>NC_047043.1:34752017-44752017 GCF_011762595.2 Tursiops truncatus | reverse complement strand
ATATGGTGTTACACCATATTAACAAATTGAAAGAGAAAAACCATATGATCATCTCAATAGATGCAGAGAAAGCATTTGACAAAATTCAACACCAATTTATGTTAAAAACCCTGCAGAAAGTAGGTATAGAGGGAACATTCCTCATCAAAATAAAGGCCATATATTAGAAAACCACAGCCAACATCATCCTCAATGGTGAAAGCTGAAACCATTTCCTCTAAGATCTAGAGCAAGGCAAGGTTGCCCACTCTCACCACTATTATTCAACATACTTTTGGAAGTTCTAGCCACAGCAATCAGAGAAGAAAAGGAAATAAAATGAATCCAAATTGGAAAAGAAGTAAAGCTGTCACTGTTTGCAGATGACATGATACTATACATAGAGAATGCTAAACATGCTACCAGAAAACTACTAGAGTTAATCAATGAATTTGGTAAAGTAGCAGGATACAAAATTAATGCACAGAAATCTCTTGCATTCCTATACACTAATGATGAAAAATCTGAAAGTGAAATTAAGAAAACACTCCCATTTAGCATTGCAACAAAAAGAATAAAAATCTAGGAATAAACCTATCCAAGGAGAAAAAAGACCTGTATGCAGAAAATTATAAGACACTGAAGAAAAAAATTAAAGATGATACAAATAGATGGAGAGATATACCATTTTCTTGGATTGGAAGAATCAACATTATGAAAATGACTCTACTACCCAAAGCAATCTGCAGATTCAATGCAATCCCTATCAAACTACCACTGGCATGTTTCACAGAACTAGAACAAAACATTTCACAATTTGTATGGAAACACAAAAGACCCCAAGTAGCCAAAGCTATCTTGAGAATGAAAAATGGAGCTGGAGAATCAGGCTCCCTGGCTTCAGACTATACTACAAAGCTACAGTAATCAAGACAGTATGGTACTGGCACAAAAGCAGAAAGATAGATCAATGGAACAGGATAGAAAGCCCAGAGATAACACCACACACATATGGTCACCTTATCTTTGATAAAGGAGGCAAGAATATACAGTGGAGACAAGACAGCCTCTACAAAAAGTGGTGCTGGGGAAACTGAACAGGTGCATGTAAAAGTATGCGATTAGAACACTCCCTAACACTATACACAAAAATAAGCACAAAATGGATTAAAGACGGGGTTTCCCTGGTGGCGCACTGGTTGAGAGTCTGCCTGCTGATGCAGGGGATACGGGTTCGTGCCCCAGTCTGGGAAGAACCCACATGCCATGGAGCAGCTAGGCCCATGAGCCATGGCCACTAAGCCTGCGAGTTCGGTGCCTGTGCTCTGCAATGGGAGAGGCCACAACAGTGAGAGACCCACGTAATGCAAAAACAAACAAACAAACAAAAAAATGGATTAAAGACCTAAATGTAAGGCCAGAAACTATCAAACTCTTAGAGGAAAACATAGGCAGAACACTCTGTGACATAAATCACAGAAATATCCTTCTTGACCCACCTCTTAGAGAAATCAAAATAAAAACAAAAATAAACAAATGGACCTAATGAAACTTAAAATCTTTTGCACAGCAAAGGAAACTATAAACAAGACCAAAAGACAACTCTTAGAATGAGAGAAAATATTTGCAAATGAAGCAACTGAGAAAGGATTAATATCCAAAATTTACAAGTAGCTCATGCAGCTGAATAACAAAAAAACAAACAACCCAATCCAAAAATGGTCAGAAGACCTGAATAGACCTTTCTCCGAAGAAGATATACAGACTGCCAACAAACACATTAAAGAATGCTCAACATCATTAATCATTAGAGAAATGCAAATCAAAACTACAATGAGATATCATCTCACACCAGTCAGAATGGCCATCATCAAGAAATCTAGAAACAATAAATGCTGGACAGGGTGTGAAGAAAAGGGAAGACTCTTGCACTGCTGGTGAGAATGAGAATTGGTACAGCCACTATGGAGAACAGTATGGAGGTTCCTTAAAAAACTACAAATAGAACTACCATATGACCCAGCTATCCCACTACTGGACATATACCCTGAGAAAACCATAACTCAAAAAGAGTCATGTACCAAAATGTTCATTGCAGCTCTATTTACTATAACCAGGAGATGGAAGCAACCTAAGTGTTCATCATTGGATGAATGGATAAAGATTTGGAAGATATACACAATGGAATATTACTCAACCTTAAAAAGAAGCGAAATTGAGTTATTTGTAGTGAGGTGGATGGACCTCGAGTCTGTCATACAGACTGAAGTAAGTCAGAAAGAGAAAGACAAATACCGTATGGTAACACACATATATGGAATCTATGAAAAAAAAAATGTCATGAAGAACCTAAGGTTAAGACGGGGATAAAGATACAGACCTACTAGAGGATGGACTTGAGAATATGGGGAGGGGGAAGGGTCAGCTGTGACAAAGTGAGAGAGTGGCTTGGACATATATACACTACCAAACGTAAAATAGATAGCTAGTGGGAAGCAGCCGCATAGCACAGGGAGATCAGCTCGGTGCTTTGTGACCACCTAGAGGGGTGGGATAGGGAGGGTGGGAGGGAGGGAGGGAGATGCAAGAGGGAAGAGATATGGGAACATATGTATATGTATAACTGATTCACTTTGTTATAAAGCGGAAACTAACACACCATTGTAAATCTATTATACCCCAATAAAAATGTTAAAAAAATTGTTACTGATAATAAAACCTCTAAATTTAGTTACCTTAAAAGAAAAAAAAAGATTAGCATTATTGCTTTGCCAGGTTAAGGGGGCCACAGTGGGCTAATCCTCTCAGAACTGTGTGTCCCAACCTGGAGAGTGTAGTGAGTAGTTTTATAGTAACGGTTCAAAGAGGACGTGATCAGCTCCTGGACATTCTTCTGATTGGTTGGTGGTGAGGTAAGTGGGAGTGAGCATCACTAACCCTCTGGTTCCAACTGGTCTGGGGTGTATGTGCTTGTGGGCAGCATACAGTTAATTTCTTTCACCTGATGGGGGTTTCAGTATCTGCAAAACAGCTCAATGATATTGTTATGTGTATCCCTTGAGGGGGAACCAGAACCCTGCCCCAAGGCTGTGCTACTCTTTCTTGACCTCTCCCCCCTTGCCTCCACAGTCTCTCCCTTCCCTGATTAACAATTGTTTGGACGTGCTCTTTGGAACACAAAGGAAGGTCATGGGAGCTGAATGAAGCTTATTTCCTGTAATCAAGAAATGGGGGACACAGAAAGGCTTTTGTGCCCAGAAGCCCCACAGGGTCCTACTGGTTTCAAAACTAGCTAAGTAACTCCTATACATCAGGCAAATGAGAAAATAGCCACATCACCTGCATTGAAATGGGTTGGAGAGGCTGAGACTCATTCCCACCACAAACCCCACCATGGGCAGAGAGCCCCACCATCAGGAGGGAACCCCCAATTCCCAGGTTCTCCCCCAGGAGGAAAGGGTTGGGACTCCACATCTAGTACACCAACTTTTGAGAATCCCACTTAAGAGACAGGGTCCCCAAAAGACCTAGCTTTGAAAGCCAGTTGGGCTTGTGTACATGAGGCCACAGACTATAGCAAACAAAGAGACATTTCTGAATGGGCTGAGGTGACCTGCCATGGCTATTCCTTCAGGGCTTAATGCAGAGATAACAGGCAAGAAAACCCACCCATCTCCCAATTTTTTTCTGAAAGAGGCCCATCTGCATACTTTAAAATTTGCTGCCTGAGGGTAAGCCTTCTAATTTAGTAGTCATCTGGGGGCTGATTACAATTTTCCCCAGAGATTGAAACCAGCGGAAGCCACCTGGGCTTCTCGAATGATCTAGGTTCAAAATGCCAATATCTCCCTGGAAAGAGCTTGTACAAAACTCATACAACTCAATAACAACAAAAAGCAACCAAATTTTAAAATTGGCAAAGGACTTGAATGGGCATTTTTGCAAAGATGTTCAGATGGCCCAGAGGCACATGAAAAGATAATCAACATCACTAATCATCAGGGAAATGCAAATCAAAACCACAATGAGATATCACCTCACACCTTTTAGGCTGTCTATTATCAAAAAGGTAAAAGACAACAAATGCTGGTTAGCACGTGAAAAAGGCAACATTTTGTCACCGTTGGTTGGTGGGAATGTAAACTGGTGCATCCACTATGGAAAACACTATATGATATAGGGTATAGTTAAAATTTGCTAAACATTAGAACTTAGCAGTCTCTCCTAAAAAAAAAAAAAAAGATAAATATGTGAGATGACAGATATGTTAATTAACTCAATTGTGGAAATCTTTTCCACGATGTATATGTATATCAAAACATCACTTTGACTCTTCTAATATTTATAATTTTATTTGTCAATTATGGCACAATAAAGCTGAACAAAATTGAATGACACATAAATCTAAAAAAGGACAAAGCAGCGTTTTTCAAGAGTTTTTAATGTATTTTAGGTTTGCTCCATAAAATCAAATATTTATACATAGCTTCATGGAGAATTCATTGCCAGATTTATCTTGTTATTGACAATATAATTTAAAACTTCTATGTAACAAGCATGTAATTTGTACTAAGTATCCTCAGATTAGCACACTTTGCAAGTAAGAAATCAAGCTCAAAATGTTTAAACAAACCAGTGGACAGTATGTCAGAAAACTGGTGTAGACTGGTCTCCATTTTATTCCATGTTTTTTTGAGTCTCTGTTAGTTCTTTTAATGACTATAAAACATTAGTAATAGAATAAATGGTGATGGGAGTTTTAAAATGTATAGGGGGAAAAAAACAGACATAATGTCTGCACTGCCATTCTGGGAGCAATAAAGAGTAAAACATATGTGGTGTGAGAGACAGCATAAGGCATCATGCTAGCCTTTACTCTATTGCCGTGTGAAGTTATTTTGGGTAGAGAAGGGGATCTCTAGACATCTCGTGCATTGAGTAAGAAGCTAAAGAATGCCTCTAGTCTGACTCAGCTGGAGTTTTCTTCTTAATATGTGCCAAGCTATGAATGAATTATTAAAATAATTAGTGCTTGAACTTTAAGAAGAACCCGATATCCATCTAATAATTTCAGGGATGTCATAAATACATTGAAAGGGGTTTCGGTTACTAACGTTCTCATAATGTCAATACCAGATTTGGAAAAAATTAAAGATTATGCAGAGGGCATATTAGGTTTAGATAATTATACTAAAGAGAGAATACCTTTAAAAACTGAACACATTATTTTGGAAGAGTGGGCAGTTTTGTTCCAAGAGATTCTCTCAATTCATTGAATATTCAGTTCAATTCAATTAACAATTTGGAAAGCAGAAAGGGCTCTGATACTCACCTTCTAACTGACACACTAATCCTCTGGTTATCCTCATTGTTTCCATGCAGATGGTGATAGGGAATTTTAAATGTATCATAAATAAAAATCTTCTCTGTGAAAGAGCATTTGACGTGTATGATGTGTTTAGTAATATTCCAACTGAGAGTAAATCACGAGGAAGAAAGATGGCATTCAAGGTGGGTATCTAAGTGTAAGCAGACAAGGTGGGGATGTGGAAATGCTCCAGCTCTCAAGTTCAGTTTAATCAGAGAAGGCTTTATGATTGTGTGTTTTCTTATAGCCTCTGGCACTTTTTAATGAGTAATATAAATACATTTATGCAAATAAATCATCACTCCCATGTTGTTAAAAGTCACATATCCACTATTAATTGAACAAGAGGAAAAATATGGCATTAAACAGTTGTCATTTGGTAGCTTAAAATAAAAGTTAAATAGGTTTAAACAGAAAATAATTGATAGCTTTGTTTTACAGCAGCATTCAAGGGTGTGGCTGGATTCGGGCTCTCAAACTACATCATTGGACTCTGTCCCTCCCTGTGTCTCACAGTCATTTTTTGTATGATGGACCCCATCAGGCCATATCCTTAAGCTTATCCATCATAAAAAAGAGTGTCTTCCCTGACAGCTCAGGAAAAAACTCCCACAAAATCTCTGATTGACCAGTCTCCATCACAGGCACGTCTTTGTCAATGTGATCAAATCAGACATAGCACAACATATCTTCATAAATGATTAGAATCTATGATTTAATCTCACATATATTATCCCATTTGATTCTAGCAATTCTTTTACTAAAGCCAGTTATTATTACTATATCTCCTCCACTGTGGAAAAAGCTGAGACTTAATAGTATGATGGATATCATGGATGATGGAATTTATCTGAGATTTTCAAATTCCAACAGTGGGCAGAATTGAATATTTTGGAGGATGTATCTATGAGGACTGGAAGGTGCTAAAGAACCAGTGAAATAGACCAGAGAGGTACCAAGAACACTCTGGAGGCATGGAATAGAAGACACTTCAAGGCAGACAGAGTAATAAAATGCTGCATAATAGTTGAAGACTAAAGCTGAAGACAAAGTCCCCAGATTTTAAATATTTATGTGATAGAGGGAAGTCACACTGCAATGAAGACATGTTGGAGAAGATTGGTGTCTTGGAATTTGACTTTTGTGCAGCTTAAGAAAAGCAAAAGGACCATAGCTAAAAAGAGCAATGGGAATGAGGAATAAGGGAAATTTTGTTTTACTTTTAAGAGAGCAGAGATCAACTTTTATAACATAAAAACAATGAAATAAACATAAAATGTATTGAAAATATTTTTAGAAATATATATATTGGGAAAAATATATATTAGTTCAACTTGGTTTGAATATGTTTCATTCAATGTATTCAATGATAAACTTGTTTATTGGGCTGCATCCCATAGGCCTACAAGGCCTGTACTTGCACAGCTTCAAGACCAAAGAAAGATCCTGGAGTCAGCAACAGAGACATTAGTGGTTTAACGGATAGGGGAGCTTACATGTTGGAAGCAAGGTCCTAGAGTGACTCCCCACCGTGTGCGGTCCATGGCGGGCAGGACATGGTGGTGGTCTTCACTCCAGGGGGAAAGGGGAGATGACCAGAGGATGACGACAACAGCATCTCACTGTAGACCCAGCAATTAGACTCATTTCACAGTGAGGCTAGTGTTGCTGCTCAGTTCTCAAACAGATTTCCTCCCTTAGACTAGGGACAAAACGTAAGACATCTAACAGTAACAACACGGGAGATCATGACAATTCAGCTAAATACAAGCAGTAAACAAATTCATAGATAATACCACACCCTCCTGTGATTTTTGTCCTGGTCTGCAACACAGTTCATAAAACTCAAGTTTTCAGTAATACAAGAACATGTCTAAAGTCATGTATATGATGGCCACCTAGTTTTACCTTAGATGTCTTAACCACAGCAACCCCTTTTGACTTTCAAGTGCATTCCCTCCCTCGATGGCCAAAGCAGATGTACAATGCATGTCTGAAAGACCACAAAACAGGCTGCTCTGGTCAATGAAATTTAAATTCATCCATGTTTAAGCCTTCTGACTTCCCCAAACCTCAATACATACAGATTTTCCCATCATTTCCCCTTTTGATTGCAAATCTTTCAGTAGAAAGCACTGATGATCAAAATATTTGCCCCATAATGCTGGGGTGCTCGCTCCTACCCTGGGTTCAGATCATGCCCCTAGGAGCTAGGCCTCCTTTATATTCACCTAGTCATTCATGTTGGGGGAAAACTAATCAGATCTCATGAACAGGTTCAGAGATATGTTAATGGGGAAGCACTTTACAGGCCATACACTTTATCATTTAATACCCAATTATCACTCAAGCATTGTATATGTGCTTTTAGCAGCAGACTTAAAGCAAGCAGTGTCACACTTCATGAGTAGTTATATTCTCTGACAGTTTCAGTAGATAATTTTCTTTCCATCCAGAACATCAGGGCAAAAGTATGGCCAACACAATAACTTTCAAAAATATAGACCTCAATTAATAAAACTAGAATTGAATATCCATTGAACATAATATTGTTCTCTCTAAAATTACCTTTATCTCCATCAAACACAGCCAATCAAAACTAATTTGCAAAATAAGCCTATTCAATTGACTACATATGGCTCCTCCAAACTGGCTGAGGGGATACTTCTCAGGAGTCTCAAACTGAATTCTGCATAGACCTCTCAAGGCCAGGAAAGTCACACCCAAGACTTGCCATCTAGCTCTGCCTTGATGGATTTCTCAGTCCCCAAAACATAGAGATTCTTGCACATGTCAGGAGGCAGTCTTTCCCATTCACTTGATAAGACTGCTCAGACACAGGAGTCCCCACTTTCTGGAGTAAACAGACAGAAAGAAGAGAAAAATGTTGCAATTCTACCCACAGGTGTAGTTTACCCAATTGCTGTAAGTCATAACTAACTTGAGGGGAAGGGCTTCCCTCTATCTGGAAAACACAGTTAAAAACCAGTAACATTCCAGACAAGACCCATAAAAATTATAACTATATTCACCAGTTCACTCAGTACCCAATCCTTTTGTTAACTTTTTATGAAACCATCAGGTTTTCCATTAGGATTCTTTAATTTCTTACCCTGTTTAGAAGTATGATCTGAAATTTATCAGAGACCTGTTATTGTCAAAGTGTCCTTCCTATGGACCTTCTTGAAGATGAAGCACTTTTGCAAAAGCATCAGATGCAGCAATAATTGTCTCTAAATGACAAAAGACTTAAAAAAGCACAGTTAAACAGTTGATTACAATGTAATTGATAAAGAAATTTGGTTACAAGAATTATGACTGATTATAATCTTAAACCTTGAAAACCTTCATCTCTGGCAAAAACAAAGAAGCAAGTAATTGTGCATTTCCTGATTGGAAAACAATGCTTTAGTCTTCCTCTGCTAAGCAGGCAAAGGTAGGTAACTGAGAGCCATTCATCAACTCATGTTTCAACATTTTATCCTATTTGAAATGACCCATGAATTATCTTCTTTGAAGTTTAGTTTAGTTTCAAGTTACCAAAATCCAGAGAGACTATTTTAGATAGACATTCCCAAAATGTAATTATTTCTATAGAGTTTACCTAAAAGCTCTTTTTTCTTCTTTACTTTTAGAGCTCACACAAGATTAACATTGCAGAGAGCCCAGGTAGATCATTTACATCTCCAAGGCACAAGAGAAATATCAATTCCTTCTAGGAATCCAGCTTTAACCAATTACAAAAGCTCACTTTGATACAAGAGCAGAGACATTAGTAGCCATTGCCCTCCAGATCTCTTGGCAGCCCCCACTCAGCAAGGACAGCCACCACAGGGCCCCACGTACTAGTGGACATCTTCCCTGGGATCTCCCCCAAAACTTTCGGGATCACCCCTGGAACTTTTGAGCCCCACATGTTAGTGGACAGCTCCCACAACTTTGCGTTCCCTGTCCTGTATTTTCTGACATCTCTGCACTCACAGGAGTTTCCTGGATCTCCTGGCTGCTCCACCAATTGTTGGGTTGCCTACAAGGCCTGTACTTGCCCAGCTTCAAGACCTAAGGAAGAGCCCAGAGTCAGCAACAGAGAGATCAATGGTTTAATGGATGGGGGTGCTTACACATGTGAAGCAAGGTCCTGGAGTGACAGCCCACTGTGTGTGACACAGGGCAGGCAGGACATGGCAGCAGTCTTTGCTCCCAGGGGAAGGGAAGATTACCAATTACAGGGGCTCATTAGTTAACCAGGGAAACCAGGAGAGGGGCAAGCCCCTCACCACCCCTTTGATAAGAACAATCACTAGCTGGGGCCTGGGGCAAGTAGATAAGAAGGTCAGTCATGTGAGTAGGGTGTAGGTGAAGCAGGCCCTGGTGGGGCAGGGGATGTACAGAGAGCAAGAGAACAGCCATCTTGAGTGGTGTGACCATACATTGTTAAAAATCCATCTTATTACTTGATATTTGACTTCCCCCATCCTATGACAAACCACTGACCAGAAACAGATTCAAGGTCTCCTATGCTCTGAGGTCTAAAGAGCAGACCATGTCTCCATCTGTTATCATTTCCTGATTGTAGCAGAACAAATAGCTGCTAGAGGTTATCAAGGGTAAATTCCTTACCTTTACTAAATTGTCACAAGCTTGCGATGTTAGTGACTTTGGTCAATAGGCTGTCTTCTCCTGAATTGCCTAGCAGTATTTCTGGTGTCATTCTGAGGCATTCACCTAAGATTTCTAGGCTCCAACACTTTAACTTTACTCTTTTTTCAAGCCTCTGACAGTTGATGAGCACTCTTAATTAGTTTGAATCTCTGGGAAGAATAAAAGCACAGTGAAATAAATTGATGGCTGCATTTAGCTGTCTTTTTTGCTTTCCTTGGTTCTGTAAAGCTGGTAATAAAAGTATATTTGACTTCATACAGCTTTTTTTATAAATGTTTTTTCCTTGTACCTCCAAAGAGATTGTGCCTTTTTGAAAGCATTCTATTCTGGGACAATTCTGAGAGGCACAAAATGTTCAAAATGTTAACCTCTGAGGAAAGGGGAATCCAGTTTTGGACACAACTTGTATATTTCCTCCTTTATCATTTTTGTGTGCATCATGTTTTTAATGCACTGACTACAAGTAACAATATATTTTTGGCAAGTGAAAAATTGATGGGTGAGCAGAAAGAACAGATTCTGATGCTGTGGGTCACAGTCTTTGCTTCAGTTCCTTAGCTTCTTTAAACAAATAGTGATATAGTGAAGTAAATGAGTGATTGCATACTTTTATAGAACCAAGAGCTTTTTTTTAAATGAAATCTTACAGAGATTGTTGCTCAAATTCAGCTTCTGTACACCAGTGTCATATTAAGTCTCAGAGACAGAGGTTTGGGTGAAAGCAGGTTAATGCCCTCGAGACTGCATGTCCTGCCCTGGAGAAGGTAGTGAAGAGTCTTACAGTGTTCAAGGAGCAGGGCGTGATCAGCTGGTGGACATTCTTCTGATCGGTTCATGGTGAGGTGAGTGGGAATCAGCATCATCAACCTTCTGGTTCCAAGCAGTCTGGGGTCTGTGTGCTTATGTGCAGCATACAGTTAACTTCTTCTACCTGGTGGGAGGTTCAGTATCTGCAAAACAGCTCAAAGGACATGGCTCAAAATATTATCTATAGCCCTTGAGGAGAACTAAAAGTCCTTGACTTTGTTTAATAGCTAAATTATTATTATTTTGCCTTGTTTGACTGTTTTCCTTTCTTTCTGCATTTTCTCACTTTTCTGATTAACTTTATTTTTCGACTAAGTTTTTCTACAGTCAAATGGCAAGCAGAGGACATGGGTGGGGGTTTATTCTGGGAAGGCCTCATAAGGTCCTGCTCATTTACAAGATCACCAATCAGATAGGAAGTCTTTTTTGAAAGAGAAAGATCTCATAGTCCTGCATTACTATCTTCACAGACTGAAAACCCCTGAATTGAGTAGATGATACCTAAGATAATTCTTATCTCTGAAATCTCATGGGCAATATGCTAACAGTGTTGACCTTGGATTTTAGGCAGGTGTGGAGGGGAGAGGTGAGGAATATATGGTTTGAGTATGTATAACATAGTCAATGCTTTGTTCTGTTAAGCAGAGTAGCAACTGATATAACCCTAAAAATTTAGAGAGTGTTCACTTGAAGAAACATTCTTCACTCTCTTTCTAGAAGTATAAACAACATCTTGGCTGGGTTGCAGCAAAGTGAGTACAGAGACAGCGTGAGTACAGAGACAGCGACAGCCCAGCTGCAGGGATGGGAAGAGACGCATCTTCATATGAGAAGAAATTCACTCTGAAGGCAGTCTCTTTCCTTGAAAAATTCTCTTTGGCCCTGGGGTGGCCCAAGAGCTAAACAAGGAAAACAGCCAGTGTGACAACTACAGTAACAAGTGAGGCAGTCTTTAGAAGTGAAACATCTTGATTTAATATTTAGAGAAAATGTATTTATATTCTGATGAATAACTGCTTCTAAGCTATGAACAAGGACATTTCTAGACTTGTCAGATAGTTCAAAGCTTTTCCAATCTGAATATTACCCCTTTTATCAATCTTTCTCCTATTACCCTGGGTTTTCATTGAAAGAACGTATCACAATTTTCAGGATGTATTTTTTGAACTTAGGTATTCAGTACTGCTTTATCCTGCTCTTTGGTTTGCCCAGTACAGAGCATTTAGTAGTGTTAGATAATTGTTTTATTATTATTATTTTTTGAGTGAATGAATAAATGAGTGAATAATAGTGAGTGCCCATGATGAACTACAGAGTCGTGGAAACTGTGGAGGAGACTGAAGGGGGTGTGGAAGGGTTTACAAGTGGACCCACCAGTAGAGATCAAAGGTTAGTATATTCACCTACTTTCAAATCGATGACCCCATTTAATTCAAGCTTTCCCTAGAGCAGAAGTTTTTTCACTTCAACTTATTACAATAGACCTGATGGTCCATGGCAGGGAATTAACTTTCACTTCCTCTGAGTCATAAATTTGAGACACACATGGAGGGCTGGAGAGAAGGAACAAGATGTTCTTTTAACATTCATGGGAAGACTGAGCAACTCTTACTTTACACTACAGTGAAGCATTGTTTTTCTCTCTTCATTGGTACAAACACAACTTTCATACTATTTTTGTCCATTTTATAAGATAAGCACAAGGAAAACAGAACTCTGTAGAAATATGACTCAAGTGAAATGCATTTAACCATATTTATGTGACTCTTTTTATATAAAGTTATTAAAGACTTAATGGGAATCCACAAATGCTTTTCAATTATATTTTACTTTGTGAGGAAAACACTTACTATAGAGGTATTAAGGAATTCGAGAATTCCCAATGAACACATATCCTTCGTAAATGTCAATGAGCTACTGAATAATTTCAAGTTTGTCAAGATGCATTGAAATAAAATCCAGGTAAATATCATTGGGGGGCACAATTGTGTATAAGAGAGATGGTTATTTCTGTACAACTTAATCCCAGTAAAAGCTACTCCTTTTTGAAACTCTTTGTTTCAAAACCTGGACTTTCTAGTTGCTTTTACTACTTCTGTGCTTCATACTCAGTTTTCATAGCAATTTAGGAAATGTTCATGTTGGAAAAATATTCAGTAGGGAAAGAAAAGTTTTGAGGACAGAAATATGCATCTAACTGTGTGCTCTGCAGCCTACAGTATAATTGCTTTAAAAATCAGGGAATGAAAAGCATTTAAAGTGTTACACTGACATTCATCTTACAGGAATTCGAAGTTATCATTTTTCAGACTTGTGCAGGGCAGTTTGTTTCTGCATGGCACTCTGCTACGTGGCGATGTATTTGCCTGCAGAGATTATGCTGAGGTGGTATGATACACAGTCCTGCTTTCGATTTTCCCTAAGGGCAGGCACAGTCACTACAACAATCGTGATAAATTGTGTGGCACTATGCTCAAGAGCAAGAAATCTCCCTCAGTTTTGCAACAGTTTGAAGCAAACCCATGCTGGGTTTGATTGTTTGTTTGTTTGTTTAGTTTTTCAATTATGTTATAAAAAATACTGATACAGGGATTTAATTTTGTAAAAGGTGATAACAAACATTTTCTGTGACTTTTAAAAATTTTTGCCAAAACATTTTGAATTTGCAACCATGGATCAGTTAAGGAAATAGGTATTTTCCTATTTTAGTAGGAATTGTACTTTGAATTTTGTCTATTTCTTAGTGAGAAAGAAGATGTTTGACTACTCAGTTCATTTCAGATGAAAAATGTCAAGTGCCTTCTATGTGCCAGTTAAAGGCCTAATTGTTGAAGAAACAGAAATGAACATGGCCCATTCCTAGTCATCAAGGAATTTCAAAGCTGGAGGGTTTTCTTGTGAATTCAATTCAATTCATGATACCTAAGATAATTCTAAGATAATTCAATCACCACCAACCAATTCAATTCTTATGAATTCAATTCAATCATGCGATCTTTTTAATCTTTTAGTAACTCATGAATGAACCCACACTTCATCAATTTCTTCCACCTCTGTTATGTTCTCTGTTTCTGCAGCAGAAGGACTGTCAAAGCTTCATAGCATCCAAGAACAATTTTTCCATCTGAATATGGATCAAAATGGAAAAAAGTGTGAGAATGGTCTGTGTATAAGTTCAAGTGAGGATAATATGCATTTCAATCAGCAGCTCCATTAGACTGGACTTTGTTTTCAAAAACTCAGAAGAATTATATGAAATGAACATATCTGTACATAAGATCATAGCTGGACATCTAAAGAGAGCAGTTTGATACCACAGAGAAGGGATTCCCTTCCCATATAGACAATCAGGTAAACAGAACAATCAATATCCTGCAAACCACAGTCCAAAGAGATTTGTGAGGAAGGATCAGAGGTGATAAAAGGAGTTTTCCATCAAATGATCAAGACTAGACTTTATGATAAACTAAAGTTTGTCGTAAGTGTAACATTCAGCCAGCATATCCAAAGAAGCCAGAAGCATCAGAAAGATATATTCTCAGAAAGGTAATTTTTCTTCTATATGAATACTCTGTTGGCATTTTTACCCTATACTGATGTACCAATTCTCACTTTTAGGATGTACATCTAGACCCACTCTTCAAAATAACCTTTGGAAATCTTACATAGATAGTTAGCAGTTTAAACTTATTCTGTCAAAAACTCCATTCAATACCTCTTTCTGTTCATAGCACCAATCTTTTTTCCAAAGACTCAAATTCAGGGCTTCCCTGGTGGCGCAGTGGTTGAGAGTCCACCTGCTGTTGCAGGGGGCACGGGTTCATGCCCGGTCCGGGAAGATCCCACGTGCCGCAGAGCGGCTGGGCCCGTGAGCCATGGCCGCTGAGCTTGCGCGTCCGGAACGGGAGAGGCCACAACAGTGAGAGGCCCGTGTATCGCAAAAAAAAAAAAAAAAAAAAAAAAACAGACTCAAATTCAAAATTCCACATTCTTCTCCTTTGTTTCTACATATAATACATTGTGAAATTAGTTTCCACACTCTCTTTCTTCTCTGTTCCTTCTGCCTCTGACTTTTTTCAGATTCTGTCAAGATGGACAGCACAGTATGTGGAAAGACCATAGGTTTGCAGACAGATAAACCTTGTCTTGAATCAATTTCCTTCTCTCTTTTAGATGATTCTGTAAAATAATTTCATCTCTCTAGGCCTCAATGTTGTCATCTTTAATAAGTGCAGAGTACAGCCTAGTGTTAAAGAAATGACTCTCCTTTATATATAGAATGGATAAATAACAAGGTCCTGCTGTATAGTACAGAGAAGTATATTCAAGACCCTATGATAAATCATAATGAAAAAGAATATTAAAAAAAGAATGTACATATGTATAACTAAGTCACTTTGCTCTACAGCAGAAATTAACAAAACATTGTAAATCACCTATATTTCAATTAAAAAAAATTTTTTTACAGAAATGGCTCTCCTGGATGGATGTGGTGTCACCCCACTGGTGCATGGGTTAATTTATTTATTCTTTCACAAATATGCATCAAGTGCCTACTATAAACTAGAAACTGTGTAGGCACTGGAATTGTTCAACCTGGGTGCATATTGGTGCCATTAACTGAGATGAGGAACATTGGAAGACACCTTGATTTGTGGCATAAATCAGGGGAGCCAGGAGAGACATATATGTGTATAAGACGTTGCCTACAGGTGGTAGAATGCAGAGAAAAACACCGTAGCATTACTCATAATGGACCCCAGCATTTCATAGATAGAAAAAAGTGAATCTTCAAAGGAGATGACAGAAAAATCAGGGGAATCAAGGAGATTATTGTGTCACAGAAGACAAGCTGAGAGACCCTCTCAAGAAGGAAATAAACTCTGCCCATTTTTGCTGAGAGGAACCATGAGAGAAATATGGAAAAAAGGCCCATTGGATTTACATTCATGGAAATGATCATTGATATTACTGAAAGTTCTTTTGAAGGAGGAAATATAAAACTGGACTATTTGGCAGATTCTGCTGTGTGTTCCCCAATATACTACAGTCTCCTCTTCTCCTGCAGAGTAACAGAACCTCCAGTGTTTAGCTGTGCACATGATCTTTCAAATTAAGCCAACATTTCTCAAATACCATTTGCATAGAAATCTGGTGATGTTATTAATTTACAGATAACGTAACAAACCTATTATCATTTGTTCTTTCAATGTCATGAAGTGTCCTTGCGAATTGCTTTGATGTTAAGTTTTTGCCCACATCACTTCTGGGATATGAATGAAAACTTGTCTTTTCATCACAACTATTTCCTGTCATCCTGTATGTCATTAAGGGCACCCTCATCAAGTTCTTCTGGATGCATGTCTAATGTCTCTCAAACAGTTGGTGTCAACATTCCTATGATCAGCTATTTCTTTATGGTTCCATGTATGTTTGATTTAAATTTTGAAAAGTTATTTGCACAGTATAGTAAAAGTTTTGCCATAGTGCATGCCTATTATTCTTCCTGCCATCATTCTTGGATGTTCTCCATTGCATGTTTTAAATCATATTTTTTCCAAAATTCATCTAAGGAAATTGCATGACCTTCCATTGTAGATCTGTTCTGTCTATGATAATAGATTTTAAAGTTGAAACAAAATAAATCCTTGGTCCATTAGCTGGATTGATGACGTTGCATTTTGTGGTAAAAATAAAATGTTCAGGAGTCTGATCAAGAAGGCAGACAATTAGGAAGCAGAGTTCACCTCTTTCCACAGATACACTGAAAATACATCTATAAGTGCAACGATTCACACAGAACAGCTACTGAGTGCCAACAGAAGGCCTCAGATGTCTGAAAAGACAAGAAAACCTCCATATAACTGGGTAGGACAAAAGGAAAAAGAAAACGAAGGAATCAGGACAGGGCCTGCAGCCCAGGGAGGGAGCTGTGAAGGAGGAAATATTCCTGCACATTGGGAAGTCTCGTCACCAGTGGGAAAATCAGCCTGGCTGAAGGAGAGGGGAAGCTTCAGAGCCTAAGAGGGGAGAGCAGCACCGGTTTGTGGAAGGCAAAACGGAGAGTAACCTACACAGAGGGTGGGCACCGCTACCCTGGGTTCCCCAGTCTGAGACACTCATCTGTCCTTGGGGGTGGGGGTGGGGTGCTGAAGCTCAGACTCCAGAGCTCAATCCTGGGGAGAGGACCAGGGTTGGGTGTAGAAACAGCCTAAAGAGGTCAGGCTGTAGCAACTGAGGGAATACTAGCCAGGAACCAGGGCCCACCAGAAAGTCAAGGCATTATTATTGGGAGACACAGGAGAGGGGTGGGACCACCATAAGAGCTTCTTTCCCTGTGAGTGCCCCAGGCAATAGGATGTTGCCTGCAGGAGCTCCAGGGGCAGGTGTGAGTCACTACCCTCATCTTGGGCTCCAGAGGCAGGCACTGGCCATCCAGACCCACAGGCAGACACCAGCCCCCACCCCCACTGACCTAAAAGGGTGTGAAAAGTACCCACCACTAGGAATTCTGCTAGCAGACTCCAGGACCCACCTCTGCTGACCGAGAAGGGTGTGGACAACTTCCCCCACTAGGAATTCCACCAGCGAGACTCAGGATCCAGCCCCTCTAACCAGGAAGGCGGAAAGCCCCTGCCACTAGGAATTCTGCCAGCAGGCCCCAGGACTTGCCCACGCTGTCCTGGGAGGGTGTGAAGAGCTTCCGTGACTGGGAAATCCATCAGTGGGTGGCAGGACTTGTCCCACTTCCCTGGGAGCACACAGATAGCTTTCCCTACTAGGATGTCTGCCAGTGGGTGCTGGTACCTGCCCATGCTGTCCCAGCAGGGTGTGGAGAGTTTCCACATCTGCCAGTGGGTGCCAGGACCCGCCCCACTTTCCTGGGAGTATATGGATAGCTTTTGCTACTAGAAATCCACCAGTAGGTGCCAGAACCTGCCCCACTGTTTGGGGAGGACACAGATAGCTTCCCCCATTAGGAAATCCACCGAGAATAGGGGCTGAAACCACAGCTGAGTCCAGGGGCTGATTGACTAAGAAAGAAGAGCTGAAATCTCTCCTCACAGTTACGTGAACTGTAGAGTCATACCCCCATTGACAGCTTCCTAAATTCAGCACCTGCAAAACTTCCAAAAGGACAAGTGCTCCTCCAGCAAGGACGGGTCTGGCTTTAGCAGCTGTGGGCTTTGTGGGCACGTACACACAGGGACTGGGCTGGGCCAGAATCTGAGCTGCCTCCATAGCTCCCACAGCCAGTCCAAGTGAATGACTACTGCAGTTCTGGGACCTGACTTCAGTGGATCTGCACTGATGGCTTGGTGAAAACAATGCCTGAGGGTCACCAGGGACAACTACCATCATAAACACAGTTAAGGTGGGACTGAGAGCGGTGCCAACAACAGTGTACTTTGTCAGCCAACACAATGGGTGAGAGCAGACACAACAGAGCACATTCACAGGTGAACACTCCAGAGGAGGAATACTCAGTGACTTCTCTCCCAGTGGTAGTGCTCCAATCCCACCTACTTCACACCTTAGATCAGAAACACAACTAAGAAACTGTCTGGGGTCACTACTCCAACAACTAGGGAGAAGACCCCATCCAAGACAGGGCAGTGACAACCACAGAGCAAAGCAGAGACCCCCATCAATATCCAGGGCAGGCTCTGGTCGCCACAACACCAATCAAACCCCTTATCAAGGGGATAATGGCACAAGCCTCTGGACCAAGCTCAACCATCAGGGGGCAGACAACAGAAGCAAGAGGAACTACAATCCTGCAGCCTGCAGAAAGGAGACCACAAAAACAATAAATTAAACTAAATGAGATGACAAAGAAATATGTTATAGATGAAGGAGCCAAATAAAAACCTACAACAACAACTAAATGAAGAGGAGATAAGCAATCTACCTGAAAAAGAATTCAGAGTAATGAGAGTAAAGATGATCTGAGGTCTTGGAAAAAGAATGGAGGCACAGATTGAGAAGATAAAAGAAAAGTTTAACACAGACCTAAAAGAAATAAGGAATGAACAAACAGAGATGAACAAGACAATAACCAAAATGAAAAATACACTAGAAGGAATCAATAGCAGAATAACTGAGGCAGAAAAACAGATGAGTGGCCTGGGAGAAAGAATGGTGGAAATCTCTGCCATGGAACAGAATAAAGAGAAAAGAATGAAAAGAAATAAGGACAGTCTCAGAGACTTCTGGGACATTAAATACAGCAACATTCAAATTATAAGGTTTCCAGAAGAAGAAGAAAAAGAGAAAGGGCCTGAGAAAATATATGAAGAGATTATAGTCAAAAACTTCCTTAACATGGGAAAGGAAATAGTCACCCAAGTCCAGGAAGTGCAGAGAGTCCCATACAGGATAAACCCAAGGAGGAACATGCCAAGACACATATTAATCAAACTAACAAAAATTAAATACAAATAAAAAATATTAAAAGCAACAAGGGAGAAGCAACAAATAACATAAAAGGAAATGCCCATAGGTTATCAGCTGATTTTCAGCAGAAACTCTGCAGGTCAGAAAGGAGAGGCATGATATACTTAAAGGGATGAAAGGGAAAAACCTACAACCAAGAATACTCTACCCAGAAAGGCTCTCATTCAGATTTGGCAGAGAAATCAAAAGCTTTATAGACAAGCAAAAGCTAAGAGAATTCAGCAACACCAAAGCAGCATTACAGCAAATGCTAAAGGAACTTCTCTAGGCAGGAAACACAAGAGAAGAGAACAAAAGAAAAAGGGAAGAAAAAAAGACCAACAAAAAAGAACCCCAAACAATTAGAAAATGACAATAAGAATATACAGATCAATAATTACCTTAAATGTAAATGGATTAAATGCTACAACCAAAAGACATAGACTGGCTGAATGGATAAAAAATAAGACCCATATATATATGCTGTCTACAAGAGACCCACTTCAGGCCTAGGCACACATACAGACTGAAAGTGGGGGGATGGAAAAAGATATTCTATTCAAATGGTAACCAGAAGAAAGATGAAGGACTCCCTGGTGGCACACTGGTTAACAATCTGCCACCAATGCTGGGGACACATGTTTGAGCCCTGGTCTACGAAGATCCCACATGCCAAGGACTACTGAGCCCGTGTGTCACAACTACTGAGCCTGCACTCTAGAGCCTGCGAACCACAACTACTAAGCCCGAAGGCCACAACTACAGAAGCCCATGCACCTAGAGCCTGTGCTCTGCAACAAGAGAAGCCACAGCAATGAGAAGCCCGTGCACTGCAACAAAGAGCAGCCCCACTCTCCACAACTATAGAAAGCTCACATGAATCAATGAAGACCCAACACAGCCATAAATAAATAAATAATTTACCTATTTATAAAAAAGATAACTGGAATAACAATACTCACATCAGGCAAAATAGATTTTAAAATAAAGACTATTAGAAGATACAAGGAAGGACATTACATAATAATCAAGTGATCATTCTAAGACGATATAACATTTACAAATATATATGCACCCAACATAGGAGCCCTTAATATATAAGGCAAATGCTAGCAGCCATTAAAGGGGAAATTGACAGTAACACAACAATAGTGGGGGATGTTAACACCCCACTTACACCAATGGATGATCATCCAGACAGAAAATTAATAAGGAAACACAAGCCTTATACGACATATTAGACCAGATAGACTAATGGATATTTATAGGACATTCCACCCCAAAGCATCAGAATACACTTTCTTCTCAACTGCACATGGAACAGACTCCAGGATAGATCATATCTTGGGTAAAAAATCAAGCCTCAGTAAATTTAAGAAGATTGAAATCATATCAAGTATCTTTTCCAACCACAACTCTATGAGATTAGACATTAATTACGGAAAGAAAAACTGTAAAAAACATAAACACATCGAGCCTAAACAATGCATTACTAAATAACCAAGAGATCACTGAAGAAATCAAAGAGGAAATCAAAAAATTGATTCCTGGAGACAAATGACAATGAAAACACAATGACCCAAAACCTATGGGATGCAGCAAAAGCAGCTCTAAGAGGGAAGTTTATAGGAATACAATCTTACCTCAAGAAACATGAAAAAAACTCAAACAACCTAAACTTACACCTAAAGGAAATAGAGAAAGAAGAACAAACAAAACTGAAAGTTAGTAGAAGGAAAGAAATCATAAATATCAGAGCAGAAATAAATGAAATAGAAAGGAAGAAAACAATAGCAAAGATCAATGAGACTAAAAGTAAGTTCTTTGAGGAGATAAACAAAATTGATAAACCTTTAGCCAGACTCATCAAGAAAAAAGGGAGAGGACTCAAATCAAAGAAATTAGAAATGAAAAAGGAGAAATTGCAATGGACACCACAGAAATACAAAGGATCATAAGAGACTACTACAAGCAACTATATGCCAATAAAATGAACAACCTGGAAGAAATGGGAAAGTTCTAAAAAAGGTACAACCTTCCAAGACTGAACCAGAAAGAAATGGAAAATATGAACAGATTAACCACAAGTAATGAAATTGAAACTGTGATTAAAAATCTTACAACAAACAAAAGTCCAGGACTAGATGGATTCACAGGCAAATTCTATCAAACATTTAGAGAAGAGATAACACCCATCCTTCTCAAACTCTTCCAAAAAATTGCAGAGCAAGGAACACTCACAAGATCATTCTATGAGACCACCATCACCTTAATACCAAAACCAGACAAAGATGTCACAAAAAAAGAAAATTTCAGGCCAATATCGCTGATGAACATAGACACAAAAATCCTCAACAAAATACTAGCAAACAGACTTCCACAACACATTAAAAGGATCATCCACCATGATCAAGTGGGATTTATCCCAGATATGGAAGGATTCATCAATATATGCAAATTAATCAATGTGATGCTCCATATTAATAAATTATGGAATAAAAACCATATGATCTTCTCAATAGATGCATAAAAAGCTTTTGACAAAATTCAACACCCAATTATGATAAAAACTCTCCAGAAAATGGGCATAGTGGGAACCTACCTCAACATAATAAAGGCCATATATGACAAACCTGCAGCAAACATCATTCTCAACTGTGAAAAACTGAAACTATTTCCTCTAAGATCAGGAACAAGACAAGGATGTCCACTGTAGCCACTTTTGTTCAACATAATTTTGGGAGTCCTAGCCACAGCAATCAGAGAAGAAAAAAATAAATAAAAGAAATCCAAATTGGAAAAGAAGAAGTAAAACTGTCAGTGTTTGAAGATGACATGATACTATGCATAGAAACTCCTAAAGATGTTACCAGAAAACTATTAGAGCTCATTAATGAATTTGGTAAAGTTGCAGGATACAGAATTAATGCACAGAAATCACTTGCATTCGTATACACTAGAAATGAAAGATCAGGAAGATAAATTAAGGAAACAATCCCATTTACCACTGCCACAAAAAGAATAAAATACCTAGGAATAAACCTACCTAAAAACCAAAAGACCTGTAGTCAGAAAACTATAAGATACTGATGAAAGAAATCCAAGATGATGCAAACAGATGGAGAGATATACCATGTTCTTTGATAGTAAGGATTAATATTGCAAAAGTCACTATATTACCCAAAGCAATCTACAGATTCAATACAATCTTGCTCAAATTACCAATGGCATTTTTCACAGAATTAGAACAAAAAGATTTTACAATTTGTATGGAAACACAAAAGACCCTGAATAGCTAAAGCAATCTTGAGAAAGAAAAGCAGAGCTGGAGGAATCAGGCTCCCTGAGTTTAGACTATACTACACAGCTCCCTGACTTTAGACTATACCACAAAGCTACAGTAATCAAGACAGTATGGTACTGGCACAAAAACAGAAATATAGATCAATGGAACAGGACATAAAGCCAAGAGACAAACCCACACACATATCGTCAACTAATCTATAACAAAGGAGACAACCATATACAATGGAGAAAAGACAGTCTCTTCAGTAAGTGGTGCTGGGAAAACTGGACAGCTACATGTAAAAGAATGAAATTAGAACACTCCCTAACACCATACAAAAAAAAAATTCAAAATGAATTAAAGACCTAAATATAAGGCCAGGCACCATAAAACTCTTAGAGAAAAACATAGGCAGAACACTCTTTGACATAAATCACAGCAATATCTTTTTTGACCCACTTCCTAAAGTAATGAAAATAAAAACAAAAATAAACAAATGGGACCTAATTAAACTTCAAAGCTTTTGCACAGCAAAGGAAACCATAAACAAAACAAAAAGACAACCTTTGGAATGGGAGAAAATATTTGCAAATGAAGCAACCAACAAGGGATTAATCTCCAAAATATACAAACTGCTCCTGAAGCTCAATATCATAAAAACAAACAACCCAATCAAAAATTGGGTGTAAGACCTAAATGGACATTTCTCCAAAGAAGACATACAGATGACACACGAACCCATGAAAAGATGATCAACATTGCTAATTATTAGAGAAATGCAAATCAAAACTACAGTGAGGTTTCACTTCACACCAGTCAGAATGGCCATCATCAAAAAATCTACAAACAATAAATGCTGGAGAGGATATAGAGAAAAGGGAACCCTCCTGCACTGTTGGTGGGAATGTCAATTGGTGCAGCCACTATGGAGAACAGTATGGAGGTTCCTCAAAAAACTAAAAATAGAACTTCCATATGACCCAGCAGTCCCACTCTGAGCATATACCCAGAGAAAACCTTAATTCAAAAAGACACATGCACCCCAATGTTCATTGCCACACTATTTACAATAGCCAGGACATGGAAGGAACCTAAATGTCCATCAACAGAGGAATGGATAAAGAAGATGTGGTACATATATGCATTGGAATATTACTCAGCCATAAGAAAGAACAAAATAATGCCATTTGCAGCAACATGGATGGACCTAGAGATTGTCATACTGAGTGAAGTAAGTTAGACACAGAAAGACAAATATCATATGATATCACTTATATGTGGAATATAAAAAAATGTACAAATGAATTTATTTACAAAACAGAAGTAGAGTTACAGATGTAGAAAACAAACTTATGGTTACCAAAGGATAAGTGGGGGGGATAAATTGGGAGATTGGGATTGACATATCCACACTACTATATATAAAATCGATAAGTAATAAGAACTTGCTGTATAGCACAGGGAACTCTACTCAGTATTCTGTAATGGACTTTATGGGAAAAGAGTATAAAAAAAGAGTAGGTATATGTATAACTGATTCACTTTGCTGTACACCTGAAACTAACACAACATTGTAAATTATAGCTATACCCCAATAAACTTCTTTTAAAAATGTTTACATTTTTATTGAAGTCCCAAAGAGACTCAGGGTGACCTGGACCATTATCCAACATAAGCAATAACTAAAATGTTGTTATTTTGTTTATAGTCTCTTTCCACCTTAGGAGATGAGGCAACACAAGTATATGCCTTGCTGTCTGTGTATGAGCTGAATAACAGATGTGCAGTGACCTGTCACTGCAGCCTTTGAAAAAAATCATGTGATTGGTCACTGATCATAATGCACATTTGTCATTTATGTAGTTATCTGTAGACTGAAGAGCTAGAAGCAAAGTTTATGCTTTATGTAATTACTCACAGTTAATATACTGTGGTAACTGTAATTTGTATTGCTGGGGGTGCATATGCATATATCAACATGCATATTGAACCATCCAAAGTGGGGACAGTCATATTTTTTCTAAAATTAAATAACTTCACTAAGTGTTAGAGTAATTTTCCTTATAATATTGTTGAAATAAGTATAGGTTTTACTTTTTTTTCCCAAGCTGAAGGACCTGGAATGAAAAATCGTTTTCTAAGCAGAGAACAAATGGTGAGTTCTTGGAGGTTGGCAACCATATGTCATTCACCATTTCTCACTAGAACCTCACTGTGCATGTGGGGTAGATTATTATTAAGGAAGAAGGAACAAATGAATGTATCAATGTGGAGAGAATACCAGTGAAAATAAGGTCAATGGCCCCTTATAGTTTTCTGTCACCTGGTTTCCTTCAAATTGTGAAAATTAAAACAAAACACAAAGCATATAAACACTGTTATGCTTCCACAAGCAATTAGTACATTAAAGGGAACTCAAAAGCAAACACTAAAACTCTAATCATGAAATAAATGAAATATTAGGAAATAGCTTTCAACTTTATATCAAATTATAGATTCATAAAATCTATAATTACATACATGTTATGAAACTTACAAGCTTTGATAGATTCAAAATAGATATAGTGAAACTAAATTTTTTTTCCTTTGAATATTCCCAAGAAAAAAAGATGGCATGTTCACAAGCCTTCTTTATTCCTTGGAATGTGAGCAGAACACGTCTTCTTCCATATTCTTTCCTTCTGAGGAGTTTTTCTAGGAAATAAACACCCCCTAGGTCTGAGAAAAGCCATTTTTATCTATGACTCCATTTTTACTTCCTGCAAGTTCTGTTAAGCTTTTATGATTCTCCTCTCTAATCAATCATATAAATCAATAGCAGTCTGGATGTTTCTATTCTTACACTACAACATTTTTGATTTGGTGACTAATATGCATTTTTTTGCTCCTCTAAAAATAAAAAACCTATGATGAGGTTTTTATTGTTCTTATGGATCCCTCTTTGAAAATTATAAAAGGCAATATCTAAGCAACGACAACAGGCAAATGAAAAGTAATAAAACAAATCCAGGAAAGCACAACACTAGGGTTGATGGAATCTTTCTCCTAAGAAGGACGTGAATTATGCTTGATTCTGTGTATAACAGACAGGTGTGGGGAGATAACATTTCATTTTCAATTAGAAGCAGTCTGATTAATTCTGCATTAGTGCAATAAACTCTGTCTTCAATATTTATGGATAATAAACAAGCAGTTGTACTTTTGAAAGTGAGCATTACTCCCTTGGTACTACCTACATTAGTTGATATCTTATTTATTGTAACTTCTTTGAAATATATATATATTTGAAGCAGATATCTAAATAACCAATCAGAAAAGTGCCAAAATATTTTTCAAATCAAATATTCAATATTGTTCAATTAAATGGATTAATTCCTGTTTAGTCTAGAAGATAGAAACTTCTTTTAAAACCCTGTGTTTTTCTATCTTTTCTTTTTATATTTATCAATATGAACTTGTTAGACAACAAAACTAGTGAAAATAAGGTCAATGGGCCCTTCTGGTTTTCTGTCATCTGGTTTCCTTCAAATTGTGAAAAGAAATTATAACAGAACATGAAACAAACACTGTTATGCTTCCACAAGCAATTAGTACATTAAAGGAAACTCAAAAGCAAACACCAAAACTTCAATAATGAAATAAATGTCTTTAATTATATCGCTTATTGATTTTTTTTCTGAATTAAATCTGAATGACTCTTAACATTCCTAATAGAGAAAATAGTTTTATATTCAGGGATTGCTTTAAAGACAATTTATTAAATTAATACTAATTGAATTGGGAATTCCCCATTTATTGCTGAAATTTTAACATCTCTGAATTCTCTTGCTTGAACTAAATTGTGAATAAATATTTTGATGTTGAAGTGATGGAAAGGATAGAAGTTAAAGCAGGTCCCTGACCATCATTTTTCCAATATCCAGGGTGAACATATAATTTATCCTTCCCACTAGGAAACTTTGAGAGTCAAAGCAAGTGCTGCTATAATTACATTGGGAAAACAAGAATTACCTAGCATGTGCTGGCAAACCTGAATGTAAGATGTAAGGTCCCCCTCTAGGTGCTGAGCTCACATGGGTTACGGCGGGGGTCACATATTCATCCAGCTTTGATTTCATGTCATTCACTTTGGAGAGAAAAGAGAAAAGAGAGGAGAGAGGGAGGAAAGGGAAAGAAAAATAACAGAAGAATTCATGTATCACTGACTCAAAAAATGAGATCTCAGATATTTGTATTTGAAGAAGGAAAGGAAATTTAAAGAAAATTTTATTTCTATATAACCCAGTTTCCATTCGAAACAGATTGATATATTTTAAATATGTGTGTAAGGAGAGGCAGGGAACAGATGAAAACCACAACTCCCAGAACATGTGATTTGTTGGAACTGCATACGATTGGTCAATTTGTTTGTCATTAGCCTCTACCCTAATTTTGCCAGCATCAAAAATTCCTATGACCAAATTACAGTTTTGCAAAATCACATGCATAATCCTGTAGCAATGGCCATTTTGGAGTACCTTGTAATCTACTTTTCCTAAAAGTCTAATGTGGATCAAAATTAAATTTGTTTAATTATTTTCTTTATGAACTGCTAACATTGTATCAAAATTCATGCAAGTACACATATGACATGGGTGTAAATAAAGAGACAAAAGTTCTAAAATAGATAACTAATGAGGACCTGCTGTATAGCACAGAGAACTCTACTCAATGCTCTGTGGTGACCTAAATGGGAAGAAAATTTAAAAATGAGTATATGTATAACTGACTCAATTTGCTGTACAGAAGAAACTAATACAACATTGTAAAACAACTATACTCCAATAAAAATTAAGAGTAAAATAAAGGACAAACATTCATAGAAAAACTAAAAATAGATGGTGTGGGAGAGCTCTTGAATCTCTGTTAACTCACTTATTCTTTGAGGTCATAGATAGATTTAGTTATTGCAACTCAATGCATTTCATTCATTAATATTTCATTTTCAGTTGCAGTGACACTCAAGTTTCACCACAGGCTTTTAAAATTACAGACGGGCATGAAATCACATCTTATTCCAAAAAGATAAAATAAGTTCCCCCATTAAGTGACCTTGTTAAGTGTCATTTCCATAGCTTGCAAACCCCATCATTCTCACTGCTACCACCAGTCCTCCAGTTCTCAGCTGTAAATCATTAGCTGAGAACAAGAGTGAGACCTCATTATCACTCACACTAAGCTATTTCACAAAATCTGTTGGAAGACATTTACTAGACTACCCTGAAGCATTATCCAAGAATTGGTACTGAACTAAATTTGTCAAGCTAAATGAACAAAGTACATTTTTTGATGTGGTCTTCATCATTGTAAGTGATGTTTGCTGGCTTGTTCACTAATTCACAAAACTTGGTAATTGGTAGTAAATTTCTGTCATGTGTGTAAAGCTGGCCTGGCCTTCTGTAACTTTAACATATAAACAAGCCTACAAGTTTGTGACTATTTTTTATATTTAAAATGTAAATGTACACAATTATCTGTTTATCAAATGGTTTTTTGCTATAGTATATCTTGTAAGGGGAAACAATCTATTTCTAAAAATTAATACTGTCTTCTAAATTTAATTATATAAAATTAAACTTTTCTAAATAAATAATTTAAAAAGTCAAAAATAAGAATCTGAGAAATATATGAAAATTGGCTTAACATGTAAAGAATGCTTATAAATTAATGAGGACTGAAAACTCAATATATAAATGGGCAAAGAAAAAGAAAAATATAAATGGATAATGAACTTGAAAAGATGTTGAATCTCATTATAATTAAATATTGCAAAATACAATAACAATGAGGTACTATTATTCACCTATGGAAAATCTTAAAATATACCCATATTTGGTGAGAATGAAAAACAAACAGACCCTCAGACTTAGTTAATAGAAGTATAAAATCATACACTTCTTTTTGAGAAGTATTTGGGAAAATACAAATGAACAGCTAAATTTGCTTTCTCATTAACCAAGTCAGTTTACTTCAGGGTAGATAGAGACGCAGATATATTTACATATATTTTGTGAATAAATATGCCTAAACAAATGTACAGAACTATAGCATAAAAGTGTTACCAAGTAAGTCTTCATTAGTCAAAAAGACCTAAGAATAATCAGTGTTCATAAGCAGCAAATTTGTTCAAAAAATTACTATAGTTTTGTTACTGAATTCAGGTTTGGCTGCTCACTGCTCAAAAGCCAATAATTTGAGAGGCAAGTGTCAGTAGAAAGGAAAGTTTCTTTAATCAGAAAAACTGGCAATCTGGGGAGATGATGGACTTGTGTCCAGAGACGAACTCCAAAGATTTTGCTCAGTCATGACAGTTTGGGGGTGTGAGGCGGGTAGAATTTCAGTGAATCATCAAGGCAGGAGGTTAGGTTCTGCATCATTCTCCATTGCGTGCAGACTGGCTGACTCTTTCTTCAGATGTTATCTTGCCTGCTTGATCTACCTTCAGGATTGCTAAGGGGGCTGTTAGGGGTAGAGAGCTAGTCATTCTTTAACTATTTAATTCTTCATTCTTACTTCTTTTTCTCTAGGAAAAGAACCAGCAAGTTAGGCAAAGCATGGTGTGCATTCAGGAGAGCGTAAGTCAGGAGTTAGTTTCAATTGCTTAGTGATCTCATTCCTATAATTCGGTTTTTATGGTTAGAGGCGAACAAAAATGGGCAAACAGGAAAGGTGCAAAAGAGCTGCCCCTTTTTTAAAGTTGCAAATATGCACATGTAATGCATGTACTCTGAAAGCACATTTATGATTTGTGTATGTGTGCATGTGTGCAATGTCACTCCATGTTAATAGTGGCTCTCTCTCTAGCTGGATTCAAACTGGATTTTTTTTTTTTTTTTTTTTTTTTGCTGTACGCGGGCCTCTCACTCTTGTGGCCTCTCCCGTTGCAGAGGACAGGCTCCGGATGCGTAGGCTCAGCGGCCATGGCTCACGGGCCCAGCCGCTCCGCGGCTTGTGGGATCTTCCCGGACCGGGGCACGATGGATTTTATTTTTTTAAGGAGAAACCAAGACTGGAAATTCTAGTTTTTCTTTAAACTTTTTGTTTCTTTATTACAACCTAAATATATTACTTATTTGAAAAAATAGAAAATATTAAATTAATGAGATTTTCTAAATTGTCATCTTCCTCTATGATGATTTTTCTTGGTCCTCTAATACCATTTGTACTTAATGAGGAAAATACATTTTAATTTATCTTTTTCCAGTTCAGAGTTAAAATGGAAAGATAAATATTGGTTAACTTTCCATATACAATGCCCATAAGGAATGATCTCTTTTTATGCAATCTCTATTTTGACAATTGAAAAAATGTGCAAAATGGACATACAAAAGCATTTACTCAAAACTCAGAATTGTATCAGTTACTAGCCACAGGGAGAGAAATAATACTAAGAAAGCTCCTAAGTCAAACAAGGTAAACCTTTGCAAGCACTGCCCTTACTGCATGGAATGAATAATGGGCAAACCACATCCTCATGACCTCAGACAATAAATGTAAAATCACCACCGGATGATCAGGCTTATTATCAGGGAATGTAATTAGACCTAATTACATCCCAGACTTATTTTCCCAAATTTTTCATTCTCCTGGTACTCATGCATATTGATTATACCACATAATCATGGGCTTACTGATTTGTTGCCTTTAATTGGTCTCTAGTGTTTCACTGATGTATATTTCTTTTCCTAGTATCACTGTGGGGATTTTTTAGATGCTGTCTCCATATTCCTTAATGCAATTGACAATCAGGAAATGTTTCTTTAATGAAAACATAGTGAAGCAGAAGATTTTCAGTGTGGACAATTAAATCACTCAATTAAACAGGAAAAACCCAATAGGGAAGATGAGATTCTGGTTGTCAATTGGATAATAATAAAAGAAAATAAAGAAACAGCTGAATAGGTAAGGATGAGCCAAGGAATCTAGGTTCAGTTTGTTAAGTGGGAAGTGAGGGATGGTCACACAAAAATAATTTTGAATAAATTTCTTAGTTCCAGTCATCAGAAAGGGGCAAAATAATGCTAGGCATTCACATTATTCATTTTTGAGCACTAAATACAAATATTTTTCATGACATATAATAAAATATAAAAAATTATTAAATCCTCTTATTAAAATGACAACTTAGATTCAACATTTCTAGGTTGTTCCTATATGTATTGTTTTCCTAATCACTTTCCTTTGTCCCATCAAACAATAGGGTAAAACTTTCTAAATCACTTATTTATATTGTAATCACTGTGATAGAGAATATACTAACACATCTCAATCTTTGGCCTTGAAGAGGATTGAAAAAATAGTGAAATTAAATTCCAAATGAAATCATATTTATATCTAAAGCCTAAGAAAATGCATTGGAAAATGTTAGTACATAGGTGATATGTGTGACGCTCAAATATCTGGAAAAAATTGTATTATTTTAAAATCTAATTTATTCAATCTTGCTAAAGGCATTTCTCTACATAGAGGGCTAATTCCATGCTCAGATTAAAATTTGAATAGATATGATATGCATCAGGTAAAATATATTGTGAAATGTTTCTAGGAGTTCAGGAACACTCAGTGACAAACCATATAAATATTTCATCTAGTCACTTTTAGTTATTGGATAATTGAAACTACATTGTAACATTGTATTTCTTTCTATGTATAATCAAAACAAAAACAATGCCTTTCTGAAGTTAATTTGTAAGTACCTTTCCCTTTCTCTGTGAAAGTTGAGTATGATTCTTTTGAAATACAGGAAAATATTGATGTAAAGTATGAGTCAAAATTGTTATCTTTGAGAGGACAAAGATTCATCTTTGGGCCCCATATCTTATTCACAGATATTTATATAGTACCTAGTATGTGTCAGACACTATTATAGGAACATAATTCATTTTAACTCACTTTAGTCTTCCTGCAACTCTGTGGTAGAGGTCTTATTATAATCCCCGCTGTGCAGGTGAGGAAACTGAGGCAAAGAGGTAATGTGCTCAGGGTCCCACAGCCAGGACATGAACGTTTAAACAGTAATGGTTGTACTACAGCTTTTGTGTTCTTAACCACATAAAATGTTTCCTCTCTATAAACTCTGACAACATGTTTAAGTAAATATAACAAGGTAACTTTCCAAAAGAGGTAGCCCAGTATGCATATAAACCCAGGTTGAATCCCAAATTTGGTAGTTTTGTTAAATATGCTACATATGACTTGCTTATTCATAAACTGTATCACTTCCTAACTCAGGACTAGAGTTCAGCAAAATTACTCTCAGGAAACCAATCTGTAGTAACTCTAAATTTATCATTGTGATAAAGTTTGTGGAAAATAGATCATAATAATAAATTTAGAGTTAGATGTATATACATACATACACACAGATGTAAAATAAAAGTCATTTGCACAATACCCCTATAGTGTTTTTTTTTTTTTACTGTAAGTAAGGAGTTATAATTATCTGACCAATGACTGCTTAGTTTTATCCTGATGAGTATATTATTTGACAAATACATTTACTGTGCTCAGATGCACCCTCAGAATCCTTCTCAACGTAAAATTTTAGTCACCATTGACAATATATTGAAGGTGCTATTATAAGAGAAATCTATTTGCCATCTCTGCAATGTAATCATCAAAATAATTGCCTAAAATATTTTAAAAGTTCTGAAATCAACTAGCATACTCATTTCATAGAAATCACTTAAAGTTTTCTTTTTTATGTTTTTGAACATTTGAATTAACATTGAGATTATTTACTATTTAAAGGGTCCTCTTATTTGGTGCATACATATATGCAAGACTGTTATAAACATTGTGAATGGTAATGGATAACAGCTTATTTTTTCATTCAATGTTTTTACACTGAAAACTAGCTTGTCTGATAACAGAAAACCCCACTTTCCTTTTGTTTGCAGTTGCCTATGTGATTTCTGCTCATCTATTTTTAACTTTTCTTAATCAATTTGCTTAGGTGTATGTCTATAGCATAGGATTGGTTTTTGCTTTGAAAGACAATCTGGAATAATTTTAATAGGTGAGCCATTCTTATTTGCGTTACTGATATAATCAGTATATATGTAAATATTATTTTGACTTTAAATTTTAAAATAATATATGAGGTTTGTTTTTCATGGTGATGTAGTTCTGATATTTAATAAAGTTCACACTTTTTGTTCTAGAGATTACATTTATGCTAGCATATAGTTTATTTTGCCCCTCTCTTTTTAGATGATGTGTTTTGCTTTGTGAGCAAAGCAAAATAAGCTTTTTACTTCTTTATCTCTGCCTCTTTTTCTCTTGCACCACCCAATTTTATTCAGTGAAGTTATTTTACTTAATGTTTCTCTTTTATATACTTAAGATTCTACTATTTGATTTATCAGCTTTAAATGACATATTTTATCTTCCACCTATTACCTAGGAGGCAATAGCTTGGATTTTTCTATTTTCTATTATTTTCTCTTTCTTCCTATTACAATGAAATGGTTGCATCATTTCTTCTTTGTCAAAGTACATGCTATATACCTAACAACACTTTATCTTTATCATTTCCTTTGTTTAGTTTTATTTCCAAATATAAATAATATTTCTAATACTGAATACAAAGTATTTGACCTATAAAATATATTCAGCATTGGCCAGCATTGCTGAGGTTTTCAAGTTGTCTTTGATGAAGTTTATCCTCTGGCACTGTGTGTTCAGAAAGAAGCACAGAGCTTGGTAGGAGTCTTTGGATTTTGAGGCAGCATATATCACAGTTGGGAATACTGGTCCTATCCCTATGAATCAGGATGTGATGTCCAGTTTTCAGTGAGCCCAGAGCCAGAGAGCAAGTCAGGTATGTAGGGCATGTGCCCTGACCTCCTGGCTCAATGTTGCAGAAGGTCCAACAGAATTACCTGGAAAGGATAATAAACCCTATAGATTTCTGGAAAGCCTCAGCAGGATAATTGCAATGCAGATCTTTAGGATTCTGTAGATATTTTACACTGTCTATTTGCAAAAGAGCTCCTGATGGAATTCAAAGGTCTGGGATAGGGAGTCTGGGGAACAGATATGTAGATGGACCATAGGACCACCCACAAGGCCAGTAGGTATCTGTGTCCCTCCAGAGGGCGTCCACCACAGAGACAGTATGACTGCCCTGTGAACGTCAGCCAAGATGTTCCCTACCATATGGTCTCAGAACGACAGGCCCATTTTTAGGGGGAAAAAGTGAAAGGGGAACACAAGACCACATGGATCATTGTCTTAATGCATACCCAATTACCCAGAACAGCCAGCTGACTCCTAACAGAATAACAGAAGGATGCAGTACATGTGCTGAATTAACAACCAACATACGGTGGGTGGTGTGTTCCTAATAGAATGCATAGGTCCAGAAACAAAGGACTGGTTACTCCCAGAGATTCACTTGCAATAATGCTCCTATCTTCCTAAAATTAGGGTCTTCCAAATTTGAAGTCCTAGTTCCTAGTTCCTGAAGGATAAACAGATAATCTTCCACTGAACTTGAAGCTGGGATTACCACCTGATCATGTGGGTTACTCATGCCTGTGGACCAAAAGAAAAGAATTATATGGGGGAGGGATCATCCACTTAGATCACCACTAGGAAGTAGCATTGATGTTACACCGTGGGGTCGGGAAGGAGTATGTAAGGAACCCATAGGATTTCCTGGGTGCATCTGTGCCTTTCTGGGCATAGTGGTGGCAAGGCAGTTGCAGGAACCACAGTCCAACAAACCCAAGACAGCTAATGGCTCAAACCAGTGAAGTCCTGGCTGAGAATGAGAAAAACAGAATAAGAAGTGGAGAACTGAGATTTTGAATATCATTTGTGCCCCTGAGACATGTTGAAGCAGTGAGAATTGTTAACTTATTTTAATTACCATAATACATTGTCTCTGCAAGAGACAGACAGGTAGCAGCTAGCTACCTCCCCAAAAGAGACTCTGGAATTACATGAGAAATTCTGAGTGGTGCAAATGATGAACATTATTGAACATCTCTTTAAGCACATTTTAGATTCTGTTGGTTTAACTTCTCATTTTTTTCCTACTTCTGTGAAAATGAGTTTCTTGTAGGCTCAGTAGGGTCACACAGTTACAGCCTAACCTGAATACATCTCACTTCCAGTCTTGTTTTTGCCCTCTCCTGGCTCACAGCTCCAGAGGTTTACAGCTGACACCATGAGGGTGTACATCTTAGGAACTAATTCAAAACTCATGCCACTTGTAGAGACGTGAATGGACCTAGAGACTATCATACAGAGTGAAGTAAGTCAGAAAGAGAAAAACAAATATCGCATATTAACACATATATGTAGAATCTAGAAAAATGGTATAGATGAACCAATTTGCAAGGCAGAAATAGAGACACAGATGTAGAGAACAAACATACGGACACCAAGGGGGTAAAGCGGGGTTGGTGGTGGTGGTAGGATGAATTGGAAGATTGGGATTGACATATATATACACTAATATGTAAAAATAGATAACTAATAAGAACCTGCTGTATAAAAAAATAGATTAAAAAAAAAACTCCCGTCTGTGCAACCTGCCAGTTTGGGGAACTCAGTGCTCTGTGGTGCAAACCTTTGATCGATAAGCCAGCAGAGCCAGAAATGCTTTCTCTTTCCTCCTTGGACAGAGAATCACAATTCTTCAGAAGGTCTCAAGGGATTGACCAAGTAGGCAATTAGTGGTGGTCAACTCAATAGCTTATCTTTGTATGGCTCTCAGTCCTTCCTGTTTTGTTCCGCTCTCACTCCTGCTTCTTAAACAATAAGACCTAGCAAAACCCTCATACCCATGCATTTCTTTCAGGCGCTGATTTCTGAGGAACCAAGGAGCAGACTTACATGAACAATGATATTAATTGAATCAACATTCTTATTAGTACAAGAAATTAAAACAACTAGCAAAAGAGGAATAATTGAACACAATTTTGTATGTCCTTATTATGGAATGTTATTCAACTATTAAAAAGACTAAGTTAAATCTGCATAAATCAGAAGGAATATATAAATCATGGAGAAAATTATATAGTGTAATTCCATTTTTTAAACCAAACCAAACTGTATACATGTGTACATACGATTGTGTAATATTGTATAATAATGGAGAAAAAGGAAGAAATTTGTGAATAGGTTCTTAATATTAGTTATCTCAGATAAAATGGGGGGATGATTAAGTGTTTCTTTATTCATCTTTGAATTTATTTCTTTGATGTAAAAACAAATAAATAAAGTAATAATTTAGAATTTAAAAAAATAAAACAGAGGAAATGATTGTGCCATGCTTATAAGATAAGAGCTAAGCTTCTATCATGGAATTTTGCAAGGCAGTCATTTCAAGGAGTAGTTCAGATCAGGACAGAGGCATGATCAGAATGATATGAAGAGAAAACGAGAGGTGAGAAGTGGAAAATATAGTGTATCTACTCTTCTGAGTACTTTTGCTACAAAGAACAGTTGGCACATAATACAGTTGGGGGAGATGGAGTCAAGGAAGGGAATTATCAGATGATGAAAATAAGAATTTATTTTGTATTCTCATAAGAAGAATCTTGTGAGGTGGAACAATGGTGGGCATGGGATCTAGTGCAGGAGGGGAGGCGCTGGCCTTGGAGGGAAGCATGGTTAGGAGGGCACAGAGAGGGAGGGAACACAGATGCTTGGGGGTTGGTACAACTGGCCATTGCTTATACTGTGTTCTGGTTTCTCAGTGAAATAGAAACTGAGGTCACCAGTCATGAGTAGGAGAGTGGGAAGGGAGATAGAATTTTGAGGAGAGACAAGGAAATGTGGAATCCAGAAGAGTGAGCAAATTGACTGGGGGAATAAGACTTTTCATTATGAGTTAACTTAGAGTCTTTAGAATCACCATGGTTTTGCTTTTCCAGCTGTGGTCACCTGCGTGGGTCTATGCAAAGAGGTAGGATTAGACAATGCAAACACAAGGGAGAATGAACTAAAATATGGGTTTTTGCTCTCAATTACAGAGTTCAGCAACCACATTTCCAAGGCCTTGTTATTGCTAGTTTCCCGTATTTCTGCTGTAATAATTTATGTGTAGCACAAGCCATAAGAGGTGTCATTCCCTGGTGTAATGACTTCCAGTCATCTGTGAGTTTCCTTTGCCCAGGGACATTGGGGGGTGTCTCATGGCCTTTTGTAGGTTTGAGCCAGAGATAAATGATTTTTGAGACTAAGTGCTGCCTGGAAGGCCTCCTCATAATGTAAGAATTCCACCATGGTTTTTCATTTTATGATGTGATTCCCTGTTTTAAAAGTATCTTTTGTCTTAAAGCTTTTGTACCTCAATGAGAAGAACGAAAGCAGTGTATTTCATTCTTACTACATGTGGTTTATATTAATTAATAAAACATTTAATTAAAGCAATGCTTTGGGGATTCACCATGGCATTAGTAGAAACAAATTAATATATGTCATGTACAATGTGTAGTCTTTCTTATAAATTGCTTGACTCCAGAGAAAAATCACTTTCTTAATAACCATTGGGATAAGGTTCTAGTGTAATTGTTAGAATTTTACATCCATCTTAAGTTGTGATGAAATGTGTTACTGTCAACAAATTAGACTTATTTGAAGCATATGCTCATATAGTTTCTATTTTGTCTGTTTATATAACATGTATGTCTAGATAAGTTTTAATCAGCACATAACATTTTTAAAGATTTTTTTTTGCTTTCTCACATTTCGTTATGCTGCTTGAACTTTTATAATAAAGGAAATTTCCCAAATGATTAGTGATGTTGAGCATCTGTTCATGTACTTATTAGCCATTTGTACATACATTTTTTGACAAGTGTCAAGTCCTTTACCCATTTTTAAATCAGATTTTTTAGTTGTTGTTGAATTGCAAGAATTCTTTACATATCCTGGATATTAACCCCTGTTAGACGTCTGATTTGCAAATATTTTCTCACATTCTGTTGGTTGCTTTTTCAATCTGCTGATAATATACGTTATTGCACAAAAGTTTCTGTTTTTAAAAAAACATGTTTATGAAACTTTCTCTAAAGTGGAAAAATAATTTAAAAGTCAAGTTTAAAGTTAGCTTTAGCTGTGTTATTTCTCTGCACTATTGGGTTTGGAAAGTTATGTTACATTAAGTGAGTTTAAGCAAAAATGATACAAGTAAAATCTGTGCTTTATTATTCATGGTCTTCTGAAGACAACATCATCACTTAATTTTGACATTGAAATGAAAATATACGCAATCTTAAATATGTTTGGATCATATTGTTGGCTGTTTCTTTAAATAGAATTGTACTGAAATAAGAATAGAGGAATAAGACTTCAGAGTATACTAGATGAAGGAATCTGTGAATTTACATACCTGTAATATTAACTTTGTGCCTTTCTTCAGTATGAGCACCAATAATAGCCAAAATCCGCTACCAAAATATCAAATAACATTTATGAAATCTAGATGTTTTCTACCCCAGGACCTTTATATTTGATCCCCAACCAGGAACACAGTTTTTCCACAGCCTTACATACTTGATTCCTACTCAGCATTCAGAACTCAGCTCTAACATCACCTTTTAAAGAGGTCTTGGCTGATCTACATGAATGAAAACCCCCCACTCCTGCCCTATATCACTGCTTACCCCAAGCAGATCCCAGGTGGTGTTACTTTATAGCACTGTACTTACAATTGCCTAAAATTATCTATGTGCTTACATGGGTGTTGCCTCTTCTCCACACTCCCACTAGATATCTTCTCTATAGAGGACTCCATCTGTCTTGTTTATCTGGACCCTCAATGCCTAGAACAGTAGCTGGGATAGAGCAGGTAATGAATAAAATATTTACAGAATAAATGAGATGAAATGATGTTTATGCTAAGAATTCTAACGAATTCATATCTTCCCAAGAACTTTTAATGTCATATGAGTATTTTTAATTAATTTCACAATCAAATATAAAACTTGATTACATAAGAACAACTTTTCAGTTATTTTATGAGAGCCATTTATGGCCTTTTTTATTGATCATTATGGAAAATACATTGTTCACATCTTATCTTTCATGGTGAATGAATATCTTATAATTAGTTATCTCAGAGTCCAGGCAAGATATTTATTTCTTTACTTGCTTTTAGACCTCTTGTCCACAGAAATTGTAGCTTTCCCTCTGATACTGAGAAGAAAATATTTTGTAATGTCCTAAGCTTTTGAGAATCCTTTTATTTTCCCCATCTTTATTTCCTTAATTCAGAAACACTCAGTAGTAAATCAGTCTCTACGTCAAAAAACTCTGTATGAAACATAAATGAGACATTTAATAGCATGGTAACATTTTTCAAAGTCTATGCAATACTATTTTTAACATTACTAGGAAAGCTTATGATTGAAGTAAATTAGATATTAATTTGAATTCTGTTTTTTTCAAGTCTCTTAAAAGAGTTACACGTATATTAAATAATTAGACTTTTTGAATACCATAATTATAGAAAGCTTCTGCTTTTAATACATCTCACAGCACATCAATTTAAAGGGAAACTCGCTGCTGTTGCTTCATCTGCTTAGACAATATTAAGATCTTCTTTCAATTTCTTGTTAAGAAACACCTCAGGTTCTTCTTTTTTTTAAAGCACTCTTTCATTCTAGCAGAATGATACATTGGAAACAATCTTACCCATCTTGAAATACTAAATACCAGAGTGATTATTGAACGATGGAGTGTTTCCATTACTTTTTGTCTTGCAGACAGTTTTTTGTATCATTAATTTTTTAGTGCCGACAGAGTATTGCAATATTCTAAAGTGCAACCCTTTTCCCAATGAATCTCATAAATCTTATGGCCACAGTGGTTGGAAAACGAGGGGCTTTTATAATTGCAGATATTTCTGGTCCAAAGACAAATATCTTTCACAGGATTTATTTGCGTTGTTGTATGGCATAGCGCGATGATCTCTGGGTAAGTAATCTGCAAATCTTGGTTCCGATTGAATCTGGGTCACTGGCTGGCCACCTGAAACTTAAAAATATCAGCCTCTTCCAGTAGAGAGTCACATTTAAATGTAGGAATTCAGCTAATAATGCTTTGTAATTGGTTTGATGAAATTAGGTACATTGATATGCTATGCTGTTTTTCAAAGAGGATGAGCAAAATGTTTTCTATAACAGAAAACCATGATTTTCTAGCAAGACTCTTCCTGAACAAGTTTGATATTTCTGACTTATGGACAATCCTATCTAGCTTCCTAGAAAAAAATGTTTTTGAGAAGATGGAGTAATTACCAAGGTGGAGTCTAATTTGGGGTCTTCAAAAAGGTCTCTTGAGTTGGCAATACTTTGGACATCAACATGGGAAGCAGTAGTTTCTGTTCCAAATATAGATGCCTAAAGATTGAAACAATCATTTTCAACCTCAAAGAAAAGCTTCTACAAATGAAAATCAGTGTCCTTGAAAGTAGCCTTAGGAATATCTACCTAAAATAGTTAATAATATATAATAGTTTCACTAACTTCCTGTGTGCTGATTTCCAAATGGAGGAGATAAGAGGCATTGGAAGTAACACTGGCACCACAGATATGTGTCTACCATAATGTTTGCAGAGCCCCAAAATATTCAAATGAGTAGTAGGTAAGCAAATGATATTCAGTAAGGTAAGAAATGATTTATAAAAGCAGACAGGATGCAAAGAATTTACTAGGTAATCTTTTGGGGATAAATAACAAATATTACATTAATTTAACTCACAAATCACATTTAGTTCTTCATCTTTTAAATTCAGGATGGAAGATATGTATTTAATAAAGCATTTAACTGAAGTAAAAAGCATTTGATTACTGCTTTGATACAAATAGGCTAAAATCTTTTGGATAATATGTATATATTTAAACATTTAAAATTTTGTTAAAAAGAATTACCATGTTAGCAATTATCTGAGATGTGTTTTTAAAATATATTTATTAAATGAGTTAAATGAGCCACACATGTTTTAAGTTCTATACATTAATTTCTGATGGTGTACTTTAGTTTATTTTATTTCAGATTTATTTTCATCATTAACATAGTTTTATTTACTACAAAGACTATATTTACTATATTAGTGATGCTTAAATGCCTTATCCATTAATCCTTTGAGGCAGCCATAGCATAATAGTAATTAGTAATGAAAATGAGTAAAATATTTTAAGGACTTCAAAATATAAATGTATTAGATACTTTTCACAAAGATTTGAATTTTTGCTACTAAAAGAACCTATCAGAAGGGTGAGCACAGTAGGCTTCTATAGAGGTACAGATTTTTAATTATGAAATAAGGCAAAACACTCAAGAATAAGTAGAACAATGGCTGAACACCAGGAAAAATAACATAAAATTACCCCCCCAAGTATAACAGCATGAAAAACCTATATTGGTACATTGATTATTAAACTTGGTCATTTTTGTCATTTTTAGAATTAATAAAATATTAGTATTATTTGCCCTAAGTAATCATTATGTCAACTGCTAATTTTCTCTTTAAAAACTATTTTCAAACTACCAAATGAATTAAATCCTTAAAATACTGTGATTACAATAAACACATATAATTATGGAGTCATAAAATCATTAAAGTATAATGAAAAATAATGCTAAAGAAGAAAGTTAACCATTAGAACAGGAAATGCTTTTTACCTCTTCTAAGGCCCTGGTATGTGGAATAGAGAAAATCTGTCTTCAGCAAATGTAGTCTTGCCACTCTGCAGCCATGGACACACAGTTTCTCATAATAACGTTAGGCTCCACTCCTCTCTATCAAATCTCTTCTTGTTCAAATGTGCTTTCAACCCCATCAGCTGCCTTCCTGTTGCCCTCATATTATTCAGTCTCTCAGCACAGATGGCCACTCTCTTCTTGAAATGCTTCCCACTCACTCTTGGATTCCACAAAGTAGTTTCTTGATCTCCTTGAATTGGTGGCACTTCCTCAACAATTGTCTTTCTTAAATCCATCTGTTATGACTTTAAATGTTAGGTTAAGCCATAGTTTTGGTTTTTTACTTTTTCTTTATCTATGTTATTCCCTTGTGATCATGGCTTTACAAATTATCTGTATTTAGCTGAATCAGAGAGAATAATCTTAAAACAAGTTGAACCAATCACTCTCTTGATTAAAATCCTCCTCTTAGATTCAAATCCAGACTACTTGGCAATTCCACATCCCTCGTCCTTGTGTATCTATTTAATGTTATATCCCAAACCTCTCCCTCTTCTCTCCAATCCTCCAGCTGCACTGGCTTGCATTCTGTTCAGTGAACACATTAAGCTCCTTTCTATCTCAGTAGCTTTGCACTTACTGTTCCTCCCACTTGGAATACTCTTATTCAGACTTCTCAGCACAATGCTCAGTCCAATTTCAGCTCCCAGAGAAGCTCTGCTGGACCCAGATGTGTGAACCAGCCTCACTCCACACCCTCCTGGAGTGCAGGGGCCTTCTTTGTGAGAGCTAGCCTCACCCCTGGAAAAGCTCAGAAAATATTAGGAATGTATTCAGAATGAAATATAAACAACAGTCAAGAAACATTTCTAACCTATTGTTAAATTCTTAAACTTAAGAAACAAAACTTATTAAAATAGGTATTATTAAGAGAAATGTGAGAAATCCTTCAACAGATGGTTGCAGGGTATGAGGAGCATGTCATCAGCTGTGCTGGGGACCTCAAGTGTTACACATAAGTGATTCCTTCCAAGCTTCCCTACAAAAGTATACAAGGAAATTGTACTTGAACTTTCCATCATTTTCATTTTCCAATTTGCTTTACCTTTAATTCATTAAATTAGAGTAAGTAAAAACAATACCACATTAAAGAAAACAGTCTAAAAAACCAACATCACAAATTATTTAGAATGTTTGCATCTCCATGCTTTGTAAATATACTTTAAATATATGCTATTCAAGTACAGAAACTACCAACATTTAACCATGAATTATGGAGTTATAATTCCACTGATGAAATTTTGAGGCACAAAACCATGGGTCGTGTCCTACTATAGATTTTAATATGGAACTCTTTTCACAGTTAGGGGAGTTCCACTGAAAACTGAGAAGACAGGATGTGAATTAACAGTCATAAAATGCATTGTTCTATGAACACCATACTGAATTAATAAAAGAAATGAGTCCAGCTAGTGAGAGAGGAAAGTATATTTTCTGGTTTAGTGAAAGAGTGTTCCAGCATGGTTTTTCAGTATTAGAAATGAATGCTGTAATTTTCTTCAGGTTATAATAACTGTTTTCAAAATTTTTGTTTTACTCAAATGAGTAATTCCTGTGCAGATAAAATATTTGGGGGTTGGGGATGCTAGGAAGTGGGGCTTTGCCCTAGAGACAGGTGAACAGTCTGTTTTCCTGTCTCACTCATTGTGCTAATGTCACATACACACATTTTTAAACTAAAGGTTTTATTTACCCTTTGGAGTGGCTGCAAATTGACATAGGATAAAGGATTAATCAATCCTCCTTCTTTTTTTACATATAAGGATACGAGTCTGAAATAAGTTAAATGACAAATGGAAAGAACTTGGCTTTGGAATCACTACTGAGCCCCGTTGTTAGCCAAGCACTTACTAGCCATGAGAACTTTCCAAGTTACTTACCCTCCTTAATTGACTTTCTTTATCTGTCAAGGGGAGAATAGTGTGTACCTTAGAGATAATTTCGTAAACAAATAAAGTAATGTATAAAAATATGTATATAAAAAGTGAAGGGCATTGCTTTAATATCTACTTACTGGACAGTATTTTTTGTGGGCAGAGCCGGGATATAATCCAGGTCACTTAATTGCTTGCCCAGGTTCTTTCTACATTATAGCAATGTCTTTTTGCCATTTAACTATTAATTCCTCATTTGTTACATTATTGACAGGCTTGGTTTCTTTCCTGCACCCTTTTCTCTTAACTCTCTATCTATAGAAAATAAAATTAAACCAAATTTTATATAGAAGCAAAATTCACATCAAATAATTAAACTAGCACCAAAACAACAACTACAAAAGCATAGAAATAATTAAGCTAAATTGCATATTTTCTTTTACTTGTATTTAACTCTTGTTTTAAAATTTATTATTTCAGAATGATTTTACCAAGAAAAAATTTTGAATATTATTTTTAAACAGTAAAATACAATGTTTGTTATTACTTTTCCAACTCTACCCCTAATGAGCTGTATCATCTGAAGAGTGTGAAGCAAATTTTCTGAGATTCAGGTTAACAGATTAATTGACATATTGCTATATTATTATATAAACATTAACTTTCATGATATCAAACATAATCATTTGGTTTTTTGTGTGTGGCATGTTTAAGATTTAGGTATACAACTTAATGGATATTATAAATGGAGACATTTTAAAAGTAGAAAAGCATGACCAATATAATTGTCATGGATAATAGACACATTGGAGTGGGGAGCAAAGCTAACCTTCCAGATAACCCAGTCAAGAAAATAGTTAATATAATATATGGTCATTTCCTTTGAATCCAGACTGTTGCTGATTTTCACTCATCATCAAAGGAAGATCAAACCATTTGATTTGTCCTATTTTTCTATAACTTTGCATGCAAAGACTTAGTGAACTGAGCCAACCCTATGATTTCACACCCAACTGCACTATTTGCTCAGTTCATGTGACTGCATCATAAAATAAAACATTCTCAATAAACAAATACAGACTCAGCACTTCCCACAAAAGAACAGTTTGTAGTAGGCACTGGAGTTGGATCCAACCAACTGTGAAGCCTGGTCTCTGGCCCCAAGAACCTATAATCAGTGCTAGAGAATGTCCCAGCTACAACTCTTCAAAAAATACATTGAGATTATGTTGTGCTTCCTTAAGGAAAAAGGATTTGAGTTGTGGCTTGGATTTCTGTAACTATAGCATGAAAGAATAAGATTCATTTCCTTCTTAGGAATAAAAGGCAGATGTGATTCCTATTCATCATGTATGTAAGTGGTGACTCTTTAAACTATTAAACCAATATGGATATGAGTTCATATCTGTTCCATTTTTAACTGTTTTGTTTTCAATTCATACACCAATGCTCCCAGTTCACCCACTTGGGGAAATTTAAGGTGTAGAATGAAAGATCAAAAGTGATTTGATAAATAAAAATAAGGGGTTTAGAGTACTAAATGCAAAAAAGATAAAGGTTTGTAAAGATCAAAAAAATCAGAAAATGGAAAAAGATAGGAATACATAAAATTTGGAAGCAATATTATTTAAGCCTGTTTGAAAGTAACTATTTGGGCTACATGTTTCAGAAAGAGTGAGAATAACAACATTCATCTGCTTTTGTCCATTTTTCTGAACCCAACCTTATTTGTTTATTCAAAGGGGCTTTTTCTTTGGTCTTAGAATTTATGAACACAGAATGGATCATAATATACTTATAAAATAATGTCTTAGATATATATTTGTCCATTCTACCTTACTGAGAAATTGTAATATAGAATTTTATTTCAGTTACCCTTCTCAAAATTTTGCTTTGGTGTATTTTCTTGAGCTGCTCAGCACTGAATGGATATGAGAGCCATTATCCACTACAGACATAAGCTTTTCCTGGGCTGTGCTCTTGGCTTTGTTCTCAGACATGTTCACATACATAGGGAATCTGATGGAATCCACAAGAACAGGTACAGGATATAAAATTACCATACAAACATGAATTGTGTTTCTTTATAGGAGTGACAAACTTAAGGCTGACATTTACAAAAAACCCAGCACTATTTACAATAGCACAAAAAAGAGAAAATAAAATAAACGCCAAAAAAATATGAGCAACACTCTTAACACTGAAAACTCCAAAACACTGCTGAGGAAAACTAAAGATACAAAAACATAGAGAGATATAATGTCTTCCAGAATTGAAAGGCACACTGTTGTTAAGATGTTAATTTCGCCCAAATTGATTTGGAGCAAGTGAGGCGTGTTTTGGAAGGGAGGGATTCCCAAGGAGCATGAGGAAACTTTTAGGGTTGATTGATATATTCACTTTTGTGACGGTTTCACTAATACAGATGTAGTCAAAACATCAAATTGCAGAAGGCAAAAAAAATTTAGAATATAATTGATACATATATTTTATTATTTTTTCTGAAATTATAAATTTTATTTTTTTTATACAACAGGTTCTTATTAGTCATCAATTTTATACACGTCAGTGTATACATGTCAATCCCAATCTCCCATTCATCACACCACCACCCCCAATCCCCACCGCTTTCCCCCCTTGGTGTCCATACGTTTGTTCTCTACATCTGTGTCTCGATTTCTGCCCTGCAAACCAGTTCATCCATACCATTTTTCTAGGTTCCACATATATGTGTTAATATATGATATTTGTTTTTCTCTTTCTGACTTACTTCACTCTGTATGACAGTCTCTAGATCCATCCGCATCTCAACAAATGACCCAGTATCATTCCTTTTTATGGCTGAGTAATATTCCATTGTATAGATGTACCACTTCTTCTTTATCCGTTCATCTGTCAATGAGCATTTAGGTTGCTTCCATGAACTGGTTATTGTAAATAGTGCTGCAATGGACATTGGGGTGCACGTGTCTTTTTGAATTATGGTTTTCTCTGGGTATATGCCAAGTATTGGGACTGCTGGATCATATGGTAACTTTAGTTTTAGTTTTTTAAGGAACCTCCATACTGTTCTCCATAGTGGCTGTATCAATTTACATTCCCACCAACAGTGCATGAGGGTTCCCTTTTATCCACACCCTCTCCAGCATTTGTTGTTTGTAGATTTTCTGATGATGTCCATTCTAACTGGTGTGAGGTGATATCTCATTGTAGATTTGATTTGCATTTCTATAATAATTAGTGGTGTTGAGCAGATTTTCATGTGCTTCTTGGCCACCTGTATGTCTTCTTTGGAGAAACGTCTATTTAGATCTTCTTCCCATTTTTGGATTGTGTTGTTTGTTTTTTTTAATATTGAGCTGCATGAGTGGTTTATATATTTTAGAGATTAATCCTTTGTCAGTTGATTCGTTTGCAAATATTTTCTCCCATTCTGAGGGTTGTCTTTTCATCTTGTTTATGGATTCCTTTGCCGTGCAAAAGCTTTGAAGTTTCATTGGGTCTTATTTGTTTATTTTTGTTTTAATTCCATTACTCTAGGAGGTGGATCAAAAAAGATCTTGCTGTGATTTATGTCAACGAGTGTTCTTCCTATATTTTCCTCTAAGAGTTTTATAGTGTCTGGTCTTACATTTAGGTCTCTAATCCATTTTGAGTTTATTTTTGTGTATGGTGTAGGGAGTGTTCTAATTTCATTATTTTACATGTAGCTGTCCAGTTTTCCCAGCACCACTTAATGAAGAGACTGTCTTTTCTCCATTGTGTATCCTTGCCTCGTCTCTCATAGATTAGTTGACCATATGTGTGTGGGTTTATCTCTGGGCTTTCTATCTTGTTCCATTGATCTATATTTCTGGTTTTGTGTCAGTACCATATTGTCTTGATTACTGTAGCTTTGTAGTGTAGTCTGAAGTCAGGGAGTCTGATTCCTCCAGCTCCGTATTTTTCCCTCAAGATTGCTTCGGCTATTCCAGGTCTTTTGTATCTCCATACAAATTTTAAGATATTTTGTTCTAGCTCTGTAAAAAATGCCATTGGTAATTTGATAGGTATTGCACTGAACCTGTAGATTGCTTTGGGTAGTATAGTCTTTTCCACAATATTCATTCTTCCAATCCAAGAACATGGTATGTTTCTCCATTTGTTGGTATCATCTTTAATTTCTTTCATCAGAGTCTTATAGTTTTCTGCATACAGCTCTTTTGTCTCCCTAGGTAGGTTTATTCCTAGGTATTTTATTCTTTTTGTTGCAATGGTAAATGAGAGTGTTTCCTTAATTTCTCTTTCAGATTTTTCAACATTAGTATATAGGAATGCAAGAGATTTCTGTGCATTAATTTTGTATCCTGCAATTTTACCAAATTCATTGAATAGCTCTAGTAGTTTCCTGGTGGCATCTTTAGGATTCTGTATGTATAGTATCATGTCATCTGCAGAGAGTGACAGTTTTACTTCTTTTCCAATTTGTATTCCTTTTATTTCTTTTTCTTCTCTGATTGCCATGGCTAGGACTTCCAAAACTATGTTGAATAATAGCGGTGAGAGTGGACATCCTTGTCTTGTTCCTGATCTTAGAGGAAATGCTTTCAGTTTTTCACCATTGAGAATGATATTTGCTGTGGGTTTATCACATATGGCCTTTATTATGTTGAGGTAGGTTCCTTCTATGCCCACTTTCTGGAGAGTTTTTATCAGAAATCGGTGTTGAATTTTGTTGAAAGCTTTTTATGCATATATTGAGATGATCATATGGTTTTTATTTTTAAATTTGTTAATATGGTGTATAACAATGATTGATTTGCGTATATTGAAGAAACCTTGCATCACTGAGATAAATCCCACTTGATGATGGTGTATGATTCTTTTAATGTGTTGTTGGATTCTGTTTGCTAGTATTTTGTTGAGGACTTTTCCATCTATATTCATCACTGATATTGGTCTTTAATTTTCTTTTTTTGTAGTATCTTTGTCTGGCTTTGGTATCAGGGTGATGGTGGCCTCATAGAATGAGTTTGGGAGTGTTCCTCTGTCTGCAATATTTTGGAAGAGTTTGAGAAGGATGGGTGTTAGCTCTTCTCTAAATGTTTGATAGAATTCACCTGTGAAGCCATCTGGTCCTGGACTTCATTGGAAGATTCTTAATCACAGTTTCAATTTCATTACTTGTGATTGGTCTGTTCATATTTTCTGTTTCTACCTGGTTCAGTCTTGGAAGGTTATACCTTTTCTAAGAATTTGTCCATTTCTTCCAGGTTGTCCATTTTATTGGCAGAGAGTTGTTTTTAGTAGTCACTTAGGATGCTTTGTATTTCTGCAGTGTCTGTTGTAACTTCTCCTTTTTCATTTCTAATTTTATTGATTTGAGTCATCTCCCTCTTTTTCTTGGTGAGTCTGGCTAATGGTTTATCAATTTTGTTTATCTTCTCAAAGAACCAGCTTTTAGTTTTATTGATCTTTTCTATTGTTTTCTTTGATTCTATTTCATTTATTTCTGCTCTGATCTTTATGATTTCTCTCCTTCTTGTAACTTTGGGTTTTGTTCTTCTTTCTTTAGTTCCCTTAGGTGTAAGGTTAGATTGTTTATACGAGATTTTTCTTGTTTCTTGAGGTAGGCTTGTATTGCTATAAACTTCCCTCTTAGAACTGCTTTTGCTGCATGCCATAAGTTTTGGATCATCGTGTTTTCATTGTCATTTATCTCTTGATATTTTTTGACTTCCTCTTTGATTTCTTCAGTGATCTCTTGGTTATTTAGTAACGTATTGTTTAGCCTCCATGTGTTTGTGTTTTTGATGGTTTTTTTTTCCCCTGTAATTCATGTCTAATCTCATAGCATTGTGGTCAGAAAAGATGCTTGATATGATTTCAATTTTCTTAAATTTACTGAGCCTTGATTTGTGACCCAAGATATGATGTATCCTGGAGAATGTTCCATGTGCACTTGAGAAGAAAGTGTAATCTGCTCTTTTTGGATGGAATGTCCTAAAATATCAATTAAATCTATCTGGTCTATTGTGTCATTTAAAGCTTGTGTTTCCATATTAATTTACTGTTTGGATGATCTGTCCATTGGTGTAAGTGAGCTCTTAAAGTCCTCCACTATTATTGTGTTATTGTCCATTTTCTCTTTTAGAGCTGTTAGCAGTTGCCTTATGTATTGATGTGCTTCTATGTTGGGTGCATATATATTTATAATTGTTATATCTTCTTCTTTAATTGATCCCTTGATCATTGTGTGGTGTCCTTCCTTGTCTCTTGTAACTTTCTTTATTTTAAAGTCTATTTTATACGATATGAATATTGCTACTCCAGCTTTCTTTTGATTTCCATTTGCATGGAATATCTTTTTCCATCTCCTCACCTTCAGTCTGTATGTGTCCCTAGGTCTGAAGTGGTCTCTCTTAGACAGCATATATATGGGTCCTGTTTTTGTACCCATTCAGCAAGTCCCTGTCTTTTGGGTGGAGTATTTATTCCATTCACCTTTAAAGTAATTATTGATATGTATGTTCCTATGACCATTTTCTTAATTGTTTTGGATTTGTTTTTGTAGGTCCTTTTCTTCTCTTGTGTTTCCCACTTAGAGAAGTTCCTTTAGCATTTGTTGTAGAGCTGGTTTTGTGGTAATGAATTCTCTTAACTTTTGCTTTTCTGTAAAGCTTTTGATTTCTCCATTGAATCTGAATGAGATCCTTGCTGGGTAGAATAATCTTGGTTGTAGGTTCTTCCCTTTCATCACTTTAAATATGTCCTGCCACTCCCTTCTGGCCTGTAGAGTTTCTGCTGAGAAATCAGCTGTTAACCTCATGAGAGTTCCTTTGTATGCTATTTGTCATTTTTCCCTTGTTGCTTTCAATAGTTTTTCTTTGTCTTTAATTTTTGCCAATTTGATTATTATATGTCTTGGTGTGTTTCTCCTTGGGTTTATTGTGTATGGGACTCTCTGTGCTTTCTGGACTTGGGTGGCTATTTCCTGTCCCAAGTTAGGGAATTTTTCCACTATAATTTCTTCAAATATTTTCTCTGGTCCTTTCTCTCTCTCTTCTCCTTCTGGGAACCCTATAATGCAAATTTTGTTGTGTTTATTATTGTCCCAGAGGTCTCTTTTGCTGTTGTCATTTCTTTTCGTTCTTTTTTCTTTATTCTGTTCTGCAGCAGTGAATTCTACCATTCTGTCTTCCAGGTCACTTATCTGTTCTTCTGCCTCAATTATTCTGCTATTGATTCCTTGTAGTGTAGTTTTCATTTCAGTTATTGTATTGTTCATCTCTGTTTGTTTGTTCTTTAATTCTTCTAGGTCTTTGTTAAACATTTCTTGCATCTTCTCAATCTGTGCCTCCATTGTTTTTCTGAGGTCCTGGATCATCTTCACTATCATTATTCAGAATTCTTTTTCTGCAAGGTTGCCTATCTCCACTTCATTTAGTTGTTTTTCTCGGGTTTTATCTTGTTCCTTCATCGGGTACACAGCCTTCTGCCTTTTCCTCTTGTCTGTCTTTCTGTGAATGTGGTTTTTATTCCACAGGATGAAGGATTGTAATTCTTCTTGCTTCTGCTGTCTGCCCTTGATACATATACTTTAAATGATATTTTATAGTGTTTTATCAGGAACAAATGTCTAGAACTTCCTACTCTTATTCATTCATCCCTTCTTTTATTACTATTTTTTTTTCTTTCTCACTCCACTGTGCTAATTTATAGTTTAACACCTCCAATGAAAGACACACACTAGTTTGATATGTGGTCTTTTTGCTGTTAGAAATGCCATCCTTCATGAGCCAGAATCTTTTGATTTGACTTCTGACAGTTGGTGCATTTCTGTCCCTCTAGAGCCCAGAATTAATTATTTTCCTTTTCCATTGATGCATCTGAATTGAAGGAGGATATTATACACCCCTGAAGCCATCCCTTCTAAGATAAAAATATACCCAGTTTATTGTGTCATTTTGGGGATAATATTATTCTACCCTATTCATCTCACTCAGGATTCCCTTGAGTTTTTTACTGTCACTTGTAAAGTATGGAATCCCAAACTGGAAAAAATTTGGATTTAACATGTCTGGCACAGAGTACAGGGAGGCTGTAATCTCCTTTGTTTGAATCAGACAGCAGCCTGAGATTAAATTACCGTTTTTAGCAACAGTGTCATGTTGTCAGTTCTTATTGAACTTGAAGCTAAATAAAACTTCACATTTTGCTTTTTCAGTAGAACCGCTATAAATCTTGTTTTTCCACTTTTTATTTATACAAAACCAATTGTTTGAACTAAATGTAGGAATTTATATTTGCTCCTGTGAAGTTACGTCTTGTCTTATGCATCTCATTTCTGCCTATTGAGATCATTTTGAATCCGATCTTTCCATCTACCATATTTATAGTTCCTCTTAGCTTTAAGGAACTCAAAATCTCATCATAGAGTTTTATTTCATGAGCTCGCCGTCAGTCTTCCATTTTCCTCTGGCTACCAATTCACCTTTCACTTTCACTTCACAATTACAGTAAGGCATATATCATTTACCACCCCATGTACCTTTCTTTAAGGAATCATTTTTTTCTCTTCTATAGCACTGTAATCTTTAGCAAACTGCTTGTCCTCCATCAGATAAAATATGATCTACGTGGGTCAATTTGAATACTCTATTTCCAAGGCTACAGTGATGGGTTGTGATGGGGTACAAAACCTGCACAAGACCAGTCAGAATCCTCTTCAAGAGTTTCACTCTAAATCAAATGTAAAACACACTTCCTTGGTATTGAGATCATATTAACTGGGAGAATGTGATCATCTACTTAGAATAAAGCTGGAAACCTGTTGACATTAGGAGGGTATAGAACAAATTCATAGTCACCAGCAGTTGTGGGGAGAAAGAGGGCTGTGACAACTGGTGTGAACCTTTGGCTCCAACTATAACTAAGGCACAATTGTGCCCTAACATCCTTGTAATGTTAGTGAATTAATCCTGTTTTCATATGAACTACTTTGAGTTGGATGTTATATGTCTTTATTTTTTTGTTGTTAATAATTAATAGTAAGAGTAATATATCTTCATTGTAAAAAATTACAAAGCATGGAAAAGCAAAACTTATATATACAGATATATAATACAATATTATAGATATAGATATATCTTTAAAATATTACTTTTAATCCCAACAAGCCCCTGTAAACAAGTAAATTTTATTTATGGACTTTACTCTGTGGGGAGTCAGATGGTTGTCAGATGAGTGAACACTGTCAGTGGTGTAGTTCTGAGCTTCTAGAACCTAAAATTCTGGGTGAGCTTTGCACACAACAAAGAATTACGTATGATTTTCCAACTTCACGAAGGTTCAAAAGCAGTTCGCAGTCAGTAGAAACTCTACTTCGGATTTTGAACCTGACCTTTCCCTAGGCTGGTGATATACCACATGATATTCTCAGGATGCTGGGAGCGTCAGGGCCAGGGGACCACGTCAGCCATGTGATCATGAGTGCAAACAACAGGTCCACTTATAACCATGCTATTTGTCACTTTCAGTACAGCACTCAATCAATTCCAGGAGCTATTCAATATATTATTATAATATGGCCTTTGTGTTAGGTGATTTTGCTCAACCGTAGGTTACTATAAGTGTTCTGAGCACATTTAAGGTAAACTGGGCTAAGCTATGATGTTCATTTAGTAGGTTAGGTGAATTCAATGTATTTTCAATCTACAATACTTTCAACTTTTGATGGGTTTATCGGGACATAACCCCACAGTAAGTCAAGGAAGATCTGTATATTTTTGTAATTCCTTAGTCAAGTAATCCTTTTTTTCTTCTTTTTTCCTAAAAACAAAATAACAAATACTCAAAACTCATTATTTCTAATTATTTTACTGCATTTTACTGTCATCTCTTCTCCTGAGGTTATTGGTATCTGCATCATGGAAACACTCTGTAGTGGGATGCATCTCTTCCCAACTCTCATTCAGCGACTTGGGCGAGATGAGATCAGTCATGATGGGAGTATTTACACCATAGACACTGGTCAACACTTCAAGCCCAGGCTCCTTCCCATGCACCTGCTTAGGAATTGTTCATCAGCACACCAAGGAGTAGGGTAATAGGAAGTATTAAATGCTACTATGTACCATTTGATCCTCATGCTTTAAATATGTTAACCTACTTAAATCTCACAATGAATCTGTGAGCTAAGGATTATTTTGATCCTCATTTTAAAGGTGAGAAAACAAAGGTACAAAAAAGTTAAATAACTTATCTGAGGTAGCACAATTACTGAATTGCAAACTGACAGTATAAAAAATTTCCATCTTTGTCATCTCTTAGCATGACATGAGAACATTTACAGCCTATGAGATAATAATGATACCTTACATTTTTAAAGTGTTGGGCAAAGATTTCTCCGGTATTTGATATTTGAAAAGGAGTCACCAAACCCCACAGAGTATACTCACGAAAGGCTTTTATTTCCTTCATTTTCCAGCTGGAAGGTTCTTAAAGGAACCAAGAGCAAACTAAAGACTATTTCGTAATTATCTTTAGTTCCTACTCTTTAGTAATTATCTTTAGTTCCTAAACACATAATTCTATAAAATTTAAGGTTTTGTATCACTGAAATTTTCAGTATATTGTCAGACCATTTGTTTTTTATCAATGTCTTTGTTATTTGATGTTCATTTCAAATGTATATCTTGTTGTCTTTTTTACAATCTGAGTTCTTCATGATGCCAATTGTTCAAAAATGTCATTTCTTTGGACACTTTCCATTTTCCATTTTTTCTTTCCCACTGAGATTATTCAGAATTATATAGTTAGATTTGAGGGATTTCTTTTTTTTGTGAAATTTGTATGACACTTTGGTCACAGTCCTTCTCACATTTGCCTTTAGGTCATGACTTCCTTCTCTTGAGATACTCATTCCTAAAGTCTATGGCCCTTATGGGACTACAGCCCAATATTTCTTTCTTTTGTTTCACAAATATTAGGATGGCATTCTTCTTTTTTCTGTGGGTAACCATTATTCCTATAAATCCATACTTCATTCTTAGTAAACATGAATTTTGAACTCTTTTCATTTTTGTTTCTTATATTGTATAAAATTATCAACAAATTATTTCAAGTCTTTATTAAATATTTTAATTTTTTCTGCATTTTTATTTCATATAGATACCACCTCATAGATACTTAAATATAAAGTACAGTCAGAAAATAATAAAAGAGTCAATTAACCTTGAATCCGAGTACTGGATCTATCTTTTACTAGGTTTAAAACTTTCAACAAATTAGCCTGAGTATTATTACATTAGAAAAAGTGATAAAGATTGCACTAGCTACTATTTAACTTCGCAGCAACATTACTCCTAAATGGCATAGTAAGCGTGGAGCTCTTGACATTATACCTGACACATAGTAAGTATTCAAAATTATTGGTTAGTATACTTATAAGAAAATCTTTCTTATGAAACTTGAAACATTCTTTAAATGAAAATGAAAATGCAATTCAATTCTTTCTTCCATGACAATGGAAGAGAGAGATCTAGTCTTAACAGATGATAATCATGATTGTGTTGACTGATCATGATGACAACATATATAAAGTGCCTAAATTATATAACAGATTCTACATACATACCCTGCCTACACTTATCTGCAAATCTGGAGTGTATGAACTAATTCTCTCACTTTACACATGGGCAAAATGTGGCTAATAAATTTAAGTGACTTGTCCAAGACCATCCGCTTGCGTGCAGACCTAGGGTTTATATTTAAGTTTGTCTGGTGCTATCCAGAACTGTGTATTTTTTTCACCAGTAAAGAAATACAATCAGAGCTTATGGGAGATATTTCTGACATAGTATAAATACACACTTCACAAAAAATTTGCCTGATGCTAAAGTCTCTTTCCACTATATTGTGCTAACTATTCCTAACTATACCTGGGAACCCAAATATTTTAAACTCAAGACTTAACTTCTAACTAGGCAAATTCACAAAAAGATGTAATATTCTCTAGATCCAAGTCTGTGCCACATTCATATATGGCCCATTGGAAATTTCATATTAAATCACACACATGGATGGATGGATAGATGGATGGATAAGTAGATTTTTACTTCCAGCCTTTGGTACTTAGTAAAATTAAGAAAGTATGCCTTACCATCCTGGCGATATAAACATATAATTATGCAAATCACTTCCAACTCATCTGATGAGAAAACAGGAAAGAAAGTAGTCAGCAAAGAAAAAAGTGTCATCTCTTTTATGTATAAATACAATTTAAATTGATGTGATACTAGTCAAAACTTATTCATTAATTACTAGCACACTACACTAGATTTAAGTTGGATTTATTAGTTTGCTCTACTTATTACAAGTATAATTTCTCATATTACTTTTAATGACATTTTTAGGTTGTTAAATTGCCAGTGAATGTAGAACTTGAAATATCAACGTTCTTTCAAAATGTTAATTTTGTGGATTTTGAAGGGAAATATTATACTGTGAAAAGAACATGGAGCCTGGGGTCTAAAGACCATGGATCAAATCCTGAATCTGATATTTACTCAATGTATTAGGTAAATTATTTCATTTCTATGACTTAGTTTTCTCTTTATTGAAATTGTGAAAAATGGTATTTCTAAAATGAGATAATGCAGGTGAAAGTACTTTAGAAGCTATAAAGTATCCTGAAATGAAAAAAATACCCTTGTGATCATTTATTACCTAGAAAAAATTGAGCTGATGTTTAGCTTAGATGCTATTGAAATAAAAGCAGAAATGACTTTCTGTAATCCTTTTATATCCAAATATGGCTTAGGTTCATGTGTCCCTGTATAAGTAATTTGAAGGCAATAGGATAATTGGTAACTTTTGAAATTAAAAAAAAAATTAATAAAACAGCCAATATGAAACAAAAGGAACTTTTAGTGGGATGGATTTTTAAAAGAGTTAAGAATAAAATGCATAAAATAAATTATAGTGTCCCCTTTAAACACTTCTAAGAATCACTGATAGTTTAATTATAAATTTACAAACTAAAATAGTAATAATTACTAATATTTATGGAATTCTTACTTTTTCAGTCACTGTTATAATTGTTTTATACACATTCATTTCTTTACATCCTGGAACAACTCTATGTATAAATGTAAATTATTATAATCCTCATTTTAGAGATGAAGAAAGAGATTAAGTAATTTATATAGGGATGTACAATGGTATTAATAGTCAACACTTATTGAGAATTTATACCCTAGAGACTATTTTGAACACTATATTATATATATATATATAAATTCAGTTCTCACCACAGCACTATGAAGTAAGCACTATTAGTATTTCCATTTCACAGATGTGGCCCAGAAGACTATACAATTTGCTTGAAATCACATACTTTGTAAACCACAGATCAGCTGGCTCCAGAGGCCTCACTTAAGCACTAGTAGGGCAGTTCCTGGTTTGTCTTATAGCTACAAAGTGATAACATCAGAGTAAAAGCTGGGCAGGCTGCTCTGTGCAGTGCTCTTCACCACCACACCATGTGTATTTACCAAGGCCCACAGGACACCATGTTCCCAGCAGAGATGAGCCTCTGCTCTCTAGAGCAACACAGCAAATTGAAGAGACTGATTTCTAAGAACATTTATTCTGCCTCTATGTTGTAAGATTTTTGCACCATACACTTTGTGTAAGTTCAAGTACTTTGGTCCTTTGCTATCTGGGTTTTACTTTTAGCGATTCCCAAATTCTTACAAATATCTGTCTTTGCTCTCTTCCTCATCATAGTCATCTCAAGCATTTCTGGAATCCTACTACTTGGGAGGAGTTGTGTGCACACAGTGTACTCACATCATTACATCCAGTTCTCCCTACTGCACAGTGAGGGACACGCAGAGAGCATGCAGGTCCCTGTCCTCCCTCTCTGGTGCATGACAAAGATCGCAGTCCTGGTGGATTCTAATATGGTGACAGCAGACTGTAGGCAGAGAGGTTACAGACACACGACATCAGTGCTGGCTACTGATTGAGTCCCCTGGTGAAGCCAGTCATATTTCCTTCTCCATTTACAGGTAAGAGGTCTGAGGCTCAGTGAGGGTGAGTGATGTGGCTAAGTCAGACTAAGGCAGGATAAACCCAGGAACTGAAGTCACTGTACTCCCAGCGACCTACCAGGATACCCCTGATACCCACCAGGGTACTTGCCCTCCTTAATCAATAGAAATTGACTAGAGGCCAGACAAGAAATTCAGGCAAGGCTTTATTGGGACCCCTGTGGCTGCAGGAGGGGGTAAAAACAAATAACAATTTCCCTTGCTCGCTTCCCGAGGGGACAAGCTTGTTCCTTATACGGGGTGAAGGTAGGGGTGTGTCTAGGGGTCAGGCCAGAGGGGTGGCTTAGGTGGTCTTCCCACCCCTTAGGTGGTGTTGAGTGCAGGGAGCATGTGCAGTACCCTGCTTTTGCTCCAAGCACCTCAGAAGTGGCAGTTGGGTTTTTTTGGTCTTTTTGTATCTTTTGTCCAGTTTTTGCCCAACTGCGCATGCACGCAGTCCTTTTTAGTCCCTATACTTTCTTTGTATCTTGTTGCTCATGCATGCAGCTATTTTTAGTCCCTACAGTTTCTTTGGAGACATTTGTCCAGGTGCAAGCACTGCAGCAAAGGGGCCCAGGTCCCAGCCTGTCTCACCCCCATTCTCTCTCACTTTGGGTAGAACAATTTGGGTTTAACAGTTTACTAGAGAAGATATCTGTAACTTCTAAATCCAAGTATATACAGAAAGTTACTCTGAAACATATCCAGCTGAATGTAACTTTTGTGGTTTTTATTTCCCTCAGGGAAGGTTATGATGACTCATTTTTAAAATCTTTATTGAGATTTAATTAATATACAAATATTTAATGTATACATTTTTATGAGTTTAGACATATATACACATCTATGATACCCTCACTACAATCAAGGTATTAAACATACCCATCACTTCCAGAACTTTCCTTGGGTCCTTTTGTGTGACACTTGTTGGCTGCAGCCACAAGGGTTGTTGAGGAGGTCATAAATTTTCATAGCGAGAAAGCCTGCTGGGATGGAGAGGATCAGACCTTCACTTCTTCCCTTTGTAGTTCTATATTAGCAAAACTTCTTTGATAAATTATTTCCACTGACAGGAAATGGAACCAGAAAAACTCAACATGAAGGAAAGTGTGTTAATCTGGACTGGGGTCCTGAGCTCCAGAGCAGCCGTCTACAGCTATCTGTGGGGATGAGCTTTCTGTATAACAAACCCTGCCAAAGCTTAGAGGCTTAAGGCAGCAATCATTTGGTCTTCCAGCTTTTCTCAGTGGATGGCTGGCCCTCATTTGGGCCACTATGACCCTCCTCTAGACTTATTATTGTTTCTGCCTTGGAGGATATTCGTTGTCCCCAGCTGCAGGGGTATTATTCTCATTTTACAGAGGGGAAAACTGAGGGTGTGGTGGATAAAGGTCGTTGACCTGCCCAGACTATATAGCTAGTAGTGTAGTCAGAAGGCCGTAAAATCGGAACTGATTCTGATTCTTGTCTCAAACCTGTTCTGTCCATTTCGTGTGATGTTAGTCTCCTTTCCTCAGTTTTTCTGCTACTGATTAAGCCACCATCATCCCGGCTATTTGAACAGTCTCATCCACCCTGTATTTATTGAGAGTGTGCTAAGTGCCAGACATTGTGCTGGGTGCTGGGGACTCGGTGTTGAATGGTCCAGACATGGCTGCATGCTCATGGAGTTTACAACCTAATGGGGAGGGGGTTGGGAGACACACATTGATTACATAACATAAATAAGAATAAAATTTCAAACGAACACACAAAAGACAGCAATCACTTGTTACTGCTTATGAGTCTGTGGTTAGTCATGTGGTTCTGCTGATCTGGGCCAGGCGTGGTGATCTTACCTTGGGCTTCTCTGATGGGTTGGCTAGGGACTAACTCATCCTGGAGACCTCAACTCACTATCAAGTTTGGTGATGGGGGTGCCATCCTGCTCTTCATTCAGCTGGCTGCCCTGGGTTTGTTCAAATGGCAGCAGCAGGATCCTAAGAGAATGAGAAGAAGGCTGCAAGGTCCTCAGAGGCTTAGGTTTCGAGCTGCTGTAGTATCACTTCCGCCATCTTCTGTTGGTTAAATCAAGAGACAAGACCATCCCAGATCAAGGGGTAGGAAAATAAACTCATTTCTTGCTGGGAGGAACTGCAAAGCCACACATCAAATGGCAAAGGCTTAAGGAAGTGTAGGAAATTGCCTCTTTTTTTGAAGTACCTTATTATAGTTGGCATGACTTAGAAACAATGGCTGTGCAGGTCCCTTTTGATGAAAAAGCTGTAACCTCAGGAACCTGACTTTTCAGGGAGAGTTTTCAGCAATGCTGCAACGAAGCTTTGGCAGAGGCAAAAACAGTGAAACAAACCCTCCAATTTCCTCTTCAGCTGGTATTTGATGAAGTACCAGGGGCAACATGATTGATGCTTTTTGACTGAACAGCTCTGAGTTCTTTGGATAATTCAAGTCCAAAGAGGGCTTCATGAGAGATCTGGATGTTTTGACATAATCTGAGAGATAGATGCTAGAGCAATTAATTTGAAAAACAAAAATGGTTTGACAATATTCATACCCCACAGTTGGTACAGCTGCTTATATCAGAGATACAAGTGTTTGATATTCGGATATTTGCCAATGATTTTCCCTTGAAATTATATCTCAGCATATTCTTCCACTTTCTCCCAGCACATCCTCTTTCCTGCCACATAAAGTTTATCATCTCTTAATTCCTATTTTTATGGTTTTAGCATAAACTTACAAATATAATGCTACAAAGTTGACAGAACACATTTAACTATGTTTAAGTTGTTCAATCTTAAAATCTAATTAAGTACCTATGACCTTACATTTTATGTTTTACCTAGGCACAAAGTGAATGCTCACAGAATACAGTTATGTTTGACTGAGGGTCAAAGTAGTTTTTTAAAAGGTAGATTAATAGTTTCTAAAAATAATAAAAAGCTAAAGTAATACGACATGGGGTCAATGGCTACTTTTTACTTTTAGTACTTTAAAACTTATTTTATGAAAATAGTACATATTATGGAGTATTTGGGAAAGGGTAGAAAAAACACAAAGAAGAGAATTGAAATTAACCGTAATCAAACACTTAGAACGCTGCAATTAATATTTTGATGTTAATAGCATCCTTTACAAAGGATATTTCATTTTCTAAAAATAGTACATCTGTGGCAGAGTAATTTCTTAGGATCTCTTGCACGTATGTGTAGGTTGTGGGTCTAGTTCTGGATGATGGATGTGATGACAAAGAACATGTCTCACCTTCTGGTCAAGCCAACTAAGAGCTGGTGCAGCTCCTTCACTTCTCCATTCTTAGCCATGATGACCTTGGAGACCACAGACGCCACTGAATATGTCTTCAAGATGAAAGAGGGCTCCCTGCCCTGCATCAGCCTCTATGTGTATGAGTAATACAAGATTTCAAGCTCTATCTTTGCCTGCAAAATGGGCAATCCTATCCTGATAAATGCCATTTCACAAAAGTTTGATCATTCTACATATCAACCTTGTATTTTGGCTATTTTCACTGAACATAATATACAAATGCATACAGTGAGATATATATTATATAATAATATAATATGACATATGTAGTATATATATCCCATGTTATAAAACTATTATTATTATTACTTACATGTATATTATTCTATGAATAGAATAATATACATGTAAATAATAATAGTAGTAAAACAATATATATTGCTATTTATGGTCGTTTAAATTATTATTTTACTACTGTTATAATTATACTACTGTTTATGTACATATATACATATTCATTTATATATATACATACATGTCATATATATGTAAATAGATATTAATATAATAATGTATATATTATTTTTATATATCCTATTTTATTACAGGCATTCAAACATATGAATTTCACATACATTCTATTATCGAGCATATAAGTGGATACATTTTAAGTGCCACTTAGCTTATATATTATCAGACTACATAATCATAACCTCTGAAGCTGGGAAATTCATGCTTAGTTTCTTCTTTTCTGTAGAATGACTGTATTTTTTAATGTCCCCCAAGGATGGCCAAAGTGAGTTTCACATGTACTATATTGTCTTTTTTATTAAGTCAAACTACCACAAGAATGCTCTTCATATTTAGTTGAAACCTCTTTATTATTTTTCAGCAATGCTGTAATAGATGGACAAAAATGTCACTGCTGATAATTAGATTAAGTGATACTCTATCAGATTCAGAATGTAAAACACTGCATTTTTTTTGTTTTTGTTTTTTTGCGGTGCACAGGCCTCTCACTGTTGTGGTCTCTCCCGTTGCTGAGCACAGGCTCCGGATGCGCAGGCCCAGCGGCCATGGCGCATGGGCCCAGCTGCTCCGCGGCATGTGGGATCTTCCCGGACCAGGGCACGAACCCGTGTCCCCTGCATCGGCAGGCGGACTCTCAACCAGTGTGCCACCAGGGAAGCCCAACACTGCCTTTTAATTTGCACACTACTCCAGCTGTAAAAATTTTAACATCTTATTTATTAATTTGAATTTTTCATTTCATCAAAAAGAAGCTATGGAGGAAAGGAACACAACTAGTCCATAGTAAAGTTGTACGGTAAAAAAATGCTCTTTCTGAATCCATAGTGTGTTTTCAGTTATATATGCCAGTATCTATATTTCATATAAGCTTGTATATATTGGACTTTTGCCAGTATTCAAGAAAACAAGGTAATTATAAGTGTCTTGTTTTTAGTTTTTTTCTTTGTAGCATTGATCCATGATTCTCTTAACTATATAACAGAAAATTTTGTAAACTAAGGAGTAGAAATAACTATATGTTAGAGCCCAAAGGGCTGATGATTTACTCTTTCAGTTACAATAACTTCTTGCAAGTTACCTCCGACTGCATCTGCCTTGGTATTTATGGCTCAGACAGTTTATGATAGGGCTCAGTCTTTCCCCAGACGCAGACCACCAAAAGAAGAAAGATTTAACCTAAAAAGTTTCCTGGACAAGAAATGTGGATTATTCCATCATTAAAGCAAACTCATTTACATTCAAGGAGCCATATTTTTTCAAAGACAGGTTTATTTTTGTTCTACTTTAACATAAGGAAATTCAGAGATTTGCCAGTTTCCACAGCATGTGTCTAGTTATATAACAAATAAGCATGAGCTCAAGACTGCTATGGTAACTATTTCTGCATTTTTTAAATGTAGAAATTTCAGAAAGAAGTACATCCACAAGAAGTGTACAGATATGTCATAATGTGTGGCTCATTGTTCTACCTGGCAAAATCACTGTAACATAAAGAGTTAGGTGATATATCATAATAAGCTAAAAGAGTATGAGCCAGTAAGGTATTCATGAAGACCTCAAAACTTGTAGCAATCCTATTCAAACAAAGTTTCCATTGCTTTGATACCTATCTCAAGCACTGAAGGAAGTTTTGTACTGTCATCCTGCAGTGTAACTGTTATTATGACATTTCACCCTGATGATGGTCCTGTGATATTTCATTTGGCCTAAGATGAGCCAAAAAGACATAGCTTGAAATGTGGAGATCAGTGAAGTAATTTCTGGGCAGGAAGAGGGAAAATCAGACAGGGCAAACTCCAAGAGCTAAGCCAATAATTTTAGGGGGATGGTTATCAGGCTGACCTTGCTGATAATGTACATTAACTCACCACCCAAGAGGAGGAACAGTTTGGAGAAATGAATCATTTTCTAGTTATTTCTGAATTTTTAATTTATTATTTAATTTTAACATTTGATTAATTCATATAATACTAGATATACAAAATACCCTCAAATATTAAAAAGAAGAGTCCAAACTACTTGCAATTCTGCTTTAATCCTTGACAAAAGGAGTAGAACAAATTTAAGATTAAATACCAAACAAATCTCTCATTGTTCATCTACCCCCAGTTATGGAGACCAAATATTAATGTTTTCATCTAGTACATGTCAGACTTGCACTAGCTTTTCAGAAAATAAATAAGGAGATTGTAGACATTCTTTTCACGAGAACTTAAAAAGTTATTTCCATCAGGGCTCCCAACCTGGTAAATATCCTGCACTGCCCAGCTCTTGACTGAAATATTTGTTTTGGGTGGTCTCAAAAGTATTTTTGAAGTAGAGTAATAAATAATTGATAGACACAAATTTATATGAAAACAAACAGACATACTGATATACAGATAAATAGATAAAGCACAGAAGTATAAAGCATGTAATACCTTGGAAGAGTCAAAATTTTAAAAATCTGCAATTTATACCCATTATTGTGATACTTGTAGATAAATCATCTTGAGTTTGAAAATTATGTTTTCTAAAAACATACAAAACTCCCTGTAAGTCAGATTTCCAAATATACTTTTCCTTACATGTCATTAGCCAAGAGTAGATCTTGATCTGTTATTTATAGCTTTAGAGGCACTTAACCAATTGATTCATTCCTAAAGACAGTGCACTCAAGTGTGTTTAATGTGGATGCATTTGAGAGAATCATTCTTTGGTCACAAAATAAATGTTACTATTAAAACGTAGGTATCGTTTTCTTGAAATATTTTACTCTAAATATAAAATATTTGCATACTGTGTCATGCTCAGAAGTAATAATTTCATGTACTTTATTAATCAGAAAAATTTTGTGTTTTCAACAGTTTAATGTTCTTTGGTCACTCCAATAAAGTTGGTAGGAAAACAGCCTACAGCAGGCCTAAGGATCTTTTCCATAAAGAGTGCTCAATAACTATGTTAGTGTTAATAGTTTTATAATTGGCAGAGAAACACAATTTCAATCAACTATTATCAAAGCTATGGTTTCCTCAAAAAGCTATACTTCTTTTTAAAAAAGACAGTTTTTCAATTCTGCTTGTAATTCTTTTAAAAACACATCATTTCTTAATTTTGTTTATATTACCTCCTTGTGCAGAAAAGCAAGACAAGTTACCATGAGTAAAATTCTATTAAGAATTAACATTAATTGAGTGCTTTAGTATATTATCCCCCCTTTTTACCTGCACACCTGAAAGTAAGTCATGCTAGAAAATGTTCTTAATTTTTCAATTTTAGCACTTAAAGCTTAAACAAAATTTATTAGGTTTTGAAAACTCCTTCCCTTCGTGATGATATATTAGCAATTAAGCAGGTAAGGAAGAGCAAGAAGCCAATCATGGCCACTGAAAAGAGATATTTATAATGTTGTGCTCACAATAACTTATGTGAAATTTCATAAAAATATGTCTTTGTTGGTTTGTAAAATTAGTTGAGTACACTAAGGGTTTAAAAAAAGATAAATGAGCCAAAATATGTTTAAAGGAAAAGGTATTTTAGAAAGTTTTAAAAAATTTCAAAGTCTTCTAAAAATTTTCCTCATTACATACAATATCAGATTTAATTTCAATACAAATTTATATTTCAAAAGAGTGAGGGATATCAGCAGGATAGTGGTGTAAGAAGCTTCAGGCTCACATTCCCCTGCAGAAATACCGACTTAACAACAACATATGGCCCAAATTGCCTTTGTGAAAACTCCAGAAACCAGATAAGAGGTCGCAGCACCCCAGGTGAATGCAAAGCCAGAAAGAACTGGATAGAAGCCAGTAAGAAAGTTCCTTGCATTTGCACACTATGGCCCATCCCGCTGCCTGCACAACACAGCCTGATTTGGAGAAAACTCCCACATCCCAGGATCCTCCCTCCACTCAGGAGAGAAAAAGAAGAGTGGACTGTGAGTCTACTGTTCTGGTTTTCAGAGGGCTGCCCAAGGGAAGGGTCTCGTCATGCCTAGCTCCAAACACCGACATGATTGATAGTTCGGTGCCAGACTGAGGGCCTCTGTGACACCATCAGAAACACTGTCTTACTACAGATAGACACCAGGGGGAGCAAGAGCTTACAGGATCCAGAGAAGAAGGGGTTAAACTTTAACTGGGAAATTACCTGCACAAGCCCAGAAACGACACGCTTCGGGAAAGGTTTTAGACACTCCCCAAATCCCCAGCCAGGCTTATTAGTGAAGGTCTTACCCCGTATGAAGACAGTAAAGTCAGAAAGGTGTGGCTGTTTGTTTGTTTCTAATTAAAAAATTTTTTTGAAGACTTTATTTCTTTTAGAGTAGGTTTAGGTTCACAGCAAAATTGAGGGTAGGTAGAGAGATTTCCCATATATCCCTGCCCCTGCAAATGCAGTCTCCCCGCTTATCCACATCCCCCACCAGAGTGGTACATTTATTAAAATTGATGAACCTACAATGAGACATCATAGTCACCTAAAGTCCATTATTTACATTATGGTTCACTCTTGCTGTTGTACATTCTGTGGGTTTGGACAAATGTATAATGACAAGTATTAATAACTACAGTATCCTACAGATATTTTCACTACCCTAAAAATTATCTATGCTCTATCCATCCTCTCCCCCAAACTGTGACAACCACTAATTTTTTTTTTACTGTCTCTGTAGTCTGCTTTTTCCAGAATGTCATATAGGAATATTATAGTACATAGCCTTTTCAGATTGGCTTCTTTCACTTAGGAATATGCATTTAAAGTTCCTCCATGTCTTTTTATGGCTTGGTAGCTCATTTCTTTTTAGTGCTGAATAATATTCCATTGTCTGGGTATACAACAGTTTATTTGCCATTCAGGGACATCTTGGTTGCTTCCAAGTTTTGGCAATTATGAGTAAATATGCTATAAATATCATTGTGCGGCTTTTTGTGTGGACATAAGTTTTCAGATCTTTGGGTAAATACCAAGAAGTGTGATTGCTGGATAATATGGTAAAAATATGTTTATTTTTGTAAAAAACTGTCAAACTGCCTCCAAAGTGGCTGCACCATTTTGCATTCCTACCAATGATGAATGAGAGTTCCTATTGCTCCACATCCTTGCCGTCATTTGGTGTTGTCAGTGTTCTGGTATTTGGCCATTCTAATAGGTGCATAATGGTATTTCGTTTTGATTTGCATTTCCCTGATGACATATGACATACAGCACCTTTTCATATGCTTATTTGCCATATGTATATCTTCTTTGGAGAGGTGTCTGATAAGTCTCTTGGCCCATTTTTTAATTGGGTTGTTTGTGTTCTTATTGAGTTTTGAGTTCTTTGAACATTTTAGATAACAGTCTTTTATCAGATGTTTCTCTACAAATATTTTCTCCTGGTATATGGCTTATCTTCTCATTCTCTTGACATTACCTTTCACAGAGCAGAAGTTTTAAATTTTAATAAAATCCAACTTACCAGTTATTTTTTTTTTTACGGATAATGCCATGGACATTGTGTTACCATACCCAAGGTCATTTAGGTTTTCTCATCTCTTATCTTCTAGGACTTTTATTTTGCATCTACATATTAGGTCTGTTATTTTACATTTAGGCCTGTGATCCATTTTGAGTTATTTTCTGTGTAGGCTATAAGGTCAATGTCTAGATTCATTTTTTAAAATGTGGATGTCCATCTATTCCAGCACCATTTGTTGAAAAGATTAGCTTTCCTCCATTGCTTTTGCTTCTTATTGAAGATCATTTGCCTATATTTATGTGGGTCTATTTCTGGGCTCTCTATTGTGTGCCATTGATTTGTCTTTTACTCTGCCAATACCACACTGCCTTGATTACCCTAACTTTATAGTAAGTCTTGAAGTCAAATAACATCAGTCTCCCAGCTTCATTTTTCTTCAATATTATGTTGGCTATTCTGGATTTTATGCCTCACCATATAAACTTTAGAATCAATTTGTATATATTCTTAAAATAGCTTGCTGAGATTTGGGGGAAAGACTGGGGGAAAGAACTAACATCTTGACAATACTGTCTTCCTATCCATTTATTTAGGTCTTCTTTTATTTATTTTATCAGTGTTTTATAGTTTTTCTCATATAGATCTTGTACATATTTTGTTAGATTTACACCTAAGTATTTCACTTTTTTGGTTGCAAATGTAAATATATTGTGTTTTTAATTTCAAGTTACACTTGTTCACTGCTGATATATAGGAAAGCAATTGATGTTTTTCCATTATGAATCTTAATTTATTTTTTTAACTTTTTATTTTATATTGGAGTTTAGTTGATTAACAATGTTGTTAGTTTCAGGTGTACAGCTAAGTGATTCAGTTATACATATACATGTATCTATTATTTTTCAAATTCTTTTCCCATTTAGGTTTTTACATAATATTGAGCAGAGTTACCTGTGCTATGGTCCCTGTTGGTTATCTATTTTATATATAGTACTGTGTACATGTCAATCCTAAACTCCCAATCCAAATTCAGTTGACTTTTGTATGTCAACTTTGTATCCTGCAACTTTGCTATAATCACATCTGTTTTTGCAAATGCCCAAATCTCAATAAAAGATCACAAGGTATACAAAGAAACTGGGGAAAGTGGCCCATTCAAACTTACAAAATAAATCTCTAGAAACTGACCATGAAGAAACAGAGATCTATGAATATTTCACAACGAATTCAAATAAAGTGTTAAAGATGCTCAATAAGCTAAATAGAACATAGATGACTAAATACAATCAGGATAACAGTGAAAAAAATGGGAATATCAGGAGAGATAGAAACTGTAAAAAAGAACCAAATAGAAATTCTGGTGCTAAGGAATACAATAACTTAATTGACATATTCACTAGAGAGATTCTGCAGCAGATCTTATCAAGCAGAAAAAAGAATCAGAAAACTTAAAGATAGGTCACTTGATATTATTGAATCAGAGATGCTAAAAAAACATGAAGTCAAAAGAGCATAAGTATTATGAGACATCATCAGGAAAACCAATATATGCCTTATGCAAGTCTCAGAAGGAGAAGAGAATTAGTAAGGAGCAGAGAGCCTATTTGAAGAAATAATGATCAAAAACTTCCCAGATTTGAGGAAGGAAATGGACATGCAAATTCAAGAAGCTCTATGAATTCCAACTAACATAATTCCAAAGAGACTCACACCAACACATTAAAATCAAATTGTCAAATCACAGATAAATAGAAGATCTTGAAAGCAGCAAGAGAAAAGTGATTCATTACATACAAAGGAGCTTCTATAAGATTATCAAAGCAGAAATCTTGCAGAACAGAAGGGAATGGGTAGATATATACAAAATGCTGAAAGGTAAACAGAAACAAAAAACACCACACAAGAATACTGTATCCAGAAAACCGTCCTTCAAAAATGAAGGACATTTGCATTTCTCTGTTGATTAGTGATGTTGAACCCCTTTTCTATACCTGTTAGCCATTTGTATGTCTTCTTTGGAGAAATGTCTGTTCAGGTCCTTTGTGCATTGTTAAATCAGGTTATTTATTTTTTTGTTATTGAGTTGTAAGAGTTGCTTATATATTTGGATAGTAACATCTTATCAGGTACATATTTGCAAATATTTTCTTCAATTTTTTTCATGCTGCTGATATTTCTTTTACTGTGCAGATTTTAAATTTGATACAATCCCACTTGTTTATTTTGCTTTTGTTTCATGTGCTTATGGAGTCATATCCAAAAAAAAAAAAAATAACATTGCCTAGACCAATGCCAAGAAGACTTTACCCAAGTTTTATTCTGGTAGTTTTACAGTTTCACATCTTACATTCAAATTGTTAATCCATTTTGAGTTGATTTTTGTAAATGGCGTGAGATAAGGATCCAATTTAATTCTGCATATAGTTTTGCCAACACCATTTATTGAAAAGACTATGCTTTTTCCATTGTATGCTCTTGGCAACCTTGTTAATGACTATTATCAAAAAGACAAAAGGTAACAAGTGTTAGGATACGGAGAAAAGGGAATCTTTGTAACCTGTTGGTAGGAAAGTAAGTTGGTATAACCATTACAAAAACACTATGGAAGTTCTTCAAGAAATTAAATATAGAGCTACTTTATAATCCAGCAATCCACTTTTGGTTATAATTTTTTTCAATGAAATTATGATCTTAAAGAGATATTTGCACTCCCATATTCATTGCAGCATTATTCACAATAGCCAAGATCTGGAAACAACCTAAATATATTCCAATGGACAAAGAAATGTTGATAAACAAATATGTGTTAATGGACAAACACCTTTAATATGTGTTGATGGAGATATATATTCACATTTTATTTATATAGAAAATAAATACCAAGGACCAGGAAAAGGAGAGACTAGAGAGATGTTGATCAACGGATATAAAGTTTTAGTTATGCAGGATGAATAATTTCTGAGCATCTAATATACAGCAATGTACCTATAGTTAACAATATTTTATACCTGAAATTTGATAAGAGAGAAAATCTTAGGTATTCTCACCACACACATACTAAAATGGTAACTATGTGACATGATGGATATATTCATTAACTTGAGTGTGGTGGTGATGTCACAATGTATTCATATCAAGTTGTACACCTTAAATATATACAATTTTTATTTGTCAACTATACCTTCATAAAGCTGGAAAAAATGGAGACATTAATACTTTCCCAGATAAACAAAAGCTGAGGGTATTTATCACCACATAAGAAATGCTAACGGGATTCCTTCAAGTGGGAACAAAAAGATACTAGACACCAACATGAAAACATATGAAATTATAAGGCCATCTGGTAAAGATAAATATATAGACAGGTCAATAATCCTGTAGTATTGTAATGTTGGTAGTTAAATCACATTTTATTCTGTATATAGTTTAAAAGCATAAAAGTAGCTATAGATCCATGTTAATGTTACACAATATAAATGGATGTAATTTGTGAAATCAGTAAATAAAGTGGAGGGCAGAGGCATAAAAAGGAATAAAGTTTTTTATGCAATTGAAGTTAAGTTGGTATCAATTTAAAATAGATTATATAACCTTAAGATATTCTATGTAATCTTCATGGTAAACACAAAGAAAACACCTGTAGAACATACACAAAAGGAAATGGGAAAGGAATCAAAGCATATCAAAAAAAATCAATGAAATGCAAAAAACTTTCAGAAAGAGAGGAAAAGAACAAAAAAAGCTACATACATAAAACAGAAACTAACTGGGATTGCTGGATCATAAGGTGATTCTATTTTAAGATTTTGGGGAACCTCTATGCTGTTTTCTAAAGTGGCTATACCATTTTACATTCCCACCTAGAGTACACAGACTTCTAATTTCCCCACCTCCTCCCAACACTTGTTATTTTGTGTATTTTTGGTAGTAGCCGTGTTCCTAATGGGTGTAAAGTAATACCTCGCTGTAGTTTTAACTTGCATTTATCTAATAATTAGTAAAGTTTAGCATCTTTTTATATGCTTTCTGGAAAATTGTACAACTTCTTTGGAGAAATCTCTATTCAAGTCCTTTGCCCATTTTTAAATAGGATTATTTGGTTTTTGGTTGTTGAGTTGTAGGAGTTATTTATATATTATATATATATTAACTCCTTATCAGATAAATGATTTTCAAATATTTTCTCCCAGTCTGTAGATTGCCTTTTCCTTTCCACTTTGTTGACTGTTTTCTGTGATGCACAGAAGTTTCATGTAGTCCTGTCTATTTTTGCTTTTCTTGCCTGTGCCTTATGTTTTATATCCAAGGAATCATTGTCAAAACCAATGTCCTGAAGAGTTTTACCCACATTTTCTTCTAGGACTTTTATAGTTTTAGGTCTTATGTTTAGGTCTTTAATCAATGTTAATTTTTCTGTGGTGTAAGGTAAGTGTCCAGCTTCATCCTTGTGCATGTTGGATATCCAGCTGTAAGCAACTGTTTGCAAGATGAAAAAGTTCTAGAGATCTGTTGCATTGTTATGTGATTATAGTTAATATCACTAAACTGTACTGAACTGTACAATTTAAAATAGTTAAGGTGGTAAATTTTATGTGATGTTTTTCACCACAATTTGTTAAAAAATTAAAAACGTTTTTTAACTACAATATTTGCTGTTCACCTTTGCCTCCAGGAAGCCATATAATTTGCACAATGCTGTTCTCTAGACAGATAATTTTATAAGACCCATGGGGGTCCTTTTCAGACCATGTGTGAGGTCAAAATTATTTTCGAGTATACTAAGATGTTATTTGCCTTTTACATATTTTTATTCTGTTTCATGTACACAGTGCAGGCCACATGACAAATCCATAACTATTTGGAAAGGCTATTAAAATATTTTTCTTTTTTTCAATTACATGTGTATACAAAGCCAGAATTTCTTCATATACTTCCACCAAACAACATATTATACTACAATGAATGTAAAGGAGACATGAGAATCCAACATCTTCTTTTAAGCTAGACATTAAAGAAAGTCTACAAAAATGTAAAACAATGCCACTTTTACCTTGATAGAATTTGGGAAAATTTTTTTCTTTATTTAAAAAAATAAATGAATAGTCATTTTGCATTAAAAATATATTGTTTATATCACCATGTATAGTATTTATTATTGTCATCTAAAAATGAATTAATGTTACAAAACAATGTGAATATAATTAACAATAGTAAACTTCATGCTCAAAAGTGGTTAAGACTATGTTTTATGTTGTGTATTTTACCACAATTAGAAATTAAAAATGAATAATAAGTATTTTAAAGTGACAGTTTTAATTTCTAGTAGTATGAACATCAATAATAGATATAATCCACATAAACAGAACACTCCTTGAAGCCCTCAGTAAGTTTTGAGTTGGACTGTATCCTGAGACCACAAATCTGAGAAATGCTGCTCTCAACACCCCTGCTGTGTTAGCTATTAAATTAGAATTAAAATCTATTGCAAAAATGGATAGAGGCCCAGTTCCTTCAAAAAATTTAACAATAATTTAACAAATGAATAATTTAACAAATGAAAATTGACTTTTTTTTTAACTGATCAATTCAGCTTTGTAAACAAGGCTGCAGCAGCTGTGATGGCAGCAACAAAAATAGCTGGGATGCTAGCACCCAGAGTGAGTGTGGCCATCATCCCACTGCACAACTCAAGTGTTTCTCCTGTGTTTATAAAGTGCGATGCCCACTGAGTCTTCATGGATGAGACAGAAAGTTCTCCAAAAGAGAGAAAATGGATATTCCCTTCAATAAACACCACAAATTTCAGTGTTTATATTTAAATAGTAGTACATGTGGCATGTAACAGACCTGAATTTCTTATCTAGTTTGCCTTTACATTGTGATCTCAGCAAGTAGCAATTTTCTTTCATAGACCTTCAAAACAACACTATTACAATAAAAGGTGTTGAGGATGAGAAGATGACAACAGCTTATTTCTTACTGCCTTGGTAAAAATCCAGTTGTTAGCAATTGTTTGTTGTATTGCTTACTAGTTGTATTTGTATTAGTTTGGTACATAAAAAGAAATACCTCTTCCTAAGGCAACAAGAACAATTACTGCTATAGAATTTGGGGGAAAAAATCTGTTTTTAATTTTAAAAATAAATACAACATTGAATGATAGTCCATGTTCAAAAAAGCTGTCTGTAGACAGTAGCTTTCACAATTCGTTTGTTTCATGAGGCCTATGAGGTCTTGTTCTGCTGCATCTCTGCCACTTCCTCCTCCTTCCCAGATTCTTTTGCCCTCAATTCACAGAACATGTGTTATCTTCCAGGTCCATGATTCCCATGCACAGCGGTGCCCTTAAAACAGGTAGGACAGACTTTTTCTATGAAAGGCCATATAGTAAATATATTCAGCTTTGGAGGCCAGGCAGTCTCTACAACAACTACTCAACTGTGCCATTGTACTTGTAAAAACAGCCATAAGCATCCATAAATTAGTGTGTATGGTTGTGTTTCAATAAAACTTTATTGACAAAAAGAGGCTGGAGGGGTGCATATTTGGCCCATGAACCATAGTTCAAGGACCCCAGGCTTAGAAACTTGCTTCCTATTCTCTCCCCATCAGTAAGTCCATGTGTGAAGTAATTAGGCCATTGTGTGTTTCCTTGCCAGAATGGACTCATCTAAGGCAATGATAGCAACAAATGATATGAATTGATCACTAAAAATTCATTAAACATATTTGAAATTCTGTTGTTCTTTATCACTCTTCTCTGAATTCTCCCTTACTCCTTTTTGATTTTGTCTCAGAAACATGAAAGTTTCCAGCTCACGTATTTAGGCTGATCTGGATTTCAGTTAGTTTAACCACACACTGACAGTGACAACAGAATTACTGGAGATGACTTTGTAAACCAGTCAAGGTTGTAAAGAGTTTTTCTCTCATCTTCTATACTTGCTAAAGGTCACATATGGAAAATAGAATTTCCCAAATTCCCCACCCACGTAAAAGTATACCCTGTAGTAAGCAAATCCGGCACAGTCATAAACACCATTCTAGTGCTGCCATTTGGAAATTTACTGCATATCATAGTCCAATGGCTCAGTAAAAGCAATTTCTATTTTTACCTCCTGTATCAACCTGTGTGAAAATCTATCCATGTCAGAGAGGCTGTAGGAGGCAAACATTAAAGCACTTTTTTATTTTACTGTTAGAAAAATAGGCTTCAAAACACTGTCTATTCTCAAAATGTTACCAGCTGAAGAACAAGTGGGAGGTAGTCTAAAGCAGTTGACTCTGCTGCAATAAATGTTAGCACATTAAAACATTATTAATATCAGATTACTAGAAATCATTAACAGAACTCCAGCTTTTCTAGCTTACCTAAATATTTATTCACTCCTCTCCTATTTCTACCCCTCCTTATCGTCCCCCTTCACTTACTACTCTCCTATTCCAGCTCAAACTAGACACTTACATTATCATTATCAAGCGTCCTTTTCATACAAAACCACCCAAGTTTACAAATCACGGGGGGAAATTCAAAGTCTGCTGAGGGCTAGGAATAGGAGTTTGATTTTGATTTTTTAAACTGCTGTAGAAATTCGTTTTCTTTTTCTTTCTGTTTTTATTTATCTCTTGTCCTGCTCTGGTCTTTCTCCAATTTATTCAAGCTCTGGTGGTGAAAAATTTCCAAGATTCCCAATTTTTCTCTTTTATCACATATAAGCTTCTTTTCATGTCTTCCAAGGCCATCAGTAGTTTAGTCCCACCATCATTATCATTATTCAGTCCCAGGATGTTTCTCTACTCCAGTCACAATGGGCTCCTTATCTTCACAGTCTCTAAAGTATTGATAATTCCTACTATGTCTTTGCTTGTATTGAGCTATCATTCTATCCACCCATCCAAACCCAGTTCAAATTACAAACCCAGAGGTTATTCTTTTGCTTATCCTGAAACAAACAGATGGCCGGATAGTTCTCCAGTGAATATGGGTTTTTCAGGATCAGTAGAGAATTGCAACTCAAGGTCTGCAGCCATGGGGAGCCAAGTGCAAGTCCCCACATCAGATGAGAGGGAGCCACTCTTATAGAGGGGAAAGGAGGGTGGGAGTAAACAAAGAGTCCCTGGCTTTTCATTGGCTGAGCCCTTGCCAGGAAAGAAGAGGAGCCTCCCTTCTTCCTGTTGGGCTCTGCTATCATCACAGGGTGTGAGAGCTCCCCCTGCTGGTCTCCAGACTATCTAATTGGGGGTTTTGTTTATCATTTTTTTACACTCTCTACCTGCATTTTTATTTCTGTCCCTTCTTATCATTCCAGGTGAAAGCCAAAGTTTTTACAATGACCTGCATTGTAGATCTGGTTCCCCATTATCCAATGTCCCTCTTTATTTGCCTCCCTCCACTATTCTGCCTCTTTGAAAATACTCCTGCCACAGGGCCTTTGCACTTGAGCTCCCCTCTGCCTAGAATGTGCTTTCCCAGTTATCTGCATGGCCAGTGCAGCTCCTTCACTTCCTTCAGATTTCTAGACAGTGAAGCCTTCACTGGACATTCTACCTAAATTCCTCACTGGATCCTGACATGTCCTGGGCCTCTCTCCTCCTCATCACTTCTATTTAGCTTTCTTTACTATTTAATTTGTTTACTTATTTATCTTGCCTATTGTCTCCTCTACTGCACTGTGGGCCATGCGAGAACAGGTATTTCACCAGCTTTGTTCAATGCTCAGCCCTAGAAGAGCTCCTAAAACAAGGGATCCCATTGATGTTTGCTGGGTGAAGACATATCACGAAGGTGATTTACCCTCACAGTATACCTTGTTTGCCTGGCCTTTGTTATTCCCCACATGATGCTAATCAGCCCCAGTTAGATTTTGAGGGTTAGAGATCATGGCCTAGGTTTCATCTTTTTATGCTCCCAAAGCATCTAGAACAGTGCTGATCATATGGGAAAAATTCAACATACATATATAGGTTTTGATTTTTAAGGTCTTGTAAGTGAAAAAAGAATCGAAGTGAAAAAAGAATGTAAATTTTCCAAAAGTAGGGCAAGCTCACTGTTTGACTATGGGAAGTTCTGGGAAATGTATTTCTGGTTGAAATGAAGAATCTAAGAACGAATTTCAATTTATTACTATCTCTCCTCAGTAATGCTCTATCTCTATTTAAACACTGAGTCTGGATAACTCAGAACATTGTACAACGCAAAGAAGACAAAGGTAAGAAAGTCAACAGAAAACTGAGGAATGGCTGAGGGGAGCTTTGCACATTCTTTAACAAAATTTATGTCAATATTCCACAAAGAATGAAAATAACTTCATGCAGTATTAAATTAAAATAGTCCCTTAATAGTTTCAGAACCTGTGGGTATTACACTTTAATTGTATGCAAACTTACATTTTGTTTGTGTTAAACATTTTGCTCCACTTAGGAACATTATTATCTAGCAAAAGCCCTTAAATTGTGCACAGTGACCTCAGTAGAGCAGTTAGAAGAATCAGTGCTTTAAACATTTACAGTAGCTGGTGCAATAATAAATCAACTCCAATTAGAGCAGTAGTGACTACAAAGCAGCCTCCAGAAGTTAGAAATCCGTGGGCCCAAACTTAACAAACTCACCTGCTGAGAATATCGAATTGTCTACAATTTAGCTGTTAAGCTCGTTTCTTCTTCATCAGTTTCTCTGTGTATGAGAGTCGACCCTTACCTCCTGTGCTGAATTAGCTAGAGAGGAAACTTCTGTTTGTCAAACAGGTCTCCCCAAATCAGTTCTTAGAAGGGAGCACTGTTCTGTGATGGGATTTGTATAGGGACAGGCCTCTGAATCTATAAGTTAGGTATTTGGGCAACAATTAGAATTATGACACAAAGAAGTAAGATTCAGAACTGAGAAAATGGAACCCTTACAAGAAGCTAGTGTGCACATGGGCATGTGTGGGTATATACACACATACACACATGCACACACACCCCTGCCCTTTCGCATCACTTTGAATTGCTCCAATTAGACATCTCAGTTTTATCTCACTATCTGACAACCACCTGGATATCAGCTCCTGTTAGGATTCCTTTCCAATCCCATAATTCAGACCTTCCATCCTTCTGTATTACCCTCATACATAAAATGGTTCTGACCACCTTTTTTGTCCTTCTACTCTTCTGAGATGTTGGTCACTAACACTTTCAATAATCTTGTCCTCCTGCCTTTTTCCAGCGACTGTCTGGCAAAAATTGTAATTGTGACTCAATGTCAGTCCTTTCCTTTCTACCTAAGGAAGTCCTTTCCTTTCTACCTAAGGAAGTTTACTAAGCTTACTAAGTTTACTAAGTTTACTAAGTTTACTGAGCTCTGCTGTAAAATCAAGAAACCATGTAGATCAGAACAAAAAGATAATGATTTTCATACAGAGCTGGACCCTGGAATCTACTTAATAACACATTTATTTGTTTTCAGTACCACCTTCCATTCCCCTCACTGACTATCCCATTTTCAAGCTTATCCTGTCCCACAATCTTTTGGTAACTTAACTCTACCTCGACTGGAAAACTGAAGCAATTAAGGATGGATATTCCCAATTTCCTGTTATTTTTTTATCAATGTATACTTATCCATCCATATTTTCCTTCTTTCTTCTAGACTCAGCTGCAGAAGAATCCCTCTTTCTACTCAGAGCTAGTCCCCCATTGTCCCAGGGTAGGGAGACTCCGTCTCCTCCAAGGCAAAGCACTTACCCCATTAGGTATTTCTCCTCTCCCAGCCCTCCCTATTGACTCTTTCCCCTCAGCCTATGATCTTGCCCTTTTGAGACTCTTTGATACTCACCTAAGCATCTCCATCCCAAAAGAGCAAAATTTCATAAAGAAATATTACCCACCCACCTCACCTCCATCTTCACTCCTTTATTTTTCATTTATTCTTTATTCATCCACTGAGATTATCTTCTTTGTCCTCCACATTCCACTCCCTGGGCACAGGTCTGGAAGTGAGCTTCACAGCCAGTGGACATGTAAAAATCCACTCTCTCCTCTCCCTGGGCTTCTGTGTCTCTGCTGTGCTCTTTAGGTCCTCAGGTCTCAGTCTGCTTGATGGGATTCTCCTGGGCTGATCTCATCAGCTCATCCTAAAACTCTCTCTGAGCATGTCTTTCCTGGAGTTACTCCTTCCTGACTTTTCCAGTTGTCCATTCCCTACCTTAATTCTATACCACTTCTTCCACTTCTCCTTCTCAATGAAAATATCCTTTCTTTCTCTTGGTCTTTCACTGTATTGTTACCTTTTCTGTAGTATTTACTGCAATATTATTTTAAAGATCTTTGTGTCATTTCACCAAATAAATTATAAATGCTTAGATGGCAGATACCTGATTGTGATCATCTCTGTTTAGCCTGTAACATTTGGACCTTTGGACTAAGCACCACTCAATAAATTGAACTAAATGTAAGTTTCATGCACTCTTTGTCACTTAGCCTACATTTTTCAAAAGCCAGACCTCACTTAAAACTACCAGGAAACAGTAATTACATTACACAACATTGATATTCTTAGATACTCTCAAAGAAATTCCCCTATTACGAGGCAGTAAATTTTCCTTCTCACAGAAAGATTTTCTCCTTTACACTCCTAAATTATTCAGAATACCCGTCCTGAAAGAGAAGGAAGTTTAATGTCTATAAAATCACTCGCTTAAACATTTTCACTTTAGAAGCCTACTTGCCTTTTTCCTGCGAAGAATTTGGGAAGAAATTTATCACATTTTTGTATTTCAAAAGAGAGGTAGGGAATTTGTGATAGAGAATCAATAAGGGACACATTTCCTGCCTTAGGGACTTAGGGCATACTCTGAGTGGACCCAAACACCCCACCACCATTGCCATGCTTTACAGAACATTTCTCAGGTGATCAGAGATACATTTCGTTGTGTCCACTCCCATCATTGAGTGACTCAGATCAGGTTAGCTGAAGGAATTCTCTTCAAAAACCATCTCAGACTAGCAGGCAAGTAGACTTTGGAGTATAAACATTGCCGATCAAATTTCAGCTTTAGCTCTTTTTAGCCCTGTGTCTTCAAGCAAGTTAAATAATGTTTCTGAACTTCATATGCAGCATGGTCATAAAAATAATTCCTTTTTGACAGAGAATTTGTTATGATTAAATGACATGATGCTCCTGAAAGTATTTTAAAAATATAATGCACTACTCGACTATTGGTTATTATTTCCATTTTAAAATTTGCTCTTTTGTATGATCTTCCCATTTATCCCTCTAAGCCAAGGGTCCCCAACCCCAGTCCCCAACCGGTACTGGTCCATGGCCTGTTAGGAACTGGGCCACACAGCAGGGGGAGAGCAGTGGGAGAAGGAGAGAAGCTTCATCTGCCGCTCCCCAGCACTCTCATTACCACCTGAACCATCCCCCTCCCCCCCACCCCCGCCCCGCCATCCATGGAAAAATTGTCTTCCACAAAACTGGACCCTGCCAAAAAGGTTGGGGACCACTGCTTTAAGCCATCCTATTGGACCCTATTAGCATTTTTTCACTATTACATAGTGATAAGATCACTGTTTTAATTTTCCATACATCAGTCCTGATAATGTTTCTCCATATAAATAGCTCCATAACCACGGAGCTAAGTTTTTCCTGTTTGGGATTGACTAAGTATCGCCCTCTGACAGATTTATTTTTAAGATTTTTTTAAATTTAATTTAATTTTATTTTAAGAACCAATTTTTTGGTACCTTCCCTATGTTTTATGCATCATCATTGGAAAATACTGTGGGGAACATTCTTGTTAATTTACTAATGACACCTCAGTGACAGGTGCTCAACACAAACCAATTGAGGAAAATAAGCATTTAGTGGCATGTCATAATTGGAAACCCTTGCCTTATTGCAACGGCTTTGGGGCCACAGTATCATGTTCATATTTAGCCAAGTTGGATGGATTTCATTACTTAGACTTCAGATTTTTGGATGATTTCTCTGATGTCAGTACTCAATGTCCAAATTTCCAAAATGGAGTTTATCACTGCTGTTGCTAATGACTTAATGAAACTTATAGTTATGGCATTCTATTATTAATTACTGTTGTTTGCAAAGATAGTAATAGTACCTCTGGAGATCTTCAAAACTCATCAAATGCAACCTGGACATACCCTATGCATTCAAGTATTTGATTTAATTTTTTGCAACTTTTTAAAGAAATTATCATTTATTCAGCCAAGGTCTTATAAATCCCTCTGATATGCCAAGTACAAAATATATTTTCTTTGGCATATGCAAAAACATAATTTAAGCAAGTCTACCTATGGATATAACTATCAGAGCCCTTAAAAATACCCTACATTAAAAATGCTGCTTTTCTGTCCATTACATGTATCTACTGTTGCATAGTCTGAGAACATACCAAATCCTCTTTGACAATTTAACACAGAGAATGTGATGATATCACAATGGATGTATAGCTATATCCAAAGAGTGGAGAGGTCTGTTTTAGATTGGACAGATGTTTTTGTTTTGATAGATTTAGGAATCTTAAATATGTACTATTAAATTTAGGATTTTAGGTGGCAGGATTCATTTCTTTGTTACTGATTTAATAAACTGTATGTATTGTAGTACCTACATTCCAAGAAGTTTTATTAAAAAATTAAGTGCTACATCCTCTAGGAGTCAGTCATGAACTTGCTTTACTGTAATGGGCTATCTTCTTTGGTATTCCTACAATATCCCATGCACGTCTCTACATTTGCATTTAATACATATTTTCTATGCGATTTTTCCTTTAGATATGAGTTCTTTGATAGCAAGGTCTTATTCATCTTCAAAACTCTTATACCTGGTCATAGTATTTGGCATGCAGGATATATAGAAGCAAACAAGAAGTGATTAAGTGAATGAATTAATAAATAAACTATAGTCTACCATATAAAGTAAAAGTGGTATTATTACTGTTGATTTTGACTCATTCTTCTTATGTCTTTATTCATTCCACTTATCACAATTCCAAGTGAGAATATCACTGTAATATTTTATAATCCTAAAAAACATATTTGAATCTTTATCAGAAACTCTTTTATCATGACTGTATCCAGTAGTGTGCTTGTAAATCTTTAAGAGTGTGCTCTAGAGGGGGAAAAAGGAAGGAAGGAAGGAAGGAAGGAAGGGAGGAAGGAAGGAAGAGGGAGAGAAACAAAGGAAGGAAAGAAAAGAAAGAGAAAGAGAAAAAAGGAGGGAAGGAAGGGAGAGAGGAAGGAAGGAAAGAAAGAAGGAAGGAAGGAAGGAAGAAAGAAAGAAAGAAAGAAAGGCAAGCTTGATTTATAGCATTTCTGACCTACAATGGCCAACTTCAAGTTACCAACATGTCACCAATGCACAGATGGGAAGGAAGGTGAACGATTGGCTCTCCCGAGTGGTGAATAAGCCTCCAGGACTTCACTGGCTGCTTCTACACCCTGTCCTGTGTTACTCACTTCAACTAGCTTTGCTGAATTGCCTTCTTCTACAAGTTTTCAGTCATTCTTTTCAAGGACTGACTTCAATGCGAAGAGGTAATAAATCAACATGAGAGCAGTAGTCTGCCAGGTTCTTAAAAATGTTATCTTTAAATACAATCCTTAAGATCACCAATAAACCACAAGAAAAATTACATGTACTTTTCTCAGGAAGCATATTTTAAAACTCATATAAAAGTGTGAGATGAATACTTCTGGAGTTTATTTTGATTTGTGTTAGGGAAGCCTGCATTATAGTTAATAATTTTATCCTTTCAGGGAAGAAAAAGTAGACCATTATCTCTAAAAAAAAAAATTCTCTGTTGTTTTATAACTACTTCCTTCCTCATTTCTCAATTAATTTAAGCTTAGTTTGTCTCTGCTAGTAAAACTCCAGAGCTTTAAACATTTGCGGTAAACCACATGTTTATGTATTTATGTATTTTAGGTATCTTGGTTTCTGGCTCATAGTTGTTAGAATCAAATGAGAAAAGACTGCTCAGCAATTCTTTAAACATCTTACCAACTGAGGCTTTGAAAGAAACCAAGAGTAATGAGAGCTACTCAATCCATAACCTGACTGCTGGTGATTCACTGGATTTTTCTTTTAACATATGGGCTAAATGGAAAAATTCTAAAATATTTTAGTAGTGATAAAGTCTTGTGATTACTTTAAATCACAATAGTCATTAACATACAAGGAAGAAAAGAGATTTCAGACAGACATTTGTGGATGTCTTCACTACCCATACCATCAAAAATTATTTGAAATTATTCTTTACAATCTTGAAATATGTAAAACTTTCAATAGTCAAAATATGCACTTTGGTAACAATGTGTTTGTAATTTTTGATGTCTACAAGTCATCTATGGAGTTCAGCAAACAGTGTGATTTTCTTCCAATACTTTAAACTCAGTATATTTTTAGCAGAAACAGGATAATTCATTGGTTTCTGGGTGTACATATTAAGTTCAGAAGTTACATCTCTCTGAAAAAGGAGTAAACAGAAATAAACATCTTGAGCATGGAGTATCACAAAGCTCTAATTGCAAAGAGAGTCTGCTATTGCATTCAAACTATAGGTAAATTAAAAATGAAACAGCATGATTTTAATTGATTTGTACCAGATTACACAAGATAAAAAATTATAAATATCAGATGAAAGGAAATAAGTAATCAGAATATCCCAGGGCCCTTAAGTGCAAGTTCAATAGCCATGTTCATTCTGTAGCATGATGAATCATCAGGGAAAGTTTAATTATGACCAACACATCTGTTTATTAAACCATATTGAGGCAGAAAATTGTGCAATATATTCAAACAATTTTATAGCCATATATACATTTATATGAAAATGTATATGTATACATGGTGTAAAGGAAAATTTCAGTAAAAGATATTTTTATAATTCAAGAAAATGTTGACCATATTTTTATTTTATGAAGCCTAGATTTTGCCAATTTGTACTAGTTGAAATATCAAAGGCATGTATTTCATTTGCCTTACTTTCAAGACAAAAATTATTTCTTCATAGTGTTGCAGTTCCATATTACTTGTGATTAAAATGTGAAAACCTTTGGAATCACTTGTTTTAATGTGAATCTGGCTCAGTTCAGTTCAGCAGATGGTCTGACTTTGTTTAATCCTAAAGTATCTAGATTTTAGCATTACCTATTTTGCCTATGCCTAAATTTATACATAGAATTGACTGACTAAATGGAAGTTCAGTTAAAGCAATACAGAGTTCTTTCAAACATTTTAAGTAACATGCATACAAAACTAAGGGGGTGGAAATCACCATAGTTATTGGGTGACAAAAATTTCAAGAACAAAATTGTTCCTAAATAAATATATCTGTGTTAAGTTGAATTGCATAAATGACATACTTTATGAATTATGTAATATATAATCTTAGTGAGAGAAAAATGATAACTATATAATGTATATATATTATATTATATAACATATATAATATATAATCTTAGAGAAAAGTGATAACACTGCTAAGGTTTATTAACTGCCTTTCATGCCTCAAGATGCCCTCTGCTAAGCACTTTACATGAGTCATCTGGAGTAATTATCTCAAATCTTTATACAAAATAGCTATTCCCATTAGAAATTTAAGAATCTGAAGCACAGAGAAGTAACTTGTCAAAGTTATACAGCTGGGAAAGGGTTTGGTCTAGGAATCAAACCCAAGTTGAGATGCCAAACTCTGTGTTCCAAAACAACACTGGGGTTAGCAGATGCAAACTATTACATAAGGATGGATAAACAAGGTCCTACTGTATAGCACAGGGAACTATATTCAATATCATTGGATAAACCATAATGAAAAAGAATATAAAAAAAGAATGTATATATATATATATATAACTGAATCACTTTGTTGTAGAGTAGAAATTAAAACAACATTGTAAATCAACTGTACTTCAATAAAAAAAATTAAAAAACAAAACAAAACAAAACAACACTGACATTTCAGTGACATTTCAGTCACATTCTGAACACTGAAGTTCAGAGGTCAGCAAACTATGGCCCATGGGTCAAATCCAGCCTGCTTCCTGCCTTGTAAGTTTCATGGAACATGACCACTCTATCAGTTTACACATTGTCTTCGGCTATTTTACTACAACAAAGTTGAGCCACTGCAGCAGAGACCATACAGTCTGTGAAGCCTAAAATATTCACTATCTGGATGTTTACATGAAAAGTTCTCTAACTTATGCTTTAGATTTCTAATTTGAAATTTGAAATCAATATTCTATGTTCTTATTTACTGCAATTTCTATTTATCTGACTTAAACAGTTGATTTGGTTGAAATAATCATTATATATTTAATAAATATATCAACATTATATGATTAAAACTGAAATTCTAACAGTTCCTCTAAAGAGAAACAAACAAAGAATGTAAACTGTCACCACTTATCACAAAACTAGGATGTTTTCTTATACATTCTATAATAAAAATTGCTATCTTATATGAATGAATTATTTATTGCTATTATGATTCAGCTTAAGAACTTTTCTACTTTAAAAGTATGCCTATTGGGCCCAAAACTTAGCTAGTATATGTCATAAAATAATGATAAAACTCTAAAGCAATCAAAATAAAAATGAGATATCATTGGCTTCCTTAAAATAGTATAAATAAACCATCAACATTGACTTAAATTTTATTGAAGAAGTTATTTATAAGAAACTTAGTTATTAGAATTAATGTTAGTTATTTAGGAGATAATGGACAAAGTACTTTATTACAAAAAATGCAGCACTATAATCATTTTTGCAGATTTATTTATTCAAAATTAATTTGAATTTCTCAGCAGATTCCTTTGCAGTAGACATTTTAAAAATTTTGATCATAATATAATCTAAAGTAACATCTCACAAAGAAATCTAGCTGGGTCCCTGGACCAGTTTCACACACTGGCGGTCTCTTGGTAAATTCACCTCCATCTGACATCTGGTCTTTAATTTAAAGCTGATTTGATAGCCCACTGAGTGTACTCCCCTCTTGTGAGCTGGCACACATTAAGTTCACAGAAACGGTTGCATAAAACTAAATTGCTATTTTATTTATATTCATTCAAGAAATATAACTACTGAGCAGAGGAAGCTCTGATTTATCTTCTTTAACAGTTTAGGAAACTCTTGCAGAAGATCTTTCCACAAGTATAGACTGTACCACTTTGAATGCCTATTGGACCTGTAATATCCCTTTATTCATTTTCTCAGGGCCTTACACAAATATTCAGGTTACTTGAGAGCACAGTTGGGGTGGTCTGATTCTTCAACTGTATTGGAAGGATGGATCTTAAACAGATCTCATAACACAATCCCATATAATCTCTCACATGATATGACAGGAGGGAAAAATAATTGTGTCATGTTCTTCTTAAGATGACTGACCAGAAGAATGCATTTTTAAAAGATTAGTTTAAAAGATAGAAGATTAATTGTTATTTAAATATTTAGAATAGAATATGCCTAGGTTCTTATATACTGTGCTAAGAATATCGGACTTTACACTGTGAGTAGAGAGTGATCTTGAAGAGATAAGCAAGAGATATATAGTTAGATCTTCCCTTTAGGCATATCCATCTCTGCTTATCACCTATCCATCTGGAGAGATAGGATGGCTAAAGAGAGTACGGTCCATATCGTGAAATAGGATGGGTAAAAAGGACACAGACCAAGAGACCATTCTAACTTAGGAAGAGTACGTGTTATAGAAAAGAAGTCAATTTTCCTTTGGACAAATTGAGTTTTAGATGCTTTCATTTAACCTAGGAGTTTCTTAGGCAATATTCTGTGATTTGTACATTCAGAGCCTATACTGTGTTTTAATGATACCGGTGTCTTTGTCAAATCTGAAAGCTGGTTCTCATTCTACTTGATTTTAAGAGCATTTAATATTTTAAATCACCTTTAGGAAATGGATTTACCTGGTTTCCATGACACTCTGCTTCCCAGATTCTACTATCTAATTCTTATCTCTTTTTTTCAGTCTTATTTCTCTTTCTAACCTCTAAGTGAAATCTGAAGGTTTAATTCCAAGTTTCTCTCACATGCTCATCTCCATGTTAGGGTTATGATCAGAGTTGAGTTCCTGTGTGGCCTGGCATGCTGAGACTGTGTGCTGGGCTCGTGAGATGCAGGGAAGTGTGCTGCATCTCACTCATCCCACTCTCACTGGCGATTAACAGATGTGCTGGAGCTGGACCAGGAAAATCCTCTGGATGCCAACCGGACATCTGACATTATAGTACCTTGAGCATTAGCAATGGACCAATCTTGCTCCCATGAATGGTTGGATGGTCGACATTATATGACTCAGCTCTGAAGACCTCTGGTGATCCCTCCATAATCTGCTCACCCAGGGGTTCTAAGAGGGTGTAGTCTTGTCCACGGTGGCCCAACTTCCTTAGGATTGGCTGGTTCCTTGTCTCCAAGCTCCTCTTTATATAAGGGCAGAAAGGACTTAAATCGCCTTCCCAGGATTGCATTCTATTCTTCCTGAGTAGCAAGGAGAAGGAAAAAAAAAAGCAAAGGAAACAAAATTGCTTCTATATCTAAATGGTCTCAATGTTTATACTTCTTGCCATATCACATTTAGTTTTTATAACAAGATCATGAATTAGGTATTGTTTCTCTGTGTTATAGCACTGGATATTTAAGTAACATGTTCAATGTTATTTAACTAGTAAGAATGAAGAAACAAATTCATATGTGACTGGTTGTGAATCATATATTTATACCCATTACTGTTTTTGCCCATATAATTGTAGAAATGAATAGCAAGGAGGCATAGGACATGCAGGAAGTCTTGTTTTGTTTTGTTTTTAAGATATGAAATTTCTTTTTTTAGCATGGTGAGATCACACCTGTTTTCTTGATGAGAAAAGTCCAAAACAGGCAGAATACAGTGTTTTGGGACAGTCATTACTTGTTTGGACATAAGTGACCCTGAGTCAAGGCTGAGTCAAGGCAGACTCACACAACTAAAGAATTTTTATCAAAATATGTAATTGTTTTAATCTAGTGCTCTAAAGTAACTTCACCGATTTTGTTTCCATATAACTAAATTTACTTTTCAGCTGACAACAAACATGACTCATTTCATTTCAGTTGATTAGTTTGGTTACAAGCTACTGAAAATAGAGCAGAAGGGACTTCAATCATACCTGTATGAGTAGATACATTCTGAAAAGAACTGAAAATCAGAAATCCTGGTGTGAATTGCCACAAAGTAGAGCAGTGAGTAGACAACAAATGCAGAATGTATTTTTCTATAAAGTCTTTTTCAACAAGAAAGTGAAGTAAGAAATGCCTGCTTAAAAAAGCAGTAGAACCACCTGAGGAAATAAGTAGAAATTTTCCTCCTTTAACCTAATCACTAGGATTTTTATTTGTGGTTTGCAAGCAATAATATCAAATGCATGGTTGTTGTAGTAAATTTTTAAAAAGTCATCTGGTAAACTTTTATTCAATTACGATGCATTTCTTTTTTCTTTTTTTCTTTAAAGATGAAGTTATTTACAAAAAAAAAAATTCTCCTTTTCCTCTGGTGGGTGTCAGAAATGGCTTCACAGAAGAGATGACAACAAAGCAGGATTTTGAAAGATGAATTGCTGTCAAATACAGTTTGTACTGTAAGGTGGGTATGACTGAGGGAATAGATGTTTTCAGTAATGACCTAATAGTAATAACACTCACTCTGCTCCCCAGACCATCACCAAAAGGACTTGCTGAGCCTGTGCATGCCTGGTACCACATCAGCCCCAAACCAGAGCTGATCAGGTTGCACCAACCTCCAACTATTTACAGAGTGGGTAAGTTGTTCATAGACCTTGGAGGAAAAAAAGGGAATATGACTTGAGAAGAAATCCAGAGTTCTTTTTGAGGTAAATATCAAAACACAGTAAAAGCCAATTTTTTATGCCATGTATCTCAGATGAGAATCTCTATTAAATATTCTCCAAAACATCAGTTTATGTTACTGTTGACCTGGGGCACTTTAAAATATTTAAGTGTTATTAGAGTTATCAAAAGCACACTAAATAATGTTCAGTAGAGTTTTAACATTAATATGATTTATTATTTTTTAATTACTGATAATAACAGACTGCTTTTTCTTCTGAAGTATAGTTGATTTACGATGTCATGTTAGTTTCAGGTGTAGAGCAAAGTGATTCAAATATATGTATATATATTTGAATATATATATATTCTTTTTCAGATTCTTTTCCCATATAGTTTATTACAAAATATTGAGTATAGTTTCCTGTGCTATACAGTAGGTCCTTATAACAAATCTGTTTTGGATAAAAGATAACACTTCAGTTGTGCTTCAGGCCCCTGTGACACATTGAGCAAGTGTAAGCCTCATTTCTAGCAGAAGGGACTAATTTACATGATTGTTAAGTTACACTTCTATCCTTAAAAAAACCCTCCAGTTTCTAAAATTATAATCATGAAGTTTTGCAAAACAACTTTATAAATTATTGTCTATCAGGACTAATATTGCTCTATCACAGCTTGGTGTTAGAAATTAATGCTGTCCAAGCAAAACTATTTCACAGAGTCAGCTAGAAAACACAAATTACTCTATAAATTCAGTGAAATTTCAGTTAAAAATCTGGATACAGTTTATTAAACTATTTGAAATACTGACTTTAAAATTTACAAAGAGTAAGAGATCAAGAGAAGTCAAGACAATTTTGAATAACTAATTATTGAGTATTTACTATTTTCTAGGAACAATTCGGATGCTTTACATGAATACGTACATTTAACTTTTGAAAGAACACTACTATATAGGAAACATTAATACCTTTACTTTGCGGATGAGAAACTGAGACACAGAAAGTCTAAGTAACTTGCTAATGTCATGCTGTTAAGCAAGGATAAAATTGAGGTTTGAACCTTGATATGCTAGCTCCAAATATTACATGGTAAGCCAATACATTATACTGCCTATATAGAAAAGTAAAAAGGGAACACTTGACTTAATATATGGCAAAATAGGTTGAAATTAAGATATAATTTTGGCACGAGAATAGACAAATAGAGAAATGGGAATGAGAGGTGGCCCAGAAGCAAATCCATACAAATATGTGCATTCAGAATATACCAGAGCTAGTGGTTTTACAACCACATCATTATAGAGAGGACAGATTTTGTTTTTAATATCTTTATTGGAGTATAATTGCTTTACAATGTTGTGTTAGTTTCTGCTGTACAAAGTGAATCTGCTATATGTATATCCCCATATCCCCTTCCTCTTGAGCCTCCCTCCCACCTGCCCTATCCTACCCCTCTAGGTCAGAGGATGAATTATTCAATACATGATGTTGGAAACATTGGATGTCCAAATGGAAGAACAAACTATAAAAGAGTATTTACTTTATATTATGTAAAAATATAATCTAGATGGAATAAACATGTAAGTTAAAAGAATATATGACCCCAGGGTAAGATTTTAAAAATAATTATGTACGCCCACACAGACACAAACACACATCTGAACATTTACGCAAAACAGCAAATGAACAGCATAATTCATTTCACTACACTGAAATTTAGAATTTCTGTATGATTAAAAAAGATAAAGCTGTGAACTGCAAAATTATATTCACCTTGCCTATAACTAGCCAAGATTTAGTGTCTGAATGCATTAAATTTTCTAAAGATAAAAACAAAGAATAACTAAAATGAGCCAAGGATTTGAACAGGTAAATTACAGATGAAAAATCTGAATTGTCAATGAAAATTTCACAAGCTTAGTATTACTAGAAATTAAGTAAATATTTATTAAAGCAATGAGATATAATTTCACATCTATCAAATGGTAAAAATATAAGTACATATGGTGTAGATATATAAAAGAGCCTATATTTGAGATAATACCAAATAGGCATAGACTTGAAGAAGCAGAACCTCACCTACCTTGCTAATAAGCATATATGCAAGAATAACCATTTTGGAGGACAATTTAGCAATACCCACTAGTGCTAGTCATCCACATGCACCAGTTTCATTATGATAGCTCTTTTAAATATAAATGATTATGTTATTTAATATATTAATCTATTCTAGAGATAAGCAGCTGTGTATAAATCTCTCAGGAAATATTTAATATTATGTAACAGAGGAATATTTTCAAACTTTAGCAGGAGAGTCGCAGTCTTTTCTGTAGAAAAAGTCCTTTTCCCAAGGGCTGAGCTCTGGGAATGAATCAGTCCACATAAGTGTCCAGAAAATGGAGTTCATGGCCAAGGTATCCTTCTCTCTGTTTCCTGTGTGCTGTTTTCTGCAGTCCTTATCCGTTCAGATTGAGGGCCAAGCTAAATGTTCAAATATAACATGTAACACTTTGCTATCAAAACATAAAGCTTTTTCTCACATTTTGACTTCACTTATTTGTGTACTTTCGGGGAACTTACCTACTTTGTATGAAAGAAAAAGAGAAAGAAGCACCCACTCAGAATGTTTCTTAGATCTTAACCTCAATAATGGGAGGTCAGGAAGTTGCTGGAGAAGATTCCTGCCTGGCATCTGTATTCAAAATTGATAACATGCCTTAAGACTCATTCATGCATGTGCTACACAAGCTGGGCATTGCTGGCTTTGATGATGATATGATATCATCATTTCTGATATCAGAAATCTCTCATCTTCAAGTCCTGAAAACCCAGGTTTAAATCTTTAAATATTTGCATGTATTTCTTTCTTTTGATAGGGCATCCGTCTATTTTCTTTCTTTTAACTCCCATATGACATTTATTTATTTATTTATTTTTACATCTTTATTGGAGTATAATTGCTTTACAATGGTGTGTTAGTTTCTGCTTTATAACAAAGTGAATCAGTTATACATATACATATGTTCCTATATCTCTTCCCTCTTGCATCTCCCTCCCTCCCACCCTCCTTATCCCACCCCTCTAGGTGGTCACAAAGCACTGAGCTGATCTCCCTGTGCTATGCGGCTGCTTCCCACTAGCTATCTATTTTATGTTTGGTAGTGTATATATGTCCATGCCACTCTCTCGCTTTGTCACAGCTTACCCTTCCCCCTCCCCATATCCTCAAGTCCATTCTCTAGTAGGTCTGTGTCTTTATTCCTGTCTTACCCCTTGGTTCTTCATGACATCTTTTTTCTTAAATTCCATATATTTTTTAATTAATTATTTTGAATTACATATCCCTATAGTATATATAGATAGATTTGTATGCCAGATACATCCCTAAGAGAGATTCTCTAGGAAAACTGTTCAGAGATTCAAAGGGACAATGATTACAAATAAATCATTCCTTGCTTATTTTTTATGTTAATTACAACCTGTATCCACATACCCAGTCAAATCAAATGTTTATTATTTGATTCATAATAAATTGATCACAATGAAAAAAAACCCCAAATACATCATTCCTTGTAGTTAATGATGTTTCTTTTCTAAAGCGAAAGAAGCTTTTCTTACAGAATGGCACACAGAGATCTGGTATCATTTGGCAATTCAGCTATGAGTCAAAAGTTAATACATTCACAAACACATATGCAAACAACTTCAGCAGGGAAGGCAGACATGTTGAGAATTACTTCCACAGCCAAATACAAATAACATCAGTGACATTGGACATGACGTGGGGCAACTTTTTCACTTGTGCAGTTGAGACTGGCCCATGATTTTTATAAAATGTCTGTTTCCATAATGCAGTTTGAATAGGCAAGTGTTTCAATGACAGGAGATACCCAGGAGTCTTGTAAACACCCAACACAGAGTAGAGGAAGACACCAGCTTCTCCGCACTTGCCATTATTGAAGAGGACCCGGCAGCCATTAAGACAGAAATAATCCAGATTGGTCTTAAACCAGATCTACCCTAGACAACAAGATGACCATGAATCAGGCTCAAAGGGGATAAAAATTCTGTTGCTGCCTAGAGAAAATAACCCTCATCACACTTGGAACAAAGGAAGGCAAGACTGGCACAAGGGATCAGTGAAATTTACTTCTTGGGTAACACAATTCATTTAACTATGTTGACAGTTATCTGTGGATATTGCACTGGGACTCCCCCATGTAAACGGTGCTTTGTGTGTGTGTATGTGTGCATATGTGTATGACATATATAGAAATACAATAGAAAATATTTTAAAAACTGAGTATAGTTTTACTCACAATAATAAAACAAAATGCAAAGGAGTTCAATTTTCAGAATAACTGCCATTTCAGAATAATATTTAAAAGGTTCTATCTGTTGTTTAAATCATTATATGACAGTAGACAATTCTGATGAGATAAAGGATGGATAAATCTGGATAAAAAGCAGAAAATTTGGTCTTAGATAATGAGGACAAAAAAGGATCCAGCCTTATTTTATTTTATTATTATTTTTTAACATCTTTATTAGAGTATAATTGCTTTACAATGGTATGTCAGTTTCTGCTTTGTAACAAAGTGAATCAGATATGCATATACATATGTCTCCATATCTCTTCCCTCTTGCATAAGCCTTATTTTAGAATGTAAAGCTTTTGTGATGACACTGAAACTCTTATTATCTTTTGGAATGTTGGGCTTTTCTGAAATGGAAGTCTTTTTCCAGGCCATGACAATTGAAATGTTCCAGATTAGAGAGGGTGAAAGGTAAAAGAAATCCCAGCTTCACTATTTCAACTTGAAAATTTATTTAAGAATTTGTGAAATTGCTGTCACATCTCTTAGGTTAATTTAAAAATGGAATGCATGTACACCCATGTTCATAGCAGCTTATTCACAATAGCCAAAAAATGGAAACAACCCAAGTGTCCATGGACAGATGAATGGATAACCAAAATCTGGTATATGCACACAATGGAATATTATTCAGCCTTTAAAAAGAAAGGAAATTCTGACACATGCAACAACATGGATTAACCTTGAGGACATTATGCTTTGTGAAATAAACCAATCACAAAAAGACACATACTGTATGATTCCACTTACATGAGGAATCTAGATATTCCTCACAGAGGCAGAAAGTAGAATAGTGGTTGCCAGGAATGGCAGGAAGTGGAGGTATGGAACTGCTTAAGGAGTTCAGAGCTTCAGTTTTGTGCCAGTTGTGGCACAAAAATGTGAATATAGTTAACACCACTGAATCGTACAGTTAAAAATGGATAAAATAGTAAATTTCATATTATGTATATTTTACCACAATTAAGAAAAAAATAGACATTCTCACTGCAAAATTGAGTCTTTTTGCTTACTGATTTTTTAGATATTATGCATACACTGTGCAGAGTACATGAGTTAATTATATTTTATTCTCTAGTTGAACAAAATTTTAAAAATAGTTTTCTAAATGCAACATTAAGAAGATGACATTTTTTGACAGAGTCCTTCTTACTTTTTTAAACCAAAGAATAACTCACACTGGGTGGCTTATCACAAGAGAGCAACAATGGGATACATTAGTTCTATCCTGTGCACAGTAAGACATCAGTAGCCATTCCTTCTGGAGTTAGAAAGAAAAACAAAACTGTATTCTGAATATTTATTTTTAGTTACCATGAACTAAATTATATTTGCTAACTCAGACTGAAAATTAAAGCATGAGAAAGCCTACTAATAGAAAATTAAGACCTGGCTTGTTTTCTTTCTTCTACCTTCATTCCTGGTTTAGTTGTTGCATTGTTTAATGCCCAGATCAGAGGATAAAATGAATTGGATAATTTATGTTGTTGGATTAGGAGTGGGAAGATTCAGGGAGATTTGTTGAGTTTTACAAGGCTCCTAACCCATTTTTATGCATAGAATAACTATCTGTTTTATCAATGTTCATGGACTTAACCATCCTTGTTCTATCCCACCATAGCCCTTGTTAACATCTCCTCCATGTATAGTACAAATGACTTCATGAACACGATTGTTTTTTGGAAAGGTGGCAAAATGAATTTTATTTGAAGAAAGAGAAATAATTGCCACTACATCATAGGCCCATATATCCCTTTTCAACCGCCTAACTTTCAAGAAATGGAATGAAGGATCTAACAGCTGTACACACACACACACACACACACACACACACACACATCATTACCTTTTTAACTACCAAGAGAGATCAAAGGAAGTGAAATTCCCTTTGATGGATGCTATGGATTTCCTTCACAGAGTTTCAGGATGACAACTTTTTTTACAGGTTTGATACATAATTGACATATAACATTGTATAGGTTTAAGATTAAGAAGTTGATTTGATACACTTAATTATTGCAGCATGATTAAGTCTTTAAATGATTTTCAGTTAATTTTTGCATATAATGTATGATAAGGATCCAATTTCATTCTTTTGCATATTTTTAGATAATTTTACAAAACAACTATAAATTTGGGGGATGTAATTGATCTTAAACTTCTTCCTGAACACTACTGCCTGAAGTAGTAGAATGTTTCCCATTGGCATTTTGTATATTTCTTTACTTCCTAATACCCAGATACTGAAATAGTAACTTCTAACCATGTAACACCAGGTTTCTTTTCTGGATCAGAACCTTATGTAGAGTTCTGAAATTTATTTTCTAAGAACAATTGATGTCTTATTAGTATTTTCCTTTGTTTTTGTTCTCTCTTCATTTATTTACTTATTTATGTATTCATTATTTTCTTTATTGTTTTCTCTTTCTTACTTTCTTCTTTTTTTTTTTTAAAGTCAACTCAGGTTCTGCTCTTGCTCAGGTATCCTATTGATTTTTTTATGAGTTTTGATATCCCCCACAATATTTACTTCCTATTTCAAATTCTGGTAATCATGAATGATTCAGTTTCTAGCTACTTAGAAAACTACTGTCACATATCAGAGCTTTTTCTAGAGGAACTAATAAAAAGAATGAATAATAATAGGAAGAATTTAACATAAACTAAAATGTTTAGTTACAAACTTTTCCCATTAACTGCCAGTTTATCTGCAGGTGCATCATCTTAATCAATTCCTTCATGCTAGCAATACTTCTTTAAGCTGTCACATTATTAAAATTCTCAGCATAGATGTTTGAAACTTTTAATTATCTGGTCTCACATTCTTATGGAACAGAATTCATAGTTTACTACTATAACTGAAAGCTAATTTATTACAAATAAGGGAGATATAAAATCACCAAATTAAATTGATACATTGAAAATTGTGTGTTCCAATACTCTCTCAGGCTAAAGAACTGACCACTGATGGAATAATTATGGTATATCCACACTATGGAACTGTACTCAGTAACTTAAAAGAATAAGCTATGGCTACATACAACATGAATGACTCTCTAAAGCTTTATGCTAAATGAAAAAAAAATAACCACAAAATACTACATGCTGTATGGCTCCTGTATGACATTGTATAAAAGGCAAAACATATTGACAGAAAACAGAACAGTGGTTGCCAAAGGCTGACAATGTGTATATTTGTGTATGTGTATGTGTGTTTACAGGGGAAGGTGGGTGACTGAAAATGGACATCAGGAGACTTTGCAGGGATAATAGAAATTTACTATCACAGTGGTGTTTGTTACATGACTGCTAACATTAGTCAAAATTCAGAATTACACCTAAAAGTGGTGGATTTTTTATATACCAATTATATTTCAAATATAATTTCAATTCAATAATATTCAAATAATATTTTAAAAAGATATCACCAGCAAAACTTATACAAAAATTTAATTAATATAATTAAAAACAGTTGAAAATATTTCTTATCTACTGAGATACATTTTATAAATTGACTAGCATCATGTTTAACAGAAAATAAAAACACTGAAAAAGCAAGTTACCTTTTCATTATTCTTAAGCAAAATTTGCATACTGGTGGCTTTAAGTCAAATGTAGCCTTTTTGTTTGGCCAGCACAATATTTTAAAAAACAACTTGCCTCAACACTTTTATGACCAATTAATTTTTGACAGAGCCAAAAATGAATTAAATGGAGAAAACACAGTTTTGGGGTTTTCTTTGTTTGTTTGTTTTCTTTTGGTTTTATTCTTCTTTATTTTTTAAATTTTTATATTTGTTTTTTATACAGCAGGTTCTTTTAGTTGCCTATTTTATACGTATTACTATATATATATGTCAAACCCAATCTCCCAATTCACCCCCCCCCCGCCCCCCCCCCCCCCCCGCCACTTTCCCCTCTTGGTGACCATAGCTTTTTTCTCTACATCTGTGTCTCTATTTCTGCCCAGCAAACTTGCTCACCTGTACCATTTTTCTAGGTTCCACATATATGCGTTATATACGATATTTGTTTTTCTCTTTCTGACTTACTTCACTCTGTATGACAGCCTCTAGATCCACCTACGTCTCTACAAATGACCCAATTGCATTCCTTTTTATGGCTGAGTAATATTCCATTGTGTATATGTACTACATCTTCTTCTTTTTTTTTTTTTTTACAATTCCATGTTTTTTGGTATATTTAGAGAGTTGTGCAACCATCACCACAATCTAATTTTAGTACATTTTTTCATCAGTAAGTTATTCCATTTATGACTAAATAATATTCCATTGCATTGATATACCACATTTTGTTTATCCATTCATCAGTTGATGGACATTTGGCTTCTTTCCATTTCTTGGCTATTATAAATAATACTGCTATAAATAGTCACGTGCAAGTTTTTGTGTGCACATGTTTTCATTTCTCTTGAGTAGCTAAGTAGGAGTGGAATTTCTGGATCCTATGGTTAAACTATGTTTAAATTTTTGAGACATTGTCAAAACATTTTTCATAAGGTTGTGCCATTCTACATACATATCAACAATGTATGAGAGTCCCAATTTCTCCACATCCTCACCAACACTTGTTATATATCTTTTTTTTTTAACATCTTTATTGGGGCACAATTGCTCTACAATGGTGTGTCAGTCTCTGCTTCACAACAAAGTGAATCAGTCACACATAAACACATGTTCCCATATGTCCTCCCTCTTGCATCTCCCTCCCTCCCACCCTCCCTATCCCACCCCTCCAGGCCGTCACAAAGCACCGAGCCAATATCCCTGTGCCATGCGGCTGCTTCCAACTAGCTATCTACCTTACTACGTTTGTTAGTATGTATATGCCCATGACTCTCTCTCGCCCTGTCACAGCTCACCCTTCCCCCTCCCCATAACCTCAAGTCCGTTCTCTAGGAGGTCTGCATCTTTATTCCTGCTTTACCCCTAGGTTCTTCATGACATTTTTTTCCTTAAATTCCATATATATGTGTTAGCATACGGTATTTGTCTTTTTCTTTCTGACTTACTTCACTCTGTATGACAGACTCTAGGTCTATCCACCTCATTACAAATAGCTCAATTTCGTTTCTTTTTATGGCTGAGTAATATTCCATTGTATATATGTGCCACATCTTCTTTATCCATTCATCCGATGATGGGCACTTAGGTTGTTTACATCTCCGGGCTATTGTAAATAGAGCTGCAATGAACATTTTGGTAAATGACTCTTTTTGAATTTTGGTTTTCTCAGGGTATATGCCCAGTAGTGGGATTGCTGGGTCATATGGTAGTTCTATTTGTAGTTTTTTAAGGAACCTCCATACTGTTCTCCATAGTGGCTGAACCAATTCACATTCCCACCAGCAGTGCAAGAGTGTTCCCTTTTCTCCACACCCTCTCCAGCATTTATTGTTTCTAGATTTTTTGATGATGGCCATTCTGACTGGTGTGAGATGATATCTCATTGTAGTTTTGATTTGCATTTCTCTAATGAATAATGATGTTGAGCATTCTTTCATGTGTTTGTTGGCAGTCTGTATACCTTCTTTGGAGAAATGTCTATTTAGGTCTTCTGCCCATTTTTGGATTGGGTTGTTTGTTTTCTTGTTATTGAGCTGCATGAGCTGCTTGTAAATTTTGGAGATTAATCCTTTGTCGGTTGCTTCATTTGCAAATATTTTCTCCCATTCTGAGGGTTGTCTTTTGGTCTTGTTTATGGTTTCCTTTGCTGTGCAAAAGCTTTGAAGTTTCATTAGGTCCCATTTGTTTATTTTTGTTTTTATTTCCATTACTCTAGGAGGTGGGTCAGAAAGGATCTTGCTGTGATTTATGTCATAGAGTGTTCTGCCTATGTTTTCCTCTAAGAGTTTGACAGTTTCTGGCCTTACATTTAGGTCTTTAATCCATTTTGAGCTTATTTTTGTATATGGTGTTAGGGAGTGATCTAATCTCATACTTTTACATGTACCTGTCCAGTTTTCCCAGCACCACTTATTGAAGAGGATGTCCTTTCTCCATTGTACATTACTGCCACCTTTATCAAAGATAAGGTGTCCATATGTGCATGGGTTTATCTCTGGGTTTTCTATCCTGTTCCATTGATCCATCTTTCTGTTTTTGTGCCAGTACCATACCGTCTTGATAACTGTAGCTTTGTAGTATAGTCTGAAGTCAGGGAGCCTGATTCCTCCAGTTCCTTCTTTCGTTCTCAAGATTGCTTTGGCTATTCGGGGTCTTTTGTGTTTCCATACAAATTGCAAAATTTTTTGTTCTAGTTCTGTGAAAAATGCCAGTGGTAGTTTGATAGGGATTGCATTGAATCTATAGGTTGCTTTGGGTAGTAGAGTCACTTTCACAATGTTGATTCTTCCAATCCAAGAACATGGTATATCTCTCCATCTATTTGTATCATCTTTAATTTCTTTCATCAGTGTCTTATAATTTTCTGCATACAGGTCTTTTGTCTCCTTAGGTAGGTTTATTCCTAGATATTTTATTCTTTTTGTTGCAATGGTAAATGGGAGTGTTTTCTTGATTTCACTTTCAGATTTTTCATCATTAGTATATAGGAATGCCAGAGATTTCTGTGCATTAATTTTGTATCCTGCCACTTTACCAAATTCATTGATTAGCTCTAGTAGTTTTCTGGTAGCATCTTTAGGGTTCTCTATGTATAGGATCATGTCATCTGCAAACAGTGACAGCTTTACTTCTTCTTTTCCGATTTGGATTCCTTTTATTTCCTTTTCTTCTCTGATTGCTGTGGCTAAAACTTCCAAAACTATGTTGAATAAGAGTGGTGAGAGTGGGCAACCTTGTCTTGTTCCTGATCTTAGTGGAAATGCTTTCAGTTTTTTCACCATTGAGCATGATGTTTACTGTGGGCTTGCCATATATGGCCTTTATTATGTTGAGGAAAGTTCCCTCTATGCTGACTTTCTGCAGGGTTTTTATCATAAATGAGTGTTGAATTTTGTCAAATGCTTTCTCTGCATCTATTGAGATGATCATATGGTTTTTCTCCTTCAATTTGTTAATATGGTTTATCACATTGATAGATTTGCGTATATTGAAGAATCCTTGCATTCCTGGAATAAACCCCACTTGATCATGGTGTATGATCCTTTTAATGTGCTATTGGATTCTGTTTGCTAGTATTTTGTTAAGGATTTTTGCATCTATGTTCATCCGTGATATTGGCCTGTAGTTTTCTTTCTTTGTGACATCCTTGTCTGGTTTTGGTATCAAGGTGATGGTGGCCTCGTAGAAGGAGTTTGGGAGTGTTCCTCCCTCTGCTATATTTTGGAAGAGTTTGAGAAGGATAGGTGTTAGCTCTTCTCTAAATGTTTGATAGAATTCGCCTGTGAAGCCATCTGGTCCTGGGCTTTTCTTTGTTGGAAGATTTTTAATCCCAGTTTCCATTTCAGTGCTTGTGATTGGTCTGTTCATATTTTCTATTTCTTCCTGATTCAGTCTTGGCAGTTGTGCATTTCTAAGAATTTGTCCATTTCTTCCAGATTGTCCATTTTATTGGCGTAGAGTTGCTTGTAGTAATCTCTCATGATCTCTTTTATTTCTGCAGTGTCAGTGTCAGTTGTTACCTCTCCTTTTTCATTTCTAATTCTATTGATTTGAGTCTTCTCCCTTTTTTTCTTGATGAGTCTGGCTAGTGGTTTATCTATTTTGTTTATCTTCTCAAAGAACCAGCTTTTAGTTTTATTGATCTTTGCTATTGTTTCCTTCATTTCTTTTTCATTTCTTTCTGATCTGATTTTTATGATTTCTTTCCTTCTGCTAGCTTTGGGGTTTTTTTGTTCTTCTTTCTCTAATTGCTTGAGGTGCAAGGTTAGGTTGTTTATTCGAGATGTTTCCTGCTTCTTAAGGTGGGCTTGTATTGCTATAAACTTCCCCCTTAGAACTGCTTTTGCTGCATCCCACAGGTTTTGGGACGTTGTGTCTCCATTGTCATTTGTTTCTAGGTATTTTTTGATTTCCTCTTTGATTTCTTCAGTGATCACTTCATTATTAAGTAGTGTATTGTTTAGCCTCCATGTGTTTGTCTTTTTTACAGATCTTTTCCTGTAATTGATATCTAGTCTCATTGCGTTATGGTCAGAAAAGATACTTGATACAATTTCAATTTTCTTAAATTTACCAAGGCTTGATTTGTGACCTAAGATATGATCTATCCTGGAGAATGTTCCATGAGCACTTGAGAAAAATGTGTATTCTGTTGTTTTTGGATGGAGTGTCCTATAAATATAAATTAAGTCCATCTTGTTTAATGTATCATTTAAAGCTTGTGTTTCCTTAATTATTTTCATTTTGGATGATCTGTCCATGGGTGAAAGTGGGGTGTTTAAGTCCCCTACTATGAATGTGTTACTGTCGATTTCCCCTTTTCTGGCTGTTATTATTTGCCTTATGTATTGAGGTGCTCCTATGTTGGGTGCATAAATATTTACAATTGTTATATCTTCTTCTTGGATCGATCCCTTGATCATTATGTAGTGTCCTTCTTTGTCTCTTTTAATAGTCCTTATTTTAAAGTCTATTTTGTCTGATATGAGAATTGCTACTCCAGCTTTCTTTTGGTTTCCATTTGCATGGAATATCTTTTTCCATCCCCTTACTTTCAGTCTGTATGTGTCTCTAGGTCTGAAGTGGGTGTCTTGTAGACAGCATATATAAGGGTCTTGTTTTTGTATCCATTCAGCTAATCTGTGTCTTTTGGTGGGAGCATTTAGTCTATTTACATTTAAGGTAATTATCGATATGTATGTTCCTATTCCCATTTTCTAAATTGTTTTGGGTTCGTTATTATAGGTCTTTTCCTTCTCTTGTGTTTCTTGCCTAGAGAAGATCCTTTAGCATTTGTTGTAAAGCTGGTTTGGTGGTGCTGAACTCTCTCAGCTTTTCCGTATCTGTAAAGGTTTTAATTTCTCCATCAAATCTGAATGAGATCCTTGCTGGGTAGAGTAGTCTTGGCTGCAGGTTTTTCTCCTTCATCACTTTCAGTATGTTTGCCACTCCCTTCTGGCTTGTAGGGTTTCTGCTGAGAGATCAGCTGTTAACCTTATGGGGTTCCCTTATGTGTTATTTGTTGTTTTTCCCTTGCTGCTTTTAATATGCTTTCTTTGTATTTAATTTTTGACAGTTTGATTAATATGTGTCTTGGCATATTTCTCATTGTATTTATCCTGTATGGGACTCTGTGCTTCCTGGACTTGATTAACTATTTCCTTTCCCATATTAGGGAAGTTTTCAACTATAATCTCTTCAAATATTTTCTCAGTCCCTTTCTTTTTCTCTTCTTCTTCTGGAACCCCTATAATTCGAATGTTGGTGCGTTTAATGTTGTCCCAGAGGTCTCTGAGAATGTCCTCAGTTCTTTTCATTCTTTATTCTTTATTCTGCTCTGCAGTAGTTATTTCCACTATTTTATCTTCCAGGTCACTTATCCGTTCTTCTGCCTCAGTTATTCTGCTATTGATCCCATCTAGAGTACTTTTAATTTCATTTATTGTGCTGTTCATCGTTGCTTGTTTCATCTTTAGTTCTTCTAGGTCCTTGTTAACTGATTCTTGCATTTTGTCCATTCTATTGTCCATTCTATCTCCAAGATTTCGGATCAACCTTACTATCATTATTCTGAATTCTTTTTCAGGTAGACTGCCTATTTCCTCTTCATTTGTTAGGTCTGGTGCATTTTTATCTTGCTCCTTTATCTGCTGTGTGTTTTTCTGTCTTCTCATTTTGCTTATCTTACTGTGTTTGGGGTCTCCTTTTTGCAGGCTGCAGGTTCGTAGTTCCTCCTGTTTTTGATGTCTGTCTCCAGTGCCTAAGGTTGGTTCAGTGGGTTGTGTAGGCTTCCTGGTGGAGGGGACTAGTGCCTGTGTTGTGGTGGATGAGGCTGGATCTTGTCTCTCTAGTGGGCAGGTTCACGTCTGGTGGTGTGTTTTGGGGTGTCTGTGGCCTTATTATGATTTTAGGCAGCCTCTCTGCTAATGGGTGGGGTTGTGTTCCTGTTTTGTTAGTTGTTTGGCATAGGTTTTCCAGCACTGTGGCTTGCTGGTCATTGAGTGAAGCTGGGTGCTGGTGTTAAGATGGAGGTCTCTGGGAGATTTTCGCCGTTTGATATTATGTGGAGCTGGGAGGTCTCTTGTTGACCAGTGTCCTGAAGTTGGCTCTCCTACCTCAGAGGCAGAGCCCTGCCTCCTGGCTGGAGCACCAAGAGCTTTTCATCCACACGGCTCAGGATAAAGGGAGAAAAAGTAGAGGGAATTAGTAGAAGTATGAGGAAAGAAAGAAGGAAAGGAGGGTAGGAAGGAAGGAAGAAAGAAAGAAAGAAGCAAAGAAGGAAAGAAGGCAAGAAGGAAAGAAAGGAGGGAGGGAGGGAGGGAGGAAGGAAGGAAGGAGGGAAAGAAGGAAAAAATACAGAAAGAAAGAAGATACAGTAAAAATAAAATAAAGTATAATAAAGTTATTGAATTAAAAAATTCTTATTTAGAAAAAAAAAAAAGGGATGGATAGAACCTTAGGACAAATGTTGGAAGCAAAGCTATACTGACAAAATCTTACACAGAAGCATACACATACACCCCCTTAAAAGAGGTAAATGGGGAAAAATCATAAATCTTGCTGTCAGAGACCACCTCCTCAATTTGGGATGATTCATTGTCTAAAGGAGGGAAGGAAGGAAGGAAAGAAAGAAAGAAAGAAAAAAAGAACAAAGGTAAAGTATAATAACGTTATTAAAATTAATTATTAAGAAAAAAATTAAAAAAAAAAACATGGACGGATAGAACCCTAGGACAAATGGAAGCAAGACTATACAGACAAGATCTCACACAGAAGCATACACATACACATTCACAAAAAGAGGAAAAGGGAAAAAATCATAGATCTTGCTCCTAAAGTCCACTTCCTTAATTTGGGATGATTGGTTGTCTATTCAGGTATTCCACAGATGCAGGGTATATCAAGTTGATTGTGGAGCTTTAATCCGCTGCTTCTGAGGCTGCTGGGAGAGATTTCCCTTTCTCTTCTTTGTTCTCACATCTCACAGGGGCTCAGCTTTGGATTTGGCCCTGCCTCTGCGTGTAGGTCGCTGGAGGGCGTCTGTTTTTTGCTCAGACAGGATGGGGTTAAAAGAGCCGCTGATTCGGGGCCTCTGGAGCACTCAGGCCGGCGGGGAGGGAGGGGCACGGAGTGCGGGGTGGGCCTGCGGTGGCGAAGGCCGGCGTGACTTTGCACCAGCCTGAGGCGCGCTGTGCGTTCTCCCGGGGAAGTTGTCCCTGGATCCCGGGAACCTGGCAGTGGCGGGCTGCACAGGCTCCGCGGAAGAGGGGTGTGGAGAGTGACCTGTGCTCGCACACAGGCCCCTTGGTGGCGGCAGCAGCAGCCTTAACATCTCCCGCCCGCCTCTGGGGTCCGCGCTTTTAGCCGCGGTTTGCGCCCGTCTCTGGGGTCCGCGCTTTCAGCCGCGGCTCGTGCCCGTCTCTGGGGTCCGCCATTTCAGCCGCGGCTCGCGCCCGTCTCTGGGGTCCGCGCTTTTATCCGAGGCTCGCGCCCGTCTCTGGAGTTCCTTTAAGTAGTGTTCTTAAACCCCTCTCCTCACGCCCCAGGAAACAGAGGGAAGGAAAAGTCTCCTGCCTCTTCGGCAGGTGCAGACTTTTCCCCGGACTCCCTCCCGGCTAGCTGTGGTGCACTAACCCCTTCAGGCTATGTTCAAGCCGCCAACCCCAGTCCTCTCCCTGCGCTCCGTCTGAAACCGAAACCCGAGCCTCAGAGCCTCAGCTCGCAGCCCCGCCCGCCCCGGCGGGTGAGCAGACAAGCCTCTCGGGCTGGTGAGTGCCGGTCGGCACCGATCCTCTGTGCGGGAATCTCCCCGTTTTGCCCTCCGCAACCCCTGTTGCTGTGCACTCCTCCGCGGCCCCAAAGCTCCCCGCTCCGCCTCCCGCAGTCTCTGAACGCGAAGGGGCTTCCTAGTGTGTGAAAACTTTTCCTCCTTCACAGCTCCCTCCCACTGGTGCAGGTGCCGTCCCTATTCTTTTGTCTCTGTTTTTTCTTTTTTTCTTTTGCCCTACCCAGGTACGTGGGGAGTTTCTTGCCTTTTGGGAGGTCTGAGGTCTTCTGCCAGCCTTCAGTAGGTGTTCTGTAGGAGTTGTTCCACGTGTAGATGTATTTCTGGTGTATCTGTGGGGAGGAAGGTGATCTCCGCGTCTTACTCTTCCGCCATCTTCCCTACCTCCTCCTACATCTTCTTTATCCATTCGGCTGTGGATGGGCATTTAGGTCGCTTCAATACATGGCTATTGGAAATAGTGTTGCAATGAATATTGGGGTGCATGTGTCTTTTTGAATTATGGTTTTCTTTGGGTATATGCCCCATAGTGGGATTACTGGGTCATATGGTAATTCTATTTTTAGTTTTTTTAGGAACCTCCATACTGTTCTCCATAGTGGCTTTATCAATTTACATTCCCACCAACAGTGCAAGAGGGTTCCCTTTTGTCCACACCCTCTCCAGCATTTGTTGTTTGTAGATTTTCTGATGATGCCCATTCTAACTGGCGTGAGGTGATACCTCATTGTACTTTTGATTTGCATTTCTCTAATAATTAGTGATGTTGAGCAGCTTTTCATGCGCTTCTTGCTCATCTGTATGTCTTCTTTGGAGAAATGTCTATTTAGGTCTTCTGCTCATTTTTTGATTGGGCTGTTTGTTATTTTAATATTGAGCTGCATGAGCTGTTTAGATATTTTAGAGGTTAATCCTTTGTCCGTTGATTCATTTGCAAATATTTTCTCCCATTCTGAGGATTGTCCTTTTGTCTTGTTTGTAGTTTCCTTTGCTTGCAAAAGCTTTTAAGTTTCATTAGGTCCCATTTGTTTATTTTTGTTTTTATTGCCATTACTCTAGGAGGTGGATCAAAATACATCTTGCCATGATTTATGTCAAACAATGTTCTTCCTATGTTTTCCTCTAAGACTTTTATAGTGTTCGGTCTTACATTTAGGTCTCTAATCTGTTTTGAGTTTATTTTTGTGTATGGTGTTAAGGAGTGTTCTAATTTCATTCTTTTACAGGTAGTTGTCCAGTTTTCCCAACACCACATATTGAATAGACTGCCTTTTCTCCATTGTATATCCTTGCCACCTTTGTCATAGATTAGTTGGCCATAGGTGTGTGTGTTTGTCTCTGGGCTTTCTATCCTATTCCATTGATCTATGTTTCTGTTTTTGTGCCAGTACCATATTGTCTTGATTACTGTAGTTTTGTAGCATAGTCTGAAGTCAGGGAGTCTGATTCCTCCAGCTCCGTTTTTTTCCCTCAAGACTGCTTTGGCTATTCGGGGTCTTTTTTGTCTCCACACAAATTTTACGATTTTTTGTTCTAGTTCTGTAAAAAATGCCACTCATAATTTGATAGGGATTGCATTGAATCTGTAGATTGCTTTGGATAGTATAGTCATTTTCTCAATATTGATTCTTCCAATCCAAGAACATGGTATATCTCTCCATCTGTTTGTGTCATCTTTGATTTCTTTCTTCAGTGTCTTATAGTTTTCTGCATACAGGTCTTTTGTCTCCTTAGGTAGGTTTATTTTTAGGTATTTTATTCTTCTTGTTGCAGTGGTGAATAGGAGTATTTTTTAATTTCTCTTTCTGATATTTTATTGCTAGTGTTTAGGAATGCAAGCAATGTCTATGCATTAATTTTGTATCCTGCAACTTTACCAAAGTCCTTGATTAGCTCTAGTAGTTTTCTGGTGGCATCTTTAGGAATCTCTATGTATAGTATCATGTCATCTGAAAACATTGACAGCTTTACTTCTTTTCCTATTTGTATTCTTTTTATTTCTTTTTATTCTCTGATTGCTGTGGCTAGGACTTCCAAAACTATGTTGAATAATAGTGGTGAGAGTGGACATCCTTGTCTTGTTCCTGATCTTAGAGAAAATGCTTTCAGTTTTTCACCACTGAGAAGGAAGTTTGCTGTGGGTTTGTCAAATATGGCCTTTATTATGTTGATGTAGGTTCCTTCTATGCCCAATTTCTGGAGAGTTTTTATCATAAATTGGTGTTGAATTTTGTCAAAAGCTTTTTATGCATCTATTGAGGTGATCATATTTTTATTCTTCAACTTGTTCATATGGTGTATCACATTGATTGATTTGCATATATTGAAGAATACTTGCATCCCTGGGGTAAATCCCACTTGATCATGGTATATGATCCTTTTAATGTGTTGTTGGATTCTATTTGCTGGTATTTTGTTGATTTTTGAAGCTATATTCAGCAGTGATATTGGCCTGTAGTATTCTTTTTTTGTAACTTCTTTGTCTGGTTTTGGTATCAGGGTGATAGTGACCTCATAGAATGAGTTTGGGAGTGTTTCTTCCCCTGCAATTTTTTGGAAGAGTTTGAGAAGAATGGGTATTAGCTCTTCTCTAAATGTTTCATAGAACTCAACTGTGAAGCCATCTGGTCTTGGACTTTTGTTTGTTGGAATATTTTTAATCACAGTCTCAATTTCATTACTTGTGGTTGGTGTGTTCATATTTTCTATTTCTTCCTGGTTCAGTCTTGGATGGTTATACCTTTCTAAGAGTTTGTCCATTTCTTCCTGGTGGTCCATTTTATTGGCATAGAGTTACTTGTAGTAGTCTCTTAGGATGCTTTGAATTTCTGTAGTGTCTGTTGTAACTTCCACATTTTCATTTCTAATTTTATTGATTTGAGTTCTCACCTTCTTTTTCTTGATGAGTCTGGCTAAAGGTTTATCAATTTTGTTTATCTTCTCAAAGAACCTGCTTTTATTTTTATTGATCTTTGCTATTGTTTTGTCTATTTTGTTTATTTCTGCTCTGATATTTATGATCTCTTTCCTTCTACTAACTTTAGGTTTTTCTTCTGCTTCTTTCTCTAGTTCCTTTAGGTGTAAGGTTAGATTGTTTATCTGAGATTTTTCTCGTTTCTTGAGGTAGGCTTGTATTGCTATAAACTTCCCTCTTAGAACTGCTTTTGCTGTATCCCATAGGTTTTGGATCATCGTGTTTTCATTGTCATTTGTTTCTAGGTATTTTTTGATTTCCTCTTTGATTTCTTCAGTGATCTCTTGGTTAATTAGTAACATATTGTTTATCTTCCCTGCATTTTTGTTTTTTACATTTTTTACCCTATAACTGATTTCTAATCTCATAGTGCTGTTGTTGGAAAAGATGCTTGATATGATTTCAAATTTTCTTAAATTTACTGAGGCTTAATTTGTGACCAAAGATGTGACCTATCCTGGAGAATGTTCCATGCACACTTGAGAAGAAAGTGTAATCTGCTGTTTTTGGATGGAATGTCCTATAAATATTAATTAAATCTATCTGTTTTATTGTATCATTTAAAGCTTGTGTTTCCTTATTGATTTTCTGTTTGGATGGTCTGTCCATTGGTGTAAGTGAGGTATTAAAGTCCCCCACTACTATTGTGTTACTGTCAATTTCCTCTTTTACAGCTCTTAGCATTTGCCTTATGTATTGATGTGCTCCTGTGTTGAGTCCATAAATATTTACAACTGTTTTATCTTCTTCTTGGATTGATCCCTTGATCATTATGTAGTGTCATTCCTTGTCTCCTGTAACAGTTTTTATTTTAAAGTCTATTATGTCTGATATGAGTATTGCTACCCCATCTTTCTTTTGATTTCCATTCACATGGAATACCTTTTCCCATCCCCTCACTCTTAGTCTATATGTGTCCAAAGGTCTGAAGTGGGTCTCTTGTAGACAGCATTTATATGGGTCTTGGTTTTGTATCTATTCAGCCAGTCCCTGTCTTTTGGTTGGAGCATTTAATCCATCTACATTTAAGTTAATTATTGATATATATGTTCCTGTTGACATTTTCTTAATTGTTTTGTGGTTTGTTTCTGTAGGTCTTTTTACTTCCCTTCCTGTTTTGTTCTCTTGTCTTCTGTTTCTTGCTTAGAGAAGTTCCTTTAGTATTTGTTGTAAAGCTGGTTTGTGGTGCTGAATTCTCTTAGCTTTTGCTTGTCTGTAAATGTTTTGATTTCTCTCTTGAATCTTAATGAGAGCCTTGCTGGGTAGAGTATTCTTGGATGTAGGTTTTTCCCTTTCATCACTTTAAATATATTGTGCCACTTCCTTCTTGCCTGCAGAGTTTCTGGTGAAAAATCAGCTGATAACCTTATGAGCATTCCCTTTTATGTTATTTGTTGTTTTTCTTTTGTTGCTTTTAATATTTTTTTGTATTTAATTTTTGTTAGTTTGATTAATATGTGTCTTAGCTTCTTCCTCCTGGGTTTATCTGTATGGGACTCTCTGCACTTGCTGGACTTGGGTGACTATTTCCTTTCTCATGTTAGGGAAGTTTTGGACTATAATATTTTCAAATGTTTTCTCAGGCCCTTTCTCTTTTTCATCTTCTTCTGGGACCCCTTTATTTGAATGTTGGTGTGTTTAATGTTGTCCCAGAGGTCTCTGAGACTGTCCTCATTTCTTTTCATTCTTTTTTCTTTATTCTGTTCCATGGCAGAGATTTCCACCTCTCTCTCTTCCAACTCACTTATCCATTCTTCTGCCTCAGTCATTCTGTTATTGATTCCTTCTAGTGTATTTTTCATTTCAGTTATTGTCTTGTTCATCTCTGTTTGTTTCTTCTTTAGTTCTTCTATTTCTTGTTAAACATTTTTTGTATCTTCTCAATCTGTGCTTCCATTCTTTTTCTGAGATCTTGGATCATCTTCACTATCATTACTCTAAATTCTTTTTTTCAGATGAATTACCTACCTCCTCTTCACTTACTTGTTCCTGTAGGTTTTTATCTTGCTCCTTCATCTGCAACATACTTCTTTGTCATCTCATTTTGTCAAACTTACTGTATTTGTGGTCTCCTTTCTGCAGGCTGCAGGATCGTAGTTCCTCTTGCTTCTGCTTACCTGGTACCCTGGTGGATGAGGTTGGTCCAGAGGCTTGTTTCATTTTTCTCTTGATAGGGGGTTTGATTGGTGTTCATATCAGAACCTGCCCTAGATATTGAACGGGGCCTTCCCTTTGCTCTGTGCTTGTCACTACCCTGTCAGGTGTAGGTTCTGCTCCCTAGTTGTTGGAGTAGAGGTCCCCAAATCTGTTTCTTTACTGTGATTCTGATTTGCAGTGTGAGGTAGGTGGGATTGGAACACTCCCACTGTGAGAGAAGTCACTGATAATTCTTCCTATGGAGTTGTTCACCTGTGAATGTGCTCTGTTGTGTCCCTTTTGACCTGTTGTGCAGGCTCACATAGTATACTGCTGTTGGCACTGCTCTCAGTCTCACATTAACTGTGGGTATGCTGGCAATTGGCCCTGGTGATTCTCCGGTGTTGTTTTCACCCAGACACAAGTGCAGATACACTGAGGTCAGGTCCCAGGACTGTAGTAGTCATGTAACTGGACCCACTGTGGGAGCTATGGAGGCAGCTCACGCTCTGGCTTGGCCCAACCGACACATGTACATGACCACAAAACCCACAGCTTCTAAAGCCAGACCTGTTCCAGCCCAAGAGCACTTGTCCTTTCACATGTTTCACAGGTGATGAATTTCGGAAGCTGTCAGCAGATGTGTAACTCCGTAGTTCATGCAGCTATGAGGAGAGATTTCATCTCTTTTTCCTTAGTCACATGGCACCTGGGGCTCAGTTGTGGTGAGTGGGGTGAGTTCTGGTACTCACTGGCAGATGTCCTAGTAGCAAGATGTTTCCGCACCCTCCCAGGACAGCAGGGCAGGTCCCACCACTCACTGGTGGATTTCCTAGTCAGGGGAGTTATCCACTTGCTCCTGGGACAGCAGGGCAGGTTCTGGCATCCACTGATGGATTTCCCAGTCATGGAAGCTATCTGTGCCCTCCCAGGGCAGCATGGGTGGGTCCTGGGGCCTGCTTGCAGAATTCCTAGTGACTGGATCTGTCCATACCATTCCAGGTCATCTGGGGTGGGTCCTATGACCCACTAGCATAATTCCTAGTTTCAGAATCTCTCCACACCCTTCCAGGTGAGAGGAGGTGGGGCCTGGTGTCTGCCTGTTGGTCTGGAAGAGGTGGCCAGTGCCTGCCTCTGGAGCCCAAGATGACGGTGGTGACTCATGCCCTCCCACTCAGGGCTCCTGTAGGCAGTGTCCTGGGAGCTCTCACAGGGAAAGAAGCTCTTATGGTGGTCCCACCCCTCTCCTTGTGCACCTCCCACCAAAGATGCCTTGTTTCTCTTGTGGGCCCAGCCTCCCTCAGTTGCCACAGCCTGACCTCTTCAGGCTGTTTCTGCACCCAACCCTGGTCCTCTTCCTGGGACTGAGCTCTGGAGTCTGAGCTTCAGCACCTGACCCCTACCCCCACAGACAGAGGAGTGTCTTAGGTTGGGGAGTGCAGGGTGGCATTGCCAACCCTCTGTGCAGGTTACTCTCTGCTCTGCCTTCCATAAACCAGTTGCTGTTCTCCCCTCTTAGGTTCCAAAGCTCCCTTTCCCCTCTGTCCAGGCTGATTTCCCCACTGGTGAGCAGACTTCCTAAGGTGTGGGAAACTTTCCTCCTTCATAGCTCCCTCCCTGGGGTGCAGGCCTCATCCTGATTCCTTCTTTTTCTTTTTGCTTTTGTCCTACCCAGTTACGTGGAGATTTTCTTGTATTTTCGGAAATCTGAGGTCTTCTTTCAGCACTCAGTAGCTGTTTTGTGTGAATTGTTCCACCTGTAGATGTATTTTCAATGTTTCTAGTTGAACTATGCTTCCTACTCCTCCGCCATCTTGATCCCAACCCCCTAAATTTTAAAAATAGGAATGAACATAAAAAGTCAAACAGCTACACAGCTGTTAAGATTAGTTACATGGCAAAGAGACCTTCTAGATATGTTTAATTAAGGATCTTGATATGGAGAGATGATCTGTATTATACTGATGGGCCCAATGTAATCAAAATGTTCTTATAAGAGGGAGGCAGGAGGGTCAGAGTCCAGATGAAGACGTGCCAATTGTAGCAGAGGTTAGAAAAAGAGAGACTTGAAGACACACTTTGACTATGTGCCATGAGCCAAAGAATGCAAGCGACCTTTAGAAGCTAGAAAAGTCTGGCCCCTAGAGTTCCCAGAAGAAATAAAGCCCTCCCAACATGTTTTTTGTTTTTGTCCGGTAAAAACCATTTCAGACTTGTCACCCCCAGTACTATGCTGTTTAAGTCATTAGTTTGTGGTAATTTTTTGGATGCAGAGTATAGAGAAAGAGTGAGAGAAAAGGAAACAAGTTTTAACAAATGAAAGGCAAATATTGTCATCAATTGAAATGGGGAAGATTATAGAGCAGGTTTTGGAGGGAAAACAGTAGTTCAGCTTTAGACATGTTAAGTTTGTGATGTTTCTACTTTATCAAAGTAGAGGTATTCAAATGTCAGTTGGATAAACAATTCCTGATGGTTCAAGAGAGAGTTCTGGGCTGGATCCATCATTTGGGAGTTCTGAACATACAGATAATATTTAATACTTTAAGACTGGGCAAGATCACCAAAGGACAGAGGTGAGGTCCAAGGACTGAGCCCTGGGCCACAACTCAAAGCACTAGCGTTTTCCTGACAGTGGTGTTGGTCCATCCAGAAAGAATCTAAAAGTGATCGGCATCCACAGATGATCTTCAGAGATAAAAATGAACATTTCTGGAGCAAGGAGAAATATAAGCAATATACTGTATTTTTTAGTAAAAAGGAAGGGGCAGGTGAGATAATACATCGGAATTTGGGGAATTACAAAGTAAAGCTGCCAAGACTTTAAGGTTAAACATAAATTGATAAAGGGAGTATGGCTAGATTAGAAAGACTTTTCAAAAGTTTTAACTGTTTTAGAAGATATTGGTAATGGAAAATTATGAAAAAATGACAATTTAAATCAGATTAATTCTATTTACTTATGCTCTAAGTGATAAATATGCACATACCATAATTGATATTTGCCATTCAGTAATGTCCATTAATAAACAGGAAATAAGTGTTATAGAGCTCTGATAATATGCCTTAAAATCAGTCATGTGGTTTAAGTAACCCGTGCAAAGCTTTATGACACTATTTTTTTTTTGAAATCTAGGGATACAGGGAACTGGGAAAAGCAAAACAAGCAAAATTGATTACTTTGCCAGATTCTACAAATACTATTTTGTTGTGTTAATATACACAGAGAGAGTACTTAATTAAGTAAGCAAATAAACACAGGATACAATGGACACTTCTAGTGATTTTGAAACATCATATTAAAAAAAATATTATAGTGCTAAATATTTTAAGTATAAATTTTCAGAAAATTAAATCACTTACAAAGTAAATTAGATTTTGTTTACATATAATAAAATTGAACATGCTTTTTGAGAATCATTTCTGTGACTTTAACATATCAAATTATGTATCAGAATTTTAAGAAAATATATTCAGATAAAATGCACTCTTTTTCTTGCTTATCAGAGGGCTTTAACAGCATATCCAAAGGAAATTCACCCACTAGACAAATGTTCATTAAGCACAGAATATGCTCCAAGCACAGTTTCCCATGAAAGACACACAATGGAAATATACAAAGATAACATAAAGTAAGTCAATTGGGGATAAATACCACAGGGTAAGGGTGAGGTTGGTGGGGAAACCAGAGAATGAGGGTTGGGTGAGGATGCTTTCATATAAGGGGTGAGGGCAGGCCTTATTACAAAGATGACATTTGAGGCTAAAAGGAATGAGTGATCAACTTTTTGGGGTGGATTTCTAGGAGAAAAGTCTCCAGAAGAAGGAATAACAATTCGAAAGCTTTTGAGGTGTGCTTGTGCTCACCATGTTAAAAGAACAAGATGGGGTAAGCCTGTGGCAGAGTGTGGGGGAGTGGAGTGGAAGGACATCTCATGTAGAGTTTTGGCTTTTACTGTGAAAGAGAAGAAAAACCACTGAAAATTTTGAATAGAAAAATAAAATAATTTGACTTACATTTTTAAAAGGATGACTCTGCTAGTCACTGGGCCAGAAGGAAAGACTGAACTCTGGAGGGTCTTAGATCAGCAGTTAGAGTCCCAGCCTGGAGTTGCACATGTCACCTATGCTCAGGCTTCATCTACAGGATTAGAAACCTGGGGTACAACAACTTAACTATGCAATCAAGGTTACTGTCACCATTTACAGACAACTTAACATCATGTGAGCCTCTTGAGAAGAACACAGTATTACTTCTGTGGGTTCCTGACAAAAATGTGTAACCAGAATTTTCTAACCATGAAGAAACATCATATACATCCAAGCTGTGAGAAAATCTACATATTACTTGTCATATACTCAACAAACATGTCAGGGTCACAAAAGACAAAGAAAATCTGTGGAACTATTCGAGATTGAAGAATATTAAACAGACATGGAACCTAAAATGTGTCACTTTTTGTTTCATTTAGCTTTTTGCTATAAAGGATATTGCTGAATTTCAATATTTGGATGGGATCTCTGGGTTATGGCAGTACTGTAGAAACTTTAATTTTCTAAAAGCAATGACTGTTTCAGTGGTGTACGGATAAACTGACCCTCCTGAGGTTGTAGTAAGGAGCCCAGATTGGTAACATTTACTGATTTCCAGGTTGTAAATACTCCCAACAGCTGATTTCAAACTACTAATGTGAAATCATGGAGAATTGGAAAGAGATGTGCACATTTAGGTCTTCAAGTCCATTCACACTAGTTGCAGTGCCCACTTATGGGACTAGGAGTATTTATGCACAAAGTATACTTGGCTTTTAGTTATAATAGACCCCATGTCTGCATCTAAATCTCAACTGGTTCAAAAATAATTATATATGAGTTGAAGTTCCTAAGATGGCAGAATAGAAGGACCCTGAGCTCACTTCCATGGGCACACCAAAACTACAATTTTTTACAGAACAACTATTGATGAAAAAGACTGGAACCTAATGGAAAAGGTCTTTTACAATTAAAGTTATAAAAAAGGAACCACAAAGAGACAGGTAGAATGGGCAGAGTCTCGATATAGTCAAGACCCGTAGCCCTCAGTGGGTGACCCAAAACAGGAGAATAACTACAACTACAGAGTTTCTCACCAAGAAGCAATGGGTCCAAACCCCACATTGGGGTTCCCAGCCCAGGGATCCTATGCCGGAAAGATGAGCACCCAGAGTGTTTGGCTTTGAAGGGCAGTGGGGCTTACTTACAGGAGACCCAGAGGGCTATCAGAAATAGACTCCATTATTAAAGGGCACACACAAAATCTCACACACTCTGGGACCCAGGGCAGAAGGAGCAACTTGAAAGGAGCCTGAGTCAGACCTACCTGCTGATCTGGAAAGTTTCCTGGAGAGGCAGGAGGCAACTGCAGCTCACCCTGGGGACATAGACATTGTAGAAAGCCATTTCTGGGAGCTCATCCTACCACATGGACATTGCTACTGGCAACCACCACTTTGGAGTCCTCCCTCTAGCTTATTAGACTCAGGACACAGCCCTGCCCTGTCCACCAGCTTGAAGCCACCAGCATTGGGACAACTCAGGTCAAGAAACTAACTGAGTGGGAACACAGCCCCACCCACCAAGAGACAGGCTGCTTTAAGATCTCCTGAGCACACAGCCACCCCTGGACTCAACCTTGCCCAACAGAGGAATCAGGAGCCAACCACACACACCAGTGTGCAGGCACTAGAACTGAGACCTTCATGGCCCTGTAGCCACAGACCCCAGGATCCACCTTCACCCACCAGTGGGCAGGCACAAGCCCCAGAATCCCATGGGCCCTGACCCTACTCACCAGCTATCCTGCTCTAGCCCTAAGGCCAGCCTTACCCACCAGAAGGCAGACAATAGCCCCAGGACAACAGCAGCCCTGCAGCTTCCCATGACAGGATCCAGCCTACCCACCATTAGGCCAGACACAGCGCTGGTATTAGAAGGGCCTCAGCCCTGCCCAGCAGTAGACCAACACAAGCTTCAATACCCTGGACCCTACAGCCAGCCACATCAGGAACTGACACCACCAGCCGTCCAGCATCAGCTCTAGGATCCCTGGACCCTGCAGCCAGACCCCAGGACCTGGCTTTACCCACAAGTGGGCCAGGATTAGTCTCAGGACCTGGCTTCACCATATTAACAAATTGAAGAATAAAACCATATGATCATCTCAATAGATGCAGAAAAGGCTTTTGATAAACTTCAACATCAATTTATGATAAAAACCTCTCAAGAAAGTGAGTATAAAGGGAACAAGTCTCAACATAATGAAGACCATATTATGATAGGCTCAAAGCTAGCATCGTACTCAATAGTGAAAAGCTGAAAGCATTTCCTCTAAGATCAGGAATAAGACAAGGGTGCCCTTTCTCCTCACTTTTATTCAGCATACTGTTGTAAATCTTAGCCACAGAATTCAGACAAGAAAAAGAAATAAAAGACATCCAAATTGGAAAGGAAAAATTAAATCTGTCACTGCAGATGACATGATAATATACATAGAAAATCCTAAAGATGCAACCAAAATATTACTAGAGCTCATCAATGAATTCAGTAAAGTTGCAGGATACAAAATTAATATAGAGAATACTGTTACATTTTGATACACTAACAACACATTTTCAGGTAGAGAAATTAAGGAAACAATTCTATTTAAAATTCCTTCAAAAAGATTAAAATACCTAGGAATAAACCTATCTAAGGAGGTAAAAGACCTATACTCAGAAAACTATAAGACACTGATGAAAGAAATTGAAGATGACAAAAACATATGAAAGATATATCCTGTTCATAGATTGGAAGGATTAATAAGGTTAAAATGACCATGCTACCAAAGGCAATTTACAGATTCACTTCAATCCCTATCAAAATACCAATGGCATAGAACTAGAATAAATAAAATTTGTATGGAGCACAAAAGACCCCAAATAGCCAAACAATCTTGAGAAAGAAGAACAGAGCTGGAAGTATCACACTCCTTTACCTCAGACAGTACTACAGAGCTATAGAAATCAAAACAGTATGGTACTGGCACAAAAACAGACACATATATTAATGGAAGAGAATAGAGAGTCCAGGAATAAACTCACACACTTATGATCAATTAGTCTATGACAAGGGAGGCAATAATATACAATGGAGAAAAGACAGTCTTTTTAATAAGTGGTGCTGGAAAAACTGGACAGCTACATGTAAAAGAATGATATTAGAACATTCCTCACACCATATAGAAAAAACAAATTCAAAATGGATTAAAACCTAAATGTAAAACCAGAAACCATAAAACTCTTAGAAGAAAACATAGGCAGAACACTCTTTGACATAAATTGTAGCAATATATTTTGAATCTGTCTCCTCAGGCAAAGGACACAAAAGCAAAAATAAATAAGTGGGACATAATTAAACTTAAAATCTTCTGCAAAGAAAAGGAAGCCATCAACAAAATGAAAATAACTCAACATCAAAAAAAAATCCCCAACTAACAACCTGATTAAAAATGGGCAGAAGACCTGAATAGACATTTTCCAAAGAAGACATTACAGATGGCCAATAGGCACATGAAAAGATGCTCCATCACTAAACATCAGAGAAATGCAAGTCAAAACCACAATGAGATACCACCTCACACATGTCAGAACAGCTATCATCAAAAGAACACAAATAACAGATGTCAATGAAGATGTGGAGAAAAGGGAACTGTCATACACTGTTGGTGGTAATGTAAATTGGTACAGTCACTATGGAAAACAGTGTGGGGGTTTCTCAAAAAATTAAAAATAAAACTACCAAATGATCCAGCAATTCCACTCCTGGGTATAAATTTTAAAAAAACCACAAAAATACTAATTTGAAAAGATACATGCACCCCAATGTTCATAGCAGCATTATTTACAATAGCCAACATATGGAAACAACCCAAGAGTCCATCAACAGATGAATGGATAAGAAGGAGTGGTATATTTTTAAAATGGATTATATCCAGCCATAAAAAAGAATGAAATTTTGCCACTTGAAACACATGGATGAACCTGGAGGGTATTATGCTTAGTGAAATAAGTTAGAGAAAGACAAATACTGTATGTTATCACTTATATGTGCAATCTGAAAAATAAACTAATGAATATAACAAAATTAAACAGACTCACAGATATAAAGAATAAACTAGGGATTACCAGTGTGAAGACAGAAGTGGGGAGGGGCATAATAGGAGTAGGAGATTAAGTGGTACAAACTGCTATGTATAAAATAATAAGCTACAAGGATATATTGTACAACACAGATAATATATTCAATATTTTGTAATAACTGGAAACAGAGTATAAGCTATAAAAATTTTGAATCACTATATTGTACACTTGAAACTAATATAATATTGTAAATCAAATGTTCCTTAATAAAAACCCAGATAATAGTATATATAATATATAAATATAATATATTTATGTAAAATATATATGTAAATGTAAAATAAATATATTTCTAAATTCAAATATATATACATACATACTGAGAGAGAGAAATAAAGCAAATAAAATAAAATGGGAAATCAAAGTAATATCAAAGACATATAATATAAAACACAAATCAACCATTAAATGAACAAAAGAGAGTTATGGCTAATAAGGCAACAAATAAAATTAAAAGAAATCATAAAATAGTATCTAATTAATTCCCAAGAAAGCAAAAAAAAACCAAAAAAAACAAAAAGAGAGGAAAAGGGCAAAGAAAATTTAGGACAAATGGATAAAAGAGCATGATGGTAGAATGAAACTCAAACATATTTATAACACATTAAATGTAAATGTTTAAACACTCCAATTAAAAGACAGAGATTGTCAGATTGGATGAATAAAAAGTAATGAATTTTATGCTGCTTACAAGAAATGCACTTAAAATAACAACCAAATCATTTTATAATAAAAGGATAGAAAAAAAATCATGTTAACATTAGTCAAAAAAAGCTGTGGTGGCTATATTAATATATCAGACTAAATAAGTTTCAGAGCAAAGAATTTTATCCAGGATAAAGAGAGTAATTTCTTAATGATAAAAGGGTTCAATTTATCAAGAAGACACAATAACCCTAAAGGTTTATGTCTCTAATAAAAATAGCTTCAAGATAAATGAAGCAGCAACTGATAGAACTAGGACAAAATAGATCCATTATAGTTGAAGACTTCAACACCTCTCTCAGTAATTGATAAAGCAAGTAGACAGAAAATCAGTAAGAATATACAAGCTAGCCTAAACTGCCTTAGTAGAAATCATTGCTGCAAGTTTCTTAAGTTGTGTGTTTGAAATCTAAGAATGCAATAAAGAGGTTATAGGATGAAAATTATTTTTTGTGCTAAAGTTCAAACAGGAGAGAGCTATTAACTTTTATTCTTAGAAATTTAGCTGTAACTTCAGTGTTACATATGCTCATATTTGCTCATATTATGTTTTAATTTTCCTTAAGTTATATAACTCTATTTATCCTGGGCTGTTTTGAAGAATTCAGTAATATCTATTGATAAAAATTTTCATAAAGTGATTCCTATATACTTACTATTAAGATATAACATAAACATTGAATATTTTATAGTGAGAAAAAGTACCAAGTATGCTTTCTAGTACCCATCAACAAAAAAGTGTTAACAATTAGAAAGAGCTTAAATATTGATTACTCCCAGATAAGATTGCTGCTAATCACAATATGTTTAGAATAAAAATCCCAACTTTAATCAGAGCTTTATGGACTAAAAAGTCATGATAAAATACAATTAGAAAAAAATCATATTAAGGGACTCATTGATAATTCTTTATTATAAGAGTTTGATTTGGTCTTAGCATTTTTTAAATGAAAACCTGAATCATAAGCTTTCAGTATAATGTGTTTGTGTCTGATGATAAGGTGAGTAATTCTTCTATTACATGATACTTCCTTTATAATGGCTAGGCTCCTAAAGATGGTGTGAAGTTACTTTATCGTACATTTCTTGGAAGCCCATTTTTTACACAGACAACACATTTTCAAGGTATCAAATGCAAGTACAGTGAAGTAGATATATTCAGCTTTCATACCTTGACTACTTTGGGCACAAGATCCTATGTACACATAATTTTTCTGGAGTCATTCTGGGGCACCAACCTGAGTACTTTTATTCTCTTCTCAAATCTCCACACTAAGCAGATTTTTTAAGATGTGAAGAAAAATACTTTCTCTAGCAATTTACCTAAATTTAACTCCTCAAACTTAATTTGAACTTGAATCTCTAGGAATTGGAAAGCTGTCATCTTTCCTATCAGTTAGGGAGGTGAAATTGAGTAGTATGTAGCTGCAGTTCTGTATGTGGAAAAACCTATTCAGCCTCCTTAATTTAGGATACTGTTTATGACTTCTTTATACCAATGTTTTCTTTGCTCTGAAAAAGAAATATTACAGCAATTATAAAATAATTAAATATGAAATTAATTTCTATTGAACTTAAATATTGTGTGAATGCAGGTGAACTCTAGCATCATAGAAGGAGATGCATATCCACAGATATTACATGCAGTAAGTTGATGCTTTCACTAAACTTTATAATTACATATAATTATAAAGCTAGCATAGAATATAAAGACCACTTGGAAAAATTCTAGATGGCTCAAGAAGTTGAAAAACACTTCTGCCCAAAAATATATTAAAAGAGAAAATAAATCAAAAGAGCTAACTAAAAGGTATGATTGGGGTATATAAAAAGATGACTATGTCAAAAGTTTATAATCTGAGCAGAAAGTGCAAAACCCTGAATGGACAGAGGTTGTGGAATGGCTGTACTCCAATAGGAACAGGGAACAGAAGCCAGGGAATAAAATTCTGTGGAGTAACCCAGACTCAAAAAATACTATAAAGCAGAAAGCCAGACTCACTATTAGAAACCAAGGTTAAAGCTTCCACTTAAGAAGAGAAAAGTAACAATTACTAATATAATATAAACAGAAAAGCAAAATAATTCTCATTCAATTTTCAAATGCAAAACAAAATTCTAAAACACATGAAAATATTTACTGCAATGAAAGACAGCTACCAAAATGTACAATTCAATTATGAATTTATTCCATCCACATATGAATAGAGGAGAACTGACAATGATTTAAAAATAAGCATGTTTATATGACTCAGAGATAATATGTAACATCATAACATTATTTTAAAATGACAATGCAGATTAAAACCACTATAAGATATCACTGCAAATTGATTATAATAGGTAAAATAAAAAATATTGATGATACTCACATATACTGACAATACATACATACATATGTACATACATACACAGTAAGCTTATTGTTGATAGCAACGCAAAATAGTATAACCTCTCTAAAAAAGTATTTTGGTAGTTTCTTATAAAGGTAAACATATACTACTATATGACCTAGCAAAACCACTCATGAGTATATACTCTAGAAAAAGGAAGAATTATGTTTACACAAAACCTGACCACAAATACTTGTAGAGACTCTATTAAAGTCTCCAAAAATGTAAATGACCCAAATGTCTTTCAACAAGTTAATGTATTTAAAACAAAACAGAAAGCTATGCCACATATATACAAAGGAATACTATTGAACAATAAAAAGGAACAAACTATAGATACGTGCAACAGTTTGGTTGGGTCACAATAATATTATTTTGAATGAAAATAGCTAGTGTTAAAAGATTATACACTGTGTGGTTCTACGTATACTAACCTGCATTGTGAAGATAAAACTTCATGAGGTAAGGGCAAAAAAATAGACAACATAAATTTGAAAGAGAAAAACAAGTTTACTTGACTGACACTGTGATTTTAAAAGATCCAGTGAGTCTAAAGAGCAAATTTTTCAAACTGTAAAGATATCTTTTTAATCAAGTTTGAAATAACAACTAAATGTACATTTAGAAAAATTAACATGACCCATACACCATACAGAAAAATCAATTTAAAATGAACCAAATACTAAATAAAAAAACTAAAATTATACAATTGATAGAAGAAAATACATGAAAATATTTGCAACTCTGAAAGTGGATAGGTAAACAAATTGTGGCATATCCATGCAATGGAATACAACTCTGCAGCAGAAAGACGGAGTTATTGATACATCCATTACAATGTATAGATTTCAAAAGAGTGATGCTGAAGGTACTCAGTTGGATGCAAAAGGTAATATATTGTCTGATTCAATTTACATGAAATTCTATTACAAAATGATTCTTTGGTGATTAAAAGCAGAAGAGTGGTTTCCAGAGGCTGAGGAAAGGAGAAAGAATTAACTGCAATGAGGCGTAAGAAAATGTTTTGGAACGATGAAAATGCTCTATATGCTGATATGGCATTGATTATACTGATTAAACACATTTGTAAAAATTTAATGAACGATACACTGAAAATGGTGTGTTTTATTTTACATGGTCTATAACTTTATAAAGTTGATGCAAAGGGTATTGTTAGTGATAAACAAAATCAGATGGAAAAAAGAATAAATCTATAGATTCATAGACATTTTTAAAAATTGAAAATAAAAAACTGATAGACCCTATAAGATTATGAATGATCAAATTTTATTAAATAAGGAGAATGTCTGAATAAATCAGCAATCTGTAATTTAATTGAATTGATAATAACAATTTCCTCCCTCCGCTCCCCCTCTCAAGCCAAAGGCACCATGCCCAGCTGGTTATATCACTCCCTCAAGTAACATATTATCTTTATTTATACAAACATTCAGAGTAAAGCTAAGGAACAAAGCAAACAAACTTAGTTTGTGAGGCTAGTAAAAACTTGATACTACACTTGACACTGGACTAAGCCAGGAAAGAAAATAAAATTATAGGTTGTATTGATCAAAGTTGGCCAAACCCAAGCTGTTCAACATGGTAACCACAAGCCACATGTAGCACTGAGCACTTGAAATGTGGTTCATCTAAATTAAGATGTGCTATAAGTTTAAAGTCCTCAGTATGAGAAATGCATGTAAATATCTCAATAAGAATGTTTATATTAATAATATTGAAATGATAGTTTGGATATATTGGGTTAAATAAAATGTACTATTAATATTAATTTATCTATTTCTTTTAAAATTATTTTAATATAGTAAATTTTAAATTATATAGATTTCTCATTTTAATGACTTGTATATTATTTTTATTGAAAAGTCAAGATTATTCTGCAGTGTGATGGGCATAATGGTCCCCAAAGATATCCACATTCTGATCTCTTGAACCTGGGAATATGACTTTGCAGATGTTATGAAGTTTGCAGACCATAAAATGGGAGATTATCCAATTTTATGCAGGTACTTCGTATCTTAGATAAGCCCTTAAAAGTGAGCACTTTCTCCCACTGCAGTCAGTGAAGTGGGATGAAGGAGAAGGTGGAGTCAGAACTCCCACCACCACACCGTGTTAACAAGACTGTGCTACCCGGGTGAGTAACAGCCTGTGGGCAATAGTAACAGAGCATCCCTACCTTCTCAGATAGGGAGATTTCAGCAGAAGCCTGATAGGGAGTGAGAACTCCCACCCTGGCTGCAATAACAAAAGCCCCTCCCTGGTGGCGCAGTGGTTGAGAGTCTGCCTGCCGATGCAGGGGACACAGGTTTGTGCCCCGGTCCGGGAAGGTCCCACATGCCGTGAAGCGGCTGGGCCCGTGAGCCATGGCCGCTAAGCCTGCGCGTCTGGAGCCTGTGCTCCACAACGGGAGAGGCCACAACAGTGAGAGGCCCGCGTACCGCAAAAAAAAAAGCCCCTCCTCTTCCTGTATCAGTGGAGCTCAGTTGGGGAATCTGGACTCCATTTCCACATGACAGGAAAGTAGCATCCCTCTCCATTCCCCAGTGGAATGGCATCAGAGGAAATCAGTTAAAATAGAATAAAGAAGATTCACACTCTTTCAACATAATGTCCATACTGTCTAGGTTCCAATAAAAAATTCCTTATTATACCAAGAAACAGGAAAATTTAACTTGAATGAGAAAAGACAGGCAACAGATGTCAACAGCAAAATGCCATAGATAATAAGAGTCCTGCTAAACAAAGGAGAAAGAGGGTGGGACTGAAAACGTATTTGAATAACTGATAGCTGAAATTATCCTAAACTGGCAAAAGACATAAACCTACAGATTCCAGAAGCTGAGCAAATCCCAAACAGGATAAACCCAAAGAAATCCAAGCCAAGACACATCATAATCAAACTACTGAAAACTGAAGAAAAAGAAAAGAATCTCAAAAGCAGAGAAACAACCTATAGGGGAAAAACAATGCAGAGGACAGTGAATTTCACATTGGAAACTTTGGAGATCAGAAGGAAGTGCTGGAAGAAGAGAACTGTCAACTCTGAATTCTATATCTAGCAAAAATATCCTTCAAAAAAGAAGCAGAAATCAAGACAGAATCAGAGAATTCAGATGAAGGAAAAACTAAGAGAATTTTCACCTACTCTAAAAGAATGGCTAAAGTAGGTGCTTTAAGCAGAAAGGAAATAATTTTTAAAACTCTTGGAACAACAGGAAGGAAGAAAGAACAATGGAAAAAATAAAAATCATATGTGAATCTTGAAACAAACAAATAAATTCCACATAGATTAAAAACATATGTATAAAAAGTAAACATTAAAGCATTTGAGAAGAAAACACAGAATATGAAAGCAGGTATTTATTTCCTAAATAAGACCCCAAAAGCAAAGATATTAGAAGAAGAAAATGGTAAATGTGAGTACATTTAAATATCTTCATGAAGTGGTAATATAACAAAAATTAAAAGTGAATCTTCTGATTTGCATAACCTATTTGCAAATGTTTAAGCAACAAAGGATTAATATCTAGATATTATAAAGATCCCCTATACATCAAGATTAAAAAAACTGAATAAGTGAATAAAAAATGACATAGGATAGTAGCAGGCAAATTCTTGAAATGGGATGCCAAATTACCAATAAACAAAATTTGCTCAATCTAGTTATCAGCAAAATGAAAGCTAAAACATCATTGCTATTGTTCCCTCCCTTAAGATTGGAAAACATTAAGGAGTAACATAATATTATATGTTGATAATGATGTAAGATAAAATAAAAACTCTAACATACTTTTTGTATAAATGTAAATTGGTATATTTTGGAAAGCATTTGGCAATGCCTGGTAGAGTTGAAGCTGCACTTAACCCATGACCCAGAAGTTGTACCCTGAGAAGGTAGAGGAGCATTTACCTAGAGGAGAAACTCTCACACAATTGCCCCCAAAAGAAAGTGTATAATTTTATGGATATATTGGTGAAAACCAAAAAAAAGGGAAAGAAACTAACAAAACTCCGAACAGGGAAATGGACAAATCTAGGCAAAGTTTCCACATAAATTCACATAATTAGAAAAGGATCCGAGAACAGAACCCTGCTGGAATTGGCCCTAAGCCCCCTGTGGCACACCAGAGAAACTATGTTTCATGAAATATTCACAAAGAGCTGAATTGCAGATGTAGGGATCATGCCAAGGGATTCCTAAACTGGAAGGGAATTAATAAGAGCAAATTGTGCAGCTAAAACTCAGTGTCAGACATAGTAAGATTAAACAGCATACACTCTTTTTTGCCTTTCTATTCTGTGCTGGTAACTCATTAATTCAATATGTATTTATTGAATTCCTTGAACATATTAAATGTGCCCAGTTCTCTGGTATCTGTTTCATTTTGTCTAATAAAGAGTTAATCAGATAAACTATTTGTTGGTTCACAACTTTCAGAGTTTCCCAGTTGAAACCTGAAACTAGCCCCCTTACCCAGAGGGTAGGCAGAGACGGAAGAAAGAGGAGACACTCTAGGCTGGCAGGTGGTAGTTTTGATAAGCAAGGGAACTTACACATGAGGTTTGTCTCCAGCAGCTGCAATACCGGTACATCTACATAACCACCCACCAGAATCTCAAAGTTTACAGAGGCCTTAATGGGGCTTAGCACGTGCTTCATCCAGAGAGTCTCAGCAACACATGCTCTCCCAAGACTGCCTCCTTGGAACAGCTCCCGCTGTGGGAACAGTGGGCAGAACTTACATTCCTAGGACAAGGGAGGGGGGAGGAGCCTCAGATTGCCGGGTCCAGCTCAAGGGTCAACCAGTGGCCATGTCCTCTCCATGACCTATTTATGTGTTTCTTCTCAGAAGTCACACATGTAGGTAACTTCTGGAGTGATACTGATAGTGGCACTTCCAGGCATCATGCATATGAGTTGGGTGTCCATGCTAACTAGAGGTGAAATGTTTTCTTCTGGGGAAGCTGTCATCCTTCTTAGATTTTACTTCAGAAGGTATGTTCAGAAGCTGAATTTATATCACACTTGCCTGTAGTAAGCAGTTTGTGAGGGAGTTTTTCTGTTGGCTTGCTTTCTATAGAAAGCAAGGACTCAATAGCAGGACTCTAGTCTGACTGGTAATACATTTTTCTTCTGACATGATCTTGGTCAGACCATTTATCTACTTATACATATTAATTCATTTTAGGTATACTCTATTCAGGAATGCCTACTCGAAAACTACTCATTTATTAATTTAAAAGTAATGATTGGATTCTTTACATTTTCCACTGTGTTTCTCTCCAACCATATCTGCAGTCAGGACTGGATCAAGAAGTCTGCTACATCTTAATTTCTTTTCCCACATAAAAAGGAAAAAAATTATCTTTGCCTCTTTGAAAATCTTGAAGTTCATTGCTATTTCAGAAATATCCAAACTGAGAATGATTTTCCCTTTGTTTAATGTTTTACTTATAGGAGTTAACAACTTCATGCATATCAGCCCCCAGTGTTATGATACTGTTTTAATTTAGAAACAGATGACCATTATTTCACTGTAAGGCATTTTCCAGATTTATAGAGTCATAAACCTGATGGCATTTGGGGATGTTCAGGATGGAGAGCAGTAATGAGCATCAGTATAATTGTAACAAATGGGAATGTAATCTCACCTTGCAATTGTTTTATGTTTTAGCAGTTTGGGTGTTTTTCTCTCAGTGAATTCACTGAAAGCCAGAATTATCATGGATATCCTGCACTTAAATGCTAAGTAGCCCTCAATGATTAGATGAGCTCAAATATCTTTTTTTTTTTTTGCGGTACGCGTGCCTCTCACTGTTGTGGCCTCTCCCGTTGTGGAGCACAGGCTCCGGACGCGCAGGCTCAGCGGCCATGGCTCAGGGGCCCAGCCGCTCTGCGCCATGTGGGATCTTCCCAGACCGGGGCACGAACCCGTGTCCCCTGCATCGGCAGGTGGACTCTCAACCACTGTGCCACCATGGAAGCCCAAGCTCAAATATCTTGAACCACCCAACTCTCAGTCAAAAAGTAAAATAGCAATTTCTTCTTACTTACGAGTGATTATTGAAAGCCCTACAATGAGTTAATAAGTTCAGCTGATTAAAGTAATATTATAAGTAGTGATCCTCTTCACATTCAAATAGCTCTCCTCTTTTCCCTGCTTAAACATTGATTCCTAAATTCAATAAGCAATCTCTCAAGTCAGTGCTATTGATTACCAAGTGACAAATTAGTGTAAATGTGTAACTTGCTATAGGAAAAAGTATCATACTGGTGATGAATCAGTGACATGATCTTTTAAAAATAAGCGGTTATTATTATACTATTATTATTATTTCAAGCTAAAAACAAATGTTTTTACTCCTGCCACCATTTTTATATTTAAATACTAGAACCAATATGAGCATATCAATGTATCAAGGCATACTATTCCTTTTTTATTTGAAATACAGTCAACTTTCCTTTATTCACAAAAGTAAAAGACAGTAGTATGGGTCATTCAATAGAAAGTCAATAAAATTCTTCTATATATGGAATTGAATTTTATAATAGCGTGTAGCAGATTTTCTTTTATAGCTTTTTTGATTAAGCTAAAATGAATGGATTATTTTATTCCCCAAGCACACACATACTCACCAGATTTGGCAAATCAAAAAAACAAACCAAAAAACCAAACAACAACAACAACAAAAAACAGTGAAGTCACGCTTGACAGTTATATTCAAGTCCTGCTTGGAAATTTTACCTTGCACATAACCAACAAAGAATTAATCTGGACCTAGCCTTTCTTCAGATAATGTTGAAATATATTCCTTTTCAAATAATATTTCTTAAGATCTTGTATGCATAGCCCTCTGCTGGTCTGGGGGAAAACAGAAAGAGATACAAGCTTCACAACTGAATATGGCCTAGATAAGGAGCTAATAACTTCCCATTTTAAAGTTATCTCTACCAAGGCACCACATCAGAATTCAAGCATATTCATTCTCTCATACTGTTAATGATAACCACTTCCTTGACCCTATATCTCCCTTTATCTATAGCCCCATCTTGCTCCTGACTTGGTAACCAACTTTGTGAAAAGCTATTTACCTGCTCTGTCTCCACCTCTGTATTTGGGCTTTATCCCAATGTCCCATTGTCACATTATAAGGTCAAAGCATAGCTTTCACTTGGTTGAACACTAAGAATCTTTTTACGCAAACATTTTCTTTATCTAAAAGTCAGGGCTTGGCTTCCTGATTCCACACTATGGTCCTTTTGTCTGCCTTACCCAGTTTGTGCCCTTGAAAACTGGCTAGCTTTCTTCTGGCCCTCCTCCTAATTGACATATTTAGACAACCGGTCAATTCCCATGGCCTCAATAAGTCTACTTACACCAGTGACTCCCAACTCTCCAGCCCAGAGCTTTCTCCTGAGTTTCTGACCCATTTATCCAACTGCCTACTGAAAACATTCCCTTTCACGTTTCCCAATCACTTCAAACTTGGAATATCTAAAACTGAACAGATTTTTGACTGCCAGATCTACTCCTCTTCTAATGTTTACTTAAATCTGCTGATGGTCCCATCTACCTCTTGTTCAAATATAGCTGATCCTTAACTCCTTACTTTCTTTTACCTCCTATATTGAATTAATTACCAAGTCCCATGGACTCTGACACGAAAACAACTCTTGCATCTGGGTTCTTCTCTTGGACACCACTATGGGATGCCCTAGTTCACACTATGCCCACCATTCCAAAAGCTTGAAACTGGCCTTCCTGCCTATAATCTTCTCCTTCTTCAATCTATTCTCCATATTTTACCAGAGATCCCATGTATCATACTTAAAAATCTTTTAATCCTTTGTCATCATTTTCATGATAAAACCAAAATCTATAACATATATATATATATATATATATATTTGCGGTACGGTACACGGGCCTCTCACTGTTGTGGACTCTCCCGTTGCGGAGCACAGGCTCTGGACGCGCAGGCTCAGCGGCCATGGCTCAGGGGCCCAGCCGCTCTGCGCCATGTGGGATCTTCCCAGACCGGGGCACGAACCCGTGTCCCCTGCATCGGCAGGCGGACTCTCAACCACTGCTCCACCAGGGAAGTCCTATAACATATTTTGTAGATGGAAAGGAAATAATTAACTGTATGCCTGTGATACATTCTCACATTACCAAGAAATGCCCTAAAAATAGAAAAGATGACCTGGTCAAATTTTCTTATAAACGTGTTATTGACAGACCTGCTGCCAAACACAATAGTGATATTTACTAGTAGGAGAGTCATTGCCTATAGACTGCCAGCAGAACGTACCAGGTGTGTTTATGGCTAACAAACATGACCTCAGGATTTACAGGGCATGGCTCCATGGAAAATGTTATATAAGCAATGGTCAAAGTAATTCCTTTTTCTGTAAACTTTGATTCCATGTGTCCTTTAGATACTTCATCTTTTTTTTTAACATCATTATTATTGGAATATAACTGCTTTACATTGTTGTGTTAATTGCTGCTGTATAACAAAGTGAATCAGCTATACGTACACATACATCCCCATATCTCCTCCCTCTTGCTTCTCCCTCCCACCCTCCCTATCCCACCCCTCTAGGTGGTCATGAAGCATGAAACTGGTCTCCCTGTGCTATGTGGCTGCTTCCCACTAGCTATCTATTTTACGTTTGGTAGTGTATATATGTCCATGCCACTCTCTCACTGCATCCCAACTTATCCTTCCCCCTCCCGGTGTCCTCAAGTCCATTCTCTACATCTGCATCTCTTTTCCTGTCCTGCCCCTAGGTTCATCAGAAAACTTTGGTTTTTTTTTTTTGTTTTTTTTAAGATTTCATATATACGTGTTAGCATATGGTATTTGTTTTTCTCTTTCTAACTTACTTCACTCTGTATGACAGAGTCTAGGTCCATCCACTTCACTACAAATAACTTAATTTCATTTCTTTTTATGGCTGAGTAATAGTCCATTGTATATATGTGCCACATCTTTATCCATTTATCTCTCTATGGACACTTAGGTAACTTCCATATGCTGGCTATTGCAAATAGTGCTGTAATGAATATTGTGGTACATGACTATTTTTGAATTATGGTTTTCTCAGGATATATGCCCAGTAGTGGGATTGCTGGGTCGTATGGTAGTTCTATTTTTAGAGTTTTAAGGAACCTCCATACTGTTCTCCATAGTGGCTGTATCAGTTTATAGTCCCACCAACAGTGCAAGAGGGTTCCCTTTTCTCCACACCCTCTCCAGCATTTATTGTTTCTAGATTTTTTGATGATGGCCATTCTGACTGGTGCAAGGTGATACCTCACTGTAGTTTTCATTTGCATTTCTCTAATGATTAGTGATGTTGAGCATCCTTTCATGTGTTTATTGGCAATCTGTATATCTTCTTTGGAGAAATGTCTGTTTAGCTCTTCTGCCCATTTTTGGATTGGGTTGTTTGTTTTGTTGATATTGAGCTGCATAAGCTGTGTGTATATTTTGGAGATTAACCTTTTGTCAGTTGTTTCAATTGTAAATATTTTCTCCCATTGTGAGTGTTGTCTTTTCATCTTGTTTATGGTTTCCTTTGCTGTGCAAAAGCTTTTAATTTTCATTAGGTCCCATTTGTTTATTTTTGTTTTTATTTCGATTTCTCTAGGAGGTGGGTCAAAAAGGATCTTGCTGTGATTTATGTCATAGAGTGTTCTGCCTGTTTTCCTCTAAGAGTTTTATAGTGTCTGGCCTTACACTTAGGTCTTTAATCCATTTTGAGTTTATTTTTATGTATGGTGTTAGGGTGTGATCTAATTTCATTCTTTTACATGTAGCTGTCCAGTTTTCCCGGCACCACTTAATGAAGAGGCTGTCTTTTCTCCATTGTATATTCTTGCTTTCTTTGTCAAAGATAAGGTGACCATATGTGCATGGGTTTATCTCTGGGCTTTCTATCCTCTTCCATTGATCTATATCTCTGTTTTTGTGGCAGTACCATACTGTCTTGATTACTGTAGCTTTGTAGTATAGTCTGAAGTCAGAGAGTCTGATTCCTCCAGTTCTGTTTTTTGTTCTCGAGAGTGCTTTGGCTATTCGGGGTCTTTTGTGTTTCCATACAAATTGTGAAATGTTTTGCTCTAGTTCTGTGAAAAATGCCATTGGTAATTTGATAGAGATTGCATTGAATCTGTAGATTGCTTTGGGTAAGATAGTCATTTTCATGATGTTGATTCTTCCAATCTAAGAATATTGTATCTCTCCATTTGTTTGTGTCATCTTTAATTTCTTTCATCAGGATCTTATAGTTTTCTGCATACAGGTCTTTTGTGTGCTTAGGTAGGTTTATTTCTAGGTATTTTATTATTTTTGTTGCAATGGCAAATGGTAGTGTTTCCTTAATTTCTCTTTCAGATTTTTCATCATTAGTATATAGCAATGCAAGAGATTTCTGTGCATTAATTTTGTATCCTGCAATTTTACTAAATTCATTGATTAGCTCTAGTAGTTTTCCGGTAGCATCTTTAGGATTCTGTATATATAGTATCATGTTATCTGCACACAGTGACAGTTTTATTTCTTCTTTATCATTTTGGGTTCTTTTTTTTTTTTTTTTTTTTTTTTTTTTTTTTTGTGGTACGCAGGTCTCTCACTGTTGTGGCCTCTCCCATTGTGGAGCACAGTCTCCGGACATGCAGGCTTAGCAGCCATGGCTCACAGGCCCAGCTGCTCCGCAGCATTTGGGATCTTCCCGGACTGGGGCAAAAACCTGCATCCCCTGCATTGGCAGATGGACTCCCAACCACTGTGCCACCAGGGAAACCCTTGGGTTCCTTTTATTTCTTTTTCTTCTCTGAATGCTATGGGTAAAACTTCCAAACTTATTTTGAAAAATAGTGGTGAGAGTTGGAAACTTGGTCTTGTCCCTGATATTAGTGGAAATGCTTTCCTTTTTTCACCATTGGGAACAATGTTTGCTGTGGGTTTGTTATATATGGCCTTTATTATGGTGAGGTAAGTTTCCTCTATGCCTACTTTCTGGGGAGTTTTTATCATAAACGGGTGTTGAATTCTGTCAAAAGTTTTTCTGCATATATTGAGATTATCATATGGTTTTTATCCTTCAGTTTGTTAATATGGTGTATCACATTGATTGATTTGCATATATTGAAGAATCCTTGCATTTCTGGAATAAACCCCACTTGATCATGGTGTATAATCCTTTTAAAGGGCTGTTGTATTCTATTTGCTAGTATTTTGTTGAGGATGTTAGCATCTATGTTCATCAGTGATATTGACCTGTAGTTTTCTTTTTTTGTAACATCTTTGCCTGCTTTTGGTATCAGGGTGATGTTGGCCTTGTAGAATGAGTTTGGGAGTGTCCTCCCTCTGCTATATGTTGGAAGAGTTTGAGAAGTATAGGTGTTAACTCTTCTCTGAATGTTTGATAGATTTCACCTGTGAAGCCATCTAGTCCTGGGGTTTTGTTTGTTGGAGGATTTTTAATCACAGTCTCAATATCATTGCTTGTGATTGGTCTGTTTATAGTTTCTATTTCTTCCTGGTTCTGTCTCGGAAGGTTGTGCTTTTCTAAGAATGTGTCCATTTCTTCCAGGTTGTCAATTTTATTGGCATACAGTTGCTTGTATTAATCTCTCATGATCTTTTGTATTTCTGCAGTGTCAGTTGTTACTTCTCCTTTTTCGTTTCTAATTCTATTGATTTCAGTCTTCTCCCTTTTTTTCTTGATGAGTCTGGCTAATGGTTTATCAGTTCTGTTGATCTTCTCAAAGAACCAGCTTTTAGTTTTATTGATGTTTGCTACTGTCTCCTTCATTTTTTATCATTTATTTCTGATATGATCATTATGATTTATTTCCTTCTGCTAACTTTGGGTGATTTTGTTCTTCTCTCTCTAATTGCTTTAGGTGTAAGGTTAGGTTGTTCATTTAAGATGTTTCTTGTTTCTTGAGGGATTGTATTGCTATGAGCTTCCCTCTTGAAACTACTTTTGCTGCAGCCCATAGGTTTTAGGTCGTCTTGTTTTCATTGTCATTTGCTTCTAATTATTTATTGATTTCCTCTTTGATTTCTTCAGTAATCTCTTGGTTAGTTAGTAGCATATTATTTAACCTCCTTGTTTTTGTATTTTTACAGTTATTTTCCCTGTAATTGATACCTAGTCTCATAGCATTGTGGTCAGAAAAGATTCTTGATACGGTTTCAATTTTCTTAAATTTACCAAGGTTTGATTTGTGACTCAAGATATGATCTATTCTGGAGAATATTTCATGAGCACTTGAAAAAAATGTGTATTCTGTTGTTTTTGATGGAATGTCCTATAAATATCAATTAAGTCCATCTTGTTTAATCTATCATTTAAAGCTTGTGTTTCCTTAATTATTTTCATTTTGGTTGACCTGTCCGTTTGTGAAAGTGAAGTGTTAAAGTCCCCTACTATGAATGTTTTACTGTCGATTTCCCCTTTTATGGCTGTGAGTATTTGCCTTATGTATTGAGGTGCTCCTATGTTGGGTGCATATTTACAATTGTTATATCTTCTTCTTGGATTCATCCCTTGAACATTATATAGTGTCCTTCTTTGTCTCTTGCAATAGTCTTTTTTTTTAAGAATATTTTGTCTTATATGAGAATTTCTACTACATGTTTCTTTTGATTTCCATTTGCATGGAATACCTTTTTCCATCTCCTCACTTTCAGTCTGTATGTGTCCCTAGGTCTGAAGTGGGTCTCTTGTAGACAGCATATGTATGGGTCTTATTTTTATATCCGTTCAGCCAGTCTATGTCTTTTGGTTGGAGCATGTAACCCATTTATATTTAAGTTAATTATTGATGTACATGTTCCTATTACCATTTTCTTAATTGTTTTGGGTTTCTTCTTGTAGGTCTTTTCCTTCTCTTGTGTTTCCTGCCTAGAGAATTTCCTTTAGCATTTGTTGTAAAGCTGGTTTGGTGGTATTGAATTCCCTTAGCTTTTGCTTCTTCTTAAAGTTTTTAATTTCTCTATTGAATCTGAATGAGATCCTTGCTGGGGAGAGTAATCTTGGTTGTAGGTTTTTCCCTTTCATCACTTTAAATATGTCCTTCCACTCCCTTCTTACTTGCAGAGTGTCTGCTGAAAGATCAGCTGTTAACCTTATGGGATTCCCTTGTATGTTATTTATTGGTTTTCCTTTGCTGGTTTTAATATTTTTTCTTTATATTTAATTTTTGATAGTTTTATTATTATGTGTCTTGGCATGTTTCTCCTTGGATTTATCCTGTATAGGGCTCTCTGTTCTTCTTGGACTTGTTTAACTATTTCCTTTCCCACATTAGGGAAGTTTTCAACTATAATCTCTTAAAATATTTTCTGAGTCCCTTTTTTTTCCTCTTCTTCTGGGACCCTTATAATTCAAATGTTGGTCCATTTAATGTTTTCCCAGAGGTCCTTGAGACTGTTCTCAAGTCTCTTCATTCTTTTTTCTTTATTCTGCTCTGTGGTAGTTATTTCCACTATTTTATCTTCCAGGTTACTTATCCGTTTTTCTGCCTCATTTATTCTGCTGTTGGCTCCTTCTAGAGAATTTTTAATTTCATTTATTGTGCTGTTCATCATTGTTTGTTTGCTCTTTAGTTTTTCTAGGTCCTTGTTAAACTTTTCTTGTATTTTATCCATTCTATTTCCAAGATTTTGGATCATATTTAGCATCATTTCTCTGAATTCTTTTTCAGGTTGACTACCTATTTCCTCTTCATTTGTTTGGTCTGGTGGATTTTTACCTTGCTCCTTCATATGCTGTGTATTTCTCTGTCTTCTCATTTTGCTTAACTTACTGTGTTTGTGGTCTCCTTTTTGCAAGCTGCAGGTTCATAGTTCCCTTTGTTTTTGGTGTCTGTCCTCAGTGGATGAGGTTGGTTCAGTAGGTTGTGTAGGCTTCCTGGGGGAGGGGACTGGTACCTGTGTTCTGGTGCATGAGTGTGGATCTTGTCCTTATGGTGGGCAGGACCACATCTGGTGGTGTGATTTGGGGTGTCTGTGAACTTAGTATGATTTTAGGCAGCCTCTCTGCTAGTGGGTGTGGTTGTGTTCCTGTCTTGCTAGTTGTTTGGCATGGGGTTTCCAGCACTGCAGCTTGCTGGTCGTTGAGTGGAGCTGGGTCTTAGTGTTGAGATGGAGATCTCTGGGAGACCTCTCACCAATTGATACTACGTGAGGCCAGGAGGCCTCTGGTGGTCCAATATTCTGAACTCGGCTCTCCCACCTCACAGGCTCAGGCCTGACACCCAGCTAGAGCATGAAGACCCTGTCAGATACATGGCTTTTGGGAAGTCTGAAGTCTTCTGACAGTGTTCAGTAGATGTTCTGTAGGAGTTGTTCCACATGTAGATGTATGTTTGATGTATTTGTGGGGAGGAAGGTGATCTCCATGTCTTACTCCTCCACCATCTTGAAGGTTCTTTCCTAGATAGTTCATCTTTAAATTTGGGGCAAAGAATACATTTTAATGTTGTCAGTAAGTTGTATTGGTTATCCCAAACTTTTTTCTGCTAGTTCTTGAGATTACTTCTATCCTTAGTATTACTAGTAAAGCTTGATATTAGGTAAGATTGCTGATTCTTTTTTTTTTAATTAAAGTATAGTTGATTTACAATGTTATGTTAGTTTCTGGTGTACAGAAAAGTGATTCAGATATTCTTCTGTTATGGTTTATCACAGGACATTGAATAGCGTTCCCTGTGTTCTACAGTAGGACCTTGTTTTTTATCTATTTTATATACAGTAATTTGTATCTAATCCCAAACTCCTAATTCATCCCCCGCCCCCTTCTTATTTGGCAACCATAAGTTTGTTTTCCATGTCTGTGAGTCTGTTTCTATTTTGTAAATAAGTTCATTTGTATCATATTTTAGATTCCACATATAAGTGATAATATGATAATATGATATTTGTCTTTCTCTTACTTCACTTAGTATGATAATCTCTAGGTCCATCCATGTTGTTGCAAGTGGCATTATTTCATTCTTTTTTATGGCTGAGTAGTATTCCACTGTACATATGTATACCCCATCTTCTTTATCTGTTCATCTGTTGATAGACATTAGGTTGTTTCCATGTCTTGGCTATTGTGAATAGTGCTGCTATGAACATATGCATGCTTGTGTCTTTTCAAATTAGAGTTTTCTCTGGGTATATGCTCAGAAGCAGGATTGCTGCATCATATGATAACTCTATTTTTAGTTTTTAAATGAGGCTTCATACTGTTTTTCATAGTTGCTGTACCAATTTACATTCCCACCAACAATGTATGAGGGTTCCCTTTTCTCCACACCCTCTCTAGAATTTATGATTTGTAGACTTTTCAATGACGGCCATTCTGACTGGTGCAAGGTGATACCTCATTGTGGTTTTGATTTGCATTTCTCTAATAATTAGCAAAGTTGAATATGTTTTCATGTACGTGTTGGCCATCTGTATGTCTTGGAGAAATGTCTATTTAGGTCTTCTGCCCATTTTTTGATTGGATTGTTTGCTTTTTTGTTGTTGAATGGCATGAGCTTTTTATATATTTTGGGAATTAAGCCCCTGTTGGTTGCATCATTCACAAATATTTTCTTTTAATCTGTAGATTGTCTTTTCTTTTTGTTTATGGTTTCCTCTGGTGTGCAAAACCTTTTACATTTGACTAGGTCCCAGTTGTTTATTTTTGCTTTTGTTTCTTTAACTTTGAGAGACTGACCTAAGGAAACATTGCTACAATTTATGTCAGAGACTGTTTTGCCTGAGTTCTCTTCTAGTATTTTTATGGTATCATGTCTTATATGTAAGTCTTTAAGCCATTTTGAGTTTATTTGTGTGTATGGTGTGAGGGAGTGTTCTAACTTCATTGATTTACATGCAGCTGTCCAGCTTTCCCAACACCACTTAAGATTGCTGTTTCTTGATTGATTTGACAATATCATGCTTTGAGTAAATTCAAATAAGTATTAATGCAAGTTAGTCTATTTTAAGTCCTTGAGCCTTATCTTTTATTCATCATAAACCCTATACTCCAGGTTTACTGGACTTCTTGGACTTATTTTGGTCCCTTGAGTGTATTCTTGTTTCTCTCTGTTTCAGTGAGTTTTTGAATAAGCTGTTGTCTTACCTGGAATGCTATTTTTCTCATTCACCCCTTCCCTATACTCTCTTCAGCAACCATAGTCACTTACACCCTTTGCCTGTTAATCCCTACTTTTTCTTTAATTTTCAGTTTAATACAATTTCCTCATTGAATACTTTCTGACTCCTTTCTATATGTTATGATAGCATATAGTAAAGTGTAATATCTACTACACTTGAAATTACCCATAAGTCTTTGAAGTCCATGAAGGAAAGATTCCTGTCTTCCTTAGTTACCATTCTATTTCATAGCTTAATAAAGCTTGTTACATAAAAGGTACAGAAATGCATGTTGAACAAAGCTATTTTGGAACACATCATAATTGTTGGCTTAAAATAGCTCCCAGCTGTGAGTGAATTTCAGAAAGGTCTATATTATATACACAGTAGTATGAAAACTTAAACAGGTCTAAAGAAGAAGTTTGAGAACACTTCATTCTATTTTACTTTATTTTCTTGTTTCATATTAGCTAAGGGCAAACTTATTTTCTACCCAGTATGTGACCTCCAAAAGTCACATAATTTTTAAATTCCTCACTATAAAATGAGAATAGTAATAATACTCTCTTAAAATAATGGCTCTCTATATTGCTTAAATTTCTAAAAAGATTGTGGAATAAAAGTATTGATATCCACTTTAAATATAAGAATTTTAAAATTGAATAGAACACATTTTCTTAATTTTTTTCATTGTACTTTTATTTTATTAAAAGTATACATAGAATGCATTCCAACCATCAATTCCTTATGGGATCTACACTTGATTCTGTATAAGCTTCTGTCTGCATTATATTTACTACTCTTCTCCTACTTCTGACACAGTAGTTTAGAGGTATGACAGGAAGTTTGATAATCTGTAGGTGTGTTTCTTTCTGTTAAACAATGCTGAAGGACCCCTGAATATATTCTTGTTAATACACAAAAACGCTAGGAAGTATATTAGAAATGTAAAATATTACAGCCAATCTATAATAAAAATTTTTCTAGACTCCAAAATGCATATTGCTTCCACTGTAAAAGAGCACTCATCTATTATAAATTCCTTCCTGCATTACCAAAGTTACTCTTTCATCATCCATACCCTTATCTGATTACCTAAATGTATAGGATGGACATCAGTCAATACTCCTGGAAAATTGCAATGCCTGGTGGGCTTTATGATTTTAGAAACAAGACAAAAGCCTTATGACTCAAAGAATGCAATCAAATGTATTTTTGTAGCCACAAGCATCGTATTTACTTAAAGGATTGGGACTCTAAAAGCAAATCTCTTTTACTGGAAGCCGGGACAAAAGCTGTCAGAGAACAGGGTAGTAAATAGCTCTGAATTTGTTTTCTCTGCTTCATTTCAAAAGCTTAGGGCTACCAATGTTTGACCTTTTACAAATGAAATGGTTTCCTGTAGGTCTTGGTTCTGCACTGCATGCTGATGGTGGTGTGGGCTTGATGCAGTCATCAAGAATGGTGAATACGCTCATCACTGGTGCATTCTTCTGCACCAAGAACATTTCTCATTTAGTGACATTTACAGGTTCCCTCTAAGAAAAGGTGGAGTGATTCTATGATTCTATTTTCCCACAAACATTTTTCCTTTAGTGTCTCTTGATCAAGCAGGGCAAGGAAAATTGAGTAATTCTCCAAAATGACTTCATATAGCTTAGTCAAAAGTCAGGTTGAAAAAGGAGGCATTTTACTGAGAACATCTGGCATCAACCTGTTATCAGTCTTTGCTAGTTGGTAATAGAAAACAGTAAAATATGTTTGAGGATTATGGAGACTTGCTGCCTTTTGTCAATTGCAGATTAACATTAATCTCAGTCTCTGGTTTTAGAATATCTGCCTCAAAGCTTCAAATACATGGATATTGATCTGTTAATGTAGGATAACTTGTGGGCAGTTTCTAAAGTACCCATGGAATATAAACCTTTTTAATATTAAAAAGAAAACACTCTGAGTGACAGAATAAAGGTCTGTCTTACCTCTATTTATGCTTTATAATATTTGAGATCATACGTAACTTCTGTAGTAATATTAAAGCATAATATCGCTAACTTCTGAGCCTCTATCATATTAGACCCTGTCTTATTTTTGTTACGTCTAAGGTACTGGTGATTATTCCTTTATTTATTTATTTTTGCAGTACGTGGGCCTCTCACTGTTGTGGACTCTCCCGTTGCGGAGCACAGGCTCCGGACGCGCAGGATGATGTCCAGGGAAACTGACTACAGGCTGTCAAAAGCAGCTCAAATCCTGAAGTTCTAGCCAAGCAGAAGGCTGTTGAGTAGGTAGACCAAACTTCTCAAGGTTAAAAGGTAGCAGTATTACTCTGGCCGTTGTTCGAGTGATTGCTGCGAAGAACCACTCTTGCCAGCCATACCACAAATCCAGGAGGATCGGTACCATTATGCCTTGACCTCAGTCCCAGACACTGTCCAATTAATATATCAAGGTCTATATCACAGAATTTGAGTTATTCTTTATCTCATCAAAAATTATGTATGATATAGAGACACAGATGTAGAGAACAAACATATTGACACCAAAGGGGGAAAGGAGGGGTGGTGGTGGTGGTGGTGGGATGAATTGGGAGATTGGGATTGACATATATACACTAAAATGTATAAAATAGATACCTAATGAGAACCTGCTGTATAAAAATAAATGACTAAAATTCAAAATAAAAATAAATCACACAAAACAATTATGTATGAAACTACTGCTATGGGCTAGACATTGTGCTAACTGTAAGGCATATAAAGATGAACAAGACAAGACTTTTGCCCACAAAGCAATCACAGAGTAGATATGCAAATGCATTGTCCAGAAGTCCAATAAAGAGTTACAGTAGCTATGATTGAGGCTTGTGTGTGTTGCTGTGGAAGAAAAAAAGAGTGTTTTTTACTCTTACCCTTTTGGCCTAATATCACTCAGCTGCATCACCCAGCCACACACTACTTTTTCCCTAGTGCCTAAAATTCATAACCCACACCCTAAGCTGTAAAACTTCTTTGACCATATCACCTGGGGACTTGTATGGAATAATCAGCACACATAATATGCTGAACTGCTCAACAAACCCTCAACCCTTTCACATTCAAATATCTCTCAAAATGATGACTAGATTTTGGTCATAATTAATAAAAAAAAATCTTGTTTTTTTTTCAACCTCTAAGTCTAAACAGCAATTGTTTAGACAATATTTGAAATAACAAATGCCTAACCTAAGGTTCAGTCAAATATAAACCCAAGAGAAGTATTTTACAGTCAGTATGATTATACATTTTTTTTTTGCGGTACGCGGGTCTCTCACTGTTGTGGCCTCTCCCGTTGCGGAGCACAGGCTCCGGACACGCAGGCCCAGCAGCCATGGTTCACAGGCCCAGCCGCTCCACGGCATGTGGGATCTTCCCAGACCGGGGCACAAACCCGTGTCCCCTGCATCGGCAGGCAGACTCTCAACCACTGTGCCACCAAGAAAGCCCCTATACTTTCTTTTAATATGAGATAGAATCAACATTCTGCCTTGCCTTCCCATCTTCCCTTCTCTCCCTACCTTCAGTTTTCTTCCCATCTTCTTCTGCCTGCCTCTCTCTGCTCTATCCCAAGACATCTTTTTTTCCCCTCTCATCTCCATCATGTATAGGGTTGTTTTAGGTGAAATTCAACTACAGTAAAACTGATGGATAAAAGTTTGAAGAGTAATCATGAAATGCCTCCCACAAATTACTAGTCAATTGAAAGGGAAAAAATAGTGAAGATATGATGGGAAAACCTGGCAAATACCAACATGACAAAGTGAACAAGTGATTGGATGGCAATGTGCTGCAAATAGTACATGGAGAAAAAACATGAAATAGAACAAGAAAACAGATGGACGATCCAGCCCCCTACATAATATAAGGATTGTACTCTTTAAAGTCCTCATGGGCATGAAACACAGGAAAGGACAGTTTCAGGTTAACGGACTCTGAAGAGAAATGACAACTAACGGTAACACATACAACTGGATCAGATCCTAGACCAGAAATTAAAAGGAAACAGTGTTGATACAGTTGGAAAATTTTTCATGGGGTCTGTGTATGGAATGGGTGTGAATTATCAATGTGGATTTTCTGATTTGGAGGATGTATCAGGGTTGTGTAGAAGAGTGTTTAAGTTTTGGTGAAATATTCATGATGAAATACACTCTGGGGTGTTTGTGGTGAAGGGACATCATGTCTGCAAGTTACTTTCAAAAGATTCAGAAACAGACTAATGTGTGTGTGTGTGTGTGTGTGTGTGTGTGTGTGTGTGTGTGTAGAGAAGGCACAAAAGGTATATATTTCTAACAAATTCCATTTCCTGGGTGAAAAAATATTGGGGTTCTATGTTCTGTTCTAGTAATTTCTTTGTAAGGTTAAAATAGTTTTAATGTAAATTACCTAAAAAAATACTGCTGAGCTCCACTCTTATTGTCAGACAAGAGGGAACAACAGTAACCAAGCTTCCTCTGAATTAAACAACTAAAAAAACAGATAAAGTATATTAAATAATAAATGTAAGTCATTGGGCAACAGGTATAAGTTATAACTGTTGATCACTGAGAGAGGAAGAAATAAAAAATAAAAACTATCCATATTTTGTGAAAAATATACATTCACAAATTTAGGAATCATAACAAACTTTAAGCACATGATAATCAAATTGCTTGATACCAGTTATAAAGAGAAAATATTTAGAGCAATCAGAGAAAAAAGAAATGACATATTTTTTTTTTGCTTTTGTGTTATTTTTTTTACATCTTTATTGGAGTATAATTGCTTTACAATGGCGTGTTACTTTCTGCTTTATAACAAAGAGATCAATTATACATATACATATGTTGCCATATCACTTCCCTCTTGCATCTCCCTCCTTGTCCCACCCCTCTAGGTGGTCACAAAGCACCGACCTGATCTCTCTGTGCTGTGCGGCTGCTTCCCACTAGCTATCTATTTCACGTTTTGTAGCGTATATGTGTCCATGCCAATCTCTCACTTTGTCACAGCTTACCCTTCCCCCTCCCCATATCCTCAAGTCCATTCTCTAGTAGGTCTGTGTCTTTATTCCTGTTTTACCCCAAGGTTCTTCATGACATTTTTTTTTATTCCACATATATGTGTTAGCATACAGTATTTGTCTTTCTCATTCTGACTTACTTCACTCTGTATGACAAACTCAAGGTCTATCCACCTCATTACAAATAGCTCAATTTCATTTCTTTTTTTTTTTTTTAATTTTTTTTTAATTTTTTAATTTTTTTTAACATCTTTATTGGGGTATAATTGCTTTACAATGGTGTGTTAGTTTCTGCTTTATAACAAAGTTAATCAGTTATACATATACATATGTTCCCATATCTCTTCCCTCTTGCGTCTCCCTCCCTCCCACCCTCCCTATCCCACCCCTCCAGGCTGTCACAAAGCACCAACCAATCTCCCTGTGCCATGCGGCTGCTTCCAACTAGCTATCTACCTTACTACGTTTGTTAGTGTGTATATGTCCATGACTCTCTCTTGCCCTGTCACAGCTCACCCTTCCCCCTCCCCATAACCTCAAGTCCGTTCTCTAGGAGGTCTGCGTCTTTATTCCTGCCTTACCCCTAGGTTCTTCATGACATTTTTTTCTTAAATTCCATATATATGTGTTAGCATACGGTATTTGTCTTTTCCTTTCTGACTTACTTCACTCTGTATGACAGACTCTAGGTCTATCCACCTCGTTACAAATAGCTCAATTTCGTTTCTTTTTATGGCTGAGTAATATTCCATTGTATATATGTGCCACATCTTCTTTATCCATTCATCTGATGTTGGACACTTAGGTTGTTTCGATCTCCTGGCTATTGTAAATAGAGATGCAATGAACATTTTGGTATATGACTCTTTTTGAATTATGGTTTTCTCAGGGTATATGTCCAGTAGTGGGATTGCTAGGTCATATGGTAGTTCTATTTGTAGCTTTTTAAGGAACCTCCATAGTGTTCTCCATAGTGGCTGTACCAATTCACATTCCCACCAGCAGTGCAAGAGTGTTCCCTTTTCTCCACACCATCTCCAGCATTTATTGTTTCTAGTTTTCTTGATGATGGCCATTCTGACTGGTGTGAGATGATATCTCATTGTAGTTTTGATTTGCATTTCTCTAATGATTAATGATATTGAGCATTCTTTCATGTGTTTGTTGGCAGTCTGTATATCTTCTTCAGAGAAATGTCTATTTAGGTCTTCTGCTCATTTATGGATTGGGTTGTGTGTTTTCTTGCTATTGAGCTTCATGTGCTGCTTGTAAATTTTGGAGATTAATCCTTTGTCAGTTGTTTCACTTGCAAATATTTTCTCCCATTCTGAGGGCTATCTTTTGGTCTTGTTTATGGTTTCCTTTGCTATGCAAAAGCTTTGAATTTTCATTAGGTCCAAAATGTTTATTTTTGTTTTTATTTCCATTTCTCTAGGAGGTGGGTCAAAAAGGATCTTGCTGTGATTTATGTCATAGAGTGTTCTGCCTATGTTTTCCTCTAAGAGTTTCATAGTTTCTGACCTTACATTTAGGTCTTTAATCCATTTTGAGCTTATTTTTGTGTATGGTGTTAGGGAGTGATCTAATCTCATACTTTTACATGTACCTGTCCAGTTTTCCCAGCACCACTTATTGAAGAGGCTGTCCTTTCTCCACTGTACATTCCTGCAACCTTTATCAAAGATAAGGTGTCCATATGTGTGTGGGTACATCCCTGGGCTTTCTATCCTGTTCCATTGATCTATCTTTCTGTTTTTGTGCCAGTACCATACTGCCTTGATTACTGTAGCTTTGTAGTACAGTCTGAAGTCAGGGAGCCTGATTCCTCCAGCTCCTTTTTTCCTTCTCAAGATTGCTTTAGCTATTGGGGATCTTTTGTGTTTCCACACAAATTGCGAAATTTTTTGTCCTAGTTCTGTGAAAAATGCCAGTGGTAGTTTGATAGGGATTGCATTGAATCTATAGATTGCTTTGGGTAGTAGAGTCATTTTCACAATGTTGATTCTTCCAATCCAAGAACATGGTAGGTATATCTCACCATCTATTTGTATCATCTTTAATTTCTTTCATCAGTGTCTTATAATTATCTGCATACAGGTCTTTTGTCTCCTTAGGTAGATTTATTCCTAGATATTTTATTCTTTTTGTTGCAATGGTAAATGGGAGTGTTTTCTTGATTTCACTTTCAGATTTTTCATCATTAGTGTATAGGAATGCCAGAGATTTCTGTGCATTAATTTTGTATCCTGCTACTTTACCAAATTCATTGATTAACTCTAGTAGTTTTCTGGTAGCATCTTTAAGATTCTCTATGTATAGGATCATGTCATCTGCAAACAGTGACAGCTTTACTTCTTCTTTTCCAATTTGGATTCCTTTTATTTCCTTTTCTTCTCTGATTGCTGTGGCTAAAACGTCCAAAACTATGTTGAATAAGAGTGGTGAGAGTGGGCAACCTTGTCTTGTTCCTGATCTTCGTGGAAATGCTTTCAGTTTTTCACCATTGAGGATGATGTTTGCTGTTGGCTTGTCATATATGGCCTTTATTATGTTGAGGACAGTTCCCTCTATGCCTACTTTCTGCAGGGTTTTTATCATAAATGGGTGTTGAATTTTGTCAAAAGCTTTCTCTGCATCTATTGTGATGACCATATGGTTTTTCTCCTTCAATTTGTTAATATGGTTTATCACATTGATTGATTTGCGTATATTGAAGAATCCTTGCATTCCTGGAATAAACCCCACTTGATCAAGGTGTATGATCCTTTGAATGTGCTGTTGGATTCTGTTTGCTAGTATTTTGTTAAGGATTTTTGCATCTATGTTCATCAGTGATATTGGCCTGTAGTTTTCTTTGTGACATCCTTGTCTGGTTTTTATATCAGGGTGATGGTGGCCTCGTAGAAGGAATTTGGGAGTGTTACTCACTCTGCTATATTTTGGAAGAGATTGAGAAGGGTAGATGTTAGCTCTTCTCTAAATATTTGATAGAATTCGCCTGTGAAGCGAAATCTCCTGGTCTGGGCTTTTGTTTGTTGGAAGATTTTTAATCACAGTTTCAATTTCAGTGCTTGTGATTGGTCTGTTGATGTTTTCTCTTTCTTCCTGATTCAGCCTTGGCATGTTGTGCATTTCTAAGAATTTGTCTATTTCTTCCAGGTTTTCCATTTTATTGGCATAGGGTTGCTTGTAGTAATCTCTCATTATCTTTGTCTTTCTGCAGTGTCAGTTGTTACTTCTCCTTTTTCATTTCTAATTCTATTGATTTGAGTTTTCTCCCTTTTTTCTTGATGAGTCTGGCTAATGGTTTATCAATTTTGTTCATCTTCTCAAAGAACCAGCTTTTAGTTTTATTGATCTTCGCTATCGTTTCCTTCTTTTTCATTTATTCATGATCTGATCTTTATGATTTCTTTCCTTCTGCTAATTTTGGGGATGTTTTGTTCTTCTTTCTCTAATTGCTTTAGGTGAAGGTTAGGTTGTTTATTCGAGATGTTTCCTGTTTCATTTTGTTTTTTAACATCTTTATTGGGGTATAATTGCTTTACAATGGTGTGTTAGTTTCTGCTTTATAACAAAGTTAATCAGTTATACATATACATATGTTCCCATATCTCTTCCCTCTTGCGTCTCCCTCCCTCCCACCCTCCCTATCCCACCCATCCAGGTGGTCACAAAGCACCGAGCTGATCTCCCTGTGCTATGCAGCTGCTTCCCACTAGCTATCTACCTTACGTTTGGTAGTGTATATATGTCCATGCCTCTCTCTTGCTTTGTCACAGCTCACCCTTCCCCCTCCCCATATCTTCAAGTCCATTCTCCAGTAGGTCTGTGTCTTTATTCCTGTCTTACCCCTAGGTTCTTCATGACATATTTTTTTCTTAAATTCCATATATATGTGTTAGCATACGGTATTTGTCTTTCTCTTTCTGACTTACTTCACTCTGTATGACAGACTCTAGGTCTATCCATCTCATTACAAATAACTCAATTTTGTTTCTTTTTATGGCTGAGTAATATTCCATTGTATATATGTGCCACATGTTCTTTATCCATTCATCAGATGATGGGCCTTTAGGTTGTTTCCATCTCTGGTCTATTGTAAATAGAGCTGCAATGAACATTTTGGTACATTACTCCTTTTGAATTTTGGTTTTCTCAGTGTATATACCCAGTAGTGGGAATGCTGGGTCATATGGTAGGTCTATTTGTAATTTTTTAAGGAACCTCCATACTGTTCTCCATAGTGGCTGTACCAATTCACATTCCCACCAGCAGTGCAAGAGTGTTCCCTTTTCTCCACACCCTCTCCGGCATTTACTGTTTCTAGATATTTTGGTGATGCCCATTCTGACTGGTGTGAGATGATATCTCATTGTAGTTTTGATTTGCATTTCTCTAATGATTAATGATGTTGAGCATTCTTTTATGTGTTTGTTGGCAGTCTGTATATCTTCTTCAGAGAAATGTCTATTTAGGTATTCTGCTCATTTTTGTATTGGGTTGTTTGTTTTCTTGCTATTGAGCTTCATGTGCTGCTTGTAAATTTTGGAGATTAATCCTTTGTCAGTTGTTTCACTTGCAAATATTTTCTCCCATTCGGAGCGCTGTCTTTTGGTCTTGTTTATGGTTTCCTTTGCTGTGCAAAAGCTTTGAATTTTCATTAGGTCCAAATTGTTTATTTTTGTTTTTATTTCCATTACTCTAGGAGGTGGGTCAAAAAGGATCTTGCTGTGATTTATGTCACAGAGTGTTCTGCCTATGTTTTCCTCTAAGAGTTTCATAGTTTCTGGCCTTACATTTAGGTCTTTAATCCATTTTGAGCTTATTTTTGTGTATGGTGTTAGGGAGTGATCTAATCTCATACTTTTACATGTACCTGTCCAGTTTTCCCAGCACCATTTATTAAAGAGGCTATCATTTCTACACTGTACATTTCTGCCTCCTTTATCAAAAATAAGGTGACCATATGTGCGTGGGTTAATCTCTAGGCTTCCTATCCTGTTCCATTGATCTATCTTTCTGTTTTTGTGCCAGTACCATACTGTCTTGATTACTGTAGTTTTGTAGTACAGTCTGAAGACAGGGAGCCTGATTCGTCCAGCTCCATTTTTCATTCTCAAGACTGCTTTGGCTATTCGGGGTCTTTTGTGTTTCCACACAAATTGTGAAATTTTTTGTTCTAGTTCTGTGGAACATGCCAGTGGTAGTTTGATAGGGATTGCATTGAATCTATAGATTGCTTTGGGTAGTAGAGTCATTTTCACAATGTTGATTCTTCCAATCCAAGAACATGGTAGGTATATCTCTCCATCTATTTGTATCATCTTTAATTTCTTTCATCAGTGTCTTATAATTATCTGCATACAGGTCTTTTGTCTCCTTAGGTAGGTATATTCCTAGATATTTTATTCTTTTTGTTGCAATGGTAAATGGGAGTGTTTTCTTGATTTCACTTTCAGATTTTTCATCATTAGTGTATAGGAATGCCAGAGATTTCTGTGCATTAATTTTGTATCCTGCTACTTTACCAAATTCTTTGATTAGCTCTGGTAGTTTTCTAGTAGCATCTTTAGGATTCTCTATGTATAGTATAATGTCATCTGCAAACAGTGACAGCTTTACTTCTTCTTTTCCTATGTGGATTCTTTTTATTTCCATTTCTTCTCTGATTGCTGTGGCTAAAACGTCCAAAACTATGTTGAATAAGAGTGATGAGAGGGGGCAACCTTGTCTTGTTACTGATCTTCGTGGAAATGCTTTCAGTTTTTCACCATTGAGGATGATGTTGGCTGTGGACTTGTCATATATGGCCTTTATTATGTTGAGGACAGTTCCCTCTATGCCTACTTTCTGCAGGGTTTTTATCATAAATGGGTGTTGAAATTTGTCAGAAGCTTTCTCTGCATCTATTGAGATGATCATAAGGTTTTTCTCCTTCAATTTGTTAATATGGTTTATCACATTGATTGATTTGCGTATATTGAAGAATCCTTGCATTCCTGGAATAAACCCCACTTGATCATGGTATAGGGTCCTTTTCATGTGCTGTTGGATTCTGTTTGCTAGTATTTTGTTGAGGATTTTTGCGTCTATGTTCATCAGTGATATTGGCCTGTAGTTTTCTTTCTTTGTGACATCCTTGTCTGGTTTTGGTATGAAGGTGAAGGTGGCCTCGTAGAAGGAATTTGGGAGTGTTACTCACTCTGCTATATTTTGGAAGAGTTTGAGAAGGATAGATGTTAGCTCTTCTCTAAATGTTTGATAGAATTCGCCTGTGAAGCGAAATCTCCTGGTCTGGGCTTTTGTTTGTTGGAAGATTTTTAATCACAGTTTCAATTTCAGTGCTTGTGATTGGTCTGTTGATGTTTTCTCTTTCTTCCTGATTCAGCCTTGGCATGTTGTGCATTTCTAAGAATTTGTCCATTTCTTCCAGGTTTTCCGTTTTATTGGCATAGGGTTGCTTGTAGTAATCTCTCATTATCTTTGTCTTTCTGCAGTGTCAGTTGTTACTTCTCCTTTTTCATTTCTAATTCTATTAATTTGAGTCTTCTCCCTTTTTTCTTGATGAGTCTGGCTAATGGTTTATCAATTTTGTTCATCTTCTCAAAGAACCAGCTTTTAGTTTTATTGATCTTTGCTATCATTTCCTTCATTTCTTTTTCATTTATTCATGATCTGATCTTTATGATTTCTTTCCTTCTGCTAATTTTGGGGATTTTTTGTTCTTCTTTCTCTAATTGCTTTAGGTGCAAGGTTAGGTTTTTTATTCTAGAGGCTTCCTGTTTCTTAAGGTAGGATTGTATTGCTATAAATTTCCCTGTTAGAACTGCTTTTGCTGCATTCCATAGGTTTTGGGTCATTGTGTCTCCATTGTCATTTGTTTCTAGGTTTTTTTTTTTTAATTTCCTTTGATTTTTTCAGTGATCACTTCATTATGAAATAGTGTATTGTTTAGCCTCCATGTGTTTGTATTTTTTACAGAGCTTTTCCTGTAATTGATATCTAATCTCATAGCATTGTGGTCGGAAAAGATACTTGATACAATTTCAATTTTCTTACATTTACCAATGCTTGATTTGTGACCCAAGATATGATCTATCCTGCAGAATGTTCCATGAGCACTTGAGAAAAATGTGTATTCTGTTGTTTTTGGATGGAATGTCCTATAAATATCAATTAAATCCATCTTGTTTAATGTATCATTTAAAGCTTGTGTTTCATTATTAGTTTTCATTTTGGATGATCTGACCATTGGTGAAAGTGGGGTGTTAAAGTCCCCTAATATGAATCTGTTACTGTCGATTTCCCCTTTTATGGTTATTCGTATTTGCCTTATGTATTGAGGTGCTCCTATGTTGGGTGCATAAATATTTACAATTGTTATATCTTCTTCTTGGATCGATCCCTTGATCATTATGTAGTGTCCTTTGTTGTCTCTTCTAATAGTCTTTATTTTAGTCTATTTTGTCTGATATGAGAATTGCTACCTCAGCTTTCTTTTGGTTTCCATTTGCATGGAATATCTTTCTCCATCCCGTCACTTTCAGTCTGTATGTGTTCTCTAGGTCTGAAGTGGGTCTCTTGTAGACAGCATATGTATGGGTCTTGTTTTTGTATCCATTCAGCCAGTCTGTGTCTTTTGGTGGGAGCATTTACTCCATTTACATTTAAGGTAATTATCAATATGTATGTTCCTATTCCCATTTTCTAAATTGTTTTGTGTTTGTTATTATAGGTCTTTTCCTTCTCTTGTGTTTCTTGCCTAGAGAAGTTCCTTTAGCATTTGTTGTAAAGCTGGTTTGGTGGTGCTGAACTCTCTCAGCTTTTGCTTGTCAGTAAAGATTTTAATTTCTCCATCAAATCTGAATGAGATCCTTGCTGGGTAGAATAATCTTGGTTGTAGGTTTTTCTCCTTCATCACTTTAAATATGTGCTGCCAGTCCCTTCTGGTTTGCAGAGTTTCTGCTGAAAGATCAGCTGTTAACCTTATGGGGATTCCCTTGTGTTTTATTTGTTGCTTTTCCCTGTTGCCTTTAATGTGTTTTCTTTGTATTTAATTTTTGACACTTTGATTAATATGTGTCTTGGCATGTTTCTACTTGGATTTATCCTGTATTGGACTGTCTGTGCTTCCTGGACTTGATTAGCTATTTCCTTTCCCATATTAGGGAAGTTTTCAACTATAATCTCTTCAAATATTTTCTCAGTCCCTTTCTTTTTGTCTTCTCCTTCTGGAACCCCTATAATTCAAATGTTGGTGCATTTAACATTGTCCCAGAGGTCTCTGAGACTGTCCTCAGTTATTTTCATTCTTTTTTCTTTATTCTGCTCTGCAGTAGTTATTTCCACTATTTTATCTTCCAGGTCACTTATCCATTCTTCTGCTTCAGTTATTCTGCTATTGATCCCATGTAGAGTAATTTTAATTTCATTTATTGTGTTGTTCATCTTTGTTTGTTTCATCTTTAGTTCTTCTAGGTCCTTGTTAAATGTTTCTTGCATCTTCTCTATTCTATTTCCAAGATTTTGGATCATCTTTACTATCATTATTCTGAATTCTTTTTCAGGTAGACTGCCTATTTCCTCTTCATTTATTAGGTCTGGTGGGTTTTTATCTTGCTCCTTCATCTGCTGTGTGTTTTTCTGTCTTCTCATTTTGCTTATCTTACTGTGTTTGGGGTCTCCTTTTTACAGGCTGCAGGTTCATAGTTCCCATTGTTTTTGGTGTCTGACCCCAGTGGCTAAAGTTGGTTCAGTTGGTTGTGTAGGCTTCTTGGTGGAGGGGACTTGTGCCTGTGTTCTCATGGATGAGGCAGGATCTTGCCTTTCTGGTGATCAGGTCCATGTCTGGTGGTGTGTTTTGGGGTGTCTGTGGACTTATTATGATTTTAGGCAGCCTCTCTGCTATTGGGTGGCGTTGTGTGCCTGTCTTGCTAGTTGTTTCGCATAGGGTGTCCAGCACTGTAGCTTGCTGATCGGTGAGTGAAGCTGGGTGCTGGTGTTGAGATGGAGGTCTCTGGGAGATTTTTGCCATTTGATATTATGTGGAGCTGGGAGGTCTCTTGTGGACCAGTGTCCTGAAGTTGGCTCTCCCACCTCCGAGGCACAGCACTGACTCCTGGCTGCATTACCAAGAGACTTTCATCCACACAGCTCAGAATAAAAGGGAGTAAAAGTCGAAAGAAAGAAAGAAAGAAAGAAAGAAAGAAAGAAAGAAAGAAAGAAAGAAAGAAAGAAAGAAAGGATAAGAGAAAATAAAGTAAGGTAAAATAAAATAAAAAATATTAAGTAAAAAAATTTTTTAAGTAAGAAACAAACCAACAAAATACAGACAGATAGAACCCTAGGACAAATAGTGAAAGCAAAGCTATACAGACAAAATCTCACACAGAAGCATACACACTCACAAAAAGAGGAAAAGGGGAAAAAAATAATAAATCTTGCTCTCGAAGTGCACCTCCTCAATTTGGGAAGATTCGTTGTCTATTCAGGTATTCCACAGATGCAGTGTACATCAAGTTGATTGTGGAGATTTAATCCGCTGCTCCTGAGGCTACTGGGAGAGATTTCCCTTTCTCTTCTTTGTTCGCACAGCTCCTGGGGTTCAGCTTTGGATTTGGCCCTGCCTCTGCCTGTAGGTCGCCAGAGGGTGTCTGTTCTTTGCTCAGACAGGACAGGGTTAAAGGAGCAGTTGACTCGGGGGCTCTGGCTCACTCAGGCCCGGGGGGAGGGATGGGTACGGAGTGCAGGGCGAGCCTGCGGCGTCAGAGACTGGCATGATGTTGCACCAGCCTGAGGTGCGCCGTGCGTTCTCCCGGGGAATTTGTCCCTGGATCCCGGGACCCTGGCAGTGGCGGGCTGCACAGTCTCCCTAGAAGGGAGGTATGGAGAGTTACCTGTGCTCACACACAGGCTTCTTGGTGGTGGCAGCAGCAGCCTTAGCGTCTCATGCCCGTCGCTGGGGTCCGCGCCCGTCTCTGGAGCTCCTTTAAGCAGCGCTCTTAATCCCTTCTCCTTGGGCACCAGGAAACAAAGAGGGAAGAAAAAGTCTCTTGCCTCTTCGGCAGGTCCAGAGTTTTTCTCGGACTCCCTCCTGGCTAGCCGTGGAGCACTAACCCCTTCAGTCTGTGTTCCCGCTGCCAGTCCTCTCCCTGCGCTCCGACTGAAGCCCGAGCCTGAGCTCGCAGCCCCGCCCGCCCCGGCGGGTGAGCAGACAAGCCTCTCGGGCTGGTGAGTGCTCGTCGGCACAGATCCTCTGTGTGGAAATCTCTCCACTTTGCCCTCTGCACCCCTATTGCTGCACTCTCCTCCACAGCTCCAAAGCTCCCCACCTCCGCCACCCGCAGTATCCACCCGCAAAGGGTCTTCTAGTGTGTAGAAACCTTTCCTCTTTCACGGCTCCCTCCCACTGGGGCAGGTCTCGTCCCTATTCTTTTGTCTATGCTTATTCTTTTTTCTTTTGCCCTACCCAGGTACGTGGGGAGTTTCTTGCCTTTTGGGAGGTCTGAGGTCTTCTGCCAGCATTCAGTAGGTTTTCTGTAGGAGTTGTTCCACGTGTAAATGTATTTCTGATGTATCTGTGGGGAGGAAGGTGATCTCTGTGCCTTACTCTTCCACCATCTTCCCCCTCTCTCCCTAGTGTTCCCCTTTATATCTAATTAAAATGCAACATTGGATAATACTCCATATTTACTTCTGTGGCATTTTAGTATTTAAATAGTATAAATATCTGGAGTGAATATATTAAATTATTTTGGTTATGTTTTTTAACTCTTTTATAAATTTTATTTATTCTTTAAAATACCTATATTATTCAGGTGTTCAACCCAATCTAATTGATGGCAAAAATAAATGATTTTTAATTTGATATCAATAAGTACGCAGAAATAAGAGCCGAACAGAAGGTTAGGCCTGGTGCCTAGCAGCCCAGGGCCTTTGCAAAGAATAAATGACTTATGAGCAATCATCAGTCCCACGTATGATAAACACTAACAAAATAACATTCCTACTCTGTGATGGAACCTACCAGTGAGGCAAAAAAAGCATCAATCTTTCATACTCATACATATCTATGTATTCAGAATTTGTATTCTTATTTTATACACAAATAAATTTAAATTGGAAACCCAAAAATTGATACTTTAATTGGCACTTTGTGTTTGGCAGTCTTTTCTGAGGTCTTTGTAAGATACTGTTGCAATGGTTGTACTGTCAACATTTGATGAAAATACAATTATAATTGCCTGCGTTAGTAAAGCTAAAAGCATGATTAAAGAAAACATCTGTTAATCACTTTTGTAATTGATAATCTCAGTATTAAATTACAGGATGCATAACTTGGTCTACACATATCCTGTAGTACAAAATAAATATATAAATGCAGAATAGTGTCAAAACCATATAATAGTTCTCAAATACAGCCAAGCACCAAATGCAAAACAGAGTGCCAGTGTAATAGGTCATGTTTTCTTTTTTTAAAATTTTTCTCATTGGCATTCTACTCTGTCTCAGGAGGGGTATGAAAACATTCTTGACACACAGGCCGAAGCCATAAAGCATAAAAAGAAAAATAAGTATCTCCCAAAAGATCAGTTTAATACATTACCAAATTTTTTTATTCATAATGTTTGATCTAATTGCCTTAGCATATAAGTATATTATTTTTATGTATCATGATGATGCATGAATGTAATTACGTTAGTTGTTTTCACATATTAGCAAAATAATGTCTATCTTTAGCTGTGAAACTGTTTTATTTCTTTGAAATACAACCTACAAATTACATAAATATTAAAATTATCATGTTCATTTCAATAGCTTGTGATACTATGACAAATGTAAATTATAAGCATTTTTATACATAAAGTCTTCATCTCAAATACATGGTTTCAATGCACATAGGTGAATTATAGTTCACGTAGTTTACTATCAACATAATTCCTGCTTCCAAATAATTTCCTAGGTTACTATCTCTACTTTATTAAGGCTTTAAAATTTCCTGTCCTTCTGTCCTAGGTCCAGGCATACAAATTAACCAAAAGTCAATATTGTGTATTGTCAGTCAACCAAATCAGAAAATACCAATCCTTCCAAAAAGTACTTTCCAAAAGTACTTATACTACTTGCATTACGATGCCATTTTCTTAAAAACACCTTGCTTTAAAAAAAAAAAATTTGACTAGTCTCCTCTGATTTTAAAAGTCTCATTAATATCCTTGGCCACTGGGAACAACTTATCAAAGCTCAAGATGTCAGGATTGGTGACTTTTCAGCCAAAATATGGAAGAACTGGTTTATGATATACTTCCTTGGTTGCTTTTTTTTTTTTGTAATTTAATTTAAAAAGTTTCTGAACACAGCTTACAAGCCAGTTGCACCCTGCTAGTGCTAGGGAAGAATATACTAATATCATCTTACTGGACCTTTAAGAAATAAGTCTGTCTAAAGTATTTTAACTTTTAGGACTAACATGTTTTTAACAGCTTTACTGAGGTGTAATTGTTACACACAAAGTTGCACATACCTAATGTATACATTTAGATGAGTGTGGACCTGAAACCATGAAACCATCACCACAATCAAATGGCAGACACAGCGGTCACCTCCAAAAGTTCCTCGAGTCCCTTTGGTTTTTGTTTGTTTATGCTTTTGTTTGTGTGTGTGCGTGTGCATTGAGAATGTTAAATATGAGATTTTAAGCTATTTAAGATATGAGCAAGTTAAACAAAAACGCCACAGATTTACTGAAGTACTTTTCCAGCAAGGTTTTTATTTTCACACTCACTTTTTGATTGACCTCCTCCCACCTCTTGAATCTGCATTTGCCTTTTAATAATATTAAAGTTCTGCATTTTGCATAAGTAGGAGTCTGAGTCCTGAAATAAGAGTACAGAAACCTGTTTTTAAAGTGATACACTGAGGAGCAGTCTCATTAAGAAAATTCACATGTGCAGTTGAAAGTTACCTAAGCTGTGACTTAGGTTGTGGATTCTGTTACCGCATACAACAGACGCTGAGTCATCTGTCACTGCGTGTCAGCCTCCTCTGTTTACCTAGAGAGTTGTGATGCTACATACAGAGACCTAATCCTTTTGTGTTAAGAATGACATTCGCTGCCTTTTACCTTAACTGATAAATTAGCATTTCTTCAGAACAGGTTAGAAAACGTGACTAAATTGTTCTGGGATTATTAACCGAGATGAAATCCGGTTAGATACAAGGGTGTCTATGAACTAAATCAATAATACAACATTCAGAATGTACTTCTTTCTTTTTGTTGTTTTTTCAGCAGTTTGGAAGTTAAACAATATAATAGTACTTTTAAATCAGGAACTACTGTTCAATCCTGTGGGTCACGAATTAACAATGTATTTATCATAAACTGATAAAGATTTTTCTAAAACACCATGATTATAGTAACTTTAATGATATTAATTTAAGACATTATATCTCCCTGACTAAAGTAATTTTTTAAATGATAATGGGATCTTTGACTCAGTTATAAACCACCAACAGGAATCCCCTTTGGATTTAAAATGATGAGAAGATCCATCTTCATTTACTCACAGAGCAGAGGAGAGAGGGTTTTTTTTTCTTTCCCCTCCCACCCTCCCTCCCGTTTATCCTTCATTCCTTCTTTCCTCCCTCCCTCCCTTCCTTCCTTCCTCTGTCATTCTTTCCTTCTCTCCTTACTGCTCCTCTTCCTCTACCACTTCCTTATCTTCCTCCTCCTTCTCCTCCTCTTCCTCTCTTTTATTTCCCATCTCTTTCCCCTTTTTCTTGTAACTCTACTTACATCATGACACAATTAATTTTATAATGGAATCAGCACAGAAGTGATATTGCCAAAATACCCATTTTTCTCAAATATAATTATAAAATTATGGTTGACATCACACACTTGAATATCATGAAGTGAGGGCCTATGATTCCATATTTAAAATGTAAATATGAATTTTGAGTATTTTTGGAAAATATAGATATCTCTAGGAGTTGCTTTTAATATTAAGAAAGTTTTAATAAGGAATAAAAGAGAAAACTGGGAAGGATAATAATATTCTATCTCAGTAAGAACAGGGCTGGGAAAAAATCAGACAGTTCTGTAGTGGGTAGATGGATAGACCTAAGTGGTTCTGTCAGCTGGTTAATCACAGCCACATTGGAGAATCAGAAAAAAACAGAAGAGACTAAGAACCACAGGACTCTTTAGCTGGAAGACATTTCCTGCTTTAGGAAATAAAGTATGAAATTTCTGTACCATGGAATCCAATTATTGCCACATATGTATGGTAATTCATGGTAAAAGAAGATTAATTTATTACTTTAAATGTGAAAACAATTAAGAAACTGCCCACTGCTAAATTCAAGAAACCATCCTCTCAGTAATAAGGTATGAGTTTAGAATTGAAATACTAAGCAAATTTTTTTTGATTTTATTTTATTATTTTTTATTTAATATCTTTATTGGAGTATGATTGCTTTACAATGGTGTGCTAGTTTCTGCTGTATAACAAAGTGAATCAGCAATATGTACACATATATCCCCTCCCTCTTGCATCTCTCTCCCACCCTCCTTGTACCACCCCTCTATGTGGTCACAAAACACTGAGCTGATCTCCCTGTGCTATGCAACTGCTTCCCACTAGCTATGTATTTTACATTTGGTAATGTATATATGTCAATGCTACTCTCTCACTTCATCCCAGATTACCATATTTCCCATCCCTGTGTCCTCAAGTTCATTCTCTACGTTCGTGTCTTTATTCCTGCCCTGCCCCTAGGTTCAACAGAACCTTCTTTTTTTGTTTTTTTTTTTTAAGATTCCATATATATGTCTTAGCATATGGTTTTTGTTTTTTCTCCTTCTGACTTACTTCACTCAGTATGACAGACTCTAGCTCCATCCACCTCATTACAAAAACCTCAATATTGCTTCTTTTTGTGGCTAATATTCCATTGTATATATGTGCCACATATTCTTTACCCATTCATCTGTCGATGGACACTTAGATTGCTTCCATATCCTGGCTATTGTAAATGGTGCTGCAATGAATATTGTGGTACACAACTATTTTTGAATTATGGTTTTAGCAGGGTATATGCCCAGTAGTAAGGTTGCTAGGTCATATGGTAGTTCTATTTTTACTTTTAAAAGGAGCCTCCCTCCTCTTCTCCATAGGGGCTGTATCAATTTATATTCCCACCAACAGTGCAGGTGGATTCCCTTTTCACCACACCCTTTCCAGCATTTATTGTTTGTAGATTTTTTGATAATGACCATTCTGACCAGTGTGAGGTGATACCTTATTGTAGTTTTGATTTGCATTTCTCTAATGCTCAGTAATGTTGAGCATCCTTTCATGTGTTTGTTGGCAATCTGTATATCTTCTTTGGAGAAATGTCTATTTAGGTCTTCTGCTCATTTTTGGATTGGGTTTTTGTTTTTTTGATATTGAGCTGCATGAGCTGTATATTTTGGAGATTAATCCTTTGTCAGTAGCTTCATTTGCAAATATTTTCTCCCATTCTGAGGGTTGTCTTTTTGTCTTGCTTATGGTTTCCTCTGCTGTGCAAAAACTTTTAAGTTTCAGTATGTCCCATTTGTTTATTTTTGCTTTTATTACCATTTCTCTAGGAGGTGGGTCAAAAAGGATCTTGCTGTGATTTATGTCAAAGAGTGTTCTTCCTATATTCTCCTCTTAGAGTTTTATAGTGTCTGTTGTAACATTTAGGTCTTTAATATATTTTGAATTTATTTCTGTGCATGGGGTTAGGGAGTGTTCTATTTTCATTCTTTTACATGTAGCTGTCCAGTTTTTCCAGCACCACTTATTGAAGAGGCTGTCTTTTCTCCATCGTATATTCTTGCCTCCATTATCAAAGATAAGCTGACCATATGTGTGTGGGTTTAACTCTGGGCTTTCTATCCTGTTCCATTGATCTATATGTCTGTTTTTGTGCCAGTACCATACTGTCTTGATTACTGCAGCTTTGTAATAGAGTCTGAAGTCGGGGAGCCTGATTCCTCCAGCTCTGTCTTTCTTTCTTAAGTTTGTTTTGGCTACATGGGGTCTTTTGTGTTTCCATACAAATTGTGAAATTTTTTTGTTTTGTGAAAAATGCCATTGGTAGTTTGATAGAGATTGCATTGAATATGCAGATTGCTATGGGTAGTATAGTCATTTTCACAATATTGATTCTTCCAATTCAACAACATGGTATATCACTCCACCTGCTTGTATCGTTTTTAATATCTTTCATGGGTGTCTTATAATTTTCTGCGTACAGGTCTTTTGTCTCCTTAGGTAGGTTTATACCTAAGTACTTTATTCTTTTTATTGCAATCATAAATGGGAGTGTTTCCTTAATTCCTCTTTCTAATTGTTCATCATTAGTGTATAGGAATGCAAGAGATTTCTGTGCATTAATTTTGTATCCTGCTACTTTACCAAATTCATTGATTAGCTCTAGTAGTTTTCTGGTAACATCTTTAGGATTCTCTATGTATAGTATCATGTCATCTACAAATAGTAGCAGTTTAACTTCTTTTCCAATTTGGATTCTTTTATTTCTTTTACTTCTCTGATTGCTGTGGCTAAAACTTCCAAAACTATGTTGAATAAAAGCGGTGAGGGCTTCCCTGGTGGCAAAGTGGTTGAGAGTCTGCCTGCCGATGCAGGGGACACAGATTCGTGCCCGAGTCCGGGAAGATCCCACATGCCGCGGTGCGGCTAGGCCTGTGCGCCATAGCCGCTGAGCCTGCTTATCAGGAGCCTGTGCTCTGCAACGGGAGAGGCCACAGCAGTGAGAGGCCTGTGTACCACACACACACACACACAAAAGAGTGGTGAGAGTAGGCAACCTTGTCTTATTCCTGATCTTAGAGGAAATGCTTTCAGTTTTTCACCATTGAGGACGATGTTTGCTGTGGGTTTGTCATATATGGCCTTTATTATGCTGAGTTAAGTTCCCTCTATGCCTACTTTCTGGAAAGGTTTTATCATAAATTGGTGTTGAATATTGTCAAAAGCTCTTTCTGCATCTACTGAGATGAACATATGGTTTTTATTCTTCAATGTGTTAATATATTAATATGGTATATCACTGATTGATTTGCATACATTGAAGAATCCTTGCATTCCTGGGATAAATCCCACTTTGTCATGGTGTATGATCCTTTTAATGTGCTAATGGATTCTGTTTGCTAGTATTTTGTTGAGGTTGTTTGCATCTATTTTCATCAGTGATATTGGCCTGTAGTATTCTTTTTTTGTAACTTCTTTGTCTGGTTTTGGTATCAGGGTGATGGTGGCCTCATAGAATGAGTTTGGGAGTGTTCTTCCTTCTGATATATTTTGGAAGAGTTTGAGAAGGATAGGTGTTAGCTCTTCTCTAAATGTTTGATAGAATTCGCCTGTGAAGCCGTCTGGTCCTGGGCTTTTGTTTATTGGAAGATTTTTAATCACAGTTTCAATTTCAGTCCTTGTGATTAGTCTGTTTATATTTTCTATTTCTTCCTGGTTCTGTGTCGGAAGGTTGTGCTTTTCTGAGAATTTGTCCATTTCTTCCAGGTTTTCCATTTTATTGGCATAGAGTTGCTTGTATTAATCTCTCATGATCATTTGTATTTCTCCAGTGTCAGTTGTTACTTCTCCTTTTTCATGTCTAATTCTATTGATTTAAATCTTCTCCCTTTTTTTCTTGCTGGATCTGTCTAACGGTTTATGAATATTTTTTCTCTTCTCAAAGAACCAGCTTTTAGTTTTATTGATCTTTGCTATTGTTTTCTTTGTTTCTATTTATTTTATTTCAGCTCTGATCTTTATGATTTCTTTCCTTCTGCTAATTTTGCGGTGTTTTTGTTATTCTTTCTCTAATTGCTTTAGGTGTAAGGTTAGCTTGTTTATTTGAGATGTTTCTTGTTTCTTGAGGTAGGATTGTATTGCTGTAAACTTCCCTCTTAGAAATGTTTTTACTGCATCTCATATGTTTTGGGTTGTCGTGTTTTCATTGTCATTTGTTTCTCCGTATTTTTTGATTTCCTCTTTGATTTCTTCAGTGATCTCTTGGTTATTTAGCAGTGTATTTTTTTAACCTCCAGGTGTTTGTATTTTTCACTGAGTTTTCCGTGTAATTGCTAGCTTAAATTTACCAAGGCTTGATTTGTGACCCAAGATATCATCTATCCTGAAGAATATTCCATGGGTGCTTGAGAAGAAAGTGTATTTTGCTGCTTTTGGATGGAATGTCCTATAAATATCAATTAGGTCCATCTTGTTTAATGTGTCATTTAAAGCTTGTGTTTCCTTATTTATTTTCATTTTGGATGATCTGTCCATTGGTGACAGTGGGGTGTTAATGTTCCCTACTATGATTGTGTTACTGTCCATTTCCCTTCTTATGACAGTTAACATTTTCCATATGTATTGAGGTGCTCTTATGTTGGGTGAATAAATATTTACAATTGTTATATCTTCTTCTTGGATTGATGCTTTGATCAGTTTGTAGTATCCTTCTTTGTCTCTTGTAATAGTCTTTATTTTAAAGTCTATTTTGTCTGATATGAGAATTGCTACTCCAGCTTTCCTTTGTTTTCCATTTGCATGGAATACCTTTTTCCATCCCCCTACTTTCATTCTGTATGTTTCCCTAGGTCTGAAGTGGGTCTCTTGTGGATAGCATATATACAGGTGTTCTTTTGTATCCATTCATCCAGTCTGTTTCTTTTGGTTGGAGCATTTAATCCATTTACATTTAAGGTAATTATTGATATGTATGTTCTTATTGTTATTTTCTTAATTGTTTTGGGTTTGTTATTGTAGATCTTTTCCTTCTCTTGTGTTTCCTGCCTAGAGAAGTTCCTTAAGCATTTCTTGTAAAGCTAGTTTGGTGGTGCTGAATTATCTTAATTTTTGCTTGTCTATAAAGCTTTTAATTTCTCTGGTGAATCTGAATGAGATCCTTGCTGGGGAGAGTAATCTTCTTTGTAGGTTTTTCCCTTTCACCACTTTAAATATGTCCTACCACTCCCTTCTGCCTTGCAGAGTTTCTGCTGAAAGATCAGCTGTTAACTTTATTGGGATTCCCTTGTATATCATTTGTTGCTTTTCCCTAGCTACTTTTAATATTTTTCCTCATATTTAATTTTTGATAGCTTGATAAATATGTGTCTTGGCATGCTTCTCCTTGGATTTATCTGGTATGGGACTCTCTGTGCTTTCTGGACTTGACTGACTATTTCCTTTCCCATATTAGGGAAGTTTTCAACTATAATCTCTTCAAATATTTTCTCAGTCCCTTTCTTTTTCTCTCCTTCTTTGGGGACCAGTATAATTCAAATGTTGGGTGTTTAATGTTGTCCCAGAGGTCTCTGAGAATGCCCTTAATTATTTTCATTCTTTTTTCTGCTCTGTGGTAGTTATTTCCACTATTTTATCTTCCAGGTCACTTATCTGTTCTTCTTCCTCAGTTATTCTGCTATTGATTCCATCTAGAGAATTTTTAATTTCATTTATTGTGGTTTTTATCACTGTTTGTTTGCTCTTTAGTTCTTCTAGGTCCTTGTTAAACGTTTCTTGTATTTTCTCCATTCTATTTCCAAGATTTTGGATCATCTTTATTATCATTACTTTGAATTCTTTTTCAGGTAGACTGCCTATTTCCTCTTCATTTGTTTGGTCTCGTGAGTTTTTACCTTACTCCTTCATCTTCTGCATATTTCCCTGTCTTCTCATTTTGCATATGTTACTGTGGTTTGGGTCTCCTTTTTTCAGGATGCAATTTTGTAGTTCCTGTTGTTTTGGTATGTGCCCTCAGTGGATGTGGTTGGTTCAATGGCTTGTGTAGGCTCCCTGGTGGAGGGGACTGGTGCCTGTGTTCTGATGGGTACTGCTGGATCTTATCTTTCTGGTGGGTAGTGCTGCATCAGGTCATGTGTTTTTGGGTGTCTGAAAACTTATTATGATTTTAGGCAGCCTCTCTGCTAATGGGTGTGTTTATGTGTTCTGTCCTGCTAGTTGTTTGGCATGGGGCTTCCAGCACTGGAGCTTGCTGGCCATTGGGTGGAGCTGGGTCTTAGGGTTGTGATAGAGATCTCTGGGAGAGCTCTTGCCAGTTGAATATTTGGGGCTGGGAAGTCTCTGATGGTCCAATGTCCTGATCTCAACTCTCCCACCTCAGAGTCTCAGGCCTGACACGAGGGCAGGACACCAATACCCTGTCAGCCACATGGCTCAGAAGAAAAGGGAGAAAAAAGTAAAGAAAAAATAATAATAAATTAATAAATAACAATGAAATTACTAAAATAAAAAAAATTTAATTAAAAAATTAAAAAGTAATAATAATAAAAAAGAAGAGAGCAACCAAACCAATAAACAAACCCACCAATGACAACAAGTGCTAAAAACTATACTAAGATAAGCATAAAAATCAGGAACAAATCAGTCGCAGCAAACCCCAAGTCTACAGTTGCTCCCAAAGTCCACTGCCTCAATTTTTGGGTGATTCATTGTCTATTCAGGTATTCCACAGATGCAGGGTACATCAAGTTGATTGTGGGGATTTAATCCTCTACTCCTGGGGCTGCTGGGAGAAATTTCCCTTTCTCTTCTTTATTCGCACAGTTCCTGGTGTTCAGCTTTGGTTTTGGCCCCACCTCTGTGTGTAGGTCACCCTCAGGCATATTTTCCCTGCCCAGACAGGAGGTGGTTAAAGCAGCAGCTGATTAAGGGGCTCTGGCTCACTCAGGCCAGGGGGAGGGAGGGTTATGGAATTCGCGATGAGCCTGTGGTGGCAGAGGCCAGCATGATGTTGCCACAATCTGAGGTGTGCTGTGTGTTCTCCCTTGGAAGTTGTCCCTGGATCACAGGACCCAGACAGTGTCAGGCTGCACAGGCTCCTGGGCAGGGGGGCGGGGTGTGTGTGGATAGAGACCTCTGCTTGCACACTGGATTCTTGGTGGCTGCAGCAACAGACTTAGCATTTCATGTCTGTCTCTGGGGTCCGATCTGATAGCCACAGCTCACGTCTATCACTGGAGCTTGTTTAGTTGGTGCTCTGCCTTCTGTGGGCAGACAGGTAAAGAATCCCCTCTCCTTGCACACCCCAAAACAATGGTCTCTTGCCTCTTAGGCAGATCCAGACATTTTCCCAGACACCCTCCCAGCTAGTTGTGGTGCACTAGCCCCCTTCAGGCTGTGTTCATGAGCCAACCCCAGTCCTCTCCCTGCGATCTGACCTCTGAAGCCTGAGCCTCAGCTCCCAGCCTCCACCCACCCCGTTGGGTGAGCAGACAAACATCTCAGGCTAATGAGTGCTGGTCAGCACCAATACTTTGTGTGGGAATCTCTCTGCTTTGCCCTCTGCACCCCTGTTGCTGTGCTCTCCTCTGTGGCTCCAAAGCTTCCCTCCCTGCCCAACCCCCATCTCTGCCAGTGAAGTGTCTGCCTAGTGTGTGGAAACATTTCCTCCTTCACAGATCCCTTCCAGAGGTGCAGGTCCCATCCCTATTGTTTTGTCTTTTCTTTTTATCTACCCAGGTACATGGGGATTTTCTTGCCTTTTCAGAACTCTGAGGTCTTCTGTCAACATTCAGTAGGTGTTCTGTATGAGTTGTTCCATATGTAGATGTATATTTGATGTATCTGTGGGGAGGAAGGTGATCTCCACGTCTTAGTCATCCGTTATCTTGAAGGTCCCTGAAATACTAAGTAAATTTTAAAGTTCTCATCATAAGAAGAAAAATTCTATATATGGTGACAGATGTTAACTAGGCTTATTGTGGTGATCATTTTTCAATACATACAAATATCTATTTTTATGTTGTATGTCTGAAACTGTATGTTGGATATCAATTATATCTCCAAAAAAGTTGAAATACTTAATTACCATGGTATTCACATAGTATTATGGTGAAATAACCACTAACACCAACTCCTTTTTTCCCCAAAAGAAAATTTTGAGTAAAAGATTTACAAAATAAGAGGGTTATTAAAATTTTTTTCAAAAATTGGTAAATCATAATTGTCATACACATAAAAATAAACATGTTAATTTTTTTATTTAAGTCAGTAATGACTCAACTGGTAATGTGTTGCAACTGATCCCAAGGATAATCCAAACAACAGACATTATAAATCTAGAATATTGAACTGAGTGGGTGAATGTCCACAGTTGGTGACAGAAGTCAATTTTACCTGTGCTGGACAGAATTACATGTCTTCAGGCAAGAATTATTTTGCATTGTTAGCAGCCATCTGAAATTTAAAAAGTTGTAAAATAACTCCCATAGAAACAGAAACAGATAATGTGCCAGAGAAGACATACTTTTCCAATGAAGTACAATTTTTCCCTACACTCTAATACTTTTTTAAGTATAGTTGTTTCATAATATAAGTGACAGGTAAGTAGATTAATGAAAAAATGATGGGTAGAAGCATAATGGAATGCATGAATGAACTAATAAAAGACTCTGGAAAGGGTTTTTCATAACCTCTTATCACTCCCTCATTTGTCCTCCAATAGGAACACATGTTCATCTCACTTTTCCTCCAAATTTTTTCTCCTTATCATGACTACATTTCCATATTTTTTTTTTCTGTTAGCCAATCATCTGATTTCACTCTTCTGCTTCCATTTCCTGTTTTTTCTCAACCTTTTCTAATTTCCGCAGTCATACTTTTTCTTCTTGTGCTTCTTTATAACAGCCACTTTTACTCGTGGATAATGATTCAATGGCTGAGAGCAAAAAAAGTGAAATCACCTAAAACTTCAAAATATATATAGTAAAAATGAAAGCTTAAAGGAGATAGAGTTCCCATATTCTTTTCTCCCTATGTTAGTTTTTCTTTTTTAATTAAATATATTTCCCACTCTCTAAATACTTTTTCAATCCTCTTTTTTACTATTGAATGCTAGATCAGGAGACCTAAGTTAAAAATAATTTAATGTTCAAGCAACAAATTGAAGTTGAATTTTATTTAAATGTCTGTGTTGGCGTGCCAAAAAATATGAGGATGGAAGTGTGGGAGAGAATTGCAATTGATGAGAAAAGCAAAGGATATAAACAAATGTCAAATGTTTATTTTGATTTTCTAAGGGATACAACATGATGATATAAGGTACATATACACTGTGAAGTGATTACCATAATCAACTTAATTAACACATCCATCACCTCACATATTTACCATTTTATTTTGTGTTGAGAACACTTTTAAGACCTACCCTCTTGGCAAATTTCAGATATATAATCCAGTATCACTAACTAAAATCACCATGCTGTACTTAGATCTTCAGAATTTATTCACCTGTAACTGAAAATTTGTACCCCTGGACCTACATCTTCCCTTACACTCCTCCCCAACTGACCCTTTGAAACCATCATTCTACACTTTGGCTCTGTGACCTTGACTTTTTAAGATTCCACATATAAGTGTGATCATGTAGTATTTTTCTTTCTGGGTCTGGCTTATTTCATTGATCATAGAATCATCTAGGGTCATCCCTGTTGTCACAAATGGCAGGATTTCCTGCTTTTTATGGTTGAAAAATAGTCCATCCTTTACCACGTTTTCTTATTTATTGAAGTGGGTTTGATTTATCATATTATATTTGTTTCAGATATACAACATAGTGATTCTATATTTTTACAGATTATATTCCATTTAAAGTTATTACAAGATAATGGCTATATTTCCCTGGGCATATACTTATCTTTGCTGTTTATCTATTTTACACATAGTAGTTTTTATCTCTTAATCCCATACCCTTCTCTTGCCCCTTCTCTTCCCTCTCGCTACTGGTAACAGTTAGTTTGTTTTCTACAACTGTGAGTTTGTTTCTGTTCTGTTATATACATTTGTTTCTCTTATTATTTCTATTTCACATACAAGTTAAAAAGTGGAGTATTTGTCTTTCTCTGTCTGACTTCACTAAATATAATATCTTCTACAACCACATTATTGCAAATGGCAGAATTTCATTCTTTTTTATGGATGAGTAATATTCCAGTGTGTGTGTGTGTGTGTGTGTGTGTGTGTGTGTGTGTGTGTGTGTACATATGCCACATCTTATTTATCCATTCATCTGTCAATGGGCATTTAGGTTTCTGCCATATCTTGGCTATTGTAAATAATGCTGCTATGAACATTGGGGTGCATGTATCTTTTCAAATTAGTGTTTTCATTTTCTTTGGATATATGCCCAGGAGTGGAATTGCTGGATCATATGGTAGTTTTTTTTTTTTTTAGTTTACAAGGAACCTCCATACTTGTTTCTATAGTGGTTGCACTAATTTACATTCCCACTAACAGTATACAAGAGTTACTTTTTCTCCACTTCCTCACCAACATTTGTTATTTGTAGACTTTTTGATGATACCCATTTTGATAGATGTGAGGTGATGTCTCACTGTGGTTTTGATTTGCATTGCTTTGATGAGTAGTGACGTCAAACATCTTTTCATGTGCTTCTTGACCATTGGTATGTCTTCTTTGGAAAAATGTCTATTCAAGTCTTCTTCCCTTTTTAAAATTGGGTTTTTTTTTATGTTGAGTAGTATGAGTTGCTCATATATTTTGGGTGCTAATCCCTTATCAGTCATATTGTTTGCAAATATTTTCTTCCATTCAGTCTTTTCATTTCATCTGTGATTTCCTTTTCTGTGCAAAAGCTTTTAAGTTTAATTATGTCATATTTGTTTACTTTCACTTTTGTTTCTTTTGACTTGGAAAACAGATCCAAAAAATATTGCTATGATTTATGTCAAAGAGTGTTCCGCCTATTTTCTCTTCTAAGAGTTTTATGGTTTCAGGTCTTACATTTAGGTCTTTAATCCATTTTGAGTTTATTTTTGTATGTGGTGTGAAAGAATGTCCTAATTTTATTCTTTTACCTGTAATGGTCCAGTTTTCCCAGCACCATTTATTGAAGATACTTTTTCTCCATTGTTTATTCTTTTCTCTTCTGCTGTAGATAATTGATCGTAAGTGCGTGGCTTTATTTCTGGGCTCTCTATTCTGTTCCAATGATCTATGTGTCTGTTTTTGTGCCAGTACCATGCTGTTTTTATTACTGTAGATTTGCAGTAGTGTCTGAAGTCAGGGAGCATGATAACTCCAGCTTTGTTCTTCTTCCCTTTTTTATAATAGCCATCTTAACAGATGTGAGGGGATATCCTACTGTAGTTTTTTTTGTTTGTTTATTTTTCTGTTTGTATTTGCCTGACTCTCTACCCTGAATTGCAGGCTCATTTAGAGTAAGATCATGTTTCATTTGTCTTTTTCTAAACTAATGTATTACTTTTGTAAAGATTTCTGTTAGACCCACACTGATGAAATACTATCTCTTTAGAAATTACCAGAAATTATATTTTATTCATAATTAAATCAATGTAATTACTTACAAAAATATAACCTCTTATGAGGTGTGCAGAATGCAACTTTTACAATTTATCTTTCAACTAGTGAGATATTCTGATATTTCCAAGAATGTTTTATTTGTCACAAGTTCCTCATAGTTTATTTTTGCTCTTGCTTCGTTAATAAGAACAAGCAGAGTAATTGAGGATGAATAGCAGCTACCAAACATTTATGTTTATTTTCATTATGTTTACCCTCAAACTAGAATTAGTAAATATACCTGCATTACCATGTTATGTGTTATGTCCTTTTTTCATTTAGAGGGACTATATAATGATTATAAAATTTTACTGTTTCTGCCTCCAGAATGCGAGGAGGCTTGGGGGGAAATCCCATACCCCCTGTCTGTGTATCTTTCCATTTTTATTTTACATTATTTTTCCAGTTTTATTGAGGTATAATTGACATATAACATTGTATTAGTTTCAAGTGTACAAATAATGATTTGATACATGTATATATTGCATAATGAATGCTACAGTAAGTTTAGTTGACATCCATAACCTCACATACTTACAAATATTTTTCTTATAATGAGAACTTTATAATTTATTCCCTTAGCAACTTTCAAGCATACAATACAGTGCTATTAAATATAGTCACCATACTTTACATTACATCTCCAGAGCTTATTTATCTTATAGCTGAAAGTTTGCACCTTTTGACCACCTGGTATACCATTTGTTGGTCATTTGTATATCTTTGGAAAAATGTCTATTCAGGTCATTTGTCCATTTTTAATCAGGCCAGTAGTAGTAGCAGTAGTATTTTTTGCCATTGAGTTAAAGGCATTTCTTAAATATTTTGGATATTAACCACTTATCAGATGTGTGGTTTGGAAATATTTTCTCCCACACGGAGGTTGCTTTTTCATTGTACAGAAGCTTTTTAGTCTCATGTAGTCCCACTTGTTCATTTTGCTTATGTTGCCTGTGCTTAGGTGTATCCAAAACCTAGGAATATAATGATTTCAGCTCTTATGTTTAAGTCTTTAATCCCTATTGTTTTGATTTTTTGCATATGGTATGAGTCCAGTTTTACTCTTTTGTATGTGGATGTCCAGTTTTCCCAACACATTTATTGAGGAGATTATCCTTTCCACATTGTGTATTCTTAATGCCCATGTCAAAGATTAGTTGACCTTATGTGCATGGGTTTATTTCTGGGCTCTCTATTACGCTCAATTGGTCTTTGTTTTTATGCCAGTATCATGCTGTGTTGATTACTATAGCTTTCATAGTTTGAAATCAGGCAGTGTAATGTCTCCAGCTTTGATCTTCCTGCTCAAAATTGCTTTGCCTTTTTGGGGTCTTTTGTGGCTTCCCATGAATTTTAATTTAGTTTTTCTATTACTTTGAAAAATGCTGTTGTAATTTTGATAGGGATTGCATTCATTATGTAGATCGCTTTGGGTAGTATAGACATTTTGAAAATGTTATCAAATACTTTTTCTACATCTATTGAGATGGTCATATGGTTTTTATATTTCATTCTGTTAATGTGATATGACATTTATTGATGTGGGTATGTTGAGCCATTTTGTATCACAGGGATAAATTGCAAGTGATCATGGTGTACTATCCTTTTAATGAACTGTTGAATTTGATTTGGTAGTGTTTTGTTGATGATATTTGAATCTATGCTCCTCAGGGATATTGGCTTGTAACTTTCTTTTCTCATAGTGTCCTTAATCTGGCCTTGGTATGAGGGTCATATATTTTTTATAAAAAGAATTTGGAAGTGTTCTCTTCTCTTCAATTTTTTGGAAGAGTTTAAGAAGGATTGGCTTAATTATTCTTTAAATATTTGGTAAAATTCATCTATGAAATCATCTGGTATTGGGCTTTCTTTGTTGAGAGGACTTTGTTTACTGATTCAATTCCCTTACACACTATTGATCTGTTCACATTTTCTTTTCCTTCGTAATTGTCTTGGGAGACTGTATGTTACCAGGAAATTATTCCTTCTACAATAGATTTTCCAAATTGTTGGCATATAATTGTTGATAGTGGTCTCTTATGATTCTTTGTATTTCTGTGGTATCTGTTCATTCCTAATTTCATTCCTGATTTCATTTATCTGAATCTCCTCTCTTTTTCTCTTGGTTAGTCTTGTTAAAAGTTTGCTAATTTTACTTTTTTTTGCTATCTATTTGTTGCTGTTCTTATTACTGTTCATCTTTTTTTTTAATTGTTTTTTTTCTATTTAATTTATTCTTGCTCTAAGATTTATTGATTTATTTCTGTTAATTTTATGCTTAGTTTCTTCTTTTTTTTCTGGTTTCTTGAGGTGTAAAGTTAGGTTATATATTTCTAACCTTTCTTTTTTCTTAAAATTTCTTTTCCATGTTCCCAGCTCTCCAGACTATTCAGCCATGCTTATCTCCACAGTGTTCCGGGTGGAAAAGGAAAGAATTGGCCTCTTGGGCTGCATCTAGGTGGGTAGGAAAGCTGGGTGCTCACTACATGCTTATTTTCTCCTGTGGAAGAAATCACAGGCCAAGAGCATCTCTCTTGATATTGAAATTTGCTGCCTTGGAGAAGGGACAATGCTGGTAAAGTGAAACTATATTTCTTACCCTCTTTTATGCACCTGTTCTTGGATTATTTTTGCTCTAATGGCATGCTAGAAACTCTGCTGGATCCCCAAGTTCCCACAAAGTTATTCTCATCTGTGAGTGGTTGCAAAAATTAGTGTTTCTCTGAGTGGGATGAAGCCTGAAAACTCCTATTCTGACATCTCATCGATGTAACACAAGTGTGGAATTTTTAAAAGTTGAAATACTTGGAAAACTAAGTACTTCCATATGAATTACTTGAATCCTCTATTTCTCTTTAGAGGCACACATATAACCACAGTAATTGTTTTTGTTATTTGCCTGTTAAGTGGTAACATAGCTTTACTTATTGAGATCAATTTTCTAGACAGTATTTAGATACAAACTTGTGCAACATCTTCTTTCCATAAAAAATCCATTTTTGTATACATATTAGTGAAAGATAATTTTTCCCAACCTACCTGGAGTCAATTCTGTTATTCACAGTTTAAAAAAATCAACACTGTGTTTTGTTAGGAACAATTTTTGGTTGGTGTTGACTTATGCTGACACCCTCCATTCAGGGTAAGACAGTAATTTAAACACACACACACACACACACACACACACACACAGATACTTAATACATGTTCATTCTGCTCTGTTGGAATAATTATTTTAAAATTCTTATTTTTAGAGTTTGTTATTATATCTCATTTAAAATTGTTTAATTTATTTTGAATGAAAGCATATAATATTATTTCCTTATTTTCTTCTCTGAAGGACAGATTGTCATGCATTTGTTATAAAAGGAAGCATACAAAGACTATTTGGGGGAATAAAGGTATACTAGAGAAAATGAAGACAGAATCTTCCACAAGAGAATCTATATATTTTTTAGAACAGCCCATTTTTATAAACTCAGGAAAAAAAAGTTTTGTAGAGTGTCATCTGGGATTAGGTTTTCAGAACTTGAAGTCTCTTCACTTCTTGATATTTTTAGTGTTGTTCAGCTTAATGATTTTGGATGTGATGAAAATGCACAAATTAAGGGTATAGTTTTCTCTCATAGTTAGTGAAAGACACTGAGTTATAAAACTCACATGAGAAATCAGAGTTATTTAAAAAATTATAACTGAAGAAATGCCCTTGTGTACTTGAGAAGTCTCTCATCTTCTCTCTTAACCATTCCACATTTTCTGAAGGAATTAAAATGCAGTGGTAAGAGGAAATTTTTTACATTTATTAAAAAAAGAACACTAACCTTGGTATTCAGTGATATGCATGTACAGTAGCCAGATGATACATATTTCAGTACTAATTAATATGTGCAACACAGGTTTCTGTTAATTTATAAAAATTTTCAGTTAACTGTATTATTGATAGGTGGCTTTCAGGTAATATGTAGGCTAAAAGGGAAAGACAAATCATTAGGATGCATAAAATATTGGTGACGTATCTACCGGCCAAGAGTTGGTATTGATTGTTATCTTATCATAGGTACACAGTAGATCAGATAACCTAAAATGTATGTCCAAACCAGTAAGACTAGTGCTAGTTTAATATCAGACAGGATGGGAATATTAGGAAAAGTTAACATCTCTTTGGGGATATAACAGAGAATCAGGCTAATCATAATTACATGATTTATCATGCATATTATGTAAATGGTGAATGTAACACTTAATGTAGAAGACAAAGTAGTTTCCTGCTTAAAGAATATATGTGTTGCTAACTTTTCAAGTTCTAGAGAATAAAGAGGTGAAATTGGATTTAAATACTAACTTTGAAACTTATTAGATATATGGTTATTGTTAATTTGCAAAAATTCTCTGAACCTGTGTCTCCATTTGTGATATGTAGATAACAATACTGAATTTTTAAGATTATCATGAGATAAAATGATATATCCTATGTAAAAACGTTCAGTACATGCTAAAACTCTGTCCAAATGATACTCTTTATAAGAGTATCATCTTTTACTCTTTAAAAGATGGTACACAAAGCTACCATCTTTTCATAAATTAGCTGATTAAAGCACTATGGGCCCTGTCTGGCAATCTTGAAAATCTGTTCTACAACATGGTCAGGGTCATGTCTATATTTTATTCTCCCTCTCCCTACCTATAAAGCTATAAAGCCTATAATAAGGCTAAGTAATTTTCATAATTCCAACATTTCCTTTTGTTATCTGTATATTTTATAACTCATAATCTGAAAAGAAGATAGAAAACAAAAGGAATCAGGGATTCTTCTGACAGAATTGTCACTGCAATGTTTTATGAAAAACCCACCTCTTTAATGATGCTTGCATTATTTACTTTGGTTAGGATTCCTTAGAGAGATATCTTACCTTTAATTCCTCTTTGGTATCCCTAATTTAAAACCTAAATTTTTAGTTTATTGTGATCTTCCTCTTTTTTGCATGTTATTACATACACAGAGTGTGTTAGTGAGCACTATCTCCTGTGGTTTGATATAGTCAAAGTGCTGAAAAAAAAACAAAAACTGGCAAACAAAATTATACCCAGCAAAGCTGCCCTTCAAAAATGAAAGTGAGAAAAAGACTTTTCCAGGCAAACAAAAATTGAGGGATTTCATCACCACTAGACTTATCTTACAAGAAATACTAATGGTAGTTCTTCAAGTTAAAATGAAAGAAACAACATGAAAACATGTAAAAATATCAAACTCACTGGTAAATGTAAATATACAGTTGAATTTGGAATACTTTAATACTCTGATGGTGGTGTATAAATTACTTTTAACTTTAATACAATAACTAAAGACAAAAGTATTAAAAATAACTATAGCTATAATAATTTGTTAAAGTTTACAGAATATGAAAAGCTGTAAGTTGTGACATCAATAGCCTAAAAATGTTTGGAGGGAGAAGTAAACTGTAGAGTTTTTTAATATGATTGAAGTTAAGTTGCTGTCAGTTTAAAATGCACTGTTATAAGATGTTTTGTGTAAACCTCATGGTAACCACAAAGAAGAAATCTCTAGTAGATACAAAAAAGAGAAAGGGATACAAATATACCACTTCAAAAAAATCAACAAATCATAAAGGAAGATAGCAAGAGAGGAAGAAAGAAAGAAGCTACAAAGCATCAGAAAACAACGAAATGGCAATAGTAAATCCTTACCTATAATTACCTGTCTTACTTAACATCACTTAAAATGTAAATGGATTGAATTCTCCAATCAAATATGCATAGTGGCTTAATGGATAAAAAAACAGGATCTGACAATATGCTGCCTACAAGAGACTCATTTCTACTTTAAGGACACAAAGACTGAAAGTGAAGGGATGGAAAAATATATTTCATGTAAATGGTAACCAAAAGGTAGCAAGGGTCACTATACTTATAACACACAAAATAGACTTTCAGTCAAAATCTGTTACAAGAGACAAAGAAGGTCACTATAAAATGATAAAGGGGTCAATTCATTGAGCGAGTATTTTAACAGCTATAAATGTATATGTACCCAGTTACAGAACTAAAAGAAGAAATAGGCAGCAACACAATAATAGCAGGGAACTTCAACACCCATTTTCAATAATGAATAGATCATCCAGAGGGAAAATCAACAAGGAAAGTGTAGACTTGAATAACACCATAGACCATATGTACCTAACAGACGTACATAGAACATTCCACCTAAGAGCAGCAGAATATACATTGTTCTAAAGTGTCTGCAAAGCATTCTCAAGGATAGATCATATGTTAAGCTACAAAATAAGTCTTAACAAATTTAAGAATATTGAAATCATACCACAATAGTATGAAAGTAGAAATCAGTAATAGGAGGAAAATTGAAAAATTGACAAATATGTGGAAATTAAATTTCACACTTCTACATAATCAATGGATCAGAGAAGAAATCAAAAGGGAAATCAAATGTATCTTGAGAGAAACAAAAATGGAAATACAACATACTGAAATTTATGGGGTGCAGCAAAAGCAGTTCTAAGAGGGAAGTTTATGGTTATAAATGCCTATGTTATGAAAAAAGAAAGATGTGAAATATATAACCTAACTTTACACATCAGGGAACTTAGAAAAAGAAGAACAAACTAAGTACAAAGTTAGCAGGAGAAAAGAAATAATAAATATTAGAGCAGAAATAAATGAAGTAAAGACTAAAAAACAATAGAAGAGATCTATGACAATCGTTTGGCTTTTTGCAAAGATAAACAAAATTGTCAAAACTTTAGCTAAACTAACCAAGAGAAAGAGAGAGAAGTTTCAGATAAATGACATCAGAAATGAAAAAGGAGACATCACAACTGATACCACAGAAATATAAAGGATCATAAGAGACAACTGTCAACAATTATATGCCCACAAATTGGAAAATCTAGAAGAAATAAGTTCCTGGAAACATACAAACTCCCAAGACTGAATTATGAAGGAAGAGAAAATGTGAATAGATCAATAATGAGTAAGGAGATTGAATCAGTGATCAAAAACCTCCCAACAGAGAAAATCCCTGGACCAGATGGTTTCACCTGTGAATTCTTCCAAAACATATATACACTCCCATGTTTAATGCAGTATTATTCACAATAGCTAAAATATGGAAACAACCTACTTGTCTGTCAATGGACAAATGGATAAAGAAAATGTGGTATAATCTATATACAATGGATATTATTTAGCTTTTAAAAATAAGGAAATCCTGCCATTAGTAACAACTTGGATGAAATTGGAGGGCATTATTCTAAGTGAAATAAGCCAGGGACAGAAATACAAAAGCTGCACAAACTCACTTATACGTGGAATCTTAAATTTTCAAACATATAAAAAATGATAGTAGAAAGATGATTGCCAGGGGCTGGGAGATTGGATGAATGATGAGATTTTGGTCAAATGTTACAGAGTTTCAATTACACAGAATGAATGAGTTCTAAATATCTAATGTACAGCATAGTAGCTATAGTTAATAATACAGTGTTGTATGCTTGAAATTTACTAAGAAAGTAGATCTTAAGTGTTCTAACTACCAAAAAAAAAAAAAGGCAACTATGTGAGGTGTTGTATATGATAATTAGCTTGATTGTGGTAATCATTTCACAACATATAAGTATATCAAAACATCACATTTTACACTTGAATATATATGATTTTTATTTGTCAGTTATACTTAAAGCTGGGGAAAAGCAATACAATGAAACTTATAATAACAGTATAATACTTGGGCAATATAATCAAATAAAAATATGTATTTAATTAAAGAATCTATTCTTAGTTGTGTATGCACTCCAGTTCTCACTTTACTTGTGAGAGTAAACAAGACTTATATTTTAAGAAAAAGAAATCTGTTTTTCTTGCTATGAATGTGAAAGACATCTTATTTTTACTCTTGAGTCCCAGATAATTATTCATGAATTAAACTGAAGGATGATCTTCTGCTTGGAAGCCTTTATAAGATATAATTTTGTGATTTACTAGTAACTAGAGACTTATGTAATCACTGTAGCTTGTAATTTTAATAGGTAATTAAACTCGTATATTTAGTCTAATAAAAGATATTGAGATTAAACAATGCTCCACCCTCTTTTTTTTTTTTTCTCCCTGGTCGCTTTAACATTCCAAGAATGATTTTTAAATTATACATTTCCTTTTAGTGAAATAATGCATTCCTGGCATGGGCTAAATTAGATTTCCCATAATTATAATAATACAGTTTCAATAGAGTTCAATTTAAAGATTTCTTACAAATCTATTTTTGGTTAAAACATAGCATCTCTTTTGATGAAACTGAGTCATATTCATGTGTGAAATTAGTCCAGGTTCTCTCCCATTCGTCATAATGATGGTAGCACTGTAGACTGAGGATATAGCCCTCTATCCACTTCTTTACTGCTGGATGAAAAGAACTGGATAGAAGCAGTGCTGCAGGAACCCATGGGGTGACTGACAGATGGACTCTCTTGTACAGGCTTTACAGGTGTGAGGTCTGACCCTCAACTCAGAGAGTCAAGAGAATTCTGTGAGTGACAGAAAAACAACTTTACAGGGATGTGGTGTCTTCTCACACACTTTTTGGTGCTATGTGTTGGTAGCAAAGAAAAAGCACCAGATCTGTCTATACAGCATCGCTGAAGTGTTTCTCCACAGTAGGAGGAAGGGGAAAAGTTAGATGATAGAATACAAAGGTAGGGATGGGGGCAGGAAGGGTGAAGTATCTTCTTTTCCTCCATAAAAATGTCGAATGTATCCCTAAGTGGCTTTTTACCTGCCAACTCTCCCCTCTTTCACAGATGTTGTAAATAATGGTAGCAAAGGACATTCTTTTCTTTCTCTGCAGCTCCATGTTAATGACTTTGCTCTGGCAGAAAGTACACACATGGCTGACTGTCTGCTAACAGTCATCCTAAGCCCACTTTTATTAGAGCTTGCTCTAATATTTTTTATTGAATATCTGGATTGGATGTAATACTCTCTTGCATAGTGCCTCTTTCCAGAAATATTTCATTTATGCAACAACAAAATGGTACTTTGAGGGACTTTCTCTTTTAGATGAAATGGTAACCATGAAGCAACAAAAGAGAAATCAGGATAATTGCCCAGTTTTGTGTGCATTTAGTATTTGATATAAACTAGCAGTCCCTTTTATTTTGGATCCTGAGCAATATAGATAAAACATTTAATTGATTTTATTTTCACTATGAGTATCATTGATGCAAATATATTCATGACATTGTATAGCTCCCCCACACACACACCTTGTGTTTAATTTAACACCTGAAAACTCCTAATAATTGATCAAAATCAAGTAGCCAAAAAGGTAAGTAAATAAAAAAGTTGTCTCAGGTGCAGCACAGCTGAGGCGAGATGAATTGGGATTGCTTTTCCACTGAAAAGTCTTTCATAATTGGGCCATATTAAGGAGTGTATTATTGAAAATCCCTGTCTTTCCCAGAAACCACTACAAGGTTCTGAGCTTGCACTGGGCACTTTATTACCAGTCGTGTGAAGGTGAGTGAACTATTCAGTCAGCTAATGTGAGCTGCAATCAAATTAACGCCACAGCGATCCGGTCCAACCTCTGTGGTGTCCTAACTACACATAAACAGAAGATAAAAGAGTTGGGAAGATGGAAAATCATTGAAGAGAAAAGAGAACAAGGGAAACTCTAAAATAGATTTAAGAAGAGGTATAAAAGCCTTCTATATGGTAATTTCTTCTTTTTTTCTCTTCATCGGTCTTTCACAAATAAAGTACTGTCACACAAGTTGTAACGTTCATTTTGTGTTTATTGGAATGTACACATGGTCAGTGTGTTTATTTTTGTGATTTTAAGACATATTTAAGATCAATTTTATACTCTTTACATTCTATGCTAAATATTACTTCATTTAACCCATCTATCAGTTTTATTTATCAGTTAAATATTAATACAACTTTACAGATGAAGAAACCAAGTCTCACATAGGTTGTATAATTTTCACAGGACACGCAGCTAGTAAATTAAGATTGGAGCCTAAATCAGTTTGAAGCCAGAGCCATGTTTTTCCACCATACAGCACTTCCTCTTTCAAGTCTCAGGATTTATATATGAATATTCTTTTAAAATTATGCAATGGTTGCTAGGAGTTTTTTCCCCACCACTCCCTTATTTATTTTAAACACCAGGTACACTCAATGATAAACTGCTAATTTTTGTTGGTATTTTATATATTTTATTCTACTTTTTCATTCTGTTAATGTGAACTGTTTCAACTTGTAACACAATTTAGAGTATCAGGGCCCATAATGTTTCCAATGTATTTCTTATATGATTGAATGCAATACAAAAAGAAAAAAAATGATTACCTTGTAGGAAACTGACCATGCAAAGCCCTTGAGAGGTAGCAAATGAAGAGCTTAAGATCACATGCTTTGCTCCAGCCTAGTTTCTTGGGTTGAAATCCCTACTTTTCCACTAATAGTTAAGAGACACCCACAACTTACTTGCAACTTCAGAGTTTGAGTTACCTGGTCTGTAAAGTTAGCATAATGACCCTACTGACATTTTAGTATAGTAAATTAAATGACTTAATTGAGATTAAAGTGTTTAAACAATACCCGGAAACATGAGAAATCCACACTAAGTATTCATATTAGAAATAGAGAAACAGTTGTAAAATAAGTCACCAAGGGTACAGAGCCGAATAAATGGCAAAGCCTGGATTTTGAAAAAAGGATGCTGGGTCTAGGCTGTGAAGCTGAATTATTGCCCAGGGCACTTATCAGAACCGGTGATTATTTTGGAGTCTCTCTGCCTTAGTTAAACATAAACAATTTTTATTGTTTTATTTTCTTTCGCTGAAGTTCACTCATGTTCAGAATGGCTGGAATAGAATCCAAGTTGAAATACGGATATTTCGAGGTCACTTGAAATAGTAGTTGAGCTCTTTGAACAATGTCCCTCCCCATTCACACAAGCAATCAATGGTTGAGGTAAATACATGATGAAGGTTTAGCTAATCTTTAGGACACATTCAGAACAAATCTGCATTGAAAGCAGATTCCAGAAGTGCTTCAGAATAGCAAGAAATTATGAACAAATGTACACAGTGATGTTTCACATTTCTGGCTATACTCTTAGTCCCGCCCTCATCAGCCCCTCATTGCTGAGATTTGAGAAACGTAATGGGGGGAAGGGAAACCCTGAGAATTACTTAAGACTGTTTTTCTGTCTACTAAACAGAAAGTGTATGTATATTTGTGTATAAAAAATGAAGAAATGTATAAAAATGAAAAAAGAATTCCTCTTACTGCATCTGTTGGTCTCCAGGTCATTATTATGAAGTTCATCTTCAGTACCTTCTTTTCAATATCTCATCAATAGGGAACTGCTGAATGCTTGTAAGGTGGAGGCACTTGGCAACTGAAGGCAGATCTTAAGGCATACTGCCAAATGTACCTCAAGCCCATTTTTGTAGCCTCAAGTTAAACTCAGTAAGGTCTTGAGAAATGTGAAGATTCAGGGAAAGGAATTCTTGCATTTATGAAAAATACATTTCTTCCAATACAGAGGAAAACGGATAAACCTGACTCTAGGTATCTGCTGTTTTCTTTGAAGAAGGGTTTCTAAAATGATGTGGAAGAATGTAATTTCCCTTTCTGCTCTCTTCCCCATTTTTGCTTGGAGGACAAGGAACATGGTAGAAAAATATGTAAGCCAAGGTAGGGCGATCTTCTTACATTGATGCCTCATTAAGGGGAGTTTAAGTTAAGATACCCTGTCCGAGATAAAAATGTTTAAGAGGAATTCCCATTTTATGATCCAAAGAATAATTCAAGAAACAGATTTGTAAGATTGCCCCAGTGTCTTTGTGGCAGAGTTGCAATGGTTATAATCATGTTTGAATTAAATGTTTTCTGATAGAAATCTGATTCATTAAATCACCTGTAGACAGTTAGCTGAGAGTTCATCAACTTATATAACTACAGTAAGTCCCCTTCATACGAACCTTCAAGTTGTGAACTTTCAAAGATGTGAACGTGCATTTGCATGTCCAATCATGTAAGTTAGTTCACGTGTCTGGAGTATGTTGTCACATGCGTGCATCCTCTACAAGTGGTTGCACTTTTGTGTACTTTACCAGAGAAAGGATGAAGAGAGGCAAGAGGAGGAAGTAACTGAAGACAGTCATAATGAAGGAAATGGAAAGGGAGTTTTCTTTATTTGAGGAAGCACTGTTAGTTTTAGAGGCACAGGACCCAAACGTAGAATGGTACGTGTAGGTTGCAGCAGCCGTTCAGAGTGCAATCCAGTGCTACCATGTCTTCTATAATGAGAAAAAAAAGAGCTACTACACAGACATCTCTGGATCATTTTTTCAGGTAGATAGAATTAAATCCAGCAAGGAACCTGTGCCATCAATGTCAGGCAGGCATGAGTGAAATTGCAGCTTGCCCTCCATCTCCTATAGCAGATGATCCTTCAGCTCTACCATCTCCCACCTCCTCTCCCTCCTCCAGTCAGTAACTATTCTAGCCTGTTCACTCGATGCCAGCCCCTGTATGCCAGCTGTTGTACAGTACTACTGTACTTTTCAAGGTATTGTACTGTAAGATTAACAATGTTTTCTTTATTTTTTGTGTTTGTTTTTTATGTATTAGTTGTGTGAAAAATATTATAAACCTATTTCAGTACAGTACGATATAGCCAATGGTGTTAGTTGGGTACCTAGGCTAACTTTGGTGGACTTAGGAACAAACTGGACTTACAAATGCACTCTCAGAACAGAACTCGCTCATATGTAGGGGACTTACTATAATTCATCTAAAAATCATGTAAAGAATGAAGGACATCCACAATTTTATATTATATTGAAAAAGAAATCTTTTTTTGAGATTTTTCCCCAAACATTTAAAGAAATAACTGACCCATAAAAAAATCTTCATTATTTCTGTGCACACAAATAATATTGTCACTCTAAGCATGGCTTTTTGTAGTATAATATTAATAATACAGGCTAGGACTTCTGCATTGGGCTCATGTTTTTTGTTTTTTGATTTTTTTACGGTATGCGGGCCTCTCACTGTTGTGGCCTCTCCCGTTGCGGAGCACAGGCTCTGGACATGCAGGCTCAGCGGCCATGGCTCACAGGCCCAGCCGCTCCACGGCAAGTGGGATTTTCCCGGACCGGGGAACGAACCCGTGTGTCCCCTGCATCGGTAGGCGGACTCTCAACCACTGCGCCACCAGGGAAGCCCTGGGCTCATGTTTTTAAAAACAAATGTTTTAAAACAAAAATAAATTTTAAATCCTGGTATTACTAATGTCTTTGTGTTAGAATGTATTTTTATAACTTCTTCTCATTCATATTTTTTATTTGAGACAGAAAAAAGGAGCACACTTTCACGTGGACATTTTTAGGTTAATGGATTTGATGTTTGGAGTAAGCACCTTGAAGCTTAGTTCCCGACCCACATGCATAACTACTCTTCAGGGGCAGAGCAAACACATGATTCTAAAAGAGTTTCAGTCTAATTTGGTTTAATCAAATTAAAGAGAAGTAATTTCTAAACAGTGAAAGTTCTTGTACGAGGTTAAGTAAGTAATTTAGTTCTGCCACCTATTCAGCATTATTTACTCTGAATTTATCCAATATTTGAATTATGTATGTACTATAATGTCATAATTTTATGGTCAAATCCCCAGCCTCCTAATAAACTTCTAAAGGACTATTACAAGCTACACAAAGAAAGTACTTCATGATTTTATCATGATTTTATCAGGAGAATAAAGACAAACTAACTTTCTCTAACTTATCCAAACACACTGGCATGGAGTGAGAACTCAGACACAAGTGAAAGAGGACAAGAGTGCTCTAAAAGTCTCTGAGCAGCACACCTCTTTCCTCTGTAACTAGTGTGGGATGACTTTTGAAAGCCAAACCAAACCTTGGAAATGGAAATATTACAAGAAACTTGCATATGTTATTGCAGGAACTAGATCTCTTAAGATGTATGTTATGCTTACCATAAAAAATACTGCTATATAAAATATCTGTTCATTCATTAATCCATTCATCAAGTAAATATCATGTTATGAGCATGGTAAGTTAAGTACTGAAACATCCAAAGTTGAAAGTGTCTGTAGAATAAGCTCCTTAAAGGAAGGCAGCCTCTAGAATGAGCGCTCCTGAATGATCCCCACCTCCTGGTAGCTATGCCCTGTGTAATCCCTGGTCCTTACTAGGGCTGGGTGGACTGACTTGCTTCTAATGAACAGAATATAGCAGAGGGGATGGGAAGGCACTTACAGGTGAGGTTGGAAGTGAACTGTGGCCTCTGTTTGGGTCACTCTCTCATTTTCTCTTCATTCTCCCTGGAGTAATCCAGCTGTCTTGTCAGGAGAGACCTGGGCCAGGAACGTGGTGAGCTCGGAGGTGGATCCTCCCTGAAGTTGACCTTCAGAAGAAAGTGCGGCCCCATCTACAGCTTGACTGCACCGTGTGAGAACTGGGACAGACAAGCTCAGCTTAGCTGTGCCTGGATTCCTGACCCACAGAGGTGAGATGATAAATGTTTGTTAACTTGCTATGTTTGGGAGAAACATATTACACAGCAATTTTACCTAAGGCACCATGGCTTTATATCAACAGTGTTCTAGGCTCTCAAAATGTTCTGTTAAATGAAAGAAATGAGGAGAAAAAGCTTAAAGGTTAATAAGGTAAAAATACACGTAGGATTGCAATGCATGATGTGTCAATATTGACACTGATTTTTTTCAGATAATCAATTCTTCTCTTTTTTGGTCATATTTTCTTATCATTAGACATATGCCAAGAATCATTTTATAAACAAGAATTAGGGAGAAATGTTATAATTCTATGTTGATATGGAATAATTTACTCTTAACTTTAAATCTTTACATCTCAAATAGAAAATTCTACATGAACTTGATTTGATATTAGCTTGAGAGCAAACGGCCTGCTTTGTTACAGGGAATTAGATGGTGCTGTGGTCATACTTTGACAGCAAACAACTAGTCCTTCGGGCACCATTGTTACCCTGACATGTGATTGTCAGAGGGAAGCCACTTGAATGGTTTATGCTACGTGTATTTGTATAGATTTCCTTCCAGGTAAACAATGATGCAGTTAGTATGTTAAATGCCATTTCATTTAAGTATGTAAAAGCTTCTGTATGAAAAGTTCTATGTTTTGCTTAAATCAAGAATGGAATAAAGGTGAAAGAATACAAACAGACCCAGGAACAAGGTAAGATGATACCAGAAATTGAATGTTAAAAATATTCATCTTTCTTTTCGAACTGTTTACTGAATGTGCATTAAAAGTTCAAACTGAAGATCATAAAATCAGTGGTAGTACCCAATATATATACATAGGTATATATTTGCCTGTACTGAGACATCTGTCACTTAGATAATATTACATTTCCTATGATGACTTCAATTTTTTGAAATAATACTGGCTGGAGATGATGATTAAAATTTATATATTTTGCTTACTATTTTTGAGTTACTGTTGTTCTCAGGTATCAAAAGGACTCCTAAAGATGACAGTTAAAGAACGTATTGGAGAGCTGTCAAGACTATTTTGCAGATCTTATCCCATATATGGTGTATCCTATCCATTCTGTATATGCCACATCCTACTCAGGAGTGCAACCACATAGGATGTCAGGATTGGCCAGTTCTTCCAGTCTGCTGACCTCTCATAGACATAGCTTCTCTCATATTTTACCTATTATTAGCAAACCAATTAGGTCCAGGGACAGAACCTTTTAGACTATACTTACATAGCTTTATAACAGAAATCAGGTGACAACCACATAATACCTGCTGAAATTAAGTAATTTTGAGGTGGAAATTTAATCATTCCTTTCAGTTCAAGTATTTTACTCAATTACTTTTGTCTTATGAGATAAAACACAAACTGATTCTACAATATACATGGGCACTGGAATATTTCTAATGTTTTATAGTGCTTTGCTTAAAATAAGGGCATAGATAGTTATGAAGAGACACTAAACTAAAATTTATTTTTTAGCTATAACTTCCTTCATAGTTGCAAAAGGAAATGAATTAAGCAAGACCAGTCCCCTGGTAAGAAATAGACTAACAGCTTAAATATGTAACCTGAAGCAGTTGTCTAGCCTCAAGTGAGATTCATCTTATATTGTTTCTTAATCTATTTAATAATTTCATTTTATTGAAGTTTAAATTCCTTTAGTAATGAAAGTCAGTTATATTGGATTAAACCTGACACTTATAGCCTCTCTCTGCTAAGAAAAGGAATGAAAAACTAATTTCTCCTGAATGTATGGAATCAGATCACACTAGTTTAGTAATATCCATTTTACATGAAATATTTCATAAGAAAATAACCTAAATAAGTTTCAATATATCACGCTTTCATTTTTCTAACACTTTTTTAGTAGAAGTTTAATTCTAAGTGATATATAATATAAAGAAGCTTTCTGACATCAGCAGAGACACCTATAAGCTACAAGGAATCTCTCCTATTTTGTTGTCTGTAGCTTAACATAGTATTTAAAATATACACCACATATTCTTTCAGCTTGACGTTAGTTCAGATTTATTAATTTTGTCAATCAGTGGCCCACCAAGTAATTCTATATTAATAAAAGTCAGTTTAAAAGATCATAGAAATAAATTAAAAATGGATGCAAGCAGACATCAGTCTCAGTAACACAGACCTACCCTTGGGGTTCAGAGCTACCCTGTCACGTGTCCTGTTTTCCACATTTTTTAAAACCATCTCAAAGACCCACTTTACTGAAGCATAAGAAGTCCATCTCTTCTCCAGTTGTCTGCTCTGTAAATATACTTTCTAAGACCTGTGGCAGAGTGTGGTTGCACAGGGAAAAGGGAAGCTTTCTGATTTTTCTGCAGACACAGGAAATCAACAGTGCAGTGGTTGATGACCTTTTGCTGCCACTCAGGGTCATTGCGCTGAATTACTCTTCATGATCCTTCCAATGCTGCTGGCTTCCTCACCATCACTGCCTCCTTGGCTCAGGTGAGCAGCCCTGTATGCTGACTACCTGGGAAATTAAGACAGTACTGACTGTAGAGATGATAGATCATTTTACTAAGCACCTTTTATGCACCAGGCATGATCATAAGCATATTACATATTTTACCTCACCTTGGCCAGTGTCAGATGATTTAGGGCCAGCATGTTCTTCCTTTGGACTATATCAGTACTATATTCAGTCAGACTCCCTGTACGAGTTTGCTAGGGTTGCCATAACAAAACATCACTTGCTGGGTGGCTTAAATAAGGAAATTTATTTTCTAACAATTTTGGAGGCTGGAAGTCCAAGATCAAGGTGCTTGGAGGCTTGGTTTTTTCTGAGGTGTCTCTCCTTGGTTTGCAGATGGCAGCCCTCTGTGTCTTCACATGGCAGGCCCTCTGTTGGTGCATGAACTTTCCTGGTGTCTGTGTCCTAATCTCCCCTTCTTCAGTCAAACTGGACTAGGGCCCACCCTAGTGCATCATGGTAATTTGACCACCTCTTTAAAGGCCCTATCTCCAAATACATGTCACATTCTGGGTTACAGACGTGAGCATTTCAACATATGAATTTTGGGGGGAACATAATTCAGCCCCTAATTTACCCAAGTCTATACATATGTCAGAATTTTTTATGGTCTCGTGTAGGCACAGAAGACAGTGACTACTCTGTGTTCCACATTCCAGGATAACAATTAACCCCAGAATAACAATTCAACCCCAGAAACAAATAGGATTTATCTGTTAAATATTTATGTTCTAACACTAAAACTTACTTTCTCTAATGGGGCCCATACTTGAGAAACACATCTCCTGGAAGGAATAGGGGGCAGGGAGTAGTCTGCGGATGTCCCACTGACAAAGTCGATGACCATGATGTATCAACAGCATCTCATCTCTCTTCACTTGTTTATGTAAAACCTTATACACAATTAACAAAACATTACAGATGTGGGAGGATGGTGAGAATTATAAAATTAATGGTGCTGGAGCCATTAAAAACTATTGGGGTAAAATTTAGATTCTGTCTTTATGTATTAAACCAAAATAAGTTCCAGAAAAACTATAGGGTTAAATATTTTAAAATCAAGAATAAAAATTTAGAATAGACTTAAGCTTAAATATCAAATCTCTTTTGGAGGGAAAAATTCTAAGCCACAGGGACAAATGAGAAAAAAATGCATGTGTTTGATATCTATATTTTTAAACAGTATAAGGTAATTAAAAATAATAAAGTAGGCCAATTATCCAAAAATAAATTATGTTAAACCTCACTCAAAATGTCAAAATCCCCCAAATAGCAATTAAGAATTATGCACAAAATATGATCAGATAAGTTAGAAAATAAGAACTACAAATAACCACTACTTACTAGTAATCACAGAATTATAAAATAAAAGAATGAGATATCCTTTTTCACTTTGGGGAAAGAGGATAAAAAAAGAGAAAATATCAGCCCTGGTGATGCTACAGTGAAATTAATATTCACATACAACTTAACAAAAAATTATTTTGTTTCAAACTTTTGGAAAAGTTATTACAAATATATAATAATATTTATGTTTAATAACAGATAAAATAACACATATTTAATAGTCTATAAAAGCCACTCATAACCTTTGACCAAGTAAAAGTCTTGTCCTTAATAACAAACTCCCCAAATCCCTGAGAAACAAGTTTTTCCTTAAATCATTTGCCACCAATCCAGATCTACTTAGTGTAATTATTTATGTAATCTACTGCAGAAATAAAAATGTGTTTGATAAGAGGATGCTGTCTCAGACTTTACTGAGAGTGTCATTAATACAGAATATAAGCAAAAATACAAAATTCCTCAATTCTGAACACACCTGGCCCAAGAATCTCAGATGAGGATTGTTGACCTGTGATTCCATTTCAGTCTATCTAAGGAAATTATTATGAAATTCAGACAAAATCATATATACTTTCATCTTAATTCCAGCAATATTTATATCATTTGGTAATGGATAGGAGAAAATATCTAATAAGAAGTTGTAAAACAGTTATACAATTAATAAAATATACACCTGTGCAATGTTTAAAGGACACCTAACATGGGCTTTCAAAAGTGAATAACAACATGATATATCAGAAAAGTTTCAGCTACATTTTAAAAAGTGACTTAAACATGATTTTTAAAATTCTCACATATAGAATTGCAAAGTAGGCAATTTAGACCTGGTCTTGTAGCCCCATGATTATCAGTTCTTAGGTTTTTCTTTTTGCTCCACTGTCTTTAGTGTGCTGCTTCAGGTCCATGGTGGCTGCCTAAGACCAGCCACTACATTCATATTACAATGAGCAGGAACTGAAAGGAAGAAGTGTTGCCTCTATTCACTGTTAAGAGATTTCTTAGAAATTCCACATATGGCAAGAACACACTCTCTTACACAATTAGTTAGGAATACCTAACTATGAGACAGGCCAGGAGAGCTGGTGCCTAGCTTTAAAGATGCTCATCCAGAAAGAAGGGGGGATGAATACAGTTTGTGTTGGGAAGGGAGGAGACTGCAGAGGGATAGCAGTCTTTGCACACCTGGAAAGTAATTACACTGTAATATTAAACAAAATAAAACAGGTTGAATAGTTTAATTGGTAGGATATCACATAAATACTGCTTGGAGGAAAGACTGAAAGTAAATACCACAAAATTTTAATAATATTTCCTCTAAATGGCAGCAGCATAAGTTATTTTTTTGGCTTAATTATAGTTTTCCTGTATTTTCCAAGTTGCCTTTTTTCATGAGCTTTATTGTTTTTATAACTTAAAAAACCCAAATTCCTGCCACACTCCCCCAAAATATTATGAAACTAGGTTGTCAGTTGGAAACATAAACATGAAAAGGAGGTCAAACTTCAAGTTGGCTCATTCAAAATATTCAAAGGATGGAAGGGATTTAGTCATACCTATTGGATTAAGGAGAGAACTAGAGCAGAGGGCAATGGATGTGAGCATTGTCTCCTCATGTCAGAGATGACTGTGGTGAATCCAAATACCACAGAGTGGGAGGAAGAACAGGAACCTAAGGCTGGGTGCAGTCAGAACATCAGAGCACAGCTTCCTTTCACCTTCCTGATAAACATTAGTGGGAGAGCTGCAAGAGACACATACTCTCTGAGAGGCAACAAAGGAATATCTAAAAGTGTGGGTGGGTCTGACACTGAGAAAAACTCTCTGACCAGCATCCCTTACATTGGACCCAATGTGCACTGTGGGTAAACATGGCAACAGAAAAAAACTCAAACCATGCCCAAGTCAATATTTGAGGAAGAAAACTAAAAGTAGAGCTACTGTATGATCCAGCAATTCCACTCCTGGGTATATATCTAAAGAAAATGAAAACACTAATGTGAAAAGATATATGCACCCCAATGTTCATTGCAGCACTATGTACCATAGCCAAGACATGGAAACAAACTAAGTGTTCATTGACAGATTAATGTATAAAGATATGGCATATAGATATAGATATATAAAATGGAATATTATTCAGCCATAAAGAAGAAAGAAATGTTGCCATTTTTAACAATGTGGATGGACCTAGAGGGTATTATGCTTAGTGAAATAAGTCAGAGCAATTCAAATACTCTGTGTTATCAATTATATGGAATCTAAAATATAAAACAAACAAATGTGTATAACAAAACAGAAACAGACTCACAGATAAAGAGAACAAATAGTGGTTACCAGCAGGGAGAGGGAGGGGTATGGAGCAAGATAGGAGTATGGAATTAATAGATACAAACTACTATGTATAAAATAAAAAAACAAGAAGGATATATTGTAGAGCAAAGGGAAATATAGTCATTGTTTTGTAATAACTTTAAATGGAGTATAATCTGTAAAAATACCGAATTACTATATTGTACACCTGAAACTAAAATAATATTGTAAAGCAACTACACTTCAATTTATTTTAAGGTAAAAACAAAGAGATCTTGAGCAGTATAAACATTGATATGAAATTTGAAGTTAAAGCAATTTTTCCTATGGAGTTACATATCAACCAGGAAAAAGGGGTAACAATAAAAATAAACTAAAATATCTTTGTGACTAAATTTAAAATAAATTGCTATTGCAGTCATGGAAAACTTTATAATCATTGAGTAATTTCATTCTTCATTCATTAGCGCACTAGACACATTCAAACAGGGAAATGCGCTGTAAAATTGCTGATTTAAAGGTTAGGCTAACAAATCTTTCAATTTGCTAGGTTTGAATGTCAAAATTTATGTTTATTAATCTAGTAGTGACTAAAAATAGACTTGCTTTCAAGTAAATTGTTTTTTGAGGAACAGAAAAATCAATTCTTAACAATAGCAGTTAATCTTTACTTCCTCATTTATAAATACACTGACAAGAAAATGTTTTTCATCACCAAAGAATTACTAAATTAACAAAAAGTGATTCTAGAAAATTTCAGATGAAAACAAAATAAACACGCTTGACAGATTAAGCAAAAAAAGAAAAAAAAGTCTATTCATTAACACTAATTTCATTTAAAGAAAATGAAATTCTTCCTGTGAGAAAATCAATGCTCACAGTCTTTAATTGAGACAAAAATTGATTATTTTTTCCTTTGAGATTCATTAGATAGGAAGTTTTCTAGATTGAAACCCCTTTTATAGATTAACTCTTTAAACTCCCCAGCAATTAATAAATATTTGTTGATACACCTTGGAAATTACTTTCTACAAGGTATTGTACTTAAGCATTTCATTAAAATGAGTATAGGAATAGCTGACTGTGGGTCATATCTGAGTCAGTATTACTACTGATGGCTTCTAATTTATTAAAAGAGAACAATGAGGCTCTTATGCATGCAGAATCAGACTCTCACGTGTGACTCCCTGCTAGCATCTTCTTCTGTTTGATCCTGTCCTTACAAGCCTGCGATCATCAAGTCTCAAAAATTGAAATAGGCTGAAAAGATTATTTCCAAAAGCAGATAACACAGTATTGTGCCCTACAGTGCTGTATGATACAATTCAGAGAGAGTTGTATTGCCACTTAAATTGTGGACATATGGAATGGGATCAAAACAGGCCAGCAGGCATTGTGGGATGGGTGCCAAGAAGGTCTTACAGAAAAGTGTTTCATTGTCACCTTCATTTCATGGAGATAAAAGCTTAACAAGGAACAAGTGATTCATTTTGGTGATGATTACAGAATGTAAGATGAGCTTCTGGAGCGAAGCTATAAAAAGAGTAGGCTGGAAGTTTTAAGTGACACATTGCTAATTTGGAGACTTTCATCCTTCCTAAATTTTATTAGTGATGACACTACTGTGAGAAATGTGTTTGTGCAAGAAGTTGAAGGTGGCTGAATACAGAACACTAGACACTCAATTACCCTTGGCACTAACATGGGACCTTCCCGGACCGGGGCACGATCCCGTGTCCCCTGCATCGGCAGGCAGACTCTCAACCACTGCGCCACCAGGGAAGCCCAAGACTTTTATTTTTTTATCGTTTGAATTTTTATAATGAACGTATATTAGTTGTGTAATTTAAAATAAATTTTTAGAAATATGACTTTTAAATTATTTCAGAGTAGAAATACCAAAAATATACTGACATTAACATTGATTGGTTTTTTGTGCATAGTTATGCACAGGTGGACGGCTGATTATTCTCTTGCTTATTAAAAATTTTCTAACTGTAAGAAAACACTTTTTACTTTTTAAGACAAACAATATCAAATAATTTAATTTTAAAATAGCCATATTAAATTTTATATTTTAGAAAAGCAGAAAATTGGTAATAAATGAATTCAATTTTATAATAGATTTAATAATAGATATTTTTATGCACACTTATCTGCTAATCTGTAGAGGAGAGAAGAAATTGGGGAATAAAATACAGATTAAAAAGACATAGAGAGATTACACAGCATGCACGAAGACATAGAGCCAATAAATGTAAACTACACTGTGGGCTCCACAGCTCATGCATTTGCAAAGGTAAGAATTTTGTGCTTGTTATCAACTATTTGTGACCTTAAAGGAGTCATTTAACCATTCTGTGTGAAATTTCTTAAATTATAGCATGAAAAAGAAAGTTTGGATTTGTGGTAGCTAATTCCTCTAGGTACTTACTTTAAAAGTTAATTGCACAAGAAAAGATACTCATACTGGTACTTTTGTTCTTAACACAGGGGAATAGATGGATTTTTTTCCATCTAACTAAAATGGCAGTTAATTTTTTTAGTCCTAGAAGCAAGTCTGAAATGGAAACACACAAGCGCGCGCACACACACACACACACACACACACACACACACACACAAAGTAAATTACAGTCATTTTAATGTTAGTGTGCTTTTGTTCCAAGGGGTATGTATTAACAAATAGGTTAGATATATATTTTTTTGAACATAAAGACAATGATCCTCACTTATTTTCTAAATACTGTACTAAGAACGTCCTTCAACCAATAGTGAATTTCTTGCACTTTTGTGTAGTTTATGCTACTTTTTCCCTCATCCAACTAGTTTCATCTTGACTGGTTATTTTTAATATTGAAAACCATCATAACTAATGTATAACTTCCTTCTTTTTAGTCTGAAATAATTTTAGTTCTTATAAAGTATTTTTCCTGAAGTTTGAAAGTTTCCATTTTCTGAGCTAGAGAATATAACTTTTTATAGGAACACAGAAACCTAACGAGTCTTAGTCTCCTGGGCTCCATGCCTACTCTGAAAACACAAGGTTATAACCATGTCCCGGCAAGCCTTTCATTGTACAAATGGGGAGTTCTTTCTTTTCCATAGATGAGCACTAAGACATTAGTTGAATGTTCTAGGCCCTATGAACACTATGGGGAAGGGAAAGCAGGAGGAGGCCTCTCCTAACCCACAAACACTAAGCTCTACTAAGGGTCCTCTGCTCCAGTTCACAACAGGAGAGGGAAGTTACAAGCCAGCCCCAGTCACCATGTCCAGGCAACTCCATGGCCACTGATGATCTCGCAGACATAGAAAGACTGGATGAGGAAATTGAAATGAGGCCCTTGAAGAGGGATGCTGGCTCCCTTCATTTCTCTGTTCATGAATGCATTGGCATCAATAGTCTAATGTTCTTTTGATATGGTTGCCACAGAATATATTCAATGTGTTTTCACCTGACCTAGGTGATAAGTTATAAAAGCTGATGGATTGGAAACCTCACTAATTTCTTTCCTTATTACCATTTTCTCCTTAAGAACTGACAATAGTTAAAATTCATAATCCACGATTGATTGTTTCTTTCATACATAATGCTGTTCTCGATGGTTCAGAGCAGTTAAAAAGTAACTCCAAACTGTTCGTCATTGTTTCTTCCCATCACTGTTCTGATTTCTCAGCCAGAAAAGGCAGCTAAAAGCCAGAATGGTTTACAAGCACAGATTTGCTCTAAATTTTCTTTATACCTTTGTATGCAGAGAGAAATGACCTATAATTGTCTAGGTAATAGTGAAGGAATCAAGCTCCTTTCCAACTACTCTGTTCCTGTGGTCAGAGGACACGTGCATCAACCCCCTTCCATTTATGGTGGCTGCTTTGGAGAGGGCGCTCCTTAGATGTCAAATCTGGAATCAACTCTCTACTCCTCCTAGGTGCATGCTGCCTTGGAAGCTTCATCTGTTTTGTCTCCCACAGTAGTATTTCCTCATCTCACGAAACACTTTGGGTGCCTACCTACACTGTTGAGCATGAAAAGCAACTTAGTCTTAGCTGGCTGATAAAGAGAAGGTCAGTCTAGTATATGATATTATATAATTCATTCAAAAGTTTTCAAATATTCAGGATCTCCTCATTGTCTAGAAAATTCCATTCTTCTGTTGCACGACACAGAAACCTCTCTATGTTAAGTTGATTTAATAAAAGGAACAAAATGGTTGCATAGGCCAGAGGAAGGGCCTTGAGAAATGACCTCCATATTAACACTGGCACACTGGCTTCCCAGGGGAGTCTGCTTAGTCGGATGTTGGAGAATTGGACACCCATGGAACACACTACTGTACTGTCTTCTGCTTGGCATCCATGAAGCCAGAGACTGGAGAGTTGGACATTACCACGGAAAAATCCATAGTTCCAAATTTTACACAAGTGCATCAAATTGATAGAATCTAATTTTCAATCAGAATCCCAGCTACGTGGTAGGACAGAAAACATAACTTTAACTTTGCAGCCTCTGTAGTTCAGGAAGGCACAGTAGAAAGAGATCATTGCAGATGCACTGAGACATATTTATCTCCTGTAACTGCATCATCCAAACTCCAAGTTTGGTCCTCAAGACCTTCTATGACCTTCCCTGAACCTTTATTTCCAAATTTATCTCCTACCCACTATACCTTTATATGATATTTTTAAAGATCAACAGTCTCTAGTTTATGAATAGAAAGAAATTTCCAGGATTTACAAATACTGTGTTCATTCCAAAGAAAGCTTTTGATTTGAAGGGATTACCCAGGTCTTCTTCTCTTTACAATATACACAATGGAAGACTCTGATTTCCTTTTCTTGTAATTTTGTTTCCACTCAATTGCCAATTTTAAGCTGACACTTGAAAATACCTAGTAGAATATTTTCTTCTTCAGTTTAATTAATGTGGCCTATTGCCTTACAGGGAAAATACAAAATTAAGATTATTATAAGGATCGCAGTTTAACATCAGGGCTATGTTACAAGAAACAATATCAGCAAATATAACTATACAGTTGAGAACCACCTATGGCACTATGATTCTTATTATATTATATTTCTGAATTACAATCTTACAACAAGAACCTCACCCTATTCTACTCTTTTCAGCCTTGTTTTAAACATTTGCTCCACACTTTACAACAGAACATTGTATACCTCAGTTGCACATCTAAAAATATATGTGCGGTAAGGAAAGTTCCACTTTAATTTTTTTAAATTTCACATATAAATCCAAACCTATGTTAAATATTTAATACTTTCTCCACCCACTGTGAACAGTTTCTTGTGAAATAATTTACAATGATGCTTTGTTGTAAATAGTTTCAGCAGCAGATGAAATGTGTCTCATAAATGTAACGAGGGGGAACCCATTTTCTCCTGGCACGGAGGGGGACCATCAGCTCTTGGGACCAGCTAAGTCCTTAAGGTTAAAGATGAAGTTTATACAGATTCACTGCTCTGGTGTCACTGTGCTTTTTTCTTGGCATGATACAGTCAACAAAATCCTGAGGATTGTGTAAAGTAAACAACCTGAAATGATGCATCACACCATCTACTGAGGAGGAAGATGTGAGGTCCTGCTTGTGAATCATAAAATATTTAGAGTCTGGGTATCCAAGGGTTAAAGGAAGGTTTGCTTAGGTCATTAGGTCTTCATTCTGCTGTGATAGTCACTGGAGCTACTGGAGATCCTCTATCAGAAAAACTGGTTTCCTGAATATCCTGCAAATTTCCTATCTCTGTGCCTTTGATTACAATTTTTCCTTTTCATCTGTACAAAACCTACTGTTTCCTTAGTGCCAAGTCTCTTCGTCATTGCTATATGATAGTTTTTCTCCAGTAGAAGATTATTGACCTTTGAAATCGAAGTCTCTTTTTGATCATCTCAGTCTCCCTCACTTAGAATTTTAACACAGTGTCATGAACACAGGAGCTCAGTAAACATCTAAAAAATATAATAAAAACAGTTTTATAATTGTATACCACTAATTTCCTTCCCACATACTTTATGTGGTGTGAACTTTACTATTAAGAAACAAATGTAACTGCTAGGGAATTAATTTTCAAAGTTTCTTCAAAGTTCAGAACATTTTACTGAAGCCAAAAATGCACATAGATGACTACTAGGCTTAAAGGGTTTTCTGACTTGAGGTGCGATTCACAACATCCCAGTGTGTACATGTGGAGCTCCCCTAGACCCACTCAAAACACAGTTTTGAAAATTGCTTCTTCAGATGCACTCTTTTCCAGTGTGTGTGTGTGTGTGTGTGTGTGTGTGTGTGTGTGTGTGGTGTGTGTGTGTTTACTCTTGTAGGCACAGCAACACCCAGGAGCATTGTGGAGTTATTACGTAATTGAATTCACAAGATGCTATACAAAAAGTTTAGACCTAGATATTTTAATTCCATAGATTCTTACCTACACTGTCTCAAAAGTTAGGTAGAAGGAGCTAGGGTGGATAGGTAGAAAGTAGACCAGACATAAAGGAAGGGAAAAAAGAAAGGATGAAGAGAAAGAAGAAAAATAAATGGATGTGGGGATTTATTGGATGACAGGATGTGACTTTCTATATGTGAAAAAGGAAAAGAAAAAGAAGAAAAATATATGTGCCAGGTCATCGCTACCTCATCAAGGAAGCTTCCAGAGTGTCCCTGATCCATCCCTTGGGCTGGGTTAATCACTTCCCTATGTTTCTCAATATTCCTATTAATTAGAACCATTAATTAGGTCTCAATATTCTTATTAATTAGAACCATTAATTTAGAAACTAAATAAGTTCTCTGTTATGTATACACAGAGAGAACATACCTCTCACAGTGTAGACCATTATTCCGAGTCCCCGTCATACTCAAAAGGCGGCTACCGCTCCAAGTGTGACACCTTCCTTCTCTCATCTAAAACATCCTTCTACTGGATGCTGCTTAAGAATTGTATGTAAGAAAACATTACTACAGGTAGATGTTATTAGGATTTAGTAAATAAGATAAAATACAATGGTTATTACCTAGACCACTAGATTTCACAGGTTCTTTTAATTAGGAAAAATAGTGTTAATTTTATATTCCAGTCATGTAGTCAAATTTTATTTTTTATATTTCTTATTCCATGCACAGAGTACAATATGTTTCTATATAACCACAGTATTCTTCACAAACTGCCTTAACTCATGGTATATTGGGGACATCCTTATTGTGTTTCTTTTTTAAAAAAAATATGTATTCCATAGAATTGAAATTGCTTCTTTCTGAAACTTTACATTGGTTGAGGTTTGCAGCAAGAAGACATGAAGATAATCCTGTTTGCAGGATTTCACAGACATACAATAATTGCTATTTACTATTATTTTTATTTAGATGCAAACTAATTAGTAGAATTAGAGAACTAATAACTGTGGCCCTATAGTCTTGTCAACTGTGTTTGGGTTATCAGGTGGTTACAGTAGAGGATTTACAGGTTCAAAGTGCCTTCTTTTTCATTTCCTGACCAACTACTGTTTCATCATTTGATCTTAGTCAATGGCTTCCTCATACCTCAGTTCAACTGGGGAATTATGTAAAAATTAGAATTTTGCTGATAGCTAAGTGTTGCATCTCATCTGAATATATTATGTAGAAATTACACATAGTTTTCTTTTGCCATGCAAAAACTTGACTATGAATAAAAAATATTTCTGCTTCATTGTCCTATTATTAAAATATTTCTCACAACCAAATTAGAAAAAAACCTTGAATAATTACTATATTTAAATTTAAATGAGTGATTTACTTAGAATATTTATCTTTATAAACAAGTGTGCATTAATATATTATTTATATAAAATATACTTTATATTTATCTTATTATATATACCTCATAGTTGGAAAAAAAATTGCATACATGTACACACAGGGAGGACATGACTGAGCTGTGACTTTCTCCACTGCTGTGATTTTTCATTCCCCTCTGTACTCACCAAACATCACTCAGCACCTGTTACTTAGTGGCTACTTTATATATGTTTGTCAAATGAATGAATGAGCAAAGTGCAATTATGTAAATAATGTCATACTTGAATATGAAAAGGAAAGATACCTTAGTTCATGTAAGAAAAAGTCCTCAGCAGTCTTCATTCTGAAGTACCATGGAGTGATACTGAAACCAAGCAGGACCCAGGGGGTCCTCCCAGGGTCCCCTCTGTGACCTTCCTTTCTTGTTTGTAGAAAATGACTTTAGTCTCCTAGGCCCTCTGTGAGTTGCAAAGAGCAGACTTTAGAAGTTACTAATTAGGGAAGTAAGGGAACCAGAAACAAAGGAAACAAAATGGCCTTGAAGATAACAATGGGTCCAACAGGGAATTGAAATTCTTAACCCATCACATAGGCTCTAAGTAAATAATAAAATGGCTCAAAATTGCTTTTGTTCTCTCCTAGAAAGAAGTTAAGGGATCACAGGACCATGATTTACTAGTTTGCTTTACAGGAACACATAGATCAATCACAATCATCAGTGACACATCAAGTCACAAGATGGTGACATGAAATCTGCAAGGGAGGTCTTATCTGGAAATTGAAATCATAAAGACTTCCCTCCTTGAAAAGGGACCCCTCCTGCACTGTTGGTGGGAATGTAAGTTGGGGCAACCACTATGGAAAACAGTATGGAAGTTCCTCAGAAAACTAAAAATAGAGCTACCATATGATCCAGCAATCCCACTCCTGGGCATATATGCAGACAAAACTGTAATTCAAAGGATACATTCACCCCTATGTTCAAGCAGCACTATTTACAATAGCCAAGACATGGAAGCAACCTAAATGTCCATTGATAGATAAAAGATAAAGAAGATGTGCTACATATATACAATGGAATACTACTCAGCCTTAAAAAGAATGAAATAATGCCATTTGCAGTACCATGGATGCAACTGGAGATGATCATACTAAGTGAAATAAGTCAAAAAGAGAAAGGCAAATATCATCTGATATCACTTATATGAGGAATCTAAAATATAACAGAAATGAACTTATCTATGAAACAGAAACAGACATAGAGAACAGACTTGTGGTTGTCATGGGGGAGGAAGGGAGGGAGAGGGATGGACTGGGAGTTTCAGGTTACTAGGTGAAATCTATTATATAAGGATGGATAAACAACAAGGTCCTACTGTACAACACAGGGAACTATATTCAGTATCCTATGACAAACCATAATTAAAAGAATATGAAATAGAATGTATTTTATATATATATAATATATATATATATATATACACATATATATCTGAATCACTTTCCTGTACAGCAGAAATTAACACAACCTTGTAAGTCGACTATACTTCAATAAAATAAAAAACAAAGATCCCCTCCCCTTTACTCTTTTTACCATTAAAACTCTTGTGCTCCAGCCAGCTGGCCAGCCTGCAAGATGGATTTAAGACAAACCAAGTATCTCATCTTTGGGGTTTGTGCCCTCTTGATCACTAAACCTTTCTCTGCTCCAAACTTGAGTGGGGCACACGAACTTGGATTTGATAAGAACATCCAGAGGAGAAGGCAGTGGAGGGAGAGAGGGTGGCAAGGAAGGTACTATTTCAACACGGTAACCACTGATCCCACATTAACTTTTGTTACTCTCTCAGAACCCCTATGTTCCCCCTTTGAAATATGCTGTTCTTTATTCACTTAAACAATTAACAAAGAGTTTTGTGTAAAATTACTCTCAGGACTTGAGTTTGTATTAATGTTTATGGGTAGATATGGCTAATCAACATATCCTAATCACTCTCTGTGTGAGATACAGGTGCAAACTTAACACATTTAGGGAAAGAGCAAGCATATTATACAGAATTTACATATCCCTGAAATCCACTAAGGAAATTTAAAGACAAATTAAATATGCACTGAATCAGTGACTGATCCATGTCAAAATATCTGAAAAATTTCATCTATTTATTAGTATTCAGTAAGGGAAAAATTCATCCCCACCATTTATTTTACTAAACAACAGAATAAATAGTCCAACTCAATAACCCATGCCTGTGCATCTTCATTATTTGATGGCCTATGACTCCACTGAGACTATAACTAAAGCTCTGGGCTCTCAGAAAAACGCACGTTTTCATGTACACACAAGTGCACACACAAATCATTTTCAGGGTATTCTTGAGCATATTGAAGTTGGACTACAATGTGAGAATCCGTCCCCTGAGCAGGAGATGCAGACTGTCTTACTCATTCCTCATTTTTCCATGTCAAGCAGCATCTGCTAGAGTAACACTACTAGGTGCTTCACTCACTCCTTTATTTATCCTGGACCCATGGGGAAAACCGATAGTTATCTGATTGTTTGGTGACATCCATTGAACCATGTTTCTTACTTGGACGGGAGGGTCACCCAATCAAACTCTGAAGAAACTGAGTAACTACTTTCTTTGCTGCTTTCTTTCCCCAAGCCTCTGTGAGGTAAAAGTCCAGGATACATGTATTTGGTCTACAAACTCATTTTTAATCTCAGATGTACTATGCCAATGAATAACTTAGGAAGGGTAAGGGATGAGTGTGCTGGGGTAAACCAGATATAGCAGAAAGCCAGTTTGGCCACAGATCAAAGCCTTTAAGCAGCTGTAACAATAATAGGGCTCAGTCACTTCCAAACTTAGGAATAGACAAACATACGTTATTTATCAACCTCCTATAACCTTAACACTGGGCATGCATAGATACATCTACATGGCAGAATAAAAGGAAAAACTTGAAGCATATTATAACTAATTTTTTGGTATTTGATGGGAGAGTCTGTTCAAAATTTGTGAAACTCAAGTTAACACATTCTGTTGTACCCAAGAATTAAAAAAAAATACTTATTCATTTTCTATCAGTATTACCAAAAAATCAAACACTTTTAAAGTTACTTTAAAGTTTACATAGCAAAAATCTTCATTTATGGGTAAGTAAAATGAAAATATAAAAATAATTATATTACATGGATAGATAAATACAACTAGAATTCAGATCTAATGCATTTCAGTTGTTTCTTTCAACTGCCTTTAAAAACTCCTTTAGAAAGCAAGCATTTCCTCTAAGGTCAGGAACAAGACAAGGGTGCCCACTCTCACCACTATTATTCAACAGAGTTTTGGAAGTTTTAGCCACAGCAATCAGAGAAGAAAAAGAAATAAACCGTGTCCAAACTGGAAAAGAAGAAGTAAAACTGTCACTGTTTGCAGATGATATGGAAATGCTAAAGATGTTACTGGAAAACTACTGTTGCTAATCAATGAATTTGGTAAAGTTTCCCAATAAAAAATACACAGAAATCTCTTGCATTCTTATACACTAACAGCAAAAGATCAGAAAGAGAGATAAAGGAAACAATCCCATTTACCACTGCAACATAAAGAATAAAATACCTAGGAATAATCTTACCTAGGGAGGCAAAAAGCAGAAAACTATAAGACACTGATGAAAGAAATCAAAGATGATACAAACAGATGGAAAGATATACCATGTTCCTGGACTGGAAGAATCAACATTGTGAAAATGACTATACTACCCAAAGCACTCTACAGATTGAAGGCAATCCCTATCAAATAACCAATGACATTTTTCACAGAACTAGAACAAAAAATTTTATGATGTGTATGGAAACACAAAAGACTCCAAATAACCAAAGCAATCTTGAGAAAGAAAAATGGAGCTGGAGGAATCGGGCTTCCTGACTTCAGACTATATTACAAAGCTACAGTGTGGTACTGGAACATAAACAGAGATATAGATCAATGGAACAGGATAGAAAACCCAGAGATAAACCCATGCACATATGGTCACCTTATCTTTGACAAAAAAGGCAAGAATATACAATGGAGAAAATATATCCTCTTCAATAAGTGGTGCTGGGAAAGCTGGACAGCTACGTGTAAAAGAATGAAATTAGAACACTCCCTAGCACCATACACAAAAATAAACTCAAAATGGATCAAAGACCTAAATGTAAGGCCAGACACTATAAAACTCATAGAGGTAAACATAGGAAGAACACTCTCTGACATAAATCACAGGAAGATCCTTTTTGGCCCACCTCCTGGAGTAATGGAAATAAAATCAAAAATAGCAAATGGGACTTAATGAAATTTAAAAGTTTTTGTACAGCAAAGGAAACCATAAACAAGATGAAAAGAAAACCCACTGAATGGGAGAAAATATTTGCAAACAAAGTAACTGACCAAAGATTAATCTCCAAAATATACAAGCAGGTCATGCAGCTCAATATCAATAAAACAAACAACTCAGTCCAAAAATAGGTGGAAGACCTAAATAAACACTTCTCCAAAGTAGACATACAGATTGCCAACAAACACATGAAAAGATGCTCAACATCACTAATCATTAGAGAAATGCTACTCAAAACCACAATGAAGTATATCACCTCACAACAGTCAGAATGGCCATCATCAAAAAATCTACAAATAATAAATGCTGGAGAAGGTGTGGAGGAAAGGGAACCCTCTTGCACTGTTGGTGGGAATGTAAAATGATACAGCCACTATGGAAAACAGTTTGGAGTTTCCTTAAAAAACTAAAAATAGAGCTACCATATGACCTAGCAATCCCACTACTGGGTATATACCCTGAAAAAAACATAATTCAAAAAGATACATGTACCACAATGTTCGTTGCAGTGCTATTTACAATAGCCAAGACGTGGAAGCAACCTAAATGTCCATTGACAGGAGAATGGATAAAGAAGACATGGCACATATATACAATGTAATATTACTCAGCCATAAAAAGGAACAAAATTGAGTTATTTGTGATGAGGTGGATGGACCTAGAGTCTGTCATACAGAGTGAAGTAAGTCAGAAAGAGAAAAACAAATACAGTATGCTAACGCACATATATGGAATCTAAAAAACTGGTACTGATGAACCTAGTGGCAGGGCAGGAATAAAGATTCAGACATAGAGAATGGACTTGAGGACATGGATGGGGGAAGGGGAAGCTGGGGCAAAGTGAGAGAGAAGCATTGACATATATACACTACCAAATGTAAAAATGGATGGCTAGTGGGAAGCTGCTGCATAGCACAGGGAGATCAGCACAATGCTTTGTGACGACCTAGAGGGGTAAGGAATGGAGGGTGGGAGGGAGGCTCAAGAGGGAGGGGATATGGGTATATATGTATACATATAGCTGATTCACTTTATTGTACAGAAGAAACTAACACAACATTGTAAAACAATTATACTCCAATAAAGATATAAAAAAATAATAATAAATAAAGACTCCTTTAGTTCCATACAGACAAGTAACGTGGAATAGACACTCAAGTTGTATAAACATTGCTGTCTTATTCAGCTTGGGCCACTATAACAAAATACTGTGTGCCTTAAACAAAAGGCGTTTATTTTTCTCAGTTTTAGAGGCTAGAGTGTCCAAGATCGAGGGGCTGGCAGACTGGGTTTAAGGTGAGAATTCTCCTCCTGGCTTCTACTGTAACCAGCTGCCCTCCTGTGGATCTTTGTTGCATGATGCATACTGAGAGAGGGAGAGCTTTGTAAGGGCACTCATCCCCTTATGGGGGTCCCACTCTGATCACTCGTTTAAACCTAATTAACTCCCCAGGGCTTCACCTCCTAACAGCATCACACTGGGGGTTGAGGTTTCAACATATGCATTTGGGTGGGGACAGAAATATTCAGTTCATAACGATTACCTCTTCTGTTTTAGATTATGTATATATTTATATGTCCACACACACACATGTATATGTACATATGTGTAAGTTCCTATATTCACACACACATATGCATGTTTCTGTAAATATGAGTGTATATATGTTCCATATTCACACACATATATATGCATGTATATGTGCATATGTGTGTACATGTTCCTATATTCACACTCATATGCTCAAGTATATGTACACATGTGGATGTATATATGTACACACACAAAGACTCCTTTCAATTCTCTTTATTGTTGATGTGTTGTGACTAAGATTCTTATAGACACTAGAGAATAAACCATTAAATAAAATTGCCACACATAGAGGTTTGGCAGTTAAAAGAATAGTGTCCTAAACATCTACCTTTGAATTTGTCTCCTTATTTTCTCTTTACACCTAGCCTTTAGGACTGACCATTTAAATAGATATTTTGCTCTGCCTTCTGGACATCACACTTAAATTGTTCAATAAAATGAGTTGCATATGAACACTGCATTGGAATCATGTTCTAAAAGTGCTTTTGTTGTTTCTATTTTATTAGCCCTCATGCAGCAGTACAATGAAAGAAGTTAGTTTACATTCCCCATGTGTTCTGAAATACTAGTTCTTTTTGAAGTTACTAAAACTTTCAAGCCACATAGTCATTTTTATTACAGTTTTGCTATCAGTTTCAAGGTCGAAATTATTTGCAAAATTTTAATTGCTGGTGTTCACATTTCAATAGACACTCATGACTCTTTTCCAATTGCAGATATACCTAATCATATATTTATTGTCCATGTTTTAAATTCTAAATTATATTTTACCTGTCAGGAAGATCAATTCCCTAGGTACACTGACCGAGGTGCAGCATTATTTTTCTTAAAAGTGTCGCTAACGTATTTCCACTTGAAATTATTTAGGACTAATTCATATAGATGCAAAATGAAATAGAAAGTGATGTGATCAGTTCAATGTTTTGACCCAAACAATAACCCATTCCTTCATTTGTCAATCAAACTGCAATGGTAATCAAAGTGTTCCTTAAGTTGGTCAGACTTTCCAGCCTCCAGCTGTGAAATAATCCAGACTTATTTACACCTTACACTTAAATGGGACATATCATTCAGTTCCTCTGTAAGACAGCAGAGTATGGTTTCCTGCATGAAGGGAGCTGGCCAAATTAATCCCTTTGGCATTCAGATTGCCCTTTTTAGAAATAGTCAAAAATATTTAATTAGTCTATCTAGCTGAGAGACATCTTTTTTGCTATATAGAATAGTCTTTTTTTCCCCAAAAGTTCTAGTTAATTGTACAATTTTCAATACCTCAAATTATTTAACACAAATAGCTTTATATGGAAAAAAATGTATTTTTCAAACTTGAGTGATTTTTGTATGATTATTTTAAATATTCAGCAAGTAAATAGCATACACAATGTCACTAGGTAAGATCATCTCTTCTCCACCCGCTCCTTTCTGAGTTCTGTGAATGTTGATGTGAGCAGTCAAGAATTTGGGGCCAGCTGAGAGGCAGGATGGTAATGAGCTGGGTGGTAGTCAGGTGGGGAATGCTCTCGAATGCTTCTGCTCTCTCTGTTCAAATTTCTAAATAGTCTTCTAGTGTCAACAAATTTTTAAAATGAGAATGAGAACTATGAAATCATTTTAAAAGGACATAGATTGAATGAAAACATATTCTCATCTATTTAAACTGTTCTTGCTGAATCACAAGGTAAATATTCTAAAACCTCTGTTCTTTTTTTCTAATATTCAACGTTGTGGTGTTTAGATGCATCACTTCTGAATTGCCCACCTCTTTCCATCACATACCATGTCTCCTGATGGTGGGTTCATTATTATGAGCAATTGTACACTGTGTTCCAGGGCTATGAACTTGATATTTATGACTAGCCATTTAGAAGTTGCTGAAGATTAAAAATATTTATCTTAAAGTTTAAAGGTATATGTTCATTGTCGCCTTAACACAATCAATATGGAAATCTCTGGACAGTGAAACTAAATGACAAATTTTTTTTAACCTTCTTTATCCTAAAATTGATTTTCCACTCAGACCATATCATCCTGCAACTTTTGCAGGCTTCCTAAATGTGATTTTACAAGTGAAAAAGCTTTCCTGTTGAAATTCAAGACCTAAACTAGAACTTGAATGGCATAAAAAAGTCACTTTCTATGAGAAATATATCAATCTGGGTTACTTTATAATTAAACGTTTATTATAAGGACCTGAGAAAATGATGTAGTTAAATTTGTAGTTATTTGTCTTCTCTCCTCCTTTATCTTGCTGGTCTACCTTCTCCGCCTTATGTTTTCTTTTTTCCTCTCTTGATGGATATTTACTTTGTGCCTTTCTCAATGTATCCCATCTTCCTTGCAGGTCCAAGATAGATTTTTTCATAGCTTAATTTTGCTTTAAGAAATCTTCCTGTATGCTTTAACTTAACAAGGCTCAGGGTGATTGCACAGCTTACTGCCTAAATTAGCTTTAGAAGTTACATTGTCATACATGCTTCAAAAGAACTTCTTTGGAAATGAACGTGTTTGATGGCTTTTGGTCACTAGAGACATTGCTTTTACTATTTAAAAAACTCTCTTATCCAATATTTATATTTTCAGGTTAACACTATTATCCATTATCCAAATGTAGGCTGCATGTATGGAGGTGACTCCTATGTATGATTCCTTCTTTGAAAGAAGACCAGCAGATGAGCTATATAAATATTCTGTCATAAATGATTTGTGCTTGTAATTTTCTTTCAAATTAGAACTGTTTTCACTATTTTTTCTTGTTTTGTTTCATACATCTTCCCTGCAATATATCAAATATATTATGTTTAACTTTATTTTTTACAACTTTACTTTTTTACCACTCAGTCCATTTACTTTCCCCTTTCCTCATCACTTTTCCCAGGCATCCTCCAAATAATAGAAAACGTTTTTAATTATGGTAAAAAAAATTGATATCAGAATGTATTTGGCTATCAGACATATCTGTCTAGTACCCATACAATAAAGAGTCTAGTAGCTCAAGTAACAAAATGTTATGAGTATTCAGGACAACTTCAGGTTAAATTCCATACTTCTATCTAGTAACCATTTTGATTTTTTCTTCTACAGTGATTTACTCATAATCTCATAGTTCTCAGATTAACAGGAGAAAAGCATACAAATTTATTTAAGTTTTATGTGACATGGAAGCCTTCATAAGGAAATGAAGACCCCAAGAAACAGGTAGCCCTGCATATTTTATGCTAGGTTTGTTGAAGTGTGGACAGCCATGTGGAAATATGATAATTTGGGGAGTAGGAGGTGATTGGAGTAAAAGGGGGGAAACTTAGTGAGGCCTGTTGTTGGATTCTTCTCAGCATCCCTTTGTTTTCAGAGATAAGGATGCTCCTTTCCTCCAGGTGTAGGAGGGCCCCTCTCACTTGAGGGTTTCAGGGAATAAGGGTTGGGGGAGGAGGTCAGAGTGGGCTTCCTGCATCTGCTCTTTTCTCAAAGTCCTTCAGCTTAAAATATTTAATATGCCAAGGTGCCATGCTTTGGGGTAGTATGTCTTGAACCCCATCATTGACACCAGTCCAGGAGCAGAAAGAGACTCCTTTACTCTCACTGATCTCTTTTTAAAACCTGGGTGTTCTTCCCAGAAGTCCATCCCTGGACTTCCCCTCAGGGCTTGTGGCCATGGTGATTGACATGCCCATTCTTTAACCAGTCTTCAGCTAGAGAAATGGCATTACCATAACGAGCTATGATCCTGCAACATTCTCTTCTTGTGATTTGGAAGGAGTACAACACAAAGCTGCCTGAATCTGAGAAAAAGAAGAGTCTATGTGAGGATGAAGGTGTGTGGATAGACAAAAAATGTGTTACCTCTCCACAGACAATAAAGCAAATCCTGTGCATCCTGGTTCAGTGCAGCAACTCAAAGGCTCAACACAGGGCCCATTTACAGTAGGTGCTATCTAGTATTTGTGAAATGAATGAATAATGCAAATACTAATATTTATAAGAATATGATGTCTAGTCCTTGAAAGGCAAGCAGGAGACACATAACCCAACCTCAAATCCACTATAAGAACAGAGGACACCGTCTTTGTTACAATGATGTGCAGTATCTGGATATTCTGGAACTTTAATTTAAAGTCACCAATGACTTCCAGGTGGCTGAATCCAAGGGTCAGTTCTCAGTTATGTTATTTGAAAAATGAGCAGTATTTGACACTGATCATTTCCTCTTTATACACGTTCTTCTTTGTATTTTCAGGGTATCACACTCTCTTGTTTTCTTTCTCTCTCACAGGCTGTTCATTTCAAACTACTTTAATTGTCCTCCCCTCTGCCGTCTTAATTCTGAAGTGCCCTAGGGCTCAGTCCTCACTTCTCTTCTCTTCCCTATTTACATTCATTACTTTGATGGTGTTTCTGTCTCTCAACTTTGTATATTATCCTACTTGCTAAAGAATACCAAAAAACAAAAATTTGCTGTTATGGTTCTATAATTTTTTCTTTCTTTCTACTTCTTCTTTATTTTTATAGACCAAGATAGAAACCAACAAGAAAATGAAATAAATTTGCTGCTGTGATTGCAGAATTACTCACAGCAATCTTTGAAGAAATGTGCCCACTGGGAGAAATGACACAATTCAATTCAGCATATACCTGTGTTGTGCCTATTATGTGAATGACACAGTGCTAAGAAGCCAAGTGGGAATCAGTCCTGCTCTCAAGATGCTTATAACAGAGCCCAGAGAATGTCAGCACACAAATAATTACAACTAAAAAGAAGGCAGAATAATCCCTAGCAACTTCTCCTTCACTATAAACTTGTTTCTTATCTCCTCTGCCTAAGAACAAGCAAAACAAAATCAAAATAAACCACAAGAGCATTTTTTTTTCTTAGAACTTCTTCCTTCCCTGCTTTTTAATTCCAAAACCTTGTAGGAATTTCTCCTATTTGCTTTGCTCACTCAATCCCTTCCTATCTGCATTGCATCACCTCTTTTGTACTGAAGTCAGCATCTTGCGGGTGAGAGCACTGCCCTGCCAGGTCAGATCTTTCCTCTAGGCCTCAGCTCCCCTGCTGCAGCTAGTGCTTGAGCCACTCTTCTTTCTCAAATTCCATCGCACTGTGCTTTGTTCTCTCTTCCTCGTTCACTTCTCATCTCTTAACTACCAAATGAGAAGATCTTGGCTTAACATAAATTTATGTGGAAGGATTTTATCTAGCACAAAGCATACTAAGAATCAGCAGTATAAAATATTCATGAAAAACCCAATGCAAGTACAAGTACCGAGAAAATGGGAAGTCATAATTGCTATGTAATCTGAAGCCATATTCTGCCAGAACCAAAGCATTGAGTTCAGTTACAAGTTCCATGTTAAAGAGATATTAACTAGTTGAAATATACCCCTAAGAAGGCAACTCAGTAAGACATTGGGGGGATCTGTAAAGCAAGTCTCACAAGGAATGGTTAATGATATAGGACATATTTAGACATAGAAGGGAACATAATTACTGACTTTAAACATTTGAAGCTTATGTGTGGTGGTAGGATTAGGAAATATGGGCAGAAATTTTAGGAAAGATCCTAAAGAATTCCTAAAAATTTGAGATATCTATTATTGGAAAAGATTTTCTTGTGACGCAGTTAGTTCAAACAGAATTTAAAGGACTATATACATGAAATGTTCTGAAAAGGATTCTTGCTTTGGATGGGAGCTTGAACTAGATTAAAAGCCTCTTCATTTTTTTTTTTAACATCTTTATTGGAGTATAATTGCTTTACAATGGTGTGTTAGTTTCTGCTTTATAACAAAGTGAATCAGTTATACATATACATATGTTCCCATATCACTTCACACTTGCGTTCCCCTCCCTCCCACCCTCCCTATCCCACCCATCCAGGCGGTCACAAAGCACCGAGCTGATCTCCCTGTGCTATGCGGCTGCTTCCCACTAGCTATCTACCTTACGTTTGGTAGTGTATATATGTCCATGCCTCTCTCTCGCTTTGTCACAGCTTACCATTCCCCCTCCCCATATCCTCAAGTCCGTTCTCTAGGAGGTCTGTGTCTTTATTCCTGTCTTACCCCAGGTTCTTCATGACATTTTTTTCCCTTAAATTCCATATATATGTGTTAGCATACAGTATTTGTCTTTCTCTTTCTGACTTACTTCACTCTGTATGACAGACTCTAGGTCTATCCACCTCATTACAAATAGCTCAATTTCGTTTCTTTTTATGGATGAGTAATATTCCATTGTATATATGTGCCACATCTTCTTTATCCATTCATCCTATGATGGACACTTAGGTTGTTGCCACCTCCAGGCTATTGTAAATAGGACTGCAATGAACATTTTGGTACATGACTCTTTTTGAATTATGGTTTTCTTAGGGTATATGCCCAGTAGTGGGATTGCTGGGTCACATGGTAGTTCTATTGGTAGTTTTTAAAGGAACCTCCATACGGTTCTCCATAGTGGCTGTACCAATTCACATTCCCACCAGCAGTGCAAGACTGTTCCCTTTTCTCCACACACTCTCCAGCATTTATTTTGTCTAGATTTTTTGATGATGGCCATACTGACTGGTGTGAGAGGATATCTCGTTGTAGTTTTGACTTGCATTTCTCTACTGATTAATGATGTTGAGCATTCTTTCATGTGTTTCTTGGCAGTCTGCATATCTTCATTGGAGAAATGTCTATTTAGGTCTTCTGCCCATTTTTGGATTGGGTTGTTTGTTTTTTAGTTTTTGAGCTGCATGAGCTGCTTATAAATGTTGGATATTAATCTTTTGTCAGTTGCTTCATTTGCAAATATTTTCTGCCATTCTGAGGGTTGTCTTTTGGTCTTGTTTATAGTATCATTTGCTGTACAAAAACTTTGAAGTTTCATTAGGTGCCATTTGTTTATTTTTGTTTATATTTCCATTTCTCTAGGAGCTGGATCAAAAAGGATCTGGCTGTGATTTATGTCATAGAGTGCTCTGCCTATGTTTTCCTCTAAGATTTTGATAGTTTCTGGCCTTACATTTACGTCATTAATCCATTTTGACCTTATTTTTATGTATGGTGTTAGGGAGTGATCTAATCTCATACTTTTATATGTACCTGTCCAGTTTTCCCAGCACCACTTATTGAAGAGGCTGTCCTTTCTCCACTGTACATTTCTGCCTCCTTTATCAAAGATAAGTTGACCATATGTGTGTGGGTTTATCTCTGGGCTTTCTATCCTGTTCCATTGATCTATCTTTCTGTTTCTGTGCCAGTACCATACTGTCTTTATTACTGTAGCTTTGTAGTATAGTCTGAAGTCAGGGAGCCTGATTCCTCCAGCTCCATTGTTCATTCTCAAGATTGTTTTGGCTATTCGGGGCTTTGTTGTTTCCATACAAATTGTGAAATTTTTTGTTCTAGTTCTGTGAAAAATTCCAGTCGTAGTTTGATAGGGATTGCATTGAATCAGTAGATTGCTTTGTGTAGTAGGGTCATTTTCACAATGTTGATTCTTCCAATCCAAGAACATGGTATATCTCACCATCTATTTGTATCATCTTCATTATATTTCATCAGTGTCTTATAATTTTCTGCATACAGGTCTTTCGACTCCTTAGGTAGGTTTATTCCTATATATTTTATTCTTTTTGTTACAATGGTAAATGGGAGTGTTTTCTTGATCTCACTTTCAGATTATTCATCATTAGTGTATAGGAATGCCAGAGATTTCTGTGCATTAATTTTGTATCCTGCTACTTTACCAAATTCATTGATTAGCTCTAGTAGTTTTCTCATAGCATCTTTAGGATTCTCTATGTATAGTATCATGTCATCTGCAAACAGTGACAGCTTTACTTCTTTTTTTCTGATTTGGATTCCTTTTATTTCCTTTTCTTCTCTGATTGCTATGGCTAAAACTTCCAAAACTATGTTGAATATTAATGGTGAGGGTGGGCAACCTTGTCTTGTTCCTGATCTTAGTGGAAATGCTTTCAGTTTTTCACCATTGAGGATGATGTTTGCTGTTGGCTTGTCATATATGGCATTTATTATGTTGAGGAAAGTTCCCTCTATGCCTACTTTCTGCTGGGTTTTTATCATAAATGGATGTTGAATTTTGTTGAAAGCTTTCTCTGCATCTATTGAGATAATCATATGGTTTTTCTCCTTCAATTTGTTAATATGGTGTATCACGTTGATTGATTTGCATATATTGAAGAATCCTTGCATTCCTGGAATAAACCCCACTTGATTGTGGTGTATGATCCTTTTCATGTGCTGTTGGATTCTGTTTGCCAGTATATTGTTGAGGATTTTTGCATTTATGTTCATCAGTGATACTGGCCTAGTTTTCTTTCTTTATGACATCCTTCTCTGGTTTTGGTATCAAGGTTATGGTGGCCTCGTAGAGTGAGTTTGGGAATGTTCCTCCCTCTGCTATATTTTGGAAGAGTTTGAGAAGGATAGGTGTTAGCTCTTCTCTAAATGTTTGACAGAATTCGACTGTGAAGCCATCTGGTCCTGGGCGTTTGTTTGTTGGAAGATTTTTAATCACAGTTTCAATTTCTGTGCTTGTGATTGGTCTGTTCATATTTTCTATTTCTTCCTGATTCAGTCTTGGAATGTTGTACATTTCTAAGAAGTTGTCCATTTCTTCCTGGTTGTCCATTTTTTGGCATAGAGGTGCTCATAGTAATCTCTCATGATCTTTTATATTTCTGCAGTGTCAGTTGTTACTTCTTCTTTTTCTGTATTGCTATAAACTTCCCTCTTACAACTGCTTTTGCTGCATCCCATAGGTTTTGGCTCGTTGTGTCTCCATTTTCACACATTTCTAGGTATTTTTTTAGTTTCTCTTTGATTTCTTCAGTGATCACTTCGTTCTTAAGTAGTGTATTGTTTAGCCTCCATGTGTTTGTATTTTTTACAGATCTTTTCCTGTAATTGATATCTAGTCTCATAGCATTGTGGTTGGAAAAGATATTTGATACAATTTCAATTTTCTTAAATTTACCAAGGCTTGATTTGTGACCCAAGATATGATCTATCCTGGAGAATGTTCCATGAGCACTTGAGAAAAATGTGTATTCTGTTGTTTTTAGATGGCATGTCCTATAAATATCAACTAAGTCCATCTTGTTTAATGTATCATTTATAGCTTGTGTTTCCTTATTTATTTTCATTTTGGATGATCTGTCCATTGGTGAAAGTGGGGTGTTAAAGCCCCTACTATGAATGTGTTACTATCAATTTCCCCTTTTATGGCTTTTAGTATTTGCCTTATGTATTGAGGTGCTCCTGTGTTGGGTGCATAAATATTTACAATTGTTATATTTTCTTGGATCGATCCCCTGATCATTACATAGTGTCCTTCTTTGTCTCTTGTAATAGTCTTTATTTTAGACAAAAGTCTATTTTGTCTGATATGAGAAATGCTACTCCAGCTTTCTTTTGGTTTCCACTTTCATGGAATACCTTTTTCCATCCCCTTAGTTTCAGTCTGTATGTGTCTCTAGGTCTGAAGTTGGTCTCTTGTAGACAGCATATATATGGGTCTTATTTTTGTATCCATTCAGCCAATGTGTGTCTTTTGGTGGGAGCATTTAATCCATTTACATTTAACTTAATTATTGATATGTATGTTCCTATTCCCATTTTCTTACTTGTTTTGGGTTTGTTATTGTAGGTCTTTTCCTTCTCTTGTGTTTCTTGCCTAGAGAAGTTCCTTTAGCATTTGTTGTAAAGCTGATTTGGTGGTGCTGAACTCCCTCAGCTTTTGCTTGTCTGTAAAGGTTTTAATTTCTCCATCAAATCTGAAGGAGATCCTTGCTGGCTAGAGTAATCTTGGTTGTAGATTTTTCTCCTTCATCACTTTAAATGTGTCCTGCCAGTCCCTTCTGCTTGCAGAGATTCTGATGAAAGATCAGCTGTTAACCCTATGGGGATTCCCTTTTGTGTTATTTGTTGTTTTTCCCTTGCTGCTTTTAATATGTTTTCTTTGTATTTAATTTTTGACAGTTTGATTAATATGTGTCTTTGCGTATGTCTCCTTGGATTTATGCTGTAGGGGACTCTCTGTGCTTCCTGGCCTTGTTTAATTATTTCCTTTCCCACATTAGGGAAGTTTTCAACTATAATCTCTTCAAATATTTTCTCAGTCCCTTTCTTTTTCTCTTCTTCTTCTGGAACCCCTATAATTTGAATGTTGGTGCGTTTAATATCGTCCCAGAGGTCTCTGAGACTGTCCTCAGTTCTTTTCATTCTTTTTTCTTTATTCTGCTCTGCAGTAGTTATTTCCACTATTTTATCTTCCCGGTCACTTAGCCGTTCTTCTGCCTCAGTTATTCTGCTCTTGATGCCACCTAGAGTATTTTTTATTTCATTTTTTGTGTTATTCATCATTGTTTGTTTCATCTTTACTTCTTCTAATTCCTTGTTAAATGTTTCTTGCATTTTGTCTATTCTATTTCCAAGATTTTGGATCATCTTTACTATTATTATTCAGAAGTCTTTTTCAGGTAGACTGCCTATTTCCTCTTCATTTCTTAGGTCTCGTGGTTTTTTATCTTGCCCCTTCATCTGCTGTGTGTTTTTCTATCTTCTCATTTTGTTTATCTTACTGTGTTTGGGGTCTCCTTTTTGCAGGATGCAGGTTCGTAGTTCCTATTGTTTTTGGTGTCTGTCTCCAGTCACTAAGGTTGGGTCAGTGGGTTGTGTAGGCTTCCTGGTAGAGGGGACTAGTACCTGTGCTCTGGTGAATGAGGCTTGATCTTTTCTTTCTGGTGGACAGGTCCACGTCTGGTGGTGTGTTTTGGGGTGTCTGTGGACTTATTATGATTTAGGCAGCCTCTCTGCTAATGGGTGGGGTTGTGTTCCTGTCTTGCTAGTTGTTTGCCATAAGGTGTCCAGCACTGTAGCTTGCTCGTCATTGAATGAAGCTGGGTGCTGGTGTTGAGATGGAGATCTCTTTGGGATTTTCGCCGTTTGATATTATGTGGAGCTGGGAAGTCTCTTGTGGACCAGTGTCCTGAAGTTGGCTCTCTCACCTCAGAGGCACAGCACTGACTCCTGGCTGCAGCACCAAGAGTCTTTCATCCACACACCTCAGAAAAAAAGGGAGAAAAAATAAAAAGAAAGAATTAGTAGAAAAAGAAAGAAAGAAAGGAGGGAGGGAGGGAGGGAGAAAGGAAGGAAGGAGGGAGGACAGGAAGGAAAAAAGGAAAGAAAAAAGATAAAGTAAAATAAAATATAATAAAATTATTAAAATAAAAATTTATTTAAAAAAAAACGGATGGTTAGAACCCTAGGACAAATGGTGGAAGGAAAGCTATACAGACAAAATCTCACACAGAAGCATACACATACACACTCACAAAAAGAGGAAAAGGGAGAAAAAATCACAAAAGTTGCTCTCAAAGTCCACCTCCTCAATTTGGGATGATTCACTGTCTAAAAGAGGGAAGTAAGGAAAGAGAAAGAAGAAAGAAAGAAAAATAGAAAGAAAGAAAGATAGAAAAAAGAAGATAAAGTCAAATAAAATAAAGTTATTAAAATAAAAAATAATTATTAAGAAAAATTTAAAAAAAAACGGACGGATAGAACTCTAGGACAAATGGTGGAAGCAAAGACTATACAGACAAAATCTCACACAGAAGCATACACATACACACTCACAAAAAGAGTAAAAGGGGAAAAAATCGTAAATCTTGCTCTCAAAATCCACCTCCTCAATTTGGGATGATTCGTTGTCTATTCATGTATTCCACAGATGCAGGGTACATCAAGTTGACTGTGGAGCTTTAATCCGCTACTTCTGAGGCTGCTGGGAGAGATTTCCCTTTCTCTTCTTTGTTCTAACAGCTCCCAGGGGCTCAGCTTTGGATTTGGCCCTGCCTCTGGTCGGGGAGGGCGTCTGTTCTTCGCTCAGACAGGACGGGGTTAAAGGAGCAGCTGCCTCGGGGGCTCTGGCTCACTCAGGCCGAGGGAAGGGAGGGGTGCGGAGTACAGGGCGAGCCTGTGGTGGCAGAGGCCGGTGTAACGTTGCACCAGCCTGAGGTGTGCCGTGCGTTCTCCCGGTGAAGTTGTCCCTGGATCCCGGGAACCTGGCAGTGGCGGGCTGCACAGACTCCCCGGAAGTGGGGTGTGGATAGTGACCTGTGCTCACACACAGGCTTCTTGGTGGCCATAGCAGCAGCCTTAGCATCTCATGCCCATCTCTGGGGTCCGCGCTTTTAGCTGCGCCTCACGCCCGTCTCTGGAGCTCCTTTAAGCAGCGCTCTTAATCCCCTCTCCTCGGGCACCAGGAAACAAAGAGGTAAGAAAAAGTCTCTTGCCTCTTCGGCACGTCCTGCCTTTTTCCCGGACTCCCTCCCTGCTAGCCGTGGTGCACTAACCCCCTGCAGGCTGTGTTCACGCCGCCAACCCCAGTCCTCTCCCTGCGCTCCGACAGAAGCCGGAGCCTCAGCTCCCAGCCCCTCCCGTCCCGGCGGGTGAGCAGACAAGCCTCTCGGGCTGGTGAGTGCTGGTTGACACCGATCCTCTGTGTGGGTATCTCTCTGCTTTTCCCTCTGCACTCCTGTTGCTATGCTCTCCTCCGCGGCTCCGAAGGTTTCCTCTTCCACCACCCGCAGTCTCTGCCTGCAAAGGGGTTTCTAGTGTGTGGAAACCTTTCCTCCTTCACAGCTCCCTCCCATGCCTATCCTTTTGTCTCTGTTTATTCTTTTTTCTTTTGCCCTACCCAGGTACGTGGGGACTTTCTTGCCTTTTTGGAGGTCTGAGGTCTTCTGCCAGCATTCAGTAGGTTTTCTGTAGGAGTTGTTCCATGTGTAGATGTATTTCTGGTGTATCTGTGGGGAGAAAGGTGATCTCCGTGCCTGACTCTTCCACCGTCTTCTCCTCCACTCAAAAGCCTCTTCTAATGTGAAAATATTATAATTAATAAAATCATTAGAACTATATCATTAGTTTAAGCTTTCAATTTATGACATGGACATCTTTCAGTGTATGTTTCCACACCAGTTTCTGGGATTTAGGGAGGAGGTGATGAAATCTAATTGTGTTATGAATGACTAAAGTGCTCTGAGTCTGATGGGAAGTTTTGTATAAGAAATATTAGTACTTGATGTGCAAAGTATAAGATTTATACAACAAAAGTATTTTGGAGACCATTTAGCAAAAGAGAAAGTACTACAATGATGAAAATATTTTTCTGTGTGTTTTTGGTTAAAAATATTTTCATGAAATTTCTAATTAAATTATTTCATTTGTGTTTTCAGTGGAGAAATAAAAGATAAGAAAATGTGAAGACTCTATTAGTAGTTAACAGTTGTGTTATTATAACCTTGGCATGGCACTCTCTTTCAAAGTATAGTACATTAAAAAAAAAAAACACAAATTAAAAAAAACCTTGTCCCATTTACTTTAGATTAAAAAGGTTTTCAGTACCTTGAACTGTTGAACATTTGTTGAAGAGGAAGAAATTTTCCCTCTACCTTTCTAGGTTCTTCTGACTGGCCTAAGAGTTAAATTGACATGAAACAGATTTATAGGAGAAAATCAAACAAAAGTTTAATAACAAGTATACCTGGGAAAGACCCAGGAAAAGTAAGTAACTCACCAAAATGACTGAAACACTCACCTTAAATACCTTAAATACCATCTTTAGCTAAAGACAGAAGAGGATGTTGGAGGTAGTGGTTTAGGACTTCAACGGGGAGGAAGGCAATTCATGTGGAGACAGAAAAGCAAAGGTTTGGTAAACAAATGTCTGCTGGGCCAGGCAGAAACAATGAGAAACAGAGAGGAATTTTAATGAATGGGCTTTGCTAGGCTTCTTTCTGTCCACATACCTAGTTCATCTATGGTGATAGCTCCTTTCCTGGAACAGGTCCTCTACCTACATTCTTTAGGCAGGTAGGGGGAAGTAAAAAGAAAGACTTCCTGAATCTTTTGGGCCTCAATTGTTTTCAGCTCAAAATAATTCACATGCCAAAAAGACATTTTGGCATGGCAAATTTTGCTCCCCTACAACATTTATGCACATACATACCTGGATGTATGTATGTACATATACATGTGCACACATATGTGCGTTCATATGTATATTTATCATATGTAAGTTTCACATACTTTCATATATAAATTCATATATGTGTCAAAAAGTGCACAACCTAAAATTTGAGAATTATGATTTACTTGGTTAACATACTGAGAACTCAAGCCCAGGAGGCAGCCTCTCATATAGCTCTGAGGGGCAGCTCCCAAGAGGTAAGGGAGGAGCCAGCATATACAGGAGTTTTTGCAAAAACCAAGTAGTCAGAACATCAAAAGATTACTGATAATTAAAGGAAACCAGACGTCTCAAATTAATGAGTTTAGCATTTTTCTATATATGGGAAGATACAAGAGCCTGGGCTTGATGAAAGCGTTCCATTGATATATTCCTTAACTATCTAGGGCCAGTATCCTGTTTATTTCCATCCTGAATTCCCCTGAGGGTGCACCATTGGGGGTGGCTGCAATGGCTGATGGCTTGATGGCCAAAACATCCTTTGTTTACTGATATTGTTAGGGGAACCACTGACCAAAACCACCTTCCCTGGCCAGGCATGATGGCCACCACTTGCATGAGTTATCTTACAACAGGAGGTCCCGGTAAGGAATGCAGAACTAACAAGCCACCACCAACTGGAAGAATTCGGGAAAGGTCAAAAGAAGAGAGGAGATGTCAGTCCAAATGTCCTACCAACCTCTCAGAATCCATCTCGCTGGAATCCATCTTGGCTGAGTGATGAGCATGCCAGCAGGAAGGACCCTGAGTCAGAGTGATTGGCCAGAGACAACACGGAAACTAACCCCATTCCCATAAAACCTGAGACTCCGAGCCACATGGCAGAGCAGTTCTCCTAGATTCCCTTACCCTGCTGCTCTCTGCCCGGGCTCCCCGTTCCAATAAATTCTCTTGCTTTGTCAGCACATGTGTCTCCTCATACAATTCATTCCCTAGTGTTAGACAAGATCCCACTCTTGGGCCCTGGAAGGGGCCCCCCTTTCTGCAACAATATGGCAGGTGACATTCTTTGTCCACATATATATTTATCTTTCCAATGAAAGTATAAATTCCAACGGGTAGGTAGTTTCTTTTGACTTCTTCCTACACTCAGACCATCTTACTTGATATAGTTCTGAGTTTAAAGTCAATTTTCAATAATAACTTGAGTTTAATTGATTTTTATTTGAGGTATCTTTAGCATGAAGAATACTGTGCATGAATTTTGCTTTTAGAATAATTTAAAATGTTTACTGCATGCAGTGTGAAGAGGGAAGGCGCGGCATTAAGGATAGAAACTGCATTCAAGGCTATTAATAGAGCAGTCCTAATGAATCAAATACAGCATGTAATCCATGAAATAATAGATTATCATGGAATAAATGAGTCATCTACTAATTAAGTAGTGAGTAATAACAATTCAGGGAAACCAAATTTCATAGTAACAATTATTCCTGCCAAGAAGCATTCTCATCTTTAAGGAAACAAATGATTGTCATTAACTGGGTGTAGGTGTCTATTAAATGTTGTTACTATCAAATGATGTATTTTGGTAATGGGAGGTTATCTTTCATGTACAGATCCTCTTGCTTATCTTAAGATATGGTTTAATTTAGAAATGGCAAATTATCAATATTGTACAAGCCCCGCAAGGTCATGGTTCAATTTAAACATTCATTAAGTCTTGTTTATTTTTCGAACACATATGTCAATGTTCACTACTAAGCTACAACTTAATAAGAACAATTAATGGCTGATGCCAGACACACACCATTAAAATGAGAGTTGGGCTGAGTCATTCCAAGCAAAATGAACTGCAGCCAGTGGAGCCAAGGTAAAAGTCTAAAAATGGAAACAGAGAGCAGAATTCTCACAGCTCTTTAGAGACTCAAGTTATCTTTCTCTCCTCCACCAGGAACTGGTGCTGGATTGCAAGTTCCCTGAAGGTGGGGGTGGAGTGATTTGAAAACTTATGTGTGACCCAGTGCCTAATACATTACTTAGGACAGAGCATAGCATGGAGGAATCATTAATCTGATTTCCAAAGTTGTGGGTGGAGTGTTTTTTATATTTTCCTGATAATAAGCTATTTCTCTTTTTTAAGTCCATATCCACAAAGTATTTGAAAATATATAGAAATTGCACAGTAAAAATACAGAGAGAGAGAGAGTTTCCATTATTAGTGCAGTACTCCACAAAACTCCAGTGGCTCCAAAAATCTTGTGAGAAGGTCTTAGAGCCCCCTCCCATGAGAGAACATCAAGACCACTCCCTTTCAGGGCTCTCATTCTCTGATCCACTGGAGAACAACACATGGAATTTCAGTGATTGGGATAAAATCCATGCGGTCTCTCCCCACATTCATTTCACCTGATAATCAAGTATTTAGAATTCATGAAACCATTATTGAAAGCCCTTTAAGTCAGAGAAGCATATACTGAGTTTTCCACAAATGGTAATGTAAACACTACCATGTGTTTTGAAAACAATAATAAATAGTATTCATTATATCTAAGAATTATGAATTTTGCCCTTTTGTGCTGTATTTTAAGTTGGATAAAACCTTCCATTATACTTAGTTATTCACTATTAAGTCTGTTGTGAGGATTAAATGTGTTAATATTTATAAGGTATGCAGCATTGTGCCTGACACAGAATATTCATACAGCTATACTGGCAGGGATAATTATGATAATAATAATAATCCTTATTTTCAGTTGCTTTTCCATAACTGTCTGATCCTAACCAAGTCAGTGAAGGGTGCACTTGAGTGTGCACTGCAATCTGTCCAAACCCTTCATCATTTTTCTCTTCCATATACAATCTTTCTTCATCTACTTTGACATTTGTTTATTTTTAATTACATGATGTAGTAGATTAGACCCTCATGCAATTGATATCTTAAAACATTTTTTGACAATCTCATAACTACCTCTTTATTTAATATGGATTTAATTATCTTTGTTGAAAATGCATTAAAAATGTGTTAAACATTATCAGAAATGGGGACAGATGTGCTCTGCACTCTATTCAGTGTAATTTTCAAAGTGAGCCTCTGTTTCTCTCCCATCTCATCCTTTGAGGATCAATGTAGTAAAAATAAAGTTAAGAATGGGCATGTGTTGTAGAAATAATTGTTGAGTCTTCATCAAATAAGAAAGATTAAGACAATATGCTCTAGGCTAAAGTGGAGTAATATACAAGTTTGGGCATCTAAAGACTGGAACTGACACTTCTACTATGTTACTGTGTCACCTACAAGTATGATGACTCAATCTGTAAAAGCTTCTGTTTCATGACCATACATGGCCATGACACCTATCACATAGGCTTTTGTAAGAATTAAGTTAGCAATATATGTAAAGCATCTATAGAATGCCTAGAGGGTAGTAATTTGTGAATGAGTATTATTTCCCTTTGGCACTCTGCCCCACCCCTCCAAATATTCCTCTAATTGTTTTCACCTTAGTGTTTTGAAGCACTTAAAGTGCTTCCTAACAGTTTCAATGACTTATTGGTTTTGTTATAGATAATATGCATACCCAGAAGCTTTTCTTTTATTTTCTGACTTTCTTGCACACTAGTCCTCCATTCAAATATTTAACGTTTTTTGTTTTCTTGACTTAGAATTGTTCTCACTTCTAGAATTTCAGCAACAACCAGAAATGAAGAAGGACAGAAATACTTGAGACAAAAGAAAGTTTTCTATATCTACCAAATTTCATATACACTAAGACATATTTTTTTAATGTTTAACTTGTTGAAATTGGGCTGCATCTTTTAATCAACGTCTTACAATTAATGCAGAAAGGCAACAATTCCATTAGGTTTCATTCCTGGAGAATGTTCAGGTATCAGGTATTCTGGCATCAAATCTTGCTTGTTGGATTTAAACTTATAAAACTATCCAGGAAATCATAGTGAAGTAATCTGTCAACCTTCAGAAACCAAATGGTGGCAAGGAAGGGATGAGAAATGTGGTGATTAAGATGTTTATTAACATTGCTTAAGCAGTAATTAAAATTACACCAGCTCTACATAACTGCAAATCTTGCTTTGAGCACACACTGCTAAAAAGTTTAATTTTTTATGGAACTTTTAAAGAACTAATGACAGAGCAGATCATACAGTGTGAAAAATCATAAACATTGTTCATGAATTGAAGAATAACTTAGACTCTTAAAAATTTAGTGATACTTTGAACAGTTTATTTGCTTACTTTTCCTTTTTATGTATGCACAAAAGTATATAATAAAATTTATGTTAAATTAAGCTTAAAAGCTTACTATATATAAAGCTCAAATAAATGTCAAATTTCCATGTGAAAAGAAAGCATGTTTCATAGTTTAACTGAAGGGTGTTTATTCTTAAAAATGATGATTCTTACAATTGAGTCTGCCTTAAATTTTAAAATACATGATATCCAATTTTCTCTTCTAAATATAAAAGTAAGTTTTGTTGTTATTTGTCTATTTATTAGTTTTCATCACTTCTCCTTTCTCAGTACCCTATTTTATATACCTTAGCTACTTCTAAGCCAATAAATGAGCAAATTTATTACAGTACATTCCAATTAAATTTCCTTAGGTGGGTCTTCTGTTTGTTTCATAAAATATTAAAAAATGTAGTTCAAGAGCCCAAGCTATTCTGACTTTATTACTAACATGTCTCTTTTGCAAACAAACACAATATCTAATCTGCTCTGTGTCACACTTCATCTCCATTTTTCTCTTCTTAACAACTAGTTACTATTTTAAATAATTATCCTCAGGGGAAGTGGTTTAAGATTAACTCACTCTGAAATGCAATTTGAAAATACAGAAAATTTGCAAAGATCAAATATGCATATGCTAGAATTTCTCATGATGAGAAATTAAAATTCAGGAAATATCACTGTAGTCATTTTCTTAGTTGTCTCAGGCTGACATACAAAATACAATAGATGGGGTGCCTTAAATAACAGAAATTTATTTTCTCACAGTTCTGGAGGCTGAGAAGCCCAAGATCAAAGACTTAGAATCGCTGACCAATTTGGTTCCTGCTGAGAGCTCTCTCCTTAGGTTGCAAAAGGACAACTTCATGTTATGTCCTCACATGGTCCTTTCTCGGTCCTTTCACTTGGAAAGAGGGAGAGAGAGAGTGATTTCTCCCTTTTATAAGGCTCCTAATTCCATGAAGAGTGCCCCATTCTCATGACTTAATCTAACCTTAATTACCTCCCAAAGCCCCTTCTCCAAATACCATTACATTGGGGGAATATGAATTTACTTTTTTGGGTGGGGGACACAACCATTCCATAACAGTCAGAAAAAAATGTTATATAGGTACTGATAGTTGAGAAAATCAGGAAGCGAGACTTTTGAGCTTTTTGCAGAGTGGAGTAAAATGGTAAAAGTGGAATTTTAGAAGGATTACTTTTAGAATACAGTACCTGATAAATCAGACAGAAGACTTGAAATAAATCCCATTAGAAAAATATTTTCATGACCTAGGCATAAGATAATGAGGAATTCACATCTGGATGGTGACATCTCAACAACCACAACAACTACAATAGCAGGAATCATCTATGGAACATTCACTGTGTGCCAGGCACTATTAAAAATGCTATGAATGCATTATTTTATTTGATTTTCAAACCAATCATGTGATGCAGCTACTATTATTCTTTTTATTTTATAAATGAGAAACCTGGCTTAGAAAGACTAGTAATACCCTGCTTCTCCAAGGGAAGGTATAGATAAAGGATCATACAAAAGAAAGTAGGCTGTGGTAATTAGAAATGCACACTTTGTATGGGACATATTATCAGAAGATGATATTATGAACTACTTGGTTATAAGTGAAAATTGAATTCTTGAGTTTATTTGAGAGAAAATAGAAAAATAGAGCTTTAGGGTAAGGGAATGGTGGAGGCAGGAAAATATGAGGAAGGAGGGTAAGAAACAAAAAACAGATTGAAAGTCTTTCAAATTAGGTAGAAATGAACAAGCAGTGTGTTGTATATTGAAAATTAAGCAGTGTGTTGTATATTGAAAATTAATAAATAGAGTTTAAAAGTGGTAGATTAATTCCCTATATCATAAAAAAGTCAAGGAAGATAAAGACAAAATAGTTGTTCAGAAAGGAGTTATTCATGATATAAATGTTTTCTTCCAATCTTTTTATCACGGGGTATATTTCAGTTAAAAAAAGTTGCCTTCAAAGAGACTGGAGACTTTTTGTAAAGTTATTCTAAGTCTAACCAAAGATATAAAAGAAGAAAAGGTAGAAACTAAAGGGAAAGAAGAGAATGAGGAAAGAAGTCCAGTGACAGAAGGAATAAAGTATATACAAAAGGATGAAAGGGAGGTAGGGAGAGAATGCAGGTTGGTTGGATAGAAAGTAGGAAGAGAGGAAGGAAGAAAGATTGTACAGGAAGCAGGGAGGGAGAGACAGAGAGAGAAAGATTATTTATTTTTCAGTCCCATATACATTACTTTCTATTAAAGGTTACCAGATATTTTACGCATAGAAACAGCATCAAAAGATTAATATCAGAATCACATAATATTATAACCAATTGACACAACAGCAAAACTGAGTGATTCCATTCAACATAGAATCTGTTCTGACAATGTTATTATGATGGCAATAGTTTAAACTTTTTATTAACTGCATTCTTTATCTAATGAAAAAAAGGAGAGTTAAAAATTTAATATGTTTGTCTTTCTTGCCCAAATGAGGGAAGGAGAGTTTAATTTATATTTTCTTAAACTGAAGTAAAATAGATACCAAGACTGGAGTGCTGGTCTAGTAAGTTTTACTCTCGACTGAGCATAAATCTTGTTAGTCGCTCTCAACTGAACACAGTTCAAAAATCAGCAACATTTAACTCCAAAGGCTGATTTTGTAAAGAAGATAACCCACAATATCTAATTAAGAGAGATAGATTAGATTAGTAAAAGTGAGTAAAAAACAATAAAAAGCGTACTTCGGGCAAGTAAAGTTTAAAAAGAAATCTCCAAAATGTTTACAAATTCAGAAATAAGTTATGAAGGAAGACTAAAAATTTTAAATACTTCTTTTTTAAAAAAGCTTTAGTTTATTATTACCTACTTTAATTGTGGTAAAATGCACACCACACAAAATGTTCCATCTTCATGTTTTTAAGTGGACTGTAGTCCAGTAGCATTAGGTACATTCACATTGCTGCTTCAATGTCACCACTCCCCACCCACACAACTCTTCATCCTATAAAACTGAACACATTAAATAGTAACTCTCCACTTCCTCCTACTCCTAATCCCTGCAATCACCATTCATTTTATATCTACTTTATCATGAATCTTCTCATTATTTTTTTTAATCATAAACCTAAGTTTATTTTATTTTATTTTTTAGAAAAGAGCCATAAAATCCAGCAATTTCACTTCTGGGTGTGTGTATATATATATATATATATATATATATATATACACACACATATATGTATACATATATATGTATATGTACATATATATGTACATACATATGTACATATATATGTACATACATATATATATACATATATGTATATATATATATATCACAAAGAAATTAAATCAGTTTCTCGAAGAGGTATCTGCACCCCATGTTCATTGCAGCATTATTCACAACAGCTAAGATATGGAAAAAACCTAACAACCTAAGTGTCCATTGATGTCCAAGAAATAAAGACAATGAGGTATATATATACAACTGAATGATATTCAACCTTAAAAAAAGTAGGAAATCCTGCCATTTGCAATAACATGGATGAACCAATAAGACATGTAGTAAGTGAAATAAGCCAGACATAGAAAGGCAAATACTGCATGATATCGCTTACACATGGAATCTGAAAAAGTTGAACTTATACATAAGTTATCTGGTGAGTCACTTCCCTACAGCTTTTCTTCAAACTCGTGCTGAGAGTCTGATAGAGATACTTGTGTATTATGGGAACTTCCCTGCCTTGACCTTGGCAAAGAGAAAGCTGATGACAGTAGATTTATCAGGGAAAATATGAGGTATGTATTCAATGTTCCAGGTAATGAAAATATTCAATGGGCCATTTCAGTTTTCTTTCACAGTGCCATTAAGTGTACTCAGTTTTGTTTTTGAAGAAGATGACTGATTCGGACACATTTACAATGTTGTATCAAAGACAGAACTATGCTAGTTATCCCCAAAGGCTTAAGGGTTGACTTAGCAGTCTATAATATTTTAATACATTTTAAATTGAAGTTTCCTGCTTAGTGTGAGCCTAAACAGCCACCATTTAATGTCCTGTTTCTATATGTATCAAGCACAATGGAGGATCGCCTATAATGTTCCCAGTGTTTAAAGACAGCCTGAAGACTTCTTCATGACCATTTCCATGGCCCTCTGCAACCTCACCATACGTTCTAGACCAGTGTTGCTCAGTCTCAGTTGCACATTAGAATTACTGGGGTACTTTTTGAAAATCTCAGACCCGGACCCCCCACCCCCAATCAGGTAAATCAGAATCTCTGGGGATGGAATAAAGGTATCAGCATTTTAAAATCTCACAGGTGATTCCAAGGCACAGCCAAGATTGAAAACTGCTGCTCTAGATGGGCTCTGGTTTGCAAATTTTACTTGTAAAATGTGATTATTCAAATTGCTATAACAATGTGTTCTATGGGTTTCTGCTCCAGAAATGTTAATCTGAATTGAGAAGTGAAAATTACATTTCTTTTAGTATGATTAAAGCGGGAAAAAAATGTTTGATATAAGGGAATACTTCCAAAAATTCACTTCTTAAATTATAGCTTTCTTCAAGATTCTTTATCCATCCCTCTTTCCCTCTATACCTACTTTCCCTGGGAGAGCTCATCCACTCCCGTGAATTCAGGTGCTGTCTACCAACAAACTGCTGAGGTCCAAACTCTCATATCCAACCCAACTCTGTAAAAGATAATTGTTAAAGATAATTTTCAAAAAAATGGTAAAATGGTGACTCTTGTAAAGATATAAAAATGAACTGTGTTAAAGATTTTATTTCACTCATGAGGGAACCATAACTGGTAAGCATGATATATATTATCCACTTCACAAAAGTTTAAAAAAAAATGATAGAGCATAAAGATACGTTGAGAAAAATGTGTAAATAGAGGCAAAACTAGTTTTGCCATGGAGGTGGGAGGAGTTGGGAGCAGAAATCGTTTGAACCTTTACTGTACAGGACAGAATCTGCATGTCAATCAGTTACTTAGAATCCCCAGATAGTTCAAGACAGTGTATGGAGGTAGAATTCCATGACTTAAGGTGTGTTCAATGGAGATGATGCATAGCATCTCACTGACAGATTTTTTACAACAACTGCAACACCCGCTTTTGAAGAAGTGAACTCATCATTGCCTCTTTCTCTCTTGAATCCTTTGCCAACACATCCCTTAAAGACAGTCACTGCCAAAGGAATAATCTTCAAAATTTACAAGCAGCTCAATATCAAAAACAAACAAACAACCCAATCCAAAAATGGGCAGAAGACCTAAATAGACATTTCTCCAAAGAAGATACAGATTGCCAACAAGCACATGAAATAATGCTCAACATCACTAATCATTAGAGAAATGCAAATTAAAACTACAATGAGGTATCACCTCACACCAGTCAGAATGGCCATCATCAAAAAATCTAGAAGCAATAAATGCTGGAGAGGGTGTGGAGAAAAGGGAGCATGCTTGCACTGTTGGTGGGAATGTAAATTGATACAGCCACTATGGAGAACAGTATGGACGTTCCTTAAAAAACTTAAAATAGAATTACCATATGACACAGCAATCCCACTACTGGGCATATACCCTGAGAAAACCATAATTCAAAAAGAGTTGTGTACCACAATGCTCATTGCAGCTCTATTTACAATAGGACATGGAAGCAACCTAAGTGTCCATTGACAGATGAATGGATAAAGAAGATGTGGCACATATATACAATGGAATACTACTCAGCCATAAAAAGAAACGAGGGCTTCCCTGGTGGCACAGTGGTTGAGAGTCTGCCTGCCGATGCAGGGGACATGGGTTCGTGCCCCGGTCCGGGAAGATCCCCATTGCCGCGGAGCAGCTGGGCCCGTGAGCCATGGCTGCTAAGTCTGTGCATCCGGAGCCTGTGCTCCACAAAAGGAGAGGCCACAGCAGTGAGAGGTCCACGTACCACAAAAAGAAAAAAGAAAAAAAGAAATGAAATTGAGTTATTTGTAGTGTGGTGGATGGACCTAGAGTCTGTCATACAGAGTGAAGTAAGTCAGAAAGAGAAAAACAAATACTGTATGCTAATACACACATATGGAATCTAAAAAAAAAAAAAAAAAAAAGGTTCTGAAGAACCTAAGGGTAGGACAGGAATAAAGACACTGACATAGAGAATAGACTTGAGGACACAGGGTGGGGGAAGGGTAAGCTGGGAAGAAGTGAGAGAGTGGCATGGACTTATATATACTACCAAATGTAAAATAGATAGTTAGTAGGAAGCAGCCACATAACACAGGGTGATCAGCTCAGTGCTTTGTGACCACCTAGAGGGGTGGGATAGGGTGTGTGGGAGGGAGATGCAAGAGGGAGGAGATATGGGGTTATATGTATATGTATAGCTGATTCACTTTGTTTTAAAGCAGAAACTAACACACCATTGTAAACAATTATACTCCAATAAAAATGTTTAAAAAAAAATACACCGAGAACTACCCTATGATCTGACAGCGGCCCTCCTGGACATATATGCATAGAACACCATACTTGGAAGAGACACATGCACCCCTACGTTCCTCGCAGAGCTATGTGTGATAGCCAAGACAAGGATGCAACCAAAATGCCCATCAACAGATGAATCAAAAAAGAAGATGTGATACATATATACGATGGAGTATTACACACATGAAAAAAATGCCAAGTACAGCAACATGGAAGTACCTGGAGATGATCATATTCAGTGTAGTAAGTCAGACAAAGAAAAACACATATCATATGATATCACTTAAGTGTGGGGTCTAAAACTTGATACAAATAAACTATACTTCACAAAACAGAAACAGAGTAACAGACATAGAAACCAAAGTATGGTTACCAAAGGGAGAAGGTTGGGGGGAGGGATAAATTAGGAGGTTGGTATTAACATATGCACACTAATATACATAAAACAGATTACCAGCTAGGACCTAATTTGAACTCAGGCAACTGTTCCCAGCACTCTGGAATAACCTACATGGGAACAGAATCTGAAAGAGAATAGACATATGTAGATGTATAATGGAATCAAGTGGTGTATAGCTAAAAAATCACAACCTTGTAAATTAACTACACTCCAAAATAAAATTAAAATTCAATAAAAGAAATAAAGACAGTCACTGCATCTTCTTTTCTATTATATCTACAATATGAGATGAACATACATTTACACCCCCTCAAATTATTATGACTGCTTGTTAGAATAAGCAAGTGGCTTTTTCTTACACCTATTTAAAGGAAAGCCAATAGTTTCATACAGAACAGGAATGAGAGAGTAGGATTTGAATGGAAGGAGTTTAAGTTTTAAATTCTATATAGTGGAATTTTCTGGGTATCTTACAGATGCTCAATAAGTCCTTGCTTTTTAAAAATTAATTAATTTATTCATAATTTATTTTTGGCTTCATTGGGTCTTCATTGTTGCACACTGGCTTTCTCTAGTTGCGGCGAACGGGGGCTACTTTTCATTGTGGTGTACGGGCTTCTCATTGCAGTGTCTTTTCTTGTTGTGGAGCATGGGCTACAGGCATGCGGGCTTCTTTAGTTGCAGCACGTGGGCTCAGTAGTTGTGGCTCACAGGCTTAGTTGCTCCGTGGCATGTGGGTTCTTCCCAGACCAGTGCTCGATCCCTGGTGTCCCCTACATTGGCAGGCGGATTCTTAACCACCACACCACCAAGGAAGTCCCTAAGTCCTTGATTTTTGATTGATTAAAATTTGAAACTTGCAAGGCCATGTTAATCCCATACCTACAGTTACAGCAACATTGGAAAGATTAAGAAATCAAAAGTGTTATCAGCCTGGTGATTTACAGAGGACTTTGTAACCGATTTGTCATTTGAAAGAAATAGAGGCTTTTAAGTATTTAAGAGATTAGCAATGTGAGGGGTACTTTCTCTTGATCTAAGCCGTAGATTTCTGTTTTTCTACTTATTATCTTAAGATGGATCTTTCAAGCAATGCAATTATCTACACTTTAGACTGTGAATATCTGCTGCTATTTGTGTTACTTTTGCAGTACACTGTGACAATCTTTTATTAAAACCACAGAAACAATAACATCTATTTTAAATAACATGAATAAATAAACTAATATTTCAGTTGGGTTGTTACAAAAAAACATAAAAACACATAATTTTTCTGATAGATTTAAAAAGAGAAAAACAAATGTAAGCTGAAAATCAACCTTTTTAAACATAGGGGATATTTTTAACTCTAGGAGTTATAAATACTAACACTTAATGTATGTCTTTATGGTGAGAGAGTATTTAATTCCTGTAATTATACAACGATATTAAAAAAAGAATCAGGATTTTAATGTACTAATGGAACTAGAGGAATCTAGGGCCTCATGAATAGACTGCAGGAAAAATGCATTTCATTTTTCTTATACAGTCTTATCTCAATAAAAACCCCTAAGTTATTTTTATCCATTTGAATTAGTGCTTTTACTGTAACAATTACTTAAATCTAATCCACTAATTTCAATTAAGCAAATTCTTTTCTTTAATATTCAGAAGATAATGCATTAACTCTTGCTAGGACAATAGTGTGGATTTTAGTTGTTGATTTAAATAAAGTGAAGCATTCTAAATTTCATGATTTCATAAAGGGCATTTTCTAACCAAATGTCCTGCCCAAATTATGGAGGTAAATATGATGGAAATATAACATTGTATTTTTACTCAAATGTTTAACCTTTAGACTTAAAAATAAATTATTTTGGGACAAATATTTGTCAGACAGACACATTTACAGTTTAGAAAATGTTTTAATTTTTACATTAAATGTGGGTAGTGCCCCCTGGTGGAAATATGTCAAAATAAATTAAAACTTTAATAGTTAATGCTGCATAATTTTAAAAAATCAGACTCAAAGGTTTGAGTTGGCATTATGGAAACAACAAACTCTATGTCAATTATTAAACCTAATTAGTATTTTATATAAGCTGTACAAGGTGATGCCTTAGAATATTTATGCAAAAGCAGCCAGTTCTCAATAATCCACCAGTTTGGATTCATTTACATTGTTTTATACACTCTTTAAAATTAAATTTGTAAAGTAGCCATCCAATATTTTAACTATCGCCTGGTCATATTCAAATTCCTTGAACCTTCTGTATATTTCAGCATTGTGAAGGCAGAGATTTTGAATGCCAATGATTTATTCTCAGTGAGTTTGTTCATATGGCAACAGCTCAGTAGAAGTTTGTTGTGGCTCATTTCATAGATTTTATCAAGATATGAAGGTAGGACTTACACTACTTTGCATGCAGAATCTGTCTTGCAAACTAGAATCTATATACTAAATACTGAATAAATATGAATTGACTCACTAATATTGGGATATTTGCTATTATGCCGTGTTGGGAATAAAAAAAAAATCTAGTGAACATTCTGTAGTCTTCAGCAATATCTAAAAATAGTCAATATTCACATAGAGTAAGTAGAAATTTGTACTATAACCCTGTCAAAATATGAATAAGTGACATAAAACTCAATTTAAAGGATTAAAAGTAAAGTGTTTGACCTGGTTCAAGAGAGTTAAATTATTCTGAAGCAGTAGCACCAAGTTAACTCTATAGCAAAATATTTCATTACTTCAAAGGCTTATTTATACTTGTCAATGGCTATGGAATGCATGTGTGACCAAACACTAAACAATTTAAAATATGTACTAAAAGTTTGAAATGTCACCACACTGAATGAAAGAATGAGAAGTCATGGTTGTTAATGTTAAATTACAATGATCATTTTTGCTTTTAAATTATGGAATAACTGAAAACCTTCAGGAGTTAAGTTTTTTGCTTATCTGCCATTACTTAGTGCTGCTATGGAATATTGGGATTGTTCATTATTTTTATCATGTTGTCTACTCTTCCCATGATATATCTGCATCAAAATTTAGATATTTTATTGAAATATCTAGAGCCATGGACATTTTTCATACATAAAAAAGGAATGCTCTAAGGTCTTAGACTTGGACTATAAAATATTTGAGATAGAAACAAATTTTCAGAAGATGTGAAGTATCTATTGTGAGGAATCATTATGTCATACTATCAGTCACAGATTATATTCAAGAAAGAGGGATTTAATAAGTACATTTTTGCTTCTTCATAAGGAAAGGTTTGAATATGTATGTATAAGAAAATGTTTATATGGTGTGACTTTAATTTCATTCTTCTATTTTGATTATACTTATAAGCACTTGAAAGTCAATGATAAATTCAGCTACTGTATTTTTAAGTGTTTATTTCATATTAAACAATGTGAACAATTGAAAACAATACAGTGATTTTAGGGCTAAATTCTTGGAGTAAATTAAGAGGCATGGAAAAATGAATATCATCATATCAAAGTGAATATTTAAAAACAAAGTAAAAATTAAACATAGTCATAAACCCTCAAGTTTTTAAGGTGTATATTAGTGTGTATCACTTTTTAAACTTAGGAATAACTTCTTCATATTAAAATGTATTTCTATGATGATGAAAAATAATACTAGAGAATATAGTTATCTGTGCTATACATTCTGTGTGTGTGTGTGTGTGTGTGTCTCATGCAGTACAATCTTTCATTGAATTCTTTCCATGAGGTCAAAATAAATTTAGAACATATAAAGATAGTTAAGGAAAATGAGGCTTATATATATTCTTACTTTTAAAATGACCTGAAAAATATTTTTGACTGTGTAGATATTTTGTTTATGAGAATGATCCATTTGAAATGGATAGGGCTTTAGCCAAACTCAATTTGCTGTTACAAAAGAGCTGTCTTGAAGTGCTCTAAATATTTACTTTTCTGAACTGCCAAGCAAAAGAGTTATGTACAATTGGAGTTCTTGGTAGAACCTTATGTGCTGGATATACTCTTGTTAGTGTGACTTAAAGCAAAGAAATTAAATTGTAACAATGCCTTTTAGAAATAACATTTACTCTGGGTGCAATGATAATATTTTCTCATATTTTGAAGCAGGTAAGTTGGCAGGTATAACATTTTTATTTGGCACATAAGTTGATAACTTATATTAACTTTCTCAATATAGCCAGCTCCTGGTTTTCATCCATTCTGAGAATTTTGATTCCATCAAAGAAAAATTCTTATTTGACAGAATCATTTTATAAACTGCAATATGGATCAAAAAGTTGAAATTCAACAAGCAAAATTTAGATCAGAAAGAAAATATCCATGTTCTATGCACAGCTAAGCAGGACAGGGCTTGGAAACACATCCAGTTTTGTTTAACTTGATTTAGGAAAAGCACCATCTGATATTTTGCCTCACTGCTTTAGTATCAGAGATTCTGCTAATAATCTACATGGACTCTTGTCCATCACCTCAAAAGTCAAAAACATCATATCTGGCAACTTGACTTATTTTTCCATGGTTTTCAATAAATGGCAGATACATATAATATTCCTTTCAACACCACAGTTTTATTTTTGCCTTCAAGTGGATAAAAATGGAAGCTCTTGATGACCATTTGAGCAGAGATTTCACATTTCTGGAAAGTAAAGCAAACCCAACTCCCAGACTGGTATGATAAAGAGAAGTTATTCATAACATGACTGAATTTGTGAGTATTTTTGGTCATAAACTGAGGAATAGCCTGTAATTTAGGGTTAATAATTCACTATTATTGTTGATGCTAAAAATATTTAGACAAAATGCAACTCTGGAAGGCAAAATTGGAGCTTATTAACTATGAAATGGTTCCAAATCTAAAGGGAGTGCAAAATGCAGAGGAATATGAAAAAATAGGTAAAGCTTACTGTTTTATCCCCAAACTGATATCTTCAGAGGTTTCTGGAAACCTTGAAAAAGTCTTCTTTTTTAAAAAAAGTAGGCTGAACAAATTCAGGCAACTATGAATGTAGAGAAAAAATGAAACAGCACAAATTTATCACCAAACATAATAAAGAAGGATTACAAGTACAAATACAAGCACCTAGGTATTTCAACCTGATTGTTTCCACTCCTTTCTGGGATGTCAACCACTATCTTGAAGCTGAGTTTCCTAACTTCTGGTACTTCTTTGTTTTATTAAATAGGAATACAGCTTTACTAAACAATATAGAGCACCAGCTCTCTTTATATCATCCTCTACATATTCTATTACAATTACTCATAATCATTGAGGAGAGATTTGTTCATGTTTGGATGTATAATTCTAGTTCATTAATTTTTCATAGCTGTGTAGTATCCCATTATATTAGTGTTCTACAATTTATTTACTAATTCTCCTGCTGATGACATTTAAGTTGTATATCAGTTAGGAGAGGCTAAATTTATGCTGTGACAGGAAACAGCCAGAAAATATCAGAAAAAAATGTATTTCTTGCTCAGGAAGTCTGCTATAGTGGAACAAGATATTTAGTTCCACAGAGTACTCAGAGATCCTGATGATAAAGCCTTCTCACCTGTAAAGTCACAGTCATCATGGTGTGGGGAGGGAGTTTGCTGGCCAGAACCAGCCACGTGGTTCATCTCAGAGCAGTAGTTTCCAGAAACCTCAAAAGGAAATGAGGTGTTGGTGAGCTGGGATAATGCTTACCACCACTTGTCTCTAGTTTTCACTATTGCAAACCTTACTGATGTCCCCTTGTATTCATGTGAGAGAAAACTTAGGAGTGAAAATGCTGGCCTCGAGGAATACCACCTCTTCAGCTTTCATAAGCAATAACCAAATTGCATTTTCAAAGAGTTCTGCTGTACTCCCATCACAAGAGAATAAGAGTTCCTGTTTCTTATAGTATTTGCCAATAATAGGTACTATAAGTCTACCCCCTACCTTGTGATCTGATTGGTAGTCATATCATTTTATTGTGATTTTAATTCATATCTGCCTGGTTACTGGTAAGATTATCTCTTTATCTGTTTTTTAGCCACTTAGTTTATCTTTATGAATTTCCTATTCATATCCTTTGCTCATTTTTTATTAAGTTGTTTGTCTTTTCTTATTGTTGAAGATTTTATATACAATGGCAAATATAGGCTCCAAATCTATGGATTATCTTTCTAATTTTTATCATGCCTTAAAGGTGCATAAAAATTCTTTCTTGTAGATGCAAATGATTTTTTATAGATGAAAAAAATTCTAATGCAATCAACTTATCAGCCTTTTTTTTTTGACAATTGGTATGTTTTATAAACAATCCTTACCCAAGAATTAAAAAAAATTATTTATCTTCTAAAATTGCAGTATTTTGCTTTTCAAATTTAGTTTATTCTCATGTAATTCTCTCTTATGTTATTCCTGAAGGAGTAAATAAAAATTTTAAATATAGATAATCAATTTTTCCAAATTTCTGAATAATACATTCTTTTTTTCTGATCTAAATGTCACTCTTCCCATATATATATAAGATTCTGCACACATTGAGGTATTTTTCTTGATGCTCTATTTACTTAGTTGATCAGTATGTTCATCCAGACAACTCTCTACAGCATTAGAGTAAATATTGATATCTGTTAGGACAGGTATCCTCACTTTGCTTTAATTTTTAAAATTTTGGCAGTTTTTGGTCCTTTACTCTTCTGTACAAATGTCAAATCACCTTAACAATGTCTATGAAAACTCTGTCAGGATTTTCAATGGAGTTGCTTTAAATGTTTAAGTTATTTGGGGAGGAAATTGATCATTTTGTAATAGTAAGTCAAAATAAATATAGTTTATCTGTTCATTTATTGAGAATTTTTAACTCTAGTAACAAATGATATAATCATCTCCATTAAAGTAATACACATATTTTGTTAGGTTTATTCATGATATCTTTTATTTCTTTAGTTTTGTTGCTATAATAAATTATACTTTTTTAAAAATTACATTTTTAATAATTTTGTGGTTGTATAAACATGCAATTGATTAATTATTGTATTGGTATATATTGGTATATAAAATTAATTCCAATGTTATCCTTGCATTTTCTCTTATGTTTCCTACATAGAGAGTTATATCACCTGTAAATAATGATAGTTTTACTTCTTCTTTACATATTTATTAATTTTTCTTGTATTACTATACTTACTAGGGAATTCTGGAATAAAAGTGAATATAATCAAGGGTAGAAAACATCCTTATCTATTTTCACATTTTAAACAGAGTGCCTCTAATATTTTCCTATTAATTGTAACATTTCATAAACGTTTAGTAGCTAGCCTTCAACTGAGTTAATACCCTTCAATATGTTGAGTGTTTTCCTTTGCTTTTATTTTTAATTAGCAATGGCTTTTATCATAAGTAGATATTGATTTTATCAAATGGTATTTTTTGTCTCTATTTATGTGACCAGATAGATTTTCTTTTTATTCTTCTTTCATCTAATTTAATCCTTTTGTTTCTGAGATTATCCTAGCTTTTATTATACCACCACAGTTTTTCTGCATTAGAGCTTTCTTTTTTTTTTTGCGGTTCGCGGGCCTCTCACTGTTGTGGCTTCTCCCGTTGTGGAGCGCAGGCTCCGGACGCGCAGGCTCAGCGGCCATGGCTCACAGGCTCAGCCGCTCCGCGGCATGTGGGATCTTCCCGGACCAGGGCACGAACCCGTGTCCCCCACTTTGGCAAGTGGACTCTCAACCACTGCGCCACCAGGGAAGCCCTGCATTAGAGCTTTTGCGTCTGTATTTGTAAGTGTAATTGGTCCACAACTTTTTATTCTTATCCTGTCCTTGTCTGATTTAAGTTCAATGGTTATTCCAACTACATAAAAATAGTTGGGAGATTTTTTACCTCTTTTTCTAACACTGAAAGAGTTTCTGTAAGATTGGAACTATCTGAATCTTAAATGTTTAGGGAGCATGCCTCTAAATCTGGTATATTATTATCTAGTAATTTATATAAACTTCACTATCTTGTCTACAAAACAGGCATTATTATTTTTACTGATTATACTGATATAGCCAAGTTGAAACTAATACAGCTTTTAAAAAGTCTTACTGACTGATTTTTGAATCCTTATATATCTTGACATGGTTAACTAACATTTTGTGAATATGGTGAAGTGTTAGATTCTTAATATTGAAACATTTTCTAAATAAATAAAATAAAGAAGAAGACCTGTAAAATGAACAAATAATTCACAAAATAAATACACATAAAAAAACACGTGTGAAAAAAACCTCTCTAAATTGAGATTTCTCTCTCCCTCTGAGGAAAGGTCATAGAGTTAAGGAACGTGAAGTCAAATAATCACTTTTTGTATACAACTGGGAGCAATATAAATTGGTACCAGGCTATTTATCATAGTTATTGATAAATTTTTGAATATCTAAGATCTTAGAGGAAAGATAATTATCACTGTAATGAAGCTAGATTATTAGCATCAATATTGTCTTTGTTATTCCCGTAACACCTATTCTAGTGTTTTGGAATAGAGTAGGATCTCAGAATTGTTATTCCCTAATAACTGTATAATTATATCTGAATCCCTAAAGTATACCAGCATTTCACATATTGGAAAATTATATTTGCACACCTATGCTTCTAGTTAAGTCATCGATATTCCTCATTTTAAATTATTTCATTTAGAATATAATGTGAACCAAAAAACAACTTATCCTCCATAAAGCTGTTATAATATTAACTGAATTCAGTTGTAGATTTTATGGAGACTAGTCATTTGTCCAATAGTCTATAATAACCTTTACCTTTTCCCCTTTTCCTAAAGTCAAAATGACCTGCAGTCTATCGAATACATTTCTGGAGAGTTAACATAATGAATATATCTCCAGCTTGTTAAAAATAGTAAGTTGACTTTGTTTAAGGAAGCATGGTACCTACTTTTTTTATTAAGGGTAGAACTTTATGGTAGATTAGCTTGGCTCAACGTAAAATATAGATTTATTTGGTGAAGCCTCAGTAAGAAAATTTGAAAACAGCTTACCAACAATTTTTTTTTTCACTTGACCTGATGAGACAAATCAAGCCTGTGATGGTGATTTAATGATGCAATCAGCAGTGAGTCACACCTGACTGATGGGTCCCTCCAGAGTCTGGCAGGCAAACTTGACCACCAAAGTCTCAGACAAATTTTTCCCAAAGACCCTCTGACTAACCAGCCTCCAGTCAATTGTCTTCTGTCTTGTCCTTGACGCACCGTGATCTTTTGTTGTTGCTGTTGTTCAGCTCCTCTGCTTTGAATTGAACTGCATATAGTGACCTCCAGATGTAATTTATAATAGAGTTACACTTACCCTTCAAAATGTCAAGTATGTAGTCAGGTGGCAAACACTGAATTCTCTGTGGAGACTTCGGTAAGAAAGTAATAAATGTAATTTGCACAGAACACCAGTGTTAATAGCTATCAGTATAAACACAGTGAAATGTACAATTGCACTGAGTCAGCACCCAGTCACCCTCGCTCCTTAACTCGCACGTCCCTGGGTGTGGACGTGCCGCTGAGGCGGTGATGTCCTCATCTGATACACATGTCAGCTGACTGTCACTGCAATTCAAAGGTGAATCAGATGATATAGTCTCAAAATTAGTGTGCTTTTTCTCCTTGTCATCTGTATACGTTGGGAAGTTTTACTAAAAGTTTTAACAAGTTCAAGGACATTTGTGCGATTTCACAGGTGCATCCTGCTCTGCGTCTAAGGGCCTCTGCATGTGGAAGAGTAGCAGGGGGCAGTGCAGACTGTGGTGATGGAGAAGGTGCAGGAAAAGATGTGTGGTTTATCATAAGTCTTGTGGCTCCACGGATCAGGGCCTGGCCATTACCTGAGAGCTAGTTAGGAACGGAGACTCTCAGGCCCACCCCAAGACAACTGATTCAGAATCTTCTTTTTTTTTTTTTTTCTTTTTTTTTTTGCGGTACCGGGCCTCTCACCGCTGCGGCCCCTCCCGCCTCAGAGCACAGGCTCTGGACGCGCAGGCTCAGCGGCCATGGCTCACGGGCCCAGCCGCTCCGCGGCATGTAGGATCTTCCCGGACCGGGGCACGAACCCGTGTCCCCTGCATTGGCAGGCAGACTCTCAACCACTGCGCCACCAGGGAAGCCCCAGAATCTTCTTTTAATAAGACCCACCAAGTGAATCACATGAACATTAAAGTTGGAAGAACACTCATTTTAAATATTGCTCTACTTTATTTGAGTATAGGAAACCGATGGCTACGTCACTCATCAGCCACACACCCAGTGCTGATCCTTAACCCCTCTGAGCCTCGCATTCCATGTCAATTACCCTTAACACCTCATCTGTGCTGATACCAGAGTGGACTTGTTATCAGAGCAAGTCATGACACAGTCAGGTGTCTGGCAACCTCAGATAAGGTTATCAATCATGGTTATCATTATTAATTTTTCTAATAGGGAGTTCCCTTTTCACCAGTTCAGGAATATTGACATTTTCCAATACCTTACAATTTAAATGTGTTTTTGTCTATAGCAGCATAGTGAATTTTTCTTCTAATGCTCATCATCTCATCTATATCTGCTCCGTCTTTGCTACCAGGCATGTGAAGGGATTTTACTTCACTGCCCCCAATGTCTTCTGTTGGTCAGAGCCATGTGACCAGTCTGGCCAGTGGTCCTGGGCCACAGTGACAATTTTATGTAAGAACCTTTATTTAACAGTGTAAGACTCTGCAAGGGTCTCTTCTCTCTTCAGAGTGGCCCTTTTAGATGGCAGAGTTTCCATCAATCTGAGTCCCTGAGTGGGGAAGATGTTGGAGGGACCTGCTGTTGGCATTTGGTGAACACAGATCATGAATGAGAAATAAACATTTCCTGCTTTAAGTCTCTGAGATTTTGGAGTGGGTTGTTAATACACTGTGAAGAAGTAGATCTTGACTACAGACACATCTGCTTTGCAGTGCTAACCTTCAAGACTGCACCCTGCTTTTAGACACTTTGGTGGAAGTATAAGTCTTCTAGGGGTACTTGAAAAAATAAATACCCTAGAAAAACAAAAAAGATGTTGTGAGGAATCTGTCTGATTTATTTTAACAACCACTTAGTCTCTGATTCAGCCTTGCCATTTCAGTCTGCCCTACACAGCTTACTCAAACCAATCTTCCTTCAAGACTCTAGAATGAGATTTCTCTAGAAATTCTCCCTGTTTCTGACCACACAGTCTAGCTCAGTATTGCAGACACAGCTCACATGTCCTTCCATATTTCAAGGCAGACATTGATAATTGATGGCAGTAAGTTTTCTTGAAGAGGTAAGACATGCTCTTACAATCATTTTTAACTCAGAAATTTTGAAAGCCTGTAGTAATCCATCAGAGTAAACCAGAAAGATATAATAAATTTGTTATCATTGGTCTAAATTCTTCAGCTTGATGTCCTAAATAAACACTCTCTAAAATCTGGTCTTACTCTTTTAATTTTCACTTCCTACAACTCCCCAAAAGGATAACCTTTCCTCAAACCAGAACACTCTCCACACTTTTTGCAACAAGTAAAATAAAATAATGTGAGGTCTGATTGAGAACTTTTATTTCCATAGAGTTTATTAAGTAGATTACAATGCAGGTAGTAACCTGTTGAAAACTAATTTGAAAAACTGTCCAGCCCTTGTCATGAGACAGTTGTGTTTCAGGTATGAAAAGACTAGCTGGTTTATCCATTCTTATTAATGAGAAGTTTAAGAAAGGTTAAGAATGGACAAACCAGCTCAGTTTCTCATAGATCACTCCACTCATCAAAGAACCTAAAATACAAGGTCAGCATGACTCTGAGGATGCGAGATTGTGGCTGTACACTTGTCATATTAAAGGGCTAGAAGAAACAGAAATAACATCAATAGCAATGGTAGTAATAATAACTATTACATATTGAGTACTTACTATGTGACAAGTACTGTGAGAAAGGCTTTTCTTGCATTTAGTTTTCCCACATGCCTTTAAGAGATAGGTTTTATTATTATTCCTACTTTATGGATGGGGAAACTGAAACTCAGAGGTTTTAATAAACTTGCCCAAGGTCACATAGCTAATAGATTTTGAAAATAGGACTTTTTTCTTTTCTTTTCTTTTTTTTTTTTTTGCAGTACGCGGGCCTCTCACTGTTGTGGCCTCTCCCGTTGCGGAGCACAGGCTCCGGACGCACAAGCTCAGCGGCCATTGCTCACGGGCCCAGTCGCTCCGCGGCATGTGGGATCTTCTCGGACCGGGGCACGAATCCGTGTCCCCTGCATTGGCAGGCGAACTCTCAACCACTGCCCCACCAGGGAAGCCCCTGAAAATAGGACTTTCTATCTCCAGAACTTACATGCCTAACACCTTTCTCTAGACTGCTCCAGACAGTGAGACAGTTGTGGTCACACTCCTTGGAGTAATGGGGGGAAAATCAACAACTGAGGAAGAGTTACACCTCAGCTCTGGTTCCAATTCAGTTTCAAGTGTCCATTTTACTTTGGGTAAGATTACTAATGTGCTTCTATAACCAAGATCCGGTGACTGTTACATAGTTCGCCAGCTTTTACACAGATACTCCACTGAAGAGCAACTTATGAACTGCTTTTCTGGATCCACAATTATTTTATATGTCTAAAATGTATGTCATTGACTGAATCTCTGTATACATATATTTTCTAAAATGAAGAATCCTTTTTCTCATGAAAACAATAATTTGTGGTTCATCTGGTTTATTATTTGCAATACATTATTTTATGTATTGATATTTCTCAACAGCCAATCTCTAGAAGAACTGGATTTCTCATTTTTCTCAACTGGTTATATTTTTTAAACCTTGTAAAAACTACTTCCAAGTTGTTCCTCAATTATTCAATATTAAGTACCAATTAATTTAAAAGTTTTCCAAGGTTCAGCTTTCAATATCTCTGTATCTGTGAAGCTGAGAACCTGAAGAAGGTACTGAAGGAGTTTTGAAAGTGACATAAAGATTAGAACCAAGGAGAACTGAGCCATTGTTCACTGAAGACATTGGGAGTATATTTTATGCTCATGAGCAGAAAGAATCTGTTTATAATCATAATTTTTCATGGTATATATGCCAAGGTAAATTCAGAAAGTATCCAGAATATTGAGAAAACATTGATTTGGTTATGAAAATGTTCTAGCTACAATTTACACTTACCAGTTTGTATGACTTTGAGCTGTTCCTTTAATTTCTCAGTGTCATTTACTCATCTATAGAACTGCCCTGACAAGTGAATGAGATTGTTATAAGGATACAACCAGACCAGATATATGAAAGAGCTTTATACACTGTAAATTTTGATAAAAACAAAGTTCTGCTATTACTGTGAATACTGGTTTGCCTTTTGAATACCTGTTGTTAAATCTGCAAAGACTAAAATTATGTGTAGCCCAGATTACTTGTTTTATCAATAAAAAATAACTAGATTACTCTTTTTGAATTATGGTTTTCTCAGGGTATATGCCCAGTAGTGGGATTGCTGGGTCATATGGTAGTTCTATTTGTAGTATTTTTTAAGGAGTCTCCATACTGTTCTCCATAGTGGCTGTACCAATTCACATTCCCACCAGCAGTGCAAGACTGTTCCCTTTTCTCCACACACTCTCCAGCATTTATTGTTTCTAGATTTTTTTTATGATGGCCATTCTGACTGTTGTGAGATGATATCTCATTGTAGTTTTGATTTGCATTTCTCTAATGATTAATGATGTTGAGCATTCTTTCATGTGTTTGTTAGCAGTCTGTATATCTTCTTTGGAGAAATGTCTATTTAGGTCTTCTGCCCATTTTTGGATTGGGTTGTTTATTTTTTTGTAATTCAGAATTCAAAAAGTGTCATGTACCAAAATGTTCATTGCAGCTCTATTTACAACAGCCCGGAGATGGAAGCAAGCTAAATGTCCATCATCGGATGAATGGATAAAGAAGATGTGGCACATATATATAATGGAATATTACTCAGCCATAAAAAGAAATGAAATTGAGCTATTTGTAATGAGGTGGATGGACCTAGAGTCTGTCATACAGAGTGAAGTAAGTCAGAAAGAGAAAGACAAATACCATATGCTAACACATATATATGGAATTTAAGAAAAAAAATAAATGTCATGAAGAACCTAGGGGTAAGACAAGAATAAAGACACAGACCTACCAGAGAATGGACTTGAGGATATGGGGAGGGGGAAGGGTAAGCTGTGACAAAGTGAGAGAGTGGCATGGACATATATACACTACCAAACGTAAAATAGATAGCTAGTGGGAAGCAGCTGCATAGCACAGGGAGATCAGCTCGGTACTTTGTGACCACCTAGAGGGGTGGGATAGGGAGTGTGGGAGGGAGGGAGATGCAAGAAGGAAGAGATATGGGAACATATGTATATGTATAACTGATTCACTTTGTTATAAAGCAGAAAATAACACACCATTGTAAAGCAATTATACTCCAACAAAGATTTTAAAAAAAAATGACTAGATTAAAGCCTGTTCATTACTTGTCTATTTTGCCTTTATGAACACAATATTTATTGCATATCCTTTGCCTGTGTCTGCACTTTACTCCTGTCTATAAGATCTGCTGAGACACAAAGAGGAAATAGAAGATGTGTGTGTGTGTGTGTGTGTGTGTGTGTGTGTGTGTGTGTGTGTGTGTGTGTGTGTATAAGGCGATTAGGGATAAGAAGAGGTGATAAGATTATTAACTTTTGACATCTTCATTGTAAATCTTTTCAGTGTTAGCTAGTGAGTATCCAAATGGAGCTCATTATTACAATCAAATGTGTAAAATATAATTATTAATTGTATTTTTCTGTGATAAATTGTTGGTAAACTAACCGTGGTGAAGTAGCCCAATACAATGAACATTATAAAGTTGAGTATTCCTTTGATCCTTTGGTTAGTAAGTGACAATTTTAAGCACTATAATATTTTGGTGAGAAATTTCTGTCTTACAGGATAGCAATATTTTGAAGTCTCATAATTGGATTCATTTAAGTCTTCAGCATCCAAACCATGGGATAGTGTCCAAAACAGAGAAGTATTGTCACTAATTTTATTCTACAGAAGCAACTTCAATATTTTATTTTCTTTTTGTCCATAGTAAACAAACTTCTAACCTCAGAGCTATTTCAGAAAGTAATTATTTAAAATGCTTTTACATTAATATGGATTTCATTACTGAGAGTATATGGAAATGACTAGATAAGAGAAGACTTTTTCAGGTAATTCATAGTTATAATTAACAATATGCAAAGTTAGGGTCAGCTAGTTTTGAAAAGTGACAGAAAATTCATTCTGCTTTATTAAAACATAGTCTGATTCCCAAACCAAAATCAACTCTAACAGTCCATTTCTATAATAACGTTTAAATTTTTAATTATAAAATTAATTTTCCAGACTAGCAGGCTGTAATTAGATATTATAATATTTATGTTGACTTTTCTTCTGGATTACTTATCTAAATAACTAACTTTTGCCATTTTGTAAGTCCAAATAATGAATTTTAGATATTCTAACAGCAAAGCAGAGCCCCAGAAGGGTGATTTCTAAAGTTTCTTTTCTAAAATTGCTGTATAGTCTCAGATTGTGTCATTGTTTTTGAATAATTTAAATCATGCTTTAGTATTTAAAAGTTATTTAAAATTTTTCATTGAATTATAACATAGTTACAGAAGAGTAAACAAAACAGTTCAATCAGTTGCCACAAAACCAAGTCCCCAATGGAGCAAACTCACAGGTCAAGAAATAGGACAGTGTGAGCCACGGTGCCAGCCTTTGTGTTCCCTCCCAATTCAACTGTAACTTATCTCTAAATTTCAAACACCTTAGCATGGTTTTACTGTTTCTCAGTTTTTTAATACTTATGCAATAAGTATGCTTTTTTTTTCAAGCTTCTTTCACTCATCATTATTTTTGTGAGATTACTGTGTATGGTTTATAGTAACAGTTCGTTCTTTCTCATTGTTTTGTATCATATGCCATCATGAATGGTCTCTACCTTTTTTTTTTTTTTTCGGTACGCGGGCCTCTCACTGTTGTGGCCTCTTCCATTGCAGAGCACAGGCTCCGGACACGCAGACTCAGCGGCCATGGCTCACGGGCTCAGCCACTCTGCGGCATGTGGGATCCTCCCGGACCAGGGCACGAACCCGTGTCCCCTGCATTGGCAGGCGGACTCTCAACCACTGCACCACCAGGGAAGCCCGAATGGTCTCTACTTTATCCATCTATCTATTTATCCACTTATTTATCTTTTGATGTATATTGGAGTTTTTATAAACAAAACTGATAGTGGAATTCTATTTTATGTCTCCTAGTTGTGTGTACCTAGAGGCTGAATTGCACAAATATATTACAGTCTACAAGATGCAGCCAGACAGCTTCCCAAAGGGAGTGAACATAATTTACACTCCCAAGAGCACCTAGTAAATTCTCCATTACTACAATATTGTTAATACATTGTATTAGCAGTACAGTCTTGGTCATCTTACATCTTGTGGAGGGTATATAATGGTGGCTTATGATGTTTTTCTTTAGCCTTGCCCTAATGACTAATGAAGCTAAGAATCTTTTCATGTTCTTAATTGACCTTCTATTATCTTCACCTATGAAGTACCTGTTCAAAATTCTTGCCAATTTTGCTACTGAATTTTTTCTATTGTTCTTGGTATTTGAAAGATTTCTTTTTATTTTATTTGAATTTTATTTTATTTATTTTTCTATACAGCAGGTTCTTATTAGTTATCTATTTTATAGAAAGATTTCTTAATATATTCTGGATGTGTTCATTTTCAAATTCTCAAAATCTTCTGTAACTCCTTGTGTTGCCTTTTCACTTTCATAATGGTGTCTATAGTGAAATGAAGTTCTTCCTTTAAAATAGTTCAGCATACCAATCTTTTCCTTAAATTATAGTTACAGCTCTTCATATTTTGTTTAAGAAATATTTGCCTACCCCAAGGTAATGTAAGAATTCTTCTATATTATCTAGAAGTTTTATCCACATGACATTGATGGTTTTAAGGCAGGAGTCAGCTTTATTTCCATATGTATATCTATTCACCTAACAAAGTTATTGAAGTTGTCATCTTTCTCAACACCTCTGTACTGACACTATTTTCATAAATCAAGTGCTCATATCATTGTGAGTCAGTTTATAGACTCCATTCCATTTTCATGAAAAACATCGACCTGTATTTCTTTTTTGTTGTTAGGGTCATAATATGAGTTAGGAAGTATTCTGTCTTTTTCTAATAATATCCAGAAGAATATGTGTGTGTATTTGTTTGTGTGTGTGGTGTGTGTGTATATCTGTTATTTTTTCCTACAGTGTTTGGAAGAATTCAGCAGTGAAGACAACTAGAACAAGAGTGTTCTTCATAGAAAGGCTTTAAATTATAGATTCAATTTCTTTACTAAACATAGAATAATTGTTTAAATATTCCATTTTTCTTCTTGATAAATTGTATTTCTCTAGGATATTTTTATTTCACCTACTATTTCCTAATTATTGCTATAAAATTATTCACTGCTATTAAAAAGTTTGTCAAAACTTATGAACAATGTAATGTCTATAAGGTCTAAAGTGATACCACTTTTTCATTCCTGATATTAATTAATTCTGTCTTCCCTCCATTTTTTTTCTCACCAAATCAGTAAAAGTCATCAAAACTCTATCAGTTTGATTGGTCCTTTCAAGAAAAACAAATGATTCTCTTTTAATTAATTTATTGTGTATTTGATCAATTATTTACTTTAGCTATTATCTTTACCACATCTTTTCTTTATTCTTCCTTTCTAATCTATGCCTTGAAATGCACTTGATTTTCCTCTAAGTTCTGATTTAGCTTCATCCTACAAGTTTTGATGTGCTTTTTGCCTACTATTATGATGTTAAAATTATTATTTGATTTCCATTGTGAGTTCTTTTTAACCCATTGTGTTTTCAGAAGTACATAGCTTAATTACCATATTTATGAATATTTTCTAGTTACAGTCTATCCTCATTATTTATGAATTCTGTATTTGAGAATTTGCCTATTCACTAAAATTTATTTGTAACCCCAAACTCAATACCCTGTCACTTTACTGCTCATCAGCAGACTTGCACCAAGTGCTGAAAAATTTGAGTCACCTGATGCATAGTTCTACCCAGCTAAGGCAGAACAGGGGAGCACACTTCTTCTTGTTTCAGCTTTCACATAGAAGCAACCAGAGGATGGACAGGGAAAGGAATGATGAAGTACAGCACAAGAAGCTCTGGTTCTGGGACCTGTTGGATGAGGTCTGAATCCCAAATCTGACACCTGTTAGTGGGGCAGCACCAGGGAAGTCACTAAACACATCTGAACCTCCTTTTTCTCTTTTGCAAAATAAAGAAAATAGACTCTACCAGGATAAGTATTTTTAATATTTAAGAGTATAATTTATGTGAGATATGTATAAATGTGAACATACTTCCCTAGAAGCAATGTTTCATGTTCACCTAGTCAGTGTTCACTCTAAAGAACATAACTACTGAAAATAAGGAGAATTAATTTGTTTCTTTTTCTTAAAGAAATTTCTAGCTTAATTGACTTGTGTTCCTAATTCTTTTAATTTGTAGAGGCTAGTTTTATTGCCCTTACCTGTCAAGCTTGGTGAATATTCCAAGTGTACAGCTGGGTCAGTGATATGTTGGTACTGAATGATGTCCCCCTCCAAGCTCATGTGTTAAAGCCCTGCACATCCTCACTGCCTGGGGGCCTACATGGTACCTTAACACTGATTTTTTTTTTTTTTTTTTTTTTGGCGGTACGCGGGCCTGTCACTGTTGTGGTCTCTCCCATTGCAGAGCACAGGCTCCGGACGCGCAGGCTCAGCCGCTCTGCGGCATGTGGGATCTTCCCGGACCGGGACACGAACCCATGTCCCCTGCATCAGCAGGCGGACTCTAAACCACGGCACCACCAGGGAAGCCCAACACTGATATTTAATGTTCAGCTTTTCTAGTTGTTCTCAGTAGTAAATCTGGTCTTTAGTCCACTATTGCTGGAAGCGGAATTCTTTTTTTGTTGTTGTTGTTGTATTTTCTTATGATTCCATCTAACTTGTCTGTCATATTTATATGTAATTTTGCAAAACAGAACAAAAGAATTGTATCTGCCCCCTCTGCATGTGACTAAATCTAAGTTTATACCATGAAACTGGCTGCTGGGTTATTATTAAGGCCAGAACACTGGGAGAGCTTTTGTCTCTTTTTTTTTTTTTTTTTTTTTTTTTTTTTTTTTTTGCGATACACGGGCCTCTCACCGCTGTGGCCTCTCCCGTTGCAGAGCACAGTCTCCGGACGCGCAGGCTCAGCGGCCATGGCTCACGGGCCCAGCCGCTCTGTGGCATGTGGGATCTTCCCGGACCGGGGCACTAATCCATGTCCCCTGCTTCGGCAGGTGGACTCTCAACCACTGCGCCACCAGGGAAGCCCTGTCTCTTTTATTTTGATCAGTGTATCAGTCAGGATAGACAAGGTTGGCTGCACTATGGAAATGAACAAATTCCAAACTTAGTGACTTCAAGCAAACAAGATTTATTTTCTTCTCAGTTACATTTCATGTGTCTCTGGTTAGTGGCGGGCTCTGCTTTTGCTTGATTTCATCAGAGATCCAGACAGATCTGAAACATCTCTCATCAGAGTGAAAGACAGGAAAAGTCATAGCAAATAAAGCTCTGGATATAACACGTCTCTTCTCACGTGCGATCATTCAAGTGGCATAGCTAGGCCTGACTTCAAGGAGGCAGAGACATTAAATCATATTATGTAGAAGGAGAAACAGACTATCTCTGAACAGCACTAATGGCTAACACAACCAGTTTTTTAAGTGACCAATGGCCACCATTTCCTAGTAACTGAAAGACAAATTCTCAAGAGTGGAGAAACTATCCTGCTCTTAAATGTTTTTGTAGTCTCTAACATAGTTGTATTAGTTTTGTATTGCTGACATAACAAATTTCCACCAACTTAATGGCTTAAGACAACACAAATTGATGGTTTGACAGCTCTGTAGGGGGAAATTCAGAATGGTGTTAAAATCAGGGTGTCAGCAGGCTGTACTCCTCTCTGGAAGCATGAAGGGGGACCCAAGTCTTGGTTATTTGAGTTGGCAAAAGTAAGTTCTTTGTGGTTCTAAGATGGAGGTCTCTGGTTTGTTGCTGGCTATAAACTGAGGGCCACTGCCAACTGCTGGAGGCTGCCTCAGTCTTTGGCCATGGCCCCTTTCTTCATCTTCAAGGCCAGCAAAAGTGGTAGAGTCTCTCTCTTTCTCTCTCTCTCTCTCTCTCTCATATATATTATGTATATAAATTTTAATTTAAAAATACTGAAATAGATTTTTTTAAAATGCTATTTGTGCTTTATCAATCTCGATTAGCTAAGCGAGGGCCATCTGGTCCTATATATGGAGAAGTATAACCATAAACAACTTCATTCTTTTTCTTTGTAACTGATTAATCCTGATCCTTTAAAGGATAACTTAAATTAATATGTTATGAAGCATAAAATAGATTAGTCTATGTTAATGAATGAAAAGGTTTCAACAATCTACTTTTTTACATGATTCAAGGAGTTTTGCTGAATAATCAACTCAAATATTGAGGAACGACTTCTATACATGGTGAAAATAGTGGATATACTTCTAAGGCATAAGTGGTTTTCACATAGGTATCATCCATATTATCCCATCACATTTTCACAATTGCTCTGTGATACAGGCAGGGCAGGAATAATTAAACCAATATAACAAATGGGGAAACTGAGACTTGGGAGTAAGTGACATACCCACAGTGTAGAGTGAGTTGTGGGAAAGTGAGAAATCCCTTAATATAGGTCTCCTTCTACTTCCTTTGTTTTTTGTGTTTTCTTTTAATTTTTTTTAACATCTTTATTAGAGTATAATTGCTTTACAATGGTATGTTAGTTTCTGCTTAAAACAAAGTGAATCAGTTATACATATACATATGTTCCCATATCTCTTCCATCTTGCATCTCTCTCCCTCCCACCTTGCCTATCCCACCCCTCTACGTGGTCACAAAGCACCGAGCTGATCTCCCTGTGCTATGCAGCTGCTTCCCACTAGCTATCTATTTTACGTTTGGTAGTGTATATATGTCCATGCCACTCTCTCGCTTTGTCAGAGCTTACCCTTCCCCCTCCCCATATCTTCAGGTCGTTTCTCTAGTAGGTCTTTATTCCTGTCTTACCCCTAGGTTCTTCATGACATTTATTTTTTTCCTTAAATTCCATATATATGTGTTAGCATACAGTATTTGTCTTTCTCTTTCTGACTTACTTCACTCTGTATGACAGACTCTAGGTCCATCTACCTCATTACAAATAGCTCAATTTCATTCCTTTTTATGGCTGAGTAATATTCCATTGTATATATGTACCACATCTTCTTTATCCATTCATCTGATGGTGGACACTTAGTTGGATTCCACCTCCTGGCTGTTGTAAATAGAGCTGCAATGAACATTTTGGTACATGACTCTTTTTGAATTATGGTTTTCTCAGGGTATATGCCCAGTAGTGGGATTGCTGGGTCATATGGTAATTCTATTTGTAGTTTTTTAAGGAACCTCCATACTGGCTGTACCAATTCACATTCCCACCAGCAGTGCAACAGTGTTCCCTTTTCTCCACACCCTCTCCAGCATTTAGTGTTTCTAGATTTTTTATGACGGCCATTCTGACTGGTGTGAGATGATATCTCAATGTAGTTTTGATTTGCATTTCTCTAATGATTAATGATGTTGAGCATTCTTTCATGTGTTTGTTGGCAGTCTGTATATCTTCTTTGGAGAAATGTCTATTTAGGTCTTCTGCCCATTTTTGGATTGGGTTGTTTGTTTTTTTGTTATTGAGCTGCATGAGCTGCTTGTAAATTTTGGAGATTAATCCTTTGTCAGTCGCTTCATTTGCGAATATTTTCTGCCATTCTGAGAGTTGTCTTTTGGTCTTGTTTATGGTTTCCTTTGCTGTGCAAAAGCTTTGAAGTTTCATAAGGTTCCATTTGTTTATTTTTTTTTTATTTCCATTTCTCTAGGAGGTCGGTCAAAAAGGATCTTGCTGTGATTTATGTCATAGAGAGTTCTGCCTATGTTTTCCTCTAAGAGTTTGATAGTTTCTTGTCTCACATTTAGGTCATTAATCCATTTGAGCTTATTTTTGTGTATGGTGTTAGGGAGTGAACTAATCTCATAATTTTACATGTACCTGTTCAGTTTTCCCAGCACCACTTATTGAAGAGGATGTCCTTTCTCCACTGTATATTCCTGCCTACTTTATCAAAGATAAGGTGACTATACGTGCATGGGTTTATCTCTGGGCTTTATATCCTGATCCATTGATCTATCTTTCTGTTTTTGTGCCAGTCATACTGTCTTGATTAATGTAGCTTTGAAGTATAGTCTGAAGTCAGGGAGCCTGATTCCTCCTGCTCTGTTTTTCTTTCTGCAGATTGCTTTGGCCTTTCGGGGTCTTTTGTGTTTCCATACAAATTGTGACTTTTTTTGTTCTAGTTCTGTGAAAAGTGCCAGTGGTAGTTGGTTAGGGATTGCACTGAGTCTGTAGATTGCTTTGGGTAGTAGAGTCATTTTCACAATATTGATTCTTCCAATCCAAGAACATGGTATATCTCACCATCTATTTGTATCATCTTTAATTTCTTTCATCAGTGTCTTATAATTTTCTGCATACAGGTCTTTTGTCTCCTTAGGTAGGTTTATTCCTAGATATTTTATTCTTTTTGTTGCAGTGGTAAATGGGAGTGTTTTCTTGATTTCACTTTTAGATTTTTCATCATTAGTGTATAGGAATGCCAGAGATTTCTGTGCATTAATTTTGTATCCTGCTACTTTACCAAATTCATTGATTAGCTCTAGTAGTTTTCTGGTAGCATCTTTAGCATTCTCTATGTATAGTATAATGTCATCTGCAAACAGTGACAGCTTTACTTCTTTTTTTCCGATTTGGATTCCTTTTATTTCCTTTTCTTCTCTGATTGCTGTGGCTAAAACTTCCAAAACTATGTTGAATAAGAGTGGTGAGAGTGGGCAACCTTGTCTTGTTCCTGATCTTAGTGGAAATGCTTTCAGTTTTTCACCATTGAGGATGATGTTGGCTGTGGGTTTCTAATATATGACCTTTATTATGTTGAGGAAAGTTCCCTCTAGGCCTACTCTCTGCAGGGTTTTTATCATAAATGGGTATTGAATTTTGTTGAAAGCTTTCTCTGCATCTATTGCAATGACCATATGGTTTTTCTCCTTCAATTTGTTAATATGGTTTATCATGTTGATTGATTTGTGTATATTGAAGAATGCTTGCATTCCTGGAATAAACCGAACTTGATCATGGTGTATAATCCTTTTAATGTGCTGTTGGATTCTGTTTGCTAGTATATTGTTGAGGATTTTTGCATCTATATTCATCAGTGATATTGGCCTATAGTTTTCTTTCTTTGTGACATCCTTCTCTGGTTTTGGTATCAGGGTGATGGTAGCCTTGTAAAGTGAGTTTGGGAGTATTCCTCCCTCTGCTATATTTTGGAGGAGTTTGAGAAGGATAAGTGTTAGTTCTTCTCTAAATGTTTGATAGAATTCACCTGTGAAACCATCTGGTCCTGGGCTTTTGTTTGTTGGAAGATTTTAAATCACAGTTTCAATTTCAGTGCTTGTGATTGGTCTGTTCATATTTTCTATTTCTTCCTGATTCAGTCTTGGCAGGTTGTGCATTTCTAAGAATTTGTCCATTTCTTCCAGGTTGTCCATTTTATTGGCATAGAGTTGCCAATAATGATCTTTTGTATTTCTGCAGTGTCAGTTGTTACTTCACCTTTTTCATTTCTAATTCTATTGTTTTGAGTCTCCTCCCTTTTTTTTCTTGATGAGTCTGGCTAATGGTTTATCAATTTTGTTTATCTTCTCAAAGAACCAACTTTTAGTTTTATTGATCTTTGCTATCGTTTCCTTCATTTCTTTTTCATTTGTTTCTGATCTGATTTTTATGATTTATTTCCTTCCTGTAACTTTGGGAGGTTTTTTGTTCTTCTTTCTCTAATTGCTTTAGGTGCAAGGTTAGGTTGTTTATTCGAGATGTTTCCTGTTTCATAAGGTAGGACTGTATTGGTATAAGCTTCCCTCTTAGAACTGCTTTTACTGCATCCCATGGGTTTGGGTCATTGTGTCTCCATTGTCATTTGTTTCTAAGTATTTTTTGATTTCCTCTTTGATTTCTTCAGTGATCACTTCGTTATTAAATAGTGTATTGTTTAGCCTCCATGTGTTTGTATTTTTTACAGATCTTTTCCTATAATTGATATCTAGTCTCATAGTGTTGTGATTGGAAAAGATACTTGATACAATTTCAATTTTCTTAAATTTACCAAGGCTTGATTTGTGACCTAAGATATGATCTATCCTGGAGAATGTTCCATGAGCACTTGAGAAAAATGTGTATTCTGTTGTTTTTGGATGGCATGTCCTATAAATATCAATTAAGTCCATCTTGTTTAATGTATCATTTATAGCTTGTGTTTCCTTATTTATTTTCATTTTGGATGATCTGTTCATTGGTGAAAGTGGGGTGTTAAGGTCCCCTACTATGAATGTGTTACTGTTGATTTCACCTTTTGTGGCTGTTATTATTTGTCTTATGTATTGAGGTGCTCCTATGTTGGGTGCATAAATATTTACAATTGTTATATCTTCTTCTTGGATCAGTCCCTTGATCATTATGTAGTGTCCTTCTTTGTCTCTTCTAATAGTCTTTATTTTAAAGTCTGTTTTGTCTGATATGAGAATTGCTACTCCAGCTTTCTTTTGGTTTCCATTTGCATGGAATATCTTTTTCCATCCCCTTACTTTCAGTCTGTATGTGTCTCTAGGTCTGAAGTTGGTCTCTTGTAGACAGCATATATATGGGTCTTATTTTTGTATCCATTCAGCCAGTGTGTGTCTTTTGGTGGGAGCATTTAATCCATTTACATTTAACTTAATTATCGATATGTATGTTCCTATTCCCATTTTCTTACTTGTTTTGGGTTTGTTATTGTAGGTCTTTTCCTTCTCTTGTGTTTCTTTCCTAGAGAAGTTCCTTTAGCATTTGTAGTAAAGCTGGTTTGGTGGTGCTGAACTCCCTCAGCTTTTGCTTGTCTGTAAAGGTTTTAATTTCTCCATCAAATCTGAATAAGATCCTTACTGGGTAGAGTAATCTTGGTTGTAGATTTTTCTCCTTCATCACTTTAAATGTGTCCTGCCAGTCCCTTCTGCTTGCAGAGATTCTGCTGAAAGATCAGCTGTTTACCTTATGGGGATTTCCTTGTTTGTTATTTGTTTTTTTTCCCTTGCTGCTTTTAATATGTTTTCTTGTATTTAATTTTTGACAGTTTGATTAATATGTGTCTTGGCGTATTTCTCCTTGGATTTATCCTGTATGGGACTCTCTGTGATTCCTGGACTTGATTAACTATTTCCTTTCCCATATTAGGGATGTTTTAAACTATAATCTCTTCAAGTATTTTCTCACTCCCTTTCTTTTTTTCTTCTTCTTCTGGAACCCCTATAATTCGAATGTTGGTGTGTTTAATGTTGTCCCAGAAGTCTCTGAGATTGTCCTCAGTTCTTTTCATTCTGTTTTCTTTATTCTGCTCTGCAGTAGTTATTTCCACTATTTTATCTTCCAGGTCACTTATCCATTCTTCTACCTCAGTTATTCTGCTATTGACCCTATCTAGAGTATTTTAAATTTCATTTATTGTGTTGTTCATCATTGCTTGTTTCATCTTTATTTCTTCTAGGTCCTTGTTAAATGTTTCTTGCATTTTGTCTATTCTATTTCTAAGATTTTGGATCATCTTTATTATCATTACTTTGAGTTCTTTTTCAGGTAGACTGCTTATTTCCTCTTCATTTGTTAGGCCTGGTGGGTTTTTATCTTTCTCCTTCATCTGCTGTGTGTTTTTCTGTCTTCTCAGTTTGCTTATCTTACTGTGTTTGGGGTCTCCTTTTTGCAGGCTGCAGGTTCATAGTTCCCATTGTTCTTGGTGTCTGTCCCCAGTGGCTAAAGTTGGTTCAGTGGGTTGTGTAGGCTTCCTGGTAGAGGGGACTAGTGCCTGTGTTCTGTTGGATGAGACTTGATCTTGTCTTTCTGGTGGGCAGGACCATGTCTGGTGATGTGTTTTGGGGTGTCTGTGGACTTATTATGATTTTAGGCAGCCTCTCTACTAATGGGTGGGGTTGTGTTTCTGTCTTGCTACTTCTTAGGCATAGGACATCCAGCACTGTAGCTTGCTGGTCATTGAGTGAAGCTGCGTGCGGGTGTTGAGATGGAGATCTTTGGGAGATTTTTGCCATTTGATATTATGTGGAGCTGGGAGGTCTCTTGTGGACCAGTGTCCTGAATTTGGCTTTCCCACCTCAGAGGCACAGCACTGACTCCTGGCTGCATTACCAAGAGACTTTCATCCACACAGCTCAGAATAGAAGGGAGAAAAAGTAGAAAGAAGGAAAGAAAGAAAGAAAGAAAGAAAGAAAGAAAGAAAGAAAGAAAGAAAGAAAGAGAAAGAAAGAAAGAAAGAAGGAAGGAAGGAGGGAAGAAAGGAAGGAAAGAAAGAAAGAAGGAAAGAAGATAAAATAAAATAAAGTAAGATAAAATAAGGTTATTAAAATAAAAAATAATTATTAAGAAAAACAAATTTTTTTAAAGGAAAAAAAATGGACGGATAGAACCCTAGGACAAATGGTGAAAGCAAAGCTATACGGACAAAATTGCACACAAAAGCATACACACTCACAAAAAGGGGAAAAGGGGAAAAAATAATAAATCTTGTTCTGAAAGTCCACCTCCTCAATTTGGGATGATTCTTTGTCTATTCATGTATTCCACAGACGCAGGGTACATCAAGTTGATTGTGGAGCTTTAATCCACTGCTTCTGAGGCTGCTGGGAGAGATTTCCCTTTCTCTTTGTTTGCACGCTCCTGGGGCTCAGCTTTGGATTTGGCCCCGTCTCTGCGTGTAGGTTGCCATAGGGCATCTGTTCTTCACTCAGACAGGACGGGGTTAAAGGAGCAGCTGCCTCGGGGACTCTGGCTTACTCAGGCTGACGGGAGGGAGGGGTGTAGATGTGGGGTGAGCCTGCAGTGGCAGAGGCCTGCGGGACGTTGCACCAGCCTGAGGTGTGCTGTGCGTTCTCCCGGGGAATTTGTCCCTGGATCCCGGGAACCTGGCAGTGGCGGGCTGCATAGGCTCCTCGGAAGGGGCGTGTGGATAGTGACCTGCGCTTGCACACAGGTTTCTTGGTGGCAGCAGCAGCAGCCTTAGCGTCTCATGCCCGTCTCTCTGGTCCACGCTGTTAGCCGCGGCTCACTCCCGTCTCTGGAGTTCCTTTAAGCAGTGCTCTTAATCCCCTCTCCTCGCGCACCAGGAAACAAAGAGGGGAGAAAAATTCTCTTGCCTCTTCGGCAGGTCCAGACTTTTCCCCGGACTCCCTCCCTGCTAGCCGTGGTGCACTAACACCCTACAGGTGTGTTAAAGCCACCAACCCCAGTCCTCTCCCTGCGCTCCGACGGAAACCCGAGCCTCAGCTCCCAGCCCCTCCCGTCCCGGCGGGTGAGCAGACAAGCCTCTCGGGCTGGTGAGCGCCGGTCGGCACCGATCCTCTGTGCGGAAATCTCTCCGCGTTTCCCTCTGCACCCCTGTTGCTGTGCTCTCCTCCGCGGCTCTGAAGCTTCCCCCCTCCGCCACCCGTAGTCTCCGTCCGCGAAGGGGCTTCCTAGTGTGTGGAAACCTGTCCTCCTTCATGGCTCTCTCCCACTGGTGCAGGTCCCTTCCCTATTCTTTTGTCTCTGTTTATTCTTTTTTCTTTTGCCCTACCCAGGTACGTGGGGACTTTCTTGCCTTTTTGGAGGTCTGAGGTCTTCTTCCAGCGTTCAGTAGGTGTTCTGTAGGAGTTGTTCCACTTGTAGATGTATTTCTGGTGTATCTGTGGGGAGAAGGGTGATCTTCGCGTCTTACTCTTCCGCCATCTTCCCAATCTCCCCCCCCATCCTCCCGATCGCCCCCTTTTTTTAAATAATATCTTTATTGGAGTATAATTGCTTCACAATGGTGTGTTAGTTTCTGCTTTATAACAAAGTGAATCAATTATACATATACATATGTTCCCATATCTCTTCCCTCTTGCATCTCCCTCCCTCTCATCCTCCCTATCCCACCCCTCTAGGTGGTCACAAAGCACCGAGCTGATCTCCCTGTGCTATGCGGCTGCTTCCCACTAGCTATCCATTTTACGTTTGGTAGTGTATATATGTCCATGCCATTCTCTCACTTTGTCACAGCTTACCCTTCCCCCTCCCCATATCCTCAAGTCCATTCCCTAGTAGGTCTGGGTCTTTATTCCCATCTTGCCCTTAGGTTCTTCATGACCTTTTTTTTTTTTTCTTAGATTCCATATATATGTGTTAGCATATGGTATTTGTTTTTCTCTTTCTGACTTACTTCATTCTGTCTGACAGACTCTAGATCCATCCACCTCACTACAAATAACTCAATTTCATTTCTTTTGATGGCTGAGTAATATTCCATTGTATATATGTGTCACACATTAATATCCATTCATCTGTTGATGGACACTTAGGTTGCTTCCATCTCTGGGCTATTGTAAATAGAGCTGCAATGAACATTTTGGTACATGAATCTTTTTGAATTATGGTTTTCTCAGGGTATATGCCCAGTAGTGGGATTGCTGGGTTGTATGGTAGTTCTATTTTTAGTTTTTTAAGGAACCTCCATACTGTTCTCCATATAGTGGCTGTATCAATTTACATTCCCACCAACAGTGCAAGAGGGTTCCCTTTTCTCCACACCCTCTCCAGCACTTAATGTTTGTAGATTTTTTGATGATGGCCATTCTGACTGGTGTGAAATGATATCTCATTGTAGTTTTGACTTTCATTTCTCTAATGATTAATGATGCTGAGCATTCTTTCATGTGTGTGTTGGCAATCTTTATATCTTCTTTAGAGAAATGTCTATTTAGGTCTTCTGCCCATTTTTGGATTGGGTTGTTTGTCTTTTTGATATTGAGCTGCTTGTAAATTTTAAAGATTAGTCCTTTGTCAATTGCTTCATTTGCAAATATTTTCTCCCATTCTGAGATTTTTCCTGGATCTTTTTAGAAGACACTTTCCTAGGCATTAAGGGCTAACAAATGACTTGACACTTTTCCTGAAGATTCTGTGACCTTTGTTTCAGAGAATCATCCAGCAATACAGAAATAACAAAAGGTGCTTCCTCACCTCATGGGAAGGGTGGGGGTAGGCTTGTGCATTGGCTGATTGGCACGTGGTCAGTTCAATGGAGAGCTGGGTTCTGCTTTTCCATTTACTAGCCATATAATTGTGGGCAAAAAAAAAGATCACTCTGAAAAATACATGTATTGCTATCTTATTTTATTTATAGTTTTATGACTATCAAAATATCTATGTGGAAGTGAGTTTCTATAAGCAGAGATGAGATGCAGCGTGAAACCCTGGAACATGCCATTGCCAAAGCTCTTTCTGCATTCTCTATTAATAAAATCAATCCTTCATTTGAGGATAAATCATTTCATAGACTGTATGAGATCACCATGGTGGATGACTCTACCAGCGCTCTACCAGTTCTAGATAGCTCATATATCTTCCTTTAATTAGAGGGACTTGTGCGTTATGATGATATACTACATACCATAGGTTATCAAAACATGCCACCATCTCTGAAAGCCTTGTCACCAGTAGAAGTGGCCAAATATTTGCCTTCTTTCAGTGAGAAGTAATGGATATGTATTAATCCAGCCATGTCCCTCTTCACAGCAAGTGTGTATCAGACTCTTTGTACTTAGTTTAGGCTTTTAGCATAGATTATCTTTCTTTAGCCTAACCACCTGTTACGTGGGTTTTAAAGTTTATTTCACATCATAGATCAGAAACCATGAAACCATCATCATTCATATTGTGTCAGAACTCAAGAAATAGGTAAATATTTTTCTTCCTCTTTTCATTTTAATTCATCTTATTTCTTTTCAGAGTAACTGTAAAATTTAGATGTCACTCTCATCAAGATCAAGACACTTCTTTAAAATAGCATGTTCACATCCAACTATCATTAAAAAAAATTATCTTTTAAGATGAAACCTTGTCTCTTCTCCCTGAATTTTACTGCTTTCCCAATTTCTGTTATCTGCCCATTTGTAAGAATTCTATTCCCCCGCCTTTCTTTTTAATGCAGGTAACTCTGAGATATTAATGAATAGTTCAAGTACAATAAGAATCCAAAAAATTGTGTGGATAAACATACCAAATGACATTAGAGCATCTGCTTGAATATTAATTTATTATTTCATGTATTCAAATTCATACATTGAGTGTTTGCTTAGACATGAAGTCTTCTCTCAAGGAAGTCATTTATGACAAACAGACGTGTAAAAACAAATTCAAATATGGCATGATTAGTATCAACAAGGATACATAAAAAATACTCTGAAAAGACAAGAGTAGGTATGATTCACCCATGGTAGTAAATAAGAAAATGATTCATGGAAGAGGTGACATTTATGTTGATTCTTAAAGGACTATTTTAGTGGGCTATAGATCTAAGTAGAGAGTAGGGTGCAAACATATTGCAGGCAAAGACGATAGTGAGATTTATTAGTCAACTACTGCCGCATTACAAAGTACTACCTTCTTAGTGGTTTAAAGCACATGTTTATTATCTCATAGCTTCCATGTCAGATTCTGGGTTTGCTTAGCTGAGTCGTCTACCCAGAGTCTCCCGTGGCTGCAGCCAAGGGGTTGTCCTGGTCTGTATTCTTCTCTAGAGGCTCAATTAGGGAAGAATTGGCTTGAAGCTCATTCAGTTTGTTTACAGGATTAATATTCTTGTGGCTGGATGGCTGATGTCATGACTCATCACTGACTGGTGGCTGGAGGTGTCCATGTGATCCTCAAGGTCATGTCCAGCTCTCTTCCATGTGTCTCTCTCCATGGGCCCTTCAAACATGGATGTTTTCTGTTACAAGGCCAGCAAGGGGGTATCTAACTTTTAAGGGTTTTCAGCTGATTAGGCCAGACCCACCTTAGATAAGTCTCTCTTTTAACTAACTCAAAATCAACTAACATGAGACTTTAACAACATTTACAGACTCCTTTTACCTTTACTATATAATGTAATTTTATCACAAAAGTGATATCTCACCAAAAGATTTGTCATATTCTATTGATTGGAAGCAAATAAAACTTTCTAACCACACTCCAGGGACAGGAATTATGCAAAGGTGTGGCCACCAGAGGTTGGAAATTATTGGGGGTTTACCTTAGGGTCTGACTGCCATATGGGCAAAGATAAGTCTTCATGAAATAATATAGTATTGCAAAACTGCAAGTACTAGGTAGTTCCATGTGGTAGAAAGATAGAATGTAAAAGACAGAGGAGGGAGCTTCCCTGGTGGCACAGTGGTTGAGAGTCCACCTGCCGATGCCGGGGACACAGGTTCGTGCCCTGGTCCGTGGGTCCATGGGCCATGGCCGCTGAGCTTGCGCGTCCGGAGCCTGTGCTTCACAGCGGGAGAGGCCCGCCTACCGCAAAAAAAAAAAAAAAAAAAAAAAAAAAAATACAGAGGAGGGTAAAAGCTAGAACTCTGAGCTTTGAGTATCTTGTGAAAAAGTTTGGATTTTGTGCTACAGGTGGTAATAAACCATTGCAGAACATTCACAGAGTAGAGTGATGCAATGCAATGCAATTAGTCTGGAAGCAGTGAGCAAGGTGGAATACAGTAGACTGATCTGGAAGAAGGGAGACCAGTTAGAACACCCTGGCAATAATCCAGACAATGGAGGGTGGGGACTTTTATAAGACCAAGGAGATGAAGAGAAATGATATATAAAAATATATTTAAGAAAATGATTACCGTGAGCATTGAAGTTGGGAAAGAGGAAGGGGTGTGTGGTGACTTATTTTTGTCTAAACTGGTTATAATCTCTGGCACAGGGCCTCCCAACCTGAGTATGAACATTGACAAATGGTCTTAACCATTGTGTCAAAAAATATTGATTGAGGATATATTTTATACAAAGTACTCTATTAGGTATTTCATGGATTTCAAATATTTACTAAATGTATTTTCCAACTCAAGGAATGTATAGGACACATAATCTAAAAGGCTGGATACATAAGGGAGTGTGTAGTATCATATGTGATAGAATGTAATGGCAAGATATCTAGAGAAGTTTATATTAGCTGTAATGTAATTTATACAGGATAGTAAATAAAGGCAAGATTTAGAAATGGAAATTGGGGCTAATATAGGACTTTTTGAGTGAGGTTAAAGAACTTGAGCTTTAGTCTATAAGCAATGGAGAAATCAATGATGGTTTTTGAGCCCAAGAGTGACACTATGAAAACAGTGCCTTCTGAAAATTAATCTGCAAGTCGATATGCAAATAATAGATTTGATGGACAAAGTCTGGAATAGGAGACTATGTTAAAGAATATATTTATATACTTAGCCATAAAAAGGAATTAAATTGGGTCATTTGTAGAGATGTGGATGGACCTAGAGGCTGTCATATAGAGTGAAGTAAGTCAGAATGAGAAAAACAAACATCGTATATTAACACATATATGTGGAATCTAGAAAAATGATACAGATGAACCGGTTTGCCATGCAGAAATGGAGACACAGATGTAGAGAACAAATGTATGGACACTAAGGGAGGAAAGTGAGATGGGGGGATGAATTGGGAGATTGGGATTGACATATATACACTAATATGTATAAAATAGATAACTAATAAGAACCTGGTGTATAGAAAAAGAAAAAAAATAAAATTCAAAACAAAATAAAAACAAACTTACATTAACACATTAAAAAAAGAATATATTTATAATCTAGGGTTGAAGACATATGGATTGGGGCCAGTGGGATTGGAAAATCATACAAGTTGTAAATGATTGTCAAGAACCTTCACCAAAACTGCACTAAGTTTGTGGTTGCAGGAAATCACTGCAGTGGGTCCCTCCTTATTTGAGATTTTCACTTTCTAACCAGCATTTTAAATATATCCCCATCCTACAGATCAAAGTCACCATTAGTGCACATTCTACTTTTCATGTGATTTTGCCTTTACCCTTGGTCACAGCATAACAATAAATCATGGTTGTTTCCTTAGAAATAAGTAGTTTTTTCCACCCAAAGCCTAGAGATTTCTACTCTAATGAATAATCATTATTTTATTAATACTACTAAAATTGCTACATGTAGATAATATTCTGAATACTCAAAAATAATTATCCCTTAGAATAAACCCAATGACAGGAGAAGAAGCTGAGGATAGATATCTTGCTCAAATTCAAAGGACTCTAGTGTGGAATATGGACAGACATCTATTGCAGAGCTTATGGCCTTGACCATTACGTGATTCTCCTAAATTTAGCACTGTAAACAAAACAAACACACAAACAGAAACCTTGACTACTTTGTAATACTTTAATTGGTTCTCACTATTTTCTTCCTTTTGGATTCTTATCCCACTAACTTTCTGCAGGTGAATTATATGGATTTTCCACCTTACATTATTTCCCCCAAGTGGGGAAAAATTATATGTTAATAAAGATTGCTTAATATTTTTGCATAGTAAATTGGAAAGGAGAAGAAGGAATCTGTCATCTGAAAAGAAATGTACTCAAAAATATATTTGTGTGGGGCTTCCCTGGTGGCACAGTGGTTGAGAGTCTGACTGCCGATTCAGGGGACACGGGTTCGTGCCCCGGTCCGGGAAGATCCCACATGCCGCGGAGCGGCTGGGCCCGTGAGCCATGGCCGCTGAGCCTGCACGTCTGGAGCCTGTGCTCCACAACGGGAGAGGTCACAAAAGTGAGAGGCCTGCGTACAGGAAAAAAAAAAAAAAAAAAAATATATATATATATATATATATATATATATATATATATATATATATATATATATATATATATTTGTGTGTTGATGCGGTTTGAAGCATAATAATAATCTAGCTTTGAGTATTATAGTTGTCATGGGCAAAACTAGCATATAGCCTATTCAGTGAAATGCTCCCTATGGTATAATCTAAAGTCACTAAGAAGTCATGTATTCAGTAATAAAATTCTCCATTGTTTAGGAAGCTGTTATAGCCCCCATTTTCCAGTTAAGAGTTTTTCTCTAAACACATGTGAGTATAACATCAAACCATATCATACAGTTCAATACATAGGCAGCATCAAAGTTACAGAATGAACCACTCTTTTTTACCCATTCATTCAATCATTTGGTCTTTCAGTGTAGATCTATTGAGTGATAGATGTGATAAATATATTGGCAATGGAGAAATGAAAATAGGATAGTCACTTTTTTGTCTTTCTGGGGGCAGACTTTGAATTACCTTTGTGATTGGAAAAGAAGTATATAGAGAGAAGTGATTCCAATTTCTGAACAGATTTCTTCCCTCATTTGATAAAGAGATCTGTCAAGAGAGATGGCCAATGTCAGGGGTGTGGCAGGAAACAAAATTCATAGTAGGACTCACCTAGCACAAAGACTCATTAGGGAGCATAGGGCAGAGGATGAAAAGAAGGTGTGAAAGGCAAAGGCTGGGAGATGTTGAGCACATTGATATTCATCCACTGATTTTGTTTGTTCAGGGAAGAATGTTCCCTACCCCAGTTATGAAGCTAGAACAGACTTAAAACAATATAATACTTGTTATAAAAAACAAAGAAAAAAATTAGACAATGGAACAATTAGGGTGAAAGAGATGTCTGTTGCCCATATTAACTCAATGACCAAAATTTAAAAAACAAAAAAGTGAATTAATGTAATTAGCCAGGATATTTTGACAAGACTATGCCAAAACAGCTTCATTAAAATGAACTGTTTCAAGAATCATAGACATAGAGAATAGACTTGTGGTTGCCAAGGGCAAGAAGGGTAGGGGAACATGAACTGGGATTAGCGGATGCAAACTATTATATATATGATGGATAAACAACAAGTTCTTACTATATAGCACAGGGAACTATATTCAATATCCTATGATAAACCATAATGGAAAAGAATATTAAAAAGTAATTATTTTGGGGCTTCCCTGGTGGCACAGTGGTTAAGAATCCACCTGCCAATGCAGGGAACACGTGTTCAAGCCCTAGTCCAGGAAGATCCCACATGCTGTGGAGCAACTATGCCCATGCGCCATAACTGCTGAGCCTGTGCTCTAGAGCCCATGAGCCACAACTACTGAGCCCACGTGCCACAGCTACTGAAACCCACACGCCTAGAGTCCATGCTCTGCGACAAGAGAAGCCACCGCAATGAGAAGCTCACGCACCACAAAGAAGAGTAGTCCCCGCTTGCCACAACTAGAGAAAGCCCTCGCACAGCAACGAAGACCCAATGCAACCAAAGATAAATAAAAAAATAAATACTTTTAAAAAAAATTATTAAAAAAGAATGTATTTATACGTATAACTGAATCACTTTGCTGTATAGCAGAAATTAACACAACATTGTAAATCAACTATACTTCAATAAAAAAATCATCTACCTTGAAAGACTCAATAAAAGGGACAATTTCTTTGCTCAAAAAAAAAACACTGTTTCATATGTTTGTAATATGCAAAATACCATTTTGAGGTAGATCAAGGTTTCTACCCTCCTTTCACTTTACAGACAGGGAACGTGAGTTTATTACTACACTTTTGTGGATGGGTAGCAATGCTTAACTTTTCAGTCACTGGTCCATTTAACCTCTTTTCTGTTTGAAGAATGAGATAGTTTTATCACTGGTCTAAATAACAAAACTATTGTTTTATATCATATGTAGTCTGGAAAATATGCAGATACAAAAAATACAAAGAGATTGGAAAATTAACTTTTTAGCTAATAAGCAGGGCAATTTCTGACTACTGTGGAGTTTGTTTTCCTAAAAGTGTGAAAGTGCCTAATGCACCCTCCCTAAACCACCGCGGAGCAGAGTCTTAATCCACTTTCAGGAAAAGCAAAACTTCCCCATAATGTGGAGAAATTTATTTATTTTTTTATTTATGTATAGTTGATTTACAATGTTGTGTTCATTTATGCAGTAAAGCAAAGTGATTCAGTTATACATATATATACATTCTTTTTCATGTTCTTTTCCATTATGGTTTATCACAGGGCATTGAATAGAGTTCCTTGTGCTATACAGTAGGACCTTGTTGTTTGTCCATCCTATATATAAAAGTTTGCATCTGCTAATCCCAAACTCCCAGTCCATCCTTCCCCCACCCATCTCCCCCTTGGCAACCACAAGCCTGTTCTGTATGTCTGTGAGTCTATTTCTGTTTCACAGATAGGTTCATTTGTGTCATATTTTAAATTCCCCATATAAGTGACATTATATGGTACTTGTCTTTCTCTTTCTGACTTACTTCACTCAGTATGATAATCTCTAGTTGCATCCATGTTGCTTCAAATGGCATTATTTCATTCTTTTTTATGGCTGAGTAGTATTCCATTGTATATATGTACCACATCTTCTTTATCCATTCATCTGTCGATGGACATTTAGGTTGTTTCCATGTCTTGGCTATTGTGAACAGTGCTGCTATAAACATAAGGATGCATGTATCTTTTTTTTTTTTTTTTTTTTTTTTTTTGTGGTGTGTGGGCCTCTCACTGTTGTGGCCTCTCCTGTTGTAGAGCACAGGCTCCGGACGTGCAGGCTCAGCAGCCATGGCTCACGCGCCTAGCCACTCTGCGGCATGTGGGATCTTACCGGACCAGGGCATGAACTCGTGTCCCCTTCATCAGCAGGCGGACTCTCAACCACTGTGCCATCAGGGAAGCCCTACATATCTGGTCTTTAGATGTACACAGTACATTTGTCTAAAATCTAAAGAAACAGTTTAGTCTTATTGATATTTAAAGAGATATGTGTTATATTTCTCCATCTGGGGCAATTTTTTAAGTCAGTTTTCATGCATCCATCCCAAAGCGAGCACAATGGGCTAAGTTTCAGTGACTGCGACTCTGAAGAAAGATTGTGACTTTATGTTATTTCAGGCTAGTTTTTTCTAATTATGCTGCTAACTCAGCTCTAGAGCTTGGCTGCGGAGTAAAGGGCACAATGTGCTTAAAGCTTTATTTTTACCATCTCCAGTTTTTAAGAGCTTTTTGTTTGGTAGCATTTCATACATATGCCCTAGTAGCTTTTTTCTTGCCTGCAGTGCTTACTTAAAGATGATTCTAACATTTTTTTAAGATCTTATAGTTGCCTTGATGGCATTGCTCTGCTTCTCAGGGAGATGCTTTGAAAAATAAAACACTGTAATTTTTAAAGATCCACTGACAATTATTTACCTTCTGTAGATGTGCTATAATACTTCACAGAAACTGAAAAGTTTCTTAATGGCTAGGAGCATTTCTTGTAAGGATACACAGTAAATTTTATGTTTGAATGAATTCTCTTTTCTGAGATGCTGTGTACAGATTCTGTACATAATTTTCCAAGGTAGAATATTACATCCCATTTTTTTGTCTCCACTTTTCCACCACGAATTTCCTCTGTGATACACTATACATGTCTGAGGACACACACACAATAGGAGAGGATGACAATGAAAGGTACTTAGGAAGCTAATCCTCACAGCATTCCACGTTGCTCTGGTATACTAAACACCAAGAATGAGACCTTTTCTTTCTGACTCTTTCTATTTTTCACATTTTCTTCTTCACTAAATGCCTCATTAGCTTTATTTTAAGTGGGCTTTGTTTACCTAGGAATTTGTGTTCATTGTTAAATAAGACTATTTTTCAAAGTGACAAAAGCACTGCATTGCCATTGTGATGCTTTGAAGTCTGTTGCTAAAAATGTTCTGTTTACAAATCAAAACACAAATTGTATGCTTACTCTAAATGCTGTATGATTAGATCTCCCTGTGGCATCCTATGAGCTCACCCTGGTTTGTATTAGATCCAGACTCCCACCCCCCCCACACCGTGATTGATTCTCTGCTCTAGGGTGCACAGCACACGTCCCTGACCCAGCCATCAAGTGTTTATCTGACCTTCTGTGTCTGTGCTGTGACAGTCCTCACTTTGGGAGTGTCTGCCATATAATTTGTATGCTAGGTGTTAACCAGATGTCCAGTACTAGGAGACAGGATGGCTCAAAGTTTACCTAGAGGTTGGATGCCTGTGGTGATCATTTTTCTAAACCAAAAATTGAGACAAATTGGTTGACAAGTATGAATAAACTTGGGGGCAAAGAGGGAGATACTATTTTAAAATAGAACCATCCTGGAAAAGTCCACAACAGGAAGTTTAGACACACAAACAAACCCAAGAACACACACATGCACACACACACACATCCTTGGTTAAAAGCATAGCCATCCCATTCCTCTCAACAGAAATTACCACTGATCAATCAATTTCTAATCAGAAATTACCGCTGATCAGAAATTACCACTTATCAACAGTAATTTTCCAAGTTTACTCTTTATGAAGCTATCTATACATTGTGTGCAACTTCCATTTTAACCCGTTTAATTTACACAGGTTTTTGGATTCATCTCAAGAATGCAGTTAAATATTAGATATTTCCTATTAATCCAGTGAGTCCAAATATTTTAATTTTATGTTTAAATATAGCAGCTTATTAATTTAATAGTAAATAAAAATTTGAAGCCCTTAATCATTGGGATTTCATATTTATTTCCTGAGTTCCAAACACTCAAACTATATAGAGTATTGAATTTGGTTCAATAAGAGAAGAAAGAAAATATTATTTTGGTCATGTAAGTTATATAACAGTCTCACAACATATTAAAGTAATAATCAATCCCTGGCATCATCCTGACATTATATTTTCTGTAAACACATACCACACATATACACATTTATTTACTTCTATTTAAAGTTGTAGATCAATTTTTGAGTTTTATACTGCTTTTAAGGAATAAATATTTCCAAGTAGCTTAAAAAGTAATTGCTGCAATTAAGGCAAGGATTTTACAGTATAATTGCCAATAAAAGTATTTTAAATAATTTATATTCAGTTGTACAGAGTTTCTAAGTGTCCACACAGACAGCTGCAAGTCATCTTGGAGAATCTATAATGAAGGTAATTCTTAGGAGACTTATTCTCTTCAATATGGAAAAAAATAATACAGCCTTAATATTGATGTATGCATGTATTTTTAAGATGACATTTACACAATACTGCTCTTGCCTGTTAAAAAGTAACAATTCAAAGAAGAGGGTTTTTCTATAGTGTGGTACAATATGACTGAAAAGGCCTAATGTTCCAATTTCTACACTTTTTCTACTCACTGTCTGAACAAATCAATCCTATCCTAATGGAAATATTTTTAAGATAATCCAATATGTATAGAACTAAAATATGTATTTATCTAAGGAAATTTAGAAGGAGATCAAATGTGATTTTAAAAAAGACACAAAAAGATAAATATTATACAATGCTGTAAATTTTATTAATTGTAAGAAATGAGTGCACTGTTGCATGTTTGTAACCTGGGTCTGAATGCAGATGAGGAGCTGTTTAAATAACCTGGTTGTCAACAACACACCATGTATCACAGCATGGACTTTGGATCATGAGATCAAATGAAAAGCACCTTGAAAAGGCAATGAGGGGAAAAGGAAGAGAATTAACTTCAAGAGCAGGTTGATTTTCAAGGTCAAAACTATTTACTCCACAAATACAATACAGAAAATAATTAATAGGCATAAGACATATGAAGCTCAGCTCACAAATTCAAGTATTAAAGAATTATATTTTCTATAACTTAATTTTAGACTCCAAGCCTCTATTCTGTTAGGCAGGTAAAAAATAAATTAACATCTACTGTTCATGACCAGCTCCTCCTCCCACTATTGGCTTCTGTGACATGACCCTGAGATCTGAACCATGTTGTGCCCAGGCTGGGTTTCCTGGTACCTCCATGTCACCCAGCACCGAGACTTCAAAGCCAGCTTGGTCTCTGCAGATGTAGACAATCCCTGCTGCTCTTGAGACCCAAGGCCCTTTGTGTTGGGTCTTCACATAGGCATTTTCTCTGGGTCATGTTACATTCCTGGTGAGCTGACCTGACTGTAAGCCTAGAACCCACCAATTTCTCTCCCTCTCTCTCTCCCCCTCTCCCCCTCCTCCTCTTTCATCTCTTCTCTTCCTGGAGAAAAATATCTTCTTAGTCTTATGTGGCAAGGGCTACTGAATGACAATTTCAGGTAGGCCTGGCGTTGTAGTAAGAAAAGACCTTGGAAGTGCATGACTGTGGCCAAAACAAAATCCACTTACATGACAATGTCATATGGAGCCTGGTGGGGTCACCAGCCTCCCACCATCCTACAGCCTGGAGCACAGTTGAGGGAGGGACCCCACAGTTCTGGGTTCCTCATATCTGGTAAATTCTTCATTTCACGCAGCCTCCTAAGACCTGTGGACTCAGAAGCACCTTTGTGTGGAAGCAGGTCTCCTCCTAATCTTGTGTTTGTCCTGTGCACCAAATTTAGATTCTGGTTTGGTAGTAAATCAAACTGAAAGCAGACTGATAAATCTGAGTCATCTTTCTCCCCAGATTTGGAACCTGTGCCAGGCTTGGTGATTTAACACAGTTCACTTTGCTGTTCCTGTTCCAACCTCCCCCCACTCTGGGCTACACGTTTTGGAAACAGAAGGAAACAGAGGCAGAAAATATGCTGTCTTGAGCAGAAAAAGAAATATGATGAGTGCAAGTAAGAAAATAAAAGGTAATATCTTAAACTATTACCCCACCAGTCCAAGTATAAGTGTAAGAGAAAAACACCTCTGTGTCAAAGAACATGAGAATAAGTAATCGAGCTATTATTTTTCAAATTTACAAGATATAGAGACATATGTATAAAATTATGAAAGAATTCTTATATTTAGCAAGAAAAAAGATACAAGAACTTACCTTTTGAAAAAACACGATTCACCGAGTCTGCCTTGTTTCTGAATGATCTTAATTGATAATTCAATTGCTACCAAAGATTTGGGACCTCTCTAGGCTGGATCTGGTAAAAACTGCAAAATATGTAGGTTTTTTTAACAAACCTATGACATTCCACTACTTTTAAGAGTGATATGCCTGGTTTCTTCATGTTCTCTTCCATTCTTTCCTCCTGCAACCTACCCTGGAAAGGACGTAACACATTTACAGCACACTTAGAAAACAACTCAGTAAGCAAGCAAGTTATATTTGGAGGTGAGCAAATGTTTCTGGAGTCTCAAGCCTCCAATCAGGGTCCACCTCTGTGCCTCTTTTCTAAGGAACACAGAGGATTTCAAATTTCAGATCAGCAATTTTTCCAGTGAGAAATTCTCTGATAGATTTTTCTCCCTCCACAAATTAAATATTTAAGAGTCTTAATTTAGTCTCTCACCAATATATTTTACTAAACATTAAACAGAATTCTACAAGATTAATTTAGTACTTTGCTTTGAGGGAAATTCCAAGCAAGTAAAAAGAACTTACAGAGCTTACAGAGCCAGAAACATGTGCTACAGATATCGGGGCCTCTGGACATCAGTACACAACTGGAACCTCTTCTCTCTCCCAAGCTCCACTGTCCTGCCCATAAATAGAAGTTGACAAGTTCATTTTCATGCCAAGACTACAAAGATACAGGAAAATATAGTTAAATGAAGTTCTCAATTTTGGATAACAACAAATCCATGAAATTCAGGGATTGGAGGGAAGAGAAGCTTTCTTTACCTAAAATATAAGCTAGATGATGAGAATAGTTTTTAACTTAAAGATTATTTTCAACCTTTACTTAATTAAATGGTAATAACCTTATATATGGATAAGAAGATAGTGCAGTGAAAAATATAGTGACTTAGGTTTGATCCTCTCAACTTTCTGTGGCGATACTGCCCTATTTGTCCAAGTACCGCTCAGAGGAGATCACACCAAGTCACATACAAAGTAAGTCACAGATGTGTTAATCATGAATATTCAGATATAGGAATAAGTTTCAATACCTGAGTTATATAACCTAATGGGGTTATCGTTGCTTTAAAAATGGATCTTCTCGTTAAGCTTTCTTGAAAGTTTGTATCAAATGTATATTTGGAAACCATCTAACACTTAGAATCAATTGCATCCTAAGGGTTTTAATCTGAGGTGATGCTCATGGTTCACATTCACCTGAATTGGGACAGAAATGTTGTTATGGTTACAGTAATTGGCATATTTTTATGGATTCATTTTCTAATTTGGACCCCATTCCACTTCACTACTTAAACTTACAGTAGTGGCATGGTTTATTACTGTGGGTTCTTTTCATTATTATTAAATTTAATTATTTTTTGCTCCTGTACCCAGATGTGAATAGCATCGGGCTTCTAATCTAATAACACAGACTGTTTGGAAAATATGTACTGTCAATTAGAGACATTTTGTAATAGAAACAATAAAAAGAATCATTAATGAAACGTAGTTTGCCTGTCAATGTACTTGATGCTAGTTAATCAACAGTACCATGAAACTGAAGTCATTAATAAACTTTTCTTGCCTTTATACCAGTGAAGTACTCTGAGTTTTTTTTTTTTTTTTTTTTTGAGGCACGTGGGTCTCCCACTGTTGTGGCCTCTCCCGTTGCGGAGCACAGGCTCCAGACGCGCAGGCTCAGCGGCCATGGCTCCCGGGCCCAGCCGCTCCGCGGCATGTGGGATCTTCCCGGACCGGGGCACGAACACGTGTCCCCTGCATCGGCAGGCGGACTCTCAACCACCGCGCCACCAGGGAAGCCCTCTGAGATTTATTTTTGAAATTAGAATTGTATACCAAAGAAATGGATAGGTGCATTTTGCATATTTCCAGATATGGTTTTCTTCACCACCTACATATGGCAAAACTATAAGAAAAACAACAAAGAAAATAACATTTTGAATTTTCAACCAAAACAGGAAAAAAAAATCCCTGTAAATTTAATTAGTACTTTCATAGATATGGATGTGATGAAGATGAAACTCTTTAGTTATTCTGCTGGTTATTCTCCATTTGCTCCCACATCAATCGTTCCTAAATCACAGGAGGTATTACCTGAACACCCTTGTCCTCTGACTTTGAGTGCTTTTGGCCAACAAGAGGCAACAGTGGGAGATTGAAGGGTGGAGAGATCTCTCTCGGTTGGAATATTTCTGTCTGCTTTCCTTCCTTCATCAGAACTCCTCCTGTGGTAGCAACTGCATCTCTCTCTTTCCAGCTCTTTTACTGACTCTGGTAAAATGCCCACCTCTCTCCTGGGTGGTGTTGCTTCCCTACTATTGCGAGTCTCTGGATGCTACAACTTCCCTTATCTGGCCCTGTCCTCCTATCTGTACATATACTTTAACTAAAGGCTCTCCATTTAAGCCATCTCAAAGGATTCTGAGATATGGACTCATATACTGTCAATACATAAAATTAGTCTGTTTTTGGAATCATGGACTAAGAGTTTCTATACTTTTTCATATATGATTCCATGAATAATATAAGGATACATTTCAGTGTATTATAAATATAAGGATAAAATTCAGCATATCAAGAATTTTACATGCTGTGAAATTTTTCTGGAGGAAAGATCTCCTATTCTATGTACCTTTAAGGAGAACATCCTTTCTTCACTAGGTGTTTCTCATGACCTGAAGCAATAATGCATAAGAATATAAAAGCACGTTAGTCTTTATTTCATTTGGAGGTAATGTGGCATTAAGAAAATGATGTCACCACTGAATTTTTCAGTAAGTCAGGTCAATCTTATTACTTATGTGTGTTATAATCATGAAACTCTTAGTAATTTGCACCAAAGTGTTCAAATGATTGTAATTTCAGAAATAATTATTTGCTACCTAAAATCCTGCAAGGGTTCATTGAACCTATCTCAGTGTTTCTATTTTAATATACTCTCAAATGTGCATTACTTATAGTGATTTTAATGTTAATAAAATATTCCATGTTGATTAAAAATCAATAAAATGTAGAGAAAATCTTTATGATCTTCCCTTTGAGGGTACCATTATTATTAAAGAAATACTTCTTTGTAACATTTATCATAAAAGAAATGAGTCAGTCAATATACCACTGAATACAGTAATATTTTCTGATAGATTCATGGGCACCTATCAACACATCATTTCCAATGTTAATGTGTACTTAACATTGGAATTTTAATTAAATGTCAGCAATATATGATATGTTCCTAATATGAAAAACTATAAGCAATTGTTTTAAATATCTAGTATACTTTACATGTGGGTTCAAGAAGGGCAGTGATCATTTCTGACAGATTTGTGTCCATTCTGTCTGATTTATAGCGTAAGGGTCTAATGTAATCCCTGCAACATAATAGGTGCTAACCAAATGCTTAAATAAATGAATGAGTTTCTGGCTTGAAATATCTTCAAAGCATTGGTTAATCTAGAAAAGATTAAAAATTAAAAAAAAATATTTAACTGAAATTATTTAATTTTCATTTAATGTATTCTCTTCTTTGCTTTAGCATCCATTAACTCTCCCCAAATGTCCATTTAACTGATTATCAGTTGCATTACTAGCTCATTTTCAGTTATGTCCAATCTGCTGTTAAACCCAACCACTGACTCCTCAACCTTAAATATTGTATTTTTTCAGTTCTAGAATGGTCATTTGATTTTTATACCTTCCAATGTTCTGCTAAAATCCCCAATCTCATCTGTTATCCTCTTCAACATATTAACCATGGTTGTTGTAAAGTCTACATCTAATTAGTCCTCTATCAGGAGCACTGTGGGTATGTTTCTATCGTCTATTGCTTTTCCTTATTTTCTTTATTTGTGTGCCTATTATTTTCAAAGGACTGTGAAACACTGCAAGTTTAAAATTGTAGAAATAATAACAGGCTTTAGTTGAAGATGATATAACCCCCAAGAGAGGATTTACCTGTGATAGACTGGGAGCATTTTGGGAGAACGTTCCTCCAAAGTTAGGGCTGAAAATGGTTCAAAGTTGAGCTTCAACCTGTACAAGGCTGACCTGTTTTGACTGCATCCTTACTCCTAGAGTGCAAGACTTCAAGATCCCCACGAAACATGGGAGATATAAAGTACCCTCTTTTGGAGAGCCTAGACCTGGATTTTCCTTTCTCTGAAGTCCTAACATTTTCAAAGACCCCTTTCAGTTTCTCAGCCACTCATCCACCTCACCTGAAATCTACAGAAACCCGTGGGGCTGAAACAGCCCTAAATGACTGGGTAATCCCTCTTATTCTTCACTGCCTTATTGGTTTTTCATGCCTTCAAGTAAGTATTCCTCAACTTCTCTCATTTTTCTCAGCAGGCAAGTTGGCCAAAATTTCCCAATCTGCCACGCCTGAAAACATAAATCTACCCATAAATTTATTACTGAAGGCACAGGAAAACAAGTTCTAATCAATAGATCCACAAGGATCAGAGAAACAACAACATTAGTTCATTGTTTGCTAGTTTTTAAAGCTCAACCTTAAGATTTTATCTCCCAGCTCCAATAACTGAACCAAATTTTAATCATGTAAGCTGCATAGTATATAAGATGTTTGTTCTATTTATGCTTTTGTTGCAAATATCACTTGTACTTAGAAATGCAATAGGGCAAGAAACAGGAAAATTTTTTTCAATTGACTTCTCTGCATGTTCTCGACACCAACAATATAAAATGTACAAATGTGACCTTTCAATCATTATTGCAATAATAGAATGTTCCATAAAGAGAAATGAATAGTTTGTTGGTCTCAGTGATTTCAAAACTATTTTAATACTTAGATAAGAAAAAGGGATATTTTCCCTGCAATTAAGGAAGATAATAAAATGATGCCATTACATAGTAAATTGCCACCTTTCAGAAAACTGTGTTTTTCTCCCTAGGTTCATATCAATCAAATCTAAGGAGTGTCAGTTCCTAAGGACAAAGGACACATACTTTTTATTAGATAGTGAAGAAAACAAGTTATGCATATTTGTCCTTTATTTTTTCTCTTTTCATGCTTTATCATTTAAAAAGAAGGAACATATTTTCACAGAATTTTAACCTTCAACTCCTTCCTTATAAGTAAGAGATATCCCTCAGAATCTCTATCTTTTAACATGTCAGTGAAGGGTTTGGAGCTCAAGTGTTTGAAAGACCAAGATTCAAAAATGGGTGGAGGCAGTGAGAGGAACAGATTGAAGGAAGGAAAAGGAAAAGAAGTACAAGGAAAGGCACAAGATGGAAGAATTTTCCCAAGAGGACAGGTTTCTAGGAATGTCTTAGTTGAGTCTACTATAAGAAAATGTTTACAAACAGCTGGAATTTATTGCTTATAGTTTTGGAGGCTGGGGAGTCTTAGATCAGGTGCCAACATGGTCTGGTTCTGGCGAAGCCCCTCTTCCAGGTTGCAGACTGCCCACTTCTCACTGTGTCTTCACCTGGCTGAAGGGGCTAAGCATCTCTCTGGAGCCTCTCTAATAAGGGTATTAATCCCATTCATGAGGGCATCACCCTCATGACCTAACCACCTCCCAAAGGCCCCACCTCCTAATACAATCACCTTGGGAGTTAAGTTCAACATATGAATTTAGGGAGACACATTCTGACCACAGCAAAAAAGAAGAACAAAATACACATAAATATGTGTACATAGAGTTAAAATATATCCCAAATCTTACAAAATGTACTTATTTTTATTCATCTAATTCACTCATTCAAAGTTAATTCAGAGTCTTTAATAAAAGTTGCATTTAAGAAAATCTTGATAGATTAGAACAGTCAAAAATGACCAAGATAAAATTTAATAGAGATTCATAAAACATTCTACACTTAGATTCAAAATACCATTTAAAATTATGAGTAAGGTACAATTGTTTATAAGAAACTCTACATTTTTTTATATATGCAAGATTAATGTGGGTATCAGAAGCATAAGCATCACAATATTAGGTTAAATTGAGAAAGAGTTATGATTTTCTCTGCAAACTACATGGGTCAGGCCACTTCAGCACATTCATATCAACATCAAAAAACTAAAGTACAATCTGCAAAATGCCCTCACAATACTGAAATACACTGCAGTTTAAATCCACTGTATGAGAAAAAATTACAAAGGAACAGAGCTATGTAGCCTCAGGACAGAGGATGCAAGTTAAGGAAAGTGCAGTTTTGTTCAAACTAAGGTAAATGTTCTTAGCAACTTTAGCTATCAGAAAAGAAAAAAAAGCAAAAGCTTCCTTTGACAGTTTGTGAATTGGTGATTACTGGACATTTTCACAAAATTGTGAAGGAGGACCCATCATCGTTTCATTGTTTCAGATGTATTTTATTTACGTTCAATGTAATCCCCATCCTTCCAAGATCTCCTCTCTGGCCAGTTTCCGGTTAGATGGTAGCACTGAGTTATTCATGCTGGATTTGGAAAGAGAGGGGAGGATGGGTTAGTCTCTAAGGATGAGGAGTTTTTCCTGTGCTCTCACTGCAGGTGGCTGAGATCACTGGTAGCCCCTTCCTGCTGTTATCGGGTGATCTAAATGTCCTCTGGAGAATCCTCACTCTGTGCAAAAGATGCTTTCCAGTCGTATTCCCTGGACTAAGCCTCTTCTTACTCAGAATTCCTAGAATGGCCTGCATTTCCCCCCTAATCCACAATTGAATGGGCGTTACATCACCTGAGTTCCACAAAGCACACTGTGAGATACATATGTAACTGTAAATAAAATAATTGGTGGAATAAGAAGTTAGTTTCTCTTTCATATATTTATTTATTTGACTCAAGGACAAATATGTTGTCATATAATGTTTCCAAAAAATGTTATCCTTTTAAAACTCATGCACTTGATACACTGGTTCGAGAAGCAAATTTTATATATATTTGCTGATTATTCTTAAAAAGTGAAACATTGGCTACTTTTGAACTCTTCCATTAATAAAACTGGAACATGAGTAAAATCATCTGTCACTAGTTTTCTACTCCCATTTTTAACGTCTGAAAAATTAAACCTGTCAGATTATATTCAAAGTACTGTTTTCCATTTGAAGTTTTATTTCATTTGTGAGTTTTGCTTTCAGTCTGAATATAGGAAGAAGGGTAAAGCCAAGTATATAACTGAGATATGGGAACAGCCTGTCCAAACGTGCAATCAATGGGAGGAAGCCACTAGTTTCGGCTCATTTTGAAAGGTTACTTGTAGGTGTTGAACTCAGAATTATTCCTACACTTAAGGGAAAACTTGTCAATCAGAGATCAGAAATCAGGCTACAAGGACATTAAGCTGGAAAATATGGACAAGCAAGAGGAACGGTCCAGAAACTCAGGTAGGCAAGGGGGGTGCAAAGTCAGGATGGGACTCATGGAACATTGAGAAATTATTGAAGATTTTTCTTACAAGATGTAAAGATCAAAGTAAAAGGTGAAAAAGAAAACACTGGGCAAAGTAAAGATCAGTGAGAGAAGTAAAGTTGAAGCTTGAGGCTGGGAATAAACATCAAAATTTTCCCACTACATAAATACACACACACACACACCATACAATAAGAACATGCCATTGTGTGAGATAGTGTAATGTCAAATATAATGTTAATTGATAATAATGTCAAATAAATGTACAGGTTCATTTTTCAGGACCCAGTCTGAATTTTAATAATGCTTTAACTGTTTCCTTTCCATAATCCTAATTAACTTCATCTTTTTTGTACATGTCTTAGCCACCTTACTTTTGGAGGATGGGACACACTTTTGTGCAAAATTAGGAAATTATTGAAAGAAACTACATTCCTTTATTGGTCTCTATCCCCTGCATAATAACTAAAACAATTTTCCCTTCACTAATTCTTTATCTTTGCTTTAGTGCTTTGGATTTAGTTCATGATATCGTTAAAAAGTATTTCCTGTAAAAGTCTTTTTTTCCTTGCCCTCATCACATTGAACTTTCACAGATTTATTTAGTAGTATTTGTCAGGTTTTTTTTTTTTTTTTTTTTTTTCAGCCACACCACATGTCATGCAGGATCTTAGTTGGAACACATGCCCCCTGCACTGGAAGCTCGGAGTCTTAACCACTGGATCACAAGGGAAGTCCCACTTGTGATGTTTTTATAAGGTATAATATGTTTAATGGATTATAGTGAAAAGCAGAATCTCATTAGACTTTGATGCTGTCAATGAAAATAATCAATAAACAATCTATAATAAGAATAGAAAAAAGCCAAACTGAGGACTACCCAGAAGACAGCCTCTTGGATAACTCTACAAAGCTGCTCCAGAGAAGCAAGGTTTTCATCACAGTTTCATATCTTGTCAGAACAAAGAACATTAAACAAGTCAGGTCTACATTTCTTCAACGTTTTAAAAAAAGAATGGACAAGCACATACACAGCAAGTCAGCATGGCCTTGGCACCTGGGAAGGGAGTTATAATCAAAGGAGGACCAGGAAGAGAGGCATTTAATCTTTCTTTTTAACATAGACATTCTTTATTTCTGGTCAGTGTGCCCTTTTCTTAAAGCAGATGTACAATGTATGTATGATAGGCCACAGAAAGGTTATTTTAGTTAGCAAAAAATTCAAGTTAACTCCTGTGTAAGCCAGAATGACTTCCCTATATCTCAATATGTGTACATTTCTTTTATCAATGCTAAAAAACTACATTTAATTTCCAGCTTTGCTACTTAATGAATTATGATTCTAAAATTGTAATAATAGTGTCCAGCCCTTGGAAGGCGTTGGGAATATTGAGACATCACGGGTAAACCTCCAAGCACATCGAGTTAGCCCCTGCTCAATTAATACTCATTCTTTCCTCTTTCCCTTGAGACAAATGTTTAAGTTTCTCAGAAATAGCAGATCCCAAATTCCTCTCACCTGTGTTCACACATATCCAGTTCAGAGTTTCTCAATGTATCCAGAGATCACCTGCTTCAGAATGACTGTGCTAGTTAAAAGAAAAAGAATTCATGAGTTCCAATTCTGGAGGTATCTTCGGGACTAAGAGACAGAAATCTATGTTTTTACAAGCTCCCACATGCTATTGATGTTTGAGAGCAATTAAACCACACTTTCCATAACAGTTGACTACTGAAATTGTTCACTTCAATTCTATATAGAAGAAAATCATGAAAAATAAACTTTTTTTAAAGTTTTAAAAATGGACATGAGGATTAATTGTAGAAAATAACACTGGGTGGACAAATAGGGCATGCTGACTGATAAGGAGGTGAAACGTGGGACCTAGCTGACTTTAGAATTTAAGGAAGGGGCTAAAATACATTCTTGAAAGTGCATATTAAATGGAGAGGTTTCATGGTTTCTGTGTAGCTTAAGCAATGCAATAACTGCATTGTGTGCTGTGAGCGGTCAGTTTCTTTTTCGTCATCTTAACAGCCTAAGATTCCTGCTATCAAACTGACTCAGTTTCCAACCATGTTCTTCAGTGCCCTTCATCCTCAAGTGTCCACCTTACAAATGCACCAGACCGCAGAGGTGCAGGAAAAGAGAATCTTGATTTTCTTTATCCAAAGCTTCCAAATTGTATGGTCTCTCCAAAAAGATTCAAAGCTTTCCATAAATGATTCTAAGTGAGACTAATCTCAGGTTTAGCAAATCAGTTATATTTTAAATCCTCTGGGACACAAACAGAGAAAAGTTGTCTTCAGGGAAGTTAACAGGCATATTTTTAGATTTTTTAAAATGTGGACAGAATGCATATATGAAAATACTCAATTTATTTTTCTTAATCCCATTATATTGCATTTTGCTTCCCTCAAGTTTGATAACTGGTTTCCCTACTTTCTCTTCCAAATTAATTATTTAATGTTTCATTATAACATTTATCAAGATCAAATTGAATCACAGCAGTTCAACACTGAGTTAGTTTTCTCAAATCATCCAAAAAATTGATGATCATTCCCTTTATTCCTCTAGGCCACTGTCAAGTGTCATATTTTCCTAATAGCAAACTATTATTTGGTTCTTTGAAAACTGTGCTTACTATCGCACTACTGGGCATATACCTCATATACCCTGAGAAAACCATAATTCAAAAAGAGTCATAAGTTGCTAGAATTTAGTTTTACAAACTTTTATTCCCCTCACACAAAGATTTTCAAGCACTAGCTCTCAGTGTATTTGTAAATAAATGCTCTATAAGATTAGTTATATTCCTAGCTACCATCTCTTTATAGATTTTTACATCTGAATAGCATAATCTCTTATATCAACTCAGCTGGGAACTGACCAAACACTTACAGCCTAAAGTATATGGAAAAATCACTTAATATGAGAATTAATTTATGGAAGAGTAAGATATCCTCTATGTTCATCAGAGTAGGGGCTGCCTGTCTTTTCTTAAAAGATTTTGTTGCATTACTTAGTTGAATATAGCTCAAAACACTGAAATGGGGGAGATTTTAACAAAAGATATGGCTGCTGTACTATCTAGTAAACTTAAAGTCAGTAATGTTTTAAGGGAAATATCTGTTAATCAAAATAAATTATAACTTGGTTTACTTTTTGCAAACTTTTTCCAACTTATCAGTTAGCAGTATAATACAGAAATATTTTTAAGAACTGTATTTTAAAGGTGGAATAAAGCCCAAGCACAGGAAATGCTTGTTTTCCAAGTACAGAAATACGTTACTTTATGTCCACCACAAGCACAGCTTGCTCTATTACTCACAAGTTTCACATTCAGCCAAGGTCAAAGCACACATTCCCACATCACCTTTGGAAACTTTGTAGTAAGGTTTGCTATAAATTCACCTTTATTTTATGAGCAGGTAGTTTTTCATTCCTCTTAGAAAAAAAAAATGGCTTTTGGAGGTTGATTCCTTGCTACCATAAATTTTTAATCTTTACTGAGACCTCACCAAGCACAGAGTCATTTGTGAAGAAGTAAATGTTTCTGTAGTTTGCATAGCACAACCATCACTGGTGAGCATCAGATGATCACCCCACCTCTGCTTCCACATTTTAAGAAGGAAGCATAGAAACTGAAGACAATTTACAGTACAATGAAAGGAAGAAAAGAAGGAAGGAAGGAGGGAGGAAGGGAAGGAGTTATAAAAATAGAACCTAAAATGGTAGATCAGGAGATTAAAGTTACCTGGGTGTTATGGACAGAAGTGTGTACCCCCAAGATTTGTATATTGAGATTCTAACCCCTGGTACCTTAGAATGTAACTTTTTTTGTAGATTGGGTCTTTAAAAGGTAATTAAATTAAATTACATCATTAGGGCAGACGCTAATCAAATATAACATGTCTTTATAAAAAGGAGGTTAGGACACAGACACACAGGGAGGGAAGACCATGTGAAGACACAGGGAGAAGATGGCTGTATGTAAGCCAAGGAGAGAGGCCTCAGGAGAAACCAACCTTGCCCACACCTTGATCTCAGACTTCTAGCCTCCAAATCTGTGAGAAAATATATTTTTGTTGTTTAAGTCACACTCAGTCTCAGATACATTGTTGTAGCAGCCCACCAAACTGAAACAGTGGGTGATGGAAAGAATACTGTGTATCAATTTAATATATGTGTTTAATTAGAAGATTCACTTAATGGATAGTTTTCATTAAATGTATCGGATACATAATTAGGTGAAAGGAAAAGGGCAAATAATTGTACTTTTCCATCATTTTTTTAAGTCAACTGTTAGGTTATTGCAATACATTAGATTAAAATATTCATTATAATTTTTCATTAATGAAAGTGTTGATATCAACTTCATAGACAAAAAAAAAAAAAAAACCCAAAATACAGCCTCCATTCAAAAATCAATCAATCAAGTGACATCACTGAGCAAATTTATGGACATGTTTTCAGTCCTGATTTTGAAAATCACCCTTAAAGACATAACAGCCTGTCTTGAGAGAGGGCTTTACCATACTGAAGAACTGATGGATCTCACTCCCTACTTGAACCTCACCTGAAAAACCCAAAGATCTTTTATACTTAAAAGATTTCTTAAATATGTAATGAAAAATAACACAAAACTAGTAAAATGAGGGGAAATTTTACAAAACAGTGAATCAAGCCTTTTATGAGATTGAATTTTTGGTGTTGAAAATATCAAGATCTAACTGATAATTGCTTTAAATTCATGAGGATTTATTGGTTTATATAACTAAAAAGTCTAGGGAAGGAACTTAAGCATGGTTTGATTCTGAGGGTCCCTAAATTGCCAGATTTCTATCTCAAGTTCACAGTAATTCTCTCAGCCCTGTTTTCCTTCACGTGCCAAATACATCCCCTTATGTCTCTCTACATCATAACAAAATAGATGCCTCTGTTACAGGCTTTGTTTTCAGATGACACATAGTCTTTACCTTGAGATAATCGCTCCAATTGCGGCCCACGACCAGCATCATCAGCATCACCTACTAACTTGTGAAAAATTTAAATTCTAGGTCATTTGTCAGGTAATTAGAACAGGCAACTTTACAATTTATCAGATCTCTGAATAAGAATTTCTGGGATTGGGCCCCAAAATCTGTCTTAACAAAACCTCCAAATGATTTTAATAAACACTAAATTTTGAGAAGCACTGTTCCAGAGCAGTGGTTTCAAATCTGGTTGTATGTAAATATCACCTGGGAGAGACTTTAAAATAATATCATGGCCTGAGTCCCATCTCAGAGATTCTAATTTTGTTGGTCTGAAGCAGGAACCAGGCAGTCTTTGCTTTGTATGCAGATTTCAGTTACACAGTTTAGTCAAATAACACCAGCGCCCAACGACATGGCTGAAATTTCAGTTGCAATGGCGCATTAGCTGCCAGTAATCGCATAAGAGGCAAATTTCACTGCTGCTTCTTCAGCCCACAAATCCCTGTGTGAACGACAAATGTGCATTGGAATTGGTGACCCCACTTTTTCTAAAGCAGGTCTGAGATTGGTCACGGCATGTCCATTATTCAGTTCTCACACAGAGCAAATGCGTCTCTCAGTGATATACCCACGTGGTATTATAAAAATGGATTATCAAAAAAGGAAATTGGCCAACAAAGCTAAAGGGAAGCAAAGAAAGGAAAAGTGATAATGCTGCAAGTGAAATGCAAGTTAAATATAAAAGAATTTTAAAAGAAATAGCTGACAGTGGGAACATGGTCTCTGCTGCTGTTGCACAGACTCTAGAGGACCTCAGTGAAGGCAAAGTTACAGCATAGACAAGGAAAGTGGTGTGAAAGGAGGGACAAAGTCTTCCTTGAGGAAGTGACATCCACAAAAAGTTTCACGTTGAAGAAACTCTTGGAGATATTTCACAACTTTGGACACCCAAAGGGTAAAATGTTGGAAGCTGATCTAAACTCAGAAAAGAGCATGAAGCGACTTCCCTGGTGGTGCAGTGGTTAAGAATTCACCTGCCAGGGCTTCCCTGGTGGCACAGTGGTTGAGAGTCTGCCTGCCGATGCAGGGGACACGGGTTCATGCCCCGGTCTGGGAAGATCCCACATGCCGCGGAGCGGCTGGGCGCGTGAGACATGGCCATTGAGCCTGCGTGTCCAGAGCCTGTGCTCTGCAACTGGAGAGGCCACAACAGTGAGAGGCCCGTGTACCGCAAAAAAAAAAAAAAAAAAAAGAATCCACCTGCCAATGCAGGGGACACGGGTTCGAGCCCTGGTCCGGGAAGATCCTACATGCCGAGGAGCAACTAAGCCTGTGCACCACAACTACTGAGCCTGCGCTCTAGAATTCATGAGCCACAACTACTGAAGCCTGTGCACCTAGAGCCCGTGCTCTGCAACAAGAGAAGCCACCACAATGAAAAGCCTGTGCACCACAATGAAGAGTAGCCCCCGCTCACTGCAGCTAGAGAAAGCCTGCACACAGCAACAAAGACCCAACGCAGCCAAACTAAATTAAAAAAAAAAAAAGAAAAAAAGGGCTTCCCTGGTGGCGCAGTGGTTGAGAGTCCACCTGCCGATGCAGGGGACACAGGTTTGTGTCCCAGTCCGGGAAGATCCCACGTGCCGTGGAGCAGCTAGGCCCGTGAGCCATGGCCGCTGAGCCTGCACATCCGGAGCCTGTGCTCCACAATGGGAGTGGCCACAACAATGAGAGGCCTGAATACAGCAAAAAAAAAAAAAAAGGAGGTATGTATGACCAGAAAAAGTAGATTTCAGAGCAACAAATATTATCAGATATAAACAGAATCACTACATTGATCATAAAGTGTTGATTTTTCAAGAAGACATCACAATCTTAAGTTCTACCTCTGATTACAGAGCTTCAAAATATGAGAAGGGAAAATTTATAGAACGGCAAGAAGAAACAGACAAATCCAAAAACTTTAGTTGGATATTTCAACACCTCTCTCTCAATAATTGATAGGACAGGTAGAGAACATATCCATAAGAATATAGAAAACTTGAAAAATGCTATAACCCAAATGACAATTAACATTTATAAAACATTTCACACCGTGGCAGAATACATATTGTTTTCAAATGCACATAGAACATTTACCAAGATCAACCATATTCTGGACTATAAAACATGCCTTAATATATTTACCAGGATTAAATTAATAAATTTTTCTCATGACAGTGGAATTAAATTAGAAAAAAAATCAATAAGAGAACTATATCTGGAAAATCCTAAATATTTGGAAATTAAGTAGCCTATGTTTCGAAGAACAAACAAAAGAGAAATTAGAAACTGCATTGAACAAAATTAAACACACACTAGCAAATTTGGTGAGATGAAGCCAAAGTAGTATTTAGAGGGAAAGTGTTAGTATTACAAGCTGATTTTAGAAGAGAAAATGTCTCAATTTAAAAAGCTCAGCTTCCAACACAGAAAACTAGAAAATAAGGAGCAAACAAAACCCATAGTTAGCAGAAGATGGGAAATAATAATTATGAAGGTAGTTATTAATGAAATAGAAAGCCAAAAATAATATGTAAAGCAATGAAATAAAAAGCCATATTTCCAAGAAATTTTTAAAAATCACAAGCTCTAGACAAACTGCTCAAGAATAAGAGAAGAAACAAATTACCAATATCAGAAATGAGAGCAGTAACATTACTACAGATTCTACAAATATTAAAATAATAATAAAGGAATATTAATAACTTTATGATAATATATTCAACTTAGATTATATAGATAATCTTTTTGAAAGAATAAACTATTAAAAAAACCTCCTAAAATAGATAATCTAAATAATTCTATGCTATTAAAGGAAGTAAATTGGAAGTTTACCAAAAAATAAATAAATAAAAACTTCTGGCATGGATAGATTTGATGGCAAAATTTATCCATATTTATGGAAGAAATAATACCAAATTTTCATAAACTCTTACAGAAAAATTGAAGAAAACACTCCTCAGATGATTTTATGAGGCTATTATTAAACTAATAGCAAAACCATACAGACATTACAAAAAAAGAAAACTATAGCCCAATATCCCTTATAAACATATTTTAAAAAATTTTAACAAACCAATTCAAAGGGCAATACATCATGACCAAGAGGGGGATTATCAACATTGATTTAACATTTGAAAAACAATGTAGCACCGTTTAACAGATTCAAGAACAACAACAATAAATCATCATCTCACTAGGCAGAAAAAGCATTTCACAAAATTCAACATCCATTCCTATTAAACACACTTAGCAAATGAGAAATAGAACTGAATATTCTCAGCTTTATAAAAGGCATCTTGAAAAAACCTACATTTAATATCATATTAATAATGAAAGACTGAATACTCTGACATCAGGATCAGGGTCAAGTTTAAGATGCCTGCTCTCAGCACTATTATTCAACATTATACTGGAAGTTCTAGCCATGGAAAAAGGGGAAAAAACAATAGAAAATAATAAAATGAACCCAGATCAGAAAGAAAACAAAATTGCCTTTGTTCAAAGATTCATGATCATCAATTAAAAAAAAAACACTATGGAATCTGCAAAAATGGTCCTAGAATTCATAAATGAGTTTAGCAAATTTGTAATAGACAAACTTAAAATTTAATTATATTTCCATGTATTAATTGTGACAAATGGAGATTGAAATTTAAAAACAATGATATTAACAAAAGGATTTAAGTATATAAAATGTGCAGTTGTACATTTTACAAAGTTATACATTTTACAAAAGTATATGAAAGTTTTATAAACTGAAAACTAAAAACAATTGCTGAGATAAATTTAAAAATTAACTAAATGTATAGATATACTGTGGTCAACTCTTCCCAGGTTGATCAATAAACTCAACACAATCCTGTGAAAATCTCAGTAGACTTTCGGTAGCAATTGACAATCTCTTTCTAAAATTGTATGGAAATACAAAGAACCTAGAATAGCCAAAACAGCTCTTTAAAAGAATAACAAAGTTGGAAGACTGAAACTACCTCATTTCAAGGATTACTATAAACCAATAATTAAGACAGTGGTGTATTCTGTAAATATACAAAATAAGATATTTTTATCTTATTAAACCCACACATATATGGACAACTGATTTAAAATGGTGCTAGAAAAATTGGATAGCTATATGAAAAAGAAAATATAAAGCTTGACCATGACTTTATACCGCATTTAAAAAATTAAGTCAAAATATATTCAGTTCTAAATGTAAAACCCAGAATTATGACTTCTTAAAGGAAACAAAGGGGAAATACTCAGGATCCCTTGATTTGTCAAAATTTCTTAGCTGCAATATAAAAAGTGCATTCGTTTAAAAAAATTGATAAATTTGATTTTTTCAAAGTTAAGCATTAAGCTCTTTGAAAGACATTGTTAAAAAAATGAAAAGACAAGCTTCAAATCTTTCCAAATTGGACACTTTAAATATGTATAGTTTACTGTGTGGCAATTATTCCTCAATAAAATCTAAGGAAAAAAAAAGTCATGAAGAACCTAGGGATAAGACGGGAATAAAGACACAGACCTGCTAGAGAATGGACTTGAGGACATGTGGAGGGGGAAGGGTAAGCTGTGACAAAGTGAGAGAGTGGCATGGACATATATACACTACCAAACGTAAAATAGATAGCTAGTGGGGGGCAGCTGCATAGCACAGGGAGATCAGCTCGGTGCTTTGTGACCACCTAGTGGGGTGGGATAGGGAGGGTTGGAGGGAGGGAGACGCAAGAGGGAAGAGATATGGGAACATATGTGTATGTATAACTGATTCACTTTGTTATAAAGCAGAAACTACTACACCATTGTAAAGCAATTATACTCCAATAAAGATGTTAATAAAAAAGAAAAACACAAGCCAGAACCTTGAGAACATATCTAATAATCATTTGTCTATCAAAAGATTTGTATCTAGAACAAGCAACTTCAATCACAAGAATATGAACACCCTTCCAAAAAAAACCCAAAAAGGTAAGAAAATAGCCAAAAACTTTGAACAGACATTTCACCAGTAATAGTATATGGATAGCATGTAAGCATATGAAAAGATGATCAACATCATTAGTCATTAGGGAAGTGAAAATTAAATCCACAAAGTCTAAAATTTAAAAAGTCAAGCATATCAAATATTGGCTTTATAAGATTGAAACCCACATGGATGGCAAATGAGAATGTAAAATGGTATATCCTCTTTAGAAAAAAGTTTGGTTGTTTCTTGAAAGTTAACTGTAAAGCAATTATACTACAATAAAGATGTTAAAAAAAAAAAAGTTAACCAGATATACATCATATGACCCAGCCATTTCACTACAGGGTATTACCCAATAGAAAAAAAAGGCATATATTCACACAGATTTTTTTCTGAATATTCATAGCATTTTTATTTGCAATAGCCCCAAACTAAAAACAACCCAATATCCATGAATATGTGAATGGTAAAGGAATCGTGGTATGGAATGGAATATTACTTAGCCATAAAAATAATAAATTATTGATACACCCAACAACAAAGATACAGCTCAAAACAATTATGCTGAGTGAAAGAAACCAGGGAAAATATTACATAATACATTATTTCATTTATATTAAATTCTATAATATGCAAGCTAATGTATAGTGACATAAAGCAGGTCAGTGGTTGCCTGGAGATAGAGGTGGTTGCAGTGAAGGGAATGAGAAAGGTTTCAAAGGTGCCCCAGGAAACTTTTGGGAGTGAAGGATATATTTATCTTCATTGTGGTGATTCTCTCATAGGTGTGTACACATATGCCGAGACTTATCAAAGTTCACACTTTATTTGCAGTTTGTCGTATGTCAATTTCACCTCAGTTAAGATGATACTAACCAGAGAGAGACAGACAAACAGAGAGAAATTAATTTTGTCTCATAAATTGACACATCTTTTTTTTTTTGCGGTACGCGGGCCTCTCACTGTTGTGGCCTCTCCTGTTGCGGACCACAGGCTCCGGACGCGCTGGCTCAGCGGCCATGGCTCACGGGCCCAGCCGCTCCGCGACATGTGGGATCTTCCCGGACCGGGGCACGAACCCGTGTCCCCTGCATCGGCAGGCAGACTCTCAACCACTGCACCGCCAGGGAAGCCCCAAATTGACACATCTTTAATGCTATATTAACTCTCAATTTTCTGTTATTCTTTGCTGTATATTCTCAATCAGCAACTGAACTGACATCTTAGGCCTAATTTTTACGAAGATTATTTCCTATACACCCTTGAGTTTTGTGACTTTTTCTGTAAGTTGCTAATAAACTACTGAAGTATAAAATAGTACTAATATCGAAAATAATTTCCAAATGCTTTAGTGACAAATGTTCTTGGTTTATTTCTTAGATCTCCTGACTTATTTAGAATAATTAGCAAATTAAGCATAGAATTCTGAAGTTAAAGGATTAACATTTTAGTAGACATCAGCCTTCATACAGTTTCACAAAAATATATGAAAAAAATGATAATTACATATTTAGGTGAAGGTAAGTTAAATAAGACGGTATTATATGCAGTTTGTTATATGTCAATTTTACCTCAGTTGAGGTGAGAGAAAATCCACAGATAATTAAAATATTAACCAAAATATACTAATGTATTCAATATTTTTTCTTAAAAATTACCCAATAGACATGCAATATATTATACTATTCTCTTTCAGGTAAACAAATGACTGAATTTCAAAAAATTATACAAAAAACCTCAATATTTAATCTTTGCAAAATAAGAAGAAATGTAAAGATGAGAAGGAAGAAAATTAACCAATATTGAGCACTCATTATCTGCCAGGGACCATGCTAGGTCCTTATTCGATGTTTCATTTAACCAACAGAATCAATCAATCAACAGTTTCAAATTTAATAACAAAGCTTCAGTCTGGAACTTTGATCATGTTTCAAAACCCAATGACAAAAGAGTAACTCTTGTTTCTTTTTTTCTACCATACTTCAATGCCTAATATAGTGTCAGACTTATTGTAGAAGCTCAATAATTTTTTTTCTTGATGAATGCATGAATTATCCATTTACCCCCAAATTTTTTATTTCCCATGATGAACGTTAGAGTAAGACATAATTTTAGTCTAGAGACTATTACATTTAAAGAAGAGAGAAGCCTAAGTAGATCGCTGTCTGGCTACAAAAGTGAAAACTCCCAAAGCTGGAAGCACTGTGAAGAGAGTCTATGTTCAGGTCCAAATCAAAGAGAAAACTGATTTTTTCAGGACCTCCACAATGTATCAGCCTCAGTGACAAGCTCAATTTAATCAAGCTCGTGAAAGAATAACCTATAAAACAGATTGCTGATGTATTCATTCAAGTGAAATAGATCTTTCAAAGGTCAAGAATATTCTTGTCAGCTGGTCAGTACATCCTGATCACAGTAATAAAGCCTTTATGGAGAGCAGGTATCATCAGAATATTGCTGGTGAGCAGGGCAATTAGGAAGATGATTATAGTGGTCAGGGCCATCAGGCTGTGATTGCCTGAGGCAGCCATCAGATACATGTCCCTCTCCTTGGACGGTCCTGAAATCACTCTGATGTATTCTTGCTCTTTTATTATCTTTTTTTGTGGACTCCATACAGAACTACCTTCACTTAACATATTCTCTTTCAAAATGTTCCAATAACCCAGATTAGATTGTCTTCTTTGTATATCAATTGCATTTCAGTAATGTCTTCTGAAGTTTATACCTAAATTCCTTGACTAAAGTTCAACAATGCCTTTCTCATTTTGATTTCACTTAGGAAGGTATTTTCCCATGGCTATGAACTGTGTCTTAGCATGGAATTGTTGGTTATTGTTTTTGTAGATAGATGATGTCATATATTATAGGTTTAATTTCAATTACCTTAAATTATCATGAAGTTATAATATACAATTTACCATAACCAAGTATGTGTAGTACATTTTTTTAAATAAAGCAAATTGTTTAAACAAAGGAGTTCACTGGAGATATGGTTATTAAAAAAATAACAACCCAAAAGTAATCCAGTACATCGTATTCCAAAATATGGAATATCATGAAACTATTTTAAAAGCAAGAACTCTAAGTAAAATATTTAAAATGTAAGTTATTGTGCATTGATTCTATTTTGTTAAAAAGTGAGGGGGAATGTGAATAAATATACACAAATATATCTAAATATATATGTTTACATACAAATGTATCATGGAATTAGTGAAAGGTAATATTACATCAACATGTTAATATAATCATTCAAAGGAGTAGATGGATGGGCAAATGAGGTGAAATTATTCACTGTCTTAATTAACTGTTCTTCATATTGATCAATTTGTTGCAATAAGCCAGTATTTTGATTTTTTAAGTTAAAAAGAGTAAAGGACTAATAAATTCAAATGTTGCATCCTTTGGGTCTTCATTTCCACTTTGATTCCATTCATGTTCATTTTCCATTCATATTTTCTAGGACTTAGTCTTCTTTGGTACCATGCTTTATGGCAGCTCAGAACGATTGATCATCTTGAAGCCACTCACAATATATACATCATTTTATAAGATTTTGTTGTTTTATTGATTTGGGGGGTAGATGTTTTTCCTCTGATTATTCAGTATTATTTTCTACTTATTCTATCTCTGTTCATCGCTGTATACTTACTGGCAGGGAGAGGAGGAAGGCAAGAGTGAATATTTTGTGTGTTGGACAGGGAGTGAGTATTGGTTTTGGTACAAAGAGCTACGTGGAGGAGAATTTATTGACATGAAGGCACTCACCCCTGACTTACAATTCAAAGTTCTGAGAAGGACATCTAGATCTAGTCCCTATTTGAGGTTTTTATGGATTGAATTTTGTCTCCCCAAATTCATCTATTGAAGCCCTAACTCCCGATGTGATGCTGTTTGGAGATTGCCTCCCTTTAGGGAGGCAATTAAGGTTCAATGAGGTCATAAATGTGGGGCCCTAACCCAATAGATGTCCTGTCATTTTAAGAAGAGAAATGAGACACCAGAGCTCTCTTTTTCCCTCTCTCTGTCTCTATTTCTCTATCTCTCTCTTGCTCTTCCTCTCTCCCTCTCTCCGCACCTAACCCTCACCCTCTCTCTTCTATACACACACAGAGGAAAGCCATAAGAGGGCCCAGTGAGAAGGCAGCTTCTCACTTCCACAAGCCAGTAAGTGAGCTCTCATCAGAACCCAGCCCCTTCCAACTCCTTGAGCTTGGACTTACAGCCCCCAGAAGTGTGAGGGGAATAAAGCTTCTGCTGTTTAAGCCACCCAGTCTGTTAGAGCAGTACAAGTAGACCAGTACAAGGGTTACATGGCTTCCTAAGACACGGCCTGCAATAAATTATGGGTCTATACTGGAACTTCATTAGCCTGTTATTGACAAAAACTGGAGGCTCCAGTAAGTGGGAAATTAGCACTGATTATCACATGAGATCAGAGACACTCACCATGTATGTTTCCCAGAAAAAATCTAATAGGACAATTCCTTAACTAATGCTACATGGAATACACTAATGAAAGGAGCCCCAGTATCTTTAGGAAGCTATCCTTTTTTGTGACTACCCTTCATAAACCAGGTTGACTGAGGGAAATATCACCACAGAATATGCTCCCCAGTATCAAGAGGAATCATGGAATTCTGCAAGGGCTGGAGTCACATGGCAGTTCCTTACCTTCAAAGACAGTGTGAATATGAGCTATTTTTATCCACAACAGTCCTGTATGTAGGCATTTTCCCACACCAACAACAAATTTTCTAACTCTCTGGACACCGACTTGGTGTCCTAAACTGAATTCTGACACTAACTACCCAGAGAGTTAGCTTCAGACTCCACAGTTTTAAGGTTCAGACCCACAGGACTGTCCTTACTTAAACATCAGTCACAAGTACTGGGTACCCAAGGTACCCATCCTCCTCCAGAACCTGTCAGGCTCAATAATTTTCTAGAATGTCTCACAGAACCAAGAAAAGCACTTACTTGCTCTTACTGATTCATTATAAAGGACATAACTCGGGAGCAGCCAAATGGAAGAGATGCACAGGGAAAGTATGGGGCGTGTACACACATTCCAGCCCTCTCTGGGTGCACCCCCTCCCTGTACCTCACTGTGATTACCAACCCAGAAGCACCCTGAGTCCCTTTCTTTAGGGCTTTTTATGGAAGTTTCATTAAGTAGGCATAATTGATTAAATTATTGGCCATTGGTGACTGACTCAATCTCTAGCCTCTCCCCTCACCACAGGTCAGGGGGTGGGAGTGAAAGTTCCAACTTTCTAATCACTCCTCAGTCTTTCTGGTATCCAGCCCCCAACCTGAACTACCTAGGGAGCCCCAGTCATTTTCCTAACATACAAAGACATTCTTGTCACTTCAGCAATTCCCAGAGGTTTTAGGAGCTGTTTGCTAGGAACCAGGGACAAACACCAAATATTTATGTTTTATAATATCACAGAATATAATTACCACAAGGTGTAATACATTCCTAGTTTGCCCCTATGATGAGCTCATTGGACATATGCCTAAGCTGTGGCTCAAATCCTGGACTTAGAAGTGGAAAGTTGGTGAGCAGAAGGCAGATATTAGCTGCCCCATTGAAAAATTAGAGTTCATCACTCAGTTTCTGATGTCAGTCATTCACCAAAAACTAATGATTGAAAGAGAGACCTGGTCCCCTTGGCTGATGTATATATTGTACATACAATGTGTATACATATATACAACAAATAAAATTGTGATCATTTCTCCAAGATACCTAAATCCATTTTCTTCCACAATCGTGAACTGGAGAAAGGAGAATACTCAGGATTTGTTGAAGCCTGTTAGATATGGGGCCTAAAGTGATATTAATAACAGAAAATTCAAAATGCCATCCTGTTTCTCAAGTTAGAAGGGTTCTTAAAGAACAGACAATGAGATACATATGTTCCAGAAGGTTGGAGATAAACTCCCTGACAATTCAGAGTAATGCCACATCTGTGGAGGTTGTAGGTGTTCAGTGATCTGGAGAATGCCAGGGCATACACACAAAGGAAAGGACAAATTACTTCAACTTGCATCCCCTACAATTAATAAAGTATTGTTGCACTTTGGGGGCCTCTTTTGATATTGGTGACTGCATATATTGTACTTGGAAATAAACCTCTAAGTCATAGGACAGACTCCTGAGATTCTGGAACAAGACCTTAATTACTTTCCATATGCAAGACATTTCCTGGAATGTTACTAAGCATCTGATCTACAAGATACCACAAACTACATGATTAGAGCTTTCCAACATGAACCATAAAATCATAAAAGTAGTCACAGAAGGCATCCATTTTGTAGAAGAAAAGGTACATTTGGGATTGGACCTCAACCTACCCAGAAGGCACAAATTGATTACCTGAAAAGGTGGCCCACATTTCCATGAAGACAGGTCACAAGGAAATCTTGGGAAGAGACATGAGGATGGATGCATGGGAGTGGACACAGAGCATACAGATATTTTTTTACCATGTTATCACTCATCAGAGAGCATCCATCACACACAAAAACATTACTGAACAATGAGATGGACAGGAATACAGCCAGCCTTTCTCTTCAGTCATCCCAGAGCTGATACAATAGCCAAAAGATGGAGAAGGCATAGGAATAAGAATCAACTTATGGACCCAACAACTGTGCTCCTTCTCACCTGCCACTACTGAAGTCCAGTCTGCTAGTAGCAAAGACTGATTGTGAGCCCTCAGAAAGATGAACTCCTGAAGAAGTCCAGAGTCACATTATGGCATGTAGATTATTTCAGAACACTTCACTCTGTATGGGGGTGGCTATTTATCCACAGTAGAAATCAATCTAATTATGGTTTGTCTTTTCTTCCCCTAATGCCCCAACCAGTATCCTCATCTGAGTGTTTACAGAATATCTGATTTATTATCATTGTATTTTCCACCATATTGCCTCAGATTAAGGGACTCATTTTAAAACAAAGGAGTTATAACATTCGGTGCCTGCCCTGAGGTCTATTTATCTTACTCCTGCTTGATAGAACAATGAATACTTTGTTAAAAGCTCAGCTGAAGTGACAATTTAAAAACAATCCTCAGCAGGGTTGAGCCCTCTGCTCCATTGTTGGTTGTATATTCTTCACCAACCAGCAATATATATAGTACTGAGTTCCAAGCAGCTAGAATTTATGGTCCAAAGCCAAGGGGAAGAAGTTGGATTGGAACTGAAGCCAAATCCAGCCTCTGTACCCTGACACTGGAGTTAAATCTCAGAGACAGAGTTTTAGGTGAAGCAGAAAAGAATAACTTTATTGCTTTGCCAGGCAAAGGGGACCACAGCAAGCTAATGCCCTCAAAACCATGTGCCCTGCCCTGGAGCGGGTAGTGAGGCATTTTATAGTATTCAAGGAGCAGGGCATGGTCAGCTCGTGGACATTCTTCTGATTGGTTGGTGGTGAGGCAATCAGGAGTCAGCATCATCAATCTTCTGGTTCCAACCATCTAGGGTCTTTGTGCTTGTGGGAAGAGTAGTTAACTTCTCCCACCTGGTGGGGATTTCAGTATGTGCAAAACAGCTCAAATATATTGTTATGTGTATCCCTTGAGGGGGAACCAAGACCCCGCCCCAAGGCTGTGTTATTGTTTCTTATGACCTTTCACCATCACTTCCTGTGTCCCAAATTCTGAATTTTCCTCTTTGTCCGTGCAACCTTATATTCTACCTGTCCTGGTTCTCAGACTCTGGATCAACTGGATCCCTGACTGAATCAACAGGCAAAGAGAATAATTATTAAATTGAATGACTAATCAATTTCCATTAGGACCCACAGTTGCTGCTAAAAATGGGGGAGTATATATGGTATCCAGAGTCTTTATCAGAGTAACTCTTGATGCATCTACGCCCAGATATAATGGTTAAAGGGCTATAAAGAAACCTGGCACAACAAAGGCGCGTCAACTAAGAGCTCATCACTTAGGGATGGGGGTCTGGGTCTCCACACAAGGGCAGGAACACTTAATGGCTCAAGAGCTATGTGAAGGTAAGGGCTATCCAGCATTAGTGGAGGAAGAGGCAGATTTTGATTAAAAGCAGTTAGCCTCAGGACCAGTCACAGCAATGAAGACTGCAGCTTTTTTACTAATATTCTTTCATTAAGTATTTGTAAATATGGCTGCTGGTACCACCTGGAGTGAGACCTTAGGACCTAACAAAGGGTACAAATGAATCTTAATGGTGTTGCATTTGGACTGTATTGCACATCTTTTAAGAATCACTTTAAAATCAAATCCTGTTGCCCTACCTATTCATCTAACTGGTGCTAGAGCAACAGATATCCTGCAGGCTTCCATCAGCTCCACACAGGAACAGACTGACAGTGCCTGAATCAGGCCTGCTTGTCTCCATTTTATTTACTGCTCAGGGTCTTCTATGATGCTGAAGGGTGACTACCCACCAGAACCTGCTTGGAAATTCCCTAGAACCCAAATGTGTGGAGCAGATAATGCCCTGTGGGGGAAACGCTTGGTCCCAGGTGGCCTCTAGAAGCTAGAAAACACAAGGAAATAGACTCTCTCCTGGAGCCACTAGAAAGGAATGCAGCCCTGCCAACACCTTGGTTTTAGCCCTGAGACTCTTGTCAAACTCCTGACCTACACAACTAAAAGATAATAAATCTGTGTTGTTTTAAACCACTAATTTTATGGTAATTTCTTACAGCAGCAGAAAAGTAACATGCCACTTGACCCACTTTAATTAATGATTATTTCCTTGACCATTTCCCCTTTACAAGACGGCAATTACCTTCAGAGGGTCTTAATTTCTCCACCTCAGTGTCAGGGTAGTATTTCAAAGTGCTACAACCTGAATTCCAGGCCCTTCATCTAACTCCTACCCATTTTTCTGTCTTTACCCCTTCAGTTTCTTAATTTGAACTCTAACCCAACCAATCTGGCAACATATTTATCAATTAGATCTTTAGAAAGTAAGCTTTTTATGGCAGATATTTTTCTCTCTTTTACAATCATCATCAATGTGCATTTCCCACCATGAGTGGTATCTGGATGTAGGAGTGTTAAAAAACAAAATTCAGCTGAGTAAATCTGAAGATCTAATTGGCTTTATTGAACAACTCACGAATCCATAGCATCCCACTTAGCAAATAGAACAGAGCTCCAAGGAGCTGGACAAAATGGAAGGATTTTAAAGAAAAAGGTGGTGGGACGAGGAAGGGATAAACAAAAGAAAGGATTGTTTCAGACAAGGTTACCTTCTTTTGGGGGAAGGCAGGGGTCTATGTGGCAAATTAACCTCACTGCTTCTGGCCAGGAAATTTCAGATTGACTGATTAAATGTTACACTGTTACCAAACCAGGTTTCAAGGTGCAGCAAGCCCGAGGTTTGCAGCAGAGAAAGGGAAAGGTGATTGGAGGTAGGAAAAAGGTGAGGTAATCAGTGTTCTACACAGGTGAATCTGAGTTATATGCTTCTTCATGGGACTTATGTTCAGCAAATGGAGACATCAGCATGACCTGAAGGTGGGGTTTTGGCCCTCTGACATCAAGATGTCATTCACTGGACATTTGCACAGGCCCAGTTTTAGGGTCAGTGGTCCCAACCGGTTCAACCTAGACAAGAGCTGAGTCCAAGTTCCTGAAAAACTTAAGCCCCAGTTACTATAGTGACCTATACGTCAGAGGGGGGAGGGGTGGGGGGTGGGGGGCAAGGGGTTAAGGAGACTTGTGATATACTATCTAGTCTTCATGAAGCTTGGCGGGTATGCAATTTGCAAAAATGGTTAAGGCAAGCTTGATTAGTGAAGGCAAGTTACAAGTGAATAGCGTTTTTACTAAGCTGTTAGGCAAGCCTGAGAGTTTCTGGATGTGACATCATAAAACTCCTAGAAGAGAACATAGGCAAAACATTCCTTGACATAAATTGTAGCAATATTAGATGTCTCCCAAGGCAAAAGAAATAAAAGCAAAAATAAACAAAAGGACCTAATCAACCTTAAAAGCTTTTGCACATCAAAGGAAACCATCAACAAAACAAAAAGACAATCTACTGAATGGGAGAAAATATTTGCAAATGGTACAACCAACATGGGCTTAATATTCAAAATACACAAACAGCTCATATAACTCAATATCCAACAAACAAACAAAAAATCTAAAAATGGGCAGTAGACCTAAAGAGACATTTTTCTAAAGAAGACATACAGATGGCCAACAAGCATATGAAAACTCAGCATCACTAATTATTAGAGAAATGCAAATCAAAACCACAATGAGGTATCACCTCACACTGGTTAGAATCAAGAAGTCTAAAAACAATAAGTGCTAGAGAAGATGAGAAAATGGAACCTTCCTACACTGTTGGTGGGAATGTAAATTGGTACAGCCACTGTGGAAAACAGTTCCTTAAAAAACTAAAAATAGAACTGCCATATGATCCAGAAATTCCACTTCTGGGTATAAATCCAGACACTAATTCGAAAAGGTACATGCACGTCAATGTTCATAGCAGCACTATTTACAATAGCCAAGACCTGGAAGCAACACAGGTGTGCCCATCACAGACAATTGGCTTAAGAAGATGTGATATACACATATACACCCCCAAAAGGGAGAGGGTGGAGGAAGGGACAAATTAGTAGTAAGAAATTAACAGATACAAACTACTATACATAAGATAGATAAGCAGCAAGTGTTTAGTGTATAGCACAGGGAATTATACCCAATATCTTGTAATAACTCATAATGGAATATAATCTGCCAAAAAAACAAAATCACTATATTGTACACCTGAAACTAATGCAATATTGTAAATCAACTATACTTCAATTTAAAAAAAAAGAATTTCAGTTAGTCATCTCTTTCTGTAAACCCTGTGGGGCACAGGTTTAACATTCCTGGGAGGGGCTGAAACTGCAGTTAGGTATTGTCTTGATTTGCTGATGTGGGCTTAGCACAAGTGACTTCACTTTGGGCCTATTGTTTGTTTGTTTGTTTAATATTATATTAGTTTAGGGAGTACAACATAATGATTTGATATTTTAATTGATTAGACCCCATATAAAGTTATTATAAAATATTGGCTATATTCCCTGGCTGTACATTATATCCTTGTTACTTATTTACTTTATACTTAACTGTTTGTACCTCTGCATTCCCTTAATCTATTTAGTCCCTGCTCCAACCCCTCTCCCCAGTGGTAGCCACTATTATGTTTTCTGTATCTGTGAGTCTGTTTCTGTATTGTTATATTCATTTGTTTGTTTTATATTTTAGACTCCAATATAAGTGAAAACATACAGTGTTTGTCTATCTCTGGTTGACTTATTTCATTAGTTTAATATCCTAGAAGTCCCTCCATATTGTTACAAATGGCAAAATTCCATCCTTTGTTATGGCTGATATATAACAACTTCTTTGGCCATTCATCTCTTGATGGACTCTTAGGTTGCTTCTATATCTTGGCTATCATAATGTTACAATGAACATAGGGGTGCATGTTTCTTTTTAACTTAGTGTTTCCATTTTCTTTGGATGAATACCCAGGAGTGGGAGTGCTGGGTCATATGGTAGTTCTATTTTTAGTTTTTTGACATACATCCATACTGTTCTCCACAGTGGCTGCACCAACTTACATTGCCACCAGCAGTGTTCTAGGGTTAATTTCCTCCACATCTTTGCCAATATTGGTTACTTTTAGGTTTTTTTGATGATAGCCATTTTGACAGGAATGAGGTGATATCTCATTGTGTTTTTGATTTGCATATTTCCCTGGTGATTAATGATGTTGAACATCTTGTCATATACCTGTTGGCCATTTGTGCATCTTCTTTGGAGAAAGGTCTATTCAAGTCCTTTACCAATTTTTTTTTTTTGCGGTACGCAGGCCTCTCACTGTTGTGGCCTCTCCCGTTGCTAAGCACAGGCTCCGGACGCACAGGCTCAGCGGCCATGGCTCACGGGCCCAGCCGCTCTGCGGCATGTGGGATCTTCCCAGACTGGGGAACGAACCCGTGTGTCCCCTGCATCAGCAGGCAGACTCTCAACCACTGCACCACCAGGGAAGCCCCTTTACCAATTTTTTAAACAAGTTATTTGAGTTTTGTTGTTGTTATTGAGTTATAAGAATTATTTATATATTTTGGATAGTAATTCTTTGTCCAATATGCAGTTTTCAAGTATATTGAAATGGGGAAGTATTTTCTCCCATTCCATAGATTGCCTTTTCACTCTGTTGATTCTTCCCTTTGCTGTGAAGAAACTTTTTAGCTTGATGTAGTCTTACTTGTTTACTTTTGCTTCTGTTGCCTGTGCTTCTGGTGTCATATCCAAGAAAGTATTGGTAAGACCAATGTCATGAAGACTTCCCCTATGTAGTGCTCTAGGAGTTTTATAGTATCAGGTCTTATGTTTAAGACTTTAATATATTTTGAGTTGATTTTTGTATATTATGGGTTCAATTTAATTCTTTTCCATGTGAATATCCAATTTTCCCAACACCTTTTATTGAAGAGACTATCCTTTCCCTATTGTGTATTCTTGGCACATTTGTTCACAATCAGTTGACGATCATGCATTGGCTTATTTCTCACTACTCTGTTCCATAAGTCTATATGCCATTTTATGTCAGTCCAATAAATACTGTCTTGATTACTGTAGCTTGGTAATATATTTTGAAATCAGAAAGTGTGATGTCTCCAGCTTTGTTCTTTCTCAAGTTTGTTTTGGCTATTTGGGGTCCTTTGTGGTTCCATATGAATTTTAGGATAGTTTTTTATTTCTGTAAAAAAATACCATTGATATTTCAGTAGGGATTGAAAATAAATTAATATGGAAAACATCCTCAATGCATATAAGATAATTTTCCAATTTGGTATATTGAACCCTGGTATAGAATATTTTACAAAATTCCAGGAAAAAAACCCAAAGCTACTCAACAAAGATTTCACACACCTCCAGTGGAGAATATTTACCCAAATTAAGGGGAAAATGAAATCTGAGTACTGTAAGGGTACACTATGTTCTAGGACAAATAATGTTAATCATATTGTTTCAAAAACATTTTCTCATTCTATTACTGATTTTCAAGGATAAACAAAGAATACTTTAGGAAGAAAAAAACAAATCACCTTGAATACAAAAGCTGTGATAAAAGAACTAGTATCATGCTTTATGACAGGTGATAATGGAACAATATCTTCAAAATCTAAAGGGAAAGTATAAATCAAAAATTTTACAAATAACCAATTCAGAATGCACTAGGAGTATAGGATAATAAAAAGTAATCCTCAAACAAAATATAACTCACAAAAGACTGAACGTTTGAATGTTTAAAAAAGGTGACTTGACTAATTTAATGGATAAGTATAAGTTTGGATTTCTAGCACGTGAACCCACTACCTATTTTGAAGGAATCCCACACAGGTGAGCTCTGTCTCAGGTCTCCTATACAGAATATAGAGGATATTAACTGTTCCCTTTTCTCATGTTCTGACAGCTGGTCTGTGGACGTGTGCAATAAGTGTGGCCAAGATGCTCCCATTCAATAGTGAGTGTGGCATCCCGTTTAAGGATATTTAGATATTTTTATGGGTACTGGAATCAAAGAAGTATACTGTTGAAAGGCAATAAACATCCAAAAGCCGGGCTTCCCTGGTGGTGCAGTGGTTGAGAGTCCGCCTGCCGATGCAGGGGACGTGGGTTCATGCCCTGGTCCGGGAAGATCCCACGTGCTGCGGAGCGGCTGGGCCCGTGAGCCATGGCCACTGAGCCTGTGCGCCCGGAGCCTGTGCTCCGCAATGGGAGGGGCCACAACAGTGAGAGGCCCGCATACCGCAAAAAAAAAAAAATAATAATCCATAAGCCTAGAAAGAAATAAGCAAGGGCAACAAAGTTCATCATTGCAATGTGTATCCAGTCTTTTCAATGATCAAATCAGTAGCAAGTGCCCAGCTGTCAAATGGTTAAATACTGAGAATGCTGGTCATGCAGTAGCATCTTGTTCATCACTTGCTTCCCTGATCCCTGCCTGAGCCTAGTTCTTTAACAATCCTATAAATCCTTTGAGCTACTCAATAGCATTAGAATAAACTTATTTATTCTCTCCTCATGTTACACAGTGAATTTCTACTGTTGGTGACCAAGAACCCTCAACAATGCAATAATGAAATTCACTTAGCCAAAACACAAATCAAATTTAAGAACTCGAGTTTTGAGTGGCTGGCTATAATTAAACAATTTTTAAAATTTCAAATTAGTTGAATTTTCAAGTTAAATTCAAATTAATTTTAAATATATTTAATTTAATTTAAAACTATATACTAACATATAGAAATACTATAGTGTTTTTATAAAACCATTTCTATGTGTCTTACTATTTGGTTTTGCATCTGTGTTTATCCTTTGAAAGATATATGGAAGAATATTTATCTTCTATTAGTGTTTCTTACTTTGGAGTGTTGGGTTTAAGTTCATTATAGAAACTTTTTTTTATACTTTTCTACATTGTTAAAAATATTACAAAGTATATTTGTAATTTTTATATAACAAACAGTTATTATTTTAAAAAGTTAGAAAGTAAGATTTATATGGCTTAAAACAAATAATATTTGCAAGTTCTGTTTTGCTCTGAAAGGGCTACACATTAGTCAAGGGAAAGGATTTGTGATTGAATGACAGCGTGCTGTAATGAAAAAGGCATTAAGACCTAGAATTATTCCAGAGTTGTGGCTGTGTTTCATTGAAATATTGATTACTTTCACTGAGTCTCTTTTCTTATCTGGAAAATGAAAGAATCTAACCAAGAGTCTTTTTGTTCTTACATTTATAAAATTCAATTACTAATGTTTAGAATCAATTATAAAGGCAAACAACTTCCATACATTATGCATATCTTCAATATATAACTTGTACACACATTTGTTGAGTATCTTTAAGTCAATGACACATGATCATTTTGTTCTCTTGTACAAGAAGTTTGGGGAATAATTTCCCTCATTTTTCTGTGAATTAGGTCCCATATTTGATCAGTAAGCTTCTTTGAGAAGTCCAGTTTCAATCGTCACTTTATCAAATACTGTAAGCAAAAGAAAATAGATCAATTTCCTATTTTCTTTGCCAACTTCCTTAGTTTTATAGAAACTGCTCCTAACTTGCAAGAAAAATAATGCCATATTAAACTTAATATAACATTTAACATCCTGGCACAGTTTAAAGCACTTGACATATATTCATTCATGTCATCGTGACAATGTTATCATTTCCTTTCTATAAAGGAGGTAATTACCCAAGGCCATACAGTGAGTGGTGGAAGTTAAATTTAAACCCAGGCACCAGTCTCCTGACTCTTCAATATAGCATAGTATGCAGTACCTTCTAAGAAGTTAATAGTTTGATTCTGATCATCAATATGGAGCATTCACCGTGTCAGACATTGTTAGGCACTAGAGATTCAAAAATGCATAATCTCCAATTCCTTCCTCCAGTAACCTGAAACACATTGTTTATTTCTTTTTCTTTTTTTTTTTTTTTTTTAAGTACGCAGGCCTCTCACTGTTGTGGCCTCTCCCGTTGCGGAGCACAGGCTCCGGACACGCAGGCCCATCGGCCATGGCTCACTGGCCCAGCCGCTCCGTGGCATGTGGGATCTTCCCAGACCGGGGCACGAACCCGTGTCCCCTGCATCAGCAGGCAGGCTCTCAACCACTGCGCCACCAGGGAAGCCCTGTTTATTTCTTTTTTGTAAGCTTTTCCCCCTTTCCTTTTAGTAAAATAACCATAAAAATGGTAATATTGTATTCTATACTAAGTCACTGTCACCTCATTAACTTTCTTTACAACTTCTCAAAAACACAGGTTTTCCACTTGTATCAATGCAGTTTGATTTGCTTCCCTCATACACAAGTTGTTTGTTTCTCTTCAACACTTCTAGTATCACATTTGAAAGTCCTTTATTGTTTCCCATCTGTCTGTCATCTCCTCCAAACTCAAGGAAAGCTCAGGGACTAATGTATCCACCTGCATCCTCTCTCTAGGAATGGGATCATTTGGATAGACAATCGTTTTCAAGTTTTCAATTAGCTGTAGGTCTCAGTAAAGCATCCTCTACATTGTTTCAAATGCAAGGGTTTATGTGCTTGTGTTTGAAGGTGTGTTTGTGTTGTGGAGGTCGGGAGGATGCAGAGGGAGAGAGGGGAGGGGAAGAGCTAGTGGTCAGAAATATTATAAATTTCTTCATTCTTGAAATGATTTTATTCCACTCAATAGCACTTAACTAGAATTAAATACCAATATTAAAATCATCCACTCATGTAACAAACATTTCATGAAGTGCCTACTAAGCCCTTTATAAATTTCATATTATGAAATCAAATTTGATTAAACTATTAAGAACTTTGAGCTATCTAAATTAAAGATGTGTATATCTTTATAATATCTTTATGTATCTATATCTTCATAATATCCATTTTTAAAGGTCTGAGGCTTTTATCCTTAAATATCAATTTAACCATAAAATGCTGATTAACTAGTTAAACATTTAATAACGAACTAAAAAATATATTCCTCTGCTTTTATTATAAGCCATTATTTTATTCATTGTTTTGTATTGGTTAATAGTCACACACCGTAAGATGCCAACCAAAAGTCTTTACTAATCTGGTCGGAGAAAGAAACATCAACCCACCTCTGTGAAACACCTCACTGCATTGTATCAGCGGTTGAATTATCACTTCAGTTCTATCACTCCTATTCTTCATCTAAAAATAAAATATAAACCTACCATTATAAGATTAAGTAGTCAATATTCCTCATATCATTTTCCAGATTCTGGAGAGTACTTTTGAATGTTGACTTTAAAAAAAAAAATTATAGATTAATTAATGGAAATATTTCCAGATACAGTTTTTCTCTAAGCAGCATTAGTTATGGTATCATTTGTCATCCGAAATTATCCCTTGAACTGCTGAAAAGCAGTTGATCCCTAACTAGCCAAAAAAGAAGATAATTTGGTTTTCAAATGTAGTTTAAATTGACATGTTTTTTAATCATGTACTAGAGGACAAAATGTAGGAGTTTTTAAGTATAGGATGTGTTTACATAATAGCAACAGCCCCACCCTCCCTCAGCTAACCTAATATTTTAAATAGCAAGGAGTACCATTTGGTGAGACTACCTCTAAAGGCTAGTTTGTGTGAAACTAGCAAGTGCCTTGGTGTCAATGAATATTAGCTATCTGAGAATCCTGTTTTGCCTTCTGAATGTGAGACTTAAGGATGTGGATGGAAAAAAACTGTGCCATTTTATTCTAAAGGATATAGTTTTGTTGCATGTTTATGAAAATTCTGAAGACAACGAATTAAATGCAGACATTACATTAGAGAATTAGAGGTTCTCTCCTTGAATGTGAAAAATAGTCTTTGGACAATGAAAGAGAAAATGTTAAGTTTTAAAGGAATGATAAATGGAATTTATACTTATAACCCTCTCCAAAGAAGAAAGAATGTGAACTCCACAGCTCTATTTTGTCCAGTGTTATTCCATGTGGTTTTAGGAGGGATTTTGTGGGAAAAACTTTGCATTAAAATAAATTAGGAAATACTGAGTTGAACAAAGTGAAACAAATGTCTTTATTACTGAACTGCTCAGATCCGTGGAGGTCCTACCTTATGAGTTTCTAAGAGGAGCACATTGGCTGCAGTAGGTCAGCACACACAAGACAAGGCAAAGCAGGGTCTGAACAATTTGACTAGTAGACGAGACAAGACACTTTTAGACTCAGACAGTTGATTATTTATACACTGAAAGGAAGATCTGCCAAAGATGCCAGGTCCCTGCCGTCCTGTCCACACACCCAAAATGACGACATTGAAGTGAAAGGGGCCGATGACTCTGATGCGTTTTGATGTGCTCTAATGGGTTCTAGACTGCAGCTAGGTGGTTCAAGATTCTGCAGCTCTGTTCTGAGGAGGGCAGGGCAGAGAACCCCACAATTCATCAGAACCCAGGAGTGATAGGAAAGTTTCACTTTATTTCTGGGTGTGTCTGTGAAGGTGTTTCTGGAAGATTAACATTTGAGTCAGGCCTTTGGACTTGAACTGGGACTTACACCTTTGGCTCCCCTGGTCTTCCGGGTTGGTGCTGGGACTCCACTACTGGCTTTCCTGGGCCTCCAGCCCAGACCTGTGACAGCAGGTCACAGAACTTCTCAGCCTCCATGATCACATGAACCAATCCTTCAAAATAAATCTTTCTGTTTCTCTCTTTCTCTCTCTCTTTCTCTATCTATCTATCTGTCTATCTATCTATCTGTCTTATTGGTTCTGTTTCTCTGGATAACTCTGACTAATGCACCAACCAAGTGTAGAGGAATGTGCAAAGAGGGGGACAGGAATTTGAGGGGAGCAGAAGCTTCTATCTCAGAGGAGCAGAAGAGTAGAAAGCAGGATGTAAGCGAAAAGCTACAGGCAGATGGGCTACATATGTAATGGATTAGGTTCATACGGGCAGCAGAATTCTTCCAAGCTCAATTTCTTAGGATGAACGAGGAAGTTCCAACTATACAGCTATATTATAGTCTGGTTTGAAAATATCCTTAAACAGGCTTATTCGTGAAGCTCATCTTTCTACACACCACTCTCTGCCTATCTCCTTACTCTATATTTCAACATTACTGAAATACTCATCTATAACTAAATAGACCAGGAACTCTAATGCTAGTAGGAATTAGCACATACTGTTCCTTGCCCCTGAGATGATCTTCCAGTCCACCACCTCCCGCTCATCTGGCCCAGTCCTGAAGCATAGGTGGGGGCAGCCATGCCACCCAGGCCCAGGCTCTTGGGCCTGTGATGGGAGTGGCAGCCCTGATGATCTCTGAATTACCTTCAAGGTAAATCTTCCACTGTCTTGAATAATAGCACCTGGTTTCTGATGAGATGGCTTATCCATATAATCTTATCAAACAATCACTTGGCCACATCCTAACTGTTCTTATTTTTTTGAAATATAGGTAGCTCTGCTTCCTTTTTGCTTAACAATTCCATCTTCAAGTGATTTCTCTCCTTGTGTTTTACTATAAACAGTCAAGGAACGAAGCTGCACTACCAACACTTTGCTTAGAAATCTCTTCAGCTAAATGTCCAATTTCAATGCTCACAAGTTCTATCTTCCATAAACAACAGAACATGAACATGACTCAGCCAAGTTATTTGCCCCTGTATAATGAGGATCGCCTGTCCTCTAGCTTCCAATACCACAGCCCTCATTTCTGTCTGAGACCTTATCAGAGTGACCTTTATCACACATGCTATTCATGAGTATTTATGTATTCTTTGAAAGGATTAAGGTTTATCTACAGCTCTCATCTTCTCTTTCTAAGTTCTCACCAGAATCACCCTTAACTTTTGTATTTCCAGCAGGCACCTCCAAACTCTTCCAGTCTCTGCACATTACCCAGTTCCAAAGCTACTTCCATCTTTTTAGGTACCAATTTCTGTGTTGGTCAATCCGGGCTGCTACAACAAAGTACCATAGACTGGGTGGCTTACAAATAACATACATTTATTTCTCACAGTTGGAGAGACTGGAAGTCTGAGACCAGGGTGCCAGCATGTCAGGTTCTGGAGAAGCCCTCTGCTGTGTTACAGGCTTCTCACAGGGTGTAGAGCAGATAAAGAAAGTAAGCTCTCCTGTGACTCTTGTAAAAGCACTAATCACACTCCACCCTCATGTCCTCATCTAATCCTAATTACCTCCCAAAGGGCCCACCTCCCAATACCATCACATGGGGGGGTAGCATTTCAACATATGAATTTTCAAAGAGTACAACATTCAGTTCATAACAAAGTCATAGATCAGACTGGGGAAAGGACCATCAGAGGCAACAGAGGACAGACCAGGAATTTCACCCACTTGTGCATCAGCATCAAATGTCTTCTGGGAAATAAAATGATCCATATTCTAGATGTGAGATGAGAAAGACAAGTGGAGAAGAGGTCTATTAGCTAAACCCTCTTTTTTCATGCAGCATATAATTAATGTCTCCCCTCAATAAAAACCACTATGTTTGCAAAATATTTCACTTCAGCTAGATCATTCAAGCTTTTGGGAGTTGCCAACTAGATGCATTAAATTAAATTTTTAAACCAGAGTGATTCAGTACATTTACTCTGCAAAAACAGAGTCATGTAGGATCAGAGCAAGGAAAGATTTAGTGAGAAAAAAGAAGAAATGTATTTCAGGTAGAAAATTTATAATTCCTTGTGCTGTTCCTGAATTTTTTATGTTAACTATTAGGTACACCGCCAACAGAGAAAAAGTGAATATTTTACTTCACTGTTTTTTCTTTGAACACCTACAAATTCAATTTAAGTTAAATTTATTCTGATTTCACTATATTTTTATAAAAAGAACAGAGAAATGACTTAATAAAATATGATCAGATGGCTTATAGACAAAGAAGCATCATCAATTTTTGTGTACAGTTTAAAAATTACACAAAACATCTGTAGACTAGTAATGAGTTTTGCTAGTTTTCCATTTTGTGCACATTCTTGTTCAAGATACATAATTAAGTGTGCATTTTGTTACTGAAATCTTCTGACTCAGTCATTAAAATAAACTTTTTATTTTCAAAACGGTTGCACTCACATTTGTTAATCTGTTGTTTTATTTGTCTCAGTTTTCAAAATATAATTAATCTGTATTGATCTGCTTGACAAACAAAATGACCTCTTTGGGGAGCTGTCATCCTATAGTTGGCATTGCCTTCTTCCCACTGAAACTCTACATTGGATTTAATCTTTTTAAAAAAGTTTACAGAAAAATAAAAAGAACATAGCTCTTGAATAATAAAAGCATAAAAAGAATACTCAAGGCTCCCCAAATCTTGGCTCATTATGACACTGGAAAAACTAGAGCATTAGGCCCCAAAGGCTATATATTTGAAAATATAATAAACTCTATGGTAAAGAGAAGAGTTAAAAAATATTTCTACCCAGTAACCACTTCCAGTAACAACTTTCTTTCCCAAATTTTCAATTAATTATATCATTAGTTCACATTTCAGATATGACTTATCGCTATTAAACCTAGTTCAGGGCTTCCCTGGTGGCCAGGTGGTTAAGTGTCCACCTACCAGTGCAGGGGACATGGATTTGAGCCCTGGTCCAGGAAGACCCTACATGCTATGGAGCAACTAGGCCCATGCACCACAACTACTGAGCGTGAGCTCTAGAGCCCACAAGCCACAACTACTGAGCCCACATGCCACAACTACTGAAGCCCATGTGCCTAGAGGCCATACTCCACAACAAGAGAAGCCACCACAATGAGAAACCTGCACACCACAATGAAGAGTATTCCCCGCTCGCCACAACCAGAGAAAAGCCTGCGTGTAGCAACGAAGACCCAATGCAGCCAAAAATAAAATAAATAAAATAAAAAATAAATTTATTAAAAAACCTAGCTCAAATCAAGAATAAAATAGCAATAAAATTTCTCAAGGCAGTGCTTAAAATTTCCTATTATGTGTATATGTCAATTAATTTATGACAAAGGAATTAAGAATATACAATGGAGAAAGGATAATCTCTTTAATAAATGATATTGAGAAAACTGGACAGCCACATGCAAAAGAAAAAAACTGGACCCCTATCTTATATCATAAACAAAAGTCAACTCAAAATGGATTAAAGATTTGAAGGTAAGATCTGAAACCATAAAACTCCTAGGAAAAAGCATAGTAGATAAGCTCCTTGATATCAGTCTTCATGATTTTTTTTTCAGTTCTGACACCAAAAGCAAAGGTAACAAGAGCAAAAATAAACAAGTGGCTCTACATCAAACTAAAAACCTCTGCACAGCAAAGAAAGCCATCAACAAAATGAAAGGCAACATATGGAATGGAAGAAGATATTTGCAAACCACATGCCCAATAAAGGGTTAGTATTCAAAATATTCAAGGAATTCATACAACTCAATAGGAAGAGAAAAAAAATTTTTAATTGGCAAAGGACCTGAATAGACATTTTTCCAAAGACATACAAAGGGCCAACAGGTACAGGAAAAGATGATCAACGTCTCTAATCAAGGAAATGCAAATCAAAACAACAATGAGGTATCACCTCACACCTTTAGTATGACTAGAATCAAAAAGGTAATAGGTAAATGCTAACAGGAATGCAGAGAAAAGGGAATTTTTGTGCACTGTTGGTGGGAATATAAACTAGTATATACATTAATGAAAACAGGAGGAAGGGTCCACAAGAACTTAAAAATAGACTTACCTTAAGATCTAGCAATCAGGCTTCCCTGGTGGCACAGTGGTTGAGAGTCCGCCTGCCAATGCAGGGGCCACGGGTTCGTGCCCCGGTCCGAGAAGATACCACATGCCGCGGAGCGGCTGGGGCTGTGAGCCATGGCCACTGAGCCTGCGCATCTGGAGACTGTGCTCCACAACAGGAGAAGCCACAGGAGTGAGAGGCCCACGTACCACAAAAAAAAAAAAAAAAAAAAAAAAACTAGCAATCAAACTTGTGGATATATATCCAAAGGAAAGGAAGTCTCAAAGATATATGTGCACTCACATAATCATTTCAGCATTATGCACAATAACTAAGGTATGGAAACAACCTAAGTGTCCACTGATGGATTAATGGATAAAGAAGACGTGGAATATATATACAAAGAAATAGTATTCAGCCATGAGAAAGAGGGAAATCCTGCCATTTGTGACAACATAGTTGAATCTGAAGGGGATTATGCTAAGTGAAATAAGCCAGATAGAAAAGGACAAAAACTGCATAGTATCAATAGTATATAGAATCCAAAAAAAAAAAAAAAAGTCAAACTCATAGAGACAAAGAGTAGAAAAGCAATTGCAAGGGGGCTGGGGGCTAGGGGAAATAGGGAGGACTTGTTAAAAGGGTACAAACTTTCAGTTATAAAATCTGAGGGTCTAATGTATAACATGGTGACTACTGTTGATAACACTATTGTATAATTGAAATTTGTTAAGGGAAGAGAAATTAAGTGTTCTCAGCAAAAAAATAAATAAAAGGTAAATATGTGAGATGATATGATGGGTAATTAACTTAGTAGAGGAATATTTTCACAATGTATACATATATTAAATCACATTGCACACTTTAATATCTTACAATTTTTTCAGTTATACCTCAGTTAAAAAATCTCATGTTATATGCAAATTGTATTTGAGAATTTTGTGAAAAGTGCATGCCACATCAAAATGAATAATTATTGAAATTTAGTATTGTGTAGTAGAATAGTAAAACTGTACTTTTATAATAAATAGTATTTTTGATACATATTGGTATGTTTTTGCCTATTTTCTCACTCTACTTTGAATATTCATGTGTTAGAATTATCCAAAATATCATTTAAATATTGTAGAAGTATAGAGATTTTTACTGTTTGTTTTTCTATAAAGAGAACAACCTATGTGGCTATGCTCTTCCTAAATTGTCAGAGAAAATTACTTGATTTTAATACTATGATTATAATTCAGATGACAACATTTCACAAGCCAATGATTTGGAAGTACACTGTCTTATTTTATGTATTTTAACACATATTTATGGAGTATCTTAAAATCATAAAATGTGGGAAACTTATGAGAAACAAAGATCATACAATCATTTAATGTATAGGATTTAATCTTGGTTTTCATAAATAATAAAAGTGCTTCAATATATTTTTATTTTTCTAAACATCTTTATTGGAGTATAATTGCTTTACAATGGTGTGTTACTTTCTGCTTTACAACAAAGTGAATCAGCTATATATATATATATATATATATATATATATATATATATATATATATATACATCCCCATACCTCCTCCCTCTTGCATCTCCCTCCCACCCTCCCTATCCCTCCCCTCTAGGTGGTCACAAAGCGCACTGGGCTGATCTCCCTGTGCTATGTGGCTGCTTCCCACTAGCTATCTATTTTACATTTGATAGTGTATATATGTCCATGCCACTCTCTCACTTCGTCCCAGCTTACCCTTCCCACTCCCTGTGTCCTCAAGTCCATTCTCTAAGTCTGCATCTTTATTCCTGTCCTGCCCCTAAGTTTTTCATAACCATTTTTTTTTGGATTCCATATATATATGTTAGCATATGGTATTTGTTTTTCTCTTTCTGACTTACTTCACTCTGTATGACAGATACTAGGTCCAGCCACCTCACTACAAATGACTCAATTTCACTTCTTTTTATGGCTGAGTAGTATCCCATTGTATATATGTGCCACATCTTCTTTATCCATTTATCTGTGAATGGACATTTAGGTTGCTTCTATGTCATGCCTACTGTAAATAGAACTGCAATGACCATTGTGATACATGACTCTTTTTGAATGGTTTTCTCAGAGTATATGCCCAATAGTGGGATTGCTGGGTCCTATGGTAGTTCTATTTTTAGTTTTTTAAGGAACCTCCATACTGTTCTCCATAGAGGCTGTATCAATTTACATTCCCACCAACAGTGCAATAGGGTTCCCTTTCCTCTACACCCTCTCCAGCATTTAGTTTGTAGATATTTTGATGATGGCCATTCTGAGTGATGTCAGGTGGTATCTCATTGTAGTTTTGATTTGTATTTCTCTAATGATTAGTGATGTTAAGCATCCTTTCATGTGCTTCTTGGCAATCTGTATATCTTCTCTGGAGAAATATCTGTTTACGTCTTCTGCCCATTTTTAGATTGGGTTGTTTGTTTTTTGATATTGAGCTGCATGAACTGCTTGTAAATTTTGGAGGTTAATCTTTGTCAGTTGCTTCATTTGCAAATATTTTCTCCCATTCTGAGGGTTGTCTTTTCATCTTGTTTATGGCTTCCTTTGCTGTGCAAAAGCTTTGAAGTTTAATTAGGTCCCATTTGTTTATTTTTGTTTTTATTTCCATTTCTCTAAGAGGTGGGTCATAAAGGATCTTGCTGTGATTTCTGTCATAGAGTGTTTTGCCTATGTTTTCCTCTAAGTGTTTTATAGTGTCTGGCCTTACATTTAAGTCTTTAATCCATTTTGAGTTTATTTTTGTGTATGGTGTTAGCGAGTATTCTAATTTCATTCTATTACCTGTAGCTGTCCAGTTTTCCCAGCACCACTTATTGAAGAGGCTGTCTATTCTCCACTGTGTTCTTGCCTCCTTTATCAAAAATAAGGTGACCGTATATGTGTGGGTTTATCTCTGGGCTTTCTATCATGTTCCATTGATCTATATTTCTGTTTTTGTGCCAGTAGCATGCTGTCTTAATTACTGTAACTTTGTAGTATTGTCTGAAGCCCAGGAACCTGATTCCTCCAGCTCCGTTTTCTTTCTCAAGATTGCTTTTGCTATTCAGGGTTTTTGTGTTTCATTACAAATTGTGAAAATTATTGTTCTATTTCTGTGAAAAATGCCATTGGTAGTTTGATAGGGATTGCATTGACTCTGTATATAGCTTTGGGTATTATAGTCCTTTTCACAACATTGATTCTTCCAATCCAAGAACATGGTATATCTCTCCATCTGTTTGTATCATCTTTCATTTCTTTCATCAGTGTCTTACAGTGTTCTGCATACAGGTCTTTTGTTTCCTTAGGTAAGTTTATTCCTAGGTATGTTATTCTTGTTGTTGCATTGATAAATGGCAGTGTTTCCTTAATTTCCTCTTTCAGATTTTTCATCATTAGTGTATAGGAATGCAAGAGATTTCTGTGCATTAATTTTGTATCCTGCTACTTTACCAAATTCATTGATTAGCTCTAGTAGTTTTCTAGTAGAGTCTTTAGGATTCTCTATGTATAGTAACATGTCATTTGTAAACAGTGACAGCTTTACTTCTTCTTTTCTGATTTGGACTCCTTTTATTTCTTTTTATTCTCTGATGGCTGTGGCTAAAATTTCCAAAACTATGTTGAATAAGAGTGGTGAGAGTGGGCAACCTTGTTTTGTTCCTGATCTTAGTGGAAATGGTTTCAGTTTTTCATCGAGAACGATGTTGGCTGTGGGTTTGTCATATATGCCCTTTACAATGTTGAGGTAAGTTCCCTCTCTGCCTACTTCCTGGAGGGTTTTTTCCCATAAATGTGTGTTGAATTTTGTCAAAAGCTTTCTCTGCATCTATTGAGATGATCATATGATTTTTCTTCTTCAATTTGTTAATACAGTGTATCACATTGATTGATTTACATATATTGAAGAATCCTTGCATTCCAGGGATAAACCCCACTTGATCATGGTATATGATCCTTTTAATGTGCTGTTGGATTTTGTTTGCTAGTATTTTGTTGAGGATTTTTGCATCTGTGTTCATCAGTGATATTGGCCTGTAGTTTTCTTTCTTAATTATGTCTTTGTCTGGTTTTGGTGTCATGGTGATGACCTTGTAAGATGAGTTTGGCCTCATAGAATATCGCTCTGCTATATTTTGGAAGAGTTTGAGAAGGATAGGTGTTAGCTCTTCTCTAAATGTTTGATCGAATTCGCCTGTGAAGACATCTGGTCCAGGGCTTTTGTTTGTTGGAAAATTTTTAATCACAGTCTCAATTTCAGGGTTTGTGATTGGTCTGTTTATATTTTCTATTTTTTCCTGGTTCAGTCTCTGAAGGTTGTGTTTTTCAAAGAATATGTCCATTTGTTCGAGGTTGCCCATTTTATTGTCATATAGAGATGACTTGTAGTAATCTCTCATGATCCTTTGTATTTCTGCAGTGTCAGTTGTTACTTCTCCTTTTTCATTTCTGATTCTATTGACTTGAGGCTTCATCCTTTTTTTCTTGATGAGTCTGGGTAATGTTTATCAATTTTGTTTATCTTCTCAAAGAACCAGATTTTAATTTTATTGATCTTTGCTATGTTTCTTTCATTTCTTTCTCATTTATTTCTGTTGTGATCTTTATGATTTCTTTCCTTCTGCTAACTTTGGGGATATTTTATTCTTCTTTCTCTAATTGCTTTATGTGTAACGGTAGGTTGTTTATTTGAGACGTTTCTTGTTTCTTGAGGTGGGATTGTATTGCCATAAACTTTCCTCTTCGAACTGCTTTTGCTGCATCCCATAGATTTTGGGTCATCGTGTTTTCATTGTCATTTGTTTCTAGGTATTATTTGATTTCCTCTTTGATTTCTTCAGTAATCTCTTGGTTATTAAATAGTGTCTTGTTTAGCCTCCATGTGTTTGTATTTTTTAAAGATTTTTTCCTGTAATTGATATCTAGTCTCATAGCATTGTGGTTGGAAGAGATACTTGATATGATTTCAATTTTCATAAATTTACCAAGGCTTGATATGTGACCCAAGATATGAGATCTATCCTGGTGAATGTTCCAGGAGGACTTGAAAAGAAAATGTATTCTGTTGTTTTTTGATGGAATGTCCTATAAACATCAGTTAAGTCCATCTTGTTTAATGTATCCTTTAAAGCTTGTGTTTATTTATTTTCATTTTGGATGACCTGTCCATTTGTGAAAATGCAGTGTTAATGTCCCCTACTATGATTTTGTTACTGTCAATTTCCCCTTTTCTGGCTGTTAACATTTGCCTTATGTATTGTGGTGCTCTTATGTTTGGTGCATAAATATTTACAATTGTTTTATCTTCTTCCTGGATAGATCCCTTGATCATTATGTAGTGTCCTCTTTGTCTCATGTAATAGTCTTTATTTAAAAGTCTATTTTGTCTGATATGAGAATTGCTACTCCAGCTTTCTTTTGATTTCCATTAGTATGGAATATCTTTTTCCATCCCCTCACTTTCAGTCTGTATGTGTCCCTAGGTCTGAAGCGGGTCTCTTGTAGACAGCATATATACAGGTCTTGTTTTTGTATCCATTCAGCCAGTCTATGTCTCTGGGTTGGAGCATTTAATCCATTTACATTTAATGTAATTATCGAAATGTATGTTCCTATTACCATTTTCTTAATTGTTTTGGGTTTGTTATTGCAGGTATTTTCCTTCTCTTGTGTTTTCTGCCTAGAGAAGTTCCTTTAGCATTTGTTGTAAAGCTGGTTTGGTGGTGCTGAATTCTCTTAACTTTTGCTTGAGGTTTTAATTTCTCCTTCGAATCTGAATGAGATCCTTGCTGGGTAATCTTGGTTGTAGGTTTTTCTCTTTCATCTCTTTAAATATGTCCTGCCACTCCTTTCTGGCCTGCTGAGTTTTTGCTGAAAGACCAGCTGTTAACCTTATGGAGATTCCCTTGTATATTATTTTTTGTTTTTCCCTTGCTGCTTTTAATATTTTTTTCTTTATATTTAATTTTTTATAGTTTGATTAATCTGTGTCTTGGCATGTTTCTACTTGGATATATCCTGTATGGGACTCTCTTAGCTTCCTGGATTTGATTATCTATCTCTTTTCACATATTAGGGAAGATTTCAATTATAATCTCTTCAAATATTTTCTCCGTCCCTTTCTTTTTCTCTTCTTCTTCTGGGACCCCTATAATTTGAATGTTGGTGCGTTTAATGTTGTCCCAGAGGTCTCTGAGACTGTCCTCAATTCTTTTCATTCTTTTTTCTTCATTCTGCTCTGTGGTAGTTATTTCCACTATTTTATCTTCCAGGCCACTTATCCGTTCTTCTGCCTCAGTTATTCTGTTTTTGATTCCTTTTAGGGAGTTTTTAATTTCATTCATTGTGTTAGTCATCATTGTTTGTTTGCTCTTTAGTTCTTCCAGGTCCTTGCTAAACATTTCTTGGATCTTCTCCATTCTATTTCCACGATTTTGGATCATCTTTACTATCATTACTCTGAATTCTTTTTCAGGTAGACTGACTATTTCCTCTTCATTTGTTTGGTCTTGTAGGTTTTTACCTTGCTTCTTCTTCTGCTCTATGTTTCTCTGTCTTCTCATTTTGCTTCATTTTCTGTGTTTGGGATTTCCTTTTCGCAGGCTACAGATTTGTAGTTCCTGTTGTTTCTGGTGTCTGCTCCCAGTGGCTAAGGTTGGTTCAGTGAGTTGTGTAGGCTTCCTGGTGAGGGGACTGGTGCTTGTGTTTTGGTGGATGAGGCTGTATCTTGTCTTTCTGGTGGGCAGGACTGTGTCCAGTGGTGTGTTTAGGCATGTCTGTGACCTGATTATGATTTTAAGCAGCCTCTCTGCTAATGGGTGGGTTTGTGTTCCTGTCTTGCTAGTTGTTTTCATAGCCTGTCCAGCACTGTAGCTTGCTGGTTCTTGAGTGGAGCTGGGTCTTAGCATTGAGATGGAGAGCTCTGGGAGAGCTTTCACTGTTTAATATTATGTGGAGCCGGGAGGTTTCTGGTTGACAAATGTCCTGAATTTGGCTCTCCCACCTCAGGGGCACAGGCCTGACACCCGGACAGAGCAACAAAATCTTGTCAGCCACACAGAAAAAGAGAAAAAAAAAATATATATATATATATTGTTGCTCCCAAAATCCACTGCATCAATTTGGGGATCATTCATTGTCTATTCAGGTATTCCACAGATGCAGGATACATCAAGTTTATTGTGGAGATTTAATCAGATGCTCCTGAGCCTGCTGGGAGAGATTTCCCTTTCTCTTCTTTGTTCGCACAGCTCCTGAGGTTCAGCTTTGAATTTGTCCCCGCCTCTGCTTGTAGGTCCCCTGAGGACATCTGTTCTTCACTCAGACAGGACAGGGTTAAAGTAGCAGCTGATTAGGGTGCTCTGACTCACTCAGGCCCGGGGAAGAGAGAGGTACAGAATGTGTGGTGAGCCTGCAGCAGCGGAGGCCATCATGACACTGCAACAGCCTGAGGTCTGCCATGTGTTATCCCGGGGAAGTTGCCCCTGGATCACGGGAACCTGGAAGTGATGGGCTGCACAGCTTTCCAGGAGAGGAGGTGTGGATAGTGACCTGTGCTTGCACACAGGTTTCTTGGTGCCTGCAGCAGCAGCCTTAGCGTTTCATGCCCATCTCTGGTGTCCTAACTGATAGCCATGGCTTGCCCCTCTCTCTGGACCTTGTTTAGGCAGTGGTCTGAATCCCCTCTTCTCGCCACCCTGAAACAATGGTCTCTTACCTCTTAGGCAGGTCCTGAACTTTTCCCGGACTGCCTCCTGTCTATCTGTGGTGCACTAGCCCCCTTCAGGTTGTGTTCCCACAGCCAACCCGAGTCCTCTCCCTGGGATCTGAACTCTGAAACCCGAGCCTCAGCTCCCAGCCCCCACCCACCCCGGTGGGTGATCAGACAAGCCTCTCAGTCTGGTGAGTGCTGGTCAGCCCCAATCCTCTGTGCGGGAATCTCTCCACTTTGCCCTCCGCACCCCTGTTGCTGCACTCTCCTCCGTGGCTCCGAAGCTTCCCCTCACCACCCCCCATCTCCACCAGTGAAGGGGCTTCCTAGTGTGGAAACTTTTCCTCTTTCACAGTTCCCTCCCAGTGGTACAAGTCCCATCTCTATTCTTTTGTCTCTGTTTTTTCTTTCTCTTTTGCCCTGCCCAGGTACATGCGGAGTTTCTTGCCTTTTGGGAAGTCTGAGGTCTTCTGCCAGGGTTCAGTAGGGGTTCTGTAGGAGTTGTTCCACTTGTAGATGTATTTCTGATGTATTTGTGGTGAGGAAGGCAATTTCCACATCTCACTCCTGCACCATCTTGAAGGTCTCCATAAGGTATAATTGATGTGACACTTTACAGTGACAGCAGTGTCTATTCTCAGACCAGCTGTGCTTTAGTTTTTGTGGTATGTGTAAGATGTGGTCTGTTCCCTCAGAACTATTAGTGCACAGTAATCACCCCTGCTGTCGCATCCCCTCATCCTTGGTGTAACTCAAGCCCTCAAACCTGTGTACTCCCAGCTCTGTCCTCATCAAGCTGGGGGAGCCTCCACATCCTTCATCTAGGCTCTGATTGGAGCTCCTCTGCTAGAGAATCTCTTGCCAGGGAGAACTTGGGTGGGCAGCTAAGTCTCTGGTGTGCAGGGCTCCACTTCCAGGGCTTCAGGAAACAAAGGAAGTGTAATCTGCAGTCCCAGGATGCAATGGGCTCTGGCCATCTCTGAGACCTATAAGTTCTAAGTCTATTTATCTCTCTGGCTCTTCATCCCCAATTCATCTTCTGCAGCCTCAGAAGGAGCCGTCCTCTTCTCTGCAAGCCAGGAAACTTCCCTGAGGTCATTTTCTGCATTCTCTTTACTCTGGCTCACAGGACCACAAATCTTTATTCTTTCTGGTTTCTGCAAAAGAAATCTGAACTTTCAAGACTACTTTTTTTTCCCTCTGTGGGTATTAAAAATTGTGTTTGAAAATCAAAGCTACCCATAATTTCTTTGTTCCTTTTCTCTGGCTGTATCTCCCTTTCCCTAAACAAAGAAGGGTCCATTCCATGAACAGAAAGCCAAAGAGTAATATGAGTTCCTGGCATTGTTTTAAAGGTGATATTTCAAAAGTATAATCCCACCATTACACATAAAATGGCAGGCGAGCTGACCCATGTGTTTTAATTTGTTACCAAAGTATTTTGTACCATGTTGAGCGCTCTGATGCAAACTCTTTGCCTGTTATTTGTATATTGATTTACATGTTTTACTGAGATGAAGTGGGGTTATTGTCATGACTTAGAAATGTTTGGGGGGGATAGATGCTTCTGCTATCTAATTATTATCAGAAACCAGTCCTGTGTATACATTAGTAACCAAATAGTTGATTAATTATTACCAAAGCCATTTTAGAAAACATCTTTAAAATTTGATTTTTAAAAAATTTGACACGTAAAACTAAAATGATACTCCACTATATTCTTCAAGCCACTTCAATTCATTACCTATATACAGCTTGTTTCTAGTTTATCTTAGAAGGTACATAAATGGCATACATAGCTCCAACCTCAACATTCTCTAGGTGTTTCATATGTGTATGTTTGTGTGTGTGTGTGTATGTGTGTGTGTGTATTTGCCTTGGCTTTTCTTACAACTAAAACAAACATCTCTTCAAATACTACATGATATCACTTACATGTGGAAGCTAAAAGAGTTGAACTCATGGAACCAGAGAGTAGAATGATGGTTACCAGGAACTAGAGGGTAGGGGAATTAGGTAGATGTTGTTTCAAGTATGAACTTGTGATGAGTAGATAAATCCTGGAGATCTAATGCACAGCATAGTGATTAGAGTCAACAATACTATATTTTAAACTTCAAAGTTGCTGAGACTAGGTCTTCATTGTTCTCACTTCAAAAAAAGTGACAATTATATGACAATATGGGGCTGCTAGTAACACCACAGTGGTAATTATATGGTAACACAGGTGCATCAAATCAACACAGTTTTTACACCTGAAATGTATACAATGTTATATGTAAATTATACTCCAATAAAAAACTAAATAAATAAATAAAATAAAGTAAAGCAAAATTGTCTTTTTATCTTCTTTGGAAGTTTATTAAGCCCCAAATCATCTAGAACAGAAACAAGGTTTCAATTGTCTCTTTTTGCTCACTTCCATGAAGACTAAGAATGGCATTCCATATCAACTCTCTCCCCCTTTATTGGGTTCTAAAATTTCTGCCCTACCCCCGGCTCAGCTATTAACAAAACACAGCTGTGCACTTATTTCATAAAGCATATACAAGTGCTCCAGCCACCTGTCAAGGAGTATAACTTCAAAAGCTTTTTCTCGAAACAGAAAGCTTACGAAAGCTCAGTAGAGAGAAACGGAGTTAATGGGTGTTCAATTCTTTATCCCAGTAATATAGCAGGAAGGATACCGAGTCATTTATTCTTAAAATAATTTAAAATCTCTCCCCAAAATAAGCTAGATTATCAGAGAGCCACACACCTGAGTCCCATTACTTTTGTTGTTCTCTCCTTCTGTAAGCGTGTTTTGTGCTTTGGTATTATGCCATCAACTTATATTAGGAAATTATCCTATGAAATATGTCACCAGGTTTATGGTATAAATTGAACTTCAGTATCAAGAGTAATCATGTTTCTCTTTATAAAAGTGTTATCCAATAAACTCTAAATTTCAGGACTTGCATTCCCCCCCGCCACACACACACAGCTGCTAAAAAGTTTAATGTCCCATTTGTGCCACACTCCTGGCAAGCATACTACATCCTAACCCAAATAACTTAAATAAGCTGTCTACAACATGTTCTCAACCCTATTTTCCCTTTACCTTTCATTTACTAGGGTTTTTTTTGGTTTTTCTTTTTTTTTGCGGTATGCGGGCCTCTCACTGTTGTGGCCTCTCCCGTTGCGGAGCACAGGCTCTGGACGCTCAGGCTCAGCGGCCATGGCTCATGGGCCCAGCCGCTCCACGGCATGTGGGATCTTCCCAGACCGGGGCACGAACCCCTGTCCCCTGCATCGGCAGGCGGACTCTCAACCACTGCACCACCAGGGAAGCCCTACTAGGGTTTTTATCTTTGTTTTTTTAATTTAATTTTTATTTTATATTAGAGTATAGATGATTTACAATGTTGTGTTAGTTTCAGGTGTACAGCAAAGTGATTTAGTTATACATATATCCATTCATTTTTAGATTCTTTTCCCCTGTAGGTTATTACAGAATATTGAGCAGAGTTCCCTGTGCTATACAGTAGGTCCTTGTTGATTATCTATTTTATATATAGTACTGTGTATGTGTTAATTCCAAACTCCTAATTTATCCCTCCCCTGACCCTTCCCCTTTGGTAACCATAAGTTTGTTTTCTATGTCTGTGAGTCTGTTTCTGTTTTATAAATAAGTTCATCTGTATCATTTTTTTTAGATTCCACATGAAGTGATATCAGATGATATTTGTCTTTCTCTTTATGACTTAGTTTGATTTGATTTATCTTTGTAAGTTGTCTTGCATCTTTTTTTTTTTTTAGGAGGAGGGGGGAAAAATAAAGAAGTGTAAGTATATTCTGTTTTGAGTTTTTAATCCTATGTCATCAAAATTATAATTTAGTGTTTCGTCTTTTCTCCTTGCTCAAGTACATGCCCTTGCTGTTGGGCACCAGAATCAAAACATAGGATAAAACGCCTTCCAAGAAACTTCAGACCATGTGATATTTAACATGAAACTTTAAAAAAATATATAAATTATATGGGTTTTTGTATATCCAGACATTTGTGTTTTACAGCTGTGGAGAAATATTTTATTTATCCTATAGAAAATGATAGCAGTCTGTGTGTACTACATTACATTTATGAAATGCCAATGCTCTACGCCATATTTCATTCTAGTATTTTCATTCTGTTTCTTTCATTATATATGTTGGAGGTGTTGTAAATGTTCAGCATTATTTTGATTTTCTATTTGTCATGGCTATGATTTTAGGTGGAACTAGTTCAGAGTAATTTTGCAGTTGTAAAAGCTGGCTTGTGGATTCCTTGTTTGTTATTTGCTTATTAAAGAACCTCTTACAAGTTATTGTAATGAATAATGAATTGTTTGCATGCCTGTTTCCTTCATTAGACTCCAAGTTTCTGCAAGGAATATTGTCTTACTCATTTTGAGATCTCTAGTACCTGTACAGGATACAGAATACAGTAGGTATTTCATGACTATTGAATCAATTTTTTAATGAATAAAATAAATCAGAGTTTTTATAATATTCAACCAAGACCTTGTAAAATGAGATAATTTGTGGTGCCTCTTTTATTCAGTGCTTTAAATTTCCAACTTCTTCCATCTCCTGGGTGTATTGCTATCCAGTAAGATTTCCCTCCAAATAATACCTAAAATTTTAACCAAGCAACAGCATAATTTCCCCTCAAGATTACCACCTTTAGAGATTATACATTTATACATGATCCACAACATTTTTGGAACTCTACTATTTGAAATATCTTGATAATGAATATATGTACATACATGCATATATTTATGTCCACTAATTATATATCCTTAGCATTCAGGGATTGTAACGTTAAATGAGAAATAAATTTCTGCACAAATATTCACAATTCAGTGGAAGAAATAAGCACAGATGTTATTCTAATATAATATGATTACCATTAAATATTAGATATTTCATTGTCTTGAACATTTCCTCATTCTTAAGCCATTATCAAGTTCAAGCCATATTAGTTAATTTATTTTTCTAGTGCACAAAATATGTGCCTTCTCAGCTTCTTTCCCTTGGCTCCTTCTTTCTAAGGAAGGTTCCCTTTGCCAAGCTCACCTACCTGGCTGATGTGCTGAATCACTGAGCTCCTCACCTGCCTGCCTTTTCTTATTCAGACAAGATGCCACCCTTGGTGGAGCATGGGCTGTAGCCTCCTGAGTGGTTGCCAAGTGAAGGGATGACACAGCCTAGAAAGGCAGGAAATGTTCTTGCGTAGAAGGCTCCTTGATCAGTGAGAAATGGGCAGGAAAGGGAAACACACAGACCCATCCCTCCTTCTTTTCCTCTCATCCTCTTCTCTCAGGTGTGATTTCTCCTCTTGACCCTCCCAAGGAAATTTTCACGTGTACAGAGAATGTGCCTCTTGCTAAACATGGTCCTATGTTACTTTGCTGGTTGTGCTGTGGTGGCCAGTTTCATCCTTTTCTTTGTGTTGTGTCCTTTGTCCTTCATCCGCAATGCCTTGGGCTTGAACTTCCCAAAGTGTCAGCACTTCAATCCTCCCTCAGGCTTTGATTTCTAAAGGACCAAATCTAATACTATACTTAAAAAATTAAACTCAGCAGAATTTGGAACTGACTCACTATTTTTTTAGGACATAATCTCTATTACATAAATCTTATATTAAGACGTTCATTGAAGGTAACTTTTCCTTATACAAGAAAGGTAAAGATGCTAAGTGATGTAATTAGTTTCTTATATTAAGACAATACTTATAAATGAGTTTTTCTGTTGTTTTTTTTTTTTTTTCTGTACATATACACACATACATTATGTTTGTTGTCTGGAGAAGTTAAGCATGAAAATGTATTTGGCTGGAAACTATTTTGAAGGATACAATAAAAGCTGGTTATGCTCTGAACTCTAATTTTTTATGATATGAAATTATGAAAACTTTGGAAAATTAAAGTGAAGTAAATTTCAAGTCAATAAAAAGAAGTAGCTCTAAAAATAAGATATATTTTGTATAGTGAACCAGGACAGTACCCTCCACTGCAGGTCAGTAGCATATATGCTGCAAGTTGAATATTGGAAGAGAGAAATCTAATTTTACGACCACTCATAAAGATTTTCAAAGTAGGACAATGATATGGGTAATAAAACATTACATTCAGGATGCAAACAAGTCACCTACATGGGTCAGGAACAATTTCCTTTTGCCTATGTATTCAATATTTGATTTGTGTGTGTGTGTGATGTGATGGTAGAAAAAAAAAGCACTTGTAGATAGCACAATGGGTACGTTCCAGAATATGGAAAAGTATTTCCTCACATTTAGGATTACTTTTAAAAAGCAACATAAAATAAACTAAATTAGTTATAAAGGCCACTCTTATCAGCATGAAGGGGCTGAACTCCAACTTATGACTCCATTCTCTACTTGGTTGATGTCACAAGATTGTAATGTTTTTATCTTGATAAGAGTGGTGGGAGAAAATAGAGGTTGGCCTGGTTTTCTAAAGCAAAACATATTTTTCCCACTATATCTTACAAGATCAATATAAGTGTAAAAGACAATAGTGACCAGAATATAACATTCAATAAAGTATTTTTAAACTTAAGTTTTCAAATTAAACTCATGACAAAATCTCAGAAGAGGGCTTCCTTGGTGGTGCAGTGGTTGAGAGTCCACCTGCCGATGCAGGGGATGCGGGTTCGTACCCTGGTCAAGGAAGATCCCACATGCCGCAGAGCGGCTGGGCCCGTGAGCCGTGGCCGCTGAGCCTGCGCGTCGGGAGCCTGTGCTCTGCAACGGGAGAGGCCACAACAGTGAGAGGCCCACGTACCACAAAAAAAAAAAAAAATCTCAGAAGAAAAATAAAAGAACATAGCACACTGGAGAGATCTCCACTTCCCCTCCAAGTTTGTCCTCTACACTTACCCACCTGTTCTCTGTCTCTGACCTGGATGGACTGGATCATCACCCAGAAAAAGGGCTTCCCTGCCCTCTGGATTCCGGGCACATTGATCGATAGGGAGCCCTACAACAGATCAGAGGAAAGGACACGAATATGAACAGTTTATTATTTACTCCTCTAGGCTAGATGTTTCCCTGACAAAGGAAGGCAGCACCCTAAGTTGACGCTGAATATGGATGCACATCACCTGTGTCTTCTGCCTGGTCACTCAGTTAGTCTGGGCATCAGCCTCCTAGGCTCTATCTGAAGTAAAATGTCTAAACTAGAGGAGCAATGCATTGGCATCCAGAGCCCATATTCTAGCAAATATCTATTTTCTAATATAAACCATTCACTTTAATGTATTTTATTACTATTTTCTTTGACTTATGTCCACACCTGAATATTCCCCCAATGCTTACTTCAACACCATGGTGCCCATGCATTTCCAAGTGTTAGAAACAACCAAAGCAAAATTTTTAAAGAGGTAATGAGGAGCAATGGAAGATTGCAACTAACACACTTCCAAAAGTATTCCCCTTCCCATCAACCATCGAATGACTTCTCACTTGCTCTCCTTTTTAAATTTCTCCTCCATAAACCACATAGTAATGAGCTCACAAAGTATGAAGGGCCTCCTTGTGGCAAGCTACACTTATTAGGGTCAAAATTTGGAGAAATATGTTTGTTGTGTAGTGGGATAATACTTAAAGATTTTAACTTGAAAGTTCCTCTTTTCCATCTTCCATTTTCTTACTGGCAGAAAAGCTCTTCCTCGTTTTTTGACCCTGAAAAGAGCCATAATCACACCCTAGAATACTGAAAGGCTGGATACATTTCTTTGACTAGAGCACACATAAGAGTCTGAAGCCAAATCATTTTATCTTTGCAATATTTCTAAAGTTGGAAAAAAATGTTTTTGTTATGGTTTTTGAATTTCAAAAGGACTTAGCTTTAGAATCTGTGGCCAAATGTGAAGGACAAGAAAAACAATTTACAAAAATTAATGAGAAAGTTTAGAAGAAGATCGCATATTAGCATAAATTCAACTGCTTTGCATGTGTGAAGATGATCAAAGCCTTCCTTGAGTAAGGAAGGAGCAGATGTGGAGAAGATCAAAGGGAAGCTGAACTGGGTTGCGGTGCTGCCTGGGCCCTGGATAAGGTGCCCACTGTCTTCCCTGAAGTCACAGGGGACAGAGTCCCTGTGGTGTGGTCATAGCGCTTCACTTCATTGAGGAAATGAAGGCCACTAACTCTACCAGTAAAGTAAATCTTGGAGCCACTACAAAGTTTTTATGGAAGAAAATTTCCTTTCAGTAATTCCAAACGTTACCCCTAAAAGTATTGTCACAGTTTTAGACTTAGCTGTGTTTGAGTGACTTCCCAGTAGATTGTAAACTCAGGACACAATGCCCACAGGCACATGGCAGGCACTCTGTAGGTATGATCCTTAAATGTTTATTGAATGAATAACTAAACCTTGTAACGTAGCTTTTCTTCACTTTTGTGGTGATGCAATCAGTAGAACTAAAACACAGCAAGATTTTCAGGGAGTTACAAAAGTCTACGTTTGCCAATAATGTAATACTTTATGTTCATTTTACATGTAAGGATACCATCCACAGAATGTTTTTAAATATACTTTTTAGCTTCAAAATTATTTATATTGTGTGATTTTATGTTCATTTTACATGTAAGGATACCATCCACAGAATGTTTTTAAATATACTTTTTAGCTTCAAAATTATTTATATTGTGTGATTTTACCCCAAACACAACTTTCAAATTAAATCAGATTTTCCATTCTGATAGAATTTCTCAGTAAATTTAAAGAAACTAGCAGATTGGCAATCCTGGCAAATATGGGAATCACTCAATTCAATTTGGTTAAAAGGCAATTCCTTTATACCCTCTTAGAATGAAGTTGTTCTCTCTGATATGTTATATACTCCAGGGTTGTTGAGAGCTATGTCAATGGTTTTGCATTGGTGTGGAAGTAGACAAAACACTTGTAAAAATGTCTTAATAATTGTAGAGATTGGTGCTTCCTTGTTTATCCGTACTTTAACCCAGTATAGATTCTAGCTGATAATGAAAGAATGGATTGTGTGGGTCCTTTTAGCTCTACAACTGTGTATAGATTCACCCTGCATTATTGATTCACCCACTCAGCTACTGTTCTTCCCTTAACAAAGGCTTTACAAATGCTGCCCACGTCTGGTGCTGAAAAACCCCAAAGGTCAACTGAAAAACACACAGCATTTTTGTTTCTGAATGTCTGCTGATACAGTCATGACATTTTTTTCTTTTTAATATAAAGTCATCAATACTCCCAGAAGCTATGAATATCTTATTCACCAACGTACATTAACTACTACATACCTAATACAGTGAAACAGAGTTAGCATTGCACTTGCTTTGAAAAAAGAGGTGGGAAAAACTTTATTTAAGAAACATATAGTTATTTTCTAATGTAATCCTAAATATAATTTCAAGGAAAAAATATTGAATACAAATATGTTTTGAAAGCACAAATTCCAAATATTCATATCTGTTTTTATATCATAGGAAATAGCAGTTACAGATTCAGAAACAGACTCTTATTTTCCAAATTAATGCTTTCAAAAAATATTTGGGTTTTATGCCACTTCTTGTGCAAATTACAGTTGGATTATCACTGGTTGTTTTATTTCATAATCTAGTAGCAAACCTCTGAAACTTATAAAAAATTATAGTGGTTCACTTTGAAGAACAATTTTAAAATCTACATTAAGTATATATTTAATATATTTCGAAAACTGTATATTAATATACTATTTAATATATTAAAATTATATAATAAATATACATATATAGTCATTCTCAATTAAAATTGTAACATGGAAAAAAGTCTATTGACTATGCCAAATTCTTTTCTAATAAGTTTCATGAGAGAGACTTACAAATTAATTATTCTACAAGGATTGTTGTTTGTTTGCTATTGGGTTTGATTGAGGTTTCAACTTTCTCATTTACTTAAAAAAATCTAATTCTTTGTCTTACTAATTTATAAACCAAAAAGATAAAGCTTTATAGGATATTTGATAAATTCTTCCTTGAAATAACAAAGAAGACTAATATAATAGTAGTTAATGGCTATTTAACAGAGTATGTTTTCCCCCAAAGAATTAAAATGTTTACCATTTTATCTCTAATTATCAGAATTATATTTAATTTAATTATACCTATTCAATAAATGCTATGTCTATATAATATGGGAGAATCAGTCATTTTGATCTTGGATGTCCTCGGCCTGCAGTGGCTTGAAGCAGGGTTTCGGTTCTCGGCCAGGGATTGAGGTTGGGTTGCGGTAGCGAGAGCACCGAATCCTAGCCATTAGACCAGTGGTCAGTGACAAGGCCCTGCCCCTTCGGCTTTGCAGAAAATAATTCCCACAAAGACAGAAAGTAGTGAAACAAGTAAAGTGTTCATTAGGAGGAAAAGAGTACAGTACATGTGGATAGACACACAGGCAAACTCAGAGGGAGGGTCGCACCCTTGTGGTAGAATAAATCACTTATATGGGGTATTTCTTCTGGGTTTCCTTTGGCCATTCATTTTGATTTGCCTGGTTCTGAGTCTGTATTTGGTTTATCGCAGGATCCTCCCATGTGTGCATGAGTGTCTCTCAGCCAAGATGGATCCCACGGAAGAGGCCTATGAGTGGATTTGACATCACTCCCCTTTTGACCTCCAAGGAACTTTCTAGTTGGTAAGGTCTCTTTGACTTCAAAAATGAGAAATATGTGGTCGCTTATCTTTTATCTGGGCAGGGCCCAGCTACTCTCTCGATTGTCCTGCTATTCTCATCTTGGAATATATCCACAGGGAATGAATCTCCAATTGCTTACCCTGGGGGGCCCATCTACATCTTACCTAAATTTGGTTAAAAACTGATGTAATTGGTTTAAAGGCCCTGCATATGTCTACTAATAGGTGATTGATAGGACTTATTTTTACTACTATAAACTGAGTAGTACCAATGAGGACAATGTACTTTACTGACATTAATGTAAATTTCACTGGCCTCATTTGTTATCCATCTTCCACATGTTTCATGTTTATCAGATATTCTCTATGGAGCTCCCAGTATAAAATAATGTTTCCAACTTTAATTCCCTAATAATGTAAGTCCCTATAAAAGAAACAACAGCCCTTGCTTTAATTTTAACTACTTCAGTTCAGTTTTAAAATTCCTTGATATTTAAGTTAATTTTTCTGACATGTTTATGGGTAAACTTTATTAGCATACTTTCTAAAAGCCTTATGTATGTGATCCTAAAAAGACATATCTTTTCAAGTTGCCTATTATTCGTTATCTATTTCTATTCAACTAATTTCACTTTGAGTAGTAAGAGTTACGGGAGTTTTAGAGGAGATTAAGAAGTTGACATTGTTGTAGAATTATTTCTACAGACTTGGTGCATATGAACTTTCTAAGCAGAAATCAGATGAATGTAGATTATAAAATGAGGCACCTATTCACTTCATGATGCAGTTTCTGCCTCCAGCTTTCTAATGACTATAAGTTATTACCATTAGACTGTGGTTTGGAATTTAGAGAGAAAGCAAAATTCCTAGTCTGTGAAAGAATTAAGCATCAAATCAGGTCACTTTTACTTTAAAGAAGATTTCTTTTTACCTATACTTTTCCAGGGGGATTTGTGCACAGTAGGAGAAATGCCCCACAGCCAAGGGGCAGAGAGGTGGGGGACAAGGGCCTAGACTGCAGAAACATTTAGGAGAGTCAGTAACAACTTCTGAAAGAGCACTAAGACTGGTTAAACATATTATGCCAGATTTATACGTAATGTTTCAAAATTTTGACCTTTCACAGTACACAAAAAATTTAGACAAAGGAGCCAATTCAGGTTAAGTATTTTATCATATTTTAGTCATAAATAGACACTTAAAGTTTAAGACCCTCTGCTAATTATAAAAAATTCCAGTAGATATTTTTCCATCCCAGAGGAAGCTCTGTTATGATTTGAGTCCTCAAAGTAAGCCACTTACAACAGCCCCATTAAAAAAATCACTTGAAATATTTCAGCCTTCTTAGGTAAGTTATATATGTGACTTATTAAAGCTTTTCTTACTGCAAATTGTGTAAATCTGGAGATAGGCATTATGAGTTTTAAAAGAATAACAATAGGAAAACTTTCAGAATAGGATCGTCAAACTTTTAGGCTCTATTGAAGACATTAAGATTACCCGATGTGTTTTCAAGGTGCTTTCTCACATATTTTAAAAAGAATGGTGATTAATTCCTGTGGCATTTTTAAAAAGTCATTTATTCTTTGAATGTATTTTTTTGTTTACTAGAATAACTGAACCTTTTAAAATTTTTATCATTTTTTCTTACTGGCATTGTTGAAGAGCAGATACCTGAATATATGAATTAATGAAAATATTGGCATTATTATTTTTAACTAATTTTAAATTAATATATAGAAACTTTTAAATGTAATTTTTATCATCTCAAACTAAACATTGAAGAAAACCTTCAAATAATTTTAACATAAGCTAAGACTTTGCAGTTTTCCTCTAAGACTCAGAAAAAGAATACCAATTGTAACCTTCAGATTTTCTCACAATTTGAAGAAATATCCAGAATTCATGATCTTAACTTTCTCAGTTTTGATGGGTAAATGCAGTCAGTAACATAAAATAAGGTGGTATTTCAATGGATAAAAATAGAATAAAATGATTTATTTATTTTGTTTTTTGTCTTTCACATCTCTATTCTATGCTTATTATATTACCAATAACGTATTTCCGTAAATGCTGAGGTGGTCTAAACAGCATCCATTCCTTTTTTCCTCCTTTAAAAAAAAATTAGTCTGTGCTCTGAGTATTCTAAGCCAATCATATTAACCTTTGATAATGGTTGTTTTTGTTTGTTTGTTTGTTTGTTTCAGAAAGTCAGAGTTAGGCCAAAGGTACTTTGCATTCTCCTGGAGATTGTTACTGTCCTAGGACAGGATATATAGATCAATCAGACTGAAGAAGAGGGCTTACTAAATTCCATAATAAAAGAGAGTTTCTTTTTCTCACCATAGGTGAGTAGGATAATGTTGCCCAGTAGGTGATGACAATCATCATCTGAACAAGAGAAAAGCCAAAGCCAAGACCAAAAAGAAAGAAATGCTGAGTGGCAAAGAGATGGAAGCAGAGCCCTGATGGTGTGAGGCCAGAAGGTCCTACCTCCAGACCTCCTGCTCTGTGAGATGAGAAAAAGTGTTATATTCAAGATTTATTTTACGTGTAGCCAAAAGCATCCTAAATGATACATCTTCTTAAGCATATCTTAAAGTACATTGTAGCAAATTTTTACTGTTGAAAATTTATGTTTATTGGTTCATCCATTCATTTTAATACCTCAGATGACTTCCACATTAATCAGATAAAACAAAAACAACCTATTTTATTCTTCCAGTGACCTGACTAGTCTGAGAACTTAAGACTGGTTACTTACAAAAAGTACAAATGGTACCACATCCTCACTGCCTCTATCATAGAGCAGTATACTGTCACAGTGGGTAATTACCCACTGAGGATGGATGCCTGTTGTGGTATCAATAGCTCCTTTTGGATCTGCTAGCTGACTTCTAGGTCCCCTCCAAGTTTCTTGCTAAGAAAGCCTAAGAATTATGGTTTTCTCTGGATATATGCCTAAGAGTGGGATTGCTGGATCATATGGTAACTCTGTTTTTAGTTATATCTGGAGAAAATCATAATTCAAAAAGATACATGCACCCCAATATTCATTGCAGCACTATTTACAATAGCCAAGACATGGAAGCAACCTAAATATTCATCAACAGATGAATGGATAAAGATGTGGTACATACATATAATGGAATGTTACTCAGCCATAAAAAAGAATGAAATAATGCCATTTGCAGCAACATGGATGGACCTAGAGAGTATCATACTAAGTGAACTAAGACAGAGAAGGACAAATATCATATAATATCACTTATATGTGGAATCAAAAAAAGTGATACAAATGAACTTATTTACAAAACAGAAACAGACTCATAGACTTTGAAAACAAACTTATGGTTACCGAAGGGGAAAGGTGGGGGGGATAAATTCAGAATTTGGGAGTAACATACACATTACTATGTATAAAACAGACAATCAACAAGGACCTACTGTATAGCACAGGGAACTCTACTCAATATTCAGTAATAACCTATATGGGAAAGAATCTGAAGAAGAATGGATATATGTGTATGTAAAACTGAATCACTTTGCCATACACCTGAAACTAACACAACATTTTAAATCAACTATACTCCAATATAAAATAAAAATTAAAGAAAAAAGAAGAATGAAAGAATGTAAGGAGAGTTCTTGAATCCAAACTCCTTTCAATTAAAGGGGGCACACCAAATTGGACCAATCTCACCCTCTGCTTAAAAATAAATAAATAAATAGCTGCAACAACAACAACAACAACAACAACAACAAGAAATCCAAAGATGATGCCTTTGTTCTCAGGAAAACATGCAGGTAAGAATTTCCCCTCAGGCTCAAGCCTTCGTAGTGTCCTCCACTTCTGCCCTTGTTCATCTTTCAATCAAACACATACCTAACCCTCACTCATAATCCAATCTTATCAATTTTACATCAGATATGTTAGGTTATTTTTCAGTAGCTTATTTCCTTCTAAGGCCTACTTCTATTAACAAAAGTTTATCAGCTCCTACTTGATTTTGCTTCAGATAGAAATGAATAATGCATTAAAATTAAAGTTAGAATATCTTCATGACCAAGTCTCACTAAATTGCACAAAATGAGTTCTAATTCACTTTCTCATAAATATACATTGATGCCCAAACATACAAAATAGCTAAATTTAAACACCTTCAACATGAATATTACCTTCCTCTTTTACCAAGAAAGGATCATAATATCTTTCAGTAATTCCTCAGTACAAACAGGCTAGCAACTTGTTTTTCCTCATAAGAAAAAAAAAATCACAAAAGGAGTTTTAAGCAGTCTCTTATACATCAAAAATATTTACTGAATACTCTACATTCATGGAAATTTTAAGTGTTTAAGTGGATATGTATATTCACAGATGATGTGAATGCAAGATGTGACTCTTGCATTCAAGTGAGTCAAAAAGGCTAGAGAAAGAGAAATAAAGCAAATGAAGAAATAATTTAATGTTAAGTAAAAATTTCCAGCACCAAAGGAGAAGAACAAAAATGGTAGAAAAGAAACGAGGAAGGAGAAAGCATTTCCAGTTGAGAAAGGCATTCAACTGACTAGATGACACTTTGACTAATTTTATTTCATCATTTACAAGAAGGTGAAGTTATTCTACATGTATAAGTTAAGGCAAAAAAAAAAAAAAAGATTAAGATTTATCATTAAAAATGAGTGAATATTATTTGCTAAAGGAGTGTGTCTGAAATTGACTTTTTAAATTACTGTTTAAATTAAGGACATATGAAAGCATTATTTTCTACTTCTTTGTCTGAAGAATGTCTTTCATTCCAAAATTTCTGTTAAAAATAGGAAACTGCAGTTGAAATTGTCTACCTTAGAATGTTAGCCATTATTTAACCTGGATCTCCCAGAAACTGTGCTTTAGAATATATTCTAGTTTGTAAAAATTGAGACCAGAGGACATCTTTAAACAGAATTCTGTACCCTACATAACCAACCTTCAAGAATAAAGAAAAATAGGAATTTTTCAGATTAAAAAAAAAAAACTATGAATTTTTCACCAGTACACCTGCACTACAATAAAGGCTAAGTAGACTAAAAGAGTGTGATACCAGATTGAAACTCAAATCTTCAAGAAAATCTGAAGAACATTGAAAATGATATACATATGGATAAATTTAAAAGACTGTTTTCCCTCTTAATTTAATTAAACATATATTACAGTTTAAAATATAATATTGTCTTGTGACAGATAGCACTCATGTAGCTCTAATATGACAACTGTTATGTATGCAGTGGGAGGTGGGGTAAATAGACCTAGACAGTAGCAAGATTTCTACATTCAGTGTCAAGTGGTACAATAGTAACTCTATATATATTGCAAGATTTGAAGGATACATATTGTAATTCCTAGAACCACCACTAAAAAAAATGCAAAGTGAGATAGGTGAAAAACAATCAATAAATTAAGACTTTATTTGAATTCATATTTAATAATTCTAAACAAGGCAGAAAAAATGAAAAAGAGCAAAATAACAGCAACAAAAACAAAAAGGTAAAATTGTAGACCTAAATACAACTGTATAATTAATTGCTCACTACCTAAGGGCTCAGAATAAAAGCCAGCCATAGATTATCAACATGGATTTAGAACAAACAAATGAAAACTAACCCTATGCTATCGACAAAACCTACTTTAAAAACAAGTTGGTTAAAAGTAAGGGAAGGAAAAATAGATGTCCCATGCAAACAGGAAATATAGAAAGGTGACAGTGGCTGCTTTAATGTCCTATAAAGTAGACTTCAACATACAGAGGACAACCAGAAATAGAAGCTACATTTCATATGATAAAGCTTCAATAAATTGAAGAATCTGTATTGTAAATACATAACTTACAATAAGAGAGCTTTAACTAAGTGAAGAATCAAATCAAATGCTTTTGTTGTTTTGGGGATTAAAACTTTTATCCCTTTCAAGAGAAAGCTTTGAGCTATTTGTGTAAATATATTGAAATCATGTGGGTGAGATTTTAGAATCCCTTCATATTAAAGATCAGCCAAGGAAATTAAATAATTTTGCAAATAATCTAACTAAACCCCCAGCCACAAAAAAATTTTAAAGAAAGGAGTAGGTAACCCCCAAATACCTTTTCACTTTGAAAATGTGTCTAGGACACTTTTTTGCATTTCAAACTTTCCACCTATTCCTGAAAGAGGCTGGAGTCAAAGCATAGATTTACTTTCCTGTCTATATCTTCTCAGGTGGGTTTTTGAATAGTTGGTATCTTTTGTTGCAACCAAATCTAAGAGATCGCCCTCCCTTAGATATAGAAACAGTCTTAGGATAGAAAATAGACCCTTATAGAAACTCTTATCAAAAATAGTATTTGAAATTCAACAGTGTGACAGTTTTGGGGTAAGGGAAAGAACACTTGGTTAGCAGGCCTGTGAGCTTTCCTGTCTCATGCACCTATAACATGAGGGGCTGTGATAAAGGAGCTGAAGGCTTTCTGAGCCTCATTTTTCTCATCTGCAAAATGCAAGTTACAAAGTATGTGGCTCAAGGTTTTCCCCACCTCTGACCTTAGGGACTTTGTCTTACAGATATGGTGGAGAACAATGACAAGCATCTTCAAGCAAGTAGTACACTTAGTGCATTATGTAGCAGAGAATTTGTAAACAGTTACCAACACTAAAAAGTATTTTAAGTTACACAGCTTGTTCATTTTTACATTTTCTTAACAACAAAAACAAAAAGAAATCATAAGTATTCGATAAATCAATGAAAGAGGGTTTTTTTTTCTTTGCCTAAAAGAGGAAGAATATCTTAATTGTTTCTATTTTTAAAAAATCATTTATTTCAATGTCACCATATCCTCAATAATGTGGAAACAAAGCAGATTTAGATTCACGCTGAATCTTTACTTATACTGACTTTTATGCTTGCATAATAAACACAAAGCATTTATGTGTAAAATACATGAAAGACAGTGTTGTGAAATACAAAGCCAGTTAAGTCTGACTCAGAATTCACTTATTATTTCCACTTACCCTCAGAGATACACAATACTGAAATAAATCACTAGACTTATTTTACAATGGTGGCAAATGTCAAAATTACAAACATCTGGGCTCATTTAACTTTAAACACAAATAAAAGATTTTCATGTCCAACATGACGTATGTTCTATAAGATACACTGGATAGAAATTAGATCTGAAGGAAGGATATTAACATGTGATTTGAGAAAATTTAAATGGCAATGAATACAAGGTACTGATTTTCATCTCCTTTAAAAGTATAATTGACACATTTATAAAGAATTTACTATGGGCTTCCCTGGTGGCACAGTGGTTGAGAGTCCGTGTACCACAAAAAAAAAAAAAAAAAAAAAAAGAATTTACTATTACATGCAGCATTTGTATTTCAATTTGAAATTTAATATTTATGAAATATAGAACATATAACAATTCTATGTTCATGCAAATCCTGGTTTCTCTAAAATTTAAATAGCTTAATAAAGAATAGGAAGTATATTTTACTTCATAATACTCATTCATTTCTTTTAATGAATAAAATAGCACATTTCCTTATTTTGTAAATGGTAATCTGCATTTTGTGCTCTAATAGGTAAACCTAAATTTATATGAAAACTCATCTAAATAGTAACCATAATGTTAAAGATGACTATAAAATTCTTCCATTATTAAATATCTTAGATTTTGAGTAAATGTTATTTTGTAGTCTTTGTTTTTCATCCTCCTAATTACTTTGACTAGGTTTCATATCTGAACTTTCTTGCTAGATCAATCAATTCTGTTTAAAATAAGTTTGTCCAATTTAATCTCTGTTATAGTATTAAGGGGACATTCCCCTAAGAACTTAAAAATAAAAGAAATAAGATTACTCTGAGACTTAATCTTTAAAATCAACACCTAAGAAAAGAGTTATGAAGCATCTTAGAAAAACACACTGGCTCTCAGCCCTGTGAGACTGGCACATACCATGAAGGCTTAGGTACCCCAGAAGTCCACAGCCCTCGGGAGGGAAGCTGCCCAAAGCAGGAACTTGTTCACAAGTATCCACATCTTCTGTACTTAGACCACAGATCAACATTCTAACCAAGGCAGTCATCACATACTGAAAGTAAGAAGACAGAGGGCTTATGGAGAGAGACCGTCTGGGAACCCCACCCAGTATGGGTGTTTTCTCTTAGTAAGTGTGAAAAGTGAAATAAAATGGAGTCACTCGTGCCAGAGGGTTTCAAGTGGAGTGGGAGGCGATTAAGGAGGTGGACCTTACCTATGTCTTCATCAGGTGGAACCATGAACTTTCGAACTGGATCGAAAAACAAATATTCCAAGGACTCTGCTAGGAAACCTGCAACTTGTTAGCCTCGCTGCCTTTTCCCTCCCTCTAGTGATGGTCTTAGCGATCAATAGCCTTCAGCCAAGGCTAGCTTCTGCCTCGGGCTCCAATTAAAATTCTTTGTAATGCAAACCTTCCTTCTTTGCCTTTAAAAGCCCCTGACTGGGCTTCCCTGGTGGCGCAGTGGTTGAGAGTCCGCCTGCCCATGCAGGGGACACGGGTTGGTGCCCTGGTCTGGGAGGATCCCACATGCCATGGAGCGGCTAGGCCCATGAGCCAAGACCACTGAGCCTGTGTGTCCAGAGCCCGTGCTCTGCAACGGGAGAGGCCACAACAGTGAGAGGTCCACATACCGCAAAAAAAAAAAAAAAAAAAAAAAAGAGGTCATGAAGCAAGAGCTGGTGCAATTCAGGAAAACATAAACAGACAGCAAAATCATTTCAGAAAGGAAGACAAAAACTATGAGGAACTCTAGAGTCTGTCATACAGAGTGAAGTAAGTCAGAAAGAGAAAAAAATATACCGTATGCTAACACATATATATGGAATCTAAAAAAAAAAACAACAACATAAAGGTTCTGAAGAACCTAGGGGCAGGACAGGAATAAAGATGCAGACATAGAGAATGGACTTGAGGACACGGGGAGGGGGAAGGGTAAGCTGGGATGAAGTGAGAGAGTGGCATAGACATATATATACTACCGAATGTAAAATGGATAGCTAGTGGGAAGCAGCTACATAGCACAGGGAGCTCAACTCGGTGCTTTGTGACCACCTACAAGGGTGGGATAGGGAGGATAGGAAGGAGACGCAAGAAGGAGGAGATACAGGGATATATGTATATGTATAGCTGATTCACTTTGTTATAAATCAGAAACTAACACACCATTGTAAAAAATACCCCCATAAAAATTAAAAAAAATAAAAAATGTGAGAAACTCAACAGAGAATAGATCCCATAGAGAGCCCAGAAAGAGACATATGGAAAGAAAGGAGAAAGAACAAAATGCAATGTAAATGAAGGCAGAAAGGGAGTGAGAGGATTGGGCCACAACAAAAATATAAATGATAGGCAGAGGCAATCCAATGTAGCAGAAGTGGAGACTTCTGAGAACAAAATAAAAGCAATAAGATAGAAATTAAAAATATAGTTCCAGGGCTTCTCTGGTGGCGCAGTGGTTGAGAGTCCGCCTGCCGATGCGGGGGACGCGGGTTCGTGCCCCGGTCTGGGAGGATCCCACATGCCGCGGAGTGGCTGGGCCTGTGAGCCATGGCCGCTGAGCCTGCGCGTCCGCAGCCTGTGCTCCGCAACGGGAGAAACCACAGCAGTGAGAGACCCACGTACCGCAAAAAAAAAAAAAAAAAAAATATATAGTTCCAGAGAAGTTTCCTGAAATAAAAGAAGGTTCAATTCTACATATTGAAATGTCTCCTTGTCTATTAATCTGAAAGGTTTAACACTAACATATTCTGCAAACACATTGAATTTTGAAGTTAATTTTTAAAATATGTTGGTCAAATATGCAAACAGATTAATTCATTTGAAAAAGAAGAAAATCAGTTTCGCATCACATTTCTTCACAGGAACAATCAGTGTCAGAAGAAAGTGAAGCAACACATAAGACATTCAAGGAAACAAAGTGAGGGCCAACCTATCCTTTAAATAGAACTGTTTATAGCTATAAAAAGTTTTGAACAGCAGAGATTAGAAAATGTTTGCATAAGCCTTTTTGAGAAAACTACTAGAAAACTCTGGCCATGCAAGAGTTGACTAATGAAAATTTAGCTCCCTCTGCCAAAATTGTCACTTGATACATTTAGAAGATTTTATAATCAAAAAGTAAAATACTCTAGTGGATGAACCAGAATAGAAACCAACTGTTAATGCACCAGAGTTAACTAGTTGTTCTTCTGGTTTATGGCTCTAAGTAGAGAAGTGTAGGGGACATACTGGTGATGCCTGTGAGGTGGGGTCAGCAGTTCTACTACTAACCAGCTATGAAATGTTGCTAGAAAATTGTCCTGTATTTTGGAATTTTTATTTCTATGTGGACACATTTATAATCTGATGTGTAACTGAGATGAAAATTAAAGATCAAAAGCTTAGTTTTGGAAAGAGAAAAGGCATATATACAATGTAGTCTTGTCCCATCTGTGTGACTCTGGGATGTCAGAGCATCACTCTAATTCCTTGTCTCTGTTTTCTTTTTGTAAATTGTGGTGGCATAAACAATAAAATAGTTTTTTTATGCTTTTCTGTGTATTTTATTTTGCTGTTCTTTCTGTGAAGTCTGAATAATTTGTATTTGTTTGTTCAGAAAATATTTATTTAGCACCCATTATATGCCATAGACTGTTCTAGTGAATAATAAGACAAAAATCCCTACTCGTCTGACCTTACATTTTAGTTGCTGCTGGAGAAGAGAAAATAAACAATAAACATGATAAATACATTGTATAATATGTTACAAGGTGAGAAGTACTATGAAAACAAATAGAGAAGAATAAGAAGGTATAAGAAGTACCTGGGGGGCTTCCCTGGTGGCGCAGTGGTTGAGAGTCCACCTGCCGATGCAGGGGACACAGGTTTGTGCCCCGGTCTGGGAGGATCCCACATGCCGCGGAGTGGCTGGGCCTGTGAGCCATGGCCGCTGAGCCTGCGCATCCGGAGCCTGTGCTCTGCCATGGGAGAGGCCACAATAGTGAGAGGCCCACGTACCGCAAAAAAAAAAAAAAAAAAAAAGTGCCTGGGGAATGATTCTGTTCTTAAAAGGGAATTCATAGTAGGCCTCATTATTGGCCATGATTAGGCAAAACTTAGTTAATCATTTTTTAAATGAAAAGTTTTGCCTTTTGAGATTCTCTAGAACAATTTCCAAAGCCTGGAAATTAACTCTCCTTTTTAAAAAATTGGACTAATTATTGATTTCGTAACTTACTTTGCTCTCCAAAGAATCAACCCAGCATTTACACCAAGTCTATTTTATTATTCCAATATATTGATTCTGATTTTAAGTATATTTGTTTCTTTTATTTTCTCTCCTTAGATAAGTTTTGTTTTTCATTTTCTAGCCTCTTATGCTAAAAGTTTTGTTGTTTTAGTTTCATTCTATCTCATTTAAGAAAACAAGCTTTTAGGACTATGAATTTTTATCTGAGTAATTTTTGTTACATCTAATGAATTATGATAAAGAATGTACTAATTACTGTTATTCTCTAATTTGTAATTGCAATTTAAATTTTTATTATACCTAAGAGTCATTTAGAGAGAGTTTTCTTTTTTTTAATTTCCAAGACTTTTTGTTTATACTCTAGCTATTAATTTTTGGTTTATCGTATTATGGTCAGCAAAAGGGATCTGGATTATTTTATATTTTGTTCTCATTAAACTATTCCTCATCATCTAATATGTAGTAAACTTCAGTAAATGATACCTGGAAACTTGAAAATAGAGGATATTCTTGTCAGTTGGAAATAGATTTCTATGTATGGCTAGATATATCACTACTGTATATATGATTATGCTTTTGTGAGTTTATATCTCCAATGTTTGGTGTAGTATTCATTAAATACAAAGGTGTCTATTTTAATGTGTATTCTATTTTGATCAATAAAAGACTCTTCTTTAATAAAAAAAATTCTTCTTGTTTCTAGAAAAAGAATTTAGCAAAAAAATGACAAAATAACAAGTAGATTAAAATGTGTTGGCTGAATTCACACATGCAAAGAAAGTAGATCAATACACACACACACATACACACACACACACACACACACACACACAGAGTAAAGACAAAGTTGGAAGAAGTAAAAAGAGACTAAACACTGGGAAATACAATAAGGGATAGTGAGAAATAAATAAAGTGAAAAAACTTTAAATTTTTAAATTACTGGAGATAAAATAATTGAAATATGTACAATCAAAAGAGAACCAATATTCTCATAATTTGGGTTCTCTAAGAAAAAAAAATCAGCTATTCATAACTGAAAGCACTCTAATAAGTTTAAAGTGTCTGTGCATACCGACTTGATGAAGAGAGTCCTGGTTTGCACCTGTTTACCCAGTGTCTGTGCAGTTATTACTCTATTCCCTATCAAAAGAGACTTGTTCTTGAAGATATATTATAAAATCACTCTATGTACAAAGGGAAAATAGAGAGCAACTTCTTTCTCTGTAGTACCATTCAGTATCAGAAGGTAATTGAATAATATTTAAAAACAATTCAAGTTAAAAAGTTTGAACCTAGAAATTTACATCCAGCAAAGCTCTATCTTTGTTATAAACACTACAGATAAACAGTTTTGAACATGCAAGAACTTTGGTAATACTGTTCTTGAAGTAGTAGCTTACTATTACTTCAAAAGTTAGTAATAACTTTTTAGCTTACTAAGTTAGTAATAACTTTGGTAACAGCTTTTCTTGAAGAAACTGCTAGATGCCAACTTTAGCTAACTAAAATATGGCTAGAGGAATAAAGCAAAAAGATGAAAAATGAGCATTTAATATTTAACTACCTAAGATAAATAATAGAGAAAAGGGGATAAAAATATTTAATAAAATTTTTATGTAGAAATAAGGCTTTTAAAACTTTGAAAGCAGAAGGAGAAAAGTTGCAAAATAGAATAAGATTGTTGTTTAATACATTTTAAAAGCTAAGAGGCAATAAAAATATTATTTAAATTAAATAATAAAGGTAGTAGCATATTTAAGACCAAAAATGTAAACACTAAGAAAATTTACACTGTTTACTAGAATAATGGAAGAAAATGAACTTCCTAACTGTGATAAGAAACACAAAAACAAACAATAAGTGAAAACAGACAATAAAGTAAGAGACCTTTAAGAAAAAAACCTAAAAAGAGAAAATATCGCATATGGCAGAATTAAAACCTCACATACCTGTCATAACATTAAATGTAAATGAATTTAACTCACCTATTAAAAAAACATATGCAGATTAGATCATAAGCTAAATAGCAATGCTAGGATGTTTATAAGAGACACTCACAAAGTGATTCTTTAAAGTTAAAAATAAAAGAATAGGGCTTCCCTGGTGGTGCAGTGGTTGAGAGTCTGCCTGCTGATGCAGGGGACACGGGTTCGTGCCCCGGTCTGGGAGGATCCCACATGCCATGGAGCGGCTAGGCCCGTGAGCCATGGCTGCTGAGCCTGTGCGTCCAGAGCCTGTGCTGTGCAACGGGAGAGGCCACAACAGCGAGAGACCCATGTACTGCAAAAAATAAAATAAAATAAAATAAAAGAATAGGCAACTGTAAACAAACAAGCAAATATTAATGTTGCAGCCATAGTATAAAACCACATGAATTTCAACCCAAAAGTATTAAATTTGGCAAAAAGTAAATTTCATGATACCAAAAGCTACAACTAATAATAAACATAGTACAGTTATGAATGTCATAACTGAATATCAAATAAGAGCAAAAATGTTATGTCAGAAATTATAGGAGATAAAAACAGCAGCAGAAACAAAATTTTATTTCACTTCTTTTACTTTATTACATATTGAATTAGAGAAAAATAAGTGTCCATTGAAAACTTGAATAAATAATTAATAAGATCAATCTAATTTATGTATATGAATTTGGTCACTGAAAATAAACAACATGCCTTATTTTTAAATGCCTGTAAAATACTGAATGAAATTAGAACACTCCCTAACACCATACACAAAAATAAACTCAAAATGGATTAAAGACCTAAATGTAAGGCCAGACACTATAAAACTCTTAGAGGAAAACATAGGCAGAACACATAAATCACAGCAAGATCCTTTTTGACCCACCTCCTAGAGAAATGGAAATAAAAACAGAAATAAACAAATGGAACCTAATGCAACTTCAAAGCTTTTGCACAACAAAGGAAACCATAAACAAGATGAAAAGACAACTTTCAGAATGGGAGAAAATATTTGCTGATGAAGCAACTGACAAAGGATTAATCTCCAAAACATACAAACAGCTCATGCAGTTCAATATCAAAAAAACAAACAACCTAATCCAAAAATGGGCAGAAGACCTAAATAGACATTTCTCCAAAGATATACAGATTGCCAACAAATGCATGAAAGGATGCTCAACATCACTAATCATTAGAGAAATGCAAATCAAAGCTACAATGAGGTATCACCTCACACTGGTCAGAATGGCCATCATCAAAAAAATCTACAAACAATAAATGCTGGAGAGGGTGTGGAGAAAAGGGAACCCTCTTGCACTGTTGGAGGGAATGTAAATTGATACAGTCACTATGGAGAACAATTTGGAGGCTCCTTAAAAAACTAAAAATAGAACTACCATAGGACCCAGCAATCCCACAACTGGGCATATACCCTGAGAAAACCATAATTCAAAAAGAGTCATGTACCACACTCTTCATTGCAGCACTATTTACAGTATCCAGGACATGGAAGCAACCTAAGTGTCCACCGACAGATGAATGGATAAAGAAAATGTGGCACATATTTACAATAGAATATTAGTCAGCCTTAAAAAGAAATGAAATTGAGTTATTTGTAGTGAGGTGGATGGACCTAGAGTCTGTCATACAGAGTGAAGTAAGTCAGAACGAGAAAAACAAATACCGTATGCTAGCACATATATATGGAATCTAAGCAAAAAAAAAAAAAAAAAGGTTTTGAAGAACCTAGGGGCAGGATAGGAGTAAAGATGCAGACGTAGAGAATGGACTTGAGGACATGGGGAGGGGGAAGGGTAAACTGGGACGAAGTGAGAGAGTGGCCTTGACATATATACACTACCAGATGTAAAATAGATAGCTAGTGGGAAGCAGCTGCATAGCACAGGGAGATCAGCTCTGTGCTTTGTGACCACCTAGAGGGGTGGGATAGGGAGGGTGGGAGGGAGGCACAAGAGGTAGGGGATATGGTGATATATGTATACATATAGTTGATTCACTTTGCTATACAGCAGAAACTAACACAAAATTGTAAAGCAATTATACTCCAATAAAGATGTTAAAAAATATATTACTGGGCTTCCCTGGTGGCACATTAGTTGAGAGTCCACCTGCCGATGCAGGAGACACAGGTTCATGCCCTAGTCCGGGAAGATCCCATATGCCACAGAGCGGCTGTGCCCGTGAGCCATGGCCGCTGAGTTGAGCGTCCAGAGCCTGTGCTCCTCAACAAGAGAGGCCACACCAGTGAGAGGCCCATGTACCGCAAAAAAAAAATAATAATAATAATAAATAAATAAAATAAATACTGACAGTCATTAACTATTGAGAAGGCTACAGAATGATCAATAAGGTAGGTCTGCCTGATATATACTAACTCTGGCCAAAGGGAGGAAACATTAACATTTACATGCCTAATATCTAGAACTAAATCAAAAATTACCAGACATGCTAAGGTACAGAACCAAATAACTTGAAACAAAAGCAGAAAAAGAAAAAAAGAATAGTAACAGACCCAAGAGGACTGAAATCTTGGCGTTAGACATGGAATTTAAATAACTATGATTAATATATTTGAACATAGGTGAAAAATGAAGAACTGTACCACATAATTGGAATCTACATAGAAAATCAAGTAAAAATGATAGAAGTTAAAAATAGTATTGCTGAAAATAAGAATTCAACAGATAGATTTAAAAGCAGGTTAGACATGGCAGAAACTAGGATTAGTATAGCTTTAAGATAGAAAATATGTAAAAGATAGATAACAAATTCAGAAAGTTTTTGGAGTCCAAGAAGTAGAAATGATGAGGAAGAAGCAATAAAGGGTATTAGCCAAGAATTTTTCAAAACTGGTGAAAGACATCAAGACAAAGTTTCAAGAAACTTTTCATACTTCAGGCAGGGAAAAACAAACAACAACATAAAATAAAGGAAGAGGGCTTCCCTGGTGGCGCAGTGGTTGAGAGTCCACCTGCCGATGCAGGGGACATGGGTTTGTGCCCCTGTCCGGGAAGATCCCCATTGCCGTGGAGCGGCTAGGCCCATGAGCCATGGCTACTGAGCCTGCACGTCCGGAGCCTGTGCTCCACAACAGGAGAGGCCACAACAGTGAGAGACCCGCATACCGCAAAATAAATAAATAAATAAATAAAAATAAAAAATAAAGGAAAAAAGAAAAGAAAACCACACCTGGCCACTAGCACAGAGGGATGATGAGTGATATTTGGGAGAGAACAGGAGGGAAGTGTCTGGCTGCTGTTCATATTTTACCTCTTGACCCAGAGGATGGTTACAGGTATTTTCACTCTGTGAAAAGTCATAGAGTGTGCATATTACTGTTTGTATATTACACTTCAGATTACAAGTTTAAAAATGACTCTAAATGTTTGTTTCTTGTTTAGTAAGCTACTAACTTCCCTCCCCTGCCCCATGGCCACTGAGTCTCATAGAAGGAAGAAAGATAGATAACACATTAGAAAAAATGGGATATAACATGATATAGGAAGTGAAAAGTAAAATCTATCCATTCCTGCTGGGCAGATTTCAGAAAAATGAAAGACAGGAATAAGGGGGAGTGAATACAGTACACATCTTTGTTTCACTGTCTCCTAGTGGAGCTCCAGAGGGGAATGTCCAGTAAAATATATTAAACCATGTTTATGGAGACAAGGACCACTGGCAAGATTGTATTGGGTTGGGCAAAAAGCTTGTCTGTTTTTTTTCCGTAAGGTGGCTCTAGTAGCACTTTGTTGTCTTTAACTTCATTCAAAACAATTTTGTTAGATTGTACTGTGACAGCTGTCATATCACCGTGCATTTAAAAAAAATTAAAATTGGTAAATGTATAGCCATTTTAATATTGAAGATGGAAGAAAAAAGCAACATTTTCTGCATATTATGCTTTATTATTCCAAGAAAGGTAAAAAAGCAACTGAAATGCAAAAAAAAAGATTTATACAGTGTATAGAGAAGGTGCTGCGACTGATCAAATGTGGTTTGCGAAGTTTCATGCTGGAGATTTCTCCCTGGATGGTGCTCCATGGTGGGGTAGACCAGTTGAAGTTGATAGTGATCAGATTGAGACATTAATTGAGAATAGTCAAGGTTATACCACACAGGAGATAGCCGACATACGCAAAATATCCAAATCAAGAATTGAAAATCGTATGCACCAGGTTGGTTATGTTAATCACTTTGATGTTTGGGTTCCACATAAGTTAAGCAGAAAAAAACTTTCTTGACCGTATTTCTGCTTGCGATTCTCTACCGAAATGTAATGAAAGTGTTCCGTTTTTAAAACAAATTGTGACGGGCAATGAAAAGTGGATACTGTACAATAATGTGGAATGGAAGAGATCATGGGGCAAGCAAAATGAACCACCACCAACCACACCAAAGGCTGGTCTTCATCCAAAGAAGGAGATGTTGGGTATATGGTGGGATTGGAAGGGAGTTCTCTATTGTGAGCTTTTTCCAGGAAACCAGAGGATTAATTCCAATCCCAATTAGACCAACTGAAAGCAGAACTCAACGAAAAGCATCCAGAATTAGTCAACAGAAAACGCATAATCTTCTATCAGGATAACACAAGACCGCATGTTTATTTAATGATCAGGCAAAAACTGTTACAGCTTGGCTGGGAAGTTCTGATTCATCTGCCATATTCACCAGACATTGCACTTTCGGATTTCCATTTATTTAGGTCTTTACGAAATTCTCTTAATGGAAAAAGTTTCAATTCCCTGGAAGACTGTAAAAGTCACCTGGACCAGTTCTTTGCTCAAAAAAGATAAGAAGTTTTGGGAAGATGGAATTATGAAAGGAATTATGAAGTTGCCTGAAAAATGGCAAAATGGTGAATATGTTGTTCAATAAAATGGTGAAAATAAAAAATGTGCCTTTTATTTTTACTTAAAAACTGAAGTCACTTTTTGGCCAACCCAATAGGTACTGCTCACCTTCTCCCCCTGTCGTGTGCAGGCAGCTTATATCCTCTAGGAGGGAATCCTTTCACAGGATTAATGTCAACGTAGGAGGGGGCACAGTGCCGCGCTGGGGCAGATGTCCAGGTGAATGACCCAAGGGAGGTGGCAGCCCTCTGGTTTCTGTGCTGTGTGTGCAGGGGACCCACGAGCTGCCCCATGCACAAGCGAGAGGTGAGGGGAGAGGGGGAGAGGGTGTTGCAGGAGAAGCAGAGCCTCACGTCAGGACAGAGGGACTGCTGTGCATGGGGTTTGCTCTTCAGGGCACAAGCTCCTGGAGGAGTGCCAAGAATCATCCCAAAAGCCAGAAGGCATCAGTGGCATCACTCACACCTCAGTGTTCACTTGTACAAAGGGCAGAACCGAATCAGCACCGACCCACAGAAATTGCTGAGCTTCTATGAGTGTCTAGATGACAGGCAAGGATGCAAGGCCCCCCTGCCCTTCCACAACTGGGACAAAATAGCCCCCTTAGATCTCCAGCATGCAAAGTGGTGGTGGGGGTGCAGCTGTAAAACAGGAAGCAGTTCCCTAGAGAGACTGAGCAGTTTTAATAAGCTCAGTCACTTCAAATAAAGAATTTACTTTTGAATAGACTAGTTATTTAAACAGAAACAATACTGTATGAACTGGCACATAAAAAACATCAATTACAATAGGAAATGAAAATGCTACATATTTTTTAGCATATCAGAGGCTAGGGTATCAATTTATGACCCCACTCCATCAAAGAAACCAATTAAATAACATATACCATTTCATACCTTCTAAACTAACCAAAACCTAAAATAATAATTCCAAATGCTATTAAAATTATGGTAACAGTATTGCACTTATACGCTGATGACAGAATAAACTAGAACATAATTTGGCAATAAAATTCATGAATTATAAGTAGATCATGATAATATACTTTTCTAAGGAAATAGTTCATGAAAATCCATTACAGCATTATTTATAAGATGAAGTACTCAAGAACAACTTAAATGGCCAGTAGCAGGAAATAATTTAATAAATTCTAGTACATCAACTCTGTGGAATATTAGACATCCATTAAAATGTAAAATTATTAAAAACTGCATTGATATATAGAATTATTTAGTGGAAAAATAAAATAAATAGAATATAAAATTATTCTATACACCTACAACTATATAAAAATTCTATATGCATTTGAAAAAATCTGGAATAACAAAGAAAAAGTAAACATAGTTTAAACATAGAGAGTAAGAGAAAAGATGGATTCCTTTTAAAAATATAGTTTTGTCATTGTAATAGTATTTTAAAATTTTAAATACAGAATAAGAGCTAGTCTCCATTACTGGAAATCAGATTCTGACTTTATGCCTAGATTCCGCCAATTTGCTGCCCTTTTTCCAAGAAAGCAGAGTAGAAGACTTCAGACCCTATAACCCCGTTAATCTGGGTTTGATTCTTGATTTAACCACCCATTAACCATGAGACTACAGGCAAGTCACTTAGCCTCTCTCTGGCCCATTGTCTTCCTCTGTAAAACAGGATTAGTAGTACCTACCTAACAGTGTGATGGAGAGGATTAAATAACTTTTCATATTAAAGCACTTTTTCTAAGTCCTAATAATTATTAAGCATTCTGAAAGTTAACTGTTGTTTTCTTATTGTTGTTTTTGTTGTTTTCTTTTGTTGGGTGATGGGGACAATACATCATTGTTCATGAACAAAGCATGTGGCAAACACTGTGTGATTCTTGAATTAGCTTCAGAATCTAATGGAAGAGTCTGAGTGCACCTGTCTTTTTGTTTTGATTATTTTTATTTGTTTGCAGCATAGTTAATGTATACAATCTCTTCTGTTGGTATTGAATGGGTAATTTTAGTAGCAAACAAATTGACTTATTTAGAATTGGAATTTTCTTTCTTCTTAGTGGTGTCTTAAAGAAAAATAAATAATGAATCCATGCAACTGACTGATGATGTTCAGAAAAAAATGTTTGAGGATCTGAACTTCCCACTTTTCAACATATGTTGTATTTGTTGTCATCAGGCAAGCAGAAGTGGTATCTTCACCTTCATGTGCATCAACTACATTTGCTAACAATCACCATCAGTGAGCTCTGAATGTTCCACAGAGACATTAAGACCACAATCAATCTTTTCATGCTGGAACATGAATTTTATAGGCTCTTTTACTCTCCAATCATCCTACATGTGTACTGAAATGAATTTATATGGGAATTTACTTAAAATAAGCTTTTATGCTTTCCTTCCCAAGTTCTTTTCTTCATAATATACTCTTTAAGTGAGAAAAATGAACGGCCCAGATAACAATTATTTGAATGAAAAATAATCAAGATATGTTCAGGTCTTCCTCTTCCCTTCTCTAAATGTTTCTTCCCTCCCATAACTAACCTCTCTCTTTCCCTGTCTCTCCTGCCTTTTCCCCACATATATTCCCTTTTAGACTCTGAGCATGTAGATGGATGTGAGCCATTATATGTCTCTGCTGACTCTTGCCATAGAGAGTGGATGACATGGGACACCATTAGTGAAGACTCAGTAATACAAACACCCTAATCTCAGTACCTTTAAACAACAAGGCATATTTATCATGGATGCTCCTGGTCCCTCCTGGTCTGGCTACAGCTCTGCCCTGGGTCATCTTCATTCTGGGAACCAAGCTAACACAGCAGCTATTGTCTGGAATCACCATATCATAGAGAAAGGTTGAGGCAAGTCACACTTCTGCTCTGAACCCTTCTTTCCAGGAACAACCTGGATCACTTCTTACATTTCACTGGCAAGGCAATCACCTGGCCAAAATTAACTTTGAAAAGCAGGAAATTTCCATTCTACAGACCTCAAGAAGGAGAATCACAAGTATCTGTGAATAGCATTAATGACTATTGCAAAGTACAACCCTAAACTAGAGATGGCGTGATTCCTTATGGCTGCATGATCAGTACCAAAAAGCGTGATCCTTCCTGGTAATTACCATTTTAAGCTAATAGTCATTCCTTCATTGAAAACTAATTTTTTAGAATTATTCTTTCTTTTGTATTCTTTCTTAATCAAGGAAAACAGTTTTAAAAGATGACATATACCTCCTTCAGACATTTAAAAGAACATATTTTCTGCTCTTCATGGCAAAACAGTTTAGAACCAAATTGTGTGTACATGTTGGTTGGTTGGTTTCTGTGGTGGGTTGGTTGGTAGGTTGATTATGTTCAATGAAGGTCTTGCCCAAAGCTTAGGAAACAAATCAATAATGAAAGCTGTGGGAAGAATCTCCCTGAGAAGCCAGAGGTGTTTACCTAACACAGCTAAGTGAAGTCTAGAGAAAAATTTAGAGCTTTTATTCCATTACATGGACATTTGGGATTAGAGTAATAAAAATTACCCAACGTGTTTGTTATGATTTATGCTATGTAATAATTTTCCAGTAAGTGGTGAAAGTGTTATGATCAGCATGGAAAAGCACTGAAACCTATTTTACATTCAGGTGGTTTCCTTCAATAGTCTGATTTTGAGCACATCCATGTTTGTTTTGTTTCTGAGATGAAAAGACATTTTGACTTCACACATAAATAAAAGAACCAGTTATTATCTGACAAATTATTAATTATTTGTTTATATGGTCTCCATTGGAGCCCTCTAAACCTAGGGAATCCTGTTTAAGCACTAGCATTTATTTATTTCTATTTTCACCTCACTTTTACAACTTTTTCTATGCCTGTAAGAACACTTTTCCCCAAAGATCTCAAATAAGTACTTGAATAAAACTACAGTATAAGCATAGCTATAAAGAATGCATTTAATTTCAAGGGCTGCTATAAAGAATTTTACAAATGACATGAGAGGGTCCTCTTATTGTCCCCAATTTCATTCCATAGCCTTCCTAACAGCTCTCCTGAGAGCAGAGATGGGCTAGTGTCAATCCTTTTTGTCAATTCACCCTTTTACAAAAGAAGAACATTATCCTGACATTATGGGCATTGTACTAGTTATTTGCAGGGTCCCTATTGTAACTTTCTCTCAAATATAGTGCTGAACACAGATGTAATTTCTGAAAAACCTGCAAGTATTTTTGGCATTAATGTGATAAGCTCAAATTTTGTCTAGGTAAGCTGAAAAGAAAACAACCCATTAGCTAAAAACAAATGTCTCCTAGAATCAGCACCAGCCCCCAGACTAGTTGCAAATTGGGAAAAGAGACTTTTTGTTTCTCCTCCTCTGAAAGAGCTTCCTAATGAAAGCCCATCTGGACCGGCTGTTACTCAAATATCTGTTAAAGTTTCTATGGTTAGTTATCAGATAATTACCCCCTTCTGAATCAGGATATACCAACTTTGGGTCCACAGGTTTCAGAGTTCTACAAATGATCTGTTAAATTTTTAAATTTTGTACTTTTGTGATGGTTATAATAATAATAATTTTTTTACAAACCTAGGCAAAAATGGTGGAAGGGTTGCCCAATCGCAGGACGCATGCTAGTCTGAGAGTTCCAAACGCCCCACATCGCTGACCTTGGTCATCATCTTGGACTCAGGCATTGCCCCTGAGTCACAAACAGATCTCATTTGGGTCTAAGAAATGGTTCCTGCTTCCTGCTGCAACCTCACAGGGCCTCCATGGGAGAGCCAGACTCTCAGAGAGAGTGGATACAGCACTTCTCAACCCTCCAGACACCCATCTACCCTCTTTCCTCCTGTGTTAGCATCAGACAACAATCCAATCCTTGTCTCTGCTTTTGACCTGCTGGGAAACCAGACAAAGTGCTCTCAGTGACAGAAGACCAAGAGCAAAGACAGGCTCTGGTCTGACACCAGCTTGGTAAGAAATGGATTGACCTTGAGCAGCTATTTGATCTAAGCCTCAGTTTTCCTACAGTCTAAAATGGGAAAAACTACAGGGATTTTTTGAGGCTTTTATGTAAAAATATGTAAAGCACCCAATACAGTAACTAGCATGGTAGGTGCTCAAAAGAATAACTATTACACAATAATTAAATTAGAGAGACTAAAATTGTTTAAAGACCTAAAGTACAAGATACATGGCTTTACCAAAGGCATTTTAGGGCTACGTGTTAAGTTCTCAGAGGGTGAATTCCACCCTACCCTGAATTCCAGGCTATGTTTCCAGCTCTGAGAAGCCAAGACTTCAATGAAGGTGGGCTGCTCTGTAGGCCATTCCTTGTAGTTTAGGGGGCACTTAGTCTAAACACATAATGGAGGCAGCCTGCCTTGTGTGATTTCCAGCAATTAAAGATGACACTAATATAACAATGTGTTTTGAAATTTCGTTTTAAAAAAATAAGAATTCTCTAAGTTAGTGGGTAGAATTTATCAATTTCTAAACTGAAATTATATCTCAAATAATATTTCCTATCATTTTTTGTGAGTGTCCCACCTTTATTTAGAAAACTAATTATAGGGAATTAGAATTGTGCTAGAAGAAGCCAAAGATGATTGCACAAATCCAGGCAAAAAAAAAAAATGTTACTGAATAGTGAATAAGTTTATTAAGTATCTCAATTTCCAGATACCTTCACAAGCATCTGGCAGGTGCTGGATCCTAGGCCATATGATAGGATATGGAAGAGAGGGCTTACTAGTTATTTAAGTCAAGAATAGCACCAAACATCCAGGCAAGTTGTTTGGTTTTGCTTTCCTTTAATGGGTTTTCAAATGTAGACCAGTATAGGAAACTTCCAGTAAGTTGCATTTGTAATCTTTATAGCATCAGTCTTTAAATTTCTTCAATTGATTTTAAAACAAATCTGTAGATACAGAGAAGTCACTTATGACTTAAGCTAATTTGTAAAGATCAGCACTTTCTCTTCGTATGTCAATCCTAGCATCCATCTCCACCAGTACCCCCACTCCCAACAGACCGAGATTCTTGACAGCAAATATCAGACTTGGCAACTTTGATATCAATAGTTTCTACACAATAAATATTGAAAGAATAAATAAATGAATAACTATAAGAATGATAAAATGCAAAGTAACTAAAATTTTGTGCAAGTAGACCGAAATAATACTAATACAACCTAAGTCAAAAGATAAGGAATACCAAAATTAAGCAGGTTTATTATTGAAAGCTATGTTGAAAGGTAAAGAGGAAAAACTACTCCTGCCAGGAAAATGAAGGCGATTCTCAGTTGTGAGTTAAAGATGTATAGAAGTGCAGATACAATGTTCTGTTACTGGAGGGTGTTGGCAAGAGATACCAATTAAGGAAGATTTCTAAGATGAGTAGAAGAAATTAAAAAAAGAAGAAAAAACCAGTCTTGATGCCTGTCCTCTCATTCTTAATTTATTTTTACCTTATACCTATAGGATCAGCTTTATCATAGAAAGGATATTTTAAAATTCATATGGTTTTCTTATAAAATGTTTTCAGATGACAATTTTATTCATTTTTAGAATGCATATTTTATAATCTATTGTAAATCATATGTGAAATATTCACACATACCTAGCAAACATTAGTATTTTGTTTTGTATCTGAAAAGAGCTAATGTTACACAGAATCCAATAGTCAAATAATCAGACATATCATTGGTGGATAGCGAGCTGAACACCATTGGCTCTAAAGGCTGGAGAGCCTAACCTTGGTTTAAGATGAACTTTATCCTGAATTTGGAAGAATTTTACCGAGGTTAGAAAAGTTTTCATAAGAACAATGTTGAGAATCTAATCTGTGATGCAACAATTCCACCCTGAGTATTTATTCAAAAGAAAGGAAATCACTACCTTGAAAAGACATCTGCACCCCCCCCATGTTCATTGCAGCATAATTTACAATAGTTAAGATAGGGAAGCAACCTAAGTGTCCATTGATGGATGAAAGAATAAAGAAAATATGGTATATACATAGATTGGAATATTATTCAGCCTTAAAAAGAAGGAAATTCTGTCATCTGCAACAACATGGATGGACCTTGAGGACATTGTGCTTACTGAAATAAGTCAAACAGAGAAAGACATATGCTGTATGATCTGATGTGTATGTGGAATCTCAAAAACAACAACAAAAACTCATAGATACAGAGAACAGATTGGTGGTGGCCAGAGGCAGTGGTTAGGAGGTGAGCAAAATAGGATGAACCTGGTCAAAAGGTACAAATTTCCAGCTATAAGATAACTAAGTCCTGGGGGTGTAATGGTGACTATAGTGAAGAAAACTATGCTGTATATTTGAAAGTTGGTAAGAGAGTAAATCTTAAACGTTCTCATCACAAGAAAAAAAAACTTTGTAACTCTGTGTGGTTGATAGATGTTAACTAAACTTATGGTGGTAATGATATTTCAGTGCATACATATACCGGATCGTTAGACTGTACACCTAAAACTAATTCAATATTATATATCGATTATATCACAATAAAAAAGAAGAATCTAGCTTAAAACAAACAAAAAACAGAATATAATTTTGAATAAGATTTAGAGAAAATATCATGAACCTGTCATCTCTCTTTGAGTTACTTTTTGTTTACATGTGTGAAATAAAATTATTAATTATGATAAACTTTTTATAATCATATTGTGACAATTAAATTAGACAATAGTAACATATGACATTTAGATTTTTTTAGAAAGTAAGTGAAAACATATGAAGCAAAAAGAGATTCCCATTAGAAGTCTGATACTTCTGCTTTAATCAGTTCCTTTCTTCAGCATATATTTATTGAGCACTATTATACACCAGTCATTGTGATAGATGCTGAAAATCACCAAATTATAATCCTCACAATGACCTAATGGAGTAGGTATTATCCTTTAAACTAGACATCAGGGACTTCCCTGGCGGTTTAGCAGTTAGGACTCCGTGTTTCCACTGCAGGGGGCATGGGTTCAATCCCTAGTTGGGGATATAAGATCTCGCATGCTGCATGGTGCAGCCAAAAAAAAAAAGAATAAGAAAGAGAAAAAGAAAAAAAATCAAAGACATAGCATGAAAAAATCTCAAAAATAAAATAGAATAGACACCAAAGTCTTGGGATATAGTTGACACACATTATATATTTATCAAGTGAATGAACAAATGAAAAAATGGTTCTGATAAAGAATATTAGGTAACTGACCCCAAAACACTCACGACTTAAATCCAGTTTGTTCTGGCTCCAGAAGTGATATCATTAATCAAGAGAGAGTGGGGAGAAATATATAGATACATAGATGCACGTACCACAGTCACAAAAGCCCTCCTTCCTTCTAGGACTTGGGACTCCAGTGCCCACACTCCCATCGTGATCTACAGAATTGCTGAAACTTCTGCTCAGATGCTCAGCCTCTCAGTCAGGACTGAGAGAGCAAAGCAATGCAAAATATGTCTCATCTTATTGTTCTTCTTTTAAGATCTGAACTCCTTCTGTCCTTATTACCTGGGTAGTAATCCAAGGTGTTCAAACTGATATTTTATGTTTTAATCAGGTTTTGAGTTGTTTTCAAGCTACATTTCATGATTATCAGGGTCAGAAATCAGAGCTGGGATTTTGAAAGCAAAGCAGGTTGCAATACTAAACACAAATATTTAAATTTAAATAACAAATTTCCAGGTTGGTCTTTCCCCCATTAGTAAAAGTCTAAAAATTTTGGCAAAAAAATGTTATCAGTATATCACCAAGTATGATCTCCAGAGTTACTGCATTCAACATACTGAAATATTTAGTAAACATATAGTTTCTGAGTCCCATTCCAAAGGTAATGAATTAGAACACTGGGGATAGAACAGGGAATTTTTATTTTTAATTAATTAACTCTCTGGCCTATTCTTTGAATATTCTTTGAATTTCAATATTCATTGAAATTTCAGGCTTCAGATCGTGTTGTGTGCAAAGAAATAGTTTGACTACATAAGATATTTACGTATCATTTGGTGAAGAAAAATCACAGGCTTTAAAAATGTATTTTCACAACACAAACTTCTTATAATCTGATATGCTTTACAGTATAATATAGAGTTAAATAAAAGCTCAAATTTGTTAACTTTGTTTTAGACAGCTATCTGCAAAACACACTGTCATTTTTATGTTCAAATGAAGATTTTAATCCTCAAAAAGAAATGAAACCTATGCATTTATAACCCAGAGTTTTCATATTCTCATATTGTTATTTTGTTTTGTTTTGTTTTTCCTAAGGTAAAGTTAAAACAAAATTCTAAGCAATTAGAATTTTTAGTAAAAGTTTCAGAGAATAAAGCCTGGGGGCTTATGACGTGGTTTTATGTATTCCTATTGCCAAACTGCAATTTTCTTCCTCAAAGTAAAACTACTGAGTTTAAACATTACGGTGACTGATGATAATTAGAGCTTTGGTTCCCAGATATTTTCTAAATAGAAAATTTCAGAAGATATTTTACAATATCTATTAAGAAGGTTTATTGACAGTTTTCAAGATATAGTAAATGCTGTTTTATCATCTATTCCTTTAGTGGATAGGTTTTGTTTTGGAGGGAAGGTTTTGTTGTTTGTTTATTTCTTGGTAAGGCCAAACTAATTCCAGCCACTAAGGATATTGATAACAATAATAAATTTAAATCAGAAGGACTTTAGCATGAAATACAAACTTACTTCAGACAAGTGGTGGTATTAGCCTTATAGAGAAGATACTGGAGATTCCAGTCATGAAATAAGTTATGATAAAGTTTTAGAAATTAACTTAGAGTGAAACTAGAACCTAGTCATAAAGTATGCCATAAAATTGGATGAATTATATTACCTTAGTGTGCTCTCATGCACAAAGCCTAAATTTGTCTATTGTCTCAGCTTCCATGAGAATATCATTCATCTGCAGTAGTATCATTAGGTGGCAAGGAGCCCAAACTTTGGAGTTAAAGCCCAAGATCTGCCCCTAACTAGCTCTGAGGTCTTGAGAAAGTGACTTACTCTCTTTTAACCTCAAATTCTTTATTTATAAACTGGGAATAATAAGAGCTCTAACTCACAGACATGTTGAGCAACAAATAAAATAATATAAAATATTTGCCAGAAAGCCTGGCACATAGGAAATGCTCAATAAAAGTTAGCTGAACATTTTCCCTTGATTCTTTCATTTTCTCTAGTTTTTCATGGCATATTATGTATTTTTGAGTCACTCCAGAAACAGTCAAAGCAGAAAAAAATGTCAATAACTTAAAATTTGTTTTTAGCAACCCATTATGTTTTTTGTCATTTCCATTTATTTGTATTTTCCCCACAAAATATCTGCTCTCTCTGATGCTTTCCAATTATCTATGCCCAATATTATATCCTCCACCTGAATTTACCTCCCTTTCCAAGCATAGAAAAATGTTCTTTCTATTTTTGTCAGTATCTTCCCAATGTGTCATTCCCAAACAACTTCATCATGAAATATTAAAAGGTGATAATGTTAACACATGTAACACTTGTATAAGCATGTATTCAAAGGCATCCTTAGAAAAAATGTCCCCTTCACTACTCAAATATCTCCCTCTCACCTTCTTTTATCCCTGGGTCTTCGACCTCTTGCTGCCACATAATCTTTCATCTCTGGGTACCCAAGTCCTCTCCATCCTTCAAATACACATTTCCAAACCTGCTATCATGAATTTTCCCTGACCATTTTCCTCAAAAGGAAAATTTACTCTTTGAAGTATTATCTGAATTTTTCAAATATGTATTTAGTCTTTAAATTATTTCTAACCTTGTTACATAACAATTCACTTTTTCCCCTTTCTCTAGATACAGTTTATTGAATGCAAAAACTCTTATTTTTTGCTTGCAGAATCTATTCACAGTGTTCACTGTAGTAGAAGGACATTACTTTGACTCCTAACTTGTCTGTCTCTTAACTGTTTGATTTCACACAAGTTACTTAAGCAATCTGAGTCTATTCCCTTACCTACAATATAGGGACCCCCATACTGGCAGGGTGATGATAAAGACAATTAAGTGAGATAGTGTCTGTAAACTGCCTCACACATAAGAGGCACACAAAAAATTGTAGCTTTTACTGTAATGATCATAGATAATGCTCATTTACAGTTGTTCATTTGATTTTTTGGCTTAGATGAAAGCAGTAACTTTAATATTCAGAATCCTAGTGTAGGAGATTAGAAGAGTTATCTTTGGATAGGCAAGTTCATTACAGAATTGTGTTAAATAAAACCATAACATGACTACCCAGTCTGAGTAACACGTGTCAATCTAGGATTAACTTGACTGCTCCAAAATGACAGCATATTTGTATCATTTTTGAGATGATGACAGTGAATGATACATGATGATGCAGAAAACTATATGTCACTAACACTGACTTCAATAAAAATGTTGAGTCAGTTGTCTCTCAACAAATTTAGTAGTCTATTTTTTAAGGTCTTTTTTAATTTAAAATTATAATTTTCAATGTTTCTATTAAATCTTTTCTTTTGATGTTAACATATGGCTCAAGTTATCTTTTACCTCTAAGCCAGCCTAACCATTTAAAATTATTTTACATTTCTTTGACATCAGTTAATATTATGAACTATCAAAAAGAATAATTCTTCTGAAACCTCTAATAGCAAGACAAATTTTTATTTTGTATATTATATTTGGGGAATATACAAAGTGCTTTGAAGAACTTGTGGTATAATTAAAAGTGTCTTTTCAAAGATCATCATTTGCTCAGTTTAAATGATATGTCAATTCAATCTGTCATGAGTGGAGAGTGTTCTTACTTTATACTAAATTTAAAAACAACTTTTTCATATTACAAAACAAAACTTCACTGTAAAAAAATATATTTATTGATTTCTGGTTTCCAGTTCCACATGTAGGAAACTTGAAAGTTGTCACTCTGCCCTAACAAGTAAAAAGCTGAACAGACTGAAAAATCAACAACTCTTCTTGGCTCCATAATAGAGGGGAGGACACAGGGCAAACTGCCACCCAAGATTGGAGAGAGAGACAGGTGAGTACAGGAAGTCAGGTGAATACTGTAGCAGAGGCTTAAGAGCAGAAACCAAGGGAACCAGGGCCAGGAGAGGAAAACATGATGGTAATTGACAGATTGCTGGAGGCTCAGTGTAGATAAGTCTGAGAGTTTAAAACTCCAGGGGGAATCCAGTCATGAGGAGGTCCCCACAGTATTGTATTACATACAGGAGCATAACCTGGTTCCCACAGTAAATATCTGAGAAAAATCCACTTGCACTTCTAGCAGGGCAAGGGGAAAGGGAACTAGTTTGAAATGTAACAGAGTACTCTGTAATAACCAGAAATTACAGACCAATGTTTCTCGTGAACACAGATATAAAAAACTTCAACAAAATATTAGCAAATCATATCCAACAATCTATAAAAAGAATTATACACTACAGCCAAGAAGGATTTATCCCAGGTTTGTAAGACTGGTTCAACATTTGAAAATCAATTAATGGAATCTATTACTAAATAGCTAAAAAAGAGAAGCACAGGATCATATCAATAGATATATAAAAAAAATTTAACAAAATCCAATACCCATTCAAGATAAAAATTATAAAAGGGAACTTCCTTACCTTGATAAAAAAAATATCTGCAAAAAACCAATAGCTAACATTATACTTAAGCAAATCAAAGCTTTCCCACTAAGATAAGGAAGAATGCAAGGCTGTCTCTTCTCACCACTCCTTATCAACATCATACTACTGGAAGTACTACTTAATGAAATAAGACAAGAAAAGGAAATAAAAGGTATATAGATTGGGAATTAAAAAATAAACTGACTGTTTACAGATGGCATGATCATCTATGTGAGAAATTTGAAAAAATTAACAAAACAAAAAACCCTGCAATTAATAAGCAATTATAGCCTGCCCTTTCCCTGTCTACACTATCCCCCAGTCATAATTATTATTCTGATTTTTATTCCCATAGATGAGTTGTACCTGTTAACCTCATATAAATGAAAGCATATTATGTATTCATTTGCACCTGGTTTCTTTCACTCAGCAAAACATATTAAAAATGTATTCATGTTTTTGCATGTATCAGTATTTTGTTCTCCTTATTGCTGAGTAATTATAGCCCAGAGTATGAATATACCACAGTTTATTAATTCATTTTCATACTGGTTAACATTGATTGTTTCCAGTTTAGGAATTTGCCCTTTAAATTGCTTGGCACTTCTGCTAAAAATCAAATGACATTATCTGTCTCTTTCCAGGCTTTCTATTCTATTTCATTGAATTATTTATCTATCCTATGCCAAAAACACTCTCGTCTTAATTACTCTAAGTTCATAGTAAATCTTGAAATGTGTTCGTGTGCATTTTTCATTTTTCTTCATGATCACCTTGCTGTTCTGGGTCCTTCACATTTTCATATTTATTTAGGAGTCATCTTGTCAATTTCTACAAGTTGGGTGATATATGTCCTATTTCACACAGCACAGTCCCAGTTTATTCCTGTTGTTTTAGCTTAATTAATCATCCACCCATATATCACCCTGCTGGGTTTTTATTGTGATATTGAATATGCAAATCATCTTGGAGTGAATTAAGATCATAAGAGTACTAAGTCTCCAATCTCTGAATATGGTATATCTTTCCGTTTGTTCAGGTCTTCTTTAATTTCTCTCAGCAGTGTTTTCATTTCAAGTGTCCTCACTTTACACTAGCTTCCTGCATTTTTACCATGTGTGGTGGTTTTAAAACATGTCCACAAATTCTTCACTACTCCTCACTCCAAGAGTTGAGATTAATTCCCCTCCCTGGAGTGAGGTCTGGGTTTAGTGAGTTGCTGCTAATGAACAGAATATGACAGAAGTGATGGTGTGTAACAAAAGGACTTTGCAGCTTTCTTCTTGTATCTCTTAGATCACTTGCTCTGGGGAAGGCCTATTTACAAGTCCTGAAGATACACATGCAGGCCTACAAAGAGGTCTCATGGAAAAGACCAGAGGCCTGCCAACAGCTGTGCGAGTGAGCCATCCTGGAAATGGATCCTGCAGCTCCAGTCAAGCCCAGATGATGTCGCTCTAGCTGACAGCCTGACTGCAGCGTTGGGAGGGGAGGACCCTGAGCCAGAGCCACCCAGCTAAGCCACTCTTGAGTTCTTGACCCACAGAAACTGGGAAATGATAAATGTCTGTGCTTTAATCTGCTAACCTGTCATAGAGTAATTCGTTATTATAGATAGATTATAGATTATAGATTCGTTATAATAGATAACAAATACATGTATAAAAATGAAATTTCATGTGTGTGTGGCAGGGGGGCTGGTTGTATTTAAATATTAATAGTATTAAGTTACCTGGTTGGTGGGAATATGAACCATTTAAATATTACATTTTACATTTCTATGTGTGAAAAATACATAATAAGTAAAATGGAAAAATAAACCTTGACACATAGTCCTAAGAATTCTGTCACCAAAACCAAGGAAGTTATTTTGCAAAGCAAAAAAATTATAAACTACTTACTGGTCTTTATCACAGTGTTCTCTCAGTGATGAGACATTATCATTAGGTCAAATTTGTAATAATAATAAACAGAATAGTCGCATAATTTAAATTTCAATTGTCCTTAGTGAAAAATCCTTTCTCAAATGTTATTGCAAGTTTTATATTATGCAGGTTTTTCTTGGTTTAGGGAGCAAGAAATTTTATTGGTCTTTACAGTTGCTCTAAGATCCATGGCAGTAGAGCAGGCAAGGTACAAAATATATACATACTAGGATATGTGAAGTGAGACAGTCTATAAAAATAGCATGCTGTCATCTGCCTTGTGGCTCTGTACACTTTATCTTATTTTAAGGGCATACACACTTGTGTATAGTCTGAAATTGACATTTTATATCTTATTATATATATACACATATATATTCATATACATAATTTTAAACTATTTTTCATCCAAGCTTTGTAACATAGCAGGTACTAGAGGAAGGTGGAAGAAAGAATTAAATGACTTTGATCAAGTAATTCCAGATTTAGTAGAAATTCTGCAAACAGGGTGATCATATAATTATCACCTATTCCAAGACACTTTTGAGAGTGAAGGGGGATGATTAATTAAGCTAAAACAGCAGGAATAAACTGGGACTGTGCTGTGTGAAATAGGACATATATCACCTTATCTTTGAAGCTTGAAAAATATTTACCCAGAAAGTAAGAATATTTTACTTTTATCACCTCTCCTCTAAAAACTCCAAGGAGCTCATATCTAAGATCACTTCTACAAATTTGATGATAGAATTTAGTCCCTATTTAGATTTGCCAATTGTAACACACATTTAATGAGATTGATCTTTTTAGTATGGTTATAAACAAAATAACTGTCATCAAAATTAAGTACAGCCCATATTTACAAATGAAACCTCTAAGAGCTTTTCGGCAGTTTTGAAAACTAATATCCCTGCCAGAGAATATTACAGGGAATGTAATACTGAAGATTGGTACAGCACTTGAAAAGTATAATTATAGTTGTTAAATACCATGAAATCTGAGCCAGGAAAGTGAGTAATCTTGTGAATAAAGATGCTATAAATGTGATAGAACTGAAATGAAGAGTAAGAAAAATGGATGGGACATCAGAAGAAAGCCAAATAGGAAGAGAGATGTGATGCTTGTTAATAAACGTGCACTCACACACACACAAACTCATCACTGAGTTTCCTGTGGAAAATATTACTTAAAGTGCCACCTGGTAAGCATAAAGTACAATTTCACTTCCACCATCCACCACTTTTTCTTCTAACACAGATATTTGAACTGTTTAAATGAATTTACTCTCTACTATTTTGGGTGAGTCTATCTAGTATAATTCTATTATGAAATCATAGTTCTTTTTTATATTTAGCAATAAAGCATTTTGAAACTATTTAAAAGCTATTCTTGAAGGTTTGTGATAGCTTCCAGTTGGCAATTGCATTGAAATGCTTTTTAGGTACCATTCGGGTTACTATATGGATTAAGGCCAGCTCCCACTGAGATGGTGGAATTTGAAAATGCAGACTAAATCTGAGAAGATTATTGTGGTGCACTCTTCTTTCCAGGAAAGCAACGCTAATCTCCCGCACCAATAGGAGATTGATATGGGTTAAGATGGTGACTATGGTGGGCAAGAAATATACATTAAATTGAGAATATGAGTTGATAGACATTTCTGGAAACCGATCTGTACATAGATTCAAATTTTCACATATAGATAACATTAGATGTAGAATTGCATTTTTTAGGAAATTGTTATAAGGTAAATAATAGGTAAATTGCAAAAACACAAACAAATTAGGACATATTTGTAACACTTTTGACAATAGTGATAATTAGAAACAACCCAAAAATCTAGCAATAAAGGTATGATTCAGTTACAAATGATAATGTATTACACTGAGAGATGTCTACAAAGTATTGTTAAGGAAGAATTCAGGTTCAAGTTTGTATGCTGGTGTGTGAATGCATGTGAACACCATTATTTCTCTCAGTAATAAACTGACACATTTACTTCCTGTTCTATCAACTATAAACACATCACCTAGCTTCCTATCTTACCCTGATGACATGAGCTGCCATTCCCTGGCCTTTTGCCCACTTTTCACCTCCCCACTGTCGTCTGCATTTCTACTTTATCAAGGATGATAATATTTATGTTCTGTTTTATAAGTACATCTAATTGTTTTACATTTGTCTTCACTGAAAAACAATAGTGCTTGTACTATTATGTCTTTGTAATTACAGGCTCTGCTTGAACAATAATTCAAAATCATAAAAACTGCAAACACTATAATATATTATTGTTTTTCCTGGCATGTCTAATGCTTTGTAAATTGCCTCTCTTTCCCCTTGCACCCTTTTCATATCCTCAGTACCGTTATACTTTACTACAACTCTCTTCTAAACTCCCTCTCTTCCCTCCCCTCGTAGAACTCCCTGCAGGCATCTTGGGTTCTTGCCTCCATCCTGGAGGGCTGCTCTCTAGAAGTACTAAACAGTGCTCTTCCTGGAACTTCAGGTCCCTGCTCTCCTGCATTGCATCATCTCTTTCTGAATGTCATGTCTTTCCCTTTTTATGCTAATGTTTTGGAAAATGTCTTCAATTAATTTTCTAAGGAAAGGCACTTAGGAAGTAAAGTTTATGAATCCTTGAACATGTATTTTGTATTCAGTTCTCAGATTTTATTTATTCCTAGGGGATTTATTTTCTTTTTACTTTTATTAAGTAAAGGGAAAAGGAAATTCACCTACATAATACAAAGGTTCCAGTTTGATCAAATTCCACAAAAACCTTTCCCTCCTATGTGATAAGTGCTGCTGCCTCTATCAGAGCAAACTTACTCTGCTTCCCAAATCCACAGGGGACATGTGAGAAACACCTCCTCACAGAGCTGGCTTACACTGTGGTGCACACGCTCAATTCCTGCTCTGTCCCAAAAGGTGAGGGCAGAGGGCGTGATGGTTCTCACAGAACTACTTTACAAATAGACTTGGGTTGACTCTTCAGAGGAGTCTCTTACGACACTTTTTAAAGAGATCTGGTGGGAATGTAAATTGATACAGCTACTATGGAGAACAGTATGGAGGTTCCTTAAAACACTAAAAATAGAACTACCATATGACCCAGCAATCCCACTACTGGGCATGTACCCTGAGAAAACCATAATTCAGAAAGAGTCATGTACCACAATGTTCATTGCAGCTCTATTTACAATAGCCAGGACATAGAAGCAACCTAAGTGTCCATCGACAGATGAATGAATATAGAAGATGTGGCACATATATATCATGGAATATTACTCAGCCATAAAAAGAAATGAAATTGAGTTATTTGTAGTGAGGTGGATGGACCTAGAGTCTGTCATACAGAAAGAGAAAAATAAATACGGTATGCTAACACATATATATGGAATCTAAAAAAAAAAAAAGATTCTGATGAACCTAGGGACAGGACAGGAATAAAGACGCAGACATAGAGAATGGACTTGAGGACACGGGGAGAGGGAAGTGTAAGGTGGGATGAAGTGAGAGAGAGGAATGGACATACATACACTACCAAATATAAAATAGATAACTAGTGGGAAGCAGCTGCATAGCACAGGGAGATCAGCTCTGTGGTTTGTGATCACCTAGAGGGGTGGGATAAGGAGGGTGGGAGGGAGACACAAGAGGGAGGGTATGAGGATATATGTATGCAATAGCCGATTCACTTTGTTATACAGCAGAAACTAACACAACATTGTAAAGCAATTATACTCCAATAAGGATGTTATAAATAAATAAATAAATAAAACTACTAGTAAATTAAAAAAAGAGAGAGAGAGATCTGAGCAGAAAGTAGGTCAAAGGGCCGTGGAAGCACTGCTGTGTGTCAAATGGAATGTCCCTGTTTGCGGAGTCATGGCGCCTAACAGAATCTGATCAGGCATTGTATGAAGACAAGGACACACTAGCACTGTGGCTTATCCAGTTAGTGTGGAGAAAGAGTCCTGGCATGGCCAAGAGTTCATAGGTGTGGACCCAAAAGTAATCTCGCTAAGCCTGGATTAGGTTGGCTGGCAGCATTTTGTGTCTGTATCCATCATAGAAGGAAAGAGCAGTGGTGAAGCAGAGCATGGGAATGCCTGTCTGGACACCAGTACTGATTGCCTGCCGTTGGGAGTCCTGGCAGTTTCCACAGCCGACTTAAAGAAGTCATCTAGTAGTAGATTCAGAAGCCCTGGGTTTCGATCAAATGCATCTTTTATCTTTCCTAGGAATACACTCCTGCTGATGCAGCACTCCCTCCACATCAGGGCAATGCCACCATAGTTGAGCGTCCAGCCAAATTCAGTGGCTACCTGTCCTAGCAACATAAAGCCCTGAGTATAAGTGATGATCTTGGAAGCATAGAGGGCCTTTCGAATGCCCCCGGGAATGATTCCTTATCTCCTTCAAACTGGATCTTTTGAGGTCCCTTCAGCTTTCTGCTGGCTTGGATCCTCTCATCCTTCAGAGATGATAAGCATCGAACAAAGACCGCTTCTCTGATGAGGGTGACAGAGACACCGTACTCCGGGGTCGAGATGGTGGTCAACTTCCCAGTGCCCTTCTGCCCCCGCACTGTCCCTGATCTTTAACAGCAGGTATTTTCCATCGGTCTTGGAACTTTAAAATATTGGCTATGATTTCAATCAGGAATGGCTCTAGCCCTCTCCTATTCCATTCCTCAAAAGCCTTTGCCATCTCCTTGTGCTCCACACCCAAGATGTTTTTCATCAGGTGGTAGGCCTTGCAAATCAGCTGCATGTCTCCATACTCTACCCTGTTGTGCACCATCTTCACAATGTGTCCTGCCCACTCATCTCCCACCCAGTCACACCAGGGTCCTCCAGTCCCCACTTTCACAGCGATGCCTTGGAAGATTGCCTTGATGTGGGGCCAAGCCTCCTTATTCCCTCCCTGCATAAATGATGGGCCATACCATGCCCCTTCCTCTCCACCACTAACTTCACTCCCCACAAACAAGATTCTCTTGGCCTTGGGGTCTCAACACTGTCTTGTGGTATCCTTGTATTTAGAGTTTCCTCCATTGATGATGATGTCACCAGTGTCCAACAAGGGTACCAGTTTTCCAATAAAATCGACAGCCAGGACAGTCTTCACAAGCAGGATGATTCACCAAGGCTTCTTCAGCTTGGAGACCACCTCCTTCAAGGAGTGAGCACCAACCACCTTGGTGCCTTTCGCCTCATTGGCCAAGAAATCATCAACTTTGGAGACTATCCTATTAAAAGCACAGACCACAAGGCCATGGACATTCATATTCAAAATTAAGTTCTGCCCATGACAGCCAGTCCAATCAGGGCAATATCAGCTTGGGCCATTGTAGTGGCAGCAGAGCGGGCTGGAACAAGGAGAGGCAAGGCACAGATGACCCTCCTTAGGTATATTTTTAATATATTTTTTTCATTCCTTCATAATTTTGGAAGCATTTTTATTGAGAGACTGAATATACAAGTGGACAATGCCCAGACCATATATAAAAATAAAACTCTGACATAGAGAACAGACTTGTGGTTGCCAGTGGGGAGATAGGGGGAGGGGGAGGGTGATTCAGAGTTTGGGATTATCAGATGCAAACTATTATATATAGAATGGATAAACAATAAGGTCCTACCGTATAGCACAGGGGACTATACTGAATATCTTGTGATAAACGACAACAGAAAAGAATATAAGAAAAGAATGCATATATGTGTATAAATGAGTCACTTCGCTTTACAGCATAAATTAACACAACATTGTAAATCAACTACACTTCAATAAAATAAATAAATAAATAAATAAATAAAATAAAACTCTGACCCCAAATCTGTGGCAACCAGCTTAGGAAATGAAGCCATTATCTAAAGAGCCAGGAAACCAGCCTACTATCTACAAGTCAGACTTGTAGGTCAGATCACTGTCTCTAACAAAAAATCCAGGAAGATCAAACAATAAACCCTTAAAAAAAATTGACCCAAAATGGCCAGAATTTGATTAACAACTGACAGCTTCTCTAAGTCTTGTTCCCACTTTCAATTTAGTGCCAACCAGAGAAAGCCAAATACACACCTAACCAATCACATGGGATGCCCTGCCTCTAGCAAGCCCACCTACAGATTTCCAACACCCCAGTCTCCAATTAGAGCACATCTGAAACCTTCCCTTTTTTTCAGTAAAAAGCTTTCCCAATCCTCTGCCTGCCTTTGAGTTTCTGGCAAAACCAAGTGATGGTGGCTGACTCCCTTGCTATAGAAACATGTGAATAAATAGCATTTTCTTTTTCTCATCTGTGTGGTCTTTGTTTATTTCCACATTATATATAAACTTCTAGAATCCAGGGCTACTCAGAAGCCTGATAACAGTGTGACTTTTTTTAAAAAAAATAGATTTGTTGGGATATAATTCACACATATCATACAAGTCACCCATTTAAAATGTACAATTCAATGGCTTTTAGTATAATCACAGAGCTGTGCAACCATCCCCACCAAAATTTTAGAATATTTTCTTCCCCCCAGAAGAAATCTGTACCCATTAAAGTCACTCCCCCTTTTCCCGCAACCTCCACTTCCCTAGGCAACCACTAATCTCCTCTCTGTCTCTATAGATTTGCCTAATCTCATCGTTTCATATAAAGGGAATCTTAAATATGTGGTCTTTTGTGACTGACTTTTCATTTAGGAAAATATCTCCAAGGCTCATCCCTGTTGAAACACGTGTCAGTACTTCATTCCTTTTTATGACCAGATAATATTTCATTGTATGGATACACTACATTTTATTTATCCTTTCATGAGTTGGGGTGTTTCCAGCACTACATTTTATTTATCTCTTCATGAGTTGGGGTGTTTCCACTTTGGGGCTATTAATAATACAACTATGAACTTTATTTACAGCTTTTTGTGTGAATATTTGTTTTCATTTCTCTTGGCTAGATACCTAGGAGTGGAATTGTTGGGTCATATATATGGTAACAACGTTTAACCTTCAGAGAAGCTATCGGACTGTTTTCCAAGGCAGTACACCACTCTCCACCCCAACAGCAATGTATGAGGGTTTCGATCCATCCACATTCTCACCAACATTTTTTAACATCTGTCTCTTTGATCATAGCCATCCTAGTGGCTGTTAGGTGGTATCCCATTGCTGTTTTGGTTTGGATTTCCCTGATGGCTAATGATTATTGAGCATCTTTTCATGTGCTTATTGGTCATTTGTTTACTTTCTTGTTCATTAAAATCCTTTGTCCATTTTGTAAATTATTTTTCCTTTTATTGTTGAGTTGAAAGGTGACCTGTTTTTTAACTTTGTTCTTTTCTTTCTGGAAACTTCAGCATCCTGAATTTTCACAGTAACATGTCCAGGCAAACATCTTTTCTTCCCATTGCTGGGCACCTGGTAGGCCCTTCCAACCTAGAGACTCATGCTTTGGTTCAGTGTTGCCTCCTTTATCATTTCTCTGATGGTTTATTACCCTCTTCTTTCTCTTTCAGGGACTTCCATTTTTAGGTAGCAAATCTTGAATTTATCCATATGTGTTTAATCTTTATTCTCATATTTTCCTTTCTTGTTTTTGGTCCTTTTTATTCTTTTCCTAGATTTGCTTAATTTCTTTCTGTACTCTTCAACTGAGTTTTTCCATTGGTTACATTTTTATATGTTCCTATTTTACAGCATATTGGTCTTATTTAATAAATGTAATATCTCTCTAAAAGATCTCTAAAGATACCAGGTATAGAGAGAATTTTAAAATTCTCTTCTGTTTTCTGGATTAATCATTCCCTCTTTGGCCATTGTTGCTAATTATTAACATTGCTCTTTCTTTTTGACATTCCTCATTTGTCTGGTCATCCTTTAATGCCTGTTTGAATTTAAGGTTAAGACAGTAGAAAATCTAGCAGAGGCCTTTGTACTGATGGACAAAAGTTTACCAACTTGCAGGTTTCATCTTCTGTTGAATCAGTGGCAAGTCAGCTGCTGTGAAAGGCTGAGATGTTGAAGGCTTCACTCTAGAAGTCTAGTTGCCACATAAAACACCTGGTTTTACCAGACAGTCCTTTACATTCCTGTAGATATGAAGCCTCCATTCTTGTTTTTATTGTGGTAAGTAAACATAACATAAAATTTACCACTTTACCCATTTTTAAGTGTATAGTTCAGTGGCATTAAGTACATTCATATTGTTGTGCAACTATCACCACCAACCATCTCCAGAACAATTTCATCTTCCCAAATTGAAACTCTGTGCCCATTAAACACTAACTTCCCATTCCCACAAATCCCCAGACACTGTTCTACTTTCTGTGTGTATTGTTATTTACTTATGTTCTTTTTTTTCTTTTTTGAATTTTATTTTTTATACAGCAGGTTCTTATTAGTTACCTATTTTATACATATTACTGTATATATGTCAATCCCAATCTCCCAATTCATCCCACCACCACCCCACCACCACTTTCCACCCTTGGTGTCCATACGTTTGTTCTCTATATCTGTGTCGCTATTTCTGCCTGGCAAACTGGTTCATCTCTACCATTTTTCTAGATTCTACATATATGCGTTAATATGTGATACTTAACTCTGTATGACAGTCTCTAGGTCCATCCACATCTCTACAAATGACCCAATTTTGTTCCTTTTTATGGCTGAGTAATATTCCATTGTATGTATGTACCACATCTTCTTTATCCATTTCTCTGTTGATGGGCATTTAGGTTTCTTCCATGACCTGGCTATTGTAAATAGTCCTGCCATGAACACTGGGGTGCATGTGTCTTTTTGAATCACGGTTTTCTTTGGGTATATGCCCAGGGGTAGAATTGCTGGGTCATTTTAGCTTTTTAAAGAAGCTTCATACTGTTCTCCATAGCGGCTGTATCAATTTACATTCCCACCAACAGTGCAAGAGGGTTCCCTTTTATCCACCCCCTCTCCAGCATTTGTTGTTTGTAGATTTGCTGATGATGCCCATTCTAACATGTGTGAGGTGATACCTCATTGTAGTTTTAATTTGCATTTCTCTAATAATTAGTGATGTTGAGCAGCTTTTCTGTGCCTTTTGGCAATCTGTATGTTTTCTTTGGATTGATGTCTATTTAGGTCTTCTGGCTTTTTGGATTGGGTTGTTTGTTTTTTTAATATTGAGCTGCACGAGAAGTTTATATATTTTGGAGATTAGTCCTTTGTCCGTTGATTCAATTGCAAATATTATCTCCCATCCTGAGGGTTAATTTTTCATCTTGTTTACAGTTTCCTTTGCTGTGCAAAAGTTTTTAAGTTTCATTAGGTTCCATTTGCTTATTTTTATTTTTACTTCCATTACTGTAGGAGGTAGGTCAAAAAAGATCTTCCTGTGATTTATGTCAAAGCGTGTTCTTCCTATATTTCCTCTAAGAGTTTTATAGTGTCCAGTCTTACATTTAGGTCTTTAATCCATTTTGAGTTTATTTTTGTGTATGGTGTTAGGGAGTTCTAATCTCATTCTTTTACATGTAGCTGTCCAGTTTTCCCAGCACCACTTATTGAACAGACTGCCTTTTCTCCATTGCATATCCTTGCCTCCTTTGTCATAGATTAGTTGACCATAGGTGCATGGGTTTATCTCTGGACTTTCTATTCTGTTCTATTCATCTATATTTCTGTTTTTGTGCCTGTATCATATTGTCTTGATTACTATAGCTTTGTAGTATAGTTTGAAGTCAGGAAGCCTGATTCCTCCAGCTAAGTTTTTCTCCCTCAAGATTGCTTTGGCTATTCGTTGTGTCTCCATACACATTTTAAGATTTTTTATTCTAGTTCTGTAAAAAATGCCATTGGTAATCTGATAGGGATTCCACTGAATCTGTGGACTGCTTTGGGTAGTATAGTCATTTTCACAATATTGACTCTTCCAATCCAAGAACATAGTATATCTCTCCATCTGTTTTTGTCATCTTTGATTACTTTCATCAGTGCCTTATAGTTTTCTGAGTACAGGTCTTTCACCTCCTTAGGTAGGTTTATTCCTAGGTACTTTATTATTTTGGTTGCAATGGTGAATGGGATTGTTTCCTTAATTTCTCTTTCTTATCTTTCATTGTTAGTGTATAGGAATGCAAGAGATTTCTGTGCATTAATTTTGTATCTTGCTACTTTACCAGGTTCATTGATTAGCTCTAGTAGTTTTCTGGCGGCATCTTTAGGATTCTCAGTGTATAGCATCATGTCATCTGCAAACAATGACAGTTTTACTTCCTTTTTAATTTGGATTCCTTGTATTTCTTTTTCTTCTCTGATTGCCATGGCTAGGACTTCCACATCTATGTTGAATAATAGTGGCAAGAGTAGACATCTTTTTCTTGTTCCTGATCATAGAGGAAATGCTTTCAGTTTTTCACCATTGAGAATGATGTTTGTTATGGGCTTGTCATATACGTTCTTTATTATGTTGAGGTAGGTTCCCTCTGTGCCCATTTTCTGGGGAGTTTTTATCATAAATAGGTGTTGAATTTTGTCAAAAAGCTTTTTCTGCATCTATTGAGATGATCATATGGTTTTTATTCTTCAGTTTGTTAATATGGTGTATCGTATTGGTTGATTTGCATATATTGAAGAATCCTTACATCTCTGGGATAAATTCCACTTGATCATGGTGTATGATCCTTTTAATGTGTTGTTGGACTCTGTTTGCTAGTATTTTGTTGAGGATTTTTACATCTATATTCATCAGTGATATTGGTCTGCAATTTTCTTTTTTTATAGTATCTTTGTCTGGTTTTGGTGTCAGGGTGATGGTGGCCTTGTAGAATGAGTTTGGCAGTATTCCTTCCTCTGCAATTTTTTGGAAGAGTTTGAGAAGGGTGGGTGTTAGTTCTTCTCTACATGTTTCATAGAATTCACTTGTGAAGCCATCTGGTCCTGGACTTTTGTTTGTTGGAAGATTTTTAATCACAGTTTCAATTTCATTACTCGTGATTGGCCTGTTCATATTTTCTATTTCTTCCTGGTTCAGTGTTTGAAGGTTATACTTCTCTAAGAATTTGTCCATTTCTTCTGGGTTGTCCATTTTATTGGCATAGAGTTGCTTGTAGTTGTCTCTTATGATGTTTTGTATTTCTGTGCTGTCTGTTGTAACTTCTCCTTTTTCATTGCTAATTTTATTGATTTGAGTCCTCTCCCTTTTTTTCTTTATGAGTCTAGCTAAAGGTTTATCAGTTTTATTTATCTTCTCAAAGAACCAGCTTTTAGTTTTATTGATCTTTGCTATTGTTTTCTTTGTTTCTATTTCATTTATTTCTGCTCTGATCTTTATGATTTCTCTCCTTTTACTAACTTTGGGTTTTATCTGTTTTTCTTTCCTTTAGGTGTAAGGTTAGATTGTTTATTTGAGATTTTTCTTGTTTCTTGAGGTAGGATTGTATTGCTATAATCTTCCCCTTTAGAACTGCTTTTGCTGCATTCCATAAGTTTTGGATCAGAATGTTTTCATTGTCATTTGTCTCTATGTAATTTTTGATTACCTCTTTGATTTCTTCAGTGATCTCTTGGCTATTTAGTAACATATTGTTTGGTCTCCATGTGTTTGTATTTTTTAAGGGTTTTTTTCCCCCTGTAATTAATTTCTAATCTCATAGCGTTGTGGTCAGAAAAGATGCTTGATATGATTTCAATTTTATAGAGGCTTGATTTGTGAGTCAAGATATGATCTATCCTGGAGAATATTCCATGTGCACTTGAGAAGAAAGTATAATCTGCTGTTTTCAGATGGAATGTCCTATAAATATCAATTAAATCTATCTGGTCTATTGTGTCATTTAAAGCTTGTGCTTCCTTATTAATTTTCTGCCTGGAGGATCTGTCCATTGGTGTAAGTAAGATGTTAAAGTCCCCCACTATTTTTGTGTTACTGTTAATTTCCTCTTTTATAACTGTTCGCATTTGCCTTATGTATTGAGGTGCTCCTATGTTGGGTGCATGTATATTTATAATTTTTATGTCTTCTTCTTGGATTGATCCCTTGATTATTATGTAGTGTCCTTCCTTGTCTCTCTCTGTATTTTAAAGTCTATTTTATCTGATATGAGTATTGCTACTCCAGGTTTCTTTTGATTTCCATTCGCATGGAATATCTTTTTCCACCCCCTCACTTTCAGTCTGTGTGTGTCCCTAGGTGTGAAGTGGGTATCTTGTAGACAGCATATATATGGGTCTTTTTTTTTTTGTATCCATTCAGTGAGCCTGTATCTTTTGGTTGGAGCATTTAATCCATTCACATTTAAGGTAATTATCGATATGTATGTCCCTAATACAATTTTCTTAATTCTTTTGTGTTTGTTTTTGTAGGTCCTTTTCTTCTCTTGTGTTTTCCACTTAGAGAAGTTTCTTTAGCACTTGTTGTAGAGCTTGTTTGGTGGTGCTGAATTCTCTTAGCTTTTGCTTGTCTGTAAAGTTTTTGATTTCTCTGTAGGATCTGAATGAGATCCTTGCCAAGTAGAGTAACCTTGGTTGTAAGTTCTTCCCTTTCATCACTTTAAATATATCGTGTCACTCCTTTCTGGCTTGTAGAGTTTCTGCTGACAAATCAGCTGTTAACCTTATGGGAGTTGCCCTGTATGTTATTTATCATTTTTCCCTTGTTGCTTTTAATAATTTTTCTTTAGCTTTAATTTTTGTCAATTTTATTACTATGTGTCTTGGCATGTTTATCCTTGGATTTAACCTGCCTGGGATTCTCTGCACTTCCTGGACCTGGGTGGCTATTTCCTTTCCCATGTTTGGGTAGTTTTCGACTATAATCTCTTCAAATATATGCTCAGTCTTTTCTCTCTCTCTTCTCCTTCTGTGACCCCTATAATGCGAATGTTGGTGCATTTAGTGTTGTGCCAGAGGTCTCTTAGGCTGTCTTTATTTCTTCTAGGTCTTTGTTAAACATTTCTTGCATCTCTTCGATCTTTGTCTCCATTCTTTTTCCAAGGTCCTAGATCATCTTCACTATCATTATTCTGAATTCTTTTACTGGAAGGTTGCCTATCTCCACTTCATTTAGTTGTTTTTCTTGTTCCTTCATCTAGTACATAGGCCTCTGCATTTTCATTTTGACTATCTTTCTGTGAATGTGGTTTTCATTCCACAGGCTGTGGAATTGTAGTTCTTCTTGCTTCTGCTGTCTGCCCTCTGGTGAATGAAGCTATCTAAGAGGCTTGTGCAAGCTTCCTGATGGGAGGGACTGGTGGTGGGTAGAGCTGAGTGTTGCTCTGGTGGGCAGTGCTCAGTAAAACTTCAATCCACTTGTCTGCTGATGGTGGGGGTGAGTGCACTCCCTGTTGGCTCTTTTACCTGAGGCGACCCAGCACTGGAGGCTACAGGCTCTTTGGTGGGGCTAATGGTGGACTCTGGGAGGGCTCACGCCAAGGAATACTTCCCAGAATTTCTGCTGCCAGTGTTCTTGTCTCCGTGGTGAGCCACAGCCACCCCCAGCCTCTGCAGGAGATCCTCCAACCCTAGCAGGTAGGTCTGGGTCAGTCTCCTATGGGGTCACTGCTCCTTCCCCTGGGTCCTGATGCACACACTACTTTGTGTGTGCCCTCCAAGAATGGAGTCTCTGTTTCTCTCAGTCCTGTCAAAGTCCTGCAGTCAAATCCCACTAGCCTTCAATGTTTGATTCTCTAGGAGTTCCTCCTCCTGTTGCTGGAACCCCGGGTTGGGAAGTCTGACTTGGGACTCAGAACCTTCACTCCAGTGGGTGGACTTCTGTGGTATAATTGTTCTCCAGTTTGTGAGTCACCCACTCAGATGTTATGGAATTTGATTTTATTGTGATTGAGCCTCTCTTACCAACTCATTGTGGCTTCTCCTTTGTCTTTGGATGTGGGGTATCTTTTATGGTGAGATCCAGTGTCTTCCTGTCTTCCTTCTTTCAGCAGTTAGTTGTGATTCTGGTGCTCTCACAAGAGGGAGTTCATTTATTATGTTCTATTTCATGCATTTTTGCTTTGAGTTCTGTGCTGGAGGTAAAGATGTGTGGGAAGTGAATATTATCCAGCTACAATCTTTCCATCTACCTCCACGCCCTTGTTTTCAAGGCTACACTCACTTGGACCCCTCTCCTAACCCACAGGGTTTGTAAGGTGAAGCCTTTCTGATTTGTGCCCCTCTTTGGACATCTTCTAAGTTGTGGTTTCCTCTCCCTTTCTGAACTAGGCCCTATTCCTTCACTCACTCTCTACATCCTGTATTTTCATAAAATCTTTCACACACCGTTGAACCTCCCTCCATGTCCTATTTCTACATTTTTATTCCTAGTACGATGAGTTTTTGAACTCAGTAGTAGATATCATTATATGTTCAACCTGCCATATTAAAATATAAGCCTGTGCTAAAAATTTTAAACTCTTGACTGTTACCAAGTCTACTTAAACAGACATCTAATAGTTTTATATCTAAAATCAGTAACAAAATTCAAAGAGGTATTTTTCAAATAATAAAAATTCAAAGAGGTATTCAGAATCAGTATATGAGACATGTAATTTTTCATAAATAAATTTAAATCCTAGACTCCTATACATAGCTCAGATATAGGTTTAAAATCAACTACTTTTGTGACTACCATATTTAAGTTCTTTAGTAATTCTTTACTATTAAAGTCTCAGCAGAGTAGCATATTGTCATTAAATAGGCATTTACTGTGTATTCATGAAAGATAATGAGGAACTGGATTCCCATTGTTCATTATGACCATACAGGAAAGAGATCAACATAGAAGCTGACTTTAAAGTCCAGGTTTGGGCATTTATTAACTTTCCTTGGACAATTTTCTCAACATCTCAAGTCATTTTTCATCTGTGAAATAGGTTTAAAATGACACCTATTCACAGGACATCTGTGAAAAAATAGATAAAATAGATAAAGCAAAATAGATAAAGCACGTGTAAGTCTGGGCTTAGAGTAGATGTTAAATAATGGCTACTAGCCATTATTATCCAAAGTTGGACTCCACTATCACTCCCTGTGGGTCAGGGTCCTGGGTCTAACAATGGCTGTGCTACTCAACCTCATTGTTGAAGTGGGGATGATACTGAGCCTACAATTAAAGGGTCATTTTGAGGATGAAAGGCAATAGAGATACAGGATTTAAAACAATGCTCTTATTATCCTCATCTGCACCATCACTACATGATTATTTGGTCTCTCTAAAGCAGACCATATTATTGAACCTAATGCCTACAGAGTCACGGTGAAAAGCTGAATCCAAACATTATTTTATGATCATGCCACCTCCCCACTCATTCTTTTCCTTTGCTCCTCTGCCCTCCACCCCACCTCAAAATATTTAAAGTCATTTTTATCTTTACATGTTGAACTGATATCATATTTATAATATTCCACATTTGAATCATCACCAATGGCCTATGGAATTAATAGCTGTCTTTATTATCTTTAAAAATAACTGAAATCTACAGAAAACTGCTTCACTTTTAACTTCTGTTGCTTCTACATTTCACTGAATTTTAAGTGTGCCTTTCCTGAATTGCTGCCATGTTATTTTTTCCTTCAGTAAGAAGGAAAATTGTTAAACTTCATTGCAAATGCCTTTAAGAGTTTTCTAACATTTTATCTTAACAACCTGATCTAAAAATTAATCATTATTTCCACAATAGAGTTTTCTTACAGGTGGAAATGCAGTTCCATTTAATAGAGATTGAGTTATCTACAGTAAGTTGCACTGGCTTTCAGCCAAAATGGACAAGAAACTCAAATTTTACCAAGTCATGATTTTTTTCAACCTGCTTGCTTGTAAAGCCTATTTTGATTATCTAGGTGTCATCTAAGGAGATGATACTCTTACTTATTTTCCTTTTTAGAGTATGTGTCTTTATACCTGCCGGTCCCTTTTCCTGGGCTCCCCTTCCCATTGTGTCCACCTTACAGCCCCCACCTGTTCTCCAGATCCAGCTCACTGTCACCTCTGATGTTTTCTTTTTAAATTACTGAGTCCCACTTACATGCTCCTCTTCATTCCCTCAGAATTTCATCCCTACCTCCACTATAGCCCTTACCATTATACATAGCAATTGCTAAAGACCAGTTCCACCCACTGGACTGAATCTGAGTGGAAGTCAGTGTGGGTTCTTCTCTAACTCTCTAATATTTTATGATCAATAAATGTCTGGGGCTTCCCTGGTGGCGCAGTGGTTGAGAGTCCACCTGCCGATGCAGGGGACACGGGTTCGTTCCCTGGTCCGGGAAGATCCCACATGCCACGGAGCAGCTGGGCCCGTGAGCCATGGCCGCTGAGCCTGCGTGTCCAGAGCCTGTGCTCCGCAACGGGAGAGGCCACAACAGTGAGAGGCCCGCATACCACAAAAAAAATTAAAAAATAAATGTCTGTTGAAAGAAGGACTTAATAAGTCATCCCATTGGAGGACATCAGCTACTTTCTTTTGCTCAAATCTCCTCCTTTGGGAGAACAATGCCCAGACCCACATATCCTCAGAGACCCATGAGGTAATACAGACTTTGGTTCCAAAGATGGATGTGTGGTCTAGGAATGGACAATCAGAGAACTCAAGCACTTCATCCAGCTGACCACTAGGACTAAGTCAAGAATGGACATGTGACTTTTGTGGGCCAAGGAAGGTCATTGCAAGGAGAATTTGGAAAGATGCACTTTCTTTTCTCTGGGACCACCACTAAGAGTGATCAATGTAAGACTAGAGTTGATGATGGCTGTCTTTGCCACCACACGGAAACACTTTACCAGAATGAAGTTAATCCAGAAAAAATAAGAGCTAAAGAATGGCTCAGGACAAACTTCTGCTGACATCATTTGATTCTCAACTCCAGACATGCCTAAAATCCATTCTTATCTTCTCCCATTACATAAGTTTTTTGTTTTCTTAAGCTAGTTTGCGTGTCATTTCTGTCACTGGCAACAAAAAAAAGTCCTGGAAAAACACAGTTACTCTCTCAAAAAAGGTTGTGAACATTTAAACCATGGAGTAAAACACACTATTATTGGCTGCGTAGGTACCTGACTTATACCTTTGGATGCAGTGGCATACTGCTGTAAATAATAAGCTAACCCATCACCAACTATTTTTACAGGAACAAATAAAAGATAAAAAATGTTTCCTTCTTCTTTCAAAATCCCCTGACACAGCTCTGCTATGAGATTAAAAGTATATGCTCATATTCAAAAACAAATATATTGTGATTTTTCTTATTGTCAAGTTGATAAACAAAAGCCAGCAAATGAAAAAACTACATCAAGAAAAATATTTTTAAAGTTAACTATTTCTTCCTTCCACAAGAAAGAGTGGGTTTTTGGAGATTTGATAACATGAGAATAAACCGTGCTGACATACTGAAACCCCAGTTGTGAAGATCCATTGCACATATTCTTGAACTTTAATATGCATAGGAGTCATCAGAAGGTATGCATTAAACATTAGGATTCAAAGACACCATCCCAAAGATTCTGGTTCATTTGCTAAAGTGGGACCAGGAATCTAACTTTTAAATAAGTACCCCAAGGCAGTCTGAATTAAACTGTGCCTTGCTCTCTGAGGTAAAGGGAATCATAAAATTATGAAACTTGGAGATGAGTCTTTCCTTACAAGGTGAGAAATGAAACTAGCTTTCACAAAAGGAAATATTAAACAGAGAAAGTGTTAGATTTTAGAGTATTATTTTCTTAGAATGCATAGGACAAAAGATATGGAAGGCCTCTTTCGCCCAGAAAAATATAAAGCCCCAGTTCTATTTCTTTCTCCTTTAGAAACTAGTTTATTTCTTTATTTTTTATTAAATGGGACACAGAAAATTGCTTAGAAATAATATGGCTTCCTGAACCTTAAATCCAAGGCATAAAATTGGGTACATTCTTGGAACATAAAATGTTAGATTTCAGAGGAATCTTACAGGCCATTTAACCCAACCATTATCAGATGTTGGACTCTTTTCTGTACTATTCCCTAAAAGTGGTCATTCAATCTCTGCTTGAACACATCCAATGACCCAGAACTAATTACTTCATGAGAAAGCAATTATTTTCTCTTATGGTCAAAGTTTGTGTTTGTTTGTTGGTTTGTTGGTGACAGATATTTTTCCCCTTCCTTTAGGCTAAAATATACCTCCCAGTATAGGATTTTCATCAGTCTTAGGTCTGCTCGCTCTGTTGACACACAAAAAATATAGCTGTCCTATTTGAAAAGTTATCAGGAGGACACCCTCTCAATTCTCTCTTTTCCAGATTAAACAACCAGTTTCTTCAGCTCTTTCTTTCCTGCCTCAGTTTCTAGATATTTTCCCCATCTGATCACCCCCTGCCCTTTATTCTCCTACTTGTTCGATTGCTCTCTTGATTTAGAGGATTTAAGGAACAGGGTAAATATGTTATTCTGGTTTTCCAAAACTAATTCACGAGGATTAAAGCTACTCTTAACAAGCCCTCTTGGTGCATCATACTCTCAGCAGAGAATAAAGAAAGCTTCTTTTAACTGAGAGCAATAAACATCAGGAAAGTGGCAATGCTAGTTTTTCTTCCCCGAACCTGCAGTCTCAGGTGAGTAAGAACCCCATGTGTCTCTCATTTGAGGTGATGGTATGTGTGCTTTATGACTCCCTGGACCCAGAGAATGTTTCCTCTTGGATCGCCGTTTCCAGGTGCTTGTTTAAAAGGCAGGAACAAAGGGTGTTGACACATCGGTCATCCTGTCCTCAGGGCCAGCTGTTCCTCCTGCAGTATTGGTGCCCTTGCTACCAAGATGGTGATGCCAAAGTGGACGCCTGGCTTGTTTACTTTCTCATTTGAAGTGAGTCACTAATTTTTATTAGATCAACATGTAACTTTCCTGGTAAGATCATTTTTTAATGCTAGAAAGAGATCATTTTAGGGATCCATCTTTGCTGTCTGGAACCAGGATGTTATTTTTGTTTTAGTTTTTTTTTTTTTAAAATATTAGTACTTGTCATGTGAAAAAAAATTTGACGTTTTCTTGCCCTTTATTCATCCCCCAAGGCACAAGAATGATAAAGAAGCCCCTGATTTACTTGTATTAACAATTCAAGTTTTAGATTTGCTTCACAGGCTGGTAAGAACTTCCCTGAGCCTCAGGGGAGGCCCTCAGACTGGCCAAGTCCAGGGCATCTGGACCTAAGTGTAGAGTGTGACCTTTACCACCAAGAATATTTACATGATGTAAAGTGGTAGGTGCTGCAAGAGAGGTACAGATAAAGTATTTTGAGAATATGAAAAAGAAGATATTGTTTCAGGATAAAGTAAATAAAGTTTGAGTTTTCAGAGAAAGAAGGGCAAGAGATTCCAGGAGAGGGCGCTCCTGTGGGAGGAAACTGGGGGAAGGAGCTCGGGGTGGTGGCTTCATCCGTAACCTAACACAAGAGATGAGAAAATAAAGTATTACAGCAGAGATAAAATAGCTCATGAATCCTGAATATTCTTTTCTAAAGTGATTTACTAATAATGGTATTAAAATATGTAATCAGTTATTTCTATTCTTTATGATAAAATCAATTAAACAAATTCGTAATGCAAATGAACTATTCTTTTCCAACTACAGGGACCTAAAAAGTAAAACACTACTGCACTAATTTTCAGAGCCATATACTGCTACCAGTAATTTGCTCTTAAATAAAGTAGTCTGATTCTGACTAGACATATATGATAAAGTAAAATGCAGAAGATATTTTAAACACCGAGTACATATTATATGACTCCTGTAAAGTTTACAAGCACAAGCTTGAGGTTTAATTACTAATATCTCTCAAATTTCATTTATTTATTTATTTATTTATTTATTTATTCTCATTAGTCATCCTTTTTCTTTTAAATATTAACTCTGCCATTTATTTATTTATTTTTAACATCTTTATTGGAGTATAATTGCTTTACAGTGGTGTTAGTTTCTGCTTTATAACAAAGTGAATCAGTTATACATATACCTATGTTTCTATATCACTTCCCTCTTACATCTCCCTCCCTCCCACACTCCCTACCCCACTGCTCTAGGTGGTCACAAAGCACTGAGCTGATCTCCCTGTGCTATGCGGCTGATTCACACTAGCTATGTATTTTATGTTTGGAAGTGTATATATGTCCATGCTACTCCCTCACTTTATCATAGCTTACCCTTACCCCTCCCCATATCCTCAAGTTCATTCTCTAGTAGGTATGTGTCTTTATGCCCGTCTTGCCCCTAGGTTCTTCATGACCATTTTTTTTCTTAGATTCCATATATATGTGTTAGCATATGGTATTTGTTTTTCTCTTTCTGACTTACTTCACTCTGTATGACAGATTCTAGGTCCATCCACCTCACTACAAATAACTCAATTTTGTTTCTTTTTATGGCTGAGTAATATTCCATTGTATATGTGTACCACATCTTTATCCATTCATCTGTTGATGGACACTTAGGTTGCTTCCATGTCCTGGCTACTGTAAATACAGATGCAATGAATATTTTGGTAAATGACCCTTTTTGAATTATGGTTTTCTCAGGGTATATGCCCAGTAGTGGGATTCCTGGGTCGCATGGTAGTTCTATTTTTAGTTTTGTAAAGAACCTCCATGCTCTTCTCCATAGTGGCTGTATCAATTTACACTCCCACCAACAGTACAAGAGAGTTCCCTTTTCTCCAAACTCTCTGCAGCATTTATTGTTTGTATTGTTCAATGATAGCCATTCTGACCGGTGTGAGATGATATCTCATTGTAGTTTTGATTTTCATTTCTTTAATGATTAATGATGTTGAGCATTCTTTCATGTGTTTGTTGGCAATCTGTATATCTTCTTTGGAGAAATGTCTATTTAGGTCTTCTGCCCATTTTTGGATTGGGTTGTTTGTTTTTTTGATATTGAGCTGTATGAGCTGCTTGTAAATTTCGGAGATTAATCCTTTGTCAGTTGCTTCATTTGCAAATATTTTCTCCCATTCTTAGGGCTGTCTTTTTGTCTTGTTTATGGTTTCCCTTGCTGTGCAAAAGCTTTTAAGTTTCATTAAGTTCCATTTGCTTATTTTTGTTTTTATTTCCATTTCTCTAGGAAGTGGGTCAAAAAGGATCTAGCTGTGATTTATGCCATAGAGTGTTCTGCCTATATTTTCCTCTAAGAGTTTGATAGTGTCTGGCCTTACATTTAGGTCTTTAATCCATTTGGAGTTTATTTTTCTGTATGGTGTTAGGGAGTGTTCTAATTTCATACTTTTCATGTACCTGTCCAGTTTTCCCAGCACATCTTATTGAAGAGACTGTCTTTTTTCCATTGTATATTCTTTCCTCTTTTATCAAAGATAAGGTGACCGTATGTGCGTGGGTTTATCTCTGGGCTTTCTATCCTGTTCCATTGATCTATATTTCTGTTTTTGTGCCAGTACCATACTGTCTTGATTACTGTAGCTTTGTAGTATAGTCTGAAGTCAGGGAGCCTGATTCCTCCTGCTCTGTTTTTCTTTCTCAAGATTGCTTTGGTTATTCAGGGTCTTTTGTGTTTCCATACAGAGTGTGAAATTTTTTGTTCTAGTTCTGTGAAAAATGCCATTCATAGTTTGGTAAGGATTGCATTGAATCTGTAGATTGCTTTGAGTAGTAGAGTCATTTTCACAATATTGATCCTTCCAATCCAAGTACATGGTATATCTCTCTACCTATGTGTATCATCTTTAATTTCTTTCATCAGTGTCTTATACTTTTCTGCATACAGGTCTTTTGTCTCCTTAGGTAGGTTTAATCCTAGATATTTTATTCTTTTTGTTGCAATCGTAAATGGGGGTATTTACTTAATTTCACTTTCAGATTTTCCATTATTAGTGTTCAGGAATGCTAGAGATTTCTGTGCATTAATTTTGTATCCCACTACTTTACCAAATTCATTGATTAGCTCTAGTAGTTTTCTGGTCCTATCCTTAGGATTCCCTATGTATAGTATCATGTCATCTGCAAACAGGGACAGGTTTACTTCTTCATTTCCTATTTGGATTCCTTTTATTTCTTTTTCTTCTCTGATTGCTGTGGCTAAAACTTCCAAGACTATGTTGAATAATAGGGGTGAGAGTGGGCAACCTTGTCTTGTTCCTGATCTTAGTGGAAATGGTTTCAGTTTTTCACCATTGAGGGTGATGTTGACTGTTGGTTTGTCATATATGGCCTTTATTATGTTGAGGAAATTTCCCTCTATGCTTACTTTCTGGAGGGTTTGTATCATAAATGGGTGTTGAATTTTGTTGAAAGTTTTCTCTGCATCTATTGAGATGATCATATGGTGTTTATCCTTCAATTTGTTAATATGGTGTACCACATTTATTGATTTGCATATACTGAAGAATCCTTGCATTCCTGAGATAAACCCCACTTGATCATGGTGTATGATCCTTTTAATGTGCTGTTGGATTCTGTTTGCTAGTTTTTTGTTGAGGATGTTTGCATCTATATTCATCAGTGATATTGGCCTGTAGTTTTCTTTTTGTGACGTCTTGGTCTGGTTTTGGCATCAGGGTGATGGTGGCCTCGTAGAATGAGTTTGGGAGTATTCCTCCCTCTGCTATATTTTGGAAGAGTTTGAGAAGGATAGGTGTTAGCTCTTCTCTAAATGTTTGATAGAATTAGCCTGTGAAGCCATATGGTCCTGGGCTTTTGTTTGTTGGAAGATTTTTAATCACAGTTTCAATTTCAGTGCTTGTGATTGGTCTCTTCATAGTTTCTATTTCTTCCTGGTTCAGTCTCGGAAGGTTGTGCATTTCTAAGAATGTGTCCATTTCTTCCAGATTGTCTGTTTTATTGGCATACAGTTGCTTGTAGTTAACTCTCATGATCCTTTGTATTTCTGCAGTGTCAATTGTTACTTCTCCTTTTTCATTTGTAATTCTATGGATTTGAGTCTTCTCCCTTTTTTTCTTGATGAGTCTGGTAATGGTTTATCAATTTTACTTATCTTCTCAAAAAACCAGCTTTTAGTTTTATTGATCTTTGCTATCGTTTCTTTCATTTCTTTTTCATTTATTTATGATTTCATCTTTATGATTTTTTTCCTTCTGCTAACTTTGGGGTTTTTTTGTTCTTCCTCTAATTGCTTTAGGTGTAAGGTTAGGTTGTTTTTTTGAGATGTTTCTTGTTTCTTAAGGTAAGGTTGTATTGCTATGAAATTCCCTCTTAGAACTTCCTTTGCCACATCCCATAGGTTTTAGGTCATCGTGTTTTCTTTTTCATTTGTTTATAGGTAATGTTTGATTTCCTCTTTCATTTCTTCAGTGATTTCTTGGTTATTAAGTAGTGTATTGTTTGGCTTCCATGTGTTTGTATTTTTTACAGATTTTTTTTCCTGTAATTGATATCTAGTCTCATTGCGTTGTGGTCAGAAAAGATACTTGATACGATTTCAATTTTTTTAAATTTACCAAGGCTTGATTTGCAACCCATGATATGATCTATCCTGAAGAATGTTCCATGAGAACTCGAGAAGAATGTGTGTTCTGTTGTTTTTGGATGGAATGTCCTATAAATATCAATTGAGTCCAACTTGTTTAATGTATAATTTAAATCTTGTGTGTCCTTATTTGTTTTCATTTTGGATGATCTGTCCATTGGTGAAAGTGGGGTGTTAAAATCCCCTACTATGATTGTGTTACTGTCGATTTTATTGCTGTTAGTATTTGCCTTATGTATTGAGGTGCTCCTACGTTGGGTGCATAAATATTTACAATTGTTATATCTTCCTGGATTGATTCCTTGATCAGTATGTAGGGTCCTTTTTTGTCTCTTGGAATTGTCTTTATTTTAAAGTCTATTTTGTCTGATATGAGAATTTCTACTCCATGTTTCTTTTGATTTCCATTTGCATGGAATATCTTTCTCCATCCCCTCACTTTCAGTGTGTATGTGTCCCTAGGTCTGAAGTGGGTCTCTTGTAGACAGCATGTATACGGATCTGGTTTTTATATCCATTCAGCCAGTCTATGTCTTTTGGCAGGAGCATTTATACCTATTACATTCAAGATAATTATCGATATGTATGTTCCTATTATCATTTTCTTAACTATTTTTGGTTGTCTTTGTAGGTCTTTTCCTTCTCTTCTGTTTCTTCCCTAGAGAAGTTCCTTTAGCATTTGTTGTAAAGCTGGTTTGGTGGTGCTGAATTCTCTTAGCTTTTGCTTGTCTGTAAAGGTTTTAATATCTCTGTCAAATATGAATGAGATCCTTGCTGGGTAGAGTAGTCTTCATTATAGGTTTTTCCCTTTCATCACTTTAAATATGTCTTGCCACTCTTTTTTGGTCTGCAGAGTTCCTGCTGCAAGATCAGCTGTTAACCTTATGGGGATTCCCTTGTGTGTTATTTGTTGTTTTTCCCTTGCTGCTTTTAATATGTTTTCTTTGTATTTAATTTTTGATAGTTTGATTAATATGTGTCTTGGTGTGTTTGCCCTTGGATTTATCCTGTATGGGACTCTCTGTGCTTCCTGGACTTGATTAACTATTTCCTTTCCCATATTAGGGAAGTTTTCAACTATAATCTCTTCAAATATTTTCTCAGTCCCTTTGTTTTTCTCTTCTTCTTCTGAGACCCCTATAATTCGAATGTTGGTGAGTTTAATGTTGTCCCAGAGGTCTCTGAGACTGTCCTTAATTCTTTTCATTCTTTTTTCTTTATTCTGCTCTGCAGTAGTTATTTCCACTATTTTATCTTCACTTATCCGTTTCTCTGCCTCAGTAATTCTGCTATTGATTCCTTCTAGTGTATTTTTCATTTCAGTTATTGTATTGTTCATCTCTGTTTGTTTGTTGTTTAATTCTTCTAGATCTTTGTTAAACATTTCTTGCATCTTCTCGATGTTTGCCTCCATTCTTTTTCTGAGGCCCTGGATCATCTTCACTATCGTTATTCTTATTTCTTTTTCTGGAATATTGCCTATTTCCATTTCATTTAGTTGTTTTTCTGGGGTTTTATATTTTTCCTTCTTTCTGGTACAGAGCCCTCTGCCTTTTGATCTTATCTGTCTTTCTGTGAATGTGGTTTTTGTTCCACAGGCTGCAGGACTGTAGTTCTTCTTGATTCTGCTGTCTGCCCTCTGGTGGATGAGGCTACTCAAATTTTATTTTATGTGAAAAACTCTTGAGAATACTGTGGATGGTCATTATCACCACTTACTACACTGTTGACCTACCATCCAATCTCTGCCTGCACTTATACATATTAGGCTCCAGCTGGTCTGGGGGTTACGTGCTCATGGTCATTATGCAGCTAACTTCTTCTATCTGGTGAGGGTTTTAGTGTCTATATAATAACTCAGGAATGTGGACATATCCTTCAGAGAGGAGCTAAGGATTCTGTGACTCTGTTATATGGTGATTTACTTTTTAATTTGTCGTCAGTTCTCCTGGCTATTTCTTATTACTACATGTCCACCTTCTTTTCAATCATTAATTCTTGAGCCAGCCTTTTGTGAGTCAGGGGAGGCCTGGGAGACTACAGCTTTTCTACAAACAAGAGGTAGGCAGAGGACATGAGGGGGGCAGTCTTTCCCAGGAAGGCCCCATAGGACCCTGCTTGGTTACAGAAGGAGGAAAAGAGAGGGAAAAGAACAGGCAGGGGCACTAATTTTCTTCTCTGACAAACTGAGGAGTCAAGAGATACAGACTCTAGTTAATGGAAAGAGATCAAGGTTAAGTATGGTATCTATATTACGTATATTACTGATTGCATAGGTAAACAACTGAGGAAATAAAACAGCAATAGTAGGCAAAAGTATGCAAAAATTTGGGGGGTTAGAAAGTGGAAGTTGGCAATAAAGTCCACTGTTGGTAAGAAAAGAAAGAGTGGCAGAAGTCAACTGCAACAGAGGAAACCACTGAGAGGCTTTGCCCCTGGGATCAGGCCTGGGTGGGATTGGTGGAAATGGATACAGTTAGGAACTGCTGTTTTTCATAACCAGCTCTTTCATGCTATTTTATTTTCCATTCATGTGTTTGTATAATTTATATTTTTAAGTTAATATAAATAATGAAAACAAATTTTCTATGTACAGTCAATGTTTCTTAGTAACAAAACTGAAATGATTTATAAATTTTTTTATATTGTTAAGAATAACAACAAACACACAAGCCAATTTTTTGCATATTTCCAATTTATTTTGAAAAACATTCTCCAAGTGTGACTCTTTCTGCCTTGGGAGGTTGAATCTGAATAAAATATAAAATGAATTTAATAGTTATAGTTCAGATAAGGAGGTTATGTCTCAGGGGTTCTGGTTTCTTGATTTTTTTTTTTTTAACCATTCACTGTTGACTTAACATTGCTCCTTTTCCTGATGGGTTGTCACTGCAATAGACTCACAGAATAGCTATGCTTATAAAAACACCTAAGGGAAGTTACCTGGTTACAAAAAAGAAAGATAACTGTTCCAAACAAGTAATATACTGAAAAAAATGCACAAAAACGAGATTAAGGGACTCCAAAGGGAATTTCCTGTTAGGTGTCTGGCATAAGCAAAAGCAAAGATGATTTCTGTTATCAAGTGGAACAGAGAACATACCTAAGATTATTTGAGCATAAAAATGGGGTCTTATTGCTTTTTACCTCAAGTCTTTATTCTTCTTTTTGGCTAAATCTACAAAAGCAAACAGACTTTAAAAGCTTAAAATCTGTTTCACCTTAGTTACTTCACACACACTTTGTTTGGAACACTGAACTTTTCCCCAAGAGCCCCTTTTCAATTCTTTCCATATTAAACCATTTTTTACATAAAGTTGTTATACTTTATAATACTCAATACGTATACAACTTAAGCCCTGAAGCAAGTATCCAGTGAACTGTCACTAAACTCAGTAATTTAAACAAAAGCACTTGGGGTCCCAATTTTTAGGATATTTGAATCAACTTTTCATTTTACATACTGCAGGCAATTATACAACTAAAGTCAAAATTGTAGTTGAATTTTAAAATCTATAATGATTTTCCTCATTGGACAAAACTGTCTCATTTTATCAGAAACAATTTAGCTATCTCTAAGGATTTGGATTTTCTTCTGAGTCTTTCTTAACAGAAATATCATTATAAATAAGTGTTGAGCCACTGAGTTGGTATAATTAGCAGGTAAGGTTAAGCAGGCTGAAGAGGCTACTTCCTGCTGCCCAGACCCAAGATGGGTAACTTGCCAAATGCAACCAAATATATTTGTCCTTAGTTACTTACTGCTCATAAAATCTTCTAATTCTCAGGATGCTCACTAGTCCCCTTAAGATTTTTGTTAGGTATTTTCTTTTTTTGTTAGGGTACAGCTTTTTGTTGACTGTGTGTTTATGAGAAATAGGAATGCATTGAATGATACAATAGTATCAATTGTTAGAGAAATGCCCCAAAGTAAATGTAAGAGAAATTACTGAGAAGTGACACCTGTGATAATAAATAGAAAAGTGGACTGGCAGAGTCTGAGCAATTATTTTCATAAAATGATGCCAGACTCTTATTCTCAAGTGAGAATCATCACTTTGATATTTTATAGATATCATGTTATTCAAAATTATATTCTCTGTGTCAGCACAACATGGGATTCTAAATTTTCATCTTAAGAAATGTTTCATTATAGTATAGGGTAGCATAGTAACCAGTTGGAAAATAATATCCATTTCATTTTGAAGTTGTTTTTTCTTTTAATTTGGTAATACAAGCATCTCTACCTTAAATTACATATCCTTGGCAAAGATACTTTTAGCTCAACTCGGTTTAGCAAATATTTATCCTGTAGCTACTGCAAATCAGTGCTGTATTAAGCATAGAAATTTCAAACATAAAGCAAAGAAATGCAAGAAAGTTGAGAAATATTTTTCATATACTGATGTGAATTTAACAGCGAAGTCTTTCAGGAGAACAATTATAAGGTTATGTATTAAAAACTTTAGTACCTTTGATCCAGCAATTCCATAAGTTTAGCTTAAGATAAGCTTAATAGGAGGAACAATGCATGCACAATGTATTCACAATATGGCACATTTATAATTCCCTCTTTAAATGCAAATGTCAGTATATATTTTTTTTATTTTGATATTCTCCTCACTTTGGGGTCATATATGTACCTTGACTATAAAACAGAAATTTACTGAGGGACAGAGTAGTTTAGAGAACTATTCGAGAGAGACCCTCAGAGAATTATCAGGGAGAAATTCTAAAAGTCTTTGAAAAGAAAAGGAAAAGGTCATAGAATAAAAGAGGAAACTATCACTATCATTAGGAAATAGAAAAAAAATTATTCTCCCCATTGCCCACTGACAGATGAACTGTGGGATTCACAGTTTATAAAGACTGCATGCATCTGAGGCAGCTCACAGGTCACTAAATCACACTGAATACAACAGGACAAGGGATTACCGTGTAAACATTAATAAGAAATGCTGTGGTTTCCAGCAAATCCAAAAGAAAAGACTCTTTCACACATATTCAGAACTAATAATCAAGTTTAAGGAAGCAGTTGGCATCTGTATTTATCTACGAGAAAACACTTTTTTTTCATATTAGCTGTAATACTATTAAATTTGTAAGAGCATCTATCCATTTATTTCAAATATTCTCTAGAGTTGCGTGGGTTAAGGAAGGGTAATAGGAGAATGGTAATAGGAGGGGCAACAGGAAGATGAAAGGGCAATTTGAGAAGCCAATTATCTTTGTCAGAACTCATAGAATTATATACTTAAATGGGTGAATTTTACAGTATGTAAATTATACTTTGATAAACATGGCTTATAGAATAAAAGAAGTCAATTATCTGGGAGATATTTGGTTGGGAATCCATCAATTTCCTTAAAATTGCAGTTATTCAGTTGACTTAGATTAAAGTTAAATTCTTAGTAAGTGTGAAGAAATAATTTTAAACCTTGATTTTGAAATTCAAATTTTCTAACCAAAGTGTTCTTGTTTGGATGGTGGGGTATTGTTCTTACCAAACTAAAGCTTAACTAGGTTATAAATGTCATTTGCTAAATGTTTCTAAGGCAAAATCGGTCCCTAGAGCCTGTGAGTTAACTAATCAAGTAAGCATTGCATACAGTTAATTTAAACAAGCTTCTAGACTGAAAGGCAAGACTAAGAAAGATTTGTGATCCAAAAGTAAAGTGAAAAAATTGTGTCAAAATTAGGAGAAATTTTAGGCATGGTAGTTGGTTGTTGGTTTTTCACTCTCATAGAAGCAACATGGAGTGTCATTTACTTTTCTTTCCTTCCCATGCAGAGGATGTTGGAGGCCCACCTGGTTGAATGGAACTGAAATAATAGACAATACCTTTGTAAACTAAGGAAGAGGGGACTGCAAGAACGATTTCTCAGCTTAAAAATCCCATTGTCACAGTTGCGAGATAATAAAATACCAGCTGATATTGAATTGTGGAAGTCTAGGCACAAAGAGTTTACAGAAGAAAATTTTACTAACATGTTTTATTAAATTTAGGATTAAAATAAACCTTCAAAGTAAAAATTAAAAGTTTGTAAGAATGATACTTAAAGTTGCTTTCTATTAAACACTTTCATTAAGTACCAATTTCTTGCAAGACAAAACTACCAAAACTCACTCAAGAAGAAATAGGTAACATAAATAATCCTATTCTTTTTTTTTAATTGAAGTATAGTTGATTTACAATGCTGTGCCAATCTCTGCTGTACAGCAAAGAGACTCAGTTATACACATATAGACACTTTTTTTATATTCTTTTCCATTATGGTTTATCACAAGACATTGAATATAGCTCCCTGTATTATACATCAAAATCTTGTTGTTTATCTGAATAGTCTTATTCTATTAAAAATACTAAATATTTCATTAAAAATCTTTTATCAAGTAAAACTCCAGGCCCAGATGGTTTCACTGGTGAATTCCACCAAATATTTAAGGAAGTAATAGTTTCACTTCTGCACATTCTTTTCCAGAAAAATAGAAGTGGAGGGGACACTTCCCTACTCATTTTCTGAGGCTAGTATTACCTTAATACCAAAAGCAGACACATTACAAGAAAAGAAAAATATAGACTCAAGAGCGTATTCCTCAAAATTATAAACACACATCATGAACATATTCCAGATTCATTAAACATTCTTCAAAACACAGTTTTAGTAGCTTCATAATAATACACAGTATTAGGTATACCTTAATCACTTTTCCTGCTGTTGGAGGGTGTCCTAAAAGAGCCAGTCATTTCCCTTCTTTTCCACTCAAAAGTCTGTGCCCTTATTCCTTATGCAGTAAGACAGATTCTTATTGGAATCTGTCTCTGAGGAATTTGTAGTTGAGAGACCAAGAAAACTGAACACTTAGCATAGGTTCTAGGCCTTTTTGGGGTCTGGGGAGAAGCCATGGTTGAGTTTTATGTGCTGCTGAGCAAAGTTGCAGAAGAAGCTGGAGAATGGATCAAAAAAGCTGCTAAGTTTTTTGTTTCCATATTTATTAATATTATCCTGAATGCACACACAGAGTTCTGGTGTGGAACAGTTTAATTATTATTTACTTTACAACAGATAATCTTATGAGTACCCTGTGTCTCACTCACTTATGGGAAGGCCATGAAAGCTAGATGTTATCCTACACAAATGTAGGGTCTGTAGTATAGGAAGGAAAGCCAAAACCTAATGAATCTAAGTGTCCTCTCCCTTCCAGATAAAGAGAAAAAAGCCTTTGTTCCCTGGGAATGATGCTGGGTTCCCACTCCAACCTTTTGAAAGGCAAATAAATTTACCCAGGAAAGATAAAAACCAATGTCCAACTTCACAATCCGGGATGTCTCCACATCCCCGATCTCACCTGACTCCTTGAAATCAAAATACATACCTCCACAAATAAGTGATATCATAGGGTATTTGTGTTTCTCATTCTGACTTACTTCTCTTAGTATGATAATCTCTAGTCGCATCCATATCACTTATATGTGGAATCTAAAATATGACACAAACGAACCTATCTATGAAGTAGAAACCGATTCACAGACACAGAAAACAGACTTGTGGTTGCCAAGAGGGAGGGAAGGTGGGAGAGGGTTGGACAGGGGGGTTTGGGTTAGCAGATGCAAACTATAACATATAGAATGGATAAACAACAAGGTCCTACTGTAAAGCACAGAGAACTATATTCACTATCCTGTGTAAACTATAATGGAAAAGAATATTTTAAAATGTATATATATGTACAACTGAGTCACTTTGCTGTACAGCAGAAATTAACACAACATTGTAAGTCAACTATACTTCAATATAAAAAAAAAAGAAATACATACCTCTGGAGTTATGTAAATTTCTCTGGAGTTATCACTGTTTTAACTCACTTCCCACAGCTTATTCTTTTAGCCAGGTCCCAGGTTTCAGTAAAATTTGCTCAGAAAAATTCCTAACTGCAGAAACACAAAAAATATTTTCTTTACCACCCCTCAAACCCAGGAAAGACAAGAGGAGCACCAGAGATTGATGTGAAGAACACAACTGTCTTGGATACAGATGACTTTTTCTTAGTTTTCTGTCTGGGTTAACAGAAAACCAAGCTAGTTGTACTTCCTGCTCTTGAATTCCATGAACTATTTGGGAATGTCTGTACAAATCACTTTCCCCCATTCCTTCAGCTAGCTACCATGGGTTTCAGATGCATGAAGCAAAGTAACTCCAGATGAGGAGAGATATTCAAGTTGTTCACAATTCTTCACTAAAGTAAAAATATATTTAAATATATATTTTAAAAGAGGATAGACTGTGTATTAAATGGCATAGACTCTTTAAAGTTAATATCTATTTAATATCTTTAAAATTAATATTTATTAATAAAATGATATCCAGTAAGGTTGCAAAAAGATGTTACAATCTTACAGAACATACAAGTGCTCACTTTACCACATCATCTCTAACACTGAGTATCAACACTTAAAACTTTGCTCATTTGTTAGGGCATATGAAAGTGGTACCTCACTGTGTGAATTTGCATTGCTACAACTAAAAGTAAAGCTGGATATTATCACACAATGGTTTTCTACTTATACTAGAATCTATTGTGAGCTACGGATCTGTTGTTTTTGTACAGATAGCAAGTTGCTTTTTCTTTTTCATGGTGCAAAAAGGAATTACATGGTTTATTTCTTGAATGTTAAAAGATAGTCTCTCTTCATACAAAAATAGGAAGAAGCAAGTATAAATGTACCATGATAAACAATTATTTTTAATTTTCATAAATATTTTATGAAATTTCAGGGGAAAGTATATTTAGGCACAGGAATCAATTATCTACAGTGCAAAGTGTGACTAGAATATTTGTACTCAAAAATCCTGAAACTCCTAAAATAACATCTAAAAGAAGAAGCTGTATTAATTTATCTCTACTCCTTTAACCTATGCTATGTCTTATCAAACAACATATAGAAAACCAGATGTCTTTCATTTCTATTACCTTATGACACAGCAAGTTCTCTAAACTATATCTGAGCATTACTTATTTTGCTATTTTACCCCCAAGCAGTTGTACCAATTCAGAATGAAATGCTACTTCTGATACATCTACATGGGAACAGATGTACAACTCAGGTGCTAAGTTGTTGCATTTATTTTTAGCCATGTAGTAAAATGAATAGCTTGTATGTATTTTTATGATTTTTTTCCCTTGACCTTATCTAAGAATACCTTTGTACAAAATAAAAGTGTGGGTCAAACTTTATAAAAGTAAATCAGTATAAATATATTTACATTTAAATCACAGGGGAGGTTTAATTAAAATAGATAATAGATAATATAATATTAATAGAATAATAAAATAGAATAAAATAAAATAGATTATAAAATTTTTATATAAAATAGCAAAATAACACTCTTCTCCTATCTGCCATTAATGTTGCCAATATCAAAATATATTATAAAAGGATTAAAAGACCAGCCTTTTATTTTTTTAAATAAATGATTTTATATTCTAAATCTCAGAAAATTTTAGTGATCATAAAACTTAAAAACTTGTTCAAAGATTCTGATCATTTAATAAACACAATAACATCTATAACAATTAGTTTCACTGTTACTTTTACGTTATATAAACATACATATAGACATCTCTATTTATTTTGATATATAATGCATACATTCGTGGTAAAATTAATACATCCTCTACATTCAAGCACTGTGATGGATACTGAGTTTGCAATTTTATTTGAAAATGAACTTTAAAACATTAATATTGAGACCCAGAGGCCCGTGAAGTTTTCTTAGGTGTTTTATGAATTATAGTTCCTTGGTTTTCTATACCTCTCTGAGTCTCATAGCCTTTGCATTTAAAGATGATGTATGCCAGGTAATCTGTAAATATCAGAATTTTAACTATGACACAGAGATCCTGTTTACAGAGATATTTATATCTCCTCACGACATAGCAATGTGTTCATTCATTAATTTATTTAACAAATATAAACAAAATAAAAACCTCCAGACACACAGTCTGAGCCCTGCCAAAAGAACGTTGTGTTTTACTCCTGCCCTCAATTAAGTCTGTGGCTTGTGGCTTAGTGGATCTATTAGAGCAACAAAAAACCTAGTCCCAGTTTAAAATACGGACTAGCCTGACACAAGAAGCAGCATGCCTTTTACTGGAGTAGTAGTTACTTCTGTTGCTATAGTCTTTATACACCATAGTTTTGTTTTTTTTGTTTTTTGGTTTTTTTTTTTTTGCGGTATGCGGGCCTCTCTCTGTTGTGGCCTCTCCCGTTGCAGAGCACAGGCTCCAGACGTGCAGGCTCAGAGGCCATGGCTCACGGGCCTAGCCACTCCGCAGCATGTGGGATCTTCCCGGACCGGGGCACGAACCCGTGTCCCCTGCATCGGCAGGCGGACTCAACCACTGTGCCACCAGGGAAGTCCCCACCATAGTTTCTTTATACACAGTTGCTGATATTTAATTTTCAAAAACTTGCAAGACATGGAAGACACAAGATGATTTGACACATTGTCAAGAGACTAAAATATTCAGAAGAACCAGACTCAGAGATTTTGCATATGTTAGAATGATCAGACAAGGATTTTTTAGTGTCAAGATTTTGTTAACTGACATAGTGGAAAAAGCATGCAAAATCTGTGAACAAGTGGGAAATTTCAGAAGAAAGATAGAAACTATTAAAATAAGCCCAATATAAGTGGAGAAGTTGTGGGAACAGAAATAAAGGTATCATGGTGGACTTATCAGAAGACTGAAATAAGCAGAGAAAATAATTAGTTTGAAGACATGTCAATAGAATTTATCAACACTGATGCATGAAGGAAAAAATATTTTTTTAAAGAAGAAAGAAAACTGTACACGCCATCTGTAAATCAAGGTCAAGTGGTCAAACATATATGTAATTGGAGAAGAGAGGACAAAAAGAGAAAATATAAGGGAGAAAGAATGGTGTCACATAAATATTTAAAGAGATGATGTTTTCTCAATAGTTGAAGTTCCTTTTATACTGACTCTCTCACACATAACAACTATAAACTGGATAGAAATACCATCAATAAATCAATAAAATAAATTTTAAAAATCAACCTTATAATAATCAGAAATTCTTAATGTTAATATAGTCATATGTAGCAACACTTACCTTTAAGTCATTGCATTTGTGTGTTGTTTATGAAATTTTTCTCACATCTAAGTTATAAAAACATTTCATATAATATCTCTCAATGCTTTATTAATTTTCAGGCGTGTTGTGAAAGTGGAGTCTATATTTTTATATCTGGAGGTCTATTTGTTTCAACTACATTTATTGAAATATGCATGTTTTGCCAACTGTTCTGTTGTGCCATTTTACCATAAATATTATGCTTATACATTCATGAAAATTTTCAGATTTTCAGTTTGGTTCCGTTGGTTGACTACCTGGTATTTTGTGCCAATACTGCACTATTTTAAATATTGTGCTTATGTTATATTTATCTTTGCATTTCCATATGAATTATATAAGCAATTCAATACTGTCAATTATAACAAAAAAAACTGATGGGATTTTGATTTGGATTTCATTGCATCTAAAGATCAATATAGAGGAGAACCTGATACCTCTACAACACTGAGTTGTAACTCTGAATAGATGGAATTACTGAGCTAGAATGATGATAAATTGTAGAAAAAAGAAAGATGTTTACATTTTAGACCACAGATTTGGAACAACTATCAGTGATGACACATCCTGGATTTGGCTGTTGGAATGAGTGGATAAGATGAAATTCAGGTAAAGGTAGTTAAAATTCAGGACTACCAAAAAGAGGGAAGGAGGGAGAGGGAGAAAGAATTTGAACGCACTAAGTGGAATATACATTACAAATACTTTCACAAAGGAATATAGAAAATGGAAGACATGGTTTAGAAGCACATGAGCCAATTTCAAAATCTTCAGCAAATGTGAGGCTAGATTGGGATATTTATCCTTTGTGGTTACAAAAAGTGTTAGAAAGAGGATGTAGTTGGTCTCAAAGCAAAATGATGTTTCAGAGAAGGGGAAAGAAGTATTTAGATGTAAGCAGGACAATGAGTATCAGCTGAATGTAGAGTTGGGGGGGAAATGTAACAATTCCTTAAAAACCTGATTCCTTGTTCATTGAGGCAAAAGGATGAAGGGACTGTTCAGTCAAACATTCTAACAGGTAGAATAGATTTACCATGAAATAAAGGGCACAATGAAAGTTTTTTTAGAGGGTAGAGTAGTGTGAGAGTGGGTCAGAAGACTAGAAGCAGTTGATAATAAGAGTATGAGACAAGGGAGAAGGTGACTTGGATTGGAGTACAGAATACTACCAGAAAAGTTAGATATCTAGGGTTGAGTTGGCCTGAACTTTCTGGGCCGTGTGGATTTTGTTGCGGCTGGGTTTGTGTGTGGTTCTGAGAAGCTCTACTTTTAGTGAGCAGATGAGATACTAGATAAGTTGCATCCCAGGAATAATATCAAATTAAAAGAAAACCTGAAGCCGTTGTGCAAAATTTGTTATAAGCCTTGCAATGTTATTTTTTAAAGGAAGATTGCTATGTTTATACATTTTTCTAAAGGTGAAATACTAAACAAAAATTTGCTTCTATTTCTAAAAAGTATACTTGAGTATGTGTGAATTTTAAATCAAAAACCTAGATTCCAAGCTGAGGTTTCATAAAGTAAAATGGTATGTTCAAACTACATATTGCTCATCATAATTGAAAATAATAAAAAGTGTTCTTCCAGTGAATGCTGAGCTGTTAACAGCTCTTAGTAGAACTAGCAAAGCAAATTGCTTTTCATTGTAGTTTTATAACATGATTAGTTTTATAACATGTAGTTTTATAACATGATGTAGTTTTATAACATATAGTAGTACATGCCCTGCTTACTATTTTTGCAAAATTGTGCTGGCTAGTATCATGATTTTACTTTCCAAAGTGAACTTGAGATGAATTTTAAAATTACTCTGTCTAGCTTCAAAAAACATAGTAATGAGGCTTAGAATGTAATTACATTAAACATACAAATTAGATTGAGAAAAATTCAGTTGTTCTGGAGCCAGCTCTTAGCAACACAGAAAAGCCAATTGTTAAATAATTCAGGAATTTTACCAGGTGGTTTTAAATTCCTGGTATCTTGAAATCAGCCATGGTGGAAATTTTTACACTATGGAAATCAGCAAATGCAACAAATCATGGCTCCCTGGTTTACCAGTACACCACTGGAATAATTTATGATATTACGTATTTATGTTTCTTTTAGATATTTCAACAAAGTTTTTTAGCTGGATTTATTTTGATCCTATACATCATTTCTAGGCAGTTTATAATTTATTAGCTATTGTGAATGCACTCTTTTCCTTCTATTGAAACTCCCAAATAACAAAAAAAAATTGACTTTTTTTGCATTTTTTTCCATCTGGTTAATTTATTGATCTCTCTTATTATTTCTAATAGGTTTTCCAGTAATTCTCTTAGGTTTCCAAGATAGGCCATTATATCATATGCAAATTATGGTAATTAAATATTTTCTTTTCCAAGAGATATACTTTGTAATTATTTCATTTTCTATTCAGTAGTCAAGAATTTCTGGGAATGTATAAAATAATATGAGTAGAGGGTTTTAGTGTTTCATTTTGTACTATTATGTTCACTTTTAGGTTGAAATAGGCCCTCTTTATTATGTTATATCACCACTCATAATTTTATGCTGTGGTGGTAGCAATAGTGAGTGGTGGCGGACTCATTTGTGGTGGTGATGGCGGTTTTGTGGTTTTCGTAGCTGTGTTTTTAACCAGAAATAAGTTCTGTGGATTGTGTGCCAGTGGATAAGAGCACAAGCGCTTCAGTCACATTTCCTGGGTTCATGTCCTGAACATGACTTTGCTATTTCCTAGTTGTATTTAAGCTATCTGTGCCTTGGTTTTCTTTTCTGTGAAATTGGTAAAATAATAATAATAGTACTTATTTTTTGATGGCTTTGTGAGAATTCAGTGAGCTAAGTTAATAGAGTACTTGGAACAGTGCCTGGCACAGTCTAAGCATTCAATGAAAGTTAGTAATTATTATTAATTAATACCCTCAGAGAAACTTTTTAAATTATATTTTTTTCCTTTAACATATTGAAATGATATGTTATTTTAGTACTGTTCTTGCATTCCTGGGATAAAACATACTAAGTTGTATCAATTTCTCTTTTTTAATTTTTAAAAATTTTATTAAAATATAGTTGATTTAAAATGTTGTGTTAATTTCTGCTGAACAGCAAAGTGACTCAGTTATACATATATATATTCTTTTTCATATCCTTTTCCATTATGGTTTATCACAGGATATTGAATCTAGTTCCTGGTGTTATATAGTAGGACCTTGTTGTTCTATCAATTTCTCTTATAACCAGTGAAGTCAATTTGCTACCAAACTTTAAAAAAATTTTTTCCAAAAATAAATAAGATTATTCTATAGTTGGGGAAATGTCTACGTCAGATATTGAGATTAGTATTCTTTTGACTTTATAAAATGTACCTGGGAAGTTTATAGCTCTTTCTGTACTCTGAAACCATTTACCTGGCATATAATATATCTTCTTTTTTGTTCTAATGATATGTACTTGAAGGATTTTGTCCTTTTTTCTTGATCAAACATGCTAAAATTGTGCATATGTTACAGGATTTATTGCAAGTAAAAATCTCTTGAAATTATTTATAATTTCTACTATTTTGTATCTTCCAATTTATTAATGTCTGTGTTTTGTTTTTCTCATCCCCTTTCATTTCCATTGGCTTGTTTCTCTGTTTCTAATTTCTTTACCTGAATGCTCAGTTCATTTATTTACATTCTTCCTTGCTTAGTAACAAAGCATAATTTATTGCATCTTTAAAATGCATATTGAATAACCTGAGTCATTTTTCATTTGTAATTTGGAAAATTACATACACCAGTGATAGATGGTAAATTACAACTCCTGTCATACCCTCCGCTAGCACCTATGAATGTGAATATTCACTGTTAATCTTTAAAAATCAGGACACACTCTGAAACTGGAAGCAACCAAGATGGCCTTCAATGGACAAATTAATAAACAAACTATGGTACATCCATACTATGGAATATTATTTGATGAACAAAAAGAATAAGCTGATAGTCTATGCAACAATGTGGATAAATGTTATATGAGATTGCTTAAATGCGTATGCTTAAGTGAAGAAAGAAGTTTCACAAGGACATATACTGTATAATACTATATATATGAAATTCTGTCAAAGACTAAAGTACAGAGATAGAAAACTTATGAGTGGTTGTCAGGGGCTTGAGGAGGTGGAAGGGTTAACCAGGTGAAGCACAGAGAAATTTTAGGGCTATGAAACTTTTCTGTCTGGTATTGTATGGTGGACACATGACATTGTGTGTTTGTCAAAGCTTCTAGAACTTTACAAAGAATAACTGTGATGAAAACATCTAGCTGTATGAACACTTGATTGAGTTGAAAGTTTAACGTATAATTCATTTAAATCAAACAATCATCATTCATGAGCTCTATGCTTTGAGTTTTGTTTATTTCATCTGTGGAAGGGAGAGAGGAAAGGCAGAATTGCAAAACCCCTGACTCTAGAGTCAGATAAACTTGGGTTTGAAATCCAATTCTAGTACTTCCTAGTTATTTAAACCTTGGCACATTACTTAAAATTCCCATTGCTAAATTTTCTTCCCTATAAATTGAGAAAATAGTATCTGCCTCAGCATTGTTGGAGGATTAAATATTAATGCCTATAAAACTCTTAGCCTGGACTGTAGTTTCATGTTCAATAAGCTACATGCTGTCTTCCACAATAACTGTGTTTATTATTTCTCCTTTTTTTTTTTTTTTTGTATGTATGTGGGCCTCTCACTGCTGTGGCCTCTTCCGTTGTGGACCACAGGCTCCAGATGCGCAGGCTCAGCGGCCATGGCTCACGGGCCCAGCCGCTCTGCAGCATGTGGGATCTTCCCGAACCGGGGCACGAACCCGCGTCCCCTGCATCTCAACCACTGCGCCACCAGGGAAGCCCTTATTTTATTTTTAATCTTAAAATGTTTTTTACTATTTTATTTTGAGTTTTTCTCTAGGCACGATTTAACTTTTAACCAATAGGTATCCAGAAATAGGAAATGGAGAGAATAAAAAGAAGTGAAAAAAGGGGGGAAAGACTAAAGGAAAAGATAATAAAAGACTTAACAACATGCTGCATACAGGTCTTTTTTTTAAAAAAATAAATTTATTTATTTGTTTGTTTTTGGCTGCGTTGGGTCTTCATTGCTGCACGCGAGCTTTCTCTAGTTGTGACGAGCAGGGGCTAACCTTCGTTGTGGTGCTCATGCTTCTCACTGCGGTGGCTTCTCTTGTTGTAGAGCACAGGCTTTAGGTGAATGGGCTTCAGTAGTTGCAGCATGCGGGCTCATTAGTTGTGGCACACAGGCTCAGTAGTTGTGGCTCATGGCTCTAGAGCACAGGCTCAGTAGTTGTGGTGCATGGGCTTAGTTGCTCCTTGGCATGTGGGGTCTTCCTGGATCAGGGCTTGAACCTGTGTCTCCTGCATTGACGGGTGGACTCTTAACCGCTGCGCCACAAGGGAAGCCCTGAATACAGGTCTTTAGACTGAAAACTCTCCAGAGCAATGAATGACTAAAGGCTCACATCTAGAAATGTACATATAACATTGTAAAGCCTCAAAGATAAAGTCCTAAATGCTTTTAAGGAGGAAAAGAAAAGCTACTACAAAGAAATAGGTATCATTTTAACATAATATGTCCCATCAATAAACTGGATTCCAGAAAACAGCACAGCAATAGTTTTCAAGTTTTGAGGGATAAATTGGGGCCTAAAATCCAAAATGCCAATTTATCCATAAAATTAAGTGAAAAAGAAAATCATTTCAAGTATGCAAGAGTGTTGACTTTCCACTCCCATCTCTCACCCCCGTCCTCTCTTAGGAAGTTACTTGAAGTCATTTAGAAACAAAAGGAAGGAGTAGATCAGGAGCAGTCAGAAGTGAAATTCAGGGAAGAGTGGACTCCACCCTGAGTTCTAGATGCCTGGCAGCCATACAGAGAGGGCCAAGGAATTAAAGGGCTCTGCAGTGCCTGCAGGAAACAAAGGACTGGTATGACTGAAGTGGTTAAAAATAACAGAACTGTGGTTAATAGTACAGTATTGTATACCCGAAGGTTACCAAGAGTAGATCTTGAGCATTCTCAGCACAAAAAAGAAAGTGTTGACTATGTTAGCTATGTAAGGTGATGGATATTATCTTGATCTTGGTACTTATTCTACAATGGATATGTGTAACAAATCATTACACTGTATCCTTTACATTTACACAATTATATGTCAGTTATTCCTCAATAAAGTTAATAAAATAAAAATAAATGAAATAAAAGACCTTGAGAATGTGACAAAGGCTCATTTCACCTCCCTACTAGCAATATTATTCTTCAAGAGTTAGGACATGAGTTATTTTAGGAAAGAAATGGTTCTCCAATGAAAAATATTTACAGTCTAAATAATGTAGTCACTGTTTACTGGTTATCAGCTTTCAGGAATAGATGTATGAATAAAATCTAGTGGGCTTATTTTCTCCATTACCTCTTTCTGGATCCCTATTGGTTATAGAAAAGATAACCTGGGTATTTTCTCTGTGATCTGTTTTATTTCGCTTTTACTGTCTTTGTCTTTTTTTTTTTTTTTGCTTTACTTTTGGAGATAATTCTTCCAACTTGATTTTCTAGCCCTTCAACTGAATTATTTCTACTCGATTATATTTTTTTCTATTTCTAAAAGAGAGAAGACAGCTCACTGACAAAGTAAAAGTGTAGGACTGAGATCCCAGCTCCCAGAGGCCCCCACATTCCTAAACTCATGGCCTCCTTCCTCCAACTTCAAACCCAGCCTTCATGAGCTGAATCCCTCTCATGCTTCAGACTCTACTTCTATCTCATCCTTCTCACCCAGCCAGAGAAGCTGTCTGCTTTTAAGTACTGATGTAATTAGACTGGACCCACCCAAATAATTCAGGATAACTCCCCCTCTCAAATTCCATACCCTTAACCACATCTGCAAAGACCCTTTTGCAATGTAAGGGACTTACTTATATTCACAAGTTCTGAGAATTTGAGTTGGATATCATGGAGCACGGAAGGTACAGTTCTGTCTACCACATGGACTGTACTATATTTATAGACACGATTGTACTATAGACCTATAGACTCAAACTGTGCAGTTCTTCACACAGGGTCTTACATGTTGTACATAAACTATACAATATACTTATACATTGTATATAGACAATACTATCATGCAGCTGTTAACACAGGGTCACACACATTGTATATGTTCAGTTAACATTTATGGATTATTTAGAATCTCATCATGGTTATTCTTCACCATCTTTTTATTTTAAATATACTCCCTATTGTTTTCCTCATTGTCTCTGGCAAAAATACTACCACCTACTTTAGAGAAAATATAAATAGTCCTTCCATTTTAGAGCATTCATCAACCTGACGCTATTACAACTCCTCTATCCCTCTATAGTTTGTCATTTAAAAATCACTTCTTATTTGCTATTTTTCCTTCTTTGAGCAATATTTACAGTCTCTTCTTCAATTTCTTTTTCTAATAAAATGGTTATCCTTGTCATCCATCTCTCCCTGTTACCCTTTGAAACTTACCCTTGATAAGAGATTTCAATTTTTTGTAGAAAGCCCAATACGGATACCAAGGAGTTAATGATGGAGTGCCATTTGCTGTATCAATTTCATCTGAAACACAAGGATAATGTTCCCAGCTGTGGCATCTTGCTCCTTGGCAATTTCATCAGACAGTGCCAGCCGTTATTGTAGAGTTTTGGGCTTGTCACGAGGATTAAGCTGTAGTAGAGATGTTTCTGCCACCTCAGTGCTGTATAGTACAAGTTGGTTTCAATTTTTTTCTCTAATTCTTGTTTTTCTCTCTATTCTTATTTTGTTAAAGTGCCTAGGAGATCTGTGTCTAGGTAAAATCTGCATTGTGACACATGCCTTCTGGGGCAGGGGAGGGGGAGAACATGCACCATATCCACTTTCAATAGAATTTTAGTATGATTTGAATATAATTTCCTTTGTGAATAAAACTAAAATGAAAAGTTTTTATTGCTTTTGTTATAAGCGTTGTTGTTTATGTGTAACAGCTTTTTAAAAATAGTAAGCAAAAAAATCTAAAAAGAGTACATTCCTTTGTTAAATATTTTTTAAATACACAAGTTACTTGTTTAACTTTTCTAATCTATTGTTACTGTCAGTACATAAAACAGAAATGTTTCTTAATAGAGTGTATTCAGTGAATGTTCTCCTTATCTTTCTCATGAATTCATTTGCTAAGTACAGTTGTTAAATTGCTAACTAACCATCAGTGTCAAAAAGAGTGATCTAGTGTGTTCATTTTCAACTTAATTCTAATGTTCTCTAAGCAGCCTCATTCCTTTTGACAATATGATGACTCCAAATAAGACATACCATAGAACCACCAATCTTAAAACTGTAATGGAACTTAGTGATTTCATTCATTTTACAGATGACAAAACTAAGAATCAGTAAAGTTAAAGAATATGCCTAGGACTTCCCTAGTGGTGCAGTGGTTAAGAATCCGCCTGCCAATGCAGGGGGCATAGGTTCGAGCCCTGCTCTAAGAAGATCCCACATGACGCGGAGCAGCTAAGCCCGTGTGCCACAACTACTGAGCCTGCGTTCTAGAGGCTGCAAGCCACAACTACTGAAGCCCTCGCGCCTAGAGCCCGTGCTCCGCAACAAGAGAAGCCACCGCAGTGAGAAGCCCGTGCACCACAATGAAGAGTAGCCCCCACTCGACGCAACTAGAGAAAGCCCATGTGCAGCAACAAAGACCCTATGCAGCCAAAAATAAATAAATAAATAATATTTTTAAAAAAGAATATGCCTAAAGTCACACAAATGACACACACACTAGTGACAGGACCAAGCTCAGAACTCAGTTCTTCAGCCCCAGTCCTGCTCTCTGCAATCCTCCACTGGCCACCCTAGTCCAAGTCCATGGTCTGTGATCCTTAGTTCTAATCTTCTGTCTGAAACTGACCTTGTACCAGAGACCCACCTCCACCTCCTATCCACTACCTTCTCCACACACCTTCTTCACCAGGCTTCATTCTCCCTCTACTCTGTTTCTGCCTCTGAGCCTTCAGTACCCCTTCCTCATTCCGAGAGAGCTCTCCAGACACAACGGGCTGTCCTGAACCTTCTGCAGGGAGTGCTCCCCTGTCATGAGGGGGCTGAAACAACAACAGATGTCCAACTACTACAGACGAGAAAAAAGCACTTATGAGACTCAGAAAGTTCAGGAATTATGATAAAACTCAGTGCTTTAGACCATAAGCAACTTGAGATACAGGCTCTCTTAAAATAAATAAAGAAAGAATGCTATATACAATGAGTTTCTCATCCCATTTTGCATCTCATCCTGGGAAGACTGTATATGAAGAATTTCTCACTCTATTCTTCATCCCATCCTGAGGATTCCAGTCCAGGCTTCATTCTGAATGCCAGCTGGATTCTTCTCTTTGAAATAGATTGTTATTACAAATTCCCATGCAATGGGTTTGACTAGCTCCATGCCTCGCTCACTTTCTTACTCAGGATAGAGCACTTAAAATTTCCTTTTCTTTAGCCTTGTTAATTGAAAGTTTTGCATTTGATTTGGAAGGTGATTAATTCTTTCTTTAGGTGGCTATTCTAAGGGAACAAGACTAAAATATTTCTCTGCAGGTTGGGTGTCACTGAAGAAAGTCTGTCCAAGTCCATCAAAGTGTGGCTCAGCCCCACAAACAGAGGACGTGCTCACTGATAAATTTATCACCTCCAGAATCTTCAGAGCAATGGCATTCACACCCTTCAACTCCCTCAGGTACTGAGATGTAAGGTAAGGGCTGCACTTCTGAACAGGAGAGGAATGATATTTCTTGAGATGATTATAAATGGAGTAGTTAATAACAAAAAGGCAACCTGAAAAAGAATCCTGCTGGAAATAATGGAGTAATATCTTTGTTAAAGGAGAAAATATTTGTATCTTAGAATGAAAAAGGAGATGGCAAATAATGATATTAATCATAATTCTCCAAAAAATAAGTACAAGAAAAAATGTTTTCCTGTTGACTCCTATGCCTACTCTTCCTGCTGCCTATTGTATATAGTAAGTACATTAAGGAAATAAGTAGGAAAATAATACATTGAAATAAACAGATTATGTTAATGGGCAAAAATAGTCAATATATATTAAGATTTAATCACATGGCATTGGACAAAATTAATCAAATCTTACATCACCCTGGCTTGCAAAGAGTTTATGATCTAAAATGATAGTGCCAAAGGCATACACTTTAAAAACTCAGTTTGACTTATGCAAGAGAGATTTTTTTATAATAGTTTTGTTTATTTTACTATTGGGGAATATTTTCAAGTCACACTACAGTGCTGTTGAATTCCCTCTGGGAAAGAGAGTATGAAGGAAAACAGGACAGTTGAGAGTTATGCATGGGTAAGACTGAAAAAAAAGAAAAGGACACAATGTCACTGCATGGTGTTGTGTCTTTCTGAGAGTTAAGGCCTAACAAAATAAAGAAAGTACCTCCAAAAGTGCAGGTTCTGAGACCAGTTCAAACCTCCCTCTCTCTTGAGTCGGTGTCACTATCCCAGAACCGGGAATAATTTGAGGCCAGTACAGTGGAGTGCCTGTGTGTCCAGAAGAGGCCTGACAGCCCAAGTTAGTCCACAGGCTTTCAGACAAACAACTCTCTTCCAAACATGGACACTTTCTGGGCCAAATCTGTACTCTGTAATTTAAACCAGAATCAGTCTAATTTTCTGGAGTCTGAGGATGGAGTGATTTTTACCTTACAACAAGATTTCTCTGTAGAGTAAGTTTCTACCAACAGACCTGTTTAATCCTTTTTTTTTTTTCTGGTGTCAAGAAAGAAAAAATGGTAATGAAATACTGTAGCCTAAATATAAATAAATATGGGTCAACTGTCTATTATTGAATCAAACTTTATTAGGGGTTTGAAAATCGTGGTGAACCTCTCATTCCAATCAATACATTTGGGCAGCACTAAAGTGTGATGATCAGACAGCTGGGTCCTCACCTGTTGGCAGGAAGAGTGCATTTCATAAGAGTCTACTTTTATATGAAAACAAATGAGAAAATGATGCAGGGAAGGCTGGCCTAGAAATTATTAAATAAATGCAAGAAAACTAGAACAGAAAAGAAAGTGGGGATAAAATGGCAACTCCTGTATCTCAAAGGACAGAAGTTAAGCCAGGATAAATCACTGTCATGTTTCTTCCTCCTATGTAAAAAGTAAGTGTTAAATAGAATATCACTTCTGTTTTGTTTCTTACTATTGCAGACTGACCTTTAAAAAAAAAAAATTCAAGCCACCCGTAGGTTTTGTTTTTTCTCTTTCTAGCAAACACAATTCTTTTTTGTTTTTAATGAATAAAGTTGTAAAATATTTAAAGTGTACATTGTGGTGATCTGATACACACATACATTATGAAAGAATTCCCACATCTAGTAAATTACCACGTCCATGATGTCACATATTTATCTTTTGGGTTTTTTTGGTGAAAGCATTTAAGCTCTCTCCTAGCAAATTTCAATCATATAATACAGTATTATCAACTACAGTCACCATATTTTACATTAAATCCTCAGCCCTTATTCATCTTATAGCTGAAAATTTTTATCCTTTTACCAACCTGTCCATATTTCCCCCACCCACCAGCCCCTGGAAACCACTCTTCTACTGTTTCTACAAGTTTGAATTTTTTTAAGAGTCCACACATAATTAACACCATGTAGTATTTGTCTTTCTCTTTCTGACTTATTTCACTTAGCATCATGGCCTCAAGGTCCATCTATTTTTCACTAATGGCAGGAATTCCTTCTTTCTCATGGTTTAATAATATTCCATCATATATGTATACCACATCTTCTTTATTCATCCATCCACTGATAGACACTTATTTCCATATTTTAGCTATTGTGAATAATGCTGCAATGAACATGTACAGAATTTCTTTGATAACCTGTTTTCATTTCCTTTAGACATATACCCAGAAGTAGGACTGCTAGGTAATATGGTAGCTCTATTTTTAATTTTCTGAGGCATAGTGTTTCCCATAATGGATGCACCAATTTACATTCTCACCAACAGTGCACAAGGACTCCCTTTTCTCTACATATTCGTCAACACGTGTTATCTCTTGTCTTTTTGATGATAGTCATTCTGACAGGTGTGAGGCGATATCTCATTGTGGTTTTGATTTCAATATACCTGATGATCAGTAATGTTACATACCTTTTCATGTACCTGTTGGCCATCAGTACAACTTCCTTGGAAAATGTCTATTCAGATCCTCTGCCCATGTTTCAATCAGATTGCTTGTTTTTTTGTTGGGTTTTTTTTTTGTGGTTTTTGTGTGGTTTGGGGTTTTTTTCTTTCTTTTATTTTTTTTTTTTTTCCTTTTTCTTTTATTTTTTTTTTTTTTTTTTTTTTCTATTGACTTATATGAGTTATTTATACATTTTGGATATTAACCCCTTATTAAATATATGATTTGAAAATATTTCTCCCAGTCAGTAAGTTGCCTTTTCATTTTGTTGATGGATTCCCTTGCCATGCACTAGTTTTTTAGTTTGATGTAGCCCCACTTGTCAATTTTTGCTTTTGTTGCTTTTGGTTTTGGTATCATGTCCAAAGGATCACCTCCAAGACTGATGTCAAGGAGCTTGTGTTTTCTTCTAGGAGTTTTATGGTTTCAAGTCTTATATTCAAGTCTTTAATCCATTGGAGCTAATTTTTGTGTGATGTAAGATAGGGGTCCAGGTTCATTCTTTTGCATGTGGTTACCCAGTTTTCCCAACATCCTTTATTGAAGACTCTATCTTTTCCCCATTGTATAGTCTTGGCTATTTTGTCATAAATTGACTATATATGCTTAGGTTTATTTCTGCCCACTTTATTCTGTTCCCTTTATCTATGTGTCTGTTTTGGGGCCAGTTTTGAATACTATAGCTTTATAATATAATTTGAAATGAGGAAGCATAATGCTTCTACTTTATTGTTTTTTCTCAAGGTTTCTTTGGCTATTCAGGGTCTTTTGTTGCTCTGTACAAATTTTAGGATTGTTTGTTCTAGTTCTGTGAAAAATGCTATTGGAATTTTGAAAGTGATTACACTGAACCTGTAGATTGCTTTGGGGAGTATGGACATTTTAACAATATTCATTCTTCCAGTACATGAACACAAAATATCTTTCCATTTATTTTTGTCTTTCTCAATTTCTTTCATCAATGTCTTATAGTTTTCAGTGTACAGATCTTTCATCTCCTTAGTTTTTTGTTCCTATTTATTCTATTTTTTTTTGATGCAGTTATAAATAGGATCGGTTTCTTAATTTCTATACTATAGTTTGGTATTAGTGTCTAGAAACACAAGTGATTTTAGTATATTAATTTTGTATCCTTCAACTTTACTGAATTCATTTACTACTTCTAACATTTTTTGTAGAGCCTAGGGTTTTCTATATGTAATATTGTGCCATCTGTGAATAGAGACAGTTTTACTCCTTCCTTTACAATTTGGATGCCTTTTATTTATTTGTATTGCCTAATTGCTCTGGCTAGGACTTCCAGTACTATGTTGAATAAAAGTGATGAGAGTGGGCATCCTTGTCTGGTAAACCCAATCCTCCTTAAACTGAACATCCATCCCACTTTATTTCAACTAACAGTCAGGCTTACTCCCTGAATATGAAACACTCTATAGTATGAAATACACATGATATATGAGTAATGGATACTTTAGACAGCAACTAATAACAGACCCTCTGAGTAATATAATGCCTACCAGGCCAAAACAGAAATACAACTTAACTGGTAGTGGGTCCTAGGGAATTATGTAACATTCCCTAGACAGTGTGTTTTTCATGAGTCACAAGACTACAAAAATACCTTCTTGCAATATGAACTGCATAAAATGAATTTTTTGGTCTGAGAGTCAAAAACATTTGCTTAGGTTGAGCAAAACTGTTTCATGAGCCAAGGCTACAGTTTGTCCAAACATTTTCAGAAGCACATTTAAATGCTCTAATGTCTCTATGGATTTTTTCCCCTCCAGTGAACTAGATTCAAGTTAATGGGAACAATTAAATCTACTTTCGTCAGACCTCTTAACTGAGTTTTTCCAAGTTTTCTTTTTTAGCTGACTTTTGAGATTTCTTATTTGTTCCATCAGAGTCTCTTGTAATTAAAACCTATTCTGACCTGTGAAATGCATGATAAAACAAAAACACTTAACAATATTTAGAGGTTGAGTGGATGTGATTTGTGGGATGACCGTGTACAGCATTGTATGAAAATACAGCTCAATGTAATGTCTAATCTGCTGTGACATTCAAGTTTTAAGTGATGCTCAAGGAGATGGAAGGATTGGCTCCACATACATCCCAACCTACACTGGTCTTCTGTCTGTTAACTTGCTAATGAACCATGATTGAGTAAAGTAATGAAGAGTTTACAGAGAGCCCCAAGAAACCAATTTCCAATTTTGCAACCAGCAGGCTTTAACCTCACTGCAGCCTTAGCTAATTTTGTCTGGAAGCGGACTTGGGTACTAAATGTTATCCCTGCCTTCTGATTCAGACAGACTTTTCTAATCCCCGTATACTTGCCCATTAATGAATGTCTTTTCATAAGATCCATTCTGTTTCTCTCCTTGGTTGTTATAAATAGGCTGAATAGCTAAAAATTGTTACAATGAAATATAAAATTTTAACCACTTTGAAAATTAGAAACATTGAAAAGCACCGATCTTATGTCTGACCTATGTAAGGCAGGAAACTATATGTACGAGAATTGTCTGAAATTAATTTATGATAAAATTAAGCAAAAATTGTAATAATTATGTAGTGTGTATATCTATGGTTTAAAAGTGTTTTTTTCTTTTTTAATGTCTTTCAGTGCGTATCCAGTCATTCATTATAGTTTTTTGTTTTTGTTTTTGCGGTACGCGGGCCTCTCACTGTTGTGGCCTCTCCCGTTGCGGAGCACGGGCTCCGGACACGCAGGCTCAGCGGCCATGACTCACGGGCGCAGCCGCTCCGTGGCATGTGGGATCTTCCCGGACCGGGGCACGAACCCCTGTCCCCTTCATCAGCAGGTGGACTCTCAACCACTGTGCCACCAGGGAAGCCCGCATTATAATTTTTGACTGTAAGTAAAGATGTAAGTCAGGCTTCGTTGATAATCCCCAGGCAGGTGAATGAAGCAGGTTTCCTTCAGACAAGGCCAAAAATCTTTTAACTTTAAAGCACAGTAAAGAGTAAGAATAATTTCTCCTTTTATTCTCACTTCCATTAACTCCCTCATTTAAAACTGTCTGTAAATGATCACTCATCATCATGAGCCCTTTCTGGTTTAGTTAATCAAAGAAATGGGAGTAAACTGCAATCTGTTTACTATTCTTAAAAATAAACTTTATATACTCAACAAAAATTTTGAAGAATAAGCATGGAAATGTGTACAAATTGGAGCTGTTGACAGCAAACGTGTAGCTGGTGGCAATGCCTTCACCTGGTGACAACACAGGAGTCCCCAGCCATAACTTCAGACACACTGGGCTAGGCTGGTATGTCACTAACTAGTCTTAATCTGTTTAAGAAACATTTGGTTCCATATAAATATTTGGTAAATGTGAGCATGTCTGTCTCTAATTCCAAGGAAATAGCCCATATTTTTCTTTGATTATTAGAGAAGCACCAAAGTACAATTTATTTCTACACACGCTCCTTAAAATTGACTGTTCTCGCATTTGAAGTCGAGTGGGAGAAAGCTGTCTTAGAGCTGATTCTAATGACTCAAGGAAGGAAGTATTCTCAAAGATAAAGAAAAACCAGGACCCTTTAATGCTGGTGTGTAAAGATGTAAGTCAGGCTTCATCAGTAATCACCAGGCAGGTGAATCAGGCAGGTTTCCTCCAGAAAAGGCCAAAAATCTTTTCACTGGGAGGCACAGTAAAGAGTAAGAATAATTTCTCCTTTTATTCTCACTTCCATTAACTCCCACATTTAAAAGTGTCTGTATATGATCGCTCATCATCACGAGCCCCTTCTGGTTAAATATATCAAAGAAATGGGAGTCTGTTGATAGCTTTTCAAGATGTAGGCTGTGCTACTCAATTGGGGGGTGGGAGAGAAACAAGGCTCTTTTATTCCTTTCCATTTAAAAAGTACAGAAAGTAAAATGCATCATCCAGATGAAAATAACTCTAGACATTTGGGCTATGATATTGTTATCTCTGAGATCCTTTTCCACTGGTTTCAGCTGAGTGCAGAACGCAGGCCTCTTGGGGATAAAAATCTAAATGCTCCAATGGCACTGAAAGACCCACATGCCGGTTAGCATTAGCAAAGCTGGACATTTCTTTTGCATATTCCTTGTTTGAGTAGGATGCCTATTTTAAATTGTAATGTACAAGAAGGCAAGATATGTAAACTTCAAAGCCTATGTATTTTCAATAACCTTGCACAAATGTGAAGTTCTTTTTTGCTTTCACAGTTCCATGCTTGTCCCAGGGTCTGATCTAATAAATGCTGACACTCTTGGCTCAGTTTAATTAACAAAGAGCAAGCTGTGTGGAACACAGCACTGAAGCAGGGCCATGGAGGGCTCCAAGCATGCTACTGCCAATCATGGATCAGAGTGTACTTCCAAAGGAGCCCTGGGTGAGACATCCTGGCAAGGTCTCTGCTGCTAGGCAGGATGTTCTCATGGAAAATGCTTTTCATTTGCTCCTTAATTGTAACTGCCTACACATTTTATAATAATTCCAATATTTTAAATCTGGGAACCTCTCTAAAGTTTACAGATGCTTTTTGTGCATTATCTCACACAACCCTAGGACAAGCATGTTTGTTCTTGACACAAGAGGAAATTGAGGCTCAAGAAGAAAAAGGATTTAATCAAAACCATAAAGCTACAAAGAGTCAGAGGTTGGATTTGAACCCAGGTTTTCTAGCACCAACCCATGTTTTTCTCTTTTACAAGAGCTTCCTAGAAAGTTCAAGTATAGAAACACACGATTGTGACCATTATACATGCAGGTGATAGCCACAGGTGCACTGCAAACTTAGCAGCTCTAGCAGTGGTTTTATCATCTAGCACAGAACTTAAGTGGCAAAAAGAAATGTTATAATAAATGTTTACTGAATGAGTGACAGTATGTGAATACAGTAAACTGTTGATATTACATAACACTCCTCACATCATGTAACATGAAACATAAAATAAAAGTCAGTGAAAGCATTCTCAGCTTAGTTGTTCTTTGATTTGCTCACCTATAATCATAAATGCAGCACGTACAACTTAGTTTTTCTCAAGGGGGGCAGACTGGGTGTTAAAATTTAATATTGCTTATTACAAAACATCATTGCAGTGCAAAAAATGAGAGAATGAGCTAATATACTAAACAGAAATGACATTAATTCAACCATATTTCGTGAGAGGGATAAGTTCAATTCCCAGTCAGAATATCATGGCTTTTTCCAGTATTTAGCTCCATGAGACTGAATGTCCATCTCTCACTGCAAAACACATGGATAAGTAAGGAAGACACATGAATGTAGTTCAGTAATGCAAATGATAGGGAGAGAGTAGGATAATTAAATAGTTTAAAAATCCCACCAGGGGATTAAAGACAGAGTGGCAATTTTAAGGGAGTTTGGGAGACTATTGTAAGGTAATGACCACTGAAGAAGAGAATCCAGTAACTTAGCAACAATATACCCTACCTTGAAGGAAGACCAGGTACATTCAAACTCCAGGCACACTCAAGCCACAAACCCTGATAGTTAAAACACAGACAATTGATATGGGGTCTGAATCTTGTTATATGATGTCAGGGAGTTAACAGTCCTTGAAGAGTAACATTTCTGCATGTAGCCAAGACAGGGACATAGGTGAAAGGGGAAAGAAACTGGGGAAAAGGGACATTATACTGAAACCTGAGATGAATTAACATACTTTAGTATATGTTACCACCCTTCTGCTAATATACATATGATTTAAATAGTGCCATGGCAGTTAGACCCAGTAAGACCATATAGGGTCAGAGGAGGAAGTAATGATGTAAGCCCTTGACATCTACCCAAAAATAAGGAAGAAAGTGGTCTTCTCCCCTCTCCCCTTTACTTTTGATTTCAAAAATGTAGCCCTCTTTGTTCCTGGGAGTGCACCCACTTACCTGTCCACTTGTATCTCTCACAAGAGTCCTATGCTAATAAACTCTTTGCCTGCTACTTTGCCTCATGCTGAATTCTTTCTGTGTTGAGACAAAAGAACCTGAGCTTCAGTAAGTCCTGACCCCAGGTGAATGGTTTCAATTAAAAGACAGTGGGTTCAAGTCCCCTCCTAAATTAGGGGTCCTGATTCTAGTCCCAATCTGAGTTTTGGCTGGGTTCATGACCCATCTGAGCAGGAGTCCAGTTTCACAAATGGTAGTGGAATCAGGACTTCTTACACATTACTAGCAAAGACATGCACACTATGTGGTTGGTGCTATTTTAGATATTTTTTGCATGAGGACAAGCAAACAGAGTTGAATTTAAAACATGGTATTCATTAACACATGTAACATTGAATGGGCATATTCCCTATACCAGACAGGAGGAGAGAGAAAAGATGCATAATATAGACTCTATCCACCTGAAGATGCTCAGTCCTCCTGACTTGGAACTCTTGAGTGTGGGGGGACATTGCAGTAGAGGCAGTGAGAGAATTATATGGCAAATGAAGATGTGAATTTCTACCCTCACTGTGTCCATCTGCAGCACTGACCAGCAGTTCAGTTTTGGTTGAAGGAGTTGTGTCTCAAGGTCCAGCCCTCCCCTACACATCATGGAATGCAACAGGCTTAGGGCAAACTACTGGAATCTTTTCTCTTCCACTGTAGTCTACTAAAGTATCAAAAGAGGCTGCATAACAATTCAGTCATGGAGACAAAAATTTTGGGTTGGCCAAAAAGTTTGCTTGGGTTTTTCTGTAACATCTCACGGAAAAACCTGAACAAACTTTTTGGCCAACCCAATAGAATCATGGATTCTTTACTCTGAATGAAGAATTACTCAAAAATAGTAATTATTATAATACAGGATTGAAAAAATAAGTTTAATCAATGCCCTCAGGTATTCACACATAAAATACCTTTAACTTATTGGTGAAATTAACAGAACTTATGAAAATGTAGCCTGTGACAAGTGAAAGTTCAAGGAGATAAGGGGTAGAGTGTATTTCTAGATAAACACTAAATATTACAAGGAAAGAAGTTTTGTAAAAGTAGGTTGACACAACCATTTGACCCATTGAAATTTAACAAAGATACAAATATTCATGGTTTTAGGCTTCCATTTTTTCATAACATGGTCTATTTTTTCTGTAATTTTTTAAAGAGCATGTTTTGTACACAAATCCTCTGCTGCTAATTGAAAATGTATTTTGAGGGAAATGCATCAGTGAAACACTTTATTCATTTCCAGTAACATTCGATGACATTTGCAGAAATAGCTCTCCATTATCTCCATTGTGTTACTTGGTAAATTTAGCAGAAAGAAGGGGATGGAAAAATATGAAAACACGAAATGTGAAAATAATGAAACTTTAATGTAGCACAAAAACTGTGACAGATGTAAAGCTACAAAGAGTCATTAAATTCTTCCCAGTCCATCTCTTTTTATCTCCCTCATCCCTTCACTATCAATTATTCCTAAAGTTGTTCCTTTTTCCTGCTAGACTAAGGGAAGCAACTTGCTTGTTATCTCTCCCTCTAAACCAATCTCTGGCACCACAGTGTGACCCCCAAATTGCATGGCATGGAATTTCTCTTAGTGAAGAAAACTGTGGTGATTCTATCAGAGATGTTTTTAGTCATTATAGTAGCTATAGTGTTTATTCTTAGATTCATTCTCAAAAGGGCTAATGCTGTATTTTGCAGGAGTCAGGTAACTGACTCATCATAAATTTGTCCATTGTTTCCCAGACTCACAACATATTGCAATAAGAACTATGTTGGTTTTTCTAGCATGGATCAATGCCTATGAAAATAGCCTTAAACTGTGCTCATTTGTCATTGTCAACTATAGATAGCCTCCTAAACACATTTAAAATAAAATTATACTGGAATTGCCACATGCTATCAGCCTTATTCAAAGTAATAAGAACTATTGGCTCTGTAGGGCCCAATTTTAAATTGTGGGAGCTGACAAATGTGGTCATTCATCCACAGCAATATTTAAAGCCATTAGCTCATACCATATATAAAGAAAGAAATACCTTACAGTAGAAACCTCTTTTCTTTGGAGGATTTTTAGTGCCACTCTCCTGCTTTTTGATAACTCAAATGTAACTCCTAGTCCTACAGAATCACAAGAAAAATCCAGGCAGGTGCAGTAAAGATGGCTGGCTGGTAGTTACATGCTACTAAATAAAGGTAACATCCAAGTAATTTACTCTCTAGTAGGCCTGAGATTAGGAAAAGGCAGAGTGGGGTAGAGGATGAATATCTAAAAGGAGCAAGGGATGTGGATAAGGAACATCAGAAGCTTTCTTTATTCATATCTTTCCTTTGTATATATCCCTAATTGAAAAATGTGCTTCCAGGAATTAACCTGCATGGCAACCCTTCAAATTTTAGGATCACCTTCCAAGGTAGAATAGCAAAGTAGCTGAAGACATGTATGTTGGAATTGATCTGAGTTCTGACACACAGCTACTGTGACTTTAAGAAAATTACTTAAATTCTCTCTGATAATATGTGCAGTGGAGTCACACCTTACATGAAAAAATAAGATTATAAACTCAGAAGAAAAATATGTAAATTACTCTCGGATATTCCTGTGTAGTTTTCTCTTTTGTTCTTTATAAACTCTTTCCATAAATTTTTACAAGGAAGTTGACAAATCTTTCCTGGTCTATGAAATATCATGCTTCACTTTTTGTCAATGATCAGGAATTCCTAAAATTATGCACACATGTTTACATTCCCACCAACAGTGTAGGAGCATTCCTTTTTCTCCACACCCTCTCCAACATTTATTATTTGTAGACTTTTTGATGACGGCCATTCTGACTGGTGTGAAGTAATATTTCATTGTAGTTTTGATTTGCAGTTCTCTAATAATTAATGATATTGAGCATCTTTACATGTGCCTGTTGGCCATCTGTATATCTTCTTTGGAGAAATGTCTATTTAGGTCTTCTGCTCATTTTTTAATTTTCTTTTTTTATGTATTGAGTTGGCCAAAAAGTTGGTTTGGGTTTTTCGTAACATAGAAAGCCCCGAACGAAATTTTTGGCCCGCCCAATATATGTTAAGCTGTATGAGCTATTTGTATATTTTGGAAATTGATTCCTTGTTGGTGGCATCATTTGTAAATATTTTCTCCCAGTCCATAGGTTGTCTTTTCATTTTGTTTATGGTTTCCTTTGCTGGCAAATGCTTTTAAGTTTAATTAAGTCCCATTTTTTGTTTTTATTTCCATTACTGTAGAAGATGGATCCAAAAAAATATTGCTGTGATTTCTATCAAAGAGTGTTCTGCCTATGCTTTCCTCTAGGAGTTTTATAGTATCCAGTCTTACATTTAGGTCTTTAATCCATTTTGAGTTGATTTTGTAAATAATGTAAATTGGTGCAGTCACTATGGAGAGAAGTATGGAGGTTCCTTAAAAAACTAAACTAAAAACCTTAAAAGAGTTACCATGATCCTGCAATCCCACTTCTGGGCATATATCCAGAAAAAATTCTAATTCAAAAAGTTACATGCAACCCTATATTCATAGCAGCACTATTTACAATAGCCAACACATGGAAACAATCTAAATGTCCATTGGCAGATGAATGGATAAAGAAGATGTGGTGTATATGTACAATGGAATATTACTCAGCCGTAAGAAAGAATGAAATAATGCCATTTGCAGCAACATGGATGGACCTAGAGATAGTCATACTGAGTGAAGTAAGCCAAAGAGAGAAAGACAAATATCATATGATATCACTTATATGTAGAATCTAAAAAAAATGATACAAGTGAACTTATTTACAAAACAGAAATAAACTCAAAGACATAGAAAACAAACATGGCTACCAAAGGGGATAGTGGAGGAAGGGGGGAGACAGAGAGAGATAAATTAGGAGTTTGGGATTAACACATACACGCCAATATATATAAAATGGATAAAAAACAAGGTTCTAGTGCCTAGCACAGGGAACTATATTCAATATCTTGTAATAACCTGTAATGGAAAAGAATCTGACAAAGAATAGAGATGGATAGATGTAACTGAATTACTTTGCTGTACAACTGAAACTTACACAACATTGTAAATTAGCTATACTTCAATTTAAAAAATAGTTTAAAATTACTCACACATGATTTTCATACCTTTTGTCCCTAAATATTTCAGATGTTTTAAAGAGGTGTATGAATTCAGACTTGTACAATATCATAGGGGAAAATTCTGCTACCATGACCACCACATTTTTTTCCTACACAAGGCCATAGACTTGAATTTCCTTCTTAGTAGAAGTTCTTCAGTTGCAAATAGCAGAAACTCACAAAAGCTACTTAAACAAAGGAAAATGTGTTATAAGGATGTAGGAATAGTTTATGGAACTCATAAACAGCTGAGTATCTCAAGGTTCTGGCATCAGCAACTGAAAAGTGTCAGGAAACAAAAGTACTCTGAGTTGTGGGGACTTCATGGATTTGAGTTCGCTTCTCTGAACATAATCTGTCTATTCTTTTTCTCTCCCTGAAAACTAGGCTTCCCCCTCTCTGAGAAGATTATGGATCAGTATCTCCCTCGAATGAGAAACTCAGCCAATGAAGACACAGCTGACATGGGCTCAGGAACTTCTGCAACAGAAAAGAGGATCTCCTCCGCTAAGGTTTTGTTAGAGGTTGGTGATCATCTGATATAAAAATGGCTGTCAGCGTTCAAGCACATAGATAAACATTTCTCAAGGAAAAGGTTCTGGGTGAGGCAGATTCTCCAAATGATTCTTCCAAAATACCACCAACAGCAGATACTTGCATATGGAGGAGGTAGGAATTCTTAGAAGAATTTCTCTAGTGTTCATTAGCAAAGAAGAGGTAAACCAGATAATCACAAGGGAAACATTGTGAGGTCCTAAGAAATTAAGGGATTAAGATTTAGTTGCATGATCCCCTTAAAAATGATCACCCCAGGGCAACTAAAATCATATCTATATGTAGCATATCAGAACATCAGAGAAAAAAATACATTTCAAGTTACCTAAATGATTTCTTAAGAAACTTCCTCTGAGGTGCTGTTTAAGTATAGCCGGATTTTGTTTATGGTTATATAACTCACTATACTTCTTTGTTAATGACAATATTGGTTTTAAAATCCAAAGCAGTCAATCAGAAATAATAACCTGTTTCTGAAACAAAATATGAATCTTGAAAAACCCCAAGGGTGTAATAACAAGTTGTCTATCATGCCTGCAGAAAAATCTTTCATTTTGATAAATAGTCACAAGAGTGTAAGATTGCCTTTTTTTTGGATTTAAGACACAGTTTTTTACCCCATGAATGTGCTGCTAAATATCTAGAAATTACATTTTCATATAAATTGCATTTTTCAAAAAAACCACATGATTTATCCCATTTAAATAAATCAAGAAAACACTAGGATATTCTATTCAATGTATGCATTAGTTTTATTCAGGTCACTAACTTTTGCAGAATTTACTTAAACAGTTAATATTTTCCCAAGAATAAACTGTATCTGAATATAAGAAAAACTCACACAATATGCCATTAACACTTCTCCATCCATGGCTCTGAGGAAAACACCATAAATGTTTTAATAAGGCAGACACAATTTTTTATTGAAGTTTATGACAGCGTTTTAGTGGTGAATTTCAAAATAATGTTTTCTTCTAAAATTGTCTATTTCTTCTAAAATTGTCTATTTCTAGGAATCGATGTTAGTTTCATAGGATATTCATTATATTTGTATAATACTCTACAGAAATTTTTCACTCTTTTATTTCCATCTGTGATGGGAACTGAAGATCATACTTAATCTGAAAGACCTCCTAATAGGAGTTTATTAGTTTATTATGTGCAATTAGTTTATTATGTGCCACTCACTGTGCTAAGTTCTTTATATTGATGAAATCATTTCATCCTCCTAATAATAGTATAAAGTAAAAAGCATCATTATCCCCATTCTAGAGATGACAAGATGAGGCTTAGATAAGTTCTGTACCGTAACCAATGTCTCAAGGCTAATCATTGATAAAGCCGGTATCTAACCCGTGTGTAGGACTCCAAAGTATTGTCTACTACATTACAATGTTGTGCCAACAAAAGGGTTTTAGTAAGATGAATAATTATCCTCAGGTTGACTGGATCCCAGAAATAATATACTGGGTGTTACATGCCAGGCTCTCTCCTTTCTCAATAAGGTTAGAAGAATTCTGCTGTGATTCACAGAATCTGTGATGAGTCTGAGGCAAAGTGGTTCTTTGATTGATGAGAATCTGTGTCATGTGTCATCAGGTTACCCTTTCCCTTAAGACTGTGCTTTTCAATCCTTTTTCTAGAACTTAGAATTCACTTCTCCAGGTAAGTAAAATATTCAGTCTCTGGATATTATCTCTGAAAATAAAAACAAGGGGTAGGGGACACTAGTCCTCCATGGAGAAGAAAATCAAAGCAGGTCCCCACGGACAAAACTGAGAACACACCACCAGGACCTTAGGCTGAGGCACCCAGCCCTCACCTAGCCCCACTCACAAAGCCAACTGAGGATATTTCCAAAACTTCAAAGCCTCAACTTTATTTTAACTTTGAACATTTTATATACTTTTAGGATAAATTTGAGAGAATTTTCAACAGAAATATTTACTTCGTATTTTTGTGGCTATTAATTCAATCCCTGGATGGTTATCAAGCACTTGCAATTTAGAATATCTCTTTGTAATTCCTGGATTTCTTTTCCTAAAGTCTGACATGTTTAGAATATCTTCATTTTAATAGAATATTTAAGTCTTAATGAAACTGATAGAATGACCTCTTCTTAAACTCAGACAAAATATTCACACCATATTGTCAATGGACCTAGTTATCATCTTTTTATCCCTCAAAGACTAATTCCCTGCCAATTTGGATTAAATTTCTGTTGCATAATTACCAAGAACCTCAGGAATCTCTATGTCCTTTGCAGTCTTAAAAAAAAAAAGACCTTTAACTTTGCTTAATCACTTTCTTGTCCACAAGGATCGAGATACGTGATATCTGCCCTTTTTCCCTAGAACTTCTCCAAATTCTTCCCCTAATGCACCAGTGAGTGATTTCTTATATTTAGTATATGGTTGCTCTCTGTATTTTCATGATGCTATAAAACTTTTGAGCTTTTTAAATGGAGTATGGGCATCAGTGACAAACAGTACAGGCACTGAAGACACAGACAGCATGGCTGGTTTGAGTTTTTCTCCTTTGCCAAACAGAACTGGACTTATTCATTCATAAATCTTTTCTTGTTCTTTAAGCAAATGTATATTGATCTGAGTTCAATGACAAAACCCAAACCGGATAAAATCAAAGAATATGAAAAAAATAGAAGGAGCCATTGTGCATCTTTACTTTTTGTCTCCTAACTGGGCTTCCCACACCCATTCTTGCTTTCTCTCAGATTCATCTCTACTCAGTAGAGTATCCTTTTTAAAACATGAACCTAAACATAAAACACCAGGCTTTAAAACACAGAACACCAGACTTCTGCTTAAAGTATTCAATAATTTCCTATGGATTTCTGGCAAGATCAAATCATTGAAAGGCCTAAAAACAGAAAATCTGCGTCTTGCCTACCTCACAATATTATTGCACCAAAATGACTTTTCATTATTTTAATCTTTATTTAATCTTTATTATGTATATCTTTATTGGAGTATAATTGCTTTACAATGGTGTGTTAGTTTCTGCTGTATAACAAAGTGAATCAGCTATATGGATACATATATCCCCATATCACCTGCCTCTTGCGCCTCCCTCCCACCCTCCCTATCCCATCCCTGTAAGTGGTCACAAAGCACCAAGCTGATCTCCCTGTGCTATGCAGCTGCTTCCCACTAGCTATCTATTTTACATTTGGTAGTGTATACATGTCCATGCCACTCTCTCACTATGTCCCATCTTACCCTTGCCTCTCCCCATGTGCTCAAGTCCATTCTGTATATCTGCATCTTTATTTCTGTCCTGTCCCGAGGTTCTTCAGAAACATTTTTTTTTTTGGATTCCATATAAAAGGCTTAGCATATAGTATTTGTTTTTCTCTTTCTGACTTACTTCACTCTGTATGACAGACTGTAGGTCCATCCACCTCATTACAAATAACTCAATTTAGTTTCTTTTTAATGGCTAATATTCCATTGTATATATGTGACAAATCTTCTTTATACATTCATCTCTCAATGAACACTTAGGTTGCTTCCATGTCCTTGCTATTGTAAATAGTGCTGGAGTGAACATTGTGGTACACGACTCTTTTTGAATTATGATTTTCTCAGGGTATGTGCCCAGTAGTGGGCTTGCTGGGTGGTATGGTAGTTCTATTTTTAGCTTTTTAAGGAACCTCTATACTGTTCTCCACAGTGGCTGTATCAATTTACATTCCCACCAACAGTGCAAGAGGGTTCCCTTTTCTCCACACCCTCTCCAGCATTTATTGTTTGTAGATTTTTTGATGATGGCCATTCTGACCAGTGTGAGATGATACCTAATTGTAGTTTTAATTTGCATTGCTCTAATGATTTGTGATGTTGAGCATCCTTTCATGTGTTTGTTGGCAATCTGTATATCTTCTCTGGAGAAATTTCTATTTAGGTCTTCTGCCCATTTGTGGATTGGGTTGTTTGTTTTTTTGATATTGAGTTGCATGAGCTGCTTTTAAATTTGGAGATTAATCCTTTGTCAGTTGCTTAATTTGCAAATGTTTTCTCCCATTCTGAGGGTTGTCTTTTCATCTTGTTTATGGATTCCTTTGCTGGGCAAAAGCTTTGAAGTTTCATTAGGTCTCATTTGTTTATTTTTGTTTTTATTTCATTTCTCTAGGAGGTGGGTCATGAAGGGTCTGGCTGTGATTGATGTCATAGAATGTTCTGCCTACATTTTCATCTAAGCATTTTATAGTGTCTGGCCTTACATCTAGGTCTTTAATCCATTTTGAGTTTATTTTTGTGTATGGTGTTAGGGAGTGTTCTAATTTCATTCCTTTACATGTAGCTGTCCAGTTTTCACAGTACCACTTATCAAACAAGCTGTCTTTTCTCCACTGTATATTCTTGCTTCCTTTATCAAAGATAAGGTGACTATACGTGCATGGGTTTATCTCTGGGCTTTCTATCCTGTTCCATTGATCTATATTTCTGTTTTTGTGCCAGTATCATACTGTCTGGATTGCTGTAGCTTTGAAGTCTAGTCTGAAGTCAGGAAGCCTGATTCCTCCTGCTCCGTTTTTCTTTCTGAAGATTGCTTTGGCTCTTCAGGGTCTTTTGTGTTTCTATATGAATTGTGAATTTTTTTGTTCTAGTTCTGTGAAAAATGCCATTGGTACTTTGATAGGGATTGCACTGAATCTGTAGATTGCTTTGGGCAGTATAGTCATTTTCACAATATTGATTCTTCCAATCCAAGAACATGGTATATCTCTCCATCTGTTTGTATCGTCTTTAATTTCTTTCATCAGTGTCTTATAGATTTCTGCATACAGGTCTTTTGTCACCTTAGGTAGGTTTATTCCTAGGTATTTTATTCTTTTAGTTGCAATGGTAAATGGGAATGTTTCCTTAATTTCTCTTTCAGATTATTCATCATTAGTGAATAGTAATGCAAGAGATTTCTGTGCATTAATTTTGTATCCTGCTACTTTACCAAATTCATTGATTAGCTCTAGTAGTTTTCTGGTAGCATCCTTAGGATTCTCTATGTATAGTATCATGTCATCTACAAACAAGGACAGTTTTACTTCTTTTCCAATTTGGATTCCTTTTATTTCTTTTTCTTCTCTGATTGCTGTGGCTAAAACTTCCAAAGTTATGTTGAATAACTGGTGAGAGTGGACACCCTTGTCTTGTTCCTGATCTTAGAGGAAATAGTTTCATGTTTCACCTTTGAGAATGATGTTGGCTGTGGGTTTGTCATATATGGCCTTTATTATGTTGAGGTAAGTTCCCTCTATGCCTCCTGTCTACAGAAATTTAATCATAAATTGGTGTTGAATTTTGTTGAAAGCTTTTTCTGCATCTATTGAAATGATCATATGTTTTTTCTCCTTCAATTTGTTAATATCATTTATCACATTGATTGATTTGCATATATTGAAGAATTCTTGCATTCCTGGGACAAACCCCACTCGATCATGATGTATGATCCTTTTAATGTGCTGTTGAATTTTGTTTGCTAGTATTTTGTTGAGGATTTCTGCATCTATGTTCATCAGTGATATTGGCCTGTAGTCTTCTTTGTGTGTGTGTGACATCTTTGTCTGGTTTTTGTATCAGGGTGATGTTGGTCTCATAGAATGAGTTTGGGAGTGTTTCTCCCTCTGCTATATTTTGGAAGAGTTTGAGAAGGATAGGTGGTGGCTCTTTCTAAATGTTAGATAGAATTCGCCTGTGAAGCCATCTGGTCCTGGGCTTTTGTTTGTTGGAAAATTCTTAATCACAGATTCAATTTCAGTGCTTGTGATTGGTCTGTTTTTGTTTTCTATTTTTTCCTGGTTCAGTCTTGGAAGGTTATTCTTTTCTAAGAATTTCTCCATTTCTTCCAGATTGTCCATTTTATTAGTATATAGTTGCTTGTATTAATCTCTCATTATCCTTTGTATTTCTGCAGTGTCAGTTGTTACTTCTCCTTTTTCATTTCTAATTCTATTGATTTAAGTCTTTTCCCTTTCTTTTTGTGATGAGTCTGGCTAATGGTTTATCAATTTTGTTTATCTTCTCAAAGAACCAGCTTTTAGTTTCATTGATCTTTGCTATCATTTGCTTCATTTCTTTTTCATTTATTTCTGGTCTGATTTTTATAATTTCTTTCCTTCTGCTAACATTGGGGATTTATTATTTTTTTCTCTAATTGCTTTAGGTGAAAGGTTAGGTTATTTTTTTGATATTTTTCCTGTTTCTTGAGGTAGGATTATATTGGTATAAGCTTCCCTCTTATAACTGCTTTTGCTGCATCCTATAGGTTTTGGGTCATCATGTTTTCATTGTTATTTGTTTCTAGGTATTTTTTTATTTCCTCTTTGATTTCTTCAGTAATGTCTTGGTTATTATGTAATGTATTGTTTAGCATCTATGTGTTTGTATTTTTTTCCCCTGTAATTGATATCGAGTTTCATAGGGTTGTGGTCAGAAAAGATAACTGCTTGATACAATTTCAATTTTCTTGAATTTACCAAGGCTTGATTTGTGACCCAACATATGATATATCCTGGTGAGTGTTCCATGAGCACTTGAGAAGAAAGTGTATTCTGTTGTTTTTGGAGGGAATGTCCTATAAATATCAATTAATTCCATCTGTTTAATGTGTCATTTAAAGCTTGTGTTTCCTTTTCTTATTTTTATTTGGATGATCTATCCATTGGTGAAAGTCGGGTGTTAAAGTTCCCTACTGTTGTTGTGTTACTGTTGATTTCCCCTTTTAAGGCTGTTAGCATTTGCCTTATGTATTGTGGTGCTCCTATGTTGGGTGCATAAATATTTACATTTCTTCTTCTTGGATTGATCCCTTGATCATTATTTAGTGTCCTTCTTTGTCTCTTATAATAGTCTTTATTTGAAAGTCTATTTTCTCTGATATGAGAATTGCTACTCCAGCTTTCTTTTGATTTCCATTTGCATGGAATATCTTTTTCCATCCTCTCACTTTCAATCTGTATGTGTCCCTAGGTCTGAAGTGGATCTCTTGGAGACAGCATATATATGGGTCTTGTTTTTGTATCCAGTCTATGTCTTCAGTTGGAGCATTTAGTCCATTTACATTTAAGGTAATTAGTAATATTTATGTCCCTATTACCATTTTCTTAATTGTTTTGGGTTTGTTATTGTAGGCCTTTTCCTTCTCTTGTGTTTCCTGCCTAAAGAAGTTCCTTTAGCATTTGCTGTAAAGCTGGTTTGGTGGTGCTGAATTCCCTTAACTTTTGTTGTCTGTAAAGGTTTTAATTTCTTTGTTGAATCTGAATGAGATCCTTGCTGTGTAGAGTAGTCTTGGTTTTAGGATTTTCCCTTTCATCACTTTAAGTATGTCTTGCCACTCCTTTCTGGCTCACAGAGTTTCTGCTGAAAGATCAGCTGTTAACCTTATGGGGATTCCATGTATGTTATTTGTTGCTTTCCCTTGCTGCTTTTAATATGTTTTCTTTGTATTTAATTTTTGATAGTTTGATTAATATGTGTCTTGGTGTGTTTCTCCTTGGATTTATCCTGTATGTAGCTCTCTGCACTTCCTGGACTTGATTGACTATTTCCTTTCCCATATTAGGGAAGTTTTCAACTATAAACTCTTCAAATGTTTTCTCATTCCCTTTCTTTTTCTCTTCTTCTTCTGGGACCCCTATAATTCGAATGTTGGTGTGTTTAATGTTGTCCCAGAGGTCTCTGAGACTGACCTCAATTCATTTCATTCTTTTTTCTTTATTATGCTCTGCATTAGTTATTTCCATACTTTTGTCTTCCAGGTCACTTATCTGTTCTTCTGCCTCAGTTATTCTGCTATTGATTCCTTCTAGAGAATTCTTAATTTCATTTATTGTGTTGTTCATCATTGTTTGTTTGCTTTAGTTATTCCAGGTCCTTTTTATACATTTCTTCTATTTTCTCATTCTATTTCCAAGATTTTGGATCATCTTTACTATCATTATTCTGAATTTTTTGTCAGGTAGCCTGCTTATTTCCTCTTCATTTGTTTGGTCTGGTGGTTTTTACCTTGCTCCTTCATCTGTTGTGTATTTCTGTCTTCTCATTTTGGTTAACTTACTGTGTTTGGGGTCTCCTTTTCACAGACTGCATGTTTGTAGTTCCCATTGTTTTTGGTGTCTGTCCCCAGTGAGTAATGTTGGTTCAGTGTGTTGTGCTGGTTTCCTGGTGGAGGAGACTGGTGCCTGTGTTCCAGTTGATGAGGCTGGATCTTTTCTTTCTGGTGAGCAGGGCCACATCTGGTGTTGTGTTTTGGGGTGTCTATGAACTTATTCTGATTTTATGCAGCCTCTCTGCTAATATGTTGTTTTCCTGTCTTGCTAGTTGTTTGGCATGGGGTGTCCAGCACTGGAACTTGCTGGTCATTGAGTGGAGCTGGGTCTTAGTGTTGAGATGGAGATCTGTGGGTGAACTCTCGCCAGCAGATATTACAAGGGGCCGGGTGGTCTCTGGTGTACCAAGGTCCTGAACTCGGCCCTCCCACCTCAGAGGCTCAGGCCTGACACCTGGCTGCAGCTCCAAGACTCTGTCAGCCACACAGCTTAGAAGAAAAGGGAGAAAAAAGAAAGAAAAAAAATAATTATAACTAAATTTAAAAAATATTAAAATAAAGAACTTTAAAAATTATTTAAATAAAACTTAAAATGTAATAATAATAAAAAAAAGAAAAGAGCAACCAAACCAATAAACAAATCCACCAATGATAAAAAGTTCTAAAAACTATACTAAGATAAACATAAAAATCAGGAACAAATCAGTTGCAGACAGCAAACCCCAAGTCTGCAGTTGCTCCCAAAATACACTGCCTCAATTTTGGGATGATTCATTGTCTATTCAGGTATTCCACAGATGCAGCATACATCAAGTTGATTGTGGAGGTTTAATCTGCTGCTTCTGAGGCTGCACAGAGAGATTTCCCTTTCTCTTCTTTGTTCACACAGCTCCTGGGGTTCAGCTTTGGATTTGGCCCCGCCTCTGCTTGTAGGTTGCCCTCTGGTGTCTGTTCTTCACGCAGCCAGGAGAGGGTTAAAGGAGCAGCTGATTCGAGGGATCTGGGTCACTCAGGCTGGGGCAAGGGAAGGGGTACAGAATGTGGAGTGAGCCAGTGGCGACAGAGGCCGGTGTGATGTTGCAACAGCCTGAGGCATGCCATGTGTTCTCCCCGGGAAGTTGTCCATGGATCACGGAACCCTGGCAGTGGTGGGCTGCACAGGCTTCTGGGAGGGGAGGACGTGTGCTTGTGCACAGGATTCTTGGTGGCTGCAGCAGCAGCCTTAGTGTTTCATGCCCATCTCTTCTGTCCACGTTGATAGCCACAGCTCATGCCCATCTCTGGAGCTCTTTTATGTGGTGTTCTGAATACCCTCTCCTCGTGCACTCCAAAACAATGGTCTCTTGACTCTTAGGCAGTTCCAAACTTTTTCCCAGACTCCCTCCCAGCTAGCTGTGGTGCACTAGCCCCTTTCAGGCTGTTTTCATGCAGCCAACCCCAGTCCTCTCCCTGGGATCTGACTTCTGAAGCCCAAGCCTCAACTCCCAGCCCACACCCACTCTGGTGGATGAGCAGACAAGCCTCTCAGACTGGTGAGTGCTGGTCAGCACAAATGCTCTGTGCAGGTATCTCTCCATTTTGCCCTCTGCAACCCTGTTGTTGTGCTCTCCTCCGTGGCTCCGAAGCTTCCCCCCCCACCTCCCCCACCCCCCGTCTCTGCCAGTGAAGGGCCTTCCTAGTGTTTGGAAACTTTTCCTACTTCACAGCTCCCTCCCAGAAGTGAAGGTCCCACCCCTATTTTCTCTCTGTTTTTCCTTTTTTCTTTTGCTCTGCCCAGCTACATGGGGATTTTCTTGCCTTTCGGGAAGTCTGAGGTCTTCTGCCAGCGTTCAATAGGTGTTCTGTAGGAGTTGTTCCACATGTAGATGTATTTTTTATGTATCTGTGGGGAGGAAGGTGATCTCCATGTCTTACTCCTCTGCCATCTTGAAGGTCCTCAAGATGACTTCTTGATTCAACTTCATGGTCTGATTTCAGGCCCTTCAACATGCCCTGCTTCCTCTCACCACAGGACATTTGCACATGTGCCCTCTGCCTGGAATGCTCTCTCTTCACCCACACAGCCCCATTCTGACAATTTCCCATTCATTTCTTAAATTCCCATAAAGATACTGCTCCTTTGGGGAAACCTTCTCTGAATGCCTCACCTCAAACAGATTGAGTAACCAGTTATATACTCTGACTTCTGAAATAAATTTTTTATCACTCATAATTGTAATTTGTAACTTTTATGACTATTTGGATTGATATACAACTCTCTCATTATCATGTAAGCCCCAATAGGCACAAAGTAAGTCTGTTTTGGTTTACCATTTTGTCTGCATCACCTAGCAAAGTCCTGGAAAATGGAAATATTCTTGTTGGTTAAATGAATCAATTGGTGTTTCTGGGCCAGGCTTTTCTAAAACACAGGTCTGTAAAATCATTATGTTTCTTGTATTCTACATTTAGTGTACCAATAACCTGGACCACTGCAGCCTGAACAATTCATTCTCATAATTCAGCAAAGGGAAAAGAGGACTTTTCAAGCCATTGACTGTAGCATTTAGATTTCTTCACACTATTATGTTTTGCTCTGCTATAATTGTGGTCTGAGTCAAAAGGAAGCATAATCATATCACAAGACCCCTGGGGCAGGTAGAGAGGTTAAAGAGTGGGAAGCAGTCACTGGCCAGGAATATGTGTAGACAGACAGTAAGAAACCCCTAAGCTGTGGTCAGTATCAAAGCAATGGTTAGAGTAATTCAGGACTATAAGAACACAAAACCTCAGAATTGGGGAATCTGTAATGGAGGAGAAATGCAATAAAGAACAGCTGGATCTGGGAGGAGTTTTGAATTTACATGAGAACTGAGCGATTACCACTGTATTTCAGATCCTGGGTATGGTCATCTGAAAAGAGGGGCCTGGGTTCAATATAAGAGCTAAGGGATCAGTTCCATGTCATCAAAGTCTTATATGATGATGAAAGGTAAGTCCTTGAACATGGAGGGAAAAAAGTTGTGCCACGTCTTTCATGGCTTCCAGAACATGCAAATATATATCAATTCTGTGAAATGATGAGAAAGTCCATTTTAAACTTCTAGTCTCTATAATATCTGTAGACTAGAAAATGCTAACATACCTGACAAGTTCTAGGTTTTGGAAAACCACAAAGATGTGGACAAGCAGTGGTAACAAATCCCTAATCTAAAACGTACACAAATTCAGATGCACAATTCCACAAAACCCTGGATCTACACAAAGTCTGCAAGCTTCATATTTAATTATGTTTTGTAACATCCTGGTTCATAAGCCAAACTGTCCCCAGATTTGCATGGTAACCATAGTTATCAACACCATATATTCTTAGTGGAGAATGTTGCTGATTCCTGAGAAACACTGTTGTTAGTAATTTAGGTCATGCTACTTATCTATTAAACTGCTGGTAACAAGTGTGTGGAAGGCTGAATAGTGGGTTCTCAAAAGAACCTGTGAGTCTTATATGACAAAAAGGGAGTTTTCAGATGTGAGCAAGTTAAAGATATTGAGATGTGGAAATTGTCCTGGATCATCAGGGTGGGTCATAAATGCAATCACATGTGTCCTTTTATAAGAGAAGCAGAGGGAGATTTTACCACAGACAGAAGAGGAGAAGGCAGTGTGACCACAGAGGCAGAGGTTGGACCAATACAGACTCAAACTCAGGAGTGCCTACTGCCACCAGAAACAGATAATGGCAAGAGACAGACCCTCTCCAGAGCCGCATGAGGAAGTGCAGCCTCGATTTGACCCCTGATACTGATTTCCTACTTCTGGCCTCCAGAACTATCAGGGAATACATTTGTGTTGTTTTGAGCCACAAACGTGTGATGATTTGTTACAATGGCCACAGGAAGCTAATACAATGTGTACAAGTTGTGTTCAGATTTCCCAAGAAGTAAAAACCAACCATTTGATTAAGGCTGCCATTTTTGTCAGTGAGAAAGGAGTGTCCACCCTTCCAGCCAGGGAGCTGGCTTCCTCACAAACCTAACTCAGGACACCCAAGACATCTTTGTACATTTGTTCATACTTTTGTGCCAAGTTTCATTAGATAACAATCACAACTATTTGAGAGCTCAAACTACAGGAGTATCCCTTCAAGAAAATATTTATACATTATAATTTAAAGCAAAAAAAGACCCTATTATTCAAATTGTCTAATAGTTTACTACAGCAGGCTCAACAGAACACTTGAAAAACATGAGTGCAGACACCAAAAGATGATTGTAATTCTGTCCACAAACATTTCAGGAACAGACCTTAGGAGAAATAAGCCAATTAGAGATAAGCCCCCTGCCCTCACTTCAGTGTAAGAGAGCTGGGGGCCACGGGTCTCTGTGAGGCACGAGCCCCACTGATGGGAGACCAGTGAGGCTGCTGGTCCTGCATTGTCCGTACCTTGTGCTGATGCCGACTTAGGGTCAGCCCCATCCCTGTCCTCAGGATGGAATAGATAACCCATGTATCTTCTAGCACATTCACTGGATCCATCTGGGGAAATCAAACTATGCTGAAGTCATCGTCCCTCAACCTGGAGTTGGAAGAAAGGGAACCAGCAAGTTGGCCTCCTCTCCTTTAATGATTTTCAGAAGACCAATAGGACTAATCCTCTTTAAAGTGCCTGAGATAAAGCTAATTCAATTAGCTTCAAGGTAATGTTGTGCTAAGGAAGACTGTGCTGAGTGCACTGAATATCTCACTCCTCAAGCACCTGGGTTGTCTCTAGGACTGGTTCCACCATCACATCCTTCTCTTCATTGTTTTCACTTTGACCCACTATTGCTGAAAGTGATGCTTCCCATGAAGCATTTTTTCTAAATTCACACCACAGCTGGCACACTCCTCAACTCAGACAGAGACAGTGACTGTGAGGGTGATTCACACACCCAGTACCTACTTCTCCCCATTAGGGGCAAGTTAAAATAAAGGTGGAGAGGCAGGGGCTGTGTGTCTGGGAGAGCAGAGACTCCAACACCCAACACAGTTCTCCCTCAGATGTAATTACTTCAGATAAAACAGCATAATTGACAGCAAAATCACTGCTTCTTGTCTCTCCTGCTTCCCCTTGGACAATTGGGTCTAGTTATTCTGATATTGGTAAGATATTGGTAAGATGACTTATCGATAGTTACATGTTTTCTCCTTCATGCGGAAGTGATAGCTTAGCCATAACACCAGTGGAAATCAAAACTTGAATTACTTACACATTATCAACAGGAAAGAATATTCTTCAAAGCTGCTGAAAACCCTTCTTCAAAGTTTATTAGCTCTAGAGCAAGAACATTTTGTCAATTGCCTGTTCATCCAAATAGTCCACTTGTTTCAAAAGACAATAATGTTCTTGAAACAAGAACTGTTTCCAAGGAGAAACGTCATATCTGACTGTCCATCATTCTTATCAAGAACATAAAGCACATGAGAATTTATGATAGGCTTATTACTAGCAACTATGTAGTATAGTCTACATTTTATAGGCTTAGTGGTCTAACAAGGAAACTATTCTAAGTTTAATTTTTATAGATTTAACAACTGTGGAAGTACAAGACCTTGTTTGTATGTTTCAGAAGAAGGAAGCCTTAAGTCATGTACTTTAGGCCAAAGAATGTCCTCTTGTATGAGGAAAGATAATCCTTCTTAGTTGAGTGAACTATTTTAAATAAGACACACAAAGTAGGGAGAGGGAGGGAAAAATACCCACCCCACCATCAGGTTAGTAGAAAGAATGGAATCTGGTGCCCAAAAAGGTGACAGATGTCAATTTATCCAGCATCTATCATGTGGCGAGCATCACAGGAATGGTGTTGATAACTATGGTTACCATATATCCAGTGTCTAAAATGGTCAGGACCTAGTAGACCTGAAGCATCAAAGAGAAGCTTACCCTTGAATATCACCTGCTAACAATGGAAGCCTGAGGTTGGTGATGCCCAGAGATGTCACAGGAAGGTGGGTCTTCCTATGACTGAGGAGCTTAGCCATGGAAAAGGCAAGGGAAATGGAAACTCTTGGTGAGAGCTGATATGAGAGACAAAAAACAAAACAGAAGTAGGAAATGAACTACAGTGACAATTAGGAATTAAACTTCCTGAGAGGAGGTTCAGTGAAGGGAAAATCTATCCTCAGCTGTCCTGTCTCTGTGTCTGAGAGGCTCCACCCGGTACTGTAGGAAGCAGGTCTGGTGAACATGCGAGAACAGAGGAGTCAGGGCACCGTTTTGTTTCAGATGCTTGAGGCTTGAATAATAGTGAGGAGATCCCCATAAACTAAAAAGCCCAGGGGTGTAAAAGGCCTTACGGTCTGCAACCAAGATCAGCTTCACTCCACCCTAGCCCCTCTCCCATATATACCTTTTTTCAGCAGGATAAAAAGTCTAAACAGAGGCTCAAATGCCAACAAAAGGGAAGAAAGATACGAGATAGGTTTGTACAGGAAACAGGTTATATGTTTACGTGTGTCAAACAGGAAAAGAGCCTATTAAGCTTTGCTTTATTCTTTGCCTTGTATTTCTCGTGACCACACTATAGGATCATTACAATCCTCATTATACAAATGAAAACTGTAAATGATGGGCTCAAGGTCACCTAGGCACGAAGCTGCTTCTGGATTTCAAGCCGAATCTGGGCTACTTTGTCTGACTTCTCAGCCAGGGAAAGTGCGCATTTCAGCAGCTCAAAGTCTTGAGGCTTAAATGCACAGTTTGTCTACAGTTCATTGTAAAAGCCTTTCACAAAAGTTGTACATTCTTTCTGTTCTAGACTAGCTGAATTCTGGCGTAGGATTTCTCAGTCTTAAATTGCTAATAAAGTTTATATTTAATGTATCAGGACCCTTTTTTGAACCTTGAGGTTGAAGTTTAAAGACATTGGACTGGTGAGAATTTTTTACTTTCAAGTGATAACTCAATCAAGCTTAAACCTAAACAGAACATCTGGAGGGTGAAAAGGCCCGTGGAGCTGGCTAAACATAGTGGATCCAAGGACTCGAATGTCAGCCCGATGCCCTCTCTTCCTCCGTAGATTTTATCTCTGCTTGCCCAGGCTGGCTGTCACCAGGGGCCTGGGAGTATGACTTGGGGCAGCTCCAAGCGAGCAGCTTACAACTAGTGACAAGAAAAATTTAAAACTAGAAATAAGAGTTCTTTCTCATGTTTTCAAAATCCCCAGGTGAGATCAGACATTATTACCACCTTCTGGATACTGCGATCTCTTGTGGGCCAGGAGAAGGCCCTATAGTGTCTGAGCCCTTCAGTCATAGTCAGGAGTGGAGTCATTACCTGGACCAGGAGACAGCATCCTCATGACCACCTGAGGAGTTACCATGAGCAAGGCAACCACACCAAGTTGGATCTACTACAAACACACTACATACATACATATGTATGGAAATACATACCAGACCTGCTAATGAGGGTTCAGAGGCCAGAGCCAAGTCAATAAATTCAGATATATTTGGAAGAAAAGCAAGGGTTGATTGACTCTAAAGAAAGTAGAAACTCAAAGTAGTCCAAGAAAGAGTTATTTGGAAGATAACTTTACAGTCTTCTGTAAAGCTACTTTGGTGAAAATAAAAGCTGATGAGGGTCCTTGTGAGAATGTTTGGGACACTCTGTATTTGAAAGTGGAAAGAAAAGATTTGCGGACAACTGTAAACTCAGCCTGTGCTTTTGCCACCTTCTTCATCTCTTTTAAAGTAAACAACAGAAGAGTAACAGCTGATCAAACAAAACAACTGAAACACAAAACATGTCTGTACAATGTGGTCAAATTAAGATGCCACTGGTAGTAAATGCTCTGAAAGGGCGTTATTCACTGGGACCAACAAATTCAGGAAACAGCTATCATATATTGGATGGTGAAAGGATAAAGAAAATACTGTAGTAAACAGCCACTGAAAATGTTTGGAATAATACCTAAGGTGATGTTAAACAACCATATTTTGAAGTTAAATGAAATCATAAAGGAACTGGTTAAGTTAAACTTAAGTTTAATTAATATTCCGCAGACTGTGCTAAATGTCCACATATTTTCTTTTTTTTATTGGAGTATAGTTGATTTACAATGTTGTATTAATTTCTGCTGTACAGCAAAGTGATTCAGTTATACATATATATATTCTTTTGCATATTCTTTTTCATTATGGTTTATTATAATATATTGTATATAGTTCCCTGTGTTATACAGTAGGACCTTATTGTTTATCTATCCTATACATAATAGTTTGCACCTGCTAATCCCAAACTCCCAATCCTTCCCTCCCCCACCTCCCACTTGGCAACCACAAGTCTGTTCTTTATGTCCATAAGTCAGTTTCTATTTCTTAGATAAGTTCATTTGTGTCATATTTTAGACTGCACACATAAGTGATTTCATATGATATTTGTATTTCTCTGTCTGACTTACTTCACTTAGTATGATAATCTCTAAGTCCATCCATGTTGCTGCAAATGGCATTATTTTGTTCTTTTTAATGGCTGAGTGATATTCCATTGTGTATATGTACCACATCTTCTTTACCCATTCCTCTATCAATAATGTCCACGTATTTTCTGATTTAATCCTCACAATCCCCTTATGAGGGCTATCCTGTTATTAGTGTCCATTTTAAAGGAAACTTAAGTACCATGGGGTTCATTTGTTCAAGGTCACACTGTGAGTGGATGGCACAGCCAAGATTTGAAGCCAGGCTGCCTGGCTCTAACATCTGTACTTTCAATACTATCCTATAGAGACGTATAATTAAGGAAAAAATATAAGGATATAGTACAGCAAGAAAAAATGCATTACTCTTCCATGCACTGTGCCTGCCTCTCACCTGGGATTATGGCAAGGATAAAACATTGTTGTGTCTGGTATTCTAAGTGATTTCCTTCGTCCTGGACCAGCACACACTGGGAGTGTGAGCAGCCAACCCAACAGGAAGTTAGACCACGTATTTCACACCCCCCTTTGCTAACTCCCAGCATGAGGTGAGAACAAAGTCTGGTAGCAGCTCTCTTATCCTTGGTCTATTCTTGGTCCCTTTTCTTCCAAGGGACCAGATTCTTCAAGCTTCCTTCACCTTCTGATCATCAAACTTGTTCTACTGAAAGTATAGACCAATTCATACTAACATGCAATCAGATAATAGGCTTAAGTTTCGATTAAAAATATAAAAACCCTTGAGTCAAATACGTGATGCCCAAGTAACAGAATAATCTCAGTCATGAGCTGGTGGGAGAAGCACTTGGCAGCTGATGGGGAGCAGAGAGATGAGGGTGGGGGCGGAGGGGAGTCAAACACCTTCACGATGCTCCTAGAACCCATCCTCACAGCTGCTGTGAGCTCGGTGTGTTTCGCTCCAGTGGTGCCAGCTACATAAAAGGACTCAGGCAGAGTTAGGACAGAAATAACATTTGCACAGACTTCCAAAAAGCATATAAAAAGCCAAGGACTAAAATATTTGAATATAAACCTAATGGTCATGTATTTGCCAGTAGAAGAGCCTTGCACTTAAGCAAGTGTTCAAACATATTTGTTGAGCTGAGTGATGAAGACAAATGAGGCCCTGGAGAGATAATCCTGCCAAGGGCACTGCTCACCAGCAGGGGCTGAGGGGTGGTCACTTGTGTCCACAATTTCCAAGCCTTCCTGGCATACTCGGAGTTGCAGCAAGTAAAAACCGACCCCTCTGTTGTGTACAGCACCCCCCCTGGCGAGAACCTTTGAGGTGAAATTCACTGAGGCTCTGATAGATGTGGAACTATTTGGCTTTGTGTGTACTTATAAGCAGTATTCTTGACTCTGTAATTACTGTCTTAGGTAGGAGTGCTCATTACTGGGCTCTCCCACTAGTGAGATAGACACAAATGTACATCCATCTAGCTCACTAGTAGATATTAGGAATCTACTAGGCCACGAAAAAATAATAAGAAATAGAACAGAGCTTGCACACACACACACACACACACACACACACACAGAGAGAGAGAACACTAAATAAAAATGCACTATTTTTTTCCACATTTAAACTCAGTTAGAAAATTTTATTAGCTATCTTTATTTGCTTATTCTTCAAATGAACTTCAAAATTTTATTAGCTCTTCTTACTTGTTTATTCTTCAAGAGAAATTTAAAATTACTACCAGTTCCAGAAGAAATATAATGGGATTATTATAAACATTGCATTATAAATAAATTTTTAACATTCTTTTTAAAATATTCTTTCCCATTATGGTTTAGCACAGGATATTGAATATAGCTCCTTGTGCTATACAGTTGGACCTTGCTGTTTAACCATCCCATATATAATAGTTTATATCTGCTAACCCCAAACTCCCACACCATTTGTCCTTCAACCCCCTCCCCCTTCGCAACCACAAGTCTGTTCTCTAGGTCTGTGAGTCTGTTTCTGTCGGTAGATAAGTTCGCTTGTGTAATATTTTAGATTCCCCATATAAGTGATATCATATGTCATTTGTTTTTCTCTTCCTGACCTACTTCACTTAGTATGATGGTCTCTAGGTCCATCCATGTTACTGCAAATGGCATTATTTCATTCATTTTTATGGCTGAGTAATATTCCATTGTATATATGTACCATATCTTCTTTATCCTTTCATCTGGTGATGGACATTTAGGTTGTTTTCATGCCTTGGCTATTGTGAACAGTATGCACTAATTTTGAGAACTACAATCAAAGAGCCACTAAAACTCACCAGCAGTGCCAATGTGTTTTGAGAGAGGTATGATAAAAATGTAAATCTGAAGTTGCCTATAAAAACAGAGGTGGAGAAAAATCAATTGTTTTTAGAAGAGCTCTGTTATCCATGTGTGAGAGAAGCAGAGAGCAGGTGGATGAGAAGCAGGTAGCAGAACCATGAAAGCTGGAGGGGGCTAGGATTTCAGGTAGGGCTGAGAAACTGTGGAGTTGTAAGAGAATTGATAAAAATGTTAATCCAACTGAATTTAGAAGCCTATGTGGATTTCAGAGGAAAAATATATTTGGATACTAACTTTCCACACAAATCCCTCATGATTCACCTGTGATTGCTTTGAACTCATACAAGTAGGACTTTCTGATATTTTTTAAACTTGAGATCTTTGAAGTGTGCCTTTGATTTTCCTAAGCTGAAGTAGGATGAGGTGTTTTGAGACCTTTAAATTCTCAGCAAAATGTCCCAACGTACTTCAGAATTTTGGAAATGAATTTGCATTATTATAATAAAGGGTGTTTTAAAAACAACTAATAGTCTTTAGTTATTAATGGGTTTTATGTATCCTGTATCATTCACCTGGGTAGGTATATATATATATATATATATATATATATATATATATATTTAAATCCTCAAATTGCTGATTGACCCAGAAATCAAAGCCAGTGCTCCCAAAAACTTTAAGTGTGATTGAGGATTTGTAGAAAAGCGTCATATTAGGAGTTAGGAGGTCAGGGTTCAAGCCTCATATCTTCAAGCTGGATGACCTGTACAGGTTTGTGTTGCTATCACAGCTTTCAGGGCTGCACCCTCCCCATGTAAAGGAGAGAAATGGAAGCACAGTTTTCAACAGGGTCAATTCTGCCCTCCAAAGAGCATTTGGGAAACTTGGTGGGACCAGAGGTTAGGGCGTTCAGTTGACAAGATGATTTTAAGGTGCTATTGGGATACCAGATACCCTGCAATGCTCAGGACAGCTCTACACCAGGAACAATATTTCCACATCATACAAGATTTTCAAATGTCCCACCAGACATTCACGTAGGTGTAAAACCTGTTTGTTTATGTTTATATAATCCTAGAACCTAATTCTGTTTTATATGATTTAATAGTACATGTGTGTATGTGTGTGTGTTGGGAACAGTTCTCTGAAAAAATTCTTGATCATATTATTTTATTTTAAAATCTGTGTCTAATATCTGTATCACTTGCGAGTCTGCTTTCATTCTCCGTTTTTTTCTTTTGGTCCCATTAGTCAATATGCTTGATAATTTTTTCTTGAATGTTGGATGTCAGGTTGAAAGTTTGTAGAAACTTTGGCCATTGTTATTTTTCTCCAGAGAGGATTTATTTTAGCATTTAGCTAGGATTTAAATTAGGTATTAAGTTAATTCAAAGATGAGTTTCAGTCTTTGTAAGATATGGTGCATTTCTAGGCAATAACCCTTCAGAGTCCCAATCAAGGGCCTGACCCTTCCTCCTTGGTGGAACCTGAAATCTAGTTTTGTCCCTCAGGCACAATGAGATTTCCAAAAGTCTTACTTGGTTTCTCAGGCTGTTGGTGGCAAGTGTCTGCCCAGCTTCTTGGCCCTCAGTGGTCACTGCTGAGTCAGCCAGTATCCGGAGGGTGAGGCAAGGTGTGAGTTCTGTTCTCGTAAGGATCTCAGCTCCTTCAGTCCTGGCTGCCTTGGTAACTCTGAGATGCTTTTGAACAGTTTATTTTTCTCCTCATCTGGCTTTTGGTAGGAGGTTTCAAATGCCCAAATTTAATCATTCACAGCAGGAAGTAAAATTCTGGCATGGTTTTAAAATGCACCAAATTTTCTAGGAATACAGCTATTGTGTATATGGAGGATTACACTTTGTTTTGTTCAGAAATGTATTGAAATAGAAAATCACATTACTGATGACATCAGTGGTACTGGAGTCACCAATATAACACATTTTTACAACAATCTGCATTTACTAATGTTGCATTCATGATGATTCTGCATGTATGTGTGTCTATACTTGGTGTTTATTTCAAAATGTTAAATAAAAAGAAAAATTTTCTTCCCTTAAATCCAAAGTCATTCATTGTAAATATGTGCAAGACTCTAAATGCACTGCTATATATTCTAGCATAGTTGTCCCTGGGCTGCTATGAGTTGAGAAGGAGATGATATCTTAGTCCCTCTCTCCCTACCCTCTCTGCCCCCAGCACCCATACTTATTCAGCTATAGAAATTCATAGGTTCATTTCATGTCAGTCCTGAACCTGAATGTAGAAGAGAATTCTCTTGGGACCTTCACCTGCATTGCCTAGAGTTTAGATTCTCACCTGGAAAAGCAGGGTAGCCCTAGATGTTGGTGATGGCAACTATTAAAGAGTGCTACAATGGCACAAGCTGAGTGTCCGAGGTTAGTGTGCAGGGGAGAAGGGGTTGAGCTTTCTTTGAGACTGGAAGGTGACGGGGCTGGAGGCATTTGAACAGTACGCAGCTCAGAAAAAGCACTTACTAGGGTAAGGATGTAGAGAGCATGCTCAAAGGAGCAAGAGCCAAGGGGATGGACAACCACACATGTACCCAGAAAGTATGTGGTCCATATCAGAGAGAAGGATGGGGCTGCAGGTCCCTGGAGGAGAAGGGAGAGTTCTGTCATGCCCACTATGGCAGCCTGAGAAATGAAATGCATTTGAACAGCTGCCTCAGTGATGGTGCCAGATTCTAATGAACAACCAGGTTAAGACCTTGCCTCCTCTTCTAGTTCCTCTGTACTGATGATTCTAAGGAGTCAGAATCAACAGCTAACAAGTGGGTGGCTCAGCAAGACAGAATCCTTGTTGCAATTTGCTGTGCCTCATGCCAGTCCCCAGGATGAAAGCTGTGGAACCCAGTTACCTCTGAGCTGGACTTGGGGGTGTTCCAGGGTATAATCAAAGGAGAATCTTTAAACGGCTATGGAATGAAAGTTTTTTGTTTTTGTTTTTTAACAATTTTATTGGAGTATAATTGCTTTACAATGATGTGTTAGTTTCTGCTTTATAACAAAGTGGATTGGCTATATATATACATATATCCCCATATCCCCTCCCTCTTGCATTTCCCTTGCACCCTCCTTATCCCACCCCTCTAGGTGGTCACAAAGCACCAAGCTGATCTCCCTGTGTTATGCGGATGCTTCCCACTAGCTATCTATTTTACGTTTGGTAGTGTATATATGTCAATGTTACTCTCTCTTCATCCCAGCTTACCCTTCCCTCTCCCCGTGTCCTCAAGTCCATTCTCAACATCTGCATCGTTATTCCTATCCTGTCCCTAGGTTCTTCAAAACCTTTTTTTTTTTTTTAGATTCCACATATATGTGTTAGCATATGGTATTTATTTTTCTCTTTCTGACTTACTTCACTCTGTATGACAGTCTCTAGGTCCATTCACCTCACAACAAATAACTCAATTTCATTTCTTTTTATGGCTGAGTAATGTTCCATTGTATATATGCACAATATTTTATCCATTCATCTGTCAATGGACACTTAGGCTGCTTCCATATCCTAGCTATAGTAAATAGTGCTGCAATGAATATTGTGGTACATGACTCTTTTTGAATTATGGTTTTCTCAGGGTATACGCCCAGTAGTGGGACTGGTGGTAGCTCTATTTTTAGGAGCTCTATTTTTAGTTTTTAAGGAACCTCCATACTGTTCTCCATAGTGGCTGTATCAATTTACATTCTCACCAAGAGTGCAAGAGGGTTGCTTTTCTCCATACCCTCTCCAGCATGTGTTGTTTGTAGAATTTTTGATGATGGCATTCTGACCGGTGTGAGGTGATACCTCATTGTAGTTTTGATTTGCATTTCTCTAATGATTAGTGATGCTGAGCATCCTTTCATGTGTTCGTTGGCAATCTGTAAACCATCTTTGGAGAAATGTCTATTTAGGTCTTCTGCCCATTTTTGGATTGGGTTTTTGTTTTCTTGATATTGAGCTACATGAGCTGCTTGTTAATTTTGGAGATTAATCCTTTGTCAGTTGCTTATTTTGCAAATATTTTCTCCCATTCTGAGGGTTGTCTTTTGGTCTTGTTTCTGGTTTCCTTTGCTGTGCAAAAGCTTTTAAGTTTCATTAGGTTCCATTTGTTTATTTTTGTTTTTATTTCCACTTCTCTAGGAGGTGGGTTAAAAAGGATATTTCAGAGATTAATGTCATAGTGTGTTCTGCCTATGTTTTCCTCTAAGAGTTTGATAGTGTCTGGCCTTATATTTAGGTCTTTAATCCATTTTGAGTTTATTTTTGTGTATGGTGTTAGAAAGTGTTCTAATTTCATTCTTTAACATGTAGCTGTCCAATTTTCACAACACCATTTTTGAAGAGGCTGTCTTTTCTCCATTGTATATTGTTGCCTCCTTTATCAAAAATAAGTTGACCATATGTGTGTGGGTTTATCTCTGGGCTTTCTATCCTGTTCCATTGATCTATATTTCTGTTTTTGTGCCAGTACCATACTCCCTTGATTACCATAGCTTTGTAGTATAATCTGAAGTGCAGGAGCCTGATTCCTCCAGCTCCATTTTTCTTTCTCAACATTGCTTTGACTATTCGAGGTCTTTTGTGTTTCCATACAAACTGTAAAATTTTTGATCTAGTTATGTGAAAAATGCCATTGGTAGTTTGATAGGGATTGCATTGAATCTGTAGATTGCTTTGGGTAGGATAGTCATTTTCACAATGTTGATTCTTCCAATCCAAGAATATGGTGTATCACTCCATCTGTTTGTATCATCTTTAATTTCTTTCATCGGTGTCTTACAGTTTTCTGCATACAGGTGTTTTGTCTCCTTAGGTAGGTTTATTCCTAGGTATTTTATTCTTTTTGATGCAATGGTAGATGGGAATGTTTCCTTAATTTCTCTTTCATATTATTCATCATTACTGAAGAGGAATGCCAGAGATTTCTGTGCATTAATTTTGTATCCTGCTACTTTACCAAATTCATTGATTAGCTCTAGTAGTTTTCTAGTAGCATCTTTAGGATTCTCTATGTATAGTATGTCATCTACAAACACTGACAGATTTACTTCTTCTTTTCCTATTTGGATTCCTTTATTTCTTTATCTTCTCTAATTGCGCTGGCTAAAACTTCCAAAACTATGTTAAATAATAGTGGTGAGAGTGGACAACATTGTCTTCTTCCTGATCTTAGAGGAAGTGGTTTCAAGTTTTCACCACTGAGAACAATGTTGGCTGTGGGTTTGTCATATAAGACCTTTATTATATTGAGTTAAGTTCCCTCCATGTCTACTTTCTGGAGCGTTTTTATCATAAATGGGTGTTGAATTTTGTCAAAAGTTTTTTCTGCATCTATTGAGATGATCATATGGCTTTTATCCTTCCGTTTGTTACTATGGTTTATCACATTGATTGATTTGCATATATTGAAGAAACCTTTCATTCCTTGGATAAACCCCACTTGATCATGGTGTATGATCCTTTCAATGCACTGTTGGATTCTGTTTGCTAGTATTTTGTTGAGGATTTTTGCATCTATGTTCATCAGTGATATTGACCTGTAGTTTCCTTTTTTTGTGACATCTTTGTCTGGTTTTGGTATCAGGCTGATGGAATGAGCTTGGGAGTGTTCCTCCCTCTGCTATATTTTGGAAGAGTTTGAGAAGGATAGGTGTTAGCTCTTCTCTAAATGTTTGAGAGAATTCACCTGTGAAGCTCTCTGGTCCTGGGCTTTTGTTTCTTGGAAGATTTTAATCACAGTCTCAATATCAGGGCTTGTGATTGGCCTGTTTATATTTTCTATTTTTTCCTGATTCAGTCTTGGAAGGTTATTCTTTTCTAAGAATTTGTCCATTTCTTCCGGGTTGTCCATTTAATTATCATAAAGTTGCTTGTAGTCATCTCTCATGTTCCTTTGTATTTCTGCAGTGTCAGTTGTTTCTTCTCCTTTTTCATTTCTAATTCTATTGATTTGGGTCTTCTTCCTTTTTTTCCTGATGAGTCTGGCTAATGGTTTATCAATTTTGTTCATCTTCTCAAAGAACCAGGTTTAGTTTTATTGATCTTTGCTATCATTTCCTTCATTCCTTTTTCATTTATTTCTGATCTGATTTTTATGATTTCTTTCCTCCTGCTAACTTTGGGACATTTTTTGTTCTTCATTCTCTAATTGCTTTAGGTGTAAGGTTGCCTTGTTTATTTGAGATCTTTCTTGTTTCTTGTGGTAGGGTTGTATTGCTATAAAATTCCATCTTAGACCTGCTTTTGCTACATCCCATAGGTTTTGGGTCGTCGTGTTTTCATTGTCATTTCTTTCTAGGTACGTTTTTATTTCCTCTTTGATTTCTTCAGTGATTTCTTGGTTATTAAGTAGTGTATTGTCTAGCCTCCATGTGTTTGTATTTTTTACACATTTTTTCCTGTAATTGATATCTAGTCTCATAGCATTGTGGTCGGAAAAGTTACTTGATATGATTTTAAATTTCTTAAATTTACCAAGGCTTGATTTGTGACCCAAGATATGATCTCTTCTGGAGAATGTTCCATTTGCACGTGAGAAGAAAGTATATTCTGTTGTTTTAGGATGGAACGTCCTATAAATATCAATTAAGTCCATCTTGTTTAGTGTAACATTTAAAGCTTGTGTTTCCTTATTTATTTTCAGTTTGGATGATCTGTTCAATGGTGAAAGTGGGGTGTTAAATTCCCCTACTATTATATGTGTTACTTTCAATTTCCCCTTTCATGGCTGTTAGCATTTGCCTTATGTATTGAGGTGCTCCTATGTTGGGTGCAGAAATATTTACAATTGTTATTTCTTCCTGGATTGATCCTTCGATCACTATGTAGTGCCTTTGTTTGTCTCTTGGAATAGTCTTTATTTGAAAGTCTATTTTCTCTGATATGAGAATTGCTACTCCAACTTTCTTTTGATTTCCATTTGCATGGAATATCTTTCTCCATTCCCTCACTTTCAGTGTGTATGTGTCCCTAGGTCTGAAGTGGGTCTCATGTAGACAGCATGTATATGGGTCTGGTTTTTATATCCATTCAGCCAGACTATGTCTTTTGGTGGGAGCATTTATTTCATTTACATTTAAGATAATTATCGATATGTATGTTCCTACTACCATTTTCTTAAGTGTTTTGGGTTGTTTATTAGGTCTTTTCCTTCTCTTTTGTTTCCTGCCTAGAGAAGTTCCTTTAGCATTTGTTGTAAAGCTGGTTTGGTGCTGCTGAATTCTCTTAGCTTTTTCCTGTCTGTAAAGGTTTTAATATCTCTGTCAAATATGAATGAGATCCTTGCTGGGTACAGTAATCTTGGTTGTAGTTTTTTTCCCTTTCATCACTTTAAATATGTCTTGCCACTCCTTTTTGGCTTCAGTTTCTGCTGAAAGATCAGCTGTTAACCTTATGGCAAGTCCCTTTTATGTTATTTGTTGCTGTTCCCTTGCTGCATTTTATATTTTTCTTTGTATTTAATTTTTGTTAGTTTGATTAATATGTGTCTTGGTGTGTTTCTCCTTGGATTTATCCTGTATGGGATTCTCTGAGCTTCCTGGACTTGATTGACTATTTCCTTTCCCATATTAGGGAAGTTTTTAATTATAATATCTTCAAATATTTTCTCAGTCCCTTTTTTTTTTTTCTCTTCTTCTTCTGGGACCCCTATAATTCGAATGTTAGTGTGTTTAATGTTGTTCCAGAAGTCTAAGAATGTCCTCAATTCTTTTCATTCTTTTTTCTTTTTTATGATCTGCAGGAGTTATTGCCACTATTTTATCTTCCAGGTCACTTCTCTGTCCTCATGCTCAGTTATTCTGCTGTTGATTCCTTCTAGAGAATTTTTTATTTCATTTATTGTGTTGTTCATCATTGTTTGTTTCCTCTTTAGTTCTTCTAGGTCCTTATTAAAAGTTTCTTGTATTTTCTCCATTCCATTTCCAAGATTTTGGATCATCTTTACTATCATTATTCTGAGTTCTCTTTCAAGTAGACTGCCTCTTTCCTCTTCTTTTCTTTGGTCTGGTAGGTTTTTACCTTGCTCCTTCATCTGCTGTGTGTTCCTCTGTCTTCTCATTTTGCTTAACTTACTGTGTTTGGGGTCTCCTTTATGCAAGCTGCATGTTTGTAGTTCCCATTGTTTTTGGTGTCTGCCCCCAGTGGCTAAGTTTGGTTCAGTGGGTTGTGTAGGTTTCCTGGTGAAGGCAACTAGTGCCTTTTCTGATGAATGAGGCTGGATCTTGTCTTTCTGATGGGCAGGACCACGTCCAGTAGTGTGTTTTGAGGTGTCTGTGACCTTATTATGATTTTAGGCAGCCTCTCTGCTAATGGGTGTGGTTGAGTTCCAGTCTTGCTAGTTGTTTGGCATAGGGTGTTCAGCACTGTAGCTTGCTGGTTGTTGAGTGGAGCTGGTCCTTAACGTTGAGATAGAGATCTCTTGGAGAGCTTTCACCGTTTGATATTATGTGGACCTAGGAGTTCTCTGGTGGACCAATTTCCTGAACTCAGCTCTCCCACCTAGAGGGACAGGCCTGACACCCATCTGTAGCACCAATACCCTGTCAGCCTTAGAGCTCAGAAGGAAAGGGAGAAAAAAAGAAAGAAAAAAATAAAATAAGTTGTTAAAATAAATAATTTTAAAATAAAATTTAAAATAATTTTAAAAAAGAAGTAAATAAAGAAAGAAGAGAGCAACCAAACCAAAAAACAAATCCATCAGTGATAACAAGCACTAAAAACTATATTGAAAATGAAAACGGACAGACAGAACCCTAGGACAAATGGTAAGGGGAAAGCTATATGGACAAAATCATACAAGAAAGCATTCACATACACACTCACAAAAAGAGAAAAAGAAAAAAAAAATATATATATATATATATATACATATATATAAAGAGGAAGAGAGCAACCAAATCAGTAAGCAAATCTACCAATGATAATAAACTCTAAATACTAAACTAAGATAAACATAAAACCAGAAACCAGCCAGTTGCATACAGCAAACCCCAAGTCTACATTTGTTCACAAAGTCCACAGCCTCAATCTTGGGATGATTTGTTTTCTATTCAGGTATTTTACAGATGCAGGGTACATCAAGTTGATTGTGATTTAATCCAATGCTCCTGAGGCTGCTGGGAGAAATTTCCCTTTCTCTTCCTTGTTCACACAGCTCCTGGGGTTCAGCTTTGGATTGGCCCCACTTCTGTGTATGGGTTTCCTGAGGTTGTCTGTTCCCACCCAGACAGGATGGGATTAAATGAGCAACTGATTAGGGGGCTCTGACTCACTCAGGCCAGTGGGAGGCTGGGGTACGGAATGTGGGGCTAGCCTGCAGTGGCAGAGGCCAGAGTGATGTTGCAATAGCCTGAGGCATGCTGTGTTATCTTGAAGAAGTTGTCCCTGGATCATGGGACCCTGGGAGTGGCAGGCTGCACAGGCTCCCAGGAGGGGAGGTGTGGATAGTGACCTGTGCTTGAACACAGGCTTCTTGCTGGCGGCAGCAGCAGCCTTAGCATTTCATGTCCATCTCTGGTGTCTGGGCTGATAGTCGCAGCTCGTACTCATCTCTGAAGCTTGTTTAGTCGGTGCTCTGAATCCCCTCTCCTTGCCATCCTGAAACAATAGTCTCTTGCCTCTTAGGCAGGTCCCGACTTTTTCCCGGACTCCCTCCTGGCTAGCTGTGGTGCACTAGCCCCCTTCAGGCTGTGATCACGCAGCCAACCCCAGTCCTCTCCCTGAGGTCTGACCTCTGAAGCCAGAGGTCAGCTCCCAGCCCCCACCCACCCTGGAGGGCGAGCAGACAATCCTCTCAGGCTGGTGAGGGCTGGTCAGCATCGATCCTCTGTAGGGAACCTCTTCACTTTGCCCTCTGCACCCCTGTTTCTGCACTCTCCTCCATGGCTCTGAAGCTTCCTTCCTGCCACCTCCGGTCTCCACCAGTGAAGGGGCTTCCTAGTGTGTGGAAACCTTTCCTCCTTCACCGCTTCCTCCCACTGGTGCAGGTCCTGTCCCTATTCTTTTGTCTCTGTTTTTTCTTTTTTCTTTTGCCCTACCCAGGTATGTGGGGAGTTTCTTGCCTTTTGGGAAGTCTGAGGTCTTCTTCCAGTGTTCAGTAGATGTTCTGTAGGAGTTGTTCCACATGTAGATGTATTTCTGATGTATTTGTGGGGAGGAAGGTGATCTCCACGTCTTACTCCTCCACCATCTTGAAGGTCTCAGAATGAAAATTTTTATTTGGATTAGACAGGACTACTTAATACCTATAAAAGAGACTGTTCTGTATTTCAAAGTAGGTAAAAAGTGAAGAAATTTGCCAGGGACCTCATTTTGGGCCTTGAAAGGGAGCCCCAAGGATGTGGATCTGAAGACAATGATGGGGAAAATAGTTATTTCCCCACCAGCTAGAACTTGCTTGAGTATTTTGAAAAATGATAAATGTTAGCAAGGTCAAACTTACCCATGTTATTCACTATATTAGATGGTTCAGTAAGCTTAAGGGTCGAAAGGATCTTGACTATATAAAGAAGTTTTTAAAATAATTTATACATGATAAACAATGTTCTCAGAACTAAAGTTTAAATAGTTGGTTAAATATTTGTTCTCTCTGCTATATATTACAAAATACCTGATGCTTAAGAGGGTTCAAAAATTGCAAGAATAGCAAAATAGCACTACAGTTATAACTATAAGAGAATCATTCTTGTAATGCAAACCAAGGAAGCAATTATAATCTGAATGCTGAATTCTTCCAACCTCCAGAGGAATTGGAATCGTCAATGGCAACCCTTCTGTGATAAGGCCACAAACATTTCTTATACATGGAGGGTCACAGAGGCAGAAAGAACAAATCATGTGATAAAATGACCTCAAAACACCAGTCTTTCTGTAGATACATGGCAGAAATTCTTACTGTCTCTGTCAAGTAGGAAGCAAGATAAGTACTGGAATTATTTTGCTTGTGTATTAGGTAATAAAACTTTTTAAATTCAAATATTCAGTGAAGTGTCAAGTGAAATAGAAATTTCATATTAAGTCAAGAATTCCAACTCATGCATTCATCTATTTAACTGAATGATCACTCAAAATGGCATCCCTATCATAACATTCTTTTTTTATTTAATTTTTTAAAATTTTATATTGGAGTATAGTTGATTTACAATGTTGTATTAGTTTCAGATGTACAGCAAAGTGATTCAGTTGTACATATATAGTCATCTATTCTTTTTCAGATTCTTTTCCCATATAAGTTATTATGGAACATTGAATAGAGTTCCGTGTTCTACACAGTAGGTCCTTGTAGCACTATTTAAAATAGCCAAGACATGGTAGCATTCTAAATGTCCATTGACAGATGAATGGATAAAGAAGATGTGGTACATATGTACATTGGAATATTATCCATGAAAAAGAATGAGGGCTTCCCTGGTGGCGCAGTGGTTGAGAGTCCGCCTGCTGATGCAGGGGACACGGGTTCGTGCCCCGGTCCAGGAAGATCCCACATGCCGCGGAGCGGCTAGGCCCTTGAGCCATGGCTGCTGAGCCTGTGTGACCGGAGCCTGTGCTCCGCAACGGGAGAGGCCACAACAGTGAGAGGCCCTCGTAACGCAAAAAAAAAAAAAAAGAAAAGAAAATGAGGACCCATGGAAGGTTGCCAAGCAGGGGAGAAATAGAAACACAAGGAATGGTGCTTTAAGAAAATGAGTCCAGCAGCAGAATAAGGAATGGTTTGGAGAGTCAAGTGGAACAATAGCACAGGATGAGGGTCCTCAGGTGGCACCTTAGTGCCCCTGGCAAGCACTGAACTCAGGGGGAGAGGGGAAGTCAAGGTTGATTGAAGGAGGGCTGGGGGGAGGAAGAGAGTCTGTGGGAGCAGTGGAAGCCTCCGACCCGGAAGGCACTGATGGCTGAGCCCTAAGTGAGCTCAGATGTTTGGTCTCTAAAGCTCAGTTCTCTTTTCCCTGAATGACACTGTCTTTCCTAAGAGTTAATTAAGAAATAATAAACTGCCTAATAGTTAACCACTATTAATTTGTTCTCAACTACGGATTAGAAACTAGATCTGGCATATCTTTCATGGTCTTTAATAATAGTAATTCTTATATTTTTAGTGAACAACAGTAATTTCATTTTATTAACAACAGTAATTTTAGCATCACTTTCTATAATAACAAACATTTAGGTAGTGCTTGTAATGTCTTGGGAACTGTAACTTGTTCTAGGTATTTTAACTTTCATAGCAATCTAAAACCCCATTTTACAGACCAATAAACTGAAGCTGGGGAAGATTAAGTAATCTTCTTAAGGACACACAGGCAGTACCTGAGAGAATTGGGCTCAGGACCTGTGGTGGTCTGGATTCAGACTCTTTGCTGCCAACATTGCAGACACTACCTCCCAGCTCCCATCCAGCCCTTCCACTGTCTCTAAGGTTGTGATGTTGCTCCCTTTTCTCTGGCAAGTTGCAAAAAGTTAGGCTTTTTTTTCCTTCTCTCTCTCTACAGGAAGCCTCCAGAGATTCCATTTCTTCAGATGCTGCACACAGAACCAGGGCTGTCCTCAGGCTCAGGCCAGCACAAATGGACAGTCATTTGTGGACAGGCTGACACATCAAATGGCTTATCCATCTGTTTTTTCCCTTTCAAATCAGACATGGTAAAGAGATAGAACAATGAAGGGCTAAGGGAGTAAGTGAAGGTTGTTTCCAGAAATCCTCTTCTCTTCAAGTGATTAGTTATGTACCTTAAACAAATATTTTGAAATATTTCATTCTCATTTATCTTAACATAGTTAACTTCTAATAATTCACTTCATCCTGCCCTCATATATATAAGGCAATAACATGCTGTACATCACACTTGCTTTTAACTTTATCCTCCTCTCTCTTACCAATATTCAAAAGATCTTTACTTAAAAGCGATAGAGCCAAATGCATTTAATTAATTCCCTACCAATTTTGGAGTGAGTGCCACATATTTAAATTTTATTAAGTTCTCTTCTGGTCTGCATAGGAAAGGTGGGGCTACTAAACACAGCAAGCTCATTAACAAAGATACATTATTTTAAATCTACTGAAAACCATACTGACATGATTGACTATGGGTTATTCAATTTTACACTGTATATGTCAGATAGCTTCTTAAATCTTTTCAAAAGCTGCTATAATTCCTTAATGGGGAAACACGTGGTCTCCCAGGGACAGAAGTAATTGCTTCTCTATCTTTAGAAACCCCACACTACAACAGATTAAATTGAACTTTTGGAACAAGTAGCCCAGAAGAGACTTATCAGTAGTTGAGCTCTATTTCTATTTTTTTCCTACAGGGCACAAGCTTAGAGTACTCATGTTGGTGTGGTGATACATGATTAATAGTGTGAGTGGTTTGCTAATCTCCTGTCCTTAATCTTCCTTTTCTTCTGAAAAGGTTTCCTTAGCCATCTTGCCCTGTTTTCCTAGGTACCAAAGTTTGAGAAGTCACTATGGTAGATTACATTTGTAAATGTTGTAAATACCAGAATTCATCCGTGATACAATTATCGACACTCATGAGGAGTGGAGATAAGTGACTGGGAGCATCATCCCTGGCTCCATGCCTCATGATAAATCCCCTAACATAAATCCCCTGGTCATCTGCAAAGTAGACCCACAAGGCATAATAAAGAGCAGTTTACAGCACTTTACGTTCACTAATTATTTAATGCAATCACCTCCTTACAGAGAATATTTAATCACTTGCTGACCTTCACATAAAATGACTGTCCTGCAGCCCCACCCACCTACTCCAGTGTGTGCTCTACTTTGTTTTGCTGCTAGCAGGGGGGAAGCTGGTCCTCTATGTCTCACCACAGCTCCCTGAGACCACCAATAGCATCATAGTTGGTTGTTGAGAGAGAGGACCACAGATGCAAGCCTGGCTAGAGATAAGGCCACAGTAATGGGCAGCCTTAGGAAGGGACACAATGCTGTCAGCTTCATTAGCTCCATGGACTAATCAGCTATTAACTCAAGAGACAAGTGTAGATGTTTTTCTGTAACATCTATAAAACTAGCATCATACATTTTAAAATCTGGTTAATTGTCATCATGTGTCTGTTAATCTTACATCTTCAAACTTTTCTAGCATTGACTGAATATGGGAAATTATAAGTGTCATTAACAGACATGGAGAGAACCAATCTCTTGGCAGTGACTGGAGTTCACAGATGTTGGTTCACGACCTCAGGAGTTCTCAGAATGACATTCGAAACTGGTCCCTGTACGTGGAGGGCAAGGAGAGACAACCACTCCAGACTGGTAGGTGACAGGCTTAATAAGCAGGGGACTCACATATGAGGCTTGTCATGGGCTGTGGCAAGATGAGGTCTCTGCACACAACCACCAGAATCTTGAGAGTTTATAGAGAGGCCTTAACTGGGTTCAGTCACTTACACAGTCTAGATGGTCTTAGCAATGCAGAGCTCTCTCAAGGCTGTGTCCTTGGGCAGCTTCTCATGTGGGAACAGTGGGCAGAACATACACTGCAAGGACAGGGGTGCAGGGGGAGTCTTGATTGCCCAGGTCCAGCCAAGGGTCACTCTGTGGTCATGTCCTCTCAATGACAGATGTTGATTAAATAGATTCCTGCAGAATGAGAAAGGAAAAGGAAAGAAATTCCACAATCACAGAGAGGCAGCTGGGACAACAAACTCAGAGAACAATGGAGAGAAAACTGCAAGCGTGACAGGAGCTGTATTGTAGATTCACTTGGAGAAGAAAGTGAAAAATTATTTTAAGCTGTTTATTTGTAAAATAGCTTAAACCTGCAAAACTCCTATATAGGCAGGATCTCCATATCATCTAGACTTTGCAAGAAAAAGGAGACACTATTAATAGTCAGGAAACAAGCATTACCAAGTCTATGACCCTGGGTAACTAGGACGAGTGCCTGTCTGACATATAGCCACAAGAAATGGCTGAGCACAGAAGTGAAGAAACATCACTCATACTAAGAAACATGACTTGTGATGGTTAATTTTATGTGTATACTTGACTAGGCCACCACGTGCCCAGATATTTGGTCAAACACTATTCTGTTTCTTTGAGGGCATTTTAAAATGAGATTAGCATTTAAATCAGCAGACTGAGTAAAGCAGATTGCCCCCCCTCATGTGGGTGGGCCTCATTCAATCAGTTGAAGGCCTGACTAGAACAAAAAGGCTGACCCATTGATGAGTAAAAGGGAGCTCTTCCTGCCTGGCTACCTTGAGCTGGGCCATCACTCTTCTCCTGTCTTCAGACTCAGACTGAGGCTCAGCCCTTCCTGAGTCCCAACTCTGTCAACCTTTGGACTGGAACATCCATCCCTAGGTCCTGGTTGACAGGACTTGCAACTTACACTGGAACTAAGCCATCAGCTCTCCTGGGTTCCCAGGTTGCCAACTCCTGCAGATCTGCGGCTTATCAGCCTCCATAAAAATGTGAGCCAATTCCTTACAATCAATCTCTTCATAAATAGAAATTGTATGTATAAAGACATATATATATATATATATATACACACCCTATTGCTTCTGTTTCTCTGGAGAACCCTGACTGATGCATTACTTATAATTACTCATAAAGGAATAAATATAAGAGAAGCAAACAATATCTTAAGTCATTTCTATAAGGTTATTCCTTCTGTAGAGGACTTTTTCTTCCCTTCTGAAGTGGAAGAAACCTTCCCCAAAAGTTACTGTGACTTATCCAAGATAACTAAAGCCTTGGACTTAGCTGAACATGGGATAGAGAAAAACAGATAAAGACAAATCCCCAAGTAATTAAATTCTTATGTATCATACTTTCTACATGGGTATTTTTATTTTTTTAGATTCTTTTCTTGGTAATAAGATCTCTATTTTTTTAATTTATTTATTTTATTTATGTATTTTGGCTGCATTGGGTCTTCATAGCTGTGTGTGGGCTTTCTCTAGTTGCAGCGAGTAGGGACTACTTTTTGTTGCGGTGCACGGGCTTCTCATTGTGATGGTTTCTCTTGTTGCAGAACATGGGCTCTAGGTGCATGGACTTCAGTAGTTGTGGCTCACGGCTCTAGATTACAGGCTCAGTAGTTGTGGCACATGGGCTTAGTTGCTCCACGTCATGTGAGATCTTCCTGGACCAGGGTTTGAACCCCTGTCCCCTGCATTGGCAGGTGGAGTCTTAACCACTGTGTCACCAGGGAAGCCCCATCTACATGGATATTGAAGTGTATAACTTCATCAATAAGAATGAACCACTTCAAAATCACCTCCTAGGCCCTCTGTTTCTGCCCCTGCTGCACCCTCAGAATTTCACACGTTTCATGAAGTCATGATACGGGATTGAACCATCAGGGCAAATTGGAGGCCTGATCACCTCAGGAGAGCAGAAACCTGAAGTAATGAGAAGAAATGAAGGATATTTAGGTGTCAAAATCATAGCAGCAAAATCTTGCTGTGAATTTAAAGGAAGACCCAAGCTGAAGTAAAAGCTGTGTGGCATGGACATATATACACTGCCAAACGTAAAATAGCTAGTGGGAAGCAGCCGCATAGCACAGGGAGATTAGCTCGGTGGTTTGTGACCACATAGAGGGGTAGGATAGGGAGGGTGGGAGGGAGGGAGACGCAAGAGGGAAGAGATATGGGAACATATGTATATGTATAACTGATTCACTTTGTTATAAAGCAGAAACTAACACACCATTGTAAAGCAATTATACTCCAATAAAGATGTAAAAAAAAAAAAAAGCTGCGTGAATAGCCACAAGTCAGCACCACGGACAGCTCCTTGAGGAGACCTGGGCCAGCTGGACAGCCCTCCTGTGCAGGCAGAGGAGGGGATACAAAGCTTGGGCTTGTGGGACACTAGGAGCTCTGCCTCTTCGTCCCACATAAGGAAGTCCCTGCAACCGTCTGCCAGGGATGGGGAGACAGAGCGCAGCACTCAACAGCCTGGAGTCAACCAGGTGTGACCAAATTCTGGTCCTTCAACTTCTCTACTGTGTCATCTTGAATTCGTGGTTTATTCTCCCTCAATCTCAATTCCCTAAAATGCAAAATGGGTATAATACTATAATTACTGTTTGTCTCTTTTGAGGAAAATATTGTCTGCTCTTATTTTAAGGTCAGTTCCCTGGGATGGGTGAGCAGAAAGGGATGTTACTGAGTCACTAACTCCTTGGGTTTGCTTTAGTCTCTATCTGCCCCATTACAGGAGAGAATGGGCAACATGAGAGCACTGGGGTGTGGGTAGGTGGGGAAAGGGCTGGATTAAAAATGGGAAAAACACACAGAAAACTAGTGAGAGGGGTTTCCCTAGTGGAGCAGTGGTTAAGAATCCGCCTGCCAATGCAGGGGACACGGGTTCGAGCCCTGGTCCAGGAAGATCCCACATGCCACAGAGCACCTAAGCCCGTGTGCTACAACTACTGAGCCTGCATGCCACATCTACTGAAGCCCGCGTGCCTAGAGCCCATGCTCCGCAAAAAGAGAAGCCACCACAATGAGAAGCCTGTGCACCGCAATGAAGAGTAGCCTCACTCACCACAGGTAGAGAAAGCCCGCGTGCAGCAAAGAAGACCCAATGCAGCCAAAAATATATGTGGAGTCCACATGCTATACACACTTCTTAATAAAATCTGCAGTCATGTGGGGAAAGCCCAGGGTCATAGATAAACCTAAGTACTTAAACTCAGTCTGAGCACCTAACAGATGCTACATATTTAAGTGAATACAGTAAAACTTAAAGTATCTTTTTACCCAAAATATGAATGGGATGGGAATTACTTCATTTTATTTGATCAATTTGGATTCTAATTTTTAAATTTCTGACCTGGAAGTGATGAGAATAAGGCAGAGGGGAAATTTGAAAGTGAGAAAAAGAAGGAATGAACTAAATGGGAAGACATGAAAAGGAAAGATAAGATTAAATAAAGAAAATTGATGTGTGGGAACATTGATAGGAGTGGTGGGAAATGCCCTGGACTCTGTCTCGGGAGATGTGGTTCTGCTCCCAACTTGGGAACAGTGGTTAAAAGACAAGAAGTTGTATTATTGTCAGTCACAAACATGGGGCCTGAAAGAAATCAGCTTCCCAAAATGCCTCCAGTTCTAATAATCACTATGATTCTAAAGGCAAAAAAAATATCTATGTGTGTGTATGTGTACATGTAATCTACATTATATATTATGTGAAATATCTTAAAACATTGTTATGGTTGTCTCCCTCATACTTGGAAGCCTCAGAAAATTTAATAAAAAAATCATAAAGGAAGGAAACACCAAGGACATCACATAAAGGCTCCCACCCAAAAGAGGAATTGTATGATTTCAATAACCACTGACTTTTCTCAACACCAACACCCATTGAACACAAAAGACACCTTTAAAAGGACCATAGAACTTAATATTTTGGAGTTCTATTTGCAGCAATGCCACCAGTTTGAATTTATAGCACTTTTCAAAGTACTTTCATTTACTTTCTCATTTTTCTTTCCCAAATTTCTGTGATAATTTCAAAGGATATGGTTAAAATTGTTATTTTATAAATAGGAAAGTAAGACAGAATTTTAAGTGATTTATCCAATCATAACCAACTAGTGCAAGATAAGAATTAGACTTGGCTTCCAATTTATAGTGCAACGCCCTGTTTTACAAATGGTAATATAATCTTAATATTTCTCTATGGATTATCATGCAATTAACCATATACAACTCTTAAAGCATTAGTTGAAATGTTTATTTGAAGTGTCTTAAACAAGTCCATACAACTATTGGGTAGATGAGATAAGATCTAACCTTTTATCTTCTCATTTCAAAAATAATGTTTAATTATTCCAGAAAGTATTTTATTTCCATGGTTGAATTATTAATGTTTCTCTTCTGTATTTAATAAAACCATCTCTCTCGAATGAGTCAGACTATTTTACATGTAAAGATGGAGTACGGTTAGTAGTTAACATGTGAGCTCTGGAATCAGATGACATCATTTACTAGCCTTGTGTCCCTGGTTTAAACATTTAAGTTACTTGTACCTCAGCTTCCTCATTTAGTGTTGTTAGTACAAATAAATTGCTTAGAGGAGTTTCTGGTTCATATAAAGTTCTTGATGAATCAGTCACAATCATGCCAGTTGTCTGTGGATGAACACTAGAATGTAATAACTACACATCATGTATAACCATAACTTACCACACATTACCCACCTGTGGGATTGCCTTCAAGAAGCAGGTCACATCTTCCTTTCTTGCTATTTAATGAAATCATGAACAGTTCAGCTTTGACAGAAGTGTCCCAAAACTCTCCAGAGATAAACTATGTTCATGGTAACTAGGAGGATGTAGATGATTTAGAAGCACAATGCATCCACATTTCTCCTGAGTCAGGAGTGTCCACAGCTAACTGTAAAGATTTTGGTGAACCACTGGTTAGGGGAAATAACCTGTTTTCTGCCAGGTGTTATAGATAAGCAAGATTCAGAACTGGTGTCAAACACTAAAAGCCTAAACCCTCCATTTGAGTGGCTTGGTGCTTTGTTTCTCTTAAACACAGGGGATAAGGAGATAAGAATGATTAAGAAGTGCTTTGTTTATGATAGCAAAAGGTGGATGGAATCAAATACTCACTTGACTGAGTGGTGTTTAGGTGGTAAATAGGCATAGTTATAGCTATACATTTGTTACTGGAAATCAGAAACTGTAATTCATAACTTTCCTAAAAACATAATTACCAGGTTGTATCAGAACAGGATGTACAGAATTAAATGGTAAAAGGGATGATAAGTACTTGGAAGGCATGAAAAACACAGATAGAAAAATACGGCCAGAGTATTTCTATTGGAATGGAACTTGTTGTAGAAGAAAGAAAAAGAGAGAGAGAGAGAGAGAGAGAGAGACGGCGAGTGAAGGAGGGAGGTAGGAAGGAGAAAATATCAGATCCCTAATTTTATTGTCTAATACTGGTACAATTAATATTTAGCTATTACTTATATACTCATTTGAAATATAGACAGTAGAACAGTGATTTAAATAAACTATAGTAAATCCATAGAACGGAATATTAGACACCATTAATATAATGGTTTTGGAGTATACTTAATGCATATCTGAAAAATATTTCATGTCATAGAAAACTCTTCATGATGACTTTAAGTGCAAAAGCAGAATATATATATATATATATATATATATATATATATATATATATGTATGTATGTATGTATATGGAGGATATGTTGTATTGGGTTGGCCAAAAAGTGACCTCGGTTTTTAAGTAAAAATAAGAGGAACATTTTTCATTTTCACTAAGAATTTTATTGAACAACATGTTCACCCTTTTGTTCCACTACCTGCTGCCATTTTTCAGGCAACTTCATAATTCCAACTTCCCAAAACTTTTTATCTTTTTGAACAAAGAACTGTTCCAGTTCCAGGTGCCTTTTACAGAATCCCAGAGAATTGAAATTTTTTCCATTAAGAGAATTTTGTAAAGACCTAAATAAATGGAAATTTGAAGGTGCAATATCTGGGGAATACGGCGGATGAATCAGAACTTCCCAACCAAGCTGTAACTGTTTTTGCCTGGTCATCAAATAAACATGCGGTCTTGCATTATCCTGATGGAAGAGTAAGCATTTTCTGTTGACTAATTCTGGATGTTTTTCGTTAAGTGCTGCTTTCAGTTGGTATAATTGGGAGCAGTACTTGTTGGAACTAATTGTTTGGTATTCCCAAGGAGCTCATATTAGAGGACTCCCTTCCAATCCCACCATATACACAACGTCACCTTCTTTGGATGAAGACCGGCCTTTGGTGTGGTTGGTGGTGGTTTATTTCGCTTGCCCCACAATCTCTTCCTTTCCACATTATTGTACAGTATCCACTTTTCATTGCCCATCACAATCTGTTTTAAAAACGGAACTTTTTTTTTTTACTTTTAAGTAGAGAATCTCATGCAGAAATACAGTTATGGAGGTTTTTTTCACTCAACCCAATGTTAAGCGAAATGTTTGGAACCCAAACATCAAAGTGACTAACATAACAAGGGTGGTGCAAATGTTTTTCAACACTTGATTTGGATATTTTGAGTATGTTGGCTATCTTCCACATGGTATATTGTTGATTTTTCTCAATTAATGTCTCAATTTGATTGCTATCAACTTCAACTGTTCTACCCGACCGTGGAACATTGTCCAGTGAGAAATCTCCAGCATAAAACTTTGCAAACCACTTTTAACACATTCGATCAGTCACAGCACCTTCTTCATACACTGTACACATTTTTTTGCGTTTCGGTCCCGTTTTTACCTTTCTTGAAATAATAAAGCATAATATGCTGAAAATGTTGCTTTTTTTCTTCCATCTTCAATATTAAAATGGCTTCACAAAAATTCACCAATTTTGATGTCTTTTTTTTAAATGCACACCTATGTGACAGCTGTCACATACAATCTAACAAAATTGTTTTGAATGAAGTTAAAGACAGCTAAGTGCTACTAGAGCCATCTTGCAAAAAAAAAGTGAATGAACCTTTTGGCCAACCCAGTATAAAGTATAAAATTATATTTAAATATCATACATACACATAGGAAAAGTAAGAAGTAAATATGCCGAAAAATGAACTGGTATTTCTTAGGTGATGATATTATAGATCATGTTTATTTACTACTTATGATTTTCTATATTAACATGTCTTACTTTGATAATCAGAAAAGTTTTGAATCATTAGTACTTCTTTTTTTTTTTTTTTTTTTTTTTTTTTTTTTGGGTACGCGGGCCTTTCACTGTTGTGGCCTCTCCCGTTGCGGAGCACAGGCTCCGGACGCGCAGGCTCAGTGGCCATGGCTCACGGGCCCAGCCGCTCCGAGGCATGTGGGATCTTCCTGGACCGGGGCACGAACCCGTGTCCCCTGCATCGGCAGGCGGACTCTCAACCACTGCACCACCAGGGAAGCCCTCATTAGTACTTTTTAAAGCATGGAAAAGAAACAATCTAAATGATTAAAACATTTTCCTCCATAGGTAAAGGAAAAAATTAATTTTAAATTCTACTTTCCTTGAAAAGGAATGAGATTTTTGAATAGTTAATAACTAACCTTTCACATGTTATTCTTATTAATTCTATTCATTCCTCATACAATAAGCTTTGTTGCTTTAAATCATCAATAGTTGATCTTGTTTGCTATTAAGAGGGCAAAACCTAAGCAAATAAGACATTTCAACTCCTCCCATACCATTTTTTACCAGCTTCCAAAGTTTTCTAAGACTTGATCAAATCGCTTTACTCTCATTTCTCTAAGTTCATAATTGTCAACACTTAAGAAATATCATATGTATGTGTGTGTTACTACTTGAATTACATATATTAATGACATTTTTAAGGTTAAAATTAAAGTATTTTCAAAATAGTGCATGCATATGTACATTCTCAATAAAAGTATTTTTAATGAAGAAAAATAATATTTATTTTGTGTACCTTAGTGAATTCCTAAAAAAATTATGATTTGAGATGTACGGTGAAAGGGAAATATATTGAATGTAGTACCTGCAAGACAGTAAGATTGGGGATCTTGAAACATGGACGTAAAACATTCCAAAATGTATATACATACATATATGACATATAAAGTCCTTTGGAATCTGTATATAACTCAAATTATATGTAATATAAAAATATATAATTTTTTTCATCACAGAGTTAAAATATTTAATTAGAGTTTACAGTAATAGTGAATCATAGAGCAGGTGTTACAGCAAAGTCTAATTAAATATTTTAACCCTGTGATAAAAAATTATAATTGACATCTCAGAGAACTTCTGAAGAATTAATAACTGTACAACAGACATCAACAGTGTTATAATTCTAAAAATTAAAAGTAAAACCTCATATATATATGAGTTTAATGAAGGAAAGACACATAAAAAGAATCTGGTTGAAAATCACCTATGTGCTCATGCCAAGAAGAGGCAGAAGAAAGACCACCATTGCACTGTAGTTAAGTGCCAACACCTGAGAAATAGAAATCCATTTGAACATGAACACGTTTACCATTTATTGACTCTGTGGGGCTAAACAAGCTACCACGTCTATGAATTCTTTTTGCGGGAAGGGGGAGTAAAAAGAAAAGATGAGGGAATTCCAAGGACTCTATATTCTGTATCATAGAAAAGTCAGCAAGGACTGTTAATTCCAGAGAATGCCTTTGGGAACTCCTTTGGCCTTGCATGCTGTCCTTAACTTGGGCTGCTCCTTTTTTCTCTCCACAGGAGTTTAATTTTTCAATTTGTGCCACTATTGGTATAAAGCATGCCTCATTAGCTTGTGGGAGGTATCTAGTCTTCATTAATTCAGTTCTCACATCATTTGCTTTGCACACACTCATAATTAGCTTCCAAATAACTTAGGTAACTTCAGTAGATTTATGACTACAATTTTACTCTATGTTTGTTTTTTTAAAACTCCCTTTTTCCCCTTTTTGCTCTTCTATAGAAGTTAAAATTTAAAAAGACAAAGTTCCTTTAGGGAGTGATATGATATTAAAATTTTGGCATTCATTTGTCTTATATGATTAATGCACAGAGATTTTTGGTATTTTAGTAATTTTCTTACCTTGGAAACTCTGATAAAAAAAAAGGAAACAATTGATTTTTTTAAACACCTGTTGAAAAATATTTTAAACTATAAATTCAAACCAAGAAAATATCCAAGCCTCAGACCATTTCAGAATCCTATATTTATTGCTTCAATCTATATAGAATAGGTTAATGTTATATTCTGGAAACACAGTTTTCACATGGGACTTATACTACATCGACAAAATCAAGGCCATGAGTTGATACTGATGTTATGGTACATTTAAAGCAAACAAAAAAAAATATAATCACAGTAATTTGCCGCTTCTTCCATATAGAGATATAATCTATTCCTCTTTCTCCTGAATCTGGGCTTTGCCATGTGACTTCATTGGTCAAAGAACCTTAGCAAACATTGGACAAGCTGAAACATCAAGAATACCTGCACATGGGAGTGTGCCCTTTCCTGCTGCTTTTGGAGCCCTGTGAAAAGTCTGGGCTGGCCTGCTAGCCCACAGAGGTCTATGGCCCACTCACTTTGGCCACCCAGCCTTGTGAGGAACACCATCTGGAACCAATCAGATCTCAGCTGACCTGCCAGTTAACCACAGGATTAAACTCAGGCCAGACCATCCAAAGAACTAGCCAGTTGACCCCAGCCCAAACTGTTAACCCCCAGAATTGCGAATGGATGAGCTGGTTATTTTTTAAACCAAGATTTGGGGTTATTTGTAACACAGCAAAACCTATTGATATAGTTGATATATTTTAAAGCATCAAAATAAATTTCAAGATCTCTCCTTGATAATGGCCATAATTTTAGAATGAATTAATCAATGAAAAATTTGATTAAAATAGCCATAAAGACTGCCCTATGATACAGCTTGAATGAATCCATCACAAAGCAAATAAAATATATTCTATATTCATTAGACACCCAAATAATACATAGCATGATAAGTATAGTAATAAATAGAGGGTTGGTAAACAACCAAATATGGCTGCTACACCTCACTTCTACAGAAAAAGACCACCAAGAAATCTTACCGAGCTCCATTAGTAAGAAAAAAAGCAAGCAATATGTTTGGCACTGTGAACTCCATTCAATAAATCTTCTTCTCTTTACCCGTAGGTGAGTCCCTTAGCTCTTCACAAGAGTTTATGGAGTCTACATTTATGTATAACTCTAACAAATTGGATCTTCTGGTTTTCAAGAAAAAAAATCCTCTTAAGACGTCAAGTTAGAAAGAAAAATTCTTATCCACAAGCATGCTGACACTGAAGGAAGAGCTGTCATACACAAACAAATTGATGGAAAATGTATAAACAACATACTCAATAAGCAAGGCATATGAGACCACCGGAAAGTCCCATCCTCCTCAGTGGTTCCCAGTGCATTTTACACACAGTTCATGTTTCCTGTGATGACTTAAGCCTTCAAAAACTTTTTGAGTATATACTGTTTAAAGGGTCCTCTCCAACAACAACAGCAAATATATCCAATTCAAAAACAGGCAAAAGACTTGAATAGCCATTTTTCCACAGAAGATATAAAAATGTCCAATAAGCACTGTAAAAGATACTCACCATCACTCTCATTAGAGAAATGCAAGTCAAAACCACAATGTGGTACCACTTTATACCCATTAGGATGGCTATTACCCCAAAATCAGAGAATGATAAGTGTTATGAAGAAGTGACATGAAGAAGTTGGAACCCGTGTATATTGCTGGTGGGGATATAAAGTAAGGCAACTGCTGTGGGAGACAGAATGACAGTTCCTCAACAAATTAAGCATAGAATGATCCACAATTCCATTTCTGGGTAGATGCACAAAAGAATTGAAAGCAGAGACTCAAACGGTTATTTGAACCCAAATGTTTATAACTGCATTGTTCACAATAGTCAAAATGTGTAAACAACCCAATAGTCCATCAACAGATGAATGGACAAACAAAATGTGGTCTATGCACACAATGGAATATTATTCAACCTTAAAAAGGAGTGAAATTCTGATACATGCTACAACATGGATGAGCCTTGAGGACATGATGTTAAGAGAAATAAGCCAGTCACAAAAGTACAAGGATTGCATGAATCCACTTATAAGAGGTAACTAACTTAGCCAAATTCACAGAGAAAGAAAGTAAAATGATCACCAGGGGCTGAGGAAAGGAGGAATAGCAAGTTATTGTTAAATGGGTACAGAGTTTCAGTTGTGGATGATGAAAACCTTCTGGAGATGGATAGTGGTGACAGTTGCCTAACAATGTGAATGCACTTAATGCCACTGAATTTTACACTCAAAATGATAAATGGTAAATTTTGTTATGAGTAGTTTACCATAATATAAAAAAGTCAGGGTCAATTAATTGTTGTATGCGTAAAAAGTCACTGGTACAGGAGTACTAGAGGCATAATTTTGGGGCAAGTTTTCATGTAACTTGGATGGGAAGCTTCAAGGGTAAAGAAAATCTTGGCTTGTCCCTGAAGCCTGGGTGGGGAAGAAGCATGCCTGATGAGGGAAACAGTGCACACAAAGGCAGAGAGGCTGGAGCAAACCACAACAGAAATCCTCCTTCCTGGAGTGACAAGAATATACACAAAAGGGCCACTGTGGGATGGGGAAAGTGCTCTTGTTATAAAGAGCCATCAAAGTTAGGAAAGAAATTAGGACATGATATAATTTAATGTTTATCAACCTGCTAAAAACTTCTTTTGTTGATGAGGGGAATTATGTAATTTTTAAGAAAATAATCCTAAACCTAAACAAAATGAAAGGACAACCTACAAACTGGGAGAAAATATTTGCAAATAATGTGACCAACAAGGGATTAATTTCCAAAATATACAAACAGCTCATACAACTCAATATCAAAAAACAAACAACCCAATCAAAAAATGGTCAGAAGACCTAAATAGACATTTCTTCAAAGAAGACATACAGATGGCCAAGAAGCACATGAAAAGATGTTCAACATTGCTAATTATTAGAGAAATGCAAATCACAGCTACAATGAGGTTATCACCTCACACCAGTCAGAATGGCCAACATTAAAAAGTCTACAAATAACAAATGCCAGAGAGGGTGCGGAGAACAGGAAAGCTCCTACACTGTTGATGGGAATGTAAATTGATGTAACCACCATGGAAAACAGTATGGAGGTTCCTCAAAAAACTAAAAATAGAGTTACCATATGATTCAGCAATCCCACTCCTGGGCATATATCCAAAGAAAACTATAATTCAAAAAGGTACATGCACCCCAATGTTCATTGCAGCATTATTTAGGATAGCCAAGACATGGAAACAACCTAAATGTCCATCACCAGATGAATGGATAAAGAAGATGTGGTACGTATATACAATGGAATACTATTCAGCCATAAAAAAGAATGAAACAATGTCATTTGCAGCACCATGGATGCACCTAGAGATTATCAGACTAAGTGAAGTAAGTCAGAAAGAGAAAGACAAATATCATATGATATCACTTATATGTGGAATCTAAAATATGGCACAAATGAACTTATCTATGAAACAGAAACAGACTCACAGACATAGAGAACAGATTTGTGGTTGCCAAGGGGGAGGTGGGAGGAGGTAAGATGGATTGGGAGTTTGGGATTAGCAGATACAAACTATTATATATAGGATGGATAAACAACAAGGTTTTACTGTATAGCACAGGGAACTATATTCAGTAACCTGTGATAAATGGAAGAGAATATAAAAAAGAATGTATATATATATATGTACAACTGAATCACTTTGCTGTACAGCGGAAGTGAACACAACATTGTAAATCAACTATACTTCAATAAAATAAATTTTTTTTAATAATTAAGATATGAAAACAATATAATTATAAGCCTGTGACACTGGGTAGAAAAGAGTCCATAGATCAGAATTTAAAGCCAAGACTTTGCTGTTCATAAGAACTGTGTCACAAGAAGGAAGGGAAATGCCCAGCAGCAGATGCGGGGGGCCATGGCCTCTAAGTTCTTAACAACAAACTTCAGGGCTTCTTTCATCCAGTCTTTACAGATGACAAAACTGAGACTAAAGAAAATAAATGACTTGTTCATTATCTTTCAGCCAATGAGTGGAAAACATGCTGTTGCTCTGTTAGTAATGATAGGATGCAAATGAAATAAATAGCTCTTCAAAATACATTTTTGGACAAGAATGGAAATTTTTCTCAGCTACAAAACCCCAAATTACTACAAAATAGAACAAAAGAATGACCTCTAAATTGAATATATTAATATTGAATCACGATATCTCATAGAACAGTCATAGTGTTCCCCAGTCTGAGGGGTTTTTTAGGTCTAAAGTGAAATAACATAGCACAGGGCATGCTGAAACCTAGTCATTGTCCCACTAACCCACCTCCAATCCTCAGCATAGTGCACCGAAGTAAAATGTGTTCTAATTCAATGCTGTGTTCTAACACCGAGTAAATAAAAATAGAATTGTATTCCTAATTTTACTATCAAAATAAGTTATCTGATAATTGAATATGTAATCTTAAATTCTGAAACTGAAATGCAATGTTTCTCAATAAACATAGAAACAGTGTACAAAAATGCAATGTTTCTCAATAAATGTAGAAACAGATTGTGTTTTAATCATGTTGACTAATTGCTTCTAAACTACACATTCTCCCTCATTCCTCATCTAATTATTAAACTCGTTAATATGCACAAAGACAATTCAGAAGTTTTATAATGAACCCAGACTGTGGAAACAAAATTATATTTGTGAATATCAGTTGGGTATTTTTTAACATTTGTTTGCTTGTAATTAGATGCACCCTTCTTTCAAAGAGGGTAATAATGGTGATTTCAAAACTCCATAGATAAAGATGATGTGGATGTTTCCAGACCTCACCAGCCTGTGAAGAAAGAAGAAGCTGCATGAGCAGTAGACATGCAAAACTCACTGGGTCACTGTCCCTACTGGTCCATGGAAGAAGGACTCCAGTCTCCAGGAGGGTCCCCTGGCCAGGTATTTCCGGGATCCCTGAAAGGGAAAAACTAATTCTGCTGTGTTATCTGCTCTGGACTGTTCTTTCTAGGGGGTCTCCTTCCTGCATGGAAACCTCTAGTCATTGCTTCATGTGACCTGGGAAATATCTGTGCCCAGGTCAAGGTGCCACCTCCCTGTGTCCCCAAAGTAGCCAGTCTCCAAGGAGACAGAGCCATGCCCATTGCTCTCTGAGGCTGAAAGAAGCCCTCTTTGCAGTGTCATCAATGTCCTTGGAGCATCCTAGCTCCCTTCACACTTCTCCGGAAAGCAGTTCCATCAGGTCTATCAGGGCTCAAAAGTCCAAGCGGGTTGTAGCCATCCTGTTCCCACCATTAGTCCTATTTCCCTACCCCACCCCCAGGTGTTCCTGCAATTTAAAAAATTCTTTCTGCTTTAGCATAAAGCAAAATCTGTTAAGCATATCCATGTATGCTAATAGATGTCCTTATGGGTCACAGCACACGGGCTCAGCAAACAGAAAGATGCTTATTTCCAATTGGAGCTCAGCTAAAATCCACTTTAAATGGTCATGGACTGAAATTATTTTCATAATTTAAATGTAACAAAACAAATACTCGAACCATAAGTAGACACATATTACATAACACACTGGTGCATGCCAGCATCAAGGGCTTAAATATTAGCCAGAAATGTCTCTTTCTCTATTTATCCAATCCTATTAACTTAAAGAAAATGAACCCCTGTCTGAAGTCACCTGAAGGAAGGCCACTGGTTATTTCAAAAACACGGTCTGCAAATGATGAGCTGCCATATTTTAATAACTTTTTTAAAAAATTCCCTGAATTTGGAATTCACCTTCTGCTTGATTAGTTGGTTTCATATAAATCCTCTTTTCTTTGGATCTGCTTTCTGAGTAAATGCTTGCTCCTTTGTGTGTGAATCGTCTTTTAGATGTGCTTTGGGGATAAAATACAAAAAGACAATATTTTCCTTGCATGCTTTTCTAAAAGGCGAAGGTAATTTATTTAAAATAGAAAGAGGTATTTTACTATGAGGCAAATTACAAAATTATTGAAGTAAGTTGCAGTGTAAGTATACATATATGCATGTATAGAAACAATCAAATAAAAGCCTAAAATACAAACTCAAAAAATTTTGGTAGCTTTCTTTTTATAGGCATATATATGCATAGGTATGTATGTCCATGTACATATGTATTTATATATTTAAATTTACCAGGAGTAAGAAAAGTTTCTCTTGAGTATGTGTTCTTCAACACACAATTCTAAATTTACATACAATTCTAAAATTAAAGGTAGTCAGTTTTTCTCATTTGGATTAATGGACTCAATTTCAATAAATTTAAATATGGACCCAATTCACTAACTGGGTCCATTCAAAAACCTAAATATATGTTTGCTACAAAAGTTTAATAATTATCTTCCAAATGCAAATCGTTAGAAAAGAAAGCATCTATAAATTAACAAAATATTATTCTAGGAAAAATTAGAGGTTATTTTAAAAGAAATATTAATAAAATTCAAGGTATTCATTATATAACAAAAGCAGGGCCTATTTCATTTGAGATGAGTTTCAAGGAACTGGAAAAAAATGATAGGACCCCTCAAGTCTAAAATTCTAGAACCAAAGGGAAATGGAGCTTGCAGTCATGCACTCATCAAAACTGACTAAAATGCTGTATCTAAAAATAAAAAGAATTTTAATGACAGTTTATTAGGGAGTTATTAGAGGTAGAAGTTGATACACTCTTTAAGGCACTGGAATAGACATCAGATAAGATAATGAAGTTTATGGTTAAGAAAAAAATGAAAAATTAAAGAAATTTTAAATGTGCTTTAAAAATACAGATTCTCCTGAAAATCCTGAGCCAAAAGAAAAAGAGAAAATGTTTGGAGAAAGTGACAGAAATGTCCCACCTATCCCATCCCAGGAAGTGTTAGGGGAACCGCTGACTGAAACTGCCCGCCCTGGCCAGACACCATAGTAACCACTTGCATGAGTTATCTTAAACAGGAAGTCCTGGGAAGGAATGTGGAACTAACAAGCTACTACCAAGTGGAAGAAATCCGGAAAGGTCAAAAGGAGAAAGGAAACGCCAGTCCATATGTCTAACCAACCTCCCAGAATCCTTCTCGCTGGAATCCATCTTGGCTGAGTGATGCGTGTGTCACCAGGAAGGACCCTGAGTCAGAATAATTGGCCAGAGACACCCGGAAACTATCCCCATTACCACAAAAATCGAGACTGCAAGCCACATGGCAGAGCAGTCCTCCTGGTTTCCCTTAACCCGCTGCTCTCCGCCCAGGCGCCCCTTCCCTATAAAGTCTTTTGCTTTGTCAGAATGTATGTCTCCTCGGACAATTCATTTCCGAGTGTTAAACAGGAGCCCACTTTCGGGCCCTGGAAGGGGTCCCCCTTCCTGCAACAGAAAGAGAGAGGACAATTGTGGGGCTGCCCCGGGGCAGAGTGATAAGTAGGCAAAGCCTCCTCTATCGCCAATAACTTCTAGAACACAAATAATTATTCCCATTCCATGTGGAAAAACCTGTTAAGGTATGACCAACAAACAAAAGTTAATTGAACGTACACCAGTCTCTACTCAGTCTCCTGAAAAGAAGGCCAGAGGCTGACTTACTTTCCTAATGTACATCCAATAATCTTTAACAACTGCACCATCACTGGCCCCATCCACACTCTTTCAATGAACAGGATTTGTTTCCTAAACTCTCCTTTTTCCCACTCTGAGCATCTGATACGGAGCAGGACCCTGTGGGACTCCTGGGCACAAAAGCCTTTCTGTGTCCCCCATTTCTTGATTATGAGAGATAGACTTCATTCAGCCTCCTTGACCTTTCCTGAGGTCTAAAGAGCAGGTTCAAACAGATGCTAATAAGGGAAGGGAGGGGATGAAGAGATAAGGGAGGAGTAGTCAAGAAACAATAGTGCAGCCCTGGAGCAGGGTCCTGGTTCCCCCTCAAGGGATACAGATAACAATATCTTTGAGCTGTTTTGCAGATACTGAAGCCCCCACCAGGTGGGAGACGTTAACTGTATGCTGCCCGCAAGCTCACAGACCGCAAACTGATTGGAACTAGAGGTTGATGGTGCTGACTCCCATTACCTCACCACCAACCAATCAGAAGAGTGTCCACGAGCTGACCACGCCCACCCTCCTCTTTGAACCATTTCTATAAAACTCCTCACTACCCCCTCCAGGTCAGGACACACAGTTTTTGAGGGCATTAGTGTGCTGTGGCCCCATTTGCCTGAAAAAGCAATAAAGCTATTCTTTTCTACTTCACCCAAAACTCTGTCTCCGAGATTTAATTCAGTGTTGGGGTACAGATGCCGGATTTAGCTTCACTTCCAACCCTCCACTTCCCCAAAACCTTCCAAAAGGCTCTCTTATCACCTCAACACTCACCACTGCATGCCCTCCATCCTCACAGCCCATCTAGTCCCCGGACATGACCACAGGGATTTACCTTGGAACACACTGGCCCAAAACTACCAGAGAAAGCTGGACATATCCCCACACACACACCATGTTACCACCACTTGCTGCCCATGGAGGGAAGCACAGAGAAACCAGGATGTAGAGTTGTTCTCTTCCTTTGACTACCCCTTCCTTGTGAAAAAGTGTCATGAAGAATTCATGTGGCTTAAATTTCTCATCTTAGAATCAGACTTCTGTACTGAATTGTAAAACAAGTGCTCAAAAGAAACCACCAACATTTGGTTGCAGGGAACCCATCTCTCCTCCATCTCCAGATAACTTGATGATGTCTAAAATCATGGTGCAGGGAGAGGTCTTTCTTTTGATAATTAAAATGAATGTGCATGTGCTTGGTTTACTGAAATTGACTCAAAGTCTGGCAGGAAACTAACATCTCTGACAGGTATGAGAATCTTACCTACTGGTGTAGAATGGGGTGTAGGGGAAAGTATGCCACAAGGAAGCCTAATGTGTTACACACCTAAAAGGAAGAAAAGTCTCTATTAAATCAGGATGTGATTGAGGAAATGGATTAATGGAGAATACGAAACAGTCTTTGCAGGATTCATAACACTATCTAAAAAAACTGCTTGTTACCTGGAATCTCTCTAGAGAAAAAGATGTGTCAAGATGCCTATAACTCTATTTGAAAGATTTATGAAGATTTGTTGTTGCTATTTTTAAACATAGACTTTGCTCTAAAGAACCTTGCTTTTGGGGGACCTTGAAGATGGCGGAAGAGTAAGACGTGGAGATCGCCTTCCTCCCCACAGATAAACTAGAAATACATCTACACGTGGAACAACTCCTACAGAACACCTACTGAAGGCTGGCAGAAGACCTCAGACCTCCCAAAAGGCAAGAAACTCCCCACGTACCTGGGTAGGGCAAAAGAAAAAAAGAAAAAACGGAGACAAAAGAATAGGGACGGCACCTGCACCAGTGGGAGGGAGCTGTGAAGGAGGAAAAGTTTCCACACACTAGCAAGCCCCTTCGCGGGCGGAGACTGCGGGAGGCAGAGGGGGGAGCTTCGGGGCCGCGGAGAAGTGCACAGCAACAGGGGTGCGGAGGGCAAAGCGGGGAGATTCCCGCACAGAGGATCGGTGCCAACCAGCACTCACCAGCCCGAGAGGCTTGTCTGCTCACCCTCCGGGGCGGGCGGGGCTGTGAGCTGAGGCTCGGGTTTCGGTTTCGGTCGGAGCGCAGGGAGAGGACTGGGGTTGGCGGCTTGAACATAGCCTGAAGGGGTTGGTGCACCACGGCTACCGGGAGGGAGTCCGGAGAAAAGTCTGCACCTGCCGAAGAGGCAAGAGACTTTTTCTTCCCTCTTTGTTTCCTGGTGCGCGAGGAGAGGGGTTTAAGAGAGCTGCTTAAAGGAGCTCCAGAGACGGGCGCGAGCCGCGGCTAAAAGCGCGAACCCCAGAGACGGGCGCGAGCCGCGGCTAAAAGCGCGGACCCCAGAGACGGGCACGAGCCGCGGCTAAAAGCACGGACCCCAGGGACGGGCGGGAGACGCTAAGGCTGCTGCTGCCGCCACCAAGGGGCCTGTGTGCGAGCACAGGTCACTCTCCACACCCCTCTTCCGCGGAGCCTGTGCAGCCCGCCACTGCCAGGTTCCCGGGATCCAGGGACAACATCCCCGGGAGAACGCACGGCGGGCCTCAGGTTGGTGTAATGTCACGCCGTCCTCTGCTGCCGCAGGCCCACCCCGCATGCAGTGACCCTCCCTCCCCCCCGTCCTGAGTGCACCAGAGCCCCCGAATCAGCGGCTCCTTTAACCCCGTCCTGTCTGAGCAAAAAACAGACGCCCTTCAGCGACCTACACGCAGAGGCAAGGCCAAATCCAAAGCTGAGCCCCTGTGAGCTGTGAGAACAAAGAAGAGAAAGGGAAATCTCTCCCAGCAGCCTCAGAAACAGCAGATTAAAGCTCCACAATCAACTTGATGTACCCTGCATCTGTGGAATACATGAATAGACAACGAGTCATCCCAAATTGAGGAGGTGGGCTTCGAGAGCAAGATCTATGATTTTTTCCCCTTTTCCTCTTTTTGTGAATGTGTATGTGTATGCTTCTGTGTGAGATCTTGTCTGTATAGTTTTGCTTCCACCATTTGTCCTAGGGTTCTATTCGTCCATGGTGTTTTTTTAAATTTTTTTCTTAATAATTAATTTTAATAACTTTATTATACTTTTCTTTCTTTCTTTCTTTCTTTCTTTCTTTCTTTCTTTCTTTCTTTCTTTCTTTCTTTCTTTCTTTCTTTCTTTCTTTCTTTCCCTCCTTTAGACAACGAATCATCCCAAATTGAGGAGGTGGTCTCTGAGAGCAAGATTTATGATTTTTTCCCCTTCACCTCTTTTTGTGAGGGTGTATGTGTATGCTTCTCTGTAAGATTTTGTCTGTATAGCTTTGTTCCAAATTTTGTCCTAAGATTCTATCCATCCCTTTTTTTTCCTAAATAAGAATTTTTTAATTCAATAACTTTATTATACTTTATTTTATTTTACTGTATCTTCTTTCTTTCTGTCTTTTTTCCTTATTTCCCTCCTTCCTTCCTTCCTCCCTCCCTCCCTCTCTCCTTTCTTTCCTTCTTGCCTTCTTTCCTTCTTTGCCTCTTTCTTTCTTTCTTCCTTCCTTCCTTCCTTCCTTCTCTCCTTTCTTTCTTTCTTCATACTTCTACTAATTCTCTCTACTTTTTCTCCCTTTTATTCTGAGCCGTGTGGATGAAAGGCTCTTGGTGCTCCAGCCAGGAGTCACGGCTCTGCCTCTGAGGTAGGAGAGCCAACTTCAGGACACTGGTCAACAAGAGACCTCCCAGCTCCACATAATATCAAATGGCGAAAATCTCCCAGAGACCTCCATCTTAACACCAGCACCCAGCTTCACTCAACGACCAGCAAGCTACAGTGCTGGACAACCTATGCCAAACAACTAGCAAAACAGGAACACAACCCCACCCATTAGCAGAGAGGCTGCCTAAAATCATAATAAGGCCACAGACTCCCCAAAACACCACCAGCCGTGGACCTGCCCACTAGAGAGACAAGATCCAGCCTCATCCACCACAACACAGGCACTAGTCCCCTCCACCAGGAAGCCTACACAACCCACTGAACCAACCTTAGCCACCGGAGACAGACATCAAAAAAAGCGGGAACTACGATCCTGCAGCCTGCAAAAAGGAGACCCCAAACACAGTAAGATAAGCAAAATGAGAAGACAGAAAAACACACAGCAGATAAAGGAGCAAGATAAAAATGCACCAGACCTAACAAATGAAGAGGAAATAGGCAGTCTACCTGAAAAATAATTCAGAATAATGATAGTAAGGATGATCCGAAACCTTGGAAATAGAATGGACAAAATGCAAGAATCAGTTAACAAGGACCTAGAAGAAATAAAGATGAAAAAAGCAATGATGAACAACACAATAAATGAAATTAAAAGTACTCTAGATGGGATCAATAGCAGAATAACTGAGGCAGAAGAACGGATAAGTGACCTGGAAGATAAAATACTAGAAATAACTACTGCAGAGCAGAATAAAGAAAAAAGAATGAAAAGAACCGAGGACAGTCTCAGAGACCTCTGGGACAACATTCAACGCACCAACATTCGAATTATAGGGGTTCCAGAAGAAGAAGAGAAAAAGAAAGGGACTGAGAAAATATTGAAGAGATTATAGTTGAAAACTTCCCTAATATGGGAAAACAAATAGTTAATCAAGTCCAGGAAGCACAGAGAGTCCCATATAGGATAAATCCAAGGAGAAATACGCCAAGACACATATTAATCAAAGTGTCAAAAATTAAATACAAAGAAAGCATACTAAAAGCAGCAAGGGAAAAACAACAAATAACACACAAGGGAATCTCCATAAGGTTAAGAGCTGATCTCTCAGCAGAAACCCTACAAGCCAGAAGGGAGTGGCAGGACATACTGAAAGTGATGAAGGAGAAAAACCTGCAACCAAGACGACTCTACCCAGCAAGGATCTCATTCAGATTTGATGGAGAAATTAAAACCTTTACAGACAAGCAAAAGCTGAGAGAGTTCAGCACCACTAAACCAGCTTTACAACAAATACTAAAGGAACTTCTCTAGACAAGAAACACAAGAGAAGGAAAAGACCTATAATAACGAACCCAAAACAATTTAGAAAATTGGAATAGGAACATACATATCGATAATTACCTTAAATGTAAATGGACTAAATGCTCCCATCAAAAGACACAGATTGGCTGAATGGATACAAAAACAAGACCCTTATATATGCTGTCTACAAGAGACCCACTTCAGACCTAGAGACACATACAGACTGAAAGTAAGGGGATGGAAAAAGATATTCCATGCAAATGGAAACCAAAAGAAAGCTGGAGTAGCAATTCTCATATCAGACAAAATAGACTTTAAAATAAGGACTATTAAAAGAGACAAAGAAGGACACTACATAATGATCAAGGGATCGATCCAAGAAGAAGATATAACAATTGTAAATATTTATGCACCCAACATAGGAGCACCGCAATACATAAGGCAAATACTAACAGCCATAAAAGGGGAAATCGACAGTAACACATTCATAGTAGGGGAGTTTAACACCACACTTTCACCCATGGACAGATCATCCAAAATGAAAATAAATAAGGAAACACAAGCTTTAAATGATACATTAAACAAGATGGACTTAATTGATATTTATAGGACAATTCATCCAAAAACAAGAGAGTACACATTTTTCTCAAGTGCTCATGGAATATTCTCCAGGATAGATCATATCTTGGGTCACAAATCAAGCCTTGGTAAATTTAAGAAAATTGAAATTGTATCAAGTATTTTTTCTGACCACAACGCCATGAGACTAGATATCAATTACAGGAAAAGATCTGTAAAAAATACAAACACATGGAGGCTAAACAATACACTATTTAATAATGAAGTGATCACTGAAGAAATCAAAGAGGAAATAAAAAAATACCTAGAAACAATTGACAATGGAGACACAACGACCCAAAACCTGTGGGATGCAGCAAAAGCAGTTCTAAGGGGAAAGTTTATAGCAATACAAGCCCACCTTAAGAAGCAGGAAACATCTCGAATAAACAACCTAACCTTGCACCTCAAGCAATTAGAGAAAGAAGACCAAAAAAACCCCAAAGCTAGCAGAAGGAAAGAAATCATAAAAATCAGATCAGAAATAAATGAAAAACAAATGAAGGAAACAATAGCAAAGATCAATAAAACTAAAAGCTGGTTCTCTGAGAAGATAAACAAAATAGATAAATCACTAGCCAGACTCATCAAGAAAAAAAGGGAGAAGACTGAAATCAATAGAATTAGAAATGAAGAAGGAGAAGTAACAACTGACACTGCAGAAATGCAAAGGATCATGAGAGATTACTACAAGCAACTCTATGCCAATAAAATGGACAATCTGGAAGAAATGGACAAATTCTTAGAAATGCACAACCTGCCAAGACTGAATCAGGAAGAAATAGAAAATATGAACAGACCAATCACAAGCACTGAATTTGAAACTGTGATTAAAAATCTTCCAACAAACAAAAGCCCAGGACCAGATGGCTTCACAGGCGAATTCTATCAAACATTTAGAGAAGAGCTAACACCTATCCTTCTCAAACTCTTCCAAAATATAGCAGAGGGAGGAACACTCCCAAATTCCTTCTACGAGGCCACCATCACCTTGATACCAAAACCAGACAAGGATGTCACAAAGGAAGAAAACTACAGGCCAATATCACTGATGAACATAGATGCAAAAATCCTCAACAAAATACTAGCAAACAGAATCCAACAGCACATTAAACGGATCATACACCATGATCAAGTGGGGTTTATTCCAGGAATGCAAGGATTCTTCAATATACGCAAATCTATCAATGTGATAAACCATATTAACAAATTGAAGGAGAAAAACCATATGATCATCTCAATAGATGCAGAGAAAGCTTTTGACAAAATTCAACACCCATTTATGATAAAAACCCTGCAGAAAATAGGCATAGAGGGAACTTTCCTCAACATAATAAAGGCCATATATGACAAGCCCACAGCCAACATCGTCCTCAGTGGTGAAAAACTGAAAGCATTTCCACTAAGATCAGGAACAAGACAAGGTTGCCCACTCTCACCACTCTTATTCAACATAGTTTTGGACGTTTTAGCCACAGCAATCAGAGAAGAAAAGGAAATAAAAGGAATCCAAATCAGGAAAGAAGAAGTAAAGCTGTCACTATTTACAGATGACATGATCCTATACATAGAGAACCCTAAAGATGCTACCAGAAAACTACTAGAGCTAATCAATGAATTTGGTAAAGTAGCAGGATACAAAATTAATGCACAGAAATCTCTGGCATTCCTATACACTAAGGATGAAAAATCTGAAAGTGAAATCACGAAATCACTCCCATTTACCACTGCAACAAAAAGAATAAAATATCTAGGAATAAACCTACCTAAGGAGACAAAAGACCTGTATGCAGAAAATTATAAGACACTGATGAAAGAAATTAAAGATGATACAAATAGATGGAGAGATATACCATGTTCTTGGATTGGAAGAATCAACATTGTGAAAATGACTATACTGCCCAAAGCAATCTGTAGATTCAATGCAATCCCTATCAAACTACCACTGACATTTTTCACAGAACTAGAACAAAAAATTCCACAATTTGTATGGAAACACAAAAGACCGTGAATAGCCAAAGGAATCTTGAGAACGAAAAATGGAGCTGGAGGAATCAGGCTTCCTGACTTCAGACTATACTACAAAGCTACAGTAATCAATACAGTATGGTACTGGCACAAAAACAGAAATATAGATCAATGGAACAGGATAGAAAGCCCAGAGATAAACCCACGCACATATGGTCACCTTATCTTTGATAAAGGAGGCAGGAATGTACAGTGGAGAAAGGACAGCCTCTTCAATAAGTGGTGCTGGGAAAACTGGACAGCTACATGTAAAAGTATGAGATTGTATCACTCCCTAACACCATGCACAAAGATAAGCTCATGGTGGATTAAAGACCTAAACGTAAGGCCAGAAACTATCAAACTCTTAGAGGAAAACATAGGCAGGACACTCTATGACATATATCACAGCAATGTCCTTTTTGACCCACCTCCTAGAGAAATGGAAATAAAAACAAAAATAAACAAGTGGGACCTAATGAAACTTAAAAGCTTTTGTGCAGCAAAGGAAACCATAAACAAGACCAAAAGACAACCCTCTGAATGGGAGAAAATATTTGCAAATGAAGCAACTGACAAAGGATTAATCTCCAAAATTTATAAGCAGCTCATGCAGCTTAATAATAAAAAAACAAACAACCCAATCCAAAAATGGGCAGAAGACCTAAACAGACATTTCTCCAAAGAAGATATACAGACTGCCAACAAACACATGAAAGAATGCTCAACATCATTAATCATTAGAGAAATACAAATCAAAACTACAATGAGATATCATCTCACACCAGTCAGAATGGCCATCATCAAAAAATCTAGAAACAATAAATGCCGGAGAGGGTGTGGAGAAAAGGGAACACTGTTGCACTGCTGGTGTGAATGTGAATTGGTTCAGCCACTGTGGAGAACAGTATGGAGGTTCCTTAAAAAACTACAAATAGAACTACCATATGACCCAGCAATCCACTACTGGGCATATACCCTGATGAAACCAAAATTCAAAAAGAGTCATGTACCAAAATGTTCATTGCAGCTCTATTTACAATAGCCCAGAGATGGAAACAACCTAAGTGCCCATCATTGGATGAATGGATAAAGAAGATGTGGCACATATATATAATGGAATATTACTCAGCCATAAAAAGAAACGAAATTGAGCTATTTGTAATGAGGTGGATAGACCTAGAGTCTGTCATACAGAGTGAAGTAAGTCAGAAAGAAAAAGACAAATACCATATGCTAACACATATATATGGAATTTAAGAATTAAAAAAAATGTCATGAAGAACCTAAGGGTAAGATAGAAATAAAGACACAGACCTACTGGAGAACGGACTTGAGGATATGGGGTGGGGGAAGGGTGAGCTGTGACAGGGCGAGAGAGAGTCATGGACTTATACACACTAACAAACGTAAGGTAGATAGCTAGTGGGAAGCAGCCGCATGGCACGGGGATATCGGCTCGGTGCTTTGTGACAGCCTGGAGGGGTGGGATAGGGAGGGTGGGAGGGAGGGAGACGCAAGAGGGAAGAGATATGGGAACATATGTATATGTATAACTGATTCACTTTGTTATAAAGCAGAAACTAGCACACCATTGTAAAGCAATTATATCCCAATAAAGATGTTAAAAAAATAAAAATAAATAAAAATTAAAAAATGAACCTTGCTTTTAAAATAATTTGTTAATCAAAATATGTACATATACACACACACACATACACAAACACACACATCGGTTTTAATCAAGTCAATCTCTAGAAGCCTGAAACTTGGGGACGGAGTTGGAAGGTGATTATAGACCCAGATGAAGGTAAAATGGCAAATTGGTGCTGAGAGACAAATTGTTGTCCCATAACAAATTTATAAATTTCCTAGTGACTAGATGAACACATATGTAACCTTCTGAATGGTTCAATGAGCAGATGATATTCTTTAAAATTGTCAATACACTTGCTTTTTTTTTCTTGTATGTAAAGCTCAACTATTTCTTACTCAAGTACAAAGTATAGCCCTTAATAGATAGAATATTCTAATAAGACCTAAATGATACTTCTAAATATAATGATTCTTTACGATTTCAGCTCGTGAGTCTCATCTAAATATTTCTTCTAACACAGTGGTTGTCAATATGGGGTGATTTTTCCTCACCAGGGGACATTTTTGTTTCTCAAATTGGAGAATTCTACTAGCATGTAGTGGGTAAAGGCCAGGGATGCTGCAATGAACAGGACAGCTCCTAAGAATTATCCAACCAAAATGTCATTAGTATGGATTTTGAGAAACCCTCCTCTAGTACAGTGGATGTAGGATAATTTGTGAATATTCTTTCCCTTTTACCTCCCCATTTTCCTATCTTACTCCAAATCCATTCAGTAGTCTTTATGCAGAATGTTAGAATCCATGTGATCTAACATAGTTGCTTTGTAAGTAGTTCAGCTTGCATGGTCATTTTTATGGTCCAACTGTACCACGCCAAGGGACACTGCTGGTTTTCAAACTTCAGGCCCCCTACATTGGGCCAGGTGGATCTGTACAAAGAGCAGCAGCAGAAAGCTTGAGCTGCCAAGAGGCCAGACACAACTTGCCAGGAGCTCATACTCAGGAACAATGAAGCTCTTTTAAAATAGTGATTTGGAGTAAAAGTTAACCAGGAGTAAAAGTTAACCAAATGCAAAAGTCTTGCTTAAGATTTGTTTTTTTAATAGACTTATTTTTTAGAGCAAATTTAGGTTCATAACAAAGTTGAGAGGAAGGTACACAGATTTCCCATAAACCTCTGTCCCCACAAGTGAATACCACCCCCCATTATCAGCATCCCCCACCAGATAGTACAATTTTTACAACTGATAAACTTACATGGATGCTTCACCATTACCTAGAGTCCATAGTTTACATTAGGGTTGTACATTCTATGGGTTTGGACAAAATTTAATGACATTTGTTCATCATTATAGTATCATACAGAATATTTTCTCTGGCCTAAAAATCCTCTGTGCTCCACATCTATTCATCCCTTGCCATCCAACTCCTAGCAACCATGGATTTTTTACTGTCTCCATAGTTTTGCCTTTTCCAGTGTCATATAGTTGTAATCATATAATGTGTAGCCTTTCCAGATTGGCTTCTTTCACTTAGTCTTATATACTTAAGTTTCCTCCTGGTCTTTTAATGGCTCAATAATCATTACTTTTGAGCACTGAATAATATTCCATTTTGGGGATATACCACAATTTGTTTATTCATTCACCTACTGAAGGATAACATGGTTGAGTTTCTTCCAAATTTTGATAATTATGAATATTAACATTTGTTTTTTAAAAGGAAAATATTAATATAAAGTCTCTGAGAAAGACCAGTAATTCGAAGTGGAGTAGAAACATTTGCTCTTATCTTGTCAAAATATTTATCAAATACTATTGCATTGGTTTGTTTTCTTGTGTCTCCTCATCTAAACTATAATGTATAGAAGCCACATAATATTTGGTTTTGTATTTCTAGTACCTAGTATTGTGCACAGCACATAGTAGGCTCTAAGTAACTGTTCAGTGAACAGATAAATTAGGACTGAATGATCAGGAGGCAGCCTATGTGTCATAACTTTAGCACCACTTGGCTGTATAACTTGGGGTAGTTGTGATATTCTGAGTTTGTTTCCTTGACTGGAAATAATTAGATTTGATGAATGATATTTTTAAATACATTAAGTCATTTAGAATTGGCAATTATTTTGCTAGAAAAAGAAAAGACAAAGTTACTAATCTCCTTCCTATTCTAATTTGGAATACTCTCTTTGCCCCATCAATAAACCAAGTCTGCAGAAAAATTTCACATGCAAAGTTAAATTAATTTTATATCATGCCAGGCATAAAAGAAAGATTGGTTAGGTTACACACTGAGAAGGTGGGAAAAATCCTGCAAAGGCTAGAGAAAGAAAAGAATATTTTATTAAGCTTTTATTTATTGCCAGACATTGTGCTGGGAAAAAAAGAAAGGTGAGGGACTTCCCTGGTAAAGAATTTGCCTTCCAGTGCACTGGAAACGGGTTCGATCCCTGGTCAGGGAACTAAGATCCTACATGCCGCTGGGCAACTAAACCCATGCGCCTCTATGCGAGAGCCAGCGTGCCTCAAACTACAGAGCCCATGGGCTCTGGAGCCCACCTGCCACAGCTACAGAGCCCACCCACTCTGGAGCCTGCATGCTACTACTAGAGAGAAGACCATGCACCTCAACGAAGAGCCCACGCACCGCAACAAAAAGATCCTGCATGTCACAATGAAGACCTGATGCAGCCAAAAAAGAATTTTTTAAAAATAATAAATAAATAGATAAAATATTTTTTAAAAATAAAAGAAAGGTGAGTAGGATGTTGTCTCCTTGCTTAGCAACCCACTCAGACAAACCAAGGGACCACCCAAGAATGATGTGAGCAGGATTTTCTCTGTGAGGGAGTGGGCTGGAGGAAGCAGGAGGCTTTAACACCCTCCTCAACCCCAACCCAATTTCTGCCTCCTCAGAGTGACTGCTCACTGAGGGACACAGGCCATGTTCCTCAGGAACCAGGTAAAGTTGGTTAAAAGACTGAGAATCACGACTAGATTGAGCTGGAGAAAAGAACAAAGTAAGCAATGACAACTTTGTTTTCTTTGCATTTAAAAAGATGCCGTTGGAGAAAGGGAATGACATATCTCAGAGCACTACAAATTGTACTTTAACTACAAATAGATTTCAAGATGGCGGTGGTATTTTTAAAAATATTGCTAAATCTAAAGTGGTCCTCAAACTTGGGTCAGTATCAGAATCGTGGAGTCACAAAGAAGCCTCCTGAAGTTTAGTCAGGTTGAAGGGAAATGTAAAGGTTGTCTTGATCACACCTCAGTGAGTTTTATTAGTTTTCCAGGTAAGAATCTAATTGGTAGGCACTCAGGTTTGAAACATTTAGAAAAACTCTCAAAACTTCCCCAAACTAAATTAAATGGAATCATTAACAAACTGGTTTCCTGGACCCACACCAGGGTCCTAACCCAGGCCAAGACCCTTTGTCTCAGCCAGGGAGCTTCTTTTTCTGCTTGGATGCTGAGACTGGAACAACACAATCTTCATTCAATGGCCAAAGAATGGAGAAGTGGGAACCTAGTTCACAAATCAACTTCTCAACCCAATTTGGGTGGAGACACCAAATATATAGGAAGGTCGATGTAAAAGGGAGGGAATTGGAAAGAGTGGGAGGGGTACTCATAAGTTATCTGAGAATAAGAGTGTGGTTTGGACCAGGAACGGAATCAACTCTCCTTTCCAGTCCTTGTGTGATGTTTTCTGGTCATTGTCATGGCAATCATCAACTGTCTGGTACTAGTAGGTGTGTTATTTAGCTAATGTATTACAATGAGCATGTAATGAGGCCCAAGGTCCACTGGAAGTCAACTCTTCCACCATCTTGGGCCTCATTGGTTCTAACCAGCTCTTGTTTTTCTCTTTGCAGCTTCCTCCTGGAATGTAGATAAGAGTAATTGGTTTCCATTTGAGGGAGGGGTGGGGCATGATTCTGGGTTGACAGCCTTGGTAACAGAATGCTGGCAGAGTGAGAGAGTGGCATGGACATATATACACTACCAAACATAAAATAGATAGCTAGTGGGAAGCAGCTGCATAGCACAGGGAGATCAGCTCGGTGCTTTGTGACCACCCAGAGGGGTGGGATAGGGAGGGTGGGAGGGAGGGAGATGCAAGAGGGAAGAGATATGAGAACATAAGTATATGTATAACTGATTCACTTTGTTATAAAGAAGAAACTAACACACCATTGTAAAGCAATTATACTCCAATAAAGATGTTAAAAAAATAATAATAATATCAATTTGACTTTCATTCGTGTTCATGAATTATCCCCTTACTATCTGTGACAGGTGTAACTTCCATGTGAGATTTTAAATAAAGAGAACCCAATGTAGGATTTCCAGAGCAGATTCAAAGCACATGGCACATACTTGGGTTCTGAAATTCACTTTTAACTGGGCATAATGTATTTCTAGTCACTAAACCTGGACACCCTGTGATGGAGATGGCATTGTACTCTCCCCAACATCACATGGAAAGCTCCTAATTAAACACCTTAAAGTTATTACCTCAATATTTTCATGGAGGAGAATTTTTAAATGAGACCTTACCCTATAAGCACAGTAACCTTCCTGAACATCATTCTTCACCATTCAGCTGCAATAACAATGCAGCCTGTGATATATCTGTGGCCAGGGTCTCTCAGCCATTGTTTACCAGGTACCCTCTGGTACCTGGGGTGCCTTGATTTGTGGAAGCCACTTATTCTCTTTTAAATGTGAGGAGTTCAGCAGGTCAAAATATAAACATTTCTTTTCAACCAGGTTCAAAGAACACGAACAATCTACAAAGGACAGAATCAAATGCCCATTCACATTGCAAAGCCCTAAGTTCCAGACCCACCAGACTTCGGTTTTGTGGATAGTTTATCAACCATTTGAGCAATAGGGAGCAGCTGACCTACTTGGCTTAGTCATCAAAGGGATCTGTTGTTATCCTGTAATGACAAAAGTGGGTCTGCAGGACAATTTAACCTCAAAAGCCATTTCTTTCAATTTTATCCTTTAAAAAACTGCCAGGTAATTAACTTCACAGGAGTTTTGTTGGCAAACTAATACTACAGATAAAATGAAGCATTCATTAATAATTGACTGTGAAAACTGGAGTTAAATACCTTCCAGATAACATAACAGAAGAAGATAGAACAGAATGATAGGAGACTTTGGAAAGTAGAAGTAATCACTGGAGTATTCACTCCAAAGGGCTAAAATATGAAAGCAAGTGGGAGATCAAAAACAAGAGGAAAAAGCATTATTACAATACCTGTATTTTCATATATTTATTAGCTAAACAATTGCTTATGGTGTTCAAAGTCCAACATAAATTCTCCTTTAAAAGACACATTCATTTACTCAGAAGTTTTTCATTTGTGTGAAGACTCAAGAGAACTCACAGACATGATAATGAACAAAAAGCCCATCACTGCATGTAATGAAATACACAGTTAAGCCAGTGATAACTATTCATTCAAAGCAAGCACTTTATTTCCACTTTCAGACTTACATGTTATCCATTTTACTGTCCTTTAAGTGCTATTGACAATGATACTTTCCAGTTACAGTGTGATTGGGTTTTTTCCCCCATACACAACCTTCTAAATAATTTTGGCCAAAAAATGGTATGAGTTCAAAGGAATCTTGGATGAATAAAACCTTTCATCTACAAAGTATCTGCAATTCCTTTTATGCAGAACACAAAACAAAAGGCAAAATTAATTTTCCCTCCCTCAAATGGATGTGCATCTCCGCATCAGTATCTAGGTTACCCATGCATGTTGAGCAAAGTCAGAAGAGAGAGTAGAGAGACGAACCTCACACTAAAGGTAATTTCTTAGTGTTTACACCTGCATGTTGTTAAAGTGATGTTATGTTCACATTGCTTTGCTCTGAAGATCACTAAATACATCATATCTTTCCTACTGATAAGTATCTTTGAGGATAAATAATAATTAAATATCTATTATTTGTAATGGGGAGACCCAGATACTGAACTTGCTCCTAAATTGCTATGGGCAATGCTCAGACATAGAAAACAAAATTTTCCATTTTTGTTAACCTGGTCTGAGGAGCAGACAACATTATATCCTTAGGGATTATTTTTAATAAGTTCTTAAAAAGGAAAAAGCAATGATATTGCAGAAAAGGGATATAGGGCAAGGATATAGTCATAAACAAAAATTTCCATTGCAAAAGACTTCTATTGCACTTATAGTGACATTAGAACATCAACAATCTGTTTTGAACTGGTTCATAATTTCTGGTGCATTTCAGAAATAATGGCTAATGTGCTTTTTAACTTGCAATTTTCAGGGCCATAAACCTTAAAATTGACCCTGAAAATATTGGGACTCTGTATTGTAAAATCTAAGAAAGGAAATGCCCGATGTCTTTTCTGTATGTTCTTGTTCAAAGGCAAACAACTCTCTAGATCTATGAGGAAGGCATGACTTGGCCCATTGACAAAGAACCAAGGAAGGGAGAAAAAGAAAAAGGAAAAAAAAGACAGAGAGACAAGTACTTGGCTGCCATTCACCAAATTAATATGCAAAACACTACACTTTTCTGATTCAAATATTTTAATCACTCTCAATTCCTAGGTAATAGGAACAATATATAGTTGGTTTAAGTCAAATATGGCTCAATTATTTGGCTTTAAGTTGAGATAAATCATTTCATTCTTTAGGCCAAAACATAACTTATGAAGGAAGATTTCAGATAAATGGTTTAATGCCCAAATTCTGAAAATATTTTATTATGGATAGCTTGTGAGATTTCTTTTAAAGAACTCTAACAATATACATTACTGCATATTCTTTTTCCCTTCTTTAACTAAGTCAAAGTTATTTTCACAAATCTGAAGTAATTTTGGCTGAGATTATGCCATTTATATACATAAGCTTGGAAAAATCATACTGATTAAATTTAAAATAAATTTCTAAGATAAATACTAAAAGCAAAGTGTTTTGCAAATGACCAACTATCCATTTCCAGTCCAATCAGTTGCTTTTAACTTGACCTAAGCAAACTGTGACATCATTGGCCTCAACAACAAGTGCAAACAATTTACCTCCCCAGGGAGTCAGGGCTCCTTCAGCCTCTGGACTGGCTGCTGCTTGAGAGCACTAGGGAAGACTCCCCACTTCCTGTTCCCTGAGCTACAGCCGCTTACCCAGGACACACCATGACAGGGGCTTTGTGTTGTAACCACTCCCAATCTGAGACACCCTCCTCTACACACACACACACACACAGGCACACAAACACACTCACACATACACAGACACATACAGACTCACACTCACTCACACACACACATAAACACATACAGACATACCCAAATACACACAAAAACACACTCACACACAAACACACAGACAGACACACATGCACATGGACACACATAGACACACAGACATACACAGACACACACAAACACACACACACAGAGGTTCATGTGGCTCTGTCCCTATAAAAGGCTCAAGTACACTTCCTGCCTCTCCTGCTATGAGCTTTTCACACAGAATGAAGAATCTTGGGTTTTATAATCAGATATGTTAGTTAGATACAAGCCCCAAGGGGCCAGGGTCTCCCTGATGGTCTGGCTCTGCCTCAGCCCTCTGTCAGCACAGACGTCCTCAGAATAGGCCCCTGACACATGTGTCTTTAACCAGATTTCTTGTGTAAGGGGCTCCAGCTCTCTTTGTCACTTTGACAGTATAAGAATCTTCGAAAATATTTACCTTAGCTTATAAACGATTCTCCTGAAAAATGTTTTATCTCTAAATATGGCTCTACTTTGACTCATTATCTACTTTGCTTCATCAAGGCTGAATAATATCACTTTTAACAAAGATTACTCAAATTATTGTTTCTAAAATTACTTAACTCCTTCAATTACATATTATTTTAGATTACAAGTGAATCCTTCAAATGAGTGTATGTCTAGAAAATCTATTACACATGTTAGTGATTCTGAAACTAAGCTTTTCCTACAAACATATGGACATATATATTAAACTCAAATATCATCCATTTGTATCTTTTTAGATACAGCCAAATTATAGTTTATGTACTGATTTCTACAAAAGATGATAAATTTCTTGAAAGTTTTCCTGTGATTAAACTAATTCAAAAAACAGATTTTCCATTCCATTGAATTAAAGTTTATTTTTTTGTTTTTATTTATTTATTTTTATTTTTGGCTGTCTTGGGTCTTTGTTGCTGCGTGCGGGCTTTTTTCTCTAGTTGCAACGAGCAGGAGCTATTCTTCATTGCAATTCGCGGGCTTCTCATTGGGTGGCTTCTCTTTGCTGCAGAGCATGGGCTCTAGGCACGCAGGCTTCAGTAGTTGTGGCATTCGGGCTCAGTAGTTTTGGCTCACAGGCTCTAGAGCACAGGCTCAGTAGTTGTGGCACATGGGCTTAGTTGCTCCGTGGCATGCGGGACCTTCCCTGACCAGGGCTCGAAACTGTGTCCCCTGCACTTGCAGGCGGATTCTTAACCATTGGGCCACCAGGAAGTCCATCCATTGATTTAAAGTTTGAGATGTATTTTACATCATATCATTGAAATAAATTTTGAGCTATTACTGGGTTCAATAAACAAAGATCCTAAATTCATACATTTCTTTCCCACCATAATATGCTTTCCATTAGTCTATAATTTTTGTAAGTCAGATATAATTTTATGTAACAAAGCTGATGACTATTTTTAGGGCCTTAGGATAGTTTTTAACCTGTCCAGGAAATAGACAACTGATTTTTGTGCCTGGGTCAGGATTAAAGGATAAAATAAAAGAGAATAATTCCCATTTCCTCACCTGTCCAGAGTTCTATATAATTTACCTACATGTGGCCCAAATGTAATACCATGCTACCTTGCTAAAGGCTTAATAAATGTTAGATTTTTATTTGGTTTTTCTAAAAAGTATTGTGACCTGATAAGCATACTAAATATTTTAACAGGATTTATCTGCTGTGTGGTTACAAACAAATTATGTGTGCACCCAGGAACCATGCTATACTTATTTATGTATCCCAACACCTACAGTGTTCATTTACTATGTATCAGGTTACTCAATGAATGTACACTGAACTGACATCAAACAGATATCAGGAAGCAGCAGGAAAGGAAGGAATGAGAGGAGAAAAAGGACCTGTATTGGAAGATTATACGTAATTGTGCACCAAGTAGTCAAAATGCTCACACAGACATATACTTTTATGTACAAGAAGTGAAACATGGTCCTAAAGTTTCTGAAATGCCCCCAAACAGTGCTCCTCTGACACTCAGCCATGGAACAGAGTGAACAAAATAAAATGTAGAAATTAAGATGATAAAAAGTAATTTTAAGTAAAATGTGTATTTTTCTTCACACATCATTAATATTTGGACAACAGCATGTTGTTTAGAATTATACTATAAACCTTTACTGCCAAAAATACAACCTGTCAGAGTATGTAATGTTATTAAATTCTGACATTATTCCAAATAAATTTTGGGTGACAAAATCCTGCAAAACAGCCCTAGTAAAGAGGAGAAGAAAAATATCAAGAGGTTAAATTGATCTACTTTGTTGTTGTTGTCTTGAAAATAATACAGAATTTTTATGATTAAGAAGTAGCCCATGATTTCTAACATAAAATCTACAAGATATGTTACCAATTACAGACAGAGATGTCCAATGCTAGGACTATGTGAAATTCTCTGAAGGTGGGAGCTGCTGTTTTCCTCCTCCTGAGGCCAATGCAACTACTAATTGCATATCCCAGCAGAGCATCTCCTCCTTCCTCTCCTTATACCACCCATTGCGAGCAGCCAGAGAAACCGAACAGGCCCACTGTAACCTTGTCAAGCAGAACCCCAGAGGAAGAGATGGCTATTGAACCAAAAACAATAAACAGACATAGAAGATTGAAATTCAGCATGAAAACAACAAACAACATCATTTTCAAATTAAAAATTCAGGAAATAAATTTAAGAAAATGATGGACTTTTTTTTTAATCTCTTGGGCCACTAATGCAGATCCCGAAAAGACAAATATCTAAATATCTTCAGTGAAAGACAAGGGACTTCAAGTGCAGATCACAAAAATAGGTGGCTCAGAGGGGGAAAATGAAATGTAATAATGACATAGAAAATAGACAAAATTTCTCTGAGCTGAAGACAAACTTGAGTCCCCTAATTAAGAAGGCTCATCAAATTCCAAAAATATTTGACACATACTTAAGCACACTGTGGTAAAATTACTGATTTTCAAGAATGAAGGAAAAAAATCTTACAACCTCCTTACCTTACAATATGAGGTAAACCAAACCCAAATCAGATAGGTACTTCAAGACAGGGGAAGATGAGAAGCAGAGGAAACAATAGAAAGGGGGATATATAACAATATATATAGTATAATATAACAATAGTATAATATATTATATAATGATTCATTGTATAATATAACCATATAATATGACAATATAACAAAAATATATAATATAATTTATATAACAATATTATATAATATGTTATTATATAATAACAAAATATAACAATATAATAATTAAATTGAAAGACCATAGTAAGTCACTGAAAGTGCTAAGTAATCTCATTAAAACTTAGAAGTTTTAGGTCTTAGAAGACCTAACTTAGAAGTTAGGTCTCAAATGTGCAAGTAAAGTTGACCCTTGAACAATGCAGGGATTAGGTCTACCAACATGCATGTAGTCTCAAAAATCTGAGTATGACTTTACAGTCAGCCCTCTATATCCTGTTTCTGCATCATAGGATTCAACCACCCACAGATCTGCCATGTGGTACCATGGTGCGTATTTTTTGAAAAAATTCATATTAAGTAAACCCATGCAGTTCAAACCTGTGTTGTTCACAGGTAAACTGTATACCCTTTTCTAAAATATGTGACATGATGCTGCTGGGTTTATACCAGATTCAAGGACTTATGACAATACTGGTATAATCTAATCAATCCAGCCTTGGGGTTGTACAGTCTGAACCATTGGCCTTTGAAGAATCTGAGATTAGTGATCCCATTCCAGGATATGCCAAGATGGATGGTCAATGAAAGAGACAAACCTCAGCTTCTCCATGTTCTCTGAGATGTACATAACTCAGAGGCATCTCTTCTTCAGTCTGAACTGGAGATATCTCTGGTATACATATTGTGTTATCACTGACCATTTGGAGTACAGGGTGGCCCTAGATATATCGCTCCTTTTTTTTTTTGTAACATCTTTATTGGAGTACAATTTCTTTACAATGGTGTGTCAGTTTCTTCTATATAGCAAAGTGAATCAGCTATACATATACATATATCCCCATAACCCTCCTTCTTGAGCCTCCCTCCTACCCGCCATATCCCACCCCTCTAGGTGGACACAAAGCACTGAGCTGATCTCCCTGAGCTATGCAGCTTCTTCCCACTAGCTATCTATTTTACATTTGGTAGTGTATATATGTCCATACCACTCTTTCACTTCATCCCAGCTTACACTTGCCCCTCCCCGTGTCCTCAAGTCCATTCTCTATGTCTTTATTCCTGTCCTGCCCCTAGGTTCTTCAGAACCTTTTTTTTTTTTTTTAGATTCCATATATGTGTTTGCATATGGTATTTGTTTTTCTCTTTCTGACTTACTTCACTCTGTATGACAGACTCGAAGTCCACCCACCTCATTACAAATAACTCAATTTCATTTCTTTTTATGACTGAGTAATATTCCACTGTATATATGTACTGCATTTTCTTTATCCATTCATCTGTTGATGGACACTTAGGTTGCTTCCACGTCCTGGCTATTGTAAATAGTATTGCTCTTTCTTAAAGAAAAGGGAAAAAAAGGGGAACAAATAAAAATATTTGGTAGCATAAAATAAAAGCATAAGCATGTCACTGGAAACAGAGGTATGTGTTGTCTTTATGTCCTCAATTTTTTTTAATGTAAATGTGTGCAAAAAGAGAGGAGACCAAAGATGAACTGATAAGAAAACAGTCTAAACTGCAAGGCCATCTTGCTGAGAGGTAAAGTAGCTGGATAAGTTAAAGCAAGATTTTAAAGACATAAAAAAATAGTCATTGAATTTAAATTGAAGGTCCTAGAAGTACTGAAGATCAGAATAAACAGAGCAAAAAATCTAATTGGAAAAAGCTTTAGAATTTTACCTATAATTCAGAAAAAATAATTAAGAGATAAAAACTATAAAAGAAAGTAGTAGATATGTAGGAAAGTGATTCACTATTACATATAATTGGAGGGGAAAAGAACAAATGGAACCAAAATAGTACAAAAATTTATAATACAAGAAAACTTTCCTGAACCTAGAAAATATATATGAATCTACATATTAAAAAGAACTTATCATAATTAAAGCAAAAATAATGAAAATAGGCCAGCACATGAAGATATCTTGGTAAATTTTTCAACTTTAAAAATAAATGATGATTCATATGTATCCAATGAGGAAATAGATTTCATGTTAAAAAAAAAAGAAGGAAAATCAAGCTATCTTCATTAAAGAGTAGGACATAATGGAGAAGCATCTACAGAATTTTGAGTGAAAAAAATTGAACCCAGGCAGTCTGTACTTAGTCCTGCTGACATTCACAAATGATGTCAACAGAAATGTATTCTTCAGTCCCCTACTGTGAACTCAGAAAATACTCTACCACCCACACTAAAATCAATTTCCAATATATTAAAAAGTACAACCATGAAATCAAAAAGTACTAAAAGAAAGTGTTAATTTCTATTATTCTGATCTGATAAGGAAGACATTTTAAGCATAGACACAGAAACAGAAAGCATAACAAAAGAGGTTGATAGACTTTACTTACAAAAATTAACTTGTATATTTAAAAATCAAGAGCCAACATAAGGGGAGATTGGTTTAAGATGGCAGAGTAGAAGGACATGTGCTTACTTCCTCTTGTGAGAGCACTGGAATCACAACTAATTGCTGAACAATCATCGACAGGAAGATACTGGAACTCACCAAAAAAGATACCCCACATACAAAGACAAAGGAGAAGCCACAATGAGATGGTAGGAGGGGTGCAATCACAATAAAATCAAATCCCATAATTGCTGGGTGTGTGACTCACAAACTGGAGAACAATTATACCACAGAAGTCCACCCACTGGAGTGAAGGTTCTGAGCCCCACACCAGGCTCAGAACCTGGAGCTCAACCTGGGGGTCTGGCAATGGGAGGAGGAATTCCTAGAGAATCAGACTTTGAAAGCTAGCAGGATTTGATTGCAGGAATTTGACAGGACTGGGGAAAACAAAGACTCCACTCTTGGAGGGCACACACAAAGTAGTGTGCATATCAGGAGCCAGGGGGAAGGAGCAATGACCCCATAGGAGACTGAACCAGACCTAGCTGCTAGTGTTGGAGGGTCTCCTGCTGAGGCGGGGGGCAGCTGTGGCTCACCACGGGGACAAGGACACTGGCAGCAGAAGTTCTGGGAAGTACTCCTTGGCGTGAGCCCTCTCCCAGAGTCCACCATTAACCCCACCAAAGAGCCTGTAGGCTCCAGGGTTGGGTCACCTCAGGCCAAAAAACCAACAGGGATGGGACTCAGCCCCACCCAACAGCAGACAAGCAGATTAAAGTTTTACTGAGTTCTGCCCACCAGAACAACAACCAGCTCTACCCACCACCAGTCCCTCCCATCAGGAAGCTTTGCACAAACCTCTTAGATAGCCTCATCCACCAGAGGGCAGACAGCAGAAGCAATAAGAACTATAATCCTGCAGCCTGTGGAACAAAACTCACATTCACAGAAAGATAGACAGAATGAAAAGGTAGAGGACTATGTACCAGATGAAGGAACAAGATAAAACCCCAGAAAAACAACTAAATGAAGTGGACATAGGCAACCTTCCAGAAAAAGAATTCAGAATAATGATAGTGAAGATGATCCAGGACCTTGGAAAACGAATGGAGGCAATGATTGAAGAGATGCAAGAAATGTTTAACAAAGACCTAGAAGAATTAAGAACAAACACCTAGAAGAATTGAAGCACAAAAAGGGATGAAGAATACAATAACTAAAATGAAAAATACACTAGAAGGAATCAATAGCAGAATAACTGAGGCAGAAGAATGGATAAGTGACCGGGAAGACAGGTGGTGGAATTTACTGCTTCACAACAGAATAAAGAATAAAGAATGAAAAGAAATGAAAACAACTTAAGAGACCTCTGGGACAACATTAAATGCACCAACATTTGCATTATGGGGTCCCTGAAGGAGAAGAGAGAAAGGACCTGAGAAAATATTTGAAGAGATTATAGTCGAAAACTGCCCTAACGTGGGAAAGGAAATAGCCACGCAAGTCCAGGAAGCACAGAGAATCCCAGGCAGGATAAACCCAAGGAGAAACATGCTGAAACACATAGTAATCAAACTGACGAAAATTAAAGACAAGGAAAAATTATTAAAAGCAATAAGGGAAAAACAATAAATAACATACAAGGGAACTCCCATAAGGTTAACAGCTGATTTCTCAGCAGAAAGTCTACAAGCCAGAAGGGAGTGTCAATGCAATCCCTATCAAATTACCAATGGCATTTTTTATAGAACTAGAACTAAAAATCTTAAAATTTGTATGGAGACAAAAAAGACCCTGAATAGTCAAAGCAACCTTGAAGTAAAAAAACGGAGCTGGAGGAATCAGACTCCCTGACTTCAGACTATACTACAAAGCTACAGTAATCAAGACAATATGATACTGGCACAAAAAACAGAAACATAGATCAATGGAACAGGATAGAAAGCCCAGAGATAAACCACACACCTATGGTCAACTAATCTATAACAAAGGAGGCAAGGATAAACAATGGAGACAGTCTCTTCAATAAGTTGTGCTGGGAAAACTGGACAGATACATGTAAAAGAATGAAATTAGAATGAAAAAGAATGAAATTAGAACACTCCCTAACACCATACTCAAAAATAACCCCCAAATGGATTAAAAATCAAGAGCTAAAAGCAAATAAACTGAAAATATTAAACCCATATATAAGAGTGCTAGAGGGCTTAATATGATACTTAATACATCAGGATATTTCTCACAGTACTGTGAAAAAGATGAATTCAATTAAAATGGGTAAAACATATAATCAAGTAAGCACTAACAGAAAATCTTAAGTGTGCTAAACATGAAAAATAATCAGCCCTGCTTTTAAGCATAAAACTATGAATTAAGACTAATGGAAATACTTTTTATTGACAATATTTACTAGACTACTGGGAAATGGATACTTTCATAGACAATTTCATGCAATTTAACTTGACACAACCTTCTTGGAAAGCTTTTTGGAAACATATTCTACTATCTTTAAAATATGTACACACTTAACAGAGCAATTCCAATTTTAGAAAATCACCCAGCATTGTTCATAGTGACTCAAAGTGTGATCACCAGAGAAGACCAACAGTACCTGATTGAACAGATTACCATGCCTCCGGAAAATAGTACACCATGCAGCCACTAAAAATGTGGCAGAATATTTAAACCCAGGAGTATTTTCAAAAAATACTTAGTAAATTAATGGAAAAAATGATTAATTGATTCAATGAAAAACAGTAGAATACAGTACACTGTGTTACTAATTTCATTTAAATTGCCAATATATTTGTAGACTATGCATGGAAAAAGTACCTGAAAGAGCTATACCAAAATTTTTATCATGAGTCTCTTTCAGTGATGGAGTTATTGGTGATTTTTGTGGTCTTCACTATATTTTCAAGAAATTTCCAGAATTATTACAATAAGAATGCATTAACTGATGTAATAGGGGAAAAAGTACAAAGATTTTATGTAAAGTACTGGGCATAGAAAAACAAATCAATAAGTTGTTGCTATTTTAAAACATTAAATATAATATTAAAATGGAGTAATCATTTCTCTCTTTAATGAAAAGCAGCTTATCTGATCTAAAGACAAATACAGCTAATATTACAATTAATATTTACAGAGCATCTCTTTGTTATAGTAAACTTTAAATATTATTAAGCGTCCTTTCCCTCGTGTATACAGTTATTACATTACATATGAGAATTTTTATTGTCCAGTATTTGAAACCACCAGATTCTCTCAAGTGCTTGGATATCAGTTAGTTTACTGGGATATGTCCAGGACATAGTACTTCTGGTTCATAAGACACAGGGGTGATCAACAAATGTTATTTTATAACAGAACTGCTCTGCTGAATTAAATTTGTCCTAGTCATATGATGGCACGGGAATTGATTTTTTTTTTTTTTTTTTTTTTTTTTTTTTTTTTTGCGGTACGTGGGCCTCTCACTGTTGTGGCCTCTCCCGTTCCAGAGCACAGGCTCCGGACACGCAGGCTCAGCGGCCATGGCTCACGGACTCAGCCGCTCCGCGGCATGTGGGATCTTCCCAGACCGGGGCACGAACCTGTGTCCCCTGCATCGGCAGGCGGACTCTCAACAACTGCACCACCAGGGAAGCCCGGGAATTGATTTTTACATAAACTATCACCTTAAAACAAAAGAGATGAAGATTTAAAGAATTTTTTGAAGCTATCAACCAACGATTAAAGAGGACAGAGTGAGGGGAACTTCCCTGCTTTCCATAAACATCTGAACACCCTCAAAACTCATACTCTCTGTGTGCTATGACCGTTTCTTCCCTATATAGAAACTATTTATTTTGTAAGGGTAAACCTGCAGTTCTATTATTCATGTGTGTTCTGCGGGTTGTAACCCAACTTCCTAGGCAGAACTGATATAAAAATAATTAGTTTTACAGAGCAAGGAGAATCTAGTATTAAAATTATTTGGCGGCAATAATAGCAATCAGAGTGATCACAAAAGCAAGCATATATCAGACACAACATACAACATAAAGTCAGCTGCTATGTTGACAGATTTATCTAAACTTCCCAGACAAGACTAATGAAAAGGAAGAGTCAGGAAAAATTATTAAGGGGAAACCGAATATCCATCAAGGAAAAATATCTGGAAATATCTGGTATATGAGGTTAAAATAAGCAGATAATTGTCTTTCAGTACCCAGAAACATCCCTTATCTTCCTTATTCGTGAGCTCATACCATTACATCAAAACTGATATTACCCATGTTTTGCCATCCATGGTTGAATTCTGCACATCCAGCACTGCTGGCCTGGAGACACTGCAGGAACCAGGGGTTGCCAGGATGAATAGGATGAATGTGTCTGTCAAGAAGGAAACAAAAATCCCAGTTTCTCCCCATCTCTTGAGATTTAACGTAAGTGGATTTCGTCATTCATGTATGCTTGAGACATCATTATTGTATGTACAGCATTATCCTATAATGTGTATGTTTACAGATAAAAACTTAGACCAGCATTCAACCTCTAACCTGAGCCAATGACATACAAACACACAAGATTTCTGAAGTAACAATCAAAATGTCAGTCTGTCTGGGCACATCATACAAAAACCGAGAACATTTACATTCATTTCTCTACTGTAATTTATCAATTGTGATCCTTTTATGAAAATATAAGCTTTAGGAATAGCATATTTTAAAATAAATCCAAGATCCTTTAAATTATTTTATTTACACTAAGTAATGGGATTTTATTAAGTATAACTTAGGTGTTACTATCCCTAACCATATATCAATTAATTTTAAATAAAAATTTAATATCACTATATTATCCCTTTTTTGTGTAACCCAAATGAGCTAAAGTTTTCCAAATTAAATACCCTTGTCTAACACAAGAAGTTTGGTATTTGTAAGACATTTTTTGTAATTATAAAAATTAAATAAATTATCAAATGTTAAGAACATTCAAATTTCAACAATGCAGTATATAAAAATAAAATAAGTATGCATTCAATTAAAAACAGAAAATAATCTCTCCAACTCTAATTGTTAACAGTAAGAGTAATGGAATTCTAGTTGGTTTGTTCTCTTTTCCAAACTTAACTTTCTGTCATCTTACTGTTTTGTGAGTAACAATAACAATGGCAATAATAATAATAATTCAAGTAATTTTGAGCAATGTAAAGTGAGATAAAATAGGTAGAGGCAAAAAAAAAAAAAATAAGTAGAGGCCTCACTAGCACAGTTGAAAAATGTCCCTAAATGCATCTACTTCAGGAAAGGAAGATAAATTTTGATGCAATGCACTCTGAGAATATTTTAACCAATACAACAAAGTAGGAGATAGAAATGAGTGGTATAATCATTGGAAAAATAATCCTTATTTTATTTCAGCAATTCCAGTCAATGCAACATAAATGGAAACTCTCCACTTTTGAAAAAGACAAAATGATCACTATTTTTTTCAAATTTTTTGAATAGAAAAGCCTAAAAGGGCATGTACTACATGTAAAAGATCTAACATACATGTAGTTAGATTCTGAGAAATAAAAGACAAGAACATTAAGAGAGAAGCACTATTTGAAATATTAATAAAATGATCATTATTTTAAAATATTTTGGTGTTCTGCTTGGAAAATATATGTGAATTAACTGACAGATCAACTCATAAATTATTTTATACAAATACACAAAATACAATAGCTTTCATATATTGTTGCAATAACTAATTAGAAAACAAGATAGAAAAAAAAATCCTTCTAACAGGAAGAAATCTCCAGGACCTATATAAAGAAAACTACAAAACTTTGTTGGGAGAAGTAGGTGAGCCTTGAACAGATGGACACACATAATCATGTTCTTGCATGAATATTACAAAGGTTTCAAATCTCCCTAAATTAATGTGTAAACTTAGAACTTAACAAAATGATTTTAAAGCTTAGCTGAAAGATTAAAAGACACAGAAAACAATAGTGATCACTCCAGTTCCTGTGTGGAAGATGGATGGAGGTAGTTAAGGTATGAAATAAGATGGGTGTTCTAGGCAAGGGATGCTGGAGGTTTTATAAGGGTGCTTCTTGTGTAGGAAGCTGGGAAGGGAGATGGTACCAATTACTAAATGGAAATACAGCAGAGGGATGAATTTCAGGAGTTCAGTCTTGAACATATTACATGTGAGATGCTTGTGAGAAATACAAAAATATAGAGAGTAATATAAGTATCAGGAGCATGGAACCATGGATGGAGCTACAGATAGGAATTTGAGTTGTTTGCCTAACAGTGGTCCTGAAAGCTGTGGCAATGCATGAGATTACAAAGGAAAGCGTGTGGCCAAAGAAAACAAGATGGAACCCTGGTGACCTCAACATTAAAAGTCTGTGCACAAATAACCAGTTCTACCTAACTAGTCCCAAAGAATTTCTGTCAGGGGTGTTGGACTCCAGATCTTCAGCTTAGAGGAGACACTCCTCCGATCTCCTACCCTGAACCAAACAGATCCCAGAGTTTTTTGGCAGTTTTAGGGTGAGGAAGGCTCAAGGAGAAGATGCTAGGTTTTGGTAACTCAGCAAATGGTACCCCAATGAGATTATCAAAAATGTACTCAGAGTTGATAGAGGGAGTCATGTGGGTTAAATATATGTAAATAATGAAGCTTGTGAAGTAAAGCGCAACCTAAAAACTGTCTTTTTTTCTTTGTACCATTGTTTCTCAATCTGTTCCATTGTATCCCCCATCCCTGTTGGCGGGTTGTGGTGGAGACAAGCTCCTACTTCACAACCGTGGGAACAGAGTGTTTCCTATTGGCCAGGGTTGCCGTGAAGGACTACAGACAGAGCCATCTTAGTAGGAACCTGTCCTTGGAGGATGCCTGCAGGGTGAGGCCACAGCATCAGGGAGAATCTGTATGGGGAGTGTTGGTCATGCCTTCCAGGCTAACAAATCTCTTCAAATAAATCCCCTTTCTGATCAGTCTACCCTGCATCTTTTCTCTTATATGTGGCCTTTCTGTCTCAAGGCAGCTTCGGACACTTTTTAGCAAATCATTCCATTTAGAATGTCCAGGATCTTGTCACCTATTGTTTTCAGTATTGAGTTTCCAACCAGACTTCTAGAAAATAAGATCTTACCCATTAAATGAATCCTTTGTTATAGATGATATTCTCCCCATTTTCCAAATAAGAAAACAGCCTCAAAGAGAGTAAATGACTTGCCCAAGGCACAGAGCAACAGGATGTGATTTGCTCACAAGAGGCAGAGTGGGATTTGGCCCAAGTCCAGTTGAACCCCTGATCTGTTTGAATTGCACTGTAGCGATTCATGCTTAAGAAATGAAGCCAGGTGGAATACAATTTGATCAAAGTATGGCATAGGTAAACTAATTTAACTTGCTCATAACTTCATTGCTTCAAAAGCAAAGGAACAAACAGCAGGATTCTTTTTTAAAATGGTGTTTGTTAACACCCTTTAATATGGTCTTTCCTATTTTTCACTAAGGTACTTATCAAGCTATAGGAAAAGGTAAAAACATACCATCACCCAAAATTAAGATTGACAGACAACTTAAAGCAAACATCTGGAAAGACTCTCCACAAAGCATAGAAGGGATTAATTCAGTTTGCCCTGAAATGGAAGACTGAGTCTGCTTTATCTCAGCCTGTCCTCCAAGTAAATCTGAGAAGTGGATTCAGTCTTGACTCAATGGACAAAGAGATGATAGAAAAAGACCATCTAACATCTTGTCTATTGAAAAATATAGTCTGAATACATAGCGTCTCTTTCAAAAGATGAATAAGTAGAAAACAACCAACACAAAACCTATAAAATATTATTTCCTAATAAACTTATTTAAGATCATAAATGTGGTCATTTTCTGAATACCACTTTATCTGCATCCCAGAGGTTTTGATATGTACTTTCATTACTGTTCCATTCTAAAAAATTTGTAAGCCAGGAGTTTGGGAATTTGTTTTTTGGTTTTCAAACACATCTTTTATTGTTAATTTCTAATCAGATTGTTTTAAGATGAGGGAAAATGTTCCATATGATGCCTATTTTTTGAAATTTGTTGACATTACTTGTGAATCAATATGTCATCAATGTATACTTTAAAAGAATTTTTTTTTCCTTGTGTACATGATTTTTGTGATTTATCTTAGATCAGTATTATTGACATACACCCAATCCAGAGATACATAAAGCAGAAAAATTATAAAATCCCATACCCATAATAATGAACAGGAAAATTAGACCATAGTCCAGACAAACTTGGTTTCCAGACACAGAGTCAGCCTGGTGATTACAGGCTGCAGAAGAGGACTTATGATTTTCTAAGTCTGGTAGATGTTCCCAATAACTAAAATCCTCTCCTACAATACAATTAGACCAGATTCTAAAAATAAAAACTCTGTACACTATCTTTTCTAATAAATATTAATATTTTGTATCTGGAAAAAACAGAAGTTTTTAAATAATTTCAAGTTGTGCTTAGTGAGAAGCAAATGTCCTGTCAGCCAGTCCAGGCTTTCATGGATAGACAATTAAATGATGAGCTGTCTACATATATATTAACAGTATTAGATAACTGATGAGACCAGCTTCCTAAAAGCATGAAGAGATAGGTCAAGTTCTGATACACTTGTAGTGACTGCTGTCTCTCCCAAAGAAGCAGGGTTTCTGCACTGATCATTGTCAGCTGGAAGCACCATCCTGCATTTAAAAAGTTCATTTGGAAATGTTACCAAACCAAACTTGGGTCTGTTCTCCCCATGCACAGAAAAGCCAATCAACTGACACCAGGTTGTGGTGAAGGTAAGTACAGCATTTATTGCAGGTGCCAAGCAAGGAGAATTGTCATCTCATACTCAATAGACCCAAACTCCCTGATGGCTTTCAGGGAAGGGAATTTAAAGACCATGCAAGGGAAGGAGCTGTAGGGTGCATGATCAGCTCACACATGATTCTCAGATTGGTTGGCATCAAGGTGAAGTTTCAAGCATCATCAACCTTCTGGTTTCTATATTCTTGCAGTCAGCAGTTTTCATCTGGTGGAGGGGTGCTTCCTGTAAAAACAACTTAAGAATCCATGTCAGGCCTTTATCTATATCTTTCAGGGAACTGGGAGTTTTGTAATTCTGCTATGTGGCAGATTTATAGTCTAAATTGTTACCAGTTCCCCAGCCCAATAGCTATTCTTTGTTTCTACATCTTCATACTTCCCAATCATTAACTCTTGAGTCAGTCTTTTACTCCAAAAGACAAGGACAGGGGCCTGTACTTGGTTTCAGAAATAAGACATTCAGGTTTTTACCTGAGTGGGAGATTGTTATGGGTTAAATTGTGTCCAATCAAAATTCATATGCTGAAATCCTAACCCCCAGTACCTCAGAATATGACCTTATTTGGAAAAGGAGCATTGAAATGTAATTAGTTAAGTTAGGATGAGGTCATACTGGAATAGGGTGGGCCCCTAATCCAACATGACAGGGGCCTTACAAAAAAAAGAAGATGATGTGAAGAGACAGAGACACAGGAAGAATGCCATGTGAAGACGAAGAATTGGAGTGATATATCCACAAACCAAGGAACACCAAAGATGGCCAGCAAACCACCAGAAGCCGGGAAGAGGAAAAGAAAGGTTCCCCTGCTAACTCCAGAGGGAGCATGGCCTTGCCAGCATCTTGATTTAGGGCTTCTAGCCTCCAGAACTAAGTCAATAAAATTTTTGTTGTTCTAAGCAACCCAGTTTGTGGCACTTTGTTAAATCAGCCCTCGGGGGGGGGGGGGGGACATTCAAGATGGCAGAACAGTAAGAAGTGGAGATCACCTTGCTCCCCACAAATACATCAGAAATACATCTACATGTAGAACAACTCCTACAGAACAACTACTGAATGCTGGCAGAAGACCTCAGACCTCCCAAAAGGCAAGAAACTCCCCACGTATCTGGGTAGGGCAAAATAAAAAAGAAAAAATGGAGACAAAAGAATAGGAATGGGACCTGCACCACTGGGTGGGGGGGAGCTGTGAAGAAGGAAAAATTTCCACACACTAGGAAGCCTCTTCACAGGCAGAAAAGGGGGGTGGGGAGGGGAAGCTTTGGAGTCATGGAGGAGAGAGCAGCAACGGGGTTGCAGAGGGGAAAGCAGAGAGATTCCCACACAGAATATCAGTGCCAACCAGAAGTCACCAGCCTGAGAGGCTTATCTGCTCACCCATCAGACAGATGGGGGCTGGGAGCTGAGGTTTGGGCTTCGGAGGCTCCAGCTTCAGAGACCCCAGGGAGAGGACTGAGGTTCGCTGCATGGACACAGCCTAAAGGGGGCTAGTGTGCCACAGCTAGCCTGGAAGGAGTCTGGGAAAAAGCCTGGAACTGCCGAAGAGGCAAGACACTTCTTGCCTCTTTGTTTTGTGGTGCGCAAGGAGAGGGGATTCACAGTGCCGCTTAAATGAGCTCCAGAGATGGGTGTGAGCTGCGGCTCTCAGCACGGACACCAGAGACAGGCATCAGATGCTAAGGCTGCTGCTGCAGCCACCAAGAAGCCTGTGTGCAAGGACAGGTCACTGTTGACACCTCCCCTCCCAGGAGGCTGTGCAGCCAGCCACTTCCAGGGTCCCGTGATCCAGGGAAAACTTCCCCGGGAGAGCACACAGCACGAATCAGGCTGGTGCAATGTCAAGCTGGCCTCTGCTGCTGTAGGATCGCCCTGCATTCCATACCACTCCCTCCCTCCCGTCCTGAGTGAGGGAGAGCCCCCTAATCAGCTGCTACTTTAACCTCATCCTGTCTGAGTGAAGAACAGATGCCCTCAGGCCGCCTACACACAGAGGCGGGGCCAAATCCAAAGCTGTGTATGAACAAAGAAGAGAAAAAGAAATCTCTCCCAACAGCCTCAGGAGCAGCGGATTAAATCTTCACAATCAAGTTGATGTACATTGCATCTGTGGAATACCTGAATAGACAACGAATCAACCCAAATTGAGGCAGTGGACTTTGGGAGCAATGATATATATATTTATTTTCCTTTTTCTCTTTTTGTGAGTACGTATGTGTATGCTTCTGTGTGTAATTTAGTCTGTATAGCTTTGCTTTTACATTTGTCCTAGGGTTCTGCATGCCCGTTTTGGGGTTCTTTTTGTTTTATGTTATAGTTTTTAGTGCTTCTTATGATTGATGGATTTGTTTTTTGGTTTGGTTGCTCTTTTCTTTCTTTGTTTTTTTACATTACTTTTTAATAATTATTTTTCATTTTTTATTTTAATAAATTTATTTTATTCTTTCTTTCTTTCTTTTTTTCTCCATTTCATTCTGAGCCATGTGGATGACAGGATCTTGGTGATCAGGCAGGGTGTCAGGCCTGTGCCTCTGAGGTGGGAGAGCTGAGCACAAGACAATCGTCCATGAGAGACCTCCCAGCTCCACGTAATATCAAACATCAAAAATCTCCCAGAGATCTCTATCTTAATGCCAAAACCCAGCTCCACTCAATGACAAGCAAGTTACAGTGCTGGAAACCCTATGACAAACAACTAGCAAGACAGGAACACAACCCCGCTTACTAGCAGAAAGGCTGCCTAAAATGAGAATAAGGTCACAGACACCACAAAACACACCACCAGACACGGACTTGCCCACCAGAAAGACAAGATACAGCCTCATCCACCAGAACACAGGAACCAGTCCCCTCCAACAGGAAGCCTACACAACCCACTAAACCAACCTTACCCACTGGGGGCAGACACCAAAAACAGGAACTACGAACCTGCAGCCTGCAAAAAGGAGACCACAAACACAGTAAGATATGCAAAATGAGAAGACAGAGAAATATGCAGCAGATGAGGGAGCAAGGTAAAAACCCACCAGACCAAACAGATGAAGAGGAAAGAGACAGTCTACCTGAAAAAGAATTCAGAGTAATGATAGTAAAGATGATACAAAATCTTGGAAATAGAATGCAGAAAATACAAGAAATGTTTAACAAGGACATAGAAGAACTAAAGAGCAAACAAATGATGAACAACACAATAAACGAAATTTAAAATTCTCTAGAAGGAATCAATAGCAGAATAACTGAGGCAGAAAACAGAGAAGTGGCCTGGAAGATAAAATAGTGGAAATAACTGCCACAGAGCAGAATAAAGAAAAAAGAATGAAAAGAATTGAGAACAGTCATAGAGACCTCTGGGACACCATTAAACACACCAACATTCGAATTATAAGAGTCCCAGAAGAAGAAGAGAAAAAGAAAGGGCCTGAGAAAATATTTGATGAAATAACAGTTGAAAACTTCGCTAACATGGGAAAGGAAATATTTACTCCAGTCCAGGAAGTGCAGAGAGTCTCATACAGGATAAAACCAAGGAGAAACACGCCAAGACACATATTCATCAAATTATCAAAAATTTAAAAAAGAAAATATATTAAAAGCAGCAAGGAAAAAACAACAAATAACATACAAGGGAAACCCCATGAAGTTAACAGCTGACCTTTCAGCAGAAAATCTGCAAGCCAGAAGGCACTGGCAAGACATATTTAAAGAGATGAAAGGGAAAAAAACTACAACCAAGATTACTGTACCCAGCAAGAACCTCATTCAGATTTGACGGAGAAATTAAAACTTTACAAACAAGCAAAAGCTGAGAGAATTCAGCATCACCAAATCAACTTTACAACAAATGCTAAAGGAACTTCTCTAGGCAGGAAACACAAGAGAAGGAAAAGACCTACGATAACAAACTCAAAACACTTAAGAAAATGGTAATAAGAACAGACATATCGATAATTACCTTAAATGTAAATGGATTAAATGCTCCAACCAAAGGACATAGACTGGCTGAATGGATACAAAAACAAGACCCATATATATGCTGTCTACAAGAGAGCCACTTCAGACCTAGGGGCACATACAGACTGAAAGTGAGAGGATGGAAAAAGATATTCCATGCAAATGGAAATCAAAAGAAGGCTGGAGTAGCATTTCTCATATCAGAGAAGATAGACTTTAAAATAAAGACTACTAAAAGAGACAAAAGATGACACTACATAATTATTGAGGGATCAATCCAAGAAGAAGATATAACAATTGTAAATATTTATGCACCCAACATAGGAGCACCTCAGTACATAAGGCAAATGCTAACAGCCATAAAACGGGAAATTGACAGTAACACAATAATAGTAGGGGACTTTAATAACACATTTTGACCAATGGACAGATCATACAAAATGAAAACAAATAAGGAAACACAAGCTTTAAATGATACATTAAACAAGATGCACTTAATTGATATAGGACATTCCATCCAAAAACAACAGAATACACTTTCTTCTCAAGTGCTCATGGAACATTCTCCAGGATAGACCATATCTTGGGTCACAAATCCGGCCTTGGTAAATTTAAGAAAATTGAAATTGTATCAAGTATCTTTTCTGACCACAAGGCTATGAGACTAGATTTCAATTACAGGTAAAAACCTGTAAAAAATACAAACACATGGAGGCTAAACAATACACTACTTAATAATGAAGTGATCACTGAAGAAATCAAAGAGGAAATCAAAAGATACCAAGAAACAAATGACAATGAAAACACGATGACTGGTAACCTATGGGATGCAGCAAAAACCGTTCTAAGAGGCAAGTTTATAGCAATACAATCCCACCTTAAGAAGCAAGATACATCTCAAATAAACAACCTAACCTTACACCTAAAGCAATTAGAGAAAAAAGACCAAAAAATCCCCAAGTTAGCAGAAGGAAAGAAACCATAAAGATCAGAGCAGACATAAATGAAAAAGAAATGAAGGAAGTGAATGTAAATATCAATAATACTAAATGCTGGTTCTTTGAGAAGATAAACAAAATTGATAAACCATTAGCCTGACTCATGAATAACAAAAGGGAGAAGACTCAAATCAATAGGAAAAAGGAAAAAGGAGAAGTAACAACTGACACTGCAGAAATACAAAGGATCATGAGAGATTACTACAAGCATCTATATGCCAATAAAATGGACAACCTGGAAGAAATGGACAAATTCATAGAAAAGCATAACCTTCTGAGAATGAATGAGGAATAAATAGAAAAGCACAAGATCTGAAATGGAAACTGTGATTATAAATCTTGCAACAAACAAAAGCCCAGGACCAGATGGCTTCACAGGTGAATTCTATCAAACATTTAGAGAAGAGCTAACACTTATCCTTCTCAAACTCTTCCAAAATATAGCAGAGGGAGGAACACTCCCAAACTCATTCTACGAGGCCACCATCACCCTGATACCAAAACCAGACAAAGATGTCACAAAGAAAGAAAGCTACAGGCCAATGTCACTGATGAACATAGATGCAAAAATCCTCAACAAAATACTAGCAAACAGAATCGAACAGCACATTAAATGGATCATACACCATGATCAAGTGGGGTTTATCCGAGGAATACAAGGATTCCTCAATATACACAAATCAATCAATGTGATACATCCTAATAACAAATTGAAGGATAAAACCATATGATCACCTCAATAGACGCAGAAGAAGCTCTTGACAATATTCAACACCCATTTATGATAAAAAACCATCCAGAAAGTAGGCATAGAGGGAACTTTTCTCAACATAATAAAGGCCATACATAAAAAAGCCACAGCCAACATCATCCTCAATGGTGAAAAACTGAAAGCATTTCCACTAAGATCAGGAACAAGACAAGGTTGCCCAACTTCACCACTATTATTCAACATTGTTATGGAAGATTGGTTACAGCAATAAGAGATGAAAAAGAAATAAAAGGAATCCAAATTGGAAAAGAAAAAGTAAATCTGTTACTATTTCCAGGTGACACGATACTATACATAGAGAATCCTAAAGATGCTACCAGAAAACTACTAGAGCTAATCAATGAATTTGGTAAAGTAGCAGGATACAAAATTAATGCACAGAAATCTCTTGCATTCCTATACAATAATGATGAAAAATCTGAAAGAGAAATTAAGGAAACACTCCCATTTATCATTGCAACAAAAAGAATAAAATACCTAGGAATAAACCTACCTAAGGAGACAAAAGACCTGTATGCAGAAAATTGTTAGACACTGATGAAAGAAATTAAAGATGATACAAACAGATGGAGAGATATACCAAGTTCTTGGATTGGAAGAATCAACATTGTGAAAATGGCTATCTTACCCAAAGCAATCTACAGATTCATTGCAATCTCTATCAAACACCAATGGCATTTTTCACAGAACTAGAACAAAAAATTTCACAATTTGCATGGAAACACAAAAGACCCTGAATAGCCAAAGCGATCTTGAGAAAGAAAAACAGATCTGAAGGAATCATGTTCCCGGACTTCAGACTATACTACAAAGCTACAGTAATTAAGATAGTATGAAACAGAAATATAGATCAATGGAACAAGATAGAAAGCCCAGAGGTAAACCCACGTACATATGGTCACCTTACTTTTGATAAAGGAAGCAAGAACATACAATGGAGAAAAGACAGCCTCTTCAATAAGTGGTGCTGGGAAAACTGGACAGCTACATGTAAAAGTATGAAATTAGAACACTCCCTAACACCATACACAAAAACTTAAAATGAATTAAAGACCTAAATGTCAGGCCAGACACTATATAACACTTAGAGGAAAACATAGGTAGATCACTCTATGACATAAATTACAGCAAGATCCTTTTTGACCCACCTTCTAAGAAATGGAAATAAAAACAAAAATAAACAAATGGGACCTAATGAAATGTAAAAGCTTTTGTACAGCAAGGGAAACCATAAACAAGATGAAAAGACAACCCTCAGAATGGGAGAAAATATTTACAAATGAAGCAACTGATAAAGGATTAATCTCCAAAATTTACAAGCAGCTCATGCAGCTCAATATCAAAAAAACAAACAACCCAATCCAAAAATGGGCAGAAGACCTAAATAGACATTTCTCCAAAGAAGATATACAGATTGCCAGCAAACTCATGAAAGGATGCTCGACATCACTAATTATTAGAGAAATGCAAATCAAAACTACAATGAGGTATCACCTCACACCATCATTTAATGGCCATCATTAAAATATCTACAAACAATAAATGCTGGAGAGGGTGTGGAGAAAGGGAAATCCTCTTGCACTGCTGGCGGGTATGTAAATTGATACAGTCGCTATGGAGAACAGTATGGAAGTTCCTTAAAAAACTAAAAATATAACTACCATACAGCCCAGCAATCCCACTACTGGGCATATACCCTGAGAAAACCATAACTCAAAAAGAGTCATGTACCACAGTGTTCATTGCAGCTCTATTTATAATAGCCAGGACATGGAACCAACCTAAGTGTCCATTGACAGATGAATGGATAAAGAAGATGTGGCACACATATACAATGGAATATTACTCAGCCATAAAAAGAAAAGAAATTGAGTTATTTGTAGTGAGGCGAATGGACCTAGATTCTGTCATACAGAGTGAAGTAAATCAGAAAGAGAAAGACAAATACCATATGCTAACACATATATATGGAATCTAAAAAAATGGAAAAAAATTGTTGTGAAGAACTTAGGGGCAGGATGGGAATAAAGACCCAGACCTACTAGAAAATGGACTTAAGGACACAGGGAGGGGGAAGGGTAAGCTGGGACAAAGTGAGAGAGTGGAATAGACATATATACACTACTAAATGTAAAATTGATAGCTATTGGGAAACAGTCACATAGCACAGGGAGATCAGCTCAGTGCTTTGTGACCACCTAGAGGGGTGGTATAGGGAGAATGGGAGGGAGGGAGATGCAAGACGGTAGAGATATGGGAATATATGTATATGTATAACTGATTCACTTTTTTATAAAGCAGACACTAACACAACATTGTTAAGCAATTATACTCCAATAAAGATGTTACCAAAAAAAAAAAAAATCAGCCCTAGGGAATGAAGAAATTTGCAGATATTTCTTAGTAAACCTAATGAGGGGTTCATAACAGTGTCACAATATAAGAAAATTCAAAATAATATTTAAAAAATTTAAAGCAGAATAAAAATATAGCTGGAAACATTGGGTATCAGAATAAAACCGGATCTAATTGAATTCATTTCCAATGTCATCCCTGAAAGTCAATATCTAGAACAATATTTCAGAATTTGAAAATTCCTAAATCAAGTATAGTAAGACAAAAATTCAGCAATTCATCTTTGTCTAATGTATGCCTCTCCTACATGCTCTTAGAAATTTCTAATAATGCATTAAGCATGTGTTGTGCCCTTATTAAATCTTGCATTACCTAATGAGACCGTATATATGTATATATAACCACATAACCTTCCTTGAGGAAGGTTAGCTAAACTTTTCCTTTGGACATCAATTCTATGATTTATTTTATTCCACCCCATAATGAGATTGATAATTACTAGTGTGGAAGATTTCAGCAATCATTTTTTTCAAAGGAAGAAAATAAAGATTAGAAATAGGAAATGACTATTACAAAAAACTTAGCAATATCATTCCTTTTTAAGAGTGTATAAAAACATGTACATCATTAACCCTTGTTATAACATTTCAATAAATTAAGCTTAGTTCTTTGGATTACATGGACTAACATTTCAAGATTATGGACTGCCCATTAAAAGCTCAATGGCTTTTTTAAATGCATAATTACATATGTTCATAATATATACAAGGATAGAGCTCGAATATTATCTATCAGTTCAGTTTCATGTTTGTTCTCTTGCCTATTGAATGCAGGGGAAATAACTTTACTATCTTCAAAAAAAGATTTTTAAATGACATGTTCTATTTTTTACAGTAAGTTAATTTATAAAAGTTAAAATTGATTATGAGACAAAAATAAAGACAAAAAAATGGCATATAACATGCATTGTGAAGTCAATTTCATTCCCTGATTTGTCACTCCACAAGCACTCTGTTATGAACACATATTTGGCATTATGTTCTCTACAAGGAAATTATCAATATGCTTAAGAAAAAACAATTAATTTTTTTCTCAAAAAAAAGTGCATTTGTATAAATTGTTTTTTAAAAGAATTGAATTTTCACTTTAAATGGTAATATATGAAAGAACATATGAAAATTATTGTCATATGCTAAGATTTAAGAGACCTAAACATAATAAATTTAATAATGTTTCTGTATATCAACAAGTCATGAAAAAGATCTTAAAAATTCCAAATCCAAAAAGGAATAATTTTGCAGAATATATAAATTAAAATTTTGCTACAACTATAACAAATTCAAATTTATCTGTGTTACATATGTGTATGATAAAAAAATCAGATAATCTATATACATAGTTAACATATAATAAGACTGACCACCATTTTAGGAATCCAGATCAACATGGCAGAGTAGGAACATCCTGAACTCACCTCTTCCCACGGACACATCAAAACCACAACTGCATATAAAACATATCTCTGAGAACAACATGAAGACTAGCAATACAGACTTTCTACAACTAAAGATATCTTTAAAAGGCCACACATCATATGGGTAGGAGGGACAGAGACATGATCTAGTCAGAACCTACAGTGGGAGGGATATCACTAATGTGGAAGCCCCCTATGAGGAGGAGAGGGGTATGAGACCAACGTCAGGATCCCCAGCCCGGGGACCTGCACCAGGAAGATGAGCCCTCATAACGTCTGGCTTTGAAAACCAGAAGGTCTTACAACAAGGAGAACTAGAGGGTTGTGGGAAACCAAGATTCCACTCTTAAAGGGCTCACACACAAATTTTCTCACTCCAAGTCCCAGCACAGAGGCAGCAGCTTGAAAAGCACCTAAGTCATATAAAAAGGAGATTCATTCACCAATGTCAGGGCTTGTACTGGAGGGACAGGGATCTGGTGGAACTTACTCCAGGAAAGGAAGCACTTGTGGGCACCATTGTTTTAACTCTTCTTCCACCTAGCTGGTAGGTGCCATTTCTGTCACTTTCCATCAGCATAGCTCTCACTATTGGTCCCTGTCATTCCCCTGAGGACCAGCCCCAGCCAACATTCCTGTCTTCCAAATTTGGCTTCTGCCCCATCTCACACAGTGGATGGCCCCCATCAGCACCCCTTCAAAGTGCTTCCCATCCTGGGAGCCAGCCTTGAACACCAGCATGCCCACAGCAATCACAGCTCAACCACAACCAGAGGGAACATGCAGCCCACACAGAGGATACCCCAGGAATGCCTGGCTCTGGTGACCAGAGGGAATTGTACCACTGGGTCCTACAGGACACCTTTGACATAGGCCACTCCTTCAAGACCAGGACATGTAGATTATATACCTAATACATTAAAAACAAACACACAAAAAGGCAAAATGATGATACAAAGGAACACCTTCCAAGTAAAAGAACAAGACAAAACCTCAGAAAATGAACTAAACAAAATGAAAATAAGCAGTTTACCACATAAAGAGTCTTAAAGTATAGTCATAAAAATGCTCACCAAAATCAGGAAAGAATGGATGAACTCTTGAAGAATGGATGAAGTGAGAACTTCAACAAAGAGACAGAAAATATAAAAAAGAACCAATTATACAGAACAATATAATAATTGAAATAAAAAATACACTACAGGGAATAAATAGTTTGGAAAATACAGAGAAATGGATCAGTGATCAGGAAAATAGGGTAGTGGAAATCACCCTATCAGAACAGCAATCAGAATAGCAAAAAGAAAAAAGAACTCTTAAAAGTGAGGATAGTTTAAGGGAACTCTGGAGCAACATTTCTACTAATATTCTCACTAAAGGGGTCCCAGAAAAAGAAGAGAGAGAGAGAAAGGGACAGAGAACATATTTGAAGATGTAATAGCTGAAACTTCCCTAATCTGGGAAAGGAAACAGACATCCACATCCAGAAAACACAGAGAGTCCCAAACAAGATGAATCCAAAGAGGTCCATATCCAAGATACATTATAATTAAAATGGTAAAAATTAAAGATAAAGAGAGAATATTAAGAGCAGCAAGAAAAAAACAACTAGTTACATATCAGGGAACTCCCATAGAGTCTCACCTGACTTTTCAGCAGAGGTTTTGTGGGCCAGAAGCAAGGTGCACAATTTATTTGAAGTGATAAAAGGAAAAAAACCTACAACCAAGGGTACTCTACCCAGCAAGGTTATCATTCAGAATTGAAGGAAGGATAAAGAGTTTTACAAAACAAGCAAAAGTTAAATATTTCATCACCACTAAGCTGGCCTTATAAGAAATGTAAAAAGAACATCTCTAATCAGGAAAGGCCACAACTTGATATAAGAAAATTATGAAAAGAAAAATGTCACTGGGAAAGGCAAACATAAAATAAAGGTAATGGATTAACCACTTATATAGTGAATAGGAAGGTTAAAGACAAAAGTAGCAAAATCATCCATACCTACAATAGGTAGTTAAGGGGCACAAAAATAAAAAGATGTAAAATATGAGTCAAAAACTAGGGAAAATAAATAAATAATATTTATTATTATAAATAATAAATAAATAAATAAATAAATAAATAAAACATAGGGAAATCACTAAAAATGTATGGCTGTAAAAATGTGCTTGAGCTTAAAAGGTCATCAACATATATGTTATTATATATGAACCTCAGAGTAACCACAAATCAAAAACCTTTGTTACCAAAAAAAAAAAGAGAGAGAGAGAGAGAGAGAGAGAGAGAGAGAGAGAGAGAGAAAGGAATCCAAATACAATAGTGAAGATAGATATCAAATCACCAGGAAAGAGAGGAAGGGAAGAATAATGGAACAAAGCTACAACCAAAAAACAATTAACAAGATGGTAATAAGCACATATGTATCAATAATTGCTTTGAATGTAAGTGGGTAAATGCTCCAATCAAAAAACAAAAGTTGGATGAATAGATTAAAAAATAAGTCTTCATGTATGCTGCCTACAAGAGACTCACTTCAGATCTAGAGACACACACAGACTGAAAGTGAGGGGATGGAAAAAGCATTCCATGCAAACAGAGGAAAAGAAAGTGGGGGTAGCAATACTTATTTCAGACAAAATAGACTTTAAAATAAAGACTGTAAGTAGAGACAAAGAAAAATGTTCTATAATGATAAAGGAATCAATCCAACTAGAGGATATAACACTTGTAAATATCTATGCAGTCAACATAGGAGCACTTAATACATAAAGCAAACATTAACAGATATAAAAGGGAGATATTGACAGTAATACTATAACAGTAGGGGACAAGTTATACACGTCACTTACATCAATGAACAGATCGTCCACACAGAAAATCAATAATCAAATTTTGGCTTTAAATGACACATTAGATCAAATAGATATATGCAGATTATTCCATCCCAAAACAGCAGCATGCAACATTCTCCATGTTAGATCATACAGTAGGCCATAAATCGTCTCAATAAATTTAAAAAGATTGAAATTATATCAAGCAAATTTCTGACCACAATGATATGAAACTAGAAATCAATTACAGGAATAAAACTGGAAAAAATACAAACACATGGAGGCTAAACAACACGCTACTAAACAACAAATGGGTCAACAAAGAAATCAAAGAAAAAAAGAAAAAAATACCTTGAGACAAATGAAAAAGGAAACACAGTGTTCCAAAATCTATGGGATGCAGCAAAAGCACTTCTAAAAGGAAAGTTTATAGTGACACAGGTCTACCTCAGAAATAAGAAAAATCTTAAATAAAAAACCTATCCTTACTATAAAAAAAAGAAACAAAGCCCACATTTAGTAGAAGGAAAGAAATAATAAATATCAGAACAGAAATAAATAAGATAGAGACTAAAAATACAATAGAAAAGATCAGTGAATCTCAGAGCTGGTTCTCTGAAAAGATTAAGAAAATTGATAACCCTTATAGCCAGATTCATCAAGAAAAAGAGAGGACCCATATAAGTAAATTCAGAAATGAAAGAGAAGTTACAACCAATATCACAGAAATACAAAGGATCATAAGAGATTACAATGAACAATGATATGTCAATAAAATGGACACCCCAAAAATGGATAAATTCTTAGAAATGTACAATTTCCCAAGACTGAATCAGGAAGAAATAAAAAATATGAACAGACAGATCACTAGTAATGAAATTGAATCAGTAATCAAAAAATTTTGAGTAAACAAAAGTCCAGAACCAGACAGCTTCACAGGTGAATTCTACAGAACATTTAAAGAGGAGCTAATATCTATTCTTCTCAAACTATTTCAAAAATTGAAGAGATGGGAACACTTCCCCAACACACTCTACAAAGTCACCATAACCTGATACCAAAACCAAAGACATTACCAAAAAAGAAAATTATAGGCCAATATTTCTGATGAACATAGATGCAAAAATTCTCAAAAAAATAGTAGTAGACTGAATTCAATAATACATTGAAAGGATCGTACACCATGGTCAAGTGGGATTTAGTCCAGGGATGCAAGGATGGCTCAATATCCACAATCAATGTGATACACTGCATTAACAAAACAAAGGATAAAAATTATTTGATCATCTCAATAGATGCAGAAAAAGCATTAGACAAAACTCAACATACATTCAAGATAAAAATTCTCAACAAACTGGGTATACAGACAATATATCTCAATGTAATAAAGGCCAAAAATGACTAGTCCACACCTAACATCATATTCAATGATGAAAAGCTGAAATCTTTCCTCCAATATCAGGAAGAAGAAAAGGATACTTACTATCACCACTTTTATTCAACATAGTATTGGAAGTCTTAGCCCCAGCAATCAGAAATGAAAAAGAGATAAGAGGCATCCAAATTGGAGACCAAAAAGTAAAACTGTTACTGTTTGTAGGTGACATGGTACAGTATATTAAAAGCACTAAAGATGCCACCAAAAAGCTTTTAGAAGTAATACTGAATTTAGTAAACTTGCAGGATACAAAATCAATATATAGAAATCTGTTGCATATCTATACACTAATACCAAACTATCAGAAAGGGAAATTAAGAAACAAGTTCATTTACAATTGCATCAAAAAGAATAAAATACCTAGGAATAATTTAAGGAGGTGAAAGATGTATACTCTGAAAACTGTAAGACTTTTATGAAAAAAATTGAAGAAGAAAGAAATAAATAGAAAGCTATACCATGTTCATAGATTGGAAGAATTAATTTTGTTAAAATATCTATACTACCCAAAGAAATCTACAGATTCAATGCAATCCCTATCAAAAGACCAGTGGCATTTTTCACAGAACTGGAATCCTAAAGTTTGTATGGAACCACAAAAGGAACTGATCAGGATTTAATGCAAATATCAACTCCAGGTAACATTTCCATGTCTATCTCTAATCCTAAGAGACCCCCATTAGAGAATGAATAAACTAAATTGCAAATTGTTAGAGAGAATGGAATATTACACAGCCATTAAAACAAATAACTAGCTCTCTGCATATCACGAATAAATTTCAAAAACCAATGTTAACAGTACGGCAAACAAATTTCTATGCATTTTAATAAATACCCAAACAATAGTGTCTATTTCATTCATGTGTACATGCATATGTAGACAGTAGAAAACATGCACAGGAACACAACACATCAACTTCAGAAGTATGGTGACCCCAAGGGGGTAAAAAAGGAGCAGGAGAAATGGATGAAGCTTTAGTTATGGTTGCAAATTTTTTATTAATGGTGATGAAGAGGGAGCGAGAGGAAGGGAGAGGGTGAATGAAAGGACAAATAGGGGTAAATTGTTAATATATGTTTAATTTCAGTGATATATATTTATTTTCTCCACATTTTATTATGATTTAAACATTCTTCCTTAAAGTTTTCATTTTAACTTAAGGTACAATGTAATTTCAATCCCTCTGTTAAATTTTAAGAGAAAAAAATCATTATTGGCTTAATCTATTAATACATAGTAGAATATTTAATAGTTTCCACTAATGTTACCCAATATTTACTGACAATGGCATCATAAAAATTATCAGAACATGCACAGTATTTATTTCTTATGTGTCTGGTTTTCACAGAAATCTGTGTGGCAGAAATCAGGGATATCTGTAGCTAGATGATCCAAGATCTCAGTCTAATGAATAAGATAAAAGTAGAATGCTTTTCTACTTTTAATGAAAGCAGAGATGTAGATTTAAAAGAGGAAGGAAAAATTCTGGTAACAGTAGGCAGCTAGATAGGTAGGTAAATAGGTGGAGGGATGGATGGATGTGTAGGTAAGGAGAGAGAGAGGAAAAAGCCTTATTCTATCATAAGGGTTTATTTGAGGTGCCTGGAAATTATTTTTCCCTGATAAGCATAGGCTGACATCATTCATTAAATGGGTCAGTCTCTGTGAAGCCTGGATACCATAAATCACAGTGTCCAGAAGCAATATTAATTCTCTATAGAATTATCTGTCAACCACTGATTCTTTCACTCATTCAAACATGTGACCAATGCCTACTATAAGCTTAGATTACTGATTAGTTTTTAATATAATCAGCTTCCAAATGCAAAAGTTAACTCTATTCAAGTCATTTAAAGAAGATTTATCCTGAAAGAGGAATCAAGATGGCAGAGTAGTAGGACATAGAACTCACCTCTTCCCATAAAGAAGATTTATTCTACCTAATGCTGAAGTTCTTTGGGGGAAAATATTTCTATATATTTTTACTGAAGAAGTTTATTTATTCACCGCAGGCAGTGATGTGCTAAGTGAGAAAGGTATTCTTCCTAAATATTTATGTCTGTTAACAAGGTCCCTGAATGACAAGAAATAATTTCCATCAAATAAACTTAAACAGGCAGGCTAAGCATTTATTTATATAGACAACCCCTAGATGCCAGTCATTTTGTTAAAGACTGAGCTAAAAAAAAATCTGAAGAACGCTTGTCCTAGAGAATTTCACTGTCGTTTTGACCAAATCTAAATAAATGGAATCTCTTCTCTCTTTGAACTAGAAGTCAATAGTAAGATTAAACAGATAATCGAATTCTTCACAAGGTAATAATGCCAACACAAACATCTTTGCCCTCATAAGAGTTTTTCTACCGCAGCAGTTCTCAATCTTGGTTGCAATTGCAATCACCATGCAGAGCATTAAAAATGCATATAAAATAGCAAATCCTGCCCTCAGAGTTACGGATCTCATTGTTTTTGGTGCATCTTGGACGTCGGGATGAGAAGCTCCTACGTGCTTCTATGTGCAGCCAATTTTGAGAACCACGACCAGGACCCAATGGCCTCATAGCCTTTACATCCTGCTGGGGGCATAAACTTTCATGATCATAGGGCTAAAAGCAAAGAATATTAGGAAAACAGGAACAAATGGGGGGTTCATTAGGCTTAGAATGTTTAGCTATGTTTCACTCTTTCTTTTTCAAACCAACTCTGCAATGAGGGCTGCTCTTTTTCTTTTTAATCCTTGCTCAACTAGAATACTCCAGCGTGTGTAAACCATCAACACACTTGTCCTCTTGTTATCCCATCCAAGCAATCCAACAACCTAGAAACCTGGACACCTCAAGTTTCTTCCTCACCTAGAAAGAATCCAGCAGGTCTTCTTCTTTCCTCCAGAGAACTAGGCCTTTATTTATAAAAACTGGGTTCTTTCTTTAGCACGTTTAGGGCCCAAATGGGAAAAGTGAGATGGGGCATGTTCCCAACTGCTTCTCACTAGAGAGGGGAAATGAAACTAACCTCTGGAGAAAGCACACCATAGACCACAGTTCTTTGATTTCCACCCTCCTCCATAGGAGTGAATATTAGGTACAATATTCAGTATGTCAAGGTCATGTTTACCTAACTCTAATGAAGCAAAACATAAATCTCAAATTGTTAACCATCTACAGGGAATAAGTGGATCTTTTTTTTCCAGAAGCCAATAATTAAAATGGAAAAATGTGTTTAGTGTTCAAAGAAATTGAAATGTTACCATATTAGATAAAGGAACAGTCCATGACCACATAATGTCATTACAGTGATCAGAAATTATGTGGCCCTTTAAATTGCTTTATTTCTCTCAGCAGAATATTAATTTCAGGTGAGTAATTTAAATTGCATTAACAGCAGACTCCTTAAGATGACACTTCATTTAGTCTTTAGAGTTGCTACTGTTTACACTATCTACCTAATCTGCCATCTCACACCAGGGCTAACTTGTGCCAGATTGCATATTGTTTTTTCAAAATACCATGGGGGTGTCAAATGTTTTATCGCAAACCTCCTGCTTTATGGAGAATAGGCAACGTAAGTTAACCAGAGAGACACTTCTATAAATTGCCCTATTTTAGATGGGAAACATTTCAATTAGATGTATGAAGTCAACTGACAGTTTTGTGAACCAAATCAGTTGGAAATATCCTTCACATGAAAGTGCATCATATTTTCAGAGACCATATGGTATAAAGTAGATGCACAAGATCTTCAAGGACAGGAAAGCTTATACTCAGCATGAATCTCTATTCCAGGGCCTATGTGCCCTTCAATAGCAAACGTCCAGTTGAGACAACTTTCAAAGTTGCTAATTTGGTAGAAAGGAAGTATCAAGAATGTTTTTAAAGAAATTACTTAACCATGGTTTTTTCCTTATGAAGACAAGATAAATGCACATTCCTTGGACTGCCAGCTCAGTAACTCAAATAGAGAAAGACCGTTAGAGACTGGGCCAATGGGTGACAAGGACTACAGGGTTAAAGATGTGTTTGTATAATCATTGCTTCGTTAGGACCCTTGAACATCAACTTGTCACTTGAATAATCTGCGTGAGAATGACAGTCTCATGAATGACTGAGATTACTAAATGGTTCAAGAAACTTTAATCTAGTAGCAAATATATTTTACTGTTTCAATTTACCTTTGACCTCCCAAGCCTTCCTCAAATAAAGGGAAAAGTATGCTCCAAATTGGATCTGACAAAGTCATTGGTTCAATCCCTCCCCCCTCCCCCATCTTTATCAAATAACTTTCCTCCTCACTTAGACCTTCTTTTCTATTATTACAGGTTTACAAGCACCTTCAGAGATAGGTAATGTTCACTATTTTTTACAACACAGAACCTTTGCTTTCTCACCCATACATCCCAGGGCTTGCTTTCCTTTTCTCCTGCAAGCTGCCTGTTCTAATCTGTAGCACCTCTATCTAGTGACTAGTGCACACACTCCTGAATTTTGCTTTCCAGTTGCTGCTTTCCTTGACACCACTGTTCTTTTCTTCTAAACTATTCCGATGCTGTTCAGCTCATTTGCCATGATACTTCACCATCCCTGACTGTTAACTGCTTCCTGAATCAAGCTCACATCTTCCAAGGCCATCCTCCCAGCAGGGGAGTTTCAGGTCATGGATCCACCCCAGCCAACCCCTGATTTGATTGAGCACATCTTTCTAATTCTCATTCTCTACAGGATGCAGCAGACTCTCTGCAGAAACCCCAGTTTAGAAAGAAACAAAGCCCTACCTTCCCAGAATACCCCCAGGAGGATTAACAGTTCTAAACTCTGACTTCTGGTGCTCCCTGTTTACCTCTCTACCCCTGCTGTGAAACCGCCCAGCCACATGGGGAGCAGAGCTGCCTGCCCCCCAAGGAGTTATAAGTCCTAAGTGTGCATTCTCTAACATTTGAGTAAATGATGACCACAAAGGATCTAAGTTACACCACAGGAGACCAATGTCCAAACAAAGGACATACAGATATCTGGGATAATATTCCTCAAATTATGGATAATCCAAAATTAGCCTCTGTTACAAATATGAGAAAAAGTAAACTAGTTAGGAAAAACATCTTCTCTTTTTTTTATGAGAGGGATCAGAATATAGCCCACAAAATATGTCACTTTGGCAGAGCAATTATGTTGAGTTGAATGCAACTAAGACATAGCAGACACAGGAGGAACTTCTACCCTCCCCCTTCCTGCCTAAAAGCAGGGCATAAATTTCCCGTTGTGAAGGTATCTCCCTCCCCTCTCCTTTACAAGGGAGGTGGCACTGACTTGAGTTTGCATAAAGGAACCTAACCTGACTAAAATAACCCTTATTTGCCACTAGTTTCCCATAGATTCACCTTCCCACAATTTACTCCCCCTAGAATCCCAAATCCCTTTCCCTTTGTCACTTCTCCACAATGTATCACCCTGTGTTAAAATGGTATAGGGCTTCCCTGGTGGCACAGTGGTTGAGAGTCCACCTGCCAATGCAGGGGACACGGGTTCGTGCCCCGGTCTGGGAAGATCCCACATGCCGCGGAGTGGCTGGGCCCGTGAGCTATGGCCGCTGAGCCTGCGCATCTGGAGCCTGTGCTCTGCAACGGGAGAGGCCACAACAGTGAGAGGCCCGTGTACCGCAAAAGAAAAAAAAAAGTGGTATATAAGTCCCTGAGCCTAATCACTTCTTTTCTGTGAAGCTCCTGTGTGCATGTATAACAAAATTTTTCTCTTGTTAATTTGTCTTTTGTCAGTTTAATTCACAGGCCCCACTTCTGAACTTAGGAGAGTATTAGGAAAAGTTTTTTACTCTCCTACACTATTAACCACAATAACAGTCATATGTTTATTCTTCAGGAAAAACTAACAAAATGCCCCAGAAAATGGGCATTTTTCTTTTATAGTAATGACATGATGCAAGGAAGAAGGAAATTATGAACAGTTTTAAGACTGTCTTAGCTGTGGCGTCTTTACTATATTTCCTTCCACTAAGTACTTTGCTTTTAGGATGCATCTTTAAAAGATTGTAGAGATGAGAGGTGCTCTAAATGAAAGTCTTTAGCCCTAACCCCTGATAAATGTCCTCTGGGTCATTTGTCACTGTCATCTTGACACACTGTGAACTGAAAGGCAGTGGGACTCCAGTGATGGCTGCTGAACTCACATGGGCCAAGCAGCAGACAGAAATCACACCACTTAGTCTCAGAGGGACTAAAGGGAATTTATAGGTGGATTTAACTTTAGCCGATCTTCACATGACACTATAAAGTTGTAGGGAAGCACACCTTGCATCATCATAGCATGACAAATAGGGAAAAATGAGGCTTGGGAGCAGCAGAGTGAATGAAGTCATTTGCAGGCCGAGGTACCAAGAATTCAGCGATGCTCCAGACCAGAACAGGATGCTGCTGCTTTCAGATGCACCCCACTGGCAGGGCCAACTGTTAAGAAAGGCTTCCTTTCAAGAAGAATCTCCTGTTCCCACTTTAGCATCAAATGCCTTTGGCCTAAGATGATTCCTAAAAGGGTGTGTGCTCACCTCTTCAACTTTGGTGTGTCTATAAGCCAGCCTCCCAGAAAATTCTTCCCCAAAGGAATGTAGCTTGTTTGCCCAGGGCATCTTCTAATAATTCTTACAAAACTCATTCAGTTTAGACACAAAAATTTGCTTGCCCCTTAGGGATCCTAGTTGATATATCAGATTTTTTAAAATTTTATTGTGATAACATATACATAACATAAAATTTCCTATTCCTCATTTGTGAGTGCAGAGTTGAGTGGCATTAGGTATGTTCATATTCTTGTATAACCATCACCACTGTCCATTCCCCAAAAAAATTCTGTACCCATTAAACAATAGGTCCCCATTCCTCTCTTCCCAGCCCCCAGTAACCAATACTCTACTCACTTTCTCTATGATTTTGACTACTCCAGCTACTTCATATAAATGGAATCACAATATTTGTCCTTTTGTGTCTTATTTCACTTAATGGCCTCAAAGTTCCTCCATTTTGCAGCATGTACTAGAATTTCATTCCTTTTTTAAGGCTAAATAATATTCCATTCTGTGTGTGTAAATATCACATTTTGTTTATCCATTCATCTTTTGATTGGCATTTGGGTTGTTTCCACCTTTGGACTATTATGAATAATGCTGATATAAACACTGGTGTACAAATACGTGTTCAAGTCCCTGCTTTCAATTTCTTTGTGCATCTACCATAACTGGAATTGCCAGATCATATAATTCTGTGTTTAATTTACTGAGGAACCATCATACTGTTTCCACAGTTGCTGCACCATTTTACATTCCCACCAGCAATGCCCAAGGGTTCCAATTTCTCCACATCCTCACTAACACTTCTTGTCTTCTGTTCTTTTGATAGCAGGTATCCTAGTGGCTGTAAAGTAATATTTCATTGTGGTTTTGATTTGTATTTCTCTAATGATTAATGTTGAGTATCTGATATATCAGATTTATAGCTATTTTATTCATTTACTTTTAACTGCTCTTACCTATTTTTTTCTTTTTAGAGCTTTATTGAACTATAATTGACATACAACAAAGTGCACATATTTAAAATATACAGTCTGATAAGTTTTGACATAAGCATACACCTTTGAAGCTATCGTCACACAGCAAGACAATGAACATATCCATCAGCTCCCAAAGTTTCTTCATGTCCCTTCATAACCCCTTCCTCTCACATCTCTGTCCTTATCTCATCCTCAGGCAAGCACTGATCTGATTTCTATCACAACAGATTATTTGGCATATTCTAGAATTTTATGTAAAGGAAAGCATAGATTACATACTATTTTGTCTGTCTCTCTTCACTCCACCTAATTAATTTGGGGTTCATCCAAGTTTATGTAGCAATAGTTCATTCCTCTTTATCATTGAATAGTACTCCATTTTATGTTGTTTATCTATTTACCTGTTAAATAGATAGCAGGTAAATAGATAGTGGACATTGGATTTTTCCCATTTGGGGCTATTACCAATTAACCTTTTATGAATAGTCATGTACAAGTCTTTAAATGGACATATGCTTTCATGTCTCTTGGGTAAATATCTAGGAATAAAACAGTTGGGTCATACAGTAGGTGTATGTTTAACTTTTTTTAAAAAACTGCCAAACTCTTCTCCAAAGTGTTTCCAAACATTACTGCCCTTTTACATCACACCAGCAAAATCCAAGAGTTCTAGTTCTTCCACATCCTTGCCAACACTTGGTACCATCTGGCTTTTAAATTTTACCCATTCAAGAATGAGTGTTGTAACATTTCATTGTGCTTTAATTTGCATTTCCCTATGAGTAATGATGCTGAGTGTTTTTCATGTGCTCTTTTTCTATCTTCATATCTTCTTTAGGGACGAATCAAATCTTTGGTGCATCTTTTAGTTTGGTTATTTGTCTTCTTGTCCTTAAGTTGGAGATTAGTATGTGGTTTTGTGGACATATCATGTATATCACACAATGGATATATGTCATATATAATCAGATATGTTTGCAAATATTTTCTCCTAGTCTGTAGTTTTCCTTTTCATTTTTTAATAGTGTCTTTTGAAGAGCAAATGCTTAACTTTGATAAAGTCCAATTTATTAATTTTTTTCTTCTGTAGCTTGTGCTTTTATGTTACGTTTAAGAAATATTTGCTAAATACCAGGTTACTAATATTTTCTCCTATGTTTTCTCTTATGTGTAATTAATACCTTATTTAAAAAAATATTTAAGTAAATAAAGAAAGGAGTCAAGATGGCAGAATAGGAGTACGTAGAATTTGTTGCTTCTCACAAGTACATCAAGAATGCATCTACAAATGGAACAATTCTCAAAGAGCACCAGCTGAACATTAGTAGAAGACTTCTGACACCTGAAAGGACAAGAAAAATCCCCTCAAAACTGGGTAGCATGAAAGAAAGAAGAAAAAAAGAAAAGAGAAATTAAAAAGGGACCAGCAACCCTGGCAGGAAGCTGAAGGTGAAGGGAGGTCCCCACACTCAGAAAAACTCCCTCATGGTGGGGAAGTCAACTAGGACAGAAAAGAACCTTTGGGTTCTTTGGGGGTCGGGTGTTGGAAAGTGGGGTTTGGAGCAGGACCCAGGGAGGAGACAGCTATTGGCTGTGAAAACACAGCCTGAAGGGACAGGAGTAATGAGCTCCACAACCCAGAAGGTCTGAGGAAAAAGCCCAAGACACCATAGAGGCAAGGTGTCATTTTTGAGTGGTGCACAAGGGACAGAGTTACCATTACAACTCCTTCACCCACCTGCCAGCTTCTTCAGCATCTGTGGACACTGGGAGGGGCTCATTTCTGGGTGGGGCAGCCCTGATCCTCAGTATCCTCCACCTGCAAGGGCTGTGGGGGCCTGAGTGCCACACATCCCAAAGCCTTCCTGGGAAACAGCCCTGGGCACACTTGCCTGGGACGAGAATCTGCTGATGTTGGCAGGGGCTGAGTGCTAAAGCATGGAGTTGGGAGAACTGATCTGGGGAGAGAACACTGTTGGCTGCATGGATACAGCAGAGGGGACAAGAGGGAGGGGATGCATGGCTGGAAACGCCCCTAGAGAAAGTGTGTTCTGCCTGGAAAGTGAGGTGCCATTGTTGAGAGGCATGCAAGGGGTGTGGCCGCCACCACCACCACATGCCAGCTCTTGCCTCTGCCAGCACTGGGAGGGACTCCCAGCAGAGCAAGATGCTACACTTGGTTACAACTGCCTGCCAGTCCCCACCACTGCAGGCAACTCGTGCACACCCCAGTCTAAGTGTGCCCCAAGCAGCTGCTGCTTTCACTCCCTCTTGCCTGGGTAGGGGACAAAGGCCTGAGGGTGACACACATGCAGAGGTGGGGTCAAAACAAAAGCTGAGCCCCATGGTCTGTATGACTAAGGAAGAGGAACAGAAATCGTTGCATGCAGCTGCACAAGCCACAGATTAAATCTCCAAGATTGTCTGGATAAATCTTGTGTCTGTGGAATATCTGAATAGACAGTGAGTGTTCCCACAATTGAGACCAGTCTAACCTTTGCAACAGTGGACGTAGAGGACAAATACACGTGGGAATTGGGCCAGGTCAGAGTCTGAGCTGACCCCACAGTCCCCACAGCAAGTCCAGAGACCTACTTAGAGGTATTTGAAGGCCTCCTTGGAAGGCAGGGTTTAGCTCTGGCTCACTGTGGGACAAGGACACTGACAGCAGAGTCCCAGGAAAATATTCTTATTACTGTTATTCTTTTTTTGTTTCATTTTGTTCAGTTGTTGGTGTTGTTGCTTTTATTATTTTTTATCTTTTATTTTTATTCTTTATATAAATATATTATATTTTTATTTATCTTTTTATTCTGTTTTTACTTTTTTGTGGTTTTATGGGATTTTCTTGTATTTTATTTTATTTTACTTTATTTTTTTCTTGGTTTTTATGTGTATATTTTGTGTTTTCTTCACTTCTTTTATTGTTTGTTTGCATTCAGTTTTAATTTCATTTTGTTATTGTTACTTTAGTTCTTATTGACTGTTCTCATTATTGAATTCTTTGTTTGTTTGTCCTTTTGTGGTTTTTGTTTGTTTTTCTTCTTTATTTTTTTATTTTTTTCTCTTCGCGTGTGTGTGTTGTGTTGTTGTTGCTGCTGTTTTGTTTCTTTACTCTTGTTTTTGACATTTGTCCTGGGTGTTGTTAGTCTGTCTCTTTTCTTCTTTTTTTCTTTTCTTTTCTTTTACTCTGGTCACATGGTACAGCTTGCAGGCTCTTGGTTCCCTGGCCAGGGGTTGGTCCTGGGCCTCCGGGGTGGGAGCACCGAGTCAAGGACATGGGACCAACAGAGAATTTCCAGGCTCAGGGAATATTAATCAGCATGCACACACCGAGACCCAGCCCCACACAACTGTCTGCAGGCTCCAGTGCTGGACACCTCACACCAAACAACCAGCAAGATAGGAACACAGCCTCATCCATCAGCAGACAGGCTGCCCAAAGTTGTACTAAGCTCACAGACACCCCAAAATACACAATCTGATGCAGCCCTGCCCTTCAAAAGGAAAAGACTCAGAGTGCCAGACACCAGTCCCTCCCACAAGGAAGCCTACACAAGCCCCTGAATCAACCTTACTCACCAGGGGTCAGAAAGCAGAAGCAAGAGGGATTACAACTCTGCAGCCTGCAGAAAGGAGACCATAAACACAGCAGGTTAGACAAAATGAGACAACAGATAAATACGTTTCAGATGAAGGAGCAAGGTAAAACCCCACAAGACCAAATAAATGAAGAAGAAATAGGCAATATACCTGAAAAAAAATCAGAGTAATGATAATAAAGATGATCCAAGATCTCAGAAATAGAATAGAGGCATGGATTGAGAGGATACAAGAAATGTTTAACAAAGACCTAGAACAACTAAAGAACAGACAATCAGTGATGAACAACACAATAACTGAAATGAAGAATACACTACAAGGAATAAATAGCATAATAACTGAAGCAGAAGAACGGATAAGTGAGCTGGAAGACAAAATGGTGGAAATAACTGCCAAGGAGCAGAATAAAGAATAAAAACAAACGATGACAGTCTCAGAAACCTCTGGGACAACATTAAATGCATAAACATTCGAATTATAGGGTCCCAGAAAAAGAAGAGAAAAAGAAAGTGTCTGAGAAAATATTTGAAGAGATTATAGTCAAAAACTTCCCTAACATGGGAAAGGAAATAGTCAAGTCTAGGAAGCACAGAGAGTACCATACAGTATAATCCCAAAGAGAAACATGCTGAGACACATATTATTCAAACTAACAAAAATTAAATATGAAGAAAAAATATTAAAAGCAGAAAGGGAATATGAACAAATAACTGACAATGGAATCCCCATAAGGTTAACAGCTCATTTTTAAACTCTGCAGGCCAGAAGGGGTGGCAGGACAAATTTAAAGTGATGAAAGGGAAAAACCTAAAACCAAGATTACTCTACACAGCAAGAATCTCATTAAGATTCAAAGGAGAAAGCAAAAGCTTTACAGAGAAGCAAAAACTAAGAGAATTCAGCACCACCAAACCAGCTTTACAACAAATGCTAAAGGAACTTCTCTAGGCAGGAAATACAAGAGAAGAAAAAGACCTACCAGAACAAACCCAAAACAATTAGGAAAATGGTAATAGGAACATATGTATCGATAATTACCTTAAGTATAAATGGATTAAATGTTCCAACCAAAAGACACAGACTGGCTGAATGGATACAAAAACAAGACCTGTATGTATGCTCTCTACAAGAGACCCACTTCAGACCTAGGGACACATACAGTCTGAAAGTGAGGGGATGGAAAAAGATATTCCATGCAAATGGAAACCAAAAGAAAGCTGGAGTAGCAATACACATATCAGACAAGATAGACTTTAAAATAAAGACTATTACAAGAGACAAGGAAAGACACTACATAATAATCAAGGGATCAATCCAAGAAAAAGATATAACAATTATAAATATTCAGGCACCCAACCTAGGAACACCTCAGTACATAAGGCAAATGTTAACAGTCATAAAAGAGGAAACTGACTGTAAAACATTAATAGTAGGGAACTTTAACACCTCACTTACACCAATGGAAAGATCACCCAGACAGAAAATAAAAAAAACATAATTTAAATGACACAATAGACTAAATAGACTTAATTGATATTTATAGAACATTCCACCTAAAAGTGGCAGAACACACTTTCTTCTGAAGTGCTCACGGAACATTCTCCAGGATAGATCACATCTTGGGTCAGCAGTCAAGCCTCGATAGGTTTTTAAACTGAAATCATAACAAGCTTTTGACCACAATGCTTTTTCTGACCACAGTACTATGAAATTAGAAATAAATTACAGGAAAAAAACTGTAAAAAATACAAACACATAAAGTCTAAACAATACACTACTAAATAACCAAGAGATCACTGAAGAAATCAAAGAGGAAAGCAAAAAATACCTAGAAAAAAATGACAACAAAACCATGACGACCCAAAACCTATGGGATGCAGCAAAAGCAATTCTAAGAGGAAAGTATATAGCAATACAATTCTACCTCAAGAAACAACAAAAATCTCAAATAAGCAACCTAACCTTACACCTAAAGCAACTAGAGAAAGAAGAACAAACAAAACACAAAGTTAGCAGAAGGAAAGAAATCATAAAGATCAGAGCAGAAATAAATGAAATAGAAACAAAGGAAACAATAGCAAAGATTAATACAACTAAAAGCTGGCTCTTTGAGAAGATAAAAACATTGATAAACCTTTAGGCAGACTCATCAAGAAATAAAAGGGAGAAGACTCAAATCAATAGAATTCGAAATGAAAAAGGAGAAGTTACCACATGCATCGCAGAAATACAAAGGATCATAAGAGATTACTACAAGCAACTATATGCCAACAAAATAGACAACCTGGAAGAAATGGACAAATTCTTGGAAAGGTACAATTTTCCAAGACTGAACCAGGAAGAAATAGAAAATATGAACAGACCAATCACAAGCACTGAAATTGAAACTGTGATTAAAAATCTTCCAACAAACAAAAGTCCAGGACCAGATGGCTTTACACTAGAATTCTATCAGACATTTAGAGAAGAGCTAACACCTATCATTCTCAAACTCTTCCAAAAAATTGCAGAGGGTGGAACACTCCCAAACTCATTCTACGAGACCACCATCACTCTGACACCAAAACCAGATAAAGATGTCACACACAAACAAAAATTACAGGCCAATATCACTGATGAACATAGGTGCAAAAATCCTCAACACAATACTAGCAAATTTCAAAACCAACAACACATTAGAAGAGTCATACACCATGATCAAGTGGGATTTATCCTAGGGATGCAAGGATTCTTCAATATATGCAAATCAATCAGCGTGATACACCATATTAACAAATTGAAGAATAAAAACCATATGATCACCTCAATAGATACAGAAAAAGCTTTTGACAAAATTCAACACCAATTTATGATAAAAACCCTCCAGAAAGTGGGCATAGAGAGAACCTACCTCAACAAAATAAAAACCATATATGACAAAGCCACAGCAAACATTATTCTCAATGGTGAAAAACTGAAAGCATTTCCTTTAAGATCAGGAACAAGACAAGGGTGTCCACCCTTGCCACTATTATTCAACATAGTCTTGGAAGTCCTAGCCTTGGCAATCAGAGAAGAGAAAGTAATAAAAGGAATCCAAATTGGAAAAGAAGAAGTAAAACTGTCACCGTTTGCAGGCAACATGACACTACACATAGGAAACCCTAAAGATGCCGCCTGAAAACGACCAGAGCTAATCAATGAATTTAGTAAAGTCTCAGGGTACAACATTAATACACAGAAATCTCTTGCTTTTCTATACACTAACAATGAAAGATCAGAAAGAGAAATTAAGGAAACAATCCCATTTACCATTGTAAAAAAAAGAATAAAATACCTAGGAATAAACCTACCTAAGGGGGCAAAAGACCTGTATGCAGAAAACTATAAGACAATGATGAAAGAAATCCAAGATGACACTAACAGATGGAGAGATATACCATGTTCTTGGATTGGGAGAATCAACATTGTGAAAATGACTCTACTACCCAAAGCAATCTACAGATTCAGTGCAATCCCTATCAAATTACCAATGGCATTTTTCACAGAACTAGAACAAAAAGTTTTACAATTTGTATGGAAACACAAAAGACCCTGAATAGGCAAAGCAATCTTGAGAAAGGAAAATGGAGCTGGAGGAATCAGGCTCCTGGACTTCAGACTACACTACAAAGCTACAGTAATCAAGACAGTATGGTACTGGAACAAAAACAGAAATATAGATAAATGGAACAGGATAGAAAGCCCAGAGATAAACCCACGCACCTATAGGCACCTAATCTATGCCAAAGGAGGCAAAAATATACAATAGGGAAAAGAAAGCCTCTTCAATAAGTGGTGCTGGGAAAACTGGACAGCTACATGTAAAAGAATAAAATTAGAACACTCCCTAACACCATACACAAAAATAAACTCAAAATGTATTAACAACCTGAATGTAAGACCAGACACTATAAAACCTTAGAGGAAAACATAGGCAGAACACTCTATGACATAAATTGCACCAAGATCTTTTCTGACCCACATCATAGAGTAATGAAAATAAAAACAAAAATAAACAAGCGGGACTAATTAAACTTAAAAGCTTTTGCACAGCAAAGGAAACCATAAACAAGATGAAAGGAATGGGAGAAAATATTTGTAAACAAAGCAACTGATACAGGTTTAATCTCCAAAATATATAAGCAGCTCACACAGCTCAATATCAAAAAACAAACAACCTAATCAAAAAATGGGCAGAAGACCTAAATAGACATTTCTCCAAAGAAGACATACATATGGCCAACAAACACATGAAACGATGCACATCACCAATTATTAGAGAAATGCAAGTCAAAACTACAAAGAGGTATCACCTCACACCAGTCAGAATGGCCATCATCATAAAATCTACAAACAATAAGTGCTGGAGAGGGTGTGGAGAAAAAGGAACCCTCATGCACTGTTGGTGGGAGTATAAATTGATACAGCCACTATGGAAAACGGTATAGAGTTTCCTTAAGAAACTAATAATAGAACTACCATATCACCCATCAATCTCACTACTAGGCATATACCCAGAGAAAACCATAATTCAAAAATATACATGCACCCCAATGTTCATAGCAGCACTATTTACAATAGCCAGGACGTGGAAGCAACCTAAATGTCCAACAGAGGAATGGATAAAGATGTGGTACATATATACAATGGAATATTACTCAGCCATAAATAGGAACAAAATTGGGTAATTTGTAGAGACATGGATGGACCTAGAGACTGTCATACAGAGTGAAGTAAGTCAGAAAGAGAAAAACAAATATTGTATATTAATGCATATATGTGGAATCTAGAAAAATGGTACAGATGATCCTATTTGCAAAACAGAAATAGAAACACAGAGGTAGAGAACAAATGTATGGATACCAAGGGGGAAAGGGGTGGGGGGAGAATTGGGAGATTGGGATTGACACATATACACTATTGATACTATGTATAAAGTAGATAACTAATGAGAATGTACTGTATAGCACAGGGAACTCTACTTAATGCACTGTGGTGACCTGAATGGGAAGGAAGTCCAAAAGGGAGGAGATATATGTATATTTATGGCTGATTCATTTTGCTGTACAGTAGAAACTAATACAAGATTGTAAAGCAACTATACTCCAATACAAATTAATTTAAAAAAATTTTTTAATAAAATAACTTTTCTTAAAAAGTAAATATAAAATACCAAAAAAGGAGGAAGACTTTGACTCTTAAACCCTACCTTGTGCTAGGTTTGACCACAGACTTGATCAAAAAGGAGGCCTGAAACTCACAAAAAAATGATGAGATTTTAAAAAATGAAAATATGATAGATGTGGAGCCCAATCAGTGAAGAAACAAAGTTAAGAATCATAGTTTTTCCCAAAGTTGCAGCCTGAAAACATGTAACAGAAACAATAGAGATAGAATTGAAGGAGATTTGCAAAAGTTGAGAAAAGATCTTATAATTCAGTATAAAAGCCCAACTATATTCCAGGTAAATCTCAACCAACAGACCAAACATGTACATATTCTTTTAAAGTGTCCAATTAACAAGCTAACACAAAGTCCAAGGTCTCTAGGCTGGAAAAACAAGCAAACTGGCTTCTCTATCAAGGAATAACACTAGGCTGGCCAGAAACCTTTCCTTTGTAATACTTACTGACCACACAATGGCATTTCTAGGGAGAAAAGGCTATAACCAATGAATGTAAGTTTGTTCTGCTCTCCTCTGTCCTGCATTCACCTCTTCTCAACAGCAGCCCCAGCCCCCTACCCACTCCCCTGACATTTGGTGGTGGATGCACAGAAATGTTAGCCAGTCACAGCTCCCCACTCTCCCTACAAGTTCTTCGTGATCCTCCCCCTCACAGCCTCATTTTGGTAGCTGGACACCTTTGTCTTTCCATATTAACTGGATGATGATTTTTTTTCTCTGATCCTTCAATTTCTTTTTGACCTTCTTTCTTCCAGCTCTTCCCACAAGGGTGTAGGTTCTAATTCCCATAATAAATTCCTTATTCCATCACCCACAGTGGTTCTGCTTCTATGATTGAAGCCCCACCAATACAGCAAGAATAAATTTTTAAATAAAATATAAATTTATTAAAGTATTTTAAATTAAATACATTTTCAAAGACAAAATAGAGCATGCAGGGTATAAACCCTAATAAACAATTTTGACCTAAGGAATAAGTAAATGCTAAGGAAGGTAAGTCTTCTGGTCTTTTGTTTAGTCCAAAGCACAAACAGAAAAGTATTCTGACAATGCTAAAATGGACTTTCTTTCGATAATAAGACATTTCTTCCCAAACAGAGAGAAGAAAATATGTCTTACTTTAATTGACAGGAACAAATGAATACTTACTCATATATTTATGGATTTCTTCCTGTGTTAGTCCAATTGGGTGGTTATAACAATAATACAATAGACTGTGTGGCTTAAGCAGCAATCATTTATTTCTCATAGTTCTGGAGGCTGGAGAGTCCAAGATCAAGGTGCTAGCAGATCGACTAAGTGGTGAGGATCCACTTCCTGGTTCATAAATGACTGTCTTCTCACTGTGTCCTCACAAAGCAGAAGGGACAAGAGAGCTCTCTGGGGTCTCTCTTACAAGGGCACTAATCCCAGTCATGAGAGCTCCACTCTCATGACCTCATCACCTCCCAAAGGCCCCACCTCCTAACATCATCATATTAGAAGTTAAGATTTCAACATAGGAATTTACGAGGGACACAAACATTTAGTCCATAACACTAACTATCTACAAGGCTATGATAGACCCTAAGATGAGACATAAGAACATCCTGATATTGTCTGAGACCCCAAAATAAAGACTGCTCTTACTTAATTTGCCACTAAATGAAAACCTATACAGAATAGTTATGTTGGGATACTATTAACAAGGCATTGTGTCATTTTTCCAAAAAAGAGACCCACACCCAAATACTCAGATGAAATAATTTATCTAATTAGAAACCTAGCAGTAAAAAAATACACCCTTTACAAAAGACCAGGATTGTGCTATAAAATCCATCATAAATAGCCTTAGTGTGTAAGCATGTGTGTGACTCTTTGGTTGGGGAGAGTATAGGGGTCAATTAAATTAAAAGTTATGGGCTTCTTTGGTGGCTCAGTGGTTGAGAGTCTGCCTGCCAATGCAGGGGACACGGGTTCGTGCTCCGGTCCGGAAAGATCCCACATGCCACAGAGTGGCTAGGACTGTGAGCCATGGCCACTGAGCTTGCGCATCCAGAGCCTGTACTCTGCAAAAAGTTATCTCACCAGATCAGTCAGTATGCTTTTGCTTGCAAGGAACAGAATGTCCAAGTCAAACTGTTTTAAGAAGTAGTGGGGTGGGGACATTTATTGCCTCTTGGAACTTAAGAGTCAAAGGGCAAGGATGAATTAGAACACAGCTGGATCGAAGTGTTGAAACCACATCACCAGGACCCGGTTTCTCCCCAGCCCTGGCTCTGCTTCCCTCTGTGCGTTTCCACCCATCATGGCGATTTAGCAAGGACAAATACTGTCTCAGACCAACACTCTTCTCATCTCAACCAAAACAGAAAAGATGAGCTCTCTCACCAGGCAGACTGAACAAAAGTCCTGGACCTTGATTCCAAGCCCAAACTGGGTCTTGTACCTATTCCTAAATCAATGCTTGTGGCCAGGAGGACAGAAGCTCTACTGATTGTCTCAGGCTGCATGCCAAGCTCAGCCACATCCAGACAGCATTAATAATAATGATAATAATAATAAGAAGAATGGAGGCCTGGCAGACCCAAGAGAATTTCCATTACCCTCAGATTTCCCATTTGAACAACCATATGGAAAATGAACTGAGATAAAGAAATGAACTTAGAAAAGCATCACCCCAGCTTGGCTTCTTTTTTCTCTTGCTAATTGCTAAATACTCTGCTTTTCCTCAGCCATGCAGCCCTCACTGTAACTTCACCCTGGCATCCATGAAGCTGAGGAATGCAGATAGCAGATAATCAACTATTACTCAAAGAACACTGCCTAGATCTGGACTTACAGAATGTGCCTAAGTTTTTCAGCTTTTAAAAAAAACTCATACCAACCCACAAATTTTCAATCATACTTCCAGACAGATCAGCCTTTGTGACAGAAACTGTTCTCAACCTTTATTAAAAATCTCATTTGCCAGCAGCCTCATATATTTTTTAAATGTCCGGCCTCATTTCTTCAAACTGGCGCATAGCACATTTTTTCTTGGCTATAATTAGTCACTAAGGCTTATTAGCATAAGAGTAGCTCCAAGAAACTCTAGATGACAAGTCAACACTGATTTCTGTTTTTATGTTTTTCTTGATTCTCAGGAAAAGTATTTGGTTTTTTCTCCTGGAATAAGCCACCCCATGAGCTTTCCTCTTTTCACCCCTTGAGAAGAGCTATTATTATTAGAAGGGAGCATTAGTATAAATTCTTCAAGTAACACATCAGAAGGATTAGTCTGAGCATAAGCAGTCTCTCAATTCTGACCATAGTGCAGCAAAACTTCCAAGCATCAGGAGAAAAGCAAGTTAAAACCAACATTTTACCAGCTGCTACACATGGGGTGAATCAATACCACTAACTGACAACTTTTCATATGAAACTCAAGCAGTCTGACGTTTCCTTTTTCTATTCCAGGAATATCTGATCTCAAAGGGCTATTGCTAGTGAGCAAGGAGATGGGGTTCACACACAAGGCACTCCTCTTCTGTTCTGGGGCTGCCGGGCGATTAAAGGGCAAGGCTTTGATTGTTTACTCTTTTTTTTTTAACATCTTTATTGAAGTATAATTGCGTTACAATGGTGTGTTAGTTTCTGCTTTATAACACAGTGAATCAGTTATACATATATATATGTTCCCATATCTCCTCCCTTTACTCTTCAATAGCAAAAGCGAGGGGCACGGGAACAAGGGCACCAGCTCAGGAGTCCATCCCAGCTGGTTCCAGCCATAGCACTGCCACCAACCAGCCTTGCATGTGACCTTGAGTGAATTCCTTAACTCTCCGAGCTCCTTCTTTCCTCATCTGTGAAATTAATATTATAATAATATTTCTCCTTCTTGGTTGGTAGGAGAATGAAGTGAAGTATCCATTGTGAAGTGCTTAACCTGAAACTTGAACATGAAAATGACAGCTAACATCTACCGAGCATTTCTTATGTGCCAGGTGTAAGAAGCATTCAATTCATGAATTTATCCATTCAACGAATATCTATGAGCACTTACATGTTCTAGAGGATTGGGATATGTTTTTCAGCAAAACAAAGATTCCTGCCTGGAGCTTAATACTTCTGGGATAACTGTGAAGATTATAACATAATTAATAAACATAATACACATAATATATAAAACCAGCAATAACAACAATAATAAAGATGAAAATGAACTTCCTCCAAGTTAATAGATATAATTGAGACTTGCCTAAAGTGCTTAGGGCCAGCTTCAGGCCTAATGGCACAATGAAATCAGCTAAGCAAACTTCAGGAAACAAAGACTCTCCTGCACCAGGGATTCTGGGACCATTTTGCACTTGAGTGCCTTCCGACTAGGGATAAATGAAAATGAAAGAAATATGATTTTCTGCAATGCTGAAATGCTACTAATGTTCTGAAGATCTAAGAAAACTGAGTAGACTATTCATCTTTCTCAGATCCTACAGGAGCTTTAGGACAGTCATGGCTCTGCTACAATTTCAAATAACAGAAGGGCCATTCAGAAATATATTTAATACGAGGTTGAAGGCCATGTGGAGCACAGCTGCGATTTTCAATTTCTGTTCATTGGCATCTGCTCTCACACACAAGGTGAGGTTTTTATTTTTGGTCAGTACTGTTCTTGACCTGAAGATATCTTGAACATCGACTGTCCAAATCAGGAAGAGGATTATTATCGCTTAAAGGGAAGTTGCCATCCACTATGTTAATACCTATTCATGGTTAGATAGAAAAGGGAAAAAGAAGAAATTTCATATGACAAAAACAATGGAAGCATGTCTATCTTGTGGCTGAAGGATGAGATGCAAAAGTGTTTGGCAAGCCTTCAGGGAAATGCAGATCAAAACCACTGATGAGCCACCACTTCAGAGCCACCAACATGGCTATATTCAAAAAGGACAGGTAAAACCCAGTGTTGTGACATGGAGTAATTGGAACCCTCACACGTTGCTGGTGGGAATTTTAAATGGTGCCAATACTTTGGAAAATGGTCTGGCAGTTCCTCAAAAGGTTAATAAACATAGAGTTACCATAGGACCCAGCAATTTCATTCCTAGGTGTATACCGAAGAGAAATGAAGACATACGTCGACACAAACACTTGTGCACAAATGTTCACAGCAACATGATTCAAAACAGCCAAAAGTTGGAAACAACCCATATGTCCACCAATGGATGAATGGATAAACAAAAATGTACAATACCTATACAATGGAATATTGTATTTTATTTATTTATTGTATATTGTATTTTATTTTATTTAACAATAAAAAGGAATGAAGTACAGGTAGATGCTACAACATGCATGAACCTCAAAAACACTGAGCTAAGTGAAAAAAGCCAGTCACAAAAGATCACTTATTGTATGATTCCATTTACATGAAATGGTCAGAACAGGAAAATCCATGGAGACAAAACCAATTAATGGTTGCCACAGGCTGGAGGAAGAATCCTGTGCTAATGGGCAAAGTATTTCTTTTTTTTCTAAAATTAGATAGTGGTGATGGTTGCAGACTCCTGTGAATCTACTAAAAACCTTTGAAATGTACACTGTAAAAGTTTGGATCATATGAATTATATCTCAATAAAGCCAGTTTTTAAAGCATTAGGCACTATAGGCAAAATAAATTGTCTTTACCCCAATATTTGTCTTTTTGTCATTATACTTTTTGTCAATATTTATCCGTATTTCTCTCCCTGGTATGGTTTCACAGACTTGGGGGAAGCCTCTGTGTGTCCAAAATATCTTTTGCCCTTGCCCTTTCCCTACTCCTGTCTCACTAGCTTGTGGAATTCAACCTCTTTAACTTCTTACCTTCTGGTTTAAGGCTTTGCTTCTAACAAATATTCAAAATAGCTCAGGGGAAGATTTCTCATTGAGATTTATCAATCGTGTGATGTTTGGTATGAATGACTTGTCAGATCTCTTGCTGACAGAGGGATTTGTTGAGGGTAAACAGAATGAGGATAAAGTGCCAGAAGACACACGAAGAGGGCACAGAGCAAAGGAGGTGGGGGACACACCCATTTCCACCTCAGTATTTGAACCACACTGGTCTGTTGCCTGCCTGTCTTTGCTGATGCCCTGACCTGTCTCCTCTTTTCTTCCTTTTTCCATCCATCAATCCATAAAACCTCTTCATCCTGCAGGGCCAGGTGCAAAGGCCACTTATACCAGAAGTCATGGTGCTTATAACTACCACTCATCCTTCTATTCCGTCTGCTTTGGGTTCATATTTTTAATGATTTTATTTTGAAATTACATAGAACTTTTTTCATTCTTCTTCTCTGTATAAAAATATAGTTCTGTAACATGTCTGTCATAGATGGTGGACAGGATTTCTTTGGAGGTACAATGCCAGCTGACAGTCAGGACTGGTCTGAAAATGACTCCAGACCATGTCCACCCTCAGTGAGGAATGTGCTGTGATTGATTAGCCATGTGTGCAATGAGTACAAGAGGGGTGAAGAATATGCACATCATCCCTGACAGCTGTCACTGCCATGGAGCCCTTTGTTATTTCGTATTTCCCTCTGCCTTATAATCAGATGTGATTTCAACCTACACAGCAGAGAAACTTTCTTCATTGTTGCATACCAGAGTGGGCTGGTTTGCTAGTGATATCATTTGCTAATAATCCTAACACCGTGTACTCTAAAGCAGTGGTCCCCAGCCTTTTTGGCACCAAGGACCGGTTTTGTGGAAGACACATTTTTCCACAGACCAGGGGGTAGGGATGGTTTCAGGATGATTCAAGCGCATTACATTTATTGTGCACTTTATTTCTATTATTATTACATTGTAATACATAATGATATAATTATACAACTCACCATAATGCAGAGTCAGTGGGAGCCCTGAGCTTGTTTTCACTTGCCACTTACTTGATAGGGTTTTGATATGAGTCTGCAGGCAATTGATTTATTATGGTCTCTGTGCCGTCAAACCTCTCTGCTAATGATAATCTGTATTTGCAGCCACTCCCCAGCACTAGCATCACTGCCTCAGCTCCACCTCAGATCATCAGGCATTAAATTCTCATAAGGAGCGCGCAACCTCGATCCCTCGCATGCACAGTTAACAGTAGGATTCGCACTCCTATGAGAATCTAATGCCACCGTTGATCTGACAGGAGGCGGAGTTCAGGCAGTAATGTGAGCGATGGGGAGTGGCTGTAAATACAGATGAAGCTTCACTCACTCACCCGTCGCTCACCTCCTGCTGTGCAGCTCGGTTTATAACAGGCCACGGACTGGTACTGGTCCATGGCCCAGGGGTTGGGGACCCCTGCTCTAAAGCACTATGTAATACTACAATACCTTATCTTTCCACACTACCTATGGGACCTCACTCTTCTGACTTTCATGAACAAGAAAAATAATTTAAATTCATATATTTGACATATTGTATAGCAGGTACTGTTAGTTGCCTACCCTACATTCACCACCACATCCCTCCTTCCTCCTTCTGGAAGCAATTGCAGTGTTGTTCTATTATCCATCCTTCTGCATGGGTCCACAGGATTTGGGGAGGTTGGCACCATTGCCAACTATAAAGTTGAGACCTAGCATAATGGTCTTATTCCCCTGCCCAGGGTTGGTTTAAGCTAGGAATGTGAAACAATTTTGAAAAGAGAGGAAGTATCCTGGGCTGGAGGGCATCTGGGAAAGCCTTCCTCCCTTTTTAAGATTCACAGAAATAGAGGTTCTTTCTCTGCATGCTGTCATGTCGGGATACTATGTCCAGAACTGCTACCACCATCATGCTGAGTCTGGAAGCAAGGTTTAACCACAGAGAAGGAGGAAACAGACAAATGACAAGGAGACAGAACCAAAGTAGTGACAGCTTGTACCTGGAGCTTGCCCCACCACTGGACTTCCTGTTCAGAGAGATAAGAATCCTGGTATTTTTAAAACCCAGTTGAATCCAGTTTAGCGATATTTCACCCTGATATATACATATGCTCATTTCAAACTACAACTATACCTACATATTTGATGGCACAGGTATAAACATTTATCATTAATCAAAATATCTTTGTGTGTGTGTTTGAAGTTTCAAATGTTCTTTCTAACAATTCCACAAAGTAGCTATTTTACAGGAATTATCATCTCCAATAAAAATATAAAGTAACAGACACCCAGACATGACATATTTAGTGGCATTCTGCATGCATTCATTTCTCTAGGCCACCTGGCCTGGGTTTAAGAGTGGCATGGTCGAGCAACACAATTTACTGTTGTTCCATTCAAGAAAAACCAAGTGTATTCTCTGTGCCAGACATCAATCTAAGAATGGGTGATACACTTGAAAGAACCCTGATCTCATGGAACCGAGCTTTAAGCTAAGACCTAAAGATAGGAAGGAGTTAGTTCAGAGAAGTGGAGGGGCTAAGTAGGAAGCATCTCAAGGAAGAGGACTCGTATGTTCAGGACCCTCAGGCAGGAAGGAGCTTGGGTTTCTTCAGGAGCAAAGAGGGGCAATCTGCAGAAGCATGGTGCTCATGGGGATGGGGACATCCTACAAGACAAGGTGACATGGGCAGGAGTGTTAGGAAAAACCTGAAGCCATTAAATAGCTTTAATGAAGTAAGTGATAGGACTGTATTTACACTTATAAAGATTTGGAGGATGGATTAAATAGAGGCAGAAGTGGAAGGGGCAGATGAGATTACCAAAGAGTAGTGAGAAATGGTGGCAGCTTAGACAAACTGATTAATTTGTGTTTCTCTTCCCTAAGTGCTTCTGCCACACAAATCCTTCTGCATAGCAAAGCAGTGTGTATCTCCTATACTGGCAATAGCACAACCCACAAACTTTTATGGTGTTAGGACCCCACTGCCTTTCAATCCAACGTAGTGGACAAGAGTCACAGAGGAGCACTCCCTGGGGCCTGAAGTGCTCGTCACCTCTGCAAACATTTAGAGTATGTGCTGGGGTCACTAGTTCTGGTGATTTCATCATGAAGACGTGTAAGACAACATAAGGGTGGAAGCTTTGATACTTTGGAAGACCCTGTCATCAGACATAACGTGTTGAGCAATAATTAGAAATTAAGTGAAAATACACAAAATGCCTCATTATGTTCTGGATTGTTCATGGAAGATGTTTTCCCCATGCTAATGCATAGACACAGTAGTAAAATCAGCAACCTGAAGGAAAGAATACCCACCTCGGGTCTAAACAGTTGAAATTAATACCATGAGATAAGTGTGTCCCCAACATATTGTACCTGTAGTAAAGAAAACAAGAGTCCATCGCGACTGAAGCCTGAAATTAAGAGGAAAGTGCAATAGAAGCATCACTGTGGTACATCAGGTTCCTGTCTCCTGCTTCCAAAATCTGTTGGCTTCACAGGATTCAGTCATTTTGTTCACTGGTGGTGATGACAATAACAGGACTAATAAAAGAAAACATATCTCCTGAACTGGATGATTGGCAAATTCTCCCACTGGGGAAGAACTGGAGAAGTAGAAGCAGCACTAAATGAAGACAGCTGCAGAGGAGAGCATAGCAGCAGATTGAGGGTTAAACACCATCTGCTTACCAAGGAAAGCGAGAAGGGAATGACCACCTGGATATTTCTATCACCAACATGCCTCTAAAGTGTCATAAAACATCTCAAGGTGGCTTTCCTGGTGGCGCAGTTGTTGAGAGTTCGCCTGCCAATGCAGGGGACACGGGTTCATGCCCCGGTCCGGGAAGATCCCACAGGCCGCGGAATGGCTGGGCCCATGAGCCATGGCCGCTGAGCCTGCATGTCTGGAGCCTGTGCTCCGCAATGGGAGAGGCCACAACAGTGAGAGGCTTATATCTTTAAGCTGGAAGTTCCTTTGCAGATGTCATTCTGAACTGTGGGGTGTACCAATAGGAACACTCTTCTGGCTATTAATAGAGTCCATAATTTTTTTTGTTGAACTTTTTATCAAAGTACAGCTAGAAGAACCAGAAAATGATCCTGTAGATTTTCTTTAAATACCTCTGGTCTAACTAAATCCGAATATTGTAATGTCTGAAAATTACCAGTAGTATTTCTACAGATGGTACCAGCAGTTTATCAAAGGCTGAGAATAAGCCTGCAAAGAATAAGGAGAGAGTTTGGAATAATTGTAAAGGCATAAATAAGTTCACAATCCTTGGAGAACAATACATTGTTTTAATTTTTCAAACTGGCCTTGATCTTCTGGCAAATACTGTAGTTGAAATAATTATTACTAACATTTATATCAGGAACAATGTTTCTAAATTTTCTTTTTAAATTCCCTTTAAAGACACCAATAGCAGATGTGTGGCCTGTGAAGGGAAGGTCAAAGGAAGGTGTGTGTGAAAAGAAAACAAAAATTTAAATGTGCCCTTTGAATCTAAAACATAACTTGGAAACAAACCAGAATCCCAGTGTTTTGATGAGGAAGAAACTGGAGAAAGCCTCACCATTTCCACTGGTCCTGGACAAAACCTGACAGTATATCAAGCCCCGCAACCAAGGGAGGCTTCTGCTATTAGTGAGGACCTGTACAGCTTCATCATTTGTTTTAGAAGGTGAAAGAACTTCCTAATGATATTATCATAGATTTTTATTTGAAGTAATTTTCCACTAAGCTTTTAGCAAGTCTTTAGCTTTCTTTCATATTGTATACACAGCTGAGCCTTGAACAAAGTGGGGATAGGGACACCGACCCCCATGCAGTCAAAAATAACTTTTCAGTCTGCTCTGCACATCACCAGTTCTGCGTCTGAGAATTCAACCACCATGGGTCGTGTGACACTGTAGTGCATAGATATTGAAAAAAATCCATGTATGGTTTTTCATAACCACCACTCTTTACTACTGTTGTTACTAACATCACCACATGGAAAAACTAAAATTGAGGCCAGTGCTATAACCTTAGTTTAACCCAGTAACCTAACTCTTTATGGAACTCAAGTCTCTATTTATATGACTTCACTAAATCTTCAGTGTTCCCTTCACCCCTGCACTCCTCCTCTTCAAGGTGGCATCAAGTGAGGGGAGTGGCATCAAGGCATCAGAGATTGGGAAAAGGGGTCTGAATCCACAGGTAATTTCTGCAGAGGCCAGGTCTGTTCTTCTTGGACTATTCAGGTCAGTATTAGATCACTTTTATCTTTATTTTTTTGGTGGGAGGGATGCCTGCTGGCGCTCATCACCAAAGTCCTTGAACTCACCCACTGGCCTCCAGTCATGCAGTGTTAGAGCATTGCCACCTCTGCACCCTCCAGTGTCCACCCTCCCCACACCTCCACGCAGATGCTTCCACAGCCCTTTAAGAACCAGCTCATTGAAACTGGTATATTGAACAAACCCAGTGTGATGAAAATACATTTTTTATCCCCCTTCCTTTACACATTTTTTAGATTAAGAAACTATTTTTCGCCTCCACTTGACTCTTTCGCACTTATAAGCAATCTTTAAGTCCTAACAACTCATAGAACAGTCTAATTTGGTATATTAATCTGTTATATGTAATAATCAACTCTCAAAGCCTGAATTTATCTGGAATCTCATCTCCTTCCTCTTGTGGGGGCCTGAGCTGGCCACTTGCAGTGGGGAAGGAGAGGCAGAATCCTCTCTTTCTGTGTTTCATCCTCCTCCTTTTCTTCTACCAGTTTAGTAAGCAAGACTTTGAATTCTCCCAGGCTGGGCCCAGAAGGTTAAAGGATTAAGGTAAAGGGCACAGACGGTGGCAGGCACCATGGTTATCTGGTCAGAGGGCCTTCTGGGCAAGGTGTTTAACTTGGACACATTCTCACATGGGGTCTCCCGGGTTCCTTGGAGGTGGCCTTCACTGAGAACCACATGGACAACTGCCCTCCCTGCATCCGTAACTTTTACAGCAGCTCACTCAATATGGACTCTTGCTATTAAAAGACCCTCCATCTTCCCAACTCTGGGCAAGATCTCCTTCCCACATGGACCACCATGTACCCTCACACACCCTCTGTCCTCTAGGAGTGTCACCCGGTCCTCACACTGCCCCTGTATCTGCTGTCACCCACAGGCAGGTTCTCTGCTGCCCAAAGGGAGGAAACGCATTTCAAACTCTGAGTAGTTCCACTGAAGCCACCTCCCAAACTCAGCGTGGAATGAAGGAGAAACACCCTCCCGCCCCCCACCCCCCATACACACCAATTTCCCCTTCTCAATATTCTCCCTGTGTCGACTTTCTCTGCCTTTTGTGGTCTTGACCCCTAGATGAGAGGTGAGGGGTCAAATAGTGAGGTGAAAAATTTGGTATTTTCCATTTCTTTTGTAAATTCAATATATGGTAGTCTAGTACCTCACTTTGGAATTTCACATAGTGTGAGTCCCCAAACTTGAATTTTACCTTCCTGTTACCTAACAGTTCTTCTCTGACTCATGCATCTCACAGCCGCTGTGTTGATCTGAAGCACTGACAGGAAGGCTGGTTTTCCCTTATTCCTGCAGTGTCCCTAATACATCCGGAGAAGCAGTCATGCACTTCAACGACCCTGGGCTGCTTCCCACAACTATCTGATTGCTCCAAAGTAGCAGCTCCTCCACATGGAAAGGTAAAGGGGGGAAAGAATTAGATACCCTGTTGACTGACTTTCTCATCTCCCTCTGACCACCTGCCCTCCGTCCACTAGGACCAGAAAGGGTAGGCTTTTCTCTAGTTCTGGGGGTTCCATCTCCTCACACCCTCTCGTGAAGTCCGCCAGGCTCTTGTCACCTGGGGAAAAAGTCCTCTATTACATGTATTGATACTGTAATTGCCTGAAATTCTGCCCTTCTAAAGACATGAAGTTGATATTCTTTTTTCCCTTTCTAATTGCTAACTGGGAAATCTATAGACCACCTTTATATTTAAATCCAAATATGGTATATTATCAGAATCACTTGGGGAGGGTTTAAAACTACTGATTCCTGCCCTCCTAACCACCCTCGTACATGACTGAGTCAGAATTCCTGAGGATGGGCTGGGGTCTTGTTCCCCACCCACTATGCTTGACAACCACTTTCTTTTAACCGTTAAAATAGAAAAGCCTCAGCTTCCCTGGTGGCGCAGTGGTTGAGAGTCCACCTGCCGATGCAGGGGACACGGGTTCATGCCCCGGTCCGGGAACATCCCACATGCCGTGGAGCGGCTAGGCCCATGAGCCATGGCCGCTGAGCCTGAGCGTCCGGAGCCTGTGCTCCGCAACAGGAGAGGCCACAACAGTGAGAGGCCCGTGTACCGCAAAAAAAAAAAAAAAAATAGAAAAGCCTCTACAGAGACTATAAACTACTCTACAGAGAAATCTTAGGTATATAAGAATCCTCTTTTAAGACTTTTAATCTTAATTTCCTCCATATTCCCAGGAATTTCCAAAATATGAAGATTCATGGACATTTCTAAAGTTTTGCTACTGATCAATAGTCAATATAAGCCTATTAATTAAGCTTTCATTTCTGGAAAATCAAACACATGCTCCTGTTGTAAAGTAGTTCACCCAGTAGTTTCATAGCAATAATTGATTTGGGGGGAAAACTTTTTGTTGCCTTACCTTCATCTGTGGGAAAGTCATAGAAAGTGCAAATAGATTTTGATACAAAATTTTGAAAATGCTGAAGGAACAAGAGCTGAATAAGACTTTGACCAGAAAAAAAAAAAAAAGATGTGATTCTCACACTGCCAGAGAATTCAAAATCTGCTTGATGTCCCAGGGATATATAATATGTGAGAATGGAATACAGCCAACATTTTAATACCTTAGCCTCACAACGTAAGTCAGAAAGAATAGAATGCTATTATCAAAAAGCTTTTGAGTATGAGATAGTCTTCATTGTACCTATTCCAAATCCACTTGCTGATTTTACACAATGACACAAAAAGAGCCTTAGGATAATTTAACAGACTTCTAGCTTAACAGGCTTCCCTGGTGGCACAGTGGTTAAGAATCCGCCTGCCTAATGCAGGGAACACGGGTTCAAGGCCTGGTCAGGGAAGATCCCACATGCCACAGAGCAACTAAGCCTGCGAACCACAACTACTGAGCCTGCATGTCACAACTGCTGTAGCCCACATGCCTAGAGCCCATGCTCCGTAACAAGAGAAGCCACCGCAATGAGATGTCCACGCGCCGCAACGAAGAGTAGCCCCCACTTGCCGCAGCTAGAGAAAGCCTGTGCGGAGAAACAAAGACCCAACACAGCCAAAAATAAATAAATAAATAATATTTTTTAAAAAATGCTAGCCTCTTTTGTACAAATAAACTTGAATAGTTCATATACATCTCAAAAATTCTAAATCATAATCTGAAGAAGTTTTAAATCAATTGCTCCTGCAAATAACACAGAGGGTGGGTGATTTTGGTGTCTCTATAACATACAGCCACTGCTTCTATTATGTCTTATGGTTCAAAAATTAGAAGGCAAGAACAAAATACTTAGAGGAAAAGAGACAGAAAATAGACTGTCTCCTATTTATCCCTAGATTAGGGGAAGCCATTTCTATCTTTCCTAGAGTTAAACATATAATACCCTAAGATTTTAAGAAAATGCTTAAAAGAAGTGAATTCTAACCTTATAGCTACATAGAAGAGTGATTTCCAAATTTACATAAGAAATAAGTCTTCTGAGTAATCTAAAATCAAGGAGAAATAATCAGAAGTTTTTTTCAGATGTTCTCTCTCAAAAATAACATCCTTAATCTCTTTTATGCCCATTTTTCTTGAACCCGTCTTCTGAGATCAGTTATGATAGTAAATGTTTCAGCTCTCCAACAGTCTCAGAGCATTCGTAGCTGTATATTCATTAGAACCATTTTACTGCTCACAAGCTGGGTTCTGGACACATTATATCCACAAGAGACTCACAGCATTTCTCATAGATGTTACTATGTGTTAACGGGTTTATACTCTACCTCAGCAAATGCATATTTGAGCTAACCTATACTTTAAGCAGATTAATTAGAACTTAGTTGCTGGACTTATCTTCCCTAAAATGTTGTCCATAGTGGAATTCATAGAGTAGCAGAGTTAAATGAGGTGATTCTCAACAGTTATCAGGAGTTGTAGCTACCTTATTGAGGACCTACTGGGATTTGACTATGATGCTCATCTTTGCTTTATGTTCATTATCATAAAATAAAATAAGACTCATCTTAAGTGGAAAGACAGCTTTTTAGGTTATCAATTCTATTACATTATCACAAGGAGTGATCTCCAAGATGGTGACCCCCTCACCCACTTCAGGAGGTACACAAGTCAATCCATAGGAGTTGAGAAGAAATACTAAAATTTCTATTTATTTTTTCATAAAAAAGAAAATTAAGTTTTACCAATTGTCTAACACCTAGTATTCAGATGAACACTCACACTCATCCACCCATGTATCAGAATATCACCATGACATATAGAATACGGGGTATCTTGAGGGCAGAGAGTTGTTTCCCAATGTAGACGGGTTGAAAGTCATGCCTCACATGCTTGTTGGCTTGTAATGCAGCAGGTGAAGTAGACTTGAAGTGTGACTATTTAGATTTATGGATTTTTTTTCTAGTTTTGGCTAAATAACTCTTGTAACTTGACAAGTAGTTTAAAAATACTCCTGCAGAGACAACAGATCAAATGCAGTACCAATAATGTAAACATGAGTGAACAGTAAAAGGCAGAGCTGCCAATTCTCCTCCTCCTTACATGAAATTTTCCTTATAAAGTGAAAACAATCATAATCTGGCCACCAAAAGTAAATTGAGTTCATCAAAAAGATCATATGAAATGTGGGTATATACATTTACTAAGGTTAACTATTACCCTTGTCTTAACACTATGTAGTGCCATAAGCTATTAACAAATGATACTATCATTGATTGGCAAGATATTTAAAATAATTTATTCTTCTTAGCTTACTTTTTAAATTTATTTCTTTGTGTGTTTTTTTAATGTACATAATACATTAGTATAATGATAAATGTATTTAATATGTAAGCAAATAAATCTATATAAAGATATTTGAGGAGTGCACACTAAAAATATTTTACCAATGGATTCATTATTTAAATATTTTATAGATCTTTGACCCACAAAAATGGCAGAAAGTAGAAATATATTAGAAAATATCAAGTAACCACAAATAAGGTATACATACTGTTGGGATGTGTTTTCTTATTTTCATGTTTATTCTGAATACAAGTGTGCTTGATGTTTTGGGAATACACACAAAGCAAAAAATAATAATAAATCCCACACCGAAGATATGACTTAGAGCTTAAAAGTTCTAAATATCCCTTTTATCTTCCCTTCTTTAACACGTTTCTTCACTGCCCAATTCAGATCGAATAAGGAATTGCTCTTGAGATCTAAGAAAAACAGCAACTTGAGGTGCAATACAATTAGTTTCTCCTGTCTGTTTCTGGTTTAAAGGAAGCCAGAGTTATTTAATACCATATTAAAACAAGCCCTGAAGAACTAAGAAAGCATTAGCAGGAAAATACCTCTGTGCTAGTTTCACTGGCCATGCTTGAAATTATGGCCCTGCCCATATTGTGGGAGGTGGGTAGGTGAAGGAGTTTTCACTAATATTAGCACCTCCGAGGAAGATTGAGCTAATGGTTGCTATCACTTGTGAGCAGAAGAAAGAAAAGAACTTCACCTGTGTTTAAGTTAAACAAGATGATATGACAAAAAGACCAAATACTAACTCTAGAAATAGCAAAAAAAACTCCTTGTGATTATAATGAAATCCAAAAACAAGACACTTGTGAGCTGCTTACCCCATCTCATCCTTTTATAGAGGTTTAAATATTCTCAGTGAGTTGACCTTTTCACTTTACTATGAGTTTCCCTAAGGGTATATCTTTAGTAGAAATAATTTAATTGAGGGTTCACGCTCAAAAACCTAAGAGAACTTCCCTTGCATATGAAAGCTATCTTTGCTTGTCTCCTCCAATTTTAAAAGGTATTTTAAAAACGTTCCAGGGATCGGACTTTATGTGCAACGTGTCACGAGAGAGTGAATATTTATGATCAAACTGCTCTTCTAAAATGTATCATAAAATCAGGATTATAGTAATGTTCTTCAGACCATTAGCTACCATAATTCTCTAGTCCTTTTCTTAGCTGTTTTATTAATAGTGTACAGTCCTCATTACTACTAACTGTTACTTGTTAAATACAGTCTCATCCACCATAAGCCAGATTCTCCTCCGGTTGCCTGTTTTACAAGATATGTATAAATAGCCTCAAAACCCATCTGTCTGGGATTCTTGAGGGCCCTCCCTCCCACAAATAGGGGGAAGGGGCTCAATGGCCTCTTCTGGACTTTTCCATTACTAGAATTTAGTAATGAATTTAGTAAACCTCAAAACAGCCTGGAATTATCATCCATCTGGGGATTTTTTTAAATTAATTAATCTCTTCATAATGTGCTGTGCAGAAGAAAAAAAGGAAATTGACATTCAGAAGGAGCGGAGGAAGAGCAGAAGAGGAAAACCCAGAAAAGAGAAGTCCTTTCCTTCTTCCATTTACTACTCTGATGTCAGTATCACCTTATAAAGTTCACTTAGTAAAACTGACAGCCGTGGGTATATTTTGCTTTCAGGCCCTGTCATGTGCTACCAGGAGTGATGGAGACACCTTCCAGAGGTCTCTGACTGTCCCCGAGGACATCTTCCCACTTCCTCACTGCAGCCCAGAGGGGAAGGCACGTGGTAGTTCACCTGAACCAGACTGCCTCTGTGACGAGAACTGACAGCAGGAGAACGAAGCCATTCTGCAGAGTAGATGGCAAGTCATCAAAGGGAAGACAGCAGGAGCTTCAAGGACTCAGGGGACACAATCTGAAACAAAGTGACATTGATATCAACATCTAGGGAATGAGAGAGGCAGATAAACTTCTCAGGCAAGTAAAAAGAGATGGGATGACCCAGTTTAAGCAAAAAGTGATTTGCTAATCACAAAGCAAAGAAAGAACTCCATGGGCTCTCTCTCCTCATACACAGCAGGTAGGGTCATTATGCACAGAGAGCAGTGGGCAGGAAAGGAGATTGGCTCAAATGTGACTGTGCTTAGACCATGGAGGGCTTCTTCAGAACAAGAGCTCATCCCAAAGAAAAACTGGCAGCCAGTGCCACCTGCAGAAGAAAGATATATCTTCTGCGGGCACCAACTCTCCACAGCTGACAGGCTGATATATTCTGCTGAATAAATCGAAAAACGTTCAAGTGGCCTAAAAAAGGTAGTCTGAAGTAGAAGGCACTGCAGGAATCCAATCAAGCTCAGAATGTCAGGAGCCTGTGGCGGCATCCACACTGGGAGAAAACGCTCCCAAACTCTGAGTTAAGTGCAAATAAGAAAATATCTTGGTGGGTTTTGTTTCTTTGTGTGAGTATGTTTGGGATTTTTTTCTCCGGTGCTTGTATGTTGTGATTTTTTGAAAGACACAAAAGTGCAAACAGTTATTATCATATATGGAGAAAAGCAGGAAGAGAACATACTTTTCCTGTAACACACAGCAAGTGCATGACTTTCTCCTCGAGTTTTTTCTTCAGGTTTTGATCCCAACTGTCGCTGACTGTCCCTCTCCGGGCCCTGCCTCCTCTGTGAATCTCTCCCGAATGAATCCAGCCCTCAGTGACCTCTCCTCTTTCAGGTGATGATTTTCTTATTGCGTGAATTCAATGTGGAGCTTAATTAAATACTGTCTTACCAGGCTTCCCTGGTGGCGCAGTGGTTGAGAGTCCGCCTGCCGATGCAGGGGACACGGGTTCGTGCCCCAGTCCGGGAAGATCCCACATGCCGCGGAGCGGCTGGGCCCGTGAGCCATGGCCGCTGAGCCTGCGCGTCCGGAGACTGTTCTACAACGGGAGAGGCCACAGCAGTGAGAGGCCCGCGTACCAAAAAAAAAAAAAAAAAAATACTGTTTTACCTTCTAATTGTTCCCTGTGGGTAAATTTCACCTTCCAAACAAGACTACAAGACTCTTGAGAGCAGGGATTAGGCCCAACACACACTCTATTCTCCTCAGCCGGGCTGAAGATACATGCAGAGCATCTGTGGTCTGATTTGACGAGTGTGAGGGAGGCCTCCTTATGCCAACATATCTCCCTCCCCTGTGTTTATTTTCTTTATTTTTTTAACATCTTTATTGGAGTATAATTGCTTTACACTTGTGTGTTAGTTTCTGCTGTACAGCAAAGTGAATCAGCTATATAAATACATATGTCACCATATCCCCTCCCTCTTGTGTCTCCCTCCCACCCTCCCTATCCCAACCCTCTAGGTGGTCACAAAACACAGAGCTGATCTCCCTGTGCTATGCAGCTGCTTCCCACTAGCTATCTATTTTACATCTGGTAGTGTATATATGTCAATGCCACTCTCTCACTTCTTCCCAGCTTACCCTTCCCCCTCCCCATGTCCTCAAGTCCATTCTCTATGTCTGCGTCTTTATTACTGTCCTGCTCATAGGTTCTTCAGAACCATTTCTTTTTTTAGATTCCATATATATGTGTTAGCACATGGTATTTGTTTTTCTCTTTCTGACTTACTTCACTCTGTATGACAGGCTCTAGGTCCAACCACCTCACTACAAATAACTCAATTTCATTTCTTTTGTGGCTCAGTAATATTCCATTGTATATACGTGCCACATCTTCTTTATCCATTCATCTGTCAATGGACACTTAGTTGCTTCCATGTCCTGGCTATTGTAAATAGTGCTGCAAAGAACATTCTGGTACATGTCTTTTTGAATTATGGCTTTCTCAGGGTATATGCCCAGTAGTGGGATTGCTGGGTCATATGGTAGTTCTATTTTTAGTTTTTTAAGGAACTTCCATACTGTTCTCCATAGTGGCTGCACCAATTTACATTCCCACCAATAGTGCAAGAGGGTTCCCTTTTCTCCACACCCTCTCCAGCATTTATTGTTTGTAGATTTTTTTGATGATGGCCATTCTGACTGGTGCGAGGTGATACCTCATTGTGGTTTTGATTTGCATTTCTCTAATGATTAGTGATGTTGAGCATCCTTTCATGTGTTTGTTGGCAATCTGTATATCTTCTTTGGAGAAATGTCTATTCAGGTCTTCCACCCATTTTTGGATTGGGCTGTTTGGTGTTTCCTGATATTGAGCTGTATGAGCTGCTTGTATATTTTGGAGATTAATCCTTTGACAGTTGCCCCATTTGCAAATATTTTCTCCCATTCTGAGGGTTGTCTTTTTGTCTTGTTTATGGTTTCCTTTGCAGAGCAAAAGCTTTCAGGTTTCATTAGGTCGCATTTGTTTAATTTTGTTTTTATTTCCATTGCTCTAGGATGTGGGTCAAAAAGGATCTTGCTGTGATTTATGTCATAGAATGTTCTGCCTTTTGTTTTCCTCTAAGAGTTTTATAGTGTCTGGCCTTACATTTAGGTCTTTAATCCATTTTGAGCTTATATTTTTGTATGGTGTTAAGAAGTGTTCTAATTTCATTCTTTTACATGGCTGTCCAGTTTTTCCAGCACCACTTATTGAAGAGGCTGTCTTTTCTCCATTTTATATTCTTGCCTCCAAAGACGATACAAACAGATGGAGAGATATACCATGTCCTTGGATTGGAAGAATCAACATTGTGAAAATGACTATACTACCCAAAGCAATCTACAGATTCAGTGCAATCCCTATCAAACTACCAATGGCATTTTCCACAGAACTAGAACAAAAAATTTTACAATTTGTATGGAAACACAAAAGATCCTGAATAGCCAAAGCAATCTTGAGAAAGAAAAATGGAGCTGGAGGAATCAGGCTCCCTAACTTCAGACTATACTACAAAGCTACAGTAATCAAGGGAGTATGGTACTGGCACAAAAACAGAAATATAGATCAATGGAACAGGATAGAAAGCCCAAAGATAAACCCACACACATATGTTCACCTTATTGCTTATTTTCTTTAAATCAAAGAATTCATTCATCTGTGTTAAGAAATCAGCCCAGTTACAGTAGTAACTTTTCCCAGGCTGATTTATACATTAAGACATTCTGTAGTGATATGCCAAGGTCATACTTGGGATCCCAAACACCTGTTTTTTTGTTTTTGTTTTTTGGTTTTTTTTTGCAGTACATGGGCCTCTCACTGTTGTGGCCTCTCCCATTGCGGAGCACAGGCTCCAGACGTGCAGGCATAGCAGCCATGGCTCACGGGCCCAGCCGCTCCACGGCATGTGGGACCCTCCCAGACCGGGGCACGAACCTGCATCCCCTGCATTGGCAGGTGGATTCTCAACCACTGCGCCACCTGGGAAGCCCCGAAAGACCTGGTTTGACTCTGGACTCCATCATTTCCTGATGATGTGACCTTGGCATGTTATTTATGTCAATGAAAATAATCAATAAACAATCTATAACAGTAATAGAAAAGAGTTTTATCTGAGCCAAACTGAGTACTATAGTCTGGAAGACAGCCTCTCAGATTACTCTGAGGAACTGCTCTGGAAAAGCATGGTTTTCAGCACAGTTTTATGTCTTGTCAGAACAAAGAACATCAAACAAGTCAGGGATACATTTCTTCAAGATTTCAAAAACCAGATCAGCAAGTACACAGCGAGTCAGTATGGCCCTGGCACCTTGGAAAGGAGTCTTGTCATCAAAGGAGGACCAACATTGGCATCCCAGGAAGGGAGGCATTTGATCTTTATTTTTAACATGGACATTCTTTACTTCTGGTCAAGGAGCCTTTTTCTTCAATAATTAAAGCAGAGGCTTCCCTGGTGGCACAGCGGTTAAGAATCTGTCTGCCAATGCAGGGGACATGGGTTCAAGCCCTGGTCCAGGAAGATCCCACATGCCTCAGAGTAACTAAGCCCATGCACCACCACTACTGAGCCTGCACTCTAGAGCCCACAAGCCACAACTACTGAGCCCATGTACCACAACTACTGAAGCCCATGCACCTAGAGCCTGTGCTCTGCAACAAGAGAAGCCACTGCAATGAGAAGCCCACGCACCGCAACAAAGAGTAGCCCCTGCTCGCCACAACTAGAGAAATCCAGAACACAGCAATGAAGACCCAACACAGCCAAAAATAAATAAATAAATAGATAGATAGATAAATAAATAAATAATAATTAAAGCAGATGTCCAATGTATTCCTTATAGGCCACAAACCGGCTGTTCTAGTTAGCAAACAATTCAAGTTAACTCATGTATAACCCAGAATGACTTCCCCATACCTCAATATGTGAACATTTCTTTTATCCTTTACACCTCCATGCAGTTTGCTTATCTATAAAATGGAGAAATAACATTCTACTCATAATTGTGTGACAACTGAGAGAAAAATACATGTAATATTTAGCCCCTAGTAAAGATTTAGTAAGCATTAGCTTTGTTAACAATAATAATAAAAGTAAGTACTGAGAGAAAAACTGTGAAAGGTCTGAGATATGATCCTACTTGCAAGCTGACAGGTGAGCCTGTGGTAGTTTCATAGTTGCTAGCAGAAACCAGGAGACCACTGAGTTGGAGACAATGGACCTTGCTACTTAAAGGACAGCAGGCAGCCTGAGCTTTCTACTTACATCAGTTCCAGTCACTCCCTAATTTCCTTTAGGCTTGGGTCATAATCAAGAAACTCGGGTGAGATTTTGATTGACATATATACACTAATATGTATAAAATAGACAACTAATAAGAACATGCTGTATAAAAAATAAATTAAATTTAAAAAGAAACTCGGAGCCTCGGAAACCCAAATCTTTTATAAGCTGCAAGCAAGCCTGCCTGACTTTGTACTGGAGGGTAACATTGTCCTCATCATTCTCAGCAGTGATCAGGCCTGCCCTCTGCTCCGGAGGGGGCCACTCTACCTTCCAAGGCTGTCTGCTGTGCAAATATTCTTTACAGAAATAGTCCAGGAAGAAGGCTGTCAGCACTGCTGCTCTCAATGTGTGCAGGAGACAGCAACCCATGGGGAACTGCCTCCCAATGAAACCTAGCCTCTGTGAGCAAGGACCCTACCATCTGTGGGAAAAGATGGAGAAGTGAATTTAAATTAGAAGGATAGGGAAATAAGTACTATTAAAAAAAAAACCATTGCGTATAATAAATGCTCACAATATACAAAACACCACATAGCTGTAAAGAAGAGTGAAGCCATGTGTTTACTGACATGGAAAATGTTTATGAAACATTGTTTGTTGAAGAAAGTAGGTCTAAAAAATAAGTATAATATACTCTCACTAATATTTACAGGTAAATCATTTACATGGGATATTGTAAATAGTAAATGTTTTATTTATATAAAGTATTAAAATTATAATGTAATATTTATAAATATTGTCCTGGAATGATATAAAGTTGGTCATGCCCTTGACTTAAGAGCTGTTCATAGGAAGTTATCTAAAAAAGATGAGGAATCCAGGCAGGCTTCCTAGAGGAGGTAATGATGGAGTAGAATTTTGATTAGATGCAAAAAGTAAGAAGAGAATTCAGAAAAGACAGACATGAACACTAAACTTGGAATAGCATGATATATTCATAAAATGTTATAAAGTATCCAGAAACCTGCACAAGGTTTTATGTGACAGGTATAAAAGATGAATGTGAAAAAGTAGTAGAAGGTGGGGCTAAAAAGTTAAACATGGGTCAGTTAAAAATAGCAGCCAATTATGTGCAGTAAAGATCAGGAGGTCAGCAGACCTTTCCTCTTTCAGTTCTGCTAGGAGCAGTGTCCAGGTTCGGTGCCATGTGTGTGCTGCTGCTTGCTGAAAAGGTGTTTGAACTGAGACTCTGCCCAGCCCTGAGTCACATTCCTGTATCCAACTGGTACAGGACACCTCCACTCGGACCAGCCCTGGCACATGAGACCTGTCACTGAAGTCCGAAATGACACACAGCATCCCTTCTTCCCCCACATCCCTACCCTCTTTGTATGTTACTGTCTTGGGACTGGCACTGCCACGCTCTGTATCCCGAACCAAAACCCAGGTGTCCTTGAAGAATTCTTCCTCCAGTATCCTCACCCCTCCACAGTACAGTCAGACATGTTTTCTCACCTCTATATCCACAACGACTATCTTAGCTCAGCTTCTGGTTATGCTGCTCTGGATGCTTGCAGTAGCCTCCGTCGAGGTCTCTGGTCTATCTGTCACACTGCCACCACTAATCTGATCATGTCTCTCTCTTAAAAAATCTCTTACGGTTCACCAACACCTACAAGGTAAAGTTCACTTTCTTTCTCGTGGCATATGTGCTCTTTTGTAATCTGGCCATTCTACTCTCCAGCTGCACCCTGGTTGCCACCCTTCAAGCCTCCACAGTCCTGGCATCCATTCCAAACCAGGTAGCTCCTTGGAATATATTGTGTTCTTCCATTCCTTCTTGCCTCCTCACAGGCTACAGCTTCTGCCCAGAAAGTCCTATCTCTTCCTTAGCCATCTGGGAAGCTATTCTTCACCTTCCAAGACCCAGATGAAGCACTAACCCCTCAGGAAGCCTCCCCTGGGCACTTAAGGCTTCTTCCTGGGTGAGTACCTCCTGTGGGATGAAGCTCAGCCCAGATATGTTAGAAATACAGCGACTGACACTCTGCTTTAATTATTTGTTTGTATCTCTCTTTGATATAAATCTTCACTAGCTTGTGCAACCCTGGAAGGCAAGGGCAATATCTTATTCTTTACTTTTTTAGTGCTCACCACATAATGGACACTTTATAAATGTTGGGTAAATGACTAGCTGGCTGGATAAATGGATAGATGGATGGTTTTGAGTTATTTGCTTGTATTAACATAACTCAAACTGTTAAATTTTCCAACAGAAGAGACCATCTAAAAGGAAACACATTTTATTAATCCTAGTTCATTTTGTGCTTTAATCTCTTCTTTTTAAACACACACACACACACACAAAATTGCCTTAAAGGAAAAATCTTATTATAGGAAATATGCTAAGCATTCACCAAAGCCATTAATCCATAAAGATTTAAAGAGCATTGAGCTAATAATAGTTCAATTTATTGAGTGTTTACTATGATCCTATGTACCTTGTATTACACACAAAATCTTCTGATGCAGTATTACTCCCATCTTATGGGTGAGCATGTAAGGACACATGATTCGGAGAAGGTCAAACTGGGGTCTGAAACCCTGAATCCTTGACCTGAAAGAAATGCTTTTATCCACTGCTAGAATCAAATCATCAAAATTTACAGTGGGCAAAACACCAATATGGAACGTGACTTTTTCTTTAATAATTATGGGAACAGTATCAGCATTTTCTTAGACATGTTAGAGATAGGATTTACCCAAGAGCTGCACCATGAGCACAGCAGGAAAGCACTAGCAGACTGGTCAATATGAAAATTCATTTTCATACTACACAGTTTACACTGCCCCAGTTTTTTTTTTTTTAAGACAAGTTTGACAACAATAATCTGTAATTATTTCTGCAAAGAATATGAATAAGACAGCAATGTTTTGGTTTCAGGCCATGTTCTTTAAATTGTTTTCAAGCAATCCAAAAACCCTCATAGCAGGTTAGAGAATGACTTCTCAGTAAATATTGTCTTGATCTAAACAGTAAATAACTGTTTCTAGTTTTAGGAAATAATTTCATATTTTTTTAATTTCCAAAAGAGTGCACATTTTTTTCTAATTTTTTAATTTTATTTTTTTATACAGCAGGTTCTTATTAGTCATCCATTTTATACACATCAGTGTATACATGTCAATCCCAATCTCCCAATTGGTCACACCACCACCCCCAACCCCTGGCGCTTTCCCCACTTGGTGTCCATATGTTTGTTCGCTACATCTGTGTCTCAATTTCTGTCCTGCCAACCAGTTCATCTGTACCATTTTTCTAGGTTCCACATATATGCACTAATATACAATATTTGTTTTTATATTTCTGACTTACTTCACTGTATATTACAGTCTCTAGATCCATCCACGTCTCAACAAATGACCCAGTTTCGTTCCCTTTTATGGCTGAGTAATATTCCATTGTATATATGATTCACATCTTCTTTCTCCAGTCATCTGTAACTGGGCATTTAGGTTGCTTCCATAACCTGGCTATTGTAAATAGTGTCGCAATGAACACTGGGGTGCATGTGTCTTTTTGAATTATGGTTTTCTCTGGGTATATGCCCAGTAGTGGGATTGCTGGATCATATGGTAATTCTATTTTCAGTTTTTTAAGGAACCTCCATACTGTTCTCCACAGTGGCTCTATCAATTTACATTCCCACCAACAGTGCAAGAGGGTTCCCTTTTCTCCACACCCTCTCCAGCTTTTGTTGTTTGTAGATTTTCTGATGATGCCCATTCTAACTGGTGTGAGATGATACCTCATGGTAGTTTTGATTTGTATTTCTCTAATAATTAGTGATGTTGAGCAGCTTTTCATGTGCTTCTTGGCCATCTGTATGTCTTCTTTGGAGAAATGTCTATTTAGGTCTTCTGCCCATTTATGGATTGGGTGTTTGTTTTTTTAATATTGAGCTGCATAAGCTGTTTATATATTTTCTAGATCAATCCTTTGTCCATTGATGCATTTGCAAATATTTTCTCCCATCTCCCAAAGGAGGGTTGTCTTTTCGTTTTGTTTATGGTTTCCTTTGCTGTGCAAAAGCTTTGAAGTTTCATTAGGTTCCATTTGTTTATTTTTGTTTTTATTTCCATTACTCTAGGACGTGGATCAAAAAAGATCTTGCTGTAATTTATGTCAAAGAGTGTTCTTCCTAAGTTTTCCTCCAAGAGTTTTATAGTGTCTGGTCTTACATTTAGGTATCTACTCGATTTTGAGTTTATTTTTGTGTATGGTGTTAGGGAGTGTTCTAATTTCATTATTTTACATGTAGCTGCCCAGTTTTCCCAACACAACTTATTGAAGAGACTGTTTTTTCTCCATTGTATATCCTTGCCTCCTTTGTCATAGACTAGTTGACCATAGGTGTGTGGGTTTTTATCTCTGGGCTTTCTATCTTGTTCCATTGATTTATGTTTCTGTCTTTGGGCCAGTACCATATTGTCTTGATGAATGTAGCTTTGTAGTATAGTCTGAAGTCAGAGAGTCTGATTGCTCCAGCTCCGTTTTTTTCCCTCAAGACTGCTTTGGCTATTCGGGGTCTATTGTGCCTCCATACAAATTTTAAGATTTTTTGTTCTAGTTCTGTAAAAAATGCCATTGGTAATTTTTTTTTTTTTTTTTTTTTTTTTTTTGCGGTACACGGGCGTCTCACTGTTGTGGCCTCTCCTGTTGCAGAGCACAGGCTCCAGATGAGCAGGCTCAGCGGCCATGGCTCACAGGCCCAGCTGCTCTATGGCATGTGGGATCCTCCTGGACCAGGACATGAACCCATGTCCCCTGCATCAGCAGGCAGACTCTCAACCACTGCGCCACCTGGGAAGCCCTCCATTGGTAATTTGATAGGGATTGTATTGAATCTGTAGATGGCTTTGGGTAGTAGAGTCATTTTCACAATATTGATTCTTCCAATACAAGAACATGGTGTATCTCTCCATCTGTCAGTATCATCTTTAATTTCTTTCATCAGTGACCTATAGTTTTCTGCATGCAGGTCTTTTGTCTCCCTAGTTAGGTTTATTCCTAGGTGTTTTATTCTTTTTGTTGCAGTGGTAAATGGGAGTGTTTCCTTAATTTCTCTTTCAGATTTTTCATCATTAATATATAGGAATGTAAGAGATTTCTATGCATTAATTTTGTATCCTGCAACTTTACCAAATTCATTGATTAGCTCTAGTAGTTTTCTGGTGGCATCTTTAGGATTCTCTATGTATAGTATCATGTCATCTGCAGACAGTGACAGTTTTTCTTCTTCTTTTCCAATTTGTGTTCCTTTTATTTCTTTTTCTTCTCTGATTGCCATGGCTAGGACTTCCAAAACTATGTTGAATAATATTGGTGAGAGTGGACATCCTTGTCTTGCTCCTGATCTTAGAGGAAATGCTTTCAGTTTTTCACCATTGAGAATGATGTTTGCTGTGGCTTTGTCATATATGGCCTTTATCATATTGAGGTAGGTTCCCTCTATGCTCACTTTCTGGAGAGTTTTTATCATAAATTGATGTTGAATTTTGTCAAAAGCTTTTTCTGCATCTATTGAGATGATCATATGGTTTTTCTTCTTCAGTTGTTAATATGGTGTATCACATTGATTGATTTGCATATATTGAAGAATCCTTGCATCCCTGGGATAAATCCCACTTGATCATAGTGTATGATCCTTTTAATATGTAGTTGGATTCTGTTTGCTAGTATTTTGTTGAGGATGTTTGCATCTATATTCATCAGTGATATTGGTCTGTAATTTTCCTTTTTTGTACTATCTTTTTCTGGTTTTGGTGTCAGGGTGATAGTGGCCTGATCGAATGAGTTTGGAAGTGTTCCTTCCTCTGCACTTTTTTGGAACAGTTTGAGAAGGATGAGTGTTAGCTCTTCTCTAAATGTTTGATAAAATTCACCTGTGAAGCCATCTGGTCCTGGACTTTTGTTTGTTGGAAAATTTTTAATCACAGTTTCAATTTCATTACTTGTGATTGGTCTGTTCATATTTTCTATTTCTTTCTGGTTCAGTCTTGGAAGGTTATACCTTTCTAAGAATTAGACTGTTTCTTCCAGGTTGTTCATTTTATTGACATAGAGTTGGTTGTACTAGTCTCTTAGGATGCTTTGTTTTTCTGCGGTGTCTGTTGTAACTTCTCCTTTTTCATTTCTATTTTATTGATTTGAGTCCTCTCCTTCTTTTTCTTTTTTTTTTTTTTTTATGGTACGTGGGCCTCTCACCGTTGTGGCCTCTCTCTTTGCAGAGCACAGTCTCCAGATGCTCAGGCTTAGCGGCCATGGCTCACAGGCCTAGCCTCTCTGTGGCATGTGGGATCTTCCCGGACTGGGGTACGAACCCATGTCCCCTGCAACGGCAGGCAGACTCTCAACCACTGTGCCCTCCCTCTTTTTCTTGATGAGTCTAGCTAATGGTTTATCAATTTTGTTTGTCTTCTCAAAGAACCAGCTTTTAATTTTATTGATCTTTGTTATTGTTTTCTTTGTTTCTATTTCATTTATTTCTGCTCTGATCTTTATGATTTCTTTCCTTCTGCTAACTTTGGGTTTTGTTTGTTCTTCTTTCTCTAGTTCCTTTGGGTGTAAGGTTAGATTGTTTATTTGAAATTTTTCTTGTTTCTTGAGATAGGCTTGTATAGCTATAAACTTCCCCCTTAGAACTACTTTTGCTGCATCCCATAGGTTTTGGATTGTCGTGTTTTCATTGTCATTTTTCTCTAGGTATTTTTTGATTTCCTCTTTGATTTCTTTAGTGATCTCTTGTTTATTTAGTAACGTATTGTTTAGCCTCCATGTGTTTGTGTTTTTTACATTTTTTCCCCTGTAATTCATTTCTAATCTCATAGAGTTCTGGTCAGAATAGATGCTTGATATGATTTCAATTTTCTTAAATTTATTGAGGCTTGATTTGTGACCCAAGATATGATCTATCCTGGAGAATGTTCCATGGACACTTGAGAAGAAATTGTAATCTGCTGTTATTGGATGAAATGTCCTATAAATATCTGTTAAATCTGCCTGGTCTATTGTGTCATTTAAAGCTTGTATTTCCTTATTAATTTTCTGTTTGGATGATATGTCGATTGTGTAAGTGAGGTGTTAAAGTCCCCCACTATTATTGTGTTACTTTCAATTTCCTCTTTTATAGCTGTTAGCAGTTGCCTTATGTATTGAAGTGCTCCTATGTTGGGTGCATATTTATTTACAATTGTTATATCTTCTTCTTGGATTGATCCCTTCATCATTATGTAGTATCCTTCCTTGTCTCTTGCAACATTCTTTATTTTAAAGTCTACTTTTTCTAATATGAGTATTGCTACTCCAGCTTTCTTTTATTTCCATTTGCATGAAATCTCTTTTTCCATCCCCTCACTTTCAGTCTGTATGTTTCCCTAGGTCTGAAGTAGGTCTCTTGTAGACAGCATATATATGGGTCTTGTTTTTGTATCCATTCAGCAAGCCTGTGTCTTTTGTTGGAGCATTTAATCCATTCACGTTTAAGGTAATTATCGATATGTATGTTCCTGTTAACATTTTCTTAATTGTTTGGGGTTTGTTTTTGTAGGTCCTTTTCTTCTCTTGTGTTTCCCGCTTAGAGAAGTTCCTTTAACATTTGTTGTAGAGCTGGTTTGGTGGTGCTGAATTCTCTTAGCTTTTGCTTGTCTGTAAAGCTTTTGATTTCTCCATCAAATCTGAATGAGATCCTTGCCAGGTAGAGTAATCTTGGTTGTACGTTCTTCCCTTTCATCACTTTAAGTATATCATGCCACTCTCTTATGGCTTATAGAGTTTCTTCTGAGAAATCAGCTGTTAACGTTATGGGAGTTCCCTTGTATGTTATTTGTCGTTTTTCCTTTGCTGCTTTCAATAATATTTCTTTGTCTTTAATTTTTGCCAATTTGATTACCATGTGTCTCCATGTGTTTCTCCTTGGGTTTATCCTGTATGGGACTCTCTGCCCTTCCTGGACTTGGGTTGTAATTTCTTTCCCCATGTTAGGGAAGTTTTTGACTATAATCTCTTCAAATATTGTCTCAAGTCCTTTCTCTCTCTCTTCTCCTTCTGGGACCCCTATAATGTGAGTGTTGTTGCATTTAATGTTGTCCCAGAGATCTCTTAGGCCGTCTCCATTTCTTTTCATTCTTTTTTCTTTATTCTGTTCTGCAGCAGTGAATTCCACCATTCTGTCTTCCAGGTCACTTATCCGTTCTTCTGTCTCAGTTATTCTATTGATTCCTTGCAGTGTAGTTTTCATTTCAGTTATTGTATTGTTCATCTCTGTTTGTTTGTTCTTTAATTCTTCTAGGTCTTTGTTAAACATTTCTTGTATCTTCTTAATATTTGCCTCCATTCTTTTTCTGAGGTCCTGGATCATCTTCACTATCATTATTCAGAATTCTTTTTCTGGAAGGTTGCCTGTCTCCACTTCATTTTGTTGTTTTTCTGGGGTTTTATCTTGTCCTTCATCTGGTACATAGCCCTCTGCCTTTTCCTCTTGTCTATCTTTCTGTGAATGTGGTTTTTGTTCCACAGGCTGCAGGATTGTAGTTCTTCCTGCTTCTGCTGTCTGCTTTCTGGTTGATGAGGCTATCTAAGAGGCTTGTTCAAGTTTCCTGATGGGAGGGACTGGTGGTGGGTAGAGAGACTCCACTCCCAATATTTTATCTTCAACTAAATCAAATTGCACTTCACACTGCTTGGCAAATGTTCCCAGGTGTGGGACTTGCTAACAGAGGCTGGTCATTGGGAGAACTGTGACCAGCCAGTATGTGGGTTCCATCACAAAATCCCAGAGGCTCGCACCTTGAGATAATCTGGTAGTGTTGGAGGGTCTCCTGCAGAGGCGCGTGGTGTCTGTGGCTTACTGTGGGGACAAGGACACTGGCAGCAGAAGTTCTGGGGAGTACTCCTTGACATGGGCCCTCCCATAGTCCGCCATTAGCCCCACCAAAGAGCCCAGGAAATAATTTCTTTTCTGTTTTTTTTCCCTAATGAGAATGAAGACTACATATAAATTGGAGCTTGCCTACACTGTGGAGAATGTTTTGTATAGAATTAGTTTGCTCAGTGTTTTCTCACATGACTTCTTAGAATACAGTATTGAGGAATTCTAGAAGCTCTGAATAAGAAGGAACACATAAACCTTTCCTCTAAGGACACTGTGGTCGGCAGCCTTAAGGTGGCCGCCTGTGACCCCTGCCTCCTGGTGGTCACACCCTCGTGTGCTCCCCTCCACCCTCAGGGTTGGTCTGTGTGACCCACTGAGGACAGAACTCATGACCTATGGCTTACAAGGTTTGGTCATAAAAGACACTTTGATTCTTCTTTGTATCACTCACTCTGGGGGAACTAGCTTCCATGACAAGAGGCTAGCCAGTGGCCACTCAGGAAGCCCTATGGAAAAGTCCATTTGAGGAGGAACTGAGGCTTCCATCAACAGCCAAGTGCAGGAGCCCCTATGGGCGAGATGCTCCAGCCCCAGCTGACTCCCACAGGATGGCTGCCCTTCTTGATACCTTGACTGCAACCACAGGAGGCACTCTAAGCCAAAGTCATCTACCTTAGCTGCTCCCAAATCCTGACTCTCAGAATCTGTGAGAAAAAGAATGTTTGACCTCAGTCCTCTGAGGCCACACACAACACTTTTGCTGGAATCCCATGGCCCAAAAGTGTAACTTGCCAACCACAATCCCTACCTTTTTCTACGGTAGCAAAAGTAGTCTTTATTCTATGTGGCCTTGTATCCTGTTTAAAACCAGGACTCTTGTTACTAGGGTATGGGGGAAAGATGAACAGATGCTAGGTGATAAACAGTGATCTCTGGGAGCTCTGACACTGCAGACCCCAGCGAACCTCACCTCACAGTATTTGCAGCATGTAAATTATGCTCTGCCATGTGACTCGCCATGGCCAATGGGGTATCAGCAAGCGTGACAGAGACAAAGGCTCTCACCCTGGGTGTTCTCCTCCCTCCCCTACCTCCTAAGGGGCCTGACTCCACTCTGAAGAGGGTCTCCCCAATGCCACCCGGGTGGCTGTGATGGATCCAGGTGTGGCAAAAGATCACCAAGGAAACCCAAGAAAGATTCAGTGTTGTTTAAAGTCATCAAATGTGGTCATGTTCTGTTACACAGAAGAGATTACTGAAACCCAACCTTACCATGTACAAAATAATAATAAAAATAAATAACCTGTAAACTCACTGCAAACTATACAGTATTGTCTAAAATAAAGACATTCCTCATGCTGTCATACAATAAAGTAACTGCTATCCTTGATTTCAATCAGATAAGGCAATTGACTTACACAAATGAATCACACAATTAAGGGTTCTTACAGTAGAAAGGGTCCATCTTAGAGATCATGAAAATTAGCTTTTCCTATAATAAATCAAATGCTTGGTTTGCCTCTAAAACATCATTTCTTAAACTGTGGCATGAGATCCATGGATTGACGTCAGGGGCCACATAAAACAGATGCCAAATTTTTAAATTTAATTTCTTTTAGATGCTTTGAAACATGATTTTGTGATAAATATTCCATTTATAACAAATTAAGTTATTAAAGCCTTGTTGACTTTAGATAATACAGAATAGCAGTACACTCTCTGTTCTGTACATGGTTGGTTAATTTACACCCATCATTATTTCCTTGCTAAGATATACAGAATAGTTTTCCTTTGAAAAGAATTACTAAGACCCTAAACTGTCATTATATTTATGGACACACAATTTTTACAAATTTGTTTTAAAGAGTTTAGGTATAAAATGCCAAAGAAAATAAAGTATGATAAAATGTCTATATTTTCAGATTTTACTTCTATACCTGAAGATAAATTAAAAAGTCTCAGTGCTTTAGGTGTTAAAAGTTTTTTCCCAATAAAAATATGAAGCCAAAAATATTTAAAGCAGTACCTTATGTCTATCCCTGGTACATCAGACAATGTGAATCTTTGTGAAAAGAAAACTAGATTTGGAAAGACTGGGATTTTACTAACTCTTGGATTTGTGGATTTGCCCCAGTACAAAAATCTTCTCTGGAAGCATTTGAAAAGAAGCCACACATGACTGAAAAGATCTCAGTGAACTCATGAGTTCTGTTTTGTGACTTGGAGCAGAAATACAATAATGAAGTGGTGTCCTTGTCAAACCACGTCCCTGGGTCCATGAAGCAGGTCATGAATTACATGCCATTTACCTCCATCTGAATGAAATCACACAAGCTCTTAGTGAAGCCAAAAATCTCAGTTTCTTACATTAATACACACTGACTTGATGAGGTTCTTTGAGGTACTGTAAAGGTTATCTTCAAAATAGCAAAATATTTATTTGTCAATAAAATATGTGACTTGAAAAAATTCACAATAATCTTTCAGAGATGCTGAGCCACAAAATCTCAGTGTCTTTTATTAAAGAAAGCAGATCACAGGTCCACATATTGCTGGGAGGCATTCCTTCCAAGATGACCACACCTGGTATCAAAGATTCTGCCAACACCCCTGGAAAGGTCCACAGGTATGTCTCTGAGAATCATTAATTGGCCAGAGTCAAGGCCTCTGCTACACAGCTCACTGGTGCTCAGGAGGATGTGGTATAAAGGAGCCAACAGAACTGAATTTCAAGCCCAGATTGTTCACCTACTAGTAGGATGATCTTGAAAAACTTCTCTAACTCCTCTGAGTCTAGAGTTTTCCCATCAGCAGATTGAGAATACCTACCTAAAAATGTATGCTTAAGGATCAAATATGATCATATGTAAATGGATCTAGCCATGTGCCTGGTACTCGGTGAAATTTTGGTTGCTTTAAACTGAATAAAGATCTCAAAACTTCTATTGTTCCTTCTTCTGAGGCTCCAACTTGAAGTTTTCCTGGGAGCTGAGGGCTTTTCCCTTAGGCCTCATCACTATAACCTGCTGTGCTTCCAGGACTGGCCCACAGTGTCTGTGAGACCCTCTGAACACAGGGCCCTTTGCTCAAGGTGAATCTGAAATGAAGCAGGACCCTATGGTCCTTCCCGCTTCCCCTCCCCATGTCCTCTGCCTGCTTTTTGTCTGTAGAAAAATTTTAGCCAAAGAATAAGTTTAATCAGAGAAGTGAGAAAATGTAGAAGCAAAGAAAAACAGTCCAACAAGACTAAATAATAATAGTTGAGTCATTAAGTGTAGTCAAGGACTTTTAGTTCCTCCTCAAGGGCTATAGATAATATTCTGAGCCGTATCCTGTGAGCTGTCTTGTAGAGACTGAAACCCCCACCAGATGGAAGAAGTTAACTACATAATGACCAGACTGTAGCCATGACATAAGCTGCCACAATTCCAAGAATTGGCCTCAGAGAAATGGGAAAAAATCGATCCTGGAACTAAAGACTAACTGTACTTAAAACAATCAAGAAGATGCTGATCGGTCCACCACATGACAAATTTCAAGATGACCGTCAGAGCTGACTGTACTATTTCTGCATGTAGCCCCCTCCCTCTGTCTATAAAAGCTCTTGTCCACTGATTGTCAGTTGGGGGGGATCAGCCTTTGGACAGCAGTCCGCCCTCCCCTCCCCCACCCCTGGTTGCCGGCATCCAAAATAAAGCAAACTTTCCTTTCCACCAACTTGCCTCTTTATTGGCTTCTGAGCAGCAAGCAGCTGGACCCTCATTTTCACTAACAAACCCACGGCTGCCCCATTGAGGCTACAGGTGCAACAACCTCTCTCCCCACTCACTTTCTCCCCCCATTCAGCTCTGGGCACTGTTTCCACCCACCTCCATCTGTGCTCTTAGCCGCTCACTCCAGGTGTATAAGAAATCCCATGGACGGAACCAGGCAGAGTCTCTCTCTGAGCTTCATACAACTATCTCCTCCAGTGAGCAGGGCAGCTCCAACTCTACATCTGTCATTTCCATTTTTATTCAATTAGCATCTGACATGCACTAATCTAATCATCCTCTGTGCATATGGATATTGGGTTAAGATAGCATATGATAAATACAGTACTCAATGGAATCCTTAATTTACTTCAGTGAGTGTTGTAAGGCAATTCATCACTCCATCTGTAGATTTTACCACTCACCATGTGATGATTGTGTAATTCTATTATTTTTCACTAACATTCACTGAGTGTTTTACACTTTACCAAACACTTTCAAATATCAGTTTGATCTTCACAAAAATCCTGTGTGGTAGGGAGACCAGATATTGTTAGTTGCATTTTTTTTTATGATGAGTGACAGAAAACTTAAGTCAACTGGCTAAAGCTACTCTTCTAATCCATTGTCCAATAAACTAGATCCTACACATTATGGTTTAAAAATCCATGCCTTTCTCACTATACTCTGTTGTTTCCTAGTGTGTTATCTTTTATCTAACTATTAATAGAAGTGGTCAAAACACAAGTAAGCCTCTGAAATTAGGATCAGATTATGTGTATCAAATCAAGTGATTAAAGAAAGGAAAACTGTACCGAGAAAGGCTCTCTTTAATTTGTATTCAAAATGTTATATTCCTTATAAAAGCAAAGTGTAAAACCAAATTGTTTTTCGGGTTATAAAAATTACACATGGTAATTATAGAAAATGTAAATGAGAAAACGTCACCAGGATGCTATTTTGAGTATACTCGATATTTATTGTGTATTTTGAGTATGGGAAAGATGAGAGGTGATTTATGTTTTTAATCTATCCCTCTGGCTGCTCTGAGGAGAGTAGTTAGGGCCCAAGAGGCAGAAGAGAGACCAGCTTGTGGGCTACTGCAGGAGCAGCCAAGAGGCGAGGGAAGCTTGGACCAGGTGGAAGCATGGTAGGTGCTAACATGTGACGTCTGGAATGAGGTGTACTGGAAAGGTACAGCAGATTGTGGGCTGTCAGCAAAAGAGAGACAGCAGGAGTAACTCAAGACTTTGGCCTGAGAAATCGGTGGCTAAGGGGTGTCATTTGGTGCACTAGGAAAGAGAGAGGCAGGAGTAGGTTTTGTAGGAAGAAATCAAGGATTCTGTTTTTTATGTGTTATGCTTGAAGTACCAGCTGGTCATCCATGTGGACTATCCAGTGGTCAGTTGAATATGTGAGCTTAGAAAACAGGGGAGAGTGGGGGTACAAGAGAGCAACTTGGGTGTATTATTATGACACCACACTGTCTCACACACTGATGCAGCTTGAAATGTGTCACGAATGGTGACTAGGGGATTGGAACAGCTGACCAGTCAGCACAGTTACTCCACTCATCTAAGAAGGTCAGTTTAGATCAACTCCTCTAAACTAGGAGACCACATGGATGAAAGGATAAAATTGATAATGCTACACTTGACTGACCCAGATACAATGTATATGAAACCATTTGCTTCCCTATTAATAATGTGTTTATTGATTATTATAGGAGCCTTTCTCAAACAACCCTTGCTCCCACTTGCTTTGTAAGTGCTTTTTGTTTGGTTGGTTTCTGTTTTGTTTTGGGATTGAGTCGATCCTTATTTCTTTGTATTTATGAGGCAGAGATAGTTGTTCAGACACATAAAACAATTTTGTTTTATTTTTAAATTATTCATTCTAAGTAACAGTCATTATACTAACCTTTAGCTGTCCGGTTTGTTATTAGTTCAAAAATCATTTCTGAACAACAAATTACTTTTATCCTCTCAAGCCTACAGCAATGACGGCTGAGTCAAACAGCTGTATGTGTGTGAGATGGGGGAGGGGGTCATCTTACATCTCTTACACTGATTCCTGGATCACCAAGCAGCCTTCTGATTATGACTTAGCTTCCTATCTCATACTGGTAAGAATACACTGGCCTTCATGAGAGTTATAATTCTCATTGAAGAGTATTACACTGATCTTCTGAAATACATACATACACTATTCACATGAGGAGCCAAGAAGCAAAAACATGTATTAAGATTTGGAAGAAACGGAGGGTGGGAGGGAGGGAGACGCAAGAGGGAGGAGATATGGGGACATATGTATATGTATAGCTGATTCACTTTGTTATAGAGTAGAAATTAACACACCATTGTAAAGCAATTATACTCCAAAAAAGATGTTTTTAAAAAAAAGATTTGGAAGAAACATAACAAAAGGAAAAGCTTGATAAGATAGGCTCAATGGGCAGCATTGACATCACCAATGAGCAATGGCATCAGGGATTCAGCAGCTGATGGTGGTACCTGGGCGGAAGAAACCAGCAGGGATGCACAGCTGATGATAAAGAGAAAACTGCATAACTTAAAAGGCTGAAGGGTTGCTGCACAGACACCTGCACTTAATTTAGATGAGTATCTTTGAAGAAATGATGCATTGCTGTTGTGGATTAATAGCTATCTCCCCAACCTTGTTGATCCTTGACAGTCTCAGGGTGAAGTGAGAAGGGCAAGCCCAACGGTGTGGCAGAGCAGCATCGGGACCACAGGGAGAATCTGCTGTATGGAGCACAGCCTAGGGGCAAGTCAGGCTACTGATGCCACCATGCTGGGTAAACAACAGTTGTTTCTAGTGTGTATTTTATGATGGGGACCATGCTAAGTGCTTTCCATACATTCCCCACTCACTCCTCAGACAATGTTAAGAGCTAAGTTCCATCACTCTTTCACAGCTGTGGCTGCAGAATTCCTGAGAGATTCATTGTCTAACTGGGATAAACAAAAAGCAGCACAATGGAGGCGCTCCAGGCAGGCCTCTACTGGGTACCAGTGATAGGAAACCAACCTGAATAAGCTGAAGAAGAAAAAGAAATTTAACCTGATTCGTATAAGCACTATGTTCTCACAAGGGGGTGGTCCCGCCATTTCAGGGGCACTGGCACAAGGACTGAACACCCTGCCACTCCTCTCCACTTTTCTCACTGTGTTGGCTCAGTTCCCTCTTTCTTCAAAGTGGCTTCCTTCTCACTGTAAGGAATGGAGCTGCCAGCAGCTCCCAGCTCCTATAGACCCCCTTCACCACCTGAGGGAGGTGCCCTCTTCTTACACCTGGACCACTTACCTGGTCGGGGTAGGCTGCTCAGATCAGCTCAGGTCTTCTGGTGTCCCTGACCATTTCATCAACCACGGCCAGGAGGGCAAGGGAGCCACACAGAGAGGGCCCTGGGGGAGCCTGGTCCCCTTCATGATTCCATCCTTGAAACGAGATCACTTTGCAGACAAAGCCAAAAAGAAGAAGCAGGACATTAAAAGAAAAGAAATGGGACCATATAACTTCAGAAGTTTAGTTCCAGAACATTCACAATAGATGAATCACTGGTGTGTCTGCTTTGTATGATACCAGAACCTAGAAAAGGAAACACTTAGAATATCCAGATTCTCATTTGTCTTCACCTGTGAGGCAGCTCCTCCATACATAAAATAATCCTCTTCCCCAAATACAAAGAAATAAAGAGTAGAAGTTTTAACATTTAGAGTCTCAGTCCCCTTTAAGAATTTGATTAAATCTATGGGCCAGTGATGAAATTATTATCCTGAAGCTTTAAATCCACCCAGCTTTGTGTAGTTATCTGAAGAAAACAAAACCCACTAATTCGAAGAGATATATACATCCCCTTGTTCATTGCAGCATTATTTACAGTAGTCAAGCTATGGAAGCAACATAAATGTCCATCAATAGAGGAAGGGAAAAAGAAGATCTGATATATATACATACATACATACACACACACACAAACAATGGAATACTACTCAGCCATAGAAAAGAATGAAATCTTGCCATTTGGGACAACATGCTTGGACCTAGAAGGTATTATGCTAAGTGAAATAAGTCGATTATTTCAAATATCATACAATTTCACTTATATGTGGAATCTAAAAAAACAAAACAAAACAAATGAACAAACATAAGAAAAGGAGAAACAGAGTTATAGATACAGAAAACAAACAGGTATTTGGCAGAAGGGAGGGCATAGGGGGCAGAAAGAAATAGGAGAGGGAGATTAAGAGGTACCAACTTCCAGTTGCAAAATATATGTCACAGGTATGAAATGTACAGTGTGGGGAATATAGTCAATAACTATAATATATGGTTATATATAACTATAATATGGTGATGGTGAAACAGAGCAGGACCTTATGGTCCTTACCCCCCATCCCCCACCATGTCCTCAGCCTGCCTTTCGTCTGTGGAAAAAATTTAACCAAAGAATAAGTTTAATCAGAGAAGTGAGAAAATGCATAAACAGAGGAAAGCAGTCAAAGGAGACCAAAGAATAATTCAATCGTTAAGCATAGTCAGAGACTTTTATTTCCTCCTTAAGGGCTATAGATAATATTCTGAGCCATTTTCTGAGCTGTCTTATAGATACTGAAACCCCCACCAGGTGGAAGAAGTTAACTACATGATGACCAGGCTGTAGCCATGACATAAGCTGCAACAATTCCAAGAATTGGCCTCAAAGAAATGGAAACAAACCGACCCTGGAACTGAAGATTAACTGTATCTAAAACAATCAAGATGACTCTGGTCAGACCACCGATGACCAATTTCAAGATGACTGTCAGAGCTAACTGTATTGTTTCTGCATGTATCCCCCTCCCTCTGTCTATAAGACCTCTTGCCCCCGGATTGTCAGTGGGGGAGTCGGCCTTTGGAGGGGCCTCTGCCCTCCCCCACTGCTGCCAGCCTCTGAAATAAAGCAGCCTTTCCTTTTCTACCAACACTTATCTCTCAAGAAATGGCTTTCAAGTGGCGAGCAGCCAGACCTGGGTTCAGTAACAATGGGTGGTAACTAGACATATCATGGTGATCAGTTTGAAATGTATACAAATATCAAATCACTACGTTGTGTAATAGGAACTAACATCATGTTGCAGGTCAGTTATACTTCAGACAGACAAACTCAGAAAAAGATATCAGATTTGTGATTACCAGTGGCAGGGAGTGAGGGAGGGGGAATTGGATGAAGGCAGTCAAAAGGTACAAACTTGGGAATTCCCTGGCAGTCCAGTGGTTAGGGCTCTGTGTTTTCATTGCTGAGGGCAAAGGTTCAATCCCTGGTCAGGGAACTAAGATCCTGCAAGACACACAGCTAGGCCAAAAAAAAAAGGTACAAACTTCCAGTAATATAAATAGGTACTAGGGATGTAAGGTACAACACGATAAATATAACTTACACTGCAGTACTTTATATATGAAAGTTAAGAGAGTAAATCCTAAGAGTTTTCAAGGAAAAATAATTTTTTACTATTTCTTTGATTTTGTGTCTATATGAGATGATGGATGGTCACTAAACTTACTGTGGTCATCATTTCATGACGTATATAAGTCAAATCATTATGCTGTATACCTTAAAGTTGTACAGTGCTGTATGTCAATTATATCTCAATAAAACTGGAAGAAAAGAAAGAAAGAAAATCCTAACCATCAATCAATCAATCAGTCAACCCACCCAGCTTTGCAAGGCTGAGCCTACCGATAGGGGCGCTCCTCAGAGAGGCAACATGGGAGGACCAAAAAAGGTCTTGCTTCATCCCACCAGCCTGCGGGTTCCCTGAGCACCGCCCCAGGAGGTTTTCCACCCCAGCAGGAGCACTTTGTTTGGAAGTTGCGGTTGAGTCCAGTATAAAGAGATTCCAACACTCTCCCAGTTAGCCTAGGGCACCCCCTCAGAGACCCCACACCACTGCCTGGTGTCCCCCTGAGAGGTCAGGGCCCCAGCACCCCCGGCTGCTGCTCCTCCACCATCTGAGTTTCAGGTTCTAAATGCTAACGATTCCAGCCCCTTTCTTTTCTGCGGAGCAGTGGCAGCCTCCTGCAATTGCTGCTTCTGTGATAATTTCGAATTTTCTTTTTGCCTTTTCACTTATCTTGTTAATAATTTTACACTTATTTAACAGTTCTTTGTATTAAATACTCTCTAGTAAAATAGCTGGTATGATTTCTGTCTCCTAAATAGATAGGTATGGACATATTCCCAGAAATATGCACTTATTACATCCACATATTCCATTTTGCACAAAACTTGTAACGTGTTCACTGATACACTGAAACTCATCTATAGGCATTTATGAAACCTCTGAACCCAAGGTTAAGAATCTAACGTCTGATGCAGGACATGTTCAATAACTGTTCTTAGAAAACAATTTGCATGTGCCATGAGTTCCAAGTTATTGCTCACGGAAAATTCCAAATAGTCTTATAAGTAAAGGTTGTGTTGTTACCTGTGTTGTGTGCTGTTTCCTGAAAGGTGGCCCTGGCATTTCAAGTGAGATATCACATTAGAAGACTGTAAACTCGATAAAAGGTTAATAATCAAGATCCTGAAGGAGAATTTCATGGTCTTCTTTTTGATCATAGTCTGTTCTCTGAATATTTTAAAGAACTGATATTTTTTTAAAGTCTATTCTTGTAATGTTTTTCAACCTTTATTTTGGCAAGTCCCAATGAATCAAGTTCTCTTGAGTTTAAGTAGACTCAAGGTAAAAGCTGATATTAAGATTTCTAGAAAATTGTAAAGTTGGTGTCATGTGAGAAGTGTCATCTTTTTCCTCTAATAGAGAGAACTCTGAGATGCACTGTGGTTTCTCCAAAAAGTGGACAACATTGTCTCCTGGGGCACAGAAAGAATTCTAGAGCTTCTATGTATACCCACCTTTTATCTCATGCTTTTTAAATTTCTATTTTCATGCATGTTTTACGATGAACATAATGTATTCATTTGATTTAAAAATGGAAATATTTTATATAGCCCTGAGTACCCACTTTTAGAAAATTTTGGAGACCACTGCTCTATTTTTTTCATTCTAGGTTATTACAAAGTATTGAATATAGTTCCCTGTGCTATACAGAAGGTCCTTGTTGATTATCTATTTTATATATAGTAGTGTGCATATGTTAATCACAAACTCTTACTTTATCCCTTCCCCACTTTCCCCTTTGGTAACCATAAGTTTGTTTTCTTTGGGAGACCACTGCTCTAATGATAAGGAACCATGTGTCTGGAGCAAGGATAAGCAAACTTGAGCTGCAGGTCAGCTCTGCCCCAGGTGTGCTCTTGCAGGGCCCTCCAAGCTAAGGATGGGAGAAGAGAAAGGTGAGAATGCATGGCAGAGACTGTATGTGGCTCACAAAGGCTGAAATGTTTATCAACTGCCCTTCACAGGAAACCTTTGCCAACCGCTGCTTTGGAGTGAGTCCACTAAAAATGTCTCCAAAATTCTTGGAAAAGGCAAGGGAGATTCCCTTCTCGCTTCGTTAATGAGATGAGCACAGATGAAAAGGGGCAGGGGCCTGGTGCTTGCAGTACAACTGTGGGTGTGACAGACATCAAAGCAGTCATTGGACACAGGTGGGAAGTCAAGGGCAGAGAAACCGCACTGATGACTTCATGGAGGGTAATGACAGCTCTCGCAGGGGGCCTGTTACACTGGCTTGGAGTGTCTCACAATTAAACAAGCTTCATTCTATGAGAAGGAGGTAAGTAAGTAAAGAGTAAGTTGACAATAGAAGTTTTATATCATCATCTATGACTATGAAATGTCACAATGACTAATGCTCGAAAGGTGATTCTGAATCATCAAAACCAGGATCAATTATTTTCAGTATCCTCTTGTTAAAGAGTGAGAAATACATTTTTGACACATTTATACCAGAGGAAATGGCTGAAATAAATAATCCTGAACTGAATAGTTTAATCCACATCCAAGAAACTAGGCTACACAGAATAACTTGATACACAGTTGACCAATTCTTGATCATATAAAGATGGAAATGGAAGCTGAAAGCCAAACTGCTGAGAGCCAATTCATTGATGATGCCCCTCAGTACCTGTTAATGAAGAAGAGAAAATTAAAATATAAGGTAATTAGGCTGCCTATGTTAGGGGCAGTAAGGCTTTCCAGAGGGCCTAATTAACTGTAATGTGTTCATTCGGCTCCATTTTAGAATTCCCCAAATATGCTACTTAGTATCTAAAATCTGGAAGATCTGTCCTTTGACCACCGGATCAAGTAGAATTAGCCTTTTCAAATTTAGATATAAATGTCTAATAAAAAGCATACAGCAACTCATGTCTGTGACTGCCAGGGATGGAAATTTCTGTTGTTCACAGAAGGACCATATTACAACATGAATGGTTCGAATGCAGGGGCACAGACACTTCCAGATGACACCAGCATCCGTTCCACCTTGTTACTCTCCAACAGAACTTTGATTTTGTTTATAAGCACTAGTGCTTTAAATACACTATTGAATTTAATTTTCTCAATAGGTCTACCATTATTCCCCATTTCACAAAGAGGTTAGATAACTCACCCAAGATGACTCAACTAGGAAGTAGAGACCTCAAACTCAAATCCAGATCTGATGGTCTCTGTTGTTTCTTCCATGATGCTAAGTCCAGTGCATTGCACATAGATGGCTGCTCAATAACAGTTTTGTTCAAAGATGTTTCCATAACAGACAGTCAAAGAAGCTAGGGAGAGTGTCACTGTCTTTGTCAGAGAGCAGGTTTATTTACTCATTCCAGGATAATAATGTCTTCCTGCCCTCGTCAGAGGAGATGCACTTGCATTCCAAGGTAAGAAAAATAATATCTTCCTTGGAAGCGAAGATTGGACAGGTTTGCCAGCATCTCAGTAAGCTTAGGGTTTCCTATGCTTGGGTGACCCAGCTGTGACACACACCCCCATGCACAGCATCTTTCTGGGCCTACACCTGCACCCCCCATGGGACTGGGGGACAAGGAAACTGATATAAACATTAAGCTCTGATGTGTGAACTGTCTACATGCATTTGGGCTTGTTGTCTCTTTAAGGAAGGAAGCTGTGGGAATAGGCAAGTACACCCAGCAACTGCATAGCGTCTGCCCAACCGCTCAACTATAGACAGGGGGTATTTAGGAATCCAGCTGAGACACCTCTTTCTGGTCCAACAGGATGATGTCAAAAGAATCAAGAACCTACCATTCAAGTACATCTCACTTTTTAAAAAAAAAAAAAAAAAGATATAGTTATCCCAGAGCAGTAGTTCTCAGATTTTTGGTATTTGTCACACTCTTGAATTCCAGAAGTTTGGCAGCAGTGTTGAAGTAAGTAAATACCAAAATCAACACCATCAGAGTCACTAACAATAACACAGAAATCTCTATCAGAGTGTAACATCTCTCAGTTTCCCTGGTTATGGAGCCATTCATTCCCTTTCTACACAGCTTTCTGTGGGGCTGGATGAACAGAGCCATCTCCTGCCCTGACCTTATCCTATCACATCCTGCTTGTGCAGAATATCTCACCTGTTTCTGTAAGCATGTGCTTTTTCCTTAATGCCTGTTTGATATTCAGTCTACATTACATAGATTCAGTAGATTCAGTCTACGTTACATCTCACAGCGCCTGAGTGACAGTACTCAGAGCAAAGACAAAATGTGATACTCTGATAAAAATTTCATGTCATATGATTGGGTGAATAACCTGGTCCACCTCTGCCCAGCACACCAGGCGAGAGCCACCATCTTGGGCCCTAAGCAGCACATCCATAGTCACTAAACACTTAACTATGCCCAGAGAGTGATATTCCAAGCTTGGTGGAGGATGGTGATTCTATTCTAGTTTTGAATGGTCCCTGCCATCAAAGACATAATATACTTTGGAAAACAGGATATATGTGTATTATCCAAAGAAAACATCTATAAATAATACCATTACAAGAACCAATTAATGTTGTGGGTATAAAGCTCAATCCATAATCCAGGTGCACAGAAAACATTGAATTTTTAAATTATCTTTAAATATACTTAAATCCAACTCCAAATACCCAGGCTACTGAGTTTTTCCTCCCCCCAGAATGCACAGAGGTTGCATGTGTTACAACCTCCAAGGCACAGTGGGACTCCATGCCCCCCATTCCTGGCTCATTCATCTTCACTAATCACTTCTTATACCTGGCTGACCTCACCTCTCACTGGACACAGTGTCTTCAGCAAGGCTGGGGGAGACCTGCGCCCAGGGTGAGGCCTCCCCTTGTGAACAACACACTCTTCCCATTCAAAAAATATCCATCACTCAAAGAGTTCATGTTCTGGAGGATGCAAGGAACACCCCACTGTGACCCACCTCCTCTCCCCCATTCATGAGGAGAAGACCCTCTCTCTCTTGCCTTCCCACTTTCTCTATCTCCTTCCCCCCCACCTTATTTTTCTTGGACACATAATCTTATTTCAATTACAACAATTATACAACTATTATACAACACAACAAAAACTAATAGTTAGATGGTGTTTATTACACATCAGGCACTGCTCTCATGTTCTAGTATCTTTACTCATCTGTCCTCATACAGATGACCTTTGTCCAAGGTCAGATAACTGGTAAAACTAGCTGATTGCTAATTCGGGCATTTGATAAAGATAATAGGAACCCCTGACCTCAAGAAGCTTCTGTTTTCCAACACACCCCTGTTCACGCAGCGAAAGGTTGTGGAAGCTTCCTCACAGAATGAGAACCATGGATAAGAGTAAGACATGAGTACGTTCTAGTTTTCTCCTTCAAGTTATTTTTTTAATAGATTTTTATTGCAATATAATTGCTTCACAATACTGTGTTAGTTTCTGTTGCACAACAAAGAGAATCAGCCATATGCATACACGTCCCCATATCCCCTCCCTCTTGAGCCTCCTTCCCATCCTCCCTATCCCACCCCTCTAGGTCATCACAAAGCACCAAGCCATCTCCCTGTGCTATGCTGCTGCTTCCCACCAGCCAGCTATTTTACATTTGGTAGCGTATATATGTCGATGCTACTCTCACTTCACCGCAGCTTTGCCCTCCCACCCCATGTCCTCAAGTCCATTTTCTATGTCTACCTCTTTGTCTACCTGCCCTGCAACTAGGTTCATCAATACCATTTTTTTTTAGATTCCATATATATACATTAGCATACCGTATTCATTTTTTTCTTTCTGACTCACTTCACTCTGCGTGACACACTCTAGGTCAATCCACCTCACTACAAATAACTCAATTTCGTTTCTTTTTATGGCTGACTAATATTCCATTGTATATAAGTGCCACATCTTCTTTATCCATTCAGCAGTCGATACACATTTAGGTTGGTTCCATGTCCTGGCTATTGTAAATAGTGCTGCAATTAACATTGTGATACATGTCTCTTTTTGAATTATGGTTTTCTCAGGGTATATGCTCAGTAGTGGGATTGCTGGGTCATATGGTAGTTCTATTTTAAGTTTTTTAAGGAACTTCCTTACTGTTTTCCATAGTGGTTGTATCAATTTACATTCCCACCAACAGTGCAGCAGGGTTTCCTTTTCACCACACCCTTTCCAGCATTTATTGTTTCTAGATTTTTTGATAATGGCCATTCTGACCAACGTGAGGTGATACCTCATTGTAGTTTTGATTTGCATTTCTCTAATAATTAGTGAGGTTGGGGTCAGCCTTATTTTAAACATCATTCTAAAAACCTTACAGAGTTGGAGTTTTATTATGATAGTTTTTTAACAGAGTGGGTTTGGATTTGAATAACATTACCAGGTATAAAACGTTTAACTTGAATGTTCAAAACAAGAAACATTCAACTTTGTGAATTTATTACTCAATTTTATCTGGACAGCTGGATAACTATCCTGTAGCAATGAATTCTAGCAATATTAATCTGTGATTTTACGGGAAGCAATGTCAAGAATGTTTAGATCACGAATCCTCAGCCCTGACTCTGAGGTTTTTCAGAGCCACCATCCACGGGAAATTTCCAATAACCTTTAAGTGAAAAGCAACGTCCTAGACTCCAAGAAAGTACTCCTTGGAGGGCTATTGCTCTTCCGGGGCAGAGGAAAGCTGGAAATAATGAACATGCACACTCTCCCTTTCTCCTTTTAGCTCTCTCTCTGTCTTTATAAAGAGTTGTAAAAGCTAAGGCCAAATCATTATACTCTTAATACTGTGTTTCCAGAAAATAAGATTTCTGAGACATCTAGAATTTGTTCCCATCTCAAAGAACACTGTGAAAAAATCAAGATATTTTTCTCCTGATAATTCATCCAACATGATCAAATGTGAAATGATATAAATTTCTGGTGTCATATTTTTTCTTATTCCCAATAGTAAATATTATGAAGCAGCCTTCATTTTTAAAGGGGAAATACAAAGTCTGATAAGTGTTTCAAGAAGAAAAATAAGAATTGATTCACTCTATCAAAGCCTGTCATGTAACAGCTGAGTCCTGACATCACCACCAACAAAAAACACACATGCCAAAGACAGCAAGATGCATTAGGAAGATAAAGTGCAATGCTTCAAACCAAAGCACCCACTGGACAGATGAAGATGGGCCTGAATCCTGCATGAAGAAGGGGATGCTGGGAAGGCAGCAGTGACCAGGCAGCACTGGGCAGTAACTAGAATGGCAGTCTCATTCCATACCTGCAGACAGGGCAGCTGCCATGTGTTTTTTGACATTGTCACTAAGAGCCAAGTCATCTTTCTCATTAGGCTCTTTAAATGCCACCTGATCATGCTGAGAAATCTTCTGCAACAAAAAAGAATTTCAGTGATCACCAAAGGACGGTGCAGTGAAAAGCTAAACAAAGACAATGACATTAAGACAATGCAAAACTCTAACCTGCCACTGATACATTATTTCAGTGTTGTCACAAGTTACAGACATTCAATCTGAAAACCTAATGCAAATTACAGAATTGCTTGGCAGTTTCCCCTTCTGTCATTGTTGGGTGATATTCATGGCTGAAGCCAGCTACCCCACAACAAAACTCTGAATATCATCTTTTAAATGCAAATCAAGAATTTGGTGGCTGGATTCTCAGTTCCCAGATCTAGGGCAGCCAGAATATGTTTGACTCTATCTCCAATCTATCACCATGAAGCATCCAGAAAGCATCCCGGAAAAGATGCTCAGAATTTTGTGAACTTCTTAGACCATGGAAGGTTATTTATCACAAACTTCCATCTCTTCTTCCATGGCTGCCTTATCTCACTATTCTAGATAAGGGAACAGAGAAAGGAAAATAAAAATTAAAAATAAAATAAGGATGAAGTGATTGCTGTTAATGCATCCACCAACAGTGAAAAGCAAGAAAATGCTAATTATTTAACAATTAGCAATGCTGTCCCCTTAATTAGAAGTGTAACACATTAAGGAGAAACTTGAACAAATAATTTTCAACTTGGTTGAATTGTCAACCCTAGAAGTAAGAACCACTAGGGCAAACTTAATACAGTCAGCCCTCCATATCCCGGGATTCCACATCTGTGGATTCAACCAACCACGGATGGAAAATATTCAGAAAAAAAATTCCAGGAAGTTCCAAAAAGCAAAACTTGAATTCACCATGCTCAGGCAATTATTTACATAGCAATTACATTGTATTTACAACTATTTACGTAGCATTTATATTGCATTTACAGCTATTTACATAGTATTTACATTGTATAAATTATGGTAAGTAGTCTAGAGATGTTTTAAAGTGTATGGAGGATGTGGGTAGGCTACATGAAAATACTACACCATTGTCTATAAGGGATTGATTTTGGTATGGGGGGACCAAATCCTGGAACCCATTCCTCTCAGATACCATGGGAAGACTGAACTAGGGCAATCTGTAAACACATTCTGGACCCTTGTTATTGGGGCTTCTGTGACTTTACATCACTTAGGACAGCAGTTCTCAAAAGCGTGGTCCACAGACCCACTAGAAGTCCCCAGGATCCTTTCAGAGGGAACATCAGGTCCCTATTTTCATAATAATAAGAAGCAGCTCTTTGCCTTTCTCATTGCACTGACATAGTGATCTCAGGGGTGCTGTGGGGTGGCCAGGGCTCTGGCAGCTTGAAGCAGGATCTCAGTACCCAGACCAGGGATTGAACCCAGGCTGAGACAATGAAAGCACCAAATCCTAACCACTAGACCACAAAGGCTGGTGACTATAAGCCCCTGGCTCTTGTCTGCTTTGAAGAGAGGAATTTCAGCAAAGAGATGGAAAGTAGTGAAACAAGTAAAGTGTTTATTAGGAGGAAAAATTACGTGCAGATAGACACATGGGCAGACTCAGAGATAAAATCGCATTTTGGAGTGAATTAAATCACTTATATGGAAGCAATTCTTCCTGATTTCCTCTGGTCAACCATCTTGCTTTGTGTGGATTTGAGTCCATATCTGTTCTGGCTCTGGGCCCTCCCCTGTGTGCGCACACATCTTTTAGTCAAGATGGATTTCAGCGTGAGGGTCCCTGGGAAGTTAACAAAACTTATTATGGTCTGGTGCCCCCTCCCCTGAGGAACCTTTCTGTGCATGCATAGCTTGACCTTGACCTCAAGAATGAGAAATACGTGGCCTCCTTATCTTTTACCCAAGCAGCCCCTCTCTGTTCCTGCCATTCCCACTATCTAGAAGTATCCACAGGAGACAAAGTCCAGCTGCTTATCCTGTTCCTGTTATTTATCTTTATTTTTAAAGTGTAAACAGGAGGCTAGTTGTAAATGTCTAAACTTGGGCCCATCTATCTCCTGTCTCAACTGCACTTACAATGCAAAGCAGTATGAGTTAGTGAGAACAACTTCTGGTACCTCAGCCTGAATCAGTCACTTGTTCCTCTGAAACTCATAGTTGGGGCTTTGAGGCTGTTTCACTTAAAGGTGTCCTTGATGAATCAGTAAAAAGTATTCATTTTATTAACTTTCAATCCTTAAGTTCACTCCTTTCTTAGTATTTCATGTGACAAAATATACACAAAGCCCTTTTTCTCTGTACCAAAGTACAGTGTTTGTCTTGAGGAAAAGCACTTATGTAATTCTTTGAGTTGTGAGGTGAACTAGCTGGCCAGACATTTCAGTCAATAGAGAATGATAAACTGTTCACTCATTTAGGTAATATTTCCTGAGGTCAGTGTTCTTCTTGGTCTAGATGGGAGGTGGGGGGTGACACTCTGTGCTGTCCAGCAGCTCCTCTGAGGATGGCAGCCCCCCACCAGCCTCAGGAGACTCAGGTTACTGAATGGAGAGAGACAACCCCTGAGTGGTCTTAAGCTGTTCTTCCACAGACTTCCAAACAGAAAATGGAAATGAGATTGACAGAAAATGATGTTTCTAAAAATAAAACAAAAAGAAAGGAAAAAAAAGTAAAATTTCGGGGGACAGCTTGTTATAGATTAAGAAAAGCAGAGTAAAACTGGCTTCCTGGATGTTTTCCAACTCTTATCACACATCCCAACACTGTGCAATACACAAGGTTAAATGACACACTGGTTTACCAAATCTTGAGCTAGAAAACATAAAATACATGCTTTGGTGTTGGCTTTAAACATTGTGGGGGGATGGTGGGTAGAAAAAAAGTCCTAGCTGGCAGTTTATTAGGTTAGAAAATTCTGGTAGCTTTTCCTGATATAAACTAGAAAGTAACATGATGCTAATTATCATGAGGGAATTAATTCATGGACTGATCAATAATACATATAAAATGAGGTTTCCACTACCAAGAAAACAGGTGTCTCCTTGATGGAAAGGCAAAGTTATACAGTACAACCTCCTGTAATTTCACAGTCTGTGATTCTTCATAAAACTTTTAAAGATCAATTATGTCCTATCAATGTTAGATCCAAGCCAACTAAGTGATTTATGTACAAATACCCTCACACATGGAGTAACTGTTGATTGAGTAACTTATCTTTATTAAATATGAACTCAAGAGATTATATTGGGAAGCAATTTACACTTATGACCTTCTCTATGTTTATTAATTCACCTCCACTTTCTATTTTAAAACTATACCTTTTAAATAACTAGAGGACAAGAGATATTGCTTTTATTTTAGAATGAAATTAAACACAGTAGTTTAATGCAGTAATTCAGATGTATCCATAAATTTTAAGTGATATTTTATTTAATTCAGTTTTTCAAAGTAAAATCTTTCAATGGTGCTGCACTGCAAAGAAAATTCCAGTCCCCAAGAGCTGGCTTCATTTATTCATTATACAAACATTCCCACATTATCCTCTACTACACTGAAGACACAGTGCTGGGCACAAATGATAAGAAGCAACCTCTGGTCTCAAGGAGCACACAGTCTAATGGTGGAAACTGACACATGAACAGATCATTATAAAAATGGGATGAAAAATACAGTGAAAGAAATATGCAATAGACAGATGTGTAACCCAGCCCAAGGGTAACAAAGAAACATGCTGGATGGAGTCAGGAACTCTTGCTATGAGCCTTAATGACTGAGCAGGAATTATGTAGATTCCAGCAGATGAGACTGGGTCAGTAAAGACAAAAAGGAACTAAAACCACCTCATGTGTGCAGCAAGCTGCTGCGGGGTGGAGCATTTCCCTGACAGCTACAGATCTAGGTTTGAGCTGAGTAGTAGCTGAAGTGTCATAACATAGAAAAAGATATTTAAAACTAATTTTTGGTTTAACAGTACCCTTTTTGATAGATCCCTCTGTATCACCCAATCCACCAAAGACAGTCAATGTTTGGAGTCAGTTTAACACTTTCACCAATTTTTATTTCTGTTTTTTTTTTTAACTGTATCCTGAGTGGTTCTATGTTTAAATGTTTAGTCCAAGAGAATCCCAGGTGTTTTGCTACGCTTAACAATCTTAGATTAAACACTGCAAAAGAAAAATCCCTCAGAAATAATATTAAATCTTGAGAAGAATCAGGAAAATAGCCACATGCAGCCTGACATGCCAATAGCATCACTAAATCTTTATTTCCCCCAGCTCTCATGTCATCCTGATCTGTAAATGAGTTGAAATATATCTGCAAAATCCACCCTGTTGAGAGAATCAGATTACTAAGAATGATCTCCTGGAGCAGATTGCAGCAATAATAAACTCACCTGCCATCACCCTAGAATACCTAGAACTAAAGGGAAACCCAAATCTTCACATAACAACTGGACCAAATAATCCTACCATGAAAAATAGTGATAATGGGTTATATAACCACCTTATGAATAAATATATAAATAGAATGAGTAAAATTAACTATATGCCTTCCTATCATTTATATTCCCAATAACTAATGAAGGACAAAAAGGAAATCATATCACTATTCAGTATTTTCTTCATTAAAGTGTAAAGTACAATATTAAGAACAATGTAGGCATGGAATATAAAGCAATTATACTTTGTAAAAGCTATGCTTTCAGTTCCTTCAACGCCTCTGCTGAAAATACATGAGGCAAACAGTACTATCTTAATTTTTCAGGTGCAATGCATTTATCAGAATATATTTCAAGAAAGAAAAGCCTAAAGATATTAAAAAATTAATTCTCTGTTTGTACTAAGATGTAATTCCCAGCTAAATGTGAACTCAGCAAGTCAAAACTTATGTTTCACAATTGCATTTACATCGATTAAATGTATCAACTGTTTTATGATCCAGTCTTTTGCTAAAGCTAAAATAAGTTGTTAAGGATCACATAGAGACAGATATAAAAGTGTAAAAAATTTCATTTTGCTTATTCAGCAGCCACAAAAAAAATAAATGATCATCTCCTCTGCCAGATATTGAACAAGTTCATGGGAATACAAAATACCATGTGAAACATGTTCTAAGAGAAATATGGACAAATAACTGGGAGGTGTGGCGACATCTTCACAGATGAAGGCTCTTCACAGAAGAAGGATCTAAGCCTTGAAGGTTGAAGTCACCAACAAAGGTGGAAGGGAAGGAAATCCCTGGCCCCAGGGCCAACAGAGGCACCAAGGCATGGCAGACACAGGAATGTGGGGGGAATTCTGTCTAGTCTGATGCCACCAGGACATGCGTGCCTGAGTGAAAATGGCAGGAGATGGGAAAGCAGTCAGGACCACACAGCAGGAATGATTATTGGCTACACTGAAAGTAAGCAGGAGAACAAGGTGCAGAAAGGTGAGAGCAGAAGGAAACTCTGGAGCCTTGTGATAACCTGGACACATGGACACATTTAAGACACAGGTCCACCTATGCAGATGGGAGCCAATGAGGGAAAGAGAAAAGGAAACGGACCTGAGAGACACATCAGAGACAGAGTAGTCAGGAACTGGCAACCGAGCGGATATAGAGAGGATGAAAGACTTACTAAAATGGAAGCTTAGGATAATGCTGTTTAATAGAGAAAGGGAATCCAGAAGAATAGGTTTACAGGGAAAAATAATGAGTTCAGTAACTTTCCACATTGGGTATGCAGTGCCTACAGGATTCCAAGCAGAGATGCTCAGTGTATTGTTACTGAACTGAGGTTTGGCTGCTCAGTGCTCAAAAGCCAGTGCTTGAGAGGCAAGTGTTCGTAGAAAGGAAAGTTTCTTTAATCAGAAAAGCTGGCAATCTGGGGAGAAGGCAGACTCACATCCCAAAATGAACTCCAAAGATTCTGCTCAGCCATGACACTTTTTAAAGGGGGAAAGAATTTCAGTGAATCTTCAATGCAGGAGGTCAAGCTCTGCATCATTTTCCATTGCATGCAGGCTGGCTGACTCTTCATGATCTTTCCTCAGATGCTGTCTTGCCCACATGGTCTGCCTACAGGATTGCTAAGGGAGTTGCTACGGGTAGAGACCTAGTCATTCTTCATTCCTACTTCTTTTAATCTAGGGAAAGAATCAGCAGGTTAGTCAAAGTACTGTGTGCATTTAATAGAGCATAAGTCAGGAGTTAGGTTAAATGTTAGTTAATGATATCATTTTTGTAATTAAGGTTTGGGCTTCCCTAGTGGCGCAGTGGTTGAGAGTCCCCCTGCCAATGCAGGGGACGCGGGTTCGTGCCCCGGTCTGGGAAGATCCCACATGCCACGGAACGGCTAGGCCTGTGAGCCATGGCCGCTGAGCCTGCATGTCCGGAGCCTGTGCTCCGCAGCAGGAGAGGCCACAACGGTGAGAGGCCCGCATACCGCAGAAAAAAAAAAAAAATTATAATTAAGGTTTAAGGAGAACAGAAATAGACAAACAGAAAAGGGACAAAAGAGCTGCTTACAAATCTCCACTTGACAGACATCATGCCACTTCCGTGGGAATAAGAGTGAAGGTCCATCTTCTGTAACTTTGTCATGCTGACATAGGTGCCGTATTCTTGAGTAGAAGATGTTGACATGGGTCTGTAGCATCTCTTTGCTGACAATTTTAGTTCTCACTTACATATATGGGCAGAGCAAGCTACAATTATTTTAGTGCTCACATAGATACAGATTATTATGAGCAATAATGTTAATCTCATTCTCTTGAGGCCAGTTCTTGGAACTGTCGCAGCCATAGACTCAGTACTGCTCAAGATGGAGAAGCTTATGTCATGGTTGCAGTCTGGTCATCATGCAGTTATAGTATCTGTAAAACAACTCAGGAATGTGCACCATTTACTGAATCTCTGACTCTATTGTTCTAATCCTTAACTACTTGAGCCCACTCTTTTGTGACTCATGGAGGCCTGGAAGACTTTAACTTTTCTACAAACAAGAGGCAGGAGACATGGAGGGGCCCTTGTATTTGGGGGTAGGGGGCAGTGCTCAGGGTTCTGCTCAGTTTCAGTATGATTTGGGCCTGGGACAGCAGAGGAGAGGAGCTGAATGTAAGTGATGGTCAAATGTGTGAGAAGCTGGGTCTTTGCTTCTATTTCCTCATCCTCAGTGCCTTGCACACTGTCTAGCATATAGTAGGCACTCAATCAACTTGTATTATTTAATTATACTTCTGAAGGAATTAGCATAAAAGTAAAAGATAAGGCATTAAAAATACACCCTTATAAATATAGTTGGGGCACAACTAATATTTAAGGGCAGGCAGAAGTACAGATTCCAGACACGAAAATAAGAAAAATATTAGAGAAAAGAGAGAAACCCAGGAAAGAGAGACATCTTAGAAGCCGCGAGAGAACACAGTAATGTGTGGGGAACAAAATAAGAGCGATCTAGTGCTGGTAACAAATTACAAAGGAAGCCAACACCAAAATGCAAATTAATTCATTTCTAGAGCATATTTCACCTATGTGGGCAGATCATCTGCTATAAACTAGTTTTAGGGAAGCAAAATTTTAATCTAGTAATTAACATTTATATTTGCAAATTTCTCAAACATATTCTTTATATTTAGTACTACAATCATGCAAAGATGGTTTTATTTAATCCTATTTAGCTAATAAGGTAAGTGGGACCGAGAGACACATAACAGGCTGGAGTTCCCACAAAATCAAAAACTCCACTGTTCAACACTTTGTTACACATCTCTTCATTACATCATTTTTCAGTGATGAGAATCTTTTATCCTGAGCTCTTTGTAGAAGCTGATCAGGGAACTAGTCCCACCCCACTCCCTCTCAACCTAAGTACCCCAGTGATTTCCCATTACCTCCTCTTCTGGGCACATAGTTGAGATACTTTCTTCTCATATCTATTTATCATCCTCATTTCCTATTTGGAAATACTTCTCCAAAGTGCAGTATCTTTAGCCAGAAACTAAACTTAATCAAATAAGTAACCAGAGAAAGAAAAAGACACTTAGCAGGCATCTCCAAGGAATTTTAGCTCCAAGAATCATAGAAACCATGGTTTGAAATCCTTAACAATCATCTATTCCCAAAGATCCCAAGCCTTACTGCTTATCAGAATCACCAGGAGAATTATTTATACACCAGTTCTTCTCAACTTTTTCCTAGAACCCTTGCATCAGACCCTGATGAGGCCCAAAGGGACTGTTCATGGTGATGGCACCTGGCCTGGGGCACTGGCCTCCTGAGGGCTGAAGGTGTCAGTCAGATATCTCAAGCCACACTAGTAGCCCTGTGCAGTGAAGGGTCTTCTCAGCAGCCTGGGTTGCTCAAGCGCTGAGCTTGCCAAAGAAAGGACTGGCCCTTGACTTCCTCCTGGGTGTTATTTTAGTAGGGACATTATGGTAGAAGCAGAATCATGAAGTTGCTGGGATTATCTTTCAGCTGCCAGGACAGCAAGGAACCCCTTTATTAAAGCCCATGAAGATGGGGTTGGGGACAGGGTTGAAGTTAGCCAGAGGAACGTTCACCCTGGAGACCGTTTAGTGACAGCAGGCCTCATAGGAGTGAATGGTTATATTGGCGGGAATATGAGTTCTAATTTCTAATGTGCTCTAAGGTGTTTTTTTACTTGTAGTCAGAAGTTTATACTTCAGTATATGGCCAGAAGTCATATTAAAGTTTAGACTCAAGGACAAAAAAACAAAAAACCTCTGAGCCCTGAAATTTCCTACTTGATAAGAGTGAGAACTTGGGCCATGCTATATCAGTTTGATCTCTGGGGGGCCAGACACTAAATAGCTAAGGTCAGTGACTCAGGTGCTAAATGCCTGACTGACCCCCAATTAAAACCCTGGACACCAAGGCTTGGGGGAGCTTACCCCCCAAGCAATATTTGGCAATACTTTGCACATATTGTCACTCATCATTGCTGAGAGAATTCAGTGCATCCTCATCTAATTCCATGGAGAGAACGCTGGCACCTGGCTCCTCCTGAACTTTGCCTTTTGTGCCTTTTTCATTTGCTGATATTAATCTGTGTCCTATCACAATAGACTGTAATCATGAGTGTAACAGCTTTCCCTTGAGGGTGGTCCTGGGGACCCCTAACGTTACCGAACTTAGGTTCAGCTGCTCACCACTTGAAAGCCAATAATCCAGAGACAAGTGTTGGTAGAAAGGAAAGGCTGCTTTATTCAGGAGACTGGCAACCTGGGGAGAGGTTGAACTCATCCAAAAACCAACTCCGAAGATTCTGCTGAACGCTGACAGTTTTTAAAGGGAAAAGGGGGAAACAGTCTCAGTTCATCATTAGGGTAAGGGTTAGATTCTTCATCATTTTCCATTGCATGAAAACTTGCTGACTCCTTGTGATCTTTCTTTAGATGTTATCTTGCCCACGTAGTCTGCCTGCAGAAGCTGGGGGGAAAAGATCTAGTCATCTATTAATTGCTTATTTCCTACCTCTCTAAGAAAAAAATCAACATGTTAGGTAGGAGAAATGGCTTTTCTGACTTGAGAGCCCTGGAGAAAGTGTTAAGCCAGCATGGTACCCCACTTCTGGGTTCTCTTTCCTGGCTGCCTGCCTGAGAGAGAGTGCATCTTGTCTACTCTCTGCCATGCGGTAGGACCCTATCTCTGTGGAGTATGGGCTGTGGTTGTCCAGATCTTCCAGCAAATGGCAGCTAATTCTGCCTATGTCAGCAATAAAGCCTTAAGGCACCCACAGCCACATACCACTCATGTTCTCCGACGGAGCTTCCAACAGTAATAAAGCTGATGTTCTCTGGAAGAGTCTGACTCCTGTTTTTCTCTTCATATATATGAGTTTGGGAGGTCAAAAAAAAAGGTTATTTAGTGGCCCCCTAGAATCCAGCTTCTTTTTCCAGATTGTGAGTGCAACACACAACAAATTTAAATTTATCCTCCAAAGTCCAACCCAGCTCCAACCCCACCTCCTCGAAGCTGCCGGACCCCTCTAGACTAGACTGAATTAACGTTTCCTCTGTTACTCGTTTGGAACCTTCAACTTACTCCCTGATAAAGTTTATTTCCATCTCGTATACATATATGTATTTTTCACATGTGACGCTGAGTTCTTCAGGGGGAGGATCTAAGTGTTACACTTTTCCTTTCTGTCCCTTGGCTGCTTTCTTAGTGCCATCCATAATTGTGGGTGGCCGAGCGATCCTTCCAAGCATATCAGACATCCATGAGTGAAATAATTTGTGAGTCACATTAATCTCACAACCTACAAGTAACTAACCTCTCCTCTTTTCCAATTTGACCCACTGCAGGATACGAAGCTTATTGCTGTGAATTCCTGCTCTGCTACTGTGAATCAGTGCCAGTGTATCCTTGAAGAATTTCTTCTGCCCATTTCCATACAATTACATCCCTTCAATTCGCATACACCAAGGGCCCTGGCATCTTGGTGTCATCCGTTCTCATTGCGCTATTGGCCAAGCATCACGGAATTGTGATAAGCTTGGCATGAATGCCAATGGAAAGTCCCTGCTTCCAAACCTCTTTACTAAAGACAATTTGACGTGAAATAAAGCAAGCAGGTGTGGCGTTGAACTGTTTCCTAAAGCCAAAAGAATACTGGCTGCTAGGAGGTCCAAATGTCACATTGATACCATAAATAGAGAAAATTTTGCTTTGTTGGCCTTTGCATTCTTTAAAGGCCGAGCTCTCTTCTCTGCTATAAAATCAGTTCGAAAATTGCGTCTTGGAGCCAACAATAAAAACCAAATATCTCTGTGCAGTGTGGAGCCTAGGAGGGAACTGTTAAATAATCCCAACTTTCTTATTCCTCCTAACATGTTCCTAATATTTTTGTTTTGTTCAAGAGGGCAAGTGGGCATAGAAACTTCCAGCTGAACTGGAATGGCCTCAGGATGCAGTGTATAATTTAAGACCTCTAACAAGGCTGACAAGCAGAGGCACTAAAAGAGTCTGGGGGTTAAATAAGTTGATGGAGTCAAAAACATCAGGTTATGGACCTAAGGGAAACATTCAAGGTCGGCCTGCGGGCTGAGGACGATACAGAACACAGGCTCCCAGGAGTGCAGTCCACTGGCCACCAAGAAGTCAGGATAATCAGGGGCTTGTGTCAGGGAGGACAAAGTCTCTTCCTGGGGCTCAGAGCCTGGCAGGGAAAGGCAAACCATCAGGGATGCCCCTCTCACCTTGATAACTTCAGCTAGTTAAACCCAGCCAGAAATACCAACACCAACATTTACATAGCAAGTCTTCTCAAATGTTTAATGTCAATCGGAATTTTGTTGAAATTCAATTCTGATGCTGTAGGTCAGGGACAAGGCCTAGGAACATGCATTTCAAATAAGCTGATGCTGATGCTGCCACGCTCTGAACAGTGCTATGTGCCAAATACTGCTTTATGCTCTTCACATATATTCATTCATTAAATCCTCACTGTAGGCACGGTCATTACCATCTCTTTCATCTCAGAGGGCACAGAGAGGTTCCAAATGGGCCCAGACTCTCATCACTAGTTCATGACAAAGAAAGATTTGAACCCAGGCAGACTGATCCCAGTGTCTGTGCTGTTGTAACCACCAGGCTGCCCTTCTCATCCAGGGCTATGCGTGTACTTACTGCTCTTCCGCATATATGCTTAGACACCCAGAGCTGAGCGGAATCCAGATGTCACAGATAAGCTAATCATGGCAACCATCCCTCCTGCGTCCAGCATGTCCAACAGGAAGAAAAAGTGACTCTAACTAGTCTTTAAGTAGATTAAGGGTCACTTGATCAGCAGTGTGCTGGCTGCAGGCTCGCTGCTGTGTTTTTGCCTACACTCTTCTCCCATCGTTTATTTGCTATGTCATTGCTACCTGCATCTGGCCTCAAGAACTGAAATACACAGCAGATTCACACAACGAACAATATACATGCATTCGGTCTCATTTTTTTCCCCTACAAGAGAATCTGCCTCCACGTTCTCCTCAAGACTTTGTATCTTACCAGCCTTTGTGTTTGTACCGGTTTGTTTGTCTTTGTGAGGCAGAGAAAGGCGGGCATCTCTGTGGATGAAAATAACTGTAAAAACCCTGATTCGAAAGGGTCTCTGGGCCTGCTGCCTGGCCAGTCCAGGCAGCGAAAGATTTGAATTTTATTGAATCACAATCCAGTGGGTCCGAGACGCGGTGGCGAGGGAGGGGGCTCCAGGCTGCCCCCTTCTCTGGGGCGAGCGACAACCTCAACCAGTCCCCAGGGAGACCCCACCCCTAGAGCCCCCCCTCGTCCCCACTTCACGTGAAAATGCTTCCCCTCTTTAATATTTATTGAATTTTTTTCTGATAAATTTCCATCTTGGGCACAAAGTAATTACCTGTAGAATAGGCAGGAAGCTTCAGGGTGGAAAGTGGCATGTGACTTCAACCAATGTTAACCATAGGCAAGTGTGTAGTGATTTGCGTTTTTCTGTGATGCTATCAATTGCATAAAAAGAAAAGAAACTTTCCCATAACAATATATATTTTTGAGGACATATTTGGATTTTGGAGGTAAGTTAAACTATTATGTGTATATAAAGTCAGCTTATGAAGTGTATTATTATAAAGCTTAGAGAACATCCAATTTACATCTCTGCCAAATGTTGAGAAAAGTGCTTTTTACTTTTTATAATTGATTCTTTCAAGATAAGTGGATGTAAATATATATGCATTTTGGACAATACAAATATTTTCCAATTAGCTGGGAGTTTGAAATGCAACAAAAAATTTACATGGTTTTCTTTTTAGATTTTCTTTTAATTTTAATTCATTAGGCAGAGTAGCAGGGTAGCAAATATTTAACTCACAAAATAAATTCAGATGTGCAGAGAAAATGTAATTTCTCTATTTGTCTTTAATTAATCAGCTTTCCTCTCAAGCTGCTTAGCAAGAAAAAAATAACCTACATGTCCAATCTGTTGATTTGAGGTCTGATCCTATAGTTTAGTTAGTACCTTTAAGTATTACTCAATTTCCTTTGGACAAAAGTGCTTCTCAGAGGCTTTCTCTCCTGCTTCTCTCTTTGAGTTTGCCTCTAAGTGTTTGGGGGTGAAGGGAAACTTGAGACCTCTTGGCTTTAGGGCTAGTTATGCTCCTTGGATCCACATGGAGTCTTTGCATCACGTCTTACTGTGGTCCCTCTGGTGTCAAGGACCATAACCTTTGTCTGACTGGAGATGGTTGGCGCTTTTGTCATTGAAAGCTGACTCTATGGCAGATGTAAGTTGTAGTTTATTTTCTCCAGGTCAGAGCCTAGTAGTGTTCCTGAGTCATTCAGCCTCACCTCAGTAGGCACTGGTTGGGGAGACTCCTTTGAGCTCTAAACTGGACTTCCCAGGCATTATGCTAAGAGAAATAAGCCGATCACAGAAAGACAAATACTTCATGATCCCACTTATATGAGGTATCTATAGTCAAACTCTGAGAAGCAGAGAATACCAGAGTGGTTGTTAGGGGTGGGGGAAAGGGGAGTTTTTATCCAATAGATACAATGTTTCAGTTCTGCAAGATGTGTAAATTCCAGAGATGGACTGTACAACAGGGTGCCTATAATACACAGTACTGTATTGTGCACTTAGAATTTGTTAAGAGGGTAGATATCATGTAAAGTGTTCTTACCACAAAAAAAAAAGAAAAGAAAAAAAAAAGACACATGGAAACTTTTGGAGGTGATGTTTGTATTTGTTACCTTGATTGTGGTGATGGTGTATGCATATGTCCAAACCCATCAGATTGTATACATTAAATGCATACAGCTTTTGCATATCAATTATACCTCAACAGAGGGGTTTTTTTAATTATTAAAATAAATAAATAACCTGGACCTCCCATTTGGCCTCAGCTTGCCTAGGCACGTTTCTCAGCTAGACCGTCAGCTACTTCCAGCAGTAAATTGGGAAACTGAAACAAGAAACTGAAATCTCCAGAGTCCAGACAGAAAAACCCAGAGGGGGGAAATTGGGGCACATACATGACCAACTTCCGTATTCCTCTTATTTTCTCTTCCACAAATCCTCCTAAGTTTTTCTTTGAAAAAGTTCCCCAAGCTTTATCCTCCTACAATCAAGTAACAAGACTTGTGTTTTTACTATCATTGATGAAAATGTTAAACTCTGACAGAATTCTATGCACAGGGAGCTTTCATATTTGGTTATTAGATATTTTTAATGTGATAAATGAATTTTTTAAAAATAATTTCTCCCTGGATCTCACGCCTTACTTAAATCCCGTTTTGCATGTTAAAAGTTGACCATTGCCTTATTCTTTCTCTCTGCTTCCTCTCTGTAACAAATACTACACTTGCCATTTAAGCAACATGGCCTTGGGGGAAGGTCTAGTACTCAGAAAAGCAAAATAAAAAAGGATATTAATAAAATGTAAAACAAAATATCCAGTTAATGGCACAAGACAAACTTAGATGGCATTTGAAAATCATTTGGCTATACTCTATATATCTACTGTGTTATGTGATTATTATTAGCTTAATAAATTTAAAACACACTTATTACCAGCCACTTGGTGGAGAATGATGTGGCTAAAAGAAAGATTGAAAGAAAGGAATGTTCTTTTCAGATAAATAAAATGTGCTCTTTGTCTTTTGGGACTTACCTATTATATGGAATGAAAATAATATAGACAGAGTAGCATTGACTTTTATACACTACCAAATATAAAATAGATAGCTAGTGGGAAGTAGCTGCATAGTGCAGCGAGATCAGCTTGGTGCTTTGTGACCACCTAGGGATAGGGAGGGTGGGAGGGAGACGCAAGAGGGAGGGGATATGGGGATATGTGTATACATATAGCTGATTCACTTTGTTATACAGCAGAAACTAACACAACATTGTAAAGCAGTTATACTCCAATAAAGATGTTAAAAAGAAAAAGAAGATGCAAACAATACAGATAAATAGTGGTCCTCCCTGAAAATACCCCTCCAGAGGTGACAATTATTATCAGTGTCATAGGAATAATTTAAATTATTTTCTTTGCATTTATATCATAATGTGCATATGGAAATTTGGGCTTTTAAAAAAGTATAAGTGGGCTTCCATGGTGGCGCAGTGGTTGAGAGTCCATCTGCCGATGCAGGGGACACGTGTTCGTGCCCCAGTCCAGGAAGATCCCACATGCCGCGGAGCGGCTGGGCCCGTGAGCCATGGCCACTGAGCCTGCGCATCTGAAGCCTGTGCTCCGCAACGGGAAAGGCCACAACAGTGAGAGGCCCGCGTACCGCAAAAAAAAAAAAAAAAAAGTATAAGTGACGTTTCGTGCTAATTGTTCTGAAATTTGCTTTAATTTTAAACTGTCAGTGTCAGAAAATTCTAAGCAGGTATATATGTATATACATAGATCTAACATATTCGTTTGACTGCTGCCATTCTCAGGTGTTTCATTGTTCATTTAACCCCTTCCTAATAACATTTTGATTGTTTCCGATTTGTCACTCTACATACAATGCAATAATAAACAACCTTGCCCATCATGCAAAGGTATTTTCAAGGATACAAAGTAAAAAATTAGAACTGATACAGGTCATAAGAGATGTACTTAAAAATTTTTATAGATCCTGTCATATTACTGTCCAAGAAGACTTTACAACTTTAAATCCATGTTCCAATATCTATGCCAAAACTTGTTATTCTGAATCTTTGAAAGTATTGGAAACCAAGTGGGTGAAAACTGATATGCGGTTTCTTAGGAATGCAAGGAAAGTCTAATATTAAAAAATCTATTGATAAAATTACCTATGGTAACAGGAGAAAGTAATACAAGTGCATTTGATTAAAAAAAAAGAAAAGGGTCTTCCAGTGCTATCCAAAAAGCCACAAGACAGAGGGATGCTGAGAACTAACCGCCTTCCCGTAGGCCTCTAATATAGACTGAATGCTTGTGTCCCCCCCATCCATATGTTGAAATCCTAACCCTCAATATGATGGTATTAAGAAGTAATGCCTTTGGGACGTGATTAGGTCATGAGGGTGAAGCCCTCATGAATGGGATTAGTGCTCTTATTTCCTTTTTAATTGAAATATAGTTGATGTACAATATTATATTAATTTCAGGTGTTCAACATAGTGATTCAATATTTTTATAGATTATTACAAAATAATGCTACATTTCCCTGTGCTGTACAATATATCCTTATTGTTTATTTATTTTATACATAGTAGTTTGTATCTCTTAATCCCATACTCTTATCTCACCTCCCCCCTACCCTCTCCCCACTGGTAACCATTAGTTTGTTCTCTATATCTGTGGGTCTGTTTCTGTATTGTTATATACATTTGTTTGTTTATTTTTTAGATTCCACATATAAGTGATAATATACAGTATTTGCCTTTCTCTGTCTGACTTATTTCACTAAGCATAATACTCTCTAGGTCCATCCACATTGCTGCAAATGGTAGAATTTCATTCTTTTCATGGCTAATACATATATATATGTATATATATACACATATATATACATATATATACATGACTAATATATATATATATATACATATATATGCCACATCTTTATTCATCTGTTGATGGACACTTAGGTTGCTTCCATATCTTGGCAATTGTAAATAATGCTGCTGTGAACATGGGGGTGCCTATATCTTTTTGAATTAGTGTTTTCCTTTTCTTTCGTTATATACCCAGGAGTGGAATTGCTGGATCATATGGTAGCTCTATTTTTAATTTTTTTGAGGAAACTCTATACTATCTTCCACAGTGGCTGCACAAATTTACATTCCCACCAATAGTGTACTAGAGTTCCCTTTTCTTCATGTTCTTGTCAACATTTGTTATTTGTAGACTTTTTGATGATAGCCATTTTGACAGGTGTGAGGTGACACTTCATTGTGATTTTGATTTTCATTTCTCTGGGTTGATTAGTAATGTTGAGCACCTTTTCATGTGCTTTTGGCCTTATTTGGAAAAATGTCTACTCATGTGTTCTGCCCATTTTTTATTTGGGTTGTTTGGGTTTTTTTGATATTGAGTTATATTAGCTGTTTATATATTTTGGGTACAGATAAACCCTTTGTCAGTTATATAATTTGCAAATATTTTCTCCCATTGAGTAAGTTGTCTTTACACTTTGTCAGTGGTTTCCTTTGCTGTGCAAAAGCTTTTAAGTTTAATTATGTTCTATTTATTTATTTTTTGCTTTTGTTTCTTTTGCCTTAGGAGACAGATCCAAAAAATATTGCTATGATTTATGTCAAAGAATGTTCTGCCTATGTTCTCTTCTAAGATTTTGTGGTTTCTGGTCTTACATTTAGGTCTTTAATACATTTTTAGTTTATTTTTGTATAAGGTGTGAGAAAATGTTCTAATTTTATTATTTTACATGTAGCTGTCCAGTTTTCCCAGCATCTCTTGTTGAAGAGACTGTCTTTTCTCCATTGTATATTCTTGCCTCCTTTGTCATAGATTAGGGTTAAAAGTATGTAGTATTATTTCTGGGCTTTCTATTTTGTTCCAATGATCTATGTGTATGTTTTTGTGCTAGTATCATGCTGTTTTGATTACTATAGCTTTGTAGTATAGTCTGAAATCAGGGTGCATGATTCTTCTTCCCAATATTGCTTTGGCAATTTGGGGTCTTTTGTGGTTCCATATAAATTTTAGGATTATTTATTCTAGCTCTGTGAAAAATGTCATGGGTATTTTGATAGGGATTGCATTAAATCTGTAGATTGCTTTGGGTAGTATGGGCATTTTAACAACACTGATTCTCCCAATCCATGAACATGGTATATCTTTCCATTTGTTTCTGTCTTCTTCAATTTCCTTCATCAGTGTTTTATAGTTTACAGAGTATAGGTCTTTCACCTTGTTGGTTAAGTTTATTCCTAGATATTTTATTCTTTTTGTTGAGATTTTAAATGGGGTTGTTTTCTTGCTTTATCTTTCTGATAGTTCATTATTAGTGTATAGAAAAGCAACAGACTTCTTTTCTTGTATATTAATCTTGTATCCTGCAATGTTACTGAATACATTTATTAGTCCTAATAGTTTTTTGGTGGAAACTTTAGGGTTTTCTATACATAGTATCATGTCATTTGCAAACAGTGACAGTTTTACTTCTTCCTTTCCAATTTGGATGACTTTTGTTTCTTTTTCTTGTCTGATTGCTCTTATAAAAGAGACTCTGGAGAGCTCACTCCCTACGTCTGCCTTATGATGACACAGTGAAAAGATGAACCAGGAAGTGGGGTCTCACCAGACACTAAATCTGTCAATGTCTTAATCTTGTACTTCCCAGCCTCCAAGACTGAAAAATAAATTTTTGTTGTTTATAAGCCAGCCATTCAATGGCACTGTGTTATAGCAGCTCCAAAGTACTAGGCAGCCTCCTCAAGTTGAGTCTCTGGTCAAAGCTGTGACTTTGGAAGCTCCTCTGCTCCACAGCCCAACCAGAGTGGATTGAGTCAGCACTCATCTGCATTCTTTTATTTACAGGCAACTTTCCTCCAATTCTATGAAATATCAGGACTAAGATCATGAAAGCAATGAAATTCTCAATGTACATTGTAGAAGAACTCTTTTCTGGAGCTTTGTCATTATAGTGGTTTTTCAAACAATAACCACAGTAAAAAAGATATATAAGTTTAAATAATCTAACATCCTAGCCAAAAAGTGAATCATTAGAAGCTTCTGGTTTGCCTGGAAGAACCAGCTCACATTAAGCTATTGAAGAGTGTAGCAGTGTAATCCTGGTGGTCCAGTGGTTAAGACTCCGCATTCCCAATGCAGGGGGCTCAGGTTCGATCCCTGGTCAGGGAACTAGATCCCGCATGCTGCAACTAAAAAAGATCCCGTGTGCCACAACTAAGACCCGGCACAGCCAAGTAAATAAATATTAAAAACCAAAAAAAAGTAAGCAGATTGTGTCAAAAAAAATAAATAAATAAAAGAGTGTAGCAGAGGCTGCTGGGCCCCATAATATCCTTTTCTCCTCTTCTGGGCATCCAGGTAAACTACATTTCCATTCTCTTGCAGTTAGTCTGAGACCATGTGACTCATTTCTGGTCAACAAAATGAGTGGGAGAAATGCATACTACTCCTATTCCTGAATCATAAATATATCCCTCAAGACCAGTCCAGCAGTTAGCAAACTACAGCCTGGTGGCTAAACCCAGCCTGTCATATGTTTTTGTAAATAAACTTTTATTGAGACAAAGCTACAGTTAAAGCTGCTTTTCTGTTACAATGCCAGATTTGAGTAATTGCAACAAAACCATATGGATCACAAAACCAAAAATATTAACTCTCTAACCCTTTAGAAAAGGTTTGCTAACGCTGCTCTGGTCCCTCTCTCTTCTCATTATTCTATAACCTTAGAGGCCATATTTGAACATGTTGGCCCAAAACCTGAAAGAAGTCTGATTTCTTGAATTACAGCCTGAAAAAAAGCTCTTTCTACCCCACTGGACTTCATGTGATTGAAAAATTAGCTTTAACTGTGCAATGTCACAGAGATTTTAGGGTTGTCTGTTACAACAGCTAGCATGACAACAACTAGTTTTCTGTTACAACTTTCCTCAGAAGACCCAAAGGCCATCATGAATAGACTCTGTGCTTTTGGCTAATCATTCTGACTCTTAATTGTCCTGCAAACTGGAAATATGTCACTTTATAATGGAATCACTCTGACAGTATCTTCTTCATCAGTGCCCATGATAGTATACAAAATCTCATAACATTTAAATTGCACAGGATCCAAATTAGCAGGCGACTCTAGAAAAGATACAGTAATCTCTGTGTTCACTGTCCCTGCAAAAATCAAAAATGCTGCTGGGTTAGGACAGGACAAAGAGGACAGATGACTCTCAAACAAGAACGTGGACATGCACAGCTCCCAACAGGACCACATTCTAGAACATTTACCGGAAGAGATGTTGCCCTGGAACGCCACGTGGGAAAGATGCTGATGGCTGCTACCTACCGCCTTCCACACGAGACTCAGCTGCAAAAGATGAGAATAGGGTCTTTGCAGCTGTTGCATATGGAGTTTCCTCATCAGAACAACACCTGTTCTCCTCCAACAAGGCAGGAATTTCCAAGATTTTTAGTCATGTCATCTGATGTGCACTTTAAAACTGCAATTTGGATCCTAAGAGTAGAGGAGAGAACATCTTAATCAAGACCCAGAGACTTCTTGACTCAGGGAGCATGGAAAAGTAACCATAAAATGACTCTAAGACCCTCATTGCCTCATTTCTGTGCAGCAGCTGTAGCCGGTAAAAGCACAAGATCACTTTCAGTGGAGCTAAGCAACTCTTCCGACAGCAGGGAACCAATAAGAGCTTAGGTTTGAGAATGAGTTCTCAGTAGGACCAGTGTGTCTTGATGATGAGAATAAACTTCTTTCTATCATCTGGTGCCAGGGAAATCAGAAGAGGGAAACAAAGCAGTCAGGAGGATAAGCACATTTCAGATTTTCAGTTTTCCTTATTGGGTGGTTTTGGAGGAGAAAAAAACCCAGGAAAGATGGCAAAACAAATCTGAAATTGTGCAACCCAAAAAGAAAAAAGAGAGTCCAGTTGCTCCAAAGCCTATACTAATGAAGATTATTAAATTATTTACAAACTCTCCCAGGCCTGATTTTCCGTGAGCCTGGTATATGTTAGGTACACATCATTATCTTCGGATTGCACTATAAATGCTAATCTAAGCATATTGCTTTTTAACCAGAATTGTACTTGTAAAAGGACTTACAAACATTTATTCTGTGCACAAATACCCTTATAGGAAATCTCCTTAAAATGTATTTCTTTGTACAAAACATATATAGAAAAAATAATATTTGACCCAGGCAAGATTTTGTGGTGGTGATTATCAGAAGAAACCATTTATTATCTTTTAATCTTTTAAAAAATGTATTGAGGTATAATTGACATATAGCATTATATTAGTTTCAGATGTACAATATAATGACTCGATACCATACATATACAGTGAAATGATTACCACAATAAATCTAACTAACCATTACCTTCTAATCTTATTAGGAGACTGGTCATAAAATTATGATAATGCAAAAAACAGACAAATAGTTTCTGCTTTATAACAAAGTGAATCAGTTATACATATACATATGTTCCCATATCTCTTCCCTCTTGTGTCTCCCTCCTTCCCACCCTCCCTATCCCACCCCTCCAGGCTGTCACAAAGCACCGAGCCGATATCCCTGTGCCATGCGGCTGCTTCCCACTAGCTATCTACCTTACGTTTGTTAGTGTATATATGTCCATGCCTCTCTCTCGCCCTGTCACAGCTCACCCTTCCCCCTCCCCATATCCTCAAGTCCGTTCTCCAGTAGGTCTGTGTTTTTATTCCTGTCTTACCCCTAGGTTCTTCATGACATTTTTTTTTCATAAATTCCATATATATGTGTTAGCATACGGTATTTGTCTTTCTCTTTCTGACTTACTTCACTCTGTATGACAGACTCTAGGTCTATCCACCTCATTACAAATAGCTCAATTTCGTTTCTTTTTATGGCTGACCGCCTGGAGGGGTGGGATAGGGAGGGTGGGAGGGAGGGAGACGCAAGAGGGAAGAGATATGGGAACATATGTATACGTATAACTGATTCACTTTGTTATAAAGCAGAAACTAACACATCATTGTAAAGCAATTATACCCCAATAAAGATGTTTTAAAAAAAAAACTAAAAATAGAACTACCTTATGACCCAGAAATCCCACTACTGGGCATATACCCAGAGAAAACCATAATTCAAAAAGACACATGCATCCCAATGTTCATTGCAGCACTATTTACAATAGCCAGGTCATGGAAGCAAACTAAATGCCCATAGACAGATGAATGGATAAAGATGTGGTATATATATAAAATGGAATATTACTCAGCCATAAAAAGGAATGAAATTAGGTCATTTGTAGAGACGTGGATGGACCTAGAGACTGTCATACAGAGTGAAGTAAGTCAGAAAGGAAAACAAATATCATCTATTAACACATATATGTGGAATCTAGAAAAATGGTACAGATGAACCAGAAATAGAGACACAGATGTAGCAAACACACGTACAGACGCCAAGGGGGAAAGCAGAGGGTGGTGGTGGTGGGATGAATTGGGAGATTGGGATTGACATATATACACTAATATGCATAAAATAGATAACTAATAACCTGCTGTATAAAAATAAATAAAGTTAAAAAAAGAAAAAAAACCAGACAAATAAACAAGCACTTAATATCAAAGTTTACTCCCATTGTCACCTTCACCACTTGCAGACATTACCTCACCCCCTTGTCATCCAGAGAGAGAATAGGTGGTTTTTCTGTAAGCCCTTCCTGTTCTGCCTGCTCCCAAGCCTCTGTCACCATCAGGGGCTGCCCCTGACACTTAGAGCAGCAGAGTGGACTTTCCTGATGTCCCCAGACCCCTGAGGTTGAGGTTGTTCCCTTGTTATAGCTCTGAGAGCCAATGCAAGTCACATGTCCCTTTACCCTCACTTCACTCTGAACAACTACCACACACAGCTGTTCAGGAGTATTCGACTTTACTTAAGGGCTGGAGAAATTAAAGAGGATTATGCCTAGGAGAAAACTGAAACTGTCTAGTAAACATGGGTTTTCTGAGAGTTCAAAGGAAAAACATCCAGAGAAATGAACCTTCCCAGGACTCCTTGCTCAGACACATCCTACTCATAACTGTTCCCTCCTGTCCTGAGGTCAGCACTTTCCTACCTCCTTCTTTCCCTGACACTCCCAACCCTGCACATGGCTGAGGACCCACCTCGAGGCAAAGTCCACTGTATATCCACAGGCATTGTTTTCAAACCAGATTCATTTCTTTCTCCCAAGCAGTGCATTTCCCCAAATCAGGTTAATTTGGCCTAGAATAAAGTCTTGGGAGCCTCAACCATGTAATCAGTGGTGGTATTTGGCACTCTGCCCCTTAAGAGCAGGCTTGAGGAATGAGGCATAACCCTGATACTCCAAAGTCCTCTAGTACACAGAGGACACTTCAGAGCTGGTGCCCTTCAAAATTTCTCCACCAGATGACTTTCCTAACCATTGAAACTCTTGCTCACCTACACACACAAATACATATACAATCACCAACATACAGAGACCTCTTCACAAGACAAGCATTAATTCTCTGAGAAAGTACATGCTAAACAACATTGAGCCATTTTTTATTTCTTTTGTAAAATTTTTTAATTGAAATATAGCTTATTTACAATGTTGTGTTAGTTTCAGGTGCACAGCAAAGTGATTCAGTAATATATATATAAATTCAGATTCTTTTCCCTTAGACGTTATTACAAAATATTGAGTATAGTTCCCTGTGCTATACAGTAGGTCCTTGTTGATTATTTTATATATAATAGTGTATATATGTTAATCCCCAAATCCTAATTTATCCCTCCCCCTCTTCCCCTTTGGTAACCATAAGTTTGTTTTCTATGTCTGTGAGTCTATTTCTGTTTTGTAAATGAGTTCATTTGTATCATTTTTTTTAGATTCTACATGTAAGCAATATCATATGATATTATGTTTTTTCCCCTAGGATGTCAAATTGTATCTACTCAGACCTGCTGAGAATATGAAGTATTTGTGGCTCAGCTGTCCTTCTTTTAACAGCTGCTCCTTCAATAGCACAATGACTGGTCCTGATTTAATTTCCAAGTTTGGAGGCAGCAAGCTAGCTGGGCCTCATTCACCTTCCAATTAAAAGACCCATGAAGATAGAAAAAGACTAAAAATTGTAACAGAATTTAAATACATAATATAAAAGAATTTCTCAGTTTGGAAAACAATTTATCTCTAAATACAAAGCAAACAAACGGACTTAAGAAATGATTAGCACCTGGGTCATGTCTAAAGCACTTCCATTTGTAGAGATAAGAGGTAATGAAAGGCTTCTAGCCACCCCTGATTTAAACATTTGAAACTGCAATTATATCCCAGACAATTGAGAGTCACTTCCCACCACCCCTGTTCTACAGATAGGCTCTTTACACAAAGGAGCTCTCATATCAGTGTCTCTTTTTATCCGTTCAGGAGACCACAGCTCCCAGGCATATAATATAGGGCAGTGGTGCAGCACAGCCTCAGCTGTGACACCAACAGTACAGCTCCGGTGGTAATGAACCATGACTCATTGCATTAGTTGACAATTGTAATGAAGCCAGTACATTTTGGTGGTGAAGATTATAAACACTAGAGTCAGATAGATGTGAGTTCTAGTCCTGACTCTTCAACTTACTTGCTGTGTGACCTTGGGGAAATTATTTAAACTTCTTGAGTCTCTCTTTTTTTATTTGTAAAATGAGAATAATACCTCATATGATTGTTCTGAAGATGAAGTAAGTTAATTTAAGAACTTATCACAGTGTCTGGCACATGGTAAACATTTAATAAATAGTATTCAAGAGCAGATGGAATAATGAAATAGTTTAGGACACAGGGTTGGGAGCCTGAGCTTCCGTTCCAGCAGGTGTGATTAGGTTCAGCTACGTCTAAGTTCTGGCCAGTAGGACATGAGCAGAAATAATGTGAGCAGCATTTGATCATGTACTTAAGGGCAAGTCCTCCTCTTTCCCTTTTCCTTTCTGCTGGATGAGATATAGACATGGCAGTGAGCCATTTTGGACCCTACAGATTAGGGCAACTCACTAGAGATAGTGACCCAACAAGACCTTTATCCTCCTGCTCCAACTTCGATTGATTACCCCCTAGGCCTGACCCACAGTTGTCCTTCTGAGACTGCTTGCATTTCTCTCTTTAGTTGGTTCCTTTTGTTCCCAGATGTCAGGTCCTTCTCTTCATTTCATTCCCTCATTTTGCTTCCTTAAAGAAGACTACATGGAAGGTAAATCTTCTGTGTCTCTGCTCATCTGAAAATGTATTTTCTCTTCATGTTGAGTGATAGTTTGGCTAGGTATAGAAGTCTAGGTTGAAATTCATTTTCTGTCAGGTTTTTACCATTCTACCCCACTGCTTTCCAGGATCCAGTATTTACCATAAGAAGTCTGATATAGTCATTTCACTTAGCAGCCAATAGTCCTCTTCCATTTGAAGAAACATGTCATTCTTTAGCTGTGAGAAACTACATGAATTTATTCCTATTACTGATATAATTTTATCTGTTGAGTCTGTTCTCTCTTTCTGGAAGGGCTATTATCATGTTGAAATTTCTGAAATTCTCTATGTCTCTAAACTTTAGCTTATGTTTTCCTTTTATTGTATTCTTATTTTATATTATGACAGTTCCCGAACTTTTTCTTTCAATTCTTCTATCAATATTTTATACAGATAAGCATAACTGTATTTACTAGGAATTCTTTATTATCTATAAGTTTTCTTTTTCATTGCATGCTGTTCTCATTTATGGATACAAAGTTTTCTTAAATTATCAAATTGTGCAAAATTTTTTAAGTGGATTATCTTGTTATTTCCTGGAATCACTGTGGAATGAAGAATAATTATTATTATTTTACACTTAAGAAAAAGAAGCTTAGTAAAATTTCTTAAGATCATAAAAGAAGTGAATCTAAGTGATAGAATTACGATTCCCCCTCAAGTAGTCTGACATTAAAATTAACAATTTTAGTGACCACATTATAGTACCTCATCTTTTTCATATTGATTATAGTAGGTTCAAAAACCTATTTTAATGCTTTATGTGGCAAAAGGAACTTTGCAGATGTGATTAAATTAAGGATCTTGAGATGGGGAGATTATCCTGCATTATCCAGTTGGCCCCAATGTAATCATAATCCTTAAAAGAGAGAAGAGGGAAACAGAAGAGTCTGCTTCAAAGTGATGCAAATGTTGGCTCTGAAGATAGAGGAAGGGGCCATAAGCCAAGAAACACAGGCAGCCTATAGAAGCTGGAGAGGGCAATGACATGTATTCTCCTTTAGAGCCCCCAGGAAGAATGCAGCCCTGTAAACCTATTTTGAACTCTGACATCCAAAGCTATATGACAATAAATTTGTGTTGCCTTAAGACACTAACTTTGTGGTTATTTGTTACAGCAGGAATAGGAAATTAATACATAGATGTTGCACATTTTGGTTAGATTTATTCCTTGATGTTCTAAGCTTTTTGGTTATTTTAAAGGACATCCTTTCATCAATTACATTTCTAAATTCCATTTCTAAATGGAAACATCTCCATTTAGTATAGTTATTTTTATATGTTGATTGAATGACAAGCCCCCTTCCTTAAATTTTTTTAGAAATCAATAATTTTTCATTGAAATTTTTGATAAAAAATCACAATGTTTGAAATTACTCATAATTTGTCCTTTAAGATTCTCATTTTTCTTTCTTTGTGTCTTTGATCTATTTATTGATTATTTTTATTCTGTTCATTGGCTAAGATCACCTGTACAATATAAAGAGTGATAATTTCTGATTCTAATGGCGGTGCTCATATTTCAAATTTAAGTACATTTGGTGGGCTTGACTTGCTAATACATTATTAAAACAATTTGTGTTTATGTTCTGAAATAAACAGGTCTGTAATTTTCCTTTGTTGTGGTATACTCACTCAGTTTTCTGATTATATATTTATAAGTCTTACAGAATTAAAAAGCCTTCCATCTTTTTCATATACAGTTGACCCTTGAGCAAGGCAGGAGTTAGGGGTACCAAACCACTGTGCAGTTGAAAATCCATGTACAACTCTTGACTCCCGAAAAACTTAACTACTAATAGCCTACAGTTGTCTGGAAGCCTTATCAATAACATAAACTGTAGGTTAACACATATTTTGTACGTTATATATATTATAAACTATAGTCTTACAATATAGTAAGCTAGCAAAAAGAAATGTTATTAAGAAAATCATAATATATCAATATTTACAGTACTGTACTGTACTTATTGTTACCATAAGTTTATGTTGTCTGTTTACAAGATGAATTGTCTATCAGTACCTACATCAATATTGCCTTATATCATACAAAACTCTGTAGAGGTTGTATGTATTAATAACAGTAGACATCAAAAATGAAAAATAATGTGAAAAAGAAATTCATATTTATTTACAGGTATAACAATTCATGCATTAATAACAAAGAAGTAGCAATATGATCGCTTTATGGTCACCTAGTGTAATTGATATGATTGCTTCACGGTAGCCTAGCCTATACACTACTGAACGAATGGTTATAAAATTTTTATGGCATACAGTATTACAGTCATATTCATAATACAGTATTAGAAACCTTGTTAATTTTTTAAAACTACTTACCTGTAATGATAGGCTGAAACAAAATTTCTCCAATTCAAGAGAGAAAGAGGCATACAGTACTGTAATTCTTTGAAAGCAAAGTTATAAGACAGTAAGAAAACTAATGCATTATTAATTTTATATTACATATCACTCACCTTATGCCTATGTAATGATAGGCTATCCACTTCAAGTCTTGCACATGATGTTCGACACAATTAATACTTAGATGATGATGATGATGACACAAAAACATCTCATACAGTTTTTGCCATACAGTTATTAGATTTTCACACAAAGACACTCATACATTTAAACAACAGATAAGTTTATTAACTATGCTGCATGATATTTACTATTCGTTAACTGGAATTAGGTAATCATAAAATTCTTCATCCTCATTGTCTTAAAGTTGAGTAGGCTGAGGAGGAAGAGGAAGAGCAGGGGTTGGTCTGGCTGTCTTGGGATGGCAAAGATGGAAGAGGTGGAGGAGACAGAAGGGGAAGCAGGAGAGGCAGGCACTCTTGGTGTAGCTTTACAGAGATACATTGTAATGTCTGGCTTTTTCCCTTTTTCTTTTCTCTAAAAATGTTTCTATATAGTACCAATCCTTCCTCCACTGTTTGCTTTAGTCTCAGTGTCCATATCGTAGAAGGGTCCATGTCATAAAGAAGTCAAAAGCAGTCTTGAATAATCAGAACCCTTCTGTCAGATTGTCTGGTGTCAATTTGTTTTCTGGCACTGCTTCTTCTACCTCTTCTTCCTCATCATCTGGCACTGGTTTGGAAGCACTCATCTCTATCACATTGTCTTCTGTTAATTCCTCTGGTGTAGTGTCTATCAGCTCTTGAATTTCTCCAAATATCTTGACACCTTCCACCTTTTTTGCCATATCTACAAGCTCTTTTATGATGTCCTTGATTGGCTCCATTTGTAAATCCTGTGAAGTCATACACAACCTTCTGGGCACAGTTTTCTCCAGCAGGAATTTATTGGGGCAGGGAGGTGGTGATGGCTTTCACAGCTTTTTATATACCAATTATGGCATCTTTAATGGTGTAATCCTTCCAGACTTTCATGATGTTCTCTCTATCGGGGTTCTCTTCTATATCATTGACAATCCTTTCCATAGAGAACCATGTGTAATGAATCTTAAAAGTCCTTATGACCTCCTGATCTAGAGGCTGAATTGGAGACATTGTGTTTTGGGTCAAGTAGACGACTATGATTTTGGTGTTGAACTCATAGGGTTCTGGGTAGCCAGGGGCATTGTCCAATATCAAAAGAACTTTAAAGGCAGTCCCTTCCAGGCAACGTACTTCTTGATTTCAGGGACAAAACATCAATGCAACATATCCAGAGAAATGGTTCTCAATTCCAGGCCTGTTGTACAACCAAAAGTCTGGCAGCTGGTGTTTATCTTTTTCCTTTAAGGCTCGGAGAGTAGCAACTTTATGGATAAGGGTAGTCCTGATCATAAATCCTACTGTGTCTGCACAAAACAATAGAGTTAGCCTATCCTTTTCTGCCTTAAATCCTGGTACTCACTTCTCTTCTTTACTAATAAATGTCTTTTGTGGCATTTTTTCTCCAGAATAGGGCACTTTTATCTGCATTAAAAACCTGTTCAGGCAGATATTCTTTCTCCTCAATGATTTTCTTAATGACATTTGGAAACTTGTCTGCTGCCTTTGGTCGGCAGAAGCTGCTTCTCCTGTTATCTCGACATTTTTTTAGGCCAAACCTCTTTCTAAAGTTATCAAAGCATTCTTTGCTGGCATTAGATTATCCAGCTTTAGATCCGTCACGTTCCTTTTGCCTTAAGGTATCATATAATGACTGATTTTTCTTGAATCATGTTAGAGTCTTTAAGTATTGCTTTCTTAAAGCAATCCTATACTCACATAAGAACTGAATTTCAATAGGAAGTAAAAAGCTATTTCACAAAAAGGGCCAGATTCACAAATTTCCCTTACACTGGATTCATTTATCTTGAAATGGTGGCAGCTGCAGACCCCAACCTACTGTACATACCAAGTAATTCAAATTTTCTTGTAATGTCATGACTTTTCTGTTTCCTGGGAGTTCTTCCAGCATCACTAGTGGCACTCTGTGGTTCCATGGTGTTGTTCAGAGTTTATGGTATTACAATAAACAAGATGAAAAGTATGCAAGGACAGTGAGAGATCACTTTTTACCGTGATACACAATTTACTGGAGGGATGAACTGTTCACATGGAGGTGATGAGCATCACACGCATTTTAAGTGGATCATCATGACGAGCTCAGCGCACTAGCAACAGGGGTGGCTAGGAAGTTACTATAGTAGGATAGTGTGTGCTATGTGAATTTATCCAGGTGTGATTTAATATCGCATCTTTACACGTGTTTACATTTATCTAAACTGCAAATGGTGTCTTGTACATTCTGTGTTTGTCTGTGTAAGTTTTGATAAATTTTAACTTTCTATAATGGATTTGTATATATTGATGGTAGATAAAATAGACTATAATCTACATATATTTTATGCATTCACAATGTACCTAACTTTTTCTTAATTTTTTTCAATATTTCTATGCTACATTGTTCATCTGCAAATTTTTTCAAATTATCGCAAATCTCCAAAAAAATTTCCGGTATATTTATTGAAAAGAATTCCTGTATAAGTGGACCTGTGCAGTTCAAACCCATGTTGTTCAATATAAATGAACAAAATTTATATTGTTGTAATATAAATGAACTCTTTTCTTACTTTTAGTAGGAATTGCTCTTAAATTCTTCTGGGCCAGGTAATTTTTATATGGATAAATTCCTAACTTCCTTATCAATATCTCTATCAAGAAGTATTTCTAATAAGAATTATCAGCTCTTCTTCAGTTGGCTAGCATATTTTCTTAGAAAATATTCCATTTCATATAGATTTTCATATTCCTTGGCATAGCACTGTTTGACTAGCTCCAAGAAAAAAATCAGCATTTTATCTATTTAATATGATTGAATATTTATCAGTTTAACTAACTATAAATTAGCCTCTTGGTGTTGTGGTCACCAAAAACAGAAGAATTAGCATTTTGATCACATCATGTTACTATGCTAAAAATTACTATAACCAGTCTACAATAAATATATTGGGAGTAGGAATTTAATAATTGAAAATAAACAAAAGTAATATATTTAAAATAATACTTTTTCAGAATTACTTTTCTAATAATACAAACAATAATATCTTTAAATATTTTGAAGAAGGATAAGCACACTGGTTTTTATTTTTAAATGAAAGGTATATCTTTTCCAACCAGTATTTTCATATTTAAATACAAGTAATACAAGTTCCACATTGTAATACATTCTACATGTCTCTATATAGCATCTATTTTTTTTTTGAGGTCATGCTTTCTAAACTATAAGCATCTTTCTGTCAATAAATATGTCTTAATGCCTAGAAAGCTGTCTAGAACATAAGCACACAGGATCAGAGTTAAATGAATGATTCAAAAAATATTTGGAGATCACAAGGGCAAGTAACATTCATTCATTATTTCACTGTGCCTTACTACATGCAAAAATCTTTGATTAAATAATCCCTTCTGTCAAGTATTTTAAGAGACTAAATTTAACACTCTAAATTTCTAACATTATTTCCAATACAAAAATATACATTCAAAGAAAACTTAAATAAATTTTGAAATTTATTTATAATTGTGAGAAATAATTGTCTTTATTTGAGAAGCACTAAGCAAGGAATATAATTTTTGCCAATTTAAATGAGGCATAATTTCACATATTCTTATATCCAATATCTCTTTTTGCAACTGCATATAATAACTATTTTAGTGTTAAAAATTAATGTACTTCACATAACTACAAAGAAATCACAAGTATGAATAACCTGCATATACACGTATGTCAGTGTATTTTCCATGAACTCCTCAAAAACAAAAATCATCCTTTACTCATCATTTTTACTCCCAGCTCTAGTAGCCTGCCTGGCAAAATGGAAAGGAGATTAGAAGAGAGGAACATGCAGGAAGGGGACGCTATTAGCAGAAAAGCAGGGAGATAACACTGAGCACTGTCTTGGTCCATAGTAAATGCTCAATAAATGAATGAAACAGGAAAAAAATGGTGCCTGGGTGAGAATTTTACTAACGAATAAAATGCACGACTTTTTATAATATTGCCAGAAAAATGCTAAACTATTTTGTCTTTCATGCTTTGCTTTTACACAGTCCTATGAGAGAAAACACTTGACAAGGAATTAAATGCTATTCTAGAAAGGAGTCTGAGCCTTAAAATGCTAGCAAAATAAAACTTTATGTGGTTTTAATTAAGACTGAGGGAAAAAATGTCACAAAGCTTTTACTTTTGTGTCTCAAAGAGAATCTGCAGGCTCAGAAATTCATGAAAACCTCAGAAACTCACGAGTAATGGGTTCTCAGAATTAAAAGGGAGATGTTTTGTTTCGTTTTGTTTTGTTTTGTTTTAATTGGAACTTGAAAAGCATGTTCATTCCCAGGATTCCTTGGGAAGTATTTTTAGCAACTTAATATTTCTTTCTTTAAAAAATGTGAAGGTCAATTTACAATTGTGATAGGAAAGAAATGGAGAGGGAACTCTCTAAAGTATGGTCTTTGGTTACTACTTATTGAAAGGATACCTTTGGTTAATTCAAAGTATATTTAAATGAACAATTCCATTAAAAAGCCAAGGTTAAATAAGATTTAACTTTGGAATTCACTTGTTTCATGAGTTTCAGTATGACACCAGTTACTCCACCATATAGTTCTTGGACGTAGGGTAAACTGACTAAAACTATTTAGATACAAAAAGAAATTGGGTATCCGTCTCCACCAATGCACTAAGAACTCAACATTTACATGATATAAATCTAAGTGTTTTCAGGTAGAAATGATCATATCAGAGTCTGTTCTCACCATACTCCACTGAAGACATGGATTTCTTAATTTTTTTAACCAGTTCCAAAATCACCAGTTCTACAATTTTACAGGTAGGCAAGCTCAACCAACTGTCCTTCTTTTTCAGATCCACCAAGCCCTGTCAATCCTCTCTGGCTCCTTTTTTCATTCCCATTGCCTTAATCGTGGCATCCCCCTCTCTCCAAACATTACAGCAGGCTTCAGTCTGACCTCCATAAGCCCTGTCACTCCACCAAACTCTCATAATACTTTCCTGCTTAAAACTCTTGGTGGTTCCCCTTTGGCAAGATTGGGGTAGGAGAACCCCATAGCCCTGTCTTGCAAGGGCTTTTTCAATCTAGATACAACCCAAATTTCCAAGGACATCTCCTGCCCCCTCCTTGCCATAAATCCACTTAACTGACCTTGTAGCCAGAGTCTCAGCTGTCTGAATACTGCAAGTCTCTTTACACCTGCCTGCCTTGGAAGGCTCTTATTACCCAATCCCATTTGTCAGACTTTTATCATTCAAGCTCCAAGTTTAACTCTTACTTTTTCTGTGAAACGCTATAAATCCACCCTCTGACCCTGCCTGAATGAAGCTCTTCTTCCACAACTGGAAAACATAACACATTATTATTATTGTTTCTTTACTTATTGCCTTACTCCACCCGCTCCCCTCTATTACATTGAAATGGAAGCATTTTGAGTTCAGAGGCCAGGTCTTGCTTGTCTTTGTACTTGGAGACCTAACACAATGCCTAATATGTGGAGGTGATTCAATAAACATCTGCTATTGAATACTGTTAACTCTTCTTTATGTGTAACAGGGATGGGGAAAAGAGAAATAACTCAAAGTTACCACTAAAACAAAAAAGCCATCTCCTCTGAAATATCTGGAGGTAGAGTACCTCTGGTTTCATTAGGTACTCTCTTCCCCAGTGGGGCTCAACATTGAAACAATGGCTCACAAGGAGGCAGAGGGGAGGCATGAGTCTTGGAACCAGACAAACCCATAGGATCTGGAGACAAATTATGCCTGGGGGGCACCTGGGTCCCCCACACTCAGCAACATCAGCTCCTGGGACCAGTTTACTCTTCTCCTCCCAACCCCCACTCTCTCCAACAGTAACCAGCTGCTATCTAATTTCTGAACTTCCCAGGGGAGGTAAAACTTTCCTTCATTCCTACTGAACTTGACTTCAGTTAATCCAAAACTTTGTCAGAGTTGCCCATATGTGAAAATGGTGAGTTGTTCTCCATCTTCTGAGACCCCACTGTTTTGAAAACAAAAATTAAAAGCCAGTCGCAATAACAAGAAAGCGATCCAAGATAAGATAAATAATAGGCACTGATGAAGCGGGGGGCAGAATTCACAATTCAGAAATCCTTTGCGAGTTGTAACTTATCCTGTGGTGGGAGATAGAGGTAGGTCCACTTCAACCTGCAACGAGCTGTGATCTGAGAGGGATTGCAACTGTCTTAACATAAAAACTACTACACTTGGGTCGCCCCTCGCCATGCCAAACTGAGACACACACACACACACAACACACACACATTCTCTCATAGCCTCTCTCTTCAGGCTGACATACAAAATACCATAGCCTGGGTGGCTTAAACAACAGAAATTTATTTCTGATAGCTCTGGAGGCTGCAAGTCCAAGATTAGGGTGTTGGCAGGGTAGGTGTCATCCTGAGGCTTCTTTGAAGTTAGCTCGTAAGTGACTGCCATCTCACTATGTGCTCAGGTGACTTCTTTGTGTGCTGGGGGGAGGGGGAGGGAGAGAGAGTGAGCTCTGGTGTCTCCTGTTACCAGGGCACCAATCCCACTATGAAGGCTCCACCCTATTGACTTCTCTAACCCCCTTAATTACCTCCCAAAGGCACCCTCTCCAACTACCATCACACTGAGGGCCAGGGCTTTCACATATGAATTTTGAACACGAATATTCAGCCCATCACAGCCCCAGACCCACGATAAATAGCATCCAATGCCTTGCATGGCTTGAGCTCTGTGAATCATGTCTTCACTGGAAAGTACTGCCACTAGTGGGATTACATCCTCAGTTTGTGGTTATATAATAAAAGATGACACATTATCCGTAGTTCTTTTTGTACCACATATTGTCTCCCTTCCATTTACTACTGCTTGTTAGACTTGTCACACTGACACACACAGCTGTTTCCTTCAAATCAAACAATACCACTGGTGTCTAGTCACCATGCTGTCCATCTATTGCCATTGTTCACAATTACCAGTGCATTGGTTCCAATGATGCCTCAGTGGCCATTTCCACCCAGAAAAAGAGAAACTAAATATTTGCAAAAACTCTTCATGTAGATGTAAAGAAAGTACACCTGAGGTAGGATGCATCCTCTTCCTGAGTATGATACAAATGCACAGTAGTCTAAGCCATTAAAACACAAGATGTCAAAACATTCTTACATGAAACAAAATTGATTGTTACAGAAATTCTAAAGGGAGCTCATTTTTATGGAGGTTTTAAATTCCTTGAAGCAGATAGGTAATTTCTTTTTGGTTTATTTTCAGAAAGGGAGAAAAAAATTCTTAACTCCTGTAACCAGCTTAGAAGAGACAAGATGGAAGGAAAATTGGTGAAAACAGGAATGAACAGAAGTGCAGCCCTTTGAACTAGGCAGAGAAACAAATCCTATAATACTGTGACATGAAAAGAAAAATCCATCATTGACAAAAGAGACTGTCTGAGGACACTGGTCTCCTTTGAAAGTGTGGAGAAGTGGCTCAGAATAACAATGATGGCCATTGCGATGACTACAATTTATGCATTACAAATGGTATGTTTTTAGTAAGTTCTTACACTGATATATCTCTTGGTTAGAAAGAGCCTGTTTCTCCCCAGGTCATTTTTCATGTTCTTCTTCCTGAATAGAGCCTCCTTTTTCTAGCAAAACAGCAATGCCCATATTAATGGTATAAAATGGATCCAAATAAAAAACAAATTGTATAACGTAGCTGTAATAGCTCTGTCCCTGTCAACTGAACTGCTCTTGACCTTGGAGGGAAGGTTAGATGTTACATCCCTGAGGTCACTCATTTGAGCTGAAAAAAGCTGACTGTGGAAGTGACAACACACAGAGGGAGACAGAAAGAATGACAGCTGTTTGTGTCACCAGCCCAGATGCTGGGTAATTCAGGTTCAGACAGTACTGCCTGCCTCCCAAGATGGTCATGAGCCATGGAACGGCTTCCCCTTGACAGCAAACCATTCCCACATGTCAAGGAAAGTAACCACCTTTATTTCCAGAAGCTTTGTAACTTAAAGTTACTGTGGTTGGCTCTTTAACTAATCTGTGATGGGTACATCCAAATGTGGGTCATCTTTCAGGGTATCCCACTAGGGGCTTTACATGTTTGATCTGTTAGAGACATTATTCAAACCACTGTAGGGTAAAATGGGGCAAGTCATTCCAAGCATAGGGGAGAGAAAGTGGGACACATGTCTGGATACCAAGGCCAATGTGGGCAGTGAGGCAGGGACAGGGCAGGAGAGGCAGGCAGTGGGGGTGGCAGCAGGATATGCTATGGGACCTGATAGACATGAAGTAGAGTTTGGAACTTATTTTCAGTTTGATGGAAAGACATTAAAATTTTTTAACCGGGGAAGTGATGGATTTGTGATCTGTCTGTGGCTGGGAAGGGAAGGAGCAGTAAGTAGATATGAAAAAAGCAAAGTGTGTAAAACAATATATGAGATTAGGAGACCCTGACTCCTGCATTTCTCCACAAATAATTGCCTCTACTTAAAGAAATATTAAGAAAAATTTAAATGAAGAAATACAGTGCTGATTTAAGTTTAAAGTTAGTATCCTCTAGCTCCAGTTCTTCTGAAATTCAGAGTATCCATTTGTTCATTTATTCCATAATTATTTACTGATATGTACTGCATGTATAGTGCCAGGCTGAGTAACAGGAACTCAAAGATGGATAAGAAACAGTACAGTTCAGCAGTGTCAAAACACAAAATTGTTATCCAAGTCACAAGTATAAATACCACCTCCCAGAGGTATCTACCACATCCAGATACCCCAAACATGTATTTTTTCCATGTAATATGTCCATGGACATTGTGGTAGGGTAATAATCATGCAAACTATTGGTTTAAGTTCAGTCTCATAGTTGTATGAAAAAAAGGACAATTAGGGGACTTGGGGTACAATCCAATTTCAAAAAACAAAATATTTTAATAGACACTTCACCCAAGAAGATATATGGATTGCAAATAATTACATGCAAAGATGCTCCATGCCATTAGTCATCGGGAAATGCAAATTAAAACTGCAATTGCATGGCACCACCCACCTATTGGAACATCTAAAATTAAAGACTGACCATAACAAGTCTTGGCATGTGGAGGAGCTGGAACTCACTATTACCACACTACTAGTGGTAACGTACAATGGGACAGTCACTCGAGAAAGAGTTTGGCACTTTATTAGAAAGTTAAATATACACACATCATAGAGCTCAGCCATTTTACTCCCAGCTATTTCCCCAAGAGAAAAGAAAGCATATGTGCACACAAAGACTTGTACACAAATGTTCATAACAGCTTTATTTGTAATTGCCAAAAACTGGAAACAACCCAAATTTCATCAACAGGTGAATGGGTAAACAAACTACAGTGTATCCATACTACGGAACACTACTCAGCAATAAAAAAGAAATGAAACGTTCATAAATGCAATGACATGGATGATTTCCAAAATAATTGTTCTGAGTGAAAAAGATCACATACTATGTAATTTCACTTATATAAACTTTAGAAAATGCCAACTTATCTCTATAGTGACAGAAAGAATGGTGGCTGTCTGGGGACTAATATTGGGTGGGAGGGGAGGGGGGATTTCCACGGGAGTGAGGAGACCTTTGTGGGTCATAGATATGCTCACTATGCAGATTGTGTTGATGCTTCCACTGGTGCAAACGTTATGTTAAGACATACCAAAATATATACTACAGATACATGCTGTTTATCATATGTCCATCACACCTCCAAAACGCTGTTAATTTTTTAAATATAAAAACAAAAATAAATAAAAGAAAATGAGGTTTTAAAAATAGATTGCTTTTTTAGAGCAGTTCTAGGGTCACAGCAATATTGAGCAGAGGTACATGTACCCCCAGCTCCCACGCATGCACAGCCTCCCTCATTACCTTCATCCCCCACCAGATGGTACATCTGTTATAATCAATGAGCCCACATTGACACGTCATAATCACCCAGACTCCAGAGTTGACATTACAGTTCACTCTTGGTGGTGTACATTCTATGGATTTGGACAAATGTGTAATGACAGGTATCCATCATTATAGTATCAAACAATAATTTTGCTACCCTAAAAATCTTCTGTTCTCCATCTAGAAAATGAATATTTTATTTAACTTCTTTTAATTCCTTAATTCTATGTGTATCTTATGTGGTAATGATTATAAAATAATATTTTTATCTTTTTGGCTAACTGCCTTTTTAGAAAATGAGTTAATGGTCAAAGAATATATATCTTGATATACTTGTAAAAGTCATCTTTAAGTGATATATGTTTAAGTACATTATATGTAAAAGTTTATACACAAGAGCTCAGGAGTTCATGTTTCTTTTAAGAATCTTGTCATTGCTTGCTCAACCTCCTGTATGCTTTAGGCTTTTTGACTCAGTGTTGAAATGATTCCTGATGTGAAAAGATTTCATATTGAGACTCCCTGGTGAACACAATAATGAAGGTTGTTTAGTTGATATGTTTGGTTTTTTTCAAGCTTTACCAGCACACTGACCCCCAAGTATTAAATCTCAGCATGAAGATGTTTCTAAGTTACATTTATATGCCATAGTCGCCCATAACATTTCAGGGATGTTATCTTGTAGTGCCAAGGTTATCTTCTTGTAGCCACCGGAGATTTTCAAAATCATCAGGACCTAAAGTTATGGCTGCTGCTTATAAGGACAGTGTTTTTAAAGATTTTACTTATCAAGGTTATGTCCCACATGAATATTAGTACAACATTTTTCTGTGCCATTATAGCATAAAAATCCTTCATCACCTTATTTTTTCCTGACTAGTTGGTTGTATACACATGACGTGTTTTATAGTTCATGGAATTCTTCAAATTTACTGATTTGAGAATTTCAGAAAAAAGTTTAGAAAAAATATTCCTCTGATTTTTCTATTATATTTCAATCAGTATATAACCAAACTGTTTTAAATATTGGATTTTGTCATGCCTTTAATAGGTGTTAAACAATGATTCTTCATAATCCACCACCCAAAGAAAAAGAAAGGAATGAAAGGCTTATCTAACAAATATCATACAACAAATTTATAAGCACAAACCACATTAATATTCAGACAATCCTAGGCTAACACTCAAAAACAAAAAAAAATCACATTTATAAGGTATTTGATTTCTTGTTAGAAACAAGACAACACAAATTTTCAGGAGACCTAAAAATTATTTTTATGTCTTTGTCTCAGTGTTCTTGGAATGGCACCATTTTTCAACGTTTTTGTATAGGTCACAACAGGTAAATAATCCATGCCTTTTATTCTTTTTTAGGGAAGTTGGGGGAGGTTGGAGAGGTGGGAGGGAGAGGCTATACAAATGTTGGTTTAGAGTTATAGTAGCAAGAGGATCCAAGGTTGAAGATCGTCTTAGTGACATTATTTTATTTTTGCTATGAGGATCCTATAATTTATACACTGAGATTTCATACAATAAGCCAAAGAATGAGTTTCACAGGAAACTCCTATTTCACCCTCCAGTAAAACCATGAAGGTCCAAATACATGGGTCAAGCATATGTAAACACTTTTAAAGGGGAAGTTTAAAGAATCCCTGGGATACGATTAACTAAGAAACAGCACAATGGAATGATACCACTTTTATTCAAGCCCAATTGTACATCAAATTCTTGGTATTTTCAACTGTTATGGCAAAATGTCTTTCTTGACGTTGGTATTCCTAGTGGTATAAATGGAGACCACAAATATGGCTTGAAAGTAGGAGAACATTAAATGGCACAAGGTCAAAGGGAAATTAGATACATTTTATTGCATAAGAAATCTAGAAGTCAAAAGTAACTACCAAAATTGAATGCAGTTATTAGGCTGGTGTGTGGGCCGCTTTGTAGGACAAGGATACTCAGGATGGTCAGGAGACAAGAGCCTTTCTCTGGATGTTGGAAACTTCTCTGCTCCCTAGCAGTTAAAGGCTGGAGCAGGAAACATTTGGGAAATGGACATCTTCATGAGAAGAAGAAAACTTGGGAACTGCAATTAAGGAAGTAAGTTTAATCTCTGATCTTATCAACCAGTGTTCAATACACATAAGTTATGGATTTCAGAATGAGTGAGTGAAGACAAAACTGAGGCAGCCAGGAACCACCACATACCTAGAGTCCAGGAGGGAGATAACAAGCAACGTCTGGTCTGAGAGCATGAGTGTCAGGAAGACCTTTGGGTCTTCAAGATAGCGCAGGTGAAATCACTTCATACATGTTAAGTCATTGTAACAGTTAAAGACTTTGGGCAGCATCACTCATTAAAAACACAAATTATAACTAAAATGAGATACTATAGGTTATATCAACTTGGAAAAAAAATTTTCCCACTGGTGAAAGTAAAATAAAATTTATTTTATTTTCTTATTGACGTATAGTTGATTTACAATGTTGTTTTCATTTCTGCTGTACAGCAAAGTGATTCAGTTATCCATATATATATACTTTATTTTCTTAACATTCTATTCCATTATGGTTTATCACACGGTATTGAATATAGTTCCCTGTGCTATACAGTAGGATCTTGTTGTTTATCCATCCTATATATAATAGTTTGCATCTACTAACCCCAACCTCCCAGTCCATCCCTCCCCCAACCCACTCCCCCTTGGCAACCACTTTAGATTCCATGTATAAGTGATCTCATATGGTATTTGTCTTTCCTTTCTGGCTTACTTAGTACGATAATCTCAGAAAAAAATGTTTTTAAGTTTGCTGTTGTTAGAACATTGCTGATGGAAGGATACATTTCTACAATTTCTAAGGGAAAGCAAGTTGGCAAAATCACCAGTGCCCACACCCTTTAACACAGCAATTCCACTTCTAGTAATTTTTCCTACAAAAGTACTCACACATGTGAAAAATGACCTATTCATTTAATAAGTATACTTAGTGAGCACCAACTGCATACCAGCTACCATTCTAGGCACTGGGGAAGGAACAGCAAACAGTGGAGTCTTGTGAGGCTTATATTGGTTGGGGAGATAGACTGTCAATAAATCAATGCATAATATGTCAAGTGGTGGCATGAAGAAAATTCAAGTACGGAAAGAGGGGTAGGAAGTAATGAGGGAAGAAGGCTGTCTCCATAAGGCAGGTAAGGAGGCGACATTTAAACAGAGCCCTGAGGGAGATGAGGAAGGAGCCAAGCAGGTACCTACAGAAAGTGTGTTCTAAATACACATCCTCACAGCATTGTCCATAACAAATTAAAAGCAACATAGATATCATCAATAGGGACCTGAGTAAATAAATTATAGATATGTAGTTGGATAGACAGCTAGCTATAGTATATAATATAATGTGTGTATGATTCAATATGTGTATAAACACAAAGAAGAAAATGATGGGGTGGCTTCGGGGGAATACTGGGCGGCTGGGGGTACTGACATTTTTCCTTGACTCTCTCTTTGTACCTTTCAGGTTTTGTACCACATGCGTGCACTCTCATATGCAAAACACCATAGGACATGGTTTATGTTAAATAAATGTCTCCATTTGACCATAAAAATATCTATCCTGCTTAAAATATTTCTGGGAGCTCCCAAAATCCCAAATGATAATAGTCTGCAACCTAAAATACCTGGAGAAATTTATATACAAATACATATCATGTGTGTTACACTAAGAATGTTTCTGGACTTTCTGATAAAGACAGGCCCAGAGCAAGAAAAACAATGAACTTTTGGAAAGAGCAATTCACACAACACATCATTATCTATGTCACTAAACAGGATGGAATCTCACAGATCCAGTCTCTTGTCAAGTTTTTAAGAATTCATATTATGACTCTCTCACATGAAAAAAAAATGTCATATTTTTCCACTTCCATGTTTTAATGAAAACTGGTCGTAAAGCAAAGGCCTATACCGGAAAACAAATTCCACCCAAAAAACTAGCACAACAAATCAGAAGAAACACACAAACACTGAACTCAGGGCCCTCCTGAAAACCAACATTGAATAAACTCAATGTATGCTATTTCCTTGTCTTTTTCTTGATTCCTTGGAGCAATACGAATTTGTGGAGGAGTCATAGATTTGCTGCAGACAGATAAGTCACAGGACAGAAGGCAGCTCTAGTTATAGGACAAGTTTCCACTATGTAACTGGTGAAGCTGGCCAGTGCTGACTCACCCATTGACGCGGCCTGCACATCCCCGGAGCAGAACCTGGTCCCGGCTGGTACCATCAGCACTCAGGGGAGGGGGCGACACACCCCCAGCGCCCCCACTGCCAATAGCTCCACCTTAAAAAGACTTCACTGAATGGTCATGGTAAACAGAATTCCTGGGATTCTATTCATTTTACTGACTTATTTTCAAGTCTGGGTACAAAAAATTGTAAATTGTACAGACGAGGTGGTGGTGGTAGGGGCGGATCGGATCCCTTCCCCAAAGTACATCACCGCAGTTGGGATAACACCATTCCCTGAGCAGTTCCTTGGTTGTGCTCAAGGGTGCTTTTAAGTTTGGACTCAGGAAGCAAGTGTTTGCAGGCAAGCTCAGAATTTTCGGCCTCTACTTTTTTGTTCTTGTTATGTGTATGTTTATTTTTCCTGGTGTTTCAGAAACAAAGCATCCCCACTGCATCATCAAATAAAGACAGTGAGACCTACACCACAGCCCCTCCCACGTGGCACTTCCTGCTCATCTTCTTAGAACATTCTCATCTTCCTCCAGTTACCTCCAGCCCCACCAAGATCAGTCTGAGATGTGTTAAAGTAGCATCCTTTCCATCCATTTTTCAGAGCTCAAAGTACAGTTACATGATGCTATTTTCCATGGCCTGATACCATAGAGCAGGGCCACGAGAGTGGTGTGTTCACAGATTTAATCCCAAATCCTTTTAGAGGCCAGAGAAGTACATGAATCCTGAATGGCATGACTGGCTCTCAGCCAGGACATATGATAAACATTAATTCTTAATAGCTTTAGGTGAATCTGCTGCAATGGTTTTATTTGATTATATTTCTATGTAAATATATAGCAATACAGAATTTCTATGTGAAGAGAGGAGAGGGAAGGAAACAGAAAATTGACAGTAACAGGGAGGAGGTGCCTAGAAGCAAACAGCTAAAGATTAAAAAGACTCTTCTAAAAGCATTCCTCTGTGATTCTGTTTCAATGATGAAATCAACATCCTATTGAACATTTTCACCCTCATGTTCTCTCCCTGGGCTGTACTGCACAGCCAGCCTCTCTGCACACCAGGGACCAAAGACGGGGGACCCAAGTCTTGCACATCCCTCCCGGAAACAACAGCACGAAGAAGAGGACTAGTTGGATCGCGAAAGCAGCACTGCTTCCTTGGACTCCCACAAACAGTTCCAGGATTTGGAAGTTAGGCTGTACCTGGCCTTTTAGTTTCCTGCACGGATGTAGGTACACGCGGTGAATCACAATAATCCCCATGCTGTAAAACTGAAGTCGTAGCTTTTTTGAGACTGCACTCTGCACAAATTTGTTTCCAAGGCAATTGGAATTGTATACCTTATTAAAAAATTAAAAGGAACATTGTAGTAGAATCTTATTGATGGAGATTTCATCTTGGGTACAAACTTTGAGATCCTCAAAAGTGATGTGGGATACTTACCAATAAGAGATCAGAATAAGCCTGTTGGATAAAATTGGAATATCATTGTAAGATCTGAGTATGCCCTCTGTCTATATCAAAGAATATATAGTGGCAATAAAGCAAAGGATGAGAGAAAAAGATGTGAGACTCTTAATGACAAAGAACTGTGGCTACTGGTGAGATAGTTGTCCGGGTTACAGAAGGCTCTACCATGAATGTGGTTTCTGTGAATTAAAAACAGACACAGTTGCTTTCACCAACACTTAAGTGTTTGCAAAGAATGCATTGAAAACTAATTGTGCTGGGTCCAAACATAGCCCCGTAAATTCTGACCATATACCCAACGGCCTGCTTTCAGCAAGCGAAGATAACATAAGACCACGAGTAGAGAATACAAGGCCCATGTCAGAACCCAGCTGAACAAGCCCATCATCAATTCAAAATCAACTTGTTTTTCTGTGTTTAAAAACTCTTCAGAAATCTTTAACACTCTGGATTTAACTTAAACTATGGTCTCTGGGGAATGCGGGTTGATAAAACCGGGTTTTCTTACCTTATGAGTACATCATTATAGGAAATATGGCATCTGCTTTCCTGGGTTATGAAACCTGGTTTGTGCCAGATTTGACACCAAAATATTCTAAGAGTAATGAAAACAGTAAATGTCAATTACTTTACCTTTCACCTTCCCAAAGGATGGGTTTGACTCTCCAAATGGATTTACCTGCTCTTACTATTTCACACAGGCCATTTCCACTCTGAGATTTTTCTGAACAGAGGTGCAAAAGGGAAGCACCTGTAGAGCAAGATGAGCCTTACTGTCCCCCAAACACACTCACCAGGCTTCTCACTTTCCCATCCCTGAGAAATTTTCATTGATCTGTCATTGAGTGCTCCCTGTGGTTCCATAAAAGCACAGAAAATGTGACCATACTACGTTCCAGCCATGCCCTTGGTGAGGGAGCTGCTGACACTTCCACTGTCCAGTCCTCAAGATCCTTTAGTACATTTTATGTCTTAGAGACATAAATTATTTTAGAGTGATTGACTGAAGCAGGGCTTCTGGAATTAGAACAGGTGTGATTTGTGTACACATCTGTCTGGTCATAAAATATTGGCAAGTAAGTGGGATCTCCAGGTTCACAGCTGCTTTCCAAAAGCTCCATGCAGCAGTTAATTCCCTTCTAAGACAACAAGAGTGAGGAATGAAATATTCTCTCATCAGAGACAACAAAAATTAAATTATCCATGTTGTGCTTCCCATTTATCCTATATTTCTGACTTTTTAATAAAATTAAGTCATCTAAATTCATTGATTCAGAGTTATTCCTTTCTTTTAAAAGGCCCATTTTGTTTTCTTATGGAACCATAGGCAGAGATGTAAATATCTATCAAAATAATTTCAACTACACATAACTATTCCCATTTGCTTTCATCATGCCCTTAGAATAAACCTCTGAGGATTAAGTACAATATTTCTTCCTAAGAGGAAAGAGTATCCCAAAAGAACACACATGCACACACTTGCACCTGTTAGGCCACTCCATGGATATTTGTTTCTCTTCTTCTTTTATAAAGATATATTTAATAAGTATTGACCGATTTTGAGATGAAGGTTTTTAGGACTACTTTATTAATGTTTTCAGACAGCCAGGCATTTGCATTTTAGTAGTATTATATTAACACATGTTCAGAAAAAATAAATTTTAGCTTCTGTAATTCCCCTTATACACAAATATTTTCTCAGGTCAGGAAACAAACTACCAGAGGAAAAATCATCCTGATTTTCACAACATGATATAAGTTATCCTTAGTTTCTCTCTCCACAAGGCCGGTATTTCCATTGAGATAGGTTGCTTATGACAAGACTTCATATTCATTAGAAAATCGTGTCTTGGAGGTTACTTTCATCTGTTTGGCACCTGCAAGGGAACTCGATACAAAAGCCACTGGATTTTAAGTAGCTTAAGGCCAAGAGAAATATGTAGCCATCACTAGCTTCATCATGTTATTCTTTCCCTAGACCCGCTGTAAATGTGCGTTCCCCAACTGTCAGCCAACTCCCTAGTGGCCGTCAAGACCCTAATTGGAATTACCAGGTGTTTCACATAGTAATTCCCTCACAGTTTTGAAAAGTATATAAAGTACTGAGCACAGTGCCAAACGTAAGAGAAGCCTAACAGATGGTGTGGGCCAACACCCGGGCAGAATTTGTGGAAGAAAGGCCCTCCCAGCCCTCTCCCAAGGGCAGCCTGACTCTGCTGCCCAAGAGAAGCAGAGGAGGCCACCAAAGCCTCGCAGGTAAGAAGGCAGAAATAGGAAGGCTGGGAGAAGTTGATCTGCTCAAATGCTCAGCTCTGGCCTCAGAGAGTATAAGAACCAAGAACCAGGTCAGTTATTAAGAATCTCTCCTTGGACAATTCCCAGATGTCCTATCAGAATTCTGCCAGAATTCTGCATTCTGCATTAAATTCACTGTCTGTGCTGTCACAATCCCTGCCCATCTTTTAATAAACAACTCATTCATCATAGGAATAGGAGTCTTTCTGCCTATTCCTGGCTTTGTTAACCTTTGCTTACCTAAACCACTCATTTTGGCCATTTATACATTATCGTCCATTCTAAGATACATGCTTAGGTGTATGAGTTCTATTTCTAATTATATTGGCTCTTTCTAGACAACGGGGCCTCCTCTTTACATTTTCTCCTGAGCACCAAACAAAGCAGGTACGTGACAAATACTTACAGAAGGATGAACAAACACACCAATGTGCAGTGTGATTTTACAAGGAGTAAAGGGCTGGGAAGTGGTCAGAACAGGAGCCCAAGCTGAGCAGGTCCACGTGCTTCCTGTTGAATCTAGGGTTCCTGTTGGACTCTAGATTGCTAAATGCCTGTGTGAATTCCAAATTCTTAAATACATTATAAAAGCCAGTCAAATGTAAAACTACTTCTCAGAAAAAGTAACGTGAGGATAAAAGTGTCATTGAGGCACCAGTTTCAATCTAACATGTTTGGAAAAAACTAACATTGGCTTATTAATATATATGGGTGATATTTCCTGATATTATATATAGGAGGGAAATATATATTAAAATTGCATGTGGCCAAAATAAAAATCCTGGAAGGACAGCAGATACAGAGATCTTTTTGTTAGATTCCTTTTCATGTCAAAAATTAAGCCTACAGGGGAGGGGGAAGATGGCGGAAGAGTAAGACGTGGAGATCACCTTCCTCCCCACAGATACATCAGAAATACATCTACACGTGGAACAACTCCTACAGAACACCTACTGAATGCAGGCAGAAGACCTCAGACCTCCCAAAAGGCAAGAAACTCCCCACGTACCTGGGTAGGACAAAAGAAAAAAGAATAGAGACAAAACAATAGGGATGGGACCTGCACCAGTGGGAGGGAGCCGTGAAGGAGGAAAGGTTTCCACACACTAGGAAGCCCCTTCGCGGGCGGAGACTGCGGGTGGCGGAAGTGGGGAGCTTCGGAGCCACGGAGGAGAGCGCAGCAACAGGGGTGCAGAGGGCAAAGAGGAGACATTCCCGCACAGAGAATTGGTGCCGACTAGCACTCACCAGCCCGAGAGCCTGCTCACCCGCTGGGACGGGCGGGGCTGGAGCTGAGCCTCGGGCTTCGGTCCGAGCACAGGGAGAGACTGGCAGTGCGAACACAGCCTGAAGGGGTTACTGCACCACGGCTAGCTGGGAGGGAGTCCAGGGAAAAGTCTGGACATGCCGAAGAGGCAAGAGACTTTTTCTTCCCTCTTTGTTTCCTGGTGCGCGAGGAGAAGGGATTAAGAGCGCTGCGTAAAGGAGCTCCAGAGACGGGCGCGAGCCACGGCTAACAGCACGGACCCCAGAGACAGGCATGAGACGCTAAGGCTGCTGCTGCCGACACCAAGAAGCCTGTGTGCGAGCACAGGTCACTCTCCACACCTCCCTTCCGGGGAGCCTGTGCAGCCCCCCACTGCCCGGGTCCCGGGATCCAGGGACAACTTCCCCAGTAGAACACACGGCGCGCCTCAGGTTAGTGCAACATCACTCTGGCCTCTGCCGCCGCAGGCTGGCCCCACACTCCGTACCCTCCCTCACCCGGGCCTCAGTGAGCCAGAGCCCCCGAATCAGCGGCTCCTTTAACCCCGTCCTGTCTGAGCAAAGAACAGACACCCTCCGGTGACCTACACGCAAAGGCGGGGCCAAATCCAAAGCTGAACCCCGGCAGCTGTGCGAACAAAGAAGAGAAAGGGAAATTTCTCCCAGCGGCCTCAGGAGCAGCCAATTAAACCTCCACAATCAACTTGATGTACCCTGCATCTGTGGAATACCTGAATAGACAACAAATCATTCCAAATTGAGGAGGTGGACTTTGAGAGCAAGATTTATTATTTTTTCCACTTTTCCTCTTTTTGTGAGTGTGTATGTGTATGCTTCTGTGTGAGATTCTGTCTCTATTGCTTTGCTTTCACCATTTGTCCCAGGGTTCTATCCATCTGGTTTTTGTTTGTTTGTTTGTTTTTACTTGAAAAAAATTTTTTTTCTTAAAAATTATATTTTTATTTTAATAACTTTATTTTATTTTATCCTCTTTCTTTCTTTCTTTCTTTCTACTTTTTCTCTTTTATTCTGAGCTGTGTAGATGAAAGGCTCTTGGTGCTGCAGCCAGGAGTCAGTGCTGTGCCTCTGAGGTGGGAGAGCAAACTTCAGGACACTGGTCTACAAGAGACCTCCCAGCTCCACGTAATATCAAATGGTGAAAATCTCCCAGAGATCTCCATCTCAACACCAACACCTAGCTTCAGTCAATGAACAGCAAGCTATAGTGCTGGACACCCTATGCCAAACAACTAGCAAGACAGGAATACAACCCCACCCATTAGCAGAGAGGCTGCCTAAAATCATAATGAGTCCACAGACACCCCAAAACACACCACCAGACATGGACCTGCCCACCAGAAAGACAGAATCCAGCCACATCCACCAGAACACAGGCACTAGTCTCCTCCACCAGGAAGCCTACACAACCCATTGAACCAACTTTAGCCACCAGGGACAGACACCAAAAACAATGGGAACTACAAATTTGCAGCCTGCAAAAAGGAGACCCCAAAAACAGTAAGATAAGCAAAATGAGAAGACAGAAAAACACACAGCAGATGAAGGAGCAAGATAAAAACCCACCAGACCTAACAAATGAAGAGGAAATAGGCAGTCTGCCTGAAAAAGAATTCAGAATAATGATAGTAAAGATGATCCAAAATCTTGGATATAGAATAGAGAAAATGCAAGAAACATTTAACAAGGACCTAGAAGAACTAAAGATGAAACAAGCAACGATGAACAACACAATAAATGAAATTAAAAATACTCTAGAAGGGATCAATAGCAGAATAATTGAGGCAGAAGAATGGATAAGTGACCAGGAAGATAAAATAGTGGAAATAACTACTGCAGAGCAGGATACAGAAAAAATAATGAAAAGAACTGAGGACAGTCTCAGAGACCTCTGGGACAACATTAAACACACCAACATTTGAATTATAGGGGTTCCAGAAAGAAGAGAAAAAGAGGGACTGAGAAAATATTTGAAGAGATTATAGTTGAAAACTTCCCTAATATGGAAAAGGAAATAGTTAAACAAGTCCAGGAAGCACAGATCCCATACAGGATAAATCCAAGAAGAAACATGCCAAGACACATATTAATAAAACTGTGAATAATTAAATACAAAGAAAACATATTAAAACAAGCAAGGGAAAAATAATACACAAGGGAATCCCCATAAGGTTAACAGCTGATCTTTCAGCAGAAATTCTCCAAGCCAGAAGGGACTGGCAGGACATATTTAAAGTGATGAAGGAGAAAAATCTACAAACAAGGTTACTCTACCCAGCATGGATCTCATTCAGATTTGATGGAGAAATTAAACCTTTGTAGACAAGCAAAAGCTAAGAGAGTTCAGCACCACCAAACCAGCTTTATAACAAATGCTAAAGGATCTTCTCTAGGCAACAAACACAAGAGAAGGAAAAGACCCATAATAACAAACCCAAAACAATTAAGAAAATGGGAATAGGAACATACATGTGGATAATTACCTTAAATGTAAATGGATTAAATGCTCCCACCAAAAGACATAGACTGGCTGAATGTATACAAAAACAAGACCCATATATATGCTGTCTACAAGAGACACATACAGACTGAAAGTGAGGGGATGGAAAAAGATATTCCATGCAAATGGAAATAAATAGAAAGCTGGAGTAGCAATTCTCATTTCAGACAAAATAGACTTCAAAATAAAGACTATTAGAAGAGACAAAGAAGAACATTACATAATGATCAAGGGATCGATCCAGGAAGAAGATATAACAATTCTAATTATTTATGCGCCCAACAGAGGAGCACCTCAATACATAAGGCAAATACTAACAGCCATAAAAGGGGAAATCGACAGTAACACATTCATAGTAGGGGACGTTAACACCCCACTTTCACCAATGGACATATCATCCAAAATGAAAATAAATAAGGAAACACAAGCTTTAAATGATACATTAAACAAGATGGACTTAATTGATATTTATAGGACATTCCATCCAAAGACAAAAGAATACACATTTTTCTCAAGTGCTCATGGAACATTCTCCAGGATAGATCACATCTTGGGTCACAAATCGAGCCTTGGTAAATTTATGAAAATTGAAATTGTATCAAGTAACTTCCAACCACAATGCTATGAGACTAGATATCAATTACAGGAAAAGATCTGCAAAAAATACAAACACATGGAGGCTACACAATACACTACTTAATAATGAAGTGATCACTGAAGAAATCAAAGAGGAAATCAAAAAACACCTAGAAACAAATGACAATGGAGACACGACGATGCAAAACCTATGGGATGCAGGAAAAGCAGTTCTAAGAGGGAAGTTTATAGCAATACAATCCTACCTTAAGAAACAGGAAACATCTCGAATAAACAACCTAACCTTGCACCTAAAGCAATTAGGGAAAGAAGAACAAAAATCCCCAAAGTACCAGAAGGAAAGAAATCATAAAGATCAGATCAGAAATAAATGAAAAAGAAATGTAGGAAACAATAGCAAAGGTCAATAAAACTAAAATCTGGTTCTTTGAGAAGATAAACAAAATTGTTAAACCATTAGCCAGACTCATCAAGAAAAAAAGGGAGAAGACTCAAATCAACAGAATTAGAAAAGAAAAAGGAGAAGTAACAACTGACACTGCAGAAATACAAAAGATCATGAGAGATTACTACAAGCAACTCTATGCCAATAAAATGGACAACCTGGAAGAAATGGACAAATTCTTAGAAATGCACAACCTGCCAAGACTGAATCAGGAAGAAATAGAAAATATTAACAGACAATCATGAGCACTGAAATTGAAATTGTGATTAAAACTCTTCCAACAAACAAAAGCCCAGGACCAGATGGCTTCACAGACGAATTCTATCAAACATTTAGAGAAGAGCTGACACCTATCCTTCTCAAACTCTTCCAAAATATAGCACACGGAGGAACACTCCCAAACTCATTCTACGAGGCTACCAACACCTTGATACCAAAACCAGACAAGGATATCACAAAGAAAGAAATCTATAGGCCAATATCACTGATGAACATAGATGCAAAAATCCTCAACAAAATACTAGCAAACAGAATCCAACAGCACATTAAAAGGATCATACGCCATGATCAAGTGGGGTTTATTCCAGGAGTGCAAGGATTCTTCAATATACGCAAATCTATCAATGTGATACATCATATTAACAAATTGAAGGAGAAACACCATATGGTCATTTCAATAGATGCAAAGAAAGCTTTCAACAAAATTCAACACTGATATATAATAAAAACCCTGCAGAAAGTAGGTATACAGGGAACTTCCCTCAACATAATAAAAGCCATATATGACAAACTCACAGCCAACATCGTCCTCAATGGTGAAAAACTGAAAGCATTTCCACTAAGATCAGGAACAGGACAAGGTTGCCCACTCTCACCACTCTTATTCAACATAGTTTTGGAGTTTTTAGCCACAGCAATCAGAGAAGGAAAGGAAATAAAAGGAATCCAAATCGGAAAAGAAGAAGTAAAGCTGTCACTGTTTGCAGATGACATGATACTATACATAGAGAATCCTAAAGATGCTACCAGGAAACTACTAGAGCTAATCAATGAATTTGGTAAAGTAGCAGGATACAAAATTAATGCACAGAAATCTCTGGCATTCCTATACACTAATGATGAAAAATCTGAAAGTGAAATCAAGAAAACACTCCCACTTACCATTGCAACAAAAAGAAAAACAATATCTAGGAATAAACCTACCTAAGGAGACAAAAGACCTGTATGCAGAAAATTATAAGACACTGATGAAAGAAATTAAAGATGATACAAATAGATAGAGAGATATACCATGTTCTTGGATTGGAAGGATCAACATTGTGAAAATGACTCTACTACCCAAAGCAATCTACAGATTCAATGCAATCCCTATCAAACTACCACTGGCATGTTTCACAGAACTAGAACAAAACATTTCACAATTTGTATGGAAACACAAAAGACCCCGAATAGCCAAAGCAATTTTGAGAACGAAAAACAGAGCTGATGGAATTAGGCTCCCTGACTTCAGATTATACCACAAAGCTACAGTAATCAAGACAGTATGATACTGGCACAAAAACAGAAATATAGACCAATAGAACAGGATAGAAAGCCCAGAGATAAACCCACGCACATATGGTCACCTTATCTTTGATAAAGGAGGCAGGAATGTACAGTGGAGAAAGGACAGCCTCTTCAATAAATGGTGCTGGGAAAACAGAACAGGGACATGTAAAAGTATAAGATTAGATCACTCCCTAACACCATACACAAAAATAAGCTCAAAATTGATTAAAGACCTATATATAAGGCCAGAAACTATCAAACTCTTAGAAGAAAACATAGGCAGAACACTCTGTGACATAAATCACAGCAAGATCCTTTTTGCCCCACCTCCTAGAAAAATGGAAATAAAAAGAAAAATAAACAAATGGGACCTAATGAAACTTCAAAGCTTTTGCACAACAAAGGAAACCATAAACAAGACCAAAAGACAACCCTCCTAATGGGAGAAAATATTTGTAAATGAAACAACTGACAAAGGATTAATCTCCAAAATTTACAAGCAGCTCATGCAGCTCAATAACAACAACAAAAAACCCAATCCAAAAATGGGCAGAAGACCTAAATAGACATTTCTCCAAAGAAGATATACAGACTGCCAACAAACACATGAAAGAATGCTCAACATCATTAATCATTAGAGAAATGCAAATCAAAACTACAATGAGATATCATCTCACACCAGTCAGAATGGCCATCATCAAAAAATCTAGAAACAACAAATGCTGGAGAAGGTGTGGAGAAAAGGGAACACTCTTGCACTGCTGGTGGGAATGTGAATTGGTACAGCCACTATGGAGAACAGTATGGAGGTTCCTTAAAATACTACAAATAGAACTACCATATGACCCAGCAATCCCACTACTGGGCATATACCCTGAGAAAACCATAATTCAAAAAGAGTCATGTACCAAAATGTTCATTGCAGCTCTATTTACAATAGCCAGGAGATGGAAACAACCTAAGTGTCCATCATCAGATGAATGGATAAAGAAGATATGCAAAAAACAAACAAAAACAAAACAAACAAACAAAAAAAACTGCTAGGGGTGGTGCAGTGTTTGGGAGTCCGCCTGCCGATGGAGGGGATGCAGGTTCATGCCCCAGTCCAGGAAGATCCCACATACCGTGGAGCAGCTAGGCCCATGAGCCATGGCCGCTGAGCCTGCGCATCTGGAGCCTGTGCTCCGCAACGGGAGAGGCCATAAAAGTGAGAGGCTCGCGCACCGCAAAAAACAAAAAACAAACAAATGAAAAAAGAAGATGTGGCACGTATATACAATGAAATATTACTCAGCCATAAAAAGAAACGAAATTGAGCTATTTGTAATGAGGTGGATGGACCTAGAATCTGTCATACAGAGTGAAGTAAGTCAGAAAGAGAAAGACAAATACCATATGCTAACAATATATATGGAATTTAAGGGAAAAAAATATCATGAAGAACCTAGGGGTAAAACAGGAATAAAGACACAGACATACTAGAGAATGGACTTGAGGCTATGGGGAGGGGGAAGGGTAAGCTGTGACAAAGTGAGAGAGTGGCATTGACATATATACTCTACCAAACGTAAAATAGATAGCTAGTGGGAAGCAGCCGCATAGCACAGGGAGATCAGCTCGGTGCTTTGTGACCACCTAGAGGGGTGGGATAGGGAGGGTGGGAAGGAGGGAGACGCAAGAGGGAAGAGATATGGGAACATACGTATATGTATAACTGATTCACTTTGTTATAAAGCAGAAACTAACACACCATTGTAAAGCAATTATACTCCAATAAAGATGTAAAAAAAGAAGTTTCTGACCCCCCCCCCAAAAAATTAAATCTAATGTTTATGGACAACAATTTCTAGTCCAATCATCATGATATGCATATATGAAAATAGAAAATCCAATGATATCTGTAAAATATAAACTATTTTAAACTCTGCAGTCATTTGAGAATTATCTAGTTGACAAGCTAGAGCTTAATAAAAAATAACTATATGTTTACTATACAAGGCCCTGTACCGAGAGCATTCTCATTTAGTCTTCTCAATAAATCTGTGGATTAGATACCATTATTATTCCCATGTTACACCTGAGGAAACTGAAGCCAGAGGCTAAGAAACTTGCCCAAAGTCGCCCAGCCAGTAGGGGACAGAGCACGATCCTGACCTAGCAGCACAGCACACTTCAGGAACAAGCCCTGTGTCGATTTCCTTGTCCAGGCAGGTGGGACTAATAATGACCCATGATGGTCCAGGGTTGAAAGATGAATCCTGGCTTAACTCAAAGGAACAGAGAAGATTCTGTACATTTCAAAATATTAAATCTTGGCTAGAATCCGTTTTAACACTCTTGCTTTATTGTTAATTTCAACATCATTATCACCTTATTCAATAGATCTAATGGACTTCCAACCACCTCACCAGTTTATGAAGAATTGGTTTAAGAAGTAGAAAGCATCCCTACTGATATTTTCATTTCTGCTGAAATGTGAGAGAAAAATAGCAGATATAAAAAGAAAAAAAGAAAATCCTTGAAAGCTCTGTTCTCTCTGATAAAGGGTAATACAATGAGCTTCCTCAAACCAACAGCCTGGAAAGAAAATTTCAAGGATTCAAAGGACCATATTTGATTTTCAGTTGCTGTATAAAGCTCACAGAAGTGGAATCTTATACACATTAGTGTGTGACCTTAGGGGAGTTAATTTATTTGTGGATCTATGTCTTCATTTGTCAAGTAAAAAGACAGATATTTTCTACTAACGTCATTTATTCCTTAATGTGCTTAGATACTTATTCCTTACATTGCCTTAATTTATAAAGAATTTGAAATAATTGCATGATCTATAAATATTCCTGTATATCTAAATGATGATTTAATGGCCTGATGGGGAACTTTTGTTGTATTTTATTCCTCTACTTTTTATTTTTAAAAATTGCAAAGCTATAAGAAAATGAAAGAATATCTCAGTGAACACCATATATCCTCTGTCTAGACCCACCAGTTGTTACCATCTTCCCACATGTGCTCTATCCAGCTGCCTCCCCATCTCTCTCACACTCTCATAGACACCTCACATCTCATGACAGCTCACCACTAATTATGCTCCAAACATCTCTCCAGAACCAGAACATTCTCTTACATAAACACACCATTATCACACCCTAGACACTTAACACTGGTACAGTATTGTTTAATATATAGTTCATATTCAAATTTCTCTGATTGTCTATAAAGATGCCTTTTCTAGCTGTGTTTTTTTAAATCCAAGACCCAATCAAAGATTACACATTTCATTTAGCAGTCATGTCTGTTTAGTACCCTTTAACTTAGACACTGTCCTGCTTTTTTATTTGTTTTTCATGACTGAAAATTTTTGAAAAGTCCATGTCAATATTAAAATCGAGCAGGACCCTGAGGGACCTCCCCTGGGACAGACTACCCCACCTCTTGTTTGTAAAAAAAAAAAAAAAAAAAAAAAAAAAAAAAAAAAAAAAAAGCTTTAGCCCCCTAGGCCTTCCCTGAGTTCCAAAGAACAGATTTAATCAGAGAAGTGAAAAAAGGCAGAAACAAAGAAAAACAGTCAAACAAAACAAAATAATAATAGTTTAGCCATAAAACAAAGTCAAGGAACATTAGTTCCTCCTCAAGGACTATGGATAATATTCTGAGCCATATCCTTAAGTTGTTTTACAGATACTGAAACCCCAACTGGGTTGAGGAAGTTACTGCTGACCACAAGCATGTAGACCACAGACGGGTTGAAACCAGAAGGTTGATGACTGAGATTCCTAAAACATCACCTGTTACCTCACTATCGACCAATCAGAGAATAGGGTTTTGTTTGTTTGTTTTCTTTTAATTTTATTGAAGTATAGTTGATTTATAACACTGTATTAGTTTCAGTTGTATAGCACAGTGATTCAATGATACATATATATAAATATATATATTCTTTTTTTAATTTACTTCCATTATGGGTTATTACAAAATATTGAATATAGTTCCCTGTGCTATACAGTAGGTCTTTGTTGTTTATCTGTTTTATATATAGTAGTGTATACATGTTAATCTCCACCTCTTAACTTATCCTTCCCCTGCCTTTCCCCCTTGGCAGCCACAGGTCTGTTCACTATGTCCGTGATTCTGTTTCTGTTTCATAGGTAGGTTCATTTGTGTCATAGTTTAGATTCCACATATAAGTGATACAATATGATAATTTTCTTCCTCTTTCTGACTTACTTCACTTAGTATGGTAATCTCCAGGTCCATCTATTATGCCACAAATGTCATTATTTCATTTTTTATGGCTGAGTAATATTCCATTGTATAAATATACCACATCTTCTTTATCTACTCATCTGCCGATGGACTTTAGGTTGCTTCCCTGTCTTGGCTATTGTAAATAGTGCTGCTATGAACACTGGGGTTTTTGAATTATAGTTTTCTCTAGATATATGTCCAGGAGTGGGATTGCAGAGAATTATACATGAGCTGATCACACTCTCTGTGACCCTTTCATTCACACTGTCTTTAAAAACCCTTCCCTAGAAGCCATCAGAGAATGTGAGTCTTTTGAGTATAAGCTGCCCATTCCCCTTACTTTGTACTGCAATGAATGCCACACTTTTCTTCACCACAACCCTGTTTCTACAGGTTGAATTTATTGTGTGCGGGGGAAGCAGGCCCAAGTCTGGGTCAGTGACAATAGTCTTAGGAAATGTCCCCAGAATCTGAATTTGTCTGATAGTTTCTTTGACTTTATTTTTTGATATTAAATATGCTATAATCTATTACTATCTCTTTTTTTTTTCAATGTTTGTATATCTCAAATTTAGCCCATTAAGCAGTTGTTCTGTGTTCTTCTGACGTCTCCCCATCACTCTTTCAGTTCTTTCTTGCTTTCTGGCACAAGATGTTCCAGGCGTATCTCATGCTGTCTCAGTGCAAATCTGGAATCACCCAGTACTCCAAAGAGACCTGGTTCTGTTTAGTGGGAGTGGTACTGAGAAACTAACCTCTCAGTGCCTTCCACTTGCCACTGCATCTTGACCCTTTCTTAGAGCTAGGAAAGAGAACCTATTAAAATCATAAGTTCACAAAAACAGATGACACGTTTGGAGTTTATTATCAAGGATGGTTTGAATATGGACCCTATGTTCTCCTTTTCAAAGATTATGCAATCGTTCTGACACCATTTATTTAAAAGTCAATCTTTTCCACAATAATTTAATATGCTTTAATATATACCTACTTTTTACAGTTACTTCGGTCCAATTTCTGTACATACTTGGGTCTGCTTCTGAACTTCCTATTCTTTTCCAATGGTCTAGTTATTCATGTAGCAGTATAATATTCTTTCTTAAAATGTTGTTTTATCATGAGAAAAACACTTAATGTGAGATCTGCCCTCTTAACAAATTTTTAAGGGTACAGTACAGTATTGTTGACTATAGGTACAATGTTGCCAAGCAGATCTCCAGGATTTATCTTGCTTAACTAGAACTTTATGCCTGTTGATTAGTAACTCCAGTTTGCCCTCCTCCAGCCCCTGGGAACCACCATGCCACTCTTTGAGTCTATGAATTTGCCTATTTTGGATACCTCATATATGTAGAATCATGCAGTAATTGTCCTTCTGTGACTGCTTATTTCACTTAGCATAATGTCCTCAAGGTTCATCCATATTGTTGCATCCTGCAAAATTTTCCTTCTTTTTTAAGGCTGAATAGTATTCCATTTTATGTATATACTACATTTTCTTTATCCATTCATCTGTCTAGGACAGGTAGGATGTTTTCACATCTCGGATATTATGAATAGTGCTACAATGAATATGAGTGCTAATACCTCTTCAATAACTTGATTTCAATTCTTTTGGATAAACACCCAAAAGTAGAATTGCTGGATCATATGATAGTACTATTTTTAATTTTTTGAGGAACCTCCATACTGTTTTCCATACTGGCTGCATCATTTTGTATTCCCACCGACAATATGCAAGAGTTCCAATTTCCCCACATCCTTGCCAACACTTGTTGTCTTTTGGTTTTTTAATAATAACCATCTGTGGATATTTCTTACCTTCTTGCAAGTTAAACAATGCCTTCAAAAGGATGTTTGTCATATATTATCCTGCAAATGGTTTTTCATGATATATATTTTCATTTTGCTGGATGTTCAAACCCTGCCTTGTATACATTATCCCATACTGTGAATGTACCATAATATGGTTAACCATTTCCCTTCTAAAGCACATTTAGATTGTTTTTAATGTTTCAGTATTAACAGAAAAGTCTCAATGAACATTCCTGTGAACTTATTATTGTGCCTACATGAAAGTATTTCTATTGCATAAATTTCTAGAAGTAGACTTGCCGTTTCCAAGGGTATGTGATTTTTAGTTTGCTCACCAAAAAATTTGCATAAACTTACATTTCCACAAACATTAGGTGGCAGTAACCAGATTTTCATAGCCTTAACAATATTAAATCTTATCAGTCTTTGTCAGGAATTTATATTTCTTCTTTCTCTTCTGAATTGGCTATTGCCTGCTTTTCTATTGCATTATATGTGTTTTGTTTTCTTATTACTTTGAAAAGATGGTTTTATCATCCAGATATTAACTCTATTCTATATGATTCCAATATTTTTTCCAGGCTATATGTCCTTCAACTGTATTCATAATAAACACCTTTCTCAAATAGAAGTTTTAAATTTATGTCAATTCAAATGTGACATTTTCTTTTATTTCTTTTTATTCCTCACAATTATAGAAACATCACACTGTATCATACATATTAAAAGAAATTTCAATACTTTTTAGGTTTTAGAAACCCATCCAGGAAATATGCTTGTGTGATAAGAAGCAAATATTGGGACTTCCCTCGTGGTCCAGTAGTTAAGCCTCCACAATTCCACTGCAGGGGGCACAGGTTCAATCCCTGGTCAGGGGACTAAGATCCCACCTGCCATGCAGCACAGCCAAAAAAAAAAAAATAGAAGCAAATATTAAAGTTTTTTTTTAACCAATGTTAATTTCTCCAACATTATTAATTGTCCATGCTTCCATCATTGACTTGAAATGATATATATATATATATATATATATATATATAATATATGAGTGTGAGTATCTGTGTGTGATATAAATTTTTTTACTCTACTCCTCTAACTTATTTGCCTTTTCCTAAGCCAATACCATGCTGTTTTGATTAGCATGACTTTATAATATGTTTTGATATCTGGTGGGATAAAACAACAATCAAAAGAGGAGCCTCCTTTCAAAACTCTCTGGCTATTATTGTACACATCCAGATGAATTTTGAATTCACTATTTTGTCAAGGTGCTCCCCAAAGGGATTTTATTTTCTTATTTTCCAAACACACAAACACTTTCCTTAACCAAATTGGTGCTTAAAGGATACTTTATGATTCAATTAGAAGTCCTGAAAATTGAGTTCTAGGGAAGAAATAAAACATAACAACAAAACACCTATCACAATCACTTTTCTTTCAAATGCTTAACAAACATGATCTCATTTCTTCCTTTTAACAACCCTGCTAGGGATGTTTTGTTAAACTCATCTTGACAGTGAAGAAACTGAAGTTTAAGAAGCCAAGAGTCAGCCAAGAGTCTACCTAGCTGGAAAGGGGGTAAAGCAGGGATTATAACTGACTCTCACACTAGATCACTTAACCCCTTTAGTTTTGCTTATTTCTAGAGCAATGGTTCCCAAGGTGCTGGACCAGCAGCATCAGGATCACCTGGGAATTTATTGGAAATGCAAATTCCCTGGCCCCACCCCAGGTCACCAAATTGGAAACTTTGGGGATAGAAGTCCAGCAATCTGAGTTATCAAAGCCATCCAGGTGTTCTGATGCAGGTAAAGTTTGAGAACCACTGGTCTGGAATCTAAAGGCTGAGGAGTCATTAAGAGGGTACAAGAAATATTTTGTGGGGGGAAAAATAGAAAGAACAGCATTCATTGAAATGATCAGGAATACTACAGACATTCCAGTTATTTATTCAATAACTATTGTGTTGGTGACAACAATCACTACATGGCTCAGAGGATAAAAAGTTTTTAAAAAGTGCTTAGTAAAGGTCCCTTATGCTTTTCAGGTCAGCAAAACTGAGAAACCATTGAACTGGAGCATATAAACATCTAAGACACATCATCCCAGTTCTGAGATCATAATCAAGAAATACATTAGTCGCCCTTGGCTGAGACACAAATGCCTGTCCATGTGAATTTTATCTCCTCCAGAGACCAGATCATAAACAGGTGTGAAACCTGAATGAGGAAGGAGTTTGGGAGAACACGGAGAGATAACAGAAAATAAGGGGAGTCTGTCGAGAAAGGCCAGCGTAAGGCAGCGGTGCAGCCGGAAGGCCAGTAGGAGTTGGGGGTCGGGGGTAGGGTGAAGGCCACCCAGATGCATAAGGAGAGGACCAGCCGCAGCACCATCTGGGTGGTAAGCGGAGCCGTATGCCCTATGCATTCAGGGCCTTCTGCAGCCGCCTCTGTGATTTAAAAGGGAAAACAAATAACTTTTTAATTATTATTTTTGCATTGGATCCATTTGCTATTATTTGCAAAAATATACAATTTGGCCAAAGTCTCATTTAGTGAAATGAACATATGGAACCAGCTGGATTTGCCCACGCAAAGAGGACTCAGTGGGTTCAGGTGTCCAGCCTCTCTGTAAGAATTGCCTATTAATTAATTAAGTGAGTAAAGATAATCAGCCTTTCGGTTGGGTATCCTGACAGGATGAGGGATCAGTTCTTGGGGATGACTGACTGTCCCCAAAAGGCACATGCTTGGATCGAATACGTTTAAAATATTCCCCAGGTCTTTTATTCAGTCGTGAGGTGACTGCTTGGCTTAGAAAAATTTAGCACACAAGATTTTCAAAATTACCCTGCAAACCGGAAGACTGTCACTGTAGCATATCTTCACCACCTTCTTGGAATTTAAAGCAGCATTTTCAAGGTTTATTATTTGTATTGGTTTTAATAGGATTCTTTTATGAACCAGTTTAATGAGGAGTATTCAATTATTGCTTCCTGAAGCCACTTCTGTAATATCAGACTCCATGCTGTGCGGCCTCTTTCAGTAAAAGTGTGTGTGATCTGAATGGAAAATAAAAGAACTATTAAATAGCCATTCCTTTACTGCATCAAGCTTTCTGCCTGCCAATTTCGGTGAATGGTGGATATCTGCAAACATTCCATGCTTCTAGCTTGGTAAAGCTGATGTGTTTAAAAAGAAAATGTATTTAAATCTTAAAACCTGTATGATGTGACACATCAGATAAGGATTTTTTCAGACTGAGACCTTCTCTATTTCCTTTGACAAATCAAAAAAGGCTGGGTGGAAGATTTCTAAACCCACGGGATGATTAATTAGAGAAGAGGCCCCAGGCAAACCTCAAGAATCCAAAACCAAACATGCACACTTAATGTATAAACTTCAATCTGGAGTTTTAAATGGGACCTAACACCTTGGAGCATGTGCCCCAAGGCAAGGCTCAGAGACCACTAAAGAAATGTGACTGATACCCCAAAAGGAAGAATTCCAAATTGTTAATCCACTTTTAATCACCAATCAAAAGAACCTTTGCAAATGCTTGATAAAACAAACCAGCACACAGTTTCAGCTGAAAATGTTACTTGCCTTTTATGTATATTTAATTACAGCTATGAAAGCTCTCAAGAGCTCATGTACACAGTAGATAATATTTCATTTTTAGGAATGATGACTGGGAATGTTCAAACCCAGTTTAGGAGGCTTTAGAATCAGGCCATCACTGACATAATGGTTATAATGACCAGGGCAGGGAGAACACATTTATCCTCCCTGATTACCAACGTGTAATACTCAAACTTTGAGCATGTGTGTAGATAAAGATGAAGGAGTATTAATCCTTTGTCACTCAAACATTTGATACTTGATACTAGACAACATCATGTATGATGTGAAGGGCACCTCACAAAAGAGCTTCATTAACTGCCATGGAGGCCTGCCTTTAGCATCTCGGTCTCACACAGATTAGCATCATCCTGTGAGACAATGACGTGGAACAGAAGTTATAGGAACAATAACACTTCCTTTGGACAAAGACTGCACAGGAATCATGTCTGCACTAGATGTACTTATGTGAATAAATTATTTTGAGTTCTGAAAAGGTAAAGCAGTATGTATCTGCCAGCATCAAGAAGTAGCTTGTCTCAGGGAACTGTATTCAATATCCTGAGATAAAGCATAATGGAAAAGAATATTTTTTAAATATATATATATATATATATATATAAAAAACTGAATCACTTTGCTGTACAGCAGAAATTAACACAACATCCTAAATCAACTATACTTCAATCAAAAAAAGAAGCAGCTTGTGGTGAATGAAGAGAGGGAGTGAGGCAGCTTGACACCCCCCTCCCCCTTCAGGACCCACCCCCACATGCCCCACCCATTCTGTGATTTTAACAGCTGCCATTTTCCCAACCTTAGGCAAAGCCCTGTGCAGATGTAACCTCAAGACAAGTCTCCCAGCCTACTCACCTCCTTCCAACTAGACCACCACCCTCCTCCTACAAAGAACTTCTGGTTCTGGTATCATATAAATGGTAAATACTATTGGGGTTTTTGCTATTATTATTGTCATTATGATCATTATTATAATTGTTCCCAGGTGAGTTGAGGAATCTCAGAACTTCCTGTGGCAATTTTCTCCCTCCTACTGAGCTGAAGATTATGCCATGTTTTTATTCATCACCAAAGGGATGCACTGGTGTGGGGATATTTTACTAAAATATTTTTCATAACAGCCTGATGATTTGGTTAATATGATTATTCTACTTAATTGAAGTGGGGGAAAAACAGAGGCAAAAGATGCCATGTACGCCCCTAAAGTTAACATCATTAGAATTTACATGCCCTGACTTTCTCACTAGTAGTCAAGCCAGTTATAAACTAACAAACACTGCCATCCAAGGAAGTGTTTGTCCTGGGGTAAGGCAAATTAATATAGATAAATTTACCTTATTAGTTCACAGAACACTGCACCTTAGCCCTCATTCATCAGCTGTTAGACAGTCCTATTGCTGCTGAAAAATCAAAACAGGAAGAGAAATGTCCCATCATCAAGAATGTGGACCAATTTAACCAGTCTTTATTGAGTACATAACAGTAAAAATGTACCACGCCCAGAGACTTACAAGATTTTCAAAGGTAAACAAAGCTTGCCCCTAACGTTAAAGACCCTGCTAATTGCTCATAGAACCTGTTGATACCTGGTACAAACACCACTTCCAGTACCAGGTTATGGGATCCTTATAATCCACTCCTCAGCCTCCAGGACACTGATCTTTGTCAAATTTTAATCCTTGAGCTCAGCTTTTTCTTCCCTCACTTTGTCCAGCAACAACAGGAGCAACCAGCCAATCTCACTCTACTCATTAGTTTGCCAAAAACGTTGAAAAGTGTCATATACACAGTCACCTAGAGCCTTGCTTCTTAGAAGCAGTTGTTGGTTAGGAGGATTTAATGATGATAGTTTTCATATCTCTACTGCTAGATCAAGGCACGGACCACCAGTGATCTCTTTACTACCAGAAAGTCATTAGCGTCTTTAAAACTGATCAGAGCAGAGAGCCAATTTTCAGAACCAATTCAGAAAATTCATCCTTAAAATCCTGTTTCTCTAGAAGCACTCTGAGTACCAAAATGTGTATTAGTCGAGATTCTCCAGAGAAACAGAAACAATAGGAGATAATACATGGTTGGATGGATAGATAGATATACAGATATATACATAGGCAGATAGATAGATAATAAGGAATTGGATCATGTGATTATGGAAACTGACAAGTCCCAAGAACTGCAGTCAGGGAGCTGGAGCCCTGGGAGAGCCAATGGTTTAATTCTAGTCCAAGTCAAAAGGCCTCAGATCCAGGAAACACAATGGTTCCAGTCCAAGTCTGAGTCTGAAGGCAGGAGGGGACCAGTGTCTCAGCTCCAAGACAGTCAGCCATAGTGAACAAATTCTCTCTTATTCCACCTTTGTTCTATTTAGGCCTTCAAGGGATTGGATGAGGCTCACCCACATTGGGGAAATTCATCTATTACATTACTAAGTCTACCAACACAAATGTTAATCTTATCCAGAAACACCCTTACAAACACACTCAAGATAATGTTTAACCAGGTATCTGGGTACCGGGCCTTGTTGACACATAAAATTAACTATCACAAAACTTTTAGGTTAATCCAGGTTAGCTTAGAGTTTACCAATTCTGCCATCTCTGTGTTTTATTCTCTGAAGATGAGCATAGCAGAAAGTTCCCAAATGTTAATATTACAAAAAAAAAAATTTTAGGTTGAATTAAAATCAGGTCAAGCAATAATTCTAAATGCCAAATATGCAATATGCAGTGTCAGAAGCCAACACTGCCTCTGTGCTGATAAAATTATATAACAGTAATAAATACAGTGGCATTTTCCCTTTAACCTGAAGTTTTATACCATCTCTGTTCAACTAAATATCTAGTCAAATAACACTCTGAAATAGCATCAGGATGTGCCTCTCCCAGGGAGATTGTGCCGTCCAGTTTTACTGCAAACAGGTCTTTTCTTTACTTCGCCTTCTCTGACAGCTGATTCTCTTCTTCACCATTCTAGAGGCTCCTTGAATACCTTACTCAATTTTAATCACCTTTAAATTTCCAGTATCCTAAACAGAGATTGGCATACACTAAATGGAAAATTAAATAGCTTCACAACTCTTATGTATATAAAGTATGTATGTGTATAATTATACACACATATATACATATATATAATTAAAATAGTTTTTACCTGTGACATGTAACATTTGTCTTAGCCTTTACAAACATGTCTTATATGTAGTTTTAGATTATACACTGCCTTGTAATTGACTTCCCAATCATTTTTAAGGATTTTGTGTCTCTCGCACAAGTTAGTTAACTTCTTCAAATGTCAAGGAACTTCTCTTCTTTTGAATCATGTTTATGAGCTAAAACTGTAACTGCTCAAGAAAAGCTGATGAGTCATACACCTTTGTATTCTTGCTTGAATAAATGAAAGAAAAAATGACTGCCAAGCCCTCTGACATACCTATTGCACCTGATCTTCTAAAAGGAAGTGGGGAGGGCATCTCATGATTAGCAATAAAGAAGTTGCTCCACATTAAAAAGCTGAAAAATTCATCTGTTATTTTCCTAATTTTACATTTTAGAACAATGTAAATAACAGTGTTCTTGGAAATGGTATGCTTAAAAATACTGCATCACTCAAATCAACTCTCAGTTATTCAGAAACTCATTATTCAAGGGTTTTAACCCAAGAATTCAATGTTTATCCAAGTGGTCTTTCACTGAAGGTGATCAAATACAAGGTCCCTAGGAAGATGCCACCCTTCTATCCTTCTTGAAAAAAATTATTTTAAGACAAACAGAGAGAAGAAGTATAATTAACAGCTCAAGAAGAGGAAAGCCAGCATAAAAGAATAGGCAGTGAACATGGAGACCAATTAAAATATGGTATCTAAATAATTGTGAATCTGGTTATAAAACTAGAGACAAATGTCAAAACGAGGTTTCTTAGTGAAAGAAGTCTTAATAATAATATAGACCTAAACTCCAAGATTTTATAAACAAAAGCTGAGAGATGATGAGGGAAAAATGGAAATCCTCTTAAAAGTTTTTACCATTAAATCATTTTGACAATTATAGAACATGTTATGATACTTTAGAAAAAACTTAAAATAATCACTTATAAGATGAAAAGCAAGATATATAACTTCCAAAACATTGAAAAAGATTAAAGTAAAGAAATAGTTCATTTATTCACTTATCAGATATCTTTTGAGCATCCACTCTTTGCTGGCACTGCTCTGGTTTGTGGGTTTACAGTAGGACTTTGCAATCAAGAGAACAAGGTGTAGGTAATGTCTCTCAAATTGGGTCTAAAAATGATTTAGAAAAAAATATGCTATTTTTAAGAAGTAGTCATTAAACAAAAGACTTAAGAAGCTAAAGGCTAAAAAGTTAATGAAAAGACCTACCAGATCCTGAGGGAGGAAGCTTCAGCCCTTCATCCCACTGGGCGGTGGGCTCCCTGGACACCCCAGACCTGACATCTCCCTGGGCATCTCCCTCAGTCACAATGATCTACTCAGCACCTCTCAGGGGTGGGGTACCTTCCCTCGGAAATGGACCTTTGTTTGTCACCGTGATGGGGGGCTACCCTTGACATCCGGTGAGTGGAGCTAACACAGTGAACAAACTTCCTGCATTCCACACGACTTCAAAATATTCTACTAGGCATCACGTAAGTAAATCCATCTTTTTCAAATTTATTATTATCCAAGCCTAATTATACTTTATCTATGAAAACAAATTATTTTTGAAGGATTTTCATATAAACAACCTCTGTCAATCAAAGGAAGTGGTATTTTGTTTTGTTCAGAATTTTACCAAAAGTTGTTTACCGTGTGGGAGTATCATGTTGTCAGTGGCAGCTGAGCTACCAGAATGTGAGTTACCATCCAACACTCCTGAATCAGTCTGCATGTGTAACTGGCGCATTCATGGAGGTTGGATGTTTGGGTACAAACATCTGACCACTTTATTTTACCTTCTAGGTACTTATAAGTTCACACCTTAAAATTCTTATTAACTTACAATATATATGTATTTCCTTTTATTTCTCTTTTGTATCCCAGTTAGAAACATTATATATATTTTTTATTATATGCATAAGTAAATTATATACATATAAGTAATGTGGTTATTAGAAGGGAGGCTGGGAAAAGTGGTCTTCAGCTGGCTGACCTTGGCGGGGAGGCTGCACAGTGATGCTCCGGCAGCAGGCTCGGCCTCAAACTACAAACCGGGTAACATGGTGCCAGATAACCCATGATGATTTTGCTGTGATTAGGGATTTTCTTTTCAAATTTGGTTAATCTAGAATTGATATTAATATCTCCTTCCCATTTTACATATAACAGGAATTGACTCTTAGAAATATTAAGTAACTTACCACTCAGCACACAGCCAGTAAGTAGGACATTTGAATTTTCATCTTCCCGACCCCTGTGGAGATGATGGGAAAAGACGTGGCAGAGGAGCCCTGGTGCCCTGCCAGGCATCAACAGTGGCTGATGGTGTAGTCTTGAGAAGGTCAGTTCTCCTACAATTATAATAAGTGAGTGTTCTCTACAAGGGTTTCAAGACAAAGTTACAGACAACGGAAATTTGGAGAATGTAAGTAGCATGTCCTTTGAGATTATCAAGTTGGCCACAGAAGCAAATTTCTAAGTGATGGGCCACTGGCAACAGAAGCAAAAGAATTTCTTGAACCACGGAAATTTTTTTTGTAATTGGATGAATATCTCGGTAAATTTTATTTTTTGGTTGCCAATAATAGAAACCCACTTAATCCAGTGAACAAAAAGGGCAAAGTGTTATGAGGACCTTGAGGAGTGTCATGGATCGAAGGCCTGCTGTTGGCCTCACAAAGGACTGAGACCAGGAGGAGGAAAGTATCAGAGGCCAAGACAAGTGCTGTCCTGACCTCACTCTCACACTCCCCATCTTTGTGGTCTCAGCTCTTTACCTCTCAGCTTGTTGGCTTAACTTTTCTCTTTCTCTGAAAATCAGTATGACTCAGAATGGCCACCCCACAATGGAAGCTTCTGTTAAGGAATCTGTGTCACCTCAGGCAAGACAATTGAAGAATTGTCTTCAATTCTGGAACCTCATTTCTAGAGCCTGATTCCAAATTCCCAAAGAAACACAAAACTGACCCGGCTCAGTTGGAGGTTTACCCCTAGTCCAGTCAACTGTGGCCAAAGAGGAAGAGTTGTGTGCAAACACTGTGGGGGGAGGGGCAGTCACAGTGAAGCTCTCAGGGGAGAAGGCAGTGAACTGGGCAGATGCCCTAAAATGCCTCTCCTAGGGTGGAGTTTGTATTTAAAGACTATAAGGTCAGAGAATAAGTCAAGCTTATGTTCATTTTAATGAAGAAATTAATGAAACAGAATTTTTTTCAAAACTCAGGAATTAAAACTTGCCCTTAGTTCCCTTTTCTTTAAAAAAAAAAAAAATGGCCACATTACGCAGTGGTTAAGAATCTGCCTACCAGTGCAGGGGACACAAGTTCGAGCCCTGATCCAGGAAGATCCCATATGAGGCGGAGCAACTAAGCCCGTGCGCCACAACTACTGAGCCTGCACTCTAGAGCCCGCGAGCCACAACTGCTGAAGCCCATGCACCTAAAGCCCGTGCTTCATAACAAAGAGAAGGCACTGTAATGAGACGCCAGTGCACCACAACAAAGAGTAGCCCCCGCTTGTCGCAACTAGAGAAAACCCACGCCCAGCAATGAAGACCCAACACAGCCAAAAATAAATAAATAAATAAATAAGTAAATAAACTTATTTTTAAAAAAAAAGGCCACATTATAATCTGCAACCCCAGAGCTAAGAAGGCTATAGAGGAAAGTGTGGGGTCCATATTGAGTTTTTTTTCCACAAGTGAAAAAAAATCTTATTTATTTATTTATTTTAAATTTTTTAAAGTGTAGGGTCCATATTGATTTTTAACATCCGCACAATTTCTCCTTCATTTAAGGAAAGCTGGCATGTAATTAAAGGAAAATCCCCAAGACCATTTCCAGAAAGCTCAGGATAAATCAAAAAAGGAAAAATAATTCTGCATCTCTTTTTCTACTCTTTGACTCCTTTTTTTAATGAGTAATCAGCTGATTTCAGCTAACAAATATTTTGCAGTATTGTGTCTAGAAATAGCAATAAAGAGGAGCTTTCCAAAACAAGAGACGTCTCAGGCTCTGAAAGATATTTCCTACAGAATTTATTAGTTTCTGATGAGTATGTTAGACTGTTACCTTGACACTGACTCTGGGATGTTGTGCCAGATGCGAAGACCATCAGGTCCCCTGTCCACAGGTGTTAGCTGAGGATAATCAGATGATGGCTGGGAATTGAAATGTAGTCCATAGCATGGGAGAAGGCTCCGCTCTCAGTATCCACAGGTGCTTTCACTCCCTCAAAGAGTCGGTAGGGTTTCTGAAATGAGATATAACTACCAACTTTTGCCTACATTTGTGAAAGCTGGGGAAACACTTTAGTAGCTAAACTGATATGTCCTCCATGGAGGTAGGACCAGAAAATTGTGTGGAATAACATGGCACTTTACGTTAGCCTCAGTCCTCTGCACAATCATTATATTAAACAAGTAAGATGCCTCAGGTGCAACAGAAAGCAACTTTATTCTTTTCCCCCACTGCCCATTTAAGCCTGCTCTAAAGGGCTGATTATTTTCTTTTTCTGCCCCTATAAACACATAAACACTTGAGAAATTCCAAGGACTTTTCTCTTTACTAGTCTATAAATTCATATATATGAATAATATAATATAATGTGATATAATATAATATAATATAATATGTATGTATATACCCTAATAAGAATAAACTTACGACTTCATTTAGAGTTAAAGTTTTTCTCCTCCTCTGCCTCCTACGCTTGTTGGCAGTTTGTCCTGCTTCGGGCTGGCAGCTGCATTGGGAAGTTGTGTCACCATCTTCTCTTGCCCCACCTGTCACTTCTCCTCCCAGCCACCGCCTCTACCTCCTCCAGGTCATGGTACTGTAAGTTTGGTGCTGTCTGGGCTGGGCAGATGTTGAGGACCGGGCTTTTCTCTCATAGCACACTTTGTAGATTCTCTGAAGCCCTTTGCACCCCACCATCCCTGGAACTCTCTTGAAGTTCCCTTGGCACGGTGGAAGCTGACCGCTCCTCACTTTCCCTCAGCAACTATGTAATCGAGGGGACACCTCAGCGTTCTGCACTCGTGACTTTCTTGGGCAATATCCAAGACACCCCTCTTACGTCTCCTCCATGCTGACTGCATCCAGCCCACAGGAATCACTCCTGCATCCTTAGCCAGACGGACTCTGGAAGAGCGAGTTCAGTAGGCTGGTCAGTTACACTCCCAATTTCTGAGAAGTTTCCTGCCACTGCATTCCCCCTCTCCTCTCCACAGTCACAGCCAGATGGCCCAGAAGACACTTGTCAGGACCAAGCAGACATCAGCTGTAAGGGAAGCATGCCCAGCCCTCCTCGGGTCCCACTGAACAGAAATCATCCTCGATGACTGCCTCCTGCCCCACTTCGCCAGGGAAAGGGAGACCGAACACACGAGAGCCCTCCCCAAAAAATCATCCTCAAGACTCCAGCTCAACCCTTCCACACCCTGGGTGGGAGAGAGGAGCCAACAGCTGTCTGATGGGATTTTGAAGACCTCCTTGGAAGTCTGTTACAGTGGTTGAATATCTCACTCTCAGAACGGGGGAAGCTTGAGGCTGCAGCTGAAAGTGAAATTGAGATGATTTCATTTCAAACTGTATTGCCTGCAGGAACACAGACAACATGGATCATCTCTCTTTCATGGGAAATGGGCCTTTGAAAGGACCCTCAAGTCTCTTTCAAGTTTTCAGGTACTTTGCATCCATTGTGATATTTTAAATTCCTCTAGGAAGGATGGGTACTAGATGAGGTTCCCAAAGAAGTAACTTGTTCAAAGTTCTAGAAAGTTCTTCTGACACAAATCCCGCACCCAACCATCAGCTGAGAAAATTCTGAAGCAGAATTGCCTGGTCAAATGGAATTCAAAGCCCAGTTATTGAAGAATACACTGCCACCCTACCTACCAAACTATGGAGGGTCGCTGAGAAAACAACCACCTCCCTGATCTACTGAGTCCTATTGGGATGTTTAGGTATGTGTATTTTGGAAAAAGCTTTCCGGGTGATACAGTTTCTGATGTATACCCCTTCTCCTACTTCCCTCTAACTTCTATCCTCTCTTCCTTCCCCTCCCCACAGCCTTCCCAAGAAACACCACCCTAGTAAGTTTGAGAAAAATGGTGCCAGTGAATTAAGACAGTTAACAAAACACTCCTTGAGATAAAACAGTGTTTGCAACTCAGAAACAACTACTTCTTTGGACACACAGCCCACAGTCACCTGCTAATCTCCATACGGGCTCCGTAGCTGTGTCTCGTGGGCTCTAGAGTGCAGGTTCAGTTGTTGTGGCACATGGGCTTAGTTGCTCCACAGCATGTGGGATCTCCCCAGACCAGGGCTTGAACCCATATCCCCTGCATTAGCAGGAGGGTTCTTTACCACTGTGCCACCAGGGAAGTCCCTGAACTTTCTTATTGAAGTATAGTTGATTTACAATGCTATATTAGTTTCAAGTGTACAACATAGTGATTCAATATTTTTATAGATTATACACCATTCAAAGTTATTACAAAATGTTGGCTATATTCCTTGTGCTCTACATTACATTCTTCTGTCATATTTATTTTATATTTAGTAGTTTGTACCTCTTAATCCCCTGTCCCTATCCTGCACCTCCACCCACCCCTCTCCCCAGTGGTACCACTAGTTTCTTCTCTGTATCTATGAATCTGTTTCTATTGTCTTATTGTTGTATTTTGTAGATTCTACATACAAGTGAAAACATACAGTGTCAGTATTTGTCTTTCTCTGTCTGACTTATTTCACTAAGCATGATATTCTTCAGGTCCATATATGTTTTTGCAAATGGCAAAATTTCATTTTGGGGGGGCTAATCTTCCGTATATATATCTTCTTTATCCATTTATCTGTTGATGGACACTTAGGTTGCTTCCATATCTTGGCTACTGTGAATAACACTGCAATGAACATTGAGGTACACATATTTTTTTTAATCAGTGTTTTCATTTTCTTTGGATAGATACCCAGGAGTAGTATTGCTGGATCATAGAGTAGTCCTATTTTTCATTTTTTTCAGGAACCTCCATACTCTTTTCCATAGTAGCTGAGCCAGTTTACATTCCCACCAACAGTGTAGGAAGGTTCGATTTTCTCCACATCTTTCCCAATATTTGGATTTGCATTTCCCTGATGATTAGTGATGTTGAGCATCTTTTCATGTGTCTGTTGTTTATTTGTATGTATTCTTTAGAAAAATGTCTATTCAGGTCTTCTGCCCATTTTTTAATTGGGTTGTTTCATTTTTTTTGATATAGAGTTGTATGAGCTGTTATATGTTTTAGATATTAACCCCTTATCAGACGTATCATCTGCAAATATTTTTCTCCCATTCAGTAGGCTGCGTTTTGGTTTTGGTTTGTTTTGTCGATGGTTTCCTTCACTGTGCAAAAGCTTTTAAGTTTAATTAGGTCCTATTTGTTTATTGTTGCTTTTATTTCCCTTGCTTGAGGAGACAGATCCAAAAAATATTGCTAAGACTTATGTCAAAGAGTGTACTGCTTATGTTTTTCTCTAGGAGTTTTATGGTTTCCAGTCTTTAGTCCATTTTTAGTTTATTTTTGTATATGATATGAGAAAATGTTCTAATTTCATTCTTTTACATGTAGCTGTCCAGTTTTCCCAGTGCCACTTATTGAAGAGACTATTTTTCCCCCACTGTATATTCCTTTGTCATAGATTAATTGACCATATGTGCATGGGTTTATTTCTGCACTCTCTACGCTGTTCCATTGATCTATGTGACTATGAAGCACTTCTTAAAAGTATTAGATAAACTAAATCAAAGATAAAGAGGTAGCCACCTGTGACCTTTCTCATCTTTATATTTAATTTCCTTTTTTTTCTTTCAATTTTTCCTGTCAAGTTTCAGCATTAAAAATGATTGAAGAGGGGCTTCCCTGGTGGCGCAGTGATTGAGAGTCCGCCTGCCGATGCAGGGGACACGGGTTCGTGCCCCGATCCGGGAAAATCCCACATGCCGCGGAGCAGCTGGGCCCGTGAGCCATGGCCACTGAGCCTGCGCGTCCGGAGCCTGTGCTCCGCAACGGGAGAGGCCACAACAGTGAGAGGCCCGCGTACCGCAAAAAAAAAAAAGGATTGAAGAAAGCAATTCTAGGAAATAATTTCAGTGTAAACAATTTTATCTGACTTAAGAATTATTTAACATAAATCTTAGTCAGAATATTCAGAACACGTGGTCATTTAAAGCAGAAGACCCAGAGAAAGAATAAGAAAGGGCAATTTTTAAATTTTGTGTTTGTACAGTAGAGAGTATATCAAGTTGTGGAAGGAGAAAGGTAAAAGGGAATCATGCCTGTGATTATGCATTAAATATAGAAGATATGTGAGAATTTAGTACCTGGAAATGGGATGCTGCCCTAACAAAAATGTAAAATATATGCATTAACTTTGGGACTGGGCAACAGGCAGAAGCTCAAAGGTCCTGGGGAGACACTTGGTGGGGATTTGAAGGAGACGAGGAAGGTACTATTATGTAGTGGTGGAAAGTCTGGCAAGGCTGACCCCTGTGGTTATATGGAAAGTAGAAAGGATGCCTAAAGAAATCAGAGATCTGCTGGGAAGATGGCTAGGCAGAATGTGCAAGCTGCCAACTTGCTTCCAGATTCTTTTGTCAATATACTAGAGAAGATAGATGAACTTTTAAAAGAGTTATTAAGTTTTCAAGCAAAATTTAGAGAAAATATGAGGAATCCAGGACTTGCTTGGTTTGAAAATAAAAATTGTTTCATATCCGTAGTCTCTCCCAGCAAAATATTCTCAAGAAAAGATTCAAGGCAAAGATCAAACCCAGGGTGTCATCAGTAAAGCGTGATTTCAGGGTAAAGATTTCAAGGTATGGCTGTATGACCTCTTGTTAAGACCTCATAAATATTTAAGAGTGTACGTAGTAGAACTTCTAAGAATCTTAAGGGTTTGCTACATAGACCTTCTCAGTTAAGCAACAGGGCTTTTTAGAATCTTATGGGCCTATCCCCTAGTGGCCTCACAGGAAGCCAGAGATAGAGAAGGGCCCAAGAAAGGAAATATTGGTGTGGCTTTTGTCTAAAGAAGTTTATTATAAATTGATACCTAAGAAGACCAAAAACTTTATAAAAGAATTTTACCAGCGTGGACTTAAAAGGACAGAGAAAGTTCGAAAGGAAAAGATATCTTACGATCCCAACCTACTATGGATAAGAAGTAGTTTGAGAAAACCACTCAGCTTCCAACATGTGTTACATAGAAAAGGAAGGATAATGTTGGCAGAACCAAAAGCCCAGAGAGTAAAGCTGAGAGCTGTGGAAAAGACTTCCCAGGGAGCAGGCCTGTGCCATAATCAAACTGGCAACATGTGGTTGCCTGATTTTAGAATTGCAATGGACTAATGACAGCTACGTGCCTCCTGTTCCTTTTTGAATGGGAGTGTCTATTGAGGTGACCCTGTCTCTGAGCCACCATTGTGTACTGGGCATTCACGGGTCTTCAGATAGAAAATAACTACACTTAAGGAGCCTCCTCTGTACCTGCTCTAATTTAGAAGATGAGCTCTTAGATTTTGAGCTGATAGCACCAGTTGGCCAGATGGTCAATATTCCAGGTTTGCAGGCCATGAGGGCTCAGTCACAACTGCTCATCACTACAGTGGTAGCCTGAAAGCTGCCACAGACCAGACAATATACAAATTAACAGACATGGCTATGTTCCAATAAAACCTTATTTAGGAAAATAGCAGCGAGCCAAAATTTGCCAACCTCTGATGTCATGGGATGAGACTTTGTGATCTTAGATAGGAGTATTTTGCATATGAGAGGATCATAAATAATTTGTGACCCAAGGGAGCAGATAAAAGATAGCCACAAGTTCCTTGCTATGCCCCCCTGAGAATCTGGGCAGACTCTGCTTTGACAGCAGAAGTGACATTGTGCGTTTCCTCACCCCCTACACTGGCAGTTTCCACTCATGCTTCCGGGAATTTCCTCTTGGAGCCCTGAGCCACCATGTAAGGATGGCATTACACATACATATACACACACACACCAGTATTAGAAACAGTTTAGGGATTATGGGATATCTAAGTTTGTAGTTTGCTCTTGTTTTATGTTTCATGATTTATTACATTTTTAAAGTTTTTAAAAATATGCCTGTAGTTTTTTTCCTTGACAGGAAAAAAAAAAAAGCAATTGAGAGGCAAATCTGTATTCAAATAAAGAGGAATGACATGGTCAAAATGACCCTTAGGAGAGAACAGCTATTTCTGCTGCTCCAAGAGAAAGGACGTGTAGGAAAGCTGACCAGGAGCTCTCTCAGGGCCCAGAGGGAAAGTGAGTAGGATCCGGCTGTGAAAATGGAGGGAAAGAGGCAGGTATTTTTTAATGTTACCTAAGAATAGAAGCTTGCTCTTCTCACCTTCTGCATTTACATTCATAGAGATGGGAAAAGGTCACAAGAATTGTACCCAACAGCAGCAAGACTGTGTCTCCATTTTTCTGCTTCTCTTCTCAGTTTAAGGAAAGGGATCAGTGAATATAAGAACAGGAACATTTCTGCACTCTATCAGACTCATGGGGACAATATTTGTGTTTTGGATTTTTTCTGACTGGGTTCCTTTAACCGTCTTTAAACCTGGAGTGCCTGAAAAGGTAGGCGCTCTTGATTCACTACAGTCCCCATGGCCACCCCCACTTAGCCTTTGCTTTCAAACACAGATGCCAAACTGGAATATTTTTTACAGACATTAATTAATTCTGCCGCATATCAAACGTCACAGGCTGCCTTGTAATAGACCTTTTAGGGACATATTATTTGCCTCCAAGGTGATTTATTTTGGCAAGGGAGGCAAACCATTTTCTTTAGCAAAATGTCCTGGCAATCTGTACTATATTCTTTTTTTTTCTTTTCTTTTCTTTCTTTTCTTTTTTTGCGGTACGCGGGCCTCTCACTGTTGTGGCCTCTCCCGTTGCAGAGCACAGGCTCCGGACACGCAGGCTCAGCGGCCATGGCTCATGGGCCCAGCCGCTCCACGGCATGTGGGATCTTCCCGGTCTGGGGCACGAACCCGTGTCCCCTGCATTGGCAGGCAGACTCTCAACCGCTGCGCCACCAGGGAAGCCCTGTACTATATTCTAATAAGCCATCTAGGACACTTGTCAAATAAGTCATTTACATTCTGAGACATAACTTTTAAAGGCAAATATTTGACCTAATTTACAGGTTTAATTTACAGGTCAAATTTAGAAATTTGACCCAATTTCTAAAATATTGTATCTCTTTTTTAATCTCAATTTGCCCTCACACCCAATAAATGAATAATCTGTACAACAGGTGGCTTATTGATGTGCCCCGGAAGTCTAAATTCCTGCTTTGATTCTCCAGAAAGAGAGAGATGAGCTATCTTAATGAAAGACAATGGAACACATAAGAGAAACTAATGAGAAGAACACAATGATGCCCCCAAGGTGCCTAATACATTGTGAATTCCATTATAAATAAAATCTGATATTTTTATTTTCTTATCAGATGCACCTTCTAAGATTGTCTTTCATTCTTGCTGCAGGAAATTCTTTATTGACACTGAATTGGAGAAATGATTATTTTCCCCAAATGATGGCTTTGTGTTTCTGGAAAGATGACTTTCAACATGCAAATTGGATGCATCAGAAATCATTCTGATGCAAGACCAGAACTACACTACTCTTTACTATTTCATAATGAGTCTGCTGCCCAAAGGAAAACATAAAACTCAACAAAGCTGGAGAAAGAGAGTAACCTCTCTAAACAGCTTAGAAATTCCTCCCTGCCCGATGAATTGCTTTTATTAAAGATGGGGTTTTCTTTCCAGTTTTGAATAGATGTTTCTGAAAACAGATGAAAGGTGAGCAGGCAAAAGGAAAGAAGTCTATCAACTTGTAACCACAGTGGTATCCAGACTCAAACAACAAAGTGGAAACAATAAACCAGGAAAGATGCTATTGACATAATAATGGTAGCAAGTAATTACATAGTGCTTACTGGTACCAGGAACTACTGTAAACCCTTTATGTATAGCAACTCATTTAATTTTCACAAGAGTAATTCTAATTTCCATCTTATTGGTGAAGAAATTGAGCCACAAAAAGGTTAAGTAAGCTGTCTGAGTGGTAGTGAAACAGAAAGGAAGGGGGCAGGGCACAACCTTTAAAAGAATGGCATATCTATAGGACAGGACAAAAACTTGTTAGAACCAACTAGGTACAAGATGACGGAAGATTTGAATTCCGGTGGACCTTGAGCCTCCTTATGTGCTCATTGTAATATATTAGCATATAAGTGACACACCCACCACTGCCAGGACAGTTCTGAGGCCAACCATAAAAGGTCAAAAAGTGGGCAGGGACTTCCCTGGTGGTGCAGTGGTTAAGAATCCGCCTGCCAATGCAGGGGACATGGGTTCGATCCCTGGTCTAGGAAGATCCCTCATGCTGTGGAGCAGCTAAGCCCCTGCACCACAACTACTGAGCCTGCACTCTAGAGCCTGTAAGCCACACCTACTGAGCCTGTGTGCCACAACTACTGAAGCCCACACACCTAGAGCCCATGCTCTGCAATAAGAGAAGCCACCACAATGAGAAGCATGTGCACCGCAATGAAGAGTAGCCCCTGTTGGCTGCAACTACAGAAAAGCTGCATGCAGCAACAAAGACCAAACACAGCCAAAATTTAAATAAATAAAATAAATAAATTTATTTTAAAAAGTGGGTGGTGGCCCAATTCCTGGAAATCTCTGCCCCTTCCCCAAAATAGTTGGAATAATCCTCTCACTTATTGCCTATGAAATTACCCAGCCTATAAAAACTAACAACCCCATATTTTGTGGCCTCTCACCTTCTGAGATGGCCTGCACTCTGTCTATGAAGGGTGTTTCTCTCTAAGTAAATCCACTTCTTACCTTTCACTTTGGCTCTCACTGAATTGTTTTTGTGATGAGACATAAAGAACCTGAGCTTCATTAAGTCCTGAGAACAGGTGTGTGATTGCAATTAAAGACAGTGTGTGGGCTTCCCTGGTGGCAGAGTGGCTGAGAGTCCACCTGCTGATGCAGGGGATGCGGGTTCGTGCCCCGGTCCGGGAAGATCCCACATGCCACGGAGCGGCTGGGCCCGTGAGCCATGGCCGCTGAGCCTGCGTGTCCAGAGCCTGTGCTCCACAACGGGAGAGGACACAACAGTGAGAGGCCCGCATACTGCAAAACAAAAAAAAAAAAGATAGTGTGTTTCTTCTATATACTAACAATGAAAAATCAGAAAGAGAAATTAAGGAAACAATCCCATTCACCATTGCAACAAAAAGAATAAAATATCTAAGAATAAACCTACCTAAGGAGGTAAAAGAGTACTCAGAAAACTATGACACTGATGAAAGAACTCAAAGATAACACAAACAGATGGAGAGATATACCATGTTCTTGGATTGGAAGAATCAATATTGTGAAAATGACTATACTACCCAAAGCAATCTACAGATTCAATGCAATCCCTATCAAATAACAAATGGCATTCTTCACTCTTCACAGAACTAGAACTAAAAAGCTTAAAATTTGTATGCAGACACAAAAGACCCCAAATAGCCAAAGCAATCTGAAGGAAAAAAAAAGAAAATGGAGCTGGAGAAATCAGACTCCCTGACTTCAGACGATACTACAAAGCTACAGTCATCAAGACAATATGGTACTGGCACAAAAACAGAAATATGTATCAATGGAACAGGATAGAAAGCCCAGAGATAAACCCACACACCTATGGTCAACTAATCTATGACAAAGGAGGCAAGGATATACAATGGAGAAAAGACCATCTCTTCAATAAGTGGTGTTGGGGAAACTGGGCAGCCACAAGTAAAAGAATGAAGTTAGAACATTCCCTAACACCATACACAAAAATAAACTCAAAATGGATTAGAGACCTAAATGTAAGACTGGACACTATAAAACTCTTAGAGGAAAACATAGGAAGAACACTCTTTGACATAAACCACAGCAAGATGTTTTTTGATCTACTTTCTAGAGTAATGGAAATAAAAACAAAAATAAACAAATGGGACCTAATGAAACTTCAAAGCTTTTGCACAGCAAAGGAAACCATAAACAAGATGAAAAGACAACCCTCAGAATGGGAGAAAATATTTGCAAATGAATAAACAAAGGATTAATCTCCAAAATATACAAATAGCTCATACAGCTCAATATCAAAAAAACAAACAACCCAATCAAAAAATGGGCAGAAGATCTAAATAGACATTTCTCCAAAGAAGACATATGGATGGCCAAGAGACACATGAAAAGATGCTCAACATCACTAGTTATTAGAGAAATGCAAATAAAAACTACAATGAGGTATCACCTCACACCAGTCAGAATGCTCATCATCAAAAGATCTACAAACAATAAATGCTGGAGAGGGTGTGTAGAGAAAAGGGAACTCTTTTGCACTGTTGGTGGGAATGTAAACTGATACAGCCACTATGGAGAACAGTATGGAGTTTTCTTAAAAAACTAAAAATAGAATTACCATATGACTCAGCAATCCCACTACTGGGCATATACCCAGAGAAAACCATAACTCAAAAAGACACATGCACCCCAATGTTCATTGCAACACTATTTACAATAGCCAGGTCATGGAAGCAACCTAAATGCCCATCGACAGATGAATGGATAAAGAAGATGTGGTACATATACACAATGGAATATTACTCAGCCATAGAAAGGAACAAAATGGGGTCATTTATAGAGACATGGCTAGGCCTAGAGACTGTCATACAGAGTGAAGTAAGTCAGAAAGAGGAAAACAAATATCATATGTTAATGCATGTATGTGGAATCTAGAAAAATGGTACTGATGAACCTATTTGCAAGGCAGAAATACAGACACAGATGTAGAGAACATATGGACACCAAGGGGGAAAAGGAGGGGTGGGATGAATTGGAAGATTAGGATTGATGTATATACACTAATATGTATAAAATAGATAACTAGTGAAAACCTGCTGTATAGCACAGGGAACTCCACATCACTGTACAGTAGAAACTAACACAAGATTGTAAAACAACTATACCCCAATTTAAAAAAAAAGGACAGTGTGTTTAGGCTGGGTTCGAGTCCCACCCTGTGGGTTCAAGTCCCAATATGGGTTTAAACTGTGTTCGAGTTCCATGTAAGTTGCACTGTTTCAGCAGAGTCAGGATTTAAACACAGACACCTCTGGTTCCAGGTCCAGTTTTAGACAACTAGAAAAGTCCTATGGGTCTGAAAGAAATTGCTGAACTGTTTTCTCTAGACAGCAAGGCTAGAGGGAGAGACAGTAGAGACTGCATCCTTCCTCATCTCTACAAAACTCTTCATGGTTTCTTATAGGAGTGAAAAAATGTTTCCCAGCATAAGGTGGTGCCAGGAATGATAAAAACAGCAACACTGACTAAAGCTCCATAAATCATCCTCCAGGAATTCCATAAGAAAGCACGACAATGGTCTGGTTTCAACCATCCCTCCTACTACTTTAATAGATGCTTCAGTGGGTATATTCAAGTTTTTACTGCAAAATTAGGTTTACAGACAATTTGGGGGTTGGGGGGGAACCAACAAAGAATATTCCTGTGTTTCAGTGGTAAATATGTTTTTGGTTGATGCAGAAATTTTCATTGTTGGAAGTCAGTGGGGAACCCATGATAGTTATTCAATATCCAGCAGGTTTGCTGAGTTATATAAAAGCTGTAAGTCATCAGGCAAACTAAATGTACCAAGTTGCATAGTATAGCTGGAGGATTTGTCAACATCATGAATTTAGAAAGATGTCTGCCAGAATAGATTTATTTTTCATGGCTAAATAGAAATCACAACTGACTTCGAGAGGAATCTTTTCACATGGCAAATAGGATTTCATTTGTTTCAAATTACTATTTTTCTGGGAAGGAGGGATATGAAATCTGATGATGTATTGTTGGAAATAATGTTTAATTCATTTTATTTTTAAAAATTCAACCACTTATTTCTCTGCCTTAAGCCAACTTTATTATAGAATTTTAGAACTTCTTGGAGTGAATAGGGATTATTCATTCACCCAAGGCATTTTCATTGAACCTCTACTATGGTTCAGGCACAGTTCTAGGGGCTGGAGTCCCATCTCCATTTTAGAGATGAGGAAAAGACAGCCAGAGAAAGGAAGTGCCAGCTCAAGGTGGCAGGGCCAGGACTGACAAAGAGATCTCATTTCTCCTCTCCCGACTCTTTCTCACAAGGGCGACGCTGCTAGTACTGTGTGAGACCCGGAGCCTTCGATAAGACCCTTTCCTCCAAAAATTGTTTAATGTAATTGCAGAGACAAACGCACATTAAAAGTAAAGCAATAAGTGCCTCTCTCCCATAGAGCTGTGGGAAGTCCCTTTTCTCCTTAGCCAGGACTAGAGGCCAAGATCACCCCTTGAGGATCGTTGTCAGGGTTGCCACGAGCTGGGCAGTCTTGTTTTCCTACCTCAGACATTTGTAGTCGCTGGGAGCCCCAACTTTGTCTGTACCAAGCGTACTGACCCCACAGCCAGACTAGGGCCTTAAGTGGCAGCAGTGGGCACAGGGTCTATGGCTTTCCTTGGATAGGCTCTTGTGAGCCAATCCTGGCCTGGGTCACCCCAAAAGTAGCTTGGCACCTGCCTGCCCCACAGATGTCACCAGGAAGAGGGTGTCCAGAATGGGGACTTCTGTTGTGGAAGGGGCATCTGAGGCCACCTGACTCGGGGGAAGCTCCCACTTTTCCCTGCCCGGATTAACCTGGGGCCATCCAGGCCACTCGGTCCACCTGCTCACAGCCGTGTCTCCTGCACAGGGTCCTGTACAGGATGGCAAGGTGGGGGTGGTGAGGAAGAGCCGAGAGTCGGTGCTGGAGAAGAATGAGTGCCACTGGTGGCAGGGCAAGGAGGTCCGACCTGACACTCAGTACACCAGCCGCAAGCTCAAGCCCCACTTCTGAGCAGGTGGCCGCATCCAGAAGGACAGCTCAGGGACCACACAGTTGTGAGCTGTGCCATCCGGCCCAGGCACTTGCTTCTGGAGAGTTTTCTATATTGAAGTGCCTACTTTATCAGCTGACAAAAATAGTGTTTTAGAAAAGGTCTAAACAGCTTTGAAGTTCTAAAAGTATTCTCTTCACTGAAAAAAGTTCTGAGAGCATCTTATTTTGTTCTAAAAGCAATAAAACACTTTCTGTGGGGGGGAAAAAAAGTAAAGCAATAGTACCAAAGTTAAGCACCAGGCAAGGTAATAATATTGAGATGAATGATTGTCTTAGCAGAAGTTGACATCACTTATTCTACCCATTCCTTCTGAAGCCTCCTCCCTCAGTGGGGAGGAGAACTCAGGTCCATTGAGCACCTACTCTGGGCCTGGCACCATGCCAGACACATCACTTATATGGTAGTTTTGTTCTCACAAGGATATTATTCTCAGTTTGCATTTAGAAAAGAGGCTACAAGAAATCATCTTTTCCATGATCATCGTGGTGGTAAGTACCAAACTGAGATTCAGCCTGTGGCTCTCTGATAGCCTGGTCCAAGCCCTTCCACCACAGGACGCTGCCTCCCTTTACACTGCACAGGACCTAGCTCGAGGTTCCCTTCCCCAGTCATAGCAGACAGGTGAGACAGAGGCTACACAGAGGCTGGGAAGTGGCAGCTGCTCTGTGTTGCATCCTTGGCTTCCCCAGGAACCCAGGCCATGTGGGGAGCAGTGCCGGGTGTTCCTAGGACAGCACTGTCCATCTCCAGGACATTTATGCCCAAGGCAAAAGTGAGATTTTGTATTTGCCATAATTTGGATTATTGTTCAGAAATATTCAGTCTCTTCCCCTACTTCTAGGGAGGTGTAGGGGGATGTTCAGTTTAATTAATGTTCAGCTTGGTCATGTGACTCACCTTGGTCAATTTTCATTGTTAGCAGAGTTGATGTTAGCACATTTAACACAATTAGAGATCTCAAGGGTGCTCACCTGTTTGGGGTTGTTCTTTCTGGCTTCCATCATCACCCTGAAAAGAATATAGTGCATTTAGGAGATGAGAGACACATGGACCTCCTAATGTGTAGCCAAGATCAAGATTAAACCATGTTATTTTGAGCTATTGAGATCTGGGGTAGTTATTATGCAGCCAAAGCTGAATTGACTCACTATTCTAGACCAACAATCTCACTGAGATTTACCCCAGAAAACTTCCCTTTAATTCCAAGCCATTTTGTGAAACCAGATTTTCCATTGTAAGTTGATAGTCTGGGGCTCTGGGCCACTATCCTCAGATACTAACCTTGCCACAGAGGTTATTTAAAATAAACATTAGATAGATAGATGATAGATAGATAGATAGACACAATAATAAAGTTAGAGGTGAAGTGGTAGTGGATTTTGTGTAGATGTACGTGTGTGTAATTTTAACAAAAATTACAGCATCTATACAAATAACATCTGCCTTGTTTTTCTGAATAATGTACTTTTTTTGTGTGTGTGTGGTACGCGGGCCTCTCACTGTTTTGGCCTCTCCCGTTGCACAGGCTCCGGATACGCAGGCTCAGTGACCATGGCTCACGGGCCTAGCTGCTCTGCGGCATGTGGGATCCTCCCGGACCAGGGCACGAACCCATGTCTCCTGCATCGGCAGGTGGACTCTCAACCACTGCGCCACCAGGGAAGCCCTGAATAATGTACTTTGCTTGACCATTTTAGGAACCACACTTGCTGACACCTAATATATTTATGATATTTCTGTGGAGAAATGTTTAATCGACAGAGCTTTCCTTATCTTAAAAAGCACATTAGGAGGAAGTGGAGTTAAGATGGTGGTGTGGGAAACACGGAGTTAGCAACTCCCCACAACTAGGGTACCTGCCAGCTGCTGGTGAGGGACTCTGATGCCCAAGGAGACAGGAGGAACCCCAAAGTGAACCGGTAGGACATAGGGGGACTGAGGTGGGAGGAGAACTGGAAGCCAGAGAGGATCGGTGCCCTTGAAGCCAGGGAAAGTAAGAGAGGCAGACTGGAGGGATTCTTCAGGAAGAATGGAAGAGAAGCAGAGGGTGATCGCCTGGCCCACTCAGGCCGGGGAGACTGCTGAGCTCCCAGAAAGGTACCCCCATTTCAAAGCCCCATCCAAGCTGCATGGGTCTGGGGGCATAGGAGGGAGGCAGGGGAGATCAGGAGAGGCAGGTGTGAGGGGCCCTCCCAGACTGGAGTAGCAGGAGAGGAGAGGAGGGCATTTGTCCCTCCCACTAGAGCCCAGAAAGCCTGCTGGGCTCCCAGATGAGGTCCCCTGCCCTCTGAGACCAGGGGTGGGGAGCACACCGGGACCGCTTCTGTTCCTTGAGCCTAAGCCCCAGCCCCCACAGCCCTCAAAGCATTTTCCAGCCCTGTGGGTCCTGAGCATTGGCCCCACCCACCCCCCAAACTTTGCCCTTGCTTAGGCCCCGCACTCCACAGCCAAGGCCTTCCCCCTCCCTTTTTTTTCTTTTCCCTCCTCCTCTCTTTTAGTATTGTGGTACTGATGTAGCTTCCAGTTGTTGATTCATCTATATTTTTATTTTTATATTCTTCCTAAAATATCGGTTACTTTCCTAGTCTAATTTTATTTTTTACTTTGTTATTGTTTTTTGTTTCTTGTTTTTTTGCCTCCCCAGGCAGCTTGCGGGATCTTGGTTCATGAGCCCGAGGTCAGGCCGAATCTCCTGTGGAAGAAGCTCCGAGTCTGAACCACTGGACTAACAGAGAACCTGAGACCCCAGGGAATATTCATCAGAGTGAGGTTTCACAGAGTTCCTCATCTCAGCACCAAGACCCAGCTCTACTGAATAGCCTACAAACCCCAGTTTTGGAAGCCTCAGGGCAAACAACAAGTAAGACAGGAACACATCCCACTCATTAAAAAAAAAAAAAAAAAGGAAGAAAAAAATGAGACACCAAAATAATATGTCACATATGAAGGAGCAAGGTAAAAACCTACAAGACCAAATAAATGAAGAGGAAATAGGCAATCTACCTGAAAAAGAATTCAGAGTAATGATAGTAAAGATGATCCAGAATCTCGGAAATAGAATGGAGGCACAGACTGAGAAAACACAAGAAATGTTTAACAAAGATCCAGAAGAACTAAAGAACAAACAAACAGAGATGAACAACACAATAACTGAAATGAAAAATACACTAGAAGGAATCAATAACAGAATAATTGAGTCAGAGGAATGAATAAGTGAGCTGGAAGACAAAATGGTGGAAATAACTACCAAGGAGCAGAATAAAGAAAAAAGAATGAAAAGAATTGAAGACAATCTCATAGACCTCTGGAACAACACTATATGCACCAACATTCAAATTATAAGGGTTGCAGAATAAGAAGAGAAAAGGAAAGGGTCTGAGAAAATATTTGAAGAGATTATAGTCAAAAACTTCCCTAACATGGGAAAGGAAATAGTCACCCAAGTCCAGGAAGCACACAGAGTCCCATACAGGATAAATCCTAGGAAAAACACACCAAGACACAAATTAATCAAACTAACAAAAATTGAATTCAAAGAAAAAATATAAAAAGCAGCAAGGGAAAAACAAAAAATAATGTACAAAGGAATCCCCATAAGGTTATCAGCTGATTTTTCATCAGAAACTCTGTGGGCCAGAAGGGAGTGGCAGGATAGACTTAAAGTGATGAAAGAGAAAAAACCTACATCCAAGATTACTTGACTCAGTAAGGATCTCATTCAGATTCAATGGAGAAGTCAAAAGTTTTTCAGACAAGCAAAAGCTAAGAGAATTCAGCACTGCCAAACGAGCTTTACAACAAATGCTAAAGAAACTTCACTAAGCAGGAAACACAAGAGAAGAGAAAGACCGACAAAAACAAACCCAAAACAATTAAGAAAATTGTAATAGGAACATACATCTCAATAATAACCTTGAATGTAAATGGAATAAAAGCCCCAACCAAAAGACACAGACTGGCTGAATAGATACAGAAACAAGACCCATATATATGCTGTCTATAAGAGACCCACTTCAGACCTAGGGACACATACAGACTGAAAGTGAAGGGATGGAAAAAAGATATTCCATGAAAATGGAAATTAAAAGAAAGCTGGAGTAGCAATACTCGTATCAGATAAAATAGACTTTAAAATAAAGACTGTAACAAGAGACAAGGAAGGACACTACATAATTATCAAAGAATCAATCCAAGAAGAAGATATAACAATTATAAATGTTTATGCACCCAACATAGGAGCACCTCAATACATGAGGCAAACGCTAACCATGAAAGGAGAAATAGAAAGTAACACAATAGTAGGGGACTTTAGCACCCCACTTACACTAATGGACAGATCATCCAAACAGAAAATAAATAAGGAAACACAAGCTTTAAATGACACAATAGTCCAGATAGATCTAACTGATATTTATACAACATTCCACCCAAAAGTGGCAGAATAAACTTTCTTCTCAAGTACACACAGAACATTTTCTGGGATAGATCATATCTTGGGTCACAGATCAAGCCTCGGAAATTTTAAGAAAATTGAAATCATATCAAACATCTTTTCTGACCACAACGTTATGAGATTGGAAATCAGATATAGGAAAAAAAACGTAAAAAACACAAACACATGGAGGCTAAACAGTGCACTAGTAAATAACCAAGAGATCACTGAAGATATCAAAGAAGAAATAAAAAGAAATTTACAAGTGGCTCATGCAGCTCAATGTCAAAAAAACAAACAACCCAATGCAAAAATGGGCCAAAGACCTAAATAGACATTTCCCCAAAGAAGATATACAGATTGCCAACAAACACATGAAAGGATGCTCAAAATCACTAATCATTAGAGGAATGCAAATCAAAACTACAATTAGGTATCACTCACACCAGTCAGAAAGGCCATCATCAAAAATTCTACAAATAATAAATGCTGCAGAGGGTGTGGAGAAAAGGGAATCCTCCTGCACTGTTGGTGGGAATGTAAATTGATACAGCCACTGTGGAGAACAGTATGGAGGTTCCTTAAAAAACTAAAAATAGAACTACCATACGACCCAGCAATCTCACTACTGGGCATATACCCTGAGAAAACAGTAATTGAAAGAGTCATGTACCACAATGTTCATTGCAGCTCTATTTATAATAGCCAGGACATGGAAGCAACTGAAGTGTCCATCAATAGATGAATGGATAAAAAAGACGTGGCACATATATACAATGGAATATTACTCAGCCATAAAAAGAAACGAAACTGAGTTATTTGTAGTGAGGTGGATGGACTTAGAGTCTGTCATACAGAGTGAAGTAAGTCAGAAAGAGAAAAACAAATATTGTATGCTAACACATATATATGGAATCTAAAAAAAAACGGTTCTGAAGCACCTAGGGGCAGGACAGGAATAAAGGCACAGACGTAGAGAATGGACTTGAGGACACAGGGAGGGAGAAGGGTAAGCTGGGACTAAGAGGCAAGGACATATATACACTACCAAATGTAAAATAGATAGCTATTGGGAAGCAGCCACACAGCACAGGGAGATCAGCTCAGTGCTTGGTGTCCAGCTAGAGGGATGGGATAAGAGGGTGGGAGGGAGACACAAAAGGGAGGAGATATGGGTATATATGTATATGTATACCTGATTCACTTTGTTATAAAGCAGAAACTAACACACCATTGTAAAGCAATTATACTCCAATAAAGATGTTAAAAAGAAAAATACATAGAAACACATGACAATGAAAACACAACGACCCAAAACCTATGGGATGCAGCAAAAGCAGTTCTAAGAGGGAAGTGTAGCAATTCAATCTCATTTCAAGAAACAAGAAAAATGTCAAATGAACAATCTAACCCTACACTTAAAACAACTAGAGAAAAAAGAACAAAGAAAACCCAAAGTCAGTAGAAGGAAAGATTCATAAAGATCAGAGCAGAAATAAATGAAATAGAAATGAAGAAAACAATAGCAAGGATCAATAAAACTAAAAGCTGGTTCTTTGAGAAGATAAACAAAATTGATAAACCTTAGCCAGATCATCAAGAAAAAAAGGGAGAGGACACAAATCAATAAAATTAGAAACGAAAAAGGAGAAATCACAACTGACACCGCATAAATACAAAGGATTATAAGAGACTACTGCAAACAACTATATGCCAATAAAATGGACAACCATGAAAAAATGGACAAATTCTTGGAAAGGTACAATTTTCCAAGATGGAACCAGGAAGAATTAGAAAATATAAACAGACCTATCACAAGTAACGAAATTAAAACCATAATTTAAAATCTTCCAACAAACAAAAGTCCAGGACCAGATGGCTTCACACTAGAATTCTATCAAACAATTAGACAATAGCTAACACCAATCCTTCTCAAACTCTTCCAAAATTTGCAGAGGGAAGAACACTCCCAAATTCATTCTATGAAATCACCATCACCCTGATAACAAAATGAGACAAACATGTCACAAAAAAAGAAAATTATAGACCAATATTACATATCACTGATGGACATAGATGCAAAAATCCTGAACAAATACTAGCAAAAAGAATCCAACAACATGTTAAAAGGATCATATACCATGATCAAATGGAATTTATCCCAGGCATGCAAGGATTCTTCAATATACGCAAATCAATCAATGTGATACACCACATAAACAAATTAAGGAATAAAAACCATATGATCATCTCAATAGATGCAGAAAAAGCTTTTGACAAAATTCAACATCAATTTATGTTAAAAACTCTCCAGAAAATGGACATAGAGGGAATCTACCTCAACATAATAAAGGTCATATATGACAAACCCACAGCAAGCATCATACTCAATGGTGAAAAACTGAAAGCATTTCCAATAAACTCAGGAACAAGACAAGGATGTCCATTCTCACCACTCTTATTCAACATAGTTTTGGAAGTCCTAGCCATGGCAATCAGAGAAGAAAAAGAAATAAAAGGAATACAAATTGCAAAAGAAGAAGTAAAACTATCACTGTTTGCAGATGACATGATACTATACATAGAAAATCCTAAAGATGCCAACAGAAAGCTACTAGAACTAATGATTTAATTTGGTAAGGTTGCAGGATACAAAATTAATGCACAGAAATCCCTGGCATTCCTATACACCAACAATGAAAAATCAGAAACAAAAATTAATGAAACACTCCCATTTACCAGTGCAACAAAAAGAATAAAATACCTAGGAATACAGCTACCTAGGGAGGTGAAAGACTTGTACTCAAAACTATAAAACACTGATGAAAGAAATCAAAGATGACATAAAGAGATGGAAAAATATACCATATTTTTGGATTGGAAGAATCAATATTGTGAAAATGACTATACTACCCAAAGCAATCTATAGATTCAATGCAATCCCTATCAAACTACCAATGACATTCTTCACAGAATTAGAACAAAAAATTTTACAGTTTGTATGGAAACACAAAAGACTCCAAATAGCAAAAGCAATCTTGAGAAAGAAGAAAGGAGTTGGAGGAATCAGGCTCCCTGACTTCAAACTATACCACAAAGCTACAGTAATCAAGACAGTATGGTACTGGCACAAAAATAGAAATATAGATCAAAGGAACAGGATAGAAAGCCCAGAGATAAACCTACACACATACAGGCACCTAATTTATGACAAAGGAGGCAAAGATACAATGGAGAAAAGACAGCCTCTTCAATAAGTGGTGCTGGAAAACTGAACAGGTACACATAAAAGAATGAAATTAGAACACCACCTAACACCACACACAAAAATAAGCTCCAAATGGATTAAAGATTTAAATGTAAGACCAGACACTATAAAACTCTTAGAGGAAAACATAGGAAAAACACTCTTTGACATAAACCACAGCAAGATCTTTTTTGACCCATCTCCTGGAGTAGCAGAAATAAAAACAAAAATAAACAAATGGGACTTAATTAAACTTAAAAGCCTTTGCACAGCAAAGGAAACCATAAACAAGACAAAAAGACAACCCTCAGAATGGGAGAAAATATTTGCCAATGACACAATAGACAAAGGATTAATCTCCAAAATATACAAACAGTTCATGGAGTTCAATATCAAAAAAACAAACAATCCAGTTAGAAAATGGACAGAAGACCTAAATAGACATTTCACCAAGGAAGACATACACATGGCCTAGAGGCACATGAAAAGATGCTCAACATCACTGATTATTAGAGAAATGCAAATCAAAACTACAATGAGTTATCACCTCAAGCCAGTCAGAATGGCCATTATCAAAAAATCTAGAAACAATATGTGCTGGAGAGGGTGTGGAGAAAAGGGAACACTCTTGCACTGCTGGTGGGAATGTGAATTGGTTCAGCCACTATGGAGAACAGTATGGAGGTTCCTTAAAAAACTACAAATAGAACTACCATATGACCCAGCAATCCCACTACTGGGCATATACCCTGAGAAAACCAAAATTCAAAAAGAGTCATGTACCAAAATGTTCATTGCAGCTCTATTTACAATAGCCCGGAGATGGAAACAACCTAAGTGCCCGTCATCGGATGAATGGATAAAGAAGATGTGGCACATATATACAATGGAATATTACTCAGCCATAAAAAGAAACGAAATTGAGCTATTTGTAATGAGGTGGATAGACCTAGAGTCTGTCATACAGAGTGAAGTAAGTCAGAAAGAGAAAGACAAATACCGTATGCTAACACATATATATGGAATTTAAGAAAAAAATGTCATGAAGAACCTAGGGGTAAAGCAGGAATAAAGATGCAGACCTCTTAGAGAACGGACTTGAGGTTATGGGGAGGGGGAAGGGTGAGCTGTGACAGGGCGAGAGAGAGTCATGGGCATATACACAGTAACAAATGCAGTAAGGTAGATAGCTAGTGGGAAGCAGCTGCATGGCACAGGGATATTGGCTCGGTGCTTTGTGACAGCCTGGAGGGGTGGGATGGGGAGGGTGGGAGGGAGGGAGACGCAAGAGGGAAGACATATGGGAACATATGTTTATGTATGACTGATTCACTTTGTTATAAAGCAGAAACTAACACACCATTGTAAAGCAATTATACCCCAATAAAGATGTTAAAAAAAAAAAAAAAAAAAAATCTGGAAACAATAAATGCTGGAAAGGATGTGGTGAAAAGGGAACCCTCCTGCACTGTTGGTGGGAATGTAAATTGATACAACCACTATGGAAAACAGTATAGAGGTTCCTTAAAAAACTAAAAATAGAACTACCGTATGACCTAGCAATCCCACTACTGGGCATATACCATGAGAAAACCATAATTCAAAAAGAGACATGTACCACAATGTTCATTGCAGCACTATTTACAATAGCCAGAACATGGAACCAACCTAAATGTCCCTCAACTGATGAATGGATAAAGAAGATGTGGCACATTTATACAATGGAATATTACTTAGCCATAAAAAGAAATGAAATTGAGTTATTTGTAGTGAGGTGGATGGACCTAGAGTCTGTCATACAGAGTGAAGTAAGTCAGAAAGAAAAAATCAAATACCGTATGCTAATGCATATATATGGAATCAAAAAAAATGGTACTGATGAACCTAGTTGCAGGGCAGTAATAAAGTGATAGACATAGAAAATGGACTTGAGGACATGGGGTTGGAGGGCGAAGTGAGAGTAACATTGACATATATACACTACCGAATGTAAAATAGCTGGCTGGTGGGAAGCAGCAGCATAGCACAGGGAGATGGCTTGGTGCTTTGTGATAACCAAGAGAGGGGTGGGATAGGGAGGATGGGAGGGAAGCTGAAGAGGGAGGGGATATGGGGACATGTGTATGCATATGGCTGATTCTCTTTGTTGTGCAACAGAAACTAACACAGTATTTTGAAGCAATTATACTCCAATAAAGATCTATTTTAAAAAAAATTTTTAAAAAGCACATTAAAAATTATGGTATTGTACCTAATGAATGTTTATTTGTCACATTTATAGAACCCCTTCTGATCAGAGAGCTTGGATGGTATTTTAGTTCCCTCTTCGTCCTTTAGATGGATTTTAAAATAGAAAGTCACTTACCAGTCAATGCATGATGTAGGGATATCCAGGGAATATGTGGGACAATTTTTTCCTGTTTTGCCTCGTTTTATTGTTCTTTGCCAGTCTGATGTTATTTCTTCAAAGGAGCCCGAGAAAATTCCACTTCCCTCACATACTGGTAAACAGGCTGAACCTCACAGTGTGTTTATTTTTACTTTTACTGCAATTCCACTAGATTTCTCCACACCTTCAATCCATATTACAAATTTTAAAATCCACGAATAAGGACTGTCATTACTTCATCCCCTGTCCCCTCTGTCTTTTGGATGGAGGACTTACTAAGGTGTAATCCACAGGAAATTTTCATGGTTAGAGCACGTTCTTGTGACTAGGAAGAATTTAGGAATAACCTATTTCAATTATGGCTGTGCTTGTTCTCAGATTTGCAAATATTTCAAGACAGTGGGAGAACAGGTTAAACAAAGGAAACAAAAACTTGACTATGATAATGATGACCTGACCCTCTTCTCAGCCAGGCTGCCAACAGTGCCCCATCTCCTGTCAGCTATTTCTTGCCATCCATCCTTCTGTAATTGCCACTATTTCACTCCAGGCTTTCAGCCTCGCCATGCAACATTTGTCAGTGTTTTAATGCTTCCATTGTACATAGGTAAATCAAAAAACCAACATTAGTCTGATTTTTACAGAGATAATGTCATAGCAGTTACACAGATAACTGCATGGCATTTATGCTATAGCAAATTTATATTTTATTAAAACTATGGGTTTAGGGCTTCCCTGGTGGTGCAGTGGTTGAGAGTCCGCCTGCCGATGCAGGGGACGCGGGTTCGTGCCCCAGTCTGGGAAGATCCCACATGCTGCGGAGCAGCTAGACCTGTGAGCCATGGCCACTGAGCCTGCGCGTCCGGAGCCCGTGCTCTGCAACGGGAGAGGCCACAACAGTGAGAGGCCCACGTACTGCAAAAACAATAACAACAACAACAACTATGGGTTTAAACTATAAAGCAATTATACTCCAATAAAGATGTAAAAAAATTTTTTTTAATTTTAAAAATTAAAAATAAGTAAGCTATAAGGTAAAGAAACTCTCAAAACAATCCCTCTTTAATCTCTATTTTGACCTCACACAGAGCAATATTTATGCTATCTAAAGTACAATGGCCACTTCATCATTAAAGCATTCTCGAAAGACTTTTAAAAAAGATTTTTGAAAGTTTCTTTAAAGATTCTTTAAAATATTTTTTTGAACTGACATTCTTTCTAAGAAGGCAATTTGTAATTAGGATGAAATGTAAAGAATACTTGCTTAGATGTCAAAAGACTGGCTGCTATCTTTGGTCGGCTCAAGGTTTTGATTTTGGGTAAGGCACTACCTTTTCTAAATGTCAGTTTTCTCATTTATAATATAAAGATAGTACTGTTATGTCAACAAAATAAAATTGTAGGGAGTATGAAATGATAGAATGCCAAGATTAATCTAATTTATGTTTAAATGGTATCAGAAGGTTTTTTTAAAACTCAGTTTAAAAATAAAGATTAAAAAAGAATGAGAAAGAATAATGATAAAAAATTTAGCAGTTCTCAGTGCTGAGATATACCATTATTTGGGCTATTTAATACCTATTTTGAGGATGCTTTAATAAGCGTACTGAGTCTAGTCATAGAATCTTAGAATTCATAGTTTGAGAAAGCCTTATAAGGGCTGTGATAAGCTGAGAAATGACCTCCCCCCACCAAAAAAAAAAAGAAAAAATTTATCCATGTTCTAATCTTTGCAACCTGTGAATGTTATCTTATAGGGCCCCAGACTGGTCTTTGCAGATCTGATTAAGCTAAAGATTTTAGGATGAGGAGATTATCCTGGATTGTCTGTGTGGGCACTGAATGCAATCACGAGCATCCTTATTAGAGGGAGCTACACACAGAAGAGAAGGCAGTTGGACCAGGGGCAGCTGAAACTGATGCAGCTCCAAGCTGAGTGCTGGCAGCCACCAGGAGCTGGGAGAGGCAAGAAAGGAATAAGTCCTCCTTCAGAACTCCCAGAAAGGATGCAGCTCTGCTCACATCTTGATTTTGGCCAGGAAAACTGATTCCAGATGGATGAGAGAATAAATTTCTGTTGTCTTAAGCCACTACATTTGTGGTGATTTGTTACAGCAGGCTTTGGAAACTAATGCACGTCTTTTAGTCCTACAGTTATTACTTCTCCTGTATAGGAGGCAGAACTGACCTGCTTTATATGAAACTTTGCCTCATAATAAGCAAGTTATGTAAAGTAACAGACCAAGAGCAGGTGCTTGTTAAGTTTAATTCTTTGTTCTTAAATTCTGTGGAAAAGTGTAAGAACAAGGTTCTGTCAAATGGCTACCTTTCACTGAGAATTTAACAAATTCCAACTACTGTTTTAGATGTTTAATGTGCATTCACTTTATTTCACCCTCACAATAACACTCTAGTCCTATTTTTCCGATGAGAACATCAAGACACTGAGAGGTTATGTAACTTTCCTAGGTCACACAGTGATTGGCAGATGTGGAACTCTAATCCAGGCAGTCAGGTCAGAGTCTATTTTTTATCCCTTATACAACACTGTCTCAATGTAACAGAGCAAGACACAAATGTGATTCTCAAGGGAGTTATAGTCAAGATGCATCAGGATAGAAACAATGTAGATATTTTATCAATTTATGTATTATGTAATACACTCAGTTTTCTGCCAAAAAAGAAAAATCACATGTACTCACGTTCCTTTTAGGAACTCATACAGTACAGAGCTACGTGGGTAATAGTTCAGCTGCTGCCCCACCCCCGCTCCTAAGGAGACAAGATGCAGAGACACTGGATCTGTCCAGAGCTCTACATGGCATATTTCACAACCCTAACTAAAGTGGCATCAAGCCAGTCCCTTGTCAGTGTGGTCAACAGTGTCTCATTCATCCAATCAACAGATGGTTATTGAGTGCCAACCACATGAAGAACGTGGTCCTGGAGCTTCTGCAGGTGATGCAAATACACACCTCCTGCCCTGGAGGAATTGACAATGTGGCAAGAGATGTGACTGCCATTTTGTGTTTCCAAAGAACCTAATGACCACATGTGTATCCACTTGGTTCTCACTGCTTACCAGAGACCATGGTGAGATCAGTTTTATTTGGTGCCACTTGAGTTACTTCTACTTGTAAGCCTTGCTGGGGGTCTTATTTCCAACACAAACAGAGTTTTTCCTTGGAACATTTAGAATGATATTTTAAGGACAGCTGTTCTAGGGTATCCTGGTCCTATTTTATATTCTGCCTGTAGGTGCTGAGCTATGAAAATGACACTGTGAAATCGAGAATGCATGTCACCCTGTTCACAAACAGTTCAGCTTCTGTGTTTCTCCCAAAAGAGCTGGGACATAGAAGCATCCAAAGCAGAGTTCTCTCCTGCACTGTCTGTAAGTCTTCAGATCTTGAAATAATAAACAGAAACTTCCTGTATTTTTCCCATGTAGAAGAGAGAAGACTGACATCTCAGTTTTTTTTCAAGACAGTCCAATTCCTCTTTCTCAGAGCAATGTCAGAAAACCTTGACCTGTTTTTTTGAAACTTACTGCATCAGTCATATCTTGTTTTACTTAATATGTGGAAACAGTCCATCCTAAGTCTGGAGAAAAGAAAAATACATTGGACCTCTATAGGTTATCTTTCATCCAACTTTAGAAACATTACCAAAAAGTTCCGAAATATTCTTAAGAGACATTAGGGAAACTATTGCATGCAATTTTTGTGAAAATATTTTTAATTTTTGTATTTTATATTTTTATACAGCAGGTTCTTATTAGCCATCAATTTTATACACATCAGTGTATACATGTCAATCCCAATCACCCAATTCATCACACCACCACCACCACACCCCGTGGCTTCCCCCCTTGGTGGCCATATGTTTGTTCCCTATATCTGTGTCTCAATTTCTGCCCTGCAAACTGGTTCGTTTGTACCATTTTTCTAGGTTACACATAAATGCGTTAATATACGATATTTGTTTTTCTCTTTCCGACTTACTTCACTCTGTATGACAGTCTCTAGATCCATCCACATCTCAACAAATGACCCAATTTCATCCCTTTTTATGGCTGAGTAATATTCCATTGTATATATGTACCACATCTTCTTTATCCATTCATCTGTCAGTGGGCATTTAGGTTTCTTCCATGACCTGGCTATTGTAAATAGTGCTGCAATGAACATTGGGGTGCATGTGTCTTTTTGAATTATGGTTTTCTCTGGGTATATGCCCAGTACTGGGATTGCTGGATCATATGGTAATTCTATTTTCAGTTTTTTAAGGAACCTCCATACTGTTCTCCTCAGTGGCTCTATCAATTTACATTCCCACCAACAGTGCAAGAGGATTCCCTTTCCTCCACACCCGCTCCAGCATTTGTTGTTTGTAGATTTTATGATGATGCCCATTCTAACTGGTGTGAGGTGATACCTCATTGTAGTTTTGATTTGTATTTCTCTAATAATTAGTGATGTTGAGCAGCTTTTCATGTGCTTCTTGGCCATCTGTATGTCTTCTTTGGAGAAATGTCTATTTAGGTCTTCTGCCGATATTTGGATTGGGTTCTTTGTTTTTTTAATATTGAGCTGCATGAGCTGTTTATATTGGAGATTAATCCTTTGTCCATTGATTCATTTGCAAATATTTTCTCCCATTCTGAGGGTTGTCTTTTCGTCTTGTTTATGGTTTCCTTTGCTGTACAAAAGCTTTGAAGTTTCATTAGGTCCCATTTGTTTATTTTTGTTTTTATTTCCATTACTCTAGAAAGTGGATCAAAAAAGATCTTGCTGTGATTTATGTCAAAGAGTGTTCTTCCTATGTTTTCCTCTAAGAGTTTTATAGTGTCCAGTCTTACATTTAAGTCTCTAATCCATTTTGAGTTTATTTTTGTGTATGGTGTTCCCGGGAGTGTTCTAATTTCATTCTTTTACATGTAGCTGTCCGGTTTTCCCAGCACTACTTATTGAAGAGACTGTCTTTTCTCCATTGTATATCCTTGCCTCCTTTGTCATAGCTTAGTTGACCATAGGTGTGTGGGTTTTTATCTCTGGGCTTTCTATCTTGTTCCATTGATCTATATTTCTGTTTTTGTGCCAGTACCATATTGTCTTGATGACTGTAGCTTTGTAGTATCGTCTGAAGTCAGGGAGTCTGATTCCTCCAGCTCCATTTTCTCCCTCAAGACTGCTTTGGCTATTTGGGGTCTTTTGCATCTCCATACAATTTTAAGACTTTTTGTTCTAGTTCTGTAAAAAAAAATGCCATTGGTAATTTGATACGGATTGCATTGAATCTGTACATTGCTTTGGGTAGTATAGTCATTTTCACAATATTGATTCTTCCAATCCAAGAACATGGTATATCTCTCCATCTGTTGGTATCATCTTTAATTTCTTTCATCAGTGTCCTATAGTTTTCTGCATACAGGTCTTTTGTCTCCCTAGGTAGGTGTATTCCTAGATATTTTATTCTTTTTGTTGCAGTGGTAAGTGGGAGTGTTTCCTTAATTTCTCTTTCAGATTTTTCATCATTAATATATAGGAATGCAAGAGATTTCTGTGCATTAATTATGTATCCTGCAACTTTACCAAATTCATTGATCAGTTCTGGCAGTTCCCTGGTGGCATCTCTAGGATTTTCTATGCATAGTATCATGTCGTCTGCAAACAGTGATAGTTTTACTTCTTCCTTTCCAATTTGTAGTCCTCTTGTTTCTTTTTCTTCTCTGATTGCTGTGGCTAGGACTTCCAAAACTACGTTGATTAATATTGGTGAGAGTGGACATCCTTGTCTTGCTCCTGATCTTAGAGGAAATGCTTTCAGTTTTTCACCATTGAGAATGATGTTTGTTGTGGGTTTGTCATATATGGCCTTTATTATGTTGAAGTAGATTCCCTCTATGCCCACTTTCTGGAGAGTTTTTATCACAAATGGGTGTTGAATTTTGTCAAACGCTTTTTCTGCATCTATTGAGATGATCGTAAGGTTTTCATTCTTCAATTTGTTAATGTGGTGTATCACATTGATTGATTTGCATATATCGAAGAATCTTTGCATGCCTGGAATAAATCCCAGTTGGTCATGATGTATGATACTTTTAATGTGTTGTTGGATTCTGTTTGCCAGTATTTTGTTGAGGATTTTTGCATCTATATTCATCAGTGATACTGGTCTGTAATTTTCTTTTTTTGTAGTATCTTTGTCTGGTTTTGGTATCAAGGTGATGGTGGCCTCATAGAATGAGTATGGCAGTGTTCCTTCCTCTGCAATTTTTTGGAAGAGTTTGAGAAAGATGGGTATTAGCTCTTCTCTAAATATTTGATAGAATTCACCTGTGAAGCCATCTGGTCCTGGACTTTTGTTTGTTGGAATATTTTTTTTTAACATCTTTATTGGGGTATAATTGCTTTACAATGGTGTGCTAGTTTCTGCTTTATAACAAAGTGAATCAGTTATACATATACATATGTTCCCATATCTCTTCCCTCTTGCGTCTTCCTCCCTCCCACCCTCCCTATCCCACCCCTCCAGGTGGTCACAAAGCACCGAGCTGATATCCCTGTGCTATGCGGCTGCTTCCCTCTAGCTATCTACCTTATGAACATTTTTAATCACAGCTTCAATTTCATTACTTGTGGTTGGTCTGTTCATAATTTGTATTTCTTCCTGGTTCAGTCTTGGAAGGTTATACCTTTCTAAGAATTTGTCCATTTCTTCCAGGTTGTCCATTTTACTGGCATAGAGTTGCTTGTAGTAGTCTCTTAGGATGCTTTGTATTTCTGCGGTGTCTGTTGTAACTTCTCCTTTTTCATTTCTAATTTTATTGATTTGAGTCCTCTCCCTCTTTTTCTTGATGTATCTGGCTAGTGGTTTATCAATTTTGTTTATCTTCTCAAAGAACCAGCTTTTAGTTTTATTGATCTTTGTTATTGTTTTCTTTGTTTCTATTTCATTTATTTCTGCTCTGATCTTTATGATTTATTTCCTTCTGCTAACTTTGGGTTTTGTTTGTTCTTCTTTCTCTAGTTCCTTTAGGTGTAAGATTAGATGGTTTATTTGAAATTTTTCTTATTTCCTGAGTTAGGCTTGGATAGCTATAAACTTCCCTCTTAGAACTGCTTTTGCTGCATCCCATAGGTTTTGGATTGTCGTGTTTTCATTGTCATTTGCCTCTAGGTATTTTTTGATTTCCTCTTTGATTTCTTCAGTGATCTCTTGGTTATTTAGTATCCTATTGTTTAGCCTCCATGTGTTTGTGTTTTTTACATTTTTTCTCAGTAATTCATTTCTAATCTCATAGCGTTGTGGTCAGAAAAGTTGCTTGATATGATTTCAATTTTATTAAATTTACTGAGGCTTGATTTGTGGCCCAAGATGTGATCTATCCTGGAGAATGTTCCATGAGCACTTGAGAAGGAAGTGTAATCTGCTGTTTTGGGATGAAATGTCCTATAAATATCAATTAAATCTATCTGGTCTATTGTGTCATTTAAAGCTTCTTTTTCCTTATTTATTTTCATTTGGATGATCTGTCCATTGGTGTAAGTGAGATGTTAAAGTTCCCCACTATTATTGTGTTACTGTCAATTTTCTCTTTTATAGCTGTTAACAGTTGCCTTATGTATTGAGGTGCTCCTATGTTGGGTGCATATATGTTTATAATTGTTATATCTTCTTCTTGGATTGATCCCTTGATCATTATGTAGTGTCCTTCTTTGTCTCTGGTAACATTCTCTATTTTAAAGTGTATTTTATCTGATATGAGTATTGCTACTCCAGCTTTCTTTTGTTTTCCATTTGCATGGAATATCTTTTTCCATCCCCTCACTTTCAGTCTGTATGTGTCCCTAGGTCTGAAGTGGGTGTCCTGTAGACAGCATATATATGGGTCTTGTTTTTGTATCCATTCAGCAAACCTGTGTTTTTTGGTTGTAGCATGTAATACATTCACGTTTAAGGTAACTATCGATATGTATGTTCCTATGACCATTTTCTTTATTCTTTTGGAGGTTTTTTTGTAGGTCCTTTTCTTCTCTTATGTTTCCCACTCAGAGAAGTTCCTTTAGCATTTGTTGTAGAGCTGATTTGTTGGTGCTGAATGCTCTTAGCTTTTACTTGTCTGTAAAGATTTTGATTTCTCCCTCGAATCTGAATGAGATCTTTGCTGGGTAGAGTAATCTTGGTTGTAGGTTCTTCTCTTTCATCACTTTAAGTATATCATACCACTCCCTTCTGACCTGTAGAGTTTCTGCTGAGAAATCAGCTGTTAACCTTATGGGAGTTCCCTTTATATTATTTGTCATTTTTCCCTTGCTGCTTTCAATAATTTTTCTTTGTCTTTAATTTTTGCCAATTTAATTACTATGTGTCTCATCATGTTCCTCCTTGGGTTTATCCTGTATCGGACTCTCTGCACTTCCTGGACTTGGGTGGTAATTTCCTTTCCCATGTTAGAGAAGTTTTCAACCATAATCTCTTCAAATATTTCCTCTGGTCTTTTCTCTCCCTCTTCTCCTTCCGGGACCCCTATAATGTGAATGTTGTTGTATTTAATGTTGTCCCAGAGGTCTCTTAGGCTGTCTTCATTTCTTTTCATTCTTTTTTCTTTATTCTGTTCCGCAGCAGTGAATTCCACCATTCTGTCTTCCAGGTCACTTATCCATTCTTCTGCCTCAGTTATTCTGCTATTGATTCCTTCTGGCTTATTTTTCATTTCAGTTATTGTATTGTTCATCTCTGTTTGTCCTTTAATTCTTCTAGGTCTTCATTAAACATTTCTTGCATCTTCTTGATCTTTGCCTCCATTCCTTTTCCAAGGTCCTGGATCATCTTCACTATCATTATTCTGAATTCTTTTTCTGGAAGGTTGCCTATTTCCACTTCATTTAGTTGTTTTTCTAGGGCTTTATCTTGTTCCTTCATCTGGTACATAGCCCTCTGCCTTTTAATCTTGTCTATCTTTCTGTGAATGTGGTTTTTGTTCCACAGGATGCAGAATTGTAGTTCTTGCTTCTGCTGTCTGCCCTCTGGTGGATGAGGCTATCTAAGAGGCTTGTGCCAATATTTGTGAAATTTGAGAATCTCTTCTCTAACATCTGATTCCAATTTTCAAGATATGAAAGTATATCAATTTGTGAACACCAAGACAAACATTTTCTTCTCTCTAATACTACACACACTGAAAGGAACTTTTAATTGAGAGACTTTTTGTGTCCTTGCTTCATGAAAAAGTTCTAAAAGCAGCAAACTTTCTTGATGGACCCTTGTGAACTTCTCTTCTTTAAGGCCAACTATCCACAGCTCTCTGTCATATGCCATGAAAGGATGTATGCCATACGCAGAAAATGACTAACATACAATATTCATATCTGTCCACAAAAATAATTTTGGAGCACTATATGCAAGACAGTATGCTCCATGCTTTCAACATGTAGTAGTTTATTCTTAAGATCAATACACAAACAAATATAAGCCTTTTTCCAAGTTCTTACTATGTGCCAGGTACTGTTTTATGTGCTTTAACTGTATGATTTCCAATTCCCCAGCATTACTGAGAGGTAGATATTATGTTCCCCGTTTTACCGATGGGAACCTGAAAGGTCCATGGTCAGTATGTTGCAACGTTAAAACTCTATGCTATGACCCAAGCTCTTGCTGTTTCTCCATATATAAATAGCATGAGGCAGGGTGTGGCCAGCAGAAATGAGTGCCCAGATACCCATCTAGAAGTCTCTTCCAAGTCCATTAGAGGAGGTCCTGCAAACCTAACAAAATTTACCAAGTGTGCAGCAGAGAAAAAGTTCTCTTTGACTCTCTTAGGGCCACTGGTTCTGAAAATTAAACTAGCAAAGACAGATTCACAGGAGAAAAACATACAGATTTATGCAATATAAGTTTTACATGATACAAGAGGCTTCCTAAGGAAATGAAGACCTGGAGAAACAGTTAGACCTGATAATTTTATGTGGGGTTTGATGAAGAGGAGGCAGTCTTGGAAGAATGAAGCAGGTTAAGGCGTGTGAGGTAAGTGCAATACACAGGGGAAACATAGCAAGGCCTGGTCGTTGAGATTCTTCTGAAATAAGGATGCTCCTTTCCTCCAGCTGTAGGGAGAGCACCTCTCACATGTGGGCTTATGACCTGTTTCAGGAGAGAAGGGCAGAGTAAACTTCCTGCATCTGCTATTTTCTCAAACTCCTGTAGCTTTAAATATTCAATATGCCAAGGTGCCATATTTGGGGGTAGAATGTCCTGAACCTCACCAAGTGGAAGGGAAAGCAGTGGAAGAACACCAACTTTAGAGTTACAGTTGACTTTTAAAAAATGGACCAGATGCTTTGTACAGTTAGGCAATACCAACCATTTCTAAAACTACTTGGGACACTGTGAAACTCAGTATGGTCAATTGGCAGGACGCTCCAAAAACCAATTCAGAAATTTGTATATCTATCCACACATGCCCATACACACATTCACCCGTGCATGTGCCTACACACATACATGTATTTACAACCCATCCTTTTCAGAACTAGACTAGCCACAGCCAGCAATAGAGATGAAAGGAAATACATGAAATGATCCACCATAACTTCTCCCCCACCACCAAGCTGTTTATCTTGGCAGACTCCCTTGGTACAGAAGTCCTAAATTCCTAGTTCATCACAAAGATCTACCCCAGAAATGCCATTGGCATTTTTCAGGACCAGTAGGGAACCCCTGGTGACTCTTCTCCTATGAATTGTATAAAAATGTGTTCCTTCGCAACTCCTGTGATGTATTCATTCAACCTCCTCCATCTCATCTCTAAGTGAGATTATTTATGTCAGAGAATAAATATGAGCCTTCACTGAGGTGCTAATGTATGCAAAAGTGACAGTATCTCAGACAGGAGGGATGCTCAATAAATTAAAATAAAGATACAGTACCGGCAAGTACAATACATTCCTTCCAAGTGAACATCAGAATTTCTGCATATACCTCAAAAGCCTAATCAGCCTTATGAGAAAGCAACAGTTTAATTAAATATGACTTTGGCGGTGTTGGAAAGGTTCCCCACCTCTTACTATTTCCCCCATTACCTTTAATTCCCCCTAAAGACTCATTCCTTTGAGTTCTAAAGCCTTTTTGGTCTTTAGAAGATTCCTATTAAAATGCACATACCACTGGGGCCTCTATTGGCTGATGGGTAGAGAGAATGTGTGTCAGCATTTCTGCTGTGACAGCTGGCAAAGAATAACACTCTCCAGGAGCAAGTGCAGGACTACTGTCCTGGGGTGACCGTAAAGCCTGATGCTGAGTGGTGTGGAGAGAGAAATAAAGACCAACCTTGCCTATTTCACAATATTGCCCAAGGCCAGCTCTGTTAAATGATCTTATCATAAAGATATCTTGCCTGACAATGTCAAATCCTATGACCCTCGGCTCTGTAATACTCACTCATACTGCTTTCAGGCTGCTAGTCAATTACTGCTTCAGTGCCCTGAATGGTGTCCCAGTTGACCTGAAGGAGGGACCACAGTTCCCTCTACTGACTATGTGAAGAGCATGGCTCATTCCAAAGGAATTGTTTTACACCCGCATAGAGTCTGACTCTGTAATGTCTGACTTTTATCGGCCTACTGGAAGCTCAATCTTAGTCTAGATGTTTCTCATATGGGTCCCAAAAAAGACACATGTTCTATCACTTTTAAAACAACTGTTAATTTCCTACTATAGCAGGCATTTTACCCACATGCTGTCAAATTCTAACAAAAATGTGCAAGCTAAGTATTATTATACCCAGTTTGCAATTGAAATCAAAGGTAGAAAAGTGTAAGTCCAGACTGCAAAATTGTTAAGAAACAGAGCTTGAATTTGATGACAGGTCCAAGCGTGTTCCAACACACTACTTTGCTGATCTACAAAGGTGGTCTTGCATTCTAATTATTTATACTGCTAATCACCTTCACCATTATTGTCAGACAAGAATTATGGGCCTATTTGTCATCAACAAACACAGCACAGGGAAGTAGCTCCTTAGAGAGAACACAGACTAGTTAGGTATCATAAAGAGATGATTGATAGTTCAAGACAACATATATTACTGCTTAAGTAACAAGACGAACAATAAGGGCTCCAAAAGTTTTTGATCAATAAGAACTCTGAAGATCAGAATAAAAGAAATTAAAAAGACAATCTTTTCCTACTGTATAGCACAGGAAACTATATTCAATATCTTGTAATAACTATATTCAATATCTTGTAATAATGTATAATGGGAAGGAATCTGAAAAAGAATATATATATTTACGTATAACAATCACTTTGCAGTGCATGAGAAACTAACAACATTGTAAATCAACTATACTTCAATTAAAAAGTTGAATTTAAAAAAGGACAATTTTATTAGCACCCATTAAAATGATGTTGTAGAAGTTCCTTAACCTCAACACCACTGACATTTTGGGTCCCACAATTCTTTATTGGGGGTTGGGGAGTGTCTGTCCTGCACATTGTAAAATGTTTAGCAGCATCCCTGGCCTCTATCCATTCGATGCCAGCAGGACTCCCCATTCATGACAATCAAAACTGTCCCCAGATATTGTCAAATGTCCCCTAGGAGAGCAAAATCACTCTAGTTGAAAACCTGCTGTAGAAAAATACTTAGAGACAAGAAGAAGTATTATAGTATATTATTTTTAAGTGAAAATGTTTATAAAATAAAGTGCAATATATGATCTAGTTTTATTTTTTGAAAAAATATATAAATGTATACAAAAAATAGAACTTTAAGAACATTGAAATGTTAAAGTGGTCAGCTGGTGGTAAGGTAACAGGTAATTTTTGTTTTCTTCTTTGTGTATTTTCTAGATTTTCCACATTCACTCCAATAAACATAAATTTCTTCTGTAGAATGTTTGACAGCCTAGGAATTCTAGGCATTCATTTATTTTAAATCTACATTGTAAGACAACAGGGAAACTTGTCTAACTCTGAATTCAAGATAAGAAAAAAGGAAACAAAAGTATCCCCTGAGAAATTTAAACTCCAGATTTGTAAATCACACAGGTTTGTAATTTTAATTGTTTCTACTTTTGTGGTCTGGGACCTCTAAACTGAGAAATTACCACAAAAGTCAGTCTTGGATCAGTACTGCCCCCAGATCGCTTAATAAATGGAAATGCAAGACTGCTCTGGAGGAATTCTCCCACATCCCAGGCTTCCAGGGGAGAGTTCTACCACAAAACAAAAGCAACAAACAAATATCCCCTAAACTGAGTCACAATCACTTGGGGACAAACCCACCATGGGAGTCAAAAAACAAAAACAAGAGGTTAGAGCTGGAAGACCATGCAGTCACTAAAAAACAACCTGACAGAGAATGTGAAAACAGCACGATGAAGATGATGATAAGACAAGAAATTAACTGCCCTGCCGCAGAGGGTTAAACTGTGAAAACAAATAGGTAATAAGTAATGTTCTGGTAAAAATCAAATGGCGCTTCAGGAAATAAAATCTATAGTTGAAAAGAAAATTAGAGACCTAGAAGATAGATCTGAAAAAAGTTACTGCAGCCCAGAGATGGAAATCATAAAAGACAAGTTAAAAATCATGAAAAACCAACTAAGAAAGTCCAATATTTTTTAAACAGGAGCTTCCAGAAAAAGAGAATTGAAAGAATGGGAAAGAGGCAATATTTAAAGAGGTAAGAGCTAAGAATTTTTCCAAATTGATTATATCTATGAATTCTCAGACTCAAGAAGCTCAAGATAAACCAGCTAAAAATCCACAGCCATACACATCGCAGGGAACTGACAGAATATGAAAGATACAACAGCAACTAGATTGATAGCTGATTTCACAAAAGCAACCGTAGAATTTGGAAGGCAATGGGGAAATAACTTTAAAATGTTATGAAAAATAACTGTCAGCCAAGTATTTTATTTCCAGATAAATATTATTCAACAGGGAGCACACACACAAAATTGAGATGAAGACTCAGAGAATTCAGAGTCACAACCACTCACTTTTGCTGAAAGAACTACTAAAAAATGTAGTTTAGAAAGAAGGGAATGAAAGCCAAAATGAATGAACAGGGTGTAAAATGCAAAGAAGAGTAATAAAACTGGTTGATGTATTTCTGTGCAAACAACAATAACAATAACTAACATGAGGGAATGCAAATAAGATGGAACTAAAATAATGGACAATTTCTTTTTAAGAGAACATACACAATTATTGACCCCTAAACTACTTTAAAATGTCCAATGACAAGTGGGAGGGATGGAGAAATGAAGAGATAGAGGTAAAACAAATGGGAATAATTCAATAATTATTGAAGCTGAGTGAAAAGCACATGGAATTTGTTATACTTTTCTCTATGCTTTTGTGACTATATGGAAATTCCATTACGAAAATAATTATGAAATTGAAATATGAGAATAAAGGAAAACTCCACTATTTGTGTAATTAGGTAATAAAAGGTCTAAATTCCAAAAAAGAGAGTTTGGATTAGGAAAACACTAAATAGTAGTCCAAATTTGATCAATGATAAGTGACTTACTCAAGAGAAGCAAATATATAAAGTTTCATCATAGTTTTATAGATAACAGAAACGTCCGCCTAGCAGTTAACACAGTCAGTGGGAGATTTGTGGGTAAAGAAAAAATAGAAAACTGGCATATTTAACCTAATTTTCTCATTATAGAAACTTGAAGACTTTATTTCAATTCTGTCAACATATTGCAACCAAGTTGATTATTTTAATTGGACAGCTTATTTTTAAAAGTTGGTCAAAGACTTGGATTAACTTATTGTTTGCATTGAATTCCTTAGGTTTTTTTTTTCTTGATTCTTTTAAATTCTAAACACTGAATAGACCAAATTGACAGCATTGCAGATGGACTAAACATTAATCTTTCTTTATATTAAACTGATACAGAACGCATGACTTATGTTTGCTTACGTTCTCCACTGACTTCCTAAATCAGTTCGGCATGTGCATTTTTGGGTTAGTATCTCATATCACGATCTCTCTTTTTGTACCACATAGCTCCCAAAAAGCTTGCATGTTCCATCAAATAAAAACATCCTTCATAAAAACTCAATTTCATAGAAAAATAATACAAAGCCTTCAGCGATCATCTCTTAGACTTTTGTTGGAATAAAAACTTGGCCCTGAAAGCTGGTTGTACATGTTTCTGCCTAAACCTGACTAATGCACAAATCATATATTTTTCAGTTTTATAAAAGCAATAATCCATCTAGAACATTGGGAAAAAGCAAGAGTTACTATAGCAAGGCCAACAGCTGCTTTAAAACAAATCTTTCCAGGCTAAGTGAAATATTGTTTGTTTGTTGTTTAATATGTGTGAAAAACTTGTCAGGGAATAATCATATTTTATAATAGTTTTGATTTGTGTTTGCATTTTGCAATCAATAACAGCTACTGGATATGTTTCAATATTGTGCTGATATGATTCTTTTAATCCCTTCAAAATTACAGGAGAAATTTGAACTTGTCATTCTACCTCATTTTTCTTGTATCATTAAGCAAAAATCAATAGGCTTTCCCTCAAAGTTTTTTCTTTACCCTTAAATTCTCCAGTGACTACAAACATGCTTTTTACTGGATAAAGGAGATGTTAATGAATTTTTTCCAGCTTTGCAATCCACTGAAATCCCTGCAATTCATTTTATTGTCTAAAACTGTACTGCTGTGATTTCTGTAAACAGGGAGAAGAGGACATATTTTTTAAATGTAATAGCACTTTAACCTTGAATGAAATACTTAAAGCACTTCCCTTATTTTTGGTATTAAGAGAAACTGGGAAGGGGGAGGAGAAGGAAAGGAATTGTTTGCACAGTTACTCGAATACCTGTGTTTTTAAAAAATAAAATAAGGCACTTAGCTGAGACTCATTTATAGAAGCTAAATATACTTTCCACCTCTGTTCCTTCATCTCTCTCTTATTTCCTCTGATTTAGAATCAGGTTAAGTTACAAGAAGATCAGCAAACATTTGGCCAGAAAATTACGCTCCAGGTGAGGAGAATTTTCTCAGAGCTCTAAAAGATTTTCTATACTTGTTGGACAGATACACACAACTAAACAGCTAGAAAAAGTAGGTGATTTATGATGGGAATCAAATGAGATACATATTGTATAATTAGGATTAAGCAAAATTTTGCATGTAAAACACAGCCTTCAGTATATAATAAGTGCTCAATAAATCTCTTTAAAATGGAGCTCAAATCAGAGATCAGGTCTAGAAAGCCAATTTAGGACTTAAATTCAAAAACTTGAAAATCTCCTAACTGCTCAACAGAAGGCTATGAAGATTGACATCACAGGGCCAGGAGCCAACCCAGTTGAGACCACATCAAAGAAGAAAAGCAGGAAGTTGAACCACTTCTGTCTCATTTATGCCCCTTTCCCATCAAGGAGGCCCAGTTGTGTTTTTTGTAATAATAATAGATACCATCCTCCTTGCTGGACACTGCGTTGGTCTTTTACACACGTTGTCCCATGATTTCCTACATCTAGGAATGTAGTGGTGATTGCCATTCTCAATATGAAGAAACAGCTTCAGAGGGGCTCAGTAACTTGCCCAAGGCCACACAGCTAATTGTTAACAAGAAAAGGCTCTGATCCAGCTCTGTTGACTTTCTGGTCAGACTACGTGGACGCGTTTTCATTTCCTGACGCCTCCTCTCCACGCTCACAGCCTTGGTTCAGGATTTCATCCTTCTTTGCCCATGCAGTATCCACAGCATTTTCACCCAGCCCCTCTTTCTAGCCACCAAATTACACAGCAATCCTTCTAACTTGCAAGTGGGATCGTGCCATTCCTCTGCTTAAAGATTTCAGTAACTCCACATAACCCAGGAGGAAGTCTGAGCCTCTGACCTCGCACCTCCCCCCACCCCAGACATTTCAGTCTGTTCTTACTTTCCCACCAAGCTGGGCTTCTCTCGTCTCCCTGCCTCACCCAGGCTGAGCCCTAAACAGTCCATCTCACCTCATCTCCTCACTTCATGTGGATAATCCCTGCAGTCCCGTCCGTCCAAGCTCGGGTGCCTCCATCCCTGACTCCCGGCCCTTCCTCACACTCACCGTGTGTCTCTCCGAAGCCCCAATCCCCACCCCACCCCATCTCTCCTCTGGAACCTCAACCGCCACGTGAATAAGCACTCAAGCGCTTACTGTATTGGGGTTCACACTGTGGTGGCATCAGAATCTCACCTGGAGGGCTAGCCAAGACGGCAAACTGGTGAAGGGCAGTATTTATATTTGTATTTGTATTTGTATTTCTGTATTTGTAGTCCTACCACGTTCCCCGGGGGATTATGACACTGACCAACGTCTGAGAGCCACTGTACTATAGTATCTTAAACTGTTCACTGGAGGTTCCATACGAGTGCGTGTTCTCTCCAACATGATTTTAAAGTCCTAAGGAGGAAAAAGACCTTATTCCTATCCCACCACACCCCTCCATCCTCAGTATCACCCATGAATTATGAAAACTGGAATTCTCTTGTATCAGCTCTTTGCAATTCCATGATTCTTGATAATTTAGGGTAGGGGAGGACAAATGTACCTAATTTAGGGTGCCAAGAGAAGTACCTTGTGGTGAGTGCTATATACCCCCCAATTATTAATTCTACAGTATACTTGTATACATTTATGCTATTTTCCATTTGATACTTTCAAAAGTCTCCTCTGGATATTTTGCTTCTCTGTCAATTCCAATGCTAACAGATATGCATTAATATTCTTACATGTCATGCATACTTTACATCTAAAAATATATTTTACTCAATACTATAGAATAATGTCAAATAAAATGAAAAAGAAACAGATGACAGTACTTTTACCTTCCACTCAATCAGTTAACATTATAAGTGAACTCATAGCAAAATAAAAAATGTTAGAATATTGGAAATCTATTGATTTGAAATTTATTCACCTGGTAGGATGCTGGGTAACAGGTGGGCACATGAATGTTTATGGAACTGAATATCACACAACAGGACTCTATAATCTAATCATAAAGCTGCAGAGAGGGTAGTAACTGTCAGAGTGCAGCCTCCAGAGAAATTCCCGTCACACTGTTACATATTCAATGCTAAGTTCTCCAGGAAGAGAGAAACAATAAGTTCCCTTGGTAACAGGTCCCATCTCTCACAGCATACTGCTGGTGTATTCCTCCAGTCAGAACCTAGGTCCTGGCTATTCAAAGTGTGGTTCTTGACCATGAGAATCACCTGGGGGCTTGTCTAAAATGCAGAATCTTGGCCACCCAGTCGAACTGCATCAGAACCTGCATTTTAACAAGGCCCCAGGTGGTTCAACTGCACATTACAGTTTGAGATGCTCTGCCCTAGTACATCGGGCTAAGGATCTAAATAGGACACAAGGGTTTACAAGTCACGAACTAGACTTTGTAAGCACCAGACCAAAATTCAGAACATAACTGAAGTTTTCTCCCGACTCCATTAGAGATTTTAGGAATAATCAGACAAGCCACAAAGATTCATTGATGTTTATTCTGTGCTACTCAAGCATAGACACCGAGTTCTGACTAAAAGTCCCCAAGGCCAGAGGGCAGGGGTGCCCATGGAAGATGGGTCATGAGCACGTCTTTCCTGAATTGTTTTGCAGGGGAGGAAGGAGCAGCTTCTACAATGTTTGGCCGTCGATTAAAGTGGATGTTACAACACACAGAATTCTTTACTACAAGTACTTCTTACTGTTCCAAATAAAGTGTTTTTCAGAAAATGTCAAATTTCTGTGAACTCAATAACATTTCTTAAGGATTTTTAAAATCACTTTAAAAATTATTACTTCCACTGCTTTTCAGTGATCAATGTTTTCCTTATACTGTAGCTTTACATTTCTTTTCCAAAGTGTCTTTCTCTGAGAGTTATTGAAGAATCTATAAAAAGAATATAACTAATAGACAAAAGCATATCCTCCATAAACAGGTGATCATAAAAACTACTAACACATAGAATGCTTACTATGGGCCAAGAACTATATAGATTAATCTGATTCTTACAACAAAGGTCTGAAGGAATGCCATGACTGCCCATTGTCCAGATGAGATCACTGTGGCCCAGTTAGCATTATTAACTAATTTGCACCAAGTCACAGAGCCTGTGAGCAGCAGAGCCAGTTCTGAGCCCAGCTCTTCTCCACTCCCCTCCACTCTGGGGCACAAACAGGCATGCAGTAAATAACACATGCTTTGATTTTCTATAGTCCACCTTCATTTCAATGGCAAACTTCCATCCTGACAGGTTCCTTCTTGGGGCTTCCCCTGTGCACACGCTCTAACACCGTGAATCCTATGATCACAACGGCGTCCAGCACTGGGGATGCCTCCTGTCACTGGACATCCCTCCACAGGGGTCACTTCTAAATTACCCTGTACCTACCTGTGTGTTCCTATCAGGTTCCCTGGTCTGCTGCTTTTGGGCCACTTGAGGAAAGGGAGAGCTTGGACACAGCCTCCAGGGTGCTCCACAAGGCAGTCTCCCTGAGTCTTGCCAGATCTTGAGTATGATCAAAGCAGAGGGTATTCTTACAACATTTCTTCCTCTGGCAATCCTGTCCCACGCAATAGTTTACGCTTTTGAAAAACAGAACCGGAGTCCTCTGAAACTAACTTTTCCAAGGCAAGGAAAAACAAAGTGTACTATCTGCTTGAATTAGAAAAGAAAACATAAAGAAATATTTGAGACTCTTGTGCAGCCCCACTTGAATCTGAGTCACTAGATAAACAACAATTCACAGCATTAAAAAGGGAGAAAGTTTGGCTCCATTAAAATTACCTAGACTGACCCTGGGTACCAAGATGTTGTGATAAGCATGGCCTCTTTCGTGCTGGCATGGAGTGGCCAGGGCTAAGCAAGAGGAAGCGAGGTCCTCTTCTGTGGACATTCTGCGCAAGGTCATTAGGAGCAGACTAGGACTTAAACAAGAGAAATCAATTCAAATACAGCCCAGTTCAGCTGCTTAACCTACTGATGAACCCCAAGTACCTAGGACAGTACCTTCTCCATGGTGCATAATGGAAAACTATTTGAGGTCTGAACGAATGAGTGAACAAGCCAGATGATGTACTGGGACTCTGACATGGGCTTGGTGTGGAAAGGCATAGAAAGACTTGTGGCCTCTACAAAGCTGAAGCCTGGTCATTGCATTGTGCTCAGGAGTCTCAGAGGAAAACAGAAGTCAGAATCAGTACTTTACAGGGCTGGGAAGGAGGCAAGGACACTCTCCTTCCTTCCATGTACAGAACTGTGTTGACTAAGATTCATTTTGGGCTGTGGATAAAACTTCCTATGACAGTGACTTGAGCAAAACAAAAGTTTGTTTCTCTCTGATTTAAAACTTGGGAGGGAGAGAATTCAGAGTTGTGTGGTGGATCTGCTCCACAGAAAAAGTCTTTAACCTCAAAGGCCCTGGGAATCCAGGCTCTGCCCTGCAGCCCTGCTTTGCATGGTCTCCATGCCCAGAGGCACATTATAGTCACAGATGGCAGCTCTTGGTCCAGCCATCATCCCAGCATTCCAACCAGAAAGGGAGAATAATAAGAAGGATAGGGATATACACCAGCTGTCTCTTGGAGAACATTCCTAGAACTGCCACAAACATTATCCCATTGGCCAGAACTTAGTCAAATGGACACACCCAGATGCAAGGAAGACTAGTAAACGTGGACTTTTTCTGGGCAGTGTGGGTCCTTAAAAGTTCTTTTATGACAACAGAAGAAGGGAATGGACATTGGGTGATAACAGTAGTTAGAGTTAGGGTTAGCAAATCCTCCTGCATGGAAGTGGAGTCCAAAATACTAAGAAGGATGACACGAGATTTCTGAAGGTTTTCTCCCCCAAGAGATACTTCGTTCACGTATAACTCACTGACAGCAGTAAAGGCCATGGCTACTACTTAAGCATGTAGACAGAAGCCATGTTAAGTGATAATGATTTGTTGTTATCATTTTGACTATCACTTATTGACTGCTTACCACATTCCAGTCACTATGCTGAGTAGTTTTTGTCATTGTTCCATTTAATCCTTATAACAGCCCTATGATATTGGTGCAAAAACTGAGTCCCCCAGAGGGTGAATAACTTGCTAATAATTAGAGAAAATGGATTGGCTTCTTAGGTATATGCATTGCAAGAGCCTGTACTCTCACACACCATCAGTATATGTGGCCAACCCAAGACTGGATTAGCAATGGAGACCCACTCTATAAGATGCAGTCTGTTCATTTGTTCAAATGATGATTTATTTTTTAAAATATCATTTTAAGCACTTATTACCCATGATGTATACTGACCTCTGGGACTAAAATAGGTGGGCAAAAAACTTATGTACAAAACAGAAACTGACTCACAGATGTAGAAAACAAACTTGTGGTTACCAAAGGGGAAAGGGGGGGAGAAATAAATTAGGAGTTTGGGATTAATATATACACACTACTGTATATAAAATAGATAACCAATGAGGACCTACTATTTAGCACAAGGAACTATACTCAATATTTTGTAATAACCTATATGGGAAAAGAATCTGAAAGAGAATATATATATATATATATATATATATATATATATATATATATATATATATATATATATAACTGAATCACTTTGCTGTACACCAGAAACTAACACAACATTGTAAATCAACAATACTTCCATTTAAAAAAATTTCATGAAGCTTAAAGACTTGTGGGAGTCAAGTACAAATCAACTAATCTCAAGAATAACTGTGATGACTGCCACAAAATAGGTTTTTATGTTACCATGAAAGCATAGTATTCAAGAATGTGGCCTAGCCTGGTGGATCTGGGAAGACTTCCCTTTGGAAGAGACATTTGAACTAAGACCTAAGGGCTGATGATGAGTAGCAGAGGCTGAAAGTATTCGGGCAAGAAGTACAGCACGTGCAAAGGCCCAGAAGTGGCAGGAGGGTGGCATAATTAAGGAACAGAGACAAGGTTGTGTGGTTAGAGCAAAGTGGATGTTGACAAAAGATGAGGCCAGAGGAATGGGGACCTGGTTATGAAGTCCATTGGAAAGACATTGGGTTTTCACCTAAGAACAACTAGAAATCTGTGGAAGTGTTTTAATATGAGGTGGTGGGGAGTGAAGGAGGAGGAGCTGGGAGCCCGACATAATTCATTGTGCACTTTCATGAGGGAAGAGATTTATCTTACTCCCCACTGTATTCCTTACACATAGTAGGCACTAAAAACATATTTATGAGATGAACTAATACATTCATAGATAACTTTTGAGAATATCACTCTGGCTTCAGTGTGGAAAATGCTAATGGGAGTGGGGACAAAGAGGGTGCCAGGGAGGCCAAGGAAGGGTCTATTTCAGAACGAAAGAGAAGGACATGGTGATGGATTGAATACAGCCAAGGGGATCAGAAGGTGCCAGGATAGCTCCTAGGTTTCTGGCATGAGCCACTGGGCAGATGACAGCCCCATTCATTGAGACTGGGAGAGAAGGGCCAGCTGTGAGGAGGAAGGTCACATCATGTCACCAGACATAGTTTCCATTTATATAACCACAGGCTGTGAATTCTGTCTACAGAGGTAGCAGGAAATAATGAAAGTACATCCAAATGAGCCCAAACTGCAAATCTGGAACAAGAAGTAGCCCTAGGTCTCCTGACCTTGTCGAGTTCCCTCAGCTTTGAAAGTCATCACTAGACGTTAAAATAAAACCTCGCAAAATGTTAAAAAATAAAACCTTGCTATGGACACTGTCCCTCAACATTTGTGATGTAGGACACAGATAAATCTGAAAAGTCAGTCTGTGTTGGTTGGACTTATATGGGAGATAAAGCTGTTGAAAGCGAATTGGTTTGGTCCTAGGAGAGGCCGTGAGGGAGTGGTACATGTACAAGTTTCAGGTCTTTTGAAAAATATAAAACACCAACTAGAAGAGTTATCACCTCACCAAACTGTTGTCCTTATTGAGAAACTGCTGAATTACCAGCCAGGTTATGGCTCATCGTACCCCTTTTCACCATTACCCACTCTCTGCCACAACCACAGCGACCAAAAACAGACAGCTCACAGAGTGACTGATTTGAAGCTGCTGATTTGAACAATTTATTCTATCCCAATGACACTTTGGTTTCATCTCGCCTGAGAACCTTGACTGCCAGACTTGATAATACAGTCTGTCCTATGAAGGAGAACATACAAACCAGCGAGCCAGTAGGCATGAAATAAACTGCTTTCAGAGGCTGGGAGATTATTCGTGTACTTTAAAATTCTAAGTTTACAATCCATATACACAGGAATCCATCTAAAGTAAGATGTGTTGTTAAAATATCTTTAGCACTGGCATCCTGCTTTATCCTTCTGCAGGACCATAATTTTCCAAAACTAAAATCACATGCTGTCCCTGAGGTAAGAATGATTGACATCTTACACTACAGATGGCTGAGCAGATGTGCACCCAGGTATGAGACCTCACTGCAAACTGGCTGGCCAATCAGAGAGGAGCTGAGAACTGCATTCTGAAGCAAAGACGAGTTTTCTACAGGGAGATCAGAGATCCAACCTGCACAGAATTGTCCCACTGTCAACCATGTTGGAATGCAGAATTAGGCTCTCTTTGAGTTAATAAAGTATTGTCCATATCTGCAACTAATATTCCCACCCCTAAGCATCATACAGGGAGCTCCAGTTCAAGAAATCCTTTGGTTAAACAATTTTAGGGGTTATGAGCACAGTCCTTAGAGACAGACCTGACGTTGAATCCCTGCTCTCTCTGTGAAAATGTAGGCAAATTGCTTAGCCTAAGACTCAGGTATGTCACCTAAAATAGGATGTAATATTGCCTGCTTTTCAGGAATGCAGTAAGTACAAATGAGGAAGAATGATAAGCACAGTGTTTGGCATGTACTGACAAACAAAAGAGTGTCAGTAATTTTTAGAATTGTGTAATCAGTTCCCTGCAAATCATGGCACAAAACACTTCATTGTTTCCCTGGATCAGAAGTATCTTAAAAATTCCTTCCAAAAGAGAAGAGGTAACTTGATGATTTTGGAGTTATAGCCCAAAATAAGCTGCTGCAAGAATGATTTTTCTTTGAATTCTCCTGTTTCATCTTTTTAAAAGATGGCAAGTTATCTGTTATTCTCCACAATATATCATGCATATTTTAACATTTAAAATACTTTTAAATAAAAAGTCCTCCAGGAAAATATGACATATTAATCCTATACTCCTTTGTGAGGCATAGTGAGGAAGGACCAAGAACACTGGCCATCCCCAGGGATGGCCTGGGGGCTTCACTTTGGGGACTACCTTTACATGGGCAAGTAACTTAACCTCTCTAGGTCTTAGTTTTCCCATGTGTAGAATTATAATAAAAATATTTCCTTCATGAGGTTTGCTTCCACTCCCTCTTCCCCACCTACTCCCATCCCCATCCCACCACTTCCAGCTTTGTCAAGTCCCTAGAGGTAGAACAAGTCACCATTTTTTAAATTATTTTAAGTATATTTATAGAGTCTAGTGCCAGGCATCAGGGTAAAGGTTGAATCACTAAAGATAATATAATGTCAAAATTTAAGAGAATGTCCATGATGAGATCTGGTTTTCTCTGACCTAGCCTGAAAAGCCACACAGCATCAGTACTGCTGCATTCCATTGTTACAACCAAGTCACTAAGACCAGCCCAGATTCAAGAGAAGGGGGCTTGAAACTACCTTTGATGGAAGGAGTGTCAAAAACATGTGGACATATTTTAAAACGAGTATGTAGATTATCTACTCTTAGAGTTCCAAAGAAAAAAGAAAGAGAGAGAGAGAAGAGGGAGGGAGGGATGGAGAGAGGGAGGGAGGAAGGGAAAGGACAAAAGATGTGTCAGACCTCTACACAGAAAACTACAAAACATTATCAAGATTCATAAATTGGAGAAATCATTATTGGAAAGATATTAACCCTTCTTTTTTCAATATTTAATAAAATACCAATCAAAATCCCAGCAAGCAAAAATCAGTGTAATTGACCACATAACACACTAAAAAAGAAAAACCATATGTTTATCTCAGTAGACACAGCAAAAACATTTGATAAAATCCAACATCCATTCCTGATTTTTAAAAAATCTCTCAGAAAATTAGGAAGAGAAGAGAATCTCCTCAGCCCAATAAAAGGCATCTATAAATACCTACCACTAACATCACTCTTAATGGTGAAAGACTAAATATTTTTCTTCTAACACCATGAACAAGAAGAGATGTTCATTCTCACCACTTCTATTCAAAGCTGTAGTGGAGAATCCAGCCAGTGCAATGAGGCAAGAAAAAGGCATCTAGATTTTAAAAGAAGTAAAACTCTTTGTATTTGCAGACTACCTGATTGTCTATGTAGGAAGTCCCAAGGAATCTATAGAAAAGTAATCAAAACTAATAAATGTTTAGCATTGTTACAGGAAAAAAAGAGTAAATACAAAAAATCAATTATATTTCTACTACACTAGCAATGAACAAACTGAAATTGTAATTAACAAAAAATACCATTTACTGTAACATCAAAATATGAAATAATTAGGGATAAATCTGTCAAAAGGTATGTAAGACTTGTACACTGAAAATGACAAAATATTGTTAAAATACATTAAAAGGTAAACATATGGAGAGATATAGCATGTTTATGGATCAGGAGATTCAATTTTTTAAATGTCAATTCTCTCTAAATTGATCTATAGGCTCAGTGTAATCACAGTTATAATTCCAGCAGGGTTTTTTTTTTGCTGAAAATTTACAAGTTTATTCTAAAATCCATGTGGGAATGTAAAGGGTATAGAATAGCCAAAATGAATTTGAGAAAGAACAAAGTTGAAGGGCTAACATGACTTCAGAATTTTTAAAAATCTACAGTAATCAAGAGAGTCTGAAATTGGTATCAAGATAGATAAACAAGGGCTTCCCTGGTGGCACAGTGGTTGAGAGTCTGCCTGCCGATGCAGGGGACGTGGGTTCGTGCCCCGGTCCGGGAAGATCTCACATGCCATGGAGCAGCTGGGCCCGTGAGCCATGGTCGCTGAGCCTGCGCGTCCGGAGCCTGTGCTCCGCAACAGGAAAGGCCACAACAGTGAGAGGCCCGCGTACCGCAAAAAAAAAAATAGACAAACTGGATAAGCATCTTCACAGAAAATCAAATTTGATTCATACCCCACACCATATACAAATATTATCTCAAAAGGATAATAGACCTAAATGTAAAACTGAAAACTATGAAAGGTATAGAAGAAAATCTTGGTGACGTTGGATTGGGCAACAAGTTCTTAGATACAACAAGAAAGTATGATTGACAATAGAAAAAAAAATGATAAATTAGATTTCGCCAAAATTAAGAAAGTTCTGCTCTGAAAAAGATATTCTTAAGCAAATAAACAAGCCACAAACAGGGAGAAAATAACTGAAAAGCACATATCTTATAAGGCATTTTATCCACAATAGATACAAAGAATTCTCAAAACTCAACAGTAAGAAAAGAAACAAGCCAATAAAAACTAAACAAAGCCTTTGAATAGACACTTAAGCAAATAAGATATTAAAATGGCATATAAACACATAAAAAGATAGATGCTCAACATCATTGGTCATTAGGAAAATGCAAGCTAAATTCACTTCACCTCTAGTAGAATGTGTAAAATTAAAAATACAGATTATACCAAGTTCCAGTTGAGGATATGGAGCAGTTGGGATTCTTCTGCATTTTTGGTGGAGATGGAAAATGGTTAACCACTTTGAAAAACAGTTTGGCAGTTTCCTAAAAAGTTCAAAGTAAAATTACTAGTGACCTAACCGTTCCAATACCGGGTAATTTACTCAGGAGAAATAAAGCATATGTCCATACAAAGACTTGTACATGAACATTCCTAGTAGCTTTATTCGTAATAGCCCCAAACTGGAGACAACGTAATGTCCATCAAAGGTGAATAAAGAAAAAAATCCATACAATGAATGCTATTGAACAATAAAAAGGGATGTACTATTAATAAACAACAACACGATGGATGAATCTTAAAATAAGTATCCTGAGTGAAAGAAAAGCCAAGAAAAAAGTAAATACTGTATGATTCTATTTATATAATAATCTAGAAAATGCAAGCAAATCTATATAATCTATGTTATCAGTGGTTGTCAGTGGATTGGGGAGTCTGGGAGGAATGGAATGGAGGGATTACAAAGGGGTACAAGGAAAGTTTTGGGTGTGATAGATATCTTCACTATCTTGATTGTGGTAATGGTTGCATGGGTGTTTATATGTCAAAACTTATATAATTACACTTAAATATGTGTAGTCTATTATATGTTGATTATACTTCAATAACATTGTTACAAAATTCCAACAGCTTTTGGGGAAAATTAAAGGCTGTTTCCAAAATTTATATGAAAAATGCAAAGTGTCAAGTATAGATCAGACAATTTTGAAAAGCAAAATTGGAGGACCTAGCTGGCCAAGATGGCAGAGCAGGAAGACCCTGGGCTCATCTCCTCCCATGGGCACAGTAAAATTACAATTATTTAGAGAGCAACTATCTATGAGAACAAGCTAAAGACTAGCAGAAAAGATTTTCTACAACTAAAGATATAAAGAAGGAGCCACAACAAGATGGGTAGGAGGGGCGGAGACAGAGCATAGTCAAGACCTACATCCCCAGGTAGGTGAAAGACAAATAAGAGAATAATCACAATTGCAAAGGCTCTCCCCAAGGAGCAAGACTCCCAGGCTAGGGGCATTGCCCGGGAAGATGAGCCCCCAAAGAGCCTGGCTTTGAAGGCCAGAGAGATTTGTGTATGAGAGAGCCAGAGGGCTGAGGGAAACAGAGGCTTTGCTCTTAAAAGCATATGCAAAATCTCACATACCCCAAGTCCCAGCACAGAGGCAGTAATTTAAAAGGAGCCTCGATCAGACACAATTGCTGCTCTTGGAGAGTCTCCAGAGAGCCAGGAGGCAACTCGGACTCTCCCAGGAGACACAGATGCTGGCAGAAGGTATTTCTGAGAGCTCAATCTACCACGAGGACACAAGTGCTGGCAAACTCCACTTTGGAGTCCTCCCTCTAGCCTATTACTGTCAGAGGCTTACCCATCCACCAGCAGGCTGGCATCCTCAGGACACGCACATATATGTGGGCATCCAGCCCAGCCCACCAGCAGGCCAACACCAGCCTGAGGACCCCCAGATTCCACAGCCAGCTGCTCCATGACACGACCCTGCCCACCAGCAGGCTGGCAGCCACCACATGAGGCAGGACCTGGCATCTACTGGGCAGGGGCTAGTCCTGTCTACAGCACCCCACAGTAGTTGGCCTGGCAACAACAGAAGGGCACATGCATCCCACATCGGGGGCACCCCTAACACATGCAAATCTGCTGACCAGAGGGGAGTGTGCTACAGGGCCCCACTGGATATCTCCTACATAAGGCTATTTCTACAAGATCAGGAAACATAAGCAACATACCTAATACAAAGAAATAAACATAGACAATTAAGAAAATGAGGACACAAATAACTATGTTCCAAGTGAAGAAACTAGACAAAACCCCAGAAGAAAAACTAAGCAAAGTAGAGTTAAGTAATCTACCCAATAAAGAGTTCAAGGTAAGGAGCATAAGTATGCTCCATGAACTCTAGAGAAAAATAGATGAACACAGTGAGAAGTTTAACAAAGAGTTAGAAAATATAAAGAACCATGAGTGAGCATGTTCTTATACTCCTACAATAGAGTCTCTCAAGAATGACAAGTAATTTTCAAAGGCTTAAATAAAAATGAGTCTACCATAAGGAAGTTTATTAAAACAGGAGGGAAATTTCAATTGAAAAAATTAGTTGACAAAAATATTTGCTGTGTTCTTTTTGTTGCTCCTGAAGTTAACAACAAGACATGGATGTGAACTTTAAATAGTTTATGGCTTGAATATATATAAATTTTTTAGGCTCTAAGTTAAAATATAATCACTGGCAACACAGAGTCCTCTAACAGATGACACTTGATTATTTATTGGTTATATTACTCTGTCTTCTCCATTTGGGCATTCTTACATTATTTCATCCAAAATCTCTGTGATAGTTCATTACATTCCACATACAGGTAAGTTTACCATGAAGCTAATAAAATTTAATCTCTAGGGCCCCCACCTGCACTGGCTCTTTTAAAATCCTGTTCTTAATTTTGTTATTGTAATTTATATTATTTTTCTTAAAAAAAATTACTTCAGTTCAGACTCCACAAAATCTGGAGCTGTTCCTGGTTCCTTAGAAGGGCTTTTTTCCCCTTGGTGAGAGGTGGGGCCATTCTTACTGTGTTTCCTCTGGGGTGAGCTTGGGGCTCTTGTCACTGTTGGTCCCCCTCCTCCTGCAGCCAGCGGCTTTCCCTTTCACTGCTCCTTCCTCTGTGGCTTTCCCTGTGAGGACAAAACTAGTCTTTACAAATCAGATGCAAGCAATTCTTGAAAATATTTTTGTTGTTTAAATTATGTAGTAATGAGCCTGACAGGTCTCCCTCTCATCCTATTCTATTCTCCAAAGGGAGCCACTGTTCATCATTAGTGTCCATCTTTCCAGATCTTTCTCTGCATTTGCATACATGAATACTTAAAACATTTTAAACTAATATTCTGTTAATAAACAATTATGCTAGGTAGGATGGGAAGATGGTGGAAGAGTAAGATGCGGAGATCACCTTCCTCCCCACAGATACACCAGAAATACATCTACACGTGGAACAACTCCTACAGAACACCTACTGAAGGCTGGCAGAAGACCTCAGACCTCCCAAAAGGCAAAAAACTCCCCACGTACCTGGGTAGGGCAAAAGAAAAAAAGAAAAACAGAGACAAAAGAATAGGGACGGCACCTGCACCAGTGGGAGGGAGCTGTGAAGGAGGAAAAGTTTCCACACACTAGGAAGCCCCTTCGCGGACGGAGACTACGGGAGGCGGAGCCGCGGAGCCGCGGAGTCGCGGAGCAGCGGAGCCGCGGAGCAGCGGAGCCGCGGAGCCGCGGAGCAGTGCACAGCAATGGGTGCGGAGGGCAAAGCAGGGAGATTCCCGCACAGAGGATGGGTGCCGACCGGCACTCACCAGCCCGAGAGGCTTGTCTGCTCACCCTCCGGGGCGGGCGGGGCTGCGAGGTGAGGCTCGGGTTTCGGTTTCGGTCGGAGCGCAGGGAGAGGACTGGGGTTGGCGGCTTGAACATAGCCTGAAGGGTTAGTGCACCACGGCTAGCCGGGAGGGAGTCTGGGGAAAAGTCTGCACCTGCCAAAGAGGCAAGAGACTTTTTCTTCCCTCTTTGTTTCCTGGTGCGCGAGGAGAGGGGTTTAAGAGAGCTGCTTAAAGGAACTCCAGAGACGGGCGCGAGCCGCGGCTAAAAGCGCGAAGCCCAGAGACGGGCGCGAGCTGCGGCTAAAAGCGCGGACCCCAGGGACGGGCGGGAGACGCTAAGGCTGCTACTGCTGCCACCAAGGGGCCTGTGTGCGAGCACAGGTAACCATCCACACCCTTCTTCCGCGGAGCCTGTGCAGCCCGCCACTGCCAGGTTCCCGGGATCCAGGGACAACTTCCCCGGGAGAACGCACGGCGGACCTCAGGCTGGTGCAACGTCACGCTGGCCTCTGCTGCCGCAGGCCCGCCCCGCATGCAGTGCCCCTCCCTCCCCCGCCCCCCGGCCTGAGTGCGCCAGAGCCCCCGAATCAGCGGCTCCTTTAACCCCGTCCTGTCTGAGCAAAAAACAGACGCCCTCCAGCGACCTACACGCAGAGGCAGGGCCAAATCCAAAGCTGAGCCCCTGTGAGCTGTGAGAACAAAGAAGAGAAAGGGAAATCTCTCCCAGTAGCCTCAGAAACAGCGGATTAAAGCTCCACAATCAACTTGATGTACCCTGCATCTGTGGAATACATGAATAGACAACGAGTCATCCCAAATTGAGGAGGTGGGCTTCAAGAGCAAGATCTATGATTTTTTCCCCTTTTCCTCTTTTTGTGAATGTGTATGCTTCTGTGAGAGATCTTGTCTGTATAGTTTTGCTTCCACCATTTGTCCTAGGGTTCTATCCGTCCATGGTTTTTTTAAAAATTTTTTTCTTAATAATTAATTTTAATAACTTTATTATACTTTACCTTCGTTCTTTCTTTCTTTCTTTCCTTCCTTCCTTCCCTCCTTTAGACAACGAATCATCCCAAATTGAGGAGGTGGTCTCTGAGAGCAAGATTTATGATTTTTTTCCCCTTTACCTCTTTTTGTGAGGCTGTATGTGTATGCTTCTGTGTAAGATTTTGTCTGTATAGCTTTGCTTCCACCATTTGTCCTAAGGTTCTATCCGTCCCTTTTTTTTTTTCTAAATAAGTATTTTTTAATTCAATAACTTTATTATACTTTATTTTATTTTACTGTATCTTCTTTCTTTCTGTCTTTTTTCCTTCTTTCCCTCCTTCCTTCCTCCCTCCCTCCCTCCCTCCTTTCTTTCCTTCTTTGCTTCTTTCTTCCTTCCTTCCTTCCTTCCCTCCTTTCTTTCTTTCTTCATACTTCTACTAATTCTCTACTTTTTCTCCCTTTTATTCTGAGCCGTGTGGATAAAAGGCTCTTGGTGCTCCAGCCAGGAGTCAGGGCTCTGCCTCTGAGGTAGGAGAGCCAACTTCAGGACACTGGTCAACAAGAGACCTCCCAGCTCCACATAATATCAAATGGCGAAAATCTCCCAGAGACCTCCATCTTAACACCAGCACCCAGCTTCACTCAACGACCAGCAAGCTACAGTGCTGGACAACCTATGCCAAACAACTAGCAAAACAGGAACACAACCCCACCCATTAGCAGAGAGGCTGCCTAAAATCATAATAAAGCCACAGACACGCCAAACGCACCACCAGACGTGAACCTGCCCACTAGAGAGACAAGATCCAGCCTCATCCACCACAACACAGACACTAGTCCCCTCCACCAGGAAGCCTACACAACCCACTGAACCAACCTTAGCCACTGGAGACAGACATCAAAAAAAGCGGGAACTACGAACCTGCAGCCTGCAAAAAGGAGACCCCAAACACAGTAAGATAAGCAAAATGAGAAGACAGAAAAACACACAGCAGATAAAGGAGCAAGATAAAAATGCACCAGACCTAACAAATGAAGAGGAAATAGGCAGTCTACCTGAAAAAGAAATAATGATAGTAAGGATGATCTGAAACCTTGGAAATAGAATGGACAAAATGCAAGGAACAGTTAACAAGGACCTAGAAGAACTAAAGATGAAACAAGCAACGATGAACAACACAATAAATGAAATTAAAAGTACTCTAGATGGGATCAATAGCAGAATAACTGAGGCAGAAGAACGGATAAGTGACCTGGAAGATAAAATAGTGGAAATAACTACTGCAGAGCAGAATAAAGAAAAAAGAATGAAAAGAATGGAAGACAGTCTCAGAGACCTCTGAGACAACATTAAACACACCAACATTCGAATTATAGTGGTTCCAGAAGAAGAAGAGAAAAAAAAAGGGACTGAGAAAATATTTGAAGAGATTATAGTTGAAAACTTCCCTAATATGGGAAAGGAAATAGTTAATCAAGTCCAGGAAGCACAGAGAGTCCCATACAGGATAACTCCAAGGAGAAATACGCCAAGACACATACTAATCAAACTGTCAAAAATTAAATACAAAGAAAGCATATAAAAGCAGCAAGGGAAAAACAACAAATAACACAAAAGGGAATCCCCATAAGGTTAACAGCTGATCTCTCAGCAGAAACCCTACAAGCCAGAAGGGAGTGGCAGGACATATTTAAAGTGATGAAGGAGAAAAACCTGCAACCAAGACGACTCTACCCAGCAAGGATCTCATTCAGATTTGATGGAGAAATTAAAACCTTTACAGACAAGCAAAAGCTGAGAGAGTTCAGCACCACCAAACCAGCTTTACAACAAATGCTAAAGGAACTTCTCTAGACAAGAAACACAAGAGAAGGAAAAGACCTATAATAACGAACCCAAAACAATTTAGAAAATGGGAATAGGAACATACATATCGATAATTACCTTAAATGTAAATGGACTAACTGCTCCCACCAAAAGACACAGATTGGCTGAATGGATACAAAAACAAGACCCTTATATATGCTGTCTACAAGAGACCCACTTCAGACCTAGAGACACATACAGACTGAAAGTAAGGGAATGGAAAAAGATATTCCATGCAAATGGAAACCAAAAGAAAGCTGGAGTAACCATTCTCACATCAGACAAAATAGATTTTAAAATAAGGACTATTAAAAGAGATAAAGAAGGACACTACATAATGATCAAGGGATCGATCCAAGAAGAAGATATAACAATTGTAAATATTTATGCACCCAAATAGGAGCACCTCAATACATAAGGCAAATACTAACAGCCATAAAAGGGGAAATCAACAGTAACACATTCATAGTAGGGGAGTTTAACACCCCACTTTCACCCATGGACAGATCATCCAAAATGAAAATCAACAAGGAAACACAAGCTTTAAATGATACATTAAACAAGATGGACTTAATTGATATTTATAGGACACTCCATCCAAAAACAACAGAATACACATTTATCTCAAGTGCTGATGGAACATTCTCCAGGATAGATCATATCTTGGGTCACAAATCAAGCCTTGGTAAATTTCAGAAAATGGAAATTGTATTGAGTATCTTTTCCGACCACACGCAAGAGACTAGATATCAATTACAGGAAAAGATCTGCAAAAAATACAAGCACATGGAGGCTAAACAATACACGACTTAATAATGAAGTGATCATTGAAGAAATCAAAGAGGAAATTTAAAACTACCTAGAAACAAATGACAATGGAGACACAACGACCCAAAACCTATGGGATGCAGCAAAAGCAGTTCTAAGGGGGAAGTTTATAGCAATACAAGCCCACCTTAAGAAGCAGGGAACATCTCGAATAAACAACCTAACCTTGCACCTAAAGCAATTACAGAAAGAAGAACAAAAAAACCCCAAAGCTAGCAGAAGGAAAGAAATCATAAAAATCAGATCAGAAATAAATGAAAAAGAAATGAAGGAAACAATAGCAAAGGTCAATAAAACTAAAAGCTGGTTCTTTGAGAAGATAAACAAAATAGATAAACCACTAGCCAGACTCATCAAGAAAAAAAGAGAGAAGACTCAAATCAATAGAATTAGAAATGAAAAAGGAGAGGTAACAACTGACACTGCAGAAATAAAAAAGATCATGACAGATTACTACAAGCAACTCTATGCCAATAAAATGGACAATCTGGAAGAAATGGACAAATTCTTAGAAATGCACAACTGCCAAGACTGAATCAGGAAGAAACAGAAAATATGAACAGACCAATCACAAGCACTGAATTTGAAACTGTGATTAAAAATCTTCCAACAAATAGAAGCCCAGGACCAGATGGCTTCACAGGCGAATTCTATCAAACATTTAGAGAAGAGCTAACACCTATCCTTCTCAAACTCTTCCAAAATATAACAGAGGGAGGAACACTCCCAAATTCCGTCTACGAGGCCACCATCACCTTGATACGAAAACCAGACAAGGATGTCACAAAGAAAGAACACTACTGGCCAATATCACTGATGAACATAGACGCAAAATCCTCAACAAAATACTAGCAAACAGAATCCAACAGCACATTAAAAGGATCATACACCATAATCAAGTGGGGTTTATTCCAGGAATGCAAGGATTCTTCAATATATGCAAATCTATCAATCTGATAAACCGTATTAACAAATTGAAGGAGAAAAACCATATGATCATCTCAATAGATGCAGAGAAAGCTTTTGACAAAATTCAACACCCATTTATTATAAAAACCCTGCAGAAAGTAGGCATAGAGGGAACTTTCCTCAACCTAATAAAGGCCAAATATGAGAAGCCCACAGCCGACATCATCCTCAATGGTGAAAAACTGAAAGCATTTCCACTAAGATCAGGAACAAGACAAGGTTGCCCACTCTCACCACTCTTATTCAACATAGTTTTGGAAGTTTTAGCCACAGCAATCAGAGAAGAAAAGGAAATAAAAGGAATCCAAATCGGAAAAGAAGAAGTAAAGCTGTCACTGTTTGCAGATGACATGATACTATACGTAGAGAATCCTAAAGATGCTACCAGAAAACTACTAGAGCTAATCAATGAATTTGGTAAAGTGTCAGGATACAAAATTAATGCACAGAAATTTCTGGCATTCCTATATACTAATGATGAAACATCTGAAATTGAAATCAAGAAAACACTCCCATTTACCATTGCAACAAAAAGAATAAAATATCTAGGAATAAACCTACCTAAGGAGACTAAAGACCTGTATGCAGAAAATTATAAGACACTGATGAAAGAAATTAAAGATGATACAAATAGATGGAGAGATATACCATGTTCTTGGATTGGAATAATCAACATTGTGAAAATGACTCTACTACCCAAAGGAATCTATAGACTCAATGCAATCCCTATCAAACTACCACTGGCATTTTTCACAGAACTAGAACAAAAAATTTCACAATTAGGAAACACAAAAGACCCCGAATAGCCAAAGCATCTTGAGAACGAAAAACAGAGCTGGAGGAATCAGGCTCCCTGACTTCAGACTCTACTACAAAGCTACAGTAATCAAGACAGTATGGTACTGTCACAAAAACAGAAATATAGATCAATGGAACAGGATAGAAAGCCCAGAGATAAACCCACGCACATATGGACACCTTATCTTTGATAAAGGTGGCAGGAATGTACAGTGGAGAAAGGACAGCCTCTTCAATAAGTGGTGCTGGGAAAACTGGACAGATACATGTAAAAGTATGAGATTAGATCACTCCCTAACACCATACACAAAAATAAGCTCAAAATGGATTAAAGGCCTAAATGTAAGGCCAGAAACTATCAAACTCTTAGAGGAAAACATAGGCAGAACACTCTATGACATAAATCACAGCAAGATCCTTTCTGACCCACCTCTTAGAGTAATGGAAATAAAACCAAAAATAAACAAATGGAACCTAATGAAACTTCAAAGCTTTTGCACAGCAAAGGAAACCATAAACAAGACCAAAAGACAACCCTCAGAATGGGAGAAAATATTTGCAAATGAAGCAACCGACAAAGGATTAATCTCCAAAATTTACAAGCAGCTCATGCAGCTCAATAACAAAAAAACAAACAACCCAATCCAAAAATGGGCAGAAGACCTAAATAGACATTTCTCCAAAGAAGATATACAGACTGCCAACAAACACATGAAAGAATGCTCAACATCATTAATCATTAGAGAAATGCAAATCAAAACTACAATGAGATATCATCTCACACCAGTCAGAATGGCCATCATCAAAAAAATCTAGACAAAATAAATGCTGGAGAGGGTGTGGAGAATAGGTAACACTCTTGCACTGCTGGTGGGAATGTGAATTGGTTCAGCCACTATGGAGAACAGTATGGAGGTTCCTTATAAAAAACTACAAATAGAACTACCATATGACCCAGCAATCCCACTACTGGGCATATACCCTGATGAAACCAAAATTCAAAAAGAGTCATGTACCAAAATGTTCATTTCAGCTCTATTTACAATAACCCGGAGATGGAAACAACCTAAGTGCCCATCATCGGATGAATGGATAAAGATGTGGCACATATATACAATGGAATATTACTCAGCCATAAAAAGAAACGAAATTGTGCAATTTGTAATGAGGTGGATAGACCTAGAGTCTGTCATACAGAGTGAAGTAAGTCAGAAAGAAAAATACAAATACCGTATGCTAACACATATATATGGAATTTAAGAAGAAAAAAAATGTCATGAAGAACCTAGGGGTAAGACAGGAATAAAGACACAGACCTACTGGAGAACGGACTTGAGGATATGGGGAGAGGGAAGGGTGATCTGTGACAGGGCGAGAGAGAGTCATGGACATATACACACTAACAAACGTAAGGTAGATAGCTAGTGTAAGCAGCCGCATAGCACAGGGATATCGGCTTGGTGCTTTGTGACAGCCTGGAGGGGTGGGATAGGGAGGGTGGGAGGGAGGGAGACGCAAGAGGGAAGACATATGGGAACATATGTATATGTATAACTGATTCACTTTGTTATAAAGCAGAAACTAACACACCATTGTAAAGCAATTATACCCCAATAAAGATGTTAAAAAAATAAATTAATTAAAAAAATAAATAAAAGATCACTCTGTCCAAAAAAAATTTAAAAAAAATTTTTTTAAATTATGCTATGTGTATTTCTTTGAAAATTTTTTAATTTAATAATTTATCTAGGATATCTTTCCAGTGCATATAGATCTACCTCATTCTTTTTTAACTCTGTGATTCCTGGACATGGATGTCTGTTTTCTTTCCCAGGTTAGGGAATTTTTCTGCTATTATTTCTTCAAATAAGTTCTGTGCCTCTTTCTCTCTCTCTTCCTTCTGGGATCCTTATAAGACTTGACGTTGTCCCAGAGAGCTTTTAAAATATCCTCTTTTTTTAAAAAATTCTTTTTTCTGTTTGTCTTGGGTGATTTCCACTACTTTGTCTTCCAGATCATTGATCCATTCCTCTATCATATAATCTATTGTTGATTCATTCTAGTGTGTTTTTTATTTCATATTTTGTGTTCTCCAGCTCTGGCAGCCACCAGAGGACTGCAAACAGTCCTCTTGGGAAACTGCTATTATTCCCTTTTTTAATAAGGAAAGTGAGGCTTAGCTTGATTGGGTGACTTACCCAAAGTCACACGATTGTTGAGTGGTAGAGTCTTGATTCTCCTGTTTCTCAGGCAGACCTCAATACATACTTGTTCTGGGCTTACTTCACTAAAGGGGAAGGAAGAAAAGCTGGGAAAGAAAGGCGAGGAGATGGAACAGGAGGACATGAGACCCCCATGCATTCACCCTCAGGAAGAGGACCGTTTCCCTGAGGGGTGATGGAGGAGACCGACCTAGCATTCTTGTTTCAAGAAACCTGCATGCTGAGCAGATCATCAGGGCAGGCCTGGGTACCAAGAGTTTCCCTCTACACATACTTTGCCTCACCCTCCACCATCTCTCCTCTCTCGGCCACAGGGGCTCTTCTCCAAGGCTGTGCCAGCAATCTTCCCTGGTTCCGTGGTGGTCCATCCACATGGTTACCATGGCGCTGTCCATGGTCCTGGTCCTCTTCATCCTTTTGGCTCCTACAGTGTTACTACTTCCATCTCAAAGGCGTCTCTGATGGGGCTAAATCCAGCCTCCCTAGGGACACGAAGTCTTTCCCCTGAGGGACATCACAGCCTAGGGATGCAGCCTGGAAGTGCCACCCAGGTCTCCTGCTGAGATCCTCTCTCCTGGTCCTCAAAACCATTCCCCTCCTCAGCTCCTCCGTCTGCAACTGGCTGAAGCCATTTCCAAAGACCAGCCTTAGACCCCAGCCACTCTGCTTCAGGCCCAGCCAGGATCCCTGAGGCTTGGATTCACACTGAGACTCTCACTGTGTGACAAGTCACACCTTTTTTAAATGATAGGAAAGGAAAAGCATGAGGAGAAAAGACACTGGTCTTACCACTCACTGGGGTAAAGAATATAAAAAGATGACTCCGTTTGAGACAGAAGACCCCAAGTATGGTTTCTGGCTGCCTTTGAGATATCCAGTAGGAGACACACAAAAGGCAATTAGAAGTCCAGAGCTCTCTGGCTAACTTTCTGTAGGCCCCAGTGTGGAAGTGCATTATTTTCCCTCTTAGCCATTTCCATATGGACAAATAGCTTACAGGACCGAGCCTGTTTATTTCTAGAACTCTATTTGGTCCTATAGTTTCACCCGTATTCAGAAACACACTTACAATTTCACGTCGAAGAAGAAAAGGACGAGAAGAGAAATTCAATAAAATATTTTCCCCTAGAAGTAGTTAAGGCCCATGAACTGATTTTAAAACTCTCTGACTTTAAAACAAGTTATTACAGGTGAAGAAAATTATGTCTTTGGAGATCAATGTCTCATCTTCTACTGACCACAATCTCCTTTCTGTTTCACCTGATTCATACCAAAACATTGGCTTATAAAATATTTAAGAATTCTAAGAAATTTCTAAATTCTAAGAAATTCTAAGAAACTTTCACTTGAAAAACTGCTGAGTTAATCCCTAGATATTGCCAGCTGGTTAACCTAGTCCCCAGATTCCATGACTAATACCTACTGCTGAAGGGACAATGTTCCAAAGTGGGGAGGGGAGACCCAAAATATGGTTTATTGTGTAAAAAGTTTAAGTTCTAAACATTTGAGATATTACAGAACCATGCCATGGATACTCTGTACATGCATTTTTTTCTGTGATGTTGATGGATTTTCAACTATATCATTTATATCACAGTGGGATAAGCTGTAAAACCAGGTCACAGCTCTAGCAAAAGGAAATATAAGCTGATAAATAACACATAAGCAAGGTATACCAAGAGTGAGTCACCTAGAAATGCCACAGCGATCCCACGGCTGCCAGCTGTGGATCTGGATATGGAACCTGCAGCTCAGCTTCAGGATTTTTCCCATCACCTCATCGGGGAGAGCAAGCCCACCCTGGTAAGCCCATCTGCTCTCCTCATTACTGACACAGGGAGAAATGCCACCATGAAAAGCCTATGTCATCTGGATCTCCTTCCACTTCACAAATCTCCAAATCTGGCCCAAACCTGCCATGAGGGTCTAAAACCTACAAACAGTACTTCCTACCATCCATATTATGAAATTGGGTGATTTTTCATGATGTTCTAAAATCCAAAATAAACAGAAAACACAACTACCTGTGTAATAAACAGGATGGGCTCAACTTCCTTTTGTAGCAATTCTCTGTGATGTTTAAGTTAGAGGTGAGATTTTGGCAAAATTCTGATGGCATCATTGACAGAGACCCAGAAATAACCAGTTCCTGCCTTGTTCACCCAACCTCCCTGAGAAAATCTGGACTAAGTGAGTTATGTGCAAAACAGATGACAGGGAATAAAAGTAAAACCTAAATAATAGCTGGGAAAACATCCAATAGCCCCAGTGCAATGACTTTTTGGTAAAAGTTAGATGGGAAAACACAGTTTAGGCTCAAAGACCCAAGAGAGCTCCTAGTTTCCCCACCACCACTCACACGTCCCCACCATGGTCTAGGATGGTTGGAGTCCCCAGAGCAGGGATGGATGACAGCCTTACCTGCACGCAGAGAGAAGGTGTCTCCCTTCCTAACATGTAGCCCAACAAATGGCCTGACCAATTTGGTTAACAAAAAACTCTCCTTTGGTTGTATAAAGTCAGGAGAGGTCTAGGCTGAGACCAGTTTGCTGCAGAAAGATGGGTAGAAACCTCCCTCCCAATAGATAGCTCTTATTAGAGTGAAGAGAGGCTTTTTCAAGAAAAATGTATATTAATTCAACCAAAGTGTTATCAATCATCATTTACAGTCAAAATGTTGCCACAAGTGTTTTTCTTAAGTGCTTACCATGTGGTATATTACGTAATTAACTAATGAGAATATGACAAAATAGGATATACATGCAAGATACTGGGCTGGGTACTGGGGAGAGTACGTCAATAAATAGTCACGTAAGTACTCTCTTCAAAGGACTTAGGATCTGGAAGAACAGACAAGAGAATCCATCTATTCAACATGGAATGTGATGAGAACAATGGAGACCTGAGAACCCAGGTCAGGAGTCCTCTGGGGCTGAAAAATATCAGAGGAGGTGTCAAGGAGGTAGCTGGATTTGAACGGGGCCTGAAAAGATTGGTAAATAGTCTAAAATAAATATTACATATTTCCCCATAGGATTAGTGTACACTCACAACATAAATGGTAGCCATTCTAGGGGGGATATTTTAATCAAGTGCAAGAATAAAGCAAATCACCCACAGTCCCACCAGATTCCAGCTACTCTGACAGAGCATGATGGGAGGGAGGTCCCTTCGGGAGGAGGGACACATACACAACAAGGCACAGAAGTGGGAAGGCACAAGGAGACATGAGAAAACAACAATAGAGCCAGATTTGCTGGGATGCAGGGGTTACAAAAGGGAGGCTGGAACGGTCTCTCTCCACCCTACAGACCTGAGATACACACCAGGAGGCCTGAAATCCTCCCAGGGACCACAGCTGGGTTAAGATGCTGCCAGAGAGAGAAGAGTTGGACATCCCTGCTCCCAACTTGCTCCAGGCCCATCTGTTCTTGAGGGCTGGGTTCTTCTCAGCTAGGTAGCCAAGCAGCACCCCTTTCTAGGTATCGATTAGTACTGTTAATTTCCTAAAAATTCTGCTTGAACCAGGGAGCCAGAAATTCTGATCCCCTGCAAGGGCCAAAGATACCACAGCAATGTTAAATGGACTGCAGTGACCTTGACCAAGACCAAACCACAGAAATAGCCCAGGGAACCCTGCCCAGAGGTCACACATTAACCAGAGATCTATAAACCCCAAGCCTGTGAACTTGAATAGAAAAAAAAAAATGCATCTTTATTTTCGTTAATCTTTAACTGCAACACAGCATTTCCTTCTATTACAAACGAGAGCAGTGTTAACAGTACCCATGACTTTGTTACCAACAGAAAACACAGATACTTTCATATCATATTACAGTTATTACTGTTAATTCAAAATATTTTATCATCATTTCAAAATTCATTATTAGACTCATCACTGGATCTTGTTATTAAATGTGTAAAAAAAAGAAGCAGGAAAATTTTTTAAATATTTGGTTAACTGCATTTCATTACAATTAGGCTCTTTTATAATCTTATGTATTTAATGTTATGCATTTAAATAAATTACCCTAAGAAAAGTCCACAGGTTCCCGACTGCCAAAGAGGTCCATGGCACTAAAAATTCAGAGCCGCTGGTCATAAAGGAATAAGGAATTGGTCTAAAAGTCAGACTCAGCATCAAATCTGATGAATAGAGGGGACATTGTTCTGAATACAGTGAAGTAGTTCAGAAGGTAACTGGTGAGAAAGGGCGACAGTTGTCCTCTAGGCACATTCTCTAAAAGCGACACTATTTTTTAAGTTAACATATGATGCACTCCTTTCTAAGACTGTGATGAAGGGATCAATAGAAATACAGGATCATAAGATACCAAGAGAAGGCAATCAAAGGTAGCATCTTAAACTCCCATTCCTTCCCTCTCTTATCCCCCCACCCCCTTGGCAATCCTAAGTCTGTTTTCTATATCTGTGAGTCTTTTTGTTTCATAGATATGTTGATTTGTATGACATTTTAGATTCCACGTGTAAGTGATATGATATTTGTCTTTCTCTTTCTGACTTAGTATGATAATCTCTAGGTCCATCCATGTTGCTGCAAATAGCATTATTTCATTCTTTTTGATGACTGAATTATATTCCATTGTATATATATACACCACATCTTCTTCATCCATTCATCTGCCAAGTTTGGGATTAGCAGAGGCAAACTATTATATATAGGATGGATAAACAACAAGTTCCTAATGTATAACACAGGGAACTATATTCAGTATCCTGTGACAAACTATAATAGAAAAGAATATATATATATAACTGAGTCACTTTGCTGCACAGAAGAAATTAACACAATATTGTAAACCAACCATACTTCGATAAAATTTTTTTAAAAAACAAACAAAGGTAGCATCTTTTAAAGTATTTGCTTCCCTCTGAGTCAAAGGTCCTAGCCCTGCCTCCTGGCCCAGTCCAGACCCAGGCTTCACCTGGGTACACGTCTGACATAATTAATTTTTGTACTTGCTTCTGTCCAACTGCTCTGGACACATGTGAAACCCTAGATGGGGAGGGGCACTGAGAATGGCAGGGTGGAGGGGTGGCAGCTTATGAATGGAAAGAGCTAGACCATTGAGAACTCTGACACTTATAGGCTCTGATCAAACATCATTCAGAGAGAAGGAATGTTCTCTCAACTCATAATATCATGATCTTGTAGACAAATTGGCTGAAATCTTCCATAAAGGCAGCAAGATCTTAATTAGAGCTGCTCGCCTCAAATTGAATTGTTGGATTAAGCAGGTTGAGAGAACTATAATACTGGGGGTAGAGGGGTGGGGGCCACTGGTGTGGGTGCACAGCATAAAAGGAACCTGTCCTTTTCCCTTCACATGGTCCACTTTGATCACTGCAGGTACCGCAGTCCTGCAGCAGAGTGGCATATGGCATTGGGTTCTTTGAAGCTGGCTTCACCAGTGATTAACTGACCAGCAGAACCTGTGCTGGGAAGAAAAGGAACCTCTGAGTGAGGCAGGGCTGTAGGGCTAAGGGTACCTGTGAGTTCTGCAGAGGAGATGCTGTGACACCCTTCCTCTGCCGACACAACTGTGGGAGACAGCCAGAACTAAGACATACAAGCCACTGAGGATTCTCAGAAACTGACAAGGAGGAGCTATGGGGGAAAAAACCAACTAAATTGTCTTTGGTCAAGGAGTGGGAATCTGAAGAGATAGAAATTTATGTATTACTGTAACTGGCCTCATTTTAGTAATAGGTGGGCAAAACCTATGACTTTTCCATTACACAGTCAACAGGGAATCAAATGTTCAGGTTGTTGGCTCTTGGGACCCAAGTCAAAGAGGGAAAAGGGGATGCTAGATTTCATGCTCAGCTTAATATTACCTGTTCCCCGCTCTCCACTTTTGAGGCGAAGCATCCATCCTTTTTGGAACCGTGGCATCATGAAAAATCTTACACAAAGAACCTAGGGGCAGCACAGGAATAAAGACACAGACGTAGAGAATGGACTTGAGGACATGGGGAGGGGGAAGGGTAAGCTGGGATGAAGTGAGAGAGTGGCATGGACATATATACACTACGAAATGTAAAATAGATAGCTAGTGGGAAACAACCGCATAGCACAGGGAGATCAGCTAGGTGCTTTGTGACCACCTAGAGGGGCGAGATAGGGAGTGTGGGAGGGAGACTCAAGAGGGAGGAGATATGGGGATATAGGTTTATGTATAGCTGATTCACTTTGTTATACAGCAGAAACTAACACACCATTGTAAAACAATTATACACCAATAAAGATGTTAAAAAATAATAATAAAAGAAGAAGAAAAAAATGTATCAATAGAACTGCTCGCTCCAGAGCTTAGAAAACCATAACATGGCAAATCTTCCTCAAGAGATATAACTGAGGAAAATGGTTCAGAGGACGATGAAGCCAGGTGACTGGAGTTCTGTGAAATGATGCAGTGTCAGTCCATACCTGCCTCCATGTTACTAAGACACCTCCCCATGGTTTGTCCAGGGGAAAAGGATACGAGATCAAAGCTGAAAGAAGGTGCTCCTGTATAGTAAGAAAACAACCATTCCCTTAACTGTATAAATAATTTTTTAATTAAATCCAACATTTGGGTTCTAAAATTTTCCAGCTGAAGTCATAGCTTTGCAAAATATCAAAGTAGGAAGGACTTGAAATGAACTTTAACAAAGAGAATTCTCCTACAGAGAGTAAAAAAAGAATAAGTTTAGGTTAATAGAAACCAAATTAAGTTCTTTATCACTCTTACGGTAACGTCCTCTCTCTGGGATATCTAGTTAAGTAAATACTCTTTTTTGATAATTGGCATTTAAACCCCAAACAATGCAGTGGTAGACAACAGAGGACAAGGACAAACTTGAAGCCCAGAATCAGTCTTTCCATCTGAAGTCTCCTGTGTTTTATAAGAAACAGTGAGGATGTGAGAGATTAAGGACATGAGAAAGAAAGAAATGTAAAATAATTTAACATGTTCTTTAATAATTATGCCTTTTCAAATAGAAGAAAGCTGAGGCCTCGATATTGAGAAAAGTAAATGTGAGGGCATTCCTTTTCCAACATAAATTCTCCCTGTATCCATCACCGAACAGCACTGCTTGAAAATTTAATTGAATGTTTTCTATGTCTAGGGAGCTGTGAATAATGGCAACAAGGAGAGTAAATAATAATTCAAGGTCCTTTGCAAATCTTAACTTTCAAGCAAACAGTAACATTCACAATACTTTCCAAGTTGAAATTAACAAATTTAAATTGTCTAGGACTTTCAGTAAGCGTACTAACATCATCGTGGTACTGAATGTGGGGGAGAGGGTTTTGGACAAGAGGAGAACAGGCTCATTCTTTACATTTTTCCCTGTGTTTATTGATCAAGGGCAAAAGACAGCTGTTATTACCAGGGTCTTATCCATGAGAGAGAGAAGCAGACAGATGGGAGGGTCACACCCACTGAGTCTGTGCTGGCCTCTCATCTGACTGGCCAGGCCACGGGCCATCACCATGTTAGGACCTCCACCCTGCCCCATCTTACAACACAGACTTTCATGTTGGATCCAGAGAAGCGTTTAATTATATGGCGCAGTGAAAAGAACACTAGTCTAAGAGTCTGGAGGTCTGTGATCTAATCTATACCCCCCTAATAACAGCTGTGTGGCCACGGGTGGTAACCAATTTCCTCATCTCTCAAATGAAGAGGATGCACTAGATCAGGGGTCTACAGACTTATTCTGTAAAGAGTCAAAATAATAAATATTTGGGACTTTGAGGGCCACATGGTCTTTGTCCAACTACTCAACTCTGCCATTGTAGCACAAAAGCAACCACAGATATACATAATCAAAGTGTGGCTATGTTCCAATAAAACTTTATTTACAAAACAAATAGCAGGCTGAATTTGGCCCAAGGGCTGTAAGGCTGTAGTTTGCCAATGCCTGGACAAGATGACTTTTTATATCCTTTCCAGCTCTGAAATCCCATGAACCTTTGATTCTAAAATTGAGGTAGGCAGTTAGTCTTAGCAGATGGGTTTGCCATGCCCAGGAAGAAACAGCAGATAGACCCAGAAAATGAGGACGACTTGATGGTCTCTGAGCCTAAAAATCCATCCACATCTGGCAGTGCAATAAGGCAAGAAAAATAAATAGACATTCTAAGGATTGAAAAGTAGGTAATAAAACTGTCTCATTTGTGGAAGATAAGATTGCGTGTATTCAAGGAGAGAGAGAGAGAGAGAGAGAGAGAGAAATTATCAGAATAAGTAACAAATAAGCTGGTCAGTTATCTATTCATCCCCCATCTATTCCATTTCTCCCTTGTCCTGTACTGTATTGAAGGGAACAACTTTTTGCAATACTACTTTTGCCCCCTGGCTTCTATCTACACTCATTCAGCCAATGGAAGGGCCTGGCTGAATAGTAGTGGGGGTGGGAGTGGATCCAGGGTGTTTTTCTCTCTGATTTCTGTGGCATCTCAGGCAACTACTGATTCTTTCTAGCTCCTGCAGCATGGCTGTCTATGGTTCCACTTTTGCTGAGTGATGCTGGTCTCTGGGCTTCAGTAATGCTACCTTCTTTTTTAATTCCTCCAGTTTAGAAATGGAAGCAACTTACTTTTTTTTTTTATAATTTGGATGCCCCATTACCTCTCCTCTTTCAATTTTCAATTCCTCTTTCACCTGTTAAAAATCTCTTATATTAAGTTCTTTCCATATAAAATACTTAAAATAGTTTCTGTTTTTGTGGTTGGAAAACAAGTTGCTATGTAATACAAAATCAATATACAAAAATTAATTTTGCTTCTCTGTAACAGCAACAAACAATTAGAAAATGAAGTTTTAAAAAGATACTATTTGCAATAGTGTCAAAAATATAAAATACCTAGGAATAAAAATAATGAAAGATATGCAAGTCTTCCACACAGAAAACTATAAAACACTATTAAGAGACATTGGAAAAAAATCTAAATAAAGAGGGTATTATTTTTATATAGAACATATAGGTACTAACTACAAAAGAAAATATTGATAAACTAGACTGTATTAAATTTTAAAGCTTCTAGCCATAAAAATACATGATTAAGACAGGGAAAAAAACAAACCATAAAATAGGAAGACATTATATATATATATATATATATATATATATATATATGATTGTAATAAGGAATATTATATAAAAATAAGGAAAAGACAGACAATACATAATGCAGTAGAAAAAAGGACAAGATCCAAACTTCAAGAAGTAAAAGGGGAAAGTCATAAAATACTTTAAAAGCAAACAGACTGCTAAAGCTTAAAGGAAACATACTGTAGTATTTCTAAGAGGAAAATGAATATCTGAACAAAATTTTTAACACATACATAGAAATTATGCTGAGTGGAGTTCCATATTAGTAGGTAAAAATATGCATATTAGAAAACTTTCAGGCAAAAATGTCTTTGTATTAATCATCAAAGAGAAAGAGAATTACAGAAGTATTGTTTTTTTAAAAAAAGAAAAAAGAAAGAAAGAAAAGAAAAGAAAAATGAACAAGAAACTAGAACATAAAGCTATCCAAAGAGTCAATGAATATGTACAGTGGGTGGCCTCATTACTGATGAAAGAAATCCAAATTGAATAACACTACACCACACACAGTATGGCTAAAATTTAAAAGATTGACAATACCTAAGATTTGCAACTCTATCTCATGAACTGCTGGTGGGAGTATAAATCAGTGCAACAACTCTAGAAAACATTTCGTCATTATTTCCTGAAGCTGAATATATCCATACCACATTTCCCAGCAATTCTGCTCCTGGATATATTCTATGATTTCTAACAATAGAAAACATATATGTGTGCCTCAGTAGACAGACATCAGTTATGATTGCCAAAGACATGGTTCAGCCCAAGTGTCCAACAGTAAAAGGATAAATAACGATAACTTACACAATAGAGCAGTACATAACAGTGAAAAATAAACAAAACACAGCTACATAACACAATGTGAATAAATCTCTCAAAATAATGTCAAGCAAAAGAAGACTGTTCTGGACACGCTTCACTTGCCCCGAAGATCCAATCTCCACCCCTCTCTGCTCATCTCTGTGCTGGGAGCCTGACCAGCGCAGATTTCTCCAAAAGGATCTCTTGTTCTCTGGCTTCCGGTCAGATCCCACCTATAAGAAACAGGAGAGAGGGCAGGAGGACAGGGGAGAGGATGTCCGTTCCTTTGTCTCCCTCTGCCCGAGCATGGTGGGCGTGGTGGGCATGGAGGGCATGGGTGGCCAGTCCCATGTTTGCTGCAGAGCAGCTCAACACAGCGACAGGGCTCAGGGTCTGTGTGACTGCCCGCCCCTCAGACCAGTAGGTCGGGAAGTCTCCCCACTCCCCCATTGTTGGTATCAATGCTGTAACCCCCACCTTGCTGATTTCCTTTAATCATGCACAAACCTTGTATATAGTCTCTTTATCAAACTCTTCTAAATCCTCCTTTTGGATATGTTGTTTCCTGCCAGGAATCTGACCCATGCAAAGCCAGACCCAAATGCTTACAAACTACACTGATATAAAAAGAGACAAAACTAAACTACAGCTTGAGGGAATGCATACATAGGTGGTGAAATTATAGAGAAAAAGAAGGAAGAAATTGGCATGAAAGTCAGGAGAGTGGTTAATTTATGGGAAGGGAGGGAATTCTGGGGTGCTGGCAATGTCCTATCTGGGTGATGGTTCAGTATTCTTTGCTTTATAATAATTTATTAAGCTTTACATTTATGCTTCATGTATTTTTACAGTGTGCTTGCCATTGTTCATGATAAGAACAGATGAGAGAAAAATAAAGGGGGAAATTTTACTTGACTGCCACATCCCATTAGATGAGTTTCTGTTTTAAGAACACAGATGTCAAGTGTATAATTTAATCAACCTCATACAGTTTGGAGAGAAAAGCAGAAATCCAGACTGTTGAAAACTGTTTCCTCTAATTATAGTGAGATTAAACCAGGAATATCAGTTTACAGGCCTGTAGGTGATCTCATTGGCCCAGAGAATAGAAGGAAAGGTAAGAACACAGAGAAAGAGATGGAGTGTTTGAGCAAGAGGGCATAGTGACCATGAAAAGGGAAGCTAAAAAGAGATTTCAGAAATACACAAAACCAAGTTTAGTATTGCAAAGGCATGTGGATGCAAAAGGGTACACAACAAATGTATGCTTACATCTGGCCTTGCGTTATTAACATGGAAACAATTCCACTTTCAGTTATTAACTTCTGGATAATCCTCACGATATCTCAATAATTGATAGGTAGGTAGAAAATTCAAAACATTTACTTGCCCAGAACCATAAAAGAAATTTCTAAACAAAGAAAAGTTATCAGAATACCGTCTATGTTAAGTGTGTTTGCTACAGGAAAGCTCGTTCCTTGCCCAAATTAAACGTAAAATGCAACATATTGGGAAAATAAATATAGGTCATGGGATGAACGTGGACTATTTCAGTGCAGTCACATTAATGCCTTGTTAAGTCATGGTGTAATCTACTGTGGAGAAGAATTACAGGCTCTAATCTAGTACCACTAGCTACATGTATTCAAATCATGCGGACAGATTACATAAATAACCTACTAGTGTAGTAAGTGACATTCCAAATACTATTGTGCATAGCCTAATAAACCAAGAGACAAACACCATCTCTCGGAGAGTCTCAAAAATTGTCTATTGGCCTAAAAACTTGTTATAAAGTTTAAAAATAACAAAACATGGTCAGGATTATTAAAGCTTCTCTGTTGTGGAGAAGATAACATAGAACACGTTTCACTCAGTGGAGGAAGCCTTAGTTCATAGCTGAGTTGGGAAATATCCTTCTGTATTCCTTGGTGGGCTTAGGGTGGTTTAAGTCCTGTGGCCATAGCACCAAACTGGAACACACTCTGCTCTAAAAGCAACATCTCTACATTTGTTTCATTAATCCAAGATATCTTAGGAAGTAGAATTTTTCACAAGTGAATATTTTGTCATACTCCTTTGATCCTTCCAAGAGAACTAAATTGCATTCAGGATTTTTAAATGTTGTATAGCAATTTAACTGCCACCTGAAATGCCAGATTTTTTTTTACTGTCATTTGTCTTTTTAAATTTTTTAAATGTTAAATTTCATTTGATTTTGGAATAGATAATATTTGTACATGGTATAAAACTCAAATGCACAAGGTGTTCTGTGTAAAATTTCCCTCCCAGTCCTCTTCCTCGGCAACTGGTTCCCAATCCATGAGCCGTCTGTGTAACTGAGAGGCCATCTCAGAAGTCCAGACCTCAGTCTCCCCCTCTGCACTCTGAGATAATAATATTGGAGGACCTCACTTGCTTCTCCATAAAGACCCTTACAAACAAACTCAGAGAGGCCCTCAAGGTCGCTGGGCATGTTGGGAGATGCACCATTTCATGAGAGCAACAAGGCTTAAATGAACTGACCAGCCCAGTGTGGTCACTGGGTCAGTGCGGTCATCATGGACTGGATTATGCAGCATCACACAGGGGTCAGGGTCTTTCTGAATCCTTAAACCCACCTTAGGAAGGTTTTTCCATCAGCAAAGGAGTTTGCTGTATTCACCCCTGTGTTGTCCCATTAAGAAGCATTACTCTCCCCACCACTGTTGACTAAGAACAAGTTGTATAGAGTCCACAAGGTTCCACAAGATCAGTGTTTGTCAATATGGTTGCCCTGGGCATATGTATCCATGTTTGACATTTTACCTACTTCTTGTGGTACAAATTCACAATTTTGTGATGTAAAATGAAGACTATTTCTTACACCAATTTTATTGTTTGGTATTATTGACCTTACCTTACTTCAACAAGAAGGGTGACAGATTTAAATGGGGTGAAATTTGATTGAACTTTCAATGCTCATCAGTCATTGCTAAAGAATGGCTCCCAAAACTTAGGATGCAAAGAAGATAACTTGGAGATTGCAAAGGATACACACCGAAGAGAAGTAATGATTTCCTCTGGGCTGAGAAAGGAGGCTTGAGGATGTATTTTGCATTCTTCTTGCCCATCTGCATTTTTCCCTGAATAAATGTATAATGCTTCTGTAATATGAAGAAATAGTCAGCTCTTAAACTATATAAGAATTATTGTTCCCATTTACAGGTAGCAAAATTGAAGCAGTGATAGCTTGAGTGACTTGCCCATTGTACCTCAGAGATTCAGTAGGAAAATGGAATTTCAGATGGGGTCCTCCAGGTCTGAGTCTATTTTTTAGCCCACTGACTTTGCTGTCTTTTATAAGAGTGCTGTATCTTGAAAGCATCTCTTGAAGACACCTCTGAGGTTAATGCCTTAGAAAAACCAATCAAACGTAATGACTTTGATAGAGACCATTTCACATTACTTTTACCAATCTATTTTTCTTGGTTCACGCTCTCAAAAATGTCTAACTTTCCCCAGTGACACTGTTCACACTGATTAGTTTTTAACAACATAGGCAAAGATTTAAGCTGATCGTCTATGAGGCGAAAAGAAAATGACAGTAGAATTCAATTCTCTGGGATAGACAGAAAATATGCAATACATCTCCATATTAGGAACCATCAGGACTGCATTACCCAGCAACAACTATGACAGCTAAAGGGGACAATGCTGACAATCTCATGAGATCCTTGGAGTAACCTCTGTCCTCCTCCACATCCACTCCACCCCAACTAATCCCCAGACCATTTTTTGTAGCTCTTAAAGTTGTCAATATAAGTGGTTCCAAAGCCCTGAAGTGTGATTTTGTGGTGAAGAGAAATAGGAAATATGGAATTTCTAGAGGATAGAGAATTCTGGTGACATATATTTAGTCTAATCTCCTCACAGACAGAACATTTAAAAAGACAGAACTTTGAACTCATTAACAGATGGTGGGCTTTGCTTCTTAAGGATTTGTATTTCCATGGAAAAGTAAAACCATTTGTCTAGTTTACATAATAATTTTTCCAGGAGAGAGGAGTTGGAGTAGAATTGGGGTCCCCCTCAAGGAGAAATGTAGGAAAGGGATCTGTAAGTGATTTACAGCTGCTCTGTCACCCCCTCTCATTAGAGTTGCCATCACTCCTCAAATGTGGGTGTCCCCCTCCTCCAGGTCATTGTTCCCATGAGATAGAATTTGTCTCTACTTCATGTGGCAACTGACCTGCCCCGAATCCAGAGAACTAGAGTAAGATGGATTGAGCTGGTGCAACCTTCCACCTGCCAGGCTACCTGGAGCCAGGGATTAGGTCCTAAGGAGCAAATCAACAGGCTAATTCAGATGTGATAAGTCAGAGATGTTCAGCACATCCCACTCCTCAAGGATGAGATGCAAGACCAACATGCAAATAGGTCCAAGAACATCCTACAGGCCTGACTATGGGATGGAGCTAAGAATCAGGGGCAGGAGAAGAATGGAGAACGGCTGGTCAGAGATGAGCATGTAAAGTGTCTGTGCAACTTTGGATCGGGGAGTCCATTGCTTGTCTTTACTTTAGCAGTGGACAGAATACCCAGGGTTGCACCTGACAGGCTTAAAACAGATTCTACTGTTTTTAAGAATGTCCTCTACAGCTTCATCTCAAAAGCCAGTAAGAATTGTTAGATCCATGTTCTATGCAAAATTAAAGTGCAGTTATTTCCCCGGAACTCTACTTTTTCTCTACTTACCATGTGTATCAGTCAGACTCTTGGTTGTAAGCAACAGAAGTAGACACTGGCTGCTAAAGCAAAAACGTTGTGATAATCCACAGAAGTGTTGGTTGGGAGGCCTTGAAACCAAGACCCAAGGAGGAGCTTGGACACAATGTCAAAAACCATGGTGCAGATGGCCTACTAATATGGTCCTACCAAAGACTAGAGGAGCCTGCTCTGGCCACTGCCACCTCTGCACCAGTCAGCGAGAAGCTGCACCTGGGCCTGTGTGCTCACACTGCTCCCTCTGGAACAGCTTCTCTCATAGGTATTTCTGATGGCTGAATCCTAGGACACATGCTACACTTTACCTGCAAAAGAGGCTGTAAACTTGAAGTTTGACTCTACACTAAGGATGTGGGACTCAAAAATAGAAACTTCTCCAAATACAGAAAAAACAATTCAGAAGTTAATGGCCAATTTTGACAGGGGTACCAATATAATTCAATGGGGAAAAATACTCTTTGCAGCAAATGGTGCTGAACAACTGGACATCCACGTGCAAAAGAATGAAGTTGGAATCATACCTTACTCCACAGGCAAACCTTTACTCCAAGTGGAGCGTAAGTCTAAATGTAAGAGCTAAAACCATAAAACTCTTGAAGAAAACAAAGGAGCAAATCTTTGTGACCTTGGGTTAAGCAGAGCCTTCTTGGATATGGCACCAAAAGCATAAGTACCAAAAAACAAAACAAAACAATAAATAGGATTTCATCAAATTAAAAACTTTTGCCCTTCAAATCATACCATAAAGAAAGTGAAAATTAAAAGATGCTCAGCATTGCTAATTATTAGAGAAATGCAAATCAAAACTGCAATGAAGTATCATCTCACACCTGTCAGAATGGCCATCATTAAAAAGTCTACAAATAACAAATACTGGAGAGGGTGTGGAGAAAAGGGAACCCTCTTACACTGTTGATGGGAATGTCAATTGGTGCAGCCACTATGGAAAACAGTGTGGAGGTTCCTTAAAAAACTAAAAATAGAACTACCATGGGATCCAACAATCTCACTCCTGGGCATATATTCAGATAAAACTAATTCAAAAAGATACGTGCACCCCAATATTCATTGTAGCACTATTCACAATAACCAGGACTTGGAAGCAACCTAAAGTCCATCAACAGATGAATGGATAAAGAAGATGTGATATATATATATATATATATATATATATATATATATATATATATACCATGGAATACTACTCAGCCATAAGAAAGAATGGAATAATGCCATTGAAGCAACATGGATGCACCTAGAGATTATCATAGTGAGTGAAGTAAGTCAGACATAGACAAATATCATATGATATCACTTATACGTGGAATGTAAAATAGGACATAATGAACTTATCTATGAAAGAGAAACAGACTCACAGTCATAGAGAACAGACTAGTGGTTGCCAAAGGGGAGGGGGGTGGGGGAAGGAAGGACTGGGAGTTTGGGATTAGCAGATGTAAACTATTATATGTAGGATGGATAAACAACAAGGTCCTACTGTATAGCACAGGGAACTATATTCAATATCCTAAGATAAACCATAGTGGAAAAGAATATGAAAAAGAATGTATACATATGCATAACTGAATCACTTTGCTGTACAACAAAAATTAACACAAAATTGTAAATCAACTATTCTTGGAAAAAATAAATTTTAAAAAAAGAAAGTGAAAGATTACACACAGAAGAAGAAAAAGAAATTACAAATTATACATATATCTTGATTGTTTCCTCTTTGCCTGGTTGGTAAGGGAAGGATTCCCACCCTAGAGTTACGAGGATGGCAGAACATGCAACACCCAACACAGAGCAGATGAGATAAACAGCAGCTGATGAGCCACATACACTCACAGCCCAGGGAGGAGGACAGTTGCCCTGTAGGGCCACACAGCGTTGCACAGAGGAGCAGAGGGAACCATCAGGAGCTCTGGAGCTTAACTTTGTGCCATCAAGAGGGTGGATGTTTTCTGGTTTCGAAGAAAGGATGTGATTGGTTTATTTGAATAATTCCATGGGCCGGCAGGAAATTGAAACCTGCTACTCAAGCATAAGCAGGCACCACATCTGGTCCATTTGACAAGAAGGGTTATTTGGTTATGGGATCTTACACATGGAGCAGAGTTAGGGCATTCAAGGCCCTTTTAATTTTTCCAGGGTTCGAGACAGCACATGATATTGAACCTTAGTTTCACATCTTACACCACCAGAAGGCACCAAGTCTTACAAGGGACTTGTATCCAGGATATATAAAGAACTCTTACAACTGAACAATAAAAATGCAAATAACTCAGTTTAAAAATGGGTACAGGATTTCAATAAACATTTCTCCAAAGAAGATATACAAGTGGCTGATAAGCATGTGAAAAGATGCTCAACATTATTAGCCATTAGGAAAATGCAATGAGATACCACTTCATGCCTACTAGGTTGACTATAATAAAACACACACACACACACACACACACACACACACGCACCCAAACAGTCGGCAAGGAAGTAGAGAAATTGGAGCCCTCATACATTGCTGAGAGGAATGCAAAATGATGCAGCTGCTTTGGAAAATAGTTTGGCAGTTCATCAAAATGTTAAACATAGAGATACCTATGAAACAGCAATTTCACTCCTAAGTATATACCCAGCAGAAATGAAAACATATTTCCACACAAAAATTTGTACGTGAATGTTCATAGCAGCATTATTTGTAACAGCCAAAAAGTAGAAGCAACCCACATATCCATCAACTGTTTAATAGATAAATAAAATGTGGTTTTTTCATGCAATGGAATATTATTAGGCAATAAAAAGAATAAATTTTCGATACTCCAACATGGATGAACTTTGAAAACGTGCTAACTGAAAGAAGCTAGTCACAGAGAACCTACTGTATAATTCAATTTATAAGAAATATCCAGAACAGGAAAATCTGTACAGACAGAAAATAGATTATTGGCTGCCTATGGCAGGGGGTGGGGGAGTGTGAGGAGGGACTGCTAATGGTCATGAAGTTTCTATTTGGAGGATGGAAATGCTTTAAAGTCGATTGTCAAGATGACTGCACAACTCTGTGAATGTATTAAAAACCATTAAGTTGTACACTTTAAATGGGTGAATTATATGGTATGTGATTTATTGAGATACAAAGTTCTTATTTTTTTAAAAAAAAGGTAATGAGTAGCCTGAATATGACTGATGCAAGTGGTTTAACCATTCTCAAATATCTATTTGAATCTTTTACTTTAAAATATCTTAACAAAATTTGGAAAGCCCTCTCTATGGCTGATTGATTAGTATATATTCCCTTATAAATCTCCTATAATCTTGTCAAAGTTGTTATTGATGGCAACAGTGAAAAACACAGCAGTTAAGAAGGTAGGTGAGAACTGCAATTTCACTTTTTAACCATCTGGGTAAACAAGATTTGGGGACTAGACTGAAGATTTCTTTTAGAGAAAGAAGGTTAATAGAGACCATCTAAATGAGGAAATTGCACCTCAAAAATGTTAACTAGATTTTCCAAGGTCACACAGCCAAATGATGAAGGCATTGTGTACCGTGGAGGCATAACATAACATCTGTGGTAGCCAGCTTCCATGGTGGCTCCCAGTAATCCTCTCCTCCTGGCACTTACAACTTAGGTAGCCCCTCCTCTCTTTCCCATCACTCGTTCTGGGGGAAGCTCACTGGATGTCGTGATGGCACTCAAGCTACCTATGGGGAGGTCCACATGTCATGGAACTGAACCTTGCTGATGACCACATGAGTGGGGCTTGGATGCATACCCTCTCCCAGTTGAGCTTTCAGATAAGACTACAGCCCCAGCTGAAAGGTTGATTGCAGCCTCATGAGGCCATGAGCCAGAACCATCCAGCAAACCACTCTGAACTCCTGCCCCACAAAAATAGTGAAATAATAAATGGGTGTAAGATACCAGGTTCGGGGGAAGTTTATTACACAGTAACAGATAACTATATACCATTTATGCTCTTTCCACCCTGAAAGCTACTTCTTATCTGGGAACTGTTAAATATTTACAATGATTTTTCAGGCTGCATGAGTTAAAATCCAAACCCTAGTCACTTTGTTTGGGTAGGACTTTGATTTACATTTCTCCATTTAAGGAGAGGAAAATTAAATATCACAATATTTGAGCAATTTTTTCAATCTGTCTAGGAGATTTTTGCTATTCAATGAGAGCAAGGCACTGCATTTTAAAGTAGGACAACTTCTCAGGTAAATTGTTTCTGCTTTTGTTGCCAAGGTAATTAAATCAAATCATATATGTCCCTTCTGGTGGAGCCTCCAAATATTCATTGAAACAGCCTGGTGCTGTGTACACTGCCTCCTGCTCTCTGTGCTGTCTGTTAGCAATTCCACCCATGTTTCTAAATCCACTCTGATGGAATTTCCCAAGAGCCACCCAATATTACTAACAAACCAAGAGCCAGACAGAAGGAAAAATATGGAAAGAAGTCAGTATATTTTATCCTCCACATTGTGGAAGCAAAACCTACAAGGGGAGAAATGTGTTCCCAGTAAAGTTCACTACTACTTACATCACAGCCCTCCTGCCCTCTCCCCTCACTTACTGGAGACTCCAGCACTGCCTTGGTCTCCTTTTTCCCTCTGTCCATATCATCCTTCTCAGTGACTTCACTAAAAACATAGACGCTACCAGGCAAGGATTTCCTGTCTCTCCTTCCACCAAACCTCCAACCCACCAGCTTCTGTATCCACAAGGGGACTCCCACCCATGCTCCAATCTGTGGTCAAGATCTCCACGTGTGCTTCACACTTCATCTCCTCTTAAATACTAAAGGATTTTACTGGGTCTGCAATTTCTCCCTCTCTTTATATTAAACCCAGAAGTATATCAATATGCCTTTATATCACGTCTCTGAAAATACTCTCTCTTAACCCCATATCCACCTCTGGCTGCTAGCGCATGCCTATGATTTCCTTCCTGGCCAAAAGCCCTCAAAGCAGATGTTGATTCTTGGTGTCCCTGTTTTGCCATGTTTCATTTTTGCCTTAACCCGCCTACACTCGGTCCCTAACCTACAATGGTTCAACTCATCATTTTTCAGCTTTACAATGGTGTGAAAGTGATATGCATTCAGTAGAAACTGTACTTTGAATTTTGATCTTTCCCATGGCTAGTGATATGCAGTACAATGCAGCAGCTTCCTGTCAGCCACACCATTGTGAGGGTGAACAACTGGTACACTTACAACCACTCTGTACCTTCACAAACATTCTGTTTTTCACCTTCAGTACATTATTCAATAAATTACATGAGAGTTTCAACACTTCATTATAAAATAAGCTTTGTGTTAGGTGATTTTGCCCAACTGCAGGCTAATGTCAGTGTGCTGTGTACATTTTAGGTAGGCTGGGCTAAGCTGTGACGTTCAGTAGGTAGATTAGATGCATTTTTGACTTGCAGTATTTTCAACTTATGATGGGTTTATAGGGGTGTAAATCCATCTTCTTGAGGAAGATCTGTAGTTAAGTTTTGACTCTATTATTCCATTGATATTACTTTTAGCAATTAATACTAAATACCACATGTTTTGCCATTTCCACTGGACATTTTCCTATCCTCATCTTACTCCATCTCATATTCAATCTGGTAATCACTCTCTCCTTATCAAAATCCTCTCCTCCCTTGCTTCCTAGGACACCACACCATCACACTCTTCCTCCTACCATTCAGGCCACTTCCCCTCAGTCTCCTTTCCTGACTCCTTCTCTTCTACCTGCTTTCTAAATATTGCCATTTCTCAGGGCCCAAGGACATCTCTTCTCTCTCCTGAAAATCACTCATCAACTCCCAACATATGAAAATACCTATAAATGCCAAAGAATCTCATACTTATGCCTCCAGATTCAAATACCCAACTGTCAGCTTGAGAGCTCTACTTGTCATACATATATATTAAACTTCACATGTCTAAGGAATAACTTTTAATTTTCAAACAAATTACTGTCTCAGGCATTCCCATCTACCTAGATACTCAAGCCTGAAACTAACTGGGATGTTCTCTATAATTTCTCCCTCTCCCTGAACCTCCATCCACATGCAATTCAACAACAAGTCCTCTAGAGCCTACCTCCAAAATATGTCTTGAATCCATGCACTTTGTGTCAAATTCCACCCACCTGTACTGCAACACGTCCCTTTTTCAGATTTTTTCCCTCCACTGTATTCCCCATACAGTTGCCAGAAAAATCATCCAGGAACATGACACTTAACAATCTCAATAACAAACTCATAACTCTCTACCCACATCTCCAACCTCACCTATGCCACTCTCCTCACTTGTGAACTATGATCACATGAACTTTTATTTCCTGGAGTAAATCATGGTCTCTCCTGTCTGGGAGCTCCACAATTACCATTATAAATCATAAATCATTGAACAAATCCCAGAGGGGAGGCCACTTGTTGAGTGGGAAGACCATAATGGCGTATTAGTTATCTATTGCTATGTAACAAATGTCTCTAATGTCATTCTCTCTAAAGTGAGCTCTCACCCCTGTCCCATCCACCAGGCTCTCTACCTGATTAGTTTCTTATTATCTTATATATTTTAGATTAAATATCTCTAATTTTCTGAGCATATCTCAGGTCTCTTATTCTTTCTTTTTATAAGTTCTTTATAGTTTATTTACTTGTCTATTGCACATCTGCCCCTACTACACTCTTAACCCCATAGCAAATCACCATGTCACCTTTATTCATTCTAAACCCAGTGCCTAGAACAGTGCTCTGAATATATTAAGCCCTTATTAATATTTGTTGAATTAACAATAATGGTAAGGCAATATGAGATTCATAGAATCAAAAATATTCCATTTAAGAATTGTAAATTCAAAAGACCTTTATAAGAAAACTGGTCATTCTTTTGCAAAAGATACATATGTTATCAGTATGCCTTGCACTTAAGAAGTTTATGAAACACAATAATGCAAAATTACTACATTCCCATTGCCACCAGCCACATATTTGTGAATGTGTGGGTACAAGGTTATGTTTGTTTCTTAAAAGTCCTTTTCTACAATTCTAATTCCTGTTTCCAGCACCTTCTAATTTAGATTAAATGGGATCTGTCCCTTCAAACACTCTTGATTCATCTTAGAGTATTTGACCTTAAAAGGCCACCTATCAGAAGCCTAAAAATATCAGCCCCAGATACAGAGGCTTGCTTGTCTCATTTCTTTAACCACTAAATTAAATGATAAATGAAAGCTGCTCTAAGGTTGGGGGAAGGACTATCAGAAGTCTTACTTGTAAAGCAGAATTGAAGTTGAAAAAAGAGGCAGAATGAGACACATTATACAGGCATCAGCAGCCACAGGGGAATCCTGCCAAAAAGTTGAAAATAGATTCTCGAGGGTGACCTTTGTTTTGTTTTTCTCTGGGGGGGGGGGGGGGGTACGTGGGCCTCTCACTGTTGTGGCCTCTCCCGTTGCGGAGCACAGGTTCCGGATGCGCAGGCTCAGCGGCCATGGCTCACGGGCCTAGCCGCTGCGCGGCATGTGGGATCTTCCCGGACCGGGACACGAACCCGTGTCCCCTGCATCGGCAGGTGGACTCTCAACCACTGCGCCATCAGGGAAGCCCAAGGGTGACCATTTTTAGTCTATTTTATTTCTTTTTATTACCCTTCCCAGGTAACAAAAACTTCAACTGATATGAACCCTTTTCACAAATGCAGCTTGTAATACAGTCTATTTATATTCTTATTTTATTTGATTTAATTATTCTCCTATAATTCTCCTGGTATTAAAAGTCCTTTTGATGGTTGTTCTCTTTTCCATTCCAAAGTCATTAATCTCTGTTCCCTACCTGAAGTGAGGGATGCCCTGTGAGTGACAGCCTTTTTTATAGAGAGCAGGGAAGGACTTGGCAGCCATTCCAAAGTGTCAAACGAGATGGCCTGAAGAATGCTGCAGAAAAGTGTCACCAAATGGGGACGTGACGTCACACTAATGAGACTGCCTCCTTGTCGTCCACTAATAAAATTCTCTGATGTGTACCTCTTGAGAGAAAGATTTGCTCAGAGGGAGGTGTGTTGGGTAATTTCTTTTGTACATTTTATATGACTTTCACAGTCTTCAAACTCTCAAAGGCATAGAGATTGCCTTAAAAATGCAAATAATGAGAAGAGATTTTTTAAAAGACTGTATTATTTTGAATTAAAACACAGTGCCCTTTTGAGAATGATATTATTTTCTAACATCTTGGAGTACCTTCTATACACCAAACTTTTACCACAAAATTGATGCTTTTTATTCATTTCTAAGGTATATCTGAGAGTATGCCAAAATATTAATTTGAACTATGACATTACCTTAAAACATATGATTAGGTATTCAATTCTCTATTCTCTTGTTTCATTTAGTCTCTTGTTGAGTTCAATTTGTTCAATTCAATAGACATTTCTTAAATGCCTACTATGTGCAGGCACAATTTCCAGTAGTTAAAACTAAATTAAAAAATTAAGTTTCTCAATTGCATCTAAGAGACATGAAATAGTTCACAGTCTTCCAGGAAAGAGAGAAAAGTGGGTGATTGATAGTGGTCATGAGAGTGTCCACAAGCCTTCATTCCCCTGTGATTTCTCTGGGCCCAAGTCTTTCACCTGAATCCTAATCTGTTTCTTCTAACCCGTTAAGATCTCCCATCTTCACTTCAAAATCAGGGTGCTCAGAACAGATTTTGCCATTCTTCCCAACCCCATTCTAGTTCCCATTCCTAGATTCCTAAATATCAGTAATAACTATCAATGAGCACATATATGTGGGAGGCACTGCATTAAGTGTGTTACACAGATTATCTGATTTAATGTTCAAAATATTCCTATAAACTAGGTTATATTATTAGACTATTTTACAAATAAGGAAACCAAGGCTTAGACAAGTTAACTAACAAGCCCAAATAACTAGCAAGTGGTAGATATAGGCAGGTGATGAAAATCAGACTCTAGGGCTACACTGTCCAGCAGCATGTGTGACCACTGGGCATTTGGAATTTGACTAATGCAGCTAAGAAATGAAATCTATAATTTAATTTAATTTAATTTTAAAGACTAATACTTAATTCAGTTGTTTTTCAACTATAAACTTTATGAAATCTAAATAGAGATCAAGAATTTCTGATGAAAATTAGCTTCCAAGTTGATATGTGCTGTAAGTGTAAAATATATACCAGATTTTGAAGTCCTAGTATGAAAAGAAGAATGTAAAATATTGATAATTTTTTATATTGACTACATGTTGAAATGACATTTTGGATATATTAGGTTCAATAAAAATATATTATTACAATTAGTTTTACCTATTTATTTTTACTTTTTTAATGTGTCTATGAGAAAAGTTTAAATTACAGATATGACTCACAGTGAGCTGGAAGACAGAGTAGTGGAAATCTTAAAGCTGAACAGAAAAAAGGAATAAAGAATAAAAAGAAAGGAAGACAATTTAAGAGACCTCTGGGACAACATCAAGTGTACTAACATTCGCATTATAGGGGCCCTAAAAGGAGAAGATAAAGAGAAGGGGGCAGAGAACATAATTGAAGCCATAATAGCTGAAAACTCCTCTAATCTGGAAAAGGAAACAGACATCCAGGTCCAGGAAACACAGGGAATCCTTTAATAGCCAAGACATAGAATCAATCTAAATGTCCATCAACAGATGAATGGATAAAGAAAATGTGGTATACATATAATGGAATCTTATTCAGTTTTTTTTTTAAGAAATTCTGTCATTTACAACATGGATAAACCTGGAAGACATTATGCTAAGTGAAACAAGTCAGACAGAGAAAGATAAATACTGTATGACCTCTTATATGTGGAATCTAAAAAAGTCTCACTCACAGAAGCAGAGAGCAGCACAGTAGTTGCCAGGGGCTGGCAGGAGAGGGGAATGGAGAGATATTGGTCACAGGGTAAAAAGTTTCAGTTATGCAGGGTGAATAAGTGCTGGAGTTCTAATCCACAGAGTGGTGACTCTAGTTAGTAATACTGTATTATAATCTTAAAATATGTTAAGAGAGTGGATCTGAAATGTCTTCACTACAAAAATATATATATATATTCATATATATGTATATGAGGTGATGGATATGTTAATTAGCTTGTTACATCATTTTAGAATAATTACATTGTGATTATATTTGATACATATAGCAAAACATCGTGTTGTACACTGTAAAAATAAATAATTTTTATTTATCAATTATATTTAATAAATGAAAAAATAAATAAATAATTAAAATTTTAACTGCAATAATTTTGGAAGACAGAAAATTAGAGTGGAAGGAAAAGGGGGCATAAAAAAGAAGCAGTGTCCAGTGAAAGTACTCAGTAAGGTCATAGAAATAAATCCAAAATATTAGGAATGACAGTAAAAGTAAATGGACAAAACCAGCCAGTGAAAAGATAGACAATTTAAAGCTGGTAATTAAAAAAAACAATCCAGCTCTATGCAACTCAAGAAAGACAAATGTTAAAACGCCAAGGACAGAGAAAGTTAGAAAGTTAAAGCATGGAGAAACTATCCGGGTAAAAATTAACCAAACTAAAACCACTGTAACTCTCTATTAATTAAAAAAAAAAAAAATCTAGTAGCTCTGAAACCTAGTTGCATGTTGGAATAATTTGGAGAAATTTTTTAAATTACCAATCTCTCACACCAATTAACTCAGAATTTCTAGAGTTTGGAACTGAGCATGGATGTTTTTAAAAGTTCCCTAGGTGATTATTATGTCAGATAAGGATCATAAACTTCTACTTTCAGGCAAAAAGCATTTTTAGGGATGAAGAGATTCACAATATATTAATAAATATATGTTAATACAAATCTTTAACCAAGAAGAAATTAAAATCCTAAGTCAGTATGTAAATAATGATACAACTTCAATATATGGGTAAAGAAATAATTGGTAGATTTGGAAGAATATTCATACTATAAGATTTTAAACACTATTCTTAGTAAAAGAGAGCTCAAGTAGGGAAAAATAGAGGGATAAGTAACATACTTAGCAAATTTGAACTACTGATATACCTAGAATCCAACACTCAGTAATTAGCAACTACATAAAGAAAGCACATGGAATATTTACAATATTTATTATCTTGACTTTAAACCAAGTCTCAACAAAACACAAACAAAACTGTGTTACTATATAGATGATATCCTCTTATCAAAATAAAATTAAGTTGGAAATAAAAAACAAAAATATATTTTTAAAACGATGTATTTGGTCATTTTAAAACTTTATATAATTTTTATAAATTTTATATAATTTATTAATCAAATAAGATATAATAATGGTAGTTAGAAAATAAAACTAAGTAATAAGGAAAATACTACTCATCCAAACTTGGAAAATGTGGTTCAAATAGTTCTTAGAGAGGAATTTCTAAACTTAAATACTTAAATTTTTAAAAGAAAGTTTAAAACACACTGAAATAAGAATTTATCCTAACTAGTTTTTTAAAAATAAAATAATAAATCTTACTTAATGTTGTTTTGAAGGGATGGTATAATATAATACTAATACCTAATTTGTGGAGACTAAAAATAAGATAGACCTAAAATATTTGACAGTAATTAGATACAAGATACAACAGGCAAAAGGAAGCAAGTAAAGGCAGAAAACTTTCAAAGACAGAAATAAAACTATTTCTATTTGCAGATGACAGAAATATCTAGAAAAACCAAGAGAATCAATGGAAAAGCAATACAAACAATTACAGAATTTAGCAATGAAACCCTAATTTTAATATACAGAAACCAATAGCTCTCTAATGTACAAAGAATAGCTAGTTAGAATATATAATGAAAGAAAAGGCAATTTACAGAAAAATAGCAAAGAAAAATACTTTGTTATAAGATAAAAAGAGATATGCACACTTATATGAGGAAATTTTTATATTATTTCTGAAATATAAAACAGTAGACTTGAACAAATGAAAAGACACAATGTTTTTGAATAGGAAGACTAAACATAAAGATATCAATTCTTCCTAAGTTAATCTGTAAATTTACTTCAATCACAAAATAATGCCAGTAAGTTTTTCCACAGATACAGATAAGTTGATTTTAAAGTTAATATTTAGGAGAAACCTTCAAGATGGTAGAGGAGTGAGATGTGGAGATTGCCTTCATCCCCACTAATACATGAGAAATACATCTACATGCGAACAACTCCTACAGAACACCTACTGAACGCTGGCAGAAGACCTCAGACCTCCCAAAAGGCAAAAAACTCCCCACGTACCTGGGTAAGGCAAAAGAAAAAAGAAAAAACAGAGACAAAAGAATAGGGATGGGACCTGCACCACTGGGAGAGAGCTGTGAAGGAGGAAAAGTTTCCACACACTAGGAAGCCCCTTTACTGGCAGAGAGGAGGTTGACGGGGCGGGGAGTGGGGAAGCTTCAGAGCCACGGAGGAGAGCACAGCAACACGGGTGCAGAGGGCAAAACGAAGAGATTCCCACACAGAGGATCCATGCCGACCAGCCCTCACCAGCCTGAGAGGTTTCTCTGCTCACCCGCCAGGGCGGGTGGGGGCTGGGAGCTGAGGTTCCAGCTTCAGAGGTCAGATCACAGGGAGAGGAATGGGGTTGGCGGCATGAACACAGCCTGAAGGGGGCTAGTGTGCCACAGCTAGCCAGGAGGGAGTCCAGGAAAAAGTCTGGACCTGCCTAAGAGGCAAGAGACCATTGTTTCAGGGTTCGTGAGGAGAGGGGATTCAGAGTACCACCTAAACAAGCTCCAGGGATGGGCATGAGCCACGGCTATCAACGTGGACAACAGAGATGGGCATGAAACGGTAAGGCTGCTGCTGCAGCCACCAAGAAGCCTGTGTGCAAGCACAGGTCACTATCCACACCTCCCCTCCCAGGAGCCTGTGCAGCCCGCCACTGCCAGGGTCCCGTGATCCAGGGACAACTTCCCTGGGAGAACACACGGCATGCCTCAAGCTGTTGCAACGTCACACTGGCCTCTGCTGCCGCAGGCTCGCCTCCCCCTGCATTCCGTACCCATCCCTCCCTGTGGCCTGACTGAGGCAAAGCCCCCTAATCAGCTATTACTTTAACCCCATCCTGTCTGAGAGAAGAACAGATGCCCTCAGGAGACCAACATGCAGAGGCAGGACCTAATCCAAACTTGAACCCCAGGAGCTGTGTGAACAAAGAAGAGAAAGGGAAATCTCTCCCAGCAGCCTCAGAAGCAGCCAATTAAATCTCCACAATCAACTTGATGTACCCTGCATCTGTGAAATACCCGAATAGACAACGAATCATCCCAAAATTAAGGTGGTGGACTTTAGGAGCAATGATATACATATGTTTCTCCTTTTTTTCTTTATGTGTATGCTTCTTTGTGTGATTTTGTCTGTATACCTTTGCTTTTATCATTTGTCCTAGTGTTCTGTCTGATATTTTTCTTCTTCTTTCTTTTTTTTACTTTTTAATTTTTAATAAATATTTTTTATTTTAATAACTTTATTTTTTCTTTCTTTCTTTCTTTCTTTTCTCCCTTTTCTTCTGAGCCATGTGACTAACAGGGTTGTGGTGCTCTGGGCGGGTGTCAGGCCTGTGCCTCTGAGGTGGGAGAGCCGAATTCAAGACATTGGTCCACAAGAGACCTCCTGGCTCCATGTAAAATCAAATGGCGAAAGCTCTCCCAGAGATCTCCATCTCAGTGCTAAGACCCAACTCGACTCAATGACCAGCAAGCTACAGTGCTGTACACCCTATGTCAAACAACTAGCAAGACAGGAACACAACCCTACCCATTAGCAGAGAGGCTGCCTAAAATCATAATAAGGTCACAGACACCCCAAAACACACCACTGGACGTGGTCCTGACCACCAGAAAGACAAGATCCAACCTCCTCCATCAGAAAAAAGCACCAGACCCCTCCACCAGGAAGCCTACACAACCCACTAAACCAACTTTAGCCCCTTGGGGCAAACATCAAAAACAACAGGAACTAAGAACCAGTAGCCTGAGAAAAGGAGACCCCAAACACAGTAAGTTAAGCAAATGAGAAGACAGAGAAACAAACAGCAGATGAAGGAGCAAGATAAAAACCCACCAGACCAAACAAATGAAGAGGAAATAGGCAGTCTACCTGAAAAAGAATTCAGAGTAATGATAGTAAAGATGATCCAAAATCTAGGAAATAGAATGGAGAAAATACAAGAAACGTTTAACAAGGACCTAGAGGAACTAAATAGCAAACAAACAATGATGAACAGCACAATAAATTAAATTTAAAATTCTCTAGAAGGAATCAATAGCAGAATAACTGAGGCAGAACACATAAGTGACCTGGATGATAAAATAGTGGAAATAACTACTGCAGAGCAGGATAAAGAAAAAAAATGAAAAGAACTGAGGACAGTCTCAGAGACCTCTGAGACAACATTAAGCGCACCAACATTTCAATTATAGGGGTCCCAGGAGAAAAAGAGAAAAAGAAAAGTACTGAGAAAATATTTGAATAGATTACAGATGAAAACTTCCCTAATATGGGAAAGGAAAAAGTTAATCAACTCCAGGAATTACAGAGAGTCCCACACAGGATAAATCCAAAGAGAAACACACCAAGACACATATTAATCAATTATCAAAAATTAAATACAAAAAAAAAAATCCAAAGCAGCAAGGAAAAAACACAAATAAAAATACAAGGGAATCCCCATAAGGTTAACAGCTGATCTTTCAGCAGGAACTCTGCAAGCCAGGAGGGAGTGGCAGGACACATTTAAATGGATGAAAGGGAAAAACCTACAACAAAGATTACTCTACCCAGCAAGGATCTCATTCAGATTTGACGGGGAAATTAAAATCTTTACAGACAAGCAAAAACTAAGAGAATTCAGCACCATCAAACCAGCTCCAAAACAAATGCTAAAGGAACTTCTCTAGGCAAGAAACACAAGAGAAGGAAAAGATCTACAATAACAAACCCAAAACAAATAAGAAACTGGTAATAGGAACATACATACGGATAATTACCTTCAATATAAATGGATTAAATGCTCCAACCAAAAGACATACACTGGCTGAATGGATACAAAAACAAGACTTGTTATATATGTTGTCTACTAGAGACCCACTTCAGACCTAGAGACATGTACAGACTGAAAGTGAAGGGCTGGGAAAAGATATTCCATGCAAATAGAAACCAAAAGAAAGCTGGAGTAGCAATTCTCATATCAGACAAAATAGACTTTAACATAAAGACTATTGCAAGAGGCAAAGAAGAACACTACATAATGATGAAGGGATTAATCCAAGAGGAAGATAAAGCAATTTTAAATATTTATACACCCAAAATAGGAACACCTCAATACATAAAGCAAATGCTAACAACCATAAAAGGGGAAATCGACAGTAACACAATCATAATACGGGACTTTAACACCCCACATTCACCTATGGACAGATCATCCAAAACGAAAATAAATAACGAAACACAAGCTTTCAATGATACATTAAACAAGATGGACTTAATTGATATTTACAGGACATTCCATCCAAAAACAACAGAATACACTTTCTTCTCAAATGCTCATGGAATGTCCTCCAGGATAGATCATATCTTTGGTCACAAATCAAGCCTTGGTAAATTCAGAAAATTAAAATCATATCAAGTATCTTTCTTGCCCAAAATGCTATGGGACTAGATACCAATTACAGGAAAAACTCTGTAAAATATACAAACACATAGAAGCTAAACAATACACTACTTAATAACCAAGAGATCACTGAAGAAATCAAAGGGGAAATCAAAAAATACTTAGAAATAAATGGCAGTGAAAACATGACGACCCAAAACCTATGGGATGCAGTGAAAGCAGTTCTAAGAGGGAAGTTTAGAGCAACACAGTCCTACCTCAAGAAACAAGACACATCTCAAGTAAACGACCTAACCTTACACCTAAAGCAATTAGAGAAAGAAGAACAAAAAACACCAAGGTTAACAGAAGGAAAGATATAAATTTCAGATCAGAAATAAATAAAAAAGAAATGAAGGGAACAAGAGCAAAGGTCAATAAAACTAACAGTTGTTTCTTTGAGAAGATAAACAAAATTGGTAAACCATTAGCCAGACTCATCAAGAAAAAAGGGAGAAGACTCAAATCAATACAATTGAAATGGAAAAGGAGGAGTAACAACTGACACTGCAGAAACACAAAGGATCATGAGAGATTACTACAAGCAACTACATGCCAATAAAATGGACATCCTAGAAGAAATAGACACATTCTTAGAAAATCACAACCTTCCAAGACTGAACCAGGAAGAAATAGAAAATATAAACAGACTATCACAAGCACTGAAATTGAGACTGTGATTAAAAATCTTCCAACAATCAAAAGCCCAGGACCAGATGGCTTCACAGGCAAATTCTATCAAACATTTAGAGAAAAGCTAACACCTATCCTTCTCAAACTCTTCCAAAATATAGGAGGAACACTCCCAAACTCATTCTACGAGGCCACCATCACCCTGATACCAAAACCAGACAAAGATGTCACAAAGAAAGAAAACTACATGCCAATATCACTGATGAACATAGATGCAAAAAACCTTAACAAAATACTAGCAAACAGAGTCCAACAGCACATTAAAGTATCATACACCATGATCAAGTGGGGTTTATCCCAGGAATGCAAGGATTCTTCAGTAAACGCAAATCAATCAACGTGATACACCATATTAACAAATTGAAGGAGAAAAACCATATGATCATTTCAATAGATGCAGAGAAAGCTTTTGACAAAATTCAACACCCATTTATGATAAAAACCCTGCAGAAAGTAGGCATAGGGAGAACTTACCTCAACATAATAAAGGCCATATATGACAAACCAACAGCCAACATCATTCTCAGTGGTGAAAAACTGAAACCATTTCCACTAAGATCAGGAACAAGACAAGGCTGCCACTCTCACCACTATTATTCAACATAGTTTTGGAAGTTTTAGCCACAGCAATCAGAGAATAAAAAGAAATAAAAGAAATACAAATTGAAAACGAAGTAGAACTGTCACTGTTTGCAGATGACATGATACTATACTAGAGAATGCTTAAGGTGCTACCAGAAAACTGCTGGAGCTAAACAATCAATCTGGTAAAGCAGCAGGATACAAAATTAATGCACAGAAATTTCTTGCATTCCTTTACACTAACAATGAAAAATCTGAAAGAGAAATGAGGGAAACACTACCATTTACCATTGCAACAAAAAGTATAAAATACCTAGGAATAAACCTACCTAAGGAGATGAAAGACCAGTATGCAGAAAACTATAAAACACTGATGAAAGAAATTAAAGATGACACAAATAAATGGAGAGATATACCATGTTCTTGGATTGGATTGGAAGAATCAATATTGTGAAAATGACTATACAACCAAAAGCAATCTACAGATTCAATGCAATCCCTGTCAAACTACCAATGGCATTTTTCATGGAACTAGAACAAAAAAATTCACAATTTGTATGGAAACAAGAAAGTCCCCAAATAGCCAAAGCAAAGAAAGAAAAACAAAGCTGGAGGAATCAGTCTCCCTGACTTCAGACTATACTATAAAGCTACAGTAATCAAGATAGTATGGTATTGGCACAAAAACAGACATATACATCAATGGAACAGGATAGAAAGCCCAGAGATAAACCAACGCACATATAGTCACCTTGATTTTGATAAAGGAGGCAAGAATAAACAATGGAGAAAAGACAGCCTCTTCAATAAGTAGTACTGGGAAAACTGGGAAAATAAGTACATGTAAAAGAATGAAATTAGAACACTTCCTAACACCATACACAAAAATAAACTCAAAATGGATTAAAGACCTAAATGTAAGGCCAGACACTATCAAACTCTTAGAGAAAAACATAGTTAGAACACTCTATGACATAAATCACAGAAAGATCCTTTATGACCCACCTCCTAGAGAAATGAAAATAAAAACAAATATAAACAAATGGGACCTAATGAAACTTAAAAACTTTTCCACAGCAAAGGAAAGCATAAACAAGACAAAAAGAACCCTCAGAATGGGAGAAAATATTTGCAAATGAAGCAACTGACAAAGGATTAATCTCCAAAATTTACAAGCAGCCTATGCAGCTCATATGAAAACAACAAACAACCCAATCCAAAAATGGGTAGAAGACGTAAACAGACATTTCTTCAAAGAAGATATACAGATTGTCAACAAACACATGAAAGGATGCTCAACATCACTAATCATTAGAGAAATGCAAATCAAAACTACAATGAGGTATCACCTCACACCAGTCAGAATGGCCATCATCAAAAAATCTACAAACAATAAATGCTGGAGAGGGTGTGGAGAAAAGGGAACACTCTTACACTGTTGGTGGGAATGTAAATTGATACAGCCACTATGGAGAACAGTATGGAAGTTCCTTAGAAAACTAAAAATAGGACTACCATGTGACCCAGCAATCTCTCTACTGGGCATATACCCTGAGAAAACCATAATTCAAAGAGTCATCTACCACAATTTTCTTTGCAGCTATATTTACAATAGCCAGGACGTGGAAGCAACCTAAGTGTCCATCGACAAATGAATGGATAAAGAAGATGTGGCTCATATATACAATGGAATATTAGCCATAGAAAGAAACAAAATTGAGTTATTTGTAGTGAGGTGGATGGACCTAGAGTCTGTCATACAGAGTGAAGTAAGTCAGAAAGAGAAAAACAAATACTGTACGCTAACACATATATATGGAATCTAAAAAACAAAAAAAAAAGTCTATGAAGAACTTTGGGGCACAACAGGAATAAAGATGCAGATGTCAAGAATGGACTTGAGGACACAGGGAGGGGGAAGGGTAAGCTGGGATTAAGTGAAAGAGTAGCATGGAGTAATATATACTACCAAATGTAAAATATATAGCTAGTGGGAAGCAGCTGCATAGCTCAGGGAGATCAGCTCAGTGTTTTGTGACCAGCTAGAGGGGTGAGATAGGGAGGAATGGAGGGAGGGAGATGCAAGAGGGAGGAGATATGGGGATATATGTATATGTATAGCTCATTCACTTTGTTAAAAAACAGAAAGTAACACACCATTGTAAAGCAATTATACTCCAATAAAGATGTTTAATAAATAAATTAATTAATTGATATTTAAAAATAAACAGGCAAGATGGGAAAGTTCTGAAAATCCATTGCACCTCAATGTGAATATAATTAACATCGCTGTATTGCACACTTAAGAACTAGTTAAGTCAGTAAATTTTATATGTTTTTCACTGCAATTTTTTTAAAAACACGATAAAAACACCTTCATCCTGATTGCCACTCAGCATTCTCATCTGACATTACAGATAAAGCCTCTTCTTTAAGAGTATTTATCTAGCAAACTAGAAATACTGATCACACTGAACTTTAATACAGTTCTTCTCAAGTGATACAACTGTGCTTAGCACAAAGTGAGTGATCAATAAATATAAATCATAGGTAACATCCTACTTTCCCTGTAAATGTGTTGTTATCAATAAATCTATATGCATTTCAAAAAAAAAAGATGAACAAGAAAACCTAAAAAAAAGATGAAAAAATGAGAAAGGCTAATTCAAATAGTTACTAAAATATTATTATAAAACCTCCATATTTAAAATTGTGTGCTATTCAGGAAATCAGTGGGTAGTATCAGAAAAACAATGGGTTAAAAAAGACTATCTAGAAATAGACCCAAGTGCATATGTAAATTTATTATGTATTAAATATGGTATCTCAAATCAGTGGGGGAAAATATGAAAATATTAATAAATGATATTGAGAAAACTGAATAGTCATTTGGAAGAATGTGTCATTGGATCTATATGTCACAACATACACCAGGATCAACTCCAATGAGTTAGATATCTAAATGTAGATGGATGGAAAGGAAGGGAGGGAAGTGGGAGGGGAGAAAGAAGAAAGAAAAGAAAGAAAAAGAAAGAAAGAAAGAGAGAAAGAAGAAAGAAAGAAAGAAAGAAAGAAAGAAAGAAAGAAAGAAAGAAAGAAAGAAAGAAAGAAAGAAAGAAAGAGAAAGAAAGAAAGAAAAGGGAGGTAGGAAGGAAGGAAGGAAGAAAATGACAGAAGTACTATAATAAGATGTGAGTAAATTCCTCTGCTACCTGGGAGAGGGGAAGAAATTCCTAACCATGACTCAATGTCCAGAAGCAATAAAATAAAAGTGGATAATTTTGAAAAGTTAAAAATAAACAATCTTCATAACGTAAGGCAAAAATAATAATAACACTATAAGCAAAATCAAATGACAATGATAAATCATGAAAAAATATTTGCAATTTATATCACAGCAGAGCTGATATCCCTAATATATAGATTCTAAGAAAAGCCAGAAGAAAAATAAAGTAGTTGAAAAATAGTACACCACATACCTAGTGGAATGTCCAAAATCCAAAACACTGACAACACCAAATGCTGGTGAAAATATGGAGCAAGAGGAGCTCTCATTCATTGCTGGTAAGAATGCAAAATGGTACACCCATTTTGGGGGACACTTTGGCAGTTTCTTATAAAACTAAACATAGTCTTAGCTATGACCCAACAATCGCACTCCTTGGTATTTACCCAAATGAGCTGAAAACTTATGTCTACACAAAACCTTGCACATGGCTGTGCATAGCAGTTTTATCCATAATTGTCAAAAATTGGAAGTAACCAAGATGTCCCTCAATAGGTGAATGGATAAATAATCTGTGGTACAGCCAGACAATGGAATATTATTTAGTGCTAAAAAGGAATGAGCTATCAAGCCATGAAAAGACCTGGAGGAAACTTAAGTGTATATTACTAAGTAAAAGAAGACCATTTGAAAAGGCTACATACTGTATGATGCCAACTGTACAACATTATAGAAAAGGTAAAACTATGGATACAGTTAAAAGATCAGTGCTTGCCAGAGGTTTTGGGGAGGGATGGATACATAGACAAGCACAGAAGATTTTTAGGACCATGAAACTATTTTGTATAATAGAATAATGTTGGATACATGTCATGTTACAGAGTATTCATTTGTCAAAACCCATAAAATGTGCAACATCAAGAGGGAATCCTAATGTAAACAATAGACTTTGGATGAAAATGGTGTGTTAATAGCTATCCATTGAAATGAGCAACAACTCTCGTTGAGATGTTGATAGTGGGGGAGGTTGTGTACATGTGGGCACAAGGGTGTATGGGTATTCTATGTACCCTCAGTTTTATGTGCATCTAAAACTACCCTGAAAAATAAAGTCTACTAAAAACTAAGTTAATAAATTAGTAAAATTAATTAGTCTAATATACATGTAATTAGAGTACCATAAAAGAGGAGTGGCAGGAAAAAATATATTTGAGGAAATAGTGGTTGAAATTTGATGAAAACTATAAAGCAACAGATCCAAGATGCTCAACAAACTCCAAGAAGAAACATAAAAAGGTACACCATAATCAAATTGCTTAAAATAAATGATAAAGAGAAAATCTTAAGGCTAGAGAGGGGGAAATTAGCACATTATTTATTTTTAGAAAAGATAATTATGACAGCTGACTTCTAGACAGAAACCCTGCTGGCCAGAAGACAATGGAATGATATCTTTAAAGTAATGAAAGAAAAACTTGTCAACATACAATGCTATACTCAATGAAACTAACCTCTAAAAGTGAAAGCAAATGAAGCCTTGTTCAGATCAACAAAAACTGAGAAAATCTCACCAGCACCCCTGTACCTGAGCACCCAGAGTAATGAACTACATACCTGCAGGTAAATCTATGAAATCTTAAAACTCAATTCGTTCAGTGAATTAATTTCATGTGTCAGATACTCTGTGATATCTGATACTCTGTGTCAGATACTCTGACTTAGTGGCTCTCAACTTGACTACACAGTAGAACTATCTGAGAACATTTTTAAAATTAGAGTTATCCATGTCCCAGCCAGAGCAATTAAGTAAGACAATGAGAGGGGCCTGGCTCTTCAGGTGATTCTAATGTACAGGTAGGGCTCAAACCAGCTGCCTAACTTCACCCCTTAAATCCCAGCCCATTTCCAATCTCCAACCTGCCCTGCTGAAAATAGTTGACATACAGGTCAGGCATGTTTTCCATCAGTTAAATAAAAAGAAATATAATGAACAGGGAAAGCCATATGAGGAATATCAAGTAAACAATTTCACACTTCATCTGCCATCAAAATCACAGTTTAAGGTTGTTTGCTTCACCCATTGGGCTGAAGAAACTCCTTGGCCTCTCCTGAGGGCAACATTTCAGATCCTCCAGAACCCACAAGTAAGTCAGTCTTGTGTATGGTTCTGTGTCTTCCAGAGAAAACAAAGGGGAGAAATGGTAGGTCTTTTTATCTCTGTGCTGCCATCTTGACTGCTTTTCCTGTGTTCAAGTTTGCTTTTCTCCTATAGGTTCTTCCTTTGCTGAGTTGACAGACTCCTAACTCTCTGTCATCAGTACTTCAAGAGCTTCTCTTTCCCATCCACTAGGTGACATATTCTGAGTCACTGACCTGTTAGCAGGGAAAAACAGGTCTCTTTCTTCCAACCTGGCTTAATAAGCTTAGACTTAAGCCTATTAATATAAAACCAAAGTAAATATTTCTTTTCATAGCCCAACATTTATCGTTCCTAGACAAAATTCCTTTTCCAGTAATTTCCACAATAAAAGTACTTTTCTGGGGGTCAAGTCTATGTTAGGTGAATTCAATACTCTGTTATAATCTATACAAGAAGAAAGCATTTCACAACAACAGAAATATTTTAAAGCCATTTCATTTGTAATAAAATCTCTGACAATATGGAGTTGTCTGTGTCCTACCTTATTTCTTAATAGCACCCCTGCTTACTTTCAAAACCCTGCTACTTTGGATAAATTATGTTTACCTTGTTTGTAGACCAAATGAAGACCAGTTTTCACCAGTGACAAAGAGGAATTTTCCCACATAACCAGCACTCATGAACGAGCCGATTCACACAGCCTAACCATCATCCCTGGACATGGTACCACAACCCATGAAAAGGCCAAACTGTTACAGCCCCAGTAATTACAACTAAGACTAAAAGCAATTAATTCTATAAGTTTGAGCTGTTACATTTGATTCTCCTAAAATCGTGTCATATAACTGGGGTATTATGGAGGTTTGCTGACAAAATGAAAATAAGAGTAAGTGTTAAGATAAGCAAAATGAGAAGACAGAAAAACACAACACACATGAAGGAGCAAGATAAAAACCCACCAGACCTAACAAATGAAGAGGAAATAGGCAGTCTTCCTGAAAAGAATTCAGAATAATGATAGTAAAGATGATCCAAAATCTTGGAAATAGAATAGACAAAATGCAGAAACATTTAACAAGGACCTAGAAGAACTAAAGATGAAACAAACAACGATGAACAACACAATAAATGAAATGAAAACTACTCTAGATGGGATCAATAGTAGAATAACTGAGACAGAAGAACGGATAAGTGACCTGGAAGATAAAATAGTGGAAATAATTACTGCAGAATAGAATAAAGAAAAAATAATAAAAAGAACTGAGGACAGTCTCAGAGACCTCTGGGACAACATTAAATGCACCAACATTCGAATTATAGGGGTTCCAGAAGAAGAAGACAAAAAGAAAGGGACTGAGAAAATATTTGAAGAGATTACAGTTGAAAACTTCCCTAATATGGGAAAGGAAATAGTAAATCAAGTCCAGGAAGCACAGGGAGTCCCATACAGGATAAATCCAAGGAGAAACACACCAAGACACATATTAATCAACCTGTCAAAAATTAAATACAAAGAAAACATAATAAAAGAAGCAAGGGAAAAACAACAAATAACACACAAGGGAATCGCCATAAGGTTAACAGCTGAACTTTCAGCAGAAACTCTGCAAGCCAGAAAGAACTGGCGGGACATATTTAAAGTGATGAAGGAGAAAAACCTGCAAACAAGATTACTCTACCCAGCAAAGATCTCATTCAGATTTGATGGAGAAAGTAAAACCTTTACAGACAAGCAAAAGTTGAGAGAGTTCAGTACCACCAAACCAGCTTTACAACAAATGCTAGAGAAACTTCTCTAGGCAAGCAACACAAGAGAAGGAAAAGACCTACAATAATGAGCCCAAAACAAATTAGAAAATGGGAATAGGAACATACATATCGATAATTACCTTAAATGTAAATGGACTAAATGCACCCACCAAAAGACACAGATTGGCTGAATGGATACAAAAACAAGACCCATATATATGCTGTCTACAAGAGACCCACTTCAGATCTAGAGACACATACAGACTGAAAGTAAGGGGATGGAAAAAGATATTCCATGCAAATGGAAACCAAAAGAAAGCTGGAGTAGCAATTTTCATATCAGATAAAATAGAATTTAAAATAAAGACTATTAGAAGAGACAAAGAAGGACACTACATAATAATCAAAGGATCGATCTAAAAAGAAGATATAACAATTGTAAATATTTATGCACCCAACATAGGAGCACCTCAATACATAAGGCAAATACTAACAACCATAAAAGGGGAAATCAACAGTAACACATTCATAGTAGGGGACTTCAACACCCCACTTTCACCAATGGACAGATCATCCAAAATGAAAATGAATAAGGAAACACAAGCTTTAAATGATACATTAAACAAGATGGACTTAATTGATATTTATAGGACACTCCATCCTATAAACAACATCCTAAACAACAGAATACATATTTTTCTCAAGTGCTCATGGAACATTCTCCAGGATAGATCATATCTTGGGTCACTAATCAAGTCTTGGTAAATTTAAGAAAATTGAAATTGTATCAAGTAGCTTTTCTGACAACAATGCTATGAGACTAGATATCAGTTACAGGAAAAGATCTGCAAAAAATACAAACACATGGAGGCTAAACAATATACTACTTAATAACGAAGTGATCACTGAAGAAATCAAACTGGAAATCAAAAAATAACTAGAAACAAATGACAATGGAGACAGGACGACAGAAAACCTATGAGATGCAGAAAAAGCAGTTTAGGAGGGAAGTTTATAGCAATACAAGCCCACCTTAAGAAACAGGAAACATCTCGAATAAACAACCTAACCTTGCACCTAAAGCAATTACAGAAAGAAGAACAAAAAAATCCGAAAGTTAGCAGAAGGAAAGAAATCATAAAAATCAGATCAGAAATAAATGAAAAAGAAATGAAGGAAACAATGGTAAAGATCAATAAAACTAAAAGCTGGTTCTTTGAGAAGATAAACAAAATAGATAAACCATTAACCAGACTCATCAAAAAAAAAGGGAGAAGACTCAAATCAATAGAATTAGAAATGAAAAAGGAGAAGTAACAACTGACACTACAGAAATACAAAAGATCATGAGAGATTACTACAAGTCTCTCTGTGCCAATAAAATGGACAACCTGGAAGAAATGGACAAATTCTTAGAAAGGCACACCTGCCAAGACTGAATCAGGAAAAAATAGAAAATATGAACAGACCAATCACAAGCACTGAAATTGAAACTGTGATTAAAAATCTTCCAACAAACAAAAGCCCAGGACCAGATGGTTTCACAGGCGAATTCTATCAAACATTTAGAGAAGAGCTAACACCTATCCTTCTCAAACTCTTCCAAAATATAGCAGAGGGAGGAACACTCCCAAATTCCTTCTACGAGGTCACCATCACCTTGATACCAAAACCAGACAAGGATGTCACAAAGAAAGAAAACTACACGCCAATATCACTGATGAACATAGATGCAAAATTCCTCAACAAAATACTAGCAAACAGAATCCAACATCACATTAAAAGGATCATACATCATGATGAAGGGGGGTTTATTCCAGGAATGCAAGGATTCTTCAATATACACAAATCAATCAACATGATAAACCATATTAACAAATTGAAGGAGAAAAACCGTATGATCATCTCAATAGATGCAGAGAAAGCTTTCGACAAAATTCAACACCAATTTATGATAAATACCCTGCAGAAAGTAGGCATAGAGGAAACTTTCCTCAACATAATAAGGGCCATATATGACAAACCAACAGCCAACATCATCCTCAATGGTGAAATACTGAAAGCATTTCCACTAAGATCAGGAACAAGACAAGGTTGCCCACTCTCACCACTCTTATTCAACATAGTTTTGGAAGTTTTAGCCACAGCAATCAGAGAAGAAAAGGAAATAAAAGGAATCCAAGTCGGAAAAGAAGAAGTAAAGCTGTCACTGTTTGCAGATGACATGATACTATACATAGAGAATCCTAAAGATGCTACCAGAAAACTACTAGAGCTAATCAATGAATTTGGTAAAGTTGCAGGATACAAAATTAATGCACAGAAATCTTGACATTCCTAAACACTAATGATGAAAAACCTGAAAGTGAAATCAAGAAAACACTCCCATTTACCATTGCCACAAAAAGAATAAAATATCTAGGAATAAACCTACCTAAGGAGACAAAAGATCTGTATGCAGAAAATTATAAGACACTGATGAAAGAAATTAAAGATGATACAAATAGATGGAGAGATATACCATGTTCTTAGATTGGAAGAATCAACATTGTGAAAATGACTCTACTACCCAAAGCAATCTACAGATTCAATGCAATCCCTATCAAACTACCACTGGCATGTTTCACAGAACTCGAACAAAACATTTCACAATTTGTATGGAAACACAAAAGACTCCGAATAGCCAAAGCAATCTTGAGAACGAAAAACAGAGCAGGAGGAATCAGCCTCCTCACCTGAGACTATACTACAAAGCTACAGTAATCAAGACAGTATGGTACTGGCACAAAAACAGAAATATAGACCAATAGAACAGGATAGAAAGCCCAGAGATAAACCCACGCACATATGGACACCTTATCTTTGATAAAGGAGGCAGGAATGTACAGTGGAGAAGGGACAGCCTCTTCAATAAGTGGTGCTGGGAAAACTGGACAGGTACATGTAAAAGTATGAGATTAGATCACTCCCTAACACCATACACAAAAATAAGCTCAAAATGGATTAAAGACCTAAATGTAAGGCTAGAAACTATCAAACTCTTAGAGGAAAACATAGGCAGGACACTCTATGACGTAAATCACAGCAAGATCCTTTTTGACCCACCTCCTAGAGAAATGGAAATAAAAACAAAACAAACAAATGGGTCCTAATGAAACTTCAAAGATTTTGCACAGCAAAGGAAACCATAAACAAGACCAAAAGACAACCCTCAGAATGGGAGAAAATATTTGCAAATGAAGCAACTGACAAAGGATTAATTTCCAAAATTTACAAGCAGCTCATGCAGCTCAATAACAGAAAAACAAACAACCCAATCCAAAAATGGGCAGAAGACCTAAATAGACATTTCTCCAAAGAAGATATACAGACTGCCAACAAACACATGAAAGAATGCTCAACATCATTAATCGTTAGAGAAATGCTAATCAAAACTACAATGAGATATCATCTCACACCAGTCAGAATTGCCATCATCAAAAAATCTAGAAACAATAAATGCTGGGAAGGGTGTGGAGAAAAGGGAACCTTCTTGCACTGCTGGGGGGAATGTGAATTGGTACAGCCACTATGGAGAACAGTATGGAGGTTCCTTAAAAAATACAAATAGAACTACCATATGACCCAGCAATCCCACTACTGGGCATATACCCTGAGAAAACCGAAATTCAAAAAGAGTCATGTACCAAAATGTTCATTGCAGCTCTATTTACAATAGCCCAGAGATGGAAACAACCTAAGTGCCCATCTGAGGATGAATGGATAAAGAAGATGTGGCACGTATATACAATGGAATATTAGTCAGCCATAAAAAGAGACGAAATTGAGCTATTTGTAATGAGGTGGATAGACCTAGAGTCTGTCATACAGAGTGAAGTAAGTCAGAAATAGAAAGACAAATACTATATGCTAACACATATATATGGAATTTAAGGAAAAAAAATGTCATGAAGAACCTAGGGGTAAGACAGGAATAAAGACACAGACCTACTAGAGAACGGACTTGAGGATATGGGTAGGGGGAAGGCTGAGCTGTGACAAAACGAGGGAGGGTCATGGACATATATACACTACCAAACATAAGGTAGATAGCTAGTGGGAAACAGCCGCATAGCACAGGGAAGTCAGCTCGGTGCTTTGTGACCGCCTGGAGGGGTGGGATAGGGAGGGTGGGAGGGAGGGAGATGTAATAGGGAAGAGATATGGGAACATATGTATATGTATAACTGATTCACTTTGTTATAAAGCAGAAACTAACCCACCATTGTAAAGCAATTATACCCCAATAAAGATGTTTAAAAAAAAAAAGAGTGTTAATAATGCCCATACATTTGATTTCTATCTGTCATTCATATGACAAGCCTGGACCCTCTTGACCCACCACTGCTCTCAGTAAAGCATGCATGTACCCTTTACACCTATCTACCTCTACAGTGTTTACCCTCAGGTGTTATTGACATATGTTTTTCACTTTTCCTGGTTAAAAATTCCACCCTTTACAATTTGTATTCTGTCTTAAACATTGGTAGAATCAATAGCATAAGACAATATCCACTATTACAATAAGTAAGAGGAAATAGAGTGGATTCACCATGGTTTAACCCAAGTCTTCGTGAGGGTAGCTGGATGAAAATAGGCATACCTTCCACAGTCCCCATAGAGCCAGCTCTGTATCTCTTTCTTCTAATAGAGCCACTCATAAAATCTTCTAAATGGAATTAGTTTCTTTCAAAAAACAGATGAATTTACAATGATTGTTTCTACATAGCTATTCACCATTAATAAGCTGGACCTTTAACCCAGGCCATCACTGAAATATAGCACGCATGTCTCTCTAGAAATATACCAGAGTGATGTGCTATATCTATTGACCTTTGCAAATAATCTTGCTTTGTGAATAAAAGGGAATGTTAATTTCCTCAAGAGTAGGAGCTGAGGCAGTTGTCAAAGATAAAAGAGAAAAGGACACAATAGGAGCAAACTTTAAAGGTGCTCTGTGTACTGAAATAAGGATAGCAAAGGAGATGGGTGACCTTGAGAATGACAGCAAACTAAAATGGGATTTAGAGGTCCCCACGTATAATGTATTCAACGACACTTTTTATTTCAAATGGACAAGCAACAGAGCAGAATTAATGCCGTGTAGAACTCATGGCTGTGCATTGAAATACACCAAGTTACCAAGACTCATGGGAGTTCTGAACAACCCAGGTGAATGTGGCACCCTTTACGGTGTGTCTGACCAGCAGAATATAGATTTGATTTTCTGATCCTTGAGAAAAGTACAAAGCAGTCACTTTGAGCTAAGGCTCCAAATTACAGCTGTGGTTCAGCTTGGATTCCTTTTGTAGAATAAAACTTGCTGACTAAGGCAATAAGATTTGATTTATCTTTTCCATTTAATGGTGTTTATCAGACTAGAATTTGTCTCTTGTTACCACTCTGAATACATTGGGCTTTGCTGGATACCCAACTCGATACATTTATTTTAACCTCATTGTGGCTATCCGGAAATGAATGTGCTAATTAATAGTAGAAACCAAAGAATAAACATAGAGAGTAAATGCAAAAGGAGAATATTCTTTAGGAGTGGTGTCCAGCTATATTTTAGACAACTCTCAGTTGGCCGAAAAACACACAAAGCAAAGTACTCAGGGGCTTTCAGCCATGAGGAATCAGACAAAAGAAAAAAAAAAGCAGATTGAATGTAGAAATAATTTGTCATTTCAAAAACCTTCCAAAGTGCAATAAAAGACTATTTGGAATCTAATTGAAATGATTCTGGGAATGAAATTACATCAGTGCTTGGTGAAGGCACATTAGGATAATACAGTTGCTTGAGTGAAAAGCTAACGGAGTGCTCAGTTTGGCCTAATGGTGCATGAGGAAGGCACCTTCCAGGGTCACCCACTCCAGCACCACCACAAATCACCATGATGGAGTACACGGAAGACACTAGACTAGGCAGGCCCCTTGCGGTGCACGTCAAAAAGGCCCCCTTTGACTTCAGCTGGAATTATTTGGGATAAGAACAAAAAATAGTAGTGTGTATATGTTATTCCCAACCTCCTAATTTATCCCTCTGTAATAACCTATATGGGAAAAGAATCTGAAAAAGGATAGATAGATGAACACGTATAGCTAAATCACTTTCCTGTACACATGAAACTAACACATTTTAAATCACCTATACTCCAATATAAAATTTAAAAATTTTTTAAATAAATAACAGGGCTTTGCCAAACTCTCCACAAGCATCCTGTTTCAGGTTACTCTGAGGATGAGGAGTGTTTCTCTCTCCCATACAGAAATAAAAGGGCACTCGGCTATCCCCTTGTAAATGGAATGGAAGGTCTGAACCCTACATTTCTTTAAAATCATTCTGTTTAGTTCAACCAATATTACCTGAACATACCTAAGTACTAGGCACACTCTGTACTTAACGTTGGGGATCCTGCAAGTCACAACACTTATTTTCATAAAGTCACTGCATAGTGGGGGATAAATTATAATAACGCAATGTGATTATACTAAAAACATGCATGAAGTCCAGAATGATTTGTTCCATCTGAAGAATTCACACACATGGAGATGCCTAAGGTTCACCCTGCAGATAAGGTGGAGAAGGGTACACCCACCCAACATGGAGAAGGAAGTAACTGGAGTGAATATCCAGACTGCTATTGCCAAGGTCACTGAGGGGGTTATACAGCAAGGGTCAGGTTGCCATCCAGCTGTGGGGGCCTTTTAAGTTTAGACCTAAGCATTAACAGAGACTTCACAATAAAATCTTTGCTTGAAAGAGTTGTCTATTTTCTTTTTCTCTAATTCTTTTCTTCACATTTTCCCTTGAGCCTACTCCAAACAGGCATTTAACTTCACCACTCCACTAAAATAGCTTTTGTTAAGATCACCAGTATCTTTATGTTGTAAAATCCATAGTGAATTTTCAATCCTTAAAAATGTGATCATCCAGCAACATTTAATAGAATTGCCACATCCTTTTTCTTGAAACCCTTTCTTCCTGTGGCTTCTGGGACATCAGTCTCACCTCCCACCTCAAAGACCTGCCTTCCATCTCCTGTGTGGTTCCTCCTCATTCCCTGTCACTCTGTGTTGGAGAGCCCCGGACCTCAGACTTCTGGGCTCCATTCAAACTAAATTCCTAGCATAGCTCACACTTACAAAAAGTAATTAAAAAAAAAAAAAAGCTCCTTTTGAGGATGTAAACACATTAAAAAAAAAAAGCATCTAAATGCTGATGACTCCCACGTTTATGCCTCTAGCTTAGACCTCAACAGTGAACTCCAAGTTCGTATATCTCACTGCCTACTAAGCATTTGTACTTGAAGTCTCATAGGAGTCTCAGCCTTACCACAACCCAGAAGAAACTTCTTACTCCTCCCCAACCTGTTACTGCTCTGATCTTACTCACTTCAGTTACTAGTTTCTCCATTTTTCCTTTGTTCATGGCGGAAACCTTGTTATCACCCATGACTCTTTTCTTTCTCTTACATCCCACTTCGAACCCAACACAAAATCTCTTTCAAAATACACCCAGACTCTGACCTCCTCTCAGCACCTCCACTGCCCAAATATTGGTCCAAGTCACAATCATCCCTCACTGAGAATATCGTAACAGTCTCCACAAAGGGTCTCCCTGCTTCTGTTCTTGTGATCAGAGTGATTGTTCAAAAACTCAGATCAGATCATGGCGTTCCTCTGCTCCAATCCCTCCAATATCTTCTCACCCAAGTCAGAGTAAAATCAACAGTTTCCTCCCAACTCTGCTACCCTAACCTCACCCCCATTACTTCCACCCACTCTCTGCTCACTCAGTCTTGGCCACTTGAGCCTCCTTGCTGGTCCTAGAACATGCAGAGCATCCTCCCACTTCAGAATTTTACACATACTCTCCCCTCTGCTTCCAAAGCTCTTCTCTCCCAGAATCGCATGGCTCACTTTCTCACTTTCTTTAGGACCTATTTCAATATCACCTTTGCCACAAGATCTTCCATGATCATTTTTTATGAAAGAGCAACTCCACCCCTTTACTCCAGCATTCCTTCTTCCCCCTCCCTCCTTTTTCTAAATTGCACATATTACCAGCTGACATATTATGTGTTTTTGTGTGTATTTATTTGTCTGCCCACCTCCACCAGAATGTAAGTACTGTGAGGATGAAGACTTTGCCTCTTGTGTTCACTGGTGTACCCCCCAGCTCTCAGAATGGTGCCAGCTGCATAGTGGGTACCTAATAAAAATTTATTGACTGACTGCATGAACAAACAGAAACAGTTCCTAGCAACTGAGTACTCAGAAGAAAGCCAGTTCTTTAGAATGCCATCAATTACAGTTCCTCCAAAGAAGCTAGAGACATACCAGAACCACAGAATTCCAAACAAAACACACACAGACAGACACACACACACACACAAATGCATGTACATACACAGAGTATGTACTGAAATTCTCATAATTGAATACAACTGCAATCACTTATAAGACCCTCTGATAAACTTTATAAAGTTGCTAGTTTCAGTACCTCATCTTAAGTGTTGTTATATCTTGGACTAGATTTGCACTTGAACCCTATCTGAGTAGTAAGGTCAAGGTTCTACTGCCTTTGGAGAAAAGTTTATACTAACATTTCTTGAAGAATTTTGGGAGAAAACTAGGTACTAAAATTTATGATGTACATGTCCTTCTACTAGGAATTGCATTCTGGGTATATAACCTAGTTTCCTACACTAGGTAAATAACCTAGTGTTCCATGTGTACACAGGGAGAGATGAATGGGAAATGTTTCTTGCAGCATTATTTGTAATAGGGAGAAATTGGAAACAACCTAAATATCTACCAAAGGAAGATGGATATATAAACTGTGGTCTGTTCATACAGTAGAATACTAAGTGGCCTTCAGAATTAGAGACTTATTTATCAGCTTGAATAAAGCTCAAAAGCATTGTTGAGCAAAAGGGCAAGTTGCAGGATGCATACCACATAACACCACTTACCTAAAGCTTGAAAGTGTGTGGCACGATACTATATAGGATTTATGGAGACAAAAGCAGCAGAGTAAAAGTATAAAATGATAAATACCGAATTCAATAAGGTTGTTACCTCTGGATAGGGTGGGATGGAAGGAGGGGCATGGAGGTCTAAACTGTACCTGCAATGACTTTTTTTAAAATTTTATTAAAGTAAGTTGATTTACATTGTTGTGTTAATTTCTTCTGTACGGCAAAGTGACTCAGTAACTCAGTTATACATATATATTGGTATATATATCACAGGATCTTTTTGTTTATCCATCCTATATAAAATAATTTGCATCTGCTAATCCCAAACTCTCAATCCTTCCCTTCCCCCCTCCCCCTTGGCAACCACAAGTCCGTGAGTCTGTTTCTGTTTCATAGATATGTTGATTTGTATCATATTTTAGATGCCACATAAAAGTGATATCATATGGTATTTGTCTTTCTCTCTCTGACTTAACAAAGAAAATACTTCTGAAGGAAATGTGTCAAGGTTTTAAGATTTGCCAAAGCTTGGCAGCACTTTTCATTACTTCTCTCTGCTTTCCTATGTGCTTGAAACATTTCATAATAGAAAGAATTTTTTTCCCCAAATTAGGGAAAACCAGATAAAGAGCCCCCTTAACACACTGCAATATTAATGAAGCTCAATTATATTTACAAGGGCATTCCAGGTGGAGAAAATTGTATTTGCATAATTGCTTATTTTGGTAACACTAGTAGTCAGAGTTAAATTATGAATGACTTTATAAGTCATGCTAAGCGGTTGGAATTTTATTCTGTTGGCAATGGAATGTCATTGAATTTTAAGCAAGGGAGTAACGTGACTTGATTTACATTTTAGTGAGATCACTCTTGGAGCGCAATTTGGGGAATAGAATGGAAGACTGAAGTGGATGGGGGTAGTCAGACCAGTTTGGAGGCTTTTACAATGATCCAGGCAGAAGACAAAGCAGTCCTGGACTCAGCTAATGACATGGGTATGGAGAAAAGCAGATGAATGCAAAAGTTTTGGGGAAATAAAGTCAACAGGACTCTGATGGGCAAAGTACAGGAGGATGTCTGGGATGCCTTTCACGTTTCCAGCTTATTGGAATGAGGGGATCATGATGCACTAGGATAGGGAATTAAGGGGAAGCACAGATTTGGGAGTGGCCAGGAAGACAAAGAGTTAATGCATGTTGAATTCCAGCTGTCCTCAGACATCACTGGGGAGGATACACAAGAAGCAGGTGTATCAACAGGTCTGCAGCTCTGGGAGAGAATTCAAAGCTAAAGATACATATTTGGTAAATAGATATTCCACATTCATGGAAGTGAATGAGATCTGTCTGGAGAGTACAGAGACAGAGATTAAGGAGAGAAGAGAACAAAGGAAGGAACTCTGAGATCACACAATTGAATGGGAGATGCCGAAGAGGATCCATGAAGAAGACTGAGAAGAAATGGGTGGAACTGTGGAGGAAGAATCCAGAGATCATGGGAGGCAACTTCATGCCACGGAGCCTGACAGCTGAAATCGGTCAGCCCAACCCCTCTGCTCTCCCCAGCACTGGAATGATTGACAACTGGCTCCTCCTTGTGAAGGTGAATTTCTCCATTTGGGCTTTGGGTGACTTGAAAGTGGATGTGTAAACCCATGAAGAACATTGGTATGTTGTCAAGAAAAGTCTTAAGGGATCAATTTCCAGATCCTCAAATTCCATATGACCCCTCCTAAAACCGACCTTCCCGGGATTACACTATGCATTAAACGGTCTTTCCCCACTCCCCTTCAATGGTCACTTTCTTTTCTCTTCACAAAAGAAAGGCATTCTCCTCATGTATACTTGTATACATTCCATAGGATATACAAACCTCTAAAGGGCCAAAGAAACAATTCAAGCTTTTAGTCTCAGCAAAACCTTCCTGACTCAACTGGGCCTTGTGTGTTCTCCGAGCCTGCAGATTTCCGTGAAGGGCTCAGCGTGGCTCTAAAATCCTGGGTTCCACATCTGACTTTGTGGCCTCTTCTAATCCTCCATATTTCCTGCCACTTATTCCCATGTTCATTTCTGCACAGGCTTTGACCACCTTCATGAGGGTACATCTTGGAAGCTCCTGGCCTCAGCTTCTCTGGTGCTGTGGGAGGGTGGGAGCTCACATAGGTGAAATCCCACAGGTAAGGAAGGTAACTCTCTGCAGGGTGATCCTGGAGCTGTGACTCAGGCAGGTAAATGCTTCTCCCCTTATTCACAGAGAGGTGGTCCTGACACACATTTTGGCAGCAGCCAGGCTTCTGTAGCAGAGGCCAGCAGGCAAAGCTCCCTTTCTTGACCCTTCTACCCCTGTCTCACTGTTCCCTGCAGGCAAGCCTTTGTCTCAGGCTCCACTTTAGTGGGAACCCAGGCTAAGAGAGTTGGGATGTTCTGAATTCAGATATTTTGTCAGATGGAACAGAAGGAGTGAGGGCAATTTCATCTAACAACTTCCCATCTCCCATTCCTAGACAACTGCCAAAAAGCAGTTAGGGAGAGTGCTTGCTAGGAGAGAAAGCAGAACGTGAAAAGTACAAAAGGCCAGTGACAAACTCAAGGCAAAGGCTCTGATCCTCCTATCTGTCCTAGAACTAGAATATTTGAGACATGTGGAAGGTACACCAGGAAATCCAGCTAGCTAGGAGGCGCACCATCTCTGCATGTTTTCAGTGAAAAGCATTTGGTGAGAACTCACATATATGCTTTCATGATCTCAAGGAGGAAGTGTAAAACTTCCTCAACCAGTCAGTGTTACAGCTTCAGGTAAAAGAATACATGTGAAGGTGAGTTAGCACCTTATAGTATCTTGAACATTTATTGAGATACGTAGGAGAAACAAGTTCATTAACTTGTACTGAAATGTTACTGAATCCGTATTCGCTTGTTTCTTAGTGCAAGCCTCCTGTTTGTTGTCAACCACTCTTATGCTTGTTTATTCATTGCTATTACACCTACGTTAAATTTAGATTAACTTGATAGAAATATGTTCTTGATTTCACTGTAAATAATGTGTAAAATCATTAATCCACCTCTTACAAGTTCCACATTTACTGGTAGCCCAAGACCTTCTTTTCTTTCTGCTATGAATTTCCACAAAGCAGGTTAATCTGCACCCTTGAAGCAGAGCATTTCCTTGTGAATGGAAATAGGAAAAAATGTTCCCCAAATCGATTGATGTAATTGCCCTGAAATTTAGAAAAATTATTCTAATTAATTTATCCTCCTCAGAAAAAGATATGCTCCTTAATTCTCTCAAATGTATAAATATAATTATATTGAACTTGAAATGAAATCATGGGCCTGTGTATAATATTGAAGCATGTGACTCTCTGACCTCCACATATTTTTGAGGCAGTTTGAAATGACGTAGAAAATTTAAATTTAGGTGAATATATAGGTCTCCATTCACAGCCAATGGGAAAAATCCTAAAATACACACTTTCCAGTTTTGTGGAGTTGGTTTTTACTCAGTTGCCATCTAGTCTTAGCTCCATACACAGGAGTCTGTAAATGAAATAAAAACAGGTATAATTAGGGGGTATTTGATAAGCCTTGATAAAGACTTCTTGGTATATTTCCCAGGAAATGAGAAAGTTAATAATTCTAAAGACTAGCTTAAAAATACTGTGACAAGTCAGTACTTTTCTATGTTTTGCCTTGAACAAAATTTAAAAGTAGGTATAACAGTGGTCAATAGTTAGATTATAAAATATAATTTTTGATATATCACTATGAATCTGAGTATATAACTTGGAAAAATTTTCTAAGAATTGAATGATGTATAAAAATCATTCCACTTTCTTCTGTTTACTATTTAAATAACATCTCTCATGTAACATACAAAAAAGTAGGAATAGCATTGATGCTTAATCTTGTCTCATTCAAGCAATAAGTTATATTTATCTATGGACACATGACGTAATTAGAAAAAAGAAAATATTGACCTCACAAAGCAATGCAGTTCCCATAAAATTTTACTTTCCAGATTTAATAATCATCATGATCTTTAACAAATATATTGATTTGATAATCATGTATTTAAAATAATTATAACTTATACCAAGACTTCAGCCTTATCTTTGAGAAAATATTAAAATTTCCATTTATGTACATATTTTTATTGCAGAGAAGTTTGATAGAATAATGCATAAGACTTTTAGCATGAAACTATATTTTGATACAATTCTATGGGGAACACATATTTCAAGGAGAAAAGATGATGGAAAATTTTCATCTGTAAAAGAGCTCACATATGTATTTTTTTGTAGATGATATCAAATCATGAATATCAAATCATTATGAAATTTAGATTTCTTTGTTTACATTAAAAGTTATGTAACAGTTTTGTTTTGTAACTGAAATATTTATTTGTATCAGAAATTACATCCTTTTCAACTGTTTCAAATTATGATGAAAAATTTTAGATGATTGCATGAAAATACATAAGGGGATACATAGTTTTTAAAAATTTATTTGGCAGTTATGCAGGAAAAAGTATTTGAAGAGCACTATATTATTTTCCACTTGCTACTGTAACATGTTACCACAAACTCAGTGACTAATACACATGTATTCTCACACATTTCTGTAGGTTGGAAGTCTGACATGTGTCTCACTGGGTTGAAAGTAAACTGTTAGTGAGACCTTCAAGATGGCAGAGGAGTAAGACGTGGAGATCACCTCCCTCACCATGAATACATCAGAAATACATCTACATGTGGAACAACTCCTACAGAACACCTACTGAACGCTGGCAGAACATCTCAGACTTCCCAAAAGGCAAGAAACTCCCCATGTACTTGGGTAGGGTAAAAGAAAAAACAGAGACAAAAGAATAGGGACAGGACCTGCACCTCTGGGAGGGAGCTGTAAAGGAGGAAAAGTTTCCACACACTAGGAAGCCCCTTCACTGGCGGAGGTGGGGGATGGTGGGAGGGAAGCTTTGGAGCCATGGAGAAGAGCACAGCAACAGGGGTGCAGAGGGCAAAGTGGAGAGATTCCCACACAGAGGATCAGTCCGGACCAGCACTCACCAGCCCAAGAGGCTTGTCTGCTCAACTGCTGAGACAGATGGGGGCTGGGAGCTGAGGCTGGGCTTCGGAGGTCAGATCCTAGGGAGAGGACTGGGGTTGGCTGCATGAACACAGCCTGAAGGGGACTAGTGTGCCACAGCTAGCTGGGAGGAAGTCCGAGGAAAAGTCTGGACCTGCCTAACAGGCAAGAGACCATTGTTTTGGGGTGTGCAAGGAGAGGGGATTCAGACCACCACCTAAATGAGCTCCAGAGACAGGCGTGAGCCATGGCTATCAGCACAGACACCAGAGATGGGCATGAGATGCTAAGGCTGCTGTTGTGGCCACCAAGAAGCCTGTGTGCAAGCACAGGTCACTATCCACACCTCCCCTCCCAGGAGCCTGTGCAGCCCGCCACTGTCAGGATCCCATGATGCAGGGACTTCCCTGGGAGAATGCACAGCATACCTCAGGCTGTTGCAACATCATGCTGACCTCTGCTGAGGCAGGGTCACCCCACATTCTGTACCCCTCCCTTCCCCCAGCCTGAGTGAGCCAGAGCCTCTTAATCAGCCACTGCTTTAACCCTGTCCTGTCTGGGCAGGAACAGATGCCCTCAGGTGACCTGCACACAGAGGTGGGGCCAAATCCAAAGCTGAACCCCAGGAGCTGTGCAAACAAAGAAGAGAAAGGGAAATCTCTCCCAGCAGCCTCAGGAGCAGTGGATGAAATCTCCACAATCAACCTGACGTACCCTGCATCTGTGGAATATCTGAATAGACAACGAATCCTCCCAAAATTGAGGCGGTGGACTTTGGGAGCAACTGTAGACTTGGGGTTTGCTTTCTGCATGTAATTTGTTTCTGGTTTTATGTTTATCATAGTTTAGTATTTAGAGTTTATTATCATTGGTAGATTTGTTTATTGATTTGGTTGCTCTCTTCCTCCTTTTTTTTATATACAGATTTTTTTTCCTTTTTCTCTGTGAGTGTGTATGTGTATGCTTCTTTGTGTGATATTGTCTGTATAGCTTTGCTTTTACCATTTATCCAAGGGTTCTCTCTGTCTCCTTTTTGTTTCATTGTTTCTTTTAGGTCTTTTTGCTTTTTTTTGTTTTGTTTTTTAGTATCGTTTTTAGTGCTGTTATCATTGGTGGATTTGTTTTTTGGTTTGGTTGCTCTCTTCTCTCTTTCTTTTTCTTTTTTTATTACTTTTTAATCTTTTAATTTTTAATAAGTATTTTTTATTTTAATAACTGTATTTTATTGTATTCTTTATTCCCTTCTTTTTTTCCCCCCTTTTCTTCTGAGCCATGTGGCTGACAGGATCTTGGTACTCTGGCTGGGTGTCAGGCCTTTGCCTCTGAGGTGGGAGAGCCGAGTTCAGGACATTGGTCCACAAGAGACCTCCCAGCTCCATGTAATATCAAATGGCAAAAGCTCTCCCAGAGATCTCCATCTCAATGCTAACACCCAGATCTATTCAATGACCAGCAAGCTACAGTGCTGGACACCATATTCCAAACAACTAGAAAGACAGGAACACCACCCCACCTATTAGCAGAGAGACTACCTCAAATAATAATAAGGTCACAGGCACCCCAAAACACACCACTGGACATGGTCCTGCCCACCAGAAAGACAAGATCCAGCCTATCCACAAGAACACAGGCAGTAGTCCCCTCAACCAGGAATCCTACATGACCCACTGACACAACCTTAGCTACTGGGGGCAGACACCAAAAACAATGGGACCTATGAACTTGCAGGCTGTGAAAAGGAGACCCCAAACAGAGTAAGTTAAGCAAATAAGAAGACAGCAGATGAAAGAGCAAGATAAAAACCCAACAGACCAAACAAATGAAGAGGAAACAGGCAGTCTACCGGAAAAAGAATGCAGAGTAATAACAAAAGATAATAAAAAACCTTGGAAATAGAATGGAGAAAATACAAGACATTTAATAAGGACCTAGAAGAACTAAAGAGCAAACAAACAATGATGAACAACACAATAAATGAAATTAAACATTCTCTAGAAGGAATCAATAGCAGAATAACTGAGGCAGAAGAACGGATAAGTGACCTGGAAGATAAAATAGTGGAAATAACTACTGCAGAGCAGAATAAAGAAAAAAAAATGAAAAGAATTGAGGACAGTCTTAGAGACTTCTTGGACAACATTAAATGCATACATATTCAAATTATAGGGGTCCAGAAGAAGAAGAGAAAAAGAAAGGGACTGAGAAAATATTTGAGGAGATTATAGTTGAAGAGTTCCCTAATATGGGAAAGGAAATATTAATCAAGTCCAGGAAGTACAGAGAATAGAGTCCCATACAGGTTAACCCAAGGAAAAACCTTGACACCAAGACACATATTAATCAAGGTATCAAATACAAAGAAAATGTGTTAAAAGGAGCAAGGGAAAAACAACAATAATATACAAGGGAATCTGCATAAGGTTAACAGCTGATCTTTCAGCAGAAACTCTACATGCCAGAAGAGAGTGGCAGGACATATTTAAACTGATGAAAGGGAAAAACCTACAACAAAGATTACTCTACCCAGCAAGGAACTCATTCAGATTTGACAGAGAAATTAAAACCTTTACAGACAAGCAAAAGCTAAGAGAATTCAACACAACAAAAGGAGCTTTACAACAAATGCTAAAGGAAATTCTCTAGGCAGGAAAGACAAGAGAAGGAAAAGACCTACAATAACAAACCCAAAACAAATAAGAAACTGGTAATAGGAACATACATATGGATAATTACCTTAAATGTAAACGGATTAAATTCTCCAACCAAAAGACATAGATTAGCTGAATGGATACAAAAACAAGACCCATATATATGTTGTCTATTAGAGACCCACTTCAGCCCTAGAAACACATACAGACTGAAAGTGAGGGGACAGAAAAAGATATTCCATGCAAATGGAAATCAAAGGAAAGCTGGAGTAGCAATTCTCATATCAGACAAAATAGACTTTAAAACAAAGCCTATTACTAGAGAAAAAAAAAGGACACTATATAATGATCAAGGGATCAGTCCAAAAAGAAGACATAACAATTGTAAATATTTATGCACCGAAAATAGGAGTACCTCAATACATAAGGCAAATACTAACAACCATAAAAGAGGAAATTGACAGCAACACAATCATAGTAGGGGACTTTAACATCCCACTTTCACCAATGGACAGATAATCCAAAATGAAAATAAATAAACACAAGCTTTAAATGATACACTAAACAAGACGGACTTAAATGATATTTATAGGACATTCCATCCAAAAACAACAGAATACACATTCTTCTCAAGTGCTCATGGAACATTCTCCAGGATAGATCATATCTTGGGTCACAAATCAAGCCTTGATAAATTTAAGAAAATTGAAATTGTATCAAATATCTTTTCTCACCACAACGCTATCAGACTAGATATAAATTACAGGAAAAATTCTGTAAAATATACAGAAACATGCAGGCTAAACAATACACTACTTAATAACCAAGAAATCACTGAAGATATCAAAAAGGAAATCAAAAAATTCCTAGAAACCAATGACAATGAAAACACGATGACCTGAAACCTACGGGATGCAGCAAAAACAGTTCTAAGAGGGAAGTTTAGAACAATACATCCTACCTTAAGAAACAAGAAACATCTCAAACAAACAACCTAACCTTACACCTAAAACAATTAGAGAAAGAAAAACAAAAAAAAACCCCAAAGTTAGAAGAAGGATAGAAATCATAAAGATCAGATCAGAAAGAGATGAAAAAGAAATGAAGGAAACAATAGCAAAGACCAATAAAACTAAAAGCTGGTTCTTTGAGAAGATAAACAAAATTGATAAACCATTAGCCAGACTCATTAGGAATAAAAGGAAGAAGATTCACATCAACAGCATTAGAAATGAAAAAGGAGAAGTAACAACCGACACTGCAGAAATACAAAGGATCATTAGAGATTACTGAAAACAACTATACCCCAATAACATGGACAACCTGGAAGAAATGGAAAAATTCTTAGAAATGCACAACCTTTCGAGACTGAACCAGGAAGAAATAGAAAATATGAACAGACCAATCACAAGCACTGAAATTGAGACTGTGATTAAAAATCTTCCAACAAACAAAAGCCCAGGACCAGATGGCTTCACAGGCAAATTCTATCAAACATTTAGAGAAGAGCTAACACCTATCCTTCTCAAACTCTTCCAAAATATAGCAGAGGGAGGAACACTCCCAAACTCAATCTACGAGGCCACCATCACCCTGATACCAAAACCAGACAAAGATGTCACAAAGAAAGAAAACTACAGGCCAATATCCCTGATGAACATAGATGCAAAAATCCTCCACAGCATACTAGCGAAGAGAATCCAACAGCACATTAAAAGGATCATACACCATGATCAAGTGGGGTTTATTCCAGGAATGCAAGGATTCTTCAGTGAAAGCAAATCAATGTGATAAACCATATTAACAAATTGAAGGAAAAAAACCATATGATCATCTTAATAGATGCAGAGAAAGCTTTCAACAAAATTCAACACCGATTTATGATAAAAACCCTCCAGAAAGTAGGCATGGAGGGAATTTACCTCAACACAATAATGACCATATATGACAAGCCCACAGCCAACATCATCCTCAATAGTGAAAAACTGAAATCATTTCCACTAAGATCAGGAAGAAGACAAGTTTGCTTACTCTCACCACTATTATTCAACATAGTTTTAGAAGTTTTAGTCACAGCAATCAGAGAAGAAAAAGAAATAAAAGGAATACAAATTGGAAAATAAGAAGTAACGCTGTCACTGCAGATACAGATGACATGATACTATACATAGAGAATCCTAAAGATGCTACCAGAAAACTACTAGAGCTAATCAATGAATTTGGTAAAGTTGCAGGATACAAAATTAATGCACAGAAATCTCTGGCATTCCTATACACTAATGATGAAAAATCTGAAAGTGAAATCAAGAAAACATTCCCATTTACCATTGCAACAAAAGAATAATACACCTAGGAATAAACCTACCTAAGGAGACGAAAGACCTGTAAACAGAAAACTATAAGACAATGATGAAAGAATTTAAAGATGATACAAACAGATGGAGAGATATACCATGTTCTTGGATTGGAAGAATAACATTGTGAAAATGACTATACTGCCCAAAGCAATCTGTAGATTCAATGAAATCCCTATCAAACTACAGCTGGCATTTTTCACAGAACAAGAACAAAAAAATTTCACAATTTGTATGGAAACACAAAGGACCTCAAATAGCCAAAGCAATGTCGACAAAGAAAAACAGAGTTGGAGGAATCAGTCTCCCTGACTTCAGACTATACTACAAAGCTACAGTAATCAAGAGAGTATGGTACTGGCACAAAAACAGAAATATAGATCAATGGAACAGGATAGAAAGCCCAGAGATAAACCCACACACATTTGGTCATCTTTTCTTTGATAAAGGAGGCAAGAATATACCATGGAGAAAAGAGAGCCTCTTCAATAAGTGGGGCTGGAAAAACTGGACAGCTACATGTAAAAGAATGAAATTAGAACACTCCCTAACACCATACACAAAAATAAACTCAAAATGGATTAAAGACCTAAATGTAAGGCCAGACACTATAAAACTTTTAGAGGAAGACATAGGCAGAACACTCTATGACATAAATCACAGCAAGATCCTTTTTGACCCACCTTCTAGAGAAATGGAAATGAAAACAAAAATAAACAAATGGGACCTAATGAAACTTAAAAGCTTTTGCACAGCAAAGGAAACCATAAACAAGATGAAAAGACAGCCCTCAGAATGGGAGAAAATATTTGCAAATGAAGCAACTGACAAAGGATTAATCTCTGAAATTTACAAGCAGCTCATGCAGCTCGATATCAAAAAAACTAACAACCCAATCCAAAAATGGGCAGAAGACGTAAACAGACATTTCTCCAAAGAAGATATACAGATTGCCAGCAAACACATGAAAGGATGCTCAACATCACTAATCATTAGAGAAATGTAAATTAAAACTACAATGAGGTATCACCTCACACCAGTCAGAATGGCCATCATCAAAAAATCTAGAAACAGTAAATGCTGGAGAGTAAATGCTGGAGAGGGAACACTCTTGCACGGCTGGTGGGAATGTGAATTGATAGAGCCACTGAGGAGAACAGTATGGAGGTTCCTTAAAAAACTGAAAATAGGACTACCATATGACCCAGCAATCCCACTGCTGGGCATATACCCTGAGAAAACGATAATTCAAAAAGAGTCATGTACCATAATATTCTTTGCAGCTCTATTTACAATAGCCAGGATATGGAAGCAACCTAAGTGCCCATCAACAGATGAACGGACAAAGAAGATGTGGTATATATATACAATGGAATATTACTCAGCCATAAAGTGAAATGAAATTGAGTTATTTGTAGTGAGGTGGATGGACCTAGAGTCTGTCATACAGAGTGAAGTAAGTCAGAAAGAGAAAAACAAATACCATATGCTAACACATACATATGGAATCTAAAATAAAAAGATAAAGGAAAAAAAGGTTCTGAAGAACCTAAGGGTAGGACAGGAATAAAGACACAGACGTAGAGAATGGACTTGAGGACACAGGGGCAGGGGAAGTGTAAGCTGGGATGAAGTGAGAGAGCAGCATGCACATATATACACTACCAAATGTAAAATAGATAGCTAGTGGGAAGAAGCCACGTAGCACAGGGAGATCAGCTCTGTGCTTTGTGACCACTTAGAGGAGTAGGTTAGGGAGGGTGGGAGGGAGGCGCAAGAGGGAGAGTATATGAGGATATATGTATACGTATAGCTGATTCACTTTGTTATAGAGCAGAAACTAAGAACAAAAAAGCAAAGTGTTAGCAGGGTTGTATTCCTTCATGGGGATCTAGGAGCAAGTTCATTTCCTTGCCTTTTCTGGCTTCTAAAGCCACCCATGTTCCCTGACTCGAGAACCTATTCATCCATCTGCAGAGCCAGCAACGTGGGCCCAGTTCCTTCTCACACTGCTGTCTCTCTGTCTCTCTCCTGTCTCCCTTTGTGATCACAGTGGACCCACCCAGATAATCCAGGATAATCACTTACGTTAAATCAACTGATCATCAACTGTAATTCCATCTTCAGCTTAATCCCTTTCTGCCACAACCTGACCTAACATGTTCCAGGGGCAGGGATCAGGACGTGGACATCTTTGGGAGCATTATTCTGCCTGCCACAACCACTGCTCTCTCATTCCCACCCATTTCTTCATTTTCTGCTAAAACACACCATCAATTATTCTCTTTCTTTATATCACCAACTCTTTTCTACTTGTTTCTTCCTCAGGAGTAGAGAATACATCTACCTTATTCACCATGTGGCCTATTTGTCATGCATAAATGAATAGATAACAAAAATCATTAAACAAAGACTTCTGTCCAGTTTGAACTCCCCAGATAATGTCCTAACTCTCTCTACCCCTTCACAGCAATAAATGGATGTTGAATTCTGTCAAGTTCTTTTTCTGCATCTATGGAGATGATCGTATGATTTCTCCTTAATTTTGTTCATGTGCTTTATCACATTGATTGATTTGTGGATATTGAATCATCCTTGTATCCTGGAATAAATCCCACTGATTATGGCATATGATCCTTTTAATGTGTTGTTGAATTTGGTTTGCTAATATTTTGTTGAGGATTTTTGCATATGGGTTCATCAGGGATATTGGTCTATAATTTTCTTCTCTTGTGGCATCCCTGGTTTTGGTATCAGGGTAATGTTGGCCTCATAAAATGAGTTTGTAAATGTTCCTTCCTCTTCTAATTTTTGGAAGAGTTTGAGAAGGATTGGTGTTAATTCTTCTTTGAGTGTTTTGTAGAATTCATCAGTAAAGCCATCTGGTCCTGGACTTTTGTTTGTTGGAATGTTTTTCATTACTGTTTCAATCTCCTTACTGGTGACTGGTCTGTTCAGATTTTCTAATTCTTCATGATTAAGTCTTGGTAGGTTGTATATTTCTAGAAATCCACCTATTTCTTCTAGATTGTCCACTTTTCTGGAATATAATTATTTGTAATAGGCTCTTTTGGTCCTTTGTATTTCTGTAGTTATCAGAACATCTCTTTCATTTCTGATTTTAAGTCTTGTCTCCTTTTTTTCAGGAGAATCTAGCTAAATGTTTGTCAATTTTGTTTATCTTTTCAAAGAACCAGCTCTTAAAATCATTTGGTCTATTCTACTGTCTTTTTATTCTCTATTTCATTCATTTCCATTCTGATCTTTGTTATTTTCTTCCTTCTACTAACTTTGTGGTTTGTTTGTTCATTACTTTTCTAATTGCTTGAGGTATAAAGTTTTTATTTGAGATTTGTCCTGTTTTTTTATGTAGGCATTTATTGCTATAAACTTCCCTCTTAGAACTGCTTTCATTGCATCCTGTAAATTTTGGTATAATATATTTCCATTTTCGTTTGTCTCAAGGTATTTTTTGATTTCTCTTTTGAGTTCTTCTTTTACCCACTGATGGTATATAGCATGTTGTTTAATCTCCACTTATTTGTGAATTTTCTAGCTTTCTTCTTGTAATTGATTTCTAGTTTTATTTCACTGTGGGCAGAAAAGGTGCTTGATAAGATCAAGTTCATTTTCTTAAATTTATTAAGACATTGTGTAAACTAACATATGACTTATTCTGAAGAATATTCCATGTAGCCTTAAGAAGAATGTGTATTCTGCTGCTGTTGGATGAAATGCTCTGTAGATGACTGTTAAGTCCATCTTGTTTAATGTGTCATTTAAGGCCAATGATTCTTTATTGATTTTCTATATGGAATATCTATTCATTTTTGACAGTGAGATATTGAAGTCCCCTACCATTATTGTATGCAATCTATTTCTCCCTTCAGGTCTATTAATATGTGCTTTCTCTACTTAAGTACTTCTATGTTGGGTGCATAAATATTTACAAATGTTTTATCATCTTGTTGGATTGACTGCTTTATCATTATATAATGCCCTGCTTTGTTTCTTATTACAGTCTTTGACTTAAAATCTAATTTGTCTGATACAAGTATAGTTACTCCAGCTTTCATTTAGTTTCTATATGCATGGAATATCTTTTTCCATCTCTTCACTTTCAATCTGTCTATATCCGTACCCAGGCATATGGAATGATTCTCAACATCACTAATCATCAGGGAAATGCAAATAAAAATCACAATGAGATAGCACCTCACACCTGTTAGGATGGCTATTATCAAAAAGACCACAAATAACAAATTTGGCAAGGATGCAGAGAAAAGGAACCATTGTACATTATTTGTGGGAATGTAATTTGGTGCAGCCACTAAGGAAAACAGTATGGAGTTTCCTCAAAAAACTGAAAATAGAACTACCATATGATCCATCAATTCCACTCCTGCGTATATATCTAAAGAAAATGAAAACATTAATTCAAAAAGATACATGAACCCCAATGTCCACAGAAGTGTTATTTACAATCATCAAGATATGGAAGCAACCTAAGTGTCCATCAAAAGATGAATGGATAAAGAAGATGTAGTGAATATATATATATATATATATATAGAGAGAGAGAGAGAGAGAGAGAGAGAGAGAGAGAGAGAGAGAGAGAATATTACTCAGCCATAAAAAAGAATGGACTTGTGCCATTTGCAACAAAGTGGATGGACCTAGAGAGTATAATGTTTAGTGAAATAAGTCAGACAAAGACAAATACTCTGTGTTACCACTGATATGTGGAATCTAAAAAATAAAACAAACAAATGTATGTAACAAAATAGAAGCAGACTCACAGATATAGAAAACAAACTAGTGGTTACCAGTGAGGAGAAGGAAGGGGGAGGTGCAACAGGGATTTGGGATTAAGAGATACAAGCTACTATGTATAAAATAGATAAGCAACAAGAATGTATTGTACAATACAGGGAAATATAGCCATTGTTTTGTAATAACTTTAAATGGAGTATAATCTATAAAAATATTGACTGTCTATGTTGTACACCTGAAACTAATAAAATATTGTAAATAAACTAACTTCAATTAAATAAATACATAAATGCAAGCTCAAACAACAAAAAGTGTACAGTGTGATGATCTGAAATACATATACTTTGGGAAATGATTACCATTCTCAAGTTAATTAACTCATCCATCATGTCACATGGTTACCTTTTTTTTTTCTTTGGTGTGTGTGGTGAGAACACTTAAGATCTACTCTCTTAGCAAATTTCAAGCATACATTATAGTATTACTAACTATTGTCACTATGTTGTTCATTAGATCCCCAGAAATGTTTCATCTTATAACTTAAAACTTGTACCCTTTGACCACTATCTCCCCATTTCGTCCATGCCTCCAGCCCTACAACCACCATTCTGCTCTCTGTTTCTCTAAATTTGACTTCTTTTCTTTTTATACTATATTTCCTATGAATTTCAAGAAGTCTCAATAAATAAAGGTTATATTTCAGGGCCAAAATTCTTTGGATTTACACCTTTATGAACACTGACTTTTTAAAAAATAAATACAAATCATTAGCATAATTCCAATATATCTACATACTTACTCAAAAGAAGTCTACATAAGGATATTTATTGATGCATTATTTGTAATACAAATACCACAACTGCAGAAATACCATAAATGTTCAAAAAATAAAAATAATTATTGGTAAGCATGGATTTAATATTGCATTTTGTTCCTGTGTTCTGGCTATTTTATAATTGTTTTTTTCCCTCCTTCTCTTGCTCTCTTTCTTTGTGATTTGATGATTTACTGTAGGGATATGTTTATATTCCTTTCTCTTTGTCTTTTGTATATCTACTATAGGTTTTTTCTTTGTGGTTACCATGGAGCTCCCATAATAAAACACCTTAGACTTATAACACCTTATTTTTAGCTTATGATAACTTACATCTGAACACATTCTAAAGCTCTAGCCGCCCCCCTCAAGTTTTATATGTTTGATGTCACAATTTATATCTTTTTATCTTGTGTATACCCTAACAAATTATTGTAGTTATAGTTATTATTGCTACTTTTGTCTTCTAACATTCATACTAGATTTATAAGTGATTAACACACCACCATTACTATATTAAATTATTCTTAAATTAACTATATATTTACCTTTAGCAGCAAAATTTATACTTTCATATGCTTTTCTGTTACTAATTAGTACCCTCTTGTGTCAACTTAAAGAAATTCCTTTAACATTACTTATAAGGCTGCTTAATGCTAATGAACTCCTTCATTTTTCACTTGTCTGGAAAACTCTATATATCTCCTTATTCTGAAGAACATCTTTGCTGGGTAGACTTTTGTGGTTGGCAGTTTTTGTCTTTTACCACTTCGAATGTACTGTGTCACTCCCTTCTGGCCCACAAAATATCTGCTAAAAATTTGATAGTCTTATGAGTATTTCCTTGTACATAACAAGTTATTTCTCTTGTTGCTTTTAAGATTCTCTCCTTGTCTTTAACTTTTGACAATTATAGTGTGTCTCAGTGTGGATCTCTTTGGATTCATCTTATTTGGAACCCTATCTGGGCTTCCTGGATCTGGATGTGTGATTTTTCCCCAAGTTAAGGAAGTTTTCAGCCATTATTTCTTCAAGTTTTCTCCCCCTTTCTCTCTCTCTTCTTCTAGGACCTCCATAATGTGAATATTGGTCCACTTGATTTTTCCCCATAAGACCCTAAAGCTATTTTCACTCTTTTCATTCTTTTTTCTTTTTCTCCTGTGACTGAATTAATTCCACTGCCCTGTCTTCATGTTCGCTGAGCTTTTATTCTGCTTGATCTAGTCTACAGTTGAAACCTTCTACTGAATTTTTCAGTTCAGTTATTATATCCTTCAGTTCTATCATTTCTGTTTGGTACTTTCTTGTATTTTATATCTCTTTGTTAAAATTCTCACTTTGTTCATGCATTGTTTTTCAGATCTCAGTGGGCATCTTTATGATCATTATTTTGAACTCTTTATTGGATAAATCAGTTATCTCCATTTCTTTAAGGTCTTTTTCTGAGGTTTTATCTTGTTCTTTCATTTGAAATACATTTCTCTCTTCATTTTCTTGATTCTCTGTAGTGGTTTCTGTGCATTAGATAAAACAGTCAACTCTCCCAATCTTGACAGGGTGACCTTGCATAGGAGATGAAACTTATTGTTCAACCATGCCCTAGCTCCTGGTTGTCTCTCAAACCTTTGTGACTGTCCAAGCTGCCTTCTTTGTTCTTAGTGGCTCCCAGTAGTTGAGGGTGTGCAAAGGTCTTTCAGTGTCTCAAAGGGGGAGGTTCTCATTCAGCACCTAGATTCAGGCTAATTGGAACCCAGACGGTCTCCTCAGACAGCAACTTTTCAATTAGCAATAATCGCGCCTCGGATAAACCTCATTGGCTACGATACTGCCACTGCGCAAAGCTCAGACAGCAACTTTTAACATATACAATATGCCTCTTTCAGAAGGTGACTGAGAGATGGCTGTTTTTGTCTGTTCCCTCTGCATTTAGCTCTGGGATTATAGAGAGTTAAGAACTGTTTCTTTGTTTGCTTCCATCCCATTGAACCCATGGACACCAGACCCACTGGCCACCAGGGCCAGGTTATCAAGGGATGTGTCCTCTTGGCAGCAGCCATAAATGTGGGGGCACCAGGTATGTGCAAAAGCTCCTTTCACAGAGACACCAGGGACCTGGGGTGGGGCAGAGGGGGAGCATGAAGAATGTGCCTGCTGGCCTCCCCAGTCTCTGGGGAAGATTGAAGTCATGCCCTAGATGTGTGTTAAATTAGAAGCCTGCCCCTCAGGCCACAGGTTTTACGATCTGCAAATAGGCCTCTTTCATGGAAAGACTTGACATTTCAACCTGCTGCCTCTGTGCTATGCCCTGGTGGCATAGCTGTTTAAGAACTGTGTCTTACAGTTCTTAAACAGTCCTATGGGTAATCCCTCTGGCTACCAGAGCCAGGCAACCAAGGGGTGCATCCCCTGGGTGGCAGCCACAATAGCTAGGGTGCCAGACATGTGTACAAGCCCCTTTACAAGTGATACCAGTGACCTGGAGTGAAGCAGAGGGAAAGCACAAAGATGGTGCCCACCAGTCATCCCAGTCTCTGGGGAAGATTGCAGTCATGCCCTAGATGGGTGTTAAATCAGAAGCCTGTCCCTTGGGCCACAGGATTTAAGATCCGACAATGGGCCTCTTTCGTGAAAAGACTGGATGTTTCAGTCTGCAGCCTCTTTGCTGAGTCCTCATGAAGCTGTTAAGAACTGTGTCTTAGTTCACAACAGCCTTGTGGGTCTTGGGACATAAACCCCATAAGCTTTCAGAGCTGGATGTTTTGGAAGATCATGTCTCAGGTGAAAGTCTTAAAAGTTGGGGCCTCAGATATGGGATCCAAACCCTTCACTTCTCAGAGAGAGCTGAGAGTGTGAGTTCCCTCCCAGTTGTATGCTGCCATAGCGGGGATGGATTTTTGGTGACATTGTGTCTCAGCCCCTCCTACCATTTCAAAGTGGGTTTTTCTCATTTTCCTGCTGTGTAGAAGTCACTCAGCTTGTTTCTCTTGGAGGGAATTATTCCATATGTTGTTGTAGATTCAGTGTGTCTCTGGGAGGACTGAGTTCAGGAGCCTCCTGTGTCACCTTCTTGAACTGAACTCTCCCAATCTCCAGAATTTTAAGAAAATTTTTAACCACTCCCATGTAAGTTCTATTCTAGAGCTAATATTAATCCTTTAGAGAATGTTTCAACATTCAAAGGACATTTCCAATTTCTATAATTGTTTATCAGATTTGTAATATTATGTAAATTATGACTTTTATATCCTTATAATTGACTTTTTTCTATTTTCCTTTTGAACCCTTTAAACAGTAACCAATTTGGTTGGACATATTAGCTATATTTAATTATAAACAGTTTTTACATATATTGTACCATTTGATCTTACCATTAAAGTAATTTCAGTATGATGTTGCTTTTGAACACTGGAATCTACACTCTGGAAATGTGTTCAGTAGCCCATAATGTGGGTCCTGAAGACCCAAGGCCGAGAAGCTAGGATCACAGAGGGTATTATGCATGGTCCCCCATGTGAGGAATGCTGTAGGGATTTCTCTTTGGCAGACCAAAGGGCAAGCTTCCTACTAAAGGCATTTATAACATGCTAACAAATAACCATAGGGTGTATTTACAAGATATGTGAGAGAGCCTGGCAGGCACAAACTGATGAACATCAAAGACAAGTTAAGTGAGCTATTTCCTATTTACTCATGAGAAACAAACAGCTCTAGTGGAAAATTTTAGGCTCACTGGATTCCATCACTTGAAAAAATCACAGAGTTTTTCCCTGGAAATATCTTTAGAGATCATCTAACTCAACATTGCCCCCTTCCTAGTTTTGTTTCACACTTCATTTACCCATTTACTGGCACAGACAGATGCCTCTAAATTTCTATACACATAAACATTTATGCATGAATATTCAATTTGAAAGTTACACAGGATGTGTTCATTAGAGATTATGTGACTTCCTTTGCATCTTTCCTCCTTAAAGCTCTAAGGCAATGACCTTTCTTGAGTTAATATTAGAAAAAGCACAATATTTGATTCTGAGAGACCTAAATACTAAGGGAGCACGGAGCTGTGAGACAGAGAAGAGGCAAAACCGTAGCAGGCACGTGTGAGAATCTGAGGGTTGAAGGAGGTGCAGAAGGGCCTCCCAGGCCCTCAGTGCATCTAAGAAGATGAGCAGAGGGCTCGCCACGTGGAGAAGTGGGAAAGGAATTGGGCTGCTATGACAGAACCTCAGTTTTAAAAAAATATCATGGTCAACATTCTTTCCAGGTCCAATTGCTCTCATTTGAAGTAAGAGTATTTGAATATCATCCCCTTTGCCTGCCACCACTCTCCTTGCTGAGCAGCAGAGAAAAAGCTGGGGTTGGGGTGGGGATGCAGGGAATTTCAGGTTCCAGTTTCAGTTCTGATTCAAGCTTGTTGTGTTACTTGGAAACAGCCTAACCTTCCTGGCCTCGGTTTCCTCACTTGGTTACTTGAGGTTAGACTAGTGACTGCAGTAAGATCCCTTCCAGCTCAAATACCCTGTGATTATACATGTATCTCCTGACCAAAGCCTTGCCTTAACATAGGCTGCCAAAATGGAATCAGTGAAACTTGAGTCCAGTAGGCTCCTGCCTGAGTGTAGCAGAAGGACCTCAGGGGAGCCCAGCGTCTCCTCTAAAGCTGTCGCCTAAAACGAGGTCCATCCCAGCTCAGTTTTAGAATCTGCATCTCCCACAAGGCTGAAGAGCATGACTGAAAATTGCAAATCTGAAATACAACTCATTCACTCTGTAAATACAAATGCCAGGCTCATACAAATGCCAGGCTTGGGTGGGAGCTGGGGGTAAGAAGATGAAAGGCAGGAGGGCAGAGACAACTTGTGCTGTGTGAGTGGCAGAGAGGAGATGTGAGGGAGATCCGGGGAGGCGGACAGATTGGGGAACTCCCTGCAAGGAGTGGGGATTTCCCAGGAAGCCTGCACAGCCTTGGAGCAGGCACAGGAGCATGAGCATTTGTAAGATGGTAACGGGTAAAGAGCGTTTGCAGGCAAAAGGAACTGTTTGGATAAAGGGAGAGTGAAGGGCATTGCTATTTAAAGAAATGCTGGAAAATGTACTAAAGCTAGAATGTAGGGTGTCGGATTGCAGCTGTAGGCAACAGCCGCAATGGAGAGGTTTTCAAGCAGGAGGTAGAGAGACTTGGATTTGTTTCTAGGAGGGAAATGACAGCAGCTCGGAGGATAGAAGGGGCTGGCGAAAGGCTGGAGGAAGGAGACCAGACAAGGGGCTCCAACAAGCAGATAACCAGCTCATCCTGGCTCACACCACTTGCCATTTGAAGGACGGTATCTGAATTATATTCACACAGCCATCTGGTTTGGTCAGTGTAGATACAGACAGAGGTACAGAGAGACTTTCCAGAAGCCATCATGAGAATCAGCCAAATCTCTAGACCAACAGTGACAGTCTTGTTACAGAAGTAAGACCATCATAATTCTTATTGTACAATTTATTGCAGAAATTCATAGTATGCTACTGTGCCTGTTGTAACGCACATCCACAGGGGAGACTCCCAGAATGGATGTTCATTTTGCCATTATGGTCCTCTTCCCTCTACTGCTGACCTTGCCTGAACACTGGACATCTGGGCGCTGGGGCATGCTTTGTTAGAAAGTTGACAGATATCATTTCCAGGCTTCGTTTTTGTTTTTGTTTTTACACGGACTATCCAAGATAATTAATTTCATAGAATCACATAAGTATACAGAAAACTCAGGTCTGGAGCAAATAGGAAAATTTAACTCAAGATTCCCATTTCTTCCTACTAGCTTCCACTTCTTATTCTTAACAATCACTCAAAAACCTGATGGTGTGAGACTGCTGTAACCCTGGGAGATATCTGTGAAATACCAAATGAAATGGCCCTTTTAGATTTCTACAGCAAGCCAGCCCCTCCCGCACCCCTTGCCTTGGGATCTCATAATGCTCTATGAAAGCAAAGCTCATTAAGGCTCCCCTTGTACAGTGGGCAGCATTATTATTCTCATTTCTCACACCGACAAAGCAAAGTAGAGAGATGTTTGCAGTTGCTTGTCCAACTTTGCCATTCTAGTGGCAAAACTAGAAACACAGCTCAGTGATGTGCCCTCAACTACTATCAAACAGCTTTGTACTTTCAAGCAAAGCTGAAGTAACTTACCTAAAACCAGAGTAACTTGCATTTCAGAATGAAAATGAGAATGTGGGCTGCTGCTTCTCACAGGTAACCTGTGTCTTCCCCACCAAGCACCAATAAAACTTCCCGGAATATGCAATCTGATTACTATCTAAACAGACTAATATAACACATTCCAGACCACATCAGCCATGCAAATGTTACTGAAAGAGTCCAACCCATAACTAAAGCGTACCTGCCCCTGACACAGAGTGAGGTGAGGACAGAGATGACTTTTAAAAAGTGAACACGACAGAGAAAATAAAACAGCTGAAAATGAAGTCATATGTGTGTGTATGTATAAAACATGTATATGGTATACAAGACATATAAATATGTACAATATATGTTATGGATAATAAATATGTGTGTATAAAATATATATGTGATATATATGACATAAGTATATCTCATATATGTTGTGTGAAACAAATATGTGTTTATAAAATATTATATACATTTAATCTAGCATATTCATGTTTATAAATAGCATGTCATACATTTACATATTTTATGTATTATATACTTACACATAAATATATAACATGGATGCTATATATATTTATATAAATATACTATATGTTTAAATCAGTATATATTATATGTGTTTTATATATATATAAAACAATGAAATTTAAGATACAAAATAGGATGGCTATGTATCAGTAAGTCCATTGAAAATCTCACGTGAAATCCAATAATATACCTCACAATATTTAATATACAAAAGATTTAATACCACAGTAGTGGACTGACTTTCTATGAGGAAAGAAGTATATGAATATTTTTTAAAGATTATTTTCATTCTATAATTATGAAATCCATACTTTAAAATGTATTTCTAAAATAAAAGAACTGTCATGTTGAAAAATGGTAGTTCAGTTGTTCCGGTAATAGAGAAATACATTTTGGAGAAGAAAACTAATTTCTTCAAATGAGACAAACATCCCCTTACAAGTGAAAATCTAAGAAGACATGGTAACATGTTTAGGAAGAAATAGTCAGTACATAAAATTTATGTACTAAGGTAGGTACAATATTATATTATTGAAACCTATATGCTATGGTTGAAAAAGAAAGATGGTTTGGAATTTAAGAACTGAGCTGAAGTGGGTTTTTTTTGTTTGGTTTTAACCACAAGCTAAAGTAGGAAGATGAACACATGACTAACAGAGAGCAACAGGCATCTGACAAATAAAGTCTAAGTAGAAGTGTCATGTGTAGATATACATTTCTTTCTGGTCTTTACAAAATAGCTTAACAGACTGATACAATATGAATTAAATAAAAATTTAACTTCTTAAATATAGTATACATTTATACCATTTCTAAGTAATAAAAAAGTTGTTTCCATCTACAATGTGCAGAATGGCCTTAGAGTCTAAAGTTCTTCTGAATTGTGTCCTGCAGAAGGGTCCTAGAAAATCAGTGGTTGAGTTAGGTTCATTTTCTAGTCTTGTCATATTTGAAATTAGTTCTTCTCCTGAGTTTGTGTCTGAAGTGTGTTGGTGAGTGCAGCTCACATCAGCATCAGCATCTACCTGGCATCTCCACGTGACCAGTCAGCGTTCCCTAAAGGAGAGGAGGAACTCTGTCCTGACACAGGGGGAACTCCTCCCTCCTCACATCCTGCCCTCCTCCCCCTGAGTGAGAGCTGGGAAGGCTGTCCTGTCACCACCCCCCCCCCCCGCCCCCAGACAGCAGTGGGGCAGGACCATCTGCGAGCAAGCTGTCCACCTGCCATGACACCTGGTGAACCCAGGGTTAGGAATCGCCCCTTCCCCATATGTCCACCCCCAGAGCCACTCCAAGGCTCCAGGGACATGGAGCCTGCGTCCTTGCAAGCCTCTCCTCCACTGTGCTCCTGCCCATTCTTTGTCACAGTGCAGAGAGGGGAGAGCCGGTCAGCAGGAAACTACCTTTTCTTCATAGGTCTCACTCAGAATGATGCCAGTGCCCTAGTTGTGTGATTCTGTTTGGACACAAATGTCAACTATTCCTGAACTACAGTCTCTCAGGTCATAGATGTTTGTCAGGGTCTCCTTTAGGTTAGGTTCCCAGAAATAGATCTTGAGACTAGGATTTGAGGGCTGGGGGTTTATTTGGAGATGATCCTAAGAAACACGTTGGGAGAGTGAGGGAGGGGGGACAGGAGAGGGAGATATGCCACTAGAGGATGAATTGATGAGCAAGTCACTGCTGGAGGTCAGCAGGCTCCATCTGCTGGGGATGGAGAGGGCCATCCTACCAGAATGAAGGGGGCTGGGATGGCTCCACTAGCTCACTGTTTCCCTTGTTCAGAGCAGCTTGGTGGGGGGGGAGTGGGGGGTGTTGGTTCTACTGGCACTTTCAGCCTGTTCTGTAAGTGCCCAAGCTTCTTCCTAAGGCCAGAGAGAGTCCAGAGTGTCTGCCACTAAGTCTTAAATATCATTGCAATTTGAATCTTTCTGAATGTTTGGAAAACCCAAGATTTGTCCTTCTCTGCTGGGCTGGATTCTCCCATTCGCCTCCCAGTTCCATCCTCCACCCCTGCCCTTCTGGTCCTTGGAAGGGGCTCCAGCGCCCATCTGATGCTAGCTCCATGATACTGCAGTACACCTGGTGGTTTCTGTACATCCTTCCCACACCTTGGTTAACAGTCTTTTATTAAAGCTTCACACTAGAGGGAAAATCTCTCCACCTCTACTATGGCAGGTACTAAGTCTAAAGAAAACCCTCCTTTACCTCCAATTCCTTGGCCAATTGTACCTCAACTCTTTTACTCCCTCACTGTGAAAGAATGGCTAACAGTCAGGAAACTAGTTTTTGTACATCAAATTTGCAGGTGTCGCAGGGTTTGGAATGTGGATGTAGTTTGTATCTATTGCCTTAGATCCTCAGGTACAACTGACGAGGAAATATTACTCTTCTCGTTGCTGACACAAATCTGTTCTGAGTCTCAGAAATACCTGTGGTTCAATTTTAACATCTAAAAATGTTAATGATCTTTTTGTAAGTTTCTTGTAAGCTTCGCATAAGAAGCAGTAGAAGAGGTGATAAAGCTTAGTGATGTGAAGCCAGCACATCTTGGTGTACTTACTGTCTGTGGGACTTCGGGAAAATCACTCACCAGCATTGAAAGGCTGTAACAACATGGATTCATTTTCTGACGTGAGAATTCAGTAAGATAATGTACATAAAGGATTTAACAGAGAAACTGGAACACAGTTAAGTGCCTATTCATTCATTCAAAAATATGTATGAAAAATATCCCATGTATCAGGCACTCCACTAGGTACTGGGTTCACAGTAGTGAAGAAAGTCCCTATTCTGAGATCCTAAAATTGAAAAAGCACATACCAGGTGGTAGTAGGGGATAGAATAAAGGATACAGATGTTCTAGAAAGAGAGTGATAGTGGGGCAGAGAGTAGTCAGTACAGCCTTTATGAAAAAGTGATATTGGAGCAGAGACATGAAGTAAGTGAGTAAGTGACATACAAGGATTATCCAGGCACAGAGAAGAGCAAATGTAAAGAGGGACCTGCTCACCATGTCCCAGGAGTATGAAGGGGCCTGTGCATCCACAGCAGAATGAAAGGAGGGGAGTAAGGAGATGGGGCCAGAGAGGCCATGGGGGCCTGGACCACACAGGCCGCTTCAAGAACTTCCAGTTTGACTCTCATCGTGTAATAGGGAAGAACATTTTGTATTTTATTATAAGTTAATCACTAAAGGGATGTTGCCTATAAGATTAAATTATACATAGTGGCTCATCTCTGGGAACCCTTCCTCCCAGGTAATGAGCGTTAAGCTAAAATACATTTGTTTAGCTCACAGGAAACATCCTGAACAGGTCCACATGTGAATGACTGCAGGAAGGGAGGAATTAACACATCCCTTCCCAGAACCAGGAAATGCTTGAGTTTACTCCCTCCCCTTTTAGTATAAAAGAAGTCTGAATTCTAACTCAGGCAAGATGGTTCTTTGGGACACTAGTCCACCATCTTCTCAGTCTGCTGGCTTTCCAAATAAAGTCACTATTCCTTGCCCCAACAGCTTATCTCTCAATTTATTGTCCTGTCCTGCAGCAAGCGGTACAAGCTTGGACTCTGTAACAATCTGAGGGTTTTGAGCAGAGGAGAGCCTGGTCAGACTTAAGCTCTGACAGGATCACTCTGGCTGCTGTGTTGGGAGACCAGCTGGGAGGCTGTGAATCATCAGAGGACAAGGAGATGGGGCCAGGGATATGGTGAGAAGGGACAAGATTCTGAGTATATTTTGAAGTTGATAAGATTGTCTATAAAGTCAGATATAGAATATGAGACAGAGGAGTCTGAGGATGAGTCCAAGTTGTTTAATCTGAGGCACTGGAAGGATGGGGTCTCCACAACTAGCTGGGGACTGAAGTGAAGCAGGTGGGAGGGAGAGATTGTGAGTGTAGTTCTGGACAAAAATAAGATGCAGGGAAATGTCAGGGAAGCTGAAGGGATAGATAAGTTGAGGCTCACAAGAATATAGAGTTTATATGATATCTAAAGCCTCGGGACTGGATGATCCAATATGGGACTAATGTAGATAGTTCATTAATAAGAGCATCTCATTGCAAGCAATAAGTGAACATGTGCCTTACAGGAGGCTTCCAGAATGGAATGATTTTTTTCCAAAAATTTGCCCACTTTAGTAAAAAGAGAAAAAAAGAGAGACTCTAATCCAACTATTAAATGCAATGGAAAATGGAGCCACATAGAACATTTGTTGCAATTTGGACAGCCAGAGCACTAATTTTAAATTGTGGTGGCCTGAAGAGTTTAATTACTTCAACTGACAGGATATTGGTTTCCGGATCACTTGAACTGAGCTTTATACTTGAAAACACAACTTGGGTCATGTTAGGAAAGGCACCATTATCTGAATTTGACTTTTGACAACACTTCTTTACATATGTATTCTAGAAATTTAAGAATAATGCATCTAGAAATTTATTGGCCAGGCTTAAGGAAAGTAGACACAGCAAGCCCTCTTACAACAGTTTTAATTGAACACTAGATAGGTCCTATAGCTCAGGGATTGGCAAGCTTTTTCATTAAAGGCCAAATAGTAAGTTTTTTCTAGTTTTATTGAGAAATAATTAACTCACATCATTGTATAAGTTTATGACATCAAGCATGATGGTTTGATTTCAATATATTATGAAATGATGACCACAACAGGTTTAGTTAACATTCATAATTTCATATGGATACAATAAAAAGACAAGAAAAAAATTCTCCTTGTGATGAGAGCACTTAGGTTCTACTCTTTTAACAACTTTCTTACATATCACATAGTTAATAGCAATGTTAACCACAGTAATCCTGTTGTATGCTACATCCTTAGTACTTGTTTATCTTACAACTGGAAGTTTGTACCTTTTGACTACCTTCCTCTAATTCCCCTTCCCTGCACCCCCACCTCTGGCAACCACATATCTGATCTCTTTTTCTATGAGCTTGGTGGAGTTTTTTTTCAAATGGTAAATATTTTAAGCTTTGCAGATTACTTGGTCTTTGGACTACTCAACCCTGCCATTGTAGCATGGGCAGCCACATACAATATGCAAATGAATGGGTGTGGTTGTGTTCCAATAAAACTTCATTTACAAAAACATGCAGCAAGGAATTGGCTGGGTGGCCATAGTCTGCCTTTCCCCAACCCCACCCCAAGTAGCTTTCCCTGTAACTATGCAAAAGCTTAGAAAAACAGCTATTTAACTTTATTCAACTTGTTCATAAACAAATAAAAATATATTGTCTTTGCTCAAGCTGTCATTAAATGTTCAACAATTTAGGAGTAGGTTATACCAGTTAAAGGTCATTGCATATATGGATACATATTATATATAATATACATGATATAACATATAGATATTTATATATATATTTATGTTTATATATCACTGTTTTTGTCTCTTTCACATAAATCTTACCTAGAATGTCGAACACATAGTACATTCTTGACAGATGTTTTATTCACAGTTATTAAATATATACTTATCATGTTTGTATAGTAAATTTAACTTACTGTGAATAAAAAGGATGAACTATAAAAAAAATAAAGGTCTTTGCAATAATTCAAGCAAGAATTGATAAGACAGGGTGGGATCAGTAGGGGTGGTGGAAATGATCACGTTATGGATATATTTTGATGATAGAAGCAACAGAACTTGCAGAATGATTGAGTGTAGGGTGAGAGAGGAAGAATAGAGTTGAAGATGGACCCAAGAATTTTGGTTCACCCAGTAAATGGCAGCTATTATTGCTATGCTCATATAATTATGTTTATATATCTTACTTTCTTAACCTGGCTTCTATAAGCACTCAAAATAAAATACATTTTGCCCACCATTAGATCCCTGTACCATGGATCTGTGGATAAAATACTCTCCATTTTATTGAAAAAAGTATCCCCAAATTATATTTTAGGAATTATATCTGTTATTTATTGTCAAGGATATACTTCATAAGAAACACAATAGCAGCATGATCATCCTCCTTAAACCAGCCTCCAGTTTTAGTTTTCTTTATTTTTCCTTTAGTGCCTCCTTGGCTGTTAAGAGCACTCAGAGATAATGCACTGATGAGAGTCTTCACCAGAGTGTGATTCCCTGGTGCCCGACTTCTTCCTCTGAGCTCATCAGCAGTCCACAGCACTAGTCCACGCACTCACCAGAGTGACTCATAATCATTTGCATTTTGCTTTGACAGACTGATCATTAGCATAAAGCCATTCCTGCATGACTTTCTGAAGGACACATGAAGATGTTCATGGGCAGTTGAGCCGTGAATTTCATAGAGAATTTAAATTATTCTAAGTTAAACTTCTGGGTCTTGTATTGTGCTCCTTGGCTTAACTGTGAAAAACCAGTTGGACAAGTGAGCCCCATTAAATGACTCAATTTCAGTCTACTGGAAAAGGGAGCCCAGATTGTCAGGTAGGGAGTTATTTACTCAGGCATAACTTCCAGTGAAGCAGCCTTAAGGTCTTGAGAAACTTTGGAAATGCAACTCAGTGGGAGACATCCATCCATTTATTTATTCATTCAACAAGTGTTTCTTTAGGACCTAGGAATTGCAGGAAATATTCTAGATCAGGGGTCACCGACCCCCAGGCCACGGACCACTACCGGTTAGGGGCCTAATAGGAACTGGGCTGCACAGCAGGAGGTCAGAGGTGGGCAGGTGAGTGAGTGAAGCTTCATCTGCCGCTCCCCATCGCTCCCCATTGCTTGCATTACTGCCTGAACCATAACCCCACCATCCATGGAAAAATTGTCTTCCATGAAACCGGTCCCTGGTACCAAAAAGTTTGGGGCCCGCTGTTCTAGATTTTGTGTATATGGAAGCAAACAAGATGGACAAACTCTGTGCTCTTAAGAAGCTCATATCCCTGAATATATGCTTAGATGATGGTTAAGCCAGACAATAAACATGTAATCAAACAAACAAATAATTTGAGGTACTAATAAGTGCTATGAAGAGCAAGTCATAGAGGACTGGGAGAGAGAGCCCTGAGAATAGGGCCACTTTACATAAGTTGTTTTTGGAGAAGACATTTTTGCTGAGCCCTGAATGATGATTGTTGCTGAAAAATCTAGTAGAAGACTATGGCAGGCAAAGTAAAAGCAAATTAAAAAATCTGACCATGGAAATCATCTGGGTGTCTATGGGGACACCAGGCATTCCTTTAGCCCTTTTGACATTTGCTGACTCATGAATGACCAGTCAAGATGGAGAGGCTGAGCAGAGTTTTCAGCTATCTCATGAGTAAAAGATGAGGTTTAAGGTTAGAGTGGACGCTGTCCAAGTTTTCCTGGGACTGAGGTGTTTCCAAGGATGCAGGATATTTGGTGCAAAAACTGGGAAATCCCACGCAAATCTGAAGAAGTTAGTCCACCTTTCAAGGCCCAGTGAGATAAAGGGTCCCCTTAACCCTCCAGTACTCCCATTTTAGATGCATCGAAAGCTATACCTTTGAATAAAAGAAACCAGAAAAAGGCCAGTTCTCACAAAGATCTAGCCTTGCCCCTGCCCCAGTTACTCTTATATTTTACTATTTTTTCAACTTTATTGAAGTACAATTGACAAGCAAAATTGTAAGATATTTCAAGTGTACATTGTGGTGATTTGATATACATTTATATTTTGAAAGTATTCCCCATCTAGTTAATTAACACATCCATCACTATACATACATATATATTTTTTCAGTGAAAACATTTAAGTTCTACTCTCTTAACAAATTAGCTTATATATAATACTTATATAACACAGTATTATCAACTACAGTCGCCATGTTTTATATTACATCCTCAGGCTTTCTTCATCTTATAACTAAAAGTCTGTACCCTTTTACCCACCCCTCCTTATTTCCCCAAACTCCAGCCCCAGGCAACCACTTTTCTACTCTTTCTTTCTGTGAGTTTGACTTTTTTTTTTAATGCCACATAGAAGTGATACCATGAAGAATTTATCTTTCTCTGTCTGGCTTATTTCACTTAGTATAATGTCCTCATGGCTTATTTCACTTAGTATAATGTCCTCATGTTCATCCATGTTGTCACAAATGCAGGATTCCCTTCTTTTTCATGGCTGAATATTATTCCACTGTGTGTATATACATATATGTGGATAAAGAAGATGTGATATATATCATTCAACTGTTGAAGGACACTTAGGTTGGTTTCCATGTTTTGGCTATTGCGAACAATGCTGCAATTGAGACAGGTTGGGACCTGGAACCCTTTGCCACAGTGCTTGCACCTGAACAAAAGTCTCCTCAAGCAACAGAATACAAAGAAACTATAAGGGACTAAAAATGACTGCATGCATGCACAGCTGGGGCAAATTATGGACAACAAGATACAAAAATACAAAAAAAACCCAACTGCCACTTCTGAGGTGCTGGGAGCAAAAGCAGGGTACTGTGCATGATCCCTGCACCCAGCACCACCAAGGGGGTGGGCAGACCACCCAAGCCACCCCTTCAGCCCAACCGCTGGACCCGCCCCTACCCTCACCCCATATAAGGGACCAGCTCGTCCCCCTCGGGGAGCAAGCAAGAACACCTGTTACTCGTTTTCACTCCCTCATACTGTAGCATGAGTCTCAATAAAGACTTGCCTGAATTTTTTATCTGACCTCTTATCAATTTCTATTGATTAAGGAGTCCAAGAACCCTGGTTAATAACATACTTGTGGTGACCATGAAGGGACATTGTCCCCTTCCCAGGAGAGGATCTGAGCACCTCTGGGACCACCAAATACAGCTTCCTCGTGGGTGACAAGCGGTCACCTGAACCTCTTGTTTCAGCATCATCATGTTACGTAAGTCTGCCTTCCTGGCCCCTGGGGGGCCTCAGTACCCTCATTCAGGCAATGCCTTCCCCTCCCCTTTGTCCTTTTTACCCTCACCACTTTCCCTTTCCCCTTTGTCTCTTTCCCTCTCCTGAAATCTTCCTACTTCTCTCTCTGTCCTCTCCTACTTCTGTCCCCTCCTTCCAAGACAGTGGACATCTGGCAGCTACAGCCTCACTCTTCTCAGCTTGCAAGACCTCTGGCCAGCAATGTCACCCTGATGAGTGACAAGCACAGATGGGAGAGGCTCGCCTCACACCATGAAGACCTTGGTCCATCGGTCTCTCCCTGACTGGAGATTTATGAGAGTGATAGAGGTTCAAACCTCATATCGTGTAGTGGCTGGAAGTCTGATCATCCCAATATTCTCACCTTTATCTTCCTGCCGCCAAGAGAAGTCCTGTTGGGAAAGGGCTGAAGCGACAGATTTTGGTATCCTGGTGTATGTGTGGGTAGGAGTCCCACCTGTGGGTTAGGGTCCCACAGATAATGTACAACTGGCTGGTTTCTGGGCTTGATCACCCCGGTGGGCAGTGGACAGGGTGCTGCCTCCTTCACCGGTCCTTCCTGGAAGCTCACAGGCTGGTGAATGGACACCTGCAGAGGACGGGTTAAAATGGCAGTCTCTCTCTGTCTCCTTCTCCTTTTCAGGCTTTTCTGTCTCTCCTCCCTTTTCCTCTCCCTCGGTCCTCACACTTACACTCCCATCCCCTTTCATCCTGGAGACTCCCTGTTGGCTCACCATTTTCATGACCCCCCAGTACTTTTCTGTTTTGTGTTTCCAACTCCAGGTGGCAGGAGGGCCAGTTAAGAGAGGAGTTGGGCTGGACAAAGTCCTCTAGAGTCCACCTCACAGTTAGACCATCTCTTTGTTTCTCGTTTGTGTCTTTAAGTTTCTGTCGTTGGTACGTATTGGGTCTCAGTCAGTGAATTTAAAAGGATATTTGTTTTATGTAGTTTTGTCTGTCCAACCACTCCTTGGGTCTCTGCCACATTGTGGGCACAGTGGAGCACTTAAGCCTTGAAACGCAAACACAGCACACATTGCCTGAGACTCCAGTCATGGGTTGCTTGGTAGGACTTTAAAGAACAGGAAAAAAATGTGCTGTATTTAATGGCTTAAAGGAAATTAAGTGCTCATACACATTCTCAAAAATATAAAAGAAACTCATGAGAATACATTTCAGGTCCATGTAACCTGGGAAATACTCAGTATTAAATTAATATCTGGTATTAGAGCTAGCTTAAGCTTGTGGGTTTAATTGATACAAACCTGTATTTAGAGTCATCAACATTAAGTATAATACTTTTATTGTGCCAAGGGTTACTGGAAGTCAGTAAGTGCATATTGTTTCTGCTATAAAACTTGTCAACAAGGAAAATCACTTGACATGATGAAACTTTTAAGTAAATGTAACTGAGATAAGGGCTTTTGGGTAAACTCTATAGGAATAATTTGGTTTTGGAAATGTCCATGTAAAATAGTCTCTCCAGATTTTGGTAACTTGAAACTAAATTAAGTTAAATGATAGGAATTCTCTGAATATCCAGACCATTTCAAGTAAGATAAAATATTGGAACATTAATTGCTAAACAGGCCTAAATTTATTTACTTTTGTCTCCTTACAAGAGAGAAACTGAAGATGTTTGGGTTTTTTAGACACGTCTTGTACCACATTGAGGAAAGAAATTGTGCTTTGGGAAGATGCATGTTTCTAGAGGTTATGAGATATTCCAATCAGGAAATGCTGGTATGACAAACAGTTTACAATTACTTGCTTCTTAGTTTTTGCTAGAGATTAATGTTTTAAGGTTAACAATGATAAGGGAAACATTTCAGTATACAAAGAAAATGGAAAGGATGTTTTTGGTTAAAGAAGGTATAAGAAATAGGAATGGGAAGGTATGCGGGGGAAAAAAGAGGAGGTTGTCCTAGATCTGGTTGTTTCTGAATAAAAATGAAAGTGAGGGACAGGATAGTATGGATACAGAAAATTTTAGGAGATTCGTGAAAAAGGAACATTGGGAAAAGGGTTTTGTACGTGGTCAGGATTTTCTAAGATTGGGTTAAATTTAATTAGGTAAATGGATTTTAAGAGTAGACTGGTGCAAGACTGGATTTGGTTTCTCTCTCTCTTAAGAGAACAAAGTTTTCTTGGAATGCTGCTTTTGATAACAAATTGTGAGAATTTCTTTGCCTTAAAATGGAGGGATCCCGACACCCTGGAGGCTACTGGACAGTGCTTCCCCAGGGTTTTTGGGACAGCCCACAACTTTCTGGGAATGCATTAACAAGGGAGCTGAGGGAACTGAGCCTTGAGAAGAGAACTCTGCTACAATATGTTGATGATTTATTGATAAGCAGTGAGACAAAGCAAGATTCAGATCAAAATACTGTTAAAGTCCCAAACTTTCTGTCAGGAAGGGGATATAAAGTCTCCCCAACCAAGGCTCGGATCTTACAGCAACAGGTTCAGTATTTAGGATTTGTTTTGACCCCAGGGGCACGAGCCCTAGCCATAGACCAAAAACAGCAATTAGTACATTACCATCTCCAACCACAAAGAGGCAACTCTGAGGCTTTATCGGGATGGCTGGGTTCTGTCGTATCTGGATTCCAAACTATGGCCTTATTGCCAAACCCTTATATGAGGCTCCAAAGGGAGAAAAAAGGGAACCCCTTTAATGGAATAGGGACCACCAGCGGGCCTTTGAGACCCTAAAGACAGAGTTGAGTAGAGCACCAGCACTGGGGCTTCCAAATTTGGACAAGCCCTTTATGTTATACTTTCACGAGAGGTCAGGGATAGCTCCAAGAGTCCTGACCCAAAAGCTGGGACCAGATCAGAGACCAGTGGCTTACTTTTCAAAACAACTGGACTCAGTGGCCCTGTGATGGCCAAGCTGCCTTTGGGCAGTAGCAGCCACAGCCCTGTTGATTAATGAGACTTCCAAGCTCACCCTGGGACACCTCTTAGATGTGTTAACCCCTCGTCAGGTAAAATCTGTGCTAGGTGTCAAAGGACATCATTGGTTGACCAGAGAAAGGTTAACAAGGTATCAGGCCCTCCTAATGTACACCCTAGACATTACCTTAAAGGTGTCCCAAACCATAAACCCAGCAACTGTGCTTCCAGCAGTCAAGAGTAGACTTACTGCATCAGTGTATAGAGACCATAGAACAAACTTACTCCAGCAGGCCTGATCTAGATGAGCCTCTTGACAGCCCTGAGGTCAAATGGTTTACTGACAGGAGCAGTTTTATAGAGATGGGAATCCGGAAGGCGGGGTATGCCATAATTAGTCTAGTTGAAGTCATAGAAGCCAAGGCCCTGCCACCCCAGACATCAGCCCAGAAGTCTGAACTAATTGCATGAATGAGAGCTTTGCAATTAGGGAAGGATAAGAAATTACATATTTTTACTGACTCTAGATATGGGTTCCACATGTTACGTGCTCATGCTGCCATTTGGAAAGAAAGAGGGAGGTTAACCACTAGAAATACCCCCATAAAACATAAAGATTTGATTCTGGCTCTTTTAGAAATAGTGCAGCTTCCAACTCAAGTAGCACTAATCCACTGCAAGGGCCATCAGAGGGATGGCTCTTTTGTGAACCAAGGGAACAGCAAAGCTGATCAAATTGCAAAACAGGCAGCTTGATTGCAGGAAGCTGAACAAGTGATTGGCCCCCTGCTCTAGTGATTGGCCCCCCTGATCTCCCTAGCCTTCCCCAGTATTCCTCACAGGAACAAGAAAATGCTGAGAAATGGGGCTATGAGAAGGGAAGAACAGGCTGGTATTAAAAGGGATAAGGTTCTAATCCCTGAGGCCCAACAATGGAAACTCACTAAGAGCTAACATGATGTCACCCACTATGGGAGGGATGCACTATGGGACTTGGTGCAAAAGCTTTTTCAGGGAAGGGACTTAAAAGAACAGTAAAACAAGTAATGCTTGCCTGTGATTTATGTGCCCATAATAACCCACAGGCTCATCCAATTCCCCCTTAATTACTCAGGCCAATTCAGTGCTGAGGGACATATCCGGGGGAAGACTGGCAGTTAGATTTCACCCAGATGCCCCCATGATCAGGATATAAGTATCTTCTGGTGTTTGTCGATACTTTCACAGGATGGGTTGAAGCCTTCCCCACCTGATCTGAAAAGGCTATGGATGTCTGTAAGTCCCTTTTAAAAGAAGTAACTCCTCAGTTTGAACTTCCAAAGTCCCTCCAGAGTGACAACAGGCCCTCTTTTATAGCCAAAATCACACAGGGACTCACGACAGCCCTAGGGATAGACTACAGGCTACACACTTCTTGGCACCCCTGGTCTTCAGGGAAGGTAGAGAAGATGAACCATACTTTCAAGAAAACCTAGCAAAGCTCTGCCAAGAAACTCATGCACTCTGGACCAACTTGCTTCCTTGCACTCCTCAGGGTCCATGTAGCCCCCAGGAGTGGTCTGAGGCTTAGCCCATTTGAAATGACCTATGGGAGGCCTTTTCTTACTGCTGACATTCTACCAGATGAGGAAGTAAACCAGGCCCTGAGATACATTATTAATCTAGGACAAGTTCAGAGGGCAATCCAGGACTATGCCACTGCCAGTTCCCACTAAAAATACAGAGGAAGGAGCAGTTCCTTCACAGATAAACCCCGGGGACCAAGTTCTTCTTAAAACCTGGAAAGAGGGGTCCCCCAAGATCAACTATTGCCAAAATGGAAGGGCCTCTATAAAATAATTTTAGCCACCCCTACTGCTGTCAAACTGCAAGGGATATCTAGTTGGGTACATTTGTCCAGACTAAAGCTTTTACCTCCAGAAACCCCGCAGGCACCACTGACAGATAAGTAAAATGATGTAGTGGGTTGGCTCCTATTTGCCATTCTTGCTGTTGTACTCTTGTTTGCATTCTGATGATTTGCTCAGCCACCCCCACCAGGGAAGTAGCTCCTTTGTCTGTGCTGGGTTTAAGGGAAACACTCCACACAGACATGCTCCTCTTATTGACTCTTTCCACCTTCCTAGTCCCTGTAACTAGAGGATAATGGTAGGAAAACTCATTTGTCAACAGTTCCAGAATCACATCCGAAGGGGAACATTGAAAAGAATGCTGGATACACCATCAATACCCCCAGCTGGCTACTGGCCCTCCTCCTGCATTCCCCTGAACCTGTCAGTTCCAATGGTAATTAACAATCTAAACTGGGGACAATTGCCACCCCCTTGACCTCTGCTGGTCACACTTGCACCTTCCAGGGCTATTCCAATGCTTTAATCTGACTCCCCCATACAACTGGATCTCAGGCATGGGGTATGGCTATGTGAAACTGCACAAACAGCATTTGTTTCACATGGCTGAGAACCCACCAAGGTATAATTACACCAGATATCCTACGACCTTACCCACTGGTGCCCTATTTCAAACTGTGGCCCCATCCCCCTAAATAACATGGAAGGGGAATGCAAATGGTAGGAAGGAAACATCCCATCACCTAGTCAATACAGCTTAACCCAACTGTGGGATACCAAACAAACAGTGATCTGGCCTATCGAGTGTGACCCTCTGATGGTGCCAGCAGGATTCTACACAAGCATCTTGTTAAAAATATTGTAGAGCTTTATACGCTTAATTATCAACAGAATGGTCTGCTGTCCCTTAATTATTTAAGTACTAAAAACAGTTATGTCCTTCAAGGACTGTCCGTTCTTAACCATGAGACAGACATTCAGGTCTGCACACCTGTAGGGTGTGTTTTCCTCTGCAGACACCCAAACCATCCTATGTTATGGAATTACAGCCAGGCCCTGTTCTTTCCCAACCAAGATATGGCCTATAAACGCATTGATAATGTCCATTTCACAGACAAGTGCACTCTAGAGATTATAGGGATAAGAGGGATTTTCATCTGTAACAGGACCACTCTAGCTCACCACTGAACCTGGAGAGCACTAGGAATGATCTTGGCAGGGGTAGGGCTGGCCATAGCACTGGCAGCTCCACAGGGAGGCTTTACCTACCATGAAACAACCCTGAGAAATCTCACCAGATAGCTTGCTTATATGATGAAACAGACAGGGCAGGCTTTAATGAGACTTAAGATCTCTCTTGTTTCTTTGGCTAATGTAGTTCTTGACAATTCTCTAGCTCTTGGCTACCTTCTGGCAGAACAAGGCAGAGTTTGTGTGGTAACGAATACGTCCTGTTGCACCTGGATCACTGCAACAGACAGGTAGACCATTAATATTAAAGAAATATATACCCAGGCAGAGTGCCTTCACAGCCTGGAGAGGGGCAAAACCGCCTCCCCTGTCTGGTCAACAGTTAGGGAAGTCCTCCCAAAGTTAACCTGGTTCCTTACCTTTCTAGGCCCTTTGGTGGCTATTGCTGTTCTCCTTTTTAGCCCTTGTTTGTTTAACCTTTTGCTTAAGTTTGTGTCTTCTAGGCTCCAACAATTTCAAGTAAGGCTCATGATGGCTCAAGGAATTCAGCCCATTCCAGCGGAGGGTGGCCCAGGACCCTACAGGTTCTTAGAACAGTCAGTGAGGGACTTCTACAACTCCAGGGTGGGCTAGGGTCTGCAGCCCCTGTCCAGCAGGAAGAAATTTCAGAAGAAGAGACCTTCAGCCCCTTGACCTTTAAGAATAAGGGGTGCAGAATTCCTCAGGGGGGAAGGAGACAGACTGGGACCTGAAACCTGGGACCCTTTGCTGCAGTGCTTGCACCTGGACAAACACGGGCGTGAGCAAGTTCACCTATTACTTGTTTTCTCTCCCTCGGGCTGCAGCACGAGTCCTAATAAAGCATTGCCTGAATTTCTTATCTGGCCTCTTGTAAATTTCTATTGAGTAAGGAGTCCAAGAAACCTGATCGGTAACACAATAATCATGAGATTGCAGAGATCTCTTCGATATCCTTTTTTTTCCCCTTTTATTTATATACAAAAGCGGGATTGCTAGGTCATATGGTAGCTTCATATTTTATTTCTTTTCAGTGTTTCACATTTCTATTTTTTAAAAGTAGGAATGTCTTGACAGCACCCACAATCCCCACAGGAATATACGGATGAACATATGCTCGCAGGTACACACGTGCCTGGAAGTGGAAAACAGACATCAGGCAACTACCTCCCACCCCAGAAACCCTAACGGCAGACCCTGCCCCACATACACACCTTTCCCTTCCTCCCACTGTGTCTGGCCTGCACAGGTAGCTGATGTGAGTCGTTAAGACGAAACTTCCGTGCCGCCTACGTGTAGCTACATCTTTGCCTCCAGGAGTTGGAAAAGAGGAGGACCTTCTGGCTAGTAAAGAGCACTCCAAACAGCTGTGTGGGCTCTCAGGTCCCCTGACAGCTCCTGGCTGGGTAAGCCTCTGGGCACCGAGCCCAGCACTTGCCTCCCCTTTGGTGTAATCTGGGCACAAAAGGAGCTGTGCCAGGGCCTGCTTCCACCAGCAGTAAGGGCTTCCAGGACTGGTGGTTTTATTTTTAAATAAGCAGTATGGAGATTGCTTTCCCTGGTGGCTGCACCAGTTTACATCCCCACCAACAGTGCACAAGGCTCCCCTTTTCTCTATATCCTCACCAGCGCTTGCTCTCTCGTCTTTTTTTTTCTTGTTTTTTTTCTAATCATCATTTCCCTGATGATTAGTGAGGCTGAGCACATTTTCATGTACCTATTGACCATTTGGAGGCCTTTTTTGAAAAGGTCTCTTCCGTTCCTCTGCTCATTTTTTAGTTGGGTTGTTTATTTCCTATTGAGTGTATACATTTTTGTATATTTTAGATATTAACCCCTTATCAGATATATGGTTTACAAATATTTACTCCCATGCTGTAGATTGCCTTTTGATTTATTAATTATTTCTTTTGCTATACAGAAGTTTTTAGCTTGATGTAGTCTCAGTCGTTTGTTTTTGTTTTTGTTGCTTGTGTTTTTTGGTGTCCTATCCAAAACAATCATTGCCAGGATCAAAGTGAAGATTACCACCTATGTTTTCTTCTAGGTATCAGGTCTTAGGTTTAAGTCTTTAATCCATTTTGGGTTAATTTTGTGAGTGGTATAAGATACGGGTTCAATTTCATTTTTCTGCCTGTTGTTATCTAGTTTTCCCATAACAATTTGCTGAAGAGAATAACCTTTCCCCATTGAATGTTCTTGACTCCCTTGACAATAGTTGACCATATATGTGGGGCTTTATTTCTGGGCTCTTTATACCATTCTATTGGGCTATGTGTCTGTTTTTATGAAATATCATACTTTTTAATTATTATAGCTTTGTAATACAGTTTGAAACCAAGAAGTGTGTTCCTCCAGCTTTGTTCTTCTTTCTCAAGATTGTGTTGGCTATTTGGGGTCTAATGTGATTCCATACAAATTTTAGGATTGTTTTCTATTTCCATGAAAAAATCTAATGGAATTTTGATATGGATTGCATTGAATCTATAGATGGCTTTCGGTAGTATGGACACTCTACAATATTAGTCCTTCTTATCCACAAATGTGGAATATCATTCCATTTGTTTGTGTCTTCTTCAATATCTGACATCAAAGTCTTATAGTTTTATTGTACAGATCTTTCACCACTTGGTTAAATTTATTTCTAAGTACTTTATTATTTTTGATGTCATTGTAAATGGGATAGTTTTTTAAACTTCTTTTGCCAGTGATATATGTATGTTGACTTTATATCCTGTACCTTTACAGAATTCTTTTTTTTTTTTTTTTGTGGTACGCAGGTCTCTCATTGTTGTGGCCTCTTCCGTTGCAAAGCAACAGGCTCCAGACGCACAGGCTCAGCGGCCATGGCTCACAGGCCTAGCCGCTCCGTGGCAGCGGCCATGGCTCACGGGCCTAGCCGCTCCGTGGCATGTGGGATCTTCCCGGACTGGGGCACGAACCCTTGTCCCCTGCATCGGCAGGCGGACTCTCAACCACTGCGCCACCAGGGAAGCCCTCTTTTTTTTTTTAGTTCCAACAGTTTTTTGGTTGAGTCAATAGAATTTTCTATATATAAGATCATATCACCTTCCAGTAATGACAATTTTACTTCTTCCTTTCCAATTTGGTTGCTTTTTATTGCTTTATCTTGTCTGATTTCTCTAACTAGGACTTTCAATCTATGTTGAATAAGAGCAGTGGGAGAGGACAACCTTGTCTTGTACCTGAAAGTTTTCAAGCTTTCACCATTGAGTATGATGTTGGTTGTGCACTGGTCATATATTGGTTGAGGTATGTTCCTCTATACCCAATTTGCTGAGGGATTTTTATAGTGAAAGTATGTTGTATTTTGTCAAATGCTTTTTCTGTATCTATTGAGATGCTCATATGATTTTTGTGTTTTATTCCATTAATGTGGTATATCCCATTGATTGATTTGTGTATGTATCCATTCTTGCTTGCATCCTAAGGATAAATCCCACTTGGTCATGGTTTGATCCTTTTAATGTGTTGTTGAATTCAGGTTCCTAATATTTTGTTGAGAAATTTTGCATTTATATCATCAGGGATAGTAGTCTCTAATTTTCTTCTCTTGTAGTGTCCTTATCTGACTTTGGTATCAAGATAATGCCAGCCTCATAAAATGGGTTTGAGTGTTCCCTCATCTTCTATTTTTTGGAAAAGTTTGAAAAGGATTAGCATTAGTTCTTCTTTAAAAGTTTGGTAAAGTTTGCCAGTGAAGCCATCTGGTCCTGGTCTTTTCTATGTTGGGAGGTTTTTGATTACTGATTCAATCTCCTTACTGGTTATTGGTCTGTTCTTATTTTCTGTTTCTTCATAATTGAGTCTTGGTAGGTTGTATATTTCTAGGAATGTATCTTTTTCTTCTAGGTGGGCCATTTGTTGGCATATAATTGTTCTTAGTAATCTCTTATGAGCCTTGGTATATCTGAAGTATATATCATTTGTAACGTCATTCATAATTATCATTTGTATATCATTTGTAATGTCTCCTCTTTAATTTCTTACTTCATTTATGTGACTATTCTTTTTTTGTTGTTGTTAGTCTAACTAAACGTTTGTCAATTTTGTTTATCTGGTCTAAAAACCAGCTCTTAGTTTTATTGATCTTTTCTATTCTCTTATAGCCTGTACTTTCTTTACTTCTGCTCTGAAATTTTTTATTTTCTTTATTCTGCTAACTTTGGGCTTAGTTTGTTCTTTTTCTAATTCCTTGATGGATAAAGTTAGACTTCTTTATTTGAGATTTTTCTATTTTCTTAATACATATTTATTGCCATAAACTTCACTCTAAGAAGTACTTTTGCAGCTTCCCATATGTTTTGTGTTGTGTCTCCATTTTCACTTTTTTCAAGATATCAATTTCCCTTTTGTCTTATTCCTTGATCTGCTGCTTTACAAGAGAGTGTTTTTTAGTTTCCATGTGCTTTTAAATTTTCCAGCTTTCGTCATGTTGTTGATTTCTTGTTTCATACCATTAAGGTCAGAAAAGATACTTGGTGTGAATTCAATCTTCTTAAATTTTCTGATACTTATTTTATGGCCTGTTACATGATCTGGTCTAGAGAACAGTCTGTGTACTTGAGAGGAGTGTATATTCTGCTGCTGCTGGAGAGAATGTTTATAAATGTCTGTTAGGTCCATCTGGTGTAATGCACAGCTCCAGGCTAACATTTCCTTGATGATTTCTTGTCTGAATGATATATCCATTGCTGAAAGTGGGGTGTTTAAGTCCTACTATTATTGTATTTTTGTCTATTTCTCCTAAAGATTTGCTAGGATTTGCCTAATATATTTACATGCTCTGATATGGAGTGCATATATATTCACAATTGTTTTTTCTTGATGAATTGACCCCTTTATCATTATATAATGATAATTTGTCTCTTGCTACCATTTTTAGTTTAAACTCTATTTTATGATATAAGTAGCTACCCAAACTTTCTTTTGGTTTCCATTTCTCATGGAATATCTGTTTCCATCCCTTAGCTCTGAAATTACATGTGTCCTGAAAGTGAGTCTCTTGTAGAGAGCATATAATTGGATCTTGTTTTTTTAACCTATCCTGAAAGTCTGTGCCTTTTGACTTCTGAATTCAATCCACTTACATTTAGAGTAATTATTGATATGTAAAGGACTTATTACTGCCATCATATTATTTGCTTTCTGGATGTTTTGTATTTCCACTGTTTATTTTTTCCACTCTTTCTGCTTAGCTTTGTGAATTGGTGATTTTCTGTGGTGGCAAGCTGTGAAAACTTTTCTTTATCTTTTGTGAATCTATTATAGGTTTTGCTTTGTGTTTACCATAAAGCTTACATAAAATATCTTATACATAACACAGTCCACTGTTAGCTGATATACAAAAATATTTTATTATACTTTTATAATTTTTGATTACATTCAAAAATTCTACCCATTTACTCCCCTTTTTGTGTTTTTGATTCACAATTTACTGCTTGTGTATTCACTAACAAATTACACCAGGTATAATTATTTTTAGTACTCTTTACCCTTATACTACAATTAAGTGATTAACACTATTACAGAATTAGGATTTTCAAAATCTGCCTGTGTGTTTAGCTTTACCAGTGATATGTATATTTTCTAACATTTTCATGTTACTAATTAGAGTCTTTTTATTTCAGCTTGAAGAAGTCCTTTTCTCATTTATTTTTTAAAAATTTTACTGAAGTATGGTTCAGTATTTTACAGTATGGTGTTATTTTCAGCTGGACAGGAAAGTAATTCAGATATATATATATTCTTTTTTTACATTCTCTTCCATTATAGGTTATTAGTAGCTATCAGTATAGTTCTCTGTGCTGCACAGTAGGTCCCTATTGGTGATCTATCTTATATATAGTAGTATGTATATTTTAATCCCAAACTTCCAATTTATCACTCCCCACCTCCACTTTGGAAACCATATATTTTGTTTTTTTAATCTATTGAAGTATAGTTGATTTACATTGTTGTGTTAACTTCTGCATAAAACAAAGTGATTCAGTTATATATATATAATATATAAATACATTACATAATAATATACTGTATATATTTTATATTATTTATTATAAATGCATAATATAATATATAAAATATAATACAGGGTATAAAATAATATAATATATAATATGATTATTATTTATTATTATATTATATATAATATATTATTATATATTATTTACTATTTATATTTTATATATTTTTATTAGTATATTTCTTATATATTATGTATTTTTAATAATATAATTTATATATTTTTATTTCTATATATATTCATTATACATTATTATAATATAATATATAATGCACATTATATAATATATAGTTATATACTATTTATTATATAATTACATAGCATTTATTAGTATATTATATATGTATTAAATATAATATATTAATATATTATATCATATTTATATGATATATTATGTATATATAATATAATATACTTATAAATGTATAATTTATATATTTATATATATTATATAGTAACATAATATATAGATATATTATATATTAATGTATATAAATATATATTAAATATGTAAAATACAGTATATATTTAAATTATATATTAAATATATACTATATTATATATATTATATATTTATATTCTATATGTTTATATATAGAATATATATTATACATATTTATACATAAATATAATATACATAGTATATTTAAATATAATAGATAAGATTTGTGTATTATATATTTATATATTATATACAGTATATATTATATAAAATTTATATATAATATATTTTATATAATACATTATATATTATATGTATTTTATATAATATATTATATATTATATAAAACATATAACATGTATGTTTTATACATAAAATTAATACATATTGTATGTATTATGTATTTATGTATGTATGTATAATAAATACATATTATGTTTTATATATTATTTATTATATATTTTATATATTATAATTAATATTTTTATATTACATATTATATACCATATATGTAATTATATGTGATATGTTTAATATAATATACATTATATCATACATATTATGTGATATATGTCATATATAATATAAAAATATATATTGCATATTGTCTATTATATATTATATAAATCATATTATATATTACATATATTATATATATTTATATATAATATATACATTACCACGTTTATCACAGGATATTGAATATAGTTCCCTGTGCTATAAAATAAGACCTTGTTGTTTATCCATCCTATATATAATAGTTTGCATCTGCTATTCCCAAACTCCCAGTCCACCCATTCCCCAACCCCCTCCCCCTTGGCAACCACAAGTCTATCCTCTACGTCTTTGAGTCTGTTTCTGTTTTGTAGATATGTACAGTTGTTTTGTATTTTTTTAATTTTTATTTTTCTTGTGTGTGTTGTATTTTAGATTCCACATATAAGTGATGTTAAATGGTATTTGTCTTTCTCTTTCTGACTTACTTCGCTTAGTATGATAATCTCTAGGTCCATCCATGCTGCTGCAAATGACATTTTTTCATTCCTTTTATTGACTGCTTAATATACCATTGTGTGTATATATATATATATATATATATATATATATATATATATATATATACCACATCTTCTTTATCCCTTCACCTGTTGATGGACACTTAGGTTGCTTCTATGGCTTGGCTGTTGTAATTAGTGTTGCTGTGAGCATCAGGGTGCATATATCTTTTCAAATTATGTTTTTCTCCAGATATATGCCCAGGAGAGGGATTGCAGGATCATATGGTAGCTCTATTTTTAGTTTTTAAATGAACATTCATACTGTTCTCCATACTGGCTGTACCAATTTACACTCCCATTAACACTATAAGAGAGTTCCCTTGTCTCCACACCCTCTCCAGCATTTACTGTTTGTAGATTTTTAGCTGATGGATTCTGACCAGTGTGAGGTGATACCTCATTGTAGCTTTGATTTGCATTTCTCTAATGATTAGTGATGTTGAGCATCCTTTCATGTGTTTGTTGGCAATCTGTATATCTTCTTTGGAGAAATGTCTTTTTAGAGCTTCTCCCCATTTTGACTGGGTTGTTTGTTTTTTGATATTGAGCTGTATGAACTTTTTGTATATTTTGGAGGTTAATCCCTTGTCAGTTGCATTGTTTGCCAGTATTTTCCTTCATTCTATACGTTGTCATTTTGTTTTGCTTATGGCTTTTTTTTTGCTGTGCAAAAGCTTTTAAGTTTAATTAGGTCCCATTTGTTTACTTCTGTTTTTATTTCCATTACTCCAGGAGACAGATCCAAAAATATATTGCTTCATTTATGTCAAATAGCATCCTGCCTATGTTTTCCTCTAGGAGTTTTATAGTATCCTGTCTTACATTTAGGTCTCTAATCCATTTTGAGTTTATTTTTCTCTATGGTGTTAGAGAATGTTCCAATTTCATTCTTTTACATGTAGCTGTCCAGTTTTCCCAACACCACTTATTGAAGAGACTGTCTTTTCTCCATTGGATATTTTTGCCTTCTTTGTTGTAGATTAACTGACTGTATGTGCATGGGTTTATTTCTGGGCTTTCTGTTCTGTTCTGTTGATGTATATTTCTATTTTGGTGCAAGTACCACACTGTTTTGATCAGTGTAGCTTTGTGTTATAGTCTGAGGTCAGGGAGCCTGATTCTTCCAGCTCTGTGTTTCTTTATCAAGATTGCTGTGGCTATTCAGGGTCTTTTGTTTTTCCATAAAATTTTTAAAATTTTTTGTTCTAGTTCTATGAAAAATGTTACTGGTAATTTGTTAGAGATTGCATTGATTCTGTAGGTTGCCTTGGGTAGTACAGTCTTTTTGACAATATTGATTCTTCCAATCCAAGAATACAACATGTCTTTCCATTTGTTTGTGTCATCTTCGATTTCTTTCATTAGTGTTTTATAGTTTTCAGAGTATAGCTCTTTTGGCCTGTTAGTTTTATTCCTAGGTATTTTATTCTCATTGATGAAATGGTAAATGGGATTATTTCATTAATTTCTCTTTCTGATCTTTCATTGTTAGTGTATAGAAATGCAACAGCTTTCTGTGTATTAATTTTGTATCCTGCAATTTTACCAAATTCATTGATGAGCTCTAGTAGTTTTCTGGTAGAGTCTTTAGGATTTTCTATGTATAGTATCATGTCATGTGCAAACAGTGACAGTCTTACTTCTTCTTTTCCAAGTTGGATTCCTTTCATTTCTTTTTCTTCTCTGATTGTTGTGGCTAGGACTTCCAAAACTATGTTGAATAAAAGTGGCAAGAGTAGACATCCTTGTCTTGTTCCTGATCTTAGAGGAAATGCTTTCAGCTTTTCACTGCTGAGTATGATGTTAGCTGTGGGATTGTCATATATGGCCTTTAATGTTGCAGTAGTTTCCCTCTATGCCCACTTTCTGGAGATTGTTTGTCACAAATAGATTTTGAATTGAATCAGAAGCTTTTTTTGCATCTATTGAGATGATCATATGGTTTTTATTCTTTGATATGTTAAAGTGGTTTATCACACTAATTTGTGGATATTAAAAAAATCATTGCATCCCTGAGATAAATTCCACTTGATCATGGTGTATGATCCTCTTATTGTGCTGTTGGATTCATTTTGCTAGTATTTTGTTGAGGATTTTTGAATCTGTTCATCAGTGATATTGGTCTGTAATTTTCTTTTTTTTTTTGTGGTAACTTTGGTTTTGGTATTAGGATGATGGTGGTCTCATAGAATGAGTTTGGAAGTGTTCTTTCATCTGCAAGCTTCTGGAATAGTTTCAGAAAGGTAGGTGTTAACTCTTCTCTAAATGTTTGATAGAATTTGCCTGTAAAGCCATCTGGTCCTGGACTTTTGCTTGTTGGGAGTTTTAAAATCACAGATTCAATTTCAGTAATTGTAATTGGTCTGTTCAAATTTTCTATTTCTTCCTGGTTCAGTCTTTGAAGGTTGTACTTTTCTAAGAATATGTCCATTTCTTCTAGGTTGTCCATTTTATTCATGTAAAATTGTTTGTAGTAGTCTCTTATGATTCTCTGTATTTCTGTGGTGTCATTTGTAACTTCCCTTTTAATTTCTAATTTTATTGATTTGGGTCCTCTCCCTTTTTATCTTGAGTCTGGCTAAAGGCCTATCAATTTTGTTTATCTTTTCAAAGAACTGGGTTTTAGTTTCATTGATCTTTTCTATTATTTTTTAGTCTCTATTTTGTTTACTTCTGCTTTGATATTTATGATTTCTTTCCTTCTACTAACTTTGGGTTTTGTTTGTTCTTCTTTCTCTAGTTGCTTTATGTGTAACATTAAGTTGTTTATTTGAAATTTTTCTTTTTTCCTGAGGTAAGCTTGTATCGCTATAAGCTTCCCTCATAGAACTGCTTGTGTTGTGTCCCATAGGTTTTGGATCATCATGTTTCCATTTCCATTTTTCTCATTTTTAAAATTTCCTCTGACTAGTTCAGTTATCCACTGGTTGTTTAGTAGCATATTGTTTAGCCTCCATGTTTATGTTTTTTGCAGTTTTTCTTGTAGTTGATTTCTTTTTTTAAAATAGATTTATTTATATATTTTTTAAAATTTTGGCTGCATTGGGTTTTCATTGCTGTGCCTGGGCTTTCTCTAGTTCCGGTGAGCAGGGGGCTACTCTTCATTGTGGTGTGCAAACTTCTGATTGTGGTGGATTCTCTTGCTGCAGAGCATGGGCTCTAGGTGCTCGGAATTCAGTAGTTGTGGCACACGGGCTTAGTTGCTCCACAGCATGTGGGATCTTCCCAGACCAGGGCTCAAACCCATGTCCCCTTCATTGGCAGGTGGATTCTTAACCACTGAACCACCAGGGAAGTCCCTTGTAGTTGATTTCTAGTCTCATAGCATGGTCAGAAAAGATGCTTGATACAATTTCAGTTTTCATAAATTTACCAAGGCTTGCTTTGTGGCCCAGCATGTGATCTATCCTGGAGAATGTTCCACGTGCACTTGAAAAGAATGTGTATTCTGCTGCTTTCAGATGGAATGCTCTATAAATATCGATTAAGCCTATCTGTCTAATGTGTCATTTATGGCCAGTGTTTCCTTATTGATCTTCTGTCTGGATGATTTGTCCATTGATGTAATTGAGGTGTTAATAATAACACACTATTATTGTGTTGCTCTCAATTTCTCCTTTTATGTGTGTTAACATTGCCTTATATGTTGAGGAGCTCCTATGTTGGACGCATATATATTTACAATTGTTATATCTTCTTCTTGGATTGACCCCTTGATCATTATACAGTGTCCTTCTTTGTCTCTTGTAACAGTCTTTAAAGTCTATTTTGATATGAGTATTGCTACTGCAGCTTTCCTTTGATTTCCATTTGCATGGAATATCTTTTTCCATCCCCTCACTTTCAGCCTGTATGTGTCCTTACGTCTGAAATGGTCTCTTGTAGACAGCATATATATGGGTCTTGTTTTTGTATCCATTCAGCCAGTCTATGTCTTTTGTTTGGAGCCGTTAATCCATTTACACTTAAGGTAAATACCAATATGTATGTTCTTATAGCCATTTTGTTAACTGTTTTGGATTTGTTTTTGTAGGTCTTTTTTCTTCCCTTCCTCTTTTGTTGTCATCTCTTGTGATTTGATGACTATCTTTAGTGTTATGTTTGGATTCCTTTTTTTGCTTGGGTGTGTTTCTCTATTATAGATTTTTGGTTTGCAGTTACCACGTGGTTTTGGTATAGCAGTGTATATATTTACAAGATTGTTTTAAATTGCTGGTCTCTTAATTTCAAATGCATTTTCAATATCCTGCATTTGTACTCTCCTCATCTCATGATTGCTGGTTTTGATATCATATTTGTGTGTGGATGGTTTCCTACCTTAGAGTATGTTTGCCTTTACTGGTGGGCTTTCCCATTCGTAATTATCTTGTTTCTAGTTGTGGCCTTTTCTTTTCTGCCTAGAGTAGTTCCTTTAGCATTTGTCATAAGCTGATTTGGCAGTCCTGAATTCTTTGAGCTTTTGCTTGTCTGTAAAGCTTTTGATTTCTCCATGGAATCTAAATGAGAGACTTTCTGGGTAGAGTATTCTTGGTTGTAGGTTTTCCCCTTTCATCACTTTAAGTATACTGTGCCACTCCCTTCTGGCCTGCAGAATTTCTGCTAAAAATCAGCTGATAAGCTTATAGAAGTCCCCTTATATGTTATTTGTTGCTTTTCCCTTGTTTTTAATATTTTCTCTTTATCTTTAATTTTTGTGAATTTGATTACTCTGTATTTCTGCATGTTCCTCCTTGGGTTGATCGTGTATGGTATTCTCTGTGCTTCCTGGACTTGGGTGACTGCTTCCTTTCCAATGTTAGGGAATTTTTCATCTTTTATGTCTTCAGATATCTTCTCAGGCTCTTTTTCTCTCTGTTCTCCTTCTGGGACCCCTATAATGTGAATGTTGTTGCAGTTAACGTTGTCCCAGAAGTTTCTTTAACTGTCCTAGTTTCTTTTCATTCTTTTTTCTTTATTCTGTTCCATGGCTGTGATTTCCACCACTCTGTCTTCCAGCTCACTTATCCGTTCTTCTGCCTCATTTATTCTGGTAATGATTCCTTCTAGTGTACTTTTCATTTCACTTATTTTGTTGTTCAACTCTGTTTTGTTGTTCTTTATTTTTGCTAATTCATTGTTAAAAACGTCTTGTAACTTCTCACTCTGTGCATCCATTCTTTTCCCAAGTTCTTGGATCATCTTTACAATCATTACCCTGAACTCTTTCTTGAGTAGATTCCCTAGCTCCATGTCACTTATTTGTTCTTCTGGGGGTTTATCTTGTTCTTTCATCTAGAACATATTCCTCTACTGTCTCATTTTGTCTAGACTTCTATTTGTATTTTTATGTATGTGGAAGGTTAGTTCTGTTTCTTGGTCTTGGAGAAGTGGCCCTGTGTAGGGGGTGTCTTATGTGTCCCAGCAGTACACTCCCCTCTCATCACCGAAGGGCCAGGGACCAGCTAGTCCCAGGGTAGCTTCTGACCTGTGTTTGCAGACTCAGTTCCACAAGCTGTGGGACTGTATATTTCTTGCCTCTGGTGTCTGTCCCCTGGTGGGTGAGGCTGGTCTAGAGGCTTGTGTAGGCTTCCTGATAGGAGGGACCAGTGCCTGCCCACTGGTGGGTGGATTTTGGTCTTGGCCCTCTGGTGGGCAGGGCCATTTCAACAGATGTGTCTAGAGGTGGCTGTGGGCTCAGGAAGTCTTTAGGAAGCCTGTCTGTTGATGGGTGGACTGTGTTCCCTCTCTGTTGGTTTTTTGGCCTGAGGCATCATAGCACTGGAGCCTAGAGACTGTTGGGTGGGGCCAGGTCTTGGTGCTAATTTCCCAAGCAAGATATTAGCTTTCATATTAGTACTCCCGGATATGTTCACCACCAGCTTTTATGTCCCAAGAGAGAGCCACATCCACACACACCCCCCTCCCTAGGTGATTCTCCAAGGCCAGCAGGTAGGTCTGGCCTAGGCTCCTATGACATCACTGATTTTGCCCTGGGTCCCAGTGTGCACAAGACCTGTGTGTGTCCTCCAAGATTGGGGTCTCTGTTTCTCCCAGTCCTATGGAACTCCTACAGTCAAGATCTGCTTGCCTTCAAAGCCAAATGCTCTGGGGGCTCCCCCTCCTGATTCCAGACCCCCAAGGCTGGGAAAGCCTGATGTGGGGCTCAGAACTCTGACTCCCACATCAGAGAACACATGGAGAACTTCTGTGTTATAATTATTCTATAGTTTGTGGGTTGTCCAACCAGGGGTAAGGGATTTGATTAGCTCACGAGTGCATCCCTCCTACCATCTCATTGTGATTTCTTATTTGTCTTTGGATGTAGAATATCTTTTCTGGTAGGTTCCAGTCTGTTTTATTGATGGTTGTTCAGCAGTTAGTTTTGATTTTGCTGTTCTCGTTCTCATGGGAGGAGGAGAGCTCAAAGTCTTCTATTCCGCCATCTTGTCTTCTCTCCTAGTGTACAACCCTGAGGGTGGACAGGGTAGCACCCACTGTGTAGTCTGTCAGGTGTCTCATCCCACTTGGGAGCCTCACCATCAGCTCTGCTGTGAAGCCTTTCACATTTCTTTCAAGGCAGGTATAGTGATGTGAACCCTCTCTACTTTTATTTGTCTGGGAAAGCCTCTGTTTCTCCTTCATATCTGAAAAATAACTATACTGAATATTCATGGCTGGGACTTTCTTTCAACACTTTGAATATATCATTTATTTACACTATCCTGGCCTGTACAATTTCTGCTGAGAAATCCACTGATAGCTAGTGGAGGTTACAATCATTTTCTCCCTTGCTGCTTTTAGGATTCTCTCTTTGTCTTTGATTTTTGAAGTTTTATTATAATGTGTCTTGAAGAAGTTTGTTTTACATGGAGATAAAGGAGTGATCTATTAGCTATATAAAACTTGGATGTCCAAGTCAACCCCCAGGTTTGGGAAATTTTCAGCTATTATCGGTATTTCTTTAAGTAAACTTTCTGCCCCCTTTTCCCTCTCTTCTCCTCTGGTACTGCAATTATTCTAATATTTGTATGTTTGAGTTTCCCATTGATCATGTAGACTTTCTTTGCTATTTTTTCATTCTTTTTGTTGTTGTTGCTCTCCTTTGACTGAGTTATTTCCAAGTACCTATACTCAGTGATTCTATCTTCCGTTTGGTCTGTTCTGCTGTAGATGTTCTCTATTGCATTTTTTATTTCATTCATTGAATTCTTTAGCTCTAGAATTTCTGTTTGGTTCTTTTTCATGATTTCTATCTCTTTGTTAAACTTTTCATTTGGTTTGTGTATTGTTTTCATGATTTTATTTAATTGCCTTTCTGTGTTATCTTGTAGCTCATTTTTAATTCTTCATCAACTAGATCACAAAATTCCATGTCCTTGAGTTTGGTTATTAGAGGATTATTATCATGTTTTGGTTATCACATGTTTCCTTGATCCTTTGTGCTCCTTGGAATTTTCCACTGTTGTTATCACAATTTGAATGAGCAGACATTTCTTCAAGTCTTTACTGATTGTCTTCGGGGGAGATATTTTTCTTTGGTCTTGCTTATATCTGGGATTTTCTCCAACCTAGTATGGATATGCCTGCTCCACACTTCTTATTCCCTCTTGTGACAAAATTCTTATGTTTTTATGTCTTTTTAATGTTTACAACTCACTAGGTTGTCTACCTGAAACCTCTCTTTATTTTCCAGAAGTTGGACTACGGCTCTGATTTGTGATTTCTGCCATGCCCACAGAACCTGGCCTGATATTCTGATCACATTCCCTATTTACTGGAGCTCACTCTCATTGCTGCACTCAGAAGCATGCACAAGGAGCTGGCCACAGAGCAGGGGGATGTGTGGGTTCAGCACTCAGGGTGTTGGGAATACCCACAGGCCATGCAGGGAGATCTTTGGGTGGAGATCTTCCAGTGGTTCATGGGAGGGCTTCCTGCAGGAGTCCTGAACACAGACAGTAGGAACCATCCCCTTTTAATGCTCTTTGATATTCTTATCTGCCTCTTTTCCTATCCCCTCCCTACCCTAGTCATGGAGGTCCTGCCATAGTATTATGGGTGTTGCTGAAGAGGAACTTCAGTTGCTTCACGCACAGCTGTGGTAGCTGGACATTCACGCACTGCTCTCCTTTTCCCTACAAGAGAGATCACCACCATTAGCTGGTTTAGCCCTGCTCTGTGTCACCTTGAGAAAGAGGCAGCACTGGCAAAGTTCCTCTTACCCTCTTCAGTACAGCCACACTCATATTTTTTTGTTTGCTCTGACAGAGTGCTAGAATATCTCCTCAGGCAGGCTGGACTTCTACAAAGCCTCTCTTGTTCATAGCTGTCTGTCCAGGTCAGCACTCTCCAGGTTTTCCTCAACCATGTCCAGGAGGGGTGGGGCGAGCTCACCAGCTTCTACTGGTTCTGTGGGTGAAATTCCTCCTAGGCCCCTTGAAATATGGTGTTAGATCCTGCAACTTTCACAAAGTTGTATTTACTTTGGGATGGATGCCAATGTTTTGTCGTTAAAAGGGGAACAAAAAGGAGAGACATCTTACACAATCCTGATGTTGGTATCACACCCCCTGCCCATTTTTTAATCAGACAGTTTTGTTTTTTGCTATTGAGTTGTAGGAGTTACTAATATTTTTGGATATTAACCCCTTATCAGATACTTGATTTGCAAATATTTTCTCCTTTTCCATAAGCTGTCTTTTCATTTTGTTGATGGTTTCCTTTGCTGTGCAGAAGCTTTTTGTTTGATGTAGACCCACTTATTTATTTTTGCTTTTGTTGCTTTTTGCTTAGGGTGTCAAATCCAAAAAGATCATTGCCAACACCTATGTCAAGGAGCTTATGCTTATTTTCCTTCTAGGAGTCATGATTTTTGGTCTTTTTTCAAGTCTTAAAAACATTTTGAGTTGATTTTGGTGTATGGTGTAAGATAGGGTCTAGTTTCATTCTTTTGCATGTGCCTGTCCAGTTTGGCCAACATCATTTATTGCAGAGACTATTCTTTTCCCATTGTATATCCTTAGCTCCTTTCTCATAAATTAATTGACCACATATGCGTGAGTTTATTTCTGGGCTTTCTATTCTGTATATTCTTCACTACTTTGTCATAAATTAAATGATCATATATGAGTGGGTTTATTTCTGCTCTGTATACTGTTCCATTGATCTGTGTCTCTGTTTTTAATGTCAATACCATGCTGTTTTGATTATTATAGCTTTGTAATATATGTTGAAAACAAAAAGTGTGATGCATCCACAATTGTTCTTTCTCAAGACTGTTTTGATTATTTGAATCTTTTGTTGTTCCATACGAATTTTAGAATTGTTTTACTACTGTGAAAAATGCGATTGGGATTTTGATAGGGATTGCACTGAATTTGTAGATCGCTTTGGGTAGTATGGACATTTTAACAACATGAATTCTTCCAGTCCATGAGCACAGAATACCTTTCCACTTATTTGAATCTTCTTCAATTTCTTTCATTAGTGGCTTACAGCTTTCAGTGTATAGGTCTTTAATTTCCTTGGTTAAATTTATTCCTAGGTATTTTATTCCTTTTAATGCCATTGTAAATGGGATCTTTTTTAAAATTCCTATTTCTGATAGTTCATTATTATTAGTGTATAGAAACATGACAATGTTTGTATATTGATTTTGTATCCTGCAAGTTTACTGAATTTATTAGTTCTGACAGTTTTTGGTGAGTCTTTTGGATTTTATGTGTATAATATGAAGTCATCTGTGAAGAGAGACAGTTTTATTACTTGCTTTCTAATTTGGATGTATTTTATTTCTTTTTCTTGCCTGACTGCACTTTCTAGGACTTCCAGTTTTATTTTAAGTAGGTGTGGTGAGAGTGGGCATCCTTATCTTGTTTCTGATATTAGAGGAAATGCTTTCAGCCTTTCATCATTGAATATAATGTTAGATGTGGACTTGTCATATTTGGCCTTTATTATGTTGAGGTACATTCCCTCTATACCCAGTTTATTGAGAGCTTTTATTATCATGAACGACTGTTGAATTTTGTTAAATGCTTTTTAAGCATCTATTTGATTTCTATTATTAATTTTGTTAATGTTGTACCCCATTGATTGATTTGTGTATGTTTAACCATCCTTGCATCCCAGGGATTAATCCCACTTGACCATGGTGTATAATCCTTTTTAATGTATTGTTGAATATGGTTTGCTGTTTTGTTAAGGGCTTTTGCATCTGTGTTCATCAGAGATATTGGCCTGTAGTTTTATTTTCTTGTAGTGTCCTTGTCTGATTTTGGTATCAGGGTATGCAGGCTTCATAAAATAATTTTGGAACAGTTCTCTCCTCTTCTACTTTTTGGAAGAGTTTGACAGGAGTTGATATTAGCTCTTCTTTAAATGTTTAATGGAATTCACCAGTGAAACCATCTGGTCCCAGACTTTTTTGTTTGTTGTGACATTTTTGATAACTGATTTAATCTCCTTACTGGTTATTAGTCTGTTCAGATTTTCTATTTCTTTGTGATTCAGTCTTGGTAGGTTGTATGTTTCTAGGACTTTATTTCTTTTAGGTGGGTTGTTTGTGAAAATAAAATTGCATATAGTGGTCTATCATAATCCTTTGTATTTCTATGGTATCAGTTGTATTGACTCCTCTTTCATTTCTAATTTTATTCATCTGAGTTCTCTCTCTTTCTTCTTGATAAGTCTAGCTTAAAGTTTGTCAATTTTGTTTATCTTTTCAAAAACCAGCTACTAGTTTCATTGATTTTTTTCTATTATTATTTTAGTGTCTATTTCATTTATTTCTGCTGTAACCTTTGTTATTTCCTTCCTTCTTAATTTTGAGCTTAGTGTGTCTTTTTTTCTAGTTCCTTGAGATGTAAAGTTAGGCTATTTACTTATGCTTTTTTGTTTCTAAATGTGTGCATTTATAATTATGAACTCTCTAATTGCTTTTGCTGCATCCCATGAATTTTGTTATGTTTTATTTCCATTTTCATTGGTCTCAAGATATTTTAAATTTCTTTTTGATTTCCCATGTATTGTCCAGGAGCATGTTGTTCAATCTACACATATTTGTGAATTTTCCAGTTTTCTTCTTGTAATTGACTTCTAGTTTCATGCCATTGTGATCAGAAAAGATGCCTGATATGATTTCAACCTTTTAAAATTAATTAAGACTAATTTTATGGCCTAACATACCATCTTTTTAGGAAAATGTTTCATGTGAGCTTTAGATGAGTGTGTATTCTGCAGCTGTGGATGAAATGTTCTATACATGTCTGTTAAGTTTATTTGGTCTAATATGTTATTTAAGTATAATAAAAGTGGGACATTGAAGTCTGTTAATACTTGCTTTATATATTGAAGTGACCCTATGTTTGGTGCATAAATATTTACAAATATTATATCCTCTTGTTGGATTGACCCCTTTACCATTGTGCAATGACCTTCTTTTGTCTCTTATTACAGTCTTTGTCTTAAGGTGTACTTTGTCTGATATAAGTAACACTGCCCCAGCTTTCCTTTGGTTTCCATTTGCATGGAATATCTTTTTCCATCCCTTAACTTTCAGTCAGTGTGTATCCTTACATCTGAAGTGAATCTCTTGTAGGCAGCATATAGTCTCGTCTTTTTTTTTTTTAATCCATTTAGCCACTCTATCCTTTAATTGGAGAATATAGTCCATTTACTTAAAAGAATTATTAGTAGATATGGACTTATTGCCATTAAAAGATTGTTTTCTATCTGTTTTGTAGTTCTTCTTTTCCTTTCTTCTTCTCTTGCTATCTTCATTTGTGATTTGATGATTTTCTGTTCCTTTCTCTCTCTCTTTTTCTTCTGGGAGCCCAGTGATGCATATATTGGTCTCTTTTGATGATGTCCCATAGATCCCTTAAGCCATCTCAACTCTTTCTTTTTTTTCTTTTTTTGAATTTTTTAAAAATTTAAAATTTTTTTTTATTTTATTTTTTTTTGCTTTTGGCTGCATTGGGTCTTCATTGCTGCATGCAGCCTTTCTCTAGTTGCAGTGAGTGGGGGCTACTCTTCATTGCAGTGCACGGGCTTCTCATAGCAGTGGCTTCTCTTGTTGCAGAGCACAGGCTCTAGGTGTGCAGGCTTCAGTAGTTGTGGCACGCAGGCCCAGTAGTTGTGGTGCATGGGCTTAGTTGCTCTGTGGCATGTGGGAGTTTCCTGGACCAGGGATCAAACCCATGTCCCCTGCATTGGCAGGCAGATTCTTAACCACTGTGCCACCAGGGAAGTCCCTTTTTTTTTTTTAAAGTGCATCAAATCTATACTTTATTTACAAGCAAACTGAAACTGAAGCATTAATAAATTTTGTTTTCCTAGAAATTTAGCACTATTATCCTTGGACAATAATTGCTTTGCTTAATACCTTTCGGTATTTCACAATATTGGGCAACACCTTAATTTCAAGATGCTTAGCAATAATAATGTTATTAATAATATAACTTAAAATTTCACATTTGCTATGTTAAGACACTTTATACAATATCTATTATCCATAACTTTATTAAGATATAATTGACATATAACATTGTGTTACTTTCAGGTGTACAATATAATGACTTGGTATTTGTATATTGCAAAATGCTCACCACAATGAGTCTAGTTTATATCCATCACCACTCAAGTTACAATTCTTTTCTTATAATGAGACCATTTAAGATCTACTCTCTTAGCAATTTTCAAACATACAAGATTATTGTTAACTATAGTCAGCATGCTGTACATTACATCCTGATGACTTATCTATTTCATAACTGGAAGTTTATATCTTTTGACAACTTTCAATAAAACTATTGACCACCCACCCCCTGCCTCTGGCAAACACCAGGTCAGTTCTATCTATGAAGTTCAGGGGGTTTTTTTGAGAGTCTTCATATAAATGATATCATATGGTAATTGTCTTTGTCTGAATTATTTCACTTAGCGTAATGCCCTCAAAGTCTGTTCATGTTGTCACAAATGGCAATATTTCCTTTTTATGGCTGAATAATATTCCATTGTATATATATTCCATGTTTTTCCTATCCATTCATTCATCATCGATGGACACTTAGGTTGCTTCCATGTCTTGGCTATGGTGAATAATGCTTCAATCAATGAACAAGGGGATGCATAGATTTTTTGAAGTAGTTAGCGTTTGGATTGTGTTGGGGGCCTATGGCTAGTATGTCAAATTAAAATTATGCAGATTTGACCTGCTGAATAAGGAGGCACAAACTAGTCACATGGGGTCAGAAGGGAGCTCCCTCAACATCCAGGCTCCCACCTTGGGAATGTGAAAACTCTAGCACCATTTTGATTGAAGGCACAGTTCCAATACACTCATACAAAGGAATAAATTTGTTACTTACAGATCCCAGAGATGGGGGGAGGGGGTACAGTGAGCTGGAGGAAGGACTGTCCTTGCCAGGTCATGAGCAAGTGAGAGCTGGAGAGCAGGGGAGCAACATCTTATGGCGTGGTTGGTGCAGCAGACAGTAACTTTTTGTGGGCTCAATTCTAAGTGGATATTTTTAAATGTGCCTCAGGAAAAGCAGAGCAGGAACTTGTGGCAGGAATCCTAAGTGCCGGTCTTTATCTAAATGTCCAGACTCTGGGTGTAAGCAGGGCTTTCACGTTGCAAAATGCCTAGGCAGCAGCTAAGAATATCTGTGTTCTCATCACAATTGACCCCATGATGCCTGGGCTTTAGTCTAGGAAAAATCATGGGCACTGTCTGGTTGGTGGAGATATTAAAAGCCACTGGTCAGGTTTTGGCACCCAGTGTATAAAACATTAGAGAAAAACCAAAGTGCTAGTCAGCAATATCAATAGACAAATGATAGTCTAAAGTCTTGTCCATAACCATCCCTCCCATTTGTCGGGGTCCGGCCAAGAAATAAGTCAAAGACGTTTGTAAGCTAAGGTAGATATTTGAATAAAAACAGGTGAGATTATGGAATACTTTTACTTGTTGGTCCATCTGTAGTAGGTTTGTCTGAATTTGTCCAGAATTATCAGTATAGGAGCAGCAGGCAGTGCCCTTTACAGCACATACACCTCCTTACTGGACCAGTCAGTAAACTAGAGCTAAACCATTATCCAAAACTTTCTGTGCTAAAGAATCATGCTGTTACTACACATTATTATCCTGCTGGTGAGAGAATCAATGGTAAAGCATGGTTTGCTTGTGGAACACACATTTTGCATCTCTAGTGTCTAAATTTGCATCAGGATCACACACATTCTGTTGTGTGGGCTTTGCAAGTTTGAAGTGAAGGGTTTCACACTTGTGTCCAAAGGTTAAAATCTGTAGTTTAACACCAGTGTTCACTGTTTAGTTGTTCCTTGTGAATATTATATTGACCAAATTTGCAGCATGTAGAGAATACCTTCTCTGCAAGACAACTGAAGGAGATGTGGGCACCACACCCATTTTTCAGTCTGCCCTTAGGGATCGTGCGTTCTTAAGATAAAAGTTTCAGGGAGAAAATAGAGTCTCCTTATGGTCCTCTTTCTCTCTCTCTCACACACACACACATACAACTTGGGACTTACATTGCCTGTAAGGCTCAATAAGTAAATTGGGGAAGATGGAATTTGTCACTTTGCTTAAAGAAACATAATTATTTTAAAATGACAAATGGTCCCTTTGCCAATAAATGATTTATGTCTTAGCAAAAAAACAAAACAAAACAAAACAGAATCATGCTGTTCATTAAGGCTGGGCTTCAGTGTCCCAGTCCAGTGAACTTGGCCAGGGCAGCTCACAGGTAGGGGTTGGCCCATGCAGCAGCAACTAACCCATCTCGTGAGGGCCCATAGCAGACCTACTCCCAACATAAGGGGGATGAACACCACACACTTTGACATGAGGGGCCAGAAAGAGAGATGGATTGGGGGTCCCGTTCAGTGATTTGTGAGGGTCATCCCAGGGAGACTAAAGTGCACTGGTGTGAACAGACAGGACTCCCGGAGGGCCTGCATGGAGGCAGAGGCATTGGAGTTCAAGGGGAGAAGTGCAGGTGGAGAACCACATGTGTGTGGCAGCCCCAGGTCCCGACCCACAGGGGACACCAACTGCTTGATCAGGAAAGCCCAAGTAAGTTGGGGTTCCCCCAGGGTGGCTGGACCTGGAGGCCCCAGGACGATGGGGATTGTGCTCCTTGGGATAAGGTGTGGGTGACACTCCTCAAGGAGGTGTTGGTGCCGGGCAGATACAGAGGACTGTAGAGGGAACGTAAGGGGTCTTGCCAGGTGCCACATACTGTGTTGCAAAGTGTCCTGTGTGGGAGCAGTTGGGCACCACAGAGAGCAGCCACCAAGTGATAAGAACATGTGGGGCACCTTCTGATGGGCAAACAGGAGCAGGGTCAATAAATCAGCCAGGTGGCCCACTAACTAGGGAAAAGAAACAGCAATTACAGTGGCCCTGAAAATGAGCTCTGGTTTCTGCCCATTGTATAAACTAAGAAGACTATTCTATTAGAGGGTTTGAATGGGAGGATTGTGAAGCCCTGAGTGGTGATGGTGGGAAAGGGTCCTCCGGGGTGGTGTAGGGAGGTGGCCCTGGGGCTGTGGTTCTGGAGGGTGTGGGGGGCTGTGATGGTGGCAGCCTCTGCAGCCCGGGAGGGGGTCCTCCCAACAGAAATTAACTTACTAACCCCCAGGAGGGCGTATAAGGCAGACCAGTCTCATGGGTGTGGTGTGGGCAACAACTAGATGAAGTGTTCCAGGGGCGCCGTGAGGGTGTGAGACTGGACACAGACCTTGGCCTTCTGCAGCTCAAAGGTACATGAAAGAGCAGCCTGGAGGTCATGGTACCAAGTCACGCTTGAGAGGCAAGCCTTGTGCTGAGCAAGGGGGCCTCGGGGTAAACACAGACTGAACTCTGTCAGCAGGGAACTTAGATAAACGAGTGTTCAGTTAGGCACCCAAGTCCCAGGTCTGCCCGCCATCCTCACCCACCACGTCTTCTGCTGCAGTGAAGGTGGCAGAGGCTGCTTTCGGGGTGCAGCTGTGTCCTGCAGCATCTAGGCTGGGGCACAGCCATGGCCAGCGTTGTCCTAGGTGGAGGGGGTGGCTGCACCCAGAAGGGGAGCTGTGGGGCTCAGGGCTCTAACAGGATTGTTGAGATTTGGGCTGCTCTGATTCAGGTTTGCTCGCACCATCAGTAGGATCTGTTGGTATCACAGCATTTCAGTGAACTTGGGAGGTCCTCAGGGGGCACATCTCACAGATGATTGGGCAGTGTTCTCCTCGAAGGTATGAGGTCTCCATCCATAAATAGTAAAGTTTGGAGACATAGGTGCAGACTTGGTTTAAAGAAAATGTAGTTATATGGTCCTGACAAGCTAGTGCTTGGTGCTATGTTACCAGAGATGGTAACATAAGACTATCAGTCAATTTGAGTTGAAATTAGGGCCAGGTAATGGCCAGTGCCCAGAGGTCAGGATGTGACTGTTTGGGCAGGACTGGCGGCCTTCAAGCATTTGTGTCATTGCACCCATTTAAGATGGGTCACAGCTCACTGGTGGCCTCCTCCAAGAGGGGTCAGGCCAAGTGTTGTGGTCCTGTCACCACGATGTCATTTTCTAATGTTCCTGGTGCCAGCCAACACTGACTGCCTCTTTTGCCCTTTAGAGATTCACACCACTCCCTCAATGGGTCCAGGTACAATTACTTCCCCTTCTTGTTGGAAAGTACATTTAGGATAAGTGAGCTAAAGCCACTGCGTATTGGAATTTCAGCTGGAATTTATTTGCATATCAAGCAGGTAACTGTGGTCCAGCAGTAGCGTGGTGGTGTGAGGACAGCGGTGGCCATATGGCCTAGAGTTTGAAGTGGTAAGTGCCTCTAAGCAGCAGGGAAGTCCAGCTAGGAGTCCACTTAATGCCCTATAACTTAAGGAGCAAGGATATTGGAAGACCACTGCGGTGTTCAGTAGCACCTGAGGCGTGCAGCTGGTGTGGCAGGTCTGCGCTGTGCCCTGTGTGTGGTAGCCAGCTGAGAACAGCCTCTCTGTTTGTGACAGTCCTAGGGACCCACAGATGCGAGCTCCACCAGCCACCAGAGGAGGTGACCAATGGTTTTCCCCTGGGCAGCAGCCACAAAATCCAGGGCCCCAGACACAGGTACCAGCTCCCCCAAGAGATACTGGCGCTCTGGAGCATGGCAGAGGGAAGGGTGGAGATAGTGCCCAGTGCCCTCTGAGATCTTGGAGAGATTACAGGCAGTCCATAGAGGTGTGTTAATTAGAGGCCTTCCCCTCAGGCCACAGCTGTGAAGATGAGCTAACAGGCCCCCTTCACAGAAAGACTGGGCATCTCTATTTCCTCTCTGCTGTGCCCAGGGTGTGGTAGTCAGTTAAGAACCTTTCTCTGTTACAGACCTGGGGACCCATGACTGTAATCCCTGCTGACCACCAGACCCAGGTGATCTGGAGGGTCCCTTGGGCAGCAGCCACAAAACACAGGGCATGAGATGAAGGTCCAAGCTCCTTTCCAGGAGACACCTACCAGCTGGAGAAGGCAGAGGGCAGTGCAAAGATGGCACCCACAGGCCTCTGTCTTTGGAGAGTATTTCAATAGGCTCCTAGATGTGCGTGTTAAATTAGATGCCGGCCCCTCTGGCTGATGCTTTAAGATATACAAGTAAGCCTCTTTCACAAAATGTCTGGGAACTTTTCACTCAGCTGCCTCTGCACTGGGCCCTGAGATGGGTGAGTCCACGTGAGTCCTTTAAGGGCTGTTTCTCAGTTCCCCATAGCCTTGTAGGTCTTGTGGACACAAGCTCCCTTGGCTTTCAAAACTAGATGTTTGGGGGACTTGTCTCTCAGTCAAGCTGGGGTACCCGATGTGAGGTTCAAGCCCTTCCTTCCTCAGGGAGAAGCTCAGGTTTGTAAGTTCCCTCTCAATTGTTGGTCATGGCACCAGGTTGGTGTTTATGGCAAAATTGTGCCTCAGCTTCTCCTACCCACTTCGATGTGGGATTTTTCTCATTTACCCAGAGTCAGCCAGCTAGATTTTGGAGTTCTTTTCAGAGGAAATTTTTCCATATGTAGCTGTAGATTTGGCATATACAAGGGAAGAGGTGAGTTCAGAACACTCCTACGTCACCATCCTGAACCTGACTCCTATCTCTGCTTTTTTTCATTGTTTCTTCTTGCTTCTCTGGTTGGATGAATTCCACTGCCCTGATTACATGTTCACTGATCCTTTCTTCCCACTTGATCTAGTCTGCTGTCGAATGGCTCTATTACAGTTCAGTTGTTTTCTTCAGCTCTCTGATTTCTGTTTGGTACTTTTCTTATGTTTTTTAACCATTTGTAGAAAATCTCACTTTGTTCACACATTGTTCTTCAGACCTTGGTGAGCATCTTTATGACCGTGATTTTGAAGTCTTTATCAGGTCTTTATCACTTATCTCCATTTCATTAAGGTTTGTTTCTGGAGTGTTATCTTGGCCTTTTATTTGGAACATATTCCTCTGTTTCTTCACTTTTCTTGACTCTCTGCGTTGATTTCAATGCATCAGATTAAACACCCACCTGTCCCAGTCTTGACAGAGTGGTCTCCTGCAGGAGAATAACCTTATCATTCAATCCAGTCTCACCTTTCAGTTATCTCTCAAACCTTTGTGATTGTCTAAGCAGATTATTTTATTTTAGAGGCTCCCAGTAGTTGAGGCTGTACCAAGACCTGTCAGTGTCCCAAAGAGGAGTATCTCAGTCAGCACCTAGATTTAGACTGAGTGGAAACCAGACCCTCTGGCAGAAGTTATCAAGTATGCATATAAACCACTTTCAGGGAAAAACCAGGAAATGGTGATTTCTTTCTACTCTCTCTGTGCTGAGCCCTGGGGATACAGCTGGTTAAGAGCTGTTTCTTTGTTTATTGAAGTCCTGTAGGACCCAGAAGTGCAAGCCTTCTGGCCACCAGAGCCAGGTGATCAAAGATTGTGTCCCTTGGTGGCAGCTACAAAACCCAGGGCCCCAGACATGTGCACAAGCTCCTTCCAGGGTGTGGAGGAAAAATGTCACCTGCCATATCAATAAACAAAGGATGTTGCATCCTATATCCTGTATGAGAGTCCCATACAGGATAAACCCTAGGAAAAAACACACCAAGACACATATTAATCAAACTAACAAAAATTAAATTCAAAGAAAAAATATTAAAAGCAGCAAGAGAAAAAAAAATAACATAGGAATAACCTATGGAATAACAAAAAATAACAGAGGAATCCCCATAAGGTTATCAGATAATTTTTCAGCAGAAACTCTGCAGGCCAAAAGGGAGTAGCAGAATATACAAAAAGTGATGAAAGAGAAAAACCTACAACCAAGATTACTCAACCCAGTAAGGATCTCATTCAGATTTGACAGAGAAATCAAATGCTTTTCAGACAAGTAAAAGCTAAGAGAATTCAGCACCACCAAACTAGCTTTACAACAACTGCTAAAGAAACTTCTCTAAGCGAGAAACACAAGAGAAGAAAAAGACCCACAGAAACAAACCCAAAACAATTAAGAAAATGGTAATAGGAACATACCTATTAATAATAACCTTGAATGTAAATGGATTAAATGACTGAACCAAAAGACACAGACTGGCTGAATGGATACAAAAACAAGACCCATATATATTCTGTCTACAAGAGACCCACTTCAGACCTAGGGACACATACAGACTGAAAGTGAAGGGATGGAAAAAGATATTCCATGAAAATAGAAATCAAAAGAAAATTGGAGTAGCAATACTTGTATCAGATACAATAGACTTTAAAATAAAGACTGTTGCAAGAGATAAGGAGGGACACTACATAATGATCAAAGGATCAATCCAAGAAGATATAACACTTATAAATGTTTCTGCACACAACATAGGAGCACCTCAATAAGTAAGGCAAATGCTAACAACCATGAAAGGAGAAATTGACAGTAACACAATAATAGTAGGGGACTTTAACACCCCACTTACACCAAAGGACAGATCATCCAAGTAGAAAATAAATAAGGAAACACAAGCTTTAAATGACACAATAGACCAGATAGGTTTAATTGATATTTATAGAACATTCCACCCAAAAGTGGCAGAATACACTTTCTTCTCAAGGGCACATGGAACATTCTCCAGGATAGATCACATCTTGGGTCACAAATCAAGCCTTGGAAACTTTAAGAAAGTTAAAATCGTATCAAGCATCTTTTCTGACCACAATGCTATGAGATTGTAAATTAATTACAGAAAAATAAACTGTAAAAAACACAAATACATGGATGCTAAACAGTGCACTACTAAATAACCAAGAGATCACTGAAGAAATCAAAGAATAAATTAAAAAATACATACAAACAAATGACAATGGAAACATGATGACCCAAAACCTATGGGACAGAGCAATAGCAGTTCTAATAGAGAAGTTTACAGCAATTCAATCTAAACTCAAGAAACAAGAAAAACCTCAAATAAACAATCTAACTCTACAGTTAAAACAACTAGAGAAAGAAGAACAAAGAAAACCCAAAGTCAGTAGAAGGAAAGAGATCATAAATATCAGAACAGAAATAAATGAAATAGAAATGAAGAAAACAAGAGCAAAGATCAATAAAACTAAAAGCTAGTTCTTTGAGAAGATAAACAAAATTGATAAACCCTTAGCCAGACTCATCAAGAAAAAAAGGGAGAGGACGCAAATCAATAAATTTAGAAATGAAAAAGGAGAAATCACAACTGACACCGCAGAAATACAAAGGATTCTAAGAGACTACTACAAACATCTATATGCCAATAAAATGGACAACCACAAAGAAATGAACAAATTCTTGGAAAGGTACAATTTTCTAAGACTGAACCAGGAAGAATTAGAAAATATAAACAGACCTATCACAAGTAATGAAATTGAAAATGTAATTAAAAATCTTCCAACAAACAAAAGTCCAGGACCAGATGGCCTTACAGGTGAATTCTATCAAACATTTAGAGGAGAGCTAACACTGATCCTTCTCAAACTCTTCCAAAAAACTGCAGAGGGATAAACACTCCCAAATTCATTCCATAAAGCCAACATCACTCTGATACCAAAACAAGAAAAAGATATAACAAAATAAGAAAATTATAGACCAATATCACTGATGAACATAGACGCAAACATCCTGAACAAAATACTAGCAAACAGAATCCAGCAACACATTAAAAGGGTCATACACCATGATCAGGTGGAGTTTATCCCAGGGATGCAAGGATTCTTCAATATATGCAAATCAATCAATGTGATACAGCATATTAACAAATTAAGTAATAAAAACCATATGATCATCTCAATAGATTCAGAAAAAGCTTCTGACAAAATTTAACACCATTTATGATAAAAACTCTCCAGAAAATGGGCATAGAGGGAACCTACCTCAACACAATAAAGGCCATATATGACAAACCCACAGCAAGGATCATACTCAATGGTAAAAAACTGAAAGCATTTCCACTAATATCAGGAACAAGACAAGGATGTCCACTCTTGCCACTCTTATTCAACATAGTTTTGAAAGTTCTAGCCACGGCAGTCAGAGAAGAAAAAGAAATAAAAGGAATACAAATTGGAAAAGAAGAAGTAAAACTATCACTGTTTGCAGATGACATGATACTATACATAGAAAATCCTAAAGATGCCAACAGAAAACTACTAGAACTAATCAATGAATCTGGTAATGTTGCAGGATACAAAATTAATGCACAGAAATCTCTGGCATTCCCATACACCAGCAATGAAAAATCAGAAAAAGAAATTAAGGAAACACGACCATTTACCATTGCAACAAAAAGAATAAAATACTAGGAATAAAGCTGCCTAAGGAGGCGAAAGACTTGTACTCAAAACTACAAAACACTGATGAAAGAAATCAAAAATGACATAAACAGATGGAGAAACATACCATGTTCTTGGATTGGAAGAATCAATATTGTGAAAATGACTATACTACCCAAAGCAATCTACAGATTCAATGCAATCCCTATCAAACTACCAATGGCATTCTTCACAGAATTAGAACAAAAAATTTTACAGTTTGTATGGATATACAAAAGACCCCAAATAGCCAAAGAAATCTTGAGAAAGAAAAACGGAGTTGGAAGAATCAGGCTCCTCAACTTCAAACTATATGACAAAGCTACAGTAATCAAGACAGTATGGTACTGGCACAAAAACAGACATATAGATCAATGGAACAGGAAAGAATGCCCAGAGATAAACTCATGCACATATGGGCACCTAATTTATGACAAAGGAGGCAAGAACATACAATGGAGAAAAGACAGCCTCTTCAACAAGTGGTGCTGGGAAAACTGGATAGCTATATGTAAAAGAATGAAATTAGAACACTCCCTAACACCATACACAAAAATAAACTCCATATCGACTAAAGATCTAAATGTAAGACCAGACACTATAAAACTCTTAGAGGAAAAACACTCTTTGACATAAACCACAGCAAGATCTTTTCTGATCTACCTCCTAGAGTAATGGAAATAAACACAAAAATAAACAAATGGGACTTAATTAAACTTAAAATCTTTTGAAGAGCAGAGGAAACCATAAACAAGATGAAAAGACAACCCTGAGAATGGGAGAAAATATTTGCAAATGAAACAACAAACAAAGGATTAATCTCCAAAATATACAAACAGCTCATGGAGCTTAATATCAAAAAAACAAACACTCCAATTAAAAATGGGTGGAAGACCTAAATAGACATTTCACCAAGGAAGACATATAGATGGCCAAGAGGCACATGAAAAGATGCTCAATATCACTAATTACTACAGAAATGCAAATCAAAATTACAATGAAGTATCACGTCATGTCAGTCAGAATGGCCATTATCAAAAAATCTAGAAACAATAAATGCTGGAAAGGGTGTGGTGAAAAGGGAACCCCCCTGCACTATTGATGGGAATGTAAATTGATACAGCCACTATGGAAAACAGTAAGGAGGTTCCTTAAAAAACTAGAAATAGAACTACCATATGACCCAGCAATCTCACTACTGGGCATATACCCTGAGAAAACCATAAGTCAGAAAGAGACATGTACCACAATGTTCATTGCAGCACTATTTACAATATCCAGGACATGGAACCAACCTAAATGTCCATTGAAAGATGAATGGATTAAGTAGATGTAGCACATATATACAATGGAATATTACTCAGCCATATAAAGAAACGAAATTGAGTTATTTGTAGTGAGGTGGATGGACCTAGTGTCTGTCATACAGAGTGAAGTAAGTCAGAAAGAAAAAAATACCGTATGCTAACGCATATATATGGACTCTTAAAAATAATGGTACTGATGAACCTAGTGGCAGGGCAGAAATAAACACGCAGACATAGAGAATGGACTTGAGGACACGGGGCAGGGAGAGGGAAGCTGGGGCTAGCATTGACATATATACACTACCAAATGTAAAATAGATAGCTAGTGAGAAGCAGCAGCATAGCACAGGGAGATCAGCCCAGTGCTTTGCAATGACATAGAGGAGTGGGATAGGAAGGATGGGAGGGAATATCAAGAGGGAGGGGATATGGGGATATATATATGCATGTGGCTGATTCACTTCGTTGTACAACAGAACCTAACACAGTATTGTGAAGCAATTATACTCCAATAAAGATCTATTGAAAAAAAAAAAAAAAGCCCAGACTCTTGCATCTTCCCATACATAGAAAAGTGGTAAATTAATTAACTTGAGATGTCAGGTTTTCTTTAATTAATAGTAATCTTTTTATATTCCACCTACTTTTTTTGTGTGTGTTTTGGGGGGTTTTTCTGCAAAAGCTCCTATATATCCTGGCTCCTCCCTTACCTCTTTGGAACCATCCTTCAGAGCTGAGAGGCTGCCTCCTAGGCTTGAAGTCCTCAGTATATCTGCTGAATAAAACATAATGCTCAACTTTTAAAAAAATTTTATTTTGAAGTATGGTTGATTTACAATGTTGTGTTGGTTTCAGGTGTACAGCAAAATGATTCAGTTATAGGTATTTTTTTCAAATTCTTTCCCCTTATTGGTTATTACAAAATTGAGTATAGTTTCCTGTGTTATAGAGTGGGTCCTTGTTGGTTATCTATTTTATATATAGTAGGGTATTTATGTTAATCCCAAACTCCTAATTTATCCCTCCCCGCCTTTCCTCTAGGTAGTCGAATTTGTTGGCATATAATTGTTCATAGTATTCTCTTATTTTTTTTGTATTTCTGTGGTATCAGTTGTGATTTCTCCTCATTCATTTCTTATTTTGTTTATTTGGGTCTTCTCTCTTCTCGGTGAGCCTGGCCAGGGGTTTGTGAATTTTGTTTACCCTATCAAAGAACCAGCTCTTAGTTTTATTGACTTTTTCTATTTTTTTTAAAATCTCTACTTTATTTCCTCTCTGATCTTTATTATTTCCTTCCTTCTGCTGACTTTAGGTTTTGTTTATTTTTCTTTCTCTAATTCGTTTAGGTGGTATGTTAGGTTGTTTATTTGAGATTTTTCTTGCTTCTTGAAAAAGGCCTGTATCGCTATGAACTTCCTTCTAAGACTGCTTTTGCTGCATCCCATTGATTTTTCATTGGGTTGTGCTTTCATTGTCATTTGCCTCAAGGTATTTTTAATTTCTTCTTTGATTTCATCATTGACCTACTGGTTTTTTAGTAGCATGTTGTTTAGTCTGCATGTAATTGTTTTTTTCTTGTTTCTTTTTCAGCAGTTGATTTCTAGTTTCATGCTCCTGTGATTAGAAAAGATGCTTGAATACTTCTATACTCTTAAATTTGTTGAGGTTTGTTTTGTGCCCTAGTACATAGTTAATCCTAAAGAATGTTCCATGTGCACTTGAAAAGAATGTGTATTCTGCTTTTTTGGATGTAACATCTTGAAAACATACCAATTAAGTCTAATTGTATCATTTAGGATCTCTGTTGCCTTACTGATTTTCTGTCTTGAAGATCTGTCCACTGATGTGAGTGGGGTGTTAAAGTCTACTATTATTATATTCCCATCAGTTTCTCCCTTTATGTCTATTAGTATTTGTTTTATGTATTTGGGTGTTCCTATATTGGGTGCATATACGTTGATGAGTGTAACATCCTCTCCTTGTATTGCTCTTTGTATCAGCATATAGTGTCCTTATTTATCTTTCTTTATAGCCTTTGTTTTAAAGTCTATTTTGTCTGATATGAGTATTGTGACCCCCCACTTTCTTGACATTTCCATTTGCATGAAATCTTTTTCCATCCCCTCACTTTCAATCTATGTGTGTCCTTTGCCCTAAAGTGGGTCTCTTTTAGGCAGCATATTGTAGACTTTTTTTTTTTAATTCAATCTGCCACTCTGTCTTCTGATTGGAGTATTTAGTCCATTAACGTTTAATTACTGATAGATATGTATTTATTGCCATTTTAAACGTTGTTTTCCCATTGATTTTACATTTCTTCTTTGTCTCTTTTTCTTTTTCTTTTTGTGGTTTGATAATTTTCTTTTGTATTATGCTTGTGTTCTCTCTATGGCTTTTCTGAACGTACTGTATGTTTTTGATTTGTGGTTAACCTTTTTCAAGTATGTTAACCCCGTCTTATATCTAATTGCTTTAGACTGGTAGTCACATAGGCTCAAACACATTGTAGAAAAAAAAATTCTACATTCTCTTACGCTCTTCCCCCACATTTCATGATTTTGTTGTCCTCTTTTACAACTTTATGTGCATCCTTTTGATGTTCATTGCTTTTACAGAAATGTTTTTTTTTTTAAATCTGTGTACTGTCTTATTTAAATGATTTACTTTCCAATTGTGATGTTCTCCTTCCTATAGCTTCTTACTTTTCTATTTAGAGAAGACCTTTCAATATTTCCTTTAGGATAGGTTTAGTATTGCTGTATTTTAGTTTTTGCTTGTCTGAGAAATTCTTTCTCTCTCCTATTCTAAATGATGATCTTGCTGGGTAGAGTATCCTAGGTTGCAGATTTTTCCCTTTCAGGACTTTGAGTATATTTTGCCACTCCCTTCCAGCCTGCAATATTTCTGTAGAGAAATCAGCTCATAGCCTTATGGGGGTTCCCTTATAATTAACTATTTCTCTTGCCGCCTTGAAAATCCTCTCTTTATCTTTAACTTTGGTCATTTTAATTATAATATCTTGGTGTAGGTCTGTTTGGGTTCATCTTGTTTGGGATGTTCTGTGCTTCCTGTATCTGGATATCTGTTTTCTTCTTTTGGTTTGGGAAGCTTTTAGTCATAATTTCTTCAAATACATTTTCAATCCCCTTTTCTCCTTCTTCTTCTGGGATACTTATTATGCATAGATTGGCACACTTTATATTATCCCATAGGTCTCTTATATTGCTTTCTTTCTTCCTTTGCAATTTGGCTTTTTGTCTGCTGTCCTGAATGGGTGATTTCCATTATTCTATCTTCTGAATCACTTACTCATTCTCCTGAACTATATCATTCTGCTATTCATTGCCTTTAGTTCAGCTTTTGTCTCAGCAAATAAGTTTTCTTATTTTTTTGGTTCCTTTTTATAGTTTCTAGTTCCTTTTTACAATAATCTGCCTTTCTATCAATAGCCTTTCTTAATTCCTTCAGTATTTTCATTATCTCCCTTAAACTTGGTGTCAGACTGAAGAGGTCTGTTTCACTTTTTGTTCTTTCAGAGGAACTCTCTTGATATATTTTTTTTAATTGGGAGTGGTTCCTCTGCTTCTTCAATTTACTTATATTTCTCTTACTCTATGAGTTTAGGAGAAACAATTATCTACTGTGGTCTCGGAGGGCTATTTTTATGTAGGAGCCTCCCTGTGTAGCTTGTGTGAGTTTAATATTTTTGGTGCGAGGGCTGTTTTTAGTATGGATGCCTGCCACCTCCTTCCTCAGCATGTGCTGGCCATTATCCCCTTGATAGAGGTTGTGAGTGGTGTGTAGTGACCAGAGTCTGCACTGCATATTGAGCAGGGCCTCTTCTTTGCTCTGTGGTTGTCACAGCTCTGTCAGGGGGCAGGGTTTGCTCCCTCGTTGTTGGAGTAGAAGCTCCAAATCTGTTTCTGAGCTGAGGCATGAGGTAGGCAGGACTGGAGCGCTCCTGCTGGGAGAGGATCCACTGACAATTCCTTCCCCGGAGTTGTCTACTGGGGAGTGTGCTCTGTGGTGCCACCTGTCACCTGTTGTGCGGGCTCACAAAGTACACTGTTGTCGGCTCTGCTCTCGCCCTCACCTCAACCATGGGAATGTCGGCAATTGGACCTGATGTCCCTCAGGCATTGTTTTCAGAAGGCCACCAACACAGATCCGCCGAAGTCAGGTCCCAGGCCTGTAGTAGTCGTGCACCTGACTCGCCATGGGATCTGTGGAAGCAGCCCAGCCGTGGCCCAGTCCCTGCGTGCACACATCCCAAAGCCCACAGCTGTTAAGGCCAGACGCGTTCCAGCTGCGGGGGCACCCATTGTCTGCTTGGATGTCCCGCAGGTGCTGAATTTACAAAGCCAGTGGTAGAGGTGTAAATCTGCAGCTTGTGCAGCCATGGGAAGATTTCCGCCCTGATTTCCTAAGTTGTGCAGCCCCTAGGGCTTCACTATGATTTCAGCCCCGCCTGTGTGCAGGGAACCTGCTGGCACCTGCTCCCAGAGCCTGCTGAGGTGGTGGCTGGCACGGGAGCCCACCGAGGCAGCAGCTAGGGCGTGGATGCCTGGCCAGGCAGCAGCTGGGGTGTGGGCACCTGCCGAGGTGGTGGCTGGGTTGTGCACTCCCAGAGCCCATGGAGGTAGGGGCCAGCATGTGGAGAAAGAGGCTGTTATGGCACGTCCTGCCCCTCCCTTCACGTGGCACTTTGCTTCTATAGAGGGCCCAGGCTTCTTCCACATACACCGTCGGTTACAGTCATACCACACTCAGCTCCTTCAGGCTGTCTCTGCACAGCCTACCCCAGTCCTCTCCCTGGGATTTTCCTCTTAACCCCGACTCCAGCACCCAGCCCCTACCCATACCAGTGGATGCGCATCTCAGGCTGGGGCACACAGGGAGGTGCCCTGCACTGTCTGTGCAGGTCTCTCTCTGTTCTGCCTGCCCAACAAACCAATTGTTACACTTTCCTCTAAGCCCCTGAAGCTCCCTTTCTGTCCTGGCTGATCTCCCTGCCAGCGACAGGGTTTTCCCAGATGCGAGAACCTTTCCTTTTTTTCAGCTCCCTCTCAGGGACGTAGGTCCCATCCTGCTTCCTCTCCCCCACCCCCACTTTCACCCTACCTGGTTACGTGGAGATCTTCCTTGTCCTTTCAGGTGTTTGAGGTCTTCTGCTGGTGTTCAGTAGGTGTTCTGTGAGAACTGTTCATTTGTAGACGTATTTTTGATGTATTTGTGGGAGGAGGTGAGTTCCACGTCCTTCTACCCTGCCATCTTGATTGGAGCCCCCACAGATTCTAAATTAAATGCATTATTTGCTGAATTTACTTTCTCTCCATGCTTTCAGTGTAAAAATTCAAACACACTACTATACATAAAATAGGTAAACAACAGGAACCTACTACTGTACTCAACATCTTGTAATAACTTATAATGGAAAAGAATCTGAAAAAGAATATATGTATAACTGAATCACTGCACTGTACACTTGAAACTAACCCAACACTGTAAATTAACTATACTTCAATTAAAAAATTCAAAAAACCAAAACCCCGCAAAGAGCCTCATAGTTCCATTATGGTGAATGAATACCTAGAAACACAGGGCTGAATTGAAAAATCCATCATGCATTTATTAGCAGTGCTGTTTCACTACCTTGTCATCAACGTTCAAAAACAGTCTTGCACCTAAAGGCTCAGGGAAAATACAGAAGCTCTATGTACAGACATATTCTTTAGCTTTTGATAAGGTTCTACAGTGATAATTCTTGGAGAAAATAAAATGTCATGAAGAATGGACAAAGAAAGCTTATGGGACAGAAAGCAAACCCAATAACAGGAAATTGTATCACTTTTGTCAGGAAGGTGAGATAAGTGGGAAGATAATTTCCTACAGGTGACAAGATTTCCATAGCATCACAGAGCTAATTGCCTACAATGCCAATTAGAGTGAAAAGCCTTAGACCAGGACAATGGCTATCTGTCAAAAAGAAGCTCCATACTGAAAAGGAGGCCAGACGTTCTGGGTAAATAAGTGATTACCTGCATATAAGTTAGATATCCTTGTGAGAAACACTACCTCTGGGCAGACAGTGTCTTTGGGAAGCCCATTCCCAGGTAATGCTGTGCACCTTCCAGGGCACCTGACAACCAAACCCGCACACCTGTTCAAAACGCACCTTTCGCACACAGTGCTCCTGTCTGTGCGTTGAAAGGGCTGCCCCTTCCTCTGCAGCAGGGCCCTCCCTGACTGTTCAGTTTCCTCTGGGAGCAGCGCCCTGCCTTCCTGGCTCCGGTCCCTCTGGCTCCCTGCCAGCCTTCTCTCTCCTCCCTTTGCCAACATTAGAAAAGAAGTTAACAAATGGATCTAATTACCACAGTGGTTTGAGGCTTCTCGACTTTCTTTCCCTTCCAGCTGTAAAGATGTCCTCAGACCGAGCTTCATGTTCAGCACGGCTGTCAACTCTGTTTAATGCGCACTTAAATTTAATGTCAAGCCGATGCCTGTGGAAGACCTTGATTAAATTTGCAAACAGTAGACTAACCAAACCAGAATTTGAGAGTTGTCTCATTTCGCCTTTCAAGCTTAAATCCCAGTTTTCTTTTCTTCTTTGCAAAGAATTACAGAAGTTTGCTTGCAAAGACCCTGAGTATCAGTAAGGCAGCAAAGTGTAAGAAGCAAATGCTCCTCATGCTTTTACAGAGAGAAATCCCTCATCTTAAAATTCCGTATGAATTAAAGATCCTTCCCATTGCTTTATTCTGCTCCCCCTCATTCAAAATCTGTGACTATTCACTTTCACAACTATAATAAGTATTCCTAAAAAGTTTACTTAAAATCTTCCTAGTGTTCTTTTATGCACATTGCAATTAGGAGTTTTATACTGTCTTGGCAGAGTGAAAAACAAAATGAAAGAAATGGGATAGAATCTCCACAAACAATGTCAGTGCTTCTACCAGGTGCAAATTTCCAACCTGGTCTCTGGCTTCGACTGTCTCTTCTTTTGTCTCTGACAATCGTACAGCCTCTCCTCCTTGAAGAGGTAATAAAAGACCAGAAGTTAAAAGATCCGGAAGGCCCATATTCTTTTTCATTGGCTACTGTTTTGAAAAGAGGCTGCTGGCTTTTGATTTTTCTTTTGAGTTCTTCCTACATCATCTGATTCAAACAGGTCTTTCAAAGAAAACAATCAAAATTGTCTAGACCTGTGAAGCATGAAAAATAAATTGCTTTTTCCAAGTCCACAAACCACCAGAAAGGCATTAATGTCTATCTTCTTACATAAACCTCTAACCCCTATCCTCTAATTTACACACTTCACAAAATATTTATATATTCTTCTGTATAATATATGACAGGAGATCAAGCCTTATTACAAAGAAATGGAACTGGTAATACAACTAATATTTAAACTAGTGTTATTTTGGAGTTTGACTAGACACAAAACATTCAAGTTCTTGAGGCTGCTAGGATAAAACAGTCAACTCAGACACATCTGCTTGCTGTCGAGGGCTCTGAGCTGTTAGCTGGTGGGCACACAGGCTTCAAGAAAGGAGAACGTGCGGCAGGAGAAAAAGAAAGCCTTGCATTGTGCCAGATATGAAATACCCTGTCCTAAGATTTCTCACTGAGCTACAGTAGTAAGACTGCTGCTTGTTTTTCCCTTCTAATACAACAGAGACCTACCTTTCTATGCTTGGCTTTCCATCACTAACTTAATTCTGTGGTTAAAACAGCCACATGAAGCACTTGTTCTTAACATTAAAAAAAAAAAAAAGGGCGTGGTTTTGCAGTCCATGGATGAAGTGGTCAGCAGTCATTAGATTCCTGCTGAGAATTATGCATGATACAAGGAATAGCAGATGGTTTCAGAAGGGAGAGATTTATAGAGGTAATTTGTAGTGGAATAACATTATTTTCTGAACTAGGTAATAATTCACAAAAGACAAGCAAAGGTTCAGATAGTATCTCATTTAATTATATGTTACTAAATATTCCAAGAAATCTTTGCTCAGCAGCCTAAGATAAAAACCTGATGAGCTGACATTTTTAGGTTCTGATGCTCTGACCCTGTTTAAATCCTTTTCTCATCGCTGCAGTTTCCCACAGGACTTACAATGTAGTTCTTCTAACAGTCCAGTTCTCTGAATGCAATACAGTGTCTCATGTGATTCAAGAGGATAAAGGGCAAAAAGAGTGGATATATGTATACGTATAACTGAATCACTTTGCTGTACACCTGAAACTAACACACACAACACTGTAAATCAACTACACTCCAATAAGGATTAAAAAAAAAAAAAAAGAGGATAAAGGGCAAGTGCCCTTTTTCCCAGGAAAAGAGGACTGCATAGAATGGTGTTTTTACATAACCCAAGGGAGTAGGCAAGGACAGGTTACATTTCAACCTGGGTCTCCCCTCTACAAGTCCAAATCCTCTGGGTGAGTGAGCAGAGCCCACAGGGAGGAAATGTGTCAGATCAGGGCCTCTCCAGGCACACGGTGCGTTAGTCACTCGCCAAGGGCAGACAGAGAGCAGGGTGCTGATCCAGTGCCCCTGGGACCAGCCACAACATCCACCAACTCCACTGCTGGCACCAAAACAGGCATTATTACAAATATGGGAATATTCACCACTGAAGCTGATGAATTTACCAAACCTACTTGGCAGTTCACAGCAACCACAGAAGCAATGAGGTATGGAAGCTAGGGGTGGAATGAAGAAACACTGCAGACTCTCCTTAGAACCTCCTCACCTTAGTGATGGGCTGTTCTCCCCGAGTGAATGGAGACGGCAGTGGATAAGGAGGACCATCACTTTATATAATAAAATCCTTCTATTTGTTAACAGTATGACTGTACACATTCTGTTTCTCTTTATTCCTGAGTCACAACTCACTTCAGTAAAGTTTGCTACCACTCAAAGGGGTAAAAATTCTCCTTGCTGATGTGGAATAACCTCAAATGACCAACTCAAGAGAAAAAGGAAGAACAGTTTAAAATCTTCACTGGTGATTTGGCAATACATTGCATATTCCCAAATACCACTTTAAAAGCTGAGGTAATATCTCCTCTGTTAAGGCATAATATGACTCACAATTACACGCAGGCACACTCATTATACATTTTGATATTTATTAACAGAAATGGTCTAGAAAAGGCCTGGGTCAACATTACAGTGGTAAGTGTTAAAATAAAAGCTGTTCTTAGTCGTACTGTTTCTAGGGGACTGTAACCAGTCCAGAAAGCTGTTTTAAAACGGGACTTAAATCACACCATTCAAGCGTTGGATTTCAAAAGAAATTCTTCCTCTTCTCTTTTGTCACAGCAAAATATACGAGGTCTTTGTTTTTACCTGCAAGGTGGCCTTCCGTGAAGTGCGTAAACGTGTGGATGGATGAAAGGGGGTCGGGTGGAGGGAGAAGGCAGACAAAAAAGAAAAAGATAAAATCGTAAAGTAGGAAATAAAAACTAGTGAGGAAGACAGGCTACCAACTGCCCAAGAATCGTTCACTGAAGCAACTCCTCCAGTCCCTCCAGATCCATTTCCAGAGAGGAGTTGAGCGAGGCCAGAGCAGATGACGCATCCTTGCTTCTCTGGACACTCAGTTTGGATTGGGGCGTTTCTGGTTGGACGGATTCCTTCTTGAAGTCTTTACCTCCACTGAGGATCCGCTGGCTCTCAAAAAAGAACTGGTTTGGATGACTCAAAGAAAAGCCACAATCATCTACCTGTACAGGCAAGCAAATGTGTATAACATTAATACGTAACAAAAGTACAAATAAAGGGACGTCAAGAACCGCCCAGACCTCATTCAAAACCTACTCAATACACGAAACACAGATTCTCGTTCAAAACACTCAAACCACTGCTTACATGATTTCACTCACAGGGAGTTTCAGCCACTGCCTGACAGTTACGAATCTTGCGCTCTACGTCCAGCCCAGACCCCTTGCACTTGGCTCTGCTTCCCCACCCAGCTGCTACCTGCCACCTCAGACGGCTCAAAGGCACATCCAAGCAATGCCTGGCATCTTGTTGGCCAATAAATATTTTTTTTAAAAAAAAGAAAAACACGAAAAAAGGAGGGAGGATCTTTCCAGATGAGTTGGGTTTGGAAAGATGAGAGAGTGAAAAGCTGGGATAATGAGGTCCAGGGTGAATCAAGCAGCAGGATCCCAGGGGCAGGGTGAAGAGGAATGTCTAGGGAAGCAGGTAGTGCAGGTGGGCTGCTGTGAAAGGCACAGAAAGAGGGTAACAGGAAATAAGGCTGCAAAGACAGGCTGGGGCCAGACCACGGAGAGCCTTGACAACCAGGGTAAGTAGCCTAGACCTAATTTTGTAGGCATCACAGAGTCACTAAAATTCCTTAAGAAGGGAAGTGATGCGATTAAAGATATGTGTAATCTTATGGTAGATTAAAATGGATTAGCAGGGAGTTAAAAGTTACCGTCACAGTTCAGGATGAACCTTCTTAACAGGTAGACCCATAAACAGAAACAAGGTTTTTTCTAAAACTTACTTCAGAACCTCAGGATTCTCTTTAGTCACTTGTTGATACATGTTGGATCAATACCTTTTTTTTTTTTTTTCTTTTTGCGGTACGCAGGCCTCTCACTGTTGTGGCCTCTCCCTGTTGTGGCCTCTCCCGTTGCAGAGCACAGGCTCTGGACACGCAGGATCAGTGGCCATGGCTCACGGGCCCAGCCGCTCCGTGGCATGTGGGATCTTCCCGGACCGGGGCATGAACCTGTGTCCCCTGCATCGGCAGGCGGACTCTCAACCACTGCGCCACCAGGGAAGCCCCAGACCAATACTTTTATAATAATTCAGTGTATAGCAGATTGATAGTGTACGCACTGATTTAAGAGTTACTACTCAGATCACTAAGAACAATTTTTTATCTGCTACTATGCTGCTTAATTTCAAAATGTTTCCTGAATGTTTTATCTAGGATTTTTTATTAACAACGGAGTCATTTGTGAACTTCTTCATTATATTGTTTTTCACCCAATTCATTAAAAAACTGGGAGATTCAATATAAAGTTTGCATTTTACAAAGTGTTCCATGAAAAGTAAGTTTATTGCCTAGCACGTTTCAATCAGAAGACTTTATGGTTTTTATAAATAGAGAATATTAGAGATTGGAAAGATGTAGGGAATACTTTAAACTGGATCTTCTCCATGTACAGACTAGGAAACTGAGACCCAAAGAGATTTTTTACATGGTTTAGGCAAAGTCATAGAGCACTAGAAACTGGATCTGTCTGAATTAGAATTCAGGCCTTTAGCTCACTTAGTTCCTCTGAAATCTGTTTTAAGAGGTTTTATGGAAAGTCAAACAAACTTACAATTATATCATTATAAATATTATTTCTAGAGATAAACTTGTCTATAAAGATTATAAAAAACACAGTGGTGTCATTTCATGCAAAAAGAAGCTAGCACCTTTTGTGATACTTAATTACATATCGGGTATTTTCTACACCTTGCTTCAAGTTGTTAAAAGTGTCAATATATCTATCACAGAAGATGACTCTGTGGATTAAAGTGAATGATTAGATTTCAGTGTGGACAAAATGAAATATGGTAATCTTTATACTAAGCCTCAGTTTCCTCCCCCATAAAATGGAGGTAATAATAGCAGCTATGTCATAGGGTTGCTATGAGGAAAACCAAAGAAATAGGAGTGTAAAAAGAAAGCGTTGTTGGTTCTATGAAATCTAAATTAAATGCTTGGAAAGACTCAGGAAAGGCAAGTTACTTAAAACAAAAGAAAACAAAACCGAACTTCCCAAAAGATAGGGAGAAAGATCAGATTGCTTTGTATTATAATTAAGTTCCTTTTCCACTTTAAAGAAACCAAAACTGGAAATTGGTGATGGTGTAGTATGCATATGGTTTTTGAAAAAAAATGAAATCAAATTCCAATCCCAAACCTACATTCAAACAAAAGACCCTGCCCTTAATATCAAAAGATTAGTAAACAAATGGCATTCAAATGTTTTACCTTTAAAATGTAATGTTTAAAAAATACATTTTTTTATGACTGTCCATTTTAATTAATACTTTTAATAACCAACTAAAACAATGCCAGGGTCTTGAAATGAGGGCCTATAACCATGGTTCTGTATGATGTCATGTTTTTCAATTTCTCTCTTAGGTCTGCAATCACCATTTCTTAACTCATTTTGTTAAGTAAGCTCATTTTACCAAACATCTATTAAGATGTCTGGTAGCATGATGAACTTATGAAGAGTTTCCTTCTGTTTACTGGATTGTGTTTCTTCTAGGATGGGTTCTTTCTTTTGAGTGTTTTCCTTCTTTCACTTTTATTTTTGCCTGAAGGAAGGTATCTTTCATTTTGCTCAGGAAAATAAAATTAGGGATTTTTAGGGAGGAAGGGGAGAAGCATAAACCAAATAGAATGAAAATAGATTTTACTTTAAAATTATTTAGTAAAAAGAATAGAGAAAGAGATTTACCCACATCTAAATGCCACATTTATTATTGCTTCAAAGTCAGCAGCTCTTTCCTTTACTCCTCATTAAAAAAAAAAAAAAAAAAGGAATATTCAGTTTGCTTCATTCTAGATATGGAAATACTAAGTGAGAATTTTCACAATTTTGTCTGATATGAATCTTGTTTCTTTCCTTGCCTTTTTTCTTGTTTGGTTGCTATGGTGATGTTTTTTCTTTGTGGTTGATGATTTTTTTATTATGTTTTGTACATTTTGTTAAATAATGGGAGAGGGAAATTCTGTGATGCATCTTCATTCTGTCCTGTTATCTTGGAAGACCCACAGTACCATAAAGAGCTAAAACAAGACTGGTAGAAGAAAGAAGTAGGATGGAGCCCTTTATAGGCTACATTATAAATTTTGGATTTCACCTGAAGAGCGATGGGGAAGGCTTTTAAAGTTTTTTTTAAAAGCAGGTTACTGAAATGATCAGGTTTTTCTGTTTTAAAGATCACCCTAGCAGCTGTGTGGAGGGGAAAGAACTGGGCCAGTGCATGTGTGCAGCTGCTAGGAAAGGAGTCAGGAAGGCACTGCAGTGAGTGACCCGCATGAGAGACGGTGGGGCTCCCGGCTCAGGGTTTTAACTGATCTCCACAATGATCCTGAGTGATGATTACAAAGCTTAAATGTACTTGGTATATACCGTTTAAGATTGCAGGAAAATGTGTGATAGATTTTAACAAGATTTTTGTAGAGATTTCTATGGTGAAAAGAGAATTATGCTCAGCTATTTGCAAAATAAGTATTCAGAATGACTCAGCACTTAAAGAGATCTATTTCTAAAGAAACTATTTTCAAGTAAAATCCAGAGTTTAATCTACACAAGGCCTAGTGTTTTCATTTACAAATGGAGTATGCCAAAAGAAAAAAAAATTCACTTCAATATAAAACATTGTTCCCTAAAAATACTGAGGAAAACAGATTTCAAGCAGGCCAACTTTTGATATCTACCAAGTGAATCTCTCTCAAACATGAGCTTGGAATGAGCATGTTCTGCACACAATGACCTTCACACAAACATAGGTCTCATATTTCTGCCACAGAAAATGTGGATTTTGAAGGACTGGAAGCAATACTGTTTTACCTATGGGATGTTTGGGTTTTAATCAAGAGGTTTTGCAATGACACCTTATAATGAGGCAGCTGGTCTTACCAAAAAAGCCATATGGAACCACTGCAGCACTGCTGTAAATGTTATCAGTTAACTGGTTCATTTTCAAAACTTTCATTAAAGTGAGTTTAATCACAGAGGCCTCAAGAAAATAAACATAGGAGGTTTTTTTTGGGGGGGGGGAGGAGAATGGCAGCAACATGAAATAAAAATAGATTCTATTTTTAAATTAAATTAGAAAAAATAATAAGCAAAGAGACATATTCACAACAAAAAATCTATAGTGAGACATCTAGTGGATGCAAACAGCCTTTTTATTCCCTTGATTTATATGTGGCTTAAAGTAGATTACTTCTATATGTGGGAGGATTTAGACATATGTCTTTTTAATATCTTCATTAATCTAAGGCAAGTTTTAAAAATTGCCTATAGTAGTAATACTCTTGCAGGAATAATCAATAGGAGAGATGCTACAAAAGCAGATTTGAGAAATAAAAAAGCACTTCTTACTTTTTAGTGATGTCACAAACTCAGTGTTTAAATCTAATTTTCATATCTTCTCTAAAAAAAAGGTAAGAGGTTGAATAAGAGACCTCAATTTGTTAAAGTTCTGAGGCTTCTTAATTAAAAGGGTCCACAAATAATTAAGAACACATATTAAATTAAAACTCTCAAGCTGAGCAAGCAAATTAAAGAATACAGTCTACAAGGGAAAGAGTTTGCAAAGATGATGCTGAAAATACCAAAGAGATGTGGCTTATCTGTTGAGATTCCTATTCTGACAAAACTGATGAGAATTTGTTGTTTACTACTATATTGATGTTTAGTCCTTTCAACTGTGTGAAAATAAAATTTTTATGTTTTTAAATAAAAACACTATTTTCAACAGTTAGGTGTAATAGTAAGAGGACTGGACCCAGGGGCCAGACCAGACCAGGGTTCTGGCTCCAGACCTCCCACTAACTAGCTGTGGTCCCTAGGGCATCATGCAGAGTCACTAGGCCTGTTTGTTTTTCACCATAAACTATGAAGGCTGCATCATGAATCTAGACAGGAAAATACTAATGGCCTCCACAGCTGTTATTACAAATACAGTCCCAGGTTTTACAGAACAGCAGTCAGGGTTAGATCATGAGCTCTAGATGAGGTCCTCGACAGCCTGGTTCAAATTTAAGCTCCACTCCTTAGGACCTTAGGCTCTCAGCATCTCTAAGCTTTGTCATGATGGGGATGCAAATCGTGCCCAGCTGTGGTCTGCAGTGTGGACCAAAGGAGCCAGTGTGTCCAGAGCACTAACTGCTAGGCCTGGCACATGTGAAGGGTTCTGTAGGTGTTGGCTGATATTACCATTATTATTTTCATTATTATCAGTGATGTTATATTTTTGCTATGAAATATGTAAGAAATTCTGCAATTATATAACCACGAAAGAAAAGTTATTTCATGAAAACTAGAAAACGTAAAAGTGATTATAAAACTTAGCATACTATGCGGACTTCCCTGGCAGTCCAGTGGTTAAGACTCCGTGCTTCCAATGCAGGGGGCACGGCTTCAATTCCTGGTCAGGGAACTAAGACCCCACGTGCTGTGCGGCGAGGCCAAAAAAAAAAAAAAAAAAAAAAAAAAAAAAAACTCAGCACATCGTGGTAGCTGATGATGAATTCAATACATGCAGCATCTTTTTTGGGAAGGTCACGAATCCCTTTGAAACCTGATAAATGCTCGACTCCAAAAACGCACATATGTACTTAGAGAAAAAAATGTTTCAAGAGGTGCATGGACCTCTGGTGCATTCTTGGCTGTCTTTCCTGGGTTAGGAAGCCATGAACAGGACCAGTACTTGCAAACTGGGGGTCTGTGAGCTAAGTCGACCTGCAGATGTGCTGTTGGCCTGCACACGGCCTTAAAACTTGTCAATGTGAACATCTCTAACAGCATGACTTCTTCAGTGGTGTTCATCTCAGGTAGTTTCACTTTTTTGGGTTATCTTCCTGACCCCTGCAGGCCTCTGAGTTTGTGACCTACACTTTACACCTCTCAGGACCTACTAGCAGGCCTTTTGTATAGGAGGCTGGCAAGAAAACAACCAAACACATTTCCCTGACTCTCTTGCAGCTAGGGGTCCACTGTATAACCTAGGTCGCCATGCAGATAAACACAAGACTTGAGAACTAGATTAGGGTAACGTGAGTTGGCAACCACAAGTAAAAGCATCCAGTTTTCTACAAGAAAGATGGCAAAAGCCTTTGGTTCTTCTGGACAGCTGAAGCCAGTGTTCCAGACCTACTCTGAGAAGTGGTTACCTAAGGCCTGTGGGTCCAGTCCGGCCCAGAATTTGCTCTTGTAAATAAAGTTCTACTGGGACAGAAGCATGCCCGCACCTTCACACACCGTCTAGGCTGCTTTTGCACGAGAGCAGCAGATGGAAGCAGCTGTGACAGGGAACACGTGGACCACAAAGCTTCAAACTTTCACGACCTGGCCCTTCACAGAAAGTTTGCCAACCCTTGGTCTTATCCCTAGCAGTGGAGTGGTGGGTGGCAGCCATAGTAAGATTTTCTCAGGATGTAGCTTCTCTTAGTTACAATATTCCTGGTTCTGTAGCATCCAAGCTTAATTCCCTGGCCCTTCTATAAGCAACCTCATACTGTGTAATAATTCCCTTTCCACTGAAAACAGCTAGAGTGGTTCCTACTGCTACAGCAAAAAATCCTAAATGAAACACAGAGTAACAAAAGACAAAGGATCAGGTTATAAAGTTTAAAAATTTACTTACATTATGTGTCATCTCAAAGAACTTCTGACAGGCTAGATGGTAATGTGTCCCTTTTACTAAATCCAAAATCTAAAATGAAGGGAAAAAAGTGAAAGAAAAATTAGAAATTAAATTTCTAAACCACTGTAGCTCCTGGTTGCCAGCCTTTTCATAATCTTCATTCCAGATAGGAAATGCATTAAATCATGTAGCATGCTGTACCCCTGCAGCCTGGACACTGTGATAATGTTGACATCATACAGTAGCTGTTTAGGTTGGCATTAAACCACTGATGACAAGAGATAGTAAGTGATCTTGCTGACCTACCAAATGTGAATTTCAGTAACTTTACCTTGACAACAAGATGAAAACAGATCCTAGTATTATGACTTCGACAGTTATTGTCAGAATATCATATTGCAACATCTCTTCCAAAACTGTAGATATAAATCTAGTAATCTAAATGGTTGCTGCATGAAGCAATAAGTATACTATTTAGATTTTTACTTTCCACATTACCAGTTTATACAGATACAGCATAAAATACAGCTGTGTGTCCATCAGAAAAATTTAATGTAAACCCGTTGGATGAGTATCTGTGGAGAGGGAATGCTTTTGCCTTCAATCAGATTTGCCCTTTTCTGAAATGAAGTTATTTCTAGTAAAGCTCAGCAGAATGTGAGAGTAAATAGTCTATTCTGACCACCTATTAGGAACATCATCCTATCTTTTGTAAATACAATTTGCTTTCCAATTCTACTTCATGTAATCTCTTCAGAACAGCACAAACTCCCATCCTTCTCAGTAGACTGCAATAACAGTTGAAATTCGTAAAGTTTTATCACCTTTATCACCTCCCCTGACAAATAAATAGAATATATATTTGGCCTGTTCATAAAACACAGTAAAATGCTGAAATTAACAGACAGCCTCAAATGAAGGAAAAAATAATTCTGGAGAAATGTTAATTTTTATCCCTTTTCAAAAGGCTGACCTTCCTATGACAAAAAGAAATGTTCATGAAGTCTCAAATTCTTGCTATCCTCATTATTGAATATAGCTTACATCTTTTAACAGATACACACAAAAAATTACAGTGCAGAATGGGCATCACATTATACTGACAAGAGTATGCTTAAAAGAACTGTTTTTCTCTGACTGTCTTATAGATTACATTTCTAAATTTCAGGTTACGTTTTATTAAATCCTACGTGAAAGACCTGTGTAAATGCCAACCAATCACAGCACCCAGGATTCTGCCTGTCTGCCTATTTGAACTGTCTACTTTTCTTGAATTATTACAGCAAAAGTGAAAAATAAATCAGTTTTAAATGAATGACTATAAACTTTTAAAATGAAGAAAGTCACAAAGTTTTTAAAGTAATTCTAACATTCTGAGCTCATATTCGCCTATGTTTTTAAACATAGATAATTCAAACTGTGCTGAGATAAACTTGCAGTTGAGTACTGGCAAACATCAGTGATACCAAGGTATGAATATCTATGAATTACAATTTTGGAGAAGCAAGGTCTTCAAACATAAACTTAAGTTTAAATGATGCCATAAATTACCTGAAGAGAAAATGAATTCACAGAAATAGACAAAAATCCCAACTGTATGGTATGTAATAAACTCCCTTTATTTAAAAACAAAACAATGAATCTAACATCTTATTCTGTGTATATACATTTCTTGTTTATATATATACACATATATGGTATATTTAGATATCTTCCTTGCAAAATAAATATGTAACATTATATATAATAATCTAATATATATGTTTGGGAAACATGCTATAAAGAAATACTTATAAGAACCATACTAATAAAAATACCTAGTTGGGTGACATACACATATACAAAAGTTATTATGGGAAATTGACAGAGAAGCCACAGAATGTGAGAAAAGCTGATGTACCTTGAAATTTTAGGTTCCATCAAAAATGTAAATTTAGATTAATCACACAACAATCCCCTCTCCATCCCATCCCCTACTCCACTCCAGAGACTAGGCTCTTCCTTAAGGAAAATCATTCACTTTTCCTCTGACATTTTTCTTCATCTTTCTAGGAAGAGTTTTTATTTGAAGTTGTCTTGCAAATTCATAAATAAATCATTTGCCTATCTATCCTTAAATAACTTCACCTATCATGTTGCAGCACATTTGAGTGGATGAAAGTTTCTGCACAGATGTAGAGGTGTAATGGGGAAAAGAGGCAACAGGGTGTTTTTCACTGGCTAGGAAAGCTGTTCAGAGGAAGATAAATTGAGTCCCAAGGAGAAGAGAGAGGGAAGAAGAAAGATAGCAACTAACAGGTCAGGGAGACAGTAAGTGAGCCAATAGGAGAAACATGAGAGAAAGACTGCTCTGAGGTGACTGGGTATTACTAGTAGGGACTGTCTTCATTTCTCAGATGAAAAAATATACCCTCTTAAAATAGGGGAGTGTGTCTGTCTAGTGTGGGCCATTTAACTGCAGAAAGAATTAAAAAATTGAAAAATCATATGCAACCTAATGATCTTGTTTTCCTTAAGAGAGTTTTTCCTTAAAAAACTTACATGTTTTAAATTAAGATAGAACTTCCCTGGTGGCGCAGTGGTTAAGAATCCACCTGCCAATGCAGGGGACATGGGTTTGAGCCCTGTTCCGGGAAGATCCCACATGCTGCGGAGCAACTAACCCTGTGTGCCACAAATACTGAGCCTGCACTCTAGAGGCCGCGAGCCACAACTACTGAGCCCACATGCCACAACTACTGAAGCCCACGCGCCTATAGCCCATGCTCCGCAACAAGAGAAGCCACCGCAATGAGAAGCCCACGCACCGCAACGAAGAGTAGCTCCCGCTCACCGCAACTAGAGAAAGCCGGCATGCAGCAATGAAGACCCAATGCAGCCAAAAATAAATAAAATAAATAAAATTTTAAAAATAAATAAATAAAACACAGATAGAAAATGAGAAATATTACTAAAAAGAAATCCAACAAATAAAAATACATACTTTAGTTTCCCATTATGATCTACATTAAAGAGATACAGGAAAAGACAAGGAAGGGTCTTGGACACTGAATGAGGTTTGGTTTTCCTGAGTGGAACAGGGAGCTGCTGCAGTGCTCTAAGCACTGGAGTGAAGTGGACGACTCACATTTTCACAGGATGTTCTGCCTGCTGTGCTGGGGGCGGGGTGGAGAGTGAGCTCATTGCAAGAGTCTAGGGGACAGACGAGGGGGGCCTGGACCAGGTGCTGACAGTCGTTGTGGGGAGAAGGGGTGCAATTAGAGATAGAAGCATTTCCCACTTTGTGGCCATGGGCTGTTTTTGAAAAACAGCTGTTCTATGTGATAACACTCCACAAGGGCCTGTCCCCCCATGTTCTGGAGTAAAGAACCCTCTCCCTACCCCAACTGACTTCCTAAATAAAATGCAGTAAGATGCCCACATATCAGTAGGAACTAACATGTAAAATAAATGTAAAACACCACAAATACCGCTTACTAGTCGCTAGGCAACGTGATGAGTAAGAGTGTGAGGCCTCAAGCCCCCTGGAGTCAGCACCCACCCCCTGCTGACTTCAGCCTTTGCACTGGTGAGTCTGCTGTCTGCACACAGCACAACTGCAGACCACCCCTGCACCATCTCTTCTTAAATTTTCTGATACAAACACCCCGGCAAACACTGTATTAAGATATCCCACAGGTACGTCCATTTTGAGGATGGTGCTGGTGCCATGTGCTGATGGTTGGGTGACTCCAGGGCAGGAAAGACAAAGCTAACAATCGACAGGAAGGGAAAGGAGAAGTGGGGTGTGAGCAAGACACTAAAATGTAATTCGTCAAACAGGAGCAAAAACCGAAATGTGGCAATGAAACACCAAAAGCCAAGAAGGACAGATGTCCGGAGGGCTGTGTAACGGAACTTGGAGTCAAAGCTTCAATTCTCTGCGATATGTCTAAACAGCCCTGGAAGAACTCAGAGACACTGAGAAGGCTGACTGCCAACTTGGCCGGGCTGACCAGGGAGGGGTCTACAGTAACGTCTGAAACGCATGACAGCTGTGATCACTAAGCCATCCTTCCTTCCTGAAATTCAGGGTCTTAGGAAGAGTTGGTCTCATTCAGAATTTAAATTTTTTGTGTAGTCGTAATTCAAGTGACCTTTTTTTAAAGTGTTAAGTTTTAACAGAAGAGTCCGTGTCCCTGGGCTGTGGACAGATATGCCGGACTCATAGCCAGATGACTGTGAGCTTGAAGAGATGTTAGGTTCAACCAGAAGTGGTATGCTTTTCTTTGAAGCTGTAATTTTTCTTTTATGTTTTCTCAAGAATGAAGAAATACTGGATGTGGTAATATTTTACGATGTATCAATGTTGAACTTACCTACCTAACCATGTTTTTTAAAATATGCTTTGCTTGGGGGGCAGGGGTGCATAGCTAGTTAGTTCATAATGTGCGTGTTTACATATATTTTTTGTGTTAGTCATATATTGAATATGACATTAAAATTTTTTTAAGAAAAAACACTTTATAGAAAACCCAGAATGAGGAAATAGGCAGTAGTGCTTTTGGACAGTGTTTGTCTTGCCAGCAGAGGTCCTGAAGGGCCAGCTCCCCAAGGCTGGGGGCTCAGAGGCAAGACTGGCCAAAGGGAGGGTTCGAAAGAGAACCGGAGAGACAAACACATATACACAGAGTGGAAAACTCTACAAGAAGAAGGAATATACGGAGATAAGAGAAGATAAATAGGATGGTGAAAGAAGCAGGTGGGAGGAAAGTGTAGAAAGCCCAAGAAATGTGGTCAGACAGAGCCACTCTGCATGGCCCGTAGATGTCACCACGCAGCCCGCAGCCTGCAGCTGTGCTCACCCAGCAAGGACACAAACTCCCTCCAGCCCCCACGGTCCTTCTGGAAGAGCCACAGCACACCACAGTTTCCTCGTGAACCAGCATTAATACCAAACTAACAGTTCTTTAAGGAGGAAAGCAAATCAAGTGCCAATTCCGATTCCTAAGCTAGAAGTTTCCTAATTAGGCTTTAGAAAAATATAATTAGACAATCTGAAGAATCTTATCAAATAAAGGCTTATTTGATGAAAACAAAAGATTATTATTTAAAGGAAAATTCCAGTGAAGGTCTAAGAATATTGCTCAAATGGCAATTCGAGTTTGGTTTTTAATGCCAATATTTCCAGGCTAAAGTACAAAATGTGAAGCTTAACAACTGTTCTAATACATCAGTAGTCAAAAGGCTAAGAAAAATTAAGAGGAATAGTGGTATTAAACTACTATATTTTGGTAACTCATATTCTTTAACTTTTTTCTCTCTATATCTTAAACTACTTATCAGCTGACTAAAGTCCATCAAGAAGAATATTAGTTTTTCTTTTGTTTTTTTTTAACAATGCAGTTTGTCATCTTTACAAGAAAATGTTCATCATATTTGTATTTCCTAAGTTTGGTAAAATCATTAATTACACTTCATCGACTATTTCATCCTCAAGGCAAATTACTCTTTGGTTTTGAATCCCAATTAAGTGGCTAATAACCAAGATATCCTTGCAGGGGAGGGGCAAAGAGCAAATAAGGTGACAGTTTTCTCATTTGATTGGTGACAGATCACAGCCGTTGACAAACATATGCGATACAAAGTACTGGTGGGAAATGTTATATTTATACTTATACACACACATATATACGTATATGAAAATAGAAATATAGATAACATTTTATAACTTAGAGCCACCCTTCCTTCTCCCTTCTGATGCTCATACTCTCAGCCACCGAGACGTCCTCTCCGCCTTTGCTTCAGCACCTGCCATGAGGTCCAGATGGTTCTCTGGCGGCAGAATGCAGCCACCTGCCCATCCTGGGCTGCAGGGAGGAGACGCTGACCTCACCAACCAGACACGCAGCTCAGCTGTCTCTAACTCAAGGTCATGTTCTGTTTTATTTAAAAGTGGTAACAAGCTTGTTTCTTCCTAAAAAATCAACCTTTCAAGAGGAGATATTTGCTGATATTTTCCCGCTCCATTTCTAATTTTCATTTCGAAGGTGAGAGAAAACACAGTTGTGATGTAGAGTCTGGAACACTTTTGATCTTATTACTTGGCCCCTGTCTCTCCCACAAAACTTACAACTCTGTTGTGACATTCACCTACTGGGGGGTCAGGGGCAAGTTTCCCACTCATGAAGATGTGCTTTCCTTCGTTTAAAACATTATGTGCCAAGAATTTTTCTGAGTCACTCTTCATTGTCTATAAACATAGCTATCCAAATAAATTGATTCTACCTCCAAAGGTCTTTAAAATTAATCTTTTCCTCTCCATTGTTCAGGCCCTGATCAATCCCTTTTTATTGCAAAGCTTCTTGATTTATCCTTTCCTCATTCAAGACAGCTTCTGAACTGCCACCATAGTAACTAACTTTCCTAAAACCCAGATCTAACCCTGGCATTGCTGGCTCCCAGACTCCTCATCGTGGTTCAAAAGGCCACAAACCATCAGGCCACAGTCCCGCCTCTGCTCCCACCCAGGACCCTCCTGCCCACCTGGCCCCTGGGTCCTCACACTCCAGTCCAGCTTCTCCCAGGGTGTATGGTTTGGAATTTTAGTTCACAAAACTCCTGTGATAACGCAGAGGGTTTTCTTGTCTGATGCACTGTTTGATTTGGTTTAGTCCAGAATTGTTTAAGTTTCTTCAGGGCAGGACTTACCAGGGTGGTGTTTCTCAACTAGTCTGTCTCCAGAACCTGTTTTCATAGATCTCACAGGACTAGGGCTCCTCAGAACACGCCCTGGCGCCTTATCTGAATGTGCTCACCTCCCCTGAGTCTCACTCTAGTCCTTCTCCTGTCTAGCCTTCTCTCATCACACTGAATTTCTTTACTGTCTGTCTCCTCCACTGGAGTATCACCTCTGAGGAGGAGGGGCCTTGCTATTAGTTCATCACTATATTCCCAGGGTCCTGAATGGTAACTGGAATACAGTCACACCTGATCACATTTGCTGATATTGAATGGATGCTCCCCCTTCCGCCTGATAAGCCTGACTCCCTCCAGTGGGGAACTCCTACCCCACCTTCACACCCAATGCAAACGTCACTTCCTACGTGAAGCAATCCCTGATGTCACTCCTCCCTCCTCAGCAGATCTTCCCCCTCTGGCTCTTCAACTAGCATTTAGAATAATTTTTTAAAGCACTTCTCCTACTTCATTATAGTTAATTATGTCTTGTAATGCCACTCAACTAAGAGTTCTAACACAGCTTCTTAAATCTTTTGTTTCCAGACTTGAACATATGGAAAACTCAGCAACATGGACGGTGCTCGGGAAATGTTTATTGAGCCATAAAATAAATGTTTTTCCTCCCCAAAGAAACTTCATTCTGTTTGAATCCATCTTAGAGCACTTTTACCAGAGCCTTTGCAATTAGACAGTTGATTTCCATTTCTCTTTCTCTCTTTTTTTTATTGGTGTAGCACCACAAGAAAAAAATTACTAACTTAATTTAGTTCTTCCACAGGCTTTAAAAGGGCTTGAGAGGTTTCTCCACTCATATCTGAGGACACTTTGGAGAAGAGAGCGACACCACTCCATCAAATTAACTGGAATCCAAATGCAGAAATCTGCCATCGCTGTGTATAGTTTACACAAACAGGAAAACATCCCGGTCTGTGTACACAACAGCCCCTGCCCGCACCTCTCAAATGAGCTTTCAGACTATGACCGAGTCAGTTGGTCACTCTCTCACTCCATCCACGCAGCCCACATTCACTTAGCCCCTTGAAGGGACTCCAGGATTGGGTTTATAGAGATGAAAGATACCATTTATGTCCTCGAGGAGGATAAGGCTACAAAGACAGTCTGGAGGGGAGGACAGACAAGGGAACAAACAGTACCAAACAGGTGTTGACCTGATACAGGAGAACACAGGACGCTACAAGAAGGGGAGGGGAAAGGGCTCAATATGAGTTTCAGGGGAGAAGAGAACCAAGTGGTAACAACGAATCACAAAGATGAAGATAAAGAAAGGGTCAGGGCAACCCAGACACGGGACAACATGCAAAGGAGGCACAGAAACTCCAAGCAAGATGCTTGGGGACGGGAAGAATATAAAGTATATTAGAAAGATGACCTGGAATCAGTGTGAAGGACTTTCGGAGGGAAGAGGGACTGTGGACAATGGGAAGAGAGCAGAGCAGAAGGGACAGATTCAAGAGTCCTGGGAGTGGTCGTGGATGTTGTCCTGACTTCCGGCTTGAGCATCTGGTGCTGCACTCGCTCTCCCCAGAGGCAGAGTACCACGGACATCGCCCACTCCTCAGGACCAGGGCATACTGTCTCCAGGCTCAGAAAGTGCTGACAACTGAGAGCTGGCAGCAGTCCCGTCGACTGGGGAAAGCCATCTTCCCCAGAGTGGCCTGACCCAATGACCAGCCGACGATGCAGCACGCTCCTATCAAGGACCAGTCACAGCTCCCTGTGGACCAGCTAGAGACCACATCCCCTTCTGCTCTGTCCTGCCTGCTCCTTCCCTGACAGGTGCTGACCCTGAGAGCACTCCCCAGCAAACGTCCTGCATGCAAACCCCACCACAGCGAACCAGGCCCCGATAAAGTGCAAGTTGTGTTTTGCTTGTTTGTTTGGTTTTGCAGGGAGAGGGATGGGAATCAGATGAGGAAGAATAAGGTCTATAACATCTTATACACCTGCTCTGTCTGTATCAGATATTGTTCTGGTTATTTTACTTAATTACCAGCTCTCTAAATCTGTTTTTCACATATATATGCAAACACATGCGAAAAAGAATGCTTATAGCAATTTTTTAGGCCTTTGAGATGCCTGGGAAAATCTGATCAAAACTGTGACCCTCCCCAGTTAGAAAAGTGTGCCACACCTCATAAATCCTGAAATGTCCTGCAAGTCAGCTAAATTCTAAATAGAAGAGAGGCTTTCTGAAAGGCATATAACACTCAAGTTTAATAATCATATTACATTACTCCCTTATTTTTATCCACAATATAGATACCCTAATATTGAAAATGTCCCACTGTCTTTTAACTTACTATATTTGAATAAAGGTTTTGAATCATTAAAAATACCTCCAACATTTGGGTTAAAGGATTTAAGCTTTAGGGGAACATAAACAACTAAGTGAACTTGGAATAGGGGAGGGAGAGAAAGAGAATGCTGAGGAGAGGACGGAGGGAGGGAAGGCAAGTGAGAATCCTGTCAAGTCTGCTGGGAGGGGCAGACGAAAGTGCGGCCAGACCGCAACCCCACAGTTTACTCACTAATCACAACTGTGCAGCGGGTATCCTATTTTTTTGCCTAATATAAAAGCTTGCCACTTCAGAATCACTATGTCCTATGATCTTATGGAAATGATGAAAAAGATTTATCCTTGACTTAATAGTTATTTTCAAAGATCTTACCTATAAAAGGAGATGTAGCCTATTTGCTTGAAAACAGAAACTAAACTAGAAGAAAGAAACTAAACTTAACATCTGTCACTCAAATGAGGTTTTTTCAAGGACTGGAAGATTGAGAAAAAAATAACTACACATGTTTACATATAAATATAGGGGTGTGTGTGTGTGTGTGTGTGTATATATATATATATATATTCAGAAACAGAAACTTCGTCTAACAAAAACTACATTGTAAATTGATGGTCAACACTACCAAAAAGTCTGAAATGGCTTTTTTTTTTTTGGCTGCACTGCACGGCATGTGGGATCTTAGTTCCCTGATCAGGGATTGTACCCACGCCCCCGTATTGGAAGCACAGAGTCTTAACCACTGGATCACGAGGAAAGTCCCCTGAAATGGCTTAACGGTAAGCAGACTGAGAATCTGAAACACTTGCTTTATGAAAAAAGATTAATTACTCAACTTTCTGGATACTTTAAGTTTGCTTTTCTAAAAAAAAAGGTGGGGAGGGTCCTCTGAGAGAATAGTCTATAAAACTGATCATGAAACAGAACTAAGCTAGGGAGAATAGTTTTTGTAGGGAGAATAGTTTTTTGTCCATAGATAGGCAGGTAGATTTTATTATAAGTATTATAAATGACAGTTACCATATGCTACTGAATGAAATTCCTCTACAGATACCAGCAATTTTTTTATGAATGAATAAATAATAAAATAATTATAGAAAGATACATAACTATAAATAGAGTACTGAATTTTCTTTTAATAAAGACTATGTTTTCCATTTTAATGCAATTTTAATGAAAGTAAACTTTCATGGCTTTGGCTAACAAATGGAGTGTTATTTGACTTTCAAAGTGATTCTTCTTTGAATCACCTTGACAATATTAAATAATCTTCAAATGACCATTTATCTTCAGCCTAATGAAAAGGAAAGATATACACAGAAATCAAGTTAGATATTCAGGGATTTTTATGATAAAGCCAAAAATGGAACCATATCCTCCTGACACCAATTCTAAAGCTCAACTTCCCATCTTTTCCTTAATGCTGCTCTAAGATTTACCAAGAACAATGTACACATTTTCTTTTTTTTTTTTTAACATCTTTATTGGGGTATAATTACTTTACAATGGTGTGTTAGTTTCTGCTTTATAACAAAGTGAATCAGTTATACATATACATATGTTCCACATTTTCAACTACATCACCAAGAAAAGCAAAGCTAAGTGCAGCAATTCTCATAAATGAGAAGAGATGCTCGTGGAGATGAAAGACAGAAAAGCTGCTCTTGAGAGCAGTTGCTGTTCATAAAGTAATGGACAGATGGATACCATCATCTACTGATAAGTACTCTTCATACCCCTCACCTAAGAAAATCACAGGAGCTTTAGGTAGTTTAGATTTATATGAACACTAAGTAAGGAGTCGTTGAGATTTATCTTTGCCATAAAATTTTCTTGACATAGTGCTACTTTTAAGTCTTTTAAACTGTCCATTTTGAAAGATTTCTTCATTAAAAGGCATTTACCAGTTTTAGATTGAATATGGTCACTAACTTTTTGAGAATGTTTGGACTGTGAAAAAGAGAGGTTAACCAACCTCTCAAAAAGCATAAAGGCCATACATTTTTACATATTTCAAGGTTTTAATATCACTATTAATTTTTCGGGAAGCACCAATTAGATTTGCTGTTAAAATAATCATTAGTGGTTATGCTGAGTAAGTAACTAAAACACTTTCTCTTCCTCTCTTAAAAAAACCCACTAAAATGAAAAATAAAAAGACAGTTTAAACAATATTCATACAGAAATATACTTGTAAATAATGAATCATTTAATATAAAACCTGAAAAATGAGTAGCTTTATTTTTACTCATTTATGGGTCAACATGTAAATATTGGCTGTAATAGGTCAAACACAACTGTATGCTAGAAGCAAATATGATATGGAAATAGAACCTAATCACTCTAATACTCAATAGTCTCAACTATTTAGAGCAATACTCTGCAATGGAAATATGAGTAACATCTGTAATTTAAAATTTTCTACAGCTACAATTAAAAAGGTAAAAAGAAACACGAAATTAATTTCAATAATACACCTTGTTTAAATAAATATTGTTTACTGTCATTTCAACATGTAATCAATATAAAAATATCATACTAAGATATTTTACAATGCTTTTTCATGGTAATTCTTTGCAACCTGGCATATATTTTCTACTCACGGCAGGCGGTGTGCTGGAGCTGACCCCACTGGCTTGTGAGAATGGACTGTGCACAACTCTTCCCAAGTTAGGGTTTGTAACATCACTTTGGTAGTTTCACATCAGTCCAGTAGGAGTATTTACACGACAGAAATCAGCAAATGACATAAGTCAAGGCTTCTTTCCCCCAGAGCTCGTTTACCAATACACCACTGCCTTCAGCACATCTCAGTGAGGACCATCCACATTTTAAGTGCTATACCGTCACTGCATGTAGCTAGTGGCTGCTAGTGGACAGACCAGGTACACACAAAGAGTCAGACTTCCAGAGTTAGCAACTTGGAATATTTGAAATGTCCAGTTTTCTAGAAATTATTACAAAGCTTGGAAAGAAACAAGAAAGTAGGGTCAATTCACAGGAGAAACGAATACAAACTGGTCCCAAGGAAGCACAGACATTAGACTCATCAGACAAAGACTTTAAATCAGTTGTCTTAAATACCCTCAAAGAGCTAAAAGAAACCATAGACAAAAAGCTAAAGGAAAGAAGAATGATGTCTTAACAGAGAGAAAATCGCAATAAAGAGAATAAAACTATAAAAAAGAACCAGAGAGAAACTCTGGAGCTGAAAATTATAGCTAAAATGAAAAAGTAGCCAATTTCAGCAGGCGGAAAAAAGAATCATCAAACTTGGAAGTAGATTGGTTGAGATCATCCAGTCTGAAGAGTAGGAAGAATAAAGAATGAAGAAACATGCACACAGCCAAAGAGACACGTGAGACACCAGCAGGTGCACCAACAAATGCACACGGGACACCCAGGAGGAGGGGACAGAAGGGTATAAAGAACAGTTGAAGGAAAACGGCTGAAAATCTCCCTGACTCGATACAAGACATACAACTACACATCCAAACAGCTCAACAAACTCCTAGGAGGACAAAACACACAGAAACACATTATAAAGAAACCACTGAAAGAGACAAAAGAAAACATGGATAGGAGCAAGACAAACCACTCTTCACTTACCAGAAACAGCAAGAGTATCAGCGGCCTTCTCAGCAGAACCCAAGGAGAACAGAAGGCGGCACGGTAACATATTTTGCTCAAAGAATAAAGCTGTCAACCAAGATTCATATGCCCTTTAAAAATGGAGAAATTAATACATTCCCAGATAAACAAAAGCTGAGGGAGTCTGTTGCTAGTAGACCTGCCCTACAGGAAATATTAGAGAGAGTCCTTCAGGCAGAAATGTAAGGTCACTAGACAGTTCTTGAAAACCACACAAAAATAAAGGACACTGGTAAAGGTAACTACATAATATATAAAGGCCAGTATTACTGCATTTTTGATATGTAAGTCCTCTTTTTCTTCCAATATGATTTAAAAGGCAAATGCATAAAACAATAACTATAAATCAATGTTAATAGGCACACAATGTATAAAGATGTAATTTGTGACAACAACAACATAAAGGGGGAGGGACAGAGTTAAACAGAAGCAGAGGTTTGTATACTACAGAGGTTAAGCTGGTACTAACTGTCGTAAGTTTAAGAGGGTAACTGCAATCCCCAGGGTAACCAGTAAGAAAATAAATAAAAATACATATACAGAAAAGGAAATGAAGAGAATTCAAACAGTACACTGCAAAAATATCAATCGCAAAAGAAGGCAGTAATAGAAGAACTGAGGGACAAAGGGATGTGACCCACAGAAAACAGCAAAATGACAAAAGTGAATCCTTTCTTATCAGTAATTATTTTAACTGTAAATAGATTAAACTCTCCAATTTCAGAGGATGGAAAAATGCCTGAAATTACATAATCAAACTATGTGCTCTCTATAAGAGACTCACTTTAGATCCAAAGACAAAAATAGGTTGAAAGTGAAAGGATGGAAAAAGATATTCAATGAAAATAGTAACCAAAAGAGAGCTGGGGCCATACTAGCAACAAGCAAAACAGATTTTAAGTCAAAAAATGTTACGAGACAAAACAACATTATATACTGATAAAAGGATAAATCTGTCAGGAAGATGAAACAATTACAAACATATACGCACTGAAAAACAGAGACCCAGAATACATGAAGGAAAAATCGAAAGAACTGAAGGTAGTAATAGACAGCTCTACAACAACAGTTGGAAACTCTTTCATAAATGGGTAGAACAACTAGACAGATGAGCTACAAGGAAAGAGGACCTGAACAACACTATAACCAACTAGACATAACAGACAATATGGAACACTCCATCCCAAACAGCAAAATACACATTCTTCTCAAGTGTACAGGGAACGTTCTCCAGGATAGATCATATGTTAGGTGACAAAATAAGTCTTAATAAATTTAAAAATACTGAAATTATAGAAGACATCTTCTCTGACCACAGTGGGATGAAATAAGAAATCAATTACAGAAAGAAAACTGGAAAATTCAAAAATATGTAAAAATTAAACAACACATTCATAAACAACCAATGGGTCAAGGAAAAAAGAAAATTAAAAGGGAAATTGGGAAGTACTTTGAGACACATGAAAACAAAAATACAACACACTGAAACTTATAGAATATAGAGAAAACTGCTTGTGGGGAAATTTCTAGCTGTAAACACTACAATAAAAAACAAGAAAAATCTCAAATCAATAACTTAACTTTACACTAGAAAAAAAAAAAAGAGCAAACTAAACACAAAACCAATAGAAAGAAGGAAATAAAGATTAAAGTGGAGATAAAATAGAGAAGAGAAATACAATAGAGAAAATTAAAAAAAAAAACACCCCAAACTTGGTACTTTGAAAGGGTCAACAAAATTGACAAAGACTGGGCTTCCCTGGTGGTGCAGTGGTTGAGAGTTCGCCTGCCGATGCAGGGGACACGGGTTCGTGCCCCGGTCTGGGAAGATTCCCACGTGCCGCAGAGCGGCTAGGCCCGTGAGCCATAGCCGCTGAGCCTGCGCGTCCGGAGCCTGTGCCCCGCAACGGGAGAGGCCACAACAGTAAGAGGCCCGCATACCACCCCCCGCAAAAAAAAAAAATTGACAAAGACTGACAAAGCAAAAAAGACACAAGACACAATAACTAAAATCAGAAAAGTGGGGACATTACTAACGACTTAACTGAAATGAAAGGGATAAGCGAAAACTATGAACAACTTCACACCAACAAATTAGACAGCCTAGATGAACTGGACAAATTCCTAGACATACACACATTACCAAAACTGACCTAAGAAGACAGAAAATCTGAACAAACCTGTAATAGGCAAAGAGACTGAGTATTTAAAAACTTCCCAACAAAGAAAAGCCCAGGACTAGATGGCAGCCAAACATTTAGAGAAGAATACCAGTGCTTCTCAAACCCTTCCAAAAAAGGAGTGAGCACTTCCTAACTCATTCTATGAGGCCAGCATTACCCTGATAGTAAAGGCAAAGAAAGACATCACAAGAAAATTATAGACCAATATCCCTTATGAATACAGGATGCAAAAATTCTCAACAAAATACTAGCAAACCAAATCCAGCAGCACACTGAAAGTATTATAAACCATGACTAAGTGGGATTTATCCCAGTGAAGCAAGGGTGGTTCAACATATGAATATCAATCAATGTATATACGACGTTAATAGAAGGAAGGACAAAAACCACATGATCATTTCAGATGCTGAAAAAGTATCTGAAAATATCCAACACATTTTCATGGTTAAACACACACACAGAATAGAAGGAAACTTCCTTAACATAATGAAGGGCATTTATGAAAAACCTATGGCTAACATATCCTTGGTGAAAGACAAAAGTCTTCCCCCTGAGATGAAGAACAAGACAAGGATGCCCGCTTTCACCACTGCTATTCAACAATGCACTGGAAGTCCTAATCAGAGCAATTAGGCAAGAAATAAAAAGGCATCCAAATGAAAACGAAAAGGCAAAACTATACCTATTCACAGATGACATGGTCTTATATACAGAAAAAATCCTATAGAATCCATTAAAAAAACCTATTAGAACTAATAAATGAACTCAGCAAAGTTGCCAGATACAAGAACAACCCAAAGAAATCAGTTGTAGTTCTAACACTAGTAGTGAACAATCAGAAAAGGACACTAAGAAAAAGTTCCATTTACAACAGCATTCAAAAGAATAAAATGCCTATAAATTTGGCCCAGGAAGTGAAAGACACATATGCTGAAAACTGCAAAACATTGCTGAAAGGAATTAAAGGCCTAAACAAACATAAAGAAATCCCCTGTTCACAGACTGAAAGATAATATTGAAAGGATATCAATACTACCCAAAGCAATCTACAGATTCAACGCAATCCCTATGAAAGTTCCAATGCCCTTTTCTACAGAAACGGAAAAGCCAATCCTCAAATTCATATGGAATTGCAAAGGACTCTAAATAGCCAAAACAATATTGAAAAAGAGGAACGTGAAGTTGGAGAATTCAAACTTCCTGATTTCAAAACCTACTACAATGCTAAAGCAACCAAAAAAGTGTTATATGGCAAGAAGAGAGACATACTGACCAACACTATAGAATCGAGAGTCCAGAAATAAACCCATATAACTAGGTCCAGTGAAGTTTTGACAAGGGTGTAAGACCATTATGATGGGAAAAAGGTCTTTTCAGTAAATGGTGCTGAGACAACAGGCCATCCACATGAAAAAGAATGAAGATGGACCCTTGTATATCACATCATATATAGAAATTGACTCAAAATGGATTGATGACCTAAATATAAGAGTTCAAACTATAAGACTCCTACAATAAAATATAGGTGTCCATTTTCATAACCTTGAATTTAGCAATGGGCTTTTAAATATGACATCAAAACTACAAGTAATAACCAACAAGAACAAAACATACTGGATTTCATCAAAATTAAAAGCTCTTGTCCATCAAAAGAAACTGTCAAAGAAGTGTTAAGACAACCTACAGAATGGGAGAAAAAATTTGCAAACTGTTATAGACTGAATGTTTATATCCCCTCCAAAATATGTATGTTAAAATCCTAACCCCCAATGTGATGGTACAAAGAGATAGGGCCTTTGGTAGGTGATCAGTGCTCTATAAGAGAGACCCCAGAGAGCTCTCGCCCCCTTCTGCCTCATGAGGACACAGTGAGAAGATGACCGTCCATGAACCAGGAGATGGGGCCTCAGTGGGCACTGAATCTGCCAGCACCTTGATCTTGGACTTCCCAGCTTCCAGAACCATGAGAATACATCTGTTGTTAGAAGCTATCCAGCCTATGGTAACTTGTTATAGCAGCCAAAATGGACTAAGACAGAAATCAGATATCTGATAAGGGTCTAGTATCCAAAATATATAAGGAACTCTTAAACTCAATAACGAAAAGACAACACAATTCAAAATGGGCAAAAGATGTGAACAGACATTTCTCCAAAGACGACATACAAACAGCCAACAAGCACATGAAAAATAATGACAGCATTAGTCATCGGAGAAATGTAAGTAAAAACCACAGTGAGGTACCACTTCACACCTATCAGGATGGTGTTATGGGCTGAATTGTGTTCCTTCAAAAAGGGCATGTTAAAGTCCCAATCCCTCCTGCCTCAGAACAGGACCCTATTTGAAGACAGGGTCTTTACAGAGGTAATGAAACTAAAATGAGGTCATCAGGGTCGGCCCAAATCCAATACGACTGGTGTCCTTACAAAAAGAGGAAAGAGGACGCGCAGAGGGAAGACGATGTAAAGACACAGGGAGAACGCCACGTTAAAATGAAGGCAGAGATTAGGGTGATGCACGTACAAAGCGAAAGACGCCAGCAAACCGCCAGGAACCAGGAGAGGCCTGGAACAGATCCTCCCTCACAGCCTCAGAAGGAGCAAAACCCGCCAACACCTTGAGTTCAGATTTCTAGCCTCCAGAACTATAGACAATAATTTTTTTTAAGCCACTCATTTTGTGGCACTTTGTTACAGTGGTCCTAGAAAACTAACACAGATGGTTATAACTGAAACAAAAGGGGATTACAAACGTTGGCAAGGAAGCGGAGAACATATAAAACCCTCACAACACAGCTGGTGGGAATGTAAAATTGTATCACCTCAGTGGAAAACAGCCTGGCAATTCCTCAATTAGTTAAACACAGAATTACGTTATGACCCAGCAATTCTACTTTTAGGTGTATACACAAAAGAACTGAAAGTAGGCACTCAGACAGATACTTGTATGTGAAATGTTCACAGCGGTGCTCTCAGACCATACAGCTGAAATGGGGAAACAACTTACTGTCCATCAAGGGGTGAATGGATAAACACACAATGGAATACTATTCAGCCATAAAGAGGGATGAGGTACTGATAGATCCTACAACAAGGAGGAACCCTGAAAACATGCTCAGTAAAAGAAGCGAGACACAAAAGGTCACCTGTTGTATGACTCCATTTACATGCAATCCCCAGCATGGACAGATCCATGGAGACAGCAGGCTGCCAGGGCTGGGTGGGTTACTTCCCAGGGACCGGGTTTCACTGGGGTCACGAGCTGACTGGTGGTGGTTGCACAACACTGTGAATGTACTAAGTGTACTGAATTGTATGCTTTTAAATGGTTAATTTCATATCATGTGAATTTTACTTAAATAAAAAAAAAAGTAACGGGTACTTTTGAAACCCTGTTACCAACTGTAATTTATACTCTGAGCTATTCTATCTTTATTTCATATTATTTGCCAGTGTTTAAATAATGTATTAAACATATTCCTAAATGTAGGTACCCCCAAATCATTATTCACCTCACAGTAAAGGCTTTCCCTGAAAGAAACCAAAAAGAATTTCAACTGAATTAACAGTAAAAAGAAAAATAAGAAAGGAAAGTGCTGCAGAGGAACAGAGCTCTGTAGCATCAGGGCCACGGGGCGCATGGGTCCCACCTTCTCCAGTGTTGCTTTGAGGTCTGAACCCCTCATCACAGGATGACAGGGTGGCGAGAGCCAAGGGAAGCCCAGTCCACTGTGTAAAGCCCCCATCCCAGCCTTGGCACAATCGCGCAGTGCAGACCAGAATATAAAACCAGAAAGGAAGTCCTGTGTCCAGTGACAGACCAAGCACACCTCTCACTTCTACCTAATAAGAGAGAAAAGCTACTGAGGAGTAAAAGCATTCACAGATTACAACAAAAGGTGTTAGCTCTACTATGACACATAGTACAAAGAACTATCACCTTTAAAGGTACTCTGTGGGCAGCAATTACTGTTCTTTATTAAACTGTATGAGAATTAAAGATATGTCATATGTTATTCAGCACAGTAAAAAGACAACTTTACTAGTAAGAAAGGATATAGCACACTGTTCCAGGCGCCAGTGAAAAAACTGCAATCTGAAAATTTCAAGTGTGTCTTTTCACAACAAAAAAAACACAACCTCTTCAGAGAAATAAACGTATTTAAGATCATTTAGAGATTTTATTCAATATTCTGAATGCAGATTCTTAAAATGTCTGTATCTTAAAATATTAGTATTTCATCATAAAATTGCAATTTTTATGCAAAGGGTGAAAGCAAAATGAAAAGTAAAGACCAAAACTCAAGACACCTAAATTAGGCAGGAACTACTGACAGATATGGTTAACTGAACAAACTAGCAAAGCACTGCAAGGATTATTACCTCACTGGAAATTCTTAAAAGAAATTGAGCTTAAAATGCATACCAGTATTTTAAGGAGGAAAAAGGGAAGGTGCCAATAAAAAAACTGGCCAATACAGCTTGTAGACATACTTATTTATTCATTTGGTCACCAGCTTGGACAGTTAAGAGAGGATTTTCCAGGGTCTCAAATCTCTGAACATTTTACAAGCACAGAAAACAATGGCCTTTGCTCCAGATCACTGTTTCAAGGATGTTCCTGTAACCAACAGCCTTACATACAGAACCTTCCACTGAACGGAACTGTAGGCATGCGAACTGTCCAAGAGGAAAGATCCAGAACCCCACACTCGGAGTTTCTCTCCTCCGAAAGAACCCACTGCACAGGCCACAGTACCTGGCCTTCCTCACGCTGCTCTGTGGGAACTGGGGCTCTGGGAGCTGACACAAGAAAACGCTGATATACTGCTACTGCTACAACCTTCAGGTCCTGCCATCATCCGTGAAATTGTGGCAGCTAAGTTCTCAGGTAGCAAGGAGGACAAAATCTCAGACCTTTCACAGCCCTTAACATGGACAGGACACCACGGTAGGTAGTGGGAGGACAGAGGGATAAACGTTAAAACCCTCACACCCAAAGACCTCACATCAGCTCTTACTACTGCTATTACCACCTACCCATTAGGCACACACCACTTAATTTATACTTCATACATGAGACTGTCCCATTCAACCTCTAAGCCTGTGGAAGTGAAAAATAAGTTTTTTAGTATACAAAGCAGCTAATTACTAATATCAAAAGCTTCCACACCACATTTCTTCCCTGCTTGGTCTGTTCCCAAGATGCAATTACTTTTCATCATTTCCACTTTGGGCCATATATTTAGATTGTTGCCTATATAATTCTAAATTACATGCTGATATTTTGGGTTCTTTATTTATTAACTTAACCTATTGAATTCCTGCTATGAAAGATGAGTAACTGGCTCTTTATGCTACTACTTACCTATTCTCTTTTTTTCCATTAAAAAAGGTATAATTTTCATACAGTAAAATATTCCCCCTTTAGTGTATAGTTCTGCAAAATTTGACAAATTCAGTCATGATACCACCTCCACAATCAGACTGAACATTTCCATCACCCAAATGACCTCCCATCCCTTTGTAACTAACACCTCCTCCATTCCCAGCAATCACTGTTTTCTGTACGTATAGATTTCTTTTCCAGAATGTCACATGAAAGGAATCATACCATATGGCTTCTTTCACCTAGCATGATGACTGCTGTTGGGTATACCAGTAGTTTGTTCCTTTTTTATTGCTGAGTAATATTCCATTGCATGCCTATAGGCAGCCTCAGAGATGCTGTGGGTTCAGTTCCAGACCACTGCAATAAAGCGAGTATCACAATAAAGTGAGCTACAAATTGTTTGGTTTCCCAGTGCTATTAAGTGTGTAATAGCTATATGCCTAAAAAAAACAATGCACATGTCTTAATTTAAAAATACTTCATTGCAAAAAAAACCACTAAACATCATCAGCTTTCAGCAAGTCTTAATCTTTTTGCTGGGGGAAGGTCTTGCCTCGATGTTGGTGGCTGATGACTAGTCAAGGCGGTGGTTGCTGAACGCTGGGGTGGCTGTGGCAGTTTCTAAAAATAAGACAATGAAATCTGCCATGTCAACTGACTCTTCCTCTTGCAAATGATTTCTCTGTAGGATACAATGCTGTGTGAGCATTTTACCCACAGGAGAGCTTCTCTCTAAACTGGAGTCAGTCTTCTCCAACCCTGCTGCTGCATTATCAACTAAGATTATAGAATATTCTAAATCCTTTGTTGTCATTTCAACAATCTTCACCAGGATTATATTTCATCTCAAAAAACCACTTTCTCTGCTGATTCACAAGAAACAACTCCTCATCCATTCAAGTTTTATCATAAGATTGTAGCAATTCAATCACACCTCTGGGCCCCACTTCTAATTCTAGTTCTCTTGCTATACCCACCCTATCTGCAATTACTTCCTCCACTGAAGTCTTGAACCCCTCAGTCATCCATGAGGGCTGGAATCAACATCTTCCAAGCTCCTGTTAATGTTAGTATTTTACCTCTTCCCATGAATCATAAATGTTCTTAACAGCATCTAGAATGGTGAATTCTTTTCAGAAGGTTTTCAATTGACTTTTCCCAGATCCTATGCAGCTATAGCCTTACAAAATGTATTTCTTAAATAAGACTTGGAAGTTGAAATTATTCCTTGTCCATGGGCTGCAGAGTAGATGTTATGTTAGCAGGCAGGAAAACAACATAAATTTTATATATCTCCACTGGAACTCTTGAGTGGTCAAGTGCATTGTCAATGAGCAGTAATAATTTGAAAGGTATCTTTTTTTTTTTCCTGAGCAGTAGGTCTCAACTGTGGGCTTAAAATATTCAGTAAACCATGCTGTAAACAGATGTTCTGTCATCTAGGCTTTGTTGTTCCATTTACAGAGGAAAGGCAGAGTAGATTTAGCATAATTCTGAAGGGCCCTAGGATTTTTGGAATGGTAAATGAGCACTGGCTTCAACTTAAAGTTACCAGCTGCATCAGCCCGTAACAAGAATCAGCCTGTCCTTTGAAGTTTGGAAGCCAGGCATTGACTTCTCTTCCCTAGCTATGAAAGTCCTAGATGGCATCTTCTTCCAATGTAAGGCTGCTTCGCCTACATTGAAAACCTGTTGTTTAGTGCAGCCATTTTCATTCATTATCTTAACTAGACCTTCTGGATAACCTGCTGCAGCTTCTACATCAGCACTTGCTGCTTCACCTTGCACTTCCATGTTATGGGGACGGCTTCTTTCCTTAAACCTCATGAACCAACCTCTGCTAACTTCAAACTTTTCTTCTGCAGTTTCCTCACTTCTCTCAGCCTTCACAGAATTAAAGAGAGTTAGAGCCTTGCTCTGGATTAGGCTTTGGCTTAAGGGAATGTTGTGGCTGGTTTGATCTTCTATCCAGAGACTAAAGCTTTCACCCTATCAGCAATAAGGTTGTTTCACTTTCTTATCATTCATGTGTTCACTGCAGTAACACTTTTAATTTCCTTCGAGAACTTTTCCTTTGCATTCACAACTTGGCTAACTGTTCGGTGCAAGAGGTCTAGCTTTCAGCCTGTCTTGGTTTTTGACATGCCTTCATCACTAAACTTAATCTTCAGATTTAAAGTGAGATACGTTTGACTCTTCCTTTTACTTGAACACTTGCAGGCCATTATGGGGTTATTAACTGGCCTAATTTCAATATTGTTGTGTTTCAGGGAAGAGGGAGGCCAGAGGAGAGGAAGAGAGATGAGGGAATGGCCGGTCAGCGGAGCAGTCAGAACACACACAATATTTACTGATTAAGTTTGTCATCTTACATGGGCGCAGTTCGTGGTGCCTCCCAAAATTACAATAGTAACATCAAAGATCACTACTCACAGATCACCCATAACAAATACAATAATAATGAAAAGGTTTGAAATATTGCAAGAACTACCAAAACCTGACACAGAGATACGAACTGAGCAAATGCTGTTGGAAAAATGGCACTGACAGACTTGTTTGACGCAGGGTTGCCACAAACCTTCATTTGTTAAGAAAACACAACATCTGTGAAGCACAAAAAAGTGAAGCACAATAAAATGAGGTATAACACAATTTGTTTATCCAACCACATGCTGAAGGACACTGGGTTTTTTCCAGTTTGGGGGAATTAGAATAAAGCCACTATAAACCCTTATGTACAGGTTTTTGTGTGGACTTAAGGCTTTTATTTCAATGGTATAATTATCTAGTAGTGGTGTAACTAGCTCAAACAGTATGTGCGAATTTAACTTTATAAGAAATTGCCAACTGCTTTCACAACAGCTCTACCATGTGGGCCCCCAGCAAGAATGAGACTTCCAGTCACTCTGCATCCTCACCAGCACTTGGTATTGTTAGGTTGTTTTTTTTTAATTAGACCAATTCTAATTGACGTATACTCTTAAAATTGCATTTCCCTAATACCTAATGCTGAACGTTTTTTTCACGTGTTTATTTTTCAAATATTTGGTGAAATGTCTGTTCAAACTTTTTACTCACTTAAAAAACTGTTTTCTGATTATTGAGCTTTGAGAGGACTTTATATCTTTATAATTCTGGAGATAAGTACTTTATGAAATACATCATTTGCAAATATTTTTCTTCCAGTCTATGGCTATTTTATTACTCTCTTAACAGTGTTTCTGCAGACCAAAGTTTTAATTTTGATAAAGTCTAATTTATCAACATTTTCTTTTACTGAACATACTGAATCCAAGGTTATTCAGATTTTCTTGTTTTCTCCTAGAAGGTTTACATTTAGATCTATGACCCACTCCAAATTAATTTTTTTAAAGGTATGAGGTATGTGTCTAGGTTTTATTGTTTGTTTTTTTTCTGACATATGGACTTTCAGTTTTTCTAGAACTACTTGTTGGAAAATATTCTTTTCCGATTGAATTGCTCTGGCACCTTTATTTAAAAATCCATTGCCCATATATATGTGGGTCTGTTTCTGGACTTTTTATTCTGTCCAGTTGATCTCTCTGTTTTTCATTTCCCTAGAACCACACTGTCTTGATTACAGTAGCCCTAGAGTAAGTCTTGAAATTAGGTAGTGTGTACCTCTAACTCTGTTCTTTGACTGTTTTCATCAATGTCTCAGCATAAAGATCTTGCACATATTCTGTAGATAAATACATATAAAAAACATTTACATCTTTTTGGTACTATTGCATATGATAATTAAAAATTTTTAAATTTCCAGTTGTTTTTTGGAAGAAATATAATTGATTTGTGTATACTGACTTAGTAGCCTGCAATTTATTAGTTATAATAGCATTTTGGTAGGTTCTTTGACTTTTTTTTTCATAGATAATCACATTGTCTGAGATTAGAGGAAGGTTTTCTTTCTCCCCTTCTAATCTGCCTTCTATTTCTTTTTCTTCCCTTACTGTACTGGTTACAGTCATAGAACGTACTTTGTCTGATTTCAATTCATTTCAATTTTGTAATGGATTTTTTAAGACCAGGATGTGACCTATGTGGGTGTGTATTCACCTGCTGTGGGGCAGTATGTTTATAGCTCAAGTCTTCTACATCCCTACTCGTTCTCTGTCTGCTTATTCTAGTTATTACTGAAAGAGGAGTGCTCAAGTCTCCCAATGTAACTGTGGATTTGTCTGGTTCCCCACTCATTTCTCTCTCTTCTTACTGTGTGTGTGTTTAAGCTACGTTGTTGGGGTATGAACACTTAGGATTCTGATGTCTTGCTGGTGATCTGACCTCCATGTTTTTCTCTTTTGGGGGAGGGCTGAGGAATAAATGCAGGACTGCCCATCATCTTTGGCTTTATCGTTGTTCAGTTCCGGTCTTCCTAAGATACCAAGCTCATTCAAAAAGGATGATGAAATGTGATCCTATAAATACGCTTCTTTAAAAAGTAGGTGATGCCAATTAAGTCATAATTATCTCTCTTCTGATCATCAAAATTCTAATTATTAAGATCTAAGTATTTCTTAATGTTGAAGGTATCTTTTTCAAGTAGTTTTTCTCTGAAATAAAAGTAGCTCCATTGAGCCTTACATTGCATTTAAATGCATTTAAATGATATTTTTCTTGACTTTCTTTCAGTATTTTAACATGCACTTGGAGTTTTTAAGCTCTAATTTGCACTTATGCCAGCCTGCAACTAAGTACTCATCAAGATGTTTTACATGGATTTTTCATTCATCAACTTTCTTCCCTTTAGAACACAGCTCCTGAGCTGGCTTCACTCTATGAAAAGCCACGCGATAAAGACATTAAATGAGAGCAAAATATTATTTACAGCTTGTGCACATGCACTCTGCATCTGTGTTCATCTCAGACAAAAAGTTACAATGCAGGTCCAAAGGATGACGTGGAAATTACTATCACAGCAACTAAGTAAGGAATCTACTTGTGGATTGAGCATAAATGGAGGAATGCAATGGAGTCAAAGGTAAGAGTGTACATACATAGTCACTACTGTTAAATAAAAGCATTACTCTTCTTGATAAACATGATAATAGCCTATATTTTTTAAAAAGTGATTCTTCATGAAGTGCCCATCAACAGATGAACGGACAAAGAAGATGTGGTACATATATACAATGGAATATTATTCAGCCATAAAAAAGAATGAAATATTGCCATTTGGGACAACATGGATGGACCAAAAGAATATTATACTAAGTGAAGCAAGTCATACAGAGAAAGAAGAATACTATATGACTTCATCTATACGTGGAATCTAAAAAAACAAAACAAATGAATGAACATAACCAAACAGAACCAGAGTCATAGATACACAGAACAAACAGGTGACTGCCAGAGGGGAGTCGGTTGAGGGGAGGAGAGGCACAGATGAGGGAGATTAAGAGGTACAAACTTTAAGTTATAAAATAAATGAGTCACAGGGATGATACGTACAGTGTGGGGAATATAGTCAATAACTATGTAATATCTTTGTGTGGTGACAGATGGTAACTAGAGTTATCATAGTGATTATTTGAAAGATAAAGAAATATCGAACCACTATGTTGTGTACCGGGAACTAACATGGCATTGTAAGTCAATTATACTTCAAAAAGCAAACAACCAACAAATAAACTCATAGAAAAAAGGGTCAGACTTGTGGTTTTCAGAAGTGGGGTTGTGGGAGGGGGAACTGGATGAAGGCAGTCAATCAAAAGGTAGAAACTCCCAGTTATAAGATAAATAATTACTCAGGATGTAATGTAGAACATGATAAACATAATTAACACTGCTGTGCATTACATGTGAAAATAAAGAGTTTTCATTACGAGGAAAAAATATACTTTTTTCTGTTTCTTTACTTTTGTATCTATATGAGATGATGGATATTTGCTAATCTTACTGTGGTCATCACTTCATGATGTATGTAAGGCAGAGCACTGTGCTGCACACCTTATACAGTGCTGTATGTCAATCTTGTCTCAAGAAAACTGGAGAAAAAGAAAAAGAGCAAAGGGGTGTACACTGTGGTCATGATGTAATGGAGACATAAGCTAATTCTGCTCGGTTAGAGAGGGATTATCTTTGTTTCTATCTTTATCAAGCCCACCCTCTCTGATGGGTTCTTTTCTCCTCTTCCTACAAACAGGCTCAGGTCTCCTCTGGCCCCAAACACGCAAACAAACCACCCACGAGGCTTACGCTGATAGCGCCAACACCCCTTTCACTAGCACCTTCCGTGAAACATGCTCACTGTCTGCAGATCCAAGCCACTGTCTCATTCACTCATCTTTAAGTGACTGTGATCTTGCTCTGGTTTCCCCCAGGACACTGACGCCTCTCACCAAATCCAGTCACCTCTCCTCAGTCCTAATCCCACCCAGTCCCTCAGCTACGCAGGACCCTGTGGTCCACACCTCCTCTCACACTCCTCTCCTGACGTTTGTACACTGCACTTTCCTGAAGTACTCCCTCCCTCTCCCCCCATTTCTGCTCTGTCCTTCTACTGCCTGACAAAGGGAAGCATCAGCCAAGATTCTGTTCTGAGTCCTGGCTTTTGACTCCCTACCCCCTCTTCTCCATTATTTGTTCTCCTCTCCCACAGAAAACTCACGATAATCAGCTCTAAAGTAAATTGGGGTTGAGAAGAAAACGTGGAGTCCGAAGGCCTGGCTTCCATTTCTGTTTCTACTGACTTAGTTGCTGTGCACCCAAGGGCATGTAACACCCCACAACTCCACAAAAGTGAAGAGATCTCTTCTAATGTCCCTTCCAATCCCACAGTTCTACAATTCTAACCCTAAAGAACATCAGATTTGCAGCTGGAATTTGTCTAATGCACTGACAAATCCACATTCTGTCTGCCATTTAACTGTCCCAGCTCCAAACCTAATCTCTCAAACCAACAACTTCTTTTAGGTTGCCTATTAATGTTGATGTACTGGTGCCACCAATACCGTAAGCTTGAAATCCTAGTAATCCTATACACTTACCGTCTTTTATTCACACTTTCTCTCTTTTTAACCACCCCCATACACTCAAGGCCTAATTCACAGAGCATCTCTTCCAGGAAGTGATCCTCAGCCTCCCAATGTGGTAGCCATCCCCCATCTTCAGAAGAGCTGAGACACTCTATGTGTGCCTCTTTCATTACACTCGGCACATGTTTCCCTCCAGATTCTGGTTATGAAGGAGCAGGGTTTATATCTGAATCTTCTTAGCATTTGCAAAGAGCACCTTGAGCACTGCCTTCCCCAGAGGACAGAAAAACCATAAGATTTGAACTGAATTGACTAAACTCAATATATACTCTGGATGCAGCAGAAGCAGTAGAGTTTTCTAGAATAATTTTTTTTTCAAGAAAAAAAAATTGATATATAATGATTTAGATGTTCCGGCTCTAAAACAGATATTGTTCTTTTTCAGCTAAGGAAGCAGAAGCTCCTCTTGAACTCCTTCAAAATCCAAGCCAACTTACAAAGCACACTAGAGACAGTATGTCTGTGAGGTCACAAGTTTTTTAAACGCATGTTTATTAAACGATATACTCTTAAATATTTGGTTTTACATTTGAGCATTTCTTTTTTTATCTAAGTGGTTTACGAGGCAAAGTAGTTTGATAAACTGTTCGACCTGATGAACTATCCTCGGAAGTGTAGATCTGATGTAGTAAATGAGAATGCCCAGCCAGTCCATACTGCGTTATCTTCTCCTTCAACTTCCCTACAGCACAAAGTCTCCAAAATGAAATATGATATCATTGATTTTCAGCTTCATTAATAAGCTTAAATGCATTCCTCTAAAAATTTTTTTAAAATGCCCCCCATTGAGACAGTAAAACAAATTGAGAGGAAAAAAAAAGGTTTTCAGCTTCCGTTATTATGTAAAAATGCAGCCTAGCAGACAGAAGAACTAGAATTTCCAAGGAGTCTAAAGCAGAAAAGCCAAAGCTTTGGCTTAATTCACCCAGAAGATAGGATGTTTGGCGTGAGGCCCAGAAGGTAGTACAACGTGTCACTGCAAGAACATGACATGAAACTGAAGGGCTTGTCCACTGTCTCATTACTGAGGCTGCAGGGCAGGGTCCGACCTACCTGGCTGATCCCTGAGGGAGGGATCTTGTACGCCTGCAGCTTCTGTCTCAGCAGCTCGGGATCACTGTGCCGGAAGGGGCACCCTGACAACAACAAGCAGCACAGCAGCAAGGTTATTCACCCGGACGTAATACACCACCACACTCGAAAGACCGTCTCAGCGCCCCTTAATTGTCTAACAGCTTATTAATAAAAAAGTTAATTGCCCATGGGTGCAACTGCTTTCCTCTCTTTATCTAAATGACGACTGAGCTGTGCGGTTACCAGGGCACTACAGCCTCAAGACTTACATAAAACATTCCAGCATTCTCAGGCAAGGCTGCCCACTCACTAGAAGGAGGAAGCAGTTTTAATTATGCTACTAGCTAACAAGCAGAGATAATCACCAAGTAGCTATAAAACAGTTTACCTAAAAACTTTATACAATCTCACATTTTTTTCTAGTTTAAAAAAATTACATAAAGGCATAAAGGAAGACAGATGGTGTAAACAAAAAGAAAAACGTGCAAACTCTAAGAAATATAAAAATCTCACATCATTTTCACATGTTAATTTTATGCCTACTTCCCAAAGAGTAGAATCCATATAAATTTAAAGGAATCCCAGATGGACATGAGATGACAAATAGGAAACTGCTTCATAGAAAATCAACTTATAGTAGGTACATGTAATCTCTATATTATTTCATGAGAAAAATATGGATGGACTACTAAAAAATATGCATAAATAACACAGAAGAATTGAAATGTAAAAGCTGTATTAGGCCAAAATTTAGGAAATTTTAGGTATTTTAATAAGAAACTGTAATGATAAGTCAACATACTTAATTTAAAATTTAATACAGGAAACCAGATAATTTTTTTCAGTCATACAGATGATGGACCTGTAAGTTAATTAGAAACAACTGTGCATTTTTAATGAAATCAATGGAAAATTGGTCGCAGCAAAAATAATGGAAAAACAGCCTAGATGCTAAACAAATGTGTTTAACCAAAAGTCTTAACTACAAGTAAAAGCATCCATGATAACACTGGATCCCTACAAATTATGAAAGTCACAAAATTCACCGTAGTATATAGTTTATTAAGATCAACACTGTAATGCCATTTAGTACGAGGAAGTGTGACGAGCAGCTGTACAGCACGTAGTTAAGAGTCTGGAGCTGCCCTTCCTGCATCTGAATCTCACTTTACCAGCTATGGGTCAGGGGACCATGGGCACGTCTCGTGTCTTGTTGTTGATTCAGCTTCACTGTCTGTCATGTGTGGGAAATACACCCGCAGAGTTCCTGTGACAATGGAGGATAAAGCCCTTACACTCTCTCGGCTCGTAGGAAGCACCCAACATGGGTTAGCCAACATTATTACTCTAAAAAAAGTCTGATGATGAAATGGCAAAGGGTCCCAATGAGAAAGAAATGAGGCTTAGTTAAGCCCAGAATTATTAAAGGACACCAGAAAGAGACAGATTAATTGAACTGTCCAAATTTCATTTGAAATAATGGCTATACCTGTAATGAAAAGGATCAGAAAGGGCAAAGCCAAGAAGAAACTGAAGATTGACAAAAAACCAGAGGTCACAAAAATGTCTTTCAAAGCTACGCTCACAAGAAGAAGAAAACAGAAGAAACAAACCACCTCAGGAGCAGGGAAGCTGGTGCTATTTTGACAAATGACAGAAAGAAAACAGAACTTGACAACTCCTACTTTGTTTCTATCTTCCACATCAAAGGGAACAATCTTCCAAACTGGAAAGGGCTGAACTCACAGGTAACTTAAGATGAAGTGGATGTAGACACAACTAATGCTGATTCCAGCAAAGTGTTGAATAGAACTTCCCAGCACACATTTGTGGAAAGGATGGATAAACAGCCTGGAATATAGTTCTACCTACATCAACTCTGACTGGCTGAACAACACCATTCCAGGCAGTGCTGGTTAATGAAATATGTCAACCTAGGGGCTACAGAGCTTTGCAAACTACACAAATCTAAAAGGATAGAGACTTCTGGTTTCCAGTCTGGCACAGAAAGAGCTTAGAAGTTGTCACTCCATCCTAACAAGTAAAAAGCTGAACAGGGCTTCCCTGGTGGTGCAGTGGTTGGGAGTCCGCCTGCCAATGCAGGCGACACGGGTTCGTGCCCCGGTCCAGGAAGATCCCACATGCCGCGGAGTGGCTGGGCCCATGAGCCAAGGCTGCTGAGCCTGCGCATCCGGAGCCTGTGCTCCGCAACGGGAGAGGCCACAACAGTGAGAGGCCCGCATACCGCAAAAAAAAAAAAAAAAGCTGAACAGACTGAAAAATCAACAACTCCTCTCAGATCTGTCAAAGAAATGAGGTCACAGGGCAAACCACTGCCCCCAAAATTGGAGGGAGAGGCAGACAGAGAGAATCACAACAAACCAGAGCAGAAATCTCTGTAGGAACCAGCACTGGGGTAGGGAAACCTAACCTGTAACTGACAAATTTCTGGAGTCTCTGTGTGGACACGTCTGAGAGTTAGAAGCTCCAGGGAGACCAGTCAGAGGAGGGCTACACTTTGTAGCTGAACTTCAGGGGCTCTACCAGGTGCTCACAGTGAATAACAGAGAAATCCCCCTCATGCTCTAGCACGGGGGTAAGCAAAGGTACCATTTTAAATACTCTGGAGTACTCTGTTCCTCTTAGTAAGGCTGCCCTCAGGAGAAACTATTTTACCAGAGCCTGACCTACCTGGGGGAAGAGAAATGCGCAGCTCCAGCCTCCTGGGGCCGTCCTGTCCCCCCAAAGGGAGGAAGCTGAGAATCACTGTTGAAGTTCACAGCCCACAGCCACAGGGTCACTAAACACTGAGACCCAATTACCCAATCCAACACTATAGACACCCCCCTGCTCACCACCGCATCACTACAGACCTATGTACTGGAGTTTCTCACGTCTACCTTTCAACAAAAAATAACAGTGTGAAGAGACGGAAAACGTGTCAGAATTAGAGCCAGATAAGGCAGGGATACTGGAGTTATCAGACTGGGAATTTAAATTAACTATGATTAATATGCTGAGGGCTCTACCGGAAAAAGTAGACAACATGCAAGAACAGATGTGTAATGTAAGCAGACAGATGGAAATTCTAAGGAAGAATCAAAAAGAGACGCAAACACTGTAAGAGAAATGAAGAATGCCTTTGATGGGCTTATTAGCAGACACAGCTGAGGAAAAGATCTCTGTGCTTGAGGATATGTCAATAGAAACTTCAAAACCAAAAAAACAAAAGGAAAAACAACAAGAACAGAATAGCCAAGAACTGTGAACAACTATGAAAGGTGTAACATATGAGAATGGGAATACCAGAAGGAGGAGAGAGAGAGAAAGAAACAGAAGCAATAATGACAGAGAATTTCCCCCAAATTAATGTCAGACACCAAACCACAGACCCAGGAAGCTCAGAGAACACCAAGCAGGATAAATGCCAAAAAAAGGCAGCTAGGCATATTATATTCATACTTCAGAAAATCAATAACAAAGAAAAATCTTGAAAGAAGCCAAAGGGGAAACACCTTACCTACAGAGAAGCAAAGAAAACAATTCTATCTAACCTATCCTCAGAAACTGTGCAAGAAGAGAGTGGAGTGAAACAGTTAAACTGTTGAGAGAAAAAAAATCCCTCAAACCCAGAATTCTGTACCCTGAGAAATTCTCCTTCGAAAGAGGAGAAATAAGGATTTTCTCTGACAAAAAAAAATTCAGGTAATCTGTTGCCAGACCTGCAGGGCAAGAAACATTAAAAGAAGTTCTTCAAAGAGAAATAAAATGATACAAACCAGAAATTCAGATCTACCCAAAGAAAATTTGAACATCAGAGAATGATAAGGAAAGGTAATATAAAAACTTTTATTTTCCTTATTCATAAATAATCTGACAGATAACAGTTTGTTCAAAGTAATGGGAACAGTGTATTCTGTTATGCATGTTTATGTATATATCTGTGTGTGTTTATATATTCTTAGATATAAATGAAATGAATGACAGAATGATACAGGGAAGTAGAAATATTCATTATTATAAGGTACTTGCATTACTTATGTGTGATGTGGTGATTTGAAAAGAGAGTTGGATTAGTTGTACACATATAGTGAAAACTCTTTAAAAAATAAAACTAATTTAAAAAGTAACAAAAGAAGTACAATAGATATGCTAAAAAGAGAAAAAAAATGGAATCATATAAAATGCTCAGTTAAAACCACAAAAGGCAGAAAATGTGTGTAAGACAAAAACAAAGAATAAGGGCAACAAATAAAAAACACTAACAAATATGGCAGCCATTAATCCAACTATACCAATCATTACTTTAAACGTCAGTGGTCACCAATTAAAAATAGATTGTCAGAATGGATCAAAATCAAGACCCTACGGTATGTTGTATACAAGAAAGCCACTTTAAAGACTCATGGATTGAAAGTAAAGACAGAGAAAGATACACCATGCTAACACAAATCAAAGAAAGTGGGAGTATCTATGTTACTTTCAGACAGAGCAGTGTTCAATGGATGGGAGTTTATGCAGGATAAAAAGGGGCATTACATAACGATAAGGGGTGAATACTCCAAGAAGACATCACCATCCGTAATGTGTATGCACTTAACAAAAGAGCATCAAAACACATCAGGGAAAACCTGACAGAATTGCAAGGAGAAGTGCTGACTCCACTGCTGGACTCCACCTCCATCAAGCTGGACAGATCCCGCAGATGGAGAATCTGCAACAACACAGTGAGCTCACGAGCACCATCATTCCGGGACAGAAATGATATCCATAACTGGCTACACCCAACAGCGGCAGACAGCACATCCTCAGCTCATAGGGACAAGCCCTCTGCTGCGGGCCGTGTTGACATGGGGACAGCTGAGCAAATGTGGGGCAGAGGGCACCCGGGAACTCTCTATACCTCCTGCTCAGTACTGCTGTGACCCTAAAACTGCTCCACAAAACTATAGCTTATTCACTTAAAGAAAGGGTAGATCAATGTGTCTAAAAAACAATACGAGCTCATTGAGTGTTTGCTAAGTACAGTGGTCCCTCAGCATCCACAGAGGACTGGTTCTGGGACCTGCCTGGGATATCAAAGTCTGCAGGTACCCAAGTCCCACAGTTGGCCCTCCGTATCCGAGGTTCCACATCCTCAGATTCAGCCAACCTCGGATCGTGTAGTACTGTATATATTTGTTGGAAAAAATCTGCGTGTAAGATGGACCCACGCAGTTCAAACCCCTGCTGTTCAAGAGTTAGCTGTGTATTATTTTCTAGCTGATAGAGTTTAAATTAAAAACAAAGTAAAACAAACAGAATGGACCAGAATAAATAAGATACAAAAACAGGAAGAAGAAATATAAAATCCTGTCTTTAAGCTAATAAAAATCAACTAAGTAAGTGCTGAGTGTGAGGACCTGGAAACCGACAGAACCATTGGGAGCTTCACTTGGCCAAGCTCAGTGTAAGTTACTCCCTGGTGTGGCCACTGGGAAAAGCTACAGACTTTCTCACCGCAAGTATCTGGTCAGTTGTTTTCAAAGTGTAGAAGACATCAAAATCACCCAGAGAACTAGCAAATAAATCTGAGTTTATGCGTCTGAGGGTGGAGCCTGAGTCTGTATTTCTAAAAGCTCCGTAAGTGCCTGACACAAGCGGTGAAAACCGCTCACTGTGTGTTCCAGGACTGGCCACCTTTGCCATCTACTAAATATGAATGCTCTGGACACATGAAGCATCTTTCTTAAAATTCCATTTGAGATTTTTTGGATCTTTAACAGCCTGCAAGTGTGTGATCTTCTAAAAAAGAATTTAATTTAAGATGAAATTAAAACAAGAAAAAGTTTTGACACATATTGCAGTCAGCTTTGGTAATCTAGAAAATTTAACTAATATGGACTATTAAGTCATCCTCTCACATACCAGACAAGTGAGGAGCTTTTCAAGGTATGCTCAGAGAACTATTTTAGAAAAAAGTTGTTAAACTCAGAAATCTACAGAAAACAGATTAACTTTCTTTTTAACCTACAACTTAGGCAAATTGATAGATGTTTGAAACTGTGACTTGTTAAATCCCTCAATCTTTGTTAATCAGATGATAGTAATGAGAATAAAACACACTCTCCCTCAGTAGTCTTTGAAAATTGATCAATCTACTGTTCCAAAATTCGAGGCACTCAATTTTTAAAAGCTTTGAAGAACTCGCATCAGCCTTCTAAGACACATGCAGAACAGGAGAAAGAGAATAGCAGGTGAAGGGGACGGAGGACTAAAGAGCCCAGTCCAGCACAAAGTAGAGCACAGCAGAACCACTTTCTTGTGCTGACCCAGCTCAATAATAAGACATACCACTAGAAGCTAGTGGAGCTCTGGCTTGACCTGATGACCGACACAAGCTACAAACCCGTTCCCCTTAGTAATGCAAAAACCATTCCACTGTTTCAGTGTTTCCTACAGAGCTCCTGGGTTCCTGTACATCACAGACACATCCAGAGGAAGCACTTACCATGATAATCCCCTTGGCTTGGTGGATTGGTTAGGATAATCTTCAGGCAACTGTAAGGCGTATAGTCTGTCCTCTTGCCTTCCTTTCCAAAGCTATGACGGATGTTGTAAGAGTAGCCTTTATCAAACTGATGAGAGGAAAAAGAAAGAAGAGACAAAGTAAGCCAGCATTGTACTGGTGGTGTCAACAGTGCCCACTGGAATCGAAGAGTACAAAGTGATTTTTCTAAAATAAATTTAGCATTCACAGGCAGATGTATATTTATACCAATATAACATTTGGGTCCTTTACAGGTTTTTAAAGGTAAAAAACTTAAAGGAAACACATTTCTCAGGTTAGAGACACCTTATGTTTATATGTTTAAAGATGAGGATAACCCTTTCCTGAGAATAATCATCGATTTGCTCATTTCTTGGTTTGATTCCAAAGATCATGCTAGATGTAAATCATCTTCTCTACTCCCTTTATCCTAGTCTTCCCTGAATTCCCACATCCTGCCTATTCTACTTTTGAAGTGTCTCCTAACTAATTAATGCCTTCCTCTGGATTTTCACTATACAAAACAAGCAGTCAGCAAATGCTTGATGAAGGAACTACTGTGATTACCTCCTGCCTGGAATTCCTGACTCATGTTCAAAATGCAAGGTAATGGCATAGGAATGACTTTGAAATGGGTGGGATAAGAAGAAAAAACGAACTCATATTTATTGAAAGGCTCAGTATAGTGGGTCTAAGCTATCTAATACTTTCAGGAAAGCAGGACAGAGAATCAGAATAAGAGATTGGAAAATACTGTGGGTTTTTATGGGTGAGATTTTTTCATTTAAGTATAGTTGATTTACAATGTTGTGTTAGTTCTTGGTATACAGCAAAGTGATTCAATTATATTTATATATATTATATTCTTTTTCAGATTCTTTCCACTATAGGTTATTACAATATATCAAATATAATTCCCTGTAGTATATAGTAGGTCCCTGTTGTTTAGGGGTGAGATTTTTAAATTTGAGGCTACAATTTACATTTAGTGAAATGCACAGATCTCAGGTCTACAGTTTGATGTAACACATACCCACATTAAGAGACAGCATGTTTCCACCATCCAAGAGGCCCCCTTAGCCCCTCAGCATTCTCAGCATTCTTCCCCGCCCTCCACACCCAGAAGCAACTATTGGTCTGACTTGTGTCACCGTGGCTTTAGCTATTCTATAACTTCACATAAATGGAATTGTACAGTCTTTTGTTTTTGTTTTCTGCGGTATGCGGGCCTCTCCCGCCGCCGCGGCCTCTCCCGCCGCCGCGGAGCACAGGCTCCGGACGCGCAGGCCCAGCGGCCATGGCTCACGGGCCCAGCCGCTCCACGGCATGTGGGATCCTCCCGGACCGGGGCACGAACCCGCGTCCCCCGCATCAGCAGGCAGACTCCCAACCACTGCACCACCAGGGAAGCCCTGTACAGTCTTAAGTATTTTGTGTCTGACTTTTTCATGTCTTTTCATGTTTTTGAGATTGATCCATGCATCACATGTACTGTCACATGTACCAGCAGATTGTTCCACTGTATGAATATACCAGGTAGTTTACCTAGTCTCCTGCAGATGCACACCTGGGCTTTTCCAGTTTGGGGCTGTTACCAGTAAAGCTGCCATGCACATTCTTGCAGACGACTTTTGTGGACATTATTTTCATTTCTCTCAGATAAATACGCAGGAATAGAATTGCTGCTAACCATTTTCCAGAATGGCTGTACTATTTTATACCCCATCAGCAATGCATGAGAGTTCCACATTCTCCCCAAAGTGTGGTGGTGTCAATTTCATTCATTTTAGCCATTCTAATAGATGGGTAGTGGCATCTCATTCTGCATTTCCCTGATGACAAACACCGTTGAGTACTTTTTCATGTGCTTTCTTGGCTGTGATATGCCTTATTTTGTAAAGTGTCTGTTCAAGTCTTTTTAGAATCTGGGTTGACAATTATTCCATTGAAAGAATTCTTCATATATTCTGGATACAAACCTGTTAGGTGTTACAAATATTTTCTCAGTCTGTGGCTTGTCTATTTTCTTGATGTTACTTTTTGACAAGATGAGCAGATGTTTTTATTTTTGATGAATGCTAATTAAATCACGTTTTTATGGCAGTGCTCCCTGTGTCCTCTCTAAGATAGGTTGCAGAGATATTCTGTATTGTCCTTTAGAAGCCATAATGTTTTAGCTTTTCAGTCTAGGTCCTGATTCATCTCGAGTTAATTTTCATATGTTCTCTTTTTATCCCCTGTAGGGAAAGAAAAATATTTTTCCCTCTACCCTCCTAGGTTAAATGGCTGGGGCCCATGAATCAAACTGATAAAAGACAGATTAACAAGGAAAAAACCCCCCACTTAATTACATTTGTACATAAGTACATGTACAAAGAGATACGACTCCAGGAGGTAGGCTGATGACTGAAGCTTAAACATCATCTTAGGCTAAATCAAGGAAAAGGGGTTTAGGGATTCTGGGTTGGGGAAGCAAGTTCTGAGAAGGGGGAGGGGAGGAAATACAGGGTAAATAAGGGTTGGCTTGTTCTGCAGATAAGACTTGGGTAGCTTTCTTCCTGGTACAGAGATAACATTACAAATGTAAATTTCCTTTATAAGAGGGGAAATTTATACTGTATCCTTAGGCAGTTAGGGGAGGAGAGAGCTTTTCCTGCATCTGCTCGTCCTTTAGCTCAAAATAATCCTTATGCCTGCCAATTGGAAATTGTCACTTGCCATCTGCCTCTACAAGGATGAGGTCCCTGGCCACTGCAGTTGCTGACCTTCAACACCGCTTGAAAGGAGTTCAGGGCTGAGATCAGGAAGGAGGCACTCTGTGCTCTGGTATAACTGTGAAAAAGCCTTCAGATAGTTAGATACTTTCAGGTAAAGATTTTATGAGCCTAATTTTATGAGCCTAATTTCTTGCATCTTCCTCGTGATAAGCAGCAACCTTCTGCTGAAATGTGTGCTTGACTGCATGTACCCCTGTCACTAAAATCACATACATACTGACCTTCCCCCCTTACCTCTTTGGAGCAGTTCCTCAGAGCTTTCTGAGAAGCTGTCTCCCAGGCTATAGTTCTCATTTTGCCCCAAATAAAACTTAACTCACAACTCTCACATTGTGCATTTTTTTCAGTCAACATGCCAAAATAGCGTTATTTTGGATGGCATATCCGGTATCCTTCACCCCCATGTGAACTGGATAACACTTTTTCTAACACCATTTATTGAAGATATTTTATTCCATTGCTCTATAGTTCCATATTTTTGCCGATGCCACACTGTTCTCTTTACAAAATCTTTAGAATAAGTCTCAAATTCAGATAATGTAAGTCCTCCTGCTTTGGTTTTTTTCAATATTATTTTGGCTATTTTATGTCCTTGCATTTCCATAAAAATTTTAGAATCAGTTTATCAATTTCTACTTAAAAAAAAAAAAAAGACTGCTGGAATTTTCAGCAGTCAGTAGCTTACAGTTTCATAACCACCTATCTGCCCACAAGCAATCTACAACCAGGAAAACAAACGGCATTTCAACAGAAAACTTTCAAGAAAGAAAATTTTCAAATTACCATTAAATTTCACTGGTGAAAACAAGAATGTTAAAAGTTCCAGCAAACATATTTTATGGACAACTTCTATTTGTTTAGTCATAAGCATTAACTATAATCAATCTCCTTGTGCAAACTTTTAGGTATGAATTGAATTTAATTAGACATAAGATTTCTGTACATTCATCAGAAAACACTGAAAGAACTTTTTGGTCAGCCATTATGTTAAAGTAATGAAAAGCTACCCTCTCTAAAGGAAGAAAAGCGATAATTATTATCTTTCCCCTCCCTTTCCTTTCCAATTTACTTCCCGCTTATGTGTACATATGTCTAAAATTTGGACCTTACTAAGCTTTCGGGCTATTCACGTATTTATCATACAAACTGTCTTCTCTAGTTTTCAGACTGGCAAACTCTTGAAATATTGTGTAGAAGGTACATTTATTGGGTAATGTTTTTTAGGGAATACTTACTTTCCAGGTGTCCACATTCACAACTCAAAGGAACAACTGTAAGGTTCACATGGGAAGAGGGGGTGAGAACCAGGTGGAAACACTCTTTTCCACCTTGGCTCCTCCATTCCACTCCAGCCAGCAACGGGAAATGCCAGAAAATCAACACCAGGCCTGAAGGTGGTTGAGTGGAAGCTGGCAACCTTCCAAATTAGTCCCGTGGCACTGCAATCTGCATTTCTGCTCAAGTCAGCAGCAAATCATTTTCAGGGCCACTATGTTACCAGTAGAACTCAAGAAACATGATAAAGCAGGCGCATCCTCATCCTGCTCCTACCCGTCTCTTTCAGAGTCTCCCTCACAAGTCTGCCTCCCACCCCAGCTCCACCTGGGGCCCAGCGACTGCATCTTATTACATTTTTTATAGTATTTACACCCAAATCCTCTCAGAGGTCATGAGTAAACCTCTAACTGTCATGAGCAGTGCATGGTCTTCCTTAGAAGAAAGTCTTTCCTACCAAGAAAAGCCCGCAGACCAAGTATTACTCCCACTGTCAGAACATCAAAACCTGCCTTTCATAAGTCAAGCTTAGCTTGCACAGTAAAGTGAGAATGGTTGCAAACCAAGTGCCCTTCAGAGAGAGATTTATATTCAAAAAGGAAAATCTTGACCTAAGTGAGGCAAAACAACCATATATATGTGGGCAGAGAACAGGGTAAGGATATGGTAATTTTTAACAAAGACATTTTCAATCCTTTTTTGGTGAGTTGTTTCCTACTCACAAGAATTTGGAATTCTCATTTACATATTTAAAAACACACAGAGGGCAAGTCTGCCAACTACAAAGGGCCCTCCTTCAATGCCCAGATCCAGCATCCCACACATCATTACGAGGGGCCCCAGGAAGTTTAGTTGCCACAAGTGCCAACAGGAAGGCACAGCTCAGCAGCAGGGCCACACGTGTAAACAGACCTGTACTTGGGGAAGGGCGTGAAACCACCCATGGTCTCTCCTTGACACACATTCTTGCTGACTCTCCTACAGCTTGTGATCATTGATTATCTCTTCTCTTGTCACTTCCCTAAAGCTTTACTTAACAATGTTAATAAGCAGAATGCATGCCATAGGCATTTAATACATAATGCCCACCCTTTAAATGCTTACTTACGAAATTACTCAATTATTTGTAAAACTAATTTTGTAATCAGTCACCTACAGATTGCAAATACTTCTCTTTAACTCCTAACTTTAACCACAGTTTAACTCTTTGAGGTCACTGAAACATCATATACATTCTAACCAAACAACACACTGAAGGAGACTTAGAGACCAAAGGCTGATAGTTAAGACAAGGGCTTTAAGTCAAATACCTGAGTTTAAATCTTGTCTCTACCACATGTTAGCTGTGTGACCTTGGGCAGGTGACCCATCATCTTTATAACAATTCCCTTACACAGTATATAAAAATAAAGGAGTAATACTTCATATGCAGGGTTGGTGTGAAGATGAGCTAATAGCTCATCTTCATAAAGCACGTGGCATAGCTTCTAACACAGAATAAGCTTTGAATTGAATATATTTTTGAGTTATCAATATCAGAAAAACAAACCAATCAAAAAAATGGGCAGAAGACCTAAACAGACATTTCTCCAAAGAAGACATACAGATGGCCAACAAGCACATGAAAAGATGCTCAACATCGCTAATCATCAGAGAAATGCAAATCAAAACTACAGTGAGGTATCACCTCATGCTGGTTAGAATGGCCATCAGCAAAAAGTGTGAAAACAACAAATGCTGGAGAGGGTGTAGAGAAAAGGGAACACTCCTACACCGTTGGTGGGAATGTAAACTGGTGCAGCCACTATGGAGAACAGTATGGAGGTTCCTTAAAAAATTAAAAATGTTCATATCCTAATCCCTTTCCATGGAGAACATTTTCAGTTCTAGACTCGAGAACATGCATATTTTTCTTTCCTTCAAATTTCCCCTGAGGCAGCGTCACGCTAAAATTTTAAAATTTGGATTCCCCACTTTGTTCGAAAATAAAAAATAGTGAAATGCTAAAAATCCACAGAAAAAGTATTGAATAAAATGATCCCATGTAATTTTATAAGGTAGTTGATTAAGCAGATCACTTTCAGTGGAGCCAAATGATCAAAAGAAAGATCAGCTGTGTATCAAAAACCTGCCATAATCCTCAGAGGGAAGTGGAGAGCATTGTGTTCATGAACGCAGGTGGTGTGGGGTTAGTGGGTTGGTATGTCTCTTTCATATTCTGCTATAAGGACTATACCCAAATGGACTCAGAAGACAAGACTTGAGGATCTTCTGTGACCTGGGGCTCTGTGATCTCCATCATTCTAACTGTATCTATTCAGTCAGATATTAAATAAAGAACATCATTTCTAAATTCCTAATGGAGAATTTAGTACAATTGTACTACTGTTTTTAGCAATAAAACCAAAATTATGCTTAGTGATGTTTCAATAATAATAGCTTACATTTACACAGATCTTTAGTGGTGACGAAATGATTCTTCTTAGACCCTTTACTACTTGTAAGGTATGGAAGTTAGGTATCCCTATTTTATAAATATGCAAACTAAGATTTCAAGAGGTCAAATGATTAGTTATTTCAATTACTTAGTAGAAAAGAGATGGAATTTAAAATCTTACTCTTTTACTTTCTAGAAACTACTAGAATTAGTTTAAAATTATAAATGGCAGAAAATTAATAAATAAATACAGGCAACTGTCAGTTATCCATGGCAAACATGCATCTGTAGGCTGCTTCCCTGCTGTCACTCAGTTGCTTCAGGGACATCTGAAAGTCACACTGAACCACAGTTAAACAAAATGTTTCTGATTCTACTGTATACCAGGGAAAAGAGTCTACTCTCAAAGAAATGGTAACTCTAACAAGCCACTCACATAGCATTTATTTAGTTCCTAATTTACCATGATTTTAGAGTCATTAAAAATGATAAATTTGAAGTTAACCATCTGAAATGAAGAAACACTAAAAAGTATTTCATCATGCTTCCAAATTACCAGGTACTTTTTTTTTAAAAAAAAAATAAATCTATTTATTTATTTATTTTGGGCTGGGTTGGGTCTTCATTGCTGCACGCAGGCTTTCTCTAGTTGCAGCGAGCGAGGGCTACTCTTCCTTGCGGTGCGCGCAGGCTTCTCATTGCAGTGGCTTCTCTTGTTGCAGAACACAGATGGGCTCTAGGTGCGCGGGCTTCAGTAGTTGTGGCATGTGGGCTCAGTAGTTGTGACTTGTGGGCTCTAGAGTGCAGGCTCAGTAATTGTGGCGCACAGGCTTATTAGTTGCTCCACAGCACGTGGGATCTTCCTGGACCAGGGCTCAAACCCATGTCCCCTGCATTGGCGGGTGGATTCTTAACCACTGAGCTACCAAGGAAGCCCTAGGCACTCTTGATATTTGTCCCCTCTACCATTCTAGGTGGCACATGACAAGGAACTGGGGTACAAAATCAGGGAAAAGGGGGTATGAAAGCAGAGAGGAAGGATGCAGTACACAGCATCGCTCACCTCCCTGGCACCTGGACCTGGAGTTTCAGCAAATGTAGCTTCCTCATCAGTCGGAATTTAAGAGCTGGAGCAGGCATCAGCCAGCATCTAATGCAGCCCTGAGGGTGTAGGAGAGCAAGGAGCAGGGGGTTTAGTCCTCAACCACAGGGCGAATGAGGGAAAGAACCCTTGTCTCCGCACTGCCTACTTTGTGTACTTCTCGTACAGGCTGTAACCAAGGCCAGCGTGAAGCCTAGCAAACTGCAGCTGTTCACGAGGCTGAACCACTGAGCATCTTCCTTGTACATGTGCTCATCAGATCGCCCCACCAGAGGACCAAAAGCAAATCTTATATTGACCATTCTGTTAGTTTTTAGTGACAAAGGAGAGTTGGCAAATTCCCATCGCTAACTACCATATCTTAACATTATTTAAATAGAGGCCTTGACAATTCAACCGAGAGGAGATGGGCTGGGAGAATCATGAGGTGGGCCACTAATCAGCCTTTAATCACCTTAAACAACAAGGCCCTACTGTACAGCACAGGGAACTATATATTCAGTATCTTGTAATAAACCATAATGTAGAATATGAAAAAGAATGTGTATGTGTATACATACATATATATATATAAAAAACCGAATCACTTTGCTGTACACCTGAAACTAATACAACATTGTAAATCAACCATACTTCAATTAAAAAAAAAAAAGATCTCCAACTGTTCAGACAGTTTGCCTGATACTAGGAAAGGACAGATTAGTGATAGAATTTTCAGCATCCCACCTGAAACGCCTCTTTTAGAAAATCTGCTTTATTCACTGGTATGGATGCCACCAACATAACAGTGAATGAAAATTTATTAAAATTCCAAATATAATTTCCCAACATTTGAAGACAGAAACCACAGACAAACCTTCATTCACTAAAGTAAAAGCATTTACTGAATCACATACTTATAGCCTAAAAGACTAAATTTAATAGCCCTTAAAAGGTGGCCAACTTAGTCTCTATCTCACTGGTAGCTAAAGAGCCAACATCAAACAAACCCCAACAGAAAAGCAAAGAAGCAGGCTGCCTGATGCTCTGGTCCAAGACCAGCTGGCTCAGCCCACATAAACTGGTCTTTTCACTCACTGGAAACAAGAGAAGCAAACTGAAACCATTGTCGAAGCCTGCAATCAGCGACCACACAGAAGTGAGCTGATGAGAGCTTTTCATTGCTCAATGAAAGGCTCCCTCTTCATAGATATAGTACTAATCTTTTACAAACATTTTGAAATCAAAATAAATGTACATTTATTTAACTTCTGCTAGATTAGTTTTATCCTATTTACTCATTTTCCCATATTTAGTTTTTGTCAAAATTTTTTTCATACTTTGCTTTTCTACATTACGTTATCCACAGTGTTAGTATTTTCTAGAACTGAATTTCTATTATGACAGAATTTTAAAGATCTAGCTTTATCATTAAAAAGATGTCTCAAGATACTGCTTATAACCTATTGTGCATATTATGTGCAATAAATCTAAGGTTCTGAAGAGCTGCCAGGATGACTGCAAAAATATAACTCTTACATCTTAACACCTTACAGATGTTAAGAAATATCTAAATATTTTTATAATAAACATTTAAATATTTACATATATAGATATATTTCAATGATATCTTTCTGGGTGCATAAAGGTTTAGAAATGTCATATATTCCTGGTAGAGTACACCTTTTATCAACATATAGAAATATAACTGTTTTCCTGTTTAATAGTTTTCTCTTGTACTGCATTTTGTACAATATTAATATTTTCACTCCAGTTTTCTTTTCGATCCCACTTGCTAGTACTCCCCTCTCCACCTTTATTGTCAATCCTTCTGCATCAGAAAGTCTTGTATGAATAGCAAATGGGTAACTGGCTACCCATGACCACCCTCTAGTGGTTACTCAGAGCATATGAAAACACTTTTTCTATCAATGTCAAAAATGAACCAGACTCTCTACAAAAAAGACAAGATTTTTAGCACACTCTTACTTCCATCATAATTATAAAATTAGCTCCAGCATAATTAAGGATTAAATGATTTTCCCAGAGGCACAATAATACAGTTAATATTTCACTTGTTCGATTCTATGTCATCTTCTAATCATCTAAGTTTGGCTACATAACAGACAACCAAAAGAAAAAATTACATTGGATTTTTAAAGTAAATATATTATAGAATATCTCATTCCCTGAAATGACAAAGGGCATGAGATAAAGTTTTAATTTACAGTGGGAAGCCAGATTTTTCCTCTACAATTTCAGGGACAAAAAGAAGATGAATATGGATCTGTTGCCTCCTGTTGTAGACAAGAGTTTTCTTTCTTTTCTAAAGGTTAGAGGGAATCCCCTAAGGCTGCACCTGGATATCAAAAGAGAAATACACGAAATATTCTATGAAGAGTTATTAAAAGGTATTTTGAGGGACAGAGAGCTACTTTATTTTTCAAGGGAATTAACAAGGCATTTTGGGTTTTTTTTTTGTTTTTTTACATCTTTATTGGAGTATAATTACTTTACAATGGTGTGCCAGTTTCTGCTTCACAACAAAGTGATCAGTTATACATATACATATGTTCCCATATCTCTTCCCTCTTGTATCTCCCTCCGCCCAACCCCCATCCCACCCCTCTAGGTGGTCACAAAGCACCGAGCTGATCTCCCTGTGCTATGCGGCTGCTTCCCACTAGCTATCCATTCCACGCTTGGTAGTGTATATATGTCCATGCCACCCTCCCGCTCTGTCACAGCGTACCCCTCCCCCTCCCCATAACCCCAAGTCCATTCCCCAGCAGGTCCGCATCTCCATTCTCATCCTACCCCCAGGTTCTTCATGACTTTTTTTTTCTTAAATTTCATATATATGTGTTAGCATACGGTATTTGTCTTTCTCTTTCTGACTTACTTCACTCTGTATGACAGACTCTAGGTCCATCCACCTCATTACAAATAGCTCAATTTCGTTTCTTTTTATGGCTGAGTAATATTCCATTATATATATGTGCCACATCTTCCTTATCCATTCATCTGATGATGGACACTTAGGTTGTTTCCATCTCCGGGCTGTAAATAGAGCTGCAATGAACATTTTGGTACATGACTCTTTGTGAATTATGGTTTTCTCAGAGTATATGCCCAGTAGTGGGATTCCTGGGTCATATGGCAGTTCTATTTGTAGTTTTTTAAGGAACCTCCATACTGTTCTCCATAGTGGCTGTACCAATTCACATTCCCACCAGCAGTGCAAGAGTGTTCCCTTTTCTCCACACCCTCTCCAGCATTGTTTCTAGATTTTTTGATGATGGCCATTCTGACTGGTGTGAGATGATATCTCACTGTAGTTTTGATTTGCATTTCTCTAATGATTAATGATGTTGAGCATTCTTTCATGTGTTTGTTGGCAGTCTGTATATCTTCTTTGGAGAAATGTCTATTTAGGTCTTCTGCCCATTTTTGGACTGGGTTGTTTGTTTTTTTGTTATTGAGCTGCATGAACTGCTTATAAATTTTGGAGATTAATCCTTTGTCAGTTGCTTCATTTGCAAATATTTTCTCCCATTCTGAGGGTTGTCTTTTGGTCTTGTTTACAGTTCCCCTTGCTGCGCAAAAGCTTTGAAGTTTCATTAGGTCCAATTTGTTTATTTTTGTTTTTATTTCCATTTCTCTAGGAGGTGGGTCAAAAAGGATCTTGCTGTGATTTATGTCACAGAGTGTTCCGCCTATGTTTTCCTCTAAGAGTTTGATAGTTTCTGGCCTTACATTTAGGTCTTTAATCCATTTTGAGCTTATTTTTGTGAATAGTGTTAGGGAGTGATCTAATCTCATACTTTTACATGTACCTGTCCAGTTTTCCCAGCACCACTTATTGAAGAGGCTGTCCTTTCTCCACTGTACATTCCTGCCTCCTTTATCAAAGATAAGGTGACCACAAGTGTGTGGGTTTATCTCTGGGTTTTCTATCCTGTTCCATTGATCTATATTTCTGTTTTTGTGCCAGTACCATACTGTCTTGATTACTGTAGCTGTGTAGTATAGTCTGAAGTCAGGGAGCCTGATTCCTCCAGCTCTGTTTTTCGTTCTCAAGATTGTTTTGGCGATTCAGGGTCTTTTGTGTTTCTATACAAATTGTGAAATTTTTTGTTCTAGTTCTGTGAAAAATGCCAGTGGTAGTTTGATAGGGATTGCACTGAATCTGTAGGTTGCTTTGGGTAGTAGAGTCATTTTCACAATGTTGATTCTTCCAATCCAAGAACATGGTATATCTCTCCATCTATTTGTATCATCTTTAATTTCTTTCATCAATGTCTTATAATTTTCTGCATACAGGTCTTTTGTCTCCTTAGGTAGGTTTATTCCTAGATATTTTATTCTTTTTGTTGCAATGGTAAATGGGAGTGTTTTCTTGATTTCACTTTCAGATTTTTCATCATTAGTGTATAGGAAGGCCAGAGATTTCTGTGAATTAATTTTGTATCCTACTACTTTACCAAATTCATTGGTTAGCTCTTGTAGCTTTCTGGTAGCATCTTTAGGATTCTCTATGTATAGTATCATGTCATCTGCAAACAGTGACAGCTTTACTTCTTCTTTTCCGATTTGGATTCCTTTTATTTCCTTTTCTTCTCCAATTGCTGTGGCTAAAACTTCGAAAACTATGTTGAATAAGAGTGGTGAGAGTGGGCAATCTTGTCTTGTTCCTCATCTTAGTGGAAATGCTTTCAGTTTTCCACCATTGAGGACGATGTTGGTTGTGGGTTTGTCATACATGGCCTTTATTATGTTGAGGAAAGTTCCCTCTATGCCTACTTTCTGCAGTGTTTTTATCATAAATCGGTGTTGAATTTTGTCGAAAGCTTTCTCTGCATCTATTGAGATGATCATATGGTTTTTCTCCTTCAATTTGTTAATATGGTGTATCACGTTGATTGATTTGCGTATATTGAAGAATCCTTGCATTCCTAGAATAAACACCACTTGATCATGGTGTATGATCCGTTTAATGTGCTGTTGGATTCTGTTTGCTAGTATTTTGTTGAAGATTTTCACATCTATGTTCAACAGTGATACTGGCCTGTAGTTTTCTTTCTTTGTGACATCCTTGTCTGGTTTTGGTATCAAGATGATGGTGGCCTCGTAGAATGAGTTTGGGAGTGTTGCCCCCTCTGCTATATTTTTGAAGAGTTTGAGGAGGATAGGTGTTAGCTCTTCTCTAAATGTTTGATAGAATTTGCCTGTGAAGCCATCTGGTCTGGGCTTTTGTTTGTTGGAAGATTTTTAATCACAGTTTCAACTTCAGTGCTTGTGATTATTCTGTTCATATTTTCTATTTCTTCCTGATTCAGTCTTGGCAGGCTGTGAATTTCTAAGAATTTGTCCATATCTTCCAGGTTGTCCATTTTATTGGCATAGAATTGCTTGTAGTAATCTCTCATGATCTTTTGTATTTTTGTAGTGTCAGTTGTTACTTCTCCTTTTTCATTTCTAATTCTATTGATTTGAGTCTTCTCCCTTTTTTTCTTGATGAGTCTGGCTAATGGTTTATCAATTTTGTTTATTCTCAAAGAACCAGCTTTTAGTTTTACTGATCTTTGCTATCATTTCCTTCATTTCTTTTTCATTTATTTCTGATCTGATTTTTATGATTTCTTTCCTTCTGCTAACTTTTGGGTTTTTTTGTTCTTTTTTCTCTAATTGCTTTAGGTGCAAGGTTAAGTTGTTTATTCGAAATGTTTCCTGTTTCTTGAGGTAGGCTTGTATTGCTATAAATTTCCCTTTTAGAACTGCTTTTGCTGAATCCCATAGGTTTTGGGTCTTCGTGTCTCCATTGTCACTTTTTTCTAAGTATTTTTTTATTTCCTGTTTGATTTCTTCAGTGATCACTTCGTTATTAAGTAGTGAATTGTTTAGCCTCCATGTGTTTGTATTTTTTACAGATCTTTTCCTGTAATTGATATCTAGTCTCTCAGCGTTGTGGTCGGAAAAGATACTTGATACAATTTCAATTTTCTTAATTTTACCAAGGCTTTATTTGTGACCGAAGATATGATCTATCCTGGAGAATGTTCCATGAGCACTTGAGAAAAATGTGTATTCTGTTGTTTTTGGATGGAATGTCCTATAAATATCAATTAAGTCCATCTTGTCTAATGTATCATTTAAAGGTTGTGTTTCCTTATTGATTTTCATTTTGCATGATCTGTCCATGGGTGAAAGTGGGGTGTTAAAATTCCCTACTGTGAATGTGTTACTGTCCATTTCCCCTTTTATGGCTGTTAGTATTTGCCTTATGTATTGAGGTGCTCCTATGTTGGGTGCATAAATATTTACAATTGTTATTTCTTCTTCTTGGATTGATCCCTTGATCATTATGTAGTGTCCTTCTTTGTCTCTTGTAATAGGCTTTATTTTAAAGTCTATTTTGTCTGATATGAGAATTGCTACTCCAGCTTTCTTTTGGTTTCCATTTGCATGGAATATCTTTTTCCATCCCCTCACTTTCAGTCTGTATGTGTCTCTAGGTCTGAAGTGGGTCTCTTGTAAACAGCATATATAAGGGTCTTGTTTTTGTATCCATTCAGCCAGTCTATGTCTTTTGGTGGGAGCATTTAGTCCATTTACATTTAAGGTAATTATCCATATGTATATTCCTATTCCCATTTTCTTAACTGTTTTGGGTTCGTTATTGTAGGTCTTTTCCTTCTCTTGTGTTTCTTGCCTAGAGAAGTTCCTTTAGCATTTGTTGTAAAGCTGGTTTGGTGGTGCTGAACTCTCTCAGCTTTTGCTTGTCTGTAAAGGTTTTAATTTCTCCATCAAATCTGAATGAGATCCTTGCTGGGTAGAGTATTCTTGGTTGCAGGTTTTTCTCCTTCATCACTTTAAATATGTCCTGCCAGTTCCTTCTGGCTTGCAGAGTTTCTGCTGAAAGATCAGCTGTTAACCTTATGGGGATTCCCTCGTGTGTTATTTGTTGTTTTTCCCTTGCTGCTTTTAATATGTTTTCTTTGTATTTAATTTTTGACAGGTTGATTAATATGTGTCTTGGCGTATTTCTCCTTGGATTCATCCTGTATGGGACTCTCTGTGCTTCCTGGACTTCTTTAACTATTTCCTTTCCCATATTAGGGAAGTTTTCAACTATAATCTCTTCAAATATCTTCTCAGTCCCTTTCTTTTTCTCTTCTTCTTCTGGAACCCCTATAATTCGAATGTTGGTGCGTTTAATGTTGTCCCAGCGGTCTCTGAGACTGTCCTCAATTCTTTTTTCTTTATTCTGCTCTGCAGTAGTTATTTCCACTATTTTATCTTCCAGGTCACTTATCTGTTCTTCTGCCTCAGTTATTCTGCTATTGATCCCATCTAGAGTATGTTTAATTTCATTTATTGTGTTGTTCATCGTTGCTTGTTTCATCTTTAGTTCTTCTAGGTCCTTGTTAAATGTTTCTTGCGTTTTGTCTATTCTATTTCCAAGATTTTGGATCATCTTTACTATCATTATTCTGAATTCTTTTTCAGGTAGACTGCCTATTTCCTCTTCATTTGTTAGGTCTGGTGGGTTTTTATCCTGCTCCTTCATCTGCTGTGTGTTTTTCTGTCTTCTCATTTTGCTTATCTTACTGTGTTTGGGGTCTCCTTTTTGCAGGCTGCAGGTTTGTAGTTCCCATTGTTTTTGGTGTCTGTCCCCAGTGGCTAAGGTTGGTTCAGTGGGTTGTGTAGGCTTCCTGGTGGAGGGGACTAGTGCTTGTGTTCTGGTGGATGAGGCTGGGTCTTGTCTTTCTGTTGAGCAAGTCCACATCTGGTGGTGTGTTTTGGGGTGTCTATGGACTTATTATGATTTTAGGCAGCCTCTCTGCTAATGGGTGGGGTTGTGTTCCTGTCTTGTTAGTTGTTTGGCATAGGGTGCCCAGCACTGTAGCTTTTTGGTCATTGAGTGAAGCTGGGTGCTGGTGTTGAGATGGAGATCTCTGGGAGGTTTTCGCCTTTTGATATTATGTGGAGCTGGGAGGTCTCTTGTGGACCAGTGTCCTGAAGTTGGCTCTCCCACCTCAGAGGCACAGCACCGACTCCTGGCTGCAGCACCAAGAGCCTTTCATCCACACAGTCTGTCCCAGGCTGGGCGTAGACACACAAAAAGAAAATCCTTGAAGCTCACTTCTTCTGATCAACAAAGAAACAGCTGTATGATCAGTGGGCATCCATCTGTGTGCTTCCATCTGTGGCTTCTTTTGCACTTGTACCAAGTGGATCTCCTGAGTCTGCCACACAGTGGCTTTATGACAGCTGACAGGTTACTTAACTTCTTAGAGCCTCTCCTTGAAAACGGAGATATTAACATCATCTGTTGGAGAGTTGCATCTGGGTCTCCAGCTCTGAGTGACCGTGAATATTTCTTCTAGCTTGGACTTTTCCTTCTCCAAGATTCAGCCCACAGCGCCTGATCCACAAAGTTGCCTTGGACTACAGGGTTTTCATTTCATTCTCCTGAGGAGCCTCTCACTTGTGCTGCTGCTTACAGCCAGCCTACCAACAAGGCATTTTGGAGAACTGGTTAATTCTAGGACCAAGGCAGGGAAAACACAACAGGAGCCCAAAGCATCTTGTGGTGCCAGAGAGGATGAGCTCAGAGAGCATGGGGCCTGCGGAGGGGCACCAGGACCAACCTGGGAGAGCGCCTGATAGCCAGAGCTGGAACAATGTGAGCAAAAAAGTGAACACCAATAGTAATGAATTGCAGCCAGCAAAGTGCAATGTATAATTCACAGAGTAATGGACATGTACTGATATAAACAACTGACTAAATAAACAGGGGAAGAAGACACAGCTTTTCCTTACATAAGTATTCAAACTGATAAGTGTAGAAGGACAGGGAAAAAGAAAATAACACTTAGAACATCATACTAATAATAGCTGCTGGCAAGATCCACCAAGTGATGCTAAAATTAGTGGGGAAACAGGATATTTACATGGTCTACAATATCTCCCCCAAGACAGTTTGAGAAGCAAATAGTAACTACAGTGGAGAAGCCCAGCAGATAGCACCTGACCCAAGTGATCAAGGTTAATACCACCAGTAATAAATTATGTTGATATCACATGCCCCTGATACGTTGCAATCAGGAGGAAGCATCACTCCTGTGGGATTCTTGCCAACAATGGATAATTTCAATCTAAACATAAATAAACCCAAAGTGAGAGATACAGTAAACAAACCCAAAATGAGAGATAAACTTACCAAAAAACTGCCCACTTCCCTGCAAAAACATCAAGGTCGTGAAAGACCAGGAAAGACAGAAACTGTCCCAGGTATGATCCTGGGTGGGACCTCGAACAGCAAATAGACGTTAGTGAGAAAACTGGTGACATCTGAACAAAATCTCCAGCTAACAGACTTTAGCTCTCTGATTAATCTCCAATTAACCAATGTTAACTTGTTGGATTTGATAACTGTATAACAGTTATGTAAGATGTTATTTCCAGGGGAAGCTGGGTGGCACATGGAACTCTTGGTACCATTTTTGCAATTTGTTTGTATATCTAAATTTTTTTCAAAATAAAGTTTATATACCAGGCAATGGACCTGGCATAACATTGATTATCTCATTTGATTCTCCTAACAATTCTGCAAAATTAGTGTGATTATCTCTATTTTACAGCCTGGAAAATTGAGATTTGGAACTATTAAGTGAAATGTTCAAACGCACACAGTAAAACGTTGTGTCAGGACTGAAGCCACTTTATGAGTTGCTCAGTGTCCATGTACTTTCCATCATGTTATGATAAACACATGGAAATGCTCTTATTTACCCAGGAAACACAGGTCATCTCCTCTGAAACTAGATTAAAATTTTTAAATGTCAACAATGCTAAAAATAGCAGAAACTATTTTTAGAATTTAGTGTTAATTTTCAATTTGCTTAAAAATATGTGGCATTACGGAGAAAAAAAAGGGTTTCTACCATAATACTAAAAGGCAAATGTCTATTTAAGTAACGCCATTTTAATCTCCTGTAACACCTAGCAAGTCTTGCAGAACTCCACAAACTACATTACACCGTTATGCTTCCCAACATGAAGTATAACAAAGGGTGGTTGGTTATAAGGGTCGTTCAACTTTAACAGGCACAGGTGTTTTCTTAACTAGTTCACAGGTATCTAGCATGGAAAACTCAAGTGAATTTTCATACTTATTTCAGTGGGGTTTTCCCCCTGGCAACATTATACCATTTACGTATATAACCATAAAAGTATTATTTAATACAAAGAAGAAGGATATTAAACTCCAGGGAAATATCAGAGAAATAATTAAATATTCACGATGGAGGAAAAACTTCCCTTTTTCCCCTTTTATTGATATGTTACAGGCACCACAGTAATGATAAGTTACTTCATCTTGTGAATTATGACTAAGAATCAGAATTAGTCTCAAAACAAAGTGGCTGCTTTCTCAGAACCAAATGTAAGTAAACTGAATTACTGCTGGATGGCGTCCTCAGCAATGCGGGAAGACAGCTCTGTCAAGGCAAGACTATGTAAATCTGCTGTATGGCTTCAGGTCATGTTTGCCTCTAACTTTGATGTGACATCTCATTAAGAGACTATTTATTTTGCCCTGCTGGGACATGCCAACAGGAAAGGACAACAAGACAAACCAGGAAGATGCATTTTTTCCCCAATTCCATCAACTTAAAAAATTTTAAAGCACGTATTTTTAAATTTTAGAAGATGCTTTAAACAGCCCAACAAATCTCATCTATTCATTTGCAGGAATTTAATTTGAAAATGAACCTATGAATGATATATTACAATGGACACGGTCAACTGAACAGCTGGGCAAAGATGAAATCAGGTAGTTTGATACAGTGCAACACAAAGTGTTTTGGGTTTTGTTCAAAACAAGATTTTAAGTCTGTAGTAGATTAATCAAGAAAAAGAAAAACAAAATCAAAAGGCACACAGATTACATTAAACTATGAATATGAAAATGGCTATTATCCATATTTTATATGCAATTCTCACCTCTTTTAAACAGTGAATTTTCAAACCACTCAGTGATTATTATGTCATTTATTTTCACCACATCACTGAAGTATGTAAGAACAGTTAACGTATTGCATTTCCTGATGGATATCTGAGTTCCCCAACTGCAAACCTGAAACCACAACCTAGCTCTGCTGATCCCGATCAGGAGCACGTTCACTGAATCCTAACACGTCTCAGCCACTCACCATGTGGAGTGAGGGACACAGAACAGCCTGGCCCAATGTATTAGAGCAAACACATTACAGTTGTGTTTAGCGGCCTACCAGGCTCCATTCTCATGACTGGGTACATTTCAAAATTCAACACATAAAAATCACCATTTGGTGCTATAGAAATTACTGTCTTATTTATTGGCTCTATTATCTTAACAGAGAAAGAGAGAGAGAGAGAATCTTGAGCTAGGTCACAGATCCATGATCCTTCTGGCTGTGATTTCTATCTACAGGGCAGACCACATAATATCTAGGTGTACTGTTTATTCACCTATTTGGCATCTGAGTGGAGGCGTAGTGAAGGCAGTTAGATATCCTAGATAAAGATAGGTCTGGCTGGAGAACCCATTAGAATGTCAACTCCATGAAGGCAGGAATGGTGTCACTTTGCTAACTTCCGTGCCTTCAGCTCCCACAACACCTGGCAAATGCCAGAGGCCCTGTAAATACTAAGTGGGACCAAATGCAATTGCTATGACATTACATATGTTTGTTCTATGTAAATGGCAACTTAATATGGTTCCATCTAATACTTATCAAACAGATGATAAACTATAATTTTTCATTTCCATCTGTCTTCTGGGCATGAGCTAGAAAAAGAATGGCAGCAGCAGAGTGGAGGTGCCGAGGGTGGTCCTTGTTCCTCAAAGACCTCTGGGGTCTCGGGCTCCCTGTTCACGCCTAGTGCATTATAGGCACTAAAGAAACATTTATTGTTAGTGGTGATGATGCCAGTAATTACCTTTTCCTGATATTTCCTGTAAGTAATTACTAGAAAGTTAAAGACAGCCACTTGTAAATTATACAAGCACTTGACTTTGAATACATTTACAATACCTTTCTGAGTACTATAATCACCACTTTATAGGAAAATAACTGAGTGACAGATGGATTATTTCTCCAAACCATAGCAAAAGAGTAGAGAAATAAGCTCAAAGTTCCCAAATTCACTTCTGTGCTCAATTCATTACAACCTGCCTCTATCACCAACTATATAGAAATACTAGATATGTATAGTTATGCTCTTAAAGTAGTTAATGACATTAAGGGATTCTCCCCCTTTAACTGTTTCTATGCTATGTCACATTTAGAAACTTCTGAAAAAAAAATCCCATCGCTTATAATCTTGCCTGCATAGTTACCTAGGTAGATGTAGATTATCATGTGAAACACCTCTCTTACACACACACACACAAATATGACCTTTAATATATATATATGAATAATGCCTTAAATTACCATATTGCTACAAAAAATTTCTTGAGTAGCTATCTTTTTCAGTTTCTCATATCATAAATTCAGCACTTACTAGAAATTATCATTTTCCATTTCTGTTTTACAAAGAAAAGCAGTTCCAGAAATAAGAACTCCTGGTAAACATTAATTCAAACTTGATGATCTACATGACAAGGTAATAACAAAAAATAAAGCTGTGGCTAGCTGTGAAAATCTCAGCATGATACTCTGACATGACAATGTTTAGAAGCCCAAGTCTACTGGCTATTTACTATGTAGATTAATTTTTTTTTTAATCTGAAAGCTGCCTCTGGTATTCTATACAGCACACAAATGAGCAAAACAGTAACGAGAAGCACAACACATGTAAAATGACAGGAATAATAATATTTTGATGTGTGGCTTTAAGGAGTAATTTGTTGAAAGGAATAATCCCCAAATCAAGCGGGTGCACTTAATTTGTTTCTAAAGAAATAAAAGCACAGTATCACTTTCGAAACTTAAATAGTAGCAGATCATGAGAACCTTTTCACCAAGCAGCTGCAGCATCAGCTTATTTCTATAAACGCTGAAGAACGTGTTTTGTCTTCTAATACTAAATGATCCACATTTCACAACACTCGCTGCCCTGCGTTAGGGCAATGAATGTACTCGTCATGTGGTTTGGGTTTCTCCTCCTCAGCTGTATAACATCCTATCCAAACAGTGAATTGTGATGGCAGGGACTTCTATTTCTTTAAATCTCTCTACCTTATGCCCACTACCCTTGATATTGAGGGTCTTCAGAAATTACAAATTAAATTCCATAGGTATGCACATAAAATAGCATATAAGTGTGTAATGAACTGTCTGAATTCCTTAAAGGCTCAGAGGATGATTATCTACCCTTCCCTTCTATTATGAAAACATCATGCCCCGAAAAGCTGCAGGATCAAGCCACCTGACCAACAAGCACAGCTGTTTAGCTCCTAAATTGTGGTGACATAATGTACAAAGGAAAGTCACCTGAATTCCACTAAGGGAAAGAAAATGCACTAAAACCCATCTCTTCTCTCTCAGCTGAGCCTTCATTCAATATTGAAACAAGTAATCTCAAACTCCATGGTTTTGGCTGCTGCTCAACACCAGGCCATTCAACTGGGGATTTAAAAAAGCAAAATAAAAAGAAGCTTTAATCTGTCTTTTCTTCTCTTTTTACTATACTACACTGACAGCATCTTGTTCATTAATTAAACGTTTTTCCTTAAAGAAATAGACTGCAGAGTGCTATGCTGGATACTGGAGAAAGAAGGCAGAAAATAAAGGCATAGTTTAAAAGAAAATCAAGGGTTTTAAAATTCTAGTTAGAGATGCAAAATATTCATAATAAGACAAACATAGAGAAGCATTTCAACAAATACAGAGTGAGACAGATGTTAAGAATTTAACACTCACAGCAGGACCAGGGGTGGCTGGAGGTCGCACACACAGACAACACAGGAAGTCAGGAGGGCGCTGTTCTGGTAACTCGAGGAGGTGACCTGCATTGTGCATTTCCACTCATCCCCTTAGGAGGTAGGTTATGATTTTAAGTCTTTGGAAACTACGAACCTGGTTAATAACAACTGTAATTTGCCAATCTCCCAGGTAGCTCACAAACAAGTTTTGGTTTTGTGAGCCTCACTTTCGTTGTATTTCATACTTAAGAAAAGAATGTATTCACTGCTGTTCGCTCTAATGAGAGTCAGTGTAGAAAGATCATAGGGGGAAGAAAAATCCATAACTCTTATTCATCACCTAACTGATACACAGGAACACTTGCTTTATAATAATTTAAAGAAAATATGTCATTTCCAATGTTGCCGTTTTAAAACTCAATAACGCAATAAAATTCTAAGTTTGTGCAAAATCTTCTGACAGAGATGACAGGTATTCACTAAAGGGAAGTAACTGAAAGTTTAAAAAAAAATAAGAAAATGCTTTTCATGTATTTTTGATTTGGGTTTTTTTTTTTTTTTTTTTTTTTTGTGGTACGCGGGCCTCTCACTGTTGTGGCCTCTCCCGTTGCAGAGCACAGGCTCCGGACGTGCAGGCTCAGAGGCCATGGCTCATGAACCCAGCTGCTCCACGGCATGTGGGATCCTCCCGTACTGGGGCACGAACCCGTGTCCCCTGCATCGGCAGGCGGACTCTCAATCACTGCGCCACCAGGGAAGCTCCTTGATTTGGGTTTTTGATACCTCAATACAAGCGACTAGAGGAACACTGGCATTCTTTATTGTTTTATCATTATGTAGATCAAACAGATTTTCTTTTCCAATGAAATTCTATGCATAAATTGTCAATGTGAATATCTTGGGGGCAAAAAAATTATAGAAATGATGCCAGTTTGATGGTAGTTTCAATAAAAAAAAATGCTCTTCAGCTTTACAACCTGAAGATTAAGAAACTTTATGCACTTTGAGGTCTCTCACTAAAAACTGACAACCAGTGTGAACTATATCTTCTCATCACTTGTGAAACAGTGTCCAAAGCTCAAATTCAACAATAATCTTGAATTCATATTCCAACATTTGTGTTCTACTTTCTGGCAAAGAAAAGTTATTTTCTAACCACAGTAACAGCCATCCTTTATTGAGTGCTTGAGCCATTCTAGGTACTTTTTTACATATTTTATTTTGCCTGAGTCCCAACAACACTTAGAAAAAGGCTTCAGTCCCATTTTATAGATAAGGGACTGAGGTTTAGAGAAATAAAGCAACCTACTTCACAAAGCCTGCACAGCTGGTCAGTAGTGGAACTCAGATGTAAATTCAGGTCTGACTAACTCTAAAGCACTTGCTCTGAAAGTTTTCTTTTTAATCAAATTAATGTGTTTCAAACCTGAAATATAAAATGTAACAAGTACATATGATAATCACATATATGTGGAATCTAAAACATAAAACAAACTAGTGAATAAAAGAAAAAGACTCACAGATATAGAGAACAAACTAGTGGGTTACCAGTGGGGAGAGGGAAGGGGGAGGGCAAGATAGGGGTAGGGGATTAAGAGGTACTAACTATTATGTATGAAACAAATATGCTACAAGGATATACTGTACAACACAGGGAATACAGCCAATATTTTATAACTATAAATTGACTGTAACCTTTAAAAATTGTAAATCATTATGTTGTACACCTGTAGCTTAAATAATATTGTACATCACTATATTTCAATTAAAAAAATTAACCAGCATATAACAATATTATCAAAGTACAATTATTCCTCCTATTTTCCTAGATTGAAAAGTAGACATCACAGTCAATTATTCTTTTAGATCATACTGTTCATACATCCGACATAGCATGAATAACTATACCAAAAGTTTTGTTTAGTTATAAGATTAGATCTACTTTATGTAAATAAAAAGTTAAATCAACTTTACTAACAGAAACACAACATTTTTACAACATTCTTCAAAAACTGTCATGAGATTTGACATTTTGAGCATATAAAAAGTGGCTGCTGTGAATTACAGAATATGAAATGGTCATAGTGGCATCCCTAGCTCCTTATTATCATGTAGGACAAGACATTTTATTTTTTGAACAAAAATCCCAATGCTTTACTTCGAATCATGAAATTAAGTCAATTACAGAAAATATGTTGAATGGCATGGTTTATTTTCCGCCTAACTAAACTTCAGTTTTATAGACAAAAGGCTGACGAGAATCCTTAGTTTATCTAGGACATCCTGGAAAGCCACTTAATACCTTTTCATTAAAATCCCCAGAAAGCAATTAATCCTTTCAATGTTAAATACCCAAGTATTTTACAACACTTACAATCAGAAAAATTATCTGAATGTTAAACAATGCTGTTTATAGGTACCAAGAGAAAGTCCTCAGATTATAATCTGAGAATTGTGATGGACAAGATTACTGACAGTGAGTGGGAAAACACAATCAAGTTCATGGATTCTAGAAGGAAATTGAAGACATTTGTTAAATGATCACAAAAGAAATGGTAAGAAATCATTTTCCACTCCACAATACTGATAAGGTATGAAACCAAAAAGCTAAAAGAAAGGCATCTGGCTTGTACTATAAACCTACATAAAACAGAATTTTAAAAGGCTTATCCTTCACATGAGTTAACTTCAGTTCCTCGCATTTTCCTAGACAAGCGTTTCTATTACCTTTCTTAAAGATGTTGCCAAGGCTGGGCAGCTGCCATGATGAATTAATGAATTTTAAAAAGGTGGTTTCTTGTGCACACGCCATTCACGTCCACGTCCACAAGAAAACAATGGGCAAGGATAGCTCACAGAGCTAACCGAAGCCAAGAGTGGGAATGAAAGGAAAGTGGGAGGCTATGAATTCACCTTAGAATTCACAAGCAGAAACTGAACTTTAACATACAAGTATTTCTCATTTAATTATACTTTTACTTCCACAACTTTATGTTCAAATTCTAATTTTTTTAAATGCCTAAGTAATGAACACAGTATATGAAAGGAAAGATCTTAAGTATAAATGAAATGGAAGCTTCGAACTTCCTTACTTATTTTCATTATCAATGTTTTGCTTTCAAGAAAAGTCAATATTGTTCACTTAATTTTCCAACACTGACTTTTAATTAATATTATTAACTTAAAAAATGAAATTACTAGAAACTGACACTCTCCGCAAATGGCACATGCTAGTTAATATTTACAACTTCCTCCTTCTACCAAAAGGATTTAGTTCCTTTCACAGTAATACTCACGAAATGACGATCTTTTAAAGCAAACGGACAACAGCAGTGACCTCGCACAGAGCACCTACGTGTGCCACGTGCTGGGCACCTGGCGGACACTAACACTGCTCCTCACCAGAACCAACGCAAACTAGGGATTACTGTCCCCACACAGAGATGAGGGCACAGGACAGGCCTCGGGGAAGGCTGCTCCTCTTGACCAAGATCATAAAATCAACCAAGTCAAATCTTAACAGACCCAGACAAGCATCATCACCCTCCTTCAAAACCGGTACAGCCCACCTCCGATGCTCTAACAATCTGTACTTGAGAATCCTCACTTCAAGAAACTTACTTATTAACCTTTGATCCTCACAGAAAAAAAGCACGTATTATTTCCTTCTTTTTGTAGAAGAGAAAGTAGAGGTGCAGAGCTCCGTAGGCAGAGGCCAGGGGCTGTTCTTTGACCTTTAGCCCTCAGATCCAGTGTTCCTTTGGACACTCCGGCCCTGCCAGAAATTGAAGAGAGGTGTGTCTGCATCAGAAGCCCTGGGCTGGCGCAGCCCCTTGGAGACTGAGAGCTCGCTGATCTGCACATTTACTCACATACTTGCTGATCGTTTTTATTATTCCCTTAATAGCTCTGTAACAATAGAAATTTATATACATTTTCCTTTATTTGAAAATCAAAACTGTCAAAATTAAAAAGCTATGATTACTGTGCCTAATGGTATTCTATTCAATCAGAACTTTCTATAATGGCATTCCATTCCCAAAAACAGAAATTCTGGGGCATGTAGTAAACAAATAATACTGAAAAGCTGGCTTAGGGAATAAATAGTGTTTTCTTTCATGGAAATGTTAACACAGGCCTGCAAACCTGCAGCTCTGTGCATGCTGCCTCTTCCTACTTCAGGCTGGGTGATGCAATCTCACATAATGAGGGGAGACTGATAAAAACAGCTGGAACTTTACAGTAACCAAACCAAGCTACTCACTGCATTTGGGTCACACCATAACAAATCACATTATTGGTCATGGACAAAAAAATCTGCCTACTATACATCTAGAAAATTGGACCACTGCACCAATTCTGATTCACATGGCCAAACAGAACGCACTTTCAAATACTCAGAAAAATTTTAAATGAGGTAAAACACATATCTATAGCATAACTGTCCTTTTGAATATGGCTCAAAAGGTACTTGACAACTCAAGAAACAAACAGGGAAAAACCTTTCATAATATTGTACAACAAATCAGAGAAGAAATGGCTGTGAACAAACAAGAATAGCCTACGATCAAATCAAATGCATATACATACCTTCAGTCCAGTCTTAAAATGTCAACCATAAGAAAATAATACAAAATGATAAAGTTAAAGCAGATTTCACTGCACTACATCTTGAAATATAGAATTATGATTTCCGTTGCTTTATAAAATGGTTTACAATACTCTGCTAAAAGAATCTTTTAAAATTGGTCTTTAAAAATACTCCCAATACAACTAAGACATGATTATAAACACAACTTAAATATAGTGATACTATCTATAACTCTAGCAAGTAGAAATGTAGGTAATTGAAAGGTGAGGGGCAGAGTGCATTTTGCTTTTTCCACATGCTGTACAATATTTTAATTCTGTTGAAAATATGACATGACACCTTTTCCTACTGTGCTCAGAGAAAAGCTTTAGACTCCAAAAAGAAATATTCTTCACATTGAGAAATTCAATCATAAAATATCTAGGGGACTTCCCTGGTGGTGCAGTGGTTAAGAATCCTCCTGCCAATGCAGGGGGCACGGGTTCGAGCCCTGGTCCGGGAAGATCCCACATGCCACGGAGCAACTAAGCCTGTGTGCCACAACTACTGAGCCTGTGCTCTAGAGTCCATGAGCCACAACTACTGAGCCCGCGTGCCACAACTACTGAAGCCCGCGTGCCTAGAGCCCATGCTCCGCAATGAGAAGCCACTGCAATGAGAAGACCGTGCACTGCAGTGAAGAGTAGCCCCCGCTCGCCGCGACTAGAGAAAGCCTGCGTGCAGCAACGAAGACCCAATGCAGTCAAAAATAAATAAATAAATTTATTAAAATAAGTAAATTAATTAAAAATAAAATGTCTAAAATGCAGAACATGCAGATAACATACATCTCTTCAATCACTATCCACAAATTAATTTAATAATCCTATGTGTGTAACTAAAGCTGTAAAACCATGATTCTCTACAATTACAGCTATCATAGAAATGGGGCAGCCACAGTTGCCACTCCTCAGGTTCATGCTATTCTTAGGTCTGCAAAATAAGACCACCTTGTCAATTCTCACCTACCATCACTTTTAAGCATCAACAGCACAACATCATATTATTTACCTAACTATTACTACATTTTTCGAATGTTTGGTTTGGATGGCCAGCAGAATTAAAAATGTTAACTGTGGGACAGTTTTATTTCTGAGAAGCTAAACGGTACTGAGTGCTTATTATATGCAAGCCACTACTCTAAGCCCTTTCCTTGTATCAACTTCATTTAATCCTTACAGCAACCCTTTAAGGCAGATACTGTCAGGATCCTCATTTACAGACAAGGAAACTGAGCCTGGAAAGGGTAAGCTGCCAAAAGTCATATTACAGCTGCTAAAAGGTAGAGCAGGAATAGGAATCCAAGTAATTTGATTTCCAAGCACTCGACTGCTCTGGAAAACTATCTCTGCAGTTTATCAGATAAAACTACCTACTCTTTTATGAATTTATTTGGGGCGGAGGGGAGGACAGAGAGAGTAAAGAGAAATTATCCCAAATCACTCTATTTCTCACTCTTTAACTTCTGAACCAAGAAGAACTTGTACAATGTTGGTCCACTGGTTCCCACTCATGTCTATCTGAGGCAACCAGAACGGCTATCAAAAACTTCAGTTTGATTCTGAGCTACTTAGGTTAGTAGGTTAGTGACTTGAGGCAGCTCATTTAACCTTTTTGAGATTCAATGCCAAACTTGAAACTGAGGTTCAAAAATACTGCCTTCCTTATGAAATAAATACCAAGATAGCGTGGGAACATTCTTTAAAGAATTCTAGCTAATTAATGTAGAAATGAAAGTAAGATAACTGATTTGGGAAATCAATGAATATTCAATGGATAAAACCATTAGATAAAAAGTTAAGGGGAACTTTACAGTGGAAGGTTCAGGCTATCAATGTGCCTCCTAATGGGACACAATATGAAAAACAAAGTACCTCTTATGAAGGATTCTTGCCAAAAAGGTTGAATCTGAATTTAGAAAAGTCTTTACAGCTGACTCAATTTATAGGAGAAATAATAACAAATTAAATGATACCACAGGAAGCAAACAAATAAATCCAGAATGTGAAATTCTATATAACTGCTTCATTTCTTCAGTAAGTTATAGCCTGATAAAACAAGCAAAAAGAGAAAAAAAGAAAAAAAGGGGGAGGTAAATAACAGATCACTAAAAGAGATTTATGGGACAACAGCCAAATGTAACATATGTAGATCCTAGTTCAAAGAAATAAGATGTTAAATATATATGTATATTTTTAGGCAATCGGGGAAATTTCAACATGGCCTAGATATCAGATGTTACCAAAACATTATTGTTAATTTTTCCAAGTGGTAAGATAATGGTATGACAATTATGTAAGAAAATGTTTTCTACATATTAAAGTACTATGTAGGCATCACATGACATAGTCTAAAACTTGCCTTAAAACACTTCAGAGAAAATATAAAGAATAAAAAGCGATAAATAAATGAAATATACAAAAACTAATAATTGTTTGACATATCTTTTTCAAGACACATCAAGAAATTATTTATTTAAAAATTTTATCTTTAATTAGTAACCTTGGGGGGAAAAATCCCACTGGGACTTAGAGGCACAGGCAGAGACCCCAAACCGGCTGGTATTCCCTGTCAGGTTGGAGCGGAGTTTGAACCAGGCCAGACCCAATCCAGCTCTGGCCACAGCCTCCTCTCTACCTCCTGGTCCCAGAGTCACTGGTTGCAAACTAGCATATGTGGATTTGTGTTTGTACATGTTTGAAATTTTTCATAATGTAAAAATTTTAAGAAGTATTTTCTCCACCTGTTTCTTAAGTTACTGTGATAATCATTGATTAAAAGTATATAAAAGTAGCTAAAACACGTATCAGGTATTTGATGAATGACAGTTTGAAAACTGAATAAAGAGAAAACTTAAAGAATCCATGTTCTAGGAGTCTGAAACTATATCTGGCCCACAGGCCAGATCCAGACAACTGCCTGATTTTGTCATAATGACATCATCTTATCCATTTGTTCAGATATTGTTTGTGGGTGCTTGCAGGCTGCAAACATCAGAATAAGTGCAACGAACATGGTCCACAAAGCCAAAAATATTTACTATCTCTCCCTATAAACAAAGTTTACTTACTCCTGTTCTGAATTCTATCATTTCACTATTTGAGAGGAAATTTAGCCTCAAAAGATTTTTAGAACTTTTCTCCTTAAGATTTACCAAGGATTTTCCCTATTTTAGCTTCTCAGAAATAAAAACATAACTGCCCACAAAGTAGGGTTCAGGTAGCTTCATACTTTTGTCCTATAAATGTCCATACTTTTGTCATATCTTCAAGGTAGTTACTTTTCTGCTAAATCTAGAAGCTTATAATGATAGTAAACAAGCCAAAAAAGCAAAGATGTAAAAAAACTTTTTAACTTAAAGAAAAATTATGATTATGTTACTTCAAGTTCACTGGGTTTAATAAAATTATCCAGGGGAAACAATATATCACATGTTTGCACTCATTACAATCAAAGGGTGTTTTTTATTTAGGGAGGGAAGGAAGGAGGAAACTCCTAGACACACACAATGCTGGAATTTCTCTTCATGAATCCAGCAAAGAACACTATACACCCACAGGCCATTTTTTCTAACTATAAACATCTGTATATTTTGGATTAATAGTTTAAACACATTCTTTGGCAGTCTTCAACTCAGCTTACATAACCTTCAGGTACACCCATGAGTTGATTAGTAATTTAAGGCCTGAGAAAAGAAAGTTTCAGAGGGAAATATACTGAGACATGAATGGGTTTAATATGCAAGTGCACTAGCTAAAGGGCATAATTAAAACAACATTGCTCCTTTAAATCTACATAATTATGTCCCAAAGACATTCTCATTAGTAGCTTTTACTTTGCCACTAAACCAGAAAGGGCCTCAGGGCTACACGGCCGGGAAATAAATATAAAATAAAGAAGTTAAGGCATATACAAGTCAAATAAAATACCTGCACAAGTCAATTACTGAACTTTCCTTTTTTAAGTGATATATAAAATCCACCAGTCAACCATCAATGCTGGCAAGTCCACAACAAAATACACTACCATCATACCATAGATGACCTTATGTTCCAAATTTCAGAGGAAAAAAATAACCAGAAAAATTTAATAAACTATTTTTAATATTAGAGAGAGCTGCTTTTTCTGACACTTAACTGGAAATCTCTCCTAACCAGTACTTTCTTTACTGCACAGTGGTAACTGAAGTTCCTAACGACCAGCCTGCAGCAGGTCCAAATCCTGAAGTTCATTCTAAATCATTAAAAAAGAATATGAGATTATGTTCAGTATACTTTCGGTAGTGAGTGTAGTTTATAACATTCACATTACTTTAAAATTAGTAATATATCTAAGGTATATAGGGCAACAGTCAATCAAGAGACTGGTCAATTCCAAGTCAGACATTCACAGGAGCCATACTGAGCAACTCTTATATTATGGTCAACAATACACAGGGGGGAAAAATCACTCCTTTCAAAATCTGGGGCATGAAACTCTACGGGGTATTCAGAGAACTTGAAGGAATTTTAAATTGCTTTTAGGGCTTGAAGGAATTTTAAATTGCTTTTAGAGAAAATACTGGCCTAAACAGTGGCCCTTCTTCCCCTGCTCTATTGACAATGATCAAATCTTCTGAGACAAGAGCTGGAAAAGCAATTAGGAAGCTGCTGCGATAATCCAAGCGAGAGATGGTGATGGCGTGGACCAGCGTTTGGCAGCAGGGGTGGTAAGAAGTGATGTACTTCAAGGTTGAACCGAAAGGATTTGCTGAGAGGGTAGGTACGAGAGAAAGAGGCAAAGACCGTACATCAAGGTTTCTGATCTGAGCAACTTAAAGAATGGAACTGCCATTATCTGAGATGGAAAAGGCTGTAGGAGGAGTACATCTGGGGCAGGCTGGTGGACCAGGGGCTCACTTTTGGAGACTTCAAATTTGAGATGCTTTAAATATTATCAAGTTTGTATGATCTAGAATGTAGATCCTAAGTAGGCACTTGGCTATCAAGGTCTAGAGCTCAGGCAATAGACTAGGCTGGAGAGATACATTAGAAGCCTTAAAAAAGGGATGAGTTCATCTAGGGATTCAGTATACATTTTAAAAAAATAAAATAAAACTATGCTGTGTCCTAGGGCACTAAACTATTGAAAACGAGTAATACTGCCTTGAAGATGCTGAATGTCTATGCATCTATGTTGTCCAGGATCGAGCCCATCAATTATCCCATGAACTCTTCTGAGCCAGTTCTTTAAACTCTGATCAAAGGGTAAATTCATCTTTGCCGCAACTGAAGAAAGATGGTTATTGTGACATCAATCAGGTGGGACCCTGAGCCTAGCAGGTCCTCAGATACGATTTTGAGGAAGGCACAACTTGCTGCAAGTAAGATGTATGGGCAAGGCCAAGGAAGGGGTCAGCCCAAATCCTTGACGTGTGCCACCCAAATTCAAATATCCAAATATGTGTGACAAACATGAAAAATCTGAGAGGCACTGATCTAAACCACCTGTGGATCACGTCAAGGCCTAAAAGGTATCTTAAGTGACTACCTAGAAGTTAGCCTTTTGGCGCTCGTTAGAAAACTGAACTCTGCACAGATCTCATCTCAGCACTCACCGCCAACTTTCTTTGGACACCTGACATTCTGGAGGAAAATCCAAACACACATATAAAGCAACCACTCACTTAGATTTTCTAACCTCTCTTCCTGGATTAAGACCACCAGACAGCAGTGAAGCCAGCCTGGTACTTCTCCGCATCCAGTAAGAATACCATCACTGAGACCTAACAACAGGCACTCAGCTTTTACAAGGTTCAGTGTAAGGCTCATCCACTGGAGGAGTGGATCTGTGTCTTTAGCCAAACCATGGTGTAAAGGATTCTCCATTATTTAACCAACAGCCTTTATATAGATATTTCATGAGTCATGAAACACTCATGTGTCCCAATGCTACGTGTACAAATCCCATCACCTTTCAAGGTTGGTTCAATTCAAATATCAGTTTCCCCACGGAGCCCTCTCTGAGTGCCCTGGGTGGGTGCAACATCTCACTCTTGAGCTTGCCCTCACGTTGTACTTATCACTTCCTACCTCATATTAAATGAGCACTAAAGGGAGGACATTTTATTGATTATCTTCTATACATTAGACACTAATAATAAGCAGTTCACTAAGAGTATTATCATTTAATTCCATTACGATCCTTATTTGAGGGACAAGAAAACTTAAGTTTGGAGAGACTTATCAAAGTCACACAGCTAATAATGAGCAGATGGGGCCTGAGCTCTGGTCTGATTCCAAAGTCTACACTGTCCCTATCAGACCATACTGCCTTTGAAACAAGCTGAACTACTCTGTTTGAGAGGCTAGTGTTTCATTTATTAAGGTATGTGAAAGATTTCCAAGTATCCAATAAATGTTACTCAAATTTAAACCAGAAAAAAAAACAAACCATGGTCTCCACCCCTCAAAAAGCTTATAACTAATTAGAAGGTAATTCAATAGTTGTATTATAATAAGATAAAAGTTCTATCAGTCTGGTACAGACTATTCCTTGAGGCCATGAGTCACGTCTTATACATATTTTTTCCCTCACAGTCCTTAAAGCACTGGTATATATAGAGTTTAAATACTATGAATATGTAAGCTCTTCTAGTCTAAAAAAATTAGACTTCTTTCCAAAAATGAGGATCATGGGATTTTCTTCACCCCTCTGCTAAATTTAGGGCTCAGTAATTAAGCTACCTGGTGTTCGGAAATGCCTATTCCTCTGTTTCGTTCAATATTCTGCCTTTCTTTTTCATCTTTCTAAAGGAAGAGGACAATTCCATCAATGCAGATCTAGTGTTTGTGGTATGGCCTATCCAGCAGACAGAAAGATCCCATAAACCATGGACCTTTCACTTACTAGGAAACTCATCAAGCTTCAGGGTGTCTCTTTGCAAAATTCAGATAATAATAATGCCCACTTCATATGAATTCCTGAAGACTAAATAAGAATATTTTCATAAAGTGCCAGGCACACTGCAGGACTCAACAAATGCTAGCATTCGCTATTTTAACAAATTACTCCAAATGGCTTATCCATGCCAGTGGGTAGCAAGTTTACTCTAAATCAGTCAACTTTTCTAAGAGCCATTTAAGATAGTAAATATTTTTAAGGAAAAGAATAACTTTTTTTTTTTTCCTTCATATGCCTCTATATCTCTTGTTGATAGCTGTTTTTTTCCTTCACTGTCGATAAACCCTACAAACAGTACAGCAAATATTCTCCTTTAGGGTTTGGTTTCTCTTTATAAAGAGAAAACACCACAAGCCACTCACTCTGGCGCTCAGGGTCCACTTGTCTAAGGAAAAGCCACCTTATAAGCAACAGTGAGAAGAGCAAGTCATCTGGCTGGAGAGGTTCCCTGAAACAATGATAACTTGTTCCTGATTAATTATACCTTTTAAATGGAAAGCAGGTCTTTATTACTACAGCTAAATTCAAATATGAAGGGAGAGGGTGAAAAAAAAAAAGTAACACATCCGGGCACATGTAATGAGGAAAACTAATAGCTTGACCTACTAAGACCATTTTCAACTAATGAATACATAGTGAGGAAAGACTACATATACAGCTTTCTCTCCCTGCCATGAGGGTGGGAAGAGGATAAAAACTTTAAGATAAGGTTTCCACTACTTAGACACTTAAAATCTAGTTGACATTTAAAGGGGTATTGAGGGGGGTAGTCACTACTGGCTCAGATATTTAGGAAAAGGCTAACACAGGGGCTGGGCCTCAGATGATCAATAGGAATGATTTTTTGGCTCCAACCAACAGTGGCTTAAACGAAATCTAATTCATCCCCAGTGGTACTGAAATTAATTCCATCTAGCTGCCATTGATTATTCAGAATTCTCTCCCTCATCCGAAAGTACAATCTCTCCCTTTTCTCTAGGCAGTAAACTTATCCATCCTACAGGCAGATTTAAATTATCTTTTAAAAAATCACATAAAGTTTTATGAATGACCTTGAATGTGAACATCTAAATTTAACAAAAATATAGCTTTTAAAACAATATTTACATGTAAATCATCGTGCCATGGACTCCACTAGAAGGAGTTCTCATTACTGGCTGAAATGAAACATAATACAGTTGTAAACAGAGATTAAAAGGCTTACCACAGCCTTATTCAAATTGCATCCTTTGTGTAAAAGGCCTCAAGGTGCAATCAATAAGTTAATAATTAAAATACATAAAACTGCAGCAGATAATATTCACCATAAAATTATGTTAAAATAATGTTTAAAAGAGTTGACTTATCAGAAAGAGCTCATTATTAAGACAGATTTTTTTTGTACTAGTCCTAAGGGCCTATAAATTGGAAAACAACAGTAAGAGATGGAGAATGCCTTAGAGAAGGTACTTTTTGGAAATCATTTTGGCTCTAAGTCTCTGCAGTAAGAATTTAGAAACTGCAGAAATATCTGCCTGAATTTATATACGGCCAAGGCAACACTCTGAAAGGGATAAAGAAGCAGGAAGAGGGGACAGGAAGTAGCTGTGTTATGACATCCTCGAAATTCCAGGGATCAAGCTAAAGTGTTTCTGTAGTAATATTATCACTAAAGAATTAGGACACCCAGACCTCAAAGCAAGGAGGAGAGTCAAGGTGTTCACAGTGAGTTAACACTAGGCACACCAGGAAGCAAGAGGAAAGGGCAAGCAAAGCACAGGTAACATTAGGAAAAAAGAGAAACCATGCCCACCTGTAAAGACAGAAAGAATGGGACAAATCCTGGAAAAGCAAGAGAAATATTTTATGATCGCTTCTTTAATTACCTTGAATGAAATCATTTTTGTTAGCGAATATTATATTCAAATACGCTGATAAAATGACCATGTCCTATATTTATGTTTTTCTAAATACATATTTTCCAGGGGAATTTTTAAGTGGTTTAAAACTGAAGGTAGAAATAAAAGCATAATTGTAGAATTTATCAACATACATTTTCTCCCCTGTCAGTAAAGAAACATCACAGTGATGATAAAATCTAAAAACATCGAAGTGGAAAGCATAACTCATCTTTAAGGGGGTTTAAAAGTATTGTCATTATATCTAAATTACCATATTTATACAAATAAAAATGTCTAATCCACACATTTCTAGTGAAATGTCAGTTTTACCAATCTGGCTTTACCTTGACACACGCATTAACTGAACAACACTACTCACCACTACCAGCTAATGATGATGGTTTGTTGTTTCGTAAATGTTTACTCTTTCTGACCAGTGCTTTGTTTTCCACTGCACTAAGTAAATCTACTAGGATAAAGTACAATTTATTTGCAAGGCTTTTAATATTAGAAGGAAAGTATCTGAGATGAACTTTCATCGTGGCTTTTATTTTGAAAGACTATAGGAAATAGGTTTTATTTATACAAAAACCTTCTCACTAAAAACTGCCCAAGGAAGGAGCAAAAAAGACAGCTGGGCAGAGAGAACGCTAGATCCTTTGCATGGTGATGATAGTGCCAACCTGCCAGGGGCAGGGCTAGGACTTCAGTGCCTAGCGACTGCTATGTACTTTTTTGAGTTCCGTGTGAAAATTCAGAGGTGTGGGTGGCATTTTGCAATCTATCTGCAGAGCTGCAAAGTGTAAGGGACAGTCAGTCTTATTCAATGCAAAGAAAAAAGAGAAACAAAAGTTTGCAATAAAAGGCCTTTTTAGGTGCAAAGGTGTGAAGAAAAATGAAAGGATACAGTACCTAAAAGAATTAATTTAGCCCCAAACCCACAGACCATCCTGTAGACAACAATCATTTCTCTTTGGGGTATCTTTCTGATAGGGAACTGCTGACTGAAACCACCCGCCTTGGCCAGGCACAATGATAACCACTTGCCTGAGTTGTCTCACAACAGGATGTCCCGATAAAGAACATGGTGTTGCCACGGAAAAGTAACTGGGAGAATTCAGGAGGGGCCAAAAAGAGGAGGGAGGAGATCACTAACTTCCCAGAAACCCTCACACCAGAATCCATCTTGGCTGAGAGATGCATGAGCCACCAGCAAGGACCCTGAGTCAGACCAAATATGGGCCAAGTAAGATGACTGGCCAGAGACAACCCGGAAACTAACCCCATTACCATAAAACCTGAGACTGTGAGTCACGTGGCAGAGTAGTTCTCCTGGGTTCCCCTACCCTCCTGCTCTCCGCCCAGGTGCCCCTTCCCAATAATCTCTTGCTTTGCCAGCACGTGTGTCTCCTCAGACAATTCATTTCTGAGTGTTAGACAAGAACCCACCTCAGGCCTTGGAAGGGGTTCCCTTTCCTGCAACATTTCCAGTGGGGATAAAAAGATAGGCAGCAATTCTTTTGAGATTCTAGTAGGAAAATCACCTTTCTCCCTCTCAAGGTTTAGGACCTTGACTAAATCACGGGATCCTCAGGGCTATGTGTGATGAAGTCTTGCTTACTCATCCTACTACGTTACTGGGATCAAAGGGCTGAGGGCAAGAGAGTCTGCCCCAATCAGTCCCAGAGTGATCATGAAGCTTGGTACCTCCTTTTAAACCATCACCCTCCAAAACAAAGGGTGTGGCACTGCTTCCCTGGCTGAAACTCAAGATGCACTGAGCTTACTGCAGGCTGGGTGTGTGACGGTCCTCTCCCAGGCTCGCCCAGGCCTCCATCCCTAAGGGCACCCCATTGTCTCCTGCTGGCCTTTCCTCAAGCCCTGACTTTCTGGTTGGCTCTGGCTGCACTGCAGCTCAGCTCACAGAGATCCACATCACCACAGCCAAGGCTCTAAGATCCAGGGTCTGGATTTCTGGGTGAATGTGGACAGTTTTCCTTGACTTAAGTTTTCTTCATTGTAAAGTGGTGAGGACTGACGTTTGCTCATTCAGATCCCACTAAGACTTAAATAACCAGGCCAAACACAGAGCTCTTATGCAAAACTCAAGTTGTGGGTAAAATGTCACCTTTTGTTTAAACCTTCCCTGACTACTATTCAAAACTCTATTCCTTGTGGGACTTCTCTGTGGGGTTAAGACTCTGCACTTCCAATGCAGGGGGTGTGGGTTCGAACCCTGGTCAGGGAACTAAGATCTCGCATGCCGCAGAGTGCAAAGAAAACAAAAAAAGAAACCCTACATTCCCTGTCTTCTCCCTGTAAAATTTTCTCCATAGCATTTATCACCAACTAATACATAATTTACTTCTTTGTTTATTGTATCTCCCCTCACCAGAATATAAACTCCAGAGGGTTGATATTTTTGTCTTGTTTTGTTCACTGCTGTACCTCTGGTAATCTAAAAGAGGTTCTGGGACAAGTAGGTCCCAGAATAACAATAAATATTTGTTAAATGGAAAAATAAAACAGTCTTAACACAGGTAGGCTTTGGCAGATCTGGGATAGTACAAAAGAAAATGACAAGATTATCCTAAGGCTCCTAAGTCAAAAAGCAATCTACTTCTTAGAGGCCTCATCAACATCACTCTCACCATTCAGATTTTTTAACCTGAGCATCCGATGCCTCATTCTTCTCTGAACCTATATTCTCACTTAAACCGGTGCTTCCCTTAAAAGATGGCACTCTTGCCAGTCCAAAACATGGACCATGCAGACCTCTCCTTGAGTAAACATCCCTCTGCTCCTTACCTGGTTAGGATTCCTACTCTTCTCACTGAGCTGCACACAACAACTGCACCATTAAAGCTCAAACATCCTCTGGGTCCCCACAACCCTGGGAACTCACAATCTCTCACTATAAAGAGAAATGCATGTTGTTAAAGGGGCAATATAGCTATCTGGTTATTTTTAAAATAAAATGAAATCCTACTTTACCAAGTAGTAAACTAACTGGAAAGATGGTGCCAAGTAATTTTTTTTTAAGCAAAAACAAGAAAAAAATAAATCAAGAAAGATTTATAGGAACACGATGGGTGATAAAGACATAGTGGGTTGTTGAAGAAAGCCAAGTGTACATTCTTCTCCACATTTCGAGCCCTCGAGATTCCTAACTTTAATAAAACTCTGGAGAAAAAAATCCCCTAGCATCTGAAGTCTGACCCATTTTGGAGTTTACACATACCCAATTTATCTGTAGTCAATTTACTACCAGAACAGACTCTATGAAACCTTAAATTAGTACCTTCTTATTGTCATTTTTTCCTAAGAGCACTGCACATATTAACAACAAAAATTTAGCCTACCTTTTAAAATGTTGGGTAAAATGTCATTTTAATACAACATAATCCATAAGGTATCACTGAGAAGACAACAGTTATAAATGAATGATTAAAGTTGAAGTCTTCTACCTTTTATCTCATTTTAATAATTTAAGAATTGAAAGCGTTTGGAGTAGAACAGCAAAAGCAGTTTATTACTAAAGCTACTTTTCACCAGAATAGTGTTGGGAGGAAAGGATAATAACACCCATTTTATTCTGATAGATTTAACACAATACATAATTTAATTGAACATTTGACTAGCTAGCCTCTTAACAATTCATGAAAGCAAGTCCAACCTTTCAAGTCAATGTTTAAATATTAATTCTTATACTGTGTTATCTAGAATTTGTATTCCAAATGCAATGGAAAGCATGGAGATAAGAGTTAAACCCTTAACATGCATACATCTTTATTATACATTAAAATACTGAGAAGAGAGAATATAACAGAAATTTCATCAAATAAAACTTTAAAAAATACATTCTAGAGACTTGGTAACTGCTAAGGGTACCTTTAAATTGCTACTCAAGATCAATAGTGACAAATATTAGACTACTTTTGCTAGAAACTACTTTTTATTACATTCCAATTACTTTCCTAGGATATAGCTAATGTGAGTATTCAAGCAAAACACAATTTTCTTTGAAAGAAAAGCCAAAACCATAACCAATTAAACTAAAGTTTGTGTCCACAAGTTAACTTACAAATACATGGAGAAAACATATGAATGATTATAGACTAACCCACTTATCAATTTTTAAAAATTATTACTAATAATGGCTTAGTACTTTATATATTACACAGTAGTTCATGCATATTCTTATTTCTCTGCAACATTTTAGTAGGTGTTACTGTTGTCCCCTTTTTAGTGATGATGTATGTGATTGCAGCTCTGGTGATTAGACACAGAACTGTAAACCTCTGTTCTAAGCTGTGCCCTCTTGGGTTTACACGGCTGGTCAGACATGCCCACCTTCTACACAACACGCCTGTTCCTCCTGAGAGTGCTGGGGAAAGCACATGGTCTGGAATAAAACAGACCTGGGTTCTAACTCAGGTCTTCTCAAGTACTACCTCTGCCGCCTGAATAAAAATCATTAAACTCTCCATAAACGGAGGGTATTTATCTCGCAGTGTTGTTGTAAGATTAAACGAAATAAGGAACATGGAAAGGACTTAGTGACAACATGCCTGTGTTACCAGTTCCTAAACCTGCGTAAATGTTACCTTCTGCCCTGTCTGCTTCCGCTCGCCAGCCACAAGGATTGCTAGAGAAAGCAATGTAACAGTGCTGACTTAGCCAATATAAATTTATGGTCTAGCACGGTTTTCTCATCAGTAAGCGAGACCTAAATAATAGATAACACCCATCTCCTAGGATTGTTTTAAGAGGATGTGTGTAAAGTATTAATTATGGTTCCTGGCAAATGTGAGGCACTCAGTAAGCAGTCAAACTGGACTCATTCTGCAGCTTTTCAATCTCTGTATTTATCGTAGGTGAACTCCTTTGCTTGTACAGGTCCGGAAGGTGTTATTCTACACTTTCTTCAATTTTCCTCAAGCCCTGACAGCACCAGATCCTTCTGGTAAGTGATCTCCCACTTCCTTAACTGGAAAGATGGGCAGTAGGCACGAGTCTCCCCAGCTCCACTTTCTTCCTTCCAACACTTCTTTATCAACTTAAAATCTCTCATAAAACCTGCAGGTCTCGGAAAAATATCCTCACTTAACTCCTTACACATCTCTTTCCTTCATTCAACACATTTTATTGACTGTCTACAACCTTCCAGGCACCGAGCCAAATGCTGAGTGCACGGGGTAGGGGAAAGGACAGACAGTCCTTGTTCTCAGGGAGCCTCAAAGGAGGGGATTCACACTATATAATAATCACACTATAAATATACGTTCACAAATGACCTTCCCATTGCCTCAGGTCTCACTCCTCGCTCATCCCCAGCTCCTCCTGCATCTCCAGGAGCCCACTGCTCATGCCCACCCCACGTGAAGTTAACCTCACTCCGCACAGGCATCTGTTACAGCTAACAGTTCCATTTCTTGTCTTCCTGACTTCTTAGGCTTCTAGACACTCTATTTCTGTTGCCTCTATTTCCTCATCCGTCATTAAGACTAGGAAATCTGTCTGCTGTTCTGTACTTTTCTTAGACGTAACTTCCTAAAAACACCATCTATACTAAGAGTAGCAAGAACATCTTACTTCTGAAAGCCACCTCTTCCTTAGTGCCAGGACTCCAGACTATTCTCTCCTTCTCTCCAGTATTTCTGGTAATTCAGTTCTCACATCAGGCTCCTCCATTTCTACCCCAAATGGCAGGTATTTCTCAAAGTTGAGCCTCTGCTCTCTATATTCCTCTACACTCTCCATCTGCCAGTTCATTTACCTGCAAAAGGCTTTTCTCCCAATTGTGTCTGAATGACTCTCAAATCCACATCTCCTCCACATTTCCTCTCACAGGACAGAGCTTTCACACTCTGAGGGTTCCATAATCACAGAGGAAGAAAGGAACAGATAAGCCAACCAATCAACCAAGAAGAATTTCTTCTTGGACATCAATTCAAATTTACACATAAAACCAAACTTGTGACCCATTTCTCTAGACTCTGATCCCAGACCTGTCAGCCCCGCCTACGACCTGTGCTCACAGAGCTCCCCACCACCTTCCTGTTACCTGTAGGCCGACGGCCCTCTGGCTGTCTGGCGAACTGTTCCCTGAACATTTCCTGAACCACCTTCTCTACTTTGTTCCAATCTTACCATAGGAAGACCTAACCTGGTCTCTCCCTGTCTCAAGGTTGCACACCACTTCCAGATTATCTTCTGAAAAAACAATTCTCTCCTGTTTAACACTCTCTAGTGGCTTTCTCTTGACTAAAAACAAGGTTCATTTAAAGCAACTCTATTCTTGCACTAATCTCCCTCTTTCTCCTTTTTCTCTCTCATCTCCTACTTTCCTAAATTCTACAACACAAATAAACTACGACAGTATTTTGTAAACATTTTTAAGTAGGAAAATCCTCCTTTTAAGTAAAATGTTATACAGACTCCAAACATATAAAAGTAAACAAAGGTACAAATACACTTGTTAAAGGGGGGCCAGAAATCAAACACCTCAGTCTCCCCTGTAAACTTCTGCCCTCTTTGCTCTGGAACCTAAGAGTTCCCAAGAACGGCCTGAAATACACTCCATTAGTCTAAATCCCTTGAACGTTTCCCGAAACAAACTATTGGGTTGGCCAAAAAGTTCGTTTGGGTTTTTCCAGAAGATGTTACAGAAAAACCCAAATGAAGTTTTTGTCCAGCCCAACATCTCTGCTGGAATTTGGTCCCCAGTACCCTTCTTTCCCCCAACCTTCCTCTCCAGTCTAGGTTACATGTAGCCTTAATAAGGCAGCACAGATTCTATTCTACCAGTGGAAACTTTACTGATTACTCTGCATCAAGCTAACTTCTCCTTCCTTGGAAGTCCTAGAATAAGAAGAGCTAGCGCTTACTACATGTGAGAATCTGTGCTATGTCTTTACTGAATCCTCACTACATCAATCAAATGTATATAGGGATATATCTATATATCCACAGATGTATACATAATTACTGTCCACATTCTATAGATGAGGACACATACCAGGTAATTTGCCAAAGTGTGTATACAGTGGAACTGACCATGAACTCAGTCTGACTCCAATTCTGTACTCTATATTAGTTCTTTTCTGACCTTTTTCATATAAGCACATATAAAATGATATTTGTAAAGCGCTCTAGAATAAATGGAAGAAGCTACTCACAGTTGAAGGCAACTAACACTGAGTACCCCAGGCCCAGCCTAGCTCCCTGAAGGGCCCACGAGGTCACCATCGAGTGTACTGGAAATTCAGCAGCAGGGCACCAGCCGAGGAACTCTGCTGCACGTATTCACTTAGTACTGACTAGTATCTGACACGCAGTGGGGCTTCAAATATAGCCTGACATTCAGTGTAGGCTATTGATAAAGGACAACATTACACTCAAATCACAACAGAAACAGACAGGTGAACAAACAGCTGAAGATTTACAACGCCTCTATTTTGATAAGCTAATGGCCACTTAGGTTTCTATGAGGGCAACATCTAAAAGATGATTCTCAACCTTCAGTGTGCGTCAATTTCACTTGGCAATTTGGGAAACCACCAGCTCTGGACCTGCCTCCAGAGTCTGATTCTGAGAGTCAGCATTTCTGATAAATCCCCAGATGGTGCTGAAGCTGATATTGCTGGTCAGCATCCTGGGAGAACCACTGGTCTTAAAAAGAAAAACCCAGTGATAAATATGCTTCGTATACGCACACACTGCCAGCTAAATACTTAATCCTTTGGTAGTCCATTATTAATGACATAGGTCTGCTCTAAGTCACGATGTGAGCTGGATTCTGGGACAAAAAAACGTTTTCACAATGCTAAACGTTGCCTGACCCAATTATAACAACACGTAGTAGACCTCGGGTACACCCTCACCAGGGACAGGAACTCAGCTACATCACACATACATGATCTATGGTGTGCTTAACGTCCAAAAGAGTCAGGTCAAAGCAATTCAGGCAACAGCTCTATGAGCAATCTGATTAAGAGGACACATTGCTTTGAATTTATGAGCAGAATTATACAGCTCAATTTAACTCTTAACAAAGCTAGTGGCTGAAGGGATTTAATATCCAAGTTCCAACTGAAAGAATATTTTAGTGCTATGTTTCTTCATGCTTTCCACAGAGGTTTGATTAATTTTATCTCTTGCAAACAGGGTGAGGCTTTTTCTCAGGTAGACTGGCATGTAAATTATAATTACAACTAAGAAAAACTTGCATAAAACTGTACTATGATTCATTAAATATATTTTATTTGCATAAAGCACAGGTGCATTTATTTCAGTAATCTCAGAAATTATTTAAAGAATAAGACATTCAAAGCTTTGAATACCTCTTGTAGAATCATTCACAAATTCAAAGAATCCTATCTGATGCCTAAGTGCAATTTTCAAATGTCCCCAACCCCCACTGAAAAAGCTTTATTATTAAATTTTTAATATATCATAAATATTCACACTCAATACAATTAAATCTAAGATTAAAATCCTACATTATGAAGCTAATATTTTGGAAGTACAGTATACCCTAACGCAGTTAGTTTGCTACAAGATCACTCATAACAACAGAATGTTCTCTGGAAATGGTTGATGTTTTAATACTAGAATCTCTTACCCTCTACTACAATATGCACCCAAATAAAAATGGTATTCAAATATACTGACAGGTCAGGTCCACAAAGAAGTCTGAAAGCAGAGATTGAAAAATAACAGCAACCAAAACTCACAACAACCCCCGAACCAGCTGACAAAAATAAAGAATTGGTTATAGATCAATGGAACAGGACAGAAAGCCCAGAGATAAACCCACACACCTATCGTCAACTAATCTATGACAAAGGAGGCAAGGATATACAATGGAGAAAAGACAGCCTTTTCAATAAGTGGTGCTGGGAAAACTGGACAGCTACATGTAAAAGAATGAAATTAGAACACTCCCTAACACCATACACAAAAATAAACTCAAAATGGATTAAAGACCTAAATGTAAGGCCAGGCACCATAAAACTCTTAGAAGAAAACACAGGAAGAGCATTCTTTGACATAAATCACAGCAAGATCTTTTTTGACCCACCTCTTAGAGTAATGGAAATAAAAACAAAAATAAACAAATGGGACCTAATGAAACTTCAAAGCTCTTGCACAGCAAAGGAAACTAAAAACAATATGAAAAGACAACCCATTTTCTCAGAATGGGAGAAAATATTTGCCAAGAAATCAACGGACAAAGGATTAACCTCCAAAATATATAAACAGCTCATGCAGTTCAATATTAAAAAAACAAACAACCTAATCTAAAAATGGGCAGAAGACCTAAATAAACATTTCTCCAAAGACATACAGATGGCCAAGAGGCACATGAAAAGATGCTCGATATCACTAATTATTAGAGAAATGCAAATCAAAACTACAACGAGGTATACCTCACACCAGTTAGAATAGGCATCATCAGAAAATCTACAAACAACAATTGATGGAGAGACTGTGGAGAAAAGGGAACCCTCTTGCACTGCTGGTGGGAATGTAAATTGATACAGCCACTAGGGAGAACAGTATGGAGGTTCCTTAAAAAAACTAAAAATAGAACTAACATACTACCCAGCAATCCCATTACTGGGCATATACCCAGAGAAAACCATAATTCAAAAAGACACATGCACCCTAATATTCACTGCAGCACTATTTACAAGAGCCAGGTCATGGAAGCCACCTAAATGCCCATTGACAAATGGATAAAGAAAATGTGGTACATATATTCAATGGAATATTACTCAGCCACAGAAAGGAACGAAACTGGGTCATTTGTAGAGACGTGGATGGACCGAGAGACTGTTATACAAAGTAAGTCAGAAAGAGAAAAACAAATATCATATATTAACACATATATGTGGAATCTAGAAAAATGGTATAGATGAACTGGTTTGCAAGGCAGAAATAGACACACATGTAGAGAACAAACGTATGGACACCAAGGGGGCAAAGTGGGTTGGGGGGAATAAATTAGGAGATTGGGATCCACCATCACTTCCTTCAAACCTCGATTCGAGACTGATCTTCACCAAACCTCCTCCAGCATGGTCCCCTCTAATAACTTCCCATCTCCACATCACCTCACTGACACTCTCCTTTTCACCATCGTGTCGCATAATTGTGTTCTGGTTACTTCTATCTCTCAACTTACCCTATTACCAAATAGATTAAAATCTTAAAGCAAAAGGCTTTTAAAAAATCAATGTTGACCCATATAATCTAAAATCCATATTTAAAGAAGCCAAATTCATTTGAACCAAGTGGGATTGTAAGTGGAAACCTTGTCCATACTATTTTCTTTCTGTCAGTAAACTTTCATAGCAGCTCAGATTGATTATACAATTTTAGTGAATATTCAAAGATATTAAATTATGTATCTTTAAAATTACAGTTATCAATGACCCTACATAGCTGGTCCAAGTTGGCAGTCATTTATCTAGCAAGACCACTTCCTACTGGCTACTAATCCTTCTATTCTTAGTAATTACATTAAAGGAAAAAAAAGCCTACATCTGCAGAATCATCTCTGCCACAAGTACACTTTCACAGTTCAGTTCCCACCACCTACAAGATGGGCTACACTCGCTCATCCAAGGTCCCCCTCCACACGGAATTCCCTTCTTTCTCTGGAGAACTCCCTAACTTCACCCGGCAAATATAACCTCCTGACTGACACACTCCACAACTCTTCTCTCAGTCAGCTAGCTCCCTCCTCTGTTCTGCTATAGAATCCCATGACCACCTCTATCCCATAATTATCTTACTGAATTTGTATGTTTGTATTTATCTGTTTTTTTCCAGGAGACTGTAAAGTCCTCATAAATAATGGCTGTGTTTTTTACTACAGTGTGTCTAGAACAGCACCCGTCCATGGTCAACACTCAGTGCAAGTCAGGTGAGTGATGGACACAAATTAGTTGGAATATGTATGTTCGTCTAGACACACACACACACACACACACACACACACACACACACACACCTTTGTATTTTTAATAAAAATCACAACTTGACTAATGTATTAGTTAAATATTAGTAACTGAGTATATACTGTATTTCTGGACATTGAGTAGTAATAACTGGTTACCACTTCTTATATAGTTGTGTATTTTTCCAACCTATATTCTGATTTAGAAAAACAGATGGAGGAGAACAAATTTGGCTAAAATACTAAAACGACTATTAATATTTTATAACTTGTTAGAAATATACCTCTATCTAAAAAGAAATAAAACGGATTTATTTTCTCATACTGAAAACCACTTTTTAAAAATTTGGCAGAATTGACCATGTGTCCAGCAAACATCTAAGAGCTGCCAGGTCTTGTGCTAAGTCCTCGAGACCCAAAATGGAAAAATCACAGTCCCTGCATTCAAGTCACTCAGAATCCACTCTTAAGACACACATGCAAACATAAATACTATAATTTGATAAGTTATAAAGATGACATGTACAAAATTCAATGAAGGTAGATCAATATAGGCATTTTATTCCTAATATAGCAGAAAAAAATGAAAACTGCAATTAATGAACAACAAACTAAGTGTCAGACAATAAACTAGAAGCCCTATCCTCTCCTATGATAAACTTTAAGGGCTCTTAACCTTTTTATGCCATGGACTCCTGGGCAAGCCAATGATGAGAAGTCCCTTTTAATCTATAAATCGATAACTTCTATTGTAAATTTCAGGTTACACTAAAATTCTTGGTTTCATTCAAGTTCAAGTTCACTACAAATGGAATAACAGCATATTAACAAATAACTGTATAGTACTGTGCTCTAATTTATGTGAAGGAATTTGGGGAAAATGGACCAAGTTTTCTAGTTTTCTGTGTATTTACTTTTATGGGGACTTATTACTTCATTCAAAAACATTTATTGAGTTCCTACTATGAGTCAGGTATGTTCTAGGTGCTTGAACATGAAGCAGTGAACAAGACAGACAAGATATCTGCTTCTCTATAGTTTTATTCTAATTGCAGGTGATAAACAAATAAACAATAAATAAATATGAGGCAGTGAGAAGTGCCCAAAATTATAAGAGCATAACCTAGTAGCAAGTCACTAGGAGCCATATAAGGTAGCACCTCTACATGTTATTAATACCATCTACTGGCATGTGTACGCTAGTCTGAAAATAGTTTTAAAAGAACAGAAAAATAACCATTCCAAACTAACAACTCTGAATAAGCATTTTACAGACAGATGGCTACTTCTTACATACACAGAGGGACTTAGTACATCGAATTCCTAACAAACAACAACTAACAGTGAGCATCAGAACCTTCAGCTGCTTCCACAATCGCATTATTACTATTCAAAACTGACTATAAGAGAAATTCCCTGGCGGTCCAGTGGTTAGGACTCTCACTGCCAAGGGCCCAGATTCAATCCGTGGTTGGGGAACTAAGATCCCACAACCCACAAGCTGTGTATCGCAGCCCCTCCGCAAACACACACACACACAAAAACTGACTATAAGAGAAAACAAGAATTTGTAGATTATAATATAAAAATTGCTTATCCTTAATAAGGGGTATCTAGGAACATGCTACTTTAATACACTCTGGATGACAGTTACAAAAACTAATACATACAGTTTTAGATTATTTTACAATACAGACAACAAATTCCCCTCCAACATTAAGTAAAACCTTAGAGAGAAAAGTATTCAAAGTTTTTTTTAAAACAAACAAACAAACAACTAAATAAATGCCTGCAACAAACCAAGCAAGGAAGATGAGAGAAAGAGACAGTCACTGCTCAGGCAGTCAATTTACAAGGAACAAAGCTTAATTTCTGGAAAGGAGTTAGGCAGAAGAAATGTTCAGTTCTAGGCAGTGTAGCTGGGGCGAAGAGTTACAGCTCAAAAGTGCTGAAGTACTGACTGCTTCCTGCTGCCTCAAAAGAAATGGCAAGGTACCCATAAGTTTTACTCAGATGCACATAGCAATGTATCTCAAATAAGTTACAATGAGGGCATGACTGTAAAGAGAAAGAAATCAGACATATGGTCATCTGGGAAACCACAGTAAAGAAGAAGTCCAGTTGACAATGACTAAATCACCTCAAAAATATCCTGCACTGTCAGGAAATAAGCTATTCAACAGAAGTGAATGTGCCAAGTCATTCCTGGGTTCAACATCAAGTCTTTTAATTAGAGCACTACAAAAAATGTCTAAAATATCCTCCATAACCATTCTCTATAAATAGTATTTTAAGAAATCAATTTTCTACACCTCTAAAGAGTATTTTTAATGGTATGTACCATTTAACAAGTAGGTACAATTATTAAGTTGAAGAGAATATTTTCATAAAAGGATACTAAATTACATTTCATTGGAAAAATACGTAAGAAGATATAATTGAGAAAAATATGAATGTTTATTTACAAAAACAGACTGTAACAACAGAACACTAAACAGACAGTAAATCATAAGTGTATGTTAAAACCTTTTAGTCAAAATAATACATTTGCTGTAATCAATAATAAGCTAATGAAAATATAGACTGTTATGTATTATCTAGAAAGGTAAAAAATACTGATTTTCTTTTACAATAATATTTCAAAAAAACTACTTTTACATTATAAAATAAAAACCCCATTTGAAAAAAATTTTCAAACACATAGGTTTAAAAATAACGAAATACTGATGACATTGATAGGAGGCCATCCCAGATACACACAAAAGAGGGCGGTCAGTGAACAGACGCACAAGCCAAAGGCCTGGCACCCAGATCAAGCTTTCCCATATCTCACGCTCCTCTTTTCCCCGCTTAGTTACAGCACAAACCAAGCTAAAATGCTACCTCAACTTCTCTCTCTCTTCAGTTCAAAACCATAGCTCATAAATACTTATCTACTGTGACAGTTAATTTTTTGACCATCAGAGTGCCCAGAACTCCAGTCAGACGTTATTTCAGGTGTGTCTGTGAGGGTGTTTCTAGACAAGGTTAACATCTGAATTGTTGGACTGAGCAGAGCAGATGCCTCCCCCATTGAGGGCGGGTGTGTCTCATCCTATCCTCTGCAGTCCTGAATGGAACAAAAAGGCCAACCCTCCTGCGACTAAGAGGTTATTTCCTCCTGCCTGAGGGCCATGAGCACAGACATGGATTTTTTCCTGCCTTCAGACTCAAACTAAAACACTGCTCTTTCTTCCTGGGTCTCCAGCCTGCTGCTCACAGAGTTTGGTGACTCAGCCTCCATAATCACACGGGCCATTCCATACAGTACATCTCTTTTTGTACACATGCACGCACACACACACACACACACACACACACACACACACACACGCACACACACACACTCTATTGGTTCTGTTTCTCTGCAGAACCCTAACACATCTACCTACTTAATACATCAAATTCTTAATAAAAAGGTCAAAAAACATTTTCAAGTAATAACATATAATGATGTCAGTGACACAGCAAAGTTCTCACATAGCTTGATGAGAGTCTAATTTAAAGCCTTTCCAGTCATTTCATAGCATGATAGCATGCATCAAAACTTCAAAACCGTCTACAGTTTTTCACCAGGTAAACTGGTTCCCTGGTGAACATATACAGAGGACATCTGAATTATAATCAGATTTATGTGCTCAAGATATTGGTTGCAGTAACATTTATGACAAAGTCAAATAGACACAACCAAGTGTTCAATAATAGGGGAATGATTAAGCAAATTATATCACTTTCAAATGATGTGTTGTCATGCAACTAACACAAATGATATTTTCAAAAATGATTCAACAACCTGGGAAAATGATCACAATAGAATGTCAAATTTTTTAATGGGAAAAAACAATGATATCTAGCTATCTAGACTAAAGAGAAAGGCTAAAATGTTGACAGTAATTATTTATGAATGAGACAATGACGGGAAAATTTTCTGTATTTTTCATACTTCCTATAATCAGAATATGTTACCTTTAAAATAAAATATAACATTATCCAGAATTATTTGATTTATTACTATTTAATAAACATTATCCAAAATCATGTTTAAAGAAAACTCTATTCAATGATAAATTTAAGCTTCTATGGACAGTTATCAATGAAAACGGTTTTTAAAACAAACCTGTAAAAACTGCAAGAGCTTTTTATAATATATTATAAAAGAGGCTGAACTTTTTAGAAAAGTATAAAGCTAGAGACGTGTTACGGACTGAACTGTGTCCTAAAATTCATCTGTTGAGGCCCTAACTCCCAATGTGACTGTATTTGGAGATAGGGCATTTAAAGAGGTAATGAAGGTTAAATGAGGTTATAATGGTGGGACTCTAATCCGACAGGATTGGGGTCCTTCTAAGAGGAGGAAGGAAAACCAGAGAGGTGGACACACAGAGAAAAGGCCACGTGAGGACACAGCCAAGAAGGCAACTGCTGGAAGCCAGGAAAGAGGCTTCAGGAGAAACCAAATCCTCCCACACCTGGATTGTGTACTTCCAGCCTCCAGAGCTGTGAGGACATATATTTCTGTTGTCTAAGGCACCCGGTCTGTGGTATTTTGTTATGGCAGCCTGAGCAAACTGATACAAGACATAATAAAGTGTCATTATAAAATTTACTTGGTAAATATTCTTTGTCCTATAGTTTACCTTTCCTAAGAAGAAACAAACAAGAAATAAACAATAAAAAATGTGCTTCATCCCACAGTGCTAAGCCATAGAAGGGACGAGAAACCATAACATTATTAGCTAGTTCTACTTAAGAGAAATAAGGAATAGGAGTGGGAATCTGAGAAGTAAGAACAGATTTAAAGGCAGTTCTCAGGTTTACAGTGATAAACGTCTATCTAAAAATTCCCTGTGACGGGCTTCCCTGGTGGCACAGTGGTTGAGAATCTGCCTGCCAACGCAGGGGACGCGGGTTCAGGCCCTGGTCCGGGAGGATCCCGCGTGCAGTGGAGTGGCTGGGCCTGTGCGCCACAGCTGCTGAGCCTGCACTCTGGGGCCCGAGAGCCACAACTGCTGGGCCCGTATGCCACATCTACTGAGGGCAGCACACCTAGAGCCCATGCTCTGCAATGGGAGAAGCCACCACGAGAAGCCCGCGCACCACAACGAAGAGTAGCCCCCGCTCACCGCCACTGGAGAGGGCCCGTGTGTAGCAATGAAGACCCAACGCAGCCAAAAATAAATATATAAATAAATAAATTTATAAAAATAAATAAAAATTCCTTGTGAAAGATTCCACATAACACAATAGGATGCATTCTAAACTGTTTTCACTGTATTTGTTCTCAACATTTCTCGGTTCTGAAAATAACATTACATGTGCATGTATGTATATATGTCTATACATATTACACACACACACACACACACACATTCCTACAGAAATACAACTCAGACGCAATTTCAGTTATTACAACTACTGGCAGTTTACCTACCAAGAAGACGACTCTTCATTCAAGCATTATTTTACATCTTACATTGCTGTTTCGATCTTACCCTTTAAACTGAATCCACTTTCCCAATCTTTTGTTGAGCAACTACTAGATTAATACGTGAGTTTCTTTTACCTAAATGAAACTGTAGACACACTTACAGAATTTTCAACTACATTTGGGGGCATATTCAAAAAACAAACCTTTTAGTCTTTAGACCAAATTAGAATTTCAGTTTCTGCTCTGATTTTTCAAAATTACCTTGTCTGGATCCATCTTTCCTCTGATAAATTCCTGCTTCCAGAACTGCAATGCCTGTTCCAAGGTTAGGCCAATGCCCTTCAGGAAGAGGCCGTACTGCATGCGGCCCCCATGACGAAGATGGTGATTTTCCCGCAGGGCTTTATGTAGCTGACGCATGCAAGGTGGGAAGGATTTGGTAGAAAGCTACAAGAAAAAAGAATGTTTTGTTATTTATCAGGTCCCCCACAATATTTGTTGCAAAAATCAATCTAATTTGCAAATCGTAAATTCAGTTTAATTGGAATAAAATCAAAAAACCGTAAGGAAGTTATTACTGTCTCACTGTGATTACACATTAATTCTTTTTCTTATTAATATTTTAATATTGATTACATGTCAAAATGATAATAGTTTAGATATAATGCATTGAATAAAACATATTATTAAAATTTATTTCACCTATTTCTTTTCTTTTTATAATTTTTAATTAAATGTTTTCTTTTGAGATAACTGTAGATTCCTATGCAGTTGTAAGAAATAATACAAAGAGATGTCATGTACCTGGTATCCCCCAAAGGTAATATCCTGCAAATCTGTAGTATATTATCACAACCAAGATACTGACACTGATATACACTAGTCTTAGACTTTCTCAGTTACACTCACGTGTTCATTTCTGTGTACATGTGTATATAATTTTATGTAATTTTTTCACATGTGTAGGTTCATGCATCCCCCACCACAAGGATCCCTCATGTTTCCATTTTATAACCCCCATCTTCTGTACCCTCCCCCCGCCATTCCCTAACCCTTGGCAACCACTAATTGTTCTCCGTCTCCATAATTTTGTCATTTCAAGAGTGTTAGACAAATGGAATCATATAGTTTAACGTTTTGAGAGTGGCGTTTTACTCAGCATTCCCACAAAATTCATCTAAGTTGTTGCAGGTATCAATAGCTCGTTTTGTTTAATTGCTGAGCAATAGTCCATGGTGTGGACATAACACCATTTGTCTAACCATTCACTCGTTGAAGGATATTTGGGTTGTATCCAGTTTGGGGCTATTTCAAACAAATGAGTATACAGGTTTTCATGTAAACCTAAGATTTCATTTTCCTGGGATAAATGTTCAAAAGTACAATTGGTGAATCACAGATGAACTTTTAAAATAACCCCAATACAAAGTAAAACATAAAAATAAGAGAAATGGTTCTCAAAATGTGAATTCAAATAAATGTGTTAAAGAAATTAACAATTAAAAGAAAACCTTTTTTGGACTTCCCTGGTGGCGCAGTGGTTAAGAATCCACCTGCCAATGCAGGGGATATGGGTTCGAGCCCTGGTCCGGGAAGATCCCACATGCCACAAAGCAACTAAGCCCATGCACCACAACTAATGAGCCTGCACTCTAGAGCCTGCGAGCCACATCTGCTGAGCCCGCATGCCACAACTATTGAGTCCGCAAGCCTAGAGCCTGTGCTCCGCAACAAGAGAAGCAACCGCAATGAGAAGCCCGCGCACCGCAACAGAGTAGCCCCTGCTCACCGCAGCAACTAACCCCAATGCAGCCATACATACATACATACATTTATTTATTTATTTATTTATTTATTTAAAAGGAAACCTTTTTCATCTATGGTCTCAAATGCGTTCTCCCTGACCTCCTCAAGCATCCTCCTGAGACTTAACTCCCACCTCTCACGGGCTCCTCAGCAGGTTCAACTTTGCCCGTGAGCAGGGGCAGGTCTCACTTTGCTCCCTTGACTGACCAGGCAGCCTCTTCATCTTTCACAGTAACAACTTCTACTTGATTATAATTTTTCATAGGAAGATGACCTATTTATTCCAGACTCCAAAAGCTCAGGGTCTCCCCCTACTCACCATCATAACTCTTGTTTCCAAGCATTAAAACCTCACCTGTGTATTTTTAATTTATTTTAAGTAACTGGGTAATTGTCTAAACAAAGATTAATTATGGCTGACTCAGTTTCCCTTTTTTGGGTAATGCAGAAATTCTACAATGTCTTAAAGAGAAATTCTATAAAGTAAAAGTATGGTAACGTGTGCACACTTTCATTCCCCTAGGGAGCCACAAAGTGAAGCTGAAATGAGCTGCCTACTAATCTAGTGGCAACACAAGATGGGAGCCTACCCTTAGTGTCATGGAATACATTTTGTATCCTCCTCAAATTTACATGCCAAGTCCTAAACCCACGACCTCAGAATGTGGCTGTATTTAGAGCTGGGACCTGTAAGGAGGTAATCAAGGTTAAATGAGCTCATGGGAGTGGGGCCCTGGTCCAAGGTGACTGGGGTCCTTCTAAGCAGAGGAAGAGACACGGGGATGAGCAGCCACCTAGAAGCCAAGGAGAGAGGCCTCAGGAGAAACCAAACTTGCTGATACCTTCATCATGGAATGCTCGCCTCCAGAACTGTGAGAAAATAAGCTTCTGTTGTTTAAGGCACGCAGACTGTGGTATTTTGTTACAACAGCCCCAGCAAATGGATATACTTAGTATTTTACATTTCTCCTTTACTATATGTATATGGTATTTAAATATAAACAATAAACACTATTTAGTTGTCATCACTTAAAAAGAATTCCCCCTTTGGAAAACTGATTAAATTCTGTTTTTATCAGACTACAAATGATTTTCTGATATTTTGGTTTTCCTATGATGAAAAAAAAAATCATATGTATAGCACATGGGATTTCTTTAAAAAATGATTGGCAAGCAATGAAATAACATTCCCTCCCATCTCCCCACCCACAAAATAATCTTTGGTTGAAGAAAATCTGTGCTTCCTCCACTGACAAAGGTTTAAGTTTAAAAGGATGAGATGCTTACCGAATCGATCTGATCTAAAGAAACCTTCCCAACATTTCCCTGTGTACTGTAGTCTTGACCAGTGTACGAATGACTAAAAATAAAAAGAACAAAATATTAAAATAGGATTTGTAAAACATATTTTGATCACTTCAAAGGAAATCTTTAAAATTCTGATACAAAGTCACAAAGATATTTTACACATATCTTAGGAAAAACATAGCCAAGTGTTTTAAAGGTATTTAATAGAATACATTTAAGTAACTTTCCCAAAATTAATACAGAAATGCAGTGCTCATCTGGATCTCCCGATTCCTAATCTAGGGTGCCATTTCCATTTCCTGGAAGCAATATGCAAGTTGTTGTTAAAGTTAACACCTCTCCCACACTGACCCCTTATAAAACAGCATGGCAGCAGAGCTAGGAATAAATGGGAGCTTACATCCAGAGTCATCACTCAGTAGGCCCTTGAGTGAGTCACCTAGACTCTCCACACCCCAGGATCCCTGTCCGTCAAATGGAGATGACAGTGCCTGCCCTGCAGTGTTAACAGGAGGTCAGAATTGAAATACCTTTTGTTAAAGGACTGGACATATGGTAATCACTATTCATTAAAATAAGTAACATATGAACAGCACTTTACATATACAAAGAGTCCTTATCTATATCCTCTAATTACATCCTCACAACACCCCCAACAGAGCAGGTTTATTTTACATTTGAGAAGTGAGGAACTTGTTAGATGAGACAGCAAGTCAGCAGTGCAGCAGGAACTCAAACTTTTTGACTCCCAACTTCCTGTTTCTTCACTATACCATGCCATTCTCTTCCCTGTGATACATTTTCCTCTTGTATTATTTAGAAATTAGGAAATATAACATGGCACATACTACCTAAAGCCCTCCACCTGTGTACATTATCATCTCCTTGACACAACTCCACACCCGTAGCTCCATCAACAATGACTCAGATGCAGACATTCAGGGATCATGCGGCGAAGAACTGGTGCAAGGTTACATAGAAAACCATAGTCAAACTGTGGTTTATGCAGACTCCACAACTAAAGGGAAGTTCTGGAGTAAAGTATCATTACAATAACAAGGGATTCCGGATGCTCTACTTTCTACCTGCTCAGCACTATAGCTTCTTGCTGCTGGATAACATACACCCTTCAAGATGCTCTGTAGAAAGGCTGTTATTCCTACAATCAATCAGGTTATTGATTAAACAATGGGTACGGATTATGAAGCAAAACTACTGGATATCTCGGGACGTTGCAGCCACTGGCAAGGAGACTGTCACAAGTGTAGATGTCCCCTTCCGACAGTCCTCCCTCCATGGGCTAAGAATGGCCTGAGAATCACTCTGAGAGCAGGACAAGCAGAATGCCAGAGAGTGACACAGAATGATCCTGCACCTAAAACACATCTTCTTGCCTTTGGTATTATTTCTCCCTCCAGTAACAAATTTCTGACAGCATATCACTGGACTCTATCCATTCCCTTTATCATAGTAGTGCCATGCCACACAAAACTCAGGCTAAGTTAAACCAACAGCTGCCATTTAATTTTAATATTTTACATTTTAATATAGAACACAACCAGAGAATTGTTTCAGTGAAATCCCCCCAAATAAAAACATATTTCACTTTCCAATATGTCTTACACACAAGGCAATGAAAACAGCATAAGCTACGAGTCTGAAGACTTGCTTTTGTTTTTGTTCTTTAAATCATTGGTTTGGCAAACTGGTAATCTGCACATTCTCATTTATAAAATGGTATTAATAAGGCCAGGCCTGCCTAACTAACAGAAATCCTGGGGAGATCAAATGAACTAATAAATTCGAAGTGCTAATTAAAATCAGTAAAGCATATTCCAGTACACAGAGCAACTGCAGTCTTGACCAGTAAGTACAGAGGAATACAAAACAAAACAAAATAAAACAGGATGGGAAGGGAGGCAGCATGATCCTGTAGAGGAGTCATCCCCCAGTTGGGAGATGCTAGCCCACTCCATTGACCCCTGTAAGCTTTAGGCTATAAATTGATCACGATCATCTAACAGGACCGTTCAGCTCAAATAGATGAACAAATACAAAAGTCCAGTATAAATGGTAAAATGATGTACAAACATGATTATAGTCACTGAGTAGTTTTCTCAGCCCAGATTAATGCAGTATACAAAGTACAAAGAGAAGATGTATAAAGAGGACACATATGTTTGCCTGAATGCCAGTATAAAATGCTTGTTCCTCAAAGTTTTAATAGAATATGCAAAGGGACCAAATTCCAAGAAAAAAAAGTAAGAAAGAGAATGGTAGCAATGATAAATGCAAAGAATTTACTGGGTATAAATAACTACAGAGAGAATATAAGGAAACCGTCAGACATCATACTTCTAAAATTATTATAAATAGACAAGAAGATGGTCACCAGCCAACCCAGTAAGGGCAAGTGTGGAACCCTGGAAGAAAAGTGACAGAAATGAAGAATTGAAGCATAAGAATTGGGAATGAGATTCCTCTTCCACTCATTCAGAATCAGAAAGCATAACATATATATTGGTTAAAGGAGTTGTTACGTCACAGCTATTTAATACATACTTGAACAGTTATGGATAGATGAAGCCAAGGGGGAGGATTTTCAGATATAAGAAAGGCAAATCATGAGAAGCAGTGTATCCAATGATCTGCAGGCAGAAAGAACCATAAAAAGATTTTGGACAAGAATTCACATAATCAGGTTTATACTCGAGAAAGAAAGCAGTGTAGAGAAATTACTAGAAAGGGAGGGATTGGGAAATGGAAAACCAGTTGGAAGAATATTGCAACATTCCGGGCAAGAGAAGTTTTTGAAAAGACCTTCAGTAAAGTAATGGCAATAGATGGATAAAGGAAGGCAATCAAGGTAAAAGAAAAAGGAACAAATAGTGCTGCCATAAAAGAATAAAAATCCTTGGGGCTTCCCTGCTGGCGCAGTGGTTAAGAATCCGCCTGCCAACGCAGGGGACATGGGTTTGAGCCCTGGTCCGGGAAGATCCCACATGCCACAGAGCAACTAAGCCCGTGCGCCCCAACTACTAAGCTTGCGTTCTAGAGCCCACGAGCCACAGCTACTGCAGCCCGCACACCTAGAGCCCGTGCTCCACAACAAGAGAATACACCACAATGAGAAGCCCGTGCACCGCAACAAAGAGTAGCCCCCTCTCACTGCAACTAGAGAAAGGCTGGGGAAAGCAACGAAGACCCAACGCAGACAAACATAAATAAATAAATTTATTTTTTAAAAAAATCCTTAATAACAATTCACATTAGCTTATGAGACTGGACCTTTGGCTTTTACTTGGAAGTGCACAGGGATGTTACGAGATGAGACTCCTAACAGCCCCCAGGACAGGTAAGGCACCTTCTACCACACTCAGAACCCAGTGGCAGCTTCATATCACACAGCTTCCAAATGAATGCAGCTGCTACACTAATGAGCAAAAACATACATAATGAACTGTCAAAATATAGTCTTAGTTTCATGATTTTAAAAACTTGGTTAACTTTATGAACAAACAATTCTTAATCATGGTACTAGGGAAACAGAAAAAGTAGTAAAAACTTTTTATAACTTTTTTTAATTTTAAAAAAAATTTTACTGTAATTTTTAACAGTAAAAACAATTTCTAATTGGTTCGATATACACACACACAAACCCAGCAGAAAATACTATTTTCAGTTCATTTTAAATACTCACAGCTTTAAGAAACACTCGGTGTCACTGATGTACAGCTTTAACAAAGGGGATTTAGTCAGCATAAAAGCTTTCCTGCTTCTAACCTTCCATAAGAGAATAAATTGAGAGGTAACACAAATGTCATTTTTTTCAACACAGTGGACCAAAAAACATTTTAATGGGCCACAAAAATCAAATCATGTCACTAATCACTATCCTGCCAAATATAAAGAGGAAGTTTTGGTTTTTTTTTTTTTTTTGCGGTACGCGGGCCTCTCACTGTTGTGGCCTCTCCCGTTGCGGCGCACAGGCTCCGGATGCGCAGGCTCAGTGGCCATGGCTCACGGGCCCAGCCGTTCCGCGGCATGTGGGATCTTCCCAGACTGGGGCACGAACCCGTGTCCCCTGCATCGGCAGGCGGACTCTCAACCACTGCGCCACCAGGGAAGCCCATGTTCTTTTTGTTTTTTTTAACATCTTTATTGGAGTATAATTGCTTTACAATGGTAAAGAGGAAGTTTTGATTCATCAGAGAATCTTAAAAAGTCAAGATCTGATTTAATTCTCAGTTTAGCCACTAATTTGCCACAAGTAAAAAAGAAAAAGCAGGGCTTCCCTGGTGGCACAGAGGTTGAGAGTCCGCCTGCCGATGCAGTGGACACAGGTTCCTGCCCCGGTCCGGGAAGATCCCACATGCCGCGGAGTAGCTGGGCCCGTGAGCCATGGCCGCTGAGCTTGTGCGTCCGGTGCAACGCGAGAGGCCACAACAGTGAGAGGCCCGCGTACCGCAAAAAAACAAACAAACAAAAAAGAAAAAGCATAAGTCAAACTATGCATTAATTATTCATCCATAAATGTGGACAGTAAGGGATTAAGAGCTATAGTGATTTATTTCCATCCTGTATGCTAATTTATCTTCTATTTGCTAGAGTATCAGGTGAAAGGCACTAAAGGTAAAATGGTATCATTTTTCTCAAGTCACCAAAAAGCCAGAAAAGTGGTGAAAACAATAAAGATGTGGGTCCATGAATACTGAGTTATATTAGAACACTGTCTGTGGTGAAAGGCGACAGTGTGTGTTTGCTAAAATGTAGCAATTACACAGCACTGTACAAGCAACACAAACACCTTCACTCCCCAAACAGAACTAGAGAAATGCAGAAAACCCAGGACAAACCTTACTTTTTTAAATACCATTAGATTGTCAGGCTCTCTATAAGAGACTTTTTCTACATCCCAGTTGTTGTCCTTTTCTAACTACCTTTTTAAAAAAAGCTTTCAAGGGTCTCTGTACAGCTCCTCAATCCCTCATCAAGCACTTCTGTGACCAAGGAAGAGTCACAAAGTAGTGACGGACCCAAAGATGACCCAAACAGTACGACGTGATGAGGTGATGAGAGCCCCAACAAGGCCGCAGAGAACAGGCCCTTCTCAGAGCAGGGGGAGGAGGACAAACCACATGCAGCCCAGAAAGGGCACCTCAGAGGGAGCTGCCCAGGGACAGCATCCAGGATTCTGAGTGTCGTGAGAACACTGCTGAGATGACTGAGCACAGTGCCCAAGCTGAGCAGACGCCTGCCAAGTCAGCAGGACCAGCTCAAGGCCGAAGGAGAGGAGGTTGACCATCAGGGAGAAGGCGGGCCTGGGTGGCAGAGGGGAAGAGCAGGAGACCACAGTCAAGGAATAACTGAAAAGTCACAGGCGTGGTTGTTTTAGTGTTTTTACCATTCATAGTTGAACAACTTTATATGTATTAAAACATTTTTAAATTTTGATCCGGTTCAGAAAAGTATATGACATGAGTTTATTAGGGTTGTTGGAGGGTTGTTAAAAGTAAGCATGTGATAAGGAGGTGACATTTGGGGATAATAAAAAAGTCTGTTTTTCTCAACATCTAGAGGGTTAGCACATATCAGATGGACAGGCAGAAAGACCCAAGCAAAGCCAAGGAAATTTCACAGTTTATAGACGAAGATGTTGGGTTAGGTGGCAAAAGAGCCACCCCTTGCAGAGGCAAGGGGGAAAAAGAGCTGAAACTGGGCAGGTAGATCCTGAAACGCAGGTCTCTGAACAAAAACCGTTAAAATAAAGAGCCAATTCTACCTCCTTTTGCAATAACATAGTGCTAAATCATGACTTTAATAAAAACTTGAGGTTTTGTCAAGTTTAAAACCTTTAAAAACCTAAACCTGTGCATAATAGTATTTTCTAAGAAAACTGAATTTTGCAAACACAGAAGTAATTCAGTGTTTGTCCTTGGTTATTCTGTTCTGTTTTGTCTTGAGGTGATGGTCCTAAGTTATCCAATCTACTATAAGAGAACTAATGGTACACAAAATATATAAAAACATCTTCCTACTGTTACATTTGTTCAGTAAGCCTACATGCAACTTAATTAAAACTCAGTCACATCTGAGGAACTTTTTCCTCCCACATTGTCTTGCTCATTAAACAGTAAGATGTAAGCAGAGTTAGTTTTCCAATAAGGCTAAAAATCACAGTAAACAGAAAATTGTAAAACCAACAGTTTCAACAAATTAAGAGTTGAAAGGAGAAGACACTTTCAAAAATATCCATAACACATATTTACATAACCATATTTGACATGATCCTATTTTCAATCCAATTAAACAATTTGATAGGGGGGTGGGAGGAGGGCTGAGGCATAACAGAGACAGGAAGGCAGAGTCAGTCACAGCCACACAGAACCAGTTCTCCCAAACACTACCACACAAACATCAAATCTACACAATAGAAATGCAGTGGATATATAAAGAGGTAAATCAGAAACACACACATCTGCACACATCTGATCTGTGAAAGGCAGACCCATGCCTGGTCTTTGTAGAAACAACAGAAATATAAGCCTCGGTCAATACACCACCAATGTCAACACGAGCACTTAGATTTCAACAGGGAGTTGCTTTTGAGTGCTGAAAATAAGAGGCGAAAACAAAAAGAAATTATATGAAAGTGGATTTGTGGGTCTCATGACAAGATTAGCTGGTTAAGGAAAAAAATCTTTCCTGCTGTGGCCCTGATCTCAGCACATGACGGCCCATCACAACTCTGCTGAGACACAAATGCCACAGGACACAGCTGGCAAAATGGGTGACACCTCTCCAATCATTTTCCCGTTTTCCGATTAGTGACGCAACTTGAGGGAGGGAATAAGGAGTAGTGGAATAGTTGCAACATTTTAGGATTTAGCTGCAATTCTGCCTCATTTGCATAATTTTTCCAAGTCCAATCTGCCCAAAGCAATCAGGGAGTACAGCAGAGTAAGGGAGTGAGCCAAGCAGACTGACGAGGAGCACAGGTATCAGACTCACTGTGTGACTTTGCTTTCAGTTTCCTCACTGGGAAACAGGGATCTCAAAAGGGGTCACGAAAGTACCCCCTCCGAGGACTGCCGTGAGGATCAAATGAGATGTCTATAAGAGTTTACCACACGATTTTTCACTCAAATTGTTTTTTTTAATTGTGAATAATATTTTATTTAGTCATTTTTGTTTACAACTGAAACTCTGGGAATTCAAAATTAATATCCTTGCCCGTGAGCTTCTTATAGACACCAGAAAATGTTCCAACCTTGTGTTCCACATTGTTCTGCTGTGCTTTATCCAAATGAACCTTTATGAGTTGGCTGCCAACCAGCTTCACGCGGATTCTCTTGCCCACAATCTCACTTGGGAAAACCAAGTCCTCCAGGATGGCATCGTGCACTGCTGTCAGAGTGCAGCTCCTGGGATGCTTTTGCTTATTTTTTGTACGGCTTTTGCAAGTTGGCTTAGGCAGAATTCTCCTCTGCGTGATAAAGACAAGGTGCTTCTCGCTGAACTTCTTCTCCAACTCACACACTAGCAGACCTAGATTTTTCTGGAAAGATTTCAGTTGAGGAATGGGAACAAGATTATGATAGCTTTCCGACCACCACCAACTTCAATTTCCTCAGTGGTCATGATGTTCAGCTCCCGCAGCTGGGCCTTGAGGTACAAGTTCATCTCCAGCTTCAGAAGGACCTGGGAGATGCCCAACTCAAACTCATCTGGCTTCACACCACTGGGCTTGGCAATCTTCACACTGGAACTAAACATGGCCTGGATCTTGCCAATGCGGCCAATACTTCACTCAAATTGTAATCATCATTATCATCCAGGCCTCAATTTGTCACATGTGGACGTTTTGGTTGTTGTTTCTCTCTACTCTTTAACATTCACCACTTTCTTCCCTTGAATATCAGGAAAAAAATGTATTTCTTTCCTATCTTCTTTATACCATCACATGAAATATTTAATCTTAAAGTAGAATTTAGATGTCCTTGAAAAACCTGATGATCTGGAAGGTTTTATCTACAGCTACACTCTTAGAAAGTTTCCCCAGTGCAAAACTTCAAACTCAAACACTGCAGGTTTCAATGGAACCCAGCTTTGCAGAGCTGCATATCCAATATGGTAGCCACCAGCCAACTGTGACTAAGCTGCACTTGAAATGCAGCTTAGTCAGAATTAAGAAGTTCCATAAGTGTAAAATTTGCACTGGATTTCAAAGACTTGGTATGAAAAACTAATGTAAAACATTTCATTAATAAATTTTCCTATCGATTACATGTTGAAATGATATTCTGGATATGAGTTAAATAAGATATTACTAAAATTAATGTCACTGAAGTAATTTAAAATTACACATGTGGCTCATATTTGTGGTGCTCATATACTTCTGGACAGCACTGTCATAGAGTGAGGACAGTGACACGAAGCAATCAAGTGCTTCCCCTGAGGACTAGGTCCACATGCAGAAACGCCAATTGACCTACCCTGACTTCTATTTGCCAAGTGAAGATCAGACTCTGCTGGTCGTAAGTGGAATACAAGCTGCAATTGGGCCACTGAAGGAATGCCTCAAGTCAACTGTAAATATGCTTGTTTTCATAACACTGTGCTTGGGAATCAAGGTTCCAAACTTGAGCCACACCCTCCCATTTCTACTATCAGGGAAGCAATCGTGAATTCTGATTAGCTTGGAGGTAACTGGAATCACTGCGGGAGAGGGTGTGTGTATGTGTGACACATTTTTGTCTGGGAGTCTTTGGGGCTTCGTGACTCACCTCAACACTTAATCACAACAATCCATTCTCCTCTCATCTGTAAGAAGCTGTGCTGGGGGCCGGGGATGGGGGTGGGGGGGTATGAGTCTGGAAGACCGCAGGACCCTGGGCTAGGTCAGACAGAACCTGCCTCCCATCCTCAGGGAGCACCTCTACACCCTCCCTCCCCACCAACAAACAGCCTCTGAGGTTCATAAAATAGTAACACATAAAACACATTTCCTTTCTTCGTCAACTATTCCCCAGTACTCTTGAAAGAGGTTAGCACTATTTACTCCTTTCTATCTGGCAGCTATAGTTTATCATATTTTAAAAACAGATATCAAATAAAAAAGCAGTGAAGAAAGCATCACGAGTAATCAAAACTGATCTCTGCATCAAGGAAACATATTTCTTTGTTTAAATTAAAAAGTAAGCTAATACATCTTTCAAAATGAACTGTAATTTCCTACATCATTCTATAAAAGTATACCAAGTCCCAATACAACCCTTTCACATGAAGTAAGGTGTAATCATAGCACAAATGGAAAAACAATTTCAAAAACAGGAAACAAAGGTTTTGAACATCACCCGTAATATCCACTTTTACAATCACAATTTTACCCACTTTGGATGTTAAAAAAAAATACTCTGACCACATAAGCTAGGCTATTCAGACATTTAGAAAGCACAATTCCTGCAGTTTGGATTTCTTGAGTGTGTAGGAAATCAAGGGAACCACAGTTACAATATATCACTTCCTGCTGTGAGGATATCACAGGAAAATTCACTCAATAGCTGTCACCACTGAAATTGAAATGAATTTCTTTCTACAGCTAAATCCCTAGTAAATGGTATCCCACTTGTGTTAGCCCAAGGGATTTTCCCGGCAGTTACTCCAAACGAGAACACAATCAATAAAATTCTGTTATAAACTGAATGTAAATTATTTTTCCACAAGCATGAATTTTACGTAAAAAAAATTCTCTCCGAAAAACTACCATCAGACGATACGTAGGATAATGATCTATATTTCCCTACAATTGAGAGAAGCTGTATGATTTCAAGAGGTGCACATACACAATAAAAAAAAACAAGTTCATATGGGTTTCCACATCAGGTGAGAACTACAAACAGCACAATCACTACTCTTCTTTGTTTGAGGTTGGCCTCATCTTTTCCCATATGGTCCATATTTTTCTATTTATTCCCATTTCTAAGCTGCAACAGTCCAATGAACTGCAAGAGAGTTGAAAGTTGCACCTCATTTTTCTATAAAAAATATCTGTACCTCACAATTGTCAAAAATCATGGAATTGCACCCTTAAAATGAGTGCATTTCATTGTATGTAAATTATACCTCAATAAAATTGATTTAAAACGTAAAATATACACATACATCCCTATAAGATAGTCACACTACAGTGCTACATAGATGTTTGCACCATACACACTTAAAGCCCCCAACAAAGATCTCTATTTTCATGAGTACGTGTTTTGTTTTGTTTGCTGTACGCGGGCCTCTCACTGTTGTGGCCTCTCCCCTTGCGGAGCACAGGCTCCGGATGCGCAGGCCCAGCGGCCATGGCTCATGGGCCCAGCCGCTCTGCGGCATGTGGGATCTTCCCGGACCGGGGCACGAACCCGTGTCCCCTGCATCAGCAGGCGGACTCTCAACCACTGTGCCACCAGGGAAGCCCCATGAGTATGTATTTTATACTCCTTTTACATTCTTAGCATATTCTGGGAGTATAATGACCCCTAAGTAGAGGCTGTTTTGACTTGACTTTGACCCAGGATAGTCAAATGATTACAATAAAGAAATCTGCCTGAGAGATTGGTACTGAAAAGTTGAGGGCGTTGAGGGCGGGGTGGGCGTGAAATAAAGTTCTAACACACAGGAGAACTAAGACGTTAAATTGATGGTCATCGTCTCATTTCCCCACAATGTACAGAGGGCGGGATGCTTCTGAGATGCGCTATCACAGGTCTACAGCACCCGACGATGCCCCCTCACACTTGTTCCCTAATAATAGAGAGAACCAGGGACACGAAGGTGGGTGTTTGATGGAGGTTTTGAAGGGAGGGGAGAAGAAGGGGAGAGCTAATGAGGATTATTATTACAAGTCACATCCAGAGATCACGTCACACACTTTTCCTACACACTCTGTCACTCTTGCACAGCCATTAACAATGGCTCATGATGTTAAGGTCTTCGTTTCATAGATCAAAACAGCAAGGTTCATAATAGCTTTGGTTTTATTTTGTTTTTAAATACAGTCTTCAACATTTGGATAGGTCACTGGGGAGAAAGAAAGGGGATCCTTCTGAGGTCACACAGAGAAACAGAAAGGACTCTCCTCGGTTAGCTCCTGATTCCAGGAGAAACAGTCCCAAGTCCCAAAACAAAAGGCAAAACCAGTGTTGAATTTCTACAATGTATAAAGAGTGTTTCTTTACCAAAGCTTTTCCTTGGAAATGACAGAAAATTCACCAACATTTTGTCCAAACTATTATACCATCTCATCCAGTCTCAACATTTAGTAGCTTAAAAAACCTAAATGAGAGGTAAAATTTTAAAACCTAAAAGTGTTCTCTCCCAGCACTGGCTCATTCAGGAGTCTTCCTGAGGTCCAGTCCCTGTTACAGCAACAGGGAGAGAGGTAAACAGAAGGAAGGATGCCTTGCTCTCATGGAGCTTACACTGCAGACAAACACACACCAAAAAAACAAATGAACACGTAAAAATGACCATTTCAGCCAGTGACGCTGCTGTGAGGAAAACAGAGCAGGTGACAGCACAGAGGCCCTGGGGGTGAGTGTGAGCTGAGTGACCAGAAGCAGCCTTTTGTGAGGCTGAGAGGACACAGTTACATCATGTGACCAAGGTCCCCAGTGGCCTCCTGTGGACAGTATGTACACCGTCCACCAAGGACCACAGAAGCTCAATTAAAATGGGCTTTTTATTCCCTTTGTATCAATGTTATCTTTTTAGAACTACTTTCTAAACAGTAGTTACAAACAACAGAGAGGGCGCTACACCCTAAGTGAGTCTGGGCTGTCGGTCTGTCCGCAGCCCAATCTATCAAGTGTTTTGTTTTTACTGTGAATTGTGCCTGGTTGCCAGGCGGTCTTCTTAGGTTCACTAAACATTTAGACTCACAAGATTTCCACACGTGGCACCAGGTGGCTCAGAAAGACCCAGGACAGAACCCCAGCTCACCAGCTGGGCAGCGTGAGCACTAGACCTCCTGCAACACCTGCACAGGTGGGCGGCTCGGGGGGCAAGGAGGGCACGCCCACACCTGGAAGCACAGGGCTGCTGCGGCTCAGGGACCTCAGACCCCTCAGTGGCCGCAAGCCCTTAGAACTACGTCCATAGCCACCTCAGACTTGGAACTCCAAATCCATTAATCTAGAAACCATTACTATACTTTAAAAAATATATGACTATGTAAACGTATTTCAAATATGACAGAGAACCGTATGCTGTCCAATCCAATAACCATTAGCTACAACCGGCTACTTAAATTTAAATTAATTAAAATAAAATTACAACCCGTGTTCTTCAGTCACACTAGCCATACTTCAAGCACTCAACAGCCATAAGCAGCTGCTGGCTGCTGGGTTGAACGGCACAGGTACAGAACACTTCCATCACCACAGAAAGTTCTACTGCACAGCACTACACAAATTACTTTTTCACTGCTAATATATTACAGTAACTACCACAATGCTTTATCAGGCTTTTTAAGAAAATTGTCCATAGCATAGTCATCATTTTGTACCTTGTTAGTGCTTTATGCCTAACACAGTGTAAAATAACTAATTTTCTTTATTACTTAACTAGAGGACAATCAATATTTTAAAGAAACCCAAAGAGTGAAGAATACGAAATTTTAAAACTACAGACAATGAAACTACTTGAAAAACATAAACAATCATAAACTTTGCTTTCCAGGAAGACTGACAGCATCCACAATCCATAAATCCCTAAGAAACCTTGGAGTCAGAGGGCCAACAGAAATCTGACATTTCTACTTGGGAACAAGCTGCAAGAACACTGTGACATGCAAGGCTGTGTGCTTACAGAATCATGTCCCTCTACTGTGATTTCCACAATGCTATGTGCCCCACAGAATCAGGTACCTCTACTATGCTAACAGCCATCATAATTTACTATAATTACTTTAAGATTCTCTCTTTTCTGAGCAACACTGAGTCCTATAAGAGCAGAAATAAACATGTATCCCTAGAACCTAACACCATGCCTGGCACCAAGTAGTTCCCTTAATATATGTTAAATTAATAATAAATAAAACAAACTCTTAGAATAAAGGTTTGTGACCATGTATTTACCTCCACAAGTCACAGCCACTACGTACAACCTCATTACAAAGTCTACTGTTTACAAAGGTATCTATTTGCCTTGGCAAGATAGCCAGTTGAAGAGACAGGAAAGACTCCTATCTTCTTTCTATATCACTGAAAAGAAAATTAGTACTTTATATTTCTGTAAAAATCACTGTTAACCCTTTTTAAACTTTAAAACATGTTAAGCTAACAAAGTGACGTAACTACAAACCCCAGGGAAATTTAGTATTGTATATAAATTAAGAGTGATGGTTTACTTGTAAAACTGATGCAAAGTAATGTTAAAAGCTGTTTTCAACCTCCCAAGAGAAAACCCTCACATTAATAGGCAGATCAATGGTCTTCCAAAGATGTTCACTCATGAATATGTTAGGTTATGTGGGAAAAAAGACTCTGCAGATGAAATTAAGATTAAGGACCTTGAGATGGGGCAATTATCCTGGGTATACATGTGGGCAATGTAACTACATGAGACTGTAAAAGCAGAAAGCTTTCTCAGGGTGGGGGCAGAGATGCAGTCGCAGAAGTCAGTTCTGACACATGAGAAGGACTGATGCACTGCTGCCGGCTCGGAGAGGGGACCACACGCAAGGACCAGAAAGAGGCCTCTGGGGCTCAGGGAAAGCAGAGGAAGGAATGTGGGCCCCTGGCTGACAGCCCGCCAGGAAATGGGGATCTCAGTCCTGCCACAAGGAACTGCACTCAGCCAGCAACATGCATAAGCTTTAGCAGCACACTCTGCCCCAGAGCTTCCAGCAACAGCCACAGCCCTGCTGGCATCTTGATTTTAGCTGCGGGAGGCCCATGTGGGATTTCTGACCTACAGAACTGTATGATAAAAATGAGTGCTGCTTTAATCCATTCAATTTGTGGTAATTTATTATGGCTACAACAAAATTTTCTAATCTAGACACACCAATAAGGTTTAAAATTCAGCATCCTGAATTCTGTCTTCTTCAAGTCACTGGTTCACTTGCTAAGGACGCGGCTACTTTCTCGCCTCTCTTGTCCCTGTAAAGCTATAAGCCACCTAGGCTGCTGCTGCTCTCTGTCCTATCTCTGTCTCCTGGGAAACATCTCTGCTGCAATCCCTCTTAATGCAGTCATCACAACATATCTTCTCCCCAGTGGACCTCACCTGGCCACAAAGAAGATGCTAACACTCTGTAATTGTTCTTCACAGCTTTATTCAACCAAAAAAAAAGCCTGAATACCCAGTAAAATGGGAATGGTTAAGATAGATATATCTATCCTCAATTGAATACTATAAGTCACTTAAAAATGGAACCATGAAAAGTAATCTTCTACTTTACTACATGGGTATGACATACTAAGTGAAAAAAAATTTTTTAAGTTTAACCATTTAAATTATTATTACGTAAAAATATATAGAGATTACAACAAAAGCCTAGCAGTGGTTATATTAGTGAAGCAGGATTCGTTTCTTCTATTTTTCCAAATTTTATGTAGTGTGACTATAAATTTTATCAAAAAAATTAAATGACATAAAATTTGTAACATAAGCCACATACACCTCTCTCCTTCCTCTGCTTGATTAAGCTGCAGCAACTATTTCAGTACAGCCGCGCGCACGTGCGTGTGTGTGTGTGTGTGTGTGTGTGTGTGTGTAGATTGGTCTTCTTTTCCTGTTAGCATATAAACATCTTGAGCTGAGGGACCACATCTCTTAGCATCTTTGTACACAGACTATCCATTATAGTGCCCTTAACACAATGGGAGGATTTTAATAAAATGCTCACTCTTGACAAAGTACATCTCTAAAAAGGCATAAACATTTTCAATACAAACGTGAAAAAAGAAATAACTCAAAGACCATAAATAATGGGAAAGAACACATTCTTTCTAATTTATTAATCTTACAAGACACCTGAAACACCTTCACAATAATCACTGAGCTAAAAGCTTATGTTGCTGCATGTAGAAAAGGAAATAAATCTAAAGTTAATGCCAGAGCTTAGAAACAGGTGATGAGGAAAAGCTGACAAACAGCTGGAGCCCGTGGACCACGTTAATGAGGCTCTCACTTCAGCCCTCACCTGGTGGGCATCCTGATCTACCAAACCTTTCCTAACACATGAACGCCCAACAATTTTCTGATTTCAAAATGAGAAGTAATTCAAAAAGAAAACGCTGGGTACTGTACCACCATGGATATTGAGAAAAGCTTTCTTACAGAGATTGCATTTCTGATATAAAATCTGTGTCAGCATATTCTTCGGAGGAATGAACAGAAATGTGTACATATCAACCAAATGTACTGCAATAGGAAAAAAAATTTACAAAATAATTGTTGGTAATAATACCAACTGAAGGAAAAAAAATACCAACTGAAGGAAGATGCTTTCATTATTTTAAATGATTTCCAAATAAAGGTCAATATAAACATCTGCTTAGAAATTCAGGATGCATTACAAGTTAATCCATGTGATACAGTTCATTTACTACAGGTAATGCTTCTCTTTGCTAGCTTCTCTTATCTTTACTTGATTTCTATTTTATTCTTAGGTTGAAATATGCTAATAAAATTAGGAAAAATAGTGTAACAAATACATGGTTTTGAAATTCTTTAATTTTTAATTAAAGAATTGGAAAATCATTAAATTTATTGGCAAAATATTAAATGAGAACAATATTCACTTCATATCTTGAGGTGGAGAGGTGAAGGAGGAAGACACACTGTGGGAAAAGGCATTATTTTTAAGGAAAAAAAAAATCATATCCAAGTAATCACATGTAGATTGTGGGCTACAAGTTTTCTTCTGCAGTCTCACCTATTTACACCTAGCATTTGTAAATAATACAATAAATAAAAATAACAATCTTGGGCTTCCCAGAGACAAGGAAAGGACTTCCCTGGTGGCGCAGTGGTTGAGAGTCCGCCTGCCAATGCAGGGAACACGGGTTCGTGCCCCGGTCTGGGAAGATCCCACATGCCGCAGAGCGGCTGGGCCCGTGAGCCATGGCCACTGAGCCTGCACGTCTGGAGCCTGTGCTCCGCAACGGGAGAGGCCACAACAGTGAGAGGCCCACGTAACGCAAAAACAAATAAATAAATAACAATCTTTAACATAAACACCCTTGGTAGTCTAATACATTTCTATAAATATTATCCCATAGGTACCAACATTAGGGTAGCAAAGACACTTATATACAATAAACTTCTACATTTACAGGAACATATCCCAAGGCCTTTATATATCTCCAAATTAGAAAATCAGTACATGATATAATTCACCCTAGAAAATGCAGTGATGTGTGAGGATGTGTAAAGTCACCTTGAGATGTGGACTCATTAGATGATGTATGTAATGATATGTGACTTGAGGAGACCAGAAATTATGATTTACACAAATTCTCTCTGGCATTTCAGAATTTAACATGAACTTCCTGAGGCTCCATCACTAAACTTTAAAATAGGGTTAATGACAAACAACCATCTACCATCCTCACTGGGGTGCTCTGAGTATGAACTAAAAAGCCAGTTTGGACAGTACTTTGTAAACTAGCCAGTTTGATTTCTTGGTCCCATGTTCTCCTCCCTCTTCTAAATACTTGCCCCTTCAATTATTTCCTTATTCCCATAAACCTCGTTTCTCCCTGACCGATAAACATTGCTCACCTTTCCAGCCTTCGGGGAAAAATGAAACACTTGCTTCAACCATGACACTCATGGGTACAGTCCCCTTTCCTCCTCGCTCTGCCAAGAGCAGTCTACGCTGCCTGTATGCCCACAGCCTCGTTCCGCATTTCCTCCTCAACCCCCACCCCAGGGATAGACTTGCATCTGTACCACTGCAAGGTGGGGGCTGAGCCACCTATGGCTCCCATGCACCTAATCCAACTGACGTGAGGAGATTCTGACCTGACTTCCCTACGCGTTTAACAGTGTTCACCTTTCTGAAAGCTTTCCCTTAGCATTGTTGATGCCACCACCCCTTGCTGTGCTCCTGTTTCACTCGAGATTCCTCCCTGGTGTCTTTACTGGCTTCCCTTTTAACTCATCTCCTCCCTCCATCACTGCCCATCACAGGTCACTTAAACACTAACTTCTATGGGTTCTATTCAGGGCCATTTCCCCTTTTCTTGTCACTCTATATTCTCTCCCCGAGTGATCTCAACCATCCCCCTGATTTTAACCACCCCTATATAGTGGAGATTAGCAAATGTCTCTCTATAAACCTCGCTCTCAAACTGCGGGTCTATATTCAGCTACTTACTAAACACCCCACATATGCTCCACCAGCATCTCAACTTTAAAATGTCTTAACTCACTGAACCTACGATCCCAGCAGTCCAATTCACCCCCTTGTCCTCCTTTACTCTCCTTCACGGTCACTGACAACATCCTCCCTCAAGTGAGATCAAAGTTCAGTCCAATCTGAGCAGCCACTGTGAGCCACCACTGTGCTAGGGGGTGTGGAATCCAAACAACCACTTCATGGCCTCATCACTTAAGGAAATGTACTTTGTGTTTAATTCCATTCAAAAGGTTACAAATGTTGTAATGTGTTTAAGTGCCTATCTCTCAAATGAAATCAAAACTGTAAATTCCTTGAGAACAGAAATTGTTTTTTTTTTTTAATCCCCGGCACATAATAGGTGCTCAGTTACTGATGGATGCTACTAACGAATAGCTTGCATTTCCATAAGAGATTGAAGCAAAATGCTTTCTGTGGTTAATTTAACTTTTAACTATATAACTAGGTTCAACTAAGAAAATCTGGACAAAGCACTTCTACATTCTCAGAATGATATATATTGTTAAGCAATATACTAAATTATTAGGTTGGCAAAGTGTTATACTAATTCTCTTTGAATGTCTAAGTCCTGTAAAATGACTTGAGAATTTCTTTGTATTGCTACTTCAATTTTTGCGGGTATTGGTATCATCTCCCAAATTAGTTTTATTGACAAACTTAATTAAAACACTACTCATCATTCCTCTTTGATCATCAGAGGCACTAAACAAAATTAGATCTAATAATGATTTCAGTTTCAACCTCCTAATATCCACCACCCCTTCTAGGTTATATTTAAACTATACAGTTCATGCAAATCAATGATGATTATTTTTTCCTAACAAGATTATCATTAGCACCTTTCAAGCCAAACAGTATTCTTTCCTATTTTGCCCTAAGCAAAAGGAAGGTAAAAGAAAACATTACATTTAGACAGCCAAGAGACAATTCAATATACTTGAAAGGCTTTCCACAAGGTTACTTTTTGTAACAGGAAGTGTCCAACTATGCACATCAGCTCCCACCCTACATACAGATGTCTCTGACATGGTAATAAAACAAGAAACCATTTGGTTTAATAATAATAATAAGAGAAGCAACATCAGTTGGTGCATATTACATGTAGCATCTAGCCCTGGTTGCTTAGCAAACAGCCACAAGTGACTTCCACAGAGAATGAAAGCCCTAAATGAATGTACAGTTTGTGCAAGTTTCAAGGACTCAAAAAGACATGTCAGTAGTTAATCTAAACTCTAGTTGACAATGACCGCACTGGGGTGGAGGAAGGAGAATCCATCATTATCTCACAGAATCAAGCACTGACTAGATGTGAGATCCAGCCCTTTAGGTCTATGTCTTCTGACTCAATGGCTTTATAGGGGAAAGAACTGTAACAATATGATTATTATAAATTATAAAAACTTTATGCAGAAAAAAACCAACAAAATATCACTGGTATAACACGTATTTATTCATTCAACAAAACACATAATGAAGACCTATCATGAAAAGGACTGTGCAGCTCTGGAGCAGCTCATACTATAATGGAGAAATCAGGCAAGGAAACAATATCATAGGTTCTGTAACATGGGGAGCCAGGCAGTATTACGGGAACACAAATAAACACCTGAGAGGGAGACGGGGCAGGGGAGGGAGGGTGAGAACCAAGTGGTCAGGGGGAGCTCATCAGAGGAGGCGAACAAGAACAAGCAACATTAGTCAAATCACAGAGGTGGAGGAAGGGGAAAAGAGCATTCCGGGCAGGAGGAAATTATCTGCAAGGGCACTGAGGAGAGCAAGGGCATGTCACACTGGTGGAGCTTCAGGGCACCTGCTGGCAGGAGAAGTCAGGGTGTCAGTACTGACAGAAAGTCCAAAGGGCCAGGCCAGCTCCTTCCAGAAGGACCTCATCTGCCAGGCTGAGAAGTTCTCACTTCATCCCGGGGGAAATTCAGGAGACAGAATGCTTTTAAATCAAGGAATAATAGAATGACTGCAGCAGTGATGTGAAATAGAGAGGGCAAATCGGGCAAAGATAAGAGGCCACCAGAAGGAGATGCTCAGGCTGAGATTGGGAGGAGAGGGGGGCAGGGGAGTGACTCACTAACACAGAGCTCTCAGAAATTTAACAACTCTGTACAGTACTCATGCTACTCAGTCCCCCGTGAGGTGTTAGTCTGGACCCCACCCTCCCCAACTGGAGAGGAGGACAGGAGAGGAGGAAAAGAGGGAGCAGGGAGGCAGGGGAGGAGGAAAATGAAGAACACTGAAAGACACTCGAAATTAACGTCCATGCCAATTTCTGAAGGAGCGGTAGCATTCTAGGTTTCAAAAAAATAAAAAGAAACCATACAGGAAAACACTAAAGGTGCTTGGCTGAATATAACTTGAAAATGTAGGTATGTTGGATAATGTAACATAATAAAAAACTCTCAGGAAAAAAAACGTTTGTAACAAATATAACGAAGAGTCACTATCCTTTATATCTAAAGTATGTAAGATCAAATAATCAAAAGATGCTATCAATAAATGGGCAAAGATAGTTAATCCCACCTCAAAAAACATGGATAACAAAATGATTTAAAATCATTCTTAATAATTATCAGTGCAAAGTACATGATACCAACAGTATCTCTATGGTAAACCTATTAAATTAGCAACTGTTTTAGCTGCCCCTTCTTGTTCAGAGTACAGCAACATGGGGGATCTTATATGAAAACACAAGTAGAATAAGGTTTTTGAAAAAGAAATAAATATACTTAAATCTTTAAAAGGGTTCATATGCTTTCACAAATTCCACTTCTGAAAACCCATGCTAAGGAAACAATCAAAAATACAGATAAAGATTTACATACCGCATTTTTTACACTAGTGAAAAGAATGAAAAATGGTCTAAATGCTTCCCAAAGAATGATAAATATACTATAGGACACTCATACAAGAAAATATCATATAAGCATGAAAAACTATGTTTGTGGACAGATTTTAGTAACAGAAAAATGAAAAAAATAGTGAATTATATAAAAGTATAATTACAACACTGAGTTTTAAAACAGCACAGAGGAAAGCAGTATTATTTCTGAATAGTGATGATAGGTTTTTCCTCCTCCTTTCCTGTATTTTCAAAGTTTGTTTTTTAAATAATGAGGATAAATTATTTTTGTATTTAGAAAACAAATATAACTTACTTCAACTACCCCCGACAAAATATGTGCAGGTTCCCATAGTTTGTCTTAGCCTCGCAGTTAATTAAGCAAATAGCTCATTCCTTTGAGATCTTTCTGAACTCAGTCATCACTACTCATTTTAACTTCAACTTATCAACCAGTTCTACATACTTTTATAGAATTAAAAGAACCTTCTATAGTACCCTGAAGTCAAGGGTAACAAGAGCATTGCACTAGGAACTTCAACTTAAATCAGAGAATGACAGAAAAAAGAAAAAGAAAAAAGAAAGGCTTTGTAAAGTTTTTAGACATCAAAGAGGCTTTAACCACTGTAATGCAGGTGGATTTACAAGTTTGACAGGCTGGGCCTTTGTATTACCTGAGGTGGTTGAGTAGAGGCTGGAGTCTCTCATCCGACTGCACAGCGGGCAAGGACCTGGCTGTTAACTGAAAGCAGAGAAGGGGGTGAGCAACCACAGCAAACGCCTCAGACTGAACTTATCTGAACTACATGCAATATGAGGACCCGGGGCTTCCCTGGTGGCACAGTGGTTGAGAGTCCACCTGCCGATGCAGGGGACACGGATCTTCCGGTCCGGGAAGATCCCACATGCCACGGAGCGGCTGGGCCTGTGAGCCATGGCCGCTGGGCCTGCACGTCCGGAGCCTGTGCTCCACAACGGGAGAGGCCACAACAGTGAGAGGCCTGTGTACAGCAAAAAAAGTAACCAAGAAAATCTTATAAACATACCAAGGCAACTCAAAGTACTTAACTTTGAAATGTGACCCCCAGGGGATCTAGGAAACAAAATGTAAGAGCCAAAGCCTTATTTCCCAATACTGTGTGTCAGGTCGACAGTATATCATGGAAATGTGAGCCTCTGATATACTTTAGTGCAATAATATTAAAATCTTATCTCTGTGTATCTCTATATTTGTCTCTGTTCTTGAGAAAGCCCTCTTATACTATAAGAATGTGAAACAAAGAAATTAAAAATATTCAAAGTAATTAGATACCTTGAAGTCACCTAAATAAAACACCAAAACAAATGTAAAGGATAGATTTCTTCTGGATTCAAGTATACATAGTTCTTGTATTCTACTAATAAATCATTTGATAATTCACAAAAGAGAAACTTCCTAAGACTAAAAAAGAAACTGAAGGATATCCTTTGGTTTTATATAGGGTATCCTGTCTAATTATTTTGTTAATTAAAACTAATTCATCAATTAATTTAATTCAAACTTAATTTTCAACGTTATGCAAATAAAACTGTCACTTTAAAAACATCTAATAAATACTATATTTGTGAAAAAATGTTGACCAAAATGCCAAATATGAAGTCATTTTTATTAAATCATATCTAGTAATAACAGAGAAACATTCCCAATTTTGTGAGTCAATACATGTGAACAGTTATTAATTTAAAAGACAATAAAATGAGACAGTCTGCTGCAATTTAGTGCAACCAGAAGATTCTCAGTATCCCGGAGAAATGTTAAGTCTAGTATTTCATGACATATGTTATAAAGGTTTTATAAACAAGACACTTTACTACACCCTATATCTGCTAACGTCAAATCCCTTTACAAAATATCATTTTCATTGTTCAAGAGGTTTCATGGCTCAGAAACAGAGCTATGCTCTAAAAAGATTAAAATAACTTATCTAGATATTTCAAAAGTCAATTTTCTGAAAATGGAGCAGACAGACTAGGAGTTACTTCTGTCAATCTGTGTAGCACAATTTCTGATCAACCCATGTTTTCTGAATGAAAGCAAGCAAACAGAAACACCAGCAAAATACTCCTAAATGTCTCTACATTCCACATTGGAAATATATCTCAATCGTACACCTATCTCCATTTGAGCCTGCATTCCCTTTATCCTGAACTGTGGATATAGCATCTTCACTCACTATGTTTCTCCCTCCCTTCTTGTCTTGCCAGAGTGAAATTTTCAAAATGAAAGTTACCCACTCCCCAAATTAAAACCACTTAAAATTCCCTCAGGCTCTCAGGCTAACTTCATCACACCAATTCTTTCATCAGACAGCTTCTTAAAATCCTCTTCTTGGGCCGAATTTCTGAAACATGGTGCAGAACGACAGCTCAGCCATCTCCAACAGACATGGTGGCAGCAGATCAGGAAGAAATGGGCCACTACCCCAGTTTCTGGAACACATATACTCAACGATTTGATTCTCTCCCCACCCCTTCCCAACCCCCACACCTTATTTTCAAGTTTGAATCACTGAGAAGAATAAACAATCAGCATTTTCAAAAAGAGCACACATCTCTTCCTGTTAAGGAGATTAGATAATAAAGCTATTCCAAAGCTCTTTAAAGTGGCAAAGCTGTCTACTGACCTTTTGCTGACAGAATATAAACTTCATTTTAGGGACTGCAGGCTCTATCATTTCTTCTGGAATTTCTCTCTGAGCCCAAGTAGCTACTACTATATCCACTAGGCTATGAGGGGCCAAAAACTTGCAACTGTGTAATTCCATTAATTGATGAAAAAAATTATATTTAAGTTCATTTGTGTCATATCTTAGATTCCACATATAACTATATTCAATATTCTATGATAAACCATAATGGAAAAAAATATTTTAAAAAAGAATGTATATATATATAACTGAATCACTCTGCTGTACAGCAGAAATTAACACACTGTAAACCAACTAGACTTCAGTAAAAAAATTGATAACCATAAAAAAAATATCTATATACTTTTCACAGCTAAAGCTTTTCAAATTCCTGCTTTGAGCAAAACTAAATCTAAATCAAAACTAATAAATCACAACTGTCAGCCTTCCAAGAAAGCAATACACAGTCATGACAAGATTTTCAGCATTAAGGACTTTCTTTCCTCTACAACCTGAAATGAGTATTTGTCTAGTTTAAATAGACTTTGGTTTCCAGATATGTCTTAGTTGTTTCTTTGTTTTGATAGAAAATACAACAATGTCCTTGACACACAAATCACTAACAATGAAAGAGAAAGAAGATCTATCAGAGTTTACATCTGCAAAGCCTAAATGGGGTGTATGAGTTAGGGCTGTTTCATGGTAACATTAATAAAAGTTGACATAAAATGTACCTTATTTCTTATTGTTGAGAGGTCAGAGGTGAGCTCTTAAGACGTCTTTTGATTATTAACAATACATCTAGCACACTGAATTAATCAATGCAAGGTTTGTGCTGTTTTTCAGCATTATAAACTACTCATTCTTAAATAAATCTCATTTCAAAGATTACTATCATTGAGTAAATCTTGCATTTTGCCATATATTTGTGTACAAAAAATAATAATGCATTTTTCCAACTAATAATCCTTTTAATGACATTAAATACCACACAGATGAGGGGCTTTCCTGGTGGCACAGTGGTTAAGAGTCCGCCTGCCAATGCTGGGAACACGGGTTTGATCCCTGGTCCAGGAGGATCCCACATGCCACGGAGCAGCTAGGCCTGTGCTCCACAACTACTGAGTCTGCGCTCTACAGCCCGTGAGCCACAACTACTGAGTACACGTGCCACAACTACTGAAGCCCGCGCGCCTAGAGCCCGTGCTCCACAACAAAAGAAGCCATTGGAATGAGAAGCCCGCGCACCCAACAAAGAGTAGCCCCCGCTTGCCGCAACTAGAGAAAGCCCGTGCAGCAGCGAAGACCCAATGCAGCCAAAAATAAATTTAAAAAATAAATAAATTAAAAAAAAATACCACACAGATGCAAAGGCACAAAAAGTAAAAGCGAGTCTGGAGGTGTCTGACCCACCTCGTAGTTTCCTCCTGAGGAAACAGCATCTTCAGGCCTGAGCACGAGGTACTGCACACACAGCCCATGCAAGACTAGGACCCAACGGACAGCTACCTTGCCACTGCAAAAGCCACACAGAAACCAGTCGGAGGCTGGTAAAGAAACTGTGTCGTTTATATAACAATGCTGAAACTAAAGTGCTGGGGTAAATGCTTTTTGAGATATTACTGCTAACTATTACAGTTTCTGGTGGATAAGTTATTTTGAAAATGAGTCCAAATATTTGTCTCGAAACACTCCTACCCCAAAAAGGACGTAAAGTTTTGAAAACGAAACCCAAATAGCAATTAGAAAATTAATCTACTCAAGAATGGAAAAGCCTGGCTGTACAGCATTCTGGGTTCTGAGATCTTTTCAAGAGTAAGGCAAACACAGAAAACAATGTCTAGACGTCCTGCTGAAATTAGATCAGCATGGAAAAAGTAACCTTTAGAATTATGATCCTGGAGGTCAGTACAAGGGCGTTTGTTACATTATTTTGCATACATTTGTGTGTGAAGTATAGTTCAGGGGAGGGAGGGAAGGAGGGCTGAGGGATTTTTTCAAAGGGAGAGGAATGGCTTGGAGGAGGGCCATCCAGAGACCCAAGATCCAGAACGAGGCAGCAGCAAAAGAAAGGAAATAAGGAGGAATCCTCCGCATAACTTCATGCCCACAACAGAAGGAGTGACAGAGGACATCTGGTGGGCTGACTATTCTATTAATTGCCATACAGTGGCCACAGGAAGAGGAGACTCCAGAGAGGAAAGAAAATTCCTAGTTTTAGGCATGCTGAATTTGAGGTGACTTTGAATATCCAAGAGGCAACGAAACATATATGGATTTAGAGCCCAGGAGAGGGTATGGAGCTGAGGGTGTAGATTTAGGCGTGATCAGCAAGCAAGCAGCGGATACACCATGGAAGGGCTGGGTTTCCCAGGGAATGTGCATAAGGCAGGAATGTCAGTGGCAGTGCTGCTTAGAGCTCAGGATTCAAGCCCCACCCAGGGGAGTACAGGACCCATGGCAACGTCTGCCCTGGGGACCTGCAGGGTGTGTGCTTCCCCATTGGGAGAGAGAAATGAGGAATTCTGCCAAAATAATACTGATTTTATGCAATTACAGGTTTGTGGGGGCGGGAAGGGAGGGAGGAAGAGAGAAGGGTGAGGAAGGGAGAGAATGAGAATACAACCAGCAGCTCCTCTAATTTAACTCTTTTCTCGCACACTTGGAACAACGTTGAAAAAAACGTTCCCTGAGGAAAGCACTCTGCCACCAGTTGTGAGGCTGACTGTTGCTCTTAAAATCCTAAAGGAGAGTCTGCTGCCAGCCAGTGGCAATTGTGAAGTCATATTTGTGAACAGGGCCTATAGTAAGAAAAAATTTTTTATGATTTCCCTCTTCAGATGATGGGCATGAAGGGAGGGAACGAGAATACACAAGGAGTTAATAAGCATGTAAGGAACACAGAAAACGGCTTTTAAAGAGTCAGCAGACCTGTGGAAAACAAGGGTGATGCAATCAGTTGAAAATGAAGAACAAGAGAGTGGCTTCATTTGAAAATAATAAATCCCTTCTCTCTGAACTGCTCACCCAACACTGGCTAAATTAAAACACATAAAAATGACAGGAAAACAATGCTCACTTCGAAAATATTGCTCCATTTTGTTCTCTGGTGTTTTCACCCTCTACCACTCACTTCAGCTTCCTTACAAACCCAGGAGGAATGACCACGTGCACTCCTATCAAAGCTGTGCCTTAAAAGAAATCCGAGGTAGGTGATCAGCACAAGGCAGACCCTTTTTTTCATATAATCTTCTTCCACTCAAAGCAGAATAGACTCTTCCGGTGATATTAGGGTAGGGCATTCATATCCATTCACAAAGACTCCAAATTTAGGTAGTTTTGTTCTGGTTTGGGTTTTTTTTCCTTTTTATTTTTAACAGACTTTATTTTTTGGAGCAGTTTTAGTTAGGTTCACAGCAAAACTGAGAGGAAGGTACAAGGTTTCCCATACACCCTCTGCCCCCCACATGCATAGCCTCCCTGATACCCCCATGAAATTGGTACGTTTATTACAACTGATGAACCTATACTGACACATCATTAGCACCCAAAGTCCAGAGTTTACCTAGGGTTACAGAGGGTTCACTTTTGCTATTGTACGTTCTATGGGTTTGGACAAACACATAATGACATTTACCCACCACTGCAGTATCACAGAGAACAGTCTCACTGCCCTAAAATCTCTGTGTTCCACCCATTCATCCTTCCCTCCCCCCTAATTTCTGGTAACCACTGATCTTTTTACTATATCCATAGTTCTGCCTTTTCTAGAATGTCACAGAGTTGGAATCATACAGGATGTAGCCTTTTTAGACTGGCTTCTTTCACTCAGTAATGAACACTGAAGCTTCCTCCATGTTTTTCATGGCTTGATAGCTCATTTCATCTGGATGTACCAGTTTTTTTTCCATTCACCACCTGAAGGACATCTTGGTTGCTTCCAAGTTTTAGCAATTAGGATTAAAGCTGCTAAAAATATCTGTGTGCAGGTTTTTGTGTGGCTGACAAATTTCTGATAGGTGTGTTTTTTAAAGAAAAACATAGGGAATGCTTTTCAAAATGTCTTTACGTTCTCCTCACTTCATACAGGAGTTGAGATGGCTCCTCCGGCACTTCCTAACTGCCAGGAAGTATCAACTTAACATCAAGCACACCAACCCTTTTCTACTAAATTGAAGATGCACAATTCATGCTTATGCATATATTCATTTTTAAATACACCTTTATTGGAGTATAATTGCTTCACAATACTGTGTTAGTTTCTGTTGTACAACAAAGTGAATCCCCATATCCCCTTCCTCTTGAGCCTCCCTCCCACCCTCCCTATCCTACCCTTCTAGGTGGTCACAAAGCACCGGGCTGATCTCCCTGTACTATGCAGCTGCTTCCCACTAGCTAGCTATTTTACATTTGGCAGCGTATATATGTCAATGCTACTCTCACTTCGCCCCAGCTTCCCTCTCCCCGCCCCGTGTCCTCAAGTCCATTTTCTATGTCTACATCTTTATTCCTGCCCTGCCACTAGGTTCATCAGTACCACTTTTCTTTTTTTAGATTCCATATATATGCCTTAGCATGTATATAGTCTAAGAGACACACAATTTATAGGTCGAGAAAATAACCTTTGAAACCAAAAGGCAACAACTTATTTTAACCAAGACCTCATAGTAACAAAAAGATACAGTTCTATAGAGAACAGGATGTTCCACAGAATGCTCTCTTTTATTACTGGGACTGGCAGATGTCAAGTAAAATTAACTTTTACAAGCAGCTGCTCTTTTAACTTCATTGATTTTAACAACAGAAAATCCTGAGTCTTTGTGAACTGCATTTTCTTATAATAGCAATGGACCCCAATTACAAATCCCAAACAGTGAGAATCCACATTCTATTCGTCCTGCTCTTGGAACCCAATTTGTTCCTTGGTTTCATGTTCAGATGCCTACAGCACTTTCCGGTTTTCCTCGGGCTCAGACACATCATTTCACTGGATCTTCACAACAGAGCTGGTTTCATCATGCAATGCTTTGGCACATGGATCTTTCTCTACCAGCTGCCCACAAACATGATTTCTAGTACATGGGCTCTAAACACCAGCCAACAACGTTGTCAAGCAAAATGCATACGTTCCACTTGAGCTCTAAACATGCCCAAGTAGTTTAATTAACAAAGAATATTAAGCAATGCAGAGTTAACAAGGTATTTCCAGTTCAGGGGTCTGGATGATACAAAGAACTGAGAGAGTAAACCTGGGAATAGTGCAAGCAGACATCCCAGGGCTGATTTCTGATCATGAAACCTATGGTGTGAAAAAAAGCTTGTTATTCAAAGGCTAAGCTAAGCACTTTAACGATGCTCTACATCATTTAAAAATGCAAAACAATTACTTGAGCAAGGGAAAAAGGAATGAAGAGATACGTGGTGCTAAATGTACATGGATCGCTGAATTTTCTCCCTTAGAGTTAAACACCCATAAAATCATTTTACTTCTAGAATACTCTGATAATTTGAGTACCAAGTTCTTAAACTACTATAGTAAGCAGTTTCACAATGAGACTTCTCACAAGCAAAACCAAGATCTGGCAAGTGGAATTCAACATGTTGGCACCCAAGAGACTGAATTGTCGATCTTTTGTCCTCTTAAAGGACCGCTGTTTTGTGTGGGAATGAGAGTGGCAGCAACACGACCTGCGTTCCTCATGTTTTTACTAAATGCAGAGCATTCTGCTAGGAGTTCTACACAGACTCCAATTCTACAACGTTCTCTAAAAGGGTTATTACCCCTGAGGCACATCAGGGGCTTCAAGAACTATTCAGCCAAAGGCACCAGGGAACCAGTGACCTTTATGCCTTAATATTTTAGTATTTATCGTAAAAATTTACCCCACATTTATACTTGATTCTAGAACATGTCCTTCTTAGTTTTACTATAAAAATGTTTATTTTACCACTGAGTAAAACAGCACCATTGTGCTATACATACTTTATATATGCCCAAAGATGTATAATCCCATAGATTTTGCCATCTTATAGCTTTAGAAAACACATGACCACACTTTTACTCCTTATAGTCCCCCTGAAAGCAGTCTCTGCTGGTACATTTGGGATGAGGGGATTGGCTGAGATGATTCTGGCTCCTGCTACATTTCACTGGCCAAGTCCTGTGTCACTTCATGTAACTATCACAATTATAGAGGGATAGACCGGACATTTGTTTCCGCCATATATCTTTTCCATCCATTTAATAAATCTGTGAGGCAATAACTGAAGTTCTAATGTTCCTTATTCATTACTACCATATTTTCTTTCATCATTTTTGTCTCCCAAAACATCTCTACCATATTTATCTAAATTTACATTTGTCAACTTATTTAATGTAAGAAGTATACTTATCTGGGTTTTCCAGAATGAAACTATTCCTTTTCTGTTTGTTGTATTTAATCCTTTAACATTAATTTATTAAATAATCTGAAATTAATGTCAAAGGACCCACAATTATATTTAACTACCAGGTGAAGAGACACACAGAAGATATGTATGAGTAAGTACTTTCATTTTTCTATGACAACTCTTTTTCCCTTGATTTGGTCTTTCATGAGCACTTGGACATGGAGACAGGGCCCGGAGGAGTGGAGCGACAGGGGTGGACAAGGACTGTCATTACAGCCTTAGTGACAGGCACTGTTGGGTGACAGAACACAGTCCCTGAGCATGCACTTGAAGACCCAGAGGGCTGGAGGTGATTAAAAACAACTCTACTTCTACCCACAGCTGAACTTCCATGTATTTTCTAGGATGGCAGCCCAGATGGCTCACAGCATACCTCCAAATGAGAATGTTAACGCGCGCTGCAGAAGGCATTCACTACTGAGCACTAGAGCTGCCTCTCCTTGCTTCTGTGACCTACTCTTCTCAGTCAGCTCAGAGCACCTGGACTCCTTCCTTGATAAAGACCCTGCTTTTGTAGAAGTAAATGTTTCCAGTTCGGTGCAAACAGCCCAGCGTGCCTCCACATCTCACTCTCAGTTTACTTCCCTAACCTGAAATAATCAAATTTTGCACTATTGTTGGCTTCATTCAATTCGGTTGAAATTTAAGCTATTTTCTCTATCCATGAATAAGTCTTACAGTTTTCCTTTAAAAATAAGTAGGACTATTATAGAATTTTGTTCCTCTACTTAACGAATTTAAGAATTTAAATTTAAATTAAAAGAACTTAAGAATTTCTACACTTAAGCCCTTCTGAAAAGAGCTTCTTAAAATATTTGACCAGCTTTCAATAATGCACAGACAAGAAGGTTTTGCCTTGCCCTATGATTATAAAATTTCTTATCACTATATTTAAAACAAATCAGAACAGAAAATATTTTTTTCCATTACTAGGACATAAATATGAATAACCACCACTCATTATTAGAAGGCAATAGAGAAGTATAATGTCTTTACTGTGATAAGGAGATTTAAACAATGCCAACTGGACTTTCCACCTCAGCACTCCACCATCAGATAAGATGATTTTCAAAATAATTCACCGTAAATTTGGAGACAAAACTCACTACAACTGAAGAAGTATGAAGGAAAATGAAGTAATTGTATTTTGAAATGTTTCAACCAACACAACAGAGTACCCCAAATCCTCTTCTTTTCTTTCTTCCTTTTTTTTTTTTTTCAAAATTAAGAATTATCACAAGTAGCAACCTGGATGCTTGATGTCTTCTCATTTCTAAACTCAGACATTTCAAATCCCCTTAAGAACACCAACCCAAACCCCTAAATTTAATTTATTAATAGAAAAATATAAAGCCATTCATAGTTAATTTAGATCACCAGTAAATGAAAATTGCAAGCAAAACTCCATTTTCCTAAGAAAGGTCAAAATTTTTTTACTCCTTATTTCCTTCCTAGGCTATGACTTTTTCTATTATTTAAAAAATTGGAGACAGTAAGTAGAGTCTGTGGTAAAGAAGAAATGCTGGTCTGAAAATTGAAAGAATCCTTCCCTGCTGGTTTAGCTGGAGAAGGTTTTTAAAAATAATGTGGCTATCATAACAAGCACCTATCGTCCTGACAGGGCAAAGTTATGAGCTGCCGTTTGAGTGATAGACACTCCCCTGCAAGCTGTCTAGGGTGTGGATTCCAGACCATGGTGACATACATATTGTGATTACGTGCACCTTAATCTAGCCCAAAGCACCAAGGAATGAAATCAAGAGGGGGGTAAAGTAAGCATGTTTAAAGATACATCTCGTAAGAGTAATCATTTTAGCACAGCATATTTGTAAAACATCCTTTCACATCAGAACAGCTAGTTGAGACTTTTAAAAGACCATGACATACATTTGACCGACAGCTTTCCAATGACATTATTTCACACCTCCTGGCACGAACAGGTTGATAGTGTTTGATGGATAACCAGATAAGCAAAGGACAAGTCTGAGCAACAGCCATCCTTTATATCTGACATCTTCACACTTTACTACATATCTTAGGAAAGGGGAAAGGGAACAAAAACCTGCAGGCAATGTTAGTTCCAAAATATCTCACTACATGACTTCCCTGGTGGTGAAGTGGTTAAGAATCCACCTGCCAACGCAGGGGACACGGGTTCGAGCCCTGGTTCGGGAAGATCCCACATGCCGCGAAGCAACTAAGCCCGTGTGCCACAACTACTGAGCCTGCGCTGTAGAGCCCACGTGCCACAACTACTGAAGCCCGCATGTCTAAAGCCCATGCTCCGCAACAAGAGAAGCCACTGCAATGAGAAGCCCGCACACCGCAACAAAGAGTAGCCCCTGCTCGCCACAACTAGAGAAAGCCCGCACGCAGCAACAAAGACCCAATGCAGCCAAAAAAAAAAAAAAAAAATTTACTACACACAGAAAGGCCCAAATCAAAATCAGTATTACCTTGAAGCAGTCAATGCTTAAGTAAAAACTCATTTTGTTGCAATTAAAGAGTCGACAACAGTTATACAATTGGGGTGAGAGAGAGATTTGCATCTTACATTTCTTAAAGTTTACTTTCTCCAATAAAATGTTCCGAATGAACAGCCACAAGATCCCCTAGACAAAGCACAGTTCACCAAATGCAAAGCTTGTTTTTTTTCTGTTCTGCTATTTGTGCCTTGCTTACATTTCCCCCTCAGTTTGTTCATTTTAATCGAATGTTCATGAATGCCAGCATAAACTATAATCAGTCCTACTAAGATGCTTCAATAGTGTTGGCATGTGTACTACCACACAGCTGACAAATTTAAAAGTCAATGACTGAAAAACACATATATTTGTCTTAAATCTCCATTGAGTTTAACTTTTTTTAAGTGATATTAACATTATGTAAAAGTCCTCAGCAGACTTTTTTCATTAAAGATACATCATCATAAAATTATAGGCAATGAAAGACTTAAGGCAACTGGACATCTGCAACAGTAGACTATGAATTTTCACCAACTTTCTAGCTAGAAGTCAACGATAGAGCTGTTGGCCCCTATGCCAGGAGAGAACCAAGATGCTTGTCACTAATACAGCAGGGGCAAATCTAGAAGGAAAGGTCAGAGTTCACTTTTGCCCATGTTAAGTTTGAACTGGCTGTTAGACATCCAGGTAGAACTACCTGGACACAGGAAATAAAGCTGCAGAACTGGGCTTCCCTGGTGGCGCAGTGGTTGAGAGTCCTCCTGCCGATGCAGGGGACACGGTTTCGTGCCCCGGTCCAGGAAGATCCGCGGCTGGGCCCATGAGCCATGGCCGCTGAGCCTGCGCATCCGGAGCCTGTGCTCCACAACGGGAGAGGCCACAACAGTGAGAGGCCCACGTACCGCAAAAAGAAAAAAAAAAAAAGAAAAGAGAAAATAAAAAGCTGCAGAACCAGTCAGCCATTCTCAGAACATTCTGTAGATTGTGTTTTAACAAAATTTCTACCCTGAAAACTACAGCAATCAATGTCTTGCAATTTTAGTGCTCCTTTTTATTATCAGCTACAATTATAGATACAAGTGTCACTTGCTACAGGACCACCAAGGTCTAAGATCCCTTAATACAACTGAAGCCTTGCAAGAAGCTCTGAAGTCACCCAACAATTCTCAGAATATTGAGCCATCATTTTTGTAGGGATGCACTGACAGGATGGTAGCTACCAGCCACATGTGGTATTAAGTCCTTGAAATGTGGCCAGTCCAAATTGGGATGCGCTGTAAAACATGTACCAGGGCTTCTCTGGTGGCGCAGTGATTGAGAGTCTGCCTGCCGATGCAGGGGACACTGGTTCGTGCCCCGGTCCTGGAAGATCCCACATGCCGCGGAGCAGCTGGGCCCGTGAGCCATGGCCGCTGGGCCTGCGTGTCCGGAGCCTGTGCTCCACGGCGGGAGAGGCCACAACAGTGAGAGGCCCGCGTACCGCCAAAAAAAAAAAAAAAAAAAAAAAAATGTACCAAATTTTTAAAAACTAGAAGAATGTAAAATAGCTCACTAAAAATTCTGTATATTGATAACATGTTGAAATACTGGTTCAATGAAAGACAGTAAAATTAATCTCATTCTTTTAAAACCTTTTTAGTGTGGATTCCAGAAATTTTTAAATTACATACGTGGATCACATTTTATTTCTACTGGACAGGGGATTTCTGAACCAAAGGTGAATATGACTTCTTTCTGGTACCAACACAAGCAGTAATAACATGCTATTTAAATAATTTAAATCTTGGAGCATGAAGAAGAGTAACTGAAAATCACTAGTGTCACATGCAATCATTAGAAACAGAAAATCATCCATCTTACATGTGGTCGCAAAAACACATTTTGTGCATGCCCCAATAGGAGATAAATCAGAACTATAACCCCCACACACACAAAAAAAAAGGTAAGGAGAAATGTATCTCTTTAATGAAAACAACAGCAACTTCTCCCAAGTATTTATACAAAATCATAAAATTACATATTGAAAATATTTTTTCAAGCAGGAAGGTTATAGAGAAAATATGTCCCTTATTACACTGAGAAATACTTTATCAGATACAGTATGAATTAATGAATTTATTTTCCAAGTTTTAAATTATATATTATAGAGATGATTTCCCTCACTTCACATATGCAGAATAACCGAGAACCTCAGGGCTTAAAAGATAACTTACTCTAATTCATCTTAATTTGTGGATAATCTATTCTTTCGCTCCAAAAGGTTTTAGGTTTCTTTGGCTACGATATTCTTAAATTTCACTAATCTACCAAGATGTGGGTTTTTCTTATCTTTCCTCCTTGGTATTCTATTAGTCCTTTCAATCTGAAGTCTTTGTTCTTTCTTAATTCTGAATAATTTACCATCATTAGTTCTTCAAATATTCTTCTCTCTGCCAGTTTCTTTTCTCCCCTCTGGAATTCTATTCTTTGAATGTTGGCACCACTATGTCTCGCCTCCATATTTCTTAGCTTACTTGCTATTTTCTATCCCTGCTTTTCCTCTGCCTTCAGAATTCCTTCAAGTTCAATAATTCATTTTTCACTTGTATCCATCTTGTTTATCTGATTTATTAAGTTCTGTAACTCCAACTACTGTATCTGTCATATCTAGTATTTCCACTTCGTTCTTTTTATGACTTCTTGCTCCTTCTTAATACTAAGTATCCTCCTTTTATCACTGAATATATGTATTACGTTTATTTTACGTTATTAATCCATCTGTTCTAATGATTCTACTTCATGAAGCATACACCATTCAGTTTATCTTTTTATGTTTTCAATAGTAGTTGTATCTTCATGTGTCTAATTATTTTGGGCTATGAGGTCATATTCACCAAAGGATATGAGCTAATAGATCTGGAAACCTGTGAAAAATGGCCCAAACTCAAGTCCTATCCCTCCCTGTGAATTTGAGAAGGAAGGGGGAGGAGGGATTAGCCACAGGCACCAAATAACCACTCTTGACCACTTCTGTTTACTGGAAAGGATTATTTAGCTACTGAACTCTAAAAGCAGCAGCACCGGGAGGAGGCAATTTCCATGCAATCCTCAAGCCCCAGGAGGAACAAGGGCCCTGGGGTTGCTGGTTGGCTGGGACCTGTTTTTTCTCAGCTCCTCACCCCAGCAGGGCCCCTGTGCGGCCCTGACAGCACCCTACCCACATCAATTTCTGGAGCAGACGGGCAGGCAGTCACTGTTTCAAGCCACTGGAAAAAGTCAGGTCAAAAACAAAACTTGAAAGGAAAAACCGTAAAACAATGCATCTTCTCCTGAGTCCTCAGGCCACCCTATATCCAAGGCTAAACCACCTATACACGCACACCAACCCATAGCAGCCTCCCCACCCCTGGAGTTTTCATGGCTATTTTAATTATTTCCTGAGATCCAGGCTTTCCTCTTACGTCTGCAGTGTCTCCATGGTTAGTTTTGGGAAACAGAGCCAACAGCCCACGTTCCCTCTCCATCCTGACAGAGTATCAAGTAACTGAGCAAAGCAATGAACTCCCTGTGCTACAGTTTAGGAAACTGGTAAAATACTAGAAAACAGGATTATCTGTAAGGATAACTGATGACACAGTATAAATCTAAGGCTTTTAAAGCAGGACACACGCTCAGTTAAAAATACAAACAAACCTCTAATCCAGTTGTCAGACTAATGCCAACAACACATCTCCACCCCTGAGATATTTCTGGCACAACATAAGCATCGCTGGGAAGCTGCCACCCCTTGAGCAGCCACGTAAGAGTTAAGTCTCGGGCTGGAACATCTCCTTAGGAGAGGATGAGCTGTCACAGCCCGCGATGCTCACCGCTCTCCTGGGAATCTCTCTCCCTGCTCTGGGTCTGAGGTGTACTTTTTCATTCTGCTCAAGCCTGTGTGTCAGGTGACACCTGGCCAAGCCCACTGCCGATGCAGCGGGCAGGAGGGGACAGGTCCTTTGCCCGCAGCACAGAGGGGAACAAACAAACCACCTTCCTGCAGCCCCGCTGGCCTGGGGGGGCCCTGTGCACTGCTGAAGCCGTCCCTGCCCTGCATCCTCTCCACGTGGGTAAGTGCTGTTTCATGCCAGCTGTGAGAGTAGTGCCTTTTTGGTGACGCTGACACCTGCAGGCCACAGTGGGCTGACCTCCTGGGTGATGCCTGTGCTCCCCTCTACCAGGCAGGACTCCTCATCTGAGGTGGTAACATGTGTCACTTGCTCCAAGTACAAACATACTCTCAGAATCACAGATTTTTCAGTAAAATTACAGGTGACTTGAACCTATATTCTACTTTTTAGCTAACCACAGTTTCTGCTTTAAAAGGCACAGCCTTGAAACCCTATTGTATAAACCCCGGAGCTGACCCACAACCACTGTCCTCATTCACATTACACTGAAGATGATGGGGGGGGTGTGGGGAGGGGAGGTGGGTGGGGAGGGGGGAAGGGGAGAGACAGGAAATGCCACCGAGGCAATTAGTCCCAGGAACACTGAGCCACCAGGATTCCAAACACCACCAGTAGCAACACCACACCATCACTGGCCTCTGTCTTAGTGGATCCTCCTTTCCAACCTCAGGGTTACACACTAGGACTTTAATGTGTGTGGGGCTGAAAGGGGAAATCAGGCAGGAGGAACACAGTAGTGAACAGTGTGCACCTGAGCTTCAAGTCACACATGCCTGGATTCAAATCCTAGCCCTCACTAGCTTACGACTTTGAAGTGATTATTTAATTCCTTAGGGCCTCAACTTCCTCATCTGTAAAATGAGGGGACTAGTTCCTATTTCACATGGCTACTGTAAGAACTAAAAATAATAAATGAAAGAAACTTATAGATATATAATATAGTATGTTATATATAATAAATGCCTTCAATTATTTATTCAGCAAATATGCACTGTGCAAAACAACAGGCTCCATGCTAAGAGCTAGTACTAGTTGTTACTACTATTAACCACTACTAAAACTACCACCATCACCATTATTATTACTTCTATTATTTCAGATAAATTGACAAGCTTCACTCAGAGTTAATATGCTTACTCTTGAGGCAATTACCCTAAGAGTACATTTACTGGTTTCTCAAATTATTTCAATTCCCAATGGATCCAATCTACTCCTTTAAAATATATATATATATTTATTACTATATGGTTTTTAGTAAAATGCCACCTCCACAAAGTATCAGCTTCTCATTATTTCTGAACACAGTGCTTATAGTACCATAAAAATAATTACTTTAGGTTCCAAATTTCATTGATCAAATAAACTCAGCCCCAAACATGATACACATTTCTACATTTCTTCTACAATATTATCCCCAAACTAGAGAATTCCTTAAAAAGAAATACATATACATTCATTAATACAAATACACATGGACACCTTGAAACACGTTAGATTATGTCTCTCTTACACTAGTTTCCACCTTCTTGTCCATCTTTACTATGTGAACATTTCATAGAAGAGGGCAGACTTGAAGACACTGATTCAAAACCAAGTTGCACGTTTGTTCCAATTAAAATTTACTATTAAGCTGATTAGAAGACATTTTTGTTGTAACTTTCTAGCAGAATTGTCAGAACTTCACTAGTGATCTTTTACCTTGCTTTTCTGATGCAACAGTGACTAAAAATTCAATGGCTAAATAAATGTCACAAAAATAAATATTAAGTGCTTCTGCCACTCAATAAACAAGTTTTTCTGAAATGCTTTATTTGGGGAATATGAATAAAATCCTTATGCTTCTAACTAGAAGAAATTAAATGTATCCTCTATGTGGGGGGAAGAAGAGATTATGGCTCCAGCAACTTTTATATAAATAATCAACCACAGAAATATCTGTTGAGTATCTACTCAATTTTGATCCATTTTCCCCTGACATGCACCTCACCAGACCAAGCTGTTTCACTCAGTGAAATAATGCTGGTGTTCTAGTGTTTTCCAAGATCTCATTTCTGATGTGCAGGTTTGTTGCACAGGTTTGTCACTCAGTGTGAAATATGACTGGTTGGGTTATAAAGACAATACAACTGCTGGGGAAGTTGGCCATGTCACATTCACTGGACACATCAGGAACGTGTCCACGGCGCCCAGTGTCCTCTGGAAGCCAAATCTCACGTCTCTGCTCGGGCTGGGTCTCTTAATTATCATCTCTCCCTAAGGATGAGTATAAGAACAGGAGGCTCCAGGTGTCTGCTCTCCTGCTTCCTGCCCCCAGTCTCATGCACCTCCACCCTATACTCACTCCCCTTTGTCGTACCAGCGATAGGCCTAACGTGCTCTGCTTTTCCCTTGAATAAATCTTGTAAGTGACTCCTCCCTGCCTTCAAGACCACCCTTAGCGTGGTCTGCCTCTTCCTGCCTCTCGTTTAGCAGCATCCCTCACCCACTCCTCCTCCCTGAGGCTTTGCGCTCCAGCCACTCTGAACCCCCATCCTCAGCACTGGTCCAGGAGGCTCCAGGAGCTCCACGCCTCTGTTCTGTGGATTCCATTCGTCCCTCTACACACTCCACCCCCCTCCATTCCTTACAAGCCTCCCAGGAAACATCTCCTATCTGTCCCAGCCATAACCTGACAGTTGATGACTCCCTCCTGTGCTTCGCACACGTGTATGTTTGCTTGTCACTCTCCCTCTCCTGGACTCCAAGCTCCTTGAGGGCTGCTCATCTCTGCCCCCATAAATGCAGCATAGAGTTTACACTCAATAAATGACTCTGTCAAATGAATGAACTAGCCTCGGCATGTAAGGGAACTGTCCGGCACACAGTAAGCACTCATTAAATACCTACCAAATAAACCAAATAAACAAATAAATGGATAATTCTCTAGCGATCGGTAATGTGTGGACCACTACAGACGTTCCTATTTCCTATGACCTAAGAGTTCTCAAAATACTGATTAAACATTTTCCTATCTTCTATTCTGCCTTGGAGACCTAAAACTCAAAGAACAAGAAAATACAGCACTATACTTACCAGCCCTTTCCATCGACCAATATCCACTCAGATCTACATTAATGGTTACAAACATCAAACGCTGAACTAATTTACAGGACCTGTCTCTGTCCACCTACATTAGGCAGAACTCTCAAAGGCAAGGAACAGACACCAAAGTCTAACCACCTGAGGAGGAAAACAGCAACTGTTAAAAGGAGTCCAGGCTGGAGCAGCTCAGAGAATCTCAGGAAGAGCTACAGCAAACAGGTCAGTAGCAGGCCTCACAGAACAGAGCCCAGGCTCTGCCTATCAGCTCAGTTTGGGGAAAGATATCCTAGACTAACCACCGTGGCCAGAAGGATGTGAAGCTATGATTTCCCAGCTTATGTGACAGGGTCGCAGAACCTGGGCCTCCTTCTACTAATCACCCCACACAGCTAAACCACTAGTCAAATATCCCCAAAACACCAGCTCCACAGTAAATGTCTTTACAACTTCATTGGCAAGGATCCATCCACTCATCAATAATGGGTCACTGTTCTAGGTGCTAAGGACAGAACCATGAATAAGGCAAAGTCCCTGCCCCCTGGTGGTGGAGACAGTAAACAAACACAAAGTTTAAGGTCAGGACAGTAAGTGCAGTAATGACAATGGCCAGGGGAGGGGTGATGAGGAAGGCTTGGAAGGTCCAGGCTACTGCAGGCAGGAAAATTTCTCTTAGAACATGACACCCGAGGAGAGAGACCCGAATACAGTGAGGGCCCAAACCACCTAAACATCTGGGGAAAAACATTACAGGGTGAGGGAAGAACAAATGCCTGAAGTCCAAGTGTAAACACAGAAAGCTGGAAAGGAGCGGTCCCAGGGGAAGGAAGAACAAGAACGGCCCTGAAACAAGGACAGGATGGAACGGCTAGTGAGCCATCAGGAAACGGGATTTCAAAAAATGACACTGAGCAGACAGACAGGAACCACACTGTGCTTTTAGATCATGGTTAGGAATCGGGATTCTTTATCCTGAGGGTGATAAGAAGCCATGTGTCTTCTCATCCCAAACAAACTACTTTTACTTGAGACGTGTATCTACGCCTTCTTACTCTAGAACAACAAGAACAGCACAGCAACTACAACAGCTAATGACAGCATAATCCCTACAACAATCCCTGCCTCTATTATTTACTTTCTGAACATCTGTGTAAATACTATAATGTATCAGGTTTCTGAATCTGTTATAAAAAGATTTTGTACAATCATCCCAGTGAAAAACATGATTTTAATTTTCCATGTTCTAAAGCTTTTAAATCTATTTAAACTCAAACAAGGTCAAAATATTGTTTGTGAATAAGCAGAATGAAGTAAACAAATTTTTAACTATTAATAGCAACCAACAATCATAGGATAGAGTATTTGAAATACCATGAGGTACTGTTAAATCAGTAAATAAAATGATACAAAGCCTAATAATATTTTAATGACATCAGAACTACTTAATATCTTAGTCACTTAAGTGTCAAACTCAGGCCACTTCATTTATTTACTTTTTTTTTTTTTTTACTACTTCTACATCACAATTAAATTGTCTTCTTGTGCCTCTGTTCAATACTAGCTCACACTGCATTGTAAGTTATGTAACGTTTCAAAGAAAATAAATATTTCATTTTACAACAAAGGTACTTCTGCTGGATGAAACACCAAGCCTCAGTGATGGATGATGCTGTACCGCCAACAACCAGTGCCTCCCCAATCAAAAGCCCTACATGCAACACAGCAAACAGAATCGCCTTCACTGTTCCCATTCTCTTATCCCATTCTGTTCCTTCTTTTGCTTTCCAGGCCCACAGAACGTCATAATCTACACTGAATTCAGTCAATATTAACACTGCCTTTTGCTAGCAATCCTTTCCTCCACCAGGATTTTCACTAGGAAATCCTAGCTTCTGGTTTATCTGACAGTCATAAACTTTGATTTAGGTGGGGGTTTTTTAAGCTATGTATCATATGTGATTAGCGTGTTTTCATGTTCACCGTAATATTTTTGTTAAATATAATTTCTAAGATATACAGGTAGACATCTGTGTGTCCCTTTTAAAACCAGCCCACTGATAGAATTATAAGATATATTGTTTATGTTGCAGGCATTTCTTTTTGCTGCTGCTGCTGTTTAAACATTTAATGAAAGACTGTATTGTGTTCATATCCCGAGGCTTTAATCAAAACCACAGTTTACAAAATGAATAATCTGGAATCATCCAAAATGTCTTACAAAAAAACAATCTACTTTCCTAAGAGGATCAAGGTGGCCATCTGACTTGGCCCCAATCTCCCTGCTCAAAAAATCTCTGTATGTGGCACATCCTTCTCGTCCTTTCCTCCTGGGTCCACGAAAGACGGACCCAGGCAGAGACAATGCCTCCTCCTGTCTCTTGACGCTGTCCCTAGGGCGGTGCCCTCTCATCTTGCTTCTTCCTCTCCAGCACCCTTGCTCTGCAGCTTTGAGATGACTTGTTCTCACCTGCATCTTAAATCATTCAAGGTCCTACTGGTTCCTCTTTTCTCTTCATATAAGCATGCTTATTTCTCCTGTGTTTAAAAAAAAAAAAATCCCCAAACTTACTGCTGACATTTACACCTCAATCCCTCGGCTCAGGCACCTTCACATCCCAGTGGACTGCACTGCCTCCCATACCTTTCTTCTAGCCGCATCTTCCTCCATCTTCCATGGGACAGGAACCTGCTAGCCACCAACATCTATTAAATTGGTCCCTCCTAGGCTTCCTTCTAAAGCTGGCTCATGTATTTCTTTGGTTTACTACTGCCCATGTCCAAGCAAAAGGTGAAGTATCATCTCTCTGTATTTAATCTTCAAATAGTTCTAGCCCTAAACTTTCAAAGCTACAGACTCAGAGTTATAACTTCCTTCTAGACACTTCCACTCGAATATGCCGGGTACACTCAAAACGATATTGAAACCAAATTCGTCATTGTCCCAAAACTAAAAACAAAATTCTGAATTCACTTTTGTCAACAGTACCCCAACCATTCATCACCAAACACCAATACTTAAGTTTTCATTACACTTTCTCTCTCCATGTTCTTTACTGTACACATCCACACAGACATTCCCACCATCCCCCTCTGCTCTTAAACACACGTCATGCATCTATGACTCCAACTCTCAGTCCACAAGGTTCTCTCCACCTGGATCACCTGCCTAACTCAATCCTTCCACCTCATCTCCAGCTAAGGAAATCCTACTCACCCCTTAAGGCGCATTTCAGATGGTCTCTTCTTCCATCACACCTTTCCTGCCTCCTTCAACAGGGTATCACCTCTCCTTCTGCTGAATGCCGTAACTACTCCTTCTAGAATGGAAATGCCATGCTCAGGCTGATAGTGTAGTTATTTGTTTTCGCTTCTTGTCACACTACATGGTCTCCATATTCATGGCTACATTACTCATCTTTTCATCTTGCCTGGACTCTAGCTGGTGACCTTGCAGATGGTACGCAATACATGTTGGCTAGATTTTCAACAGGTAAAGTATTTCGCAAATCTTAAACACACACACACACCACACACACTTAAATATGCTGTCAAGTCTTTATCTACAATCCCCTTAGCCATCTAAGCACCATTATGAGGACTGTGGTACACTCGAATGTTCTTTAAATGCCACATGTATATAGGACATTATATCCAGCTGTGAGAGAGGAAAAAAAAAGCTTTCGCCCCCTGCAAGACAGTAGTAACAGCATTTTAGATTACGCTTAAAAGTCTAGAAATCTCCAAGAAACAGCTGCAAATTATTTCCTGCTCAGACAGAAAAAAATTAGTTCTCTTTCTACTCAAGTTAAGACCTGAGATACAAGATGAATCATGAAAAGGGTATGAATAAAAGCAGTCAACATGTAACTTTTCCAATTCCTATTCTTCTTGAAAGAATTATTTTAAGTTTTGATTTTTTTTGAGCAGTTCACAAACACATTAACCAAGTAACTATGGTCAATCAAGCAATTTCCAATATGTTATTATACATATGTATATATGTGTATACATGTACACACACATGTATTTGAAAGACAACCACTTAATGCTCAGAATTATCAACACTCAAATAAATCAGATGATCTATTCTTTTCCATTCCTTCCAGTTTTACTGAGACATAGTTGACATGCAGCACTGTATAAGTTTAGGGTGTTCAGCATAATGATCTGTCTTATGTACATCATGAAATGATGACCACAATAAGTTTAGTGACATCCATCATTTCATACAGATACAAAATAAAAGAAAACACACGTTTTTCTTGTAATGAGATCCCTTAGGATTTACTCTCTCAACTTTCATGTATAACATATAGCACTGCTAATCATATTCATCATGTGCTACATTACATCCCTAGTACTTATTCATCTTATAACTGTAAGTTCATACCTTTGACCACTTTCACGTAATGCCCCCTTCTCCCCACCCACTGCATCTGGTAACCACAAATCTGATCTTTTTTTCTATGAGTTTGTTTCTTTGTTTATTTGAAGTGTAATTGGCCTACAACAGTATGTTAGTTCCTGCTACACAATATAGTAACAGGTATTTATATACATGATAAAAAGGATGCTCTATTCTTAATGCATACACTTTCTTCCCATTTTCAGACCAGCTACTAAAACTTATACGGAATGATGATAATAAATGTTTAACTAGAATACAGTTTAATCGAGTCTCTTCACTCTCCAGGAGAGTCAGTAAGACAGCCACAAAACAGGGACAACCACGTCAGAGCCAAAGGGACACAGGCTTGGAAATGCTGAGAAGCCTACCCAAGGGAACAGTTAGACTGGCATTGCCAAGCTTCACACTCAGGTCTCTGTGACTCCAGAGTAGATACAAATTCCAACCCCCCACCCCACTAAAGTTCACTTTCAAATTTACAGGTAAGAAAAGATACATTCTTATAAAGGGAAAATTAAATAATATTAGTAGGGTCAGGTTAATCTCTATGTGTTTTTGTGTGTATCAAGAAATATACAGGTGATATACCCCTTATTTTTTCAACTTGTTACAACAGACGTACAGTATTTCATAATTTAAGAAGAATCTAACAGAAAATAACAAGACAAAGCAGTATGACAGTGGTGGGGAAAACAGATAATGGGATTATCAAGTTTACATGACCTCTGGAAAGTTGCTTAGCTTCTCTGAGCCTCAGCTCTTAATCTGTAAATCGAGAAATCCCTACACCTCACAGGACTGTGGGTGTTAAACATATGCATATTATCTGGCTTATAGTAAACAACCACAGCCATTACTGTTATTCTATTGTTGATTATTATTTATATTTCAGAGCAGTGCATGATTCTGAATTATCACTGATGCACTGAATATCTACTATGGCTATGGGCAAGGAATATGATGCTATCTAAAACGTAAACAGCTTATAGCTTAAGTGGGGTGTATGATACTTACTTTAAAAATACTGCTTATAGGGCTTCCCTGGTGGCGCAGTGGTTGAGAGTCCGCCTGCTGATGCAGGGGACATGGGTTCGTGCCCCAGTCAGGGAAGATCCCATATGCCGCAGAGCGGCTGGGCCCGTGAGCCATGGCCGCTGAGCCTGCGCCTCCAGAGCCTATGCTCTGCAACGGGAGAGGCCACAACAGTGAGAGGCCCGCGTACCGCAAAAAAAAAAAAAAAGAAAAAAAATACTGCTTATAATCACATATACACACTACTTGTTTGTTTTTTTTTAAGAAGATGCTGGGGGGTAGGAGTTTATTAATTAATTTATTTATTTTTGCTGTGTTGGGTCTTCGTTTCTGTGCGAGGGCTTTCTCTAGTTGTGGCAAGTGGGGGCCACTCTTCATCACGGTGTGCGGGCCTCTCACTATCGCGGCCTCTCTTGTTGCGCAGCACAGGCTCCAGACGCACAGGCTCAGTAGTTGTGGCTCATGGGCCTAGCTGCTCTGTGGCATGTGGGATCCTCCCAGACCAGGGCTCGAACCCACGTTCCCTGCATTAGCAGGCAGATTCTCAACCACTGCGCCACCAGGGAAGCCCCACACTACTTGTTTTATGCTGACTTCTTCCACAGAAGTTACTACTTGGCTGTAAACAAACAAATCCCCTATCACCACTCACTTGCACTACTATAGCTTCCTATCATTCTACACTTAAAAACCCACAGTCATTTACAGTTTAACTAAATATCTATGACTACTATTGTTGCTGTTAGGAGACATGTGAATGTGAAAAATTACATGTGAATGTAGTATAAAATAACTCATTTAAAAATTTTAAAACAAATGCTATACAAATGGAAGGTATTTTAATTTCCTTTGAAGAGTGGAAGAGAAACTACTTTCTATGGATTTCAAGTTTTAAGGAACATTTTTGATTTCTGATGCTGTTAATTCTGAAGATATCTTTATACTACTTTTAAACGAATATATAGGCTTCAAATTATAACCACACAGTACTATTCGTACTTCAAAAACTAGGAATTAAATTTCGCAAAATTCTTAAAATCCAACTCCTTTACAAAATTAGTAACTAAGATCTCTTCCCAGTTTCTTATAGTTTATTATAAAGTTTTAAATCACATAATCATATTATTTAAACTACATGATATTTAAATCAATGGATGAAGATATCCTACACAATTTTTAGCAAAGAGCAAGAGAAGTACATAGCTGAGCATTCAACTTTCACAGCTAATGACACCGCATTACAAATATAATGACAGTGATGTTGTGAATATTTTATATGGTATAATATTATATAACATTAACCAACAGTAAAGAATGACATGCTAGCTAGAACATCTAACTGAAGCAGATGAATGCATTTCAAAGCATCCTAAAGAGACTTTCTCTTGTGGATTGTAGTTCACTCAAGCACTGCAACTGGTATTTATGCAACAGTTATCAGAATATGCAGAAGCTACGAGGTCTCCCATCCATTAAATGTGCCTTTAACTTGAATTCCAGCTGAATTAAATAGGACGTTATCACTGTGCAATTTTGGTGACCGAATGTACCATTTGTGAACATTTCCATATAACTTGATACTCTAAGTTTTTAGATCCATTATGACCTATGACCTTCAAGATTCTAATATTTTAGTATTTATTAGTCTTAAACTGAAAAAATTCCAAAACAACTCAGATTCATATTTTACTATTTAAATTCATGCAGGGGAGGGGATGAACTTGCTGAATAAAGCACCCAAAGCCACTGCAAGGAGAGTAAGGCCGAGGGGCCAGAACTGGCAGTCACAACCCACACACAGAAACAATACTTTCCTTCCCCTGAACTTGAGTTACAGCACAGGTCACACATGACACCATGTCTTCTATGTGTTTCCACGTATGTGTGATAAAAATCTAGACCAGGACTTCCCTGGTGGCCCAGTGGTTAAGAATCCGCCTGCCAATGCAGGGGACATAGGTTTGAGCCCTGGTCTAGGAAGATCCTACATGCCACGGAATAACTAAGCCCGTGCGCCACAACTACTGAGCCTGTACTCTAGAGCCTGCATGCCACAACTACTGAAGCCCGTGTGCCTAGAGCCCGTGCCCCACAACATGAAAAGCCACTGCAGTGAGAAGCCCGCGCGCCACGAGAAGAGTAGCCCCTGCTCACCACAACTAGAGAAAGCCCACACACAGCAATGAAGACCCAACGCAGCCAAAAATAAATTAAAAAAAAAACATCTAGCCCAGTTCTGTGCACTCAGTAGGAAATGCTGGAGAGACTGAGGTAGGAGATAGATGGGCCCCTGGACTAGACATCTGGTGTTTGTCAAGTGGAGTAAACGTGAAGCTTTGTTCTCACCCAGACACTCGAAGGACAAAGCTAGTGGCAGAAGCTGAGCTCTGCTGAAGGAAAGAGATAAGGTGCCCACTCCTGAGGTCAAGGAAAACTTCCATGTCTGCACATGTGTAGAAAGGCTCCTTGGAGGTCAAAAAGGGAGGGGGTGCCACCCCATAATAAGCGTGGACATGCACCCACAGGCCTCTGAGGTGGGATCCATCTTAGCAAAAAGTTGTGCATGCCATGCTGGGGAGACCAGTCAGGGACCAGTCAGGTGTGAAAAAAGAAATGAGATAATTGGTCAGAGACCCAGCAGGACTGTCCTATATAAGTGATTTAAATCACCTCTTTACTGTGCTCCTCCTCATTAGAGAGGACGCCCACACCTTGTCTCTCTGGGTGTGTATCTCTGCCTTGCTTCTGTCTTAAATAAACAAACTGCTTCTCTGTGTGCTCTCCCCGTTGTGCTGTGTCTTTAATAATAAACTTTGTACCTGTTTTTACAGTTTCTGCCTCCTTGAAACATTCTTGCTTTCAAACGGGGGAAAGAGCTAGGGCCACTTTGCTTCTAGTCTCTAGCCCCTGGTGGCCTAGCAGTTAGGATTCCTGATTTTCATCCAGGCTACCCAGGTCCAATTCCTGGGCAGGGAACTAAGATCTCTCTTCAGGACCGCTCACTGCTGTCTCTCTGAGATCAAGAAGACTGGCTCCATTTCACCCCGGCGAGCATGCAGATGGGCCTGTCCTCATGGGTATGACTGCAGACTCGGCCCTGGCTGCAGCTGTCAGGACAAGGCTTGGAGTCAGGGGATGAGACACAGAAGCCAGAACACCTTCCCCAGGCTGTTATGTCCCCACACTAACTCAGTGACCGCTACAGATGCACACTGCAATGTCACTAGGCAACGAGAGGGGACCAAGTGCGGATGGTACTGCTGCAGGGATGAACCTGAAAACACTACGCTGTGTGAGAGAAGCCCGTCACAAAATACCACGTGCAGTACGATTGCATTTACACCAAGCTCCCAGAGTAGGCACACCTAGAAGCAGGGAGACAGGTGGACTGAGCAATGGAAATGTTCTGAGACTGATTGAGGTGATGGCGCACAGCTTTATGAATCTATTAAAAACCAATGAATTGTACACTTTATATGGGTGAATTTTGTTGTATGTGAATTATATCTCAATAAGAGTGTTAGCAAAAAACGAAAACAAAAACAAAAACCAGAATACAGTAACCAAAACGCACTGAGGCCTGTAAGGGGACCGTCGTAACCACTCCCTGCAGCCTTTCTGGAGCCCCTTCCCTCTGCCAAGCCCCGAGAGAGCCTGCAACCCCAGTGCCTTGTCCATCAGATGTGAAGAAAGGACGCCCAGGGCAGGAGGCTGCCTGGCGCTCGCGAGGAAAGAAAACAAGAGAGGAGGAGGCCAAACTGTCCGAGAGCTCCTAGGAGGGAAGGAGTGCCGGCAGCGAGCCTCACAGCCATGGGGTGAGAAGCCACAGGCCTGGCTCTTCCCCACCGTCCACTCTCCTCCCGCCCATAAACCTGGGACAGGAACAGCGTGTCCTCCTCCCGATGTTAGTGTGCACATGGGGCACCATGTGCAGGCCTGCCTAACGCTGCAGCTGCCACTACCATGGTTACTAATAAACATCCTCCCCTCAGAACTGCTTACAGGAGGATTTTAGACCACCCGCCACAGCGAGATTACTTCCAAATACATCCAAATAAAAGACAGCAAAGCAGCATTAGTAGTTGACAAACACTAACCCTATTTTCAAATTCAAGATCAATCTGTATTTACTACACCTCCCCTCCTTATAAACAGAGTGGATAATACTTATAAATTCCTCAGGTGTGTGAAATCTAAAAAAAAATGAAGTTTAATGAGTAATTTGCAAAAAAGATGTAATAAAAAGCACTATAAATCCATATTTTAAAAACTTTTCTAGGTCAAAATGTAATCTTAAATATTCACAGGGAAAAAGGTCAACGAAGCCTCACTGAGAAGCAGGTCCCTGACAGGGTTAGAAACCAGTTGAATTTAGCAAAGAAACCTTGGATTAGACAGTCTTCACATGGTAAAAAAATGGTGAAGCTAGAAAAATTAAGGGAGTCGCCAGGGAAATGCCTGTCCCTGAATAGAATTAGACCATCACAGAAGCCCAAGAGGAAAGAACGCAACCTGATTTTGTTCATTTGTTTTGCTTGATCATATTTTCTACTTCCTGAAGGAATATGGGAATATGAAGCCAAAACAAAGGAAAGAGAAAGACTAACTTTTCAAGGGAAAAGCCACCAAATAGCACTGAACAGATATGTGTTTTCATTCTTGGCTACACATTAGATTCAACAAGGAGCCAGCCCTTTGAAACCATCCAGGCCCGGTATTTAATTGCTGTGGGTGGGGTTGGAGGGTTTTTGGGTTTTGGTTGGAGGTGAACCTAAAGATCAGCTGGGGTGAGGACCACCGAGCTGTGCCTGGCATAGTACAGCACGGCACGGTGCTCGGGGGGTGGTAGACATCGATGGATAAACACATCTGATTAAGGCTCTGCAGTTTCCCATCTGCACCTCCTCATCAACAGACCAGAAGCTCCTCCAGTTACCTCAGCATCCTACAAAGGGAACGAGCTTCGGCGCTGCACATTTAAAGCCAACTGAGAAGTCCTTACTGCATCAAGTACCCCTGATGAGATTCTAAAAGACAGGACTCACTATTTAGCATAAGACCTAATGGAAGCAATTCTTCAAAAGGAGAATTTAGGTTTACTGAAGCAGAAAACCAAAAGCCTTTAATAGGAAGCTGTAATTAATGGGTATTATTATAAATCACAGCAGTACCTCTGTGATTTCAGGTTTGTGGGCTGCACTGCCTGCAGCACACAGGAATTCAACAAAAAGTGGCCTCCTGCATATAACTGCCTTTCTTGGAGAAAACCAATTTGATCGCAAAGAGGTTGGAAAGGAATGCAGATAATTACATACTTACAATACAATTGCTTCCTCTTCTCCAAACCAAACTTTTAAAAGTTATGATTTTATTTTAAGCAAAATAATTTTTTCTTTGACTACCCCTTTTTATGTTTAATCTAATAGAATAGTAAAGTCAAATTTTCACATTTGCCTATGATATATTTAATTAGTTACCCTGAGACTTGAACATTCTAAGATTTCATACTGATTAAATTCCTCTCTTCCCCCCAGTCGAATGATGCATCACATAAAACTGCCCCAACATAAAAATTCAAATCCTTCTGAAAGGCTCCTTTTTTAGGATGTAACAAGCAGAGTAACCTGGTAGGGACCCACTAAAGGCCAGCTGGTTGACAATCTCTACTCCACACTTGACCTCCACTCAGCAGGGAAGGCCAGCCCTAGGCAAAACTTGGCCTCTTTTGAGGTCCCTCTCTGCCCTCTGGGGCAAAATTCACACTTCCAGCTCCAAGTAGACCCTCAAGGTCTCTCCCTCCATCCTATCCATCTATCTGTCCTATCCATCCATCAAAGTCACCTAACTGGTGGCTGACTCCAGAATAACTCCAGTTAAAGGCAGGCCTTGTTTACAGGTTTTAAGTTATTGGCTGGTCAACAGTGACAGCTCTACAGAAAAACTGCGCATACCAGAACAAATGTTCCCAAATAAATACTACTAAAGGCTGCTTTATAATAACTTGCATCTTTTCAAATGTCTGGATTAAGTTTCCCTTCCTCTCTTATCTTGAATGAAATATGTAAAATTCAACTTCTCATGTATGTAATAAATATTATCATCACACAAAGAAGCTCTCTTACCGAAGTGTTACACTTAACTTGTTCTAAGGAAAAGAAGGTAATTTGATGATTCACCTGGTTCAATTTAACTTTATAACGTGGAAGGATGCACACCATTGTTTCTCCAGTCTCCTTCAGGAGCTGTGAAGCACGCACCACCACTGGCCTGCCCTGCACTGCAGGATTCCACCTTCCATGCAACTGGAAAGAACAGCCTCAGCAGGGACAACACCCATGTCAGCGAAACACTAGACAGAGAGTCAATCCCCTCCGTTCTCCCCACGCTTCTCAGCTGTATTCTCAGTTTTGCCTACTCTGTACCTCCTCCTCTCCTTTAATCATGCTTTTATTACCAATGTTTCCACCTTATTTTGAACCCGTTCTACCTCCATTCTTTTTCTCACTACTCACTTTTCTCTAGATTCTCTCTCTCTGACCTCCTCCTCCCTTTCTCCAGGGCACTTCTTCCACTCCCACCCAACCGTTCTGCCTTCCTGCCCTGTTACTTGCCTTGGCTCGCCTGCTCTCCCCCTGCCTTAGCATCTCCCTCCACTAGCCCCTTAGTGCCCCATCCTGGTGTCCTTCCCAGAAGCTCACACCCCATGTCAACAGCCAAGCACCTTTCCCAAACCAGGTGCTCCCTGGAGAAAGGCAAGATCTAAAATTCCAAGGGACTAGAAAAATTAGACTCTGGATTTTTTTTTAAAAAAGCTAGTATCTCACACTATGCAACTGTCACATGGGACCAACTCAATTATTATTATCATTATAATTTTCCACCAATACTTTTACAAAAATTGAGTATAGAGAATTAGGTTCTGATCTCACAGAATTAAGTAGGTGGTATTTATTCATCTCTGTAACTGCACCCTGGAAGCTACCACAGGGACTTGTTCTGGGAAGTTCGTATGAGGAAGGGGAGTTGGGAGGAGGAATACGTGAAGAGCCAAACACCAAGAAGGAGGCATCACCTTCATGAAAACCTAGAATCCAGGCACTACTGGACCATAAAAACGAAAGCACAAGATAACAGGTTGTAACTAAAGTTAATTTTAACTAAAATCTAGTAAGATTTTAAAAGACAATGGACATTAATTCCACCAAACTAGAATTAATATCTGCTAACATGGAGGCTACATGCAATTATTTAATAAATACCTTTTCCGGTATAAATTCTCAATGGAATTTAAAGATTAAAGCAGAATCCTGGGATTTCAGGTTTCCAAAGCCATTCTGAAATATGATGATTCTTTACTCTCTACACATCATTCTACCAAAGCAGCAATGTTCTAGTATTTAGCTTTGTTAGAAATTACCTAAACAATAAGGAAAAAAATTTTGCCCCCCACATCTTACTTAAAGCAATGAGCCCACTAAAAATCCAAGCCAACAAATTTGTGATGGAATTTAAATGAAGAGCCACCTGGCTCTCAGAACATAGCACCATGGAGAAAAGAAGGCAGCAAGGACACGAGGGTTATCCAGAGTGAGGAAATAAAAGTGTTTTCAAATATTTGTAAGCTGTGGCTGAAAAGATTAAGGGGAAATGGAAAGCACTTCTGATAAAATGCCACAATGGTCAAATCTATCCACATTATTGTTTTAGGAAGCAGAATTTATTGAACACTGTTTGTCCAAAAGATAATCTATGTTTATAAAGGTGAACTTCAGTTAAAATGAAATGCCTTCTTTAACAGGTCAGGGTAACTCAACCTACTTTATTTTTAGCTTCCAATGTACCAGACATTGACAGATAAAGCTCTTGATGGGTAATTTTACAAAAGAGCAAAATTTAAAAGGATGAGAGTACAGAACGAGGTATGTTCAAATGTGGACAGAGGAAGTTTATAACCCTGTGTAGCTGGAGTCTTTTTAAGATTTAAGATACTTTGCTACATTCCTAATAACAGTATATATTTGTTAATAAATTAGTAACATTTTCAAAAGAGAAATTAATATGTAAGTACAAAGTATTATGTTTTAAACACATAGCTATAAACACATGGAAAACTGAGTATCCCTTCTGCTAATATTTGTTAAAATATTCAACATGAATTCAAATCTCTAGCATCAGACCCTGGCTCTCAGTACTCATTCTGAATCAAGGACAAAAACTCATTCTATTTTCATACCTTGCATACAAAACAGCTTAATTCTCCAAAAATCAGTAAGTCAAATATTTGACTGCTCTGTACACTCTGGTTAGAGAATTCACATCACTCAGGTCACAGTGTTCTACCTGCTTTTTCAAGTTTTTCACATGAACAGTCAATATCGGGGCTGAATTTTCCCAGGTTTAAATGTCACTCTCAGTTCTCACTGTAATGCTGACAAAAACCACAATCGAGATTCAGGAGTGTTTTTATACGGAGGGAGGGTGGTGCGACTCTCCCTGCTGTGAAAATACCAATAGTTCAGTTGGCACAACGTCTTCCCTTTGGAAAGTGTCCGCTTCAGGGACCCAGAGCTAATGGTCCAGGAAGCAGTGTCTCCCAGGCAGAGGCAGCTGCAGGGGGAGGCAGGCCCGCGGTCCTTCCCTGGGCAGGAGTGGGCACCAGGACCAGCGATGACCTTGACCGTGCGGAGAGGCCTGCGATGGCGGCAGTGGATGAGATCCCCACCCACACACCATATGTGTCCCTGCAGAGCTGCCTTCCCCATAACTGCTTCACCCTCGGGGAGGCTCTGTCTGCAGCAGTTTATGACCAAATGTGGCTATAAGCCTGGGGTCAAAGCCTGAGATCCTGAACGAAGCAAGTCAATCCAAAAGAAACGACAGAGCAAGTGAGTTCAGTGTCTCGATAAAAAGAATGTGCACTTTGGCCCCAGACACGCATGAGGAAACAGTTCTCTAACTGCCCAGTAAAAAAAGAAATGCTTGGTTCTACAAGACCCACCCTAAGTTATCACTCAACAAGTGTATGTCATAGCATCAGTCAGGGTACTAAGTTGTCAGCAACAGATTCCAACCAACACATTCAAGCAGAAAAAGTAATCTGTTAAAAAGGATATGTGCTTTTAGAAACTACCCAGAGGGTCAGAGAAGAACGATGGAAAACCCTAATACACACAACAATAAACACGCCAGACACTGTTGTAAGAGTTTTACTTTAGCTCCTCTAATCCTCATGACAGCCTCATTAGGTACACACTGTCATTTCCCCTTTTGACACTGAGGGACCTGAGGCCAGAAAGAGGAACCTGGTGAGGACACGCAAGGCCACGGGCCAGGGAGGGGGAAATGGGCTGCAGGGAAGGGTGGAGCTGGGATGCAGGGAAGGGTGGAGCTAGGCTGCAGGGAAGGGGGGAGCTGGGCTGCAGGGAAGGGTGGAGCTGGGCTGCAGGGAAGGGGGGAGCTGGGCTGCAGGGAAGGGGGGAGCTGGGCTGCAGGGAAGGGTGGAGCTGGGCTGCAGGGAAGGGGGGAGCTGGGCTGCAGGGAAGGGGGGAGCTGGGCTGCAGGGAAGGGGGGAGCTAGGCTGCAGGGAAGAGGGGAGCGGGGATGCAGGGAAGGGTGGAGCTGGGCTGCAAGGAAGGGGGGAGCTGGGATGCAGGGAAGTGGGGAGCTGGGCTGCAGGGAAGGGGGGAGCTGGGATGCAGGGAAGGGGGGAGCTGGGATGCAGGAAGGGGGCAAGCTGGGATGTAGGGAAGGACAGAGCTGGGATGCAGGGAAGGGTGGAGCTGGGCTTCAATCTGGGATCTGAAAGCAGCCAGCCTGGCGGTGGAGCCCGTGCCTGAGGCTGCCTCTCACAGACCAGCAGGTCAGGAACAAGCTCCAAATCACGTCCAACACCGGCCCCACGGAGAAGCCACTGCTCTGTTTCTAGGCACAGACTCTGCAGTTCGCACCTAGGCCCTAGACCCTGTCTCTGGAACGGCTGCCAGTGGTCCTTCTGAAAGCCCAGCTGCTGCTCCTGCCTAACCCTCAGCAGATGGACTCTACCTGGTACCTCCTGCTCCACATCACCTGCTTCTGATTTGGCAACTGGGGCAAATGCATCTAATGCCCACACCCGAGCTTCAAGAAAATCTGGGAAGGAGGGTATCTGACATTCTCTGCTTATGTAAAAAGAGGTAGGCTCTGTCCTCACAGGAGAAAGAAAGGGTCTCCATATGCAGAAATTTCCCGGGAAATGAGATGTGGGGCCAAAATCAACTACAGGAGAAGCCCTACACTCTGATGGCAGTGGTGAACACAACAAAGAAGAGAAAAGACTGAAGAGCAAAGAGCAGGACTTGGTTTGGGTAATAAAGGCCACAGGAAGCTTCTGGTCTTTTTCCATTATGTTCCCACTTGTAGAGCACAGTTGCCGAGGATGTGGATTCTAGGGTCCATGCCTGGGTTAAAAGACTCAAGAAATGGTGGTAATGGTGACTGTGAAAATACTAACGACAATGGGGACGGGGACACAAGCACAAGAACACTGCCTGGAGCACTGGACTCACATCACAAACAGCCTCTGCAGCCTCAGTTACTGTTGTTACCATCACTCATCCCACGTCAAGAGGCTCTGGAGCTTTGGCTCCTGCATTCATAACAAATACATACTGAGCCATGCTCTAGAAATAAATACAAAGACAGCAAAACCGGGCAAGATCTACATTCTCATGGGGCTTATAGTCTACAGGGGAAGGAACTGAGTCATCAAATGACCACACAAACCAAAGACATCACAACGAAGGAGAGTATACGGCACTGTGACTGTGTGTAAGGAAACGTGACCAGTTAGGCCGTTCAGGGGAGTGGCCTGACGGAGGAGGAACAGCACAGAGCGTCCCTGCTGGGGGACACACCAGAAGAAGGCAGTGTGACCAAGGAGGAAGAGGCACGGGCCAGACATGGAAAGGCTCCCAAACCACGTCAGGGGCGCCCGCCCAACCCCGAGGCAAGGGAGAGGGGCAACAGCACCACGTCCCTCCTCTTGAACCAGCCAGCTAAGCCCCTGGGCACTGAGAGCCACCACCCCCTGAAGACGGGATACCCCCCTGAAGAGGGGACACCCCCCCATGGAGGAAGAGGCTCACGTGGGGTTAAGAGCCTATTAATACTCAATACTTAACATGCATTGCTGTGGTGGCCTGAACAGTCTGGACTCTGAAGATGCTTTACAAGGCATCTGCTGGAACCTCTCCTGCCCTCCACCTACCCAAAAAGTTTTGAACCACAGAACCAAAAAGGCTAAATTAAAGACAGAAAAGACCGAGAGACATGATCCAGCCTAATCTCCCTCGTTTTCTAGTTGAGGAAACCGTGCTGGTCATCAGTAACAAAACCAGGACTACAGCTCGGTCCCAGATTTCCAATATCCAGTGCTCTTTCCATGACTCCTTTGCCCCTGAGAAAACACCACGTCCTTAATCTGCCCCAAAACCAAAACTGTCTTAACCCACTGAGGAAGCTGGCTCCCTTCTCACCGCTGAGCACAAGCTGCCTCGACATAAACAACACTAACATGCAACATAACAAACCAGAAACTAAAGAGCGGCATGTAGCAAGGGACGTCGGACTACCTTCGTTTAACAGCTGTCAGCTTTTCTCCAAAACAGTTAATTTTGATTAACTGGAAACTTCCCCTTTTTTGTCAATGACATCACTTTCAAGAGGAATCAGATTATAAGCAAAGAACAACGTCAGAGATTTTTTGTTAGAAATAATTATTAGAGGGAATAAAAACCTGTACAGCATGCTGGGTGACCCTCTTACATTAACACCATCATAGGGAGAAGTCATGGTCAAGATGGTAATGCCAGGAAGTAGGAGTCTTTTAAGCAGCAAAGGAAAGACCCCTATAACACTGAGTTCTTCTTCTACTGCAGCAGCCTCCAGAAACCAAGACTGGATCACAGAGAAAACAGCTAAGAGAGTGAACCCCTGACACAACCCTACATCAGGGCTGGGCCAGATGTACGAAAGGATCATTTATGGTTTTGATAACTGGTAACAAAGAGACTAATTAATTTCATGTTTCTAATACCAATGAAGTCCTTTCATTTTTTGTCAAATAGGATAAAACATTAGTGCAAAATTATAACACTAATTCAAAGATTTTAGGACAATAGTTTGGTGAATCCAGTAACATCTTCAAATGGATAGAACTAAGAATGCTAACAAATCAGTTGTTCTGAAAGCCCACAATTATTTTTTCTTCATTCCTTTGTTTTTCATAAAACGAGAAGATTTCTACAACATTCATCTTTTCGTACCTCCACAGGTTTTATTTTAATCTTTTGTCACATTCTCCTCTCATTTTTGCCAAATGGTCACAATCTATGTTTATCCAGTGCTACAGAGTGAACTGTCTCCCCAGATTCGTGTTTTGCAGCCCTACCACCCAATGTAACGTATCTGGAGACAAAGTCTTAGGAGGTAATTAAGGTTAATGGAGGTCCTACCGAGAGAGCCCTAACCCAACAGGACTGACTGGCCATATAGGAAGAGAGATCGTTCATGTCCCCACCCTACCCCCGGCCAGGTAGGGGGGCCCTCATCAGGAAGCTAACTGGCCTGCACTTTGATCTTGGAGTTCCTAGCCTCCAGGTCTGTGAGAATTAATCTTTGTTGTTTAAGCCACCCCATCTACAGTGTTTTGTCATGGCAGTATAAGCTTAGCTAAGTATCGAGATTCTGCAGCTGTCCGACTTATTCGGGCAGACAGAACGGAAGTGTCATCTTTACCACCACCACCAAGACAACCAACATGCACGGAGCAGGTGTGCCAGGTACCCTTTTACTAATACCTCATTTAAAACTCTTTTGCTGTTACCGTCATTACACTGCGGAAAAAGAAACGGTAGACGAGAATGCCTGAAGAGTAAGAGAGGGATCTGAACCCACACAGTCTGGCCCCAGAGCCCAAGCTTTTAAACACTACACTACAGCTTGTCTTTCATGTCAGACTGTTTTACTCTGTAATGGTTTAATTCCTCAGGTAGCTTTTCTTATTTTCCAGGTACTAGTCTACGTAAATTGATTTGAATCACTATCATTTTTATGTACACACTATTCCAGAGCTGGCTAATGCAATCCTACGAGGAGAGAAAAGCGGGCATTGACTGCACCTGAGATAGGCCAGCATTTGTATATACAAATTCTTTTTGCATGAATTCCCTGTTATCTTATTAAAGGCACGTACCCTCAAAATTCACCAAAGGTGACCGTGATTAGCAAAAGATAACCACAACAGCCCACCCTGATGTCTAGTATTTCTCCTCTTCTGATAGCTGATTTCCCCTGAACTCACTACGGGATTCAGCTACGGGGCCTGCCCAGGGCTCTGCAACACCAGTCAGGTCCTCGGAAACACTAAGGCCGCACCTGCACATCTGCCAGAAGCTTCTGTGGCCAGTACCTGTCAGAGCAAGGACTGTTTAGCACTAACTGCAGTGCCCTTGACCGCCCTGAACCACAGGGTCCAACCATCTCAGGGAGACCAGCAGGAAGCGGCACCGGCTCCCTGACAGCCAAATACCGAGACCATCGGGAAGTGCTCATCCTCCCACTAGTCAAGCAGAGCCGCTTACTTACCAGGGTTTTCATGTAACGTTTTGCTGGCTTCACCTTCCCACAAGTTATTTTCAAGACTACACCCCGACCTGAGCCTCCTCTGTGCTTCCCTCCACCCCACGTTGCTTAACTAGCCCTGACTCTTCCATCTTTCATGGATCGTATCACCCTAAATACTGACTTTCAACCATCTTCGGATGAGGGACTCCTAGCTTCCTTGAGTCTAATCCTGCTGTAACAAGGTACATTTTTCTCATCTGTGTCATTAATCAATAAAGGTGCTGACCAGAGAGTCACTCGACATTATGAGCCCCTCAGCTAAGCTGGAGCATCGCTCAGGTAAAACTCAGAATAAGAAGTCATCAGGCTTCATAAAACTGATCATACCCCAATAAAACTTGGCTAAGGAATCCTTCTGCATTTTTCACAGGGAAAATCCAAGAGCAAGGAAAACACAGCTTAGAAGCAATCTCATAAAATTAATAATATTACTTTTGCAATAAATCAAACCCACAGAGAGATTGCATTAAGTTATACCTAGAAGTCAACCTTAAAGTTCAATTTAAAGGCATTAAAAAAAAAAAGAAGTAAAATCAAATTGCCTATCCAAAGACCTAAATCAGTTAACTCTTAAAAGACACTCTTTAAAATGACAGAGGTTTAAAATCCAGTAGATATAATATTTAACGTCCTAAAGAAGACAGAACTTAACAAGCATTATAGAGTAATACCCCGGTGGCTTCCGCAAGTACTGTCAGTCTGTGAAATCGCAGAGACTGTTTCTCAAAGGAGAAGTTTACTGAGACTTGCGTATATTCCAGAATACCTGAGAAGGCTCTACAAGGGCCCGCCGTAAACTATCACTGAATTGAACACTCCAATAAATTTAACACATTCCTAACTTTTCTATTGGTAGCAAGTGACCAGCCGTAGAAAAATTTTTCTAGTCTCATCCTCCCTCTGATATCTAACAAGCTACTTTTAGCTCTAATTAGGAACAAAATTTACTTTTTCTTTAAATGGAAATTTGAGAAACAGAGTCCCCAGACAGTTTGAAGACCACCAAAAAGCCATTTACTCTGGCTTATATGTTACCATCCCCACCACATGGCATCAAATGTACTAGAGAATCAGGAAGAATGGGCGGCAACAGCCGTCATACGAATGGGTTATGGAAGGCGTCTCTAGGTCTCCGTGCCTTCCACCCTGTTCACCTGCAGGATGATTAACTTTCTGTGTCAACCTGGCTAGGCTAGATGCCCAGTTGTTTGGGCAAACACTAATCTAGGTATGGCTGTGCAGGTATTTTGTAGATGTCATCAACGTTTACAATCAGTGGACTTTAAGAAGATTACCCCTGCTAATGGTGGTGAGCCACACCCTGCTAATGGGGGTAGGCCTCATTCAATCAGTTGAAGGCCTTAAGAGCAAAAACCAGTTCCTGGAAAACAAAGTATTCTGCCTCTAAATTATAATCTAGAAATCCTGCCAGTTTCTAGTATGGTGGCCTGCCCTACATATTTCAGACTCAAAGACAACAACTTCAATTCTTACCTGAGTTTCCAGCTGCCCAGCTGACAGATCCACCCACAGATTTCAGACCTGACAGCCTTCCCAGTCACATGAACCAATTTCTTAATATCTCTCTCTCCCTCCCCACCTCCCTTTATCTTCTATTGAGTCTGTTTGAGGAACCCAGCCTGATACAACCTGTTTTAAGTTTTAGGCTCAGGAAATATTTGGAAAATCACTGAAGTAGAAAATCAAACAAAAGAAAATATCAACAATAAAAAAGTCTTCAGATAAAAATAAAGCTGAACAGTTTATACTATTTTTTCCAAAATAGGCTACACTTTTTAACCCCTGTACCCTTTTTAGTGTTTTATTAAAAACATCATTTTATCCAAGAACAAATGAAACATAAATTATAGTGTAACAACTGTTTTTCTGAGTCATTTTGTCCAATTGAAGGAACATACTGTATATTGAAAGGTTATACTGGGCATCACTGAAAAGATACTTCAATCTATTCAGAGATTTCACTAAGCATTAGTTATCTACTGCTGTGTAGTAACTCTCAAAGGTACTGTCTCACAGTTCCTGAGGGCCAGGAAACAAGATGTGCCTCAGCTCGGTGGCTCGGGCTCAGGGTCTCTCTTTAAGCTGCAGTGAGCCCAGTGGTGAGAATCACAATCTTCAGAGGACCTGACTGTGGCTGGTTGGGCTGGAGATCTGTGTGAAGACGGTTCATTCACGCTGGCAAGCAGCCTCAGTTCTTCCACACGTGAACCCTTCCAGAGGGCTGCGTGAGTGTCCTCACAACACGGCAGCGGGCTTCTCTCAATGTGAGCAACGTAGGAGCAAGAACAAGGAGGGTGGCGCAACGCCCAGGGTGAACTCGTCCCTGGAGGTCATGTGCCATCACACCCACCCACTCTGCCACTAGCCAAGCACATGCCACCTTCTGAAGGAAACAGTATCAAAGAGCTGCAGGAACACTGTAAGGCGTGAAACCATACTCTTGATTTGATCCTTGCCAGAGTTGAGCTTTAACTGGTCTCTCTCTCTCTTTCTCAGTTTTACCCTCATTGTAGGGATTGAGAATTAGTCTCTTTCTATCCTACAAGGCTCAAAATGTGTAGACTCTCTATATACTTCTTTGTCTATTTGTGAACTCAATACTTCATCTTGTTTTTAACCAGCCAACACACACACACTATGAGTGTTCTGTGTTATTTAATCTCTTCCGCTTCAGGCACAGGTTCATTCAGGCCATGATCTCATACAGATGTCTCACCTTCTCGAGCTCAGGCAAACCACAGGCCACCCGCAAGCTACTGGGCTAACCGTCCTGGTCCCAGTGCAGCAGGTCACCCTCTGTGGAGGAGGGAGCTGGTGGTGACAGTGGGGCTCTAGATGTACCTGCCTGACTATTCAACAGGCAGAGGGTCTCTCAGATGCCTGCAGGGCTGGTAGGCCTGCTGTAGTGGGAACCTTTCAGCTCAGTTAAAAACCTAGCTGACATATCACTGTAATGGGAAACCATCATTTGTGAAAAAGATCAGGTATGGGAGCATTTCGGACTCTCTTCAGAAGGAAATTCTTAAATTGGGGCTAAAAAGGTCCACTTAAAAAGAGCATTTTATCCAATTTCTAATCTCATAATTGATTCTTTTCAATTAATTAATTAATTCCTTTCAAGTAATCCTGTACTGAAACAACTTCACTAACGCGGCAGGCAGGGCCTAAGGTAAAGGGAAGGGAAATGACATTCATTGACTCTTCTCACATGTTGAGCGCTACTCTAAGTATTTTACAAGTCATTCAATTTAATCCTCACATCAAAACTGTAAGGTAGGCATTATTATCTTCATTATATAGATGAAGAAACCCAGCCTAAGGGAATTTAAATAATTTACTCCAAATCACACAACTAGCAGAGTTAACACTCAAGCCCAGGTTTTCTTAACTCTAAATTCCACTGTGTTAAGTAAGCTCTTGACAGTAGTAACATATCCAAAATGTCGGTGACCAACCACATCACACAGTTCATAGTAACTGGAAGGTAAAGGCTGAGTTAAGGTCTGCTCCAGGCTGCAGGTCTACTCTACACGTCTTCTCACACTGGGATTCAGGCATAAGGAGCTTGAATTTCCCATCTAGAAAGAATTCAAGCCAAATCACACAAACCACATCTACAGCTCCTGCCCAGAGTTGGCATACGTCACATCTGCACATGCTCCATGGGCCAGAGCAAGTCACATGGAAGCCTTGCCTTGGGGGGAGAGAGTATACTTTGCCTACTAGGAGTTAGTGGAAGTCACCTAGCCAAGGACATAGACTGTTTCCCAGGAAAAGAGAGAGTGTATTCCATGTGGCAAGAAAAGTGAAGTGAGTGGCTGATAGCTGGAGGGGCCAACTGCAGTAGTCATTGGTGTCTGTCCCCCAGATAACTGCAGTTCTCTTCCAGGGCACATGCGGGGCTGTGCATCTTCATTCTATCAATGCCATGGGTGGCCCAGCAACTTGCTTTGGTCAGTGAAATATGAGCCAGAGTGATGTTACTTCTGCATAGGCTGGTGCACACATGGGCACTTTATTTCTGACAATGCTTCAAATGACGAGTGCAGCTTGGGTCCCTGAATAAGGACAATATGGGACAGAGCCCCCAACCAATCCATGATGACCACATGGCATGAACAAGAAGGTATGTGGGTCATTTCTGTTACCTCAACATGAATTTGCTTATTTTGACTGATCTACATCAATTAGATTTCCCTGAGGAATGGAAACCAAGAAAGAGAAAGAACTGGGTGGTGAGCAATGCATGACAAATGCCAAGGTTGAACCTAAGATACTTTATGACAAGTCAAAATTAAATTAAGTCTTCAGTGAAAAAAGTGGGACGAAAGTCCCTGTCAGACGCTCTAAGGCAATTATTCAGAAAAATTCTATGGTAAACCCGATCACAGAATAAAGATTCACTTCCTAATATAATCATTAATTTTTTTCCTATATCAAGCTTATTTAAGTTAATGTTCATGAATAAACAAAAATATTAAATACATACACTTACATAAACTCATTAAATATCTCCTACTAAATATCATCTAGGTAAATTTAAGAAAAATGGAGACATAAGGCAAAAATAAAAGACCTTCCCAGAATTAAGATGATGAAACAAAAGAGAAAGAGAATGTCACCTTCCTAAAAAGGTGTCTCCTTATCTCTAAAAGTAAGGAGAGAAGATGATTCTTTTACAAGCACACGTACAACTTTCCCAGAGAAAGCCTTAAGCAGATAAAAGTATCCACTGTAATACAAGGCTCAGTACTAGAATTCAATAAATACTAGGTTGACTGATCGACCATATATATCTTTGGGGAAAGCATTTACTCTGTAAATCGCTTAGTACCTGCATGCATACTTTAGGTCCCAGACAAAAAGCTACCGGCAGTGACTACACTGGTTGACTTTTAGGCCCCATGCTGTGATTCTAGATCTAAAATCTGAATAGAAATTAATCTGTTACATGAGGCATATGATGGGGGAAACTGAAGAGCTCAGGAGTATAGTGAACTTAATTTCTGTCTAAACACATGCCAAGCCTTTTAAATCAAAATAGGAAGCACTTACTGAAAAGCTACCTTATGGTTGGCACAATGTTAAGACTTTTCACAGGGAAGACGTAAAAAGCATCGTAAAAAGCATCAAAAAGTCTTTTTAGTAAATTCAAATAGTAAATCGGCCAAGTAGATAGCTATAAAAAAATTAGTTTCCAACAGGTTTGGATATTAGACACTGAAAAGAACTAATAACCAAAAAGTTGTAGTGGTTGTTTCAACTGCATCTTTTACAATTTAATAAATTTAAAGTTGCTAACTTTTTGAAAGTTATATTACAATCTGTATGTTGCCTATTACTTAAGTCTTGTTTTTGTGTTTAATTCAGCTAGGATGATAGGCAGAGAGGAAAGTAACAAAATTTACACTTAATTGATTTTTAAAAGCTTGGATAAATTTTCACCTTTAAGTGACAAGCTCTCTAGAATGACAAGCCATGTGACAGGTAAAAGTAAATGAAACAAAACTGAATTACCCTTGTCATCAATCTTGTTCTGTTGTGTAGTAAATCTGGTTTGGGAGTGACACATTCTGAATTTTACTATTCAAGCACTAAATGAATCTGTCTCTTCCACAGTGATAGTTCTAGCACAACAGTGATACATATCCTCATTTTAATTAACCTAATGGTCTATTAACTGATCATACTTGGAGGTCTATTTCATTACCCTAAATTAACATTTTCTTTCCATTAAAGTTACAGATATTAAAAAAAGACATTGCTTCCATGTGTGGTTTATAACACATTTAATCTATAGTTCTCCTTTGCTTAGTGATTACAAGCACTTAAACGTTCTCTGAAAAGCACTTAGAACTACTAGCAGCCCCATGATTTATTCACTCCTCTGCAGGGAGGGCCATTAATAAGGAGAATAAAAATGCAATATTTCAAGAATAAAAATATCTAGTCGTTAGCTCAATGAAAGCAATTCTAATAAAGGTGTTGATTGATATTTTAAAAGGTGTGATGGTTCTCCTTAAAGTAAATGGGTTTGTATTTACATAAAATAATTGAATAATCCTAACACATTTTGTCATTTTATTCTCCTTGCAATTAGAAATTTAGCTTCTCAAGTTTAGAATCAAGCATAAGAACAACAATAAAGTAATTTTAATTGTTCTAGAGGACTTTTTAAAGCAAATGTTTGCCAATTTAATGAGAAATTATTTGATCATAATTCTTTGATACAAATTCAGCACCTAAGGCTAAACTGTCAACCCGCAGACAGAAATTAACATATATATCAGCTCATTACTGTTTACTTGCCAAATTAATCCCTGTTGATCAAAATGAAAACATAAATCTTAATTTGATTTAAAGATGGTTTAAATTTTTTTTTCACATTATCCCAGGTTTAAAACAGATCCTCAGAAGTGCTGTTAGACAAAAGTGTATCCCTCTTCCCAACCAACCGCCACCCTATTTCAGAATTTACTCTCAGAAACAACACTGATGCCCAAAAGAAACCCTAAGTATTAAACAGACATTCTATTTTCATTACATGATATTGTGAAACTCTTGTTGATTTGAAAATTTAGATATCTTATAAAAGTTACTGGATTTAAAAGTAACCTATTGAATAAAATCTCTTGCCAGGAACACATCCTGTGTTAGATTTTTCTATAGAAATTTCCATAATGCGTTGTCTCAATAAATAGTCTTAGAGGTTTGTACTTTGAAAAGTGCTTGCTATACATCTGAAGGCAGTATTTTTTAATTCTTTCAAATTCACTTCAGAAAATTGAATGACGATTTGGTTATTTCACTTTCCAGAAGAAAAAGAAACAAATGGCATAAATACTTCAAGATGAACTATTCCCAAAATTAACCTTGGAAGCCTGGGACTAGTTTTGCTATCTATTAGGATAACACCAAAAAACAAAAGTTACTCATTCCAACTATTTTTCTTCAATGATTAATATACGAAACTATTTTATCAAAACATATATACATATTTTTGAGTTATGGGCCATTTTAATAAGAAGGTAAAATGTTTTCCTAATTCCCTAACATTTCCTTAATTTGGAACAAATCATTTGAAACAGTTTTCTCTACTTAAAGAAGCTACTGCTAAGAAGCTTAATTTAATAGTCTCCTAAAATATCATATTTTCAACCTACAACTTCTCTCTGCCTTGCTTCTTTAGCCTCCTATTAGAAGCGATAACTAATAAGAACTTGCTGTATAAAAATAAATACATTAATTAAAAAAAAAGAAAAGAAAAACAGACACCTAAAATATATTTAAAAAAAGAACAGCGGTCCCCAACCATTTTGGCACAAGGAACCAGTTTTGTGGAAGACAATTTTTCCACGGATTGGGGGTGGGGGGTTCATGCAGTAATGCGCGCGATGGGGAGCAGCACATGATGCTTCGCTCACTCGCCCGCCGCTCACCTCCTGCTGTGTGGCCTGGTTCCTAACAGGTCGCAGATCAGTACCAGTCCGCGGCCCGGGAGTTGGGGACCCCTGTATTACAATGTCTCACCCTATCTCATCCTAGTCAACTTTATTTCCACCTGTGCTCCTTCAGTTAAATAAATGTGATCATTATCTCCTATGTTTATTTCATTCATCACACCTTCCCACCCATTTCCTCGTGCCCATTCTCTCAGCAATGCCTGTCCTCTTTTTCCTCTCCAGCTACCCAAATCCTGCCCATCTTCAGGACACAGCTTAACACATCTCTCAGCTCTGGACCATAAGGGCCTGACCCTCCTTTGAATCTCCAAAAACTCACTGCCACATAAGGTGTCACTTTGTTCTTCAATTGTGTCACACGTGTCAGTTCTGTGATGAGCTACTTGAGAGCAACTGGGACCAGGGTCAGCACCATACACCACATCCAGAGCCATTATCTCCATAAATCTACACAGACACACCAGAATATACCCAGATGTCAGTCAGAGCCGAATAAAGGTAAAGAGGCCCAGCCCCATAACAAAAACTCACTAAAGCCACTCTCAACTGTCACATATCATACACTTGTATACATTACAGAAATCGCTGGAAAGATGATTTCAAGCAGTGGTCTAGTGGCTGTGTGTGAGACCTTGGCCAGGACAGGCCTCCAGGAGTTCTTGCTGGTGAGGCTCAAGGGCTGAGACCTCGCTGCTCCCTGAAGGAACCACACCTGGACCCACACCTCCTTCCACCCCAATATCTGACTGCCCTTCCATCAAGGAGTGTAGGTGCAGCACGGTGAACAAGCACACGGTAGCCTGGTGGGTGCCAGGATAACACACGAGGAATGGAGGTGGCTGGCTGAGTCTGCACTCATCTTGAGGGAGGAGTAAGCAGATCCTATTCCCAAATACCTACTTCAGGAAAGTAGCAAAGTCCTGTGCAGAAATTTTAAGTTTAAGGGCTGCTTAACTGACAGCCTTGGACCGAGTCGCCATTAATAACTGAATGGATATTTCTGATACTTCTCACCTACCCGCCTCATTGCCTGTGTCCAGCAAAGCTGCCCCCGTTATAAGCCCAAATAAGTGACTGTATGCTATTTCTTACCTCTCTAGAAACTGACACAATCCACCACCCACTCAACATGTTCTACTATTTACCTTTCAGACACTGTACCTTTAAACATATTTTCATGAAAGTATTATACATGAAAGTACAGTAAAATCTTATCTGATCTTAGCCTCGATTTCATCTAGCCTCCAGCTTAAATGGTTACTATCCACTTCATATGATTCACAACTACTCTATGAAAGTAAGATTGACCCTGAAACTAAAAATTAAGAACACTGGTAAAGAAATTAGCTTAATGTGTATATATATATATATATATATATATATATATATAATTCAACATTTTTAATCCAAGTATTTAAAAAACAAAAAATTTTTCATCTTTAATGAATAAATATATTGCCCTAAATGCTATGAAAGCTGAAATTACAATCACTATTCCACGAAGACTACTTTATTTTGTGGCATCTCTGCTGTTCTGGATGAAACTTGACTTCACCCTCAGCTCTAAGGGTAGGTCTGAACTGGCCTGAACCAATCAGCATAATCCCATCCTGCTTGCTATAATCCTTGATTCAGGGATAAACACATGACCTGAGTTGGTCCAATCAACATAAAACCAAAATGCTATTATTCTCTTTCCCTCTGGACCATGTGGTATGTGGATGTGAAGCCTGGAACCACTGCAGCCATTTTGCTACCATAAGGGAAGCTCCCCAAGGTCAAAGCTGATACAGAGAGAACACAGCCAAGAGAACCACAGAGAAAGAGAGTCAGAGCCTGCCAGGCCTAAAGCCCACCAAGCTCTGGATTTTGTCAGTTATATGTCACATACACTCTTTCATGTTCAAGCTATTCTGAGGCAAGTGTTCTATTACCTGCAACTAAAAAGAAATGTCACTTATCATTCTGAGGCACAAAAAAGATAGGAGTTTGGGAGTAACATATACACACTACTACAGTATATAAAATAGATAGCCAACAGGACCTACTGTATAGCACAGGGAACTATACTCAATATTTTGTAATAACTTAAAAGGGGAAAAGAATCTGAAAAAGAATATATATACATATTTATATGTATATAAATATATATAAAACTGAATCACTGTGCTATACACCTGAAACTAACACAACATTGTAAATTAACTATACTTCAATTAAAAAAATAATTTAAAATATATATATACATATATAAAAGATAAGAAACTGAAGCTTCAAAAGAAGTAGTAAACTTGCCTTAAATTGAATAGCTGAAAAAAAAAAAAGAGTAAGGCCATAGGTTTAGGAGCAGAATGGACTCCTCTTATCCTCAAGGGTCAGGATGCTGGAGTTTTTACAAGAGGAATTTTCAAACACGATGCTGGCTAGGGCAACTCCTCCTGACCCGGCCAGCCCCTAGCTCTGAGGGCATGAATACCAAGAAATGGCTCTTGTGACTGTGCCTGCTGAAGGAGCTAAACTAAAGAGCTGTATGGACCATGGCTGAGCCTCCCTCCACCAACAGAAATGAATGCCAGACCCTCAGCAACATCACTGCGGAGTATGAAGCTGCAGGGAAAACGATGCCCATTCTTCTCTCCAGTGGAAAAAAACTACCCTGGGCTGCAGGAAACACAACCCCTCTGGTAAAATAATGAGAGCTTCATGTTTCCCTTCTGTGAAAACAGTAGCCAGGACCAACCACAAGAATGAGCAAGCGTCTGGGGATTCTGAGACTATTACACAGAGAGGAATCTCGAAAATATGTTCTCAAGAAAATGTGGCAGGGCTGAGGGTACTATCTGTGAAGTATCAAAGAATTATAACTTGCCCTTCTCTTCCCAGCTCGCCTTTCTGTTGCCAGCACAGAGCAGTAGCACAGCAGCTGGGTGGCTACAGGCACAGCAGTGAGGAAGGGCTGGGGGTGGAGGCAGAGGCCTGGACCCATCAAGGCAGTGGCAGGGGCTGGCATAGAGGTGGTGAGCAGCAAAGATAGCAGTGCGGTTGGCAGATCTACCTACAGCAAATTATTTTTGACTGAGCAAATAGGAAACCATATTGAGGATAATAGGTGCTGTGTTTCTCACTGCCAGAGACAGTATTTAAAAAGAGCTCCAAGATGCTGAGTTAGAACGGAAAGTATCATTATGAACCCATGATTTTACCATATACACACACATACACACAGAGAGATATGGAAACATTTACAGATGTGTATATATGTACATGTGGGAGTGTGTGTGTATTTTTTTTTCTGTCCCCAGGTAGGGTCTCATTTTCTTCAATTACAAAAATGAAGGGCTACACTAGAGTTATCCTGAATCCCTTCCAGCATTAGAATGTTGGCAAACACAAAAATGCCCATCTTTCTGCAATCTTCCTAAACCTACCAAAAATAATACTTCAGAAAGACATGTCACGAGAGTTAGAAATTAGATATTCAACAGGAGAAAGCAGAATTATCAATTATATCTACCACACAACACACACCATGAAGTCACACCTTATAAATGTTCACTCTCCAGGTGTTGTTAGCGTTCAGAAAAATTGTCACCTTAGCAAATAATTTCTCTTAATGCTAGAAAGACATAACATGAACATCATTCTGCTTTAAAAGGGGGGCAAGGAAGACTATCATTGACAAAACGCTACACTCTAAGTTATTTCACTTCCACTTTGCCCTAGAGATGGAATTTTAAATATTTAAAAACCAGAACACATAACATGCATAGAGAAGCCATTAGAACTAAAGCAATTAGAACTGTGAAATATTAATTTTAGCTTTTGCTTCCTATAACCTTAATAAATGCATCAATCAAAATGTTAACTTTTCTGCTAAAACTAAAGTACAAAATGCCCTTGTAAAATCAGCACGTGTCTATGAACTCTTTTGCCCTGTTTCACAACTTTGCCTCTCCCACAAGTAACCGAAACCATAAATATTTAGACACCATAATACCAGGATTCTTACTCCACTCAATGATTCTTTCAGGAAACATATATTTGTAAGTTGGTGCCTACCACGTGATTAGACAGGATTACATATGGTCACCACCCTTAACATCAATAAATGTACTTTAATGGATTGTCAGGGTCACCCAAAGTTTTAAAATATATGAATAATGTAACCAAAATTCAATTTAAATTAACTTTTACTAGCACCAGCAAGTAAAAGTACTGCACCAACAGCAGAACCGAAATGATACCACCAGGATTAAATGAGATGACAGGGAATTCCCTGGCGGCCCAGTAGTTGGGACTCCACGCTTTCCCTGCTAAGGGCATGGGTTCGATGGCTGATCGGGGAACTAAGATACTGCAAGCCTCGGTGCGGCCCCCACCAAAAAAAAAAAGATGACAAAAGTGGGCGAGGTGCTACACCAAGTGTGCCCTGGAGAAAAGAAATGCTTCCTGATCGTGACTCTCCAGCCCTCTGAGTACTTCCATGTACTACTTTGCATGGCTTTTTACCTCTTTAGTATCTTCATCTCTGACCCCTTCCTTCTAAACTCCTGCAGCACTTATTTCCATTAATCACTCATTAAATATTGTGTGTATCATTCCTTGTGTTGTGAATTCTTTAAAAAATAATATTCAGTTTCTTCAGCTAGATCTTAAGCCCTTCAAGAGTACAGACTGTATATTGTCTTTTTTGTAGTTTAAATACCTTGCACAGTTAGTAAAATAATAAGGACAAAATAAGTATTAAGCCAAGATTATAGTTTTCTGAGCACTATATTTCACAATTATGCATACATTTAAAAGGCCACAGTCTTGGATCAACAGTAAAAAGCACAGATTTTAGTTCTCGTTCTTCCCAGAATAAGCCAGTGGAGTCACTCAGCCTCACTGGGCTTCAGTCTCCTCAACCACATGAAACCTCTTAAGTCCCGCCCGTTATAAGTGTCTAAGATTCTACATCACAGAGTTAATACAAAGTTTATTTAGTATTATTTTAGTGGCATTACATGGCCGTTTTTGACATTTTAACACTGATTTTATTTTAATTTTAATATTTATTTATTTATCTGTGCTGGGTCTTAGTTGCGGCATGAGGGATCTTTTTTTAGTTGCAGCATGCGGGATCTAGTTCCCTGACCCGGGATTGAACCTGGGCGCCCTGCACTGGGAGCGCAGAGTCCCAACCACTGGACCACCAGAGAAGTCCCTTAACACTTTTTTTTAAACAATTTTTATTTCTTACAACTGGGTTGGGTCTCACAAATGAATCAAAATACAAAATGACTCAGTAAGTCAACTGCTCAAATGCTAACTGGATCATGTTCTACTAAGAGTTCATTCTAGGGCTTCCCTGGTGGCGCAGTGGTTGAGAGTCCGCCTGCCGATGCAGGGGACACGGGTTCGTGCCCCAGTCAGGGAAGATCCCACATGCCGCGGAGCGGCTGGGCCTGTGAGCCATGGTCGCTGAGCCTGCGCGTCTGGAGCCTGTGCTCTGCAACGGGAGAGGCCACAACAGTGAGAGGCCCGCGTACCGCAAAAAAAAAAAAAAAGAGTTCATTCTACTCAGCTGTGGAACAAACTCAGGCCCTAGAACATGAATGAGTTGACAAGAGCTAAGCTTATCCACTGGGTTTTAGAGGAGCATCAACATTACAGACCAGGAGAAAAGGAAAAAAGTTGTTTCTTCTATAACATGAGATGTGTTTGATTTTTTACATCAAACACTGTGAAAGTAAAAATTTCTTACCTAATCCATCTTCTTTTTTCCTACACTTTCCCCCTTCGTTTTCTTGTAATAAAAGCAAACATCATGTCCCTTCTTTTTTTTTTTTTCCTTTTCTTCATATCAGAAAAAAGGTATACAAACTTGTGAAACATCTGGGCCCATGTTTTTAATATCAAACGGGGAGGTAAAAGGCATACCAAGCAAATGGACCTAATGCAACTCATTGTTTACTCTGGATTAAACTTCCAGGATGAGAGAAGGAGCTTGTGAACTTGCAGATATTTATCCAAATGAGATGCAAAAACTGTCTGTCTGGTGGAACAGATAGCCACAAAGGTTGATGTCTCTGATGGGCATTAACCGATTTTCTGTCTAACCCAGAAGCATTTCTCTGTTAAATTACCTATATATGCCTGATGTCTCAAATGTTCTTTGAACCAGCCATAACATCTTACTGATTTCCTCATTAATTTCATGAGTTAAATAAAATCTCTCACACAGATTCATTTTATATTTACCTGAGACTGATGATTTTACCTCTTTGAAAATTATCCATTAACACGTGTAAAACCAGAAACCTATCATAATTCTGTAGGGAAGTATGACAGGTCTATTTACATAACCACTGTTCCTTAGATCGCTTAGATTAAACAAAATACTGATGAAAATCAAAACCTTTTACATACTATCATATATTATTACTTCCCTTATAGGAGTCCTTATTTTCAGTGTGCAAAAACAAACAAACAAAAAACCAATTTTTTTTAATGTAATGGTTTATTTTCTCCCATTTGGTTTACTGCAATTGTTCTGGTAAGCTCAGAAGCGAGAAAGAAAAAGATACTGACCATTAAGTTTGGCAGAATGAACAATTCATAGCCAAGACAGCTACCGCTCTGGCAGTGGGCAAAGGGTTCTCTTTGATGGGGCTTCTCTTTAAGTTACCCCTGAGTATGAAAGAGCACATAGAGATGTGAAAGCCCACACAGATATATGGGCTGATGAGCAATGGGACCTTTGCAGCTACAATCAGCACCACATTGCTGACTCATTAAATGACAAAACGCACTTGATTTCAGCAAAGAACAACCAGCCCCTGTAATTCCATCACTTTCACGGAGACACCACATCAGAGATGCAGACGTTTCCTGACGTCAGAGAGGCCCTAGTGCCACTTGTGCCAAACCAGCATCATTTCTGTTCTGAGACATTTATTCTGCACAAAAGTGCTATTAGAATTTTGCTGTCAGATGGCAAGAAAGAAGGTCTTACTTTATGACTTTTCTGCAGGCATCTCTATAGGGAAAAGATTTATACAGAGAGCTTCACAGAAAATTAACAAATACGGCTACTGGGAAGCAATTTAATTTGGTCAACAAATACGGTTACTGTACAGTCTTGTTAGTTGATGGAATCATTCGAAGTGCTGCCAGTCGAAAGTCAAACGTATTCCCTAAATGACAAGAGAGGTCACGAAGACGGATTAGTCAGAGTACTGGATACCCTGCAACCCAGAATAGGCTCTTGAGTCCAGGGCATGGAGGAGTGGATGTCTGTGCTTCAAAATAAATCAACTGTCTGCAAACAACTACTTTTTCAAAAGAGAGAACTAAACGGGAATATGATCCCAAACCAAGCACCAATCTCTAACTCCTTTTCTCACATTTCTCTCTTGTTGTCAGCTAATAATCAATACTCCAGCCTTGGCTGGAAGTTTGGCTTAGAATTTTCTCCTAAGATAAATACAATTTGAACTAGAAAAAGTAATGGAAAGCTATTTACCAGAATGTAAATTGTGGTTATTTCTATAATGATGGGATTTTAAGTAACTTTAATTTTCTTACTGGCATTTTTCTGTTTTCTGAAATTTCCAAAGGAACATGTATTACTCTAGTCATCAGGAAACAGATAGATATAGATATATATACATACACACACACACACGTGTATATATGTATATACATATATATACACACATTTATATATATATGCATATATATGTAATTTAAAATATTTTAAAATAAGCACTGATCATTCAAAAGTTTTCCACATTAAATAAGCCTGACTTTTAAATTGATAATCTAGTTATTAGCTTTAAAAAAAAAAGCTTCAAAAAATCCAACTATAATGTTTGATGCAACAGTGACTAAGTGATTTCTATCCTAAGATGCAGCATTTCCTTAAAAAGCTCAAAAGCAAGACGCAAGGTTCATTAACTTGGGGGAATCAACCTAGAGAGGCAGGACCACCATCACGCCCCCGCTCCCAGTGTTAGTATACATTTCTGCTCAAAGAAGCAAAGACTGTTAGACAGACTGTGTAAAATCCAAGTTTCAGAAACTGATCATTTTAAACTAAACGTCTCAAGGAACATTTAAATCTATTTCCTTCATGCTTGAGGTAGTATGACTTCTATGAACCAATATCCAGCCAGAATTAGGATGATTTCTAAAATAAGTTAAAAATATGCTCATATTCATCAAGCTCAAAGAGAGCTACAGCTGCAGGCCAGGCGTGGTAGGTGACTCCAGAGGCCAGCACCTCTTTACTGGAGTTTGAAGAGCCAGGAAAGCACTCCCCATGTCAATTTCAGCAACAATTTTCCTTCTCTTCATTTCCCTCCACACAGTCGTTGAGATCCAAGAGTACCTGAACCTAGCCCAAACAATAACCCTTCCTTGAATAACTTTTAGTTTCAAAGCAGCAAAGCTTGTAAAACTGAACATTTCAACAGGAGAGACTTTGGTCACTGATATATTACCAACAAGAGAATTCTTTGGGGTTTTGGAAGAAATCTTAAAGAGCAAGTCATGTATTTGAAAAATAACTAATGGATTTTTAATTTATGCATTTAGGCAAAAGACTACATTTAAAATATTTCAAAACTGTAAAGAGACTTTCTGAAGTCTCTTGGTTCTTAAACCAATTTTTAAAATGCTGTTAGGAAAACATTTAACTTCTTTTAGTGACAAATACCATTTAAATAGGGAGTGGAATTAGAGAAGAATTTACAGTTGACCCTTGAACAACATGGGGGCACCAAACCACCACCCCCCGCCCCGAGTCAAAAATCTGCCTGTTAACTTTACATTTGGCCCTCCACATCAGGGGATCCGCATCCGTGGATTCAACCAGATACTGTAGTATTTATTGAAAAAATCCACATATAAATGGACCCACAAAGTTCAAACCCATATGGTTCAAAGGTCAACTGTATTTAAAAATCCTTCCCAAGGATCTTTGTTAGCTGCTAATGTACAGATCATCTCTCTTTCAATCACATTATCTCAAAACTCTACACTGAAAATGAATTCTAGGTCTTAACTCTACCTTCCAAAAAATTTTGTGCACCTCTGTCACTCTACCTCTGCTAGGGAAAGTCTAAACAAAACACATAGGAGTCAACCAGATGAACACAGAGTAACTGAAGAAGACAAAGAGTGAATAAAATAACAATAGCATCCCAAAACCTCACCCCTAAGCAGAATAATAAAATGCCTAGTCTGCATAACTATTTTCTATAAAAACTGCAAAAACAAGAAACAGAGAATCCTAAAGTAGTATCACTTCCTTCCAGTTTCAAAACCAGTGCACACAACAATTTTTGTTAGGTATGTACACACCCGCAAGACTCCCAGAGCTCATGCAATTTACTTTAAATAAAAGGATCTATGAAGAAAATGTCCTGTTTTTATTCTTTCACACAAATTCTTGCTCAATAGTAAAATAAATGTTTACCACAACAACAAAAAAGGGTTAAACCTTCACATGAAAAGCACCACACAAATATATTCCATCACAGGCCCTCTGTCCGTCAACATTCAAGCCTAGGGCACAAGTCGAAAGCCCTAAGGGCTGGGGAAGCAGCAACCAATCTAAGGCAAGTCAGTCTATATTTCACCCATGAACATTCCCCAGCGGTCAGTCCTGCCAAGGGGAATCCAACTCATTACTGCTTATAAGTTCTGTGACTCCAAAAAAAGTTGAAAATCACGTTTTCTGAACACAAACGATAAACATTTAAAGAGGGATTTTTCTTTCTCATGATCAATGACATCTGTAGCTCACGAAGGGTGACAACTGACAAATCACATTATGCTCTGCAAGAGACCTAGGGACCTTATAAGGATTTATAAAATATGATGTGGTTTTTTCACACCTTTACTCATTCAAATCCTCTTCATCTGAAATAAAGCTGTCCCCACGGTTCTTAAAAATTACAACCTAGTCAATACCACTGTTGGCAAACTCAGAAAAAGCTCTGAAACCAAATATTAGCCTCCTCATTCTAACACACAAGAGAAGAGAGTGAATCCAAGGAAAAGACAAACATGAAAAGAGAAGATGGGAAAAGAACAAAAGGAGGAGACAGGAGAAGTATTTAAAACTTACAAGTTGAAATTAGACCCAATTTTATTAATGAAAAGAGGATGGCATAATTTTGCTAGAATCTGAATGTAATTTGCCAATTGCTGCCAAGAAGAATCAATCAGCAGCTCCAGAGAATTCTAAATTAAAAATGATCAGTCACCATACTCATGCAATATAAAAAAGCCCACTGATGGATTAAAAGATTAAATGCCCCAGAAGTGACATGGGTAATGTCTAGTCACACAAACATGGGAGCAGTGAAGGATCTCAAAGTCAGAACGGACCAAAAGTTTAATCAATCAGCATTAAGAAACTATTTAAAAGAAACCTCATGTGTGTTTCAAAAAAATCAGCTTAATGATGTTACAGAAGTGCATTAAAATCTATAATGCAAATTAAATGTTGGAAGCCTGCCTGCCTAGAGCCCATGCTCTGCAACAAGAGAAGCCACCTCAATGAGAAGCCCGCGCACCACAACGAAGAGCAGCCCACGCTCCCAACGAAGAGAAAGCCCACGCGGAGCAACAAACACACAACACAGACAAAAAACAAATAAAATTAAAAAGAGGGCTTCTCTGGTGGCGCAGTGGTTGAGAGTCCGCCTGTCGATGCAGGGGACATGGGTTCGTGCCCTGGTCCAGGAAGATCCCACATGCCATGGAGCGGCTGGGCCAGTGAGCCATGGCCGCTGAGCCTGCGCGTCCGGAGCCTGTGCTCCGCAACGGGAGAGGTCACAACAGTGAGAGGCCCGCGTACAGCAAAAAAAAAAAAAGAAAAAGAAAAAGGAACAGATTATCATGACAGGCTGTGAAACTGTCTTTCTTAGAGACTTTAAAAATAGAATAGTTTACACATGGGCCTCTCCAGAGTCAGGGGACACGGAAAAGGCCCTCCCAACATGCAGGTTCCCTGGCCACACCTGTAACCTTCCCACAGAGGCAAATCCTACAGCACTAGTCACTGAGTAACTCAGCATCTGCAATCATGGGGCAGGAGACCCAAGTCAGAAAAACCACCTCACCCTTCCTCTTCTGGGCCCAATTCTGAAGACCGTTACACAACAAACAACATGAGATAACGTACGGTTAGACTGTGATGCTTCCCTCTGTGGAGGGCTTAATGAAGGGAAGGAAAAGGAAAACTCATTTTGGGGGTTATACTAATGGAATGCTCCAGAAAAGTAAAGGAGTAGCAAATCTAGTATTTATTAAGATTGTTTAAGTATTAATCACCCCTGACTGACAAAGAAATACTGACTTGGTGAGGATCTTGAAGCTAAATTGGGAAGATCTATGGAGTCTGGAAATTTTTAAAGTAAACCAACAGTAAGCACTGTTTTGAAGTGAAGCAAAATGAGCAGGTAGATGGCCTCCATGTGGCAATAAAGAAAGCAGGAGCGTGGGACGAAGCCTGGAGACAGTCTAGCCATGCACATTACACCAGCTGCTAGAAGAAAGGGAGCCGAGACTCCAAAGGTTCCTCACATCCTTCTTTAGAATTCTTAGAAGCAGAAGCCTACATTTCACAATGTTTGTCTCTTCCTTTAAGTATCTGTTTTCTGCTTAGTCTCCAAAGTTCCCTAGAAATTATCAGGCTGTCCTAACAGGGTCAGCTCAGTGCAAGCAGTTTATCTGGAGGTCAAGGGAAGGAGTAATCCAAGGGACTGGAGGGAGTCCCAGGCCAGGACAGCAAGAAAGAGGAAGAACGGTCCACAGTTCAGACCCCATGGCCTCCTGGATGGCCTTCCTCCACAGGCCCTGTGCAAAGCTCAGCAAATCCTAAGACACTGACAGAAATTCATTCCCCTCCAGAGTGCAGCCTCATGCCAAAAATACTAGAAAAGAGAACTCAATCGTTTGCATCTCAAATCACTTTGTCCCCAGATCCGGTTCGCAGACTTCAGTGTGCATAAGAATCACCTGGGGCCCATCCCAAGCGATCTTGATTCAGTAAGGTCAGAGCAGAGACCCAGGAATTTGACATATTAAAAGGCACACCACACTTTCAGAAGCTCAAGCTGTAGAGAAAAATATATAAATGGCAGAAAGCAGGCAACAGAAAGAAAAATTAAATCAAGTGTTTAAAAGAAGCATTTGCCTCAATTAATCTGTCACTCAGTAATTAAATTTGATTGTACTGTATGGATAATCTTCATGTTACTTCAGAAATGCAGGTGCTTCGTTGGTTTTCAACTCTGATAACTCATAGGAATGGCATCATTTGACAGTTACTGTTGTTACAGAAAGAGCTAAGGGTTCAGGGAAAATTCCTGATTGCTTTACCTTCATCCAAGCACACTGCTTTCAATAACAGAGACTGCCCCCTTGTGACTGGAGAAGCTTCAATAAAGTATTATAAAAGCAAACCATACTGACAACAACATACAGTAAGCACTTACAATATGCAAGGCACTGTACTACGTGCTTTACATGTATGAAACCAACAACCCTATGAGGTAGGTCTTACTGCTGTCCCCATTTTACAAGGGAGCACAGAGAAGTTACTTGCCCACACAACTATTAAGCGGAAAAAGCAGGATTCAAACCCAAGTCTCTCCAGATATGCCACAAAACAGGCTCACTCAGGCTGTTAAAAAATTAAAAATTGATTTCCAGTGACTTCCCTGGTGGTTCAGTGGTAAAGAGTTCACCTTACAGTGCAGGGGACGCAGGTTCGATCCCTGGTCAGGGAACTAAGATCCCACATGCTGCAGGGCAACTAAGCCCGCCCTCCACAACTACTGAGCTCATGCACCCTGGAGCCTGCGCACCACAACTAGAGAAGAGAAAACCCGCATGCCACAACTAAAGAGAAAACCCGCATGTTACAACTAGAGAGAAGCCCATGAGCTGCAGCGGAAGATCCTGCATGCCTCAACGAGGATCCTGCATGCCACAGCTAGGACCCGATGGAGCCAAAAATGAATAAATTAATATATAATAAATAAATCTTCAAAAAATAAAAAAAAAATTTTGAGGGGAAAAATTGATTTCCAAATCATAAAACATAAGATAATTTGCTATAAACTGTGGAGCAAGAAAAATAAAATGTGAAAATAAATGGTTCTAACCACCTGCTCTGAGGGTCTTGTATAATTTAACTGTTAACATCTTAAAAGACACTGGTCTGTCACATTTATTCAATGATTAAAACTTGCAGCTGTTTAAGGTTATACATAATCACTAGTTAAGGTAAAGAAAGGATCCCCAAAGTTGCCAACATATGTGCAACATATGTGTTGCCAACAAAGTTGGCAACATATGTGTTGCCAACAAAGTTGCCAACATATGTGCAACATATGTGCAACTTTGTTGGCAAAGTTGCCAACATATGTGCAACTCCCTTCAGTGTAAGTGACAGCTTAACTTTTTAACCAGAAAAGAGTTCTAGTCTTTCAACACAATTTAAAATAAAACAAACATTTATATGCATTTTTTGTGCTATCATTTAGCACTGGGGTCAGCAGTCTGATAGCAAATATTTTAGTCTTTGAAGCCCACACGATCTCTGTCACTATTCAAATTCTGCCACCAGAGCCACAGACAATACATAACAAATGGGCATGGCTGTGTTCCAATAAAACTTTATTTACAAAAATAAGCAGCTGGCTATATTTGGTCTGTGGCCCCATAGTGTGCCAACCCCTGAGTTAGCAAGCACTTAATGGTAGAAGAATTTAGGAAAAGCTGTATTTTTACTAGAATCTAAGAAAATTTCTTTCATGAAAGCAACTGTATAATCTACCACTCAAAATGTAAGCTTTTCTCATTTCTCATACTTTCAAGTTCATTTATGCCAAAAGTAGATGAACACAAAAAAGAAATCCCAAATGCCAGTATTCCATTCATCTTACTTAACTTTACAAAGGCTAAATTGGTGATAACATATTACTTGGAATAGGCTATATCCATATTAAGGGAGAAAATAAATGTTTTAATATCTTACAGTTCCTACGGTAAACCCACATCTACAAAGATACTTCAGTCTTGCTGCTTTTCAGCCACAACTACTCATACAATTCTATTATTTCAGGTCCAAAATAGACATAGAAATAAAAACCTACACACACACACACACACACACACACACACACACACACACACACACACATATTTTTTAATCCTGACTTAAAAGAAAGTGCCCATGTTATGCTCAAAAGTGGAAGGAGAGAGTTGAGAGGAGCAAAACGCAGCTATCACAGCCAGGTCTGGGTCACAAGACCAACACACACTCAGCAGCTTTTATATGAAAACATCATTAAATGCATAGTGATCAAATACTAGGCTCCTCTCTCAAAACAAACAGCTCAAGTTTTCTGTAACAGTGTATGTCAAGACAGTCTACTCACTAACGACTGAAACAGGCAGAGCCCCAGGAAGCACATTCAGCCTGTGAGCGGTGGCTCATGGTTGCTGTATAAAGTGGAGAAGGATGGTCTGGCTCTGTGAATGCTTCTCCAAGTGTGGCCCACAGCACCGCAGGTACAAGCACAGTAACTGACCAGTTTCCACCTGGACACATTAGAGAAGGGAGCCGGGGCAAAGAGGAGAAGCATCCAATCCAGAGGACAGGGAGGTGAAGAGGCCAAAGGAAGGCTGCCTCTGTGTGTACCTACATTTGCACGTGTGCATTTGCATGCGGTTATGTGTGTGTGCGAACACAGGAGCATTCACTCTGAAACCTGTCCCTAAAACTGCCATCTACAAAATCCATAACATTATGACTACTAAGTGAGAAAGTGGTCTGATTTGAAACAGTTTATCTTCAAAACATGCAAAAGCTTTTCTGTTTTGATTCTGCAACCAGTCCCATTAAAGCTAGGATATGCTTATTTGAAGAAAATGCCTGAAGTCAACAGAGGATACATTTTTACATTATTCATTATCCAAATAATCTTCAAAACCTACATTACGGGATTTAATTACATGTATTACTCCTTTAGTCTAACTTGCTTCTCTTGCTTTTCAAGATGTGAGAAACTCACGTCAAAAGCTAACAGTTCATATAAAATTGCTTTGGTTTTACCACTACTTATTTATAGACTCAGACCTCAATCCAGTGTCTTCAGGACTCTAGTATAGTTTCCCAGCTACTTACCAACTAACCCGTATAACTCTACCAGCAAATGGTTGAAGGGGTAGAATCAGCTCACCGATTACCTTCATGAATAACATTCATGCACTTTAACAGTCTCCAGCAAGATGGATTTCTCCTTCAAGCACTAAGTTGTCTTATCACAACACAAAGCACAGCACCAAGGACAGACCTGAAGTGCAGAACTCAATTCAAAGGGCTACTTCATTGTGGCTGAACTAACAACTCACCAGCCTCTAGAGTGCCCCACGTCCCCTAATGTCAAATGATCTCCATCCCCATCCTCAAGGTCAACTTTCTGGCCCCGACTCCAGGCTTGCAATGCTCTACATGTGAACTAAAATCAAAAACAACTTATTCACCAAAGAGGACAGTGATGGCAAGTAACTGAAAAGATACTAAACGTCATTAGCCATTACAGAAAGGCAGATTAAAGCCATGATGAGAAACAAGTACACATCCAATAGAATGGCAATGATAAAAAATACTGCCAATACCAAGTGCTGCTAAGAATGCAGAGCAACTGGACTCTCACACATTGCCAGTGGAAATGCAAAATGGTTGAGCTACTCTGGAAACGTGCTAGGCAGTTTCTTATAAAGTTAAACATACACTTACCACATGACCCAAGAATCTTATTCCTGCGTGTTTAGAGAAATAAACACGTACATTCTGCCAAAAACCTATACATGAGTATTCACAGCAGCTCTATTCAGAAAGGCCAAAAACTAGAAGCAACCCAAATGTCCTTGAACAAGTGAGTGTATAAATAAGCTGTGGAACATCCACACAGTGGAATTCTACTCAGCAATTAAAGGAAAGAACAGCTGATACACTAGTAGATGGAGAATTACGTTGAATTTTTAAAAATCTTAAAAGGTTATAGACTCTGTGTGTATTAGTTTTTCTAGGAATGCTATAAAAAAATACCACAGACTGAGTGGCTTAAACAACAGAAATCAATTTTCTCACAGTTTTGGAGACTAAAAACTCAAGATCAAGGTTAGCAGGGCTGGTTCTGAGACCTCTCCTGGCCGCGTGCCCTCTCTGTCTTCACAGGGTCTTTTCTCTGCGTGCATGCACCCCAGGTGTGTCTTTGTGTGCCCAAATTTTCTCTTCTTATAAGGACAATGGTCAGATTGGATTAGGGCCCATACAAACAGTCTCATTTTAACACAGTCACCCCTTTAACGGCCCTGTATCCAAAAACAGTCATATCCCAAGGTACTGAATGCTAGGGTTTCAACATGTGAATTCTGGGGAGACACAATAAAGCCTATAATGGTATGCTTCCATTTATATAACATTCCCCATATGACAAAATTGTAGTGATAGAGAGCATATCAGTGGTTGCCAGGGTTGGAGGAAGGGTATTACTATCAAGGAGTAGCATGAGAAAATTTCTTAAGCCTGATGGAAAAGTTCTGCATCCTGACTGCAGTGGTTACAAGTATCAATGCATGTGGTAAAACTTCACAGAACACAAACATACACACATACAAAGAGTACACATAAAAACCAGTGAAATCTGAAAAAAGGTCTGTAGTTTAGTTGATAATAGTACTGTGGTTACGTCAGGTGTTATCTTTGGGGACAGTTAAGTGAAGAGTACAGCAGAAACTCTCTGCACTATTTTTGCAACTTTTATGAGTCTAAAACCATTCCTAAATAAAAAGTTTAAAAGTAAATATTCATAGCTACTAGACTCTCGGGGGGAGGCCTGGAGAACCATGCTTAGTGGCTGTACTGCCAAGTTCATGCCCTCCCTCCACACACCCCAAAAGAAACAACTGTGACATCAGGCTGTACCCCCCGCCCCGAACACTCGAGTCCCACCACAGTAGTATGGGTATGCTGTCAAGGAGCTGAGAAAACCTGGAGAGGGAGCCCTAGCAGAAAAAATTTGAGAATCAATGTTTTAGGCAAATATTATTAATGGTTTTATTATTTCTTTCTTCAAAATACCTTTACATGAGGACTCCATTAATTTACCTTGAAATATATAGTCCAGGATTTTAAGACCAATTTCACACCAATTTCTGTTTGTTAATTTTATTCTCCCTAGATTTAATTTTAGAAACAATGAAGCAAGGTAGAGAGGGAAAGTAAACAACTTTAAGTCTTGGTATTGATTCATATTCAATTACTGGAGAGTAATTGATTACATGTCAGCAATATGACAATGACAAATTTAACACATCTGTTGTGTGTATAATTTTTTAAGAAAACCACTTCCAGGGTATAAATAATCCTTGATTTTAAAAAATGTATATCCATTCCAATTGTCTAAAATTAAGCCACATACTTAATAAGTGGCTTTTTTTAAGTTAGTTTTTAATCTAGCTTCTCTACTGTCTAGATGTAGCCACAGAACTCTGAGTCCCCTTAAGAAACAATCACTATTTGAGTTTTCCATACAAATTTAAATTAATTGAAACAGCTTGAAATTTGCAGTTAATCTGCAAAGTTTCATTTATGAGGTTCAAATTTATAGTATTCTTATTTCAAGAAAAAGCAGCATTACAATACACAAACCATATGTAAAAGATCCAGGAATTCTGACTTCTGATCTTACAATTTTCTACCATTTGAGTAAGTAGTCCTAACACGGCTCTTAATTCATCATCCTTAAGAATTCATACAATACAGCTTAATTTCATTTATAAATAAACCACAAACCCAAAAATGATTATGACTGCAATACAGACAACAGTGATATAAATTCAGTAAGGCTAAGACTTGATACAGTTAAAATACAATTGAAAAGTTTTTGGTTTAAAGCAATCTAACAGTTCTTGACATACCCATTCCCCAAATCATCTTGAATACTTATGAAATGTGGAAAATAAAGCTTGTAACAAAATTAAGACTGAAAGAATCTGAGAGGAAACAAAACAAACTACTTCATTATTTAAGCCAATTTGTGCCAGGGATACAGAAGTCCATCTCATTTTGTAGATGATTCAGTTCTAACCCAGGAGAAGGGAACTCTTTTCAGATAGACAGAACATGGCTGAGCCACAGTTTCAATCAGGTTCTCCAGCTTACTATAGGTCACATACACAATGCAGAGAGCCACTGTTTTATACTATGTTAGGAATGAAATGAAATAGGATTCTATTGTAGTTTTTGATATAACAAAGACCTGGCTATTTTTTTTTTCAAGAATCTTGCAGTATTACATTTCTGAAAATTTTACACATTTCTAAGTTTGCCAAGGACAAACCTCAGGTACAAAAACAAAAGCAAATCTATATCAGAATGTATTGATCTACTGACTTGTTGGTGGACATTTGGGTTGTTTCTAGTTTGGAGCTATCAATATTATGTATAAAACTGCTATGAATATTCATGAACAAGACTATGTACACATATGGCTTGCTTTCTTTTGGGTAAATATCTAGGAGTGAGATTGCAGCATCATACGGTAAGTGTATGTTTAACTTTATAAGAAACTGCCAAGTTACTTTGCAAAGTAGCTGCACCATTCTACACCCCCAAAAGGAATGCATGAGAATACAATTTGATCACCAATACTTGGCGTGAACGTTTTTTTAATTTTAGCCATTCTAGAGGGTGTGCAGTTGTTTCTCACTTTGGCTTTAATTTCCACTTCCTTGTATGACACATGATGCTGAGGATCTTTTTCACATACTTATAGGCCATTAATATATATGTCTTTGTAAAATGCCTGTTCAAATCTTTTCCCCATTTCAGTATATTCACATGATGGAATATTACTCAGCAATAAAGAGGAATAAAACACAACAAATGATGAACCATGGAGGCATCTTGCTGAGCAAAAGTAATGAGACACAAAAGGATACATACTATATGACCCCACGCATATAAAATCCTAAAACAGGTAAAATTAATCAATAACATTCAAAATCAGTGGTTGCTTGTGGCAGAGAACCGGAAAGAATTACTACAAAGAGCACAAGGGCACTTTCTGGGAAGATGGAAATGTTCTATACTGTGTTTAGGGTAGTAGTTACATAGTGTATACTTTTGCCAAATGTTAGAGACTTGTATAGTTTAAATGTATGACTTTCATTATATGTAAATTATATCCTAGTAAATACTACATGAGCTACTTTACATATCTTCAAACCTCATACTTGAATTTTAATGTTTGTTTGAAAAGAAGTGCTGACTCAGCTGTCTACAATACATAAGTTTTAAAACTCCTTCATAACATAAAACTGATATCTGACTCTGAAGCCTAGGTACAGAGTCCATTCTGGGCACAAAAAGGTTTATATCTGACTAAAAGACCCTGTCATTCTGAATTTCCATCTATTTTAAAACACTTCAACTGACCACTGGAGAGAAAATGAATTAATAAGAAGGTACACTATTTTTGAAAAGCATGATTTACTATTGTTTCTGCCACTCTGTCTGTCCGATCCTTGGCCTCCTGAAAGTACCTTGGAGTTGTATTCCTAAATGACCCTCTTCGTTACCCGGACTATTAACAACTTCTAGCTTCTGAGAATTATCTGGTCTTTAAAGAGACCATTAAACTTATGTTGACCACATGTTTCACATGCTCAAAGGAGATTTCCAGTCTTTTGAGTCAAATGTCTAATGTTATTATAAATTAGACCACACGATGAAACATTTAAAATAATTCCATGAAAAAAAAATGTGTTTAGAATCCAAATCAAATGAACAAATATTATTTGCTCAAAAAGGAAAGGAAATAAAAATATAATTTAAATATAAAATCAGACCAAAACAACTAGATACAGTACATACTTTATGTCAGAAAAGTTTGAAAAGTCAAAACTATTCCTAAGTATAATTCTATAGTTACCTACTTAACCAAGAAAAAAATGTTTTATGTATGTCTGTTTGTTCGTTCATTCATTCATTCATTATTCCTCTCCCTCGTGCTTGAGGGAACACCATTCAAGCGTTTTGTTTTAGTTATCTGAATAGCATTTGTTTGTAAATATATAAAAGATCCAAAGAGACTCCTGTTAGCTCATTTCATAATAATATAGTTTAGTTGTCTCAAATTATACTGTCTGCATCAAGATTAATAATAACTTTTTCATAAAGACTGCTGATGAAAAAAGTATTTTAGCATCAGGTGAAGTAACATAAGTGAGAAATGCACGTTCCAATCTCTTCTAATTTGAATTATCCAACTTGATAGTTTTTTTAATGTATTATTCTGCATAAATAAGATCCCCTTAAATTATAGACCAGAATTACTGTGTAAGCATTTCTTTGATTTAATGGTAATTTAATCTCCTTAATATAAGAGTTTCCCAAATTTGATAGAGTCTTTTAGTGAAGCTATTGCAAAGATCTCTACCCTTGATCTGCTATTTACCAATTACTTTACAAGTTTAAATACCTTTATTTTAGCACTTTCTCAGGTTATCTTCCGGAGTCAGGCAATTCCTCATAACTTTTGCATCTGTTCTCATATAATTAACTAAATATATAAAATCCGGTTGTTTTTCTCTGGCCAGACTTCCAATTTTGTTTAATCTCTCCTTTGATGCAGCTTAAAAAACTTTTACTATCCTCACATTAATAAGGTATATTACTTCAAGCACTCACTGTAAGACGTCTTTGTGACAAACAAGTATTTGTGTTGGTCTTTTAGTTAAACTCCAGAGAGCTAACCTGAGTAAATAAACAGTGAAAAGAATCTCTACTTTCTGGGAGTATCTAATGTTTAAATTAAATCCATGTTTTGTTTGTTTTGTTTTTCTCGTAATTTACTGAAATAAATGTGCTTTTTCACAATCCATGCTGGCTAAAACACACCCATCTCTACCTCTGCATCCATCCACCCACAGCTGGCCTCACAGACAAAGATTTCTGGTCAGCCCAAAGTCAAAACACAAGAACGCTACTCCTAGGAAATAAGGTATTAAAAAGCAAATGCTCAGTACATAGTTTGAATAGAACTGATGGGGCTTCAATCAAGCCCAAACTTTGTGGGATACACACACACCCCCACGTGCACCCACAGGCATGCCTACGGCACACACACACACAGGCACACACAAGAAGGACCTCCAAACAGAGCCAAAATGTCTAAGTCCACCTTCAGACACAGACTCTTCAAGCTCCTGCACTAACTGGTTGACTGACTGGCTTGTGGGACCATTACTGAACTAACCTGCACCCTTCCCCACAGTGAGCACTGCTCCAGGAGCTACTCCACGACAGCCCTGGTCCTTCAGCACTGAACTGTTCATTCAGGCAACGTGAAGCTTCCCCTGGCTTTGCACGTACCAAGCTTAGTTTGCTCCTTCACCATAATTATCTCAAAAGGACTTAGGCCCTATATCTTTAACTTAAATCCTACAGCCCAGTGACTGTGGATATCTTACCAGACCCAATTCTGCTGCCCTCAGGTTTCCCGACTTCACCACAGCCTCACCCACTACATTCACATTGTTCCAAATGTCAAGGTTCCTACCCTCAACCCCATTCAGGACAACAGGGTCTAATGTAAAGTTTGTGTTGTCTCATATTTGGCACTGGGGCCTTTTAGATTTCTTCCGTGTTAACCATCAACATATTGATCCTGCTTAATTTTATATATTATCAACTGCAGCATTTCTCAGCTCACTGGCCTAAAATGAAGTTTATATACATGCTTATTTGAATAATGATGAACTATGTGAAAATACATAAAAGTCTATTAAAATATGTTCCTAAACCTAGAACTTCTCAGACAAAAAAAGAATATATATACATATATATAATAAATATAAATTGTCAGAATACCTCAAAACCTCAGTACAACACTAATGAAGAAATGAAAATAAGCTTTCTGATAGGCTAACAAGTCAACTTCAAAGTGAAAAAGGCAAAGGACATGAGGCTTTTATTGTGTTGCTTAATTACTACCTTACTATACTAACCTTGTGTGTTCATATTATAAAAATCATCCATTTGTGTTACAAGGAGTAACTCCGGGCTAACACTGTAAACAGGACCTGAAGTGAATACCAAGTGACAAGCTCCTCATTAATCATCATTTTGCAACATTCATGCTTCAACATGGTCCTTTAGCTCATTGTTTAAAATTTCAAGTAAATGGAGCATCCCAAAGATTCACTGCCAAGAAACTGTTTTTCCAACACTTCTTAGCTTTGACATGCTTGCCAATTTATTCTGAAAGGTCACAGTGTAAACAGAGCTCTGCTGCATCTAGGAAAAAAACCTGTTTAGCATAAAACGCTGTCATTTGTAGACTAGCAATACACTACAGGGAAATCCCATCAAGAAAAAATGTAAATGGTATTACTGCCACTGAATTCTGACATATGAGTTCTAATAAAATGATTTAAAAGTTTTGTGGGGTTTTTTTTTGGTATAGCAACTTGGTGTCTAAGTAAAATTCTGGAGGCTTCCCTGGTGGCGCAGTGGTTGAGAGTCCGCCTGCCGATGCAGGGGACACGGGTTGGTGCCCCGGTCTGGGAAGATCCCACATGCCGTGGAGCGGCTGGGCCCGTGAGCCATGGCTACTGAGCCTGCGCGTCCGGAGCCTGTGCTCCGCAACGGGAGAGGCCACAACAGTGAGAGGCCCGCGTACCACAAAAAAAAAAAATTCTGTATTTCAGTAGTTACCAAACTCAATACAGCTACTGACAAAAAACATTTTAAAACTATTTAATTTTTAGACATGTGAATTATCTTATAAACATCTCTGTCAGAATAATTTATTAAAATAAGACAGATATCAGGGTAGGAATTCAAAACCCCTAGCAGACCTCCATTCTTCACCAGATGCCACCCAGGTGCAAGTCAGCCTTGCCGGGCCTCACCTCCTTCATCTTGGGGACGGGGCAGGAGTTAACTCTACCACCATGTATGCTGCCTAGGATCAGGTCACAGACAAAACCAATAACTAAAAGATACTTTAAGCTTTCATGTACATAAAGGAATAATTTATAGGAGGGTTTAGATTCTGAACTAGATGACCACTGAAGAATCCTTAAAGTTCTATGATATGTAATTATATTCAGATCATCTTCCACAAATTAAGAACAATTCATTTTAAAACACTCTGCACAAAAATAATGACAGAACATATAAATATATCTTTATTTTAAGAAACACTTTTTGAATTTAGTGTCTTCTATTTGATGACATAAATTAAGGCAAAAAATAGGATCCTATAAATTTAAACTGTACGTCTGATGAAATACCGTAGCTCAAATTACAATGCAAGATACATTTTTAAGACTGGTACAAATCAAGATCCAGTCTTGTTGATAATAAACCTTTGTAAGTGAAGTTTGGTATCTTGGCATCTTTCATCTTGCTCTAGTATCATATCTATTCTAGATGATTATTTTGAATCCAGAATTCAAGGAGCACAGACTTTCATTTTCAGTAGATAATTCTATCAGAATATCAAACATAAAGAGACAGCTCTTTAAAATAGAGAAAATGAAAATATAAAAAGACAGCACTTCAAAATGCAGAAAAAATGAAAATCTTGAACCGCAGAGGTTCTAACCAACCACAGCAGTCAAGCCTCTCATTCAATAATAATGAAGTCACTGTTCATGAGGATGGGGAAAAACTAGAATAAAAGGAAGAAAAAGGCTTCCCTGGTGGCACAGTGGTTGAGAGTCCGCCTGCCGATGCAGGGGACATGAGTTCGTGCCCCAGTCCGGGAAGATCCCACATACCGCAGAGCGGCTGGGCCCGTGAGCCATGGCCGCTGAGCCTCCGCGTGCGGAGCCTGTGCTCCGCAACGGGAGAAGCCACAGCAGTGAGAGGCCCGCATATCACCAAAAAAAAAAGGAAGAAAAGACAGAATGCAAATAGCTATCATTGAATAGTCTGGCAGAAATATAGAGCGAGGTCAAACTGTTAACAATGATCACTGTAATACAAGAGAACACCTAACATTCATGATAAAAACACAGATGTCACAAACATTTAAGTTCTCTAACATTTGTTTACAGCTTACATAATAATGTTTAATGAACACTAAAATCGTAAAGCAGAATATTTTCCCAAATTTTCCGCACTAGAGAGCTGTTGTCTCATTAAAACAAAAGGATATGATACATCGGTGCAATGACTCAGATGAACTTATTAATAACCTGATTAAGAAAACGCCTGATAAAAAACTGTTAAGGACAAAGATATGGGTTGTTCCCTAGTTTCATAGTTTATTTTATGATTTAGATTCCAAATCTGTCTAACAATATCTGACCAGAATCTCCACTTAGCCTCTATTGTTCCAGATATTACCTCAGTCCTTCGCTCTGCTACTGTAAGGTTTTATTCTATTTTCCATGACTTTCTCCAAAGTCACAAAAATACCGAAGGCCTCTCCTCTGTCTTTACGCCCTTCGTAGGAGCTGGTTCCTACCTGCTCCTGGGAGCTCTCTACCTCCCTTCAGCTTCCCAACAGCATACCCACTGAGCTCCCTTCCATCCTTCCAGAACACTTCTTTCCAGGCTTCTTCATGCTCTCTTTCCCCAATCTTCCCCACAAGTATGAACACTCCCCAAGGTCTGCCCTCAACCCTCCTCTCCTCATTCCATGTTGCTCTCATCCAACTTCAACAGAGCCTTGAAAGAACCGTGAGTTGAATAAATCACTTGTATCACCTATCGCTTTTCTGAATGTTAGAACTGCATTTCCAGTTACATGCCAGATATCTCCAAAAATGAGTAATTCTATTGGAACCTCAAACTAAACATATCCAAAACTAAAATCACTGTTTCATACACTCAATAGCCAAACAGACCAATTATCAACACAGTTGTTTTCCATTTCTGTTCCAACTCACCCCCAAAAAGCAATCTGAAATGAGTCCTGGTGGATGTGGAAGTTAATCCCTAGCCAGCTTCACTCCTACTCAGCAGCAGGTACTGACTGGCTGACCCCACACACTCAGCTGCAGCCAGTTACTAGGTGGACTCTGATGAAGCCTTGTCTTCATTTGCTGCCTTATCTCCTAGGTAAGCCAGGCCCAGCCATGGCCCTTAGTTGAACACAAAAGAAGCTGACCCTGGCTGATTAGCAGAAAAGGAGTTTAAGAGATTACTGGGCATCTCACAAAATTATTGGGAAGATGAAGAAATACGGTCAAAGTTAAGCTTCCAGGAACAAAGTCCCAACCATGTCACAATACAGGAGTGATTAGAAAATGGCCATCACTGCAATCGACCACTGGGAAGTCCCTGCTGCCACCCCCCACCTCCACCAGCACAAGTGGAAGCTCTCTGCAGAATCTGCTTCTTCAGTTCTAACCGAAGTCTCATTGGAAGTGAGTCTAACAGGTTAAGTCTAAGTCATATGCCTATAAATCTGGCTACAAAAGAGGATGAAAATTTGAGTACAGCTTTCCATATTGGCAAGACTGACTCCTACATTAGCAAGGCTAGATCTATATTGGGAAAACTTGCCCAAATATAAAAAGACTATTCAAAAGGTGAGGTTAAATATAAACGCAAATACTACTATATCCCACCTGTCCTTCCTGCCCCTGCCTCCAGGCCCACAAGGGTTCTGTCCAAGACCCTGCCAGACTGGGGCGAGCTCACTTCAATGCACTTGCTGGAATGGGACCCACTCCGGCGCCCAGATCGCTTGGCTGGAGCCCAAATTCCCTGCCTGGGTACTGCCAGTCACCAGGCCCGGAGAGACCACCCTTGCTCCTGAGACCAACATCCACTCCCCCAGCCATAGCTACTTCCTCCTCCACACAAGGAGACAACCCAAAACTGTATCAATGTCACCACAGACCTGGCAGCATTGGCAGTAAGAAGACACTCATGTTGTTGTATCCCATACACCAGTGAACCATCCTGGACACTGACATCAGGCTGGAGTAAGTCTGAGTGCTATGTACCCTCTGGACACTAGACTTTGATGGCAACTCCCCACACTCTCCTTGCCCTGTCCTCCTGGGCCAGCCTTTCCCCATATCAAATATTTAATTCTTTGGAAAACTGAACATCTCAGAGAAGTAAACTGTGTACAAATACAGAAAGCACTGTGGAAAATGTGCTCCAGAATAATTCATCTCAGTGCCCTAAGGCACATCCTCAGAAGGAAGGAGACCTACAACTGGCTCCCCATCATCCTCATCACTTGTACATGTGAGTATGAGTAGATACATGGGAAAAAAAACAGGTTTGGCAAGCAAATAAGTTATCTCTTTTCTGACAACTAGGCAAACTTAAGTACGAAAAATATTTCCTAAATTGCTCTTTACAGACTGTGGATTGAGGCGGCTATCATGAAATATTAATGAATGAGTAAGAATATAAAAGTATAGGAGGGACTTCCCTGGTGGTGCAGTGGCTAAGAATCTGCCTGCCAATGCAGAGGACACGGGTTCGAGCCCTGGTCCTGGATGATGCCACATGCCGCGGATCAACTAAGCCCATGCACCACAACTACTGAGTCTGCACTCTAGAGCCCATGAGCCACAACTACTGAGCCCGTGTGCTGCAACTACTGAAGCCTGCGCGCCTACAGCAACAAGAGAAGCCACCGCAATGAGAAGCCCGTGCACCACAACGAAGAGTAGCCCCTACTCGTCACAACTAGAGAAAGCCTGCATGCAGCAATGAAGACCCAACACAGCCAAAAATTAATTAATTAATTAATTATTTTAAAAGTATAGGTAACATGACCTTATCCCATTACTATCCCAAGGTTCAGTCCTTATCCTCCCTCTAAATTCATCCCTTATCTTTTTAATTTAGACCTAGATTTCTTACCTAAAATCCCCTTTGACTAATAGAAATTTTCCCTACATGAGTTTCCTCCCTAAAATTTCCCCTACATTTTGTCTAGTGTAAATGTGGTCTTCTGCCCAGTTATCTTCTCCACTCAATTTTACTATTATGGCATTTGTATATGGACATTTTTAAGCCTTCTTATTTATAAATACCTCCTATTCTTTGGTGAAGGATTTTTTAGCATTTATTTGACACTATAAGAGCTGCCTTGTAGCAACCTTCTGGCTATAAATATTCACCTATTTGCAAAAGGCTAACTTCCTGTTAAAATAATGATTTACAATTTTTGTGTTCAAACGGATTAGCAAGGCGTTAGATGGTTGCACACATACTTGTCAAAAGAAGTGCAAAAAGATGCATGCTTCCTTTTCTTTTTTTAACCAGTAAAAAGTGACTGAATAAATTAATGAATTTCTATCTTTGTTTTAAAGATTAATCAGTGTTTCCTTTAACAAATTAGAGATCCCTTTCTTTCTCCAAACTGGCATAGCTGTTGAATTATGTTTTTACAATGCTATACTAGTTGTTATTTGTGTATCTATTCATATCAACTGGAAGAGTACATAAGCTACTTGTATCAAGAATCCTGTTTTACATAGAGAACAGACTTGTGGTTGCCAAAGCGGGTGGGGAGACTGGGAATTTGGAATTAGCAGATGCAAACTATTACACATAGAATGGATAAACGAGGTCCTACTGTATAGCACAGGGAATTATATTCAATATCTTATGATAAACCAAAATGGAAAAGAATATGAAAAAGAATGTATATATATGTGTAACTGAATCACTTTGCTGTACAGTAGAAATTAATGCAACATTGTAAATCAACTATACTTCAGTAAAATAATTTTTTAAAAAAATAAATTAGAAAAAAAATGAATCCTGTCTTAAACCACTTCTACTCCACATCCCATATGTAGAAAGCACTTAAGAAACATTTGTTTACACACTGCATATATGCTGTTGGACACTATACTAGGTGCCAGAAATATCAAATATTTAACAGTCCAGCAAATTGACTGGTAATAAAGAAGGTAATAAAAGAACTCTGATAATTAAGGAGCAATGCTTCACCTGCAACTACATTCAGCTATTCGAAATCTGTGGCTTCTTTGCCAGATTAGTGACAAGTGACTTCACACATGGGATTATTTTGTAAGTACATACAACTTCTATAAATTAGTATTGTTTCACTTCAGTCCCAAAGATAAACTAGATTCTAACAAACACAATACTGACAAGTTGTCACCATAACTGTATTAGAAAAATTAACAGCTCTCATCATCCAATCCTTTTTTTAAAACTCTTTAAAAAGGTTTCTATTTTTATTGATTAATATTTTACTTCTCTTACAAATGGTTATAGAACACCTCTCTCCCCATTTTTCTTTTTAGTCATTCATTCAATAAATGTTTATTAAGTCTTTATAATACGCAAAGTAATATGGTAAACACTGAGGGTTTAAAGATGAAAAAGAACCATCTCATCTTTTCAATCTATGTTTCTCAACTGTCATAAAAATATTCATGTTAATATTCATGTTCTTTAATGGGTATCAGTTGTGATTATCCTTTGCAGAGGGTATGAAAGTGGCCTCTGATTGTCCAGTCCAATGTTGTTTGGGCTCTGAACTGAACTGAAAGGATGAAGCCCAGGTGCACCTCACCTTTGCAGCAGCAGAACTCCTACCAACCCCACAACTTATTTCCCACTTAGCCAAATACATCAAGACCCAGATCCAGTAACAGTCCACATCAATGTATTTACAGCAAGTACCTTTGAGCTTATGTGTAATTATTTTCTAAGTGTTTCCTGTTGTTCATTTGCCTTTCTGTCTAGAACTTAAGCTTTCAAGTTACAGGGACAACATTAAGTGCCTCTGTATCCTTTCAAAGCCCTGGCAACAATGCTGAGAGTACAGTATCTTCTCAATGAACAACAGAAAGATGGGATAAGTACATAAATACCAAGATGTATAAAAAAGAGTTTAAAAAATTATCTGGTTAAAAATGAGCAGAGAACCTGAATAGGCATTTTTCTTCTTTTTTCTTTTTTCATTTTTTTCTTTTGTTTTCCTTTGATTTTTATTTTACATTGGAGTACAGTTGACTTACAATATTGTGTTAGTTTCAGGTGTAGAGCAAAGTGGTTCAGTTATACATATACATATGTTGAATAGGGATTTTTCCAAAGAAGACATACAGATGGCCAAAAGGCACATCAAAAGATGCTCAACAACACCAATCATCAGGGAACTGCAAATCAAAACCACAATGAGATATCATATCACACCTGTCAGAATGGCTATTATCAAAAATACAACAAATAACAAGTGTTGGTAAGGATGTGGAGAAAAGGGAACCCTCGGGTACTGTTGGTGGGAATGTAAATTGGTGCAGCCACTATGGAAAACAGTATGGAGGTTCCTCAAAAAATTAAAAATGAAACTACCATATGATCCAGCAATTCCACTTCTGGGTATTTTTCCAAAGAAAACAGAAAAAGTAATTAGAAAAGATATATGCACCCCTATGTTCACAGAAGCATTATTTATAATAGTCAAGATATGGAAGTGCCCAATGACAGATGAATGGATAAAGATGTGGTATATACTATATATATAATGAAATATTACTCAGCCGTAAAAAATAATGAAACCTTGCCACTTGTAACATGGATGGACCTGAAGAGTATTATGCTTAGTGAAATAAGTCAGACAGAAAAAGACAAATACCGTGTGTTCACTTATATGTGGAATCTAAAAAACAAAACTAATAAATGTAACAAAAGAGAAACAGACTCATAGATATTGAGAACAAACCAAAGGGGAGATGGGTAGAGGCAAGAGCAAACTAGGTGAAGGGGATTCAGAGGTACAAACTACCAGTTATAAAATAAATAATCACAGGGATGTAATATACAGCACAGAGAATACAGTCAATATTTTATAACAACTTTGAATGATGTATAATCTCTCAAAATATCAAATCACTATGTTGTATACTTAAAACTAATATGTCAGCTATACTTCAATAAATTAAATAAATAAAAATTGAAAAAAAGAGTTCAAATCACTTATGTCTACTACAGTGTTTAACGTTAGCATCTCAAATATACTGAAAGATTTTATCATTTTGGTGATTTAAATTTTTTATATTAACTCATACATCCTCCATCAGTAAAAATTTTTACTCATCTGGTACAGCACAGTTCTTATGTCTCGGATTTCAGAAAATGGTACAGCCCCCTCCTTTCTATGTAAATGACTGGTTTCCTTTTTGCCTTTATTCCCAGAAAGCTTATAGCCAAATACAAAGCTCAATCCTATGATTGACACTTGAGAGTTATGATTTGTTCATCTGTCCTAACTTTCTTTCCTTTTTCTTTTTTTAACTATTTTAATCAATGTGTTTTGTGTAAGCTGCCTCAGATGTTTTGTGGGAACAAAGAGGTTATAAATGGATTTACTTACTATGAAAAAGATATACACCAAGGTTCTATTTAAAAGTTCATATTTTCGGGACTTCCCTGGTGGCGCTGTGGTTAAGAATCCACCTGCCAATGCAGGGGACACGGGTTCGATCCCTGGTCCAGGATGATCCCACATGCCACGGAGCAACTAAGCCCGTGCACCACAATTACTGAGCCTGTGCCCTGGAGCCCGTGAGGCACAACTACTGAGCCCACGTGCCACAACTACTGAAGCCCGAGCGCCTGGAGCCCATGCTCCGCAACAAGAGAAGCCACTGCAATGAGAAGCCCACGCACCGCAACGAAGAGTAGCCCCCATTCGCCGCAACTAGAGAAAGCCCGCAAACAGCAACAAAGACCCAACGCAGCCAAAAATAAATAAATAAATATATATTTTTTTAAAAGTTCACATTTTCTTTTGTCCACCAAAACATACGTCAATTCAAACTTATTCTCCTCCACTTTTCCTTCTCCTCTAAGTTTTTGTCAATCATCCACATTCTTAAATTGTATTGTCTATTAAATTTACTATAAAGGCCAAATTTTCTGCCCATCCCTTCACACAGTTTTGAGTTTCACTGCTATTTTCTTTCATTTCTTTCAAATTACTACTTTTGAGTGGATCAATATCATAGTTATAAGGCTTAGTGTGGTCTCTCTCTGTGTTCCAGACACCTATTTTTAGCTAACAGGTAGGTAATTCCCAAAAAAACTTTCATCAATGACATAGGCCATAAAAAGCAAGCTTGTAAGTACTGAGATTCTTTCACTAAGTTTATGAAGTGTTGTTGGTATATTTTGAAGAAATCAGAATATGAGACTCATGGCTCTTATATCACTCTCTCCATTCCCTAGTAAACTAATAAGACCATTTAATGCAAACTATTTCTTACATAGAAAATGAATCATAAAAGAAAAAACTGATAAAATGGACTTAATCAAAACTTAAAATTTTTCCTCTTCAAAAGAGATTGTTAAACAAAAACAGGCAAGTATAGACAGAGAAAATATTCACAAAACACACACATATACATATTTATATACGAATGTGTGTATACAGACGTAATTTTATATATATATATATATATATACACACACACACAGAATTCTATACAGAGAGAACTGTATATATATAATATACAGAACTGTGTGTGTGTGTGTGTGTGTGTGTGTGTGTGTATAGAACTCATAAAACCCAATAAAAAGACAAACAGCCCAATTTTTAAAATGTGAAAAGGATATAAACAGACACTTTATCAATGGAGATATATGAATCACAAATAAGGGCTGAAAAGATGGTCAACATCATTAGTCATTAGGGAAATTAAAAGCATAATGAGATGTCATCACACACCCATTAGGATTGTTAAAATCTTTAATTCTGATAATACCAACTTTTGGCAAGGTTGCAGCATAACTGGAACTCATACACTACTGGTGGAAATGCAAAAGACTCTAGCCTAGTGCCTCATAAAATTCAACATACCTTGTACATACTTAGCCTACAATCCAGCAATCCCATTCAGAGGTATTTACCCAAATGTTCACAGCAGTTTTATTCACTGTAGCCAAAAAGTAGAAGCAATCTAAATGTCCATTAAGTGGGGATGGGATAAACAAACTGTGGTACATTCATACAATGAAATACTACACAATAATAAAAAAAAAAGAATGAACTACCAAAATATGAACTGACATAGATGAATACTGAAAACATAATACAGATCAAAAAAAGTCAAATACAGAAGGATATTTATATGGTTCAATTTATATAAAATTCTAAAACCAACAAAATTATCATGACAGAAAGCAGATGAGTGTTTGCCAAAGGCCAGGTGTAGAAGGAGGAGATTAAATGCTTAAGGGACAAGGAATTCTGGGGGGTGATGGAAATATTACGTATCTTGACTGTGGTGATGGTTCCCACAGCCGCACACACATGTCAAAACTCATCCAACTGTACACTTAAAATTGATGAATTTTATGTATGTAATTTATACCTCAATGAAGCCAGTTTAAACATTCAAACATAATACTTATAAAAAGCAGAGTCCCAATCACAGAAAAGAGGAACAATTATTAAAAAGAAAAAATAGAGATCATAAACATTAAAATATAACCTGCATACATTACTAACCTAAGGTATAATGTAGGCATATGTAATTCTAATCTTCACTACACTTATTCTCCAAGAATATGCTGCAAATCTTTAAGAAGTGAAAAAAAACCTACACTCTTATTTCAAATAGTTTCTATTCTGTTTGATGGCTTCTGTTTGATAGTCATGGGAAAAGTATACCTGATCCTTAAAGAACAAGACTGTGAAACCAGGAGTGAGGGATTCTTAAGTGAATTAGGGCCCAGCTGCTGAAAAGGAGGCCCCATTGTAAGGCATTTCTTAACAAAATGTCAGTTTCAATGCCTCAGATGCCAAGGATGGCCTTAAAGAGAAAAATACTAAGCACAGTTAAAGCAAACAGACTAGTAAGAGCAAAGAAGGTCACTAGCATTGTTCCTTTAGGGAAACACACACACGCACACATGTATGCGTGCACATGTGCACATACACACACACCTGGGAATAGGAGTTCTAACAATTTCCTTAGGATGACCTAGAAAGAGAAAATAGCCTGCAATGCATATAAAGGACAGAACAGTTTTCTACTAACAAAGCTTACAGTGAAGCAACAAGGGTACTTAACTTGAACTGCGGCATTCAAATTTCTCCTAATTCTTAAACAAAGTTCTCTACCAAAAGTAAAATATAATCAACATTTGGATGTTTCTTTAGTGAAGAACTACATATTAACATAACAGACATCATCTAAACTGAAGACAAGGCTTGTCCATTAGGCCTAAGCTACTCTAAACTACCTATTGTAAATCTAACAAAGCATGTATATTACTTGTAAGCTGAAAACTACAAAACTGATGAAGGAAATCAAATACAATCCCCATAAATGGAGAGACATACCATGTTCATGAATTGGAAAATGCAACATAGTAAAAATGTCAATTCTTCCCAAGTTGGTATATAGGATTAGTGCAATTTCTATCCAAATAATGGCAAGATTTTTTGAAGACATAAACAATATTATATTAAAATTTATGTGGAAAGGCAAAGGAACTAGAACAGCTAAAACAATTTTGAAAAAGAAGAAAAGTAGGAAGAATCAGACTACCTGATTTCAAGACTTATTATATAAGTACAGTCATAAAGACTGTTAAAGGCAGAGGATAAATCCATACATCACTATAACTGAACAGAGAATCCAAAAATAAATCTACACAAATATGATTTTGATGAGGATGCAAAAGCAATGCAACAAAGGAAAGATAGCCTTTCCAACAAATGATACTGAAACAATTGGACATCCATAGGCAAATAAAGGAATGAATGAATAAACAAACAAACAAAAAAACTACCTATTACTGCCTAGTTGCATCTTCCGGTAGGTTGTTAATCTTTTTTACCATAACACTGTGATAAACTAGAAGAGTTATGAGGGGAAAAGTTTAAAAAATAAAACTGGAGAGTGTATGTAAGAGTGTGTGTGTGCGTGTGTATGCACTGAACAATGGATTCACGTCCAAGACACACTGAATTATGAATTAAGTCTGAAATGTGTTGAAGTATTCTAGTAACATAATAAACAATGAACCAAGAGAGTAGATGAATCGTTTAACACTATAATATGAAACCTTCAAAGTCCCATACCATATTTTTCAAAAAGATATGCTAGTCTATTTAACACAGATTTTTTTCTTTGTAAGTAAAACAGTGGGTTCAAATATATTGTATTCTTAGAAGGTGAGAACTTATTGAAGGCAAAATAAATGTCAAATTGTTGGCTAGTCCAATAACAAGCACCACTCACAGATTATTTTTTAAAAAATCATTCACGTATTATGTACTTTTAGCAACGGTACATGTAGAAATTACAACTAGGGACTGGAGGAACCATAAATTATATTTGGCCACAAAAACAAAAGAGAAAAGTTGTGATCATGCACTAAGAACTACAACTGTGGTTCATCACCAGAAGCAGAAAAAGAACCACCTGGGTTCCACAGCAGCAAGGGCAGTGCACTGGGGCTTTCTTCACAGCACTTTCAGAACCAGGTACAACTGTCTCACTTAAACACGGTTAAGACAGTAAATTTCATGTTACATGTATTTTACCACAGTAAAAAAATACTGGGAAGAAATATGGATGAGAGAAGCAAAGACACAAGATGTGGACCTGAACCCTCATACAATATGTAAGAGACAATAAGAAGATGAGTATATGGAATATAAGACATGGGTGGGTGGGCTTTGGGATGGGCAGGAAAGTGGGAGTGAACATACAAAGAGTGTAACTGAGAGAGAAGGCTGAAACAGGAATATCTATTGACATTTTCAAATCCAAGACTGAGCTGGTATAAATTACATCATATTGTGTCACAAAAATAAAAATTAAAACAAAAACACTACAAAGTCCCTGTTCTAAAACAGTAATGAATTAAAGGATCTCGGAGCAATATAACATGCAAGAAACTACTTGTTTAAGTAGCAATCTAACATGCAAGAAACTACTTGTTTAAGATATTTCCAACTAGTAAAATTCCCAATCCTACCATCGCTCTACAGTAAGGTGCTGACTGACACATTTATGCTCATCAATGATAACCCAAAAAGAAAAGGAAAAAGGAATCATTGTGCCACTTCCCACAAAGAAGGATCACAAACAGGGCACCAAGGATTCAGGTGCACTGGTAGAATTCTGGCTCAGCAACTAACTAGCACTGTGATCTTGGACGAATTGTTTAACCTTTCAAAGCCTCAGTTCCCTCATTTGCAAAAATCATGCTAATAACCAGCTCAGTAACTACTGACAGGATTAAATCAGCAATGCATATAACAAATTTAATAGTGTCCGGCACCCAGTAAGTGCTTAATAAACAGAAATCTGCCTCCATAACCACAACCACCACCACTGAGCAGGACAATTCTCCACCTAAAATAAATAAAGCTCAGAGGCTCCTGACCTAAGAAGAATGATTCAGCACCACCTGGAACTGAAGGGGAAAACACACTTTCAAATTTATTTGTGTGTGTGTATGTGTGTGTGTGTGAGTGTGCGTGCGCGCGCACATGCACACCTGCACATGTAACATACTGCCTCAGGCCCAACCCTCATTATGCAACTGATAAATATTTGCCAAATGATAAATTCCTTGGCCAAAGTGTTAAACAAAAAAAATGAGAGAAATATATAAAACATTGAAGCCATCAAGGTAAAGCAGTAATTTCTATGACTTTCAGTATGTAATTTTTTTCAGGCATCTTAGGAAGTAGAAATGATTTCCTTCTTAATTTTTTTTTTTTTTTTTTTTTTTGCGGTACGCGGGCCTCTCACTGTTGTGGCCTCTCCCGTTGCGGAGCTCCGGACGCGCAGGCTCAGCGGCCATGGCTAACAGGCCCAGCCGCTCCGCGGCATGTGGGATCTTCCCGGACCGGGGCACGAACCTGCATCCCCTGCATCGGCAGGCGGACTCTCAACCACTGTGCCACCAGGGAAGCCCTTCTTAATTTTTAAACAAAACTCAAAAGTAGTCTGAAGGATTAATGAAAATGTACTTACAAAAGACTTAGAAAAGGCTGTAAATGCAAACTGTTATTCTCTTTCTTTGGGATTATAGCCACCCTGCCAAAATCCAAAGCTGTATTAGTTAGTTTTTTCCTCAAAGATTGAATGTTATTTCACCTCCCCTCCATTATTTTAGCCTTTAATAGTCAATGTGAAAACTGGACCTGATTATCTGATTACGAATCTTGTTTGCGATTCTTCTGTTTCCAAGTTTATGAGAAAGAAATCTGTCTTCTATATCTTTTTCCATTTTCAGGTCTGTTTTTTCTAGATTATCACCCCATTCACATCTCAATTTAGTTGCTCACTGACACTGTTCCCTTAACCGCTTAGCAACTCAACAAATATAGTCTTGTATACGGACAAAATCATTGCTGCTCCAACGACAACCATAATTTTTTTTAAACCAGACCTTAAGTGCCTTCCATATTACTAAAGTCTCGTAACTCTATATAGGTTTCTAATTTAAAATGTAGGCCTGAAAATACTGAAACTCACCTAATATCATGCTCTAAAATGCACCCTCAATGTATAAAATTATTAAAAACAAAAAGGATTTTATACAAACAGCAAGAGTCTCACAAACATTTACTCCTATTCTTAGTGCCTTTTTTAAAATTTAGGGGAAACCAAACCTGTGCATTTAGTGATTCTCAATTCTATCATTCCTTGATTATTTCTAGTATCAACTAGTCGGGGACAATTTTCATTTGCTGTTTTTATTTTTGTTTTGAACTCACACATACTCTCATTTCAGATAACATTCTCCATGTCACTCCAATGTTATATATGCTGCCTACTTGAGTTCACAGAGTTCTCTGTGTCACCTGGATTAAAACATTAAGCCTTAATAAGATTTTTATTTCTGAGACACAAGATTCTCAATGCATGTAAATCAGAAGATGTATTCTGCACTCCCTGCCAAGTTCCTCAGATATATGTGTGCAATTAAATAGACAAGCAGTGAAATTTGAAGGTACAGAATTAGTAGCTGGTATCTGGACAGTACTCAACTGCCTGTACAGACAGGGCGGGGAAGAGAAACATCAACCAAGGGTGTGGACAAGGAAGAAACAAAGAGCCAACTTACAAATGAAGACAACTAATACTGGTCTTATTCCCCATCCCCAACCCCCACCCCAAAAAAGACAAGGTCAAGGGATTGTTCACATCCAAAAAGAGCCCTGCAAAACTCAGCTCAGAGCTGACCTCTTCCTTGAAGGCTTCTCTGCGGTCCCCAGACTAAGTCCATCACCTCTTTCCTGTGCTACCGCTGCACCCAGGACACACTGCTCTTTCACAGACCACAGCGCAGGAGGACTGTTTACATCTCTGCCCACTGTTGCCCCCCTCACCATTCACCCTGAAAGCTTAATCATACCTCTGCCCCTGCACATTTGCCTGGCACGCAGTGAATACTCACAAAGAGTTTATTACTATGTTGAACCTGAATAAAAATCTTTTTCTAAATGTTATATAATTATGACAAAAATGACAGTCAGGTATAAAAGAAAGCCAAACATTATATATAACCAAACACTTCTTTTTAATATTTATTCTTTCTCTGGCACACCATTATTAAGTGTCATAGATTATAAAAAAAGCTGATCTGGATTTAACACAGGATGTGTCAATCTTATTTCTATGAAACAAAGTTGGTTTAATTAATATAATATTTTACTTTGGTTTAAATTCCTCTGTGTCGTGTGTATCTCTCTCTTATCCTCATTCTTTCTCATTAATAAGGAATCAGAAAGCTTTGGAAAAAAAAACTGAAACTCAAAGATGTACACATAATCATTACTTCTCAATGTCCAGTCACTGTGAAAAATTACACTCTCAAAATTTAATCAATCCTGGAACAAAACTGTATTCGTATTCCTAGCTCCCCCTGTGCAAAATTTTTATATTGGAAAACTAACAGGTGATGCATCTTTCTTTGTAGAGACTGAATAAATTTTTGCTCTATGAGAGTAGAACTATCAAAGAATTGAATTTACAAGGACCCCCCCCAAAAAAACCTATTTCAGTATTCAGCTGTTTCCTAGCAACTGAATCTGCAGATATTTTCTCATCACAAGTGAGTAACAGGGATAAAAATCTGTGTTTCAGTGCACTCAAGTGTCAATGAAAGCAATGCAGCTCAGTGGAAAAAAAACACTATAAATAGTGTGTAAAAATACTAAGTATCTTCTAGCCAATCTGGGCTGAAGTGTTAAAAGGGGTAATTATAATTGTTAAATATGATCAATGATCTGAGGAACAGGAGTGTTTATAGAGGAGTACAGGGTCATTCTTCTGTGAGTGGGGGCAAGGGTGCACAGGGGACACAAAGGTGACCACAGAAATAGTAACCTAAGAATTACTCTGGAAAGTTAGTTCAACCATGAAAAGAGAAGCTGCTGTTCTCAAGCTAGAGTTTAAACCTGGCTGAGGCTGCATCATAAATTTCTAGACAAAATATAACCTCACATATTACATACTCCAGAGAAAACCTGTCAAAAGAGTAACAACTGTAACCCCCGCAGCCAACTGCAGCGGTTCTTAGGAAGCAGGGTACTGCAGCCACAGACGTTCCCAACAGAGACTGCAGAAATATTCTGCATGCACAGCCCTTCCCACATCTGAGGTGCTTCACTCTTTCCTTTTATAAACAGGACACTGAAGTGCAACATCATTTCACGTACTTTTTTCAACAAATCTGGAGAAAACACAAACATGCAGCTCTCACAGGGTAATTCACCAGATCCTGAGCACCTGCTCTTCTCAAGGTACTGTGCTAGGCATCAGAGAGAATGACGTTGAACAGGGCTGAGTCCCTACCCTGCAGAAGCCAAACAGGGCTCAGTCCCTACCTGGAGAAGTTGAACAGGGCTGAGTCCCTACCCTGGAGAAGCTGAATAGGGCTCAGTCCTACCTGCAGAAGCTGAACAGAGCTTAGTCCCCACCCTGGAGAAGCTGAACAGGGCTCAGTCCCTACCCTGGAGAAGCCTACATGTAAAACATGTCATAGAACACTTGAGGGTGAATAAGAGAGCAGTAGAGGGGCAGAGGTATTTGACTGCGCCTGGGGAGAGGCAACAATCTATGAAAAAAAGGCACTGACTTTAAGGAGTTATGGGAGACCCACAGTGAAGAACCCAAGTCCTTCACCAATCAGCCACAAGAATTTTGGTAAGCCACCCAAGCCTTTGCGGGGCTAAACTTTCATGCGCAAAATGAAGAGGCCTGACTGGTAAGTTTTATTGAGAGCTCCTTATGAAAGAAGGCTAAAGCACTACCATACACAATAGGACAAACATGCATGTCCACTGATATCTATAAACCTCAAGTTTGGATTCTAGGAGCCAAGAATGAGGGCAAGATAACACACAAATGATTATCACACAACTCTAAAATCCTGTGCTGCTCTAAAAATCCTATGTCGATGTGCTGCTAACATTTGCTAGCAACTAGAAATAAGTGAATCATTAAAATTTTTGCCACCAATAATTTCCATAAACACAAAGTGCAAAATTGTACTAAGCACCACAGGGAAAAATTCAAACCCCTTAAAATTCTATTCTTCACATGAACTAGCCCCTTCAAATGAACACCTGAAAAATATATAGCACTTTGGAATTTTTTAAGCACCATATATATATATATATATATATATATAATATATATATATATACACACATATATATATAATATATATATAACTGATTTTTTTTCCAACGGATCTAAGCTAGCCTATCAAAAACCTAGAATATTCCACTAAAACAATAACTTTTACTCAATCCTATTTTGTGATGGTGCTAAAAGCCTCATTTTCTAAAATACTGGGTTGGCCAAAAAGTTCCTTTGGATTTTCCCGTAAGATATTATGAAAATCCCGAACGAACTTTTTGGCCAACCCAATACAATACATATGGAGAAAGATGCCAAGACTCACTTGTAATGACTTGTTCATCTGTGGGATCCAGTGGGCCTGCCTGACCCCACACCCTACCTTGAAATACTCACTTCGGTTACTAGGTCCTCTACAATCTAAAGAGCAACATTCAATTTAGCATCCTCAGTCAACAAGCGTGTCTCAAAGTAAAAAGAGGATGTTTATTTTTTCCCCAAAAATGAATGGTTTTTCTGTTATCGATAGTTTCATGGCTTTTAACTGCACTGCTTTGTTTCCTAGAGCTCAGCACCAGGGGAGAATGAATGGGCTGGTGCCTGAGAGTAAAGGCAGAAGTGAAGGATTAGCAGCTACACTGACTGGTCCACTGCAATCTCTTTAAAATAACATTAAATAACCAGGAAGTAATACTGGAAAAGACATATTAATCAATCCAAAACCAAAGGAAATCAACTAGACACAAATAAGACAAAGAAAATTCTTATATGATTACAAAGTAAGTAACCATTCAAGAAAATTAATTATATTTAAGCACAGCTTAAGGAACTAAACTGAACACTGCTTTTAAAAAGAGGATAAAAGATTTAAGAGGATTCTAAGCTCTGTAGAAATAAAAAATTACTTGATCAAGTGCCTACAAAGAGTATTTTTCCAAAGCAACAAATACTTGGTGAGTCACACATCCAACTACTATTCTAAACATGTGAAAAAGAAAATCCTTTTCAAAAAAAGAAAATCCTTACTTTCCTCTGTGACTCCCAAGAAAGCTGCTTACTTGCTGTCAGTTATTTCCCGGGGAGCTTCTCGGAAGTTCTCTTTCTATCTCTAAATTAGAATAAATATATTTTCTGAAAGTCTGTTTTCTAAAGTTTTACCAGCACCTTCTAATGATGAATCTCACCCACAGAAAGTGAAATTAGTCACATGATGTGAGAAAAAAGAGAATCTGCCTTAAAGATATTCAGCTACAACTTAAGAAGCTGCCCATTTTCTAAAAACAAAGCAAGCACGCTCCACCAGTGACACAGAGTGGAAGTGTGTGAAAACCCAAGCTCGGCCGTGTGACCCCCTACGTCTCAGGGCTTCACTTTACCCTCCCCAGAAATCCAGACTTAAACCCAACTTCACACTTGCCATCACCATCTGGATGACTGACAAGCACCTCCTGCTTAACATGATCAGAGCAGAACTCCTGGTTTTAGCCTGTGGACTTCTCACACAGTCTTCCACATCGTGGTAAAAGACATCACCCTCTAATCAGTCACTCTGGCCAAGAATCTGGGCAGTGCAACACAGTGGTCAGGAGTAAAGACTGAAGCCAGGCTGCATGGATGCAAACCCTGCCCTGGCTCCTCACTTAGCTGTGCAGACTGTACGCCTCAGAGACTGAAAATGGTACCCACCTAACAGGATTACTGTGAAGATGAAATGTGAAGCTCATGTGAAGCATTTAGAACAGCACCTGGCAAATATTAAATGTTCATTAAGTATAAGCTATCATTATTGTTTTTATCCTGATTTCCTCTTTTTCTCTCACACCCAGTGTGTCAACAGCACTTCAAGAAAGTAACTGAAATCCAGAGAGTTCTCTGAATCATCATCACCACAACCAGCCTCTTTCCAGCCACTATCTAGATCAAAGTGATAAAATTCTGAACTAGTCTTCCTACTGCCATTCTTTCTATACCCTCCAAAGTGGTTTTCAGCCACAGTAACCTATTCTAAATATAAATCAGATTATATCACTCCCTTTTCCAAAACTATCCAATGGTTTTCCACTACATTAGGCTAAAAAATCAATCTCTCTACCCCGGTTTATTCAAAGTCCTGCAACGCTGCCGTCTCATTCTGTACAGCTCCCCGCTAGCTCACTACGCTCCAGCATTGTGCAAAAATGCCAACCCTCTCTCCTTGGGGCCTTGGCATCAGTGACCGCTCCTGCCTAGAATGTACTTTCCTCTACTTTTGCTCTGCTGGCTCCTTCATGTCACATATAATATTGTTATTGTTTATTTCTTTGGTAACTGGTATAAGTTTTATAAGAGAAGAAATTTCATCTATCCTATTAAGTATTATATCCCTAGTACTGAAAACAATACGTGGGTGAACAAATAAAAAGTTATTAAAAAAAAAAAAACCATTAACTGAGAGAACTGGCTAAAGGTTCTAAAATTGTTATGTGAAGCAAAGAAATATATCTTTCCCTCATTCTTTTCCCTAACTGGTTATCAATTTATTGCATCTCAACTCCAAATTCACCCTTTTTGCCTGCTCTGTAACTGGACCCTAATACACTTACCTTTCAATATTTCCTGAGTTTGAAGATCTAAATCCCCTGATAATACAACTACTCATAAAGGCACAGTTTTTCATCAAAAGATCCTAAGAATCACAATTAGAAAACCCGAGATCCACTTATGGCTGCAGCAATTACTGGCCAAAAAGACACTGGACAAACTACCTGGCCTCTCTGAGCAGCACTTTCCTAGCCTGTGTGATGCAGACGGTCATCCTCATCCATCTCAGAGACTTGTGGTGAGGATCAAATGAGATCACAGACAAGCAGTAAACTATGTGCGGACAGTAAGAGTCATCTTCATTATTCAGTATCTATCAGTCCAACAAAATGTTATTGAGCACTGACCCTATGTTACGTAGAGAGAAAAGTTTAAGACCAAGCCCTTACTCTCAAAAAGCTTACATTGTAGTTGAGAAGAAAAACGCTAACTGGAGTAATCTCACTGCAGTTTGGTAGTGTGCAGAATGCTGTGGGGGCACAAAGGAGACACACTCAGTACAATCCTGGGGCTCAGGGGGGCTTCCTGGAGGAAGCAGTGCCACAGCTGAGTCTCACGGATCAGCAGGGTGAGAAAAGAGCTCTTATCAAATAAGAACATAATGCCCATCTTTTACTAGTCCTAAAGCATGCTCAAAAGCCAGATTTGTTATCTTATAATATAAATCACATGATCAAAGACTAACAACAAGATTGCAGATGTCACCTGGGGTAAAATTCTTCTATCAACTTAGACTTTCCCCAGCACCATTTATTTCTTCCTCTACCACAAATTAGAATACCTTTTTCTAAATCTTTAGGACAATTCTTCTCATCCTACAAGGATATTTCCAAATTCTTTCAATTACATACTTCAAGGTCAAAACCTTCCTCACTGGAAAGGACTGTAATCAAGAAACCATCACAATGGGTTTAATTTCCCCTTTGCCACAGCCTAAAAGCAACACCTTCCCTTCCTCCCAGAGCTTCAGACTCCAAAGCTGTCAGGACAGCTTCCCAGGCAACCCCCTCCATCCACTCTCCTTCACGGCGAGGCAAAAGGCTCTATGGACAACCTCTCAACCAGACTCGGGCCCTGACCTACCCAGGAGAAAGCCAAGCACTTTTTGGCCAACCCAGTATTTTAGAAAATGAGGCTTTTGGCACCAATACAAAGTAGGACTGAGTAAAAGTTATTGTTTTCAGAATAAAAACAATACCAGAAAAAATTATAAGTTTTAACTCAAAAGGAAAGGTTGGCCTTTGCTTATACAGTAATCGGTACAGCTTAAAAAGAGCCACAGCACATAACTTTGAAGTTATGTACTAAACACTAAGTACCCAAAAAAGTGTCCCAAAAAAGTACAAAAGAAAACTACACTCAGATTAACAAACAACACTGAAAAATGTATTTTTAAGATGTTATCACTTAAGTGTCTGTTTAAACAAATCTCTTAAAAAGCACTGATTATGTCATTTATTTAACTCAGCTACCTCCAATTTCACCCAGCAGCGGGCTGTTTATTGTAGCACTAACCTAGTACTGCTTTTCCTAATTAAACATAAAGACTTTCTTCTACATTGCCCTCTACTGACACAAAATAACAATTTAGAACAGAAATCTAGGGGTTATATCTACCACAGGCCATACTAATTGTTAAGGGTCACATATGACATCCATCTCCAAGGAAAAAAAGACACAATCTTGAAGAGACAAAGGCTGTTCACAAAATTAATCATCTCACCAATAGTATTACTAGGAGAAAGAAAAAAATGACAAAATTAACCATGAGTAGTAACAAATAAAAACCTACTTAAAGTGACTTTCCTGGTGGCACAGTGATTAAGAATCCGCCTGCCAATGCAGGGGATGATCCCTGGTCTGGGAAGATCCCACATGCTGCAGAGCAACTAAGCCCGTGTGCCACAAAGCCTGCGCTCTGGAACCCGCGAGCCACAACTACTACACAACTACTGAAGCCCACATGCCCTAGAGCCCGTGCACCACAACTACCGAGCCCACGCAGCACAACTACTGAAGCCCACGTGTTCTAGGGCCCACGTGCTGCAACTACTGAGCCCGTGTGCTGCAACTACTGAAGCCCACGTGCCTAGAGCCCACGCTCTGCAACGAGAAGCCACCGCAATGAGAAAGCCTGCACACAACGAAGAGTAGCCCTCACTCACCGCAACTAGAGAAAGCCCGTGTGCAGCAATGAAGACCCAATACAGCCAAAAAAATAAATTAAAAAAAAAAACCTACTTAAATACATAAATATAAGACATGACACCATAAAACTCCTAGAAGAGAACATAGGTAAAACATTCTCATACATAAATTGTACCAATGTTTTATTAGGTCATTCTCCCAAGTCAATAGAAATAAAAGGAAAAATAAACAAATGGGACCTAATCAACCTTACAAGCAAAAGAAAGAAAAACCACCCTTGCACAGCAAAGGAAACCATCAATAGAACGAAAAGATAGCCTATGGACTGGGAGAAAATATTTGCAAATGATGTGACCAACAAGGGCTTAATTTCCAAAATACACAAACAGCTCATATAACTCAATGACAAAAAAACAAACAACCCAATCAAAAAATGGGCAGAAGATCTAAATAAACATTGCTCCAAAGAAGACATACAGATGGCCAATAGGCACATAAAAGGATACTCATCATCACTAATTATTAGGAAAAAGCAAATCAAAACTACAGTGAGGTATCACCTCACAACAGTCAGAATGGCATTAAAAAGTCTACAAACAACAAATGCTAGAGAGGGTGTGGAGAAAAGTGAACCCTCCTACACTGTTGGTGGGAATTTAAGCTGGTACAGTCACTATGGAAAACAGTATTGGAGGTTCCTTAAAAAACTAAAAATAGAGTTGCCTTATGATCCAGCAATCCCACTCTTACGCATATACCCAGACAAACCATAATTCAAAAAACTACATGCACCCCTATGTTCATAGCAGCATTACTAAAATAGCCAAGACGTGGAAACAACCTAAATGTTCATCAACAGATGAGTGGATAAAGAAGATGTGGTACACATATAAAATGGAATGGAATGAAATGTCATTTGCAGCAACATGGATGGCTGCTAGAGATTATCGCACTAAGTGAAGTAAGTCAGAAAGAGAAAGATAAATACCATATGACAGCACTTATATGTGCAATCTAAAATATGATACAAATGAGCTTATCTATGAAACAGAAACAGACTCACAGACATAGAGAATGGACTTGTGGTTGCCAAGGGGGAGGGATGGATTGGGAGTTTGGGGTTAGCAGACACAAACTATTATAGAATGGATAAACAACAAGGTCCTACTGTATAGCACAGGGAACTATATTCAATACCCTGTGATAAACCATAATGGAAAAGAATATATATATGCATAACTGAGTCACTTTGCTGTACAGCAGAAATTAACTCAACCTTGTAAGTCAACTATACTTCAATAAAATAAATTTTAAAAAAATTAAAACCTAGGAGTTCTACAAGTAACAGTACAGCATCATAAGCAATCTGAATATTATTATAAAAATTAAACTATTTTTTAAGAAGTACAGAACAAAACTATCAAGAGTATGTAACTGAAAACATGAACATATAGAAATAAAGTGAACATGGAAATATGGAAACAAAGTAAAATACTTACAGCCAGAGCCTTGGACAGTTTGGTTCTAAATTCATTAAGGATGATAGCCACAATGTCCTTGAGTGGTACATAAGCAAAGCCATTTTCCAAATAGACTTTCCTTCCTCTGAACAAATCCAGAGCATCAGCAAAAGGGATCTGAATTCAGTGTGAAAAACAGGGAAAATAAGTCAGTACCTGTCATTACGAAATTCTCCTACGTCTTCGTAAGTACTAAGGCTAAACAAAATCCCTCCTCTGAGAAAATCATTAGTCCTAGCAGATCTAAAGAAAAAAAAAAGCAAGAAGATCAATTTATACTCCTTGTAAGTAAACAACAGCATTAGGAAGGAGTGGCAGGCGGAAAATGTGTTTGTTTTAGAGTAGATCTTTCAAAAAATAATAAGCCAAGTTAAAATGCTTTATTTTCATTCTTAACTCATCAATTTACAAATTATAATCACCAGGATTTCAAATTCCCAGCTCAAGCCCTCTGGGTACACTGCATTCCTCTCACATGACATAGTCCACATTTTGTTCTGTATCAAGTGGAATCCAATGTGTATACAATATGTTCAGTGCTAAAAATTACCAGTAAGTAAAGTAATTCCAAATTTCTTCACCTATGTTTCCACTCTTTCTCCAGAGAAATATATTGGAAAAGCTAATCTCAACACTAAGAAATGGAAATAATAATAAATGTCCAGTTTTATCTTTAAAATAAGTACTTGCCAGTAAATATTTTTTTAAAAACCTAATAAATACTATTCTACTTACACTTTTTAAAGTCCTATGAACTATGGTAAAATTTTAAGAGATGAGATTATGGTAATGGTATTAATAAATTGCAAAACTCATCCTTACTCTTCAACAGAGTTTTTCTACTTCTTAAAAATGAGATAAAAAAACTAGGTTAAAAAAAAAAAAGATTCCCCAAATACCCTATTCACCCAAGTTTTATGGAAGAGTTAAATCTATATGCCCATAATTCTTCAATGTATTCAATGACACCACACAATAATCAGATCATGTGTTTTTACAGAAAGTTTCTAATTAATTTACAGATTTCTACATCCAGCACACAGTCCTTGCCCTGAAGCAGTTCACCACTTGGTTGAAGAAACAAGACGGACTCACGTGGACAAACACGCCCTGCAGGAGGACGCTGGCCAGACTGGGGTGGGGGTGGGGGGAGCGGGGGAGGTAGGGATGGAGTGCCCGTGGTGGCAGGACCCGCACCAGACACCAGGCATGGGCGGCAGATAGCCGCCCCTCCCCTGCTTCGGGAGGTCCTCAGCCCCGCAGCCCTGCACCTGGCTCACACAGGCAGGAGTCTGTGCTGAGGGTGCGCGGATGGCGGTGTGGGGGCAGGGGCCGGACCCGGGCAGGGGGAAGAAGGCCGGGGCCCCAGGGCACCCGGGAGGGAGGAGAGGCTCCCGCGCGGAGGCGGCGTAGGGAACAAGGGGCCGGGGAAGAGGGGCGTTGCAGGGCTTCCCAGCCCCAGCGCAGCCCGAGGCTGAGCACAGTGAGGAGAGCGTGGCCCGCAGTGGGTCGGCACCCGAGCAGCGCCAGGGGTCGGTGCAGCGCAGCCCGGGGCGGAGAGCACAGCACATCCGGGGGGCGAAGACAACATCCGAACAGAAGGGGGAGAGGCTGCGCCCACAAGAGGCTACACAAATGCGTCAATAAAACACGGATAGGAGCTCAATGTGATACATTTAACAAAACCTAGGAAGTACTTTAAAAGCGTACCTACCTTATAAACTGATTCCAGCTCCAACTGAACCCCACCTAAACTGTGTGATGAAGCCATAATATCCTGTTCTCGGAGAGTCTTATCTTCATCACTTATCTAAAAGGAAACATATTTTATATCGTTTAAAAATTAAAACTCTGCATTCAGTTTCAATAAAGCACTTTCCTGTTCTAGTGAAGATTCTATACTTTTTAAAAACTTTTAAAACCCTGGTATCTGAAATCATTCCTAATATGATTATTAAGTCGTTACTATCATTAATGAAGCCAAAATATAGAAGAAAATTTAAATTCAATATACTTTCAAATTTCTACTCTGTCAATTTCTGAGGACACATATCGAAAGAACAGTAGCAGAGAAACAATATCCTGGACTAGCTGCACCCACAGACTCATGAAAGGAGAAAATGAAAACCTTTCTGAAGAAATATACAATTCTCCTAGGGCTTAGTATAGTCCTCCAAATAACTCCCCAAATACAATCTCTAGCACACAGAGAAAACACACACACAAGGAAATAAGACTCCATCAGTGGGAACCAGATTGGTAAAACGAAAAGAAAAGTATAAGGATTGGAAAAAAGAAACAAAATTGTCATTATTTACATATTATGTGATTAGAATCCTTAGAAAATCCAGAAAAATCCACAGATAAATTATTAGACCTACTGACCTAATTAAGCAAGGTATCTGGCTACAATGTCATATACAGAAAAACCAATTGTATTTCTATCTGCCAGCAGCCCACTTTAATAATGGATTTTTTTTAAACTACCATTCATAATGGGATTAAAACTATCAGTATTTAGGAATAAATCTAACAAAAGATGGTCAAGACCTCTAGGAAAAAAAAAAATGTAAAACCTTACTGAAGGAAACTGGAGAAAACCTAAATAACCGAGAGACATCCATAAACATGCACCAGATGATGTAATACTATAAATGTACCAATTCTCCTCAAATTAACCTGCAGAATCAATATACTCTCAAGCAAAATCACAATAGTTTATGTGTCTGTGTTGCTTCTAGAATGTATAGGGACACACAAAGTGCCAAGGAAAGCCAAGATAGAAAAAGACAGTCAACCCAATAGAAAAATGATCAAAAGATATGAACACACGCTTTACAACTGAGAAAATTTGAAGGGCCAATAAATACGATCGTATCTCGTCTTATTGCACTTGGCTTTATTGTGCTTCCCAGATATTACTCTTTTTTTTTTTAAACAAATTGAAGGTTTGTGGCAACCCTGTGTTGAGGAAGTCTATTGGCACCATTTTTCCAACAGTATTTGCTCACTTCGTGTCTCTGTCACATTTTCGTAATTCTCAAAGTATTTCAAACATTTTCATTATTATTGTATTTGAGAGCACTGAACAAACAAACATGTATCATCAAAAATCAGTGCAAGAGAGTCATCAACTGAAAACTACCACCTCAATTCCTTTTTGGTAATGGACAGGATAAAAATACAAAAACTAAAAATGTAATATAACTAGATGTCATGAGAAGTCTCAATAGGCAAAAATTTTAAAGGGTGTCACAGCACACATTATATACAATCAACACTCATTCTAGAGTGTTTAAATTGAGTTTTAGCAATAGCAAATATTTCTCTAAGAGCTAACACCAGATTATTTTCCTTTAGTATTGGCTTTGTTTACATATACCTGTTGATAGTAACTTCTCTACAAAATTGACTATTTACCTTTTACTCCGCATTCCATAGGACAAATCCTTCCAAGCTCAAATATACCACCAGATACACAATGCAAAGACTATTTGAGAAGAGGCAGGTATGTTTCAGAGCCAAGCTGTAATTCGCAAACAGCAACTGATAAAGTGAGAAACTGACCAGGGAGACATAGTGAAAGGGAACAAGGTATCTGTACATCCTCGTGATGATCTTTCACTATCTTTAAGTGATTTCCAATTTAAATATAAAAACTATTTCAAATTTGTGTAGTGAACGCTTACTTATTTGAAATTAAATAAAAATTAAATACACATGCCTGTTCTCCCCACCATTAATGGGGATAATCATAGGTGATTGCATGGATCGTTTTTTGCCCAAATGGTTTTGACTGGATCTGGCAATACTGAAGCTGAGGCCAAATGTGTTTAACCCACCACATCCCTTTTACAATCACTTATTATAGCAACAAAGAATTAGATAACTTTGAACATACAGATGTTTGCCATGATAATATCTGGGGTTTTAACTGAACAAATCCCACAGCAATATATAAGAACCACTAAGACTTCTCCACGAATATAGGGGAATATAGTACCTCTCTTTCCCTAAACTCAACTCAAATATTTGTATTAACAATACCACAGGTGTTTATAAGCAATTAACGGCTCACCAAGTAACTGTCAGGTAAGCAGGGGAAGCACACTTCAGCTCAACTGTCATACAACAGAATACTTTACTTACAAGAGACTTAACGTTCCAAACACTCTTCTACCTTAGGTATATAGTCAAGGCTCAATTTAAACAAAATTCAAGGTCTTGAATGAAAACTAGAGTAGATTATTAAAGAATGTGGTAAGACTGTCTTTCACTGAAATCTTCCCCCACCCCCCAAAAAACTAGAAAAAAAATTATCTGGACTTTACTTAGATTAGAAATAATGAATAAAATTCTAAGGGATTCAATGTGTTTCTAAACTGTTCACCCAAAGTAACTGGGTGCATTCCAAATAATGCACATTCTAGCTGAAATTAATGTCATTTCCTACATGATAGCCTTTCAGTAAATATTGTTTTTCCTTGGTGAATTAAAAAGTTCATCCATTTGCCACACACATCTAAACCTTCATTTAGCTATTTAATAATAAACAAAATAAGAGAATTGTCACTGAAAAATGTTGGATGACTGTCTGAAACTTTATTAATTAGTATAAACTTCTATTAACTTCATTATTTCAAATTTCTAAAATAATCTTGAGTATTCTCTTCTGCTTCTGGTATAAAAACTACTGGGAAAAATATGAGCATATTTCACTTTCTCAGGCTTCCCTAATGAGGTTAACTACTGGATGCCTAGAAAAAACTCATTCTCCAAAAGAGCAAGACAAAATTAAACAGCTTCCTGCTTTTACTAACAAAGGATCTCATGTAAGAGTTAAAAACAACTACAGTGGAACAATTATAAAAGCAGAGGAACTGAGTAGAAAGTATATCGTTTTTGTAACTGCAGAAACCTAAGTTCAAATCTTAAAAAAGTGAATTAACCTCTTCATACCTCAGTTTCTCCATTGGTAAAAGGAAGAAAATAATACCTGTTTCATGAACTTTTTTGTCAGAATTAAGTAAAATAAAGTATGTAAAGTGTCTAGAATAGGCCTAACATATAGCATGCCTTTAATAAATGGTAAATATTTATTATTACTATCAGTAATGTACATTTTGATTAGCTTGTTTTCCAGGAACACAGTGAAACATTTTTGATCCACATGATCATGATAAGATGGCAAAGCTGGAAGATCCTGAGCTCACCTCCTCCTACAAACACACCAAAACTACACCTATATATACAACAACTCTCTCTGAGAATGACCTGAAGACTAGCAGAAGAGCTCTTGTACAATTAAGGATATAAAGAAAAAAACACACTGAGTAGGGTAGAAGGGGCAGAGACACTATCTAGTCAAGACCCACATCCCCAGAGCAGCAAGCCACAAGCAGGAGGAGATATCACAAACTCAGAGGCCCTCCCTCAGGAGCGAAGGGTTTGAGCCCCATATTGGGCACACCAGACCCAGGGACTGGCACTGGGTAGGTGAGCCCACTTAACTAGCTTTGAAAACCAGCAGGGCTTATGCACAGGAGAGCTGAAGGAAATTGAAATTTCACTCTTAAAGGGCTCACACACAAACTCACTCACTGGGAGTCCCAGCACAGAGGCTGCAGTTTAAAAAGAGCCTAGTGCTCTAGATAGCTTGCCAAGGCCACCCCAGCAAACCCCAGGTCCACTCCAGCACCAATCATCCCACCAAGGCAGCAGCCCCAACATGTCCTGGAAAAGCCCCAGCCCATCCCCACTACAACTCCACCTGGCCTGCCAAAGCTGACCAGCACATACAGTCTACACTGGGGATACTCCTATACAAGATCACACCTCCAAAACCAAGAGACATAAGGTTTCACCTAATTCACAGAAACAAACACAGAAAGTCAAACAAAATGAGGAGACAGAGAAATCTGTTCCAAACAAAAGAACAAAATAAAATCCCAGAGGAAAACCCTAATGAAATGGAGATAAGTAATTTACCTGATAAAGAGTTCAAAGCATGGTCACAAAGATGCTCGCAGAACTCAGGAGAAGAATGGAGGAACACAATGAGAACTTCACAAAGAGTTAGAATATATAAGAACCAATCAGAGCTAAAGAATACAACAACTGAAATGAAAAATACATTAGAGGAAATACACAGCATTTTAGATGATACATAAGACCACATAAGCAACAAGGAAGAGAGAATAGTGAAACTCAACCAATAAGAACAGAAAAAAGAAAAACGAATTTTTAAAAATGGGAATAATTTAAGGGAACTCTAGGACAACACCAAGTGCACTAACATTCACATTATGGGCCCAGAAGGAGAAAGGGGCAGAAAACCTATTCAGTAAAATTATGGCTGACAACTTCCCCAGACTGGGGAAGAAAACACACATGCAGGTTCAGGAAGCATAAAATCCCAAACAAGATGAACCCAAGAGATCCACACCAAGACATATCATAATTAAAATGGGAAAAGTTAAAGACAGGGAGAGAAACTTTAAGGCAGCAAGAGAAAAACAGTGAGTCACATACAAAGGAACCCCCAAAAGGCTATCAGCTGACTTTTCAGCCGAAACTTTGCAGACCACAAGGGAGTGTCATGCTGCATTTAAAGTAATGAAAGAAAACAACTTACAACCAAGAACAGCCAGGAAGGCTACTGTTCAGAATCAAAGGAGAGTTAAAGAGTTTCCCAGACAAGCAAAAACTAAGAGTTCATCACCACTAAACCAGCCTTACAAATGTTAAAGGGTTTTTAAGCAGAAAAGGCTATAACTAGAAATAAGAAAATATATGAAAGAAAAAAACCTCACAGCTAAAGGCAAATACATAGTAAAGACAGTGGATCATCCATTTAAAAAGCTAGTATGAACATTAAAAGAAGAAAGTCATAAAATCAACTATAATTACAATAAGCAATTAAGAGACACACAAAGTAAAAAGATGTAAAATATGACACCAAAAACATTAAATGTAGATGGGAGGAGTAAAAAAGTAATGCTTTTAGAATGCATTCAAACTTAAGCAAACATCAGGTTAAAACAAACATATATATACACACACACACACACACACACACACACACACATATATATATACACACATATATGAACCTCATGGTAACCAAAAACCAAAACCCTACAAGAGATACACAAAAAATAAAGATAAAGGAATCCAAACATAGCACTAAAGAAAATCATCAAACCACAAGGGAAGAGAACAAGAGAAGAAGAAAGGAAGAGAAATACAAAAACAACCAGAAAACAACAGCAAAATGGCAATAAGTACATAGCTATCAGAAATTACTTTAAATGTAAATGGACTAAACTCACAAATAAAAAGATATAAGGTAGCTGAATGGATAAAAAAAATAAGACCCATTTATAGCCTGCCTACAAGACACTCACTTCAGATCTAAAGACACACACAGGCTGAAAGTGAAGAAATGAAAAAAGATATTCCATGAAAAAAATGAAAAGAAAACTGGGAGAGAAATACTTGTATAAGATAAAAGATTTTTTAAAACAAAGGCTGTAACAAAAGATAAAGAAGGACATTACATAATGATAAAGAGGTCAATCTAACAAAAGGATATGATGTTTGTAAATCTTTATGCACCCAACATAGGAGCATATAAATATATAAAGCAAACATTAACAAACATAAAGGGAGAAACTGACAGTAATACAATAATAGTAGGGGACTTTAATATCCCACTTACATTAATGGATAGAGAGAAAATCAATAAGTAAACACTGACCTTAACGCACTAGACCAGATGGACATAATAGATGTGTGTGTGTGTATGTGTGTGTGTGTGTGTGTATAGAACATTCCATCCAAAAGCAGAACTCACATTCTTTTCAAGTGCACATGTGACATTCTCCAGGACAGATCATATGCTAGGCCACAAAACAAGTCTCAATAAATTAAAGAAGACTGAAATCATATCAAGCACCTCTTCTGATCACAACATCACAACAGTTTGAAACTTGAAATCAATTACAAGAAGAAAATTGGAAAAACAAAAACATGTGGAGGCTGAACAACATGCTACTAAACAACCAATCAGTGAACAAATAAATCAAAAAGGAAATTTAAAAATACCTAGAGACATATGAAAATGAAACCAAATGATCCAAAAACTATGGGATGCAGCAAAAGCAATTCTAAGAAAAAAGCTCATAGCGATACAGGCCTACCGCAAGAAACAAAAACAGGGCTTCCCTGGTGGCGCAGTGGTTGAGAGTCTGCCTGCTGATGCGGGGACTTGGGTTCGTGCCCCAGTGCGGGAGGATCCCACATGCCGCAGAGCGGCTGGGCCCGTCAGCCATGGCCACTGAGCCTGTGCGTCCGGAGCCTGTGCTCCACAGCGGGAGAGGCCACAACAGTGAGAGGCCCGCATACCGCAAAAAAAAAAAAAGAAACAAAAACAACTAAAATAAACAATCTAACTTTACACCTAAAGGAACTAGAAAAAGAAGAGCCAACAAAACCTAAAATTAGTAGAAGGAAGGAAATTAAAAGACCAGAGTGGATATAAATGAAATAGAGACTAAAAAAAAAAAAAAATAGAAAAGATCAATGAAACCAAAAGCTGGTTCTTTGAAAACATAAAGAAAATAGACAAACCTGTAGCCAGACTCATCAAGTGAAAAAAAAAAAAAAAAAGAGAGGGCCCAAATAAACAAAATCACAAACGAAAGAGAATTTACAACCAATACCACAGAAACACAGCCATAAAAGACTACTACAAACAATTACATGCCCCCAAATTGGACAACCTAGTAATAATGGATAAATTCCTCAAAACACACAATCTTCCAAAACTGAATCAGGAAGAAATAGAAAATCTCAACAGACCAATTACCAGTAATGAAATTGAATCAGTAATAAAAAAAAAAAAAATCCAGCAAACAGAAGTCCAGGATCAGATGGCTTCACAGAGGAACTGTATCAAATATTTAAAGAAGAGTTATCCTTCTCAAACTATTCCAAAAAATTGAAGAGGAAGAAATGTTGCCAAACTTATTCTACAAGTCCAATATCACCCTGATACAAAACCAGACAAAGACACTACAAAAATAGAAAATAACAAGCCACTGTCTCTGATGAATATGGAATGCAAAAAATCTTCAACAAAATATTAGTAAAACAAATTCAACAATACATTAAAAGGATTATATACCATGACTGAGATTTAGTCTCAGGATGCAAGGATGGTTCAATATCTGCAAATCAATGTGCTAAACCACAATAATAAAACAAAGAAAAAGAATCACATGATCATCTCAATAGATGCAGAAAAAGCATTTGACAAAATCCAACATCCATTTATGATAAAAAAAACTCCTAACAAAGTGTGTATAGAGGGAACATATCTCAACATAATAAAGATTACATACAACGAACCCACAGCTAACACTATACTTGATGGTGAAAAGTTGAAAGACATGGATGCCCATCCTCACCACTTTTATTCAACACAGTACTAGAATCCTAGCCATAGCAATCAGACAAGAAAAAGAAATCAAACGCATCCAAATTGGAGGGAAGAAGTAAAACTGTTACTATTTGCAGATGACATACTACATGTAGAAAAACTTAAGACTCCAGCAAAAAAACTATTAGAACTAATAAATTCATGCAGTAAAGTTGCAGAATATAAAATTAAATTACAGAAATCTGTTGCATTTCTGTACACTAATAACTCTCAGAAAGAGAAATTAAGTAAATCCCATTTACAAATGCATCAAAATAAATAAGATACCTAGAAATAAATTTAACCAAAGAGGCTAAAAACCTGTACTCTGAAAACCATAAGACAGTGACGAAAGAAAATGAAGACAATACAAATAATTGGAAATATATACCATGCTCATGAAATGAAAGAATAAATATTGTTAAAATGCCCATACTACCCCAAAAAACTACAGTCCATGCAATCCCTATCAAAATACCCATGGCATTTTTCACAGAACTAGAACAGTCCTAACTAGAATAGCCTAAAATTTGTATGAAACCACAAAAGACCCCAAATACTCAAAGCAATCTTGAGAAAGAAAAACAAACTTGGAAATATCATGCTCCTGATTTCCAACCATACTACAAAGCTACAGTAATCAAAATAGTATGGTACTGCCGCAGAAACAAACACATAGATCAGTGGAACAGAATTAAGAATCCAGAAATAAACCCATACTTTTTTGGTCAACTAATTTACCACAAAGAAGCCAAGAATTTACAATAGGGAAAAACAGTCTCTTCAATAAATGGTGTTGGGAAAACTGAACAGCTAAATGCAAAAGAGTGAAATGGCCATTTTCTAACACCATATACAAAAATAAACTCAAAATGGGTTAAAGACTTAAATGTAAGACCTGAAAGCATAAAACTCATAGAAGAGAACATAGGTAGTATGTTGTCTGACATCAGTCTCAGCAATTTCTTTTTTTTGGATCTGTCACCCCAGTCAAGAAAAACAAAAGCAAAAATAAACAGATAGGACTTCATCAAACTAAAAAGCTTTTGCAGAATGAAGAAAACTATCAACAAAACAAAATGGCCACCTACTGAATGGGAGAAAATATTTACAAATGATAACTGATATGGGGTTAATATCCAAAATATATGAACAACTCATATAACTTAATATCAAAAACAAACAATCTGATTAAAAACTGGGCAGAGGAGATGAATAGACATTTTTTCCAAAGAAGACAAACAGATGGCCGACAGGCACATGAACAGATGCTGAACATCACTACTCACCAGGAAAAGGCAAATCAAAACCACAATGAGCTATCACCTCATACCTGTCAGAATGGCTATTATCGAAAAGATAAATTTTGGGGAGGGTGTGGAGAAAAGGGAACCCTAATACACTGTTGGTGTATTAAATTGTAAATTGGTGCAGCCTCTGTGGAAAACAGTATGGAGATGCCTCAAAAAATTAAAAATAAAACTACCATGCAATACAGCAATTCCACTCCTGGAAAGAAAACAAAAACATTAATTCAAAAAGATATATGCACCCCTATGTTCACTGAAGCATTATTTACAATAGCCAAGATATGGAAGCAATCTAAGTCTCTACTGATAGACAAATGGATAAAGAAGATGTGGTATATATATACACAGTGGAATATTATTCAGCCATGAATGACATCTTGATACTTGTGACAACATAGACTGACCTAGAGTGTATTATGCTAAGTGAAAAAAGTCAGAGAGAGAAAAACAAATACCATGATTTACCTATATGTGGAATCTAAAAACCCAAACAAAAGAACAAACAAAGAACAGAAGTAGACTCACAGATACAGAAAACAAGCTAGTTTTTGCCAGAGGGGAGGCGGACAGGGGGAAGGGCAAATAGGTGAAGGTGATTAAGAGGTACAAACTTCTAGTTATAATATAAGTAAGTCACAGGGATATAATGTACAGCATAGGGAATACAGTCAGTAATACTGTAATAACTGTGTATGGTGACAGATGGTAAGAAGATGCATAGTGGTGATCACTTTGTAATGTATAAAAACATTAAATCATTATGTTGTACACCTGAAACTAAAATGATGTTGTAAGTCAACTATATTTCAATTAAGTAAATAAAGTGAAATGTTTCCTGAAACTAAACTGGTTTCTATGAATTTGTCATTTTATTAGTTAAACTAACATATGACTGGTCTTTAGGGGGTATACAAAATAACTAATAAAGTTAGCTAGGTTATCGCTACAGCACCTTACAATCAAGGCATATTATGCTTCCCAAATTAACATCTTCCTGAACAGAAGTATATAACAAACTTCTCTAAATGGAATCGCATTTCCAGAATGACTTACATTATTATTCCAGAGATGCTCCATCTTCAGTCTGGTTAATTTTCAATCAGCAAAGACCCTGAACATTTGAGCCTTGAAGTTCTCTTTCCACCACTACTTACAATTCCCCTACCTCAATCTCTATTTTCCACACCCACCCACGAAATAGTAAGTACCTGAATGTTTCAAATGGTATATGCAGTAATGGTATAATCTTTTTTCAAGCAAAAATCACACAGACCTCTAACAGTTTTGGTAAAGTTATACTTCCTTATTTTATAATCATGTTGTTTTACATACTCCTTAGTAAAAGAATTAAGGATCTGGGTTGTGTGCATCTTTTTCTTTTTGGTATTCTTCATCAGACCAAGAATGGGGAGAGCAGGCTCCCTCTGCCAGCAATCCTGAAAGGGGATTAAGAGCGAGGTCTGGAGCGGCAAACGTTCCCACGGGTGAACAGGTGTCGGAGGCTGTCTGTGTAGACTGCCCTGCTGTTCACCCTGTGCAGAGTCCCTCACTGAGGGGGGATTACACATCCCCTACCTGCTGAACTCACATGTAGCCATGTGACTTGCTTCAGTCAGTGAGAGGTAAGTAGAGGTGACACATGTCACTACCAAGCCAACAAGTTACAAGCACGTGGTTTACCCAGTTCTCTCCTCCTTCCACCACAGCAACTGGTAAAGTTCCAGATGAAGGCTGCTCGATCCGCCTGAATCATGGCGCCAAAATGACACAGAGCAGGGCTACCGCTGGCCCACAGGAGACGTAAAGCATAAACAAGAAACAAACCTTTTAGCAGTCTCTGAGGCTTAGGGGTCATTTGTTACCACTGCATCGCCTATCCTGACTGATAAGAGTGATCTCCCTCCTCTTTGGATCACACATTTTCATCAATAAATTATTTTGAGCACATAATTCCAATATGTTTATAAATTACATACACATATCACTGTATATTAGGTACTGATAACATGCCTCCCCCCCCCCAAAAAAAAAGGAAAAAGGAATGAGATTAAAAATATGTAAGTTGCATTACTTACATTCTTCCCACATTCCCAAATGATCATCTTGGGCACACCAGTTTGAAACCACTAGTCTATTACCCTGGCCTCTGAAGTAAAGATACAAACAATGCTTCCCAGAGATTTATTCCATAAACTTCCAATCAACAATATTCATTTATGTTTATTAACAGTTTGGCCAGTTTTCTCCTTGAATCCACACAGCTCTCTCTATCAAGGCCTGGTCCTTAAACATGGCTGTACATCAGATTTGCAGTGGAGCTTTTCAAAGTTACAGATCCCTGGTACGACTTAGACCTACAGATTGAAGCCCAGAGGTGTATATTTCTTTAGAAGGTCCATTAATGACTCTGAAACACACCACTAGTCTAAAATACAGTAAATCCCAGGGAAAGAATCCTCTTTTCTAAAATAAATTTACCATGTCCTAGAAATACTACCATCAATTCTAGCATTTGATTTTTTTTTTTTTTTTTGGAGAATGTTTCTTTCTGAAACACTAGAACCTACTATATACCAAGCACTATTTCCAGCAGATGGGATCCAGCTATAAACAAGCCAAAAAAAAAAAAAATCAAAAAACCTCTGCTGTCATGAAGCTTATATTTTAATGGCATGAGACAGACAATAAACAATAAACTATCAGGTAGTGATCTATGGTGAAAATAAAACAAAGGGATGTGCTACGGATGGGACAGATTTATACTTCAGTTGTATAGTCAATTAAAGCCTCTCTGGAGAAGTGACATTTAATTGGAAACCTGAATGATAAGAGCATCGAGGTAACAGTTAATGCTAAGGTGCTAGAGAGAAAAAAGGCTAGTATGCCGGAGGAACAGAAAGAGGCGATGGAGCAGGGGCAGGAGAGGGACAGACAGGGCTCTGAGGCCTGCTGAGATAGGGTTTTGTACGAAGAATGGTACAGTAAACTGAAATTTCAGGCAGAGGAAAGTTCCGATCTGATTTATACTGTGATTTTAAGCTTGCTCTAGTGCTGAATGGAGAAAGGATTGTGTTGTAAGGAATTGTACTGGAGAGAAAGAGATATACTCTCAGTGGGCAGTTTAGGGAAAAGATGACAGAGGCCTGAACTAGAGAAGTACAGGTAGGAAAAAAACAAGTGGACAGATTTGGGATATGTTTAGGAGGTAGCATGGCCTGATGGACTGCAAATGAAGGGGTGGAGAAAAAGACTCCTAGGTCTGGGGCTTCAGCCACTGGACAGATGGTGACACCATTTACTGACTCATCTTTTTCTTGATCCTCATCTCCACTGCCATTTATATTTTACTTCTATACATATTTATCATATGTGTCTTGTTGCAAGTCACCTCTAACCCTTTGTAGAAAGGGGCATGGCATCAATAAATACAAATAAATGATTTCAAGTACCATTTTTTCTTAAAATTAAACACATCTGTATAGCAGGTAAAAAGTAATACCAACAATATTAAACTTCTAATTTTATTAATATTAAATATTAAAATATAAATATTTATTAAAATATTTTGTTTACTACAAAATTAATTTAATACAAAATATTAATAGTAAAAAAGCTAATTAAAACAAGTAACTGATGGAAAGACTGTTTAAAATATCCAATGTATAATTAAACAATTAGGAATCACTTATAATGAAATTAAAAATCTGTGGGTAAAGCAAATACTGAAAGCAATTTTCATGATTTTTAATATTGTTACCACTACTTTTAATAAACATTGGTGCTATATCAGTAGTAAATATTGTGATCTATAAAGGGCACATGTTTGCCAAATGCCCTATGACCCAATCATTGATCCTACTGTGGGGATTTAGGATGGCGGCAAATTCCCTGACACTCTGTCCATTGAGAGCTGAGATGTATTCGCTCTCCCCATAACTGGGCTGGCCTGTGACTGCCTGAACAACAAAGTATGGTGCAAGGGATGCCAGGCCATCCCATGCCTCATCTTTGAGGGGAATGACAGCTTCCACCTTGTTCTCTTGGAGTTCTGGGTCACCAGAAAAGAAGTCCAGCCCCCTTGTTTGCGGGATGCCATGGAGAGGATCCCTGCAGAGTCCAGCCTTCTAGAAGTCCTCATCCAGCAAGAGGAATGTGAGTGAAGCTGTCTTGGACATCCTAGACCAGACTAGCTACCAACCAAGGAGCCCCATGCAACACCATGTGGAGCAAAAGAACTGCCCTGTTGAGCCCAGTCTGAATCCCGGACCCTCAAAAGTGTGAGATATAATAAAATGGTATTGTTTTAAAACATTAGGGTTAGACTATGGTTTTAAAGTTTTAATGTTAGCTTTCAGAATTGTTGTTTTAGGTTTGGAGACAGATGTTACACAGTAATAAACAGCCAGAACACTTATCTACCTAAAATAAGTTAGTTTAAAACATTTTTTCTACTAATAATCCAATTCTTACAAAATACTTCCTTCATTTAAATGTACAGAAGAGAGCCAAATAAAGGGGGAAAAAATTAAACTGGTAAATCTCTAGGGGAAATCTTTACTTTACTTACAAATTCTTTGTCATTTTTATAGTCACCCAAAACATTCAAAGTTAGAAAAATGAACAATAATTTAATATCCTGACATTCTAATTAGTATGTTGATGTCTCAGTAACTCTGCCAACATGATCAATGTAAAAATCAATCGTCTGGTTATTTTATTACTGCTCTTTTTTTAATAGCATAGGCACATTCGGAACACACTAAAATTTAACACCAAAAAGGAAAGATTAATCACTTATACTCAAGCACATTTCTTCTCTCCTACAAGAAAACAAGCCTCTTTTTAAAAAGAGCTGGGTAATTTATACAAAAGTTCTTCTAAGTCTCCTAAATAAATCAAAACAGCAGTTAATTCCTGAGCTGCACATAACAGGCCCAGATACACATGAGAACAGTATAATCTGACAGGACACATCAGGAAAGCATTCCCCCCATCCCACCCCACTCAGCAAACATTCCTTCAGCACCTTCTAGAAGCCAGGTACAGTGCCAGCAGATAACACGAGCAAAAGTAAGGTGCTACTTATAAACTAACTGTAGTATTCAACCATAGCAAAAGCTTATAGGAGATGACAAATTGACTCCACCAACAATGAAATCTGAAAGCAGCAGCCACTCAGAGAGGAGAAGGTGTGACCTCCTGCAGCAGCAGGAGAGCAGAGGTCTTGCGAGAACCTGGGTGTCTGCCAGGCCCGGGGAGAGCGGGAATGGAGCACGTACCCCAGGGCTGCCGGGGTGAGGTGGGGACACCCTCCAAACCACCCAGGGCAGGCAGGACGCCACATGACCCGGTGCTCAGCCTTGGCTCACAGGAACGAGAGGTGGGCAGATGGGAGGAAGCACACTCAGCAGAGTGGAAGAGAGGCAACAAGGGATCCATCCCAGGAACCTACGTTTTGAGTCCAGCTCAGAGACCAGACTCAAAGAGCCGTGGATAAAGCTGAAAGTCACCAATGGCACCACTAGGGCAGTGGCTTTGCCTGAGGCTTATAGATCAGCACTAACAGGGTAGCCAGGCAGCACTTAACAGCATTAAACATTATGATTTACTGAGAATAGCTTGATACCATCCCAGAGGCCGGACACCTAGGAAGCCACATGGGGCACAGAAGACGGAAGAAAGTCACTTCAATTAATCAATCTCAATCAGTCAATCTCTCTCTCTTGCTCTCTCTCGGGGACACACACACACACACACACACACACACACACACACACACACACCCCACCCCAGGTCTGAATTGGGGAGCAGGACTCAACTGGCCAATTTATAGGCTGAATGACTCCCAAGCTGGTATGCCCTAGAAAAATGCCACTAACATAGCAAAACATAAAGTAACAATAAGTAAACAATGCATTATGTAATAAATGATGCTGAATATATAGAAAGCAATATTAAGAAAATTTAAAAACTCATATCTATTCCTAAAAGCAAATGTAAAACTATATTACAAGACAATAGGTTAAATATAAAAATATAGAATCTTAGAGAAATAAGTGGCTGAGAAAAATCAGACTGTTTATATTATTTAACCCTAACCAAGAGGCTAAAAGCCTGAGTCGGAAACCCTAGAGTCAGAACTGAGACAACTTTGCACCAAAGATCTCAATGAATCTTTTGCTCAATTATTTTCATGCAAGTCCCTCGTCCTTGCCCTCAGTCAGTACCTAAAATTTAGACCCCTCTGGAGCCCCAGCAGTGCTCCTAGCCATTCTCATTTCTTCCAGCCCTGCCCCATCTACCCCCTCAGTGATATGTATACTCCCTCTGAGTTCATTCCAAAATATTTCCCACTTAGCCCTCCTATCCAGCCCGGCTCACAGGTTGCCCTCTTCCCAGTCCTCCTGGACCTCTGCAGCCTCCTGAGGACACTGCTCTGGCCTAAGTCAGCAGAGACTCATTCCCTCCCTCCCCCAACTCTGGCCAGCACCTCCCCCACACCATTCACAGCCCCAAATGCATCAGCCCCTCTGGCTCCTCCCCAGGATAACCCACCATCCCAGTTCTCAAAGGACTTAGGGTGTCTCAGGACATGGGACTTTCAGGGCTAAAACTGGGACCGAGGCAGTCCAAACCCAAATCTTCCTGACATGGTAACATTTCCCTTCTTGCCACTCTCCGAAGTAACTGCTGTATCCATGTGAAGACTGGTCCACACTATGCTCACAGCCCTGGCCCGCCACCCACCCCCACCCCACCTCAGCAGTCCACTCCCACAGCCACAGCACAGCCACAGCCCACACGCTCTCCCCAGCCGGATGCCTCACCCCGCTGCTCACCCACTCCATCATCCCCAACACGCACGCTCTGTGGGCCCATCAAAGTCTTGTTTAACCCAGGCCTTGAAACTCTTCCTGGTTTCAATTTTCATTCCCCAAATACTCTGTTCTCCAATGATACCAACCTATATGCATTCCCTGTAGCACATCATGACTTTCATCGCTATGATTTTGCACACATTTTCCATATCTGAAATTTCCTCCCATACCCTGTGTTTCTACAGGAAAATGCCTATGCAGCTAACACATTATCTCCACAAAGTTTCCCCAGATTTCCTCAACAATAGTTATATGCAGTATTACAGTATTTACACACTGTACCATAAGCATGTATATGTGTATCTTCCACACCATAATATGAACCTAAGCATAGATAAATGTGTTATATTTACTTATATTTATTTTTATATTCCCAGATTTTGTCATAATACCTGGTGAAACGTTTATAGACTGGAATATACGAACTACAAAAGGTGACAATGTTCAAACTGAAGAAACACAGAAAAAGAGAAGAAAAAAAATTAAAATTCTGTATGGTAAAACTTCAAGAGACTAAAAATTGTTATTGAGAGCATATGATAAAATAATTCATCAAATGATAAAAGCAGATAATTTATACAAAAAGTCGTAAGAATTCATAAACGCAAAAGGATGTTCAATTCTGGTAGTAATCAAAGACCAGTTAAGAGGTTACTGCAGTAGACCAACAAGCAGTAGTAAGGTAATCTTAGAATTAGAACATTGTGATAGAAATGGAAGAAAAAGATAAGCAATAAGAAAGATGGAAAGAAAACACCAAGAAGTGAAAGATGACAGGATCGTGCCTGGGTGAAAGCATGAACAACAGCACCTTTAATAAAGATGGTTTTACCTGACACAGTTACTCCAGATGAGCACATGGACAGTTCAGCAAATTAAAGCAACAGCACCCCTAAGAGCCATCCTCTCTGCAGCCCAGCCTGCACAGAGGCTGCGTAGCACATGCTGGGGGGGGGGGGGGGGGGGTGTGTGGTTTACAACAACATTCCAACAGCACAGCAGTAGACAGAGGCTCCTGGCTCCAGCCCTGGGCCGTTAGGCAGTTTCCAATTTCTTAAGTTATTCTGATCTACTTCCCACTGAAAACAATGAAAAATGCTGGACAAACCATTAAAAATATAATTAGCTTAAGAGCACTAAAAAATTGACAGAACAAGGGAAACTGCCAGGACAAATTTTGAGGACAACCTAAACCCAGGGGAACCAAAGCCACTATTGCCCTGAAGGCATCAGCCAGTGCCATCTGCTTGTGCTTCAGATTCACAGCCTCAAGGGGCAAAGGCAGCAAAAGTCAAGGATTAACACCCACCAACCATGGGATCCTAAAGGAGACCCTCCCAAAGGACAACATCCCTAGGGGAAGAATGAACTAGAAGTGACTCACCATCTCTCCCCAGCTACACAAGAATAAAGAGCAGGCTCTCCCGGCACTGGACAAAGAGGAAAAGAAAAAGGTAGGAATAACAAAGTCTTGGAGAAGCTGTAGCCACCCCGTGCAACAACCCAGGCACACATCCACAGTGCGCAAAGGCCCAGGAGTCATGGTGCTAAAGATGGTTTAAAAAGAGTCCCTGGTGGGGCTTCCCTGGTGGCACAGTGGTTTAGAGTCCACCTGCCGATGCAGGGGACACGGGTTCATGCCCCGGTCCAGGAAGATCCCACATGCCGTGGAGCAGCCGGGCCCATGAGCCATGGCCACTGAGCCTGCGCATCCGGAGCCTGTGCTCCACAACGGGAGAGGCCACAACAGTGAGAGGCCCGTGTACCGCAAAAAAAAAAAAAAAAAAAAAAAAAAAAGAGTCCCTGACTGGTAATACTCCAGAAGCCTAGCAGAGGCCACTCACTGCCTTTCAGAGAGAGCACATTCACCCCCTTGGAACCCCCAAAACTGTGTGAGGACAATAACCAGTCACAGATAACCAGGCACACAGGAAGCAAGGCAGCATGAGTTAGAAACAAGCACAACAATAGCAGGAAAGGACTACACAGATTTTGAGTCTTAGAATTATCAGAAGCAGGTTAAAACACAACGTACAACATTTAGAGAAGAGAAAAACAAATTTTAAAATATCAGCATGGAACAAGAATCCATAAAAAGTAACACATCGGTTCTTTAGAAGAACTTCCAGAAATTACAAGAGCCAAAATTTAAAACACAACAGCAGCAAAACAGACAAAACAGAACAGAGAAATAACAAACTGGGAAACAGTTGAAGAGAAATCATCTGTAATTCAGCAGAGAGAAAGAATAAAAAAGGAAAATGCAGATACGAGAATGAGATGTGAAGGACTGACTAAGAAGGTCTCAAATACACTGACTGGAATCCCAGACAGAGAGGAGAATGAATGCATGGAGGGAAATTTTAAATCAATACGGCTGAGAATGTCCAGAATTAGTATAAGACACCAATCTACAGATCCAAGAAGCCTAATGAAACCCTAGCAGGATAAACTAAAGAATTTCACTCCGAGTCAAACTGAGCATGTTAAAATTAAACAGAAGTGAATCAAACAGAGTATCTTAAAAGGATACAATAAGCAGGCTGGCGATCTTACCCTCAAAGGAGTTAGTTAGACCATCAGCTGACTTCTCAGCAGCAAAAGCAGAAGCCAGAAGACAGCAGAGTCATATATTTTCAATGTACTCAAAGAATCTGCCAAGAATCTAGAATTCTTCATCCAGCAAAAATATCCTTCAATAACAAATGTAATCTCCTTTCTTGTTTTTGTTTAGGAGAGAGGCATTTTCATTCAAACAAAAGAAGAATAATAAAATCTAAAAAGCTGTACTTTACCTCAAGCTAATGCAACATGGGAACAGGTGGACATTTATGGTAAGATGAATATTTAATGTTTTCCTGCACATTTCTTTCATATATACAATCACATTTTCTGTTATTACTAATTGGTTACTTATATAATTGTGTCATGGTTCTTCAACAGATCAGAAGACCCAAGGGTCAGGCACCATTTACAGGCTTCACTGGGTGTCCCTCGTATACACTCACAACTACTGTGCCCAGCCTGGGAAATATTTACTGGCTGCTGACACAGTCAATAGTTCAGGACTGAATTCCTACCATCACAATTTATTTTCACCCAAATATATGTGGAATTTTATTTCAATGATTTAACATAAAATATTAGATTAACAATTGTTCTGATTTTGCATTATTAAACTTTATAATCAGTAAATATTTTAAAGCAAAATTTTAATGAATGCTAAGGAGACTTTACAACTAAAGTGATCTGAAGTGTGTTCCCCTTCTCCAGTTTTCCTGTGAACTAAGTTAATCAAGTCTATGAAATCTGCCACTGTTTCTTTAATTCTAAACTATTTATTTAAAGCACCCAGTTAATTGGCACAATTCCTATATCTTCACACAGCTTTCTATTACTGAGCTTCAAATTTACCACTTTATGACTTCTCCCTTATGTTATCTTCTGCAACAACTTTTTGGTGCACAATTAAAGGCCTCCAAACTCCATCTTTGTTGGGGCTCCAACTGGCAAATGTCTTCCAAAAAAACAAAGGGAAGTAATTTTCCTTCCCACTTTTTCAATGTAGCCCAGTAGAAAATTGTTCAACTTTACTTAGTTCTAAGTTTTTTTAACTATGCAGCATTTTGGACATTTTCAAGATCACTGGAAGAGAGGCAGCCAAACTCTGATTCATGAAAGACAGGATAAGACAGAAGCTTTCCAACATAAGCAGCTAACAGTAGGATATTACAAAAATAAGGCTTTACTTAGCTGGGGAGGAAAGGATGAAACTTGCTTAGAGTCAATACAGACTATTGGTAAAGTCATGTTTATTCAAGCAAATGTAGCATGAAACAAAAGAGTAGGGGAAAATAAGGTCCGAAAAAGAAACTGATTTGTTACATTTTCTCTTATAGGCCATGGGAAATCAAATCATTGGAAATTTAAGTTTTTTAAAAAGTTAGGTGTTATTAAATTTATATGTCTATCATGTATTTCAAATTCAAGTGGACAGTAGAATACTAGATATTTTTTGTGTCTCGGTGAAGGAAAAGGAGGTGTTTATTCCAAGAGATGCTCAGATACATATATTTGTAACTGAAAATATTAGAAATTAGTTTTACGGCTTCGAAAAAGGTGTCCTATTTGGTGACCCAATTCAACAATTTTCATTCCTCAGAAAATTACCCAGACATTTGAGGCTGCAGCTGGCACAGAAATCCACCATCAGAGCGTCTCTGCTACCTCCTTTCGGCCTTCTTTTAAGATTCAGATGAAATACCATTAGCTCCATGATGCCTTCCTAGATTAATCTAGCCCACAGCAATACCCTCTTTACTTTTTCATAACTCTTACTGACAGCATCAAACATTTTACCTTGTTCTGTTTCTTGAAAAGTCTCTTCCTGCTCTCAAACTATAAGCATGTTAATGCAAATCCTCCATCATGCAAAGCATACTGCTGGATATACATAAAGCCTTTATTAAATATTGGTTACAAATTAATATAAAGGATTCTACGTAGGATGGACTCAGGAAGGAACTCTGGTAGCTAGGGGACTTTAAGATATCTTACAGACACAGTTGCCTTGCAAGCACACTTCTTATAAACTGTGTGTGAATCTGAGAACCTTGGTAGGAAAGGAGCTATAGAGTCAAACCCTTCCAAGCCACCTCCTGATGCTGATGGAGGCACCATCTCACACAGGTGTCCTGCAGACGCTGCTCACCCTTCGATCTTACTTCCGAGTCCTCCCCTTGGTTATATCCCTTCCCAACTCACAGTTCTATCCCTCATTACAGTCCTAAAATGTTCAAGTGCTCCATCTGCACTTAAGACATGGATTCAAACACAGGACGAAGCCGTGACGCCACCAAGAGAGTGGGTTTACTCAGGGACATCCAGTCCTCCAGTTCTCCAGGGCTTCAACAGTGGAGTACAATGGGAAGCACCCTGCCTGCACCACCCAAGGGCCCTCTTCTGGGCCCCAGCAATTCACAGCCCTCCTTCTACTCCTCTACATCAGAAATCCAAAAAAGAGCTCATGTCAGCCCTGAGGAACCTGTGACATTAATGCGACCCTCCCTGTAATAGCCATCATTCTTGTAATATTGTAAGTACGTATCTCATCCACATTGTATTATAATTAGTCTCCCTCCAAAGCCTGAACTCCTACCCACCTAAATGGAGCCATTTTCATTCTATGTCCTCAAAATTGTAAAAAGAGAGAGAACACACTGAATTCATACATTATATTGTTCTCTGTAGTAAACTTGACACTGATCTTTTATTCGAAATATCAGTCACTTGGTTCCTTAACTATATTTTCCTTGCTACTGTTAGTTTTAAGTTATCCCTCAAAAAGGCAAATTATTAATTATTACTTCAATTTTATAGAAATAAAGAAGAGCAGCCTTGGAAACTTACAAGAGAATTTTATGCTGCATTTCCTTCACTTTGTATCCTGCCTCCAGTAAGATCATTACAATCCAAAAGTGATACAGCTTAATGAATCCAGAGAGCTAAGCAGCAAATTCAAACAGCTGTGTATGTGTTTGCATACGTCTACGATTCTCCTGTTCCTTAAGCAAAGTGTTATAATAGCAGCAAATGTGTCTGCCAACACACAGACGGGTTTTAATAGGTCTCAACTGTCCTACTTCCCTGGACTTATGAAATAGTTTTTTAAATCTATTTTCAGTTTTTCAATAAGAAATAATTTCAATAGATTTTCCACAGAAGTTAAACCGTCCCCCTTATCTACCATAATCCAAACTCCATAATATGCAGAGCCAATAGGAGGCTATTGCTAAAAATAAAAAAGAAAGTAAAAATCTGGAAGCATTTCAAAAGGGCACACAAAAATCAAGGAGCTGTATGGTATGGTGTCTACAGTAACTTAAGATTGCTTTTACTCATTTATGAATGTCCCTTTCTATTTAAGAAAGTGCTTTTAAATCCCCATAGGAAGTACCCTGAATGTATCTCTTAGCTCACTACCTCTTAGCTGAACTGAATTTAGCAAGAAGAAACAACTATCCACAATCTATGCTATGAAATAAACACAATTAATTCAGTCTACTTTAAACTTTAGCAAACTCTGACAGGTAAGAGCACTGTATAATAAAAAGGTATCTTTGGAAGTAAAGAAGACCTCAAAGGATCCTGACACTCCTGGCAGATCTCAGGGATGTGGCAAGCCTCTCTTCCTCAAAATTAAAAAGCCATAAACTTCTCAATGAATTCTTTTTAAGCAGCTTCACCAATCACATTTCTGAAAGGTAGAAAGCATCTATCAACAACTTTCCTATTTCTGTCCCCTTTTTTTAAATAAATTTATTTATTTTATTTATTTTTGGCTGCATTGGGTCTTCATTGCTGCATGCAGGTTTTATCTAGTTGCAGCAAGCGGGGGCTAGTCTTCGTTGCGGTGCGCGGGCTTCTCATTGCAGTGGCTTCTCTCGTTGCGGAGCATGGGCTCTAGGTGCACGGGCTTCAGTAGTTGTGGAACGCGGGCTCAGTAGTTGTGGCTCGCAGGCTCAGTAGTTGTGGCACGCAGGCTTAGTTGCTCCGCAGCATGTGGGATCTTGCCGGACCAGGGCTCAAACCTGTGCCCCCTGCATTGGCAGGCAGATTCTTAACCACTGCGCCACCAGGGAAGTCCCCCATTTCTGTCCCTTCTGAGTTATCTGCTCTCCCTCAGAATTTTCTCTACTCACCTAATTATCAGAATTTCATTTTCCATACTATTAACCATAGTTTTGAATTATATTATTTTGACTACATTTCATAAAGTCTTTCCAAGTCATGGTAGGGTTGTTTGAGGGTATTTGGGGCACACTATTTTGTTTTATTTTCAGCTCAAATTCAAGAAGCCAGAAGCCTGAATTTAGCTCTGGATATCAGTTACCTATTACTGCATAACAAGTTACCCCAAAACTTAGCTTAGAACAGTAACCATTTCATTCCATCTCCCAATTTTTTTGGTCAAAAATTAAGAAAAGGGGACTTCTCTGATGGTCCAGTGGCTAAGACTCCATGCTCCCAATGCAGGGGGTCTGGATTTGATCCCTGGTCAGGGAACTAGATCCCACATGTCACAAGTAAAATATCCCGCACGCCAAAACTAAGACCCGGCAGAGCCAAATGAAAAAAAAAATTTTTTTGTTTTTAAAAGGATGCAGCTGGCAATTCCTCTGCTCCGTGTGGCATCACATGAGGTCAACAGGGGTACAGAGCTAGTGAACAGCCAGATCTGAAGAGGCCAGGAGGCTTCGCTCCCATGTCCGGCCCCTGGTGGGGTGGTGGCTCCAGGGCTGGGCTCAGCTGGGACTGTCGAGGCATTGAGACACAGCCTCTCCCACATGGCAGCTGCTGGTTTATGCTGGTTTCAGAACAGATCTCTCCCGCAAGCTGGTCTCAGCAAGTCTGGATGGACTTCTTACATGGCACCTCAGGATGCAGGAGGGGGAAGCTGCCAACTTCTTAGGGGCTGCCCCCAGACCCTGGCAGAGCACCACTGCCACCACATTCTACTGATCAAAGTCCCTGTAGTAACAAAACCCCTTTATCCTATTGCATAATAACTTGTTTCTAATCTTCCAGGAGCTAGAAAACAACTGAATTTTAAAGTAACTTCTCCTTTTACCCTTTGAATTATAATGTAAGAAGTGCTCATGATCAGAATTGTCTAGTTGTCTATTCAACACCTACCTGTATGTATCACTAATCCCTCACACTACACATAGAAAAGCAAGATTTGGACTAAAATCTGTGCTATTCATTTTAATAAAACTCTAATATTCCAAATTCTCTGGACTTATCTTACACAACTGAAGTTCTTATTTTTTGTTATTGTACATGTACTTGTAGCCATCATTTTTTTAATTGAAGTATAGTTGATTTACAATGTTATGTTAATTTCTGCTATACAGCAAAGTGACTCAGTTATACACATATACACATGCTTTTTTATTTAATATTCTTTTCCATTATCATAGGAAATGGTTTATCGTAGGATATTGAATATAGTTCTGTATGCTATATAGTACATAGTATATAGCAGGACCTTATTGTTTATTCATCCTATATAGAATAGTTTGCATCTGCTAACAGCAACCTCCCACTCCATCCCTGTCCCAATCCCCTCCCCCTTGGCAACCACAAGTCTGTTCTCTATGTCTGTGAGTCTGTTTGTATTTCATAGATAGGTTCGTTTGTGTTGTATTTTAGATTCCACATATAAGTGATATCATATGGTATTTGTCTTTCTCTTTCTGACTTACTTCACTTAGTATGACAATCTCTAGTTGCATCCATGTTGCTGCAAATGTAGCCATCATTTTTAAATGGTTCAAAGGGATATTGGGGGAAAAGCCAATATTCTCCATATACACCATCTTTTACAAATCTCATGTAAAAGCTAGAATGGCAACTAAACATAACAATAATAATAATGAGTTAACATTTACTGTGTGCTTATTATCTGCCAGGCACTGTTCTAAGAACTTTACATACAGTAACTTACTGAATGAAGCTTCCCAACTTTAGGAGGTAGTACTGTTATATTTTCTATTTTGCAGGCAAGGAATCCACATCAAAGAAGAAAAACTAGTAAGTGGCAGCACCATATGTGGTATGGCACAGGAGCCTGTGCTCTGCACCCCCAGGCTGTATGACCTCTAGATTACCACACTGAAACAGCACACTACCCTTGATCCTGGTGCATGTCAAAGCAGGATTCATACGTCTATACCTCAGGTTCCCTTTCCTAACACCCTAGGTCTACAGTGCAAAACCCCAAACATTTTCTGTTCCTGACTCAGATTAGGGGTAATGCATTCTTTATCTTAGTTTCCCTAGTCTTAATCCTAAATCAGCCACAGACACTTGACCAGTCTATAAACAGTCTTCTGTCTTTGCTCTTCCTGATAAAAAGACAAGCTAGGAAGAACCCAAAGGCTGGGATCCAAATTCTTGCTCAGTTATTGAACTAAGATGCTCCCCCTGCTTCCTGGCAATAACGCTGACGCACACCTGCTGACTTATTTCCTGCCACATCTCTTAGACTTGTTAAGGGGAGGATCTGGTCAGCTGTGAGAGGAGCCTGGCATACCTGTCTGTGATGAACCTGCCCGTTTCTATGCTTGGTTTGAAGGCACCCGCGAAGGATTGTATCGGCTCCCTGTGCTGTCTGACTCACAGCAGGAGAAAAGAGCCAGTACAAAAATCAGAGACCCAAAGGACCAACAAAGTTACGACTAGAGACTCTAATGAGCTCAGTAAAAAAACAAAGTTCAATTCTTAAACTTCGGGAAAAATGAAATTCCTAATGACACTGTTATATTGTATACACTGAGTCTTTGGCTCACAGTATCTATGGATTACCTTGCCCTATGTTACACTGAAAGTCTACAGATAACCACTGGTATTTGTTATCCCTTAAGTTTATATCCTAATTAGTTTGACAAGTTGATTTTAAATAAAGCCATCTTTGAAAGGTCCATCTAGATTTGTACAGATAATCAGCATCTGCTTCTAATCAAACTGAGATGATTAGCAAATTAAACCTTTTATTAGCATTTTGCATAATTTAGGCAAATTATGCTTCTTAGGTTTAAGAAGGTGAAACGGTAAATTTATCAGTTAGATATTCCTTTAAATCTTTATTGATTATCTAATTTTACCACATATACAGTAAAAATAAAGAAATATAAATTAAGTTCAGCTTAGTTTGCTAAAACCTAGCACTTCACATTTAGGCTCATTCTGTCATTTGGGGCGAATTAACACAAAATTCAGAAGAGAAGAAAAATACATATTTTATTTCAGTTTTCTCTATCAACTCCGCCAGAGGTCAACTTTACCCAAACTAGGTTCAAATAGCATTTTTTTAAGAAAAAGGAGGGAAGGATGAGAGAGTGAGGGAGGGGGCTTCCTTCCTTCTACTTTAGCCATTCAGTACTGTACAAGCTGAAGTTAATTTCACAGATATTCAATCATAGTTTTAAAGAAAAGCACTCATAAAAAGGAAAGCAATCTGTCAGTTTTCTTTGTTAGACAAAGAGAAGCCAACAGACAATAAAGTAGCAAAGCTACCATCAGAACAAACCAAGCTAACCCATTACTTTTACCTAAAGTAACTATATTCTCTAACACAAAGAGTGATGCTGACTTTTTTTTTTAAACAGCCCATTCAGCTGCTTTTAAACAGCCCATTCAGCTGTGAGTTTTTTTCTTTGAAATTTATTTATTTTTGGCTGCATTGGGCCTTCGTTGCTGCGCACGGGCTTTCTCTAGTTGCGGGGAGCGGGGGCTACTCTTCATTTTGGTGCGCAGGCTTCTCAATGCGGTGGCTTCTCTTGTTGCGGAGCACAGGCTCTAGGCACGCGGGCTTCAGTAGTTGTGGCTCGTGGACTCAGCAGTTGTGGCCCACGGGCTTACCTGCTCCACGGCATGTGGGATATTCCCAGACCAGGGCTCAAACCCGTGTCCCCTGCATTGGCAGGCGGATTCTTAACCACTGCACCATCAGGGAAGCCCCAATGCTGACTTTTTTAAAAAGCTATTTCCTCTCTTAACTGACCCAAAACACCCCACTGGCTAACAAAAGTAAGCAACTCAGATTTGATAAACAATAGTCACATAATAAATAGCAAGCACTTGAGGGATGGTGGAGGAAGAATATATCATTTCTAACATATATGGAACCCCAGCTTTTGAGGAAGACATAGTCTTAGAGACAGCCCCTCTGTTCTAGAATTAATCCTCTTGCAAAAAAAAAAGAGGCAGCAAAATTCAAAAGTAGACTTTTCTCATGACTATAGATAGCAACCTACTGAAAACTTCAAATAAATCATATCTTTATCCTGCTATAAATTCTACCCAAACTGTAGCTCTTTTATGTGTGTGTGTACACATGCCTGTGTGTCAGAGGAAGTGGTAAATAAAAAGAGGAGGAAAAAAAAATCATGCCAAGGTTATATTAAAAAGGGATACTAAAATGAATTCTAATCCATTTTAAAGGGTATACAACAAACTAAACAAAATCCAAGACAGACAGAATAAAACAAACAAGAAGCTCTCCTTTCCAAAACCAAATTCTAATCCATTTGTACACATATCCTGTGCATCTCTGAACACCCTGTATCTAGAAAATCCAAACAACAGCTCTGATACACACTAATCAACCAAACAGTACCAAAATTGTTTCTTTATGGACTTACTCAAGTGGCAATATTTTTAATATAATTTACAGTGCTTTGCATCTAGAGGCCCTCAGAAAATATTAGTAGGTTCATTGACTGGAAAATTCAAGTCTATATTCCAAAGGATGCTTTTTTTTATGCATTTCATGGTAGGTCTCAATTAGACAAGGAATCAACAGGCTAATTCAGAGCAACTATAGCACTCTGAGGTAATATGACATACATCCAACTGGAAAATAATAATTTCTCTTAACCCCTAAAATATCAACTGGACAACTAAAATGCAAGTGTAAAAAGTTAAAACTAGGTATGTAAGTGCCTAACATTGAGTCATATGTGTTTACTATTTAATAAACCCCTCTAATCACTTACTATTAAGGCAGAAGGAAGAAACATAAAACACCTGCAAAGCATAGACTTCATTTCACTATTTGCTTTCCTTTTACACTGAACAGACTGTTGGAAGTTAAAGCACAGTGCTTTGGCTCCCCCAAATGACACTTCTAGAGCATAACAATCCTGCCACAAAGAAAAGAAACAGATGCCAAATGCAACTGGGTTCCTGCAGCCCATCTGCATCAGAAGAAACCTGTCAAATACTCGATTCAATTCTAGTATGATCACCGCTCATTTACCCAACTCTCAACCAATATATAGACCAACAGTTTATCTTTAAGTCTCAAAAGGTGAAGGAATTATACAATAAAAAACAGAGAAGGAAAGTGAAGGTGAAACTACTACACCAAAGGTTGTGTCACAGAGGTTTTAACAGTCAAGAAAAATGAGAACTTTTTTAATAAAAATACCTTAAAGTGAATTATATACAGTTGACCCTTGAACAACATGGGTTTAAACTGTGTGGTTCCACTTATATGGGAATTTTTTTCCCAATAAATGTGTACAACATTTCTACACAATCTACTGTTTGTTGAGTCCAAGGATGGAGAACTACGGCCAACTGTAAAGTTACATGTGGATTTTTGACTGTGAGAAGGGGGGAGATGTCATCGCCCCTGACCTCAGCATTGTTCAAGGGTCAATTGCAATTATCACAAAAATTAGTTCCAAGACTACAACCAACCAGACCTTCAAAAACCAAACATAACAGCTAATTAGATCACTTAATTTGAAACATTCAATACAACTTCTAAAGTTAGAAGTATTATTTAGTTTTGTTTTTACATGCATAACCAAAGTGCTTAATAAATAATAAGATAGCTAACCTTTAGTAAACAGTTACTACATGCCAAGCATTATGCAACTTACCAGGTAATTTCATTTGGTTTCACGTCAATCCTACAAGGGATATACTACGATGTTCTCTATTTTATGAGGAAGAAAATGAGGCACTGACAGGTTAGGTAACTTACCCAGGGACGTAAGAAATCCACTATGAGATTACTCTTCCCAGGTCTTCTCACTCACACTTTCTCCCTTAGCAATCTTCTTTTCCACCATTTCAAATAGTATTGTCATATGGTATTTTGATTATATATTTCCAACCACGACCTCCTGAACACAGCTTAACATTTTGAACTGTCCACTGCCTATCTTAATTGGCCGACCAGCACTCACAGGCAATATTTTCAGAACCAAAAGTACTATCCTGCCTAAAAACATACTCTTATTTCTATACTCCCCACCATCAATAACCTCGCACTATCTGTGTATTCTACACACCAAAAGCTTGGCCTTGTCCTCACCTCACAGGCCATTAGTCGTCAAGCCCTCAGGCTCCTTCCCTAACGACTACCATCCCTGCCCACTCTGCCATCCCTGCCCACTCTGTCCACTGCCACAGCCTGGCTATGGTTCAGACTCTCATCAGGCCTTCAGCTGGTCAGTCATTCACTCAACAAACTCTCATCATTAACAAAGAAACTGGCAATATCCTAACAGAACTCTACCATAAGTCTCAACATCCTACTACTTGGCAATTCTTTTTTTTCCAACTTTTAATTTTAAAATAATTATAGACTCACAAGAAATTGCAAAGATAGCACAGAGAGGCCCCACGTACCGTTCACCCAGGGCCTCAATGGCCCCATCTCACATAACTGCAGTACAGCGTCTAAAGCAGGACAGGCGACTTCAGCACAACACATGTGCACAGCTCCATGCCATTTCATCACACCTGTACATTTGTGAAACAACCACAACTAATTATTTTACCCCAAGGGTCTTAGTGCTAACTAATTAATCTCATTAAGCCTTTAACAGACTCATTCTCACGTTCAGTTAGCAGGCAGCTTCACTATAAGATAAGTGAAGTGGTGTCAGTATTACTTGGCAATCTGCAATCTCCTTTGGAGTCCCACGTCTCCACTTCCTAATTCACTCAGTCATCATCATCATACTAGATTATAACACGCCAGCCCACGCCTCAAAACCCTTCACCAATGCCCTCCTGCCCTTACCCTATCTGGCTAGCCTCGTCGTCCACTCTTCCCCGTAATTTTTTTTTTTGCGGTACGCGGGCCTCTCACTGTTGTGGCCTCTCCCGTTGTGGAGCGCAGGCTCCGGACGCGCAGGCTCAGCGGCCATGGCTCACGGGCCCAGCCGCTCCGCGGCATGTGGAATCTTCCCGGACCGGGGCACGAACCCGTGTCCCCTGCATCGTCAGGCGGACTCTCAACCACTGCGCCACCAGGGAAGCCTCTCTTCCCCATAATGTAATGACAAACTTCCTTGTCGTAAAAACATACAACCAAAACCAAGATTAATATGGGAAATACACGAATGTATTTCCTTGAAATAAAAAGGGGGAAGAAATCATTAAAATAACATTAAATGAACAGAGTATGTGACATCTAGACCTCCAGAGGGTAGGGGTTACACTATGATTAGCAAAGTGAGATGATGGAGCCATGTCTGTGTTCCAGCTGGAAAGGGGAGGAAGAAGCCCCCTGCATGAAGGAACAGCAGGCTGATGGTGCTAGAGAGAGACAGGAAGGGACCGAGGCCTCCACCACCAACCAGTCCTCAGAACACAGGTCCAGCAGCTGCTGAGCCTCCACAAGGGAGCAAGAGAAAAAAGAGACCACCCTAACCACCCAACCCGTCCCCATGCATCCCTCAAGTCTATCTTCAGGACCTGTAGGCTGACCAGCTGAATGCATTTCAGAGGTCCTAGGTCCAAAGGCAACATTCTCTCAATGGTTTATGATGCTTGGAATTCCTCTGCAGTGCTGTTTACACACACCACCATTATCATCATGAACTACAATATAGATATATTTTGAAAAAATTAGAATTCTTTTTAGGATTAACATTCCTCAAGACTGGCTACTTTAAGTCATAATCATAAATTTATAATTTCTAGGAATCATTTCAAAAGTGATCCAAAGACCAGAAACCTCACTTTATGGACAGCACAATCCCAAGGAAAAGACACCTTCACTGTATGTTCCATGAAGCGAGGAACAGAAAGAACTGAATGTCCTGACCCAGGCCCCCCAGAGGACCTATGAGCAGCCAGCCAGCCAGCCCTAGTCCTCCCCATCCAAGGAGTGAGCTTGCCCGGCCCACTGGGAGACCAGGAAGTCCTGTGCGCAGAGCTCTGCACTCTGCTGTGAGGGGACTACAAAGGAGCACGACTGAGATGCTGCTTTTGGCCGGTTCCTGCATCTGCAATGCTCACAAGTTGATGTGGGTCCTAGAAATATGCAACACTGTGGGTTTAATTTAAGAAGATTATTTTTTACAAAAAATAGGAAGACAACCAGATATAACTTTAGTTATGGAAACAATGTGTCTGGGATGATAGCTACTTTGGTATTAGCAAGGTTAACAATGTACTTTTTAAAGTGGGGTAATACCATAACTAAAATAACAAGAAAAGCAAAGTAATTTAAAACAAAATAACACTGACATAGATAAATGATGAGGTCCCGTGCACCAAGTGACACAAGCAGGTGGTCAGATTCTGCACCCACTCCTAGAAGCGCCTGCAGGCATCCCCGTTTGCAGACAGGCATGTGGGGGGCCACGAACACCACACCGTGAGGAGCATTCTTTCTCCTCTCTGTCTGGGATTCCAGGAACAATCCAGGTGTACAAATACCATGGGGGAAACAACATTCTGTGTTTATTTATAAAACATGTTTGGTTCTAGATTCAGATCAACAGAAACAGGTTTTTTTGGTCCACATAAACATAAAAAGGAACATTAAACAGTTGAGAAGGACGTGGACAAGTCACTGTGCAGAACTACCCGGCGCATCACAGGCGCTCTGTGCCCACCCCTCATTGTCATAACCGCCACAGTTCCACAAGGCATCCAGAATACCCAGATGGGGAACAGAGCCCCTACAGTCCAGAACCCCAAAGCTGGACCAAGAAGCTGTCCTCCTAAGGTCCGACGTGAAACAACCAGTGGCCTCCGTAACTTCTCCTGACCGGTCCAACTCAATCACTCCTACCTCAGTGTAAAATCTGCTCTTGGATTTTGGTTTACGCTCATCTTTGAATGTTACATGAGTCTACTGTGAAACGAACTAAAACACGCAATGTGATCAAAGAAATGTTTTTTAAAACATCCCAGAGAAGAAAAGCAACAAAGGGTATAGAAAAGCCATGGGCTGGATAATGGGGCTGCAGGAATACGATGTTCCCCAAGAGGCAGCACACATATTACACTGGGAAAACCACTTATGGTATATTTAACACACAATATTTGGTTTCCATTTCTGCCAAAAACTGGCAGCTAAAATAAAACATCTTAATAAATTAAGGTTAATGCTTTAATTTCCTACGTTGTAAATCTCCCACCTCACACCTGTGTTTGTATATGCCTTTGATGGGCCATGTCAACATCTACTCCACTTCATTTCACTGCCAGTGAAGGACTAGCTGGGAAGAAACCTACTCACATATATTTAGTAAGAAGCTTTGTGATTTACACATTTCAAAAAACTAGAGGTATGATTTTTGCGTTCCAGTTCTACCACTCCATTCTGGGGAGGTCACCTAACCTCTCTGAGCTTCACTTTCCTCATGGAGCTGTTGTGAGGATTAAATAACATAAGCATGGAAAGCATATAGCTTAGTGACTGCCACTCAGTAAACACATAACAAAAGTCACCTCTTAGTGACTAACTCTTTTCCTGTCTCCTTACATCACCAGGCAGAACAAAACCTTAGTAAGTTCACTGTCCATCCAGTCATCAACGAGTATTCCTTCCTTAGGGAGCAAGGACCCTGTGCGAGTTCTGAAACAGTCCTCCTGATTTTCTAGCACGCATGCAGAGGCCTTACTCCTCGGATCAACTAAAGGAAGCTGGAACATACATGGCTATTAGGCTTCAATACAGACGACAGAAAGATTCTCTTGCCCAAAAGCTGCATGGGACTCTGAAATTGGGAGAGCATACTTTAACCAGAGATGAACAGGGAAAAAAGCCAGACAGCTGGCAGGTATCAACATTTGAAGTATGGCACCAGTAGTCTGAAAGCCAAGGAGATTAGCAATCAGGGGCAGGGAGAGAGTGGATGGAGAGAAGCCCAGAAATAAGGAGTTTAACGCTCTGTCAGTATGCCTTGGTTGGGGGTAGGGAGGTGGAGGGGGGAGCAGCAGGATGGACACACTGACAGGGCCTGGGCTAACTGGGTAACTGTCATTACTGCAACTACTTCCTCCTACATTCCTAGTTCTTAGATCTAGCCACTCAATGACTGGGAACACAATGATTCTTTTGGCAACTCCACTAGACTTCCACATCCCTAGTTCTTATTCTCATCCACAGACTAAGACAAAGCAATCTGACCTAGGCTCTGAACTAGTCCAGAACATGACTTCAACTGAAAAGTACTAAATTTTCAGGGAACTTGGAGGTAACAGGAACAGGTTAGAAAGATTATGGAATGAAAAAATAATGTAAACATTAAAAAACTAAGTATCTTTTTTGTAACACCTTCAGAAAACATGAGTAACACTTTATGTAAATGTTTAACTACAGAAAGTATTAGAGCACTAAAGATGATATTTAATAAAATTAATTTCATTCTTTTAAGATCTAAATAGTAACATATGTTATATATATAACACTGTAAGACAATTAGAACATAGCTCTATATGTGGAAACTTCAGCTAATTTACAGTCATACATTTTTCAAGAGCAAAGTCACAGGCACGGAGTCATCAACAATGAGAATACAAGGAATTCTAGATTCAAAAGCCACAGGAAATTTTTTTAAAAGATGACTTTCCCCAGTTATGTAAAAAATGTTTGCATATGTTAATTTTAGCCTTCAAGGGTAATTCAGCTTCACATTTAGTCATAGCATCTTTAGGTTTAAACTATCTCATGATGAGCAGAATCTAATTTTGTAGCTTGGTAAGGAAAATCCAAATTCTGTGAACTTCTAAAATACTGCCACTAAAGAACAACTGACAAGGTGTATTTTTACAAATATATACATAATGGATAGGCCTCAATTAACTAGAAAATTCAGTGAACATTTTCCTAATTCTCCAAATATAGTATTATATTTCTATATCTATATAATAATATATATATATGTAATACCAAATATCTATAAAATAATACAATGTTGGCTTCCATAATTATTTGATGTCAAAAAACACTGTGAGAGGACTTCCCTGGTGGTGCAGTGGTTAAGAATCCACCTGCCACTGCAGGGGACATGTGTTCGAGTGCTGGTCCAGGAGGATCCCACAAGCTGTGGAGTAACTAAGCCCGTGCACCACAGCTATTGAGCCTGTACTCTAGAGCCCGCAAGCCACAACTACTGAGCCCACGTGCCACAACTACTGAAGCCTGTGCGCATAGAGCCCATGCTCCGCAACAAAAGAAGCCACCGCAATGAGAAGCCTGAGCACTGCAACGAAGAGTAGCCTCTGCTCTCCGCAACTAGAAAAAGCCCACGCACAGCAACAAAGACCCAACACAACCAAAAATAAATAAATTAATTAATTTTTTAAAAACCACTGCAAGGGGGAGCTTCAAGATGGCATAAGAGTAAGATGTGGAGATCACCTTCCTCCCCACAAATACATCAGAAATACATCTACGTGTGGAACAACTCCTGCAGATCACCTACTGGACGCTGGCAGAAGACCTCAGACCTCCCAAAAGGCAAGAAACTCCCCACGTACCTGGGTAGGGCAAAAGAAAAAAGAAACAACAGAGACAAAAGAATAGGGACGGGACCTGCACCAGTGGGAGGGAACTGTGAAGGAGGAAAGGTTGCCACACACAAGGAAGGCCCTTCGCGGGTGGAGACTGTGGGTGGCGGAGGGGGGAAGCTTCGGAGCCACGGAGGAGAGCACAGCAATAGGGGTGCGGAGGGCAAAGCGGAGAGATTCCTGCACAAAGGATCGATGCCGACCAGCACTCACCAGCCTGAGAGGCTTGTCTGCTCACCCGCTGGGATGGGTGGGGTCTGAGAGCTGAGGTTCTGGCTTCGGTTGGATCCCAGGGAGAGGACTGGGGTTGGCTGCGTGAACACAGTCTGAAGGAGGCTAGTGCGCCACAGCTGGCCGGAAGGAAGTCCAGGAAAAAGTCTGGAGCTGCCAAAGAGGCAAGAGACTTTTTCTTGCCTCTTTGTTTCCTGGTGCACGAGGAGAGGGGATTAACAGTGCCGCCTAAACAAGCTCCAGAGACAGGCGCGAAACGCTGCTATCAGCGTGGACCCTAGAGACGGGCATGGGACGCTAAGGCTGCTGCTGCAGCCACCAAGCAGCCTGTGTGCAAGCACAGGTCACTATCCACACCTCCCCTCCCGGGAGCCTGTGCAGCCCTCCACTGCCAGGGTCCCGTGATCCAGGGACAACGGCCCCAGGGAGAACACACGGCGCACCTCAGGCTGGTGCAACGTCACGCCAGCCTCTGCCGCTGCAGGCTCACCACGCGTTCCGTACCCCTCCCTCCCCCTGGCCTGAGTGAGCCAGAGCTCCCAAAGCAGCTGCTCCTTTAACCCTGTGCTATCTCAGCAAAGAACAGATGCCCTCAGGCAACCTACATGCAGAGGTGGGGCCAAATCCAAAGCTGAACCCGGGGAGCTGTGCTAACAAACAAGAGAACAGGAAATTTCTCCCAGCTGCCTCAGGAGCAACGGATTAAATCTCCACACTCAACTGGATGTACCCTGCATCTGTGGAATACCTGAATAGACAATGAATCATCCCAAATTGAGGAGGTAGCCTTTGGGAGCAACAATATATATATTTTTTTTTCCCTTTTTCTCTTTTTGTGAGTGTGTATGTGTATGCTTCAGTGTGTGATTTTGTCTGTATAGCTTTGCTTTCGCCATCTGTCCTAGGGTTCTGTCTGTCCGTTTTTTTTGTTTTTTCTTTTTTTCTTGTTTTCTAGTATAGTTTTTAGCGCTTGTTGTCATTCATGGATTTGTTTCTTGGTTTGGATGCTCTCTTCTTTCTTCCATTTTAATTACTTTTTAAATTTTATTTAATAATTTTTTGTTATTTTTTACTTTAATAATTTCATTTTATCTTATTTTATTTCATTTTATTTTATCTTTTTCTTTCTTTCTTTCTTTTTTTCTTCCTTTTATTCTGAGCCATGTGGATGACAGGCTCTTGGTGCTCCAGCCAGGCATCATGGCTGTGCCTCTGAGGTGGGAGAGCCAAGTTCAGGACATTGGTCAACCAGACACCTCCCAGCTGCATGTAATATCAAATGGCAAAAATCTCCCTGTGCCTCTGAGGTGGGAGAGCCAAATTCAGGACATTGGTCCACCAGACACCTCCCAGCTGCACGTAATATCAAATGGCGAAAATCTCCCAAGACCTCCATCTCAATGCCAAGACCCAGCTCCACTCAACAATCAGCAAGCTACAGTACTTGACACCTTATTCCAAACAACTAGCAAGACAGGAACATAACCCCACTCATTAGTAGAGAGTCTGCCAAAAATCATAATAAGGTCACAGACACCCCAAAACACACCACCAGATGTGGACCTGCCCACCAGAAAGACAAGATCGAGCCTCATCCACCAGAACACAGGCACCAGACCCCTCCACCAGGAAGCCTACACTACCCACTGAACCAACCTTAGCCACTGTGGGCAGACACCAAAAACAACGGGAACTAATAACCTGCAGCCTGAGAAAAGGAGACCCCAAACACACTAAGGTAAGGAAAATGAGAAGACACAGAAACACACAGCAGATGAAGGAGCAAGGTAAAAACCCACCAGACCTAACAAATGAAGAGGAAATAGGCAGTCTACCTGAAAAAGAATTCAGAATAATGATAGTAAAGATGATCCAAAATCTTGGAAACAGAATGGAGAAAATACAAGAAACATTTAACAAGGAACTCGAAGAACTAAAGAGCAAAAAAACAGTGATAAACAACACAATAAATGAACCTAAAAATTCTCTAGAAGGGATCAATAGCAGAATAACTGAGGCAGAAGAACGGATAAGTGACCTGGAAGATAAAATAGTGGAAATAACTACTGCAGAGCAGAATAAAGGAAAAAGAATGAAAAGAATTGAGGACAGTCTCAGAGACCTCTGGGACAACATTAAATGCACCAACATTCGAATTATAGGGGTCCCAGAAGAAGAAAAGAAAAAAGGACTGAGAAAATACTTGAAAAGATTATAGCTGAAAACCTCCCTTATATGGGAAAGGAAATAGTTAATGAAGTCCAGGAAGCACAGAGAATCCCATACAGGATAAATCAAAGGACAAACACGCCAAGGCACATATTAATCAAACTATCAAAAATTAAATACAAAGAAAAAATATTAAAAGCAGCCAGTGAAAAACAACAAATAACATACAAGTGAATCCCCATAAGGTTAACAGCTGATATTTGAGCACAAACTCTGCAAGCCAGAAGGGAGTGGCAGGACGTATTTAACGGCATGAAAGGGAAAAACCTACAACCAAGATTACTCTACCCAGCAAGGACCTCATTCAGATTTGATGGAGAAACTAAAACCTTTACAGACAAGCAAAAGCTAAAAGAATTCAGTACCACCAAACCAGTTTTACAACAAATGCTAAAGGAACTTCTCTAGGCAAGAAACACAAGAGAAGGAAAAGACCGACAATAACAAACCCAAAACAATTAAGAAAATGGGAATAGGAACATACATATCAATAATTACCTTAAATGTAAATGGACTAAATGCTCCAACCAAAAGACATAGACTGGCTGAATGGATACAAAAACAAGACCCATATATATGCTGTCTACAAGAGACCCACTTCAGACCTAGGGACACATACATACTGAAAGTGAGGGATGGAAAAAGATATTCCATGCAAATGGAAACCAAAAGAAAGCTGGAGTAGCAATTCTCATATCAGACAAAATAGACTTTAAAACAAAGACTATTACAAAAGACAAAGAACGACACTACATAATGATCAAGGGACCAATCCAAGAAGAAAATATAACAATTGGAAATATTTATGCACGCAACATAGGAGCACCTCAATACATAAGGCAAATACTAACAGCCATGAAAGGGGAAATCGACAGTAACACAATCACAGTAGGGGACTTTAACACCCCACTTTTACCAATGTACAGATCATCCAAAATGAAAATAAATAAGGAAACACAAGCTTTAAATGATACATTAAACAAGACAGACTTAACTGATATATAGGACATTCCATCCAAAAACAACAGAATACACTTTCTTCTCAAGTGCTCATGGAACATTCTCCAGGATAGATTATATCTTGGGTCACAAAACAAGCTTTGGTAAATTTAAGAAAATTGAAATAGTATCAAGTATCTTTCCTGATCACAACGCTATGAGACTAGATATCAATTACAGGAAAAAAATCTGTAAAAAATACAAACACATGGAGGCTAAACAATATACTACTTAATAACCAAGAGATCACTGAAGAAATCAAAGAGGAAATCAAAAAATACCTAGAAACAAGTGACAATGAAAACACGATGACCCAAATCTGGTGGGATGCAGCAAAAGCAGTTCTAAAAGAGAAGTTTATACCAATACAATCCTACCTTAAGAAACAAGAAACATCTCAAATAAACAACCTAACTTTACACCTAAAGCAATTAGAGAAACAAGAACAAAAAAACCCCAAAGTCAGCAGAAGGAAAGAAATCATAAAGATCAGATCAGAAATAAATGAAAAAGAAATGAAGGAAACGATAGCAAAGATCAGTAAAAATAAAAGCTGGTTCTTTGAGAAGATAAACAAAATTGATAAACCATTAGCCAGACTCATCAAGAAAAAAAGGGAGAAGACTCAAATCAATAGAATTAGAAATGAAAAAGGAGAAGTAACAACTGACACTGCAGAAATACAAAGGATCAGGAGAGATTACTACAAGCAACTCTATGCCAATAAAATGGACAACGTGGAAGAAATGGAAAATTCTTAGAAATGCACAACCTTAGGAGACTGAGCCAGGAATAAATAGAAATTATGAACAGACCAATCACAAGCACTGAAACTGAAACTGTGTTTAAAAATCTTCCAACAAACAAAAGCCCAGGACCAGATGGCTTCACAGGCGAATTCTATCAAACATTTAGAGAAGAGCTAACACCTATCCTTCTCAAACTCTTCCAACATATAGCAGAGGGAGGAACACTCCTAAACTCATTCTACGAGGCCACCATCACCCTGAAACCAAAACCACACAAAGATGTCACAAAGAAAGAAAACTACAGGTCAATATCACTGACGAACACAGATGCAAAAATCCTCAACAAAATACTAGCAAACAGAATCCAACAGCACGTTAAAAGCATCATACACCATGATCAAGTGGGGTTTATCCCAGGAATGCAAGGATTCTTCAATATACGCAAATCAATCAACGTGATACACCATATTAACAAATTGAAGGAGAAAAACCATATGATCGTCTCAATAGATGCAGAGACAGCTTTCGACAAAATTCAACACCCATTTATGATAAAAACCCTCCAGAAAGTAGGCATAGAGGAAACTTACCTCAACATAATAAAGGCCATATATGACAAACCCACAGCCAACATCATTCTCAATGGTGAAAAACTGAAACCATCTCCACTAAGATCAGGGACAAGACAAGGTTGCTCACTCTCACCACTATTATTCAACATAGTTTTGGAAGTTTTCACCACAGCAATCAGAGAAGAAAAAGAAATAAAAGGAATCCAAATCGGAAAAGAAGAAGTAAAGCCGTCACTGTTTGCAGATGACATGATACTATACATAGAGAATCCTAAAGATGCTACCGGAAAACTACTAGAGCTAATCAGTGAATTTGGTAAAGTAGCAGGATACAAAATTAATGCACAGAAATCTCTGGCATTCCTATACATTAATGATGAAAAATCTGAAAGTGAAATTAAGAAAACACTCCTATTTACCACTGCAACAAAAAGAATAAAATACCTAGGAATAAACCTACCTAAGGAGAAAAAAGACCTGTATGCAAAAAATTATAAGACACTGATGAAAAAACTTAAAGATGATACCAACAGAGAGATATACCATGTTCCTGGATTGAAGAATCAACATTTTGAAAATGACTCTACTACCCAAAGCAATCTACAGATTCAATGCAATCCCTGTCAAACTACCACTGGCATTTTTCACAGAACTAGAACAAAAAATTTCACAATTTGTATGGAAACACAAAAGACCCCAAATAGCCAAAGCAATCTTGAGAAAGAAAAACAGAGCTGGAGGAATCAGGGTCCCTGAATTCAGACTATACTACAATGCTACTGTAATCAAGACAGTATGGTACTGGCACAAAAACAGAAATATAGATCAATGGAACAGGATAGAAAGGCCAGAGATAAACCCATGAACATACGGTCACCTTTTCTTTGATAAAGGAGGCAAGGATATACAATGGAGAAAAGACAGCCTCTTCAATAAGTGGGGCTAAGAAATCTGGACTGCTACATGTAAAAGAATGAAATTAGAACACTCCCTAACACTGTACACAAAAATAAACTCAAAATGTATTAAAGACCTAAACGTAAGGGCAGACGCTATCAAACTCTTAGAGGAAAACATAGGCAGAACACTCTATGACATAAATCACAGGAAGATCCTTTTTGACCCACCTCCTAGAGAAATGGAAATAAAAATAAACAAATGGCAACTAATGAAACTTCAAAGCTTTTGCACAGCAAAGGAAACCATAAACAAGACGAAAAGACAACCCTCAGAATGGGAGAAAATACTTGCAAATGAAACTGACAAAGGATTAATCTTGTATGAACAAGCAGTTCATACAGCTCATTATCAAAAAAATAAACAACCCAATCCAAAAATGGGCAGAAGACCTATACAGACCAAGATATACAGATTGCCAACAAACACATGAAAGGATGCTCAACATCACTAATCATTAGAGAAATGCAAATCAAAACTACAACACCAGTCAGAATGGCCATCATCAAAATGTCTACAAACAATAAATGCTGGACAGGGTGTGGAGAAAAGGGAACCCTCTTGCACTGTTGGTGGGAATGTGAATTGATACAGCCACTATGGAGAACAGTATGGCAGTTCCCTAAAAAGCTAAAAACAGAACTACCATACGACCCAGCAATCCCACTACTGGGCATATACCCTGAGAAAACCATAATTCAAAGAGTCATGTACCACAACGTTCACTGCATCTCTATTTACAATAGCCAGGACATGGAAGCAACCTAAGTGTCCATCAACAGATGAATAAAGATGTGGCACATATATATAAAATGGAATATTACTCAGCCTAAAAAGAAACAAAACTGAGTTATTTGTAGTGAGGTGGATGGACCTAGAGTCTGTCATACAGAGTGAAGTAAGTCAGAAAAACAAATACTGTATGCTAACACCTATATATGGAATCTAAAAAAAAAAAAAAAATGGTCATGAAGAACCTAGGGTCAAGACAGGAATAAAGACGCAGACCGAATAGAGAATGGACTTGAGGACTGGGGAGGGGGAAGGGTAAGCTGGAACAAAGTGAGAGAGTGGCATGGACATATATACACTACCAAATGTAAAACAGATAGCTAGCGGGAAGCAACCGCATAGCACAGGGAGATCAGCTTGGTGCTTTTGACCACCTAGAGGGGTGAAGTGGGATAGGGAGGGTGGGAGGGAGGGAGACGCAAGAGGGAAGAGATATGGGGATATATGTATACGTATAACTCATTCACTTTGTTATAAAGCAGAAACTAACACACCACTGTAAAGCAGTTATACTCCAATAAAGATGTTAAAAAAAAAAAACTGTGAGAATTATAAAAGTATCATACTTGTGGAGTCTGCCTATATAAAGGAAGCCCTGTGTTAACGCTTTCATTTAAATCATTTGGAAAGAAGTTGAAGGTACAATTATAACAGAAACACAAAGAGCTCTGTCTAAATCACAAATTTTTCTAAATAAAAAAGAGAACAAATTGAAATCTGCTAACCAGCATAATCCCTCAAATTCAGTTCAACACAAAAAGTTCATTTAATATATAATACCTATACGGTGATTTATAATAATGCTGAGAAAGGATAAGTACTCCATGTAACTGTACTGATCTTAAAGATTACCCAGTATTCATGAAACAGAACAGAGGCAAATCTTTTGAAATAACTACTATTTTCTCTCAAAATTAACTCATACGTTTACTCAACTCTCAAAGAGAACACCGTGCTTGGAACCCTTAGGCAATTCAACTCCAACTTGCCTACTTCATGCTCTTGGGACATACAACTTACTTCCCCACTCTGAAGACAAACGTGCCCCTTCATCTGGTTACTAATCCTTTCCCTCCTCAGTCCCCTTTAGACCTGGACATCCACAGAGTGCTTCTCAAGAGTGAGTCTAACCACCGTTACGCCCTCCTCCAGGCCCCTCTCCACTCCCATCACGGGCAATGCCCCATCAGAAGTCCTGTGGAAAGCATCCAGGCTTATCACACATGTGTTCTCTAGTGTGTCCTGTTCTTATGTCTGTGCGTCCTGCCTCAGCTCTACCATCACACTCCCTATTGGTTAAAATTTATTCTGTGTCAAAGAGAGAGATTAAAGGTACACATATTTCTCCACTTTGCAGGCACCACATTAAAATCACTTTGTGACTTACTGATAGGCTTATAATAATTTGTAAACATGTCACAGAGGGTAAGGTATAAAGACATTCATGTACATCACAGAAATGACATTTTCATATTTTAAGTAATAGGAAAAGTTGACCACATGATGGATGCACATTCCAAAAGAGCTTCAGCAACCCAAATGAGATCAACTAACAATGGAAACAGTATAAGGGTCAAAATGATCAGAAAACCATGTCCACCACAAGGCCAACTTGCAAATATCTAAGACATAACCACACACAACTACACACATAAAACTATTAAATCAATGTAAAAATCAATGTTCCAATGTTAACTGGAAAAAAGCAACCAAAAGTTCCTAGTAAATTCATATAACTGACATTTTCAATAACAAATGACAACTTAAACTTTAATTCGTGTTCACTGAAAAGAAGTTATCAGCCAAAAATGACATAAAATAACTTCTAAGACAGATGAAATTTAGATTTCAAACTACAGGGGATAAGAAACAAATTATAAATGTCAGGTTCACGATAAGGAAAGCTATTTTAAAATAAACAAAAGTAAGCAGTTCAAAGTTTACACATACTTATTTTCAGTGAGCCAGGCAATAAGGCTACCAACCACGCTTGCCTTCTCTCCAAACCCTCACTCCCTGAACACATTTGGCAACTGACCAACACCTGTTCTATTTAACACGCCGCGGAGTTTTCATCTGTGACACACAAAATCCTCTCCAACCTGGATGCTCAGCTTCACTGTCCCTGCCACTCAGTACTATTCTCGTGAAAAGCATCCTGCCATTAGCCACTGGCATTTCAAATCAAATAAAAAAATATGTGACTGTCCTGAGAAGGTTTTTAAAAACATCAAGGTAAATTATAAGCAGCTGTCAGACTCTGAACTGCAGCAGCACAGAGACCCTTTGTCTGGGAGGCTGTCAGCTGTCAAAGCCTGACCTTTGCCTAACTGGTCAGCTAGGGAAGCATTAACACAATCTGTTTAACCCCTCCCATTCATCTTTAATGTGACATAAGGTTAAGTCAATCAACTCAGCAATGAGAGGTCCAAAACAGTCCCCACAGACAGCAATATCTACTCATTTCTTATCCTTCCAAGAAATTTCAGTTTTAAAATCCAAGTTATTTACACATAAGTCCAAGAATGAAAAATATCAGTTTTTCCTTTTTGAATACTTCAGATTAAGGCTTTCTGTTGTATGTCATGAAGATTCAAAAGCTACCAGATACTAGAAACCCAAATATAGACTAAATGAGCCAAAGTATCAAAGGACTGCCAGAACCAGAAAGAGAACACAAGAGTCCCACATCTGATAACTGGCCTCATTTTCACTTCCTCCAAATTTGTATCCCATAAAATTACATCAGCCATGGCAAACTGAACAAAAACAAAATTTAAAAGAAAAAACTATGCAAAGAAATTAATTATCCCTTTTTCCATACATATTTCTCCATGAAAGCAAACATAATGCAATTTAGTTATAACAATGCATCTCCTCCTAATGTCAAAATGTCATTGCAGGCAGTTCCCTGGTGGTCCAGTGGTTAAGACTCCGTGCTCCCAATGCAGGCAGCCCTGGTTCAATCCCTGGTCAGAAAACTAGATCCTGCATGCCGCAACTAAGAGCTCACATGCCACAACAAAGACCCGGCGCAGCCAAATAAATAAATAAATAAATATTTTTTTTAAACGTCATTGCAGCATTAATGAAACTGAAAAGATGGAAAAATGCACACAAACACAGCACACAAGCACTTGAAGACCAGACAGACTCTAAGGTGTGTATGCCAGTGGTCCAGCTTCTGTGACATGAAAACCAAGATGGCCTGTGTCTCTCCACCTGCTGCTGTTTCCTTCTGCCTCGGCTTAGGAGGCAGGGCCTATTATACATCCGAGACTAGCTTATGTGACAAATGCTAGTAACTTTTCCCTACACCTTGCTTTGTCCTGAGTCTAAAACATGGGTCCTGAGCCTAAAAGCATCGCTGACACCTGTTTTAACACAACAGTTCTCAAAGCAAACCAAATATGCTAACCAAAGTGAAGGAAATGTGCATGTTCCTATTAATTATAAAAGTCTGGAAACTGGAAGGACTACAGGGATCGAGGGGCAAGCTAATCAACAGCACCTGAATTCAAGTGCCTTACTTGCCAGGATGAGGTGCCATGGGAGAGTACCAGGAGAAGAGGGGAACAGGTCTCTGCCAGGAAGGTGATTGCAGTCTGCCCCAGGAATGACTTTTCTGCCAGGCACCCTACAACACTTTCTCACTCTACCTGCCATGAATCCCCAACAGCTACAACCACTTGATCAAGTTTTATCTATAGTGTTTATTTCAAAAAGAAAAGGCATAATGTTTTTCACATTCTCCACACCTTCATCCAAGGTTCTGATAAATCCCCTCAGACAACTAGCTCTATCTTATCCCCCAACCTAGAATCACTGAACTAGAAAAACCAAAACAGTCACCCAAGAAGCCAAAGTTACTGTTCTTTTTAGAAACTGTACAGGACGCCCATCCATCATGATGTACAAATGTGGACAGTAATGTTCCCTTCAGTCAATCTTCCAATTTTATACATATTTCTACATCTTACTTTAATGTATATGTTTATTAAGATGCACCTCAAATGACATGGAGAATGCAACAGTAAATAAATAATTATAGCAAGCAGATTAGAAACAACCAGAGTAGTATTAAAAACCAATCATGATTGCAAACACACTTGTTAAAAGTATGCATGTATTTTCCATAAATTACTATTTCCTAAAATAAAAATCCCAAATAGATGTTTTTTTTTAATTGCAACAAAACATACCAATCTAATAACCTCGAAGTTTTCCAACATATAGGCATTTACTGCCTCTGTGTCCTCCTTAACATCACTAGTGAACATACATGTCAGGCACACTACTAAATACACCATACACTCTATCTCCTTTAAACCTCACAAATCTGTGAAGTGGAGATTGTGATTATTCCCATTTTGAAGATGAGGAAACTGAAAAACAGATTCAAAATTACATAGCTGACTGTCAAGTCTGGATTGAATTTTATGCTACTTATAAACCAATAAGTTTGCCTATTACTGTTTAATGCAGGCAGGCAGGAGACACAGACTCCTGCATTAGAGACACAGACCTTTATTATCCACAGTGCAGGAAGCAGCAAAAGAACCAGCATGGTTGTGTGGTTCTCCTTCCCCCAGGGGCAACATGACACAGCACAGATGGATGCTCAGAGTACAGTGAGGTTGCACTGCAGCTAAGGAGCCCTGGGAACCAGTCACTTTCATAGCAGGCAGTAAGCGAGCCTCCTCTATGTACCAGGAAGACATTACCTCATCCCTCGAGGTTGCCTGCTAAAAACACAGCTGTGAGAAATGGCCCAGGTAAAGACTGCTCAGGACCCTGCATTCCTAACATACCCAGCAAGATGTGCAAGAGCAGGAGAGACCCGTGGAGGAGGGTTTTTCCTGACACCGATATGTGCTGGACTGCTAACTATCATTAATAAAATACATTCCAAAAGTTTAACTTTTTTCCCTAAATTTAAAATTATAATTGTTGAGATTGCTGAGGCTTCTGGTTAAAAATGGTAAACTGAACATCTACATTTACCTCCACAACAAAATAAAAATGACAATAAAAGTGTAAAAAGACTATAAACCACAAAGGACAAACAAAATAGTGGAAAAGAAACGTCTACATATTTTTGGAAAGGAGATGAAAGTGCATTAACTGATTTAGAAAGAAAGAAGAACCTACAACTTAATCCCTGGAGAAAATGGTACTGAAAAGAAGAAAGCCAATATGACCACAGAGAGCACAAAAAATCATGAATTAGAAACACCACATACAGAGGAAAGATGTAAGTCAGGGAATGCAAAAAAAATAAAGAAAAGTCACCACAGTGAGCAGTGGGCTCCTGCTCTCAGATACAAGAACATCAGCACTAAGACATAAATCACTGTGGAAGAACACTGGAGGCTTCCTCTGAAACACTGACTTTGGCAGGGGTCATCCAACAATCAAATATTAAAAAAAAAAAAGAGATCAAATAAGATCCAATAGTAAATAAGCATCATATACACCTGCATGAGCACATAAAACCCAATCTTCCAATTTACTTTTTCACACCTCAATCTTAAATAAAAACAAATAGTCGGGCTTCCCTGGTGGCGCAGTTGTTGGGAGTCCGCCTGCCGATGCAGAGGACACGGGTTCATGCCCTGGTCCAGGAGGATCCCACATGCCGCAGAGCGGCTGGGCCGTGAGCCATGGCCGCTGGGCCTGCACGTCCAGAGCCTGTGCTCCACAGCGGGAGAGGCCACAGCGGTGAGAAGCCCGTGTACCACAAGAAAAAAAAAATAGTCAAGGATCATTAAACATTCAAGGAAAAATTCAACACAAAGGACTATCTAAAACGGATGAACTAAATAAAGGAATGAGAGGTAAAGACAACTAATGGAGCAGAAGACAACTAATAATCTTTAAAAGAAAGAAGAAAATATATTCATGAAGCAAAAACAGAAGCCTATAAAAAGGAGAACCAGAAAGGACTATTAGAAACTAAAGACAGGATGACGGCAGACAGCAGAAACAACAACTACAATCCTGCAGCCTGTGGAAAAGAAACCACATTCATAGAAAGACAGAAAAGATGAAAAGGCAGAGGGCTATGTACCAAATGAAGGAACAAGATAAAACCCCAGAAAAACAACTAAATGAAGTGGAGATAGGCAACCTTCCAGAAAAAGAATTCTGAATAATGATAGTGAAGATGATCGAGGACCTCGGAAAAAGAATGGAGGCAAAGATCGAGAAGATGCAAGAAATGTTTAACAGAGACCTAGAAGAATTAAAGAACAAACACACAGAGATGAACAATACAATAACTGAAATGTAAACTACACTAGAAGGAATCAATAGCAGAATAACTGAGGCAGAAGAACAGATAAGTGACCTGGAAGACAGAATGGTGGAATTCACTACTGCAGAACAGAATAAAGAAAAAAGAATGAAAAGAAATGAAGACAGCCTAAAACACCTCTGGGACAACATTAAATGCAACTAAATTCGCATTACAGGGGTCCCAGAAGAAGAGAGAGAGAAAGAACCAGAGAAAATACTTGAAGAGATTATAGTCCAAAACTTCCCTAACATGGGGAAGGAAATAGCCACCCAAGTCCAGGAAGCGCAGAGAGTCCCATACAGGATAAACCCAAGGAGAAACACGCCGAGACACATAGTAATCAAGTTGACAAAAATTAAAGACAAAGAAAAATTATTGAAAGCAACAAGGGAAAAATGACAAATAACATACAAGGGAACTTCCATAAGGTTAACAGCTGATTTCTCAGCAGAAACTCTACAAGCCAGAAGGGAGTGGCATGATATATTTAAAGTGATGAAAGGGAAAAACCTACAACTAAGATTACTCTACCCAGCAAGGATCTCATTCAGATTCCATGGAGAAATCAAAAGCTTTACAGACAAGCAAAAGCTAAGAGAATTCAGGACCACCAAACCAGCTCTACAACAAATGTTAAAGAAACTTCTCTAACTGGGAAACACAAGAGAAGAAAAGGACCTATAAAAAACAAACCCAAAACAATTAAGAAAATGGTAACAGGGACATACATATCGATAATTACCTTAAACGTGAATGGATTAAATGCTCCAACCAAAAGACACAGGCTCACTGAATGGATACAAAAACAAGACCCATATATAAGCTGTCTATGTAAGACCCACTTCAGACCTAGGGACACATACAGACTGAAAGTGAGGGGATGGAAAAAGATATTCCATGCAAATGGAAATCAAAAGAAAGCTGGAGTAGCAATACTCATATCAGATTAAATAGTCTTTAAAATAAAGAATGTTATAAGAGACAAGGAAGGACACTACATAATGATCAAGGGATCAATCTAAGAAGCAGATATAACAATTATAAATATCTATGCACCCAACATAGGAGCACCTAAATACATAAGGCAACTGCTAACAGCTATAAAAGAGAAAATCGACAGTAACACAATAATAGTGGGGGACTTTAAAACCTCACTTACACCAATGGACAGATCATCCAAAATGAAAATAAATAAGGAAACAGAAGCTTTAAATGACACAATAGACCAAAAACATTTAATTGATATTTATAGGACATTTCATCCAAAAACAGCAGATTACACTTTTTTCTCAAGTGCTCACGGAACATTCTCCAGGATACATCACATCTTGGGTCACAAATCAAGCCTCAGTAAATTTAAGAAAATTAAAATCATATCAAGCATCTTTTCTGACCACAACGCTATGAGATTAAAAATGAATTACAGGCAAAAAAACGTAAAAAACACAAACACGTGGAGGCTAAACAATACGTTACTAAATAACCAAGAGAACACTGAAGAAATCAAAGAAGAAATCAAAAAATACCTAGAGACAAACAACAATGAAAACATGATGATCCAAAACCTATGGGATGCAGCAAAAGCAGTTCTAAGAGGGACATTTACAGCTATACAAGCCTACCTCAAGAAACAAGAAAAATCCAAATAAACAATCTAACCTTACACCTAAAGAAACTACACAAAGAAGGACAAACAAAACCCATAATTAGCAGAAGGAAAGAAATCATAAAGATCAGAGCAGAAATAAATGAAATAGAAACAAAGAAAACAATGGCAAAGATCAATAAAACTAAATGCTGGTTCTTTCAGAAGATAAACAAAATTGATAAACCATTAGCCAGACTCATCAAGAAAAAGAGGGAGAAGACTCAAATCAATAAAATTCAAAATGAAAAAGGAGAAGTTACAACAGACACCACAGAAATACAAAGCAACCTCAGAGACTACTACAAGCAATGCTATGCCAATAAAATGGACAACCTGGAAGAAATGGACAAATACTTAGAAAGGTATAACCTTCCAAGACTGAACCAGGAGGAAATACAAAATATGAACAGACCAATCACAAGTAATGAAATTGAAACTGTGATTAAAAATCTTCCAACAAACAAAAGTCCAGGACCAGATGGCTTCACAGGTGAATTCTATCAAACATTTAGAGAAGAGCTAACAACACCCAGCCTTCTCAAACTCTTCCAAAAAATTGCAGAGGAAGGAACACTCCCAAACTCATTCTATGAGGCCACCATCACCCTGATACCAAAACCAGACAAAGATACTACAAAAAAAGAAAATTACAGACCAATATCACTGATGAATATAGATACAAAACTCCTCAACAAAATACTAGCAAACACAATCCAACAACACATTAAAAGGATTATACACTAAAGTCAAGTGGGATTTATCCCAGGGATGCAAGGATTCTTTAATATACACAAATCAATCAATGTGATACACCATATTAACACACTGAAGAATAAAAACCATATGATCATCTCAATAGATGCAGAAAAAGCTTTCAACAAAATTCAACACCCATTTATGATAAAAACTCTCCAGAAAGTAGGCACAGAGGGAACCTACCTCAATAAAATAAAGGCCATATATGACAAACCCACAGCAAACATCACTCTCAATAGTGAAAAACTGAAAGCATTTCCTCTAAGATCAGGAACAACACAAGGATGTCCACTGTCACCACTATTACTCAAGATAGTTTTGGAAGTCCTAGCCATGAGAATCAGAGAAGAAAAAGAAATAAAAGGACTACAAATTGGAAAAGAAGAAGTAAAACTGTCACTGTTTGCAGATGACATGATACTATACACAGAGAATCCTAAAGATGCCACCAGAAACTACTAGAGCTAATCAATAAATCTGGTAAAGTAGCAGGATACAAAATTAATGCACAGAAATCTCTTGTATTCCTATACACTAATGATCAAAAATTTGAAAGAGAAATTAAGGAAACACTCCCATTTACCATTGTAACAAAAAGAATAAAATACCTAGGAATAAACCTACCTAGGGAGACAAAAGACCTGTATGCAGAAAACTATAAGACACAGATGAGAGAAATTAAAGATGATACCAACAGAGAGATATACCATGTCCTTGGATTGGAAGAATCAATACTGTGAAAATGACTATACTACCCAAAGCAATCTACAGATTCAATGCAGTCCTATCAAATTACCAATGGCATTTTTCACAGAACTAGAACAAAAAACTTGACAATTTGTATGGAAACAAAAAAGACCCCAAATAGCCAAAGCAGTCTTGAGGGAAGAAAACAGAGCTGGAGGAATCAGACTCCCTGACTTCAGACTATACTACAAAGCTACAGTAATCAAGACAATATGGTACTGGCACAAAAGCAGAAACATAGATCAATGGAACAAGACAGAAAGCCCAGAGATAAACCCACGTACCTATGGTCAACTAATCTATGACAAAGGAGGCAAGGATATACAATGGAGAAAGACAGTCTCTTCAATAAGTGGTGCTGGGAAAACTGGACAGCTACATGTAAAGGAATGAAATTGGAACACTCCCTAACACTGTACACAAAAATAAACTCAAAATGGATTAGAGACCTAAATGTAAGATCGGACACTATAAAACTCTTAGACGAAAACATAGGAAGAACACTCTTTGACATAAATCACAGCAAGATCTTTTTTGATCCACCTCCTAGAGTAATGTAAAGAAAAACAAAAATAAACAAATGGGAACTAATGAAACTTCAAAGCTTTTGCACAGCAAAGGAATACATCAACAAGACGAAAAGACAACCCTCAGAATGGGAGAAAATATTTGCAAACAAATCAACAGACAAAGGATTAATCTCCAAAATATATAAACAGCTCATGCAGTTCAATATTAGAAAAACAAACAACCCAATACAAAAATGGGCAGAAGACCTAAATAGACATTTCTCCAAAGAAGACATACAGATGGCGAATAGGTACATGAAAGGCTGCTCAACATCATTAATTATTAGAGAAATGCAAATCAAAACTACAATGAGGTATCACCTCACAGCAGTCAGAATGCGCATCATCAGAAAATCTACAAACAACAAATGCTGGAGAGGGTGTGGAGAAAAGGGAACCCTCTTGCTCTGTTGGTCAGAATGTAAACTGACACAGCCACTATGGAAAACAGTATGGAGGTTCCTTAAAAAACTAAAAATAGAACTACCATACCACACAGCAATCCCATACTGGGCATATACCCAGAGAAAACCATAATTCAAAAAGACACATATATCCCAATGTTCATTGCAGCACTATTTACAATAGCCAGGTCATGGAAGCCACATAAATGCCCATCGACAGACGAATGGATAACAATAATGTGGTACATAAATACAATGGAATGTTACTCAGCCATAAAAAGAAACGAAATTGGGTCATTTGTTAAGACATGGATCAATCTAGAGACTGTCATACACAGTGAAGTAAGTCAGAAAGAGAAAAAGAAATATCGTATATTAACGCATATATGTGGAACCTAGAAAAATGGTACAGATGAACAGGTTTGCAGGGCAGAAATTGAGACACAGATGTACAGAAAAACGTATGGACACCAAGGGGGAAAAGCGGCGGGGGGTGGGGGGCGGAGGGCGGTGGTAGTGTGATGAATTGGGCGATTGGGATTGACATGTATACACTGATGTTTATAAAATTGATGACTAGTAAGAACCTGCTTGAAAAGCAGTAAAAAAAATAAATTAAAGACAAGACATCAAAAAAAAACACAATAAATGTTGGCAAGCATGCAGAGAAAAGAGAACCCTTGTACACTGCTGATGGGAATGCAAATTGGTGCAGCTGCTGTGGAAAACAGTATGGAGGTTTCTGAAAAAACTAAAAATAGAACTACCATGACCTGGCAGTTCCACCCCTGGGTATATATCTGAAAAAAACAAAAACATTCATTCAAAATGATACATGCACCCCAATGTTCATAGCAACATTATTTAGAATTGCCAAGATATGGAAGCAATCTAAGTGTCCATCAACACATGAATGGATACACACAATGGAATACTACTCAGCCATGAAAAAGAATTAAATTTTGCCATTTGCAGCAACATGCATGAACTTGGAGGACATTATGCTAAGTGAAATAAGTCAGAGGAAGGCAAATACTGTTATGATATCACTTATACATGGTTACCAGCAACGGGGCGGGGGGGATGTGAGGGACAATATAGGAGTGGGGGAGCGGGAGACATAAATTATTGAGTATAAGATAGGCTCAAGGATGTATTGTACAATACAAGGAATTCAACCAATATTTTGTAATAACTGTAAATGGAAAGTAACCTTTAAAAATTGTATAAAGAAATAAATATATAAAATTAAAGACAGGAGAGCAGGGGGAAAAAAAGATTTATAAAACAGTTGAAGAACTTTCCTAGAAAATAAAAAGATTAACTGGATGTTAAAACAAAAAGGAAAATAAGACGAGAAATTCAGGAGGTCCAAATTCTAACAAACAAGAAATTATAAAGAAAGAGCAATGAAAAACAAAAGGGAAGAAATGATCAAATCCATAACAAAAACAAATGTTCTAAACAGAAGAACCCAAGTATTCAGATTAAAGGGCCCATGAACTTGCCATCCAAGAACGAAAAACAATTCAGACATCGTCATGAAATTTCACAAACCTGAGTGGGAGGTGGCAGGGCCAAACTACAGAAAGTGAGACACAGTTCAAATGGAAACAAAAAGAAAGCTAGGGTAGCAATACTTATATCAGACAAAATAGACTTTAAAACAAAGTCTGTAACAAGAGACAAAGAAGAACATTACATAATGATCAAGGGATCAATCCCGTAAGAAGATATAACAACTGTAAATACATATATACCCCACATGGGAGCACCTAAATACAAAAATGCAAGTATTAATAAACATAAAGAGACAGTAACAAAATAATAGTAGGGGACTTTAACACTCACTTACATTAAGGGACAGATCATCCAGACAGAAACTCATTAAGGAAACATTGGTGTTCAATGACACATAAGAACAGATGAACTTAACAGATATACAGAGAGCAATCCATCCAAAAGCAGCAGAATACATTCTTTTCAAGTGCACATAAAACATTCCCTAGGACAGATCACATGCTAGGCGACAAAATAGTTCCAAAAAATTTAAGAAGACTGAACTCATATCAAGCATCTTCTCCAACCACAATACTATGAGACTAGAAATCAAGTATAAGAAAAAAAGTACCAAAAACCCCAAATACATGGAGTCTAAACAACATGCTACTAAACAACCAATGGGTCCCTGAAGAAATCAAAGAGAAAGTCAAATAACATGGAGACAAGTGAAAGGGAAACACAACAATCCAAAATCTATGGGATACAGCAAAAGCAGCTCTAAGATGGAAGTTTATAGTGATATAAATCTACCTCAAAAAACAAGAAAAATCTCAAAACAATTTAACCTTACACCTAAAGGAAGTAGAAAAAGAAAAACAAACAAAATTCAATTAGTAGAAAGAAAGAAATAATAAAAATCAGAGCAAAAATAAATGAAACAGAGACTAACTAAAAAATTAGAAAAGATCAATGAAACTAAGAACCGATTCTTTGAAAATATAAACAAAATTGACAAACCTCTAGCTAGACTCATCAAGATAGAGAGGACCCAAATAAAATATTAAACGAAAGAGGAAAAGTTACAACGTCACAGAAATACAAAGGATCATAAGTGATTACTACAAACAATTATACACCAATAAAATGGACAATGTAGAAAAAATGGATAAATTTCTAGAAATGCACAATCTCCCAAGACTGAATCAGGAAAAAATAGAAAATGTGAACAGACCAATTATCAGTATTAAAATTGAATCAGTGGGGCTTCCCTGGTGGCGCAGTGGTTGCCTGCTGATGCAGGGGACACGGGTTCGTGCCCCAGTCCGGGAAGGTCCCACATGCCGCGGAGCATCTGGGCCCATGAGCCATGGCCTCTGAGCCTGCGCGTCCGGAGGCTGTGCTCCACAATGGGACAGGCCACAACTATGAGAGGCCTGCGTACCGCAAAAAAAAAAAAAAAAAAAATTGAATCAGTAATCAAAAATCTCCCAGCAAACAAATGCCCAGGACCTGATGGCAACACAGGTGAACTCTACCAAAGATTTAAAGAAGACCTAAAACCTATCCTTCTCAAACTACTCCAAATAACCAAAGAAGAAGGAATATTTCTCAACTCATTCAATGAAGCCAGCATTACCATGATAGCAAAACAAGACAAAGACACCACAAATAAAAAAAAATCACAGATACAAATATCCTCAACAAAATATTAGCAAAACAAATTCAACAATACAGTAAAAGGAGTATACACTATGATCAAATGGGATTTACCCCAGACATGCAAGGATGCTTCAGTATCTGCAAATCAATTAATGTGATGTACAACTAACAAAGAATAACAATCATATGATCATCTCAGTAGATACTGAAAAAGCTTTTGACAAAATTCAACAATGATTTATGATAAAAACGCTCAACAAAGATGGTATAGAAGGAATATACCTCAACATAATAAAGGTCCGGTATGACAAACCTACAGCCAACATCATCTTCAACAGTGAAAAGCTGAAAGCATTTCCTTTAAGATCAGAACAAGACAAGAGCGTCCACTCTCACCACTTTCATTGTACATAGTATTGGAAGTCCTAGCCACAGCAATCAGACAAAAAAAAGAAATAAAAGGAATTCAAATTGTAAAGGAAGAAGTAAAACTGTCACTGTTGACAGATGACATGATACATATACAGAAAATCCTAAAGATGCCACTGAAAAACTGTTAGAACTAATAAATGAACCCAGTAAAGTTGTGGAATACAAGATTAATATACAGAGATCTATTGCATTTCTATACACTAACAATGAACTATCAGAAATTAAGAAAACAATCTCACTTACAATTGCATCCATAAGAATAAAATACCTAAGAGAGTAAATCTAACCAAGAAGGTAAAAGACCTGTACTCAGAAAACTATAAGACACTGATAAAAGAAACTAAAGATGACACAAACAAATGGAATGATAAAGCATGCTGATGGACTGGAAGAATTAATATTTAATTCTTAATATTAATATAATATTAAAATGACCATACTACCTAAGGCAATTTACAGAGTCAAAGCAATCTCTATCAAAATACCAATGGCATTTTTCACAGCACTAAAACAAGTAATTCTAAAGTTTGTATTGAAACACAAAAGATCCCAAATAGCCAAAGCAATCTTAAAAAAGTAAAACAAAACTGGAGGTATCGTGCTCCCTGATTTCAAGCTATATTACAAAGCTACAGTAATCAAAACAGTATGGTACCGGCACAAAAGCAGATACATAGATCAATGGGACAGAATAGAGCGTCCAGAAATAAACCCACACTTATGTGGTCAATTAATCTAAAACAAAGGTTTCAAAAATATACAATGCAGAAAAGATAGCCTCTTCAATAAGTGGTGCTGAGAAAACTGGACAGGTACATGCAAAAGAATCAAACTGGACTTCTTTCTCACACCATGCACAAAAATAAACTCAAAATGGAATAAGACTTAAATGTAAGACCTGAAACCATAAAACTCCAGGAAGAAAACATAGGCAGTACATACTTTGACGCTGGTCTTAGCAATAGTTTTTAGAATATGTCTCCTCAAGCAAGGGAAACAAAAGCAAAAATAAACAAATGTGACATCAAACTTAAAAGCTTTTGCACACCAAAGGAAACTACCAAGAAAACAAAAAGGTAACTTACTGAATGGGAGAAGATATTTTAACAATATAGCTGATAAAGTTAATATCCAAAATATACAAAGAATTCACACAATTCAACATCACAAAGACAAACAAACAACCAGATTAAAAAATGAAAAGACAAGCTGAAAAGACATGCTTCCAAAGAAGACATACGGATGGCCAATGGGCACATGAAAAGATGCTCAACACCACTACTCATCAGGGAAATGCATATCAAAACCACAGGAGATATCACCTCATACTTGTCAAAATGGCTACCATTAAAAAGACAAGTAACAAGTGTTGGTGAGGATGTGCAGAAAAGGGAGTCCTTGTGCACTCTTGATGGGATTATAAGTTGGTGCACCCACTATGGAAAACAGTATGGAGATTCCTCAATAAATTAAAAATGGAACTTCCATCATCTAGCAATTTAACTTCTGGGTAGTCACCTGAAGAAAGCAAAAACACTAATTTGAAAAGATACATGCATTCCAATGTTTATTGCAGCATTATTTACCTTAATCTAGATATGGAAGCAACCTAAGTATACATTGAGAGAGGAATGAATGAAGAAGATACGGTGTGTTTGTATATATATACACAATGGAATATTACTCAGCCACTGCCATTTGCAACAACACAGATGGATCTAGAGGGTATTATGCTAAGTGAAGTAAGTCAAACAGAGAAAAACAAATATGGTGTGATCTTATTTACATGTGCAATCTAAAAAAACAAAACTAAGAAAGAAAATAAAATGAAAACAGACTCATAGATACAGAGAACAAACATCTGTTTGCCAAAAGGCAGGGGGCAGGAGGTGGGTGAAACAGGTAAAGGGAATTAAGAGATAACAAATAACTCATGGGGATGTGATTAAGGAATACAGTCAATAATGTTGTAGTAACTTTCTATGGGCACAGATGGTTACTAGCATTGTGGTGATCATTTCGTAATATATGCAAATGCCAAATCATTATGTAGGACTCCTGAAACTAACCTAATATTGTACGTAAACTGTATTACAATTAAAAAGAAAAAAAAGAACACCTTGAATCAGTACTTAAACTTCCACCTTAAGAAACTAGATGGGAAGAGCAAACTAAACCCTAAGCAAGCAGAAGGAAGGAAATAATAAAAATTTTTAATTGATAATAATAAAGAGTAATTAAAGAAATAAGGAATAGAAAAATAGAGGAAAAAAACAAAACCAAAAGTTATTTGAAAAAATCAACAAAACTGACAAATGTGTACTTAAATGATCAAAAGAAAAATAGATTTAAATGGGTAAAATCAAGAATGAAAGAGAGGATATCATAACCAATCTTTAGAAATGAAAAGGATTATAAGGGAACACTATGAACAACTGTATGCATCAATTAGATAACAGATGAAATGGACAAATTTCTAGAAAACAGAATTACCACAACTGTCTAAAGAATTAGAAAGTTTGAATAGATCTACAACAAGCAGAGAATGAATTAGCAATTTTAAAACACCCCACAAAGAGAAGCCTATATCTAGACAGATCACTGGTAAATTCTAGCAAGTGTTTTTAAAAAATTAACACCAATCTTTCACAACTTCTTCCCAAAAATAGAAGAGGAAGAGACACTTCTCAATTCACTATATGAGACCCATGTTACCGATACCAAAACCAGATAAAGACATCATAGGAAAACTACAGACTAATATCCCTTATCAATAAACACAATCCTCCACAAAAGACTAGCAAATCAAATGCAGCAACATATTAAAAGGATCATACAATACAGCCAAGGGGGATTTATCCCAGGAATATCCCAACAAGGTTGGTTTAACATCCAAAACTCAATTAATGTAACACACCATATTAATAAAATAAGGAATAAAGCTCTATGATCTTTTCAAAAGGTGCAGAAAAAGCACAAAATCCAACACCCTTTCATGATGAAAATGCTCAACTAAAATTAGAAAGAGATTTCCTCAATCTGGTAAAGGGCATCTACAAAACCCCACAGCTAACATCATATGTCTTGGTAAAAGACTGAATGCTTTCCCCCTAAAATCAGGAAAAAGACAAGCATGTCCACTATTGCCACTTCTATCCAACACTGTACTGGAGATCCTAGCCTGGGAAAATAGGCAAAAATAAATTAAAAGCCTCCAGATTGAAAAGTAAGGATTATTTCTTTATAAGAGGCATAATCTCCTAAGGAATCCACTAAAAACTATTAGAATAAATGATTTTGTAAGGGTGCAGGATACCAGATACATACAAAAATCAACTGGATTTCTATACACTAGCAATGAACATTTTAAAAATGAAATAAAGAAAACAACTCCACTTACAATGACATTAAAGAATAAAATACTTAGGTATAAATTTAACAAAAGTACACAATTTTGTTGAAAAAAATTAAAGATCTGAAGAAACAGAAAAAATTTCCATGTTCGTGGATCTGAAGACTTAATATTAAGACAGCAATACTCCCCAAATTGATCCACATAGTCTTCATAATCCTAAACCTGAACCTCAGCTGGTTTATTGGTAGAAACTGACAAGTTGATCCTAAAACTCATAAAATGCAAGGAACCCAGAAGAGCCAAAATAATCTTGAAAAAGAAGAACAAAGTGAGAAGATTCACACTTCTCTATTTCAAATCTTATTACAAAACTACAGGAATCAATATTCAAGAGCACACAGTACCAATACAGGAGAGACACACAGCTCTAACTAACAAAATTGAGTCCATTTATGGTCAAATGACTTTTGACAAGAGTGAAAAAACAATTCAAAGAGAAAAGAATAGCCATTCAACAAATGATGCTGGGACAACTCAATATCCACATGCAAAAGAATGAAGTTGGGCCCCTACTTCACACCATCCACAGAAATTAACTCAAAATATAAATAGACCTAAACAGAGCTAAATGTAAGGACCAAAACTATAAAACTCTTAGAGAAAAACCATAGGAGTAAATCTTCACGACCTTCCATTAGGCAAATCCCTTTTAGATCCGACAACAAAAACACAAGTAACAAAAGATAAAAACAGGGACTTCCCTGGTGGCGCAGTGGTTAAGAATCCACCTGCCAATGCAGGGGACATGGGTTAGAGTCCTGGTCCAGGAAGATCCCACATGCCACAGGGCAACTAAGCCGTGAGCCACAACTACTGAACCTGCACTCTAGAGCCTGCAAGCCACAGTTACTGAAGCCTGCACACCACAACTACTGAAGCCCTCGTGCCTCAAGCCCGAGCTCCACAATGAGAAGCCTGCGCGCTGCAACAAATAGCCCCCACTCGCCGCAACTAGAGAGAGCCTGTGCGCAGCAGCAAAGACCCAACACAGCCAAAAATATAAATAAATAAATAAATAAAATGTTTTCTAAAAAATGATCTTACGAAGAAAATGAAATGACAATCCTCAGAATGGGAGGAAAAAAAATCTGTAAATCGCATATCTTATAGTAGACTTGTATCCAGAATATGGAAAGAATATGTAACACTCAACAATAAAAAGATAACTCAGATAAAAAATAGACAAAGGATATGAATACATATTTCTCTAAAGAAAATATACAAATAATCAAATAGCACATGAAAAGATATTCAATGCCTTCAGTCACTAGGGAAATGAAAATCAAAACCACAATGAAGTATCACTTCACACCCACCAGGATGACTGTATTTAAAAAAAAAAAAAAAAGACAGCAACAATTGCTGGAGAATGTGAAGCAACTAGAACCCTCACACACTAGTGAGACGTACAATGGTACAGGTACTCTGGAAAACAGTTTAGCAGTTCCTCGAAAGTTTAAATACAGAATTACCCTATAACCTAGCAATCCCACTCCCAGGTATTATATATATCTGAAACAAATAAAAAGATATCCACACAAAAATGTATATGCAAATATTCACTGCAGCATTATTCATAATAGCTAAAATGTAGAAATAACCCAATGTCCATCAACTATTGAATAGAGAAATGAATATAAAATGAAGTACTGATACATGCCACATATACAACATAGATGAAGCTTGAAAATATTATGCTAAGTGAAAGAAGCCAGTAACAAAAGATCGCAAGTTATATGAAATGTCCAAAATAGGCAAATTCACAGAGACAGAAAGCAGATTAGCTGTTGCCAAGGGATGACAGAGTGAGAAATCGAGAGGGACGACTACTGGGCACAGGTTTCTTTTTTAGGGTAACAAAAATGTTCTAAAATCTAAGTGATGGTTGCACAACTCTATGACTATACTAAAAACCAACAAATTGTACGTTTTAAAAGAGTGAAGGTCAAGGTATGTAAATTCTATCTCAATAAGGCGATCATAAAAGATTATACTTGTGATCTCACTTATATGTGGAATCTAAAAAAGTCCAACTCACAGAGTAGCACAGTGGTTGCCAGGGGCTGGGCAGCAGCGCAGACAAGGAGATGCTGGTCACAGGGCACAAACGTCCAGTTATAAGAGGAATAAGCTCTAGGGATCTCACGTACAGCTGCTATGAGAGTTGATTCTAAAGGTTCTCACCACAACAACAAAATGGTAATGATGTGAGGTGAAGGATGTGTTAACTAACCTTATTGTGGTAAACATTTCACAACATATACGTGTATCATCACACTGTGCACCTTAAAGTGACACAACATTTGTATGTCCATTATATCTCAATAAAGCTGGGGAAAAAAAACATACCATGTAATACTATTTACATAAAGTTCAAAGACAGGCAGAATTACTTATCATATTAAAAGTCAGGATAGTGGTTATCAGGAGGGAGATGGGGTTAGTAAATGGGAGGAGGCACAAGGCAGCACAGGGTGACATCAATGTTCTCTTTCTTAACCTTTGTGATACTTCACAGAGCTGGACAGTTATGATTTGTGCACTTTTCTGTATATGTTATACTTGAATAAAAAAGTTTTTTAAAAAAAGAAAGAAACTATGGTTTTTGCTTAAAATTTACCTGATCTATTGAGACAATCTAGAGTAAAGAATAAATCTTCTCACAAACACTTTTTCTCGACCTAATAAAACCATAATTTCAACAGTGAAAAAAAATTAATTATTTTTAATATGAGAGGACAAATGGACTGTAACTGATATTAGCAATAACGGACTTCACTAAGGATCAGCATTCTAAGCAAAGTGGAAAACACAGGAGGTTTGGGTGAGACGGCTCTGAGACCAGCGCTTTTCTCTGCCCAGGTAGATGTTACTCAGAAACCTCACAGGGTTCACAGACGTGATACAAACTGTGGAAAGTGCCTTGCTGGCATATGACAGACACTAAATGTCCACCAAAGGTTTACTTACTTCCCTTCACACAATCTCCTTCCCCCAACGAAATAACCCACCCTGGTTCTTGCTGCAGTGGGCACATCTACTTCTCAGCAGGACAATGTCCTTCACCTACTCCAACTTCTACTTTTTTTACTTTATTTGGCCTCAAGACACCCATTCTAACACCCAAATAGAGTCTCAAACCATCCTACCACCATCTGACTGCTCTAAGTTTTCCAAACAGAATTTTTCTCCCTTCCCACTGCAGCACACTCACCTAAAAGACATAAATTCTATTTCTACCCACAATAATTATCCCTGCTAAATATGCACCCAACATTTCTTCTATTTTGTTTAATTACTACATGTAACTCATTCAGATTTGTCTACAAAATTATACCTTAAAACTATTCAGATATTTTACCGACAACTGACTTCTAAAATAAAGTATCATCCCCCAAACCTCATTGTTGGAAATAACTACTACCACTTCTCTGTTTTCTTTAGAACATTATTAGCTTTAAATTTTTGGCCTGGAAGATTCTGGTTAAAGATAAACTTTTATAAATTAAACCTTTTTGTGCTTTCATAAATCACATATTTAATACAGCAACTGAATAAATGTGCAGCTCTGGTACTAAGGAGCCTCTTTTCTTCTAGTTATGGAAGGGAGAGGTTCACTGTTGTGCAAAGCCAATAGTTAGTTTCAGGTGGGTACTTAGGAAGAAAATGTAAAGAGAACAAACTCCACACATTAACACCAACACTTAAGGGAGGGATGAATGGTGATAACAATCGGGAATGACTTTAAAAATATACTTACAGCCTCAAACTGCAAATGGCTATCCTTTAAGAAACTCTGAATTTTGTCCTTGGGTAAAATACTGAATCGAAATCGAAGGAGATCCATTTCTTGTTGAATGAACCAGCGCCTAAGCTCTTCACTAAAATGAAGACAAGAAAATTATAAGTGAAAAGTCCACTGACTATTTTCAAAGTCCACTGATTATTAAATCCAAGAAATTTCTATGAAACAATATTCAAACATGAGCAAGATGCCAAAAGACTGAAGTTAAAAGCATCAAGTCCTCTATTATGATAAGAGTGTGAATACATATCACATGCCACAATCTTCCTGGGATGAGTAGAATATGGGGGAGAAAGGTGTTATGAACATAAAATTAAAAGAATTAAATACAGAATACTTCGAGCCTAGCTGCATTATTATCAAATAACATAAAACAGTGCACTTCTTTTAATGTAACTGCAAAATAGCCATTTACATCAGAAAATGGGGTATCCCTTCAGTCAATGCCAAATAAACATCAAAAGTTTTTAAAGGTAACTTTATCTCTGAATGGATTATGATCAAACTATGCAAAGTAAACTTTGCTTACAGCTTTATAGTTTATAATTTCACAAAATTTAATATGCACTAGGATATCTCAATTTTTTAAATCAACATACATTAATTTATAAGACAGATGGGCATTATTGTTGTTGTAAAATAATTATGCTGCTTCATGTAAAATATGATTTAATTTTCTTTCCCCAAATGACTTTCACATTGTCAGCAATTCATTTACTGCATAAATTGCATAAACTGCATGTGCTTCCTTACAAAAGAAAAACTCTGGGACTAAAGCTGGTGAATAATTTCTCAGTTATTATCTTGGGATAGTCACCAATTCAAGATTCCCATTTGATAATCCTATTACCAAAAAGAAACAGAAAAGAAACATAATAATAAGTATGTAATTTAGCCAAAATTAATACAGGAAAAAAAAAGTTTAAAAAAAGCAACTAACTCCTTCTCCCTCTGGGTGGCGCTATTGACTTATAAGAAATCAACTACCAAAGGAAAGATCTTAATCTAATGTGCACCAGCCCATAAATGTCAACATCTAAAACCCTGTGCAGATTCAAGTATGTGTTTGATTCATTATTTCTCATAAATACTACCACTTTTTTTCTGGGGAAAAAAAATATCAAAAGTCCTTCCTAATGAAATCCCCTCTAATTTTAAATCCTAAATGAAGAGTCTCTCCCATAAAGTAAAAAGTGTTTTAACAGGCAAAATCTGCAAAAAAAAAAAAAAAAAAAATTTTTTTTTTATTTTTTAGTAAACAACTTGTTTCAAACAATTCTCTGCAACAGTGTTCTGCCCATGAGCCACTGGTTTCTGACATTATTCTGGGATTTCCTACAATCAGTACAATGCCTGTCAGCCCTCCTGGACCAGTTTACAACCCAAGATGTCAGACTTGACCATGGAGGACAAAGGTATACTCACGACTGGCAGTAAGCAAGGCGTAAAATAAAGTGAGAAATGTGATCTCTTCTTCGGGGTTCATATTCATCTCCCAAGTTTTCCTTAAAAACAATGGCACGTGAAGAAAATAAATGCATCGGAACAGTAAAAGGTGTAAAGAAATACTGAGTCAGCATAAGCCAATGGTAAAGCAGGAGTTTCAATAGCACAGATTTCATAATATGCTCCCCAGGGTGAGTACCATTTTACTTAGGTTAGCAATGAGATGAAACAGAACTGAACAACAATACCTCCTGGGTTTGGACCCCACTATTTTCTTCCTCTTTCTAACTCTCCTTCTCATCCAGCCTACACCCAGGCACTTACCTCTTCTACTACTTCTCACATCAACCCTCAACTGCTTTCATTTCAACCATTTGGCAAAACCTAGATTCTAAATAAATCCAAAGATACACTCTGCAGTCCTGTTCCCAAAATGCTGAGAACATCTGGGAAAGATATATACAACTATAGGAATTTGGAACATTAAAAATTCACAGCCTCTAACCTCGACTGGACCTTTACCAACACCAAGGCATCTTTATTCAAGCTCAACACAGAGCAAACACATCCTGAGCATTTGCAAGGTACCAGGCACTGTTATAAGCATTTTTAATCCATTAGCCCATATAATCCTTTGAAAACCCCTATGAGGTGGGCATCACTATATCCTTATTTTAAAGATGAGGAAACTGAGGCAGAAAGAAGTTATATAATTTTGTCCAGGTCACAAAGCTTGTAAGCAGCAGAGCTGGGATCTGGCCTGTAACCATCTCTTTCCTCACGTTTTAAGAAAGCTGTTTCCATCTTCATTAGGTGGCCAGTGCTCCCCATCACACCACCTTCTTCTCTCTCATCACATGACCTCACTTACTTTACAGAAGATAAAGGTCCCCCCTTCAGCCCCAAGCTCCTGCCGCCACATGCTGTACTGCCTTCCCTTCCCTCTCTGTGGACAAATCTCTCTCCTTCCTCCTACATAAAGCTAATCCCTACAGTGAAACCGCATGGCCCATCTGCTCTTGCCTCCTAAGGACCCTGACTTATCAAATGCTCTCTCAAAGTATCTTCAAGCTCCCTCCTCTTTTTTCTCTTCTAGATCTTTCTGTTCAGCTTACAAACATGTTCAAGTAACCACTGTTGTGTGTGTGTGTATCTTCTCTTTTTCCCTCAATTTTTTCTACACTCAGACCTACTTCCCCCGTGTCTTTTCAGCTACACGTTAGAAGAGGATGTATTCCATATCAACCTCTCACCTCTCTCCTCCAAACACCACCACTGTTCCAGCTTCTGCCTCTACCTACAAGGTTCTACCCCGCTGATAAATCCGATGATTCTATACAACTCATCTTATTGGTTCTAAGTGTCTGAAATTGTTCCACCATGAAGACAAGAGGTCTAGATTCAGATCTTGGCTGCATCGTTTTCCATCTTATGAGCTTGGGCAAGGTACTAGCCTATCAATATCAGTTTCCTTGTCTATAAAGAGGGATGATGACAGAACCCACCCTCCTAAGACTGCTGTCTGGATTACATGAGTTAATATACATGATGCACTTAGAACAGACTCTGGGACATGGTTAAGAACAATATGAATGTGTGCTATTGTATCATCACCTGCGTATCATGATCATCAGTACTGAGACTCCAGCTTCCCTGGCTGCCAGGGTGGCTGATCTCCACCCCAAGGCAGCTCCTCCTCAATTGCCCTCCCAGACTCCCCCCATTCCACTCCACCTGAATGTTGTATTCCTCACATCCTGGCCTCCATCCTCTTCTCTTCTCACTCAAATGTTTCCCTGGCTGCCTCACCTACTCCTGATGATGCCAACCTTCCTCCTGAATGTGCACCCCCACCCCAGAGGTCCCCAAGTCCAGATCCATGTGCACACCCTGCTGGCCTCAGACAGCTCCACAAGTACCTCAAAGTCATGTCGAGAACTAAACTCAGCGTCTTCCCTCTAAAAAGACTTGCCTCCCCTCCTGTATATCATCACCATCCAGCCAGCTGTCTCACCAGAAACCCAGGTGTCATTCAGAACTCTTCTCTCCCTTCTCTCTGCAGTCACTAAGATCTTCCGATTCTACCCTCTCACTATTTCTCCAATCAGTCCTCTTACCTCCATTCAATTCACTCTCGTCATCTCCAAGTTCCTAACTAGTTTTCCCCACCAAAGATGACCCTGTCCATCTGCTGTTGGCAGTCATCTTCCCAAAATAAAAACTGTATCACATCCACCAAGATTCGGTTCCAGCACCACCTCGTCTGGGAAGCCCTCCCAAACCTCCCCAACCTGAGCTAATTCTCTGTGCTCCTGGAGTTCGTCACCCTGTAATGCACAAAGCACATCTGGCAATGTCTGGAGACATGGACTGGGTGGAAGCCAGAGATGCCAGCGAGCCCCCTAAATGCACCAAGGAATCATCAGACCCCAAATGTCCACAGTCCCCAGGTCAAGAAACCCTGCAGCACTGTAGTCTGACTGCATGTCAATCACCCATAGTGGACTGTAGGTTCCTTCAGAAGAGTCTTTTTTAAAGCCCTATGCCTAATACAAGACCTTTCCCACAACTGATACCCAGTAAATGAATATACACAAACCAAAGAAACATGTTTTTCCCTCTTTTACTTACTCTGTAGGAAAACTTAAGCTTCCGAAGCTCGGCCTCTAGCTTACTCTGGTACTGCTCACTTCCTTTCACGTAGCTCACACCAAGATTCTCGACTGCTTTTAACACTAGAAAAAATTTTAAAAACAGAAGAAATGAATAAAACATATAAATGCAAGATAATTTTATAAAACTAAATCCAAGACAAATAAAATCTATGGCTACCAATCCCATAATTACTTGTTTATAAAAGATGACAATATTTAAGCTTTATTTTCTGCAAGTACATTATATAAGTTATATATGTTTATCAGAGTATAATCTCCACCATGTACAGAAAATACCCACATCCCACAGCATAATCTCACACTAGGGATTCTCAGCCAGAAGGGAGAGAGGGATGGGAAGCAGATCACTGATGGACTGAGCACCACTGCTCAGTGGTGCAGAAGGATCCCCTCAGAGGGATGCAGAAGTGTGTCTGCATGTACAGCCCTCGTGTGGAGCTGTCTGTGAGGCAGTCGGCTTCCCTGACTCAGCACAGACTCATCAGAAGACAGTTCTTCCCTTCCTGATGAAACAGAGAAGGAGAAGACAGCAGTGAAGAAGCAAACAAGCCACCATGACTAGATGCTACACACTGTCCAAAGGTTCCTGAAGCCTCTGTCAACCCTTCCTCAGATGAATTATTCTGCCATCGGTATGAAAAGAGACATTTTTTAATTCAAGAACGAAAAACTTCTAAAATGAATCCTGAACATAAACTCATGTCCCCCAGGTACCTCCATATTATGGTGTCCCGAACCAAACTCATTCTCTGCCCCTCAATTCCACTCCTCTTCCTGCCACCCCACCTCCATCCGCAGAATTTCTATCCACCAGATCATCCACACTGGAACTTCAGCCACCCCGACCTGTTCCACCACTCCTCATAGCTAAGAGTCACCAAATCCTGTCAATTACACCTCCTAGTATCCCTTCAATCTCTCCCTTCCTGTCACTGCCTTACCATCTCACCTCCTAAGTGCCAAACCCAAGGGACGCTTTTCAATCATCACCTTAATCTCAATGAGGCATATGAAACTGCTAAGCTTCCCAGAACCCATTCTCCCTTGCCTTCACCTTCATTCAACAAACAGGTAATACAGATACTCTGTATTAGCAGTTCTCACCCTGCTCCTCTAAGAATGATTAACAGTATCTCACCTCTACTTCTGATCTTCCCACCAGGATATCGTGGAACATAAACTCTACACATTGCTGTTATTTGTTTCAGTTTACACATAACTTATTTCTTTCTTCCACCAACACACAGAAGTAGGTCCCCAGTAAAACTGCTACATCCTTCTTACACCCCAATATTACACCATATCTTGGCACAAAAATGCCCTTGCTTACCCATACTTCTCCATCTACCCTGAACTTGTCACTGTTCCCTCCAATATGACACTCTGTCTCATGCCTCCAAGCCTTTGTACAGGCCATTATCCCAGCTTGCAAAAACCCTTCACTTCTTCTCTGTTGAGAAATTGCTACTCATTCTTCAAGGTCCAGATCACATTTCAACTTCTCTTAAGAAGTTTTACTTAATCAGACTAGGACAATCACTCCCATCTCTATGTTTCAGTAGCCCTATTAGTTACCCCTACTAGAGCACTTAAAATACTAAACTACAATTATTATTTTGGACATCTGTCTCCATGTACTAGAATACAGCTTCAACGAAAGTGAGAATTACATTATTCAGCTCAAAATCCCTACCACCTAGAATAAAGTGGCACTCAATAAACAGGCACTGTACAAGGAATAAATGAATGAATGGCAAAATCTCAACAGAAAACCCTCAGTAAATATTTGTTGAAGGAAATAAATTACTCTAATTCATTTCCACAAAGTATAAGTGAGGTTCTCAAGAATATATAAATTCTAATTCAAATCACTCACATTTAACTCTATCGATAGCCAAGTTTTCAAATTCTATCAAAGATATGTTTCCAGAAGGCGGCTGCAAGTAAAACTGAAGGCTATGTGGGTAGCAAGCATTCCTCTGGTCATCTGCCAACCTCAGTTTCCTCCGATTTCCTCCAAGAAACTGCATCTTGTTACCTTGGAAGGAAGCACATAAAATGGTTGAAATGATGGAAAATGGAGTTTTAAAAAAATAACTCCACATGTAAAAGGAAAAAAAATTGAGGTTGAAGAGCACGCACGAAGTGTTAACAGTAGTGTCCCTGAGTGATGTCTTCTGTATCCTCCAGACTTTCGACGATACACCTGTAACAATTGTGGGGAGAGGTGTGCGCTGGAAGAGACGCAGGCAGTGGTCCTAGCCTCCTGCAACATCAACGGCAGGTGATGCTGCCTGCTCACTAGAGGTCTGTGTGCCTCCGCCCTTAGGTCTCTGCCGTTCCAAGAGTCAAGATAAGATTTCACAGGGGCAGCAATCCTGAATTCGGAGGAGAGTGCGGGAGATCCCGGCTAGGTAAGAGACTCCATGGGCAGGGTCCAGTTACTCGCTTCCTCCCTTACATCCCCGGGAAACAGACAACAGTCTTTCAGGTCCCGTCTGTCTTAGCTCCTCTCAGGAGCGTCCACAGGTGCCCAGTGACACCCCGCTCCCGCCCTCCCCGCCCCCCACGCAGGGCCGTCTGTCAACCCCGGCACCGGCGGCTCTGTCCGGACAAGCCACCAATACTCGATACCCACCCTCTGCGCCCGTAGCCCCAAAGCGCTCTCCTCCTTCTCTGGACTCGCAAGCCTCAACACCAGGATTACTGTCCGTCCCAAACCCGCGGGGGCTTCTCCTACCTCCAGCCACACCAGACGTGAAAACACACAAACCCCGGCAAGCGCTTTCCCCGGGTGGCGGGAGAGTTCATACAGGACCGGAAGCGGAAGTGGCTGGACCAGCAAACCCGCCCCAGAGGTCCCGCCCACCTGTGCGGCCCCGCGCTTGCTCGGTGGGGCGCTCTGAGGACCGCGGGATTTGTGTCCACTTTGTAAGCTGCAGTTCCTGTGCATGGAGCCGCGCTGTCTGGGGCGGCGGGCGGAGAGCGGGCCCGGTACTGGCTCCCCGCTAGGGACTCTGGGTAATCTCTGAGGGCCCCGGCCTTAGGCTGCACGGCCCGCGTCTTACAGATGAGGAGGCAGACTCTAGGTCATCTACGTACAATGCCTAGGCCATCTACGTACAATGCCTAGGCCATCTACTTACAATGCCTAGTCGGGTTTTCTCCTAGACTGCAGGCCCTCCCCTGGGGAAAGATTTACGTCCAGTGCACCCCCTACACACACCTGGTACAGGGCGCCCACAGAAGATCTGCAGTGAAGTAGAGCGCATTTATCATGCACACGTGCACCCAGAAATCGCTCGGCGTCTAAAGTAGAGCAAGCCCAGAGGGGCATAGCGGCGAGCACGTGCAGAGCGCTGCAGAGAAGGTGCCCTAGGGCTGCGGACCCGGAGCCACACCCCGGCTCCCGACTGCAGGCCGCAAGGTTTTCAGAGCTGGAAATAAACTTCGCCTGTGGCCTCCAGGAGGCGTGTCTCGCTTACAAAAGTGGCCGCGAGAGGCTCTAGTAAAGATGGGAGGTGAAGAGCCCTCTGAAATGCTCAAGGTTTTAGAGATGAAAACGGCACTGAAATAGCGTTAATCTTCAGAGCACTTACCCAGCATGGACCAAACTGTGGCTGGCACTGACCTTGTACCAGGACGTGTTCTAAGTGACTTACACATAAGTTCATTTTATTTCCATAACCATTTAAGGTAGGTTCTGTTATTAACCCGCTTTACAGATAAGGAAACGGTGCAACAGAGAAATTAAGTGACTTCAAAGATCGCATAGTAAATGGCAGAGACTGGTTCAAAGTCTGGGAGACATGCCAAGCACCACAGTGCTAACCACCACACTGTACCAATTCCACTAATATATCAGCGCCTCCCCTTAATTCCTTATTCAACACATAACTAACATCACCTGGCCTGAAAAAGACACCTGAAGCGTAAGAACTGCCTGAAGAAACCTGGAGCACAGACCATAAGAACATTTATATGAATGTTTAGCTGATCTCTGGATAGGGAAGGAATTTAAATATAACAACTTACAAAGAAAAATACCTAAAGACTTGACTATACAAATATAAAATTGTGCATCTAAAAAAAAATCGCAAAAATTTTTGCAGTCATAACAATATGGGAAAAGTTCACTATAAATATAACATCAGGGACTTCTCTGGTGGTCCAGTGGTTAAGAATGAACCTTCTAATGGGGGGGACGCAGGTTCGATCCCTGGTGGGGGAACTAAGATCCCACATGCCGCAGGGTAACTAAGCCGGGTGGGCTCTAGAGCCCACGCTGCAACTATTGAGCCCACATCACAATTAGAGAGAAGCCCGCCCGCCCCGCCTGCCGCAGCTAAGACCCGATGCAGCCAAATAAATAAATAAATAAATATTTTAAAAATTAAAATTAAAAAATAAATAAAAATAATATCAAAAAGGCTAATACCATCAAGATGTAAAGAACTTATGTAAATTAACTGGGGAAAAAATCATAAGATACAAATGGAAAAAGAATAGCAATAGATAATTCATAGACAAAGCAACTAATGGTAAAGTGTGAAAAAATGTTTATCACTGGCAGCAAAGAAAATTTCCCCTACAAAACTGGCAAAGATTTTACAATGAAAATACTCAGTATCGGGCAAAGCACAATATGATGGGCTCACATAGGAATTGACTGCCGTGCTACAATTGTGGAGTATACTGTAGTTATATGTATTATGAGCCCTAAAAGAATTCATACAGTTTGACCAAAGTATTTCACTTACATGAATCTGTCCAGAAATAGACACAAAAATTTGTGTCCAAGGAACGTCATTGCACCATTATAAGGATGAAAACCCAGGAAAATAAATAAATGATGGTATGTTCATATCATGAGACATTACACAGACTTTTTAAATATATATGTTTTTGAACAATATTGACCTGGGAAAATGTTCAGGATGCTATGAAGTTAACAGAGCAGAATACGTAAAATCACATATGCCAGATGATCCCAATTTTGCAAGAACATAGCATTACAATTTTCTGCAGCATTTCTGACTACTACCAATAGGCTGCCCTCTGCAACTCCTATCCTCGTCTTACAATCCAGGCATGTGTTATCCGTTGCAATCAGAATTTTATGTGCAAGACCGCCCCTCTGTGCTAGTCTTGTTTTGTTTGTTTGTTTGTTTGTTTTGTTTTTGCCACATGCGGGCCTGTCACTGCTGTGGCCTCTCCCGCTGCGGAGCACAGGCTCCGGACGCGCAGGCTCAGCGGCCATGGCTCACGGGCCCAGCCACTCCGCGGCACGCGGGATCCTCCCGGACCGGGGCACGAACCCGTGTCCCCTGCACTGGCAGGCGGACTCCCAATCACTGCGCCACCAGGGAAGCCCTAGTCTTGTTTTTATTTCACTTTTCTTGGCTTCATCTTTGGCCTGGTCTTAAACTGGCCCTCTTTTAACTTAAGTGTCAATGCCCCTTTTTCTGCAATAGGTGATATTAAATACTTCTTTGGACAATTTAAAAAATTAGTCTATTGCAAACAGAAAATTGCTTACATAAGTGGGAACTAAGACACCGGCAATGGAACATTTGATGGTATTTTTAAAGTTCTATTTTAATTTTATATAAAGTTCTATATTAATTTTAATTCAAGAAACATTTGAAAGCTTCCCACAGCATGGCCCCAGGATTCGATGACTTTCTTGCCTATGGCTGCCCCCAGTTTATAAGCTGAACTACCAGCTCTTCCCCAAAGAAGACCTTGCATTCCCTACCCGTGTCTCTTTGTGGTGATCTCCCCGCTTCAGGAGCCCTAACCTTCCCTCCCTGTCCTTCAGCACTTCAGTTGTCAAATACTACCTTCCTCTGTCCTGCTGAGCCTTTGCTTATGCCGCCTGGTTTAAACCCCCAGTAATTCCGAGTTGTATAATTCCTTCTCCAGCTCTACCCCTCTACTATAGAAGGTCTTCATCTTTGGGGAACAGGAACCGCTGAATGATTTAATGAATGCACTCCTCAGAAAAATGCACCTACACACCAACTTTGTTCACTCTTTCAAAAGGTTTGTGAACACATGTGTGGCTGACTGTGTAGCACTACCAGATTTTCAGCTCTTTTGGGACAGGCCCCTTTTTCTGTCTTTGTGATCCCTAAAGTGCCTACCAGAGCATCTTCCAAATTAAAAGATGAGGTAATTAATGTCATTTTATGACATTTCAGAGAGAGCTGGAAAAAATATGCTCACGTTTCACATTACCAACAGCTTACTAAACATGTCACGTAAGAGCTGCCTTTTCACAGTGTTAAAGATGCTTTAAGCTTCAGAGTACAAAATAGCCTGTGTCTGTTCCAACTGGTTTAGCATCTTTATTGTTTTCCCATGCCATGGTTTTTGTCACTATCTCACTGTGGACAGTGTTTTTGGTAATTGCAATACGAATCTATGTATCACAGGATCAATAATGCACAATAATGATACATTTCAGTTAGCCATACTTGGTAAATCACTGTGAGCTCTTCCTGTGTTTATTTCACCAACCAAATGGATTGACCCAATGCTCAGCTCTGGCAACTGTGGTGAATATAAATTACAGACCCCAACCTCACAATCAGGGAGAAGAAAACACATATAAACATATAACCTTTACTTCCACTAGACCATAACCATCCCCAAAACAGGGACTACTGTGTCATTCACCTTTGTAACCCTGGTGTCTGTGTCATTCATCTTTATAACCCTCCATGGGCCCTCAACAAATATTTATTATCCTGAGATGATGTAAATATGAGAGATGTATGAAAAAATTGATGTGTTCAGCTGGATATTCAACAGATGGTTTGAATCAAATGGGATTCCAACCTATAAAACTTCAAGTCCTCATCTGAAAACTTTGTACACATTCCTTCCAGAATGACTTGGCTCCCTAGTCTAGCCTGCAATAAAGCACAGAGTACCTTGTCTGATGGAATTTCCATGAATCATCACTGCTCAATTCATTGCCTGCCCTGGGCATTACCCAGCTGCTGACAGGCTGTCCCACAGAGCTTTCACCCTTACGACTCCATCTCCAGGGTTCTGTCCTGTCGTATGTCACCCTTACAGCTGAGATTTTAGTTGCCATGCTTGGTGAATCAAAGCGAATGTTCATTCTTTCCCTGTGCAGGTTGTGTTGCCCTAAAAACCAAAGGCCTGGTAAGTTTCTTTACCCAGTAAGGATGCTATAAACTCTGGGTCCTTTCAGCTCCACTTGCCATGGAAAGCAGAGGAACAGGAGGCATTCCCAGCAGGACAGCTGACCCATAAAAGTTAATGCACACTTAGCCAGACATAGGTTGTGAGGTCGGGGTCTGTAATTTATATGTATCTTGGTTGCCAGGGCTAAGCATTGTATCAATCCAGCCTTTTCCATCCTGGTCCCTCCACCCTTTCCATTTCACTGTCCAGCTTTGAGACGAAACCTAAAGCCTCTTTCTTTCTCCCTTTGTTTCAGATTGCTTTTATTAGCCTAGCATCAAGAAGCAAGAAAACTAAAGAAAAAACATATCTTAAAAGAAAGTACACAGAGGGCAGGTTACCCTTCCATATATCAACAGTGCATGATTTGTTTCAGAAATACTAACAGAGCACCTGCTAAGTGCCAGGCAATGTTTTCTCTGCTGGGAATACAAGAGTGATGAAACAGCCAAAATCCCTGCCCTCATAAACCTTATATTCTAGTGGGAAAGAGAAATAATAAACAAGAGAATTGTACACGTTGCTATGTTAAATAAGAAATTCTAAGCTGGAAAATAAAGCAGAGGAAGAGGATATTAAGTTTTTGGAGGAGGCATTAAATTTTAGAAAGGGTAGCCAGGAAATGCTAGCTAAGAATGTGACCAGGAAGGAGAGACCAGAAGAAAATTAGGGATTTAGTCATGCGTATCTTTAAGAGAATAGCATTTCAGGCAGATGGAAAGCTTGTCATAACTCCATTGTATTTAAGACAATGTGATATTGGTATAGGGATAGACAAATCAACCATTGAAACAGAACAGAGAACCCAGAAATGGTCCAACACCTATGAAGAAACCGGGCATCTGACAGGTCCACTGTACAAATCAATGGAGAAAAGATGGACAGTTCTAAATGGTGCTGGAACAGTTGGCTATGGGGGGAAATTATACTTCCTACCTCCCTCTGTACACAAAAATCAATTCCAGATGCTTTAATGACTTAACTGTGAATGACAAAGCTAAGAATTTAGAACAAGTATATAGATAGTCTTGATGTAGCAAAGAATTTCCTTTTTCTTTTTTTCTTTTTTTTGGCCGAGCCACTTGGCTTTTGGGAGGATCTTAGTCCTCCCACCAGGCATTGAACCTGGGCCCTCAGCAGTGAGTCCTAACCACTGGACAGCCAGGGAATTCCCAGCAAAGATTTTCTTAAACAAATCATTAAGAAAAAGCACCAGCAGTTAGGGAGATGGATGGTGGTGATCGTTGCATAACGATGCCACTGCATTGTACATTTTAAAACAGTAAATTTTGTGTTATGTATATCTTAACACAATTTCTTTTTAAAAAGCACAAGCACAAAAGAAAGATTGATAATATTAACTACACTAAAATTAAGAACTTAACTTTAAAAATACATAAACATACATTTTTTAAAGCATCTGCAAGTTGGGAAAAGAAAGTTGTAAGAAATAATTAACATAAGAGTTAGTATCCAACTATAATCAATAAGAGAAAAGTAAAAACACAGTAGAAAAGAGGGGGGAAAAAAACCTAAACAGATGTTTCACAACAGAGGAAACATAAATGACCAATAAAAGTGTGAAAATATGTTCAACCACATTAGTAATTGAGGAAATGCAAATTAAAACCACAATGAGATAAATATTGTAAGCCCACCAGATGAACAAATATTTTTTAAGTCTGAAAATATTGTGTTGACAAGGAACTCAGATACTGCCAGTAGAAGTGTTAATTGATGAAACTACTTTGAAAATAATTTGACATCTTCTGGCAAATTTGACCCTTTGTCCCAGTATTGTAATTCTACTGTAAGTATACAGTACTTACAGTAGAGAGATTTTTGTACATAGACATCAAAAAACACTGACGAGAATGTTCATAGCAACATCAGGATAAACACTGGTAAGTACCCATCATCAACAAAATGGCAAATAAATTGTAGTCAGTTCACACAGTGGAATATAAAAAACAACAGCAAAACTGAATGAACTACAATTAAACACATCAACGCTGATGAATCTCAAAAAGATAATGTTAACTGAAAAAGCAAGTCATAGGAGAATCCATAGGTGCTGGTATCTTCCACGCCACCCCTCACCCTCCCTCCTGCTCTCTGCTCCTGATTCATGTGAATCGTCCTCTTGTGCCTTCTGCTTCCAGACCTTCTGAAGGCAATTATGAGCCCCAACAGGATGCAGGAAGGAGAGAAGGAAGTGAGACAATGTATCTGTTCCCCTAGCTGCCTTCCCGCAAGGCTGCCTATGTCCCTCCCTCCACACCATAACATGTTGACTTTGGTGAGGCCCTACCTGATTGCGCTATTGACCCTCATGGTTCCCTACCCCCACACCTTCACAAATGGTCTCTGCAAAAAATCATCTTTGAATCAGCCTGTTTTGAGTGTGCCATCTGTCTCTTCTTGGAAGCTGATGGATACATATCAGCATTCATGTGAAAGCTTAAAAAAAGTGAAATAATATATTGTTCAGGGATCCATACTGCAGGTGGAAATTGTCAAAAACGCAAGAGAGAAATTAACACCAAATTCAAGATAGTAGTTGACTCTGGGGGGAGGGAGAGGATGCACCGTTGGGGGCACATGGGCCTTCAAAGGTTCTGGTATGGTTCTGGGACTTATGCTCAATACTGGGCACACGAACATTCCTTTTAATATTCTTCTTCAAGCAGTACATATATGTAGAGTGGACATCTAAAAAGGAAAAGGGACAGCCCAAGAAATAGGAGAGCACAGTCAGTCATCCTCCTCGTGGGATCCCATTGGGAGTACAGTAGTTTTCATTCTTATTTCCTGCTCTCTCCACCCCACACCTCATCCCCACTTCCTATCCCTCCAAACCCGTAAGTTCTCTCCCTTCTCTCTTATTAGCCCCAAGACAGGGCTGACGTGGCAGGAGGGACTGAGGTTTCAGAGCAGCGACCATTGAAGGCCTGATGTGGGTTTCCTGCAGACAACCATTCACACCTGATATCCCTTGTCTTCTGTCCAGGGTCCTGGCACCAGGTGCTCACCCTGGCAACACAGGTCCTCCTCCTGCCTACCTGTCTCTGAACTGCTCAGGTGCCCACATCCAGAGTCCTTTTCACTGAGAGTCACCAGCCTTGCCTAAATTCTCACCCCTACTTGCTAGTGTAACTCACTCTTTCCTGTAATGACCTGGGAGGGGGATTGCCTGAGCCCCCCAAGCAGCTCGTCCTGCCAGGAGCTTCTCAGCATCTGGACACAACTGCAGGGGGCAGGAGAGGTAGATTACTAGTCTGACCCTCTCACTTGGGGTAGCATCGTGTGGCCAGAGCACAGAATCCTGAATCGGGGCCTGGGATGGAAGGAAGAGAAATGGGATGGGAACTATATGGGGTCTAATCTAACACCTCTGCTTCGAGTTTATCTGTCTGGTAAGTGTGGCGGCTTGCGGGACATGGGCATGAAATGAACTCACAATGAACACAGTATCCAGTAAAGCTGTTCACTCTTGGTGCTGTTTATACAAACAGGAGACTAACAGAGAGCACAGAAAAAGATGTGACCTTGGTTTAGCCACATGGAAGTGTTTTCAGTACTGGTATTTATAAGCTCCACTTACCAGTTATGGATAATTACTTATGGACCATAACTTTAGGCATTTGATTACTCTGTGTCAGATTAATTTTTTGGCAGAATTTATTTTATCACAGTACTTATTATTCATGCCAGCTCACAGCATCCAAAGACAAGAAATACTTATTTTAGGTCAGCACACAACCCAATTTGGAGCCTAACAATTTAGTATTATTTTTCTTCCCCTATTTAAATTTAAGCTGATTGGAATCCCTGTGCTAGACCCATCTACTTAGAATCATCTTTTGGTATTAAAAGGAATGTAGTTGAAGGAAGGGGGATAAGAAAAGAACCTAAATAATCAAGGAACTCACCTCAGACACAATTTTGTCTTATGCTTTATAACTGATGTCATTTTCAATGTACTGTCTATTCAATAAGCTAAATATGAACTTCTGAAGTGAATTGGTTATTTTACATGAATTCAACTAGGTCTTGGCAACATCCATTGTTCTTTGGGCCCAAGCTCTTCTGAATATATGAATTTTTAATATGAGACTGATGATTAGACCATGAGCTCCTCAAGGCCAAGCTGACCAGCTCCCGGCACACAGCAGAGATTCCAGAGTGTCTGCTGAACTGAATTGAACTCTTCTGTATTTATTCCTGATTCCAGATGGGCTCTCATATGCCTTATGATGTAATTGTTCACAGGAGATGTGTTTTCACTCTAGACTTTGGCTTTCCCGTTGAAATTCCTGAACAAAATATTTTCTCTCCATTGGCTGGTTTTTGGAAACTGAAGTAGTTGTAAATATGATCCTGCTGTGATACCAAGATTTAATTCCACCTTGACAGGCTGACTGATAATCATGTCCAAAAGTTAGCCTCCTCAGCTAGAAAATGATTTTAACATTTCAGAAAATGGAAATGTAAAAATAAAAATAAATCTGCCTTTACTCTGACTAATCTAGACACTTGAGGAGAAATGCTCAGGGTTATCCTCAGTGAGAAAATAGAAGGGGCCTACCTGACACACGTGTGATCACCTCATCTGCATTTTCTTCTCTTTGAGCAACAAAACAATCTGTCAGTCAAGGGCCCATGGGGTAAAAACTTCATCCATCTACAGGGAACATGGTTATTTCTTATGAGGTTAATATTTCAGTGTCGGTGCCCCAGAAGCAGTGTGGTGTGTACTTGGGACCCAGAATTGTCTTCTCACTTACTGCTCTCTTTCCAGCCTCTCTGCCCCACAAGGTGCCAGACAAAGGCTTCAGCCTCTTCCTCAGGGACACTCACCACCACTTCCTCCTCACCCGACCCCCACACACATTCAGGCAACAAAGGCTATGCTCAGAACCAAGGTCAGTGTTTCCCAGAGTACATTTATGAAGGAATTAGGTTATTTTGTCCTTTCTACAGGGGAGTGATAGGAGCAGCTGTTTTCCTGGAAACTCAGTTTAATGACCTTCACCGTGGGAATTTTCTGTCTGCTATGTAGACTTAATCCGATCTTTTTTATGTTATATTAACTCCAGACTTTTCCAATATATTTGTTTCCTAACAATCAGAGTATGGGCATTTGTGGAACACATTATCGTTATCACAGCAATTTCATTTACATGATCTAACCCACGATTTCTCAAACCAATTGAATTTCTGGGGTCCTTTCGTTCAAATATAATTTCCATTTTTTTTCTTTCCATTTTCTCCTTACATTTTTTTATGATAAGTATTAGGTGAGCTGACGCAGGTTGTGAAAGAATTCATAGAAATATTAGCAAGGGAAGAAAAGAAAGTTTTTATTCACTTTCCAAGGGAGGAAAGGGGCCAGACGCATAGAATGGCATTGGCACTTGAAGGGTGGGGGTTTGAGTCTTTTATTGGGCTTCAAAGGGCAAGGTGCAGGAAAAGGGGGTGGGTTTATGTCTATTCTGGTCCACAGCAGTACCCGGGGCTGGCTGTGTCTCTATAGGGTGTGCTTTTTGGAGAATAGACCTGCAGTCTTCTGTAATTTTCCAGTTCTTGGGTGTCTGAAGAGACATAATAGGGGTCCTTGACAGGTGTTACTCCATTTTGAATCATGTTAGATGGGTTTACAATAAGCTTTAAAGGACTTTTTTTAAAGCATATTCTGAGTCATCTGGAAACCTGTGTTATTTCCAAATATGCCCTCAGTCCAGCCATTGCTTGTGACATCAATCCTGTTGGTGTCATGTGATCATCTGAAATGACACAGTTTGGCTTGCCATGTACAGTCAGCCCTCCATATCCATGGTTCTATATCCTTGGATTCAACAAACTGAGGATGGAAAATATTTGGGGGGAGAATTTTCCAGAAAGTTCCAAAATGCAAAACTTGAATTTGTCACATGCTGACAACTATTTACATAGCATTTCCATTGTATTAGTTATTATAAGTAATCTAGAGATGATTTAAAGTATATGGGAGGATGTGCACAGGTTATATGCAAATATCACACCCTTTTATACAAGGAACTTGAGCATGCTCGGACTTTGGTATCCACTGGGGGTCCTGGAACCAGCCCTCCACGGATACAGAGGGATGACTGTATTGGTAAGTGTGTCCAGCTGCTCTTCGATTATTAGCAGCTTCTAAAGTCAAAATACAATTCATCACCCTGCATCATCATTGTTCTTAATTTAGATTTTTATCAACAGTTATACAGACAAAACTAGCTTCTGTCTTGCAGTCATTATTTGCAATTGCAAGATATTCTCACGAAAAAGCCTTTAGTTTCTTAAGATATTCAACAAGTCGAGGTTTAGTTTGATATTGTGAAAACAAACCAGTGTAGAAAAGTCAACTACTATTGAAAGCATAATAGAGGTGAACTTAAACATGAAGAGGATTCATTGGTGCCAAATAAGGTAAATGGTACTTTAGTTCACTGAACAAAGGAAGATTTCACAGCATTTGGAATAGAGATTTGTGGTGAGACACTTGGGTTTTCACAGGGTTTATAATTCAAAAGACACTTAGTGATTCCAAAGAACACACCCTGCTCCTCCAGCCAGTGCTCCATCAGTATTGCAAGTAGAAGTATTGCTCTGATTTGGCCTTTGTACGGATCAACTGCAGCAGTGTATACGCAATATATAGAAAAGTCAATCTACAATGACATAGCAAACTTATGCTTACCAAAGGGGAAAAGGGGGCGGGGGAGGGATAAATTAGGAGTTTGGGATTAACATAATTACAAAATAGATAACCAACAAGGACCTACTGTATAGCGCAGGGAACTCTACTCAATATTTTGTAATAACCTATAAGGGAAAAGAATCTGAAAAAATATATACTTATATGTGTAACTGAATCACCTAGCTGTATACCTGAAAGTAACACAACATTGTAAATCAACTATACTTCAATTAAAAAAAAAAGAAAGAAAGAAAGAAAAAGAAAAGTCAATCTATGATGAAGGATGTTCAGTTGGTTGTACTTCTAAATTTTTCTCTCTTGCATTTTGCGGTGAACAATTAACTTGATCAGTCCTCCAAACAATTGTAGTGACTAAAAACAAACTCATTTTTAAAAAATAAATAAATAACCAACTATGGTAATGACAATGATTCAGATGATGATCCACTGTGCTCAAAATAAAAATCATCTAGTAAAAATGTGACAAAATCTTTCTATCATTAACCTTATCATATGCTCTTTAATTTTCACAAAACCTTATCCAGCAAATTAAATTATTATTGTTCATTGGAATTCTATCAGCTTTACAATTTTGTTTGTGTCTAACATGTAAATGTATTTAGGTTTTTCGGGGGTATCTTAGCTATGCACATATAAAAACTATCGTAACAAGAACAATGACATCAAAATGGTATACATCAACTCTGGGTATCCTCAAAAATTTTCTTCCTCTTAAGGGCTTCTTTATATCACTCAAGTTCGAGAAATCTAGCCTAATCATAAATTAGATTAACAGTAAGCCTTTTGATTTATGCTACTTGGGATAACTTTCCCACAGTGATTTAAAACAATTTTCAACAAATTTAGAAATGTAAAATCAATTTAAATTTAAAATTTTTTAAATCTTAAAAGTCAGTTATTCCTTTCTGCTCCAGAGATTATTTTATTTGAATGAGGGATAATAGAATTTTATGACTGAGTTATTTCCAGAATGTATTGGCTTAGGGATAGACGTACTAGGCCTTTGGAGTGCTTATTTTGTGGGAGATAAACAATGTTGTTTAAAAGCACTCATCCAAAAGGCTCAAGGTTGTTTAGAACATCCATTAACCTTAATGGATTTACAAAATATTAAGGAAGAGAAATGTGTTTTAATAGTTGTGTCTTTGAGAGATAAAGATAATACCTTCATTGCTAGGAGATTTTATATCTTTATCTCTTAGCCATATATGAATAACCAAGCAACAATTTTCATATCTCTTACGGACACATAATTTTTAACATACTGCTTAAAATTCAACAGTGGGCTTCCCTGGTGGCGCAGTGGTTGGGAGTCCCCCTGCCGATGCAGGAGACACGGGCTCATGCCCCGGTCTGGGAAGATCCCACATGCCACGGAGTGTCTAGGCCTGTGAGCCATGGCCACTGAGCCTGCGCCTCCGGAACCTGTGCTCCGCAACGGGAGAGGCCAAAACAGTGAGAGGCCCACGTACCGCAAAAAAAAAAAAAAATTCAACAGCTACCTTGAAATCAATGAAACTCTGAGAAAACATTCAAAACCCAAAAATGTTTGCTAATGATTCAAGGATGTACTTAAACGGAATACTTAAAAATTCAGGAGTTAAACAGCTTGGAAAGAATATATATATATATATATATATATATATATATATATATATATATATATATATAAATTCTACTTTATGTATATTAAAATGTAATCTGCTAAAAAAAAAGAACTAAATACTAACTAAATTATTTAACTGATACTCATATTTAAAGGTTTTTTTCCCTAAAAATATTTTTATATTGTCATCATAAAAGGCCCAGGTGAGTCAATGTTTCATATTTGGTGTCTCAAATTTGGAAGTGAAGTCATTTCAAATTTGGAAGCAAGAATCTTGTGTCCCTCTGAGGGTGGAGGCTGAAGGTACTATCGTAGTGCTAGAAGGTTCTATCCCAGCCAGTAACTGGAGTGTCTTCTGAAGTGTCTGTCTTGAGTGGTTGCCATGGAGAAGGTAAAGGAAAATAGAACCAGAATTGCGTCAGGATGCAGTCTTAACTCAGCCTTGATTCAACACTCGTAAAACAAATAATCCACAGGAGTCTTTTTAGGTAAACTCCTCCCTGATAGCACCCACCTGCAGGAGTTCAGACTCTGGCTGGCAGGTTTCTACGCTTCATTCTTTTTTTTCTTTTTTTAAGATTTTTTTTAAAATTTATTTTTATTTATTTATTTATTTTGGCTGCATCAGGTCTTAGTTGCGGCACACAACACTTAGTTGAGGCATGCGGGATCTTTCGTTGTGGCCGTGCAGGCTCTTCCTCGTGGTGTGCGGGCTTCTCTCTAGTTGTGGCATGTGGGTTTTCTCTTCTCTAGTTGTGGCGGGCAGGCTCCAGGCATGTGGGCTCTGTAGTTGTGGTGTCCAGGTTCCAGAGAGCGTGGGCTCTGTAGCTTGCAGCATGCGGGCTCTCTCGTTGAGGCGAGTGAGCTCAGTAGTTGTGGCACACAGACTTAGTTGCCCCGTGGCACGTGGGATCTTAGTTCCCTGACCAGGGCTTGAACCCCCATCCCCTGCATTGTAAGGCGCATTTCTTACCACTGGACCACCGGGGAAGTCCCTCTACACTTCATTCTTTTTTTTTTTTTTAATATACTTTTGGCTGCATTGGGTCTTCGCTGCTGCACATGGGCTTTCTCTAGTTGCGGCGAGCGGGGTCTACTCTTTGTTGCAGTGTGCAGGCTTCTCATTGTTGTGGCTTCTCTTGTTGTGGAGCACGGGCTATAGGCACGCGGACTTCAGTAGTTGTGGTATGCAGGCTCAGTAGTTGTGGTTCACGGGCTCTAGAGCACAGGCTCAGCAGTTGTGGCGCACAGGCTTAGTTGCTCCGCAGCACGTGGGATCTTCCCAGATCACGGCTTGAACCTGTGTCCCCTGCATTGGCAGGTGGATTCTTAACAACTGTGCCACCAGGGAAGCCCCTACACTTCATTCTTAATACTGATTTTTCAAATCATTAGGTATGATGTTTCCAGGGCTGTTTCTCCCATTCTTAGGACTACCATACCAGTCGATGATTTGAGCTCAGGACCAACATGGGTTTCAGCACTGGCAGCAGTCTTTAAAAGGAGAGGGTAATGAAACCCAGAAGAAAAGGGGTCTTACCCAGACCAGGTACCAAAACAATGGCTATCCTGTGCTTGGGGTAGATAGACATCGCTTCTGTCTCTTGCAACGAATACCTTTACACACAAAAATAACAAACTAAAACAAAGAAACAAAAAAAAACCCTGAAACATCACGCGTTTGAAACCAACTACCTACTTCTCCAAAATCAGCTAGTCTCACCAACATTAATAGTAGGATGGCAAAGATAACAGGCAACCCTCCCTATCCCCTTTTGATAAGAGGGAAATCCTTTTAATTGAAGTACTTTAATACAGATCAGTACCTTGTACAAGTTGAGGCAGAGAGCAACCATTAAGGGTCCCTGTTTCTGCTGCTGCCTTACCTGGGGTGAAGTTGGAAGATGTCCAACTTTGCATCTCAGCTTGAGGATGAGGACCGTTGTTTCTAAAGGTAGGACCAGAACTCTGCCAGGAGGGAAAATAGCAAGACAAGTTTAAACCAAGATTTATCCAGAAAAACTAACGTCTCTGTTTGAGAAGTGTGCTCACTTATTGTCAACTCATCAAAAAACCAACAGCCTACTTACTCTTACTGGAAGGAAGGTTGAACTCAAACAAGCAGATATATGTTACCCCACACACAGGGACTGGACCCCATCTACGGCCCAGTCCCCCAACCCAGCACATGGGGATGCTCAGGCACGGAATTGTCAGGACGAGAACCCAAGCCTTCTGATTCCAATCCCAGTGCAAGAACTAATGTGAAGGCAGAGTTGGCAGCTCCTAGTGACAGATGGGATGAGGGAGACCAGGACAGGGAGGCAGGGAAGAGAGTGCAGAGTCCAGATGATTCAGATTTGTTTGTTTGGTTTTGTCTTTCACTATTCCTATGCTTTCTTATAAAATGCACTTTCTGAACATTATTTTTACATTTTCTGTATGTTATCTTTAATTTCCATAGCAATGTGTGAGTTTGGGCTTGACAATCATCTTACACAAATGAAAGTAACTTAATAAAATGACAATTTTTACTGTTTAAAAGAAGAAAATAGGGGACTTCTCTGGTGGCACAGTAGTTAAGAATCCACTTGCCATGCAGGGGACACAGGTTTGAGCCCTGGTCCGGGAGGATCCCACATGCCATGGAGCAACTAAGCCCGTGCGCCACAAGTACTGAGCCCATGTGCCACAGCTACTGAAGCCTGCGTGCCTAGAGCCCCTGCTCTACAACAAGAGAAGCCACTGCAATGAGAAGCCTGCGGACCCCAACAAAGAGTAGCCCCCACTCACCACAACTAGAGAAAGTCCACAGGCAGCAACGAAGACCCAACATAGCCAAAAATAAAATAAATAAATTTATTTTAAAAAATAAATAAAAAATAGAAGAAGAAAATGCTTCTCATAATTTGGAGAGAGAGGAGAATGAAGAGAAGTCCACTGCTTCGCAGGAAGGCCCAGTTTTGTCACTGTTAAAACTCTGCTCCCCAGTGTGATATTTCACCCCTCTCGCATCTGGTCCAGCCCTGCTTCCAGGGCCACCTCCTTCAGGCACCCAGCATACCCACAGCCACTCCACACTTCCACTCAGCTCTTCAGTCTTGTCATTCTGTCAGCACTGAGTGCCAGTCTGCAAACTGATATACAGTTTAACTGATACTTCAATTTAAACTTTTCAGTTTGAAATAATTCAGACTTATTAAAAAGTACAAAAAAGCACTGAATATTACCTATCGACCTTCATCAGCTGACCCCAAAGATATTTTCCCACTGCTGTCTGCTTTTCCCATCCAAGATCCCACATTCCATTCAGTTGTCCCACTTCCTCAGTCTTCTTTACACGGGGCAGCTCCTGAACCATTTCTTGTCTTTCATGTCCTTGGTACTTCTGAAGAGGACTAGCCAGTGATTCTGTTCCTTCCCCATGTTTCCTCATGATTGAATTCAAGTTGTACAATTTGGGCAGGATTATGTCCTTCCACAAAAGATGTTGTGCCCACTCCTCTATTCTATCCATCCAGATTTAGAGGTTACTTATCTGGGTGTTGGAGAGGATGGTTTTCTCTTAGATATGTTGAGGAATCAAATAATAGATGGCAGATTTGTGGGAAGAAAGTGATGCATTTGATTTTTTTTTTTTTTTATTGCAGTACGTGGCCCTCTCACTGTTGTGGCCTCCCCCATTGCGGAGCACGGGCTCCAGACGCGCAGGCTCAGCGGCCATGGCTCACGGGCCCAGCCGTTCCCCGACATGTGGGATCTTCCCGGACCGGGGCACGAACCCGTGTCCCCTGCATCGGCAGGCGGACTCTCAACCACTGCGCCACCAGGGAAGCCCCGATGCATTTGATTTTTAAATGAGGAGTCAAGGTGCCTGTGGACCCGTTCATGTGAGGATGAGCACCAGGATTTTGGCAAATAAGAGTTGCCAACAAAGTGGAAAGCCGGGAGAGAAACAGTCCTTCTGCTAGTGTCTGGAAATTTTGTATCTTCTTTTATCCCCTCCATGCACTTTCTTTTTATTTTCCTAAAATCAGTCAGTTCATTAAGAACAAAGCTAAAGATCGTAATTCTAACCACAGTATGCCATGAACCAAATATATAACTGGCCTTTCCTCATGCCAATTATTTCCTTTGGCACAAGAGATATTTAGGGCTCACACTACGATATTGAATAAAGGTGACAAGAGTGGGCACCCTTGTCTTGATATTAGATAAAATGCTTTCAGCTTTTCACCATTGAGTGTAATACTGGCTGTAGGTTTGTAATATACGGCCTTTATTACGTATGTTCCCTTTATTATGTATGTTCCCTCTCTACCCTCTTTTTTAAGAGTTCTTATCATGAGTGGATGTTGAATTTTGTAGACAGCTTTTATTCCATGTATTGAGATGATCATGATTTTTATTTTTTAGAAATTTATTTATTTTTGGCTGTGTTGGGTCTTCATCGCTGCGTGCGGGCTTTCTCTAGTCGCAGCGAATGGGGGCTACTCTTCGTTGCAGTATGCAGGCTTCTCATTGTAGTGGCTTCTCTTGCTGTGGAGCACAGGCTCTAGGCACGCGGACTTCAGTAGTTGTGGCACGTGGGCTCAGTAGTTGTGGTGCACGGGCTTAGCTGCTCCACGGCATGTAGGATCTTCCTGGACCAGGGATCGAACCCGTGTCCCCTGCATTGGCAGGCAGATTCTTAATCACTACACCACCACAGAAGTCCGATCATATGATTTTTATTATTCAGTGTGGTGTATCATGTTGGTTGAATTACACATGTTGAACCATCCTTGCATCCCTAGACTAAATCTCACTTGATCATGGTGTATGATCCTTTTAATGTATTGTTGAATTCATTTGTTAATATTTTGTTGAGGATTTTTTGCATCTATGTTCAACAGTGATATTGGCCTGTAATTTTGTTTTTCTGTGGTGGCTTTATCCAGTTTGGGTTCAAGGTAATGTTCTCCTAGAATGAGTTTGGAAGCATTCCCTCCTCTTCAGTTTTTGGAATAGTCTGAGAAATATATGTGTTAACTCTTTAAATGTTTCTAGAATTCACTCATGAAGCCATGTAGTCCTGGACTTTTGTTTGCTGGGTGTTTTTTGATTACTGATTCAATTTCATTACTGGTAATCAGTCTGTCATATTTTCTATTTCTTCCTGATTCAGTCTTAGGAGATGGTACTTTTCTAGGAATTTGTCCGTTTCTTCTAGGTTGCCCATTTTTTTGGCATATTATTGTTTGTAGTAGTCTCTTATGATCCTTTGTGTTTCTGTGGTGTCAGTTGTAACTTTCTCTTCATTTCTGATTTTATTTGGGCTCTCTCTCTTTTTTTCTTGTTAAGTCTGGCTAAAGGTTTGTCAATTTTATTTATCTTTTTTTTTTTTTTTTGCCATACACGGGTCTCTCACTGTTGTGGCCTCTCCTGTTGCGGAGCACAGGCTCCAGACGCACAGGCTCAGCAGCCATTGTTCACGGGCCCAGCCGCTCCACAGCATGTGGGATCCTCCTGGACCAGGGCACGAACCCGTGTCCCCCGCATTGGCAGGCGGACTCTCAACTACTGTGCCACCAGGGAAGCCCTTGTTTGTCTTTTTAAAGAACCAGCTCATAGTTCATTGATTTATTCTGTTATTTTTTTAGTCTATATTTTATTTATTTCTACTCTGATCTTTATTATTTCTTTCCTTCTACTAACCTTGGGATTTGTTTGTTCTTTTTCTAGTTCCTTAAGGTGTAAAGATTTTTTTATTTGAAAATTTTCTTGTTTCCAGAAATAGACTTGTATCACTATAAACTTTGCTCTTAGAACTGCTTTTGCTGTGTCGCTTAGTTTTTGGATTGTTGAGTCTCCATTTTCATTTTTCTCCAGGTGTTTTTTGATTTCCACTTTGATTTTTTCAGTGACCCATTGGTTGTTTAGTAGCATGTTTTTGCCAAATTGTCTTCTTGAAGTTGGACTATTTATTCTAAATTACTAATTTGTTATATTTATAGAATATTTAATAGTTATAATTTACTTGTACTCAATCTTTATTTGGTATTGTTTCTGGTTAAAATTGGCTTACATGTGGAAACGTGAGATTGGTTGGGTGAGAGGTAATGGAGGGGAGACTTTTTTTTTTACTCTATATTTTGACATTTTAACTAATAACAAAAATGTATACATGGATTACTTGGGTAATTAAAAACAAACAAAAACTATGAAAATCAGATATAGACAACATATTTATCTTTTAACAATACACGTTTAGCAGTTTGATTAATAGCTTTTGAGCTGTACAGATTCCAAGTGTATCTGCCAAGAGTTAACTCAAAGACTAAACTTGGCAATATTGCAGCGAAGTGCATGCAGCTGTTTTATCTCATCTGACATTCAGACATTTAAGGAAAATCCATTTACCCATGGGGTTTATAATGTCCATTAGCTGAAATAGTCTCCCAAGTAGAACTTGTACTTTTGGCTTCAACTGTCTTTATCTTCAGGCTTTTCTTCCTTTTAGGAAGTTTGCCCTGTGCCCCTTTTATCTTTGTGAAATAAACTACCACAATTCTGTTTAAGCAGAGTCATTCATGGGGAGGGTGACCATATAATTTATTGTCCAATAAGCACACTTTTGAGAGTGGGGGGGTGCTATTATAATCAGGCTGGGGAAACAGAACCACCTCATGCAGAGTGGATTGAATAATCACCCTCCTTATAAGGCTTTTCAACTTCTGTGATTTTAGGATTTAGCTTAGCTTTTTAAATTTTTTCAGTATTTATTAAGAAACAACTAGGTGCTGTAGAAATCAGAAAGAATACATGACACACAAAATCAGCTTGCATAGAGGTTAGCAGGCACTTGAAGACAGGGTCAGTGGCAATAAAAGGCAATATGGGAAATTTCAAGAAAGCCAACTACATCAAATAACCTGAATATTGTTTTCTTAGTGCCTTGCAAATTTTTAATACATTTAATCTATTTTTCTTCATAATGCTCAAGTGAAATTAAATACTATTATCTTTGCTTTAGAGTTGAGATTTAAAAAAAGTCATAGGACTCTCCCAAAGACTCAAAACTAATAAAACACTGAGGCTAAACCAAAACCTCTAACATGACCCCACATGAATTGTTAGTGTCTGCTTCCCGTACATATGACGGAATATAAGGAAAAGTACCTCGTCGGTTACAGGGGGTATTCAATGTTAATTTAATATTCTAAACTATAGCTGGTATGGAAAAAGAGCAGAAAGACAGATTAGGAGGCTGAGACTAGGGATGTTAAGGACATAACACCGAAGTCAGGAGAAGAGGTCAGATGAGAGGTGAGCAAGAAGGCATGGACTTACACGTCCAGAGCCACAGATGACCAAGCCCTGGAGGAGAGAGAAAAGGGCACCCCCAGCAGAGGCAATGACATGGGAGAAGATGTGGTCCAATGTCAATCATTCAGTGTGAGCTGCACTCAGAGTACATTTGGGCCCATATCATAAAAGAGAAATCAGAGACCAAGATCTGTGTATGAAGAGAAATGTATAAAGGCTATTAAGTAAGGGTCGACACTGAGCTGGACTAGAACAACAGCAGTGCCAATGAAGGGGAGAAAGAATGCACAACACACACATTTAGTGATGATCAAATGAACTGAGAGCTGGAAAAGAGACTTCAAATATGTGTGCCTGAGAGAAGGATGGCAGGTGGCAGAAATACGGAGGTTCCCCAGGAAAGCCAGTTCAGAGTTCGGGTGAGGGAAGTGTACTTGTTTGCTTGGGCTGCCGTACCATAGAGTGTGTGGCTTAAATAAGACAGGTATTTCCACACAGTTCTGCAGGCAAGAAGTCCAAAATCAAGGTGTCGCCTGCGTTGGTTCTTCCAAGGCCTCTCTCCTTGGCTTGTAGACGGCTGTCTTCCCTCTGTGCTTGTCTGTGTCCTAATCTCCTCTTCTTACAGGGACACCCAGTCATAGTAGATTAAGGCCCACCCAGGTGACCTTATTCTACCTCATTCACCTCTTCAAGGACCCCATCTCCAAATATAGTCACATTCTAAGGCACTAAGGGTTAGGACTTCAACGTTTGAATTTGGGGTGGGGGACACAATTCAGCCCATCACAGGAAGAGACTGAAAGAGGGGATTATCCCAATTTTAGTGTTTTATAATTTGCAATTAAATTAGATTATTAAAGTAGGACCAGTTAGGAAGCAGTGGGAGATCCCAGAATTTATGTACTAAAATATACGTATTAAAATGTATTCATTGAAGCTGTGAGACTCCATCACTTCTCCAAGGGAAAGGGTATAGAGATAATAAATTTAAATGAAAAATTTTTTTATTTAGCATGTAATAGCTAGGTACTGTTCTGAGCACTGTGCAATAGGCAAAATTGAAGACAATAATAAGAAATACACACACACGCACACACACACACACCGCATAACATGAAAATGATCCTAAGAGAGAACAAATAAGTACTAAGAGTGTTTTTAAAAGGAAGAGCTCACACTGGATGGTGAAAGGTACAGACAGAGTCCAGGACTGGGGCTTGGGGATGGTTTATTTCCATCATGAGTGATGACTTTTGCCAGTACTTGATGTTTTCCTTGGATGATCTGTGAGGACAGAGTGATTTACCCCAGGACTTTAGAACAGATCAGAAATCATTTCATTTTGGCTTTGAGCAATGCGGGTAAATGTTGGATCAGACTCGGGGTCTAAGCTGGTCAAGATCACGCAGAAACTCTGTTTTATTACTTTTCTATAATAAAATATCAGGAGAGGCATGAGCAGATCACTTAATATCTTAGCGAGTGAGGATTTATCTAGAAGTCATGCTGGCAGCTGCTCCCGCCAGGCCAAGCTGAGGGTCCTGGGGTCCCATCTGCTCAGCAGCACCTCCCCGCCCAGCACTGCTTCCACCCAGAATCCCCTCCTCCAGGTCAATGCCTGGTGACTCCAGCAGTGCCCTGTCCAACTGCAGTTGTGTTTCAGGCTGGGAGTGTCCGTTGACTCACAGGACTATGGGTCAGTGTTCCAGGCTAGTAATCTGTCACTTTAGAAATCTCAGGGGAAATATGAGGGAGATAAGTACATTTTGACAGAGATGAGAGTTAGAAAGTAAAAAGCTAACATTAGGGATAGCTGGTGAAGGACATACAGGAACTTTTGCATGGCTTTTGGAACGCTTCTGTAAACCTAAAATAATTTCACATTTTTTTAAAATTTATTTATTTAGGCCATGCCCCATGGCTTGAGGGATCTTAGTTCCCCCACCAGGGATCTAAACCAGGCCTTCAGCAGGGAGATCACAGAGTCCTAACCACTGAACCACCAGGGAATTCACATTTTAAATTTTATTATTAAAAAAAATAGAAAGTAAGAAAATGTCCAGGAATTAGTATTAAAGAAAAAAGAAAAATACAGTTTTATATATAAAATGATCACAAACATACATGTAAAAACTTCTATAGCAAATATACCAAAATAGTAGCAATGGTTATCTCTGTGTGGTGGGATTAGAGTTGGTTTTATATGTCCTCTTGACACCTTTCTAACCTCCACATTTTCTCCAATGAGATTTTAAAATTTTGTAACAGAAAATACAAAGACTAAAGAAATAAGCCCCCTCTGAAAGTTCATCGCCTCACTCAGGATCCCTGCATCTCTGTGGAATACCGAGGAGGCTGTCAGATTTCTCAGCACAGCAGAGGTGGTACCGAGGCTCTGCCTTGCCCTTCAGCCTCCTCTTCCTCTTTCCTCTGGTCGCTCACAGACCCCAGGGTGGCTGGGGTGACCCATTTGTCTATGAGCTCCCTGAGGACAAGACTCAGTGTTACTTTCCATTTTGGAGCTTAGCACAGTGCTGGCAAAGAGGAGGGCCTCAAACCTTTTGTGAATGACACAAATTTCACTCACTGTATTCATTATTTCCCCTCTAGCCCACCCCACCCTGCTTTCCTCTAAGTCCCTATATGCAAAGAGGAACTTGCCTGGATCTAGTCTTATAGTTCTCCAAAAAGGGGATGACTGCATCTTGCCTGGGGTAGATAAATCCAGCAGTCATGAATTCCTGGAAATTCTCCCAAGGGCACTGCAGTTACTCATCCACAAAATGTTTCTGTGTTCAAAGTGCTGAGAGAAACTTCTCCAATAATTCCCTAAGTTATTTCCCTGCAGCTTAAAAGCAAACTATCCCATCTGAGAATTGCAAAGGAGTGAAGCAGAGATTAACTTTTCCTCTCAGACCTACAAAATGCAGTTTCCAGAAGTCTTTAAAAAAAGAGTGAGAGAGAGAAACCAGTAAAGGAAGCAGTAAGATTTTCCAGCTCTAATGGGTGGTTTCCCCCATACAAAAACCTTTACCAACTCAAGTCCTTCTCAAGATGGGACTTGGAAACAGGATTTTAAACCATTTTGGAAGCCAAATGTCTAGTATTGTGGCTTTGATGAGTTGGGCTTAGGTTTTTGCAGACCACAACTTCACTCCTGCAGCAGAACAAACACTATAGGTGGTAACTACCTACTGTTTCTAAAGTGCTTTGGGCCCCGCCCCTTGGGCCTATCACGGGGACCCGAACATACCTGGCAAGTAGTAAGCACAAAAAATCATCACTGAATGCATACATAGAGGGTTTTTTTCTTATTTGCTTCATGTAGCAAAACAATTGTCACTCAGGGAGGAAAAAATACAGAGTTCCAGAGCAATGTTGATGGAAAGGGTCTCTTTTCCATCATGGTTCATGACTAGGTCCCTTTTCCTTCCCCAACTGCTGATACCCTTTCCCACCTCCTTCATGGATTCTTTCCCAGCTGAAGCCACTCCCTCATCCACAGCTCCTAAGAAAACAAGAGCAAACACACATCGTGTCCATATTTTATATTACAGTGTATCTCTCAGAATGTCACAGATATATATGTGATTTTGTAAATGAGACATTTTAGAGCATAGTTCTTGTCAAAATATTAAAGTTACAAGCTAGAATATGAAGACTTTATTTTATAAAATATTTTTCAATACAATAGCTTGCATTCAACATAATAAAAATGTATTGAAAAACTGTCACTGTTTGCAGATGGCATAATACTATACACAGAAAATCCCAAAGATGCCACCTAAAAACTACTAGAGCTCATCAATGAATTCAGTAAAGTTTCAGAATATAAAATTAATATACAGACATCTGTTGCAATTTTAGACACTAACAAATGAACTGTCAGAAAGAGAAATCAAGGAAACAATCTCATTTACAATTCCATCCATAAGAATCAAATACCTGGGAATAAATCTAATTAAGGCAGTAAAAGGCCTGTACTCAGAAAACTATAAGACACTGATAAAAAGACATTGAAAATGACATAAATAAATGGAAAGATATACCATGCTCATGGATTGGGAGAATTAAAATTGTTAAAATGACCATACAAGCCAAGGCAATCTACAGATTCAGTGCAATCCCTATCAAAATACCAATGACATTTTTCACAGAACTAGAACAAATAATTCTAAAATTTGTATGGAAACACAAAAGATCCCAAATAGACAAAACAGTCTTAAGAAAAAAGAACAAAACTGGAGGCATCATGCTCCCTGATTTCCAGCTATACTACAAAGCTACAGTAATCAAAAAAGTATGGTACTTGCACAAAAACAGACACATAGATCAATGGAACAGAACAGAGAGCCCAGAAGACCCTACACTTACATAGTCAATTAATCTAAAACAAAGGAGGCAAGAATATTACAATGCGGGGGGAAAGATAGCCTCTTCAATAAGTGGTGTTGGGAAAACTGGACAGGTACATGCAAAAGAATCAAACTGGACTACTTTCTCACACCATGTACAAAAAAACCAAAAATAAACAAATGGGAAACATTTGCAAAACAAAAGCATTTTCCTGTTTGTTTATTTTTGCTGTTGTGTACCAGGAACTAACATAGTGTTGTAGGTCAATTATACTTCAAAACCAAACAAACAAACACACTCAGAGAAAAAGAGGTCAGATTTGTGGTTACCAGAGGTGGGGGGTGGGGAGAGGGGGAATTAGATGAAGGCAGCCAAAAGGTACAAACTTCCAATTATAAGATAGAGAAGTACTAGGGATATAACGTACAACATGATCAATATAATTAACACTGCTGTATGTTATATATGAAAGTTGTCAAGAGAGTAAACCCTGAATTCTCATTACAAGGAAAAAAAATATATTTTTTCTATTTCGTAAATGTTGTATCTATATAAGATGATGGATGTTCACTAACCCTATTGTAATCATTTCATGATGTATGTAAGTCAAATCATTATGTGTACACCTTAAACTTATACAGTCCTGTATGTCAATTATATCACAATAAAACTGGAAGAGAGAGAGAGAAATATCTTGAGGCAATGGAGTGAAGTTCTGATGTTAGGAGAGCAGACATGAGGGTAAGGGAACAGGTTTTGGGTAACAGATTCTCCCAGTGCCCTGGTGCATACAGCTAACCTTACCTATATACTCCACAGGCAGAGTCTTTAATCCACGCTAATGAACTGACTCAATTCCCATCATGATTCCACAAGATCATCAACTCTATTTCGAAGCAGAAGCTGACTCCCAACACACACACCCAATCTTTGAGTTCCAGGGTACTTCGTGTATTCCTCCAGCACCCAGAACTTCAACGTGTAAGTACATACCTGGCTCTCCCCAGTGCACTGTGAGCTCCTTGAAGACAAGGACTCATCCCATCTCCCCAGTACCCAGCAATGTTTGCCATCTCTGAAGTGTTCAGTACATATTTGTAGAATGAATAAATCTCCTTCCTTTCCTGGGTGCCTAGCTGGAAAGTTCACAACAGATTGGACACAGAATGAATTTGTCTGCAACATCTCAGCCTCATCAGGGTACATTCTTGGCTGTTTTGTCCACTGCTGTATCCTGAAACAGGGCGGACCACACAGAGTTAACAAATACATGTTGAATGAGTGAATCTGCTCCATTTGAAAGACTGCCTTCTTACCCTTCCTATTTCATCTGATTTCCTAGCAGTCACACACTCTGACCGCAGACTCATCCTCTCGGTAGTCCCTCTTTCTGTGCTGAGTCTCTGTGATGGTGACTTCTTGACTAAACCATAAACTTCCTGGAACTCACTGGCCTGCTAGATCCTATTCCTGGTCCTTCCGAGTTGGTCTTCTTCCTCTTCCTTTCATCTCTTCTCCCCTCTTAATGTCCTCCTCATCTTCCTCTCCTCTTTCTTCTTCTCCCCTTTCTCCTTTTAATTATTTGAGACATGCAAAAAATCATAAACTATATCTTAATGATCCTGTCTCCACCCACCACTCAACTCACAAATCGAGGTTTACAGTTATAATTGAAGCCCCTGTATGTATCTCCCCCAAAATGCTTTTCCCTTCCTAAAAGTAGCTGTTATCCTTTATTTTTTACTATATATATATGTATATGTATATAGTATTATTTCACAGTTATTAACTTATTGTATAAGTAATACTTGCTTGTTTTCATGGGAAACATGGCAGTCTAGTTCGTTCTTTGTCACTGCTATATAATATAACATTCCATTGTACAAATATATCACAGCTGATCAATTCACTTTGTTACTAATTGACCTGTAGGTGGTTTTCAATTTTGCTATTAGGAACACTATTGCTATGCACATTTTTGTTACCCTTAGGTGGGAGCAAAGAGGGGGCTCCAGTTGGCCCCTGGGGAGAAAGTCCAGTTGACTTTTTCATGAGGACTCAGAAAGAGCTGGCACCCTCCAGCCACCTCAGACCCAGGAACTCAGTGGCTCAGAGGGAGCTGTGCTGGAGTGGCAGTGACAGTAAGGAGGAATGCATTCAAGTTGTCATGTTTCCAACCCTCTATACAAAACTTTGACTTTGTCATGGCACCAAGCTACCCTGCTATGAGATGCTTTTCTAGCAGCCTGGCAGTTCAAGTGTAGGACTGGAGAAAGCAAATATTTGGATTCGCCCAGGATTGGGTTTCGGAGAAAAAAATTATTTTAAGATTGTGCCTCAAGTAGTCTGAAACCATCCAGTAGTAATATAACAGAGAAGAACAAACCTGACTCCACATTGGATCTATTCCCTTAGCTCTAACCCTTGTGCTCTGTTACCTGTGCTTAGTCATGTTGGCTCTGCAGGTTTTGTAAAAGAATGTTGCCTATAGCCTGAAATATACAGGATAGCCTATTCTCAGGGCTCTAACCTTTAAAGGTCTAACACTTTTCATTCATATAGAGATAAAAAGTTGCAGAACAGATAATAACAGTTGTCTTGTTGGAGGTTTACAGGAACATGGTGACCTCTGACCTACATGGACAGCTGCAAGAACAAAGAATTATCACATATCCTCTGGGGTCTGGCTGGCACCAAGAAGTTTGAAACACCAGCCACACCTCCTCCCCTTTTAGTATAAAAGAAGTCTGAATTCTAACTCAGGTAAAATGCTTCTCTGGGACACCAGTCCACCATCTTGGTCTGCAGGCTTTCCAAATAAAGTCACTATTCCTTGCCCCAACAACTCATCTCTCCATTTACTGGCCTGTCAAGCAGCAAGCAGTATGAACTTGGACTCAGTAATAGTAACACTGCCTACTTTTAACTCTAGGCTTGTCTTCTTAGTTCTGCAACTGGAATTTTATTCTGCTTGCCTTTTTCTCTTTTTCCTCCAAATCATTGCATTTGACAGAATTACTGATCCATGACTTATCCATTTTGGAGATGACATTGAAAGACTATGTATAAACATGGAAAAACGACTCCTTAGCAGTAGCCAAAAGGAGTCGTTTTTCGACTCCTTTTGGTAGCCAAAAGATACACGAATGTAAGTTAAAATCCTCTTAAATGCCCCAGAACCTGGTGTATTAGAATTCTTCTTAAAGCTCAGTAGAAAAAAATATTGAATGAAATCCACTTTTCTACCCACAATGTTAACCTTGACTCTGAGGTAGCATTTTTTTCACCTTTTATGGATAGACATTTTAATGTCACATGGTATTTTAAAAGCCTTGATTGTCCTCTCAATAGATGAAATCCTCACATGAGCTCAAACGAATACGTCCTGCCTTTGGTTCTAACATGTAACATCCTAAGATCCCACTAGATGGCACGGAATTCTCTGCAGTAATTGGAGCACCACCCAGCGGGCACTGAGGGAACAGTAATAAAGTAGTTTCTTTGGACCAAGGAGGAAGATGCCCCCCCTCCCAACCGCTGGAGACAGAGTAACAGCTTACTTGATTCACAGAACTTTCCACCCACTCCAACACTTTTATAACCTTTGTTGGGCTGTTCTAAACCCATCTCGTTTAAACTGCAAAGCCAGAAACAAGAGCCGTCATTCTTTTCAAGCCTAAACAGCGCATAGTCCACTAACAGGATGGTGTTTCTGCCCCCACACGCCCACCTCCTACAGCTCAGCTGTCTCTGTTCACATCGGGCTTGTTTTGTGTGACTCTCACATCTTTCCTGGGACACAGTTCAATGTAATCTGTCCTTCTGCATTTTCTGTCTGGACTTCTCTTGTGTTTCCATTTCTAGTCTTTATTAATTTACAACCTTTTCTTGCTTGATTATTTGTAATGACATCTGGTTCCCTAAACTGATTCAAACAGCATATTTCAATCTAATTAAAAAGAGATGTTAATAATGGATGCTGTAAACAATTAACAAAACAGGTGTTATTAGTATCAAATCAAAGATAATTCAAGGGGTTTCCCTGGTGGCACAGTGGTTGAGAGTCCGCCTGCCAATGCAGGGGACACGGGTTCGTGCCCCGGTCTGGGAAGATCCCACATGCCGTGGAGTGGCTGGGCCCGTGAGCCATGGCCGCTGAGCCTGCGTGTCCAGAGCCTGTGCTCTGCAACAGGAGAGGCTGCAACAGTGAGAGGCCCACGTACCACAAAAAAAAAAAATAATTCAAAAATCCTTAATATCCACTAAAATAAACAAGAACTTAAATTCTTAAGAAATAAACAATTCATAAATTAAAGGAAGGAATTTTGAGGGCTTAGCATATGACAGCTATTTCACCAATTTACAGAATCGTTAATGGCAGAAAGCTTGGAAGTCATCTGGTTCTCTACCATGGTAGCAACCCCTCCAATTTCCAGGTAGCCAACCAGTCTCTGCCTGAACACTTCCTGGGAGAGAGAACAAGTTTAGTCTCAAATAAAGAAAAGGCAATGGGCTCCAACACAGACAAACTCAAGTCCTAATCTGTGCACTTGCTGTTACTAGCTTTGTGACCTTGGGTGAACAACAAAACCTCTGAAACGTCCTTTTTCTCATCTATAGTATAGTTTGATTGGGGGTTGAGGGAAAAAGTAAAGATCCCAATCGCCATGATTGTTATAGAATCAAATGAGCTAACACACTGCCCTTCACAAGCAGTCTGTTTCACTTTGAGATGGCTCTGATAGGAACTTGTATTTGCCTCCCTGAGTTTTCCACCAGTTGACACTGTTTTTACCCTAATTCTTCTTTCCCAGACAGTTTTCCAAGTAGACAAAGACCATAAGCCTCCACCTCTGACCTCACACCTTCTGACCCCCAACTTAACACAGGTTTTCCCCTCTCCCAGTGAGGGCTCTACATCTCTCTCAGCCATTCTTTATATCAACACTTCCCAAACTTCTTCGTGTGGTAGCACTCGCGGGAAGGGATGAGATTTGCACAGTGCTGGGCTAGATGGATGAGACTGCTCAAAGCCCACAGGTTCATGTATTGCACATGAATACTGGGGTCTCAGAGCGATCCCAGTGGGGTTGGGCCCACCTGCCCACTGCAGTGACTGCTCACAAGGTGCCCTTGATGGCCTTCCTCTCCTGCCAGTCTCACTTCCCACTCCCTGATCACGTTAGCTGGGATTACCTCCCAAATGAGCTATTTGCACCCAAATGAGCTATTTGCACCCAAATTCTTATCACATCCTAGTAAATGAGGAATACCAAAATAACTGGCAAAATGGTAATAAAAATAATTTCAAAGTAAACCTTTGTGCATTAAGCCCTTCTCCAAAGCATGTAACAACCACTAAGGTAAACAGTGTCTTGATTAATTAATGAAGGCAATTGCTTAAATTCTACACTTCATTTTGCATGTGGAGGTACTATATTCATTTTAAGGGCATTTCCTGACATATCGAGACATTATCTTTTATAGCTAAAGAACAAATTTGAAAAAGATTTAATGACTTCCAAGTTCCCATCTTTAATAGTAAAGGTACAAATAGTTAAGATTTATTGACCATTTACTATATGTCAGGCCCTGTGTTAAGTGCTTTGCATCATCCCGCTAACACTGCAACAACCTTTTATTATTTTAGAGGTGTTATTATACCCACTTCAAAGTTCTGAACTGGCAAATGGAGAGAAGCTTTGGCAGGATAAACTATTTTTACCCTACAAAATATTATTCTAATAAAGGCTACAATACACACCTGAAGTGAAGAGGAAGATGGGGGCAGGTAACCTGATAATTCAACAGCGACAAATTATCCCTTTCCTCCACAACTTAAGAACATTTTAAGGGCATCTCCTGACATATAGGAAATGTATGAATTATACATACATTTTTGGGGTGAATTATCCACGTGGTTGAATCAAATCTTCACTATATATTTTATATTTAGCTAACTTTGAACTTCATCTTAAACAAATGGTCACTGATCAGTCCCATAAACAACTGTGGCTGCAAAAACTGTCAAGGTGATTATTTGATTAGGTAGAACAGAAAATTCGGGTATTTTTAGAGCTGACATTATTGGAATTTTAATAAAATGAGTTGTTTATTCTTGACTTTGTACGACTTCTGGGTTTGTTTTCTAGATACAGAGATGGAATTTGCACCAAAATTCTAAATACAGAGAAATAGTCCTGAGTGTACGGCCAAGTTTTCATGTCAAGATGCTTAAACACTTGTCTGCCCACATGAAACTGCTGTTGTCTTCCATGAAGCCTTGGCTCCTTGGTTTATTTATATTGACTCACATTACAGCTACTTGATATTTAAAATAAAATGGAAAATTTGCTGCATTCTACTCAAAACCATGCAAATGGCAGATTTTCCTTTTGTTTCTGGGTGTTTCATTTGTTCAATCTTCTTAGAATAGTAGTCCCGAGCCTGGAAATTACTTGGGTTTCTGGCTGTTCTTTTTTTTTTCTTATAATTTAAAAATCAAATTATCTGACTTCATCCTACTTTTGTAAAAGTAGGCAGAAAGCCTGTTCCTTGTTAATGATGAGTTGACCATATTCTGACAGTACTTTAAAAAGAGTTGGATGACATACTGGCAGGAGAAAGTCAATTGGAAAAAAAAAATGTGTACTCATATTTGGAAAATGAGTCAGTGTCTAGGAACCAACCGCATTCAACACACAAGATTTGCTCCAAAGGAGCGAATTGAAAATGCGTCAAGAGAAGCTGCATAATAAATATATCTAGAGTTGTCAGGCAGGAAATTCTTTATAAAGAATTTATAAAGAGATGCTCAATTTCTGGAGCATCTCTAGACTAAATTGATAGATTTTTTAAAAACTAAAATATATCACTAAATGCATTCAGAACTTTTCCCTAGAAATGTCAGAGTCTGCATGCCTAAATGTGTTCTGGTAAGTTGCTGAGTGTCTCTGCTAAAACAAAGTACATGAAAAAAAAAACCACACCTTTTTAGAGGAGCAAAATTATAATGGCATATGCCAACATGCCAAACAAGCAACAGATGCATCACAGAGACTGTATATTAAACAACTAACTTGAAAAAAGATATCCAAAATATCACAATTTTTCCTCCTTTTCCACCTAATAATTAAAGTCACATTATCCCTTCCCTCCCCAAAATAAAAAATGAGGAAAGAATAGACAAGGTTAACACACAAAATGACCTTGAAATGTTGCAAAATGGCCTGTTTGCCTGGATGGTTTAGGAAAGAGGCAAACCCAGGTCTTCACGGGAGATTAAGTTGCTTCCCTTGGTCACTCAGTTCAAAGACAGAGCCAAGACTGTTAAGATTCTACTTGTTGTGACACACAATGACATTTGTGAGCATTTATAGCACTGTATAGCTTACAAATTGCTTTCACAGACATTAATCATGTGACCCTTACAACAATCCTGTCAAGCAGGTGGACATGTATCACTATAACTGTTCCCATTTTACAGAAGAGACTAGAGTCCAAGTCTCCAGATAGCTCAGTTTTCTCTCCTCTAACCATTCCTCAAGCTCAACTCTTAAACTGTACGTCCCTAAAAGATTTCAAGTGCTTTTACTTAGATTGCCTCTCACCACACTGATATCAGAGGGACTGTATCTGTTTACCGATTTATTCAATGTCAAGAACATAAGGCTGTTCCCATCATTACATTCTGTGAAATGATGGGTTGATTATTCAAGAAGATGATGAGCACTCCAGAACCAATGAAGAAGAAAAAAATCAGTGTGATAAATCAGGGGACCAAAATAAACATGCATCACTTCCCTCATGACAACCTCATGACAATTTGCTAGGCCAGAAAACTAGCAAATGAAGCCCCCGGCTTGGGCGGCGTCAGGAACCCTCACTAAAGAGGCGCCAGGCACTGCCCCACCCAGCACTGCAGGAAACATCAAAATACTTCTATAGCAACTGTAACTAAGGACATCATTAGGACATTGAAAATGCAAAAGAAAAATAAAGAGTCATAAACTGGGAACAAACAAGATTGTTCCCTGGTAGTGTGAAGCCCACTGTTCACCCCAGAAAACATAAATATTTAACCACCCGAGGCAGGCTGTAACCAGCTATTTCAGCTGGCCAAAGCCATCCTCCTGATTTATATTCCTTTTTTTTTTTGGCTGAACTGTGCAGCTTGCGGGATCTCAGTTCCCCAACCAGGGATTAAACCAAGGCCACAGCAGTGAAAGTGCCGAATCCTAACCACTAGTCCACCAGAGAACTCCCTGAACTATGTACTTTTAAGAAAAGAAATCAACCAAAGAGTTGAAAACACAAGGAACTCGGAAATGCGTGTCCCAAGCATGTGGCAACAGACTCTAGCCTAATGGATTGGTCATGAGTCAGGAGAGCAGCCCAGTCACTTATTAACTATCAAAACTATTATAGTCAGTCAGGTATTGTCAGGGACAGAGAAGTGAATCAGAAATAGATTCTGTCTTCAGAGTGTTCAGTGTTGTAAGGAGAAATAAAAGATAAATACTATAAAATAAGCTAGAATGTGACAGATATCAAAAGAGAAATAAGATTATTGCTATTAAATTTTAGATTATTGGAGGGTCTTACGGGCTAAATTTTGTCCCCCAAAAAGATATGTTAAAATATCCTAACCCTTAGTACCTCAGAATGCGACCTTATTTACAAATAGGGTCTTTGCAAATACAGTGAAGTTAAAATGAGGTCATCAGTGTGGCCCTAATCCGCTATGACTGGTGTCCTTATAGGAGAGGAGAATGCCGTGGGAGATGGAGACGCAGGGAGAGGACGGCCGCGAGGCGGCAGAGGCAGAGGCAGAGACTGGAGGGGTGCGGCTACAAGCCAAGGAGTGCTGAAGATTGAGAGAAGTAGCAGAAGCCAGGATGCATCCGTCCCTGGAGTAGACCAGGGAGAAGACACGTTGATTTCAGACTTCTAGACTCCAGAACTGTGAGAATAAATTTCTGTTGTTTTAAGCCCCCCAGTTATTAGTACTTTGTAACTGCAGCTCTAGAAAACTAATACGGAGGGAGAGAACCCTTTCTACTAAACAGATTCTTGTAAGAAGTACATCTGAATTGAACCTTGAAGAACTTGTAGCATCTGGATGGCAGGAAATGGGATTTCCTATTTATACGATCATAGTATCTACCATTTCTTGAGGACCCACCATGTGCCAAGTATTGTACCAGGAATCATTCGTATGTAACTGGCGTGGACATGTAGACCTCACCTCCCTAACTGACCCTCCGCTCCACCCCACAATGGTTGATACACATAGAAGCTTCAGTTTGGTAAATGGAAGAGGAAGGAGGGGTGGGGTTTGGGGATGGCTGGGGAGGGAGGGGGTCAGAAATGGAGCAGATGGCAAAGTATCTGTTCCCATCCTAGCCCTGGCCATGAGCCCCCTGTAGAAGAGAGGGTGGAAGCAAGTTCCAGAACCTCTGTGAGCTGTTTTGTTTTGATGTGAAACCCGGTGAGGAAGCAGTCAGAGGCTCCGGAGGCTCTGCATTTGGGGCTGAGACAGCTTCGAGCCAGGGAAGCCACTGTCCTTTCCTCCCAAAGCACCGGGCCATGAGGAGGCACCCAGGGACCAGGCTCTCTGGGAGCAGCAGCAGTCAGCATCCTGGGCGTGGGCTGTGTTCTCACAGTGGACAGTGACCCTGGAGACACTCCAGCCTTGGCAAAGCCGCAGCTGGTGGCCTTGCAAGTAGATGGTGAACTTATGGGAGCCAGGGTAGGAGGACAGAGGAGGGCAGAGGCCCATGGCAACTGTGACAGAGGCAGGTTGGCAAGTGAGCGTCTTTGGGAACTTCTAGAACTAACTGGAAATACTTTGAAGGGAGTTAACTGACTACAGCCAAGTATGATAGGAATTCATGCCATAAAAATTAGAATATGAAGAGAATGTGAGACCTTGTTTGGAGATAGCAGGCTGATGAGGCTCCGAACACACTGCTTAGGACAGATTTTCCCACTTAATTCAACCGAAACCCATCATTATCCCCACTTTACAGGCCAGAAAACTGAGGCTTAGGAGGTTAAATAACCTTCCCATCCTGTGACCCAGTCACTAAGTGACTGAATCAGAAATAAAACCAGGACTTCCCTGGTGGCGTGGTGGATAAGACTCTGTGCTCCCAATGCAGGGGGCCCAGGTTCAGTCCCTGGTCAGGGAACTAGATCCCACATGCATGCCTCAACTAAGGAGTCCACGTGTGGCAACTAAGACTGGGTGCCACTAAATAAATATTATTAATAAATAAATAAATAAAACGTTAAAACAAAAACAAAAAACCATGTCTGTCTGCCACTAAGCTCTGTGCTATTGCTGCTGTTCCACAGTTGCTGATCTAGGCAAGGGGAAAGCATGACACTTGCAAGGAGTTTGGAAAAGACTGCAGTAGGTCAGGACACCAGCCAGAGTCCTGGCAAGAAACAGAATGCAACCCAAGTTGTTTGAATGAAGAGACAAATAAAGATACTACTGACACAGCTGTGGGCAGGATTAAGAGAACCAACAGGGGATAGTCAGTCAGCCAGAGGCCTGTAGTAGATGGAAGCCATTACAGTCCTAGTGGGTCCTAGCAGGACGTGGAGCCACGGAGGAAAGGCCACCAGCCACATCCATAATCCTGGAAGGACATGGCCCCACCAGAGATGCAGCAGCAAAGCAGGGAGAGTGGGGAAGGATAATCTGATCTCCCCTCTCACTCCCCATCTGCCCCTGCCACCTACCAGCTGTGCCCCCTGGAAACCTGCTGTCGGGGAGCCTGGGAGAGGCATGCAGCGGCGGGGATGGGAGACTCACAGAGAGGGAGGAGCAGGAAGACATTTCCATGGAGAGAAGGGACATTGAGGCCATATGCTGGGCTGGGCCGTTCCCTGCCCTACTCTGCCCTGTCCTATGTCACAAGGATCACTGCTCCCAGCCTCCTTTGCCCTCTGTTTTCTGCATCAGTTCAGCCAGAGGGAGGCCCTGACGGAGACTCTGGGGCAGGAGAGGAGAAGCCAGGGCATTTTCTCCTCTCTTGGTGCTTCGGGTGGTGTCTACAGCAGTAGCTGCCTCTCCCATGGACCCAAATCTTGCTGCAAGACCTGCTGTGGTTCCAGTTTCTTCCTGGCCACCCCAGGTCCTTTTGTCCCTTAAGCTCTAGGCAGTGGCAGCAGCGTCTTGCTCTGAATGACCTCAGGGATGCCTCTCTGTCCCACTTCATGCCTCTTTGCTCTGTCATCTCCCGTGTAATGAATCCCTTTTACTAAATTCTGTCTATGTAAAATATCAAGACTATTTGCTGGACCCTGACTGACATAGGAAACTCACAACAGAAACCTCAACCTTCCCAGAAAGTGGGGGGGGAAATGAATGTAAGCACAACTTGCATATCATGAAAGCACTGAGTAAATCACTATTGTGAGCCGGTCCTTTCCTCTCACTGGAGGTCACACCAGTGAGAACTTCTTACCCCTGGGGGTCGCAAACAGCCTTGTAAGAACTATCCTATCAGAATTCTTGGTTTTCTTGCTGACTTGTCCTCCTGCTGCAGTTATCTTATCAACACAATCCCTAAAGCGAACAAATTCTCTACTTTCTCTGTTCCTGCTTGTTTACCAGAGAAATAACTACTTGGCCAAAAATCTCTTCTCCTGGGATGTTTGTCTGCTCTGTTCACTATACCCATAGCCCGCATTTCCAACAATCCTACACCCATGTCTTTCCCCAGAGTCCCTTGAATCCACTAAGGTTCCTATCAGTTGATACAAAGGAAATCTACTAAGAATGAAAGCCCCCAAATTTATGACAACATGCTATAATTTCATACATGGAATTATAAAAAAAAACTGGAATGGGTTTTAAAAAATGAAATAAATGCTGATCTAGAAAACCTGACATAGAAAAATCAATACGTTATTAAAGTGATTATCCACAAAACAATTCAGTGCCTTTTTCACTTTAGAATACCAAACTCCCACCATGCACTTGGAATTTGATCCAATTTACAAAGTTTCTATCTGCCCACAACTCTTCAGGACCACCTGCCTTTGCAAACTGAGTTCCAGCTCCAATCAAGTGTCCAAACACTTATTAGGACATTTCAGACAGAGGTTCAGTGTTTCTCTAACACATACTTTTTGTTCTAAGCTGGGATGCACTTTAGTTGTTGAATGCTGAGGTGTGGTTTGCAGGAAACCACATTCTCGGTGTGATTCTTTCCTACGCTCCATCCATGCCCTCTGCCACTGTCTTCAGAATTCCTCCCATGCCGAAGGCTAGATATTCATGTGGTCATTATTATTTTTTTAAATTTATTTTTGGGCTGCGCTGGGTCTTTGTTGCTGTGCGTGGGTTTTCTCTAGTTGCAGCAAGTGGGGGTTACTCTTTGTTGTGGTGCACGGGCTTCTCATTGCAATGGCTTCTCTTGTTGTGGAACACAGGCTCTAGGCTTGCGGGCTTCAGTAGTTGCAGCATACGGGCTCAGTAGTTACGGCACTCCAGCTCTAAGGCACGCGGGCTTCAGTAGTTGTGGCTCGCGGGTTCTAGAGTGTGGGCTCAGTAGTTGTGCACGGGCTTAGCTGCTCCGCGGCATGTGGGATCTTCCTGGACCAGTGTTCAAACCCGTGTGCCCTGCATTGGCAGGCGGATTCTTAACCACTGTGGCGCCAGGGAAGTCCCACATGTGGTCATTATTGAGGAGTGCTCTTAGGAACAGCACTTAATAGAGTGAGGAAGCAAGATCGGGCAGAAAAAAAATGGAGCTAACTTAGATGCAACTGAGGCTTTGGCCAATCCCATGGGAAGCTCTGGAGCCAGGGTGGCCCTTCAGATATGTTCTGAATTGGGGCAAGGGGTCGGGTCTTTATCTTCCCACATCTGACTGCTCAGCCCAGAGTGTGGGCTGCCATGGGGGTCACCCTTAGGCCAGGCCATGTGCTTCAGCCAAGGGCCATGCCTGGTAGGCAGTGGGGATGGGGCGCCAAGGGTGAGGATGGAAGTAAGAGGGTGGGAGTTGGGGTGGGGCTGTCTGGGGGCCATCATCAGCAAGCACTGTTCCCAGCTGCCGAGGGAATCAAAGCCTTGGTTCTGACCAGGGACAAGCAGGAACAGCACAGTGTCCACTCCACCCTAGAGAGGCAGAGGATGTGTCTTTGCTTCTTGACATCGGGCTCTGCCTGTGTGACTTGCCTTGCCCAGTGGAATGAGACAGAAGTGAGTGTGCAGTTCCAAGAGACCTTGCATATTTCCAATCTCCTTCTTATACACGTGCAGGCTGACCTGCTGGGTGCAGAAGATGAGAGGCACCTAGAGCACAGCTACCGGACCAGACCAGCCACCAGGCCAAGCCCAGTGTAGACTCACTAACCCCCAGGGTGGCCCATAGTCACCATAGAAATAAGTGCTTGTTTGTATGATGTGGTTTCTTATGCGTTGATAGCAAGTCCCTAGGACAGGCTCTGGCTCAGCAGATCTGTTCCAGTGTCCAGTACCTTTGACAGTTAAATCTATGTGTCACCGTGACTGGCTGTGGGTGCCCAGATTCAACATGATTCCTGGGTGTGTCTGTGAGGGTGTTTCCAGGTGAGATTAACATTTGAATCAGTGGACTAACTTGTTCCCCTCAGTGTGAGTGGACAGCATCTACTTGTGAGACCCTTAAATAGCACAAAAGGCAGAGGAAGGAGGAATTCATCATTTTTCCCCCCACCTCACTACTTGAGCAGGACATCTCACCTTATCTTCTCCTGCCCTTGGACTGGGATTTACACCATCAGCTCCCCTGGCTTGTAGGCCTTTGGACTTGGACTGAATCACACCACTGGCTTTCCTGGGCTCCAGCATGCAGACAGCAGATACCACCTTCTTAGGGGACTTCTCAGTCTCCACAATTCCTCATAATAAATTTCCACAAGGCGAGTCAGAAGCACTTGATCACTATGAGTTATGGTCCATATACACATGCTTTTATTTCTAGGTGCACAAACAATGCCCCTGGAAGATACTGTGGATGAAGGGGGGCAGCAGAGGATGGGCCAGTTCCCACTGCCCTCCAGCCCCCTAGGCTGCCCTTGTCCTGCCCTCTGCCCTCCTCATGTGTAGGTTCTGGCCATGTAGGAGGAGCTGGAGTTGGGTGCAGCAGAGCCAATGGTAAACTGGAGTGCCTCCCTGTGGGTTCCTGGACCCTTGAGCCAAAGACAATATCAGATGGAAGAGGCAAGAAAGAACAGGGGCAGGTGTCTCTGGTCCTACGCTGGTCTTGCCCCATGGCTTCCGGGCTCTGGGGTTTTCTTCACTTTGCAGCACGTCATGTTCTGAGGCATCAAGAATGGTCTGTGGGGCCCTCCTTGTGCAGCCACTTCAAATGCTGCTATAGCCAGAGAGATTTTGTTCCCTGAAATTCTACTGCCAGGTTTTGGCAGCGTGCTTTGCTTTTTTCCTCTTCCTTTTAAAGCTGACAAGGAGAAACAAAGTGCAGAAATAATGTTGACCAAATAAAGAGATACTATGCTTTTTTTTAAAACCTCATTTGCGTCAGAAAAGCCATTCCCAAATGAGCCATAACCAGATGAGACTATACATACCCCAAGTCTTACAAGAGAAAGTTCTAATTGCAGACTTCATATTTTATGAGCAGGGGGTCCAAAGGGAGTTGAGACTTCGAAATTGTTCACGTCTCTAGCTCTGAAATCTTAACTATGGCACACTATTCCTAATTCTTAGGTTATTTCATTTTAAACATGAGAGAAACTGAGAGTCATCCCCCTTCCCTTCCCAAATTCCTAAAACAGCTACTTGTTGTTTTTAATGGTGCTGCAAAAAAAAAGAAAGAAAGAAAAAGAAAAAAGAAAAGAAAACAGTGCATTCCTGAAACATTACAAAAGACCAACAGAAGACAAGCAAGGGCAGCACACTGAAAAGAATCCTGGGGAAGGGCTTCTCAGACATTTACACCAACATCCTAGCGAAAGAGGAGAGGAGAATGGCCCCTGGGACATGCGGAGTATAAATAAAAGTGAAAATTCCTCACATCAGTGAGAGCTCACTATGCCAGCCGCTCTCCCCACATTTAACATGTGCTTGTCCTTTATTCTCACGATAACCTCATGAGGCAGGTGACACTATTACTTCCATTTTATAGATGAGAAGATTGAGAAACTGATACACAAAGAGGTTAAGCAAGTTCCCAAGGCCCACAGCTAGAAAGCGGTAGAGCTGAGATTCAAAGTCTTGCTCCAAAGCCTGTAGTTTCAACCCTGAGTCACCATGAATACTCTGTCACCAGCTTAAAAATGCGCATGGAGGATAGGAGACAAAGATGCAGGGTAGAAGGACTTGAGCTCACCTCCTCTCATGAGCACACCAAAATCACAACTAATGGCTGAACAACCATCAGTAAAAAAGACTGGAACCTACCAGAAAAGATATTCTACATCCAAAGACAAAGAAGAAACCACAATGAGACAGTAAGAGGGGTACACTTGTGATATAATCAAAAATGCATATGGATACTTCATTCTAGTCCATGATATTTACATGTTTGCTTTAAGCTAAAAATAATTCTTTCAAAGATTTTTATCTACATTTTCCAATGTCCTACTTCCCTTCTAAGTAAAATATGCCCCAAGAAGATACACCAAGCATTTGAGGTGGTGTGCTCAATTTGAGGAACACTGGCCCAGGGTAGGTAACTTGCCCCCAAAAAATAAAAATACCTTTATTGTATCAGTCATGATTAATGTGTTCAATTAACCAAATATATAAGAAAGATTAGTTTCTTCCCCAAAGTCAAAGCAACTAATTCTAAAGGGTTGTGGGTAAAATGGAATTGAACAAAATAGATTAACAGTAATTTAGCAAGAGAAAGGAGGCTAACACATGAGTTAGATGAGGCTCACCATGGCTAAACTCAAAATAAACATAAGACTTGACATAAGGCAGAGCATCTTATGAGCAGGATATTTTTAGTTTGGACTGAGATATAAGGACATGTGAAAGAGAGAGAGAAGAAGAATGTGTTTGTGCGTGTGTGTGTGTGTGTGTGTGTGTGTGTGTGTAAGAGGGAGAGAGAAAATTTGGAGAAGGAGCTCAAAGTCTGCTTTTGTTATAAAAGATATTGCAATTTAATGAGGGAAAAAGTAGAAGATTTAGAGCAAATTCAACCATGAATGAGAACATTGTATGTAATACTTAATGAGTGCAACTTATTTTATCAAATCTAAAACTTCATCAGTAGTTACAAGATTCATTCAAATTTCAAAGATCAAAAACATTTTTTAAAAATTTCATCCTGGAATTAATGAAATAACAATCATTTATCTGAATCCCATTTGCAAAATGAAGATAATATATATTACAGCCTTGCAGGGTGATGGTGGAGGATAAATGAGGTAACGTATGCCTAACACATAGTAGGTCCTCAGGAAACATAAGGTGATTATTATTTCTACCCCTTTTTGCCAAAAGCAAGTTGATTTCCTTCTTCAGAATAATATTTTAATTTTTACTACAAAAGCTTAAGTTACAAAAGGGGGCATTCACCTTATCACAAATGAAAACAATATGCTGGTGGATAAAGCAAGACAGTATTTATCTTCCTCCCCAGTTTGTTCAATGTTTATAGAACAAATATATGTATGTGAGTATCTACACACACAAAGACAGTGATAAATTGCTTTTTAAAATTTATTCACTTGAGCACTGCACTGCATAACAGATAAAGAATGACATTAGAGGAGACACAATTCATTAATTCTCTTTTTAAAAGTGTTAGGTACTGTTGGTGAAATGAATATAAATTACACCATTCTTATACTTAAAGAGCTTTAGAGACTAGTAGTGTCTTTCTTATATTTGTGTCTTAAAGCTTTTTCCAGTCATCCTAATTAGATAGTCTTTCCCCCCTTCACAAGTTTGTGGATTTCTGTATTATGCTTATCATTTTTATGCGACACAACATATGGTGGTTATTTATGTTTATATCTTATCACCTCTCCCAGCACATTGAAAAAATAGACATGACAGGCTGTGGCCATGACCCAGCACTGGTCACTGGAAAGAGCAGTGGGAAGATAAGATTGCAAATAAATGGAGAGTAATTCTAACGACCAGCCATGGGTTCTAGGCCATATAGAGAAGGGCTAGAAGCCAAGGCACTGAAAGATGAATTAAATAAAGGGATCGAGGTGATCAAGCTTTCCTTGTGCTCAAGAGCAGGTGCAGCTTCAGTGAGATGTGAGAATTGGAAGGAATGGGATTGAGAACTACAGAGAAGAAAAGGGACATTTATATTGTCACATGGGAGAGAAGTTCAGAGTGATGATAAGGTTCCTGTTATGACTCTCCAAGTGGGTAATGGAAATAAGATTCAAGAGTTGAGGTGAAAATCTATTGAACTGAGGTGGTAAATACGTTCTAAAAGCTAGGATGCTAGAAGGTCCATGGCTGTTGAAACACCCAGGACAAATTCAGAAGTTAAAGTAGCAGGGACAACAGTAAGCTTGATGCCATTAGATCTTCTGAGAGTGTGTGTATGTCCGTGAACCACAGCCACAGGTTGGAGAGTGCATGGCATAGCTCAATGTAGCAAAGGAAGAGGAGCATTTTCACCAGGATGAAAGTGTAATGATTTCCTACAGTGGTTCTCAAAGTGTGGTTCCTGAGCCTCAATATCAGCATCACCCAGAAACTTGTTAAAAACGCACATTCTAGTCTCCACTCCAGATTGACAGAATCAGAAACTGAGGGTAGGGCTCAGAAATTGGTGTTTGGACAAGCCCTTGTGATAGCTGCTTGTCTTGAAGTGGCTGTGGGGAGGACTGAAGGACGAGTCAGCACCACCCACTGACCATCACAGCCATCTCTCGAGTCACCTCTGAAATTTAGATTCCAATGAAAGCCAAGAAATGGAGGAGGGAGCATCATGGAGAAAGTGTTGGGGATAGAAGAGACAGTTACAGTGGAACAGGTTTCCAGAGACAGCTTGAATGTGGACCCTACTCCTTCCTATCCTCAGCCCTTGCATGAGCTCAGCCATCCACGATGGAAACTAGGGACAAGCTGGATGAATAACTATAATGTCAATGCTTTATAGTGACCATAGTTATACTGCTAATAACTATATATAATTAGTAACTATTAACCCAGGTGCAATCATAAAAACCAGCAGGGGGTTAGGCTCCTGATCTCCCAGTGCTGAAGGGTGGGGCATTGCTTTGTCAGATGGAACAGGTACAGCCACACGGACTAATGATTTCTCAGCTTAGCCTCACTCCAGCAGCCTGTAGTACCTAAGAAGCACTCAAGTTCATGGAGTGATTTATATGCCAAGTCTTGTACTCACGGCCTCCCGCTTTGCTGTGATACAAACCCCTCCTGAACCGCCACCGGGATCATTCCCCAAACGGAACTAAGTACACTTCGGGTTGCTTCGGCCCTAATTACACAGGTTCCTTCACGGCTGTTTATGTCATTTGAATGTTGTTTTCTTAGGAAATTGAGGAGGGGTCCTGAAACCCAGACCACGAGGCAGCACCTGCAGAGTTCATTATAGCTGGACCCTCCCCTGTCCTGGTGCACTGCAGTTTTGCTCTTGGCTCTCTGCTCTTCTGAATCCCAGGAGTGTAAACACTGGGAAACCTCACCCTCTTTATCTTGTCTGAAACTTCCAATGGCCCCCTGAATTTACTGATCTATTTCAAATAACTACTAACCCAATAAATTTCTTTCCTTCAATAAAATAGATCTCCTTTCTAGTTAATACAACCCCCAATGGACAAGGCAGGAAGGTAGGATTAGGCATCCACAGTGAGGAGTGTGGGATCTGAGAAAGTACAGAGCCGCAGTGGGAACGTGCTTAAGGCGAGAGCTTGGAAACTTAGACAGACTCAGGTTCCAGAAAGAGATAAGCCAGTTATTAGCTGTGTCATCCTGGAAAGAACGATAGTGTTAAAGGTTAAGTGATAATGCATATAAAAGTGCAGAATTCCCAGTAAATGGGGAAACTCAATAAATGGTAACTTGAGTTTGCATTTCTTATAAATAAACAACACCATCCTGCAGGCCAATTTAAAAAAATGCACAATGCAGAATCAAGTGATAATCGAGTATTTACTGCTTTCTATAAACGTAAAAATATTCCTAAGGAGGGAGATACTATTAAGTCTTTTGAATAAGATTCAGGAAGAAATATAGTCAGCACTATGTTGTGATGTATCCAAAGTGAGAAGAAGACATGTCTTCATCCTCAGTGGGGAAGACATGGAATTTTTTAAAACAATTTTTTTAGAGGAGTTTTGGGTTTACAACAAAATTGAGAGGTATGGAAATTTCCCATATACTCTCTGCCCCCACACATGCATAGCCTCCCCTATTATCAACAAAACTCACCAGAAGGATGTTTTTTTACTAAGGATGAACCTACATTGATACAATATAATTATCCATAGTTCATTGTTTATAGTTAACTCTTGGTGTTGTATATTCTACAAATTTGGACAAAAGTATAATGGCATATATCCATCATTAAAATATCATACAGAGAATTTTCACTGTCCTAAAAATTCTCTATGCTCTGCCTATTACTCCCTCCCCACTTGTACCCTGGCAACTGCTGATCTTTTAATCATCTTCATAGTTTTGCCTTTTCCAAAATTCCTTATAGTTGGAATCATACAATATACGACGTTTGCTAATTGCTTCTTTCACTTAGTAATGTGCATTTAAAGTTCCTCCATGTTTTTTCATGGCTTGATAGCTCATTTCTTTTTAGTGCTGAATAATATTTCCACTGTCTGGATGTATCACAGTTTATTTATCCATTCACCTACTGAAGGATATCTTGGTTGCCTCTAAGTTTGCCAGTTATGAATAAAGCTTCTATAAACAACTATGTGCAGGTTTTGGTGTGGACAAAAGATTTCAGCTCCTTTGGGCACGTATCAAGGGTAAATACCAAGCAATAGCTGAATTGTATGGTAAGAGTAGGTTTAGTTTTGTAAGAAACTGCCAAATTGTCTTCCAAAGTGGCTGGACCAATTTGCATTCCCATCACCAATACATGAGAGTTATTGCTTTGCATCTTCACCAGCATTTGGTGTTGTCATGGTCAGCATTTTGGCCCTTCTAATAGGTATGTAGTGGTATCTCATTGTTGTTTTAATTTGCATTTCAGTGGTGACATACAATGTGGAGGTTTTCATATGCCTATTTGCCATCTGTATATCTTCCTTGGTGAGATGTCTGTTTAGGTCACTGGCCCATATTTTAATTGGGTGGTTTGTTTTCTTATTGTTGAGTTTTGAGTCCTTTTACATTTTGGATAACAATCTTTTATCAGATGTGTCTTTTGCAAATATTTTCTCCCAGTCTGTGGCTTACCTTCTAATTGTCTTGACATTCTTTTTCACAGAGCATTTTTTTATTTTAATGAAGTCCAATTTCACAATTTTTTCTTTCATGGATTGTGCCTTTGCTGTTGTATCTAAAAAAGCATCACCTTACCTAAGGTCATGTAGGTTTTCTCCTATGTTTTCTTCTAGGAGTTTGACAGTTTTGCATTTTACATTTATTTCTATTACTCATTTTGGGCTAATTTTTGTGAATTTTGTGAGGCTACATATGGAATTTTAAAAGCTAAAGATTAATGCTAAGTAACTGTACAAGCAAGATTAAGGGTTGCTTGATTGGGTGGATTGAGTCATGTAGGAATTGAGAACCACAGATGAATTAGTAAGGAAAGGATCTAATTAAGGACCTCTTCTTAGAGGAGGTGAAGTTTGAAGGAAATATTTAACTGGAATTTTGGGAAGGATGTTGATGAGCTGGTCTAAATAACCTAGATTGTGCAGGCTTTAGAAAGCAGACAATATTTCCTCTGATGAGAAAATAATGAAGCTGGTGGGAAAGCAGAAGCCTAGATGATTTTCTTCAACTATATGAAGATCTATTATATGAAGTAAAAGAGGCTGCCTGAGGAACAACTAGTTTGATGGTATCTGCCCAGATCCTTCCCCCTTCTGTGTAAATAGTCCCAATCCACAAAAATGACCACTACACCCACGTGTGAAGGACTTAACCACCCCCCCTGACCGCCTCAGTTGATTGGACCAAAGAAAGCCTCTAATCCAAGCAAGGCATTCAGATTGTCTCTTCTGGAAATTTGAGATTGGTCCAGCAGAGGAGTCAAAAACCTAAGGGTGACTGACCCACTGAGAGGAAGTGACCTGAGCCACAGAATGACTCTGCCTGGAGCAGAGCAGCCCCTGCCAGCCTACACTGGACGTGACCCAGCAGAAAACAACCTGTATTGTGTTAGGCCACCAAGACTTGGGGGCTGTTTGTAGCAGTGTTTCACTTATCTTGACTAATACAGTGAGTTAGACTGCCTCACCCCTAAATAATTCCTTTGAATGCTTGGGCTTGTTAATGAAAGTAAGATTTTTTAAAAAAATCTAATCTATAGATGACCTGAAAGATGGATCAAAGGGAAAGAGAAATTGGAAGCAGAGAGATCAGTTACAAACCCAACACAGAAATTTAGAATCCACATAATAAGGCCTGAATTGGGGAATAGGGAAGAAAATAAGATGTGGCTGAGAGGAAGATTACAAGAGATAAATCAAAATAACTAATTGTATTAATCATGCCTGTGCATAGCCTGTATTTCTGATGCGTTGGCATCCGGGGTCATTCTGACCCTGGGGAGACTGGCCCTCCAAAGGCTAACCAATCCCTAGAGCTGGTGAAGGCTGGCCTGTCAGTGCGCCTTTCCTATGTAAACCGAGTTGTCCAGACCCCGCACTCTAACTACCTGCTACCCACCCACCCTAATTACCCAAAGGCCAGGTACGGACAACTAGAGATGACTCCGATGCCCCAGAGCCCACTGAAATCACCCAAACGAGCCAGCCCTAAGCCTGCTGCCTCTGCCTCATTCCTTCCTCTCCATGAGCCACGACAAAGGCTCCGGCCCAATCCTCCCCTCGCTCCCTCTGCCTCCGTCCACCCTGGTGCTTCCCCACGTGGCCCTGGGTGGCCTCATGTGCCCCTCCTCTTGTAACTGTGAGTAACAACCTATCTTTTCAATGGCAGTGGCCTCCCAACCTGTTGGCCTCACCATGCCTAAATAATAATAAAATTTACATCCAAAAACACTAATTGGGTGTGATGGGTGAGGAAGAGTCAAGTGCTACCTGATCTTGCAGCCCTCTCCATCTGCCCACTGGGTTACAATTCTGAACCAGAAAAAAAGATGAGATGCTTCTCTTTAGGGAACTTATAGTCTAGTGGGTGAGAATAATGAAATAAAAGAATCACATAAATATGTGTTAACATTCAACCTTAATAAACACGTGGAAGAAAAGAATATAACTGGGAGGATTGGGGAGGCTGGGAAAGTCTTCTTAACCAATCGAGGTATCCGTGTTTCCACATTATATTAGCTAGATTCAAATGATCTAGAAAAAAATAGATTATGAGCCTAAAAACTGAATCAAGGCCTAATCTGCCATCATTCTTTGCATTTTTCACTATATATAAAATAGATAATCAACAAGGACCCACTGTATAGCACAGGGAACTCTATTCAATATTCTGTAATAACTTACATGGGAAAAGAATTTGAAGAAGAATAGACACATATATAACTGAATCACTTTGCTGTACACCTGAAACTAACACAACATTGTTAATGAACTATGCTCCAATATAAGATAAAAATTAAAAAAAAAGAAAATTCTGAGCAGAAGGAAGGGCTGAGGCTGGAAACAGCTCATGTGATCAAGATGCTTCACTATCTGTATTTTAAGAGGCTGTGTAATATTGACATTCGGAAAGTGTGAAAATGTGAAATGATGAATTGTAGATTGCAGATGAGAGTGGACATTAGGAACCATCTAAGACTCTCTTGTATATATATTACAGGTGCCTAGCCTTAATAAGTGGTATTGTTGGTTGATACCAAACTGGGGAACAAGTAATACCATATTGTTTGAGGATGTCTATGAAATTCCCCAAAACCATTTAAAACAGAATTTCTAGAAAGGTCTTCTTTTCCATGAGAATTCATTCCTGAAACACAAAACTCTACCTATGAGATGGCTTGTGATTACTTCATATACAAATCCAGGTCAGATCACATCATCGCTTAATTGCAATGTAAGGAGCCTGGACTTTTCAGGGCTCTAAACAAAGTCTGGGTAGCAACTTGGTTAAACAAAAAAACAGGCACATGATATGTTACTAATCTTCCTCTGAGAGTTGAGAAAATACACACCCTAAGATGTCATACAGTAAGAACTTTAAAATTGTTTATACCATATTAGGAAAAAAATTATGCTATGATTAACTGGCATGTTTTTCCTTTTGATTTTATGTTTTTCCATTTCATTTGGTAACCATCATATTGGTTTGGGAAAACATGAAACAATTTAAGTCAATTGTAAGTTATTTAATTTCCATTTTGTATCTACAGAACTATAATTTTTCAGTATTAAATTATTGCTTTTAAAAATAATTTATATTATGATAATTCTCTCAAGGAATATTTGTTGGTAGATCAAAAAAAAATAAAACATCTCAATTTTTTCTCTTTTCTTTTTAAAATTTTGTATTTGTTAACACAACTATATTTTACAGGCAGGAAATTACTACTGCTTTAATAAAGGCTTTTAATATATTTTGATATGAGGAAAGCTTTTAGGTATTTTGATTTAGAGGTATAGAAGAAAGAAATCTTTATTTATTGATCTGGTATTATGTGCCAAGCAGTGTTCCAGACATTAATGTATATGATCTCATTTAATCAGCATAATTATTGTCTCAAACCAACTGAAGAAACAGTTTATTATTAATATTATGAGACTATATTATAAGACTATGATTATATTATACATATTATATACATATTATAACTATGATTATATTATACATATTATATACATATTATATACATATTATATACATACATAATATATACATATTATAAGACTATGATTAATAATGATAGTCTTTATCTGTTGCTTTACAGTTTACAAAGAAATTTTAATGTAATTTTATCTTTATGAGCTTATATAGTCATAGTTTTAAAAATTAAATAGTTCTGGGCTTCCCTGGTGGCGCAGTGGTTGAGAATCTGTCTGCCAATGCAGGGGACACAGGTTCGAGCCCTGGTCTGGGAAGATCCCACATGCCGCGGAGCAACTAGGCCTGTGAGCCACAACTACTAAGCCTGCGCGTCTGGAGCTTGTGCTCCGCAAGAGAGGCCACGACAGTGGGAGGCCCACGCATCGCGATGAAGAGTGGCCCCCACTCGCCGCAACAAGAGAAAGCCCTCACACAGAAACGAAGACCCAACACAGTCAAAAATAGATAAATAAATAAAACTTTAAAAAAATTAAACAGTTCCACAAAGTTTACTGTGAAAAACAGTAATGCAAAATCTTCATGTGCTATACAAATAGAGGGGAGGAGCTTCAAGATGGCGGAAGAGTAACGGAGATCACCTTACTCTCCACAAATACATCAGAAATACATCTACACGTGGAACTGCTCCTATAGAACACCTACTGAATGCTGGCAGAAGACCTCAGACCTCCCAAAAGGCAAGAAACTCCCCACGTATCTGGGTAGGGCAAAAGAAAAAACAGAGACAAAAGAATAGGGACGGGACCTGCACCAGTGGGAGGGAGCTGTGAAGGAGGAAAGGTTTCCCCACTAGGAAGCCCCTTCACTGGTGGAGATCGGGGGTGGTGAGGGGGAAGCTTTGGAGCCACGGAAGAGAGTGCAGCAACAAGGGTACGGAGGGCAGAGCGGAGAGATTCCCGCACAGAGGATCGGTGCCGACCAGCACTCACCAACCCAATAGGCTTCTCTGCTCACCCGCTGGGATGGGTGGGGGCTGGGAGCTGAGGCTCGGGCTTCGGAGGTCAGATCCCAGGGAGAGGACTGGGGTTGGCTGTGTGAACACAGCCTGAAGGTGCTAGTGCGCCACATCTTGCCGGGAGGGAGTCCGGGAAAGAGTCTGGACCTGCCGAAGGAGGCAAGAGACGTTTTCTCGCCTCTTTGTTTCCTGGTGCACCAGGAGAGGAAATTAACAGCGCCGCTTAAAGGAGCTCCTGAGACGGGCGTGAGCCACGGTTGTCAGCGCGGACCCCAGAGGCGGGCATGGGACGCTAAGGCTGCTGCTGCAGCCGCCAAGAAGCCTGTGTGCGAGCACAGGTCACTCTCCACACCTCCCCTGCCGGAGCGTGTGCAGCCCGTCACTGCCAGGGTCCCGTGATCCAGGGACAACTTCCCCAGGAGAAGACACGGCATGCCTCAGGCTGGTGCAAAGTCACACTGGTCTCTGCCGCCGCAGGCTCGCCCTGCGCTGCGTACCCCTCCCTTCCCCCGGCCTGAGTGAGCCAGAGCCCCCAAATCAGCTGCTCCTTTAACCCACTCCTGTCTGAGTGGGGAACAGAGGCCCTCAGGCGACCTACACGCAGAGGCGGGGCGAAATCCAAAGCTGAACCCCGGGAGCTGTGTGAACAAAGAAGAGAAAGGGAAATTTCTCCCAGCAGCCTCAGAAGCAGCGGATTAAAGCTCCACAATCAACTTGTTGTACCCTGCATCTGTGGAATACCTGAATAGACAACAAATCATCCCAAATTGAGGAGGTGGATTTTGGGAGCAAAGATTTTTTTTTTTCCCTTTTTCCTTTTGTGTGACTATGTATGTGTATGCTTCTGTGTGATTTTGTCTGTATAGCTTTGCTTTAACCATTTGTCCTAGGGTTCTGTCTGTCCATTTTTGTTGTTGTTGTTTTTTGTTTCTTTATTACTTAAAACTTTTTTTTCTTAATAATTATTTTTTATTTTAATAACTTTATTTTCTTTTACTTTATTTTGTTTTATCTCCTTCCTTCCTTCCTTCCTTCCTTCCTTTCTTTCTTCCTTTCTTCCTTTCTTTCTTTCTTTCTCTTTCTTTCTTTTGTCCCATTTATTCTGAGCCATGTGGATGAAAGGCTCTTGGTGCTCCAGCCAGGCATCAGGGCTGTACCTCTGAGGTGGTAAAGCCAAGTTCAGGACACTGGTCCACAAGAGACCTCCTGGCACCATGTAATATCAAATGGCAAAAATTTCCCAGAGATCTCCATCTCAACGCCAAGACCCAGCTTCACTCAACGACCAGCAAGGTATAGTGCTGGACACCCTATGCCAAACAACTAGCAAGACAGGAACACAACCCCATCCATTAGCGGAGAGGCTGCCTATAATCATAATAAGGCCACAGACACCCCAAAACACACACCAAGACGTGGACCTGCCCACCAGAAAGACAATATCCAGCTTCATCCAGCAGAACACAGGCACTACTCCCCTCCACCAGGAAGCCTACACAACCCACTGAACAAACTTTAGCCACTGGGGATAGACACCAAAAACAACGGGAATTGCGAACCAGCAGGCTGCGAAAAAGAGACCCCAAACACACTAAGGTAAGCAAAATGAAAAGACTGAAAAACACACAGCACATGAAGGAGCAAGGTAAAAACCCACCAGACCTAACAAATGAAGAAAAATAGGCAGTCTACCTGAAAAAGAATTCAGAATAATGATAGTAAAGATGATCCAAAATCCTGGAAATAGAATAGAGAATATACAAGAAACATTTAACAAGGACCTCAAAGAACTAAAAAGCAAACAAACAGTAATGAACAGCACAGTACATGAAATTTAAAATTCTCTAGAAGGGATCAATAGCAGAATAACTGAGGCAGAAGAACGGATAAGTGACCTGGAAGATAAAATAGTAGAAATAACTACTGCAGAGCAGAATAAAGAAAAAAGAATTGAGGACAGTCTCAGAGACCTCTGAGACAACACTAAATGCACCAACATTCGAATTATAGGGGTTGAGAAGAAGAAGAGAAAAAGAAAGGGACTGAGAAAATATTTGAAAAGATTATAGTTGAAAACTTCCCTAATATGGGAAAGGAAATAGTTAATCAAGTCCAGGAAGCACAGAGAGTCCCATACAGGATAAATCTAAGGAGAAACATGCCAAGACACATATTAATCAAACAATCAAAAATTAAATACAAAGAAAAAATATTAAAAGCAGCAAGGGAAAAACAACAAACAACATATAAGGGAAACTCCATAAGGTTAACAGCTGATCTTTCAGCAGAAACTCTGCCAGCCAGAAGGGAGTGGCAGGACATATTTAAAGTGATGAAGGAGAAAAACCTACAACCAAGATTACTCTACCCAGTAAGGATCACATTCAGATTTGATGGAGAAATTAAAACCTTTACAGACAAGCAAAAGCTAGGAGAATTCAGCACCTCCAAATCAGCTCTACAACAAATGTTAAAGGAACTTCCCTAGGCAGGAAACACAAGAGAAGGGAAAGACCTACAGTAACAAACCCAAAACAATTAAGAAAATGGTAATAGGAACGTACATATCAATAATTACCTTAAATGTAAATGGACTAAATGCTCCAACCAACAGGCATAGACTGGCTGAATGGATACAAAAACAAGACCCATATATATGCTGTCTAGAAGAGACCCATTTCAGACCTAGGGACACACACAGACTGAAAGTGAGGGGATGGAAAAAGATATTCCATGCAAATGGAAATCAAAAGAAAGCTGGAGTAGCAATTCTCATATCAGAAAAAATAGACTTTAAAATAAAGCCTATTACAAGAGACAAAGAAGGACACTACATAATGATCAAGGGATCAGTCTAAGAAGAAGATATAACAATTGTAAATACGTACCCAACATAGGAGCACCTCAATACATAAGGCAAATACTAACAGCCATGAAAGGGGAAATCGACAGTAACACAATCATGGTAGGGGAATTTAACACCCCACTTTCACCAATGGACAGATCATCCGAAATGAAAATAAATAATGAAATACAAGCTTTAAATGATACATTAAACAAGATGGACTTAATGGATATTTATAGGACATTCCATCCAAAAACAACAGAATACACATTCTTCTGCAGTACTCATGGAACATTCTCCAGGATAGATCATATCTTGGGTCACAAATCAAGCCTTGGTAAATTTAAGAAAACTAAAATCGTATCAAGTATCTTTTCCAACCACAACACTATGAGACTAGATATCAATTACAGGAAAAAATCTGTAAAAAATACAAACACATGGAGGCTAAACAATACACTACTTAATAACGAAGAGATCACTGAAGAAATCAAAGAGGAAATCAAAAAATACCTAGAAACAAATGACAATGAAAACACAATGACCCAAAACCTATGGGATGCAGCAAAAGCAGTTCTAAGAGGGAAGTTTATAGCAATACAATCCTACCTTAACAAACAAGAAACATCTCAAATAAACAACCTAACCTTACACCTAAATCAATTAGAGAAAGAAGGACAAAAAAAACCCCTAAAGTTAGTAGAAGGAAAGAAATCATAAAGATCAGATCATAAATACATGAAAAAGAAATGAAGGAAATGATAGCAAAGATCAATAAAACTAAAAGCTGGTTCTTTGAGAAGATCAACAAAATTGATAAACCATTAGCCAGACTCAACAAGAAAAAAAGGGAGAAGACTCAATTCAATAGAATTAGAAATGAAAAAGAAGTAACAATGGACACTGCAGAAATACAAAGGATCATGAGAGATTACCACAGCAACTTCATGCCAATAAAATGGACAACCTGGAAGAAATGGAAAATTCTTAGAAATGCACAAACTTCTGAGACTAAACCAGGAAGAAATAGAAAATATGAACAGACCAATCACAAGCAATGAAACTGAAACTGTGATTAAATATCTTCCAACAAAAAAAAGCCCAGGACCAGATGGCTTCACGGTCGAATTCTAGCAGACATTTAGAGACGAGCTAACACCTATCCTTCTCAAACTCTTCCAAAATATAGCAGAGGGAGGAACACTCCCAAACTCATTCTATGAGGCCACCATCACCCTGATACCAAAACCAGACAAGGATGTCACAAAGAAAGAAAACTACAGGCCAATATCCCTGATGAACATAGATGCAAAAATCCTCAACAAAATACTAGCAAACAGAATCCAACAGCACACTAAAAGCATCATACACCACGATCAAGTGGGGTTTATCCCAGGAATGCTAGGATTCTTCAATATACGCAAATCAATCAATGTGACACACCATATTAACAAATTGAAGGAGAAAAACCATATGATCGTTTCAATAGATGTAGATAAAGCTTTTGACAAAATTCAACACCCATTTATGATAAAAACCCTCCAGAACGTAGGCATAGAGAGAACTTTCCTCAACATAATAAAGGCCATATATGACAAACCCACAGCCAACACCATCCTCAATGGTGAAAAACTGAAATCATTTCCACTAAGATCAGGAACAAGACAAGGCTGTTCACTCTCACCACTATTATTCAACATAGTTTTGGAAATTTTAGCCACAGCAATCAGAGAAGAAAAAGAGATAAAAGGAATCCAAATCGGAAAAGAAGAAGTAAAGCTGTCCCTGTTTGCAGAGGACATGATACTATACATAGAGACTCCTAAAGATGCTACCGGAAAACTACTAGAGCTAATCAGTGAATTTGATAAAGTAGCAGGATACAAAATTAATGCACAGAAATCTCTGGCATTCCTATACACTAATGATGAAAAATCTGAGAGTGAAATTAAGAAAACACTTCCATTTACCATTGCAGCAAAAAGAATAAAATATCTGGGAATAAACCTACCTAAGGAGACAAAAGAACTGTATGCAGAAAATTATAAGACACTGATGAAAGAAATTAAAGATGACACAAACAGATGGAAAGATATACCATGTTCCTGTACTGGAAGAATCAACACTGTGAAAATGACCATACTACCCAAAGCAACCTACAGATTCAATGCAATCCCTATCAAACTACCACTGGCATTTTCCACAGAACTAGAACAAAAAATTTGACAATTTGTATGGAAACACAAAAGGCCCTGAATAGCCAAAGCAATCTTGAGAAAGAAAAACGGAGCTGGAGGAATCAGGCTCCCTGACTTCAGACTATACTACAAAGCTACAGTAATCAAGACAATATGGTACTGGCACAAAAACAGAAATATAGATCAATGGAACAGGATAGAAAACCCAGAGCTAAACCCACGCACATATGGTCACCTTACCTTTGATAATGGAGGCAAGAATATACAGTGGAGAAAATACAGCCTCTTCAATAAGAGATATTCGGAAAACTGGACAGGTACATGTAGAAGAATGAAATTAGAACACTCTGTAACACTATACACAAAAATAAACTCAAAATGGATTGAAGACTTAAATGTAAGGCCAGACACTATAAAACTCTTACAAGAAAACATAGGCAGAACACTCTATGACATAAATCACAGCACGATCCTTTTTGACCCACCTCCTAGTGAAATGAAAATAAAAACAAAAATAAACAAATGGGACCTAATGAAACTGAAAAGCTTTTGCACAGCAAAGGAAACCATAAACAAGACGAAAAGACAACCCTCAGAATGGGAGAAAATATTTGCAAATGAAGCAACTGACAAAGGATTAATCTCCAAAATTTACAAGCAGCTCATGCAGCTCAATATCAAAAAAACAAACAACCCAATCCAAAAGTGGGCAGAAGACCTATATAGACATCTCCAAAGAAGATATGCAGATTGCCAACAAACATATGAAAGAATGCTCAACATCATTAATTATTAGAGAAATGCGAATCAAAACTACAATGAGATATCATCTCACACCGGTCAGAATGGCCATCATCAAAAAATCTACAAACAATAAATGCTGGAGAGGGTGTGGAGAAAAAGGAACCCTCTTGCACTGTTGGTGAGAATGTAAATTGATACAGCCAGTATGGAGAACAGTATGGAGGTTCCTTGAAAAACTAAAAGTAGAACTACCATCTGACCCAACAATCCCACTACTGGGCATATACCCTGAGAAAACCATAATTCAAAGAGTCATGTACCAAAATGTTCATTGCAGCTCTATTTATAATAGCCAGTAGATGGAAGCAACCTAAGTGTCCAACATCAGATGAATGGATAAAGAAGACGTGGCACATATATACAATGGAATATTACCCAGCCCTAAAGGAAATGAAATTGAGTTATTTGTAGTGAGGTGGATGGACCTAGAGTCTGCCATACCGAGTGAAGTAAGTCAGAAAGAGAAAAACAAATACCATACGCTAACACATACATATGGAATCTAAAAATAAAAAAATGGTCATGAAGAACCTAGGGGCAAGACAGGAATTAAGGCCCAGACCTACTAGAGAATGGATTTGAGGATATGGGGAGGGGAAATAGTAGGCTGTGACAAAGTGAGAGAGTGGCATGGACCTATATACACTACCAAATGTAAAATAGATAGCTAGTGGAAAGCAGCCACATAGCACAGGGAGATCAGCTCCGTGCTTTGTGACCACCTAGAGGGGTGGGATAGGGAGGGTGGGAAGGAGGGAGCTGCAAGAGGGAAGGGATATGGGAACATATGTATATGTATAACTGATTCACTTTGTTATAAAGCAGAAACTAACACACCATTGTAAAGCAATTATACTCGAATAAAGATGTTAAATAAATAAATAAATACAAATAGAAAAAAAAAAAGATGCTTCATGTGCTTTCTTCCCAATTCTTGTTCCCAAAGGACTAATTTTCAATCCTTTTCTCTGTTTCTTTTAGTATTTATAACTATATTTCTGTACTTGGTCAATTACTTTTTAAAAAATTTTTCAGTTTTACATATCTGTCAACTTCCTCTTATGGAAGGTGAGAACATGGTTCTCTTATACATTTACTGCCCCCTACACCCACACATATTTATTTATATGTCACCTCCTTCCTCATAATATAATGTATTATTGCCTCATCTTTTGATTAGATCAGTAGTCAGTATTTACATTGCCATGACTGTGAAATGTTTTTCATTGCTGAGCCATGTAGTATGATTATGTTTCCTTTCTTGTACAACTTTTGTTTTTCTGGTATTTGTTTTGTCATTTACTTAGTTTTCTATGTATCTTAATTTATCCTAAACCCTTTTCTAGAAATATGTCTTCTCTCAACATGCTTTTCAGACTTGTTTTGTACTCCATCAGTTTTATCTCCTTGGAGACAGCCCTTCTTGCCTCTCCCTCTTCTACCAGTTCGACTGCTCTCTCTGTCCCACAGTTGCTGGCCTGGGCTCTTCCTTACCTCTCACCTGTGCTGATCCCCATTTCTTGGATCCTGTATGTTCCCCTTTCATTGCTTACTCTTTCATTTTCATAAAGTATTTTCTCCATTAGCTTCCTGAGCAAATGTGTATAGAAGATAATTTTTTGAGAACTTGTATGCCTAAAAATGTTTTGATTTAAAAACAAATGGGACCTAATCAAATGTACAATCTTTTGTACAGCAAAAGAAACCATAAACAAAACAAATATATAACCTACAGACTGGGAGAAAATATTTGCAAATGATGCTACCAACAAGAGCTTAATTTCCAAAATATACAAGCAGCTCATACAACTCAATAACAAAAAACCAGAAAACTCAATAGAAAAGTGGGCAGAAGACCTAAATTGACATTTCTCCAAAGAAGACACACAGATGGCCAATAGGCACATGAAAAGATGCTCAACATCACTAATTATTAGACAAATATAAATCAAAACTACAATGAGGTACCACCTCACACCAGTCAGAATGGCCATCATTAAAAAGTCTACAAATAACAAACGTTGGAGAGGGTGTGGAGAAAAGGAAACCCTCCTACATTGCTGGTGGGAATGTAAATTGGTGCAGACACTATGGAAAACAGCATGGAGGCTCATCAGAAAAACTAAAAATAGAGTTGTCATATCAATTCAAAAAGCGATATGCACCCCTATGTTCATAGCAGCACTATTTACAATAGCCAAGACACAGAAACAAGATAAATGTCCATCAACAGATAAATGGATAAAGAAGATGTGGTGTGTGTGTATATATATATATATATATATATATATATATATATATATATATACACACACACACAAAATGGAATACTACTCAGTCATAAAAAAGAATGAAATAATGCCATTTGCAGCAACATGGATGGACCTAGAGATGATCATACTAAGTGAAGTAAGTCAGAAAGAGAAAAACAAATACCATATGATATCACTTATATGTGGAAGCTAAAGTATGACACAAATGAACTTATCTGAAAAACAGACTCATAGACATAGAGAACAAACTTGTGGTTGCCAGAGTGGGGAGGGTGTAGGGGAGGGATGGATTCAGAGTTTGGGGTTAGCAGGTGCAAGCTATTATATATAGGATGGATAATCAACAAGGTCCTACTGTATAGCACACAGAACTATATTCAATATCCTGTGATAAAGCATAGTGGAAGAGAATATAAAAAAGAATGTATATATATGTATAGCTGAATCACTTTACTGTATAGCAGAAATTAACACGACATTGTAAATCAACTATATTTCAGTAAAATAAATTTTTTTTTTTTTTTTTTTTTGCGGTACGTGGGCCTCTCACTGTTGTGGCCTCTCCCATTGCGGAGCACAGGCTCCAGACGTGCAGGCTCAGCAGCCAGGGCTCACAGGCCCAGCTGCTCCACGTGGCATGTGGGATCTTCCCGGACCGGGGCACGAACCCATGTCCCCTGCATCGGCAGGCGGACTCTCAACCACTGCGCCACCAGGGAAGCCCTAAAATAAATTTTTTAAAAAATAAATTAAAATGTTTTGATTTTACCTTCATGTTTATTAGATGGTTTGGCTTGGTGAAAAATCCTCGGTCAGAAATTATTTACCTTCAGAAATTTAAAGATCCTTCTTCATTGTTGTCTGGTTCCCTGTGTTTCTGCTGGGAAGCCTGAGGCCTTCTCATCCCTGATCCCTTGTATGTGATGGTTTTTCTTTCTGAAAACCTTTAAGGTCTCTTTGTCCCAAATATTCTGAAATTTCATGATGATGGGCTTTTCTCATCAGTTGTGCTGGGGACATGGCACAATTGATGAGAAATCTGTAATATCGGATCCTTCCATTATGCAAACTTTTCTTGGGTTATTTCTTTGATAATTTCTTCACCTCTAGTCTCTTGCTCCAGTCTTTCTGGAGCTCTTGTTTTATGGATGTTGGATTGAACCTGGATTGATCCTCTAATTTCCTTATCTGTTCTCTCCCATTTTATATCTCTTTCCATTTTTATTCTACTTTCTAGGAGGTTTCCTCAAATTTACCTTTCAATCCTTTTGTTGGGATTTTTATTTTCCATTATCATATTTTAAGTTTCCAAGAATTCTTTTTTGTTCTCATAATTTTCCTTTTTTTATGCATCTAATCTTATTTCATGGATGTATTATTTTTTCCTTATATCTCTGCAGATTTTAATGAGTTGGGGTTTTTTTTAAACTTTTCCTCTCTCTTAGTTTCTATTTTCTCTACATTCTAGCTTAAACTTGGATTCTGTCTCTGTCTTTGATGTTGGAGACTTTACTCATGTTTGGAATCCTTGTCTATTCACTCCAACTAAGAGTGAAGCATTCAAGCCCAAGTTGAAGCTCTGTGTGCATGGGCAGGACTTGTCAACTGGTGGGCTTCACTATAGGGTGATCCAGCTGAGGGGACTTGGGAGCGACCCCCAATTATCAGTATATTTAGGGCTTTTTTTTTGAGCTTCTTAGAGTTCCAGAGAAAATGTATCCAATGTTCTACTTGGGGGCTCTAAGCCTGTTTGCAACTGATCTTGGAGCTGAGTGGACCTAGGATTTCTCTCTTCATATGTAGACTTGCACTTCTTACTCTTGTTTTTGGTGTGGTATTCTCACTCCTGGTGGGGCCTTGTGCTCACTTTAGTTCACCTTTGCTCAGAAAGTAAACAGGGGGCTTCCCTGGTGGTGCAGCAGTTAAGAATCCTCCTGCCAATGCAGGGGACACGGGTTCGAGCCCTGCTCCAGGAAGATCCCACATGCCATGGAGCAGCTAAGCCCGTGCACCACAACTACTGAGCCTGTGCTCTAGAGCCCGTGAGCCACAACTACTGAGCCCGAGTGCCACAACTACTGAAGCCTGTGTGCCTAGAGCCCGTGCTCTGCAACAAGAGAAGCCACTCAATGAGAAGCCTGCGCACCGCAACGAAGAGTAGCCCCTGCTCACCACAACTGGAGAAAAGCCCACGTGCAGCAACAAAGACCCAATGCAGCCAAAAAATAAATAAATAAATAAAATTTTTTTTAAAAAGAAAGTAAACAAAGTTTCCACTGTCATGGGGGAGGAGCAGTTGACCAGCTATGCATGGTGGCAGGCAAGGGGTGGGGGAACAGCAAAGGAGAACTGGAGTATCTAACTGCTTCTTATGCAAACTCCAAAAATCCTCCTGTTTTACCTTCTTTTTCAGAGATCCCTGGCGTTTTAAATTTTAGGTTTTATTATTACTCAAATATATTGTGAGGCCAACATCTCAGGAGGAAACTGCCATAGGAAAGTTAGTTTGTTACTCACAGTTCCTGAGAGGAGGAGAAGGCCACACCCTACAGAGCCTCACAGGGAAGTACCAGGTTGGTCAGAAGGCAGAGGGAGTGATGGGGAAATATAGGCAGAGCCTTTATTGTGGTTTTCATGGGAGGAATGGGAGAGGCAGGGTGAGCAGGTTAAGGAGTGGGTATTTTGAATAATTTCAGCAGGCTTTGTGGCATAGTGGCTGTCCCTAGTTGCTTGGTACCTGGCCCTGGGATAATAGAAGGGGGGGTGGGGGAGTGTGGGCTCTGGAATGGTTGGTTTGCACATGAAAAGCACACCAAAAGGGGGACTTTATTATCTCCAGGAATTGGCTGGTTCTGGGAGGTACAGCTTCCCCGTGATCAATAAGGCCCCAGATATCAAAACATTGGAATGAAAAGGTATGCTTAATATTCATGATACTGCCAATCCCTGTGCCTCTGAGATGGAGGTCTGTGTGCAAGATGGCTCACTTCTAGACTTCCTCCACTTCCTGTTCATGGTTCTGCTTTCGTGGATATAATCTGATTATGACAAGTGAGGACTTATCATCCATCTACTCTCCAGCTTCCAAAATCCTTTGTTGTTGTGTTCTCCCTCATTCTGTTTGAATATGAGATATTTATGCCTTTTTAAAAATCCTTTATGGTCATTTGAGTGAGGTTTGGAGAGGTAGCAAAGGTGAGTGCTTGTGTTCAATCCACCACCTTTAACTGGTAGTCAGATACTACCTCTTGTACAAATGCTTTTTTCTTCTTACTTTGAAGGAATGGGAATATTTAACCACCCCGCTCCACCCCATCCACTCCTGCCCAATATAAGATATACACAGGGCCATATAACTTATCTTAAAATATTTGAAGGGCTCCTATATAGAAGAAGAGTGAGTTTATCCTGAGCACCTCCAGAGCATATCTAGGAACAATGAGTAAAAATTTTAGAGAGAGATTTTCCAGATAAATAAAAGAAAAAATATAACAGTCTAAAAATTTAATCTGCTGCCTCATGATATAAAGAGTTTTCCATCATGGAACTCATGGGAATGGAGTATACAGAAATGTCTGAGCCTAAAGATTCCTGATCCCCTAGGTCTTCCTGTTAGTTCTCTTTTGGAGCACTTACAATTACTGCATGTCTGTCTTCTCTTTGGTCTATGAGCATATAGGCAAGAACTGTTTTTATTAATCACCACTTTACCAGTTCGGTTTAGCATGGTGCCTGATACATTGTACATGCTCTGAAAAAAACAGTATTTACATAGCAGATCAAGAAGTAGTATGATATAAATTTAATCATGGCACTAGAAGAGGATTCTAGAAGAAATAGAACTAAGCAAAGATACTTAATTCAGTGTGGGATGATAAGGGAGGACTTCCTGAGGGTGGTGGCATTTAAATGAATTCTTAAGGAACATAAAAGAGTTAGTAAGGCAAGGAAGGACGGGAAGAGAATTCTAGGAGAGGAAACAGCATGATCAAAGTCGCAGAGACATTAGATAACATGATGCATTCTGAGAACTTATTCAAAATAGCAGAATAACAAGGAAAACATTGAGGGATATGGAGAGAGAGGAGACTAGAGCACAAGACCAGGGCAAAGTCATAATAATGGCAGTGAAGAGTCGCTCAAGGCTCTGAAGCCGAAAGTCTTACAATTCAGTTTGGAAAGGTCATCCTGTCAGCAATGTGTAGGATGGATGAGAGGTGAAGGCTAGAGGCACAGGACCAGTTGGGAATGTGGAAACTAGAACAAAACACTAGAACGTGAACAATTCATCCAAGTTCTTTGCCACTTGATAACAAGAATTGCCCTTCCTCCAGTTTCCAAGAAATAACCTCATTTCTGTCTGAGATCTCCCCAGAATGGCCTTCACTGTCATATTTCCAACAATATTCTCAGGTATCCTCTAAGAAGATTGTGGCTTTCTCTACAGCCCTCTGAATTTCTTTCTGAGCTCTCCCAGAATCACCCTTCACCATCTGTTCATGCCAATGTACGGTTTTTCCATTAGGCACCTCAAAACTCTTCAGCCTCTACCCATCACCCAGTTCCAAAGCCACTTCCACATGTTTAGGTGTTTGTTACTGTAGCACCCCACTTCCCAGTACCAATTTTCTGTCATAGTCTGTTCAGGCTGCTATAACAAAACACCATAGAATGGATGGCTTGTAAACCACAGAAATTTATTTCCTACAGCTCTGGAGGCTGGAAGTCCAAGATCAAGGCACTGGCAGATTTGGTGTCTGGTGAGGCCCCCTTCCTGGTTCATGGATGGTCATCTTCTCATAATGTCCTCATGTGGCAGAAAGAGCAAGAGAGCTCTCTGGGGTCTTGTCTGTAATGGCACCAATCTCATTAATGAGGGCCCTGCTCTTATGACCCGATCACCCACCAAAGCCCCCACCTCCTAATGCCATCACATTGGATGTTAGGATTTCAACAGATGAATTTGGGGGAGCGTGAGGGGACACAAATATTCAGTCTATAGCACCTGGCATCTATAATTGGTCAAAGAAGAACACACCATACCTCTTGCCATGCTGTTTTCAGTTATTATGCATGGAATGATTCTTCATTACAAACCTACAGACTCCTTTGGTGTTATTGCCCTGACTTCGCTTACCATTAGCTGACACTACTTATGCCTTCACCTCCCAGTACAACATGACCTAGGTCAGGATGACAGACAGTTTAGCTTCCTTACATGTGAACCAATGGCACTAATTCAGCTCGTGTGTCAATAGATGGACTCTACATATTACTTTGTCACAGTTTAAAATTTGATACTTTTAAACATCTAGACAAATAAGATATAGTTTTGATCAAAGACAATATTTTCCTCCAAGGTTTTAAGCATGACTGATTTAAAATAATGTTACTATTTACAGTGTTTGGTATATGGAAGTCACTCAATAACTATATGATAAACGAATAGACTCTTCAGGTCAGGAAATCAATGTAACTAGCCCAAGGATGGCAAACTGTGTTATGTTCTAAAAATGGTCATGGTCAAAATCTCAGATACATAGTGAGAAGGTGAGCTTTGGGGACCCTGAATGCTAGGCTGAGACATTTGGATGTTATGGAGAGATTTGTTTATAATCAGATATCTCCTTTAAGAAAGATAATTCTGAAACTTTCCATTTCAGGGCGGTTATTTTCACCCTTTCAAATGCCATTGAAATAACCAGTGTAATATAAAAATAGGAATAATTCTGTTTCAAGGACGGAAAAAGAGGAGGTATAGGACAGAGCAAGTTCTAAAAGACAAAGTGCAAACAGGACCAGATCAGGGGGGGGGGCGGAAATTGAGCAGTCTGTAATTTAATAAATGGAAAAGAAGAAACCTGCTTGGGAAATGAGTAAATGGTGTCCATTACTGAACCCAAATTCCCAAGTGATGAGCAGAAGTAGCAGAGCTCAGGGCTGGCAGAGGAGGCCCCGCCAGGAGAACAGTGCTCCTCACGCCTGCCCTTGTGAAATGAGCAGGAAGGGGATTGATGCTGTGGACCCCACCACGGGCACTGGGGCCTGTTGCCAGGTGGGCATGGGAAGATGGGGTGGGACCAGCACCAAGGAACAAGACTTGCAGAAGCAACCAGTTGGCACATCAGTGAATTTCTCTGAGACAGCTTCCTCAATACCTCAAACAGGCTATTTATACTCGAAATCCTGCCAAATCACCACAGAAAATATAAAATTTTACCCCTTCTTTTTTGGGGACCAAAAGAATTGCCCAAGGACTCAGATAATCTCCAACACAAGTCATCTCAAATCCCAATACTGGACCAATATAGATACTCTTTGTTTGGATAAATAAACAGAAAAGTTAACAAATTTCAAAAAGTTTATTGACAAACACACACACACACGCACACACACACATGCAAACACTTGAACACACACAAAGACTTGAACATATAAAGTGTTGCTATGACAGGAATGTGAATAGGAAGACCCAATATGACAAAGATGACAGTTTGCCCCAAATTCATCTCGAGTGTTTGTTCATGCAATCCCAACTAAAACCCGAAAGGGATTGTATGGAGCTTTTCACCAGAATTTCCTCTGCTCTGAGGAATTCATTCCTCAGAAAAGGAATTACGAGCAAGCACTACACATCTTCCTTTGATCTGATTCCACATATACTGAGAGAAATTGCTCGACATTTGTGGCGTGTAGATGGTATTTTTCTTCATATTCCGGTACTAATGCAAGTTGTTTTGATTATCAATTACTATGTAACACACAACCCCAAAATTTAGTAATTTAAAACAACAATCATTTATTTGCTTGTGATTTTGCAATCTGGGCCAGCTCCATGGGCAGCTCGTCTCTGCTCCACATGGCACTGGTGGGGCTGGTGGGACTGAGGCTGGGAGTTCATTTCTAAGGGAGCTCCAGGCTGTCACGTGGGAGTTCAGCAGGGCCTGCGGAGGCCTTTATTCTTGGCCATGTGGCCTTCCCACTTGACTGGTGACGTTTCTCACAGCATGGCTCCTGGGTTTCAGAGAAAAGAAGCAGAGGCTCACTAATGCCTGGGCTCAGAGATCCCAGAATGTCACTTCTCTGCATTCACCTGGACAAAGCAGCTCCAGGCCCAGGTCAAACTCAAGAGGAGACATAAGATCTCCCACCTGATGGAAGGACCCGCATACATGGACAGGGATGGGCAGAATCACATGGGGGCCATCTTTAGAGAATATTTACTACTCAGGTTGCTCCTCAATTTTATATTTCATTGGCCATTTTGATCAGTTTCCATAAAAGATATCCAAATGTCGGCACTTAAGCCACCTCCCTTCTTAGAAGTAGTGTCAAAGAATTATTAATGAAATTACAACTCATATTAACTAAAGTGGTGTTTCCCAGAAAAGAAGCACAACGTTGCTATTCTAATTTTTTATTGAGGTATAATTTACATTCAGTGAAATAAATAGTCTTAAGTGTATAATTCAGTGAGTTTTGGTGCACGCATACAGCTGTGTAACACATACCTGTATCAAGGTATAGAATATATCCCTCACCTTAGAACATTCCCTTGTGCCTTTTCCTTGTCAAGGCATGTTCCCAGAGGGAACCAATGTTTTGATGTTTTTCATCTTAGATTAGATTCGCCTACTCCAGAACTTCATATAAATGAAATTATAAACACCTACTCTTATGTGCTAGACTTCTTTTGTTCAGCATAAAGTTTTTTAGATTCATTCATGTTGTTTCGCATATTTTGTTCCTTTTAATTATGAGTAGTATTTCATTTTATGAATATACTATAGTTTAGTAACTATTCATCTGTTAGTGGTTATTTGGATTGTTTCCAGTTTTGGATTAGTACAAACAAAGCTGCTTTGAACATTCTTGTATAAGTCATAAACATAAGATTTTATTTCTCTTGGGTTAGGGTTAGGAATTCACATGGAAGTGAATTGCTGAGTCGTAGAGAGGATATCTCTTCAATTGTACAAGAAATTTTCAAACACTTTTCCAAAGTGGTTGGACTAGAATTCCAGTTGCTTTGCATCTATGCAAGTATTTGGTGTTGTCAGTCATTAATTGTAGGCATTCTAGAGGTGTGAAGGTATCTCATTGTTGTATTAATTTGCATTTCCCTGATGACTAATGATGTCGAGCACATTTTCATGCACTTATTGTCCATTCATATACCTTTCCTTGTGAAGTGGCCATTAAAATATTTTGCGCATTTCTACTTGTGTTGTTTGCCTTTCTATAAATGAGTTTTATATGTTTTTAATATAAGTTCTTTTTCTGATATAAGTCCTTCATCAGATGTGATTATTACAAAACATTTTCTCCCACTCTGTGACTTGTCTATTCATTTTCTTAACCATGTCTTTTGATGAGTAGAAGTTTTAAATTTTTACTATGTCCAACTTATCAGTATTTTCTTTTACAGTAAGTTCTTTCTGGGTTCTAAGAAATATTTGCTTACCCTAAGGACATGAAGATATTCTCCTTTGTTTTCTTCTAGAAGCCTTAGAGTTTTAGCTTTTACATCTAGGTTAATAGTCCATCACAGATGACTTTTTGAGTACAGTGTGAGGTAGGGACTGAAATTTTTTAAAAAATATAGGTATCCGGTTATTCCAGCACCATTTTCTCTTTCTCTAGTGAATTGTTTTGGAGTTTAGGTTAAAAATCAATCGACCAGGGGCTTCCCTGGTTGCACAATGGTTAGGAATCCGCCTGTCAATGCAGGGGACACAGGTTCAAGCCCTGGTCAGGGAAGATCACACATGCCGCGGAGCAACTAAGCCCATGCGTCACAACTACTGAGCCTGCACTCTAGAGCCCATGAGCCACAACTACTGAGCCCATGTGCCACAACTACTGAAGCCCATGTGCCTAGAGCCCATGCTCCACAACAGAGAAGCCACTGCAATGAGAAGCCCGTGCACCGCAACGAAGAGTAGCCCCCACTCGCCACAACCAGAGAAAGCTCACACGCAGCAACGAAGACCCAATGCAGCCAAAAATAAATAAATAAATTTTTTAAAAAGTTTTTTTTTTAAGTAGAAAAAAAAATTCAATTGACCATATTCGTGTGGGTCTATTTTTGGATTCTATTCTGTTTCAATGGTCTATGTATCTTGTTTATTTACTTTTATTAAAATTCTTAACATCAGAGAGTCTCAGTTCTTAAATTTTTTTTTTTTCAAAATTGTTTTGGCTGTCTTAGTTTCTTTGCATAACTTTTAGATCATCTTGAAATTTTCAGCCCAAAAGTCTGCTGGATTTTGCTTGGAACTGCACTGAATCTATAGATCAATTGGAGAGAATGGACAACTAAACGGTATTGAGTTCCAATCATGTACATAATATATCTCTCCAGTTATTTAAGTCTTCTTTAATTTATCTCAGCAATAAGTATCACATACTTTAATTTAAAATGTTTGTTTATAATCTGCTCTAATTACTGTAATTCGTAATCTGTGTAAAACCATAATAGGAAATTTCAAGATGGTATGACATATTTTTGCCCACAATCTAATAGAGGAGCAAAGTAGCTTCATTACTGTTTTAGAAGTAGAAAACTTTGAATAACATTTTTAATTGAAGAGATGAAATATGCACACATTTAATAATAGCACAAAGATAGAATTTGATAAGAGTTATAAAAGAGTTACACACTGTACAAGACAAAAGCCAAGGAGAAAGCAAATTTAGCCTTTGATTTCTCTTAACTAGTTAAAAATAATAAAAACATACTTACATGAATCTGTCACTCAAATATATGAAAAATTGAACTCCGAAAGACCTAAGAATTGGGAAAATAAAAAAGTTTTTTATACAACTTCGACATCCAAGTTGGCATTCAGCATGGATAACAATCTATTTTTTTAATTTAATATTTTCCTTTATAGAGACTGCTCATCTTTACTTCATTAGACATTTCAGCATTTAATAATCAACATAACCAAGCTAAGTTCTTCAAATTTGATATTTTACTTTAATTAAAAGTAGCTGGTCAATGATCAAGTGGGATTTATCCCAGGAATGTAAGGGTTCTTCAATATACACAATTAACAAATTGAAGAATAAAAACCATATGATCATCTCAATAGATGCAGAAAAACTTTTGACAAAATTCAACACCCAGTTATGATAAAAACTCTCCAGAAAGTGGGCATAGAAGGAACATACCTCAACATAATAAAGGCCATATACAACAAACCCACAGCAAACATCATTCTCAACGGTGAAAAACTGAAAACACTTCCTCTAAGATCAGAAACAAGACAAGGATGTCCACTCTTACCACTATTATTCAACATAGTTTTGGAAGTCCTAGCCATGGCAATCAGAGAAAAAAAAGAAATAAAAGGAATACAAATTGGAAAAGCGGAAGAAAAATTGTCACTGTTTGCAGATGACATGATACTATACATAGAGACTCCTAAAGATGCCACCAGAAAACTACTAGAGCTAATCAATGAATCTGGTAAAGTTGCAGGATAAAAAATTAATGCAGAGAAATCTCTTGCATTCTTATACGCTAACAACAAAAGATCAGAAAGAGAAATGAAGGAAACACTCCCATTTACGACTACAACAAAAAGAATAAAATACCTAGGAATAAACCTACATAAGAAGGTAAAAGACCTGTACTCAGAAAACTATAAGACACTGATGAAAGAAATCAAAGATGACACAAACAGATGGAGAGATATACCATGTTCCTGGATTGGAAGAATCAATATTGTGAAAATGTCTATACTACCCAAAACAACCTACAGATTCAATGCAATCCTTATCAAATTACCAGTGGCATTTTTTACAGAGCTAGAACAAAAAACTTAAAATTTGTATGGAGACACAAAGGACCCCAAATAACCAAAGCAGTCCTGAGGGAAAAAAACAGAGCTGGAAGAATCAGACTCCCTGACTTCAGATGATACTACAAAGCTACAGTAATCAAGACAATATGGTACTGGCACAAAAACAGAAATATAGATCAATGGAACAGGATAGAAAGCCCAGAGATAAACCCATGCACCTATGGTCAACTAATCTATGACAAAGGAGGCAAGGTTATAGAATGGAGAAAAGACAGTCTCTTCAATAAGTAGTGCTGGGAAAACTGGACAGCTACATGTAAAAGAATGAATTTGGAACACTCCCTAACACTGTACACAAAAATAAACTCAAAATGGAGTAGAGACCTAAATGTAAGACCAGACACTATAAAACTCTTAGAGGAAAACATAGGAAGAACACTCTGACATAAACCACAGCAAGGTCTTTTTTTACCCACCTCCTAGAGTAATGGAAATAAAACCAAAAATAAACAAATGGGACCTAATGAAACTTAAAAGCTTTTGCACAGCAAAGTAAACCATAAACAAGATGAAAAGACAACCCTCAGAATGGGAGAAAATATTTGCAAATGAATCAATGGACAAAGGATTAATCTCCAAAATATATAAACAGCTCATGCAGCTCAATATTAAAGAAACAAACAACCCAATCCAAAAATGGGCAGGAGACCTAAATAGACATTTCTCCAAAGAAGACATACAGATGGCCAAGAAGCACATGAAAATCTGCTCAACATCACTAATTATTAGAGAAATGCAAATCAAAACTACAGTGAGGTATCACCTCACACCATTCAGAATGGGCATCATCAGAAAATCTACAAACAATAAATGCTGGAGAGGGTGTGGAGAAAAGGGAACCCTCTTGCACTGTTGGTGGGAAAGTAAACTGATACAGCCACTATGGAGAACAGTATGGAGGTTCCTTAAAAAACTAAAAATAGAATTACCATATGACCCAGCAATCCCACTACTGGGCATATACCCAGAGAAAACCATATTTCAAAAAGACACATGCACCCCCATGTTCATTGCAACACTATTTACAATAGCCAGGTCATGGAAGCAACCTAAATGCCCATTGACAGATGATTAGATAAAGAAGATGTGGTACATATATACAATGGAATATTACTCAGCCATAAAATGGAACAAAATTGGGTCATTTGTAGAGACGTGGATGGACCTAGAGACTGTCATACAGAGTGAAGTAAGTCAGAAAGAGAAAACCAAATATTGTATATTAATGCACATACGTGGAATCTAGAAAAATTGTACAGATGAACCAGTTTTCAAGGCAGAAATAGAGACAGTGATGTAGAGAACAAACGTATGGACACCAAGGGGGGAAAGTGGTGGGGGTGGTGGGGGTGGTGGGATGAATTGGGAGGTGGGGATTGACATATATACACTTACATGTATAAAATTGATAACTAATAAGAACGTGCTGTATAAAAAAATAAAAATAAATAAAATTCAGAAAAAGAAAATAAATTAAAAAACAAAAAACAGTATCTTTCTCTTTAATAATCTATATGGGAAAAGAATCTGAAAAAAATAGATATGTGTAAAAACTAAACTAATTAAACAGCAAACTAAATCACTTTGCTAAATCACCTGAAACTAACACAACATTGTAAATCAACTATACTCCAATGTAAAATAAAAAATTAAAACAAAACAAAACAAAAAAAGTAGCTGGTCATTAAGTAGACACTTCTTCAAAGAAGACATAGAGAGGCCGACAGACTTATGAAAAGATGCTCATCATCGCTAATTATTAGAGAAATGCAAATCAAAACTACAATGAGGTACCACCTCACACCAGTCAGAATGGCCATCATTAAAAAAACAAATCTCTGCTCTTTCCTTGGGTACAGACTTGAGTCAAATAAAAGGTGGACTTAATTGCACTGAAAATGTCCAACAATCCCATGGAAGTGAAAAGCAGGGTGGGAGTGGAGGAGAAAAAGAATGATTTGGGGAGGATACCCTTCAAGATGTTTTATTAAAAAGAAGTTTCCCTCAAATTTTAATCTGCAGATTTATTCTCTGAGACCCACTAGGATTTTTTCTTTTCCCCTTTAATAAAAATTGTGGTAAAATATACTTAACATAAAATTTACCACTTTGACCATTTTTAAGTGTACAGTTCAGGGGCATTAAGTACATTCACATTGTTGCACTACCACCACCACTATCCATCCCCAGAACTTTTTTCATCTTGCAAAACTGAAACTGTACTCATTGAACACTAAATCCCTATTCTTCCCTCCCCTCTGTCTCTGGCGACCACCATTCTACTTTGTGTCTCTATGAATTTGATTACTTTCGGTACCTTATATAAGTGGAATCATACAGCATTTGTCCTATTATGACTCAGCATAATGTCTTCAAGGTTCATCCATGGTGTAGCATGTGTAAGAATTTCCTTCCTTTTTAAGACTGAATAATAGTCCATTGTATGTCTGTATCACATTTTCTTCATCATTTCATCTATAGATGGACACTTGGGTCGCTGCCACTTTTTGGTTCTTGTGAATAATGTTGCTATGGACATGGTTGTGCAAATATCTGTTTGAGTCCTTGCTTTCAATTCCTTTCACCAAATACCCAGAAGTGGAATTTCTGGATCATATGATAAATTCTATTTTTAATTTTGTTTTTATGAACTGCCATAATGTTTTCCATAGTGGCTACCCCATTTTACATTCCTACCATCAAGCAGTGCATAGGGTTATAATTTCTCAACATCCTTGACAACACTTGTTATTTTCTGGCTTTTGTTTGTTTTGTAATAGCCATCCTAATGAGTGTGAAGTGGTATCTCACTGTGGGTTTTTGTTTTTGTTTTTTGTGGGTTTTTTTGCAGTACACTGGCCTCTCACTGCTGTGGCCTCTCCCGTTGTGGAGCACAGGCTCTGGACACACAGGCTCAGCGGCCATGGCTCATGGGCCCAGCTGCTCTGCAGCATGTGGGATCCTCCCGGACCAGGGCACGAACCCGTGTCTCCTGCCTCGGCAGGCGGACTCTCAACCACTGCACCACCAGGGAAGCCCCTCACTGTGGTTTTGATTTGCATTTCACTAATGATTAGTGATATTGAGCCTCTTTTCATGTAATTATTAGACATTTGTGTATCTTCTTTCAAGTCTTTTGTCCATTTCTTAATCAGGTTTTTTTTTTTTCTTTTTTTTTAAAGGGGGTCACTACATTACTCAAGTTTAAGAGACAATACTAAACAAATCTTAGAGATAAGGTAGCTATCTGACATTAAGTTTCTTGCAAAATAATCACTATGTTTACATTTATAAAACTATATCGAAATTATAGGTAAAACAATTTCTAAATGTTTTAATTAAATTAATTTTAAAAATTACTGCAAGTGAAGTATAATTCACATACATAAAAGTGTCCATAAGGGTAGAGTTTGGTGGATTTTCATGAATGGGACACACCTGTGTAACTAGCGCCAAGATCAACAAATAGAGCCCATTGGAACTCCCCTCCCATTCACTATCCACCCTCCCCCCACAAAGGTAACCACTAACCTAACTTTTAGCAGATTATTTTTCCTGTTTTTGTGCTTTACAGAAATGGACTTACTCATATGTCCTTTTGAGACAGGTTGGGACCTGGGACCCTTTGCTGCAGTGCTGCAATGGACATGGACACACCTCTCCTCAAGCAGCAAAATACAAGAAAACTGTATGGGACTAAAAATAACTGCGTGCATGTACAGTTGGGGAAAATTCTGGACCTAAAATATACAAGGAGACCAAAAAACCCAACTGCCACTTTTGAAGAGCCTGGAGCAAAAACAGGATGTCAGGAGCAAAAGCAGGGCACTGAGCATGCCCCCTGCACACAACACCACCCAAGGAGTAGGCAAACCACCTAAGCCCCACTTCTGGCCCGACCCCTGGACACACCCCTACCGTCACCCCATATAAGGAAACTGCTCCCCTTGGGGAGTGAGCAAGGAAAGCTGTTACTTATTTTCACTCCTCCCTGCTGCAGCAGGGGTCCCAATAAAGCCTTGCCTGAATTTCTTGTATGGCCACTAGTCAATTTCTATTGACTGGGGAAGGCCAAGAACCCTGGTCGGTAACATATTTGTGGCACCAAACGTGGGGCACTTGTCCCCTTCTGGGGACAGGATCTGGGCACCTCTGGGACCACTGAACTCAGCTTCCCCGTGTGTGACAAGCGGCCACTTGAACCTCTTGCTTCAACGTCACATTTGGTAAAGTCTGCCTTCCTGGCCCCTGAGGGCCCCAGTACCCTCATTCAGGCAACACGTTCCCCCTCTCCTTTGTCCTTTTTCTTTTTTCTTTTGCTTGTCTGGCTGTTCTCTTGCTTTTTGATTTATTTGGTTCTGTTTTTGTTTCTTTTGTGGGTATGCATGTTTCCTTGTTTCTGTTTTTGTCTGTTTGATTTTACTTTTTACCATTTGTCTGGGTTCTCTTAGTCTTTTTTTTTAAATCCCCTTTATTGCTGGGACGAGCGAAATTGCAGGCTCTTGGTTCCTTGACCAGAAGTCGGGCCTGAGGCTCTGGGGTGGGAGCACTGAGTCCAGGATGCTGGACCACTAGAGACTTCCTGGCCCCAGGGAAAATTAATCGCAGAGAGCTCTCACAGAGGCCTATATCTGAATCCAAGACCTGGCTCCACCCAACTTCCAGCAGCTCCTGGCACTGGATGCCTCACACCAAACAACAAACAAGACAGGAACACAAACCCACCCATAAGCACAGAGACTACCTAAAGTCATACTAAGCTCACAGACAGCCCCAAACACACCACCTGATATGGCCCTGCTCATCAGAGGGAAAAAAACTCAGCTCCACCCACCAGAATGCAGGCACCAGTTCCTCCCATCAGGAAGCCTACACAAGCCACTGAACAAACCTCACCAACAGGGGCAGAGAACAGAAGTAAGGGGAACTATGACCCTGCAGCCTGGGGTAAGGAGACCTCAAATACTGTAAATTAGACAAAATGAGAAGAAAGAGAACTATCTTGTAGGTGAAGGACCAAGATAAAAACCCACAAGAACAAATAAATGAAGAGGAAATAGGCAAACTATCTGAAAAAGAATTCAGAGTAATGATAGTAAAGATGATCCAAAATCTTGGAAATAGAATAAATACAAGAAACATTTAACAAGGACCTAGAAGAACTAAAGAGCAAACAAACAGTAATGAACAACAGAATAACTGAAATTAAAAATACTCTAGAAGGAATCAACAGTAGAATAAATGAGGCAGAAGAATGGATAAGTGAGCTGGAAGATAGAATGATGGAAATAACTGCCACTGAGCAAAGTAAAGAAAAAAGAATGAAAAGAATGAAGGACAGTCTCAGAGACCTCTGGGACAATATTAAACGTACAAACATTCAAATTATGGGCATCCCAGAAGAAGAAGAAAAAAAGAAATGGGTGAGAAAATATTTGAAGAGATTATGTTAAAAACTTTCCCAACATGGGAAGGGAAATAGTCAATCAAGTCCAGGAAGTGCAGAGAGTCCCATACAGGGTAAAACCAAGGAGAAACACACCGAGACACATATTAATCAAACTAACAAAAATTAAACACAAGGAAAAAATATTAAAAGCAGCAAGGGAAAAAGCAAAAAATAACATACAAAGGAATCCCCATAAGGTTAACAGCTGATCTTTCAGCAGAAACTCTACAGGCCAAAAGGGAGTGGTAGGATATATTTAAAGTGATGAAAGGGGAAAACCTACAACCAAGATTCCTCTACCCAGCAAGGATCTCATTCAGATTCGACAGAGAAATCAAAAGCTTTACAGACAAGCAAAAGTTAAGAGAATTTAGCACCACAAAACCAGTTTTACAACAAATGCTAAAGGAACTTCTCTAGGTGGGAAACATAAGAGAAGGAAAAGACCTACAAAGACAAACCCCAAACAATTAAGAAAATGATAATAGGAACATAACATATCGATAATAACCTTGAATGTAAATGGATTAAATGACCCAACCAAAAGACACTGTCTTGCTGAATGGATACAAAAACAAGACCTGTATATATGCTGTCTACAAGAGACCCACTTCAGACCTAGGGACACATACAGACTGAAAGTGAGGGGACGGAAAAGATATTCCATGCAAATGGAAGTCAGAAGAAAGCTGGAGTAGCAGTACTCATATCAGACAAAATAGACTTTAAAATAAAGACTATTACAAGAGACAAGGAAGAACACTACATTATGATCAAGGGACCAATCTAAGAAGAAGATATAACAATTGTAAATATCTATGCACCCAACATAGGCACACCTCAATACATAAGGCAAAATGCTAACAACCATAAAGAGGGAAATCGACAGTAACACAATAATAGTAGGGGACTTTAACACCCCACTTACACCAATGGACAGATCATCCAAACAGAAAATAAATAAGGAAACACAAGCTTTAAATGACACATTAGAACAGATGGACCTAATTGATATTTATAGGACATTCCATCCAAAAAGAATAGAATACACTTTCTTCTCAAGTGCACACAGAGTATTCCCCAGGATAGATCACATCTCAGGTCACAAATCAAGCCTCAGTAAATTTAAGAAAATTGAAATCACATTACCCATCTTTTCCAACCACAATTCCATGAGACTAGTATCAATTACAGGAAACAAACTGTAAAAATATAGACAAATGGAGGCTAAACAATATTCTACTAAACAAGCAACAGATCACTGAAGAAATCAAAGAGGAAATCAAAAAATACCTAGAAACAAATGACAACGAAAACCTGACGACCCAAAACCTATGAGATGCAGCCAAAGGAGTTCTAAGAGGGAAGTTTATAGTAATATAATCCTACCTCAAGAAACAAGAAAAATCTCAAGTAAACAACTTAACCTTACACCTAAAGCAATTAGAGAAAGAAGAACAAAAAACCCCCAAAGTTAGCAGAAGGAAAGAAATCATAAAGATCAGCTTAGAAATAAATGAAAAAGACACGAAGGAAACAACAGCAAAGATCAGTAAAACTAACAGCTGGTTCTTTAAGAGGATACACAAAATTGATAAACCATTAGCCAGAGTCACCAGGCAAAACAGGGAGAAGATTCAAATCAACAGAATTAGAAATGAAAAAGGAGAAGTAACAACTGACACCACAGAAATACAAAGGATCAAGAGAGATTACTACAAGCAATTATATGCTAATAAAATGGACAACCTGGAAGAAATGGACAAATTCTTAGAAAAGTACAACCTTCCAAGACTGAACCCGGAAGAAATAGAGAATGTGAACAGACCAATCACAAGCACTGATATTGAAACTGTGATTAAAAATCTTCCAACAGGGCTTCCCTGGTGGCGCAGTGGTTGAGAGTCCACCTGCCGGTGCAGGGGACATGGGTTCATGCCCCGGTCTGGGAAGATCCCACATGCCGCAGAGCGGCTAGGCCCATGAGCCATGGCCACTGAGCCTGAGCGTCCGGAGCCTGTGCCCCGCAACGGAAGAGGCCACAACAGTGAGAGGCCCACGTACCACAAAAAAAAAAAAAAAAAATCTTCCAACAAAAAAAAGCCCAGGACCAGATGGCTTCACAGGCAAATGCTATCAGACATTTGGAGAAGAGCTAACACCTATCCTTCTCAAACTCTTCCAAAATATAGCAGAGGGAGGAACACTCCCAAACTCATTCTATGAGGCCACCATCACCCTGATACCAAAACCAGACAAAGATGTCACAAAAAAATGAAAATAACAGGCCAATATCACTGATGAACATAGATGCAAAAATCCTCAACAAAATATTAGCATACAGAATTCAACAGCAAATTAAATGGATTGTACATCATGATCAAGTGGGGCTTATCCCAGGAATGCAAGGATTCTTTAATATACACAAATCAATCAATGTGATACACCATAATAACAAATTGAAGGATAAAATCCATATGATCATCTCAATAGATGAAGAAAAACTTTTGACAAAATTCAACACCCATTTATGATAAAAACTCTCCAGAAAGTGGGCATGGAGGGAACCTACCTCAACATAATAAAAGCCATATATGACAAACCCACAGCCAACATCATTCTCAGTGGTGAAAAACTAAAAACATTTCCTCTAAGATCAGGAACAAGACAAGGGTACCCACCCTCACCACTATTATTTAACATAGATTTGGAAGTTTTAGCCATGGCAATCAGAAATGAAAAGGGAATACAAATTGGAAAAGAAGAAGTAAAACTGTCACTGTTTGCAGATGACATGATACTATACATAGAAAATCCTAAAGATGTCACCAGAAAGCTACTAGAGTTAATCAATGAATTTGGTAAAGTAGCAGGATAGAAAATTAATGCACAGAAATCTCTTGCATTCCTATACGCTAACAATGAAAAATCAGAAAGAGAAATTAAGAAAACACTCCCATTTACCATTGCAACAAAAAGAATAAAATACCTAGGAATAAACCTACCTAAGGAGGCAAAGACCTGTATGCAGAAAAGTATAAGAAACTGATGAAAGAAATCAATGACACAAACAGATGGAGAGATATGCCATGTTCTTGGATTGGAAGAATAAACGTTGTGAAAATGACTATTTCCCAAAGTAATTGACAGATTCAATGCAATCCCTATCAAATTACCAATGGCATTTTTCACAGAACTAGAACAAAAAATTTTACAATTTGTATGGAAACACAAAAGACCCTGAATAGCCAAAGCAATCTTGAGAAAGAAAAACAGAGCTGGAGGAATCAGGCTCCCTGACTTCAAACTATACTACAAAGCTACAGTAATCAAGACAATATGGTACTGGCACAAAAACAGAAATATGGATCAATGGAACATGATAGAAAGCCCAGAGATAAAGTTCAGAGATGAACATATGGTCACCTTATCTTTGACAAAGGAGGCAAGAATATACAATGGAAAAAAAGACAGCCTTTTCAATAAGTGGTGCTGGGAAAACTGGACAGCTACATGTAAAGGAATTAAATTAGAACACTTCCTGACACCATACACAAAAATAAACTCAAAATGGATTAAAGACCTAAATGTAAGGCCAAACACTATCAAACTCTTAGAGGAAAACATAGGCAGAACACTATATGACATAAATCACAGCAAGATCCTTTTTTTTTTTTTTTTTTTTTTTTTGCGGTATGTGGGCCTCTCACTGTTGTGGCCTCTCCCATTGCAGAGCATAGGCTCTGGATGTGCAGGCTCACCAGGCATGGCTCACGGGCCCAGCCGCTCCGCAGCATGTGGGATCTTCCCGGACCGGGGCATGAACCCACGTCCCCTGCCTCGGCAGGTGGACTCTCAACCACTGTGCCGCCAGAGAAGCCTGCAAGATCCTTTTTGACCTACCTCGTAGAGTGATGGAAATAAAAAAATAATAATAAACAAATAGGACCTAATGAAACTTAAATGCTTTTGCACAGCAAAGACAAAAAGACAACCCTCATAATGGGAGAAAATATTTGCAAATGAAGCAACTGACAAAGGATTAATCTCCAAAATATACAAGCAGCTCATGCAGTTTAATATTAAAAAAAAAAGCCAATCCAAAAATAGGCAGAAGACCTAAATAGACATTTCTACAAAGAAGACATACAGATTGCCAACAAACACATGAAAAGATGCTCAACATCACTAATCATTAGAGAAATGCAAATCAAAACCACAATGTGGTATCACCTCACACCAGTCAGAATGGCCATCATCAAAAAATCTACAAACAATAAATGCTGGAGAGGGTGTGGAAAAAAGGGAACCTCCTGCACTTTGGTGGGAATGTAAATTGATACAGCCACTATGGAGAACAGTATGGAGGTTCCTTAAAAAACTAAAAATAGGGACTTCCCTGGTAGCGAAGTGGTTAGGAATCTGCTTGCCAATGCAGGGGACATGGGTTCGAGCCCTGGTCCAGGAATATCCCACATGCCTCAGAGCAACTAAGCCCATGTGCCACAACTACTTAGCCTGCCCTCTAGGGCCCAAGAGCCACAGCTACTGAGCCCACATGCTGCAACTACTGAAGCCTACACGTCTAGAGCCTGTGCTCCACAACAAGAGAAGCCACTGCAATGAGAAACCTGCACACCACAACAAAGAGTAGCCCCTGCTCACCGCAACTAGAGAAAGCCCACGCACAGCAACAAAGACCCAACACAACCAAAACTAACTAAATAAATAAATAAATTTATATTTAAAAAAAACTTAAAAATAGAACTACCATATGACCCAGCAATCCCACTACTGGGCATATATATACCCTGAGAAAACCATAATTAAAAAAGATACATGTACCACAATGTTCATTGCAGTACTATTTACAATAGCCAGGATATGGAAACAATCTAAATGTCCACTGACAGATGAATGGATAAAGACAACATGGTACATATACACAATGGAATATTACTCAGCCATAAAAAGGAATGGAATTGAGTTATTCGTAATGAGGTGGATGGACCTAGAGTCTGTCATACAGGGTGAAGTAAGTCAGAAAGAGAAAAACAAATACTATATGCTAACGCACATATATGGAATCTAAAAGAACGGTACTGATGAACATAGTGGCAAGGCAGGAATAAAGACATGGACGTAGAGAACGGCCTTGAGGACACAGGGGTGGAAGGGGAAGCTAGGAAGAAGTGAGAGAGTAGCGCTGACGTATATACACTACCAAATGTAAAATAGATAGCTAGTGGGAAGCTGCTGCATAGTACAGGGAGATCAGCTCGATGCTTTGTGATGACCTAGAGGGGTGGGATAGGGAGGGTGGGAGGGAGGCTCAAGAGGGAGGGGATATGGGGATATATGTATACATATAGCCGATTCACTTTGTTATACAGCAGAAATTAACACAACATTATAATGCAATTATACTCCAATAAAGATATTTTTAAAAAAGAAAAATGACCATCATGTAGGCCAGACTAGGATGAGACGTTATATTACTTGTCTATCAGGAGAAATGAAAAGGTGTATGGTGAAGCCTGTAAATTATGATAAGGTCTGAGAGGTTACAAAGGAAAAAGATGAAAACCCAGCAGTCTTCCTGAGCCAGGTGACAGAGGCATTCAGGAAGTACACCAATACGGACCCTGAGTCTGCAGAAGGGAGGACACTATTAGCCATGCATTTTATCACCCAGGCTACTCCTGATATCCGAAGAAAATTACAAAAGCTTGAGGCTGGGCCCAAAACCCCATTATAAACCTTGGTAGAGAAGGCCCTCAAGGTCTATAACAACAGAGACTTAACGGCGGAGTCCAATAAGAATCAGAGGCTAATAAAGAAAATGCAGCTTTTGGCTGCTTTGATTCACCCACCACTTCACGTGGACCCTGGAGGGCCGAGGAGGCTGGACAAACCAACAAGAAGCTGCCTGGGCTGGAACCAGTGTGCCTTTTGTTGGTGAGGAGGGCACTGGAAGGGAGAATGTCCTGAGTGCCCTCCTGTGGGATGCCCAAAGGGCAAACCCGACCCACCCCAGTTCCTTGAGAACCTCTTGGATGAGAGATTCCCACACACTGACTGATGGGCCTGAGCACCTGCCCAGCTCCAGATCCCACTTGATCCATCCTCATTACTCCAGCAGAGCCTCGGGTCACCCTCAATGTGGCAGGTAGGAGAACTGAATTTCTTGTAGACACTGGAGCTGCCTGCTCTGTTCTGACTTGGGCAGCCATCACCTTCTCCAACCGTGACTGTGCTGTGACAGAAGTTGATAGACATCCAAAGGTAAGGCGATTTACATCTCCCCTTCCCTGCAGAATCGGGTCCATTATTATTACTCACTCCTTTTTGTATATGTCAGAATGCCCTGTCCCCCTCCTCAGAAGAGATTTGCTAAATAAGTTAGAAGCTAGTATATTCTTAGGACAGGGTGAAGTCTAAGAAGGTAAAGAATCGGAACAGAGAATGTATCTATGAGTAGCCCCAGATGATCCACCTGTTGGGCATCAAAATATTCCCCAAGACATCCCCCAAGAAATTAGAGAACAGGTAGATCCTGCAGTTTGGGATACCTTGGTACCAGGAAGGGCAAAATGTGTTCTCCCAATAAAAAGAAGGTTAAGGCCTGGGGATGAATACCCCTGGAAGAGACAATATCCTTTAAAGCCTGAAGGTGAATCCAACCACTGCTGAGGCGAATCCAACCGCTGCTCAGCAAATTCCTAAAACATGGACTCATTAGGCCCTGCCAATCCCCTTGCAATACCCTGATCCTCCCTGTTCAGAAGCCTAACAGGGAGTATTGGTTTGTGTAAGACTTACGAGCAGTGAATGAGGCCATCATGCCTATTCACCCACTAGTGCCAAACCCATCTACACTCCTCACCCACATGCCAGGAAGCACTCAGTATTTCTGTGTTTTGGACCTCAAAGATGCATTTTTCTGAATTCCTCTACATCTAGACTCTCAATACCTTTTTCCCTTTGCATGGAGGGACGCTGACACCCTGGAAGCTACCCGATATACATGGACGGTGCTGCCCCAGGGTTTTGGGACAGCCCCCATCTTTTTGGAAATGCATTAGCAAGGGAACTGAGGGAACTAAGCCTTGAGAAGGGAACTTTGCTACAATATGTTGATGATTTATTGACAAGTAGTGAGACCAAACAAGATTCAGATCAAAATACCGTTAAGGTCCTAAATTTTCCGGCAAAAAGGGGATATAAAGTCTCTCCAACCAAGGCTCAGATCTCACAGCAATGGGTTCAATATTTAGGATTTGTTTTGACCCCAGGGGCACGAACCCTGGCCATAGATCAAAAAATAGCAACTAGTGCATTACCATCTCCAACCACAAAGAGACAACTCCGAGGCTTTCTAGGTATGGATGGGTTCTGTCGTATCTGGATTCCAAATTATGGCCTTATTGCCAAACCCCTGTATGAGGCTCCAGAGGGAGAAAAAAGGGAACCCCTTTAATGGAATAGGGACCACAGCGGGCCTTTGAGACTCTAAAGACAGAGTTGAGTAGAGCACCAGCACTGGGGCTTCCAAATTTGGACAAGCCCTTTACCCTATACATTCATGAGAGGTCAGGGATAGCTCCAGGAGTCCTGACCCAAAAGCTGGAACCAGATCAGAGATCAGTGGCTTACTTTTCAAAACAACTGGACTCAGTGGCTCTGTGATGGTCAAGCTGCCTTTGGGCAGTAGCAGCCACAGCCCTGTTGGTAAATGAGACTTCCAAGCTCACCCTGGGACACCTCTTAGATGTGTTAACCCCTCATCAGGTACAATCTGTGCTGGAAGTCAAAGGACATCATTGGTCGACCGGAGGAAGGTTAACAAGTTATCAGGCCCTTCTAATGGACACCCCCGACATCCCCTTAAAGGTGTGCCAAACCCTGAACCCAGCAAATCTGCTTCCAAGTGGTTGAGAGTAGAGACGTACTGCATCAGTGTATGGAGACCATAGAACAAACTTACTCCTGCAGGCCTGATCTTCTAGATGAGCCTCTAGACAGCCCTGAGGTCAAATGGTTTACTGATGGGAGCAGTTTTGTAGAAATGGGGACCCAAAAGGCGGGGTATGCCATAGTTAGTCTAGATCAGGGGTGCCCAACCCCCGGGCCACAGACAAGTACCAGTCCGTGGCCTGCTAGGTACCGGGTTGCACAGGAGGTGAGCGGCGGGCGAGCGAGCGAAGCTTCATCTGTATTTACAGCTGCTCCCCATCGTCACATTACCACCTGAGCTTTGCCTCCTATCAGATCAGCGGCGGCATTAGACTCTCATAGGAGTGCAGACCCTGCTGTGAACCGCGCACGCAAGGGATCTAGGTTGCGCGCTCCTTATGAGAATCTAATGCCTGATGATCTGAGATGGAGCTGAGACAGTGATGCTAGCGCTGGGGAGCAGCTGCAAATACAGATTATCATTAGCAGAGAGGTTTGACTGCACAGAGACCATAATAAATCAATTGCTTGCAGACCCATATCAAAACCCTACCAGTGAGTGGCAAGTGAAAACAAGCTCAGGGCTCCGACTGATTCTGCATTATGGTGAGATGTATAATTATTTCATTATATATTACAATGTAATAATAATAGAAATAAAGTGCACAATAAATGTAATGCACTTGAATCATACCAATCCCACCCCCAGCCCCTGCCCCAGTCTATGGAAAAATTGTGTTCCACGAAACTGGCCCCTGGTGCCAAAAAGGTTGAGGACCGCTGGTCTAGATGAAGTCATAGAAGCCAAGGCTCTGCCACCCCAGACATCAGCCCAGAAGGCTGAACTAACTGCATTAATGAGTGCTTTGCAATTAGGGAAGGATAAGAAATTAAATATTTTTACTAACTCTAAATATGGGTTCCACGTGCTACATGCTCATGTTGCCATTTGGAAAGAAAGAGGAATGTTAACTGCTAAAAATTCCCCCATAAAACATAAAGATTTGATTCTGGCTCTTTTCGAAGCAGTGCAGCTTCCAACACAGGTCGCAGTAATCCACTGCAAGGGCCATCAGAGGGATGGCTCTTTTGTGAGATAAGGGAACAGCAAAGCTGATCAAATTGCAAAACAGGGAGCTTGGCTGCAGGAACCCAAACAAGTTATGGCTCTAGTGATTGGCACCCCTGAACTCTCTAGCCTTCCCCAGTATTCCCCACAGGTACATGAAAATGCTGAGAAGTAGAGCTATGAGAAGGGAAGCACAGGCTGGTATAAAAAGGAGGATAAGGTTCTAAGCCCTGAGGCCCAACGATGGAAACTCACTATGAGCTTACATGATGTCACCCACTATGGGAGGGATGCACTAAGGGACTTGGTGCAAAAGGCTTTTTCAGGGAAGGGGCTTAAAAGAACAGCAAAACAAATAACACTTGCCTGTGATTTATGAGCCCATAATAACCCACAGACCCATCCAATCCCTCCTTCGTTACTCAGGCCAATCCAATGCCAAGGGACATATCCAGGGGAAGTCTGGCAGTTAGATTTCACTCAAATGCCCCCATGATCAGGATATACATATCTTCTGGTGTTTGTTGATATTTTCACAGGATGGGTTGAAGCCTTCCCCACCTGATCTGAAAAGGGGTTGGACGTCTGTAAGTCCCTTTTAAAAGAAATAGTTCCTCGGTTTGAACTTCCAAAGTCCCTCCAGAGTGATAATGGGCCCTCTTTTATAGCCAAAATCACACAGAGACTCACAACGGCCCTAGGGATAGACTACAAGCTACACACCTCTTGGCACCCCCGGTCCTCAGGGAAGGTAGAGAAAATGAACCATACTTTAAAGAAAACCTAGCAAAGCTCTGCCAAGAAACTCATGCACTCTGGACCAACTTGCTTCCTTGCACTCCTCAGGGTCCATGTAGCCCCCAGGAGTGGTCTGAGGCTTAGCCCATTTGAAATGACCTATGGGAGGCCTTTTCTTACTACTGACATTCTACTAGATGAGGAAGCGAGCCAGGCCCTGAGATATATTATTAATGTAGGACAAGTTCAGAGGGCAATCCAGGACTATGCCCACAAGGCACTGCCGACTCCCACTAAAATTACAGAGGAAGGAGCAGTTCCTTTACAAATAAACCCCGGGAACCAAGTTCTTCTTAAAACCTGGAAAGAGGGGTCCCCCCCAACACCAACTAATGCCAAAATGGAAGGGCCTCTATAAAGTAATTTTAGCCACCTCTACTGCTGTCAAACTTCAAGGGACATCTAGTTAGGTACATTTGTCCAGACTAAAGCTTTTACCTCCAGAAACCCCGCAGGTCACAACAGAAGAACAATACACCTGTGAGCCAGTGGACAATCTGAGATACCCATTCAAAAGACAGGCACCATCAACAGATAAGTAAAATGATGTAGTGGGTTGGCTCCTATTTGAACCCTTAACAGGACTTGGGACCTCTCTTCTTACCTTAGCTGATGTGGTTCTTGACAATTTTCTGGCCCTTGATTACCTTCTGGCCGAACAAGGCAAGAGTGGCTTCATAATTTTGGCAGGGACCATACTGCCTCCCTTGTCTGGTCAACAGTTAAGGAAGCCCAAAGTTAACCCTGGTTCCTTCCCTTACTAAGCCCTTTAATGGCTATCATTGTTCTTCTCCTTTTTAGCCCTTGTTTGTTTAACCTTTTGGTTAAGTTTGTGTCTTTCAGGCTCCAACGGTTTGAAGTAAGGCTCATGTTGGCTCAAGGAATTCAGCCCATTCCAGCGGAAGGTGGCCCAAGTCCCTACAGGTCCTTGAAACAGTCAGCGAGGGACATCTAGGGCAGGCTAGGGTCTGCGGCCCCTGTCCAGCAGGAAGAAGTTTCAGAAGAAGAGACCTTCAGCCCCTTACCCTTAAGAATAAGGGTGTAGAGTCTCTCGGGGGGAATGAGACAGGCTGGGACCAGGGACCCTTTGCTGCAGTGCTTGCACATGGACACACCTCTCCTCGAGCAACAAAATACAAATAAACTGTATGGGACTAAAAATAACTGCGTGCATGCGCCGTTGGGGCAAATTCTGGACCCCCAAAATACAAAGAGACCAAAAAAGCTAACTGCCACTCCTGAAGAGTCTGGAGCAAAAGCAGGGTACTGCACATACCCCCTGTACTCAACACCACCTAAAGGGGTGGGCAGACCACCTAGGCCACACCTCTGGCCCAACCCTTGGATACACCCCTACCCTCACGCTATATAAGGAAAAAGCTTGCTCCCCGCCCGCCCGCTCCCCCCCCCCCCCACAACGAGCAAGCCAGCAAGCAAGGAAATATGTTGCTTGTTCTCTCTCCCCCATGCTACAGCAGGGGTCCCAATAAAGCCTTGCCTGAATTTCTTATCTGGCCTCTAGTCAATTTCTATTGATTAGGGAAGGCCAAGAACCCTGGTCAGTAACACTTTCGTGTCTGACTTTTTATGCTCAACTTTATGTTTCTGCAGTTCATCCATGTTGTTGCCTGTAGTTGCAGGTCACTCTTCTCATTGCTGAGTAGTATTCCAGTATATGAACACTGTGAATGTATTAATTTATTCTATTGTTGATGGTCTTTTGCGATATTTCCATTTGGGTGTATTAAAACAAATGCGTCTGCGAACATTCTGATAATTGTTGGTGCCCCCGTAAGCACACGCTTCTCTTGGCTGAACACACAGACATGGAACTACTAGGTCATAGGGTATGCTTCTTTACTAGCACGCCAAATTGTTTTTTAAAGTTATTCTAGCTTACATTCCAGCAGCAGGACAGAAGGATTCAGCTACTCCACAACCTCGCCAACACTTGGTATTTTCCTTTTTTTTTTTTTCTATTCTATTTCACAGTATTAAAACAACTGAAGCAAAGTTTAGGTTGCTTTGGGAGCCAACTTTTGGATTTCTTTTGGTTCTCTTTATTATTAAGCATCGCAGACTTGCACTTGGTCCAGTCACAGAGTACGGACCAAGTGCGTTTTCGACTTTGCTCCAGTTTTGCTCACTCCGCCACTTGGATGTCCTCCGGTCAAGAGTATAAGATGTGCATCCAGGGAGGGCACGTCCTGTGAGGACTCTGAAAGCTGACCACTGGGTAAACGAAGCGTTTGCGGCCCTTCCTCGGCAGCGTCCTCTCCCGCCAGCCTCCTGGAACCCCACCAGCCACAGCTGCCTCACAGGGAACGCGGCGCCCCTCAGCCTTGGCCAACTCGGGGGCGGGGCAGCGGGGCGAGGCCGGCGGCGCGCGCGTGCGCACTGAAAGTCCGGCGCATGCTCCGAGTGGGGGGCGTCCGCGGCAGAGGGTAGGCGAGTCTCCCGCGCCCTACCTTCCGCGGCGGGGCCGCAGCGATCTGCTGGTTCCGAGTTCTTCTGCCAATAAAGTTCCTGAAAAAAGTCACAGTCATTCTTAAAAGAGCAAAAGAGGGCGCGAGCCGGCTGGAGGCCCTGTCGGAGGGCTGGCGCACCGGGCGGCGGAGACAGCGGTTACACCGCGACCTGGAGGAGCGGTCGCGCCGGGCGGCGGGCGGCGGGCGGCGCGGGGACGGTGAGTAGCGGCTCGCGCCCGGGGCGGCTGGCCGCACTCATCGCCCTCGACCGCGGCTGGCTGCGGAGGACCCGCCCGTCCCCGCGGCCCGGGATGTGCCCACCGGGGGCCGGACAGGGGCTCGGCGGGAGACTCCAGGCCGGGCGCCCCCCTCCGGGTCGGCCGCCGCGCGCGCACTTCGAGTGCGGGGCCCGGGTCCCCGCGGCAGGCGGTGGGCGCAACCCCCGGCGCCTCCTCCCCTCCCCGCGCCCCCGCCTCCCTGGGGTGGCCCTCGGGCGGGGAGGTGCAGCGGGGCGGTGGGGACTGGGCATTAGGTGTGGGTTGGGGCTGGTGGGGAAAGGGCCCAAGCCCCACCCTGGCTTCCAGACCCCGTCCTGGGCGGCGGGCCCCTTCCCTGCCTGCGGCCCCACCCAGCCCGGGTGTTGCTCGGGTTCCGCTCGAATATGAATGAGCCTGACTACGCGGTCTCCTTGACACTGGCTACCGCAGAGTCACTTCACTCGGGGATCCCAGTGGCAGTACAGTCTGAAAAGGGCTGTCTACTTCTCCAGGTTTTATGTAACTCCTGACATCTTCTAGGTAACTTCATTGAACTTGAGAAGTTTTTCAGTGCTTTTATAAATATAATCATACCTGTGCTGAAGTACAGGCTGTGATGAAAAAGCCACCATTTCGATCAGTGAGTTAACTCATCCTTTACTTTTCTAATGTATTGGACGGCTGTTGGTTGGCAAAATCTTTAAAATTAAACTTGGAAGAAGAACACATGTAAAGTGTTACTGTCAAGCTTTTAAAGTATTGTACTCAGAATTATGCTAATTTTCTAAGAATTTAATTGTTTTGGTATAGTTCTTTAAGTTTGTAGAGTATTGGCTGATAATCACAGGAGTCAGACTGCCTGTGTTAAAATCTGATTCCACTTACTTTTCTTTACATTTTATTATTTTAAAAATTATTATATGGTAAAATTGACTTTGTTGGGGGGTGTGCAGTTCTGTGAATTTTAGATATATGTAACTACCATAACAGTCAGAATTTAGAACAGTTCAATCACCTCCAAAACACTCATGCTATCCTTTTATATCCTCCCCCTTACCCCAAGCCCTGGCAATTACTGATCTTTTCCAGAATGTCATAGAAATGGAATCATGCAACATGTAACCTTCTTTCACTCAGCATAATGCCTTTGAGATTCCTTCGAGTTGTTGGATGTATCAACAATTTATTCTTTTTTTATTGCTGAGTAGTATTCTATTAGATGGATGTGCTCCCAATGAAAGACATTTGGATCGTTTCCAGTTTTTGGTGATTATGACTATAGCTGCTATAAACATTGCTATACAGGTTTTTGTGTGAACATAAGTTTTCATTTCTCTAGGGTACTGCTAAGATTGGGATTACATGATCATATAAAGTATGTTTAACTTTGTAATACACTGTCACACTGATTTCCAGAGTGGCTGTATCATTTTGCATTCTCACCAGCAACATGTGAGAGTTCCAGTTGCTTCATCTCCTCTCTAGCACTTTGTATTGTCGGATTTTTTAGTTTAGCCATTCTAATAGGCATGTAGTGGTATCTCGTGGTCTTAATGTGTCTTTAACTAATGGCTAAAGATGTTGAATATCTTTTCATGTACTTAATTGGCATATATAATCTCGGGTGAGTATCTGGCCAAGACTTTTGCCTATTTTTAAATTCAGTAGTTTCTTTCTTATGTTGAGTTTTAAGGGTTCTTTATCTTTCCTGGATACAAGTTGTTAGATATGTTTTGCAAAAGTTTCTTGCAGTCTGTAGCTTCTTTTCATTGTTTTAACAGTGTCTTTCACAGAGCTAATGTTTTTAATTTTGATGAAGTCTAATTTATCCATATTTCCTTTTGTACATCTTTTGGTAGCATGTCTAAGAACTTTGCCTAATCCCAGGTCAAGAAGATTTTCATCTTCTAGATATTATAGTTTTATATTTAGATCTATAATCTTTTTTTTTTTTTTTTTTTTTTTTTTTTTTGCGGTACACGGGCCTATCACTGCTGTGGCCTCTCCCGCCGCGGAGCACAGGCTCCAGACACGCAGGCCCAGCGGCCATGGCCCACAGGTCCAGCCGCCCCGCGGCACGCGGGACCCTCCCGGACCGGGGCATGAACCCGCGCCCCCCGCATCGGCAGGCGGACCCCCAACCACTGCGCCACCAGGGAAGCCCTAGTTTAAATTCTATAAGGTGTGAGATTTAGGGGAAGGTTTACTTTTTTTTTGCATATGAATGTCCAGTTGTTCCATCACCATTTGTTGAAAAGACTGTCTTCTCCATTTAATAGTTTTGCACCTTTGTCAAAAATCAATTGGCTGTATTTGTGTGGGTCTATATTGGCCCTCTGTTCTGTTCCATTGACTTTTGTATCTTTCTCTTTGCCAGTATCAAACTTTCTTGATGGATGTAGTTTTATAGTGTCTTAAAGTTGGGTAGCATAATCTTCTCCAGCTTTATTCTTTTTCAAAATTGTTTTAGCTATGCTAGTTCATTTGCCTTTCCATATAAAGTTTAGAATCAGCTTGTCTCTAACTACAAAATATTCTGCTGGTACTTTGGAATTATATCAAACCATAGATCAGTTTGGGGAGAATTGCTGTTTTTACTTTGTTGACTCTTTCAATCTATGAACATGATGTATCTTTCCATTTATTTCTTTGTTTCATTAGTGTTTTGTAGTTTTCAGTATACAGATCCTGTACATGTTTTGTTAGATTTATGCCAAAGTATTTCATTTTGGGAGGAAACTATTGTAAATATCATTTAAAAAATTTTTGGCTTCAAATTGTACATTAAGATATTAGAAATTCAGTTGAGTGTTGTGTGTTGCTCTTGTATCCTATGTCCTTGCTAAACTCACTTATTAGTTCCAGGATTGTTTGTTTGAATCCTTGGAGTTTTCTAGATAGACAATCATGTCATCTGTGAATAGAAATAGTTTTTTTCCCTAATCTATAAGCATTTTAAGTATTTTAGTTGCCTGTTGCTCTGGCTAGGCCTAATGATAAACAGGAGTAGTGAGAGTGGACATCCTTACCTTGTTCTCAGTCTAAGGGGGAATTCAATCTGTCTTTCAGAATGAAGTGTGATGTTAGCTGTAGATTTTTTTTTTTAATAGATGCCCTTTATCAGGTTGAAGAAGTCCTCTTCTGTTTCTAGTTTGCTGAGAGTTTTTTTCACAAATGGATGTTGATGTGGTTTTTCTTCTTTACTCTGTTAATATGGTGGATTACACTGATTGATTTTTGAGTATTGAACCAGCCTTGCATTCCCGAATAAAGCCCATTTGGTCCTGGTTATTCTTTTTATATATTGCTGGATGCGATTTACTAATATTTTGTTGAGGATTTTTGCATTTGTGTTCATGAGGGGTTATTTGTTTAGTTTTCTTTTTTGTACTGTCTTTGTGTGGTGCTGGTATCAAGATAATGCTGGCTTTATAAAATAAGTTAGGGAGTGTTTTCTCCTCTTCTGTATTCCAGGGGAGAGTATGTATCATTCTTGAAAAGTTTGGTAGAATTCTCCAATGAAATCACCTGAGCCTGGAGATTTCTTTTTGAGTTTTTAAAGTTATAAATTCAATTTTCCTAATGTTTATATCAATTTCACTGATTTCTGCTCTTTATTATTCCCATCCTTTTGCTTGCTTTGGGTTTATTTTGCGATTCTTTTTCTAGTTTTTTGAGGTGGGGGCTTAGATTATTGATTGAGACTTTTCTTCTTTTCTAAGGTAAGCATTTAGTGCTGTAAATTTTCCCTCTCAGCAGTATGTTAGCTGTGTCCCATAAATTTTGACATATTTTCATTTTAATTCAATTCAGTTATTTTTTAAATTTCTCTTGAGCTTCTTCTTTGGCCCATGGGTTGTTGAGAAATCTGTGTTTTTAATTTCCAAATGTTTGGAGATTTTCCTGTTATCTTTCCATTACTGATTTCTAGTTTGATTTCATTGTGGTCCCTTTATTTGGCTTTTGTTGAGGGTTGTTTGATGGCCTAGAATATGTTCTATTTTGGTATATGTTCAGTGGGTGCTTGAAGTATATTCTGCTGTTGTTGTGTGGACAGCTCTATAAATGTTGATTGGATTCTGACAGTTTTCTGTTTTTAGAATTTCATTTTGTTTTATTGTGTTTTATAGTGTTTTTGAGTATCTCTTTGTGTAACTTGTTTAGCTGCATAGGTAATTTATCACAGTCTGTTGGTGTCAACATTTTACCAGTTCAAGTGAAGTTAAGAAACCTTACCTCCCTTTTGTCCTCTTCCATGTATAATTTTTTTTTTTAATTTGGCTGCGCAAGGTCTAGTTGCAGCATGTGGGATCTTTGTTGCAGCACGTGACATCTTTTTTTTAGTTGCAGCACGCAGGCTCTTTTAGTTGTGGCATGCGAGATCTTTATTTGTGGCATGTGGGATCTTTAGTTGCAGCACGCAGGATCTTTTTTTATTTTTTCTTTTTTTTTGCGGTACGCGGGCCTCTCACGTTGCGGAGCACAGGCTCCAGATGCGCAGGCTCAGCGGCCATGGCTCACGGGCCTAGCTGCTCCATGGCATGTGGGATCTTCCCGGACCGGAGCACGAACCCGTGTCCCCTGCATTGGCAGGCGGACTCTCAACCACTGTGCCACCAGGGAAGCCCAGGATCTTTTTTTAGTTGCAGCATGTGGGCTCACGGCATGCAGGATCTAATTCCCTGACCAGGGATCGAATCCGGGCCCCCTGCATTGGGAGCACAGAGTCTTAACCACTGGACCACCAGGGAAGTCCCCTCTTCCACGTATAATTACTTGTTTTAAATGTTTTCTCTACATATATTGAAAACCATATTGAACAGTATTATAATTTTTCTTTCAACTGTCAAATGTAACAGAACATTTAAGAGAAGTCTGCTATATTTACCCATATTTTTGCTTCTGTCATCTTCTTTCTCTTGTTCCAATACTTTAAGTTGTTGTTTTAATCATTTAATTATGTCTGAAGTGGAGACCTAGAACCTGTACTTTAACAAATGCTCCTAGATGCTGCTTACAATCGTGCAAGTCTGTGAAGCATTAGGGACAATTACTTAGACTCCATTAGGGGCAAAGAAAGGAATGTTCTTCACATTTCAGACATGTTTTGTGTAGTGGTTGTATAAATGGATTTTTGGTTAAGGTAGCTAGAATATAATAGCTAAGTAGGCAGGAACTTAACTAGTAATTTTAAGAAGAAATATGAAGAAATTGGCTTTCTGTTCTTTTCAGTCTAAAATGCGAACAGTACACATTCTATTACTTTCATTATATGAGTAACTGTAACTAGTCTGAAACTGATGAAAAAAATGCATGGTATAAGATGATGTGTAGAGGATCCATTGTAATCTAAACACTAAAGCACAGTAACTAAGAGCCCGATGCTATCACGTGGTTGCATAGCATTATACAAAACCCTTCCTTAGGGTGCTGTTCTAGGGACATTAATTATTACCTGTGAGGATGAAGAGCAGTTTCCTTAGATTTTGTATTTGTTGCCCATTTGGTGGTAACTATCCACCAAATGGGATAAAAGGAGGATTTATTATGGTATATGAAACTACCATTTTTTTGAATGCCTAACTTTCACTGTGCTAAGTGCTTTGTATCTATCATTGATCAACAATCCTGTGAGGTAAATATCCTCAGGAAACTGAAGCTTCAAGAGGTTAAGCAATAACTTCACTAAGAGCACAGAACCAGTAAATAGCAACTAGTAAGTCAGGCCTCGACTCTTAACACTCATACTCTAGTCTCAGTGAAAGGCAGAACTATGTAATCTAGGCATTTATTGGTACCTGGAAGTCATACATTCTGCTGTTGTTAAGGGTGCAAAAGTGAATGGTATTATTGTCTCTTTTTTCAAAGAATTTACATTATCTGAACAGGGTGGGGAGAGGGCCTTCAACACGGAAAAAAATTCTTGCAATTCATTATGATTATTTCTTGATAAAACAATTATAGCTTATTTTATTTTATATAGGTTTTATGTCATGAAAAAATAACTTCATTTTAAACCACAGATTTGAGAGAGAAGATCGGATCACCTGGAATTAAATTTGGCACAGAAACCTTTTCAACTCCAAAAATGTTGGAGGAAGATATGGAAGTGGCCATAAAGATGGTGGTTGTAGGGAATGGCGCAGTTGGAAAATCAAGTATGATTCAGCGGTATTGCAAAGGCATTTTTACAAAAGACTACAAGAAAACCATTGGAGTTGATTTTTTGGAGCGACAGATACAGTATGTACTTGGCTGTTTTATCCTCTCGCTTTTGATATGTGAGCTGTGTCCAAGAGTTTGCTCAGAATAATAGTAACTGAGTACAATACAATCCAAGGCTAGGTGTCTAGTGGCAGCGGGTTTTCAGTTATTCACTCCTTTGTGTGTCTTCGCCTTCTTTTTTCCCCCTCCCCCATCTCTTCCCTTTCTCTCTCATTTTTTTCTTCTTTTTTACCTACACTTCTCCCTTCTCTCTTTTTCAATCTTACATCTGTTTTATATTTATTGGTGGCACCCTGAGCACTTCTTAAACACAAACTGACGCTTGATTCTACCGAGATTTCTGTCGACTATTTTATTTGGAAAGAAAGTTACCTGTCTCTCAGAATAATTTTCATCTCTTATATTATGGGATCTGTTTGTGTAAAATGTCTCTTCTCTTTTTAAAACTGGGCTTATAGAAGTTAGAGAATTAATAATTTGTTTTTACTTTAAAGAAGTAAGAGAAAGATTTGAGAGGATTAAATACTCCTGTGAAAAGGAAATCCAGTTGGATTCTAAAACACATCAAAGTAACACTTTTTGTCATTAGTCCTGAGAACTTTTAAGGATATTTTAAATTGTAGGAGAAACATTAAACAAATCTGATTTAACTATCCCAGACACTAGCATCAAAGATAATTGTGTTCACTGTTTTAAAGATGTTGAATTTATAATCTGTATTCTGTTACCCTCTTTTTAAAAATACTTCTCTATTTGCTTCCTTTCTTAGATATTTTAAGGGGATTCATTTTAAATCTTGATGATGTTTATTTTTTGCACTTGCTATCTGGACCAAATTAATATTTTAAGTATACAGTTGACCCTTATTATTCAGACTCCATATTTATATTTTAAGTATGCAGTTACTTCTCATTATTTGTGGATTTCATATTTGCAAATTCACTGCTTGCTAAAATTTATTTGTAACCCCAGACTCAGTACTCCCAGTACTCTGATGGTCATTTGTGGACATGCACAGAGCAGCAAAAAATTTGAGTCACTTATACACACACGTTCGGCTGAGGTTGAACAAGGCGACCCACTGCGTTTTTGTTTCATCTCTCATACTGTACATGAGTGGCCTTTTCATGTTCTGTTTTTGTGCCACATTTTTGTGCTTTCTGTTGGTAGTTTCGCTGTTTAAAATGGCCCCAAGCCTAGAGCTGAAGTGCCGTCTGGTGAGCTGTGACGTGCCTTATGGAGAAAACACATGTATTAGATAAGCTTCGTTCAGGCACCAGTTATAGTACTGTTGGCCATGGGTTCAATGTTAATGAATCAACAGTGTATATTAAATAAGGTGTGTTTAAACAGAACAATGCAAAAAACAAGGTTATATATTCATCAGTTGATGAAATTGTAACCAGGGGCTCACAGGCACCTCACCCGCCTGGTATTTTCCCTCAGAGGAATGGTTCAGGATTTGCTAATTCAGTGTTGGCAGTGACTCTGTAGAACAGAACTACTGCCTGCGAATAAGACAACAGGTGTGACAGAACAGAGTTAATTTGGGGGTTAAAGGGCAACCAAGCAGTAAGCTGCTTCTTTCCTTTCTTACTATTCTCCCGCATTAGAATAGGGTAGCAGGAGGAGGGCAAACACTGACCTAAGGGAACCCTTTCCCAGGACAGCTGACCCTGGGTGTCCAGGATCCCACGGACACCAACATCCATGGGCACTCAGTCCCTTGTATAAAATGGCATAGTATTTGCATTTAACCTACACACGTGCTCCCATAGACTTTCAATCATCTCCAGATTACTTATAATATCTAATATAATGTAAATGCTGTGTAAATAGTTGCCAGGCACACAGTAAATTCAAGTTCTGCTTTTTGGAACTTTCTAGAATTTTTTTCCCAAATATTTTCTATCTGCAGTTGGTTGAATCCTCAGGCATGGACCCCTCGGATGCTAGTCTTAGAGCCACCACTATCTGTGACTGTGGTTGAAGGAAAAAACATGACAGATAAATCCAAATCGTGTAAAATTACAGCTTTAGGGGAGTGTCTTTCACCCTTTACTTGCACTGTTGGTAATGGTATCAGCATTTAAAAGCGCTCAGACTTTTTCAGAGTGAAACCAGCAATGTAGTTTTTTTAAAATAAGTAAATAAATAAATAAATTTGTTTATTTATTTTTGGCTGCGTTGGGTCTTCATCGCTGTATGTGGGTTTTCTCTCGTTGTGGCGAGCAGGGGCTACTCTTTGTTGCGATGCACGGGCTTCTCATTGCGGTCACTTCTCTTGTTGCGGAGCACGGACTCTAGGCGCATGGGCTTCAGTAGTTGTGGCACACGGGCTTAGTTGCTCTGCGACATGGGGGATCTTCCTGGATCAGGACTCGAACCCGTGTCCCCTGCATCAGCAGGTGGATTCTTAATCACTGCACCACCAGGGAAGCCCAACAATGTAGTTTTAATACCACCAGATTTGAAAAATACATTTCCTTTGCATATGAAATTCATTCATCTCTTGTTTCAGAGTTAATGATGAAGACGTCAGGCTCATGTTATGGGATACCGCAGGTCAAGAGGAGTTTGATGCAATAACAAAGGCCTACTATCGAGGTAAATCATGGGTGTCTTTAGTTTGCTTTGACGTGTTCTTTTAGCTGAACAAAGAACTTTGCTTTTCTTGTTTCCCATAGAAGGATTTCTCTTTAAGAATATTTAAATCAATTCCAAAGTATTTTTTAAAACCCCAGGCTATTATTCTTCTAAAGATCTTGTTGGGTGGTAAATAATACTCTGTGCTATAGACTGTTTATCTCTGCCTTAGAATTACATGACTCATATAGTCATTCCCAGACCTAATAAGTCAGAAGTTGTGAAATGTCTTCTCTGACTCCAGGGAAATGACTACGTAGAGTGGAAACTAACATAAGAAAAAGTAAAGCCCTGGCAGACAAGATGGCATTTTGTTACGATATTTAATGTGGGTAAAGCCTTCTCTAGGCTATACGAGTTCAGGGAAGTATGAGATACATGTGAAAAGGAAGAGCTACAATGATAGGATCTAAGACTAAATAAACTGGGGGGGAAATTCCTCTTTTTACCTACCTAGCTTTCTTCTCTAAATTCTCAGCCTAAAATATATGTTCTTTTTGTGTGGAAAAAAATAGGTTGGGCTATTTCTTTTTAAGCTTTTGACAATGTGATGTGGCAGTATTACTTTTTAACTAGTATGGTTATTTTTGGAGAAAGTATTATCATTATGTCTCTCTAATTTAAAAGGGCAAAACTGTGAGTCTACAATTATCTCAAAATAAAGTTTAACTTAAAGACAAAACTGGTCAAATGTCAAAATGATTTGATTCGTATATGAATAAAAAGGAGAAAATGTTGGAACTGTACAGTTAAGTAGCTCATTTGGGTCCCTAATTTAAAGAAAAAGACCAGGTAGCTAAACATATTTTAATATCCACTGCCATAAGACTTTGTTCAACATTATTATCTTCTAATTTTTTTAACTTGACTCATCCAGTTTGTTGCAAACTTCTTGTTTTAACTTGTTAGATGTCCATGAATCATACCATTTCTCTTTCATATGTTTACAAACAACATTCTTTGCCAGAAACTAAAAAGAGAGCCCATAATTATTAATATTTACATCTTAATTTATATGGGTGATGTTCAAATTTCTTTTCACTTTGTTTCATTTGGACTAAAAGGCTTTAAACAGCATTGATTTCCCTGTGTTTAACGTTTTAACTTAAAGCAATCTTAAGTGTATAAATAGATCTGTTAAAAGGTTTTTTTTAAATGTAACGTTTTTTAGCCAACTATGTTAAAATGGCAAAGAGGGTAGATACTGAGACAGGTCTTAAGCTTCAGCTTTTTCCCTCACATCCCTATTTGAATTAAGGAACAAACAGTGGCAATGTTACATGAATTTGAGAAATGGCATATTGGACTTACATGCTTTTTTTTTTTTTTTTTAGGTTCTATCAGAGTGCTTTTGGTTGCTGACAGCAGAAAAGCAATTTCAAACTGACTTATTTAGCGTCTGTTGACTTGTTACTGGGAGTAGCTTTCATCTGTGGTTTGTTGGGACTATAACCTTGCTGATTGTTCTGGCTGGCCGCCTCCTTGTGTGGGGTTCCTCTTCATGCTGATTTTCCTCTTGTCTGCAAGTTTGCTACCATCGACAGTGCTTTTCGTTCACATTCTTGGGGACCGAGGGTTACTTCCTACAACAGTGGACCAAAAGTCCAGAGCTTTTATCTGATTAGACCACCTTTGACCAGATTACAGTGAGTAGTCAGAGGAAGGTGATTGCCCTAATGGGCTTGGCGCACTTGGGGCTCCCCCAAGGCAGAGGGAAGTTTAGCTGCCTAAACCATAGGCTACCGTACAGAGGGGGAGAGGTGTTCTTGGGGACAGGGCACTGGATGGCGGCTAGGCACCAGGTAATATCTGCTACTAGTATAGATTCAGATGACGATATAATTAAATAAAGAGTAGGAAGAAAAGGTAAGGTGGGCAGAATGAGTTAAAATAGAGATTTAGTGATAGAAACACTATGCCTTATAAAATTATGACCTACTGACTTATGTCCTAAAAATATGTTATTCAAGATGCATAAAAATTGTATTTAAAAAAGAAAAAATTTATTGTAATTCATTTAAAAGACCTATTATAGCAAGACCATTGCTCCAACGCATCATTATGTTCTTAGAATGCTGGCTTAATTGTACAGTGAGACATGTGGAAACATGATCTCCTTATCAGTAGGTTAGAACAGAGCACAGATCATATTAGGAAGCCTTTGGGAGCCCAGATGACTCCTGTTAAACCCTTAAGAAAGTCCACCCTAGGCAGTAGAAACCGTACTTAGTACAGAAAGTTACAGACAACATGAAGTAGATTTTTATTACAGTTTTTTACTGTGACTTGGTTCTCAGAAAAAAAATGCTTCTAAGTATATGTAAATTAGGTTATAGACTTGAGACCTATTATTTGAGATCATGCACATAAGTAGAAGGAAACCCTTATTTTCTTAAAAAATATTTTTTTTCACAAATATAAATGAATATAAATTGTTGGAAATGAAATAGCTCTGGACAAGAAGCTAGTTATAAGTTATAAATGCAAGAATTAAAGAACAACAGAATTAGACTATGCAAGTCTGAGGTTTGTTTTGAAATTATGTGAGCATGGAATCTGTGACAGATTGGTTCAGTGAATAATTTATGTGCTTTAGATTGTATAGAATGTCAAAAAGAATAAGGGACAGCATTTTAAATCCTGAGTAGTATCTATAATAGTATTTTTAAAGCCTTTGCTGGTGTTCGCTAGAGCAGTGTTTCTTAAACTTGACTGTGCACAGGAGTCCCCTGGGGAGCTCATTAAAATGCAAACTGAATTCTATAGATCTGTGGGTAGCTCTGAGAGTCTGCATTTCTACAGCCTTCCAGGTGACACTGATGCTGCTGTCAGCCACACTCAGGACCTGCCTACAGACCATCTTGTAGGATCTGTCAGTGATTTGAGGATAGAATTACTCTCTGCACATTATGTGTCTTGGAGAGTATTTTCTGAATTGCATTAAAATATAGTGGCTTTTTTGGAATGATCTTATTAAGGAGGAATAAATACTTGCTATTGGTGATCTTATCATTGACACCAAAAATTTATTCAGAGCTCTGTATTTCTGATGCATGGACAAGTGAGGTATTTATTAACTGTTAGAAGTGATCTACTTATGGGTGACTTACTGTTATCTATGATAATGAAGAAACTTTTCCAACGGTGCAATTTTTAGGGTAGGTAGTATTGAAGGAAGATTGAATAGTAGGAAAATAAAGGTCTTTGTAAAATATATGGGTAGAAAACACTAGCTGCCTTTCAATATTAACAACAGAGAAATTAAAACAACTTTCCCAAAGATGGCTGGTACAAACACAGAGCTAGGGGTCCAAGAAAGAAAAAGAAGGTAGAGCAGCGTGGGGTCATTTTAATTTACTTTATTATTTTTTTAGGGTCATTTTACACCTCCCCCCACACGCACACACACACAGCGGGGTGGGTGTGGGATGTAGAAGAGAGAGGCCAGGGAAAGAAGGGAGAACCGTGCATAAAGGGTGCAGTAATGAGCCAGTTACTACTGCAGGCGGGGAGAGCAGGCGGGGAGACGCGCCTCGGGGTGACCCCACCCCAGGGAAGCTGAGGTTTTTATCCCCCCCCACCCCTCCCCAGGCATCCAGTCTCCTTAGGGGGTGTGCTAGACCACCCCTGGCAGAAGAGCAGAGCGCCCCCTGCAGCCCTTGCTGGAGGGTCGGGGCGGGGAACACACAGGGCACCTGTGGGGGGAGGGGGCACCGTGCTCACGTCCCTGGTGGCTTCTGAATCCAGGTCCCTCCTCCTCCTCCTCAGAGGGCACTGCGGCCCATCCCTGGTGGCTTCTGAATCCAGGTCCCTCCTCCTCCTCCTCAGAGGGCACTGCGGCCCATCCCGCCCAGTGTGGTCTCTCTACCCAGTCCCCCACTAAATAATTTTCGGTTTTATGGGCAGACTTTTTCTTTTATCCTTTGATCCTTGATTTTTCAAACAAAATTGTGCTTTTCTTAGTTAATTATTCTTACTGCCCATATCTCTGGCACCATCTGCTTAGTTTTTTTTTGTTGTTTGTTAGTTGTTTTTGTTTCGTTTTGTTTTTTTGCGGTACGCGGGCCTCTCACTGTTGTGGCCTCTCCCGTTGCGGAGCACAGGCTCCGGACGCGCAGGCTCAGCGGCCATGGCTCACGGGCCCAGCCGCTCCGCGGCATGTGGGATCTTCCTGGACTGGGGCACGAACCCATGTCCCCTACATCGGCAGGCGGACTCTCAACCACTGCGCCACCAGGGAAGCCGTGTTTTGTTTTTTTTAACATTTTCTCTAATAAGTGTTTTTTTGTGTGTCTGGGACCTTGTATACTTGGAAATACCTTATTGGACCCTCAAATTTAAACGACACTTGACTGATATAAAATTCTAGGTTTAAAGCTAACAGAGTTTTGTAACTTTTTTTTTTTAAGATTTTTTTTGTTTTGTTTTGATGTGGACCGTTTTTTAAAGGCTTTATTGAATTTGTTACAATAGTGCTTCTGTTTTATGTTTTTGGTTTTTTGGCCCCGAGGTATGTGGGATCTTAGCTCCCCTACCAGTGGTCGAACCCGCACCCCCTGCATTGGAAGGCGGAGTCTTAACCACTGGACCGCCAGGGAGGTCCCCAAAAAAGTTTCTTAAAGTATGATTAAATAATGTTTTATTTGTAGTTTAAGTAAATGTTAAGAGTTCAAGTAAATATAAGTTTGTTGTCCAATATGCTAGTGTGATCTCTTCAGTTTTACTTCTCCTTCAATTCTGAGCAAGTCTCACGCTGTGTCTATCAATCTGCCTGTCCCCCACCCCTCAGTTTTGCATAATTAATTTATTCTTTGGTTCAAAGCCTGTTCTAGAGGAGGGAAGCCTCTGCTTTTACAGTCATAGTGAACTGCTGGTTTTTTCCTTCATTAATTGTTCTTTGGGTTCCTACCATATTCCCTCAGGTGATAAAAAAACCTTTTTTGGCCCTAGAGTGTCTTAGGTAGCCCAGGTATGTGTGTCTTGAGTCTTAGTAGGAAACTCTTACACCTGGGATATCTGGAAGGAAGGAGTAGCAGTGAGGAACCCTCTTGACTCCAGGACGATTTTCTCTTCTCACCTGTTTTTGTCACTATGCTGTCTGATTCAACAGCAAATCATTGGTAAAAACCCTCTTCCAGAAGGTTGATGCTTATTTTTAAAATGAGATATTATCAACTAATGTGATAGTTGATAGTTAAAATATTGTCAACCTAATGTGATAGTTGATAGTTAAAATATTGTGAGTATGGTATGGGAATTATGCAGTTAAAGAGGATGAAAAACTAAATTAAACTCTTTTCCTCTCTACTATATATTAATATTTTACTCTTGGCACTGGTTCCTAAATTACATTCTTTAGCATTGATGGTATTCTGCTACTAAAACAAAATAATATAGATTTTTTTAAAAAAGTAAATAGAATGAGAAAATTATGATATTTTTCTCTCATAGACTTCTTAAATCTGTGCCAAAAGAAATTAAGAAGCAGGTGACAGATATTAACGAGAAGAACTCAGCAACTCTGTCATTCATGCCTAGTTTACTGTTCTCTGTGGCTTTTACAGTGTTATTAAATATATCAGTATTTTGTGGTGTTCCACAAGGAATGTGTATAATTTTGAGGGTACTTTGGCACTTGCACAAATTTGAGAACCGCTGTTCTTGGTAAAAATTGGTTCTTTGAATTAGAAAATAGAGTTTATATGTTAAAAAATAGGGCTTCCCTGGTGGCACAGCGGTTAAGAATCCACCTGCCAATGCAGGAGACACGGGTTCGAGTCCTGGTCAGGGAAGATCCCACATGCCACGGAGCAACTAAGCCCGTGTGCCACAACTACTGAGCCTGCGCTCTAGAGCCCGTGAGCCACAACTACTGAAGCCCGCGCGCCTAGAGCCTGTGCTCCGCAACAAGAGAAGCCACTGCAATGAGAAGCCTGCGCACCACGATGAAGGATAGCCCCCGCACACCGCAACTAGAGAAAAGCCCACGCAGCAACGAAGACCCGACACATCCAAAAATAAAATAAATTAAATTAAAAAAAAAAAAAGCAGTGCTACAAAGATGAATTCAACATTTATTTACATAAAAATTGTTTGAATACGTAAAAGTTTCCCTCACCCTGCATAGGATTGTTTCATTAATGTAAATAACATTTTTATTTTGTGAACTTACAGGAGCCCAGGCTTGTGTGCTTGTATTTTCCACCACAGACAGGGAATCTTTTGAAGCGATTTCCAGTTGGAGAGAGAAGGTGGTGGCTGAAGTTGGAGATATACCAACTGTACTTGTACAAAACAAGATCGATCTCCTTGATGACTCTTGTATAAAGAAGTAAGGTGGCTGCTGTTGAGGGGGTGGCTGTAATTCTGTAAAGCTAAAACCTATTTTAGTTTTTGCATACACTTACAAAATTTAGGAAAGTTTTTAAAAAGACTGCCTTATACTTAAAAATTTCTGTGAGCTATTGTGTGATTGGTTTGGGTTTAAAAAGTTCACACTGAATCAGTAGTAAAGAAAATTAAAGGAGTACGTTTTGAAAGCCCTTTTAGAATTCCAGGTCCTTGCAGCTCAAATCCAACTCCTCATGTGAAGTCAAATCTAGACAGAGTAAGAATGTTAAGAGAAACATTCCAGAACTTCCCTGGTGGCGCAGTGGTTAAGAATCTTCCTGCCAGTGCAGGGGACATGGGTTCGATCCTTGGTCCGGGAAGATCCCACATGCCACGGAGCAACTAAGCCCATGCGCCACAACTACTGAGCCTGCGCTCTAGGGCCCGCGAGCCACAACTACTGAAGCCTGCATGTCTAGAGCCCATGCTCTGCAACAAAGAGGAGCCACCACAATGAGAAGCCCGCACACTGCAACAAAGCATAGCCCCCGCTCACCGCAACTAGGGAAAGGCTGCCTGCAGCAACGAAGACCCAACGCAGCCAAAAATAAATAAATAAATTTAAAAAGGAAAACATCCCTAGATGTTTTAATGTCTAGCATAAGTATGTTGATGAGTTTAAATAGGTAAGCAGTTCAGATTCGTATTGTTTTGTATACCCAGAACCATTATGCTCACATTTGTGAACAGAGTTTGGCATCCAGATAATTTCTCTATATAAGTATTTGTTTACTGCATTATTAATGTTTTGCTGGCTTTGAAAATACTTATTTGGTTTTTACCTTATTTTTTTATAAGTTCTTGTATTAGTTGTCTGATGCTGTATAACAGATTAGCCCAAAACTTAGTAGTTTAAAACAACAAACATTTATTATGTCACAGTTTTTGTGGGTCAGGAATTTGGGAGTGGCTTAGTTGGGTGGCTTGGTTCTGGGTTTTCATGAGGTTGCTGTCAATATGTTGCCGGGGCCTGTGGTCACTGGAGGGCTTTTGACTGGGGCTAGGGGGGTCTGCTTCCGGGATGGCACCCTCACTTGGCCATGGGCAGGTGGCCTCTCCTTCAGGCTGCAAGTGTCCTCAGCGTGTGGCAGCTGCTTCCCCAGGCATGTGATCCCAGTGGGGGCAAGGCGGAAACCGCAGTGCCTCTTATGAGGAGTCTCAAAGTCATACGCCATCACTTATGTATGTCATTGATGACACAGACCAACTTGATTACAGTGAGGGAGGGGAGGCGTGTGGTAGAATCATTGGGAAATATTTTAGAAAATTGGGGAGTCATAATGAAACTAAAATTAGGAGTCCACTGTTCTAGACACATCAATATACTGACTTAGGCTTTGGCAGCAAAGTAGTTTTGTAGCCAATAAGAGTAAAATAGGTAATGCAGTATAAGACTTTCAGAGTATAATTAAATTCAAGTGTTTTTAATAACTGAAGAGAGAAAATTAAAGTAGTATATAAAGAAAAGTGACATTTAGTCATTTTAAGGCTAGAGTAAGTGACCTTATAGAAAAGTGTCTTGCCGTTACAGTGAGATGGCTGGTGTTTACCCCCCCAAGAGCAGTGACAACTGAAAATCCTGCTCAAGCACTGAGTGTAGCTCTCACCTGTTCTGGAAGGGCTGACCGCTGTCCTCAGGCTGTATGCAGTAAATGTAATAAAACAAGCTCTCAGAAAGTACCTTTACATACGCTTTTTTCAAATTGATGTGTAGTGAGGAAGCTGAGACACTGGCAAAAAAGTTGAAGCTGAGATTCTACAGGACTTCAGTGAAGGAGGATCTGAACGTGACGGAAGGTAAAGTGCCTTCTTAACAGTTAACAGCAGGAAGTTTGTTTATTCTTCTTATGCCTTTTCTTTTTGTTGTTTAGAAATCATATTTGTAACGAGAGTAGAATTTTCTGTTTGTCATGTATCATTAAGTAAAGTTTAAAGGCTGATGCTGCTCTGAGTTTGAGTCCTTGATTGTTTACTAATGTCTTTGAATAGTTGTTACTCTACAGCAAAACTCCAGTGGGCTTTATTGTATTTAAAAATACAACTGGCTATGTATATGCGTGTGTGTTTTTCAAGCGTACCTTCTAAAATTGCTGCATTAGAACCCCACAGCGGTGGACACCCCACTAGGTAGTTACAGTGACCTTAACTTGTTTAATAGTGTTTCCTAGTTTAAGAAAGTGAGATTAGAGAAAGATGGTGGTTATTTTTCTCATTCCGGAATTGCTGCTCATTTTATTAGATTGCAGCTCAGCTGTTGCTTCATTGTCCCCTGAATAGTGGTTTTCAGTTAAAGAAAGAGTCTTTTTAAGACTGAGTCAGTTTAGTGTTGCTGAATATTAGTCACTATTCAGGTACTTAAAACTAAAGAGCCAATGACTACAAGTAATATTTCATTTCTTTACTAATAAAATGCTACTATATATTTATTAGTATTACCATTGTAATTAGGTATTACTCAGATAATTTTTAGAAGTTGAATTTTTTTCAACTAGATTGTATACTTCTAACTATAATTTTAAATTTGTTTTTTAAGTATAAATATTATAGTAAGTGATGTGAAAGAACAGGTTTTACATGCATAATTATACTGACCTGGCAAGGTTTTTGGTTTTGTTTTCATTCCAGTTTTTAAATATTTGGCTGAAAAATATCTTCAAAAGCTTAAACAACAAATAGCTGAGGATCCTGAATCAATGCATTCAAGTAGTAACAAAATTGGTAAGTACCCAGGAAGTTTTAGCCCCATGTTTACCTGGTAAATTTATTTTCCATTCATTATTATCATATTTACTGGGGTTTTTTTTAAATACAGTATGCTCCTTTCTTTAAGAAATGTGACTGGAAAGCGTGAGATGAGTGATTATTAAATTTAGTAGTATCAGCTCTCATTAAAGGGTATATTGAGGGGGCTTCCCTGGTGGCGCAGTGGTTGGGAGTCCGCCTGCTGATGCAGGGGACACGGGTTCGTGCCCCAGTCCGGGAGGATCCCACATGCCTCAGAGCGGCTGGGCCCGTGGGCCATGGCCACTGAGCCCGTGTGTCCGGAGCCTGAGAGTCCTGCGTACCGCAAAAAAAAAAAAAAAAAAGTATATTGAGTTAAAAGATTTTTTAACTGATGAATTTTCTAAAGGTCTGTCCTTTTTGAACACTTGTTTCTCTGACTTGACACTTGCACCATCTCCACACCTTTTCCCTTTCCTGCCACCTTGCTGAGCACCCATCCTGCTTTTTAACATGAGATGCCAGCAGAGTTTAGTATTTCCTGGAGAACAGGAAGCACCTGTCCGCATCTTACTTTGGGCCATGGCTTCTGGGAGGATGGGTGCCGGTCCTCTTTCCTAAGGACCTGCTGCCTGCACCCCACTCCTCAACACACACACACACACACACACACACACACACACACACACACACACACACACACACACACACACACACACACACACACACACACACACACACACACACACACACACACACACACACACACACAGCATTTTCTTGGCCTGTTTTAACTTTTCTTACTTTGCCCTTTTTATTGTGTATGTTCCTACTGTCAGGAACCTCACTCACATGCTCTGAGAAACGACAGGGCAGTTGTGATAAGCCGCTGTCTGGTCTGGTCTCCTGGGCCCACCCTGTCTCCTTCCAGTCTGCTGATTAAAGCCCTTTGATAGATTCTGGTTGTGGAACACCTTCAGTGCAGGCTCTCTTCATCCCAGCATTTAAAGACAGTTTGGTCCATCCTTCCTGTGCAGCCTCGTGCCCCACTTTTGTAATGTACCCTGTTTACGGTTCCACCACAGGGCCCGCTGTTTCTTGAGCCTGCCTAGGGCTGTCTTACTTATCCCTTTGCTCATTTTGGCTCTTCCATTAAGAATGGCCTCCCATTCCCACCTTCTGTTGAGAACTGTGCATCCCTCAACATCTATGGAGAAAGCTCTCGGCTATCTGTCTGGCTGAAGCACAGCCTTCACTTCTCTTAAATGAACAGAGACCTGAGTGCAGGGCATTGCCAGGGGTCCAGTCCCTCCATGTAGTTTGTCCTTTGTTATGAATTAGATGTGGTTGACTCTTCCTTTGAACCATCTGTGGGATCTTGTCTCTTTTATGACACTTAACATAGAGTGTCCTGTAGCATCACTGCCTGTTTGTAGTGCCTCACCTCACTCATCAGATTGTAAGCTTCTTGGGGGCAGGAATCAGTCTTAGTAGTCTTTGTGTCGCTCATAGTGTCTCTGGCCCAGAGCCTTGTGTATCGTGGATGATAAATAGCCCATAAACTGGAGATTACATTTTAGAACGAACAGTGTTCAAAATGAAAACTCTAACAGTTGAAAGTGTTTCTTTAGTTCATCCCTTTTGTCCGCTCAGGTGACCCTGAGATCCGTTAGTGTTAACCTTTGTGTTTTCCCTCAACGTGTCCAGGTGTCTTTAGCACGTCTGCTGGGAGTCACTTGGGTCAGAATTCAAGTACCCTTAATGGTGGAGATGTCATCAACCTCAGGCCCAACAGACAGAGGACCAAGAAAAACCGAAATCCTTTTAGCAGCTGTAGCATACCCTAAAATGCTTCAGGGAGGAAGAAATGAATTGTATTGTGCAGTAAGATACATCCAGCTGTCACGGTATGTTAACACAATTTTTTCGCAGACTTTGCACCTAATGGCTCTCTGAAAGCTGACAGACTTAAACAGATAGCACTGCTCTGCAGTGCTTTTCAGAATGGAGCAAGATCTCTGGTGGGAAAATTACTGCCCTCTGGACTTATTTTAATTTTTTTACATTAGACGAAGCTTCTCCTGTTTTTGAAGGAATGCTATAAGAAACATCAAAAACAGGTTTTGCTGAATTTGAAATGCTGGAAAACATAAATGAAATGCCTAAATATACTGGTACAGATTTTAATATTATGGATCAAGGAAAGATAGCAACCGTTCTTTCTCTGAAATCGGTCATCTAGCTTTTCTAGGAAGTAGTATTGAATCTGAATACTGAAAAGAATAATATTGAAAGGCGAACCCTAATCTTGCCAGACTGCATTAGTGTGTACTTTGGCAATGTTACTTGTGCAATATCTGTAGATGTGGAATGTGGAGGTACGTGCACACGCAGATCCCTGGTTCTGGAGTAAACAGAAGGTGTGTGCAGTGTTTAAGGAAACATAGACTCTAACTCATTCATTCATGAAACCATTTACACATTTATGTGTATGTTATAAGTTTCTATTTTCAAATGAGAAATTCTAGACAGATATTTTGCAAAATGAGCTCAGATTTTAAAAGTGCTTTTGTGCCAAAAATACCATACCTAATTTTCAGTGCTTTACCAGAATTTATACTGTTGATAATCTCTTTTAAAAGCAGTTTTCCTCTCTGACAGAGTAGATGAAAGAGTGTCTTAGTGCTAGAGCCCCTCCCAGGTGGCACTGGTTGCGTGCGGAATCTTTTCATGTCCCTGCACATGCATGGCGGGCTTGAGCTGGCGGCTGCAGGACCCCCGCCCTGTGCAGCGTGGCCACCCTGTACCCAGTGCCTTTTGCTGTTGACAACGCAATTCTGAACTTTTAGGATTATGCTAACAGTTTTTTTAAATACACAAGAGGTGATCTTTTGTCTTAAACCACATTATGGATTTTATAATGCCCTGCAACTCTAAAGCATCTTTTTGTTTACATATTTTTTGTATGGTATTTTGAGATTATCATTTAAAAATTTCTATAAACTTCAGTTTGTATAGCACTTTCTCAAGAGCTCTGTCAGCACCAAATGCAAAATAATTTCTTTTAATAAGTGATTTTAACATGTAATCATGTGGCAGAGCATACATTTTGTGACTTGGGACAGTAGCTTTCCAACTCAGATAATTAATTGCATGAACTCTGGTAAAACTGATCATCATTCATCAATGACTTGTTTTTAACCCTTGCAATATACCTGGTTTTTACAGGATTTAAATATATGTAAAAATAACTTTTCTTGGAAAATGTGTCACAAAGTCATTTTTCATTATTTCTACTAAATGCATAATGTTTTATATATTCCTTTTGTATGTTTTCTCTCTCTCATTCTTTTTTTTTTTAAGTCTTCCGTCTGCACCACCCTCATCCCCTGTCCAGATTAATGTTGAAAACATAATAGAATTTTGTAGGGAATGTCTTTAAGTGGTCAGGAGTGAAGGTTTGCTTTTCATAATATTGAAATAATCTGGCATTATCTATTTCAAAGTAATATGTTTATTTTTATGTCACCAGTTGTCACCACTCCCATTGCTGGCAGTGGGATAGGTGTTGGGGAAAAACTCTCTTCCTAACAATGGGTACCCGCTAGTGATTCCCTTTTCTACTCTCTGGAAATACAGTCCCTTTAATTTTTGCACAAAATATATTTTGCGTCAAATAGTCTTTAGTAGCAGAAAAACCACGTTATATAAAATGTTGTAGTTCTATTTCACATTAATTAAATGTGTGTGGGTAAAAGTTTGTTATTTTTCTACATTAAAAAAATCTGATGATGGTTGCAGTTCCCCTGATATTTGTAATATAATTTTATGTATTTAGTTTTGTCCTTTTTTTTAAACAAGAACTGAAGAGAGATCTTTGTTACACATTTGAATTTTTAATTTGCAATTCTGTATTTTACCTAACCATAATTAGTCATTTTAAATAATTAAGTAGGCCTGAAAATCAGCCACAAGTGATATGTTACTTTCTCAATTCTAAAAACCTTCAAAATTGACATTATATTCTTTCACCTTGAGGCCTTTAATTCTTTTAAATAACTTAACTACTAATTTCTAATGAACCATGGATGCTGAAGAAATACTAAGACCCCGGGACGTTGTGCATTTGTGCAGTAATAGCTTTCGTATGTCGTGGCTCATTTTTGGCTGTGGCGTGGCTGCTGTGTCTCCGAGTCCTCAGGATTCCTTTTCCTCTTTCAGTCTGCCTCTCGAATTAATAGTGTACAGAATAGGCCACATAAGGCGATATAATTAAATAAAACCAGGCTAAATGGTTTCCTTTTTATCTGCCCAAAGTTGACAGCTCTCATGTACTTCTTCAAAATATAGTAAAACTAACACTATCAGAAGAGCCCCTCCCCATTGCGGCGACAGTCCTGTGCTGTCTGGGTGCCTCAGACGCTGGCAGCGCAGTGCTTGGGAAGAACTCACTGATGGGCTCCACTGTGCCCAGGGCTCCAGGGCTTGGGTCTCCTCTGGAGATCCTGGGATGGGGAAGTGGCCTCAGGACATGACATCTCAACTTAAAGGGAACTACTTTAATGTAAAATATTATTAATTTTTCCCCTCTTAAAAACCTTTGAAATAGTTACTGGTAACTTGCTAAAGTGCTCTCGTTACTGTTACGGTATCTGTTTCTCTGAAAACAAAATGAACTGACAGGTGAAAATCTGTCCCACACTGCAGTCATCTAATGAACAGAGAAAGTCTGGGCTGATGGTGAACAGGAAGGGGAGGATTTCCAGATGCTGATGGTCTTTGGGAACGTGAGAAAAACTTGGTTGTCTGCTGAATTTTCAAAAAGCTGATAAAGAAAAAGATGGCACAAAAAGAAAATCTTCTATCTATCTCACAGTGAACCTAATGATAGCAAATTAGTCTGATAAATCAAGAGGCTTTTACCAGTTATCAGTGAGAATTAATGTTTCCCACGAAAGAATAGATTTAAATAAGGTGAACTTGGGCTGGCATCAAAACTATCATGAATGTCCTCAGATTGTAATTGCTTTTTATGAAGAGACATATAAATATATAAAACCAATCATCTGCAGCTTGACTGTTTTTTTTCTTGCAGTGTGAAAGAATACCTATCTTTTAATGAAAATTGAATCTGATATATTCAATCTGAAGTAGTATTTGGGGAAGCTAAAGTTTTTGTGTATCAATAGCACTAGTTATTTTGAACAAATAAAAGTGTTCTATAGTTGCTGCATTTATCACAGATAAAAGAATAATCAATACACTGGTCAACCTTGTTAGTGAACAAAATGCAATCTAAATTAAGGTATTTCATATTTAATATTAGAAACAAATAATGCTGAAAAGCTCTCAGTGAAACAGCAACTTTTTAATTATTGAAGACAGTATAAATTGATATAACTCTTATACAAAAAAACTTTGGAAACATATCAGGCCATGGAAATGTATATACCCTTTGACCAAGTAAAACCGATTGCTGGGGATTTATACAAAGAAAATCAATCAAAAACAAACGAAAGAAGGAAAAAGCTCTACGTACACAAATATGTTGCAGTAATAAGCAACAAACTGGAAACAACCTAAATGTCCAGTAAGGGGAATGGGTAAATTGTACAACTACATGGAATAGAGGTTCTTAAGTTGAGAATTAAAAGCAGACTTTAAAAGAGTATTTAATTTTTAAAGGCAAGTTACAACATTATATTTCTGTAATGATTAAAAATTTAAAGAAATGATGCATTTGGAAAAAGATGAAGTGGATATACCATATACAGTTCAGAGTGGTAAAATTAGAGGTGAAGTTTCTCACATTTTATGTCATGTTTTCACATATTATCAAGAAGTACATTCATATTATGAGATGCATAAATGTTTAAGTTCAAAATAATTTGATATAGATGTCTAAAAAACCTGCTGAATGAAAGAGAAGACACAGGGAAGGTTCCCTTCCATAATTCAAAGCTCACTGCTTGGCTCACAGCAGATGCGTGGTCAGTGTGTGCCCGTGTGTCTTTGCAGACAAAGCCCAGGAGAGAACCATGATGCTTTTACCCCTAGCTGAGCTCTTATTTCCCCCACATACTAAGTGTTCATCCACAGAATAGTAAAAATATATATATATATAGGAGGTGCTAGATCCTAGTACAAGACAAAAATTCAATCTAAAAACTTTTAGAAAGGTAATCAAAATATTTCTAGTTTTAATCGTTATTCACAAACTAACAACACTGAACTAGTTATCTGTCTAACAAACAGAACTAGTTATCACTTAAGATAGTACGTTATCATTTTTATGTGATTATTTATAAGGGCTCTTAGGTTGGAACACTAGTTGAATCTGCTTTCAGTGTTTTGTAGCAGGGTTTTGGAAGCAGCCCCTTTAGAATGCTCCAGCAGCTTGATGGCCTTGTCAGAGTTTTCAATGTTCCTAAGCAGGGTCTCTAGTCTTCTCTTAATTTTCTTCTGATCCTCGAGAGCACAACCAATCACGATGGACTGGAACTTCTGATCCACCGGCCCCGCAGGCACCTCAGAGGAACATGCGCTGTACAGCGACATCAGGTGACTCTTGGCGTTTCCCAGATCATCCAGAAACTTACTGACCACCTCGTCAATGACCCTGGTGGCGTGCTTGAGGGACTCCTGCTGCTGGGGGTTCCTAATTGTTTCTACTGAAACTTCCACAGTCAGGGTTCGTCCCATCAGACGGTTTGCAGTCAGATTTAATTCTTCTCTTTCTCCTAATCATGAAAAGTTTGAAATATCAATCAATATGAGACATACACACATCTATGTCAAGAACACTAAGGTATTTTTGTGTGGCTGAATCTATCCTGTGAGCACCTATGAATTTCTTAAAGATACACGTTAAAACTACAGCAATAAGATTAATTTATAAAGAGTATCAGATTGGACGCCAGATGATTCTGCGGTTGTCACGTCTGCAGAAGCTGGGGCAGGTGTGCGTCTGTAACTGGGGCTTTGTGCTGGTTAGAGCAGGAGACTGGATGCCCTGGATCTACGTGAGGATGTGCATTAGAGGAGGGAGATAACTTTCCCTTTACCTTTCTGAGCTTTTGGCTGAGACCCTCCTGTAATAAGACAGATTAACAAGAAAAAAACCCAGAAGCTTATTGACATGTATACCTCATGTATATACATGGGAGATCCCCAGGGAAACGAGTAACCCCCTGAGATGGCCCAGCCTCCACCCAAAATACCCTCAGCTAGAGAAGGTGAGGACGGAGGAAGGCAAGTTCTGGAGGTTCCCAGAAAAGGCACGATAGACAAAGGTAAGGTTCTTATGTAGATTCAGTAGGTGCCTTCTCCACTGGTGAAGGTTTCTTGTAGTTTTGTCATCCTCCTCTTCCTGGTAGAAAGGGAGACACCCTTACAAATGATTTCCTTTACAAAATGTAAATATAAATTTCCCTTACAAAACAGTGACTTCTACTGTTTTCAGAGCTCCTCCTCCTGTGTCTGCAGTTTCTCAAAAATATCCAGTTCGGAATAATCCTTAGGCCAGAGAGGCATATTTTGGGGCCTCACATTCTGTGTGTGTATCAATACAATGCCCCGATTCTGGCTGAAAAAAGCCATGACACGAGAGGAAAAGCTGGCCTGAAAATGAGGCACTGACTTCATCCCCTCCAGACTAATTTAGGCCAGTAGTCTGAGTCTTGGCCAGTATGAAGAGGGTGCTGGGTTATCACTTCACTATTTAGATGGAAATCAGCAACCTGTCCTGCTCTGTAACCTCCTTCCCAATTCACTGCTCTATGGCCAGGACAGTGAAGAGACACACTAGATCTTGACCCCTCTGAGGATGTGTGACAGTGTGGGTCTGGGCCGGGATGCACACTTAACCGCACCAGCTGCTCGGCCCAGAGGCCGGTCCTGTGCGGCCCCAGGGGAGCCCGGTTAGGAGGAGCACCGCCCACTGGTGCAGAGCATCACAGGCCACCCGGCCCTCCTGTGGAACGGGCTTCAGTGGGTCCATAATCTGTTTTCCCTGCCTTTCTCCTCTTCCCCTCTATACGTTACACCTCCATTCATCTCCTTTTGTCTTCTCTGCTGCCGACCTTGTGCCCGTTTCCTCTGCTGTCACATCCTGCCCGGCTGTCTCTGCTGGGCTGGAGGAGCGGCTCTGCGGCACCCCCGCCGCCCCCCCGGCCCCGGGAGGGGCCCTCACCGTCGCTGATCTGCCGCATGTCCTGGCTGTTCTGGATGCTGTGGATCATCTCCAGGAGGACCTCCTTCTCCTGCTCCACAGCCGTGGCCGCTTCCCGAAGAGCCTCCACCCTGCGGAGTGCGGGGGACAGGACAGTTACTGGAGGGAAGCCGCATCTTCCTCATCTCTCCACTGCTCAGTCCAGCTCAGGTGTAACGACGATTAGGAACACTTCCCAAAAACTCCTTACTCCTTTCTATTTTTTATTCTGTAATTGTTTTCTTTTTAATCCACTTGCCCTGTGGCTCCCAGTTTCCTCTCCGCTCACAGGGCACTCATTCTATTTAGTGTTTATCGATTTGTATTCGTTTTTACCAAAAAAATCTGCACTCATGTACTTGTCTATTTTCAATTTATTTATATCTCACTGTTTCTTTCTTCACTCAGCAGCATACTTAGAATCACCAGGTTCCCGTGTCCCTCACCTGATCTGCCCTCCCTGGCCCAGCGGAGACACGCCCTGTCCCCCAGCTTCTGCTCACAACCCGTCCACAATTACCCTTCCCTTTATGGCCCTGATAAGAGGATCCATCCCAGCGTGGAACTGCTGAGACACAGGGTGTGTGGACTGTCATCTGACTCCACCCTGGATTGTTCTCCAGAATGGCCGGACCTCGAGTCCCTGTGTCCCGACAGCCCTACCAGCACTCAGCATCTCCCAACTTTCTAACCATCTGTTGCCAGGCTAACAAGTGATATGTCAGTACTTAATCTGCATTTCTTTCATTGCTAATAATTTTGGACATCTCTTTGTATCCTTGTGAGCTTGTTCACAACCTTTGCCTACTTTTTCTTTTTTAAACTGGGGTTACTCTCCTCTTGGTGATTTGGTGACAGACACTGTGACCATCTTCTCCCATCCCACCCTATATGATCTGTGTCTGGGAGGTCCTTCACTGAACAGAGAGCCTTATTTTGAAGTGAAAAGTAAAAAGATCCATCTTTTCTTGGTTTTGTTTTGCCTTAGCTCATACTGTGAAGTTTTGTTTCAGGGTCCTCCCATCCCTAGGTCAGGACATACTTTCCTACATCTCCTTCTATTAACTTGTTTCACTTTTCTCATACTTATGTCTTAATTCATCTAGAATCCACCTCTGTATATGGTTAGGTAAGGATTTAATCATTTTCCCCAACATTATGCACCCCAAATCCATCTTTCCCTCAATGATTTGTAGATTGTCTGCCTCTGAAATCTCTATTCCATCCAGTAGTATTTTGACTGTTCTTACACCAACACCCATTTCTTAAAAATAGCACCAGCTTTGTTTGTGATATGCCTTAGTATCTGGTAGACCAGTCCTCTAATCTTTTTTTTTTTTTTAATTTTTGACTGCGTTGGGTCTTCATTGCTGAGCGTGGGCTTTCTCTAGTTGTGGTGAGTGGGGGCTACTCTTCCTTGTGGTGCGCAGACTTCTCATTGCGGTGGCTTCTCGTTGCGGAGCACAGGCTGCAGGCGCGTGGGCTTCAGTAGTTGTGGCACATGGGCTCAGTAGTTGTGGCTCATGGGTTCTAGAGCGCAGGCTCAGTAGTTGTGGTGCACGGGCTTAGTTGCTCCGCGGCACATGGGATCTTCCCGTGCTAGGGCTCAAACCCGTGTTCCCTGCATTGGCAGGCAGATTCTTAACCACTGCACCACTAGGGAAGTCCCCAGTCCTCTAATCTTTAAAAATAACATAGCTATTTCGACTTTTATTCCTCCATAGACTCTAAAGTAAGTTTATTGGGTTTCTTAAAAAACTGGAATAAATTAGACACCTTTAGAACACTGTTAGTTCCTCTAAGGGTGTCTCCTTCATCCAGACCCTCCTCTCCGTTCTTTATTAGAGTTTTGAAGTATTCTTGATGGTAGTCTTACAGACTCTTTTAAGTGTTTTGAATATTTTGGATATTGTTACTGTTGTGAATAATATATTTACATATATACTACATTTTATAGTTGGCTATTGTTGATTAGAGAAATGCTGTTTTTGGTAGGTTCACGTCATAACTGGCAACCTTCATTTACACTTATTCATTTTTAATGGTTTTTTAATTTCTGTTAGTTCTTCTGGATTGATGATCATTTCATCTACAAAAAACGAAAATTCTCATCTCTTCCTTTTCAATCCTATCAGCTCCAATTTTTCTTTCTTAAATAGCACTGACTAAACTCCTCCTGTGCGATATTAAACAGTGGCGCTAAGAGACGGCATCTTTGTCTTTTCCCGAATTTAAAGAGAATGCTTCTGTAGGTTTTTGGTGTAAAGCCCTGATAACCCCGCAACTATACACACATGCACTTACTACACAGACACATGAACACAACCAGTGACTAAAGAACAAGGCTGTGAAATTATGAGAGCGAAAGAAAACAAAACAAAGTCCTGTGTGTTTAAAGTGCTGTTTCCAGGGCACTTTCTCGTTTTTTTTATTACACCACAACTAAATAAGTTGCCAAGTGTTGCAAAATAAATAGTGACAGGCCTACCTCCAGTACTCAGATGCTCTTGGAAACACGGATCACAAGGAGATCTAATCCCTTCTGTCTTCCTGGGCACGTGTTCTAGCATGTGTTCCTGCCCCATGAAGAGGCCCTCACCCCAACCACACACACGCCTTTTCCCCTACAGGCACCCACCTGTTATCCCCCAAAATAGCACCGACACACTGTACAGTCACAGGGTCTCGATTCTCAAGATACTAAATACATTGTTGGATTCTGTGTTTATAAGAGCCAGTAGAAGCAAAGAGCTCGTAAGAATCTTATTTGACAAATTTGGCTGGAAAACAATCAAAACCAATATTCTATAAAACAGTAAACACACAGCATCAGGCTGCCTTCCAGCCCCATTCATTATGTGCTTACACATTTCACATGAGCAGACTCTCAGGGCCCGGGACACATGAAAATGGGTCAGGTTGTCACTAACATGAAACATTTGTGCAAAAACACAAACGTGACTCTAGTATTTAAATGGCACAGATGAGTCATTTGATTGGTAAATGAGATGCTGCTGAAAGAAGAGATTAATTTTCCAGCACTCCTGAGTTTATATTCAAATGTAAGATGATAAAGAGAATTGTTACTCTAAAGAAGAATGCTCCATTTATGATAATAAGTTATACTAGTAAGTTCATGAAGTTGTTAACAAGAAAATCGTTTGAAAGGAGACACTCTAGAAAAAATATAATAAATCTGTCATATAAAGAAGATATTTTGTCATTAAATGAGACCAAATATAGAGGCAATTAGATGGAACTTTTTTTTTTTTTCCCCACAAGGCTAGAAATTGCCAGGGCATTTTCCCTGTGAAAAACAGATTTCATCTTTTATAGAACTTCTTATATATGATTTTATGTAAACCTTTTTCATTTCATAGCAAAGGTAAAATTTCATTCTTCAGGATGTAAAGATTCCCAGGGGTTTTTTGGCATCTTGGCCCTTTCATCTTCTGTCCCCCGCTTCCTGAACATTCTTTATCCCTGGCCCACGTCTACTGAGTGATCCTTTTTCAAAACCCAGTCCTTCTGGCAGGAACTGTTTCCTTAGCAGCTTCCTCCTTCCCCTCCCTTGAGGCCGTCAATACTATATCTGTCTAGTGTATGGACATCACATGCTTAGTTTTTTCTTTTAAAAAGCTGAACCTGCATCTCTACTTAGTTTGCTTAAGTCATATTTATCAGCTATTGGTCTCCTTAAATTCAATTCATATACACATCTTTTTGTCTACATTAGTTCTAGAAAACTGTTAGCCATTAAACCTTCAAATATTTCCCACCTGCCCTTCTATGATTTCTCCTGGAACTCTGTTCAGAGGCGTGTTGGACCAACTCACTTTATCCTTCACGTTAACACATCACTTGACAACACTCCTTGGCAGAGGGGGGCAGCTCTGGTTTTACCAGCAGATCCTGTAAGAGCTACATGTCCAAATTGGGAAAGAACTGATCCTCATGGCAAGGCTGGCCTGGGCTGCGCTCCTGGAAAACTCTCTGCATGAAATCACAACTAAGCTTTAACAGAGAGAACCTGTGCTCAGAATGTTCCCGCGAGGACAAATGTGGAGCGCACACATCCTCGGCTGGTCCCCGGGGCCCAGAGATCGAAGCCTGGGGACCAAGAGACAAGGTGCTGGGAGGTGGTCTCCCAGCCAGCCACCCCGGCCTGTGCTCTGTGCCACGTGCGGGGACTGCAAGGGCCTCAGTCCTGCCGCTCAAGCTAGAGCTGCTGCCACTTACCAGCTGAGTGACCTCGAGTAGTTACTTACATTCTCTTTGCCTCAATTTCCTCATTTACAAAACGGGGATCATGAAATGGTGTGACTGAATGAAGTAAAGCAGGTAAAGAGTTTAACACAGTGACTGACAGCACTGACTAAACAAGCTATGAGTTAATAGAGATGCAGTACCCGTGGATACGGATGGCCAACTCCGACACCATTTTATAGAAAAGATTTGAGCATCTGTGGCTTCTGGTACCCCACGGGCCCTGGAACCAATCCCTGCAGACACTGAGGGACCACTGCATGCAGTCCATGCCCAGAACTGGTGCCTTGAACGCTAGCTTCCTGGTCGTTATTACATGCTTCCATTATGAACTCAGGCTTGTAAATAACAAGAATTGTGCTTTCATCAAAAGGGGAAATGGCAAATGGACTTATTTCAAAGAAATTACTTCTAAAACAGGTTCTTAAAATCATAGTCCTGTTTCTTATTCAAAATTCTTGTATCAAAAGAATACTACAGAGGGCTTCCCTGGTGGCGCAGTGGTTGAGAGTCCGCCTGCCGATGCAGGGGACACGGGTTCGAGCCCTGGTCCGGGAAGATCCCACATGCCGTGGAGCGGCTGGGCCCGTGAGCCATGGCTGCTGAGGCTGCGCGTCCGGAGCCTGTGCTCTGCAACGGGAGAGGCCACAACAGTGAGAGGCCCGCGTACCGCAAAAAAAAAAAAAAAAACAATACTACAGGTACTTCCCTGGTGGCGCAGTGGTCTCCAATGCAGGAGACACGGGTTCGAGCCCTGGTTCGGGAAGATCCCACATGCCGCGGAACAATTAAGCCCGCGAGCCACAACTGTTGAGCCCGCGTGCCTAGAGCCTGTGCTCCGCAACTAGAGAAGCCACCGCAACAAGAAGCCCGCGCACAGCAACAAGACCCAACATGGAGAGGAGAGGGGAGGGGACGGGAGGAGAGGGGAGGGGAAGAAGAAAATACTACAAAGATCACTTATATTTTAGGCAAGGTTAAGATTTTGAAGGGCTCCCTAATCATCACCAAAATGATAAATTACATTCACTACTGAGACACTCTGGTGTAAAAAAGGGTCTATGCTTTAGTGTCAGGAGCTACTCATGAGCAGGATGGCCTCAGACTGGCCACTCAGTCCCTCTGGACTGGATTCGCTCGCTTCTAAAGGAGGGAACATATGTCCTCCTCCTGCCTCAGAGGGTTTTGGAAGGTTCACATGACAATGTCTACAAGAAGTGATCTTTTAAATTACAGGCTTTTATACAATATTAACTATGGTGCCATCTTGTCTTGTGGCTCCTGGGACGTTGGTGCAGTGAAACTGTCAGCTAAATGACCACATCCGCTCTTGCCCCATCCTTCATTCCTTGGCTGCCATGGAAGCCATGGTGACTGGCTGATGGCGGGGGAGGGAGCCACAATAGGATGAGTTTGGGGACATCTGTGAACAGCTAGTCTCCCAGTCCTGTCGTTCCCCTTGGCTGTTCTCCACACCCCACGTCCCAAGCATCTTCACCACCATCCAGAGCCTTCAGGGGCCGCTCAACACCCTGCACACAGCAGGTGTTCAATAGTCCCTGAGATCAGGGACTCAGGGACACCAATCTAAGTGGAATTTTCACCTTTCAGTAAAATCATATACTATTCCTACATTTTTGAAATATGACATACTTAACTCTAAGAAAATTCAGGCACAAAGTATTAAGCTCTACAGCCAGTCTTCCTGGGTTCCAGCTGTGTGACCTTGGACGAGTCATTTAACTTCTCAAGCCTCAATTTCCTGCCTGAAGAACAAAGGTGACGGTAATTTCCACAAAGGCATGGGGCCTGCAGAGTCAGCGCCCATTAACTAAATAACTGTTAATGGGTATCATTTATGAATTATGATCACTGTTAAATTAGTAACAATCATAAGCAAAGTGTTTAGAGCCACTGATGAATGGAAAAATCAGACACCATTTGGTCATGAAAACCGGGAGAGAAAGGCATCACCTTTTTAGGAGGAAGCAAAAAAGGAGGTGAGCCGGCGTCAAAAAAAGAAAGGCTAATGTCATGCTAACATATTAGAAACAAATGGAGTTTCTTTAATGATTTGTCAGATGCTGCCAAACACCTGAAAGCACTTTAAACACCATGGACATCAGTTCACAAGGCAGGTCATAAAGCAGTGAGCATAATTCTATTTTCAGTTTCATATGGAAAAAGTTCTGCCACAATTGAAAAAACTAGTACAGTGGGGAACAGTAAACACCAGCTTCTAGGTACAGCCTGTAATTTTCACCCTACTTAGTACCCTGCCATCCTCAATATGAAATTAAACTATTAGATAAGAACACATGAATGTTACATTTTCTTTTTAAACTTGATCTTATAGGCATGATTCTATCAACAGTTTCTTTTTTTTAAATTTTATTTATTTATTTATTTTTTTGGTTGTGTTGGGTCTTTGTTGCTGTGCACAGGCTTTCTCTAGTTGTGGCAAGTGGGGGCTACTCTTCATTACGGTGCATGGGCTTCTCATTGCGGTGGCTTCTCCTGTTGCAGAGCATGGGCTCTAGGTGCACAGGCTTCAGTAGTTGTGGCATACAGGATTAGCTGCTCCACGGCATGTGGGATCTTCCTGGACCAGGGCTCGAACCCATGTCCCCTGCATTGGCAGGCAGATTCTTAACCACTGCGCCACCAGGGAAGCCCGGCATCATTTTTTTTAAAAGGAAGAAACAAAGCTCACAAAAGTCTAAAATTACTAGAAAAGGCCCTAAAATGAATAATTAGACACATATTAATCTTCTTTAGCTCAAGGGTTAATTCAGCAAGTTATTATTTAATCACTTGCACACGGTAATCAGAATTCACTTTACATTAATGAAGCATTGGAATAATATTCAAAACCAGAGGCTTCCTTTTAAAGATGAGTACTTGACTGCTTCTGTACCTACCCTATGTGAGGCACCAAGTTTGAGGAAAGTGAATCAGCTTGAAGAAAGGAGGGGGCAGCATCCACCTGTTCCTTTAAGAAAACATCCTTTCCCTCTAACTAGGGGAGAGAGACCCCTGAAATGGTTAAGAACATGCCCTCAAAGTTCTAAAGACCGGAGGAGACGCTTGAGGCACTTGTTTCGCTGCTACATAAAAAGAAATCATAATCTTCCCAGGGACACTCAGGGGCTCTAGTTTTGTTCCATCTGGTTCAGCTAGTTCCATCTGCCTCATTCCAAGCAGGACCCCTCTATTACTCTCCATGAAATCATGGTGGTGGAGAACTTATTTTCTGAGAAGACATCGTTTCTTCCCATGATGATAATAATAATAAAGATGTATATAATAAATGACAATTTAAACATATATATTAATAAATCATTCACTTGGTTATTAATGTACTTTATTGGCAAACAGACCCCTTGTTTTGGTATATTAATCCAGGGAGATAAAGACATATATGCAATGCTTCTTAAAATTTTTGTCTTACGTACTCCCTTGCTCACCCAGAACCTGGCGAAAACTATGCGAAAAAAATTCCTTGTGGTTTCAGGGAGTTGTGGGCGCCTCAATATGATTTTCCTGTAACTACACTTGCACACAACTTACACAGTAACTTTAGTGACATAAACAGTTACAGGAAGTACATACAAGTTTTCATTCACTGTTAAAGGAAAAAAAGTATTTCCCAAATTTCTTAGAAATTATTTAGGAATTCCATACAAGCCAGCCACTACATTTGCCACTAAGGAGTGCCCGTGGTGCCCGGTTCTACAGGAATTGACAGCACAGCCTGGAAAGAATTCAGGAGAAGAGCAGGAATGAGGCACTCAGAGCTCTGGGAAAACCAGCAGAACAGGCACTCAGAGATTTTCAGGAAAAATCTTAGGAACACATTCCTGCATCTTCCCAAACTCAGAAAAACACTCAAACCATTAAGGGAGACATCTGCTCCTGGTCAGCAGTAACCTGCCACCCAAATGTGCGCCTCAGTGCGCGGGCCCTTCTCTAAAGTCACATTCCTGGGACCTCAGCGCCGGAACCGCCCCCCCCCCCAACTTCCCCCAATAGAACAACTCAGGCTCTCATCTTGCACGTGTTTATCGCAATGGGCACACTGATTACTTAGTAACACCGTCATTAGTTAAGAAGGGAAAACTGGCTCGTGTTCTCAGGCCAGCGACCAGCATTTGGAAGGTGTGACCGGCGACCTGGAGAAGGAGCCCCCCCCACCCCCACACACACACCCGGGCTGAAAGTAGCAGGGGATCAGATGGATTTTTATATTTTGCAAAGAGATCATTCACAACGGTGACCACTAAACTGCCGCCTGTCCTAGAAATACACTATGGGAAAAGACTGGGCCGGAAACACCTGGCCCCCACACGGAACGTTCCAGAAGCTCTGCGGACGGGCAGTGTCACAGCTCCCATGTCGAGTAACGTACCCGTAACTTTCCCTTCTCGGTTCTCACGCTTCCGGCGCTCGGGTCTGGAGCCGCGAAGGAGCGTGGCCGCCGGAGCGTGCGGGGCCGCTGACCCAGAACACGGCCGCTCCCGTGAGGGGACCCGCCGACCCAGCGCGGCCCTCCGCGGGGCCCGGGTCAGCCCAGCTCCCCTGCCAGCCGCTCCCCGCTGCCCGCGCGCTCCCTGCTCTCGGTCCCCGCGCGCCCTCCGCAGGCTCGGAGGGCCGGCCCGCGCACCTGAGCTCCAGCTGGTCCAGGCTCTCCAGCAGGCGGCTGGAGCGGTCGGCCATGGACGAGGAGCGGCAGAAGCGGCCCTCGTTGGCCTTGGCGCTGATCCTCGCCTGAGCCATCGGCGTCCGGCGGGCGGCCCGAGATCACTGCCTTCCCCGCGCTCCACCCGCCTCCTCTGACACGCCGCCCGCGAACCGGGGAACCGGGAAACGGGCGCGGGTGCACGAGAGCCGGCCGCTGCTCTGTCCGGCGCGGGCGGCCTCGAGGGCGGCGCGGCGGGGAGGCCTTTCTGGGCGCGGGGACGCGTCTCCGCCCCGAACACCGCCCGAGGCGGAGCCCGCGCCCCCGGCCCCGCCCCGCAGGGGCTCCAAGGGGAGCGGGCTTGGGCTGTGCTGGGGTGGAAAGGGCCCTTCATGCAACCGCGGCCGCGGCTCTGGGCACTTTCCCGAGATGAGAACAAGGAGCCTGGAGGCCACAACTGAAGCTGATAGATGTACGGAGCAAGCTGAACCTCTTTTTTTTACACCCGCTCTCATGAAGTCATTTTTAATGACTTTCTTTTGTATTAAAAAGTTACTGGTTGGGACTTCCCTGGTGGTCCAGTGGGTAAGACCGTGATCCCAGTGCAGGGGGCCCGGGTTTGACGCCTGGTGGGGTAACTAGATCCCCATGCATGCCGCAACTAAGAGTCTGCATGCTGCAAGAAAGATTCCCACCTGCCACAACTAAGACCGGGGGCGGCCAAAATAAATAAAATTAAGTACCAAAAGAAAAGATGATTAAGAAAGGAATTTTGGTAAAGCACCCACACATGTTTAAAAAAAGTTATTGGTTGGAATTTGAGTGAAATAATTATTATTTAAGGCCGTTTCACACCCCACTTATTTAAATCTCCAGTTATGAAAAGACGCAGTAGACCACTTGGTCAGACATTATAAAGGTCAGTGAGTGGAATGGGGCTGGGAATACAAAGATGTATCGACTTAAATACTTGCGCTTTGCTCCCATCTCATTATAGCTCTCTGCCTCTAAGGATGAGAATGTACAGGACACCTGAAATGGAGATAATAACAGTTTAAAGCTGCATCACAACCTTTAATCTGAGATCAAAGCCATTGAAATAATTGAACAGAGATGAGGCCTTTAAGGCTTGATCCCAATTCCTCTGAACTCTAAATACTAATAAACTGTTGCTGTAGATTATCTGACCTCATTAAATGTTTTGTCCTATCATGACACCTGGAATCTTTAGACATTTTGTGAATGGTCTGAAAGTCTATCACGTAGCTTTGGAAACGTGCTGGACTCTCTTTCTCTCACACCCTAGACCCAGTGGGCTCCCCCTTCAGAGAACACCCAGGCCTACTCCCACTTGCCTGTCCCCACTCCGCTACTCAGGTCTCGGCCAGCCTCACTTCTCTCCTGCATCACCGTGACACCCTCCTACCTGGTCTTCCTGCTTCTGCTCTCATGTCTATGCTTAGCACAGCAGCTACAGTCATCCTTCTAAATAAGGCGCACCACACCACTTCTCAGAAACCTTCAGCGGCCCCTCGTTTGTGAAATGGGTAAAAGCCAAGGTCTTCAGAAGAGGCCTCAGAGGACTCCATCTCCTGTTTCTCTCTGAGCTCATCCCGCTCACTCGCCTATGCTAGCCTTCTTGCTTTTCCATGGATGTATCAAGCTCACTTCCAGACTTTTCACCTCCACCTACAGCTCCTCCCCATACACATTTGCTTGGCTCACTCCCTGGCCTTCAGGTCTTTGTTCAAGTTTACCAGAAGGATCTTGACCTCCCTATTACAAATAGCAAGCACTCCTGCCCCGCCCCACCCCCATACTATCTTCCCCTTCCCTGTTTTCCTTCCCCTCTTGTCACCTCTCCCCCAGCTGTGCTCCAGAGAGGAGTGTAGGCTTTGTTTCGCTCACTGGTGTATCTCAAGTGCTTAGAACAGCCACGCTGACATACAGTAAGTACTCAATAAATACTTCGTGAGTGAATGAATAAATGAATTGTTTCAAAGAAATTTAAAAGAAAAAAATGATGGAAAAAAAAGTCTTTAAATTGAGGCCCAGCCGATTGAGTCTCCCAGCTGCACTTGCCCAAGGGTGTCCAGAGCAGTCCCTGTACCTTGTTCTTGGGAGAGGCCAGAGTGGAGGGCCAGGTCGTCAGGGGGACAAGGAGTAGGAGAAAGGGCTGGTCTGGTAGGATACCAAGCATCCAGAAAGAAAAAAAAAAGCTTCTTAACCGAGATATTTTTATTTAAGACAATCAATGATACCACCAACCAGATACTATCAGTACATTATCTACATATCCTTTTTAAAATAAACATATGTTATCCATCATTGCTTTGACAAAAGTTGTTATTCAGGTATAAAAATAAGGAATCACAATAAAAACTTTTTACAAGAAAAAAATCACAATAAAATAAAAAATGAAAACAAACAGGTAAGCATCACTGTCAATGTTAGAAACATTTACTCTTGATAATATTCCCCATAACTTTCTGTAACATCCAGACTACCTCTCCTCCTTGTGTCTAACTTAACTTCAACTTATGAAGTAATTTAAAAGTGATTTTTAATTGCTTATTAAGTAGAAATAGAATCAGTGACAATTATTAATTAAAACATTAAACAACCCAGTTACCTTATTTAAAGGATCATGATGAATTATCCCTTTCCTGTCATATGAAAAGCCTCAGTTACTCTTGACCATAGACACCACACAAGCGTCCTAGTAGAACACAGGCTGCATCCCACCTGTGTGTGGCACCTCCCCTACATCTACTGGACCACTCTTCTTTCTGGAACACTCTTTCTGCTCCTCACTACTGAGCAAGCTCCTGCAGATGTCTTTAAGGTCCGGCTCCATGACTACCACCCAAAGCCTTAACTACTCTAACAAGCAAATTAAAAATACAATGTGGTCACTTTGGAAAAATGACTAGTACATTCTCAAGCTATGATGTGTACTTAAAAAAAAATGCAAGCACGTAGGACAGAACTGACAGCTTAAGAAATAAAAACACAAATTGGTTTCCAATGTGGATTGAAAAGACTTTATAATAATAATAAAAAAACCCAGTAATACTATTTCACACTAAACTATCTAGTTACAGAGAAAGATCAAAGTTCTAGCCATGATATATTTTTTTTCTGTCTTAAAGAAAAATTTATATTTACAGAAAATTTTAAGTTTGGTAAGTAATTACTACTCGAAATTTTTAGGGATGACATTTCTGGGTCAAATAACTTGAAGCATATACACAAAGACTGTACGACAAACCCCTTCTTAGTCTCCTAATTAGGTAACGTTTTTTATTATTCACAATGTGGCCTCAACATTTAAAATTAAATATTTAATACCAACAGTAGGAAACTAACATTTTAATGAATAACTAAAATGAAGATACCTCCATATGAAATAAAAATTTTAAAGGGTTAAGGAAGATTACTCCTGAGTAGAACTTTCAACGTTATTTTCTGAAGAATACTATGTTTACACAAATATATATAAAAGAATTAATATTATTAAAAATATGCCTAATTCTATGCAAATATTTTTTACATCATTCCCTTTAAACAGTAGATAATACAAGTCACATAAAAGTCTAAGCAGGGGTTTCCCTGGTGGCGCAGTGGTTGAGAGTCCACCTGCCGATGCAGGGGACACGGGTTTGTGCCCCGGTTCGGGAAGATCCCACATGCCGCAGAGTGGCTGGGCCCGTGAGCCATGGCCGCTGAGCCTGCGCGTCCGGAGCCTGTGCTCCGCAACGGGAGAGGCCACAACAGTGAGGGGCCCGTGTACCGCAAAAAAAAAAAAAAAGTCTAAGCAGGTAAAAGGAATGGCAAAAGTTTCTTTTCACTATTTTCAAAGAAAATTTTTTTTTATTCCAGCAATATGCAGCTCTAATTAAAGCAGGGATATACACATGAGTGAAACCCACAAAGAACATTGCTGATAAAATTTTTCATCTCTTTCCATGATCAGTTTCCATTACTCTCTCCCAATAATCAAAGATCTCAAAGGTATTATATATTAGTGCCACATGAGCAGAATTTACAGAAAAAGTGAGCTATGACAGCTTTATTTATATTCATTTTCACTCCTAAAAAAATAAACTAGAATCATCTGTACTGTACAAATAAAATTAAAGAACCAATTCTATTTGGGAAACATATAAACAATAGTCAAGGGCTTTTCTAATTTTTAATTCTTGTAACCTAAATATATGAATTCAAAGTTAACTGGGAAACATGATACCTATATTAGAATTCATGATTTGTATTTGCATTACCATGTATTCTATTCCTCTATACATTTTTGCAAAATAGCACAAAAATACAAAGCAATATCAGATTTTGAACATATGAAAGCAAAAAAAAGTTTTCAAGTACATTTGTACTAGCAGATTTCTGATCTCCTTTAGAAAACAAACTCAAGAATTTATTATCCTGAGTCTCTTCAAGGCCACTTGATGCTGTGTGGTAATATCTTTAATTACATTTCCTCAAGACTTCTTCTAATCGCTTCTTCTAATTCCACATCTGCATTAAAAAACATAGAAGTTTGATATTTAGAGCAGAAAACTAATAAAGATGTGCTTTATGTAGGTCTCATCAACTACATCTGTATTTTCAGGAAGGAAAGGAAATACAAATTGGAGAAACTGAGGGTAACTTGGCAGTTTCTTCATCATAAAATATGACTATTTTGAAATATGAGAATCTGGATATAATCTCAAACTGAATTATAATATATCTGAGCTTAATTATGCTAAGAAACTTGTAAGTAATTTCCATTTAGGGACATAGAAACTCAACAAACTTCTGGAATCACTAACAGGTAATCACCAGACTCAACGTGGAAAATGAGTATGTATTTCCAAAAAGATTTGAGGTAATGCATATAAGACTTAAAGCAGAAATAGAAAGCCAAAACCATGAAATGGCAAAATCTCAAAGGCTATTAAAATTTTAGTTTTAAGCTTTCTAGTATCTAAGCAAAGAGTCAAACTCATGGCTATATAATGTCCTCTGAGAAGCATATACACATATGCACTCATTGAACAAATATTTACTGAATGCCCACTGTATACCAGGCACAGAATACAACCGTGAACAAGACTGACATTCTTGTGTTCACAGGTCTTTTTTTCCATTTCCCAAGAATGATGCTACTAAGGTCCAAGAGGGTGGAACTAGGTGTCCGTTTCTTGGCCTTCAGTAGCTTCTCACACCAGATTTATCTCATCCTGTCCAGTCCACGGTCTCCCAGAGCCTACTTGGTTCACAGACACTGGTAATTCTTCTAAGATACAGCCGCACCTTTCTCTGAGCTGGGGCACTAGTGTTATGTAGTTGGCAATTTAAAACACTACAAGCTACTCTACACTGCATTAAGTTAAAGCTAGATTCTGGGTCAGTGAGTTGCCCTAAGATGAATTCAAAGGGATGAAGAAATGCACAGAAAAGCCAAGATGCTCTTAGCAAAGCAGAAAAGGGTGACAAGATTTATTTTTATGAAAACTTATTACAAAGTTACAGTAATTAAGAGTGTGGGGGCTTCCCTGGTGGCGCAGTGGTTGAGAGTCCGCCGGCAGATGCAGGGGACACGGGTTCGTGCCCCGGTCTGGGAAGATCCCACATGCCGCGGAGCGGCTAGGCCTGTGAGCCATGGCCGCTGAGCCTGCGTGTCCGGAGCCTGTGCTCCGCAACGGAAGAGGCCACAACAGTGAGAGGCCCGCGTACCGCAAAAAAAAAAAAAAAAAAAAAAAAAAAAGTGTGGTACCAGTGTAAGAACAGATGAACACACCAAAGGAACAGCATAGACAACTCAGAAACAGACTCATGCATATATGGAAACTAGATTGATAACAAAGGTGGTGATGCAGAAAGGTGGGGAAAGATGATATTCTTAACAAATGGTCAACTAGTAGGCCATATGGAAAAAACCTTAAAATTTACCTCTACCTTATGGAATATACAAAAACACATTTCAGATTTACTGTATATTTAACTATATAATTGTGAAAGCCAAAACAACAAAGCTTCTAGAAGATAATACATGGGAATACCTTCATGACCTTAGTGTAGGTCATTAAATAGGATTAATAATCCTTATTAAATAGGATTCAAAAAACATTATGAAAAAGAATCGTACTTTGGAATGTATTAAAATTACTTTTCTCCACCAAAAGCACCATTAAGTGAGTAAAAAGACAAGACATTGAGTGAGAGAAAATATTTGCAATACATAGATCTTGCTTGTATCCAGAGAGAACTAAAAGATTTTCAACCCAGAAAAATCAATAAAAAGATCATCCAGGGCTTCCCTGGTGGCATAGTGGTTAAGAATCCGCCTGCCAATGCAGGGGACACGAATTCGAGCCTTGATCCGGGAAGATTCCACATGCCGCGGAATAACTAAGCCCATGCGCCACAACTACTGAGCCTGCGCTCTAGAGCCTGTGCTCAGCAACAAGAGAAGCCACCGCAATGAGAAGCCTGTGCACTGCAACAAAGACTAGCCCCCGCTCGCCACAACTAGAGAAAGCCTGCACACAGCAACGAAGACACAACACAGCCAAAAAATAAATAAATAAATAAATAAATTTAAAAAAAAAAAAAAGATCATCCAAAAGAAAACTGTCAAGAAATCTGGAAAGGCACTGGCAAAAGATGTGAGGATGGTCAATAAACATTACTCATCATAAAAATGTAAACTCAAACCACAAAGAAATGACCATCACTAGCTAAAATTAAAAAGACCAATAATTCAATGATTAGTGAAGATGTATCAGTAGATCAACGGGAACTCACATTCAGTACTGGAAGGAAATTGGAACAACCACTTTGGACAAAAACTTGGCATAACCTACTAAAGCTGAATGTCAGCAAGTCCCCGCCGCAGTATACATTCCCAGAAGTGTGGGAATTACTTGTAACAGCCAACCAAATGTCTATAAATAATACATGAGTTGTGATATATGTGTAAAATTATTATAGAGGTATTGAAAATGAACAAACCAAAGCTACATGCTAACAATCAGGTGAATCTGTAAAACAATGTTGACTGAAGGCATCCAGACCCAAAAGAATATAGACTATGCCTGTGCTGTCCAATATGATGGCCACTAAACTATATGTGGTTATTTGTATTTTAATTAATTAAAATTAAATGTGGGGGATGCTTCTAGGGTACTAGTTGTTATGAGTTGAATTGTGCCCCCCCCCGGCAAAAAAGGTATGTCCTTACCCCTGGTACCTATGAATGTGATCTAATTTGGAAATAGGGTCTTTGTGGGTGTAAACAAGTTAAGATGAGGTCGCTAGGGTGAGCCCTAATTCAATACGACTGGTGTCCTTATTGGAAGAAAATGCTATGTGAAGATAGACTCATAGGTAGAAGATGGCTCCATGATGATGGACGCAGAGATTAGAGGGATGGATGCATCTAAAAGCCAAGGAATGCCTACAACTGCCATTAACAACCAGAAGCTGTGTGTGGGACAACGACCCTACCAACAGCTTGACCTTAGATGTCTAAACTTTAGAACTGTCAGACAATTTCTTTTGTTTTAAGCCACCTAGTTTGTAGTACTTAGTTGAGGAGCCCTAGGAAATCAATACACTGGCAATATTCTGTTTTTCTTAACCTGAAAGATGGTCACCTGCTTTGTGAGATGTTTGTACAATTTCTGTGTGCATTACATACACATATACACACACAGAGAACTAAAATTCTGGAGAATACCAGCATATAAGTTGGGGGAAAGGATCAGAGTTGAAGTGTTCCAGAATCCTTTTACATTGCATAGAGATAGACAACATGTACCTGTACTTTAGTCTTTAAGTTATATATAAAAAATGTGGTAAAATGCCAAGGTGACCACAAAAAGAACAGAATCACGAATTTTGGGGCCAACCCATACATAGCTTATAAAACAATTTGAAGAAGCAAAAAGAGGAAGCTAAGAATGAAATAGCAAGAGTAAATACAAAAATATTAATATCTGCAATGAACTTATATGGATTAAACTTGCCAGTTAAAAGACTGGATAAAAACAAAACCAATTTCTAAATGGTTCCACTTCTAATAATAGTGAAGTAGCTTATATTGGATTAACTCTTCCATAGATAACAATTATAAAGTATTTTAAGGCACTGAAGAGCAACAAAAATCAGGTACAAACAGGACAAAAGTTGATCACTGAAAGAAGTGAATTTCATGGAGTTAAATTTGCAGCTTTATGGTTTTGTTTTGGTTTATTTTTTGCCTTAGAGCATGCCTCAATCCTTGTGAAACAAAATGGCAGAACTTCACCCAGAAAGTCAACCTCTTTGTGGCCTTGAGGAGTCAAAGACAGAGTCTGAGTTTGACAGAGAAGCTGGAAAGTGGAGTTGGCGGCAGGAGGGGGGGGGGACGGGGGAGGGGGGGGACGGGGGAAGGGTGGGTAGGACGAGAGAAAGAAGAGCTCCCAGCAGAAGTGAGAAAGTAACAGAAGAGGATCCTACAAATACTTGGTTGACTTCTGTGTGCTTACCCGGGAGAGGAGCCAAGATTCTCCGTGAAAAGCAACAGTTGGAAAGCTATAAGAAGCAGGCAATTGTAGCGTCGCCTACTGTGGAGGAGGCAGAGTTTGGAGTTTGAGTCTAGAACGTTAACTACCCACAAGGGGAAAAAAACAACTAATGTTCCTCAGGTAAAGTTAACAGAATTCAGAAAATCTATAACTTACATCCACAAACATCCAGTATACATCAAAAATCACTTGACTTGTGGGACTTCCCTGGTGGTGCAGTGGTTAAGACTCCGTGTTCCCAATGCAGGGCGCCCAGGTTTGAGCCCTGGTCCGGGAACTAGATCCCAAATGCATGCCGCAACTAAGGAGCCCGCCTGTGCAACTAAGACCTGACACGACCAATTAAATAAATAAATATTAAAAAAAAAAAAGAAAGAGAGCTTTCCCATGTATTAGCTTATTCAAAAAAAAAATCACTTGACTTGCAAAGAAACAAGAAATGTGACCCACAGTTCATGAGGAAGAGCAGTCAAAAGAAACTAACCCCCAAGATAATCAAGCCATTGGAATTAGCAGAAAAGGGATTTTAGAAAAGTTATAAATACTTTCAAGGATTTAAGGTTGAGTGGATAGGAAATCTCAACAGAGAACTGAAAACTGTTACAAAAAAAAAAAAAAACTAAGTGGAAATTCTAGAACTGAGAAATACAATATTTGAAATGGAAAATTTACTAGGGCAGCTTAATACTGGAGGTGTTATAAGGTTGAACAATAAACTTGAAGTTTGAACAATAGAAATGATCAAATATGAAGAACAGAGAGAAAAAAAACTAGAAGAAAATGAACAAACCTGTGGATAAATTTAAGCTAACATATGTATAACTGGAGTTCCAAAAGAAAAGAAGAGAGACAGAGAGTGGGGCAAAAAATTATGAAGAAATAATTGAGAGAACCTATAAACTTACAGATACAAGAAGCTAAGAAAACTCCAAGTAGGCTACAAAGACAACCACATCTAGGGGCATTATCAAAAACTGCTAAAATCAAGGACAAAGAGGAAATACTAAGGGCAACAAGAGAAAAAAAAATGATACTTTACATATTAGGGAACAATAATACAAATTATAGTCACTTGTCATGACAAACAATGGAGGCCACACGATAAGACAATGGAGTAACATCTTTAAAGTGCTGAAGGGAAAAAATACTGGTCAACCAGAATTCTAAAGCCAGAGAAAATATCCTTCAAAATTAAAGGGAAAATAAAGATATTTTTATATAGATGAAAACAGAATATTCAACACTAGCAAAACTGCATTGTATAAAATAGGAAGTTATTTAGGCTGAAGAAAAATGACATCAGATGGAAACTGTAATCTACTGGAAAGAATGAAGGTCATTTGAAATGGTGACTATGTGGGTAAATATAAAAGAATATATATTTCTTCTTCTCTTTCTTTAAAACTCACAGCCCTGTTTAAAGCAAAAAATAACATTTTCTTGTAGAATTTATAACAAAAGCAAATATATATATGTATTTTTTAGAGCAACCATAAAAATTAAAGAAAAGAGCTAAAACATCAAGTAGGTATATTAGAATAGTAAACATTAAATAAATATAATGGAGTAAAATATAGATATTATAATAATCCAAAAGAAGGCAAGAAAGGGGGAACTAAGAGGTAAAAGAGGGAACAAAAAGAAAATAAAATGGCAGAGAGGAATCCAACCATGTGAGAAATTACATTAGATGTTAAGGGACTAAACAACTATTAAAAAGTAGAGGCTGTTAGAGTAAATCAAAAAGTAAGATTGAACTTTACGGTGTCTATAAGAGATGTAGTTTCAAAATAAGGACATAAATAGATTGAAAGTAAAAGGATGGAAAAATATATACCGTGAAAAATTAAGCATAAGAAAGCTTGAGTAGCTATATTAATATCAGAAAAGAAGATTCCATGATAAAAGGTATTACCAGAGATAAAGAACATTTCATAATATCATAATGAAAAACAGGTCATTTCATTACGAAGACACATCAGAAATGTATATGCAACTAAAAACAGAACTTGAAAATACAAAAATATAAAATGAGGGAACTAAAGAGAAAAAATAAATCTACAATCATTGATGAAGAAGTTCACTGTTCCTACTGTAGTAACTGAGAGATCAACTAGATTAAAAAAAATCACAGTAGATCTGATATTATCAACCACCTTGACCTAATTGACATGTATAAAATACTTTACTTAGTAAACACAGAAAATACATTCTTTTCAAGTGCGTATGGAATGTTCATCAAGACAACCCACATGTTGGGCCATAAAAGTCTCAATAAATTTCAAAAGATTTAAATTTCACAGGGTATACTCTCTTACCACAACAAAATTAGATTAGGAATGAATAATAAGACATTCAAATATTTGGAAATTAAACAATATACTTCTAAAGAGCCAAGAGATCAAAGGAGAAAATATAAGGAAAATCAGAAAATATTTTAAACTGATAGCAAAAATACAATATGAAAAGGTGTGGAACACGGCAATAAGTAGAGAATTGACAAACTACAGTCTGTGGGCCAAATCCAGTCCACCAGCAATTTTTGTAAATAAAGTTTTATTGGATACATCCACACTCATTTATGTATTGTTTAGGGCTGTTTTCATGCTATAATAGCAGAGCTGAGTAATTGTAACAGACACCACAAAGCCTAAAATGTTTACTATCTGGTATTTTACAGGAAAAGCTTGTTCACCCTGGCTTAGAGGGAAATAAACACCTTTAAATGTTTACATTAGAAAACAAGAAAAAATTTAGGTCAACAATCTAAGTGTCACATTAAAAAGCTATAAAAGATGAGAAAATTAAACCCAAAGTAGAAGAAAGGAAATAATAAAGAGCAGAAATCAGTGAAATGGAAAGCAGACCAAAAAGAGAGAAATTACCAACTAAAAACAGTTCATTCCTTGAAAAGACTAAATAAACTGATAAACTTTTAGTTAGTGATCAAGAAAGAGAGAAAACAAAAATTAACAATATCAGGAAAAAATGAGAAGATATCACCAGAGATCCTACAGAAATAAAAAAATATGTAATAAAGGAATATTATTATGAACAACTTTACATTGGTACATTTGACAATCTAGGTAAAATGGACAAATTTCTTGAAAAACACTATTCTCGAACACTAACACAAGATTAAACAAAATCTACCTATAAATATATTAAAGAAAGTAATTATTTTAAAAATTATTTATTTATTTATTTAATATCTTTATTTGGAGTATAATTGCTTTACAATGTTGTTAGTTTCTGCTGTACAACAAAGTGAATCAGCTATACATATACATATATCCCCATATCCCCTCCCTCTTGAGCCTCCCTCCCACCCTCCCTATCCCACCTCTCTAGGTTGTCACAAAGCATCGAGCTGATCTCCCTGTGCTATGCAGCAGCTTCCCACTAGCCATCCATTTTACATTTGGTACTGTATATATGTCAATGCTACTCTCTCACTTCGTCCCAGCTTCCCCTTCCCACCCTGTGTCCTCAAGTCCATTCTTTATGTCTGTGTCTTTATTTCTGCCCCGCCACTAGGTTCATCAGTACTGTTTTTTTAGATTCCATATATGTGTCTTAGCATATGGTATGTTTTTCTCTTCCTGACTTACTTCACTCTGTATGACAGACTCTAGGTCCATCTACCTCATTACAAATAACTCAACTTTGTTCCTTTTAAGCGCTGAGTAATAGTGCATTGTGTATATGTGCCACATCTTCTTTATCCATTCATCTGTCAATGGACACTTAGGTTGCTTCCATGTCCTGGATACTGTAAATAGTACTGCAATGAACACTGTGGTACATGTATCTTTTTGAATTATGGTTTTCTCAGGGTATATGCCCAGTAGTGGGATTGCTGGGTCATATGGTAGTTCTACTTTTAGTTTTTTAAGGAAGCTCCATACTGTTCTCCATAGTGGCTGTATCCATTCACATTCCCACCAACAGTGCAGGAGGGTTCCCTTTTCTCCACACCTTCTCCAGCATTTGTTGTTTGTAGATTTTTTGAAGATGGCCATTCTGACCAGGGTGAGGCGACACCTCATTGCATTTTTAAAAAATAAATTTATTTATTTTATTTTGGCTGCATTGGGTCTTTGTTGCTGCATGCAGGCTTTCTCTAGTTGCAGCGAGCAGGGGTTACTCTTCGTAGCGGTGCACAGGCTTCTAATCGCGGTGGCTTCTCTTTTGTGGAGCACGGGCTCTAGGCGCACGGGCTTCAGTAGTTGTGGCTTGCAGGCTCTAGAGCGCAGGCTCAGTAGTTGTGGCACACAGGCTTAGTTGCTCTGCAGCATATGGGATCTTCCCAGACCAGGGCTCAAACCCATGTCCCCTGCATTGGGAGGCAGATTCTTAACCATTGCACCACCAGGGAAGTCCCTCATTGTGGTTTTAATTAGCATTTCTCTAATGATTAGTGGTGCTGAGCATCTTTTCATGTGTTTGTGGGCAATCTGTATGTCTTCTTTGAAGAAATGTCTATTTAGGTCTTCCGCCCATTTCTGGATTGGGATGTTTGATTTTTTGATATTGAGCTTCATGAGTTACTTGTATATTTTGGAGATTAATCCTTTGTTGGTTGCTTCGTTTGCAAATATTTTCTCCCATTCTGAGGGTTGTCTTTTCGTCTTGTTTATGGTTTCCTTTGCTGTGCAAAAGCTGTTAAGTTTCATTAGGTCTCATTTGTTTATTTTTTATTTTACTTCCATTACTCTAGGAGTTGGGTCAAAAAAGATCTTGCTGTGATTTATGTCATAGAGTGTTCTGCCTATGTCTTCCTCTAAGAGTTTTAAAAATATGGAATGCTTCACGAATTTGCATGTTACCCTTGCACAGGGGCCATGGTAATCTTCTCTGTATTGTTCCAATTTTAGTATATGTGCTGCCGAAGTGAGCACAGTAAATTTATTATTAAAAGACTCCCCAGAAAGAAAACTCCAGACCCAAATAGTTTTACCAGTGAATTCTCTGAAACATTTAAACATTTAAAGAAGAAATAAAATTGGTCTTAGAGTGAATATACAACAAAATGGCAGAGTAGGCAGCTCTAAACACAGAAATACTGAAACACAAGCAGAAACTGTCAGAAACGACTTTGTCAGAAGTCTGGAAAACATTCACAGCAACCAAGCAAACACTGAATCAAGAAAAAGGCAAATAAAAGCAGTAGGAAAGCCTCATGGTATTTTCACTTGCCCTCTCCTCACCACCTCCCCGTGCCTCCGCAGCAGCCTCAAAGATGGCAGCCCATACTCCTAGTGTGGGACCCTGGTCCCTGGTTCCAGGCAGAGCAGAGCAGAACTCACAAATTATTGTGTTTGTTCTAATCTGTCTGGGGGCTACCTGAAGGACTGAAACAAGGCATTCATCTCTATTTTACGAAGCTCAGAACCCACTCAGGGCAGAAAAGCAGGCTGCATTGCTCAGAAACACTGTAAGACAAATAAAAAGCCCACAGCCTGGGGTAAAAGATTATGGTTGAGACATACAATAGAACACTTAATATCTGAGAGGAAAAGCCATGAAGAGAATTTCCTTGGGAAATCAGGGCATTCAAAAGCACCTATGTGTACTGGGGAATTTAGGACCCAGGACACGATGCATGCTCAGAAAATACCTCAGAAGACACCAAGCCTTCACCACTGGCTGATCTGCAGGTTCAGTGCAAGCCTGGCTAAATGCTGAAGGGCCCTAGCACACAGCCAATCTGCAAAACCAGAGAGAGGTTGTTTTTTGTTTTGTTTTGTTTTGTTTTAGCTCCTGGTATTCAAGGAAATCTCTGTTAAAACACTAATTGAACAAAAGCTTAAAGGAACAGAGACTTCAATGACCAGATGTGACAAGGAATACAGTTATTGCAAAAATGGTTTGGAAAAGTAACTAAACAAATGGACAACCGCAGCCTTTGACAATCACGAACAGCAAACTCTGGGGAAGAGGTAGAATCTGATTTCCAGAGGTACTACATTATAATATTTGCACATCCAATTTTCAACAACAACAAAAACACAGATAATACAAAGAAACAGGAAAGTATGGCCCATTCAAAGTGAAAAAAATTGAGTTAAATTATCCCTGAGGACACCAAGACATTGAATTTACTAAACAAAGACTTTAAACCAACTGTCTTACACACGTCTAGGAGCTAGAGTAAACTATGGACAAGGAAGTAAAGGAAACCAGTAAAACAATGTATGAATAAAATGAGAATATCATAAAGAGATTGGAATTATGAAAGGCCACCAAATAGAAATTCTGGAGCTGTAAAGTACAACTAAAATGAAAAATTCATTACAGGAGTTTAACAAAATTAAGCTGACAGAAAAAAGAATCAGCAAATTAAATGTCCCAGATTTGATGAAAGATATAAATCTACACATCCAAGAAGCCCAACAAACTCCAAACAGGAGAAACTCAAAGAGATCCACACTGAGACAAATTATAGTCAAATTGTCAAAAGCCAAAATCAACAGAAACAGCAAGAGAGAAACAACTCATCACATGTAAAATTTTTAATAACACTAATAGCTTATTTCTCATCAGAAATCATGGAGACCAGAAGGCAGTGAGATATATTTAAAGTGCTGAAAGGGAAAACAAAACCAAAACTGTCAAGCAAGAATTCTATATCCAGAAAGAATGGAGAAGAAATCAAGACAAAGCTAAAGGAGTTTGTTACTAGCAGATCTGCCCTGCAAGAAATGCTAAGGGAATCCTTCAAGTTGAACTGAAAGGACATTAGACAGTGACTCAAATCTATATGAAGAAATAAAGAACATTTATGGCAAATATGTCCTTGTTTTTCTTTTATATGTCTAAGTCTATGTTTCTCTTATTCTCTTTTCTCTCTGCCTTAATTTCACTCTCTTTGAAAGAGAGGTAATATGACAAAATAAGAAAGAACCCAGTAATGGGAGTTAGAAGACCTATATCGAACCATGCTCCAATCATTTTGAGGCTGTGAATCTGAAGACAAATTACTTAATGTTTGGAAGACTAAGTTTTTATGTAAAATAAGGAGAATATTCTGACTCTCATAAGTTGTTAAGATTAAGAGCAGTTTTCAAAGTATTAGATTTTTCATAAGCATTAATTGAAGTTAAAACTGAACACACTAGTCTCTTATCCTTTCTTTGTGGCCACAGTATAGAGTTTTACTGTTTATGTTACATTATAATATTAATAATTATATTGATGACTGCTATTAATTGAAGGAACTCTAAGGCAAATTGCTGACATTTACAGAAAGACTGTTTTGCATTGGCAATCATCCACATAATGCTGTCTTCTTTCTTTTCCAAGGATTTGAGTCAGAATACCTCTGTTAAGTGTGCATGCTTCCAGAGCACACCTTACATGCAGGTAACAGTGACTAATGATAATGATCAAAATCATAGGGAATTCTCTTGTTAGTGGTTAGGACTCTGCACTTTCACTGCCAAAGGCACAGGTTCAATCCCTGGTCGGGGAACTAAGATCCTGCAAGCTGTGTGGCCAAAAATAAATAAATAAATAAGTCACAATAACAGAAGCAGCAACCAATACATACACTGCTTACCATGTGCCAGGCTACTCTAGTAAGGTAGGTATACTAGTATTCCTGAGGAAACTGACACACAGTGAAATTAAGGGACTTGCACAATATTATATAACTTGTAAGCAGCAGAGCTGAGATAAAATAGGACCTTTATGATTGACTTGGGTAGTTACAATCTGATACAGGTCTACAGAGAACAACAAAGAATGAGACAGAAGACTGGAGATAAATCATGGTGGGCGGAGACGCGGCGACAAGAGAAACTGCCTTTCCTCAAGGCAAAAAGATCATAAGCAAATTGATCCTGCTTTTTGCCACTCATTTGTCAGGCTTTTAAAGTGTTGTGTTGGGAAGGGAAGGAATGAGAAGAGATTTGAGAAGTTACTTATACTTTTTTGAGTTTTGCTATTAGGTCTAGACTAGAACATCACTTTGCTCCCATGGTGCAGGGTCAACAAAATCACCCAATATTCTCCCAGCCAAATGGCCTCTGTCTTAATTTCCTTTATTCAGTTATAGGGAGATGGGTCCTCGTAGCTCTAATGTGTTATAAGTTTATTCATTCAACAATCATTTAGTGCTGAACACTGTGCTAGGTGTTGTTGAAATAAAGATAAATGAAACATGATCCTACTCCTTGAGGAGCTCATGGTCTGGTGGGGATGAGAGATGCAAACAAAAAAAATGTTTAAATTGGAGGAATCCTAGGAGTGGTAGTGGGTAGCTGTCTCTAAAAATGGAAGATCTAAGAGGCACTGATCAAACAAAATTGTCTACAAAATTGGTAATTCTATATGGTTCAACCTAAGAGATGATATTTGAGCTAGTTCTTGTTGGGGGAAAAGAAGGGGCAAAGGAAGGTATTAGAGGCAAGTACAGAGGAGGCCACACTCCCTAACTTACAAGTGTAACACTATGTGCTTCTCACACTCATTTTACATAAAGCATCAGGAAATGAAAGAAAACACACACGTAACACCACTTTGATTTTTCTTGAAATTAGAGCATTATATCCTTTCTTCATAGAACAACTAGTTAAAAGTTTGAAGTATCTTTTCTTGAATCCATTAATGGTAATCCTTCTTCCAAACTGAGACATGATAAAGATGTAAAAACTCTCAAAATCTCCCAACCATAAAATGTATTACATAGATAACAAAACACTAGAAATTCTGGTACATATTCATTTATACACATCTCAGATTTCCTGGGTTAGCTAGGAGCCCACAGAACTGTGGAGGTTTCTCATGTGTGTTTATTTAAAAGTTATAATTTTGTTTGGCATTTTCCATGGGATTAGTCATGGGTAGTACATGAAGGTTGCAAAGTCTGAGCTACTTAGATGCTCAACGGTGTTTATCTTTTCATGGCCTTGATAAACAACTTAGCTGGCAGTTTTTGTTTAAAACTCACAAAATGTTCTTTCACCTGTTTAACTCATCATTATGTGGCTGCTAAGCACTGAGCCAGACCTTGCAAGACCATGTTGGGAAAACAAGTTGGTCAGAAAACTTGCTTCCAATTAGGCTGCAGATTTACTGCCAACTTTGTTTAACCAGTGAATTTTGACTATAAGAGGGAAAGATCAGTCTTCTACTTCACTGAATGGATGAATCAGTTCCACTGCCACACTCAAATTTCCAACCCCAGATAGCACAAAGATCCAGTGTGCTCCTAGTCAGACTAATTGTACTCTAGGAGAGCGCAAGGAGACGTGCAGAAACAAACCAGGTGGCCATTCTGTGTGTGCTTGTTTTGCTACGTTTCCCTCTCTAATTACACATTTCCACTCTCAAATCTCCACCAACAAATACTACACTGGAACTATACTATGACTCCTACTGTCGTCCTTGAATGTCAAAGATGCCAAAAGAAAAGTTTCAACTACTTTAGTGAAGGTTCAAGTATTTTCCAAAATCTGTTGTTTCACTTCCCCCCAGGGTTATTAAAAAGCACAGTCTGTTATGGAAAAACCATAGTAAAAACTGGACTTATGTCACAACCAAATAGTGGTACAGCAAGTAAATTATTTGATGTGAAGTAATATAAAAAGTTCTCTTTAACCTATGGAAGGAAATACCTTTTCCTTTAAGAGGAGGGAAACATAATTAATTTATTTAAGAAGTCCACTAATATTCAGATGTAAGTGCTTGCTTTTATAGTTCTACTGCAAAACTTTAATATTCTTAATTTAATACTACTCAAAATAAATAAAAATTAGGACACCAAAATCTTCTCCTATCCCTGGAACAGCAACTTTTTCTGCAAAGGGTCAGAAAATATTTATTTTAGGCTTGGTTGCGGGGTGGGGGAGGATCTATTATTTGTATCACAACTACTCACCCTTGCTCTTGCGACATCAAAGCAACAGCGCAGACAATACTTACACAACAGAGTGTGGCTGAGCTCCAATAAAACCTTATTTACAAAACCAGGCAGTCGACTGGCTGATTTCTCTTTTAGCCCCTAAATCATCTTACATGAGGAAATGCAAACTATCCTTTAAATGAGAGAACAATTTTTTTTTTTTTATACTCAGTGGTAGGAGGGATGAAGTGAAAGAGGGAGAAATTTAAAAAAAACATACAGATACAGTCAGGAAGGGATTAGGTTACCTTCTGTGGATCTGAATTCTTCTCCCATTGAAGTACTCTTCATACCCAGGTTATCATCACTGTCACATTCTGTAAAGAAGAATAAATTCAAATGTACTTCTGAAAAAGTTTTGTGCCATAATTTATGTATTCTAAGACAATGTGACTTTCAATGACTTCTCCCATACCCAAGCTTACTAATTACAATCCATTAGTATTACACAACTTTCCTTAGAGATTTGTGTGTTTTTTAATGCTTACCAAATAATATTACTTAAATTGAGAAAAAGATAAAAATGAATGAAATAGGCAATTTGATTTTGGCTCCATATTCAAAAAATTATTTGAAAAAGTTCTTTTTGCATGTTGAGGAAATATAAAATCCTAGTATATTTTTAAAAACTGTGTATTTTAAAAAGCTAGTATGTTTATTTGGATCTAGCAAATAAACTCCGAAGTTTCATTTGCATGAAACCATCTTTAAAAGATTTTTAATGATGACAGATAAAATTCTCCTGTATTTTGAAAATCATATGCATTCATCTCTATAGAGACCATAGATTTATATTAACAGTGTCTCTGCATGGCACAAACTCACTTGATGCCTTATATGCTTACTGAGAGACCTAAGGCTTTAAAATAATGACATGACTGACCGGGTATTACAAAAGTCACTTAAAATATGAACGTGGTACCATCAGGGACCCAGTATTTGGCTTTCCACCTTAACTACATTTAAATCAATTTCTATCAGAGTGACTGAATCAGGGTTTAAATAACCCTGATTGTGTATTCAATACAAATCACATGGACGTATTTGCTTCTGTGAAAATATATAAAAACTAACAATATACATTTAAAAATTTATCAATATATCACTGTTTATAAATAAAAACCACTATATTTCTCTTATATTCCTTTGCTGCAAAAATTTATTACGAGTCACCTTTTGCTATTCCAGCAAAAAAAACTATTGCTTTTTCTATAATATGTTATATACACCTACTACTTCAAATATTTCAAGCTGTGTTTTAGTGAAATAAAACATTACATTTACAATTTGAAGAACAAAAAATTTAGTCTTAAAACATTAGGAACAAAGAGAAAATACCCAAGGTTTCTTTTATTACAATTCAAAGTCAAGGCCAGTCAAAAGCAGCATGTGGTAACTGGCCTAAACAATTCATCATGGCAACCAAGACCTAAGGCAAAACTGCAGGTTTGAATCATAAGGTTTAGCTTGACACTAGGTTGTAAAAATTTTTAAAGGTTTCGTTTGCCTCAATCAGCCCCCCATCTGTAGAACAGAGAAAATCATGAATTTTTTCCCTATTTTTCAGTACCTTGCACAGAATTAACTGTATCATATAGATTTTTAGGATGGTGCCCAAAGCAACAACCTATATAGTCTCATCAACAGGCTGAGCAAGCAGGCAGATAGATGCTTAGAACTAGGTTCAACAACTATTTCATATAGGGCATGCCACTGCTTCAATCACCTACACTTTCACAGCATGGGTGAATTAGTATGTTCAACTTTTAAGATGGCTTTAAAAACCTGTATAATTGGTACCAACCATACTTAATGCCTTCATCCCATTCATTCCAAAATGAAGACACAAACCAAACAGACATAACAAAGTCCCAGGGCCATAAACCAGACAGCCCAAGGACAGTGTTCAGATTCAACAAAAATCATGTCAAAGCACGGTAAAGTCTGTTTTCAATTTAAATTCACTAATTCATAACAGCCTATGCTCAAGTCCCTCCTTGCATTACCTAAGAAAAAATATTCTAGGAAAGTTCAAACTTTACATAAAACTGGAAGGAAGATGTTTAATTACTGAAGAACTATAAACAACTGAATACACAAAACTGTGTTTTTAAAAACTGTTTACATAAAGCAAACAATGTTCTTGAACTAACCTACAAGATACAGGCAAGTTCTATTACATAAACAGATCTTTAAGAGCCCAGAGAATTTTTTTATATAAGCAATGGCGGTGACTAATGAAATAGTAGAAAATGGCAACTCAGAAATTCAGTCATCAAGAATGTGGTTGAAGTAGGTCCAATAACACAACACTCTGGAAAGTAAAAGCAAACAAACAAACAAAACCTTAAAATGTATGGTCAAGACAGTAAAAACAAGTACCATAGTTATTTTACTTTACAAAGAGCATACTACAAGCCAGGAGCAGCGTCACGGGGTAAATAAAAATGGTGCTAGCGTGGTCCCTTTAACTCAGCCTGCCCTCACACTGAGACTGCATTTCTACAGTCTGAAGAAAAGAAAATGGGGCTTCCTGGTTTACTTACAAGACAAAAGATCCCAGAGAACTTACAATGATAAGTTGGCTATGCTTGACACATAATCAGCTTACTTTTTAAAGTACCAGAACCCCCAGAACCCACAATCAAATCTTTTTACCTTCTAGGGAAAAAAAAAAAAAAGCATCTTCCTAAATGTTATTTTCATCTATACACACTCTGCACTGCCGTTAGACTGCAACAGAGCGTCTCATCTTCATTCCTCAAGGACATGGTAAGAGCGAACAATGCACAATGGATTCTCTACATAATAAAATCAGGGCTTTGTGTCAGTGAAAGCCTCAGCCTTCACAGGTGATGGCTGTGTGGCCTCAGGCAGCTATTTTAACCTTCCTGGGCCTCTGCTCCCTCATCTATGAAAGGGGGCGATCTAATATATCCTAACTCACAGCGTTGAAAAGAGGATTAAACAACACGCAGAAGTTCTTTGAACATGTTCAAATATCTTCAAACACTACAAATACAAAAGGCAGCTAGCATGGTGGCTGGCACACAGTAGGTCCTTAATAAAGGTTAGTTCCTTTTACTTCTTTAAAACAACAATTGAAATGACAAGTGATATCTGCATCTTTGAAACATGAGGCTTGAGTTAGAATGAACACATATTTGTGAATAAAGTGTGAAAAGCATAAAAGAAGAAAAAGTCTACCTGGCTCCTCTGACTAGGATCACTAGAAAGGATCCATGTATCTTGGTAAATTTTTAAAAAGTGAAAATGAGTACAATATAAAATAGAACTGATGAAGGATAAGGGGCCCAAAGGTGTCAATTCAGGACAGATTAGTATTTTTACACATCTCTACAGGGATTTACACATATATTATAGCTGTAATCAAAACGTTGGTGCTGGAACCCTGATGCATAGAAGGAGAGTGAGTTTAAAGGGCAAAAACCATGACACATTCAAATCTCAAACTTAGTATAAAGGCTCACCTTGCTATAGAGGGTAACTGATTTAACCCAAGTCAGAGATCTAACAAAGTAGCAGCAGTAGCACTACTTACCTGTCCTCTCCCTACCAAGCAAAGATATAATAAGACCTTATGACCAAATGACTGACATTCATACATGGAGCCAGCAACTTCCCAATACCTCTATTTCTACTGAAATAAGTATCTCCTGAAAAAACTTTCAATTAACTGAAAAACTGGCAAAAAAGAAAGTATAAGATACCATATGATCACTGATTCTGACAACACTATTCAATAGATTCTTCCTGTTTACACAGGAGTAATAAAACCACTTTATGGTCCTAATAATGGAAAATTTCTGAAAAGTTATAAAGAAATAAGAGGTTCAAGCTTGTATCATTTGTCTATGCTATGGCAGAGATTTTAAAAACGTGAAAAATCATCACAATGCTTATAAAACATGAGAGAACTTCTCACTGTGTGTTACTTGTAAGAGAATTTGTGGGGTGGCTGGTTGGTAACTAGGAGCCTTGAAACGACAGATGCCCGAAGCTGTACGTGATATTGTATGTACAGTAAGTCCCCTACATACAAACAAGTTCCGTTCCGAGAGCGCGTTCATAAGTCCAACAAAATTAGCCTAGGTACCCAACTAACACAATCAGCTATATAATACTGTACTGTAATAGGTTTATAATACTTTTCACACAAATAATACATAAACACAAAAAATAAAGAAAGCATTTTTAATCTTACAATACAGTACCTTGAAAAGTACAGTAGTACCAGCTACATCACCGCTGCTTTTACGCTTGCTTCTGGACATCCTGGGCTTGAAATAAAGATACTGTACTACTGTACTCTATATAGTAATGTACAGTAAAGTACACAAAAACACAACCACTTGTAGAGGACGCACGCATGTGACAAGGTATGCCAGACACGTGAAGTAACTTAAGTGATTGGACATGCGAATGCACGTTTGTAAAGTTTGCAACTTGAAGGTTCATATGTAGGGGACTTACTGTACATGTCCATTTGGGGGAAAGAGGTTTGGAAAGCTTTTTTCAGATTCCCAAAAAGGTCCATCGACGCCTACCCGCAAACCACACTGCCTTAAAATAACTGGTTGTCAGATCTGAAGATAGCACACGGGGTTAAGCTACATGAAAGGAGTTACCCTGGCATTCTTGTGGTAACCAAAACTACACTACAGGCCCAACACGAACTGCAGTATTTGTGGACACTGAGAGATGTTTCTCAGTCACAATACATATTAAATATCATTTCTTAACAAAGACTGTTACTCTACTATTCAGAAAGCCATTTATTAGGAAAGGTAAAGGAATAAAGTTACCCAAGAAAGTCACTGTTCTTTGATTTTTCTTATTATAAAGTTTATTAGCAGGCAGTTTGATGCCTTTCAATCTTCCATGAAGAAAAAAATTTGTCTTAAACTGAATCTGAACATACTGTGATTCAGCATAATATTTTTTTAAATTTTAGAGTTATAAAAGCATCTTTAAATCCAGACCTAAATAAAATATGTGACTTAAAGACTACACTTCTTTGGCCACTTAATTTTAATAATTTTCATTACTTTTAAAACGTAGTGGCTATAGCACATGAAAAGATGCTCTACATCACTAACCATTAGGGAAATGGAAATCAAAAACAAAATGAGATGCCACTTCGCACCCATTAGGATGGCTACTATAAAAACAAACAAAAGTCAGAAAATAACAATTGTTGGCAAGGATGCAGAGAAAATGGAACCCTTATGCACTACTGGTGAGAATGTAAAATGGTACAATCCATGTGGAAAATTAGTATGGAGATTACTCAAAAAATTAGAAAAAGGACTTCCCTGGTGGTGCAGTGGTTAAGAATACACCTGCCAATGCAGGGAACATGGGTTTGAGCCCTGGTCTGGGAAGATACCACATGCCGCGGAGCAACTAAGCCCGTGCGCCACAACTACTGAGCCTGCGCTCTAGAGCCCACAAGCCACAACTACTGAGCCTGCGTGCCACAACTACTGAAGCCTGTGCGCCTAGAGCCCGTGCGCCGCAGCAAGAAAAGCCACCACAATGAGAAGCCCATGCACCGCAACAAAGAGTAGCCCCCACTCACCGCAATTAGAAAAAGCCCTTGAGCAGCAACGAAGACCGACATAGCCATAAATGAATGAATGAATTAGAAATAGAATTACCATATGATCCAGCAATTCCACTTCTGGGTATATACTCATAAGAACTGAAAGGAGGATCTCGAAGAGATGTCTGTATCCCCATGTTCACAACAGCATGATTCATAATAGCTGAAGCATGGATGCAACCCAAGTGTCCATCAATGGATAAATGGATAAGCAAAAGGGGGTATATACATACAATGGAGTATTATTCACCCTTAAAAAGGAAGGACATTTTGACATAGGCTACAACATGGGTGAAACCTGAGGACATTTTGCTCAGTGAAATAAGCCAGTCACAAAAATACAAAGGCTGCATGATTTAACTTACACGACATACTTAGAGTAGTCAAATTCATAGACAGGAAACAGAATGGTGGCTGCCAGGAGCTGGGGAAAGGGGAGTGTGGGGTTGTTTAATGGGTATGGAGTTTCAGTTTTGCAAAATGAAAAGAGTTCTGGGGATGGATGGCGGTGATGGCTGCACAACAATGTAAATGCAGTTAATACCACTCAACTGGAGACTTCAAAATGGTTAAGATGGTAAATCTTATGTATATTTTACTACAATGAAAAAAATGGAAAGAAAAAGTAAAAAAATATATAGTGGCTAGTAACCATATTTCCTTTTTACAGTAGTAATAATTAATAATAGCTGCTATTTACTGAGCACCTATGCTCTTTCCTATGCTATGCTAGACACTATACGTATCACTAATTCTTACAACCTTATAGATATGAAAAGTGAGACTCAGAAAAAGTTGAGTAACTTGCCTGAAATCACACAGCTAAGAAGCAGAAGTCAGTATTCGAATCAAAGACCATGCCCTTCTTTATGCACTGCATGGTCTCTGTATTTCACAAAAATTCAGAATAAAGTATACATGTGTCCCCAAAGAGCAGTAAGTTCAAACGAGCACTGATTACAAATGAATGATTAAAAAAAAAAATACCTAGAGAATTCTATATTCTGACATAGAGAGTGGTTTATGACACTGATGAGTGAAAAAGGAAATTAAAGTATATGTCAAAAAAAAAAAAAAGGCTAGAGCATAAGAGACATTAAGAAAAGAACATCGGTATATAACAATAACCTATACTTTACCTCCAACCCTAATATACCCATGCAGACCTACTCATATGTAGCTCTCATTCCAAATAAAGTTGAAAGAAAGGCAAATCCATTACAGGTCTCATGTTCTAAATTACAAAAGAAATGCTCCCCAGAGCAGCAGCATAGGAGGAAGAAAAGGGGGTGGGCCTAGGTAGCAAAGGTAAAAATTTTAATATTTTTCAAGATATTAAGTAGATGTTGTTAAGGATCGGGAAAGGGATGGTAAAAGAATGGGAGAAAAAGAGGTTAAAAAAAGCCACAGACACATAGGGCACTCCATTTAATACTCTGTAATGACCTATATGGGAACAGAATTTTAAAAAGAGTGAATAGGGACTTCCCTGGTGGTCCAATGGTAAAGAATCTGCCTTCCAATGTGGGGGACGCAGGTTCAATCCCTGGTCAGGGAACTAAGATCCTACACGTCATGGGGCAACTAAGCCCACGCACCACAACTACTGAGCTTGTGCACCTCAACGAGACAGCCCACGTGCCACAAACTACAGAGCCCACGCACCCTGGAGCCCATGGGCCACAACTAGAGAGAGAAAACCCGCACGCCACAACTAGAGAGAAGCCCACACACCGCAACTAGAGAACTAGAGAGAAGGCTGTATGCTGCAATGAAGATCCCACATGTCGCAACTAAGACCCCACACGGCCAAATAAATAAATATTTTTAAAATAATAAATAAATAAATAAGAGTGGATATATGTATATGTATAACTGACTTACTTTGTTGTACAGCAGAAACTAACACAACATTGTAAATCAACTATACTCCAATAAAAAAAATTAATTAAAAATTTTAAGAAAAGAAAGAAAAGAAAAAAACCCGCCAGACAGAAAAAGCAAGTGAATGAAAACAGAAACTACAGAATAGGAAGACAAAATTCAGTACTGAATCATGACATAAATATGCAAAACAGAGCTGATTTTTCTTTAAAGAGCACAATTGTGCCAGTAGCTTAATGGTTCCTAACTTTGCAAAGTGAATTGATCCAACGCAGTGAGTGGTTAGAGCAAAGTTCTTCAGAATAGATCTTCAATCAAAATGTGGCTCTATATATGTAGAAAGAAGAAAATAGCTAGGAGGAGAGCACACTTGGACAATTTAAAGGCATATAATAAAAATTCCAAAAAGTAGTCAGTTTTTCATTGAGGTCATTCATCAATACCTTCAAACCATATTCATGGCTGCAAATTATTAGGATATTTAAAAATTACTCTTTTATTCTCTCCTACCCACATTTCAGAAATTACAAAAACCAAAACCAAAACCCATCTGGATCCCTAGAATTACATCCTTTCTTAAATACTGGTTAGTGAAATTGGACATCAGCATGCCCTTTCATTGAACAATCTCAAAAAGGCAGAGAAGAGTGTAGGACAGCGGATGCCTAGCCCTTCAAGGCAATAAAGATCTTTCAGGGCATCATTTTGTCACTGTCAACCTCTTAAATTTTTATTTTTTTATTTTTTGGTATTGCCATATTAGCATTTATTGCTTTCTGATTTCTCCTATAAGCACTTTGCTTTCTGAAAACCTGAAGATAAATTTAGAATTTTAGAAATGAAATGAAGATCTGGATTCTGAGCTTTGCAAAACTATACTAGCATATTTCAAACCATAAGTATATATTTTAAATATATGAATATAAATTTTATTCATTAGATTAAAAATGGGCTCTAAAATATTATGAATTCATTCTCCTTCTAATACACTCAAAGTTAAAGTGAGATAAGAGAAAAAATACGATAGAAGCATGAGCGCATGGCGGTTTAGTGAGCAGGCAGCAGGGCACTAGTGGAGAGCAGTTTATTGGTTTCTCATCAATAAGTGAAGTGAAGTCTCTTCCTCTTGGGCAGTTGGCACTGTGGCTACAGCTGCATACCTTTGGTCGTATCAGATATGCTATTTAACAAGGCACACATCATATCTCCCTCTAAGTGGTGAGGGTTGAGTATATGTGCTGGCCTCTGAGTCTTCTTAAATTGATTCTCTAGCTCCAGAAAACCTTGATCTCCTGAGAGGATGGTGAAAGGAATCTGCTTGGGCAGTTGTTCATCCAGACGGCCAGCCTAAGTTGGAAAAAATGGCACAAGTTGATAAAGATCAGCATCTGAGCTTCCAGTCAAGTTACAGCTATTTCAGAATGAACACATACCTAGAAACGTGTATTTAGCTTGTTCCCTTGCTCCCACTAAAGTATGATATAAAGATCTCGTTCATAAATGAAATATACCATGTTTAATCAAATATAAAATGCTGTCAATTATAAGATAAGCTCTTTTATATGCCACTAAGAAAGAAAAAAAAAGCCAAAAAGAATATAACAGGAGGCCCCCACATAAAGGTGGAACACTAACAGGGCTACGCGCTCAACCTCCCACCAAAGTATGATATAAAGATCTCGTTCATAAATGAAATATACCATATTTAATCAAATATAAAATGCTGTCAATTATAAGATAAGCTCTTTTATATGCCACTAAGAAAGAAAGAAAGAGAAAGCCAAAAAGAATATAACAGGAGGCCCCCACATAAAGGTGGAACACTAACAGGGCTACGCGCTCAACCTGAGGGTAAATAAAAAATGAATCTGCCATAGAGAAAAGGTAAGCAAAGTAATTTGCATAACTCAATCTTAGAACTGGCTAGATGGAAAAAGAAACTATCTGTGGTTTAAAACATAAGCAGCAGTCAACAAGTTTGCAGAGTATCAGTGTGACACAGAAACCCTTCAGCAGAGAATTTAATTTAAACTGGGTCTCAGGTGGGTTGTTTCTCCAGGTGACTAGCAGAGACAGAAGCAAATGCAAATTCCATCTGGGTCAACAGTGACTGCTATGGTGCCCCCCCATTTCAGAGATGTTAAAATGTGAAAGTGCCTCACGCATCAAGGAGTGTCATCTCCTGATAATTTATTCTAGAAATAGCTGAGGGTGCACTATGAGTAGCTGAGAGTCTGCTGGAACTGGGGATGAAGCAGTAAACACATGCTATGGACTCCTGCCCTCAATAGTCATAAGTAGAACCTGATGCAAAAGGTTTTATACAAAAAGCACAACACTGAAAAGGAATCTACAGTGTCATTATGATTCAAGAGGGGAAAAAATCCAAATGCACGTTTGATTTTGAATAAAACAATGACTCACATGCATACATATGGCAAAATCAGCAGCATCTTTTCTTTTACTACAGCGAGGATGAAGGAAGAAGCACCCAATCTTGTTTAGGTAATTATAGATCTTACAGTTGACGGGAGGCTTCCAGTTGGTGTTTCCTCCTATTATGTTTAGAAAAGGCATAAATGATGAGTCAAACAAGAGAAAAAGAACAGAACACTGGATACAACTGAAAACTCTATAAGGAAAAACAAATACTAGAAAAAAATGTTTCTAGAGGAAAAGTACCAGATTAGAAGGCAGAACAAGGCAGTTCTCGTGCAGGTAACACCAGGTTGTTGCTTAAATCTTGGGGAAGTAGACCGACTTCCCCAAATCTGCCTATTAATCTGAAAACTCACAGGGATGTTAAGCAGAATCAAAAGTAAAGTGCATGAAAATTCTTTGACTGCTGTTGTTCTATATGAATGTACGCATTAGTGGTTTTTTACAAATATGTCAAGGCTGCTCAGTGAATAAAAATGATGTGCAATCAGGAAAGCTGGACTTACTAAGAGGTTGTACTGACTACCTTATCCAGGTCAGCATGTTTCTATCTTAAATCCTAATCGTCTTCTTTATATGCTGCTTGCTGTCAAACATGGCATGCACACCTTGTTTCACTGCACTTTGCTTTACTGTGCTTTGCAGATACTGTGTTTTTTACAAACTGAAGGTTGGTGGCAACCTTGCATTGAGGGAGCTCATCGATGTCATTTTTCCAACAGCATTTGTTAACTTTGTGTCACATTTCGTTAATATTCGCAATATTTCAAACTTTTCCATCATTATTTTATTTGTTATGGTGATCTTTGATGTTACTATTGTAATTGTTTGGGGGTGCCATGAACCATGCCCATACAAGAAGGCAAACTTAACTGATAAATGTTATGTGTGTTCTGACTGCCACACCGACTGGCCCTTCCCCCGTCTTCTCCCCTCCCTTCCTGCCTCCCTTTTCTCCGAGACACAATATTGAAATTAGGCCAATTAATAACCCTACAATGGCCTCTAAATGTCCAAGTGAGAGGAAGAATCTCACGTTTTTTAAAATCAAAAGCTAGCAATGATTAAGCTTAGTGAGGAAGGCATGTCAAAAGCCAAGACAGGCTGAAAGCTAGGCCTCTTGCACCACAAAGTTACCCAAGCTGTGAATGCAAAGGAAAAGTTCTTGAACGAAATTAAAAGTGCTACTGCAGTGAACAAATGAATGATAAGAAAGTGAAACAACATTATTGCTGATATGGAGAAAGTCTGAGTCTCTGCATAGAAAATCAAATGACCACAATATTCCCTTAAGCCAAAGCCCAATCCAGAGCCTGGCCCTAACTGCCTTCAATTCTATGAAGACTGAGAGAGGTGACGAAGCTGCAGAAGCAAAGTCTGAAGCTAGCAGAGGTTGGTTCATGAGGTTTAAGGAAAGAAGCCGTCCCCATAACATTAAAGTGTAAGGTGAACCAGCAAGTGCTGATGTAGAAGCTGCAGCAAGTCATCCAGAAGATAAGTCCTAAGATAATTCATGAAGGTGGCTGCACTAAACAAAAGATTTTCAGTGTAGGCAAAACAGCCTTCTATTGCAAGAAGATGCCATCTAGCAGTTTCACAGATAGAGAGAAGTCAATGCCTGGCTTCAATGTTTCAAAGGACAGGCTGATTCTCTTGTTAGGGGCTAATGCAGCTGGTGACTTTAACTTGAATACAATGCTCGTTTACCATTCTGAAAATCCTAGGGCCCTTAAGAATTAAGCTAGGACTTCCCTGGTGGTGCAGTGGTTAAGAATCCGCCTACCAACGCAGGGGACACGGGTTCAATCCCTGGTCCGGAAGATCCCACATGCTGCAGAGCAACTAAGCCCGTGAGCCACAATTACTGAGCCTGTGCTCTAGAGCCCGCGAGCCACAACTACTGAGCCCTCATGCCACAACTACTGAAGCCCGTGCGCCTAGAGCCCGTGCTCTGCAACAAGAGAAGTCACTGTAATGAAAAGCCCATGCACTGCAACGAAGAGTACCCCTGCTCACCACAACTAGAGAAAGCCCGCACGCAGCAACAAAGACCCAATGCAACCAAAAATAAATAAATAAATTTATTTTTAAAAAAAGAAAGAAAAAGAATTAAGCTAAATTGACCCTGCTTATGCTCTATAAATGTAAGAACAAAGCCTGGATGACAGCAATATGGTTTCTTGAATATTTTAAGCCCACTTTTGAGACCTACTGCTCAGAAGAATCCTTTCAAAATATTACTGCTCATTGACAATGCACCTGGTCACCCAAGAGCTCTGATGCAGATGTACAATGAGATTCATTTTGTTTTTATGTCTCCTAATGTAATATTCATTCTGTAGCCCATGGATCAAGGAGCAATTTTGACTTTCAAGTCTTATTATTTAAGAAATAAATTTCGTAAGGCTACAGCTGCCATAGGTAGTGATTCCTCTGATGGATCTGGGCAAACTAAATTGAAAACCTTCTAGAAAGGATTCACCATTCTAGATATCATGAAGGACATTCATGACTGGGAAGATGTGAAGAAAGCAAAATATCAACATCCACGGGAGTCTGGAAGAAGTTGATTCCAACCCTCATGGATGACTTTGAGGGGTCAAGAATTCAGTAGACAAAGGAACTGCAAATGTGGTGGAAACAGCAAGAGAACTAGAATTAGAACTGGAGTCTGAAGATGTGACTGAATTGCTGCAATCTCAGGATAAAACTTGAATGGGTGAGGAGTTGCTTCTTATGGATGAGCCAAAAGAAAGTGGTTTCTTGAGAAGGAACGCACTCCTGGTGAAGATGCTGTGAAGATTGTTGAAATGACAACAAAGGATTTCGAATATTACATAAGCTTAGCTGATAACACAGGAGCAGGGTTTCAGAAGACTGACTCCAATTCTGAAAGAAGTTCTACTGTGGGTAAAATGCTATCAAACACCATTGCATGCTACAGAGAAATCGTTCATGAAAGGAAGAGTCAACCAATGCTACAAACTTCATTGTTGTCTTATTTTAAGAAACTGCCGCAGTCACCCCAGCCTTCAACAACCCCCAGGCTGATCAGTCAGCAGCCATCAGCATGGAGGCAAGACCCCCCCCCTAGCAGAAAAATTACGACTCACTGAAGGCTCAGGTGGTTAGCATTTTTTTAGCAATAGGGTTTTTTTTTTTTTTGGCTGCATTGGGTTTTCGTTGCTGCCTGCGGGCTTTCTCCGGCTGTGGTGAGCCGGGGCTACTCTTTGTTGCAGTGTGCGGGCTTCTCATTGCAGTGGATTCTCTTGTTGCAGAGCATGAGCTCTAGGCGCAGGCTTCAGTAGCTGTGGCACTCGGGCTCAATAGTTGTGGCTCGCGGGCTCTAGAGCGTAGGCTCAGTAGTTGTGGCACATGGGCTTAATTGCTCCACGGCATATAGGATCTTCCTGGACCAGGGCTCAAACCCATGTTTCCTGCATTGGCAGGCGGATTCTTAACCACTGTGCCACTAGGCAAGTCCCAAGGTATGTTTTAATTAAGACTTCTTTTAGACATAATGTTGTTGCTCACTTAATAGACCACAGTATAGTATAAACATAACTTTTATATGCACTGGGAAACCAAAAAATTCATGTGACTTGCAGTGGTCTAGAACTGAACCAGCAGTATCTCCTAGGGATGCCTGTACATCAGAGGCTCACTGTACTAAGCCTCAGTTAATCGAAGAGGAGTCTCTCTCCCAGGTTTGGTCAAAGGTTTGTAAAGAGATTTAGACTACAGCCATACCACCCTGAATGCACCCGATCTCATCTGATCTCGGAAGCTAAGCAGGGCTGGGCCTGGTTAGTACCTGGAAGGGAGATTTATGTGAAGATGCACATTTATGAACAGTAAGGATGAAGTGAAGAGGCAGTTATGTTGAAAACACACTAGTCCTGTAGTCATGAGGCCCCAGTTTGAAAGCTAACTCTACTATTTATTATTTTTGTACTTTGTGAAAAATAAACTTCTCAGCCTTCTTCCTTATATTTTAAAGGGTGAAAATTATAACAATCAGTAAGCATGCATTAGTACCAAGTACAGTATCTGGCGCATTGTAGATATTGAATAAAGGCTCTTTCAATCTGTATCTAAAGATCCACAAACTGTGGGTCACCAGGTAGAGCGAATATTTACCTCAGAGAAATGTAAAGAGAAAAATATTCTAGCAGAGTAACTATAATGCAAAGTGACAAAATTCCAATTATGTTCCTATCTTCTATTCAGGAAGGTTCAAAAGGAGTCCTTTTAAAGCAAATCACATTCTAAGGGGGAAAAAAAGGGAGGTTGTCTCAAATGTGTTCCTTATTAACCATACCTTGAAAGCCCCAAATAAACGTTCCTTGGTTAAGATTCCCTGGTAGATGACCAAAAAAGTTGGACCAGTTATCAAAGTCTACAAAGACTATGTGAGTCATGGTTCGCAGGTAATCCAAATCTGGGAGCTCAACAACCTCTTCATCTGAGAAGAGAGAAACATCAACATGAATTTGATAAGAATTAGCTAAAAACTTTTTAATTTGTCAACTTAATATTAATCTTACATGTTATTTACTTCTATCTAAACCATGTCATGAAATCCAAACCTGTATGTGACATAATATATTTATATCAGATAAGAAATATTTTGAATATTTCAGAAATGATTATTCTTTCAACAAATATGTACCATTGATCCTGGCTTTCTTTAAAAGTCACTTATAAAAGAAAGTTTTTAAAAAATTAGTATACTGGAAGATACGGAAGACCAAGTTTTAAGGCTAAATAACTAAAAACTCGCACCATCCATCAAAATAAACTTTCAGGGTTACTTGCTAAGAACTTTCTCGCCGCCAGGAGTTTGTTCTTTTCCTAATGTAGACTGATTCATCAGCAGCCCTCTGGCTCTGTGCTCACACACCTGAAAGCAGACACGAGACAGCCCACAAGAGGCTCCTGTGGCTCGTGCAGAACAGGGCCCGGTGCTCCTCGCGCCAAGGACACCTCTTCCTCAGTCAACTCAGGGCCTCTCACCTCCCACCATCTGCAACTCTTGTCCTCCCTCCTCTTCCCCTCCCTCCTCTTCTCTTCTTTCATACCTTTCACTTTGACAGGGCCTTACAGTTTCGAGTGGTAGCAATGCAAGCCTTAAATGTTTATATTATTTTTAAAATGGATAGCTTCTACTCCACCTACTAGAGACTCCCTCAGAAAAAGACTGCCATCTTCCCATTTCCAAACCACCCATCTTCCTATCTGTCTTCTTAAAATACTAATAGATACAACAATGACCTCCTATCAGACACAGACCAACACAAATCCCCCAAAAGCAATCACAAGAGCAAAAGGAAAACAACAGAACATAAAATAGTGTGACCACGGTTTCACTGTTTGACATCGAGTTGAATGGATCATCATTTCTCACATAAAACATACCGTGGCTAAAGGCAATGTTGAGATCTACATGTGCTACAAACTCAGTAATTCATAAACATATTTTATGAACCAAAATACTCACATATTTCATTTTTTCCACTCGACATTGTATAACTTATGAAGAGTTAATCTTTAAAAGAATATACACTTAAAATTATACTCTAAAGAAAACAATTTACTTCTAAACAAAATGAAAACACTGCACTCTTCTAGACTTCCTTAATCTTATCAAAGAAGAAGGGAAGCCTAGAGTAAGCACAGACAAGGGGATCCATACCTCAGTTTTCTGCCTGGTTTCTTGCTACCACTTAACAACTCGACTTCTAATTGCTATTTTAACTCTAAGTAAAAGCTTTGCTTCCGAAGACGGTAACAAAAATATACAAATTCTCAAGTGACCTTTAAAACTTCTCATACTTATAGAATAAGGTCAAAATAGAAATAAAAAGAATTCACCTGATTTATCTTTTTATTGAACTTAAATCTAAATGACAGTAATGTGCAGGATAACTTTCAAATCTGACTTTCAGAAGGACCATCTATTTCCCTCATCTTTCAAAATTCCCATGTCTTTTGGAAAAGAAAAGAAAATGTTACCTAAAGTACCTATTATTTAGCGTAACAGATATTCCTTGTGCCCTTAGGTTGAGAGAGTGGCTGCCTGAAGCAGCGGGAATACAGATTCCTCCCGGTAAAGTGCACGCCACGTATCAGCCCATCAAGTCCTGGCTTCAACACTGGCTCCCTAGGAGCAAAGAGGGTGGCTACACATGCACGTGTTTCTAAGCGGAAATGGGAAACGTGTACGGACGTCAGGGTTGTGGAGCCGTACCTGCACTCTGACAGCTCACGTCAGTCTCGGCTCCTCTCTCCAGGTCTGAAGTCTGTGGACAGCTTGCTGCCTGTCTCAGCTTTCTCTCTGCACGGGAGGAACTGGCAGCAAACGTGTACGGGCTCGTCTGCTCAGGCCCAAAGCAGGCCACGCTGGGCTCCCGCAGGAAGCAGTGTTTCCTGTGGAAGTGCTGCTGCGCGCTCTCGGGATCCTGGAAGGCTCTGGTGCAGGTGCCGCACTTGATCAGGCACCGCGGCGTGCCCTCTGCGCCCTCCGGCTCCGCGTGCACCTGGCGCACGTGTGCCAGCATGTCATCCGTGGCCTGCGCCGTGGCCGAGCACATGCCACAGCGGAACCACAGGCGGCCCTGGCCCAGGAGAGTCTGCAGACAGCGAGCGTGGTCCTCCCTTCTGTTGACTTTGCAGAGGTAGCTCTCCCGGCAGCCGCACGTGAGTAGGTTACCGGTCTCTATAACTGGAAAATCACTCTCGGTTTTAATGGAAGTTTCCGTTTTTTCTGACACAAATACATAGTCTATGCTGTGGTGCTCCTTATAATGACTCAGAAACGCTTCTTCCACATTAAAGATCAGATCACAAAGGCCACAGAAATACTTCATCTTTATTTCGTTGTCATGCTCATCTTGGCAATGTCGATACAGTGTTTCCATCTTGTGAAAAGTCTTTTTGCAATGGGCGCAGCTATACCTATGAAACTGGTGACTTGCTAAAGACATGCAGTGTTGTTTCACACATTCTTGGGAGTCAAACATATCTTCACAAATTCGGCATTGCCATTTACCGCTTGGAGGACTGGTTGCTGGGGAATGATCAAGAATAGTAATAGTCGAAAAAGGATTATCAGCAGTCAGATCATTCACCAACGTTGTAGAGGATGACGGCAAAGTGTCACCTTCTACCTCATCTGTCTCATAAAAATACCTGTGTCCATTATGAAACTCAGTCACATGGGCCATTATAGCCTCTTTCCTTGCCAACTCCTTTTTGCATGTCCGACACCAGAAAAGAAAGTTATTTAAATGTGCCCCTCCATGAATGCGGCTCATATGTAAACGGATGACTCCTGAATCTTCACACACCTTCCCACAGACCACACACTTATAACACATCGTGTTTGCTGAGAAAACGTGCTTTTCTACTGCATCTTCACTTGGGAAGCGTTGCTGGCATTCACAAAACCAGGTTTTAACAAGTGACTTTTCCTTCTGAACACAAACCATACCCCCATGGCTTTTATCTCCTAAATTAATCTTCTTTTTTGGAACAGTGCTGCAATCTTCTGAGCTAGATTCTCGAACGGACATATTTCTTTTAAGTGATGAAAATTTTGACTTATCTTGCAACAGGTGCAAGTCAGAAGGGGGTTTGTTCCCTTCACTGCTGTGGCAATAAAGTAAGACTGATTCTTCCATTGAGTTAATGACTCGGACTTTGTGTCCTGAGTTCCGCTTGTGATTCCGGGTACTGGTTTCATCCACAAAGACACGGTTGCAATGTGGACAATAACCTCTCAGTAGGAATTTCTCTGCCACCTGAGCAATGCTCTTCTCAGCTAGAGCTACAGGACCAGCGTTTCGACAACGAACTCTAAATTGGACAAAAAAATAAACTCATAAGTATTTTCTAAATATGGTATCTCTGCTTTTTATTGTAGGAATTATAAAGTAATCAATGTATACACAAGCACTAAAAATTGTTTTTCAATAATGTTGCAGGGCTTCCCTGGTGGCACAGTGGTTAAGAATCCACCTGCCAATGCAGGGGACACGGGTTCAAGCCCTGGTCCAGGAAGATCCCACATGCCGCGGAGAACTAAGCCCTTGCACCACAACTATTGAGCCTGCGCTCTAGAGCCCGCGTGCCACAACTACTGAAGCCTGCGTGCCTAGAGCCCATGCTCTGCAACAGGAGAAGCCACTACAATGAGAAGCCGTGCACCTCAATGAAGAGTAGCCCCCGCTCGCGGCAACTAGAGAAAGCCTGCGTGCAGCAACGAAGACCCAACAGAGCCAAAAATAAATAAAATAAATTTTAAAAAATAAAGTTGCAGATGATATAATAATATTCTATCTACCTGACCATTACCTACACTTATCTGTTTCTAATCCATATACCAAAGGGTAAAACTAGAATCAAAAATTTTTTTAAAAATTCAGACAAATTTTAGACAAGTACACACTATATCAAATGCACTGATAGGAACGTCATGAGACAAGCAAGTAATTAACTTCTCTGTGGTAATTAAACAATACAGAGGAGCACTACAGTGAGACTCTCAACAACCCTGTACCTATTCTTTAAGAATGAACTGATTTTACGTTAGGAAAATGCCATGCCCATGGTTGCTTTTATACTAAAGAAAGTGTCCAACATCATTGTTCATTAGGGAAATCCAGATTAAAACCACAGTGAGACTCTCAAAAGGACAACTAAAATGAAATAGACTGGCAACAGCAAACCTTGGCAAGGATGTGGAGGAAATGGAACTCTCACACCTGGCTGGTAGGAATGTGTACCAGTGCAAACACTTTGGGAAAATGTCTAGTAGTGTCTTATAAAATTAAATACACATACTCTTCGATCCCGCAATTCCACTCCTAGATATTCATCCAAGAGAAATGAAACCTATGTCTATAAAAGGCTTGTATAAAATGTACATAGCAGCTTTATTCACACTAGCTAAAAACTGTCCATCAACATAAGAATGAATAAACAAATTGTGCTGTATTCATACAAGAGAATACTTCTCACAAATAAAAAGGAACAATGTACTAAACAATATGGATGAATCTTACAGATATTATGACAAACACAAAAGAGTGCATACTCTATATGACTCCATTTACATAAAGTCCTAGAGGAGATAAAACCAACGTAAGGTGGAAAAAGTATCAGAATAGACTGCCTGAGGGTGAGAGGGTGGGAAGTGACCAGGAAGGGAACAATGGAACTTTCCATGGAGAGGTAACACAGGATGGTAAAAGTGTGGGTTAACAGATGTATCCAGTAGTCAAAATCATAAAGGTTAAGATTTGTATACTTCAATAAATCCAAATTGTATCTCAGAAACAAAGAACTGTAAAAAATAATTAAGGGTAGTAAGGAACATACAGATATATAAATAAAAGAAGAATGGCAGTGTTGATAATTATTAAAACTGGGTGACAGGTAAATGGAGGTTCATTATACTATTCAGCTGACTTCCATACAGTTGAAATTTTCCATTAAAAAAATTAGGAATAAAAATAAAGGGCAGAACCAGGATTTGAACTCATAAAATATAAGTCAGAACCAGGACTGTTAACATCAATAATTATACTGAGTGTATACAGAGTGATTATACTCCACTGCCTCTGTTTTTTGAGAACATATTTTACTTGAAGGTTTGTGAAAACAACTGTTCTACTAAAACAAATGCAACTGTATCATTTAGTAGTGTGATACAATTTTAATGCATTTTAAAGAAATAATGGGGAAAAAAAGACCTAAGAGACACAGCATCTAAATGTAAAGTACAGACTTTGAATTATGATTCCAACAAACCAAATGTAAAAAACATCATGAAGTAATCGGAGAAATTTGATAACTGACTAGGTGTTTGATGATATTTAAAAAAATAGTTTTTTAAAGTGTGATAATGGTATTAGTTATTTTTCTTTAAAAAAAAAGAGTGCTTATCATTCAGAGATATATATTGAAGTATTTACAGATAAAATGACAAGATTTGCTTCAAAATAAGAACTTCTGGGGATGAGAGTATAAATAAAACACGACTGTCATGTGTTGATAACTACTGAAGCCTCGTGAAAGGTACACTGGGGTTCATTATACGATTCTCCTTACTTTTGTATAGTGCTTGATAATTTCCATTGTAAAGACAAAAAAAGCATACTTGATTGTTTGACAAATTTGGCCTTTCACTGACATGTAATTTTTCACTTGTTTGTGATACTTTCCATGCTGGTTGACTCAAAGCCAAGGTTCTATCATAACCCTCTCCTCCTCCAGGCACAACCCTCAACAGCACATGCAGAACTTAGAACTGTTAGCTTGTTTTATGTTCACAGCAACATCAATATATCCACTTTTCTCACACCTCTCACTTCTTTCATTATGCTAAGTTTGGGTAATGTCCAGGCAAATATACATTCTCATTTTAGAAGGAGAGAAACATGGAATAGAAAAGTATTTGTTGAGTCCTCTGGCTGTTGTGGAGCTTATTGGGCGGGAATCTTACAGCCCAAGACTAGCCCCTTACAAACCTGAAATGGGCAGTGAGCTCCATGTGGGAACGCAGTGTCTGGTGGCAGGCCACACACTTAACTTGAAATGGAACATCTTTGCACAGAGAGATCAAAAGTTTCTTTGCAAAAGATGGAAATGATATTGGCTGTGCCATTCCCTTGTCATCTGAAAGACAAAATGAACTATGACTTGCAAAGATCTGAGTAGAGTGACCCGGCCTTCCTCCCCTTTGCCTTTCTCAACATCAGGTGACGTAAGTAAAAGAAGATGGTTATTTATGTGATAAAAATCTAAGAGAAGTCGTTTTCTAGCCTCAATTAAGTGCAGTGGATGCTGAACTCATGCTCAAGTTAAAATCTGAATCTTAAATGCAGAGAAATACCCAACTTCCCAATGGATATATACAAAAACATTATCCTGCATAAATGTTTTCTTCTCAAGTTTCTTTTCATTCCTCAAAGTAAACCTTACTCTTAGGTGCAAATAAATAATGAGAATCTTTTTTGAAAAATAAAAAATGAGATAAAAACCTTTTGCTTTCATGGTTCTCAAAACTAATGTGAAGATAAGTTACCTCAAGAATTATCTGAGAAGTATGGTAAATCAGCAAAGGTTAAAGTAGTTTAATAATTTTCAGCGGAAGAGAGTATTAACATACCACCCAGTTTAAAACTCTGATGGAAATGATTCTTTCCAGACATATGCTTCAAACACTCATCCTTGCTGCTAAAAAGAAGGAAGCAATTTGGACACGCAAAACACTGAATAATCTGAGGAAGAAGGTTGTTTTTATGTCCATCATCTGCAGCTTCCTAAAATATAAGGCAAAGCTTTATTATAGACAACTAAAATCAATATTCAATTTCTTAAATCAACTTTCAAAATTTCCTATTTATTTGGAATATTTTGTATCAGTTTTTAACATGAAAACTTTTCTTCCCTGAGTGTGAACTGTGGATTTTTTTGTCATAAATGAGGTCCCATATATGAAATTTTAAATTATTTCCTTAAAAACAAATTATTACCATCTTTCTATGACAATAAACATACATTTGCTTTCTATACATTTTTTATATATACATCTACATGCAATATTATATAAATGCATAAATGTTTTCATATCACATATACTTTTTCTTATGTTTTGCTTTGTTCACTCTACTCTGCAATATAACCTATGTTTACAAATACGTATTCTTCTATAAATTTCTCCATACAAAAATAAATACACAGAGGGAATTGCCATTGTTTTATCAAATATTGTCATCTTACAGATTCTTCTGCCTCTTAGTTTTCTTATTCCACAATAACTAATGGAAATCCCTAAAAATCAACTGGTGTCGCTCTAATTTATTCTTCTTAATGGCTACAAACTACTCCATGGTGTGATGTGGATCTACTGAGATTTAGTCAACTATTCATTTCCAGGCTTTTTTTTTTTTTTGCCACTGTAAACAATGGTTTTGTAAATATTGTTGACTATATATCCTCATTAAATAGTGCTTTTCTCTCATTACCAAGATTGGCCGCATTGGGTTAAAAGGTTCATTATTTGAATATTAAAAGATATTGTGTAACTGCTCCTCAAAAAGGCTCTACAAATTCCGATTCCCTAGCACTGAGTGAGCCTGGCACAATAGCTATTACAGATCTTATTGTCATGTCTGCAGTCTTACAGATGTGTGTTATGTTAATTTGCCTTTCCTGTCTACTAGTGAGTGTGAGCATTTATTCATACAATTCTGTGCATTGCTTATTCCATTCCAGCCTCATGTTTTGATTGTTTTTGCTTTTTCCCCTCTGGTCAACTTGTATCCATTCTCTGTTATCAAAACTAACTCTGTCTCATCCTCTATTTTTCAAATATTCTTCATCAAACAGCTATTAATTTAGTATATGGTCACCTTAAAATTCTGATACAAACAGGTATGTCTTTTCTAGGGTCCAGGTTTCCAAACTTGGCTAAGAGTCTCCTCTATCCCCAAATTGGAAATATTTTTAAGTGTATATTTATATGTATATGTATAACTGTATGTGTGCTGTGTATAAATATAATGTAACTTCTTGTTAATGGTCTTTAGAATAATAGCCTTAAAGGTTGCATTGTGTCTTCTTAAATTTACTATCATTAACATTAGGGATATCAAAATAGTTTGTGTAGTTGCTTATGAAATGCAACAGGAGGAGTGATAGGAAATTTACATTTATACTGAGTATATGTCAAGCACCACCTTACGGTTCAAATGTGCTTTTCCACTTAATCCTTACAATAACCCCGTGAAGTACTATTTTCATTATTTACAAATAAGAAAACTTAAGTTTACATAAGTCAACAAAATTATCACTCCCCTCCAAGTTGTACCCTCAGAAGAGACAAAGCTACCATTCACACCCAGCTTTACAGCTGTGGTGGTAAATCCTGTGCTCTTTCCACTACTCCTCACCCTATTTTATTTTGGTGACAGCCATGCAGAAGATAACACCCAGTATGACACTTTGCATTCCAATTAGAAGGTTCCAAATAAGAGCACTAAAAGCATTTACTACCAACCAATTTGTACAAATGACCCCTACCTGAAGAACTCTAATAAGCTTTAGTTCAACTGTGAGTTATAAGTGGATTCAAAATAAGCTTGTTTAAACTGTTTGCTCAATAGAACAAAAACTGTGATTCTACATAAAATTTTATTGGAATATACCTATTGCAAAAGTATAGCATATTTGCAAATAACTTCTACAAACCAGGGGAAGGAATGGGAAATAGGGTATCTGGGAAGTACTCAATTCCTTTTTACCATTATATTTCCAGTTATATTAAATCAAAACACACCATACAAATATGTATACATTAAAAAAAGTATAACCATAATAAGATACCACTTCATAGGTACCCACTAGGATGGCTATTTTAAAAGACAGATAATAAGTGTTGGCAAGGATGTGAAGAAACTGGAACATTGTTGGTGGGAAAGTAAGCTGGTACACTGTGATGGGTAACAATTTGGCAGTTCTTCAAAAACTTAAAGATGATAACCATATGGCCCAACAATTAACTCATTAGAGAAGTGAAAAAGTATGACCACACAAAGACTTGTACATTTGTTTATATCAGCATTATTCACAACAGTCAAAAAGTGAAAACAACCCAAGTGTCCACCAACTGAACTGATAAACAGAAAGTGGCATATGTCCATACAATGGAATATTACTTGGCAATAAAAAGGATGAAGTACTGACATATGTCACAACATGGATAAGCCTTGAAAACATCATGGTAAGTGAAAGAATCTTGTCACAGAAGGCCACATATTGTAGGATTCCATTTAATGAAATGTCTGGAAAAGGCAAAAACCACAGAGACAGAAAGTAGTGTACTAGTTGCCTCAGGCTGGGGAGGGGGAAGAGTCACCTTCGATGACAGAATGGCCCTAGGAACAGAATGAGAGAGAGTTGTAATGCCCACCGAGACCGACAAGTGACAATGAGGCACCCTGGGGCTTACGATACATCCTCCACCATCCCCACCAGCACCAAAAGGGAGAAAAGCAGGAAGTTACGCAGTGACAGACCCACTGGACAGTCTTTTTTTTTTTGGGCCATCCTGCGAGGCATGTGTGATCTGACTAGGGATTGAACCCATGCCCCCTGCAGTGGAAGCACGGAGTCTTAACCGCTGGACCACAAGGGAAGTCCCTGGATAGCTTGAATGTCAGAAAACACTAGACACTTGCTACTCAAAGTATGACTCAAAGACCAGCAGCACTGCCATCACCTAGTAGCTTGTTAGAAATCTTGAATCTAAGGCCCCACATCAGATCTACTGAGTCAGAACCTGCACTTTAACAAGATTCCCAAGTGATTTGTGTGCACTTTGAAGTTTGAGAGGCATGAGTCTAGACAGAAGAAACTGGAGATAAAAAGAAAACGGAAGGGCAGCAAGGCAAACAATGCAAATTGTGGACAGTTTCACAATTTCATTGAAGAACATCATCTTTATGAAACAGAATTCACAGGCATGCAATCTTCTAGCGACCTCTTCTGGCTCATTTAAGATACGTAATGACTGGTTCCTTCCGAGTCCTTGTGACAGACACTCCAAAGAATAAGCAATAGGAGCTTTTATTAAAAACTATATGTCAGGCCATAAGTGCTTTATATTGTATTATGTTTTCTCTCAACAATCTTGTATGTAAGTATAACAATTCCACTTTAGAGATGAAGAACCAAGCTCACAGATGTGCTGTAACTTGGTGAGAACACATAGCTAATAAAAGTAACTGGAATCCAGGTCTGTCTGACACCAAAGCCTTTGCTCTGTTTTACCAGATTGCTTCCCAGAAGGCTGAATATCATAAATTTACTTCCCAGAGAGACGGCAAAAGGGAGGGCAAAACAGCATAGGATGAGTGATTCCCAGAAAAAAAAGGAAACAAATTAATGAAATTTGGGAAAACACAAATGAGAGTATTAATTAATTTTAAGGTTAAAATATCTATTCAGATTTACTGAAGAAAAAAGATGAATATGCTTACAGCATGGAATAGAAAAACATGCCCTGAAAGAACTCCAGTTCTGAAAAAGGTGGAATACTAGTGACCCACTGCAAACACTAAAAAACTATGGAATGTAGTTGCACCCTTTTCCTTTCTCTCCCCAAACCTGTGTCAGGGCACTAGACAGCCCTATCATTTCTTTCTTTAATGTGTCTTTTGGATCCACTTTAAGGTCTTTATTTTAAATGTCATTACCTAAGTAAACTCTTTTCTCATCTCAAAGCTAAGTTACTGCTGAAGTCACCTAAACTGGTCTCCTTGTCCACATCTTTGAATCCACCCTGAACACTGGTGCCATTCTAATACCACCCATCTCTTTGGTGTCCCTAAAAAAGGAGAAGGAATTTGGTTCTAGAATTTAAAGTCCCTCTAGCTCTGAAGATATAACAATTATTTTCATCATGTCACGTCCTGTGATAGTGCCAGTATCTTGCCAATATCAAGTTTAAATTTTGTGCCTTTATAGTCAAGTTACTATTGTACTTGTGTTGGGAGTCCCCAGGTCCATCCCCAGGCTTGGTGGCTGGCTAGGACTCACAGGACTTGGTGTACAGTTGTACTCATGACTATGATTTATTACAGCAAAAGGATACAAAGGGGGAAAAGCACACTGGGCAAGGTCCAGAGGAAACCAGGTGTAAGATTCCAAGGGTCCTCTCCCAGCGGAGACACACAGACACACCTAATTTCCACAAGGAAATTAGGTGTTCGGCATAAACCACACTGTCTGCACCAACAGTTCACACACAAAGGGCCACTCATCAGAGATTCATAGGGACCCGCCAAATCTAAGTTCCTAGACAACAGCCCAGTGCCAACCTTGCAAGCAAGTCCGTCTAAGGACAGAAGTCTCAGGCCTGCTATGTCACCTGCTCTCTGCACTCTACCTATTCCCATATTTGCTACTCTGTGTAGGCTCTTGTTCAAACCTTCCTGTGATTACACTTGTCCTTTCCATCTATCCAAACCCAAGCCTGGAGGACCACTTCTCCTCTGCAGTGCTCTGTCAGCTTCTTCTGCTACTCCTCTCCCCTTCCCCTGAACTCCTATTTCACCTAATGATGTACCATTGCAGCTTATTCATTCTAGAGCACATGGATTCCTCTCGTACTACGGTGACTCATCAGGGTTGAACAAGACACAGGCTCCCCAAAACTAATGACTAAGTATACAACGAACTCAGCGTTAATAGGCGCATCTATCCTGGGAACACTCTTCAGCACCAGAACAGGGGTCAGTCAACCACAGAACTCAACCAGAGACACCTGGGAGTGCAAGTCTTCATTTTCTGTGTGAACCTCTACAGAATCCAAGTTACTACCCACATGAATTTTCAAGTATAGGGCTAGAGATTAGCAAATTCTGAAAACATGGTTTAAAGAAAAACCCTAGTTCTCTCTGGACATTAGCATTTTACTACTTCAAAACCTAATATTTACTCAGCAAATACATCATGTATGGATCTCACAGGTTTCTAGCTACAAGGATATTTAATGTGTTATTGTTTTTAATAACAGAAAAATGTAAACAATCAATACATCTAATAGGAAATTAAATGAACTATAATATATTCATACAGAATGTCATTCATTGATTTTAAATGTACATACTGATTCAACATATATTTAAACATTTATGTTTACAACACACTGCTTTTCTTAACGAAAAAATTTACATACTTTATCCTATGTAAAAATATTTACATAGGAAGAAAAAGCAGAAATATATACATAAAAATGTTAACAATGCTTATCTCTATAAGTGAAATTAAGAGCGATTTCTTAAAAGAAAGAAAAATACCATATGATATCACTTATATGTGGAATCCAAAATACAACAGAAATGAACACATCTACAAAACAGAATCACAGACACAGACAGTAGACTTGTGGTTGCCAAGGGGGAGGGGAAATGGAGGAGGAAAGGACTGGGAGTTTGGGGTTAGCAGAGGCAAACTATTATATATAGAATGGATAAACAACAAGGTCCTATTGTATAGCACAGGGAACTATATTCAGTATCCTATGATAAACCACAATGGAAAAGAATATAAAAAAGAATGTATATTTATGTATAACTAAATCACTTTGCTGTACAGCAGAAATTAACACAACATTGTAAATCAACTATACTTCAATAAATTTTTTTAAAAAGTGATTTCTTATTTTCCTTTTGTTAGTATTTTAAAATTTTTCCACAGTGAACATATTGCACAATTAACATTTTGTAATTTTAACTAGTGAGATATCTAATATCAAGTGTGGGAAACACTTATTACAGAGTTCTTCATTACATTGAATTTGCTAATATCATGAATCAATCTTATATCCCTTGAGATTTAACACTTAATGTGGGTGTTAAATACCAGCCTTTTAAATACCAGATCTATTTCTTAATACCAGCATTAATAAAGGAATCATTATTTACTACGTGGCTCCAACAATTCAACCAGCAGTGAACGGCAGCACACTTAAGAATAATGTTCTGGTTATCATGTGACTAACTCACAGAACATCTTGAACAAAGTAAGTTATTTTCATAGAGCAACTCCATAAAAATGATATTCTTTAAGACTGCTGGCTTTCAGCTATCAGGGTTACCTGCCCATGATAACTTAATGTTCCAAGTAATTTTATTCCCCATAGACAATCATAATTTTGATCTTTATGTGCATCACTGTTGAATGCAACCTTAAGAACAGCAAGAAAACACCTATATCCCATTCCACGGTTCTCTAGAAAAAGAATACCTACTCTTAGCTTAGGATATGCTCTTACCTTAGCAAAAAGGTGATCCCTATATTGTTGTTGAGTAACAAAATTTTTATAACATACTACACAAGCAAAAGAACTGATGAAAGGTCCATGCAGTGTAATTGTTGGATCACATGGAGAGTGATCAAACCTACTCAGCAAAAGAGAGGTAACATTAGAAAATCTGACATTCTAGGGGCAGAACTATGTTGCTTCATTTGTTAAGCTAGACACACACACACATTCAGGACTTTACACTTTTTCTACTGAAATATTAAGGTTCTTTATATTCAAGAAATATCAAGTGGTTCCCATATGCCATGCAATCTCTTCAAACAGTGACCAACAGCTTTATGTTTCATAAAAGTACTCAAGATCCAATAAAATGGATTTAAGCATGTCTTGCCAAACTGGTAAACTTCCAGTTTGAAAACTGTACAGCCATCATCTGTTCCTTCCTGCTTTATTTACCATAAAACTCACAAATAATTGTAAATGAACCACTGGAATAATAATCTCATGTCAAGATTTCTGGCTCACACCTATTTCCTAAAAATGGCTTTTAATCCTTTTAAAATGTCATTTTAACCATTTAACAAATTTGTGTCATTTAAAACTGCCTCAGAGACTTTTTAAAAATACTTAGAATACAGTTATCTGTAGAATGCTGAAGCCCCTCCAGAAGGCTCTAAGAGTAAGGTAAGGCGTAAGTAGGGTGAGACATCTGGAAAAGAGAAGGCTTAGAGCTCCAAACTCTCAATTCCCATCTTTAAACTATGAGAAGGGGAGACTGAAGATAAGACTATTTAATGCTTTTAATATTGCCTTCCCTTGATATTTACTTTCTCAAGCTCTACTATTCAAAAATTCAGTAAATTAATAAGATGGATTTCATAAATAGAATATTTATTGTTAACTTTGGTACATTTGGTTTGCCTTTAGCATTTATTTTGTAATGCCATACTAGCTTTCTTTAGGCTAGCCCAAATATCTGTTAAGTGCTTTGTGTCTCTTCAAATTTACTAAATGCTGGATTTTCTAATGGACTGCATTTCTCTAAAACTGATCCAAATGCATATCAATGCAAAAAGTCTGGTCAGAATTTTATGAGACATATTAGGATTGAATATCACTAAAATAATCTGATTTCAAGCATTCTAGGAAGGCTAAGAAATGTACATTAGAAAAAATTATATCATAATAGCACAGAACAATGAGTTTGGAATATAAAGCTATAATCACAATGGCAGAGGTGCATCACGCTTTCATTTCATCTTCAGCATCCACTATTCTGAATATCACACTTACCTTTTCAAATGTCCTAAGAGAAGGTGCCCATTATCGAACTGCTTGTTACAGTGCATTATGGGACATGAAATTGGCTTCCCAGACACTCGTATTTGGCCTCCTCTTCGGAACGAACCTTTTGTTCCAGAATTAATTGTGCCTGTTTTGAGTCCTGCATCATTGGAATATAAATTCTTAAGTTTCTATTTCAGATACTTGTCCTTTGGACTGGTAATCAGAATCATGAAAAAACAATGAAAAACATGTGCAGCATCAACTGGGTGATCCTACTTGTAATTAGGTGTTTACAAACTTTCTTATAAAAGGTACAACAACCTACAAGTAAATAGCTATTTGGGACAAGGGAAGCCGTTAACATCCCCAAGTAACATTATCTGAGGAAAAAAACAGTTCCCTTAAGTTCAACAGCCAGGAAACATCAAAGATGGAATATATTAGAAAACCAGTTGCTCTACAGAACCCCTATTCCTGCCTCCCTTCTTTTCATTTATGCAAGTTGGCAAAGATTTTTTCTTCTAATTCTTATTTTCTCTTTTAACTATCTTAAACACATCGTAAGGTTTAGTTATATTATAGAGGATCTGGGTTCTATGAACATTATGTCAAACAATGCAACTGGGAGGGTGGGAAGGAGTGAAGAGGACAGAGAGACAAGGAGAATGCCTTAATTATCCCTTTATCCTGGTCCATTCTTCATCCCTTTTCTTTCTTTATAATCTTGGTCTTAACAGTCACATAACTTTCTAGACTTAGCCAAATTTTCTTCCCAGGCAAACTCCCAATACATGTTACACAATGAAAAATTTAGAGTTATGCTGTATAAACAAAGAATTGTAAAAACTGCCAGGAGGATTCTAATATATACTCTAGATAGTTTGGTTATTATCTTTTACTATTATTTCTTATAAATTGTTTCACTCAAATACCTTAAATATTTCATACAACAAAAAGCTGCGTATTTATCTTTATGGCAATTTCTACGAAGCCCCTAAGCATTTAACTAGAATAAATGTTATTCCTTTAACATCATCTAGTTAAGATCCCCAAATGGTTATATATGTTGAAAGTTTCCATGCTTTTCTGCTGTTAATGGGGGAAATGCCTCTATTAAATGCTGCCAAAATGCTTATAAATGTGTTCTACCAATAAACAACGACTAACATAGCATTAATCATATTAAAAGAGGCATTAACAACAATATACTTTTTTATCTTTAATTTTTTAATGCAGTCAGAATTATAATAATTTTTATTTCCTGTCCATCCACATTCCAGGTGTTGCCTATTAAAACCTTTATTTAGCCAAACAGAGGTTCTGGATAAAAATCAAAGTGGAGAAAACAAGCCAGAAAGAAAATAAGCTTTATCTATGGAAAGGCAAAATACAGAGAGATTTAAACAGCTCTTTCCCTTAAATAGTACAGTGTTGTTTTTAAATTACTAAGTAATCAAATGTGTGGAAACTGGCCTAACTATAAAAGTCTATAAAAGATGGATTTCCAGTTTGAGTAATTATAAAGTATTCAAACTACTTCTAATCAAAGAACTGAATTATAATGGTTGGATACTTTGGAACAGATTGAACAAGTCCCTTAATGCTATTGAGAAGCAGAATCTCACTTTTTATAATTGACGAGAACAATGCCATCTCTATTCTCCCCAGCTCTCCCCTCCTCAAAGATCTCAGCATTCTCTGAAGCCCATGTATGGAACTGCACCACACCAAGTATAGCCCAATGCTAAGGCAGCTGTGCTAGCAAAAGACCCCAGACTTCAGTGTTACGGAGTGGCAGGGACCAAGTAAAAAGATAAAACCATCACATAAAAAGAGCATAACTAAAGACCTTAACTCAAGGCACAAGCTTATCAGCCACCAATGAACCAGATGTCACCTGAAGTGATATACTGATACAATATCACATCTTGCAAAGAATCCTAAAGACACAGCTAAGTGACTCATTAGTTCCCAGAAATATATAAACAGATGCTCATGAATTCAATTTACAATGAATTAAAATATTCTGACAATCTGGAGGCCAGGGATTAGGCCTAAAGGGACATATTACTGGCCCAGCAATCATTCTAGACAAGACTTGTAAGTGTTAGATTCACATGAGATGAACGATTTTTACAAGAGATCTTGTAGATTGAGCCTTGTAGTTCTAGCCCATTTTCCTACCAAAATCACATAGGAATCTTCCCAAATCTACAGATGCCCTAGAATTATCTCTAGTGGTGAGGCCCAGATACGTGTATTTAAGACTCCCAGGTGATTCTGATGCAGCTAAGGACCATAATTTCTAAGTATTTTTTCTAAAGTAGGTCTGGAATGCCAAACAATTCTTTTCTTTAGTTGAATGACAGTCACATTTGGTACCCGAGTTCTAGGCTTCTTTTCTGTGTTCATATGCAAATCCTACAGCCCACTCTTGTATAATATTCAACCAACACTTATTGGACATCTCTATGCTGAGCCTTCTTTTTAGGCACTGACACTAAAACGGATTAATAAGCCTTAGTCTCTGTCCCCACGGAGCATATAAATCTGGTAAAATTATCAATGCAACATAACAGGGTAGAAACTATTTGAGAGAAATGAATAAAGCACTGTGGGATCAAAGACAGCTGAACAACCAAACTTATGCCGACTAAATAAACCTAGCAACCTCTAGTATTGAATGTTACCTGTAGGGCTAACCCCACAGGCAATTAAGAAGAAAAAAAGAGGAAAGGGTATTTAAAAAGGAGGATGGGGCAAGGTGGGAGTTTGCCAGGCACAAACACATTGGGAGATAAGAAGAAAATACAGTTTCAGGGAGTGGTCAGGTGTTAAAATATCTACAAATTATTGGAATTATTTTAAAAGTTGCAATTTGATTCTATTCAAAGAAAAGCCCTCTGAAAACTACAGAATAAGATACCTAGGTTCAAAGTTGAGCACTGCATACATAGATATTTCTAAGACTTTTTGTAATTAAACTTTCTGCTGGATTGAATCCACAGCTAAGGTTTCTGTGGATATCCCAAGCCTTTAAGGGCTCAGTGGGTCTTCTACAAGACAAGCTAGAAAAGTTGCCATGGTGGCTCTTAAAAATTCTACCAAATTATCTGGTAGGAGGAAAACACTGCACAGTGACTCTTCCAAGAATTTCAGGTCTGCAAAGAGTTAGCAATGAAGAAGCTACCCACTGCTTTTGATAAGCCTCCCACATGGACATTTCCTTAACAAAATATCTACACAGGCTGCACTGACAAATAAAAAAGTAAATGCTAATCCTTTCCATCTCAGCTTAAATTCCACTTCCTTAGAGAAGCCTGACCTCAAGTAACCTGTTACACGCCCTCCCATAGAGGGTAATAACTAGAAGACATATGAATGAATAAATGATCAGCTCAAGGATTACTTATACTCAAAATATACTTTTGCCAAAGTAGGAAGACAATTGGTAAAGTAGGTCTTCTGTTAAGTATTACTGAACTGAATTTCAATACTTTATGTACTTATTAGCAACTGAATAAAACAGACACAATGTTTTAAGGCTTTAGGGAAGCTTGGTAATCTTATGTTCCACTCTGATCTCTAAAGAATACCTACCTGGCATTTTTAACCATTGGTCCACACACAGTCTCGCTGCTTCTGTATCAGAATGTCCTCGAATAAATTCCAATTCTTGTAACCCATGAGCATGTTGAAAATCTACTTTTTCCTAAAGATATTAAGAAAAAACTCAATTAACCTATGGTTACTAATCCGGTTTCCTTAAGAAAATGATTTTGTCACAACAGCGATCAGAAAATATTGATTATCCTTTATTCCTGTAACTCCACACCTAGAACTCTATCTTAAAGAGGTAAGTCAAACCAAAGGTTCATGCTCTAAGATGTTGATCCCAATGTCATCTACATTTGCACAAAGTTTGCAACAAATTAATCTCCAACAATAGGGTACATTTAAGTAAATTATGGTGTGTACATTTCATGAAAGTCGTTAGAAACACTAACAAAACTTTTTCATTGAAGCAGAAATATACTTTTGATATCAAGTGGGTCACCAAATAGTATTAAACAAATAAGGCCAAATATAAACAAAGATTATTTCAAGCTATATGTAACTCTATCTGCAGAGAGGGAAAAGGCAGAAAATAAATATGATGAACGTCAATGGCTATCTCTGGAATGGAAATATGAATGATTATTTTCATCTTTAACCTTTTATACATTTTCCTTCAAATTTTCCATATATAGTCTTAAGTATACAGAAGCCTATTAAATATTTGTTCAGTGAATAGTATAAGAGCAGACACACATTAGTACTTAAAATGTGCCAGCATAAAGCATCTATTGCATCTAGATCAAAGGCTGGCAAACTTTTTCCATAAAAGACCACAGTGTAAATATTTTAGGCTTTGCAGCCCATACAGTCTCTTTTGCAACTACTCAACTCTGCTGCTGCAGCATGAAAGCAGCCATAGATAATATGTAAACAAATGGGCATGGCTATGTTCCAATAAAATTTTATTTATAAAAACAGGCAGTGGGCCAGTGCCAACCACTAAACTAGATGCTTTAGACTGTTACAGTCTCTAAATCTTTCTAGTTACGTTATTAATAAAGCTATTTGCATACTCTAATCATGCTGTATTTAACAAGTAACACTTATTAACCACTTACCACGTGCCAGGCATTGTCTAAAAGCATCTTAAATCTAATTCTCACGATAACTCTATGAGATTGGTACTATTATTGTTCCCATTTTATGATGGGAAAACTGAGGCACATGAAGGTCAAATAAATTGCACAAGGATAAATAACAATGCCAGGATTTAAACTCTCGTTCTCCAACCTGATTCTAGAATCCATTCACTTAACCAGTACAGTAAGTCCCCTACACACGAACCTTCAAGATGAGAGCTTTCAAAGATACGAATGTGTGTTTGCATGTCCAGTCAAGTAAGTTAGTTCACATGTCTGGCGTACATTGTCACATGTGTGCATACTCTACAACTGGTTGTGATTTTGTGTACTTTACTGTACAGTATTGTATAGAGTACGGTAGTACAGTACCTATATTTCAAGCCCAGGATCTCCTCCAGTCAGTAACTCTTCTTGCCTGTTCACTCGATGCCAGCCCCTGTATGCCAGCTGTTGTACTTTTCAAGGTGCTGTACTGTAAGATTTTAAATGTTTTCTTTATATTTTGTGTGTGTTTGTTTCTTACATATTATTTGTGTGAAAAGTATTATAAACCTATTACAGTACAGTACTATATAGCCGATTGTGTTAGTTGGGTATGTAGGCTAACTTTGTTGGACTTACAAACAAATTGGACTTATGAACACGCTCTCAGAATGGAACTCATTAATAAGTAGGGGACTTACTGTACAACATACTGTGTCTCAAAAAGGTTGTTAAAAAGAAATCACAAATCCACAAATGCTGGATTTGCAAGAAATAGACCAGAATATTGAATGACCTACTTATCACTATAACAGGATATTCTATCAGCAAGGGTAAGTAGGGGGACAGGGAGATTCAAGATTTTACTCTGAAAAAAATCTTCTACACAACTTTGTTCTAAGTATGGCCATAGAATACTAATTTTCCAAAGATGTTAATATGCATTATATACATATTTTAAAATTCTCTGTAATCAAATTTAGAACCATTGGTTTCAAAACAGAGTTCAAAAGGTCCCTTCTGTGTAGGACTTCCAAAACTTTGAAGTGCTAACACACATGTGATTTTCCTTTCAGTGAATACACAGTATCCCAACTTGATAAGTCACCAAATTACTTTTTTGTTTCTCAAAGTGTATCCTATAGGATCAGTGCTCTGGATAACATGCCATGGGAAACAAAATTAGTTTATCCAAAGAAAGTAATATGGCAAGCCTCTGGTAGACTATAAAGACATTTTCTTACATACAAAATTAAACCATCTAACAGAAGAGTTCCCTACAAAAATCTTTAAAAAAAAAAACACCTTAAATTAAGTAAATATAATTGAGATTAAATATTACTATATGCCAGCCAATAGCCTACTTATTTTAAACTACTGTCAGTAATTAAAAATAAGCAGGCTTTTTAAAAAGAAAGTTCTCTGGCATTTCTTACAATAGAATTTGAACTCTGTGGCCATACATAGTCAATGCTCAAAAAACATTTGCTGGCTAAAATCACCCCCAAATTAGTCACCCTTTTCCTGTCACCCAGCTATTTCCACACACCTTAGGGGTACATCCCTTCAGGCAAGTCATCTTAACTCCTGGAATATCAACAAGCAAAGCTGGTAACTGATCAACTAGTCAAGCACAACACATTATCTCTGAAAGTGATTTATCCAGTGAAGATTTTAACAAATTTTCTTTAAAACCTTTCCGTCACAGAAGATGGACAATCCACTTTAACAGTGAGACACCAACAATTCACAAAGGCCTAGAAGAGCTGGAAAACATTTTCTACCATATTTTTAGTCACAGTTAACACCTACTAAAATTCTGCAAGAATGAGTTTTACTTTAGTTTCATTATCTTCCTTTCGGGTAGTTTTGTTTTCTTATTGTTTTCTGTCATCTAGTTTTAAAAAACAAGTTATACATAAGGAGAATCAAATAAGAAAAAAAAAGTCATGAATGAATAGCAAAAAATGAGCTAAAGTATCTGTGTGAGTCAGTTTCTTTCTTAGGAAAGAATGAAATCTAGATAAATTTATTCTTTACAATTGATAAACAAGAATTTCAAAGTTTAAAAAAACTTTCTCAAATGCTAAAGTCTTTAATACAATGAATGAAATTTACATGGGTAAAAGCTGAAACTACCCTTGAGAAAAACCCTACTTGTCATAGTGACTAACAGATTCTGAACTCATCTCAAATGCTTTATTACCTATGTGGTGTTAACACATCTGTAACATCTGATTTGGGAAAAGAAGTGAGCATACTGAGGAAATGGGCAGAAAGGGGGGACAACTTGCAAACCACTCCTCTCTCAAAGAGACTTTGCCCATGACCCATAAATAACACACTTAACATAGTCTGGGGAAAGGATCTTCCTTAAAATTGAATAGTGTTTTTGTTGTCATCTGTTTCTATGTATTTTTTTTAATTTCTTCTTTGATTTCTTCAGTGATCTCTTGGTTATTTAGTAGTGCACTGTTTGGCCTCTACGTATTTGTGTTTTTTTACAGCTTATTTTTCTGTAATTAATTTCCAATCTCATAGCGTTGTGGTCAGAAAAGATGCTTGATACAATTTCAACTTTCTTAAATTTTCCAAGGCTTGATTTGTGACCTAAGATGTGATCTATCCTGGAGAATGTTCTGTGTGCACTTGAGAAGCAAGTGTATTTCACCACTTTCAGGTGGAATGTCCTATAAATAACAATTGAATCTATCTTGTCTACTGCCTCATTTAAAGCTTGTGTTTCCTTATTTATTTCCTGTTTGGATGATCTGTCCATTGGTGTAAGTGGAGTGTTAAAGTCCCCTACTATTATTGTGTTACTGTTGATTTCCCCTTTTATGGCTGTTAGCATTTGCCTTATGTATTGAGGTGCTCCTATGTTGGGTGCATAAATATTGGTAATTGTTATATCTTCTTCTTGGACTGATCCCTTGATCATTATGTTCATTATGATCATTCCTTATCTCTTGTAACAGTCTTTATTTTAAAGTCTACTTTATCTGATACGAGTATTGCTACTCCAGCTTTCTTTTAATTTCCATTTGCGTGGAATATCTTTTTCCACTCCTTCACTTTCAGTCTGTATATGTTCCTAGGTCTGAAGTGGGTCTCTTGTAGACAGCATATATATGGGTCTTGTTTTTGTATACATTCAGCCAGTCTGTGTCTTTTGGTGGGAGCATTTAATCCATTTACATTCAAGGTTATTATCAATATGTATGTTCCTATTACCATTTTCTTAATTGTTTTGGGTTGGTTTTGTGGGTCTTTTTCTTCTCTTGTGCTTCCCGCCTACAGAAGTTCCTTTGGCACTTGTAAAGCTGGTTTGGTGGTGAATTCTCTTCCTTTTGCTTGTCTGTAAAGCTTTTGATTTCTCTATTGGATCTGAATGATATCCTTGCTGGTAAAGTAATCTTGGTTGTAGGTCTTTTTCTTTCATCACTTTAAGTACATCCTGCCACTCCCTTCTGGCCTGCAGAGTTTCTGCTGAAAAATCAGCTGATATTCTTATGGGGATTCCTTTGTATGTTATTCTTTGCTTTTCCCTTGCTGCTTTTAATATTTCTTCTTTGAATTTAATTTTTGTTAGTTTGATTAATATGTGTCTTGGTGTGTTTCTCCTAGGGTTTACCCTGTATGGGACTCTGCACTTCCTGGACTTGGGTGACTATTTCCTTTCCCATGTTTAGGGAATTTTTTCACTATAATCTCTTTGAATATTTTCTCAAACCTTTCTTTTTCTCTTCTTCTTCTGGGACCCCTATAATCTGAATGTTGGTGTGTTTAGTGTTGTCCCAGAGGTCTCTGAGATTGTCTTCAATTCTTTTCATTCTTTTTGTTTTCTTCTGCTCCTTGGCAGTTATTTGCACCATTCTACCTTCCAGCTCACTTATTCGTTCTTCTGCCTCAGTTATTCTGTTATTGATTCCTTCTACGTATTTTTCATTTCAGTTATTGTGTTGTTCATCTCTGTTTGTTTGTTCTTTAGTTCTTCTAGATCTTTGTTAAACATTTCTTGCATTTTCTCAATCCGTGCCTCCATTCTATTTCCAAGATTCTGGATAATCTTTACTATCATTACACTGAGTTCTTTTTCAGGTAGGTTGCCTATTTCCTCTTCGGTTATTTGGTCTTGTAGGTTTTTACTTGCTCTTTAATGTGTGACACATGTTTTTTGTCATCTCTTTTTTTTTTTTTTTGATGGTGGGAGTGTGTTCCTGTCTTACTAGTTGTTTGGCCTGAGGCTTCCAGCACTGGAGTTTGCAGGCTGTTGGGTAGAGCTGGGTCTTCGTGCTGAGATGAGGAGCTCTGGGAGACCTCACTATGATGAATATTCCCTGGGGTCTGAGGTCCTCTGTTAGCCCAGTAGTTCAGATTCAGAGGCCCAAAACCTATGGGATGCAGCAAAAGCAGTTCTACAAGGGAAATTATAGCAATTCAAGCTCACCTCAAGAAAGAAGAAAAATCTCAAACGATCTAACCCTACACCTAAAGCAACTAAAGAAAGAATGAAGAAAACCCAAAATCAGTAGAAGGAAAGAAATCATGAAGATCAGAGCAGAAATAAATGAAATAGAAATGAAGAAAACAGTAGCAAAGAATAGCAAAACTAAAAGTTGGTTCTTTGAGAAGATAAACAAAATTGATAAAACTTTACCCAGACTCATCAAAAAAAAAGGGGGGGGGGAACACAAATCAATAAAATTAGAAACAAAAGAGGAGAAATCACAACTGACACCGCAGAAATACAAAGGATTATAAGAGACTAGTACAAACAACTATATGCCAATAAAATGGACAACCATGAAAAATGGACAAATTCTTGGAAAGGTACAATTTTCCAAGATTGAACCAGGAAGAATTAGAAAATATAAACAGACCTATCACAAGGAATGAAATTGAAACTAATTAAAAATCTTCCAACAGGGCTTCCCTGGTGGCGCAGTGGTTGGGAGTCCGCCTGCCGATGCAGGGGACACGGGTTTGTGCCCCGGTCCGGGAAGATCCCACATGCCGCGGAGCCGCTGGGCTCGTGAGCCATGGCCGCTGAGCCTGTGCGTCCGGAGCCTGTGCTCCGCAACGGGAGAGGCCACAGCAGTGAGAGGCCCGCGTACCGCAAAAAAAAAATCTTCCAACAAACAAAGGTCCAGGACCAGATGGCTTCACAGGCAAATTCTATCAAATATTTAGCGAAGAGCTAACACCGATCCTTCTCAAACTCTTCCAAAAAACCGCAGAGGAACAAACACTCCCAAATTCGTTCTACGAGGCCACCATCACCCTGACACCAAAACCAAAGATGTCACAAAAAAAGAAAATTACAGACCAATATCACTGATGAACATAGATGCAAAAATCCCCAACAAAATACTACAAACAGAATCCAACAGCACATTAAAAGGATCATACACCATGATCAAGTAGGATTTATCCCAGGAATGCAAGGATTCGTCGATATATGCAAATCAATCAATGTGATACACCATATTAACAAATTAAGGAATAAAAACCATATGATCATCTCAACAGATGCAGAAAAAGCTTTTGACAAAATTCAACACCCATTTATGATAAAAACTCTCCAGAAAATGGGCATAGAGGGAACCTACCCCAACATAATTAAGGCCATATATGACAAACCCACAGCAAACATCATTCTCAATGGTGAAAAACTGAAAGCATTTCCACAAAGATCAGGAACAAGACAAGGATGTCCACTCTTGCCACTCTATTCAACATAGTTTTGGAATTCCTAGCCATGGCAGTAAGAGAAGGAAAAGAAATAAAAGGAATACAAATTGGAAAAAAAGAAGTAAAACTGTCACTGTTTACAAATGACATGATACTATACATAGAAAATCCTAAAGATACCACCAGAAAATTACTAGAACTAATCAGTGAATTTGGTAAGGTTGCAGGATACAAAATTAATGCACAGAAATCTCTTGCATTACTATACGCTAACAAAAAATCAGAAAGAGAAATTAAGGAAACAATTCCATTTACCATAGCAACAAAAAGAATAAAATACCTAAGAATAAACTTACCTACGGAGGCAAAAGACCTATACTCAGAAAACTATAAAACACTGATGAAAGAAATCAAAGATGACATAAACAGATGAAGAAATATACCATGTTCTTGGATTGGAAGAATCAATATTGTGAAAATGACTATACTACCCTTAGCAATCTACAGATTCAGTGCAATCCCAACTGGATTCAGTGCAAACTACCAATGGCATTCTTCACAGAATTAGAACAAAATATTTTACAATTTGTATGGAAACACAAAAGACCCCAAATAGCCAAAGCAATCTTGAGAAAGAAAAACAGGGCTAGAGGAATCAGGCTCCCTGACTTCAAACTATACTACAAAGCTACAGTAATCACGACATTATGGTACTGGCAAAAAAATAGAAATACAGATCAATGGAACAGGATAGAAAGCCCAGAGATAAACCCATGCACAATATGGTCACCTAATTTATGACAAAGGAGGCAAGAACAATACAATGGCGAAAAGACAGCCTCTTCAATAACTGGGGCTGGGAAAACTGGACAGCTACATGTAAAAGAATGAAATTAGAACAATACCAAACACCATATACAAAAATAAACTCAAAATGGATTAAATACCTAAATGTAAGACCAGACAGTATAAAACTCTTAGAGAAAAACATAGGAAAAACACTCTTTGACATAAACCACAGCAAGATCTTTTTTGACCCACCTCCTAGAGTAATGAAAATAAAAACAAAAATAAACAAATGGGACCTAATTAAACTTAAAAGCTTCTGCACAGCAAAGGAAACCAAAAACAAGATGAAAAGATAACCCTCAGAATGGGAGAAAATATTTGCAAATGAAGCAACGGACAAAGGATTAATCTCCAAAATATATAAACAGCTCATGCAGCTCAATATTAAAAAAGCAAACAACCCAATCAAAAAATGGGCAGAATACCTAAGTACACATTTCACCAAAGACATACAGATGGCAAAGAGGCACATGAATAGATGCTCAACATCACTAATTATTAGAGAAATGCAAATCAAAACTACAATGAGGTATCACCTCATAAGGGTCAGAACGGCCATCATCAAAAAATCTACAAACAATAAATGTTGGAGAGGGTGTGTAGAAAAGTGAACCCTTTTGCACTGTTGGTGGGAATGTAAATTTATACAGCCACTATGGAGAACAGCATGGAGGTTCTGTAAAAAAACTAAAAATAGAATTACCATATGACCCAGCAATCCCACTACTGGGCATATACCCTGAGAAAACCATAATTCAAAAAGACACAGGTACTCCAATGTTCATTGCAGCACTATTTACAATCGTCAGAACATGGAAACAACCTAAATGTCCAATGATAGATGAATGGATAAAGAAGTTGTGGTATGCATATATGATGGAATATTACTCAGCCATAAAAAGGAACAAAATTGGGTCATCTTTAGAGATGTGGATGGACCTAGAGTCTGTCATACAGACTGAAGTAAGCCAGAAAGAGAAAAACAAATACCATATATTAACGCATATTATGTGGAATCTAAAAATGGTACAGAGGAACCTATTTTTAGGGCAGGAATAGAGATGTAGAGAACGGACTTGTGGACACAGTGAGGGGAACAGGAGGGTGGGACGAATTGAGAGATTAGGTTTGACATAAATATACTACCATGTGTAAAATACATAGCTAGTGGGAACCTGCTGTATAGCACAGGGAGCTCCCCTTGGTGCTCTGTGATGACCTAAATGGGTGGGTGGGAGGGAGGTCCGAGAGGGAGGGGAAACAGGTATACACATAGCTGATTCACTTCATCGTACAGCAGAAATTAACACATTGTAAAGCAATTTGGCTCAAAAAAAAAAAAAAAGATTTGATCATAATGAAACTAACACTGTAAATCAACTACACTCCAGTAAAAAATTAAAAAAAAAAAAATTGAATAGTGTCTCTACCAGAAAAGAAAGAATCCTTTTTTTTAAAAAAGTATCACTAATTTAGGCTTCCCTGGTGGTGCAGTGGTTAAGAATCCACCTGCCAATGCAGGGGACACAGGTTCAAGCCCTGGTCCAGGAGGATCACACATGCCACGGAGCAACTAAGCCCATGCTCCACAACTACTGAGCCTGCGCTCTAGAGCCCACAAGGCACAACTACTGAGCCCGTGTGCCACAACTACTGAAGCCTGTGCGCCTAGAACCTGTGTTCCGCAACAAGAGAAGCCACTGCAATGAGAAGCTCACGCACCGCAACGAAAGAGTAGACCCCACTCGCCACAACTAGAGAAAGCCCGTGTGCAGCAACGAAGACCCAAAGCAACCAAAAATAAAATAAATTTATAGAAAAAAAAAGTATCACTAATGTATTAAGCATTTTAAACATACAATTAGAATACTAAGCTCTAATTTAACTGGTATTACATTATAAAGTTAAAGTCCCCAAACAAAGCTACTTCTAAATTTAAAGAAGACTAATGTATTCTACATTAGATTAGGAGATACTAAAATAGAGGCAACAGAAATATATAAATTCCTTTATAATAAGCAATGGAACAAGGAATCAAAAACATACAAGGTAAAATTATGCCATGATTTCTACTTCCATTTTTAAACTCCCAGTAGGATTTTTTTTTACCCAACTTGCCAACATTCTACTCCTAACAGACATTTGGCAATATTGGGGAAGTTCTTTAAGGTAATTTCATTTGGTGCCTTCTAAAGCAAGTCAAGGGACTTCCCTGGCAGTCCAGTGGTTTAAGACTTCGCCTTCCAATGCAAGGGGTGCGGGTTCAATCCTTGATTGAGGAGCTAAGATCCTACATGCCTCGCGGCCAAAAAACCAAAACATAAAACGGAAGAAATATTATAACAAATTCAGTAAAGACTTTAAAAATGGTCCACATCAAAAAAAAATCTTAAAAAAAATAAATAAAGCAAGTCAAGGTTTTAAAACGTTTATATCATGCAAGAGTCTAAATTAGGTTTCATTTTCCACGTAGTAGCTCTTCTACCACACTAATTCAATAATCTGAAGGGAGAGGCTGAAGTGAAACTGGTCTGGCTGTACTTAGTAGAAAATAACCTTTCAACAGCTTCTATCTACAGAAGCCCTGATAAACTGTGATAAAGTAACTAGAAACCCTTAACTGCTCACCAGCTTAAGGAATCCCATGATTTTTAATTCCCAAAAATAAAGTCCACTTAATTCTATTTTTTCTTTTTTTGTCTGTATACATATATGAGCAGAATCCAACAAACAAAAACAAATGTAAAAGGCCGTCATGAATTACTACTAACTCAGTGAGCTATGCAGACTTCATGCTGAACTTGGATCCAATTATACATTTTTTGATTATACAAGAACCTCTTTAACTTTCTTATAAACAACTCTATAATCTGGTAAAATATCAGGTAAAACAGCCACATACCCTGAATGCTCTATTCTTCTCTTCTTTCTGCTGTTTCTCCACTTCAACATGGCGGGCCAGACGAGCCAGAGTCAAGGCGACTTTATCCTTCTGATGGTCAATATGGTCTTTATGCTTAACGTTATCCTATAATTGAAAAAACAAGTTTCATTCCTTCTAGTTAACAAAATTAGCTTTGGAATAACACAGATCCACTTACCAAAGAGTTACTGTACTAAAGAAGTATGGACACCAATGGGGGAAAGAGGCTGGGGGGGTGTGATGAATTGGGAGATTGGGACTGACATATATACACTAATATGTATAAAATGGATAACTAATAAGAACCTGCTGTATAAAAAAATAAATAAAATAAAATTCAAAAAAAAGAACTATTTACTTTTTTAATTTAATTTTTATTTTATATTGGAGTATAGTTGATTTACAATGTTGTGTTAGTTTCAGGTGTACAACAAAGTGGTTCATTTATATTGATACATATATCCATTCTTTTTCAGATTATTTTCCCCCACAGGTTATTACAGTATACTGAGTACAGTTCCCTGTGCTATACAGTGGGTCCTTGTTGATTAAGGAACTAATTACTTTTATCATTATCAAATTTCTAAGAACCTGTTTTGTTTATGTTTTAAAATTGTGGTATTTTGTAGGACAGCCAGTCACCCACCAGCATCTTTGTTTTTCAAAAAGTTACATAACCTATTAATCATCCTTATTTACTTTATGATCATCTGGATATTGAAAAGTTTGGCATTGCTTTGCTCTGAGCCCATAAGGTAATGCCAAGCCATTGGTCCACCCCCTAAAAGTCTAATAGCACCAACCCCCTTGGTTCTGGCTTTTCAGCAATTCCTAGACAGTATTTATGTAAGAAAAATTATTGATTAAAAAGAATACCTCTAACTTCTGTTTTCTGGCTCAACATGTAAAGAATGAACTTAGAAGTCACCACTCCATCCTAACAAGTTAAAAGCTTGAAACAAACTGTAAAATTAACAGCCTCTCTTAGATCCACCATAGAAGTGAGGTCACAGTGTAAGTGACTGATGCAAAAATGGGAGAGACAGAGGGGCAGATACAGAGAATCACAACTGAGTGGAGCAGAAACCCAGGGTGGAAACCTCAGCAGGACCAGTGCTGGGGAGGAAAACCTGAACTGTAACTGACCAAGTGCTGGAAGCTCAGTGTTGTCAAGTATTAACAAGACTTAAACTCCAGGGGGACCCAGTCAAGGAAGGGGACCTTACTCTTTTTGTGAGTTTACCTTCAAAAGCTCTACCAGGTTCTCACAGTGACGACTGGAGAAAAATCCCACCTTGTTTCCAGCAGGGGGAGAAGAAAAGTAAGCATTTCAAAATATGTCAGAGTGTTCTGTCCTTAACAATGCCTGGTCTCAAGAGAAACTACTTCAAGAGAGCCTGACCGACCTGGGAGATGGGAATTAGGCCATTTCAGGCCACTGCAGCCACCCTCCCAGGTGAGGGGAAGGCCTGAGAAGCACCAGCGGGTTCCCAGTCCAGGCGCACAGGCTCTCCAAGGCTGAGACCAGGCACACAGAGCACCAACACTCCCCCAGCCTTACCACTCATCACTAAAGGCCTGTTTACCAAAGTTCCCTTGACCCACGACAGCATGCCCAACTTTCAACAAGAAAATTACAAGGATACCAAAGGGCAAAAAACACAGTTTGAAGAGTCAGAGTGAGCAAAGAATGGTAGACCTGGCAAAGATGTTGGAATTATCAGACCAGGAATTTAAAACCACCATGATCACTATGCTGAGGGCACTGATGGAAAAAATAGACAACCTGTAAGAACAGATGTGTAATGTAAGAGAGATGGAAATCCTGAGAACCAGAAAGAAATCAGAGATCAAAAACACCACAACAGAAATGAACAGTGCCTTTCATGGCTCACCAGCAGACTGCACACCACCAAGGAAAGAATCTGCGTGCCTGAGAATATGTCAACAGAAACTTCCAAAACTGGAAGACAAAGAGAAAAAAGACTGAAAAAAAAAAAAAACCCAGAATATCCAAAAACTGTTACTGTTGCATAATGGGAATACCAGGGGAAGAAAGAGAGAAAGGAACAGAGGAACTATTTGACGCAATAACGACCAATAATTTCCCCAAATTAATGTCAGACACCAAACCACAAATCAAGGAAGAAATAAAACCCTCTTTCTTTGCAGAAGAAATGCTCTTCCTAAGAAAAACAACATGCAAATAAACCACACAGTAGTTAGGAGTGAAGTAACCTGTGTTATGAGATATTTATAACAGCTTTATTCATAAACTTTATTTGTAACAGCTTTATTCATAAGCAACAAAGCACCTTTAGTAGGTTAATGGATAAACTGTATACATCCAGATGATGGAATATTATTCAGTGCTAAAAAGAAATGAGCTACCAAGCCATGAAAAGACATGGAGGAATACCTAAATACATATTACTAGATGAAAGTAGCCAATCTGAAAAGGCTATTTACTGTATGGTTCCAACTATATGGCATCCTGGAAAAGGCAAAACTATGGTGACAGTAAAAAAAGATCAGTGGTTGCCAGGGGTTAGGGGAGAGGGAGGGATGAATTGGCAGGGTACAGAGGATTTTTAGGGTAGGAAATCTATTCTATATGACACTATAAAGGTAGATACCTTATTACATTTGTCCAAACCCATAGAATGTACAGCACCAAGAGTGAACCCGAATGCAAACTACAGACTTTGGGTAATAACGTGTCACCATAGGCTCACTGATTATTCCAAATGTACTACTATGTTGGGGGAAGTTGATAATGGGGGAAGCTTTATTGAGGGGTGGGGAGGTATATGGGAGATCTCTTCCTCTTTTTTTTTTTTTTTTTTGCTGTGAACCTAAAACTTTTCTAAAACATAAACTCTATTAAAAATGTTTTTCTAGGGCTTCCCTGGTGGCACAGTGGTTGAGAATCTGCCTGCCAATGCAGGGGACACGGGTTCAAGCCCTGGTCTGGGAAGATCCCACATGCCACGGAGCAACTGGGCCCGTGAGGCACAATTACTGAGCCTGCGCGTCTGGAGCCTGTGCTCTGCAACAAGAGAGGCCGCGATAGTGAGAGGCCCGCGCACCGCAATGAAGAGTGGCCCCCGCTTGCCACAACTAGAGAAAGCCCTCGCACAGAAACTAAGACCCAACACAGCCATAAATAAATAAATAAATAAATAAATTTAAATCATATGGGCGTCTATTAAAAAAAAAATGTTTTTCTAGGGACTTCCCTGGTGGTCTAGTGGGTAAGACTCCACGCTTTCAATGCAGGGGCCCAGGGTTTGATCCCTGGTCGGGGAACTAGATCCCGCGTGCGGCAACTAAGAGTCTGCATGCCATAACGAAGATCCCGCATGTCACAACTAAGACCTGGCACAGCATGCATGCATGCATAAATAAATAAATATTAAATAAATATAAATAAATTTTTTTAATGTTATTCTACCAGAAAGATTGTGTTACTAACGAAAATATCCCTTTTTAGGCAAATCAATCATATATGTACAACCCAAATTTTATCTAAATTGGGACATAGTTGCATCAACCAAATCAAACAGCAGGTGTGATTTTCCAAGTACACAGAAGTTCCACTGAAGTGAGCATATGTAACAAGGCCGAGGTGGTATTTTTAGTACAAGGCTACATCATTGCAGTAAAGAATGTTCACAGGATCACTTTGGGTAGAAGTAGTCCCAAACTAACTTTCTGACCACTTGGCCAGCCTATACCACTGCATCAGGTAGCAGGTGGCATCTTACCAACTTCAAAATGTCCTTTTACAAGTCATAGGACAATGCAGCTTACTAAAAATGATAGTCATAAAAATTTATTTATCTGAGCTCTGATCCTGAGATAAGTCTTTGGGAAGATAAAAAATTAATCTCTTTAAAATGTGGGTACTACCTTGAGAAGAAAATGTAGCGGAGCACAGGCTCCGGATGCGCAGGCTCAGCGGCCATGGCTCACGGGCCTAGCCGCTCCGCGGCATGTGGGATCTTCCCAGACCGGGGCACGAACCCATGTCCCCTGCATTGGCAGGTGGACTCTCAACCACTGCGCCACCAGGGAAGCCCTAAAAGAATTTTTAATTTAAGTAAGTTAACAGTATTTAAACATGGACCTATAGTGTGTTAGTTTTCCTGACAGAGATGACATTTTATTTAAGTTTTAAACGCTAGCAAAAGTCATGCTTGGAAGGTCAGGTAAACCAAGGTCATGTTAACACATGAGGTAGACAAGGTGCAAATTAGGATTTACTGACAAAATATGTTGTTGTGTCACAACAATGTGAATATTCTGGAGACAGGAAGAAGGCCATGTTTTGGGTTGATTAAGGTTAATTAATGTAATTAAGGTAATCCTAATCCAGGAAGAGTTACCTTGAATTGATGGTTCCACTATCATTTTACGTTTTCCCAAACCACGACAAAATAACCATTCTGAATTACTTCCCAAGTTATACTCATTCAGGAAAACTTTACATAATATTTATTCTTCTTAAGGTTTACATTAAAGCACAAGTAATGATCCTCTGATTTACACTGTAAATTATAAACTCTGGATGCAAAGCTAAATGAAAACTAATGCCAGAAATACAGCAATTATATATCCTACAGGAAAAATTTTTAGTAATCCACTAGTCAAAATATAAGTATGCTCCTAAAACTTTACCCCCTTCAAGCTATATACATATGCTAGGAAGATAAATTATTTAGCCCTTTAATCAACATTTAAACTTTTGTTTGGATCTCTTCAACTTCATTCTAAAATTAATCTCTAGCCCTAGAACTTTACCTTTTAAAGGTCAAGTAAGTATAACCTGTTGGTATTATTGTTAAAATTATTTTTCTTATATTTAGCTATCAGTAGCCTGTTGTCTTTTATTTAACTATATGGTTATGTCAAAACAGGATTACTTATGTTATTTCTAATTAATTCTGCTGATCTGTTTGTTAACTTTCATGACTTTGAAGGGCTCAAAAGACCTTATGGCCCTGATGCTTTCTGAAAACAAAAGGCATTCAGAATTGTGTTTGGTCTCCTTCTCCTTCCCCTCTAAGGTGGGTTAGTTTCCAGGAAAAAAAAGAAAAAAAAGAACTCTGGCTACCTACACTGAAAGCAGAAAAGCAGATCTGAGAGACAATCTGTTGTGAGTAGATGAAAAGAAATGGTAGCTAGAGAAAGGAAGAACTTCAGCTTTGAAATCTTTGCCATTTAAAAATGACAAAATGGAAGTACTTTAAAGAAGAATGTGTTAAAGAGGAAAGAAATTAAGCATGTGCAGCAGGGTGATATTCATTTGATATTTTTCCATCACAGACTTGGGTTTGGGAATCAAGGTTGCTGGTTAAAGCCAGGCATGAGTAATAGGTTATCTATGAACACTCACTCTCTCCAGAAAGCCAAGTCCCTGGGATTTCCATTGTTAGTGATCCAAAATGAGGGCTGGCCTCAGATCTCACTGAATTATATTCTTCTGTGGTTCTGGAAGAACATATCGGCATTGGAAAAACAGAGGGATCATTGATATTAAAATGCATGTTAGCGATTTAACCCATTAGGTCACAGAAGGCCTTATTTTGCACAGAAGTTTAACTGGTAATTCAAAGAATCAATATGTTCAGAAATAGGTTTTAACTGATCAGAACATGGGGGAAAAACTTACTGCAGGCCACCTTGTTACTCACCCAACTGCAGAACCAAAGCTACAGTACTGTCAGAATATGGGCAGAAAGTGAACTGATTTCAGGCTACATGAAAATGTCTTAAATGTTTCCTGTAGAACTAAGATGAAAAGGGGCCAATGTATCTTTCAGTTTGTGAATTTCCACCATTCCCTTAGTGCCACAATGCTGAATTGTAATTTAATGTGAAATCACAAAATTCCAGGACTCTTCTTAGGCTGTATTTGCCAATCTCCCCCAAAGCCTATAGTCTAAAGAAGCTTTTAGGCCCTTGGAGTTTTTCTAAGGGAGGTCAGGCTTTCAGATATGTAACTTCTCAAACTAGAAATGGAATTGGCTCCCAATGGTAAGAATAATGGGCTCTCAGTTTCATTTAGAATGTTAGCAGCTACAGATCTTCAGTCATCCTTCTTGAAGCACTTGTTGTGATTACCCTGGATTAACTTCTATATTAAATACTACTAAAGAGTAATATTAAAGAGTCCACAATGATAGCAAATGACCAGCAAGAAAGTGTATCCGCTCAGTTATCTGGGGGGAGAAGCATAGGAAAGGAAAGTCCTAAGAAATATATTGGGGAGGGGAGAGTCTCTATTTGCCTCTCTCTCTCTCTCTCTCTCTCTCTCTCTCTCCCCCTCCTCCCCCCCCCCGATATATATAAATTATTTTGGCCGTGCCACATGGCATGCAGGATCTTAGTTCCCTGACCAGAGATCAAACCCGCACCCCCTGCAGTGGTAGCGTGGAGTCTTAACCACTGGGCTACCAGGAAAGTCCCTATTTGCCAATATTTTAGATCACTTCTCTGAGTTAGTTTTTCTTCCATACCCACCCGCTCCCATTGGGGAAGTTTGTGGGGTCCTAACAATTAAGGAGAAAGCTGTAAAGCCAGAAAAGGTTAAAGAGCAGATTCTAGTTCAGTCCCTATGAAATTTTTTTTAACTAAAATGATGGTTTTAAAAAATGGGAAGCAGAGGTATGATTCCAATGACATAGTCCAACATACCAAAATCCGTGGGTGATCAGGAGTTGGAAGGTTACAAAATGAGGGCCACACTGGGTACAGGAAGGAAAGCTGTTCCAGAACCTCAGAAGCCAGGTTAATATGGCCTTTCCCTGCAACCCTGTCTATGCTCACCCCTGGACACTACGAAATTCTTATATACAAAGCAAATTTGGGTTGTGTCCTAGAAATGACAGCAGATTAAGGATACTGGTTATATCTGAGTGCACATATCCATGAAAGCTAAGCATATTTAGGAGAAAATAAGCAAGAATTCTTCTGTTTTAGAGGACAATGTTTATCTTTTAATGGAGCTTGGCAGTCACAGCAAAAATTCCAAGTCCAGAAATAGATAACCTGGGCGGGAAGGGAAGAGGGCTTTCTTCTGATATCTAATCTGTAATAGTGGGATTCAGTGGGTCTCTATAATTGGGGAGGGGACAGGGGAGGAAGGAAAGCCTGATATAGAATTCCCTTATTTTGTCAAGTAAGGGTATTTTTAAAAAAGGAACTAATATCAATGGTCAGCATTGTGACTTTTCATTTCATAAGAATGAAGACACAAACTTGAGCTAATACTTCAAAATTTCCCTCAGTAGTCTCATTATTGAATAAACTTAACCTTGTGAAAACTAGTTGCACTGTCCTGATTTTTCTCTTTTTGCTACAAATAACCACTTCAAACTTGAAATCAGTTCAAGTGAACGTGAAAACGGTTCTGGCCATGGACTCACAATCTTGCTCATAAAAGATCATCAGGAATAATGTCCAATGAAAATTCTACTATTTAGGCAAAAATTTTACCAAAGCAATTAATACTTTCATATACTAATCAAGTTTAATGAGCTAACAAAGATTTCCTGGAAACTATTAAAATTTCTAACATTGCTATGGAACTGTGACCTGCTATGTGAACCATAAAATAAATGCATACCAAATCTTTAAATAAGCAAATTAATGACACAGCACAAAATCCCACTTGTCAATGAAGCTATAAGGTATATATTTCAATGTCTTTTTTCCACATCATTTGTATTTGTTTTTAAGTGAAAATGATCCCATTTTTTGTAAAAATATTTAGAAGAAACCAAATCTAGAAGGCTATAAATCAAAATGTTAACAGTAGTTATTTCTGTCTAGAGGGTATCTTTTTCCTTAAATCTCTATTTTCTAATATTTCTGCATTAGAATATGCTATAAAATTGTTAAGAAAATTTTAATTACTAATGAACAAGACTGTATAAAGACAAAAAGTCTCGAGGATCTCAATCTTTTGTTTGGAAATGTAATGAATTTGGCTTAAATCACTACTTTTTGCCTTTTAAAAATGTAAGTTTAACATGTATCCTTCATAAACGCAAATGGAAATTTTGTCTCTAAAAGGAACATAATGTTGTATATAACTTTTTCCCTCCAGGTTTCTTTCTGTATCTAGAAGTGCAATGACTGGATTACATTATTGCCTAAACATAACAGAAACAGGTATTAATCAAGAATTAGGGCAAGCCATTTTCAGTTCAACAGGCTGAACAGAATTCCTGAAACAACTGCTTTACTTCATACAAACTCCAGTTTCAAAGCCTATTTCTCATTGCCCATCCCTTCAAAGCTTGGGTCTCTAGTTTGGTCTTAGAGGTTTACACTCCCAGAATAAGTTCTGTTTACCAGAATCTCCTTGTACCCAACTTATAACTGAAACCACACCCCAAATAACATTTTGAAAAACAACAATTTTTCTCAAGAATTTTATATTCAAATACAGATAGAACATAAGAGATAAACCCAGCAAAGCTGTACAATATTTATTTACCATCTCCAGCAGCAAAGCTTTAAAACCAGGAAACAACCCTTTTGTACAAAGCAATCTCCTTCCCACCCCCAAACTGGTTAGTGTTTACAAATACAAAGTACATGGAACATATGCCTTATAGGAACAAATTTTAAAACATACATATAGATATACACCATTCTGTAAAGTACTACTCAGTGAAGAAGGTTCGTACCACCAAACCTCTTCAATAAGATTCTTCCTACAATGTCTTTTGGGTTAATTACCAATATCTGTATTTGTAAAATTCTCCTCCTAGGCAGAATGATTTTGATTCTCTTTAGACACAGGACCCCCCCCCCCAACCCCCCAAAAAACAACCTTGGAACTTAGGAGAATTTTTTAGTATCTCCTACAATGAAGCTGTGACAAAACAAAAGGGAGTTACAATGTTTCAACCCTTAGTGCCACTGCTCTACCTCTGGCACAGTAAGAAAAGAAAGAATTGTGGAGAGAGATAAGAAAAGGTGAAAGTAGCAACCAGAGCAAGGAAAGAAACTCAAAGCAGAGAAAAAACAAAAAGGAAGTTGACAAAACGTGCTCTAGGTGCTGCTGGAGATGCCACTGGCACAAGGTTCACAGGCCCTGTGCAACACATCTCCAATCTCCTAAAAAGCAACATTTTTTAAAGAAATACCTTCATTTTCTCCAAGTCCACACTCAAATTATCTGTAAGCCAATGCACAGGGAAACAAGCCACACTGAGCTGCAGTGAGGAACATGGCCCACAGGTGGTCCTGCAGTGTGCACCTGCCCACCATGATGGAATGCCCCTCCCTCTTCAGCAGCAGCATCCTGTTCATCACCAAATCTGTTCTCCCACAGGGCCCCAGTTTGTTGTCACTGCTGGAGCCGTCCCTGGGGCTAGAGGTGTACTGATGGAGAGCTTTCCTTTGGCTCAGTTCAAGGAAAAAAAGGAACTGCCTAGATGTCCATAGTGGACAAAGAAACTTCTAGACAGACTACTTCTACGACCTTACAAGTAATGGCTACGTATCTTAGTACACTTGGAATAGGTAGGAACCAATACATTCTCATGTACATTTATCCTTTCTTCAACCTGATCTCCTCCAATTGCGCCCATAGCGGCTGTTCCTTACAATTCTGAAAAACCAGATACACGATGTTCCCCACACTCATGCACACACTGATTCCTTCACCTGAATGTCTGGCTCCTGTTTCTCCACTAGCCCAATCCCGTTCCAATCCCATTCCAAACCACAGCTCAAGCATCTGGTAAGAAAAGTTTTCCTGGACCACTTCAGATGGCCCTCTCTTTTGTTCCAACCTCATCATAGGCATTCCTCTAAATAGAACAATTACACTGTGTTGGTATTTCTTTCTCAAGAGAATATACCATCTCTTATTAACTCCCAGTATCCACAGACCTTCCTCAGGGCCCGCTTGCACATAGCAGGTACTGATTGTTTCCATCAGAGACACAAAATGACAAAATACCATCCATCAAAAATTGTATACACATACCTATACATTCTAGCTCTTCATTCTACATTATTTTTAATTTTTTTCTTATTGTTTATTATGAGCATCTCTTAGCTTGCACTTAAGAGACTATTTTATTTTAAATACATCTTTCAATGACTTAATCCATTGTTGGGCTTGTATTATATATATGTAGCTTAATGGTTCAGCCTTAAAAAAAACTGTAAACAAGGGGAACATGACATGATGACATGAAATGAACTATTATATACTATTAAATACATCTTAAGGTATATTTGTATTTATATCCAATACCATCCCACAGTTATGAGAAATCTACAAATGTGGGTAGAAACAGCATAACCACTATAGAAAGGAAATTTGCATCAGGCTTTCAAGTTCCAGGCATTATTACCTCATTTGAGAGTAGGAAAACTTAGTCTCAGAGAATAAGTGACTTGTTAATACTCAGATTAAGATCTCTGGAATTCAAATACCATGTGCTTAGCATTCCACCTTCCTTTCATTAAGCCAGTATCCTGAAGACATCAGTTAAAAAAAAATTTAAGTGTATATCTGAAACAAAAAGCGTATAACGAACAAAAGAGGTACAACAAAGAAAAACACAAGCATCAAGAACTATGACTGAAATGATCAGTGCTGAAAATGAATGGGACACAAATAAGAAATCCATGAAACAGAAGCCAACGACAACATATCCAGAAATCATCTCAGTCCAGCACAGTGAAAACTCAATGTGAGAATGAAGGTTAGGGTTTCTGATTGGACAAGTGAAATAACCAGGAATTAGTTAATAAAGACATCAAGTAATAAGGGATAAGAGTACGGCCATAAACACAAAATCCAGGGAAGGGTAGTTATTTGACAAATTACCTTCTCAGAGAGGTTAAGATTTGAGTGGCGTCTTGAAAGACAAAAGAAGGCCACTGAGTACACATTGAATTGAAACTTGGAGGAACAGTGTATATTCAAAGCTCACCACTTGAGCAAATTGTTTAATATAAGTTCCATTTCCTTATCTGCAAAATAAGAGTGCATTTCTGCCTCAAGAGTCCCTTGCAACCAACAGACAGCCTGGTACGTATACGTTCTATCGATAGAGGCTCTCTCCTCTAATCCTTCCCAGGTAGGAAGATGCCAATTAGACCCAATACTATCAAAGAGCTTCCAACATCTGTCAAAATATATTTCTGTCAAAAGCAAAAGAAAACAGGAGCTGTTATAAACCATTAGGCAAAGACCAACACGCATTCGAACCTGTGTTAAGAATCTAAATGAAACTAATTACAATTGTTCTCCCTAAGGCAGAAAGGAATGGGCTGCACACCTAAAAGCAGAAAGCTTAATGTAATTAAATGTTTTTTAAAATGGAACTGAAAATTTTAAACTATGTTTAGTGACTTGGAAAATATCTTTTTCCCCTATCATCCACATCACTGTTGCCTCACTAAATAAAAGCAGTATAGAAAGAAGGACCACAAACATAATTATTTTAGCACATCACTACACTGTAAGTCAAGGCAATGTGAAACACAGCCATAACATAAAACCAGGAGTTAACAAGAGGTCTAACTGTAGCCCTTAAAATTGAATGCTGTGATAGAGCCACTTTTATGGGTAATGAAAGAAAACAGAAAGCACAGGATAGCTCATGGGGAAAAAAAAGTATATGAAAGTTAGTCTTACAAAGGGACTACTAACAGAACCCACAAGATAACATTTGAACCATTTAAGTTCAAAGAATTTCTTTTAATATTACCAGATATAAAGGATCTGCTTTCACTTCTACCAAGGAATACACTACTCAGGAATATTAGAAAACGCAATACAACTTGAGAGATCTCCGAAGTCCTAAAAGAAACTACAGACAACCTGAGAAGTCTTATTGAATTGACAAGGAATCAGAAAATCCAACAGACCATTTGAAATAGACAGTTACCTCAACAAAACCAGTAAAGTTTTTATGCCCTAGAAAAAAACCTGATTAATGTTAAAGATACAGTATATGTCAGGGCTGTACTATAAATTCATGATGATGAACTTAAAATTTTTATTAGAGAGAAAAAATGCAATTGACCACAAACTACATGTAATAATACATTTGCACAAAGACTATACAGAAATGAGAAGATACTACCACCAGTAAACAAGAAGGCATTAAAAACTGATGAAAGTTCAATAGCCAAATACTGTGAGACCGGACTGGCTATTTTTTTTAAAAAAGGAAATTTTTAAGAGAAAACTAGAAAATCTCTTACAATAATGCTGAAGGCATTGTATTTAAACATAAAAAGCCACATCAAAATCCTGGCTAGTATAGACTGGTAGAATAAAAAATATAATCTCCATCAAAGAGATTAAGGAAGATCAGACATCCTTTTAGAAAGGGGTTTTACATAAAGGGGAAGAAAAGACCCAATACAAAGAATGAAATAACTGAGATGCTAACAACAAAAGGACATGGTTGGCCTGTGATCACTTCCAGATATATCCACGGGAAGCAAACCTAATTTTGAGTAGTATCTCAATGGTACCAAACACTACTATAAAAATGGTTTCATTCTTATAAAGTCAAGCAAATGAAAAGACAAAGTAGTACAAAGATATCATCCCACTAATCAATACAAGAAAAAAAGATTTAATAAAACAATATTCTCATCATTCATCCAGGAAAAGACATTCCATAACATATTTTAATGGCTTACAAAACTTGTTATATCTGGATAAATAACTGAAAGATTTGCATTCAATACAGTGATCATCATCAGCTTACTGACGACTTCCACCTGTTTATTTTCTTAAGTGAAAAATGAAGACCTGATTGGGGTAAACACTAATGAAAAACTATATAGAATAGGTCCAGCCAACTAAATGACAAGAAGGAGATGCATACAGATCTGACAGTCAATTACTGGACTAGCCACTAAGTAAGAATGGTAAATTTCAAAAGACAATGGAACCTGAACAGTGCAAGTCTGGGCAAAACATGCCTCACATTAAAAAAAAATAAAAAAAAGTTTTCAGTTATTGCAGTCTTTATTTCTACAAAGATCTAATCCATAATTTCTAACCTTTACCAGAATCCCAATAAAGTATGTCCTCAAGAATACTGAATGTGGCATTTAACTCTGTTCATCCATGTCATTTAACTCTGTATCCAAGTTTACAGCTAGAAGGGATTCTGGATTGCGTCGATTCCAACCTCCTTGTTCACGGTACCTGAGAGGTTATCCTGGATGGAGCAGGCCTTAAGGACATTATCGATCAGGTCACTTAGGTATCATTCAGTAAATTATTAGTATAATAGTAATGTAATATACTAAACAGTACCCAAGGAGCCTGAGTTTATGCTCCCCTCAAAATGACATTTTGAGGGCTAGGTAAATAAATGGAATTATACTGATAAAGAAGCTGCCACACAGTAAATAATAATAATAATAACAATAATGTTTAAATGCAATTACACTGATAAGCTGTCACACAGTCTTAAAAAAAAAGATAAAGTGTCAACAAATGTACTCATTTTCCTAATGTCCTTGTTACGTATTACCGAGTAAACACACCCACTTATCAAATTGAAGTTGTGTTACCATGGCTAAGAACAAGGTTAGACATGAGACAAATGGTTCAATCAGAAACCTAGAACGTAGATATAGAAAACAAAGCTGCCTCAATGCCCAGAAAACTGAGCCAATCACTAAAAACTAAAATAACTACTGTGAAGTTATTTAAATAAAGGGGGAGGGACATACTCTATAACCTTCTGAAATGGATCAATAGTGCTGTAATGAAAACAAAGTAACATTCAGAAGGAGAGTACATTTAGATAGTGCAATTGTACAGAAGACGAATAAACTACAAGATAAAAAAAATCACTGTACAGAATTTACATAAATATCACCAGCAACATATGCAACACATTAAAATGTTAAGTTTTAAACAATAGTGTGAAATTTAAAAAGGCACTTCATGTAACAATGAATAGAAACAGCATTTCTGTGTACACACAGTAACCATGAGAAATCATATCATTTCCACATACATTTTATGTCTAGTCAAACTATAACATTTTAAAGAAAAAGGATCATTAGATGCATCCCTTTCAAGAACACCAAATCACTCAAATTGCGATGATTGCTAGGCCTCCTAGAAGACCTAGAGCTGTTCAAACATCAGAGGCTGGCCTGATGGAGAATCTTGTTGAAGGCTCTGCAAATGGCAGACATGATGTGAAAACTTGTTATCTAATTATGAATTCCACACACTACTATGGTTGCCTATTAGGGCTGTTTCCCTACACCAAATCCCTGTTTTTAGTTTTATAACACCATCATCATTCAAGTATGCCAAAGAAAGACTTTAAACTAATCTTAAAAAACAGGTTAAGAATATTGTTTCTTCTGCAGTCAAGCACCCAATCTACAGCTAAACCTGCTCCCACACTTCGGTGTTCTGCCCCATCCCCACGCAACTGCCGAACCCCTTCAGAAGCTAGCCACCTGACCACCAGTTCCATGATATCTCAATACCTTTTTATTTTCAGGAAAGATCTCTGGAGATGCTTGGGCATATCAATCAGAGAGTGGCAAAGCAATGCTACTTGTTGCTACGGAGCAACATAACACAAAATGAAGACAGCAGCAATGCTGCTCTACAAACATTGAGAACAGTTAACACTACTCCACTATACACTTAAAAATGGTTATGATGGTAAATTTTATGTTTTGTCTTTTTTTAAGCACAATTAAATATAAAAAAATTAAAAAGAGCAGGTTAGGTGGAAATGCCAGAGCAGTTTCAGAGAACCAGGTCTTCAAGCAACATAATTTTGGTTTGAATTTTGGAAAATAAGAGTATCTCAAAAATCATCAAGTTGGTGACACAGTATGCAATTCAGGGAAGGGACGGGGAGAAATGGAAAAGTGGGAGCAGTGCGAAGTAGCCTCAGACAACTGGGAACATCTATGTGCAGCCGTACAGAAAAGTGTGAAGATCTCTCTCTCCAGCAAGTTTCCCACGACTAGTCCTTTCACAGAAGAAAACTACGGTGCTACAGCAAGGGCACATGAGACTGCTGAACTGGTAGAGTACACGTCGTGAACTATAAAAATCTTCGTATGACTTCTTAGGCCCTTGTTTCTTTTTAGACAGTATCAGTGCTCTTCTAGTGTTCAATTTGAAAGAATTTTTAGAGCACTGGCATGGACCTAAAACAGAAGTAAAACTTTGTGAAAAGTATAGAAAAATTAAAGGTAAATGTTAACTCTAGATATGACTTGACCAAATGTGCCAAGAGGAGACTCTATCAAGACTGCAGCTTAAGCTTCATCTACAAATAGGACAAACAGAATCAATACAGTACCCTGAAACTATCTGACAAAATAAAATAACTTCTTCCAAGTAGGGATATTTGCATCTTCAACCTCTACAGCACAAACAGGGAGAGGAAGAAAAGTAAACAAAAAGGGTGCTGAATATGGTTATGATGAGGAGGGGGAATGGGCTTCCAATAAACTATCAAAAAGTGGGGCACCAGGGAAAGCATCAGTCACCAGTCTGCAGGAACCATGGCAAGAAACAGAAACCATATAAACCTGAAAACAGTGTCATGGTCCACTAACAGTAGACCCAAAATACTACGGTCAAGCAGATGAAAAAATAATAATAATGCAGATGTTCGACAAACCAAGAAATTACAAAATTATGAGTCTACTGATAATATTTTTTTCTATTTGGCCAAGCAAATAATTCTAGATGATGTATTCAGACCCCTCCAATTTGGCAGTTTCTCCAACACTGAAGTCATGATGTGAAGACAAGGGTCTAAGGGCTGGGCACTGCACAGCCACTGCCTCGAGACAGATACTGTAGGACATGTAACTGAGGTATCTGCTGCCAGTTCCAGTCTGACGGAGAAATCATAATGCGAAGAACTGAGAACGAAAAGATAAGTCGTCTCTCATGGTAAGAGTCTGACTAGATTAAGGGACCAGTAAACCAAGAACACACCACTGAAGTCTTGAGAAACCATTAATGGACATCCAGAAAGAGAAGTGCATGAGATGTTCTCTCTACTACATCCACAGTTACGCTCTGAATCTGAAGGATTTCTCAGTAAAATCTAGACTGATGGCATCCCTCTTTATTATAATCAGAGGACCAGATTGTCAGGCATGTTTGGAATTCTTGCTCTTTCAAGAGTTCAGATTTGCATGCCTGGATGGTGTAACATCCTTGATTTCCAGGGCACTAATGTGCATTATCTTTTTTGTATTTAGAGCGTGATGAATTACGGAGCTCAAGGGTTTAGAAGGGAGTCAAGGTCATCTTGGTGAAAGGCCCAGATTATCCTGTGAGAACACCATGACCAGGTCTCACAGCTTGTGATATATGAGAGCTTGACAGACTTAGGAGTGACAACTGCAGAGAATTCTCTGTGTAGCTTTGGGTGGTGAAGACAGTTACTGTGAAAGTTTCTACAGAGATGTCACAGGTAGGAAAGTCTTCTTCCAGCTGGTGTCCACAGTAGACCTGGGACATCTAGCCACCCCACTGGAAGCAAACTGGATTTTGCAAATTTTGATTTGAATTTTAGTTCTTGATATACAGCTTCAAGGCTGATTCTGAAGTCTCACAGAGCTTGACAGTAGTATGGACACTTGGTGAGCTGATCACCCTGACATAAAGAGATTATAACAGATTTGTCGTTTTGTGAAGATCTGACAAACGGAAGCCTAAACAAGGAAGCACTGATGACCTAAAAACGAAGGATCTGCCTCTGGTGTTAGAGATCTAGTAGTAGGTTATTTCCAGATCCAAAATCTCCTAGTCCTCAGTTTACCAGTGAGATTTTCCTGAGGGGGAAGAAATATTTATGTTTTTCCTTAATCGTAAGAGGATTCAGATTCCTGAGTACCCTCCTCTAGACTTATTTTGGACTAGAAATAACAGGTAAACCTTTGTTCAACCCTACTGAACGTCTCTACCACTCACTTGGCCAAGAAAGCATGAGTCTCTTTATTATTTACTTCATTCTAAAAGTCTAGAATTCAAATGTCAGCTGTGATCATTCCAGCCATGCGTTCAGATTCTGAGGTGCCCTCCTACCTGTAGATCCTGTGTGGATGGGAGGAGCAAGTAGCACGGTCAGCATCTTGGACAGGTGCACTGCTGAACGTGAATGGGTTACTAATTCTTGTACCCATGGCGTTCTGGAGATTCTCCCTTTTTCCTGTATCTATAGGGGTGGTTTCGGGGTTTGTACCAATCCCCTCTGGAGTATCCTCTACTGTGATAATGTGCTTTCTGGTCATGACTATAGAAGTATCGATGTTGGTTATAGTATTTGCTGTGGTCTTTATAGTCATTTTCCTTTATACTGTTTTCTTCGGCAACTACAGCATTCACATCTTGTCCAAAGAGGGAAGTACCGTCAAAGGGCAAGTGTGAGATCTTCTCTTGGGTTTTCTTAGTGAGAGATGTGAGTCGAAGCCAAGCCTGCCTTCTGTAGTCTATTGCCATTGCCATAACTCTGACCACAGAGTCCATTATATCCCTAGTAGTACAAAGCTGCCAAAGGCCCGCATCCATACCATCAGATATTATACATCTTGCTTTTCCACGATCAAACTCTGGGTCATGGACCAGATCCTCCATGTCTTCCCAGAGTTTACGCTGATACTGAGTCATATAGGCCATGTAGCTAGCAGCTCGGGCTGCAATGGAAGCAGCATGGTAGAATCTACAACCCATGACCTCCATTTCTTTCGAGGTAGAATCCAGAGGTGATGTTGTGCTTCCTCTCTTGCTGTGCTCTAATGCTTCTACGATGGGGCCCCCGGCCGGTGGATTTGGTTGGAAAGGAGAGGTATCCTTGGCCACAGGATATACCCTGTGTCCCATGAAGGAGGAAGGATGGCAATCAGCAGGGTCTTTAAAAACCTCAGTGGTGGCGATTCTCAGAAGAGGATGCAGTGGAGGGACCAAACGTTTCTTAGAAGTCACACAATCAGGTTTCCCTTCACATGGTTCTGCTTCGGACTGTAACGTGACTCTCTTGATAATACCTCTTTGTTCCATTCTTTTCAAAAGCCCTGTGAAACTAGACTGACTAGGGTCACCTGGCTGCCCTTTGTCATCAGCTGAGGGGGATTTGCAGTCAGCTTCTTCTTCCACTGTGGATAAATGTTCTTCCTTGGAGGTAGAGATGTCCCAAGGAACCGAGGAATTCTTACTTGGCCTAGAATGATGAAATCGAAAACAGCTCCTAGACTGCAGATCACGTATCACTCGGGACATCTCAGCCACTTGTGTCTGGAGATAGAGGATGGCATCCTGTCCGTGCTGTGAAGCAGAAGACTCTACAGGTAAATCCTCCTTGACCTCTGAAGAGGCCAAAGATTCTTGGGGGACCAGAAGTGGAGATGAAGGCAGAATCTGGCAATTTTGTGATGGCTTAAGCGTCTCTGTCTCAGAGATCTTAATAACTGAATTACTTTGATCACTTTTCTGGTTCTCCAATGGGTTCTCAACAGAAGAAGGTTGAGAAACTATCCTGTGTGGACTGCTGGTACAGCTCCCAGAGGAGGAGCTGCTGTCTCCACTGGGAAGAGGAACACTGCAGCTAGAGCACATTTCTGGGCGATGACTCTCAGAGGATGGCACCTTAGACTCAGGCATTCTCTGGGTTATCCACATGAACAAGAAAACCAAGGAAGAAAAAAAATATGCTTTTAATATGTTAACTTTCAAGTGCAGAGATGCATGTCCAGTAAGTAGAACTCAATTTTTTAAATTATTATAATTAACAATATACAATCCACTTCAGGTCAGCAAGGGGACCACAGAAGTCAAATCCACAAATTTCACTACCCCAAAGGCCCCAAACCAACTACTGGCATTAACCTGGCACTGTGTCTATGAAAAAGAGTAAAAACAAGCCCAGGTCAAGGGGTGCCATCCTAGCCTGCTGCTTGTTCCCATGCTAGAATAAGAAGAGGCAACAAGACTATTGGTGAAAACAATTAAAAAAAAAATCCCATTCAACATATGTAAGGCAACAAGTAGACGTTAATAATGGCAAAGAGAACTTGGGAAAAGTTCCACTGAGAAGAAAAAACATTTCTAGAAGTCCTGCACTGCAGAGTCACTTTTAAATCCCTTTAAAAATTCTCATTCACTCTCCATGAACAAAATTTTCCAGTTGCACAGTTCTACTCTACGGTTTGTAGTTTTCAAGGAGCTTTGTTACCTCATTTCATCCTCACAACAACCCTGTGAGGTAGGTATTATTCTTATGTGGTAAAGAAACTAAGGTTAAAAAGCTACTTATCCAAATTCACAGACTTAATAAGAAGTAAAGCTGACACTAAAACCTAGGTATTTTGATTGCAAGTTCAAGTCCCAATACTTTATATCATACAGCAAGTAGCTTTCTGGCCGCCTTGAACACACAGCCAGTTCTCTAATGAATCAAGAAAAGAGCCCATTAACAGAAATTCGGGCTAAGACAAATGAAAGACAAGATTTCTACAAAGTGCTCAGCTACTTTGGTTCTCAGAGTAGGGGAAGCATAAGTTTAAAGGTCAAACCCACAACCAATAAATCACAGGTCAGAGAGAAAACCCCAAATATGAGGGGGAAAGAGGAGGTTAAAAGGATGACACCTGAATAATCCACAACCCTTCCCCATATTCCATTTCTAAAGGATCTTCACATATCCTTTCTTCCAAGATACAACAAATTTTCTGTGGCCACATGGTTCTGGAAGAAAAGGATCCAGTTCTACAGGGCACCTGAGGAGAGACAGGAAAGGAGAAGGGAGCCAAAAATCTTGCAGTTTTATTCCATTTCCCTTTTATCAGATATGGCCTCCAAGGCTTAGAACTTTCCTGTGTCACATAATCCTTTCAAATCCTCGCTGAAAGTAGAGGAACAAAGCTGGAAGCAGGAGATCTTCTGGGCAGAGGACTCCCTGGACTACCTTTCAGGGCCATTCTAACAGAAACAGGCCGTTCTCTAAAGCACAATAGCACCTAAACACAGCCATCGCTGATTTGATGACTCTCTTTAGAGAATGCTTCTTAAATGCCAGAAGTGAAGAAATGCAAGTCAAATGTAATATACTTACCTCACTCTGAGAGGTGCTAGGCTCTTCATCATCACTGCTGACCAGATCAATGTATTCCAGAACAGGTCTCAATGGTCCTTCCTAGGAAAAAATGAACAAATTAACAAGTCATGGAGAGTTATTCAAACTAAATTAGCATTTAAAACAATCCTTTTTGTCGATGCTGGGATTTATTGGCAAGAACTCTTCTGAAGAGGAAGCCTTATGGGTGGTAGAAAATAATCAAAACAAATGCAGATGAAAATAATCATAGCACAAGACTAAGAAATGATGACAAGACCTAAAAGAGACTCGGCCAAGGTAGGGTATTAGGACTGTGTTGATTCCTTGGGGAGAGGATTATTAACACAGGAATAGTGCTACAACGTCAGATACTGTAAGCCAATGCTTTTCAGGTGGGATGGGTATCTCTGACTAGGAACTAGGCTGTACTTCCGACTCCTACAGTCACACATCAAACCTGGTTCTCCTTCATCTTTTCTTTCCATCCATACTGACTCCACGGCAGACCAAGCCTTGAATGCTAAGCTTAAAAGCCTAGATTTTATTCTGTAGGCAAAAGGGAATCAATAAATACTAAGATGGGAATAAGATCATGAGAGCTTACCTTAAGAAGATTAATCACATAGAGAAGTATAGAAAGCAGGATAATTAATCAGTCCACACACATAATAATGCAAAACTAAAATACTGGTGATGGCAAAAATAACAGTGATGCTGTGGTGCATATACAAAAGGATATACAGGTAAGATGAAAACAAAAAACAAAAAATGATTGACTATAAAAACAAAACCCCAACAACCACAAGGGGTCAAAGTGGTCACTAAGGTTTCAAGCTTAGGAGACTAAAGGATAGACATAAATTTGGAATACAAAGACAGAGCTGGCATTCCTTTGGCCATAATGGGATGATGTACGAGGGGTACACAGAGGCACCTGGCAGACAGCTGGAAATGCAAGCCTGTAATCTGGGTATAGGAACGTAACTGGAAATGGAGACTGGAAAGATGCTCCCCTACAAGACTAGTAACTCTAGAACTAAACTGAAACTATGATATTGCCAAGGAAGAAAGCAAAGAGGAGAAAGAAGGGATTCAAGGAGGCTCTTGAGGAAATGATGGAATTTTAGGATTTAGGAAGAAGAGCTAAGTAGGTAATCAGAGATCTGAGAAGAATCAGAAATGCACAAATTCAAAGAACCTAAAGACAGAGAAAACCTCAATGAAAAGGTGTCAATGCTAAATGTGGCCAAAAACACTGAGCACCGAAAAAAAAAAAAAAGCCACTGAATTTAACAACAAACAGAGCAACTTTCAAGATAGCAGTGAGCATACCAGTCAGGCTCTAAAAAATTAAGCTGAAAATGAGGCAGTAAAGGCCAAGAGTAAAGATTATTCTTTGAAAAATTCTACTATGTTTAAAACAAGAGAAAGGGACATGGGGGAGAACATGGCTGAGGGAAAGATTTCTCAGGATTGGGAAAGACGGCTGTTGGGAAGCCAAAGTGATATATTCAGTGGAAAAATTAAGAGAAAAAGACCTCAGGTCAAGAGACAGAAGCTAAGATCCAGTTAAAGATCCTCTTCCTGAGAGGAGGCATCCAGTCTCAAAGACAGTGTATTTCTCCCCTAGGCTGCAACTTCTCTCCAAGCAGGAAACTGCTTTCCCTGCAGGTGGTGATTTAGCCACTAAGATAAAACCAGAGAGCAAAACTTCTGGGCAGGGCTCATGTAATAAAGTAATTAGGATTTCTGCCTGAGCTGTAAAAATGGACATTTAAAAAGAGGATTAGAGAGACAGATATTCTGCAATGTGTGGTCAACAGAGATGAATCACCTACTTTAAGACCCAAACCTACCATTTGTAATAAGGTTATCAAAATCATACATTCAATCCAAGAAGGTAGTAGAGGAGATAAAAATATAATAGCTTGCTCTCCTCAAGAAATGTACGTTAGGAACTTTTATTACACGCCCAGTGAAGCAGCACACCAAGAAAGTCCCTGAGGTACCAGAAACACACAGAGGCTGGGGCAGAGCTTCCATGAAGGGTTGGCAGGTAGAGAAAAAAGGGAGATGAAAGGATAACTGGGCACAAAGCACAAAGTAGAATGGGCAGGAAAATGGTCACAAACAAGATGAAAAAGTAGCTGCAGAAACAGGAGAAAGGGCAGGAGTAAGGACAGATGAGAAAAAGTAGCATAAATATCCTGCTGGGGTCAACCACTAAACTGATACCCAGCCACCTCTGAACTACTGAACAATGACAACTTATGATTCACACTAATTAAGAGAGCAGAATAAAAAGAATCAGGATAGGAAGTCCATACATGAGAAAAAGCAGGGGTCATTGAGAGTATTCATTCACTCAACGAATATTATGGAGTTATAACTGACAGAATGGTAGGAGAAGACAGCATGTGTTTGAGACCTAAAAAGGCAAAGAGGCTGAGTGGAAAAACAACGGAAGATAGATATTCCAAAGGAAAATATTACTTATAAACAAACACTCTAACTGTAGCTAATTTTCACAGTGGATATGGCCAAACTTCCACCATAACGAACCTAAGGAATCAACACCCTTTGGTACTCCGTTGATTTTACTCTAATCGGGAACATGTGTCACTGAGCCCTGTACAGGCAAAGGTACTAAACTTTTCACGTATGTTACTTCATTCAATCCCCACATTACTTCACTATTGTACCATTTAACAAAGGAGAAAACTAACTGAGGCCCATCTGGTTCTCTAATCACATCATTGGCTGTGTGGTCTCTAATCACATAATTCTGAGGCAGTTCCAAGTATACACACTATGTTTAAATCAATGCTTATTTCCTAAGTTTCAGAGATAAGATACTTTCTCTTCCTTTAATTTGAGGAAAAAGTCTACCTGCTACTGTCCCCAACTCTGAATAACTCACAACACTAGCCAAAAAATAAGTTATTAATTCTCCTCAAACAGTAATAATTATAATACAAATATCAAGAAAAGGCAATTTCTTACTACATTTATAATGGCTGCTTATATTCTTAAAAAGTATAAATGCATGTGGTCCTCCAATTCCAAGGTATTTTATTTAAATTTGCTTCATCCATCAACTAGTGAACCATCATTCTCATCCCCTCTGTACCAGTAACAAAATCAAAGGATTCTACTCCAAAGTCACACAATTTAGGGGCAGGAGCACAGGCAGAAGCAAAACACGGGTTTTTTTCCCCACATAGAGAAGTTAGGGACATAGTTTACTTCTGCAGTCCCGCCCGATTCAAACATTTCAAATGATTCCCAAATGCCTGCTCTAAGTTCAAATTTAGTCCACAATTCAAAATCTATACTATCCGGCCCATCCTTCCTTCTCCCACTTAAAAAAAAGTACCCTTCAGAACTAAGCATAATCCTCTCTGCTCTCCCATTTTGATGACTTTCCTTGTTTCTTCTTAAAATACTCTTTTAAACACATACAAACACTAAATGCTTCCTATGAAAAATAAACTGAAAATCGTATGTCTTTTTTTTTTTTTTTACAGCACCTTGTACTTTTTATAAAAGAACTTTCTACTAGAACTATTTACAAAGTCCTCATCCCTATCTCATCTCTCACACTGAAATACTGACACTTACGGGTAGGATGTACTTCCAACTAATCTCTGTAGTTCTAAGGTACTTAATTCAGGACTTTGCTCCAACATTATTTTTATTTACTGAGCTAATACAACCCCAAGATACGCAGCCAAAAGACACCCTCATTATTTGTCCATGACCCCCCGAAGTAATTTATGAAAATATACAAATATTCCACATGTTCAATGATTCCACATTATACCAATCATCTTGGTTGAAGCCTAAATCTCATGTGCTGTTATCAAGATTACGACAGGCTGTCTCAGCAGTTTTTATACCTTTGTATCTAGAGTAGCACTGTGAAAGATCACGTCATTAGCCCTGAGTTAAAACAGTTTTCTGGGAGTAAATTAACTAACATATCTGCAGTTTCAAAGAATGCAGAGAATAAATATGGTGGCTGAATAAGGGATCATATTACTAAATTAAACAGAAAATTAGAGCAAAAGACCTAAATGAAAAGTTTGTATAGTAATATTCTGTCTCTTGAGTTAAAGCACTGTTTACACATGTGTATTGGCTTCGCAAAAATCAGACGGTACACTTATGAACTGTGCAATTCTCTGTATGTGTATTTCAATAAAATTTAAATGAAAGGGCTCATTTTTGCACCTCCACATCTATATCCTTCCGTTCCTCCAATATGCTTAGTTTCAAACTCTGTATTTTCTAAACCACACAAAAACTACTGTGCCACCATGCGGATTAAAGATGGGAAAGTTAGGCTAAGAATGAACTAAGAAATCCAAACCAGTGTAAATCAAGAAGTAATATCACAATGTTCTTTTTGTATCTGAAGAAATCTTAAGCACAGACTATTTATTATTTTTATTGAACAAGCACTACCTGAGGAGTCAAGTATAAGATTGGGTTAGAGAGAGAAGATTCTGTCTCTAATGTATTTTAAAATAGAATTAAGGTATCATTAATACATTGAAGTGTTATCACCATAAAGGCATAAGGAATGTTTTTAATAGGTTTCTTCTAGTACTGTAATTGCATTTAATACATATAATTCACTTCTCCATTTTGAACTATCAAACCTTTGAATTTATATTTGGAAACAGAGATAAATATAAGATGTATCAAGATGGACACATATTCACTGACTGTGTATTTTTACTCTGGATGCAAAGATATAACAGATTCTCTACATTTAAAATAATATTTAACTTAAAAGAGTATTCTTAAACTTCAGTCTAATACATGCTTACATTAAGTACTGACAAGCTACACCACCATTCTTCACTCCACACAGTACCTATATATATATATTTTTTAATCTTATTTTTGTAGATTCCATCTATGATTCTCAAAGTAAGCCCCATAGTTCATAAAGAAGTGTATCCCTCTTACTTTAATTTCCACAAAATACCAAGGTAAATATTCTCCATTCACAAATATACCCATATTCAGGGAGAACCTGAAATATCTGTCCTGAAGAGCCAAACATACTTCAACTCACAGTGAAGGAACAGGCAGGATACAATTTCTTCTACCATCCCCGCCAAACCTTTAAAGTTTAAAATGAAAAGGATACAGCACCATATGCATGGGCAAAGACAAAAAAACCCAAGAAATGATCTTGTGAAAGACTCCTAAACAAACCCACTGAAACACAATACAACAATGCATCACAATGGCCTAATGTTGGGGTACACAGAAGACACTGTTTAATAACCAGTTTTTCAAAACTGTCCAAGAACCAACAAACACAAATACACATCAGACAGGGAATTAAAGAAAGATTATACACCTTTAATAGCAAACCTCAACTACAGTATTCAAAAAGAATCATTTACAGTAGAAGGATTCTCTAGCTAAGTGAGATACTACTTTTAGCAGAGCCTTTATAAAACTTTAACAGTGTGGGGTGGAAATTATCCTCAAATGTATCATAGCACCCCCTTCAGTTTTTGCAACCAATGTTTTACAAAGTGTGTTCACAGCTTCATACACCCCCGCATTTGCACCAACATGAAGATTCCTGGGCCCCACCTCCCATTTCTGATTCCATAGGTCTGGAGTGAGGCCCGGGAATCCACACACTTCTACTTACTAATGCTTGAAAACTACTGTCCGAAGGGAATAAAAACAGAAAGATACAGGATGCTCCTGGTGATACGGGCCCTTCATTGTGAACCTCGCCTGCTGGACTGTGCTGTAAACAGGATGAGCTCGGAGCTTAGTGAAGTCTTCAAGCCACCCGCCTTCACGTTATGGAGACACACAGGCTCAGAAGTTGAGTTCCTGCAGCCCTTCTGGTTTTCTACCTCATTCCTCATCACTAGCCGCCCCTTCTCCCTAACCTGTGTGCTATCTTTTAGAAGTTACTCTTGTCTCATTTCAAAACACTCTTAGGAGACCACAACCCTGCGTACATGAAAGGCTCTAAGTGCAGGGGGAGAGGCGAGATTCAGGGTACAACACGCACCGCAGGCCACAGGCTTTGTGATGCCTACTGGGGCTGCTCAGACACCTCTTCAGGCAAATTCCCTACTCCTATGCCCTACTCCACAGTGTACAGTCTCTATCAGACATTCACACACGTTTGCTGCATGATGAACAAACAGGTGAGAGGTAATCACATCACGGCTTATCACGCATAGTCTCTGACTCGGAAAAACCCGAATATCGTCGCTACTTACACTAACAAACTGAATGTCATCTTCATTTTCCTCGGGTGTTGACTCGGACGCCTCAGGCCCAGCTGGAGGGACACATTCTATTATCTATAAAATAAGCCAAAGCACGGTTATCTAGACAACCCCGCACTTACAGATTTTTCCAAAGGGAACCGAAAAACGAAAGCTCTCGAGAAGACCTAACGGAGTCCCAGCCTCCGCGAGCCCGAGGTCGCGTCCGTGGACCGCAGGGGCCCCTCCGCATCCCTTCTCCCGAGGAGCAGGGAGCACGCTCCCCCAAGAGGCAGTCGGCCTCGGAACCCACGCCGCGCCCGCGCCGAGCAGAGGTTCCCGAGCCGGGCCGGGCGGCCATTGTTGCTGAGGCACCCTCGTCCCCCAGGCCCCCAGGCCCGGCCCAGCACCCCCCGGACCCCGCACCACACCGTGCCCAGCCCGCTACTCACCTCCGACCCTGGGTCTCCCATCTCCCCGACAGCCCGCCTGCCGGCACCCGCGCTGCCGCCGTCCCCGCCGCCGCCTCAGCCTCCCCGCCGAACCCGCCGGCCAGCCAGCCACACGCCGCCGTGACCCGCCCCCGCGTGCGTGCCGAGCCGAGGACGCCGCCGAGCCGCCGACACCGCGGGCGGAAAGGGCTGCAAAACCGCTTCCCGAGGAGGAGTGGCCCGCTAGGCCCGCTGTGCCTGGCCTCCCTGGCGCAGTCCCGGCCTCCCTCCTCCGCCGCGCCGGCCGCTGGGAACTATAGTTTCAACAGCACCGAGACCACCCTAAGCGTTACTGGAAAAGAACGGAAGAGGACCCCGAGGCATGGCGCATGCGCTCCTCGAGGCTGACGTCACTGCCGCTCGCCGGGCGGTGGGCTGGCGGGGTTCTGTTTTACAGTAAAGGGCGGGGACGAGGATGGGGAGGAGTGCGTAGGCATGCGTTTCGTGTGGTTGTGGAAGTGACAGGCGGGTGACGGAGACTAATTTATCACTTCTCCTTTTTTCTCCGAAGGGTCGGAGATATGGATGCTTAGCCGAATTCTAAGATCAGTGCAGAAATCTGAGGCAGCCTTACACTGCTCACCTGTTCTCCATCCTCAGTCTCCACTCAGAGCCTGTATTAATACACCTGAGGAGGAAAACTGAGGCCCTGAGCTCCCATCTCCAGGTTGACCTGAAGAAAGCTGGCGAGGCTAGAGAATCCTGGGCCCAGTAGGACAGTAATGTTACAACGTACTTTTTAAAGACGTTCTCAGATAGTATCTTAGTAAAATAGAATAGTTGACTGTTTTCCAGTGTTCACACTCAAAAATCCTGTAAAATAGTTCACTCATGTTCAAATATGTGTTCTCATATTTTTCACTTAACTGCCTTACCAAAAAGCCCCATTTTTTTTTTTTTACACATCCACAATTGTTAGTAAAGGTTTTGAAAAGACTTTAAGTTGGAAAATTCTTGTAAATCTTAGATGCCTTTTTTGCCTGTCTGCATACATGCCCAACATGTGATTACCTATATTGGTAGTAATTATTGCTTAATAGTCCATATTTCCTTCCAGGGCTTTATGACTTAAGTTGCTTTTCTACTTCGTAAGTTTGAGAATTGTAGAGGCAAATTGAGAATGAGAGACCTGCCTGTTGTGTTCCTTAAAAGCTGTATGTAAATATTTCTAAAACTTTTAAATGTCTAGGCAAAACTTGTATTTAGGATTCTCCTAATGTGCTGGTGAGAGTTCAGTGGAACATTTACATTAACCATTTGCAGGTAGGAGTTAATGTGTAAAACTTGGAAAACAAGAGCCCAAATATGCTCATAACTCTTCATTCCTTGTGCGCTCCCAATACAGGGGGCCAGGGTTCAATCCCAGCCAGGGAATTAGATTCTGCATGCATGCCACAACTAAGAAGTCCCGTATGCCACAACGAAGACCTGACACAGCCAAGGTAGACTGATAGATAGATAGATAGATAGATAGATAGATAGATAGATAGATACTGGTGTTAAGATTGAACCTGTACCATGATTCTCTGAGGAAGGTATTAAAAAAAATTTCTAAAAGCATATTTTTTTAAATGCAAGGCATATATAATATGGTCAGAACCACATCAAACCACCAAGCAAACCATGCCTGAAATAGGAACCCGACTTAAGTACTAATAGTAATTTTCTCTGGGGAGCTGGACTATGTGTTAATAAGAAAATCTTTTGAAACCCATTAATATTTAAGCGACATGCCTGTAGTTCCTGTAAGGCCAGTTTTATTTAGCTTGGTGTAGCAGAGGAGAACAAACTATAGGCAAAGCTTGGGAGTCCCTTAATCTTAGGAAATTAAGAAGAGATTGGGTGGGGTGCTTTAAAGGCCAGTCGGTGTGGTAGGGAACTGGTTAGAATTGGAAAAAGCAGAGTTCTTTGCTGATTGGTTCAGGGTTCAAAATGGAAACTTTTAACCATGGGAAAATGTTTTTTATGTTTCACTGTGGATCCATTATTTTGCTTTATGAGTTAAGATCCTGAAGGGAACCCATCAATGGGTTTGGTAACCCCTCAAATTCAGTTCTCTTAGACTTTGTTGGACACAACATTATAATAATTTCCAAATCTACATGTTGATATCCTTCCTTCAACTCATTGAAACAAATAAGTACAGGCTTCAACTTTAGTTTTGATTTCAGCAGTTTTCTATTGACTTTCTAGCTGGTTTTGTTGAGTGATTATTTATAGAACCATCTGTTTGAACATTGGCTGCATCCAGGATTTAAGATTCCAAGTCCTGGTTCTTGACTAAGGGAATGACACCAAGAGGAAATTAAATGCATCAGTAAGTCTCAAACCCTCTTTAAGAATCACTGTTCAGGGAATTCCCTGGTGGTCCAGTGGTTAGGACTCAGCACTTTCAATGCCGGGGCCCCAGGTTCAATCCCTGGTCGGAGAACTAAGATTCCACAAGCCACCTGGCCAAAACAAACAAAAAAGAATCATTGTCCAATATTCATAAATCTCAAAAAAGGGAAAGTATAGCATTCAACTTGGGGAAAAGAGTTAATATATACACAGCACCAAATATTATGCTTTAGAAAAGGAACAAATATTTCCAATGCATTTGTATTATTAAGAACCATATTTGGTTTGGAGTAAATGCTCTAAGACCTGGCAACTGGAATGGTCTCTTTAATAAGTTCTGATAAAGTAAGAAATAGATTTATAGGCATTTATTCCAAAATAGAATATTCTTTAGGGAAGAAAAATGGCTCTTAAGATACTTTGGAACCAGTTGTCACAGTCATTTTCTGGGAGTTGTGAGAGCAGAACAAAGAGCATTTAGATCTGAAAGAGTACAAAAGACTATCCACTAGGTCTGTAGTACAATTTCTTTGTTCCTCTCAGGTCTGGAATTCTGTACAAGTGTTGCACACAAGGAAAAGAAGCGCAGGAAAAAAGGGGTGGTTCATTTCTATGGTTGGGTCATATGTACAAGCCACTTTTCTCATCAGAGGAAGCTGTGATAATTACTTCTTCGGGAAAGGAATCCTCCCCTTCAAGCAATCAGGTATTTGCCCTTATGAGTAAACTGGGAACAGTAGTTTGGGGTAACATTACTACATATTGTGAGTAGTATTTGCAAAACTTCCCACCCTCTTTCTAGAAATGTTTGGAGGATCATCTTTCAGTATTTGCTTCATAGCAGTACTACTCCTCCATATAAGGCCACTGAACAAAACTTCTGATGGTTCAACTTGTAGTGGGTCACAAGGGTTTTGGAAACACCATGGACAACCAAAATATTAGAAATGGTTTGTATCTGATAAAGTAATTGGTCTGTGGCACAGTTTAACCGTAGGTATATTTGTTACTATCTTGCTGGCTGGTATTAAGATGTCATAAGTATTAAGATCTATTTAACCTCTTTTATGATAATCTACATGTTAGAATAGTTGTTAAAATTTATTTACTAAAGAGTGACTATGGAGGAATTTAAGGCAAGTATAATATTCTTTCTTCCCACAAACTGAAGGGTGAAAAATCCTAAGCACGAGCAAAACTTCTGTATGATTTCACACTTACAGAAAAATTGCAAGAATAGTATCTGTTTTATCGTATTCTGTATTTCTATCTACATAGAAATATACACATACTTTTTTCTTTCTGAATCACTGGAGAGTAGGTTGCATATATCATGCCTCCTTATCCCTTAATAGTTCAGTGTGTACTTCCTAAGAATCAGGATTTTCTTTGACATGTGTACTTGTTTTAGTCCTCTTGGGCTGCTTTACTAATTTAGCATAGAGAGGGTGGCTTAAACAACAATTTATTTCTCACAGCCTGGAGGCTGGGAAGTCCCTGATCAAGGTGCCAGCACAATCAGTTCTTGGTTAGAGCCCTCTTCCTGGTTTGCAGACAGTCTTCTTTTACTTTCACAGGGTGGAAAGCAGAGAGAAGCAAGCTCTCTTGTGTCTTTCTTGTAAGGACACTAATCCCATCGTGAGAGCTCCACCCTCATGACCTCATTATCTCCCCCAAACTCCATCTCCAAATACCATCCTAATGGGGATGAATTTTGAAGGGACATAAACATGTAGGCCATGACAGTATTATCATCAAAATTTGGAAATTTAACATGGAATGATCCTTTTTTTCCTAATCTGCAGTCCTTTATCACATTTTATCAATTGTCTACTCCAGGATCACATAGTGCATTGAGTTATGTCTCTTTATTCTTCTTTAATTCGGAGCAGTTTTTCAACTTTGTCTTTCATGATATTGATGTTTTTGAATTCCCAAGGCCAAATATTTTATAAAATGCTCCCCAATTTTGGTTCGTCAGATGTTTCCTCATGATTTGATTCATGTTATGCATTACCAGACAAAATAAATCGAAGTGATGCTGAAGTGTTTTAGGTGATCACATCCAGAGACCCATGATGGCTATTTGACCCTCATTGAGGATATTAATTTTAATCACCTGGTCAAGGTATCGCCCCATATCAACAATATGTAATTTCCCCCTTATAAATAATAGGCCATCTGGGGGGATATACTTTTAGACCATTCAAACACTATGCCTCATGAAATGTATTGCCTATATATAGCATATTCTGATGATTTTTGCTTTTCCCAAACTTTACTATGACGTCCACAAAATGATAATATCCCAACTCTACTGTTCTCTCAACTTTTTTTTATTAAGAAAGATTTTAATTAAAAATTTTATTGGAGTATAGTTGATTTACAATGTTCTGTTAGTTTCTGCTATACAGCAAAGTGAATCAGTTTTACATATACATATATCCACTCTTTTTTTAGATTCTTTTCTCATATAGGTCATTACAGAGTATTGAGAAAACTTCCCTGTGCTATACATAGGTCCTTATTAGTTATCTATTTTCTATATAGTAGTGTGTATATGTTAATCCCAAACTCCTAACTTATCTCCCCCACCCTGCTTTCCTCCCAGTAACCATTAGTTTGTTTTCTGTATCTGTTTTGACTCTTTTTCTGACTCTATCTTCTGACTCTATTTCTGTTTTGTAAGTTCATTTGTACCATTTTTTTAGATTCCACATATATTTGTCCTTCTCTTTCCGACTTCTGTCCTTTTCTTACTTCACTTAGTATGAAGTAAGGTCACCTCTAGGTCCATCCATGTTGCTGCAAACGGCATTATTTGGTTTTATGGAATATTACTCAGCCATAAAAAAAGAACGAAATAATGCCACCTCTCAACTTTTTTCAGCTGGCATTCTTCTGTAAGAGTCTTACCTTTTCTTTTAAAATAACGTTTTATAAATTTATTTTTGGCTGTGTTGGGTCTTCGTTGCTGTGCACGGGCTTTCTCTAGTTGCAGTGTGCAGGCTTCTCATTGTTACGGCTTCTCGTTGCAGAGTGTGGGCTCTAGGCGCGCAGGCTTCAGTAGTTGTGGCACATGGGCTCAGTAGTTGTGGCTTGTGGGCTCTAGAGCTCAGGCTCAGTAGTTGTGGCACACAGGCTTAGATGCTCCACATGGCATGTGGGATCTTTCTGGGCCAGGGCTCAAACTCGTGTCCCTTGCACTGGCAGGTGGATTCTTAACCACTGTGCCACCAGGGAAGCCCTGAAATAATTTTTCATGTATTAATTCATTTCTAACCTTTCATTGAATGATTTTTTGATGTTTGTACAGAGTGCAGATACAGTCACATCAAGAGCCTTCCTAGCATGTTACCTGGTAATCACTGTGGATATTAGGGGTTCAGAATATCAGAGGTCATTGATTCACAACTTCCTGTGCATCTACTTTTTCTACCTTGTGACCTGTAACACTTGTTTTAGATGTAGCTTGGCCATGCCATATATCTATGTTCTGATTAGTATTTTTTTCTTTAGAGACAATTTTACATTCACGTGCAGTTTTAAGAATACAGAGTACTTGTGACATGATGATGTGCAGAGCTATGCTGATGTGGACAAATGATGTCACCTGTCATTCCAGTAAACACATGTTACTGGATTCCATCCCTCAGCCACTGCAGTGCACACTGAGGGGAATTCAAGGTGGAGAAAAAAAGGGTACTGGCCCTAGATCGGTAAGATGTATATTGAAGGAATAATTTCAATGACCCAAGATTCTTGCATCTTCCCATACATAAAAGAGCACTGAAATCATTAACTTGAGATGTCTTTTTTTGTGTGATTAGCAGTTACCTTGTGATCTTTGCTACATTTTTTTTTTTTCAGCAAAAACTCCTACATATCCTGGCTCTCCTCTCGCCTCTTTGGAACAGTTCCTCAGAGCTATCTGAGTGGCTGTTTCCCCAGGCTACAGTCCTCAGTAAGGTCCCCAAATAAAACATGTAACTTGAAACTTTTTAGGATGTGTTTCGTGTTTTTTCTGTCAATAATTTTGGCAACCAATGAAGAGACCCAGAGCAGACTTCTCTCTTTTGCCTAAACTCGATGAGGATCCAGAGCCTGGGTACCAGCAGAGGCCTCTTGTGCCCATCTGCCTCCTCTGAGGGTCCAGATAAATTTGAGTGAGTCTCTCCTGTGTCTCTAACCTCCCATTGTTGGCTCATGATCCTAAGTTTTGTTTGGTGGTATTAAACTCCTCACTGGAGTAACAGGTTTCCTTGAACTTAGGTACCTGGGTTATCCTCCGTTGAAAGACACTGGGAAGATTTTATTATGTTCATACAGAATTTATACTTACAAGTACTTGCTTAATTGGGAATTAAATGAAATCTTGCCCTAATAATGGCCAAAGCCAAAAATAAATGAATTAATTAATTAATTTTAAAAAAATTAGGAGTGGTTATCATTATTTATTTATTTAGCTGCGTTGGGTCTTTGTTGCTCGTGCAGGCTTTCTCTAGTTGTGGCAAGCAGGGGCTACTCTTTGCTGTGGTGTGCGGGCTTCTCATTGTGGGGGCTTCTCTTGTTGTGGAGCACAGGCTCTAGGCACACGGGCTTCAGTAGTTGTGGCACACGGGCTCAGCAGTTGTGGCTCGCGGGCTCTAGAGTGCAGGCTCAGTAGTTGTGGCACATGGGCTTAGTTGCTCCACAGCATGTGGGATCTTTCCAGACCAGGGCTCAAACCTGTATCTCCTGCATTGGCAGGCGGATTCTTAACCACTGAGCCACAAAGGAAGTCCGGGAGTGGTTAACTTTAAAAAACAACAACAACAAAAAAGCAGTCAACAGAAACTGCCTGTGAGAACAGATTTGTAAGAAAAAGATGCCAAATCAGCCATTATATACACATTCACAGAACTACAGGAAACATGATTAAGAAGTAAATAAAGGTATGATGGCAATGTTACATCAAATAGAAAATATCAATAAAAGATAAAAATTATACAAAAAGATGGAACTTGTAAAGTACAACAAATGAAAATTTTAAAAAATCACTTCATAAACTGGACTTCACCAAAACTAAAAACTTTTGTGCTTCAAAGGACACCATCAAGAAAGTGACAAGATAACCCAAGAAATGGGAGAAAATATTTGCAAATCATATATGTGATAAGAGACTTGTATCCAGAATGTAAAGCTATACAAAGATATATAAAGATGTACAATGATCAATAGGCACATGAAAATATGCTCAAATCATTAGTCATCAGGTAAGTGCAAATCAAAACCAGAATGAGATACTACTTCACACCCACTTGGATAACTAAGATTAAAAAGTCAGATAACAAGAGTTGACAAGGATGTGGAGAAACAGTAACCCTCATGGTACTGCTAGGGGAATGTAAAATTTTGCAGCCACTTTGGAAAGCAGTGTAGCAATTCCTCAAATGATTAAACGTAAGAGTTAACATATGATCCAGCAATTCCCCTCTTAGATATATACCCGGGAGAAGTGAAAGCATATGTTCATACAAAAACACTTCCAAGAATGTTTATAGCAGCATTATTCATAATAGCTAATAGGTGAAAGCAAGGCAAACATTCATCACTTGATGAATTAATAAATAAAATGTAGTATATGCACATGCAATGGAATATTATTCATGCACAAAAAGAATGAAGTGCCAATACATACTACAAGATGGATGAACCCTTAAAATGTTATGGTAAGTGAAAGAAGGCAGTCACAAAATACCACCTCACTGCACTTCCCAGCCCATGATGCATGCCTGCTGGTGTGTGCGGCAACTGGGGGCTGAAACTCAGGCTTCAGTGGACAGACCCAGGGAGAGGACTCAGTTTGGCTGTGCGAAGACAGTCCGAAGGGCCTAGAATGTGGTCCAGGCTGCAACTGGGGGTGTGTGCAGGACACAGCCCAGGTCCATCATGCGAAGGGAGGGGCAGGCTCCACCACAGCAGTGTGTTCACAGGGGAATGCAGGCAATCGGCTCAGACTTCAGCCCTGTCTCCATGTGTGGACAACCTTCCAGAGCTTGTGCATTCCAAGAGCTCGGAGGGGTGGAGCTCATGAAGAAGAGGGAACATTCCTAAAGTCATTCTATGTAACCACCATCACCTTGGTACCCAAACCAGACAAAGACACTACCAAAAAATTACAGGCCAGTATCTTTGACAAATATAGTTAGAAAAATCCTCAAAAAAATATTAGCAAACCGAATCCAACAACACATAAAAATGATCATATACCATGATCAGGTTGGATTCATTCCAGAGCCACAAGGATGGTTCAACATTATGCAAATCAATCAACGTGATACGCCAAATCAAAAAAAGAAATGACAAAAACCACATGATCATCTCAATAGATGAGAAAAAGCACTGATAAAATTCAACATCTATTCACAATAAAAACTGTCACCAAAGTGGCTATATCGGGAACATACCTCAACATAATAAAAGCTATCTATGCCAAACCAAGAGTCAACATAATACTCAACAGTGAAAAGCTGAAAACCTTCCTGCTAATATCTGGAACAAGACAAGGATACCCACTTTCACCACTTTTATTCAACATAGCGTTGGAAGTCCTAGCCACAGCAATCAGACAAGAAAAAGAGATAAAAGGTATCCAAATTGGAAGCAAAGGGCTTCCCTGGTGGCGCAGTGGTTGAGAGTCCGCCTGCCGATGCAGGGGACATGGGTTCGTGCCCCGGTCCGGGAAGATCCCACATGCCATGGAGCGGCTGCGCCCGTGAGCCATGGCCACTAAGCCTGCGCGTCCGGAGCCTGTGCTCCACAACGGGAGAGGCCACAACAGTGAGAGGCCCACGTACCGCAAAAAAAAAAAAAATTGGAAGGAAAGAGGTAAAACTGTCAATATATGCAGATGACATGATACTCTCTCTAGAAAACTATAGCCTCAACACAAAAACCTATTAGAACTGATAAACAAATTCACCAAGGTATTACGATACAAGATTAACATACAAAAAGCTGTTGTACTTCTTTACACTAACAATGCAACAACAGAAAGAAAAAGTAAAAAAAACCAACCCTTTTAAAAATCACATCAAAAAGAAATAAAACACATAGGAATAAAACTGACCAAAGAGGTGAAAGACAGACGCTGAGAACAATGAAACACTGATAAAGGGAACTGAAGATGATTCAAAGAAATGGAAAGATAACTCATGAGCTTGGATTGGAAGAATTAACATTGTTAAAATGACCATACTACCCAAAGCAACCCACAGATTTAATGTGAACCCCATCAAATTACCCATGACATTTTTCACAGAACTAGAACAAATAATCCAAAAATTGATATGGAACCACAAAAGACCCAGAATTGCCAAACCAATCCTGAGGAAAGAGAACAAAGCTGGAGGCATAACCCTTCTAGACTTCAGACAATACTACAAAGCTAGAGCAATCAAGGCAGCATGGTACGGGCACAAAAACAAACATATGGATCAATGGAACAGAATAGAGAGCCCAGAAATCAACCCACACACCTAAGGTCAATTAATCTTCGACAAAGGAGGCAAGAATATGCAATAGAGAAAAGACAGTGTCTTCAGCAATCAGCGCTGGGAAAACTGGACAGCTGCATGTAAATCAATGAAGTTAGAACACTCCTTCACACCATACGCAAAAATAAGCTCAAAATAGTTTAAAGACTTGGGACTTCCCTGGTGGTCTGGTGGCTAAGACTCCGTGCTCTCAATGCAGGGGGCCCGGGTTTGATCCCTGCTCAGGGAACTAGATCCCATATGCCACAACTGAGAGTTCACATGCCATAATTAAAGATCCCACATGCCACAACTAAATCCTGCATACTGCAACAAAGATCCTGCACGTGACAACAAAGATCCTGCGTGCCGCAACTAAGACCCGACACAGCCAAATAAATACATAGATGTTAAAAAAATAATTTAGAATCTTGGGGTGGAGTCAAGATGGTGGACTAGGAGGATGTGGAATTCACATCTCTGCACAACTAGTGCACCTACCAGGCACTGGTGGGGAACCACAGACAACTAAGGGAATGGGAAGATGCCCAAGCGACTGGGCAGGATGTTGGGGGAGGGCGGGGGGAGGAGAAGTAGAGGTGGGATGGGACCAGCAGCCCTGAGGAGCAGTTGGGGGAGGGGAGGGGTTCCCACGCCCAGAGGGAAACAGGGGAGACCCTGGAGAGGGCAGAGAATCAGAAGGGAATGAGGCCAGCATTTACCCTGCCCACTTGGGCCCTGGGGAGCCTGCTGAGGTCCTGGGCCTGATCCTCTGCCCATCAAGACCTCCTCCAGCCACGTGGGTCCTGTGGGAGTGGGAGGGAGAAAGGGGGAGAAAAACTAAAAGCTGGCCGAATTGGACCAGCACCCATGAGGGGCAGCTGGGTGGAGGGGAAGGGTACCATGCCTGGAGCGGCTCACCCACAATTAGGGATCAATGGGGACAGGGGAGACCCTCAGGAAAGCAGAGGATCGGAAGGGAGTGCAGCTAGAGTTTTCCCTGGCCACTTGAGCCCTGGGGAGCCTGTTGAAGTCCCGGGCCTAATCTGGGACCAATTACAAGTATTGAAATTGAATCTGTGATTTAAAAACTCCCAACAAACAACACTCCAGGACCAGATTGCTTCATAGGCAAATTCTATCAAACATTTAGAGAAGAGTTAACACTGATTCTTCTCAAACTCTTCCAAAAAACTGCAGAGGTAGAAACACTCCTAAACTCATTCTACAAAGCCACCACCACCATGATACCTAAACCAGATGAAGATATCACAAAAAAAGAAAATTACAGACCAATATCACTGATGAACATAGATGCAAAAATCCTCAAAAAATACTAGCAAACAGAATCCAATACAGGACCTAATAAAGGCCATATACAACAAACCCACAACAAACATCATTCTCAATGGTGAAAAACTGCAAGTATTTCCTCTAAGATAAGGAACAAGACAAGGATTAAAGACCTAAATGTAAGACCAGACACTATAAACTTAAAACTCTTAGAGAAAAACATAGGAAAAACACTCTTTGACATAAACCACAGCAAGATCCTTTTTGACCCACCTCCTAGAGTAATGAAAGTAAAAACAAAAATAAACAAATGGGACCTAATTAAACTTAAAAGTTTTTGCACAGCAAAGGAAATCAAAAACAAGATGAAAAGACAACCCTCAGAATGGGAGAACAAATTTGCAAATGAAGCAACGGACAAAGGATTAATCTCCAAAATATATAAACAGCTCATGTAGCTCAATATTAAAAAAGCAAGCAACCCAATCAAAAAATGGGCAGAAGACCTATAAATAGACATTTCACCAAAGAAGACATACAAATGGCAAAGAGGCACATGAAAAGATGCTCAACATCACTAATTATTAGAGAAATGCAAATCAAAACTACAATGAGGTATCACCTCATACCAGTCAGAATGGCCATCATCAAAAAGTCTACAAACAATAAATGCTGGAGAGGGTGTGGAGAAGAGAGAACCCTCTTGCAATGTTGGTGGGAATGTAAATTGATACAACCACTGTGGAAAGCAGTATGGAGGTTCCTTAAAAAACAAAAAATAGAACAACCGTATGACCCAGCAATTCCTCTACCGGGCATATACCCTGAGAAAACCATAATTAAAAAAGAGACAGGTACCCCAATGTTCATTGCAGCACTATTTACAACAGCCAGGACATGGAAACAACCTAACTGTCCAACGATAGATGAATGGATAGAGATGATGTGGTACATATATATACTGGAATATTACTCAGAGATAAAAAGTAACGAAATTGGGGGGCTTCCCTGGTGGCGCAGTGGTTGAGAGTCCGCCTGCCGATGCAGGGGACACGGGTTCGTGCCCCAGTCCGGGAGGATCCCACATGCCGCGGAGCGGCTGGGCCTGTGAGCCATGGTCGCTGAGCCTGCGCGTCTGGAGCCTGTGCTCCACAACGGGAGAGACCACAACAGTGAGAGGCCCCCATACCGCAAAAAAAAAAAAAAAATAGTAACGAAATTGGGTCATTTTTAGAGATGTGGATGGACCTAGAGTCTGTCATACAGAATGAAGTAAGTCAAAAAGAAAAAAAACAAATATCATATATTAACACATATATATATGTGGAATCTAGAAAAATGGTACAGATGAACCTATTTTCAGGGTAGGAACAGAAGCGCAGAGGTTGAGAACGGACGTGTGGATGCAGTGGGGGAAGGGGAGGGTGGGAAGAATTGGGAGATTAGGTTTGACATAAACACCCTACCATGTGTAAAATAGATAGCTAGTAGGAACCTGCTGTATAGCACAGGGAGCTCAGCTCGGTGTTCTGTGATGACCTAGATGGGTGGGATGGGGCAGGGGGAGGGAGGTCAAAGATAGAGGGAATATATTTATACATATAGCTGATTCACTTGACTGTACACCAGAAACTAACAAAACACTGTAAAGCAAGTATACTCCAATAAAAAAATTATTTGATAAAAAAAAATGTTAATCCCACCCCCCCCCCCCAAAAATAGTTTAAAGACATAAATATAAGACATGAAAGCATAAAACTCCTAGATGAGAACACAGGCAAAACATAGTCTGACATGAAATATAGCAATGTTTTCTTAGGTCAATCTTCCAAGGCAGAAGAAATAAAAGCAATAAACAAATGGCACCTAATCAAACTTATAAGCTTTTGCACAGCAAAGGAAACCATAAGCAAAAGGAAAAGACAACCTATATACTGGGAGAAAATATTCGCAAACAATGCAACTGACAAGGGCTTAATTTCCAAAATACACCAACAGCTCATACAACTCAATATCAAAAAGCCAAACAACCCAATCAAAAACTGAGAAGACCTAAATAGTCATTTCTCCAAAGAAGACATACACATGGCAAACAGGCACATGAAAAGAAGCTCAACATCACCAATTATTAGAGAAACGCAAATCAAAACTACAATGAGGTACCACCTCACACCAGTCGGGATGGCCATCATCATTTACAAATAATAAATGCTGGAGACTTCAATTAAAAAAAAAAAAAAAAGAACTCCAATAAATGCTGGAGAGGTGTGTGGATAAAAGGGAACGCTCCTACACTATTGGTGGGAATATCAATTGGTGCAGCCACTATGGAGAACAGCATGGAAGTTCCTTAAAAAACTAAAAGTAGAGTTAGCATATGATTCAGCATCCCACTCCTGGGCATATATCCAGGGGAAATTCTAATTTGGAAAGATACATGCACCCCTACGTTCAAAGCAGCACTATTCACAACAGCCAAGACGTGGAAGCAACCCAAACGTCCATCAACAGAGGAATGGATAAAGAAGATGTAGTGTATATATACAATGGAATATTACTCAGTCATAAAAGAGAATGAGATGATGCCATTTGCAGAAACATGGATGGACCTAGAGATTATCATACTAAGTGAAGTAAGTCAGAGAAAGACAAATATATGATATCACTCATTTGTGGAATCTAAAAGAAAAAAAAGATACAAATGAACTTATTTACGAAACAGAAACACATTCACTAACATAGAAAACAAACTTATGGTTACCAAAGGGGAAGGGGTGAAGGGATAAATTAGGAGTTTGTGATGAACAGATACACATACATTATATATATATAATAATATACATTATTATATAGTAATATATAAAATAGATAAACAACAAGGTCCTACTGTATAGCACACGGAGCTATATTCAATATCTTGTAATAATCTATAATGGAAAAAAATCTAAAAAAGTGTATATATGTAAAACTGAATCACTTTGCTGTATATATGAAACTAACATGACATTACCGATCAACTATACTTCAATAAAACAAAACAAATAACAGAAAAAAATGTTTACAGCAACAACCTACAAAATATAAAAAACGTAGGATTTAAATTCGTGTGTAAGACCTATATGAAAAAAATGCAAATATTTACTAAAAAAAGAAAAGCTATAATTTAAACTGAACTTGTTCCTGAATTGGAAGAATCAGTTTTGCAGAGATATAACTTCTTTCTCAATTTGAAAACTATTTAAGTGTAATTCCAATCAAAATGATCATAAAACTAATCTGGGGGCTTCCCTGGTGGCACAGTAGTTAAGAATCCCCCTGACAATGCAGGGGACACGGGTTCGAGCCCTTGTCCGGGAAGATACCTCGTGCCGTGGAGCAACTAAGCCCTTGCGCCACAACTACTGAGCCTGTGTGCCACAACTACTAAAGCCCATGTGCCTAGAGCCCGTGCTCTGCAACAAGAGAAGCCACTGCAATGAGAAGCCCACACCACCACAAGAGTAGCCCCCACTCATCACAACTAGAGAAAGCCCGCACACAGCAACGAAGACCCAACGCAGCCAAAAATAAAAAACAAAACCTCATCTGGACTAATAAACTTATAAAAATAGTCAAAATATTCTTAAAAAACAAAGAATTTTGAGTTATAATTATCAGGTGTTATAACCTCTAGTAATTAAGACATTAAAATGGCAAATTAAAGCATGATTTCATTTCATTTCTCCCGCAATTTTTTTTTCAAGATGAATATAAAAAAATAAATAAGTCCACAAAGACAGCAACAGAGATTTTTCTTTTGTCTTCATCATCTTGGGAAGTAATCTGGGATTTTGAGAGGTCATTTTACATGTATAACTACCATTTATAGAATGATTACTCCATGCCAGGTGCTGTATTTTGCATCTTACACATATAACTTCATTTGATCCATACAACCTTACAGTGTATTATCTGGTATTATCTGCATCAGCCATTTGAAAAAATGTTGTGAGAAATTAAATAGAGTAGTAACTGATTTCACAGGGCAGAGGAAGCAAACCAGTTTGCCCCAGAAAACCCAGGAGGGGCTCAGAACTGACCTGGTATAATGGATGATGTAGATAAGGTTCCATATAACAAAGATAGGTTGAAAGACTGCATGCAGGAGCCATAAATCCCTCCTCCTACACATCTCCACATCCCTACTCACAAGACATTCTCTGCATTAAGTTAAAAGGAGACATCCAGGGCCCAGGACACCAGGTGCAGTTGTGGGCATGAGTGAGAGCTGAAAAGAGAATTCACTGAAAGTCTGTTTTGGGAACACGGTCACTTCCAGCCCCCTTTTGCTGTCACATGTGCAAAGTATTAACAGCCGGAAGAACCACAGGATCTTCTGGAGAGCAATGCAGCACCAAACAAAGGACTCAGTCTCAAGACTGATACATAGGATAACTACCCAAACAGACAGCTTTCTACCCAGCGATTCAAGAGTGAAGTTCCCCATAACATTTAAATATGAAAGAACATCCAAGGATCAAATGGAAAGGCCCTGGAGAGAAAAAGTAAATCTAAGGTAACAAGAAAAAGAGATCTTGGTTCCGTGAAACAGATACTGCCCAGAAAATAATATTTAAAAGAATTTTTTTCTAGAGGGATAAAGGGCATCCAGAAATAAACATAGTATTTTAATGAAAAAGAAATAATCAGGGAACAAGAAATAGGTCTTGGAAATTCGAGTTTTGACAGTTGAAATTAAAAATTCAATAGATGGCTGGAATTTACATAGGCAAGGAAATGTCTCAGAAACAGAAAAAGCAGCTTGGGAGACTCACAAAAAATTGCAGAAAAAGATATAAGACAGAGATTCAGTTCAAGGTAACTGGATTTCCAGGATAATTGGACTTCCAGAAAGAGATAAACTGAAGGGTGGGAGAACATTATAATTTGTATAAAAAGTAATAAAATAAATTTTCCCAGATTTGAGAGATCCATCATGTACCCAGTACAATAAATTTAAAAAGCTAAACAACAGGCACATGTTCTTCCAATTCCAGTATATCAGAGACAAAGATTACAAGAGCCCCAAGGAGTATGAGGACACAGGTTCTGAGTAAAAGGAGAATCAGAGTTGCACTGGGCATCCAAATAGCAACAGTAGATGTAACTCTGGTATAAACGCTGGTAACCTTGCTACCTCTCTACTCCTCCTCTGAGAAAGCAAACAAAACAATGAGGAAAAATAACAAATAAGTAACCAAATAAAGATTCTTTTTAAATGCCCCACTTTCTCAGCAAATAGGTGACAGAAAAAATCTGCAAAACTCTAAAGAAACACGGACTTGCCTGGTGGCAACAGTGGTTAAGAATCCGCCTGCCAATGTAGGGGACACAGGTTCAAGCCCTGGTCCGGGAAGATCCCACATGCCACGAAGCAACTAAGCCCGTGCACCACAACTACTAAGTCTGCGCTCTAGAGCCTGCGAGACACACTGCTGAGCCCGCGTGCCTTAGAGCCCGTGCTCTGCAACAAGAGAAGCCACTGCAATAAGAAGCCCGCACACCACAACAAAGAGTAAGCTCCCTGCTCGCTGCAACTAAAGGAAGCCTGCGTACAGCAACGAGGACCCAACACAGCCAAAAAGAAATATAAATAAATAAAATAAAAACTCTAAAGAAACGCAATTAAAATTAAACAGAAAATGCAAAGGAAATGTCAATGGGCCTCATAAGTGGCAGATCTCAGAAAGTACCAGGCAAGTATACTTCCTGAAAGGCAGAAACTCCTCCAGAAATGCAAAATCTAGAATCTGTAAATCTAACAACTGAGGGGGGAGGTGAGCTGAGCTTCAGCAGAAGTCAGATGCAGAGAGAACAGGCACAGAGAGTATTTGGAGGGCTCCCGGCAGCAGATCTCAGAAAGGTCCAGCAAAAACATACCCCCTGAGGTGCAGGGCTCATCTGGAAGAGCAGGGGCTCTGTCCTCTGTCTGCTGTGCTGGTGAAGGACCTGGGGATGCAGGACCAGTGACAAGTCCTCTCCGACTGAGCCTGGGTCAGACGACAGAGGAAGCAGGGCTACACAAAACATTCCTCAGAAGAGCCACAGCAGCCAGAGTCAGTGGTCTCTGTGAAGCAAAGAGGGCCCCTCCTATCATCCACAAACGCAGATGCAAATAGCTGAGCTGGGAAAAACCAAGTCATTAAGAAACAAGTGTTCATGAAAGGCTATGGCACAGCATCGGTAAGTGATTTTATAAGAAAAAATGTGGGAAAGAGCTGCAAAATTGTCAAACGCAAGAAAGCCATTCACAGAAAAACATTGCCATAGAACAGATGAAAACACTGAGTGCACATTCCAGCACAGGGTAGAACTCTCTGTGAGACTGTCATCTCCACGGAGGACGCAGAACACAGGGCAGGAACTCAGATGTTAATAAATTTTTCTTTGGCACTTTGTTGCACTAACTATAGACTTAGGAAGTCCTTTTCCTTTAGAGAACATAAAAATATCCACCAGTTTACTTTTCTGTTATGGCTTCACTTTTAGCTCTTTACTCCATCTTTAATTTTTTTCTGGAATTTGGTTTGAGGCAGGAATAGACTTAAATTTTTTCAGTATACCTATTTTATTTTGGGATGGGGAAATGCGTATTTCCAAGAAACGATATTGCATGCTCATGGGCCTGCTAGAAATTCTCTGGTTTGATGCGTCACTTGTACTGAGGGTGGAATCTACCTGCAGCTTCTTCACAAGTTTGTGCTCCGATCAGCACAGCCCAGCGATGTCATGGGTGTCTCCCAGCCTGTCACTGCACCTGTCCTTGTGCTCACTGCCAGGGAGGCTGCAGAGTCTCCAACAAGATCCAACGTTAAGACTTACAACTGAAGGTGCTTTTGTTTCAGGTAACTGTAAAACCCATAAAAAGCAAATTTAAAAAAACAGGGCAAATTTATGGCAGTTTTATAATACTTTTAATAGTTACATGTTATTTTTATATCTATTTTTATATTAGTAGATATCTACTATATCTACTTTTGCTCAAAAATGCAAATTATTAGTAACTATTATTCATGAGGAGAATTGAGAACTGTATAATTTATTCAGAGGAATTCCACCATAGAAACTAAAGTATTTTAGATATATTTTTATCTCAAGTGACATTAAAAAAAAAGTATTACAGAAGTTTTAAAACACAAAGTAAAATGAACCCCTAGTACACCCATACATAACCATCATCTTTAAAAAGTTATCAACTATTCTGTCATTCTTCAAGTCACATTTATTGATTGCTTGTTAAGTTTCTGGAAAATGTCCAAGCCTCCCTTACCTCATTTAAAGCTAACAAACCCAACGAACGAGGTTGTGGCAGAATTAGTGTGAAGCTAACAGTTTACTTGCATTGGATACCTTCCAACAAAGGGGCCCTAGAAATATGTTCACATGGTTATGTTTTTGTAAAATTTGCAAAAATCACACATTTTAACCATTAAGAGCGCTGTCTCTTTCCACTTCAACTGCTCCTTTGTGCCTTCTCCTGCTCCTCCACAAAGTGGCAGTGAGCACTTCTAAGATTTTATTAAGGGTTGACTGGGATATACTTTTGTGTTTTGTAATCTCTTCCATGTGTAATTAATTACGTTATTGCTGGCCATCTCAGTTTGGGATGTCTTCTAGAAATACTCTGAATGTGGTCAACTTGAAGAATATTTAAGAGCACTCACTCTGTAGAAAATTTAAAATGCACCAAAATCTTACAGCTCAGATTTCAAAGAAACTCAATAGAAGTTTCCTCAAATTTGACAACAATCAAAAAAAATTACACTGTATTACTAACAAACGGTTGAGAATTTGAAAGAAACCTCTGTAAACTGTCAAAAATAAAAAGCAAATTTCCATCAACTATGTTAAAAGATACTCAAAATGAGCTTCCTATTACTCCTATTACTATAGAAAAGTATATTACAAAGTTGTCAAATGAAAAGACAATATGTATGCTTATCTTGGCCTAAATAATATTTCAAATTGCATCTAATACTGTATTCATAGTTTTGTGGGGGTTTTCTTAAACAGCTTGCCAAATTCAATAAGCAATAAGCCCCACAAAACCTGGAACCATTTATGAGGTTAGTATATTATCCTTGTTGAAAGATCAGTTCTTCAAGGTCATGTAGATATTAAAAGGCAGAACATGACTTAAAATCACAGTTTCAATAGTAGTAAATACAAAAAACGATATGGCTAAGTGTTGGTTATCTGTTCATGACTCTGTGATTATGGCAATTCATTTAACCTCTTGGAACTTCAGTTTCGCTGTGTACAAAAAAGAGATCCTATTAGATCATCTTTAAGTCGTCCCTTCAAGACTAGACCAATGACAGCTACCTTGAACTCAGTACTGGGTGGAGGACACAGTCTATCACAGGGCATGGGGCATGGGTTGCTAGGCTCTTGGACACGTTAAAATTTGTAGAAATTTGGTGATTTTTTGGTTTATATTCTTTCCTAATAATGACTATAGGAAAACAGCCAGCCCCACCCCCCCACCAAAAGGAATATATAGGGGTAAAGAAGTGTAATTACACTTAGGGTTCTGTTGAGTTAACCAGCCTAGAAGAGAAAAAAATACAGCCGTATACTACTGGGCAGTGCTGTATTTGACTAACTCATGAAGTATGTCTAGATGAGGGTTTTTTCTTTTTTAATTGAATTTATTTTTGAGATAATTTAGATTCACATGCAGTTGTAAGGATTTCAATACCCAGAGACACCATGTATCTTCTTCTCAGTGTTCCCTTGGTGAATCTTGCAAAACTATAGTACAATATCACAACCAGGATACTGAGTGACAGTCAAGATACAGAATATTTCCATCACCACAGATCCCTACCACTGTCCTTTTACAGTCACACTCACTTCCCTGACATCCTCACCACCTCCTTAACCTCCTTAACTCCTTAATCTTAAGAATTTTGTCATTTCAAGAATGTTATACAAATGGAATCCTACGATACGTAATCCTCTGAGATTGACTTCTGTCACTCAGAATTAAGTTGTTTTAAATAACAAAAATCTGTTCCTCCTTACTGCTGAGTAGTACTCTATGCTCTGGAAGCACCACAGCACTCTTGTGCATGTGGATGTTTGGTGGTTTCAGCACCATCTGTTGAAAAGACTACCCTTTCTTTGTTGAATTGCTTTTGCTCCTGTCAAAGGTCAGCTGATTGTATGTTTGTGGATCCATTTCTGGGTCCTGTGTTCTGTTCCATTACCTATTTGCCCACTCTGTCACTACCAAACTGTCATTTTTGGTGAGTCATGAAGCTGGGTAGTCACTCCTCCAACTTTGCTCTTTTTCTTCAATACGGTGTTGGCTATTCTGGGTCTTTGCTTTGCCATATAAACTTTAGAATCAGTTTGTTGATATCCACAAAGTAACCTGCTAGAATTCTCATCTGGATTACACTGAATCTACAAATCAAACTGGAAGAACTGATATCTTAACAATATTGAGTCTTGCTATCCATGAACCCAGAATATCTCTCTACTTACTTAGATCTTCTTGGATTTCTTTCTTCAGAATTTTAGTTCTCCTCATACATTTCTGTACACAATTTTTCCTTACATATATATTTCCTAACACATATATTCCCTTACACATATTTTGTTGGATTTATACCTAAATATTTCTTGTAGAAAACACACAGTTGGTTCTTACTTTTTTTAATCTACTCGACAATCTCTTTTAATTAGTATATTTTGACCATTCACATTTAAAGCGACTATTGGGGGAATTCACTGGTGGTCCAGTGGTTAGGACCCTGTACTCCCACTGCAGGGGGCCCAGGTTCAATCCCTGATTGGGGAACTAGGATCCTGCAAGCCGTGTGGTGTGGCCAAAAATAAAAATAAAGTGACTATTGGTATAGACAGATTAACATATACTACATTTGTAACTTTTCTACATGTTACCTTGTTCTTCCTTCTTTTTTTTGTTTTTTAAAAAAATATTTATTTCATTTATTTTTTTGGCTGCGTTGGGTCTTCGTTGCAGCACGCAGGCTTCTCTCTAGTTGAAGTGTGCAGGCTTTCTCTCTCTAGTTGTGGTGCAGGCTCCAAAGCACGTGGGCTCTGTAGTCTGCGGCTCGTGGGCTCTCTCGTTGAGGCGGGCGAGCTCAGTAGTTGTGACGTGTGGGCTTAGCTGCCCCACAGCACGAGGGATCTTAGTTCCCCAACCAGATATCAAAACTGTGTCCCAGTCACTGGAAGGCAGATTCTTTATCACTGGACCACCAGGAAGTCCCCTTTTTTTTGTTTTTGCTTTTGTTTTTGTTTTCCAATCTTTTCTCCCTTCTCTGGTTTTAATTGAGCATTTTATCTTCTTTATCTTCTTAGCATATCAATTATACTTTAAAAATTTTTTAAATTTTATCTTCTTAGCATATCAATTATACTTTAAAAATTTTTTAAAAATATTTTAGTGGTTTCTCTTAGTGTTTGCAACATATATTTACAACAAATCTAAGTCCACTTTCAAACAACACAATACTGCTTCATGCTTACCCTTTTTACTTACTATATTTTCTTCCTTCCTGATGTTCCCAGATTCCTCCTTTAATCGTTTGTTTACAGAACTTCCCTTAAATGTTCACTTTAGCATTGGTCTGTTGATGACAAATTTCCTTAGTTTTCCTTCACCTGAGAATGTTTTGATTTCTCCTTCATTCCTGAAAGATATTTTCACCAGATAATCTATGTTGACAGTTCTGGCAGTATTTGAAAAATGTTGTGCCTCTTTCTGGCCTCTTCTATTTTTCTCTATATGTAAGGTGCCTTTCTTCCTCAGTGCTGTCAAGACTTCTGTCTTTAGTTTTACAAAATCTGACTTTGTAACTGGTGTGTATTTCTTAAATACACTCAGCTTCTTGAATTGAGATTTGTCTTTGCTCAATGGGGAAAGTTTTCAGACAATGTATCTTACTTTTCTAGCCCTGCCCTCCTCCTTTCCTTCTGGTTCTCTGATGACATGAATATTAGCTTCTTTGTTATAGTCCCACAGGTACCTGTGGCTGGATTCTTTTTTGCCCCAGTCTATTTCCTCTCTTGTTCAGATTGTGTAATTTCTATTGTTTACCTTCAACTTCACTGATTCCTTCCTCTGTCCCATCCATTCCTCTCTTGAGCCAATCCATTAAGTTTTTTATTTTGGTTATTGTATTTTTCATTACTAAAATTTCCATTTGGTTCTTTATATCTTCTACTTCTTTGCTGAGACTTCCTCTTTTTTGTGCGGAGACATTCTATGTTTTCATTCATTTCAAAAACACGTCTTAATTTCTTGTTGAAGCTTTAAAATCTGTGTCAGATAATTCTAGCATCTATGGCAGCTCAGTGTTGGTATCTATTGTCTTTTTCACTCAAGATATTCCTGGTTCTAGGAATGACATGTGACTTTTTATTGAAACAGACATAGACATATTGGTTATTATATTATGAGACTCTAGATCACAAACTTTCTGCTTCAGTTGGTTTCCGCTGACACCACTTTAGGAGCAGAAAGGGGGATGTTGTTTGTTGCCTGGTTACTACCAGGTAGTAAAGAAGTCCAAGCTCCCTAGTTAGTTTCTGTTAATACCTGAAGTTGGGGGAAGGGGCTCCTTAATGCTGAGCAAAGGTAAACGTCATGACTCTCCATTAGGCCTCCTCTGACATCAGCCCAGTGGGATGGGATTCAGGTCAGTGGTACTTCATTATAAGCTGGCAAAGGTGGAAGTCCAGGCTCCCCACTTGGCCTTTGGTGGTTTGGGTGAAGCTGCAGTGTTCTCTGTGGTATTTGGCTGAAGCAGAGAGGTTATTGTGTAAAATAATATGTTTTCTGTCTTGCTAACCTGCCCCTCCCTGATCTTTTGAAGAGAAGACAGGCTTTTTGCAGGGCTTTCTTGTCTGCATCCATTGGCATTTCCAGGTTGCTAGCTTCTTCAGCTCCAAGCCTGGGATATGAGGCAAATAGAAAACTCAGGGAACTCACCATTCTATCATTCTGTGAGTTCTAACGTTCATAGCTGGTCTGCCTTCTCTCCATCTTTCAGTCTTCTTATGTTTATAAACAATGTTCAGGGTTTCCAGTACATAGCAGGAGGAATCCCAAAGTACATTCCCCACCCATTTACCCTCAACTTTTGATTTTATATCTATCTCCTCTAGACACACATTATTGGGTCTTGCTATTTATTCATTTTGGTTCATCTCTGCCTTATTAACTGGTGTGTTTAGACCATTATTTATTTTTTTTATAAATTTATTTATTTTTGGTTGCGTTGGGTCTTCGTTGCCACGTGTGGGCTTTCTCTAGTTGTGGCGACCGGGGCTACTCTTCATTGTGGTGTGAGGGCTTTCCATTGCAGTGGCTTCTTGTGTTTCGGAGCACAGCCTCTAGGTGTGCGGGCCTCAGTAGTTGTGGCACGTGGGCTCAGCAGCTGTGGCTCACAGGCTCTAGAATGCAAGCTCAGCAGTTGCGGCACACAGGCTTAGTTGCTCTGTGGCATAAGGGATCCTCCCGGACCAGGGCTCAAACCCGTGTCCCATGCATTGGCAGGCAGATTCCTAACCACTGCACCACCAGGGAAGTCCAGACCATTATTATTTAATGTAATTATTGCTATGGCTATATTTAAACATAATTGTAAGTTTTGTTTGTACTCACTGTTTTGTTCTTCTGTACCTTTTCCTGCCTTTTAAAAAAACATTTAAACATTTTTAAAACTTCCATTTTATTTATATTTTTTAGTTATACAATCTTTTCTTTTTATGTAGTTAATATTGTACCACTTCATGTAATACATAGAAACTTTGCAACCATATACTTCACTATACCTAACCCCTACTATTTTATGCTCTAGTTCAGCGGTCCCCAACCTTTTTGGCACCAGGAACCGGTTTTGTGGAAAACAATTTTTCCACGTTGGCAGGGGGGAGGGGGGGGGGAGGGGGGGTGTATTGTGTGTGTGTTGGGGGGTGGTTCAGGCGGTAATGCAAGCAATGGGGAGTGGCAAATGAAGCTTTGCTCGCTCACCCGCCGCTCACGTCCTGCTGTGAGGCCCAGTTCATAACAGGCTACGGACCAGTATCAGTCCATGGCCCAGGGGTTGGGGACCCCTGCTCTACTTGTCATGTGTCTAGTACAAATGACAAAATAATGTTACAACTTTTGCTTTCTTTTAAAGAAATCAACAAGAAAAAATGGTATTTTATATTTGCCTATTTAACCATTCCCATGCTTTTTGGTCAAATCGGCACCACTTCTCAAAACTTGAGGATTACCAAAGTGCACCATTTTCCTCTAATGTGGATGAATATAAATTTTATATTAAGACTGTTCCTCACCTTCCTCATTAACTCATGACAAGTAAAGAAATATCACTTGGCACCAACATGCTTGTAAATTAAAACACAAACTTAAGCAATAAACCAGGTAGCAGTACTGATTATAAGGTAAGTTGGTTATAAGATGTTTTTGTTTTTCACACTAGCAATTGCAATTTTTAAAAAATGCTTAATATAAAAATCTTGTTGAAAATTCTCTGTCCAAACCCTGAAATCTCTACAATATTAAAAAAACAGGAAATATTTTCAACTCATTTTTAAGAGTACCTCAATTTCTCTTCAAAATAAACATGAAAGGTTATATAAGGCATAACTATATACCTGAAATTTAAAACAAAAGAGTATCTTATTTCCCTTAGAAGTTCACTGGCAAATAGGAAAATTTGGAGATGTAAACGATTCATAAAAATGAACTGATATGGGCTTCCCCGGTGGCGCAGTGGTTGGGAGTCCACCTGCCGATGCAGGGGACACAGGTTCGTGCCCCGGTTCAGGAGGATCCCACATGCCGCAGAGCGGCTGGGCCCGTGAGCCATGGCCACTGAGCCTGCGCGTCCGGAGCCTGTGCTCTGCAACGGGAGAGGCCACAGCAGTGAGAGGCCTGTGTACCACAAAAAAAAAAAAAAAAAAAAAGAACTGATATGTAGGAAATGTCCAATACTATGCAAGCATTTACTGAGCTTCTACTATGTGCTAGTCATTGCTAATAACCAGGGTTATAGACTCTTTTCAAGAAACTCACTACCTAGTAGGGGAAAATGACAAAAAAAATGAACTCTTACTATAAGGAAACCAGAAAGGTTGAACTTTACTCTCTTGAAGAAAGTGGGGAACTAGTGAAGGATTTTCAGTAGGGGAGAAAAATGGTAAACCTCACAGACCGGCTAAACTACCATCCACTCCCCTTGCCCCCCTTGCTTACCTTTATTACAGAAGCTAGGAAACGTAAAAATTCACATTCCAAGCCTCTACTGCAATGAGGGATGGCCACATTGATACAGTTCTTGCCAGTGAAATGCAAATCTACTTGAAAAGCCTTCTGGCAAACCTTTTGATTTTTTGATATCCAGGGCTTGTTCCAACCCTTGCCTTCTTGCCTTAAATCCAGCATGTGTAAAACTGTGCCAGTCATGCTATAACCCTAACGGAAAGGCCAAAATCATCCCAGGTAACATAGCAATGATACCACTGAGCTACTCAAGCAAAGCCTGAAGCCATCTCCAGATTTCTTGTTATTCAAAATGATAAGTCCATTCAAGTGATTTAGTTGGGTTTTCTGTCATGAGTCTGAATGTCTTCTTGACCAATAAAAGTTATAAGAATAAATGTGTATTTCAGAATAGCCATTCCTGAGTTACTGTGGAGGATGGATTAGGAAGGGACAAGAATGAAGGTAGTGAGACTTGTTATTAAGTTATTATTGTACTCTAAGCAAGAGAAACAAGGGCAGTGATGATAGCGAGGAAAATATAGATTCAGAGATATTTAAAAGGTGAGAGAGAAAAGGCAAGATAAAGAAAAGGTTTCAAATATCTTCTAAGTTTCAAGTTTGAGAAACTAGGTGGATAGTCATGCCATTCTCCAAAACACATATGGTGAGGCATAAGTTCAGCTTTGGACATATTCAGCTTGGATACCTATGGGACAACACGTGAAAATGATAAGGCATTTGACTATGGATCTTGAAGTCAAGAGTGAGGTCTGGATTAGAGAAACCCAGATTTGAGAGTACCATCAGATACAGAGTACTGTCCAACAGAATTATAATGTAATTCTAATTACATATGTAATTCTAAAGTTAAAATAAATAGATGGATTTAATTTTAATATTTTATTTAACTCAGTTTTTCCAAAATATTATTTCAACATGTTATCAATATAGTTATTAATGGGGATGATTTACATGCTAAGTCTTTAAAATCTGATGTGTATTTTATACTTAAAGCTCATCTCAATTAATCTGAATGCCTTTTTCATCACAAATACTTGATCTATACATAAATTTCATAAAACTTACAGTTGAAAAAAGTAGATTCACATACCCATACTGTTCCAAACACATTTAAGTTTGCCAGTACCTGAAAGAAAATTTTTCCTTTACTTTTTAAATCCACACTGGAAAAATCCTGTTTATCTGTTTTAAAAAAATTGATTTGCCTTCAGAGCAAAAGCACAGCAGTTTGAAAACTACATTTGTCCAAGTTAAGTAAATTCAATAAATCTTGTGTCAGCTCAGTATTGCTAACACTGAACTCAGAGTTACTGAGTAAATTGAAAAGCAACTCTAAACTTATCAATAAGTAACATTTTTCAAATTTTTCTTGTAGTTTTTGTAGTAAATTTACCTGTCAAAAACAGTTAAAATCTTATGCATACCAATTCATATTAGAAAAATGTGTAAAGTTATTCTGACTTTTATTTTTTAAAGTTTCAATTTCAAAATAAATTCTAGAGGCTTCCCTAGTGGCGCAGTTGTTAAGAATCCGTCTGCCAATGCAGGGAACACGGGTTGGAGCCCTGGTCCAAGAAGATCCCATGTGCCGCAGAGCAACAAAGCCCACGTGCCTAGAGCCCGTGCTCCCCAACAAGAGAAGCCACCGCAATGAGAAGCCCACGCACTGCAATGAAGAGTAAGTAGCTCCCGCTCACTGCAACTAGAGAAAGCCCGCGCACAGCAATGTAGATCAAATGCAGCCAAAGATAAATAAATATTTAAAAATTTTTTAAATAAATTCTAGTACTTGTCTAGGTAGCACAAGTAGGCTTTTTCCCTTACTTGGAGCTTCAAATTTAGATCATTCATATTCTGTTTAATACTGAGCAGAAAACAAACGGCCCAATTTTCTCTTTGATTATTTAAATATTTGGCTAGCATTTCTGTTGTTGCAAGAACATCTTGAACTGGTGTTAACGGTACAGTTAAGTTTTGTAGAACTTTTCCACAATTCAACCAACTGGCAGAGTACACAAATCACTAAATTCATTGTCTTTTCATTTGTTCAGCAATCCTGTAAGCTGATGTTGACTCATAGCACTTAACACGTAACAACTGTACCCATGACAGCATCATAGAGATCATTTCGGAAAACTGAGCACAAGTACTCTCAAACTGTACCACACAGTGGAATGAAGAAATAGGGGAAACACCAAGCTCATTTAAAAATTCCAGTGAAATCTGACTTTTGACCTAACCTAGCTGGAATGCCATTTATTGTGACAAGAAGTACTTTTTTCTCATCTAGATGAAACTCTTTTGATAATTTAAAGATTAAAATATAGCTATACAGGTCATGAATTGAAATTATTTCTTTGTAAATTTTTAAGTCCTATGAGACAAAACGCAATCCAAGTATTACTTGGACAGCACATTTTCTATTACATAACTCATCTAAAGCTAAAGAAAAGTACTTGTAATTTTTCAGATTTTGAATCAATTAATCTTTAATGTTGTTAAAAGTTCCTGTATTCTACAAGCAACATTTGGTGACAACTGAAGACTCTGTACTTTTTTTATAAGATGTTTTTAGGCTTTAACTCATAAATTTCTAACAATTTCTATAACTGAAATAATGAACTTTACTCTCCATCTATCTAAAACTAATTCTTTTTCATGCAAGAATCCAAGCTGTTTTATATCTGGCCAAACTTAACAAACTCAATCCTTTTAAAAGTTGTTCAAAAAAATTCTGTTGGACATTTCATTGTGATTTCAGGCGACTAAATTTCAATTCTTTTTTGACTTTTGAAAGGTAACTTCATTCACCCATTCATTATGCATTTGCTGAACTGTCTCAATATTGTTACTTTACTGTCTTATTTTTTGTTAAATTATAGCTTGTTTTTCTCTGCCACAACAAACTGCAATCGTCATTCACTGTGAAATCTGCAACATACCTTCTTCCAGTCTTTGTTTACTGTCCCAGTTGTAGGACTAGCTTCTGCAGTTCTACTTGCTGCTTTTTCAGTATGCCTTCATTTTAAAATTTAAAGTTCGTTCATATTCATGTCTAAACTAGAAAAATAGTAAGTAAAACAAGTATATCAATTATCAACTATGATTTACAGAAGTAATCACTGTAATTCCTGTTGTCAGCATAAAATATTCAGATAAATACACTATGTTACATTGATTCATAGTAAAAAATAATTTACATTGAATCCAACACCAACTGAATCAGTGATGTTTATATATAATACCAGACATAGCACATGGAGTCTGACAAGCACATTCCAACAATCACACCTTAAGCAAGATAACAAAATTAAATGTATTTTTTAAAAAAACAAATAAGTTGAGTTCAACAAAAATATTTCACACTGCTTTAGTTTTTATGTTTAATTAAAATTAATTTAAAAATCTACTTTCTTAGTCCTACTGAACTCATTTCAAATGCTTAATAGCCACATGGTCCTAGTGGTTACCATATTAGATAGTGCAGATCTGGAAATGAGAAAGGCAAAAGTCACAAGGCTTGCAGTTTTTATTCCATTTCTCTTTTATTTGATATAACTTCCAGGGCTCAGAAGTTATTTGGGTTATATTACTCTTTCGTATCCTCACAAAAAAATAAAACAAAGCAAAAATGGAATTGTTGGATATTCTGTATAGGATTCCCTGAAATATGTATTTGGCTCACTCTAGCAGACATGGACCAACCTCTAAAAACCCATTGCTCCTAAAAACAATCAACTTTATCTCTTTGGAGAATGCCTTTTAAACAGCAACGTGCTGAATAATGTTTAACAACTGGCTTTTGAAATAAAAATGTATGCATTTAAAAGATGTGCAGCATACAATTTACAAATGATAAAATCATATACAATACTCTTTTCTCTTTGGCCGCACCACACGGCTTGCAGGACCTTAGTTCCTTGACCAGGCATTGAACCCAGGCCACGGCAGTGAAAGCGCCAAGACCTAACCAGGGAATTCCCACACAATACTCTTTCTTGTACGTTCCATATAGCCAACTGATTCTCATAGACTTTTGTTGACTTTTGTCAAACTCTTGTATCTGTAGCTAATCTGTGATTGCAATTTGACCAGGATTTTACAAAGGGAGTTGCATCCCAAACAGCTAACTCTTTTCCCAACAAACTTATTGTCATTAAATCTGATATATGACCTACTGTTAAACTATTTCTCACCCTTGTACAAATTATGTTCATTAAACTGAAACCTCTTTCAGCTTCAGCACTATTGACTGCAATGGTGCTATCTTTTAGCTTTTTGTACGGTTGTAGGAATTGAAACATTGTTTGACTTTACATTATTATTTACAAATTCCTGAAAATCATTCAAATCAACTTCGAATTTTAAAATTTCACACAAATGAAATAATTTTTTTTCACCAGTTATCCATGGTGAAGTTATTTCTTCATAAGGCCATGTAGAAGGTTCTAGCAAATCAAAATAATTAAAAATACTTTCATCATGGTTCCTGTCAGATAAAAGACGTAAGTTCATGTGTTGAATTATATTTTCTAGTAACATGTTCCTAGGAAGGGCATTAAATTTATTATTTTTATTAAATGGAATATCTTTAAACTTATCTGACTTAATCAAACCTTCAATTTGAGATTCATGCTTTCCAGCACCAATTTTTAAATTTTCCAAGGCTTTTATGGTACGTTTGATCAATTTTTGTGCTTTCTGAATGTTAGCTGAGCTTGACTGTAATGCAGTTGAAAGTAGTGAAAATTCTTCAAGAATGTCAATCATTAAAGCAAGGTCTTGCAAGAAATTAATGTTAGCTAATCTCTTTGCCAAACCAGAATGAAAATGAGAAAAATGCATATATAATACAGGATATGCACGCCATACAGCAGTAGCAGCTTGTAAACTACATGCCGCCCATTTTGGTCCCATTATCCGGCCAATTTTAACAATTTCAGTTTCAAGATCTTTAGCTACATTTTCTAAAAGCTTGTTTAGATTTTTATTAGATTGATGATAATTAGAATAAATTTTATGGAGAAATATTTTTAAATGATTCACCTGTTTCATTTCAGATATTGAATCATCAAGGGACAAGTGCAATCGATGGTTTAAAACAGTTCCAAATAATGATTTCAGGAAAATTTTCTAACAACTTTGTAGCTACTCCAGACTTTCTTCCCAGCACTGTATTAGCACCATCAGAACAAAATGCAATTAAATTTGCTTTCAAATATTCATTAGTGAAACCACAATCATTTAAAGTACTCAATAATGTATTGAAAATACACTCTGCTGTGGTTGACACCAATTCTTTCAAAGCAACAAATAACATAGCGGGTGCAGGAACCGATTGAACTGTGCACTGGAGATAAATCACGAAGGTCCTTTTCTTTGAAACTGTGGATGCCTCATCAATTACAATACAGATTTTGGCATTTTCTTCTATAATATTCTTAAATATCGTCATCTTCATTTCTTTTGCAATATGCTTTGCTATTCTTGTTGCACTGTATCGTGTATTTAAACAACTGACCTCTCCATTTTTCTCTTGTAATTCCATTGCCCCTTCAATATCAGATAAAGGTCTATTATGTTTTATTAAACTATAAACAGTATTGAAAACTTTCACAGTAGCATGAATATTTTTATTACTTTGTTTATGCACTAAATTAGAAACTGAGTCATTAATTGATTCCTTTAACAAATCCTGAATTTTACCATGGGCTTTAGAAACATCATGTTCCCTAATTTTTTTTCGCAGGGAAGCTTGTCTAGTAGTTTTATTACTGCCATTAGGGGTTACTAAATATGCAATCCACTCCTTGGACACATGGACATGCTTTACTGCTTTCAATCCCAAATGCTGAACTGTTGAGCAATCCTTACATCCTAATTTACCTTCTTTTATTTCAAGCCATTTGTACTGTTCTGTAAACATAAATGCTTGTTTTTCATTCCAACAATCTGAAAGCACAAGATTATCCATTTCTTCCTTTGATGAACATGATGGCTTTTCTTCAATGATTGGTTGTTCAACATATTTGAAATTTGATTCCTTAGACTTAGACAATCCACAATAGTTTTTGTTCCTATTGTTACTTTCTGTGCCTGTTTTCACTTTCTTCACATTTAAAAAATGCAATAAATCACCCTGTCGTTTTGGCATTTTAGGGAACAAAATCTGAAAAATAATTTTACATATGTAAGTAAAAGTCACGATAACACTTTTAGGGTTAATGTAAAAACTTCTGTTAATGATTTCTTTATATAATTTTAGAAATTAATTTTAAACTAGAATACTTACCTTGATTTTCAGTTTATACCTATAACTTCAATATGACTTGCTATTTCTTGAAAAATGCACTATCAGTTTTTTAAATTCTATAGCCAATAATAAGGTCACAAAATCTGACTGAACTTTTGATGATCACCCAATTCAACAGAAAAGTTGCTCATATGATTTACAAGTATAGTTCTAGTGTGAAGAGTGGTTGATACTTTCATTTACATTATTAAGAAAAATGTAAAAAAAGATGTATATCAGAACTCCACTCATTCATCAATGATAACATCAACATCTTTGTTGACTCAATGAAGAGTTTTCAAATACTGCAAGATTTCCTCAATGTTTTGTATAGCATAGAGCCTAGTAGTTAGAGACATGTTTTTAGGCTTAATCTGCATTAACATTTCATCCATCACTTCCTTCAGTTTAGACAATCAACAAATAATAAATCACGCCCTGCTCTGTACAATCGTTTGCCAATTACCTTGCTGTAAACACTTCCATCTTCCTTCAGGAGCACATTGTTATACCATATTCCTACCACACAGTACAACAGATGTAAATAACCTCAAGTGTGTAGATATTAGGGTATGAAGAGTTTTGAGCATCTATTACCTTAAACATGATAATCTATTTACCTTTAAGTTTTTATATACTTCAATTTTTAAATTGATGTATAGTTGATTTACAACGTTATGTTAGTTTCTGGTGTACAGCAAAGTGATTCAGTTATATATATTCTTTTTCACATTCTTTTCCATTATAGGTTATTACAAAATACAGTAGGACCTTGTTGTTTATCCACTTCATATACAGTAGTTTGTATCTGCAAATTCCTAACTCCTAATTCATCCCTCCCCTATCTTTCCCCTTCGGTAACCATAAATTTGTTTTCTATATCTGTGAGTCTGTTTCTGTTTTGTAAATAAGTCCATTTGTATCATATTTTAGATTCCATATATAAGTGGTATCATATGGTGTTTGTCTTTCTCCTTCTGACTTACTTCACTTAGTATGATAATCTCTAGGTCTATCCATGTTGCTGCAAATGGCATTATTTCATTCTTTCTTATGGCTGAGTTATACTTGAATTTTTAATAATGGCTATGTTTAACAATCAGCTCAAATTTAACAAACAATTCTTGCAAGCCAGTTCAAGCCACCTCCAGCACATACTGCACTTAATGACACAACTGAAGAAACACAAATATAATATACTTACATCACTATGATAGGTGCTACGCTCTTTATCATCACCACAGATCAGATCAATGTATTCAAGAACAGGTCTTGATGGTCCCTCCTAAAAAGGAAGTCAGCAAATTTACAAGTCATTAACAATCATTCAAACCAAATGTGCCTTTACAATCACTAGGGGTTTTTTGGTTGGAATTAGCAAGAATTCCTGTGAAGAGGTGGCCTCACCCGTGGTGCAAAATAATCAGAAACAGAACCAGCAGAGGTAAAGATTCAGAGAAGACCAATATGCAATGACGACAAAACCCAAAAAGAGCCTAAACCTATATAGAGGAAAAAAGCCATGTACGCCTTTGGAAACGGGAAATAGACCAGGGATAATGTTAAAAAGACACAGATATCACGGTACAGTATTTTTTAACTGGGATGGTTATCAATAATCTTTTACATATCTAAGCTCAAAAGCATGGAGTTCTTTGATATCTCTGCTTCATCCTCCATACCCTTACGCAACCAAATATCAAATCTCTTCAATCTTTTCTTTACACACATACTACCTTCAACATAGACCAGGCCTTAAATACCCGAGTTGAAAACCTAGATTTTATTTTACAGGCAAAGGAATCAACTAGTAGTGTTCAGACGGGAACCACATTAAAGCTGTGCTTCAAGAAGATTAGGAGACAGGACTTCCCTAAGACTCCATGCTCCCAATGTAGGGGGCCCAGGTTCAATCCCTAGTCAGGGAACTAGATCCCACATGCCATAACTAAAGATCCCATGTGCCTCAACTGAAGATCCTGTGTGCCACAACAAAAAAAAGATCCCGCAGGCCACAACGAAGATCCCACATGCTGCAAAGAAGATCCCGCATGACGCAACTAAGACCCAGCACAGCCAAATAAACAAATATTTTAAAAAATAAAAAATAAACTTGAACTGCTAATTATTTTTAAAAAAAAAGAAGAAGAAGAAGATTAAGAGCGTATGAAATGTGGGATGATCAGTTAAGAAGAAAACCAATGCAGACAAATGGTAATTTAATACTAAAGTACAGTGAGGGCAAGGAGAATAATGAGCAAGTGCCCTCTTCTGTATGTACACTGCACTTCAGGAAAATTTACACCAAAGATAAGAGCTCTTTCTGTACTCCCCAATTTTCATCATTCCTTTCTTTCAGCATATTGTGTTTAGTTTGGGGCTTATGTATATGGCAGCATACAAAGAGGATGCTGTGCCATAATGCAGACTGAGGCTGGAAAATAAGATTTATACGAAAAAACTAAGGAATCCAAACCAGAATACATCAAGTAGTAACATTCTTGATAAAAGATATAAAAAGAACACAAAAATTTTTTTGTATCTGAGAACCCTCAAGCAGAGCATTGTACCCAGTAGCATTTCATCTTTTTTGGATGGTACTATAAGAAACATAGTAATAAACACATCCTGATGGAACCCAGCATAGGATGGGGTGAGAGGAAGTAAATTCTGATCTGAATGTAGTTTAAAGGAGAATTAAATGATCATTTTTATGTGGCACCATTTAAATGCAACAGGAATATTTTTACTAGATTCTTTTCGTACTGCAATTCCACTCAGTGCATATAATTCATTTCTTATTGAGCTGTCAAATCTTCAATCCTCTAATTGTAAACAAGGCTATTTCTAAGAGGTTCTATCAAGCTGGATGTACACTACTCTGGATGCAAAGGTACAAAAAATTCTCTATATTTAAAATAAAATGTAAATTAAGATGTCTAAACCTCACCTTAACACAAGCTAATATTAATATTAACTCAGTCAGAATTTATAACATGATTATGCATTTAATCCTGAGAGTATGACACAAAATTACACCCATTTATTTCTCCAACCTTAATTTTGTAGAATCCTACTGTGTTTCTCAAAATAAGGCACACAAATCATAAACACTTGTGTCACGCCTAGCTAGAGCTGCACAAAACACCATCAAGGTCATCGTATCCTATTCATTGTCTTTATACCACGGTCAGGAAGAACCTAAATTATTTTTCCTAATGACCCCTGCAATCCTCTTTCCAAATGTTTTTCAGTACAAAAACAGACATCATGGCTCTTCAATTTCCACACCTACATCACTTACTCCTCACCACATGGGGAGGCAAAGTCAGCATACAATCCTTCTTGGTATCCCCAAATTTATAAAAGTTCAAGTGTCAAGAAAAAAGTACCACATGCACTATTGTGGCGAAGAATGTCAAGGAAATGATCTTGATCTTTTAAAGAATTTCTATATAACCCTACTAGAACATAAAAACAATGTTACCACAACCTTTAGGGAGGGAATTTTGTTTGATTTAAAAACAAGTCATTTGCAAGAGGAAGGAGATATGGGGATATATGTGTATGTATAGCTGATTCACTTTGTTATAAAGCAGAAACTAACACACCATTGTAAAGCAATTATACTCCAATAAAGATGTCAAAAAAAACTGAAAAAAAATATAAAAAAAAAACCAAGTCAATTACATGGTTGCCATAAACCTACAGTAACTAAGAAACACACAAAAATTAAACAGGCAAACCTTTAAAAAAGATTATACACCTTTAACAGCAAACCTCAACTAACTACAATATTCAAAAAGAGTCGTTCACAGTAGAAATATTCTCTAGCTAACTAAGATACTACTTTAAGCAGAGCCTTTGTAAAACTTTAACAGTGTGGGGTGGAAATTATCCTCAAATGTATCATAGCACCCCCTTCAGTTTTTGCAACCAATATTTTATAAAGTGTGTTCACAGCTTCATACACCCCTGCACCAACATGAAGATTCCTGGGCCCCACTTCCCATTTCTGATTCCATAGGTCTGGAGTGAGGCCCGGGAATCCACACACTTCTACTTACTAATGCTTGAAAACTACTGTCCGAAGGGAATAAAAACAGAAAGATACAGGATGCTCCTGGTGATACGGGCCCTTCATTGTGAACCTCGCCTGCTGGACTGTGCTGTAACAGGATGAGCTCGGAGCTTAGTGAAGTCTTCAAGCCACCCGCCTTCACGTTATGGAGACACACAGGCTCAGAAGTTGAGTTCCTGCAGCCCTTCTGGTTTTCTACCTCATTCCTCATCACTAGCCGCCCCTTCTCCCTAACCTGTGTGCTATCTTTTAGAAGTTACTCTTGTCTCATTTCAAAACACTCTTAGGAGACCACAACCCTGCGTACATGAAAGGCTCTAAGTGCAGGGGGAGAGGCGAGATTCAGGGTACAACACGCACCGCAGGCCACAGGCTTTGTGATGCCTACTGGGGCTGCTCAGACACCTCTTCAGGCAAATTCCCTACTCCTATGCCCTACTCCACAGTGTACAGTCTCTATCAGACATTCACACACGTTTGCTGCATGATGAACAAACAGGTGAGAGGTAATCACATCACGGCTTATCACGCATAGTCTCTGACTCGGAAAAACCCGAATATCGTCGCTACTTACACTAACAAACTGAATGTCATCTTCATTTTCCTCGGGTGTTGACTCGGACGCCTCAGGCCCAGCTGGAGGGACACATTCTATTATCTATAAAATAAGCCAAAACACGGTTATCTAGACAACCCCGCACTTACAGAAGATTTTTCCTAAGGGAACGAAGAACGAAAGCTCTCGCGGAGACCTAACGGAGCCCCAGCCTCCGCGAGCCCGAGCTCGCGTCCGTGGACCGCAGGGGCCCCTCCGCGTCCCTTCTCTCCGAGGAGCAGGGAGCACGCTTCCCCCAAGAGGCAGTCGGCCTCGGAATCCACGCCGCGCCCGCGCCGAGCAGCGGTCCCCGAGCCGGGCGGCCACTGTTGCTGCGGGGCCCTCTCCCCCAGGCCCACTAGGTCCCCAGGCCCCAGACTCTAGGCCCCAAACTCTAGGCCTCCAGACCCCCAGGCCCCTAGTCCGCCAGGCCCCAGATCCCAAGTCCCCCAGGCCCAGGCCCCCAGGCCTCCTAGGCCCCAGACCCCCTAAGCTCCCCAGGCCCCCTAAGCCCCCCAGACCCCAGGTACAGCCCAGCACCCCCCGGACTCTGCACAAGGCCGGGCCCAGCCCGCTACTCACCTCCGACCCTGGGTCTTCCATCTCCCCGCCGCCGCCTCCGCCACCGGCGGTAGAAAGGGCTGCAAACCGCTTCCCCTGAGCAGCGTCCCAGTAGGCCCGTGGGGCCTGGCCTCCCTCCCAGAGTTCCGGACACCCTCGCCCGCCGCGCGGGCCGCTGGGAAATGTAGTTCCGGCCGCGCCGAGACCGCTCCGCGCGCGGAGGGGCGCGGGAAGACTGAGCTACTGCGCATGCGCTCCTCGAGAAGCTTCTGCTGCTCAAGTGGAGTCATTAGGTGACCTTTCTCTCCCAACTTCTGTTTTCTGTTTTAGAACAAAATTGTGGCTTATATAATAGATCAATGGTGTTAAAATGCTTACTAGTGAAATCGTGACCAACCGTTTTCTTTAAAAAACACACGAACGATTGTGAACAGATAAAATGTGTGAAAACAGGTATTATCTGAGGACATGTAAAGCTTTTTCTCCTTTCCCCATCAGCCTAAGATCACCTGTAGTCCGACGAACCTGTATTCCCACAGAATCACCTTTATGATTCTGACCCTGGCCTGCAGTAAGCGAGGCCATACAGCGGAATAACCTCAGGAGACAAAGGAATGGAGTTATGAGATTTTAAGGAAGGGTTTACGTAGGTGAAATGTCAGTGAAACTGTTCTGATAGGGTCAAAAGCAATTATAGGGCCGCGTGTAAAGAGTTCAACATTAGGTCTGGACTGCAAAGGTCTTGGTAACTTGGGAACTACAAATTAAGGTAGATATTAAATGATGTATCCAGGAACCCCTGTGCCAGGTGTGAGATATGAGGCTGGTTCTCTATATCAAAGAGACCAGCCAAGAGAGGGGCATTTCATTCTTACTGATACATTTTCAAAGAACAAAGTGTCTCATAGTCTGATTTTAGAGTACAAAGTTTCTCATTGAGCAAATAAGAAACCAGTAGTTATCAAAGTCACTTTGACTTTGTGCCGTATTTCTTTGGTAGAGATATTGTCCCTTGTTACTGTTTAAGCTGACTTTAATGTGTGTGTGATATTTAAGCCCAGCAGACATTTAATTTCTCGTCGGAGGTCCGTTTTTGCCAGTCTAAATGAGCACATGACATTATGTTCATAGGTGGTATTAGATACGACTGTTATAGTTTTTGCATTTTCACAAAGTGCACTTGTTCCAACTAAATTTGGGGCTTGTAAAAGAAAGTTGCGAACAGGAGGGACCTACCATGATGATCTCCCCAAAAGCCACAGGTAAGTTAACCATTTCTAAATCCCTTAAATGTCTAGGAGAGGGTTGCATTTAAAAGATTTTCCTAGGGGCTTCCCTCTGGGCGCAGTGGTTGAGAGTCCCTCTGCCGATGCAGGGGACACGGGTTCGTGCCCCGGTCTGGGAAGATCCCACATGCCGCGGAGCAGCTGGGCCCGTGAGCCATGGCCGCTGAGCCTGCGCGTCCGGAGCCTGTTCTCCACAACGGGAGAGGCCACACAGTGAGAGGCCCGCGTACCGCAAAAAAAAAAAAAAAAAATTTTCCTAGTCTGCTGGTAAAAGTTCAATAGAAACGCACTGTCATAGGTTGCCGTTGGGAGTTTTCCAGTTAAGCTCTTGGTAAACAGCAGCACGTATGTGCCTAGAGCCCAAATGTGCTCATGCCCTTCATTTCGGTAATTGTTGAGGGGATGGTCTTTTCCATTTAAGATATTCTAATAGGTATGTAGTGATATTGCATTATGATTTTTTTTTTTTTTTCCGGTACGCGGGCCTCTCACTCTTGTGGCCTCTCCCGTTGCGGAGCACAGGCTCCGGACGCGCAGGCCCAGTGGCCATGGCTCACGGGCCCAGCTGCTCCGCGGCATGTGGGATCTTCCCGGACCGGGGCACGAACCCGCGTCCCCTGCATCGGCAGGCAGACTCTCAACCACTGCGCCACCAGGGAAGCCCTGCATTGTGATATTTTTAAAAAATATGTATTTATTTATTTGGTTGCACCAGGTCTTAGTTGCGGCAGGTGGGTTCCTTAGTTGCAGCTTCAGGGCTCCTTAGTTGTGGCATGCATGTGGGATCTAGTTCCCTGACCAGGGATCGAACCCAGGCCCCCTGCATTCGGAGCAGGGAGTCTCTTATTCACTGCACCACCAGGGAAGTCCCCTGCATTGTAATCTTAATTTGCATTAACCTAATGACTAATAACGTAATAATGTTGAGCATCTTTTTATGTGTTCCTTTGCCATCGGTATGTCTTCACTGGTAGTGTCTGTTAAGACCTTCTGTCTGTTATTTAAATGAGTTATTTATTTTCTTATCGAATTTTGAAAATTGTTTATTTATTCTGGGTACAAGTCCTTAACAGATATGTGATTTGCAAATATTTTCTCCCAGTCTATGGCTTTTCTTTCCATTTTCTTAAAATTGTCTTTCAAAGGGAAGTTCTTACATTTGATGAAGTCTAATTTATCAATTTTTTTTTTTTTTGGTGGTGGTGTATCTAAGCAAGATTACAAATATTCTTCTTTGTTTTCTTCTGAAAGTTTTAAAATTAGGTTTTAATTTTAGGTCTGTGGTCCATTTAGAATTCATTTTTGTATATGATGTGAGGTATGCATATGTATATACCATTGTTCCAAGACCAGCTGCTGAAAAGAATAGTTTTCATTTGAATTGCCTTTGCACCTTTGTCAAATATCAGTTGTCCATATTCGTGTAGGTCTGTTTCTGAACTTTCAGTTATATTCTACTGATGAATTTATCTATCTTGACACCAGTACCACACCATCTTGATTACTGTAGTTTTGCAATAAGTCTTGAAATCAAATAGTGTTAGTCTTTCAGCTTTATCTTCTTGTTTATCTAATTGTTGTAGGTGTTTAACTTATCTCAACAACGTTTTGTAGTTTTCACTGTCAGATGTTATCTTGTATCTTGTATTTTATATCTTGTTATCTTATATATCTCGTCAGATTAATTGCTAAGTATTTCATATTTTTTGATGGTATTGTAATTGGTATGATTTCTCAAATTTCAATTTCTGATTGTTCATTATTATTACAGAAATAAAATAGATTTTTCTCTAGCTTTATTGAAATATAATTGACAAATAAAAATTGTATACATTTAGGTGTGCCACATGATGTTTCAATATTATTACACATTGTGAAAAGATTACCACAATCAAACTAATTAAGATATCTGTCAACTCACAGAGTTACCATTTTGGGTGTGTGCATGGTGAGAACACTTAAGATCTACTCTCTTAGCAAATTTCAAGTATACAATACATTATTGTTAACTATAGTCACCATGCTATCTGTTAGGTCTCCAGAACTTACTCATCGTATAACTGGAAGTTTGTACCCTTGGACCAACATCTCCTCATTTCCCCCACCCCCACAGCCCATGGTAGCCACCATTCTGCTCTCTGTTTCAACAAGTTCATCTTTTTTAGATTCCACACATGAGATCATGTGGTATTTATCCTTATGTGTTTGGCTTATTTCACTTAGCATAATGTCCTCCACGTTCATCCACATTGCTGTAAATGGCAGGATTTCCTTCTTTTCTAAGGTGGAAGAGTATTCCACTGTGTATGTGTACCATATTGTCTTTATCCAGTCATCTGTCAACAGACATTTAGGTTGTTTCCATGTCTTGGTTATCATAATAATGGTGCAATGAACACTGGAGTGCATATATCTCTTTGAGATACAGATTTTATTTCCTTCGCATATATACCCAGAAGATATATGCTAGATCGTATGGTAGTTCTATTTTTAATTTTTTGAGGAATCGCCATACTATTTTCCACAGTGACTGTATCAATTCACATTCCCACCAAAAGTGCACAAGGGTTCCCTTTTCTCCGCATACTTGCCAGCCCCTATTATTTCTTATCTTTTTTATAATAGCCATCTTAACAGGGGTAAGGTGATATTTCACTGTGGTTTTGCTTTGCATTTCCCTGATGATTAATGACATTAAGCACCTTTTCATATAACTGTTGGCCATTTGTATGTTTTCTTTGGAAAAATAAGGTCAGGTCCTTTGCTCATTTTTAGATTATTTGGTTTTGTGCTATTGAGTTGTATGAGTTCCTTATATATTTGTATGTTAATCTCTCTTTAAAGAGATTTGGTTTATGGTTTACAAATATTTTCTTCCCTTCTGTAGGTTGCCTTTTTGTTTTGTTGATAGTTTGCTGTGGCAGAAACTTTTTAGTTTGATGCAGTTCACTTGTTTATTTTTGCTTTTGGTGTCATATCCAAAAATATCATTGCCAAGACCAATGTCAATGAGCTTTTCCCCTACATTTTCTTCTATTAGTTTTTCAGTTTCAGGATTTACATTTAAGTCTTTAATTTAGTTTCAGTTAATTTTTGTGTATACAGTAAGATAAGGGTCCAATTTTATTTTTTGCATGTGAATATCCTGTTTTCCCAACACCATATATTGAAGAGACTATTCTTTCCCCATTGTGTGTTCTTGATGCCTATGTCAAAGATTAGTTGTTGATATATGGGTGGTTTTATTTCTAGGCTTTCAATACTGTTCTGTTGGTCTATCTGTTTTTATGCCAGTACTATATTGTTTTGATTACTATAGCTTTGTAATATAACTTTAAATCAGGAATTGTGATGTCTTCAGCTTTTGTTCTTCTTTCTCAAGATTTCTTTGGCTATTCAGTGGCTTTTGTGGTTCCATAGGAATTTTAGGATTGTTTGTTCTATTTCATGAAAATGCCATTGGGATTTTGATAGAGATTATAATTGAATCTGTAGATCATTTAAGGACATTTTAACAATATTATTCTTACAATCTATGAACAGACCAGTGGGGGTGTCCTATTTGTGGGGGTCTGCATGTGAGGTGTCCCAGGGGGCTGGTGGGCAGGCCTCCTGGTGGAGTCTGTCAGTCAGTAGGATCCTCAGCCCTTTGTTGAGTCTGGCTCCTGGTTTCTGTAATTCCCATCTCTCTTCCCTGCACCCAGCCTCTCCCCTATCTAGCCATGTCAAATACCTCGGGATTCTGGGTAGGCAAGAAAGAAGTGGACCTCTTAGGCAGCGTTCAGCATGGCTTGGGTGGACCAGCTCATTCACTACCTCTCACTTACCCCCATGGGAGAAATTATGGTCCAAGGGGGTTTCTCTTGGTACTAAGCTGTGCCACCTTGGGGGAGTGGTGATGTGGGTAAAGTGAAACTGTTCTTACCATCTTCAGTCCATCTATTCTTGGATTTTTTTGTTCAGTGCTGTGCTAGAACCTCTCTGCTGGACCCCTGGGCTCCCACAAAGATAGTCTCATCCATGGATGAAGATGATGGTAGAAAACTCCTATTCTGCCATCTTGCTGACCCGACAGCTGAAATACAATGATTTCTGTAAATTGATCTTGTATCTTGCAACTTTGCTGAATTCATTTTTTAGTTCTTTTTTTTTTTTTTTACACTTTTTTTACTCTTTAGTTCTAGTACCTTTTTGGAGATTCCCTTAGATCATCTGCATAGATAAACTTGTTGTCTATGAATAAAGACAGTTTTTCTGCTTCTTTTCCAATCTGAATACTTTTTATTTATTTATTTTTAAAGACTTTGCACATTCCACTGACTCTTTTTTTTGGTTGCACCAAGTCTTAGTTGTGGCAGACAGGCTCCTTAGTTGTGGCTCGCAGGCTCCTTCGTTGTGGCTCGTGGGCTCCTTAATTGTGGCTCATGGGCTCCTTAGTTGTGGCATGCATGTGGGATCTAGTTCCCTGACCAGGGATCAAACCCAGGCCCCCTGCATTTGGAGTGTGAAGTCATCCACTGCACCACCAAGCAAGTCCCCTGAATACCTTTTATTTCTTTCCTTGGTTTATTGAACTAGTTAGAAGCTCCAAAATAATCTTGACTATATGTGGTGAGAATGAACATTCTTGACTTGTTTCTGACTTTAAAGGGAAAGTATTCAGTCTTCCATCATGAAGTATAATGTTAGCTGTAGGTTTTAACTGCTTTGTTAATTTTCAGATTTGGGACTTCCTGAGACACGTTGACTTTTTGACCCTGTATTTGACTATAACCAGGGAACAGGAGCACTGATATTTGTTATTGACCCCCAGGATGATTAGCCCTGCCCAGGCTCCACCTCACAATGACCAGAGCCCACAGAATGAACATGGACATACACTTCCAGTGGATGGTCTATCAGGTGACCACAAAATTGAAACCCAGAGAGCAGACAATGACGTTGCAGACACTGAATTAAAAAAAATTCATCTCAGCTCTTATTTGACAAGCATATATGATCATTCAATATATGAAGCTTTTTATTTTTATATTTTTAGGTTTTTTTAATCTTTTTAATAAGTCTACAAATAATAAATGCTGGAGAGGGTGTGGAGAAAAGGGAACCCTGCTACACTGTTGGTGGGGAGGTAAATGGGTGCAGCCATTATGGAGAACAGTATGGAGGTTCCTTAAAAAACTAAAAATACAGGTGCCGTAGGATCCAGCAATTCCACTCCTGGGCATATACCCAGACAAAACTCTAATTCGAAAAGATACAGGCACCCCTGTATTATGTAAAGAAGCCATCAGCCTAGAAAATGATTTTCTCCCTGGATTTTATACATTAATAAGAAAAAAGCAAATACTTTTTATGTTTTCAATGGGACTTATTTATATTTAAGTAAAAATAGCAAATGTTAACATAAGTTATTTCCTTAAGAATATTTATTTTGTACAACCACATTGTTATCAAGCAACATTTATGGAATGTTCCTGGGTCCACAGTGCTGGACTTTTTAACCATCATAATCATCCTCCTTTCCAAGTTTGAACATGGCCTTGTGCACTGAAGAAGCATGGCTTGACATTGTACAGTTGTCACGTGTGACAACCTGATATCAAACGAGAGGCCTGTTGATAAAGAATGTTTTATCTTTTATTCATTTACAAAATGGTATTTGTATATATGTGTGATTACTAAACCCATATGATTTTGTTTTCAATTATTTTCTCTTCTGATACTATGAAAACAAATCAGTTAAAACTAAGCAATGTAGCAGTGTGATGTTTTGTATTACACATGCATATTTAATATACTTTGGGCAATAAAAAGAAGCATGTAAACAAACAAACATGAAAAAAGATTTTTTAAAAAGTTGATGCATTGTTTTAGCAATCATGAAAACTTGGGTTTATTTCTTTTTCAGGAGCACAGTGGAATAGTTTAATATTCAAATAAAAAGGTCTTGCTGTTCTAATTTTTTCAGATTCTTATTTTATACAATTTTATGTAACAGAATAATCCTGTAATCTTATTGCCAAAACTCTGTTACTTCATTAGATATGATTATCAGATTTTAGGCTGATTTTGCTGCTGTCATGTTTGTGAACATTGATTATTTCACTGTTTACTTTTCCAAACATGTGCTTATACTAAAGATCCAAAAGCTAAAATGGAGAGTCATTGGTAATAATAAATGTACAGGGATTGATTAGGACAATGATGAATCTTTGGGGTTAAAGTTTTTGTTGCTAGGGTAAGAGCTCTGATTGTCCTGTTAGTTTAGCTGTACAAAGGACCACTTTGGGGTGGGAAAGTGCATATTTCCAAGAAACCATATTGCATGCTCATGGGCCTGCTAGAAATTCTCTGGTTTGATGCCTCACTGGTACTGAGGGTGAAATCTACATGCAGCTTCTTCACAAGCTTGTGCTCCATCAGGGCAGCCCAACAATGTCGCAGGTTTCTCCCAGCCTGTCACTCACTGCACCTGTCCCTGTGCTCACTGCCAGGGAGGCTGCAGAGTCTCCAGCAAAATCCAATGTTAGATTTACTACTGAAGGTTCTTTTGTTTCAGGTAACTATAATACCTATAAAAAGCAAGTAAAAAAAAAAAACAGAGCAAATTTATGTTAGAGTTCTTATAGTATTTTTAACAGTTTTTAGGTTACAATAATATAATAACAGTATGAGTTATTTATCTTTGTGTCAACTACAAATTTTTGCTTAAAAATACAAAATTGTTAATAAGAACAATTATTGTTGAGGTGACTTAGGAATTATTTTATGATCTATTCAGAAGAATTCCAGCATAGATAACAACTAAAATATTTAACATATATTTTTATCTCACAAGACTTTTAAAAAACTCAAACACACAAAGGAAAATTAATGATCCCCACATACGCATCTTAAAATATTATCAACAATTCTGTTTGTCACTCTTTGGTAACACTTATTGATTGTTTAAGTATCAGGAAATTTCCCAAATCTGCCTTGCCTCTGTCATATATATATCTTCTTTATCCATTCATCTATCAATGAACACTTGGGGTGCTTCCATATATTGGCTATTATAAATAATGCTGCAGTTAACATAAGGGGTGCATATATCCTTTCAAAATAGTGTTTTTGTTTTCTTTGGAAAAATATCCAGAAGTTGAATTGCTGGATTTTATGGTAGTTCTATTTTTAATTATTTCAGGACTCTTCTTACTGTTTTGCATAGTGGTTGCACCAATTTACATTCCTACTGACAGTGTATGATGGTTCCCTTTTCTCCACAATTTGTTATTTGTTGTCTTTTTGACAACAGCTATTCTGGTAGGTGTGAGGTTATCACTCATGTGGTTTTGATTTGAGTTTCCCTGATGATTAGTGATGTTGAGCATCTTTTCATGTGCCTGTTGGCCATCTGTATGTCTTCTTTGGAAAAATGTGTGTTCAGGTCCTCTACCCATTTTTTTTAAACATCTTTATTGGAGTATAATTGCTTTACAATGGTGTGCTAGTTTCTGCTTTATAACAAAGCGAATCAGCTATCCATATACATATATCCCCATATCTCCTCCCTCTTGCATCTCCCTCCCATCCTCCCTATCCCACCCCTCTAGGTGGTCACAAAGCACCAAGCTGATCTCCCTGTGCTATGTGGCTGCTTCCCACTAGCTACCTGTTTTACATTTGGTAGTGTGTATATGTCCATGCCACTCTCTCACTTCGTCCCAGCTTCCCCTTCCCCTTCCCGTGTCCTCAGGTCCATTCTCTACATCTGCATCTTTATTCCTGTCCTGCCCCTAGGTTCATCAGAACCTTTTTTTTTTTTTAGGTTCCATATATATGTGTTAGCATATGGTATTTGTTTTCCTCTTTCTGACTTACTTCACTCTGTATGACAGACTCTGGGTCCATCCACCTCACTACAAATAACTTAATTTCATTTCTTTTTATGGCTGAGTAATATTCTGTTGTATATATGTGCCACATCTTTATCCATTCATCTGTCGATGGACACTTAGGTTGCTTCCATGTTCTGGCTACTGTAAGTAGAGCTGCAATGAACATTGCGGTACATGACTCTTTTGAATTATGGTTTTCTCAGGGTATATGCCCAGTAGTGAGATTGCTGGGTCCTATGGTAGTTCTAATTTTAGTTTTTTAAGGAACCTCCATACTGTTCTCCATAGTGGCTGTATCAATTTACATTCCCACCAACAGTGCAAGAGGGTTTCCTTTTCCCCACACCCTCTCTAGCATTTATTGTTTGTAGATTTTTTTGATGATGGCCATTCTGACTGGTGTGAGGTGATACCTCATTACAGTTTTGATTTGCATTTCTCTAATGATTAGTGATGTTGAGCATTCTTTCATGTGTTTGTTGGCAATCTGTATGTCTTCTTTTGAGAAATGTCTATTTAGGTCTTCTGCCCATTTTTGGATTGGGTTGTTTGTTTCTTTGATATTGAGCTGCATGAGCTGCTTATAAATTTTAGAGATTAATCCTTTGTCAGTTGCTTCATTTGCAAATATATTCTCCCATTCTGAGGGTTGTCTTTTGGTCTTGTTTATGGTTTCCTTTGCTGTGCAAAAGCTTTTAAGTTTCACTAGGTCCCATTTGTTTATTTTTGTTTTTATTTCCATTTCTCTAGGAGGTGGGTCAAAAAGGATCTTGCTATGATGTATGTCATAGAGTGTTCTGCCTATGTTTTCCTCTGTAGAGTTTGATAGTGTCTGGCCTTACATTTAGGTCTTTAATCCATTTTGAGTTTATTTTTGTGTATGGTGTTAGGGAGTGTTCTAATTTCATTGTTTTACATGTAGCTGTCCAGTTTTCCCAGCACCACTTATTGAACAGGCTGTCTTTTCTCCATTGTATATTCTTGCCTCCTTTATCAAAAATAAGGTGACCATATGTGTGTGGGCTTATCTCTGGGCTTGCTATCCTGTTCCATTGATCTATATTTCTGTTTTTGTGCCAGTACCATACTGCCTTGACTATTGTAGCTTTGTAGTATAGTCTGAAGTCCAGGAGCCTGATTCCTCCAGCTCCGTTTTTCTTTCTCAAGATTGCTTTGGCTATTCAGGGTCTTTTGTGTTTCCATACGAATTGTGAAATTTTTTGTTCTGTGAAAAATGCCATTGGTAGTTTCATAGGGATTGCATTGAATCTGTAGGTTGCTTTGGGTAGTATGGTCATTTTCACAGTGTTGATCCTTCCAGTACAGGAACATGGTATATCTCTCCATCTATTTGTATCATCTTTAATTTCTTTCATCAGTGTCTTATAGTTTTCTGCATACAGGTCTTTTGTCTCCTTAGGTAGGTTTATTCCTTGGTATTTTATTCTTTTTGTTGCATTGGTAAATGGGAGTGTTTCCTTGATTTCTCTTTCAGATTTTTCATCATTAGTGTACAGGAATGGAAGAGATTTCTGTGCATTAATTTTGTATTCTGCTACTTTACCAAATTCATTGATTAGCTCTAGTAGTTTTCTGGTAGCATCTTTAGGATTCCCTATGTATAGTATCATGCTCTACCCACTTTTTAATTGGGTTGTGTGTTTTTTTACTGTTTGATTGTATGAGTTCTCTGTATATTTTGCATATTAACTCCTTATTGAGTATGTCATTTACAAATATTCTTCTCCCATTCATTAGGATGCCTTTTTGTTGATAGTTTCCTTCATTCTTCCTTTTTTTCTCTTTTTCTGTTCTTTTCTTTGCTCTTCTTTTGCCTCTCTTCCCATGTGATTTGCTGACTCTCTTTAGAGTTACATTTGGATTCCTTTCTCTTTTTTGTGTGTGTATGTATTATAGATTTTTGCTTTTAGTTACCATGAGGTTTATATATTGTATATATACATGTGATTATTTTAAGTTGATAGTCTCTGAAGTTCAAACACATTCTAACAACCCTGCATTTTTACTTCCTCCCCAGCATGTGTCATGTTTCTGACATCATATTTACATCTTTTTGTTTTGTGTACCCCTTAACTACTTATTGTGGATATAGATGATTTTGTCCTTTAACTTTCCTACTAGCTTTGTAAGTGGTGGATATACTACCTTTACTGTATGTTTGCCCTTACCAGTGAGATTTTTTCCTTTTGTAATTTTATATTTCTAGTTGTGGTCTTTCTTTTACACTTAGAGAAGTCCCTTTAACATTTCTTGTAAATGTTAGTGCAGTTTAGTGGTGCTAAACTCTTTTAGATTTTGATTGTCTGGGAAGCTCTTTATCTCTCCTTCAAATCTCAATGAAAGCCTTGCTGAGTGGAGTATTCTTGATTCAGGTTTCTCTTTTCATCACTTTGACTATATCATGCCACTCCCTTCTGGCCTGCAAAGTTTCTGCTGAAAAGTTGGCTGACAGTGTTATGGAAGTTCCCTTGTGTACAACTAGTTAGTTTTCTGTAGCTGCTTTTAAGATTCTCTCCTTATCTTTAACTTTTGTCATTTCAGTTATAATGTGTCCTGGTGTGGACCTGTTTGGGGTCATCTTGTTTGGGACTTTCTATGCTACCTGGACATGGAAGTCTGTTTCCTTTCCTAGATTAGGGAAATTTTCAGTTATTATTGCTTCAAAAAAGTTCTCTCCCTCTTTCTCTCTCTCTTCTCCTTCTGGGACCCCAACAATGTGAATGTTAGTATGTTTAATGTTGTCTCAGAAGTCTTTTAAACTGTCCTCATTTTTTTTTTATTCCTTTTTTTTTGTCTCTTCAGCTTGGGTGATTTCCACCTCTCTGTCTTTCAGTTTGCTGTATCATCTAATCTACTGTTGATTCCTTCTAGTGTATTTTTCATTTAAGTTATTTTATTCTTCAGCTCTGTTTGGTTCTTCTTTATATTTTCTAAGTCTTTGTTAAACTTCTCACTGTGTTCATCCATTCTTCTCCCAAGTTTGTTGAGCATCTTTATGATGATTACCTTGAACTCTTTATCAGGTATATTGCTTATCTCCACTTCACTTAGTTCTTCTTTGGGTGTTTTATCTTGTTTCTTCCTTTGTCACCTCATTTTGCCTAATTCTCTTTGTTATTTGTATGGTATGTAACCTAATGGTAGGTTGGTTACATTTCATGATCTTGGAGAAGTGGCCCTTTGTAGGAGTCATTCTGTGGGGCCCAGCAGCACACTCCCCTCTGGTCACCAGAACTATATGCTATAGGGATGCCCCCATGTGGGCTGAGTGGGCCCTCTGTTGTGTTGGGGCTGACTACTGTGGGTGCCCTGGTACACAGGACTGGCCTCTGGTCCAGTTGGCTGCCAATCCCTACCTCCTACAGAAGCTACCAGCTGTTGGTGGGTGGGGCCACATCCTGGCACAGCTGGCTGCATGGCCTGGGGAGTCCTGGGGATGGTGCTGGCCCACTGTTGGGTGAGGCAGGATCCTGGCAATTCTGGCTGCAGGCCCAGGGTGTCCCAGGTCAGCTGGCTGCAAGACCCAGTGGGTCCTGGGGCTTGTGCCAGCCCACTGGTGTGTGGTGCAGGGACCTTGCATGCTGGCTGTGGGGCTTGGGGCTCCCAGTGCGGGTTCTGGCCTGCTAGTGGGTGGGGCCAGGCCCCTGTTCAACCTGAGGGTGTCCCAGGACTAGGGGTGACTGGCTGGTGGGCAGGTAAGCCCCAGCACTAATAGGCTAGAGGGAGGACTCCAAAATGGTGCTTACCAGTACCAGTGTCCTCATGGTAGAATGAGCTCCCAAAAGTGGCTGCTGCCAGTGTCTATATCTCCAGGGGAGTTCCAGTTGCCTCCTGCCTATCCTGGAGGCTGTCCAAGGTCAGCAAGTGAGTCTGACCCAGGCTTCTTTCAGATTGTTGCCTCTGAGCTGGGACTTGGAGCATCTGAGATTCTGTACCTGCCCTTCAAGAACGGAGTCTCTAATTCCTACAGCCCTCTGGCTCTCCTGAACGCAAGCCCTGATTTCAGAGCTAGATGTTCCGGGAGCTTACCTTCCTGGTGCAGGACCCTAGGGTTGGGAAGCTTGAAATGGGTCTTGGACCCCTCACTCCTTGGGAAGAACCTCTGCAATTGTGATTATCCTCCTCTTTGTGGGTCACCTACCCAGGGATGTGGGTCTTGACTGTACCACAACTCCGCCACTCCTACCCTTCTTGTTCTGGTTCCTTCATTATATCATTAGTTGTAGAAGGCCTTTTCTGCTAGTCTTCAGGTTGTTCTCATAGACAGTTGCTCTGTAAACAATTGTAGTTTTGGTGTGCCCCGTGGGAGGAGGTGAGCTCAGGGTCTTCCTACCCTGCCATCTTGGTGACCAGGAAATCATTTAAATCAGGATTTCTAAACTTTGACAGAACTGACATTTGAACTGGGTAATTATTTTGTTGTGGGGGCTGTCCTATATATTGTTGGATGTATAGCAGCGTTCCGGGCTCCTGTCCACTAGATGCCAGTAGTATCGCCCAGTTGTGACAACCCAAAATATCTGTGTTTTCAAACCCCCTCTTTCAGGGGCAGGGGACAAAATCCCTCCCACTTTGTTTGAGCACTGCTGTATTAGATCACCTTTAAGTTATGCGTATGTAATATTATGGTAGAGATTATGTAAACTGGGACAGCTTTGGACATTTCAGTAGAAGGCTGTTAGAACACTTAGTGGGATGTTATAGAGGTGATCTTCTAATATTCTGTAATTCTTATAAATAAAATTTTCTTTAGCTCTCGTAAGAAAACAAAAAATGGAGAAAGGTCAGAAAGATTGGCAACATCAAGCTCTAGGCAGAGTGCGAGCTGCTAGCAAGTTGAGGGCAGTCACAGGAGTGAGAACAAATAGATGACAAAGGAGTCAGGATGGGATTTAGCTCTTGCTTTCACAGAAATGAATCTTAGCAGGGAAATGGTTGTCCTTTCAAATGCAAGCCAGTGGCAACTTCGAGCTCAGTCCTGAGTGGAGGGCACAGTCTACCAGGGCCCCTGGTGGGGTTACTGGGCTTCCTGGATGTATTGGAATTTGTAGAAATCTACATGGTTTCACAGTACCTATTGCCTTGCTTATAGTAATGGGAGGACAGTTGTTTTTCCAAATACTTTTGAGGGCAGGGGGAGGAAGGGTATGGTTTGCCTGAATAAATGTGTTCACTTTAGGCTCCTATTAGTTAAATGAGCAAGAAGAGAAAAATATAGCAGCATTCCACCAGGTGGTGCTATATCTGACTCATTCACCAAGCATGGCTGAATTAGGTTTCCTGTGACCCTGTCTCTCCCAGTGTATTTTCTCAGTCCTTTTGAAATAATGTGGATTGAGCTATACTTCAAATGAAAGATATCTGCTGGTTGAAAAAAAAATTCCATTCTAGTGTTAATCTCTACTTCTGACTCAAAATATATGCATTTCTATTCCAAGGATCTATCTTGACAACCAAGCTCAGGCGCAGAAGGCGCTAGAACATATTGTGTTCATAACAAAAGATTTCTCCCTTTTTTCAATTTTTTTTTTTTTTTTTTTTTCGGTACACGGGCCTCTCACTGTTGTGGCCTCTCCTGTTGTGGAGCACAGGCTCCGGACGCGCAGGCTCAGCGGCCATGACTCACAGGCCTAGCTGCTCCGCGGCATGTGGGATCTTCCCAGACCAGGGCACGAATCCGTGTCCCCTGCATCGGCAGGTGGACTCTCAACCACTGCGCCACCAGGGAAGCCCTACCTTTTTTCAATTTTAATTAATGCTATCGCCAGGTGATTTGATAACACTGCGACTGGCTGGTACAAGCAAAACTGATATAAAAACTTTTTAACTTCAATTTCTTCAATACTCTGCTGACTTATCAGAGATGAATTTCATGCCTACCCTCATCAGCCTGGGATATAAAAAAGGCAGAGGTTAGGATATTAAAATGCTTTGCAGAGCTCTGAAATACAATGTGCTCCAGAAGACAGCCCTATGACCTGGAGGTCTGGTTACATGGCATTTAAACAGGGAACTTGGCCATGATACACCAGGACAACTGGATAGCCTGACATCAAACTGAGAAGTTCTATATATTCAATATACTGTGATAAACCATAATGGAAATGAATATGAAAAAGAATTTTTATGTATGTATAATTGAATCACTTTGCTGTATAGTAGAAATTAACACAACATTGTAAATCAACTATACTTCAATTAAAAAAACAAAACAAAAGAGAAGTTCTAAGGGCTCATTTAAGCAATTATCTCTTAACTGGCAAGTTGTGAGATTCACCATCTACTGAAATTTTTAATCCCTTGGGGAGAAAAAGGATACAAATATGTTTATCTTTTATAAATCTTCAGGTCTGTCTACCAGTATGCGTGAGCCAAGAGAAAGAATTCCCCTTCAGCTGTTATAAGTAGGTTTTTTGGTTATTTTGTTTTGTTCTTTTTAAGGAAGAGAGACTATTATTGACCCTCAGCAGAGGTAGCCTTAATTGAATAGTAACATACTAAGGGACCCTCAAGGAGGATGGGGCAGTAGTTAAAACAGTGGGTGGGGGTGGGGTGGGTCCATATCCTATTTAAAACATGGTCAGAAGAAAAAGACAAGTGACATGGTCTCAGGCGAAGAGCAGGCAAATGGAAATCAAAGATAGAAGTAAAGAAAATGGAAGGAAGACCTGCCCTCATGTTTTTATCATATACGTCTGTTTATCAATTAAAATATTAATAGCGCAACAATGCATATTTGTCATATATTTTCCATCAAAATAATGGAGAGGAAGGGTGACAACAGGTGGAATGGCCAGGACTTTGAGTTGCTAAAGCAAACACAAAGTTCCTCATCACAGGCTTGCCTAGGGCAGGGCCTGACCATAAAGTGTATTTTCTTTAGAACTCGCTGCAAACAAATATTTCTTCCTTTTAGTATTTTAATACAAACATATTGGTAAAAATCCTTATCAAACAAATACAAACTATAACAACTGACTTAAAGATTTAAAGACATTGAGAAGCAGGATGGGGATGGTAGAGTGCACTAATCTACCTCAGAGACCTCCTAAAGGTCTGTATTTCCCTTATTCTAGAGAAGCACTTCCTAAATTGCCACGTGTCCCTCCTTTGGCTGCTTTCTACCCCTCCCCACAAGTTAACATGTGTTGTGTGAAGAGAAAGAAAAGCTCCTTAGTGAAACACATTTGGAAAACACTCTACACTATATGCCCTTCTTAGAGATTTCTGGTGCACTTGGGCATATTTAAAGGGCATCAAAATATTTGAGAGGCTCTGGGAAAGGAGAATCCGTGTAACTGACTCAGCATTTCCCAAGTTTAAATCCCCATCCTGTCCCTACCTTCACCCCCAGGAATACTCATTAGCATCTCACAGGCCTCTAGTCTCCTCTAGTAGAGTGTTTGGGAAATGCTATTCCATAGATACAAGTATTGTGTCTTCTTGCTACATTGAAAGGATTGTGAAGATTTACAAGACTTACCGAAAGGATCTACTTAATATCCTGAGAGTTCAGATTTTTGCTCAAATATGGCTTCTTGGTACAATTGTTTAGCTTTTGCCCTATCATTCTCCTAATTGAAACATCATCTGTGTTGGGAAATAATTGTTTTGTGATTCCTGTAAAAACAACAACAAAACACAGAAAAACACTTTGTCAGAAGGATGTAGACTCACAGATGCAGAGAACAAACCAGTGGCTGCCAGTGGGAAGGGATGGGGGAGGGGCGATATTGGGTAGGGGGGTAAGAGGTACAAACTACTATGTATAAAATAAGTTATAAGGATATATTGTACAACTGGCAATATAGCCAATATTTTATAAGTATAAATGGAACATAAACATTAAAAATTGTGAACTACTATATTGTACACCTGTAACTTATATAATACTATACATCAACTATACTTGAATAAAAATAAATTAATTAATTTTAAAAAACCACTTTATCAGGCCTCTGCATCTTAAGGTATGAACTGAAATAAAACACCAAGCAATTCACATTATAATTTTGTCTCTATTTTGAAAAAGCAGCCCAACACCCATGAGATATTTAAATAGATGAATCTCTAGGCAGATTTTTCAAAGCAAAGCAAGAGATAACAAAAGTCTATATCATAAACTGAGAGCATACATATATGTCTTCCTATGGTACCATTCAGCTTTAACCTTGCTGCTTGCTCTGAATGCTAAGTGCCCTTGATCCAAAATGCTGGGAATTTATTTTTACCCATTCCCAACATCAGTTGAAACAAGCAGATTCTGACTGACTCTTTTCCAACTAAGAAATGATGCACTATTAAAATATAGAGAGCTGTGATTCAGTGAGTCCTTAAATTTGTTGGATATTTGCAAAAAAATTACTTGATAACCTAAATTATTATATTTAAGGAGGTTAATTAACTTAAAAACCATAAGTAGGATGGTTAAATTAACTCTGTTTTTTTCTGAGTAAAAGATAAGGGATATTTCTAACCAAGATAAGAAAAAGAAAATAAGACATAAACTGTTACTAAAATTTTGTTGGAAAGGATTTTGAAAATTTACTTTTCTAAAGCTATGAATTTTATGAATTCAAACTTTTCAGTGATATAAAATTCATTTTTATTTTAATAACCATTTTTAATGTAAAGTTGTTATACAAAATTCCCCATATATCATAAGAGGTTTAGGCTATCCTCAGATTTTTCTCTCATAGAAAAATAAACTTGAAGAATAAAAAAGATAATGAAAGAACAACTTAAAGTTGAATGGTAAAATAATTTCAGATTCATGTGACAATATAATACAAACACATTATCACCTATGATTTCTTGAACTTCATTCTGATTCATAGCTGGTTTCACTGCCTTGTCCCTTGAAGTAGAGGATTTTGCCCCCGTCAGGCTGTGTGTGGCCATGTATTCATTTGTGTAGAGCACTTGCATTAAATCATTAATAAACTTCTGAGGCTTGCTCTTGTTGCAACGGGCAATCTGCCATTTTTCAATCTTGAACTAAAAAATTAAAAATAATAATTGAAATAACTGAAAAAGGAAAGGAAAGGAATATCTGAAGAATATATTACTCATTGAATTAATACAGACCAGAAAACAAAACCAAGTCTTTAAGGTGATGTATGAGACTTTTAATATATATTGTACATTTCAGGGGTTAGAGTTAGATGTTAACTTTGAGATAATTCCCAACATATATGAGGTATTTGTTCTAGAGTGTATACAAATTCTTGTCATGTAATCTGGATTTGGTGCTTTAAGGATTAATCCATACTTAACATTTCCTACTAAGCATGGTAGCATAATAATGGCCCACTGACAATATTCACATCGTTATCCCTGTAACCTTTGAATACGTTACCTTATATGGGAAAATCAACTTTGTACGTGTCATTAAAGTACCTTGAGATGGGGAAAATATGCTGAGTTATCCAGGTGGGTCCAGTCCAATCACGTGAGCCTTTTTTTTTTTTTTTACACTTAAAATTTGTGTACTTTATTGCAGGTACGAATATGTATATTTACATACACATATAACTTTATGTTTATAAATATATACACACAGTATCTGGTACGTAGTAAGCACATCATAAATGTTAATAATAATAATGAAAATGGCTAACATTTATTGAGCACTCACATGAGCCCTTAACTGCTGAAGAGGGAGGCAGAAAGAAGACACAGAGGAAGGAGGAGAGAATAGAAGAGTGAGAGGGCTTTGCCTGCCCTGACTGGCTTTGAAGATGATGGAAGTGGACCATGAACCAGGGAAGGGGGATGCCTCTAGAAGCAGGAATGGCCTTCAGTTTATAGTCGACAAGAAAACAGAAAACAGGGAACTCGGCTCTAGAAGCATAAGAAACTGAGTTCTACAGCAACCCCCATGGACAGGAAACAGATTCTTCTCCAGAGCCTCCAAAAAGGAGAGTACCTGCCAACACCTTGATTTTACCGCATTTCTGACCTACAGAACTCTGAGGTGGTAAGTTTGTATTATTATAAATCACTAAGTTTGTGGGAATCTGTTACACAGCAAAGGAAACCAGTACACTAAGATTCAAATATTCTGAATGTTAGATAGTGAGCATTTAATTACTGCTCTTGAAGGCATAATTTCCCAGGCCGATTCTAACAAAACTTGTATTTTTAGCTTCTATTTCTTGATTAAGAGAAGTCGGGAAAGTAGAAGAATTGTGTTCTGCCAGCATGTACAGCCTAAAATTCACCTTGTCTCAATGATACAGTTTTATAACCTTTAATGCATAGTTGTCCTTCTGTCACTGGTTTAAGAATTTCCTAGTTTAATAACGTCATCATTGTCCACCATTTGACTTTAATTTTCTGAACTGGATATTCATTTCACAAATATTAGATTTATTGTAAAAGACTGTTTTACGTAGTCAGAATATTATGATTGACCTAAAGTTACATAAAGTGATCTGATAAGACAGTGATTATGTTGTACAGTAATTTTAATTTTGTATGTAACTGTATCCCAGAGAAAGATGGGATGGTCTACCAGCTGACCTGTTTCTCATCCACGTGATGCTCCTCCTCAGTTTTCAAGGAAATTGGTGAACTGTAATTAGAATTAGAATTACTACATGTGGAGGCAAATGAATCTGGTGAGGAGTTATTTGTTGCTCTCCAGAGGGTGGACGCAGACGTGGACAGGGTTCCTCCACCCTTGAGCAGGGCCTCCGCCATACCAACCAATTCTTCAAACTGGGTGACGGCCTGAGGTAAAACTAAAATGGCAAGAAAAAGTAGTACTTTACAAATACTTGGCATAGCAGCATAGATACATATTTTCTATGATGTGTATATGCATAGAAGTATGTAGACCAAACTGTTAACACTTGCTATCTTTGGAAAATAAACATGGTAAGAAGAATGGTTGGAACATATTTACTTTTTTTTTTTTTGGTGGTACGCGGACCTCTCACTGTTGTGGCCTCTCCCGTTGCGGAGCACAGGCTCCGGACGCGCAGGCCCAGCAGCCATGGCTACGGGCCCAGCCGCTCCGCGGCATGTGGGATCTTCCCGGACCGGGGCACAAACCCGTGTCCCCTGCATCTGCAGGCGGACTCTCAACCACTGCGCCACCAGGGAAGCCCTAACATAATGGTTTTAAGACTTGATTCTTTTTCTAATTGCTAATGATGTTATTTGAAGGTGTTTAAGGAGACATTACTGATTCTATCACCTTCCATCAGGCCAGTTTAAGTGACAAGATAAAATAAACCGTTTCTCACAGATTGAAATAAATTTTCTATGGCCTTAGTGCATGATTTGCCAAGGAGTCAAAGGCCATCAAATTAGTAAAAATTCATGGCCACAGTTCAAATCTATGTGTTCACATATTAAAGATGGATTTTGGTAATCAACTGAATGTTCTCTTTGTTCCTTTTTTTAAATGGAAACTTACACATTCAAAGCTTTCATGCCTCCATGTTAAATGGCCTTCTCTTGTTATATCTAGTTTCTTTCCTAAGGACAAATAACATTTTGTTGGAGTTGGAAGACACCTTGAACCCTGTGTAATTCAACTCCTCACTCTATGGTTGGGGGTAATGCCTACTGGAGAGGTGAAAAGACTGAAACTTTTTTGTACTTTTCTAAGCATATTATTGAGCTATATAATCTTTGGAATAATAGCTGATTGGAGACCTGAAAATCAGACATATTGATGACATGTCCAAATCAATACATTTAGTACTATGTTAGTAGAAAAATTTTTAAATCTGCTAAAGAAGAAAATCTTATTTTATATTTTTTCAATTAATATTTGCTAAGCACCTCTCATGTGCCAGACAGTTGTTCAATCAGCAATTATTTATTGAGCACTTAATAATATTAGACATTTATCTAGCTTCTACTCTGTGCCAGGCACTATTCTGGGAACTTTACTGATGTTCATTTGTTTACTCCTCATTGCAACTCTCTGAGATAGGTATTATCATTACCCGCAATTTACAGATGAGGACAGTTAGGCAACGAGAGGTTAAATAACCCATCAGGGTCAACTCAGTGAAAAGAAGAGGCAACATTCAAATTCAGACTCTGCCAATTCCATGCTATAAACTTCTATGTCATGCCAACTCTCAGCATTTGCCCACCACTCTGTTAGGTGCCAGGGATGAGACTGGGAGCAAAACCAGATGTGATCCTAGACTCTTGGAACTGGGAGGGGGTGGGGGTATTGTTTACCTAACCATGCTGTATGTAAAAATTTGGCCTGCTCAAAGAAGGTCTGGCCACCTGTCCTAACCGCCACCCACCACCCCCCAGTTCCTGAGAAGTAACCTCTCAACCCTTGAATTTCCCGAGCGATAGCAGGAGTGTCTTTGTTATTCATGGTGAGCCCCTTAGAACACACCTGATTTATGTTTATGCTAAGGAGTTTCTCAGGGTGGGGACAGTCACACCCAATAATCTTAGGGTAGAAGCTGGCCATAGCCAGAAAGCCAGAAAGACCATGTGGGCAATCAATCAGTGAATCAATCATGCTCACGTAATGAAGCCTCAGTAAAAACTTTGGACACCCAAGCTCAGAGAGCTTCCTGGGTGGACAATCCTCTGTGCATTTTGTTGTAACATATAAAGACTAGTAGGTAATATATCCTGAGGACAGAAGTTCCTCACTTGGAAACTAACCAGACTCTGCCCTATGTGTCTCTTCCAACTTTGCCTGGTTCTAATTTGTATTCTTTCCCTGTAATAAATGTAACCATGAATATAATAGGTTTTGGTGAATTAAATTTCTCTGGCAAATTACTGGACCTGAGGGTGGTTTTGGAAAACCCCTAAACTTGCAGTCAGTATCAGAAGTCTTAGAAGACTTGGCAGTCTAGAGGACTGTGCCCTTAACCTTGAGGTTTGGCTAACTCAAGGTGCATGCAAAGAAATAAAAAATCACAGTTGTTAAGGTCACAGAGGAGAGGCAAACAGCCTAGAGAGGGAAGGGCCACAGAGGGCTTCTCTTAGGAGGTCAAGATTGATCTGAAACCTGAAGGCTGAGCAGGAATTAAATAACCGGAGGGAATGAGGAGGTCATCAGAAGCATAGGAAACATAAGTTCTGTATTTGAGGAACTGAAAGAAGGCCAAAGCTGGAATGTAAAGAGAAAAAGGGAATTCTGCATTAAAGTGGGGTTTAAAGAATATTCACTGTTTTTTCTAATAATGAAAGTTATACATGTTCATTGGAATATATCCTTCTTGCCATTTCTATTTTTGTATATCTCTATTCATGTATTTTCTTTTACATAATTAGGACAATGCTATATGCATAGCATTGTATCATGGTTCTTTTTTCCAATTAAGACCATAAATTGAATATTTTACCTATTTTATTAAATCTTGGAAAATATGATCTTTTGAGGTCTAATTTGCTTAGAATCAAAGTCAAGATCTTATGTGAAGTCTGAGCAGAATTTAAGTAGGTAGAGGGGGATGAGTTTGACAAAAGGATATACCCAATTAGCTCACACTAATATGTTCGAGATATAGAACATTTCTGCCCACCCAGAAATTTGCCTCATGTTCCTTCCAAATCAGTCCCTGGACTCACCTCAGGGGAAACCATTAATGTGACTTCTTTAGTCAGAGACACGTTTTACCTGTTCTAGAATTCCATATAAACGGATACAAACAGTATATTCTCCTTTTTTTGGTCTGACTTTTTTGTTGTTGTTGTTCTGCATAATGTTTTGAGATTCATTCATGTTGTTGTGTCAGTCATTCTTTTTTCAGGAGGATGAATATTATTTTTATTTTTTATTGAAGTATAGTTGATTTACAATGTTTCAGGTGTATAGCAAAGTGATTCAGGTATGTGTGTATATATATATATATATATATATATATATATATATTCTTTTTTGTCGCTGAGTGACATTTCATTACATGGATACTCCACAATTAAAGTATCCATTCATCTGCTGATGGGTTATTTTCCACTTCAACACACGACTTTAAGGATTCCCTAATATCTCAAGGTATTGATGTCCTCTAATTTATTCAAATGCTCCTTTTATTCTTTTGGAATTTAGGTTGCTTCCAGTTTTTCTTGATTACAGACAAAACTCTTATGAACCACCTACCACACACATCTTTATATGCATCTCTGATCGTGTCAATGCTATAAATTCCTGAAAGCGTAACAATAGGCTCAGAGGTATAAATGTTTCCAAGACTCAGTTAATGTCATTGAATGGCTCTCTAAAAAGAGTCTTCCATCTTAAATGCCCACTAGCAAGGTAAGAAGTCAGCCACATCACTGCACCATCAACAAGAGGTGCTCATTATTAACAACAATATTCACTATTTTGATAGGTTAAAATTTTAGTACAATTATTTAAATTGTAATTATTGCAATTATTTGATTATTGTGAAGTTGAATACATATTTATTTGTTTATTGATTATTTGAACTTATTCTATGAGATACCTATTAGACCAAAGAATGTTAGTACTTTTTAAATTTTATGATAGCTTAGATGGTTTTTGTAAAGTGCTTATAGGAATGCCTAGTGCATTATAAACACAATGTATTAGCTATTGTTATTAATTCCTTAATAACACTTTAACCTTTATATCTTAAGCACTTTAACCTTTAATTTGTCATAAGTTGCAATTATTTTTCTTAGAGTATTTTAATTTTAGTACGTTTTAAATGTACACACTTACAATACACTTACAACTTACAACTAATAACTAACACTTACAACTAATAACAACCTGCTATATAAAATAAATAAAATAAAATTTTTAAAAAAGCACACACATATTTTTAGTTTTTACTTAATTAAAAGTAGCAGTCTTATGGAAGCAAACTAAGTGTCCATCGACAGATGAATGGATAAAGAAGATGTGGCACATATATACAATGGAATATTACTCAGCCATAAAAAGAAACAAAATTGAGTTATTTGTAGTGAGGTGGATGGACCTAAAGTCTGTCATACAGAGTGAAGTAAGTCAGAAAGAGAAAAACAAATACCGTATGCTAACGCATATATATGGAATCTAAAAACAAAACTGGTCATGAAGAACCTAGGGGCAGGATGGGAATAAAGACACAGACCTACTAGAGAACGGACTTGAGGACACGGGAAGGGGGAAGGGTAAGCTGGGACAAAGAGAGTGGCATGGAAATATATACACTACCAAATGTAAAACCGATAACTAGTGGGAAGCAGCTGCATAGCACAGGGAGATCAGCTCGGTGCTTTGTGACCACCTAGAAGGGTGGGATAGGGAGGGTGGGAGGGAGGGAGATGCAAGGGGGAAGAGACAGGGGGATATATGTATATGTATAGCTCATTCACTTTGTTATAAAGAGGAAACTAACACACCATTGTAAAGCAATTATACTCCAATAAAGATGTTAAAAAAAAAGTAGCAGTCTTTTCCTTAGTTCATTCATTTACTTTACACTTAGCAAGTCATTCAGATCAGTTAAATATTCACTCATATATTTCATACAGTTTAAACATCTTTTCACAAGTAAGTTTTTTTTCTCCCCGGATATATTTTTTTCTAACTTTTAATGTAAAAATTTAAACACACACACAAAATAGTAAACTCCCATGTACCCCATGCCCTAGTTTCCAACTCATGGCCAATCTTGTTCCACCTGTATCCCCACCCACTTTCTTCCCACCTCCAAAATTATTTCAAGCAAATCACAGGCATCATTTCATTTTATCTGTAAATATTTCCGTGTATATCTCCAAAGGTAAGAAATTTAAATATATATATATATAATATATGGTTTTATATATATATATAACCATAACACCATTGTCACAGCCAGAAATACTTAGCAATAGTTCTCAAATATCATTTAAAAAAAAAACCAAACTAGCAAGTGTTCAAATTTCTCTGACTGTCTCATTTTTGTTCTTGTCTTTAGCTTGTTTGAATCAGAATCCAAATAAAGTCCATACATTGCAATTAGTTGCTGTCTCTTTTACAAACTATAGGTTTCCTTTTCATCTCCTAGTTTTTTCCTTGCAGTTTATTAGTTGAAGAAACTGGGTCCTTTGTCCTGCAGGGTTTCCCACAGTCTGGATTCTGCTGATTGCACCCCTAAGGGGGTGTTTAACATATTCTTCCCTGTAGTTAGATCTAAAGGCTTGATCAGTGTTTTAACTTCCAGCAGGTGGCATTGAATGCATGGTTACCTTTTGTTGCGATATTAGCGGTCACTGATGATCACTGCCTAGATTCATCAGGGGTTGCAAAATGGTGATATCCTAATTCTTCATTTAGCTAGAATTCTACCAAGGGAAACTTTCTCTCATCAACTATTTGGCTACCCTGAGGTTCATTTCATATAATAATGGCAGGATAAATGCTTGATTTTTCAGTCTGTATTTGCCAGTTTTCAAAATAATGAGTTGGTTCTTTCAGATGACCATTAAGTTTTTTCTCTTTTGAATGAAGTCATGCATGTAAATATACATGATAACCAGTTGCCCTGATCATTATTATTGATGCTCCAATAATAATGATCTTTAGCCAGTGGGAATCTCTTCCAGTTGACACATCCACATGGTCTTTGCTGACCTCCTTGCTTTCTGGTAGGACAAGATTTTCATCTATATTTCCTGTTTGAGGCTCCTGACAAATCTTGTCCATTTCCTGTGCAAGTTCTGGAATTAGCCGTTTCTCCAGGGAACCCCAGCTCCCTTTAGTGGGGAACGGTATTTCAAGGCCACACCCAAGTGCTGGGAGTGCTCTTTGCTATTGGGTTCTTGTTTCTAGATCTCTTCGGTGAACAGTATTAGAATATACGTATTATTAATTTTTAAAGATAAAAATTCATCTTGTGTCAAAACCAGTACTCATTCAAATTCAGAACATGGAGTTTTAATTTAAACTGTACAGTTATGTTTTTAGTACGCCACATGGTGTGAAATGAGAACCTAACTTAAACCTGCCCCTCCCCGCCACATTGGAATATCAGTTTTCCCAGCACCATTTGTTGAATAATTCATCCTTGTCCTAAATGGCTTGCAGGACTCGCTATGTAAATTGTCAGGCCCATTGCAAATGGAAAATGCAGGACTCCTTGTTCAAAGCTTCTTCAGAATTTTAATATGGTGACAGTATTTTTAACCAGTATGGGGGCCTTCCTAGGAGCAGGGCCCGGTGTGACTGCACTGGTCATCCTACAGTGATAAGCAGACACTATATGGCACTCACCTTACCAGGTTCTGCGCTGAATACTTTACATGTCACCCAGGGAAGTACTTTTATCATTTCCATTCATCTCACACTCAGTTACACAGCTAGTAGGTGGCAGAGCCAGGATTTGAACTCAAGTGACTTGGCCCCTGTAAACCCATGCTCTTGTCCTCTGTGCCACAGTGGCTCCAGGACATTTCTTCCCTGTATGGGAGGTATTATCCAGGGATGTGTGTTCTGTTCCATCGACCTGCTGGCTCTTATCCTAGTAAGTTGCTTTTAATTATCAGAACTTTATATGAGTTCATGTTGACAGTTAGGCCCTCAGATTCTTTTTCAGAATGTTCTTAATTGATTTTGCCTATTTATTCTTTCAGGTTAACTTTAATATAATTATTGTCAAATTACCACAAAAATCAAAATCAAAACAAAACAATTATGGGCATTTGATTGGGACTCTAGTCAAACTGTGAGTTATTTTGAGATGAATTGGCATCTTCTCATCTATGAATTTGACGTCTCTCTATTTAGATTTGTGTATTTCTCCATTGACTTTTTAATTTTTCATCATAGATCATACACATTTCTTGTTAGGGTAACTAGTAGATATCTTATAGTTATTTGTAATTAATGTGTAGATTCTTTTTAATTATTTTTTTTAGGAATAAAACCAGCAATTTCTGATCTATAAGGAAATTACTGATTTTTTTAAAAAAATGGTAGATATTACATTTGGGGCACCTATTATGTACTAGGCATTTATTATTTTTTAAATACAATAAGGCTTATAATGAAAAATAGCAGTCCTCTGCCCTACCGCTCACCACCCTGGATTACCTACTACTCCTAGAGGGAGAACTTCTGATCCACTTACCTGTTTCTCTGGTAGTTACCTTCATAGTCTTAAATAATAATAAGCATATACAACTACTCTTTTATTTTTTCAGATTCATATAATTATTTATTGACTTTCAACTACGTAACATGACAAGGCAGCCCTCTTTCAACTCCTCCCCCAGCCACACAGAAACACACACACGCGGTACCCACATGTGCAAACACATACACACTCTTCTTCTCTCCATCATCCCAGGATAGTTGTAACACAACTGCTACTTCAATAAATACTGTGCTTACATTATATAGTGATGTAATTCTCAATTCCTTTCCTTTAAAACATGACTTTTTTCCTAGAGTTAAAATGATCTCATTTTTAAAAGCTTGCTTATTATTATTTAACTGTTTCTCTGACTTAAACATCTCAAAACTTCCTACCAGAGGTGTAAAATCTCCTTGCAGTATGTTTGGTAGATGACATCATGTCATCTATCAATTTCATTTTTTTTTTCAGTGATCTCTCTCCTGTAACCCCTGTACCTGTCCACCTCTAGACCAGCTGCTTCCAGGCTACTGTGGACCTGTCACCCTGGAGTGTCCCGTCACTATTATTCTGTGGCTACATCCTGTCCCTCTCCTGTACTGGACTACCTGTTTTCTGATTGACTTTCTAGATTCACTCTCTCATTTTGAAGGAGCACACCCTCCCTTAGCTTTTGAAAAAGAAAGCACAGGAAGTACATTGAGACTTCATAAGTATGAAAATATTATTATTCTGCCCTCACACTTGGTTGATGGTTTCACTGGGTATAGAAGTCTAGGTTTAAATCATTTCCCTTTAGAATTTTAAAGGCATTGCTCAATTATCTTAGAGCTTCCAGTGTTGCTGGTGAAAAGTCTGATGTCACCTGACTCCCATTCCTTAGCGGATAACATTGCTTGTTCTCTCTGAAAGCTTCTAGATTTTCCCTTCCTGGTGTTCTGAAATTTCACACTGTTATGGCTTAGATAAGCCTTTTTGCTTTTGGTGGTATCTTTTTGATGTGCAATAAACTTTTACTAATTACTACTTCAGTGATTCACTGGTTTTACTTTGGCTATTTCTGAAACTTTGACAGCTTTCTACTATATTTAAATGAACCTGGGCAAAACATAATTGATTTTTCCTTCTTTACTGAAATCTCATTAGTTAATAGAGTGGAGTTTTCGGCTGAGGCATTGTTTTCCCTGGGTATACATTCATTCTTTACAAATAGTGATAATTTAATACCCTTTTGCACAATAGACATACCACTTTTTTCCTTTTATATCTTATTGTGCTGGTCAGTTGTGGTCCACAAGATATGTTTCAAATGTTTAACACATGCACGTAGAGCACACACACGTCTGTCATTCTGAATGTCTAGAATGGCATATACATTCTGCTATTTTTCTTAGTTAGCAGGCTTTATAGACAGATAAACAGCTCTGATTCTTAGTTCAAAGAGGAATATTGCTGAGCAAAAGTTAACTAACCACTCTGCACTCTCCTCTCAGACCCCTTTCTTATTTGGATTATACATTAAATTTCAACTTTCTGACATCTTCCTAGTTCCCAACTGTAGCTTCACAAGGAGGCCTACTATGGCCATGATATTTTAAACTGTAAAACACCCCCTCTCCCTCAAATCCCCATCCTCCTTTACCTCTCCTATTTTTTCCATAGCATTTATCACTAGCTAACATATTGTATAATTTACTTAATTTTACTTAATTGTTATTTTTCATGATTTTGACTGCTTGCCTCACTGGAATGTGAGCTCTGTGAGAGTGGCGATCCTTGTTTTGTTCACTGGGTTTTCCTAGGTACTTAGAGCAGTGCCTGACATACAGAGGACCTTGTAAATATTGACTGAAAGAAGAAATGCATGCATGAATACTGCAGTGGCAGTTGGCAGTTCCTGACTCTTCCTGTTGCTTGAAGTCTAACCAATAGCCAACTTTACTTTGGTTTCTAAGGGTACATACTAGTGTGTGTGCATGCAGGGGGGCAGACAATATTAAATACAGAATAGAGTATGTAGACTTTTAAGTGCCAAAGAGGAAACAAAACGGGAAGGGATAAAAAAATGTTGCAGGGGGAGAGAGGTTGAAAGTTTAGATGGAGGGAGGAGGTCAGGGCAAAGATGAATTTACAGTGAAGATTTGAAGTACGTAGGGTGCAAACTATGTGGATATCTGGGGAAAGAACATCCCAGGCCAAGGGAACAGCCAGTACAGAGATGCCGACGTCAGGTCACGTCTGATGTCTTTGGAGGGAAAGCAAGTGGTCCGGTGTGGCTGGATCACAGAGAAGGATGGGGAGAGAGTAGAAAACAAGGCCAGAAAGGTATGTGGAAGGGAGGTGGCTGGATCATGTAAGGACTCAAAGATCATAAAACCGACTTCAGTTTTACCCCACGTGAGGTAGACGTGCACTGGAAGGGTCTGCAGAGAGGAGTGACGTGAGCTGGCCTACATTTAGCAGGATGTTCTTGCTGCTGTGTTGAGAGTGGACCACACAGTAGCATGAGCAGAAGTGGCAACACCAGTGAGGAAGCCACCATGATAACCTGGGTAGGAGATGCTGGTGGTTTGGACCAGAGTGGCTGTAGTGGGGGTGGTACAAAGAACTGTATTCCAGAGATATTTTGAAGGTGAAGCCAGTAGGATTTGCCAATGGACTGAGTGTAGGGTGTAAAAGAAATACAGAAATACAAGACAGCATCGTGGTTTTTGAGTTGAGAAACTGGAACAATGAAGTTAGCATTAACCGAGGCGAGGAAGAAAGAGAGGAGCAGGTGGCAGGGGAAGAGTGGGAATGTGGTCGTGGGTGGTGGTGTTTGTCTGAGATGCCTGCCAGTCTTGTCAATACGCAGTTAGCCCATGACTCTGGAACTAAAGGGAGAAGTCCAGGTTGGAGATAAGTCATAGTTATTGATGGATTTAGCACCATAGAATTGGATATGATCCCCTATGGAGTGAAAGCAGATAGAAAAGAAAGAAGTCCAAGGACTGAGCCTGGGGCATCATCAAATATTTAGAGGATAAGATGATGAAATGAGGCAGCCATATAAACTGAGACGGAAAGCTCAGCAGTGGAGGAGGAATGTGGTGCCCTAGAAGCCAAGGAAGGAGAGGTAGCCAAGGTGTCAGATGTAACAGGGCACTTAATGTGATCCTTGAGAAATGACCTTCGGGCTTAGCAATATGAAATGTTATGGGCTGAATTGTGTCCCCCCAAAAAGAAATGTTGCAGTCTAAGCCCCAGGACCTTAGAATGTGACCTTATTTGGAAATAGGGTCTTTATAGATGTAATCAAGTTAAAATGAGGTCATTAGAGTGGGCCTTAATCCAAAATGACTGACATCCTTATAAAAAGAGGGAAGTCTGGACACAGAGACAGACAAGCCCACAGTGAGGTCATCACATGAAGACTGGTCTTAATGCTGCCTCAGGCCAAGGATCAACCAGAAGCTAGGAGAGAGGCCTTCCCCAGCGCCATCAGAGGAAGCGTGGCCCTGCTGACACCTTGATTTTGGAATTCTGCCGTTTAAGCCACCCAGTCTGTGATACTTTATCATTGCAGCCCTAGGAAACTAATACATGGAGGTCATTGGTGATCATGAGAAGAGACATTACAATGGAATGACAAGGACCTAATTGAAGTGGGATACAAAGGGAATAAAAGGGGGAAAATTGAAAACAATGTATAGGGTCAACATGTAAGGAGTTTTCCTACAAAGGGAAGGAGAGAAGCAGGGTGGAAGGCAGAAAAGCAAATGGCCTGAGAAAGGTGGGTTTTTTTTGGTTTGTTTGGTTTTTTTAATGGGAGAAATAATTGTATGTCTGATGCTAATGGGATGATTCATTAGAGAGAGTGGGGAGGATCTCTGGAGCTCTGTCCTTGATCAGCAGAAAGAGGACGCATAGATGGACATACTGCCTTTGGCTGGACAAGAGGACAGGTCACTCATGGGTGACAGGAGAGGAAGTGGAGGTTAATACAAGCACAGGTGCAGGGAGCTGACAGTCTTTTCACATCCTCCAAGTTCTCCATGAAGCAAAGGCACCAGCTGAGAGTGAGGATATGGAAGGTGTGGGAAGCTGGCAGAGAGAGGAGAAAATGAAACAGCAACTCCAGAGTGAGGGACAGAGAGAAACTGTTCATAGTGATGATTCTTTTCATATACTATATTTTTAATATTATTTTTTGTCTGTGCTGCGTGGCATGTGGGATCTTAGTTCCTGACCAGGGATGGAACCCGCATCCCCTTAACTGGAAGCACGGAGTCTTAACCACTGGACTGTCAGAGAAGTCCCCTTCGTATACTATTGAAACTGATTTGCTCCTCTTGCATTTAGAATTTTCTCATCTAAATTTATGAAAAAAATGGATCTAATTTTCTTTTGGGGGGGGGTCCACGTGTCAAGTTCTGGTGTTAATAAAAACAGAGACAGAATCAATAGTGATGATTACTGAGCACCTATCATGTATCAGGCCCTGGTAAAGCATTTCTTCCAATTATCTAATTTAATCATCTTGGCAAGAAGGACATGAGAGATTGGCTCCACTGTGTAGATGAGGAAAGTGAACCTGGGGCTGAGGGCAGGACAGTGACAGGGCCAAGGCTTACAGCTAGTAAGCAGGGTTGGGATTCAAACCAAAGTCGGTGACTTCAAGATCAATACTTGAACCAGCAATGTATGCTAACTTTATCAACTAGCTTTTCATCTTACTCTACGTTCTGGAACAGATGGTATAAAAATAAGAACAATCTGTTCTTCGAAAATTGCAAAAGCCTCACCAGGAAAAACCATCAATTATAAAGATGCAATATTTAAAGCGTAAAAAATAAGGAGAGAATGGCTTGTTGGTGGAATAAACATCTTATTTCCATTCATGTGTGCCTGTTTCTACTTAAAATTAGGAGGCCTTCAATTTAATCAATATCTGTAGGAACTCATCTGAGCCATTACTCTGTCAATCTAGCTCACCACAATGTTCTGTCTCCTACAATTTCTGCCTCCCCAAATATTGTGGAATTGTCTTCTTTATTTCCACAGCCATTGCCCTAGGCAAGGCTGCCATCCTGTTAGTCCAATGACTGTAATACCTTCAAAAGTGGTTCTCCTCGACTCTCCTTTCTGTGCCCCTTGTACTCATTTTGTACACAGAAGCCAGAGGGATTTATTTTTAAAATACTCTGTGTATTTACTGTTTTATAACAGAATGCTGCCCCACATAGGATATATTGCCAAATATTCAGCTGTACAAAATAGTGCATGATGCCTAACTACAAGTGGAAAACATAATTAAAAAAAAAAAAACACTTAAACACAATATAGGATTCTGCAAAAAGGCATTATTCCAGGTTGTTTTTAATTTTCTTGGGCCTGTCTTTCCCCTTTATGTCTTCAGTGGAATGTGATTATTTTCCAAACCACTGCTCCCAACCCCAAACCTGAAATTTAATATGTGGAATCTTTAATTCCAGTAAGTCTATAAGAGATCACAACAGGCCCCATTTTCTAGTGCTTTCCTTAGCAGAGGAGAATGAGATAAGTACATCATGAACACCTTGACATATCTGTTGTCTTACTGATCTTTTCTCTCTAAGCCTATATTAAACACTCAATAAATATTTGTTGGACAGTATTAAATGAATATGACATTTGGTATTTTGTAGGAATAATCTAAAATTTTTTTATCAATAAACTAGAGGCTTCAGTAGAGTACATCCATATTAAATAATGTAATCATAGATTTTCTTAAAATGTGGTTTTTGATTTTTTTTCTCTAAGGTACTGAGTTTTTCATTCTTGACAGCTGATTTCAATACTTTCCCTCATCAAGTATTTTTCCTTTCATCTAAAAATGTCAATTTTCTCTAAGTTTACCTTGAAGCATGACCAAAGACTGTCGAAGGCGGCTGTTTTCTTTCCGGATGTTTGTTAGTTTTTGTTTCAGGCCTCTTATTTTTGTGCACAATTCCTCCTTCGACAATTCTGCTAGAGGGTCTTCATCCTCACTGGAGCTCTCACCGGGCAGAAAGGCATTTCCCGAATACGGGTCTCTCTAAAATACAAGGCAGGCACAACAAAAGCATCAAGGCAGCTCTCGTGGTTTATCCTGTGTTCTGGATGCTGCTGGGACTTAATTAGACCTACAGGCTCCTGCTTTTCCAGGAGGGGAGCTGAGCCCTTGCGAGTGATCTAGCCTCAGCTTGGTCCTCCACTATACAGGGGAACTCAGAATAAAAGAGGACATCAAAGTTTCACACACACACACACGTCTCTTTCAAAACAGTAATCAGGAGCTTCCCTGGTGGCGCAGTGGTTGAGAGTCCGCCTGCCGATGCAGGGGACACGGGTTCGTGCCCCGGTCCGGGAAGGTCCCACAGCGGAGACCTGTGCAGCGGAGCGGCTGGGCCCGTGAGCCATGGCCGCTGAGCCTGTGCGTCCGGAGACTGTGCTCCGCAACGGGAGAGGCCACAACAGTGAGAGGCCCGCGTACCGCGAAAAAAACAAACAAAAACAAAAACAAAAAACAGTAATCAGGATTCTGACTTTCAGCCTAACTTCAATGAAAAACACAAAGTAGAAAAATAGTATAACAGAGTAGAATCAACCAGACCACCATTCAGATCTTTGTAACTCATCTACGTCCTCCATTTCTCTCCCGACACCTCATCCACAGCCTCTTTGTTGAGACTATGCCATGAGGCTAATTTGGGGGTTTATTGCATCAGAGAAAGGAGAAAGATTTACCCAGAACAAAGCACTGACGTCTACCTTTTAGTTTCAAAAATATTTTTTAAGGACAGCAGGACAATAGTCCGAAAACGTATGCCTTTGAGTCGTAAAACCCAGGCTTTGTTGAGGCAGAAAAGAATTTTCTCAAATTACTAAGGTGGCCTTTACATTAATCCAAATCTGGAAAATTGGAGCACAGAAGGAAATTTATAAAGATCCAAATCTAGAAGCCTGGAGTATGATGTTTATAAAAATAAACTTTAGGGCTTCCGTGGTGGCACAGTGGTTGGGAGTCCGCCTGCCGATGCAGGGGACACAGGTTCGTGCCCCGGTCCGGGAAGATCCCACATGCAGCGGAGCGGCTGGACCCGTGAGCCATGGCCGCTGAGCCTGTGCGTCCGGAGCCTCTGCTCCGCAACGGGAGAGGCCACAGCAGTGAGAGGCCCGCGTACCACAAAAAAATAAAAATAAAAAAATAAACTTTAGAAGACATAAAGGCACATGTACACCAGAACACAACATTGTGAATCAACTATACTCCAATAAAAATTTTGAAAATAGAGAGAGATCAAGAAAGTTCCTGCTGAATAGGAAGCGAAGAGACCTCCTGGGGCCAGGCTGAGGAGCAGGAAGGACAGAAAGTCAGATTCCAGTGTCTGCTCTTCCTGCCCCGACCTTTGTGGGGAAGAGAGGTGGATCAACGGGGTTAGGGTAGATGATAGAAACATCCAGATGAATGAGGGGCAGTCCCAGGGCAGCAGGGCCAGCTCCGTGCTTCTCAGCACATCATAAATGCCCTAAAGGGGCCCCATGTCCAGCAACACCAGGGCAACACGGTGCCTTCTGGGCCACGGATCAGAAATGGACAAAATTGGTGTCTGAACAAATGGACCAGAGACAATGTCCAGACTCCCCAGAGCTCATGCAAAGAAGCTGGAGAATCCAGAGGATCCCTGTGTCCCGGTCAGGAACTGGGTAAGTGCTGGGGGAACTGGTGAACAGAGAGGCTACAGGGTGCCAAAACCTTACAGAAGATGGCAGCGGGTCCCAGCACAGCAAACGTCAGCAGATGGTGCCAACAGAACCCCCTGGGAGCTGGAGGGAATGCTGTGCCTCAGCAGTAACAGTACTGGACACTAAGGAAACACGCAGAAGACTTAGAGCCTGGGCAGAAGACCAGCAGTCCTTCCCCAGATGCTGGATGATACGTAAGACTCCTCAAAACTTGAAACACTTCCCAGGAAAAAAACAGGAAGTGGAGGAGAGTGAGAATCTAGTCTCCATTGAGACTTAAACCCTGAAGTGACTGAAACTATACCAATACCTCAAAGGGATTTTAAACACCAGAACACTCTAACTGGGCTTCCCTGGTGGCCCAGTGGTTAAGAATCCTCCTGCCAATGCAGGATACACGGGTTCGAGCCCTGGTCTGGGAAGATCCCACATGCCGCAGAGCAACTAAGTCCCTGCGCCACAACTACTGAGCCTGGGCTGTAGAGCCCGCGAGCGACAGCTACTGAAGCCCATGCGCCTAGCCTGTGCTCTGCAACAAGAGAAGCCACCGCCATGAGAAGCCCGTGTGCCGCGACGAAGAGTAGCCCCCTCTCCCAGCAACCAGAGATAAGCCCGTGTGCAGCAACGAAGACCCAATGCAGCCAAAAATAAAATTTAAAAAAAAAAGAACACTCTGTAATTCACTGTCAATGGACAAGTTCAAGCTTTCCCCCCTCCCCCTTTTCTTATCTAGCAGGGATGGAGAATTGAAAGCCAGATGAGATCAGTTATAGAAAATACAATTATATTTTTGTATGATCAGTAATGTATACATTCAACCTCACTCCTTATTTTACAAGTATACAAATCTATGTATGTATACATATTTCATTATTCCACTTGTGTGTGACATATATAATATATATAATGGTAATGAAAATTACTATTGTTCTATGTTGGCAAGTAGCTAAAGTACTCATACTAGATATATAAATCTTTAATAAAAAAACTGATGCATTTGGTTAAATAGAAACGAAATATTTATTTTAAAAAACTGAAGGATGCCTATTGAGATCATAGTTCTATGCCAAGTAATTGGGAAAAATAGAATATATGGTCTAGTTCTTGCAGCAATTTCCCACAAGAGAGAAATGAAATCAAGCATAAATCCATTTATAAGCATCATTGGAAGACAAAGTTAATAGACAATAGATTGGGATAAGATATTTGCAAAATCTAAAACCACATGAAACTAATTTCTACAGTAGATATGGTATATGCGCCAATCAATAAGAATGGAACAGGAACCCACCAGAATAGACTAAGAAACCCAACAGAAACTATAAAAACTCAATAGAGAAATGAACAGTGGCAGAGACTGCTGGCTATCACCAGGTATTTGTTCTCCCATTCTTCTACAGTAATAGGTTTTTAGCTCAGCAGATAGGTGTCAGCTAGATTACATTTCCCAGACTCCCGGACAGCTCAGTGTGGCTATGTGACTAAGCTTCCGCCAATCAAATAAGAGTAGAAACAATGTATACCACTACTGGGTCATGACCTTAGGAGGAATGGGCTGGCCTTCTCCTGCCTGAATTCTATTTTTGTTGGCAGAGACGAAGGCATGCAGGTGGGAGCTGGAGTAGTCACCTTGACCCAGAGACAGAGGCTGTGTGTTCAGGAAGGTAAATGAACAAGATAAGAGGGATCCTCAACATTTTGGCACTGCTACAGCAACTAGGACTGCTCTTGCTATTATATGAAAGGGAAATAAACTTCCATCTTTATACGGCACTGTGATATTTGGGTCTTTGTTACAGCCTTTACAACATGCATCTTAACTAATGCAGATTTTGGTACCTAGAAGCTGGATACCCAAAACTTGACATATGTTTGAATTACTTAGAGGTCAGGTTATGGTCAAAAAGAGCAAAGGTATAACATGCTGGAAGATTGTTGACTCTTGTTAGACCTTGGTGATGACACATTTGGTAAAACCGTCGCCTGCAATGCCTTGGAAGGCACACCATGTACTTATTGAGACTGGAAAAAGAATGTCTGTGTGTATCAGTGATTTCTTGTCAGTGCTAGCTAGTTTGCAGAAATGGAAGGCTTTCTCCTTCCATCTGCATTTAGAATGTAGCATGCAATTTAAACTGAGTCCAGTCATGTTAAATCTTCAAGGTTTGAAAAAAGTGAATGACGTCTACATCTAAATTGTAAGAGATAAGAAAAAAAGCCTGTGAACTCAAGGCTTTCTCAAGAGCTTCTCTTTAAGTGTTCTCTGCCAGACACTGAAATCCACCCCAACAGCAAGCCTCAGCTTCAGTGCATTATCTTCAAGCTTTTTGTTTCATATAGCAATTAAGTCACTGCCAAAAGTTGGAGAGAAAAGAGGCTGAGCAGCCGTAATAAAAGAGGAGAGGTTTCAGGCTTGTTTATGACCAAATAAGATCTCTGGCTGTAGCTACTTGCAATGAAACCAAACAGAAAGAAATAGTCTGGAAAGTTATTAAGTTTTTGAGAAACACAATTTGCAAAAGAAACCATACTGGCCTGCTAGAGCAGGTGACTATTTTGCCCTCAAGGAACCACTGGACAACCCTCCCCCTCCAAAACCTGCACCAGCAAATTGAAACAAGATATAATTTTCTCCCATCAATTGCCAAATATATGAAATAAGGACATACATGCTAAGTGTTGGCAGGGAAGCACAACATGGAATCCCTTATGCACTGCTGCTGGGCATGTGGACTGATGTGGACATTCTGGAAAGCAATTTCATTGTCATATGAAAGCCATTACTCACCCTTCTAAGTGTTTATTCCAGAGACATTCTCACGCTGTTTCTTAAATGGACATGTATGCGGACATTTATTTTGTCATTGTTTGTAGTACCAAGATGCTGGAGGAAATCTAGGTTTTCATCATTGGAGGAAAGGATAAGTAAAATGATGCTATGCTTTGTTAGACACAACGTATCATATATAATAGCAATATAGATGTTAAAAACAGTGCTGATTGAAAAGTCAAACAGATTGAGCTATATATTATGATACCAATGTACTACTAAATGATGTGTGAAATGATGGAGCCATAAGGTTGTACAGTGCAGCATGATTTGTAAACAGAAAAAGATTGGAAACAAGCCACATGCATGCTAGGGGACAGTGGGTGATGATGTACAAAAGAGAAAGTCCTTTATATACTAGTGGAAAAATTGTCAGAATACATTAAGTAAAAAAGCAATGTACAAAGCAGCCTATCTAGTAAGTTACTTTTTGTGCAAAAGAGGGGATAAGAATATCTATATTCATATTTGCTTTATTTGAACAAAGAAACACTGGGAGGATAAACAAGAAAGCCATAAATGTGGTTACATGTGGTAGGGGGCCAGGAGTCAGGAACAGGGCTGGTGGGGACAGCTGTGTGGGAGACTTTTCACAGACACGCTATGTAGATATACAGATATATAATTTTTAGGCTTTTGATTTTTTTATTACTCAAAACTTCATCTTAAATTTAGCTTTCTGACTCTGTGCTTGTGCCTTCAACACTTTCACAAGAATTTTCTGCCCCTCCGTAGGAAAGCATATATGACCGGTCATGGACATGCTTAGCAGACACGGACCCACCATGGGCCTGGCTGACATGTTTCGTTTCAGGAAACCTCATAAGAACTTTAGGTCTCACAGCAACAACTTCTCAAAGTCGGCCTGGGCACATTCCACATGCAGATTTTGGTGCTTTCCCAACCTTCTGGGTTTAAGAGTAAACAATTCTATTGCCAGGGGTTCGGGACAGCCTCGTTTTGTCAGAGGCCGTGTTGTGGGGCAGCCTAGGGTGTGCGGCATGCCAGATGCTGGACCGTTCTCAGTGCCTCCAGACACTATCCCAGGAGAGTAAAATATATTTTAAACCATGAGAATGTACAGTATGTATTTTAAAAATTAAATGAAAATACATGCACATAAGCACTCCATGTATTACAAAGACACACAAATAAAAAATAAAGGATAAACAGGTGGATAGTTTGTCCAAAGTGTAAGAGGAGAATGGGAGTGGGGAATTCAGATCAAAAAGGAATAAATGAATAAATACAAATAAGAAAGGGGCCCTGGCCAAACCTGTGATGAGGATGGGCTGCAAACTGGAGTCAAAAAAAAAAAAAAAAAAAAGCAATAAATTTTAGAAGAGGTGTTCCAATTTCTCCAGTGGTTTTGGGAGGAAAAAAATATTTTCTGCCAGTTTGCTGATCTTTAATGTCCCAGGATATCAAGGAAAGTTTGGACAATGTATAATTGGCCACACTTCAATAGAAGCTGGTAAAATGGCTTGTGAATATATTTCTAATTCAACTTGTTTAACATTAAAAAGAGAACATGAAATTTTATTCCTTCAGTTGAATAAAGAATTAAAGGGAAGAATCTATTAATACAAGAGGGGGAAATGCACTAATAAATTGTGAAAGGAATTATGGAATTATGGCAGAGCAAGGGAAGAAAGTACCACCACAACAACAGCACACCAACCTGCCCTTTATCCAGGTCACTGTTCGCATTCTCTGAGTCCATCGTCTCCGTCCTTTTCCTCTTTCCTTTTCTAAGAGCTTGGGTATTGGTAATTTCCTCTGTTTGCAAGATCTTCTGCATTTTCTTAGTTAGTTACCAAAGGTTTTCTGAAATTGTAGGAGGAGGGAATGCCCATGAGATGGTGCTACTCTGGACGTAGTCCAAAAGTTAATGTTTTTCCTTAAAATGAAAAACAAACAAAAGGATCCATAATATGTTTACAACTGTATGTTTCATAAAGGGACTAGCCACTCAAGTAAATTATTTTACTCAATACTTCCTGTCATTCTTTCTCCCACTGGCTAATTCAGGACACACTTTCACTTGGTTCAAAATCATGAGGATATCATGTTTTCAGAACGTGGGATACAGGAAGTTGTCATTTATAAAATCAAATAGTATAAATTTTTTCCATCTTTTCAAGTTTTTTCTTGTCAATCAGTTATGAGGAGTCTAAAAAACAAAGTAGAAACCTTGTAAAATTATGCAAATGATTTGAGGACTGAAGTTATATAACTTTAGGAAAAAGACATTAATAATAGCAGATCTAGGGTCTTCCCTGGTGGTCCAGTGGTAAAGAATCCGCCTTCCAATGCAGGGGATGTGGGTTCGATCCCTGGTCAGGGAACTAAGATCCCACATGCCGCGGGGCAACTAAGCCCACGCACCACAACTACTGAGCTCACGCATCTCAACTAGAGAGCCTGCGTGCCACAAACTACAGAGCCCATGAGCCCTGGAGCCTGTGCACCACAACTAGAGAAGAGAAAACCTGGTCGCCACAACTAGAGAGAAGCCCACATGCCTCAACGAAGAGCCTGCGCACCTCAACGGAGATCCTGCAGGCCTCATTGAAGATCCTGCGTGCCGCAAATAAGAGCCGAAGCAGCCAAAGATAAATAAAATAAATAAATGAAAATAATAAATAAATCTTTAAAAATAATAATAGCAGATCTCATCAGGACAAAAAATATTCCAAGGGAGATCAATAAGAATGGCCTAGAAATTTGTTCTGTTTTTTTTCTGAAAACTCTGAAGTTTTGAGATGGAAGATTTTCTTTGGTGTAAACTTAAGAGTAGCACCATAAAGAATGCAAAAAAATCTCAAAGGCAACAATGCATTTCATTAAAGTTTTAAGGTAGAATCATTTTTTCAAAACCTGATAAAACAGATGATAGTTTTTAGGTTTAATAGTTTTGAAATGATCAAATCTAGCTTTTGCTGTGTATGGATGATTCAACACTTTTGGTCATAGCACCTTTTTTTTTTTTTTTTTTAATATTTATTTATCTGCCTGTGCCGGGTCTTAGTTGCGGCACGCAGGATCTTCCTTGCTGCATGCGGGATCTTCATTGTGGCATGTGGGATCTAGTTCCCTGACCAGGGATTGAACCCAGGCCCACTGCATTGAGAGCATGGAGTCTTAGCCACGGGACCACGAGGGAAGTCCCTGTAGCATCCTTATTACTTGCATATGTTGGTTTGTTTTCATGAAAAGATATTTAATTATAAATAATAAAACTTTACAGAAGAGACTAGCTTAAAGGGAGTTTGACAAATATGTGGATTGTTGAGTAGAAGGTAACTATACTCTTTACCAAATTACACCAAGTAATCCTTTTAGAAAATATGGTTCTTTTACCTATTTTAAGAGAAATTCATTATTCTCTACTCCAAGCATAAAATTATATTTAGTCTTTCCAAGATTGCTTGTTGTGACTTTTTGAAAACTTACTTTATGTTTTCAAATACATGAATAGTGCTTCAGCTAACACATGGGACTGGACTGTAATATCTAACTCACAAATATCAGAGGTCTTACTTAGTATCAAACTTTATTAATAATTTCAAAGATACAAGCAATCAAAAGGCACAGGCAGAATGGGGAGGTCTAGGACATCCAGGCTTTGTAGGTTCTTCCTTCTAGAATAAGAGGTGAGGCCTCTAACTGAGGTTTGGGGGTCACCTCACACAGTGGGTGTGTTTAAGTCGTGACACTTCTCCATTTTATACCTTAGAGTTGTACAGCTTGCATGACCTTCTCCAGGGAGTTATAAATCCATAGATCCTAGGTATGTTTGCCATAGGCAATTTTAAATCAGGGATACACAGTTAAGAGCATTCCATAGACAAAAACTCCACTTGTAGCAAATATCATTCGTCTGTTTACTCAGAGCAAGGTCAACACACATTTTCTGTGAAGCGTCAGATAGTACATATTTTAGGCTTTGCAGGCCAAGGGGCAAAATCAAGGATATTATGTAGGTACTTATAAGCAAGAAGAAAATAGATCTTCACAAAAGTTTTATTCATAAAATTGAAACTATACTAATAATAATTGAGTATAACTTTTTGTCAGACAGGCCTACAAATGAGACTGGAATTTAAAAAAATATCTTGTTTAATTAGGGTTCAAAGTGTTCCCTACCATCAGAATTAATGGCAAATGCTTACTTGCCAATGCTGACCCATTATGAGATTTTATGAATTTTGTGACCTTGGGTTAGGCAATGATTTCATAGATATGACAACAAAAACGTTATTTTCATAAATGATACCATCAAGAAAGTAAAGACAACTTACACAATGGAAGGAAATATATGAAAATAGATCTCACAAGGGACATGAATACAAGATATATAAAGAACTCTTACAACACAATAATAAAAAGACAAATGCTCCAGTTTTTTAAATGGACAAAGGATTTAAACAGACAACACTTCAAAGAAGATATATAAATAGCAAATAAGCACAGGAAAAGAGGTTTAGTATCATTAATCACTACATAAATGCTCATAAAAACTACAATGAGAGGCCTCTTCATATGTACTAAGATGACTATAATCAAAAAAGACAGAAAACAAAGTTTTCTTAAAGATGTGGAGAAATTGGAACCCTTATATCTTGCTGGTGGGATTGTAAAATAGTGCAGGCATTTTGGAAAAGTCTGGCAGCTCTAAAGTTAAATATTACGTCATCATATGACACATCAATTTCATTCCTACGTATATACCCAAGAGAAGTGAAAGCATACATCCATACAAAAACTTGTACACAAACCTTCATAGCAGTATTAGCCATAATAGCTAAAAAGTGGAAAAAAACAAATGTCTATCAACTCATGAATAGATAAATAAAATGTGGTGCATCCCTACAGTGAAATATGATTCAGCAATAAGAAGAAAAGAAGTTCTGATACATGCCACAACATAAATGAGCCTTGGGAACTTTATGCTAAGTGTAAGACATCAGTCCCCAAAGATCACACATTGTATGATTCCATTTATGTGAAATGTCAAGAATCGTCAAATTTATAGAGTCAGAAAACAGATTAGTGGTTTCTTAGGAGTGAGAGATTGGGGGATTGGGGGAGGAATGCCTGCTAATGGGTTTCTTTCAATGGGGACAAAAACGTTTTTTAAAAATTGGATTGTGGTGTTGCACAAACCCTCTGAATAAACAAACAAACAAAAAACCATTGAAATATGTACTTCAAATGGGTGAATTGCATGTGAATAATATTTCAATACAACTATTTAAAAAATACATAATAGGGCTTCCCTGGTGGCACGGTGGTTGAGAGTCCGCCTGCCGATGCAGGGGACGCGGGTTCGTGCCCCGGTCCGGGAGGATCCCACATGCTGCGGAGCGGCTGGGCCCGTGAGCCATGGCCGCTGAGCCTGCGCGTCTGGAGCCTGTGCTCCACAACGGGAGAGGCCACGACAGTGAGAGGCCCACGTACCGCAAGGAAGGAAAAAAAAAATACATAATAGGTTCAAATATTTTCTGCAAAGTACCTTCTGATGAATAATAAAATGAATAACTGTAGGCTTTAAGGACCTTACATTTTCACAAGTTTTGTAAAATCTTCCAACAAACATTTCTCCTGCTCCACACACATTTTTAACCACCATCAATTGTATCAAGTCTTAGCAGATTCCACCCAGGTTGTACTGAATTAGTGCTTTCTCAACCTCTTTGGATATATTCTCTCCCACAGTTGTTTCACAGACTATTTATAATGGCTAATTTGTGAGTCACTCTAAATTAATCAGCAATTACTTCTCAAATAAATAAGAACTGAGCAATATCAGTAATACCTGTTGATTTGTCAAGAGCCAAGAAAAACTCAGTCATTTGCCGTGTGTTTTAATTATGTTGCTCCTGAAGTCCTCATTCCTTTGAATAACTGTTTTTGCTGAAAGGCAAATAGTCTTAAGTAAGTTTATTTTTTTCTGGGCACATGCCTTAAGCTACTGCAATAAAACACGATTTAATTAACTCACTATTGGTAAATGGCTTTCCTTAATTGGCTAACAAACAAACCACCCAGAAACTTATTTTGGTTACAGACTCATTTTTGTGAAGAAACTCTGCTGTGATATTTCATTTAAAATTTTCTAATTGTTGTGACTTGTCCTGTGAGTTGGATGAATACTGAGTTTGGTAATGTGACATATATATGTTTTTTTTTAAGCACAGGTATAGTGTCAGTGTATAATACACACAATGCTTTGCCGTCTAGTTTGGTGACAAAATAATCCACACGCCACTCTGCTTTAAAAGCACTAAGTCAAATTTTCTCTTTCTTTTCTTGCTTTGGCATGATTGGCATACACTGGTAGTAAAAAAATAAAATGCAGTGTCATACAATGGTATGACGATATGCACGACATTAAAACAATGTCAAATTATTACAATGGCATCACTGTGGTTTGTGCTGCACTGAGCGGGCTACCCCGTGTGGTCTCTGTCACAACTACTCAGCTCTGCCCTTGCACCATGAAAGCACACAGGCAATCTGTAAACACAGCAGTGTGGATGTGCTCCAATAAAACTTTACCTGTGGACACTGAAACTTGAATTTTGTACAGTTTTCACATATCATGATATGCTATTCTTATATTGGTTTTTTTCAAGTATTTAAAACTATAAAAAACATTCTTAGCTTATAGGCTGTACAGAAACAGGAGGCAGGCAGAGGGGCAGCAGCTTGCTGAACCCTGATCTAGGGGCTCAGTTATCACGTTGAAAAGGAATTCAGATGTGTCACATGCTTCCTTTTCTGTCATCCTCATTTCTCTTCCTGGCAAGCAGAACAACCGCTTTAACTTCTTTCTCCCCAGTGCCTTACTTCACTGCACATTATTACTAAACATTTAGAGCAGCACTTGAGAGACACAATATATAGCCAGTTAGATCCTACAGCAAATTGTTATTATTTGATAAAAGTGGATTTTGCCAGATATAACTGTTCACCATCACTAAATAATCAGTATTATTTAGTGATGGTAACAGAGCCAGAGTCCTGGTTCACAGGGGTTGCTGATAAGCCCAGGGTGGGAGAGGGGAGACTGGGAAGTTACTGATTAATGGGTATAGAGTTCAGTTTTGCAAGATGAAAAGCGGTCTGGAGACGGATGATGGTGATGGTTGCACAACAATGTGAATGTACTTTAGGCCCTTGAACTATACACTTAAAATGGTTAAGATGTAAATTTGATGTTATGTGTTTTTACCACAATAAAAAAGTTGGAAAAAAATTAGTTTGCAAAAATACAGATTTTGTAATATCCTAACTGTACTAAAATTTTCTCCTGCTGATATGATTTCATTAAAGAGCAAATCCTCAAGTTTCTTCACAAACACACAATTCATTCAAGACCAACCAGAATGGACATATCAGACCTCTTTTAGAAGCTCTACTTTTCAGTAGATTTCAGGCCACTGTTCTTACATCCACAGACAGGTGGGTCAAAGTTTGTACTACCTGCCAATTAGCAAATTCAGAATGGGTATTATGAATATGGCTCTATAATAAACACTACTAGTTCCTATAGTTGGTAAAAAAATTTACCATGGAGTTATCTGCCACTCTTTATTTATTTATTTTTTTAAATAAATTTATTTATTTATTTTTGGCAGTTTTGGGTCTTCGCTGCTCCACGCGGGCTTTCTCTAGTTGAGACGATCTCATTGCGGTGGCTTCTCTTGTTGCAGAGTACGGGCTCTAGGTGCCTGGGCTTCAGTAGCTGTGGCACGCAGGCTCAGTAGTTGTGGCTTGTGGACTGTAGAGCACAGGCTCAATAGTTGAGGTGCACGGGCTTAGTTGCTCCATAGCATGTGGTTTCTTCCCGGACCAGGGCTCGAACCCGTGTCCCCTGCATTGGCAGGCGGATTCTTAACCACTGTGCTACCAGGGAAGTCCCTGCCCTGTTTTATATTTTATTTATTTATTTATTTTTTTGCTAACAGAAACCATTTGATTAATTCCCAGGTAGTTGTAAGGGGCAAGATTAAATATAACCACAGCCATGAGACTCTCCCAAGATATGTGGTTGGATGAATAACATGTCAATGACTTTCAATTTTTTTCCAATCTTTTGTAGCTCACGGCAAAATATACATTCTACATTTTGATCCAGAAAACACACATACACACATACACCCACACACAAAAAACTAAAACAAAATTTCAGAAAACATACTCACTTTTACTGCATGTAATGTATTCTTTCAGATTCTATTCTATCTACTGTATTTTATTTCATTTTAGTAAGTGCTGACTGATCACAGCATGTTAAGTTGATTTCGCAGCTCACTAATGGGTTATAACCCATAGCTTGAAAAATGTTCTAACCAGCCTCCAAGTTATGGAAAACATGTACGAGAAATAAGACATAGAGAACAGAGAACTTTGTAATTAATGAAAGCAAATGAAATTAATAAAAATATAAATTATTAATGCATTTAGGTTTACTTTTAATATGTCAATAGTACAATTAATGCAGGAGTTCAAAAATACAAAAGCTGCCTCTGAAATTCTAAGAAACAAAAGGCACCATATATATATTTTTAAATAAATATTCAGCACTTTTTTTTTTTTAGATGTTGGGGGTAGGAGTTTAGTAATTTATTTATTTATTTTTGCTGTGTTGGGTCTTCGTTTCAGTGCGAGGGCTTTCTCTAGTTGTGGCAAGCGGGGGCTGCTCTTCATCGCGGTGCACGGGCCTCTCACTATCACGGCCTCTCTTGTTGCGGAGCACAGGCTCCAGACGTGCAGGCTCAGTAGTTGTGGCTCACGAGCCTAGTTGCTCCACGGCATGTGGGATCTTCCCAGACCAGGGCTCGAACCCGTGTCCCCTGCATTAGCAGGCAGATTCTCAACCACTGCACCACCAGGGAAGCCCGAGGCACCATATTTTTAAAAAATAAATTTATTTATTTTATTTTTGGCTGCGTCGGGTCTTCATTGCTGTGCGCGGGCTTTCTCTAGCTGCGGCGAGCAGGGGCTACTTTTTTTTTTTGCTGTGTGGGCTTCTCACTGTTGTGGCCTCTCCCGATGCGGAGCACGGGCTCTGGACGCACAGGCTCAGCGGCCATGGCTCACGGGCCCAGCCGCTCCGCGACATGTGGGATCTTTCCGGACCAGGGCACGAACCCGTGCCCCCTACATCGGCAGGCGGACTCTCAACCACTGCGCCACCAGGGAAGGGGCTACTCTTCCTTGTGGTACGCGGGCTTCTCTTGTTGATGAGCAAGGGCTCTAGGCACACAGGCTTCAGTAGTTTTGGTGCACTGGCTTAGTTGTTCCGCGGCATGTGGGATCTTCCCAGACCAGGGCTCGAACCCATGTCTCCTGCATTGGCAGGCGGATTCTTAACCACTGTGACACCTGGGGAAGCCCAAGGGACCACATTTAAGGAAACTAAATGAACATCAAAATATCATTCAGGTATCTCACCTCCCTTTGTATTTAAATAAAAATTCTGTTATGAATTAAATAAAAATCATGAAAGGCAAGTACGGCACTACAATAAAACTTAAGTACCCTTTCAAATTGCCGAAAGTTTTGGATTGTTTTCTATACATATCGGTTTTGGAATGTACAGACATAGAAGGTCCTCTTCAGTACTCCAGTCGGAGTATGAACTGAAGACTCCCCTCTAAATGAGTTCCAAAGTGCCAGGAAAAAAGTGCCAACATATTTCTAAATATCCAGTGGCTGGTTTAATGTTCTCTGTAAAATGGGCTACTAGTTTCAGCTCAGCCTTTGGCAAGGCATGGAGGAGGGACATGTCCATATTATTATTTTTTAATTATATATACACTAGAAGAAGGCAAATCAGGATAGGAATGGCTCTGAATCAATTACACTTCAATTTTTTAAAAAATTGAAACTCTACCAAAAAAAAAAAAAAAAACCACCAAAGATCAGAATGGCTGTGAAGGGTTGGGCGCCCTCTCCTGCAGCAAGCACAGCGCTCTACTGAGCAAAGCAAGTGCTTCCTTATCAAAGTGTTCTTGACTTCTGGAGAGAAACTACAGGGTTTTACTAATATCTATTAGGGAGCATTTCAACTCACTCTTTTTCCTCACGCCAATTCCAAATGCCATCTAACGTGTTTTCAATTTCCAAGTTGTTCCAGAAATACTCCAACTAAAAAGATGATCAATATACTTTAGGATGATACGGCAATGCTGCCAAACTATGATTGCATGGCTTAGACTGATTGGAGACTGTGTGTGAACCTCAGAAACACTAAATATGTTTGAGGGACTCTAGACCTGAATCATTTTCAACTTCCTATGATGAGAAAGGAAAGAAAAACAGTCTCATCAGGCCAGAGTTTGTGGATGCACTTTTACTAAAGCTAATTTAACCAATGAGCTGTGATGTCATGCACTGTCATGCATGTAACCATTATCTAGGAAAGGAATTCATTTAGCTCCCCATCCTGCCCTACCTGACATCCTTAGATCTTTCCAATCCTGTCTCCTTCATTTAATAACAATAAAAATATAGTTAATATTTACTGAGTACTTACTATACCATTCAAAGCATTTAACCTGTACTACCTCATTTAATTCTCACCATCGTGCTCCAGGGTAGGTCCAAGGATTATTCACACTTAACAGATGAGGAAACTGGGGCCCCAGTGGACCCTGGCAACCAATCCCAGTTGCTAACCCATAAGAAGGACTCGAGCCAGAAGTTAGAAACTAATCATCAAATCAGCTTTTCAGCAAATTCTATCACCTCCAGTAACTAGCTTTTGCTTTCTTTGCTTGATGAAGCTCTTACAGGGCCCTCCTTGCCAAGTTCTGCCTCGTAGTCCCATTTCCCCAGAGACTGGAGTCTTGACAGGATCATCAGAGCTTCTCAGGACTCTCATCCCACTCAGCCACAAGGGCTGGAGACCCTCTCTTTGCCCCTCTGATCCCTTCTCCCCCCAATCTTTAAGCTGCTCTCTAAGCCTGGAGGTTGACACGCTTGGGCTCCCTTGCCCTCGTCCCAGCTGGGTTCAGCCAACAGCATGTCCAAGCAGGAGATCAGAGGGAAGGAGAACAGGGAGTTAGGAGGATGTATCCTCCTGCCTCCCTTCCTGTGGGGTTGCCTTGTCTATGTGACCCTCTCGTGTCAGGTTGCGATAACCACTTCCTGCCCTTCCCTGTAAGCCTACAGCTGGTGACATTTCCATTATGACGAGCCCCGAGGTACAGCACTGTTCCTCCTGGTTTGCCTACATCCGGCTGCTATGGTCAGAATGGGTCCTCCCAAAATCCATATGTTGAAATCCTAACCCTCATAGGTTATGGTATCAGGTGATGGGGCCTTTGGGAGGTGATTAGGTCATGATGGGGGGAGCTGTCATGAATGGGATTAGTGTCCTTATTAAACAGTCTCCAGAGGGATCCTTGGCCCCTTCTGTCAGGTGAGGACACAGTGAGAAGTCAGCAGTCTGCAGCACGGAAAAGGGGCTTCGCCAGAACCCAACCATGCTGGCACCTGATTTAGGACTGCCAGCCTCCAGAATTGTGAGAAATACATTACTGTTGTTTATAAGCTACCCATTCTCTGGTATTTTGTTACAGCAGTTTGAACAGAGAAAGACACGAACTGCATCATCTGAACCAGAGTCTCTCTGCTGCTCCTGACCTGGCAGGAAAGCCAGATGCCAAATAGCTCAGCCTCTGTCTCATCTGTAATGAGACAGTGAGACCAGCTCATTTTCATCTCGATGTGGTCAGGAACAAGACACCTACAGCAGAGAGATAATAGTGCAGAAATCAGAGGCTGAGAGCGTTGGAAGATAATCTTCACCTGCTCCACAATGTCACCTGTCCCCTCAAATGTCTACGAAAAGCCTGTAGCCACATAGAGAACAGACTTGCAGTTGCCAAGGGGGAGGGGAGTTGGGGGAGGGATGGATTCGGAAGTTGGGGTTAGCAGATGCAAACTAGTATATATAAGAATGGATAAACAACAAGGTCCTACTGTAGAGCACAGGGAACTATATTCAATATCCTGTGATAAACTATAATGGAAAAGAATATGAAAAAGAATATATATATGTATAACTGAGTCACTTTGCTGTATAGCAGAAATTAACACCACATTGTAAATCAACTATACTTCAATTAAAAAATAAAAAAGCCTGTAGCTGTATGTGTGTGTGGGACCACCTGCAAGTCTGCACAAAAAAGTATATGCAAAACTCAGAGGGACTCTGGATAAGTTTTCCTATGGTTCTAGGGCCTCCAAAACCTTTTCTGAGGAATATCAATTTTTGTGAGTATTTTTCTCCTTGGCTATTCTTATGTTATTACCTGTCCCCATCCTTGATATTTATGTGCCTTTTCCCCATTTATCAGAAACACAAGTGCAGTGTCACGCTTAAAGAAGAGTAAGAACAATGAAGAAGAGTAAGAACAATTTCACATTTTTTTGATTAATGTAGAACATTCTATCCATCTTGAAAGTTGAGTGCAAGATGAGATCATTAAGATTTTTGCTTTAAGGAACCATATTCTAGAAAATTAATAAGTTTCAGACCAATTTTTAAAATTCACAAAATGTAATAATTTTGATGCAGGAATCAATGCCTATGCATAAAAATCAGGAGTGATGCAACTTTCAAATATTAATTTATCTTATCAGTTATAACATGAAAGGACAAGCTAATTTCTCTTTGAAATATCTGCCATGTTAATATCGTATACTAATGAAATTAAGTGTATACCATTTACCAATGTGTCTATTAATTTTGTACTTTAATAATCTTGAAAGTTTAGGTCAACATAATCTGCTGAGTCACATATTTCAGATAATTTACTTAATCAATCATCTTAACTGCTTTGCCCTCTCATCTACTACCAATATTAGATACTAATATTATTTCAATACAATATTATTACTACCAATTTCTTGCTCTAATATTCTTTTGTATCCTGTTGAAGCAACATTACATTCCCTGATGAGGAAACCCAGGACATGGTCCTGTACCCTGTGGGTGAGGAGAAGTAAACAGGGACCATACCAGCCGACTCCTGGGGTTCTGGTGCCCCTTAATCCAGGCACCTAGACCCAGACTCCATCAGCTCACCTGGGGCAGACCGCCAGGACATGGGGGACACTAACTGTGACCCTGCAGTGTCTGCTCAAGGTGGGTTCCTGCTTCACTGCAGATGGCCCCAAAATGAAACTGCAAAGAATAGACCCAGAGGGATCTGAGACGCTCAGGAAATTGTGGTTCAAAGGCTGTCTCTGGGTGGAATGCATGAATATTGTACAAAACCCTTCACAGCCTACGGGGTCAGCAGGGAACCTGGAGGAGATAGAACCACCAGACGGAGAGAGTAGGACACCCTGGAAACTGGACTTGCCCACTGGAGTGAGGAAGTCCCATGATGAAATAACCAGCCTTTTAATGTGATGGAATGTGATCACAGTGACAGGACATGGGGATCTAGTGTCCTGGGAATATGGGGGGCGGGGTTCACAGGCACGGCAAGCGTGGGAAGCCCGAGACAGTGGGTGGATGGAGCTCAGCCACTAGGATGGGTGGGCGGTCTTCCACACCACAGGCAGGGTTATCCTGGTAGGATCCAGGGCCCCAGCTCCCAGGTGTCCGGGGAAGGCTGGATGTTGAAAAGCCTCACAGCTGAGGCTTAGGCAGGATGTAGGAGGAGTGTCTGCTACATTCACCAGGATATCCAGGAGTAGTTTCTGGGAGCCTGATACTACGTCCTTGCCTCTCTTTTAGCCTTAAGACTATGGAGATCCTTGCAGATTCAGCTGAAGACTGAATTCTAGGACCAGTGTTTTTCGCTCAGAATGGGCTTATGCATTCAAACATCTGGATGGTTGTGGAGTGGCCCTAGATCGTTAATACAGGCTTCCCTTCTCAGGGCTGAAACTGACATTCCAATGAAAGTTACAGAGTGAACTCTCTTGCCCCTCTCCCAATCTGTTTAAACTCTCGGGAAGACAAGGAAACTCAGAGAACACTGTCTCCACTTAGCCGTAGGGTGGGCGGTGTTCGCCTGCATTGGGGAAATGTCCCTGAACTTGTATAGGTTAGAGCTGAGTGCTTCCTCAGCTCATCCCAGGCTGATGGTGCTCCAGACCCTTCTCCCAGTCTCAGGGGAGGCACTTAGGTGACCTGATGCCGATGGATGAGAGAATGATTTGATGCTGCAGAAGCCTTGGTATCTGTGTGGATTTGTATGGTTTTGAGGATTCTCTTTTTCTTTTTGGTAATAACTCCTTAAGAACCTGGTGAAAACTATGGACCATGTCCCTCTAAAGAGAGTCACAGTTTTACATATAATTTCAGGTCCCTAGAATCCTGTTCGTGAATTCCAGGCTAAAAGCTCCTACAGCAGAGATAAGACCAAGAACAGGCTTTAGGTTTTTGGCTTTCTTCTTTGAAATGTAAACTTTACTGGATTCTAATTCAGTGAGTTTGCTATTTGTTTCCCTGTCTTACTCCATAAAGTATTTTGGAACCACAAAGACATTTTAAGACATATTTTTCTTTCTGTTCCTAAATCCATGAGATGTCATTACACTGGGATAATTTCAATACTCTCTGGAACTGTGTGTGTTTGAAACATCTTTTACTAATTTTCGGTTACTCATCCCATTTTCCTTGATACGCTTGCTATCTCTGTTCTCTTAGTGACATTCTTTCAGGCCATCAGCATGCTGATGCATTAGCATACAAAGCTACTACCACAAAATATTTAACGCAAAAGTCCTACAAAAAATTATTGTAAGAAATGGAGATAATTTAGCTATTAAATATTGCTGTTGTTTTATTAAGACAATCTGGAATTTAATTCATAAACATCAGTTAATCAAGAATTTATTCATCTCATAACATATTTACTATGTAACTTATAAACCTCTTACCTTACTTTTTTCCCTTTTTTCACTTAAGAATGTTGAAATGCTTGTAATGAACATGGCAACTCTTATCTTGGATCTAGAAGGCAATGACTTCTGCTTTCAAACTGGCTTTGTAAGTTGCCCATTCTTAGAAATGGTGGAAATATTTCACACTATCTGAATAATAATGAACAACACTGCACAGTGATTTATAACTCTGAGAGCTTTATAATTTGATTTATGAACAGCTCTCAGATTTTCCATTGGCAGTTCATACAACTCTGAGTAAACTTTCTGGCCAAATGACTCAGTATTTTGCTGTATGACTAATCCCACACTCATTGTGGAAACTGGAAATGAATTCTATTTGCTTGTGGATAATAAATGATTACTTTACAAAAACTGTCTGCAAAGCATTATAGAGTAGATGAATTCAATTATACTGATGTTTTTAAAGTCTCAAACTCAGCAGACTTTTTTGAGAAGTCTGTAATGTTCACAAAAAAGAACAACCCCTCCCTCCAAGCATTATCATGGATTTTGCCACCCATAGGATAACAAATCCTAATTAGGCTCTAAAATTTCTAAAACATTAAAAGAACAATTTGGGATGATGTCATTTGAAATATTTTCTCTTACAATGATGCCTTTAAGTTATTTTCCAAGTTTTTATTACTGTAAAATAAAGTCCTTTCCTGGGATATATTTGCTGCAAAGATTTGATATTATTGCAAATAACAATTGTTTCTCCTTCATAAATGCAAAATTTAAAACGACAATAGTGATGCATCTGTATGATGGCTCCCCTGATTCTGGTGGCTGGAAATTGCCTCCAAGATTATGTTAGTTGCTGTCGGTGCTCCCAAATGATGTAGCTCCTTGAACTTTCAATACAAGAACATGTATATGGTTGGCATAGGCCCTGGTCTCAGACTGCCATGAAAACTATTTGGGAATAAACAGGTATACAACATGTTTCCTCAGATTCCTCCCAATTCCTTTCATGCCATTGATTTCTGAGAGTAAAAAACTTCACTTAGGATCAAGAAGGTTGCCAGTCCAAAATCGGTATGATTTACTTCAAATCATTTATTGCTAGAGCCATTCTTACCCAAACTTTTGGTTTTCAAGGGGGTAATATTCCAATGGAATGTCTCTGTGTGATTACCAGTTGGGTCATCTACTACCTTCTATCGAGGTTTGTAATAAACGCTTACAAACAGCCAGAGCTACATTCCAAGGCATTCGTTCTCTTTCCCTAAAAATCCTTCTTCTAGTCTGAGCATTAGTAGCCAGGGCTGGTGGGGAGGGGCCCAGGGGCAGGGAGCCATCACAACCAGTCAGGGTCAGTTTTAATTCTGCAGAGTCAAAGGCAGTCTGAGAGCAGAAAGAACTGGTCTGGGGGACCCAGGGAGCATGAGGACAAGTATCTAAACCACAAATGCATTGGAGAGGTCACCTTCTCCCCTCCCTTCAACTCTCAGTTTCTCTCCCACTGCTGGCTCCATCTCCCAAGTTGTACCCCTGTCCTGACAAAAGCCCATGTGTTGCCCTTTACTCAGGCTTTACTTGCATTTCTACCCATGCATTCTAGAGTTAAATTTCACCAAAGACTGTAGACAGCGCTCTTGCCTCTTTCCCACGTCCTCGTCCCTCTCCAATCCACTCCCGTCCGGGTTCAGCCTCTCCCACTGCGATGAGCCAGTTCCCCGGAAGGTGTGCAGAGGGCTCATCATCACTGGTCCTCAGTCCTCAGGCTCCTTACCCCAGATGTGCATCTGTCCTGGGAACCCCTGAACTGGAAGCACTTCCCACGTGTCATCTGCTCTCCTTCTCCAGTCCACAAGGGGAAGATATCTCCAAAGCTCTGATTCCAGCTTTTGGTTTTTTTTTTTTTACTTTCTGCACAAAGTGTAAAGGTTTTTTTCTTTTTATTAAATTATGTGTAACATAGGCAAAATTATTTCAGTCAATAAATTTTTAAGGAATTTCACATGTTCTGATTTTTTCCACTGCCAATCACATTTGTTTCACCAAAGCCAGAACCTTCAAGATAAGGTAGCCCTTGCAAAAAGAAGTTTTGCTCAATCCACAGTTGTCATGTCAGTCCGTCCACAATCCTTTTAGTTGGGCTTCTTTGATCTCCAATGGAATATGGACAAACTTCAAAATTCCCCACCTGTAATCTTTGGGATCCAATTTCCTCAAGCAGTTTTCTTTAGGACCATGTTTAGGGTCAGGAGATGGATCTGCCTGGTTCTGAATTTTAGATACCCTTTAAAAATGCATTAAGTTCAAATCATATTCACTCCTAAGCTGTCACACCCTAGAACAGTAGAGATCATTGGGATGTGCCAAATACCTAAGATAAAAAAAGTTTTACTGTTTGGCTTTTCACAGTTCACTTGTCAGCTCTGTCTTGTAGTTCTTCCCCACAGATCTAACACATAGTTCTAGGAGTAAAGGAAACCACATAGTTACTCTACGAGGCGGTTCCAGCGATGCAGGTTTACAGAAAAAGCCCCATCAGGGCTTTTTCTGATAGAACTGATACCAGTTCTTTCTACACTTTCTCTTCCATAGTCATTTCGTCCACATCAGTGACTTCAACTATAATTGATGTGGGTGATTCCCATCTGTCTCTGGTTCTCAGTCTCCAGCCGTGTTTTCATGGGTAATTTCACACGGATGACCTTCTGACACCTCTGCCCCTCAATGGGTCTGAAACTCAGTTTGTCACCTCTGCCTTCACAACTCTTCCTTCACCTGAGCCCAAAACGTGAGTCCTCTGCAATCCCTGCCTTTCCCTCAATTGGTCACCACACAGCTTAGATGGATCCTTCTCTTCTTTTCTATATTTCTCCCTGACCCAGACATCAGGAATTTGTGCCATAACTTCCTACCTCTAGGGAGGTACTGCAGAAGATGTTTCTGTCATGTTATTAAAGCCCCTTACTCTTATCTTTGGGAGCAGAATGACTCAGTGATGAGGGGCCTTGGGGAGGGCCTGGGGCCACCAATGGGCAGGGCTGGTATATAAAAGGTCCCTCCTCACACACGGTCCTGCCTCTTGCTCACTCGTGCTGCAGGCCTTGTGGATTGGAGAGTGTCAGGCTCTTTTTAGCCTCTGGTCTTCAGGTGAGAAGTAGTACAGGTAGGGTTCTTTCCTGCTTTACTGTTGGGAAGGACTGTAATTCTTTAGCTGTGACTGGGCGGGGGTGAAGAGTTAGTGGAAAAGGAATAAGACGCCCCATTTTGGCTTTGAGCCTAAGCTATGCTCTTCAATCTGACTTCACCCTGAATAGGGTTAACATTTTAATTTCCTTTCAGTTCCTCGTGTGTGTTCTCAATTTGGTTGAGCATCTAAAGGGAAAAAGGGCTGCAGGGTGGACCATCTTCTACATACCAGATACCAAACTCTCTTAACTAATTTCCCCAACTCATTTGTCTTCTCTTGTGTGACAGTGCTAGCTCACTATCATAAAAAGTCAAAAAATTATATATACTTTTCCATTTTCATTTTTTCATTCTTTGGTATGAAAGATTTGGCCATGGACTTTCCTCCTCCACCCCTACCTCCAAACTTTAAATTTGTGAATTTGATATAATGTCAATTATTATTTTTTAATGAAAATCTATCAGAAAGAAAAGGTATGAATTTTACTAAATTAACTTCCAAAAAGGATTGATTGGTTGATTTAATATTTATTGAATTCCACAACGCATTAGCATCACACAAACACACAGAAAGAAGCAATTAATAACATGCCATTTGGAGAAGGGAGTGATAAATTAGCAACAAACAAAGCAGAAAACAATGGAACCTAAATACTAAATTCTTTCAACGATTTGGTTTGCTTATTATTATTATTAGTATCCTTGAGATAACTGATGCAAAGAACAGAAATGAACGCATCTAAAAAGAAATATCTATAATCCTACTGCAGGGCAGTTAAGTATTTGCCTGCCAAAAGAGATAAATGATGTTCTTGTGTGCACTTCGAACTTACAAATGGCTGCAGCAAGACTCAGAGTGATAACAAGTTGTAACTCAAAATCATAATTGCTATTTAGTTGCTTTCTGTTGTTATAAATGCACAGTTTGGGGCAAAATGGTTACTATGCTGTATTTGCGGTCTTCGGCATGTTTCAAGGATATTTAGGGCCATTTCAGCTCACTCACAAATTTTCCTCAATAAGTATAAAGTAACGATGACCTTCCTCATTAGTTATTTCTCCCAATGTTTGCAAAAGGTTAATTCAGTTTTGTTGTTGTTTTAAATTACTCCACCAGGCCACTGTGAGGCAATGCGGTACAGAATTCTTCCTTTCCTGTTGTGCCCCACACGGCAGGCTCCCAGGCTTCTCCTCAATAACCCCTGCACAGTGGATGGCAATGTGGTCTCCCACTGCAGTGGCTGCGGTATCAGGAAACCTTTGAGCGACCTGCACAAATGCAGTGCTACCTATCAGGCCCAGAGCCAGGGACCTTGTAAGCCCATCCTGCAGGCACTCTGATTCACCATTCTCACTTTATACAGCATCTGCAAGCAAGGTCCACCTTCAAACCAGAACAACTGAATGAGATAATGCTTATTTTATCATAGGAAACAAGATGTACATAAGAAAACTCAATCCATTGTTTCCCATGGTGATGAATCTGGCATTTAAGATGTGCATTATTCAATGCCTTTTTGAGTGTCCTTTAATGCTTACACGTGGTAATACGTTAAAGGCCTTAAGAACATCAATGGTAAGCCTTTATGCAGAGCTGAATAGTGTATTTTGTATAGTTAGAAAACCACACTGATCTTGAGATCCTACAAACAAATAACAAAATTAAGTATTGTCATCGATTTTTGAACTGCTTTCCGGAATTTTACAAAATACTTTATTAAGACACAATTTCTTCAGTCTCCGAAATATTCCAGAGTCCACCCTAGTAGTTACTAGCAACTCCACAAATGCAGTAATGGGTTACCTTGTCACTATAATTGCAGTTTCTCTACGCGAGCAAACAAAACAAGCAAAACCCAGCCCCGCACGGGAAAAGCCAGCACTGGCTCGGGAGCAGCAGAAGGCGACAGAACACCGGCCGGCTGAGGTCACTGTCGCAATTGGTCCGGGCCAGGTGGCCCGGCGGCCGCAGGGACAGAGGCCACTGCAGCGCCCCCGCCGCGCCTCCCGCGTCCGCACTGCGCCAGCGGCCCCAGGAAAATCTCCAACTGCAGGATTCCTTTTGCTGATTACGAAGAAAGGGGAGGGGGCAAGAGGGAGAAAGGGAGTGTGTGCGTTTTGAGTGTGATAGATCACTACTTCCTCACTCGCCCTACAAAATCTCTCCTCAAAATATTTACAAGCCAATCTCCAACTTCCTCCATCTGCTGGTTCCTCAATCTGAAATTGCCTCTGCCTCCAATTGCACTAAAGGAGGCAAGGTTTTAGGGTCAACATGGATACAAGAGTATGCAAAGTGCCCCCTTCTCGGCTGAGTGACAGAGTTCAAGTCTGCAGACCCGAGCGCTCCGCCGGGGAGCGCGCCCAGTTCAGGGGGGACGGACGGGACGGGCCCCCGTTCCGGGGGACCCCAATTCCCAGGAAAGGCCCTGCCCGGGGCTCACGCTTCGGCGTGCAGGAACCCCCCGCAAGCAATAGCTCACCCAGCTGCATCCTCCGAAGCCCCAGCCTCAGGGTGGGGCGCGGGGAGGTGGGAAGCAGGGGCAGCACCGCCTGCAGGCTCCAGTCGGCGCCTCGCGGTCTCCCCGTGGCTCCGGGGCGCCCCCTGTCGCCGGGTTTCCAGCGATCTGGGCACGGGAGGCTGGAGAGGTGGCAGCCCGGGCGTCCGGGAACGGAGGGGCGCCCGGCCCGTGCCCCCCGGACGGTGCGGACCGGCGGGCGGCCCCGCGGGATGGCGCTGGACGCTCAGGCCCGGGCGCAGCCCGCGGCTGCCGCCGGAGCCGTAGCAGCCATGTCCGCGCGCCCGCGCTGCCGCAGCCCGGCCGTGATGTCATCCGCTGAGCCCCCGCCGCGACGCCCCACGCCCGCCCCCCGCGGGCCGCCGCGTCCCCGCCCCGCCCCACGTGCTCCCGGCTTTGGGGATGCAGAGGCCGGCGGTGGCCGTGGGACGATGCGCAGAGCCCAGGTGGCCCCGTTGCCGGCGGCGCTGCCCCTCCCCGTCCGCCGCGTCTCCGGCGGGGCTGCGCCCGGGGGCTGCGCACGGGTGGGGGCGGGGGCGCCCGGGGAGGGCGGGGTGGGCTACCCGCGGCCAAGTCCGTGCCAGGTCGCCGTCTGCTGAGTCATGGCCAGCGCTGCCCGCAGCCCGGGCTCACTCGCGTAGCGCGGCGGACGCGAGTGCGCAGCCATTGGGCCGGGCGCGGGGCCGCAAGCGTCGGGCATGACGCGCTGAGCTGCGCTCGCCCGTGCCCGCAGCTCAGCGTGCGCCCCGCGCGGGTGCTTGTGCCGCCGCCCTCCAGCCCCGCCGGCAGCCGCCGCCGCTTCGCCCCGCACCATGATTGCCGCCGCTTTCCTCGTCTTGCTGAGACCCTACAGCATCCAATGTGCCCTTTTCCTCTTGTTGCTTCTGCTGGGCACCATCGCCACCATCATCTTCTTCTGCTGCTGGCACCGCAGGCTCCAGAAGGGGAGGCATCCGATGAAATCGGTCTTTTCGGGTCGTTCAAGGAGCCGAGGTAAGACACCCCGCGACGGGCTTACTCGGGCCGGAAGGAATCTTTAAGCCGATTTGAAGAGGGAAGCGCGCTCTCTGGCTTCCGCGCTGCTCCCTCTACCCTATCCACGCCCGCTCCCCTAGCCCAGTGCGTTTCCGTGTTTAGCGTCCCTGTCCCCCTCCTCGGGTCGGCCGGATTGGGGTGACCGCGGGAAGCAGATCGCCGGGAGGTGGGGGGAACGCACCAGATGCTTGGTGTCAGTGTGCTTAAGCCCTGGGGATGGCTGGAGCGCAGTCCGGGCTGCGGCAGCCTCGTCCACCCCCACCCTCCGGCCGGCGCTGGACCGTGGAGCATGGAGAGTTCGGGGCTCCCCAACTCCCCCAGAACTTTCCCTGAAACTTCTCGCGGAGAAATCACCTAGAGACCGATGGCCTAGTAAACAGCCCTCCCAGCAGGCTGTCCCCACTGCGTTAGAGGCGTCCGGAACGCGCCTCCCCGACCCTCGTCCCCCGGGTAAGTCGTCCGTGACTCGGCAGGTGAAGAACAAGGAGTTAATTGACGTCTCGTTTTTCTTTTTTTTTCCGCAGATGCTGTTTTGAGATCACACCACTTTCGTTCCGAGGTAATTTATTTAGCGCGCACGCTCAAGGTCAGAAGAAGTTCTCTTTGCTGGGTACCAATATTAATCATATGGGTGTTCAGAAGCCAGTAGGGCGTTGAATGGCGAGCATGCTACCCCCAAGCCGAAAGGGACGTGTTTCCTTTTAAGTGACTCCCCAGCATGAGTGCCTAGTGAACGGTATTGGCAGATCTCTTGTGTCCTGGAGCCGCTGTGCTGGAAGGGGTGAGACAGCCCTTAAAAGCGGCCAGACCTTAGGAACTGAGCCTCGGGATGGATCTCAGTTTCCTTGACAATCTATAAATCGCCCGAAGCTTTCTGGGTGCAGGCAGCTGGCGGCGGCTGTTCACTTGGGTATCTAACCTCAGCTGGGAGCTTTTAGGGAGCTGGTGCAGAGCAGTTTGATCCATGTGCATTTTCCTTTAGACTTTCAAGTTTATATTCCTATTCACCCGGAAAGAGCTCCATGTTTTACTGGGGATGTCTGATGATTTTTGCAGAGCGATGGTGGTAGTGATCTGGCTTTACTAACAAAACGTGGACCATCCCTCCATAAACAGGTGACCTGGCTTTGCAGCAATTCAGTGGAACTGTTGTAGGACTAGTTCCGCTGGAGATAGACCAAAATGAGAAACACAAGCTCTCCCTGACCCAGCATTTCTTGATGAATTTCCAGGCCAACCCTCCACTTAATGCGAGATGATTGTCCCTCTTTTCCCACGAGTTTCACACAGCCAGGAGGGTGCTGGTAGCAATGTTTGATGCCCTTTGCTCATTTTAGCAGAGACTTCATAGTTAGAAACGCTCCATTGACTTGCCATTTACCTGAAAAGTTATTTTACATTTCATTTCACTAGTTAATCCAATGTTTTATTCCACCCTAGATGTTTGATTGGACTCTGGTTGCTTGATAGCTTTTACTGCATTACTATAACATCGTTATAATGTGGCACAATGAATAATTCTACATGGAACCCCAGTGGGTGAGAACTATTAACTCAATTTAGGACTGTAAAGAGAATAAAATAACCAGTCAGATAATCAGAGGTTCCATTGCTGCCTTTACACTAACTAGCTGTGTGGTGCTGGGAAACTCTCTCAACTTCTCAGCCCTTCAACTATAAAATAGGGCCAATAGTACCTTATAGGGCTGTAGGGGGAGGGCAGGTTTACCAGTAATCATGTTAACAAAACCCCACTTAGTTCATAGTAGCTATTCAGTACTGGGTAGGTATCATTACATTTTGTAAAATTGAATTAAAAATGTGTAAAAATAAAAGATCTGTCCACAAATCTTAAAGTCTTTATTAGATTAATTCAAAGTTATGTGAAACAGCATAAGCTGTGCCTGTTATGAACCAACACTTTTTGAATACTTGATTAATTTAATAGAATAACCCATTTAGAGGTGACAAAAAATAAATCACAGCCAGGGTGCGAACACCAAAATTTAGGATTTTCATTTTTAAAGGAAATCACCAGTCCAGTACGTGTAAATGATAGAACCAGAATAAGAATCCTGTTATGGGTTGTTAGATTAGTCATCAAGTGTTTCAACTAAAGCATAGGCAGAAAAAATGAGATAGGTCTACGTTTTGTCTAGTTATCTGTCAGTTAAGCATTTGTCCTGAGCTTGCATTTGGTTAGGAAAGCTGGGAGTGATTGTTTAATGCCATAGCTCATTTCACAAGATTCCTGGTACAGGTTGACATCCTGTGTGTGCTTCGTATTTGCCTTGTCTGCCGGGCTGGGAACATCATGACGGCATGGACCAAGTCTCTCTTGTTTAGCGCTATATCCCCACTGCCTGGTGTATAATGGGCTCTTAATAAGTATTTATCAAATGAGTGAAAAATTCTCTGTGAGTGCCAGTTCTTGTAACTGGGCAAATACAACTCAGAATTGGGCCAAAAAGAAAAATGCACATTCTCAGGACGTTGCTCAGAATTCAGCATTTGCTGAATCCCAACTCTTATTTTATCTTTCTAGACTTTAAAACATTGCCCTGGAGTTTGTGTTAAAAAATGTAAATCACTAATTATAACAAAATGTATTTGGTTAGATTTTTTTTTCTCAGAAAGTTCAATGCAGTATTAGCTTCATTTGTTGATAGGCCCCCCATGTTCCTTTTCATACCAAGTCCCTGGGTTAAACTACTCAAAGAATGTCATTTTATAAGTAAAAATCGTGAGACTGTTCCATGAGAATGTCATATTTCATCATTGTTTCATGTTCGCCACAAATAAGACATTTTCCTCTACGGAAAACAGAGGGGATTTTTTTTCCTTCTCCGTTTCTACCAAAATGCCATTTCCAGCAGGATTTTCTCCTTGAGAAATACCTATGAAGTTTTTGGATTCTAGCGTGTTAGAAAATTAGAACTTGTGTCACATAATGGCTATTCTTGTTGCTTTGTAGCAGTAGCTGCTGCAAAATAAGTATCAAAGAAAATGTTTTGATTTTCCTACAAGTTATAGTCCTGTCGAGTATTCTATTCCTCATCCCAATCTCAGTCAGTAGATAATTCACTCTCAGTATTGCCGTGGCTGTCAAATGAGGAAAATGGGTTTAGGATCTGAGGACTTATTTTGAAATGTGAAAGAGCTTTGGGAAAGCCCTGGAACACATGAGGAAGTTCAGTTAGCTCTTGGCTGCTTTGCTTGGCGGAGGATATTGCTTCTGCTTTCCACACGTCCAGGAAAGTCCAACTGGAGAGGAAATTTCAGGATGTTTCTTCCCAGGTAGGGAGAGAAATACTTCTCCACGGGGGAAACCCTGGCATCAGGACTCAGTGTGCTTTGGGGAAGTTCTGCAGCAGGAAAAAAAGCCACGTATCTCTTGTGAGGGGCTGCAGCTTTTCCCCCCTCACTAAGTGGATAATAAACACCTTTCTTCAACTCAGTTTCTTCCTCATGAAGCTAGAAATAAATGATTCAGAGATTTATGAGATGTTTGGGAACCATAACCACCAACAGCCCCTTTTTATTTTCATATACTTGCAAACTCATCTCTACTGGCTTAAGAGTTCTCTAAGTTTTAATAATAGCATATGAGAATGTAAAATTATTAATCTACTCAGCAAGGGCTCAATCTCCAATTCTCTGACAGATAAAAGGCCCAGTTAGATAGCTAGAAATATGTGCTTTGTATATGAAAATAAAATACTTGTACCATATATATAGTAATAAACAATATATATAGTGATGAGAGGTGATTTCACATGGAGATGGGACACAGTCTGGAAACCAAGTGTTCATTCTGGGTCTCTAAGAAGGATACTTTTCCTGGGGACTTAATAATGTTTGATGCTGTGACTTTACACAATGCTTAACTGTTTCCCTAGATGCCTGTGGTGAAGATCAGACAGTGACAGTCCTGATTTTAAGGAAATCTCGGAAAGTGATATGGGTAATTGAGGTACCATTAGATTACAAGAAAGAACCTTGTGAGCCCTTCAGTAGAGTGAAGACAATTACATATAATGCCCTTGGAGAATACCCAGCATGAACAGTGGTACATGATCCCTATTCATCAGCTCGGTGGAATAAGGGCAGCCTTGTTTGATATCAGCAGAGGCAGGAGGGTGTTTTGTGTCCATCAGGATTGAGTAAATATCTTCACTTCCTGTTTAAGGGAAAGGAACCAAAAGAGTTAACTCTAGTTAACTCAAGCGAGATAAGGACTCAGTAAGACAGGAACCCCCAGCTACATTTTGTCTGCTGTGTAGTGTTTAACTGTGTCACTCACAGCTCAAAGAATCATATGCCCAAAATTCTCAATGAAAGAGAGAGGCTAAGTGGAGTGAATTTTTAGTGGCGATTTCTTACAAAGCTGAATGGGCAAATCCTTTGGGTTTTTCCAGTAATTTTCCACGTTATCGTAGATGAAAGGATGGTCCACACTGACCCTCTTGGCCTCATCATGTTTCCAGAGAATCCCTGCACCAAACCATGGAAAAATGGTCAGTGGAATACCCATAGTTCACAGCTTGTTGTGGAATTTGCATCTTTCATTAAGGGTTACTCAGTGGATTAGAGAAACTGATAGTTTATTATTTAGTTCTCTTTTACAATTAGGTTATCTTTATAAAGATAAAGATAAATAAATAAAAAAAATTTATTTATTTATTTTATTTATTTAAAATAAATTCTTTGCCTAGAGTTAAATTCTAGGTCTAAGTTAGTTTATGCTAATTAAATCAGTCTTAAGTTGAATTCCACACATGATACAGGGTTCATTTTGTTTCACACAATTATTTTAAAAACAAAATTTACTTTTTCATCCTTTATGAGGTATGATATTAGAGGATAGGAATAAGAATGGGTCTGAGGTGTAGTCCCTGCCTTGACGATGACTTCCAGGTCACTCCCAATATCAGTGCTGAAATTTTATAGTTACTGGTTTCTTCTGCTCCAGTAACTGAACTGACATCCAACTATGAATCACAAATCTGATGGGAGCATCAGAGGCCAAGCTGTGCAAGTAAAGCTAGTACATTTGTGAAAAAGACAAATTCACCCCATTCACCAAAGTCACTACCACCATATAATTTACCCTTACTTCAGCTACGTGGCAACAAAGCAGAATGCTAAAAGCAAAAGAAGAAGAAGAAGAAAGAAAAAAACCCACTTTTTTTTTCATGCATCCAAACCTTTTAAATCCAGTCTAGATGAAAGTGGAAACAAAAGCTTTTTCGGAGAAGTCTGAAATCTTTGTCTAACCTCAAGGGTTAGGAATGACTCTTTTTGAGATTGCAGTTACAACATAGAAACAGGCTAATAACAAGTATTGGTTTAATGAAAGGATTACAGGAGTAAGAGTTCAAAGTCCTGGCTTTGGGTTCCAGCTCTGCCACTAACAAACTGTGCTGTCTTGGTCTAGTATTTTAGGGTCTCTGAGATTCAGACTTTCTGTTTTCACTGGTAACATGAAGATGATCTCTGAATCTCCTTCAGAGTAAACAGGCCCTGTTTCTGCTATGTGCAAAAAAGCATCCTGCTAAAAAAAGGCATCATGTAAAACGTGATTCCTTCTAGGAACTGAAGGCAGGTAAAGATAAAGATATAATTAGCATAAACACAAAGTAACAAATTATGTATAGAAAAGGAATGGTTGGAATACTTCTGATGACATGATTGCTTCTGGCTGGGGTGATCAGAGAAGCCTTCCAGGAGGGGGTGATATTTCTGCTGCAGCATGCAGGCTGAGTAGTACCTGGCTAGACAGACAGGGGCTCAGAGCAAACCCCCAGGCCAGCAGAACCGCTTAAGAATAGGCAACGATTAAGGAAACACACCTGTTTTCAGAGCTCAGAACACGCCAATATGATTAGAAGAAAGGGGTCTTGAGATCACATCAAGATGGAAATATAAGTAGGTGCCAGCTATAATAAAAAATAATTTTTGTGTACCACTTGACAGCTGACAAAGGCTTTGACAGAACATTATTTTATTTGAATGCCTTAGGAGGGCACCTGCTGTGAGCCCTCTCAAGAGAAGGAAAGACTTTTGATTTCTTTTCTAGTAACTATGGCCAATCAGCCTGATCACTCTTTTTTCTCTGTTACGGAGAGTGGAGAGTTGTGGCCTCAGCTGCGGAGGCCTGGGACCATGATTGGCTGGGGGCCTTTCTGGTCACGCCGAAGCTGTACTCTTGCAGCGCATTGCATGTTTCAGGTCTAGTGCTCAAGCATCACTGCGTTATATTTGACTGCAGACACCATATGTCCAGGGGTTTGTGACAACCTGCTCCTGTGGTCATTACAACTCCTAATGCAAAGCATAGTAAATTTGCAGGCAATTTATTATGTACAAGGCTATGTAATATATTACAGTTTTTAAAAGTATTTGAAATGTGTCTCTGCTTTTAAACTTCTTCCTTGAAGAAAATCCCTCTCCCATAATAATCTGAATGTCTATTTCCTTCTCAAATCCTCAAGCCTAGCCCTTCGCCCTCAGCCAGTGACTTTTGTCTCCTAACTCACAGAGAACAACTTCTTGCCCCTACAAACTAAGTGGCATCTTAATCTTCCCTCCCAGCCCAAGGAAAACTTCATCTGTCCTCCCTATGGGTATTTTATGCTTATGCCATGAATTCCTTGTCTTCCTGTCTCTTGGGAGCTGTTCTGTGAGTCGTCCCCTCCTTTCTCTTCTGATGCTCCCTCTCTCCTGGCCCCTGTTTCTAACACATAAACATCATAGGTGCGTCCTTTTGAAAACAACGTAAACCTCCCAATACCACCAGCTCTTCTCTTAAGAAAAGTTCTCTGAAATCTGCCATCTCCTATTCCTCGCCTCTCATTTACTCCTCAATTTAGTAAAATCTGGCTTCTGCTGCTACGACTTGAAACCACTCACCCTTAGCTCAACATTGAGTTCTAAATTGTTACATCACATATTTCCACCTTAGGTTTAATCGACTTATCTTGCATTGGACTTTGTTGGCCACTGATCCCTTCTTGAAACTCTCCCCCACCCGCAACCTTTTTTCTCTGGCCACGGCTCCCTCTGTTCCTGCACTGGACCCTCTTCCTACTTAGATGTTGACATTCCCAGCGTATTCCCTTGCTCATAATTTTTCAAATAGCTTTATTGAGATATAATTCACATACTATACAGTTCACCCATTAGAAATGTATCATTCAATGATTTTTAGTGTTTACAACGTTGTGCAGCCATCACACAATTTAAGAAGATGATGCAACAATGCAGTCATGCATTGTTGGTCAGCTTCTGGCTGACTCACAGTTTGCCTCTACGTGGTCTGTCCTCTTCCATCAAGCCAACCCAGGCTGGTTCACATGCAGTTAGATTCAGGTTCCAATAGCAGCAAGACTGGAAGTGCACTAGGCCTCTTGAGGTCTAGGCTCTCAGCTCATAGACAGCCTCTGCTCACACATTGTTTTGGGGAGTGGGGGAAATAGAGGGCTGATGGGAGAAGTTAAATAGTGTTGTGGCCACTTTTGCAATTTTGTAGCTAATCTTTTGATTTATGTTTAGTTTGCTGCTGTCTACTATCTCTAAAACACTCATTTTAAGCTTTTTCTGTCGTTTTCCCTGGGCAGTCTTTTCTAATACCTTCACTTACATCTGTATAAAAATTACTTCCACCTGAAATTTTTAAGCCTAACCATTTCAACAATTTTGGGGGCTATACTTTCCAGTTTTAGAATATTTTCCATCACCCCAGAAAGATTTCTCATGCCTGTTTTCCACTGATCCCTGTTCCTACCCCTAACCTGCAAAACCATGAATCTGCTTTTGGTATCTGTGGATTTGCCTTTTCTGGACATTGTATGTAAGTGGAATCATATAATAGGTAGTCTTTTGCATCTCTGGCTTCTTTCACGCATGTTAATGTTTTCTAGGTTCATCCATGTTGTAGCATGTATCAATAGTTTGTTCATTTTTATTGCTAAATAGTACTTTATTCTATGACTATACCACACTTCATTTATCCATTCACCAGTTGATGGACATTGGATTTTCCCCCAATTTTTAGCTATTATAAATAATGCTGCTGTGGATATTTGCTTGAAATCTTTGTGTGGACATATGTTTCTATTTATCTTGGGCAGATACCTAGGAGTAGAATTCCTAGCTTGTATGGTAAGTATGTATTTAATTTTTTGAGGAAATTGCCAAACTGTTTTCCAAAGTGGCTGTTCAGTGTAACATTCTCAACAGCAGGGTATGAGGGTTCCAGTTTCTCCACATCCTTGACAATACTTGTTATTGTCTTTTTGATCATAGCTCTTCTAGTGGGTCTGAAGTGGTATCACTTTAGTTTTCATTTGCATTTCCCTAATGACTAATGATTTTGAGCATTTTTTTCGTGTGCTTGTTAGCAGTTCAGAGATCTTAGTGAAATGTTCAAATCTTTGCCCATTTTTATTTTATTTTATTTTATTTTTTACTTTATTGAAATACTGAGTTTCGAGTTCCATCTTTAAAAACGAAATGGGCATTTTGGACAATACATTTGTTACAGAAACGAAATAAAATGGAAAGTTCTAGCAAACTAAATAATCTTCTTAAAGAAATTTCCTCCACTGCAGGAAATCTTGCATAGTCTCCTGGCCAGTCATCTGGAGCAATTCTTCACATAATTGATGATTTTAATTTAAAATTTAAGTATTCAAATTCTTTATGTATACCTCTTAAGATTTTCTATTTTTTCTTGAGTCGGTTTGATAATTTGTGTCTTTCTGGAAATTTGTTCATTTTATCTAAACTGTCTAATTTGTTGGCCTAATAGTATTCTCTTTTGCTCCTTTTAATTTCTGTAGGGTTGGTATTACTTTTGTTGGTTCCTTTTGTGTTCATCCAGCCAGAAGGTTGGGGTTTGCTCCCCTATTCGTTGCACACTTCTGTGACTGTGCTTGTGTCCAGGACCAGGTGGCAGGAAGAGAGGGAAAGAATACAATGGGAGTTTGTCCTAGTTTCTTGGGATCAGAAAGGAAGGTTTCCTTCCTAAGAGTTTTATTTTCTCCTCCTTTGGGATTTCTAATGTCACTGCTCGTGGGATTGCTTGAAAGCTGAGGCTTAAGAGAACTCAGAGAAGAAAAAGATGGGGGATTTCTGCACTCTGAGTCTTAAGAATTCTCTTCTTCACTCCTCAAGCCAGAATGAGGGGACTTTTCCTGGAGCTGTCTCTGCCTCAGCTCAGTACCCAGCTCTGGGTTTCAGGCTGAGCTGCTTGCTTGCATTCAGTCTGGGGGATACTGGAGAGCAAACATGGCAAACTCATCACTGGTTTGGTGGTACTTCGAATTCTGGCCTTTTTACTTTAAGCCTCTCGCTACTCTTTGCTTTTCAGGATCCTCAGAAGCTACTCAGTGCATTCTGTCCAGGTGTACAGCCATGCTCAGTGGGAGGCATGTGATTGTTCTAATTTATTGTAACCAGAGCCAGTCTGTTTAAAAAAGATTTATTTATTTATTTATTTATTTATTTTTGGCTGCACTGGGTGTTATGGCACACGGGATCTTTGTTGAGGCATGTGGGATCTTTTTTAGTTGTGGCATGTGGGCTCATAGTTGAGGCATGCCGGCTCATAGTTGCGGCATGTGGGATGTAGTTCCCCGACCAGGGAACGAACCTGGGCCCCCTGCATTGGGAGTGCGGAGTCTTACCCACTGGACCACCAGGGAAGTCCCAGAACCAGTCCGTTTTTAATTAGTCTATCCACCCTCCACCTTAAGCCCATTGCTTTCCTTCTTTTATTATTTAGTTTTTGGAAAATCTCATAGCATTTTGCCATCTAGTTAAGATGAGGTTGGCAGAAATGTGTATTGCTACATATAACTCACGCAGTACTGAAGAGTCCCCCTATTTCATTATTATGCAGAATTTTTAGGAATCTAACTTCAATACATTGTCATTTGAAAAAAATTTCTTTTTGTTCAGTCTTGTCATTCTCCAGATTTTCTGGATTTTCCACTAATTCTTGAAAACCAAATAGATTGCAATACCTGCAGATTTTATTTACAAAGAGAATAGAACTCTCACATTAAGAAGTAATTTATCAGGGGCTTCCCTGGTGGCTCAGTGGTTAAGAATCCACCTGCCAATGCAGGGGACACGGGTTCAAGCCCTGGTCCGGGAAGATACCACATGCCACGGAGCAACTAAGTCCATGCACCGCAACTACTGAGCCTGTGCTCTTGAGCCCACGTGCCACAACTACTGAAGCCTGTGTGCCTGGTGCCTGTGCTCTGCAACAAGAGAAACCACTGCAATGAGAAGCCCACGCACGGCAACGAAGAGCAGCCCTCACTCGCCGCAACTAGAGAAAGCCCATGCGCAGCGAGGAAGACCCAATGCAGCCAAAAATAAATAAATAAAATAAATTTATATAAAAAAAGAAGTAATTTAGCAATAGACTGTTAGGTTTCAATAACTAACTGACCAGCTCTGGAGAATCAAATCCCTGACCTGACCCAGCCTGTAGTGGCTGCAGCGAGGAGGCAGCAGGCCTCTGCGAGCATTTCCAGCAGATCCAGATTGTAACTCTCTTGTTTTGAAAGCTGCTGTAGGGCGTCCTGAAGGAATTACAGATATATTTGGGAAGATTTGGTGAGATGGTCCAACTTTTGTTTTTTTAAGTGAGTAGTCACAAATAGAAACTTAAAATTTTTAAAAATAAAATAATAATAATGAGGTCTAATTAATTTCTACCGTTCTGAAGTCCTTCTACAGGATCTTAACTGTTGGTGGACATTCTGAGAATCTCATGAAAGCTCTGGTCCACATCTCCAGAAAAATTAGAGCTACATAGACGTATACTTTCTCACATACTTTCAGGTGCCTTCAGGGGCCCTCTTCATGCTCATCTGTGGATCCTGGGGCAGAGGTAGACCCCAGTTAAGAACTCCTGCAGTGAACTGACTAGATATCCTGCCTAGTTAGGGTCGCTCTGGGCAGTGCCTTGGCAGGGCGGATTGAGCTCAGGTGTGAGATGTGGTAGAAAAACTCCTGTAAATTACCCGTGATACTTGGAGAAATAGTAATTCACAAAGTTGTCCCCAGTCTACAACTTGAAATGCCAGCTCAGATCTTTTTCCTGTAGCCAGGAGGTAGGAGGTACCCTTCAGGCTGATGCGATTGCTCCAAGTTTGTTTGTTTGAACTGAAGAAGTGTGTGTTCAGGAATATACGGGGCTACAGAAGCTCCCTGGAGAGATGTTTCTCAGCTCCCCCCCCATCATGCTGCAGTGATAGGGCCGCGTGAGAGGTGTAGTGGGGAGGGTCCTGACCATACAGAGAGGTGGTAGGGAGGGTCCTGACTTAGGCATTGAAGACCTGTGGTCAAGCCTGTTCCTTAGCTCACCTTGAGGGTAAGTCACTTATTATTGCTGAGATTCCCTTTCTCTTTGGGTAAACTAGAAATAGCAATGCCTGTTCTTTTTTTTTTTTTTTACAATTTTATTTGTTTATTTATTTTGGGCCATGTAGCATGTGGGATCTTAGTTCCCCAACCAGGGATCAAATCCGTACCCCCTGCATTGGAAGCATGGAGTCTTAACCACTGGACCACCAGGGAAGTCCCTCTGTCTTTTAACAGGACCTGTGAGAATCAGTGACAGTAATATATGTGATTTTTAAAATACCTAAGCCACTCAAATGGAAAGATAAAGGGATGCATAGCATAATAGCTATGACAGAATGGCACCTTCATTCACCATGCGTTTATTCACTGCATTAGATGATAGTAAATACCTATCATCTAATACCACAGGACATATTTAATTTCCCTGTGCTCCTGGTTGGGAAAATGGCCCTTCTATCTCTCAAATACTTTTTAGAATCTCCTCATTGTATATAGAAGAGAGAATAAAAGGAAGTTTGGTGATACAGAAAGAGAAAGTCAAATGATTTGTGTGACATTTAGGTTGGAAAGATCAGTAATTGAGTAGTTTATATTAGTTTTTTTTTAACATCTTTATTGGAGTATAATTGCTCTACAATGGTGTGTTAGTTTCTGCTTTATAACAAAGTGAATCAGTTATACATATACATATGTTCCCATATCTCTTCCCTCTTGCGTCTCCCTCCCTCCCACCCTCCCTATCCCACTCCTATATTAGTTTGTAAAATGATAGTCAAGGGGAGCAGGATGCTTTTAGGCTCTTCTGAAAATAGTGAGATCTCACCCTGCTCTACATCCTGTGCTGGAGATGACCTAGTTATGGGGAATGATAATAGCTGCCATTTTCTGAGAGTGTGCCTGTCTTTATAGATGTTCTATCTCATTTAATCAGCCCTTGCCCAGTGACTCCCAAAGCTGAAATCCCAGCCTTGGCTCTTTTACCTGCAGAGCCCATGCTCATAGCTACCGAGAAACAGGAAAGTGGGGCTGAATTACAATGAGCTGAACTGGCATTTGCCCTTCCTAAGGTTCATAGGGATCAGTGTTAACTTACAGCCTTTAACCTTGAAAACTGAGAATAACCTTTGAGCTTGCTCTTCAGGACTTAGAGATAGTGGTAATTGCCATCTGAAAGCAGGGTGGGGACTCAGATAGAAGCAAGTTTTCTTTTTTTATTAATTAAAATTAAATTAATTAATTAAATTTTGGCTGCGTTGGGTCTTCATTGCTGCATGTGGGCTTCTCATTGCGGTGGCTTCTCTTGTTGTGGAGCATGGGCTGTAGGTGCGCGGGCTTCGGTAGTTGCAGTACACGGGCTCAGTAGTTGCGGCTCACGGGCTCTAGAGCGCGGGCTCAGTAGTTGTGGCTCACGGGCTTAGTTGTTCTGTGGCATGTGGGATCTTCCTGGACCAGGGCTCGAACCCGTGTCCCCTGCATTGGAACGTGGATTCTTAACCACTGTGCCACCAGGGAAGTCCCGGAAGCAAGTTTTAACTTAAAGAAGTAAGGTTCTCTGAGCTCCACTTGTTAATTTTTGAAATCCTCAAAGAAATGAATTTCCATTATTTAATCTATTTTCTGAGAGCTTTTTTCCAACATATTGGAATTTACATTTCTGAGTTATAAGATACAGAGCAATAAGATTATAACAACATGCAAATACAGTGCATTTTCTCCATTATTGTTAGAAAGAAAATGTGCTGGTGTTTCCACAGATGCAGTCAGTGTATTTGTTAGGCTGAATTCCCCCTCATTCTGGGTCTGCTGGTTACATTACCGACGTGGCAGAACAGAAGAAAGCAAAGGCTGAATTTTAAGTAACATTCCTAGTTGTTTAGACTCTCTTAAAAATATTCGGAATACCTAGCTATATGTCTGAGTCATCTGCTGTACTGGGTGGGAGGTAAAATTGGGAAATTTTGGCTGGCTACTGCTATGTTACAATTTCTCTAGAAACCTCAAGAAAATAATGGACTCAAGCATGCCTTGAGCTTTTCTCTGAGAAACTATGGCAACGGGCCTTTTAATTAAAGCTGAAGTAGTGTGTGTAGCTTAGGAAAACAGAGAGATGCTGCCAACTGATAGGGAGAGTGTACAAGAATAATCCAGACAACTAAAAAAAAATTCATCTTAAATCTGTTTGGTAATTCTTTGTTCTCTATATTGTTCAAAGAAATGGTAGGAAACTTTTTTTACTGGATATCAGTATTTGACTTTGGAAATGTTATATATATATATATTTAAGAGAATATAGTTTCCTGATCACGTTTTTTAAGATTATTGTTCAAATGAATTTATATTTCCTGAGTACACGTTAACTGACAGATGGAAGGCCAGCCCGGAGGGCAGCCAACCTAGGGTGGTCACAGAATGGATGCTATTTCCATTTTGATAATGGAGGTTGTTTACATGCCCCAGTGGAATGCACTGGTGGGTTGAATATCAGCAAATTAGTAAACTGTTCCCCTCTTGAGCTGAACCGTTGACAGCCCACATGCTAGAATTTATAAACTCAGAGCATACCAAACAGTAATTTAAAAAACAGAAGCTAAATGGAAAAGCAAGAGTTGCCATTTTTCTCAGATCAAAATCTGTGTTGTGCTAACATGTCCCCCTGCCCCAGTGATGGAAAGATTTTATCACCCTCTTTGCCAGAAAGAATTTGAGTTTATGCCTATTGTTTTGGTACTTCCAGTCACTCTTAAGAATGTACCTGTTTGGAAGATGAATTGTGTAGTCACCTGATAAGGGCAGTAGCTGGAGAGGGGAGGGGCATCTGATGAAATACAATGTCGTGGTGACAAACATAAAGCTGGGGACAGGGAAGGAACCGGCTCTTACGATAGTCTGTTATCTGGTCTCCTTGCCTCTGGTTCCAGTCCGCCTCTTGCTATACTGTTGGCAGAATTAGTTACCTGTAGTCAGATCTGACTTCCCACACTGTCTGCCTGCGAGATTAGTAATTTTTTTGCAGCCTCAGCTCCAACCACCTCCAACGGATGCATACCCTAAACTCAGACAAGGCTCAGCTGCCTCATGTTCACTGTCCTGTGTTTTCATACTGTTGCCAGTGCTGGAATTCTACTCTTTTTTTGGTGTGTGTGTGGCAATTCCTACTCCTACTTCAAAAGGAGGATTAAACATTGCCTCTTTCCTCCGTTTATCTCACAATCCTCCTTTAATCCTCCTGAACATCTCCCTCCAGGACCAGATGAGGACCCCAGGTGTGGGGACTGACACATCTGTCTTCTCAAAGCAGGTACTGTGTGCTTTTCATCTTGTTTCTCCATAGCCTTGTGTGGCATTTGGCGTGTGATGGGTCCTTACTCACTGTGTGTTGAATATTTGATGTTCGGTAAATGTTTGATGAAACGATGAATGGGATTAAGTGGGTAAAATAGTTGGAGTCACTAGGGCACATGTGAGAAAACACAAAGTATTTGAAATTTGGTTCTGCTGTTTTCCCTCCTCTTTCTCATCCTCCTTCTCCTCTGGGTACCACTGCTCTCAGGCTGTTTTTTGGTTTCCCAGAGCACTTTCCTCCGCATCTAATAGGCTTGCCCTATCCCAAGTGCCCCGATCTCCTGCAACACCCTTTCCTCCCCAGACTTCTACCTTCAACTCCAGTCAGAATGCCATTTCCGTACTGAAGAATGCAGCTAGACATAATTAGAGGATAATCACGTCAACCTAATTCATTCCACGTTATAAAAGACTGACAGGGAGGCCCCAGGAAGTGTCTGAAATTTGGATTTAACAATACACGGGGTTGCTTGTCTGTTCAAATTTCTGACTGAGTGTATTACCTTCCCTTTCATGCGGTATATTAATGCCCTCTCTACACAGGTTTTTATGCCAGGATTTTGGATTATGTTACTCAGTCATGACAAAGGAATATTTTGAGAGCTGCCTTGCCTGTGACCCATTTCAGTAAAATTACTGCCTTTGTTCAGCAGCATTTGTCAATAATTTGAACACTTTTTTGCATCTTTTTTTTTTTTTTTTTTTTTTTTTTTTTTTTTTTTTTGCATCTTTTTTTTTTTACATAAATGAACATTGGAAAAATGACTGCTGATGCTGGTGTTGGGATATTAAATCTCATACAGCTGATGCACTTCGGACAGAGATGTACAAAATCATCAGGTGAGGCAAGAGAGTCAATTCTTAGCCTCAAATGTCTGCTCATGGAATTGAAGGCCATCTACAGTCTTTTATTACATAGGAAAAAAAAAGCCAAAGCAAGGGACCTGTCTGGAATTCTGGAACTCTGTCCTTGAAGGTTGTGTGTAAAGGGGGAGCTATTACTAAGGATTTTTTATCTTATGTTTTAGTTTCTGGGCCTCCAACCTAAATATCTCTTACGTGACTTCCTCACATTTCATTTCTTCTGTGCTTTCACAAACACATTTTGTACAGAGGAGGGGCTGCCTGTAAAAGGTAAGGAAGATGTGCCCGGGTTTCCTTTAAGCTGCCCCCTCTTGGATGTTATTAACTCTTGGTTTAAACCCTCCTAACAGCTGGAATCTCGCCAATACCTTTGCTACAACTAATTTAGTAGATCCCGAGGTCAGGGCCCTGTAAGCCAGGCTGTGGCATATGCCCTGGGTTGGGTACTGGCACCCACAAGGGGAGGCCAGAGGCTCTGCAAACCATCACCACTTTCCTTACCTGTTTTCCTTATCCATCTGGGAACCACCAGAGCCTAGAGGACAGCTTACTCTGGACCATTGGCTCTGAAGGGCTCAGTCTAACCAGAAGAGTGAACCCAGCTGACTGAGAGAGGCCTTCCATCAGAAACCTTGGAATAAAATCAAGTTGAATAAGACCTGCCCCTACCTTTGAAGAGCTCTCTTTTTCTTCTTCTTTTTTTTTTTTAATCTCACAGTGATGTGTAAGCCGATGAGAAATTTGTCATTCATTGAAGTTAGTGTGAATGCTTCCTTTCTTCTCTTCTTTGGCTGTACCTGTATTTCCCCAAGTTTCTGTGTCTTGGGTGCAGAGTCAGGGTGTAAACTGGGATTATTGTGTGTGTGTTTTTTCTGACTCTACATGTAAGATTTTCATAATGGGATTGGGGGAGTGGAGAAAGGTAACAGGAAAAACTTTTTGTGTGCTGGTGTCTCTTCCCTGTGGGATTAAAGATTTAGTTTGGTAGCATTTGCTGTTACTGTTTATTTTAATATTATTTTAACTTTCGCATAGGTATTCAAATATTCAATAGTCAAAAATTAGAACATATAAAAATATATCAGTGAGAATTCTTTATCCCATTCTTGTTCCTCACTTTTTAGGAAATTTAGATAACCACTCTTCTTAGTTTCTTGTGAATCTTCTCATTATTTATTTTTCTATATATGAGGAAGTAGAAATTCATTTTATTTTTCTCTTATATGAATAGTAACTGTGTATGCTATTTGCATCTTGTTTTACTCAATGCACCTAGCTGAACTTTCCATTAGGAGTATTCTATTTCTTTTTATGGCAACATAGTATTCCATTAGATGCAAGCATATAAGGCAATTAACCATCCTCCTGTTACTGACACTTGGGAATTTTCTAATCTTTCGTTGTTATAAACAATGCTTAAATGTAAAACCTTAGTCATTTCACATGTGTGCAAATATTATCTGTAGGATGAACTCTCAGAAGGAGAATTATGGGGTCAAAAGTTAATATATTTCCCTTTTGATAAATCTTACCATATGGCCCTCCATAATGGTCTGGTTTAATTATTGAGGCTTCATAACATGTTGTAGTCCTCTCTTATTAAAATACACTTTTGCTTTGCTATTCTTTTGAATGATTTCTTTCTTGCAGGTTGTCTAATTCTAAGGAAAAAGACAGTATTTTTATTTGAGACCACATTAAATGGGAATTTTGCTAAAGGAGAATGGAATCTTTATCATTTTGAGTTTTCCTGTCTAAAAACTGGTATCCTTTTCTATTAGTTCAATTCTTCTTTTGTGGAGGAGTGTTTTTCATGTAGTTCTTTCACATTTTTGGTTAAGATTATTTCTAGTATTTTATCTTTTTGGTTGTGGTTAAAAGTGAGTCTTTCTTTTCCATTATATCTTCTATTTGTAGTTCTGTACAAACAGTTGGTTTCATTATCTTAATCTTGTAATCTTCTAACGTACTTCATTATTTCATGGTTTGTAGTACTTCTCTGTGGTGTCCCTTTGGGTTTTCCAGGTATAAAACACATCGTCTGAGACTAGAGATTATTGTACATCCTCCTTTCCAACTTTCACATTTCTTATTCATTTCACTTGTATGTTTGCATTGGCTAGGACATCCCACAAAATGTTAAGTAATAGTAATAAGAGTAGGTAACCTTTTCCTGTTCCTGACTTTATAAGAATGTTCCTGGGGTTTCCCTATGAAGCTTTTGGGTTGAGATAAATACATTTTATCATGCTTCAGAAGTATCCCTCTGTGCTGGTTTACCCTTGGCCTCCTGGCTTCACCTCGCCCTTGTATACTGTACTCCGGTGTGGAGCTGGGGCTCTGTAGACCACATTTTCCAGATGCCTGTGATAGCTGCTTCCCAATGGGATCTGTCATTAGGAGGGAGGAACACTTCCTGTCTCCTCTGCTCCTGGCAGAGGTGCCCAGTAGAGGCTCTCAGCACAGCCTCCAGCTTTTTCTCTAGACTTTGAGAACCAGCCTCACCTCTGCGCATAGGTACAGCAGCCAGGCTGTGTCCCTCCCTGGAGGTGTGAGCCCTCCCCTGAGCCCCTGAGGGGCTGACGGCACCTGAGCAGTGGGCTCTTCTCACAGGTCCGAGCTCCAGCTTTGTGGGGCCTCTCCTCTGAGCCCCGACATTCTTGTAACCTGATTGCTTCCCCTCCCTCCAGCTCAATGGGTGTTAGTGGCTTCCTGCAGTTGTTATCGCTAGGTTAACATTCTACCGTTCCAGTCCTCTAGCACCTGTTTCACCAATTCCCTTTATTAAATCCCCTGTTTTGAAATACTTTCTGCTTTCCCGAAAGCACCCAGTCTGATGACTCATCTGTTCCTGTTTTATTGAATGTTTTTATCAAGATTGTTTCCTGATATTTTTTCCCCAATGCTTTTTCTGTGCCAATGGAGGTGATTGTGTGTGTGGTTTTTTCTTTAGACCCGTGAAATATAATAATGGATTTTCTAATGCTGGACTTTTCTTGAATTACTGTAATAAATCTCCCTTCATCATGGTGTACTTGTCTCATGGGCTGCTGATTCTACTAGCTGATATTTTCATTAATATTTTTGCATTAACATTTGCATATGAGACTGGTCTGAAGTTTTCTCTTTTTGGGTGGTCTGTGTCAGGTTTTCATTTCAATGCTGTTAGTTGCTTTGTAAACGTTTGGGGTTTCCCATGTTTTTTCTAAGCTCTGGAACCATTCAAATAACATTTAACATTAACCATTCCTGGTTTCTGTTATTGTATCTCATTTTATTTCTTAAAGTTTGGTGGCATTCCTTTGTAAGATTCTCTGGGATTGGTGCTTGTTTGGTATCATATAATGGGAGATCTATGATGTCTGATGCTGCATTAGCTGAGCTAGTTGAGAAAAGGTTTTGTGGGTGCCAGAGCTGATCCAAACCAAGCTGTGAAACCCGTAGTGTGTCTTTGGTGCCCTTTTAATCCCATGATCATTGTACTCATGTCTCTAAGTAATTCTCCCTCTTACCTGCTCCTCTTTTCTGTCCTATTCTGATGCCAGTCCCTGCTGAGGTTTCCTGCTACTAACTGGTACAGTTTTGGGGATATGACCCAAATGCTTACATTTAAAAAAATTTTAAATTTATTTTATTAAAGTATAGTTGATTTGCAATGTGTTAGTTTCTGGTGTAGAGCAAAGTGACTCAGATATATATATATATATATATATATATATTTTTTTTTTTTTAATATATATTCTTTTTCATTATGGTTTATCACAGGATATTGAATATAGTTCCCTGTGCTATACAGTAGGACCTTGTTGTTTATCCATTCTGTATATAATAGTTTGCATCTGCTAATCCCAAACTCCCAGTACTTCCCTCCCTGCCACCCCACCCTTGGCAACCACAAATCTGTTCTCTATGTCTGTGAGTCTGTTTCTGTTTTGTAGGTAAGTTCATTTGTGTCATATTTTAGATTCCACATATGAGTGCTATCATATGGTATTTGTCTTTCTCTTTCTGACTTCACTTAGTATGATAATCTCTAGGGCCATCCAGATTGCTGTAAATGGCATTATTTCATTTTTTTTTTTTTTTTTTGCGGTACGCCGGCCTTTCACTGTTGTGGCCTCTCCCGTTGCGGAGCACAGGCTCCGGATGCGCAGGCTCGGCAGCCATGGCTCATGGGCCCAGCCGCTCCACGGCATGTGGGATCCTCCTGGACTGGGGCACGAACCCATGTCCCCTGCCTCGGCAGGCGGACTTCCAACCACTGCGCCACCAGGGAAGCCCTATTTCATTCTGTTTTATGGCTGAGTAATGTTCTATGGTATATATATGCCACATTTTCTTTACCCATTCATCTGTTGATGGACATTTAGGTTGTATCCATGTCTTGGCTATTGTAAATAGTGCTGCTATGAACATAAGATTGCATATATCTTTTTGAATTATAGTTTTGTCTGGATATATGCCCAGGAGTGGGATTTCTGGATCATATGGTAGCTCTATATTTAGTTTTTTAAACTGTACTGTTCTCCATAGTGGCTGCACCAATTTACATTCCCACCAGCAGTGTAGGAGGGATCTCTTTTCTCTACACCCTCTCCAGCATTTATTATTTGTAGACTTTTTAAAAAAATTATTATTTATTTTCTTTATTCTTTTTGGCTGCGTCGGGTCTTAGTTGCAGCACATGGGATCTTTGTTGAGGCATGTGGGATCTTTCGTGTGACGCTCGGGCTTCTCTCTAATTGTGGCCCTCAGGCTTCTCTCTAGTTGTGGCGTGCGGGTTTTCTTTCTCTGGTTGTGGCATGTGGGCTCCAGGGCGCATGGTCTCTGTAGTTGTGGCTCGCGGGCTCCAGAGCGTGTGGGCTCTGTAGTTGTGGTGTGTAGGCTCCAGAGTGTGTGGGCTCTGTAGTTTGCGGCACACGGGCTCTCTCACTGAGACTCACGAGCTCAATAGTTGTGGCACGCGGGCTTAGTTGTCCCGCAGCATGTGGGATCTTAGTTCCCAAGCACACATCGAACCTGCGTCCCCTGCGTTGGAAGGCAGATTCATTACCACTGGACCACCAGGGAAGTCCTTATTTGTAGACTTTGTGATGATGGCCATTCTGACTGGTGTGAGGTGTATACCTCGTTGTAGTTTTGATTTGCATTTCTCTAGTAATTAGCGATGTTGAGCATCTTTTCATGTGCCTGTTGGCCATCTGTATGTCTTCTTTGGAGAAATGTCTATTTAGATCTTCTGCTCAGTTTTTGATTGGGCCGTTTGTCTTTTTGTTATTGAGTTGTATAAACTTTTTGTGTATTTTGGAAATAAAGTCCTTGTTGGTTGAGAAATGCTTGCATTTTAATAGCAGAATCATGAATGTGGTCATGACAAATTCTTGGGTCCTAGTACTTCATTTTCTGTGTCCCCTCTGTCTTCTCTTTTAGGTTCTCCAAAAGTCTGAGGTGAGGCATAAGTGTACCAGGTTGGGGAGAGTGCATCTTCCCATGGACTCAGTTAATAAGTTTTCCACTCAGGAACGTTAGGGGGTCCCCAGCCTTCTTTAAAAAACCCATCAGGGTCACCACGTAGCTACCTTGGAGTAAGTAAAGGAAAAGATGGAATAACACCTTGTCAAGTTTCTGATCTCAACCCTAGCCTCCTATCTCATCAATTATTTTCACTCTTTCTCTGGCCAGCAGGCCTTTCCTTGCCCTTGACTCGTTTTTGAAGCTGTGACCCTGGCTTCTCACCCAGTGCTTCCCTCCCGCATGAACTGACCATCTCCTCAATTGCTGTGCAGTGTCTCCTGAGCACGCTTCATGTTACCTTCATTGCATCCCTTGCTTTACGTCTCCATTCCCCTCTGGACTGGCCACTCCTGGGCTGCGTTCTGTGTCTCTTCACTTTTGTTTCCAGGGCTTACAGTGCTGCACATAGGAGGCCTCAAATATCTTAGTTGAATTATTGAATAAATGAAACCCAAGTAAATGTGGACACAAAGAAAGATGGATAGCAAATGGATAAATGGACCCTGAAGGGGCTTCAATACCATGTGCCAGAAACTAAAAGGATTTTTAAAAATAGTTCACTTGCAACTGTATGAAAGCAAACATGGTGTTTTCATTCAGAGGGAATTTAATTTATATTTGATATGTTTACATTGCGGATGCTTTCCTGGCAATACACGTTTTAAATCTGCTTACTCAGAAGATGTACATCAGAATAAGTCAGAAAGACAGTTTTCAAAATCTAAAAGCCTCTGGCGGCTTTTTAATAATACACCTTTTGTATCAGGAAATTTGTGTTTTTCCTTCCTGCTTCAGGGAATGATGATAGGAGAGGTAAGGGACACAAAGGGAGTGATACGGGGGCTAAGTATAGATCTTTGGGGAGATGGGCTGACCTGAGAGTGGAGGATTAAATTGAGGGGTTTGCGGGAAATCAAAGCTCTTTCCATGATGCTGCTTCCACCTGCAAAGTGTAAACATAAATAGAACATGGGATTAGGTTTTGCTTGAATGTGTTCCCATCTTGAGCTGCTGGAAAAATTTTATCTTATTTTATTTTTTATAAATTTATTTATTTATTTTTGGCTGTGCTGGGTCTTCGTTGCTGCGCATAGGCCTTCTCTAGTTGCGGCGAGCGAGGGCTATTCTTCCTTGCGGTGCGCGGGCGAGGGCTATTCTTCCTTGCGGTGCGCGGGCTTTTCATTGCAGTGGCTTCTCGTTGCGGAACATGGGCTCTAGGTGTGCGGGCTTCAGTAGTTGTGGCACGCGGGTTCAGTAGTTGTGGCTCACGGGCTCTAGAGCGCAGGCTCATTAGCTGTGGCGCACGGGCTTAGTTGTTCCGCGGCATGTGGGATCTTCCTGGACCAGGGCTCGAACCCGTGTCCCCTGCATTGGTAGGGAGATTCTTAACCACTGCACCACCAGGGAAGTCCTGGAAAATTTTTAATTGGCAAGTGCTGTTTGGATGACAAAGGGAGGAATTTCAAATTCCTTGGACCCACTTTAGGCACAGAAATTATTCCAGACCATCAGAACACTGTTATCCTTATCTTACGGCTCCACTAATGCTACCTGCCCAGAGTACATCCCAGTGTATTCGTGTGTTCTTTATTCTTACTCTCTAGGTAGATATTTTACGTGCCAGTTTTTCTTATAGATGTACTAAATTATGTTTAGTCATGCTGAATCGTGTAGGGACAGTTTTGGAAGAGATTTGCACATGTGTCTATGCTTATTATTGAATTGTATAAGTGGTCAAAATTAATCTTTATAAAGAGTTTAGCATCACTCCAAAATGAAGGAAAATTATTTGATGGTGACAGTATGAATTTGCTGATTTGATAACTTGGCTTCACAGGTGTTTTTCTTTTTCACTTTATCCACTGCGATAGAAGAAGATTAATTCTTTTAAAATATTTTATTTATTTATTTATGTATTTATGTATTTATTTATTTATTTTTGGTTGCATCAGGTCTTTTGGTTGCACAGGATATTCGTTGAGGCATGTGGGATTTTTCGTTTCAGCGTGCAGGCTTCTCTCTAGTTGTGGCCTGCGGGTTTTCTCTTCTCTAGTGGTGCTTGGGCTCCAGGGTGTGTGGGCTCTGTAGTTGTGGCGTGCAGGTTCCTGAGAGTTTGGGCTCTGTAGTTTGCTGCACACAGGCTCTCTGGTTGAGGTGCGTGAGCTCAGTAGTTGTGGCGTGCGGGCTTAGTTGCCCCGTGGTATGTGAGATCTTAGTTCCCTGACCAGGGATTGAACCCCCGTCCCCTGCATTAGAAGGCAGATTCTTTACCACTGGACCACCAGGGAAGTCCCAAAGAAGGTTAATTCTTACCTGTAAATCAATATGAGTGCTTCATTCTACCCACCAGAGCTCATTTCTGTCTTCTCTTGGTGGGGGATGAGGGCTGTGGGTGCAGGATGGAGCCTGTAGGGGGTTGATCTTGTGGTTTCTTCAGACAAAGTGTCCTCCCCTCATCCCCAGGGAGACGCTTCTCCTCTCCACGGGCACACAATGTGGACACCCCTGCTGCCTCCTGTCCTTGACATCGATGCACACTGGATCCCAGTAAGATCCAATAAGGCTTTAGCTGAATGCTCCAAAACGCCGGGGGTGGGAGGAGAGAGGGTCAAGGCTCTGTCAAGGGCCAGCCCAGGCCTTGCTGCCCAGACCTTTGGATCTCTTTTACCCTTTAACTCTCATTGTTTTTTGGTCTCTCTACATCCTAAGCACAGGTGCTTTCTCTTCTTGTCTTTGTCCTAGACTTTGTATCCCCCCTCCCTCCCTCACCCCTAGCATCAGGCATCCTGTGAAGGTCGGTGCTTTCTCCTTTTCTCATTCTCTGAGAAGGGCAGGGTGAGCTCTGGCTCATGACTGCTGGCTTTGACAGTCTCTGCAGGGTCTAGATGAGAAAGTCACACTCTTCCTGCTTAATGCTGCTTTGACTGTATATTTTTGTGACCAGTTGGCCTCACATTACTATGCTAAGAAAGCTTTTTAAATTAGCCAACCGTAAGGGTACCCAAATGAATTATCCTTAATCCCTATAAAAAAAAGTACATACAAATACAATGTCAACCAATTCAATCAAAGTTTGGCATGAGGTGGAATGTTGTGGTCCCCCTTCTCCTTCCTCATAAGATTAAGGGAATAATTTTTTTTAAAAGCAAGCATTTGAATTTTGGCTTTTCCTTTAAACTCAAATGGCCACATATAGAACTCGGTAACTCTCACAGTGCCCACAGAAGTGTGATGTTCTGTTCTGTCGGAGGTGTTCTAACCATACAGGTGAGAGAATCAGCCCATTCCCATCGTGTAAGAGCAGAGCCTCTCATTTTAGCCTCCCTTGATTTGATTTTTTTTTTTACTGCGATGAGAAGTTATTTAGGAACATTTTAGGGCACAGAAGACGCGGTGAAGTGAGAGACCGTTTCTCTACTGTGGAGGTAGCCCATGCTTTTGATGATTACATTAAAATAAGTGAGATACGTGTTCAAAAACAAGAAAAGATCACTTTTCTAGTTTGGACACTTTCAGTGATAAAAAAAGTCTGGCTTTCTAGATATGTTTATTGCCTTTGTCACATTTCCTTTTTTTTTTTAACATCTTTATTGTGGTGTAATTGCTTTACAATGGTGTGTTAGTTTCTGCTTTATAACAAAGTGAATCAGTTATACATATACATATGTTCCCATATCTCTTCCCTCTTGTGTCTCCCTCCCTCCCACCCTCCCTATCCTACCCCTCCAGGCAGTCACAAAGCAGCGAGCTGATCTCCCTGTGCTATGCGGCTGCTTCCCACTAGCTATCTACCTTACGTTTGGTAGTGTATATATGTCCATGCCTCTCTCTCGCTTTGTCACAGCTCACCCTTCCCCCTCCCCATATCCTCAAGTCCGTTCTCTAGTAGGTCTGTGTCTTTATTCCTGTCTTACCCCTAGGTTCTTCATGACATTTTTTTTTCTTAAATTCCATATATATGTGTTAGCATACGGTATTTGTCCTCCACCAAAAAGTATATTAGTAGAAACCTAAGATGACCAAAGCTGAGAGGAAACAATATAAATTGTGTCAGCAAGACACTGTCCTCTCAGATCTTCTTGTTTAAGCATATTAAGAATGTCCTTGAACACAGGAAAACCGGAACTCTTTGTGTGTGTGTATATATAAATACATATCCGTATCAGTATAAAAAAAGGTAGAATTAGTCTCCATCCAGTGGTGGTCTGGAGCTGGCTTCTATCAGAAGGGGAGCCACTTGTATGCATCTCTTTCCCATTGTGTGTTCAACGTTCAGAGACATCATGGCCGCGATGGGAATATTTACACCATGGAAATTGGCAAACACTCCATCATAGACTCCCCCCCCACCCCTGCAACCAGTGAGCCCGTTTACCAGCAGCCACTGTCTCCATCTAATCTAGGGAAAAAATCAGATATTCCCAAATAAGCACCTGCTAGTTACAAGATTGGTTATTGGAAAACAGAACTGTAACATAAGCCAGTTAATATTTCAGTGAAATGCTTATTGAATTTTGTATATTTATTTTTATCCCTTTATCTTACCCAACTCAATGATTTCTGACAGTTTTTTAATTGATTGCTTAGATTTTTCTGCTACTCAGACACATTCGTAAATGATAACTTTGACTTTTTTTTTTTTTTTTTACTAATGCTCACACTATTTATTTTTTCTGTCCTATTTCATTAGCTATTGTCTCCTAAAATTTTTAAAATAATTGTGATAGTGAGTACCTTTGGCTTGGGTTTACTTTAAGGTAATGCCTTTACTGTTTCACATTTATCATAATGTTTGCTGTTGATTCCTGATAGGTAATCCTTTTAAAATTTAGGAAGTTTCCTTCTATTTCCATTTCACTCAGTTTTTCATCAACAGTTGCTCTTGAATTTATTTGCAATTTTGTTGTGCCTATTGATATCATTATTTTTTCTTTAACTTATAACTGTAATAAATTATGATGATGGGTTCCCTTTTGTTGAATCAGCCTTTAATCATTGGAATAAACTGTTTCATCTTGGAATGTTATTGTTTTCACTCACTGCTTTAGTTTTGGTAAGATTTCATTCAGGATCTTTCTATTTAGCTCCCTGTGTTAGATTGGTGTAGTTGTTTCTTTTCTTGAATTTATCAAGTTTTGTTTTTACTGTGTTAGCATCTTGAAATTAAGAAAAAATTTCATATTTTTCTATTCCTTGGAGTAATTTGAATGATAAAGTAATTATCTGTTTTAAGGTTAGATAGAACTTGAAGGTGCCCCTTTTAGCATAAAGTATATGAGAGTGTGAACTGAGTCAGTGCTGTTGGGATGTGTTTCCTGCCTCTGTAAGTTGACAGTCATTCTCCCGTTGTCCTCGGATTCTGTGGAATAAATAATGTTTTGTAGCCATTCTTCTCTCTGTGGTTCATCAGGCTATTGGTTAGTCCTTCCATCAAGGATATCCATCAGGTTGCAGTTAGTTTCACATCTCTGTTCTCTGTTTCTTCAGTTGTTTCTTTCAAGGTGTCTTGAGTCTTTGTGACACTTCTACTTTGTTATTCAGTGTCTCCTATTTTGTTTATCTTGGCACACAGGTCTAGAATTTTCACTGGCACACTTCTTGGTCAGTAATTGTGGGTCAAAACTTTTAGCCAGAACACAAAATACAGACAGACCAGAGTGGGATAATTGTTATATGTTGTAGTAGCATGTGCTTAATATGCTACAAAACCCTCTGTGACTGGGAGAGCCTATGGCAAAGTGCACTGGTGCTTATCAGCTTGAAGTGTAGGTACTGCCTGGGAGCTACGCTGGCATATAGCATATGGGAAACACAGAAATTTAAATTGTTAATGGCGGTAGGAATTTAGAGTATATATATATATATTTTTTTTTTTAATATTTATTTTTAATTTATTTATTTTTGGCTGAGTTGGGTCTTTGTTGCTGTGTGAGGGCTTTCTCTAGTTGTGGCGAGTGGGGGCTACTCTTCCTTGCAGTACATGGGCTTCTCATTGCGGTCGCTTCTCTTGTTGCAGAGCACAGACTCTAGGCATGCGGGCTTCAGTAGTTGTGGCACATGGACTCAGTAGTTGTGGCTCATGGACTCTAGAGCACAGGCTCAGTAGTTGTGTTGCTCTGCAGCATGTGGGATCTTCCCAGACCAGGGCTGTAACCCACGCCCCCTGCATTGGCAGGCGGATTCTTAACCATTGAGCCACCAGGGAAGCCCTAGAGTATATTTTAAAAGGGATATATATGTATATATATCAGGGGTCCCCAACCCCTAGGCCATGGACTGGTACCAGTCCGGGGCCTGTTAGGAACTAGGCCTCACAGCAGGTGGTGAGCGGTGGGCCAGTGAGCGAAGCTTCATCTGCTGCTCCCCATTGCTCGCATTACCTCCTGAACCATCGCTGCCCTCCCCTGCACCCTGTCCATGGAAAAATTGTCTTCCACGAAACCAGTCCCTGGTGCCAAAAAGGTTGGGAACTGCTGATATATATAATCTATTATTTTAATTAATATTATAATTAATATTAATTTCCTTGAATACATACATACTCATAGATTTATATCCATATATATCCCTTTACATAAAGGAAATTATTTTAGAAACAAACTATAGTATAATAATTCAGTGCTCTGTGGGTGGAATTGAATGGGGGCCATGTGAATAAGTCTTTATGCCTAGAACTTTATTTCATGTTATAGTGTCTATCCTCTTTAGTATATTCTATGATTATTGGTCCATTTAGATTTTTCTTCCTCTTTTATATGTTTGTTTTTTTTGTTTGTTTGTTTGTTGTTTTTTTTTTTTGGCAGTATGCGGGCCTCTCACTGTTGTGGCCTCTCCCGTTGCGGAGCACAGGCTCCGGACGCGCAGGCTCAGCGGCCATGGCTCACGGGCCTAGCCGCTCCGTAGCACGTGAGATCTTCCCAGACCGGGGTACGAACTCGTGTCCCCTGCATCGGCAGGTGGACTCTCAACCACTGCGCCACCAGGGAAGCACCCTCTTTTATATGTTAAAGATAAATATACAAGATAATGAAGGTGTCCTTTTCTACCAGTAGTCCTCACAAATTTGCCTATATGCTCCCCAGTAAGATATAAGTATGTACACTCAATATATATATGTATTCTTTTATAAATTATATATACATACCTCTATGTTAATGTATTATGTATATTATATATTATAACAAACTTCATTTGGAGAAAAATGTAAACACTCTTAATTTTTAAAAAATCTTTGCTTAATACTGTGTAATTCAGCAATTCAAATGTCAGTTATTTTAAGCTCAGTTTATTTTAATATTTGGTTTTAGCCATTGTTATAGTTGAAAAAGATAACCGGAAAAATAGATTCAAATGGAAAAAGTGCACTGGTAACTGCTCTTACTAAAGATGACATTCATTTTTCAATTTCATTAGCTGATTATGCAAAATTATTTTAAAATAAAATTTACTAGTAAATTTTCATTTTTCCTGATGTCAGTTTGTTTTCTTATAAATGAATCTGATGGAACTGATTTTTGTGTTTTTAACAAATGATGCCAAAACTCACTGAAAATCTTCATTTGGGTGGTTTTAAGCAGATTGAAGAACTCTCTTGAAAAATTTAAAAATCTGTAAAATTAGAGCTTTTCTAGGTAATAAACTTACATTTTATAGGGGAGCAAAGTCCTGTGTTAGTAGAATTGTGTCCAAATATCCATTTTCAAAACACTTAGTCTACAAACTTAAAACAGCAGTTACTTTCTCATTTGTTATTCAAACATCACCTTTATTTGTCTGATTTGTTTGGAAATATCTGCTACTCATGGCTTCCTGTCATTACTTAGAGTTAGAAATTTTGGAATTCTTGTCTTTCTATGATATGAAACAGCGGAATTTGCTTTTAAATTTGATGACTCTTTTAAATGCCTTTAAAGATAATCAATACAAGTCTATGGTACACAATTTTTACGCTCATTTTTATACTAAGAACTGTGACTTTTCCTCAAAGTTCATCCTTCCCTTATTTTTGTAATATAAATGCTGCGGTTATAACTGGGCATATGGTGAAATAGCGACAGCCTCCATTTCTCAGCCTCTCCTGCAGTTTTGTTCAGTTGGATGTTAGCAGAAGTGATGCACGCACGTTGCAGGTCGAGTCCTTCAGAGAGAGTTGCTTGTCTCCTGTGGTACCTTCCTTTCCTCTGTTTGGAAAGGAATTGTGGTGGTGGGTGACCAAGTTCAACCATGTGGACAAGGCATGCCTTTGGGGAAGGCACAGCAGCAATGGAGTAGGATCCTGGTCCTTGGCTGATCTCATGGGTTAGAGGCACCTGGCAGCCGCAAGAATTAGCCGCGAGGAAGATGAATTTCTATCTTATTTGTATCACTGTAGTTTTGGATTTATTTGTTACAGTAATGGGCTTGTATTTTACTGTATTTTTCAGCTCATTAAAATGTAGTATAAAGAGTATATTCCTATTGTTTTTACAAAAATTTTTATGTGTTTCTATATTTTTATAAAAATAACCATGTTGATTAAAGTGGAACAGAGCAGATTGTTCAGCTATATGTCCAAGTATATGTAGAGGTTTAATAAACGATAAAAATGGCATTTTGAATCAAAAGGGATGGATTGATAGTTGCTGAGGCTAGGTGGTGGGTACTTAAGAGTTCTTTATACTCTTTTGTTATCAACCTGGGTCGTTGGACTCTTTAATCAATAGAAATTGATAAGAGGCCAGACAAGAAATTCAGGCAAGGCCTTATTGGAGTTCGAGCAGCAGCAGGAGGGAGGGAAAACAAGTGACAGGTGCCCTTGCTCACTCCCTGAGGTGGAGCAAGCTGGTCCCTTAAATAAGGTTTGGGTGGGGGCAGTTGGATGGCTGGGGCCAGAGGGTTGGCTTAGGTGGCTGCCCACCCCCTTGGTGGTACCCCCCCTTGGTGACGCAGGGATCATGTGCAGTACCCTGCTTTTGCTCCCGGCACCTCAGAAGTTGATTCTTGGCCGTTTTGTTTCTTATTGTTCATAATTTGCCCCAACTGGGCATGGGTGTAGTTATTTTTAGTCCTTTATAGTTTCTTTGTATATGTTGCAGGAGGAGATGTTTGTCCAGGTGCATGTGCAAGTGTTCAGGTAGAGGGCCCCAGGTCCCAGCTTACCTGACTTCTACTTTGTTTTATATATTTTGAAATTTTCTATAATAAAAAATAAACATTTAGAAAATTAAAAATAAATAAAATAAACTCTGGAGAAAGAATAGATAATTCAATGGGTGATATTACCCATTGGAAGTAAAGTTAGTCTATACTTCACACTATACTCAAAAATTAATTTCAGATGGATTAAAAATATGCATGTAATTAATTCCAGATGGATTATAAATGTGCACGTAAAGGAGGTAAGGAATCGAAGAAGATATAGGAGAACATTTTGTAATCTTGCAAGCTGGGAGAAACTTCCTAGGAAAAAAACAAAATTTACAAGTCATAAGGGGGGGGGATGGTTAAATTAGGAGTTTGGGATTAAAATATACACACTACTATATATAAAATAGATAACCAACAAGGACCTACTGTTTACCACAGGGAACTCTATTCAAGGAACTATACTCAATATCTTGTAATGACCTATAATGGAAGAGAATGTAAAAAAGAATATATATTCATATGTATATGTATAACTGAATCACTTTGCTGTTAGCTCCTGAAACTAACACAACATTGTAGATCAACTTATTATTTCAATAAAAATTTTAAAAAAAGAACTCATAAAGGAAAAGATGGGCAGGTTTGAGTAAAAGAATTGTAGACTTATGTACTGTAAGATTAAAAGGCAGGTTGTAACCTAGGCAAACATACTTGCTGCATATATAGCAAATAATTGTATTCGTATTATATAGAAAGCTTCTACAAAAAAAAAAAAAAAAAGTGGCTTCCCTGATGGCGCTGTGGTTGGGAGTCTGCCTGCCGATGCAGGGGCCACGGGTTCGTGCCCCGGTCCGGGAAGATCCCACATGCCGCGGAGCGGCTAGGCCCGTGAGCCATGGCCGCTGAGCCTGCGCATCCGGAGCCTGCGCATCCGGAGCCTGTGATCCGCAACGGGAGAGGCCACAACAGTGAGAGGCCCGCGTACGGCAAAAAAAAAAAAAAAGCTTCCACAGAAGCAATATGGCACATACATACAATTTGTAGAAAAATGAGTAAAGGATGTGAATGGACAATTCAAAGAAGAAAACAAAAAAAAGGCTGATAAAAATATGAAAAGATTTCCATATTTTTTTACTAATAAAAAATACAAATTAAGACTTGTTTTTTACCCATCAGACTGGCAAGAAATAAAATGATTGATACTCTCCAGTGTTGATGGGGATAGGAGGAAACAGGGCTTTCAGAGCATTGCTAGAAATGTGGTTGGTTCAGCATTTTTAGAGACACATTTGGTGGTGTCTTTACAATGTAATTTTTCTGTGGCCTGGTAATTCCATTTCAAAGTAAAGATTTAGTTAAAGATATATATATATACATCTTGTTTATTGCACTGTTTATAAAAGAAGAAACCTGAAATATCCCATATTTTAAACAATAGGAGTATAGCTAACTAAAGTATGGCATACCAGTATACTGGAAAATTATTCAGCTGTTAAAAATATTGTAAATCTGAAATGCCATCTCTATCATTGTTAGATAAAAAGAGCAAACTGCAACCCAATATGTATAGCAAGATCTTATTTTTGTGAAAAATTATTGTTTATTTGTCTGTAAATATCTGTGTAAGCATAGGAAAAAAATCAGGATGTTATTTACTAACTTCCCAGGTATTACTCTGGAGAAATGTGTTTCGAGGTACAAAACAGGGACATCCATTGATTTATATACTTTGAAAAGAGTGTGGTATACTTGTTTGGGAGGGTTTAACTTTCTAATTTGTTCTTGTCTGCAATTTTTAGACAACTAGATCTTTAAAAAAGAAAATCAAACCCCAAACTTAATGAGAATGGACTTTGTGCCATGTTCAGGTAGGAACAATGAAGGACAAAGGAAAAAGAAGCCTGTTTCTGGCTTCATATCCACAAATACATTTTAAATGAGTCAAACTGTGGTAAATGCTGTTTTTTTTTTTAAAAAAAAGCCACATTGAAATAAACACCACTTTAATCAGTCTACTGGGAAAGTCAACAGGATCATATGATCTAGGTTAAAAAGTTCCTAGCTCTTGCCCAAATAACTGCAAGAGGGAGTAACTAAATCTCTTTAAAGCTTTTAGCTACTATTCAATAACATCATCTCAGGAAAAACAGTCAGTACAAGGTGACTTCTAATGCAGAGATTTTGCTGATGTCCCTGTGATATAGGTCAAAGACAGAGCAGAAATGCACCGTAAGTGATGCCGCAGCTACCCCCAGACTGGACTAGCTCACGTTTCTCAGTGTCTGATTAGCTGTTTTTGTTTGGCCCTTGGTCCTTTTAGCTCTCTGCTCCTTCTCTCTCTCTCTTAGTATCAGTTATCAGAAGATATTAGGTTGTGAAAACAATTTTTTTCTTCTTGCTGATGAGTCGGTCTTCAGGGTAAGCAGACTTTGAGAGTAAATGTGCTGCCAGAAAAGCATTAAAGACTTGGAACACAGGCCAAGTACACATTCAGTTAGTTTCTTTGGGGGCAAAGGTTCAACCTTCAGAGTATGATTGGGAGCGCCCTGCTCATCCCCAGTGGGGACTGGTGATACTTCGGAGACATTTCTGATCATCGCCTTGTGTGCTGGGAGCTTGTACCCATCGAGTCTCTGGCTTTCTTCCCAGGCATGTGCCTGGGGCTTGGTGCTGAGCTTGGCAAGCATCCATCCCCTACTCCTGTCCCAGGGCTCAGTAAATGCCTCCTCCACTTCCCTGTGCTAGTGCTGTAGCTCACCTTTGGGACTTGAAATCCTGCCCTGAGCAGTGGGCACTGATCAATCAGAACAGGTGCCGACCGAAGGCTGATGACTTTTAATTGCTAGACCCTGGGGGAAGTTCGGGAGCTCAAGAGTGGGAAGGAGGTGGGCAACAGAGAGGACACCCAGGGGTCTTGGGGCTTCTACCCCTTAGGGCCACCGAGGCCCCACTCTGCCTGAGCTAATCAGCCGGTGCCCTAATACTCTTGCACACCCGACTGGAGCCTCCCACGGCTGTGCCCACCCACAGGATCTTTGCCTGCATAGACTCGTGACCCTTGGCAGGCCTGGTTGCTACACCATCTGTCTCATGCCTGAGTTGTCCTGAGTCATATCAGCCTCAATTTAGGAATTTCTCACGAAACAATATCATATTGGGATTAAGTTGGACCTTAAGACTAAGCTGTTAATTTAGAATAGCTTGTTGGGGACGCTGTTGATATAACTGTACTTGTAAGGTTAATTTAACCACCGTTCTTTCTTTGTGTAGAGTGTTAGTTATTCAATTTGCATACACGCTTAGGTCTTTTATTTTGTCTTGGTCATACGTAGTCCGCTGCCCTCGCCTGTGTCTTGAGTGGTTTCTGCTGCACTGTCTGATAAATGGACTTTAGTCTCTTAAAGACTCTGATTTTGTAACAGGTATTGAAGATGCTTACGGATACCCTTGAAAAGACTGAGTGACCACTTGCTAGGACTTTGCTGTGACTTGTTGCAAATGAGCACAAGTTGGATTTTTCCTCCCTTTCCTATTTTCCTTCTTTGCTTTCACATCTTCGTTTTCTCCTGCACACTCAGTGAGCACACGACGTCACGTCTCCTCTGCCTTTCCTCCCCGTGCCCTTTTTGTTGTTCCTTTGGGCTGCCTCTGGGCTGCCTTCTTTCTTAGGACTGATGTTTATGACCTCTGCTTTGTGTGACTGTTCACCACTTCAGTCATCTCGCTGTTTGGGTGCTGTTTGGCATCTTAGCAACTGGCAAGTTGTAAACACTTCACAAAACATGCTTCCTGTTTTATATTATCTAGCTTTTTATCTTGAAAAGGACGGTGTCTCTGGCATATTCCTATTTTAAACTGACTATTTAGTAGACACAGTGGCTGGTTACTGTCTGTGAGTGGGTAGCTCAGAAAAGGCTGCCTGCAAGCCGACCGTGCTCAAATCTAAAGAATCATCTGTGAGACTCCCTCAGTGTGTAATTACAAAGGCTGGGTTATGATTTGCTGGTTGCTTTGCTATTTATAGACACTGCCACTGCACATGACTGTCTGCTCCCGGGAGCTCCGGCTGCAGGAGAGCAGATGGCAATGACTCTCCTGTTTTGCCCTCCTTAGCCTTGCTCTAGACCTCCATCTACCCCCCACCTCACTTCCCAGATGCCTGCTCCTTCTCTATCCTGATGCTACCTGTGTTCGATGTACATACTCCCAATGTTTTGCTGTTGCTGTCATTTTTATACTGATGGATTTGCTGTCCCCAGAATCTCTTTACTGTTGATTCTTTGCTGTCATTGGATGTTAAATATGGCGCATCAGCTGTTGATGGCACTGCTTAGGAAATCAGACTTCATGTTTGTTGCAGGTCAGTTTCCCAGGGAAATAGACTTTGAGATGAAAATTACCGTGCACTTGCGGGGAGGGTGCCCTCAGGAAGAACACTTAAAGGGAACAGGGAAGCAGGATCCAGCAGAGGAGGAAGTTGAATTGTGATGCATATGCACCAGAGGCCTCAGCTGATCCCACAGAGTGTTCTGGAGCTGAGGGACCCTTCAGAGTTGTTTCTAACTGAGGCAACGACTCGCCATTTCCCCTGACCAGCGTTCGCCCTGGAAGAGGGGGTGATGGTGGCCAGGCAGCTAGTGCTCAGGCTGAGGGTAATTCCCACATAGGGGTTCAGCTAAAAGCCAGGGGCTGCCAGCAGTCTTAGCATCTGGCTCATGAAGCTGGAGTTTGGGTGGTGCCCCACAGCATCCACTAAAATGCCCTTTTTCTAGTTTTGAGTAAGTAGGTGCAATTTCTACCCTACTTTGAACTTGATTTTAATGTGAACGTAATGTAGGTTCCACATTCTGAGTCTTTTAAAAGCCAAGCATACTTATATTCTTTTTATGGTTCATTTTGGTAAAAAAAAAAAAAAATGATGATGAATTCCATCAACAAGGCTAGTTTCAACAGAATAAGCCTTGCCTTACTGGACAGCCACTGCCCATAAAATTCACTGTCACTCTGTGCTGATGGCTTTATCTCGAAAAACCAAAGCAGGAGGTGGGAATGGTGAAGGCGTGAAAGCTGTCTTATCAAAAGCTGTAGGGTTAATAAATTTGTGCAAACCTTTGGCTTGGTGGTTACAGTCCAAATATAAAAAAATTGTCGGGGAATAGGCATAATCCTTATAAGAAAATAATGCAGGTGCATCCTTTGATAATATCATCTATGTGTTTGATGAAACAGTGTAACAGATGTTGTTAAATCTGCCTGTGAAACCACAAACAGACGGAGTAGACCAGGCTGCCAGAGGGATATTAGACTAACCTGTATATTTCACAGACCAGGTTGTTGGGGCAGAGTACAGATTAGCTGACCCAAATGGCCGAGTCAGAGCTACTTCTCAGCCTATGAAAGAGGCAGAGTGCTCCAGGCCCTACAGGATACTGCAGAGCAGGGGCTGGCAAAGATTTTCTGTAATGGACCCCCTGTTAGAGATTTTTGACTTTGCAAGGCATGTGAACTCTATTGCACCTACTCAACTGTGCTCCTTTCTAGCACAGAAGTAGCCATGGGCAATAAATGGGAGTGGGCATGGCTATATGCCAATATAACTTTGCAAAAATAGATAGTGGGTCAGACCTGGCCTGAGGGCTATAGTTTGCTGACCCCTTATGGCGAGGGCAGGTCTGGTTGCCTGAAGGCTCAGTCGTAGAGCAGATACTTGCTAAGACTTAGGCAAACTTCTAAGTGTATATTTTTCTTTAATCTGTAAAATGGCATTAAAATATTTACCTCCTAAGAATACTACAAGAAATAATGAAATAATGCGTGCTTGGTTTTTGGCACATGGGAAATGCTTGATAACTGGAAATTATTATTATTTACGCAACTCTAAAGAGTTAGAGTTGGGTGAAGTTAACCAGCTGAACAGTGTTGGGAAAGTGTTTGATAAATGAGGCTCAAATTATGTTTGGCTGTGTAACAAGACGTGTGTAGGGAACTCTTTTTGTCTTAGTTTGTCTGAGGCCCCAGGAGTTGTAGTTGGTGAGGCTCACACTGCCAGAGAGAAGAGGACTAACAAAGGAGGTGGCTAGCTGGGGAATTGGTTTTGCGACCAGCTCTATGGCAGAGTCTGCTGCACTCACTGACACCGGTGTGTTCTCTTTGTTCTGGGCGTGTGGCCTAACCACGTTTTTCAGCTTCCCTTGCAGTTCATTGATTGCCCACATAAATAGGTTCTGTTTAATGAAGTGCGAGAAGTCATGGTTGCTGTTTGCAGGCCTGGCCGATGAACACCATCTGCACACAATCCTGGCTCTTTTTCCATAAACTGACAATGTGGAGAGGACATTGGGCACCTCACGAGCCACAAGGTGGAAGGTGCCTGGTGCCCTGAATGACTGTGTGAAGCAGAGTGGCTGTCCCACTGGCTAATCCTGTGTGACTGTGCCCTGTATCATTTTTTTTTCTGAAAAAGAATATATATTGGGCTGGCCAAAAAGTTTGTTCAGGCTTTTACGTAAGATGGTTAAGGAAAACCTGAACGAAATTTTTGGCCAACCCAATGTATGTATAAGTATAATTGAATCATTTTGCTGTACACCTGAAACTAACACAACATTGTAAATCAACTATACTTCAATTAAAAAGTATACGAGTATTGCTACTCCAGCTTTCTTTTGATTTCCATTTGCATGGAATATCTTTTTCCATCCCCTCACCTTCAGTCTGTATGTGTCCCTAGGTCTGAAGTGGGCCTCTTGTAGACAGCATATATATGGGTCTTGTTTTTGTATCCATTCAGCGAGCCTGTGTCTTTTGGTTGGATAATTTAATCCATTTACAATTAAGGTAATTATCCATATGTATGTTCCTATGACCATTTTCTTTATTGTTTTGGGTTTGTTTTTGTAGGTCCTTTTCTTCCCTTGTGATTCCCACTTAGAGAAGTTCCTTTAGCATTTGTTGTAGAGCTGGTTTGGTGGTGCTGAATTCTCTTAGCTTTTGCTTGTCTGTAAAGCTTTTGATTTCTCCATTGAATCTGAATGAGATCCTTGCCAGGTAGAGTAATCTTGATTGTAGGTTCTTCCCTTTCATCACTTTAAATATGTCATGCCACTCCCTTCTGTCTTGTAGAGTTTCTGTTGAGAAATGAGCTGTTAACCTTATGGGAGTTCCCTTGTATGTTATTTGTCGCTTTTCCCTTGCTGCTTTCAATAATTTTTCTTTGTCTTTAATTTTTGCCAATTTGATTACTATGTGTCTCGGCATGTTTCTCCTTGGGTTTATCCTGTATGGGACTCTTTGCACTTCCTGGACTTGGGTGGCTATTTCCTTCCTATGTTAGGGAAGTTTTCGACTATAATCTCTTCACATATTTTCTCAGGTCCTTTCTCTCTCTCTTCTCCTTCTGGGACCCCTGTAATGCGAATGTTGTTACGTTTAATGTTGTCCCAGAGGTCTCTTAGGCTGTCTTCATTTCTTTTCATTCTTTTTTCTTTGTTCTGTTCCACAGCAGTGAATTCCACCATTCTGTCTTCCAGGTCACTTATCTGTTCTTCTGCCTCAGTTATTCTGCTATTGATTCCTTCTAGAGTATTTTTCGTTTCAGTTATTGTGTTGTTCATCTCTGCTTGTTTGTTCTTTAATTCTTCTAGGTCTTTGTTAAACATTTCTTGCATCTTCTTGATCTTTGCCTCCATTCTTTTTCTGGAAGGTTGCCTATCTCCACTTCATTTAGTTGTTTTTCTGGGGTTTTATCTTGTTCCTTCATCTGGTGCATAGCCTTCTGTCTTTTCATCTTGTCTGTCTTTCTGTGAATGTGGTTTTTGTTCCACAGGCTGTAGTTTTCCTTGCTTGTAGTTTTCCTTGCTTCTGCTGTCTGCTGTCTGGTGGATGAGGCTATCTAAGAGGCTTGAGCAAGTTTCCTGATGGGAGGGACTGGTGGTGGGTAGAGCTTGCTGTTGCTCTGGTGGGCAGAGCTCAGTAAAACTTTAATCCACTTGTCTGCTGATGGGTGGGGCTGGGTTCCCTCCCTGTTGGCTGTTTGGCCTGAGGCGACCCGACACTGGAGCCTACCTGGGCTCTTTGGTGGGGCTAATGGTGGACTCCGGGAGGACTCACACCAAGGAGTACTTCCCAGAACTTCTGCTGCCAGTGTCCTTGTCCTCATGGTGAGACACACTGCTCCTCTCTAGTTGTGGCATGTGGGTTTTCTCTCTCTAGTTGTGGTGCGCAGGCTCCAGGGTGCATGAGCTCTGTAGTTTGTGACACATGGGCTCTCTTGTTGAGGTGCATGAGCTCAGTAGTTGTGGTGCATAGGCTTAGTTACCCCACGGCATGTGGGATCTTAGTTCCCTGACCAGGAATCAAACCCATGTCCCCTGCACTGGAAGGCAGATATTTTACCACTGGACCACCAGGGAAGTCCCAGCAATCTGTGTTTTCATCAGCTTTCCTGGAGGATCTGACGCTTGATAAAGTTTGAGAACCACTGATTAGGTCATGGAAATTCCTATGGCAAATGCACACTTCAATGTACAATGTTCAATGGCTCAAACAAAATAGATGTATATTTGTTGCTCATTTAGAGGTGCAGGTGGTTGAACAGGTTGGCAGAGTGGCTTCCTCCAGGCAGTTATTCAGGGACCCAGGGTGATGAAGTCACTGCCATCTTTAATACGTGACTTTCAAGCTTTCTCTGAAGGTCATCCCAGCCCAAAGAGAAGAGCGTGGAGAAATGGCTGTAGGATTTGTTTATGGGCTGGGTCCAGAAGTGGCATACATGTCCGTATTCCATTGGCTAGAACTCAGTCACATGGCCCTGCCTACCTGCAAGGGAGGCTGGGAAATGTAGTCTAGCTTGTGCCCAAGGAAAAGAGGCAAACAGATTTTGGTGAGCAGCTAGGAGTCTCTTTATGGACATTTCTGAGGTTCTCTGTATTTTGGACCTCTTTTATGTCACAAACCCCTTTGACAGGTTGAGCTCATGGACTCATTCTCAGAATGTTTTTAAATGCATAAAATAATAAACAGAATTACAGAGGAAACCATTTAAATTGAAATATAATTATAAATTGTTAAAAAAAATTTTCACCTAGAATTGCCAAATCAATCTTGAGGAAAAAGAACAAAGCTGGAGGCATAATCCCTCTAGGCTTCGGACAATACTACAAAGCTACAGTAATCAAAACAGTGTGCTATTGTTATAAAAACAGACATATAGATCAATGGAACAGAATAGAGAGCCCAGAAATAAACCCACACACCTACTGTCAATTAATCTTCGACAAAGGAGGAAAGAATATACAATGGAGAAAAGACAGTTTCTTCAGCAAGTGGTGTTGGGAAAACTGTACAGCCTCATGTAAATCAATGAAGTTAGAACATACCCTCACACCATACACAAAAATAAACTCAAAATGGCTTAAAGGTGTAAACATAAGATATGGCACCATAAAACTCCTAGAAGAGAACGTAGGCTAAACATTATCTGACATAAATTGTACCAATGTTTTTTTAGGTCAGTCTCGCAAAGCATTGGAAATAAAAGCAAAAATAAACAAATGGGACCTAATCAAACTTATAAGCTTTTGCACAGCAAAGGAAACCATAAACAAAATGAAAAGACAACCTATGGACTGGGAGAAAATATTTGCAAATGATGCGACTGACTGACAAGAGCTTAATTTCCAAAATATACAAGCAGCTCATACAACTTAATAACAAAAAACCAAACAACAAAATCAAAATATGGGTAGAAGAGACCAAAGAAAACATACAGATTGCCAACAGGCACGTGAAAAGATGCTCAACATCGCTAATTATTAGAGAAACGCAAATCAAAACTATAATGAGGTATCACCTTGCACTGTTCAGAACGGCCATCATCAAAAAGTCTACCTATGATAAAATGCTGGAGAAGGTGTGGAGGAAAGGGAACCCTTCTACACTGTTGTTGGGAAAGTAAATTGGTGCAGCCACTATGGAAAACAGTATGGAGGTTCCTCAAAAAACTAAAAATAGAGTTACCATGTGATCCAGCAATCCCACTCCTAGGCATGTATCTGGAAAAGACAAAAGCTCTAATTTGAAAAGATACATGCACCCAGTGTTCATTGCAGCACTATTTACAGTAGCCAAGACATGGAAACAGTCTAAATGTCCATTAACAGATGAATGGATAAAGAAGATGTGGTATATATATCCAACGGAAAATTACTCAGCCATAAAAAAGGGTGAAATAATGCCATTTGCAGCAACATGGATGGATCTAGGGATTATCTTTAACTAAGTGAAGTAAATCAGAGAAAGACAAATATATGATATTACTCGTTTGTGGAATCTAAAAAATAGTACAAATGAACTTATTTATGAAATAGAAACAGACTCACAGACATAGAAAACAAATTTATGGTTTCCAAAGGTGAAGGGAGGGAGGGATAAATTAGGAATATGGGATGAACAGATACACACTACTCTGTATAAAATAGGTAACCAACAAGGACCTAGTGTACCCCACAGGGTACTATACTCAATATCTTATAATAACCTATAATGGAAAAGAATCTGAAAAAGAATATATATATGTATAACTGAATCACCTTGCTGTACACCTGAAACTAACACAACAGTGTAAATCAACCTTACTTCAATTAAAATTACAATTAAAATTTTTTTAACAGAGCAATATATGTATTTATTAATGCATTAAATAACAAGATCTAGTGACAGATTTAATAATTATTTTGATTTTGAAGTAACAATGAATATAAATGATATTTCAAGATATCTTCAGCCACTATAATTTAATAGTTAAATATCTGTGATTTCTTTTAGGGGCAAAAGTCAGATATTGCTAATAATACCAGGTTTATGGCCTGCATTTATAATTGAGGGATATGCTAAGTTTGTTTGTTTTTTGAAATTTATTTAATTAATTTATTTTTGGCTGCATTGGGTCTTTATTGCTGCACGCAGGCTTTCTCTAGTTGTGGTGAGCCAGGGCTACTCTTTGTTGTGGTGCATGGGCTTCTCATTGAGGTGGCTTCTCTGTTGCGTAGCATGGGCTCTAGGCACGTGGACTTCACTAGTTGTGGCACATGGGCTCAGTAGTTGTGGCTCTCGGGCTCTAGAGCACAGGCTCAGTAATTGTGGCACATGGGCTTAGTTGCTCCACGGCATGTGGGATCTTCCCGGACCAGGGCTCGAACCCGTGCCCCCTGTATTGGCAGGCAGATTCTTAACCACTGAGCCACTAGAGAAGCCCTATGCTAGGTTTTAATTAGAGTTTAGTGAAAATAAAGACATATTTTTCCCCATCCGAGTTCATTGATTGCCTGCTCCATCTCCCTTGAATTTTATCCATGGATTCAAGAACTTCTGCTCTATACTTTATTTCTAGCCTTGGATGAGGAGAATCGTAGGGTTTTTATGGGGCATTACGTGCTTTATAAACAGCAGCTTATTGAGCTTCATAATATTTGAATATGGTAAATCTATGTCTTTACCTATAAACCTTAGCTTTTCAGGTACACCAATAACACAAAAACAATTCTATATAAAATACTTATTGCATTAAGTTTCCATTTGTTCAGATGCTTCATCAGTAAACTGGATGGTGCTTTGATCTTATATAACAATAATTCTTCCTTGAAAATGTTAACTTTTTCAATTTCTGCCTGACTTATCTAAAATGTTTATAGACATTTCTTGTTTTAATCAGTCAACATATGTTCTGAGTATATGTAGAAGATTAGCTCTGAATGCATTACTGCCTTATAACCTCCCTACCTAAGAGCAAAGTGGAGAGGGCACAGGTTTGGAGTTAGAAAGACGAGCTTTTCTATTTGTGAGTTTTGGCCTTAGGTAGGTTACTTAGTCCTGGTAAGCCTCAGTTTGGTTGTCTATGAAGTGGATATAATAGGCTTAGCACCTAAATGGTGCTTAGTAAATTATTGCTATTAATATCTTCTCCCTTTTTTGACAGTCTAAACAAACAGCCTGGTTAAGTCTGAGTATTTGATGTGTGAGGAAAATAGCTAGCCACGTGAAACCTAACAGAAAGAGTGTGCATCAGGGGTTTTGTTTGCAGGCAATGGAATTTGACTCTGACTTAAACCAAAAGAGAATTTATTACAAATGTATGGTAGAATTTACAACCAAAACTGAATTGTTATAACAGAAATAGGCAGCTTCAAAAGGTCTTTGGTGCATCCACTAGACTGATGAATTCCTTCTGCTATTTTCAGTCTTTACATCCCTCTGCTTAACATTCAGTGTCCAAGCAGAGAGGCTGCAATGGGTTAATCCTTGACCGTGAGCCTCCCTGGGAACTATACCAGGTTATTGAGAGGGAAGATGTAGAGTGGGCTGTGGAGAACCTGGACTTAGCTGTGTATCAAGACTGTGCATCTGAGAAGTTACTGCCCAAAGGGTGCTGATAAAACAGGGTGGCCTAAAGACATGAAAGCAACCTAAATGTCCATTGACAGATGAATGCATAAAGATGTGGTAAATATGTACAATGAAATACTACTCAGCCATAAAAAAGAATGAAATAATGCCATCTGCAGCTACATGGATGGACCTAGAGATTATCATACTAAGTGAAGTAAGTCAAAAAGAGAAAGAAAAATATCATGTGATATCACTTATTTGTGGAATCTAAAAGATGGTACAAATGAATTTATTTACAAAACAGAAATAGACTCACAGACTTAGAAAATAAACTTATGGTTACCAAAGGGAAAAGGGAGGGAGGGATAAATTAGGAGTTTGGGATTAACAGATAACATACTACTATATATAAAATAGATCATCTATAAGGACAAGTATACGAGTATAGCACAGGGAACTATACTCAATATTTTGTAATAACCTACGTGGGAAAAGAATCTGAAAAAGAATATCTATATCTATGTCTATATCTCTGTCTATGTCTATATATCTGAATCACTTTGCTGTATACCAGAAATTAACACAACATTGTAAGTCAACTATACATCAATCAATAAATAAATTTAAAAACAGTGTGGCCTAAAAATGGCAGAAGTCCACTACCAAGAGACTGCCAAGTTCCCATCACCTACTGGTTGAAGGGCATCCGGGCAAGATCAAATGGCTAGAGGGAGAAATGGACTTTATACTGACTCCATCAAATCCCGTTAACACCTGTGAGAGCTTATAGCACCACCTACTGTTTTAAAAGAAAATTTCCTTCTGTTAAAAGTCATGGCTTATTTTTTATAGTATTTAGGACAAGCAAGTGTAATAAACCCCAAACCAATAATTATCTGCAGTGGTTTAGGGAGATTAAAAAAACGCCTGCTCAGCAATGACTGTGTGCTGTTTGCAGTGTTTGTGATCATAGCTCTGAACTGCTGGCAGGTGAGTTGCTGCTGTAGCATCCAGGAAGTGAAACCATAATAATGAGGGGGTCCATTGACTACTTACTGTCATCTGTGTACTGTTCTAAGAGGCTGATGTGGACTATCTCATCTAAATACCATGTAACTCTACTAGAGGGGGAATACTGTATGCATTTGGCAGAGGAAGAAGCTGAGGCTCAGAGAAGTAACTTGGCCAAGATCGTACACCTAGTAAGTGGGAGAGCTGGGGTTCTAGCCCAGACAGTTGGACTCTCAGGACAAGTGCCTGGGATTCTCTAGAGCAGGGAACTCTCTCCTGATGACCAGGGTGGTTGGTACCTCATGTGTCTATCAGCAGGGCACACCTGCAGTGTGATTCATTTTCCTGTTTACATCTGATTAATAACACACTTTTGTCTTTAAGAATATCTTTTATTCACACAAGCAATATACCTAATAATCATAACCAACCCTTATATATCGCTGTGTGCCAGGCACTTTTCTAAGTACTTTACATTTATTAATTCATTTATGCTTCTCAACATCCCTATGAATTAAGTACTGTTTTGAATCTCCATTTTACAGATGAGGATATGGTTCAGTAACTCTTCAAGGTCACATAACTAGGAAGTGACAGAGGCTGTGTGTCAACCCAGATAGCCTGGCTGCTTGCTGTCTGTGTACTGCCCTGTAGTGTTTGTAAGAAGTTATTTTAAAATAGTCCATGTGTATTTGGATATAAGATAAATCACAGAGGTGTGTATGATGGTGCTCAAATCTTAGAAAAATGTGAAGGTGGAGTGAAAGTGAGAGAAGTTTAAGAAAGACTGATTTAAACAGTTTCTAATTTTTATTGTAAGCAATGCTTGAATATCTACTTGGGCCTACTTGCTAGAGTTTCTCCAGAGTAGATACAGGGGTGTGGATTTACTGGGTTATTGTTCTCCAGAATGACTGTACCAACATGTTTTACTTTTTTTTTTGGTCACTATAAGTGAGTTTTATGTAGTTTTCCTAAGAGTTTCTAGAATTTGTAGGCCCTCGAGGACTATTGGTAATAATAGAAATTAAGTAGAATTTGGTTGTTTGTTACTCCTAAGAGCATAAGAGAAGGAGAGTCTGCATATTTACCTAAGAAATATGCTTATCTCACCCCACTGTGGCAGAAGCTAGTGTATCATCAGAACACTCAGTTCATTCCACCAGAGCACAAGTTTCTGGAAATCAGTGCCACCTAGTGGTGACTAAACCCCTCAGTAGCTATCAGAGTGTGGTGTATGTGTGCCTGAGTGTGTGTGGGGAGGGAGGGCGTAGGGGGAGGACATCCAGGAAACTGCATATTTAAAAAGCAGCCCGGCTTAGCCATTGGCCCAGTTTCCCCTTCTCCATCCTTTTCACGGCACCTGCTGCACAGCCCTGGGATTACATGGGAGTCTGGACATGTTCTGGGCCTGTTTGGGGTTGAGGACCGCCTTCCCCCCAGGCCTGCACACAGAGGAGACGTGGAAACAGGCTCATGTGTTTGGGGTAAGAAGAAAGTGCCCAAACTGTGACCTCAGTTTTGCCAGATCCATTTGCATTTCCTCCCTTGTTGATTTCTGTTGACCTCCGCCCTCCTTTGACTTTGTGGCTCACCTGGAACTTCTGTCTTTTTCTCCTTCATCCTCAGCCTGGTGTCTAGGGCCCCATCATCACACCGCAGATTCTCACCTCGTCCGTTTGTGCGCTCCCCTGCATGTGAGTGTGCACATCATCGAACAGTGTTTCTTATTGCTACATAAACATTCCATCCATCCATCCATCCATCCATCCATCCATCCATCAATCCATCACTTTACTTCTTCATTCTTGACTTATGTTGTTTCCTTGCCTGGAACATAAATTCTATCCCTTCTCCACATTCCACTGGTCCGCTGAGCTCAGCTTCATCGATTGATTCCTCCTGTAGGGTCTGTCTGCACCTCGCGCCCTCCACTGCCCCTCACCCCGCGTCGCCCATCCCAGTCTGCTCGTATACTCTGCAGCAGACTTCTGCTCTGAAGCAAATCGTCAGCTACTCCAGGACAGAGGTTATTTTATGTAATTCTTTGGTATTTTCCAAAACCGTGTGCATGTTCCCAGATGCACAGCTGAACTTGTTTCCTTGCCCAGCGAGTCGTCCTTATACTCACCATACTGTAAAAAAGAAGGAAAGTTAACATTTCATTGAGCACCTGGTATCTGCCAGATGCTATTCTTAGAATTTTATGTCTAAGCATAGTATCTGCTTACGTTTGCTTTTACATCTGTTACGTTATTGAAAACCTAAAAACCCTGTGAGGAGAATGTTATCCATTTCTTAGGCTGGAAAAATTAGATCATCAATGTTTAATAAATGTGTAGCTATAATGAACAGGTCAGCATTTAGACCCAAGCCCATCTGACCCCCCAAACCCATACCGTTTGCTGCACTGTCCTGCGCCATTTGGTGTTAGACCCTCCCTTTAAGGTGTTTCATGATGATGCCTTGCATTCCTGACTTCCTTCCTGCACAGTCCACTTCCAGGGGAGCAGAGCATCCTTTTCCCTGGGGTAATACTGGGTCCTTTCCCTGTACCATCCTGACGCCCACCTGGAGTCCCCCTTCTTCACACTTAGTTTGACTTATATCCACATAAGTAAAGTAGTATGCCTGCCTACTTTTTTTTTAAACTAGCATTTCTGGATTAAAACATCTCTTAAGGTAGAATAACTCTGGGTCCCGGAACACGAGATGCTTTGCAGGACACACAAACCTTGCTACACTTTGAGCTCACTTTTTGAGTGGTCAGAGAGCTCACAGAGCTGGTGTCTTTGGACGTCTCTGTGCAACTAGCCCCAGAGAACTGCCCAACTGACTCAGGACCAATCTGCATCTGTTCGCTTGTGTTTCCTGCCCCAGGGATTCCGAGCCAGCCCTCGACACCTTAGGAGACGGGCCGCAGCGGCTGCAGCTGCCCGGCTGGAAGAAGCCAAGCCTGCCGTGGAGGTTCACCACCAGAGCGAGCAGGAGATCTCAGTGAGGAAACGAAGAATCAAGAAAAGCAGCCGCGTCCAGCCAGAATTCTACCACTCCGTCCAAGGCGCTTCCACCAGAAGACCTGTAAGTAGGGAATTGTCTTTTCAAAGAATATTAAATACATTGTCACATGGGGTGGTCCTTCTCTTAGTCTTCAAAAATGATCAGATCGACTTTAAGTAATTCAGTTATTCTCTTATTGTCCCAGCAAGTAGTCGGGAACTCACGTGAGTGCCAGCGAGGAATGTGGTTTCCCAGGAAGCGCTGGTCAGCGGTGGGCAGGGATATTGAAAGCTGGTGAATCCTGACCACATGAGAGTGGGGTCTAGAGCCCGGATGGGGCCATGGAGTAACCCAGCTGAGGCCTGCAGTGGTGAGAGCTGAGTTGGCGGAGGCGGGTGACAGCAAAGCAGCATCGGGATGGTGAGGTGTGGAGGGAGGGGCCGACCCCCTCATCTGCAGCTGTCCTCCAGGTGATGCTGAGGGAGCTGGCCCCTCCGGGTGGCTTTTATGTTGCTCCCAGGCGGCACTGCTGTCCTCTTCTAGCAAGTGCCCTGGGTCAGCCGAGCTGCCTTACCAGTTACCAGGGAAGTTACCTGAATAGTTACCTGGGAAGCTTGGTGCCCACCTGGTCTTCACCCCTTCTCCTCTCCTGAGCACACTGTTCCATGTGCTCTGACCTTCTGTCTTGGTTGGGGCTCTTACACAGGGACTCGTTGCCGGGGCTGTGACAGTTAAGAATTTGGGGCTTAGACACTGACATTTAAAAAACTTTCAAGGAGTATTTCATGACTGCAGTAATCTTGCATTGCTTCAGCATTAAAAAAAAGTTTCCCTATGAGTCCTTCCTGTGCTGTGGAGAGCCTATGACTGTCGTGACTCATGCCAGCTGAGGGGAGCCAGCAAGATTTGATGTGATAATACGTCTCTGTAAATTATTAAGATAAATTATTAAGATGGGGCCGGAATACCACTGTGTTTAAACTTCATTTTCTGATAATACGTCATCTTAATTATTAAGATGACAGTTAAGGATTTGGGGCTTAGACACTGACATTTAAAAAACTTTCAAGGAGTATTTCATGACTGCAGTAATCTTGCATTGCTTCAGCATTAAAAAAAAGTTTCCCTATGAGTCCTTCCTGTGCTGTGGAGAGCCTATGACTGTCGTGACTCATGCCAGCTGAGGGGAGCCAGCAATATTTGATGTGATAATATGTCTCTGTAAATTATTAAGACAGACCTGCCCTTCTGTGGGGTAACTGTGTAGCAGACGCATGTGGAGTTTGCGGCCAGGCCAGTGACAATGGGAAGAAACTGAATTCCTTTACAGAAGAGGTCCTGTTTAGCCAATGGTAAAATAAACACATACTTAGAGATGAGAGCCTTCCTTTCATGATTGAATAAAACAAAGGCTAAGTAGAATTTGGTATCTACGCGGAGCAACAGGAAATTGTAGGAAAATTTATTCATTCAACAAACGTAAGCTTTTTTATACAGGAAATAAGAGATGCACAGGTATGTATTAATAACTAATGGTTATTGAGGACTTACTTGTATAACTGGAATTATTCACCTTCTGAATGATGAAACTGAGGCCCAGAGAGGTAAATAACTTGCCTAAGTTGACCCAGTTGTTTGGGGGTAGAGTCTAGGCTTTGGGTCTAGGCAGTGGACTCCAGGGCCCCAGCACGTCCTCTGCAACCTTCTGCCTTCCTGCGCCCCAGCACCTCACCACTGAGTCCATGGACAGACACGCACACGAGTAAACGGAGTGCAGGCCTGTGTTAGGGAAGTGCTGCCGTGGACCGTGCACCCGGCATTAGGGAACATGGTGCATGGCCAGAAATACTTGCAGAGAAGCAGACGCCTGAGGCGCGTCCTGAAAGAGGAGGAGTTGATCCGGTGGGAAGTGGAGGGAGGCGTCTCTGACGAGGAGAACGTGTGCAAGAGCACAGAGGCATGACGGCGTGGCAGGCCCGGGGGACAGCTCGAGGTGGTGCTGGTAGATGAGACCAGGGTCATTAAGGGATACATTATGCTGAATCGTTGGGTTTATCTTCTGTGACAGGGCTCTGTTGAAGGTAGGGAATAGGCACATTGTTTCTCCTGCTCAGAATCTAGCTAATTCTTTCTTCTAATCTCCCTATGTGGATGGAGAAGTACGTGATCATCATCAAAGTTTAGGAGCCCTCCACCCCCCCTTATTCCCTCCTGAGCACTGTACCTAACTGCCTTGGTAATAAGACATAGTTCCCATGCCTGGTAACTCTGCCCTGGAACACCTCTCCTTGCTCTCTGTTTGCCTGGAGAATTCCAGTTCACCTCTGAACACTGACTCGAGATCAGGCGGCTTGTTCAGGAAAGTCTTTTCTGATCCTTCCCATCAGAGTGAGGTGCATTCTGCTTTGGTCCTTGGCCCTTTGTACAGATCTCCAGCAGCGCAGTTACTCAAGTGAAAAAGGCAGGCCCTGTAGTGAGATGGACACGGGTTCGACTCCCGCTCTATGTATCTGGCAGGAAACAGCTGGCACCATAAGAGTTTAATGGAAGGACTGTTTCCAGAAGCATGCGCAGGGCTGAGATGCTCCAGCAGCCTTCAGGTGGAACCTACCTACCTATCTACCTACCTTCCACCCCTTGCCTGCAGGGGTGGCAGACGGCAGGGGCCTTGCTGGGTCCTGGTCAGAGGGCTGGAACCAAGGAAGCAGCCTTCCCCAGGAGCTGTGGCCGAGGCGTGCAGCCCGGCCAGAACCCAGTGAGTCAGGAAGGGGGCCGGGCAGAGTCACCAAGGATGGGCAGAGTCTGAGGGGACAGACAGGGACCCTGGCAAGTAAAAAACATACGTGATCATCTTTGCCGAGCTGTTCAACTCCTCGAGACTCAGTTTTCTTACTGTGAAGTGATAATAACAACGGCGACCTCACTGAGGGGTGAAGATGAACTGACGTGTGGAATTAGGTGGCCTGCTTGGCATAAATACTCAGTACATGATAATTCCTTCCTCTCCTTCCCCCCCAGACCTTGACTTCCTTGGGGTCCACATCGTCTGGCCTAGCATATTTCCTGGCATATGACATCTGATGCATTTTATTGAACAAATGAATGAATGATATTTATACATGACGTGTAGGTTAGGCACTATAGGAATTCAGAGAATGGAGAGGTTTTTTTCTTTTACCCCCGAAATAAGGTGGTTAGGGGGTAACTACTTAATGGAAGAGACAGGATTGAATTGGGCTTAATTATGTGTAGGAATTGGAGAGCCAGCAGACGTCAGCTCTGGGAAATAGAGTAAGCAGAAGTGCTGATAACTGTTTGGCTGGATGTGGGGGATTATGAGAAATGTACAAGATAAAGCTGGGAAAAGTGATGGGGCCGGAATACCACTGTGTTTAAACTTCATTTTCTGTGCTTCATGGAGACCCTGGAAGAGATGAGTAGCATCATCATAGCAGGATTTTAGGAATTAAACCTGAGCAGGCTGGGTCAGAGGGGAGCAGGACAGGGCCGGGTCAGTAGCTACTGCAGAGGTCTGGGTGTCCGGTGATTAGGACCTGAGCTTGGACATTGCCTGTAGCTCTCTGCCGGCATCTGGTGGTCACTGCTGGTAGGGAACCTGAGGAAAGCCTTTGCCCTCTCCTCTTCAGAAGGATCGTTTGGAAGGGAGCAGGGTTAGAGGACAGGAAATAGCAGTGGAGGCTGCCTTGTTGCTAGGGGCAATAAAAACATTCCAGGAGCTTCTTTGGGGCGGGTAAAGCTCACTTCCTCCATCTGTGTGCTTCTCCTAGGGTCATTGTTTTGTAGACTGGAAATCGTCAGAGTTGGTGGCAGGAGGCTGTTGGCTTCGTATGTCATGTGATTCCTGCTTAGCCTCTGCTGACATTTCCCTGTTTTCATGCTGTAGGTGGACTTGAGCTCCGGCCTTGGGTCCTCTTCTGGGTTTGGTTAGGTGCAGCCAGTAGGGCCAGCACATGAGCCCGGAGCCTGTGCCTTTTCCAGCTTACACAGTGGGAGGGAGAGGGGGCACGAGTCAGTGTCAACTCTGATGGTGGCCTGGAGATGAAATAAAAATAAATCAGCTGTGGTGACTCAGGATTATTTGAATGACTTTATGTGAAGCACTCCAGGCGTTTCTAGCAGCAGTCTGAGTAAGAAACAGGCCCACGAGTCAAAAGACTGACACAGGACGTAGCAGCGAAGGAGATGACTCAGAAGCTGTGACAGTGCACTTTCAGCCAGGAAGCGGGCCCCGAGCCACATGGAATGCATTATACTTTAGCATCTCCGGCTGCTCCAACCTAGTTACTTTTTCTGAATTCATCATTTGTACTCCAACGTGGCTATAAGAATTAGTAACGGAGATCCTAATATAAACATAATTAGTAATATATGTGTTTTCTTTGCTCCTCTTTTGAAAAATGAGATGTTTCTAAGAGTGAGTAAGCCAAACATTTATCCTGATTTTCTCTTTTAGGTCTTGGGACTTATCCTATATATTGAGACATGTCACTGGAACATTTAGGAATTTTTACCACCTTGGAGCAGAAAAGATAATTAGATCCACATCTCCCTTGGTTCTTTAGTATTTTGACATTGCAGTTGGGTCTGAATCCTAGAGCTTGAAACATCACCATCATCACCACCATCACTGGAGCACTCACATCACTGCACGCTCGCTACCTCGGCAGCCCACAGGCAGCAGGTGTCTCTGTGCTTCCCTGTTTTCTCCCCTTTCATCTTCCCAGCAGTTCTCTGGGGCAGGTGCTCACTCTCCGGAGGAGGAAACCTGTCAACATCACACAGCTGGTGGATGATGGAACGAAGATATAAACCCAAGTGTTCCGACCGGAGCAGTTGGAATAGATTCAAATGATCATGTTTCTAGGCCTAGAGGTTTATCCTAATGAATACTTTCATCAGTTTGAGTCTCAGGTTTCCTAGCTGCATAGAAGTTTTTTAACTTTTGCGTCAATCAAAACCTATTTTTAAATGGTACTGGAAAGCATAGATAAGCCCCAAACCTCACTCTTGCCATGCTTTTCGTTCAGCCTCTCCTCCTGGGGCAGAGGACCTGGGAGGCAGCAAGAGTCTTTCTACCTAGAGCCCTCACTTGAGCCTGTTAATGTAGAACAAAAAGGGGAAATCAAAACTTTAGAGCACCTGAAAATAACCAGGCACCCTGACTCTGTCCCTGTTACATTTCACTGATTCCAGTTTTGTGCACATGTCAACCCCATCGCCTGCATTTCCTGGACTTAGAGTCTCTGACACTAGCTCATAGAGGTGAAGGACTCTCTGATTAAAAACTGCCAGCGCCCCCAGGTACCGGCCAAGCGGTAGCCCTCTCCCTGTGCTGGCAAAACTGAGGCCCACGAGCTTCTGTCCTTCACTCTGGGGCTCCTGCCCCCAGTAACTGGATTATCAAGCCTGATACATTTTAAAAAAAATTTTATTGAAGTGTAGTTGATTTAATGTTGTGTTAATTTCTGCTGTACAGCAAAATGATTCAGTTACACACATATATATATATATATATATTCTTTTTCATATTCTTTTCCACTCTGGTTTATCACAGGATATTGCATATATTTCCCTGGGTTATACATTAGGACCTTGTTGTTTATCCATCCTTATATAGTAGTTTGCATTTGCTAATCCCAAACTCCCAATCCTTCCCTCTCCCACCACCCTCCCCCTTGGCAGCCACAAGTCTGTTCTGTATGTCTGTGAGTCTGTTTCTGTTTTGTAGATAGGTTCATTTGTGTCATATTTTAGATTCCACATAGAAGTGATATCATATATTTGTCTTTCTCTGACTTACGTCGTTTATGATAATCTCTAGGTCCACCCATGTTGCTGCAAATGGCATTATTTCATTCTTTTTTATGGCCAATATTCCATTGCATCTATGTACCACATCTTCTTTATCCATTTATCTGTCAGTGGACACTTAGCTTGTTTCCATGTCTTGAACCCGGTACTTCTGACTCAGGCAGGCTTAACGCAGACAATTGGCGGTCCTGCTTTCTGAAAGGTGAACACTGGGGAAGAAGCTGGTGTGGCCTGAGGGGTGGAAATCAAATTTCCAGTTTGGATATGTTAAGTCTGAAATATCTACTAGATTTCCTAGGGTCTGGATTTCATGGGGTTGTCAGTACATGGATATTATCAAATCCAGGAGACTGATCAGGATAACCCAGGAAGTGAATACTGATAGAGAAGGACGTTGAGGGCTCAGTTGGGGTCCTCCAGAGCCAAGAGGTTAGGAAGAGGACGGAGGTGCCCTTTAACTTCTGATGCCTTCCTTCAGAAAGACAGATGCAGAGAGCAGATTGGTGGTCGCCAGAGGTAGGGGGTGGGGGTAGGGGAAAACACAATTTAAAAAAGTACACACAACTGAATACATCTGTTGTTTTCAGTGACACAGAAAAACAAACCCTTGAATACACCAAAAAAAAAAAAAAAAAAGAATGAAAGAAAAAAGGAAAAAAAATTCCAGGTGGCTTATGCAGAGGTGGGTCCAGGGCTCTTGACTTTCACTGAAGGATGTTCGCCTTCCGCCAAGAAAGGGCAGCATGGCAGGCAGAAACTTTAAAGAGCAGCAGAAAAGGATTTCCCATGCAAATGCATTACTCCTCCCCAGCCTTGCCTTTTCTCCTACCAGACCACTTCCTTGACCTCACCTTCCTTTTCCTTCCGTTGTTGGATTTTGTTTTCGAGTCTTGGGGAAATTTTCTGTTTTTCTCTTTGCAGCTTAGGTCATTGTAAGGCTGCAAGATACTTTGGAACATTGCACAGTTATTTATTTATTTATTTATTTATTTGGCTGTGCCAGATCTTCGCTGCGGCACGTGGGATCATTAGTTGCGGCATGTGGGATCTAGTTCCCCGACCAGGGATCAAACCCAGGCCCCCTGCATTGGGAGTGCGGAGTCTTACCCACTGGACCACCATGGAAGTCCCTTTTGCATAGTTTTTCTTTGTTTTAAATTAATATTAACAGGTTTCAGGCCATCTTTGTAGTCGGGAGCCTGCTGCTGTGTAGAAAAGACTAGCCAGACATCCTTGATCTTGTTGAGAATGTAGGATGTTTCTCTGTCCCTTTCCTGCTTAGGTTGTTCAGTGGTCTTCCCTTTCCCTTTCCTTTTCCAGTGTGTAGCCCCATGCGGCTTTATTTGCATAACCTCAGGACACTTCTCTTTCTGGGGAAGGCTTGCTTACAGCTCACACCTTCCTTTGGGTTAATTAATTGGTGAATACAAAGCTCCTAAAGGAAATGTTTGTTTCCTTTTCCCTTTGGAGTTCTAGATAATGAACTGAATGAATAAAGTCAAATTTCTTTTGCTAACTGCTTAAGAAGGATTTTGTGGAATAATGTCCATTCAGCTTACTGAGTCTGTGCTCATTGCTACACCTCCCTTACAGGACCTTACCAAAGGTTTCATTTATTATAAAACTGCTATCAGTAGCTATAAGAATAATTGGTGCACAGGATCATGCGGCGTACATGGTCTATATTAAATGAATGGTGCTAATATAGATAGAGTTTAGTTTCTCAAACAACTCATGAAACCAAAATGAACTTGGTGAAGGGGTTCATGTGCTCTGCTTGGAGAAAAATAAACACATTCTTCTAACTCATGATTCTTTTCAAAGCCAGCATTTGACTGAAGCAAGGCCTGTTGCCATTGTTTTTGTCTTTCTTGTACTCAGCACCACTTGCTGTCTTGAAAACCTTAAACTCTTTAAGCTCCAAGGAAATAAAACTTACAGAAAAAAAATTTAATTAATTAATTTTTTATCTTTTTATTTTTGGCTGCGTTGGGTCTTCATTGCTGTGCACGGGCTCCCTCCAGCTACGGTGAGCAGGGGCCACCCCTTGCCACGGCCTGCGGGCCCCTCACCACGGTGACCTCTCCTGCTGTGGAGCATGGGCTCCAGGTGTGCTTTAGTCTTCTTTTTTTTTTTCCAGAAAATTTTTAGATAGCCACTTGTGCCTTCAAAATTTCCATGGATGGGGTGGATAAAAGAGCTGAAAAGATAGCTCCTTTAGAGATGGTCTAGTTTATTTCTTTACTTCTAACCAGAACAGTCTTTACTTTATTTCTAACCTAACCAGAATGTTAAAATGTTCTGGGAAGATGGGTATAAATTTCTTTATTTTAAAGGACACAGCTCTTCCCTTGGAATTCTGTTTGATGTTTAACAGCCGTGTTTGCCTGGGGTGACTCCTTGACCTTTGCCTAAATCCTGTGGTTTACAACTTAAAACCATTTCCTATTGTACCACCTGTGAAGAGGTACTGTGAAAGATCTAGAGCTTGTCTCTCTTCGTCCAGTGCTTTCAATGATGAGGTCTCCACTTGTCTGATGGCTTGTATTCATAGCCAGTTCATTGTACTTGAGAATCAAAGAGCTGCTTCTTTTCTGGGCTCATGGTTCCATCTCTCTGGACCTTTTCTCCTAGACCTAATTCTCCGTTCTTCCAAATATCACTGTTGTGCTCCTCTCAGCCCCCTCCTGGTGAGTGGCAAGAATCCATCTGATTTCTCTCAATAGTGCCTCTCTCTTTTTTTTTTTTCCCAATTGTGAGGTGATGAGTGTGGTTCAAAAAAATCAAACTGTGGAAACTGAACAATCGAACATATCCAAACAGAATTTAGTTTGTGCCTTGGGAGAAAAGTGGTCAGTTCTGGAAACGACAGTGATGTTTCAGGAAAACTGCTGCTTTGCAGTAACTCTTGTGAATGAAAAATGCCACCTGCCATATTAGTAAGCAAAAGATGTTGCAGCCATCAAGCCATCACATTACAGCCACCTGACAGTGAGCCCTGGGGGAACTCAGGATGGAAACAAAGAATGCCTGCCATCTAGCAGTCAGTCACTGCAGTCTCCCCTCATTGTGCACCCCCCCAAAGGGACTCAGGATGAGAAAGCACAGGATACTGGCCCCAGATAGCTGAGGTACATATCAAAGGAAGATTTCAGGTAGCCCAGACATAGGCTCTTCCCATACGTAGAAAAGTGCTAAATTCCTTAACTTGAGATGTCTGGTTTTCTTTATTAACAATAATCTTTTGATATTCTGACTACCTGGTCTTTGTTGCAAAAACTCCTGTATATCCTGGCTCCCCGCTTGCCTCTTTGGAGCCGTCCCTCAGAGCTAGCTGAGAGGCTGTGTTGCTGGATTAAGTCCTCAGTTTTGTCTGCTGAATATAACATAACTCTCAACTTTTAGGTTGTGCATTTTTTTCACACTTCATATTTTGAAAAGTGTGTTCATATTCATGATCTCATTTAATCTGCACAAGCAACTTGTATCTTGAATGGGGCTTAATATTGTTAACCCAGTCTGACAAAAGTGAGTTTCAGAGAGTAAGGACTGGCCCAGGTCATCAGTCTAGATGGAAGCAGACGTCCTTTGTCCCTGCCGTCTGTTAGGAAGAGCTTCAGCTCCAAGAGCACTTGGGGATTGGGTGGGAAATTTCAGGGACAAGAATATAGATTCCAATAGACTGGAGGAATTATGCATGTTTTCATCCTGACTCATTCCTGAGGAGTAGCTATATACCTTTGAGAGCATGCTCACAGCCTGCATTATCTGTACCGCTACCCCAGGGTACCAATGTATTGGCAAGTCCGCTTTGGTCTAATACTACCAAGTCCATGCCGCAGCCTCCACACTTTGTGCTCGGTTATCACATGGTAAAGTAGCTAATTAACTCTGATGCTGGGGAATATCCTTGACCTGTCAGCACTGACCTCCCACTGCGTGCAGCTCAGCATCTCTGTGGTGGATGAAGATCAGATACCTAAATTAATCTGATGTTAAGATGAGGTTTAAATACTTTTGTGTACTGTTCCTGGGAATGTGGAATGGTGCAGCTGCTCTGGAAAACAGTATGTCAGTTCCTCAAAAATTAAAAATAGAAATTGTAAGGTCCAGCAATTCTACTTCTGGATATATACCCAAAAGAATTGAAAGCAGGGTCTGGGAAAGAGATGTTTGTACACCCATGTTCATAGTAGCATTATTTGTATTAGCCAAAAGGTAGAAGCACCCCAAAAGGTGCATTGATGGATTAATTATAAACAAAATGTGATGTATCCATACAATGGAATATTATTCAACCTTAATGAGGAAGGAAATCATGACACCTGCTGCAACATGGATGGATCTTGAAGACATTATGCTGAGTGAAATAAGATAGTCACAAAAGGACAAATATTTCTCTGTGAGGTTCCTCGAGTAGCAAATCGTAGAGACAGAAATTGTCAGCGCAAGTTCCTGTGCCTGACGCACAGTGAGGCCAAACAAACGGAAACATCGGAGTTTGGAGCAGAGAAAGGTTTATTGCAAGGCCATACAAGGAGATGAGGTGGCTTGCCCAGAAAAGCCTTGAGCTCCCCGAAGGGTTTTGGCAAAGCATTTTTAAGGACCAGGAGAGGAGGGGTCTCAGGGTATGTGATCAGCTTGTGCACAGTTCTCTGATTGGCTGATGGTGAGGCAGCAGGGTGGTGTCACAGGGGTTAACATTATCAGTCCTTAGGCTCCAGGAGGCCTGGGACTTGTGCTCATGGTCATCAAGTAGTTCTTCCATTTAGTAGTGGTGGTGGGGTTTCACATCTGCAAAACCACTCAGGAAATTTGCATTAAATACTATTATCTAGGTACTTCAGAGAGGAGCTAAAGCGGAGGATATGGGGGAAGGCCTGTCCCAGGAAGGCCCCATAGGGTCCTGCTCTGTTACAAAAGTAGAATGTCGTGGTTGCCAGGGGCGGGGAGGAGGGAGTGGGGAGTTGTCTGATGAGTATGGCCTTTTAGTTTTGCATGATTAAAAGAGTTTGGGGGAAATTCCCTGGCGGTCCAGTGGTTAGGCCCGCTTTCACTGCCGTGGCCCTGGATTCAGTCCCTGGGTGGGGAACTAAGATCCCGCAACCTGCATGGCGTGGCCAATAAATAAATAAATAAATAATAAAAGAGTTCGGAGATTGGGTGCTCAACAAGGTGAATGCGCTTAATAGTACCGAACTGTATGCTTTAAAAAGGTTAAGATGGTAGGTTTTACGTTTTGTGTATTTTACTGCAATTAAAAAGAAATTGAGTTTAAACAACAGCTGCAGGCAAGGAGGCAGAAGAGTCACAGTAAAGGTTCACAGAATAAGGGCCCAAATGATAAGAACATCAGAGAAGATACATTTAGCTTATTTTAAATAAAAAGCTCATGGAGTGTGAGAAACACAAGGTAGCAAGGTACAAGTAGCAACTGCTAAGGAAAGACTCACTTACTAATTGGAGGATGTGTTCTTATATACATGGTGCAGGCATGACTGTGGATTGAATGTCACATGTCAAGACATGCTGTTTCATATGCATGAAATGACAGTTGCTATCATTCTTAGAAAAGAGAAACTCCTTAGAATGTAAAGTCTTAGTTGAGGTTTTAAGGGCTATTGTATAATACATTTGCATGAGTTAAAATATTGTACTCCGGGATAAGCAAGATTGATCTAAAACAATGTAAACTTGCATTTTAAGTCAAAAGATTGTGGGCTTCCCGGGTGGCGCAGTGGTTGAGAGTCCGCCTGCCAAAGCAGGGGACGCGGGTTCGTGCCCCCGTCCGGGAGGAACCCACATACCTCGGAGCGGCTGGGCCCGTGAGCCATGGCCGCTGGGCCTGCGCGTCCGGAGCCTGTGCTCCGCAACGGGAGAGGCCACGCCGGTGAGAGGCCCAAGTACCGCAAAAAAAAAAAAAAAAAAAAAAAAAAGATTGTGTTATTTTGTGATCGGTTTGTGTTCTTGTGTCAGAAAAACTTCAGAAATAAAGTAGATATGTTGATGGTGTTCAGAGCCAGGATTTTCAGTTGGGAGAGAGAAGAGATGCAGGTGTGAAATCAGGAAAGTTAAGTAAATCCTTAATTGAATTGGAAATATCAGTTTGAACACACAGTGAGGTTTTTTCATTAAAAAAAAAAATTTCCTGGCTCTGCCCACTGAACAGGACTAGAAATAGTGACCAATCCAGTAGAAATGCCCATACAGTATTACAGTATCCTAATGTCATTCCTTTTTAAAAATTAATTCATTTTTTAAATTGAAGTATAGTTGATTTACAGTATTATGTGAGTTTCAGGTGTAGTGCATAGTGATTGAGTATTTTTGCAGATTATACTCCATTGTAGGTTATTACAGGATAATGACTATAATTCCCTGTGTCATTTCCTTTTTTTCTTTTTATTGGTGAATTTTATTTATTTATTTTTAAGATTTTTTTTTCTTTTTTTTTTGGCTGCACCACGTGGCATGCGGGATCTTAGTTCCCCAACCAGGGATCGAAACAGCGCCCCCTGCCTTGGAAGCGCGGAGTCCTAACCACAGGACTGCCAGGGAATTCTTTTTCTTATGGAAACAAATCCAGGCTGTGTCTTGGGTCAGGTTCCTTAGGCACAGCCTGAGAGGCTGTAAGTGATGTATTGAGGGGGAGGGTCAGGAGAGGAACAAGGGAAGCAGGGAGGGTGGGGGCAAAGTCAGATGCTGGCTTGGCAGGGGCTGGCTCTGCCTGGTCCTGCATTGGCTCCAGGGAACCAGTGCACAGAGTTCATCTCAACTGGAAGCCAGCCTTTTGTCCCCAGCTGAGTTAGTCACAGGCTCTGGGCTCCTGGAGAGGGAGGGTGTGAGGAAGCTTGGGGTAGCCCAGGGGAATGCTGTGAAGAAGGGGCAGCTGTGAGCCATTAGGGTCAACAGCTGGATAGAGGGATGGAGGGATGGGTGGCCAGGCACTCGGCAGCCATCACAGGCTCCTTGGAGAAATGGCTGATTCCAGGTCTAGAATGAGAAAGGGAAGATGAGCCCGACACACCTTTTTTTTTTTTTTTTTTTGCCTTTTATTGACAACTCTTTATTTTTTGAAATTTCAAACTTACAAGTTCAAGAGTAATAACTATGAACAGTATAATCTTCCTCTAGATCATCAGTAAGCCTTTTGCCATTTGATTTCTCTGTACACATAAACACACACACACATTTTTGGGAACAGTTTGAGGAAGTTGCACACATTATAACTCTTCATCCCTAAATACTTAAAATATATATCACCTAAGAACAAGGACTTTCTCTTATATGTTACATTTCAGTTATCAAATTCAGGAAGTTTAACATTGATTCAATACTATTGTCTAACGTGTACCTGTGTTCAAATTTTCCAGTTGTTCCAGTATTGGCCTTTGTTTTTTCTATCCAGGATCCCATTCTACATTTAATGGTCAATAAACTGACCTCTTTACTTAGTCTCCTTTAATATACACACTGGCTACCAAGTTTGGAACCATAGGAGAGTATGTAATATGTGGTTTATTAATATTACATTAAGATACATGTAAAGTAATAGTACCTGTTTCAAGACTTCATAAAGCCAGGCACATCTTGTCAAACCAGAAGACAAGGAAGCATCAAAGATTACTGTGGTCTTGTCAGAAGAATCAGGAGTTAAACTTGGAGAGGCTCCTACTGCCTAGTCAATAAGAATAATGATCACAGTGGATTGAATATCACATCAGTATATTTAAAATCCGTGATATATGACATTTCAAAAAAAACCAAACTCTCATTGTTGACCTTTGGAGAATGCTAAGTGAACTAACTCACTTTTCTGGAAAATAATAAAGAGAAAGAATCAAGCATTGTCGTGTCTTTGCTGTAAGAGTTTATTCTACATGGTAATCAAATGGTGTTGTGGAGGGAAGGAGTGATGGAATTCGATGTCACCACTTTGCAAATCCAGGTGAATAATGACCTAGACTGGGATGGTGATCGTCAGTGACGCTGACACTGCAGGAGAGACATCAGGTGCCTGCTGATGAAAGGACCGGTAACAGTATCAAACTGCTAGTACTAATTACAGAGTTACACAGAACATAGGGTGGAGCTATGTGTTAGGTGATATATTGAAGACAGAGTTAGCAAAATGCAGACTCTGGGGAACTTCGGGGCAAACACTCCAATTTCTTCGACGAATAAATTGTAAGAAATAAAAAGTAGCAGGAGTAATCTATAGATTAAAAGAGATTGAAGGGACCTACCAACCAAATGTAATGTTTAAGCCTTGTTTCAATGAGCAAACCAAATGTAAAAAGAATTCTTGAGAAAGTTGGGGACTGATTGGATATTTGATGGTATTAAGAAATTTATATTAATGTTTACATTGGCAATGGTTTTGTGATTTTGTTAAAAAGTCATTATCTTTTAGAGATATGTACTACAGTATTTAGCAATGAAATAAGATCCCTGGAGTTTGCTTCAAAATAATCCAGTAAGGGGCGACGGAGAGAAATGTGGGTTAGGGTCTGATTCAAACAACACTGACCAGGAGATGGTAATTGTTGAAGCTGGGTGTGTGTAAATGGTAGTTTTAAAAATTTTTCTATTGTTGTATAAACTTGAAATTTTTTATAATGAAAGGTTTAAGACCTTTAAAAATAAGAAACACATCTTCATTTAAAATTTACCTCATCAACACTTTGCTTCATCAAGTCCCTCTTCTGGCTTTTGTTTTCCATAGAGTGAGCCTAAATTTTTGTAAATATCATTTCCAGACTTCAGATATTTACTTAGAAAATTTAAAGTATAGTTGATTTACAATGTTGTGGTAGTTTCTGGTGTACAGCAAAGAATGTACATATTCTTTTTCATATTCAGATATTTACTATAAGAAGGTTTTTAGAAAGACAGAAGGGGGCAATATTCCCATGGCTATCTTTTGATGCTTTTTACTTCTTTTTTCTTTTAACGAAGGACTATTGGCATATTTGTTGGCTTTTTACTTGGAACATTTTATAAAACCATGTTCGTGAATGGTGGGAAAATGTGCTTATTATTTAAAATTTAAACAACTACTCTAAAACAGATGGGGCAATTATATAGGCATATTCTTCCATTGTAATATCTGAAAGCTGATTTTTCCCTGAGATTGCTATTTTTGTTCTTCGTAGATTTATTAATATGAGAACAATCATTATTGAAACAAAACTAACCCGAAGCCAACATGCCATCACATGGCATGACTTTGTCTTGCTGAAACTCAAATAATACCTAGTCTTACAGTCTTTTCATAGTAAGTGGAATTCTTCCATTCCAGTATTACTTTACTACAGCAGATTGCACTTATGTCTTCTCACAGAGCTCATGAAATTTTGATGAGGGCTGAAATGTGAGCAATTGAGTCGCCTAATCGATTTGAGTTAATCTTTAGTATTGACATCACGTTCCATTATGTGACTCTGCTCAGGAGATGGTTTTCCGGAGGTAGATTATTGCTTTCATTTTGCTGCTCATATTTGTACTTCTTTGTTGCTAAATAGGGCCATGAGCTGATCACATTTCCAGTTCTGTTCAAAGCTTACTTAAGACAGCTTGAAACTCTCATTAACTCTGTGAATTTTATTTAGCCCTATTAGAAATGGGCATGGATAATTGAGAATGGATTATAATTTTCAGCTGCTTTGCCAAATGCAAACCCCCCCCAAAACAAACAAAAAAACCACTTCTGTTTACTTTTGCTAAACTGGACAGCTAAGCGTGGATCTTTAAGAAGCAATGGAGTTCTAACAGGATGTGTGCTTTCATGCTATTAATTTTTACAACTTGCTACTGCAGAAAAATAATTCTTTTTAAATAGGCAGCATAAGTGTTGAAAGTGAGCTCCTTTCCTATTTAGCTGTCAGAGTAACCTTTCCCTTGAACCGTGATTATAATCAGTTGTGACAGTTCACTATCAGCCTTTCCTCCTCCTGCGTTCCAAGAAGGTTAAACATTTTTGAGCATCAACCTTTGTCCCGAGTTCAGAAGGATAAAAATTATCTATTCAACCTGAACATACACTTTTGAGTGGGGTTCCATTGAGCTCCTGGGAATTTTAAAGAAGGGAGGTCAGAAAAGTCATTCATTGTTGGTACCTTTTCCATCCTTTTGTTTGATGCTCTTTGTTTTTTGGTCTCTGTGAAACAGATTAGCCTCCCATTTATTTAATAAAGTGTGAACTAGACTTGATTTTTTCCACTGATGACAAATTAAATTTCACCAATAAAAAAAATCACATGGTTTAGATATATGATTGTTGATTGCTTTTGAGTTGTGTTATTATCTGTTCTCAGGAGTAAAAAATTGAGTATGGCTGGAGAGTTTTAGAATTCTGTGGTCCATGGCCTGAACCTTAAAACCTGGATGCTTCCTTTTTTAATATAAAAATAAAATGGGTCTGAAGGTGGAGGCAGAGTGGGAAGATGAGTCAGTTGGATGTCAGGCATTGTCTGATTCTTCTGAGAGTTACTTGGTGTTTGCTTTAAATTCTTAGTTATTTTCACTGGTTCTTTTTGTTTCCCTAGGTATATATAATTTGAGTAAGAGAGTATTTTATATTGCTAGGCATTGTATAAGCATCTTATTAGCTGATGTTTTAAAATCTCTCTTTCCCTAATTGTGGAGCCAAGTAAGTTGAAAAACAGGACAGTACTGCTTTCTTAGAAACATGCGAAAATTGTCTTTACAAAGCCATTGCTTCATTGTAGTCTTGTCTCTGCTCTGACTTTAATAATGAGAATAATGGGAACTATATTCAATAGCTTGTGATAAACCATAATGGAAAAGAATATGAAAAAGAATATATATATATAAATATATGTATAACTGAGTCACTTTGCTACACAGAGGAAATTAACACAACATTGTAAATCAACTATACTTCAATAAAATTAAAAAGAAAAACCTAATGAGAGGAATGATGTCTCCTCAGAAGAAAAAGACTGGACTTTGTGTTCTAAGCCTCAGCCCTAGGGAATTGTGGGGTTTCAATAAATGTTTAATAATGAACCTCTGATCGCCCTCTTTTCTGAATAGTTATTGCTTAGTCATCACGGAGTAAGAGAAAGGTGAGAAATCAGGGCGAGGAGGCGTGGAGAAAAGGAAAATCATAGGCTCAGTTATCATGGCAAATAGCCAAGTTAGATTGTAGTTTATATATCCAAATGTACCTTTCTTGAGACTTTTGAAAGTCATCTGTTCATCCTGGGACCCGAAGTTTGAACATTTGTATATAATATGCTACAACAGTACCTGGTTTATTAGCAGGCTGGGCCTAATTTAATTTTGCTTGAGCTAAGACAAGCTTTTGAGCAGTGTAAGCAGTCTGATGGAGATGCTGAGAGTGTGTGTCCTGGAGCCACATGGCTGTGTGAGTTTCACTTCTGGCTTTAGCACTTCGTAGCTCAGGGCTGTGGGCGCTGTGACTTCGTTTACCTCCACTGGGCCTCGATTCCTCAACAATAGAAGGGCGGCCAATAACTTCAGCATGTTACTGTGAGCATCGTCTTTTCATTGTGCTCAAAAGAATACTTGGCACATAACAGTGCTGCATCTGTTTACTCCTTTTCCTCATTGACATCCTGGCTTGGGATAGGGTTCCAGATGGATTGGATCCTGGAGACATGGAGGGTGAGTGACATAATGCCCCAAACTCCAGGACTTTCGAGTCTCATGGATGTGGACAAACAGCTTTTACAATGTAGTAGGATAAGGGTGTTCTAGGAGAGTATTAGACACTTAGCTCTAAGAAGGTCAGCAAAGGCCTCTTGGGAGAAGGGGTTGGTGAGCTGAGTAGGGAGGGACTAATTGAAGAAAGAGGGACGAGCCTTCCCAGCAGAAGGAGCTGCATGCTTGAAGGAGCAGGAGAAGGAGAGAGCTCTGTCCCTTCGGAGAGCTGGGAGCAGTTCCTAGTGAAGCTGGTGTGGAGGGTGAAGCTGGGTGGGTCTGGTCATGAAGGACCCTGCTTGTCCTGCCACAGAGTTCGGGCCTTTATCCTTTGGCTCCAGGGTCCCTGAAGGGCAGTGAGGAAGGTGGGATGATGTGTTGTGATGGGAATTACAGTTTAGAAAGATTGGTGCCAGTCTGGCGATTGGATTGGAAGGGACAGGGTTAGAGTCAGGGAGACAGGTGCTTTGGTCTGAGTAAGAAATGATTAGGGCCTGAATTAAGATAATAATAGTGCAGGTGAAAAGAGAGGAATGAATTTGAGAGCTATAAAGGAGTAGAATAAATAAAACTTGGTAACAAATAATATGAGGGGTGAGGAAAAAAGAGAAATTATATATCTATAATATATATGATGATCACATATATATAACTCATATATACATATTTCTTTTTTTATCTTTATCTCTCTCTATATATTTGGTTTCTAGCTTTAACAAATGAATAGATTCTAGAGTTTCTCACTAAAATGGGATTAAGCAAGATGAGAGGCATAGGGTGGTGTCCGGCGGAGAGCTATGTTGGATTTTGTGTGTGTTGATCTTGAAGTGCCTGCCGGAGACCTGAGCAGTGACGTCTAGGAAGCATTTGGGTATTAGAATACGGAATTCCCGGGAAAAGAGAAAGTTGGCAAGAGAGATTACATAGTCACTTGTTGTTAAAGCTGAGAGTGAATAGATTAGTCGGGGCTGTAGAGTGAGAAAAGGAGATGAGATCCCAGATACTATGCTGAGATTCCACGTAATAATATATGAGGGTATACACGAGGGTTCAATGGTGGAAGAGAAAGTCATCAGGGCGAAACAAACAGAAGAAGCAACCAGAGAAGAAAACCAGGGAGAATGGTATCATGGGGACCAAGAGAAGAGTGAATTCCAGGAAGAAAGTGGTAATGATAGAAAATATTAAAATATTAAAATTTAATTTATATTTTTAATTAACAAAACATTATTGTTAAGAAGGGTGAAGAATGAATTTGTGCTCTGGATTTAAGCCACAAAGAGGACTTGTGTGTTTTGCAAGGAGGAAATTTTAGTTGTATTTCAGTGGGTTAGAGTACACGGGACTTTTGATTTCAAGACAGCAAGTGAAAACCATCTGATTCTTCTTGCAAAATCACTCCAAACAACAAGGCCAGCAAGACACTGAGACAAAGTCAGCGTTTGATGAGCCTGAGAGACACTTGTAATCTTGAACCACAACAGATGAAGATAAAAGAGAATGGAGAAGGTGAACGACTTCTCCAAGAAGAGGACTTGTTCACAGGGAATCCAACCATCAGCCCTCCCAGCATCCCGGACCCGTCAGGAGTAGGAATCATCAGGCTTTGTTGCGGGCGGAAGTGAGGTGGGGCCTGCAGATAGGAATTGTCGAAAAGTCTCCACAAGGAACATCGTCACTAGGCACCTTCATGACTCAGTCAGACACCTTCTTCCTCATTCCCGCAGGGGACGAGAAGTGTATTTTCTGAATTGAGTCAGAGAGGCTGTGGACTCGAAAACAGGCACTGAGGAAGGTGGGAGTGAATTGTGGGCATGAGTAAATCTGATAGGGCTTCTGCTCCTTTACCCCCATCCAACTCCCACACCCCAGATGCTGGCCTCCAGGCTTATCCTTCCTAGGAGGGGACTGGAAGACACAGAGATGAGTGGGTCTCTTATGAAAAGGCCAACTGCCACCTAGTCTCCTGGTCATGAATCCCCTGGTTGACAAAAACTTCAGTCCTGAGTGTGAATGGACAGCTAAGCATCACCAGAAACTGGAGAAAGCCTCCAACATAAAGGAGAGAGAAGGGACTTCCCCGGTGGCGCAGTGGTTTTGAATCTGCCTGCCAATGCAGAGGACGTGGGTTCGAAGATCCCATATGCTGTGGAGCAACTAAATCCATGTGCCACAACTACTGAGCCTGTGCTCTAGAGCCCGTGAGCCACAACTACTGAGCCTGCGTGCCACAACTACTGAAACCCATGCGCCTAGAGCCTGTGCTCTGCAACAAGGGAAGCCACCGCAATGAGAAACCTGCACACCGCAACGAAGAGTAGCCCCCGCTCGCTGCAACTAGAGAAAGACTGCGCACAGCAACAAAGACCCAATGCAGCCAAAAAAAAAAAAAATTAAAATTAAAACTAAAATTAAAAAAAAAAGGAGAGAAGAACAACAAAAATCCCGACTTTATTAAAAGAGGAAAAAAGAGGAACTCAAAAGAAAGAGTGACGATATGGGGAGCTGAAGGAAATTCCTAACCATTCTTAATGTCCTGAAAAGGGTAAGAGAAGATATTGCATCTATTAAAGTATAATTTTCAGAAAATTAAAACATGACCTTTATGCAAATATAAAATGAGCATGCATTAAAGATTTTATTCAACTCATTAATTAGTGGGGGAGCCAGTCAGATAGTAAGATCAATTCAAAGGAGAATCTGAGGGACATATATAATCAGTCAAGAGTGCAGAAATGAATCTGCTAATAGATGCAAAACAGGTTGATATCCTATAGGGGGATAATGTGTAATATTGAGGTTATCATTTTTATAGGGTAGAAATTAAGTCCATTAGATAGATACTGGACAAAACTCATTTGCATTGCTTTGGACAAGAATCCTTTGCTTTACTTCAGTCTTTTATGCTTATAGGGATGTAATAGCCTGGTCTTGTGCTTCTCAAAATGTGGTTCCTAGTCCAGCAGCCTCAGAATCACCTGGGAGCTTGTTCTTTGTTTTTATCTACGCATTAAGAAATTCTGGGAGTGGAGTCCAGCAGTCTGTGTTTTGGCAAGCCCTCCAGGTGATACTGATGCATGACGAAGTGGGACAACCACTGGTTTAGTCAACAGAAAGTCAATCAGAGGTGCCCATTCCAGAAAAAGGAACCCTCCTATACTGTTGGTGGGAATGTAAATTGGTGCAGCCACTATGAAGAACAGTATGGAGGTTCCTCAAAAAACTAAAAATAGAGCTGCCATATGATCCAGCAGTCCCACTCCTGGACATTTATCTGGACAAAACTATAATTCAAAAAGATACATACACCCCTATGTTCATAGCAGCACTATTTACAGTAGCCAAGACATGGAAGCAACCTAAATGTTCATCAGCAGATGAATGGATAAAGAAGATGTGGTACATATATACAGTGGAATTCTACTAAGCCATAAGAATGAAATAATGCCATTTGCAGCAACATGGATGCAACTAGAGATTATCATACTAAGTGAAGTAAGTCAGACAGAGAAAGACAAATCCATACGGTATCACTTATATGTGGAATCTAAAATATGACACAAATGAACCTATCTATGAAACAGAAACATATAGACAGAGAACTTGTGGTTGCCAAGGGGGAAGGGGGTGGGGGAGGGATAGATTGGGAGTTTGGGATTAGCAGATGCAAACTATTATATATAGGATGGATAAACAACAAGCTCTTACTGTGTAGCACAGGGAACTCTATTCAGTATCCTGTGATAAACCATAATGGAAAAGAATATGAAAGGAATGTGTGTGTACATGTGCAGAAAAGATCCTCAGGGGTCAGGGAAGGGAGGGGGCACCAACCCATAATATGTCCTGCCAACCTCCCAGAGACTCTTGCGCTGGAATCCATCTTGGCTAAAAGATGCACGTGCACATCAGATAGGGCCCTGAGTCAGACCGGATATGAGCAATGAGCAAGATGATTGGCTAGAGGAAACCTGGAAAACTGCCCCCATATAAGCAAGTTAAGCCACCCCAAAGCACAACTCTCTCTCTGAGCCCACTCATGTGTCCTTTTCATATGTACTCTGCTTCTAATAAATGCTTTACCCACTTAAAAAAAAAAGTATGTGTGTGTGTACATAACTGAATCACTTTGCTGTATAGCAGAAACTAACACATTGTAAATCAACTATATGCCAATAAAAAAAAACAAAAGAAATCATTAAAAAAGGTGCCCATCCCTACAGAATTAGATAATCCCCAGAGTGTTCATTGGACAGTGCTCCACACTCCATTGAAAGAACAGCTAATAGGCTTTTTTGCTTATTTCCAAGTCTTGGGCACATTTTCCTGACACATCCATGAAGGAACAACAATATGGAATTAAAAATAATAAGGAGCCATCAAAAAAGAAAAAAAAAAGAACTTCTGGAAATTAAAAATGATAGTATCCCCTCCCCAGGTGATAGTTGAGGAAATCTTCCAGAAAGTAGAAAAACAGACAATAGGAGAGAAGAGATAAGAACATTATAGAATGGCCCCAGGAGAGCCCATATCTGAAAAAAAGGAAGAGAGAAGAGAAAAATAGGAGAAAATTATCAAAGAAAGAAAACAACAACAAAAGTTCCCAGAGCTGTAGGATATGCATCTTTAGATTAAATAGATTTACTGACTGAGGGAGGAGGGGGAGAGACAATTACAAACTACTATACGTAAAATAGATAAGCAACAAGGATTTAGTGTATAACACAGGGAATTATACCCAATATCTTGTAATAACCTATAATGGAATATAATCTGCAAAAAAACTGAATCCCTATGCTGTATACCTGAAACTAACACAATATTGTAAATCAATTATACTTCAATTTTAAAAAAAGAAAGACTTATTGAGTGCCTAAAACAATGAATGAAACAAAGACCGATGCAAAGGCACATTAATATAATTACTGGATGCTAGATCCTAGATCTAGCATTTAGGATTTAGCAATTAGGATCTAATTATAGGATCCTAGATCCTATAATTACTAGATCCTAGAAACTTAGCGAAAAAGACAGAGGATGAGGAAGGATGGATAAAGCAGGGCACAGTAAGGGAGGAAGGGGGAGGGAAGAGGACATCAGATACAAAGAATGACTTGAAATCAGTGCACTTATTGTGTATAAACTATTCCTCAGCAGAGTTGATTTAGAAGAGGACACCAAGGATGAGAGAATAGTTTCCTTGGACTTAAGAACAATATTGGAAGCTTTAAGATGATGGAGCATTGCCCTTGAAATTCTGAGGGAAAATGATTTCCAACCCAGAATGTTATATCCAAGCTGTCAATAAAGTGTGAGGATAAACATCTTCATTCAGGCTTGTAATTCACCAAATTCCTGTCAAGTGAACCCTTTCTCACAAGATTAATGGATGATGTGTTCTCTCAAATGGTAAAATAATACAAGAAGGAGAAAGACACGGGATCCAAGGAATATTGCATTGCTGATACCCACCCATACTGTTGTGTATCACTGTGGAGTTGAGGTCGGAGGTAGATGGGCCTCTGGGCTGAGCAGCTGGAGTTCGTCAAGCAGAATAAATTGGAGCTTTGTTTTCCCTGGGCACTCCAAGGACAAAGCTAGTGGCAGGAGTTGAGCTCTGAGGGGGAGTAAAGAGATAAAACGACCACATCTATCTCTACTGAAGTCAAGGAAACCTCCCCAACTGCACATGCACAAGAAGGCTCCGCGGGGGTCAAAAAGGGAGGGGACACCATCCCATAATACGTGTTGTCAATTTCCCATAGGCCTCTGCGCTGGAATCCATCTTGGCAAAAAGAAGCGCACACATAGCTGAGAGGGCCCTAGGACAGGTCAGGTGTGGGAAAGAAGCGAGATAATTGGCCAGAGGAGAACAAAGAACCAGAAGAACTGACCCATATAAATGATTTAACCGCCTGTTTATTGCACTCCTCATTCAGGAGGATGCCCGCACTCTTCTTTGGGTGTGTATCTCTGCCTTGCTTCTGTTTTAAGTAAACTGTTTCTCTGTGTGCTCTCCCACATGTTGTGCTGTGTCTCTAATAATAAAGTTTGTACCTGTTTTTACAGTTTTTGCCTCCTTGAAACATTCTTGCTTTCAAATGGGTGTAGGAGCCAGGGCCACTTTGCTTCTAACCTTTAGCCCCTGGTGGCCTAGCAGCTAGGATTCCTAGTTTTCACCCAGGCTACCCAGGTTCAGTTCCTGGGCAGGGAGCTAAGATCCTGTTTCAGGACTGTTCACTGCTGTCTCTCTGAGAACAGTGTCTTCATTTCTACTTTTGTGTGAAAGTCCCACAGTTTGTTCACACTGTCTTGTGAATGGGTGTTGGTTTCCAGGCCTTTACTCATTTGAGTACTACTTTGAGTTTTCTTGTACGTGCCTCTTAACTCTCCCTGTGCAAGAGTTTTTCTTGGGTTTGTGCTTAAGGGAATTGCTGGATCCTAGAGGAAACATGGAAATAATGCCAAGTTTCTCAGAGCACTTACCCCACTTAATACTTCATCAGCCACATATCGGCAAGCAGGAGGAGCCACGTTCTTTTCAGCACATCATTATGTAAGATTTCAAAAGTTTTTGCCAGTTGGATACAGGTACTATGTTATCTCATTGTGGGTTTGATTTGCTTTATTCTGGTCACTAATGATGCCTTTTTTTTTTTTTTTTTTTTGCGGTACACGGGCCTCTCACTGTTGTGGCCTCTCCCGTTGCGGAGCACAGGCTCCGGACGCGCAGGCTCAGCGGCCATGGCTCACGGGCCCAGCCGCTCCGCGGCATGTGGGATCTTCCAGGACAGGGGCACGAACCCGTGTCCCCTGCATCGGCAGGCGGACCTTCAACCACTGCACCACCAGGGAAGCCCCATGATGCCATTTTTTAGTAGGTTCATTAGCCATATGTGTTTCCACTCCTGCAAATATGTCTGTCCATTTCACTTGTCCTTTTCCTCGTTTGGTGTTTGTGCTTCTCTTATTGGTGTGTAGGAGTTCTTTATTTCTGTTCACTGGGTTTGAATTTCAATTATACTTTTCATTGCTTGGTTATTTTTGATAATCTCATTTTCTTAACTCCTACTTTTGATACACTTTTCTTTAAAAATATAAAATACATTTATTTTATATTTAATATCTGGTAATTAATCTACAGATGCTTGTGTCTGTTGTTTCTGTAGTCCCACCAGTTGTGTCCTTATCTGTTCTGCAACTTTGTAAAAAATGAGGTATAATTGATATCCAATATCTTAGTTTCAGGTATATGACATAATGACTCATATTTGTGTATATTGCAGAATAATCACCACATTGGTCTAGTTGACATCTGTCACCATGCACAGTTAAAGAATTTTTTCTCTCTGAAGATGTATTCTTAGCAACTTTCAGATCTGCACTACAGTATCATTAACTATAGTCCCCATGCTCTGCATGACACCCCCGTGACTTATTTCTTCTTTTTTTCTTTTTTTTAAATTGGAGTATAATTGCTTTACAATGTTGTGTTAGTTTTTGCTGTACAATGAAGTGAATCAGCTATATGTATACCTATATTCTCTCTCTCTTGGACCTCCCTCCCACCCCTATCATCCCACCCATCTAGGTCATCACAGAGCACCAAGCTGAGCTTCCTGTGCTTTATAACAGGTTCCCACTAGCTGTCTTTTACACATGGTAGTATATGTATGTTGATCCTAGTCTCCCAATTAGTCCCATCCTCCCCTCCCCCCACATGTCCGTTCTCTACATCTGCATCTCTATTCCTGCCCTGCAAATAGGTTCATCTGTACCATTTTTCTAGATTCCACATATATGCGTTAATATATGATATTTGTATGACAGACACTAGGTCCATCCACATCTCTACAAATGACCCAGTTTCGTTCCTTTTTATGGCTGAGTAGTATTCCATCTTTATCTATTCATCTGTCATTGGACATTTAGGTTGTTTTCATGTCCTGGCTATTGTAAATAGTGCTGCAATGAACATTGGGGTACCTGTGTCCTTTTGAATTATGGTTTTCTCAGGGTATATGCCCAGTAGTGGGATTGCTGGGTCGTGTGGTAGTTCTATTTTTAGTGTTTTAAGGAACCTCCATACTGTTCTCCACAGTGGCTGTATCAATTTACATTCCCACCAACAGTGCAAGAGTGTTCCCTTTTCTCCACACCCTCTCCAGCATTTATTGTTTGTAGATTTTTTTTTAACGATGGCCGTTCTGACTGATGTGAGTTGATACCTTATTGTAGTTTTGATTTGCATTTCTCTAATAATTAGTGATGTTGAGCATCTTTTCATGTGCCTCTTGGCCATCAGTATGTCTTCTTTGGAGAGATGTCTATTTAAGCTTTTGCACAACAAAGGAAACCATAAACAAGATGAAAAGACAACCCTCAGAATGGGAGAAAATATTTGCAAATGAAGCAACGGACAAAGGATTAATCTCCAAAATACACAAACAGCTCATGGAGCTCAATATCAAAGAAACAAACAACCCAATCAAAAAATGGGCGGAAGACCTAAATAGGCTTATTTCTTTTGTAACGGGAAGTTTGTACCTGTGGATACCCTCACTCACTTTGCCCACCTTTTTATCACGAGCTTTCCTTGGCTGCAACTTTGTGGTCATTTTTGAGGCTTGGATTGAAGGTACATTTTTCCAGAGAGGATTTTATTTAATTTCTGCCAAGCTTTATTAACCCCAAGAAATGTAAAAATAAATTCCCAGCATCAAAGCCCTTCATCCTGTGGAGGTGTGTAATTGGCCACAAAACACACCTGAGAACCAGCCTGTGCTTTCCTACTCTGTCCAGTCTCAGGCTTGAGACAGCCCACTGTCTGGCTATCTCAGGGTGCTTTGTTTTGTTTTCCGAATGCGTGCTTTCCCTGGCTTTATTTGCGAGTGTTCCAGCCAGACTTCCTTGCTTTTGTCTCCTGCCCCTCCCCAGGGGCTTTGCCATCAAAGAGAGGCTTTAGGTCACAGGAATTAGCGAATCATCTCTGTGATTGTGCTTTTGCTTCATCTCTCTGGTTTTGAGTATTGACCTTACTTTCCTGCCACCTCACTGATGCATTAAAATAACCATAATATTATGGTTATCTTATCCATAATTTATAGGTATTGTGTAGTGGAAAGGCTTGTTAGGATGTCATATCTGCAATAAATCTGAGAAACCCTTGTCTTATTTTTGTGTGACTAGAGAGGTTCCCCCAAATGGGTCTCTTAGATCAGAGCTACATGTCCCCAAAGTTCTACCCTCCATCCCTATAGCTGGGTTGTGCCATCCTTATATGTCCAAGTATGCCCTGCCCACCATCCAGGAGCCAGGGCATGACTTTTAATTCTCATTTCCAGTATAGCTTCATTTCCCTTCCAGCTGGGCAGTATGTTGAGGCAATTGCTGCTTCTCTCATCTTGAAGCAGATGACACAGTACCTTCATTTCCCGCAGCTGAATTCATGCTTACAGAGGGTACTGAGAAGGACTTCAGTGACTTAACTTATTTTCAAGCCTCAAATCTCAGTACAGATTTGTCATTTCAGTTGGGCCAAATCGACTTCCTAACGGCACAGTGTTTGTTATATTTTAGAGTTGAACATAAAAACCTCAAGTGGAGAAAATATTGATGTAATATTTTTATGACCAAAAAAATGTAGATAAATCATGAAATAGTAATTGTGGTTGTGAAGCTATTTTATTTATTAATTTTTATTAATTGTTTTTGGTAATGAACAACTTTGTGAAAAAAATGTTGTAGTCCAAAAGGCACCTGTTTTCAGAGGGGAGGATGATTTATGGGATTAGGAGAGGGTATTTTTCGTTTTCTTACGTGTGATACTCAGTACCTGATAACTCTGATTCATTAGCTTTAAAATTTGGTTCAGGATAAGTATATACTTAGGCTCTGTTTGAGGACAAAACATTAAAATGACTGGAATTTGGGCAGCAAATAAACTTTAGAGATGATGGACTCGTGGACAATTTAGGGACCTCAAAAATCATCCAGCCCAGGTTGCCCATTTGAGGAAATGAGGCCCAGAAAAGTGACCTGAGATGCCAGACATCATATATCTTGTGACTTTCAGACCCACAACTGGAAACAGAACCCCTCTTTGAACTCACTCTCTTGTGTGTTGGATTGTTTCTCGGTTTATATGCCCAGTTTAGCTAAACATTTCAAATTCTTTATATCTATAAATTTTTAAAAATGTATATTTATGTTTTGTAAAATAAACTAACCCCCCCACTCCACGTTTGAAATTAATTTAGAAAACCCAGACATCTTACATTAAAAAAAGTCTACAGTAATCTTTGGTATTTATGAGAGTATTAAGCAGACAACACAGATGCCTTAAGTTTATTTCTAGAATACGTGTAATCACCATGACTCCGGGCAAATTCATCTTGTTATTAGAGCCTACGAATCAGGAAGTCTGAGATGTAGACGTTTCAGGATCCTGGGGAAGTGAAAAGTGGCTTCTGAAGTGAGAATGCTGCTTTTTATGAACAAAGGACTATCATTATTTCCCGTTTTTAGATCCTCTTAAAAACTGTTTTGGGACATCATTAGCTCCAGAGATAACCATGAATAAGTGAAACCGTCCAAGAAAAGAGGCTGCAAAGACACGCAGACCTTTCACGTCGACAGCATTTTTATTGGTGCTAGTTAATGATAACAGTAGCTGGCATTTCTCAAACACTTCCTGGGAGCCAGGAGCCGGGCTCACTTAATCCCAACCGCAACCCTAGGAAGTCGATTCTCTTTGTAGATTAGGAAACCAAAGCTCAGAGCAGGTCAGTGGCTGGTCCACAGTGTGTGGCAGGTGAATGGTGAGGCGGGCGTGGGGCCAGTGCCTTGCGTCCCCCAGGGCTGTGTCTGACCTCGGGTCTCTGATCCTCCTCTGTGAGCTTGCTGAGAGCGGTTTCACTTCTGCTGTGTGGTTAGAAAGTTTACTGTGGGTTGTGACACTAGGTGATGCTTTGAACCTCTTTTTCCAAGACAAGCTTCAGGGCAAGTCTGACAGGCAATGATTGTGGGAATCATGGAGAAGGGACTGATATTTAGTGAAGGAAATCAGTATTTACTGAGCACGTACTGTGTGCTGGGCAGGACAGATGCTTTTGCAAATTCCACTCATTATTTATGTTTCCATTCCACAAATACTGACTAAGCGCCTGCTATCGGTTTGTCACTGGGCCAAGAACTGGTGACCAAACCAGGAAGAAAACAAAGTCCCTGTACTCCTGGAGCACATTTTCCAGCGGGGGAGACAGACAGCACACAGATTACCATGGACGTGTACAATGTGTCAGGTAACAGGTGCTGTGGGGAAGTTGAGGGGTGTGGAGTGATGGGGGGTGGGTAATGTTATCGTATCAGATTGTTTGCAAAGAACTTTCTTTAAAAAGATGACATTTGAGGGCTTCCCTGGTGGCGCAGTGGTTGAGAGTCCGCCTGCCGATGCAGGGGACACAGGTTTGTGCCCCGGTCTGGGAAGATCCCACATGCTGCAGAGCGGCTGGGCCCGTGAGCCATGGCCGCTGAGCCTGCGTGTCAGGAGCCTGTGCTCCGCAACGGGAGAGGCCACAGCAGTGAGAGGCCCGTGTACCGCAAAAAAAAAGAAAAAAAAAAAATGACATTTGAGTATAAAGCTAAAGACAGACTATGGGGCACAGGCTTTGGGGTTCACCCTGAGCTCAGTGGGACATCGCTGGAGGGTTTGAGGACAGGCCTGGTGTACTCTGACTGGTGCTTTTAAAGACTCAGTCTAGCTTCTGTGAGGGACCTGGGGTAAGAACAGCATGGCTCTCATTTCTTCATTGCCTACTATGTGCTTTACATCTATCACTTCTGATCTTTTCAGTAAATCCCGTTGAATTAAGTTATTAACTAAGATAGGAGTGAAGAGCTCCCAGTGGCTTAGAAGTTTGATTAAGGCTGCACAGCTGTCTGTGACTGTAGGACTCTCTATCCAATGGTTTTGGTGTAGCTCTTTAAAATGACAGCTGTCATTTGGAGTGTCCTCCTGTGCACTAGATTTGGTCCTCAGTACCTTGGGTATATTCCTTTTCTGTAACAACTCTGAGAGGTATGTGTTATTCCCAATTGTAGATGAGGAATCCAGGGTTCACAAAAGGTGTGACTTAAGACTTCCTACAAGGCCACGTAACTAGTTAAGTGGCCGAACTGGGACTCGAAGCCCTGATCTGTGGGCCTTCTACTTCATAATGGAAAGGCAGAGAATTTACAAAATTGTGAACAATTTTACTCTTTTCACCCTTCTACCTTTTCCCTGTGGCTTTGATTGCTTTCAGGTGATCCATACCATTGTTTTTTGGGGGAAATTGCCTACGGTACTAATAGCCTAGGGAGCTTTTATGTGTTTTATTAACCCCCCTGTACGTATGTGCAGTTTACAAGCCTATCACAAGGAGAGGAACACTGAAGAATGAGTTCCTAATAGAAGGATTTCAGACACTGTGGCACCAGGTTTGGTAGCAGATCTTCTGACTCCATCAGATCGCATGAGAGATTGTGTTCTCCCTGGACAGTCAGAAGGCAGGAGAGAAGACGAGTCCGTCTGTCTGTATGGCTCAACAGAGTGGGAGCGAGAGTCTGAACTCTGAGCCAGGGAATCAGAGGAGAGGATGGTCACATCTGAATTAAAAGCATGTACCTCAGGCAGTGTTTCTCTTAAGTTGCGATCTGAATTAGGACCAGGCTGTGGTTCTGTTAGGACAGAGACTCCTTCAGCTCCTTGAATCTCTGTGAGTCAGCACTGGCTCTAGGGGAAACGGTGAGGCAGACAGAGTTTATATTGCTTTACATCTAAGAGCTTCCATGTTCCCTCTTCCTTTTATCAAAATATCCTTCAGGATGTACTCTCATGACCTTATTCACACTAAAGGGTAAATGACTGATATCACTTACTGTTTCCTGTCTATGAGAAGCTGGATTAGAAATAAAAAACTTTAAACTAAAAGAATGAATCTTTAACAGTCTTTAGAGTTACCATATGATCATGCAATCCCACTCCTGGGCGTATATTTGGAGAAAACTATAATTCGAAAAGATACATGCACCCCAATATTCATTGCAGCACTATTCACAATAGCCAAGACATGGAAACAGCCTAAATGTCCATTGACAGATGAATGGATAAAGAAGATGTGGTATATATACAGTGGAATATTACCCAGCCATAAAAAAGAATGAAATAATGCCATTTGCAGCTACATGGATGGACCTAGAGATTATCATACTAAGTGAAGTAAGCCAGACAGAGAAAGACAAATATCCCATGATATCACTTATTTGTGGAATCTAAAAAAATGATACGAATGAATTTATTTACAAAACAGAAATAGAATTACAGACAGAGAAAACAAACTTATGGTTATCAAAGGGGAAAGAGGGGGAGGAATAAATTAGGAGTTTGGGGTTAGCAGATACACAGTACTATATATAAAATAGATAACCAACAATAGCATGGAGAACTATACTCAGTATCTTGTAAAAATCTATAAGGGAAGAGAATCTGAAAAAGAATATGTATGTATAACTGAATCACTTTGCTGTATACCTCAACCTAACACAACATTGTAAATCAACTACATTTCAATTTAAAAAAAAAAGAATGAATCTTTATTGCTGGAATTTTAGGCTTCAGTATGCAGGTGATGTGAAGGGAGGTGAAAAAAATCTTCAAGTCCTCAAAAGGATATACTTTTTATAATATAACTGTCTATGATCATTGCTATTCTAACTACTTTCTACCTGGCTTTCATTTTATCGTTTCACTGTAGGATGAAATGCTGTAAAAATGTAATGAGGATCATGTGCAAGTCAGGCATTGTATTAGATGCTCTACATGCATTATCTCATTTTAATGCTGTCTAATATCCAAGGAGGTGGGTTTGATTCACCGCGTTTAGAATATGGGCAAGTAAGAGAGACTAAGTGACTTTCTTATGGTAGTTTGGGTGGTGAGCATGGGGCTGGAGGAAACACCTCCTACCTCAGCCTGGTGTGGGTCCTACCTGGTCTTCCTTCCCGGGAAATGTGAATTATATGAGGTGTGAGTCAGGTTAGTGTTCTCTAGAGAAACAGAACCCACGGGACACACACACACACACACACACACACACACACACACACACACAGATTTATTTTGAAGAATTGTCTCACCTGATTGTGGGGCTGGAAAATCCAACATGTGTAGGACAGTTTGGCAGCCTAGAAATTCAGATAAGAGTTGATACTGCAGCCTTGAGTCCAAATTCCGCAGAACATCAGGCTGGCCACTCAGGTAGGGTTTCTGTGTTGCATTCTTGAGGAAAATTCCTTCTTTTTCAAGAAAGCTTAGTCTTTGCTCTTAAGGCCTTCAACTGCTTGGATGAGGCCCACCCACACTATGGAGGGGCTTTGCTTGAAATCACCTTTAAAAAATATCTCTACAGCAACATCTAGACTGGTGTTTTGCCAAAAACTGTGTGCCGTGGCCTAGCCAAGTTGACACAGAAGATTAACTATCACATTAATAAACAGTGGTTTTCACTGAATAGATTTTTTTTCAAGTTACATGGGATTCTTTACCGGCTAACCTTCCAGCTGGTTCTTGTTGTGCTGTGGATACAGACACAGGACCAGTTTAGGAGGAAGTGCAGTGGGGCCACCAGGGAACAACTCTTCATTTCTTCCATGGCATGTATGTGTTTCTGATAGGAGTCATCGTATTGTTTTCTGGACACAGATGTCAACTTAAAAAACTTCTTGATCTTATGTTATTGTTGGAGGGAGCTCTCAGACTGGCTGGGAAAGCACCAGTTGAGAAGGAGAAGGGAGAAAAACCCTCAATCAATATTTCAGAGTCAGAAGTGCAGCTGGGAAGGGGAGGAAGGTGGGGTTGGAATTCACAGAAATCCCAAGTGTACAGTATGACTCATGGTGTGGGGACACAGGATTTGATAAGAACACCGTGTGGTCAGCTCTGTGAAAGAGGGAATGAATTTGCTTTATAAGTGCAGGGGAAAGAGTTTGCCTGTTTTCTTGTTACAGACAATAGATATCAGAAAAATTATGGGTTTTGTTACTATTTTTAAAATTTTATTGAAGTCTAATTGATTTACAATGTTGTGTTAATTTCTGCTGTACAGCAAAGTGATTCAGTTACATATATATATATATATATATATATATATACATACATTCCTTTTCATATTCTTTTCCATATGGTTTATCACAGGATATTGAATATAGTTCCCTGTGCTATACAGTAGGACCTTGTTGTTTATCCATCCTATATATACTAGTTTGCATCTACCAACCCCAAACTCCCACTCCATCCCTCCCCCACCCCTCCTCCAATATTGTTATTTCTGTGTTTTTAAGTCGTGTAATATCATGATTCATAAAATGTTACAAGAAATATGTGCGAACAGCACATCCGTTAGCTTCTCCAGTACCATCTCCGTGTGAAAGGGGACAGTGAGCCCGAGGGCAGCACATGACTGCTGTTCGTGTGCGGGAGGAGGGGACGAATGCAGGATGCTTTGGTGCACATGATGCCATCTCAGCAAAGCCTTGCAGCATCCCTAAGGACTGGGGGGGGGGAGGGGGGGCAGGGCCTGAGTGGGAGGGAAATGCAGGTGACTTGGAGGGTGATGACCATCCAGCCTTCTGCTCAAGCCAGTCTGGGTCAGCATGCACTTGGTGGTTCATTGGAGGGCTGGCCATCTCGTGCCTCCTTGTATGACAGGCCTGTGGCACCCTCTCATTTCTCCTCAGCCCGCCTCTGGCTCCCCACTGGTGACACTGAGGCCTGACTCCTGACCCTCCTGCTTCTTCCAGGTGACTGCCTTAACCTCTTCCCCATCTGCAGTAGCCCAGCCTGCTCTCTCCTTCCCTTCCCCCCCCCAAATTCTTTTTGGTTTTTAACATCTTTATTGGCGTATAATTGCCTTACAATGCTGTGTTAGTTGCTGCTTTACAACAAAGTGAATCAGCTATACATATACACATATCCCCATATCTCCTCCCTCTTGCATCTCCCTCCCACCTTCTCTATCCACCTACACCCTCTAGGTGGTCACAAAGCACCAAGCTGATCTCCCTGTGCTATGCAGCTGCTTCCCACTAGCTATCTATTTTACATTTGGTAGTGTATATATGTCCATGCCACTCTCTCACTTTGTCCCAGCTTCCCCTTCCCCTTCCCCGTGTCCTCAAGTCCATTCTCTACATCTGTGTCTTTATTCGTGTCCTGCCCCTAGGTTCTTCACAAACATTTTTTTTTTTTAAGATTCCATATATATGTTAGCATATGGTATTTGTCTTTCTCTTTGTGACTTCACTCTGTATGACAGACCCTGGGTCCATCCACCTCACTACAAATAGTTCAAATTCATTTCTTTTTATAGCTGAGTAATATTCCATTGTATATATGTGCCACATCTTCTTTATCCATTCAACTGTCAGTGGACACTTGAGTTGCTTCCTTGTCCTGGTTATTGTAAATAGAGCTGCAGTGAACTTTGTGGTACATGACTCTTTTTGAATCATGGTTTTCTCAGGATATATGCCCAGTAGTGGGATTGCTGAGTGGTATGGTAGTTCTATTTTTAGTTTTTTAAGGAACCTCCATACTGTTCTCCATAGTGGCTGTACCAATTCACATTCCAACCAGAAGTGCAAGAGTTTTCCCTTTTCTCCACACCCTCTCCAGCATTTATTGTTTCTAGATTTTTTGATGATGGCCATTCTGCCTGGTGTGAGGTGATACCTCATTGTAGTTTTGATACACATTTCTCTAATGATTAGTGACGTTGAGCATTCTTTCATGTGTTTGTTGGCAATCTGTATATCTTCTTTGGAGAAATGTCTATTTACGTCTTCTGTGCATTTTTGGATTGGGTTGTTTGTTGTTTTGATATTGAGCTGCATGAGCTGCTTGTAAATTTTGGAGATTAATCCTTTGTCAGTTGCTTCATTTGCAAATATTTTCTCCCATTCTGAGGGTTGTCTTTTGGTCTTGTTTATGGTTTCCTTTGCTGTGCAAAAGCTTTTAAGTTTCATTAGGTCCCATGTGTTTACTTTTGTTTTTATTTCCATTTCTCTAGGAGGTGGGTCAAAAAGGGTCTTGCAGTGATATATGTCATAGAGTGTTCTGCCTATGTTTTCCTCTAAGAGTTTTATAGTGTCTGGCCTTAACATTAAGGTCTTTAATCCAGTTTGAGTTTATTTTTGTGTATGGTGTTAGGGAGTGTTCTAATTTCATTCTTTTACATGTAGCTGTTCAGCTTTCCCAGCACCACTTATTGAAGAGGCTGTCTTTTCTCCATTGTATATCCTTGCCTCCTTTATCAAAAATAAGGTGACCATATGTGCGTGCGTTTATCTCTGGGCTTTCTATCTGTTCCATTGATCTATATTTCTGATTTTGTGCCAGTACCATGCTGTCTTGATTACTGTAGCTTTGTAGTAGAGTCTGAAGTCAGGGAGCCTGATTCCTCCAGCTTCGTTTTTCTTTCTCAAGATTGTTTTGGGTCTTTGGGGTCTTTTGTGTTTCCATACAAATTGTGAATTTTTTTGTTCTAGTTCTATGAAAAATGCCAGTGGTAGTTTGATAGGGATTGCATTGAATCTGTAGATTGCTTTGGGTAGCAGAGTCATTTTCACAATGTTGATTCTTCCAATCCAAGGACATGATATATCTCTCCATCTGTTTGTATCATCTTTCATTTCTTTCATCATTGTCTTACGGTTTTCTGCATACAGGTCTTTTGTCTCCTTAGGTAGGTTTATTCCTAGGTATTTTATTCTTTTTGTTGCAATGGTAAATGGGAGTTTCCTTATTTTCTCTTTCAGATTTTTCATCACTAGTGTATAGGAATACAAGAGATTTCTGTACATTAATTTTGTATCCTGCTACTTTACCAAATTCATTGATTAGCTCAAGTAGTTTTCTGGTAGCATCTTTGGAATCTCTATGTATAGTGTCATGTCATCTGCACACAGTGACAGCTTTACTTTTTCTTATCTGATTTGGATTCCTTTTATTTCTTTTTCTGCTCTGATTGCTGTGGCTAAAACTTGCAAAACTATGTTGACTAATGGTGGTGAGAGTGGGCAGCCTTGTCTTGCTCCTGATCTTAGTGGAAATGGTTTCAGTTTTTCACCATTGAGAATGATGTTGGCTGTGGTTTTGTCATATATGGCCTTTATTATGTTTGGGTGAGTTCCCTCTATGCCTACTTTCTGGAGGGTTTTTATCATAAATGGGTGTTGAATTTTTTTGAAAGCTTTTTCTGCATCTTTTGAGATGATCATATGGTTTTAATCCTTCAATTTGTTAATATGGTGTATCACGTTGATTGATTTGCATATATTGAAGAATCCTTGCATTCCTGGAATAAACCCCACTTGATCATGGTGTATGATCCTTTTAATGTGCTGTTGGATTCTGTTTGCTTGTATTTTGTTGAGAATTTTTGCATCTATGTTCATCAGTGATATTGGCCTGTAGTTTTCTTTCTTTGTGGCATCTTTGTCTGGTTTTGGTATCAGGGTGATGGTGGCCTCGTAGAATGAGTTTGGGAGTGTTCCTCCCTCTGCTATATTTTGGAAGAGTTTGTAAAGGATAGGTGTTAGCTCTTCTCTAAATGTTTGATAGAATTCGCCTGTGAAGCCATCTGGTCGTGAGCTTTTATTTGTTGGAAGATTTTTAATCACAGTCTCAATTTCAGTGCTTGTGATTGGTCTGTTTATATTTTCTACTTCTTCCTGATTCAGTGTTGGAAGTTTGTGCTTTTCTAAGAATTTGTCCATTTCTTCCAGGTTGTCCATTGTATTGGCATAGAGTTACTTGTAGTAATCTCTCATGATCTTTTGTATTTCTGCAGTGTCAGTTGTTACTTCTCCTTTTTCATTTCTAAGTCTATTGATTTGAGTCTTCTCCCTTTTTTTCTTGATGAGTCTGGCTAATGGTTTATCTATTTTGTTTATCTTCTCAAAAAACCAGCTTTTAGTTTTATTGATCTTTGCTATTGTTTCCTTCATTTCTTTTTCATTTATTTCTGATCTGATCTTTATGATTTCTTTCCTTCTGCTAACTTTTGGGTTTTTTTGTTCTTATTTCTCTGATTGCTTTAGGTGTAAGGCTAGGTTGTTTATTTGAGATGTTTCTTGTTTCTTGAGGTAGGATTTTATTGCTATAAACTTCCCTCTTAGAGCTGCTTTTGCTGCATCCCATAGGTTTTAGATCATCGTGTTTTCATTGTCATTTGTTTCTAGGTTTTTTTTTGATTTCCTCTTTGATTTCTTCAGTGATCTCTTGGTTATTAAGTATTGTATTGTTTAGCCTCCATGTGTTTGTATGTTTTACAGATTTTTTCCTGTAATTGACATCTAGTCTCATAGTGTTGTGGTCAGAAAAGGTACTTGATATGATTTCAGTTTTGTTAAATTTACCAAGGCTTGATTTGTGACCCAAGATATGATCTGTCCTGGAGAATGTGCCATGAGCAGTTGAGAAGAAAGTGTATTCTGTTGTTTTTGGATGGAATGTCCTATAAATATCAATTAATTCCATCTTGTTTAATGTATCATTTAAAGCTTGTGTTTCCTTATTTATTTTCATTTTGGGTGATCTGTCCATTGGTGCAAGTGGGATGTTAAAGTCCCCTACTATGATTGTGTTACTGTTGATTTCCCCTTTTATGGCTGCTAGCATTTGCCTTATGTCTTGAGGTGCTCCTATGTTGGGTGCATAAATATTTAGAATTGTTATATCTTCCTCTTGGATTGATCCCTTGATCATTATGTAGTGTCCTTCTTTGTCTCTTGTAACATTCTTTATTTTAAAGTCTGTTTTGTCTGATATGAGAATTGCTACTCCAGCTTTCTTTTGATTTCCATTTGCATTGAATATCTTTTTCCATCCTCTCACTTTCAGTTCTAAATACTTCTCAACCCATCCTCTCCTCTCCATCACTGAGAACAGTGGTATAGCTCAGGTGTCATCATTTGCTGGACATAAGGCCCTCATCTGTCACCTGCTTCCCCAGCCTCACCTGCGGCCACTTTTACTGGATCTTCCTAAGCACCCCATGCTTTCCCCATGTCTGGTTCTGGGGTACTGGCTGGAGAACTCGTGGGTCTCAACCACTTTCTCCCCTCTTCCCACTGTCTCCTTATTAGTTACCTTAATACCGTTTTGGAATAAGGTGGCAACAGCAAGCAGATAAGTTCCCTTCTTCTCTGGTTCTAGAGTCATTCAAACAGCCTTAAGATGAAAACTGGTGCTGGAAAGGAGGAGATTGAGCAGGAGGTGATTTTGTTGGTGGGCTGTGTGTGTGAGAGAGAGAGAGAGACAGACAGACAGACCCTTAAGGTATTTCTAGCCCTCCTTGGCAGGGCTTCCTCCTGAGTCTCTCCTCCCTTGGGACCTGCTGCCGAGGCCAGGCTGCTGAGCCAGTGGCTCCATTTGGCAGACAGTTGTGGGGTCCACTCCTGAGACTGGGGTTCTGAAGTCAGGAAACAGGCAGTGTCTGCAGAGTGAGTGTGAAGCTTAGTCTACAAGATAGACCACTTTTTTTCTCATCTCAGCTTAGTTTCTGACTCTCAGTCTCCCCTCTTGCCGCACCTGGTGGTTCTCACTTCTTCCACCTCCACCTTGGTGTTGTGTTAAGGTTCTGGGGTCTTAGAAAGATGCCAGAGTGGCAGCGGATAGGAGGGAACATGTGTGTCTCCAGGTTAGGGTGACCCCCCCGCCCCTGCCACCCGTAGCTGCTCCCCAGGCCCAGGAGGCCACTCCAGGTCACTCTCAGGACAGCATTCTTTTGGAAGGTTGACCAGTAGTCTGTCCCCTGGACACACCGGGCACCGCCTGTCTCTGGGGCATCTTCTGGGATTCAGGAAGCTCCCGTCTCCAGGATCCACAGATGCTCCCTCTAGCCTAAGGGCACAGTTTTTAGGCTGGGAAAGTCTTCTGCTCCAGAGCACTCTGCCTTTTTCTTTTTTTTGGAAGTCAGAACTTTATTACTAAGGAGAACTTTTTTTTTTTTGCCTTAGGCATTATTTTTTTTAATTGAAATATAGTTGATTTACAATGTTGTGTTAATTTCTGCTGTACAGCAAAATGACTCAGTTATACATATGTATATTCTTTTTCATATTCTTTTCCATTATGGTTTATCACAGGATACTGAATATAGTTCCCTGTGCTATACATTAGGACCTTGTTGTTTATCTGTTCTGTACGTAATAATTTGCATCTACTAACCCCAAACTCCCAGTCCACCCCTCTCCCACCCCCTCCCCCTTGGCAACCACAAGTCTGTTCTCTATGTCTGTGAGTCTGTTTCTGTTTCATAGGTAAGTTCATTTGTGTCATATTTTAGATTCCACATATAAGTGATATCATGTGGTATTTGTCTTTCTCTTTCTGACTTACTTCACTTAGTATAATAATCCCTAGTTGCATCCATGTTGCTGCAAATGTCATTATTTCATTCTTTTTTATAACTGAGTAATATTCCATTGTGTATATATACCACATCTTTATCCGTTCTTATGTCGATGGGTATTTAGGTTGTTTCCATGTCTTGGCTATTGTGAATAGCACTGCTATCTGCCTTTTTCTATAACCTTAGCCTCAACAGGTTTAGGTTTGTGGAAAATAAAAGCCAGGTATGCATGCAGGCTGTTTCTGCTTCCTGCCTGGACACCTAGGGTTCCTAAAAGTGAGGAAGATTTTCAGATTACCTTCAGATAGAGAGATCTGTTACAAAGACCAGAGGACACCTGGGCGGCCCTTATTGTAGATGTAGGGTCTTTGGACTACATGGTTGTTCTGCCTGGATCTGAAGTGTTCTGGGGTTGGGATCTTTGGGAAAACTCAAATATCAGTGAAGGGCATTTGGAATGCACGTAGCACTGTGATTGGACTGGGTTGCCACCCTCCAGGTTGAAGCATCCTGGTTGGGCAGAGGTTCCCATTCAGCCAGCTCTGCGGCAGTGGCTCTCCTTGTGTCAAGCCCTGCTCCCTGGTCCCACTTAGGTGTAGCTCATGGCACAGGGTTATTTTCACTGAAAGCACATGGAGCCATGGAGCCAGCCCTGTCTTCCTCAGGCGGTGGAAGCCAGGTACTTAAAGTTTCATGGACTTGGCTTCGGTTCAATAATAAAAGGTTTTTTTTGTAATGAAAAAGTAATTCTTCCACTTCATTGCAGTAGTAACTGAAGTGAGAGAATGGCTTTGTATAAGCTGTTATCCGGAGTCTCATTAATGAAGACATGTAATGAACATGAAGGTGTAAAGACATAGCCTTGCTTATGTTTCAACAGGGAAAAATTGGATAGAGTTGCTTTTTTTATAGATCGTGTTTGTCTAAGTTTTTGTTGTGTCTCCAACAATGGAGACAATGAATTTAAAAGAAAAAAAAATTGAATTTAAAAGAAAAAAAAAGGGAATTCCCTGGCTTCCCAGTGGTTAGGACTCCACGCTTTCATTGCCGAGGGCCCGGGTTCAATCCCTGGTCGGGGAACTAAGATCCCAAAAGTTGTGTGGCGCGGCCTAAAAAAAAAGAAATAAAAGAGCAATGCATTGAAAAGATACAAGGGCATCCCAAAGGGCTGAAGGCTCAGTAACCAAGGTTGGGAAGGACAGATGTGGGGACGACATGGGTCTGCCTCCTGAGAGCGGCTGTTAATGTGACCTAGTTCGAGTCACTTCCAGTCTCCGTGTCTGTTTGTTGTTTCCAGTTTCCTGGAGTGACAGTCGTATAGGCTTAACTGGACTTAATGCTCTGCCCCTGGATCACACAGCCTTCTCCCCACTCCCCACCATCTTCTTATTAGTTACCTTAATACTACCCATTGTGGAATAAGGTATGATAGGGTAAGGATGTGAATAGGTAATATCACGTGATGCTCAGGTTTGCTGAATGGTCTCTGTGTGTTGGGCGCTTTTCAAGTATTGCTTATTCTGCCATCCCCACAGCCCTGTGTCTTATGTACTGTTGCATCTCCTATTTCTTGGATGAGCAAAGCAAAGCCCAGAAAGGCCAAGCAGTTTTCCAAGGTTGTAAAGCTTTTCCCCGACATTCAATACTTGGCAGGTCATGCACATACCTTTAACTTTATGGCTAACAGTGTGGATGGTAGTTGGGGTTTGGTCTCTGCAAACATCCTGTGCTAATACCTTAGGGTTCCGGGCGTGATCATAGCCCACGTCTTCTTACCAGTGGAAGTCAGAGCCGTGTCCTGGCTGTCTGAAGAGCTTGGCATCCAAGCCTCCCCCTGACCTAGATCAGGGTGGGAGGAACATGTGGGGAGCAGGCTTGTGCATGGGGAGGGGCAGGAACAAAACCAGAGGGCTCAGCAGTAGTTGGGGGCGGGGTGGTTCAGCTAGATTCACGGAGCTCATGGGCCAGCACTTCCAGAGTCATACAGTGGGTCCTGTTTCCAGGGTTATTGGGGATGGAGCAGAATGACATCAGCACAGGGGCATCAGTAGGAGTGGCATCACCCATTTCTGTTTGACACTAATTTAACTGAGATCTTTGGTAGCCTTCTTCTTTTGGTTTTGTTTTGTAGCCTCCTCTTCAGTTCTCTTCTCCTTTATTTGTAAACTGCCAGCCCCTTTTATTGATTACCATTATACCTACATTCCTCCCCCCCCATCATTTTGTAATCTCTGAGTGCAGCAATGTCACCCCTGCCTTAATTTATGGCAGGGGCCCAAAGTCAGATAGGGGCAGGTGTCATAAATGGATAAAGAGGCTGGTAAGCTCTGTATCAGCCTGGAAAGCATGCATTCCTTCTAAAAAGGGGAAACTACCTCTAGGATCTGTATTTTCATGTAAAATTCCCAATTTTTAAATGTTTGCCAATAGTTAGTTTTTAAAAGTGGGCAGGCCAAAGACATGGAAACAACCTAAATGTCCGTGGACAGATGAATGGATAAAGAAGCTGTGGAACATATATGCAATGGAATATTAGTCATAAAAAGGAATGAGATAATGCCATTTGCAGCAACGTGGATGCAACTAGAGATTATCATACTAAGTCAGAAAGAGAAAGACAATACCATATGATATCACTTACATGTGGAATCCAAGATATGACACAAATGAACTTATTTATGAAAGACTCACAGACATAGAGAACAGACTTGTGGTTGCCAAGGATTGGGAGTTTGGGATTAGCAGGTTCAGACTATTATATATAGAATGAATAAACAACAAGGTCCTACTGTAGAGCACAGGGAACTATATTCAATATCCTGTGATAAACCAAAATGGAAAATAATATGAAAAAGAATGCATATGTATGTATAACTGAGTCAGTGTGCTGTACAGCAGAAGTTAACACAACTTTGTAAATCAACTATACTTCAATAAAATAAATTCTAAAAAAATAAAATAAGGGACTTCCCTGGCGGTCCAGTGGTTAAGACCTCACACTTCCACTGCAGGGGGCACAGGTTCAATCCCTGGTTGGGGAACTAAGATCCCGCATGCTGTGCTGTGCAGCCAGTAAATATAAAATAAGATAACTTAAAATAAAATGGCAGGCCAATACAACACGTCTCTCAGCATTGCCAGTTTTGGATGATACTGTTGGAGGCAGGCAGGTGGCAGGGAACACCTGCATCTCCATCCTGGCTTCCAAAGGGACCAGAGATGTTCCAGCCTGTTCCTGAATCAGCCCCTCTCTCCTAATTGACTTTAGGGTATAAACCATATTTTTATGTATGTATTTATGTTACTCAGCTGGAAGACTTATTTTTTCAGCCTAATACATGAAGATAAAATGATAATATTCAATTATAAGTTGGCTCTCTTATCACCTTTACTTTCCCAATTGGATGTTAAACTCCTCCAAGGCAGAAGCTTATGGGTGCTTAAGATATATTTTTAATTGATTGATGTAAATAAACATGTTTGAAATAATAACATTAAGTATTCTCTAGGTAAAGAGATGTTTTCAGTGTTTGTTGGTCTTCTTAATGTGTTTCTGTGTTGTGGGACGATTTTCAGAGTTATGTTTTGCTTTTCTTTTAGGCACATTATTTAAAATGTCCTTCCTCAGGAGTGTTCCTTAGGTCATTTTGTCTTCAAGGGGTTAAACACATTATCTTACATTTTCCTTAACTCTCTTCTTCTATACCTATATCTTTGTGGTAGAGATGGTTTTCCTTGGGATTTCTAAAATCAGATAATGTGCTCTTGCTTTTGGACTTATTTCCAAATAAAAAACTAGTATAGAATAATAGTCTTGGGCCAGATTGCATACTTTTATGCAATTTGCAGGTGCTCAAATGCAAACTATTATTTTCTTTTTCATATTCTTTTCCATTATGATTTATCACAGGATATTGAATATATAATAGTTCTGTGTGCTATACAATAAGACCTTGTTGTTTATCCATTCTATATATAATGGTTTGCATCTGCTGATCCCAAACTCCCACTCCATCCCTCCCCTATCCCCCTTCCCCTTGGCAACCACAAGTCTGTTCTCTGTTTGTGAGTCTGTTTCTGCTTCATAGATAAGTTCATCTGTGTCATATTTTAGATTCCTCAAACTAGTTCTCGATGTCTCTATTTATATAATTTTAATATGATTTCATTAAGGTGGACTTGCAAAAAAATTTGTGGTACTTTTGAAATATTTTTACAATTTTCGTACAGTTTCATGTTTTGATACTTAACATGGTCTTTGTTTTATTTGTCCTCTGTTTGGAGAGAGGATTTGTGGAAGTGTGAGAGCACCCAGGACCAGAGAATCTTGGTGTTGGAAGAACAGGGAGTCAGTGTGACGTTCTCCTCAGTGAAGGCTTGGTCCCTCGGGTAGGAGGGAGCTCCCTGCCCCCCACAGCTGTCCTTTCCTCTTCTGAGCAGTTGTATCTTTTTGGATGGTTTTTCCTCATTGTGAACTGACACCTATTTCCTGGTCATTTCCATGCTTTGAACTGAATTAAGCACAGAGCAAGCCTAACCCTTTTGGGCTCTCCACATCCATGGTAAGATCATTGAGGGCTGTGAGCATGTTGTGTATTCCTCTCAGGGCCTGGGACCACATTCTAGGGCACTTGGGGGTCCAAAGGACCCAGATGGAAATCCAGGCTTCACCTTGGACTGACAGAATGGCTGTGGACAAGTGACTTAGCCTCCCTTTAGGGGAGGTTTCCTTATCGGATTATGGTGAGTATTAAATAAGATAGTGAGTGAAAATACCCAGTGCAGCCCCTGACTGCAGTCACTCAATAAGTGATGCGGGGAGTTAGAACTTGCTGGTTAAACTGAAAGGAAGGAAGTCTTGCAGAATGCCTTAGAGCTGAGCCAAGACAGCCTAGAATCCAAGGCCAGGCTCCTCGGGAAATGAGTCTTTGGTGCTTACCTTGTAGAGCGTCCCACACAGCTGCCGGAGAGTGATGAGGAGCACTTCCTCCTTTCTGGATCCCATCAGTGAGCCCGGTTGCCCCGGAAACCTAACACCAAGGAACACTCTAACCAATGCACAGTCTTATACCCTAGAGAGTGTAAGAGAGAGAGAGTTTGTGTCCTGAATCCCAGCGCTCTTCTTTCAGAGGCTGATGAACTGGGCTTCTCCGTCCAGAAGGAAACCTTGGTTTTCATTCACTCTCTCCCCCCAAACTCCTCCCTGATTCAGATGCAAGAACCTTCCAGCTTCCCCTCCCTTTGACCACTACCTCCACCGTCTTCTGTAGCTTCACCAGGCTCCCCTTCCTCTTTGGGGTATGGCTCCTGCAAATCTTCCCTAAAAGGAGAGAGTGAAAGCCAGCCTAGGCCCGGCCAAACCAGAGTCCCCCCTTTACTATTTCAAGGTGGCTTCCAGTTAAGAGGCTGATTAGGAGTTATTTATTTGATGAGCAAGTACCTGAATTGTTCAACTAGTTTTGAAAAAAATTTAAAACTAAAACAACAACGCAGCCCCCAAAGTTTTCCTTAGGTCATTTTGTCTTCAAGGGGTTAAACACATTTTCTTACATTTTCCTTAACTCTTTTCTTCTGTGGTAGAGATGGTTTTCCTTGGGATTTCTAAAATCAGATAATGTGCTCTTGCTTTTGGACTTATTTCCAAATAAAAAACTAGTATAGAATAATAGTCTTGGGCCAGATTGCATATTTTTATGCAATATGTAAGAAGTTAGTATTTGTACTTAGCGAACCAACGGAATTTTAAACAAAATTAGATCTTCACTCACTCTAAATTTTGGTGGTTTCTTTGGATTTATATAAAATGTAAAAAATTATGTGATATTATACTAACTTTGTGTTCACTGGATTGTGTAGTAAGTGGATAACACAGAGGTGCGTTTTAAATATTCTTCCATCTAAAACTGTGATCTGGACAGAAGCAGGCACATCACCTTGCTCTGGGGTCCCCTTGAAGTCGGTCCCTTGCTTCCTCCAAGTTTCTATGAGGAAATGCTATGGGAAATTACTTAGCTGGGTGCTGTCACCGTGGATGTAGACCCGGGTGATGTGATCTTGTGAGAACAGGCCTAGACTAAGCAACACTTACAAAAAAAAAAAAAAAAAGACCTTGCTCTGTGTTTCCCCAACCCTTCGTTTTGAAAATATTCAAATTTATAGGAAAGTTGGGAGAGTAGTACAGTGAAGCCTTACTGTTAGCCTATTGCCACATGCCAATATAAACACAATTCTCTGTTTTTATTGAAACAACTGAGAACAAGTGCAGACAGCACGAATAAGGATGTGTTCCTACATAACTGAAATACCATTAGCACACCTTAGAAAATTAACAGTAATTTCCCAATATCAGCTGATAAACAGTCCATGATCCAGGTTCAGATTCTCCCCATGGTCCCTAACATGTCTTTTCAGCTTAAAAAGAAATACAGGCTCCCATCAAGTTTCATAACTTTGTTGTTATGCTTCTGTTTTCTTTTTAAATTTAGAAGAGTCCCTGCTTTGGGGGTGTGTATGTTTTGTGACATTGACCTTTTTCCTTTTTGGAAGAGACCAGGATAATTATCTTGTAGAATGACCCCCAATCTGGATTTGTCTAATTGATTCTTCATAGGCTTTTTATTTTTACTTTTTGGTTAAATTTTTGGAACTATGCTTACAGAAATGTGCATAAATCTCAGGTATGCAGGTTTGTGAAATACCACGTTCCAGCCTCTGGGATTCTGGGAGCCTTATCTGGAAGCCTCCCAAGACCTTATCTCTGCACTTGTTTCTTGCAGCTTGGGGCAGAGGCAACTTCCTGGCACTTTCCTCTGGTTCATGGTACTGAGGCTGGGCAGCTTCCAGGGTAGGCAGCTCCATTGTACTAGTCTCAGATCCCCCACCGGGGTTTCAGTTAGAGGAGTTATTGTTTAGTTCCCCTTCTAAAAATGTCACATTATGTAATTATCCTGGCTTTAGGAGATTTGGGTTGTTTTTATACCACGTGAATGAATTGGCAATTAGGAAAGTCATTTTAAAGCTTTTGGTGATCTAATTCAATTGTTCAAACTGCCTTAATAAGTAGGTTGTAATAAGACACAATGCTTGGGTTTTTAGTTTCTCACAACCTAGTGTTTTTTTGTTTTTGGTTGTAGAGATCCAGTATCAGGCCAGAGGTATTTCACAGTCCTTTATTTAAAAAAAAATAAAAATAAAAAGCCAAATATTAAAAACATGATGACCTGGGCCAACTTTGTCTTTACTATCCTAATTACCTTTCTCCTCTTCTGAATACTCCACATGCTTTCCCTTTTTTTTTCCATTTTCAACACACATGCCAAATGGGGTTGACAGTTCATGGTTGTAAATTGGGGGCTTAACCCGGGGCAGTGAATTCCATAAAATCACATGCAAAGTTTGTGTGTATTTGCTGATGGGCTTTGATCTGAAGAGAGGCTTGCCTAGATTTCATCAGCTTTTCAGAGGTGTCTGTGAGCCTCAAATAGTTAAAAACACTGGCTTAAATAATTATTTCCTCCTACAACCTTTGATATTTTCTCTGACCCTTGACGTAGTATCTTCTTCTTCTTAGTAATCTTTTTGTGTACTATTTGTTTTGGATTAAAAAATTATAAGGAATACAACTAAATTCATTCATAGTATTAGTCATCACCCAGAAATAACTGCTGTTTACACATTGGTAGATAGTTACCTATCTACCTATCATGTATCTACCTATTCATCTATAAATCATCTTACTGTCTGTCTGTCTACACACACACACACACACACACACACACACACACAGATATTTTTTTAAAGGAATCATTCTATATGAACCCTTCCCACTTTGCTAAATGTAGATCAATAACATTTTTGTTTAATTGCTGCAGGGTAGTCCATTGTATGGATATACTGTCATTTATTTAACCAATCTTCTATCATGGACATAGATATTTATATTTTAATAGGAATCAAACCTTAAGCAACAGGAGTAGAGGAAGAGACAGGAGGAACTCGGGGTTTTGCTGGTCCCAAGAGCCCACTTCCTTTGTCTTACCTTCCAAGCCCCACCTCAAAGGTTAGGCTCTGGACTTTGGGTCAGAGAATATGTTTGCTTTTTCCATAAGAAAGGAGAACTGTACTTTCACACTCATTCCTCTAACCCCCAAAGGTAGAGACGTGAATTGGCAAGTCATTTGAAATCAATAAAGAATAGTTTTAGAGGGTCAATTGACTTCAAAGCAGCTTCATTTTAATCCATTCTCAGAGAAAATAATCTGAAAAAGAATCCTCAAACTAACACAACATTGTAAATCAATTATACTTCAATAAAAAAAGAATTAACAACAAAAAAGAAACAAAAAAAAATCGGCTATCTGATCAGCCAGTTTGCCTGATACTAGGAAAGAACAAGTTAGTGACAGAATTTACAGCATCCCACCTGGAATGCTTATTTTATGAACTCTACTTTATTCATTGATATGAATGCCACCGACATAACAGTGAATGAAAATTTATTAAGATTCCAAATATAATTTCCCCAAATTTGAAGACAGAAACCACAGACAACCTTTCATTCACTGAAGTAAGCTCATTTACTGAATCACACACTTGTAGCCTAAAAGACTAAATTCAGTAGCCCTTAAAAGGTGGCCAATTTAGTCTCTACCTCATTGGCTGCTAAAGAGCCAACTTCAAACAAACACTACCGAGAAAAAAAAGAAACTTCAAATTAAATAAAGCAACCAAATAAGCCTAAAAAAAAAAGAAATTTCTATACCGAAGAGTGCATATGTCTAAAAATTCAAGTGAATTAAAAGGTAATTCTCAGAATACAAAACATAAATGATAAAAAAAATCGATCCTCACTTTCCAAGGTTCAAATGGGCCTAATTTTGTATAGTTTACCTTATATTTAAAAAGTCTTCATGAAAATTATTGTGGGGAAAAATTGAATACTTTAATGGTTAAAATGCTCGAGTCACGTAGCCAGGGGAGAGACTTTGTTGGGTATAAGTCAGCGTGCTTTTCCTCTGTCTGCGTGTGTCCGTATTTCCCTGTGCCATGTTGTTGAAAGAGGTATTGCCGATTGTCTTGTCTTCCTTTCTCTCTTATCCATTTACCAAGGACACGTCCAGATTAGAGGCTGCACCATTCAACACCCTTGGGTACAGGGTAGTAACTGTTCCCATCTGGCTATGTGTGATGAGTGGTGTTTATGTCATGGCATAAATCACATTTTGCTGTTCCATCAGCTGAGATGCTAACCATTAAAAAAATTTACTCTGTCTACAAAAATCAGTAACCAGGGATTTTTGTATGGGGGCAGTCCTTTAACAGTTATTCCCCAAGTCTGTCTGTAAAGATAAACAATCAAATTACTATCCTCACTGAAAGAGTATAGGAAACAACAAGAAATACAAGCTCACAGATAAAAGATGACCTTTCATAAGGACAGGTAGGAAGCCATTTTAAGGAAGACAGAAGGCAACCAAGGAAACCCAATACCCTTTTGAAAAAGTCTTTAAGAATGTCATCCTTTTTCACCAATCCAGCCAGCAACACAGCCTCAGGGAGCTCAAGATGAATTTTCAGAAAAGCATGGAAAATAAAGTAGGTTGATAGCATCCTGTGACTGACTTAATGCTCCTCACAACTCTCTGTGGACTCCAGCGAATACAGAAAATCAATTTTATTTATTTGCATAGTACATGATTGCCACTAGGAAAACACACAAAATCTAAATAAGTTAATAATTAACCAAGGTGATGACATTTCATGTAAAGTAAAATGGAAGACTGCTTTTTTGGGGAAAGAATAAAGCTAAAGGTAAATCTTAGACACTTTACAGGAAATAGTATGTGTACTTTTAAAATGATGGTGTTGGGTTCCTTAAAAAACTAAAAATAGAACTACCATATGACCAGCAATCCCACTACTGGGCATATACCCTGAGAAAACCATAATTCAAAAGGACACATGTCCCCCAGTGTTCATTGCAGCACTATTTACAATAGCCAGGACATGGAAACAACCTAAATTTCCAACGATAGATGAATGGATAAAGAAGATGTGGTACATATATACAATGGGATATTACTCAGCCATAAAAAGGAACAGAATTGGGTCATTTGTAGAGATGTGGAGGGACCTAGAGTCTGCCATACAGAGTGAAGTAAGCCAGAAAGAGAAAAACAAATATCGTATATTAAGACATATATGTGGAATGTAGAAAAATGGTACAGATGAACCTATTTGTAGGGCAGGAATAGAGACATAGACGTAGAGAATGGACATGTGGACAAGGGGTGGAAGGAAAGGGTGGAGTGAATTGGGAGATTAGGTTTGGCATAAATACACTACCATGTGTAAAATAGATAGCTAGTGGGAACCTGCTGTGTAGCACAGGGAGCTCAGCTTGGTACTTTGTGATGACCTAGATGGGTGGGATGGAGGGGTGGGAGGGAAGTCCAAGAGGGAGGGGATATAGGTATTCATTTCATTTCATTGTAAAATTTCATTGATTCATTTCATTGTACAGCGGAAACTAACACAACATTGTAGAGCAATTTTACTCCAAAAAAAAAAAAAAAAGACCAAAAAAAAATGATGGTGTTGGCCAGTAGAAGTGAATAAGGACTGTCATGCCTGAATAGATGGAGGCGAGGTCCTGATTCACTTCTGGTTTATTCCACACGCCTTGGGATGTTGTCACACAGCCTGTTTTTGCTGTGTCACCACGGCTTTTGTGAGCAGCCCAGGGTTTCTACTCTGATGGGAGCACACCACTGATTCCTGCCTGCCACCGGCTTCGTAGGAGTCTGAGGCTGCAAGTTCCATTTCAGGAATTCGAGTTACACCAGTTTTGCATCTTGAGCCTCAGCAAAGTTCTAAATGGGGAAGTGAAGATTTCCCTTGGATGCTTTATCTTGTTTAGAACTCTGTTCACAGCACAGATAGTCAGCATCCTCGTTTCCATGGTAAGCTGGTGGCTCCCTGAATCATCACAAACTTAACTCAACCAAGGAGGAAGAGATAACGTCTGGTGCCTTTTCCCTGTGGGGAAGACAGACCCTTTAATGCGAGATACGCCCTGCAGACCGGCTCCTGTTCCTGGAAGGGAGACTGAGGTCAGGCCAAGCATGTGGGTCAAAGCCTCACGTTTCTCATTTCACTGTGTAATGACCAGGGGCAGAGGGGAGCTGCTGCATCATTCTCATTTCCGTCACTGGCAGCTGTTACTTTGCTAGTAGTTTAAATGATCTCAAGAACTCTAAGCTGAGTTCAGATGTTTGTTTATTGGCACTGCCTTTGGCTTCTGAAAACAGTCTTTTGTGTCCTCCTGGTCTTCAGAAAAGGCTCTTCTCAGAATCAGCCCTTCCTCCCTCCTTGCTCTCTTCTGGGAGCCAGCTTCAAGCTCAGGAAGAAAATTAACTAAAGGGGACGAGGGGCTCAAACCTGGTTAGAGGGGAGACTCCGACTGGAAACGGAAAGGAATTGGGACTCAGCATCCTGCGTTTGTGCTTTGTTTTTGCAACTTGGAGTGAGTTGCGTTAATGAATTAAGCAGCAGGCTAGTAATGGAAAATATCGGTCCTGGCCTGGTGGGGGAGCCAAATACTATAGGTTTGTAACAGGAAGGCTGTGGATTCTGGCTTCATTGTTGGGCCAGTCATTTGTGAGCTGGTGGCCGGACCGCAGGCCACACACTTGGGTGCAAATCTTCCATGAACCGGAGCTGCCCGGGGCGTGTGGCCGGTGTCGGAGCCGTGGCCCAGGGAAGATGGTGAGCCTTGGGTGTTGGTTCTGGTGTGGGTCCCCCCGTCCGCGCTGAAGATGATGCAGGATGCCGGACTCCGTTTGGGGGCAGGGAGGGGGCTGCTGAGATGGACGAGCCGATGTGAGTGTTTTGCTGTTGATGCTTTTTTTCTGTGTCATCCCCTGTAGAGTTCCGGGAACGCATCCTACCGCTGCTCGATGTCTTCCTCTGCGGATTTTTCCGATGAAGATGATTTCAGCCAGAAATCTGGCTCTGCATCTCCAGCTCCTGGAGATACCTTACCCTGGAATTTGCCTAAACATGAGAGATCGAAAAGAAAGATCCACGGGGGCTCGGTGCTGGACCCTGCGGAGAGGGCAGTGCTTAGGATAGCAGGTAAGAGCAAGTGGGGGCGGGGGCAGGGGATAGAGGGAGGTGCGAGGAGAGTTGCGGAAATTCACCCATGGAGTCCCCGGGGGCCCTGTCTGGCTGGGAGCTGATGCGTTGGGCAGAGATCTGCGCTCAAGGTGGAGAAGGAGGATGACCATGTTTACTTTCTGTCCTGATTTATCAAAAGAGCGATTGGCCCTGCCTGCTGGTGACTAAGCTGTTTGGCCCTGTCTTCTAGTTGGAGGAATCGATACCTTTGAAACCAAGGGGATATTTACAGGCATCTGCATTGAAGTTTCCTATTTATGTGCAGTCGCCACCGTGCCAATCTGAAAGTATTAACTCAGTGATTCCCGGTGTGTTTGCTGGAAGCTTCGTTTCCATGTTTGCATGGGAGCTCTGAGCGACCACATTTAACGGGGGTGGGGGGGTAGATTCCCGGGTTCTGGTACCCAGAATTGCGGAGGGTATTTTAGCAACCTGGATGCGGTTTTGTGTGTGTGTGTGTGTGTGTGTGTGTGTGTGTGTTTAAGTGTAGCATCTCTGTCAGCATCATGTGTTTGTAGCAGCTTCTGCCCCTGGTGCTCTTGAGGGTTTAGCCATCATGCATCCCTGATTAATTAATACCTGGGAGGGGCCAGTGTTTCTGTTACCCAGGGTTCCCTTGCACTGCCTTTAGGTCCCAGAAGTGATGGCTTGTTTTACTTGGCTGAAAGCTGAGCCTGCTGTGGAAATCTATCCCCCTGCCTGCAGTGCCTGTGTGGTTTGTGTGTATGTGAGCTGTGCTTTCTGGGGTGGTTGTTCCTCAATTTTTTTTTTCTCAGAAATGGTAATGGGGTAGATTGGGGTGTGCCTTCGGGAGCTCTCTTGCAAAGGCCAAAGGCCAGGTGTTTATTGGAGTTGGTTTCTGCAGTGGATCGGGCCTCTCTCCCCTCCCCCACTCTCTCCCCCAGGCCCCTTCCCACTCAGTTTCTTTTGCCTCCCACCATCATGCAAAGTTGGTACTTGTACTCCTTCGGGGGTGGGGGTGGGGGCTGGAGGGGACTAGCTCAGGTCCCAGCCATCATGGTGGCTGAGTCCCCCTAGTGTCCCCCAGTGGGATTTTCTGATTACGGGAAAAACAAACAGGGCCCAGCCAGCCATTCTCTAGTCCAGGTTTCTGGGGCAACAGCTTTGAGCTTCTTCTGGCTTCTGTTGTGAGATGCTGGCTGGTCTCACCCAGGCCTTCAAAGAGGAGGATGGAGGGGGAGAATGGGGTGGAGGGAGGATGGAGACAGCTTGGGAGCCAAGTGAGAGTGGGCAGGGGTGGCCTGGGAGAGGTGCAGAGCTGGGCGAGTACCAAAAAGTGTTTGGCCACCGAGGCCTGATTCCTTGCCCTGTCAAGATACCGCCAAGGGAGTGGAGGAGACAGTGCCAGAACCAGGGTACCAGATATTTGGCTCAGCAGAAAGGGAAGATGGGTGAAAGGCGGGGGCGTGAGAAATTGCTGGGGCTTTGTAGAAAGCCTGGGATGCCTGTCCTTTGCGTTTTTACGGAAGGTACAAGATCCTTCTGTCTTGAGAGTTTTGATAAAGGTGGCAGAGACAGGTATTTTGCTTTTGGTAGTGAAGGAAGGTTTATGAGAGAAGGAAGGGCATATGTTTGTCAGGGGGAATGAGGTTATATAAACTAACAGACAGGAAGTCAGGAGAGGCTGGTGGTAGTAGTGGTCGGTGTACACTGACGGTAGGGAAGGAATGGAGGACCTGGGGGTTCTGCTGGGTGCAGTGGACAAGCGGGTGCTGGGGTCAGTAGACTGTAGGCTCTGGGAGGGCAGGGGCCATGTCTTACTCGTTGTAAAAGGTTTACTATGAAGTTACTGGTAGTTGGTGCACTGGAGACCTCTGAGTTACATACTTTTAAGATTATATCAATTCTTCAAAAATATAACAAAAGAAAATAAAACAACAAACAGAATACGCAGCCCTAGTATGGACAGGTACTACTTACTGTGTTTAAAATAAATATTAGTAAATTTGCTGTTGCCACACAAGTCATAATCATTTCATCACTGGCCCCAGCATAGGCTCAGGGGCCAGTCTGCAAATATGTTTCATTGTCATGTGGCTAAACTGTGAAATCCAGATAGATTTTGTATTAAATTTGCCACAGATCATCCAGTGTGAGGATAAGGGAACAGGGCATCTGAGGGCATTTGGTGCAGTGGGTAGTTGGAAAACATACCATTCAGATTTCAACTTCTCAGGCATTTTCACACTTGGCCTGAAACTCGGCTGATCGGTGAAGTTCATCCCTAGTAGGAGACGGGGCAAGGGTCAGAAATGGTGTGCGGATGTCCATCCATCATGTTCGTTATTTAGTAATAAAGGAATTGAAAGTCTCATATTTTTATTTGTTTTTAAGGTCATAAAAATAAAATAGAATGAAAATGTCTAGAGTCAAAAAGACCATATGGTCAGGGGGAATCCCTTAAGTCATTCACATTTGATACATATTTATTAAGCCTCTGGAATAAAATGAAGATAAGCACACAGTTCTGCCTTGAAAGAAATTCTAGTCTAACATGACCATGGATGTGCTGTGAGACAGTTACAACACGGGTGAGAGATTAGCTGTAATGGCTGTGAGTACCTGTATTATTTGAGGGGAGATTTAACTAGCTTGATGGACTAGAGTGAAAGGGAAGGCCACTACCGAGGGATGGAGCTACAGGAACACAGCAGGGAGATGGGTTCAAATGGAAACTGCAAGTCATCTGTGTAGCTAAAGCCTGGGATTTGTAGGGAAGAGCAGAAACTGTAAGGGTGCTTTCGGGCAATTCCAAGGAGATTGGACTATTTATGCTGTAACTGGTGGGGAATCACCTGAAGATTTTTAAGCAGTGCAATGACATAATCAGATGTACATTTCTGAAAGTCTTTTTGGTGATGGTGTCACATGTCTGATACTTATATATTTAAAAGTGCTTTTGCATTTATTGTAGTATCTTCATTTTAAAATCTGAGACTATAATATATATGCCCTTCTGATCTCTCAGGGTCAAGGTGAGAATGACATGGTAAGAAAGGGGCTTTGTACCCACTGTAAATGCCTTTAACATCATCGTAAGACAGATCTGCTGTTCTTACTCGCGGGATACTGTAAGTTGGGGTTTTCAGTCTTGAAGTGCCTGTAAAGGTACATGGTTTGTTAGTGACAGTGTTATTATTATTGTTATTTTTTGCGGTACGCGGGCCTCTCACTGCTGTGGCATCTTGCGTTGCGGAGCACAGGCTCCGGACGCGCAGGCTCAGCGGCCATGGCTCACGGGCCTAGCCGCTCCGCAGCATGTGGGATCTTCCTGGACCAGGGCACGAACCCGTGTCCCCTGCATCGGCAGGCGGACTCTCAACCACTGTGCCACCAGGGAAGCCCAGTGACAGTGTTATTTTAAAGTATGGATGTTGGACCCATGTGAATTCTTTGAAGTTAGAATGTAAGGACCTTGGCAGAGTCAGACTTTGGACTTTAATTCTTCCTCTATCATGAACCAGTTGTGTTTTCTTGGACAACTTACTGAACATTTCTCAGCTTCATTTTCTCTATCAAAAGATCATGGCTGTGGCGATTAAAGTAGTAAATGCAAAACATTTTGCAGATTCCCTGGCACATGGAAAATGCTCTGTAAATGACAGCTGACTGATGGCTGGATGCTCTCATAAGCACCTAATATGTTATTTCATTTAGGTTTCCCAACAATTTTATGAAGTAGGTACTATTATTTTCTCCATTTTTCAGTCCAGAAATCTGCTGAGAGAGGAGAGATTCTTCCCAAGGTCATAGGAAGTGGTTGAGCTAGGATCTGAATTCAGGCCGTCTTGACTCCAGAGGCCAAGCTCTTAACTGCTCTGCTTTTGCTGCTTCCCTATGGAATACACTATTATTATTAGCAGATTGATCCTTTATTATCTTTCCAAGAATGCATGGGGTAAAGGCTGTTTTTACCAACAACCCCAAATGCTGCTTGTTCATTTTGACTAGTTCCTTCAACAGACAGTTAAAATCACTGCAGTGTGCACTGATTGTATTCACAAAACTGGGTGCTACTGGGTGTCAATTTCTGATGAAGGATCAGACTATGCCCTTAATGACCTTACTCACTGTGAGGGAGACAAGACAGTTTTGAGAGATCTCCATTTGTATATATGTGGTCTGTATATGGGATGACTCTTAGGGATAGAATTGCTAACCCTTTCATTTCCAAAAGGTGTCCCATATGATATCTGTTTGTTACTTCATGAACTAATGTATACATAAATACATGCCAAGTTGCAAGAAAACTCTAGTGATCCTAAAGGCTTAGTGGATCAAACTCAGATCAGTGGTCAGGACAGAAAAGAGAAGTGTGGTCTTGCTCTGTTTGGAGTAACAAAAATAGGCCAATTACTGATGAGAAGTAAAGCTTTCCAATTCTAATTCAAGTAAGTTTTATCAAGCGTATACAGTTTTCCAAGAGTACTCATTCCCATCTAACAATTGATGGAAAATGATCCAGATTCACATCATTGAAAAAGAAAAAAGAATCATCAAGGACAAAAAGTCAGTACTTATGAAAGAAGAAATAGGAAGGGGAGATGTGGGCAGAGGTGAAGTTGTCATAAATCAGAGAGTCAACAATGAGATGGTTCATCTAATAATCATAACAACAACAACAGCTAACACTTATAAAGTTATCATAAAGTTGAGCTATCACAACTTTATGATATGATGATATATGATGAACTTTATTTTATTTTTATTTTTTTTTTGCGGTACGCGGGCCTCTCACGGTTGTGGCCTCTCCCGCTGCGGAGCACAGGCTCTGGACGCGCAGGCCCAGCGGCCATGGCTCACGGGCCTAGCCGCTCTGCGGCATGTGGGATCTTCCCGGACCGGGGCACTAACCCGTGTCCACTGCATCGGCAGGCGGACTCTCAACCACTGTGCCACCAGGGAAGCCCATGATGAACTTTATGATATGATTATCCTGATGAAGACAGAAGAAGTAACTTGGCCACGTCACATAGTCAGGAGCCAGGATTCCTTCCAAGGCCGGCTGACTTCTGTCAGTCCTCTTAAACACACCTGTTTACATGTCTGGGTACCAACCGGTTTCTCCAGTGGACTCTTAAAACTCACCACTTTAGTATATGATACATGCCAAAGCGAAGGGAATTGGACCCATTTTACTCACATTCAGTGGAGAATAGTGCTATGTGGGGTGAATAATGGTAGGGAGAAGGAGGGAGGTGGCAACGTGAGACGGGTGCTGTGTATCGACTCGGGCTGTGGCCGCGGCAGATGCGCGGGCCGGCTCTGGGGGGCGGAAGGGAGGGACCGCCGGCTGGTCCCCGGGCCGCGGGGCGGCGGGCGCGCAGGCGCAGGCGTCTCCAGGCTGTCAGGACCCCCGCCCGCCCCCAGATGCGCCTGGGGCGGGGACCCCCGGCTCCCCCCACCGCGCTGTCCCAGCGACCTGGTCCTTCTGTGACAGCGGCCGGATCGAAGAGTATTTCCCACTCTTCTCCCGGGAGCCCCGCGGGGGCTGCGCGCGCGGGTGGCGCGATCCGCGGCTTTGTTTCCCAGGCACCTGTTGTGGGTCCCAAATAGAAACCTCGCCCTTGGGACCCGGGCCGGCCAGCCAGCGTCCAGGGTGGGCGGGCTTGGCCGCGCGGTGGACCGGTGGGCGGGCCGGAGAGGGGCCCGGGCGCCGCGGCGCTGCCTGCGGGAGGGGCCGGGCGGCGCGGGCCGGAGCCGAGCCAGCCGGGGCGCTGACCGCCGCCTCGCCCCCTCCTTTCCGCCCTCCCTCCTCTCTCCCCCGCTGTGCCCTCCCTTCCTCTCCCCGGGGCGCGGGCGAGTGTCTGCGGCGCGGCGGCCAGGAAATGCCGCAGATGCGCCGCGCAGCATCCCGGGCGGAGGCAGCGCGCGCGTCCTCCCGGCTCCGAGCAGGCGCCCAGCGCAGAGCCAGGGTGGCGGCCGCCTCGGCCTCCGAGGGTCCCGGCTCCCGCAGCCCTCCGCCTGTCCCCGCCGGGTCCCGGGCTCCTCAGCGCGGCGTGGCGCTGCAGGTCGCCGCCCCCGGGCTCGCCGAGATTGGCCGCTGCTGAAACCTGAGAGGACTGTGGCTCCTGCGGGCCGGGCGGCCCCGCACCCGCGGCCCGCCAGGGGACCTGGGCGTCTCCCCGGCCGGCTCTGGCTCTGCTCCCCCGGGTCTGCGTCCCCGGCTCTGCGCCCCCAGCTCTGCGCCCCGGCGCTCTCCCCCAGCCTGCTCTCCTTCCGCGTTTCCATTACCAAGGCTGCATCTTGCTGACTGCGATCCTGTCCGGGGTTCGAGCGGGAGAGGGGAATTGGCCAGTCGTCGCTTAGGTAAACTTGGGCATGGCGGGGTACCTATCCCCAGCCGCTTACCTGTACGTGGAGGAGCAGGAGTACCTCCAGGCCTACGAGGATGTCCTGGAGAGATACAAAGGTATGTGGTTCCCCGCGCCCGGGCCGCGGGGCTTGGCAGGGACCAGAGGGGTGACCGTCGCCTTTGCTTAACCCGAGCCACCACTGCTTGGGCACAAGTAAACAGGTGTCTGGACCAGGTGCCTTGGGAATGGACCAGGTCTTTTTGGGATGGAATTCCGTACCCCAGCGCAGGGAGGGTGATGGGGTGGGCGACGGCCCGTAGACGCCCTAGGACGAGCAGTACGGTGCGGGGGAGGGGTTTGGTTTCCAAGAAGCACGTTGCGTTTTCTCTCCCCTGCAAAAGCTTTTAAGCACTACGCATCATCATAATTCTTCCTGGGAGGGTGGAGACCGATTAATTCTCCATAGGATTACTAAGGCATTGCTGCTCTTGCTTGGTATGGCGTATTGGTTAACCCGATCAAAAAGGTCCTTGGCTTCTTAAATAAATGGACTGTTTCACCACTGAGAGCATCACCAAATCATTTTTCTTAAAATGATTTTATATGAAAAAAGTTTATGGTTTGTGACTATATATCTATTCTTACATATGATAAAGATTACTTGATAGCGTGATGCATGAAAGACTTTCGTCAGTGAGTCTGTGGTAAATTTAAACGTAAAGGAGTATATTTTGAGATATTTTTCTGCCTATCCTTTATGTTGGGGAAATTCTACGATAAATAGTATTGATATTTTAGTATCATGTTTATTTTGACTTTATAGTTAAATGTGACGTTAGATAAAGAGCATCTTCTCATCTTAAAGGGTATTTTTGTCTCTGGAAATTATTTTTCAGTGTGTCCAGACGGTCTCCTAACTGTGGCTTCTAAGCGCTCCACACCCAGGGGTAGCTCCCAGAGCCTTAATATATTCATGGTGAATAGTGGCCTATTTCATCGGTTGCATTCAAGTGGTTTTGCATCTTTTGAATATTTGCTGTCGTCTTAAGAAACTCAATTTCTGTAAATTGAATGGGGATTGTATGGTTAAAAATGCATGTATCACTAGTTTTCTATCTGTAAAAAATAGAAATATAGAATCGCGAACTGAATAATTAAATTCCAAATCCCCCCAGAGCTCAAAATCTACCCATGAATATATTTCATCTCCTTCTAGAACATGTTTTATTATTGACATTCCTTTAATCCATGTAGAATTCTGTAAACAGCACAATCAGAATTCCTTTGTGCCAAGACTCTATTGTGTATGACACTACCACTGAGCAAGTGCAATGATATTTTAGGCTAAAGCACATTTGTAGCATCTGTGTGTGTGTTCATGTGCAATACACTCATGTTTACATCTGTCCTCCCATTTAAAAATAAGGTTCTTAATAAGTTGTTCCAGAACCTTAAAAATGAGAAATATTGCAATATACTAATAAACCTCATGGAAGATGTACACCTATGCTCTTTAAGGTCAGAAAGAAAAATGTCTGAAAGTTTGAAAGTATGTACCTTTTTTACTTTTGAAAAAAATGATAGCTGTATGAATTTTTGTCCCATCAAGTTTTACCTCTGACACGTGGGTGATTGCAGGTGACTCGGAAAACAGACATAACTGAGGTGATTTGACTTGCCTTGAGGAAGTGGATGTTATTTAAAAGATGGTTTTTATTTGCGTTTGGAACTAAAGGGAAATTGAAGACCTGGAGGCCATTGCAGTCATCACTACACTTCATTTTAATTATAACCTAATGATCAGTATTGCACTTACATGTACACTTTTTCAAACATATAGTCCCGAATTTCACCGAAAAAGTGAAGGTCGTTTCCTTCGTTTTCTTTGTGGTTTTAAAATGCTTAGGTCATCAATTTGTCCCCGACTTTATAGATGTTCTGTGTTTCATCTGGTCTTGGAAAGGAGAGTAAGAGTATTGGCCAGTGTATTACGTGGAAAGCTAGAGACCTGGAAAACTCATCGTTTCCGGATGTGTTTTGAAGCCGGTTATGGTTTCCCATCAGTATCCAATTCGATGACTTCATTACAGAGCTTATTATCCCGATGACTTGCTGTGGGGGCTGATCTAATCAGAAAAGAATTGTAGGCTTTGAATAGGGAGTGTCAGTTCACTCAACTCTCAAAGTACAGTTGTTGCATTTTCTAAAATCATGCATTGTTCAAAACATTTTCCATTCCCATTTGAACGTAAGAGAGCTTATTTTGATTTTCATTTCTGCCCGAGTTCCTTGGTTCCAGGATGACTTTGCATTTGGCTGGAGTGTTATCAGGTTGCCAAGTGATCATATGCCCCAGCTGTTGAATGTGTAAGTGGTGGGGTCAGCTGTAACAAATTCAGAATCTGTGACAGAAACGTAGAATTACAATAACCTATAATGTTAGCAGTTATGACTGTTAGGTTTAGAAGTTGAGAGTTTAGTCTTCAGATGGCTTTGGAAGGACTTCAGACCTATCCTTCTGGAGCAAAACAAGAATAGCGGCAAGTGAGCGAGCCCTAATTATTTATGGTGTGGTCTATTCTTGGGTCTTACTTTGGTCCTTTACTTCTGAGTGAAAATAGGCAACTGTTTGCTGAATTAGAATAACACAGAAAGAGCTATTTGCTGCAGAGAAGGATGCAGTGTCCTGATTCATATTCCAATCCCTTTGCTTATAAAATATATTCATCGCCAGGATATTCAGGGCATCTGATTAAAAAAAAATCTCATTACTTCAGCAGATTACCACAGTCAGGGTGAATAAAGGCATTTACTTTCGAATAAAACATATTTCTTTGTTATTGTTTATGCTAGAAATTGCCCATGTCAGTGGCTTTCTTTAATATCTATAGTGAATTATGCAGTTTATTTACCATGTAAATAGAAAACATTTTTAGTAGGTTAGCACAAAAGATGCAGAACATCCCTCTTGTCTTTCCTGTCAGTATAAGGAAACTAACCTACATACTATTATTATAATTATTATATATTATTATATTATCAATATTAACTAGATGTCACTCTAATCTATGAAATTCTGCTGTTTGAGTCTATCATTGGAAGATTTTCTTTCCTCAACACATTGTTACTTTTTAAAATTGATACTTAGTGTGAAAATGAGATCATTAATGTGAACCCAATAAATTTTATTCTATACATTTTAGACTTAACGGACAAGGAAGGTAAATTATTTTGGTCCAAGAAAATGGATATTTTTCCATTGACCTGGAAATTAATCAGTTATCCCCAGACAGCTATAAAAAGGGTTTCATTATTATTCTCTATGAAAGCTGAGTGGCAGATTTCTTACTTATCTATATCTGTATCTATCTATCTATCTGTCTATATATCACTAAAAAACCCTCTTCGATTAAGAAAAAGGCAAAATGTTCTGTTTCTCATGAAAATGTTGAGGAATTGCTAAAGCAATTGCTAAAGTCCCTTCTCTCATTAGAGCCGTGTGATTCTGCTTATGCCCATGGTGACAAAATGAACTGAGAACTACTCACAGCCAGTAGTTTTCATTTTCACTTCAGTTTTACCTCCTTAGGTAGATATGTGAATGGTCAAAATCCTGTCTTTTACTGTGTAAATTAACTCTGGTGCCGGTTGAATTGAAGCTGGAGTGTAAAGGTTTCTTTACTTTGCTTCCTTCATAAGTGTGACCTCAGTGGTTTTCAGCTGGCTTTAGGATTCTGCAAAATCTTGATTTCAGATTTCATCTCCTCCTGGGGCTTCATAGTCAGTTGTGTAATAAGTGACCTTTAACAGGGCTATATCATAATAGTGTTGCATTGTAGCTAGTTATGACAGTATTAGTCTGAGCTTTTTTCTTTTAAAAAATGAAATAGGCTTAACTGGTAATGACTGTTAGTTAAGATTGTGTTTGGCTGTTTGTAGCAGAAACAGATGATAGTGTTTTCTTTTTCTCAGGGACTGAGAGGCCTCAGGTAGGACTGGGAGGGCTGTAGCGCACCTCTATTTGCCAGTAGGACCCAGACTCCTATGTTTCTTCTTGGCCACTTGTAGTACGTCATGTGGTTGTTCTCTCATTACAAGATGGCTGCTGCTCTTCCAGCATTTGTGTCTCAATTCCAGATGGAAAGAAGGGGAAGTACAAGGACAAAGGACAAAAGATCCAGACAAGTTGATTCAGCCTCCTTTTAAAGATCTTTTTTAGAAGCCCACTTAGCAGTTTTTACTTGTATTTCACTGGTCAGAACTGTTATAGGGGCCACTGCTGTCTGCAAGGCAGACTAGGAAAATAGACATTTTAGCTGGCCCCACTTAGTGCCCTGAACAAAAGTGAAATTCTGTCGGTAAAGAATAAGGAGAGAATGGATATCGTGTTTGCAACCTGCAATGTCTGTCCTGAAATTGGAAACCTAAACTCTGGACGCATTAACAACCATAACACAATGTTATGTGATTTTGCTCTAGTTGGAGAGAATTTGAGAGCTCCCTTGACATCTCTGAGGATTTTCCAGATGACACAGTTGAGTGTTTTATGATATTGCAACATGGATTCGAAAAGTAATTTCCACTAAATAATTAGGATTTAAATCGGCCAAAGATCTTGTTCATTGCCTTACACTATAAGGAACACATATCAGTTCAGGAATGGTAATGGGTTATTAGCTACTGTTAGTGAATTTAACTTTGAACCCAAAACATCACACTCATGCTCCTTTAGTTTTTTTTTTGTTGTTGTTGTTGCTGTTCTGGTTTAACCTTATATGGTTATCTCAACATTTATTTAGTCAGGGACTTTAAAAAAAGCTTTATGCTTTTAAAAACTTTTTATTTGAACAATTTGGAGATGCTTGTTTTTCTCGTGTAATGACGGTTTCAGGTACTAAATGATATGTAAGGAAAGGTGGTGAGAGCAATTTGTCTTAATGTTAATCTGCAGCCAGGCAGAGAAGTGTTCGTGTTTCTGCCTCTGGGTCCCGTGTGCCCAGCAGCCTGGCTTTGTGGTGAGCTGGGGGGTTTGACCAAAGCATCTCGAGACTGAGATCCTAAGAACATCAGAAGCTACAGAGGTAACACAGAGATGGAATTTCTAGACTGTCATGTGTTCCTTTCCATTTTAACTCCACAACAGAGTATACAAATGTATAAAACACACTGAGGCTGTGTTTTCTCCACTGTATATTCTTGCCTCCTTTATCAAAGATAAGGTGACCATATGTGTGTGGGTTTATCTCTGGGCTTTCTATCCTGTTCTATCTTTCTGTTTTTGGGCCAGTACCATACTGTCTTGATTACTGTAGCTTTGTAGTAGAGTCTGAAGTCAGGGAGCCTGATTCCTCCAGCTCCATTTTTCTTTCTCAAGATTGCTTTGACTCTTCGGGGTCTTTTGTGTTTCCATACAAATTGTGAAATTTTTTATTCTCGTTCTGTGAAAAATGCCATTGGTAGTTTGATAGGGATTGCATTGAATCTGTAGATTGCTTTGGGTAGTAGAGTCATTTTCACAATGTTGATTCTTCCAGTCCAAGAATATGGTATATCTCTCCATCTATTTGCATCATCTTTAATTTCTTTCATCATGTCTTATAATTATCTGCATACAGGTCTTCTGTCTCCTGAGGTAGGTTTATTCCTAGATATTTTATTCTTTTTGTTGCAGTGGTAAAAAGGAGTGTTTTCTTAATTTCACTTTCAGATTTTTCATCATTAGTGTATAGGAATGCCAGAGATTTCTGTGCATTAATTTAGTATCCTGCTACTTTACCAAATTCATTGATTAGCTCTAGTAGTTTTCTGGTAGCATCTTTAGGATTCTCTATGTAGAGTATCATGTCATCTGCAAACAGTGACAGTTTCACTTCTTCTTTGCCAGTTTGGATTCCTTTTATTTCTTTTTCTGCTCTGATTGCTGTGGCTAAAACTTCCAAAACTATGTTGAATAATAGTGGTGAGAGTGGGCAACCTTGTCTTGTTCCTGATCTTAGTGGAAATGCTTTCAGGTTTTCACCATTGAGGACGATGTTAGCTGTGGATTTGTCATATATGGCCTTTATTATGTTGAGGAAAGTTCCCTCTATGCCTACTTTCTACAGGGTTTTTATCATAAATGGGTGTTGAATTTTGTCGAAAGCTTTCTCTGCATCTATTGAGATGATCATATGGTTTTTCTCCTTCAGTTTGTTAATATGGTGTATCACGTTGATTGATTTGAGTATATTGAAGAATCCTTGCATTCCTGGGATAACCCCACTTGATCATGGTGTATGATGCTTTTGATGTGTTGTTGGATTCTGTTTGCTAGTATTTTGTTGAGGATTTTTGCATCTATGTTCATCAACTGACAAAGGATTAATCTCCAAGATTTACAAGCAGCTCAATAACAAAAAAACAAACAACCCAATCCAAAAATGGGCAGAAGACCTAAATAGACATTTCTCCAAAGAAGATATACAGATTGCCAACAAACACATGAAAGAATGTTCAACATCATTAATCATTACAGAAATGCAAATCAAAACTACAATGAGATATCATCTCACACCAGTCAGAATGGCCATCATCAAAAAATCTACAAACAATAAATGCTGGAGAGGGTGTGGAGAAAAGGCAACACTCTTGCACTGCTGGTGGGAATGTGAATTGGTACAGCCACTATGGAGAACAGTATGGAGGTTCCTTAAAAAACTACAGATAGAACTACCATATGACCTAGCAATCCCACTACTGGGCCTATACCCTGAGAAAACCATAATTCAAAAAGAGTCATGTACCAAAATGTTCATTGCAGCTCTATTTACAATAGCCAGGAGATGGAAACAACCTAAGTGTCCATCATCGGATGAATGGATAAAGAAGATGTGGCAGGGCTTCCCTGGTGGTGCAGTGGTTGAGAGTCCGCCTGCCGATGCAGGGGACACGGGTTTGTGCCCCGGTTCGGGAAGATCCCACATTCTGCGGAGCGGCTAGGCCTGTGAGCCATGGCCACTGAGCCTGCGCTTCCGGAGCCTGTGCTCCGCAGCTGGAGAGGCCACAACAGTGAGAGGCCCACGTACCGGAAAAAAAAAAGAAAAAAAAAGAAGAAGATGTGGCACATATATACAATGGAATATTACTCAGCCATAAAAAGAAACGAAATTGAGTTATTTGTAGTGAGGTGGATGGACCTAGAGTCTGTCATACAGAGTGAAGTAAGTCAGAAAGAGAAAAACAAATATGGTAGGCTAACGCATATATATGGAATCTAAGAAAAAAAAAGTCATGAGGAACCTAGGGGTAAGACGGGAATAAAGACACAGACCTACTAGAGAATGGACTTGAGGATATGGGGAGGGGGAAGGGTAAGCTGTGACAAAGTGAAAGAGTGGCATGGACATACATACACTACCAAACGTAAAATAGGTAGCTAGTGGGAAGCAGCCGCATAGCACAAGGAGATCAGCTCGGTGGTTTGTGACCACCTAGAGGGGTGGGATAGGGAGGGTGGGAGGGACGGAGACACAAGAGGGAAGAGATATGGGAACATATGTATATGTATAACTGATTCACTTTGTTATAAAGCAGAGACTAACACACCATTGTAAAGCAGTTATACTCCAATAAAGATGTTAAATAAAAAAAAAACAAAGAACGCACTGAGATTATTTGCCTCTATAAGCCTGGTGTTCGAGTGAGAAGATTTGTAGTTTGCAATGTTTAGTATTTCATATTAATTTAAAAGAAACTCAGGTGCTTCTGTTACATGGGGCCCCTCTCTTTACAGTGGCTTTTGAAGAAAGTCTCCTGTGTTCATTTTTCAGCTCTTACTAATTTAGAGCACATATCTGCCTTCTACCAAAGAGGAATTTCAGGCAGCTATCTGCTGAAGTATATCATTATTTTATAAGCAATCAAATAAGGCTTTTATATATATTTTTGGTTTATCTCTTTTTTTATTGGAGTATGGTTGATTTACAATATTGTGTTAGTTTCAGGTATACACCAAAGTGATTCAGTTTTATAAATATATAAAACTCCGTATATATATCTCCATTCTTTTTCAGGTTCTTTTCCCTTACAGGTTATTACAAACTATTGAGTGTAGTTCCCTGTGCTATATAGTAGGTCCTTATTGTTTATCTGTTTTATATATAGTAGTGTGTATGTGTTAATCCCAAACTTCTTATTTATCCCTTTCCACTCCCCCATTTCCCCTTTGGTAACCATAAGTTTGTTTTCTATGTCTGTGAATGTGTTTCTGTTTCGTAAATAAGTTCATTTGTATCATTTTTTTTTTTTAGATTCCACATATAAGACATAGAATGTGGTATTTGTCTTACTCTTTCTGACTTACTTCACTTAGTATGATAATTTCTAGGTCCATCCTTGTTGCTGCAAATGGCATTATTTCACTTTTTTTATAGCTGAGTAATATTCCATTGTATAGTCTATCCCTTTAATGCAATTTTATTTGCTATAGTTTTCCACCCTACTTTCTTCTCTCTCAGAAGAGGGAGCAAATAGTTCTGCTGGGGTTGGGTGCTGGGGAAAGCTTTGTCCTTTGAGTCAAATGGGATTTTACCCTGAGAGAGGCTGAAGGCAGCAGGGCGGGAATTCTCAGGAGGAGGGGCTGGCAGGGCTATTCCATTTCATTAGCAGAACCCATTTGGAAAGTTTGGCTGAAGTGCACAGTAAGCTTTAGTAGGTTTTAGGGATGGGATTGGATGGAGGTTATGGGAAGATGGATACAGGTGAATATGGAGGGTTATGTTGGACCAGACTGAAAAGAGCCTGGGATGCCACAGCCAGCACCGAGTTTGGGGTTTCTTCTCTAGGCAGGGAGGGGAACTCTAATGATCCTTGGCAGGATGTTACCAATGAGATCAGTTTTAGGGAGATGACTCTGGTAACGGTGTGGATGGTTGAATGGGAAGGGAGACTCAGGAAGCAGGGAGACAGGGCGGGAGGCCACCGTAAAATTGGGGTGGTTTGAATGGAAGGCTGGATCGAGAGAAACTTATTTCAGAAGCCGACAGCATGGCTGATGGTTGGTTCTGTGTGTGGGGACAGCATGGTGTGCAATGACTTCGTTGTTGAAGTTGTAGTCGAAGATACTTGGAGTGTGTTCTTATTCATTTGTAAAAAATCATTTGTAGTATGTGTTCATTAGAAAATATGGTTTTGAGTTTTAAAAATTCATTTAAAGCTGCTATTAAATAGACATTAACTTAAGCTATAGATAGATGAATCCAGTAAATTCAGTAAATGCATAAATATTTCTCAGAAAAAAAGAAAATATGGTTTTGAAACAGCAGTTTTTTCTTTTTTTTCTTTTTCCTCTATTTTTAAATTGAGGTGTAGTTGACATAACATTAGAAACAAATTCTTAATATTAATCATTGCTAGACCTTCCTTTTTAGAGAAATGGAGTCAGTGCTGTTTGCTTGACCTTGGAAATACAGCCATAGAGTGACCTAGAAAACTGGAATGTTCTATTTAATGTAGGTTCCTGAAGAAATATCTTACCAGTCTTCTTGTTGGCAATCCTCTCAGCATGATTTATAGTATCCTAGAGCAGTGAATCCGTTTTCTAAAAGCAAATAAAATGATTGGTTTCAGAACCTTTTTAAAAGTATTAATGATTAAAAATCAATCTTTTAATATGTTTCAACAACTTTTTTCGTTTGGTTTTATTTCAGAACGTCTTAATTTATTTGTTGTTTTTTTCTACATAAACTCCAGGAAATTTTTAGAGTCAGTTTTGTTTGTTCTATAAGAAGGTCAATGGTTCTATGATCATTTACTATAAGGTCTAAGCCATTCTTGAATTTATGTGTTAAGTGTTTAATTTTTAACTTAAAATAGTCAAAATACTAGCTACCACTTATATTCCTACCTACTTATATGACAGGCACAGTGCAGGGTCTTGCAAATGAGTTATCTATTATTTATAAGTCTCGTAACTCTTTATCTTGACTACAACTACCACTGTTTTGCCAATATGGACATTGAGGCTTAGAGAAGTTAATTTTCCTGAAATCATATAGCTAAAAGCGGTAGCAGTGACATTTGAACATCAAGTGTATATTCGATATAAACTACGTATTTTGAGTTTTGGTACATTGACCAGGAAATGTTGCAGAAATAGTGTTTATAAGCATACTTTTTATTAGAATTATGATTTTGATTAATACTAAAACTTTCTGAGTTGTGTTAAATGGATACATGAAATAAAAATTAATAGTTTAAAAATCTATAGAGATTTAGTTCAATTCAAATATTAAATAGACTTTGGAGCTTGAACTGTTGTATCTTAGCTGGACTATAAATTCTAATGAGTAGATATCCATGAAAAGAAAAGAAAATTTTAATATGAGCTTTTCCAGTGTGTATTTAGGTTGAGGAGATTTTTGAAAATAATTAAATTTTGTAAATGTCACTGATGAATGTGGCTGCTTTGATACATGCCTGAGATGTTTCCTGGAAAGAATCGTCAAAGGGAGTTGACAAAGTCCCGATTTTTCTCTAGTGGGTGAAAATATTTCCCAGTGAATCCTGGTATTAAAGACATTATACAAAGATATCATTGTCTCAGTGAATTAAAGACATGCCCCTATATTCAGTATTACAGTTCTCTCTGCTGGCTTTGCCAGTGTGACAATTTGTATTCTTGATGTCGGGCACGAAATGATACTACTTGGTGGCTTACTTCCTGCAGTGAGAGGCACATCTCCTTCACTCTCTACCTCACTGGGTTAATAAAGGTGGGATAAAATAGGGCATATGAAGTCTTTTGAGCAGTAGAGATTACATAGTCAGTCAGTGAATGAGGAAGACCTAAGAACACAAGTTCTCTGCTCCTAGGGCAGTAGCCTTAAAAAAATAGACTTTTTAGAGCAGTTTTTTAGAGCAGTTTTAGTTTTATGGAAAAATTGAGGAGAAAGTACAGAGTTCTTCAGTACTCCCTTCCTTCCCCACAATTTCCCCATTTGGTATTTTGCATTGGTGTACATTTGTTTTAATTGATGAACCAATATTAATACATTATTATTAACTAAGATCCAATTTGCATTAGTAACATTGCGCAGTTCTTTCTGGGCTCTCTATCCTGTTCCATTGATTTATGTGTCTGTGTTTGTGCCCGTATCATACTGTTTTGATTACTGTAGCTTTGTATATGGTCTGAAGTCAGGGAGCCTGATTCCTCCAGCTCTGTTCTTCCTTCTGAAGATTGTTTTGGCTATTCAGGGTCTTTTGTGTTTCCATACAAATTTTAAAATTATTTGTTCTAGTTCTGTGAAAAATGTCATCAATATTTTGATAGGGATTGCATCGAATCTGTAGATTGCCTTGGGTAGTATGGTCATTTTAACAATATTAATTCTTCCAACCCCCAAACATTGTATATCTCTCCAACTGTTTGTGTCATCTTTGATTTCTTTCACCATTGTCTTATAATTTTCTGAGTACAGGTCTGGTAGGTTTATTCCTAGGTATTTTATTCTTTTTGATGCAATGGTAAGTGGGATTATTGCCTTAATTTCTTTCTGATTGTTCATTGTTAGTGTATAGACATGCAAGAGATTTCTCTATATTAATTTTGCATCCTGCAGCTTTACTGAATTCATTGATGAGCTCTAGTAGTATTCTGGTGGTGCCTTTAGGATTTTCTGTGTATAGTATCATGTCATCTGCAGACAGTGACAGTTTTACTTCTTTTTTCCCAATTTGGATTCCTTTTATTTCTTTTTCTTGTCTGATTGCTGTGGTTAGGACTTCCAAAACGATATTGAATATGTACAGTTCTTTGGGAGTTGACAGATGCATGTCACGTGTCCACCACTGCAGTATCATATAGAATAGTTCAACAGCGCACAGATCCTGTGTTCTACCTGTTCATCCTCCCCATGCCCATACCTCTGGCAACCCCTGATCGTTTTTTGTCTCCATGTAGTTTTATCTTTTCCAGAATTTCCTGTAGTTGGAATTGTACAGTATGTAGCCTCTTCAGACTGGTTTCTTCCACTTAGTAACATGCATTTAAGTTTCCTCCATGACTCTTCATGACTTGATAGCTCAGTTCTTTTTATTGTTGAATAATATTCCATTGTATAGATTTACCACAGTTTGTTTATTCATTCACCTTTTGAAGGACATCTTGGTTGCTTTCAGCGTTTGTCAGTTTTGAGTAAAGATGCTTAAACGTTTGTGTGCAGGTTTTTGTGTGGACATAAGTTTCCAACTCCTTTGGGTAAATACCTGGGAGTGTGACTGCTGGATCATAGGTAAGACTGTGTTTATCTTGTAAGAAACTGCCAAACTGTCTTCCACAGTGGCTGTACCACTTTTCATTTCCCCCAGCAGTGAGTGAGAGTTCCTGTTGCTCCACATCCTCACCACCATTTGGTGTTATCAGTGTTTTGGATTTTAGCCATTCTGATAGGTGTGTAGTAGCATTGAATTGGTTTAATTTGCATTTCCCTAATGACATATGATGTGGAGCATCTTCTCATATGTGTATTTGCATTTGTATATCTCCTTTGGCGAGTTGTCTGTTCAGATCTTTTGCCCACTTTTTAATTGGGTTGTTTGTTTTCTTCCTGTTGAGTTTTAAGAGTCCTTTGTATCTTTTAGATGTCAGTCCTTTATTACATGTTTTTCAAATGGTTAGTAGTCTTTTTATTTTTTTTAAAGTTTACTTAAATGTCAATTTTATTAATTAAGTTTGAGTTTTGAAATTTTAATTCCATTTCAAACATTTTTTAATTTTTATTTTATATTAGAGTATAGCTGATTTACAATATTGTGTTAGTTTCAGGAGTAAAGCAAAGTGATTGAGTTATACATATTCATATATCCATTCTTTTTCAGATTCTTTTCCCATATAGGTACTACAGAACATTGAGTAGAGTTCCCTGTGCTATACAGTAGGTCCTTGTCAATTATTTATCTTATATATAGTAGTGTGTATATGTTAGTAGTCTTTTTATATTCTTACCTCCTCTTGACACTTTTGAACCATTGCATATTATAGATATTATTTAAATAAATAAGGCCCTGGGTATTTCCTTTCATATGGGCATGTTATTTATAAGTACTGTTTTGTTTTGGGTACGTACACCCTGTGGACCTCGTAATGTGGACTTGCATGGGGTGGCTCAGAGTTCAGCAATCTGACAGTTTGCTTTGGTGTATCTACATGTGCTGCTGCTACAGTTCAGGTATCTGGCTCGCTGGCAGCTATGACGCTTTATAACACTTGAGTCTAAAATTAGTTGAACTGTTCTATTTTAAGGATAGGCTGACATTAGTAGTCTAGGTCCTGCAAAATATGGAAAGTTGAACTCTTAGGATAGTGAATTACTTCTTTTAAAATGTAATCAGAAGTAGGGTTACATAGATAGTAGTTTGTATAATTTTTTAGAGAATTTTTGTGATGGTGATTTGATTATAGCCTGGGTGTCATGCCATATATATATATATATATATATATATATATATATATATATATATATATATAAAATGTCTAATAACACAAAGTTTTATGTTACCACCTAGAATTAAGCAGCAGGTAAATGATCATATTTGAGTTTTAAAACCGTGAGTTATGAGGTACAGCAAGATTACTTGATTTTCTGTTTTGATTGTTCATTTTGTGATCTTTGTGATAACTTTATCTGCATAACAGAAACTAGAGAATATTGAAAATACTTGGTAAATAAAAAGCCAAGTGGTGAAATTCAGAGTTTGATTTTGCATATAGAGTAGATTTTATAATCTTTTTAAGGGAGGGCTTATGGTTATGAAGGCATTTGTAGTATTACTTGAATGTGTCTTTCAAGCAATCTCAGAAGCTAGAACAACTTAGTTACTACAGATATCTTAGTCTTTATACTTTTCTTTGAAGAACAGAAGAAGGATTGAAGAATTCTAAATTACAGAAAGCAAAATGCAAGGGTGCTTTATATTTCTTGTGGAAAAACAGATGTACTTAATCTCCATGCTTTCCCATTTAGAAAACTATATAGAAGTTAAAATTTGTGCTTCAGTAGAATTAAAATAAACAGAATAAAATACTTCTGTAATTAGTCTTTCATTGAAAACATTCAAGCAATATTGTTCCCAACCTCATCTTTCTCATATTTCTCATCAGTAATTAATTGATTACATGCTCAGTTGCACAAATTACTGTGTCACTTGCACCCTCCCCAAGCCTCCATCACATGTTCTAATCAGTTTTCCTTAGGAAAGCTGGACAGAGAGGAAGCACTGGGGCCAAGAAATTGATCTTCATCAAATTGAAATATGTGGTTTAATTCTAAGGTTATTGATCATATACTTAAAAAATGTTCAGAGGAACTTGGGCCTGTGGAAAGACGAGGAACCCAGGCTACAGGGCTGTAGCCTCTGGAAGAGCAGAGATGGGTGAGGATGCACGGCCAGCTCCACGCAGTGTAAGTCAGAGCCTCAGAGAGGACCCAGCTGAGCATCCAAAAGTCTAAGGAGTGGGGCTGGCCTCTGAAGGGAGGCAGATACCAGTGGGAGGAGGCTCTGTGTTGTGGGTGAGGATGGGCAGTGTTGGTGGAGGGTTTTCTGCACCTGCCTTTTCATCTGCACAGTCTGACCTTGCACTTCCTGCTTTGCATTGTGGGCAGAGTATTATCATAATGATTTAATCAATACTTTAAACCAGACAGATTTTGTTTGTAGGTAATCAGTGTTAAGCTGTAAATTTTATCCTCTGCTTTTAAGAACTCTGAATATATTATCAAATATATTATCAATACCATGAATATATTATCAAATCTGAGGCTTCAGTCGTGAGAAATAACTTTTAGGCATGGCTCAACAAATGTAAAGACTGATTGAGACAGCTTGTTTTTTGAGGAAGGCCTGTATTGCTATGAACTTCCCTCTAAGAACTGCTTTTGCTGCATCCCATAGATTTTGTATGGTTCTGTTTTCATTGTTGATTGAGACAATCTTAACACGGTGTAGGAAATTCTGAGTTAGATCGATGATCATAATTATAACACCTTGCATATTGTTTGTATTTTTATATACATGTTACAATTTCATTCTTACGCCTCCTCTCTGAGATAGGTAACATAAGCGTCAGTTCCCTTATTTTGTAGCCAAGGAAACTAGGTTCCCATGATTGCATTGACGGGTGGCCGATTGGCATTCTGGCAGCCAGTCCACAGAGCCCTCTACTTTTGGTAATTGTGGCCCATCTTTATATGCATTCACAGTTTATTATTAACGTATAGATTATAAGTAATGTATGTGATGAGAGGTGAATAGTCTCAGTTTAAGTAAACAGCTATTGAATATGTCCTGGAATTATTGGTAGAGGTCTATATTTAGGAAGGAGATAAATACAGTTTCCTTTTTTGTGTAACTTTGTTTTGGGCTATCCTTAATCTATAAACTTCAGTGAAAAATTCTCTTGCTGGCTATTGGGGATTTAGGTACCTGAGGGAAAAACTCTGTTATCTTTTACTTCCATTGTTAATTGAAGCAGCTCTTAAAATTATAGGGTTTTATGTTTAGACAGAAAAACTATCCCATTGACTAAAGGTATAATTTCTGTATTAGTGGAAAAGGAGGAACTATGTAAGTTTTGTGTGGAATGTGAGAAGAAAAATCTATGACAGCATGTTTGCAAAATAAAGAAATGGACAAAATGGGAACAAAAAATAATCTGTAGTTCCATTATCCAGTATACTAATTAATGTTCTGATATATTTCCTCTCCTTTTCCATTTCTCTTTTCTCCTTAATATGTAACATTTAAAAATTTGGACCATGTATGTAAAACTGTATCCTGCTTATCTACTTAATATATCATGGTATTTTCTAATGCTATTAAATATTGTTTCAAAATATTTTTAATGACTGATGCATGTATTCTGTTATGGATAGTGATAAATAATGTCATGACACCATTTAAGTAATTTTGTATTCTGATGGATTTGGTTAATATTACTACATTGGTATCATTGGATCTAATTACAAGCTTCAGAAATAGAAGTTTTCAAGATCAGAAAGAAATCATATGGATTATATAAGCCAGTTAACAATTAACTGTTTATAAGATACTGCCTAATTCATGACTGAGTAGATTCTTGAGTTGTAGATCCAATTAAAAAATTCTAATCAGTCTGAATTCTAGAAATTCCACAATAAAGGAAGCAGTGACTAATAATGTAGAGATCTGATTTCTATTCCTGGATCTTGATATTAACTAGCTAGTATTGGATGGGCTTATAAATTAAAGGAATGATTGCGTCCTCATCCTATCATACTTTCCTTAATGAATTAATTAATCATTTATTCATTTAGAAAGCATTCATTGAGTGTTTCTTGTGTGATAGTAAGTATGCTAGATCCTTAGGGTGATCGACATAAGGAAGTCAGTGGTCTTTTATTTTTCTTGTAGAGTTGTGGACGTATCACTTTATTCTGATGTGATGATCTGTCTGGTTCTCCTTGACATCACTCTCTGACATACTTTCCATTTACTGTTTTTGGCATCCACGTCATGTTTTATTTGAGATGATCACCATATTCGTAGTTTTAATTTATTTATGGAACTCTCATTGATTCCTTTTGAAAACCTTTTGAAAATGCCTTCAGGACTTTTGATATAGGCTGTAATCGTTGATTGCCTTTACCTTTCATTACTTGTGCTGGTCTTCAAGATTATACTCTTTGTTAATGGTACTGAATTTAGCAGTATTTGGGGGGACTAGGTTTATTGGTAACATTGACTGAAGTAGAACTTTGGAAGAAATTGATAATTTAAAACCTTTTTTACTTTCTTCACATGCATTAATGATATGTAAACTTGGTGCCTTCGAGTGTGTGCAAATGACCTTTTTTGGGAGGTTTTAAAACTGTTCTCTGTCTTAATTGCTGTGTGCTGTACTTGTATGTCTAGCTCTGCATTTCTTCATTGTTTGGTTAAATGATGGCCTTATACAACTTGAGAAAGGCCTAAATGTCGTCCCCTCTGAGGCTTCTTCTTCCATCTCTAGTTAAATGGAAGATTTCTCTTGTACTTTTAATTCTTCACTTTGGGAATGAACGTGAACAGAAAATTCCTGGTTGCCCATTCTTTGAGTCTGAGGTGAAGCTCCCCCCTCAGGACTGGGAACTGTGGCTTTCAGTTTTGAATGCCTTCAATCTGGGGAGTTGCTTAAGCTGTTTTGATTTGTTTTTCTCTTCCCTCATTAACCGCTCCCCCCACCAGTGAACAGAACTGTACAGTAAGTCCCCCGCATACGAATCTTCAAGTTGCGAACTTTCATACGAACACACGTTTCAAAGATGCAAACGTGTGTTCATATATCCAGTCACGTAAGCTAGTTCACGTGTCTGGCATACATTGTCACGTGCATGCATCCTCTACAGGTGGTTGTGCTTTTGTGTACTTTACTGTACAGTAGTGTATAGAGTACAGTATCTTTATTTCAAGCCCAGGATGTCCAGAAGCAAGCATAAAAGTAGCAGTGATGTAGCTGGTACTACTGTACTTTTCAAGGTACTGTACTGTAAGATTAAAAATGTTTTCTTTATTTTTTGTTTGTTTTTTATGTATTATTTATGTGAATAGTATTATAAACCTATTACAGTACAGTACTGTATAGCCAATTGTGTTAGTTGGGTACCTAGGCTAACTTTGTTGGATTTACGAACAAATTGGACTTAAGAATGAGCTCTTGGAGTGGCACTTGTTCCTATGTAGGAGACTTACTGCAGTTCTGCATCTAACCCTGATTCTGCTCTCTTAACGGCCCATCTTTGAGAATTACTATTGCTTGTGGTTGATACAGAGAAAAGATAGAAACGGTGAGTGTGCTGATTTTCCTTCCTTTCATTTTATACTGGAGAAAGCTGAAGTCCAGGGAAGTGGGGATCAGCAGAGGGAAAAGCAAGATCTGCATTGAGGTCTCCTGATCTCTGCGTCTCCACACCACTCTGTCTCCTTTTCTGCTCGCTGGTAGATAGAAGAGGTGCTTTCATTGGCTATGTCTAAGCCACTTATTGAAAAAGCCATGCCTTATGAGAGAATTAGTAAGGAAATTAATGTAGAAGAAACGAGTGGAAAAAGTGAAGCACCAGGGAGCCAGAAGTAGTGTGGTAGTGTCATTCTAGACATGCAGTGAAAGGGATGCTGAGTTTTCAGTGTTGCATTTGATGTTTATGGACTTCGGGGACCAGTGGGATGTCAGTGAAGATAAATTGCATGCAGCAGGCTCATCACTGTTCTGGAGCTTTAAGAAAGAGATTAGGCATAATATAAATTGGATTCATACCATGCAGTTAAAATATTCCTCCATTTTGAAAGGTTCAGTGACAGTTTGGCTGCAGCTTTGGGTCAGCGTGTGGATACCTGGCTGTTTCCTAGTTAGCTACAGGGTTCAGGCTCCAGGCAGGCAGATCTGGGCCACCGACCACTCCCACTCTTGCCCCTTCCCCATGACCTGCCTTCTGAGGGTGTGTGGGCATCTGGGGAAATCACTTCTGCTGTGGATCAGGACTGACAGAGGAGGAGGTGATGCTTTATGACCTCATTTCTAGTCTGTGTCCAGAGTGGGAGCGGCAGTGGAAGGGATGGGAAGTTTGGGTTTGCTCACACCCCAGAGGGGCATGTGGTGTGTGTGGGGGGTTGGGGGTGTGTGTGTAGAAGGGAAGGGAATGGAAAGAGGAGAGGGAGCTTATCTCTTTGTGTTTCTGGGAAGTTGGAGGTGTAGGTTTTAGGTGAATGGTGGCCTGACTCCATTGCCCATCTTTGGTTCTGTGTACTTAACATTTACATCCCCCATACCCTGTATGCTCAGGTGTGCTTCTACTGCCTGGTCCAAGCTCCCCAGCCCCCCTGTGACAGCAGCAGGCAAGTATGTGGTTGGGAGGATGTGATTTGGAAAGTGTGTTTCCAATAGGAACATGCCTATTGTATGTATTTATTAAAATTTATTTTTTATAGATCCAGTGTTATATATTTTAATTATTCTAGATAATGACTCCAAAATGTCAGTGTATGTTGTACAGCAATAATGTTGTTTTACCATTTTCAAAATTAAACATAGAGCTTTGTACTACCGGGGTTATCTAATCTTTATTTAAACAGCATTTTTAAGAGAAAATGTGTTCTAAGTTGGTTGTTTGGAATTTACAAGTAAATTTCTATAGTAAAATTTTCACTGGCAAATATTTGACCGGGGGTAGGTCTAGGGAGAAATTAAAAGGATTTTAGAAAAAAGTTAGAAACAGTATTTTTTTAAAGTTAGTAACCACTTTTATTCTTATTACCATCTTCCAAAAGCATTTAGTATAACATCCAGGACTGGCAAGGAGGGGGAGGGGCAACAGTACTCCATGCATTGCTTCTGACATGTGCTTCATTACCATCTTTGTGGAAAGGAGGTTGCTGCTGAAGTCACACCTACTGTGACCCCAAATTTCAGCATCTTCCCTACAGGTAGAATTCAAGATATTTATTGTGGCATTGTTTATGATAGCAAAATACTAGAAACAACCTGAATGACTAGGGGATAGTTGAATAAATTTAGATACTTCTGTACCTTGAAGTGTTAAGGAATTGGTAAAAAATATGAGTTAGATGTCTAATCATTGACCCATAACATTTTACCGATGTATTATTATTATTTAAAAATATATTTATTTATTTATTTGGCCGTGCCAGGTCTTAGTTGCAGCACACGCGATCTTCGTTGCGGCATGCGAGCCCTTTAGTTGCAGCATGCAAGATCTTAGTCGCGGCATGTGGGATCTAGTTCCCTAACCAGGGATTGAACCTGGGCCCCCTTCACTGGGAGCATGGAGTCTTAACCACTAGACCACCAGGGAAGTCCCCCAATGTATTATTAAGAAAAATTAAAAGGCAGAGGAATAATGTGTATGGCATTTTTATTAAAAAAAAGGAAAAAGAAAAAAATTTATACTGAAACATAGGGAGAGAGATGAAGGTTAGAAACCGAACTGTTAACAGGGTTAACTCCAGGGGGTAAGATTTTTTTTTTTCAATCTCGGTGTTTGACATTTAAAAAAAGTAGCTATTACTTCTGTAATAAATATAAATACCACCACAAATAAAGTAGAACGTTTAAAAGAAGAAAATTATTAAATATTAGCATGTATGTGATGAAACAGTGCTGGTTTTTGAGAATAGCTTCCTCCATGTGAATCAGACAGGTATAATTTATAAGCAACATTGTGGGTATTAAGTGACATTCGCTTAATAGACCATCTGGCACTTTCATGAACAATTTACAGACTTATGGTTTGTGTGGTCCTTATGGCTGAGGTGGTTCATTATGATCTCAGCTATCATTCTTAGCATCTGATTTGATCAGACACTTGCAGGCAAAGTCCAGTGAGGCGAGAAGGTGCTGACTCAAATAGTCAGGCAGATGGAACCATGGTCTCTAAGGAGTGCTGTCCTTAGCCACAGTTCTGTTTGTTTTCTTATATGGCTTCATTTTTTACTCATTTATTTAACAAATTATCTGAAAATGTATTGAGTGCCCATGACATACACAAAGATGGAAAAAAATGGTGTTGCTTTTTGTTTTAGGAGATCTCAGTCTGTTGGGGAAAACCAGCAAGATGAATTCTGGAACAATTACAATGCTGTATATGCAGTATGAATAAAGTATCCATTGAGTGACTTTCTTACACCCTTTACCTGGTGAGGCCAGCATGCCCTGTATTTCTTAGCTTCTCTCATAAGCTTTTATTTCTCTGACAAGCAGGAATACAGAAGCTATAGGAGAGCCCTGTTACAGTACAACATTTTCTTTTTCTGTGGATTGGAATATAACATAACCCCAGGGTTAGAAGGGAATACCTAATACTAATAGATGATATAGATATACAGCAGGGAGACGGAGGAAAATGAATTGCATATTTGTTTATAGGATCATCACATAAGGGAATATTGAATAGTTTTGACAAGTTGGGAAACTATAGCAAATATTTTTTAAGTCTTTTAAATATTTCTAGTGCTTATCATGGTACTTGGAATATTGTAAATGCTTAATAATTATTTCGTTTTTTAACTGATTGAATGAATGAATTTCTATTGAGTGTTTGGGCTTTAAGATTTTCTGAATTCAGTTTCTTAATAAAGCTAAATAGAGTTACTCTGTCCTAAGGTTCATTAATACTTTCTTTTCAGTTTCTAATCTGTTGTTAATGCTCTGCAGTATATTTTTCATCTCTAGAAGGTCAGTTTGGGTTTTTTTTCACTTCTTTTGTATCTTCTGTGTCTCTCCTTAATATGCTTATGCTTTTCTCTATCTTTTTGGACACGTGGAGTATATTAATAATAGCTGTTTTAATATCCCAGTCTACTGCTTCTACTTTTTGTGTCATTTTCTGGGTCTGTTCCTTTGATTACTGTTTCTCCACATTATGGTCACATTTTCCAGCTTCACTGCATGTCTGGTAATTTTTTGTGTAGATGCCAGACATTGTTAATTTTACTTAGTTGGGTGCTGAATTTTTTTAATCTTCTTTTAAGTGTTTTTGAGTTTTGTTTGTGATACAGTTAAGTATTCACAATAGACTGACCCTTTTAAGGTTTGCTTTTTAAGCTTTGTTAGGCAGGACCAGATCTGCTTTAGCCTAGGGCTTATTTTCCCCACGACTGAGGCAGCACCCTTTTGCATTCTGCCTGCTCTTTTCTGGTGGTTCTTCACCTGGCTCTGGTAGTTTCCTTATACATATGTACACACCTCAGGTAAATGCAACCCCTTGTGTATCTCCAGACGTGGCCTTTGTGCAGCTCTTTCCTGTTCTCTGCACTGAAATTTCTGATGGTCTTGACCTCCTCAGGTGAGCTGTCTCCTCCTCTGAGAGAGACCACCTTCTCCCTCCCCGACCCCAGTTCCCCCAGCGCCTGCACTGTAACCTGGAAACTCACTCCACGCAGTTTGCTGGGGTGGGGTGTGATAAAGGCTCACCTTGTTTGTTTCCCTTTTCTCTGAAATCACTGTTGGCTGTTCTGTCTATTGTGTAACGTCCAAATCTGTGGTTCCATAAATTTTGTCTCTCTTTTTAGAGACAAATATAGTTGTGTCAAGTGGGAGAATGAATCCAGTTCCTATTCCTCCATCGTGCCCAGAGGTGGAAGGTCCTCCTTTTCTCTGTTTTTATTTTTTTTTAATTTATTTATTTTACCTATTTGTTTTTGACTGCATTGGGTCTTCATTGCTGCATGCAGGCTTTCTCTAGTTGTGGCAAGTGAGGGCTACTCTTCATTGCAGTGCACGGCTTCTCATTGCGGTGGCTTCTCTTGTTGCAGAATACGGGCTCTAGGTGCAAGGGCTTCAGTAGTTGTGGCACACGGGCTCAGCAGTTGTGGCACACGGGCTCAGCAGTTGTGGCGCATGGGCTTAGTTGCTCTGTGGCATGTGGAATCTTCCTGGACCAGGGCTCAAACCCATGTCCTGTGCATTGGCAGGTGGATTCTTAACCACTGTACCACCAGGAAGCCCTCCTTTACTCTTTAAAGAAGGCTCATGTGCATATAGCTTGTGCATAAATTTTCTTTTGTCACAACTAGATGGATTATAGAAATGTAGACTTAAAACCCTCAAAGTCCTGCATATACAGTTCATCTAAACGTTTATTATGTTCTTTCTGTTTGGTGGGTACTCTGGACTTGGCTGGTGAAAGTTTGGGAAGGAAAAAGCATGGTCCCAGTTCATGTGTTGCCTTCGTGTTAGTATGACCCTGAGACGAGAGCATCATTATACAGCCAGAGAATGAAGACATGACACATAGATTTCAGTATTTTCACATTAACATAAATGTTTCTATTTATGTGATATTTAAACTTGAGTCAGTTTAATAAAAGGATGTTACCATAGTCAGGTGGGGAGGAGGGAAGGATTCTTTTTTTAGCAACAGCACATTTACTCAGAAAAATAGAGCAGAATCATAGAGCTGAGATTGCATCATTTAGTGTTTGCATTTTATGATTGAGAAGAATTGGGCTCAGAGATATTAAGCTCTTTGAACTAGATAGAACTGGAGCCCAGGAATTCTACTTTGTAGCATTTCCCACTTAATCATACTGTCTTTGTACTTCGAAGCACCCAGATGCATGTGCTGTACTTCTCTTCTTCCTGGGCCCGACCACGTAGTGTGAGTCTTAGGGCCCAGCAGCCTGTTTTCTTGCAGGCTTTGTTCTGTGCTGTGTAGATTCTGCCATACTTTTGGCTTGAATTGGAACATTTAGTTGGTCCCTCTGAACACATTATCCTGTATTGCATTAGGTCCTAACAGAGATAGACACTGAGCAGTTGGGAGACAGTTGAGTGCTTGACCATTATTCTGGAAGTTTATATTTGTGTTTCAGCCGGAGTGACTGTTTGATATTGACTTGACTTGCGAAGTAATGTCAGAAGGTCAAAACAATTTTCAGATATGTATTGATTGTATCTGATGACGGTTTGGCACTTGACTTTTACCTCCTTAAGGTGGCCTTCGTATTGAACCATGGCAAATTAGTCCTGTTATTTTTAAAGAATATTGACTCCATCTGGCTTTGGCAGTGCAGAAAAGGCAAGACTGGCATAGTTATACACAAGGGTATGTGGTTCTTTGGGGACACAGTTTTGAAAAGGAACCTGAACTTGGCAGTCAGGTTTGTATACACACTACCACGTAGGGACAAGGAGACTAGAGATAACTAACATTTTGATTTGCCACCCTTTCTTTTTTTCCTGTGAAAAGGAAAGAAATGAAAGATGATTTATTATAATAAATCTGTAATAACAGGCAGTAGTGTGCTGGTAAATTTTTGACAACCGATTCTTCCAGGATAAAGTCTTGATTTATAGCATTTGTGCTTTTCCATGGTGTAAGTATTTTCACCATGATTGATTTCAGGGTACCAGCTTGACATCACTGAATGCAGAGTTGGAAAGAGAGGTATAGTATCTCACCATGACCTGGTGCTTCCACCATGCAGGTGCCATAGATGTAAATAGTAAAATGTAGTGACATCATTAGTAAGTGACAAGTTGTGAATATTTATTATCTTGGTTTTAATGTAACGTGTTTAATTGTAGCTTTAGGTAATTTAATTTTTTAATGATGGCTGTAGTTAACAATTGGCTAACAAAATTCTGGAAATTCAGCAGTTCACTCAAGCTAGCCTACTGCTGAAAATAGGTAACATTTATTGAGCACATACTATCTGCCAGGCATAGTCTAAGTGCTCTGCATGAAGTATGTCATCTTCAGATTAACCCTATGAAGTAGGTGCTTAGATAATCTCCATTATGCAGTTGATAAAGTGGAGGCACATAGAAGTGTAGTAATTGCCCAGGTCATGGTTTGAGGGTAGCTGAGCTGGGGTTCAGAACCAGGCCACCTGTTCCTAGAGCCTGTCCTCTTAACCCTCTTGCAGTACTGCCTCTTGAGGTTAAAGATATTCTTGAACATGAGGCCATCGTAGCTATGATAAATTTTAAGTAAAACTACTCATTCTTCAGAGTTATTTTATGACTTGTTTCAGTAATTGTTTAGATTTGATTTGAATTTTCATTTATGATAAAGTGTTACTGTCTTTAACATATGAAGTGTTTATGTAAATCAGCAAGAAAAGCAGCACTCTCTCCAGTAGAAAAACAGCCCAGTGATTTCAATAGGCAATTCATGAGAACTGGCCATGGCCTGTGGGCAGTGAAAGCAGGGACAGTGTCCATTCTCCTCTCTGTGATATCAGTCCCAGCCTTGCAGAATACCTGACCCAGATCAGGGCTCCATAAAGACCATTTTATTCCTGTTAATTTTTTACGTGTCTTAATGAAGCATATATAAAGATTTCTTGACCTTTTCCTTATATAAGGCTATTTTCTAATGTTGCCTTAATTAAAGAAAGGAAAATTTTCAGGAAAGTGTTTCTTACTGTATTGTTAGAGACATTTTATTATTAAAAAATCCTAAGTTCAAACAAGGATGAGGAGGCCTAATCAGTTTTTTTCTTAATTATAATTAAGAATCAGTATATGCTGTTTTATGTAATTTCAGTATGTAAAATTGATATTCCTAAATTTGAGACCTAGTGGAATTATGAGAAATTGCTATGAAATTTCTAGAGCCTTTAGGTTACAGGTAGTGAAGTTTTAATGCATCGAGCTGCTTATCTACAAACCTTTTTGAGGAATGCACAGTACACCCTGGACCGTTCAGAGACTGATGTTTCACAGTGTGTCTTTTCTCAGCTTTCCATCTCTTCCTTCTCTCTGGAAGATGTAATTTTGGCCACCTCTGAGCTCACGGGGACTTCTGAAGGATGTTGTGAATTACCTTGAGATATGGTGAAACATATCAGAATAATGTTTTTGGGTGCTGACAGCTGAATTTTGGAGATTAGGAATTAGAGCTTTTTGAGTTGGTTTGAAAAAAGCGTTTTGGTGATGTTAATAGACTTGTCATCTCTTGGTGTGGGCAATCAGGGACTTACAGTAGTATTTCCTTCTGAAGATGGAAAAGGCAGTAAGGGGAAGAAGAAGGAAAAGGGACAAACGTTGATTGAATGATGGTGACCCGGGGTCAGATCCAGCCCAAGTGTGTACATGCATTACGATTAAAATGAAAGCTGTCTTTTTCAGCACCTGGGGGAGATGGCGTGGAGCGGGTTCCTTTAGAAAGTATACAATTTACTGAAAGGTAATCATATTCTCTCTGTCAGGGCTTACGTATCAGAGCACTTGAAACTCTTGGGGTCTGGACCCTTCTCTGTATTCCAGAAACCTCCCAAATAAGGTTGGTCAGATTATCAAGTTCTTTTTTTTTTTAAGCTGAAGTTATATTAATTTATTCTGAGTTCTGTGTTGATGAACGTATCTGATTGACTATGCAATATGTCTAACTGAAAAGAAAAATTATTACTTATTAAGTGTAATTCATTTGGGAGGTGGTGAAGGGTGGAGCACAGATAGAGTAAAAGGGGTGTTAAATCCTGCAGAGGTTAATGGCTCTTCTCCTTCGGTCTGTCCTAGTCACTCCTCCTGCCATAGACTAGCCCATCACAGGTAAAAACACTATGCTTTACTCCGGTACCTGTTTCCTTTGCTGAGTCCTCAGGAGGCAGGAACCTTTCCTTCCTACCCTTACTTTTCCTCCCTCCCGCCCTTCCTTTCATGATAGATAGCACTCGTTCTTGTTAAAAAACAAAAAGGGCAATTTTCTCCAGAAGGAACTGGTGTTAGTTTCCTACTGCTGCTGTAACAAATTACCACCAACTTAGCGGCTTATATAACACACATGTATTATCAAGCAGCCTTGGTGGTCAGCAGTCCAAAGTGGGTCTTGTTAAAATCTAGGTGTCAGCGGAGCTGTCCCTTCTGAGTGTTGGAGGGGAGAAGAATCTGTTTCCTTGCCTTTTCTGGATTCTAGAAGCTGCCCTCTTTCCTTGGCTCATGGCCAAGCCACTTCCACCTCTGTGTCTTTGTCATATCTACCCTCCCTCTGTGAGGACCCCTGGGATGACGCTGGGTCCTCCCAGGTAATTGGAGGCTGATCTCCCTGTCTCAAGGCCTTTTGACCTTTTGCAAATTCTCTTTTCCATGGATGGTAATGTATTTACAGGTTCTGCAGATTAGGGTGTGGATATCTTAGTTTTCTAAGATATCCTGCCACAGAAATTTTTAGAACTTTCTGATAAAATACCAGATAGCACAACTTCTTCTATATTAGTTGATCATAATGGAGACCAGAGATGGTGTCCTCTAACCTTTAGAAAAATCATCATGATTTCTTTTAACACATAAATATGATTTAATTAAAAAAAAAGTATGACAGGGGCTTCCCCTAGTGGCGCAGTGGTTAAGAATCAGCCTGCCAATGCAGGGGACACGGGTTCAAGTCCTGGTCCAGGAAGATCCCACATGCCACGGAGCAACTAAACCAAAACTACTGAGCCTGTGCTCTAGAGCCTGCGAGCTACAACTGCTGAGGCCACGCGCCACAACTACTGAAGCCTGCTCGCCTAGAGCCCGTGCTCCGCAACAAGAGAAGCCCCCGCTCACCACAACTAGAGAAAGCCCACACGCAGCAACAAAGACCCAATGCAGCCACAAATAAATAAATAGATTAATTTAAAAAAATTTTTAAAAATTTAAAAATGTTTGACAAATATGGCTAATGTGCATTGTGCTGTTTTGAGTTAAAATGGGGGAAAATATTCAAAGGAAATATGGAGTTTGGAAATACTGGTATTTGGAGTTTAGTGATAAAATACTAAGGCTATTAAAAAAAATGAAACATCAGTCCTGCAGTATCGCATCAGAAGTCTTATTCTCAGAAATTGCTTTTCAGTTATCCAAATACGTATATATTAAGAACATCTTTCACCTTCATCTGAAAAGCAAAATAAACCGTTTCTTCTTCTACTTCGAATATATTTCTGGAAATGCGACATTTGAAATTAAGGGAGACATAGACTAACAGACGGGGAACTTCGAGGCTTGTTGAGTGTTTCCTGCTCACCAACCTGTGCGAGCCCTCACACAGGTGGGGGACTCTTTTGGCCCTTTATTTTATAGGTGAGACTCGTTGATAAACTGTCAGGAGGCCAACGAGCAACCTGCATGGTTGTTACTGGAGGCTGTTGCCACACGTCAATGTGCAGGCCTGTAACGATGCTTGTGGGACACAGGTGAGGGCTGTCACATGTGACCCAGCTCTTGGGGGCTCTGCCAGCTCACTGTGCTTGACCTGTGTAACGTGAAGGCGAGGCAGCCTCCTCTCCTTGTGAAGCAGGGTGTGTCTAAGGGGCTGTAGAGACGCGGGTCTCACTGTCCTCCTGCAGGAGTAGTGAGCTTCTTTCCACATTCATTTGGCTTTATGGGATGCTAAAAAATATCAGGTAAGCTGTTTCCCAGGGATCATAAATTTCCATCCGTTCATTAACCCCTCATTCCCTGTGACTTTGTTAGAGAACTGAATTCATTAAAAGGTGATAAAAAACTGGAGCAAAGTCAGCAGGCAGTTTTAGGGAGAAAGGAGTGGGCCTGTGACATGGATGAGACCTTTTAGGGTGTTAATTTCTCTCTCCTAAAGTTACCCTTGTGATCAAAACTCAGGGATGCCCTGTACAGACATTTATTATTGGAACCATAAATTCTCATGGAAAGCAGAGGAAGAAAGAAAGATGAAGTAAACTACTCAGTCCTCATTTTGTTCAGGGTTGGGGCAGGAGGCCTTAACCTTCGGTCATTTTACTACCCAGCACCTAAATCAGATGAAGGAATTATTGTGTCCTGAATGTCTGTATCTGTTTAGATGCTAGCAAATATTTGTTAATAGGTTAAAATACATTTTATGTAATGACTTTGCAGTGCTTTTTATTTTAATATAATTGATACTATTATTTGAGTCATTGACTAAAATATTTTTTATTAGTTTTTTAATTTAATTTTTATTTTACATTGGGATAGAGTTGATTTACAATGTTGTGTTAGTTTCAGGTGTACAGCAGAGTGGTTCAGTTATACTTACGTATACATATATCCATTCTTTTTCAGATTCTTTTCCCATATAGGTTATTAAAGAGTATTGAGTAGAGTTCCCTAAAGAGTGGGAAATCGGATGTTTACAATATTTTATAGTTTACTTTCAGGGTTCGCTGTTCCAGTTCAACCTCATTTGCACTCCCCTTGTCCTCAGCAGTGGCCTCAAGCCCTCAAGTTAGGAGAGGTGGAGGTGCCTGGTTTGGGGCTTCAGGGGATCTTCCATTCCTCTTTGTGGGGATCGTCTTCAAAGGGCATGTGCACAGACCTTTCACCCAGTTCTAAAAGTGGAGCACTCCCACTGTGCTGTCAGAATTGCCTGAATCAGTCACACTCCTTTTTGGCGAGATGTGGCAAACGCATGTCAGCTGTAGACAGTGCTTAATTGATTTGGCCAGTCAAGACATCATATACAAGACATAAAGCTGTCTTGTCCTGTAGCAATAGGATGGGTACAAATACCCACAGTTTTAAATTTGAATTTTTATACATTGTTTCAATGGTAAGTATGGATAAAATAAAAATACGACTTATTACATAGCACATTAGAGAGGGCTGTGTGTGCTGGTCCTATATATGGATTGTTTTCTGTTCCTAGTCTTGTTCCCTCCCCACCTTTCCTCCCTAGGCTGACATTTTTGTAAAAGATACGACTTGCCAGGCACTCTTAGATGCTTTACACATGTTATTTTGCACAACGGCCCCACCAGGTACGTTTCATCCTTCCCATTTTTCAGATGAGGAAATGGGTATGCAGAGAGGGTGAGGGACCGGCCCAGCATCTCCCAAGGTCACACGGGGATGTAGCGAGTGGCAGAGTGGTGATTCCTGCCCCCGTATCTCCTGCCTACACTGCTGTCTCTACCCCAGTCCCACTTCTGTTTTATAATGTCTTGCTGTAATTTTGTAAGTAACCTCAAATCATTTTTGGAACATGGTGGGGGTATCACTAACCAAACAGATGAAACCTTGCAGCGTATATGTTGCCCCTATTTTTGTTCAGTAATATTTTGATTGAGCAACTCAGCTTCTTAGGATAGCATGAGATACATTGACCAAAATATACCTCTAGAATCAGCCTTGGAGTCCTCTTAGATTCTGGCTGATATCAGATTGGTTTCCCGTTGTTCAGGGTTTGCTTTGGGTAGTTGTGTTGTGTGGTCAGTTAGGGTTTCTTTCGCAAAGAACACAGCTGTGAGTGTTGTTGACAAGTGCTGTTGTGAGCGGGGCTGAAGGGGAGGTGGCAGTAAAGTGTTTCTCTGGTCTGTCGTGGACTGAATAGGTCAGATCCTGCTTGGAAGGACTGTCAGTGGCAGGTGCCGCTTCTGTCACCAGGATGTTCTCTACTCATTTTTAATGCAGTGACAGCCCCAAATAGAAGCATTCTGTCATTCTCTCAATCCGTCCATTTGTGGAAGGATTTTGATCAAAGAGTGCTTTTTGCTTCTTGTTTATTTAGTAAGACACAGCGTCGTATTTCACATAGAAATACCCTGTGTAACAGTAAAAATAAAATTTAAAGGGAAATAGCTCATTTTCTTTGCTCATTTTTCACAGACATGAATTTTATACTTCAAAAATGAAGTCATATAGAAGCACACTTTCCCTATGTTCACTTATATTTACATAATAAATGTAATAATAAATCATAATGAGTAATTTAGTTTGTGTGTTGATATCATTACAGTTATATTCATGTCCTTAATTATTTTCTCTTTGGGAACCAGCTTGAGTTAGTGATACAGAAAGCATGTTTAGTCTCAACAACTTTAAAAAATGAGTAATGAAAGATAGTGATTTCATTTATGTTATTTGAGAAGATGGGCTGTTGAGGGATAAAAGAGCTGGAATATTTTTAGTGTTTGTAGTTTGTTTAGGCAAATACATATTTAAGTAGCATAAGAATTAAATATATTAAAATAGGATTTAAAAATATTTGCTTCATAAGTGAACAGCTCAAATGAAGCGAGTATAGTTGCATCAAGAGATGTTTAAATGTATGTTATTCTGAGGTTTGAAGATACTCAGACCATGTTGTAACTGTTTCTATTCAGTGTTTCACAGAAGAATTTGAGGTCTTCGATGATGTCCCATATTTAAAACATTAGTCAACTTTATTTAGCATAAGTGTTTTAGAAGATTAGAAGTTATTTTTTTGGCAAATAGATTTTGGTTTAGATTTGCCCTTTGAAAAATTTTGCCCCTTATCAGCCTTACATCAGGATTTTTTCTCCTTTTGTGGAATATAGTTTATGTTTTGGGGTTACATTTTCTTCTGTTTTTAGACTTTTTTCTGAAAAAAAATTTAGACCTATTAGTAAATTCTTATCTTAATTAGAATTAGTTATGATCTTTCTTAAAGCAGGTAAAAACATTTGAGTTTCTTTTACTTATTTTTTATTATTTTATATTTAATTGAAGTATAGTTGATTTACAGTATTATATGAGGAGTTTATTTGTAAAAGTGTAATTTTAGTTTCTAAGCAATTAAAAAAAAAGCTTAATTTAAAATTAAGTAACTGGGCTTCCCTGGTGGCGCAGTGGTTGAGGGTCCGCCTGCCGATGCAGGGGACACGGGTTCGTGCCCTGGTCTGGGAAGATCCCACACGCCGCGGAGCGGCTGGGCCCGTGAGCCATGGTCGTTGAGCCTGCGCGTCCGGAGCCTGTGCCCTGCAACGGGAGAGGCCACAACAGTGAGAGGCCCGCATACCAAAAAAAAAAAAAAAAATTAAGTAACTGACTCACAGATGTAGAGAACAGAATTGTGGTTGCCGAGAGGAAGGGGGCTTGTGATGGATGGATTGGGAGTTTGGGATTAGTAGATGCAAGCTATTATATATAGAATGGATAAATAACAAGGTCCTACTGTATAGCACAGGGAACTGTATTTAATATCCTGTGATAAACTATAATGGAAAAGAATATAAAAAAGAATATATATATATGTATAACTGAGTCACGTTGCTGTACAGCAGAAATTAACACATTGTGAATGAACTATATTTCAATTAAAAAAATAAATGAAATTAAGTAACTGTTTAAAAGATATGCCTCCCACATTGTATATCTGCTGAGGACCTTTCTTAGACTTGTATCCATCACCATAATCATTAAGAAGTGCTGTATTTGTTGTTTTCTTAGCAAGGAGCTTGTCTTCCTAATCACATTATCTATTAGAGAAGTAAGTGCTTTTGTCTGTTTGCAACACAACCTTGAACTTGATGTATCAGATTCTGACAATGAAGGCGTCCTCTGACAGGTCACTGCGTTTACCTGGTAAAGGGGAGAATGAAGTTGACAGCTTCATTACCAGCTTGTAGACCACCCCCGCCCCCCCCCCCGCCTTTTTCTTTAAAGAACGTTCAGTATCTAATTAACAGATGGGTTTGTTTCCAAGTTTCTTGTTAAATTCACTTTCTGGACCTTTGCACGGTTCCTTATTGCTGTTTAGGAAACCAGGGCAGCCTGTTGATGGTGCTACAGCCTCCTGTGTTTCTATGGGAGAAGCAGACCCTTAGTTCCATTCTTAGTCAGACACCTGGATGCATGGCCCTGCCTTGCAGCCCAGCCAGCCAGCCTGGGTCCTTCTGGAGCAGGTGGAGAAGGGCTGGCCCCTCTCTGACCCCTCCCCATGTCTGCCACCTGAGACGCCCCCCCAGGGCCCAGTGCTTCTTGCCTCCTTGGGGCTGGGAATGTGTCCCCCACCGCACCTTCTCCCTGGCAGCTGCAGGGGAGGCAGGGCTTCCTGCTGGGGAGGATCCCTGTAAATTGGAGGTTGTCCCGCCAGACGAGGGCTGCCTCTTATTCTGTTTAATTAGACATACCATGTAGCAGGAGAAATAAACCACGTGGAGTCAGCCCTTGTTGGTCGCTGTTTGTATATTTTCCAGAATATACAAACAGCTCATACAACTCAACAACAAAAAAACAAACAACCCAATTGAAAAATGGGCAGAAGACCTAAATAGACATTTCTCCAAAGAAGAAACACAAATGGCCAGTAGGCATCACCACTGCTAATTATTAGAGAAATGCAGATCATAACTACAATGAGGTATCACCTTAACACCAGTCAGAATGGCCATCATTAAAAAGTTGGCAAACAACAAATGCTGGAGAGGGTTTGGAGAAAAGGGAACCCTCTTACACTGTTAGTGGGAATATAAATTGGTACACCTTCTATGGAAAACAATATGGAGGTTTCTCAAAAAACTAAAAATAGAGCTACTGTAAAATCCAGCAATCTCACTCATGAGCATATATTCAGACAAAACTATAATTCAAAAAGATACATGCACCCTATGTTCACAGCAGCACTATTCACCATAGCCAAAACTTGGAAACAACCTAAATGTCCATCGACAGAGGAATGAATAAAGAAGATGTGGTATATATATACAATGGAATATTACTCAGCTATAAAAAAGAATAAAAAAAAACATAAAGGGGACTTCTCTGGTGGTGCAGTGGTTAAGACTCTGCGCTTCCACTGCAGGGGGCATGGGTTCGATCCCTGGTCAGGGAATTCCTGCATGGCTTGTGGTGCAGCCAAAAAACAAACCAACAAACAAAAAAACCCCAAAATAATGCCATTTGCAGCAACATGGATGCAACTAGAGATTATCATACTAAATGCAGTAAGTCAGAAAGAGAAAGACAAATACCATATGATACCACTTATACATGGAATCTAAAATAGGGCAAAAATGAACTTATCTATGAAACAGAAACAGGGACGTGGAGAACAGACTTGTGGTTGCCAAGGTGGGTGTCTGGGAGAGAGATAGAGTGGAGTTTGGGATTAGTAGATGCAAACTATTATATAGAGAATGGGTAAGCAACAAGGTCCTAACATATAGCACAGGGAACTATATTCAGTATCCTATGATAAACCATAATGGCAAAGAATATAAAAAAAGAATGTATATATATGTATAACTGAATCACTTTGCTGTACAGCAGAAATTAATACAACGTTGTAAATCAACTATACTTCAGTTAAAAAAAAACAACAACCCACTTGGAGTCAGGATACCTGGAATTATCCAGTTGCTGCTGTTTCCCTGCTGTGAGACCTTGGACACATCATTTAACTTTTTTTTTGGTGGTTGTAGTTAGTGTGTCTGCTGAGTAGATTGTATTAGGTTACCTCTAATGTTCCTTCCTGCTTTAACATTGCAATGATCTCATAGTTCAGAAGGGGGTTTACAAATGATTGGTTCTTGAAAGTTAGGAAAACAGGATTTTTTTAACATAGAATACACAAACGTTTACCCATCATTGAACAAGAAACTCCTTAGAATTAGGATGTTTAGAATTGAGTATATAATGAATAACTGACATTATAATCTCAGTGTATTACTAATGAAATGCCACGATGTCTGGTGGGGCTGATCTCATATTGTACAGAAATATTGATATTAATATATCAGTAATATCTAAAATATGCTCTTTTAGCTGTTTACTGAAAGTACAGGTTGTCATTCTTTTATTTTCTGTAACCTAACATATTAAGTGCTCCTGGGAGGCAAACATGTAAGAAAGTGAAGTAATATTTATCTATAAACATGTTTAAAATTCCTAAAAGTTTGCAGAATTTAAGTGGTTCATGGAATTTCTTATGTAAACGTGAAGCAGAGAAAAGATTTTTAAAAGTTAGACTCTTGTGATTGAAAAACGATTTAAAATATGATCTCTCTCCTTGTGTTCCTTAATTCAAGGTGGTAAACATCACTGACGCTTTATGTTGGCAGAGGACGAGTTATCTCTGGAACATTCACTGTGATTTTACCAGCTGTCCATGTGGGAGGTGGGAGGTTAAACTAAATGTTTGCTGACATCCACTAACAATCAATTTGTATTTAAATCATTTGCATTTTTTCCTTTCAAGTGGAGCTGTGAGGGATGGTATACTGGAGGCTGTAGTTTGTTGGGTTTCTAATTTTTTTTTTTTTTTTTTTTTGCTGCATGCGGGCCTCTCACTGCTGTGGCATCTTGCGTTGCGGAGCACAGGCTCCGGACGCGCAGGCTCAGCGGCCATGGCTCACGGGCCCAGCTGCTCCGCGGCATGTGGGATCTTCCTGGACCGGGGCACAAACCCGTGTCCCCTGCATCGGCAGGCGGACTCTCAACCACTGCGCCACCAGGGAAGCCCTCTAATGTTTTACTGCATAATACATTAATTATAAGGTGGCAATATTTAAAAATTTAATTTATGCTACCACCCAGATGGCTAGGCTGGGAAACAGGGTTGTTTAATGTAGTCCTGAAAGGTTTGTATATCCCCTTTCAGACAGCACCCTGACTCTGGAGAAGATGCTAGAACCCTCTAGAAGTTAGCTTTGCTCAGGGAGAGGCAGTGCAGGGCTGTGCCCTGGGGCCGCCCCATTCCTTGCATGCTTGTGACTGGGGAGACTGCCTTGAAGGGGAGAGATGGAAGGAATTTGGGGTGGGGTGGTGTCCTGGAGCCTGGAGGGAGGGCAGAAAACAGCAAGTCATGGGGGCAAAAGAGGGATTAGTGTCTCCCAAGAGAGGGATTTGAGAGGAGTGACCAAGAGTGGATAGAGGTGGTCATCACACCATTCTGCGTCCCAGCTGTTGCTTTGGCCCCCAGATGGCCTTGTAGGGCGGTGGGTGATGGGGAGGGCCATGCAGCACCAAGGGACCCACATCACACAGTCCGGCATCTGCCGCCGTGTTGGGCCTCATGTAACACATTTGCCAACCAACCATTATTCAGAAATTATTGAGATCTTCATCACTGACTAATAACCACAGACTACTAGCAGGTGGTAGAAAATGTTGTCCAGTGTCTATTATTAGATTGTGCTTCATCTGCTAATTATAAAAATATCAGTGGTTCATTGTTTTTAATCTCTCAGTTAAAGCTGACTAAGGGAGACTGTTTCTTACTGGTTATGGGAAATCATTTTAATATATAATTTGAATAGCAGTTAGTAAATAGAATGATATTTCAGGCTAAGTAGCCACATCTGTAGTTTTATTTATTAAAAAATGTTGGTTAGATTCAATTGCACATAATTTCATTATTTAATTTAGGAAATTATTGCAAAATATTATCCTTTATTTCTTTATAATTATGGAAAGCGTATTTTAAGGGTTTTTTCCTCCACTGTCTTGGATTTTGTTAATTTGTGATTATGGTTTTCTTTGTTTTTGTCTCAAACCATTTATTTCTCTTTGTCCTTTTTGTTCCCAGACTTGCTGGAGCATTTAGTAGCAAGTGTTAATTCTTCCAACAGACCTAAGCAAACTTTTTGTATCTTTGAAAAAAAAAATCAGTGTGGGAAAGTTCAGTTGATTTCTTAAAGTACAGATTTTCAAAAGTACTGTTTCTTATACTTAAAAAATAGATAGAGGGAGAGAGATTTTAGTAGGTTTGGATGGGTGGCCTAGGAGTCATTGGGCTGTTACTCGGATGAAGGCATCATAGCCCAGGGTCTAGGTTTAGTTTTGTGGGAGTAGAAACTGAGTCTTATTCATGCTCCCCGCCCAGGGAGAATGACTTTTTCTGGGTGAATGAACTTTCAGGACACTGATGTGTAAACCAGAATGTCAGTTTATTAATATACAGTGAAAATAATCCAGCTGTCAGGTGGATTGGACTTTCGTGCTGGATTGTCCCCATCAGAAAAGCTATAGGAGAGCTGTGCTGTACATGGAAGTGGGAATTACATAGATCATTTTGAAGAGCAAAAATTTTTATTTTGATGACGTCCAGTTAATCAGTGTTTTCTTTTGTGGTTCATCTTTTGATGTCATATTTAAGAAGTCTTTGCCTAACCCAAGATCATAAAGATTCTCACCCATATTTTCTTCTAAAAGTTTTATAATTTTGTCTCTTCAATTTAGAACTATGGTCCATTTTGAATTAATTTTTTAAAAGTTAATTTTATTGAAGTATAGTTGATTTACAATCTTGTGTTAATTTCTGCTCTACAGCAAAGTGATTCAGTTATACATATATACACATTCTTTTCATTTTGAATTAATTTTTGTATATGATGCTGGGTACATAATGCTAGTTGTTCCAGCACCATTTGTTGAAACGACTATCTTTCCCCCACTTGGTGACCTTGGCACCTTTGTTGAGGATGTATTGACCACGGATGGTTGGGTCTTTCTGGTCTGTTCTTTTCCAGTGATCCGTGTGCCTAATTTTATGCCACTCCCACACCATTTTGATGATTCTAGGCTTATTAAGTGTTGAAATTAGGTAGCACAAGTCGTACGACTTTGTTCTTTTACAAAATTGTTTTGGCTTTTCTATTCCTTTCTATTTCCATATACATTTTTTGATCAGCTTGTTCATTTCCATAAAGAAGTGTGCTGTGATTTTGATTGTGATTGTATTGAGTCTCTAGGTCACTTGGGGAAAATTGAATGTTACCAGTGTGAGCCTCCTGATCCATGAACGCAGTATTTATTTAGATCTCCTTTAATTTCTCTCAGCAATCTTTACAGGTATAGTATTTTAATGGGTAGCAGAGCATAGACTGTGAAGTGTTCAGATCATGGCTCTGCAGTGACCATGTGATGACCTTGGGCAAGTGACTGAGCTCCTGTGAACCTTGGTGTCCTCATCTGTAAAATAGGGATAGTGCCTCGTGATTTCGTGGAAGGGTTAGATGAAGTAATGTACGTAAAAGGCAGAGTCCAGTGCGCAGTAAAAGTTAGTTGTCACCATCGCTGTCCCTGTTGTCCTTAATGCCCAGGCTGCCCTTGCTCAGCCCCCAGTCGGTTTGGGGCAGCTGCTCGGGCCCCCTTCCTGGTTGCATGGCTGGTGACCACTGCACCTGCCTGCTCTTCGGGCTCTCAGTGGGTTTTCTGACCTTCTCCAGTGGGTCCTGTGGCGTCTCTTTCTTTGTACTGTGTTCATACCATTGATTAGACCTCAGCTTTCCTTCACGTTCAGTCCAGTCTTTTCCCGATTTTCCAGTCTCGGTCTCTGCTTTTGCTCGGAAGATTTTGTCCTAAGTGTTTTTCTGTCCCCAGTGTGCGATGAACCCTCCTATCATGTGTTGGATGAGTTTCGCTTGTGGAGTCTGGGGGCTGCCTCACTCCCCATCACCTGAGTCTCCATTTGAATGTTTTGTAGATTGTGTAATAATTTACGTTGATTAGGATAGCATATTTTAAACGTTTATGCAGGATATGTATTTGTAAATTTTGCCTCATTTTTGGGAAAGTGGGGAAAAGCAGGATGAGATTTTTCCGTATTTTTCTTCTAAAATGTTTTAAAGATGTGAATGCTGTCATAGAAAATAATTTGATGTTGTCTGAGTCAGCTTGTAGTTTTCGTGTTCCTTCCAGTTGTCCGGATCCAGGAAGCCTGCTGTTTGGGAGTTAGACCCTGCCCTCTTACCCCATCCCTGGGGGGTTTACTGGTGGCACTGTCCCTCCCAGGGATGATCCCAGGGCAAGGGTCATGTCTGCCTGTGTGCACATACTCAGGAAGAGTGCTCTGCATTCAGCACTAGATATTCTACTCTTTTCTGAATCGTCAGATATTATGATGTTTATTCAGTATTGATTTTATTTATTTATTTATTTAATTGAACTATAGTTGATTTACAATGTCGGGTTAGTTTTAGGCATACAGCAAATGATTCAGTTATACACACACATATGTGTATATATGTGTGTGAGTGTGTGTGTGTGTGTGTATGTGTGTGTATTCCTTTTCAGATTCTTGTTCATTGTAGGTTATTATAAGATATTGAATATAGTTTCCTGTGCCATACAGTAGGTCCTTGTTCTTTATCTATTTTATATATAGTATTGTGTATATGTTAATCCCAACCTCCTAATTTATCCCTCCCCCACTTCCCCTTTGGTAACCATAAGTCTGTTCTCTATGTCTCTGAGTCTGTTTCCGTTTTGTAAATAAGTTCATTTGTATCGTATTTTCTGATTCCACATATAAGTGATATCATATACTTGTCTTTCTCTGTCTAACTTTTCAGTATTGTTTTTAGAACAAAATATGCTGCTCCCTAACCATGTAATTCTGGGCGAGGCATGTATCTCATCTGTGCTTGCTTCCTTATTTCTAAATGGGGATAAATGGGAACTCATACCCATCTGTTTTGAGGATTACATTGAGTGAAACTCTCAGAACAGCGCTGGACCACAGCAGGTTCTCAGTAAATGTTGGCAGCCTATTTTATTCCAGTTCTTTGAAGAGGGACATCCTATATTTGCTTTGTTCAGTAAAAATCATTTAGCCAAATTGATGGTTTAACTAGTTGTTTCATTGTTTAACCATTCTGCTTACATAGGAAATGCTGAGGGTTTTTTCCATTTAAAATGTGAATGTCCTTGTTTTTACCTCTGAGCTCCTGTAGTAGCTCAGAGATAGTCTTTTGACTCCATGGTGCTATTATTTTTCAAATACTAGGTCACATCAAGTTCAGTTTTATTTTTTAAAATAACATGGAAATTTAACATTCAAATATTGAACCTGATTTTCCAAAGATCCTGTGTTTCACCTTGTGAAACAGAACTGGATTTCAAAGCCATTGCCATAACTTGTTCAAGATCAGAAATTGTCTAAATCCTGCAGATTACCGGATTACAGATGATCTGTCTGATTACCATCCATTCAATCCTTAAGGTCAAAGCTAGTTGTAGTTAGAGCCCCTGGCCTGTTTTGGTACTTAAGTTTTCAGTGTATATACATGAGTGTAGCCTGTATCTTGATAGCTGGTTTCACGAATGAAACCTGTAGTTTAAATGATACGTTGAAATTCATGCGGTAAAGAAAATGACTAAATTGTAATAATTTGGAAGACTGACTTTGATCACATGTTCGGAGAGTCAGTGAGATGGGGTCTTGGCCTTTGATCTCTGTTCTTTGCGTTTATGTGATGGGAAAACTGTCTCCCTTTCCAGCGCCCTGATTCCCACTTTAGATAAATGGTTACAAAGAAATTGTACCTGTGCTGCCAGACTCCCCATGAACCACACAAATCCCTGTGTATTGCATCCTGGGGAATTGTCTTAAATTTTTAACAGAGGAGGGTGACGTCTTGGAATACTCTAAAGGTCTGGGTCTCCACACTGTTAGTCAGTGTTTGATCTCTTGCTCTGTTAGGATGGGTGTCAACTTGCTGGCCAATTTGGCCTGCTTGTAAGATTCATATCAGGGGATGGAACAGCATTTCCTCCTAGCTTTCTCATTGAAAGAGGTCCTGTCTCTGGCAGTCAGGGAAATGTTTGGTAGATGTTCGAGAATTTTATCAAAAGAAAATAGCATGGATGAACTTCCATAGAAGATGCTTATACTCAGAGTATTTAATTTAAGACGATCCTATAAATTCTTCCCTATTATATTTTGCAGTCTCTTGAACAAATAGAAGATGCTTGTACTCAGATTATTTGATCCTATAAATTCTTTCCTATTATATTTTTCAGTCTCCTGAACACTTAAGAGACTGAGGGTGTATTTAAGCAATAGTGTCACTGTTATAGAGATTAAGGAGGGGAAAGTAAAAAACAGTTCCCCTGGAAAACAAAGGAAGGTATCAACTAAAATTGTAGCATACATTTAAAAAAGTATTTCCAAAGGAATAGGCTAGCTTCAAACAGTTAATGTCATTACCCATGTTCTAGAGTTAATGGTAGATAGGCCATAGTATTAGAAGAGTACCAGAGTTTTATAATCTTAGCTCTGCCAGTTTACCTCTCTATATTTACTTTCCTCACCTGCAAAATATGGTTCATAACCACTTACAGGATTTTTGTGGGAAGGAAATGGGATGATATAATACATAGCAAACACCCCCAAATGGCCACTATTATTGCGTAGATTTTCACGTCTGCGACAATAGAGTATTTTGGATCATTTGTCAGTATTGTACTCATACTGTGTGATATTTCTATGTTCTGGGCCTTCTTAAATATAATGATTTGCTTCTTTTCAAATAGAATTTTGACCTTTTCAAAAGTCTGGAATTCACAGAAGACAAGGAATTTTCCAGCACTCCATGAATGGTGATGTTTATATTGGATTGGCTGGAAGCCAGGTGGCAAACACCATTGAAAAGGAGACATAAATTTTTCCCTTTACAAGAGGCTGCATGGTGCCCCTTGCCTGCCCTTGCCCATGGATATCAATGGATGTTATGTGTGTAGAGCAAGGGAAAGGTCTTGCTGCTAAACGTAGGGCCATGTGCTCTATGAGATAAATTAGTATGTTCCCATGAGCTCATGTTTGTCCTAAAAGGTGTCTTTGTCTTGAGGTCCTTAGAGTCTAGCTAGTAGTAAAGAATCAATATTTGGTACGATTTTCAGTGGTTAAATGTTACTAGGATATACTGAGTTTGTCAAAAAACTAGTGGTATTAAAGCCCAAACAAAAATATTTATTAAAATTTTACATGTCAACACTTTGTTAAAGTGACCTTTGGTAAGAAGTTAATTGTTGTTACAAAATTTGAAAGATTGATTTAATTAACACAACACTGCAAATCAACTTATACTTCAGTAAAATGTAAAAAAATAAAAATTAAAGGTTGAATTAAATCTTTTTCCCAAGAGTTTTAAGATAAGTGTACTTGAACCCATAAAGTTAAGGAAAAATTTTCTCATTGTCCCTGGAATCAGAAAATGTAATTCTAATTATTTATAGAATTCTAAAATTTAAATATGTTCTCATTGTCATTTAATTCATGTCATAATTCATTCTACTTATAATGCTCAGTTTTCAAACCCATTTTCTGACTATTCCTTAAATATAAAAGATAAGTAGATTGATGAAAAAACAAATAATCAAGAAGTAGAAATGGGAGTGGATATTAAGAAATTAGAGATCAGCTTTAGTTTTTCCCTTAAGATTTATTATGTGACATGTATTAGCAAGATTAGAACGTTTGGTAAGTTTTACATTGTTGTTTCTCCAGACTAATTATAACTTTTTTCCCTAGAGTTTCTCAAAAATTTCATTATATACAAGTCCTTTATGAACATGTCAAGAGTCTTTGATTTCTCCATGTTATTATAAAGATGAAGTTGCATGATCTAGGGAAAAAGGAGGGTTTTAATTCTTTTCTGGACATTTTATAAGATATGTCTTTTTTATATATATTTATTTATTTTTGGCTTCTTTGGGTCTTTGTTGCTGTGTGCGGGCTTTCTCTAGTTGCAGCGAGCAGGGGCTACTCTTCATTGCGGTGTGCAGGCTTCTCACTGTGGTGGCTTCTCATTGCAGAGGACAGGCTCTAGGTGCGCGGGCTTCAGTAGTTGTGGCACGCAGGCTCAGTAGTTGTGGTGCATGGGCTCAGGTGCTCCGTGGCATGTGGGATCTTCCCAGAGCAGGGCTTGAACCTGTGTGCCCTGCAGTGGCAGGTGGATTCTTAACACTGCGCCACCAGGGAAGTCCCAAAAGAAGATATTTCTGATCCTTGTCTAGCTTGTGAATAATATATATTAAGCAAATACATACTTCGGGTAGGGAAAACAGTTTATAGGGCTCTTCATATCATTATCTTATTAGATATTCTCAAATAATGGAATTTGCTCATTTTACAGCAAAGGACTCAGAGAGGTTAAAATGATTTGTTTTGCTTTAACAGTTGGCATTGCTTAAACAACTTTCTCCTGAGTGTAAGCAAAAAACAGCCCTTGAGACTGGGAAGATGTGTAAATGCATTGTTAAATGCAGCATTGTACTCTGGATGGGATCCTGGAACAAAAAGAGGACATTAATGGGAAAAGTACTGAAATCCAAATAAAGTCTGGAGTTTCATTTTTTAGAAAAAGTATAAGGAGTTAAAAAACTGGGGGTGGGGAAACACGAGGCAAATAGTGTGAAGGCAACTGAACAGATGAAAATATCACATGTGTGCAAGTAGATACAAGACATTTTTATTGTACTGTTGCTTTTAATAGGGAAACTTTGGAAATAGCCTAAGTGCCTGTCAACATTATAATGAATAAATAGAGGGTGGTGTAATTGGGCAGTGAGTGCTACATATTAGGAAAATGAGCTAGAATTGTGTCAACAGAGGTAACTCTAAACTTAATGTAAGTAAATAAAGTAAGTTACCAAAACAAGCCTTCTTTTTGAATATTTTTAATACACTTTCTTTATACTATGTGTCCATCATTACAAAATCCAACAGTACAGAGCATTTATAATGAAAATGAATAGTTTCAGCTCCATTTCTTCCATTTGTCTTTCCCTAAAAGCCATTTGGAATCGTGTCTTGGTTTTTCTGGTGGTTCCTTCCAGGTCTCTAAATAGGATGTTTTTGATGCTATTTTAACAACTATACTAACTGTAGACATTTTCTGTTAATTCCTGTTATGATAGATGAAGAATTACCCTGCTTATAGAATTCTTTTTTGTAATTTAGGGTTTTTTTAAATTTAATTTTTATTTTTTTAACATCTTTATTGGAGTATAATTGCTTTACAATGTTGGGTTAGTTTCTGCTGTATAACAAAGTGAATCAGCTATACATATATACATATCCCCATATCTCTTTCCTCTTGCATCTCCCTCCCACCCTCCCTATCCCACCCCTTCTAGGTGGTCACAAAGCACTGTGCTATGTGGCTGCTTCCCACTAGCTATTTTACATTGGTAGTGTATATATGTCCATGCCACTCTCTTACTTCGTCCCAGCTTACCCTTCCCCCTCCCTGTGTCCTCAAGTCCATTCTCTATGTCTGTGTCTTTATTCCTGGCCTGCCCCTAGGTTCATCAGAACCACTTTTTTTTTTTTAGATTCCATATTATGTGTTAGCATATGGTATTTGTTTTTCTCTCTCTAACTTACTTCATTCTGTATCACAGTCTCTAGGTCCATCCACATCACTACAAGTAACTCAATTTCATTTCTTTTTACGGCTGAGTAATATTCCATTGTATATATGTGCCACATCTTCTTTATCCATTCATCTGTCAGTGGACACTTGGGTTGCTTCGATGTCCTGGTTATTGCAAATAGAGCTGCAGTGAACGTTGTGGTACATGACTCTTTGAATTATGGTTTTCTCAGGGTATATGCCCAGTAGTGGGATTGCTGGGTCGTATGGTAGTTGTATTTTAATTTTTTAAGTAACGTCCATATTGTTCTCCATAGTGGCTGTGTCAATTTATATTCCCACCAACAGTGCAAGAGTATTCCCTTTTCTCCACACCCTCTCCAGCATTTATTGTTTGTAGATTTCTTGATGATGGCCATTCTGACTGGTGTGAGGTGATACCTCATTGTGGTTTTGATTTGCATTTCTCTAATGATTAACGATGTTGAGCATTCTTTCATGTGTTTGTTGGCAATCTGTAAATCTTATTTGGAGAAATGTCTATTTAGGTCTTCTGCCCATTTTTGGATTGGGTTGTTTGTTTTTTTGATATTGAGCTGCATGAGCTGCTTATAAATCTTGGAGATTAATCCTTTGTCAGTTGCTTCATTTGCAAATATTTTCTCCCATTCTGAGGGTCGTCTTTTCGTCTTGTTTATGGTTTCCTTTGCTATGCAAAAGCTTTTACGTTTCATTAGGTCCCATTTGTTTACTTTTGTTTTTATTTCCATTCCTCTAGGAGGTGGGTCAAAAAGGATCTTGCTGTGATCTATGTCATAGAGTGGTCTGCCTATGTTTTCCTCTGTAGAGTTTGATAGTGTCTGGCCTTATATTTAGGTCTTTAATCCATTTTGAGTTTATTTTTGTGTATGGTATTAGTGAGTGTTCTACTTTCATTCTTTTACATGTAGCTGTCCAGTTTTCCCAGCACCACTTATTGAAGAGGCTGTCTTTTCTCCACTGTATATTCGTGCTTCCTTTATCAAAAGTAAGTTGACCATATGTATGTGAGTTTATCTCTGGGCTTTCTATCCTGTTCCATTGATTCTATATTTCTGTTTTTGTGCCAGTACCATACTGTCTTGATTACTGTAGCTTTATAGTATAGTCTGAAGTCAGGGAGCCTGATTCTTCCAGCTCCGTTTTTCTTTCCCAAGATTGCTTCAGCTATTTGGGGTTTTTGTGTTTCCATACAAATTGTGAAATTTTTTGTTCTAGTTCTGTGAAAAATGCCATTGGTAGTTTGATAGGGATTGCATTCAATCTGTAGATTGCTAAGGGTCGTATAGTCATTTTCACAGTGTTGGTTCTTCCAGTCCAAGAACATGGTATATCTCTCCATCTGTTTGTATCATCTTTTATTTCTTTCATCAGTGTCTTATAGTTTTCTGCATACAGGTCTTTTGTCTCCTTAGGCAGGTTTGTTCCTAGATATTTTATTCTTTTTGTTGCAGTGGTAAATGGGAGTGTTTCCTTAATTTCTTTCATATTTTTCATCATTAGTGTATAGCAATGCAAGAGTTTTCTGTGCATTAATTTTGTATCCTGCTACTCTACCAAATTCACTGATTAGCTCTAGTAGTTTTCTGGTAGCATCTTTAGAATTCCCTATGTATAGTATTATGTCATCTGCAAACAGTGACAGCTTTACTTCTTCTTTTCCGATTTGGATTCCTTTTATTTCTTTTTCTTCTCTGATTGCTGTGGCTAAAACTTCCACAACTATGTTGAATAATAGTGGTGAGAGTGGGAAACGTTGTCTTGTTCCTGATCTTAGTGGAAATGGTTTCAGTTTTTCACCATTGAGGACGATGTTGGCTGTGGTTTTGTCATATATGGCCTTTATTATGTTGAGGTAGTTTCCCTCTGTGCCCACTTTCTGGAGAGTTTTTATCATAAATGGGTGTTGAATTTTGTTGAAAGCTCTTTCTGCATCTGTTGAGATGATCATATGGTTCTTCTTCAGTTTGTCAGCATGGCTTATCACATTGATTGATTTGCGTTTATTGAAGAATCCTTGCCTTCCTGGGATAAACCCCACTTGATCATGGTGTATGATCCTTTTAATGTGCCGTTGGATTCTGTTTGCTAGTATTTTGCTGAGGATTTTTGCATCTATGTTCATCAGTAATATTGGCCTGTAGTTTACTTTAATTGTGACATCTTTGTCTGGTTTTGGTATCATGGTCATGGTGGCCTCGTAGAATGAGCTGGGGAGTGATCCTCCCTCTGCTATATTTTGGAAGAGTTTGAGAAGGATAGGTGTTAGGTCTTCTCTAAATGTTTGATAGAATTCGCCCGTGAAGTCATCTGGTCCTGGGCTTTGGTTTGTTGGAAGATTTTTAATCACAGTCTCAATTTCAGTGCTTGTGATTGGTGTGTTTATATTTTCTACTTCTTCCTGGTTCAGTGTTGGAAGGTTGTGCTTTTCTAAGAATTTGTCCATTTCTTCCAGGTTGTCCATTTTATTGGCATAGAGTTGCTTGTAGTAATCTCTCATGATCCTTTGTATTTCTGCAGTGTCAGTTGTTGCTTCTCCTATTTCATTTCTAATTCTATTGATTGGAATCTTCTCCCTTTTTTTCTTGATGAGTCTGGCTAATGGTTTATCAATTTTGTTTATCTTCTCAAAAAACCAGCTTTTAGTTTTATTGATCTTTGCTATCGTTTCCTTCATTTCTTTTTCATTTATCTGATTTTATGATTTCTTTCCTTCTGCTAACTTTTGGGTTTTTTTGTTCTTCTTTCTCTGATTGCTTTAGGTGTAAGGTTAGGTTGTTTATTTGAGACGTTTCTTGTTTCTTGAGGTAGGATTGTATTGCTATAAACTTCCCTCTTAGAACTGCTTTTGCTGCATCCCATAGGTTTTGGATCATCATGTTTTCATTGTCATTTGCTTCTAGGTATTTTTTGATTTCCTCTTTGATTTCTTCAGTGATCTCTTGGTTATTTATGAGTGTATTGTTTAGCCTCCATGTGTTTGTATGTTTTACAGATTTTTTTCCTGTAATTGGTATCTAGTCTCATAGCATTGTGGTCGGAAAAGATACTTAGTATGATTTCAGTTTTGTTAAATTTACCAAGGTTTGATTTGTGACCCAGGATATGATCTATCCTGGAGAATGTTCCATGAGCACTTGAGAAGGAAGTGTATTTTGTTGTTTTTGGATGGAATGTCCTATAAATATCAATTAATTCCATCTTGTTTAATGTATCATTTAAAGTTTGTATTTCCTTATTTATTTTCATTTCGGATGATCTGTCCATTGGTGAAAGTGGGGTGTTAAAGTGTCCTACTATGATTGTGTTACTGTCGATTTCCCCTTTTATGGCTGTTAGCATTTTCCTTATGTATTGAGGTGCTCCTATGTTGGGCGCATAAATATTTAGAATTGTTATATCTTCCTCTTGGATTGATCCCTTGATCATTATGTAGTGTCCTTCTTTGTGTCTTGTAGCATTCTTTATTTTAAAGTCTGTTTTGTCTGATATGAGAATTGCTACTCCTGCTTTCTTTTGATTTTCATTTGCATGGAATATCTTTTTCCATCCCCTCACTTTCAGTCTGTATGCGTACCTATGTCTGAAGTGGATCTCTTGTAGACAGCATATATACGGGTCTTGTTTTTGAATCCATTCAGCCAGTCTTTGTCTTTTGGTTGGAGCATGTAATCCATTTACATTTAAGGTAATTATCTATAGGTATGTTCCTGTTACCTTTTTCTTAATTGTTTTGGGTTTGTTATTGTAGGTCTTTTCCTTCTCTTGTGTTTCCTGCCTAGACAAGTTCCTTTAGCATTTGTTGTAAAGCTGTTTTGGTGGTGCTGAATTCTCTTAGCTTTTGCTTGTCTGTAAAGGTTTTAATTTCTCAGTTGAATCTAAATTAGATCCTTGCTGGGTAGAGTAATCTTGGTTGTACATTTTTCCCTTTCACCACTTCAAATATGTCCTGCTACACCCTTCTGGCTTGCAGAGTTTGTGCTGAAAGATCAGCTGTGAACCGTATGCCGATTCCCTTGTATGTTATTTGTTGCTTTTCCCTGCTGCCTTCAATATTTTTTTTTGTATTTAATTTTTGATAGTTTGATTTGTATGTGTCTTGACGTGTTTCTCCTTGGATTTATCCTGTATGTGACTCTCTGCACTTCCTGGACTTGATTGACTATTTCCTTTGCCATATTAGGGAAGTTTTCAACTATAATCTCTTCAGATATTTTCTCAGTCCCTTTCTTTTTCTCTTCTTCTTCTGGGACCCCTATAATTCGAATGTTGGTGCCTTTAGTGTTGTCCCAGAGGTCTCTGAGACTGTCCTCAATTCTTTTCATTATTTTTTCTTTATTTTACTCTGTGGTAGTTATTTCCACTATTTTATCTTCCAGGTCACTTATCCGTTCTTCTGCCTCAGTTATTCTGCTATTGATTCCTTCTAGAGAATTTGTAATTTCATTTATTGTGTTGTTCATCAATGTTTGTTTGATCTTCAGTTCTTCTAGGTCCTTGTTAAACGTTTCTTGTATTTTCTCTATTCTGTTTCCAAGATTTTGAATCATCTTTACTATCATCACTCTGAATTCTTTTTCAGGTGGACTGCCTATTTCCTCTTCATTTGTTGTGTCTGGTGGGTTTTTACTTTGCTCCTTCATCTGCTGTGTATTTCTCTGTCTTCTCATTTTGCTTAACTTACTGCGTTTGGGGTCTTCTTTTCGCAGGCTGCAGGTTTGTAGTTCTCGTTGTTATTGGTGTCGGCCCCTGGTGGGTAAGGTTGGTTTAGTGGGTTGTGTAGGCTTCCTAGTGGAGGGGACTGGTACCTGTGTTCTGGTGGATGAAGCTGGATCTTGTCTTTCTGCTGGGCAGGATCGTGTCCGGTGGTGTGTTATGGGGTATCTGTGACCTTATTAAGATTTTTAGGCAGGCTCTGTGCTAATGGGTGGGGTTATGTTCCTGTCTTGCTAGTTGTCTGGCATGGGGTGTCTAGCACTGGAGCTTGCTGGTCATTGAGTGGAGCTGGGTCTTAGCATTGAGATTGAGGTCTCTGGGAGAGCTTTTGCTGTTTGATATTATGTGGGGCTGGGACATCTCTATTGGACCAATGTCCTGAACTCGGCTCTCCCACCTAAGAGGCTCAGGCCTGACACCCAGGTGTGGCACCAAGACCCTATCATCCACATGGCTCCAAACTCTGGATTTCCACAGTCCAGAGACCCTCCTTTCTACATCTGTAAATTAGTTTTAATTTTTATCAAAATTGTTCATGTTTATAGTTTAAAAGTCTACACTGCTTATTATAGAAATCAGTGCCTTCTTTAACCACTCACCCCACTACCCCAGCCATTTTTAGTATTAAAATCATGTCATTACATAACATGTTTGTGGATGGACTTTTTGAGTTTCTGTTTCATGTGTTGTCTGTTGGGCTCTTTCTGTGGAAGGTGAGTGTCTGTTCCCCTCCCCACCCCCGGCCATCAGATGCATCCCGCCCCATCCTCTGTCCTCCTGGTGTGATCAAGTCATTCATTTGTCCAGATCAGTATATTCTGTGTTCACAGTGTTGTGATGTAGTAAATGCTATTCACAGCTGAGGCACGGAATAATTGTGATGACTTTTCCTTCCGTGGACAGCTTTTTGTGTTGCCTGGAGTTAATAATTGTCTTGTTTTTTGCTTAGTTTTCTATGTACTTATCTCACGTATTGTCTCCCAGTTATAATTTTCTCTCAGTACATTCAGATACATAGTTTTATCTGTTTGGATACTGTGCTCTGTTCTGGATCAGTTGACCTGTGTCCTGGGTTGCTCAGCCATCATTCAGGGACCATTAGTCTGTCCCCTGGTTGGATCCCTGTTTGCAGGGTCCCATGCCTTCCTCTTTCTTGCTTTGCAGCCAGGCTTTGGTCTACTCCCTTCTCAAGAAGCACCCTGAGGAAAGCGGCAGGGAGGATAAATTTTGTGAGACCTCAGGGGTCTGGAAACTTTTATTGTGTGTTACACTTAATTGCTAATCTCTAGGTTGAAAATAAGTTTCCCTTCACAATTTTGAAAGTCTGATCTGTTGTCTTTGGGCTTTCACTATTGCTGTTAAGAAATCTCAAAATCTTTCTCCCTCCTTGTCTCTCTCCTTTTTTTTTTTTCTGAGCAATTTTAGGACAGTGATTCTCAACCCTGGCTCCTCGTAAAATTGTCTGCAAATTTTGACCAAATCCTAGTATGAGAGATTTTGAAATAATTGATCTGGAGTGCAGCCCAAACATAAGTATTTCTGGAAAGTTCCCTGGTAGTTGTGATATGTAGCCAGGGTTGAGAACCTCTGTTTCAAGGTTCTTGTCTTGAATACACTGACTTTTCACAGTACACCGCGATGGGGGTCTCTTCATCCATCGTGCTAGGTGCTTGGTTGTCCCATTAATCTGGAAATTTATGTCCTTTAAATTTGGGAAGGTTTTGATTTTCTTCCTTCAAGTTCTCCTGTTCTATTCCTCTGCTTCTATCTTCTGTTTTCTTTAACTTTTTCCTTTTTGTTTTTTTAAATGATTTCCTCAGTTTGATCTTACAACCTTTACATTGAGTTTTTCTTCTTTATTGTATTTTTATTTTCCAAGAGTTTACCTTTCATGCTCTGAATATTCTGTTTTTATGGACTCCTATTCTTACCCACCCACCCACGTATTTATTGAGATGTATGGTAATTGACATATACCATTGTGTCAGTTTAAGGTGTACAAGGTGATGATTTGCTATATGTGTATATTGTGAAAATATTATCACAATAAGATTAGTTAACACATCTGTCACCTTACATAGGTATCTTTTTTTGTGTGTGGTGACAACACTTAAGATTTACTGTCTTAGCCGGAGGGATGGATTGGGAGTTTGGGGTTAGTAGATGCAAACTATTATATATGGAATAGATAAACAACAAATCCTACTGTATAACACAGGAAACTATGTTAAATATCTTATGATAAACTGTAATGGAAAAGAATGCGGAAAAGAATGTATATATATGTATGACTGAACCACTTTGCTGTACAGCAGAGATTAACACAACAGTGTAAATCAAGTGTACTTCGATAAAGTAAATTTAAAAATAATACTCTCTTACCACCTTTCAGGTATATTATGCAGTATTGTTAACTATAGCCACTATGCTGTACATTAGATCCCCAGAACTTATTCATCTTATAACTGAAAGTTTGTACCTTTTGACCAATACCTCTCCATTTCCCCCACCCCTGGCAACCATCAGTCTACTCTCTGTTTCTGTGAGTTTGTTTTTGTTTTAGATTCTACATGTAAGTAAGATCATATAATATTTTTTCTCTGTCTGACTTATTTTACTTAGCATAATGCCTTCAAGGTTCATCCATGTTGTGGCATATGGTAGGCCTCCCTTCTTTTTAGGGCTGAATAATATTTCATTGTATACCTCACATTTTCTTTATTTATTTATGGACACTTAGGTTGTTCCCATATCTTGGCTGCTGTGAATAATGCTGGAACAAACATGGGGGTGCAGATAGCTCTTCAAAATAGTGATTTCATTTTCTTCTGATATACACTCAGAAGTGGGATTGCAGGGTTACATTTTATTTTTTTGAGGAACCTCCATACTCTTTTCCATAGTGGCTGCACCAATGTATATTCCCACCAACTGTGCGCAAGGGTTCCCCTTTCTCCACATCTATACCAACACTTGTCTTTTGTCTTTTTGATAACAGCCATTCTGACAGGTGTGGTGATACCTCATTGTGGTTTGATTGGCATTTCCCTGAGGATTAGCAATGTTGAGTATCTTTTCATGTGCCTGTTGCCGTAGATGGCCTCCTATTCTTATTTTATGGATGCAATGCCTTCCCTCCTTTCCAAAGATGTTAATAACTTTCTGTTAAGTTTTCACCTCCCTTCCTGGCTCTTTTTCCTCTAAGTCCATTTTTAAACATCCATCATTTGTTTCAGTGCCCTCCTTTCCTGTTAGAGGCTTTCCTCAGTGCTCTTCCTTGGCTGCCTGCTTGCTCATGTTTAAAAGGTGATCGTGAAGCTCTGTGTCAATTTTAGCCTTTCCTCTGGGGTGATCTGGCTGGGCCACTGCATCAGGGTGGGGGTGGGGGAGTCCCTGCTATCAGTGTCTTAGGGTCTTTTCTCTTGGGCTGCTCAGATTCTTCAGAGAATACGGTTTTCAGCTCCAGCTGAGGGAGCCCAGTGGGTGGAAGGTGGTGGGAGGATGTCCAGTTTTTTTTTTTTTTTAATGTTAATTTTATATTGGAGTATGGTTGATTTACAGTGTTGTGTTAGTTTCAAGTGCACAACAAAGTGATTCATTTATACATATACCTAGGTCTATTCTTTTTCAGACTCTTTTCCCATTTAGGTTGTTACAGAGTATTAAGTAGAGTTCCCTGTGCTATACAGTAGGTCCTTGTTGATGATCTGTTTGTATATAGTAGTGTATACATGTTAATCGCAACCTCCTAATTTATCTCTCCCCTCCAGCCTTTTCCCTTTCATAACCATAAGTTTGTTTTTTAAGTCTGTGAGTCTGTTTCTGTTTTGTAAATAAATTCATTTGATAATTTTTTTTAGATTCTACATATAAGTGATAGCGTAGGATATTTGTCTTTCTCTGACTTACTTCACTTAGTATGATCATCTTTAGATCCAAGAGGATGTCCAGTTTTTGTGTGACCTCCTTTGTCATCTGTGTCTCTCGTGCAGATGAGACCCTGTCTCTCTAACCCTCTCTCCAGGGGATGAGCCTACAGCCTTTTTGTCAGTTGGGCCATCATGGAGGGAGGGGTATCTGCTTCTGAGGCTGTCCCTTCTGTTTCAAGGCCCGCCCCCCTTCCTTCCAGAGCTACCTGGTCCATTAATTTCTGGTGGGGACCCAGCAGGGTTTATGAACCAGGCTGCTTCTGCTATTGGCTGAGGATTCAGCTCTTTGTCTGTCGGGTCGGGCATCACCAGTTCTTTTGCTTTCTGGCTTCCAGATCTTGTTCCTTTTTTTTTTTTTTGAATTTTATTGAAGTATAGTTGATTTACAATGTTTTGTTAGTTCCTTCTGTACAACAAAGTTACTCAGTTATACATACATATATTCTTTTTCATATTCTTTTCCATTATGGTTTGTCACAGAATATTGAATATAGTTCCCAAATCTTGTTCTTAACAATTCTTTTTCCTTTCTCCTTGTTTGTAGGGGGATATCATAAAAGTAAATCCCCTTACTGTCAATGGTAGTGCTTTCAGGAGAGGAGAGGAGAGCTGGGAGGTCAACCTGCCCTATTTAATCAGAACTGAATAATGTGATTGTGACAAGTGAAAGATAAAGAGATGGTAAAAGGCTTCAGATTGTCATAATGATTCGACTTTGCACATCAGCTCTGACCTCCAGTCAGGTTACTTGGTGTATAAGTGTCTGCAGAGACCTGGCAGGAGCTTATGTTTGGTGTTCTTTCGTGGTGGATCTAGCTGCCGTTCGTTGGACGGAAGAGTTAAATTTGGAAAAGTTATTTAAACTCTTCTGCTGCAGTGAAGGTTGACAGCCGGTATTAAAATAAAATGTTTAGTTTAGAAACCCTAAAAATGCTGTGTCGGTTTCCACCAAAAGAGCTTACATTTTCTCCTTAAATTACTTGTTGACTGTGGCATTTTAAACATTTTTTTCCACAATATCAGGTCTACCTCACCCAGATGTCACAAAGAAAATTTAGAAATTACAACTCATATCGATTCTTTTATTGTATATTTAAAATAGAAACTGTGTAATGTAATGTTTCATTTTAAGACCTTTTTCTTCCTTTAGGGAATTGATAACAGCATCTCAAGGAACTTTTAATAAGAATATGTTTTGGGTGTAAGTTTTTGTCATTACTTACATATCAGGGACAATGTGTACATTCTTCACTGCGTATTCTTTTAAATTGAGAAAACCAGTGTGAAATTAGGCTGTATTTGCTGAACTAAGAAAAAGCCAGATTTTTAATGTTTAATGTTTATACTAACCAGAAACTTCCTTTTTCTGGTAAATATTTTTCTCCTCTTCAGTGTTCTTGCCTATCTCAGAACCTCTTTTGGTTGTTAAAATTCTCTGTGGGTGGTTTGTTTTCCCTCTATTTTATTTCGCAAAACTTAAAATCTGTAGGAAAGTTGAAAGAAGAGTTAAATGAACTCTGTGTATACCCTTCACTTAGGTTCACTGGTTATTAATATTTTGGTGACTTTGTGCTCTGTCTCTATATTTTTAATTTTTATTGAACCATTAAACATTGTTTACACATCATGCCACCTTGTCCCTAAATAATTATGTATGTCCTCAGAATATGGACTTTCTCTTACATAATCAGCATACCATCTTCATCCCTAAGAAAATGTCTGTAATAGTAACTAACATATAACACACATTCTTCCCTCATTTTTCCCAACCTTTAGCTCTCCACCCTCCCCTGGCCCCCAGGACCCCAAGATCCAGACAAGGATTACATATTGCACTTGGTTGGTATATATCTTTAGTCTCATTTTATTCTAGAAAAGACCCCCTCCTCACCAGTTGTCTAAAAGAATGTTCCACATCTGTATTTTTATTATGATCCTTGCTTGATTCAATTATTGTAAAAATTATGAACATTTCTTTCTCATTGATGAGCTGGTACTCTTCTGTAAAGAATTTTCTTCTCCCCACCCCCTCTTTTCTTTTTTAAACATCACTGTTGACTCATGGATTCTTTTTTTTACTCAGTGTGTTAGAATCCATTACCATTGCTATTCTTTTTGACGCTTAAATTGTCCCAGTTTTGGCTAGTGGGAGCCCCTTGCAGCCGGCTTCTGTGTCTTTTTACCACATTCTTGTTAATCTTGAAGCATCCCTTTGCTTTCTGGCACAAGATGTTTACAGCTCACCTTGTGCTTTACATGTCCCAGACCTGCAATCAGTTCTCTCTCTAAGGAGTCCTGGTTTATTTCAGTGGCGATTTGTTTTCAGAAGTTGAGATCTGGGTGCTAGATGTGTTTATTGTTACCTGGTTACCACTGCTTCTAGCTCCTTTCAATGGAAAATAGCTAGGAAATAGATACCTGTTTTCAAATCGTAAGTTTATTAATGATGGTCACTATTTGAATCTGGTATCACGGGGTTCTTCTTTGGTTCCTAACAGCATTTGTATATTTACCTAATTGCTCTCTCACAGAATAGTGCCTCTGTTTCTACATCTCATCCTTAACAGTCTTATTGGGTTTCAAGGTACAGAGACTCGCCCAGGCTACCTACAGGAAAAGGATGAAAGGATAAAGGATTTAGTGTAGGGATACATGGTGGCCCGGATCTAAGGCAGCTTTTGGCATCAGCTGCTTCTGTCCACCTGCTCTCTTGGCCTTGGTTGGTATTTCTTTTTCGTTCTAGGCATCCCTGCTTCTCTTCTCCCACCTTCAGCCTTCCCAAGTGTGGAGGAATTTATCAGGCTGATTATTTACCTGCTCATCAGTAGCATCTGTTGGATGGTACCTTTGGTATTATTGGCCAAGGGCAGGGCGGTGGGATTTCTTTTCTTGAAAGCATCTGGCTGCTTTCTCCTGTTCGGGCATTGTAATCACTGGACACTTTCAGGTTTTGTGAACTGGTACAAACTGGCTTTTATTTTTCTTAGAATGGCTGTATATTCCTTCCCCCAGAAGTATGGTTAATGGTGTATTTATTATTTTTTTTCTGCGGCATGCGGGCCTCTCACTGCCGTGGCCCCTCACGCCACGGAGCACAGGATCCGGACGCGCAGGCCCAGCGGCCACGGCCCACGGGCCCAGCCGCTCCGCGGCATGCGGGATCCTCCCGGACCGGGGCACCCGCGTCCCCTGCATCGGCAGGCGGACTCCCAACCACTGCGCCACCAGGGGAGCCCCGGTTAATGGTGTATTTTAAGCTCCTGAGTAATTTAGAAAATAAGGTAGTAAAACGTGTCTAGTTTCCAGCTTGCCAACTAGCAAACTGTAGTCTCTTTCTGAACAAATGGAAGTCAATACACAGGGCAGATATATTTAGCTACTGACGACATCTTAGAGGGATCCCAAAGGAGGAAAAGGGTGTGTTTCCTCCCTAGATTTCTGAATGAGAAGAGAAAGTAAGTGCCCAAAGTGTGTGAACTTGATGTTCTAAGAAGAGTAATTTTTAAAAAATCTATTATAGGTGTTAGTGACTGAGGATTAACAAGACAATTTGTGAAATGTAGCATAAAATAGTGAACATAAGCTTTCAACTTAACAGACTTAAGTTCCAAATTTGGCTTGGCTTATTCACACTTTGTGACATTGGGTAGTTGACTAATGCAGTCTGAGCCTCAGTTTTCCCTTTTGTAAAATAGGCATCCTAACATCTACTATCTACCATAATAGGTAGTAACTGTGAGAAATCAGAGAGGATTAGACCAAAAAATTTTTATTAACCTTACTTTCTTATAAGTCAGAAATCCCAGCTCTGGAGAAATAATGGATCCCCAGTGAAAGCAAGTAAAAGCATGGCCAGGAAGGGTAGTAGAAGGACCGTCTCTAAGATGTGTGATCTGGACACCCAAGGAGCAGCAGTGAGAGAAGTTGGGGGCAGCCCTGGCTGGAGGTGGACTTGCTGGGCTGCATGGTGGAGGCTGGAGCCAGACACCTTGTTGGGGCAGGTGAGGTGAGTTCCCATTCCCACCAGTGACTCTTTTTTTTTTTTTTTTTTTTTTGCGGTACGGGGGCCTCTCACTGCCGTGGCCTCTCCCGTTGCGGAGCGCAGCCTCCGGACGCTCAGGCTCAGCGGCCATGGCTCACGGGCCCAGCCGCTCCACGGCATGTGGGATCTTCCCGGACCGGGGCACGAACCTGTGTCCCCTGCATCGGCAGGCGGACTCTCAACCAGTGCGCCACCAGGGAAGCCCCCACCAGTGACTCTTGAGTGACTCCATGCTCAGTATGGGAGCTCCAGGAGCTGAGAGGTGGGAGGGGTAGACTGTCTCATCCTCCACTCCCCCCACCCAGGGAGATGATGTTTGTTAGTTTTTCTTGCCTAGTGTGTGATTTGTTTCTAAAATGTGTTGAATGCCCTCACAAGTGGCACATTCTGGTCTAGCCAGTAAGTGGAAGTGGTAGGCCATGTCAAGTGGCATTACCCTCTGTCCTTAATTGGTGTTCTTTGTGCCAAGGACTTCTCCCATAGAGTTTCACTGTGTTGATGAATATTTGTAAATAAGCACAATATTTTATATGGCAGCAGCATTCACAATAGCCAAGAGGTGGAAGCAACCCAAGTGTGCATCAACAGCTGAATAAACAAAATGTTGTCTATACAGGCAATGCAATATTATTCATCCTTAAGAAGGAAGGAAATTCTGACACCTGCAACAACATGGATGGACCTTGAGGACATTGTGCTGGGTGAAATATGCCAGACACAAAAAGACACATACTGTATGAGTCCACTTATATGTGGTACCTGGAATAGTCAAATTCATAGAAACAGAATTACCAGGAATGGTGGATAGAGTGGGGGCAGAAATGGAGGAGTTGTTTAATGAGTATAGTGTTTAAATTTTATGAGATGAAAAGTTCTGGAGGTTGGCTGCACAGCAATGTGAATATATTTAACACTAATGAACCATACCCTTAAAAATGGTTAAGATGGTAAATTTTATGTTATACATTTTTTAATAAAATAAAACACAGGAGTTTAAAGATACTGTTTGTATTTATATACAATAGAGATATGTGTATATGTAAACATGCACTAACATATGTATCTATATATGTATGGTTATAATACACAAATATTTAAAAACTAGCGTAGACTTATATGTATTTCATATTGTGCTATTTCAAACAGTATTTCTAGAAGATAAAAGGCTAAAAGATACACAGACTAAAAATGATACAATCTTTCCACAGGTTAATGTACATATTCATGTTGAAAAAATTTAAAATTTTACTTTTAAGAATGTATTATAAGGGAGAAGTCGGTATGCATAAAGGTTTAATAAGGGTATTGGTTACAGCACTATTTATAATAATAATGAAAAGTTGGAAGCAATTCTAATTGCTAATTGGAGAATTGGTTAGATTATGGTGTATCCATCATTTCATTGGAATAGATGGTTGTGGAGATACATCTTGACATTGAAGGATATCTTGATTCTGTTAATACTTGAAAAAAATGTAGGTTTCATGTATAAATGACAGAACTCAAGATTCTTTACATACTGTGCTGTAGCCATTGTAACAGAGGGATTCTCTTGATTATGCAAATTATTCTAGCCCTTTTTTCAAAAGCTGGACACCAACTAATAGTGTATTTTATACAATTCAGTATTTCATAAGCTTTTGCTACTCAAAATATTTGAGGAGGAAGAACTTAATAACATCTTTCTTTATGACTATATAATTAAATTAAGTGTTGTTCAGGTCTGATTTTTAAGAGAGTGTATATTTTATGAGAGTTGCCTTTCTTTCCTAATATTCATTTATCAGGTTAACATTATTCACTTGTACAGAGAAAGTTATTAAACAATTCCATGTTAGAATCTCTTCATAGACATGCTTCTTTTTCTTTCTTTTTCTTTAACAATGGCATTTATTTGGTCATTAATAATCAACAAATAAGATGATCAAGAAATACCCATGATTAATTAGTGTGCTTCTCTGTAAGCTTTGAGTTTCATTCTGAAGAGATGGAAGTCTAATTTTATCTTTTGTGGTATATGTTACAGTGTTTTATATTTTTCCATGCTAACTCTGGTGAGAATTGCAGCCTGTCTTAAATAATGAAATACTTAAGCCCATAAAATACCTAAGCTATTTTGTGCAGTGTCTATGAATGCAAAGCATTTAGTCTAGTTTGTTTTAGAGAAGCCTGACCTTCCAAGTCAAGTCTTGATTTAAGTGACCTTGGTTAAATTACTGTATCTCTCTGAGCATCAGTTTACTCATCTGAATTTTAACTTTTGTAAATAAAGTATTGTTCATCTGAGGTGCATTTATCTTAGGCAGTTCACTGTACATGCCCAGTTGCCGGGTTCATTGTGCCATCTTGTGCTCTGAGAGTTTGAACATCCTCATGCCTCACTTACAAAATGGGAGGAGTCATTGTATGCATTTCATAGAGTTATTGTGAAGTGGATGTGAGTTACTGCATGTCGATTTCTTGGAAGAGTGCCTGGTAACTCAATCATGCGATAAATGCTATTGTTATTATCTTAGTTCAGAATCTGTGATGGTACTTTACAATTTAAAACTTTTAATGTTTCAGTAAATAAGAACTTACCAATTAGTGGATATATATATATATTTTTTACTATGCAACACATCAGGGTTTCAGGGAAATTGCGCTGTGCCTAGTCATCAATTTAGATTTTGCTTCTCCAGGGAGCTGATGTCCTATTGCAGTAGACTAAGATCAAAAAAAGGAGCAGAAGATTCCTAAAAATCAGGATTCTGTCTGACCTTGGAGTTGAGAACTTAGGCTGTTTTCTCCTGAAGATTCTGATGGCCATCAAGTCCTCCTGAACCCATTTTCTCAGCCCTTGCTTTCTGATCCTCTAGTGCGGGAATTTTAAGAAGGCAGCACATGGCTCACATTCAGGCGATGGGGGATGTTCTGCCCCATCACTGATGGACCTTTGGTTTCCGTGCTTAGGACAGTTTGCTATTCTTAGGTACATCTCGGGTTAAAAATGTACTAGGACTGGGATGCTAGGAGCATGATATCAAGGGAAGGAATAATCCAGATCTTCAAGGCTTGGTGATAAATGCAGAAATCAGCAAGTAGGTCTTTGGCTCTTGTCTTTGGACTGATCGGGAACTCCAACACCGGAACGTGGTCAGACAAAGATTAGGGTTAAATGCTGAAGAATTTAGGGTTGTTACCTGCTAGTAGAACAAACACATGTTTATCAAATGCGAGGGATCACTAAGAAATGGGTGAATCTGAAAGTTGTAAGGATTGTATCTTATCACAAGCCACATCTTGGAGGGGGGATGGGATCACATCCTGGAAGCAGCTCTTGTTGCTTTTTCTTTTTACAAGATTTAAGACCCAGGGCTTCCCTGGTGGCACAGTGGTTGGGAGTCTGCCTGCCGATGCAGGGGACACGGGTTCGTACCCTGGACCGGGAGGATCCCACGTGCCACGGAGCGGCTGGGCCCGTGAGCCATGCCCGCTGGGCCTGACCGTCCGGAGCCTGTGCTCCTTAACGGAAGAGGCCACAGCAGTGAGAGGCCCGTGTACCACAAAAAAAAAAAAAAAAAAAAAAAGATTTAAGACCCAGAGGCACTTACTTTAACTCATGTGTGACAGGCACTGAGGTGAGTGGTGAGGATGAGCAGATGATTCCCTAGAGGCTGAAGGATAATGGCACAGAATGAACATGTAGGTGTAGATGAAGAGGCTCATAGCTGCTGGGTGTCCTTCAAGTATAAGGAAACCGGGCTAAGAGCAAAATAACAAATGAGGAAGACTCCGTCAGTAGACCTCCAGATCTGTAATCCTTTTGTTATATTCCTGCCTCAGTTCTGTACAATGAGACCCTGGACAGTTTTGTTTTCTTTTTGTTCTAATTCATGGTATTGCTTAGAGGAGGCAGAGATGAAGGGAAGACTCCCAGTTCCTTGGAATCCAAGGACTTCTTAGACTGACTCAGTCTCTGTGATTTTACATCCATGGAAGAAATTGGCCGTCATGAAATAGGCACAAGGAATATGGATATTTAAATTGTTAGACTTTCGTTTGCATTTTTATTTTTTATTTTAAAGTTTTTATTTTGTATTGAAGTATAGTTGATTTACAGTGCTGTGTTAGTTTCAGGTGTATAGCAGAGTGATTCACTTATACATGTACATATATCTATTTTTTTTCAAATTCTTTTCCCATTTAGGTGATTACAGAATATTGAGTAGATTTCCCTGTGCTATACAGTGGATCCTTGTTTGCATTTTAAAATATTCTAACACGATGCAGCAAAATAAATGGTGATTGTTTCCCTGTTCCCTGGTGGGGGAGATGCTTCTTCCCCATTCAAGATGTGTGCTTCACATGGTGGAGATGCCATCATGTAGCCCTCCCTGTCCGTTTCAGGGGAGTAGAGGTAGCCCAGCCTGTCTGGTGAGTTTGGGATGAAAAGGCAGGCATGTGCCCCCTCCCCCCACTTTCTCCTCTGTGTGTCACCCCCCCACCCCACTCCCCCACCCCCCCCGGCTGCCAGTGCTACAGGGACATGCGGTCCCACCCCCAGGGCACCTACTGCCTGCAGCTGGGAGGTCAGTCTGTTCAACCAGGGGGTGGGGTTCAGTGTTTGGAAATCACCTCCTTGTCTGCAGTAAGCAGTGGCCTCCGGTTTAGGTTTTATGGGGAGTAAACGTGACACTTCGGTCTCCCATTTGCCTTCTCGTTTCTCTCCTCTTATCCATCTAGCTATGTTATTTCTCTTAGTGCTCATCAGGTTTATTTCATTTCTGAATTGGTTTAGAGTTTGGACAGGAAACAGTGTTTCTCCTATTTGCTGGCTCTCCTGAAGACATAGATCCTTGCTTTCCTTATGCCTTGCATTTCTGAGTTGAATTCCATGCCATTTATGATTTGTGTAGAGAAACCACAATTCATTCAAGTAAAGTATTAGGAGCCATTGCCAAGGAAAGAACAATCAGCTGTGAAGGTGCATGTTCATCTCTGCATGAAGATGATCAAGATTCATTCTTAATTTCTAGTGAATTAATCTGTAGAGCGTAAAGGTCCCTGTGAGTGCCTGTTAGTACTGGCCCAGATGTTCCACTACCATAATTATCAGTAACATTTCAAATGAACTGTCATGATGTCTATATCCTTGAAACTTACTTTCCTCTAGGTCTTGATTTGACTGTGATCTTTGGAGAGACAATTTGTTTTTGTAATACTATTCAGGATAAAATCTCTGGATGTGATAAAGGGGGTTTAGTGAGCAAGAAAAGTTTTTTAAAGATTTTAAAAATAAAAATGAATAACAGGTTAGTTTTTAGTATAAAGGTTTAGTATAAAGCTTAAGTTCAGAGTCCTCTTTTTCACTCAGAAAATAAAAAAATTAATCACTTAGGAGCTCCTTCAGGGTGGTTTCTTTGTGCCTTTGTCATGTCCCCTATGCTTTGTGTTTTGAGTACTACCTTCCTTTTCTGACATGACCGAATGTTCTAGGCTCATTTTGTATCTTCCCTGCCCCAGCCTTGGAATCAACCATTTCTCCCAGGAGCCTTGGTTCCTTTTTTCAGAGATGGTTTGAGAAACCAGTATCTCAGCACTGGGCCTTTGAAATGTTTTGTCATCTGATTTTAAGAGTACTGCTAGTATTTTGGAATCATATCTTATAAAACGTTAGACTGGTTTTCAGTTATTAACTGACATAGTTACTGGTGGGACTTCGGTGGTCCAGTGGCTAAGACTCCGAGCTCCTAATGCAGGGGGTCCCGGTTCGATCCCTGGTCAGGGAACTAGATCCTGCATGCTGCAACTAAGAGTTCACATGCTGCAACTAGGACCCGGTGCAGCCAAATAAATAAATAAATATTAAAAAAAAAATAGGTGAAATAGTTACTGGCACCCGCTATATGCATAATTATGATGGTTATAGTTTCGTTTAGAGGTAAGAAGGAGATATTTAAGGTTAAGCTTCAAATTATGTGAGCTGTGGGATGCTGGCTGTGCTTGCGGCTGTGACCAGAGGCTCCCTCCTTGCTGAGCAGGGTTGGGGGAGGCTTCTTTATTGCGGTGAACCTTTGACTAGTCCCAGCCCCGCTCAGCTGTAACCTTTTTTTTTTTTTTTTTAATTGAACTATAGTTGATTTACAATGCTATGTTACTTTTGCTGTACAGCAAAGTGATTCAGTTATACATATATATACATTCTTTTTATATTCTTTTCCATTATGGTTTATCACAGGATATTGAATGTAGTTCCCTGTGCTATACAGTAGGACCTTGTTTTTATCCATCCAGTGTAAAATAGCTTACATCTGCTAATCCTAAAACTCCCAGTCCAACCCCCACCCCCCCCCCAGCAACCACCAGTCTGTTCTCCATGTCTGTGATTCTGTTTCTGTTTTGTAGATAGGTTCATTGTGTCATATTTTAGATTCCACATATAAGTGATATCATATGGTATTTGTCTTTCTGTTTCTGACTGACTTCACTTAGTATGATAATCTCCAGTTGCATCCACGTTGCTGCAGATGGCACTATTTCATTCTTTTTTATGGCTCAGTAATATTCCATTGTATATATGCATCTTCTTTATCCATTCCTTTGTCGATGGACATTTAGGTGGTTTCCATGTGTTGGCTATTGTAAATAGTGCTGCTATGAACATAGGGGTACATGTATCTTTTTGATTTAGCTTTGTCTGGATACATCCCCAGGAGTGGGATTGCTGGGTCATATGGTAGTTCTATTTTTAGTTTTTTAAGGAAACTCCATACTGTTCTCCATAGTGGCTGCACCAACTTACATTCGCACCAACAGTGTAGGAGGGTTCTCTTTTCTCCACACCCTCACCAGCATTTGTTATTTGTAGAGTTTTTAATGATGGCCATGCTGACCGGTGTGAGGTGGTACCTCATTGTCGTTTTGATTCAGCTGTAACCTCTTCTTTCTCTCATTCTTGAAAGAGCTCCATTGTTGCTTCACCTGCTACCCTCAGCACTGATCACACTGTTTGCATCTGGCTTTCCCAAGAATCTGTGAGCTCCTTGAGGGCACGGATTGTGTCTCACCTTTGTATAATCTTTAGCACAGAGTATAGTAAATGAGTACTTCTGGGTGTTATGGATTGTGAATGAACTGAATTCAGAGAATCATATATACAGTATTACAGAATCGTTCCTGAACGATATGCAAGTTTGAAAAGCTGAGTAAATATACCAGGTTCAAATGAAAGTTCAAGATGGTAGTAAGAGTCACTGACCTGATCCGGGGTTAATGATTACATGAATGTCCTCACAGTTCTCTGCTGCAGGACTTGAGGAGGTGGCTGGGAGTTGGGAGACTTTGCCAGAGGAAGTGACATTTGGTTTGGTTTTATTTTTTTCCTCGTTAGTGATTTTAATATGATAATATTTTGATATATTAAATTAAATTATTTCACTTGTTTCTTTTAAAAATTTTTTTATAATTAATTTTTATTGGAGTATAGTTATTTACAGTGTTGTGTTAGTTTCTACTGTGCAGCAAAGTGAATCAGTTATATATATACATATATCCACTCTTTTTTAGATTCTGTTCCCATATAGGTCATTACAGAGTATTGAGTAGAGTTCCCTGTGCTGTACAGTAGATTCTTATTAGTTATCTATTTTATGTATAGTAGTGTGTATATGTCAATCCCAATTTCCAAATGTTGTGTTAGTTTCAGGTGTACAGCAAAGTGATTCAGTTACACATATACATATATTCATTTTTTTTAGGTTCTTTTCTCTTATAGGTTATCAGAGAATATTGAGTAGAGTTCCCTTGTTGGTTATCTATCTTATATATATATATGTAGTAGTGTGTGCATGTTCATTCTAAGCTCCTGATTTATCCCTCCCCCCCCATGTTTCCCCTTTGGTAACCATAGGTTTGCTTTCTATGTCTGTGAGTCTGTTTCTGTTTTGTAAGTAAGTTCATTTGTATCATTTTAAAAAATTAGATTCCACATATGAGTGATATCATATGATATTTGTCTTTTTGTGTCTGACTTACTTCACTTAGTATCATAATCTGGTTGGTTTTAAACATGGACGGGGTGTGGATGGGGCAATAGTCAGGAATGGCATGAGTGGGAAACGCAAGGCTATTCCAGAGGGAATTGGACAGGCCTGTCTGCTGTAATAGAACATTCCAAAGGGGGCTGGAAGGCTGGAAGGGTAAGTTGGGGTCATGGGGGCGAGCTGTGTCAAAGCCGGCTGGAGTGGCTTGGTCTCAATTAAGTAGCTCTTGGGTAACCGTTGAAGATTTTGAGCAGGGGAATATGGATCAGAGAGAAATTCTAGAAAGATTCATCCAGAGTAGAGGTTGGAAATTGGTAGCTCACAGGCTGAATCCAGACGGTATGTATGTTTTATCCCATATACTGTTGTAAAATTTTAAACCAATATTTAAAAATTGGGAAATCTAAAAAAAAATTCAGAGTCTAGGCTACTCTTGAAAAAACAAGCCATCTGGTAACACTGGGCCCACATGCTCCAAGGTGACAATTGGCAGAAACTGAGCAGAAGATGCCCCTTAAGAAGGTCAAACATCCTGACCGTCACCCTGGCTCCCCACATCCCTATTACCTTGAACTTAGCCCACATCACCTAGGTAGGTCATCGACACTGCCTGCGTGTCTCCTGTGTGTATTTGAACGTGGGGTCCTTGGTTCAGAGGTGTGTAGATGGCAGCCTTTTGTGTGTAGGGTGTAGGCTTTTGTGGTACTTGTAATGGTGAGATACAAGGGACCAAGGTCTGGGTGGTGGGAGAGGAAGTGAAAAAAGTGTATGTATGGATGGTTATATAGGACACATGGTAAAGAAAAAGTTAACTGGTGACCGATTACTTATAAGGGCCAGGAGGCTGAGAAAAGAATGCAAAGATAACTGTATCAGTTTTCTGTTCTGTATAATAAATTTTTTTAATTGAGGTATAGTTAATTTACAATGTTGTGTTAGCTTCAGTGTACAGCAAAGTGATTCAGTTATACATATATATATATATTTTTTCATATCCTTTTCCATTATCGGTTATTAAAAGATATTGAATGTAGTTCCCTGTGCTATACAGTAGGACCTTGTTGTTTATCTATTTTATATAGTATTGTGTATATGTTAATCCCAAACTCCTAATTTATTCCTCCCCACCACCTTCCCCTTTGGTAACCATAAGTTTGTTTTCTATGTCCCTGAGTCTGTTTCTCTTTTGTAAATAAGTTCATTTGTATCATTTTTTTAGATTCCACAGATAAGCAATATCATATGATATTTGTCTTTCTCTGTCTGACTTCACTTAGTATGATAATTTCTAGATCCATCCACGTTGCTGCAATGTTCTGTATAACAAATTACTCAACAACCTAGAAGCTTTACACAATCAATATTTATCATCTCACCAGGCATCTGTGGGCGACTTAGCTGGGAGTCTGTGGCCCCGGGTCTCCAGCTCAGCAGGAGCCCCCAGAATCCACCTCCAGGCCCCCATGTGCTTGTCCAGGCCTCAGTCCTCGCTTGCTGTTCCCGGAAGCCACATGTGCTCACAGCAGGGCAGCGGGCTTTCCGGGGAGCCAGAGACCCAAGAGGAGGGGGAGAGAGTGGGCCCCCGGGAGGATGGCTCTGTCGTTTGTAACTTAACCTTGAAGTGATGTGTCATTTCTGCCATTTGCCGGTAGTCACACATGGGAATAGACTACAGGCAGTGTGAACTGCGGAAGGTGGGGAGTACCAGGGTGACCCTGGTGGGATTATTGGGGGGCACTGGCCACCACAGTGACTCTGACAGACCACGTACCCTTGCCTGCTGCCTTCTGAGGGCTCTGTCCCCTGTATGTGATGCCACTTTAGTCACCCTGGAACAAAATTATTTGTGATTCTAATTGTTCTGTTCTGCTAACTGACCCTGACTGTCATTGTTTACTTTTGATATACTCATAAATCTAAAATAAAAATAATTAGGAGTTTTAAAGATCATGTCATTCATTCCCTTATTTTTATAGTTTTTTAGAATTGAGAGACTGTGAGATAATGAGTTGATCAGAGTCACGTGACTGAAAATCTAGTAACAGACAGCAGACCCTTGACTTGCAGGAGAATGTGATTTGGCCACAGCCTCATACCCTCCAGTACAGGGAGCATTATTACATAAAAACGTTACTTTAAGAAACTTCTCATGATTCAGCTAATAAATAACTTACGTCTTTTGGAAATCTTATTTTCCCTGCAGTGAAAGAATACAGATGTTATATTGAAAATTTACCTTGTGTCTCTTAATGTGTACATTTGACATTTGGTTTTACCAAATGATAAAGTGCTTATAGAGCAGAAGTTGGTTAAATGTCTAAAATTATACCTACTTTAAAATTTGAGACTTGGATGGGTCAGCATTCTTTGCCTTGCCTAACACTGATGTTTAAAATAGCCCAACCCCGCAGGATAAGGTGTACTTTTTCCTGCTTCCGTTGTGATTTCTCTTTCAGAGTGCATTTTATTAGTCATGCTGGTGTTCCTTTATTTTCTCACTGGAATACTAGCACTTTACGTATAAGTCACTGTCCCATGATCTTACAGGCCGGAGTACTAGCCTAGTGACTCTGATGTAATTATTGCAGTGGGGTTCTTCTCCAGGTTTAAAGTTTTTAAGCTGAAGTTAAAAAGTCATGCCTTCCCTAAACTTGTAGGTAAAATTTTGTGTTCGTTAACCATGTACTAGGTGCATTTGGAAGAAAGCCCACAGGTTTCATCAGATTCTTGAAGGAACCTACGATCCCCAAACTACTAATGACTCCCAGTATTTCATGCAGTTTTGTCCCCTAGGTGTGATTAATTTTGCTGTTATGTATGTGTAGTTTGTGCACAGATATTTCTGATTTTCGGATCGGAAAATGGAGTCTCGGCATTTTGCCCATAAATACTCAAAACCAAAACATGACTTGAATATTTTGACCCAGGGGTTTTGCACTTCTTTGATGATTACTTATATATTTAGAATGGTTAGAAATAATAATTTTTACAATTTAATGTTTTATATACGTTTTAATACTCTACATTCAGTTCAGGAAATTCTAGTGTCTCCTTAAATGACACCACATTCTTTAACTATTACATTACAGACACGGCCAGAATGTCAGTTGAACAACTGCTCTTTGCAGACAATTTTAGTCACATAACCAGTGTGAGGATTAGTGTTAGTCTAAATTGGGGGCCCCGTGGAAGAGAATTTCTGAGCTTCTAAAGTAATACCCAGTTTTCTGAGGTAATGTTTATCATTCTCTTCCCTTTTAAAGAGACTTTATTATCTAACAGGAATGCTGTTAAGATGTCTCCTGGTAATTGTATAGTCAGAATCATTTTAAATGATAAGTTATTCTGGGATGTGGTAGCTCTAAGGTTGTGTGTATGTTGTCCAGAAGAGATACTTTTATAAATAGAGCTCTCCTTTCTCCAGCTCCTACCTTACTCCTCAGTAATTTAGTTTCCTGGCTGGTTATTTATTTGTTTCCATGTTTAAAGGCATCAGGGTTTTACCAAGAGTCCCATTTTAAGGGTGCAGCCAAAACTAGTCTGGGGAACGTTTTAGTTCATCTTTTCAAACCCTTATTACCTTGCAGGACTGAGTAAATCAAGCATGGCAGAGTTATGTCCTGTCAGTAGTGGACCCAGCTCTGGGAAGATGTAGGGAATAAAATAGGGCATCTCACACTCTGGGTTTTAATTTCTTAACAGGCCTTAAAGTTAGGGGCAATTATGATCTTTTTTGATTAAATTAGGCTGGTTTCCAGCTTAACCACTAAGTTATGTTTATTTTATTTTCTAAATTTTATTGCAGTGTGGTTGATACAATGTTGTTAGTTTCAGGTGTGCAGCGCAGTGGTTCAGTTACACATATATCAATACATATATCCATTCTATTTCAGATTCTTTTCCCATATAGGTTATTACAGAATATTGAGTTCCCTGTGCTATACGGTAGGTCCTTGTTGGTTATCTATTTTATATATAGTAGTTACGTTTATTGTATCACTACCTCTGAGAGCTTGAAGGTAAAATATAGTACAAAAATTATATCATACTTTATGGTGCAACACCAGGACCAGGAGGCCCTGGAGTCTAACAGTCCAGGTGTGGAAATCCTGGCTGTGCCTTTTTTTTTTTTTTGCGGTACGCGGGCCTCTCACTGTTGTGGCCTCTCCCGTTGCGGAGCACAGGCTCCGGAGGCGCAGGCTCAGCGGCCATGGCTCACGGGCCCAGCTGCTCTGCAGCATGTGGGATCTTCCCAGACCGGGGCACGAACCCATGTCCCCTGCATCGGCAGGCGGACTCTCAACCACTGCGCCACCAGGGAAGCCCTGGCTGTGCCATTTTTAAGCTGGGACTTTTTGTTATTTATTTAACTTTCCTGTACTTCAGTTTGTTTACCAAATTTATGGCTTCTTGGTTACTATGGTGTCACTAAACTCCTTTATCTGCTCTTAAGGAGTCTAGTATGGGGCAGACATTGATGAAATCATCACATACCTGTAAAATTATCACTGGAGTAGGTGCTGTGAAGGGCAGATTCGTGCAACCATGAGAGAATGTGATGGAGTTTGATGGAGGGAAGTCAGTGAAGGAATATTGAAAAGTAACACTTAGCTTGAATTTTTGGAGTAATTGTATTGCTTTCCTTACTCGTGGTTTTTGATTTTTTTATAGTTTTTTTAAAATATAAATTTATTTATTTATTTTTGGCTGCATTGGGTCTTTGTTGCTGCGCACAGGCTTTATTTAGTTGCGGCGAGCAGGGCCACTCTTCGTTGCGGTGCTCAGGCTTCTCATTGCGGTGGCCTCTCTTGTTGTAGACCATGGGCTCCAGTAGCTGTGGCTCGTGGGCCCTAGAGCGCAGGTTCAGTAGTTGTGGCGCACGGACTTAGTTGCTTCTCAGCATGTGGGATCCTCCTGGACCAGGGCTTGAGCCCGTGTCTCCTGTATTGGCAGGCAGACGCTTAATACCGCACCACCATATTTTTTTTTACTTTTAGTATCCTTCTTCTGTGTGTGTCATCTGAGCTCCATTTTGGAAGTGGGCAGGATATGGATAATAAAGTAATATGAGAATAAACATTTTGAGGGCAGGAATAAATTTTTTAAATTGATAGACTTTTAGAGCACTTTTAAGTTTACAGAAGAGCTGGGCGTAAGGTGTAGAGAGTTCCCATGTACCCCATCCACCCCCACAGTTTTCCTTGTTGTTAACATTTTGTGTTAGTTGTGGTACATTGATTATAATTGATGAACCAGTAGGGATATATTATTATTAACCAAAATCCACAGTTTACATTAGGGTGTTGTAAAGCTCTGTGAATAGAGATGCGTAATGTCTTACACCTACCATTACAGTATCATAGAGATGCATTTCACTGCCCTGAAAATCCTCTGTCCTCCGCCTGTTTATCCCTCTCTTCCTCCCTGCCCTCACTGATCTTTTTTGTCTTTATAGGTTTGCCTTTTCCAGAATGTTCTGTAGTTGGAATCGTGTAGCCTTTTGTCTTCATTCACTTAGCAATATACTATTAATGTTACTCTGTATCTTCTTGTGGCTTGATAGCTCATTTTTTTTCTTTTTTAGCATTTAAAATGAAAAAGAATAAATTTAGGGGTTTCCTGGTGGCACAGTGGTTGAGAGTCCGCCTGCCGATGTAGGGGACACGGGTTCGTGCCCTGGTCCGGGAAGATCCCACATGCCGCGGAGCGGCTGGGCCCGTGAGCCATGGCCGCTGAGCCTGCGTGTCTGGAGCCTGTGCTCTGCAACGGGAGAGGCCACAACAGTGAGAAGCCCACGTACCACCAAAAAAAAAAAAAAAAAAGAAAAAGAATAAATTTATACCTTGTTCACTCATTTTTTTCTTACTGCAGAATAATATTCCATTAAATGGATGTTTGTTCATTCACCTATTGAAGGACATCTTGGTTGCTTTTAATTTTTGTCAATTATGAATAAAGCTGCTATAAACATTCATGTGCACATTGTGTGAGGGCATGAGTTTTCAGTTCATTTGAGTAAATACCTATGAGCATGATAAATGGTTTGTATGGTAAGACTATGTTTAGCTTGGGAAGAAATTGCTGACCTGTCTTCCAAAGTGGCTGTACTATTTGCGTTTCTGTCAACAATGAATGAGAGTTTCTGATGCTCCACATTCTTATCAGCATTTGGTGTTGTCTAGTGTTTTAAGATCTTGGCCATTCTAGTAGGTGTGTAGTGATATTTCTTTGTTGTTTTAATTTGCAGTTCCCTGATGACATATGATGTGGAGCACCTTTTCAGTGCTTATGTGCCATTTGTGAATCTCCTTTGGTGAGGTGTCTGTTCAAATCTTTTGCTGCTTTTCAGTTAGGTTGTTTGTTTTCTTGTTGAGTTTTAAGAGTTCTTTGTCTGTTTTGTATAATAGGCCTTTTTTAGATATGTATTTTGCAAAATATTTTCTCTCAGGATGTGGCTTGTCTTTTTGTTCTCTTAACAGTGTCTTCTGCTGAGCAGAAGTTTTAAATTTTAAAGAAGTCCAACTTATGGCTTTTCTCTCTCATGGATTGTGATATTGTATTTATAAAGCCATCACCCAATCCAAGGTCACCTAGATTTTCTTCTGTGTTATCATCTAGAAGTTTTACAGTTTTACATTAGGTCTGTGATCCATTTCGAGTTAATTTTTGTGAGAGGTCTGAGCCTAGATTCACTTCCTTTGCATGTGAATGTCTAGTTCTTCCACACCATTTGTTGAAAAGATTCTCCTTTCTCTGTTGAATTGCCTTTGCTTCTTCTTCAAAGATCGGTTGACTTTATTTGTGTCGTTCTATTTCTGGGCTCCCTGTTCTGTTGCATTGACCTGTTTGCTCTCTCGCCGACACCACACCATCTTGATGACTGTAGCTTTACAGTAAGTTTTGAAGTCGGGGAGTGTCACTCCTCCAACTTTGTTCTTCAGTACTGTGTTGGCTGTTCTGGGTTGGGATGGTTTTTTTATACCTCAAGAATAAGCACTTTGTAAATATTATTTGTCGAGAATCTTTTTTCCAATAGAGCAGCTATAGTGATCTTTTAAAAACTTAAGTCCGATCTGTTATTCTGCCAAAAATCCCTCCAGTAGTTTCCCATTTCAGTGAGGGTCAAATTGAAGGTCCTTGAAATGACTTGCTGGTCCTCCAGTTCCCGGCTCTCCTGTTCCCTCTCCAACCTCATCTCTTCCTTCTGGACACCATGGCCTCCTTGGTCTTTCTTGAACACACCAGGCGCACCTTGTCTTAGGGCTTTAGCAGGGCTGTTGCCTCCACCTTGAATGTCTTTCCCCAGATGTCTGCATGGCTAAGTCCTTCATCTCTTTCAAGTCTTATTCATATGCAGCCTTCCCAACAATGATCTTTCTGATGATTTTATTTGAAATTCCAGCTTGCCCTTCCTCTCCTTCAACCTCTAAACTCTAAACCAATCAATTTTTTTTATTGGAATAAAATTGCTTTACAATGTTGTGTTAGTTTCTGCTGTACAATGAAGTGAATCAGCTATATGTATACCTATATCCCTTCCCTCTTGGACCTCCCTCCCCCCCTTACCCCCCCTCCCATCTAGGTTGTCACAGAGCACTGAGCTAAGCTCCCTGTGCTATATAGCAGGTTCCCACTAGCTATTTATTTTACACATGGTAGTGTATTTATGTCAAACCTAATCTCCCAATTCGTCCCACGCTCCCCTTCCCCACTGTGTCCGCATGTCCACCCTCTACGTCTACATCTCTGTTCCTGCCCTACAAATAGGTTCATCTGTACCATTTTTCTACATTCCACATTTATGCGTTAATACACAATATTTGTTTTTCTCCTTCTGGCTTACTTCACTCTCTATGATAGATTCTAGGTCCATCCACATCTCTATAAATGACCCAATTTTGTTCCTTTTTATGTCTGAGTAATATTCCATTGTATATATGTGCCACATCTTTATACATTCATCTGTAGATGGACACTTAGGTTGCTTCCATGTTCTGCTATTGTAAATAGTGCTGCAGTGAACATTGGGGTACATGTGTCGTTTTGAATTATGGTTTTCACAGGGTATATGCCCGGTAGTGGGATTACTGGGTCATATGGTAGTTCTATTTTTAGTTTTTTAAGGAACCTCCGTACTGTTCTTCATAGTGGCTGTATCATTTACATTCCCACCAACAGTGCAAGAGTGTTCCCTTTTCTCCACACCCTCTCCAGCATTTATTGTTTCTAGATTTTTTGATGATGGCCATTCTGACTGGTGTGAGTTGATACCTCATTGTAGGTTTGATTTGCATTTCTCTGATGATTAGTGATGTTGAGCATCCTTTCATGTGTTTGTTGGCAATCTGTAAATCTTCTTTGGAAAAATGTCTATTTAGGTCTTCTGCCCATTTTTGGATTGGGTTGTTTGTTTTTTGATATTGAGCTGCATGAACTGCTTGTATATTTTGGAAATTAATCCTTTGTCAGATGCTTCGTTTGCAAATATTTTCTCCCATTCTGAGGGTTGTCTTTTGGTCTTGTTTATGGTTTCCTTTGCTGTGCAAAAGCTTTTAAGTTTCACTAGGTCCCATTTGTTTATTTTTGTTTTTATTTCCATTACTCTAGGAGGTGGGTCAAAAAGGATCTTACTGTGATTTATGTCATAGAGTGTTCTGCCTATGTTTTCCTCTAAGAGTTTGATAGTGTCTGGCCTTACATTTAGGTCTTTAATCCATTTTGAGCTTATTTTTGTGTATGGTGTTAGGGAGTGATCTAATTTCATACTTTTACATGTACCTGTCCAGTTTTCCCAGCACCACTTATTGAAGAGGCTGTCTTTTCTCCACTGTATATTCTTGCCTCCTTTATCAAAGATAAGGTGATCATATATGTGTGGGTGTATCTCTGGGCCTTCTGTCCTGTTCCATTGATCTATGTTTCTGGTTTTGTGCCAGTACCATACTGTCTTGATTACTGTAGCTTTGTAGTATAGTCTGAAGTCAGGGAGCCTGATTCCTCCAGCTCCGTTTTTCATTCTGAAGATTGCTTTGGCTATTCAGGGTCTTTTGTGTTTCCATACAAATTTGCAGTGACTTCTTACCATAGTTCTAGGATGGTAATTTGAAGATAACACTTGCAAGTACTAAGTGTTGGCATTTTGGTGTTCATAACTGTTGTGAAACAAAAACTATTCTTGAAAAACAAAATTGGGGTGGAAATGGCATCTGCAGAGATGTGAAGTGGCAAAGGTGGTAGAGGCTTGGCTTTGGAAAATCTCACTGAAAATGGGTTTCCTGCCTGACCTTCACAAGCATGATGAGCATTTTTGTAAGACAGTAAGATACTGGAATGTACAGATCAGGGGGTCTCTGAGATTGTGGACCACAGCCCAGTCAATCTACAGATGATGAACCCGGGCCCAGTGACTAAGCTGAAACTGCCCATCCAGCAAGCCAGTGGCCGGCGATCACACACAGACTTGCTGAGTCTGAATTTGGTGTCTTTTGCTTCTTCCCTTGCCTGCCTCTTTCCTGACATTCTTCCTTCCTTCCTCCTTCCTGTCCTAATTTTCTTCCCTTTTTTTTTTTTAACCAAATATTTGAATATCTTCTCTCTGCTGGGCAGTGTGCTTGCTGGGAACATAAAGACAAATGAAACAAGATCCTTGCTCTCAAATTGTGTTGTGAGCTGTGAGGCGGCTGGGCTTCTTTGCAGAGACCTGAGCCTGCAGTTGGGGATCCCAGGCCACTGGTGCTGAGGGAGCGAGGGAGGCCAAGAATGTGATGGCACCGAAGTTGGAGAAGAGTGGTAGTGACCAAAGGAGGTGGCCGAGCAGAAGAGCAAACGTTATTTGCTGTTGAAGTGGTTTGACCAAAAAAAAGAAACTTCAGGCATCTGAAGATCTGCTTTTTGCTTTACTTGTTGGTCACTTGCATTTTTCATTATAGCCACTAGGGGGAGCAGGACAATTGGGCCTTGACTTTCAGAGAGGCTCCTGTCCAGGTAGGAGTGGTCATACCAGGACTGTGTCCCTGTGTCTCTTCACGGGGCATCTGGGACTGAGTGTGTGTGTGTGTGTGTGTGTGTGTGTGTGCGCGCGCGCGCGCGTGCGTGCATGCTGGGAAAGGCTTTGCCTTTAAGGAACAGGTCGGTAGACTGGCAGGGGACTTCTTATTGACCTGTAACTACTGTTAGGTTGCATTATTATTAATATGTGTATTTAGTGCTCAGTTACATTACATTTTTGTTATAATAATAACAAAAATATTCCCAAATCTTAGGTAATTGTGTACTTACTGTAAGTACATTCTTGAATGGTAAACAATGTAGGTGTTATAGCACTAGAGTTCTTTGTTTCTTGAAGTAAATGGTAGTTTACAAGGTGAATCCTTTAGCCTTCCTTCTTTCTCTTTTTCTCTCTATCAATTAAATTGATCTTAGAGAAAATCTAGGACATGTTGACTTGATCCAGGCAGAGAGAGGAGGCACTTTGACATAATTAGGCAAATGATCAGAGGGATGAGGCCTGAATTAATGCTTATGTGAATATGCCTAGAATATGTAAGGAGAAAATTAGAACACATGGCCACAGATGCCAAATTCCTAAGGATAAACAAGGAGGAACTACTTTCTGTAAAGGTATTATTTTCTCATCAATTTGTTTTACCCATGTAATGGGACATAGTAGGTGTTAAAGTAAGTGCTTGTTGAGTGAGTACAATAATCAAGAAAAAATCACTTTCGTTTTGTTTTTACTGTGTCTTGTTCAGCAAACATTTATTGAGTGAATGACGCTGAAAGAAAGGAGTACCAAGGAGGTAAGGCAGGATTCCTGTATTCGAAGAGGTATGCTGAAGAGAGACAGCCATGCACAGGTAGTATTAAGGGATGCAGTACGAGCTATGAGCAGAGGTAACCATGTTTAAGGTTTGCAGATGGCAGCTTGGGGTCTAGAGCCTTGAGGAGCTGTGTCTTTGCTGGGGGTGGAGGAGGTAAGCAGACCACACAAGGTGGCTTCTAAAGCCGCTTCTCACTTTCAAGTTATGTGAGTCTGTTTTAAAATTTCCACACCATTGCCTACGGTTGACATCTGTGCCCTGAGTAGGCAGAAGACTGGGTAACAAATAGAAATTGCTTTTGGGGTTTCAGATGCTCGGCTGTAAGGTGCCTTAAGTAGTCATCAATGAGTACTGAAAGCAAAAGCTGTATTCAGTTCATAAGTCCAGTTTCTGTATACAGTTATTTGGTAAAAAGTGATTGTGATATAAGATCTTATTTCTTGATTTGAAGTGTCAGTGAGTGAAAGCCTGATTAATCCTTTTCTGAGTTGTCAGAAGGGATTTAAGTGCCATTGGTGAGAGTTCAAGCTTGTTTTTTCACAGGTTTTAACCTGCGGTGAAGATGCCAGGACCCTAGCCCAGACCTGTATGAATCTTTGAAGGTGAAGCTTAGGCATCTGTATTTTTAAGAAGTTGCACAAATGACTTTCCCAGCTTTATTGAGATGTAATTGACATATACCATTGTGTCCATTGAAGGTGTACTACGTGCTGATTTGATACACTTGTATATTGCATGGTTAAAGGCATTTGGTACCAGGGTGATTTTTGACTATAAGCAAGTATTATATTTGCCCCCGGCTCTTGCCTGTAGGACAGCAGTGAGATTGAATTCCCTAGACCACAGTACATACTTCCATGACATCTTGTGAGCAGTATCTGACAGCTACATTCGATCTACGGGTACAGCTGTAATTCCCATTTAGTAATTAGCCAGAGAGAAGCCATTGAAAGAGTATATTGTTATTAAAGGCCACGTCGACTTCTGATCTCCCCATTTCCAAGAAAAGCTTGGGATTTATGGAAATGGAATATTTTTCTTTAATAATTTTTTGCTTGTTCTGTTACATAATTTTAGGCATTTTGTGTTATTTTAGTGGGTAGCTAATATTATGATGGAGAAAGACCTTAACATTTGGAGCATGCAGATGAAGCGGTATGTGGGAATTTTTTGTATGACTTTTGTGACTTTTTTGTAAGTCTGAACTTATTTCAGAATTAAAAGTTAAGAAAAAATTGCAAACGTAGTATCTGTAAGTAGATTTGTAATATACAGTGATTGCACATCTCCATGTATTATGATGGGTTATACTTGAATTTAGGGAATGAGAGTCTGTCACTTTCCCTATATAAGAAATTAAGACAGAACTGGCTTTTCTCTATGTACTAAATTCATCAGTTAAGTCCTTTTTCTGTACTCTTGTTTGGAAGTATCATCTTTCTATAGTCAGAATCTCATTTTAAGCATGAATTAGTCTATATCTTTGTTTCTGTAAGGAGCATGTGTATAGAGAACTAACTACCCCCTACTTCTTTATTTTGGTAGTAGATTTTCTGAGATACAATTCGCATACTATATACAATTCAACTGTTTAAAGTGTACAATTCAATGTTTTTTAGAATATTCACAGAATTGTGCAGCCATAACTATAATCAAATTTAGAATATTTTTATCACCCCCAAGAGAAACCCTGCACCCTAGGAGAGTTGATCCTTCAATGAAAGACTATTGCTATGATGGGAACACCAGGGATGCAGGAAGGACGTGATTGACAGTTAACATCTGAATGACGCTCGCTGTGTGTAGGAGAACCATCCTTTGATTTTATTTATTTATTTATTATTTTACATTATTATTTCTTTATTGGAGTATAATTGCTTTACAATGGTGTGTTAGTTTCTACTTTATAACAAAGTGAATCAGTTATACATATACATATGTTCCCATATCTCTTCCCTCTTGCGTCTCCCTCCCTCCCACCCTCCCTATCCCACCCCTCTAGGTGGTCACAAAGCACCTAGCTGATCTCCCTGTGCTATGCGGCTGCTTCCCACTAGCTACCTATTTTACGTTTGGTAGTGTATATATGTCCATGCCACTCTTTCACTTTGTCACAGCTTACCCTTCCCCCTCCCCATATCCTCAAGTCCATTCTCTAGTAGGTCTGTGTCTTTATTCCTGTCTTACCCCTAGGTTCTTCATGACTTTTTTTTTTTCTTAGATTGCATATATATGTGTTAGCATACTGTATTTGTCTTTTTCTTTCTGACTTACTTCACTCTGTATGACAGACTCTAGTTCCATCCACCTCACTACAAATAACTCAATTTCGTTTCTTTTTATGGCTGAGTATTATTCCATTGTATATATGTGCCACATCTTCTTTTTTTTTTTTTTTTTTTTTTTTTTGCATTACGTGGGCCTCTCACCTTTGTGGCCTCTCCCATTGCGGAGCACAGGCTCCAGATGCGCAGGCTCAGTGGCCATGGCTCTCAGGCCTAGCCACTCCGCGGCATGTGGGATCTTCCCGAACCGGGGCACAAACCCGTGTCCCCTGCATCAGCAGGCGGACTCTCAACCACTGCGCCACCAGGGAAGCCCTGCCACATCTTCTTTATCCATTCATCCGATGATGGACACTTAGGTTGTTTCCATCTCCTGGCTATTGTAAATAGAGCTGCAATGGATATTTTGGTACATGACTCTTTTTGAATTATGGTTTTCTCAGGGTATATGCCCAGTAGTGGGATTGCTAGGTCATATGGTAGTTCTATTTGTAGTTTTTTTAAGGAACCTCCAAACTGTTCTCCATAGTGGCTGTACCAATTCACATTCCCACCAGCAGTGCAAGAGTGTTCCCTTTTCTCCACACCCTCTCCAGCATTTATTGTTTCTAGATTTTTTGATGATGGCCATTCTGACTGGTGTGAGATGATATCTCATTGTAGTCTTGATTTGCATTTCTCTAATGATTAATGATGTTGAGCATTCTTTCATGTGTTTGTTGGCAGTCTGTATATCTTCTTTGGAGAAATGTCTATTTAGGTCTTCTGCCCATTTTTGGATTGAGTTGTTGTTTTTTTGTTATTGAGCTGCATGAGCTGCTTGTAAATTTTGGAGATTAATCCTTTGTCAGTTGCTTCATTTGCAAATATTTTCTCCCATTCTGAGGGTTGTCTTTTGGTCTTGTTTATGGTTTCCTTTGCTGTGCAAAAGCTTTGAAGTTTCATTAGGTCCCATTTGTTTATTTTTGTTTTTATTTCCATTTCTCTAGGAGGTGGGTCAAAAAGGATCTTGCTGTGATTTATGTCATAGAATGTTCTGCCTATGTTTTCCTCTAAGAGTTTGATAGTTTCTGGCCTTATATTTAGGTCTTTAATCCATTTTGAGCTTATTTTTGTGTATGGTGTTAGGGAGCGTTCTAATCTCATACTTTTACATGTACCTGTCCAGTTTTCCCAGTACCACTTATTGAAGAGGCTGTCCTTTCTCCACTGTACATTCCTGCCTCCTTTATCAAAGATAAGGTGTCCATATGTGCGTGGGTTTATCTCTGGGCTTTCTATCCTGTTCCATTGATCTATATTTCTGTTTTTGTGCCAGTACCATCCTGACTTCAGACTAGACTACAGAGCTACAGTAATCAAGACAGTATGGTACTGCCATCCTTTGATTTTATCAGTCGTGTTGGAATCTTTATGATTCTTTGATTCTTTTTTCCTTAAAAAGGTAGTTATAGTTTGTGCTATATTGGTGTTTATTTACCTGGTAGGTAGATTTTGGGTTAATCTATATCTGAATTCTGTTTCTATAGGATATGTTTACATTTTCATTTAAAGGTTCTGAATGAATATTCCTTTGATTTTTTCTGTTAGAATCAGGTTCCTTTTGAATCCATTCTGTCACAGCTGAGAGGAATATCTTGAGTTGGTGGTCTTTAGTGATTTCCTACCTTCATCTGGACTCGGAGCCCGCAGGGTGGCAGGGGCCAGTGTGACCTGTCTGTCAGCACAGCTTCTGGCTTCCTCCTTGTCTTTTCCTCCTCTGTGACTCCTTCAGTGACTCAAAGCCAGAGGTGGTAGCTTTCTGGTCGAGCAGTTTGGATACACAGCCATAAATTGCTTTATTGCTTAATAAAGGTTTTTAAAAAACCCTTATTTAAATACCAAACAATTTTGTAATGTAAGTCATCGTAATGCCATTTAAGAAAGCAAATGGGGGGCTTCCCTGGTGGTGCAGTGGTTGAGAGTCTGCCAGCCGATGCAGGGGACACGGTTTCGTGCCCCGGTCCGGGAAGATCCCACATGCCGCGGAGCGGCTGGGCCCGTGAGCCATGGCCGCTGAGCCTGCGCTCCGCAACAGGAGAGGCCACAACAGTGAGAGGCCCTTGTACCGCAAAAAAAAAAAAAAAAAAAAAAAGAGAAAGCAAATAGAAACATTTCAAAGCTGTGGTGCATACCTTTTTGACATATAGGGCCTATTGTCTTCCTAAAAGGAGGGTTAGTTCTTCCTTTGAGGGTCTCCTGCTGTGCAGAATAAAAGGTGTTAGCTTATCCCTTATCCTGTCCTGTCCTGCGGTGGCTTAGGAAGTGGTTTTGTAGACTTTTGTCATTTTTCAGCCATCAGCACGTCAGCAGTGCCCACAGAGGCCCTGGAAATTCTCCTTTGTCTCTTCAGTGCTGGCTTATCATGGCAGAGATGGCCTCTCAGCATCTGGAAGCAAAGGAATCCGCCATCATTCTTGGACTCTGCAAATTGCGTAGTTGTAAATCGTTGCTCTCAGTCATCAGCTTTCAGTTTGGAAAGCAACACAAATTTGTCTCAACAAGCAGAGTCGTTTCCCTCTCTCCCCATCCTGCTTTTCCTGTGATAACTACTATAAATGTTTTATTTACATTCTCCCCTTAGTTTCTCATAAAATGTATGAAACCACGCATTCATACATTTTTATTTTACATGCACACACACACACAGTTTCTTTCGAGAAACAAGATCATACTCTTTTTGCAGAGTATTTTTTTAAATTAATCAGTTTATTTATTTTTGGCTGTGTTGGGTCTTTGTTTCTGTGTGAGGGCTTTCTCTAGTTGCAGTGAGCGGGGGGGGGGGGTGGGGGGGCACTTTTCATCGCGGTGCGTGGGCCTCTCACTGTCGCGGCCTCTCTTGTTGCGGAGCACAGACTCCAGACACGCAGGCACAGTAGTTGTGGCTCACGGGCCCAGTTGCTCAGCGGCATGTGGGATCTTCCCAGACCAGGGCTTGAACCCATGTCCACTGCATTGGCAGGCAGATTCTCAACCACTGCGCCACCAGGGAAGCCCCTTCAGAGTATTTTTTTTAACTTACCACTTAAAGGAGGAAGGAAAAACCAACACATTATTTTCTAAAAGGCAGAAAATCTTTTAGCTTCTTTCTAGTTTCGTCAAATTTTCCCTTAGCAATTAGCATCTGGTTTACCAGAAAGATTTACTAACTATAAACCGAAGCATATATACCAGAACCAAAAAGCTAAAATGTAAGAGAAATTTAGACCAGTGTACCCACCCGTTTAACTTACTGTGGTTGGAACGGAGCATTTTCTTCCCTGTTACACTTTTCTTCTGTTTTCTCTAACTCAAAACATGGTTTATCAAAACCTGGAACTTTGGGAATATAAAGCTCTCCCCCTTATTTCCTCTTTCTATTTGTCTGTCAGTTACCTACTCCTAGAAGAGTCTATGGAACCAACTTATTATTCTGAAAACTTGAAATAAAGGGAAAGAATCAAGCATTTACTTGTATGAACTGTACCTATACCTCAGGGCAAAAAAATTTAATGAAAGTAAGATATCTTTATAGAGATAATTTAGCTTTCAAGTGAAGAATGAGTACAACATCTAATGCTGTCTCGGCTGCTAACTTACAAAAAAGAGATAACCAGGTTTTATGTGCTTGAATCTCACCAGTGGTCTCCATCCAACTTCTAATTTACAGGAAACATTAGGAATATTCTAAATGACACCATGGGGATGCAGTCACCAAAAGTCAAATTTGGGAAACCATGGGACAAATACTCCCATTACTTCAACAGATAAGCTGCAAGGAGATAAAGATGGAGAGAGAGGAGGGGATCCCATAGATTGGAAGAGACTGAGGACACGTATTTGGCAGCTGCAGTGTATGGACTCACCAAGACCCTGAGTCAAAGGAAGAAACGGGAAAGAAACTTACAGATGCTTGGGGAAGTTTGGACGCTTTGTTTCATGATATTAATGAACTGTACTGTTAGAGATAAATGCTGAACTATTCCTGATGAAATAACATGCTGTCTGAGATCTACTCAGACAGTTTTTGGTGGGAAGGACTAGGTGGGATATTGATGGACCAGGGTGGTCTGTGCATTGATAATGGTTGGAGCTGGTGATGGAGATCTGTGCATCCATACATGGCAGCTCATCGTACTTTTCTCAGTATTTTCATTCAAATTTTTCTGTAAAGTTCTTTAAAAAAGATCTTTCCTAGGCAGCTAAATGCATAGTCATCTTGCAGGTGAGGTCTCCTTTAAACTAGGTAATAAACCTCCTTTAAATTATGTTCTACAAACCACAAACACAACTCTTTAAAAAATTTATTTTTGTTTTATTTTTTATTTACAAACTTTTTTATTTTATATTGAACTATAGTTGATTTACAATATTGTGTTTCAGGTGTACAGCCAAGTGATTCAGTTATACATATACCTATATCTGTTCTTTTTCAAATTCTTTTCCATTTTAGGTTATTACAGAACTTTGAGCAGAGTTCCCTGTGCTATACAGTAGGTCCCTGTTGTTTATCTATTTTATATATAGTAGTGTGTATATGTTAATCCCAAACTCCTCCCCTCCACAAACACAACTCTTAAGTTCAGTTGCTAAATACAGGTGGACACCTGGGAGAAAGATGAACTCCAAAGCCTCGTGGAAAAGCAGTGCTGGCCCTACTTGACCACTGTGTTGTCACTGGTCTGTTCCAGCAGAAATCACCACATGGACCCTTCGAGGACCATGTTAGTCTGCGGATGACACAGCGTTCTGCTGGCCGCTCTGTGATGGGCAGATAAAGGCAGTGGAGAGGATGCAACATGTTGGCTTTTTCTTGAGAAAAATATAGTGTGTGCCATCCAGCAGCAGCTCACGAGATGGTCTAATTCTAGCGCCCTGCTGTCAAAGAGAATCTGTGCTTTTCTTTTTAAGTAAATATTGCCTCTATTGTCGGTTGGTTAAAACGCCAGCATAGTTGGATACAACCTTTTGAGGTGGGCTTTCTGTGATCTGGGAAGGAAACCGTGGAGAGGTTGTGGGGTGTGCCCATTCATTTAGTGAGTCAGTGGTCCATGAATTGAAGAGGGTCTAATGCAGGGGTCCCCAGGCCCCGGGCTGCACAGCAGGAGGTGAGTTCTGGGTAAGTGAGTGAAGCTTCATCTGCAGCTCCCCATCGCCCGCATTACCTCCTGAACCATTCCCCCCCTCGCACCATCCCCTGGTCTTCCATGAAACCGGTCCCTGGTGCCAGAAAGGTTGGGAACCACTAGTCTAACGTACACTGTGCCAGGCATGGTATTTAGTCCTGGCATCTCTGGCGGTTGGTTCCATCTTATAGACATGGGCGAACCAGGGTGCAGGGAGGGTTGGTTGAGTCACTTCCCTCAGGTTGCACAGCTGGGAAGTTGTGGAACTTGATTTTAACTTGACCTGTTTCCGAAGCCCTTATTTTTCTGAATTCTACGTTCATAGATTTTGATATTAAAGTATTCTCCTCTGGGGACATATTTCAGAGTTGTATGTGGTTTTGCATGTATTTTGAGATGATCAGACTTTCACAATTTTCTGTGAAGCTAATGTGCTCTCAGAGGTTGGTTTCTTTTTTGTTTTGTGGGGACATAAAGGAACCAATCTTCCTTTTACACGCTTTGCTGTGTATGGGTTTGGGGAGGTAGAAATCCTATTGTCTGTTGATTTTTTAAAAAAGAATAATGGGGCTTCCCTGGTGGCGCAGTGATTGAGAGCCTGCCTGCCAATGCAGGGGCGTGGGTTTGAGCCCTGGTCCGGGAAGATCCCACATGCCGCGGAGCAGTTGGGCCCGTGTGCCACAGCTGCTGAGCCTGCGCTCCGGAGCCTGTGAGCCACAACTACTGAGCCTGCAAGCCACAACTACTGAGACTGTGAGCCACAACTACTGAGCCCATGAGCCACAACTACTGAAGCCCGCGCGCCTAGAGCCCGTGCTCTGCAACAAGAGAAGCCACCGCAGTGAGAAGCCTGCGCGCCACAACGAAGAGTAGCCCCCGCTCACCTCAACTAGAGAAAGCCCACAAGCAGCAATGAAGACCCAGTGCAGCCAAAAATAAATAAATAAAATAAATAAATTTATTAAAAACAAAAAAGAATGACGTATCCAGTGTGTACTAAATGATTAGAATGTGATGTGATTCTGTGAAGCTATTAGATTTGTAAGGATTTGCTTTGCTTAGTTGTACGTAGATGACAAGAGAGGCAGCGGAGTGGGTGATTTCCTTGGCCTAGGGTGGGGTCTTTGAGAGGCTTCGGAGTCATTTAGCACATTCGCATCTGGAACTCTTTGTTTTCAGGCTGCAGTTTCTCGGCTACATCAGCATCCTTATTGTCTGGGCTCAGAAACCCCACAGTGCCCCAAACCAGGAAGGGGAATTGGCAGCATGCAAGTGACAGAAGAATTGTACTGTATTGGGGGTTTCTGGTATTCATGAACATTTTTTGGATGAAGAAAATATGCCAATCACTGATAGTATAATATACGTTATAGCTACAAAGTGATTCTAGTAGTTACAACATTAGTTTCTTGAGATAGACATTGTTGTTACTCGTGTTTGATGATTTATTTTAAAATATTGGGGTATATTAGTATTTCCTAAAATTTTGCCTCAGAGACCCACAATAACAGTGGCTTAAAAACGATCACTTTTGTTTGCACTTAGGTGGATGTCCAGACTGGTGTGCTACTCAGGGTCACGTACTGTGGTAGTTTTAAAACACCTGTGCAGTTCCTTTGCTGCTTTTCCCATTGAAGGGTTGGTTCTTGTCTCCTCCCCTTCAATCTGTGGGTCACCTGCTCACTTGTAACCAGTAGACAGTGGGGTCAGTGATGCTACATGACTTGTGAAGTTAGGTAGGAAAGGTGATGCCGCTTCTGCCTTGTTCCCTGGACCCCTGAGGCCACCGTTCTGTCAGGCCACATGCCGAGGCCACCTGTCAGTGGTCTGCCTGGCTGCTCCCCAATTGAGGTCCCAGCTAATAGTGAGCATCAACCACTAGACATATGAGTGAAGTTGCTTCCGCGTGATTCCAGCCTCCAGCCGTCAAGCCATTCTAGCTGTTGAGTTTGACCAGCTGAGGTCCAGACATCCCAGAGCAGAGACAAGACGTCCCCCTTGTGCCTGGTTTGAATTTCTGGCCCACGGAGTCCGTGAGCATAATAAAATGGTTGTTCTACAGAGTTCAGTGTTGGAGTCGTTTGTTACCAGCACCAGTGACTGGGACAGGGGCCCAGGTGTCTTCTGTCACCTTGCTTTGCCTTCCTAGGTTGTTACGCTTGCATGGTTCTGAAATGTTTTGGCCACCACAGCTGCTTCCCAGTCATCTGGACCAAGGATGTACAGAAAAGGCACTGCCTTTCCCCTGAAGGACACGCCCCAGAAGTAGCATAATCACTTATGCTCACATCTTGTGGGCCAGAACTTAGCCACAGCACGGCCACATCTAACTCAGGGAAGCCTGAGAGGGATGTATTTGTTCTTGGTGATCATGCACCTAGCTAAAAATTAGGGGAGCTCTTTCTTTCCTTGAGAGAGAAGAGTACATGTAGAGTTGTGTTGGCTTGATTATACTAAATTCTTTTTTTAAAAACTGAAGTATAGTTGATTTACAATGTTGTATTAATTTCTGCTATACAGCAAAGTGATTCAGTTATACATATATATACATTTTAAAAAGTATTTTTTCCATTATGGTTTATCATAGGATATTAAATATAGTTCCCTGTGCTATACAGTAGGACCTTATTGTTTATCCATTCTAAATATTATAATAGTTTGGATCTGCTAACCCCACACTCCAAATCCATCCACCCCTCCCCTCCCCCTGGCAACCACAAGTCTGTTCTCTATGTCTGTGTGTCTGTTTCTCTTTCGTAAATAAGTTCATTTGTGTCGTATTTTAGATTCCACCTATAAGTGATATCATATGGTGTTTGTCTTTCTCTTCCTGACTTACTTCACTTATATACTAAATTATTTACTTTGTACTTTGTAAATGGTGTCTGTTTCTTTCCTAGGAGATTTTCCATTTCAAAGAGCTCTCAGTAGCAGATTTGCTGGAAAACTCTGTATTTTGGTTAGGATTAGAATCAGCTAATAATTATGGTATTTTACAAATGAAGACAAAATAACAGCGACTTAACAGGAATGAAGTTTACTTCTCTTTTATGTAGAATCCAGGGCTGGCTCAGCACAAATACTGGAAACACCACCACTGTCAATAACCCAGGCTCCTTGAACCTTGCTCCTGCAGGAGCCTTAGGGAGCTGCCTTGTGGTCCAGGATGGCTGCTTGAACTTCATCCATCAGGTCAGCTTCCCAGCCAGTAGAAAGGAAGAAACAGGGAAGAAGGGATAGAGGGGAACCAGGTATCTTTCAAAGAAAATTCGTAGAAGTTGCCGTATGACACTACTACTTTAATTCCATTGACCAGAACTTCATCATTTGGTCATGCCTGCCGAAGGAAGCCTGGAAAGCGTGGTTGCTATTTCAGGCAACAGTGCGACCCATCAAAATCAGTTTCTATTACTAAGGAATCAGGCTCTGCTACACTCTGTCCATTTGGGAAGAACTATCATCCATGTGATATGCTGCAACATGGACAGAAAATGGTTAGAAAATGCACAATAAGGGCTTCCCTGGTGGCGCAGTGGTTGAGAGTCCGCCTGCCGATGAAGGGGACGCGGGTTCGTGCCCCGGTCCGGGAAGATCCCACATGCCGCGGAGCGGCTGGGCCCGTGAGCCGTGGCCGCTGAGCCTGCGCGTCCGGAGCCTGTGCTCCGCGACGGGAGAGGCCACAACAGTGAGAGGCCTGCGTACCGCAAAAAAAAGAAAAAAAAAAAAAGAAAGAAAATGCAGAGTAAGATTTTGTTGATCTACGTTTGTGTTCACATGAGGCTCTCAGCCGTTCCTCCCCCATCCTTTTAAACACTTGGGTTTGTAGGGACATCTGATGTTTACTGGCCGACTACACACGGGCTGTGTACAGACTGTCACTGTTTTAGCTTCAACCCTCAAAGCCTTTCCTGAAAAAGAACAATCCCGTTTCTAGTATGTACATAATAGGGCTGTCTGTCACTGTCTTTCAGTGGTCCAAAGTTGCTTTGTTTGAGGTGCTGCTTTTCTAAAAGTGGACTCTTTTTTTTTTTCTTTTTTTTTGCTCCCTGGAAAGATTTTTCCCCTTTGTTTTAGAATTGAAATAGTCTGAATGACTATTTTAGCCATTTCTGGCTCAAGACTGAACTAGCTGTGAGACACTGATTCTTCCCCGGACCACGTACAGTGGCTACAGAACTTTTGTCTTAAGACCTCTCCTGAGAAAATACCATGACTCTTTGTTGTTCTCTGTAAAAAGCAACTTTCCTGCCTGTGTAGCAGGGTGGAAAGATTTGATTCACAATTAAACTTGGAAATGCAAAGAAAATATTTTCTTTCAAAAGGGAACCCTCCTACACTGTTGGTGGGAATGTAAGTGCAGCCACTATGGAAAACAGTATAGCGGTTCCTCTGAAAACTAAAAATAGAATTACCGTATGATCCAGCAATCCACTCCTGGGCATCTACCCAGACAAAACTCTTGCTTTGTTTTTGTTTTTTTTTGCGGTACGCGGGCCTCTCACTGTTGTGGCCTCTCCCGTTGCGGAGCTCAGGCTCCGGATGCGCAGGCTCAGCGGCCACGGCTCACGGGTCCAGCCGCTCCGCGGCACGTGGGATCCTCCCGGACCGGGGCACGAACCCGCGTCCCCCGCATCGGCAGGCGGGCTCTCAACCACTGCGCCACCAGGGAAGCCCCAGACGAAACTCTTAATTAAAAAAGATACATGCGCCCCTATATTCATAGCAGCACTATTCACAATAGCCAAGATATGGAAACCACCTAAATGTCCATCTACAGATGAATAGATAAAGAAGGTGTGGTGTATATATATATATATATATATACACACACACACACACACACACACACACACACACAATGGAATATTACTCAGCCATAAGAAAAGAACAAAATGGGCTTCCCTGGTGGCGCAGTGGTTGAGAGTCCGCCTGCCGATGCAGGGGACAGGGTTCGTGCCCCGGTCCGGGAAGATCCCACATGCCGCGGAGCGGCTGCGCCCGTGAGCCATGGCCGCTGAGCCTGCGCGTCTGGAGCCTGTTGCTCCGCAACGGGAGAGGCCACAACAGTGGGAGGCCTGCGTACCGCAAAAAAAACAAAAACAAAAACAAAATAATGCCATTTGCAGCAACATGGATGGACCTAGAGATTATCAAACTGAGTGAATTAAGTCAGAAAGAGAAAGACAAATACCATATGATATCAGTAACATGTGGAATCTAAAATATGACACAAATGAAGTTATCTATGAAACAGAAACAGAATCACAGACATAGAGAACAGACTTGTGGCTGCCAAGGGTGAGGGGGGTGGGGGAGGGATGGATTGGGAGTTTGGGGTTAGCAGATGCAAACTGTTACATATAGCATAGATAAACAACCAGGTCCTACTGTATAGCACATGAAAGTATATTCAATATCCTGTGATAAATCATAATGGAAAAGAGTATGAAAAAACCTGAAAATATTTTCTTTCATTTTCTAGCTGCTCTGGTTGTTCTCAGTGAGTCTCACCTCCTGACTAGTAGAGAAAATGTGCAAAGTTGAACCTGTTTTTAATCTTAGTTTGGTGTGCTCACGTGAACAGTCTCTGCGGTCCTGTGTCTCCTGGTTAGGAATGCTTGGTCTGGTGGGTAGCACCCCCCCCTTTTCTTCTGGGCACCTGTGGGGCGGGAGGTGGCTTCTGCAACCTCGCCTTCCTGGGGAAGCAGTGTGCCTGCACCACCAGAGTCTTTATCCTGCCCTTTTAGTGCCTCTCCCTCCCAGTGATGCCTCTTCCCTACCTGATGCCTGGTGCTCTGTTGGCCACTGATTCCAAGTCAGTAACCATGAACTTGGGGCCCATTGTTGTGGCTCAGGCCACATCCTTCATTTACTTGACTTCACCTGGGATCCCTTGGGGCCTGCAACCCCTGGGAGGTCTGGCTGGGAGCTCCCTTGTTCTCGTCCCACGTGAACTGCTCTGTAGCCCAGTGACAGAGCCCCTTCTTCCTGCCAGGTGACCTCTGGCCAGCACCCCAGCCAGGCTCACAGGTCCTGCTGTGTTCAGTCTGCACCAAGTAGAACCAAGGGTCCCAAATAGGGAGGAAGGCCAGGAGCTGCCTTCTGCCTCCAATGACTCCACACCCCCTCCTCCCACGGCCTGGACAGGGGAAGTTGTTCTGGCCCCTGACTTCGCCTGTCTCCCACAATCTGTCCATTTCATAGCCCACACCGTGCTCCTTTTTAGCTGGCCCTGGCTTTACTGTCAGACTGGAAGGGTATCTTTTCTACCCTGGAGGAGACTTCTGTGAAATCCTGATGCAACGCAGGCAGTGAGGGGAAAGGAATAAAGCAATTTGTAAAATTCTCTAGATAATAGCATGGCTAGCAGAGTTATGTAGTTTTGCTGAATAATCCCAGTTTGTAAATTGGAAGTGATTCTCCATCTTTTGGTAGCATTTCTATAATTTCTTTTGTTTTAGGGTAATGAACACTTTATGTCTAGAGGCAAAGGAGAACATATGAATATTTTTCAAAATATGACACTTGTTTTTTTTTTAATAAGTATTAAAAAACATGTATTCTTGAACAGTGATTTGGATGGAAGTAGTGTTCTGAGAAACTTTTTTTTTTTTTTTAGGATAATGAAGCTATTTTAGTATTATTTAAAATAAGAACAACCTTTAAACCTTATGAAGTGGGCAATAGGGGAGAAGCACGCCTTCCTGAGAAGGGTCCTCCGAGAAGGGTCTTCTCAGGGGCAAAGGCAGCAAGGGTGGGTGGGCAGGAGGGAGTGCAGGCCTGGATGTCAGCGATGCTTCCTCGGGGCAGGCTCTGCAGGTAGGAGAGGTGGCTCTGGGGCTTGGCAGCTCCTGGCTGGAGTGGAGGGAGCTGGCCTGGCGGTCCGTGCCAGTGACTCAGGCAGGGGTAGGGCAGGGGTCAGCTGGGGAAAAGAAATGTGGGTTTGAGTGTCAGGAGGAGGTGGCCCTGGCTCTCAGGACTCAAGGGGGATGTCAGGCTGCAGGAGGCCCAGGCCCGGGAGTGCTGATCCGCCCCCATCTCTCCAGCGAGGCTCTGTGACTGTGCCCTGGGCGGGTGGGGGGTGGGGGGGGCCTCACAGCAGGGTGGGCGGCAGACGGGGAAGGCTCAGGCAGGGCTGCTAATCAGGCTGGGGCTCAGTGTCCTCTTCTCGGAGGCGCTTGCACCCGGAGCAGGTGCTTCTTCTCAGAGGCCCCGGCCTGGGCACAAAGACAGGGACCACTCCATTCCTCATCACGGGCCGGAAGGCCGACAGCCTGGGCTCGGGGCTCTCAGACCTGAGAGGCCCGTCGAGCCGCCTTTGTCCTTCCTCGCGTCGGCTGAGGGCACTCGGCGCGGTCTCCATGGCACAGGGGTCTGGGGACTCCTGGCTGGGCGGACACGGGGACAAGCTCCTTAGGCTTTCAACGGGGGGGGGTACGGATGTCCACCGGGCTCTGCGTGTGGCAGGAGAGGCGGGCATTGCACCGGGACCTCATCGTGAAACCGTTGCCATGGCCGGAAAACCCCAGCCCCGAGGAGGTGCGGAGGGGCGGCCCGCTGGGAAAGCGCCTCCAGCCCTGGGGCGCCGAGGACCTGCGGACTGGGTAGTACTTCCAGCGGCGCAGGGCGGCGGGGAGCGGCCGCCTGCAGCGGAACCAGAGCTCATGATCCTGGCGGCGGCGGCGGAAGGACAGGATTGGGCGCCCGTCCCGGCCCATCGGGAAGCAGGTGCCGTGGGCGGACCCGGTGCGTGGGAACCATGGGCACTGGCACTTCTGGGTGTGGGCTGGCTGCGTGGCCTCGGCCGTGTCCAGGTACATGCTCAGGTAGCTACCCATGCTAGCGGGTCAGCGGGGTCGGATTTTCGACGGGCTTTGGCTTCTGGGAGGCCCCGAAGTCTGTAGACGCGAAGCTTACGGCGCTAGGCGACCGTTGGCATCGGGGTGTGTGACGGTTCGTGGGGCGTCATAATCTCTAGGCACGAGGTTCTGCGCGAGCCAGGCCGGGGCCTCGCGGACCCACCTGGGGCCTTGCGAACCTGGGGCCTCGCGGGGCGCCCCTGTGTTCTGAGCACAGGGGATCCTTCAGCTCCCACTGCGGGCCCAGGCGCTTGGCTCTGGGTGGCGGGAGAGCCCTCCACTTTTTGCCCTTGACATTTAAAGGGAGAAAATATAATAATTTGTACCAGGTCCTGAAAATTGACTGAAGGGCACTCTCTTTCATTACTGTAAAAATGAACAAAATGCACTTGAATGCTCCTTTAAGGAAAAAGAGCAAATTTACTTGTATTTCTGCAGAGGCTGTGTTCTTCTTCTAGAATGGTTGCTAATGTCACTTTTCGTAATTTTATTCTTTTTTTTTTAACATCTTTATTGGGGTATAATTGCTTTACAATGGTGTGTTAGTTTCTGCTTTATAACAAAGTGAATCAGTTATACATATACATATGTTCCCATATCTCTTCCCTCTCGCGTCTCCCTCCCTCCCACCCTCCCTATCCCACCCCTCCAGGCAGTCACAAAGCACCAAGCCGATATCCCTGTGCCATGCGGCTGCTTCCCACTAGCTTTCTACTTTACGTTTGTTAGTGTATATATGTCCATGCCTCTCTCTCGCCCTGTCACAGCTCACCCTTCCCCCTCGCCATATCCTCAAGTCTGTTCTCCAGTAGGTCTGTGTCTTTATTCCTGTCTTACTCCTACGTTCTTCATGACATTTTTTTTCTTAAATTCCATATATATGTGTTAGCATACGGTATTTGTCTTTCTCTTTCTGACTTACTTCACTCTGTATGACAGACTCCAGGGCTATCCACCTCATTACAAATAGCTCAATTTCGTTTCTTTTTATGGCTGAGTAATATTCCATTGTATATATGTGCCACATCTTCTTTATCCATTCATCCGATGATGGGCACTTAGGTTGTTTCCATCTCCGGGCTATTGTAAATAGAGCTGCAGTGAATATTTTGGTACATGACTCTTTTTGAATTTTGGTTTTCTCAGGGTATATGCCCAGTAGTGGGATTGCTGGGTCATATGGTAGTCTCTATTTGTAGTTTTTTAAGGAACCTCCGTACTGTTCTTCATAGTGTTTGAACCAATTCACATTCCCACCAGCAGTGCAAGAGTGTTCCCTTTTCTCCACACCCTCTCCAGCATTTATTGTTTCTAGATTTTTTGATGATGGCCATTCTGACTGGTGTGAGATGATATCTCATTGTAGTTTTGATTTGCATTTCTCTAATGATTAATGATGTTGAGCATTCTTTCATGTGTTTGTTGGCAGTCTGTATATCTTCTTTGGAGAAATGTCTATTTAGGTCTTCTGCCCATTTTTGGATTGGCTTGTTTGTTATTGAGCTGCATGAGTTGCTTGTAAATTTTGGAGATTAATCCTTTGTCAGTTGCTTCATTTGCAAATATTTTCTCCCATTCTGAGGGTTGTCTTTTGGTCTTGTTTATGGTTTCCTTTGCTGTGCAAAAGCTTTGAAGTTTCATTAGGTCCCATTTGTTTATTTTTGTTTTTATTTCCATTTCTCTAGGAGGTGGGTCAAAAAGGATCTTGCTGTGATTTATGTCATAGAATGTTCTGCCTATGTTTTCCTCTAAGAGTTTGATAGTGTCTGGCCTTACATTTAGGTCTTTAATCCATTTTGAGCTTATTTTTGTGTATGGTGTTAGGGAGTGATCTAATCTCATACTTTTACATGTACCTGTCCAGTTTTCCCAGCACCACTTATTGAAGAGGCTGTCCTTTCTCCACTGTACATTCCTGCCACCTTTATCAAAGATAAGGTGTCCATATGTGCGTGGGTTTATCTCTGGGCTTTCTATCCTGTTCCATTGATCTATATTTCTGTTTTTGTGCCAGTACCATACATTCTTGATTACTGTAGCTTTGTAGTAGAGTCTGAAGTCAGGGAGCCTGATTCCTCCAGCTCCGTTTTTCGTTCTCAAGATTGCTTTGGCTATTCGGGATCTTTTGTGTTTCCATACAAATTGTGAAATTTTTTGTTCTAGTTCTGTGAAAAATGCCAGTGGTAGTTTGATAGGGATTGCATTGAATCTATAGATTGCTTTGGGTAGTAGAGTCATTTTCACAATGTTGCTTCTTCCAATCCAAGAACATGGTATATCTCTCCATCTATTTGTATCATCTTTAATTTCTTTCATCAGTGTCATAATTTTCTGCATACAGGTCTTTTGTCTCCTTAGGCAGGTTTATTCCTAGATATTTTATTCTTTTTGTTGCAATGGTAAATGGGAGTGTTTTCTTGATTTCACTTTCAGATTTTTCATCATTAGTGTATAGGAATGCCAGAGATTTCTGTGCATTAATTTTGTATCCTGCTACTTTACCAAATTCATTGATTAGCTCTAGTAGTTTTCTGGTAGCATCTTTAGGATTCTCTATGTATAGTATCATGTCCTCTGCAAACAATGACAGCTTTACTTCTCTTCCGATTTGGATTCCTTTTATTTCCTTTTCTTCTCTGATTGCTGTGGCTAAAACTTCCAAAACTATGTTGAATAAGAGTGGTGAGAGTGGGCAACCTTGTCTTGTTCCTGATCTTAGTGGAAATGCTTTCAGTTTTTCACCATTGAGGATGATGTTGGCTGTGGGCTTGTCATATATGGCCTTTATTATGTTGAGGAAAGTTCTCTCTATGCCTGCTTTCTGCAGGGTTTTTATCATAAATGGGTGTTGAATTTTGTCAAAAGCTTTCTCTGCATCTATTGAGATGATCATATGGTTTTTCTCCTTCAATTTGTTAATATGGTTTATCACATTGATAGATTTGCGTATATTGAAGAATCCTTGCATTCCTGGAATAAACCCCACTTGATCATGGTGTATGATCCTTTTAATGTGCTGTTGGATTCTGTTTGCTTGTATTTTGTTGAGGATTTTTGCATCTATGTTCATCAGTGATATTGGCCTGTAGTTTCCTTTCTTTGTGGCATCCTTGTTTGGTTTTGGTATCAAGGTGATGGTGACCTCATAGAAGGAATGTGGGAGTGTTCCTCCCTCTGTTATAATTTGGAAGAGTTTGAGAAGGATAGGTGTTAGCTCTTCTCTAAATGTTTGATAGAATTCGCCTGTGAAGCCATCTGGTCCTTAGCTTTTATTTGTTGGAAGATTTTTAATCACAGTCTCAATTTCAGTGCTTGTGATTGGTCTGTTTATATTTTCTACTTCTTCTTGATTCAATGTTGGAAGTTTGTGCTTTTCTAAGAATTTGTCCATTTCTTCCAGGTTGTCCATTGTATTGGCATAGAGTTACTTGTAGTAATCTCTCATGATCTTTTGTATTTCTGCAGTGTCAGTTGTTACTTCTCCTTTTTCATTTCTAAGTCTATTGATTTGAGTCTTCTCCCTTTTTTTCTTGATGAGTCTGGCTAATGGTTTATCTATTTTGTTTATCTTCTCAAAGAACCAGCTTTTAGTTTTATTGATCTTTGCTATTGTTTCCTTCATTTCTTTTTCATTTATTTCTGATCTGATTTTTATGATTTCTTTCCTTCTGCTAACTTTGGGGTTTTTTTGTTCTTCTTTCTCTAATTGCTTGAGGTGCAAGGTTAGGTTGTTTATTCGAAATGTTTCCTGCTTCTTAAGGTGGGCTTGTATTGCTATAAACTTCCCTCTTAGAACTGCTTTTGCTGCATCCCATAGGTTTTGGGTCGTTGTGTTTCCATTGTCATTTGTTTCTAGGTATTTTTTAATTTCCTCTTTGATTTTTTCAGTGATCACTTCGTTATTAAGTAGTGTATTGTTTAGCCTCCATGTGTTTGTATTTTTTACAGATCTTTTCCTGTAATTCATATCTAGTCTCATGGCGTTGTGGTCGGAAAAGATACTTGATACAATTTCAATTTTCTTAAATTTACCAAGGCTTGATTTGTGACCCAAGATATGATCTATCCTGGAGAATGTTCCATGAGCACTTGAGAAAAATATGTATTGTGTTGTTTTTGGATGGAGTGTCCTATAAATATCAATTAAGTCCATCTTGTTTAATGTATCATTTAAAGTTTGTGTTTCCTTATTTATTTTCATTTTGTATGATCTGTCCATTGGTGAAAGTGGGCTGTTAAAGTACCCTACTATGAATTTGTTACTGTTGATTTCCCCTTTTATGGCTGTTAGTTTTTGCCTTATTTATTGAGGTGCTCCTATGTTGGGTGCATAAATATTTACAATTGTTATATCTTCTTCTTGGATCGATCCCTTGATCATTATGTAGTGTCCTTCTTTGTCTCTTCTAATAGTCTTTATTTTAAAGTCTATTTTGTCTGATATGAGAATTGCTACTCCAGCTTTCTTTTGGTTTCCATTTGCATGGAATATCTTTTTCCATCCCCTCACTTTCAGTGTGTATGTGTTTCTAGGTCTGAAGTGGGTCTATTGTAGACAGCATATATATGGGTCTTGTTTTTGTATCCATTCAGCCAATCTGTGTCTTTTGGTGGGAGTATTTAGTCCATTTACATTTAAGGTAATTATCGATATGTATGTTCCTATTCCCATTTTCTAAATTGTTTTGGGTTCGTTATTATAGGTCTTTTCCTTCTCTTGTGTTTCTTGTCTAGAGAAGTTCCTTTAGCATTTGTTGTAAAGCTGGTTTGGTGGTGCTGAACTCTCTCAGCTTTTGCTTGTCTGTAAAGGTTTTAATTTCTCCATCAAATCTGAATGAGATCCTTGCTGGGTAGAGTAGTCTTGGTTGCAGGTTTTTCTCCTTCATTACTTTCAGTATGTCCTGCCACTCCCTTCTGGCTTGCAGAGTTTCTGCTGAGAGATCAGCTGTTAGCCTTATGGGGATTCCCTTGTGTGTTATTTATTGTTTTTCCCTTGCTACTTTTAATATGCTTTCTTTGTATTTAATTTTTGACAGTTTGATTAATATGTGTCTTGGCGTATTTCTCCTTGGATTTATCCTGTATCGGACTCTCTGTGCTTCCTTGACTTGATTAACTATTTCCTTTCCCATATTAGGGAAGTTTTCAACTATAATCTCTTCAAATATTTTCTCAGTCCCTTTCTTTTTTTCTTCTTCTGGAACCCCTATAATTCGAATGTTGGTGCGTTTAATGTTGTCCCAGAGGTCTCTGAGACTGTCCTCAATTCTTTTCATTATTTTTTCTTTATTTTGCTCTGTGGTAGTTATTTCCACTATTTTATCTTCCAGGTCACTTATGCGTTCTTCTGCCTCAGTTATTCTGCTATTGATCCCATCTAGAGTATTTTTAATTTCATTTATTGTGTTGTTCATCATTGCTCGCTTTCATCTTTATTTCTTCTAGGTCCTTGTTAAATGTTTCTTGCATTTTGTCCATTCTATTTCCAAGATTTTGGATCATCTTTACTATCATTATTCTGAATTCTTTTTCAGGTAGACTGCCTATTTCCTCTCATTTGTTAGGTCTGATGCATTTTTATCTTGCTCCTTCATCTGCTGTGTGTTTTTCTGTCTTCTCATTTTGCTTATCTTACTGTGTTTGGGGTCTCCTTTTTGCATGCTGCAGGTTCGTAGTTCCTGTTGTTTTTGATGTCTGTCTTCAGTGGCTAAGGTTGGTTCAGTGGGGTGTGTAGGCTTCCCGGTGGTGGGGACTAGTGCCTGTGTTGTGATGGATGAGGCTGGATCTTGTCTCTCTAGTGGGCAGATCCACGTCTGGTGGTGTGTTTTGGGGTGTCTGTTGCCTTATTATGATTTTAGGCAGCCTCTCTGTTAATGGGTGGGGTTGTGTTCCTGTTTTGCTAGTTGTTTGGCATAGGTTGTCCTGCACTGTAGCTTGCTGGTCGTTGAGTGAAGCTGGGTGCTGGTGTTAAGATGGAGGTCTCTGGGAGCTTTTCGCCGTTTGATATTACGTGGAGCTGGGAGGTCTCTTGTTGACCAGTGTCCTGAAGTTGGCTCTCCCACCTCAGAGGCAGAGCCCTGACTCCTGGCTGGAGCACCAAGAGCCTTTCATCCACACGGCTCAGGCTCAGAATAAAAGGGAGAAAAAGTAGAGAGAATTAGTAGAAGTAGGAAGAAAGAAAGAAAGAAAGAAAGGAGAGAATGAAGGAAGGAAGGAAGGAAGAAGAAAAGGAAAGAAAGGAGGGAGGGAGGGAGGAAGGAAGGAGGGAAGGAAGGAAAAAAGACAGAAAGAAGATACAGTAAAATAAAATAAAGTATAATAAAGTTATTGAATTAAAAAATACTTATTTAGAAAAAAAAAAGGGACGGATAGAACCTTAGGACAAATGTTGGAAGCAAAGCTATACAGACAAAATCTTACACAGAAGCATACACATACAGCCTCACAAAAAGAGGTAAAGGGGAAAAAATCATAAATCTTGCTCTCAGAGACCACCTCCTCAATTTAGGATGATTCATTGTCTAAAGGAGGGAAGGAAGGAAGGAAGGAAAGAACGAAAGAAAGAAAGAAAGAAGGTAAAGTATAATAAAGTTATTGAAATTAAAATTAATTATTAAGAAAAAAATTTAAAAAAAAAACAATGGACGGATAGAACACTAGGACAAATGGTGGAAGCAAAGCTATACAGACAAGATCTCACACAGAAGCATACACAGACACATTCACAAAAAGAGGAAAAGGGGAAAAAATTATAGATCTTGCTCTCGAAGTCCACCTCCTCAATTTGGGGTGATTCGTCGTCTATTCCTGTATTTCACAGATGCAGGGTACATCAAGTTGATTGTGGAGATTTAATCGGCTGCTCCTGGGAGAAATTGCCCTTTCTTTTCTTTGTTCGCACAGCTCCCGGGGTTCAGGTTTGGATTTGGCCCCGCCTCTGCGTGTAGGTCGCCGGAGGGCGTCTGTTTTTTGCTCAGACAGGATGGGGGTTAAAGGAGCCGCTGATTCGGGGGCTGTGGTGCACTCAGGCCGGGGGGAGGGAGGGGTACGGAGTGCGGGGCGAGCCTGCGGCGGCAGAGGCCGGCGTGACGTTGCACCAGCCTGAGGCTCGCCGTGCGTTCTCCCGGGGAAGTTGTCCCTGGATCCCGGGAACCTGGCAGTGGCGGGCTGCACAGGCTCCCCGGAAGAGGGGTGTGGATAGTGACCTGTGCTCGCACACAGGCCCCTTGGTGGCGGCAGCAGCAGCAGCCTTAGCGTCTCCCGCCCGTCTCTGGGGTCCGCGCTTTTAGCCGCGGCTTGCGCCCGTCGCTGGGGTTCGCACTTTTAGCCGCGACTCGCGCCTGTCTCTGGACTTCCTTTAAGCAGCGCTCTTAAACCCCTCTCCTCGTGCACCAGGAAACAAAGAGGGAAGAAAATGTCTCTTGCCTCTTCGGCAGGTGCAGACTTTTCCCCGGACTCCCTCCCGGCTAGCCGTGGTGCACTAACCCCTTCAGGCTGTGTTTAAGCGCCAACCTCAGTCCTCTCCCTGCGCTCCGACCGAAGCCTGAGCCTCAGCTCGCAGCCCCGCCCGCCCCGGCGGGTGAGCAGACAAGCCTCTCGGGTTGGTGAGTGCTGGTCGGCACCGATCCTCTGTGCGGGAATCTCCCCGCTTTGCCCTCCGCACCCCTGTTGCTGTGCTCTCCTCCGCGGCTCCGAAGCTCCCCCTCCACCTCCCGCAGTCTCCGCCCGAGAAGGGGCTTCCTAGTGTGTGGAAACCTTTCCTCCTTCACCGCTCCCTCCCACTGTGCAGGTGCTGTCCCTATTCTTTTGTCTCTGTTTTTTCTTTTTTTTCTTTTGCCCTACCCAGGTACGTGGGGAGTTTCTTGCCTTTTGGGAGGTCTGAGGTCTTCTGCCGGCATTCAGTAGGTGTTCTGTAGGAGTTGTTCCACGTGTAGATGTATTTCTGGTGTATCTGTGGGGAGGAAGGTGATCTCCGAGTCTTACTCTTCCGCCATCTTCCCAGCACCCCTCGACACTTGATATTAAGGTGTGTGGAAATTTCACTGTTCTTTTTTAAAAAAAATTTATTTCAGTATAGTTGATTTACAATGTGTTAATTTCTGCTGTACAGCAAAGTGGCTCAGTTATACATACATATATTCTTTTTCATATTCTTTTCCATTATGCTTTAACACAGGATATTGAATATAGTTCCCTGTGCTATACAGTAGGATCTTGTTGTTTATACACTCTATACATAATAGTTTGCATCTGCTAATATCATGCTCCCGATTTCCCTGGCGGTCCAGTGGTTAGGACTTGGCACTTTCACTGCTGTGGCCTCGAGTTCAATCTCTGGTCAGGGAACTGAGATCCTGCAAGCTGAATGGCATGCCCCCCCCAAAAAAATGTCCAAATCAAGCTCCCAATCCTTTCCTTTCCCACCTACCCTCCCCCTTGGCAAACACAAGTCTGTTCTTTATGTCTGTGAGTCTGTTTCTGTTTTATAGATATGTCTATATGTGTCTTATTTTAGATTCCACGTATAAGTGATATCATATGGTATTTGTCTTTCTCTTTCTGACTTACTTTGCATAGTATGGTAATCTCTAGGTCCATCCATGTTGCCTCAAATGGGATTATTTTATTCTTTTTTATGGTTGAGTTGTATTCTATTGTATATATGTACCACACCTTCTTTATCCATTCATCTGTAGGTGGACATTTAGGTTGCTTCCATGTCTTGGCTATTGTAAATAGTGCTGCTACATAGGGGTTGAATTATAGTTTTTTCCGGTACATGCCCAGCAGTGGGATTGCTGGATCATATGGTAGCTCTATTTTTAGTTTTTTAAGGAACCTGCATACTGTTCTCCAGAGTGGCTGCACCAGTTTACATTCCCACTAACAGTGTAAGAGGATTCCCTTTTCTCCACACCCTCTCCAGCATTCATTAAAATTTCAGTCTTCTTAAACTTGGCATCCTCTAAGTCAGTCTCTTTGCTGGTAGTTAAAGCAAGAATATGGGGTTTGGTGATCCAGAAACGGGGTTCAAGGCCCGGTGGCCAGGTGGGTGGAGTTGGATAAATCGCTCTCGTCTATTAGGGCCTCATTTTTTTGCCAGGAAGTGTAGTGTGCAGTGTGGCCTCACTCATGCTCATTCCCAGCTCACGTCTTTTTGTCCCGGGGCGACTTCTGCTGGTGGTCCTTCTACCCAGAGGGTCGCTGCTCCAGTGCCCACAAGTCTTCACAAGTGCTCAGGATGACGCTGGCCACCCTGCCCTGGTTCCCCTTCCTACTTGTGGTCAGTAGGCTTCTCATTCTGTGTCCAGTATCCTGTTTTCTGTTTTATTTCCTCTGTAGATATGAAATGCCTTGATGGCAAGAGCTATAGTTTACATACTTATGTCATACGCCACAATATTTCTATATCATAAGCTCCTTAAGTCCTTTCCACTTCTTATATATTTCATGCTTTTTGGGGTATTTTCTGTAGTTCTGGGGCACACTTTGCAGCTGAAAAAAAATAGGCATTGGTTGGTATTACCAGAAATTAGTGAACTAGAAAGGACAATCCGATCATATTTACTTTATAATCCTATTTTTTATCTGATATCTTTTGGATTCTGAAAAGGACCCAATCTCTGAATAAGTTGTAACTAGCTGAAGTTATTCAGGACTTATAAAATAAAGAACATACATCTCAATTTAAATACTTTTACCATATGTAGTTTTGACTGAAGTATTTTTAGGTTTCAGAAATTTATCTTAGGACTCCGAAGTCATTTCTTTTATCACACTAAAATATTTATGCCTCCGAGGTATTTTTTGACAGTTGGTTTGTGTGACTCCAGATCTAAAATATGTGACGTTTTGATTTTGGTGGCCATGTTTACATAGCTCTTGGATCTTCTCAAGGACTGTATCCTCAGTTACTGTAATTAAGCCATCTCAGATTTCACATATATTTAGCTAATAAATATTCATGAGGCTCAGGGGAGGATAGAGGAGATGGCCTATGTTCAGAGTCAGTTGAGCACATTACTCTTCAGGCCCTGTGGTGGATGATGTGCTAAAGTAAAGTAAGTCTAGATCTCTCAGCGAAGAGTGCAGACTCCAGAAAGAATGAGTCCTACAGACCCCATCTGCAGAAATAGAATTTAAAAATTGTATGGATATAGAGAACGAACTAGTGGTGGAAGAGGGAAGCGGGGAGGGGCCAGAGAGGTGTAGGGGATGAAGAGGTACAAACAACTATGTATAAAATAAATAAGCTACAAGGATATATTGTACAGCACAGGGAATATTGCCCATATTTTACATTAACTATAACTGGAGTATAACCTTTAAAAATTGTAAATCATTATTTTGTACACCTGTAACTTGTTTAATACTGTACATCAACTATACCTCAAGGAAAAAAAACTATCAATAAAAAGAAAGAAAAATTTTATGAAGTCAGACAAAAATCTGGCTTTATTATGAACGTCAGGGTATTTATACTTTTAAAAAGGTCAGCATCTACAAATAAGCTTTATATTTCTTCTGTTGAGTTAATTTCTTTGAAAAAGTTTCACTTTATGAAAGTTATAGTATTTTCACTTAGAGGGCATGTATCACGATTTAATACTTTCATTTATTTTTCATTCCTATTGCTAAAAGGTACAGAAAGTTTTATTTTTTTTGTAATTGAAAATTTTATTATCAGTAGAAGTGCATTTCTGAAATGGTTAGTTTAAACAAAAAGTTCTGTTTTAAGAAGCATTACTGTGTTCTTTGATGCATTTTGGAGCTGTGGGCATTTAAGTGACTTTGCTGTTGCACTGTTCCTGGATAATCAGACTTGTTTTTCATGGCAATAGTAACCTGATCAGGGTCGAGTTGAATATGTAGCCCTGATTCATGTCCTATTGCTACTCCAAACTTCATTCTGTTCACTTGCGCTCACTCTTTTTGTATCTTCTTAAAAATCTTCTCCAGAGAAAATTGGTTAACTTAATTCAAAAATAGGCTCAAAAATTGGTTACTAGAGGTAAATCTGCAGTTTCTGAAGCGGTGTGAGATTAGCAGAGGCTCTCCAGGGTGCTTCTGATGGTGCTGTTGGTTAGATTCCAGCCCTGTTTGAGGTGAGTGCATTTAAATCCATCCCACAGCACTAGGAGGGGCTCCCATTTTATGCTAAGTGTTCTTTTAGCTGTGTGGCTTTCATGATTTCTTTTTAGCCTCTTTACAGGTCTTTGAAATGGGTGGCATTTTCTCCATTTTACAGATGAAGAAAATAAATCTTAGGGAGTTTTACTAACTTGCCTCACCCCACAGAGTTAGTAGCAAGAGAGGGATTTGAGGCCAGGTCTTTCTGCCTTCAAAATAGGTGTGCTTTGAAACCGCCTCTCCGAGGTTGTAAGGAAAATTGAAGTTCTGTTCACTGTTCTTGATGCCTTACCCAGCTCCTTAGCTTGTCCTGTCTTTATAGGCCTCTGTCCTGCCCAGTCGTCCAGGACTCTTTTACACGCATCCTGTACTTAATCCACGCCTAACATCACACCTTTAATTCTCTCAGGATTTTGCCTTCTCCCTGATCTATCTTCTGTGAGAACCCTATTGGTTCCAACCGTAACACTCTCTGCCTCCTTGCCCCCTACATTAAAAACACATACAAACGTAAATCAAAGAGATGAACCAAAACAGAAGAAACTCAACCTTAATTGTAGTAGCACAAGTTGCTACGATACTGTTGGAAAGTGCCCAGCCTCCATCAGCAGGTGAGTGAATAAGCAAACTGGCAGGTCCATATGGTGAAATGCCTGTCAGCCATCACAGGGAACAAATCATGGATACACGCAGCAACACGGATTAATCTTAAAAAGCTAGAATCAAATAGGTTCTATTTATGTGAAATTTTAGAACATGAGAAACTACGGTGATAAAAATCATGTTGCCTATGGGAGGGGTGTGGGGATAGACTGCAAAGGGGCACAAGGGGGTGGAACTGTTTTCTCTCTTGTTTTGGGTGCCGGGCATAGGATGCAAACAACTGTCAAAACTCTCTGAACTGAACACTTAGTATTTACCTGTTTTATTTTGTTAGTTAAACCTCGATTTAAAAAATGAAATGAAATCAGGCTAAGGTCCTTTTGCATAATTCTGTCATAGCACTTGTCAGGCAGTTTTGCGAAGTCTTGGTTCTGGGCCTCTTTCCCGCTGGACCGTGGTAGGTGTGGGGCTCTTCCCATTTTGTAGCACCAATGCCTAGCACTTGCCTGACACCTCGTGGTATTGGGGAAGAAGAAATATTCCTCTGCTCTTCTAGGTCTGGCTGGTCTAAGAATTAAGTCGATAGGAAATAGATTAACAGGAGAAAATCAAACAAAATTTTAATAACGTGTACATGGGAGAGACCCAAGCGAAGTCCTCCCCTTAAATACCATCTTCAGCTAAAGACAGAAGAGGATGTTGGGGGTACTGGTTTGGGACTTCAAAGGGGAGGAAGGCAATTCCCATGAAGATGGAAAGGCAAAGGTTTGATAAATGTTTGCTGGGCCAGGCAGAGGCAATGGGACACAGAGTGGACTCTGACCTCTAGGCCCTGTTCTTCTGACCACACGTAACCCATATTCTTTGCAGATAACTCTGGAGATTCCTCTGTTCTGGGAACAGTCCATCTATCTGAATTCTTCAGACAGTTAGGGGGAAGGTCAAAGTTTCTTCCTGAGTCTTGTTTGGGCCTTGGTTGTTTTCAGCTGGAAAGAATCCACAGGCCAAAGAGACACGTTGGGTTGGCAAATTTTGTTCCTCTACTCTGGGTTCTCAAGAGATGCTTGTTGAATGCATGGAATGCTACCTTCTGAAGAAGCCTGGCTCATTAAAAAAAAAGAGTAGGTTTGGAAATAGTGGGGGCCCCAGGAAGAGGTTTAATATGATCTTTAGGTGCCTGGAAACCTAAGCTTCATGGGAGATGTAGTTCAAGCCATTATGAATTTAAGTAGTTACAGAGATTTGCATACAAAAAAATGGAGACTGAGTTTGTATATTTTTAGTGGTTTGCTTTGAGTGTTTTAGTCTCTAAATGTCAGGTGATGCCCAAAGTTTAAACTAACATAATTTCTCTAGTCATCTCTCCATTTTTTTAAGGAATAGGTTTGGGCTGGAGCAGATCGCTGAGTCACACCTCTGGCCTTAGGGACCTTGAAAGAACTTCATTACTGAAATAAATTTGAGTTTACAAATTTCATTTCAGCAGCCAGGCAGAGGGACTGAATGCTCAGTTGATTTCTGGCTAATGAGCCACATGGTGGTGCTCTGCTTTCTGGGGGAACCCAGTAGCTTTAAATGGAAAAATTCCCCAGCATTTTAAGTGTCTGCCTGAGTCTGGCGTTTCAGTGTCAGCCACACGTGTTTAAGGTGACACCAGGAGGAGCCAGGAAGGGAAGGTATAAGATATTTTTTTAAAGTATTGTGCAAATTGAGAGGTTCTCAAAGCAAAACTCTCACAATAATGCCTGCTACACAACTCTTCCTTCCATTTGTAAAAAATAATGTATATTCCTTGAAGAAAAATGGAAAGAAAATAGTGATGTTGTAATTGGTATATTCCATGTCCTGGAAACGGTACATTGTTTATTTAATGAAAGCACAATCATTTTGTGGCCATGCCATAACTGAGTTGCTCACTTTTCTGTCCTTGGATATTGAGATTATTTCATATTTTTCTATTAATAGGTAATAATTAAATACCTTTATACATTTTGAGTATTTATCAAGCAAGAATTATATTTAGTGGTTTTTTTGGTCATTAGCAGCTTTTTATTGTTACCCTCAATTTACAAATGAGGCAAAGAATTTGTAATTATCTAAAACTTATATGGCCAGAAATTTGTAGAGCCACACATAATAAACAAGAGAGCATGGCATAGAAGAAAGAATGTATTCTTTTTTTTAAATTTATTTTTTATTGAAGTGTAGTTGATTTACAATGTTGTGTTAGTTTCAGGTATATTTAGCGTTGAGATGAATATTTCCTTATGTAAAACGTAGTCTGAATTTGGATTTTCTATAGACTGTATTCTAAAAGCAGGGTGTCATCAGAGATTGTGGGGCTTGATCCCAGATTCTCTACTAATCCAATTAGTAGGAAATATAAGTATATAAATTTTATTTTATTTTATTAAAAAAAAATTTTTTTTGCAGTATGCGGGCCTCTCACTGTTGTGGCCTCTCCTGTTGTGGAGCACAGGCTCCGGACGTGCAGGCTAAGCGGCCATGGCTCACGGGCCCAGCCGCTCCACGGCATGTGGGATCTTCCCGGACCGGGGCACGAACCCGTGTCCCCTGCATTGGAGGCGGACTCTCAACCACTGCGCCACCAGGGAAGCCCAAGTATATAAATTTTAGATTAAAAATCTTATATATTAGGAATATTTCTTCTCTATTGATTTTCTTATATTCTCACTTGAAATATTGAACATACTCAGGGAGAAACAGGGACAGGAGAGAAGCAGGTCCCTTACCTTTCTTGCCTTACTGTATTCCTTTTTGACCTTGACCAAATAATGTCCCGTGCCTTAGTTTCCTCCCCTGTGAAGGTGGTGGAGTAATAATAGACCTCCACGGTGAAGATATCAAATGCTTGGGGCAGGGCCTGGCACAGGAAGTGCTGTATAAATATCAGTCATTTTCCATCTATGTCAGAATGCAAGAATATTATGAACATTCTAAAGGCTCCTTTATCACTGTTGCCAAATTCCCAAAGATCATACCAGTGGGGTCTCTCATCAGCACCACCTCAGGGTGCCTGTTTTCCCACACAGAATCAGCTATTAGCAAAACTTCCTTGTGAGCATCCATCGCCATTGGCACGTGATCATTCAGTTTCTCCTCTTTTCCCTTGGAGCCCTGACTTTCGTTGTATATCATTAATAAAAGTGTGCACTGACTAGCTTCTTATATTTTCTTCTTCTTTTTAGGGACTAGGATAGACTCATTGCTTTCTCATTAAAGATGGGTGGAGGGGTCAAGGAAGTGGAAAGTTTGGGACCACTATTCTAACAGTAGATAATAAAGGTACGTAGAGTATTTAAAAATGTTTGGAAGGATCTCTGAGGGTCCACTTCTTCAAAATTTGCCTTTGGTTTTCAAGGAAAAAAAGCTGGTGGACAAAGCAAGAGTTCTGCAGAAAGCAGAGGCATGGAAATGATCAACCCAAGGTGATACTCTAGTGGGTAACTTGGCGAGAAGCTCTTTGCTCCTCTGACTTCAGTCAGAGCTATTTTATGTCTGTCTGGGTCATCTGTGATGTTCTGGGTGAGCTCTGGTTGGGAGAATGCAGCCCTGGCTAACTCAGGTTTGAAGGTCTTCTCTGTGCAAGAGGAAGTAAGGCCGAGGGAGAACTCTCCTGGCACCCCAGACATTTAGTCATCTGCCTGCCTCTCCTTTTGCTCATCAGTGCTCCTGGGAGGGATGTGGTGGTGGTGATGGGGTGGTGGCAGAGCCTTTCTGGGATGGGTTGGGTCACCTGGTGTGTGGCTCCTAAAGCCTACCAGGGCATGCTTGGTGATCCTGTAACTAAGGCACATGTCCCCACGAGCTGTAAACTACATTTAAATAAAGCGAGGGAGGGAGGCACAAGAGGGAGGGGATATGGGGATATATGTGTACATGTAGCTGATTCACTTTGTTATACAGCAGAAACTAACACACCATTGTAAAAAAATTATACTCCAGTAAAGATGTTAAAAAAAAATAAAAAAACAGCCCCCCCAAAAAATGAGGGTGTAATTAGACTAACATTAATTCTGTTTTAACCAGCAGCCCTGCTCTGTTTTAAGTTGAGTTACTGCCATAACTTACGCAGACAAGAGAATAAGGAAGCTTTTCTTTTTAATTGTATCTTCAAGTGTTTCAGAGGCCTGGAAAAGTTTGTCCATTTCTACAGACCTTAAAATCCTGACTTTTCTTTCCATTTAGATGAAAAAATAAATAAAAAATCAGTATGGAAAGAAAAAAAGAAAAAAAAAAAACCTTGAGCAGGAGGCAGTCTCAGTGTGAAACAAGCCTAGGTTGAAGGTTTCCCCAGGGCTTCAGAGTCTTGTCTTTGGTGATCTCCACCTTCTTATCCCCGCTGCTGACTCACTCTGTGTCTGGCCGGGCTGTTACAGGAGGGAAAATGTTGTGCGTGTGAGTCACCCATATTTTCATGGACTTGGGAAGTTAGTGTAACACAGACAGAGAACTGCAGAGACTTTCTTTCCTGCACAGTGAATCAGAACGGCAGCAGTCAGCTCGAAGACAGCACTTACCTTCCAACAGTGTAGCTGTAACTGGAAGGTTCTTTATTCTCAGGTGGGAGAAAGATAAAAAGCAGATACTAGGAGTTTTATGTTCAATTCTTGGCCAATCGTGAGAACAGATACCAGTAAATTCTTCTTCAGAGCAGAACCCATAAGCATCTGGTACTGTTGATCCGATCCTGTTGGTCCGCAGCCGCTGTCCTGACAGCGGAGCATGTGATCTGATCATTGATGGGGACGGGGCAGCAGATACACAAAAGGGTGTTTGTGGGAAGGATTTATGGGGTCTATTGTTCTCCATCATCTATGCCTTAGCTTACTTATCACATTCTACCCCTGTGCTATTTCTGGATTCCTGACTATCAGCACAAAACCAGACTGCATTTTGCTCCATGGCAGTTAAACTTCGACCGAGGATGCCCTCCAAGCAGGGTAATTTCTGAGTATTTTCTCAGTTACTGATTCTTCTTTCAGAGACTCTCTAAAGACTCATCCTTTAGTATCCCAGCCTGGACAGCCATCCTCTGAAGAGGTGTCACCAGCTGCCCCTGCTGTTCTTCTCCCGGCCTCTGACTCCTCCCCTTTTCCCACCTCCTCCCCTCCCCGCCCCTCCCCCCTCTCCCTGTCCCTCCCCCTTCTCCCTGTCCCTCCCCTCTTCTTCTTCCTCCCCCCTCCCCCTCCTCCTCCCTCCCCCCTTCTCCATCCCCCTCCCTCCTCTTCTCCCTTCTGCCCCCAGCAGCCTAAGAACAAGCCTACCCACAGCTGAGGTGTTTCTCTCCATCTTTGGATCTGAGTTGGGGGTGCTCCGGCTGTCTGTCTTTTCCCTGTATCTTCCGTAGAGTCTACCGGAGTATTGAATACCTAATTGAATAAAATAACTTGAAACACTTCTTTCCTCACAGTTATTGTTAATAGTAATACACAGATACATCTTCCTTGTAAAAGACTGAAACACTCCGTCTAGAAATAATGCAGAATGAAATGTGAAATTTATGACCCCAACCCCCTCCTCTTTTAGCTTTCACTCTTACGATGAAATGGCTTTCTCAATTTGATGTGCCTCTTTTATGTGTATTTATTATTTTGCATTTTTTCCACTTAACTGTGTATCTTGGAATCTTTTTATGTCACTGTGTACAAGTTTTCCCTTATTAATATTCTAGAAGGTGGGTGAAGTATATATAATTCATTCATCTAGCTTCCTATTGACTGACATTTAAGTGGCTTCATATATTTTACTACAGTAAACATTCTTATATGCTGATCATATATATGCAAGTGTTTCTTTAGTTTTACTACAGGTAGAATTGTTCATACAGAAAGTTGTATGCATTTTAATTTGTAGTGGATCCTGACAAATTGCCCTCAAAATTTTTTTTGCCATTGTACACATGGGGCTGCCTGTCTCTGCATTAGTTATTGTCATTCTTATAAAATTTTTGCCAGTATGAAATCATTTGCTTCACGTGCATTTCCTGATTGGAAGGCTGGGGAAGCCTTTCCCTGAATCTTTTTCATTCCTTTGAATTGTGTAGTTGGGGAGGGGCTGCCTTTTTTTCTTACTGAATATTAATAGGACTTATTCATCTATTTTGGATATTCTTGGTGTGTATTATATATGTAGCATATATTTTCTTTGTTGCTCATTTTTTTTTAAACTTCATTTATAGCATCTGCTTTGTCAAATTTGTCAGCCATTATATGTCTAGTTTCTTTTGGGTTTTGTAACTTGTTTTTTTTGTTTGTTTGTTTTTTTTTTGCGGTACGCGGGCCTCTCACTATTGTGGCCTCTCCCATTGCGGAGCACAGGCTCCGGACACTCAGGCTCAGCAGACGGGCCCAGCCACTCTGCGGCATGTGGGATCTTCCCGGACCTGGGCACGAACCCGTGTCCCCTGCATCGGCAGGCGGACTCTCAACCACTGCGCCACCAGGGAAGCCCTGTAACTTGTTTTGAAACACTCTTCCTACCCAACTATTTATAAAACATAATTTTCTATACTTTCTTATAAATGATTTATTTAGAATTAAAAATTTTTTATTTAAAATTTTTTCTTATTCTCATTTCTAATATTGTATAATTTCCGCATGTACTGCCAGGGAGCATAAATCTGAAGATTTTATTGTACTGTGTTTCTGAGATGTATTGTCAGTTCCATCTCCTTTTTAAGCTGCCTTCATTTCCTTGGCAGAAGGTTTAAGGATTTCTGAAAATGTAAAGAGCTTTTCTATGAAGATTATCATTTAGATATGCAAATAACTCCTTTTTAAATGTGTTTTTTAATGATGCTTAGATCTAGCACAGAAGCAGTAGGTTGATCATGCTCTGATCAAGGAGGGATGATGATAGAAAATAATGTCAATTTCATTTAGATTCAGATCTTAACAAATAATAGTTATAAAAAACAAATGCTAAGAAAATCATCAGCATGGGGAATTTAAATTGATAAAACCAGTAATGAGAAAAGGACAGCCCTAGAGTTTTTGGTGCTGTCATTTCTTGTAGAAGAGAAAAAATTCTGTTTAAGCTAAGAAGAATTGAACCTTGAGAATGAGAGAAGAGAACCTCTCTCCATCAAAGTGTTAAAGTGTGTCTTTGCATCATGCAAAAGCCCGAGGTTTGCTGTGGCCAGAAGTAAAGACAGCAGATCTGGAACAGGCTTTCTTATTGGGAGAGCAGCTATAGGCTTGAAGTATTGATATATGGGACTTTGGAGTCGTGACTAAGCTAAAGAATTACTGGGAAATAACACTGGTATACTTTCATTCATGATGTTTTGCAACCTTTTATAAAATGATGGATAGATCAATGGCATAATTTTAGTGGAATTGTCCTGAAAAGTCTTGCTTTTAACAAAATGGGGTAGGGGTGGGCGTGGCTATGCTTCAGAGATGTTCAGTTTCTTCCTCTACATCCGTGGTCCCACAGAAGCAGGGCACACAGACCAATGGGTGAACCAGAAATGGACATCAGCTGTACCTCTGTGCTCATGGGAACATGATGCTTCTGTGGGAATATTTGGGAAGCGTTTTCAACCAAAACAGGAGCAGGGACTCCCATCTCTTATCCATTGCACCTCCAACCTCCTGTCCCAGTGATGTTGGCCGAGACCACTGTGGGTGAAGGTCCTGTCAAGTGGGCAGGGCTGTTGTTACTGGGATGAGGCCAAGGGGCCCCAGGTGATGAGGGGTGAGGCTCACGGGGGGCCTGAGGGGTGATGATGGCAGCAGGTCTGACCCCCTCTCACCCAGCTCCCTGGTCACAGCTGGACATTGTCTTTCAGTTTTCAGGAGCTAGTCTTCTCACTGATCCCAACTATTTCTTCCAGCCAGTTTTCCTTCTTCTGTAATGAAAGAAATCTTACAGCTTTTCCCCTGTTGTTTTCACTGTATTGTATTACAGAGCTATTTCCCAGCAATAGCGGGGAAATTGCCTAGATCCCCTTTTTCCTTTTCCTTCCATCTTTTTTTCCCACAAAACTCCACCACTTCATCTTTTCTTTTCCCTCCCTCCTTTCCCTTCCCCGCTTCCTCCTTCCATCCTTCTGTTCCTTCCTTCCTTTCTTCTTTTTCTCTCTCTCTTTTCTTAGATAGAGCCTTTTGCCAAGTGTTTCCCAGTCTTCTTCTAAAATTCACACCTGACCTTTATTAATAAATGCAGAAGTCTCGTCCTTATCCTAAATTCTGACCTCCTTGGGAACCATCCTGAGTACCTTCCTCCACTCTCTACAATCACTGATGTGCAGAGTGTGAATTACATCTTTTGTGTATCCCCACTACTGAAGATTCGGCCAAGCCTCAGGTTTTCCTTTCTGTTAACTTATTTTTTAAAAGCTAGTACTTTGTTTTCCGAGTATGAAATTATAATATTGAACATGCTTTTGAAAACTGCATCTTCTCCCCACCCCCTGCACTTAGTAGCTCTGTGATCCCAGGCAAATGTTTTTCATTGCGGAGCACAGGCTCCGGACGCGCAGGCTCAGCAGCCATGGCTCATGGGCCCAGCCGCTCTGCGGCATGTGGGATCCTCCCAGACCTGGGCACGAACCCGTGTCCCATGCATCGGCAGGCGGACTCTCAACCACTGCGCCACCAGGGAAGCCCTCAGGCAAATGTTTAAGCTTCAAGTGCCTCGGGTCCTTCTGTGAGTGGCATGATCCTATTATGGTTGTGTGAGGATGCCATGCCGTCTGTGTTACATGCGTGTAGGTGAAAACAGTACCTGGCACATAGCAAGTGCTCCGTGAGTGTTTGCTATTATTATTACCCTCTTTCAGGGAGATAGGTAGGCTTAGGCTTTTTGGTAGTGGAGGTCAAGGCTCTGAAACAGACAATTGGAAAGGGAGAGAAAGTGAAGGATACTTTAAACTTTTGCAGAAGTTGATATACAGTCTATTTAGAGTAGAGTTAGAAATCATACTTGAATGTTTCAAAGCACATTCAAAGCTACTGTTAATATGGCATTGTCTCTTCCCTCGGCATGATCAAATTGGCTGATTCCCTGTTGCCAAAAATAAGTAGTGATCATTTCCTGTTTGTTGTTTGTGGAGTTACTGTTTGTACAGTTTCTGTTTGGGCAGGTCTGTTTGTGTAAAGTCTCAGGCAAACAGTTGTGCTGGGGACACTTGGTCTGGTGCTTCTTTAGAGCAAGGATTCTCATTTCCTGACATTTTTCTTCATGCTCGAAAGTGAAGTCCTTATAAGCTGGAGACTCCTTGTTTTTCCTGCATTATTAGATTGGGGGCTCTGTTATTTGATGACATAGAAAAGTTCTGTTATTTGATGACATAGAAGAGAAGTGGGTTTTAGAATCAGATTTCAGATCCCACTTAGGCTGTGAAATCTCAGGCTAGTTTCTTCATCTCCCCAAACCTTGTTTGTTACATCTTTAAAATGAAGATGTACCATCCAGGTCAAAGAATCGTTGTGAGATTCATGTGGAAATGTGTGAAGGTGCAGAAAGAAATACCTGATAGTGGTGTTTCCCCTGAAGGAGGTGTGTCTAGCCTATAAAGTTGGGCTTCCTAAACCACCTTCATCTCACACATATCAGGCATGAGTGAAACTAGTTGAGCTGGTTGTTGTTTTGTTTTTTTTATCCCAGGGGTATCCTGCCTGGGGTGTTAGAGGAGGGAATGTGATGAGCTGGTGCAGCAGTGAAATCTAACATCCGATTGGTTTGCCTCGTTGCAAAAAAGTTAGGCAATCAAAACTCTCTTTTTAAGGGATTTCATTTGAACAGCTTTAAGCGTCAAAGGAGAAAGAGATGATTTAGTTTCTTTTTAGTAAGTGTTGTCTGCGTCCCCTGCAAAATAGTGGCGGAGGCTGGCTGGCTTTGCTCATGTTTGTTTAAAAGGGGGAGTGGACTGGTTGTCAGCTTGTGAGTGGGAGTGTCTAGTCAGTGTTTTCCTTTCTACCCAGAAACTTACCAGGACTCTGACACATGAGCTTTGGTATGGAAAGTTTAGGGAGCTGCTGGACCGATTTCCCGTGCAAGGATGGGGCAGGTCCTGAAAGATGATGGCGACTGGAACGCGAGGCTGGTGGGGCTGATGTGCTGCATGGGTCAGTAGCCTACCCGTTATCTCACTTTCGTGCCGCTGGATTGGAGAGGGAAGTTGCAGGACCTGAGTGGGTTCGCACAGCGGGGCTTTAGCAGACTGTGGGGCACCTTCTGGAAATCTGGACAGGCTCCCGTGACAACTCCTGAGGCTCCCTGGACAGAACTTCCCCCTATTGTTGGGCATAGGATATGCGTTGAAATAATAATAGTTATTTTGTGTGTGATATGAAGTGGGTTTAGCTTTTATTGGAGTTTATTAAAGACCAGTCAGTGTAAGTTGTAATAATTGGTGCTCTTTTTGTACTTTTTTATTTGTTTTTTTCAAATTCTGTTATTGTTTGCATTCTGTGTCCTTATAGAATGTTCAGCCATGTTGTACTTTACAAGTTGATCGTACATGTATATTTTCACTTAAAACGTACTCTCTAAATGAAATAATTTTCCGAGAGGGATGTTATAAAGCTTCATTCAGAAAAATAGATGGATAGTCTGTAAAACCAGTAGGATTAGTTAAAAACTCAGGAGTGATCTTTCCTTTTTGTTGTCTTAGCAGCGTCGCCCTAAATATAAATCTCAGTGTTAGGCAACCCTCACTGAAGTGAAATAAAGAACCATTACGAGACTTGGAAAATTAGATGGTGTCATCAGGAATACTCCCTTTTGAAATAATGTGTCTGGAAAGCGGTAAATCACAGTCTCCCCAGGCTTAAAGTCCTGGATTGTAAGTTGCTTTCCTGAAGAAAGTTGAGCGCCTAATGTCCACATTAACTCTTTCCTCATTCTTGTAGCATCGTGGGAAACTTCACGTGTTAAAGAACCTCCCTTGGCGTACTTGAAGGGGAATCATCTAGGTTTATTGAAGTTTAAAAGAAAAGATTAGGTTGTTACTGTTAGAAAACAGTATCAGAATCTATGAATCACGTGTTATTTAGTTCACTTTAGTCTTTGTACCTTAGCCAGTACTTTAGCTGTGGATCATAATCCCGAGGTATGACCTCAGTATTAACCTGCTAAACGTTTAGCTCCCACCTTACATTTTCAGCAGTGCTTTTGAAAAGCTGCTAGCAACAACCACAACAAAACCTCAGTGATCAAAAAAGCCATTTTATGGTTGTATAATTTAAGTGAGTTTCTCATTATTTGATCCTTCGATTGAATCAGCTTTCTTGATCTACCACGTGGCTAAAAAATTAACCATTAAGAGATTAGTTTTTAAGAACGTGTGTTCTATTCTTCATGTTCCTTAAAATATAGGACCGTTTTTTATTAATTTAGAAAGAAGTAAATATATATATATATGTACATATATATATATTTTTAAAGGACAAATCAGAATTTAATAATCATCAAATATTAATTAGATTGCTTCTAATTTTTCCATCATAAATTATACAATTAACATATCAATGCATATGGCTTTTCACAACCCAAAAAGATATATTTTATTTTTGTAAATTTATTTTTTAATTGAAGTATAGTTGATTTACACTGTGTTAATTTCTGCTGTACAGCAGAGTGATTCAGTTATACATATATATACATTCTTTTTTTAAAATAAATATATTTTATTAACCATTATGTACCAAGAGGAGTTTGTATAATACACATCATATGTTAAATTTAATGGGACAGAGTAAATTTGTTAAGAGTTCATATTATTATGTGCTGATTCAATAAATTAATAAAATTTTGGTAGATAGTTATAGGAATGCTTTTCATCTCATATTTCATAACTTGATATGGAAGCTATCTATTCTTGAACAAGAATTTTTAATAGTACATTTTGTTTTTTACTTGACGATTTAACATTAGGGTCCTAGGTTATTAATTGGATGGTATTAATGTGAATATTGCCTAGGAAGTACTCTTTTTTTTTTCCCTCACTCTGTTTTCTTTGCTGGAGGTTAGAAAAGCACTGCCAAAATGTGATAGGAGCCCTAGACTTTGTTGAGGAGGTTCCCTTGTTTGCACTCGCTTCTCTGTCCAAAGTCCACAGCCGTCAGGAGGGCCTGGCTCCCCAGCACTGTCTGTGATTGGGATGTGCTCAGTACTTCCTTTTGAAAGGAAAGGTGGTAGGATCTTGGGGTAGTGGAAGCAATTCTGGGGGGAATCACGACACTTGAGTTCTAACTAAGCCTCTTTCAATCTGAAATTATGAGATCAGGGTTTCTTTTTTTTAATTAATTTATTTTTATCAAATTATAGTTGATTTACAGTGTTGGGTAATCACAACACAGTTTTTTATATGTAAAACTGAATCACTGTGCTGCACACCTGAAAGAAACTGAATGACTGCGCTGTACACCTTAAACCAACACTACATTGTAAATGTATTGGGTTGGCCAAAAGTTTGTTCGGCCTTTTCCATAACATCCTACGGAAAACCTGAACGAACTTTTTGGCCAACCCAATATTATATCTATTCTTTTTCAGATCCTTTCCCACATAGGTTATTACAGAATATTGAGTAGAGATACAGTAGGTCCTTGTTGTTTATCTATTTTATATATAGTAGTGTGTATATGTTACTCCCAAATTCCTAGTTTATCTCGACCCCCCAACCTTTCCCCTTTGGTAACCATAAGTTTGTTTTCTATGTCTGTGAGTTTATGTCTGTTATGTAAATAAGTTCATTTGTATCATGTTTTTAGATTCCACATATAAGCTGTATATGATATTTGTCCTTCTCTGTCTGACTTACTGTACTTAATGTGATAATCTCTAGGTCCATCCGTTTGACTGCAAATGGCATTATTTCATTCTTTTTTATGGCTGAGTAATATTCATTGTATATGTGTATCACATCTTCTTTATCCATTCATCTGTCAGTAGACATTTAGGTTGCTTCCATTGTTGGCTACTGTAAACAGTGGTGCTATGAACATAGGGGTGCATGTATCTTTTTCAGTTATGGTATTCTCTGGATATATGTCCGGGAGTGGGATTGCTCGATCATATGGTAGCTCTATATTTAGTTTTTTAAGGAACCTCCATACTGTTCTGCATAGTGGCTACACCAGCTTAAATTCCCTAATTATTAGGGAAATGCAAATCAAAACTACAGTGAGGTATCATCTCACACCAGTCAGAACGGCATCATCAAAAAGTCTACAAATAATAAATGCTGGAGAGGGTGTGGAGGGTTTCTTTTTGCTGGAGAAGTCTGCACCAGGGCTGGCTTCTGTCTTGCTAATTAATCTCCTTGCCCTCCTTCCAGCCCCACTTGCCTGTGCTGGACAGGGGTGGCCTTTCTCTCCTTTGTACTGCTTGCATGGTGAGTGCCACATCCTTTGCTCAGCTGGCGTGCTTGTCACACTGCCTTCCTGTCAGGTGCCCTCTCTAGGTGACAGCTCTAGAGAACAAGGGCTAGTGCTCTATCTGTCCAGTCTAGGGGGCCCAGCACTACACAGCACTGGGCTCATCCAAGGATCTGATGGATGCTGGGATGAGTGAGGGAGGGAACCTGGGACTAGTAGATTGCTTCTCTTTCTTTGTTCTTGCCTTACATACTAATTATTTAGGTTCATTCTGACCTCTTTAGGAATAGCAAGTCTGAAAGACATTTACGACATCATTATTACTTTAAGAGATACAGTAATATGTACCACTGTGTCTAAGTATATAAGGAATTATACCTTGTTCTCCTGAGTAGGATTGTCCTTTGGGAAACATAATTAATTCACATCATGGGCATTTGTTTGTTGAGTGCATAGAAGCATCATGGCATCTACTGTGGGTAGACAAAGATGACTGAGGTCGAGATCATGCCCCAGAGGGGCCAACAGGGGAATTCATAAATATTTTGTGGATGATAATGTTGGTTAACAATTATTGATAAAATTGGTCTTGGCGGAGTAGTTATATGCAAAGTGCCTGGGGATTTTATGTTGGGGATCGGGCAAGTTTAATAATTTCAGCATAAATTCTGAGCATTTATATTCAGATTTAGCAAACTTCTGTCTTCTTGGTCAGCTTTTCCAATTTTTAATACCCAAAGTGAAGTCCAGAATGAGACTAGAGGTTTGGGCACTGAAAAGGAATGTGTTATTGGCGGTACAAAATGCAAGGCCCTATTTAGGTGCCTTTTGGGTTCTCCCTGATGGTGATGGGGAGTGGAAAGGTTTCAAGCGGATACTTTGGAGAAGAAATGCTTGTGAAATACAAGGGAAATTACAGGGTCCCTCCCCTGCCCTTTTCTTGTTGGCATTAAAGGGTAAGAGAGCTCTAAATAATATGCCATCACTGGGTAGCTTTGCAAAGAATCGAATCTGAACAAGCCTTTGGATTGCTTTACTAAAATTTATTTATCCATTTTTTAAAATCATTGAACATTTATGTTTTTTCCTAAACTTTTATTTTGAAATAATAACACTGATTTATATTCTCATAGATACATTTTGTGCACAACCATGATGATAGTTTTAAGATAAATTTTAGAAGTGGACTTACTGGGAAAGGGTATTAAATATAATAATACCCTTTATTATTATAAAGGGTATAAAATATAATTAAATATATTTTTAAGGCTTTTGATATTTATTGGCAAATTGTCGTAGAGCAGCACTGTCCAGTAGAAATTTTTGTGACAGTGGGAATGTTCTGTATCCGTACCCTGTCCAGCGTTAGTTAGTGCACACTTGAATTGTGACTGGTGTTACCAAGGAACTGAATTGTTAATTTTATTTTATTTTGATTAATTTTGGTTTGAAGTTAAATAGCCACATCTGTGACTAAGGGCTGCAGTATTGACAGTACAGGTCTAGGAGATCTCAAACAAATTACATTTCCACTAGCCATATATATATATATGCATAAGCATATCCACAGATATATATAAATATATCTGTTCCCTGTGCCCTCGTCAACATGAATTTTTTTTTCATAAAATCTTGACAACTTGATAGGTGAAAAAGCTTATTTTTATTCTATATTATTATTTGTTAGTGAGGTTGAGTACCTGTGGGCATTTACTTTTTTTCATTTTTAAAATTAATTTCATTTCATAAAGTTTTAATCATTTTCATTGTCTGCTTTTGCCCAGTTATACATTATGTTCATCTTATTCTTTTTTATTTTTATTTTGTATTAATATTAGTAATCTGTGTCTCAGTTTACAGATATTTTTCCCAGTTGACATATTTAAGTATTTTTCTTTATGTTTAAATTAGTGTAAAGCACGTAAATACTTTTCATGAATAGGACAAGCATTTTCTTTTTTTCTTCTTTTTTAAAAATTTTATTGGAGTATAGTTGATTTAAAATATTGTGTTAGTTTCAGGTGTACAGCAAAGTGATTCAGTTATACACATACATATATTCATTTCTTCTCAGATTCTTTTCCCACATAGGTTATTACAGAATATTGAGTAGAGTTCCCTTTGCTATGCAGTAGGTCCTTGCTGGTTATCTGTCTTATATATAGTAATGTGTGTGTGTTAATCCCAAGCTCCTGATTTATCACCCCCCCACCCATGTTTCCCCTTTGGTAACCATAAGTTTGTTTTCAAGATCTGTAAGTCTGTTTCTGTTTTGTAAATAAGTTCATTTGTATATTAAAAAAATTAGATTCCACATAAGAGTGATATCATATGGTATTTGTCTTTCTCTGTCTGACTTACTTCACTTAGTATGATAATCTTTAGGTCCATCCATGTTGCTGCAAATGGCATCATTTCATTCTTTTTTATGGCCGGGTAGTACTGCATTGTATATATATGTACCATGTTTTCTTTATGCATTCTTCTGTTGATGGACATTTAGGTTGTTTCCATGTCTTGACTATTGTAAATAGTGCTGCTGTGAACATTGGGGTGCATGTGTCTTTTCGAATTACGCTTTTCTTCGGACATAGGCCCAGGAGTGGGATTGCTAGATCATAGCATTTTCAAAGAAACTTTCGTTCCATTTAAAGTAGTTTATGGGGCTCAGGGATGAAGAATGAGAAGAGAGAGAGATGAAGAGAGCGAGGCCTATCTGCCCCTAGGGAAAGGATGGAGATGCGGACCAGGGGTGGGAAAAGAAAGAGGACCACGGAGAGAAAGAAGAGCCGGCCCCAGATGTAGAGTGGAGGGAGGAGGACACAGGAGAGTGGGGTTTGCTGCCTGGGAGCAGGACGGGGAGGGAGTATGGCTTCCAGCATCCTCTCTAGATGTTGGAGATTAGGATTTCTTTGAAATAATAACTTGATGAACCGGAACGTTCCAGTGCTCTTCCTCCTACATCATAAGACCTCCCCTCACCCTTCTCTGCACCGTGTCTAGTAACCAGGACAGTATCACTCTCTATGGCAAGGATCTAGTGGGGCGTTTTGTTGTTACCAGATCGTTCAACACAGGGAATCTAGGAAAAAAGCAGCATGGTTCGTGATTAAACCAGTGTCCACTTCCAGCCAGAGGACCTGAATTCAGTCCTGCCTTTTATCACAGCTTTAAGTCTTTTTCTGAATAATCGTCGACAAGTCCTTTGACCTCTTGACATCCTGGTTTCCTCTTATGTGAGATGGGAGTGACACTGCCTCCCTTCCCTCTTGTGGCAGTGAAGACCAGCTGGGATGTAATCTGTGGTCAGGTGCTTTGGGAAGTTCATGCAGGGGCTCAGTGGAGGCTGGTGGTGGCGGTGGAGGTGAGAGGACTTCCTGGTGGTGGTGGCGGTGGGGATGATGCAGCAGAGCGTGTGGAAGGCAGTGCTGGCAAATGCCACACTGGGAAGAGGCCAATCTTTCTCACAGGTAGTGTCAAGGTGCCAAAACTTACCAAGAAAATTCAAGTGCACCAAACAGTACTTTTTGAACACCTTACTCTTCTTTATTTGCATAGTGATAATGAAAGTCTCCTAGTCATAGATTTTTACCAACCTTCTTTTATATCTTTTTTCCCCCTTCCAGATGAACGGGACAAAGTTCAGAAGAAAACATTCACAAAATGGATAAATCAGCATCTCATGAAGGTCAGTGTATATTTCTTTTGCATCTTGGAATTGTTTTGCAGGTTTTAATTTATTGTGCAGTACTTGGTTGTATGGCTGTGAAGCACAGCTTTTCCGTATCAAGTGGGAAGTTTCAGTTCTAGAGCATTTCACATGCATTTCAGGCATCTGTTATTATTTGGTATATGGCCTGTGGGTCATGATGGGGGTGGTAGATGAGTGCCCAGTGATTGCAGTGTCTTCTGTGACATGAGTAAAACCTCTTATTATTGGACTCTAAAAAATCTCAGCAGGTTAAGAAATATGTAAATATTTACGTGTTAGGGCATCGAAAAACTGCAGTTCTCAGTAATGTTTTTTCCTCTCAAGATTCCAAGCAAGTTCTGGCATCAGATTTATGCAGATGGCAGAGAGTTAGGTGGGACTAAGGATGGTTTATTTAAAAAAAGAAGAAAAAAAAAAAAAAGGGACTACCCTGGTGATCCAGTGGTTGAGACTTTGCCTTCCATTGCAGGGGGCGGCGGGTTCGATTTCTGGTCAGGGAGCTAAGATCCCACATGCCTTGCGGCCAAAAAACCAAAACATAAAACAGAAGCAATATTGTAACAAATTCAATAAAAGACTTTAAAAGTGGTCCACATCAAAAAAAAAATCTTTAAAAACAAGATAAAAAGGACGGATTACAGACAGAAGTCTAGACAAATCAGTTTATCTCTTGTATTTAGTATGACCCAGAGATTGGTGCTTATGTGTATGTTTCTCTGTGAAGCAGTTAATAGTTGTGGTTCTTAAATTAATATTTATTTGTGTGCCATGGGTCACTTTGAGAATCTGATGTAAGCTCTTCCAAAAAATACACATGTGCACAACGTTTGCATACAATTTCATGGAGTTATTGGGTCCCAATTCCAGTAGAATTATTGGATCGGTGGGACCCAAAATAACTCCATAAATCTCAGCTAAAGAGCCCATGGGATTTCACAATTAACTCTTAGTCACTTTCTTCCCCTTTTATGGACAGTCCTGAAGTCGGAGAGAAGGTAATATTTTAAATCTGTTGTTTGGGACCTGGAAAGAGTTTTCTCGCATAGAAACATTATGTTAATGTGGTTATATCCCTAAGCTATCCTACAGATCCTATTCAAACCATCATGTACCCTAGGGGGATGGTGCCAGTACTGTAATAGCATTTAATAACCTTCTCTAAAAGCGATTCTTATTTCAGGGAGCATATCAGATTACCTGAGAGACGTTTTAGTCCCCTCTCTCTCATCACCCATGGACAGAATCCTTTTCCCGAATCTGTTACATCCTTCTGGGGGGCCATGTCATTCACCCCCCAACTGAGACTCACTTCCGTAAGGATTTCTGTTACTACTGGGATTTCTGTTACTAATCCTCCGATGTGTTGGCTGGAGATGAAAGGTGGAGACCCTCTGCTTTATGATGCTCTCGTGAGGCAGTGTCTTGTGAATTCTGAGGAAGGTATCACACCAGCAGTTTACCTGCCTTCCCCCAATCTTTTGTGTCCCACGCACTCCGTGTAAGCAGGACTCTGCTACAGGCTAGGGCAGAGGTGGGCTGATGCGAGGGTTGCATTGTGGAACGTTGGAGCTGAAGGCTCTGACAGGACTTCCCCATCTCTGAGCTGAGTCCAGGGGGAGCGAGGTTTTGGATGAAGAGATGCCCCTTTGGTGGTTCCTGGCCTGGCAGTCTTTGTGACTGTGGCCATCTGGGGGTGGCATGTTGGGGACACAGAGGCCTTCCCCGTGTCTTTGGGAGTGTAAGTCACAGTGTTGGCAGTGGAGGGTAGAAACCCATGAGGATGACTCCTGTGGGAACGCAGCACTGGTACAAGACGGATGTTCCTTGGGGACCTACTGGGTACTGGGCGTGTTGGGCTGGGCCACTCACCTTACGAGCAGCGTGTAAATTGGATGAATGCGTGTAAGGAAGCTGCCTTTGCTCAAAATTCAAAACACTAGTTGAGCTTTTTGAGGACAAGTCTGCATTATCCACTCCTAGGGCTCATCATGGGGCCTGGCAAGAGTGTTCTCACCATGTGTAACGCCCATGGCAAGTTTTAAATCACTTAATCCTCCAACAACCCTCCAAGGTGGTTTAATTTAGTGATTAGGCCCACAAAGCCAGCACAGTCAGACAGCAAGGGTTCAAATCCTGATTTACTTGGAGTATGTGACCTCTTTTTTTGATAAAATGACACATCTAGAAGATTTTAGGCTTACTTCTGCTGCAACCCAGTAAGAAATAGGAAAATAAGTATTTTATGTACAACAGCCGTTAGATAGATGCCAGTCTAACTAATTAGGGTTATAATCAAATTAGCTTATTTGTTTCTTGAAGTAGGGCAGAATTTAAAATTCACTCTTACTGAAAAATTGTGCACTGAAATTTCTGACCCAAAACTCACATATGTGAGAACATAGGTTTTTTTTGTTTGTTTGTTTGTTTTAACATTTATTCTTTTATGTCTGGAAGCTAGAGCATTACCCTCAAGTGAAGAAAACTCATCAGATATCCCTAAACGTTTTGGGGCACCAGGCTCTTCAGGTTTGTGTTGTGAGTTGACCAGAGAAAGGCCAGATTTCGTGTCATCTTTTCCACGTTTCACCTACATGATGATAAGAGGAATGTTGGATACTGTCGCTGTTGGGGGCCATTTGGTTGTAACCCAATTAGTAGGAAATGCAAAGTAAGTAAATGGATTTTAGATTAGAAATCTCTATATGAGAAAGAAATATTTCTTCTATGTTGATCTTCTTATATTCTTCCCTTGAAATATTGAACATATTCAGGGAGAAACAGGGACAGGAGAGAAGCAGATCTCTTACCTTTCTTGCCTTACCTTATTCCCTTGCAACGAATGAAAGTATGTTATTTGAAGAGTTTTTCATAAAATTAGATTATGTTATATAAATGTTAAGGGAAAGGGTGACCATGAAGAACGAGTCAGCAAAATGAAGGAAAAATTGATGGGTAAAGAGAGAAAAAAAGTGGGAATAAAATCATTTAGGTAATATTCGAGTAGTTTTATGTGTGTACTCACTCTGTTTTGTCATTTTAACTGTAGACCTTCTCCTTAAACAATGGGGAAGGGAGGGGGAAAGGGGATTAGAAGAGAAAAGAGAGAAGAAGGGGTGGAGGAGGTTAAAGGGGGAAAAGAGGGGAAGGATGCCTACCTTGTGCCCTGTGCTGCCCCCCATAGCCCGGGAGTTGTATGCTGGGACCAAGTTCTGGAGACTCTGCCCTGGGCTTATTAGCTGCCTGGACTGCTGACGCAGGCCAGAGTGTGCTCCCCATCTTTTGAAATAATTCTTAAAAATTTTGACCTTTCTAAGTGATTATTTTATGTGTTTATTGTGGTTTAATATTATGTAATTATTTTACCCAAGTTGTGGCTCCAAGGAGATCTGTTGTTAGTAGTTCTGCTCCTTTGGGCAGTGAGGTGATTGAGAGCTTAGTTCCACAACAGACCTTCTTCACTGGATTTTCCTTTTCATTTGATAAATAGTATATTTTGTCTTTGAAAGAAGACTCTCCTACAAGGTTGTCAGTCTGGGAGATGTAAGGCAAAGATGGAAGGTAGACAGCTCTGCACTTTATTATTGGTGTAACCGTAACCTTTTCCGCCCTTATCTGTAAATAGTGGATTAGTGTGAGGATTTGATGAGATCGTCCATCTAAGCATAAAGTATGGTGCTTGGCAGATTGTCAGTGCTCAGTCAGTGAGAGCTGGTGGAAGAGTGGGCTGATGTGGATGGCTGCAAACCAAATGGTAAAGCAGGGGCGGGGTGCCTCTCATGCCCTGCTACCTGCCTTATCCAAATCTCTTCTTTACCTCAAGTACTTTCCCTCTTAGTACATCTGTTTTAGAAAAAGCTAGGGTCTGGGGGTCAGAATCTGTGGGGGAGATAGTTTGGCCGTTTTGCCTTGGAGTCCTGCTGGGTCACTTGAGCCGCACCCTCTCTACACACCCCTCCCTTGTGGTCTGTGGGTTGATCTTGGGGGCCCAAAGGCCTGTTTTGCTCTTCTCCCACATACTCCCCTCGCAGAAAAGGTGTCTGTGAAGACTCAGCACACTCCTGGTCCTCGGTTGTACCTTCACTTGGACTTGCGCTTGGAGGATAGCTTTCGAATTGTCCAGTTTGCTTCCCTGATTTAAGGGAGGGGGCACCCGCCACAGCCCCTCCTGGTTTAGCTGCATCAGAAGCCACATAGCGAGAGCAGGACTTGGCTGGGGGCCCAGGTCAGCCCTGGGCTCCTTGGTGCACTGGGGCGTTTTGCAGATGCCAGCGGGTTCCCCTTGGCTGTTAGACTGTTTACTTTTCTCCACTTTATACTTTCAGGTATTTGCTAGTTAATCCCCGTGATTTAGGAAGTTAGGATTTATGCAGCAGTAAACTAGCGTATACCCAGTGCCCAGGGGATGCTTCTAGCAAGGTCAATTTTTAAAAGTTTATGTGACTGAGAAAAGTAAACATCGTGGAGCTTTTAGATGATTGCTTAAGTTACTATTATATCCGTATGTGTAAACACTGTTTCCTTAAAATACTTGGTTAGGATTTTTTAATATAGCTTTTTCTCCAGAAAAAAATTAATATAGACTTATATTTATCAGAGCTAAAATTACATTTGTTTAAACAGTTTGCTTAATTAAAACTCATGTTTGTTGGTGAGCAGACGTCTTTGGCTTTTTTCCAGATGTATCTAAATTTTAGTGCTCTGGTATTTCAGTTGTATGACTAAGCCTGTCCCTATTTAAACTGATTGTTCTGGCAAGAATGTTTTCCTTTTGATTCATCATTCTGCAAAATATATTTAAGGATGAAGCCCAGTTAACACATCACATCTGCTGCCTCTACAAGATTCTTCCCATGCTGAATATATTGGATTGTTTACCTTGCAAGTTATGATCTCTAGGTAAACTATGGTTGTCAGAAACAATTATGTATTATTCTTTAGCATAATTTAAATTATAGTACTAAAACATGAGTTGGTTGTTATTGAAAATACCTGTGACTTCAGTTAGCTAAATTTTACCCAGAGAGTTGTTCTAAAGTATAAAATTGTTGGCCTTCTTCTATTATTTACAGTATTTATTTATGCCCATTCTACCTATGGCACTTTATAAACTAGAGGGTCTTAGGTCACTATTTAATTTTTGTTATTCCTGATCACATGCAGTTCTGTCTTGCTGTCTAGAAACTGATGAGTATATATAACAGATGGCACCCAGATCTAAGTACCAATGATGTAGCTTTTGCCTTGCTCTGAGGAAACAAGAAGAAAGGAAGCTCTTTATTTTCTGAAGCACTTTAAAGATCAGAAGATTCCTTTTTAACTCATTGTTTGCCTGGGCCCAGAATTAGAACTTGAGCTGTGAATGAGAGGCTGCATTGAAGAGGAATAAAAATTTAAGGGGATGAAAAATTTTTGCAAGATTGAAGTCTGGAGAATTCATATAATGTGCTTTACTTGTGTTGGATCCATCTAAATAACCGTTCATGGTGGAAATATATTCTTCAGCACTGGTTAGCTGTACTGTAAATGTATTAATTAACATTGTGTAATTGGATGTTTGGTCTGAGTTTTACTTTATTGATACATAAATGCATTTGGAGAGGAAGAGACCCTGGATTCCATATTGAACCACACCCTCTTAGTAACCTGCTTGGTTACCACCTGTGAGATACCCAACTGATGATTACACTTTTATCTCTGTTCCATCTTGTCTTTGGAAAGCTTGATTTACTTACAGCATAGACATCCTTTGCACACATTGTAAAGGCAATGACTTCATGGCCCTGCTGAATCAATCACACTGTTCTTTGTTTTGTGATTTGGTGGCTGGGAGGAAATGTAAATCCCCAAGCTGAGAACACAGTGATAACTTTTAGGGAATAGGAAGAAATCTCTATTTGCTCTGTGTTCTCGACCATTGCATACTTCTTGAGTAATTTTACCATTTGTGGGCACAGATGAGAGAGGAAAATTTTTGAAGCATCGACTTTTAAAGGGCTAATGAAAAATACCTTTTCTGAAAGTATAATGCAGGTTGTGGTTCTTAAAATTGGCAAATAAAGTATTTTTTCGAGACCTTAGACTTATACACGTGATTCTTAAACTTTAGCTGCATCAGAGCCACTTGGAGGGCTTGTTAAAATAGATGGTTGGGCCCCAGCCCAAGGCTTCATATTCACTGGATCTGGGGTGGGGCCTGAAAATTTCCCATTCTAATAAGTTCCAGGAAGTTGGGTTTCTAACAAATAGCTGATGCTGCTTAGCTGGGGCCACACTATGAGAGCACCTGTCATAGATAAAATGATAAATATTGTAATGAACCATCAGTTTCATTTGATATAACCAACAAATATTCTGATAATGTTTAAAAAATAGTAGTAGCTATTGCACCTCTACTGTAGGCTATGTTTATTAATTAATAATAAATTTAAAAATTAATTTATATTTACAATATTAATACTATTACTACTAATAGCTGCTAATATTATTTGAGAGCAAACCACATGCCAGGCTGTCACTTTCACGTCTTAATGTATTTCTCACAACAGTTCATATGGACAGGACCTATTTTTTTAAATTTATTTAATTGAAGTATAGTTGATTTATAATGTTATGTTAATTTTTGCTGTACAGCAAAGTGATTCAGTTTTATATATATACACACACACACACAACCATACATTCTTTTCATATTCTTTTCCATTAAGGTTTATCACAGGATATTGAATATAGTTCCCTGTGCTCTACAGTAGGACCTTGTTGTTTATCCATCCTATATATAATACTTTGCATCTGCTAATCCCAAACTCCCAATCCATCCCTCCCCCACTCCTCTCCCTCTTGACAACCGTGAGTCTGTTTCTGTTTTGTAAATAAATTTATTTGTGTCATATTTTAGATTCCACATAAAGTGATATCGTATGATATTTGTCTTTGTCTGATTTACATCATTTAGTATGATCATCTCTAGGTCCATCCATGTAGCTGCAAATGGCATTATTTCATTATTTTTTTTATCGTTGAGTAGTATTCCCTTGTATATATGTGCCACATCTTCTTTATCTATTCATCTGGATCCTGACTGTTCTTAATCCCCACGTTACAGATGATGAAACTGATGCCCAGAGAGGTTCCATAATTTCCCCGGGTCACGTAGCTAATAATTCTCAGGATGTATATGGAAAATAAGGCTAAGAGAGAGTACACCTGTCTGAGGAGGAAGGGAGGATGACACCCTAGTCTGGCTGTTTCTGGATCTTGTTCTCTCTCTACTGCACTAAATTTTTAAGGATGAATTTAGTGATCAAAGCTAAAGGGGGAAGCTGAGCTTATGACGTGACGTTTAAATTATTTCTGTTGTGGTGTAAGAGATAGTGTACGTACTAGAGGAAGGGTTGAAAGCTTTTGGAGGAAATGTCTGGTTTAAAGCCTCGAACTGTAGAATATAGAAGCAAATCAGGTTTTTGTAAATGTGAAAAAATAGTTGACTTGGTAATCTTGACAACTTCAAGATTGTAAGAGATAACATAGAGGAGTGTGAAGTCACCTGCTAGTATGTAGGTGACTAGTAGCTTGGGATTGAGAAACTCTGAATATCTTCTCATCATGAAGAATAACAATTTCTTTGTGATAAAATTCCTCATCAATAAAAAAAGGTCCAGAATAACACTCAGTTCACTTTCAGCAGGGCTGTGTTGAACTTTGGTATAAGCAGGGCTGTATCTGAAATACAGTTTAGAAAGTACTGTTTTCATGCAGCTTCCTGTTTTGTTGGAGGCATTAAATACATTTGTGTAAAACCATTACCAGTTATGCCAGGCAGCATAGGATGAAGTGCCAGAATGAGTAGGAGACAGTAAGCGTTTTACGAGATCAGAGCCAGGAGACTTGGGCGGCCCTGAGTAGTCAGGGACTGTGACAGGGTAGGGACGTTGGCTTAAGCTGGGTGCAGAGGAGGGGATGGGCTGGGGCCATGTGCCGTGCGCCTGATGTACTGGACCACTAGGGTTTGCTGGAAGGAGACCAGGTTGGATAGAAATGGTGAAGCCACACCTGAAACTAACACAACATTGTCAGTTGACTATGTTTCAGTAAAAATTAAAAAAAAAGAAAGAAAGAAAGAAATGGTGAAGCCAGGTAAGAAGCAGATGTGATGGGTTAGCCAAGGATGTCATTGGAAGTTTTTGAGGACACAAGCAACGTAACTGGCATTTTAGGAAGAACTGTGAATTTCACACATAGGCATTAAGGAACTGGAAGTAACTATATTGAGAATTCTATGAAGGGACTGACTGTGTTTGCTGAATGAGGGAACCTACAGGGAGGGGACTACAGGGGCCTCTGTCTTAGTTCTTTCCTTTGTTTTGTAGCAGGTACTCAGATGGAGTTGGAGAATGCCTGCTGATCAGACTATAGGTTGGAAGGATACTTAGTGTAATAAATAGATCAAGAAAGCTGGACCTCTAGTCTCATCAAAAAGACAGAACTTAATGGTGGACAATGTAAAGTTCTGCTCAAAGATTGAAAAATTTCCCTGTAGGACACAGAAGGTCTGGTGGGGCAGCGATTCATGCAATCAGAGCTGGGGGGTCCTGCTGACTGCAGATTGACAACAGTGATGCACCTGCATGCAGTCTCAGGCCGTCTTAGCAGAGCTGAATATGCTCTGGTCAGCCCACATCCAGGGTGTTTTGTTCAGGTCATGACAGTGAGTTTTAAGGGACAGTCAAAAGGAAAGTGACCACAGGAGGCAACCATGATGGTAAGCGTCTGGAAACCATCTCTCGGATGAGGGATGACAGAGACAAGTGGGGAAGGTGGCTTTGAGAAGAGAGGATTACAGAGAAATGTGTTTTCAGATATTGACAGGGTAGTCATATAAGAAAGAGTGCAGTTTGGGGTTTCTTTGATCCAAAGATCATGAATACTTTCAAGTTTGAAGATTTAAATTCAGTATAAAACCTCTCTCTAAACATCCGCAGTGCCCAGTAATAGGCATTCAGTTAAGTGTTTTTTGATCTAAGGATATATTATTAGTTTCTGATGGCTGCTGTAACAAATTACACACACTCGGTGACTTAGAGCAATGAAACCTATGCTCTCACAGTTCTGGAGGGTAGAAGTCTGAAATCAGTTTTTCTGGGCTGAAATCAAGGTGTTAGCAAAGCCATGCTCCCCCCAGAAGCTCTCGGGGAGAATTCCATCCTTGTTTCTTTCAGGGTCTGGTGGCTCCAGCATTCCCTGACTTGTGGCCACACCATTCTAGTCTGCCTCCGCGGTCACAGCGCCTCCTCCTGGTCTATGTATGTCAGGTTCCCAGTACCTCTCTCTTTTTTTATTTTTATTTATTTATTTATTTTATTTTATCTTATTTTTGGCTGCATTGGGTCTTTTTCACTGCGCGGGCTTTCTCTAGTTGTGGCAAGCGGGGGCTACTCTTCGTTGCGGTGCGCGGGCTTCTCATTGTCGTGGCTTCTCTTGTTGCAGAGCATGGGCTCTAGGCGCGTGGGCTCAGTAGTTGTGGCATGCGGGCTCTAGAGCTCAGGCTCAGTAGTTGTGGCGCACGGGCTTAGTTGCTCTGCAGCATGTGGCATCTTCCCGGACCAGGGCTTGAACCCGTGTCCCCTGCATTGGCAGGCAGATTCTTAACCACTGCACCACCAAGGAAACCCTCCAGTGCCTCTCTTTTATAAGGACGCTTGGAATTGGATTTCGGGCTCACTGGGATAATCCAGGATAATCTTCCCATTACAAAATTCTTAACACATCTGCAAAGACTCTTTTCCAAATAAGACAACATTCAGTTTCCAGGGATTAGGACCTGATATCTTTGGGGCCACGATCATCCTATTACATATGAACTATTAAAACTGCCTGGTGTGAAGTCAACCATGGTTTCATGGGACAGGCACTCCCCAGCCGTTATGAAATTTCCACCAAAATCCTGTGGAGACGTAGTTAGAGTCTATCAGAGATGGAACAGAAATGGTTCATGCATTGGTTGGAGGGTGGACTAGGTGGTGTCAAAGATGCTTTCCAAGCAGACCAAGATGATATAATCATATCATTTGTTTAGAGCAGTGGTCCCCCACCTTTTCGGCACCAGGGACTGGTTTCTCAGAAGACAAGTTTTCCACGGTCGGGGGGATGGGGGGATGTTTCAGGCCGTAATGGGAGTGATGGGGAGTGATGGGGAGAGGCAGATGGAGCTTCGCTCCCTCGCCTGCCTCTCACCTCCTGCTTTGTGGCCTGGTTCCTAACAGGCCGCAGACCGGTACCCGTTGGGGATCCCTGGTTTAGAGGACAAGATGTGCGTAATACTAATTAACAGAGATAGACCAGAGATTTATTTTTATATTTTTAAATTGTTGGAAATAATTTTATGCTTTAACAAGTTGTAAAAGTAAAAATAGTACAAGGAACCCTGCCCTGGTATGCTCTTTACCCAGATTGACTCTTGTTGACATTTACCCTGTTTTCTGTATCATGACCCCGACACGGTGTGCGTGTGTGTGTGTGTGTGTGTGTGTGTGTGTGTGTGTGTGTGTACTTTTTTATCTGAACCATGTGGGGGTAAGTTCTATACCCCATGGCCCTTTCCCCCTCAATACTTCAGCATTTCCCAAGAGTAGGGATGTTTTTTCATAACCACACATTTACCCACTTCATAAAGCTATGCTGCTTTACAGTCTGTTTTCTATGCCCCAGTTTTGTGGTTGGTCCTTTACACCATTTCCCCAGGACAGCGTCCAGGTCATGGTCAGCGTTGTATTTAGTTGTCATGTCTCTTCATTCTGCTTTAACTGGGAACAGTTTCACAGCCCTTTTACAGACTTTTATGACATGAGCACTTTTGAAGACTACAGAGCAGGGGTTTATTTATAGAGAATGGAGGATGAGTTAATAGTAAAATATATTTTGAACTTAAATCTATTTTATGACAAGAAGACAAACCTTTTTTTCCCAGGGAGAGTCATTTAAGTAGTTACAAGTGATTTTAGTGTTTTTTTGATATAGTAGTGAATTACCTTTTCAAATTAAGAACACCAAAATTTGACTAATTTCATCAGATAACTTTAGTTCCATCTTGTGGTCAATTATAATTTTTCTTCTTCTTGATTTTCTTATTGTTATTATTATTACTTGTGCTCCCAACACTGCCATTTTAAATGTTTAGGCTGTGCACGTGCTGGACGGGATGCATAACGTGGGTTGTCTGGTTGAATCCTTGTTTAACCAGTGACATTTGGGAAGCTCAGGGAACACCGTTAACCTGCCCAGCGTGAAGGGGCTGGAATGTGGCAGAGCTGAGGGTCAGTCCTTGGTCCTTCTGGGGCCACAGAAAAACTCTGTCATCCTGCCCCATTTTGCCTCAGTAGAGTCACAGGGCTAAAGAATGATCAAGAAATGAAGACACAGAAGTAGGGGTAAAGCACTATGCTGATGTACGTTGCTGCTTTCCTCAGTTCTCATCTCTCCCAGCATTACTTCAAGTCTTTACCATGATGGTTCAGCCATAAATTTTTATTTGCATTCTTCTCTAATCAATACACTTTGCAAGAATTTAGAGATATAGATTAAAATATATGAAAAAGCCAAGCAGCATTCCTGAAGGTGACAGTTTAATCAGAGAAGGGCACTTGACTAAGGCATTTTTCAAAGAAAAAATTACACTTTGATCAGCAGTGCTGACACCTCCTAAGTCATGTTATATAGGGCTTTAACTCAGCGCACGCATTCTTTTTTTTTTTTTTTTTTTTTGCGGTACGCGGGCCTCTCACCGTTGGGGCCTCTCCCGTTGCAGAGCACAGGCTCCGGACGCGCAGGCTCAGCGGCCATGGCTCACGGGCCTAGCCACTCTGCGGCATGTGGGGTCTTCCCGGACCGGGGCACGAACCCGTGTCCCCTGCATCGGCAGACGGACTCTCAACCACTGCGCCACCAGGGAAGCCCCAGTGCACGCATTCTGTAGTGGGTGGATTTCAGCAGAAGACTTGGCTTGTTGTTTATACTGGACTCCAAGCCGCATGAGGACAGCCCTGTGTTTGTCTCACTAAACAGGGCTTCTCAGCCCCAGTGCAGTGCCTGATACACTGTTTCCCTCAGATCCCTGAGGAATTTTTTGCTGCATGAGTGAATCTGAAACCAGATGAAACTTTCCCTCCCTAGTTTATAATACAGAACTGTGACTACTGTGATGGGAAAGTAAAAAGTGTTGCTTTGTTGGGAGTGAGATAAAAGTTAGTCTGGAAGAAAAATAAACCTGTGATGACTTCCTTCTTTTAAAGCTGAAGATACCTATTGGGCTACAGGGACAGAAACTGAGGCCCCAAGTCAAACAGGAGTATCGTCAGCACCATGTTTTGATCATCCTTCTGAGGCCTCTGCTTGTTTTTTCCATGGCACAATTCAGTTTCTCCATTCGTGTTGGTGGTAGGAAGTTTACTCATATTAATAGATGAGATTAATGTATTTATCTAAGGTTAAATACATATAAATAAATAAATACATATAACAAAAATATAATATAATAAAAATAAATTAAATACATATGAATAAATAAGAATACACATAATAAAAGTATAATATAAAAATAAATTAAAGGCATATAAATAAATAAGTAAAAAAATAAATTAGCTTTGCCATACTTACCCACCGCTATTTTCCTCAGTTCAGAATTTAGCAGGTATTGGCTAGAGCTAGATTTTCCTCACTTGGGAATTCTCTAATAATATACTGATAATATTAGTAGATTCTCTGTAGCCTTATTGCAGGTAGGGAAGGAAGAAGAAATCTTTTCCTTCTACGCTTCTACGTTCTTGGTTGGGCTGTAGAACAAAAGACAGATTAATAAGAGAAAAGCATACAGATGTATTTCATAAGAGTTTTGTGTGATCCAGGAACCTTCATGAGGAAATGAAGACCCGAAGAAACCGTTAAACCTGAGTGTTTTTAACACTAGATTTGATGCAGGGTAGAGGGTCCTTGGGAAAATGTGACAGGACAGAAGGGTGTGAGCTGAGAGTAATAAACTGGGGAAGCTTAGGAAGGCCTGTCTGTTCAGATTCTTGTCACCTGCAGAGATAAGGATGTTCCTTTCCTCCAGGTACAGGGAGGGCACCTCTCACATGAGGGTCTCATGACCTGCTCAGAGGAGAGGGGGGTGGGGGGAATGACAGAGCCCTGCCAGCACCTGCTGTTTCCCAGCTCCTTCAGCTTAAAGAAAACATTCAGTCTGTCCAGGTGCCCTGTTTGGGGTAGTGTATCCTGAGCCCTGTCATGCAGGTGTGGCTAGGTTTCTTTGAAGGTTATCTAAGATGCTCCTTTCCATAGAATCTAACAGAAAGCCCTGTTTCCGGGCCCTGGTCAGTGTTTGCTGTGCTGCAAACCTGAGGGAAGATTCAGAAACTGGTTTAAAAGGGGCTGATAAGGAAGAGAAGTAGGAGGCAGAAACCAGTGATGAGAGAGCGCAGAGGGGCTGTGCTCTGCAGGGTGGGTAGGGGAGAACTTGACACAGAAAGTGGTCGGGGTGTCAGGGGCTGCGATGGGTCACATTGGTCTGGCCTAGGAGGTTGGAAACAGTTGCCTATATAATACAGTCATTTGATCAGAAGCCGTTGGAGCTGGGAAGACTATTGTGTACGTCTGAAAGTGCTAAACTAAATGCCGATGACCTGGGCTGTGGATTCACAGTGCTAACGTATTCTGACACTGATGTCGGCTTAAAGAATTTCTTTTTTTCCCTTCTTCCAGTTTTATTGAGATATAATTGACGTACAGCCCTGTATAAGTTTAAGGTGTGCAGCACAATGATTTGACTTGCATACATCATGAAATAATGATCACAATAAGTTTAGTGAACATCCATTGAATCATACAGATATAAAATAAAAGGAAAAAAATTTTTTCTTATGGTGAAAAGTCTTAGGATTCACTCTTAACAATTTTCATATATAACATACAGCAGTGTTAATTACGTTAATCATGTTGTACTTTACATGCCTAGTATTTGAGAGTTTTGTTTAATTGAGATGATTGACGTGTGGTCATAGGCTCAATTCAGTGCAGGTTTTTAACTGTTCTTTTATCTGTTAAGGATTCACGTGTGTATTAAAGCTACACCACCCTAAGTGATCATGAAGGGTATAAAGCTGGTAACAGCTGTGGAATCTAACAAACCTAAGTTTAAAGATGCACAAATTTGGTCAAGTAATATGACTTTTTTTTTTTTTTGCATACGCGGGCCTCTCACTGTTGTGGCCTCTCCCGTTGCGGAGCACAGGCTCCGGACGCGCAGGCTCAGCGGCCATGGCTCACGGGCCCAGCCGCCGCGGCATATGGGATCTTCCCAGACCGGGGCACGAACCTGTGTCCCCTGCATCGGCAGGCGAACTCTCAACCACTGCGCCACCAGGGAAGCCCTAATATGACATTTTTAAGGCTCTGTGTCCTTAGCTGTAAATTAGTTATTTACATTTACCTGACAGGTCAACTCAATTACTTTATAATCTTGAAAGTACAAATATACGGACAAATATCTCTCTTATTGATGATTTCCCTGAGTCTTCACGTGCTCTTGTCACTTCACTTGAATAGTTCCCCTCAAATGACGTGTTCTAAGGAGTTTTCATATTATTGGTTCAATTTATATCACATTAGTCTAGGTTAATGTTTAATCTTTCACTTATGATGTATTCATGTAAGACGTTCATTTTTTTAATTTTAATTTTTTAATTTTTAAGTTTTTAAAATTTTATTGAAATATAGTTGATTTACAGTGTTGTGTTTCTGCTGTACAGCAAAGTGATTCAGTTATACATATATATATTCTTTTTCATATTCTTTTCCATTATGGTTTATCCGAGGAGATTGTTTTTGGTTCCCTGTGCTGTACAGTAGGACCTAGTTGTTTACCCATCCTGTATATAATAATTTGCATAAGATGTCCACTTTTAACAACTTTTTTTTTACCTATTTTATTTTCAATTAAAAGAGGGATACGGGGCTTCCCTGGTGGTGCAGTGGTTGAGAGTCCGTCTGCCGATGCAGGGGACACGGGTTCGTGCCCCGGTCCGGGAAGATCCCACATGCCGCAGAGCAGCTGGGCCCATGAGCCATGGCCGCTGAGCCTGCGCGTCCGGAGCCTGTGCTCCGCAATGGGAAAGGCCACAACAGTGAGAGGCCCGTGTACTGCAAAAAATTAAAAAAAAAAAAAAAGAGGGATACGTTTCACAAATGAAAGTAGCAAAAGATCTACCTTTTTTAGGATTTTCCAACGAGATGTGTATGATATGGTATACAGGAAATACAGAGCATTACTAAAGTGCTGTTGCTTAATATTTACGCATGGTATTGAGATGCATTTGTGACAGAATCAATAACTGAAATAAATGTAAGAACATCTACCAGCATAATATGGACAAGAATATATTTTTATTTTAATTACTTCCTCACAATGCATTTTATTCATTCATTGCCAAAATTTTCCAATTCCATTGGAATGAAAACAAAATTGATCCAGGAGTATGCCAACCTTTACGTGTCCATTATAGGGGTATGGGAAATGATATTTATTGGCAACCAATAGGTCTTTTAAAATTTTTTTTAAAAATTAAAAAAATTTTTTTGACTGCGCCATATGGCATGCGGGATCCTAGTTCCCTGACCATGGATAGTTCCATGTCCCCTGCAGTGGAAGTGCAGAGTCTTAACCACTGGACCACCAGGAAATTCCCCCCACATGTCTTACATTAGGAACTTTTAAATATATTATTTTATGGCTTTCTTACCTGCTTAAAGAGTTTCTTTTCAAAATTGTTCAAGTACTGTTGTTTGTGATTTAAAAAAAACTCTCACGGAAATATACTACTAGTTTTCAAATAAAGTTTAGGGACACCGTGGCATTTGGGATCAGATCGTTTTTTGATGCTACGAGTTTACACAGTCCTTCACATATGTCAGTCATTTTTAGAGAACTACATTTCCCCATGTGGTTGAACTAGGGTACTGGGCTGCCCTTGATGCAATCTAGTGCTTGTCCTGATATACTGATGTTAAGAGCTTAATTAAGTCCTGAGATCAAGGAACCATAACACACTAGAGTGGCCCCCGGACTCCCATAGAGGTATAGGTTTCAAACATTGCTCTGTTTCTCTGTTCATTTCTTACACTCCCCCCGCCGTTTCCCCAGAGGCCCAGTGCGTGAGTGTGTCCTCCTGACTCTTCGCGTTCCATCCTGGACTCCCAGGGTAGCTGGTCTCTGTGAGGGTCTGGGGGAAGCCCTGATGGAAAAGACTGATGGGCACCAGATTCATTGCAGTCCATAAATATGTCTATGGTGGAATCTCAGATAGGCTGGAGGAAAACAAATGCCTGGGGGCAGGGCGGGTAGGAAGGCAGCATAGAAATAAGCTAGTATGCCTGTAGTCTGTCCTGGTGGGTGGTTTTTCTAAGCTAGTCCTACTTGTTGCAACATCTTCCCTCACTGTGCTGTGGAGCCCAGAGGAGGTGGTGCAGTGTGGTGGTTGAAAGCACGGGCCCTGGACTGAGCTGCTTGGGCTCACATGCTAGAGATGTGTGACCTTGAACCTTTTTTTTTTTTTTTTTTTTTTTTGGATTTATAAAAGCCTCTCCCTCTTTTTATTTTTATTTTAAAAAATTAAATTGAAGTGTAGTTGATTTATAATGTCGTGTAAGTTTCAGGTATACAGCACAGTGATTCGGTTGTACGTGTGTGTGTGTGTGTGTGTGTGTGTGTGTGTGTGTGTGTGTGTATAAAATTAACTTTGAACCTTTCTAAGTTTCTGTTTCCTCATCTGTAAAACAGAGAATAGTGCCCTCTTTAGAGACGTTTGAGATCATCAAAGAGCTTCAGGTTTGTACTCCTCTCTTCCATAACAGTGGCACTGGTGGTCCTGATGTTTGCGTTTTTATGGGTTTGAGTCATATTATTGCCTATATATTGACAAGAGAGGACGGCCAGTATGTACAGGGGCAGTGTTTTTTTTTTCTATTTCGGTGTTGGATGCCAGTTAGATGGTGAACTCTAAATAAGAGAGTGTGTTTTTCATGGTCTGGCTGAGGCCCGTGCTAATACCTTTTTCCTTCCTGTGGGTATGGCAGTTGAGGTGAGATGCTGTGAGTGTTGGCAGCCCACTGGATTATTTGTGTGCTATCACATCGCTGGTTGAGTTTAGCCTAGATAAAGTATTCCACAGAGCAGTGCTTTAAAATCTCCAAAAAACAGTACTACTTAATAAATTCTTAAAGAATAGTGTAAAAATTCCATTTCTTAGATTTAAGTACAGTTATACCAAAAAAGATATAATATAGGTGCCCTGACAGTTTCTAAAAGTAGAAATGTTTCCTATAGATCTGTTGTCCAAGTTAATGAGTTTCAGGGTTATCCTTTTTCTAATCTCACAATATGTTATTGTTCCCAAATGTTTTAAACATCTAACTCTTATTATACATAAGCTTAAAAAACTTAAGAAGCCGTATCTGCAGACACTTTGATGTTACTGAGCATTGTATATAACAGAACAATTTTTAAAAGTCAAGGTATAGTTGATGTACGATGTTATGTAAGTTATAGATGTACAAAATAGTGATTCACAATTTTTAAGGGTTATACTCCATTTATAGTTATCATAAAATATTGGCTGTGTTCCCTGTGTTGTACAGTATATCCTTGTAGCTTATTTATTTTCTATATAATAGTTTGTACCTCTTAATCCCTTACCCCATCTTGCCTTCTCCCCTTTCCTCTCCCCACTGGTAACCACTAGTTTGTTCTCTACACCTGTGAGTTTATAATAGAGCAGTTTTAATGTTTCTTCTTGGTTGTTAAATTCCAAACTTTTGTCTTGTAAATTAATTTCTGATTAAGACTTTTCTTGCTGGATTTAAAAATTAATTTTCCAGAGTTGACAAGATCAAATAAAAACATATATATATATTTTTTTTGCCAAGGGCAGCATTTTTCAAACCAGCTTCCCAGGGACACCAGTGTTGTGAGATGCCTTGTGGGGATAAAAAGGTTTCCTTTGCCAAGAGAGGTTGGAAAGCAGCCTTCCCAGATTGAAGAGATTTACGGTACATATTAGCATATTAAAGACTGAACTTTTGTGGTAAAGAACCCTGTTAATTCCAGTGTTTCACAAATTCACTTGGTCATGGATTCTTTTTATCAAAGAATATCTATTAACATCCCTTTGAGAAATCCTGCAGGAGAATTTTGGAAATGACTGCTTTTAAGCAAGTTTAATTAATTTTGTGTTAATTCGAATCCCAGATTTGGACAGGATCTAGTTAATTTGGTTGTCATTGCAGGAATGTTTTCTCACAGCCTTTCTTATGGGTCATTGGTTTTCTAATTTATAGATAACTTACACTTTTGGTCTACTTGAGTTGTAGCTGAGCTATGTCTTTCATTGCCCAGGATTTGTCTGTTATAACTCTCACCCTCTTATCTTGGGACAGCCCCTCAGAATGGTATAAAACACATAGGTCAGCTCTTAAATATGTGAAGAAATTATTTTGTCCCTTTCTTAAAACTTTTCTGTCAATACTTCCATCTCCTTTATTTCATTTTTATATGATAGGATTTTTGTCATATCTTTCTTTTTCTAGCATGTTCTGTTTGAGTTTTTACTTTTGAAATTGTTAAGATCCTTGAGTTGAAGGCAGAAAATGAGTTGAAGGAAAGTCTACCCAGTAATCACAGCTGTATAACAAGAGCGTGGGCCAAAGTTATCTACTCCATGTGTCAACTCCTTTTACATTATCTGTGACCTTCCACCTCCCTACCTTTGTATGTGTTGACCTGTTTACCTGTTTATTTACCTTTACGGATTTTTTTCTCCTTTGTCAAAGGATAACTCCTTTAGTCTTAACCATTTTCCAGTTTTTCTACAAAGAACAAGTACTGATTTTATTTTCAGAAAAGAGCAAGATAATGTTATTTTGTAAATCTTAGTCTTTTCCACTCTGAATTTGCTATGGGAAGGGAAGGCAATTGGATAATTCATCTCCTTTGCAGGAATGGCCTGATAATGACTAATGTGTTGCTATTCCTAAGGGTATTTGTGTTTCAAATATCTTGGTGATAGTTCCGGTGGGAGGTCTGCAAATATGGCCTGAGGGCCAAACCAGGCCACAACCTGTCCTTTGGAACAGCCCATGAGCTAAGAATTATTTTTACATTTTTAAAGAATTGAAAACAAATCAAAAGAGGAATATTATTCGGGTACACATGAAAATTATATGAAATTCAAAATTCATTGTCCATAAATAATTATACTGAACCCAGCCAGAGCCATTCGTTTATATATTATTGTACCACGTGACCCTTAAATCCAAAAATATTTAACGTCTAGCTCGTCACAGAAAATATTTGTGGAGCTCTATCTCTGGGTGAGGTTTTGTATATATTTAGGGTAAGATTTTGTGTGTATTCACTTTCCTCCAAATCCATTTGTGAAGATGGCTTTCTTTTCCTACATGTAAGGCCAGCTATGGTTCTGTGAATGTAGTTTTATACCATAGCTGCAGTGACCTGAAACAAATTAGACTGCCAGATATTTCTCCAGCAGAGATGGTTTATTCAAGATCTGCAGACAATTGCAGTTCAGGGCCTGCAGCCTTGGGGAGCAATGTGCAAGTCCCCACATGGCAAGGGAGGGAGCTGCTTTTATAGAGTGGAAAGGAAGGTGGGAGGGCTGTAATTAACAAAGAGTCCATGGCTTTTCATTGGCTGAGCCTTCGCCAGCAAGGAAGATAAGCCTTCTTCCTGTTGGGGTCTGCTGTCATCACAGGGCTTGAGAGCTCCTTCTGCTGGTCTCCTGACTCTATTTAGTTGAGGTTTTTGTTTATTAATTTTTTTACAGCTCCTTTGCTGAATCTGCTTCCCTCTTTGATTTACTTAACAAAATGGTATTTGAAAAGGCCAGCTCAGTACATTGCTTTATTTCTTAGGCAAAATTTTCTTTCTGTGATAATCCTCTTTGAGTCAAGATGTAGTCATGAAAGATACACCCACTTCAAATAAGAGTTTAGTAAGTAAGCTGATGAAAAGCCGAGAAAATGTGTCCCTTGTGATCTAGTTGGGAAACAGATCTAATTTGAGGGACATCTAATTTGTCCCTCAAATTAGATCTGTTTCCCAACTAGATCACTGGGTAGCCCTTTAAATTTGACTATTCCATTTACTCTTTGCTCTTCTAAGATAGATTCTCCTTTTTCCTTTAGATGAAAGGTTTTGTAGTGGTTGGCATTGCCAGCTTTTCCAGCTTTATTAGTATTATGATTAGTCCTTTTATTTAATTAAATATTAATTATTTTTGGAACTTTTTTCAATAAATACAAATTATACATGCTTTTAAATGTATTTCTGTTGTGTGTACTTCCAGATTAGAACAGTCTGACATCCTGTCCGATATTCTGGGCACTGTTATTAATTCCTGTTGAATTGTGATGAGTGTAAACATGTCCCATGTGCAAACATTTCTGCCACTCAGTAACTCAAAGGGAATGTGAGTTAAATATTTTTAAGAGCAGCTTTTAGGAGATATATTTTACATACCATAAAAATCACTTTTTAAAAGTGTATATAAAATTGAACGATTTTTAGTAAATTTATAGAGTTGTGACATCATCACCAGTCTAATTTTAAAGCACTTCCATTGCCCTGAAAAGAAACATGGTGCTCATTTGCTTTGTTCTTCCCACTCCCCTCAGCCCTAGGAAACCACTGATAGCTCGAGAGATTTGCCTTTTCTGTATATTTCACATAAATAGAATCATTATGATATGTGTTTTTTTGGCTCTGGCTTCTCCCACTTAGCATTGGGTTTTTGTTGTTGTTTTGCTGTTGTTGTTTTTCGATGTTTGTCCATGTGGTAGCAGGTATTCATTCATTTTTATTGTCAAGCAGTATTCCATTCTATTCATATATCACGTTCTGTTTTTCTGTTTAACAGTAGATTGACATTTGGGTTGTTTCCACTTTTTGGCTATTATGAACAATGCTGCTATAAACATAAACATACAAGTCTTTGTATGAACACATGTTTTCATTTATCTTGGATATTCATCTAGGAGTGGAATTGCTGGGTCATTTGGTAAATCTAGTTAACAGTTTAAAAAACTGCCAAACTATTTTCCAAAGTGGTTGCACCATTTTGTATTTCTACTAGCAACGTGTGAGGGTTCTGGTTTCTCTAAATCCTTGCTAATACTTGTTCTTGTCTGTCTTTTTGATTTTAGCTATCGTGTTTCTCTAACAAGTAATGACATTTAGCCTCTTTTCATGTGCTTATTGGCCATTTGTATATCTTTGGTGAAGTATCTGTTCAGATCTTTGCCTATTTTTTAGTTGGGTTATATGCCCTCTTATTACTGAGTTTTCTTTTATCACTTATGCTTTTGGTGTCATTTATAAGATATCTTTGCCTAAGCCAAGGTCGCAAAGATTTACTTGTATGTTTTCATCTAACAGTTGTATAGTTTTAGCTCTTATATTTAGGTCTCTCATCCACTTTGAGGAAAAGGTCCAAATGAATCCTTTTGCATGTAGATATTAGTTTCCCAGCGTCAGTTGTTGAAAAGATTTAACACTGAATTGCCTTTGTTCTTTCATCAAAAACCAGTTGTCCATAAATGTGTGAGTCTATTTCTGGATTGGGTTCCATTGATGTATATATTTTTACCAAAAACATTTTTTAAAAGATTCTTTACTAAGTCTTGAAATTTGATTTATATGAACACCATTCTGTCATTGGTCATTTATCAGACCAGTTTAGATGGGTCAGGGGGAACACTTAGAAGACTTGGTGTTCAGGAATGGCGGTCTCCCTCTGCGTGTTAGTCCTTCAGCAGCATTTATTTAACTCCACCTGTGTGATAGGGCATGATGCCAGGTACTAACTCTCACAGATGCCGTGGTGGGCCTTGCAGGCAAAGACAAATCCCCTGCTGGGAAGTAGGTGGTGGAGTTCATAATTTTATTTCCTGAGTTTCTCTTTTTTCCCCATCACTGGGCAGGCACTCAGGGGCCCACAGCCGAGGGCAAGGCTAAGGTCACAGGCAAAGTACAGATGACTAATCTTTTATTTATTGAACAAAACTTCTTTGACAGTCTACTGTGTGAAAGGTAATGTGCAAAGCATGAGGCATTTATAGTGAGGCCCTAAGACACAGCTCTGTCCTTTTAAGGGGCTTATGCTTGTGTATATCATATATGTAAAACTATTGTTTAAGGAAAATGATGATCGGTGTCTTGGTATAAACCAAGGAATGTGGGAAGGCAGAAGAGGGAAGCCTTCATGGTTTGGGCAACATTAGAGCTTGACCTTGAAGGAAAAGTAAGATTCAATAGCTGTAGGAGGAATGGGACAGAACAGCATTTTTGGTAGAAGGAATAACCATGAAGCAAGCAGAGAAATACCACCGACAGTGGGGGCTTTGAGAATATGACCTCAACTATTCAGCCAACATTCCTTTCAAATTCTCTTAGCTTTTGGGACTGGACATGCAGCTGTCCCGTTAAGGCATTGGGACCTACATGTCCTGCAGTGTACCCACAGCTGTGTCCTGGGTTCACCTTTGGAAATGTGGCCCCTGATTTGCTAGGTGGTACCTGGTTCCAGCCTACTCTTGGTGAAATGTGTCTGTTTAAAAGAGAGGATGCTCAGAACAGGGGCTGGAGGGGAAATAGCGTCCACTTAGATTTTAGGCTTTAGTATGAGATATACATGGGCATCGCCTCTGATTCTGGTCGTGAACACCTGCGCGGAGTAGCCGCTGAGCATTTGTGGTCTATGAGTCTCTGTCGAACAGGTTGGCATCTGGAAATTTGGCAAAATTGTAATGTTGTTTAGGAGATTATCACTTTTTAAAAATTGAAGTATAGTTGATTTACAATGTTGTGTTAATTTCTGCTGTACAGCAAAGTGATTCAGTTTTACATACATATACCTTCTTTTTTTAATAATTCTTTTCCATTGTGGTTTATCATAGGACATTGAATATAGTTCCCTGTGCTATACAGTAGGACCTTGTTGTTTATCCATTCTATATATAAAAGCTTACATCTGCTAACCCCAGCCTCCCACTCCATCCCTGGGAGGTGATCACTTTGATGAAATTGATGGCATCTTTGCAAGTTTGAATCTTCCCACAGAAGATATAATTCTGTGGCAGAGATTCGTTTCAACAACAGCATATATAACATTTGTCAAAAGTTTTTTTCATTAAGTAATTAATGGAATAATCCAGTATTTATGATTCCCTCCAAACATATCTGTTTCCTAGATATGTTTAGCAGTGGTTTTAGTTTGGAAAATATAAATCATGGTACTGGGGGCCTTGGAGTTTCATCTGGATTTAAGGAAACATTTTAACAGGCAAGAGGTTTTAGGTATTAGCATGGATGAGAGCAGAGACAGAGGAATTGCATCGTCTGGGGGTGTCTTTAAAAATAGTTTCCGTGTTCATCTCCCCATTGCAGTTGTCTTGGTCATAATCCTGGGTTATTTCAAAGGTTTAATGAAGAGGATGCAACCAGTTGTTCTCAGTTGTTTACTTGTAAGGACTTGAGGACATGGGCTTATGTTTAAAGAAGAGTGAATTAGTTGCATGTAAAGTATCAGAGAGCATCATGGTATTAAGGCCTCAGAACTATAAAATGTGCTCCTGAGAGACCCCTGAGATTTTCCATTCCTTGAGACTTCAAAAGACGTGAAGCAACCATTTGTGTCATCCCCCTTTGGAAGTCTCTCGCCCAGTGTTCTGAAAGCAACGAGGGAAGTGCCCGTGTTGGTGTGACCAGAAGGCAGCCCTGCTCACCTGCTCCCCCGCCCTGGCGCCTTACCCACAGTATCTGCCCTACTCTCTCCACGAGGGTCCCGCTTCCTCCCCAGCCTGCAGCCTGACTCATGTTATAACCATTCCAGCAAGTGGCACACAAGTGGCTAGTCATCCTCCGTGAAGGAGAAGTTAGTCCTTGAGGGCTCAGTTGGTTCTTGGCTTTTCTGTGTGCCCTGTGATTGTGCTTCTTTTTGCTATAAACAGCTATGTTGTAAAAGGTATTTTATTCATTTAAAAAAATTTTAAATTGAAGTATAGTTGATTTACAATATCATGTTAGTTTCAGGTGTACAGCACAGTGATTCAGTTTATATATATCTATATATATATGTAGATATGTATATTCCTTTTCAGATTCTTTTCCCTTATAGGTTATTACAAAATATTGAGTAAAGTTCCCTGTGCTATACAGTAGGACCTTGTTGGCTATCTATTTTATGTATAGTAGTATGTACATGTTAATCCCAACCTCCTAATTTATTCCTCCCCCACACCCTTTTCCCCTTTGGTAACCGTAAGTTTGTTTTCTATGTCTGTGAGTCTTTTTCTGTTTTGTAAATAAGTTCATTTGTATCATTTTTTTAGATTCCATATTTAAGCAATATTGTATGGTATTTGTCCTTCTCTGTCTGGCTTACTTAGTATGATAATCTCTAGGTTGCTGCAGGTGGCATTATTCCATCCTTTTATATACACACACACACACAAAAACACACAACACCCCCCCACCCATATCTTCTTTATCCATTCATCTGTTGATGGACATTTAGGTTGCTTCCATGTCTTGGCTATTGTGAATAGTGCTTCAATGAACATTAGGGTGCATGTATCTTTTTGAATGATGGTTTTCTCTGGATACATGCCCAGGAGTGGGATTGCAGGATCATATCGTAGCTCTATTTTTAATTTTTTAAGGAACCTCCATAGTGGCTGTTACCAACTTACATTCCCAGCAACAGTGTAGGAGGGTTCCTGTAAAAGGTATTTTACATGGTGCCAAAAGGAAAGAGGACAGTTCCTATTTGGGGCAAGTGTCTACTTCATTGTTGAATTACTGTGGAACAGGTTTGGCATTGACAGCCTGTAGGGCATTTGAAACAAGCCCCAAGGAGATGATTCAGCTCAAAAGTGTTCAGTAAGCAAAGTTTTTGTCACTCCCCTCTGTCCCTCTCCTGGACTCTTCTCTCCCCACTCAACAGCTGCTGAGGGTCCTCCTGCCCCCTCCTCAGTGTTCAAAGCTCTTACTCTGGACTGCTGGGTGCCCTGCGGTGCCTCCCTCCCCCTCCTCCAACCCCCAAAGTTATTCCTTCTTATCGCCAACCATGGTCGAGGCTTCTTTGAAATGGATAATAGACAGGTGTTAAGAAGAAAATCAGTCTGCTAAAGTGACTTGGCATGAAGGGGCAATGACTGGTATGTTTCTCTATTCCAGGAGCTGTCTTTATTTTCATCTGGGAACTGGATATATTTACCTGAATGCATCTCTAGTTTCTAATAATTAATCTGAACCTAACTTACGATGTTGGAGTCATTAAGTGGGGGTTTATTGAGGATATACACATTTTTTGAACTAGTTGTAAATTTTGGTCATGTCTGTAACTTAAATGAAAGTTTAAGAAAATAATTTTACATGATTTTTCTTGAAAAATATGCACAATTCTGATTCAAAACTTTTCCCGTAAAAGCTAGAATTTGACAATACAGTGGAATCTGTTTAAAATGTTGCTGATAACGGAGCAGGACTTTGATACTGTAGCTATGGGTTACCTGTGTCAAACAGGCTCATTTTACATCCAGTTCTGTTTTTAGGACTTGACACATATGAGCTCATGTAGTGCATCACTGGTTTAAAAGTATTCGGCAGAGTTGTCATCATTTGTCTTGTTACATCACTGCAGTCACACATTTACGTTTATTTCAAAATTTAGTTTCATTGACTAGCTTATTAACTATTCATTAGAAGTAAGTGATTCTGATTCCCATTTTCCCAGCTTTTTCTTCCTTTTGCCCAAATTGTGAGAAGGTGAATGGGAAAGAGGTGAATATAAAAATGCCAGTGATTGGTACCTTTCCTTTTCCTTGTGTTATCATTGAAAACTGTTCTGATAGATTAGGACTTGCTGTGATTTCTTGAAGTGATAAATAGTTTAAAGAAAGGTTTATGTAAGTAGTGAGCTAGGAAGATAGTTTATAAACTTTTAAAAGGAGAGGCCCACATCCTCCTGCCAAAACATCGCTGTATTTGACCCTCAGGACAGTCTTGGGCAGAAACATCCTTTAGTCTCATCTGAAAAAGCCCCCTCCTACCTTTTAAAGCCTACATGGAGTGGATGACGCTGATGTCTTTGTGAACCCATGCTCCTTTGTTTGACATTGTAGTATAGAGGTTGTTTAGACCACATCTTTCTTTTTTTTAATAAATTTATTTATTTATTTATTTTTGGCTGTGTTGGGTCTTTGTTGGTGCACGCGGGCTTTCTCTAGTTGTGGCGAGCGGGGGCTATTCTCGTTGCGGTGCGCGGGCTTCTCATTGGGGTGGCTTCTCTTGTTGCAGAGCATGAGGTCTAGGCGCACTGGCTTCAGTAGCTGTGGCTCGTGGGCTCAGTAGGTGTGGCTCGCGGGCTCTAGAGCACAGGTTCAGTAGTTGTGGTGCACGGGCTTAGTTGCTCTGCAGCATGTGGGATCTTCCCGGACCAGGGCTCAAACCCGTGTCCCCTGCATTGGCAGGCGGATTCTTCACCACTGTGCCAGGAGGGAGGTCCCTAGACCACATCTTTAATGAAAGTTAACTTCAAAAACAGTGGGCAGATACAAAATAATTAATATGCAGAGTAATTGATTTCTAAGTTCATTTTTCCCTTTCAATTACATTACTTATAAGTGTTTAGCACCAAGGCCTATACAGGTCTGCAGGCGATAAAAGATCCACAGGACAATGGGGAGACATGGGCAAAAATAGATTTTTGTCTGTTTTCCTGTGGACTGAAGGGAAGACCTGGAAGGAAAGGTAGACCCAAATCAGACCAAACCAAACCAGAACCAGCCACCAAACCCCAAACAAATTGTTACAGAAAAGAGCTTCTTGCTTTAAAATTTCTAAAAATCGGAATCGCCTTTTGTAAAGGTTCCTACGACAATGGTGAAGCTGTACAGAAGAGAGTATAAGAAGTACCTGGGTGAAACCGTGACTAAAATGCCCCCAAATCATAAAGTGTTTATCAGTAAGAAAGATGCTCTTATTTTATTTAACAACCTATAGTTCTACCTTGTAGTGAAAGACTAGAGAAGACCTTGTTGTTTTTTGCTTGTTTTTTAATTGATTGTAGATCGTCAACCTGAAAGCTTAAAAGAGAAATCTTCTTTGTCCAAGAACTAATCAGGTCCAATATGGAGTAGACAGATTATTTGTGCTACTTAGGGCCAACACTGATTTGTTTAAAACTCTTCATTATTTTATTCATTAATACCCTATGATGTATGACGAATATCTTTATTTTATGGTTAAAAAACAGTGAAGGAGGTAAGTTATGTATGGCCTTAATGCTGACCTAATATACTGCCTAGGAAAAAGCATGATCACCTTTTTATTACATCAGATAAGGATATTTCCCTTTTATATTTACCTGCACCAATTTAGAATTTATGGTAATTTAGGAAGAGTCTGAGCTGTGGTTTTATTTTTTCACCATTCTTAAAGAAATAGTACTGAAATAAGTTTGTAATAACTGTTCAGATAAGGCACCTAAGTGAATACATTGTTTTGAAGCATTTCTGTCTATTTTTAAAGCATCAGTTTACTTATCAATAATTTATATGGTAACATATTAATAGAGTAGGACTTGTAAGGAGCTCTCCCAGGAGAATGTGGTTGCTTATTTTTCCTGAGTGTGTTTGTTTGAAGTCAAAAAATTACATTGAAAACCGTTTTCACTTATAGTTTTCCCTGAAGCTGACTGTCCCCTTTCTCTCCGCCTAAGGCACTGAGGCGCTCTCACTTGGGACAAGCCTTCTTTTATTATTTATGTGGCTTTCTAAAGATAGGGGTTGTTTTCCAGAATACTGTGTCCTTCAGATGTAGGACTGCTTTAAGAGAGGCCTGGCAGTCCTTTCTGGCATTTTGCTCCTTGCTGCTGGGTTGGGAGGCTTGCATTTTACCAGTGGCCTCTGTTTGTTCCCCCCCGCCCCCCCTTCAGCCGAGATACCTTTCCTCCATCCTTGCCTACAGATTGGACCTTTGGGGGCTTTATCTGTGCTTCAGGTTTGCTCAAGATAGTTAGAAGGTTTATATTGGTCAGATACTGTGTCCTCATTCTGCGTGGAAGCCTTCAGTGGCTGTGTTTGCTTTGCTCAGGGAAGGTCTGTCCTTGTTCAAGTGGCAGGTCAAGCCCCCTCCACGCCCTGGCCCCCTTCCACCCTCATCCCCTACCTCATGTTTCCTTGGTTCACAGGCGCTTTCCTTCCCTGAAACTCACCCTACAGCTGCATGCACCCTCACCTGGCTCTTTGTTCTGGTTCTGTCTTCCGCCTGGAACACTCCCATCTTTGTGGGGGGACTTCTCAGACTCCAGACCCCTCTGTAAATTTCTGTCATACTAGCCTGTGGGCCTCAAGAGGTGGCATGCTCTTATTCAACTTTGCACCCTTAGAAGTCAGTTGATACCCTGGCATACGATGGATGCTTACTAAATATTTGGTGACTTGAACTGAACTGCAGCTCCACTGTGGCAGCAAGTTTAGGTATGGGAAGTAAAATTTTTGTGGAATTTGTCTAGATTGACATCAACCACTGCAGAGTCAGACTTTTGAAAGGTATCCTTAAACATTACATAAGCAGCTATATGATGATCTGATCTTCAAAGTTGAATTTGATTTAGCCCATGTAAAATCAGACAATTACAAGTTAACAAAATAAAAATTTTGAGTGGTATTTTGAACAGTTAAACCATTTAGATGATACAGACCTGGCATGATATACTCTGTTCTCTATCAAAAATAAAACGGAAGTATTTAGTATGTCATCACCAGGACCTTGTTTGGAATCTCAGCCTAACCTCCTTCTACTTTTATTTCCCTTCCTTAGGAAACTTTTCTTAAGCAAAAGATGAGTGCCCTCTAGGGGTGAACTGTAGGTGCAATGCTGTACACATGTTTTAAAAAACACTGCAAAATTCTGGAAGTATTGTATGAAATATAGAAAAGGATGCTTCATCCCTGTTACGTAATTCAAGTTATATAATTTAACCACAGTGTCTCAAAGTGCTTTCACGTTGCTCATCACTTCCTCGAGCACTGTTTATTCAGACAGTTTTTTGTCCCACAGGGAATATCCAAAATGGGAAGAAAGAATGTTTTATTAAAAAGTGAAAGCGGAAGGTTGAGACTGTTGGCAGTTTGCAGTCATCTGTGAAGGAAAGTTACCAGGCCAAATATCTATGACACAGACTTTGGACAAAATAAAAGGCTTTTCTGTGTCAGCTTAACTATTTAATCCCTTCCTTTTTTCATCCCCAGTTGATCACATGATCAGATATTTCTCCCCAGTTATTTCCACGCAGTTCATCCATTACCACTCCTTCCCCATAATGTTAATTTTTTTCTTTTTTTCCATAATGTTGATATTTAATTTTTAATTAACATTCTCTTTTACCCTATTCTTTTGTGGTGAAGAAAATGAGCCATTACTTATAAAGCACTTAAACAGGGTTGGATGCCTAGTAATAACTCATCTTTTATATATTTTTGTTTATTTTTGTTAATACTGGTGGCATTTGTTTTATACAGAGTGATAAAGATGAGAATAATGGTATCTTACCTTTATGTAGTGTTTTTCATATACAGTATTTCTCTGGACCTTCAGAATGATCTTCTGAGACAGGAAAAACAAGCAATATTCCATGATAACCAATGACTCAGGATGTTTTCAAGCATTATAGAAGCTAAATTATTCTATTTATGTATTTTTTTCTAAAATTCTTAAGAAATTAAGCCAGAAGCCTTAAGAGTAGCTTTCCGTTTTACATATTTTCTCTTTTAAGTTGACACATTGATTTTTTTAAAACAATGACAATTTTATTTTCAGATCACAGAATTTTTGTTCTCTGATTTGAACTCGAGGCCTTCTGTTTTCAAACTTTCATTTTGCAGGTGAGAAAATTGAGGCTCAGAGAGTTTGGGCAGTTGGTACTAGTTCATGAGACCTATGGCAGAAACATAACTAAAATCCTTTTTTTTTCCCCTTTATAACATGCTTTCTCTTTTCCTAACATGGTTTTACTTGGCATAATCTTCTTCTTCTCTAAACATGCCTAATTTGATTTTTCTTTATTGTTGCATAAATATGATGGTGGAAAAGGACACCTTGCTGTGGAAAGTTTCCCTGATGTAGATGGTTTGGTTCAATCTGGCAAGTTGTGAAATTGCTTTCCTGTGAAATATGTGTTCAGAATCATACCCATCTTTTTTTTTTCTTTTATTGAAGTATAGTTGATTATAATGTGTTAATTACTGTTGTGTATCAAAGTGATTTGGTTATACATATAAATAGTTCTTTTTTTATATTCTTTTCCATTATGATTTATCATAGGATATTGAATATAGTTCTCTGTGCTATACTGTAGGACCTTCTTGTTTATCCATTCTATATATAAAAGCTTACATCTGCTAATCCCAAACTCCCAGTCCATCCCCCCACCAACCCTCTCCCTCTTGGCAACCACTAGTCTGTTCTCTATGTCCGTGATTCTGTTTCTGTTTCATAGATAGGCAACCACAAGTCTGTTCTGTATGTCTGTGACTCTGTTTCTGTTTCATTAGATAGGTTTATTTGTGTCCTCTTTTAGATTCCACATATAAGTGATAGCATATGGTGTTTGTTGTTGTCTTTCTGACTTACTTCACTCAGTATGACAATCTCTAGTTGCATCCATGTTGCTGCAAATGGCATTATTTTGTTCTTTTTTTATGGCTGAGTAATATTCTATTGTATATATGTACCACGTCTTCTTTATCCGTTCGTTTGTCGATGGACGTTTAGGTTGTTTCCATGTCTTGGCTATTAATTACACCCCATCTTTAACTGTCCTGAAGTGAGAAAGACAGAGGAAGTACATGTGGATTGAAGTGTGACTCAGGCAGGCCTCAGTGGGTAAAGGGGACCAGAGTGCATGGCATACTCAACTCTGTGTGTTGGTTACTGCCCTGCGGGACCCCATCCTGACCGTGCACTTGTGTCCTACTGTACCTTCTGAAGATGTCAGACGTGCACTATGGAGTTGTCTATTTTGAGGGATTCAGCAGCTGGCCAAGGGTCAGGAGCTGCATAATATTGTTTATATATATGTGATCTCTCATGTCCCTGCTCAGGCTCTTAGAGTTAGTCTGCTTTCTGGTTACACTGGAGATACATAGAGGAGTACATAGATTTCAATGCAGTGATGTGCATGAAATTCACAAGCTTAGCTCCTCTGCCTTGTTTTTTTAATTGAGGTATAATTGACAGATAACATTGTATTGGGTTCAGGTGTACATCATCATGATTTGATATTTGTATACATTGCAATATGATCACCACAAAACTCTGTAGTTACCATCCATCACCAGACAAAGTTACCTTTCAGGATTTATTCTCTTGGCAGCTTTCAAGTATGTGCTACGATATTATTGACTATAGACACCATGCTGTACGTTACATCCCCATGACTTACTTATTTTATAACTGGAAGTTGGTATGTTTTGATCCCCTTTGCTTGTTTCACCCACTCCCCATACCCCTTCCCCTCTGGCAACCACCATTCTGTTCTCTGTATCTGTGATTTTTGTTTTGTTTCGTTTGCTCATTTGTTGTTTTTTTAGATTCCACTTATAAGTGAAATCATATGGTATTTGTTCTTCTCTGTCTGACTTATTTCACTTAGTCTAATTCCCTCAAGGTCCATGTTGTTGCAAATGGCAAGATTTCATTTTACTGGCTGAGTAATATTCCACTGTGTATATATCACATCTTCTTTATTCATTCATCCATCTATGGACATCCTCTGTCTTGTTTTCAAGTAGGCCCTTGGGCTTATAAATTCAAGCTCATGACTTGGAATGAGGCCAGGTGAATTCTTACAGTGAGTAGTATGTGAGTAGAAAATTAAGTATTAGTGCTCATTTCATAAAGTTGCTTTTCTGCACACATGTGTGTCATGGATGTCATAGATTTGTTCCTGAAAAGATCCTTGGAAATTGGTTCATCTCTGAAATGTAATTGAGTACTTCAGGGGATTGTCATTTAATGGTATTTATTGAATGGAAGGTAAATACTGAGTTGGCCAAAAAGTTTTTTTCCGTAGCATCTTATGGAAGAACCTGAACAAACTTTTTGGCCAACCCAGTATTTAATGGAAGGAATAATCTCTTTGTAACTTATTTGGATATGTATAGATTTTCTAAATAAGGATTGCCTGAAATGTGTTATGATATACTCTTTTTTTTTTTAGAAAAATGAAGTATTTTTGAGCTTTCTATTACTGTTGTATCTTGTGACACCAAAGAGTCAGCTGATATTCCTTGGGAATTAGGAAATCAAAATAAAAATGTCAGCTTGTGAAAATGGGGACACTTGGTTAAAAGTAATTTGACTGTTTCAGTTTTCCTTGCCACTTTATAGGTACTATTGGAATTAGCAATTACTTAGAGCTGTTGGGCCTGAGTTTAATGCCTATATTTTTTGTAGTAATGATGCATAGATGGATAATTGAATATTAAATTAATGGAATATTAAAAGGTTCTGTGACTTAGGCAGAAAGTCCCAAAATACTGTTATAGGAGGTGGTAAATTTGATACGAAACTCTTAAGGGAAGTTTTTTCTTCACTAATCAAAAATATTTTCTGACGATAAAACATACTGCAAAACATGTAGATAGTCAGTTAAGATAATAAAATTTAGCTTCTTTTTTAGACCCAGAAGACTTACCCATCAAAGCCTTGCTTCTAGTTTCCATTAGGCCCTTTCTTGCTGGTTGCTCTGTAGTCAGAGAGTTTTGACTATACTTTGGATCTCTGTATTACTTTCTGCTGTATATTCACCTGACATTTTGCAAGCGCAAAGGAGTTTGACTCATGTGTATAAACCTCCAGAGTGTACCACACAGACAGGGAGCATGTAGGGCTGTGCCCAAGTGATGCAAGGGGGATGCTGGTCTCTGCCTCTTTCTGGACCACTTCCTTGACTCCTTTCCTGAGCGCAGCGCAAAGTAACGCAGCCCAGAATCACCCAAAGATGAGAACGTGGAGATGAACCAGCCCACTGTGGGACAGCCATTCTCACAGCCTGCTCTGTCCTTGTCTGTCTGGCAGACACCTTACAGTGGGCCAAGCATTCATTCACAGGAAGTGTCCCTGCGTGGCCAGCTAGCAGAGTTTGGGGGAAATCTTTGGTGGTTTGAGCTCTAAAATCAGAAACTTAAACGAGGCCTGTTAACTTGCAGCTAGTGTAAATGTGGTTATGAAAACCCTCCAATGGAAGGGGTAAATTAGGAGGTTGGGATTAACATATATACACTACTATATATAAAACAGATAATCAACAAAGACCTACTGCATAGTACAGGGAACTCTGCTCAGTACTCTGTAATAACCTATATGGGAAAAGAATCTGAAAAAGAATAGGTATATGTATAACTAAATCACTTTGCTGTACACCTGAAACTAACCCAACATTGTAAATCAAATTACTTAAATGTAAAGTAAAATATTAAAAAGGTATCAAAAAAAAGAAAGAAAGAAAGAAAACTCTCCACTACAGGAAGATTTACGCTGTGCAGAAGAATTTTGGACAGAGGTCTTATGACCTCACATATATGAATTTTAAAAAACATTTTATTTTGAAATTACCATAGACTCACAGGAATTTTCAAAAACAGTATACAGAGTCTCATGTACCCTTTCCCCAGCCTACATCTGTGGATTTTTAAAGTGTGGAGTGTGTGCCTCTGGCATCCTGGATTTTGTGGCCCAGAGATTAGGAAGACCAACCGGGGGATAAAAACTCACCCCTCTTGCTGAGGTGGCTTTGGTTGCTGTATCAGGAATCATGATTCAGGTCAGGGCATTGCCTGTATTTTGGAAATTGTAACTCTATGTAGTTGTCCAGATTTTTATATATTCTGTTGTGTTAAAAATTTAACAGTTTTACTTGTATGAATTATTAATCTGAAATTTATTTTTTTAGTTTTTAAATTTTATTTTATTTTTTTGCGGTACGCGGGCCTCTCACTGTTGTGGCCTCTCCCGTTGCGGAGCACAGCCTCCGGACGCGCAGGCTCAGCGGCCATGGCTCACGGGCCCAGCCGCTCCGAGGCATGTGGGATCTTCCCGGACCGGGGCACGAACCTGTGTCCCCTGCATCGGCAGGCGGACTCTCAACCACTGCGCCACCAGGGAAGCCCTAAATTTTATTTTTTAAGTAGTGAGAGAATACTAATATTTTTAAAAACACTACATGAGTGAACACATGTACATGAAGGAATGTTTTCTCCTTGTCCCCTTTCTTGTTTGAGTCTTAAGGGTGATCTGGGTTCTAGGTCCGAAAATTTTAAATTGCTTTTTTCTGTGTAGGTTCGAAAACACGTGAATGATCTCTATGAAGACTTGAGGGACGGACACAATTTGATCTCTCTTTTAGAGGTTCTTTCAGGAGACACCTTGGTAAGTTTTAAATTTCATAATTTATTTTGAAGAACATGTAATCCTTTTTGCATATGACTAATTTGTTTTCAGCACAGACTGTTCAGAGTTTTGCAGCATTCATCTTTTGAGCTGCTGTGAATTCTGCCTGGAAAAAGTTCTGGTTAGATTATGAAGCATTTTCAGACTTTAAATGCTGTGCATTCTGGAGATGGAAGTACTTTGATGACCTTGCTTACATAATCAATTCTATAATTAAAATACTACTTCTGTTCTTTTTTACCTTTGGGTTTTTTTTTTTTTCTTATCAGAAGTTAGATGCATAATATAACCCCCTATTAAAAGACTCACAAATAGCAAGGAAATAAGCATCACTTTCTGACAGATGGTCTAACCCCCTCCACAGGTGTCATCTCCTTTTTTGTGAACATTTCTCCCCCTTCTTGGTTACCTGGTCTCCTTCATTAAGTTCTGTTCATGCTCTTCTTTTCATTTCTGGTCTGTCTTGTGTCTTTGCTGTCCTATCTTCTGTCTGTTATATTCATTAGCCAAGGGAACGAGATTTTTTGAAGACCTTACGATTGGTGAGTGCCACAGAAGCATGCGAATATGAACAGCATGAGGATGTGGAGGATGAGGATAAGGGGGTAGGTGTCGCCCCCGTAACTCCACTAACCTAGCCTTACATGCGGTGAGCGCTAACACAATAGTGTAACCCACGGGTTTGGGCTCCTTTTTAGAAAACTGTAGAAAGGACCAAAACCCGCAGGGAGATGGATGTGTGTGTACCAGCAACTTGGACAAAGGACATATTTTCTCTTTAAATTTATTTCTGTATTTCTGTGCACTGCATGGTATTCGAACATATGTGGTTAAATTACAGGAGGGCATTTGAGCTAAAGAAATTTATATACCTTTTGTATAAGTATGGAAATCTTACAACCAGCCCACTAATTTTAATGCAGATCTGTTCCACTTCTGAAATTAATATTTCCAACATAACTGTCTTTTGTTTTATTTGAAGGAACTTACGGACATTTATTTAATGTTTAAGATTATGCTTTAAATCATTCCTACTGGCAGTAGGTATTTGAGGGACATTCTTTACCTACCTTATATGTCTCGTTTTATTTAGGGGGGAATACTTAAAATGCTAGAATCCTGACAGGGCTCACAGAGCTGTTTAATCCCGGTGACACTCAACTGACTCAGCCTACCTTTGCAAGACAGATGTGCTTCTTTTGTCATCACGTCCCTAGAGCCCCCTGATTTTATTAGAATTTGTGCTTTTGTGGATCCAGTGGGGAATTCATCACCATCATTTCTCCTGTTATATGGAACTTATTTTCCCATTCTGTGGTCTGCTGTCTGTTTTAATTCTGCTGCCTTTGGCTTCAGCAACCTATTCATGTTTGAGCAGCTCAGCTGTCAGTTTTCTTTTTTCTTTTTTTTCCCTTTGGAAGATATTATGTGGTAAATTTCAGCTCCATTCTTTGCATTTTTGTTGAACATTTTCTCAGGTCTGTTTCCTTACGTTTTCCTTCTGCTAACTTGTGACATTTCTTAAGGGAAATGGCATCAAGGAAAAGAGTTAACGGTTTGTCAGTTTTCCTGAGACAGCAAATCATCACGTCCATCCCCAAGCAGTGTAAAACTATTAGCGAGTCCAACCGATTTTGTGCAAAACGAAAATAAAATAAAGAGGAAATATATTACATGGCCTTAATTGCTTTTCTCTCTTCCTCTATCATGGCTAAGTAAACCTCCACTGTCTTTCTCCTTCTTGGTGATTTTTATACTAACTGATGCTACTTTACCTCATTTTCATTAACATGCCATACATATATGATTATAAAAACCTTCTTGATTTAAAGTTTATTAAGAAGGCAAAATGGGGAATGGTATTTAATTCTTTTTGTGCATCTGTAGCTAATAACTGTAGGCTAGAATTATAAGATAGTGAATATGAAAAGTGTACATGTTCCGTGGTATTTTCTCTTTTTCTTTTGTTTAAATATTTGGAATAAAGGATCTGTTTAAAATAAAATAATACTCAGAAAAATCCCAAGTTTAAATTCAATCTCAGATAATACAAAAAATTTAAAATATCATTAAAATATTTAATGGATCTACCCAAGCAGTAAATACTGTTTTGACATATTAAGATGAGCATACAGTATATTTATATAGGATATTCAGCATACGTGTATTTAGCATGATCAGTGGTATCAGAAAATACAGTGTTTTTTATACCCTGCATTTTTCTATTCTTAGCCCAGAGAGAAAGGTCGGATGCGTTTTCACAGACTACAGAATGTACAAATTGCACTTGACTATTTGAAAAGACGCCAGGTATGATGTTTTTCAAAGATTGTAATCATATAAACATACGTGACTGAATAAATATGCATAGGACCATGTCAGGGAATGAAAAGGTTAAAGTTGACTGTGAATTATAATCATTAAACTTGTGCTTTCATGAGACAGATGTTTTAAAATGTTTTTAAACATTTGTTCCAAAGAAAAGGAGGTTAATAGTAGGTGTAAGTGGCTACATTTCCATCTGAATAGGAGCTACTGAGTTTTCCTTCTGTTGGAACTGGACTGCTTTTGCCTAGGAATTTAATGACATTTTAGTAGCAACAGAATGTTAAGAATGTCTATGAACAGTTCTTAGTAGTGGGGAGACAATACTTTATTTTTTATTAAAATTACCTTATTTTTATAAAAGATAGTTAACATAATACTTTTAAAAAACTTGACATATGTATTTTTAATACATAGTAGTGAGGAAGCAATAGCTTATTTTTTATAAGTAGATACAACTGGATAATCTAGAAGTAGTTAAAAATAAAACAGTTCTGACAACAATCCCTGACTGGCTTGAGGTTTCAGAAGAAATGATGGAAAAGAATGAACAACGTATTGGATTTGATCTTGATTTGGTAGCATTGTGTATTATAGAGATATAAGGCAAATAATTGGTAATTTTCAATTAGTAGAAAAAGGAGGAATCAAAGAAACTCAGGATAATTGAAAGTTACTGAAAACAGTGAGAAATCAGAGGTGGCAACAATTTCGCTTTTTAATGGAGTAGGAGGAAGAGAAGAGAGGAGGCAAGGAGGAGCAGGAAACACTGTCTGTTTATTAGTCCTTCATTTAGTTTATTATGGCATCAAAGTGCTTTTAGTTATTAAATTCTAGCAAATACTCAGTGCTTATATTTTAAATGATATTGGTATTTGCCTTACTCTTCTTTATTCTAGTGGAAGTTTACAGAAGGATTAATGGTTAATTATGTCTCCTTGTCGAAATATTTTTGGCAGTGATTTGTCCAGGAAGTAAAATGTTAGGTATCATTTTCTTGAATTCATGATAGATATTTAATTCTTTTACCAGGAAGTAAATGTTAAATATCATCCTTACATTTATTTACCTGAATGCATAATTGGGCAGTTGATAAGCTTTAAGTCTGATTATTGTATTATTTTTAAAGTTTTGAACAGTCTTCCAAATGTCCAGTGAGTTATATAGTTACTTATCTTGGTAGCAATCTGTGATAGACAAATAGAATAATAGTGCTAGTTGTTTTTTTTAAAATACTCTTTATGACCGAAGTGTAAGAAAGTTGTTAAAATTATTTGGTGGTTCAGAATAGTTTCCTACTTAATTGTAAAATAACGCTTGTTTTCAAAAGGCAAAATTATTTCTAATTTAAAAATCTTAAGTATTTAGGACTTTTCGCTTGAATTGTGTTTTTTGTTTTGACAAGTGTACTTTTAATACTTGCTGTAGAAGACAAAACCAAAATAATATTGAGGTTTTTTTCCTTTGTAGTTTCTCTATAATTTGCAATGGAAATGAGTGGGGATGGGGGTAAAACAGTAATTTAAGGATTACTGTTATTTAAATTATTCAGGCTTTTTTTTTGTATCTGTAATTTTGAATCACTTTTATGTAGATAAAAATAACTCGTGCTGGTTTGAAAAATATTTTGTTTTATCTCTTCTTCACATACAAAACAGGTGAAATTAGTGAACATTAGAAATGATGACATAACAGATGGAAATCCCAAATTGACTTTGGGATTAATATGGACAATAATTTTGCACTTTCAGGTAAGCCTGATTTTCTTAACTGTCATTTCTTTTAGCCTCATTGCTAGTTTTCAGGTGGTTCATGTGAAGGGTGAATTACACATTCACATCCAAAGGAGGAAGATAAATTTCAGGCTTTCTTTCTTTCTTTTAAAATTTAATTTTAAATTTTATATTGGAGTATGGTTGCTTTACAATGTTATGTTCGGTTCGGGTGTGCAACAAAGTGATTCAGTTATACATATATCCATTCTTTTTCAGATTCTTTTCTCATATAGATTATTACAGAATTTTGAGTAGAGTTCCCTGTGCTGTACAGTAGGTCCTTGTTGTTTATCTATTTTATATATAGTAGTGTGAGTATGTTAATCCCAACCTCCTGATGTATCCCTCCCCCCACCTTCCCCTTTGGTAACCGTAAGTTTGTTTTCTAAGTCTGTGAGTCTGTTGCTGTTTTTAAATAAGTTCATTTGTATCATTTTTTTTAGATTCCACATATAAGTGATATCATATGATGTTTAGGCTTTGTTTCTTAAACAATATATTTGTATTGTTCCTCTCAGTAACATGCTGCTAATGAACTTGGCATCTCATTTCGTGTTGTTGAAAGCTTAAAATACTTGTAATCTCAGTGTTCGAAGACAGAGATTCCCTTTTTTTGAATGTAGCCACATTTCTTTGTTTATTGGCCAGCATTACCTGATTTAGATACATAAAAGTTTTATGATTCAATCCTTATTTAGAATGGGTTTCGTTGATATTACAGTTTCTCAACTATGCCTGCTGTTTTCTCCTAGTTTTGTAGACACTAGGTGGCAGTATCGTTCTCATAAAGACATCTCTTGAACTAGAACCATCCACGTTTCCTGTAGAGCTCCACTTTCTCAAACTAGGTTTAAGGAGAGTAAAGGCAAATATATTAACTATGAATTATTATCTAATTACCAGTGCCAGTTAAAGGTTGATCTTGATCTTTGGTTTTTATAAAATGATGCATTTTTAAAAAAATCATCTTCATTTGATTTAGGGTGAGTCCTAGTTTTGGAACTGGCTTTGGGTTTGTCAATCCCTTGTGTGACCACGCAGCATTGTGTGTGCAGCGCGCAGAGCCTGGCCTGTAGTGGGCACACAGCAGGTCTTACTGATTGACAGCTGTGTGGTGGACCTTGCAGGAGGAAGAGAGAACTTGCCAACTTCAGAAAGGAGCTGGGGTTTTGGACCAAATTTTGGGAAGAAGAAGACTTATTTCTAATCTTTAAAAAATTTGACTGGGATACAGGGTTCGTAGGAGAATGTAGGTGGAAAATAATGTAGTCAGGGCTCATTTGGGAACAGGATAAATCTGGCAGGGATGGACAGGTATAGGAAGTAGAGTCTTGTAGGTTCCAGGACCTGGACAGGCAACAGAGTTGCAGCAGTAGGAATTTGGAGGAGGAGACCCAGGTCCCAGGAGACCAGGTAACCAGGTGTCAGCCTGCCAGACGACAGGGCAGCTAATACAGGTGAATGTCCACTTAGCTGTGCTATTGATGGCTGGGAGATCCAGTATCAGGAAGTGGAAGCAGGACCCTCATTACTAGAGGACCCCATCCTTAGGGGACCTGGGGTACTGAGTACTTACCCAAGGCAGGGATTTGGTCATGGAGCCAGACCCCAGACCTTGTTACCAGCACAGGTGAAGTCTAGCTAGAACTGGCCAAAAAAGCAGATTTCACATGGTGTTTCTCAGCAGCTTTCTCAGGGATCCAGAACTTATAGGGTTGAAAATGCAAGAGCCCCATATAGGGAGGTTAGAGGCCTGTTGGATGGAACCAATCCCATAGTTACTGACAGCTGGTGATACAGGCTGAGTCTGGATTTTGAAGGTCAGAGTGGGAACCCCTGTGGGGCACACCCAGGCTCTGGAGGGAGGGAGAGCTGAGTGTCATCGTTGGCTCTTTTATCTGTAGCCATGAAGGCATCGAGCAAGTCACCTAACCATTCTGTGGGCTCCAGTAAAAAAAATCAGAAATGATCACAGACCACAGTCAGGGGTATAAGCTGAGAGGCTGAGGTGGTGCCCTCCGCGTGGAGTGATAGAGGCCAGGCAGGACTCAGATGGGGAAGAAAAGTTGAATCCAGGGGGTGGTGTTTTGAAGAAAGAAAGGAAGGGACTTGGTGACAGAGTGTGGAGGATGAAGGAAGGGGATTAAAGATGCCTCTGAACGGTTAAGCCTGGGAGATAAGAACCAGTAATGGAGGTGAGGGTAAAGGGAAAGGTGACCTTCTGCGTGAGTTTGACGTTCTGGTGGGATACCCTGGGCTTCTGTCTGCTGAGCAGCTGGAAATGTGTGAGCAGAGCGGAACTGGGGAGTCAGAGGTACAGGTGATAAACCTGGGAGTTTCCAGAATACAAGTGGTCCTTGAATCTGTCAGAGAGAAGGGATCTTCAGAGGATCCAAGGGAAGAGCACGTGTGGAGAAGAGCAGAGAGCAAAGGACAGAAATTTGGGGAAGGCCCATGATTAGGGGTGCAGGAGGAAGACGTTCCATCTGGGGAAACAGAAAATGAACAGTTGGAGACCTCTGGCTGGCAGCTGGCATCCAGCTGGCAAAGCCTATCTCTAATATCAGTGAGCATCTCCCTTTTTCTCTAACACCTTTCTGATCCTACAACACTCCTCTACCTCCCTCTTTTTATTTATATTGAGATAGATTCATCACAGCCCTAGATGATAGTTTTACCAACATTCTCCCAATAGATAGAGCAGCATTCTTCATGTCTAATTGTAGTAACAAGAAAATGTAGTATTGACTAAACCAAGGGAAGATAATTGCAAGTAGAAAGGAATGGTGAGCAGTGTGAAATACAACCGGAGAGCCTGAAAAAGTTAAGATTGAGTACGGGTTAGTAGTTTTGTCTAGGAAAAAGACATTGGGGACCTTGGAGAAGGTCCCCCCAAGTTCCTGGGAGAAGAAACCGGAAAGTAACAGACCAAAATGTGAGTAAATGGTTGGAAATTAAAGGCAGTATGGTTAGACCCTAAATTGAAAGAATTGTAAAGCAAAAGATCATTCAAAAAAGAATTACATATTAAGAAAGCTCTTTGGGGTTCAGGTGTCTTTGGAGGACAGAAGAGGACTAGCCACAGAAGTACCAAGGAAGTTTTGTTTCTTTTTTTTTGTTTCTTTTTTTTTTTTTTTTGGTGGTACGCGGGCCTCTCATGGCTCAAGGGCCCAGCCGCTCCGCGGCATGTGGGATCTTCCCGGACCGGGGCACGAACCCGTGTCCCCTGCATCGGCAGGTGGACTCTTAACCACTGCGCCACCAGGGAAGCCCGTTTCTTTTTTTTTAACATTTATTTTATTGAAGTATCATTGATTTACAGTGTTGTGTTAATTTTTGCTATACAGCAGAGTGGTTCAGTTGTACACATATATACATTCTATTTCATATTCTTTTCCATTGTGGTTTATCCCAGGATATTGAATATAGTTTCCTGTGCTATACAGTAAGACCTTGTTGCTTATTCATCCTCTATATAACAGTTTGCATCTGCTAATCCCAAACTCCCAAGAGTTTTGCTTCTTAATATGATCCTGTGGCATATATTATGAAATCCAGTGTATTTTAGGACCTGAGTTACAAGATATTATGACTGTTAAATTATCACCAGTATTTAAAAGTTAGACCAAGATTTATTTAAAATGAAACATATAAATTTTTTGGTAAAATTAAAATTTTCCTTTTCATTTAAAGAAATACTTTTCTTAGTCCTATGATAATTTAAGATTAGAATGATTTTACTGGTTATGCCAAGACAGAGCCTTATTTATTGATTTAAAAATATTTGAGCATTGCAAATTGAATATGTTACAGAAGGTAAGCATTATCAATACAGTAATCCTGTATTATTTACCATACGCTAGATCCAGAGATACTAATTGTTACTGACCAGGGTTCTTGGCCTCCTTAATCAATAGAAATTGACTAGAAACCAAACAAGAAATTCAGGCAAGGCTTTATTGGGGCCCCTGCAGCAGCAGGGGGAACAAGCAACAGGTTCCCTTGCTTGTTCTTGTTCCCTGAGGCGGGACGAGCTTGTTCCTTATATGGGGAGAGGGTAGGGGTGTGTCCAGGACTCAGGCTGAGGGGTGACTTAGGTGATGTTGAGTGCAGGGGGCACATGCCCGTATCCTGCTTTTTGCTCTGGGCTCTTCAAAAGTGGCAGTTGGGTTTTTTGGGCTCTTTGTATCTTTTGTCCAGAATTTGCCCCAACTGCAAAATGCACACAGTTATTTTTAGTCGCATATAGTTTCTTTGTATTTTGTTGCTGGAGGAGAGGTGTGTCCAGGTGCAAGCACTGCAGCACTGCAGCAAAGCCTGTCTCATTCAGATGATGAAGTATATTGTTCTATACTTGGGAGACTGCTTGTAAAACCGACTATAATCTGGGGTGATGAGTCTATCACAATACAAATAAGAATAGGGATGTAGAGGAGGGTGTGTTGTGGTAGGATTAAGAAGGTCTTAGAGAATAAAGGAAATTATCACTGATGGGCTTTGCAAGAGGAATGCCAGTTACCAGGCAGAGACTGAAGTGGGGCCATTCCTGGGGGAGGGAGCAGTGTGCAGTGGCCTGAAAATGGGCATTTGCTTTGTTTGGCAGGGCTGGAAGCAATTGCAAATCACTGGTTTCGCCTCTATCATCGTGTTAGTGTAAATACCAGCCATTATACTTTGAAATTCTCTTGAATAATGTTCCATTGCCAGTGAAGACATTGAAAACCAAATTAAAAAGAAACAAACCAACAAACCTGAAGCTTTATTTTTACCAGCTTGTCTTCTAGGATATTCAGTTATTTTTCTGTTGGAGATTAATTTCCCCTTGAAATGATTAAGGAAAACCTCACCATGCAGGTCTGTTATTGACAAATATCAGCCACATTGCTAACTTGACTATTTAATTGAATATTTTTATTTAGAAAAATGAGTTCCATCTTTGATCAGTCTAAAGACAACCTAAAGAAAGGCAATTATCAATTTTCTTTCCATTTTTTAAGATAAATTTATTTATTTAATTAATTTATTTTTGGCTGTGTTGGGTCTTCGTTGTTGCGCACAGGCTTTCTCTAGTTGTGGTGCGCGGGGGCTACTCTTCATTGCGGTGTGCAGGCTTCTCATTGCAGTGGCTTCTCTTGTTGCGGAGCACAGGCTCTAGGCATGCGGGCTTCAGTAGTTGTGGCTCGTGGGCTCTAGTCAGCTTATGCAAAAGACTAGTCATGCGATACTAATTTCCTTTTTACCATATTGATGACTCAGTGTTAGAAATATGCACACTTTAGGTCATCGGGTTCCATACTGATTTATTATGTATACACCATGGCCCTGGTAAAACTGTGTAATATTTAACTAGGGTACAATTATAAAAGTTACAAGTAAAGTTCAACTGCCTTAATTCATGTATAAGTACACACAGATGTTTCTTCTGGCTAAGAGTTCCATGCTTTAAATCATAAAATTGATCAATTTCCTCATATGAAAATCCTAATGATCATAAAAAGAGAAATGGCTTGGAAATTTGTCATATGAAAAGTATGACAAACTATTCGAAGAGACTGATTTTAGAAACAATTTGAATAGAGTGTTTTAGGCATTTAGCATGTATTATCTCTCCTTCAGCTGTTGAATCATCCTGTTCTTTTTTTATGGCTGCTGTTTTTGAATAAGAGTCAGTACAGTTTATAGAGGTTTTTGAGCCCTTTTTTGGGGGGCAAGTGCCAACATTAGATTGTGTTTCTTAAGAAAAAAAATTGTATGGTGGAGAATCTCTGAAACTAAATTTGAAAGGCACTTTGAAACTAAGTTTGACTGGGATTTGCTTTCTGTTTGTGCTCGTGTTTGCTGAATCACCAGTGGTTCCAAAGGTTAATTCAAACTTTGGTAGTGTAACCGCATTTCAGAAAACTGAAAGTAAAGCAAGGATCAGAATTTTTTCGTGCAATAAAGTTAAGGGTTTGCCTTGAAAGCTCATCAGCGTGTCATTTGACAGTGAGCAGTGATGTTTGTCTAAGATGATTGGTGGCCAGAAGTAAGCCACGGGGTGTCTAATGAGACCCAGGGACCGGCTGGGCAGGATGCCACGGCATTTCTTGCGGGTGCCTTTCTCATAAGCAAAATGGCCTCATGCTGAAAAGGATGGTCATGAAGTCTGAGGAATTAGACTGCATGGAGATCTGAGTAAGCCCTGGCTTTTGAAATGAGTGACACTGAGCAACTGTGATTTCCTGCAAATCACATGGGGAATGTCTGTGGATGTGTCCGAGCGGAGAAAGAAGAACAATATTTAGATCCTGCCAAAACTCCTCTGAGCCTTGAAAAATATTCTGCTGGAAGAAGAAAATACTTTAGAAGAGAACCGACCAAGAAAACTGTAGGTGACACAAAGTCAGGAGAGCCAAACCATGAAAATGAAGGGAAGAGGAGTAGCATCCTGGTCTCCAGGGAGCAGGCAGCCCCCTGGTCCAAGGGGCTGGTGCAGGAGGGATGTACCAGCCCCAGCCTCACTCTGGAAGCGTGTGTCCAGCATGAGACGGTGAGCAGTCGGTGTCATCCTGGGAGCCCTTCTCCTCCTCAACACCAGAAAACAGAAGTCAAAGTTAGTGAACTAGAGGAAAGGATTTCAGAAAAAGACAGCACTCCCTACTGTGCAAAGAGGAAGGACCATTTCAATGATGTCAACCCAAGAGAAATAACATTCCAGAGAAGAACTGATAGTTTTTCTTTCCAAAAGGCAGCCAGCTTAAATTCCATTCACTGTGGTACAGAGAGAGTGCTTGAAAAAAGTGGGTTTTCTGAAGACCCATCAAAAAATGACTGCGGTGTTCAAGAAAAGCAAAACATGGAGAGATCTTGCCCTCATGCAACACATCATTTCCAGTTTGAAAAAAAGAGATGTGCTTCCCTCTGTGATAACGTGTCCTTTCCTTCCAAGGACACAAGTGGAAAGGAGGTAAGTGCAGCACAGAGCCTGAGTTTAACGTGCAAATAAGGACTCCAGGTGCTCACACCTGGCTGAGGTTCTGTAATTTGTCCTTTGTAAACATTCTTTTCATATTCATTTATGTGAAAGCTGTAGAGTTCTTGGTGCATTTCATTTGTAGCCTTAGGTTTGATTACTATGATTTTATTTTTGGTGGTACATTCTTTAATCCCACCTTTATTTCAAACCCTATACATTTTTGTTACTGTTGGAAGACTCAGTGAACCACTGCTCTAAGATAACGCACGTCTTTTGAATTTCTGTAGTTCATGTGTCTTGACTTTTCCGATGGAATAGCCTTTGGAAACAAAAGTTAAATCAAAAAGCAGTTATGACAAGACAGATGTAGGGAGGAGATGCTACAATGATCAGTCAGCCCTGACCTGCTGATCTGTAAGTTTGATTGCTGATCCAAAACCCCAATTCTAGTTCTCTGTCCGTTTCCATACACAGGGACACTGACATAATTGCTTTCAGTTCCGTGTGTGTATCTGTGTATGCTTCTGTGTGTGTGTGTGTGTGTGTGTGTGTGTGTGTGTGTGCGTGCTTTGGGGGTGACAGGCACAGATGAAACTTCCCAAATCTATTCTGTCTCTTTGTTACGTGAGTTACTCCCCGGCCAAGTCTAAAATCAGAACTCACTTGGGCAACGGGTCATAGGAATCTGAATATGACTCAGGCTGCCAGGAAGTTGTGATCTTTATTCCTAACATGGATATTTAGCTTTAGACAAGTTGCTTCTCTGGGGTTTTTACTTGTCTTTAAAACGTAAGTGAATATTGATTTATTTGCCTGAGAAGTGCATCACCCAAGCAACGTCCTGTACGTGGTACCACTTGGCAGCTGATGGCTTTTTCATTTAAGCTGTTCCTAACTTTGCCTTTTAGGAAAAAATCTGGACGTTAAGTGGTATATGGAACATGAAACATTCATGGCAAGATCGTTGTATTGCTGGGCAGAGATCCTTGACCCAGTGGTCAGATGAGGTTTTAGTAGGGTCTAGGTGTGCAGTCATCATTGGCCTTGGCCGCTTGTCCTCCTGAAGCTGGCTCCCCTGTTTGTATCCACCAACGCGGCTTGCCAATGTTATGTCGTGCATTCTATTTACATTTTACAGTGGTTACATTTAAAAAGAAAGCATCCGGTCTAGGCCTTGTCTATGTAGGCCTGGCATGAAGGTCAGTGAAAAAGAAAGCCGCTTGGCTGCTGTGTGTTTATGAATGTAACCACTTGCTTTGCTCACATATGTTTTCCATCTGTTTTTTGCATAATTTGGCTTCAAGTAAGCCTCACATGTTTTCATTAGTGGAAACTCATAAAATCTGTTTCCTAGTGGTGCATAAGCCTTTTTTCCCACTTGAATTATACTCATGCCAAGGATTTTACCCCTTCTTTCTACTTTGTGTAGCTAATGATTTTTGAAACTTCAATAGAAAATACATGTGAAAATAGGTCATAAACCTGTCAGTCAGATTTGTTAAATAATTGTGATATGGAGGTACTTAAAGCCTCTTATCTTCTAGGGAAATGCTGAATGAGATAATCCTTATTTTTTTTCACTTTTTAAAATTTTTTTATTTTATATTGGAGTATGGTTGATTTACAATGTTGTATTAGTTTCAGGTGTACAGCAAAGTGATTCAGTTATATATTTATATATATCCATTGTTTTTCAGCTTCTTTTCCCATTTAAGTTTATTATAGAATATTGAGTAGAGTTCCCTGTGCTATACCGTAGGTCCTTGTCGATTATCTATTTTATATATAGTAGTGTGTATATGTTAATCCACAACTCCTAATTTATCCATTCCCCCCACTTTCCCCTTTGGCAACCATAAATTTGTTTTCTAAGTTTGTGAGTCGGTTTCTGTTTTGTAAATAAGTTCATTTGTATCAATTTTTTTAGATTCCACATGTAAGTGGTATCATATATTTGTCTTTCTCTCTCTGACTTACTTCAGTTAGTATGATAATCTCTAGGTCCATCCATGTTGCTGCACATGGCATTATTTCATTCCTTTTAATGGCTGAATAATATTCCATTGTATATATGTACCATATCTTCTTTATCCATTCCTCTGTTGATGGACATTTAGGTTGTTTCCATATCTTGGCTATTGTAAATAGTGCTGCTATGAACATTGGGTTGCATGTATCTTTTTGAATTATGGTTTTCTCCGGATATATGCCCAGGAGTGGGATTGCTGGATCATATGGTAGCTCTGTTTTTAGTTTTTTGAGGAACCTCCATTTCTGTTCTCCTTAGTGGCTGCACCAACTTACATTCCTACCAATAGTGTAGGAGGGTTCACTTTTCTCCACACCTCCTCCAGCATTTATTGTTTGTAGACTTTTTGATGAGGGATAGTCTTTATTTTATCTGAGGAGTTTGATATCTTAACTTCCCCGTGGTCCAGATAAAGACTGGTGGCAGAGTCAGACCAACAGCTTGGCTGCTCGTAAATGCACTCTTCCCGGTACTTTGGAGGTGGACTCTGCCTAATTATCTTTGGTTAGAACTGTGCACGGCCCTCTTTATCTTGCATTGGGTTCTCCATTTTTCATTGCAGAATTGGATGCAAATGAGAGCTCTCAGCCCCTTCACTAGTATTCCATCCCAGAAATGGCCTGTTAGCCAGCATTCCTTTGCAAGACATTGTCCCTTCAAAATCTTTTCCATATCTTCTCTATTTGAGTCATTTTTACTCATTCATTTGTGTGTGCACGGTTGGGCTCAGTGACGTTTGGGTTAATCTCCAAAGTAGAATATTGCACAATTCTTTGAACTTATCTTAAGCTTAGACTTAGTTTAAGCCTCTGACTTGAACTTCCCAGGTCCTGTGATATTTGTCATTCTTAGTCTAGGTGACCAGCCCACCTCCTCTTTAATCCTTGCCATCGTAAGCCAACCTCGGGTGGCCCTCCAGGCCCTGGGGTTCTGTGGAGCAGACTCAGCCGCCCCTTCTTGGGCATCTACTGAATGTAAATCTCATAACCTGTGAAAACTTCACTAGGGTAAAGAGGTGTAAGTAAACAAAGGAAGCATCTTAGATTTGCATATTGCTTTGGAAGTGGAAAAACACTTTCAGACACGTTGTGTCTTTTGATCATTCTTAACAAGTGTATTAAATAGGTGAAATAGACAGTTCCTCTTTGGAAGGAAGAAATGGAAACTCAGGTTAAATAAGGTCCTTAAGGGAACACAGCAGATGGGAGTAGCTGAGTTTAAATGATGACACAGCATCCTACTTTGATGAGCTGTCAGAGTTCTGAAGGAGATGCTGTGAACTTGGAACAGGGGTTGATGTTTATAAGAGCTGATGTTCATCTGGGGAGGATGAGTGTTGCCAACAGAGGTGGCAGAGGCAGAGCACGTTTGGGGACAGGGAGTGATGAGCTCAGGGTCTGCACCTTGTGCAGGGCCCCTTCTTTGTCTGACTCACATGCTTCCCGGACTTGTGACGGGGAGTCCTGCCTTTCCCCTCGAGCTGTGCCCGCAAAGCATTCTTCTTCTTGAGTTTCACAAATCCCACCTCTTCCCAGTCTTGTGATGTTGCTCTCAGCCAAGATTGTTGTTTTCTCTATTTATAGGTCATTGGTTCTCTAACAGACCACATGTAAGTGTCACCTAAGGAGCTTTTAAAAATATAGGTGCCTGGGGACTTACCAATGGTAAAGAATCCACCTTCCAGTGCAGGGAATGAGGGTTCAATCCTGGTTGGGGAACTAAGAACCCACATGCTTGGTGTCACCTAAGCCTGTGTGCCACAACTACTGAGCTTGCGTGCCTCAACTAGAGAGCTCACCTGCAGCAAACTAGAGAGCCCACTTGCTCTGGAGCCCACGCACCACAACTAGAGAGAGAAAACTCGCATGCCACAACTAGAGAGAAGCCTGTGCACCACAACTGGAGAGAAAACCTGCATGTCACAACTAGAGAGAAGCCCGTGCACCACAACTAGAGAAGCCTGTGTGCTGCAACAAAAGATCCTGCGTGCTGCAACTAAGACCCGATGCAGCCAAAAAATAAAAAACAAAAAAAAAGATAAAGAAAATAAATAAATAAAATAAATATTAAAAGAAAAATATAGGTGCCCGGATGTCAACTCTAGTGATTCTAATATAATGGATCACCGCGGGCCAATGATTCTGATGGTCAAGACTGTGGCTAGGGTGCTCGTTACTCTTCATATTCTCAAGTGGACCCCAGGGTCCCTGTGGTGCTAGAATCATCTCCAGATGAAGCTTTACCCTGGATTTAACTGTATCAGAATATCTTATGACGGAATGTGAGAGCACTGCATATGTTTCAGGCGCCCTCTCACATGTTTCTTGAAAACATGCTAAGTTCTGAGAACCAGCTTCACCCTTCATTTTCTCCTCATCATGGGTTTTCTGACAAGCAGCGTGGATCACGGGCCTGGAGGCAGGAGGTGTGAGTTCTCGCCAAGCTTTGCCACCAGAGAGCTGTGTGCCTTGGACGCCTTCTTCATTTCTCCGGGTCTCGGCTTCATTTTCCAGAAAAGGAGGATGTGAGACTGGATGACGACACGACTGTTATTAGGCATGGTATTTGTGGAGTCCTACTGCATGCCAGACACCCCCCACTGTGCTGTTTAACCATCATGAAATGGTTCTGTTGTTTGCTGCACTTACAGAGGAGGACATAGAGCCTCAGGAGACGTAGTGACTTGCTCAAGTCACTCAGCCAGGACGTGGAAGGGCTTGGATCTCACCCACAATTATCTCCAAGCTGAACTTTGAACTGATGTCATTTCCCTACCTTTCCCCACATACAGCTCTTTCACTTTTAAATTCCTACAAATCCATGCATTTCATTGCATACCTTTCTGTTGAGTGTTTTCACCCCTTCCTCCATCCGTCACTTCTTTGATTCCTCTACCAAACATTTATTAGGCACCTGTTATATACTGAACCAACACTAGGCACTTATATCCCATTGTTTGTTCATTATAAATGATGGGGACCGTGGCTATAAACTTAGTCACCTGAAAGGCTTTGGGGATGAGGATGCTTAATATAGTTGTTCCCCCTTTACCTGCAGGGGATACATTCCAAGGCTCCCAGTGGAGGCCTGAAACTGGATAGTACTGAACCCTCTGTGTATGTACTGTGCTTTTTCCTGTACTTACATACCTATGATAAAGTTTATACATTAGGTACATTAGGAGACTATCCAAGTTGCCAGCATCACTGCTTTTGCACTTTGTTATTAAGTTATTAAGTAAAATAAGGGTTCCTTGAACACAAGCAGTGGGATACCGCAACAGTCAGTCTGATAACCAAGACATATACGAAGTGACTAGTGAGATGATTCCTGTTGGGGGTGGGGCAGACCGGTATGGTGCAAGATCTCATCCTGCTCCCCAGAATGTCGTGCCATTTAAAACTTAAGAATTGCTTATTCTGGGAATTTTCCATTGAATATTTTTGGACCGTGTTTGACTTTGGTTATTGAAACCACGGAAAGCAAAACTGTGGATAAGGGGGACTGTTGTCATTTTAACGTCCCACCCTGTCATATAGCTGTGTTAACTACTGAACACTAAACTCTTTTCATGTTCCTTTTCATCCTTTGGTGAACTGCAGTAAACAGGGCAGTGACATACAGGAGAGAAGCCAAGGAGGAAAGGGTGGCGAAGGGTGTGGATAGTGTACAAATTACATTATCAGCATCTGAGTAATGATGGGTTAGATATTTTCATTCATTGACTTTCTAAATTATAAAAACAAAATAATTGAGAGGTATCTCAAAATGTTAGAATAATACATTAATATTCAACCTCACTGAAATGTAATATTTATTCAGTATTTTTTTCTTTAACCAAGTCTTCTGTGAATCTTAAGCTATAGAATCGTGCTTAGAATTCAAGGACTAGGGTGAAATCTAAATATTTCTACTTTTCCACGGTAGCTTTGCTCTATAGATCTTGAAAGCAAAGGTCATTTGGTTTATAGTTGACTAACATTTCTTTCTGAACCATTTCATCTTTTTTAATGAAAATGAGTTTATAGATTTTTAAATTTCTAGTCTTCATTTGGATTTCATGACCCAGTTTGTGAAAGTTTAGTTATAAAATCATTGCACAGAATTGGATCTCTATCAGCAATAGAATGCCTCTATCTTTTCAGTTAAATGAAGGACATGCCAAGTTTAAAATCCTTTACTATACAAGAAATATAGTCATATCTGTGTTAGTTTTCCCCCATAATTTGAATAAGAAATAAATGAGCATTTGCTAAAGGTAGCCATCAACGTAGAGCATTAGCACTTGAACTTTATCAACTTTTTACTTTTATCCTCAATTTAACTCTTCCTTTTAGGAAGGCAGTTTTTAACCAGATAGCATTTTCAAAATATGTGTGCTGTCTTTACAGTTAAGAATATTTTGTGGAGCCTTTTCACACATTTTTGAAACTTGGAAGCAGACTCTAAAAATGTGTTGATTACATTGGTTTCTGCCAAAATAGTTGAAACATTGTTAAAGAGATTATCTTTGGAAGCAAACATCTTGGCTTGGAAATATTTGAGTGTTTTGACACATTCAATGTGGAATTTGCTTTTGCCTGAATACAGTGTCAAGCAATGTGAGCAAAAAAATGTAGGGAATAATCCTCAGTCTGGTGTAGTCACTTCCACTCATGTGGGGCAGGCACCATTCTGAACCAGGTGTGCGTGTCGGCATCTTGATGAGAGGAAACCAAGGCCCAGTAAGCGGTGGGGTCGGGGATGGAACATGGGTCACCACCCTCTACAGCTCTGCAACAACCTTGCTCCCAATGATAAACTTTCACTCTTGAAATAATTATGTTAAAAGAGGTGGAAGCATCTTGAGATCACCTTTTCCAACCTGCTGCTTTCATCCTTGTTAATACCTGAACTCTCTCAATTAGAGTATAAACTGTCGTTTATTTTAACAAAACTATATGAAGGAATTGAAATTCCCTGGATGATACTCGGGACTAGCCAGTAGGGATTTGGGTTCTGCAGGGAGAACATTTGACAACTACCATTCCCATATCCACTGTGTATCCCTTAAATCAGTTTTTCCTTCTGTAAAATGAGCTGGTTCATTGATAGATAAAACTCTTCCTGAAATGCTGTAGGGCGTCGCTACAGATTGGGTGTAGCAGAGGAAAGGGGACTTAGGAGCTCTTGAGTCAGAGGACTTAAAATTTTCTTTTTAAGTTTTATTTTTTTAATTGAAATATGGTTGATTTACAATGTTGTGTTAATTTCTGCTGTACAGCAAAGTGATTCAGTTATACATACATTCTTTTTTATATTCTTTTCCATTATGGTTTATCACAGGATATTGAATATAGTTCTCTGTGCTACACAGTAGGACCTTGTTGTTTATGCATTCTATACATAAAAGCTTACATCTGCTAATCCCAACCTCCCACTTCATCCCTCCCCCAACCCCCTCCCCCTTGGCAACCACCAATCTGTTCTGCATGTCCATGAGTCTGTTTCTGTTTTGTAGATAGGTTCATTTGTGTCCTATTTCAGATTCCACATATAAGTGATAACATATGTTATTTGTCTTTCTCCTTCTGACTTACTTCACTTAGTATGATAATCTCTAGTTGCATCCATGTTGCCGCAAATGACATTATTTTGTTCTTTTTCATGGCTGAGTAGTATTCCATTGTGCATATGTACCACATCTTTTTTATTCATTCATTTGTTGATGGACATTTAGGTTGTTCCCATGTCTTGGCTACTGTGAACAGTGCTGCTGTGAACATAGAGGTACATATATCTTTTTGAATTATAATTTTGTCTGGATATATGCCCAGGTGTGGAATTGCTGGATCATATGGTAATTCTATTGTAGTTTTCTGAGGAACCTCCATACTCTTTTCCACAGTGGCTGCAACAACTTACATTCCCACCAACAGTGTAGAAGGGTTCCCTTTTCTCCACACCCTCTCCAGCATTTGTTATTTGTAGACTTTATTTATTTATTTTTGGCTGCGTTGGGTCTTCGTTGCTGCACACAGACTTTCTCTAGTTGCGGCGCGTGGGCTTCTCATTGCGGTGGCTTCTCTTGTTGCGGAGCACTGGCTCTAGGCTCATGGGCTTCAGTAGTTGTGGCTCACGGGCTCTAGAGCACAGGCTCAATAGTTGTGGCACATGGGCTAAGTTGCTCCACGACTTGTGGGATCTTCCCAGACCAGGGCTTGAACCTGTGTCCCCTGCATTGGCTGGCAGATTCTTAACCATTGTGCCACCAGGGAAGTCCCTGTAGACTTTTTAATGATGGTCATTCTGACTGGTGTGAGGTGGTGCCTCATTGTAGTTTTGATTTGCATTTCTCTAATAATTAACGATGTTGAGCATCTTTTCATGTGCCTATTGGTCATCTGTATGTCTTCTTTGGAGAAACCAGAAGACTTACATTTAATGCAGGTCATACTTCCCATGTCTGTGAACTAGGATGGTTTCTTGTTCTGAGGATTCAATGAAGTAATATGTGGGAGAAAGACAGGAGGTTGTAGGCGCTTTATAACTTCTGTCTCACCACTGTCTTCTGCTCCTGTTAAAAAGGGGACACATGTTGTGACCATCTGTTGTGAAGAGCACTTCTTTCTTTCCTTGGACATAAGGTATCCTTCTGCACCAGCTGAGCTGCCTCTCATCCCCCAGGTCCATTCTTCTTTTGACTGTTTCTTCAGCAGATGTTTAGTGAATACCTGTAACGTGTCAGAGAGTGTGTTCTCTAATTCCACCATTAGCTTAAAATTCTGTCAACCTCTTGGTTGACAGAAATAACCCCTGGGAGGGACCGAGTCGTAAAACTAATATGTTTATTTGCAGCTCAGTCCAGATGCATCCAGAGGGCCTATTGCAGCAGCTCTGGGAGAAGAGGAAGGACGTGAATCTAGGGACAGCTCTGCTGCTCTGTGGCGAGGCTGGCAGTCAAGGGCGTGTGTCTAGTCTAGTGAGGGAACCTCTGTGAACCCTGACGTTTGGTTCCTGTGAGAGATCCAGGGGTGGGTCCTCCTCTGAAAATGAGAAGTGTTCTCTGTAGCAGCTGCTTTGCCAGTGTAGAGGCTAGGAAGCTCCAGGGGAAGGGTCTTGACCTTAGGGTTGAGGGGAGCTGGGGGCTACCCCTAACCCTAACCCAACCCGGGTGCAGACATCTCTCCAGCATTGAAGAGTGAGCACCCACTGAGCTTCCTGAGGAAAGATCAGTCTGAGTTGTACGGGTAGATTTCTTTTCTAAATATGAAGGAGAGATTTCACTCTCCTCTTGCAAATTCTGAGTTGGAATTTAGGAGACATAGGTCCATCCCCTCGGCCCCTTCCTGTTCGAGTGCTGAGACCCTGGGCCAGTCCCCTCACCTCCTTTGGCCTCAGCTTGTTCACCAGTGAAACCAGGGAGTTGCCAGAGGGCTTTGTGACCTTCCAGTTTGAGTTCCTCGGATTCCTTAATCCTTTACTATTTTTATAGCCTCTCTAAGTTAAATTTCTCAGTTCTCTTAACCTCAGAGACATTGCCTTTCTGGTGTCACATGTCGATTATTTAAATAGTAAATTTGATTAACTTTTTAACCTTTTCAATAAATTATAGTTATTTAAAAAATTTTTTTAAGTTGCATATTTGCCTAGTATAGAATAAAATAAATAAAAATGTGAATAGTCTCCTAGGGAGTATGTGCATCAGCTTTGGAAGTTGGCTGTTGGTGTGCCCTCCCCTCCCTGCATGCCAGAACCATGACAACATCCATAAAAATCAGGTGTGGCTGTTGCCCAGTCATCTAGTGCCATTGACTTTACTCAGAGGACTTCCAGGCTTGCAGCCTCAGCTGACCAGAATCAGGAGGCTGTGGCGATTCCCGCAGCAGGTAGCGGACCAGTCCGCTGTCAGCTGGGAGTGAACTCTCAGATGGGGGGTGATGGCTTGTTTTCTTCCACTGAAAAGGCATTTCAAGGCTATGTCCTGGGTCAAGTTTATGAAACTGTTTTACAGAAATGATTTCGATGACACTTAGGTAATGTGGGGCTCTCACTTTTTTTTTTTTTTTTTTTTTTTGCCATCCTCAAACGTTTTATTGACAGCAAAACTTCCGGCAGTTGAATGTGAGCCACGTGAGGGTGGTGGGCGGGGGCTTGCGAGGCAGGGAGGGAGATGGGCAGAGGGCTCCTGGCAGGGATGCCCCTCCTCCCTTGGGACACTGTGAGGGGCATGGCGGTGGCTGTCACGGGCTGGGGGGGGCATAAATAACACTGTGTGCAGGACTGGGGCAGCAGGAGGGGGAGCGTGGGGCAGCCACCTCAGAAAGGCCCACCCAGGCCACAGAGACACCCAGGGACGTGGGGCCACGAGACACAGACATGGGGACACGTGGGGCCAGGAGTACGCAAAAGGGGGTGATGGGCGGCTGGAGACACAGAGGCGGACACACCCAGAGAAATGGGGATTGGTCAGGGCTCTGGAGAGTAATCTCCGGGGCTGGGCTCACCGCCCGGGCACTTCTGGGCAGTGGTCGGGGTGTTTGGTGATGATTGCAAAGTGAGCTTAATTGGCAGCCATTTACTTTCTAAGATGACAAGGTTTACATGAGAGACTAAAACCCATTCATACCAAATGAAAACGTGACACGTTTTTCTGATCTTTCCTCCCCGCCTCCCCCACCCTCCTCCCTCCTCCCTCCTCCCTCCCTCCTCCCTCCTCCCTCCCTCCTCCCTCCCTCCCTCCTCCCTCCTCCCTCCCTCCTCCCTCCTCCCTCCCTCCTCCCTCCTTCCCTCCCTCCCTTCCTTCCTCACCCTTCCCTCCCTCCCTTCCTTCCTCCCCCTTCCCTCCCCCCTCCTCTCCTTTCCTCCCCCTTCCCTCCCTCCTTCCCTCTTTCCTCCTTTCCCTCCTTCCCTCCCTCCCTCCCTTCCTTCCTCCCCCTTCCCTCTCTGTCTCCCACCCCTTACTCAGCAGATGGTAAGTGAGCACCTAGTCTGACCACGTTGGGCAGGGTATGGGGAGGATGTTCCAAGGGGAGAAGTAGCCTGAACAGAGGACCCGAGGAGAGAGGGAGTGTTTAGTCCGCATGGTCTGACGTTCGTATGGTTTGATCGTGGAATAGAAGGAGAATGGCTTGGGTCTGGGCAGACCAGCCAAGACTGACCTGGATTAATGTGCCTGCGGAGTGAGAGCAGGGCAGACGTGGTCCAGTGCAGCTGGTTAGGAGGCTGTTACTCGTCCCGACACTGAGGCTTAGTTCCAGAGGAAGGGGAAGCTCTCCTGAGCCCGGTATTGTTGGTATTGACACTGGAGACTAGAGGCGATGGTCCTGAGTAAAGATAATAGTTGCTTCAGCTCATCGTTGGCCATGGGGAAACAGAAGAAATGGGGCTATAAGACCCTCTTCTCCCTTGAAGACAGTCTTGGGGCAGCTCATGCATCCCTGGAATCAGGTACTTCGGTCTCCCCAGGTTCGTGGGGAATTCGCAGATGAGCAGGTTTGGCAGAACTGCTGCCTCGGCAAGGTCAGGGTGGGGAACTGGAGGAGAGACCGATGACCCTGTGCCGTCTCTCAGCGCCTCATCCCCTCCTGTGCCCACCACTTCCTCTGTGATGTTCCACCAACCGTCTAATTTCCTTCTTTCCTGAGAAAACAGAATCATGAGCAAGAACTCCCTCCCTTTTTATCTGGTCACCTCTCCTTACTTTTCGTGGAGTGTTTGGGGTGGAAGCCAAGTCTGGACGGGTTGAGGAGTAAAGATAATAAAGATTATAAAACACAGAATGGTTTTTTTCTCCAGTTGCTTTACTGAGAAGAGAGTTGGTGCTAAGTACAGAGGAAACTGGGTTTATGAGGGTTATTTGTTTTTATTTATTTTAGGATGGAAGAGCCTTGGGCATCTTATATACTCAGAGCAAAAGACCCAGGTGAGGGGAGGGTCACTGATAGTGAGACCCCCACCCCAGGAGGTGGAGGATTCACAGGAGGGAAGCAGGTCAGGAGGAAGCAAAGGTCAAGGGTGACAAGGTGGGACAGTGAGGGGGCTCTTATGTGTGTCACTGTTTTCTCTGTAAAGAAGATGAAAAAGTGATGCCAGATGTGGAAAGAAGAGGGGGTGGGGTACGAGTTTCAGGCATTTCGGGAAGAGTTGGCAGAGATGCTGTGAGGGATAGAAAAACCAGCTGTTTAGGACACTGAAAAGAAAAGGCAAGTTTCCTGGAGCCCCCGGCTGAGATCAGAGCTGGGATTCGTGGAGGCAGTAGTCCACGTGGTGGTATGGTTTCCTCTAGTTCAGGTGTATACTCAGGGCAGGGGTGGAGAAGACTCAGGGCAGGGTTGGAGAAGACATACCGCTGCCTGGATCAGGGTTGAGGTTTGGCTGGGTGGTTGCAAGGTGAGGACGGAGTGAGGGAGTTGAGGATGGTGGTTGAAGTGATGGATCATGTGGTGCAAACCGAATGGAGAAGGAGGTAAAGAGAGCAGAGGGCTCAGAGACGGGGCAGAATCAGGCCAGTGGAGGAATGTGAGATGTTGCTGAGCCTGGTGGTTGGTCCACCTGGAGTTAAGGAATGAAAGTACTGGAAGAATGGACATTGCTATCAGAAGGTACAGACCTGAAGTGGACTAAGTTGGGTTCAAGGTGACAAGATCCAGGCTGTGGCCACAGGTGTGTGTGACCGGCTGACATGGAGGGAAGACAAAGGCCTGTGAGGATGGGGCCCTGGATGCAGACGGGGACAGCCAGCCCGGTGTCAGACCGCTGGGGAGTGTGGGTCATCTTGAGGACAGCAGGAAGGTGGTGGCACAAGAGTGACCTGCTGTGTGAAGGCAAGGTCTTTGTGCCCATGGATAATGGTTTGAAAACTACTGGTTTTCACTGGGAGCGTTCGAAACACATGCCCTGCCCGTGGGCCCGGTGGTGTCCAGGACTTGAGTTAACGCAGTGCAGTGGCGGGGCCTGGGTTTCAGTAAAAAGGCAGAAGCGGGGCAGGGTAATGATGCTGAGGCGGACTTGGTTTCCCGTGGAAGAGATACTTCCGGAAAGTTGGGAGTGGAGACAGTCTGGGTCTGGGAGATGAAGCAGAGATGAAACGTGGCCGGAGAGGCTCAGTGAGAGGAAGAACTTGCACTTGGGGGGCAGCAGCAGTGACCCGGATGAGAAGCATGAGGGCTTCCAGTTTCGAAAGGAACTTGGGTCTAAACGATCTTGTTTGTGTTAGATGCGAGCTGACAGATCGCTGGTGAGAGGCTTGAAGCAGCAAATACTGCTCATGAAGTTGTGGGAGAAGCTGACATTTGTAGAGTTTTCTATCTGCCAGGTCCTGTGCTGAGATAGTGCAGATTATCTTGTCTAAACTTTAGAACTGCTCCAGGAGGAAGATGTTATTATGGCATCATGTAAGTTTTAAAAATGAGGAGAATCTTTTCTTTGTTTTAATTGAAGGATAGTTAATTTACCATGTGGTGTTGGTTGTAGGTGTAAAGCAAAGTGATTCAAGTATACATATATTTATATATATTCTTTTTTAGATTCTTTTCCATTACAGGTTATTACAAGATATTGAATAGAGTTCCCTGTGCTGTACAGTAGGTCCTTGTTGTTTATCTCTTTTATATATAGTCGTGTGTATCTGTTACTCCCAAACTCTTAATTTATCCCTCCCCCCCTTTCCCCTTTGGTAACCATGTTTGTTTTCTATGCCTGCGAGTTTCTTTCTGTTTTGTAAATAAGTTCCTTTGTATCATTTTTTTTAGATTCCATAAATAAGCTATATCATATATTTATCTTTCCCTGTCTGATTTACTTCACTTAGTATGATAATCTCTAGGTCCATCCACGTTGAGTAGCTCTGGGTCTTATTCCTCTTAGTGGTTGCAGTTGGGATTTGAATGCAGGCATCAGGAATTGAAACCATCTCTGCTCTCTGTGTGCCTCCAGGATTCGAAGGGAGGAGCTGTGGTTACTTCCTAGAATCCCACGTGGCCTGCCCTTGATGGAAGAGTCAGGCTGTTTTGCTGAATGCACAGATTTTACATTAGGAGTCATGAGTGGCAACGGCAGACTTAACAACGTTTAGCGTTTGGTTTATTTTGCTTTTTAATTTTGTTTACACCGTATCATGAAAAGTTTGATAGACTCAGATAGGTAGTGGCTAGTGGTAACAGTATATCTAAAAATGCCTTGATTTCCCTGTGGGGTTACTACTCAGTTAATTGGAAATCCCAGGAGAAGCTGAAAGACTAAACGTGATAGTGGTCTTCGATATGTTAAAGTTTGGTTCAGAACATATTTGAAATACCCTTTAAAACTATAGCTTTTGAATCAGTGTATGCATGTGTAATGGTCTGATACAGTGTGTGTGAGAATAACGTGCTGAAATATGATTTGGGAACTTTCGGGAACTTATTTAATAAAATATATTATTTTCTCCTGGTTGATGTTTAGCCATATTCAGACCTCTAAACTCTTCTTCTTAATATCTTTCCCTGGATGTGCTGGGCAGAGCTGCAACTATTAAACTTAACCCTGTGGTTGAAATGTTTTGGCAGCCCTTGTTAATAGGTAGTTACCTTTGTGACTGGACTGGCGTGGAACGTTCTTGACCCGGCAGAAACCAGTCCCCGCCTCTGCCCAGCTATCGCCCCTTTCTTCATATAGCTATAAATATCACCCACGTAGCTCCTGTGTTCTTAGGGTTCCCAGAAGCAGCTGATTTTATATATATATATATATATATTTTTTAATTTTATTGAAGTATAGTTGATTAACAATGTTGTGTTCATTTCTGCTGTACAGCAAAGTGACTCAGTTATACATATATACATTTTTATATACTTTTCCATTATGGTTTATCATAGGATATTGGATATAGTTCCCTGTGCTATTTATTATACAGTAGGACCTTGTTGCTTATATCCATCATATATATTCTAATTTGCATCTGCTAATCCAAAACTCCCAGTCCATCCTTCCCCCACTCTCCTCCCCCTTGGCAACCACAAGTCCAAAAGAAGCTGATTTTATAATCTGTAAAGGCTCTTGTGAAATTTTGCATAGAGGTTCAACTTTTCATTTACAGTTTCCTAGATTCGTTTCTCTGAACCTTGTTTTCAGAGATTTCAGTTGGTCTGAGGCAACAAATTTGAAAACTTTTATCTTTTACTCTTTTCCTAAGAGAATTGGGAGAATAATAAAGCCAAGTATTTGCTTCTCCCTTTGTCAAAAAAAAAGAATAACCATAGCAATAAAATAGCCAACAAATTGAAAGTGTACTTACTGTGTGCCAGACATTACTCTGTGTCCGTGTTGTTGAATTTACACAACACAGTGTAATGACTGTTATCATCCTTGTTTTACAAGTGAGAGAACGATCTTAAAGCAGATAAGTAACTTGAACATGTAGGTGGTAGAGATGGGATTTGAACTCCTGGGATGTGCTGGAAAGGCTTGCCAGCATGATTTTAGGGCAGAATGTCAGTTGGAAGTTGGGCGATGTTTCTGCTCTTTTTTTTCCCCCATGTTTTAAAAAAAAAATTACCAAAGGGGAGAGGCGGGGGGAAGGATAAATTAGGAATTCGGGATTAATAGATATACACTACTATATATAAAAGAGATAACCAACAAGGACCTACCTTATAGCACAGGGAACTGTACTCACTATCTTATAATAATCTATAAGGGAAAAGAATCTGGAAAAGAATATATAAATATGTAACTGAATCACTTTGCTGTACACCTGAAACTAACACAGCCTTGTAAATCAACTATACTTCAATAAAATGAAAACAAAAACAAACAAAAAGAAATCCTTCCCATATATCGTATATAACATGTTCATGCACACAGTTCTTTCCTGTGCTGTGGAGATGAGCACAGATTCCTAGGAAAGATGACTAAATTGAGGTACACCTGCACTTTCAAATACTGGCCCTGTGTGGGGAGCCTTGCTCCAGATGTGTCTGGTTGTGAGCTCCCTGGAACGGCTGTCTCACCCAGTACCGGATGGAGAGAGGCGTGTGGGCCTATATCCCTTCCACGGGGTGCTGGCAGAGCTGGTAGGCCTAGGGTGGGCTTAACTGCCACGTGTTCCTTCCCCACGTCCCTGGGTTGGCCTCTAGTCCTCTGGCTCCTGGAGCAGCGGTAGGAATAAAGGGCTTTCTGTTTGCACCAAGCAATGGCCAGTGTAAAAGGCTTTCTTTGTTTTATTTTTTTTTTTAAATGTTATTGAAGTATAGTTGATTGACAATGTCATGTTAATTTCTGCTGTAGATCAAAGTGACTCAGTTATTATACATATATATTATTTTTCATATTTTTTATTATGGTTTATCACAGGATATTGAATATAGTTCCCTGTGCTATATACAGTAGGACCTTGTTGTTTTTCCATTCTATGTGTAATAGTTTGCATCTGCTAATTCCAAACTCCCAGTCCATCCCTCCCCCACCGCCCCTCCCCTTGGTAACCACAAGTCTGTCCTCTGTGTCTTTGAGTCTGTTTCTGTTTTGTAGATAACTTCATTTGTGCCATATTTTAGACTCCACATATAAGTGATATCATTATGGTATTTGTCTTTCTCTGTCTGACTTAATTCGCTTAGTATGATAATCTCTAGGTCCATCCATATTGCTGCAAATGGCATTATTTCATTCTTTTTTTACAGCTGAGTAATATTCCACTGTGTGTGCACGCATGCGTGCGTGTGTGTGCGTGTGTGTGTGTGTGTGTATATATGTGCCAGATCTTCTTTATCCATTCACCTTTCTAGACTAAGGGCTATCTTTGGTCTGGGTTTTCTACTTTCAGTTGCCTGACTGCCTGTTTGGACCTTTGCCTTCTGTGTTGTTTTTACAGTGTCTTAGCCTCTCAGAGTTTAGACTGAAAAGAGTCTTGAACATTATCTGCTTCTGCCTCCTTCCTCCTCATAGATGAGAATGTTGACTCACAGATGTAAAATGACGTGTTCAAAGCTATGGGACTAGCGGCCAGGACTGGGGCCAGTGTCATGACTTCAGGGATTTTCTTCCTGGTGCAGGATGACTTGCCCCCCCCTCCATTTTGCTTCCCATCTGACCCTGGATGGCCGCCTGTCCTCTTGATCCCCTGGCTTTGCTCCTGCACTGGCTGAGGGAACAGTTTGCCGGTGTTACTCCCAGTTTGGAAATCACTGTGTGACCCCTGCCGAGGTCACTTGGTGCCTTAATGTCATCATCAGCAGGTTAAGTAGGACCCTTATCAAAGGGCGACTTGCAGATGTAAATCGTGTGAACTGGGGACCTGTTTTATTATCGTTTAATGGAAGAGACTTTAAAAAATTAATGAAAACAAAGTATAGGGAAAATTATTTGATAAAAGTTTCCCATTGAGTAAGCTGAATGAGGATTCATGAGAAAATTAGAGAGACCTCAAGCCAAATTGTTATGTAATGTGGTTAATTGGAGAGGGTGCTGTTTTCCTTTTCTGTTCTTTACACAGAATACCTGTTGGATCAAGTTCTCTGCAGGCAGTAACGTAGATTAATTTGTAGGTTCTGCTTTGATCCATTTGAACTTGGAAAAACATGTGCTTAAGTTGTTTGAACAGATCTAATTAGTAAAGTGGAATGGAGAATTTTCAACACTGGGACATTTTGGAATGAAAAATAAATGAGATGCTTGGGTTAAATCTGACTTTTCCATCTGTTAACCTCTTTGAAACTCAGTTTCCCTATATGTAAAATGGGGAAAATATACTCCTCTTACAAGTGAGAGTTAGGAGGATTAAGTGAAACAGCACTTGTAAAGTGCTTGGCACATAGTAGGTTCTTAATCTGTGTTAGTTTCCTTCCTTCCTAATGGTTTAATGTTTTCTGTTCCATTTAGATATCTGATATCCATGTTACTGGTGAGTCAGAAGACATGTCTGCAAAAGAGAGATTGTTACTGTGGACACAGCAGGCCACAGAGGGTTATGTGGGGATTCAGTGTGAAAATTTCACCACCTGCTGGAGAGATGGAAAACTATTTAATGCCATCATTCATAAATACAGGTATGGAATTTGTTGGGTTTTCTCCCCCTTTGACAAATCTGAGAAGTGTTTCTTTCATTTCCAAATTTTAAAATAACCTTTTATTATTAGACAAGCACTGAATGTGTATGGCAGAACATTAGAAATACAGACAAGTGAAAAAACAATCACATTTCCTCTACCCAGAGATCGTCACTCAGATACACAGAGCTATGGTGTGTCTTTGGATTTTGTCAGTGACTTAGTGGAGAGTAAGCTCTGATACGTAGAATCTGTAGGTGGAGGACCAAGATTGTGTATGTAGAGAACTGATGATTAGTGAGGTCAAGGTTCAGACTAAGCCTCACAAGTTTCCATATCATAGCGTCCTCATCTAGTTACTCTAGTAAGCAGCTGGGTTTAACGATGGCCAACTTCGGGATGGTAATCAGTTTCCCGGTGAGAATTGTTAACCCCAAGATCTGAGTTAACACTGATGTAGCACCTACTAAGTGCCAGGTGCTGTCCTAAGCAGTTTACATACGTTCATTCACTCAGGCCACACAGCATCCCTAAGGGAATCTTGTCCTCCCTGAGTTACAGACAGAAACTGAGACCAGAGTAAATACTTGCTTCAGGTCACAAAACCATCGAGTGTCAGGCTTGGGATTCAAACCCAGGTACTTGCCTGTTGAGTCCACACTCCTATTGCCTTACAAAAAATGAAATTCCTGGAAATTCTTTACTGAAAATGATGTTTTGATCTCCGTTATTTTTCTTAGTTTTGCAAGGATTATGTCATGTCGTTGAAGAACTGAATATCTTCCCAAATAGAGTAACTCACTGAACTGACAAACTTATTGGATTGCAATAAAAACAATAGGCGGAATAGGTCATATTTTGATAACTTTCTGCATGTGAGGCATTCTGTTAAATGCTTTCCTTATGTTATCTCACTCATCTCCCAGAGTCCCATAAAGCAGGAGCTGCTGTCACCCACTTTTATAGATGGGGAACTTCAGGTTAGCCAGGGTCACACTGCTAACAGCTTGCAGAGCTAGATTCTCACCCAGTCTGTTTGCCTGGAACCCCATCTCTCCCTTTCTCTTTCTTCCTTTCCTTTCTCTCCCCTTTCTCCCCACTCTTTTTTATTTTGGAGACTTTGACATCTATAGAACTGAACTGAGTCTCCCATGGGTCCACACCCAAGAGTCCCCTTTAAGCGCTGTCATAGTCTGCTTCCTTTACAGGACAACATTTCAGTAGAGGTAGGTGTAGATTGCTGAGTTAAAAAGAAAATCCTGTGCTTGCCCAGAGTAAAGTGCCAGCTCTCCTTGAGGGACACGGTGCCAAGAGGGCTTCATGGTCACAGACAGTGTGATGATCACACTGTGTCCCATGTGACTTAGAACACAGGCCGTCAAGTCTCACCTGTTCTGTACCTGGGGTGGAAAGGTCTTCTTAGCCTTTGAATGACAGTATTTGGATTGTTACACCAAAGGATGTGTGTCACGATGCATTTTGAGGGTGTGCTCTGCTCTCTGAAGTTTTTTAGCTTAGAAGCAAAACATTTAGAAGCCAGCTATTCTTCTAAAATAATTGACTTTTAAAAACAACTGATCTCCAGGCATTGTCTCTTCAATACTTAGGAAGGATTATGAGTACCAATTGGTATATACCTGCTGTGCGTTTTTATACTTAAATAAGTCACTGCTGTGTCACAGATCCTAAAATTTCCTGTTTAATGTTACAGAACTCACGTTGCTTTAGGAGAAGATTTGGATCTTGTGGAAGTGATTTGTTTTGAACTTTTATTTTGACAGAGTGATCATTTTAGAACATTGCTTAGCTTTAACTTTTTTTTTTTAATGGAAGTATAGTTGATTAACAACGTGTTAGTTTTAGGTGTACAGAAAAGTGATTCAGCTGCATATGTATCTATTCTTTTTCAGATTCTTTTCCCTTATAGGTTATTATGAAATATTGTGTAGAGTTCTGTGTACTGTCTATTTTGTATATAGTAGTATGTTTAGCTTTAACTTTGAACTTGGATTTCCTAGTGTGCTTTGTTTTCCCTTGTTGGAGTTCATGGTAAAAATACTGAATATCAGGTTTAAATACTTCGAAGATATCTTTGTTGCTGAAGTTTTGTTCAGTTACCCTATGCCTAGAATTACTGTGGTTTCTTTTACTAGAAGAAATCTTTCATCTGTAGAACTGTATTTTTTGTAAGTTCTTGGGCCTTTCTCTTTACTTAAAAAACAAATGAGTACTTTTTTTCCCTAGTATGTGTAAGAATTAAGCAGGTGGCATTGAGCTCCACATGGTTTTCTTTGGTGAGAGCCTTGATTTACTCTAGGAACAAAGGAGACAAAGTTATGAACAATTATGAAATCACTGTTAGCGGATTTTTGGCTATTGGGCAGTACTAATCACATTTAGAGAGTAGTGTTTTACTTAGCAATTGTTTTTACTTGATAATTATTCTCTTAAATTTTGTAATGTATTTATTTGGATTCGCTCTGGAAATATACCCACTTCATTGGGCTTTTTGGATTTTTTCAGATAAAAAGTTTTATTATTTATATGAATTTTACTTGACTTCTGTAATAAAAATCATCTGAGGTGGCACATGGGTTTGGTTTCTACTCAGATGCCAAGTCTAACCATATAGGATACTTTGTTGAGAAGGCCCTTAAGAGGGAAGGAGGGCTTCACAGGAAACAACCTCGTGATTGAGGCAGTGGATGGAAAGAGGGTTATGGTACTCCGATGTGACAAGGTCACCTGCAGTAGATAGAATGCGAGAGATTTCTCTGGAGATGAGAAGGAAAATAGTGTTTATCATTTAAGAGTAAACCAGTATTATTTGTAATAACTGATTTAGTAAGGTTTTTGTGTACAATTGTCCCCTGGTATCTGCCGGGGGGGTTGGCTTTAGGACCCCCGCAGATAACAAAATCTGTGGATGCTCAAGTCCCCTACGTAGCATGATGAAGTGTTTGCATATAACCTCACACATCCTCCATATACTTTAAATCATCTCTAGGTTACTTCTAATACCTAATACAATGGAAATGCTGTGTACATAGTTGCCAGCACACGGCAAATTCAAGTTTTGCTTTTTGGAACTTTCTGGAATTTTTTTTCAAATATTTTTGATCCATGGTTAGTTGAATTTGAGGATGCAGAAACCGTAGATACAGAGGGCCAACTGCATTTAGTATCTTCTAAGATTTAGAATTAAGATCTGAAATGGGAAGGTAATAGCATCCTTCAGATTCTGTATTGATGTGAATACTGTCAACAGTTGTGAGTCAAGCACGTGATTGTCTAGCATATTTCTATTAGTGTCCCCTTATACATTATGACTTTTGAAAGTGGAGAGCGTGTTTGTTAACCCCAGTAAACAGCACTTTACTAACAATTTACTAACTTTTATTCTAAAAGTTCCATAGAAGCTTAATTTTCTAAAATTCTTTTTTTCGAAAGAACTACTATATGAAATAAAAATGAAGAGAAATTTTCATAAGACTGATTTATAGATGTTACACACTAAGAATGTTCCATGGAGGTAAAAAGAAAGTAACTGTCACATAGCAGGTACCCAGGAAATAGATGCAGAATGTTGACCAGGTATTAATTCCTGTCCTGCCTGTTTTTAATATATGGTAGCTTTTAAAATTATCACAGTCCTGTGAAATAGATGGCACTATTTCCATTGTTATCAATTTGTTATCAAATTGTTAAATTATTAAACTGAGGCTCAGAAGGTAACTCACATGCTCCATATCACATACACTTTTAAATAATGGAGGTGATTGCTCTGGGTTCTCAAGTCCTCGTATACTTCCATGTAAATACTTAGGTAATTTCCTGTAGGCAGACTGCATATCAAGAAATGGAACTTTTGGCCAGAGAAGCTGTGGTAGTGCATCCTTGAAAACTAATGATATTCAGCAAAGACATGTGAAAATTCTTGATGGATTTAAGAAATTGTTACCTGAAAACTGGGTTTGCCTTTTGGTGGGTGTCCAGCCAAAAGACACAACCAAACCAAAGATCGGGAAGGATTTATTTTACTTGCAGCAAGTAAGGAGAACACTGGAGATCTTTCCAGAAGCAGTGTCTCCACAAACAGCAAAATTGGGGAAGTTTTAAGCTAGCAGTACATGCATATTCATGAAGGGGCTTGGGTGGTGGACAGAGCCCAAGCTTTAGTTGATTGAAGTCACAAGGGTCAGAAAAGGTCACCATCATTATCCCTTAGGTTCTAGTTTATCTGGTGGTTGAGCATTTCAGGCTCATCTTCACCACTGAAACAGAACTGGGAATCTTTACAACTGATATATTATCTTTGCTATTGTTACTTCTCTTGCCTGATAACAGGCAATGTTTCTGCTTTCTTTTGTTCCATTAAGATCATTAATTACTGAGATCTGTTCAAGGGCAAGCACTGTGGCGAGTCTTATATCACAAAATGGCTTAGACCAAAAATGGCTCCTCTTACATAAAGAAAGCCGTGCCTGGTTCTCTTTCTCCGGGGACCCCCCTACCCTATCTGCTTACAAGATGACCAAATGAGCAGTATCATATATAACTGCCAGCTAAGATCTTGGTCCCTTGTAAGAAATTAATGAGGACAGCATTAATTGTTTAACTTAGAATCAGCCATCTCTGAAAATAGCATCACCAACAACTGTAATGTAGTGAGGAAAGTTGTAGATAATAAGAGAACATTAAAATACTTAGTACCAGTAAGAGGAAAATCACAAATGGACTATTCTGTAGTTTTAGTGTGTCGTGTTATCCTACAGAGGGTGGATAGCCTGGATTGTGCAATGGATAGTGATGCTGAAAACTCAGCCTCTGTGCGCTGGTGCCAAACTGAATCTCAGAGACAGGGTTTTGGGTAGGGTAGGAAAGAATAGCTTTATTGCTCTGCCAGGTAGAGTAGGAAAGAATAGCTTTATTGCTCTGCCAGGTAAAGGGGGCCACAGCGGACTTGTGCCCCTCAAAACTGCGTGTCCCATCCCAGGAGGATTTGGTGAGGAGTTTTATAGCAGTGGTACAAGGGTGGGGTTGCTGATAAGATTAGGGTGTGTGCAGGGCCTGCACTCCTTTAATCTGGTCGCAGGTGATCTCCTAATCTTGATTAGCTTCTCTGGTTCCTTTAATCTGGCCTCAGGGGGTCTTCTCTGGAATGAAGAATGCTGACACCTTCCATTTATTGGGGGTTTTAGTTCTGTAAAGAGCTCAAAGATATTGATACCTGTATCCCTTGAGGAGGAACCAGGACGCTGCCCCAGGGCTGGCCCTCTCTTGTCTCTGCATCCCCCTCCCTTCCCTGATTGGCAGCTGTTCGAATCTGCCCTTTGGGACTCAGGGAAGATCATGGAGGCTGTAATCTGTTCCCTACAGACAAGAGACGCGGGACAGAAAAGCTTCCTTGCCCAGGAGCCCCACAGGGTCCTGCTCGGTTTCAATAGTAAGGATGATAAAGTAATATGATTTAGTAGAAAAGATTACAAGGAATGGTTCTGTGGGTTCTATTTAAATAGGTCACTGATAAATACATTGTTTTTATATTACTTCTGTCTTAGGAAATTCTGTTCCTAATTCCTTCTAGGCACGTTTATTTGTTATATTCAGTTTTCCATGCAAAGGGTTACCATATATCTATACTAGTTTCTGCTTGTTTTGTCTATATAGTTTAAATTTTCTTTAAAGCATATTAAAACCTTTTCACCAAAAATCACAACTGGTAAGATATCTTACCTTACTTTTCATTTGAAAGAATGACAAAGCAGACTTGGATTTGATGGACTTAGATGACAAGCATGTCACAAGAGCATTTGATGAGTAAGGAGCTTAAAAGCGAGAGAGGATGAAGTAGAATTAACTGAGAACCAATAGCCAGGGGATTCTAGGAGTATCCTCTAGACACCAGATTGGTAAGTCACCAGGAGTTAAGACACACACAGAGGAGTGAAATTCCTGACAGTAGCACACGTTCTTTAGAGGCAGGTGTTAACAGTAGAGGGTTCAACTGAGACTTCTGTGCTCTCAAGTATGCTCATACACACAGGAAAATAGACTTTTTCCTTTCTGAGAAATAAAGCTCTGATTTCCAGCTTGAATTCAGCCCCCAACTTGTCTGACTTTATCAGTCCCTGCCCTGGAACACTGATGAATGCCAAGTTCCAACTCAGCAGCGCCCAGCATCACTCAGCGTGAAAACATTTCTGTCCGACAGGCAGAGGCAAGAATGGGCACCCACGGGCCAGAACAAAGAGCACAGACTGTGCAGTGGGGCCAGGCGAGCCTCAGGTGGCCACACGTCAAGATACTAATAAGTATGTCAGGACTGAAATGCTGAGGGTGTTTTGTAGAGAAATTATTTCAGCTCACTAGTTTCTGCTTGTCCTCTTCTTGTTCTTAATTTATCGCATTCATTTATTTAACTCTCCTTTTCAAGCCCCTGGCATTCTTTTCACAAGCATGTTTTAAATCTATTACCCAAGTAAGACAACATTTTTGGAACAGGTTGTGTTTTAGAAGCATGCCATTTAAATATTTTCTAATTAGGCAGCCAGGAATTTTTCACTTCTCTGAGTGTGCAGTTGGGTAGCAATGATTTTTGTTCATTGTGTTCATTTGGATTTAGAATTTAATGGGACCATCCCATAGCATTCTATTAATTCTTTAAAGACGCTGTAATTGGGAAGGTTAGGCTGTAAGGCCGTGGTCAGAGTCATCTTCTTTAATAGGACCTGGAGGCTGTGATTCAGCCTCTTACCTGGATTCAGTCACACCTTACAAGCTATACTGGATTGGACTGGTTTAATACTGGGAGGAGGCCCTTTAGGGTTTGAAATGTTCCCATAGGAAGTTGGATTAGTGTTGACTAGGGATTCTTTCTCTCTCAGAACCTGGTCTGCCCTCAGGCTGCAGAACCCAGAGGTACGAGGGGGTGTGTGTGTGTGTGTGTACACAGGTAAGGTTTGTATGGCCATGGGCTAGACACAGACAGAGTCTTGATGGTTGTTCATTTTTTAAAAAGTCACAAACATTTCAGTTTGTGAGGCAAAATCAAATTGCTTGTTTACCTTACCAAATAAACTTAAAACACTTGAACTCTGAGGGCATACGTGGGTGACTTGTAAACATTATCACATTTTAAAATCCATAGGGAGCTCACATGCATGGCTGGTAATGCATCTGTATCCACGAGAGGCATGTGAGTTAGTGTTCATATCCGGTGACCTTTTTTAGTATTCTTCTGTGTATTTTTTCTGTGTATTTAGAATACTAGCGGGGAAGGAGGCCGGTGTCTTGAGATAACAGAAGAGAACGTGCCTGTCACACCAGATTTAGGAAGCATGTAATAAATGTCAGTTTCCTTCCCTCCCTCCAGGCTGCTGCTGACCCACTAATAACAGGGCTGTGGCTAGGAGGCTCGGGAGAAGATGGGCTTTGATTAAAGCCTCCCCTTACTGCGAACCTGATGCATTCTTCCTTCATCAGCTTCCCCTCAGCATTCTCTGACCTTCTCCTACCCTGAGATTTCTCCTGCAGTGCAGGACCAGTGGCTGTGTGCTCTCCATCTCTTGTTTCCTGATAGGTCCCTCTGTTTTGTTGCAGCACCTCTTTTATTTTGGCTCATTGATAGATTCATATTCTCATGTTATTCTCTGAAAGAAGTAGTTTACTATTTTCTCCCAGAGTAAATAAGTTGATTCATCCCACACACACACCCCTTTTTTTTTGTGGGGGAGGGTGGTATCTAGCCCCTAGATTTACTTACAATTTACTCTCATAAGGTCACTTAAATATAGGAACTGAAGGAGTTACTCTGTCAAAATCAATACTATTCTCTATGTTTAGTAAAGTCTGTGAGGCTGTTATGGGGTTAATTGTTCTTTGTGAAGAAGTGAGAGTTATAATTTGTTAGGTATCTTCTAATGTCTCACGTTAGATTCTAATCTTGAAGTCCTAACAAAGCTTGCTGTGAATTATAGTGTTTCTTTTCTTTTTTTTTTAATTTCTTTTTTATACTGGACTGGAGCATAGTTGATTAACAATGTTGTGTTAGTTTCAGGTGTACAGCAAAGTGATTCAGTTACACATATACATGTTTCTGTTCTTTATAGTGTTTCTCATTCTTTGCTTTCTGCCTTGTTGGTAGGAGAGAGTCACTTTGTAGGAAAAAAAAAGAAGAATATTGGAAGTAAATTCATACATCTCCTTTTGAGAAAAGGGAAAGTTACTTTTATAGCTTGTTGCTACCTTGGAGCTCTTGGCTTTGTTTCTTCAACACTATGTACCCAAATATGAGCATAAAGGACTGTCTACACCCAGTTACACAACTGTGGGTGGGTCTCCTGCACATTTGTAGTTATTTGCTGGGGGAGGGGAAGGACCATATTATAGGTCTTTTTTTTTTCCCTCTTGAGGGGAAGGGGCCGAGGTGAGATGCTTTTTCCCACCAATAAGAACAGTAAGAATATGCTAAGCCTGAACACGATTTAGTCCAAACAGTCATCTTCAGGAATTTGTTACGGTGACTGTCCTGCCATCATAGACTAAGTGAGGCATCGTTAATGCATGTTTGTGTTGTGTGATGTATCTGAGAGCGGATGGAAGTGACACAGGTGGCTTCGTGCATCTGTGTGTGAGTTGGTGTGCTGTGTGCTGAGCACAGAGGTTGGGCTAAGACTGATGTCTAGGTGAATGGAGTGGGTTTCTCCCTCCTTCCCTCCCTCTCCCCTTCCTTCCTTCCTTCCCTCCCTCCCTCCCCCTTCCCTCCTTCCTTCCCCCCTTCCTTCCCTCCCCCCTTCCCCCTTCCCCCTCCCTCCCTCCTTTCCTCCCTCCCTCCCTCCCTCCTTCCTTCCTTCCTTCCTTTCTTCCCTCCCCTTCCCCCTTCCCCCCCTCCCCTTCCTTCCTTCCTTCCTTCCTTCCTTCCCTCCCCCTTCCCCCTTCCCCCCTCCCTCCCTGCATCCCTTTCAGCTCCTTCCGTACTGCTGAGTACACACCAGTTTCCCAGCAAAGCCTGACCTGTCTGAGCCCAGCTCTCTGCTTGCTCTGTGCCTGTACCCAGCAAATGAAGCACAGTGGAGAAAGTCCAACTTCAGGGTGTATTCCCAATCTCATGGTTCTGCCCAGCCATCTCTTCTATACATGTTAATTCACCCCTTCTCTCCCTCACACCCTCTGTCCTTCCTCACTCCTGCTTTCAGAGGATTTTGAGGCCAGAAGGTAGAAAGTCTTTCTTTTGGCTCCCAAAGGTACAAACCTACCTTCCTCTACATCCATCTCGCCATCTTTTCCCTGGTTTGATGGGCGTCCTCCCTCCACCTGTCCAGGGCTGTCCCCTCCTCCCCTGCTCTGGACCCCATCCCAACTGTTGCCTCAGAAACCTTCTTTCTCCTTCTAGTAAACTTTTCTCTCTGAACAGATCTTTCTCACTGGATTTTAAGCCCACTGAAGCCTCTTCATTAATAAAACAATTAAAAAAAACCTCTCTCAACCCCATGCTTTTTTCCATCTACTGCCATAGACCATTTCTTTCCTTAAAGGGGAAGACTTCTCAAAAGAATTGTCCGCACCCTCTGTTTTCATTTCTTCACCCCATACTTATTCTTCAACCCACTTGAATCTGGCTTCTGGCCCCCAAATCCACCAAAACCACTTCTTCTAGGGTCATGAGTGATTTCAGGATAAATGGGGGTATCCAGGACACATTTTCCAGGCCTCATCTTATTTGTCAGTATTTGACCCTACTGACTGCAGGTATCTTTTCTTCATGAAATGCTCTTTTTCTTTTCTGGCCCCACCCTGCCCTGGTTTTCCTCCGTTTCCTGGACCATTCCTGCTCAGGACCCTTTCCACACTCAGACTGTCTCACAGGCTGGTGGACATGGGAATTCTTCAAGGTTGCCTGTCTGCCTTTCTCTTCGGTGTTGACTCTTGTCCGTACCTACACCCCTGGCTCTATGCATTTGACCTTCTGTCTCCCAGCCTGTCCACTTCTCCCCACTGCTGCCACGTTCTTTTGCAAGTCACCCTGACCTCTCCCTGGATTCTCTGGGAGTACTTTCACCCTTTTACATTTCTTCTCTGTCTGACGTCAGAGCTGAAAACTTAATCTCTTAATCCTCCTTAATGCATTTTAATAGTTTTCCATCGTTCTTGGGAAAACGTTCAAAATCCCTTAAGAAGTTCATGAGATTCTGCATCATTTTGGATCCTGCCATTCATCCAGCCTCGTCTCTCCCTGTGTCCCCCTGCTGCTTGCTGGCTTGTGGCCAGAGCACTGGTCCCCTTGTACGCACGCTCCCTCTAACACAGTGCACGTGTGTGCTTTTGCCTCCTGTCTGGTACTCTTCCACCAGGTTTTCTCCTGGTTTCCCCCCAGCTCCCTTCAGAGCTCTGAGCTCTCCATACACAGAGTCCAATATTCTTTAAAATTTTTTTTAATTTTGTTGAAGTATGGTTATTTATAATGTTTTGTTAATTTCTGCTGTACAGCAAAGTGATTCAGTTATACATATATATATATTCTTTTCCATTTTGGTTTATCACAGGATATTGAATATAGTTCCCTGTGCTATACAATAGGACCTTGTTGTTTATCCATCCTGTATATACTAGTTTGCATCGAAAAATGTGCAGAAGACCTAAATAGATATTTCTCCAAAGAAGACATACAGATGGCCAGTAGGCACATGAAGACATGTTCAAAATTGCTAATTATTAGAGAAATGAAATCAGAGTCCTGTATTCTTAATGCCTTACTGCCAGGCACATAGTAGATGCTTATTAAATATTGAGTGAATGGATGAACACCTAGTTTGTTGCCTGGGAAGGATTATTTATAATTAGCATACCAAAGCACCACATTCTGCTTCTCTGATTACATTGTGTTACATTGTTTGTGTGCCCATAGATAACTTCTTAATAACTTCTGTACATTGCTCTGTATACTTAGTTCCCCAAGTACTTTCATATGGATCTTCTCTTGAGACTTTGGGCAAATCAGTGGGGTTTTTCAAACCATATGGTGCAGCAGCCCCCAATGCCCTCCCTCCACCCCATACACATTTTTTGTAGACGGGAAGTGTGACACAGGTGTCTGGATGTGTGTTCAAAGTCAAAGCAAGTTAGGACTAAATCACAGCCCTTTGACTTTTTCCACCTCAGTATAGACTTTTTCTCTCAAATATGTAAAAATTTGTCTTTAATAATTTTTGGAAACTTTAAAAAACTGTGGTAAAATATATAGTCAACCCTCAGTATCCATAGGTAATGGGATCTGCAGATTCAACCAACCAGGGATCAGAAATACTACACGATCTGGGGCTGGTTGTATCCACTTATGCCGAACTGCCTATACAAGGGGGCTTGTAAAGGACTTGAGCATCCGTGGACTTGGGTGTCCTTGTGGGTCCTGGAACTGATCCACCGTGGATACTGAGGGACCATGGTACGTAACGTAAAAGTAAAATTGGCCATCTTAACTATTTTTAAGTATACAGTTCACTGGTATTAAATACATTCACAATATTGTACAACCATCACCACCATCCGTCTCCAGAACTGTTTTCATCTTGCAAAACTGAAACTCTGTGCTCATTAAATAGGAACTCCCCCTCCCCCTCCCCCTAGACCCTGGAAACCACCATTCTACTTTCTATTTTTTTTCCAGCTAAGAAAGGAAATTGTGGCTCAGTGTCCTTTCAGATGATCAGATATCTCAAACCACAAGGTTTATTTCAGTGGTTTTGATTTTATTTTTAAAACAATCTGTTATGAATCATGGACATAGAGAACAGACTGGTGGTTGCCAAGGCGAAGGGGGTTGGGGGGAGGGATGGGGTGAGAGGTTGGGCTTAGCAGATGTAAGCTTTTATATATAGGATGGATAAACAAAAAGGTCCTACTGTATAGCACAGGGAACTGTATTCAATATCCTATTATATTCTGTAATGGAAATGGAAATATATATATATATATAAAAGAATATATATGTATAACTGAGTTACTTTGCTGCACAGCAGAAATTAACACAACATTGCAAATCAACTATACCTCAATAAAAAAATAAAAATTAAAAGTTAAAAAATATGTTACCAAATGGTATCTTTTCCCGAAGTCATCATTTTATAGTGTCTTCCAGAGTTAGACCAGCATGAAACACCCCCCTCCGCCACTCCAGGCCTAAGTGTGTTCTTTGCCTCTAGATTTAAACAGTAAAAATCAACACTGGAAAAGAATGAAAAGGTTTGCTGTCTCCTGGTTGAGGGTATAAGGCATGTTTGTGATTGTCCTGTTTGTCTTGTTATATCTGATATTATTGAGGATTTTTTTTCCAGTACAAAATGTTAATAATTTTGAAAGGAAAGATTAGAGACTAGGGGAATTCTAAGATGGTTTAGTTCCCAACTTCCCTGATAAGATTCACCTGGAGGAAGGGGAGAACCTTGTTAAAATAGAGATGACCAGGCCTTCCGCAGTCTGGATCAAACCATTCCAAGTACAGGAAGCGTTCGTATATTCGATGAATACTTGTTTTGTTAACAAGCTGGAACTACATCTTAATGCTTACAGTTTATTTTTCTGAGTATGCCAGTGTGCGCACATACACTTTGTGGTGTTTCTTTCTGGGAATTACCATCATTATCATTTTCCCCAGTAGCAGAAGCATGAATTCATCTGTATTTTCTTTATCCTGATTTTTCAGCTTCATACTGGACACGACTGTTTGATGAGTTCTCAGTGTATAATGCCAGCAGAGTGCAGCATTTTGGCTCGGGCTTTGCATGGAGACAGAGCTGTGTTCAAATACTGACTGCTCCTTGTCAGATTCTGCCCTTGTCCAAGTTATGTAATGTCCTTAAGCTTTAGTTTTTCCGTCTGTAAATTCAGGACAATAACACACCCTGCTGCTCAGGGTTGTCAAGAAGATAAAGTGAAACAGTGCCTTTAAAGCCTGTAGTGCACTGCCTGCCACATAGTAGGTATCAATACATATGAATCCCTGTTGTTGTTTTGTGACTGTTATTATTTTATAAGACATCCCAGCTGGGAACATGGCCAAAAGCTGAAGCTGAGTGCACATGAGAACATGAGAAGGGAGGATTCAGAGCCCAGGAGCAGTAATTAGTGCTTTTGAAAATGTTATAATTGATCCCTTGCATGTTGTTTTCACCCCACGCCTATTTTCCAGATTGTTTTCAGTAGAGAAAAGCCCTTGGGAAACCTCAAAACCATGTGTATTTGTTTGGGTGATGGAGGAGCTGTGATATCGGATCCTATTCCCTATGGATTTTGATGAGGATTTCAAATCCTGATTGGAAGCCTTAGATAGTGGCTTTGTCTGTAGAAATTAGTGAAAAGAAAAGGATCAAACCTAAAATGGAGACTATCTCCAGAAATTTGAATTAGTGGTACTTTTCAGTCCCCAAAGCTCATCTGTTCCTTTATTATCCATTCATTCTTCAAGTATTCATGTGCTGGGCATTAGGCTGGATATTGAGGATAGAGATGTGGATAAAACATGGGTTCTGCCTTCAGGAAGCCTACAGTCCACTGTGAGAGATGGACAAATGCATAGTTGTAACAAACTGTGGTAACTACAGAAATAAAGGTAGCACAGAGCACTGGAAACAGAGAAGAGCATTTCCTGGAGGAGACGGTGGTGGAACCAAGTCTTGCAGGAGAATTTGAGTTGACCAGGTCGTGTCATCTCGTTGGGGTGAAGTGTGCAGTGGACATTTCCTGAGCAAAGGAGAGATAAGAAAAACCTGATGTTTTTGTTTTGTATTAATGGACTCTGCTTCTCTCCCTCATGTTTGTAAAAGGGAAATTTCTCAAACAGAGGTTGAGGGTTCAGATCCTGGGTAGCCAAGACTTAAGTCTATACTCACTCCATAAATGACTGCTGAGTGCCAACTGAGAGCCAATACAACCCAACAAACTCTATGAAATTTCTTTTTATATGTACCATATCTTTATCCATTCATCTATCATGGACATTTAGGTTGTTTCCATATCTTGGCTACTGTAAATAGTGCTGCTATGAACATAGGGGTGCATGTTTTTTTTCTTTTTCCTTTTTTTTTTTTTTTTTGCGGCACACGGGCCTCTCACTGTTGTGGCCTCTCCCGTTGCGGAGCACAGGCTCCGGACGCGCAGGCTCAGTAGCCATGGCTCATGGGCCCAGCCGCTCCACGACATGTGGGATCTTCCCAGACCAGGGCACCAACCCGTGTCCCCTGCATCGGCAGGCGGATTCTCAACCACTGCGCCACCAGGGAAGCCCTTCCTTTTTTTTAAAGTGAAGTGTAGTTGATTTACAATGTTGTGTTAATTTCTGCTCTATTGCCTCTGCTAATGGCAAGCTCCCACTCCTACACTCTCCCACCCCCCACCCCCTTGGCAACCGCCAGTCTGTTCTCTGTGTCTATGAGTCTGTTTCTGTTTTGTAGATAGGTAAATTTGTGTCCTATTTTAGATTCCACATGTAAGTGATATCATACGGTATTTGTCTATTTCTGACTTACTTCACTTAGTGTGATAATCTCTAGTTGCATCCATGTTGCTGCAAATGGCATTATTTCATTTTTTTATGGCTGAGTAATATTACATTGTGTGTGTGTGTGTGTGTGTGTGTGTGTGTATATATATATATATCACATCTTCTTTATGCATTCATCTGTCAATGGATATTTAAGTTGTAACAAACTCTATGAATTTAAATCTTTTTTTCCATACTTTGGAAACAAATCCTGATTTGGACTTTGACTATTGATATTTCTTATATATGTCCTTTCAGCAGTTGTCACATTTTTGGTTCAGGATTTGGTAATCTTGTGTCTGCACTACTGTATTCTTTTCTTAGCTAACTTTTATCAGTGCCCTCTCTGGTATGTTCCGATGGCAATTTCTAAGGACTTTCTTTCCAGGTATTTTGACTTTGCTTCATGCTCCTTGTAGTTGGGCTCATTGGTGTTGGACGTGATAAAATATAGAAGCCTAATCTTCAGCCATTTGTGACACTAAGTCAGATTTTCTCTCAGAATCATATCTAATACTTATGTGAGCTAATATGTTAGTAAAGTGTTTGAGGACTGCAAAGTTACTTGGGGTGTCTATACCAAAAAATCTCTTATAGAATTTTAATGTTCCATTAGTTTGGCTATCAGTGTGGGTGATGATATCTTTATATTTTATACACACACACACACACACACACACACACACACACACACACACACACACACATACACACATCTCTCTCTCTCTCCAAATGCCTCTATATACATAAATACCATACATATATATGTATATATGCTTGTGGGTGTATATATATCTTATTTTGTCCAGGGAGAATGCACTTTTAAAATGGGTGTTGTATGCAAGATAAGCATTACTTTTATCCAAAATTATTTTGCATTATGACAGTTACTGTTTCATTTGATACCTTTTTGTCCTGTATTTTTGGGAATAAATCAAAGACACTAAGCATGCGTAGAAGTGGTTTGCAATTTTTGGCCTTTCTTTCAACTTCATCTTATGGCCTTATCTTGGTTTTATATTTCTAATTTAAAATGTATGTGACCATCTCTTGTTTTTATTTCTTTGTAAGTTGTTTTTACTCATTTAATGGGAAAAAGATGGGATATAAATATGTTTTAAAAACTGCTATCCATGATGATCGAGTCATTGAGAAAAGATTACAGTATCATAGAATAATAATACAAGTAAGAGTCACAATGGCTTTTTTTCCATAAAAAGACTAGTATATATTATTTTAGTGGCAGAGGATTACATTATACGATTTTCAGTGGTCTTCAGTGAACAGGGAAATTACACTAGTTAACACTCAACTATCTAAACTAATACAGGAACTTCACTGCTCACAGCCTTTGCTTAGTCAAACCTCAGATGGGAATAAAATTTCCTGTGAAAGTGCCCCAAAAGGGAGATGTTACAGTGAAATGGAACCTTTAGAATGAAAATAAAAATCTTCTGTAGGTGGAAAATAGTTGAAGTTTTTAAGGGTTATATGATCCCAGTGAGGTGATGAAGGAGAAAGAAAGGTAGGTCACAGCACATGGGACTTCTGGAAGCTCCAGACAACTGAGGAAAAGCAGGATGGGAGACTGAAACGGGACCCCAGGGGAGGGTAGAATTATGACAACTTGGAGGCTGCTACTTTTTTGCAGTAGTTTTAAAAAAGCATTTTCCTTCATTAAGATTTGTCTACTGCAGTCTTTCAGTGGAGGAAAACCATTGCAGCTTTTGTGCCATTAAAGGGTTAAATATCATGAAAAAAGAGGTGACTTACCCCAGATTGATGCATTACACAGCTGCTTTTGTGCTGAAACAACTATGTCATTCTGAAGGAGGTTTTATGTTTTGTTCTCTCAGTGGAGAACTAAATTCTTCAATGACTTTATTCATTCTCGGGGATTACTCAGTGTTTACTTTCTTTGCTAATGGCAGGCTTTGCATGGTAACGTGCCCTTTCTTGTCGGGAGATTTGGCAAACTCAGAAACGTTGGTTTTTTATTTCTTTAAAATGTCAGAACTTTGTGGACGCAAAACAATTTTTTGAACTTCAGAGGTTTGTTTTTGTCTAGACTATCATCCACACCTGTTTAGTAATCTTGAAGTTGGAAGATTCTTCAAAATACTTCTGTGTGAATAAAAAATGTTATTTTTAGGTATGTCATTTACCTATGTTGTTGTCAGTAGATTCATAGTTCGTGTAATCAATGTGGGTTCCCTTTTCAGTGATCATATTGGTGGTAATGTGAAAAGAATTAAAGAATTTCCAAATAATTCCTGGGAAATAGGTAGGTAGGTAGTTACATTTCAAGGTTATGAACACTTCTCGACTTCCCTGGTGGTGTGGTGGTTAAGAATCTGCCTGCCAATGCAGGGGACACGGGTTCGATCCCTGGTTCTGAAAGATCCCACATGCCGCGGAGCAACTAAGCCCATGCGCCACAATTACTGAGCCTGTGCTCCAGAGCCCGCGAGCCGCAACTGCTGAGCCCATGCACCACAACTACTGAAGCCTGTGTGCCTAGAGCCCATGCTCTGCAACAAGAGAAATCACTGCAGTGAGAAGCCCACGCACCACAATGAAGAGTAGCCCCAGCTCGCCACAACTAGAGAAAGCCCACGTGCAGCAATGAAGACCCAACGCCACAAAAAAAAAAAAAAAAAAAAATCAAGGTTATGAACACTTCAGAGGGCTATAAAACTGTGAGTAGATTTCTTTGGAGGTCTGCTTTCTCATCAGATAAAAATAAGAGTACAGATTTCTGTTTCCCTCCCTAAGATAAATGATATATTTTCCTCATGTAAACAGTCTTCTCATAGTATTCAGAATAATTGTGTTTCATCCTCCCATACTACCTCTGAGCCCTCCCACTCTTTCTGCAGACCCTCAAAGGGTTATTTTGAGAAAAGCAGATTGCCCTTGGAGGTTGGAAAGAGAGCCTTTCCTTAGATGTTGAGAAACAGGTTCTTAGAGATTTTAGAGGTGGGTGCCACTCTTTTTGAAGACTTTACTGTTTTCACATTTGTTTCTGCATTTTTTTAATGCTTTGGTTTTGAGAGGAAAGTTTCTTGACTGGCTTCTAGCCTTGAGTTAAGTTTCCAGCTACTGTGTTTTGTCACTTTGTATTCAAGGAGTATTCAGGAAGTCTTTTCTTGTCTTATGTGTAGATAGAGCCAGCCTCAATTATCCCTGTGGTTTAGAGCATCATGGAAGTCTCACAAATTAGAAAGAGGTGAAATCTGGGGTGTGTATGTGTGTAATGTGTGCTCGTGAAGATATAAGCTAATGCTTATTTTAGTCTTTCATTTATGGTTCAATTTACTAACCAACCTACTTACCAATTTATTGGTAGATATTTATTAAGTGTCTACAATGTATACGCCACTCTTTATCTCAGCAGAAGGATAAAATACAGAGGTTCATTAAAACCACATGGTTCTTGCAGTCTTAGAGTTGACCAGTCAGGAGAAACAAGATGTGCCTGCACATTGAACAGTGAATTTAGAGTACAAAGAAGTATGTGATTATTCCAGGTGCCAAATTAACTGACACAGGCCCAAGACTATAAAGAGTTCAGGGAACAGAAGGGAAAGAAATGAGGGCTGGAAAGATGAGTGAAGGCACCACAGAGGAGGTGGGGCTTGATCTCTGCTCCCAGGATGAGAAGAAGTTGGATTAGATGGATGCTTTTGAGGTAGTGGGGTTTAAACAGATTGAATGCGACACATATTCATATATTGAGTAGGCCAAAAGGTTTGTTGCTTTTTTGCATTAAGATGCCTCTAATAGCGCTTAGTTGTCTTTAACTTCATTCGAAGCAATTTTGTTAGCTTGTATTGTGACAGCTATCATATCAGCGTGCATTTAAAAAAAAGAAACTTGTCAAAATTGGTGAATTTTTGTGTAGCCATTTTAATATTGAAGATGGAAGAAAAAAAGCAACATTTTTGGCATATTATGCTTTATTATTTCAAGAAAGGTAAAAACGCAACTGAAACGCAACAAAAGATTTGTGTAGTGTATGGAGAAGGTGCTGTGACTGATCGAATGTGTCAAAAGTGGTTTGTGAAGTTTCATGCTGGAGATTTCTCACTGGACAGTGCTCCACGGTCGGGTAGACCAGTTGAAGTTGATAGTGATCAAATCGAGACATTAATTGAGAACAATCAACCTTATACCACGCGGTAGATAGCCAACATACTCAAAATATCCAAATCAAGCATTGAAAATTATTTGCACCAGCTTGGTTATGTTAATAGCTTGGATGTTTGGGTTCCACATAAGTTAAGTGAAAAAAACTTTCTTGACTGTATTTCCGCATGCGATTCTGTACTTAAACAAAATGAAAATGTTCCGTTTTTAAAACAAATTGTGATGGGTGATGAAAAGTGGATACTGTACAATGATATGGAACGGAAGAGAAATGAACCACCACCAACCCTACCAAAGGCTGGTCTTCATGCAAAGAAGGTGATGTTGTGTATATGGTGGGATTGGAAGGGAGTCCTTTATTATGAGCTCCTTCCGGACAAACCAAACGATTAATTCCAACAAGTGCTGCTCCCAATTAGACCAACTGAAAGCAGCACTCGACAAAAAGTGTCCAGAATTGGTCAACAGAAAATGCATAATCTTCCATTAGGATAACACAGGACTGAATGTTTCTTTGGTGACCTGGCAAAAATTGTTACAGCTTGGCTGGGAAGTTCTGATTCATCCACCGTATTCCCCAGATATTGCATCTTCGGATTTCCATTTATTTCAGTCTTTACAAAATTCTCTTAAATGGAAAAAATGTCATTTCCCTGGAAGACTGTAAAAGGCACCTGGAACAGTTCTTTGCTCAAAAAGATAAAAAGTTTTGGGAAGATGGAATTATGAAGTTGCCTGAAAAATGTCAGAAGGTAGTGGAACAAAACGGTGAATACGTTGTTCAATAAAGTCCTTGCTGAAAATGAAAAAATGTGTCTTTTACTTTTACTTAAAACGTGAAGGAACTTTTTGGCCAACCCAATATATTCTGATCATGAGGAATTTGTAGACTTTGCTGAAAGTTTATACATTAAAATTGTTATATTTTCCTACATTTGCTTTTGGCACACAAAAGTTTCTGAGAGAAGCGAGTGTCGACTGAAAAATGTACAACCTAAAAGTTGAGAGTTGTGTTTTATTTGGTGGACAAAACTGAGGACTTAATCCCGGGACGCAGCATCTCAGATAGCTCTGAGGGACTGCTCTGAAGAGGCAAGTGGGGAGCCAGCAAGTGGGGAGCAACAAAGACCAGGGAGTTGGAATATCAAATGATTACTGTTAATTAAAGAAAAGCAGACATCTCAAGTTAAGGAATTTAGCGCTTTTCTATGGGAAGATGCAAGAGTCTGGGCTTACTGAAATCATTCCTTTGATATGCACCTCAGCAGTCTGGGGCCAGTATCCTGCTTTTCTCATTCTGAGTCTTCTCAGGGTGCATCATCAGGGGTGACTGCAATGTCTAATGGTTTGATGGCGGGCATCCTGTTTCCTTCCTGAGTTCCCTTAGGACTCAAGGTCGGGGTGGCTGTAATGTGATGGCTTCAAGGCTGCAACATCCTTCGTTTACTGATATGGCAGGGGGCGTTTTTAGTTCACAGACTGGTAAAGACTGGATGAAAAACTCTGTATTTCAACACAGGCTTCGTAATAATATTTGCAGGAGTTGTTATGTCAATAGGTACACATGTAATTTCATGTTGAATTGGCAAGTGAAAAACACCATTAATATGGTGCCTTTTTTCCTAGGCCGGACCTGATAGACATGAATACTGTTGCTGTTCAAAGCAACCTTGCAAATTTAGAGCACGCTTTCTATGTAGCAGAAAAAATCGGTGTTATAAGACTTCTGGATCCTGAAGGTGAGTGATTATTTTGACCAGATGTCCACGGGCTGGAAAGTCTGATACAAAGTGATTGATCAGCATTTTGAAATAATTCATGTTGCTGCTTTTAGATGTTGATGTCTCCTCACCTGATGAAAAATCAGTAATAACTTATGTATCATCTCTCTATGACGCATTTCCCAAAGTCCCTGAAGGTGGTGAAGGCATTGGTGCAAACGTGAGTATTGATTTTTCCATTCTGAAGCTGCTGACTCAGAACTGACTGAATTCTCTGACAGTGCTTTTTACAGTTTTTTAAATATGACTTTTTAAAATTGAAATATAGTCGATTTACAATGTTGTGTTAATTTCTGCTGTACAACAAAGTGATTCAGTTATACACACACACACACACACACACACACATTCTTTTCTTTAATGTTACTTTCCATTATGGTTTATCATAGGATATTGAATATAGTTCTGCTGACTTCAACCTCCCACTCCACGCCTTCCCAAACCCCCCTCCTTTGGCAACCACAAGTCTGCTCTCTATGTCTGTGATTCTGTTTCTGTTTCATAGATAAGTTCATTTGTGTCATATTTTAGATAGCACATATAAGTGATATCATATGGTATTTGTCTTTCTCTTTCTGACTTACTTCACTCAGTATGACAATCTCTAGGTCCATCCACATTGCTGCAAATGGCATTATTTCATTCTTTCTTACAGCTGAGTAATATTCCATTGTATGTATACGTGTCACATTTTCTTTATCCATTCATCTGTCAATGGACATTTAGATTGTTTCCATGTCTTGGCTATTGTAAATAGTGCTGCTATGAACATTGGGGTGCATGTATCTTTTTGAATTAGAGTTTTGTCTGGCTATACGCCCAGGCATGGGATTCCTGGTTTTTATATATATATATATATGTAGTTTCCTTTGCTGTGCAAAAGCTTTTAAGTTTCATTAGGTCCCATTTGTTTGTTTGGTTTTTTTTTGTTTGTTTTCATTTCCATTACTCTAGGAAATGCATCAAAAAAGGTCTTGCTGTGATTTATGTCAAAGAGCATTCTTCCTGTGTTTTCTTCTGAGAGTTTTATAGTGCTCAGTCTTACATTTAGGTCTTTAATCCACTTTAAGTTTATTTTTGTGTATGGTATTAGGGAGTGTTCTAATTTCAGTCTTTTACATGTAGTTGTCCAGTTTTCGCAGCACCACTTATTAAAGAGACTGCCTTTTCTCCATTGTATATCCTTGCCTCCTTTGTCATAGATTAGGTGACCATAGGTGTGTGGGTTTATCTCTGGGTTTTCTATCCTGTTCCATTGATGTATATTTCTATTTTTGAGCCAATACCATATTGTCTTGATTACTGTAGCTTTGTAGTATAGTCTGAAGTCAGGGAGCCTGATTCCGCCAGCTCCCTTTTTTTCCCTCAAGATTGCTTTGGCTATTCAGGGTCTTTTGTGTCTCCATACAAATTTTAAGATTTTTTTGTTCTAGTTCTGTAAAAAATGCCATTGGTAATTTGATAGGGATTGCACTGAATCTGTAGATTGCTTTGGGTAGTATGGTCATTTTCACAATATTGATTCTTCCAATCCAAGAACATGATATATCTCTTCAACTATTTGTGTCATCTTTGATTTCTTTCACCAGTGTCTTATAATTTTCTGAGTACAGGTCTTTTACCTCCTTAAGTAGGTTTATTCCTAGGTATTTTATTCTTTTTGTTGCAGTGGTGAATGGGATTGTTTCCTTAATTTCTCTTTCTGATCTTTCGTTGTCAGTGTATAGGAATGCAAGAGATTTCTGTGCATTAATTTTGTATCCTGCCACTTCACCAAATGCATTGATTAGCTCTAGTAGTTTTCTGGTGGCATCTTTAGGATTATCTATGTATAGTGTCATGTCATCTGCAAACAGTGACAGTTTTACTTCTTTTTTTCCAATTTGGATTCCTTTTATTTTTCTTCTCTGATTGTGTGGCTAGAACTTCCAAAACTATGTTGAATAATAGTGATGAGAGTGGACATCCTCGTCTTGTTCCTGATCTTAGAGGAAATGCTTTCAGTTTTTCACCATTGAGAATGATGTTTGCTGTGGGTTTGTCATATATGGCCTTTAATATGTTGAGGTAGGTTCCTTCTGTGCCCACTTTATGGAGAGTTTTTATCATAAATAGGTGTTGAATTTTGTCAAAAGCTTTGTCTGCATCTACTGAGATGATCATACGGTTTTTATTCTTCAATTTGTTAATATGCTGTATCACATTGATTGATTTGCATATATTGAAGAACCCTTGCATCCCCTGGATAAATCCCACTTGATCATGGTGTATGATCTTTTTAATGTGTTGTTGGATTCTGTTGGCTAGTATTTTGTTGAGGATTTTTGCATCTATATTCATCAGTGATATTGGTCTGTAATTTTCTTTTTTTGTAGTATTTTTGTCTGCTTTTGGTATCAGGGGGACAGTGGCCTCAAGGAATGAGTTTGGCAGTGTTCCTTCCTCTGCAATTTTTTGGAAGAGTTTGAGAAGGATGGGTGTTACCTCTTCTCTAAATGTTTGATAGAATTCACCTGTGAAGCCATCTGATCCTGGACTTTTTGTTTGTTGGAAGATTTTTAATCACAGATTCAATTTCATTACTTGTGATTGGTCTGTTCATATTTTCTGTTTCTTCTTGGTTCAGTCTTGGAAGTTTACACCTTTCTAAGAATTTGTCCATTTCTTCCAGGTTGTCCATTTTATTGGCACAGAGTTGCTTGTAGTAGTCTCTTATGATGCTTTGTACTTCTGCGGTGTCAGTTGTAACTTCTCCTTTTTCATTTCTAATTTTATTGATTTGAGTCCTCTCTGTCTTGAGTCTGCCTAAAGGTTTATCAGTTTTATCTTCTCAGAGAACCAGCTTTTCGTTTTATTGATCTTTGCTATTGTTTTTGTTTTGTTTCTATTTCATTTATTTCTGCTCTGATCTTTATGATTTCTTTCCTTCCACTATAGCTTTTGTTTGTTCTTCTTTCTCTAATTCCTTTAGGTGTAAGGTTAGATTGTTTATTTGAGATTTTTCTTGTTTCTTGAGGTAGGATTGTATTGCTATAAACTTCCCTCTTAGAACTGCTTTTGCTGCATCCTATAGGTTTTGGATCGTCATGTTTTCTTTGTCATTTGTCTCTAGGTATCTTTTGATTTCCTCTTTGATTTCTTCAGTGATCTCTTGGTTATTTAGTAACGTATTGTTTAGCCTCCATGTGTTTGTGTTTTTTATGTTATTTTCCCTGTAATTTATTTCTAATCTCATAGTGGTGTGGTTGGAAAAGATGCTTGCTATGATTTCAATTTTCTTAAATTTACCGAGGCTTGATTTGTGACCCAAGATATGATCTGTCCTGGAGAGTGTTCCGTGTGCGCTTAAGAAGAAGACGTAATCTGCTGTTTTTGGATGGAATGAATTATAAATATCAATTAAATCTATCTGGTGTATTGTGTCATTTAAAGCTTGTGTTTCCTTATTAATTTTCTGTCTGGATGATCTGTCCATTGGTGTAAGTGACGTGTTAAAGTCCCCCACTACTGTGTTACTGTTGATTTCCTCTTTTATAGCTGTTAGCATTTGCCTTATGTATTGAGATTCTTCTATGTTGGGGGTGCATATATATTTGTAATTGTTATATTTTCTTCTTGGATTGATCCCTTAATCATTATGTAGTGTTCTTCCTTATCTCTTTTAACATTCTTTGTTTAAAGTTTCTTTTATCTGATATGAGTATTACTACTCCAGCTGTCTTTTGATTTCCATTTGCATGGAATATCTTTTTCCATCCCCTCACTTTCAGTCTGTATGTGTCCCTAGGTCTGAAGTGGGTCTCTTGTAGACAGCATATATTTGGGTTTTGTTTTGGTATCCATTCAGCGAGCCTGTGTCTTTTGGTTGAAGCATTTAATCCATTTACATTTAAGGTAATTATCGATATGTATGTTCCTATTACCACTTTCTTAATTGTTTCGGGTTTGTTTTTGTAGGTCCTTTTCTACTCTTGTGTTTCCCACTTAGAGAAGTTCCTTTCACATTTGTTGTAGGGCTGGTTTGGTGGTGCTGAATTCTCTTAACTTTTGCTTGTCTGTAAAGCTTTTGATTTCTCCATTGAATCTGAATGAGATCCTTGTGAGTAGAGTAATCTTGGTTGTAGGTTCTTCCCTTTCATCACTTTAAATATATCATGCCACTCCCTTCTGGCTTGTAGAGTTTCTGCTGAGAAATCAGCTGTAACCTTATGGGAGTTCCCTTGTATGTTGTTATTTTTCCCTTGTTGCTTTTAGTAATTTTTCTTTGTCTTTAATTTTTGTCAGTTTGATTACTGCATATCTCGGCATGTTTCTCCTTGGGTTTAACCTGCCTGGGACTCTCTGTGCTTCCTGGACTTGGATGGCCATTTCATTTCCCATGTTAGGGACATTTTCAACTATAATCTCTTCAAATATTTTCTCTGGTCCTTTCTCTCTCTCTTCTCCTTCTGGGATCCCTATAATGCTAATGTTGGTGCGTTTCATGCTGTCCCAGAGGTCCCTTAGGCTGTCTTCATTTCTTTTCATTCTCTTTTCTTTATTCTGTTCCGTGGCAGTGAATCCCACCATTCTGTCTTCCAGGTCACTTATCCGTTCTTCTGCCTCAGTTATTTGCTATTGATTCCTTCTAGTGTATTTTTCATTTCAGTTATTGTATTGTTCATGTCTGTTTGTTTGTTTTTTAATTCTTCTAGGTGTTTGTTCTTTAATTCTTCTAGGTCTTTGTTAAACATTTCTTGCGTCTTCTCAATCTGTGCCTCCATTCTTTTTCTGAGGTCCTGGATCATCTTCACTATCATTATTCAGAATTCTTTTTCTGGAAGTTTGCCTATCTCCACTTCATTTAGTTGTTTTTCTGGGGTTTTGTCTTGTTCCTTCATCTGGTACATAGTCCTCTGCCTTTTCATTTTGTCTGTCTTTCTGTGAATGTGGTTTTCTTTCCACTGGCAGCAGGATTGTAGTTCTTCTTGCTTCTGCTGTCTGCCCTCTGGTAGATGAGGCTCGATTGCTGGATCTTATGGTAATTCTATTTTTAGTTTTCTGAGGAACCCCCATACTGTTCTCCATAGTGGCTGCACCAATTTACATTCCCACCAACAGTGTAGGAGGGTTCCCTTTTCTCCATACCCCCTCCAGCATTTGTTATTTGTAGACTTTTTAATGATGGCCATTCTGACCAGTGTGAAGTGGTACCTCGTTGTAGGTTTGATTTGCATTTCTGTAATAATTAGCGTGGTTGAACATATTTTCATGTGCCTGTTGGCCATTTGTATTTCTTCTTTGGAGAAATGTCTGTTTAGGTCTTCTTCCCTTTTTTCGATTGGATTATTTTTTTTGCTGTCAAGTTGTATGAGTTTACAGTTTTTAATTATCAAATATTTTTTAAAGGATTTGAGTTAATAGGTCTCTTAATTTAGAGATTTTCTTTTTAAACTTACTGCTGTTTTACAGCTGCCCTACTTGGTATCCTTCTCTGCAGAGAAGGTATGCAGAGAATATCTCACTTTTGAAATCACTTTCAAGTTTTTTAACTTACGTGGTCCCAGGAGGAAAGGTAGCTCTGAGTTGGTTTCTCATTTAAAGGTGAGGCCCGAAGGAGGGCGATTTGATTTTGCCAAATTAACGGAGCTTCTTCGTAGCAGGACACAGTCTCTGACGAGTAGCTTTGGGCTCTTTATTTAGTCCACTGCTTCCCAAAGTCTGTGCAGTTCATTTCAGCGGTGCGTTTTGTGCTGGTCCTGCTGACAAGTGCTGTGCATTTCTGGAGGACAGGACACCCTGTACATGACGTGCATTTGGGGGGACCCCCCTCACCCTGACTTCTCCTCTCCTCCTGCAGATTTCTCCTTTATTCTGTCTCACTTTGAAGGTTTGGGAGCTCCCCTTTTGGGTCTCTTATTTCGCCTCTGTGTGCTATTGCTTGAGGCTTGTTTCCATTCTCTCCTCATGTTCTTTCTCACAAAGGCTGGTCCCCAGGTGACTTGGTCCCATGCTCCCCCTCTGCTCCAGTGTCTGCCAGTGACTCAGGGTTGAGTGTTGCTCCAAAATGTTATTGTGGCCGTTCCTTGCTTGGTCTTCTCACTGCCTGTACCCAGTTCCTCACTCTTATCCCTTCACTAGAATGAGGATGAGAGCTTTCTTTTGGCTTACTTTCTCCATTGTTTTTCTCTTCCCATGAACTCTGCACATTGTCGCCACGTGAGCTAGAAAAACTTCCGTGGCTCCATGTGGCTTGCAAGGTTCAACCCAGTCTAGATGTTCTGACGTCCACAATTCTGCCTTTTATCAGTTCTGCTTACCCACATCATTCCCCACGTGAACTGTTTGTGGTGTCCGGGGCATTTCTGTTTCAGAGTCCTGACTCCCTTGACCCCCATCCCCCATCTTTTCTCTGCTCCTTCTGCCAGCCACCAACAATTACTGGTCATTGTACAACTGCTCAGGGATTCCCTCTCCCAGGAAACCTTCAGTGATCATTTTGAGGCACATTTATGCTCACCTGATTCTTACCTCAGCGCCTCACATGTACATACCCGTTTCCGTTATTTCAACACTTCTTAAATGCTGCTTTTCGTTTTGCGTAACTGTTTATATTATGACTCTCTGAGTCCTCATCTAGACAGAAACTCTTTGATAAAAGAGATCATGTCTTGAAGTATTATATTTTTATTACAATGCTTAGCACAATGCTTTGAACATCATAAGCAGTCATCAAATACTTAATTGAGTAAGGCAGTTTACAATTTTCCAGTCTCCTCCATTTTAAAAAAAGTTTGCCTAACAGTACTTGAATCATCCCACATGTACATTTCCTCTAGTTTTCACTCCTGTCTGGTTTCCTATGTATCGCGTAGCTCTTTGACTTTCAGATATAAGGTGGACTTAGAAAGGTTGGCAGAGAGGGCAACTAACCTGGCTTATGCAGGCTATAAGCCTTTTGAGTGCCTTTCTTGAGTACCTGGAAAACACCCCAAATTGATCACAGTGTTCTTTTTTTTCTGCTACATTTCAATGCAGCCTCTGAAGCCTTTGTAACACAGTGCTTCAGGCAGCCTAGATCCCTGGATCAGAGCTGGCACTCCTTAGGCTAGTCTTAGTGGTCAGATGTTGATCGTGTGTTTTTAAGGCTGTTTAAGTGGAAAGGATTGGGACCGGGTGGAAAGGAAGAAAACATGGAGCTGGTCCTCTCCGTCAGGCTTAAAGCCCTGCAAATCCACAGAATGACCTCTGGCCAGATTGTGTTAGACGTGAATGTTACAATCTGCAGATATAGACCTTCTCTGCCATCTTCTCGTTGTAGGATGTTGAAGTCAAATGGATTGAATACCAGAATATGGTCAACTACCTCGTCCAGTGGATCAGACACCATGTGACCACTATGTCCGAGAGAACATTTCCTAATAATCCTGTAGAACTCAAGGTCTGTGTCCCTATAGAAGTTAAGTAGGATTGAGTTTATTATTAAACTTTTAAATAATGCTGAAATGGTTCTGTCATTTCAGAAATTGAAGAAAAATTGCCCTTGGCAAGGTACTAATCATCAGGCAAATTATTTATTCGTCTCCTATTGTACAGAGAAAATGAAAGTCAACATTAATAATTAAAAGATAATAGTGACAACATCTTAAAGAAATTTGTAGTCCCTTTGGTTTGAATTGTTGAGAGTTTTAAGGTTTAATTTGGGAAGGTTTCTGGAAGTGACGTTGCCAGATTCTTTTTGGTGCCTGGGAGATGCCTGGAGACAGCAGATGGCTGGGGCACGAGGGGGGGCGGGAGCTTGTGCAATGCGACCGTGGCAGGGCCTGTGCCTGTGGTCACATCCTGTTAAAAAACAGCCTCAGAGGCTCCTGTGGTACGGCAAGAGGTACATACCGTCTTTCACCATGAGTTCGAAAATACATATCTGACTCCCAGAGTAAATGAGTTCCTGGTTTAGTAGAACATTTACTACTACCTAAGAACCTGGGTCCATCTCTTTGAGCAGAGACATTATAGAAATATTAAAAGATAGTACAGATATAGAAACGTATTGAAGATAAGTTGTCTCATTTTGTACATTGGGATTTGTCATAGCAAAGTAGTGTACTTTATTTCAAGAAATGGGTAATGCGAATATGAACAACAAAGTCTAATTCCTTGAATTGCAGACTTTGTTTTCTGGATCAGACTAGCATTGCAAAAAACGGTCCTAACCCAGGGTGGGCCCTGTTAACGTTAGTAATTGTGTCCATGCGTCTATACGGAACATCTGTGGAATAGCTTTTATTCATGTTGCCACGGGGAACTTGTCCTTGGCGCAAAGTTCCTTGGCGTGTGTCGATGTGATGCTGTTTAAGTTCTCTCTGAAGCTGTTTGTGTGATGTCTCCCTCTGTGGCTGGAACCTCTCCTGGCAGGAAAGCTTTCCTCCCCCTTCTATCAGCATGTCTACTGTGAACAGTGGGTAGCCCATGATGGCATTCCGTGCTTATTCACCTATGGACATCCTGAAATGGTGCATTTTGAGTTTAAACCAATTTTCAGATTTCAAGTTCCATTTATTTCCAGATGGATTCCTTTTGTCCAGACATTTGAGTAAATTCTTGCTGGCTTCTGATTAATACAGATTCTTAAATTATTAAAGAAGTTCGAGTGACTACACAGATTACTGACTGTTGCCTGGGATAGGACGTGATACAGGAAAAAAATATATTGTGGGGAAATACCAAATAATTTTATTAGCCAACAAAACATTAAATGGAATCCTTCAAAGAAATGTGTCTGCCTGAATGTTTGCAGGGACTTGTCTTAAAGCAGCATGAATTAGGATGAAATAATTAGTATACACTTATTAAATGTGGAGATGCTTTATCAACATAATTTTTATAAGGTCCTTGTTAATAAATATAATAAACATATCTAAGAGATTCCCAAGTTAATATCTATAAATTAGATAGAATTTAATTATATGGTTCAAACTTTTATAATAATAGCAGCAACCAATAGCATCTGTCTCGTTTACTTATAAGATCTGCTTAATTTGGCCAATGGGATATTGAAACAAAATTTTAGTCCTATCTATCTGATGAGAATTCTGTTTTCAAGGATAGACCATGAAATAGAGGAGAATACTCCCCACCCCTTTTTATGGGAATTGCATCAGATGATTTTTCCAAAAACTAAAAGCTAAAGCACGGCATTTGGGAAGTGGATCTTTTAAAGTATGTATTTTCTTGTTTGGATAATGAGAGATTGTCAGTAGAGCCATAGTAGATACTGCTGTGGTTTTCACTATCCGGATGGCTGGGTAGCCTATGTTGAATCAGGACTCATAGCCATAATTACACCCTCCTCAGATCCCATACAGCCTGGTTACCGACTGGCTGGGAATCAGCAGCGTCCTTGAGTGTCTGTTTTATAAAGGAATGCCACCGAGGGCACGCGACAGAGTAAATAGCGTTTGAAGTGGTGACATTATGTGATAATGAAAACAGGTCTTTGAAGTTTGGCCCTTCATTTATTTTCCCTTTCTTTTTAGGCACTTTATAATCAGTATTTACAGTTTAAAGAAACAGAAATTCCACCAAAGGAGACAGAAAAATCAAAAATTAAACGCCTGTATAAATTATTAGAGGTAAGCAGAAATTTCCTTTGTATTGTCAAATGTAATATTTTAAAAAAATTTTATTGAAGTATACTTGATTTACAGTGTTGTGTTAATTTCTCTTGTACAGCAAAATGATTCAGTTATACATATGTGTATATTCTTTTTCATATTCTTTTCCATTATGGTTTATCACAGCATAATGAATATAGTTCCCTGTGCTATTATATAGTAGGACCTTGTTTTTTATCCATCCTATATATAATAGTTTGTGTCTGCTAACCCCAAACTCCCAATCCATCCCTCCCTCACCCCTCTTCCCCCTTGGCAACCACAAGTCTGTTCTCTGTGTCTGTGAGTCTGTTTCTATTCCATAAAGTTCATTTGTGTCATATTTTAGATTCTACATATAAGTGGTATCATAAGGTATCCAATGTTATCTTTAATAATATACCTTGATGTAAGAAACATAATTTTTTACGTCTTTGCTTCACATTAACTTTTTTGTTGTTGTTTTCTCTAGATTTGGATAGAATTTGGACGCATCAAACTCCTTCAAGGTTATCATCCCAATGACATAGAAAAGGAGTGGGGAAAGCTCATCATTGCCATGCTTGAGAGGGAGAAGGCTCTTCGTCCCGAAGTGGAAAGGTGAGTGGGGATGGCCTCTGCCCTGGGTGTCCAGTGGGAGGGGTCAGCCTGTGTCATGGAAAGAACTTAAGCTTTGGAGACCAACATTTACCTTTTTCATTCACTTGGCTGTGTGACCTTGAATAAGTCACTTAGCCTTTCTGATTCTCCATTTTCTTATCTAGAAACTCTTCCAGGAGGTTTGAGGAGGGATCGGTGAAGTAGTGTTTGAAGAGGGCCTAGGTTGGTGTGTGAAATCTCATCTCGTACGATGGTTACGGTTTTAAAGCCAATCAGGATGACCCATGAGAATTTCTCCAACTGACTTTAAAGTTGCCAGGGCCTGGATCCAGAAGTTCATCCATACATAACATAGACTAACCATGAACTTATCTTGTTTCTTGTTGTATTTGTGGCTACGGCCCTCTTTCTACGGGGCAGTGAACCCTCTATTTGAAGGGCAGTGAGGCCGCTTCTAGAGAACACTTAGTAAATGCTAGCTTAAGTTCCCTCTCTGCTTTTTTGCCCTGAAAACATCACTGACCTTCATCCTTTCTCTCCCGCTACACCCAGCTGCCGGGGAAGGTCCTGCTTGGTCTTCAGGACACATTTGTTGGATGGATGTGTCTCTGGGGTAGTCCTTACATCCCAGCCTGACTTGTGGTGTGTGGGGCTTGTGTGGCCTGAGTCCATAGGGCTGGCCTTACAGCCTGGGGACCGGTGGCCAGGCCAGGCATCGCCCTCAGGCCCGACTGGCCCCACGCCGCCTCACTTCTGCAGTGCGGTCACGCCGTCTGCCTCTCAGGAGCTCTGACTTGCCAAGGTCCCAGCCTCCCCCATTTATGAGATCTCTGCACTGTCTGATCCTTTGGCTGGGAAGTCTGTTTCATCCCCTCTTCACTCCTCGTCTTTCTCAGATCTCGGCTTCAATGTAATTTCCTCCAGAAACTTTCCACAGTCTCCCAGGTTGGTTCAGACGTCTTGGTGATAACCCTCCTGTTTATATGGATTGCTCCTTCATAGCCGTCATCTCCGTTGTAATTTTGTATTTGTGTCTGTGATTGGTTAAGGGCTGCCCATTTTACAGTTGTGAGCTCTAGTAACGTGGAGACAGATTCCTGTTTTTGTAGTTCCTCGTGTCGCCAACACTTAACACCCTGCCTGCTATCAGTATCCTGATGCTCTCTGCGCCTCCTCGTAACTTCCACATGGAAGAAATATGAACTAATGTGTTGAAGATACAGGGGCAGGTCTAACTTGTCAGGCCTTTATTAAATCACTGATGACACTGTTGTTAAAGCAGCATATTCTGTCTACATAACTAGATCATTAGAACCAGAACAAGCTCGAAATACCCAGGATGAACCTTTTATGGAGGAGATAATTCTGGGTGGTTCAGATGGGATGCTCAGCCTCTCATCGGAAAGAGTAGAAAAGGATGCCACAGAAAGAGTACGCAGTAGATTTTAGTCGACAGAATAGCAGCTGGATTTTAATATATGTTAATGAAAGAATGCTATGGTTAAGAGTTCGAGGTCTAGGAGCCAGTCAATCCTGGATGAATTATTAGCTCAGTGTACAAGCCCTGTAATCTTAGATTCAGTAACCTCTCTAAGCTTCAGTTTCTTCCTTTGTAAACAGGATGTAATAGGACCTACTGCATTTGGTGGTTCTGAGTGTGTCTGTAAAATGATTAGTTAATTTCCTGGCATGTAACAATTGCTTCAGAAATGTTAGGTGCTGGCTGCTATTACTATTTGTGCTTTTCTTTTTACTAACTATATCTGACATGGCACTCTCAAATTTCCTTTTCTTGCCTTGTGAAAAGAACAGTATCTACCTCTAGGTGGAGAAGCAACAGTTTGGCCTTGCAGTGTTAGGGACAGGAAAATATTTAGGAGCTTGGCTGATTCAATGCCTTCATTTTTCTTGATGCAACAAGTTTTTTTTTGGCATTAACTCTGTATTGCAAAATAATAGCTGTGCAGCGTGGGAGTGTGTAAAAAACAGATGCGAAAGAGCCAATGATCTTAGGCCAGGTAATAACCTATAGGAAGGAAAAATAAGCACAGACAAATTAAATTTGCAAGCATTGCACTGATATTCTTCTTAGCACTTTGGCTTTTAAAAATGTAAAGTAACGTCAGTACGATTAGACCTAACATTCCTGGGAGCTCATCCTATAAAGAAAGGTAAACGGACAATTTTCCATTAATTTAACCTAATCAACAAACACCGTGGTGGTTAAAAAGGAAAAGTACTTTGCTTCTCCTCAAACTCATTTGTTTATAGGTGCTTGTAAGTATCAGTTTTTAACCCTGTGTTGTTCAGTACAGACCTGGCCTTTTCCAAAAAGCTGTGATCAGGATCTGATTGACTCTTTGTGTTCTTTTAGCTGACGATTTGCCGGAATAACCTTTTCTAATCGTACCTGGGCTCCTGGGAGGCATCACAGTTGTTTTTGAGGCAGTTGCAAATGGATGACTCTTGGTGAAAATATTTGGCAAGTCTTCTCCAGTGACGCCCCAGTCAGCCTGCCTTGTCCATACTTGTAGGGCTTTAGTGCAGGCTACAAAAGGCAGACCTCAGCTAGTAAACCCATGGCTCTAGGCGAGATTCTTCTGAATAGCTATCAGTGTATTATTTGCTGTGTGTTGAATATGCACGTTGGAGCATATTTAAGGAGCCATTAAAAGCTGTACCATTCAGCCGCCACTCTTCACTGTTAGAAGTAGCGCTTTTTGTAGACCTTCTACTTTTGAGTCTACTTTTAATGGTGGAAGAAAGAACATCATTGCAAGGATAAGAATGCACAGCAGTAGTTACAGTTACCGTAGCAGTGATTCTGTGTTTAGTAACACGACTAGCACACGAACCAATCTTGATTCAAATGAAAATTTCCTCTCAGTTCATTGTGGTCCAACGCTGATCAATTCCTGCATTAGCTTTGGCAATGAATCCTTTGATGGACACAGGTATGGAGTCATTGGTGTGGGATTGTGTTTTTTCTTTTGGTGGGCTGCATTTTTCAGGGATGGCCAACTCTATGACTTTAGAGGGAGAGGCTTTATTTTATCTCGTTCCTTCTTTTAGATTGGACATGTTGCAGCAGATTGCCAGCCGAGTTCAGAGGGGCAGTGTCATTTGTGAAGACAAACTGATGCTTGCTCGAAACGCTCTCCAGTCTGTAAGTTCATTTCAGGAGCTGGTGGGATTGCAGTAGGTGGGTCAGTGTGTTCGGATGAACTAAAACTTTGCATAACGTTGGGTAGATTGGTCTACTGAAACAAAGTTTGTTAAAGATTATGATTACTTTGCTTTCTTGAGGGAAAACATGTTTTTGAAGCAAAAGGGAAAACAGAGAAAATCCAAGTAGCTTCTGTTCTAATACTTCGAGTTTTATATTTGAGGCTAGTTTTGAAACTTGTTTAATTAATTAATTAATGTAGAATTAATATTGAGTTCTTTTAAAAATACAGGATTCTAAAAGATTAGAATCCGGGGTGCAGTTTCAGAATGAAGCAGAAATTGCCGGGTATGTCCTTGAATGTGAGAACCTTTTACGCCAGCATGTAATTGATGTACAGATTCTTATTGATGGAAAATACTACCAGGCAGACCAGTTGGTACAGAGGTAAGAGTGCTTGTTGGTCAGCCCTGTCCTTCTGGGTGACTGTTTCATGGCACCTGCATTAAGAATTTAGAGTGTGACAATTTTATGAAATATTTCTTAAGCTCTTTTTTGTTGAAAATGTGTGTCATGTTAATTCTGTCATAGTTGGGTGTGTTTAGTAGGTTTTGTTCTTCAAAGGTAAGTAATAGAAAAAATTTTATGATACATATAATATTTAACTCTGTAGTAACTAACATACAGTTGAAATATTCATGTGTGATATTTGAAAAAGGGACAGTATGTGAAAATTATCTTTTAAGTCAGCATTTCAGTTTTCTGTTTATCTTATCATGAAAATGTTCCTAATAAAGTATTGGAAGAAATATATGTGCATAAACATCTGTATCTCTGAGAAGTAGGTTTGGGAGTAGGGATGGAACCTTTCAGGTTGAATACTATATATATTATATATGTAAATATCTAAATACATGAGATATATAAAGCAAAAATTATAAATGATGCTTTGACCCAGTAAGTCCACTTTTAGGAATCTATAGTAATTCTAAATATAGAAAATATCTAAATAAATATAGGGAAAAAAGCCTTTGTTCATGTCAGAAATATTTTATAGTAACAAAAATTTGGAATCCTACATGTCAAATAGTAGGAGAATGATCATATTATAGTGTAGTAATTGTGTTCATTATAAAATATAGTTATAAAAATCGTGATAATATGCAGAGTACTTATAGTACAATATTCAGTGAAAAAAATTGTGATGCAAACTTTTATCAATGTGATTACAATGACATTTTAAAATAGACTTTATTTATTTGAGCAGTTTAGGTCTATAGAAAAATTGAGTGGAAAGTCCAGAGTTCCCATATCCCCCCTCAAAGCCCCTTCTCCTGTTAGTAACGTCTTGCACTAGTGTGATGCATTTGTTACAGCTGATGAGCCAATATTGGTATGTTATTGTTAATTAAAGTCCCTAGTTTACATTAAAGTTCACTCTTTGAGAAAAATGCCTCTTATATTATAGCTTATCCCTTTTGATTTTCTTTTCAGGGTTGCAAAACTGCGCGATGACATCCTGGCCTTAAGGAATGAATGTTCCTCAGTGTACAGCAAAGGCCGCGTGCTGACAGCGGAGCAGACGAAGCTCATGATATCAGGAATCAGTCAGAGTTTAAACTCAGGGTTTGCACAGACCTTAAATGCCAGTCTGAACTCAGGGCTGACCCAGGGTCTAACGCCTTCCCTGACCCCATCCAGCGTGACCTCAGGCCTGTCATCAGGGCTGACTTCTCGCCTGACCCCATCTGTCACTCCTGCATATACACCTGGCTTCCCATCAGGATTAGTTCCAAATTTCAGCTCAGGAGTGGAGACAAATTCCCTGCAAACTCTGAAGCTGATGCAGATCCGAAAGCCCCTTCTCAAGTCGTCTCTACTGGATCAGAATTTAACAGAAGAGGAAATCAACATGAAATTTGTTCAGGATCTTTTGAATTGGGTTGATGAGATGCAGGTAAAAATATTTACTTTACCTGAATTTCAGGCTTTATTGCTACCAGTTTCTTTTTCAAACCTTATATCTTTCTATTTAAAGGTGCAGCTGGACCGCACTGAATGGGGATCAGATTTGCCAAGTGTTGAAAGCCATTTAGAAAATCATAAAAATGTTCACCAAGCTATTGAAGAATTTGAATCTAGCCTCAAAGAAGCTAAGATCAGTGAGGTATGTGCATTTGAAATCTGTATGTATTTCATCCCAGCTTCTGTTCTCCTCTTTCTATAAAAACCCTGTTGCAACAGGGTAAACGATACATTGCTTGTGAATCAGAATTCCTTAAGATTCCTAACCTTGCCATCTTTTTATCCCATGTTATAGATCCAGATGACGGCACCTCTTAAACTAACTTATGCAGAAAAGTTGCACAGATTAGAAAATCAGTATGCAAAACTCTTGGTAAGTTTTTTTAACTTCCTGTTCCCTTTACCTCTATGTGGCAAAGACACGATTCTTACAATGATTCTCCTTGTAAAGAACACATCCAGGAATCAGGAACGGCACCTTGATACACTCCACAATTTTGTAACTCGTGCAACTAATGAGCTTATTTGGTTGAATGAAAAAGAAGAGGGGGAAGTTGCTTATGACTGGAGTGAAAGAAATACCAACATAGCCCGGAAAAAAGATTACCACGCTGTGAGTATGACTTCTGTAACTAGATGTTAAAAATGCATTTCAGGTTTTATCATTTTCTAACATATTTCTTGCTTGTTTCTTTAAATTAGGAATTAATGAGAGAACTTGATCAAAAGGAAGAAAATATTAAATCAGTTCAGGAGATAGCAGAGCAGCTGCTTCTGGAAAATCACCCAGCCCGATTAACCATTGAGGTAAGTCAGAAAGTGTAATAGTCACAGTGGAATACAGACATTTGATTATTACCCTTCAGATTCTTCTATTGTTGATAAATTGAAAAATGCAAACTATCAAACTTCTATTATAACCTGAATCAAAAAGAATGTTTCTGACAGATCATACTGATTTGCCTTCAGTTCTGCTGAAGTGTGTCACCCACTCATCACTTCCAATAAAGGTACTTTGTCAACCCCTGTGGCCAAAGAGATGTAGTACAGTAACTGTAAAGGATCTTGTCTTGACAGGCTTTGAGGTTGATATTTCTTCCTAACCATATGACACTGCCCCAGCGATGTAACCTTACTCGGTCCCATTCACTTACCTAAAATGGGGGAAATTGCTTCTAACCCATAGAGTTGTGTGAGAAGAAGAAGAATGTACTCTTACTATTTAGTTCAGTTCTTGGTACACAGTAGGTTTTCAAGAAGTACTAGTTATTATTTAATTTACTAATTGTATTCATGATCCGGTTTTGTGAGGTGTTTCCTCAGGGTGTAACACACACATTTCAGACCCAGAAGGGGAGGGTTGACCTAGGGTTTATCAGGCTGCCTGTGGGGTGGTGGGGGGTGGGGTGTGTTTACTTTTGGGGCCTGATATCTACTGGTTAGAGTTAGTGACTGTCTGAATGTGCAGGGGGTGATGTAAGAGGGCGAGAAGCATGTAACATGGACAGATGTGGTGTATTTCCAGAGGAAGAAAAATGAAGCTATGCTTAACAATGGGACACGCAATTGAAGAAAGGAATCTGAGAGTCTTTGTTCACTGAAATAAGTCTTCGTGACACAAAAGGTTCATAAAATTCTAGGCCTCACTTGGTGCTCTTGGGAATATTATAGGTGACCTTCTTTCATATAAAAATGTGGTTTTCATCCCCAGGAAATGCTGCATAGGAATGTTAAAGACACAGAAGGTAGGGTGGCACCAGGGAAAGGAAATTAGAATCATGAAGGGTCTGGATATACTTTTCTATGATGATCAACTAAAAGTGGGATAGATATTCTTTGGAGTAGAGGCATGAAAGCTGTTAGGAAATACGATTGTAGGTTGAGAATTTTGATGGGAATGGAAAATGTGGATGTGAACCTGATTACTTTTAGGTAGAGCTGTTAGTCTAATTAACTGAAAGTCTGGAACAATAAAATTAAGCCGTAGTTGTCCTTACGATTCCATGGGCCCATCCAATGTCTTGTGGGCAATGGATAATAGTTAATTATTAACTCTTTTATAGTTTATGTGAAAAAGAAACTAATAATCTGACCATGCATGATGTATCTTTTATAGCCAATTTACTCAAGTAGCTTAATTGGAGGGAGCAGGTAATGTGATCCAGATGTGTTGCCAGATTTCCAGTGCTGCCTTATGCATTCCACCCAAAAAGCTGCCTGGACAGAGCTCAGCAGGAGTGTTTTTTCCAGGAGGAAGGACAGGCTTACATAAGACAGTCATTAGAGCATCAAGGGCGCCCTCTTCCGGAAGCCAGTGAACTGAACCTTAAATATGAAAGGGTGTTTCTTGCATATTTTCTAGTAAGTAGGTGTCTTTTCTACAATATTTTTGCTCTCAGGAAAGAGACACCAAGTGGTAAATAAATATTCAAGTAAAAACGTATGAAATAAAAATTCCTAGTATTATCTTTTCTATTTTTAAATTTTTGGCCGTGTTGGGGTCTTCGTTGCCGCATGTCGGGTTTCTCTAGTTGCAGTGAGCGGGGGCTAGTCTTCGTTGCGGTGTGCGGGCTTCTCATTGCGGTGGCTTCTCTTGTTGCCGAGCACGGGCTCCAGGCACGTGGGCTTCAATAGTTGTGGCACGTGGGCTCAGTAGTTGTGGCTCATAGGCTTAAGTTGCTCCGCAGTATGTGGGATCTTCCCCGACCAGGGCTCGTACCCGTGTCTGCTGCATTGGTAGGCAGATTCTTAACCACTGTGCCACCAGGGAAGTCCCCCTAGTATTATCTTGAATGTAATTCCAGAATTACACTAATAAGGGATTGCTTATGCCCTTTTCCACCCTCCCCAAACAGTCCCAGTAAAAACAAACAAATAAATCACCCCCACCCCTGCCAAGAGCTTCCAGACTAGTTTTGGAAGCAAAGACAGAGAAAACTACAGACCATGTATTTTTGTGTCAGGAGGGGTATTTTATGATCCAGTAATAGAAAAATTCAGAAAAAAGAAAGATGGAGGAAAATGTCATGAAAGAGGCATATCTGAAGATGCCATACAGGCAAGTGTTGGCAGGTGGAGGGTTGGTTTTCTAAAAAGCTGGGATAGCTTGCATCCATTTCTAATATTAAAGAGGTTTTCATGGACAAACAGCCAGAGCTAGCTTTTTCCATATATTTTAAGAAAAAAATGTCAAGAAGCTAAAAATTTGAAAGAAAGTGACTGGACTGATTGAAAAATTTATATTTAAACTTTTAGGGCTGGCTTTGTACAACTGGAAACTCATAGTTTAGAGGGACATTTGACTACCCCGATTTTTCAAGTCTTACTCTGTTAAAGAATTCTTATCATCTATGTAGACACTAGAGTTTTTTATGCTTGAGAAGTAAGTCGTGTGTCTTACTGTCCAGACGGCAACAGTGGCTATGTTTTACCTGTCAGGCCTACCGAGCGGCGATGCAGACGCAGTGGAGCTGGATCCTGCAGCTCTGCCAGTGCGTAGAGAAGCACATAAAGGATAACAGCGCTTATTTCGAGGTATGGAGGCAGAATCACCATGTCGATCGATGGTATTGCAATTTTGGCTGAGTTACAGAAAACATTTCCATAATGTACTGTTAAGATGCATGTATGTAGTGTTCAGGGGAAAGAAACCAAAATGTTTTCTTTGTAGGGTATAGGGATATATGTTCTTCAGGGTAAATGGAAGCATTCTAGTAAGGAAGAAATACTTTAAAAATGCTTAAAATGTCAGAAAATCTTAATTTTGTCCATGCTTCTCTTATTAAGGAACTATTTCATTACAGAGAGCTTTCTTTCTGTTCTTCAGAAATTTTAAAATATTCTTGGAATTTCACCCCTGATTAACAGTTGTTTGGACCCTAAAGTGAAATAGAAGCTCAGTCAAAATAATATCGAACCAAAACCACAGTATACAGAGAAACTTTGTTATATATATATGTATATATTATTTTTCATGTTCTTTTCCATTTTGGTTTATCACAGGATATTGGATATAGTTTTCTGTGCTATACAGTAGGACTTTGTTGTTTATCCATCCTACATATACCAGTTTGCATCTTCTAATCCTAAACTTGCAATCCATCCATCCCCCCCCCCACCTTCCCTCCCCCTTGGCAGCCACCAGTCTGATCTCTATAGACATAAACTTTGGATGGACAGTTAGAATTCATTCATCATCATCCAAGTTCAAGAATTGGTGTTTGGTTAAAGGAATGATTTTGGCTAAGTTGTCTTGTGATCATATTCTGTTCCCATGTAGGAGGGGTCCACACAGGGCTCTGGTACTCGAAACTGACAACTCTGGGCTTTGCTGACATTACGTACACTTTAACTGCCAGTTTTCATCTTTCCTTAGTTTTTCAATGATGCCAAAGAAGCCACGGATTACTTGAGGAATCTAAAAGACGCCATTCAGCGGAAGTACAGCTGTGACAGGTCCAGCAGCATTCACAAGCTGGAGGACCTCGTTCAGGAATCAATGGTATGAACAGGAAAACCTGCAAGTTTCATCAGTGATGTATAGTGAGGACTAGATTAGTGCTTTATTATATTTTCTATGTGCAGAACTTCATGTTTCATTGGTACTCTTGATATTTCTGCCTCAATCAAGCATTTAAACATTCAGTTTTAGTGTTTTTTGGTAACAAATACAACAAAAGTGTTTTTCATGTGATTGCCTGAATATTTTAAAATGCTTTCACTGTGTTGTGTGTGTCTGTGTTTAGTCATTCATTCCATAAATACTTGTTAGCATTTCTGTATCCCAGACACTATTTTAGGTGCTGGGGATAGAACAGTGAACAAAACAGACAAGAATCCTGCTTATATGCCGGGGATGGGGCTCAATAAACATGATAAATTAGTAAATATACATAGTATGTTAGATAGTGGTAAATGCGAAGGAGGAAAGAAACAACCAAACAAAACAAGGGAAGAGAGATGTCAGCGGGGGTGGGGAGGGATTGAAAGCTTAGACCAGGTGGTCAAGGAAGATTCTTCTGGAGAAGTTCGTTTAGGCAAAGCCCTAAAAGAACAGAGTGCACACGTTTTTACTTTTAAAATCCATCTGATTTATTCCCTAGGAAGAGAAAGAAGAGCTTTTGCAGTATAAAAGCACAGTCGCAAGCCTGATGGGGAGAGCAAAAACAATCATTCAGCTGAAGCCAAGAAATCCTGACTGTCCACTCAAAACTTCTATTCCGATCAAAGCCATCTGTGACTACAGACAAATTGAGGTACTTTAACTCCTAGAAACAGACCGGATTCTGGCATTGTTCATATATTTAAAAAATGAGGTCATATTGCTCATTAGTGGTAAAGTTTTCCACCTCAAAAATACAAAAAAAATCCCAAGATTGGATGTGGAAAAAGATGAGTACCACAGTGACCTCATCTTGTTATTCTGTTCTTCTTTTAAAACCAGATAACCATTTTCAAAGATGATGAATGTGTTTTGGCGAACAACTCTCATCGTGCTAAGTGGAAGGTCATCAGCCCCACTGGGAACGAAGCCATGGTCCCGTCTGTGTGCTTCAGTGTCCCTCCTCCAAATAAAGAGGCGGTCGACTTTGCAAACAGGTTTGTGCACACTAACTCCAGATGTAGGCCTGGCTGTGGAATTCTCTGAAGGTTAAAGAAACAATCAGTGCTTTGACAAGGCTCATAGGATCAGGAGGACCTAGAACTAGGAAACCTAGTATATGTCACAAACACAAAGAAAAATTGTAGCATGTGTTCAGAGGGAGTGGAAAGGCTGAATCTGAGTTTTCTTTCGTATATTTCAGAATTGAGCAGCAGTATCAGAACGTCCTGACCCTTTGGCATGAGTCTCACATAAACATGAAGAGTGTGGTCTCCTGGCACTATCTCGTCAATGAAATTGACAGAATCCGAGCTAGCAATGTGGCTTCAGTAAGTATAAATCTGCACATCCACCTAACCTGTCCAAAGATTTGGGCCCCTTGTCTCGAGGGGTGGGTTTTGTATTTTCTCTGAGGTAAGATGGAGTCGAGCAGATCCATGATAATAGTCATTCATTCAATGAATATCTGTCCTATGTCTGCTGTATACGAGGCATCTTCTAAGGACTGGGGAATCTGGAAATCCCATACTTCATTCAGGGCTTACATTTTCATTGGGAGACATGGATGGTATAGTGTTTGGGCATATAGAGATGGGTGTAGTTTGATTTCATTTATTAAATTTTATAGTCTTGTTTTTTCTTATCTTTTAAAACCTAAGATTGTAAATGAAGAAAAAATTAATTTCCAGTGGTTTTCTATTTATGACTATTAACATAAACTCATGTCCCATGAGACCCACTTGAGATCTGTCCTTTTGAAATTTTACTCTTAGTTCTATAATGGATCACTGGTCTTCTTTAGATAAAGACAATGTTACCTGGTGAACATCAGCAAGTTCTGAGTAATCTACAGTCTCGTTTTGAAGATTTTCTCGAAGATAGCCAGGAATCCCAAATATTTTCAGGTTCAGATATAACACAACTGGAAAAGGAGGTTAATGTGTGTAAGCAGTATTATCAAGAACTTCTTAAATCTGCAGAAAGAGGTAAAGCATGGGAATCCTTGCCTTTTTTTCTCCATGGGTGTTTAGTCCAGGCTATTTTCTGCTATCAATGGGAATCTCAGTCTTAGGTATATTTTGTCAATCCACCTGTAATAGGTAGAAGCAATGATTGGAACATTAAATGCCTGTTTGAGGTAGGAAGATTCAAGGAGGGATTCAGTTATTTCCAAATGATGAATTAATAAAAAGATGTCAACCAAGTCGTATGACAATGAATTCTTAGTGTATCTACTTTTAAACATTTTCACTGTTTTGCAATGTAATGTTCAGAGTGATGATCTTTTAGTTTCAGAAAAGTTTCAATTATTTTTCCGTATACCAAACTTGGATTTTTTTTAAGACTTTTTCTTAGAGGAGTTTTAGATTCGCAGCAAAACTGAGAGCAAAGGGCAGAGATTTCCTATAACCAAACCTGAACTTTATACAGGGGTTGAAGGAAAAGATTTTGTCTTGTTAACTTTTGTTAAATATAAATTTTATTCCAAACACTTGATATAACTTAGAGACCAAAAAAACTTAGTAGTAATACTCTATTTAAAAAATTTTTAAACATTAACATAATCTTTACCTTTCATTGTAAAGGATTTAATTTAGTTTTTATTACTAATCTGCTACTAACATAATTCACATTTTTGTGAACACAAAACAGAGCAATATATTACTTTCCTTAGACATCATAAATCAGATATTGGTACTTTAAGTGGTGTTGGGGAAATTTTATTAAATCTTCATAAATTGTAATGTCCACGATTTCAAGATTTATATCCTTGGGGTGGATTTGTGGTGATAACTGGTAACATTAGTTTGACTAGCTGTGTTTTAGTAGTAGTAAAACTGCCGTGTTAAATCATGAACGAGAACATCCAAAAGATAGAAAATGAGGTATTTTCTAAACATTACATTTGTTTTCACAGAGGAGCAAGAGGAATCAGCTTATAATCTCTACATCTCTGAAGTCCGAAACCTCAGGCTTCGGCTTGAGAGCTGTGAAGACCGTCTCATCAGACAGATCCGCACCCCCCTGGAGAGAGACGACCTTCACGAAAGCGTGTTCAGAATCTCAGAGCAGGAGGTAAGGCTGAGAAGCGCGTGGGGACAAGATTAGCACAGATTACTGTCTTAATGACCTTTACTGTCGACTCTGCGACCTCTCACACGCTCCCTTTGCCAGGGGTCACTTGGTGAGGTCTGCCTATGTACTTAACGCTGATGGCAGACGAGGATTCTGTAATGCAGTTCTCTCTCTCACTTGGGTAAACACAGGAACACGTGCTTTCTCACCCATTTATGTGGAGGCTGCGAGGGCTTCTCACAGTTTCTCACCTGCTCGATGCGCAAGCGCTGAATTAGATGTTTGGGCCCGAGGAGATGGACAGTGAGGGAATGATTGATTATGAAACTTGACTGCTTTGGCTTCATTTCTTTGATAAAGTAAAAGTAAAGAGTATGTAAATGTCTTGCAACTAGAGATGATCATACTAAGTGAAGTAAATCAGAAAAAGACAAATACCGTATGTTATCACTTATATGTGGAATCTAAAATACGACACAAATGAACATATCTACAAAACAGAACCAGACTCACAGACATAGAGAACAGACTTGTCGTTGCCAAAGGGAAGGGGGGTGGGGGAGGGAAATACTGGGAGTTTGGGAGTAGCAGATGCAAGCTATTATATATAGAATGGATAAACAATAAGGTCCTACTGTATAGCACAGGGAACTATATTCAATATCCTGTGATAAACCATGATGGAAAAGAATATGAACAAAATGTATGTATGTGTTTAACTGAATCACTTGGCTGTACAGCAGAAATTAACACAACATTGTAAATCAGCTACACTTCAATTAAGAAAAAAGAATACGTACGTGTTTAAGTTAAGGGTCATAATGGGAAATGTGTATTTTTAAAGTGTTTGAAGAAAGAGACACCATCTGGAGTGATAGCCTAATCCTCATGTTTGTTCTCTGTTGTGTAGAAACTAAAGAAAGAGCTGGAGCGACTTAAAGGCGATTTGGCCACAATCACGAGTAAATGCGACGACTTTTTCAGTCAAGCGGCCGCCTCTTCCACGGCTCCCACCTTGCGATCCGAGCTCAGCGTGGTCGTCCAGAGCATGAACCACGTCTATTCCATGTCCTCCACCTACATAGAGAAGTATGGAACCACTGCCTTAATAGAAATCATCTAAACTGGCTTCATAAAAGTGCCACTTATATATATAGGCTGTTTAGCCAAAAATGTTCATTTTTAAGAATACAAAATATTTTTCTTAATAACAAATATATTAAATATTTCTGTGGACTTATGATGCATCTTCATGCTGAAAGGGAATGTGAGCCCTCAGAGACTAGAGCATTAATGATCTTCCCACATGTTGCCTGTAGTTTTGGTAGCTCAGCTGTTGTAGCCTATAGAACTTTCCTCCCAGGCTTGGTCTAAATTAGGTTTGAAAGAAGCCCCTCTGCTGTTGGAATCTCCTGCTGAAGACCACTGTGGGGGCAGGACATGGGTTCTGTTAGAAGACCGTTAGCAGGATGTTAATCCTTTTTTAAAAATTTTATTGAAGTATAGTTGGTTTACAGTGTTGTGTTATTTACTGCCGAGTCACCGCTACAGAAAAAGTGATTCAGTTATACACATATATACATTCTTTTTCATATTCTTTTCCATTGTGGTTTATCCCAGGATATTGAATGTAGTTCCCTGTGCTCTACTGTAGGACCTTGTTGTTTATCCATTCAGTATATAACAGTTTGCATCTGCTAACCCCAAACTCCCACTCCATCCCTCCCCTAACCCCCTCCCCCTTGGCAACCACAAGTCTGATCTCTATGTCTGTGAATCTGGTTCTGTTTCATAGATAAGTTCATTTGTGTCATGTTTTAGATTCCACATATAGGTGCTATCATATGGCATTTGTCTTTCTCTGTTTGACTTACTTAGTGGGATGTTAATCTTGTAATAAAAGTGTCAGTGTCTCGGGATGAAGACCATGCTGCATCATGCACCCTCATGGTGCTTTGGGACTGTATTGTGGGAAAATAAACACTTACCAAAAGGGGGTGTTGTTTAATTCTCTTTTTCAGGTTGAAAATTGTCAACTTGGTGTTAAAAAACACTCATGCTGCAGAAGCCCTTGTAAAATTCTATGAAACTAAACTGTGTGAAGAGGAAGCAGTTATAGCTGACAAGAATAACATTGAGAATCTAATGAGTACTTTAAAGGTATGCCTTTCACTGCTGGCTATTTTTTAAGATTATCCTTTAAAAGTATTTCTCTAGCACTTGGCCCAGGTCTTCAGACATCAAGCATTAAATACCTGAACTTGAATACATTTCTGTCCATTCCATGTCCTGTCTCTGTAGTACCATGGCTTACTGTAAATGAGTGTGTTCATTCATTTTTAGTTTGAGGTGAGTTCTTTTCATTTGAAGTTTGGATCTTTTTGACAGTAGGTTTTTATAGTCTGTTCATGTCGGCAGCAAGAGGAGTTGAAGCTAAAAAGTAAATTATTGGTAACAGATTTTCTTGTGGAAAGAGGCAGTTATTTTAAGAAATCAAGATGAGTAGAGTAGTTAATCTAAGAAGGAAAAAGGCTGATAGTTATACTCGTCTGTTTCTCTTCTTCCATTTATAAAGCTCTGAGTAAAGATATTGTAAACCAATTGTGAGAAGTTTTCTCAGTGATTTTTTAATGCATGTGTTCATTTTTAAACAATGAGATCAGTAGATATTTAAAAAACAAACAATGAAAAAGACTTACCGAGGTAGCAGACTTGCTTATGAAATATATTTTATTTTATTGATGTGCAAATTTCGTTAGACTGAACTCTATAAAACTGTTGTTTTTTTTAGGTCAAAGTACAGTCAAATATTGGCAATTTTATAAGGTTCAAGCTAATGTAATATTTTGTATATGAAAGATATTCTTTCCATTGTCTGATTTTATAGCAGTCATTTGTAAATGAATGGTAAAATTAGGTGAATAATGTGTTTACACAATGAGCGGTTGATACGTTTTTGTAACTTTATAAATTGATCTATTTTAGCAATGGAGATCTGAAGTGGATGAAAAAAGAGAAGTCTTCCATGCACTGGAGGATGAGCTACAGAGAGCAAAGACCATCAGTGATGAGATGTTTAAAACCTACAAAGAGCGTGACCTTGACTTTGACTGGCACAAAGAAAAAGCAGATCAGTTGGTTGAGAGGTGGCAGAATGTTCATGCTCAGATTGACAACAGGTTAGCACCCTTTTCATTCAGTTTTAGCTCAGATTTATTCTCTGCATTCTGGGTAAAGTCTAAATGTATTAGGCTTTTTACTTCCGTATGTAATTCATTCCATAGAGTTAATTTCCATATGTAGTTAATTGTGTTAATTGCAAGAGCTCTGTCCAATTACATTTCTTTTTTATAGGGTGGCCTTTAGTAAGATATTTAACTTCCAAGTAAGTTATTTTTCTGTTCTGTGTTATTACAACTGTTTATGTACTCTGGCATTTATATAGTTAATCTACTTGCCTTTTCTGAAGGAAAAAACAATGTATTCTCTAATTATTAGAGAATTCTCTAATTATTACCACTGGTAATATCAAAATAACCATAACTTAGTAAGAGGAGGGTGGGTCATGCATTTCCTAGGGCCGGATGTAGCATCTATACTAGACAGGAGGCGTAAAGAAACTGAAATGTCCTAATGCTCATTTTAATCAAAGAGACAAGAAAGTCAAAATCATTTGCCCACTGACTGAAATAAAAAAGTGAAAAGAAATGGGATGGTTTTGGGGGCTCATCTTAAAAGAAATGGAATAGTGTTCCTTCTCATTCATTTTTTGTTTTTATTAATGCAGCTAAAATGCATTTATTATATAGTACCATTTGTGAGAAATAAATTATGTTTAAATATTTAGTATCTAATCTCTAAAATACATGATCTGTAGGTTTAATGTAGTGGTTTTAAAATCATAGAAACTGGGGTGTTTAATCACAGTTCCTAGAAAGTACCCTCTGAGTCCATGTTGAACCATTCATTGCTACCATGTCATTTTTTCAGAAGTGAACTGCCATTGCTGCAAACTTTAGGTCTTCAAGACTTGCTGATTGATAATTACTATGGTTAACTTTCCAGTTTTCCTGCTTTTTAGCTTTAGTCTCTCGGGCTTGTCCCTAGAATAATCAGTACCGATAAATTGCACAAGTCCTGGAGAAAAAGAATTTGTATTCAACCCAAGGCAGTGTAGGTGCCCTTGGAGATGGGCCTGGGATGCTGTGGCCTCGAATTCTCGACACACCCCTGTTGTTGTGCTTAGTGCATCTTAGGACAGTAATACTTTGTCCCTCCCTTTTTTTCTACACCTTCCACCTTCCTATTGGTTACTCTTGGAAACCGTGACTATTCCTTTGTTAACCTCTTAGGTTACGGGACTTGGAAGGCATTGGGAAGTCGCTGAAATACTACAAAGATACCTATCACCCTTTAGATGACTGGATCCAGCAAGTTGAAACTACTCAGAGAAAGATTCAGGAAAACCAGCCTGAAAACAGTAAAACCCTAGCCACACAATTGAATCAACAGAAGGTGTGTAAACACAGTTCCTTGTGCTAGGGTTGTGTCTGCATTTGGTCACTCAGACCTTGACCTTCCTTTCTCTTGTTAGTAAGATAAGTCAGCAACTATTTCAAGGAAGGCAGGGAATAAATCAGAAATGTTAAAAATTTGCACTCAAACCTACATCCATCCCTTATTTTGATTTAAGAAAGTTGCATGTTGCGACAGTTCAAGTTTCTAATGATCCTTTAATCGTAGGTATGGAAATCTCTCTGGTACTTTGCTGGCTGCAATAGTTTCATGGGATCCTAAATTTAAAAAAAAAATGGTTAGTCATAGAAAATTAAACAGCCACATGTGACCAAGAGTTAAATGCTTTGAGATTTTTGTTCCATCTTGAGGGCCAGTAATTTCTAGCTCTCTTTAGATCAGGATTAGGTGGGGGATAAGGGTTTCAAGTCTACTTGTGGATAATTCCCATGGAGTTTAGTAATTTCTGCTTTGGAAGCCTCATGAGGGGGTGTCACATAGTGGCTTAATCTTGAAAGCTTGGACTTTACCCAATGAGGCAGATGACATTAAGTGCAGTGGGGTAGAGGGAATTCCCTGGCAATCCAGCGGTTAGGACTTGGTGCTTTCACTGCCGAGGGCACAGGTTCAATCCCTGGTTGGGAAACTAAGATCCCATAAGCCATGTGGTGCAGCCAAATAAATAAATCAACCAATAAATAAAGGCTACAATTAAAAGAAAAAGTGCAATGGGATAGAGAGCTGTAGTCTTAAGTGATGTAGATATTTCTTAGTGCCTGAGATCTCAAGTTGTTGGATAGTATAGGGTTCCTTGTCCTTTTTCTCCTAACCTGTGTGTGCTTATAGATGCTGGTGTCTGAAATAGAAATGAAACAGAGCAAAATGGATGAGTGTCAGAAATACGCAGAGCAGTACTCCACTGCAGTGAAGGTGAGAAGACCAGTTCCTTGCATCAGATTTCATGTTCAGATATTCAGGGAGGTGCTTCTACGGTATACTTTTAAAGCCTTTGCAGGTCATTCAGTCTGTGTTAAAAAGTGAAACAGAGAATCTTCACTTATCTGTTAATTCTTTATGAAAGTGTGAGTCACGTGATGACTCCTGGTTCTTTCATTCTCTCTCTGTGTCACACACGTGCACAGCCTGGCCACACCCCCATGTGCACCAGAATAAAATGTAGCTCTGTAATCCGCCTCTTACCATTTTGCTTCCCCTCTCCCCTCCTTGCTGGAGTGTTCCATGCAAGTATTGCTGGAGTACTCCATGGAAGTATTGCTGGAATATTCCATGGGAGAACGTCTACCTTGTGCTCTAAGTCACCACACCTCAGCTTCACCCATTCAGATCTGGAGTCCCGTTTCCTAACTAGAGGAGAGGGAGGCTGAAAATAACTGGCACGCTGTCCCTATATGTCTCCATGAACTTCTAAAGAGACTTAGGAACTTTCCTGGCCACCCTAAATGTTTCTGATTTTTATTACCACCTTGGAAACATGTCAGGATTGGATTGATTCTTGAAAATGTAGTTTTGCAATATTTTCTTGACTTATTCAGTGAAAGTAGATGCCCTTTCTCTGCATCAAATCACTATAGAATGAAGGGTTAGTGCTTTGCTTTAATTAATCTTACCATTTCCTTTATACAGGACTACGAATTACAAACTATGACCTACCGGGCTATGGTGGATTCACAACAAAAGTCTCCAGTGAAACGCCGGAGAATGCAGAGCTCGGCAGACCTCGTCATTCAAGAGGTGATACCCGTCCAGAGATGGGGAGGGTGTAAAAGAGAGAAGCAACACCTTAGCAATTTTACATTTATATATTTGTATTGTGGTAAAATGTCCATAATAGAAAATTCACCATTTTAGCCATTTTTAAGCATACAATTCAGTGGCGTTCAGTACATTCGTAATGTTGTACAACCTTGAACACAATCCATTTCCAGAACATTCCATCATCCCAAACAGATGCTCTCTATCTATAACAATGCATCTTATTAAGGGTTTTAAAAAACCTTTGAAAATCTTCATTCAAGATGAATGAATTGCAGAGAATAATAAATGTGTATCATGATCAAATTTAGAAGAGGATTTTGCCATCACTGTGGTTTGCACAGCAGTAATCTCGTTCCTACTCGGTTATCATTGCTGGGGAGTCGTGAACTTCCCTGTCCCATAGACTAGTTAATATTTTAATTATTACTCAAGTGTTCATTCAGCTCATTTAGGGCAACTGGAGATTCTGTTTTTATTTTTATTTTTCCTTACTTGCAGTTCATGGACCTGAGGACCCGGTATACGGCTCTGGTCACCCTCATGACACAATATATTAAATTTGCTGGGGACTCATTGAAGCGTCTGGAGGAGGAGGAGGTAACCATTAACCATGGGCAGGTTACTGAAAAGGAGCCACGAGAGGGTTTCATGATAAACTCACGTGGTTGAGAGCTGATGTATGAGTGATTAATTATAAAATTACAGTGAAAAACAGTAGAGGCGTAGGATTTTTTGGTTTGTTATTAAGATTCTCTCGAACTGAAAAACATTACAAAAAAAAAAAAGGAACAACCTTTTTGGAAAAAAAATTTTTTACTCTAGGTCTCTAGTATGAGAGCGTTAATGTCGTTAAGTGGTTCTATTTAAATTATGGAATGTTGGCAGTTTAGCAGAATGTTTTTCAGTTTTCTCACAGTTGAGAAGTATTGTTCTTTGAAGTATAGTTACTACTGTTATGATATCTGCAGAAATATTACATAAACACATTTTTTTATGCATTTTAAATTAATTTACATCTTCAAGGATTTAAAACATGAAAGCCATTAAGTTAGAAGTAGCAGGTGTTTATACAAAATGGTAGTACTTTTTAAGAATTGTGGGGGGGGTTATTTTGTTTTTGTTTTTAGTTTTGCCAAAAAGATATGGTGTATATTAAAAAGACTAAGTACCATTCTAATTTGGAGAACTTCAGTGCCTTTGATTATGCATTTAAAATATATTCAGAAACAGAAAGAATAAGGAGTTATTTATGGAAATATATTTTCATAAAACGCTATTGTATCTAATTTTGAAAGTATGCTCTGCTCTATTATCTTAATACGCTTTCTGTTCCTAACCTCAGAACAGACAAAAATAGTAAACCAAATGCTGTAGTAAGTAAATTGTGGGGCATTAGCCATTTAAATTAGACCGTTGTTGAAATTCTGTAGGTGACTGTACTTAGTATAACTCCATTCATATAATGAGAGAACCAAAATGGTAGTAAATGTCTAATAGATGTTGCTTTCTTAGTTTCTAAAATTATGACCGCTTTTGTAAACTACTTTTGTCTGTTCAGAGTTAATAGTTTTCGGCAACTAAATCACTAACATGGCTACTTGCAAGTCTTTATAACTAACTTCCTTTGGGTTTAGAAAGGAGAACCAGAATATTTTCACATTCAAATAATTGGCATACACTTCTCATCTATGAAGGAAAGTCCATATTTTTTTACATTCTTAATTTTTAAGAGATACATATGATTCCATTTTAAATGGTATACAGATCTTTTAAATTGTGTACTTTGTAGTTAAATGTAATATAAATAATTTAAGCCCTTCCCTTTCTTACAATGTATGTCTGCACATATATGAGCCAATTTGCTCAATGTATCTGATGAAGTAGAATAGTAGAAGTTGATAGAACCAAAAGATATTTCAAAAAGCCTGAAATATATCCAAAATTATGCTTGTCATCCTTTGAAATATAAAAGATTATGTTGAATTTAAAGTCAAAACAATGTAGCTTATGGAAGACCATGCAAAGATTATTATAATTTAAAGCAAATTTTAAAATTCCTTGTTAAAAATTCACCACTTAAGGATATTAATAATGGAATATCTTACAAAAGATACATAGCTCAGTTTTCAGATTCCAAAGAGTAGTGTTTCTGAAACTGGGTCTATCTATACTCACATGAGAGATCTTGGTCAGAGAGCAGAATTTTCCATGGTAAACATGAAATCAAAGAGGGATTCAAGTTAATTTCAAAGATAATACCAAACTAGTTACAGAAATATTAGTAGAGTGTCTGTAATAGATAGGTGGATAAAGATATTTCTCCAGTCTTTGTTGATCACAAAATATATTAAATGTTAATTGCTGAGATTAAAGGACAGCATGTCTCCTTGGGGAACATTTAGATAAAACTTGAAGTTATTTTTATTTGAATAAGTTTGAAATATACAAGAAAGCAAATCAGCAATAGGACTAAATTGTTTCTAGTAATTTTTCTAATATTTGCTAAAAAATTCAGAGTTATCCAGGCAACATGAGATTATTATCAGTCACTAAAATGACTCCAAAACACTGAGAGTTTAACAACAGACATTTTTTTCTGAGAGAATTTTCATTTTTTTAAACCTTAGAACATGACCAAGAAAAAAAGGGAGGGACTCACAACTTCTGAGCAACAGCTAAGTTTTAAACAGAGTTTGATGAGGAATTGAGAAAGACCCTTTTAGAAATCATCTGCTGAAAACATGTTGAACACCTAATGTGTAAGCAGATAGAATGCTTCAGTATCACTGAGAGTTGACCCTGATAAGAAAATAAAGAAAATAGAACACTAAATATTGCAGGCTGTGATGAGATTTTTTTTTCATATGAATTCTTATTAAAAATCATATTTAGGTTAGCAAAGGAAACATCTAAAATTCTCATCAAGATTATTGGGGATCAAGAAATGAGAGGAAGAAAAATAAGATGCATGGTCTATAATACAAACTAAATTCTTGAGATTTACCAGGGCTTTTCCATGAAAATAAAATCTGCTATTTAGAATAATTTCCCTCCTTTTGTTTAAATTATTTCTAACTATGATGATTTTGAGCTGATGATATGACACTAATAACCTTATGGTATTAATAAAGAGAAATTAAATTGTGATTATAAACTAGCCCTGATCATGTTCTGTAGTCAAGTGTATTTCTCCCAGCTGAGATTGATTCTGTAATCAGTAAACAAATTTTCTTAATTGGATCTGAATCCCTAAGTACACTTTTACAAGCATTTATATTTAACAAATATCTTTATGTTTATGGAGTATCTGAAGGTTCTTGTCAAAGTGCATTCATATGAGCCATGTCATTAAGGACAACAACAAGATCAGTGAGTATATGAAGCACATCTTTTCTAAAGCCACCAGGGACTATAGGTGCCTTTGCATTAGCAATTCTGACTATTGTAAGTATCAGGGCAAATATAAATTAGTGAGGCATTTGATTGTAGAAATTACAGATTTTTATATAATTTTCCTCCTTCCATATGTTAAGTATTATTTCCTCAATTGGCTCTCTGTTCCAAAGTTCTGTATCTTGCTTCTTTCACCATTAAGACAGGAGAATGTAAATATCATTTCAAATTTCCATTGGGCTAGAAAATGAAAACTAAATTCTCTAATGTCATTCAGTTCCTATACATCGTATGTTCTTCTCAGCCCACAGGACTGAGTTGTGTGTGAGAGCAGAAAGAGAACTGTTGTGAGAATTTTGGTTCCTACTTTGTCACTTGCCTATTGTGTGAGTTTTCAAAATTATTTAACCTCCCTAGACCTCAGTGTCCTCATCTGGGGTGAGGGTCATACTGTAAGGTTCCTTCTTGCTGTAAAATTCTGAGCTAGCTAATTTTAAAAGCAGAATTATTCCTAAGAGACCAAAAAAAAAAGAAAGAAAAGATTCCTTGATTTAGAAAACCTGACATGCAGGGTTTTTTGTCTTCTCCGACTGTTGACTTTCTGAAGCTTCTTCTCTGCAGATGGTGGTGGGGTTGGTGGTGGGGTTTGTTCTGCCTTTGGTTTCACTGGTCTGTGTAAGTCCTTTCATGAGCATGGCTTCAGATTCTTAAAGACAGATTGGAGTCGAATGGGTTTGACCCTTCTGAACGTCTCTCATAGATGAAAAGGTGTCAGGAGGCTTCTGAGCACGGGGTGTATTCAGATCTGCTCCAGCGGCAGGAGGCGACGATGCTGGAGAATCGCAAACTCACGGGGAAGATAACAGAGCTGGAGAGGATGCTGGCTGAGCTTGAGAAGCAGAAGTCCCGGGTTGAGGAGGAGCTTCCAAAGGTCAGGGAGGCAGCAGAGAACGAGCTGAGGAAGCAGCAGAGGGATGCAGCGGACATCACCCTGCAGAAGATGCGGGCGGAGGGCGAGGCCCAGAGGTACCGCCGGGAGCTGGAGGCCGTTGAGGGGGAGAAGGAGGCGGCGCAGCGTGAGCTGGAGCGCGTGCGGAGGCTCGCGGCCGAGGCCGAGGCCCAGAGGGAGGCCGTGCAGAGGAACCTGAGTGGCTTCCGGAAACAGCTGGAGGAGCACACCGCCACCAGGAGGGCCCTGGAGAACCATCTGAAGAGGAAAGACTCCAGCCTCCACGAGGTGGAGCAACAGAAAGATAAGCTGATGGAGGAACTAAGGAGAAAGAAGGACCACGAAGAGGAGCTCCTGAAGCTGGTCGAGCAGATGGAGAAAGACCTCACGTTCCAGAAACAGGTGGCGGAGAAACAGCTGAAGGAAAAGCAGAAAATTGAATCGGAAGCCAGAAGAAAAATAATCGAGATGCAGTGTTCGTACAAAGAAAACCCACTGCCAGCTTGTACGAGCACCCAGGCTGAGGAACTGAAGCAGCAGGTGGATGAGCTGACAGTGGCCGATAGAAAGGCTGAGAAGGACATGAGGGAGCTGAAGTATGAACTCAGTGCCCTGCAGCTCAAGAAAACTTCATCGGAGGAGAAGGCTCGCTTGCTCAAAGAAAAACTGGGTGAAACCAGCAATGCACTGAGATGCCTCAAGCTGGAGTTGGAAAGGAAGGACCAGGCGGAGGAGGGGTTCTCTCGGCAGCTCCGGGAGCTGGACAGGCAGCTGAGCCAGACCACAGGGAAGGCAGAAGAGGTCAGGCAGGAGGCCAATGACCTTAAGAGGATAAAGCACAACTATGAGCTAGAACTGGAATCTCTGCAGGAGGAGAAAGGAAAGCTGCAGAGGGAGGTGGACCGGATCACCAGGACACAGGCCATCACCAAGAGGAGCATCCAGCATTTAAATTCACAAGTTACTTCTTTGCAGGGTGACAAGGACTTCTCTGGCGAAAGAGCACGATCCTGCCAGAGAAAGTCAGATCACCTGAAAGAACAATTTGAGAAAAGCCACGCGCAGTTGCTTCAAAATATTCAAGCCGAAAAGGAGAATAATGAGAAAATCCAAAAGCTTAAAGAGGAATTGGAGAGAAGTAATGACTGTGCAGACACACTAAAGCACAAAGTGGATGAGCTCACCAGACAGAATAACGAAACCAAGTTAATGATGGAGAGAATTCAGGCAGAATCGGCAAATGTGGTCTTAGAGAAACAAGCCATCCAGCAAAGATGTGAAGCACTGAAAATCCAGGCGGATGGTTTTAAAGACCAGCTTTGTGCCACAAACAAACACTTGCACAAACAGACGAAAACGGAACAGGATTTCCAGAGGAGGATCAAATGCCTGGAAGAAGACCTGGCCCAAAGTCAACATTTAGTGAGTGAATTTAAGCAGAAGTGCGACCAGCAGGACCTCATCATCCAGAACACGGAGAAGGAGGTGCAAAGTCTGAGTGCTGAGCTAAGTGCATCCAAAGAGGAGAAACGCCTTGGGGAGCAGGCAGTGCAGATGCAGTGGGCACAGGTGCAGGACCTGAACGACAGATTGAAAAAGGTGCAAGACGAACTGCACTTAAAGGTCCTAGAGGATCAGGTGACCCACAGGAAGATGGTTCTGTTTCAGGAGGAATCTGAGAAATTCAAACGTTCTGCAGAGGAGTTTCGGAAAAAGATGGAAAAACTGATGGACTCCAAAGTTATCACGGAACATGATATTTCGGGCATCCAGCTTGACTTTGTGTCTCTCCAGCGGGAAAACTTCAGGGCACAAGAGAACGCGAAGCTCTGTGAAACAAATATCCGAGAACTTGAGAGGCAGCTCCAGCAATATCGTGAGCAGATGCACCGAGGGCAGAATGGGGAGGCACCTCACTACCAGAAATGTCGGAAGCTCACAGATGAGCTGGTCGCCCAGAAACGGGAGGTGGAAAACCTGAAGCAAAAGATGGATCAGCAGATAAAAGAACAGGAGCATCAGTTAGTGATGCTCCAGTGTGAAATCCAGAAAAAGAACCCAGCCTTCAAGACACATCTTGAGATGGCAGTGAAGGAGTATCAGCGCCCAGGGGACTTCTCCTCCTCTCCCTCCATGGCCAGGTCCCCTCTACAGAGGTGGACTCAGGAACCACAGCTTTCGGAGGAAAGATGGCAACATCGGGGTGCTGAACAGATGCAGAAGGAGGGCCAGGGCGGGCCATCAGGGGCTCCGGTTGAGAAAGAGAAGAGTCAGCAGTGTTACTCTGAATACTTTTCTCAAACAAGCACCGAATTACAGATAACTTTTGATGAGATGAACCCTGTTGCAAGACCGTCAGAAATCGAGAAGCTAAGAAATCAAGGTCTGTACAATTCCAGACACGCTGTCAGGTGTCAAGATGACAAGTGTGAAATAGACCTGGTGACGCTTCTGGCACCCTTAGAGGTATACCCTGGATTCTGGAACCTTGTCAGCTACCCTCTGTCAGGTTTCCGCTCTTGTTTCCTTTCTCTGCTAGGCTACATTTTTTAACCGTGCTGAATGTGAGTGGCTCTTTGTAGTCCAACAGAAAATCATGCTATCATTTTCTAGTGATTTACTTGAATCTTTACTACAAACTACAGTCTTCAATTTTTAAATGTTTGAGATGAAAAACACAGAGGTCATGGCTATCCTGTCATATCTGTGGGATTCTATTCCGAAAAATTTGACCCTAAAAAAAAAAACTAGAAAAACCAAGCAGTTAACTTTAATTTCTAACACGTTTTGTGGACAGATTTTACCTCCTGTCTTTTTTAGACATAGCATTTTAATACCTTAATTGTCATCTAAAGTTTAAACTTCAGACTGTCAAAATAATATTTCTTGTTCCTGAACCCTCTTGGGCTTGAAAGTGTTCTTCTCTTATCTCATCTTTGTTATTCTAGGAATTATATTTGGATTAAGAGTGGGTAACATGACAATGTTCTTTAGATGACTTTTAACGTCTTATAAATTCCCGTTACAGATAGCTAAGAACAAGCAGTATGCTATGCACACAGAAGTCACGGCATTAAAGCAAGAAAGGAGCCCAGTCCCCGGTGCTGATGAATGGCTGCTTGAAGGGTGCAGGGCACAGGGTGGACTCAAAAGAGATTTTCTTAAGAAGGGCTCAGAACCAGAAACCTTTCAGAACTTTGGTGGTGATCATGCATGCTTGGTCAGGGATGATGAGTTTCAGTTCCAAGGGCTCCGGCACACTGTGACGGCCAGGCAGTTGGTCGAAGCTAAGCTTCTGGACATGAAAACAGTTGAGCAGCTGCGACTTGGCCTTAAGACCGTTGAAGAAGTCCAGAAAACTCTGAGCAAGTTTTTGACAAAAGCCACCTCCATCGCAGGGCTTTACCTAGAATCCACAACAGAAAAGATTTCATTTTCCTCAGCTGCCAAGAAAATCATCATCGATAAGATGATGACTTTAGCATTTTTAGAAGCTCAGGCGGCCACGGGTTTCATAATTGACCCCCTTTCAGGGAAGACCTATTCTGTTGAGGATGCAATCCTTAAAGGTGTGGTTGACCCCGAATTCAAAATCAGGCTCCTTGAGGCAGAGAAGGCGGCCCTGGGGTATCCATGTTCTTCTAAGACACTGTCAGTGTTCCAAGCCATGGAAAATAGAATGCTTGACAGGCAAAGGGGCAAACATATGTTGGAGGTGCAGATTGCCAGTGGGGGCGTCATCGACCCCGTGAGGGGCATTCGGGTTCCTCCAGAAGTTGCCCTGCAGCAGGGGCTGCTAAATAACGCCATCCTGCAGTTTTTACATGAGCCATCCAGCAACACTAGAGCCTTTCCCAATCCCAATAATAAGCGAACCCTGTATTACTCAGAGTTACTGCGCATGTGTGTCTTTGACGTAGACGGGCAGTGCTTTCTGTTTCCATTTGGGGAGAGGAACATTTCCAATCTCAATGTAGCGAAAACTCACAGGATTGCTGTCGTCGATACTAAGACAGGAGCAGAACTGACTGCCTACGAGGCTTTCCAGAGAAACCTGATTGAGAAAAGTACCTACCTTGAGCTGTCAGGGCAGCAGTATCAATGGAAGGAAGCCACGTTTTTTGAGTCCTATGGGCGTCCCTGTCGTGTACTGACTGATACTAAGACAGGATTACAGTTCAGTATCAGCGAGGCCATAGAGCAGGGAACCATTGACAAAGCCTCCATCGAAAAGTATCAGGAAGGCTTCCTCACACTCACAGAACTTGCTGATTCCTTGCTGAGCAGGTTAGTCCCCAAGAAGGACTCGCGCAGTCCAGTGGCAGGGTACTGGCTGACTTCTAGTGGGGAAAGGATCTCTGTGCTAAAGGCCACACGTCGGAATCTGGTTGATCGGATCACCGCCCTCCGATGTCTTGAAGCCCAAGTCAGTACCGGGGGCATCATTGACCCTCTGACCGGCAAGAGGTACCGGGTGGCCGAGGCCTTGCACAGAGGCCTGGTGGACGAGGGGTTTGCGCAGCAGCTGCGGCAGTGTGAGTTAGTCGTCACGGGGATCAGTCACCCTATCAATAACAAAGTGATGTCAGTAGTGGAAGCTGTGAGTGCAAATATCATAAGTAAGGACATGGGAATCCGCTGTCTGGAATTTCAGTACTTGACAGGGGGGCTGATTGAGCCCCAGGCCCAGGCCCGCTTGTCGATTGAAGAAGCCCTCCAAGTAGGGATTATAGATGTCTTCATTGCTACAAAGCTCAAAGATCAAAAGTCCTATGCCAGAAACATCCTCTGTCCTCAAACGAAAAGAAAGTTGACTTATAAAGAAGCCTTAGAAAAAGCTGATTTTGATTTCCACACAGGACTTAAACTCCTAGAAGTGTCTGAGCCCTTGATGACAGGGATTTCCAGCCTCTACTATTCTTCACAATAGGACCTGTTTATAGAACCAGAGTCAGGGGTGATGCTGTCTAGTTCTTCTGCTTTGTCCACAGCTTGATGGTATGAGATCCACGGCCTAGTAATTGTGTGACATGCTTGAAGCACTGTTAATTTCTTGAGGGCTGGAAACACCTGACTGCTCAGAAGAGAGAATACTTTTAATTTAAAAATTTTTTTAGATAAAGTTTTATTGGAATGCAGACACATTGTTGTGTACATATTGTCTTTGGCTACTTTTGGGTACAAGGACGGAGTTGAGTAGTTCTAACAGTAACCATATGGCTCACAAAGCCTAAAATATTTGCTCTCTGGTCCTTTCCAGAATAGTTTGCTGTCTCCTGATCTGGAAGAATTTGCATCACTCCTTTAGACTAAACGTGAGGAGGCTTGGATTTTAGACTCCATTCTGCCCAAGAGAGAATACTTTTAAAATGGAAAATAACAAAAGATTTACTGCTCTTCATAATGGTTCCATTTAGCTTTGAGATTCGTTTTTTGACTCCTACCCAAACTAAATAAAAGTATTTTACCTGGAATATGGGATAAGCTTGAGGATCTCCAGCGAGTTTACAGCATCCTTTCTTCAGAACTCTGCATCACTGCCTGGATCCAGCCTGGTGTCAGGGTTCCCATTTATTAAATGATTCATTACACTCACTGAAAGAGCACTTAAAAAAGAACCGTGGAATCGCAGAGGAAAATGTAAACTTGTTCTCACATCCGTGAGGCTGTAGTGTTTCAGATTGCCTTGAAAAATGAACATTTTTAGTTTTTCTGTATGTCGTAATCTTCTTTACATATTATATTTTACCACCATCTCCCATTTCTAGTTACGACTTTGTAATTAAAAGCAGCATTATGAATGGGTTATGTGTTGGAGGAGAGGGAAGGTTTTTCTTCGTTCTATGTATTTTTTGTTTTGTGTAGACTTTATTCTTTCAGCTTTCCATTGTCTGTTACTTTTCTGTCATGACAGTTATGATTGTAATGCTAATGCAAAGGCAGCAATTCAGATTTCTTTTAGTGCTTCATGAATAAAGTTGAGTTTTTAAATGTGTCATATTAATAGACTAGCTAGGAGGTTAGGCTGATCATTCAAGACTATTTCTCACAGCTTGCTTTGCTACCATAAACATTTTGGAAGTACATCTGCTACGTGACGTGTTGAATATGGTAAAAAATGAATAAAATATCTCGATAACCTGTGTGTGATGAAAAAATATTTTTAAATCCTTGTTTTCTGTGGAGAGATCACTTTAATGGCTCGGTAATTTACTGGAATATATCTTTTTTTTTTTTTAACCACTCACACCTGTCAGAAGTCACTGGAAGAAGAAAAGAAAGAGCATGTTGAAAAAGCCAGAGAATTACAAAAATGGGTATCAAATATCAGCAAGACATTGAAAGACGGAGAGAAGGCTGAAAAGTCTTCCTTCTTTAAGCAAAAGGTACTCACCGAGGTCCTGGTATAATAATAATGATAATATCAATAATTATAGTGGGGAGAATTTACTGAGTTGATACAGTCCACCTAAAAAAAAAATCCTTTAATTCTTTAGTTTCCCCCATTTCTATATGCAGTTATAATGAGGATCAGAGATGTTAAGTAACTTGCCCAAGGAATCACAGTATGTGGCAGAAGAAGCTGTCTCTGCTTCCAAAACCTGGACTTCATCAATATTAGTCTCACTGTTAGTCAACCAATATGTGGGACTGCTTTTCCTCACAGTGAGATCTGCTTCCTGATCGCTTTGACGAACGTTGCAGGAGAGCAGAGTCACTCTGTTTGGTGCCCTGAGTACATTCATGCACTCTGTGTCATAAAGAGTTGCAAGCTCGTTCTTTGAATAGAAACAAAAAGTTTCAAGAGCAACAAACTGCAGACCAAGATGTTAACATTTGAGGATCGCATTTAGTTGTGCTTTTCTGGGTCTTTTCTATTTCCGAAAGAAGTGTTCTCCCATCATCCACTGGAAATTCTAGATTCTTTCCCTTCCCTAAATGAAATCTTTAGTTCTGTAGGCTGTGTTCTGAACCCCACTACTTGACATAAGTTGAGTGCCGCATTTCGTGAGATGTTACTGCTCTGAGGTGTCCTTTGGGCTGTCCCACCTGAAGCTCTTAGGGCACTGAGTTAAGCAGTTTTGCTGCTGCTACTGATAATGCTGGAATTGCTACTATATTTTAAAAAATAAATTTCCACTAAGTAAGCAGTATTTTTCTCGATTATGTTTCCTTCACTGCCCTGCTGCTCCTGCCTGACCTGTGGAAACTACAGAGGCAATCATTAGCTTTCCCTTCCAGCTCTGCATCAGTACACACTTGTCATCACTTGAAACAGACATTTTTGACATAATCCAATAACAGAAAGCTTCAACATCTTGTCTCATTTCGCCTATGGCATGAGGCAGATGAACCTTATTTGAGGTTCCCCCGGGAGAGGTTTATAGACCTGAGTATTTACTTGAATTCTCATTCAGTTGAAATAAAGCCAGCTTAGCTCATAGTCTAGCAAACTACATTTTATAGAGTGTGGGGGAAATAAGTTGGAAAGGAAAATTACATTTAGTGTTTTAAACCCAAAACCTTCAAAGCAATTTTATGCGAGTATTTAGTTTAAAACATTTTCTTCATTTTCCCCCTGTCAAATAGGAAAAGAGGTAAAATAGGGACACAAACTTAAGGATTTCTTGAGAGAACAAGTTTCTTTTCAGGAACGTGGTTTATAAACGCTTGGTATTTCCTCATTCTGTAGTTCTAAATTCTCCAAAATTTTACCGACCAGTGTTAGTTTTAGACCTAGCAGACATAGAAGTAGAGAGATACCTTTGCAATGCAGATCATGGCCCCAGTTATAAATCTTAAATAACACTCGATGGTCTCTCTGTTGAAGGATATTTAAGGTAATTTGATGTCAGTAATAAATGTGTCTTTCAAAAAATCAGTATTGCCTCATGATTACCTATAGCCATGAAAAATAGACTTTAGGCTGACTCTCAGTAGAATACGTCTGGGGAAAATACACCTTTTCATTGTCCCATCATTTCATTTCTGCTCACTTAAAAGAATAGCATTTACTTTCTGATAGTAGGTCTTCAGAAATGATACAGAGAGGAATTAGGAGAAAGTAAACAGGTCAATTTTATTTCTCTGTCACAGGCGACTTTTGCAAGTGAAGTCCTAGTAATAGAAATTATTTAATCTTGACCTGCAAACCTAGAGAGGAATACTTCTAGAGAGGAATTTTTTTCCAAAGGAGCTTTGTATCCAGGAGCTTGGGGGAAGGAAGGGAAGGTTTTTGTTCCATGTTCATGTATCTTTTTGAGGATGGCAATGTTCTTCCAGTGCTGAACGTCTGGCCACCTGGGGTATCATTAAGGCATTCTCTATTCGTGGTTGGGCTGGGACAAATGCAAGAACCATATCACGCGGTATTATTATTTCCTCGTGGAAATGATGGCCTTAGGGTTAGAGGGAGGGACTTTCCTTCATCGTGCATTCTCAAAAGCAGTCTTCTTATCCAGGCCTGTGAACCAGTAATAAGTGATGGGTATTTACTCAGATCACCTGAAAATATTCCCATCGTGTGGGTCTTGATGAAAACTTGGAGTTTGTTTAAATGACTGTTGTGTCATCTTTGTGAAGGAAGAGCTTGAGTGTGTTTTCTTTACCTCGCAGATTTCCAGTGAGGAAATATCAGTCAAGAAGGAACAATTATCTGAAGCACTGCAAACTATGCAGCTCTTCCTGGCTAAACACGGAGACAAGTATGTTGGTTTTCATTAGGTCTTTTATTTGAAGTAGGGGAGTGGTCTTCAAAACTCTTAGCAAAGTAGAGGATGGTAAATTGCAATGTAGAGTTTAAAACTGGGACTCAATCACAAATTTACTTATTAATATAATAACCTAAGACTATAAACTTGGCTATTTAATTGTCGCTTTTCATCAGTCTTGGTCTTTACCAAAATCCTGAAATGTACTTACTACCCCCATATATTGCTGATGAGGAAACAGGCTCGGATCTGTAGCTAGTGAGTAAAGATGCCAAGCCAAGTCTTGATTCTGAGTAGTACTTACTCTCCAAGACGTACCTTTTGGAAAATGTGTGTAAATACGTTCTTCATTTTCTTAGCTGAGAACTGTGGCAACTTAATTTCTTGTGGTTTGGTCCTGCTTTTTGCAACAAGGCACTTCATATATTTCAGCTAATGCCTCAGACAGGGAAGGAATCTACCCTTTTCTTAAATATTGTTTGTCATCTTTAGAATTACTCTAGAATGATTTTATGTTGTACCTTAGGTTAAATTTATAAGGAAATTGGGTTAATTTCCTTATAAATTTCCTCTTTATTCATCCTTCTGCTTGAACAAGTTTCATCTTGAGTCGTGGTACCTTACTTGTCCCTTTTCCATGTTGGAACTAACAATGGGATCTTTCCCTCTGTCAGACCACAGCAGTTGTTATTTTAGAAATTTGTATATGCTAGAGAGGTGCTGATATATTAGTTTACACTCTTTTCCTTTAGTCCTTTTCCAGGCAAGAGAAGGATTCCTGGATGTTTTTAGGGTCATAAGGGCCATCCTTAATTTTCATATACAACCATTCTAAGACCTGAGTAATCTGTATATGAGATTATATTATATTTTATGACCCTATGCTAATTTAGAAAAGTATTCTTTGCAAAATCATCGAGGCTAGTGTGTCATCTTTATCACTTGAAGACTTATATTCGTCTTTTCATACTTTCTGGTTATTTTAGAATGACAGACGAAGAAAGAAATGAATTGGAAAAACAAGTGAAAACTCTCCAAGAAAGTTATAATTTACTCTTTAGTGAATCTCTGAAACAACTACAACAATCACAAACCTTAGGAGATATAAAGGTAGAGGAGAAGGTAATGTTATTTATTTAGAACATGAGGCTGTTTTAAGACTTTTAGTTTAACTGCATGATTGTAGAAATATATGTCAATGACAAAGAAATGACCTTGAGTTGTGTACATGGAAGAAACATGGGTGGGGTTTATTTAAGTACTAGGAGATTTCAGTGTTGTTCATTAAATGCAGTCTTACACTTGCTGTCATCAATTTCTGTGACATCTTAATCTCTGCCTTGCATGGTAAAAGGAAGGAATCATTCATTTTTCTAACTCTTCTCTGTCAAAGCCATTCCTCTACTGTTATATAGATATATGTTATATAGATATGATAGATATTCTACTATATAAATATGATGGTATAAAATAGTCTGTGAGTCACCTCTAAACGTGACATTGGAGTATTAGGGGATTTGTCTGATTTTCAGAGATATCCATGAGATTTCTTTGAGAAATACTGGGCCATATGTTTTAGCGAGGATGCTCTAGCATCTTCTTAAAATATAACAGAAATAGCTTAAAATTTGGCCTATCCTTAAACTTTTAAAACTTGACAACACATATTCAACACAAAATCCAGTGTTCAAAAAGTTATCTTTATACTCAATTCCCTCACTCCCTGGAGTACTTTACATACTATTTGTCGTATTTTGAGGGTATGTAACGATTTTCCTGGCTCATGGGTTTTGGCTATCTGTGAAGAAGTCTGTATGCTGTAAACATCAATAGCATGGGGTTTGAAACTCTCTCTTGTGTCAGGAGACTAATCTCACCCGATTGCAGAGAGCATGGTTTGCCTTCTAGGTGTGTGTCCTGTTTCCTCACCCTCATCATTTCCTGTGTCCTCACTAACCTTCTTAATGTACACGATATGAAGTTTTCAGTTCACAGATGCATGTCGTTTTCAAAGCTTTATCACATCCTGTGCTCTCGAATAGATCACTGACATAGATCACTTGTGCATTTGAGCTGCTTAACACTCACAGCCTTGCCGCGTCTTGGTAAGTAGAGGATTTTTATGTCGAAGTGTCTTTTTTATAAGAAAATGCAAACTAAGTTTCATGACGCTCTGCCCACCCTCGTGTCACTGACTGAGACTTCATGCTTTCCTTTCAGCTGGATAAAGTCATCGCAGGCACCATTGATCAGGGCACGGGAGAAGTCCTTTCTGTCTTTCAGGCCGTGTTAAGAGGCCTCATTGATTATGACACGGGGATCCGATTGCTTGAGACCCAGCTCATGATTTCTGGGCTTGTTTCACCAGAATTAAGAACATGCTTTGACCTCAAAGATGCCCAAAATCATGGCCTTATTGATGAGCAAGTTCTTAGCCAACTCCGAGAACTCAGTGAAACGAAGGAGATTATTTCTGCTGTGTCGTCCACCACAGTTCCAGTGCTGGATGCTCTGGCTGAAGGTGTGATCTCAGAACCCATGGCCATCAGAGTTCTTGAGATCCTGCTTTCCACAGGCTCTCTCGTTATTCCGGCCACAGGAGAACAGCTGACGCTGCAGAAGGCTTTCCAGCAGCACCTGGTTTCCTCTGCCTTATTTTCTAAAATCCTGGAACGGCAGAATCTGTGTAAAGATCTTATCGACCCCTCCACCTCTGAGAAGGTGTCTTTAATAGATATCATGCAAAGAAGTATTTTACAGGAAAACACAGGGGTGCGGCTTCTGCCTGTGAGGCCACAAGAAGGAGGCAGGATAACGTTAAAATGTGGGAGAAACTTAAGCATTTTAAGGGCAGCTCACGAAGGCCTCATAGACCGTGAGACCATGTTCAGGTTACTGGGTGCGCAGCTGCTTTCAGGAGGTCTGATCCATTCCAAGTCTGGTCAGAGAATGACTGTAGAAGAAGCCGTGGCAGAGGGGGTGATGGACAGAGACACTGCCAACAGTATCCTCACCTACCAGGTGGAAACAGGCGGAATCATCCAGTGCAACCCCGCCAAGCGTTTAACTGTCGATGAGGCAGTCCAATGTGATCTGATAACGTCCAGCAGTGCCCTTCTGGTCCTCGAGGCTCAGCGAGGCTACGTGGGCCTCATCTGGCCTCACTCTGGGGAGATATTCCCTACATCTTCTTCCCTGCAGCAGGAGTTGATTACCAATGAATTGGCGTCTAAGATCCTGAACGGCAGGCAGAAAATCGCTGCTCTTTACATTCCAGAAACATCTCAAGTCATTGGTTTGGACGTTGCCACGCAACTCGGAATCATAGATAATCACACAGCATCGATTTTAAAAAGTATAACGCTGCCCGATAAAATGCCAGATTTGGGAGATTTCGAAGCTTGTGAAAATTCCAGAAGATGGCTCTCTTTTTGTAAATTCCAGCCATCCATGGTCCATGATTACAGGCAAGAAGAAGATGTTTTTGATGGAGAAGAGCCAGTGGTGGCTCAGAGCTCAGAACAAACTAAAAAATTATTCCTGTCTTATTTGATGATAAATAGCTATATGGATGCAAACACAGGGCAGAGGCTTTTGCTGTATGATGGAGGCTTGAATGACGCTGTTCAGATGCTCCTGGAAGGCTGTGGTGCAGAAATTGATGAGAACACGCCTGTGAAAGAATGTCTTGATGTCATAAGACTCCCTGGCGTATTTCTGAATAATGCTGCAAGTAAAGAAACGAGTGAAAGTACAGCTACACCAGGTAGTTTTGATAAATGTCATTGCAGAGAACCTAAACGTAAAGGAACCTCTGAAAATGCCATAGATGAAGAGTTTCAGGAACTGGGAACTAACGTTACCAGGAGTGAATTTCGCCAGTCAGAAAACGTGGCAGATATACTGGCAACTGATTATAAAGTTAAGGATTCATCCAGCCTGTGTGTTCCTAGTTTGATATCACATTTAACAGAGCCTGGACTTGCTGAAGTTAGCCTGCTCAGACAAGACTCTGAAAACAGACTTGAAAACAGTGAAAATCAAAGCCAAATAGAAACAAAGGGACATGCAGATGAATGTAGTCATTCTAAAAACCTTCAAAACTTTGCAAGTGATTTGATAAGTCCTATAGTAAAATCAAAAACTAGTAGAATCTGTGATTTGAATGAAACGGTGAATGAAGATAATATTAGCAGGGATTCAAGTTTCTTGGACTATTCCCCCAGGCTGAGTGCCTTGTTAAGTCATGATAAACTGAGGACCAGTCAGGGAAGTTTTCATGATGTACACACTGCAGAGAACAATGGAAATAAATGTGAAGCCTTTACATTGCCATTCAGTGACCAAACCATGTTATCGGGTCAAAGAATAAGAGAAAAATTTCAAGACCAGTTTCTGGGAATTGCAGCTATCAACATCAGTTTACAGGGAGAAAACACCGTACAAAAATCTTTCGGTATTGGTTGTAGTAATCCTCAGGTACAAGATCAGAATGATGAAAAAATGCTTGCTGCTTCTCATCAGGAACCCGAAGACGAGCAAAGTGAGTCCACGGTGGAAGGGTCCTCCTGTGCCCTGCCCCTGAGGGGTGGTAGTCATCACATCAACATGGCTCACATTCGTACCCCATCATTTGAAGGGGCTGTCAGCGCCAGTGCTGGTGACTATGAAACATCACTGCTGGGTGATCAGCAGAGCGACACAGAAACAGATACAGACAGCGATGCTGACTTTTATGACACGCCCTTGTTTGAAGATGATGACCATGATTCCCTGCCTCTGGAAGGTGATGACCATGGTTGTCTGCAGCCCAAGGACTATGACACGCTGCCGGAGGAAGATGACTGGGCCGCTCCTCCTGGAGAGGCTTTTTATGATGTTTCTAAAGAGGATGAACATTCTTTGGGGACCCAAGGGGGACTGGTTGATAGCTTAGGTGTGAGGGGAGAAGCACAGTCTCTGCAGGATTTTCTCATAGTTGCTGAGAAAGCAGAATTCGATTCTGGTGAAAGAATCCATTTAAATTCACTTGCCTCCTATGAGGTGAATGGACGGTTGATGGAAATCGTATCAGAACAGGACAGCACAGATGACCTTGAAGGTGATGAGTCTGACTCATTGACTGACCATGAAATTGTAGGAAGAAAAGAGAGCTTCAGGGCTCCATTAAATTCTGAGGATGCTGGCTGTTGGAGAGGGAGAGAAGAGTACGTAACTGGGCAAGAATTTAAATCTGATCCCGATCGTTTAGATTCTGTGCAAAATGAAGAAAGTTATGGGGACTCAGAGTGTGACAGTAATGATCAGGACGACGATGATGACGATGGTGGTGGTGATGCCAAAGAAGAAGGAGCAGGAGGTGAGGATGGAAAGCCCGTGTGCCAGGACGAGACTGAGGGTGTGGATGTCCCCATGTGTGTCACCACTGCACCCAAACCGGGAAACAGCCATGCAAGTCAAAGTAGCAATAAAACGATTCTCCCGGATCAAAAGCACCATCATAGTTCTTTGGAAAAACAGCAAAGTGTAAATGTTTTGCAGCCAGAATCAAGTAGTAAAAGTAGCTTGGTTCCTGAAAGAAATAACCTTCCAGAATATGCAACTGAGGTTGTTCGAAAAAACAAAGATCTGTTGAATCATGAGATGGTCCTTAAGGATAAATTGCTGTCTGTCATGAAAGACACTGAATCGGAAAACGCTTTAAGCCCTGTTGGTGTTTTACATAATACTAGTGTCGGTTCAACTTCTGAACTAGCGAATGATCTAAAGAACACAGGGGTTAAGTTGATTCAAGGGCCAGAATCTATGGACTCTGTGAAAGGTGGAAATCCATATTATGAGAATGTGACACTTCAGGGTGACTCATCTTCTGATAAAGACATTTGTTCTGAGCCCAGTTTAATAGTAAAACCTGTGGAGGAAAGCCAGTTGTCATCCAGAGTCTCTGTAACTGACCAAGATCCTCAAGGCAATGGAAAAGATCTAATTAAAAGGAGAGCTGACAAAAACAATATACTAATAGAAGATGAAACATTGGTTCATAAAATGTGTGCAGGTAAAGGAGAAGTGCTTATAGAAGGTCCTGTAGAAGATAATAAATGTCTCAGACTTTTGCCCAGTAAAAGTACAAGGGAGAGTCTTGATTTAGTTAATAGTCCATTTCCGTTCCCACACATCACACACAGTGAAGGACATAATCAGGAAGGAAGCCTTAAAAAAGCAACAGTAGCCCTTAAAGATGAACCAAAGAATCTGCCAACAATAGTTAGCAAAAGTCCCGTTCAATTTGAGAATCATGAAGAAATTTTCGATTCCTCAGTTTCCCAAGTGATCACTGATGACATGACTTCAGACATGACCTTGTCTGAAAGGAATACAAGGATTGAGAAAGATTCAACCACCGATGGACCTGAAAAAGAGCTTGATCTGTTTACTTATTTAAAACACTGTGCTAAAAATGTGAAAGCAAAAGACATACTGAAACCAAATGAAGATACCCCAAGCTGTATTCTAGTAGCTTCCCCTCCCAGGAATGAGCACGTGCAATTAGGAGTTAATAATGTGAAAGAAAAGGCAGCTCTTGCCCAAGAAGACTTACCTCCAAAGGAGATGGTCCAACAGAAGGATCTTCCTACTAAAGAAAGTGTCTCAGAAGGAGGATCAGAAATTCCTGAGTTCACACCAGAAAGAGATGAAAGCACACCTTCAGTCTTCCCTCTTATAGATGCCGAGGGCCTTGGGAAACATACAGATTTTGTGCAGTCAGAACTCTGTGCAGATGGAACAAGAAATAACTCCAGTAACACTTTAAACACTGACTGCTCATCCTTAGAAATTAACAGTGAGAAAGGAGTAATTGAGCAACAGGCACGAAAAGAACCAGCCTCATCTCCAGGAGTCCAGGAAAACGAGGTTCAGATTCCTGAGTTATCTCAGGTCTCCACTGAAGATGTCGAGGACATCTTAAAAGGTAGATTGAAAGAAGGTCATACGAATCCTCAAGAGCTTGGAGAACCTTCAGCCTGTGCAGATACTAACATTTCAATTCAAAACTTAATTAAAAGAGTTAGCTCATCATCATTGGTAAGTGAAGCATCTGGTGTGTCTGGCGACTCTAAAACCAGTGACTATGGTGTTTCCCCCATGAATAACTCGCCAGAACTAAAAGCAGAGGGCAGAGAGGATCCGCTCTGTACTGCAAACCTCAAGTCTGAGCTGCTTCTCGATATACTTAAGCAAAATCAGTATAGCCAGAAAATTACGGGAGCATTTGAATTGATGAAAGAATTAACTCAAATGGAGTGTGATCTAGAGAAAAGAGGTAGGACATCTGAAGTTCTTCCTCTGCAACTTGAAAATGTTTTCTGCAAGCTGCTTGCTGATGGATATTCAGAGAAAGGAGGACAGGGTGGAGAATTGAATCAAAAATCATCTACAGCTTCTGAGATGATGGATGAAAAGCCACACATTCTTGATGATCTTAACAGCAAGAGAGAAAAACCCCATTCCCTTAATTTACAAAATATGAAAGAAAATGGACCAGAAAACTCTCCTGTCTGTGCATCAGCATTGCCAAGAGGCAGGAGGCTGGAGGAGCTATGCGCTGAATCCCCAAACCATTTGGAATGTATTTCAGGGTCAAAAGACATGGCTTCTGGAGACAGCTTGATGGAACAAGTAAGTATACTTTACATTTTATAAGGAAGTAGCTGCATTTGGGAATAATCCCATACATTTTATTTGCTTGAAAATCTGCATAAAGCCTATTGAATTAACATGTCCACATTTGTGTTTAGTTTTCCAATGAGCTACAACAGTGTTTACAGCACAGATCAAAGATGTGCGAGTATTTGGCTTTGCTTCAAGATATGAGGCCTCCCTTAGGTAACCAGGAGTCTCTGGATAACAATCTAGAAGCTTTGAAGAACCAACTTAAACAGCTAGAGGTAAGAATTGTCTGCTGCCGGTTATGGAGGGTAGTCAGCTGATATTAATTTGGAAAATTAAAAAGAGCATTTTTATATTTTGAATATTAGTTATATTTGTGTTTCTCACTAGGTATATCTGGGATGTGTATTTTTTGCAGACATTTGAATTGGGATTGGCTCCAATTGGTGTGATTTTAAGAAAAGACATGACGCTGGCAGAAGAGTTTTTAAAGTCTCTGCCAGGTGACTTCCCCAGGGGACAGCTCGAGGACCTGAGTGTAAGCCTCCAGAGTCTGCAGACGGCCTTCTCCTCCCTCCATGCCTTGTCTTCGGAAAGAATGAACCACATCATGATGGCTATCGACTCCGAGATGGTAGGTACCAGACCGTCTCACGTTGAGTCAGAACTAGTGTTTGGGAGAAAACTGAGGGTTTGAAAATTTAGTCATAAGATGATAAACTGTTAAGCTCTTAACACAGGATCATTATTTGTAGGAATTTGAAATTTGGGGACAGACAGAAATGAACATGCAATTTTATTTTCTAGTCTAAACTAGCAGTTGCCCATGAAGAATTTTTGCACAAACTTCAGTTGTTCTCACGTTGGATATCAGAGATGAGCACATCTGTGAAGGATGTGGAGGTCATGATGGTTCAAAATACTGGACACGTAAAGCAAAGCTTGGAGTTTCTCAAGGCAAGTGTCAAAGTCAATAAGACCAAGTACATCAGAAAACCTGTGGATTGAATGTAACAAAGGTTTAGAAAAAATGTGACTTTGCTGAAGCTATAAAGGATTATTTCCTTTTTCTCTAAGAGGTGTTTGTTCACAGTTGACTCAGCTATAAAATAATCACAGCCTTACAGATGTCATTCTGATGAGGTCCCTGCAGACTTTATAAAACTCTTACTACCACTGCATGTTGAGGTTGGTATTTATGTATTTATGTATGTATCAGTCACATAAAGACAATCATTTAAATCAGTCCTGTAGCTGCTTCACGGTATTAATCATTTCTGTCATGCCTTTCTTCCCCAAGTTCTTAATGTGAACAGCATCCCTCATGAATGGCGGGCAGTGACACTCCTGGCCTGCGAGTCAGAAAACTGAAATTCTGGCCTACTGGATTTATGTTTTAAATTCCCATGGTCTCGTGTATGTGCTGCCACAATTACATGGATATTATAAATATTAGCAAGGAATATATTTTTAACATCTTTATTGGAGTATAATTACTTTACATTGTTGCGTTAGTTTCTGCTATATAATAAAGTGAATCAGCTATATGTATACATATATCCCCATATCTCCTCCCTCTTGTGTCTCCCTCCCACCCTCCCTATCCCACCCCACTAGGTGGTCACAAAGCACCGAGCTGATCTCCCTGTGCTATGTGGCTGCTTCCCACTAGCTATCTATTTTACATTTGGTAGTGTGTATATGTCCATGCCACTGTCTCACTTCATCCCAGCTTACCCTTCCCCCTCCCTGTGTCCTCAAGTCCATTCTCTACATCTGCATCTTTATTTCTGTCCTGCCCCTAGGTTCTTCAGAACCATTTTTTTTTTAGATTCCATATATATGTGTTAGCATATGATATTTGTTTTTCTCTTTCTGACTTACTTCACTCTGTATGATAGACTCTAGGTCCATCCACCTCATTAGAAATAACTCAATTTCATTTCTTTTTATGGCTGAGTAATATTCCATTGTATATATGTGCCACATTTTCTTTATCCATTCAGTATTTTAATGTTGTTTCCCTTCAATGTGCTAAATGTACACAAGTTAGATCTTTACCTTTTGGTGGAGTTACATTTCAAGTAACTCTGCCAGACAAGGTTAATATATTCTGAGAGGGATTATTTTTTAATGTATTAATGACCATAGTATTGAAATAATTTCATCACTACCATTCAGTACGAATGAATGGCTTGACTCAGTGAATTGTGAAAAAATGTCAATAAAAGCTTGAATCCCTGATAGAAGAAGCATATTTATAATAAATGTTATTGTTAATAGAAACTTTCTATTGTGGCTTAACTCGCTGTTGGTAACTCATACTACTTTTTTCACAGAATGTGTTAAAAGACCTCGGACACACCAAAATGCAGCTGGAGACCACTGCCTTTGACGTGCAGTTCTTCATCTCTGAACATGCACAAGATCTGTCTCCCACCCAAAGCAGACAACTGCTGAGGCTCTTAAATACAACTCAGAAGGGTTTCCTTGACGTGCAGGAATCAGTAACTACCCAGGTGGAACAGTTAGAGGCTCAGTTACAGCTAGAACAAGATCTCGATCGTCAGAAGGTCCGCCTCTCTTTGCGGAGTGGGAATTCTTGGTATTTAGGTCTTCAGTGTGAAACCTGTAATGTAAACCCTAAGGGTTGTGGATAAGAGAAGACAGGAGAGATTTTCTGGACTGGTAATGAGTGAACAGGGTATAATATAGCGATCCTACAATATATAAAAGTACTGTGTGCTATAAGAAGGCTATAATTAGTTGCTTTTAATTTTCATGACCTCCCTCAAACTACTGTTTTCAGAGGAGAGTTTTGATTTTTTTTCTAGGAGGAGGAAATGTAGATGCATTGAGAAATTTCTGGGGATAAATTGATGAACATGTGGATAGAGAAGGTTAAGGGTATCTTTTCCCTTTGGGAGGTGGGTGGGCATGGCAGGGTAGGGCCAGGCTCTGGAGCCAGGCTGCCTGAGTTTACACCCCATTTATACCACTCACTTGCTGTGGGACCCAGGGCAAGTCACTGAACCAGTTTTCTCATTGGGAAATTGGAAATCATAGCAGTGCTTGCCCGGTAGTATTGTGGGCACCGATGAAAGAAAGAATTTAAAACCCTCAGGACCTTGCCTGGCATGTGTCAGGCTCCTAGTCAACATGATCTATGGCTATAGAATAAATAACTAGTATGTATATAAAAGGAAAACAAAAGATGCAAGTAATGACTGAATTAATCTCTTAGGGTGATTTAACGAATTATATTGAGGTGGTCCATCCAATAGCAATAATGAGCAGAGGTGGGGATGGAATTAGCCACAGTGATTAAGGAGAGATATTGCGTGCAAGGCTCCTTTGATCACTTCTGGAAGCACAAGCATGGTCTCCAGCACGGTAACCTGTTTACACGTATCGAATATTTTAACAGACAAATCACGACTAACTTCTGTTTTGATATCATTTTGCAGAATTAATTGTGTGTGTCGCAGGTTTCAAGAGCTTCAGAAAGTGGGATGTTTCTTCCTGTCAGTCAGAAGCTCCATCTCTTACACATATGCGTGGCCAGTGTTCTGTTGAGCTGTCATCCAAACGGGATCTCCTTCCTTGTACATGAGACATGCTCTCACTTTCTGTGTACCTTGCTCAGCGTGTACCCCACTGCTATCATGTTTACAGCATACTTAGGAGAGCTTACATAGAGGAAGCTTGCAAAATGTGTTCTCGTAAAGAGCTATGACAGTAGTGAGTTGGTGGCCACATTCACGAGGCTTTGCTTTTGCTCCCTTCAGATGGTGGAGGAGCGTCAGCAGGAGTACAGAGAGAAACTCCAGGGCATCTGTGACCTCCTCACCCAAACCGAGAACCGCCTCATTGGTCATCAGGAAGCCTTCATGATTGGAGATGGCACGGCTGAGTTAAAGAAGTACCAGTCCAAGCAGGAGGTAGAATCTAGCTTTGCATTAGTGGGTTGAGTTGATGTTAAGACTGATTACAAGTATTTGGAAAGCAGTTCAGGTTATTGGAAAGTAGTCATCATTTTAGCTTTTCGGAGGCAAGGTGCACCCAAGACGCCCCCAGACCTGAGCTTGAAACTTTATACTAAGAGTCATACGTCCAGCTCCAACAAGCCAGGTAATTTTCCTGGCTTTTTTTTTTTTAGTGAGACATCGAGTGGAGGCGATATAAAGGAGATTTGATAGTGGAAATACCTTGTGTGATGAGTTAGAATTTGGATCTGTTGAAGCCCAACTCACTTGCAAATCAGGAGACATAGCCATGAGTTTGGGTTCTTTTTCTCTCTTAACCCCATCCTATTCCTTTCATTGTTCTCTGGAATTTGTTTTTTTTCACTGAAGGAACAAACAATAATGACAGATAAAGTTTTATTTTGGTGTCAGGAGAAAGAACATTCTCACTGTAACGAGATCATCCAGTCCCAGACTCTACACATTGTCAGCTTTGTACCTTAATCTCTCTGGGCCTCACTGTCTTTGCTCAAACTTCCACTGCCATGTTATTGTCAGACTCAAATAGATATTTTATGTAAAGTGACCAGCACAGTTAATGTCATATAGTAGTGGCTCAGTAAAGAGTGTCTCTTTCTTTATTAAAAAATATTTATTTATTTTAAAGTATAGTTGATTTACAATATTATATTAGTTTCAGATATACAACACAGTGATTCAACACTTAATATTGGGTTGGCCGAAAAGTTCGTTCAGGTTTTCCTGTAACATCTTACGGAAAGACCAGAACGAACTTTTTGGCCAACGCAATAGATGATACACCATTTAAAATTATTCTAACATATTGGCTTCATTCTCTGTGCTGTACAATATATCCTTGTATTTTTTTGTATTCTATACATAGCATTCATGGATTAGAAGAATTGATATTGTTAAAATGTGCATACCACTCAAAGAAATCTACAGATTCATTGTGATCCCTATCAAAATACCCATGACATGTTTCACAGAACTAGAACAAATAATCCTAAAATTTATATGGAACCACAAAAGACCCCAAATAGCCAAAGCAACTTTGAGAAAGAACAAAGCTAGAGTTATCATACTCCTGGATTTCAAACCATCCTACAATGCTATAGTAATAAAACAGTATGGTACTGGCACAAAAACAGACACAGAGATCAATGGAACAGGATAAATAGCCCAGAGATAAACTCACACAGCTATGGTCACTTAATCTACAGCACAGGAGGCAAAAATATGCAATGGGGAAAAGACAGTCTCTTCACTAAGTGGTGCTTGGAAAACTGGACAGTATCTCTTTCAATTCAAATACTTCCTAGAAAAATTTGGGGAGGCTTAAAATAAAACTATGGAGAAAAACAATATGCAGAGTTAAACATAGTACTCTATAGAGAATGAAAGTGTAAAGGAGGAAAAATTACATAAAGAACTCTAGACGAAGGAAAGCTGTAACTGTTAAGGAGAGATCTTACTCTGAGCTTCCTAGCAGCTAGGGCAAAGAAGCAAACATTTTATTTTATAGAGCTCTGGTATTTAGAAGAAGTCATCATCTTAGTATAGAAATTACATTAGGAATAATTTAGCTCATAACTTTGAGAACTATTTGTTTTTATCCTGAGCAGCAGATATATGTTAAAATTAAATGTTTAAAAACAGAACATATAATATTACCATGTGTTTAAAAGCTTTTATAAATGTACTCACATAATGTAAAAAAATCTGGTATGTGCAAATATGTATAGATTACATATATAAATACTTAATTGTTTTCAGTGTTTTACAAACCACATCCATTTGTTAAACTTGCAAATCTCATACCTTTCTTTAATGTTCTCTGAGGTTTCAAATTATATTAAATATTGTGATTTAAATAAACCAACTCAGATTAACAGAGTATTGAATATGCTTTAACAACCTGTATGTGCTAGATTCTTCTCTGCCCCCTCCACCCTGTTTTAGAATTATAATTGTGGAAGAATTAAATAGGTAGTAATTTACTAAGATTTTATTTTTCTTTTGTGTTATAAGGAATTACAGAAAGATATGCAAGGAAGTGCACAGGCATTGGCAGAAATAGTGAAAAACACAGAGAACTTCTTAAAAGAGAGTGGTGAAAAACTGTCACGAGAGGATAAGGCTCTGATTGAACAGAAACTTAATGAAGCTAAGATAAAGTGTGAACAGCTTAATTTAAAGGCGGAACAGTCGAAAAAAGAGCTGGATAAAGTTGTGACGACAGCAATCAAGGAAGAAACGGAAAAGGTCCTTATTCAAATATGTGGTACCCTGTTCTTACGGCTTTGTTGAAAATGATGAGTGTAACAGCGCCTTGATTTATTATGTGGTATCAGGTGGTCGTAAGTGATGATTAGCACCAGAGACTAGAATTCTGGGTTTTCATGTAGGCAATTGACCAAATACTACAAAGTTTGAAGAATTGGCTTTGTTGAACTTTAAAAAAAAAAATTTTATTGAGGTATAGTTGATGTGCAATATTATATGTGTCAGGTGCACAACATAGTGATTCATAATTCTTAAAGGTTTACTCCATTTAGAGTTATTATAAAATATTGGCTATCTTCCCTGGGTTGTACAGTATATCTTAGTAGCTTATTTATTTTATACATAATAGTTTGTAGGCTCCGTTAAACTTTTAAAAACAATTTAAGTGGGATTGTCAGGCTTTCTACTTGTGAAATGTGTGAGGTCCATTAAGTACAGTTAAAACTTTGGAATGTGTTTTTAAGAACAGTGGAAACTTCAGGGTAACTGCCTGTTGCTGTAAGGCTTAATTTCAGTGTGTTCAGTTTTCATTGTGGGTCTGGTTTAATTTCCCTGCTCTGATTTTCAATGATCTAAGTATTTGCTTTTGGAAAGTCTTAACACTCTTGCCTCGGCCCACATTCAAGGTTATCTATTGTGACCTTTCCTGCCCAGGTTGCAGCTGTAAAGCAGCTGGAAGAGAGCAAAACCAAAATCGAAAACCTTTTGGACTGGTTGGCAAATGTTGACAGAGACTCAGGAAGGGCAGGGATGGAACAGAAACAGGTCATTGAACAGAACGGGACTCATATTCAAGAGGGTGACGGCAAGTCGGTGATGGGAGAAGAGGATGAAGTTAATGGTAACCTGTTGGATATGGATGTTGATGGGCACGTAGCGACCACCCAGGAGAACCTGAACCAGCAGTACCAGAAGATGAAGGTGAGTGGTTTTAAACAGATGATCTTGTTAAAGTCTATTTTCAGGTCTGTAAAGACAGGAAGCACTTAGCACGTGAGTTATCTTTTCAAAGCTCAGGGACCCTTGAGAGTAAAGTCCTTGTTTTAGGGTCATCAGTATGTCCATGTAAGTTATCGTGAGAATTCTAAGCAAGTGAAAAACAGTGGGAAATACATCATTGGATGTGGTGTTCTTCTCCGTGAAGCAGCGTTGTAAGGAATTAATAGAAATAACAATAATAGCTAATGTTCGTAAAGCAGTGACAGTGGACCAGGCACTCTTCAGAGCTCTTCCCATCCTGACTCATTACTGTGTTCATTTAGTTCTCCCCACCACTCTGTCAAATGAGAATATCATTATTATGGTGATGAAATTATTATTATTAATGTTATTCTCATTCTCATTTTACAGATAGGGAAGCTGTAACTTACAGAATGAGGTGTCTTGCCTGAGGTTACACTTCTAGTAAGGGGTGGAGTTGGGATTTTAAACTAGGCTGTGAGCTCAGTCCCTCTGCTAAATTCCAGCCCGGGCTTGCTGTGCCCTCCTGAGTTTACTCAAGTTCTCTCCAGACTTCAGGTCATCTTTTTGGTGAAGGCTGTGGCTGAGAAGAGGAGTGAAAATTCACTGCATGAAAAATCTAGGGCTAACATTAATGCTGCTACAGGAGCCAAGGGAACATTTGAAAGCCATTTTTAAAGAGTCACATAGTTGATCATTTTATTTCAGTGTGTGGCTTTTGATGGGCAGATGCCTGGGCCTCGGGAACATTTGCAATTCTGTTGTTTGCCTCCGAGTCTTTGTCTTTGGAGTCTTGGGAATAGAATGCCCTCTGTGAAGCTCTTCTAGTACAGGAAGTAGAAAGGAAACCAGAAGAGCTGGGATATTCATTACATCACAATTTCAAGGGGCTATTCCAGAACCTGACTGTAATTGGGTCTTAAAATGAAAAATCTAATGAATTCCTAAAGGAACCTGTGAGTCAGGTACAAAGGAGTCAGGAAAGGTTAGTAACTTGACCAAAGGAGTGAAAAATACCAGGGTGGACCCAGACATACAGGTGCCTTACCGGAAACACTTGTTTTTAGCCACAGCATGAAGTTTGCCTTCTGAACTTTTCACTGCTAAGAGTATGAGAATCTGAAAGTGCTTCACAAATTCCTGCTCTCCTGGCAAAGTGGAGAGATGGCCCAGAGGCTCGGGAGACACGAGGGCTCTCGTACTAACTCTCTGCGCTACGTGTTCTGGGCCCAGCCTGTCTCCCCTCATCTGTAAAAGGAAGGGATGGGTCAGGTGACTTTATAGGTATTATATACATCTGTCTGACCACGGAGATGGTGTATGAATATAATTCAGATACCGAAGAGAGAGAAAAGCCTGCGGGAGAAAAGTTATTTAGACAAAAGTATTTGTCCTGTGCCCACTGTGTGTCAGGTGCTGTCACAGACAAGGGAAAAAGGATTGATGAGTGTTCTCGGCTGGCGGCTGGGATCAGACTTCGCGGGAACAGCTGTCCCACAGCAGTGCTTCTTGGCCCTTTTCACTTGATGGCATAGAATGATATTTTCTCAACCCCTGAGTGCTCTGTTCTAGGTAGTGAGCAAAGTAAATTCCCTGTCTTGGTGCTTGCCTGCTGGGGGGTGACGATAATAGGGCAGGCAGTAAACATCCAAATTCTGTGGGATGCTGGAAGGTGGTAACTTTTTGCCAAGTTAGGTACGGGTGGGCAGATGGGGTGGGACCACCTTTCAGGGTTAATAGCCTCGTCCAAGTAGGTCCACATGGGGGGATGAGATTCCTGCAAAGACTCAGAGGAGGTAGGGGTTGCAGGCAGGTGTCTGAGGGGAGAGCTGGAACCAGACAAGAGAGCAGCTAGAGAAAGAGGTCCAGATGTGCCCGCGGGTGGGGGTGGGGTAGAGGTGGGAGGCCGAGTGTGTGGTGTAGGGAAGGGGGAGGGCCAGGTCGGAGAGGGAGCTCGGAGGTGATGGGATCAGGCTGTATGGCTCCACTTCAGACATTACAAGAAATGTGGAAAATGGCCCAAAAGGATTACTATGCTTTTTTTTTTTAATTGAAGTATAGTTGATTTACAATGTTGTATTAGCTTCTGCTGTACAGCAAAGTAATTCAGTTATACATATGTATGCATTCTTTTCTATATTCTTTTCCATTATGCTGTTTACCACATTTTAATGGCATATTGGGGTGGATGGAAGAAGCTGGTTATGGCTGGAGAGGAAGGGACTCTAGCCACTGAGGCCCACACGGCTGAGGGCTGAGGGCGGGTAGCTGTGCACACCTGTGACCTTTCTGCCCCACACCTGTGACCTGCCAGACGCTCTGCTCTTGCCTCCAGGGTGGACTTTGATCCCTGACATGTACCGGGCTCAACAGGCAGCATTCTCTGTGTGCGGTTTCCTGTGCTCCTTTCAGCAAACCTGTGATGTGTAGGGTTATTGTCCCTTTTTCCACATGCAGGAAACTGCGACCCAGTCAGCTGAGTAGCTCCAAGATGCTCCTTTATTATATGTGTTCCTTTAACTTCCTTTGGGCTTCTCCGAATGTATGTTGTTCTTGCTTACTGATGATCGTAGTGTTTTTATAGGTTTCAAATTATAGATTCTTTTTTTCCTATTAAATATCTTTTCAGGATCATTTCCTAAGAAAAAATACTGTACTTCCGTGATCAATAATTAGGTAAAGACATTGACAATCCCTTCAGGGGGCTCGTAGGGAAGGGATGAGTAAAATGAGAGCAGATTGTAGATGCTTGTTTTAAGGCTGGAACAGAAATTCGTTCCATTTTTTCCAACCTTCTCAAAAACAGTACTTTCCAGAGAAGATTGGAAATTTTAAAATTAGATTTTAAAATTAGCTGCTCACAAAGCAGCTTTTGCTTTTAGGAAGTTCACCATTAAGAGGGAAACAGCGGGCACCCTAGACAGGTTGATGGGAAGCAGGCCTGCGGGTCCTGGGTCTGTGGGTCCTGCATCCACATGATGCCTGATCTGCTCTCCCGCAGGCCCAGCATGCGGAGCTCGCGGCCCAGCACCAGGCTGTCCTTGTGGCCACCCAGGCGGCCCAGGCCTTGCTGGAGAAGCAGGGCCACCACCTCTGCCCGGAAGAAAAGGAGAAGCTGCAGAGGAACGTCAAGGAGCTGAAGGCGCATTATGAAAGCGCGCTGGCCGAATCGGAGAAGAGGATGCGGCTGACCCACTCCCTGCAGGAGGAGCTGGAGAAGTTCGACGCCGACTACGGCGAGTTTGAGCAGTGGCTGCAGCAGTCAGAACAAGAGCTGGAGAACCTGGAAGCAGGTGCCGACGACCTCGGTGGTCTGACGGCCAAACTGAAGAGGCAGAAGAGCTTCTCGGAAGATGTCATTTCGCACAAAGGTGACTTGAGGTACATCACGATCTCTGGGAACAGAGTGTTGGAAGCAGCCAAGTCTTGCAGCAGGAGAGAGGGAGGCGGCCGGGCTGAGCAGGGCCACCTGGATACCTCTGCCACCCACAGGGAAGTCCAGGGCAGGCTAGACCGTGCCACTGACCGCTTCAGGTCCCTCTACACGAAGGTAATTTCATTTTTTTTAAATTGAAGTACAGTCCATTTACAATGTTGTGTTAATTTCTGCTGTACAGCAGAGTGTTTCAGTTATACATATATATTCTTTTTCATATTCTTTTCATTAAGGTTTATCTCAGGATATTGACTATAGTTCCCTGTGCTATACAGTAGGACCTTGTTGTTTATCCATCCTTATATAATAGTTTGCATCTGCTCATCCCAGACTCTGAATCCTTCTCTCCCCACCCCACTCCACCTTGGCAACCACAGGTCTGTTCTCTATGTCTGTGAGTCTGTTTCTATTTCCTAGATAACTTCATTCGTGTCATATTTTAGATTCCATATATAAGTGATATCATATGGTATTTGTCTTTCTCTTTCTGACTTACTTTACTTACTGTGATAATCTCTAGGTCCACCCATGTTGCTGCAAATGATATTACTTTGTTCATTATTATGCCTAAGCAATATTTCATTGTATATATGTACCACACCTTCTTTATCCATTCATCTGTCGGTGGACATTTAGTTTGCTTCCAAGTCTTGGCTATTGTAAATAGTTCTGCTATGAACACAGGGGTGCACGTATCTTTTTGAATTATAGTTTTCTCAGGGTATATGCCCAGTAGTGGGATTGCTGGGTCATATGGTAGCTCTATTTTTAGGTTTTTAAGGACCCTCCATAGCGGCTGTATCAATTTGCATTCCCACCAACAGTGCAGGAGGGTTCCCTTTTCTCCACACCCTCTCCAGCATTTATTGTTTGTGGACTTTTTGATGATGGCCATTCTGACCGGTGTGAGGTGATACTGCATTGTAGCTTTGATTTGCATTTCTCTGATAATTAGCGATGTTGAGCATCTTTTCATGTGCCTCTTGGCCATCTGTGTGTCTTTGGAGAAATGTCTATATTTTTCCTTCCCATTTTTTGATTGGGTTGTTTGGTTTTTTGTTGTTGAGTTGTATGAGCTGTTTGTATATTTTGGAAATTAAGCTCTTGCCAGTTGCGTCGTTTGCAAATTCCGTAGGTTGTCTTTTCATTTTATTTATAGTTTCCTTTTCTGTGCAATAAGGTAGTTTCATTTTAAGGCATGAGGAATCTGTGCGTGTAGTTTTCGTTCTGTCCTCTTTAGTTTTGGAATTAGAAGCAAGAAATCTGAAAACTGAAGCAGGGAAAATAAAGTATTTTCATCCTACTTCCCTCAGTCTTATTCATCTGCTTTACTTCTGAAAAATATGTTTAAAGATTAGGAACGTAAAGTTATTTATTAAGTTCATTTGGAGTGATTTCCAGGCAGCCCTAGCTGTAAAACTCTGTAATACCTGTTTTGCCCAGCAGGTGGCGAGTATATTTTGAGTCTAAACAGAGTGGTTTGCTGTTTGCAGCCTCTGAAGCTTGAGAACTGAAGCCTCCTCTCAGATAATTCCCTTCACAAGGAATTCGCTTTACACATATATTTGGTCTGTGTATTATTTTAATACTTAATAGCTAACAGACTGTTTCAATTTTATTATTCTCGTGGACCAGTAAGAGAGTTTTGTTTTAAAAAAAGCAAAACTGAGAAAACATGTCCCTGTTTAGAATATAAGCTGACCAGGCTGCACAAATGTCTTGAAAAGCATCGTTGGCTGTTGGCCTTGGCTTCCTTCTGGTCTAGATTATTTGCCCTCCTTGTGTCTTGTGCAGCATATAGAAGTGATTTATGAAGCATCTTGAAAACCTTTCCATCTGATGCATACTATACACGTGGTGTGTAAACTCCGTGGAGACGAGCCCCCTCTGATGATTGACACCTAAACCCTTCATTCTGGATTAAGATCCAGCCCTCATGCAGATGTTTTTGAATTGGTTAGTTTTTGACTTGTTAGAGGAAGCATCTTCCTATAAAGGAGAAAATCTTCACCCTACAGTTTTTGCTCACTTTGGTTGAAATCTGGTGTTTTACAGGTGGCGAAATCTGGTGTTTTACAGGTGGCGTAACCCATAGGTCCTGAAGATTATATATAAAAGCAGTGGATTTTAATCCCCACCCTTCTCTCTTTCGATTTTCAGTGCAATGTCCTTGGGAATAACCTCAAAGATCTGGTGGATAAATACCAACACTATGAAGATGCTTCATGTGGGCTTCTCTCTGGGCTCCAGGCTTGCGAGGCCACGGCGAGCAGACACTTATCTGAACCTGTTGCCGTGGACCCTAAAAATCTGCAGAGGCAGCTAGAAGAGATGAAGGTAAAGAAAAGAGGGAAAAGAGAGATCCAGCCCCAAGGTAGTCCCGTGGAATGCCCTCCGCTCTCCCCCATTTTTGTGATCATTCCCCCAAGGGCAGGGGAGGAAGGGATGGGAAGATGTGTGTCTCCCTCTGGGGGGAGTTACAACTTGACGTCTGTTCGTTTCTCTTTCTTCTACTGTGGTTTAGCTGGTCTGACATTGCTGTCATGGTTCGTATTCCCAACCTCCTCATCCCCAGACAAAGACCAGTCCTGCCTGGGCCACTTGTGATCTTTACAAATACGAAATTATTTTTCGTATTTTATATTGGAGTGTAGCCGATTAACAATGTTGTGATAGTTTCAGGTGCACAGCAAAGCAACTCAGCCATACATATACATATACATGCACCCATTCTCCCCCAGACTCCCCTCCCATCCTTGTTCATTGTCTTCTCCTGCATTACCACCAAGCTCCACAGGGCAGATGCTTGGTCTGTTTTGTTCACTGCTGTATCCCTGGGCCCTTGTAGGTCCTTGATGAACATTTGTTCATGAATGGACCGGGGGACGGAGAGGGTGTCACTGTCACACTCCGTGTGGGTTCCTGTTGGGTTACCCCCAATTCACAGAAGTACACACTTCAGTTATCACCTTTCCCACTTCTCAGAGAGGCCACCTGCCCTTTTGAACATTCAAACTTGATGGGGGAATTGTGTAAATATCTCAGCCCCACCCACAGTGGCAGAGAGAGTCTAGCCATTTCTTACATTCCAAGCATATTTTAAAATCCTCATGTGAGGGGAGAGAAGTTTTGAAAAATTTTATTCTTCTTCCATGTGACCAATAATTTTGAGTTTGAAAGTTTCATGTCTTAAATCTTTTCTGTACTTCCTTTTAGCAGGTGGGTAGCAATAGCTCATTTCTGCCTAGATAGAAAGCAAACACTGTAATGCCAGTGAAACTACTGCCTTTCAGAATTTGGTTGCATCTGTTAGTTAGAGTCAGAAATCATTATTGTGCGTTAACAAGGGAAGCAGATACCCTACTGACTTAGCTTAATGTTAGGTATTGCCTGAGACCAGTGTCTTCTGGCTGGAAGAAAGCTGTCTTACCCTGGGGTGAACTGTGGCAGGTTAAGGCCAAGCAGAGAGAAGTGGGAGGAAGTGTGGGGTGAAAGGAGGAAAGAGGGGCTGGGGCCGAAAGGATGGAGAACTCTGTGTTTTCCTGGGCTGGAGTTTACCCAGCGCTACACAGGCACCAGGGCCATGTCCTGGGCCAGGTCAGCCCTGACGCTGATGCAGCTTCTGCACTTCAGGGGTGCATTTTCAGTCTGGAGGCTTTTTTTTTTTTTTTTTTTGGTTTGGTTTTTTCTCTCTCTTTCCGACAAGCCCAAGAACAGATCTGTCTTAATGAAGCTTTTGGTCCCCACGGGATGACGGGTCCAAGGGCAGTATATGTTGGCAGAGGAGATGTTGTGACATAAAGGCCATTATTTTAATAGGAACTGCCAGGAGCGGCATAACTATTAAGATTGCTTGTATTACATTTAATTAGGAAGTTAGGTATTTTTAGCATCGGAAACTGTGAAATAGACATAGCACATTTTAAGTTAGGTCTGTATTAACAAACTGATTTACATCCTGTGTAAAAGTAGTTTTAATGTAACTAAAAGAAAAAAAACAAACAAAAATTAAATGAATGCTATGGCTTTTTAATGAAATGGAAACATGGATTAATTCTAGAACTGGAATACTACCTTGGTATGTGCTGAGGAAAAAGACTCCTCTAGTTCTCAGGCAGCCAAAGAAATAGAAAAAGAGTGCAACGTCTCAAAGGAGAATTAATTCCAATTAAGCCGCAGCATAATTTTAGAATTAAATGCGTGATTAAAGTTGTTCCTGGCATATGGATGTGTTTTCCGCAAAGATGATCTCAGCAGGTAGAGAGGATACATTTTTATGAGGATTAAGGAGTCTCCATTTCTTTCATTTTATTACCCACATCTTACAATCATTTTTCTTTTAACAATAATACAAACACATAAGACTACTACCAAACAATCAGTCTTTTCTACATTTACAATACTCACTTCTACTTATATTCTGTTGTATGATAAATGTAATTTGGGACACTCAGTGGGTACATTTGAAATATTTTTGGCCAATAACACATTGCTACTAGCATGATTTTTAAAGTGGCTGTTGGCTGTGTTGTCAGCAGTCTGATACCCCTGGGCTAGAATGATGCTCTTCATAATCAGTGGACAAAACTAGATTTTAGCTTCATACAAAGCACAGAAAGGCAGGATCCTGGGACCCTTCTAGAGGTCTGGGTTTGGAGCCAGGCATGGGGCCAGGGAACATTGACAACATCAACCTTCCAGGCTTGCTCTGATCTCTGGGAGGGTGATGAATGTCGGGAAACTTTTATGAGCTGGACGAGTGCCCACGGCTTTGTCAGCTTCACCCTTTTCTGGTCCAGGCTGGAGACCAAGGTCATCATCTTGCAGTGTTCCCTGTCACAGATGCTTCTTTCACGTTTTGATTTCATTGAAATCCATTAAAAACAATATATGGCACCCATTTGAATACTTTAATTTGCAGTTTTGTCCCGAAGTAGTGTTATAAACCACTACCACAGCTAAATTAAAACCTGATAACGTTAGGAACTAAAAACTACTGACTCTCTTGAACATAATTATGAAGAGAAAAGGCATAGGATGTTTTGAAGAGAAGAGGTGAAGAAGAGATGCTTTTCTTGTAATCCATTTCTAAGTTTTAGGATGGTAGGTAGGGCCATCTTTGGTACTAGATGTTTTGTAAAACCATGATCACTTTTAAATAAATTTATTCATTCAAAGACATTTATGTTCTAGGCCCAGTGTTAGGGTTTTAACCCCTTTGTGTCTTCAAAAAACCTATCTCTGTCCTTGGGGAACCCACATTCTAAAAAATAATTTTTGGAGGTGCCTTTAAATTTATTTCATTTCCTGTATAACTGTGTGATGCAAATAAGCTGTACGTGTGGCTTAGACTTCAGTCCGTTTATAGGTAAAGTTCCTATTTTGAGGAATTTCTTACACTTAACTGCAACTAAACTTGTGGGAGAATTTCCCAAACTGATGCAGATTCTTTGGCCTCTGAGAACAATTGTAGGATCTGGTATTCAGATCACAGATCCCATGCTGGTCATAGATTGTTGGGCCTTTGGACATATGCACAGCTGCCTGTATATTATCACAGTTTCTTGGATATGAGAATTAATTGAGGAAAATTTTGCCATTGGCTTTAGACATTTGCTTTTTTGTTGTTGTTGTTGAAGGCTGAAATGGAGGGGGATCTTTTAAAACCTTACACTTGATATCTTCATTTATTTACTTATTCATTCAGTTGTTTATTCCAGAAACTTTCGTTAATGCCATGTGCCCAGCACTGGGCTAGGCAGTGATAATAGAAAGCTGAATACTATCAATTTCTAGTTCTCAAGGAGGTTCCAGTTTGATAGAAGAGACAAATCAGTGCAGTGTTATTCACAGGGCATGTGTGGGAACTTCTGGGGGCAGTGCTCCAACTCGAGGTGAGGAGAGACAGGGAAGAAGGCCTCCCAGCTGAATGTTACAGGTAAGAGCCAAGCTCAGGGTCGCCTCCCAAGGTCTGTGTGTAGAGATGCTAGGGCCTTGGGTCCAGCAAGAGCAAGTCGCTGAGGGATAGCTGTGTCGTGGGATGCTTCTGGAACAGGAGGGGGAGAAAGATGAGATTGAAGATAGAATTAAGAAATAGATTCCTTTGGACAATTGATGGCAGGCTCCAGTATCCCCTTTATTCTGAAGCAAGAGGAAGCTATGAACGATTTTAAGAGGGGAGTGGTGCAGTCAGGTATGTGCCTTCCATAATACATATCAGGGGCTGTATGAGGGGAGAGACTGGAGGCAGGGGCACAGTTAGGAGGCTTTTTCCAGTTCAATGAGAGATTGTCCTGTAGTGATTCAGATATACAGAACCAGAGCCATATTTGAAAAAAATATTAAGCAGGTGAAATTGTCAGGGCTTGCTGGTTGGTTTGCAGGTGGGAAGGAAGGAAGAGGCTCAGGTACCACCTGGGTGATGATGCAGCCCCAGGAGGATGCCCAAATCCACACCTTCCCCAGGACCTGCCCCAGGGCCACCCCATAGAGGAGGCCCCTCCTCCCTTCCCAGGTCCTCCCCCCTCAACCTTTTTCTTATTCATCTTTGGCACTTACCACTTCCTGCCTTAGACTAGAAGATCCCCATGGGTAAGCTTTGTGTCTGTTTGATTTTTGTATTTTCACAAAACGTAGCAAGCTTTTTTGGAATTTGTTAGATGTTAAGTAACTTTTGTTGCATTACGGAAATAAATATGACTCAGCATTGGGTCAGGATGTGTAAGTCCTTAATTATCTCCTTCCCTGGAGTCAGAAATGGTCTCAAAGGGGTTCTGCTGCTTGTGTGTTTTTTACTTGTCTTTGTTTTCTGGTGGTTGTGGGGGTATTGTATAGAGTCTGGGAGTGGGATTGAGGGGAACTCAGGCTGAGGGTGGAGGGTTTCAGGATCAGGAATCAGGCCGGTTATCATGAGCATATGCTGAGGGTTTATTCCAGGACTGAACTTGAATGTTCCCGACTGGCTGATGGTTTTGCTAATGTCACTTTATAACTGGCCTTATTCTAAGAATTCTGGGGTAAGCTTCTACTGATGACAAGTCTGCTCTGTCCAGTTTATCTTACTGTGAATCTTTTTTTCGTATTGGAAATCTGTTATTTAGTCCTACTGAATATAATTGAGGCATTCAATCCTCCAGGCTCTACAGGGACAGATATCAAGTCAGCAGGTGGCTGTAGAGAAACTGAAAAAAACCGCTGAAGTGTTGTTAGACGCCAGGGGATCTTTACTTCCTGCCAAGAACGACATCCAGAAAACACTGGGTGAGTGGCATTTCCTCATGTCTGGTCTTACATGTCCATTCTAAATGCAGGTCTCATAGTAGATACGGAGACATCGCTCGCTAGCATATTCTGCGTCACTATGTCCTTTCACTGTGAAGTGGCCCTTCTCGGTCAGGGCAGAGGCATGCCCTCCTTGGCAGGTGTATTAGGATCTTGGGAGTGGGGACTGGGCTGTGTGGTTTGCATACCTAAATTTTAATTTTTTATTTAGAAAATGTAGCAAAAACTCTTTTTAAAAATTTTAATATTAGAGTATAGCTGATTTACAGTGTTGTGTTTAGTTTCACGTGTACAGCAAAGTGATACAGTTACACATATACGTATATCTATTCTTTTTCAGATTCTTTTCCTATATAGATTATTACAGAATATTGAGTAGAGTTCCCTGTGCTGTACAGCAGGTTCTTGTTGATTTTATCTATTTTATATATAGTAGTGTGTAATTTGTTAATCCCAAACTCCTAACTTATCCCTCCCTGCTACGTTTCTCCTTTGGTAACCATAAGTTTGTTTTCGAAGTCTGTGAGTCTGTTTCTATTTTGTAAATAAGTTCATTTGTATCATTTTTCTTTTAGATTCTACGTATAAGTGATATCACATGATATTTGTCTTTCTGTGCCTGACTTACTAAACTCAGTATAATAACCTCTAGGTCCATCCATGTTGCTGCAGATGGCATTAGTTCATTCTTTTTTATGGCTGAGTATTATTGCATTGTATATATATATATGTGCCATATCTTCTTTATCCATTCATGGACATTTAGGTTGCTTCCATGTCTTGGCTATTGTAAACAGTGCTGCATGTATCTTTTCGAATTATGGTTTTCTCTGGATATATGCCCAGGGGTGGGATTGCTGGATCATATGATAGTTCTATTTTTAGTTTTTTGAGGAACCTCCATACTGTTTTCCATAGTGGTTGTACCAATTTACATTCCCACCAACAGTGTAGAAGGGTTCCCTGTTCTCCACACCCTCTCCAGCATTTATTGTTTGTGGACTTTTTGATGATGGCCATTCTGAGCGGTGTGTGGTGAATACTTCGTTGTAGTTTTGATGTCCATTTCTCTTAACAACTAGTGATGTTGAGCATGTTTTCATGTGCTTTTGGTTAATGTCTTCTTTGGAGAAATGTCTATTTAGATCTTCTGCCCAATTTTTGATTGGGTTGTTTGTTTTTTTGATACAGAGCTGCATGTGCTGTTTGTATATTTTGGAGATTAATCCCTTGTTGGTTGCTTCATTTGCAAATATTTTCTCCCATTCTGTGGGTTGTCTTTTCATTTTGTTTATGGTTTCCTTTGCTGTGCAAAACCTTTTAAGTTTAATTAGGTCCCATTTATTTATTTTTGTTTTTATTACTCTAGGAGATGGATCCAAAAAGATATTGCTACTATTTATGTCAAAGACATAAATCGTTCTTTGTTGCAGACATTCAGAAGACTATGTTTTCTTCTAAGTGTTTTATAATACCCAGCCTTACATTTAGGGTTTTTTTATTTTTTATTTTATATTAGAGTATAGTTGACTTACAAAAAACTCTTTATGTATGCAGCAGTCACAGAAAGTAGAACCTAACAAGATTCTGTTGGTTGATGGGATTCGGCCCAGCTAGACTCTCAACCTAAGGCCAGAACAGACTCAACAGACTCTTGCAGGGATCTTCTTGTCAAAAGCAGGAGCCAAGGGGTTAGGAGGTTGAGATGTTCCTGCTTCTCCTTTTCGTGGGGTCTTTGAGTGGCCTCACAGGGTTCTTCCGTGATCCTAGAAACCCTGTCGAGTTACAGCGATGCTTTTGCGTCCTCTCATGTTAGGTGGTGCCTTTCTTGAGGAAAGAGCTATTGTATATTACCTTTGTATCGACTCACAGTATTTAGTTTAAACTAAACGCACAGTGGATTATCAATTAACATTGTTTATTGTCTTATTATATTTTTTGTTTGGACTTTGCTACTTTTCCTATATTTAATGTGTGGTTTCAGGTTATTAAATATTTCTCAGTGTGAAATAAAAACTTTAACATAGCAAATGATTAACATACCTTTCACCCCAAGAGAGCTGGCATTAAAATCTGAGTTGAAATTGTAGGTAAAGAGAAGGATGAAGCTTTGCTCTTCTAAAACCACTCTGTAGAAGTCAAACCTTTTTCTTTCTTACATTCAGAATCTTTTTTTTTAATTTATTTTCAGATGATTTGTTTCCAGCAGTGTATGATATGCTCCTTCTAACCTACAGGAAAAATATTTCATCTTATTTTGCCCAACAGGATTTCGTATTCAAAGAGGCAAAAACCCTCGAGGTGAAATATCAGTAATATGACATAAAGTCCTGCACTGTTTCAAGAAAATGTAAAAAACAACCAAAAAAATTTATACATTTTCTGTTACAGTATTTCATCATGGATTTAAACACTGATATAGTGCAATTTTTTATCAATATTTTTTAAAATAAATTTATTTTTATTTATTTTTGGCTGCATTGTGTCTTTGTTGCTGCTTATGGGCTTTCTCTAGTTGTGGCGAGCAGGGGCTACTCTTCGTTGCGGTGCGCAGACTTCTCATTGCGGTGGCTTCTCTTGTTGCGGAGCACTGGCTCTAGGCACGTGGGCTCCAGAAGTTGTGGCAACGGGCTTCAGTAGTTGTGTCTTGTGGGCTCTGGAGCACAGGCTCAGTAGTTGTGGCGCTTGGGCTTAGTTGCTCTGCAGCATGTGGGATCTTCCCGGACCAGGGCTCGAACCCATGTCCCTTGCATTGGCAGGCGGATTCTTAACCCCTGAGCCACCAGGGAAGTCCGTATCAATATTTTTTAATTAAAGTATAGTTGATTTACAGTGTTGTGTTAATTACTGCTGTACAGCAAAGTGATTCAGTTGTACATATATATATATATATATACATTCTTTTTTTAATATTCTTTTCCATTATGGTTTATCACAGGTTATTGAATATAGCTCCCTGTGCTATACAGTAGGACCTTGTTGTTTATCCATTCTATATATAAGAGTTTACATCTGCTAACCCCAACTTCCCACTGCATCCCTCCCCCAGCCCCCTCCGCCTTGGCGACCTCCAGTCTGTTCTCTAGAGACATTCAGAATATTTTGATCGTGCACCTTGTCACGTAATTTTCAGCATGTGTATATAGATGCTCAGAGATGCACATGTATTTATTAATTACATACACCTATTGCTATCTTAGCACATTATGTACATTATAAGACCCCAAAATATAAAATGTTAAAGTAGATGATAAAACCGCGAATGATCCTGTATCCCAGAGCACTGTCTTCACCTCCCACCTTGGCAACCACTGCTCTTGGGACAGGGGCTTGGGGGAGAAAAGACGATTTTATATGTAATTCTGGTATTTGAAGAGGCATTTTGACACCTTCCCATTGTTAACTGTACACAATTTCACTTTCATTTGTTTAAAATCCATGTTACATTATTTTAAGACTACAGCTCCTCTCTGGCATAGTTTTTTAGGAATATGTGAAAGATATTTAAGATATAGAGGAGTTTCTCTAAGATCTATTTGACTTCTAAGAAAACCAACCACTTAAAAAAGTAACGTTCTTGGGCTTCCCTGGTGGCGCAGTGGTTGAGAGTCCGCCTGCCGATGCAGGGGACACGGGTTCGTGCCCCGGTCTGGGAAGATCCCACGTGCCGCGGAGCGACTGGGCCCGTGAGCCATGGCCGCTGGGCCTGCGCGTCCGGAGCTTGTGCTCCGCAACGGGAGAGGCCACAACAGTGAGAGGCCCGCGTAACGCAAAAAACAAAAAAAACCCAAAAAAAGTAACATTCTTAAAGTAAATTTTGTTTGTCCCTTTTTCTAAAATATTTTTTAATTACTAAAGTCAAGAATTTACTTCAGTGACAATATTTTATTACTAAGGAGTCCAAAAATAAACTAATACAATGTGTTAACTAAAAAAATTTTTTTTATTGAAGTACAGTTGATTTACAATGTTATGTGTGTTAATTTTATTAAAATAGCTGACTTTGCTTGGGAAATCACTTACCATAGCTAAACAGATATGATGGTGCCCTGTTGAAGCACAGAGCCGCCCATTTGAGAAACAGCTCACCTGCCAATCACAGCCTGCAGTTCAGATGATCTGCTCTGTGACTTTCAAATCAGGCTGTACTTGAACCCGCTGCTTGTCTGCCCTCAGCATCTTGGTGCATATTAAATTCTGTCCCCTCCCTGTTACCCTTCTCACGGGCTTCATTGTGTTTTCGTGAAAGGAGCATAATTGTCTCTTTCAATCATCCAAGCTTAACCTCTCAATTCAGTGAAAATTTGTCAAAGTGTTTTCTCATGATATAATATTAGAACAAGCAAAAAGAAATATTGTTTGTTTATATGGATTATGTACCATGAGCCAAACATAAGCATGTAAGAGATTTCATTTTTATAGAGATGTCAATATTTTCTTCCATTGAAACATTTTACAGTGTATCAGAAATAATTAAAATTCTTTTCAGATTCTTGGACAGTAAGTGATAAATTGATGATTAAAAACATTGTTTTCCAGAGAGGTGGAGTCGGCGGAGGGAGAGGTGAATACATTAAAAACTACTGTTCTTTGAACTTCTCATTGGTCTTGCAGCATAGAATGTAGGTTGTTAAAATATAGAGCTTTATATATGAATGAAAACTAGCCAGAAAGGTTTTTTTTTAAAAGCATCTTAAGTCTTTAGAATTGAAAGTAAAGTTAATCTTATCTGAGACAGGTCAGCCTCCTAACACTGTTTATTTTTCCCTTTGCCTGCTATTAAACTTATCAAATACATTCTATCTGTGTTATCTTAGAAGCATCATCTCAACCTTCTGTATTTTATGTGAATTTTCATTGTGTGTTGTCTATTTTTTCAGTACATTTGCATCTGCTAACTTCTGTGCGTTTGAGTACTTTACTTAGGATGTGAAGGATGAGAAAAACTTAAATCTTTGTGTGCGTGTGTTGTGTGTGTGTGTGTACGTGACAGAGAGAGCATGAGTGAGCAAGAAAGATCGAAATAATTTTTATGTGTAAAGGTTAATTCTTAATTAATCTTTATAAGAGTATATTGTTTCTTGAGATTAGCTCTGTAAGACTGTCACCTTTTTTTTTTTTTCCATGTAGTTATCAAGTGTGGCTAATTTGAAAAGTCAGGTTGAGAACCAATATTTACTCCAAAGATTGGCTGTTTGGATCACATTCATTTCTCTGGACAATTCAAATGTTTATGCATCCAAAAATCTTTTTTTCAAATGAAGATTATACACACACACACACAATTATATTTACACATATATACTATTTAAAAATTTTTAGCTTTTTATTTTCCACTAGGATCTTTTCTTTCTTTTTTCAGGTTTTGGTGGTGCTCTGATGATGCATTATGAATTTATCATTTCAACCTTTTTTCCTCTTCCAATTCTAGTGTAGTAATTTTTGTGACTCTCCTTAGTGTGTTTTGCAAAGGAACGGTGCAAAGAGAACTTAGTGGTTAAAGTTTCCCAATCCTTTTGGACTAGGTGACATTGTCGGGAGATATGATGACCTGTCCAAGTCTGTCAGTGAACGAAACGAGAAGCTGCAGATAACCCTGACCCGCTCTCTGAGTGTGCAGGACGGCCTGGATGAGATGCTGGACTGGATGGCGGGTGTGGAGCGCTCGCTGGAAGAGCAGCGCCCCGTGCCCTTGAACTCCGCCGCTCTGCAGGACGTCATCAGTAAAAACATCGTAAGTGACTTCCAACAAACCACTTTTAGTTGAAAATAAACCCAGCATCTCAGGTTATTCAAAAAGTGTGGATGTTTTCATGCTCTGCCCATATCAAAGCCTTTCACTGATTTTCACTACACATTTTCATCCCTAAAATTCATATATCCTGGGTTTTTCCATGTGTAGACATAAACCTATATATGAAGAACTTGAATGTTCTTGTTAGTGTAACATTATTTGCTCTTTTATCTGTGTATCTTCCTCAGCATATGAATCGTGGGTTATAAAGATCATTCTAGATGGCAGGGACCAGAACCTTATAATTCTCTTTAAGAAAAAACACAGACTTATTCTTCCCAGGAACTTGAACTGTATATACTATTGGGTTCTCTTGCTAAAACAGCACTGGAAATTTGGATAAATTTAAAATAATTGTTTGAAAGTTACTAAGAGAGTAGAGCTTAAAAGTTTTCATCACAAGGAAAAAAATTGTAACTGTGTGTGGTGATGGAGGTTACCTAGACTTACTGTGGGGATCATTTGGCAATATTTACAGTTATCGAATCATTATGTTGTACACCTGAAACTAATATAGTGTTATAACATTGTTATAACAGATAATTTTATACATATGTCAATTATATCTCAATTTAAAAATTGTAATATATTGAAAAAAATATAGTAAGCTCCAAGGATGGGTAGATTTAAGAGAAATTTAAGGCGTAAAGAGATGTCTCCTGAATATAAAAACATGGAAAGTAGCGCTTGCATAGAGACAAGTGTGCGAAGCGATTTTCTGTGGAGCAGAGAGGGACTTCCCTCTGTGTACTTTTCATGAACATCACTCATGGTACAGGGCATCCCCGCACACCGGGTCCTGTTTGTTCCTCACGGCTTCAGCCAGCTGCCCAGGAGGTTAATCAGATCAGTCTTGTTGTTGTCTAGCCTTTGAAAAATCAGGACCGTGGATAATCCCTGGGCTGCAGGAGATCCCGGGGTTACTGAGTGGCGGCTGTCTCCTGCCTCGCCAGGGCAGCCAGCCAGCTGTTCTCCAGTCTCCTTGCGGGGACTGGGGATGGGATTCCTCCAGGGACCAATCAGCTTGTCTGTCACTCCCATTAGCTTCCTTAGTCACAGGTGGCTCAAACTTCTGTTGTTCTGAATAGTAATTTTTACAAGTCTGACGTTATTTGTAAATATCATTATGTTACGTGTGTGGTATTTGGTTCATTTCAGTTGTTGGACCAGGACATTACGGGGCGGCAGAGCAGCATAAATGCCATGAATGAGAAAGTGAAGAGGTTCACAGAGACCACAGACCCGTCCACCGCATCCTCGCTGCAGGCCAGGATGAAGGACTTAGCCCTTCGCTTTTCAGAAGCAAGTCGCAAACACAAAGAAAAACTTGCCCAAATGGAGGAACTCAAAACCAAAGTGGAGCTGTTTGAGAACCTCTCAGAAAAGCTCCAGACATTCTTAGAAACCAAAACCCAGGCTCTTACAGAGGCAGACGTGCCTGAGAAGGATGTTAGTGAGTTGTCTCAGTTTATGCAGGTATGTTTCCCATGGAATTCACAAGACTGATCAAATATATCAACAGCTAAGGCAAGCACATACATTTATTGGCAGAGTTATGATTAACAAGCATCATTTTAATTGCTGATGGATTGGTTAGATCTATGCTTTCCTCCTTTAAAAACTTCAAAGCTCATCTTCTCCTTGAAGCCTTTGGTCATTAATCAGAAGTGAACACCATCTCTCATTTTCTGTATATCATAGGTGATATACATATCTTATTTCAGAGCCCACAGAGGCAGAATGTAAAGAGTGCATATTTAAATTAAATTAAACTGTTCTCTTTCAAACAGCCTGCCTGCATGTTTGTTTCTGCTTAGACCATAGGCAGGATCATTCTGTGAAATTCTGAGTGGAGCCATTCTGGTCCCATACTTACATCTTGATGGGATGCCCTTTGAAGATCTAGCAACACCTTATACTTTTTTAAATTTTTGTATTGAAGTATAGTTGATTTACAATGTTGTGTTAATTACTGCTGTCCAGCAAAGTGACTCAGTTACACACACACACACACACACACACACACATATATATATATACATTCTTTTTCAAATATTCTTTTCCATTATGTTTTTTCATAGGCTATTGAATATATTTCTCTGTGCTATACAATAGGACCTTGTTCTGTATCCATTCCATATATAAAAAGCTTACATCTGCTAACCCCAGCCTCCCCCTCCATCCCTCCCCCAAGCCCGTCCCCCTTGGCAACCACCAGTCTGTTCTTTATGTTCGTAGCAACATCTTATATTGATGAAATATCTAAATGCTTTGTAGGAATCAACTTCTGAACTGCTAGAACGCAGGAAAGATCTCGAAGTTTTGCAGAATCTCTTGAAGGAGATCTCCAGCCATGGCTTGCCAGGGGATAAAGCTCTGGTTTTTGAAAAAACAAATAATTTGTCAAAGAAATTCAAGGAAATGGAGGATACTGTCAAAGAAAAGTAAGCACCACTTAAGAAATTGGATTTTATTCTACTTGATACTAATTGGAATGCATGATTTTTATTTAGTTATGTAGCTACCTGAAACAGTTTTTGGAAACTTGAGAAAAAGCTTAGGGCTACTTTATAAGTACTTTAATATTGATAAATTTTTTGCTGTTAAAACTAAGTATAGTTTTTGTTAAAGTATTTAGGAGGGAAATTCACCACTTCTTACATGAAAGTATTTATAGAAAGCACTGTGTAAGGAAAATGGTGGTGGTAGTGTTTTACTGAAAGTAGTCTAAACTCACTGTGGTCTGAAGGCTTTGGCTATTACATTTTTATTTGCAAAGGCAGAAATAACCTTGAAAGATAGCCCATGGTTCATTGCTTTCTGGGCTCCGTTCAGAAATGATGCATCATTCCAGCATAGTTCTGGATAGTTCTGGATGGCTTTTTTTTTTTTTTGTAAAATAGTTTCCTTTTTGAAGAGTTGTAGATCAGACATGATTCCATGAACAAACAAGGTAAGAAACAAGAGAATGAACCTAAATTAAGGTAAAAAGCTGTACAGGGGTGTGAGCCTTCTGATTGAGTTTTATATTTCTGATCTCGTGCTAGTTGAGAATATACATCTGGTTTTGCCAAAGTTCATACAGAAGCCACCCAAAAGATAGAAAGTAGTCATTTCTCTTTCAGCTGTTATTCTTCGTCATTTCTTTGGAATTGTCTACCTAAAACTTTTGAGTGCTGTCTGGACTACTCACAGAGCTATCATTTCCATCCTATTTAATTCACATGGCGCAGAAGAAATATTCTTGATTTCTTTGGGTAAACTCTAGGTTGTTTCTTCTGTTAGATGGGTCCAATTATAAAACCATGTGGTCATCGGTGATTAGTTTACCAACCATGTACTCTCTGCTAGTAATCCACACACCTGCACACGTGCACATGCCATCTACATGGTATCCAGTTACCAAATCTAACTGTCCTCATAGCTGTACCTGTGCCAGGCGTGTGCCCTCCCTCTGTGTAGTGTACAGAGACTGTACAGAGAGATCCGTATAGTTCACTGTGGAGCTTTCTGAGTATCCATGGGGGAGGTGCACATTAAGTTCTGCATCACTAGGTCTCACCTCGTTTTTGGAAACTCAAACCTGTCCTCTCTCTCTGTAAAGACCCAGTTTACCCATCCACTAAAGTGACTGTAGTGACACTAGGTGGCGCTGTGTTTCCCTTATGTTAGTGACTTGTGTTTCCCCTCTGGTTCTCAGCCTGCTGGTGTTTAGCACCATATAAAGCGGACAGATAAAAGCTCACTGGCTCTAAATCATGTTAAAGCTGTTTATATGGCTTTAGAGTGTACATAGCATTATAGAGTGCCGTTACACATGGGTTACAAATATCTTAACTGTTCCTATCTTGATCTACAGACTTTACTGAGGAAATAGACAAGGAGTAATTTAGCTGGTTTCACTTGCCACCTATGAAACCTTTCCTCCTGTATCTGAGGATTGGAGTGTGCCTGGGGGAAGATTTTTTCTTAATGTTAAGCTTGAAATGGGCATAATAATTTACTTTTTAGTAATTAGTCCTTTGGAGTGTCTCCCTTTGTGGCTTAAATTTGTCAATGATGTTTGTGATCTAGAAAAGAAGCTGTATCTTCTTGTCAAGAACAGATGGATGCCTTTCAAGTTCTGGTTAATTCATTAAAGTCGTGGATAAAAGAAACCACAGAAAGAGTTCCCATTGTGCAGCCTTCTTCTGGTGCAGAGGATTTAGGGAAATCTTTGGAAGAAACTAAGGTGAATCACTGTCCATGTCTGATAAGAATTTCTCATTTGCTTGTGTTAGGAATGAGAGGTTTCCTTTTATCTAATAGCACATAAGTTAGAGCCTCATGTATGTACAGTGTATTTTGGTGGTATTTGGAAATCATGACGGGTTTAACTGATCCTTTCGAAGAAGGACACAGACTTTCAGTTAATTTGCTTTTTTAAAGAGACGTATTTGTGAGTTGCTGACTGGTCCGAGTTTCTTTCCCCACCACATCTCTACTTAGTTTATTTTTTATACCATTTTTCATAATGTTAGTAAAAGATCCTTCTCTTCAACTCAGCATTTTGCTCTAGTTTGGATATATCACTCTAACCAGTATTTGAAGATGGAAGTTATTTGAATCTCTAGTGTGTGAGTCTTGTCATCTGACTCAGTCATAAAACTTATGACCAGTTATGGCAAGTTTTCCACTCCAAATTTGTGGAGTTGTGTGTCCTTTAAAATTCATTGAAGTTTTGATGATTAAAATTCACTATTAAATGGAATTCTGAATTTCCATTTTTTAAAATTGTTTCTACTACCTTTTTTTTTTTGTAACTTGGCTGTTACCTAGTACAGTTTTGCAGACTTACAGTTGACAGTTACTTTGGAACCCGTGGCAGCTGGGACTAGCCTGGCTTCCACTGTGGCTGGGAGCAGAATTCAGGATGGACCCCACCCCACTCCTCACTAATAACAGTGTTAACAGTCACTTGGACCATTGGAACAAATAGAGATGCTGTCCTTTTCTTCCATCCCATAAGTCAGAACCCACAATCATCACTGTTTTAAGATATGTTTAAGACATTGAATTATAATGTATAACTTGGAAAAGATTACAAAGACTGAAAAATAATGTGTTTTTGTATCTCCAGAAATTACAAGAGAAGTGGAGCTTAAAAACACCAGAGATTCAGAAAGTCAACAACAGTGGGATCTCACTGTGTAATCTAATAAGTGCTGTGATGACCCCTGCAAAGGCCATAGCAGCAGTTAAGTCAGGTAAGTGCTTTATTTACATTTGTGGTAAAACCCATTGGGTTTTACCAATGAATTGGGTCCACCCATGTTGATTTTATTTGTGTATGTTATTTTTAAAAATTAATGCATAAAATAACCTCAGAAACACGAAGGGAAAGTGACAAGAAAGATGGCATCTCTAAACAACCTAAACGCTGCCACGGAAAAGTGTCTGTTCTGGTCAAATTTCAGATCTCTTAGGTTTCATCTTATTAAATACTACAATTTAAAATGTAACCAAATTCATCTGTAAGAATAAGGAACATTATATTGGGGAAGGGGAAAGATCAGATTCCAGTTTGTTTTTACCTAATTGATGGGGATGTAGAAATTCTATTTGAAATCTTTTTTTTTTTTTTTTTTAAACTTGTGCAAGTCAAATGATCAACAGCAAAGTACAATAGCTCCCATGGCTAAGCCCTTCACTCTTTTTTTTTTAAAGAAGATGTTAGGGGTAGGAGTTTATTAATTTATTTATTTATTTTTGTTGTGTTGGGTCTTCGTTTCTGTGCAAGGGCTTTCTCTAGTTGTGGCAAGCGGGGGCCACTCTTCATCGCGGTGCGCGGGCCTCTCACTATGGCGGCCTCTCTTTTTGCGGAGCACAGGCTCCAGACGCGCAGGCTCAGTAGTTGTGGCTCAGGGGCTCATGACCAGGGCTCGAACCCGTGTCCCCTGCATTAGCAGGCATATTCTCAACCACTGCGCCACCAGGGAAGCCCCTGAAATCTTTGATAAAGAAATGAGTCTGGTCTCCTGGGAAAGAAGGAAGTAAGGAAAGAGAACAGGTTCTTTTCTGTTGAGTGGACCTCTCTTAATTTCTTCCCATCTGCTTTATTCCTTACACTATTCCCAAAGAAAACAGTTCTATACTCTGTTAGCCAGCATGTCTGAATCACAATCTTACCAGGCTTCTCAACAGAAAGGGAGAGTCATGTATAAATAATGGTTCTAAAATTAAGTTGTGGATAGAGTTTTAAGTTTAAAACATATTTATATTTGTTGTCACTATCAGGTTTAAATAATCCAAGAGAAGACCAAAGGCAGATCTCATATCTTTATTCTGAGGGTTTCTGACGATCCTCTGTGGTTTATCTGCCCTGCTTAGCCCCCAGCTGTTCCCATTGTGAGGCTGATGTTGAGCTGGGCCCATCTCCACCCACTGTTTATTCTGCTCTTTTAATCCCATTTCAGGCAGTCCTCATAGTGTAGTGTGTGATGATCTCTCCTTTCTCTCCTAATCAGATTTCCTGAAATGTCAAGGTTTTTTGTTTTTTTTTAAAGGAAGGGAATTCTGTGGTGTTTTACATTAGTTCTTCATGCCCATTCTATATTAGTAATAAGTAAAAAGTATTTTTTTCCTACTCTTGACACCTCCCAAGCATGGTAGGAATTAATCTCGAGTATCTAAAGGGTATTTTCACTTCCATCTGAAAGACCACGGTGTGTGTGATTTTTTTTTTTTTTAAGGGACAAAACTTTAGATTAAGATTCAGATATTTAAATGTTTTTGTTTAGGCTTGTTCGTGTGTGGTTAGTTTGGGGAAATGTTTTTGTGTTTTGGATAGAGAGCCAAGGCATACTAACATGAGAAGGTCTAATTGATTTTTTAATATTCTGGTTATGAAAAAGGAACCAGTGCTAGGTGTTTATGGAATTAAAGAGAAATAATTACTATAGCTCACCAAGTAGTTCCTATTTGCTAGGCAGTAGGGTAACTGTCTTTAATGCCCACAGTGGTCTCGCGAGATACGTGTTATTCTCCCCAGCAGTTTGGTGGGATGGATTCACCTGTGCAGCCTCACAGGAAGTCATTAGTGAGGCTGGGGTTTAAGTTCAGGTGAGACATATGCCAGGGCCCAGGTGCCCCAGCCACTGTACCTCCTTCCTCTATATTGATACAGTAATGGTTTCTTTTACTTTTAACTTTTCTCTCATGTCTTTTTACCTTATTCCGCCTCCATTAAACCCATGAAAACACTGTAACTACAGCAGACAATTCTCAGTTTCTTAACTTGAGACAGACATTCTTTTGTCCGTCAGGCATTTATGCTTCAAGCAACACACATAGTGACCAGCTTCTGTGCTTCAGGGACTGTATCACTAAAATAACTTCAGCTTTAAAGCAACCTTATCCCCAAATTTTCTTATAAATTAATAGTTAATGATTAATGTATATAATATAAAGTTACTGAAACTCTACTGTTTAAGTTGATCATGTTATGACTTTAAGAATAAATTTTATGCAAAAGAGAGGATATAGCTTGATCTTTCAGACCTTCATTTGATTTTGAAATTGAATCATTATTTTACATTTTCAAATAGTAATAACATTTTAAAAGAATTAGTGTTTATGGCATTTGCTTTAATGCCACCTACTATTAATATATATAAAATACAATAGAAATCTATGATGACTTCAGTTTTAATATTTTTGCAGGTGGAGTAATATTAAATGGTGAAGGAACAGCCATAGATACTCAGGATATTTTGGCAAATAAAGGTAAATGGTAACTTTAAGTGCTTATTGATTAAGTTACTTGGTCTGGTGTTTTTTTTTTTTGAGAGAGAGAGAAAATCTTTTTAGGGATGAAAAGTAGTTATATCGAAATTTCAAACTTGAATTAAAATGGTATGAGTATAGTCATGTTCTCCATAAATAACATGTTTATATAACATTCCATGCAATTTTGTTCATCTGAACTTAATGAAATCCAGTAATTCAGCTTGGCATTTGGTTTATGTTTCCTTCTTTCGGGTTAATTTGAGATATTTTCTCACTTGGGATAACATTATTTGAGCTATTTTTTTTTAATTTGTTGCCTGAGGAATTAATAAGCATCATTTCATGATTTGGGGGTTTTATTCCATTTTAAATATCTATCTCATTTCACTTGTATTATGCAGTGTACCTAAAGTATTTGTCATTAAGTAGCATTGTAAGATGATGTAACATTTTAGTTCTAAAGACTCTATGACTTTATCATAGTAGACTTAATATTGACAAAATAGAAGGAAATAGCACGTGAAACAAATTTTTATTTCTAGAGCTCTAAACACCCTGAAAATGTGTCAATATAATTTTTCTTCTTACGTTTAGGATTAACATCCATTAAAAAGGATATGACTGACATAAGCCATGACTATGAAGATCTTGGCCTCTTACTTAAAGACAAAATAGCCGAACTGAGTACCAAACTCTCCAGATTGCAAAAGGCTCAGGAAGAATCAAGTGCCATGATGCAGTGGTTACAGACAATGAACAACACTGCCACAAAATGGCATCAGGCACCTACACCTACGGACACTGAGGCTGTGAAGAGTCAAGTTGAACAGAACAAGGTATCTTCTGTGGGTCCATTTACCGAAGATGTGAGAGAACAGATTAGCACTCAGAACTGAGCCCTGGGGGTCAGGAGCCCCGTTCTGGTTTCTGGCTCTATAACCTTCAACACATAGTTCGCCAGCTTTGTTGAACATGACTTTTTGTAGAGATTGATGCTAATAGTCACTTATTTTTACACACAGATGTTATAAAGATGAGTGAGCTGTTGGGTGCAAGCAACTTTGCCACCTTCAAATTAGTTTAAGTCTTGGATTTTAACCAGTACTTATTGGAAAAGATGTATTTAAGGGCTAAGTGTATTAGGAATCTGTTCTGTCCAGTATAAAATAGGGGAGCTCATGCTTTCCCTTTGTTTAATACGCGGTATTTCTTGCTACAACTGTCAGGGTTGGGAAAACGGTTTTGCACTTTGGCAATGCTGGCAAAAATGTCTCCAGATGACTAACTTATCTTTGAACTCTGTAACGTGTTGTCCAGAAAAGTGCTTATTTGCTAGTAGTCTCAAATCTTGCAGCCTTTATCAAGACTGATTTTCTGATTAATTACAATCATACTGAGGTCATTTTCCTTTTTTTCCAAAGGGATTTGAGAATACCTTGAAATTCTTTCTTCGTGATGGGATGAGGGTCATTATCTCTGTAGCTCTAGCATTCCTCCTTGGGATTCTGTTATCAGCTAGTTGAAGAATAGTTACGAAGAGGAAAAGAAAATATAATTCACTGCTGAATCCAGTCCTCACTCACTTCAGCCTTTAACAGTGGATTGTTTCCCCTCTTTTGGTCATGTTGGAGAAAAAAGTGCTCTATTGAAATTGTGTTTTTGTCTTTTGATGTTGACATACTTTAATGAAGTTACTTTTTTTATTTCCTTGTTAGTCATTTGAGGCAGAACTGAAGCAAAATGTAAACAAAGTGCAGGAGTTGAAAGACAAGCTGACGGAGCTGCTGGAGGAGAACCCAGACACTCCGGAGGCCCCCAAGTGGAAGCAGATGTTGACGGAAATAGGTATGTTACCACTTACACCAGAGGCCGTGAACAGAAGCACAGTCATTTTTTAAAAACCATAATCTCTATCAGAAAACATCTATCCAGCAATCTCACTGACTTTGGGATTTGTTTCATGTTTCAGAATCGATCTTTGCATATTCTAAAGTGTCATTTCATATTATACGGTGCTAGGCCTTGGCATATCTTGTGTTTTTCTCACTAAACACAGTAACGAAATTTATGTTTATGAAGAAGGTAGATACCAGTTGATAGAATGCTGTGTATTGAGTCACATGTTTTCATTATGGTTTATTTTTTATTAGGTTTTGGGTGCTTCTAATTTTTTATGATTTGTTATATTTTAGTGTGGAGAGTCCTTTTTGTTTGCTTTTCTGGAAAAGCTGGGTGCCTTTCTCCACCATGGAGTTCCTGATGGGACCCCACCAGCCCCTGTTTCATGCTGCTGGTCCCTTTCCCAACCAGCCTGAGAAGGCTGCTCCCCACAGGAGTCTGGGGGTTTGCTCTTTACCCAGAGTCCTCCTCCCATCTCCATCCTGTCCCTATATAAACTGTTCCTCGGAGATGCAGAATTGCCTTCACAAGCCCTGTTATCTTATCACCCCTTTTCCTTATTGTAATGATATGGGAGTGAGTGTAAGACAGTGACACTCATTTTCCCTACTTCATAGTATTTGGAGAATTCAGTGAGTTAATGTGTGTGCAGCTCAGACAAACAGTATCGGGCACATACTAAGTATGTTTAACTATGACTATCACAAGAATCATTTTACTTTGAATTGTTCCATTATATTTAGCTAAATCTTGTCCTTCCTTTAGAGTCAGATATGCTGTGATAAATTTAGAAGTTTCTAAGTACGTTTTAGTTTAATAAGAGTCATCCTTATACATATAACTGCTTCACTTTGCTGTATACCTGAAACTGACACAACATTGTAAATCAACTATACTCCAGTAAAAGAAAAAGAGTCATCCTAAGAGATCTTAATGTTGAAAGGTGTATTTAATCCAACAATAGAGACTTCTGTTGCATTATAATTAATTGGGCCCTAATTCAGTGGTTGTCAGAATATCAGAATTACTCGAAGGAATATTTTCAAGACATCTTAGAATAGCGGAGGGAGCGAGGAATGCATATTTCAGAAAAGCTTCCTGATAAGATTTTGATATTTCTCCTTCTCCGTTTATGGTTGGAGTTGCATTATCTCATTATCAGATTGTGATTGACTAGAACACGCCGTATAGTGTGACATTGTTTAGGTAAACGTTTCAGGGGCTGGGCTCTATGAAAAGCAGCTCTTCAGTGCATTACACTAGGTGAAAAAAATCTGTCAGATCAGCTCTTCACACCGTCAGTGTTGAGTGACTCATGTGTTGAGAGATGGTCTGTAATTCTGGGCTTCAAGGAGCATGCCGTCCTCAGGGCTGGGGGAGCAGGCAGGGCATCCTAGTGGAGGGTGAGACCCAGTGGGATCATGAAAGTGGGATGGGGCAGGGACAGAAGGGGAGGGATGGAGCATGTGAGCTGTGGGGCCCTTGTGCGCCCAGCCTGTTGCGATGAGGACATGTGATCAGCGGGCAGATGAGGGCTTCCTCTCGGAGGACAGACCTTTTCAGATGAGCACACGAGGGCCCTTTTGTGGGAGACCCTGGAGGTCAAGCAGAGGTCATCAGATTTTGCCGTCTAGTTGGTGACGAGTAAATTATTGAGGGGTTTGAGCCCAGAAGTGACATATTCAGTGACGTTTAAGGGAAATTATTTTAGAACCAAATTCATTGCAGCTGAGGATCACGAATCGCAGGTAAGCTGGTTAGAAGGCTCTTGGTCTAGGTGTGCAGCTCTGGAAAGGGTGCTCCTGGCAGCAAGAGCAGAGCATCCCCTGGGGACATGTTAGAAATGCACATTCAGACATCACTTCAGACCTGCTGATCAGTCCCTCCAGGGGTGGGCCCAGCACCTGTGCGACCAGACCCTCTAGGGGTCTCTGATGCAGCTCCAGCTTGAGAAGTACTGGTCTTGGCAAAAGATGGTGAGGACCAATGTGGAGTTGGGTATTGGGAATGGAAGCACTGTGTTTAAGGGTTTGTGATTGAGGATATAGGAGAGTCATGAAAGAACATCCTGAATTATGGCATTTCATGACATGCATGAGAATAACCTTCAAAAGAAGTCTAAAAGTCGGAAAAACCTACCCATTTTGATAGGAATATCATGAGTTTTTTCCTCCAACATTGAATTTAAGGGGTTGGTGAGATTTCCTATTGTAACTTCTGAGCAGTTGGCTGCTGATGTGTGATTTGCGTAGAAGAGCATGGCTGGGTGTAGATACACACATTTGGGAGTCACTTACCACCATCTGGTCGTTGAAGGTTTGCTATTAAAGAAAAGGATACATGTTCATTGTTCTAGTGGGTCAGTTCTAGTTGAATAAACAGACTCTGTAGGACTTCTAGAAGGAATGAGGGTTCTCAGGAATATTCCATAATCTACAGCATCTTCCATCAGATTCAAATCTATTTTTCTTACACTTCAGTTGACACAAACCATTGGGACCATAAAATCTGTATCATTAAATGCAATTAACGCACAGGTTAGTCTTTAATTGACTATGTAAGGAGAGCCCTGTCCTACAATCTTCATAGATACAGTTGTATTAAATGTATAACAAACAAACATCTGGGCTTCCCTGGTGGCGCAGTGGTTGAGAGTCCGCCTGCCGATGCAGGGGACACGGGTTCGTGCCCCGGTCTGGGAAGATCCCACATGCCGCGGAGCGGCTGGGCCCGTGAGCCATGGCCGCTGAGCCTGTGCTCCGGAGCCTGTGCTCCGCAACAGGAGAGGCCACAACAGTGAGAAGCCCACGTACCGCAGAAAAAAAAAAAAAATCTGTTTCATCCTTTATCTTTTTTTCTTCTAGATTCTCAGTGGCAAGACCTCAATCAGTTAACAGTTGATAGACGACAGAAACTGGAAGAATCCTCAAATAATCTAACCCAATTCCAGACTGTGGAGGCTCAGTTAAAACAGTGGCTTGTGGAAAAAGAACTGATGGTCAGTGTCCTTGGGCCCTTGTCGATTGACCCAAATATGCTGAACACACAAAGGCAGCAGGTGCAGGTGAGTCCTACCTGACTTAACAAGACAGATGTTTTCATTAGAAATACATTACCTTTGATGGTATGTGCTCTGCCTGTCTCGGAGGGTTTGTAATGTGTCAGATGCCCACGAGGTACTGTCGTGAGGCTGGCGGGAAACCCCCAGAGAAGCAAAGCTCTGGAGCATCCCTGGAGCATCCCTGAGGGGTCCACTGAGCCCACGAGTATGGTCAGGTCCCTTGATCGTTTCAGTCATATTGTGGTTTGTAGAGACCCTGTTAAAGAGGACTTTCTTTGAAGTATATTAATAACATACATATTAATAACATATGATTGCATAAGTAATAACATTTTTATGAGAAGCTAGTATATTGTTTAGAAATGACTCCTTTGAGGTTTTATTCATTTTGATTGTGGTAGTAGGTAATGAAACTTATAAAGCTCATGCAAAACATCCCTGAGTCGGGGAGACAAAGTAAGAAGAGAAAGAAGAAGGGAAGAAGAGGAGGAACCTTGAAACCTGCAGGGTTAGTTAGACTCATCTAATTATGAGCAGATAAATCCACAGGGGGAGAAACATATGTAAATTGTAAGTCAGACGTAGTCGCAGGCGCTCCGCTGTGGTCTCGGTGGGCTTTCTTTCTGTGCAGGTGGTGGTTTTGGAGCATGGAAGCTGATCTGTACTCTGAAAATACACAACAGTCTGGGTAGTTGAGTCACATGCTGTCCTAGGCATGTATGTTCTTCATCTGAATAGATGGAAACAACAGATATAAAGAAACATTTGAGGAGAAGTAATTAACCATAGTCTCCCAGAGATAGATAAAATATTCTACTAAAAGAAGGACATTTGGGGATCATTCGTTTTATAATGAAAGCCAGTGTGAGCCCGCACGCTCAGAGCGACATGATTTATTGGCTAAATCTTTACAAAAAAGACTGTAAACGTCGATTTTATGTTTAAAAAGAACCTTTGTAAATCAATACACCATGAGTTTGTATATCCTAACACTGTTATCACTGTGTATTTCCTTTGGTGTAAAATGCTATAGAGCATTTAAAAAAATCCTGTAAAAAGAAAAATGCAAATAGGAAGAAATCAAATTGGTGTTAGTGTGATGTAAACTTGTCTAAAAGCAGTGTTTCCCTTTGTGTGTGAAAATTTGTGCATGAATTTTTGTTCCTTTTCCCCACACTAGCAAAAATATTTATTCTCTTTTGTCTCCCTTGGGGGATATTATTTTAGACAAAATGTTAATCTCTGTGAAGCACCATTGCTCTTTGGATTAGTATACGATAATTGGACTGCCTTTGAAATAAAAGCTAGGAAAGCAGTAACAAAAATAAAATAAAAACTAGATAATTAACTACCATTTCTGTCTGTTTAGAAACTTAAAGGTATGTTTTCTGTAATTAATTCTCTAGTCATTTGTGTGTTTATTTGCCCTCATCACCTCTTTACCTTAGATTCTCCTGCAAGAATTTGATACCCGGAAACCTCAGTATGAACAGCTAACAGTGGCTGGTCAGGGCATACTGCACAGACCTGGGGAGCACCCATCTTTCCACGGGATTGTGAAGGAACAGCTAGCAGCTGTGACCCAAAAATGGGACAGCCTCACAGGACAATTGAGGGACAGATGTGACCGGATCGACCATGCCATTGTTAAAAGCACCCAGTATCAAAGCCTGCTGAGAAGCCTTTCCGATAAGCTGGCCGACTTGGATAATAAACTCAGCAGCAGTGTGGCCGGGAGCACACACCCTGACGCGATGAACCAGCAGCTGGAAACAGCCCAGAAAATGAAGCAGGAAATAGAGCAGGAAACGAAGCAGATCAAAGTGGCCCAGGCTCTGGGAGAGGATCTGGCAGCCCTGGTTAAAGAAGAGTACTTGAAAGCTGAACTTAGTCGGCAACTGGAAGGCATCTTAAAATCATTTAAGGATCTTGAACTAAAAGCAGGTTTGTGTGTCTTCTTTGAATGCATGTATTTCCTGGAAATAGGGATCAGTGAACTCCCTATTTCCAAGCTGTTGGGGAAACCAGGCCCCTAAAGTGAACCTGCCCACAGTGAGAGGTGCATGCAAGGAGGGTAGATTTGGGTTCACATGCACACACAGTGTTGCAGGGGCGGGGAGTTCTGCACAGATAATAGGCGGACCCCGTGCCGGCAAAGTCCACTTTGCATAGGCCCATGGAAACTTCGGGTACTCCAGATTAGTTTTTACAGACTTTCAGACATAGAGAACAGACTTGTGGTTGCCAAGGGGCAGGGGAGGTAGAAGAGAGATGGAGGGGGGAGTTTGGGATTAGCAGATGCAAACTATTAAAAAAAATTTTTTTTATTGAAGTAGAGTTGATTTACAATCTTGTGTTAATTTCTTCTGTACAGCAAAGTGACTCAGTTATACATATACATGCATTCTTTTTTAATATTCTTTTCCATTATGGCTTATCATAGGATATTATATAGAATGGATAACCAACAGGGACCTACCACATAGCACAGGGAACTCTATTCAGTCTCCTGTGATAAACCAAAATGGAAAAGAATATGAAAAAGAATGTGTATATATGTATAACTGAATCACTTTCTTGTACAGTAGAAAATAACACAACATTGTAAATCAACTATACTTCAATTTAAAAAAACCGTAAAAAAAACAAATTGGTTTTTAAAGGTGTCAGTGTTTATGCTATGCGACAGTCTTGTTTCACCAGAAAAGGAGACGACTACAGTTATTAAAAAAGGCTTGGCATCGTTTTCTTGATAACAGCTAGTTCGTCTGGCTCCATCATGGAAGCTTTTCCAGAGAAACGTGTGAGAGAGAAGCATTATGCACGATTTCCTCTCTCGCCTGCTGTAGCCATCACTCTGTGGCCGCTGAGCCCAGGATGGTCCAAGACAGCAGCAGCAGTTCCTGGGCCCGAGAAGGGCAGGCCAGAGGAGAGCCCGTTAGTGGCTGTTTGTCATTTGCCAAGTAACACTAGGCACTCAGTTTATATGTTTTAATAATTGATTGGATTTGTTTACTGATCATAGCAACCGTTTCAGACTTACTCCTTGATTTTGACGTGATATGGATAGCAAACATTACCTATGATGATTACAGTGATGGTGACTATTGTTAGGAACCCTCTTCCGTGACAGGCATTCAGCTCAGAGCTTTACTTGCACGCACTGTCACCTCATTCCCACGACAGCTTCTATCAATGTTGCCAGCTCACACTTGGGGAAATGAGGCCCAGAGGTTTAATCGTTCACCCTAGGCCCTCCAGCTCTTGAGAGGCTGAGTTGGGATCCAGACCCATGTCGTCCCCATGGGCTGCCTTACATTGCCTCCATGATAGGTAAAAATTACACAGGTGGAGACTTCCCCGGCGGTCCAGTGGTTAAGAGCCCACGCTTCCACTGCAGGGGGCACGGGTTCAGTCCCTAGTTGGGGAACTGAGACCCTGCATGCTGCAGGGCCAAAGGAAAAAAAATCACACAGGTGGAAAAGTCACATTTAATAAGAGATTGGTTATTTATCAGCATCACCTAGAGCTTTGAACAGTTGTCACTTCCCCGCCCTAGGATGGAGGTGGCTCTAGTATCCAGCCTCTATTGTCTCTTTTCTTGCCATAGTCCTCACCTCTTGCCCTTCCCCCACCGCCTTTGTCCATAACGTAAGCGCTTTTGTCGTTCTCATAGTCAGTGCTAGTAGCCCTTGCGTTTAGATTATTCTGTGTATTTATTTGGTGGTTTTTCTCTTGGCTTTTTGCAGATTTATTCAACATTTTGATGTAAAATAAACATGTCTGTGGTTTTATTTTTTAGAGAACCATGTCCAGCATCTTCAGTCAGCCTGTGCCAGCTCTCATCAATTTCAGCAAATGTCTAGAGATTTCCAGGCTTGGCTGGATACCAAGAAGGAAGAACAGAACAAATCTCCCCCGATATCAGCCAAAGTCGAGGTCTTAGAGTCATTAATGAAAGATCAGAAAGACTTCAGGAAAACTTTGACCGCCGAGTCTCACATTTATGAGAAAACCATGGCAGAAGGTGAAAACCTGTTACTAAAAACACAAGGGTCTGAGAAGGTAGCGTTACAGTTACAACTGAACACGATTAAAACCAACTGGGATGGATTTCAGAAGCAGGTGAAAGGAAGAGAAGACAGGGTGAAAGATTCACTGGAAAAAGCTCTCAAGTATAAAGAACATGTGGAGATGCTCCAGCCATGGATAGACAGGTGTCAAAACAGCCTCAAGGAAATAAAGTGTAGCTTGGATCCTGCTGAGACAGAGAAATCTCTTGCCCAGTTAAAGTCTCTGCAGAAGGAGAGGGACCAGCACTTTGGGATGGTGGAACAGCTAAACAGTGCAGCCAGCAGCCTGCTCCGTGTCTGTGAAGTGGACAAAGAGGCGGTGGCAGAGGAGAAGGAATCCCTGCTCCAGAAGTTGGACATGGCCACCGAGCAAGTGCACAGGAAGAAATTCTCTCTGGAGAACATGGCCCAGAAATTTAAAGAATTTCAAGAAGTTTCCAAAGAAGCTCAGAGGCAGCTTCAGTGTGCAAAGGAACAGCTAGATATGCACGACTCTCTGGGGCCCCAGGCTCACAGCAGTAAGTCCCTGACTGTGTTGCAGACTCAGCAGAAAGCCCTTCAGACCTTGAAGCCTCAGGTCGATCTGGCCCAGGGGCTCGCCCAGGACCTTGTGGCGGGGGCCTCCGACTCCAAGGGCACCTCCGAGGTTCTCCTCCAAGCAGAAGCCTTAGTCCAGGAGCACAGCGCCCTCAGCCAGCAGGTGGATGAAAAGTGTTCCTTCTTAGAAACCAAGCTTCAGGGCATCGGCCATTTCCAGAACACCATCCGAGAGATGTTTTCTCAGTTCGCGGAGTTTGATGATGAGTTGGACAGCATGGCCCCAGTGGGGAGAGATGTGGAAACGCTGCAGAAGCAAAGGGAGGCTATTAAAGCCTTCTTGGAGAAACTGGAAGCGCTCATCGCAAGCAACACCAATGCCAATAAGACCTGCAAGATGATGCTGGCCACGGAGGAAGCCTCTCCTGACCTGGTCGGCATCAAACGGGACCTGGAGGCTTTAAGCAAACAGTGCAACAAGCTTCGGGACCGTGCACAAGCCAGAGAAGAGCAGGTGGAAGGGACCATCACGCGCCTTGAAGAATTCTACAGCAAACTCAAGGAATTTTCTACTCTACTCCAGAAGGCTGAAGAGCACGAGGAGTCTCAAGGCCCTGTTGGCATGGAAACAGAGTTGATTAACCAACAGCTTGATGTGTTCAAGGTAGGGAGTGCTTCCTTTGTACTCTGCGTTTTGGTTATTCAAAGACATTACTGATCGGTATAGAAGGAGATGGCCTATTTTGTAGCATCTTCAAGTAGGATTGTCATGCAGTGTTGGAGCTTAAATGAGAATCCGTGGGCGGAGGGGATATCCAGGTACGTGGGGTGAGTCCAAGCTTCCTGGGGCTTTGGGCCCTCATGGGATAAGGCCTGTGATGAATTAGGAGGTCAAAGGGTGCTTGGAAAGCTGGTGTCTGTTTCTGATGTCACTCACAGCTGCCCTCTGGAGTGACCACGTCCGTATTTTAAACTCAACCGCGGAGGCCCATCCATCACATCAAAAGTGTGTTCTCTTCATGTTTGCGTCCCAGCATTTTCTTTCATGGTGAATTATAGTCTTTTCCTGCTCTTTCCCTTTTTATAGTCTTCTCCTCCTTCTTAATTGAATTTCTTCCCCAAGTTCCTATTTTAAAAGGCAGGGGTAGAGTTCCTTGTTGTAATCCTGGCCCCAGACGATTGGGAGTAAATTATTTCTGATGGGACTCTGAGCGCCTTGGGGCTGAGAAATGTGTACCGACTGGCAGCACCCAGTGATGCCTGATGATGGAGTCGGAGGAGAGGGTGGGCCAGGTCCAGGGTCAGTGATGTGAATCCGCTTAGGGTAGCAGGTGCAGAACTCGCATCTCGTTGGAGAGAGGGTCACCTGCACAGGGAGGGTCCTAGCTGTCCAGCCTTTGCTGCACAGGGCTGACAGGAACCTGTAGGGTTGCAGGGGATCCTGTTCTATTCATGAGGTAAGTTTTACTTTCCAGTAAAGGCTGCAGTGATGCGTGAAGCATCAAATAGGATTAAATAGAAACAGAATTTGCAAAACAACAAATCATTTCCCAGGAGAAATGAATATAAATCAAATAGACCTCCTGAATTCTGTGCTGTTATACTTGACAAAGTCTTTCCTTTGTTTCTCTTTCGTGGTGTTATTTTTAGGTGACTGAAGTTTGAAAAGTAACTTCAAAGTAGCTTCTTTTTCTTCTTTGTTATATTATGGTTGTTTGCTGTTTATAGAGTGCCTTTGAAGCCCAGTTTCTTCAGGGATTAAGAACCTGTGGTTCTGTATTTGGGTCTTGATTCTGGAAGGAGAAGGAAGCTGCCTCACTGTTGATTTAACTTCATTGCCCTGTCACACTTTCACACTGTGGTTTGCAAAATAAAGATTTCATATAAGAGAGCTGTCTGTTAGAAAAACAAAGTTCTGTGACAGTTGCTGCTTGGAAGACAGGGGGTAGGGGGGTGCTTAGGAGTGAGTCTCTGGAATTTTCTGTGGGACCTGACAAAGCTTGAACGCTTCCATGACAGTGATCAGGTGGTCTTTGTACTGATGAAAGTTGAGCATGCTTTTGTGAAATGTTATCATTTCTTTGGGTTTTCTGTGACTTTGTTTAGAAAAAGAGAGCAGGCCTTTATCTCTCTTCACTGCTTCAACTACTTATAGGAAAATGAGCAAAAGTAATAATATCGGTGCTGCTGCTTTGTCCACGCCCCCTCTTTGGGTCCCCAGGCATGAGGACAGTGAAAAACATGGCTCTGTTGTGGAGAGGTCTTCGGAAAGGAAGCAAAAGCAAGGGATAGGAGGGGCTCGCTCACACGTTGCTTTGAAATTATTTTGCAAACTGAAAAGCACTAAATAAGCATCGTTACTGTTCATGGTTACACAGATTGCTTTATTTGACTGTGAAGAAAAACAAAGTGATCATGTCTTCTAAAATAAGCCACTTGGCGTGCTGTGTCTATGTGTTTTCTCATTACTTTTTAAGGAGTTGACTGATTTTAATGAAATTCAGTAATAAAGAATATCATGACATACCCTCAGTGTCTTGAGACCCAGTGACTGAAATGAAAGTTTCCAAGTAGACAGTCATCTGCATTTGGTATATGCCAGTGCCCTAGGTAAAAAACAATAAGAATATTATGGTAAATATGCTTACACAATCACTGATTCTCTTTTCTTTGTGTGTGTGTTTGCCAGTGTATGTTCTAAAAACTAACAGTTACAACAGTTAACATTTATTATGGGCTTAGTGTGTGTCAAGCATGACTCTAGACTGTCTTTAATCCTTTTGACAGTCCTGAGAACTGGGTACTGTCATTATCCCCATCTTATTGTAAGGAAGCAGAGACCCAGGGAGGGGAAGTGACTTTCCCAAGGTCACACGGGTAGTAAGTGTCAGAGCCTGGATGTTTTGGTGGATATAATGCAGTGTTTTGGTCAACTTTATTCATCACGTTGTACATCTTACACTTCTCTGGGAAATTTTCAAATCATCTTTGCTGGAGACTGATTTGGGTGGCCTGAGTAACCAGCCATTGTTGTTGGTTTGTTTGTTTTTCTGATTTTTTAAAATTGAAGTATAGTTGATTTACAATATTGTGTTTGTTTTAGGTGTACAGTACAGTGATTCAGTTTTATATATATATGTATATATGTGTGTGTGTGTGCGTATATATATATATATATATTCTCTTTCAGATTCTTTTCCCTTATAGGTTATTACATAATACTGAGTATAGTTCCCTGGGCTATACAGAGGTCCTTTTTGTTTATCTATTTTATATATATTAGTGTGTATGTGTTAATCCCAAGTTCCTAATTTATCTCTCCCCACCCCCCACCTTTCCCCTTTGGTAACCATAAATTTGTTTTCTATGTCTGTGAGTCTCTTTCTGTTTTATAAATAAGTTCATTTGTATTTTTTTTTTAGATTCTGCATAAAAGCAATATCATATGATATTTGTCTTTCTCTGTCTGACTTCACTCAATATGACAATCTCTAGGTCCATTCATGTTGCTGCAAATGGCATTATTTCCTTCTCTTTTATGGCTGAGTAATATTCCTTTGTATATATGTACCAAATCTTTTTATCCATTCATCTGTCAATCAGCCATTGTTTATTTTAACCCAGAGCACCAGGAACACTCACTTAAGGAACGTGTTCTGTAAAGCCAGACACTATGATAACAGGAGGTGAATGTGTGTGTGTGTGTTGTCTTAGAAATGTATCTCTAGATGTTGTGATGAGGATAATGACAGTTACCACCAGCACCAAACATTTCCTTGTCTTAGTGATTATGTCATTTTTGATTGAAGTTGTAAATTATCTCAATTCAGATCTTCACTTAGTTTTTGTTGGAGATTAAGCTTTGGTTGGACATTAGTTTTGTTTTGTTTTGTTTTGTTTTGTTTTTTTTGCAGTACGCGGGCCTCTCACTGTTGTGGCCTCTCCCGTTGCGGAGCTCAGGCTCCAGACGCGCAGGCTCAGCGGCCATGGCTCACGGGCCCAGCTGCTCCACGGCATGTGGGATCTTCCCGGACCGGGGCACAAACCCGTGTCCCCTGCATCAGCAGGTGGACTCTCAACCACTGCGCCACCAGGGAAGCCCATGGACATTAGTTTTAACATAATATTTTAGGAAGATTTTAAAAATTGCTTTAAGTGGAATAATTTGCATTGAGTAAAAAGCTAGTATTTTGCTATTTTATAGTTTCTAAAAATAAAACAGAAAAGCACCGAAGTACTGGGTCTATTTTCATTACAGACTTCGAAATATGATGCAGTTTGACATGACTCTACCTGGTAGCTTCTGTTTAACCTAATGTCATGGGTAAAATCTTATGACAGTTTTTCATACTATAGAATAAGCTGCCTTCAGAGTCTTTCTGGAGCTTCATAGCTGTTACCCAGTTACTCAGTCGGGGTACGTTATATTCACTGGGAGCATAATGGATTATTTAAACTAGGTAAGACAGACCTCTTGGGTTCCATTCTTTTTTCCCCCCCCCCCTTAAACTTAACCTAGGAAACAGCAGTTAATGTCCTTGACGGGATAAAATTAATTCATGTTTAATACCAACACAAACATAATGATTGAAAACAAATGCTGTTCTGAACCAAAAGTCCTAATTCACTGTCAGTGAAAGCTATTCGAAGTTTCCGAAAAGAGATTGGTACTACCCTTTATGTTACTTTAGCTAGGTTTTTAAACAATGTGGATTGTTTTCCTGCTTCTAAATATTAGTCATTGGATTAAAATGTCTAAAGACTGAGGTATTTTCTATTACTGTTGATAACCCAGAGTACCGTTTTTCTACTTATACTTCTGTATTATTGCATTAAATTCTGTGTACACTGTCATAAATTCCTAGGCAGAAAGGAAAAAGTCCCCCTATCCCTACCTCCTGTTAAAGATTCCTGCTCAAGATTATCTTCAAATCTAAACTACATTATCAGGTAATATTAACGTTTCCACATTTCTATTTTATTTTTCAAAGACATACCAACTCTATACAAGGAATAGGTGCCACCCTTCCTATGATGTCATCAACAGCCAATTATCCCCACACTGAATTGATTTCATTTCAGTGAAGAGCACAGAAACTTGATGTTTTAGCGAACATATACAGTCACATCCCAGCTAAATATATGACCCTCCCCAGCTCCATCTAGGCCGTGGTAAAAAGTTTTACCCACAGCCTGCTTACTGTTTTTTCTGGCCACTCTGTTGCTTCTCCAGTTGTCATTCGGTTTGTTCCCACAAATGAACACATCACTGGTACAAGTCTCTCTGAACCAAAGATTTCTAAAAGCAGGGAATTTTTAAACCGAGTTGAAACCAGAGACAGAGACCGGAACACATGTAATTGTGCTGTGATAAATGTTCTCTGGTCCAGGGGAAGGCAGTGTGGAACCCAGGCATCCTCCTGAGCATGTTGGGTGAACTAGAATGCCAGGCGCCATGAAGCTGGGGAAGCCGGGAGGTTTGAGTCCTAATTGTAAATGGTATGGCTGAAAAAAATCAATTTCCAAGTATCCTCTTAAGATATTTATTAAATGATCCTACAACAACCTCTGTAATGTCACCATATTTTTAGAGATAAAATTAAACTGTCCAAAGAATGCTTTAATAATGATTTCTCAGTGGCCCGTATTGTTACATAGAGGTCAATGACAAATTGTTCTCTGTTTTTGTCAAAAACAGGAGCAAATTCAGTAAAGCTGTCGCAGAAGAGGTTTTTCTTGGGGAAATATTCTTACTTGACTGGATTTTTGTTAATGAGCCTGTGTTATCAGGGAGGTTTCGTAACACCTTCCTGTGGTATTTTTAAAGGTGACAATGTTTTCACTATAGAAACTGTACTTTGATGCATGGGCTTTGTAGGAAGGTCACATTATTCAGTCAGCTATATCAGAGTGGCTTTAAGATGTTAGGAAGAAAGAATATCACCTATGCTGGGCAACACAGAAGGCCCACCAAAGCAGAGGCTGCACGAGGCCACTACGATGGCGCTGATGTGATGGCAAGGTTCGTAAGACTCCATGGTCGCACCACACACACCAGCAGAGCCAGTGGGGCCTTCTTCCTACTCCGAAAGGCTGTCCTGGTGGGGAACGTGGCACGAGGGCTCTTTCCATGTTTGCTTCTAACTAACGCCATGCTCTTGGTGTCATGTGGCCTCTTAACTCCTATGGCTTCATTTAAGATCCAGGAGTTAGACGTAGGAAACAAACTTACGGTTACCAAAGGGGAAAAAAGGAGGAAGGGAGGGATAAGTTAGGAGTTTGGGATTAGCAGATACATACTACTATACTATATAAAATGAACAACAGGACTTACTATAGCACAGGGAACTATATTCAATATCTTGTCATAAATGGTATATATATACTATATATATTCAGTTATATGTATATAACTGAATCACTTCTTTGCTGTGCACCTAAAGCTAACACAACATTGTAACTCAACTATATTCCAGTTTAAAAAAAAAAAAAAGATCAAGGAGTTCATGTAGGTTGTTCTGAATGCAGTTCCAGCCAGAGATTTTATACCAGGGGATTTTTTGGTGGTTTTGTTGTTAACTGGATAAATTTGTATCTTCATTTTAAAGTGGTTCTCCCCGCCACCCCCAGCCCAGACACACCCACCGGCACACACAAAGCGCTAGGCTATAGCATCTCCTGTCATTATCATGGGCCTTCCTTAGATAAAAGGAGATCTACATAATTTATTTTACTCTCATGGAAAGTTGCTTAAAGGGGTGTGTGTGTGTGTGTGTGTGTGAGAAACGGGAGCAGAGAGGGAGGAATTTGCTTTGTTGTTTCGAAATGATGCGTTGGTTTCTGGATAAGAAAATTTGATGGGTTAATGTTTTTTAAATGTTTCTCTAGGTCTGTAATCATTCATTAAATAATAGCTTCGGGTAGGTAAATGCTGTGATGGTAACTTCCAGGAAGAAGAGGAGTGCATATTACAGATCCTCCTTAACATTCAAGATAAATTCCCATCAAGATCAGTCACCCTGTTAAGTGTTTCTGAATTTGTTTGCTTTTGTCATGGGGTCTGAATATCCTATTTTCCTTCAAATATAAATTATTTTCCACTGAAATAAATAGCTACTGCATGTTCATCTGATGACTATCCTTGAAAACCCTTGACCCATTTATGTGAAGCTGTTTATCAGTTTATCAGAAAACTAAGAACACAGGTTGCTTTCCGTTTTCCTGAGCTAATGGCATATCAATTTTGAAAGAATAATAGAAATTGTTGTTTCTAAGGCCTAGTTTTGTACTCACAGCAAAAAAAAACCACATCTCTTGTTTGGCTTCTAATCCATATTTCAGGAGCACCTGGGCCAGGAAGATACTTTGGTCAGTTTTTATGGATAATAGTGCATTTACTCACAAACATTGTCCATTTACTGCACTTGAATTTCCTAATATCTCTAGCCTTTCAGCTCTAAAAACTCCATGTTTCAGTTGGTAAAATTAGTCTTTTACCTTTTCTATGATGTGGATCATTGTACTTTGTGGTAAGATTTTTCAGGAACTTTTCTTTTAAAAGGTTTAATTTAATTTTAGAAATATAGAATGAGAAAATTATACTGTTTTGCTTATAATTCAATTAGCATTTGTGTACTTTTCTAAAATCATCTGCCTTTAGAAGATTTTTTAACTGAATCACATCTAGTAGGCTGTGTAAAGTTATGTTTTGAGACCAGTTTAACATTGTGATTTCTGTATGTATGAAATAATACTGTTGACTACTTTTCAGAAGAACCTTACTCATTTTATTCATTGTGTATTTCTCTCTTACGAAAATGTGAGAGAGCTAGGTATCACGATTAGCGTTTAACACAGTTCAGTACATCTCGATTTTACTAACTTTAGAGACCATAGCATTGAAAGTAGCTGCATAAACCAAATTTAGGAAGAAAAGTTCAGCCAGTCCAGTTCTGCGCTAAATGTGAGTTCTTTTATGTTATCCAGATAGATCTTTGGAATCTGATTCCAAGTCACAAAGATAAATATACAAGTTGTTGTCATCAATACCAATGTAATATTAAGAGTACAAATTTCAATTTGAATCAGAATCTATTAGGATCGTCCTTTGTAGAGTTAGTTGAAATCAGCTTAATAAAATAGGAATTCAATTATTAAATAAATGGCACATCCTTAAACATAATCAACTAGAGGACATTTTCCCATAGCACTTCCTGCTTCCCAGCTGTACTCTGCTCACTTTCTCATCCATATTCTCCACTTTACTGTAAGCCATGAAGGGGCGGGGGTGCTGCATCTCTGGGCACCAGCACTTTGCCAGGGCTCTCCGTGCTGTTTGGTAATAGTGGGCACTGTTTGATGAATGGTTGAGTTTATGAATGAATTGTCTATGTAGCTTTAAAAGTGTACTATCCACATGAAATGTGAGGTTGCTGTTCTTAGCTTTACAGAAGGTTAGAAGACTAGAATAGAATTGTGCTAATGATCCAGAGTTAGAGCCTAAGTTGGGCAGAATTAGGGCCATTTTTTCTTATGAAAAGTTCTGGGAGGATCTCTGTTTAGAGAAAGGCCCTGGTCCACATTCTGTGGAAACTTTATTATTCATGTAGCCATGAATAAATAGCTTATATGGGAAGGGAGTGGCAACTGACAGTCAAACCCTTAGTTTCTGCTGATTCCAGCCTAGGGCACGACCCACTGTTCAAACGTGGTAACTGTGGGCACGTTTTTCTTTGTCTTATGATCCACATGTCACAACAGCCTGTGTGATTAGACAGGATCAAGTGCTTGTTGCAGTATTTCACTTCTTGACTCTGAAGAGTGGGCATTGATATTATCATGTTGATGGGTTGTTTATTATGTATATATTCCCTTCTAGTTGGCTATAGATATTTTTTCCAACTTCATGATGGCCATATACTGAGTTGTATCTAATAATTGTTGAATGGGTGTGTAACCTGTAGAGTTCCAGTTATGGATAGATTTTTTTTTTCAAAGATTCAGTTCTTAGGTTTATAAAAATCATTTTGGAATATTTTCTTATGAAAGGTAAACAAGGTCCATCCCACATCTTTTCTGTAAAGTTATCAGAGAAAGTATAGGGTTGTTTTTAATAGAACTGTCTTCACTTGGGGCCAGCACAGTGTTACTTATGTTCAAATGATTATTTTGTGAGATTGAGGAAAGAAAATCTGCCCTCTATCTGCTACTCTGGCACGGTTGCTTATTTCATAAGATAAGGAATGGATAGATTTTACTTTATTTAAATGAATCTATGAAATTTCCCCCCCCCACACACCCAAAGGCTAAGGTTTGGCTTGCTGAGTTAATTTTCAAACAGTATTTTTAAAGAGTGTTTATTCAGTAGATTAAAAAAAGTGGGTGTGATTTTGTTAATGAAACATCCAGAGTCATTTAACTGCCCTTGATCTTTGCCTGAGTCTTGCATCAAATTCAAGAGGAATGCATGCTTATTAGTAACGACTAATATTCATGTCCGCTAATATTCATATTCTTCTTCTCGAAGAAGCTTAGGAATAATTGATTCTGGAGAACAGTTCTACTTGAACTTGGGTTTTGAAAAGAATGACACAAAAGTCGACTTGAAAGTGATGCGCGCTCTGCATTTGCAGACACTAAACGTCTAAGAGTCCGCAGCTGCAGCGCACGGGAGTATGGTTTCATCAGAAGGATGGGGACCTGTTAGCCCTTATCCCTGTTTCCTATTCCCAGGGGTGCAGTCCCGGCGGGGCTCCTGGTGTCTGTTCCGCCTCTGCTCGCCCCTCCCCCACCTCCCCAGTTACCAGATACGCGAACCCGCGCCGCCCTCCCCGCGCCTCCAGGACCGGGTCTGGTTCGCGCTGATGTCACCACCAGGCGGTTGCCTCGCAGCCGCCCGCCTCTGGGCACCTCCCCCTCAAAGGCTCGAGGGCTCCCGGCCGGACGGGGCCGGAGTCCGGGGGATATGCCCACGGAGTCCGGTCTCGGGAGCGCGTAGCGGCGGAGTGGGAGCCCGGGCCCCGCGGCGGCGAGGGGCGCGCGGTAGATGCGCCCCCGGGAGCGCCCGGGCTCGGGACGCCCGCCCGCCGCCTCCAGCTGCGCCTTTCAAGGCCGGCGGGGTCCCAGCAGCCCGAGCCTTAGAGGAAGCCCGGAGCTCTTCTCTGCTGCAGTTGCCTCAGGTGGATCCGTCGTCTTAAGGAGGATCAGATAAGAGTCTTTGAAAACGGCTTTTTTTTTTTTTTTTTTTAGGGGAGTTTATAGTACACCGTGCTTTGTGTTTACTTTAAACGGTCGCTGGATTGTACTGGCCTGGCCGCCCAAAAGCCTATTTTTTCCTCTTTGGATAATTCTGAATAGTCTCGAAGAAGCTTAATATGGGTAGAAAGACTGCCTTTCGAATCAAGATTATTTATAGCTACTCCCAAAAAGAGTAAAAGAAAATTTGAACTTTCTTACCGCATTAGACTTAACTTATTTTTCTCTGAAGACTTGTTCTGTGCCTTCATTGGAACAGTCCATGGTCCCTGGGTTTGTCTTTTAAGTTTCTGAACCTTGGTTTATTTATAAAAGAGATGGAGTTTTGCAGGCCGTCTTTAAGTGGACTACAGTTAACCAGAGCACTGCTGAAATTAACATTCAGCCAGCTAAGATGCTGGCTCCTTTGGAAATGTTAACCTGGAAATCTCAGATGCAAAATTAGAATAAAAAGGGAAATGGACCGACAATGGAATGTTCTAAGTGTTTGAGCCACTGTTAAGTGCATTATTTGGTTTCTTTTTTCTGTGTTTTGGAGTATATGAAAGGGAACTCTGGGGGCCTTTCTGGATAGGAGGAGGAAGGAGACTTCTGTTCTCTGCTCATGATGCACTTTATTTTTGAGAGTCATTCTCAAACCACCAGGTAAAGGGAGGGTTGCAAAGTAGACCGGTGCCCTGCTGCTGGCCTTAAACACCTCATCTATGACGACGTGTGTTATGTGAGATGCGTCCTTGGGCTGGAGACACTTTATAGTTCTGTTCAGAAGTGTGCTTTGCTGAAAGATGCATTGCCTTATTTCCCACTTTCTGTGTCAAGAGCTGCAATATTTGTTTTAACTGTCTCCAAAATGGGCAAGCCGCTGAGCAGACCGGACTGTTTACGTCAGAATCCCCCCTGTGTAGGGAAGGGTGAGGAAGAGGAGGACCTCAACATCGAGGACTGTTACGTCCCGCAGCGCTCCATCTACGACACGGTTAGGCTGAATGAGCAGATCGACTCTGGTTCCAAGGGGAGCCTGTCTTCCAGGCATTTCACAGATCGGACTTTACCCTACAGTCACAGAACACTGGATGTCAGTTCTTTATGCTCCAATGGTGCCCTTGCTTCTTCCAGTGCATTTGAGCTGAGAGGCCGTGAAACTCACAAACTCGATGAAAAGATGATCTTTGATGCCCTCAAACTAAATAGCGATATCATCCGAAGCACAGGATTACCCAAAGCCAAATCTCACGCAGAAAAGAAAGAGCATAGACGGTCATGGCGAATGTTCGTCCCAGCCAATTTTATGGATTATGCAAACAAAAGTGAAAGCTCTTTTGTTGAACCTCCTGATCTGTCAGATGCTGTTACCAAGGCTGGCAAGTGCAGAGGGGGTAGTAATTCTCTCACGTCGGAGGAGGATGACTCTGGGTTATGCAGTCCTCCAGCCGAGAGGGAAGAAAAACAGGGCATTTTACCTGGAGACCCATCCCGAATTAGAAGCTTGTCTTCTGCTGAAGATATTCACATAGCAGAGCAATATAGACCCTTTTTTTCTGTTAATTCCATCAGCGAACAGAAAATTCCCTTGCTTTCATGCAGAAGCGCCCACCTTGATGACAACTTCAAAACGATTTTACATGATGTTTCTCCACCAGAGGAAACAAAACGTGTCAACGGTCAAAGGGAAATCCGTGGTGAAAATTGCTGCCTGCAGAATGATGTCAAAGAGAGCACTCTTAAGGCTGACCCATTCATTTTGCCAAGAGAGGGAGAAAACAAGTGTATTTCTAACCCCAGAGAAGAAGGAAAAACATATGGACCAGGAGAATTACAAAGCACAGCACGAAGTAGGGAATTTATGGGAGGTTCTCCTGAGGATTTGCCTCTCCCTCACACAGATCTGGGGGGAAATGATGTAGATGGGGGTAGCACAAGTTTAGTAGAAAACCTGACATTATTGACACAATACGATTTGGAAGAATCCAACGTAGCATCTCAAGAGGACATGGAGGCTCCCCTTTCTGCCCAGGAGATGGAGGCGATCCCTATGCAATGCTCCCCCAAATTCAGAGCAGTAAGAAAGAAAGCCACTGCCCGAAAAACAAGGGCCCGGGCAGGAACCTTGGACCCTGTCTGTAATGGCTTTCACTCAGTTCAGGTAATTAACGGAGATGGGAAATTCTGTGATGCCCAAGGTCTGTGGTAGTGTTGTCAAGTGGCCATTGGTGTTTCCAATCATGGTCAATCCGGTCTTGTCTTTGGGGGGGTTTGACTAGTACCCTACCAGATGACAGATATTGATATGATCATAACAACAAATTAATTAGGGACCGTTTTTGAGGAGCGTGATTATCCCCAGCTGTTTGGAGTCCTGCTCCTGGTTGTAGAGACGGTGGCTGTTCCCTTTCATTTGAATGCCTCCACTGTGAATTTATGTTAGGCTTAGGCTTTTCCACAAATTGTGGTTTAAGACCCAGCCATTTAAGGGCAGTTATATTGGATTTATTAAGCTCGAACGGGCTTAGGAAGGTACCAACACAGTATTGTTTTGGTCTGAGAAGTGCTTTCCTCAAATTGAGGACTTTTTACACCTTCTGAAAATATTCTCTAAGTAGCTCTGCATGGGGGAGAGAGGTAATTGTGCTGTATTTTGCCCCTCACTTGTATAGCCCCTCACTTTTGGTAAGTGGTGAGTGAGGTAAGCAAGTAAAGCGTACTGCCTTGTAATAGGGAGAGGTTGGTTGTCAAGCCTGTAATTTTTTTCTTCCCACTTAGATTGAAGTTCAGCTATTTTGGTCCTTTTCCTAAGCTCTTCTGGTAAACTTTGCCTCAGAGGTAATTTTATTTTATTTTAAGCTTCTCTTGTGTTTGTGTACTCATGGGTTAGATTGGGGGGAGAGTCTCTCTTCCTAGGTATTTTGTTACTGAGAGATAAGGAATTTGGACACTATCAGTCTATGAAATAATTGCTCTAATCAGGGATGCCCTTTCCATGAGGTTGCATTAAATGGCATGCTAGTTTGAAAGCTTAGCAGAGTACTTTTTCTTTTTTACTGTATTTTTACAGTTTATTTGTAGAAAGTAAACTGTTAGGAGTATATAGATTCTTTAGTAGTTATCTTTTTTTAACCTTAGTGTATTTTTGTTAGCACTTGAGAAAATTACCACAGACTCACCCAGAACTACGCTGATAGGCAACCCTGAAATTCATTTCTTTAAAACCAAGTCCAGGGATTAAGGCAATTTACTGGAACGTTTTTATTAGGTTTTTGTTTTGTTTTGTTTTGCCCTGAAAATTAGCTGTGAGGGAGAATAAAACTTTCCCCTGCATCCTTATGTATCAGACAAGTTCCTGGAATTAAAAATGTAGCAGTTTCCCTCCCCCCTCTTTTTTTTGGTAAGTAGTAAAACATATCTACAGCTATTAGTTCCTAGAAACAGTAACTTGGAAAGTGGTATAGAAAAGAAGTAGGATCATAGCACCAAATTCTGTTTTCACTACCTTCCTGTAAGTTTCTATTGACTTATTAGGTAAATTATTGTCTTTTTTAAAAATCATGAAAGACATACGGTAATTTTTTCCCAATGATTTGGGGAATTCTTATAATTCTTTGTTTATGTGTAGTTGACTTTTTATACTGAGTATTGTTATATAGAAACAATTAGCCAGTGTGGAAACTGTCTGGATTTTCTGTGGAAGAAGTTTGGGCTTTTTGCTAAGAGGGGACTTTTAGAAGAGATGATCATTTATTTGTTTGCTGTTCTTTAATTTACTCATTCATACTATAACACAGAAGTATCCTGTGTGCTGGGCTTGCTCCAGAGTTGGCAGAGTTTGTCTCTGGCAGCCTCTACATCTTTCAAAATTATTTTCCATACTGTGCCTGTAATTTTTTCTTAAGTCCTATTTTGATATTTGTTTTTATTGTTTTCATATATTCTGTTTAACTGTTCATTCACTTGGACTGTTGATATACTTATATAGTGGCCTGTTGTATAATGACTCAGCGCCCCAAACCTTGTCTTACCTTAATCTCTAGCTGAAGCTTTCCTTCCTAAGTTAAATTATTTGCCTTCCTAGCATCCTTCAAGCCCTATATTAAAAACATTTGTATTATCTGTGAAAGAATTGATGTACCCCCCCAGTATTATCTATTGAGGGGTTATCATCATATACCCCAAGATATAAATAAAATTTTCTATGCTGATATTCATTTGGCAAATCATTAACAGGTCCATATTACAAGCTAGGTACCGTGGTAGGTCCAGGGTATAGAACGACTATAAGGAAAAGAAAAATTTATGCTTTCGTGGAACTTGCATTTTACCCTAATACATTAATTAGATCTTTTGCCAGTTACAGGCAGCGGGGCCTATAAGTTGGGTGGGATGGAGAGTCGGCAGGGAGAGTGCTGGAAAACTGCTGACAGAGCAGGCAGTGATCCAAGGGTGACCAGGGTTGCTGTGCCGGCCCTGTGTGATCAGATCCGTGGGGTGAGGCCTCCGTGCATCCTGCAAGCCCGTCGGCATCTTGACAGGCGTTGAGGGGCTAGACGTGTAGGAATCCACACTATTGCAGTGCCCATCTACCTCTTTTTTCTGTTTCTTTCCCCGTATTTGCCCCTCTGGCTCACGTCATCTTCTTGTCAGTGACCTCCATTTCCAATTTGAGTCTCAAATGTCATTTGCCAGTTAGCAGCAGGCATCCTTGGAAGGGCCTATAAGGATTCTTGCCAGGAAGGCTCATCTTGGGCCCTCGTTACCATTTTGCTCCTTAGCATTTTCTATACCTTCTTTTTTTTTTTTAATTGAAGTATAGTTGACTTACAATGTTGTGTTAATTTCTCCTGTACAGCAAAGTGACTCAGTTATACATATACATACATTCTTTTTTCTATTCTTTTCTATTATGGTTTATCACGTATATTGAATATAGTTCCCTGTACTCTACAGTAAGGGAACTCGTTGTTTATCCATCCTATACATAATAGTTTGCATCTACTAACTCTAAACTCCCAGTGCATCCCTTCCCCCACCTTGGCAACCACAAGTCTGTTCTCTCTCTTTTAAATTAATTAATTAATTAATTTTTGGTTGCATTGGGTATTCGTTGCTGCGCGCGGGCTTTCTCTAGTTGCGGCAAGAGGGGGCTACTCTTTGTTGCGGTGCATGAGCTTCTCTTTGCAGTGGCTTCTCTTGTTGCGGAGCATGGGCTCTAGGTGCATGGGCTTCAGTAGTTGTGGCTTGTGGGCTCTAGAGCGCAGGCTCAGTAGTTGTGGTGCACGGGCTTAGTTGCTCCACAGCATGTGGGATCTTCCCGGACCAGGGATCGAACCTGTGTCCCCTGCATTGGCAGGTGGATTCTTAACCACTGCGCCACCAGGGAAGTCCCACAAGTCTGTTCTCCATGTCTGTGAGTCTGTTTCTGCTTCGTAGATAAGTTCATTTGTGTCATATTTTAGATTCCACATGTAAGTGACATCATACGGTATTTATAATTCTCTTTCTGACCTGAATGGTTTTGATAATATTGTGAATTTATATTTAGTTTACTTTCTCATTATTATTCATAAAGCAGCTGTAACACATGAATAGGCAACAAAAATCTTTATTTCTAATAATCTATACCTGATGATTGGACAGATGTTTATATTTGGTGGCTGTTAGGTACTATAATTCATATAATTATTGTTCTTTCCAATGCAGGTGTTTCAAAAAGAAGAGATTGAACCCTTGCAGGTTAAACAGCAGGATGTGAACTGGCTGGGTCAAGGCCTCATTCAGAGTGCCGCTAAGGGCACCAGCACCCAGGCCTTGGAGCGGGACCTGGACAATGCCAGTGCACGATGGAAGACCCTCAACAAGAAGGTGACGTTACCACCCCCTTTGCTGTCATTTCTGTGGATTGTTCTTCTCCAGCATTTGCTGTGACCACCAGTCGTATTTCTAGTAGCCAAGCTTCCCTAAACCTGCCTGTTCCTTGACATCCCCATGAACTGATAGCCCACCCTAGATGCCCCCAGGGCTTGCTGGGCAGCACAGAAGCAGGAAGGACCTCCCCCACCCACTGCCCCCACGAGGATAGGGACCTGACCGCACAGCTGTGACGGCAGGCGGCCAGGATCCTGGCCCTGGGCTGGTGGGAGCACACGCACCTCCAAGGGCACAGGGGCTACTTGGCTCCATAATCAGTGTCCCATAGGGATCTGGGCTCCCTGTTGCCAAATCCTTTACTTATTTTGCAAAGAACTTGGAACTCTCACTTTTTATGTGAAACCTAATTTTCAGATGTCAGCAACTCACTCCATACTGTGTAATAGGTCACACAGTACAGCTCTGTGTCTGTTTGCCCTGGACTAAGGGTTTGCACCTCGCTATAGATCATTAAGTCCAAATACTATTTTACTGATAAGATGTAGATCCCACCTTTTTCTAAATGCCCATGATGGAAAACACTGGAAAATAATGCTCTGATATCTTAAGAAGGTGACGCTGACGCACAGTGGCAGCTCTTTATGTGACAGAAATGATCAGAAAAGGATTTCGGGATGGCAGTGCTCATCTAGTGGTGGTCGTGGTGGGGGATTGTTCTTGGAGTTTTCCTTGCGTTGAAATGTGAAGCAGTGGCTGGATCTCAGAATGACATTTATCCTTCTTTAGAGTTTGATTCATACCACAGCACTCCTCAAATACAACTGGGATGCAGTGTCAGGTGTGAATACTTTCCATGGAGCTTAAAATATCTTGCCAACTACTTTTTCAGCCCAAAAAGAAAAGACCTTTGAGGGGGCAATAGGATATCTCTATGCAGAACACAGAGACTCCATTTACTGGGCGACAAAGGCGCTGGCTTGTCAAGAAAGGACTCTATAGAGCTTGGATCTAGCAGAATTTAATTGGATACTTCATAGTTATTTTGCCTAGCAGAACGTAATTCTGATTCTCCCCACAATAATATTGTTGTTTAAATCTTAGTCTTTAAAAAAATATTCAACAGTAGGAAATAAAGAATGAATCCCAGGGATAATGATAAAAATGAATAAGGCACTGTTTCTTTCAGTAACCTTAAAATATTTGAACCATTCATTGCTAATCATAAATGTATTGGATACTTCCAGAATCTCAAAGCCTTCCCCTTTTGCACTGACTGGTTGAGATGGCAACCTTATCTCCTTGGCTTACTTGCTAACTTTGCGTTTGCCTCCTTTCCATCTGTATCCTGCCCACTAGCAATGCTTTGGGTGAATTTTAAGTGAGAAGGAAAAGAAAATTTGTGACCAGATAGGAAGATGAGCGTGGAAGTGTTGGCTGGTGGGCAAATTTCATTTTTCATGAATGCAGTAGATAACTGGGGATCCCTGGTGCTGTTCAGGTGGCCCAGCGAGCAGCCCAACTGCAGGAGGCCCTGCTGCACTGCGGGAGGTTCCAGGATGCCCTGGAGTCCCTACTCAGCTGGATGGTGGACACCGAGGAGCTTGTGGCCAATCAGAAGCCCCCATCGGCAGAATTCAAGGTGGTGAAGGCCCAGATACAAGAGCAGAAAGTAAGTTAGCGGAGCTTTCGTACTGTTTCATGTTAAATCTTAACAATGAGAGTAAAAGTTCACCTTGTGACTCTCTTTATTTGTGTTAATAGGATATCCTCGTTAACTGGTAATCAATGCTCTAGACATTGTTTTGTTAGTCATTCAACAAATATTTGTGGACCATCTGCCACAGGTCAGCCATCGTTCCAGGTGCTGGAGATATATCATTGACTACAAACCATAGACGTTCCTCATCGAGTTTAAGGTTTAGTGGTAAGGGAGGAACGGGGAGAGAGAGAGACAATAAACAAAGTAAACACGTAAATGGTGTTACATTAGCCATCGATAAATAACACTGGGATGGGAGATAAGAGTTATTAGCAAGAGACAGAGTGCAAGGGTGGGGGACAGGAAGTGCTGAGTGGAGGGGTGTGTGTGTACAATTTTAAAAAATAGTGTAGTTGAGTTCGAAGACATCACTTACCGAAAAGGTGACTTCGAACAGAAATATTGTTCTCCTGTGTATTAGGTTGATGCACATGCAATTGCCTATTTTGTAGAGTCAGTATGGGCAGTTTGTTATGGTTCAGCCTGTAGTGACATGGCAGAGAGTTGATTCACATACGCTGAGAACCATACTGCTGTGTCTTTTGATTCAGCAAATATAGGACCCAGTTGGAAAGACACTTCTTAGAGGGATGGTCACTACTTGGGGCCACATGTACAATTTTTGTGGTCATTAGGAAGCATTTAGTGACCTGTCCAGTATTGATTTGTCAGCCATGACTTGAAATGACACGTGGGGGGGTGGCACCTGGCACACAGCACACTGATAAGGCTTCTCTTTAAAAAGACAGGACCTTTAAAAGGAAGAGACTGGATTAAGAGGCTTAATTGGGTTTTGACACCCAGTACTACTCTCTCTAAAAATTCTTCGAAGACTTTAGTATCTTGGGAAATTAACTTATTAGAAATAGATTTACAGGTATGGATTAAAGAAATATAACAGGAAACACATTGCATTTGTTTGATTTTTGAAAAAATATGGTAATATATAATGATATGTAATAAAATAATATATATGTATAATTTATATAATGTAATAAATATATACTATAATCTGGTGTTAAATATAATAGTATAATTGCTACCATTCACGATTTAAACATTTATTATTTGCCCAGAGTTAATGAACTGTGCTTAGCCAACAAAACCTGTCTATTGATTTTGCTTTCTTAATTGCTAGAAGCTGTTCGTTAAAGTTTACCAAAAGTAATCCACTTAATTGTTCTCTTTACTGCCTAAACCACTTGTTGTACTTTGATTTTATGATGGCTCTGACCTGTGTCAAGAGAGGGCATCTCTTCCCCTTCTCTTTAGCCCTGTTCCCCTCCCTTCCTGCTGTGGTGGCCTTGATCCCAAAGTGACAGTGAGAAAATACCCTTCCACCTTGTTACTTCTGGGTGACTGTCTGTGCCTTTGGTCCTTAGGCATCAGTCAGGGTCAGGTTAAGGAAGCAGTGCGGTACTCAGCATTCTGTACACCTGTGCCTTCCTCACTGCTCTTCACACAGGGCCTGGGGATTGCACTTATTCCTGAAATACTTGTTTTGATTCATTGAAGGAAGGGAATCCTGATTTCTGGCTACCTATGTCAAACACTCCCTTCCAGGTTTCTCAAAATGAAGCATTAAATTGAAATTTTTTCCACGGCTCAATCCTGAAATATTAGTCTTCCTTAGCCAGCTTTGGGGATTTCTGACATGTTTCCCCCTTGGTTCATTGTGGAAATGATATTTAAAGGCTCTTTTTAGTTTTCATCCTCGTAAAGAATTTTAGGAGCTATCTTACCCCCTAAAAGCAACCAAGAGCCTCTAGTTGTAGCCTCACTAGCTTGTGAACTTGGTCTGACTTTCAACTTCCCTTCTGCGTTGGATTGTTTAATATGGGGAAAGGTTTTGAAAACAGCAGTGATTTATAATGACCTTTTCTATCTCAACGGGACAGATCACTGTTGATTGTTTAGGGCATTCCCATTTCATTATAATAATTGGGATCTTGCGCTCTCAGTGCAGAGGAGTTATCCTAAGTGGCACATTCTACTCCATTACTTCATATTAACAAGTTAATAACGAATGGTTCAGTGGCCTTATCAATATTTGTTTTATTTAGTATGAAAAGCCGCCACCGCAATGTTTGACACAATAATAATGAATCATTAAACAAAATGAGTTTTTTTGAAAAAATCCTACTTCTCAGGTCCTTTTGTATGTGAATCCACACAAAGTTATTTTTGTTACATATCACAAGTACTTTGTGTATGTTTTCCATATGTTGATAAAATTATCGCTTTGTTTCCTTTCTTTTTATTTATTTTTTTTTAAATTTACTATTGTGTCTTAAGCTTCTCCAGAGATTGTTGGATGACCGCAAATCTACTGTGGAGGTGATCAAACGGGAAGGAGAAAAAATTGCCGCCACAGCAGAACCTGCAGATAAAGTGAAGATTTTGAAACAACTGAGTCTCTTGGATAGCAGATGGGCGGCCTTGCTTAATAAGGCTGAAACAAGGTAAATGCTTCCAGTCTTTGAAAAGAGCACCAATGGCGTTCATACTGATTTCTTGTATTTTGGTAATGCTTTTCTTCAAATTGTTATTTTCCTGTGTTTATCATGTATGTGAACATGGGGGGCAAGGGCTATGGCACCTCTGTCTTTATTCCCCCATGGGGATGTCCTGTAGTCTCCAAATCTATCCCAACTCTTAAGAGTATTTACTTTGGGGGTCATTCGTTCATTCATTTATAACGTAGTTATCGCCTGCCTACTGTGCATCAGGCAGAGCTGGGCCTTCCGCAGGGGTGCGCTGGTCAGATCATCCCTGCCCTCAGACAAGGGACAGCCTAGCAGGGTTTCGTAGCCATTGAAGACTAATGACAAATGTGATGGTTCAAAGTGAAACCTGGGCACAGGGTGCTGTGGAAGCAGAGAACAGGAGGAACCTGGCCTGGGGCAGGAAAGTGATAGCTAAGCTCTGTTTTAAAGGAGGAGTGGGAGTTATCTGGGAAGTGAGGCAGGTGGAGGGCACTGTGACGTCTACCAGGGCCGGAAGCTGGAGCGTGGCTCCACCGGGCTTCATTACACTTCGTTTTTTTTCTTTTTAATTTTTTTAATTGAAGTATATAGTTGATTTACAATGTTGTATGAATTTCTGCTGTACAGCAAAGTGACTCAGTTATACATACATATACATTCTTTTTTAAAATATTCTTTTCCATTATGATTTATCATAAGATATTGAATATAGTTCTTTCTTCATTCTCTTCACTGGCACCACATTGACCGATGTCATGTTGTAGCTACACTGAAGTGTACACTGGCTGGGTTGGAAATAGATGAGCCACTGAAGAGAATGAGCATCTCCATACATTCCTACCTTCTTTGGAACTAAGATGGTGCAGAGAAGAGTTTGTCCAATCTTGAATTACGGAGTAGAAGGAGTTATCATTCTAGGACCATTGAATAAGGGGCTCCGAAGGAGGCTGGAAGTTTCATGTTATTCTTTAATGTGTGTCAGTAGATTATTCCTTCTGTGTAATGCCCCAGAATTACTGCCATGGGAGAGACTCTCAATACTTTTTTTTAATAAATGAAAGTCTAGATCTCTGCTTCACTCCCATGACTGTCCTTTTTTTTCCCTAAACCTTCCTCACAGCAGTATTAAGTGGAGGGATGGTGGTGATGCTACGATTCACACACAGACTAATAGATTCCCTTACAATTTAAATCATAGTCAATTAAACCTAGTTACAAAATAGTTCTTTCTAGTGATTCTAGGTGATTGGATATTAGAATTTTTAAGAAAGAGTCATAAATAGTGATCATCCAGAAGTCAAAAATAATGTAGTAATTTTATTCATTTTTTTAAAAAGATCAAATGTATTTCAACTGAAGGTTTTAAAAATATATGCATGTGTAATTTGTGATATGAAGGTATAGAAATTATGTTCGGTAGCATGTGCCAGTTGTCCATAATTCCCTTTGTCCCCATAGAAAGCTCATTTCTCAAATCATGTAATTCTCTAAGAATTAAACATGATAACAGGTGAAGACAGCTGCTCTTGGTCCCAGCAAAAATAATTCACAGGATTGGATACAGCATCAGGTCCTCTGTATACAGACCAGCACAATCACTTGCCGTAGATAAAAACCAAGGACCGTGCAAGTAGGTTTTAACTTACGTGGGACCTTTTTAAGGGAGGAAACAATGGGTTTTCTAAAAGCATTCAAACTCTGTTACAAGTTAAAGTCTGAGGAATATTTCTCCTCTTTCATGATATTTTAGTCCATAAAATATTAACTGTTGCCTTGGGGAAATATACCTGACAGTGTACTTTTTAAAGGAGGACTCACTAGTAATTCCAGCACAGGGGATGCTATAGTTATTCTTCAAAATTTGAATCTAATTTTGACCATTTGATTAAAGCAATTTCAGTAACTGATGCTCCGATTGAAGTTAACTATTATATAAAGCACAGAATATATGTTCAGTAAGTATTACCTATTACTATCATTATTATGGCTACTATTGTTATTATAACATTACTATGATTATACCTATTATTATTGTAAGTATTACAACCAGGTTACTTAAGACTTTCACAAGATTTAGGCCCTTGAGGTTGATGTGTTGTTCAGCTTTACTTTTATTTAATAGGAGAACTATTTTTTAAAGTTTTTCATAGTTTTTTTTTTTTTTTTTTTTTTGGCCATGTCACGTGGCTTGTGGGATCTTAGTTCCCCGACCAGGGATTGAACCCCGGCCCCCGGCAGTGGAAGCATGGAGAATAGGAGAAATATTTTAAAGTGTCCTCTCCATGTGAGAGATTTTAATTTTAATGTTAGATGTTTTCTACAAAAACTGTTTGGAGTGGAACACGGGAGCATGAATGAAGATTTCTGTTGACAGTTTCCCACGTTTCTCATCCCTGAATGACCTTCCTCTTGGCACGTTTTCAGGAATCGTCAGTTGGAAGGTATCTCAGTGGTAGCACAGCAGTTTCACGAAACCTTAGAACCACTGAATGAGTGGCTGACAACCACAGAAAAGAGGCTGGCGAATAGCGAACCCATTGGAACCCAAGCATCCAAGCTGGAGGAACAAATTGCCCAGCACAAAGTAAGGTTCCCATCACACGTTAGTGAGATCCAGTTTTCCGTGCCCTTTGTGGTTTTATGACATGCATTTGAGTTTTGTACTGTTGTGTGATGCATCAGTGCAACCTTAGACCCATTTCATGTGTCAGCTTTTTGTTCAATTTATGTTGTCATTTTTATTTGTCCATTCTTTTTGTTTCCTTTTTTAAACTTTATTTAGGCCTTAGAAGATGACATCAACCATCATAATAAACATTTACACCAGGCCATTAGCATTGGCCAGTCCTTAAAGGTTTTGAGCTCCAGGGAGGATAAAGATATGGTGCAGAGTAAATTAGACTCCTCTCAAGTGTGGTACATTGAGATTCAAGAGAAAAGCCACGGCAGGTCTGAGCTTCTCCAGCAGGCTCTGTGTAATGCTAAGATTTTTGGGGAAGATGAAGTGGAGCTGATGAACTGGCTGAGTGAAGTGCATGACAAGCTGAGGAGGCTCTCGGTCCAGGATTCCAGCCCTGAGGGGCTGTGGACACAGCAGGCTGAGCTGCGGGTATTTTGATTTATTTTACTTTATTTTTTCATTTCAGTTGTCCTCATTTTCTCAGTCTTCGTTATTTCTGTATTATTTTATGTTCACTATGATTTAGGTGAGTTGCTGTACTCAAATAAGACATTACCTATGTATACAGTGACTTTTTTTAAATTGAAGTATAGTTGATTTACAATGTTGTGTTAGTTTCAGGTGTACAGCATAGGGATTCAGTGTGTGTATATATATATATATACACACACACACACACCACACATATATATATATGTGTGTGTATATATGTGTGTATATATATACACTTTTTCAGATTCTTTTCCCATATAGGTTATTACGAAGTATTGAGCAGAGTTCCCTGTGCTGTACTGTAGGTCCTTGTCGTTTATCTATTTTATATATAGTAAGTAGTGTTGTATTCAGTTACTTTTAATGAAGTCACATGTAAGAAGAGATTTAATTTATCCAATAGCTGGATTGTTGACTTTTATTTTGTTATTTCATCTTTGTATACAAAGGCCCATAATTAACCAGTACTCCAGTGTCTCCACATCGCCCATTTTTTGAAGAGGGGAGTGAATTATGATAGGTGAACTGAGACATGGGCACAGTGGTGGTAAAAAGTTGGGTAAACATGAGAACAGTGAGGAATATTTGAAAAGGTGTTTCCTCAAATAAGATTAACTGATAATGCCAATGCTTATTTAAATTTCTTTTCCCCCCGCATGAAAATGATACCTGTGTTTTAGGTTCTGCAAGAGGACATCCTACTCAGAAAACAAAATGTAGATCAGGCCTTACTAAATGGTTTAGAACTACTTAAACGAACAACAGGTGAGATACCTTTCAAATCAAATCCTCATGACGTGAGTATTTTGTGTTGCTTTCAAAATATTTTAGAGATGGGGGAAAAACACAAAGCACACTCGAATTTTGGGGCCACTCCAAGATTTCATCCTGGAGAATGCTTTGAAGGCCGACCGAGGGGGTTTTAGACTATGATTTCATTGTTTTTCTCATGATCTCACTGAGTTTTTAATGGAAGTTTTGTGTATTACTCATAACACCAAGCATTGGTCAGAGAATCCCATGGCAGAGTGACATTAGTTTTCCACTTGTGGAAGGCAGTTGTTCTAGATGAGCACATAGGTTGTAGACAGCTTTTTAAATTTTTAAGATAGATGGCATTCAGTGACACATACTGTGACTATACCCAGGTTTCATATCTCTGTGCTTGAACTCACCAAGAAAACAGATATTACCTTGTTTTAGTAATTCCTTTGGCTGTAGGAATGTCCCATTGTATTTATATCCAATTCGGCACATGTGTGTGGTGGGGGACAGGTAGCATTCATTATGAATGGGAAGAATTTGATATAGTATCGAGAGCCTTGCACTTGGACTCTGAAGCCCAGGACACAATTTCTCTGTGTGTCTGAAAATTAAATAGAGGCAGGTGAGGATCTATTGGAATAGTGCAGGTGAGTTTATTATTATTATTATTTTTTTTTTTTTCTGCGGTACGTGGGCCTCTCACTGTTGTGGCCTTTCCCGTTGCGGAGCACAGGCTCCAGATGCGCAGGCTCAGCGGCCATGGCTCACGAGCCCGGCCGCTCCGCGGCATGTGGGATCTTCCCGGACCGGGGCACGAACCCGTGTCCCCTGCATCGGCAGGCGGACTCTCAACCACTGCGCCACCAGGGAAGCCCTGAGTTTATTATTTTTAACACACACACACACATGCATAGATTATACATATATAAATGTATGTATTTGGCAGTCACTATTCTAAACATTTTGCAAATATAAACTCATTGAATTTTTATCACAACTTTATGAAGTAGGTTCTATTCGTAATGATAAGTAACCAGGGGCACAGAGAGAGGTGAGGTATCTTGTGCAAGGGAGTAAGCCACAAACTCAGTATGCAAACCTAGGCAGTTTTTAACCCCGATGCTTGAAAACGGGAAGACCATACAAATAGTTGCAAAGGTGGTGCATTCCACATAGCCCTTTACAGTTTTTATATTTGCATTTTCAGAACTGTTTACACTCTCCAGATATCCTCAGAAAAATTCAAACCTAGGAAAGGGCTTTTCTTGGGTCAGAACTTCTTTAGCTGAAGAACTCTTCTTCCCCTTTCACGAGATATGACATGCCTTTGAAATTCTAGGTGATGAAGTTTTAATAATTCAAGATAAATTGGAAGCCATTAAAGCGAGGTACCAAGACATCACTAAACTGAGCGCGGACGTCGCCAAGACCCTGGACCAGGCACTGCAGCTCGCGAGGCGACTGCACTCCACGCACGAGGAGCTGTGCGCCTGGCTGGACAAGGTGGAGGTCGAGTTGCTTGCATACGAAACGCAGGTTCTGAAGGGAGAAGCCTCCAGCCAAGCACACGCGAGGCAAAAAGTACGCTCCGATTTATACACTCTTTGGATCTGCTTGTTATCTCTCAGGGAGCCTTATTCACACAGGGGCAAAGTGATATTTATCACGTGTCATTACTAATATACTTACGGATGCCTTGGTGGACGTGGACCCAACAGAAATTGGCAGCAGATCAGCTATTTAAACTTTTAGGAGCCCAGACGTGAAAACAGCATATTGTCATTTGTTTCTCGAATCTTATAGAAACAGAATGATGAAAACAGAAAAAGAAAATGATCACTGTTTCAGAGATACACATAATTTGGTTAGAATAGTGGTACCTTTATAAGATAGATGCCAAGCATGAGGTGGCTTTTCTAATTATATTGCAAGAGTGGTATTCTCTCACGCTGATCATCCTTCTTAGAGTTGTCCGCCTCGGTTTTTATCATCCTGAAGTACGATCACACATGGGTGAAGGCAGTCCGGGAGGTCAGGTCCACTGAGCCTATAATGATTCAACTGGGATGATTTAAAGCCAGTGTGTCCTTGTTTTGAGGGTCACTTGATTCTGGTTTGGACTTTCCTCTTTAGTTTTCTGGTACCTGATTACTTCAAGGTTACCAGCAAGCTGGATTAACTCGCTGGGTTAACTTGCCAGGTTCGGGTTCCCAATTTTTAAACATTTATATTACATTTCAAAGCTAAAGTCTTGCCATGTTGACCAAGGAAGTGTTCTTCGGAACTTCTCAGGGAACACTTTCCTTTCTGCAAAATAGCTTTAAGTAACCAAGGGGTATAGAACTGGGGTAACTGGCACTAAGGTGATCCATGCATCACGTTGGCCTGTGAAGGACTTTAGCCCCAAGGACAGTTAGAGGAGAAGCCCGTTCAGACTTGGCGTTTCCCACAAGTTTTTGTTTTCTTCCTTCTGTTTCCAGGAGCTAAAGAAGGAAGCTAAGAGCAGCAAAGCCCTGCTGGACTCCCTTAACGAAGTGAGCTCTGCTCTCCTGGAGCTGGTGCCCTGGAGGGCGAGGGAAGGGCTGGAAAAAATGGTGGCCGAGGACAATGACCGCTACCGCTTGGTGAGCGACACCGTCACACAGAAGGTGGAGGAGATTGACGCGGCCATCCTGAGGTCCCAGCAGGTAGGCGAACACTTGGGCGTCCGGGCAGTTCGTTTCCTCCACTTGCTCCCAGGGCCTCCACCTGATCAGAGATGATGGTGGGTGGTATTTCCATTCATTGGTTATGCTTCCACAACGGAAGGAGTTTGAAAAGCATTTAGCTGGGGTACTTGGACATCTGAGTGCCGGGCAAGGCTCATCTCTACATTGTTGGCAGCCATCTACCTCCTGGTCTCCCAGGCTCAGCAAGTCAGCCACCTGCAGGACTAGCACCGTTCTCCTGCCGTCCAGACAAAATGCCTTTTGTGTACATGTGTGCATGCTGCTCATGTTAATTTTATGCCCTGGCTGCGTCTAATCTGTGTGTGAGTAAATATTTTGAGTTATCGTGTAAGTCACTATTAACTGTTCCTTGATGTACATGGCAAAGAAAGGCTGAATTCTTTCTAAAAAGGAAACAGTTGTGTTGGTGATGTATTTTTTTTCTGAAGATGACTGAAAGGGGAAAAAATGATCGTTGCTGACCTGTCTGCAACTTGTATGGTTGCTGGTTCCAGAGAGTTTTATAGACCCCACCCCTTAGCCACAGCTCTCTCAGAAGACTGTGGGCAAAAAGGGGGGGGGGGGGTCCTGGATCTAGAAGCTTGTAATACATGTTTTGATTAACTTTTATGGAAATCTCTGAATATTTATATTAAGTCATCAGCCTCTTGTTGCAGACTTGCTCTGACAGAGTTAGTAGGGTTTTGCTGTGTACTGTGGAACAGGGCTTGGGAAGGTGGATGACTCAGCCTTTGCACATCCCAGCCAAAAGCAAGAAACACAAATCAAGCAGCTCGTGTAGAGCATCCAAAATTCATTCTCTAAGGTTGCCGTAAAAGTGTAATTTGTCTAGTTCTAAAACATGGCGCCTCACTCCTCATTTCAGTGCCGTGCTCTGGAATCACAAAAGCCGATGGAATACAACGATAGCAAAAGGCCTGCCTCAGACATTTTTGTGAGGGAGGCCTTCATGCCTGAGGAATGCGTTTGCATGGCTCTGTTTTCAAAGTTTGGAGGAATTTGTATGCCTCATTATCATAGGATAATAAGCGTGTTTATTTGTGAAGTTTATTCAACTATTTGAAAAGAGTTGGATTGTTTTTCACCAAGATTTCTTTCGACCTTTCATAGTTGGCACTGAAGACTTCTCTAAATAGCACGACAAATATTCTGTCCTCTTGGGAGTAGAATTTTCTTGAGAAGCTGACTGTGGTCGGCTAGTTTGGGGAAGGAAGACAGTAATAAGGGTGTAACCAAACCGAGGTTCGGCTGCTTACTGCTCATAAGCCAATAACTCGAGAGGCAAGTGTCAGTAGAAAGGAAAGTGCTTTAATCAGAAAAGCCAGCAGTCTGGGGAGAAGGTGGACTTGTGTCCAGAGACCAATTCTGAAGATTCTGCTCAGCCATGACAGTTTGTAAAGGGAAAAGAATCTCAGTGAATCATCGAGGCAGGAGGTTGGGTTCTGCATCCTTGTCCATGGAGGGCAGACTGGCTGACTCTCTCTTCCCATGTTATCTTGCCCCCATGATCTCCTGCAGGATTGCTAAGGGGACTGTTGGGGGTAGAGAGCTAGTCATTTTTAATTGCTTAATTCTTCATTCTTACTTCTTAAAACGTAGGAAAAGAATCCACAGGTTAGACAAGGCATGGTGCGCTTTCAGGAGAACGTAAGTCAGGAGTTAGTTTCAGTTGCTTAGTGATCGCATTCCTATAATTAGGTTCTTCTAAGGTTAGAAGGGAACAGAAGTGGGCAAACAGGAAAGGGGCAAAGGAGCTGCTTTCAAGGGCAGGTGACAGGCTGAGCGCCTACCGGTTTGTAAGCTCTGCCAGGTGCCAAGGTCATTAACTGTAGCCCAGTTCTATTCAGAGTTTTGCAAATGTTTTCCACAGGTTGGTCTGTGTTTTCTCGAATCTAAAACATATACCCTGTGGGAAAATAACAATTATTGGGGTTTTTTTCCGGATAAAATCATTCCTTACTGAAAGTTTCAAGACCTTGTGAAAGAATACAGAAAAACTCGTGGAAGCAAAAACATGCAAACACTGTGGTCTGTATCCTTCAAGCCTTCCTTGTGAGAGAGGGGGAGATTGTTTAGTAAAAGTATCTCACTACCAGTAGGTCATAACTAATATTAGTGCTATTGATATATTAATATCTTCTGGTTGTTTATATGTATTTATTCTGTACTTGTATGTGCATTCCTTTGAAATGCCTGCAAGTCAGCCCAATGGAATACCTCCAGTAACAAAGAAAACCAATAAAATTCACTTAAGCCAATTTTAAAAAAAAAAGGAAAGAGGAGAATACCTTTCCATTAAGGCTGAGATGTACCGTTTAGAGCTGGGAGGAGCATATGCAGTGTGTGGGGAGGTGACCTGCCTGGGGTCCCACAGCTAGTGTGTGGTGGAGTTGTAACCAGGACTTAATCCTGGTAGATTAAGGTAGATCTCATTCTACCTCCCTAAAGGGACTCTTTATAAATCAGGCAGAGAGGAAAAATCCTAAGGAAGGAGGTGATCCATTTTTTTCTAACCTCCTTCAGTAATCCGAAGGAAGGCGCCATTATTGCAGCAAAATAGAAGTATGAGGATATTTCCAACCGTAAGGCCTGTGAGACTTGGGCAAGTAAACTGAAAGGATCAGGAAATCTCTCTCTCTCCCTCTCCCTCTCCCTCTCTCTCTCTCTCTCTCTCTCTCTCTCTCTCTCTCTCTCTCTCTCTCTCTCTCTCTCTCTCTCTCGGCAAATTTAAGAACACACTGGTACCTGTCTTTCTGGTTTGGCAGAGATTTAGTTTTGCACTCAAAAGAATAGTTTCTAAACTCATAATTAACAAGTTTAGAAAGGACCTAATATATCACTGAAAATTGTTTTATAACCTTGCCCATTTATAGATGTTTGGAATTAGGACCAGAGTACAGTTTGATACTAAAATACTTGTTTTCTCTTTATCCAGTGATAATGTATCCATGAAATACAAAAGGAATGGTGCAAAAAAAATCTTTAGACTTGGATATGAACTGCATATTTTGTATGATTTGTTTTACGTTGTCTAAACAAATCATCTACCATTCTGTTTCTTCTCCACCTGAACCGTGGACATGATCTGACAGCAGTCCATCTTTTTCTGCATACCTTAGGCACATCTTGTTTTATTAAGAGCTACTCCTTCCAGATCCCTCCCCTGACATACCCAACCACGAGTGATGGAGTGAGGATATGGGCCTTGCAAATGACTTGGTAGTTTTTAAATTTATAGATTTGATGCTTTGTCCCCGAATAACCGGACTAAATTCAACTAGATTGAAAATAACTGAATGTCCTGTTTTCCAAGCAGCTTTCTCTTCAGATGTTTCCATCTTTTGACATTAAGATTGTTTATGTACAGGCCTGCCTCCTTTATACTGGTATAACCTGCATTTTGGAATTCAGCAACCATGTAGGGACATTGTGAACAGTCAGGCCACCATCACAGAGGGTGTTGATTGACATGGAAGATGTCAGGCAAACGTGGAAAAGGGCTGAGGTCTGAAGAGAGGAGGGAAGGGGGCATCCAGATACCTTCTCGTTAGTGTGTGCTTCATATCCGTCCGGTATACATTTAGTTCTCAAAAAACTTCTGATGTGACGTGGTTAGATTTTTCATGTTAATTCTGTATCACATAGCAGTTTTGAAAAGATGTGTCACTGAATTTTGAGATCATAGGGCCAAGAGCCTTAGGTAAAGTAGAGTGATGTTTATTATTATTTTGGAAATAATGGAACAGCCTCAATTATTGGCAGATGCCTGAGGACGGTGTACATTCATTGTGACCAGTTAATAAGCTCCTGAGTCTGACTCTGCAGATTTGCAGGCATCAATATTCTGAAGAGGATTTTTTTTTAATTGGGCCCATTCATAAGTTTTAAGAAAAATCTGAGTGGAATAAGGCAGCTTAGTAAATAGTGATTGTGAGCTTTAGAAAAAAGCAAAACAGCTGCCTCCTTCTCACAATGCCTGCCATTATCTGAGTTAGAAACTGTGGGTATTTTTGCATGTTAAACCTACACAAAGTAACCTAGCTTTGCTGCTTTCTTTCTCTAATTGCTCACTGCACCAAATGACCCATGTGGAAATGGGGAAAGGAGCTTTTGCTTGAAAGACGTACAGACTTACAGCCTGAATTCAGATCACTGTGATTGTTTAAACCCCAGAGCATTTTGTTGTCCTTTGCCTCTTATAAATGTGCAATTATCAGAAGGTGCTAAAGTGTGTATTTCACTGGGTCTGGGCATCCCAGGCACTCTCTGGGAGTTCTAATTGCCTTCCTTATTTTATTGGGCCTTCATAACCCCCCAATATAAAGGCACATGGGTGCAATTAAAATAAACAGTTCATTGGGTCATGAGGGATCAGCCTGGGAGAAAAATAACACCAATTAATTTCTTTTAAAGAACTAGAAGGAAACCTCCCCCACGGAAGTGAGATTTGTTTACGGCGGGAAAATATGGGCTGGGTTATGAATAATGTGAAGAAAAATGGAAGGAAATGCTAATCAAAAGAAAGCAAGCGCTAAGACCCTCGCCAGGGGAAGGGAATAATAGGATGTCCTGGAGGTTAAAGTTTGCTTATCACTCTGTCTTTCTTAAACCTCTGCTTCCACGCAAGAGAAACTTTCTAGATAAGTACAAAAGCAGTTTGTCAGACATGGGAGAAACGTTTAAATAGTAACTGAAAACCCACCACTTATTGACTGTTGTGGTATTTGAGCCGATATTGGTGAAATCCCATGAATATTTTGAGTGACTGAACCCAAATTGTGTACAAGCACGAGGGATGTAACAGGGCAACCGCAAGTATAGGCTCTGGGGTCAGACCACCATGGTTTGAATCTCAGACCCGACATTTACAAGCTGGGTAACCTCTGGTGAGTCAGTTAACCTCTCTCTGCCTTGGCTTCCTCGGCTGTAAATGGGATTAGTGGTAATACCCACATTATGCCCTTTTATCCTGACAGCAACTGTATATTCTTGCATGTTTAAGCACTTAGAACAGTGTGTTCAGTAGAATGTTGGCAGTTACTGTTTTACAGTGTGTTTTTCAGGAATATTTAGAGATTAGCCAATTAAAATGTTTTTCACCAACTTGTAGGAAGTTTCTGAAATACTAGTTCAACTATACTAGGAATTACAGTAGCTGGGGTTGATGATTGGACTCCAGGGATGATGCGTATTAGAATATTTCCCAGGATGCAGTTAAGGATGCTAACACTCTCTACAATTCATTTGAAGTTATTTTTTTACTACTTGTATGAGTAGTAAACAAATTTATTAAAATTTGGTATAGGGCGCTTGCTGTCCATGTTACTCACATGTGAAATAAGCCATTTCATGGTCTGTTAGAAATACTCACATTAAGTAGTTGTTTGAAAGAGTCACAGACCTAAATAAAAACGCCTTGCTTGACTGTAAATTGCTTCATGTAGACCCTGGGACTACTCCTTTCATTGTTGGACATTAAATATTTTCTAATTTAATAAAAAACCTTTCAAAGGACAGAGGGAAATTTCTGCTTAAAGTCTTGTTTTCTTTTAGCAGAGCAAATATTTGCCTTGGTTCAAGAAACAGTGTTTGAGTTTCAGCTTTGAGTTTTGGCAACTTGGATGGTGTCATCATACTGGTTTTCATTGGATGCTTTTTTTTTTTCTTCCAGAAAGTATCATCATACTGGTTTTCATTGGATGCTTTTTGTTTTTTTTCTTCCAGAAAGGGAGACTTATTATTAAACTAATATTAACACCAGCAATCTGCCTTTCTTTATGAGCACTGTCGTATAAATCCTAAAAATAGCCTGAACACAAACAAGAGGGGTGGGGGCATCACTTTATTTTTTTCAGGGACCAGTAGAAGAAAAACAATTCCTGTTAAATTTTATTCTTGATATCTTGCAACATTTGCACTCTGGTAGAAAGGGCTGTACTATTTTTTCTCAGTTTTGTGCTGAGCGCATCACATAGTAGAGCTTTACCCTGGAGTTCCACCATGTGCGGCTTGAAAGCGAATGATCAGACTCTTCCACTTGTTTGTTGTGACGATTTCTTTTTCCACATCTGAAGCTGCTGAATTAGTTGATGAAATTTTTTTTCTTTCACATTGATCAGCAATTGCTAATGAGTAGTTCCATTTGAAACTAAGTCATGTAACAATTATTGAACCAGATGAAGATAGAGTTTTTCAAATGGCTTATCAAGATTCCTTCTGGAGTCCACATTGTTCTGACTTGTCCCCGTAGCAGCAAAAGTAATGAATTAGTGGGCAGAATATTTATTAACACCACTACGTGCAAATCACGAGGCGGCTTCAGAAAACAATGCATGCCGTTATGGGAAACATAGGAAAGAGAAGGACTTCTGCTTGAATATATAAACGTGTGGAGTCATTTTAGAAGTACTGCCCCTATGGGGGAGCTCGCCCACTCTGACGACTGAAGCTCTGCATTTCTGTCTGGAGCAACTTTGCCTGTCAGCGATCTTCTCAGATGTGTGACACTTGGAGGAGGACCCATGGGATATGTGTCCAGTCCTCACACATGACAGTGTGACGGCTGTCCCGACACCAGGGGAGTCTCAGAGCAGCCTGACTTTGCATGATTTTGGGTTAGATGTTGGTTTATATTCAGATTTTGTTTGGTAGCACTTCTAGAGATTAAGTAAAGGTCTGTTACACCGTATCTTCCTTTTCACATCTTTATGCCATTGGTTTTTAAAGGTAAATGTAAAAGTATTATTTAACCCCTGTTATACTTCTGCTTTGGCCCATATTTAGATGATTATCTAATTTTTTCCTATCTAAACTTGTTGACTAAAAGAACTTGACCTGCAAATAGCTTTAGTATTCATTTACTCATTCATTACTTAGTAAAGGTGAAAGCAAGTGGGTTCATGATAGGTAGAAAAAAACGTAAACAAATAATAATTCAGTAATATTAAGAATTTTTCACTTATATAATTGGTAATTTTTTACCTGTGAGATTGGAACCATCACAATGACTTAATCAGTGCTGTCTTTTGTGCTAGGCTGCCCTGGCAGGTTATGCCCTTATTAAGAAAAGTTCACTGATAAGCTTGACAAAGATAATTAAAGAATAAATTATGTACCCCATTTTGATGAGGGGATAGCCAAACTCTGCTCGTGGGAATATGAATCAGTACATCCAGGGCAACTTGGTAGCATAGATCTAAAAGAGAAAATGCAAACAGGACTTACAGATGAGAGGTTACCCACGCAGAGTTATTTTTTTTTCAATTAACTTCTTTTAAGTTAACTGTAGATTCACATGCAGTTGTAAAACAGAATACAGAGGTCCCGTTGTATCATTCACCCAGTTTCCCCAGTGGTAGCATCTTGCAAAATTATGGTACAACGTCATGAGCAGGGAATTGACACGGCTGCCATCAAGACAGGGAATGTTTCCGTCACAGGGACCCCCTCATGCTGCCCTTTTATAGCCACACCCGTCCCCTCTCCCACCTCTGCCTCTTCCTCAATCCTGGTCACAAATCTGGTCTCCATTTCTCTAACTTTATTATTTCAAGAATGTTTGAGTACTTTCCAGCCACAGCCAATTTTTCCTCTCCTTCTGGGACTCAGTGACTTGAACTTTCTTTTATTATAGTTCCTCAGGCCCTGGGCTCTGTTCATTTTTTTCAGTCTATTTTCTATTATTCAGGCTGGGTGATTTCTGTGATTCTGTTTTCTGCTTCACTCATTCTTTCCTCTGTCCTCTTCCTTGGTCTCATCCACTGAGTTTTTATTTCAGTTATTACATTTTTAAGTTCTAAAAATTTCCATTTGGTTCTTCTCCATATATTCTGTGTCTTTGCTGAGACTTGCTATTTTGTTGCTGAGGCCTTCTAATTTTTCCGTCATTTCCACTGCGTTTGAAATTGCTCATGGAACATTTTTATCATGGCTGCTCTAAAATCTGCCAGATAATTCTCACATCATCTTCTAGGTATTAGCCTCTGCTGATAATCCTCTTTAATTCGGTTTGAGTTCTGGGTTCTCGGTGTTGTGTGTCTTGGGTCTTCATTAAGCCTTCTGTTTTAGCCGGCTTTCCTGACACCGCTCTGGCAGAGGCAGCAGGGATGCTGCCAGGGTGGGGGGAGATCCCAGGTCCCCCAGGCAGCCTCGTGGGACACCTAAGGGTAGGGGGGGGCGGGCACCGCTCACTGCTGGGTGGGAGTGGGAGTTCCAGCTCCCTGACACCATGGTGAAAATTCTGACTGTCCACAGGCTTTCCCTGATGCCACCCTGAGGAGAGGGGGAGGTCCAGGCTCCCCATGTGGTCTCCACTGACCTGGGAGCAGGGGTCTGTGGTCGCCTGTGGGAGTGAAAGTTCCAGCTGCCGACTTCGCTGACATCACCCTGGCAGGGGTGTCGGGCCCAGGCTCAGGAGGGTGGAAATCTGGGCTCCCCATTCAGCCTTGCTTGGCAGCAGTGGGGGGAGGCCAAGGCTTTTTTCTGTGGTGTTTGGTTGGAGTAGAATGGTTATTGTCTATACGTTTTCTGTGTTGCAAGGCCGCCCCTTTCCTGCTCCTTTGACTGGAGACAGGTTTTCCTGGGGCTTTTTCTGCACCTCTGGGTGCTCCTGGGTGGCAGTTTCTCCAGCATCCAGTCCAGGGTATGGGAAGCCAAAGAAAACCCAGGGAACTCACCCCCGTGCTTCTCCTCGGGTCCAAGACTCATAGCAGCTCTGCTTTCTTCTCTCTCCTCCCAGAGCCTCCTTGTATGCGTTGTGTATAATGCCCAGGGCTCTGAGATGTACTTGTGAGATAGGGTAAAAGTAGGTCTACCCCATCCTCCTGTGAGTCTGCGGAGTGTTGCCTAGTGTCTTAAAAGTATGAACTGTTTTCCAGTTTAGTTCCTTACCCCCACCCTTGTCTCTCCTCCCTTAGTTATCCCCTGACCCCAATCTGGATTTCCAGGTGCTCCTGAAACATTAGAGGTTCTGGCAGTACTGGACTTGAAAATCACAACGTCCACTCCGCTTCACTTTTCCCACTGAGGCTTTGTTAGTTACCATTTATGGTTGGTGCTGTGGTGTCACTTGCCCTCTGTACTCATTTATGGTAACTGGAAGGCATGGGGTTTATCTGATGCAAGGTATTGAAAATGTTCATGCTCTTTGACTTAGAAGTCAACTTCTAGGAATCTACCCTAAGGAACTAATTAGAGATGCCAACAGAGATTTATATACAAGGATATTCGTTACAGGCTTGTTTATATAATAGTGAAAAAATGCAGGGAACCTAAGTGAAAATATCCAGGTATGCTAGAATACAATGATGGAATTTTAAAAATCACATTTAATGACATGGGAAATGTTCATGATAAATGAAAAAGCAGGATATGAAACTGTTTATACAGTATTATCCCAGAGCTTTCTAAATCTCAACTTCTGGAAGAAAATTCACTAAAATACCAACGGTATTAACTCCAGCTTTTAATTTTCTTCTGTATATTTTTCCATACTTCACAAATTTCTACCATGAATTATTGTTATGCTCAAGAAAAGAAAATCTCTTGAAATATTTAAGAATGCTCTTGAAAATGTTTTCTGCTGTTATTAAATGAGATGTAAAAGAATGATACATGAGACATTTGGGGGTATACTCTGCATACATAGAAAGGTATTTCCCATATACACACAGAGTAAATAAATGGGAATATGTCATTCTTTTTGCTAGGGATTTTGTACTTTGATAACAGCATGCTACCTACATATCATATTAACGTGATAAAGTGAAGGATGAAGTGATTTAAAGATGGTGTCCAGGGCTTCCCTGGTGACACAGTGGTTGAGAGTCCACCTGTCGATGCAGGGGACACAGGTTCGTGCCCCGGTCCGGGAAGATCCCACATGCCGCGGAGCGGCTGGGCCCGTGAGCCATGGCCGCTGAGCCTGTGCGTCCGGAGCCTGTGCTCCGCAACGGAAGAGGCCACAACAGTGAGAGGCCCGTGTACTGCAAAAAAAAAAAAAAAAAGATGGTGTCCAGCTACTGACTTTTATAGCTTTTCAATTTGTATAGTATTTTTTTTCCAGATTTCTTTCCATGTCAGAAAGATGCAGAGTTCCTCATTTTCTTCAGTTGTTGCAGTACAGGATCATGAGCACACTATGATTTTTTTTGTTAATTAATTTTTATTGGAGTATAGTTGCTTTATGATGCTACGTTAGCTTCTACTGCACAGCAAAATGAATCAGCCATACATATACATATATCCCCTCCCTTTTGGATTTCCCTCCCATTTAGGACACCACAGTGCATTAAGTAGAGTTCCCTGTGCTGCACAATTTGTACAGTATTGTTAAAGAGAAAATCCTTACCACCACCAGAGAGAAGGCAGCAGTATTAGCTGTCCTCACATCATTAATGTCATGTTATGGATCCAGCACGTTTTAAGAGGTTGTGTTTACTTTCTCTGTGGAAAGTTCTCCTTTCTTTATAACATCAGTCACTATCATGGATTATTTCAGGTTGCCATGAAGAGACAAGCTCACATTTTCCATTTGTGTGATAAGGGTATTTGAAAGAAATGTAGATAGGTATTTCTCTGGCACCAGTTACAGGAACTTGCTGACCTGATTATTTATCTTTTGTTTAGTTTGACCAAGCGGCTGATGCAGAGTTAGCCTGGATTAGTGAAACAGACAAAAAATTGACATCTCTGGGTGACATCAGGCTTGAGCAAGACCAGACCTCCGCTCAGCTGCAGGTTCAAAAGGTGAAGGCACACATTTCCAGTTGCATCTACATGGTTTGTCAGTGTGCTCCAAGGAAATGCACTTGCATGATTGAATGTAACTTGGTCATTTTAACTGCTGTGCCTAATTGTTTTTGTTTTAGTCATACACTCTTTAAAAAAAAAATCTTTGTTTTGGTAAATACAGACATTCACCATGGAGATTTTGCGCCACAAGGATATTATTGATGAGCTTGTTAAATCTGGACATAAAATCATGAGCACATGCAGCGAAGAGGAAAAGCAGCCGATGAAGGTATGATCTCGTCCACGTGACTGATGTGAGACTTGTGAGCAAACAGCATGTGTGGGGCTTTCACTCTGAGAAAAGCGCTTTTCCTTTATCCACAGCTGCTGTTTAAACAGCTAAGTCATTAGTTTCAAATAAGGCGTTTTTCAAGCTTATAGAATAAGAGTGAAAGGAATACTCCTTAAGGGAATCACCCTGGGGATAATCTTTTTTAATAGACAGAAAAGCTGTTAAGGTTTGAGTCCTTGAGTAACTGGGATACATTAAGCATCCAATTAATGTTCTCTGTATTATCACTGTTATTATCAGTATAAATTGTTATTCTGTATGTCAGCTGTTGTTTATTGGCTTCAGGAACATTGGGGCCGCTGGAGCTGAAACAAAACTCAAAGTATGTGGTTCTCCCTAACTGAAATTCATTCTGTATAAAGTTACAGTAATCTGTATAGGAAAAAAAGGAGCGGAATCATTAAGGAAGTATTCAGTTTATGTAGTTTTAACGATCCTTTACATTGATGGAAAACCAGCCATAAATAAAAATGTTTAGTTCAATTCATAGTCAGACATCTGAGAAGCCTAAAGAAATTAATATATATTAATGCTTCTGGTAGGAAAATATCCCATGGCAAAAACAATATATACAAATGTATATGCGTAAGATCACATTTAAAAGACGGTGCATTGTTTTCAAGGTATACCATAGGCAAATAGTAGACTGTGCACTGTATATTAATACTTAATCTTTTATTTAAATACTCTACAGTGGCACTTCACTTGTTTATAATTTAATCTTTCCTTTATTATTTTTGTGAAGGTTCTGGTGTGAAAAATACAGATGATCATGAGAGAATTTTTGTGTTATTCTGTGGTTTATTGGATTGCTGTTGTGCTTTATCTTTTGCTTTTGGATTATGAAGTGAATTTGTACCATAATCGAGATCTCTGTGACCACCCCATAACATCAGTGGATAGCATAATGTTCTATTTTGCTTCTCATCTATTTAATTAATTTTGCTGACCAGCAGCTCCTCTTAGAATTTCATTTGTGAAAGAGAGTCCTTATGTTTTAACAGAAAGTAATGTCAGTGTTGCCAGGCTCATGCCAGACCTTTCTCTCACCTAGAAGACCTAGAAGAATGGCTGGAGAATTTTGCTTATTATGTTTGGAGAGCTCAGTGTCTTAGTCATAAAAACTTGAGGCTTTTTATTTATTCTTTTTTTTGTGGTTTTGTCACCTAATTTTTTTTGTTTTTGAGAAGTTCTGCATGTCATCAAATCCCCTGATTTTTGACAACTGCATAGAAATCCACTGCAGGAATATATCATCCTTTATCAGCCTGATCTCCAGTTGTACTTTCAAGACATTTTTTACATTTTTGCTATTTTCTACATGTGTATATGAAATTTTTTTTATTGTAGTAAGAACACACCATTAGCATACAATGGAATATTATTCAGCCTTGAAAAGGAGGGACTTCCTTATGCAACAACATGGGAGGGCCTTTCTTTAATTTAAAATGAACTTTTATACATAGAAGCAATTAAAATCGAACTAGCCTCTGTTCATTTACCATGCATTGTTGAGTGCTTACTCTGCACCAGGTATATTGTGCTGGACAAGCATTCTGGAGTATATATATGTGTTCCTTGGCCTGCCTGCCCGGTTAAACACATTTTGTCATCTGATTTTCTAGAAAAAACTGGACAAGGTATTGAAGAACTATGATGCCATCTGCCAGATAAACTCAGAGAGGTATCTGCAGTTAGAACGGGCACAGTCCCTGGTTAACCAGTTCTGGGAAACATATGAAGAACTTTGGCCGTGGCTGACAGACGTACAGAGGATCATCACTCAGCTTCCTGCCCCTGCCCTGGAGTACGAAACCCTGAGGCAACAGCAGGAAGAACATCGTGTAAGCTTGGTGCCAGAGAGTGCTGGAGACCCCATGGAAAGAGAATCACGATTTTTAGGGTGTTTCTAATGCAGACACCTTCTGTGATGAGGAAGTTTTAGCGTTCTGGTCTGCACAGTTTGCTTACCTCCGAGTTGCTGCCCTGTTGTCCAGTTTTGCAGTGGGACGACTCATGTGGGCAGGCACACTGTGTATGTCATCATGATGTCACAGCTTTTACCCAGTAGTTTGCAGTGCAAACTGAGTACAGAAACAAAATCATTGTTTTAAAATGTTAGAGAAATAAGCTTTCGAAGTACTTTCAACTGATCATGTTGAATTGCTTTCAGTGTACACTAATTTGACTAATATATAGTGGTTAGAGCCATCCAGAATGTAAGCAAAATGTAGCAATACATGGAAGCAACATCAAATAGACAAGGACATTGAGCTTGGAGAAAATGTACGCTATAACAAATACGTCAAAATAGCATTGTTGTAAAATCGAATTCTGTGAAAAGGAAAAAATGCTGAAGTTTAAAGACAAATTGTCCCCCCACTTTTTTTTTTCTTTTCCTTTTGTACATGGAAATATTTTGAAGTTCTCTGCTTCTATAAGTTTACATGAGTAAACAAGAGAGTATATTTCCATCTACAAATATGTCATGTTTTAAACACATAAAATGGCATTATGAGGCCCTCATTTCAGTAGTCTCCGAAATGTTAATGTAGCTTAAAATTTTGCAAGGGTTTAAGTGAGAGGATTCAAGACTGTCAGAAGAAAGTCTGGAATTCTTGTTATTTATGATCTTGTGAACCTAGTTGCTCTCCCAGATCTGCACAAGATGTACCCTGAGACTTATCATTGTGTGTGTGCGTGTGTCAAGTTTAACTCAGAATATATTACATCATTGTTTGAAGTATGTAACATACTTATTAATCTTATTTGTTTACTTTTTTAGTGTATTAACATTGAAGAATATCTCTAAGTATTTGTTTAGAAGAGCTTTAGAGAACACTTTAATGCAAAATGGAAATTTTATGGCGTTCTATCTAAATAATTCAGTGGGAGACTTATAAACTATGTATAATTGAATTTAATTTTAGTAGAAAGGTTATTTTTGAGAGAAATCCTGATGCCTACCCACTGAATGATTTTTAGTATAAAATGTTTCATGGATTTCTTCTACTCTGAAGTGAGATCTGAATAGCTGTTTTCTAGCATAACATCAAATAGGACAAAAAGGATCATTATTGCATGGAATATTTCAAAATTGAGTTAATTTTCTTGTTTGGCATTATCTTTCAGTTCTCAAAACAAATGTATGATCTTTATTTAGAAAGGGAGCTTCAAAACTTCGTAGCCAAGTCTTCAAATTGTTCAAGCTAAATTTTACAGAATATTTGCAGCATTTCTTCTGCAACTCTACAGCATCCTCTTCACTGTTCTTGGGAACATCTTCTAGTTCATTCTAGCCAGGAATGAAAAATGGCCCCGAGAGCTGTGTTATAAATAAATGGTAGATCTCTTTTAAGTTCACATTAAGTATCTCCAGCATGAGTGGACTCTTAGGATAGCTGCCAAGAATCATTTTGTTACCTATGAGGCGAAAGACATCTCCTGCTGGGCCCTTTCTCCATGTGCACACATCCCCAAGTAGGTATCCCGTGGCTTTTTTCTTGTCTGTCATGGAATGGTCTTAAGAAGGCTCATCTGGCTACCTCCCAGCAAAGGTGTCTCATGGTGATGCTGCACAGGTGAGATCTACTTAGACTCCAGGCCACTCAAGAACTTTCAGCAGAGATTCCTTACTTTACTGAGAGTCTCTTGGTAATCAAAGTGTGAGCTTGTTTTCAAACATGGCTTCGAGAATGTTGAAGCCAGAGCTCGTGTGACACGTTTCTTCCCCATGAGATTGCATGGTGGCTGGTCTTACTGTCACCGCTTCCATTCTGTAAAACAGCATGAAGATACCAAACAATGTAAAACACAAGTAGGAAATCACAGCGGGCTGTGTAGATTCAGTAGACGTTCCTCCTTTTTTTTTTTACAAATTGAATTTGTGTTTATTTAGCTCTTTTCCAAAAGAGTTTTGAGACCGTCTTCAGAAAAACTTCAAAAATAGGGATAGTACATTGGGGATTGTTCATGATGTAATGAACCAGTTTTCTCAACCACTTTGGAAATAATTTATGTGACTGATTTTAGTGGCACTTTTAATAAAAATCCAGGTATGTGGCCGTCCTGGTGATTCTGCTTGATGAATGATGGAAGTTAAAATATTTACAGGGAAAGATCGCTTTCCTCTAGACTGTCTTTCCTGAATATAATTTCTCTCAGAGAGGCTTTTCTTAGGGGCTGGATAGCAAACAGTTTGGAGACACATCTTCTGGTGAGGACGAGAAACTGCTGATTAGGGAACCTCATGAATAATGGAGTACAGTAGAGGGCACCTCAATGCTGCACGGAGGTCTGCCCCAGAGAAACCTGCAGGCAGTCACGGGAGACCCTGGATTCCGTGGAGTGTAAAGATTCCAGATTGATCCATTTCCCTAGAAGGAATGGGGCTCCACCTGGATTCCACGCCCCCTCATTAGCATCAGTATCATTGTCTCTCTTGATTAGATGATACTGTATTATGCATAATATTCATAGGTCACATATTTTTCCTTAAATACACTTTATAGATAATGCTCAGTATACAGCTGTGTATTTGATGGATTGATTATCCTTGCAGCCATTAACATTTAAAAATAAATACAGATAGATTTGTTTATGTTTATATATCATACATATCATATATGTACATAGAACAGACTCACAGATATATAATGTAATATATATGGACATATTTTGTATTGGTTTACATATAATGTAATGACAATCCCTTGGGAGCTTAAATCCCCCTAACTTAGCTTTATCTGTCATTGTTCTCTCTCATCATTGTGTCTACCTTCTACTGTGCTTTTTTCCTCTTCCTTTCTTCCTCTCCCTCCCTCTCCCTTCCTTCCTTTTGAATAACTTTTGTATGTATCATGAGTGTGCAGAAAGGAATACAGAGAGTTATGGCTCGGTCTCTGTAGGTTGGGATGTAGTGAGTTCATAATCCTTTCATGTAATATGACCCTTGGCTAATACTCTCGTCAGACTGTACTGCTCTCGGTAGGAAAGGCGTAATGAAACTGGGATTCATTATTTCACTCATCCAGCATTTTTGCATGTACCCTGAAAAGGACTTTGACATGACCAGACCGTTGTTTAATCTTTGTGTCAGGGGATCTCTCCCTGGCAGAGGGTTGTGCGTTCAGTGCCTTGTGACGAGAGGGTGTTTGTGTGGAGTTTCTTGCCAGCTGGATGCGCTGCGGATGTTGACAGCTGTACTGTGGAGGTGTGCCTCTGAGAAACTGAGACGCTGTTTGCTTTGTTATAGCAACTGCGAGAGTTGATAGCCGAACACAAGCCGCATATAGATAAGATGAACAAAACTGGGCCGCAGTTACTGGAATTGAGCCCGAGGGAAGGGTTTTCTATCCAAGAGAAGTACGTGGCTGCTGACACTCTCTACAGTCAAATTAAAGAAGATGTCAAAAAGCGGGCTGTGGCGCTGGATGAAGCCATTTCTCAGTCTGCTCAGGTAATGCTTTGCACCAGCAGTGCGATGGTCTCCCCGACAGCAGAGTGTGGAAAGACATTTCCCGGATGTGCTGATTCAATTCCAGCTAAAATTGTTTCACTGCATTAACTCTGAGTATTGACGTTTTGGTCTCTGAGGTGATATTTGCCAGTGTCCGATCCTTATATTTCTCCGCCTGCTTATATATAAATAAAACATAATTTTCAATGATTTAAGAAGCATACAGCTGTCATCGTTGTCCAGATACCTAAATAAGTGCCCATCCAGAGTAGAATGCAGTGTTTACCATTGGAAGAAATGAAAGAAAGTGTTACTATCATCATTAATGAAACATTCCCAAGACAGCAATAGAAGAAAGACTATGAATGCTAGGCTGAATAAGAAGGAAAAAATTTGCAGTTGGAAATCGATTTTTTTTTTTTTTTTCGTTTTGAGAATACCTTTTTCAAGAAGTTGATTTGCAGTTACCTACAGATTTTCCGTTTTGAAGGTTTTGGTTTTTATCGTTAGATCACTGGCATGAGAGCGGTCCATTTTCTGTAATCCTGACCGATAATTCCTTTAATGTTGAGCATAGTGTGGAATCTATAAATGAACAAGTGTTCGTAACTTTGCTTCATTGTCTGTGGTGCCTTTGCAAGTGGAAATTTAAAATTCTTTCATGGATCTGACTATGTGTTTGGCCAGGAATTAAATATAAACTTCCATTACAACCTCAGGAAGGTTTCTGTTTTTTTTTTTAATTTTTAAACATTTTTTAGTTCAGGAAACTTATAACTTAAGAAATCCCTTTCATCTCATCAAAACTGCCCATGAATTTTACATTTAATAATATAACTTTTCGAGGATGCCAAAATAATCAGTAAAAGTGAATAAAACTATCAGTGTTGATAGACAAACACCCAGATTATTGAACCTAATTTTCAAAGTTAATTTGAATTATGGTAAGATGAAGCACTAGTAAAATGCTGCTGTCAAGTGGTCCAATTATATATTAACATATACAGTTTCTTAATGAATTTACTCAGTTATTTGCAAGAAGCAGTCCCATCCCCATAAGCAGTGTGACACGGAGAGGTGCCTATGAGTTGTGATTTTAGGAATGTCTTCACACACCAGCTGGATATAACTCTTTGGATGGATGTGTTCACAGAAGGGCCAAGGTTTCATTCTTGACTGTGACATTAGATAGGTGTGTTATCATTTTAAATCCCACCCTTGGCCTCACAGGTCTTTTCCTCCATAAATGGCCCTTCTCTTTTACTCCCAGTTCCACGACAAGATCGACCAGATCCTGGAGAGCCTGGAGCGTGTGGTGGAGCGTCTGCGGCAGCCGCCTTCCATCTCAGCAGAGGTGGAGAAGATCAAGGAGCAGGTCAGTGAGAATAAGAACGTGGCCGTGGACATGGAGAAGCTGCAGCCTCTGTACGAGACCCTCAGGCAGAGGGGAGAGGAGATGATCGCTCGGTCCCAGGGCACTGACAAGGACATATCTGCCAAAGGTAATCCTTTCAGGATGAGGGAACCACTGAACTTTACTCAAAACAATTGTGAATGTTCCTTGACAGTCCAGTTGCATATCAACATGCCAGATTTTAGAAAAGGTATTGCAGATGTGACATGTTTGGGGTGGAAGGGCTGTGCACACCAGTCCCTTGTTAATGTCTTCCTGTGTTTGTGAAATCAGTTGAGTAACTACAACATGTGCCATGATACAAAAACCATATGTTCTCTGGGCCCTTTAAATCAGTTGGTTAAGCATAATGCTAGTAAGACCAAACCTAGGGGTATTTTTTCCTCTGACTACCCTACTTTATGTCATGGGTACTCTGTCCCATAGCCACAGAAATGGCAACCAGGACCCTAGCCAAGCACCTTAAATGTCTGAGCTGGGGTCAAAAGGAAGGGCCTGTGCAGAGGTCAGTGGAAATTCACGGTAAGAGGACTCTAGAAGTAAGCCCAAAATATGTATCCTGCTTTGTTGTGTTCCTGCGACTAAGCAGATATCTCTATTCTTGATTTGGAGAGCGTAAAGAATATACTAGGGCCAGCCTTGGTGAACTCAGGTCTCCCCTGAGTTCACATGCCTCTGAGCATTGTCTTTTGTCAGGAAACCTTGGTTCCGGAGGAGCAGGACACCCTCAGATCCTGTATTTGCCTGGAAAGGCGGTTGGGCCCAGTGATACCCAGTAGACTAGGCTCAACCCAAATTTGGTCCAGGTTTAGATCCTTGGAAAATTGAATGATTGTTCCTGGGTGAATGAGAACGTTGTGCTTTATTGCTTAAAGGGTGTGTCTTTTTGATATTGTTCTGCTCTGTAGCTGTTCAAGATAAGCTAGACCAAATGGTTTTCATTTGGGAGAACATACACACACTGGTGGAAGAAAGGGAAGCCAAGCTACTGGATGTGATGGAATTAGCAGAGAAGTTCTGGTGTGATCACATGTCACTGGTGGTCACCACTAAAGATACTCAAGACTTCATCCGGGATCTGGAGGATCCTGGGATCGATCCCTCGGTAGTAAAACAACAGCAGGAAGCAGCAGAGGTAAGCAGAGAATCTCATTTAAAGTTTAAAAAATAGGGCTTCCCTGGTGGCGCCGTGGTTGAAAGTCCGCCTGCCGATGCAGGGGACACGGGTTCGTGCCCCGGTCCGGGAAGATCCCTCATGCCGCGGAGCGGCTGGGCCCGTGAGCCATGGCCGCTGAGCCTGCGCGTCAGGAGCCTGTGCTCCGCAACGGGAGAGGCCACAACAGCGAGAGGCCCGCGTACCAAAAAAAAAAAAAAAAAAGTTTAAAAAATAAGTTGTGGTAGCATGAATGTTGGATTCCTTTGGTATAAATATTTGGAATTACACTATTAGAATTTATATTTGGTCCTGAAAGTGGAATGCACAGAGATGTAGTAGGGGACAGAGTCCACCCACAGGTTTCCCATGGAGAATGTTTATTTAGAAAGTTTCTCTCCATCCCCATTGTTTCTGCCTTACTTCAGGGGCCTCGTCATCTCTCTTTCTTGCCTAAGAAAGTAATCTGAGCGGTACCCCTGCCTGTGGAGTCTCTTTTCCCACCAGCCTCTAACCTTTTTGCCCATTGTCCCTCTAGATCTCCTGCTGGTTAAAAGCCCTCAAGGCGTCCACTGCCTACTGCCTAAAGTCCAAACTACCTGGAACACAGTATCAGCCTTTTCCATCCCAGCCTAGCTCAGGCCTGTGTTTCCAAAGTCATTTTTTTTCTACTGCTCCTTTACCAAGCTCCTTCTCTTATGGCTTTCTCTGAAGCTGCCGTGCTCTTTCTAGCGTCTGAATCTTTGCACATTTTATTTCCTTAGCCTAGAATATCTTTCCTGCCACTCTCCTTGGCAGATCCCACTCAAGCTTCAAGGTTCAGTTGGGTTGCCAGCCTCCACCCTCTTGTATACTCAGCTGAGTTAGTCCATCCGTATAACATTCTCATCACGCAAAGGACTTAACGCAGAGCATGACTTATCGTTGACTGTACCTCTGTCTTTCCCAGTGGACTCAGAGCCCCTTGAGTGGAATAGTCATGTCTAATTTTCTCTGTATCTCCGATGCCTGGTTTGGGGCATGTTCATCCTTGGTAAATAAATGCATCTTGAATGAATAAGTGTACTTAACCGAGAAAATGAAAGCAAGGTAGAATACTGCATTTCTGTCATAGTTTTTGTTTGTTTGTTTGTTTGGTACTTTACATGTCCTGGGGTAAAAATGAAAATCTAGAGTTAGATTATCCTAAATCTACTAAGCAAATTACATTAATTTGTGTGAGGTCTCTGAACTCATATGATACTACGTCTATTTTAAATGTGTGTTGCCAAACTAGTTGGTTTAAAAAACAAAAACAAAATGGCTTTCCATGCTTTTCAGTATTGTCGATTTTTTTTTTGAAAGACTTATTCTGGTATATGTTACATGGAATTATTTCCTAAATACTGTCTTTATAATAAGCATTTGACATTTGTTCCTCAAAGGACACTGATTTTTCTTTAAAATGGCTCTTGTGTTCCCTTGTTGAAAAAATTTAGTGCCAAAACTTAGAAAACAGAATGAAGAAAATAAAAATTGATTACAATCCTGCCTCCTAGAAATAACTACCATCAATGTCTTGTGCATCTTTTTAGTTTCATTGTGGTTTGGCTTTAAAGTAAGGCTGTCATTTCTTATTCTAGGTCATAAGGGAGGAGATAGACGGATTGCAGGAAGAGCTGGATATGGTTATTAACCTGGGTTCTGAACTCATTGCCGCTTGCGGGGAACCCGACAAGCCCATTGTTAAGAAGAGTATAGACGAGGTACAACCTGCATATTTTCTACTCTTATCAGAATGGTTTTTTAAAAGGATTTTTCTAACTAAAACATATTTGATAGAAGTAGTCGGAAACTTAGCATATGATACTGAAAGAGTTCTAATATTTACATTGTAGTTAAATTCAGCCTGGGATTCTCTAAATAAAGCTTGGAAAGACCGGGTGGACAGACTTGAGGAGGCAATGCAGGCTGCTGTTCAGTACCAGGATGGACTGCAGGTAAGGCTTACAGGGTCTCCTGGAGGGAGGGATCAGGTGATAAGTGATGCTTACAAATTCACGCATCAGTATGTCCCCGGAGCTGCAAGTGTGATGCAGTTAACTCACCTGCTTCAATTCATGCTTTGCCTTTTCGAAGAGATTTCTGACACTGGAGATATGTACAGATTCATATACACCCCTAAACACATTCTTATACACACATTCAGTGAAATTTACTTTGAAGAGAAATATTTTAACTTTTTAAAGTGAAAGTCACAGTATTTTTCATAAATGGCTCAACACCAGACAGTGAAATGCAGCTGAGTCTGAGCTCTGCTCTAGAGTCGAGTGGAATAAAATGAAAGGAGTAAACACTATCTAAAAATGTCACTAAGTGTAGCACAAGTCAGATGTAAAGAAATTTGATTTGAAGCCAGTGTTCCCGGTGAACTAAAATAGATTTCTATTTTATTAGGTCATAATCTGTCTTGCAAAAAGTGTTTTCTTCTTTCCCATGTATATAATTCCTTTTAATGGTTGTTTTTCACATCACTCAAGGGTTCTCATTCAGTTCATTAACTAGTTTTTAAGTTTATTTTTTTAATATTAAAAATTCTCCTGTCAGTTGAGGCCAACTCAGGGATATTTCTCTCCCTACCTTCCTTAACTTTATTCCATTTCCTAACAGAGTGGCAGCAGTTGAATCCTTCATCCAACCATATGGAAAAGGCCTCTCTAAGTATTTCCATAACACCAAGAGAATATTATTTTTAAAGCTCAGATGAGAACATCTTTTCCCTTTTATTAGGCCACTTCATTTCTATATTTATAAAAATAAATATCACAAGCCCAGCTTTATGCCAGCAGAAAAGTGTTTTGAACTTTGCAAATATATAAAAAATTCACTACAAGTGACACCTTATTATAACCCCCCCACTCCTTTTTTTTTAACCAAAGTGATAATTTATTGGTTGGATAGCAGTGGCCAGTAACCAGTCAAGCTCTACGTCCATCTGTGAGGCCAGATCGTGATTTTCAAATTCGTTTGGTGGGTCACAGAGGTTGTATCCTCTCCTGGGGCTGGAGATGGCTCTGCCACCACTGCACCCGTTAGCCCCAGGAGGTCAGGGTCACAGCTGGACACGAAGGCTTGTCTCATCACCGTTGCTAGAAAAACAAGGCCCATCACAGGTCCTGCTGGTCCTAGGTCAGTAGCATCACATGTGTGGGGATGAAAGGCAGTGATGGATTAAAAGAGCTGTAGGTAAGTGTCCAAAGCTGCAGACACTCCAGAGGTTTCAAGGTTTGATTGTAAAGTGAAAGGCATTTTATTTCCCAAGTTGCTGCTCACGTTCTTAGGGTTTATCATGATCAGTTTAAACTACCAGATATTTCCCAAGGTTTTTTTTCTCAGTACTGTATGGCCTGGCAACTTCATTAAATGGCAGAATAATTTTGTGTATTCAGAACCTGAAAAAAAAAAATGTGAGTGGAGCCTTTTTAAAAAAGATTGTTTGTGTTGCCTAAAACGAACAAGAAGATAGGAGATTTTGAAGTTTTGTCGCAGTTCATAATAATGGTCTTAATCATTATACGTGCAGGATTTTAATGCTAATCTCAGTAATACAGAAGAGTTTACTTGAGACAAATTGTTTCACGTGCCAAACAGTAAACTTCTTGATTATTTGAATGAACAGATGGGTTTGAATCTTTTTCTCTCAATATATTTATACAATCTGCCTTTTAGGCAGACAGAGTACAGAGAATTTTATTTTGTGTGGTGAATTTATAAAACTTTTTTTTCAAATAGACTTTTCTTGCAAGTTCTCAATATTCTAAGATTCTATTCAAGATAGAATTTCTTCTACTAATTTGGATGCAAAATTGGAGGTTTCATCTATTTCATATTTGGGATAACTGTTCCAGTATGTTGCCACTTTTACCTTATTTGTAAAACAGGCTCATTGCTTAATATCTTTACAGATTTATGATTATACTTTTCTATTGCACTTGAGGTGTTGTAGTAATTTCAAATATACTGTTATAATAACATGACCTAACGTGTTTTTCAGGCAATATTCGACTGGGTAGATATTGCAGGTGGCAAATTGGCTTCATTGTCTCCAATTGGAACAGATCTTGAAACTGTCAAGCAGCAGATTGAGGAGCTGAAGGTATGGGTAGGAGCTGAGAAATTCATCAAACGTTGCATTTTTAAGTTCTTGATTCATGGGATGCTTTATGCAAATTTATTTTATATAATTGAAGTGTTACATTTTGATTATGGAACTGGTTTAATATAGTGCCTGCACATAATAGGTTATGTATAAGTGCTCGTTAAATAAAGGATACAAAATACTAGTAGTTTTTCTTACTAAATCAATTCCTGTTCATTATAGAAAAATCAGAAAAATGCAAATTAGCAAAACAAAATGTTATGTAACCAGAATCAAGCACTCGTAAGATTTGATTTATAGCCTTTCATATATCCTCATACTGGGTGTAGGATGAGGTATGGGGGCGTGCGTGCGTGTGTGTGTGTGTGTGTGTGTGTGTGTGTGTGTGTGTTTGACATATTACATATGTATACTATACTGTAAGGATTTTTAGAACTTTATTATTCTGTAGTGTGTTATTGTCACTGATACATATACAGCAACATTTCTGTTTTCTTTGTTGTGTTCAGAGTAATTCAATTAGTCCAACAGGCTAAAGAAGGATCCCGTGAGTGGATGGGATTGGATGGGATCATAGTGTTTCCCAAAACGTTTGTTTTGTAAATGCTTGTTGTTTCCCATCTGCTTTCCTCTGTAATTTTTTTCCTTTGTGGTTCTTGATCTCCAGCTGTGAAAATGGCTGAACCGTTTCCTCTGAATTCCTCTGTGCTGATGCTCATTTATCAAAGTGGGAGCAACTATTTCCTCCCTAATTTTAAAGTCTCTATCTACAGAGACATCACAGCCCTTTCAATGAACTCTACTAGATTTTTACATAAAATTATTATCTGGCTTTAAAAGAGTAGCATTTTTATCTCTAAGTGTGATATAGAATATTTCATTTAGAAAAAAATTGTTTCTTCTTGAGAATTTTACTGTTACCATCATTAGATGGTGATTTTTTTTTTTTACTCTGTCTGCTCATGTAGTAAACACATGATATCCTTTATGTACAATTACAGGTGTGGAGGAGGGGTTTTTTTGGGTTTTACATATATCTCAGCAGTTTTCATACAGCACACTGGATGAGGTGCTTGCCCTTAAATCAGGTGTCTGAAGTTGCATCTCCCTTCATCCACTTACTAACCAAATGGCCTCAGAAAATTTGTCTAACTGCTCTCACTTCTGTGTCCTTAGCTTAATTGGGGATAAAATGATTTTCTTTATAAGTTTATTGAGAACAACTTGACTATAGCAAGTGTTCACTATGCTTTTGTTATTATTTTTAATTATTATTTTAACTTGCTTGAAAAAAATTGATACTGCTTAGCCATTAATTCTTTATTATTTAATTATTTACTATTAGAGATTAAAATCAATACTTTATGAAAAGACAGTTTCCTATTACATGTAACCACTGGCTAACCTGTATTGGTTGGCAAAGCCAGGATTATTACCTACATGTCATTAAGCACCAAGTGAGAGTAATGTTATTCTGAGTCAGTGCAAAGGATAAATAAATACTAATAAACACAGCATAGCAGGGAATTCCCTGGCGGTCCATTGGTTAGGACTCAGCACTTCCACTGCCGAGGACCTGGTTCGATCCCTGGTCAGGGAACTAAGATTCCCGCAAGCCGCATAGCATGGCCACAAAGAAAAATAATATAAATAAATAAACAAACACAGCATAGCTACAGAAAACACAGAGCGTTCAGTGACTGCAAGATGTGTGTGTGTTTTGAGCAGGAAATAATGTGAGTTTCTTAGAGATTTTTTTTCTGGGTTTCATATATGTAAATATATATTTTGTTTTCTTCTTTCCTATAATTTCAGAACTCATTTATTGAATATGTATAATTAGACCCTGGAAGAAGTTCATCCTTGAAATTTGTTAGTTCTTTATTGTAGAGAACAGAAGTGAAATAGCAAAATTATAAATAAAAAATCGTTCCATCAGAACACGTTGAATGAAAAGATTTCTTTTTTTTAATTTAATTTTTATTTTATACTGGAGTATAGTTGATTTACAATGTTGTGCTAGTTTCAGGTGTGAGAAAAGGTTTCTTTTCATCATTTTTTATCTACAGTTTTTTCATCAGTAAACCCTGTGTTAGATTTTATTCCTCTTCACCCCACCCCAATAAAAAGTGTGAATTAGAACAAACATCTAACCTGTAGAATTTTTGTTTGTTTAAAGTTACTGAAGAGAACCTGCTGTATAAAAATACAAATAAAATAAAATTCAAAAATTCCAAAAAAATAAAAAGATAAAGTTACTGATGTATAACAAATTTTCCTTGTATGCCTCCTTTTTTAAAAAATAGCAATTTAAGTCAGAGGCGTATCAACAACAGATAGAAATGGAGAGACTGAACCATCAGGCAGAGCTCCTGCTAAAGAAAGTAACAGAAGAAAGTGATAAACACACTGTTCAGGACCCACTGATGGAGCTGAAATTGATATGGGACAGTCTGGATGAGAGGATCATCAATAGACAGGTAAATACCAATTTCAGGTTCATATAATAATGTAAAATAACTGTTAAAAAGTAAAATTAGGGGATCCTGGACATAAACTTCAGAAGCCCCTAAATTCTTTTATTTCCTTGGAACTTTTCCTGCTTCTCACATGCTGTTTTTTTAACCACAGAGTTTCAAACTTAAAATATATGAGGATATGATGATCGGGCTTCATTGGATTTGCTTAAAGACTTATGCAGCAGGAAGCAATTGAACAGTTCACTCTTGTTTTATAAATGTGGGTCATCCATCCTATCAGACTCGTGGATCGATTGTCTTCCTCTCTGTCTGCAGCACAAGCTGGAGGGCGCTCTGTTAGCACTGGGGCAGTTCCAGCACGCACTGGACGAGTTGCTGGCGTGGCTCACGCACACTGAGGGCTTGCTCAGCGAACAGAAGCCTGTCGGAGGAGACCCCAAGGCCATTGAAATTGAACTCGCCAAGCATCATGTACGTAGCTGTTACTGCATCCTCTCTTTCTTCTCTCTGCATTTCTAGTGTCACCAGATGTTTCTGGTCTGCTGATTTTTTAGGCATTTATGGTTTTAACCCATGTTCCTATTTGACATTGGCGACATAAGGTTGAACTACTTAAAATGCACTTCTTAAAAGGTGATAATCAGGCTTCCCTGGTGGCGCAGTGGTTGAGAGTCCGCCTGCCAATGCAGGGGACACGGGTTCGTGCCCTGGTCCGGGAAGATACCACATGCCGTGGAGCGGCTGGGCCTGTGAGCCATGGCCACTGAGCCCGCGTGTCCGGAGCCTGTGCTCCGCGACGGGAAAGTGATAATCAAAATGTTTTTCTCATTGGTCAAGGCAGTTATTGTCAAAAATAGCAAGAATGGGGAATTTTTGGCTAAACGTTAGGAGGACTGCATGACCAACACTGGAGGTTTAAATTTCTGATTATACCTGTGCTTGGATGAAGGTAACATAGTTTTAAAAGCTGTTGGGGGCAGCCTGGCAAGTCACAGTTATCCTGCAGGCTCTGTGCGTGTTTCCTCTGGTCACCCTTCCCTCCACGCGTCTCTCCCTTGCTGTGTTTTGGCTTGTCATATATTTCTGTCTGTCTGTACATCTCTCATCATGTTGGGGTTTGTCCTTCTGTTTCTTTCTCTTACTTTTCACTGGCTTTTTGTGTCTTAGTCCTTTTCTTTCCGAGGTAGTTTTTTAAACTATTTATTATGTTTAGAAGAGTTTTTACATGTCATGTACTTGATTGAAAGCTTATAAGTGGAAATTTTTTATCTTGAGATATATGCAAAATAGTTTCATATTTTGTCATCTTTGTGGCACTTGGTTGATGATTATTAACAGAAAATTCCCCGTCTTAAGTCAACGAGGCTTAATGAATAGAATTTATGCCCAGTAGAGTTTATCCTGACATTCAGCAGGCTTTCATAGAACTTTTAACATACACATTATAGTGGTGTCTTACTTAAAGTTAGGTCCTTAATCCTAATCTTAAATAAGTTTTCCTTGATTATCATATAGAAACATTTGATTATTTTACATATTAACAGCATTTTAAAATAAGAGGTTTATAGCGCTTTAAGATCATGATATTTTTGATTATTCTTGCTTTAGTTCTTCTTCCTTCATGTGTTTCCCCACAGTAATTGTTCCCTAATTTAAATTTTTCTTCCTTTTTTACCTCTTTCTGTCTGTATTTATAATCATTGCCCAGCCATATCTGATTAAGCAATTAGGACTTATTTTGCATCATTAATATTTGTCCTCATTTAATATCTATATTATACCTTTGCTAAGAGCAATAATGACCAGTCACACTGACTCTGCATGTAACCAAAATGTTTATTCTCATAGGGTGAGTTTATAGCATTTACATTTTCATAAACTCAGCCATTGTCCTAAAAGTCACATACATCAGTGACAGGAACTTTGTAGAAGATGGTAGAGGTGGGAACATGCGGCACCCTGGTCCAGTTATTTTGGTGGAGATGAGTTAGGGACCTTTAGTTTCCTTTAGTCAAGGATATTTTCTCCTTCCATTTCTTTCTTTTTAAAAAGTTTTATTGAAGTATAGTTGATTTACAATGTTGTGTTAATTTCCACAGTACAGCAAAGTGATTCAGTTATACATATATATTCTTTTCCATTATATTTTATCACAGGACATTGAATATAGTTCCCTGTGGTATACAGTAGGACCTTGTTGTTTATCCACCCTCCATATATACTAGTTGGCATCTGCTGGCCCCAAACTCCCAATCCTTCACTCCCCACTCTGATTCCATTTCTGAAGGTCAAAGTTCAAGGACTCAGAATTGCCAGCACAATTGCTGGAGGAAGGGAGGGAAGATTCCCATCCCTGTCCCGCCTTCTTCTCTGGCTCCTAGGCCGTGGCTTATGTAGCAGGGCTCTGACCATTTATAAGAACGAATTTTATAGAATTATCTTTTATGTTTTGACTGTGAAAATATTTAACTCTTACCTTTTGAAAGTGGTGCCTACGTTAACATATCCAAGTACCTGCTTCTTATAAAGATCACTCCTTACTCAGTTGATTTTATAACTTTTGAAAAACCTCCCTCACCAGATGCCTCAGAACACAAGTGGATGGAGTCAGAGAAGCAGTGATCAGGGACGGTTCGTGCCCTTGCCTGAAATCCTTCTGGTCTGGGTTTCCCAGATGTGGGTTGTCCCTCCCAGGACGACAGATGACACTCCTCTTCTCTCCTGTTGCCAACCCGAGTCTGAGTGTAGGGGGAAGGGTTATCACAGACTTTTACCAACAATAGAGGAAGATTTCTTCTGGTTTCCAAAAGCATAGCAGTCTTCTTGAAAGGAAACTGTTACTAAGCTGTATTTGTTCTTTGAGGTAATTCTTTTCAGTATAAGAAATTGATTTTTTTAGCCTGCAGTTGTTTTTTGCACTTACCACTCTTGCCCCATGTTAGTGCATTTAAGTGTTATTAATCTATTCTTATATTCCCACCGGATAATAGAATAAGAAGGCATTATTTACTGGGATCTGTCATAGGCATTTCATATCGTATTTTCTAGTAAGAGAACAGCTAAATCGTGGAATGCTGGACTCACGTATTCCCCAGTAAATGGTGAAATCTCTTTCCCTTTAATGTTAGGGCCTCCTGGGGTTCATTCCTGTCACCTGAGCAGTTAACTCTAGCACCCTTAAAACCAGAGATGATAAAAGGGTATTCTGTGGGCTTCCCTGGTGGCGCAGTGGTTGAGAGTCCGCCTGCCGATGCAGGGGACACGGGTTCGTGCCCCGGTCTGGGAGGATCCCACATGCCATGGAGCGGCTGGGCCCGTGAGCCGTGGCCGCGGGCCTGCGCATCTGGAGCCTGTGCTCCACAACAGGAGAGGCCACAAGAGTGAGAGGCCCCTGTACCGCAAAAAAAAAAAAGGTATTCTGTGATCATTTGTTTCCTTTTTTTTTTTACATCTTTATTGGAATATAATTGCTTTACAATGGTGTGTTAGTTTCTGCTTTATAACAAAGTGAATCAGTATTACATATACATATATCCCCATATCTCTTCCCTCTTGCATCTCCCTCCCTCCCACCCTCCCTATCCCACCCCTCTAGGAGGTCACAAAGCACGGAGCTGATCTCCCTGTGCTATGTGGCTGCTTCCCACTAGCTATCTATTTTACGTTTGGTAGTGTATATATGTCTATGCCACTCTCTCACTTTGTCCCAGCTTACCCTTCCCCCTCCCCATATCCTCAAGTCCATTCTCTAGTAGGTCTGTGCCTTTATTCCCATCTTGCCCCTAGGTTCTTCATGACCACTTTTTTTTTTTTTAGATTCCATATATATGTGTTAGCATACGGTATTTGTCTTTCTCTTTCTGACTTACTTCACTCTGTATGACAGACTCTAGCTCCATCCACCTCACTACAAATAACTCAATTTCGTTTCTTTTTATGATTGAGTAATATTCCATTGTATATATGTGCCACATCTTCTTTATCCATTCATCTGTCGATGGACACTTAGGTTGCTTCCATGTCCTGGCTATTGTAAATAGAGCTACAGTGAACATTGTGGTACATAACTCTTTTTGAATTATGGTTTTCTCAGGGTATATGCCCAGTAGTGGGATTGCTGGGTCATATGGTAGTTCTATTTTTAGTTTTTTAAGGAACCTCCATACTGTTCTCCATAGTGGCTATGTCAATTTACATTCCCACCAACAGTGCAAGAGGGTTCCCTTTTCTCCACACCCTCTCCACCATTAATTGTTTGTAGATTTTTTGATGATGGCCATTCTGACCGGTGTGAGATGATATCTCATTGTAGTTTTGATTTGCATTTCTCTAGTGATTAATGATGTTGAGCATTCTTTCATGTGTTTGTTGGCAGTCTGTATATCTTCTTTGGAGAAATGTCTATTTAGGTCTTCTGCCCATTTTTGGATTGGGTTGTTTGTTTTTTTGTTATTCAGCTGCATGAGCTGCTTGTATATTTTGGAGATTAATCCTTTGTAAGTTGCTTCATTTGAAAATATTTTCTCCCATTTGGAGGGTTGTCTTTTCATCTTGTTTATGGTTTCCTTTGCTGTGCAAAAGCTTTTAAGTTTCATTAGGTCCCATTTGTTTATTTTTGTTTTTATTTCCATTTCTCTATGAGGTGGGTGAAAAAGGATCTTGCTGTGATTTATGTCATAGAGTGTTCTGCCTGTGTTTTCCTCTAAGAGTTTGATAGTGTCTGGCCTTACATTTAGGTCTTTAATCCATTTTGAGTTTACTTTTGTGTATGGTGTTAGGGAGTGTTCTAATTTCATTCTTCTACATGTAGCTGTCCAGGTTTCCCAGCACCATTTATTGAAGAGGCTGTCTTTTCTCCATTGTATATTCTTGCCTCCTTTATCAAAGATAAGGTGACCATATGTGCGGGGGTTTATTTCTGGGCTTTCTATCCTGTTCCATTGATCTGTATTTCTGTTTCTGTGCCAGTACCATACTGTCTTGATTACTGTAGCTTTGTAGTATAGTCTGAAGTCAGGGAGCCTGATTCTTCCAGCTCCGTTTTTCCTTCTTAAGATTGCTTTGGCTATAAGGGGACTTTTCTGTTTCCATACAAATCGTGAAATTTTTTGTTCTAGTTCTGTGAAAAATGCCAGTGGTAGTTTGATAGGGATTGCATTGAATCTGTAGATTGCTTTGGGTAGTATAGTCATTTTCACAATGTGATTCTTCCAATCCAAGAACATGGTATATCTCTCCATCTATTTGTATCATCTTTAATTTCTTTCATCAGTGTCTTATAATTTTCTGCATACAGGTCTTTTGTCTCCTTAGGTAGGTTTTTTCCTAGATAATTTATTCTTTTTGTTGCAATGGTAAATGGGAGTGTTTTCTTAATATCACTTTCAGATTTATCATCATTAGTGTATAGGAATGCAAGAGATTTCTGTGCATTAATTTTGTATCCTGCTACTTTACCAAATTCATTGATTAGCTCTAGTAATTTTCTGGTAGCATCTTTAGGATTCTCTATGTATAATATCATGTCATCTGCAAACAGTGACAGACTTACCTCTTCTTTTCCTATTTGGATTCCTTTTATTTCTTTTTTTTCTCTGATTGCTGTGGCTAAAACTTCCAAAACTATGTTGAGTAATAGTGGTGAGAGTGGGCAACCTTGTCTTGTTCCTGATCTTAGTGGAAATGGTTTCAGTTTTTCACCATTGAGGACGATGTTGGCTGTGGGTTTGTCACATATGGCCTTTATTATATTGAGGTAAGTTCCCTGTATGCCTACTTTCTGGAGGGTTTTTATCATAAATGGGTGTTGAATTTTGTTGAAAGCTTTCTCTGCATCTATTGGGATGATCATATGGTTTTTCTCCTTCAGTTTCTTAATGTGGTGTATCATGTTGATTGATTTGCGTATATTGAAGAATCCTTGCATTCCTGGGATAAACCCCACTTGATCATGGTGTATGATCCTTTTAATGTGCTGTTGGATTCTGTTTGCTAGTATTTTGTTGAGGATTTTTGCATCTGTGTTCATCAGTGATATTGGCCTGTAGTTTTCTTTCTTTGTGACATCTTTGTCTGGTTTTGGTATCAAGGTTATGGTGACCTTGTAGAATGAGTTTGGGAGTGTTCCTCCCTCTGCTATATTTTGGAAGAGTTTGAGAAGGATAGGTGTTAGCTCTTCTCTAAATGTTTGATAGAATTCTCCCGTGAAGCTATCTGGTCTTGGGCTTTTGTTTGTTGGAAGATTTTTAATCACAGTTTCAATTTCAGTGCTTGTGATTGGTCTGTTCATATTTTCCATTTCTTCCTGGTTCAGTCTCGGAAAGTTGTGCATTTCTAAGAATTTGTCCATTTCTTCTAGGTTGTCCATTTTATTGGCATATAGTTGCTTGTCGTAATCTCTCATGTTTCCTTTTTAAGAGTGCTAATTGTAAAACATGGCAATGTATTAATTTTATATTTGAACATATAGCAATATATATCTTCGAAATTGTTTACTCAGGACATGAAAATTAAGTTCAATTAAAGTGAGATTGAATCAAATGAATATTTTTAGAGCCTTTTAACTATAATCTCTATATACTTAATGTCATCAGTTTCAAAACTCTTCTAGTGGGTAGAACTAGCTATGTTCTCAACATAATCATTTCAGGGAATGTTGGTAGATTGAAGAGATACCCAATAAAGCTGCAAAGTTAAGGGAAAGGAAGTTCTCCATTTTAAAAAGTTCATTAGTACTAAAATTCTATGTATATGTTGTAGCTTCAGAACGTTTCATAACCAGGAAATAAAAGAATTGCATTAGAAGCGATGCTAGCATGTTACAAACTAGCGAACATATTAAGTGTTAATCTGAATATTTTCAGGTGCTCCAAAATGATGTATTAGCCCATCAGTCCACCGTGGAAGCCGTGAAGAAAGCAGGAAATGATCTAATCGAATCAAGTGCCGGAGAAGAAGTCAGCAACCTTCAGAACAAGCTAGAGGTTTTGAATCAACGCTGGCAAAATGTTTTGGAAAAAACAGAACAAAGGAAGCAGCAGCTGGATGGTGCCTTGCGCCAGGTGAATGAGAGAATAAATCCTGAAACTTTTTGGTGCCTTCAAGACCAAGATGACATGGCATTTCTTTTATTGGTTTTCACACCCCTGTTTAGTTTTTATACTTCAAGGAGAAGAGTAAAAAAAAGTGGGATAAAGGACAGAGCTGAGAAGAACACAGCTCTCCAGTTCTTAGCATGATAGTTTTATTGCTGGTTCTCCTGCTGAAGAAAAGCAAGTGGTCCAGAGGCCCCTGCCCTTGTTCAAAATGCATGGAGAGGCTTAGCAGGCTGGGATTGTTTAAGCTTCATTTTTGGCTTCAAAGTGACCATATCTGGGGTCCAAACTTGAACCTCTCTCTCACTCCAGGCTAAAGGGTTCCACGGCGAAATCGAGGATTTGCAACAGTGGCTGACCGACACAGAGCGCCATCTGTTAGCATCCAAGCCTCTGGGAGGTTTACCGGAAACAGCCAGGGAACAGCTTAATGCCCACATGGTAACTATATTATTTCCTACAGCTCTAGCCTCAGATTAAGAGACTGACTATTTTGTGTAGGCCCTGGTGATAAACAAACTGTGGGAGAAGGTTTAAGGATATCCAGTTTTGCAGCAGAAATCTCTATATATAAGTGCTAGAAACACTGTTGATTAAATTTTTAAAGTCAGAACCTATTCTTTATTTTAAAGTTTAGTGTGTCAGTGTATGAAAAGAGGTTTTAGCAGTCTAGGCAATTTTTAGAAGCAGACCTTCCCCCATAAAATGATAAACTTGTATGGATAGTAATATAACATTGGGTAAATTATAAACTGTGGCTCCTTGAGTGGAAAGAAAAATCCCTAAAGGAATCAAAATGGACTTAACAATTACTGCTGTGAGCATGAGATTCCCACCCAGTTTCATGGAAGGCTGGAAAATATGTTCTTGTTCTGTGAAAACGAAGTTACATATTTGCTCCTTTTAATGGTGATGGGGCCGTATCTTCAACCTCACACCCACCAGCTTTGGATAAGAGGAGGCTTCTGTTTAATTGTCTGACCCGGAGCATCACATCATGCCTGTGGGCTGTTCCCGCCCAGAGTCTGTAGCGCTGTCAACTCTTAAAGATAAGGAGGAAAAATAATGAAACTTGAGACTCTGGCTTTCTTTCCTAGAAGTATGGGCTGAGAAATTAAATTTAGACTACATTTGACCTATTGACATTTCCTATTCGTGTCCCATCATAATTTAGCTCTAGAAGTTCTAAGAGAAAACAGTCTTTTTCAAATGTTGAATGCTTCTTAGGAAATAAAAGTAGAAGTACTTAGGGATTTGGCAAAAGAAATGGGCCATTGTACGTGAAAGTCTGTACTCTTTAGTCATGCCTAGTGTTGTTGTAAGATCTTACTAATAAAACTGCACTTGTTGGGAATAATTTTGAATTTGATGATTTGGAGAGGAAGTGACCATCTTGTAGGTGGAGTGAAGAAATACAACAGAAGTAACATCTTATTCATTTCACAATTGCCATGAGCAGTTAAAATGAATCCTATTAATCCTATAGAGAATTTCCTAGAATCTCTATTCCTTCTTTTAGAAAATCATTGTGTATGTCGTTTTCTTGTTGTTAATATGTTGTTTTCTTGGTGCTACAAGGGACCCATTTGTTCACTGAAAAAGTAATTGACTAATTAACTCGGGAGCACTTGTCTTTTCCATAAAATCTGGCTGTCTTCCAGATACCTCCTTACTTTCCTAGAAGTACTTGCATAGCTATTACAGTCCATTAAGTATAAGTTTAATGAATTCTTGAACAAACATGCATGAGATGGTTCTCTAATAAACAGATATTTTTAAATGGTAATTTAGAAGAGTGTAAGTAAAAAGTTGGAAAGCAAAGAGCTTATCTTTAGAATATTTTATTTTAGAAAAATATTACTTATCAGCATATTTGGTTTGGGTAGGATGTTTGCTGATATCATTTGCCAGATTATAGAATTCCATGATTTAAGAAATTCTAAAGAGTTACTGATACTTGTAATACTGTTTTAGTCATGTTCTTTTGATTTGGTTCTGTTAGACATGAAGGAAACTAGAAAACTTGGAGTATTACTGTTTCCTGAGATTTAGCTGTATTTAGAAGCTTTGCTTTGATTAAAAGCTTTCAGTGGGTGATATTGTAAATATGTTGAGAGAGGGATTTTTTTAAGGTTTAAGAAATTACAAAGTTTTGAGGCAATAAAAATATTCTAGAATTAGTAGTGATGGTTGCACAGTCTTATGAAAATACTAAAAACACTGAATTCTAGACTTTAAAATGCTGATTTTTATGGATTATATCTCAATTTTAAAAATTAAAAAGTTGGAAGTATTAGATAGTATGTAATTTTTCAGTGGGAGCTATGATTTGACTCACATTGTAATTGAATCAATGGAATAGAACTGGTCTTACTTTTGACGTGAGTGTAACTGGTGTTTCATTTATCTTAAATTCTAAATTTGTTTAAGCAGTATTTTTATACTCTCTATAGAAGATACACACTGCATTCTAGTTGAAAGCTTTAAAAATGTTATAACTGAGAAGAATATTCATAGGACCATAAGTTTGGCTACTGTGATTCCAAAGTCTGTGTCATCAACTTAAATGTCTTACCGTACTGGGTCTTCACCTTCTATCTACTGTGTGTCTTCTGAGCATAGAATTAAATTATACCAAAAAACCAATATTACAGTTGTTGTATTGTGTTCCGAGGAGAGACTTAGAGAACCCATTTTACAGAGAAGGAAATCGAGGCTCAGGGAAGTTACGTTACTCTCCCAAGGTCACAGAGCTGATTGGTTACTGTACATTGAAACCTTTCTTGATAACATTTAACATTACTGCTTCACGTGTGGGGTGGATTGATAACAATAGCACCATTTCTAAGACTTCTTGGTAGGCAGAGTGTGGCTATAGGTTTAGTTGTTCTTTCAGTATAGTGGAAAGTTTGAATGTGTCAGGGTTATTCTGTGTGCTGGACGGTGTTGAGTATATAATAAGGGGCTTGGGATTGATGACATGGAAAAAGAGCTCTGAGATTTTGTTCTCTTAAAAATGATATGACTTGCGGGGCGGGGGGGATATCTCCATTTAGGAAATCTGTGCTGCCTTTGATGTTAAAGAAGAAACATATAAGAGTCTGATGCAGAAAGGCCAGCAGATGCTTGCAAGATGCCCCAAATCTGCAGAGACAAATATTGACCAAGACATAAATAACTTGAAAGAAAAATGGGAATCAGTGGAAACCAAGCTCAATGAAAGGAAAGTATGTGCCTTGATGAATATCATAGAATGAATGTTTTCATTGTTTCATTTCATGGGTCTTACCTTATCTCCGAGTAGAATTGTCAGTGGAACATCTAATGATTCATGTTTAAATTTTCTTTGTATACGTTTGGACATTTCATGGGCTCAGCTGAAAATAGTATTCTGTCTTAACGCAGGAGAACACAGTTGAAGAAATCTGTTCAGACATAGATAAAGGTATATCATAGGTCAAGTGTTAACTAGGTATAGTTTAAATCTGTGAACCAGTGGAATTCTGGGTGGTTAAGTAATTCTAATCACACTTATTAAGCAAAAGGCAGGCTGTATGTCTGGCGGGAGTGGGGAGGGAGGGAGACCAAGAAAGTGAGATGATTGTACATATAATAAGCACTTACATAACAAAAATCCATGAGGGAGAATTAAAAATCTTGCTATTTAATGCTATAAAAATGATAGGCTAGGAATACTAGATTATATGCCCTTGCTGACAGAGCATAATGTATATATATTTCATAGTATTTTGACCTCCAAAATGAATTGTATGCATGTCAAATTTTCTTTTTCTAGATTCTATTTAGTAATTCTCTGGTTAATTGTCCCCAAACCACAGTTTTAGTGTATATTAAAATTGTTTTAGCTGCAGTGAGATGCTTCTCACTAAACTTGAAGGGGCTTGGTTAGCCAGTATTCAAAAACTGTTTGGGGGATATAGACTATGCATAAATAAAGTATGGATGGGGAGGAAATCTGCCAGAGAGTGGTTAAACTTGCTGGGGCGGGGAAGGTGGGGAGGCGGGAAACCTTGAATACCATGAAATACTAAATAATCTGTCTTTTCAGGTTAAACTGGAAGAGGCCCTCACCTTGGCAATGGAATTCCACAGTTCCCTCCAGGACTTCATCAACTGGCTCACCCAGGCGGAGCAGACCCTAAACATGGCTTCCAGGCCAAGCCTTATCTTGGACACCGTCTTATTTCAAATTGATGAACACAAGGTAAGCTGCATCCCGGATGGACAGCACTCCCTTCTCAGACCTTTTTAGACATCAGGCTGTTTTAATGGCAAAAGCATAAATTTGGTAGTTTGAACACTTTCTTTTGTCCTTTGAAACCAGCTTATGATCCTGGAAGTATTTTCAAGATAGATCCATTTTTCCTTTGTTTCTGATTGTACCCACCTCCCTTTTTTTGGGAAAGGTCTTTGCCAATGAAGTAAATTCTCACCGGGAGCAGATCATAGAGCTGGACAAAACTGGAACCCACCTGAAGTATTTCAGTCAGAAACAAGATGTCGTTCTCATTAAGAATCTGCTTATCAGTGTACAGAGCCGCTGGGAGAAAGTGGTCCAGCGCTTAGTAGAAAGAGGAAGATCTTTGGACGATGCAAGGAAGAGGGCCAAGCAGGTAAACCTTTATAAAGATCCTCTGAACTTGGCAATGAATCAGGTCTATGTTATGTTATTAAATACACGTTATGTTATTAAAGTGCTTTTATGGCAGGCTGTGCTTTGTGTAACGATCATGGCGTGAAGCCAAGGTGTTTATTTCCTAAAAAGGCCATGGCCTCAGTTTGGATGATGACGTCACTTTCTGACCTGGCAGCAACTCCAGGCCCTGGGGACCAGCCTTGGAAAGACTGATCATATCTTGATATCACAGATGGACCGTTATCATTGGGGCCCAAAAAAGGGCTCCACAGTTTTGTTGTTGGGTTGGTTGGTTTTCCTTGGCCTTTCAACCTCCACTCTCATACTTAGAGTGAGGCATTCTGCTTTTTTATATTGCTACTTGTGTTTAGTTCCAAAACCAGACTTTCTCATGTGTAGCCCCCAGACAGCTTTCTGAAGGCATACTCTGGGTCTGAGCTGGTTGTTTCTCTTCACCTCTCCAAATCCGTACACTTGTTGGCAGGGCTTCCTTTCTTCTCTAATATTTGGATACAGCTTCATCCCACCTTTAAATTAACTGTTTGAATCTTGGGGGGCTGCTTTTTTTAATCTAGAGAATCTCACATGGAACTTTCCTTCCTTCCTTCCTTCATCTGTTACTCATATTCTGTTCTAGAGTAAACACAGAGAAGTGCAGTTATGCATCTCTGTACTCCAGGGAAGAGGAAGATGCACCCACCTTGCTTGGCTTATATCTTTGATTTTTACTAGGAACTTCGTGTAATAATACTGAGGGTGAATTTTATAATGACTCTTTCTGCCCCATTCCATTGCATTTGTCCAGCATTGGTGTTCGGCGCAGTCATTTGGGGAGCTAGGCTCGGCTGGGTGATGCAGAGGATGACCTGGGAGTCCAGTGTTTCAGCATTTAAAGCTGTCCAGCATAAAATGTTTAAAGGCTGGCGAAATGACACATTGCCCTGTGATTGGATTACAGGCCACATGTCTCTTTTTGAGGGGGAGGTATGGTATGTCCCATGTAATAAACGAGTTTCTAGAATAGAATCGGTCTCGGATGTTTTTTTAAGACAGTCCTCATGCCAAGCCTGATGTTTTTCTTGCCGTGTGTGCAGCCCTGTCGTCTGTAGTGGAGGCATTTTGAGTTATGAACATCTGATTTACTCAAGTCTCATGGATACCAGTAGCCAGTCGGCCACCCTCTTCCTCCTTTCTCTATCGAGTCAATTTTATTTTCTCAGTCTGTTGAATTGAATTGATAAGGATTCTCCACTGTTCTCGGTGCAAAAGGATGGCATTTCTTCTATTTGTACGGCTTCTAAATAGTTTTGAGAGCAGGACCAGCCTCAGAACCTGTGCATTTGTACCATTGTACTTACCATCCAGTTGTTATAAGCTGTACTGTCTGTAGAAAGACAAGCTGACAGGGACTTCCCTGGCGGTCCAGGGGTCAGGACTCTGTGCTTCCACTGCAGGGGGCACGGGTTCAATCCCTGGTCAGGGAACTAAGATCCTGCATGCCAAAAAAAAAGACAAGCTGGCATCACTAGCTGTTTATTTATTTATTTGTTCTAATACCTCAGGTTTTGGCTCAGATCTTGGCTGTAGTTCTCTGACTTGGGCAATTTATGTGCCTATTCTGGCCTCCCTGTTTTCATGTCTAAGTTGATTAGATTTGTGGGAGGGACGTGTAGGGAGAGCAGGTCTCTAACAAGACAGTCTCCAGTGGACCCTTGCAGCTTTGTGATTCTGTGCTCTCACTGTGCTTAGTATCAAATGTCTTTTTGTTATTTCACTATTAATGTTCTTTGATATAAAACAGTTTTTATTTTGATTACTTAGGTTTTTGTCATGTATCTGTTCCCTTTAATTCCTTGGAAGAAATAATTTATAACTAATTTTCTAGTTTGGTATCCAAAAATAGTACCTACTATTTCTTTATGATAAGCAGAAAAGAGACCACAGCTGAAATCAAGTATATATAGCACCGGAACAGTTCAAGGCTTTAGACGCGAAAGATAATTGTTTTGTTAGAACTCGAGTATTGTGGGTGCTCTTAAGTATAAAACCAGTATGTGAGGCTCAGGCATTGATGTGAGGATTTGTATAGCAGCAAGAAAGATGTTGAACTGTCTTTGCATTAAATAGGAACGTAATGCCCTCTTTTTGTTAAAGTGAATTTACAAACTTTATCCTTTCCCTTCTCCCTTTTTGTACCTCTTTCTTAGCATAAGAATTAAACACCACCTTAGAAGTAAATCCAGATCTGTCAAGAGACAACAGTGGAAGCTTACATTATTATTTTTTTAGTTTTATTGACATATAGTTGATTTACAATGTTGTGTTTAATTTCTGCTGTACAGCAAAGCGATTCAGTTATACATCTATCTATTCTTTTTCATGTTTTTTTCCACTATGGTTTATCCCAGGATATTGAATATAGGTCCCTGTTCTATATAGTAAGACCCTGTTATTTATGCATCCTATATATACTAGTTCGCATCTGTTAATCCCAAACTCCCACTCCATCCCTCCCCCACGCTCCCTCCCCCTTGGCAACCACAAGTCTGTTCTCTATGTCTGTGAGTCTGTTTCTGTTTTGTAGATAAGTTCATTTGTGTTGTATTTTAGATTCCAATCAGAACAGCAGACAGAAAACCAAATGAAAAAAAATGAAAAGCAATGTAAGAGACCTATGGGATAATACAAAGCATGCCAGTCTACGCTTACATTATTTATTAAACAAAAGAAAGGGTGGGACGTTCTGCCTGATGCTCCCTAACTGCTTCTAGGCTCACTTCTATTTTTGTTAAAGCTGACATGTTTGAATGAGTTATAACAAAGTGACCACGGGGCATGACCACAAAAGCTGAGCGTCAACAAGACATTTTGTAATCTGCTGATGAAAATATTCTTTCTTGTTCTTCTTCAGGGAGAATTTTGAATGTATAATTGTTAACATTTTCATTAATATCAATTTCTGTTTAGAAATGTACTAGATTTCAAATCTAGTGAGTATGCCTGAAAGTTTTCTGGACAAAGATGTGAATTTCTTTTACAGTTCCATGAAGCTTGGAGTAAGCTTATGGAGTGGCTGGAAGAGTCAGAGAAGTCTTTGGATTCTGAACTGGAAATTGCCAACGACCCAGACAAAATCAAAGCACAACTGGCACAGCATAAGGTGGGTCTGCAGTTAAGAAAAGCACATTGTATCGTTGTATATCTCAGGGTCACTTTTAAATTCCTACCTGATTGTGTATTTATTCACCACTGGAGAAAAAGGCTGTCCAACGTGGACCTGTATTAAATTTAAAACCAGTTGCCCTTTACATTGGTCAAGTGCTCATTCCATTATGATTCCAGGGTTAATTGTTAAAAGAAAACTCACTGAATTAAAACTGGAAGTCTTCCGCAGTCTAAAACACATAAAGGACTTCTAGAGGCCGAACATTGGCACTTCGGTTTATCACAACTGCCTTGTCTTGTAATTTCTTTCATAGACCAAATGCCATGCAGAACATAATTATGTACTAAAAGGAACGTAGATTTTGCCATATATATTCCTACATACAGTGCAGTGGGGAAAATTGGTTGCCACTTCCTAAATTGGTATTACTGTGTATGTGTGTGAAATTCCACCCCTCCCCTCAAAGACACATAGTCACTGGCTTCCTTGTGTAGACAAGAAGATATGGAGACACTGTGTTTTATATTTTCTGCCTTTTATATTCCTACCACATGCCATTCAAAGAACATCCCTCCCCCCATCCTCCCCAACTCTCTTGAATTTGGGTCTTTCTGTTATTCTGTTTGTAAAGTGATCATCGGCCCTCAGGGTGAGGATGTGGGTAAAAGGAGACCGTCCCTGCAAACCATTTTACAATCTTAGGCATCTACATATAAATCATTGCTTGAAACATGATAGCTTTTAAAATGCTGGAAAAGATTGAATGATATAAGTTTTATCATCATCAGAACATTCTAGCCCTCGTGTTCATCCAGGCTGGTTGCTTCCGTCAGTGGGCCTGACCAGCTGCAGGGGTCAGGATCCTAGGATGATGGGGGAACATGCTGAGGTCCTTTCTTTGGCTGGATGAGGGCTTACGAGTGGCTTGTCCTGATGGCCCCTCTGCCTGGGAGCTGCCCCATCTAGCACTGGCAGCCCAGAGATGGTGACCAGCACCCTTTCCCGTCCCCTCCTTCTCAGAATAGAATGCCTTATGTGAACTTGAGCATAGACGTTGTGTTACATAGTCTGATGAAAGCATACGGCATATTTAAAGTAGAGAATCCTGGAAATAAGAATGTGTGAAGAACCCTATTAGATTTCTTTTTCCTAGTGAGACCTGTCACCAGTCACCATTTCTCTGAGATAACAGGGTACGTTAAGCCTATCTTAAAAGAAGTCTTTTCTGTTCATCGTTTGGATACTTTTTGTCTTTAAAAAGTTTGACTCTATCCTGTATTCAGCTGTAACATTTGTTTTGTATAAGAAAATCTGTGTCGATACCATGATTCTAAAGCTAGCGTTCTGTTTCGAAAAACGTGAAAAACATAATAATTACAGAAAACAGACTACAGAAATAGTGACATATTGTGATGGGATTTATTGCCAAAAAATTCCCAGATGTAGTTGCCTCCTATTATAAAAGATATATAGTGTGTGGTATTAGTGAAACACTTCAAGTGTGTAACATTTTTAAGGCAATACAATTTATTAGGTAATTGTAACCTCGAGGTTATTTTGGGAAATTACATTTGCATAGCATTTTACTGCCTGGGGTGATTCTGATGTGCTACCAGGATTGAGAATCTCCATGTTTGTGTTTCCTTGATATTTTATGAGCTTTTAAGCTGCCCATGAAGTTGACCTTTTTTCTTCTCATCACTGAGATTATGTATTCAATAGCAGTTGTCTTACTCTTTCTATTAAATGTTTACAAACACCCACAAAATGCAAGATGATGCTAAGGGTCCTACAGAGATAATACCCCTGCTCTATGAAAGCTTATAATTGAGTTATATAGAAAGATTACAATTCATCCCTCCCCCACATGCGTATATACACACACAGACATGAAGGGTTCACTAACACTGTAAAAGCTGAAAAATACAGGTGTCATATTAGCCATGTAGCTGTTTGGTAGTGGAAAGTCATCTATAGACCTTCAGAGACTTGGGTAGGGCATTGTGGATCTGAGGAGGGACGTGGCCTCCCCAGGTATGCCTAGAATGAGTGGGTCCAAACACAGAACCAAAGCTATGGTTCTTTTCCCCTTATCCTGGCTCACAGATAAAATACATGTAACATTACAGTGAGAATCCAAAATGTGTGACAGAAAATCTTTTTGACAATAAAAAACAACTGTAGTAAGTTTATACATTACTGGGTCATTCTGTGTCCAGACTGGACCCATACTTACTTATAAAGTATTAGCTACATTTTCCTCTCTGGGCTCGTGGGTCTCTCAATAGTTTATTAGCAATTCCACTTTACCATAACTATTTATACTGTTTGTAGTTTATGTCTACAAGAGATTCAGGATTTGTTTTGCTTTGAAATTGGTTTTTTTTTTGATACTACTAGGTGCTCTTAATAATAATAGGTGCTTGATAATAGTAGGTGCTTAGCTTCTGCCAAAAGTTAATCCTTCCATTTGAAAGTTTAAAGGTTCTTCTCTACCCTGGTGTGTTCCCTGTTGAGTACGCACTACACCATGTGACTTGATGATGGCTGATGTCTCCATTTATTTAAGAGGAATGCCTTTTTCACTGTCTCTTACCTATTTGTGTATCAATCCCAAGTAGAAATGCATGCTGCTCTCTTGTTGGATGTACAGGAGTTTCAGAAATCCCTCGGAGCCAAGCATTCTGTCTACGACACCACCAACAGGACTGGACGTTCTCTGAAGGAGAAGACCTCCCTGGCTGACGACAACCTGAAGCTGGATGACATGCTGAGTGAGCTCAGAGACAAGTGGGACACGATCTGTGGGAAGTCGGTGGAGAGGTGAGATGCGCCTGACAGCCGCTCACTCACCTTGCTGGACCCCTGGCAGCTGTCACGGTCCTGGCGCTCTGCAGGCAGGGTTTGGAACCTTGAATACACACCTCCTTTGCCTGGAGAATGTCTGCTCATCCTCGATGCCCCGCACACACAGTGCCTCCCCCAGAGGCTTTGCTGTTCAGTATTATTTACATTTAAGTGCCCGGTTCATTCAAAAATGACATCCTTCTCCAAGCCTCCCCGCATATCACATGCGACTACAGCGCCTGCCTTCGGACTGGTCCCCAGGTCTGCCATGGTCCTCCTCAGTCCCGTTTCCACATCACCAGTAGGCCTGTCTTCTTAAAGTATAAGTGGGATCTTGTCACCCCCCCCTTCCCCCCAACCCCGCTTCATACCCTTTAGGGACTAACTCTTGGATGTGGATTAGGATACAGGCCCCGTCACTGTGGCGAGCAGGGTCCTACCAGCCTGACCCCACCCACCCCTTCCCAGTCTCCCTCCTCCTCACTACACTTCAACCATGAAGACCCAAAATGTTAAAAAAATGTTAAAGTAGCTAAGAAAGTTAAAACAGTAGTTGAAGAGTTCACATATCTTATACATGTTTCCAAATTTTTCATTGATCCTTAGTCTCATTACTTTTGTCAGTATCCAAATTGAATAGAATATCATATTCCATTCTAGGGAACTTCATAATAAGTTTTTAGTGTTAGTCTTTGTTGTTGTTGTTGTTGTTGTTTTGCGGTACACGGGCCTCTCACTGTTGTGGCCTCTCCCATTGCGGAGCACAGGCTCCGGACGCGCAGGCTCAGCGGCCATGGCTCACGGGCCCAGCCATTCCACGGCATGTGGGATCTTCCTGGACCGGGACACAAACCCATGTCCCCTGCATCGGCAGGCGGACTTTCAACCACTGCGCCACCAGGGAAGCCCTAGTGTTAGTTTTTCAGAATCAATAAAATCTTCTCTCAGAAGGTTACATACTTTTTACAGTGTCCTATAAATGATTTCACGACAATTCATATGGCATTCTTGAAAAGATAGAAAGTCACAGTGATGAACAGATCCATGAGTGGCAGGTGTCCGCCGTGGAGGCAGACTGTGACCAGGAAGAGCCAGCCTGAGGGAGATCTGGGGTTGATAGACTGTTCTGGGTCTTGACTATGGTGATGTTACATGAACATATACATGTTTTAAAATCCATAGAACTGTACACCCCAAAGGTCAAACTTACTGCATGATACTATAAAACACAATTTAATTGAAAAGGCATATTTTTATGACGAAACTAAAGGGCCCGTGAGGTGGTGATGAGGGAATTTTCCTGGAACAGGTGCCATGGATTTAAGCAATGAAAAGAAAATTGGAGAGAAGTTTGTTATTTTCTAAGGAAAGCAGAGAAACAGCAGTGAGTCCGAATATACTGCTTTTCCTCTTGAGGTCTGCTTAGCCTTCGTGGATGTTTTTTAGATGTTTGGATATAGAGGGCAGCTTTTTTGTTGCTCAGATTGATTTATTCCATTTTTTCCCCTAGACAAAACAAATTGGAAGAAGCCCTCTTATTTTCTGGGCAATTCACAGACGCCCTGCAGGCCCTCATTGACTGGCTGTACAGGGTTGAGCCCCAGCTGGCTGAGGACCAGCCTGTCCACGGAGACATCGATCTAGTGATGAATCTGATCGATAATCACAAGGTATTGTTATCTGGGACATTTTATTTTATCTTGCTTGATTATTCTGAATGTAGAGGGAACTGTAACCACTTAATTTAGCTTTGTAAAAATCTACAGAGTATCTGTCATGCTACATAATAGTCTTTAATACTGAAATATGTGACATTTGAGGAGAACAAGGAAGCCAGCTTTAAAAGTGATGCAGGAAAATTACTTCAGTATCAGTGAAATACTTTGGTTTTAAATTTCCCTATCCGAAACCTTGCTAGAACTTGAAAAGTGATTTCATTGTCTGGCACTTTAAAACGTTTTTCAAGAATGTTTTAGTATCTTTTGTTATTCATTTAGGTAATTATGTGATATAATTTAAAATCGTTCGTTCGGTGACCTGGAACTAGGTCATTGCTGAAGTGCTAGATGTGTGACATGATCTGTGGGGGTCATGATCAGCTGCTTCTCTTTTTCTCAAAAACAGTTTTAACCTTGCCCCTTGACCTGTAGCAGTTTAAGAGACAACAGCATATGCCATTAGGGATTCAGTTATTACTTCAAGAAAATTGGTTTCCTTGCCGTCTCCTGATATGTATGTCAATCTGTTGTACAAATCAAAGGTGGTATTTGAGACGTCCCAGAGATATACTGAGTGTAAGGTCCTAAACTGTGATCAAATACTGTTACAATTTAAAGAACCTTGAAAACAGCATGAGGCCCGGTACTAATGTAGGATGGTTGGCTTTATATATACAATTTTCTTACAGCACTACACTTGAATTCATGTCATATTCCTCTCTATAATTTTTCAGTTCAGAAAACGTATTTCATTTTAGAATGTTCTCTTTATACCTCCCTGCTTATGCTATTTTGATCTTACCTGTTCTTTTTAAAATAATTGATCCTTTTGCATATTTATTTCCCCTTTTCTCGTTCCATTATCTCATTATACCCATAGAAGAGAGTTTGTTATGTTTGAACATTAACAGAAAATGAGAGAATAGATGAAGAACATTGATCTGGCCTACAAACATCTTAAAAACTTTAAATTATGTTGCTTTGCCTATATTGAAACAAATGTTTTGTGCATGATTAATACAAACTTTTGCATCCCCTGGCACTCCTTCAATGACTGATGAATAATGTAATGTTACTTTGTACATAAATGCCATTTTTAGAAGCTCACTGTCTAAATATTTACTCCCCTAGGCACTTGGCTGGTTTTTTATATACTAAAGGTCAACAAGAATGAATTAATCATTCAGCATTAGTAATACAATTGGAAGCCCCAATAAGAAGTTTAAGTATACAAAGTACATTGGAAAGCCTGCTCAGAACCGTGGGACTAGTCCTGTCACAAAAGGGGGAGTTAGACGCTGTACCTTGTATCTGTGTGTTTGTGCATGTGTGTTTGTTCATGTGTGTGTGTGTGTGTGTGTGTGTGTTTATCTCTGCGGGCACACCTCATTTAACACTATCAGAGTGAAATCAGCAAAGAACTCATCACACTGTTTCTGGATTATTTTCGACAGTCTCACTTTTATGAATGGTCTGAGTATCAGAATAGAAACTCATGGATAGAGTCAGAAGGATAAAATGTGCTTGGTAATATTCATTTGTGATGATTTCTTAGACGAATAAGCTGATTTTAGTTTATATATGAAGTTGGTTATTTGAAAGATCTGGTTGCAGACAGACTCTTGGGTCAGAAATGGATTTAGTCTGGGACCAAAAGAAGCCACTTTAACCCTTGGCACATCAGAGTTCATCAAAATTGGGTGGGAGAGAAAAATAAAAAGCTTTTCCTCCAAGGTGACAGATTAAGGAGTCAAGCCTCTAAAATTTGACCTTATGGGTTAGTGCCCAGGATCCTGTGAAAGCTACAACAAAGGATTGTTAGAGGAAAAAAAAGAGGATGTGCCAGCCCTGCTGTTGTCTCCAAGGGCTGCTTAGTTACCGGTCAGTCTCTTAGGTGTGTTTGCTGATGGAGAGCAGTGTGGTGGCCAGCACACACTGGGCGCACACAGTAATGATTCCAGAGGGATTGGGACACCCTCACAAAGTATCACAGAAAAGAAGTTGTGATGCATTTTTGCATGGGATTGAAATAAAGAAGGGTGACCACCATTCTTTAAGTCCAACATGTCATTTAAAAAATAACATTCACTCAGGAAAACATTACAAAATTGAGGAGCAAATTGATACAAGCCTAGACTTGACGGTGCCCTCACAGGAGCGGTGTGTCTTGTCTTATTTTCTGCAGATTCTGCGGAAAACGTGGGTCATTAAACTGTAGGTCTTGGAGAGCCATACATGATGTTATGTGCACATACATATTTCATATAGTATGTCTTACTGTTTGGGCTTTGTAATTTAAAATTAATTTTTTAAAATTTGGTCTTAGGTCTTCCAGAAGGAGCTGGGGAAGAGGACCAGCAGCGTGCAGGCCCTGAAGCGCTCGGCCCGGGAGCTCATAGAGGGCAGCCAGGATGACTCCTCCTGGGTCAGGGTCCAGATGCAGGAGCTGAGCACACGCTGGGAGACAGTGTGTGCACTCTCCATATCCAAGCAGACCCGCCTAGAAGCAGCTCTGCGCCAGGTAAAGCCCTGGGGTTACAGCTGCTGGGTGTGCTGACAAAGATCCTGCACCCCCAACAGGAACCGCTGTTCTGAAGGACCACAGGGCTCCTGTGTCTCAGCCAGGATAGTCATGGGGAGGAAGTCCTTAGAGCATCATTGCGTGGGTCCGCTCCCCGCCCAACTCCTCCCCAAAGAATTTAAATGACTCAACAGAGGGAGGCTTTCTAATCTTCCCGTAAAAGTGCTGTTTGAGTCTTTTTTTCAGCTAGAATGTATAATGGGCTGCCATTCATCTCACATCAGATTGTTAAAATGGTGAATTATTCTTCACATAGGCCTTTTTGACGGATTAGATGTTTTCTTACATTTGTAAAATGCAGCACCATGTATCTTTATCTTTTTAATGGGAATAATGGATATAATGAATCAGTTTAAATTTAAGACTTTTTTTTTCCATTGAGAGGAAGACTTGACTCTACTAACAAGCATGTTTGGGAATCTTTTTTGGGGCGCATGTGAACCATTAGGCAGAGGAGTTTCACTCGGTGGTCCACGCCCTCCTGGAGTGGCTGGCGGAAGCGGAGCAGACCCTTCGTTTCCATGGCATTCTCCCAGACGATGAGGATGCTCTTCGGACTCTCATTGATCAGCATAAAGTGAGTTACATAAATGCTCAGTAAAAATAAGTGAGAAAGACAAACAAAGTAGAGAAAATGGACTCATGATTGCAAATACCAACTGCATGAATATCTTCCTTCCTGAGAAGTAGTGAAAGATCTGGTATGTTTGAGAATTTATCTGTATCCTCCTTCCTTACATAGGTGTGTCCCCATGCAACTACGCACATGTGTGTGTGGCTATTTTTGTTTTTTAATGTCGTCTTTATAGAAGGTGGTTATTTTAAAACTAGTCACTCTGAAGGAACCCTCCTAAACTGTTGGTGGGAATGTAAGTTGGTGCAGCCACTGTGGAGAACAGTATGGAGGTTCCACAGAAAACTAAAAATAGAGCTGCCATATGATCCAGCAATCCCACTCCTGAGCATATATCCAGACAAAACTATAATATACTTCAATTAAAAAAATAAAATAAAACTAGTCACTCTGTTTTCCTATCTCCAGGAAGCACATTTTTCTAGGGAACTCTTTGGCTCCTGAGCAAAACTGGTCAATTTTGTTGCACTTAGATGTGCATTTCAAAGATGAAACTTCCTTACTGAGCAGTATGACATTTATCAAATCATAACCATTAGAATTGTCAATTAATGATTTTTACCTTTGTAAGCAAGACAAGCAAGTAGTTTAATAACTGGTCTTCAAATTTTATTTTTAAACCTCTGCCAATTCTGTTTTTAATCAAGAGCTGCTTTAAATTCTTTTGAGAAGTAACCCATTTATAAATTATAAATAAAAAATGGATTATGTAAGTAGATATACTATTAAATAATTAACCAGGGCTTCCCTGGTGGTGCAGTGGTTGAGGGTCCACCTGCCGATGCAGGGGACACGGGTTCGTGCCCTGGGCCGGGAAGATCCCACATGCCGCAGAGCAGCTGGGTCCGTGAGCCATGGCCGCTGAGCCTGCGCGTCCGGAGCCTGTGCTCTGCAACGGGAGAGGCCACAACAGTGAGAGGCCCGCGTACCACCAAAAAAAAAAAATAGTTAACCAAGTAAAAATCTGGCCGTTGAATTTTCAGGTCAAAATTATTCCTGTGGCGATGCATAGGACTAGCAAAACCCTTAAGAGAGTGGTCCAGAGAGTTCTTAACAGATAATTTTTTTAACCTTTGACTCTAAAAGTCAGGAGTTAGCAATGCTAATACTCAGTGTAGTATTCTTCCACCTGGGGTGTAGTGTTCTGAAAATTAAGTATCTTGAGGGTTTTTTTCTATTCTTTTTTTTTTTTTTTGAAGTATAGTTGATTTACAATGCTGTGTTAATTTCTGCTGCACAGCAAAGTGATTCAGTTATACACATATATACATTCTTTTTTTAAATATTCTTTTCCATTATGGTTTATCATAGGATATTGAATATAGTTCTCTATGCATTACAGTAGGACCTTGTTGCTTATCCATTCTATATATAAAAGCTTACATCTGCTAACCCCAGCCTCCCACTCCATCCCTCACCCAATGCATTCCCCCTTGGCAACCACAAGTCAGTTCTCTATTTCCATGAGTCTGTTTCTGTTTTGTAGATCACTTATATCACATGATATAAGTGATATCATACGGTATTTGTCTTTCTCTTTATGACTTACTTCACTTAGTGTGATAATCTCTAGCTGTATCATGTTGCTGCATGTGGCATTATTTCATACTTTTTATGGCTGAGTAGTATTCCATTCTATATAGGTACCATCTCTTCTTTATCCGGTCATCTGTCAATGGACACTTAGGTTGTTTCCATGTCTTGGCTATTGTGAACAGTCCTGCTATGAACATAGGGGTGCATGTATCTTTTTGAATTATAGTTTTGTCTGGATACATGCCCAGAAGTGGGATTGCTGGATCATGTGGTAGCTCTATTTTCAGTTTTCTGAGGAACCTCCACACTATTCTCCATAGTGGCTGCACCAATTTACATTCCCACCAACAGTGTAGGAGGGTTCCCTTTTCTCTACACCCTCTCCAGCATTTGTAGACATTTTAATGATGGCCACTCTAACCCGTGTGAGGTGGTATCTCGTAGTTTTGATTTGCATTTCTCTCATAATTAGTGATGTTGAGCATCTTTTCATGTGCCTGTTGACTTCAGTGTATTTAGTATTGATGTCAGCATTTCCTATAAACGGTAAAGGATCTTTTTAGTACCACTGAATAAGCTGGTGTTGCAAGGTCAAGTTGGAAATACATAATTAATTCCATTGTAGCATGGGTGACATCATCTTTGGTGACTTCTTATGTTAATTACGATGCTCTCTCAATGATGGGCTGCTTACGCTATAGCAATGAAATATTGCCTTGTTGTTAATAAAAGGGATGCGAGCTTGTATAACATTATCTGGAGGAATGAAATGCTGCATACACTTTTTCAAGTTGAAGCTGGCCTGTAAGAGCAGGAAAATTACATCACATTTACTGTACATTTTTGATTCAGTTAAATATTTTGAAAATCTAGTTTATGTTACCATAGGCTGACCATCAGCTGCTTTGGGTTCCACTGACATACTAGGGTTTGGATGTCAAGAGTGTCCCCTGAAGCCCAGGGTGCATATATGCCCTACAGAACCGAGGCTACCTGTGGTATCACCACCCTCACAGCAGGGCCAGGAAACCCCCAGAAACATCAGGAGGCAGGCATCCCGGGAGGGGTACTGGTTTCAAGAACAGCTTATCTTTAAACATTTTAAATTAGCATACAATTGCATGCAATTTTATAAAGTGCTTCTCTGTAATAATAATATTTTGCAGTGATATTGTTCGTTCTGTTTCATTTCTTTTGCTTCCCTTCACACATTCTCACCAATAGAAGAAAAACAGAATATTTAATTTCTTAGACTAGAGCCCTCTCAATATAATCCAACTTCTAAAATTGGCAGATTTTCCCATGTGAGCACAAACCACTGAGGCAGCACTCAGACTGGCCTGGAAGAGCCCGGGGTGCTGTCAGGAGTTGGTACCCAGTCCACAGTGTTTCCAGTGGGAGCTGGGCGCCCAGTGTGGGAGTGATTAAAAGTACATGATTGGATCAGCTCGCCTCTGGAAAAGCACAGCTGTTCTTAACCTTCTGGTTTTCTCTTCCTAGTAAAGTTTGTTTCCTTTCACTTAAAAGGGGTCTGTTTTGGGGAAAATTAAAATATTTTTAAGGTAGGTCATGACATTTAAAAAGTAGGTCATCAAAGTCTGTGAGTCTGTTTCTGTTTTGTAAATAATTTCATTTGCTTATGGTTACCAAAGGGGAAAGGTGGGGAGAGGGATAAGTTAGGAGTTTGGGAGTAACATATACACAGTACTATATATAATATAGGTAACCAACAAGGACCTACTGTAGTATATAGCACAGGGAACTCTGCTCTACTCAGTGTTCTGTAATAACCTATATGGGAAAAGAACCTAATCTGAAAAAGAATGGATATATGTATATGTATAACTGAATCACTTTGCTGTACACCTGAAACTAACACAACATTGTAAATCAACTATACTCCAATATGAAATAAAAATTAAATTAAAATAAATACATAAATAAAAATAAAAAGTAGGTCATGTTAGCAGAGTAATTGAACCTGGACTCCCCAATGGTAAAAATGTGGAAATAAAGGTTAAAAAGCATTTATTCACTCACACAGGTACAAAATTGAATAAGACACAGTCTTTTGATCTTGTGGACCTTAACAATCTAGTAGCTGTGCATATAAACAAAATATTTTATTAGAGTGAAATGCCAAGGTAGGAGGCGTATGACAGCTGCTTCAGAGGTTTAGAAACAAAAGGTCACTAGATGTGAACACCTATACTTTCTGACCCCCTGGTTACACGGCGTGGGTAACACAAGTGCCATCCATCCCCTGGCACCCTTGTCAGGTGTGGAAGGAATCCTTCTTAGTGTGGGTTCCAGGTAGATTGGAGGGGTCAGTGGATGTTTGAAATTCAGTGCAGGGTTTGGGAAGCATGTGCCCCACAAGCATGTGCCGAAATGCCTCACATTTTGGGGGGCAAAAGTCCTCATTTTTTAGCCCCGCTTTCAGAGTTCTGTGATCCATGAATCTGTGGGTACAGTTCTGATGGTAGAAAGTAAAGTATGTGAGACATTTATAAAAAGGTTGATTTGACAGCCTTCCAAAGCCTGTTGAGGTGTATTCATCCTTCCAGGGCTGAGAGTGGCTCTTTTTACTGCCCTTTAAGGGACATTTTTCCCAGAGGCTGGCCGCTGTCAGGCCCACTTGCTCCAGACTCACTCGACTCCTTCCCCACTGGACGCTGGGCCTTCTCTCCCACAACCCAGGCCTTTCTAGTTCCCTGCCAGTCTGCTGTCTTCCTTGGCACTTTTTGGATACACATTCCTATCATCCCTGACACGGTTAATGCTACTTTGAATACTAACCTCCTCGTCGTATTTGCTAGAACGTTTTTTTTTTTTTTTGCAATCCATATTGTTTCTATCGCTGGCTTAGTATCTGTCCCAATTCTTGCCTCTACGAATATAATTATAATGTATTCAAATTTAGGAGAGTGTCTTTTTTGTTTAATGTATTTTGTAAAGCATGAGATAGTATCCTGTAGTTGGATCTTGAGATAGTGTGAGAAGGTACTTTATCCGATTACTGTCCCTTCTCCTCCCTTAATTCCTCACTCGGTGGATGATTTCCAGCTGTGAATAAACCAATGTAAGTTCTTGCTTATTGGTTTAGCTCTGACAGTCCAGTGGACGTTGCTGGCCTTTTAGTTTCAGCCTGTGCGTCTTTGTTTATGCTGTAGGAATTCATGAAGAGACTGGAAGAAAAGCGCGCTGCCCTCAACAAAGCCACCAGCATGGGAGACTCCATCCTGGCCATCTGCCACCCAGACTCCATCACCACTGTCAAGCACTGGATTACCATCATCCGGGCCAGATTCGAGGAGGTCCGTGCATCTCAGTCCATCTTTAGAGCAGCTGGAGCTTTGAGAGTCAGGGGAGGGGGCGTGGAAACTCGGGCAATTAATGACGTATTTATGGCTGTGGGAACCTAAGGGCTTATGTTCTCCACAAGACCATTCTTCTGTGTGTTACCTCTCTCTGCCACCCACTTTTCTTTAAAAAGTTACAAGCATTCTGCAGCTATGTCCCTGAAACTATGTGGTTCACTGTAGGACTTTCTGTCCACTTCCAGATCACGTCTGTTGAATAGGTTTTTCAGAGCCGTCTATGCTTGTGGAATGAATTGCACACACAAGTGAATTCATTCTGTATTTAAGATCTTAGCTATTTTTATTTCCACTCTGTGCTACACAGAGTGAGCATATGTGATTCTTCAGGGAATGCATGTTTGAACTTAAATTAGCAGGCAAAGGGAAGCCTGGGTGATTGACGTACATCTAAACTTCTGAGGGTGACAGCCATCACAAAGGGCTCCTGGGTCCTCCACAGGCTGGGTCTTGGTACCACTGATGGGATCTAGAAAGACCAGAGAGTTATGGATCTAGCCTGGGATGATCCTAATTTACATTTAAGTGTGGTGTATGTTACATCAGTTACATTATTCACTGAGATGGAAGAAATTCAGAGCAGTTGTTTTCTCCATCAGGTACTGGCCTGGGCAAAGCAGCACCAGCAGAGACTAGCCAGTGCCCTGGCAGGACTCATCGCCAAGCAGGAGTTGCTGGAAGCCCTGCTGGCCTGGTTGCAGTGGGCTGAAACCACACTGAGCGACAGGGATAAAGAGGTCATCCCTCAGGAGATTGAAGAGGTGAAAGCCCTCATTGCAGAACACCAGGTAAATAGATGTCATCCTAACCTGCCTTCTCAGACACTGTCTTTGCTTCACACTGTACTTCTCAGAAGACTGCTCTGTGCTTCTTACCTTCACTTCCTCAGACACACTCCTCAACTCCTCCACCGAGTTTCTGACGCCACTGCTGCCCTGGAGCTTCTCTCTGGAGAGTCACTTAGTTTTGCTGGTGTCTCCTGCCCTGTGTGACCTTCCCACGCTCCTCCCTTTCGGCCCCATCCATGGAGCTGTGCTCGCATCTCAGATGGGCTCCCCCCGTCCCTGTGCTGTGCGGCTGCTTCCCACTATTGCTGTCGTATTTTGATAAACGTATAAGATATCGATGCCTGTGATGGCCCTGAAGTGTCTCTGTCAACCGAGGCATTAAAGTGTCAGTGTCCTCCAGTGTGACAGACATTCCAGAAATGTGTTTCTTCACTTCTCACTTTTTTCTGCCTTCTCCTTTTCCCATCACTTTTCACCAGTCTCTGCCCTTGCCACAGATTCCAGATACAGGGACACCTGGTCAACCATGATAAAAAGTCCAAGGAGATGAGATAAATGGCAACATAGTCAAACCTTTTAAATGTAAACTTGAACCTGAATGACTTTGACCCTCCTTGGTAGAGTAGATTTATTGATAGGGATATTTTAAATGTATCCACATTTATGTGGATATGCTTTATGTCACTGTATATCAAAGCCATCTTAAGTATTTCAGATATGTAGGTGAGATGTGTCGCAGGAAAGCCCTAGAGACACCCCAGCTAACTCGTTCCTTTGTAGACAAATGCTCACTTTAAGATTCTTCAGGGAGAGCTTGGAAGCTTGGTCCTGGCTGGTGCACAGACAGGTTGTGTTCCTCATGCAGCTGCTCCCCCTGTGGTCTTCAAATAAAACAAGTTGCTTTTGTAACACTGTAGTTACTTATCACCTATTAACATTTTGTAGTCTGTAAATACTGTATTATGATGGTTAGATTTTTTTTTATCCTAGATAAAACATGTTTTATTCTTTTTTCAGAAATGATAGTATGGTCCTTTTATCTTCTCGTTTTTAGTTCATTTCTAAAGATGTTTTTCTCTGATATACTTGTATCTAGTTGACATCATTTCTTTCTTTCAGACCTTCATGGAGGAAATGACCAGAAAACAACCTGACGTGGACAAAGTCACCAAGACCTACAAGAGGAGAGTGGCGGACCCCTCCTTACATTCCCACATTCCGGTCTTGGATAAGGGGCGAGCAGGAAGTAAGCAGTGGCTAATTTCTTTAACATGAGGATGGTTAAGCAAGGAAGTTAGTTTCCTTTTATTTTGAGTTATGGTTTGACATTTTGGAGCCATAGGTGATTCTACATGAGCTCTCAATCATAAAAGGTTTTCTTTCTTTTTTTTTTTTCATTAATTTATTTATCTTTGGCTGTGTTGGGTCTTTGTTGCTGCATGCGGGCTTTCTCCAGTTGTGGTGAGCGGGGGCTACTCTTCGTTGCGGTGTGCAGGCTTCTCATTGCAGTGGCCTCTCTTGTTGCAGAGCACGGGCTCTAGGCATACGGGCTTCAGTAGTTGTGGCACGCGGGCTCAGTAGTTGTGGCGCATGGGCTTAGTTGTTCCACGGCATGTGGGATCTTCCTGGACCAGGGCTCGAACCCGTGTCCCCTGCATTGGCAGGCGGATTCTTAACCACTGTGCCACCAGGGAAGTCCCATAAAAGGTTTTCTTGAAAGAATATGTGGGCTAAGTATTATAGCAACTTATTTAAAAATAAAGGAAAGGATAAATCCAGGTCTCTCTATGTGTAACTTTATTTGCTCGAAGTGTATCTTTCAGATTAGCCAGAAGAAATCAGGAATAACTTTCAACAAGAACAGAAGTCATCACCCCCTTTGAATTGACTCATTCTGCTTCTCTTATATAAATAACCTTAAAGTGGAATGGAACAAGAATGACCATGACCTGGATAAAGTTCATGACCTAACTGTTCACTAGTAACCAGCAATCTGATAGATTTTCCTCATGTTCATTTGACTTGAGGCTCTATTTACTGACTTCTCAGGCTGTCTTGACCCAGCGAAGTGACATTAAATACAATAATAGCTAGCTCAGATAAGATTTAGAAGCAGCACAATTTATACCAGGCAGTTTGTATATTTCTGAATGGTGCCTTACTAAAGAAAAGTGGTTTTGGATCTGTCATAGTCGTGTCTTGCACAAGGAGGCAGGGTAACAAAGTTGTTAGGAACTCTGGACACAGACTGCCTGGCTGTCCCCACCCCTCAGCATCTGGGAAACGCAACCTTGGACACGTTACTTGAACCCCTTCTGAGCCTCAATTTCCTCATCTGTGGAAAGGGAGAATTATAACCTCATTAGACTATGGTGAGGACTTAATGAGCTCGTGTATGAAGTGCTTAGCATACTTCCTGGAATACTGTTAAATGCTCAATAAATATTAGCTATTGATATTTTTATGTAACTCCATGGGAGTTAGGAATTCTGGGCAAATCTCAGCTTGGATGCTAACTTCCTATGAAAGCTTAGGCCAGTGATTTATTTTTCTAGGTCACATTGAACGATTTAGTTAGATGAGGAAACTGCAGTGAGATAATTGCTCTGTGAAGTTATAGAAACTTGTGAATACTAGAAAGAGGGAGGAAACTTTAGGAAGGCAGTAAATTAGGATATGAGACGATGCACAGGAAACACACAATCTCAGTGGAAAATGGACCTGGAAGAAGGCTGGGACCGTAATCACACACTTCCGTACTTGATTGGGAATTTGTCGGGTATCTTGGTCTGACTCTGGCGAGCCGCCCAGTGCCTCCTGCCCTCCTCTCAGCTGGGTTTGCCCAAACTGATTCACATGCACTGCAGTGCCCTGGCAGTAGCAAAGAGGAGGACTGCAGGATGCTTCTTTGTCATTGAAGTGGTGCGGATTTTAGGCTGGAAAATGTTTGAAGCATAAATGTATTGAGAGAACTTTCCAGTATTTCAGGGCTCCCGTCAAGAATATTTCTCTGCTGTCTCTGAACGGTGTGCGACCCTTGTTAAGTAAAACACATTTGACCCTGATATCGTGCATCACCTAAATTAGGGTGTTTCTTCACATCATAGCTAGTAATGAAGTTGATTCAGTCTGAACAAGGAACAGTAAAGGTCAAGCCTTAATGTATTTCAAAACCCTGGAGACTTTGCCATCCTAACTCAAGTTATGTTTGAACAGGAAAACGCTTCCCAGCGTCAAGCTTCTATCCCTCTGGGTCACAGACACAAATCGAAACCAAGAATCCCAGGGTCAACTTACTGGTGAGCAAGTGGCAGCAAGTCTGGCTGCTCGCCTTGGAAAGGAGGAGGAAGCTTAATGACGCCCTGGACAGACTGGAGGAGGTGAGAAAACTCTTACATTGGGTACCATATTGTCATCTGCCCTCATTCACCGGAACACATTGCCAAGGTCTTGATTTTTTTCAACGTTTCTAATAATAGATAAGAAAACTCTTGATGTCTGAGTGCTTATTTTACTTCTAAAATTAAAGCCACAGGTATGAATGTTTTTATGGGGGGAAAAAACCCTGATATATGGGCCTTGGATTTAGGGAATCAAAGTCAAAAACAGGTATGTTGTAACATAATCAGGAGCTGACTCAGTCGGAAAAGATCTGGCTTGACGTATGTTTGCTGACAGCATCTTCTGGCAACTATAATCATTTATAATGCAGATCATTTATTCATATATACTCTGTGATCTGAAGTTTAGGGTGTCAGATTCTAGAATTGGTAAATTTTTAGAAGGTGAGGAGTTAGGAGCGACTGGTGGCAGAGACGTGAGGGGTAATAAGATAGGTAAAATCGGTCTTGTTCAGCTGGGCCTGCTCCCTGGGGTACAGAGCTCCTGTCACCTTGGGCCACACCACCTTTGTGAGTTCGGCATTATCAGAAATTTTCAGTGTGACTTTTTGAGGAGTTTTGTTTCCTCTATTTGTAAAGAAAAAACAGTGACAGTAACAGAATAAACTTTAGAGAAAAAATGTTCAAGTCCCCTTTGCAAGATGATACCTTTCCTGGAGGGAATGATCTGTGTGTTACCTAGAGGATCATTAAAAACGTTATTCATATTGTATAAGATAATAATTTTTATTATCTAGAGGATCATTAAAAATAACATTATTCATATTGTATAAGATAATTTTGGTTATCTAGTGGATCATTATAAACATTATTCATATTATATAATTTTTGTTATCTAGAGGATCATTCGAAATAACGTTATTCATATTGTGTAAGATATAATTTGAGCACAGCAGTAACTCAGGCAAAATGCCTTTTGCCCTCTTCAGCTAAGGGAATTTGCCAACTTTGATTTTGATGTCTGGCGCAAAAAGTACATGCGATGGATGAATCACAAGAAATCTCGAGTGATGGACTTCTTCAGGAGGATCGATAAAGACCAGGATGGGAAAATAACCCGACAAGAATTTATTGACGGGATTCTTTCCTCAAGTAAGTCCCAAGAGAGGTGGCCATAACAGATGTAATTTTTAAAGAAAATAAGCACAGTTTAAAATTGTGGAGCCAGTAAACCTGTGTTACTAATAAAACATCACCTTTAAACTTGGCTGTGAAGTCATTGCCCTCAAAAAAAAAACAAAAAAAACAAAAAAACTGTCCTTAGTTAAAATTTATGGCTTTGAAGTCAGGCACCCTTACTAATTGTGTCACCACAGATAAACTCCTTTTCTCCACTGGAGCTGTGTCCCTATTTAGTGTAATCAGGTTAATAATGCTTAATTCTTAGATTGTGTCGCCTGGCATAAAATGGGAAATCAGTAAATGCAAGTCAGTCTCTCTCTTTTTTATTTTAGTTCACATTCTGATCTAATATTGTCATTAGTAGGAAATTAGAAGGCTATAAAAATTCTAAAGGTATGTGCCCCCTTCTTGTTTGATAGATTTTTTTTTTTTTTTTTTTTTTTTTTTTCGGTATGTGGGCCTCTCACTGTTGTGGCCTCTCCCGTTGCGGAGCACAGGCTCTGGACGCACAGGCTCAGCGGCCATGGCTCACGGGCCCAGCCGCTCCACGACATGTGGGATCTTCCCGGACCGGGGCACGAACCCGTGTCCCCTGCATCGGCAGGGGTACTCTCAACCACTGCACCACCAGGGAAGCCCTGATAGATTATTTTGATCACATGTATGTGATTTCTCTGGCAGATGTTACTAGAAGCACTCTTAAAGTAAATTTCATGTAAATTATTCCTTAAGTGGTACTTGAACCATATGAAATTTGCTAATATTAAACAGTTTTTAGCCTAGAAAAACAGCCATTTCGTAAGATTCATCCTAATAGTAGTTAAAGGTAAATTTAGGCCACATATGTAGTGATAGTGCTTGTGTGATGTAAATCAGGTTTTTGTTTTTGTTTTTTTTAAGGATTGTAATATACTTGATCATCCTAATCATTTAACTGGCCACACTACAATTAAAATGTGCGATCGAGAATGTCTTACGGCAGAATTAACAAGTTAATGCTATTTACTTTTTCTTTAAGACGTAAATCTTTTTGTAAAATGTTATTGTAAGTAGCAGCTCTTACCAACTTTCATTGCGACCAGAGTATGACATATACTGAGAATATCTTAATTATCACTCATACGTGGAATCTAAACCAAAAGTGAAACTCACAGAGATAGTAGAAAAATAATTGCCAGGGGCTGGGAAATGGAGGAGATAGGGAGAGGTTGGTACAAGGGTACAGATTTTCAGCAATAAAATGAATAAGGTCTGAGTATCTACTGTACAACATGGTGACTGTGGTTGATAACACCATATTGTATAATTGGAATTAGCTGAGAGAGTAAAATTCATTCTCACCCAAAAAAACCCAAAGAGTAAAAGATAAACATGTGAGGTGATGGATGTGTTAATTAACTAGATCCCTCCACAATGTGTGCATGTATCAAATTACTATGATTACAGTTTAAATATCTTACAGTTTTATTTGTCAGTTATTCCTCAATAGCACTACTTACCATTGTTTTGAAAATGTTAGAGTTCCCTACCAGTCGTCTGGAGATGAGTGCAGTTGCAGACATCTTTGACAGAGATGGCGATGGATACATCGACTACTATGAATTTGTAGCTGCCCTTCACCCAAATAAAGATGCATACAAACCTATCACTGATGCTGACAAAATTGAAGATGAGGTACTCATTACCTTTCCACCGGGTAGAACAAGCACTGTGTGTTCTGCCCAGATACCATGTACAATTCATGCAGTTGTTTTATTTCCATGTTTAGTTGTTGCGTACAGGTTTTAAGGATGCCACGATGTAATATTAATGTGAAAGTGACTGTTTTATCATTGCTTCTGGCAGGTGACAAGGCAGGTAGCTAAGTGCAAATGTGCAAAACGATTCCAAGTTGAACAGATTGGAGATAACAAATACAGGGTAAGTTTTCAAAATAGCTGTGTAGTTCTTTCAAAGGATAAAAATTAAAAACTTTGTCTGCATTGTTTCCCAGGAATGCCAGTTATTTATTTTTACCTTCTATCAAATATAATGGTATATGAAATTCCATCTTTCGTCATTTTTAATGATATAAAGATAGCTTGCATTTTGTATATTAGGACATATCTCTGACATGTATGATACATCCATTCAAGGAGAAAAATATTCACAGAAAAATACATCTCATATATTTGGGTTGCTTCGAATTACTTTATATTTTATTGTGATTAGAGGTAAGTTGTCATATTTTCAGTAAAAAAGCTTTTCCAAGCCAGGAAATGAAGTTAAAATGTTTACTTATTTTTGTAAATGTGAAAAAGAGGTAGTGTTTTCCACTGATGCAGAAATTTAAAAAAATTTACATCTCAGTAACTCAGTTCACCTTCTTTAGAACAATTACTTGAAGACCCTTGTGACTTTGTCACTCTTTCTCTATCTTTTTTCTCTTTTTTTGGAACATCTCTTATTTGTAGTAGCTAGATAGGAAATGTGCAGAGATTCCCTCCTACAGTATATTACTTATAAATGAAACATTATTCATTTTGCTTTTATATTTCCACATTGAAAAATATTCATCTACATATTTGAATTTTTAACTTAAATTTGAAACCCAAAAACTTTCACAAAAATTTGCAAAGAAAAATTTCTGATTATTTGGTTTGAAGTTGAGAAAAATGGGTACCTGCACATCTCTAAACTAGATACTATATCCAGAAACCCAAAGTGTGAGCATGTGTGTGTGTGTGTGTGTGTGTGTGTGTGTGTGTGTGTGTTCTAGTCATATAGAAAGTTTCCTGTTGAACTAATTATGTCTTTCTTCCATTTTTCATTTTTTATCAGTTCTTCCTGGGAAATCAGGTATAAACCAGTGGAATGTATTCTCAAGTTCCCAATAATTTTTTTTAACTTTAATTCATAGTCATTAAAGCTTGCCCTGGCCAATCTTTCCCATGCTGTCCCCCTAGCTACTACATTGTTGGTTGGCGTGGTGTTTCTGTATACGCTATGAGTGTCCTTGATCCAGGACTCTTTTTTGCCTTGTGTCTCAAATGAGGAGATTACCTTTAAGCAAACCAGATAATCAACTGTAGCTGGGCTGGGTACAGTGTTACAAATGCAATTTTCAGTTCCTGTCTTTAATAATACTATTCTCATCTATTGTATACAAGTATTCATTGCAACACAAAGTTGATTGTCCACACATCTCTGTGTGGCCTCGTTGGTGTTTGGCCATTGAAGCTGTATGCCCTCGTATAAGGTAGCTAGTGAAGGGCCAGCATCCAGCCAGTGACCTGGAAAAACAGCGCAGGGGAGAGGTCACCATGGCACTTGGCCACGGTGATGTGATCTCTCCAAAGCAGCTGTTTTCCCTGTGCCCTAATTCATTGATTTAGGGCTTTGCATCCTGAGTAGAAACTTTAACTCTGGAGGTTTTAAATGATGTCATTCCTTTTGAGGAAATGTTTCTCTTATAACTTACACAAAATCTTAGTCATACTTTATGTCATTTTGACCTCACATTTAAGTCAAGATAAATTGTCCAGGACACTGCATCATGATCAGAATTTTAGAACTGAAGACAAGAGAAATCAGATTTTGATTTAAACAAGGAGAGTTTTTTACTCTGTGCTTTTGGAAAGAACCATGCTATTTATAGTACCTGACCATATCCTATTAGCTATTATTCTGCCCCTCAGTTTCTAAGCCATATTACATCTTAAGTTTCAAATTACCTATTCTCCCCATTTATTGCAAGCAAATAATTTTTTCAAATAAAATTTTCAGTTATTTTGAATAGATGTTTTGAAAACTTCCATAAAAAGGTACTTTTCCGTTCTTGTTATTTTCTGAGTTAGTAATTGGGATAGCATCTTTTGTTTATGGAAAGGATGAAATATTTCAAAAGATTTAATTCACAGCACAAAGAACAACATTAGGGTCCTTTTTTTTTTTTTGGTCTCACAGTTTAGCTGTTGAGAAAATTACGGAAATTCTAAAGACAATGGTAGTTGTCATAGAATACCTTCTCAAAATAAAATTTAAAGTCATTCATGTTTATTATAATGGAAATAATTGAAATATCTCTATAAAATATTTTTATATTCTTTATATGATGATATAAATAAATATTTATATCCTTAAAACTTGTTTTGAACATAGTCTTGGAACAAAAGCGTATCGTCTAATTATCTGGTTCCTTAAGGGTAATTTTCTTTAAATCCCCTCCTTTCCCTTTGCTTATTAGCAGCACCAAATTTTTTCTAACAAAATAAATATGCATTTTGATTTTTAAATTTTAATTTACATTTCTAGAGCAGGTTCAACTACAGGAAAGTTGAAGTCTCAAGGCTTAAAAACCATTTTAGAAAAAGTGATGTGAAAAGGTTTGATGTAAACGCCTGAGTCCCACTGGTGCGTTTTACATGCTTTCCAAGTCCTTTCTGAGTTTCAGGGTCTGGAATGGTTGGCTTTGTCCTAGTGTTCTCTTCCTGAAACTCAGTGTTAAAATTTATGAAAAGCAGCAGATTGTTTCTACTTCACGTTTTCTGTTTATCCCTCATGAGCCCAGACAAGTAGTCACAATTGTATGTTACCTGCCTTAAAAAGAAGCTATTTATGTCTACTTGACTGTTCATTTTGCTATGGTATCCACCGGGCTGGCAACCATGAAATTCAGTCTGGTGGTTTTTATAAGTTGGACACGAGCTTATTAGAAATGATTTAAAAGTATAAAATCATTTCTCATGGGCTTTCGTAATAAATAAACCTTATGATCAGAAACTACCTGTAGTCTAGACGTTTATTCAAGACCTGCAGAATCTGTAGTGTATATGATTGGAGATCCACTGAAAGGGCAAGAAAAAGACAAGTGCTTCTCAGTGTCAGCAATTTTGGTATATAGAGCTTTAAAGAAAAGCCTTTTAGATTTGAAAGCTGTATCATTCCTAATGTGTCAGTGACTGTTCTAATATTACAGTAATCTAAAAATGGCACATGAATCCAGCCTTTAACAAATTAGCCTACCAGATCATTAGTGATGCAGAAGTTTTATTTAACCGTGAAATTTTTATTAGTCATGATTATTTACTACTTTATCTCTCTAAGTCAGAACTGTTTAGAGAAAACAGAATGAGTTTATAAAGATTTCTCCCACGGATTTCAGTGGAAAACAGTTTCAGGTGTAAGAGGAAGTTTTCATGAAGAAGAATCAGAGTTTATTAAATTTTCTTTAGAATCATCTTACCTCCTGGAAGCCCTGGGCAAGTGGGCCACTGCTTATTTTCATGGCTGTGTTTAATCTCTAGAAACATTTTCCATTACTGCCTTACTAACGTTGTTTCCGTCATAAGAGAGAAAAATCATTTTTAGAAGAAAGCTTCAATATTACTGTGATAACCTTTGTTATCTTTTTCCACACTATTTCCTTTGGGCTAAATCAGCATGCAGCCGTCTAACGCAGATCATGATAAACCCCTTTCTCTGAGATTTTACTAATTGCTGCGAACTAAACCAGAAGTTAGAGTTGGTTGCTTACGCAGATCGCACCTCATCCTTTGAGATTTCCTCTTGACAATTAGAGGGTCTTCTTTCTTCCTCTTCCCAGTTTGGAGACTCCCAGCAACTCCGGCTTGTCCGAATCCTGCGAAGTACTGTGATGGTTCGTGTTGGAGGTGGATGGATGGCCCTGGATGAGTTCTTAGTGAAAAATGATCCTTGCAGGGGTAAGGAGATACTTATGTCAAGATAATAACACCACGAAAGTATATCGATCTTGAATTATTTTCCAGCATCAAAAACACAGTGGGGCTAATTTTGGTCATTTATTACAGTAAGGAATGTTTCACATTGGTCTGTCAGCCTGAAGTTCCCAAAGAACGTGTGGCAATTGTGTAAACCGTGTTCCTCTCATAGTTTTTTTTTACTTCTCCTGGATAACTAGGAGACTGGGAGGCAGGAAACACTAGAATAGATTTTCCTTTGTGAGGCGTTCCCATCTGCAAGTTTCAAAATGAGCAGTTCTACCAACCAGGGGAAGGATTTCCTCTGTCGTTAAGTAGCAAAGTAAGGGGAAAGAAAATTGAGCGACGAAGATTGAAGATACCGTACAGTAAAAGTTTAAAAGCAGAAGTTTTTGTGAAATTAGGGGGAGGCGAGGAAAGCAGTATTGAAAACTTTTTTTAAATAATGAACTGCTAATTTGACTCTGAATTTTGAAGTTACAGATTAGAGCCTTAACAATATGCACACATAATATACCATAGCTCTCAGGTATCTGGGAGTGCGTTCCCAGCAGCCAGTCAGCAGGCCTTCCTTCTATATTTTGGAAATAATGCAGCTGAAGGTAATGCAGCTCCATTTACGAAACAAAGAATTGAGAATGCAGAGTGTTCTGTGGGGTAGCCTAGGAAAGTTAGCTCAATTGGGGTGAAGCCTTCCAAATACATTTTTCATCCTGAGTCAGACCTTTGAGTGTTTCCCTTCGCAGGGCCAGTTTTCTCCTAAATTGTGCGCTAAAGGCCCAATCTGAGCAACCCTTGCATAATCAACTACTGTACTTTGTTTCTTCTCCTGCTAACAGTTTTCTTGAATGTGATTGGTATCCTGTGTCATTTCTTCTAGTTCATCATCATGGGAGTAAAATGTTACGTTCGGAATCAAACTCTTCAATTACTACTACTCAGCCTACTATAGGTTGGCGACCCCTCTCTTTGCCTCTCCCCTCTGACCTCTCCTCTTTCCTACTTTGACATTCTTGCTTTAATCGTTTTGTTTTAAAATAACATGCTTCATCCATCGCGTATGGCTTAACTCACATCCAGCTGAGCTGGTGCTTCCAAATTGAAATTCTGGACTTTCAACACGCTTCGGGTGTTGCAAATGTAGGGGTTGTATAAGTGATCAAACACAAGCTAACACCCTGCACACGGGGTTCTGGTGGCGCCTTCTCCGAGTGCACGTGTGTTGGTGTGAGTGTTGCATCACAGATGACCTCACGGATCCTGGGGTCTGCTGTTTGTTATTTTGCATGCTGTAAAACCAAGTTTTTAAGGCATAAAATAAAAATACTAGCCGCCTCATTGAAAGTGCAAAACCTGAAAGTTTCTGTGTCGTCGTCATGATTAACAACCCATCTCTCATTCTGTGTAATTGTCCAATTAATCCCGATGGTGAAAGACTGGCAATTTCCTGACCTCGGTAGTACACGCAAAAGACACAGTCCCCGCCTCCCTGGCTTGTCCCCTCAGGGTGGGGATGGCATAGTGAAACCCTGCAGGCATCAGTAGTGGGTGGATTAACAATATTTGAGCATGAGCTTGTCATTTTCATGCTGACTCTCTCTTTAATAGTGGTTACTCTTGGCTGGTGTCTAGTGTTAGAATAAACACACTTTTATTTTTTTCTTTCCCCAACTGGCCTGTATCCGAAAGGAATGCATTGTAAAGGAATGCATTTGACTTTTTGTGATGCTGAGTTGGAGTTGGCATGGCAAAAAGGTGTTCTTGCAATCCTCCACGTGGTCTGTGGCGCCAGATGGCAGTTTTCCCCTCCCCCCCGCACCCGACTGAGCCCCTCTTTTTTTTTCCTTCCTTTCGTTTGTGTGCCTTGTGTGTTCCGTCATCCAGCTAAAGGAAGGACAAACATGGAGCTAAGGGAGAAGTTCATCTTGGCGGATGGAGCCAGTCAGGGAATGGCTGCTTTCCGGCCCCGGGGCCGAAGATCGAGGCCCTCATCTCGGGGAGCCTCGCCCAACCGGTCCACATCCATGTCCAGCCAGGCTGGCCAGGCGGCCTCCCCACAGGTCCCTGCCACCAGCACACCCAAGGTAGAACTCGTTTCCTCTTCCTCTGCGCTCACTGTCTAGAGTATGCTTTTGAATGTTTGGGGGGGATCCCTAGAATTTGTAGGACCAGCTTTCTCCAAATGTGTCCCTTCTCACAATATGGAAGATGAAGAATTAAAAAGTGTGTGTGTGCGTGTGCACGCGTGCGCGTGTGCTTTTGCCCTGTGGCCCATGTAAAGACGATCTATTTAGGGGCTTTGGTTACCTTTCAGATTGTTTTTTCTTTTTAAAGCTTCATTCATGTTTTTGGTGTATATGATTTGCCATCAGACCTTTTCTATTTGTTTTTGGTTTTTTATTTTTAAGTTTTGAATTTTATTTTATTTATTTTTTATACAGCAGGTTCTTATTAGTTATCTATTTTATACGTATTAGTGTATACATGTCAATCCCAATCTCCCCATTCATCCCACCACCACCCCCGCCGCTTTCCCCCCTTGGTGTCCATCTATTTGTTTTTAATGATGATCATTCTTACTGTGAAATGAATGGCTGTGAATCTCTCTTTCCGTGGCTTTGTTTTTTTATCTGCCGTCCTTTACGTTTGATTTGCCATTGTTCCATACAGATTCTCCATCCTTTAACACGCAATTATGGTAAACCCTGGTTGACAAACAGCAAGGTGTCAACTCCTTGTAAACCAGCTGAGTGCTCAGACTTCCCCATGTCATCTCCAGAGGTATTGTAAGGCCCCAGATTCCAGCCTAACAGCCGCCTTTAACTGAAACGATCACCTACTAACACTGCTTCACCTCACCCTTAATAAATGTACTTTTGATAATACGTCGTCTTTTTACAGACTTCTATATAATAAGTCTCAACCCTAGGAACGTGAGAGTAAGGGGTGAACACAAAAGACGGTTTATAGCTCCTCAAAGGGCGTCAGCCTAACCTAGTCACCTCTGCAGGCTCTCAGCCTTTTTTGTTTCTCTGTTCTCTTTCTCATACTTAATTTTGCTTTTCTCCCCTGGGAGAGTGACATACAGGAGATTATACCCAGACCTAAGTCAGGTTTCTTTTCAAGCTGATGGTATGCTTTTGCTTCTAGACATAATTTGGGCAAGAAATGCTGTAACCCTTTTTAGGTAAGAGTGAGAGGCAGTATCATTTGCAAGAGAATCACTTAAATTAAAAGAATGTGGACTGAGTGTTCTCTCTGGGCAAGGTCCTTCTGACTGTCTGGTATGTCTATTTCTGCCCAAGAACACTGGGTGGATGAGACCCAAGCCTTTTAGTTACCAGCGCAAGGGGCTGGGGCTCGGATAGGCAAAAGGTTATCTGTCATTCTCAAAAGGTATGTATCTTTATTAGACTTAATGATTTTTTTCAGGACCCTCTCACTTTTTTAGATGACATGCTATATGGGGATAAGATATTTAGGAGATATAAAATTTGCCGAGATTAACTTATATATCAGATCATTTATATTCAATTGGAAGTCAACCATACGTCTTTTAAAGAAAGTTCTCTGTAAAATGATAAACATAGGCACCAAATAAATCACATATTTGATTAGAATCACCATAAGGAAGGGAGAAAAATCCCTAAAGAACTGTTATTGAAACCAAGGAGGTATTTCATATTAAAGGCAAGGACTCCTGGATAAAACTAATTTAGTACCTCTCAAAAGCCTTTTATGCTTTTCAAAACTCTTATCTGTTATGTAACCCTCACACTCATAATGAGAGGTAGGCAGAGAAAATGTCATTGCCCTCCTGACTCAGATTGAAATGATGGAAATGGAAATTGCAGATGGTGGTATAGAGTTGGGGCAGAAGCCCATTCCTCAACTCTTCCTCATCCCCCAGCCCCTCATTTCTCCCCCTTCCCTCAAGTGAGTGATGTTAATTTCATATGTTACGTCTGAGGCGTCTGTCGCTTCTGATGGATCTCTTGTAGCCAAAACTGAGAGCAGTTGAAGGAACCTAAAGTGACATGTTTGCTTTAAATATTCAGGGCTGTGCTACTCTGTTCAAATTTTTGAAAAGTGGAACCCCCCCCCCCCACAAATTTAAGTCTATTATTTTGGCTAATACAAAGCTAGGTTTCATTTCAAATAGCCTCATGAGGCAAAACAACAGTATCCTTCTATGGAAGGGTCTTTAAGAGCACGGGGTAGGTTTGTGACTATAAAATCAGAATATCAAGGCATCTGAAAAGAATGCTCTTGGTCCTTCATGGTAATGAACTGTCATCTTGAGTGATATATTTCATCACCTGTGAGTCCTCACTCTCTCCTGGGTTGTTGAGATTCTGAGTTAGGAATTTAACTGGAGCAGAGCTGTCAGAGTTCGGGCAAATTACTGCCCTCTTCAGGCCCTCCTCTTTCACAATTGTGAAAAAGTGAGTAGGTAAGTGTGAGGATTAATTGTGGTTAGACTAGTGAGAGTATTTTCAATGCTTAAGCATCTTTTTTTTTTTTTTTTGGCTGCGCTGAGTAGCATGCAGGATCTTAGTTCCCCCACCAGGGATCGAACCCCTGCCCCCTACCATAGGAGTGCAGACTGGGCCACCAGGGAAGTCCCAAGTATTATATGTATACGAATTCTATATAAATCCTATATTTAAATGTATGTAGAGAATACATATGTAAATGAATTATGAATATCATTAATATTAATAAATTGCAACCCTGATATATCTAAAGGTCTTACATATGCTTTATTATTAAACATTTAAAACTATTTAATAAAGGAAAATTAATTTTTCAAAAAGCATATGTAATTGTTTAGATCTGTTTCCTCCAAACAGCTCCCTGACTGTGAGTTCATTGAGGAATATGATGTCTTTATACTTCCCAGATTTGTTTTTGTTTTTTGTTTTTTTTTAACTTTGGGAGAATTTCCAAAATGTTGTAGTGATCCAGGAAACGTGAATGATTTTAGATTTAGAATAAAATGTCATAGTTGTGATTACTTTAGACATTCTCTGCAAACTCCTGTAAGAATTTTAAGAGAATCATCCCCAAACATTGCCTAGGTATCTTGTAAGGACCGTAGACAGTGACGGAGCCAAGAGAGGAAGTGACATCTTACCAAGTTACAGAATGTCGCTTTTTTCTCTTTTTGGCAGTTATGTTTGTTTAAATGGTGGCTGTCTAGGCATTCCTTATTTTCTTCCTGTTCAATTTCTGTTTATTTATTTCTGTCTAGTTCCCTAAAAACCTTGCAGGCAGCAGAGAGTCCAAGCACGATTTTTTAGAGGCCAGTCTTCTCTCGGGACCATGCAGCCACCATCATCTTTTTGGCTCTACTCTCTCAACTCTGTGATAATTCACTGACAATCTGAAAGATACTAACATACTCAGAGTTTGTCTGTGTTTCCTCGGGGACTCTCCACTTTTGTGTTTTCTCTCCAACATGAATTCATTTTCTTTAGAGGGGTCCCTCTGAATCTAGGGAGAGAATAAGAAATTAGTGGAGAAAAGCAAGTGAGAACCCCATGCCTCCTCACCTCCTGAGTGTCTAGTGGAGGGTTCCCACCCATCTGTGAAGTGGTGTCAGTGGAGAATCACGGGACAGGAGCAATATCTGAAATGTCTTTTCCCTGATTCGACACAGGGAACGCCGATACAGGGAAGCAAGCTTCGACTTCCGGGATATTTATCAGGGAAAGGCTTCCACTCCGGGGAAGACAGTGGCTTGATCACAACCGCAGCTTCCCGAGTACGGACACAGTTTGCTGGTGAGTCTGCTGCGTTCCATCTCTCGTGGCTTTGCAGTGTGATCTGAATATGAAAAATCCCATTTCTTCCTAATCGGGGAAGACAAATCAATGCTGCTGTATTCTTCTGAAATGACAAGTGGTCCCAGTCCTCCATCAAAGGTAGGGGATCAGTGAGCCATGGGCATAAGGGACTCAAACATCCCTTTTGGAAAGTACCAGAGAAAGATGAGACAGTGACTGTGGAATTGAAGAAAAACTGTGGCAGGATCTACCCCTTCTGACCAAAAGTCTGGCCTCCTCTGCTGCTTGGAAATTGCACTGGGTTCTGTTTGGGGTGGTTGGAAAAACCCAGCTGCACTGGCCCTGACCCCGGGGTCAAGCAAGCCTGAAGCTTCTTTAAACTTTCAAGTCTTTTGTCTTCAATTCCTTTGTGCTTCGAATTACTTATCCTAGGCAAAACTTGTGCTGTGCGTTCGTACTGCACACGTCCCTGGGTTATACCTGCCAAACTTTGGAAAACACAGTCTCAAGGGATATATCTATTCCTTATGTCTGTGTGTGGTAAATGGAATTCCATTTTAAGTGGGGTAGCCCCCAACCTGCTTTTTGTTTGTAAACTGAGCTTTTTGTATATTTCATCTACTTAGAGTGGGAGCAAGGCCATGAAATCAACATGTATTTCTTGAGCGCCTACTGGGTGTCCAGAAAACTGACTGAGGTTAAACGGTGGCACTGAGTTTCAAGAATCGGTGGCAGCTGGATGCAGTAGGAAGGGTGACCCATCTCTGCCCTCTCTCCTCAGATCCCAAGAAGACCCACAGCCGACCAGGAAGCCGAGCTGGCAGCAAAGCTGGTAGCCGGGCCAGCAGCCGCCGAGGCAGTGACGCATCAGACTTTGACATCTCAGAAATCCAGTCCGTGTGCTCTGACGTAGAGACTGTCCCCCAGACACACAGGCCTACGCCCCGAGCAGATTCTCGGCCGTCCGCAGCCAAGCCTTCCAAAATCCCCACACCCCAGAGGAAATCACCTGCCAGCAAATTGGACAAGTCCTCCAAGAGATAGTGCAGTTGGTTCTACCACTGTCCTTCCTAAAGCCTTTACTATTTAAGTCTGAAAGATGTAACATATGATGTAGAGACTATTGTGAAATAATGCAAGAGGTGAGTTTAAAGTTCTGCAGATGGCCTTATTTGTGTATTTGTCTTTTTCTTTTATCTGTATAATTTGGGTCAGATAGTCTGGGGTTTTAGTCACATCCTCCATGAGGGGGGAGAGAGTTTGATAGGCACTAACGTTTCTGCACTGAGCGTGTGGAGCACACCTGAGATCACTATACCTGCAGGTAAGTCCACGACTTCCCGACAGCCAGCCCTCCACTGGGAGCTAACATGAAGGATACCTCAGGACACCTTCTTGCTTCTCTGGAAACTCTGAAAAGCCAAAAGACACCCACAGCGATCTATTCCAAGATGATCTAAGTGTAAACTGCAAGATGGGGGGCAAAAAGACAAACACACCCGCCGCAGTTCTTAACCTTGTACCTGACGGAGAACTCACAGAAAGTTCCTTTCTGCACCTGCCCATGCTCTGAGATTCCCAGACTCTTGCGCGTTTCTGTGCCATGGCTTCACCTGAGGCCAGAGGCGTCCTGGACGTGAGCCCTCTTATCCTGTAAGAATATCATCATAAAGTGCATTCATGTAAATGTGAGGTTTTCTTTTGCTTGAGTGGACAGTAGCACCTGTACCATTGAACTCATTTTGTATCAAAGCAAGTTTGCTTGCAGAAAAGCTATGAAATAAAACATGTCCCATAACTACATTGCTATGGAATTAATTTTTTTCCCCAGGGAAAAAAAGTCAGTGTATTTTTTTATGAGCAAATATCCATTTGGAGTGACCAAACGAGACTTAAAAATGGGTTTATTTTGATTTTCTCATCTGAAGTAATCATGTTCTGGTATTATATCTATATTTAATATAAACCTTTTAATTTATTATGTATACTCACATACTATAGGAAGATATTAGTATGCATTTAATAAAACATATTCACTTGAACATATGGCATACCTGATTATTTAAAGTGAACTTTTTCTGTTTGCTCTAAATAAAGCTTATATGGACGATCTCTCTTTACTAACAGTGTGATAGGCTAAGTTTGGGGGACAAAAAACACAGGGATATAATACATAAGAAATGATAAAATAACATTAACCATTCTATAAATATTTTTAATATGTACCAACCATGTGCCAGCCTCTGTTGGTGACACTGAGGCGCTCTTATATTCAAGGGGAAAAAGCTAATAACTAAATCACTAAAAAACATGAACTGAAACCAGGGGATGTATGACAGGGTAATGTAGTTACATTCCCTCCTGTGTACATTTAAAAATCAAATGATAAAATTTTCTTAACTATAAAAATGGCATCAAATATAATTAGAAGAATGGCAGATGGTTCCTTTGGGTATGACCGGTCACAGTTCTCCCTGTGACTTTGTAAATTCATTTCAGCACACGGCATTGGTGGCATTTGGGTTCAGGAGTTAATTAAGATAGTCTTGTGTTTTCCCCACGTGGTCTTTTTCATGGAGGCCAGCGTTGAATTGAAGGGCCTGGAGTCTCCGGAGACAGAAATTAGGTGCCGCTTTTAAGTGACTCCTTTCTCAAAGCATGGGTCTCAAGTGCATGCCCTTGATGGGAAGGGTGATTCTAACCTATGGGACCACTTGCTGTAATTCATGCGTTTGATTGTAAACACCTCATCTGAGAAGGCAGCTGAAATTGCTGTTACTCCTTTGGTGCTTTGCATAGGATCACATTTCCATTTCAAAGACAAATTTAAGGGAATAATTTTATCTGGGCTCATTTGAATGCTGCCCCTGATAAAGAGCTAGGGAATTTGCTTTTTGTAGTAGGAAGTGGTGAAAGATACTTCGAGAGTCCTAAGGAACTGCTTCCAGCTACCAGCAATTGTCCTCCTGGGGAGCTTTTCACACTTTGATGCCTGATATTTGTTTCCTCTTGAATGTTTGTTTCCCAGAGCCTCAGGCTGACTTCTGAGGTCCTCCTGGAAGTTTCCCTCCTCTTCGCTACACAGTTCCTTCTCTTTTCTTTTTGTCTTTCTTTCTTTTTTGTTTTCTTTCCTACTTTTTATTTTAAAAACATGACATTGGAATGAATCGCAATGCTAAACATCTTAAAGATTGGCTCTGTTAGAAGATAAACTGAGGCATACTAAGAATTTTTAGGAGATCTACGAAACAGACACAGACATAGAGAACAGACCCTGTGGTTGCCAAGTGGAAGGGGAGGGTGGGGTTAACTGATACAAACTATTATATATATGGTGGATAAACAAGGTTCTGTACAGCACAGGGAACTATATTTAATATCCTGTGATAAACCATAACGGAAAAGAATATGAAAAAGAATATATATATAAAATGGAATCACTTTGCTGTATAGCAGAAATTAACACAACATTGTAAATCAACTATTCTTAAATTAAAATTTTTATTAAAGAATTCTAAGAGTTTACTTGAGCAAAATCCAGTTCCAATCAGGCAGCGCCAAACCGGAAGTGGTTAGGAGTCCACCAACAGGAGAAAAAGCAGAGGCAGAGCCAGGAAATTATTGAATGGCTGTCACTTAGAGCCCAGTTGACTGTTTGTGATTGGCTGTCCTTAGGCTTTGATTTCATAACCTCGAGGCATTTACAGAACTAGATTTTGGTTTTTGTTTTTCTAAGCCCCTGAGGCATTAGAGCCACTTGGATCTAAAGGCCTCCTTGTTTAATTAATTGAACGGTTCTTAAGCGTTAAGGCAACTGAATCATGGAGTCGATTTTTTTGCCTTAAAAATAAATACTAATTCTCATGAAAAAATGGAGTGCAGAAGGGGATGGGCCTGGACAAATCTCAGATCTGGTTCCTTTTATGGCAAATAAGGGTGGAGGGGCTTGGAAGTGCCCTGTTGGCTGCTGGGGTTTGACCCGTAAAACAATGAAAAGGAAGAGAGGCAGGGAAAGGATCTTGTTTCCTTTTTGATCATTTTTTAAGCTTGCTTCACGTATTTGCAACAAGGGAAATCGGGATGAGGTACAGTCATTTACTCCTTTTTGGACAACGTGGTTTGAAATGCTTGTGCTTTTTTGTCAAACAAGTGATCTGATAGCACCAACCATACGTTTGCAAGTGCCCAAGCTACTGTGTGTGTCTCATGAGGTGGCCGCCTGGCCGGGAACTTACCTCTGGGGGCCCATGAAGAAGGCAAGGACACTAAACTTGTCTCTTAGTACTTTAGTAACTAGGTTTCCTTGAGTCTTGTTAGGGGTTAACTTGATGGTCACCAAAATCTACTTGGATGTGAATAGAGTCATAGATGAGTTGTATGGCTTTGTGAAGTATCTGACCTACCCTGCCCAACTGTACAACTTTGGTTGACTTCATATAATTTTGGTGCAATGGAGATCTTGAATATCTTGTCAGGATAAACGACAGCAAACATATGGAATCTTTCTGGCTTCTGCTTCCTATGTGCTAAATTAAGAACACATGCAAGGCACCCTGACTTCAGACTATACTACAAAGCTACAGTAATCAAGACAGTATGGTACTGGCACAAAAACATAAATATAGATCAAAGGAACAGGATAGAGTGAAGTAAGTCAGAAAGAGAAAAACAAATACTGTATGCTAACACATATATATGGAATCTAAGAAAAAAAAAAAGGTTCTGAAGAACCTAGGGGCAGGACAGAATTAAAGATGCTGACGTAGAGAATGGACTTGAGGACATGGGGAGGGGGAAGGGTAAGCTGGGATGAAGTGAGAGAGTGGCATGGACATATACACACTACCAAATGTAAAATAGATAGCTAGTGGAAAGCAGCCACATAGCACAGGGAGATCAGCTCTGTGCTTTGTGTCCACCTAGAGAGGTGGGATAGGGAGGGTGGGAGGGAGATGCAAGAGGGAGGAGATACGGGGATATATGTGTGTGTGTGTATATATATATATATATATATATATATATATATATATGATTCACTTTGTTATATATATATCTGATTCACTTTGTTATACAGCAGAAACTAACACACCATTGTAAAGCAATTATACTCTAATAAGAAAGATGTTAAAAAAAAAAACATGCAAAGCAAAATGTGTTCAAAGCAATTTCATATTCATTTACCCACACTTTTATTGTACCCCATTATTTGAAATTAAAGACTGCATAGGAGATGAGAATAAAAAGAGATTAAAAGTTTTCAAAAGTTATCCTCAGATAAAATATTCTTTTAAAAGTTCCTCACCCTAAAAGAGCGACTTTTGCCCCAGGGCAAAGACCAGGAATTTCAGTTGCCACAGCCTTATAGACTCTATCTTTTCTGCCAGTGGGTTCCCTACTTCTTTGACAGCATATTTCCAGCAATAAGAATTTTCTGAGCAAACTCTTCCAATGTGTTTATCAGATATTTTTTGCATATATTATCATTAGCTAATTTCTCAAGGTTCAATATAATCTTAGTGTCAGATTTACACTTAACAACACTGGTGTAGGAATATATACTTATTTCAAATAGTCTTGACAACTTTTTGGTCCAAATCTTGTCAAATCTGATGAGACCCTCCCTGGTTTAACTCATGATGTGACTGGGGGGGGCTTGTTCTAGGAGTGTCTTCTCTGCTTTTTCCTTCTTTGTTTCTTGCATTCTAAGTGTCTTAAATCCATAGTTTATTTGCAGGGATCTGTTTAAGCCACATTTGGTAAAGATTGTTTTGTTAAAAAGAGATGATAAAATGTGTTCATTCACCCTGCTTGACACAGTTAAAGTGCAGTCTACCACACATGCTGCGAGAACCACTGTGTCCACCTGTCACCTGGGGACACAGACACAGAGGATGCTGTGGGTGCCACCATAGGGCACATGTTACTGTTGGTCTGTAGTATGTCCATGGAGGTTGATTTCCTCCCCCTCCTTTTAGGTGAAATGTAAAACAGACATCTTGTTTTCATGCCACATCTGAACTTAGAGATCACTGTTCTACACTCTTTCTTTCTCCTCTGTTCCCAGTTATGTGAGAACACACACACACCTGTGCCAGCAGTTATATGTGATTATCTCCCTGCTTAGGTGTTCTCTGAAAATTTGAATTTAGTTCTGGCCCTTGTTACCTCTCACTTGTGCTACTACAGGACTGCCTGTTTATCGCCTCACTTTCAATGTCTTCTCCAGATGTTAGGCTGGAGGAATTGGTCCCATGGGGAGGGACAGGCCTTTCGATAATGAAGGACCAAAAGAAAGGGTGGTTAAGGTGGGAAAAGAGATACCCTTTAAACTTACACAGTTCTGTACGTCAGTTATATCACAATAAAACTGGAAGGGAAGAAAAGATGGAAAAAGAGAAGTTAAGGGAGTTACATTACCTAACTGCACTGACTTATTTCTCTCAGCAAATTAGAAGCCAGGGTGTCCTGCCTGGAGTTAAGGAAAAGGTCATAGGTTATGGTGTTTGAGTTGAGCCGAAAAGGTTTGAAATAGCTGAGACCGGGGACTGTAGTTACCCTGACCTACAGAGTGCAGCTGGGTGTAGGAACAGAGGGGGCAGAAGGTTAATTGAAAGTTAAGAGCTGAAATCAAGAGGTTTACAGACAAGCAAGAACTGAAAGAATTCAGCACCACCAAACCAGCTTTACAAGGAATGCTAAAGGAACTTCTTCAGGCAGAAAAGAAAAGGCCACAACTAGAAAGGAGGAAATTACAAAATGGGAAAGCTCACTGGTAAAGGCAAACATACAGTAAAGGTGGGAAATCATCCACACACAAATATATCAAAACCAGTAATTCTGAGAGTACAAATGCAGGATATTTGAAATCATTCGAAATTAAGAGATGAGCAAGTTAGGGAGCTTCCCTGGTGGTGCAGTGGTTAAGAATCTGCCTTCCAATGCAGGGGACCCAGGTTCAAGCCCTGGTCTGGGAAGATCTCACATGCTGCGGAGCAACTAAACCCATGCACCACAACTATTGAGCCTGCGCTCTAGAACCCGTGAGCTACAACTACTGAAGCCCACATGTCTAGAGCCCGTGCTGTGCAACAAGAGAAAACACAGCAATGAGAAGCCCGTGCACCACAATGAAGAGTAGCCCCCGCTCGCCGCAACTAGAGAAAGCCCATGCACAGCAGCGAAGACCCAACACAGCCAAAAATAAATAACTAAATAAATTTTTTAAAAGATGAATAAATTAAAACAGTCATATACATATAGATTGCTATACCAAAACCTCATGGTAACTGCAAGCCAAAAATCTATAACAGATATATACACAAAACAGAAAAAGGAATCCAAACACAACACTAATGATAGTCATCAAATCACAAGAGAACAAAAGTGAAAAGGAAGAAAAAAGACCTAAAAAACAAATCCAAAACAATTAATATCACAATAAGAACATACGTATCAATAATTACCTTAAATGTAAATGGATTCAATGCTGCAAACAAAAGACAGACTGGCTAAATGGATACAAAAACAAGACCCTATATATTCTATCAAACATTTGGAAAAGAGTTAACACTTATCCTTCTGAAACTATTCCAAAAAATTGCAGAAGGAACACTTCCATACTCTTTCTAAAAGGCCACCATTACCCTGATACCAAAACCAGACAAAGATACCACAAAAAAAGAAAATTACAGGCCAATAACACTGATGAACATAGACGCAAAAATCCTCAATAAAATACTGGCAAGCCAAACCCAACAATACATTAAAAGGATCATACACCATGATCAAGTGGGATTTATCCCAGGGATGCAAAGATTTTTCAATATCCATACATCAATCAATGTGCTACACCACAATAACAAATTGAAGTATACAAACCATATATGATCATCTCAATAGATGCAGAAAAAACTTTTGATAAAATTTGACATCCATTTATGATAAAAACTCTCCAGAAAGTGGGCATAGAGAGAACATACTCGACATTATAAAGACCATATACTACAAACCCACAGCTTACATTATACTCAATGATGAAAAGGTGAAAGCATTTCCTTTAAGATCAGGAACAGGACAAGACTGTCCACTCACACCACTTTTATTCAACATAGTTTTGGAAGTCCTAGCCACAGCAATCAGAGAAGAAAAAGAAATAAAAGGAACCCAAATTGGAAAAGAAGAAGTAAAACTGTCACTGTCTGCAGATGACATGATACTATTTATAGAAAATCCTAAAGACACTACCAGAAAGCTACTAGAACTCATCAATGAATTTGGTAAAGTTGCAGGATACAAAATTAATAAACAAATCTCTTGCAATTCTATACAATAAAAACAAAAGATCAGAAAGAGAAGTTAAGGAATTAATTAAGGAAACAATTTACCATTTCATTTACCATCTCATTTACCATTTCATCAAAAAGAATAAAATGCCTAGGAGACAAAAAATCTGTACCTACCTATGGAGGCAAAAAATCTGTACTCCGCACACTATAAAATGCTGATGAAAGAAATCAAATGTGATACAAACAGATGGAAAGATATACTGTGTTCTTGGATTGGAAGAATCAATATTGTCAAAATGACTATATTATCCAAGGCAATCTATAGATTCAATGCAATCTCTATCAAATTACCAATGGTATTTTTCACAGAATTAGAATAAAAAAGTTTTAGATTTATATGGAAACCCAAAAGACCTCGTATAGCCAAAGCAATCTTGAGAAAGAAAAACAGAGCTGGAGGAATCAGGCTCCCTGACTTCAGACTATACTGCAATGCTACAGTAATCAAAACAGTATAGTACTGGCACAAAAACAGAAATATAGATTAATGGAAGAGGATAGAAAGCCCAGAAATGAACCAACATACCTATGGCCAATTAATCTACAACAAAGGAGGCAATAATATACAATGGAGCAAAGACAGTCTCTTCAAAAAGTGTGTGCTGGGAAAACTGGACAGCTACATGTAAAAGAATGAAATTAGAATATTCTCTAACATAATTCACAAAAATAAACTCAAATTGGAGGAAAGATTTAAATGTAAACCTGATACTATAAAACTCCTAGAGGAAAACATAGGCAAACACTTTTTTTTTTCTAATAAGGAAGGTGGAGAGTTCTCCTCCACCTTTTTTTTAAATAAATAAATTTATTTATTTATTTATTTTTGGCTGCATTGGGTCTTCATTGCTGTGCACAGGCTTTCTCTAGTTGTGGTGAGTGGGGGCTACTCTTCGTTGTGGTGCATGGGCTTCTCATTGCAGTGGCCTCTCTTTGCACAGCATGGGTTCTAGGCATGTGGGCTTCAGTAGTTGCAGCCTGCAGGCTCAGTAGTTGTGGTGCACGGGCTTAGTTGCTCTGTAGCATGTGGGATCTTCCCAGACCAGAGTTCAAACCCATGTTCCCTGCATTGGCAGGCAGATTCTTAACAACTGTGCCACCAGGGAAACCCGGCAAACACTCTTTGACACAAATCGCAGCAATATCTTTTTGGATCCATCCCCCAGAGTAATGGAAACAAAAACAAAGATAAATAAATGAGACCTAATTAAACTTAAAATCTTTTGCACAGCAAAGCAAACCATAAAAAGAAAAGAAAACCTACAGAATGGGAGAAAATTTTTGCAAACGATGCAACCAACAAGGGATTAATTTCCAAAATACCTAAACAGCGCATATAGCTCAATATCAAAATAAAAAAACAAAAAAACAACCCAATAAAACAATGGGCAGAATGTCTATATAGACATTTCTCCAAAGAAGACACACAGATGGCCAACAGGCACATGAGAAAATGCTCAACATCACTAATTATTAGAGAAATGCAAATCAAAAGTACAATGAGGTATCACCTCACACCAGTCAGAATGCCCATCATCAAAATGGCCACAAATAATAAATGCTGAAGAGGGTGTGGAGAAAAAGGAACCCTCCTATACTGTTAGTAGGAATGTAAATTGGTAGAGCTACTATGGATAACAGTATAGAGTATCCTCTAAAAACTAAATATAGAGCTACCATATGATCCTGCAATCCCACTCCAGGACATGTATCCAGAGAAAACCATAATTTGAAAGGATACATGCACCCCATTTTTCATTGCAGCACTATTTACAATAGCCAAGACATGGAAGCAATCTAAGTGTCCCTCGACAGATGAATGGATAAGGAAGATGTGGTACATATATACAGTGGAATACTACTCAGCCATAAAAAATAATGAAATAATGCCATTTGTAGAAACATGGTTGGACCTAGAGATTATCACACTAAGTGAAGTAAGCCATACAGAGTAAGACAAATCTCATATGATATCCCTTATATGTGGAATCTAAAAAATAAAAAATATACAGATGAACTTATTTCCAAAACAGAAAGAGACTCACAGAATAGAAAACAAAATTTTGGTTACCAAAGGGGAAGAGGGAGGGGAGGAATAAAATAGGAGGTTGGGATTAACATATACACACGACTATATATAAAATAGATAACCAACTAGGACCTACTGTATAGCACAGAGAACTATACTCAATATTTTGTAATAACCTATGAGGGAGAAGAATCTAAAAAAGTATATATAGATATAGATCTATATAGATATAAAGCTGAATCTCTGTGCTGTACACGTGAAACATGATATTGCAAATCAATTATACTCCAATTAAAAAAAAAACTTTACCCAAAAGAAAACTCCAGTACCAGTTGTATTCTTTGGTGAATTCTAGCATTTAAAGGAAAAAAAAAAAAACAAATTTACAAAAATCCTTCTAGAAAATAGAAAAGGAAGAAACACTTCACAATTCATTCTATGAGGCATCACATTGATACCAAAGTCAAAGGCATTATAAGAAAAGAAAACTTTCAGTATTTCTTATGAATGTAGGCACAACAATCCTTTAAAAATTAGCAAATTAAATACAGCAGTATATGATAAGAAAAATACATCATGACAGTTATGGACTGAATTGTTTTCCCCCCAAATTCATAGGTTGAAGCCCTAACCCCCAATGTAATGTAGTTGGAGATAAGGCCTTTAAAGAGATAACTAAGGTTAAATGATATCATAAAGATGGAGCCCTAGAGACATGAAAGATCTCTCTCTCTCTCTCTCTCTCTGCACATGCACAGAGGAGAGACCATGTGAGGATTCAGCAAGAAGGACCATCAGCAAGCCAAGAAGAAAGGTCTCACCAGAAACCAACCCTACTAGCATCTTGATCTTGTGAGGAAATAAATTTCTGTTCTTTAAACCATCCAGTCTGTGCTATTCTGTTATGCCAGTCCTAGAAGACTAATACAATGACCAAATAGAGTTTATCCCAGGAAAGTAAGGTTGGACTAACATTAGAAAACTAAGCACTTTTTTTTCACTATATTAACCAATTAAAAAATAAGAAAAACTGTATGATAACCTCAACAGATGCAGAAAAATCATTTGACAATCTTCAAAAATCACTCATGAGAACAAATGTTTCAGCAATGCAGGAGTGGAAAAGAACTTTCTCAACCTGATAAAGAACAGCTAACATTATACTTAATGGTGAAAGATTGATTGCTTTCCCTCTAAGGTCATAAATGAGGCAAAGATGTTCTCTCTCACCACTCCCATTCCACATCTTACTGGAAGCTAAGTCCAGTACAAAAGGGTAGTAAAAGAATAAAAGATGTATAGATTGGCAAAGAGGAATGAAATTATTTTAATTCTCAGGTGACAACATTGTCCACATAGAATATCCTATGGAATTTACAAAAAAGCTACAGGTGACTTTAGCAAGGTCCCTGTATATAAAGTAAATATGGAAAAATCAGTTGTATTTCTACATACTAATAGTAGCTGAAAAACAATACAAATTATAATAGCAAAAAACTAAAGTACTTAGGGATACATTTAACAAAACGTACAAAAATTGTACACAAACTACAGAACATTGAGAAAAATGTAAAACAAAAAGTGGAGAGATGCTATATTTATGGATCAGAAGAGTTAATATTGTTAAGATGTCAATTATCCTCCAATTAATCTGCAAATCTAATATAATCTCAAGCCAAATTCCAGCAAATTTTCTTTTGAGGAAATTGATAAGACTTTCTTAAAAAAAAAAAAAAGAGGAGCTGGGGTTTTTTCAGTCAGGCTCAACGGGAAGAGCAAGGGATTGAAGCAGTGGGAAGAAGCAGAGGGGGTAGGATGGAATCAAGTTTTAGGGTACCCAGAGAAAAGAGTTTGGGAGGAAGGCACACTGTGGATAGGTGTTTGGATCAGGTTGGTGGAAGGCTAGAGCATTAGGGCTGAGAGCACAGGAAAAGATGTATGACCAAGAGGGACATATTTTGGGGCATTGTCTAAGGGTTGCAAGAATGTGAATTTTGGTGGCCTCAGCATTTCATTAAAAATTAGTCTCAGCTGTTCCAAGTCTGTTGATTTTTATTGTGCTTGTAGTTGAATCTCCATGAAGAAAGCAATAATAGTCATCTCATAGGGTGGGGGAGTGTGGAAGGGCCTGCATTTCAGCTGGGATTGGTTGTGCTTCAAAGCTCCAATGAGGCTGAAGTGTGTGCTTGGCTTTTCAATAAGACAGAAATCTCAGGAAAATGGTTCGTTGATATATGCCTATTAGATCTGGCTGTGGGCATGACTTAAAAATGGATTACCATAAAAACTACATTTCTGAAAGAAGGATTAAGTAGGTAGAAAAATGTACATGGTTATGTTTTTGATTCCTAGTGTAGAAAAGTTTGTTTCAAAAGTAACCAGTCAGTGGATGTGGGATCTGGTCACCGAGTCACAAAATACCTGCTTGAGAGCTGACCAGTGAATTCGGAGGAACAGAATCGGTTTGAAGCAATGTCTTGAGATATAAAGTATAAACTTTACAATGCCATATCTGATCATGGATTAATTTAGAATTCTTTCTCATGGGTAATCTTCTGCTTTTTTAGGTTCTTGATTATGCCCAGATTGATTTTTTAAAGTCGGTTTTGGTTTATAAAGCTCTTCACATGAATATATATCTTATATGAGGTTCCCAGCCAGTCATTGAAATAGTAGATAAGTACTATTTGAATTTTACGGATAATTTAAACAAAGCTAGAGAGGCTGTTATTTCTCCAGGCTCACACAGCTAAAAATGACCCAGTAGATAAATATTTTCCTGCCGAGACCAGTAATCATCCCACTACACCTCACCATTACACCAGGGCCTCTGTGCTCCTAAGATGGTGACTTCATAAGGAAGGCATGGTCACGAACTCTTGGGAACCACACCACATCTGCATTTTCCAGAGACACAAGCTTCACCTTGAGATAGGTTTAGACTTTTCTCTGGAGTGCTGGAAGTGTCTTGGGTTCCATAGCTAGATTAATTTTCCATTTTTTCATGTCTCATCAAATTATCTCCTTCCAAAAACGTAGTGACCTTTTAAAATTGGTTCACTGAGTAAGACGGTCTGCTTCGAGGCAGCTAATATTTAACACTATTTTCTCTCTGACCATCAAAAGATGTGTCATGAGTTCCCCTGGGAAGTGGCTTCATCAGTTAGTTGTCAAAGAGTCCTGATTCCTCTTGCTGTCAGATAGGTATCCTGAATGACTTAATGCAAATGAAACTTTTGAATATTCTAGTTTTTGCTTAAGTTCATTGGTAATATATATGGATAAATGTTGGAACTCTTCACTGACTATGTCATGGTGTAGTGTTTTAAAAATTTATTTTATAGGGAGTGTGGGAGGGAGGGAGACGCAAGAGGGAAGAGATATGGGAACATATGTATATATATAACTGATTCACTTTGTTATAAAGCAGAAACTCACACACCATTGTAAAGCAATTATACCCCAATAAAGACGTTTAAAAAAATTTTATTTTAGATGTGGAGGCATATATAATGTGACCTAACCAAAAAAGTTTTAATAAAAGTATACAAGGAAGGATGTACATTTTTCCTGCTTCAGTTTTGGTTAGTTTGACTACAGGGCTTTATAAGGTGGTCCAAGGCATTTACCTTGATTCTATCACTCAAATATATTTCAAATCATATTAGTTCTTTTTTTTTTTTTAAAGATTTAATTTTATTTATTTTTGGCTGCATTAGGTCTTCATTGCTGCACTCGGGCTTTCTCTAGTTGCGGTGACTGGGGGCTACTCTTCCTTGCGATGTCTTCTCTTGTTGCGGAGCACCGGCTCTAGGCACACGGGCTTCAGTAGTTGTGGCTCATGGACTCAGTAGTTGCGGGTCACAGTCTCTAGATCACAGGCTCAGTAGTTGTGGCTCATGGGCTTACTTGCTCCATGGCATGTGGGATCTTCCCGGACCAGGGCTCGAGCCTGTCTCCCCTGCACTGGCAGGTGGATTCTTATCCACTGTGCCACCAGGGAAGTCCTGTTAGTACTTTCTTTAGTGTATATTCTTTTGTGTGTATTCTTTTGCTTACTCTTACTCTCACACACCTCTGAAAATGTATCTTTTAAGTATCAGTGTCAGAATAATTTGTTTTTTGTCAAAACATGTTTGAAATGTAGTTAATTCAGTGAAGAATTTTTATTTAGGACATTCCTTTGATTTATATTGACTGCATTTGGGGAGTAGGATACTTTATACATTCAATGATACATTTTATTATCAACTTCTGATGATAATTTTACACTTGTTAGTTACAGAAAGTGTAGTAAATACATAAAAGTAAAAAGAGTAAATAAAATCACCTATCATCCCAATACTTGGAATAAATCACTGATAAATTTGAGGGGTGATCATTATTTTGAATTTCTGATGTCATACTGTATTTCCATTTTGGTATCTCCAACTACATATTTAAAATTAAAAAGGCCAAAGGCATTGTAAGTTATCCAGTTATTTTAGTCTTTAAAACTGGAAATAGGGTGATACTTGTATTGCTTTTTATTGCTGGACAACAGTTGCCTGAGAACTCAGTGATTTCAAACAACTTATTTCGCAGTTTGTGTGAACAAGAATTCAGGCAAACTCGTCTGGGTTCTCTGTTTCAAGGTCGCTTACAAGGCTGCAGTCAAAGTTCCAGCTGGGGCCACAGTCATCTGTGTCTCATTTCATTTGAGGCAGGATTTATTTTCCAGTTCACTCCTTGGTTGGTTGGTTGTCAAGATTCCATTCCTCGTGGGTTGTTGGACTAAGGGCCTCAGTTCCTTGCTAGCTGTTGGCTGGAGGCCACCCTCCTCATTTCCTTGCCACATGGGCCACTCCAGCATGGCAGTTTGCATCATCAAAGTGGGCAAACCAAGGAGGCAATAGAGTCCAAAGTCACAGTCTTCCACAACCTAAGCTTAGAAATTATGTCCTATCACTTTAGCCATATTTTCTTAGTCAGGAGCAAATCACAAGGTCCAGCCTACATTCAAGGGCAGGGGCCTGAACCAGGAAGAAATAGCAAATATGAACAGACAAATCACAACTACTGAAATTGAAACTGTGATTTAAAAACTCCCACAGACTGAAGTCCAGGACCAGATGGCTTCACAGCCGAGTTCCATCACACGTTTAGAGAAGAGTTAACACCTATCCTTCTGAAACTCTTCCAAAATACTGCAGAGAAAGGAACATTCCCAAGTTCATTCTATGAGGCCACCATCACCCTAATACCAAAACCAGACAAAGATACAATGAGAAAAAGAAAATTACAGGCCAATATCACTGATGAACATAGACACAAAAGACTTCAACAAAACACTAGCAAACTGAATCCAGCAACACATTAAAAGTATCATACGCCATGATCAAGTGAGATTTTTCCCAGGGATGGAGGGATTCTTCAATATATGGAAATCAATGTGATACACCACATTAACAAACTGAAGAATAAAAACCATATGATCATCTCAATAGATCCAGAAAAAGCTTCTGACAAAATTCACCATCCATTTATGATAAAAAACAAAAAAACAAAAACAAACCCAACTCTCCAGAGAGAGAGTTTGGTAAAGTAGCAGGATACAAAATTAATACACATAAATCTCTTGCATTCCTATACCTAACAATGAAAGATCAGAAAGAGAAATTAAGGAAACCATCCCATTTACCATCGTAACAAAAAGAATAAAATACCTAGGAATAAACCTACCTAAGGAGTCAGAAGACCTGTACTCTGAAAACTATAAGATACTGTTAAAAGAAATCAAAGATGACACAAACAGATAGAGAGATATACCATGTTCTTGGATTGAAAGAATCAATAATGTGAAAATGACTGTACTACACAAAGCAATCTACAGATTTAATGAAATCCCTATCAAAATACCAACAGCATTTTTCACACAATTAGAACAAAAAACTTTACAATTTGTATGGAAACACAAAAAACCCTGAATAGCCAAAGCAATCTTGAGAAAGAAAAACAGAGCTAGAGGGATCAGTCTCCTGGACTTCAGACTATACTACAAAATTACAGTAATCAAAACAGTATGGTGCTTGCACAAAAACAGAAATGTAGATCAATGGAACAGGATAAAAAGTCCAGAGATAAACCCACACACATATGATGACCTAATCTCTGACAAAAGAGGCAAGAATATACAATGGTGAAAAGACAGTCTCTTCAAAAACTGGTGCTGGGAAAACTGGACAGCTACATGTAAAAGAATGAAATTAGAACATCCCCTAACACCATACACAAAAATAAACTCAAAATGGATTAAAAATCTAAATGTAAGGCTGGATACTTTTAAACTCTTAGAGGAAAACATAGGCAGAACACTCTCTGACATAAATTTCAGCAAGATCATTTTTGATCCACCTCCAAGAGTAATGAAAATAAAAACAAAAATAAACAAATGGGACCTAATTAAACTTAAAATCTTTTGCACAGTGAAGGAAACCATAAACAAAACAAAAAGACAAGCCTCAGGATGGGAGAAAATATTTGCAAATGAAGCAACTGACAAGGGATTAATCTTCAAAATATACAAACAGCTCACTATCCAAAAAAAACAACAACAAAAAATCCAGACATAAAATGGGCAGAAGATCTAAACAGACATTTCTCCAAAGAAGACATACAGATGGGAAAAAAGTATGTGAAAAGATGTTCAACATCACTATTAGAGAAATGCAAATAAAAACTACAGTGAGGTATCACCTCACACCAGTCAGAATGGCCATCAACAAAAAAAATCTATAAACAATAAATGCTGGAGAGGGTGTGGAGAAAAGGGAACCCTCCTACCCTGTTGGTGGAAGTGTAAATTGATACAGCCACTATGGAGAACAGTATGGAGGGTCCTTAAAAAACTAAAAATAGAGCTACCATATGATCCAGCAATCCCATTCCTAGGCATATGCCTGGAGAAAACCATGATTCAAAAAAGATACATGCACCACAATGTTCACTGCAGCACTATTCACAATAGCCAGGACATGGATGTAACCTAAATGTCCATCAACAGAGGAATGGATAAAGAAGAGGTGGTACATATATACAATGGAATATTACTCAGACATAAAAATGAATGAAATAATGCCATTTGCAGCAACATGGATGGACCTAGAGATTGTCATACTGAATGAAGTAAGTCAAACACAGAAAGACAAGTAGCATATGATATCATTTATATGTGGAATCTAAAAAAATTGTACAAATGAACTTATCTACAAAACAGAAGTAGAGTCACAGATGTAGAAAACAAACTTATAGTTACCAACGGGGAAGGGGGGAGGGACAAATTGGGAGACTGGCATTGACATATATACACCACTATATATAAAATAGGTAACCAACATGGACCTACTGTATAGCACAGCGAACTCTACTCAGTACTCTGTAATGACCTATATGGAAAAAGAATCTAAAAAACAGTGGATATTTGTACATGTATAATTGATTCACTTTGCTGTACACCTGAAACTAACACAACATTATAAATCAACTATACTCCAGTAAAAATTTTAAAAATAAAAATTATGGCTTTCCCATGGAAAAAAAAAGTATGACACATCAAAAGTCAATGACTTGTTCAACACAATCTAGATCGGAAGAGGAATGTTTCTTCAAAACTCTACTAAAGAGTTACTCATAATAATACTGGGAAATGAGCCACACAAACATCTGAAACAGGTTAGAGTACAAAAGGGCATCAGTGGCTCCCTAAAAGGACAACAGAGAGGCACAGGGCTGTTAATGAACAGCATTCTCCAAATACGGTGAGAGGGTGGATGGGGGAAGTAATGAGAACCACCTCAGCCCATCTTGGTTAAATGTTGCCTTGCCTCATTCTTCTTCTCTGAATCCCCTCCCCTTGTAATGCTGGACCCTCCAAGTTGCTGTTACATGGACACATTCGATTCTCTCCACTGGGGACACCCAGTTCTCATGGCTGGGGTACATGTGCTTGTGGTCATTGGCACACAAGTGTGCCTCTGCTGACCTAGGAACTCCCAGGAATTAACTAACTGGTGGGGGTTAATCTCATTCACATTTTCTTCCAAGGGATTCCACATATGCAGCACACACATTTTAAAGACCCATACTCTTATGAAGCAGGGGAAAAAAGTTTGGCAGCAGATAAAACGTGCCTCTAGGCCCTCCCCACTTGTATCATGTCCGTGTGTGGTTTGACATTTGATTTGTGCCGGTGAGATCACATTCATATTCAGAGGAACTGTTTCATAGGGTTTCCTAGAAAACACCTTGTGAACAGGCAGTGTTTTGTGTACTTCGAACCAAAGTTCATCCAGTAAATTTTATATATAGTGAAGCAATGCTAGTTGGAGATTTTTGCAGCAGCCATGAGCCAGCTTGCCTATGAATTACTGTTAAACAGTCCATAAACAATTGAGATAGCACTGTTCATACCATATACATACATACATTGGCTTTCAGAGGCCAGAGTGGTTTTTTGAGTTTTCATTACTTCTAGAGAAAAGCCAAAAGATACTGACGCCATTTTGGAGAGATTGACTCCTCGCATCCCCCACACACTGTTGACAGTCCTGAAAGGCTGGCAGGAACCGGACATTCTTGCATGATTCTCTGTGCCAAAAACTATGTTTTCTCAATTTTCATCCAACCCTTTCAGGAAGGAGTTATCCCAAACTGCTGGTTAGGAATAACCAGCAAGATCACTAGCTAATAAATTAATAATAATAATTAGCTAATAAGTTTACCAGCCCTGTTCTGGCTGAACCAAAGTCTATGTGGTCTTTCCATGGCAAGTACTATGTTGTGTGAGCCATTATTTTTCAGACTTATTTTTTGTGTCCTGGCCCACATCTTATTCATCAGTTTCTTGTCTTACTTGTTCCTAATTTGAGTGCTTTAGCAACTTAAAAAACCTAAGCATATATTCTCCCCCATCCTGCTTCTCCCACCACCACCAACAACAAAAATGAAACAAAACACATATTTTAAAAAATAGAATTCACCCAGTTTATGCAAACATTCCTTCCCTGAGAGTGACATATGGGGAGAGATCAGAAAGACAAAGGCAGAAGGATTTAAGATGCCAACCGGGAAGCAACAAGAAATGTGGGTCTTTAACACTGTGAAGTCAAGTCAAATTGCGGAACTGGTTTGTGCTCAGCTTTGCAGGAAAATCCTTGGGTTTAGAGGATAATATGTAAACACTGTTTAGGATTAGGCTGAATTACGGTTCTAAGTGGGTGGAGGAGTCCATCTTCTGTGCCAAGAATCAGTGATCTTGGTTTAGAGTTCCCTCCTATCTCTTTGACATGTGGTGCTTGGGTGTCTTAAGATTGAGGATGGCTTCTGGAGTGAAGCATCTTTTTCTTGCCCACTGCCAGGTAGCTGCTTTCAACCTGGGTATATGGCTATAAATGCAAGAACTACAACATGATATCATGTGAACCTACCAACAGGTTTGTGGGAAAATACTAGGGAAGAACAATCACCTGATTCTAGTATACATTCTAGAACACATATTTGAAAATGCAAAATAAATCTTATCTATTTTTATACAGAACTCAGCATACTGCAAAGACCATTGATATTTGTCATTTACCTTCTGGTCATGCCTCCCTGTGAGGTAGATTAATCACTAGAGTGATTAATCACCTGGTCACCCATGTTGTCTGGTAATTGACCTGAGTGATGGTGACCAAACAATTGCTGATAAGAACGCCCCCCCCCCCCACACACACTCCAATATAACTCTACATAGCGGGGATCTCTTTTAGTTTTTAAACCTAAAAGTCCTTAGTCATTCTTGGGTTTCTATATCATGGAGTATTTAAAAAACAATTAGAAGGAGATGAAGCATTAGAGGAGTGCGAAAGCAATCTGGACATGCAAGATTGATGACCTACATGCAGAAGTGGAAATTTAACAAGTTTTATAAATGGGAATGAGAAAACCAAACGTAGGATATAAGGTAGTTTTTTCCTCTTATTTATGCAATGGATAAATTTGAGTTGACAGCTCAGTGGCAGTCGGTTAATGATGTGTAAATGACCTTGAGCTACATTAATAGAAATGCAGTGCCCAGCACAGAGGAGTTGGAGGAAGTCCTGCTCCACTGCGGTACCTCATTATAAGATGTGGGCACCCTGACGCTCTGCAGGTGAGGGGCCAGGATGCGGTTCTGAGCCATATCAGAAACGGACATCATAATATGAAAGAATGAGATTTTATGTGTGTTTTAACAGAAATACGTGCAAGTTAGTTATTCCAAAGAAATCTATTTTTGCAAGAAAACTACACAGCTTGTATCCTGCTTACTTGAATTACAACACATTAGTGAAATCACAGTTAACAAATTACTTATCACAAGTTTGATGACAAAATTCTCTTAAACTTTTAAGTGGAATAACAAATCATTTTCTGACAACTAACTTTTATTCTTATAAAAAACAAACATACTCTCAAGGTTACAGCTACTGTAGTTAAGAAATAACTATTAAAACCTCTGAATATTACAGGAATACTCTTTATACTTTTAAGATGACAGACTTAGGGACCTGACTTCATGAAGACTAGAGACCGAATATATGTAATCAGCTGGTAAACATCCTCTAACCACTTCTCTGACATTCCTCCCCATCCCCTAAGAAAGGGGTAAGAGCAATCTTAGTATTTTACCCTTGTGAAAACAGTCTTCTCTAGATTTCTGTTATTATTCAGAATTGTGGAATTGTCGCCCTTTTCACTGGGCTGAATAACATTCTGAAGGACCACCAGTGCATAGAAGACAGATCTTTATTTCACCACGAGAAACAACTCTCTATCCATTTCAGCTGCCCAAAAGTGGCTGCTTTGGGAGAAGAATTGCCAGAAAAAATACAGGACACCAGCTAAATTTGAATAATGATGAAAAAATTTTAGTATAAATAAGTCCCAAACATTGCATTAGACATTCTTATACTAAACATCATTCACTGTTTATCTGAAATTCAAATTTAATCCTGTATTCTTATTTGCTATATCTAGCTACCTATTTGGAAATGGTTGTATTTCCAGGTGCTGTGATTAAAAACACTAATGATTACATGGAGATGTGATATCAAGATTCCAAGAGTCAGAGAGTACAGTTGGGGTTGTATGGAGAGTGGGGTCCAGATATCATCTTCATGGGTGTCTCCTTTGAGTTCAGAGCTGGGCTAGGTGTTGGGGGGAGGGACCAAATGACTCTACAGTTCATGACTTTGACGGAACAGTGGCTTTTTATGATCTTTCCATTTTCTTTGTTTCTTGTTCCTTTGGCAGGGTCAACTCACTGCTCTCCAGCCCCTAGTAGGTCCAGAGGACAGTGGAGAGTGCAAAAGAGAATGACATTTTTCTCCTTATTAATATTTCTTGAACGGTGTTGGTGGTGGAGATCCTTGGGAACACATCTACATGGACGATTGTGTTCCTACCAGGAATTCTGGAATTTTCACAACCAAGATGCAGCATGTCCAATAGATTTTTCTGTTTTGTTCCCAAAAGAATATGGCATAAGAAGAATTCTTTCTAGAGAAGGAGATTAGAATAAATAAATTCTGGCAGACTCTCCAAATCACATAAGATAAGTTAAAAGTTGGCCCTATTTTGAGGTTGACGAATCCATTGCTTTGGAAACATTTCTTAATGTTTCTGAAGAAAACACTTTAGAAGGATTCTTGCTTAGTGGATGCCTTACAGTATATAGTATTAACGATCTGTCACATGAAATCCTGAAGTCACTCCACACTGATAATTGACAAACAAAAGTTCAACTGAGGCCCTTTTCAAATTTGGTTCTCCCACGCAGGCTGATCTGTTTACTGGAGACTGTTGTTAAGACTGTAAAAACAATTGGTCTGGGTGCTGGGACAGAGTGCAGGCTGCCCAAGGCATGAAGATCCAGTTTGCATATGCTTGCTGATAGTGATGTTGCTGTAGATGTATTTTTAGGTTACAATGATGAAGAAAATGACAATGCCCCCAGAAAGTTGGGGCCACAGTCATAATGTCTTCAGGGAACCAATATACAAGAAAAATACCCAATTTATGAAATGTTTTCATTATTTTAACTGGTAGAAACCGGCTTTCCCTTAAAATAAGACTCTGTTAATGTTCCCTGAAAACTGAAAAATCTGACAGTACAAGAGAGAATTTAAAATATATATACTTTTAGGAGTTTAGCCAAAGATGGTGGAGTAGGAACTCGAGCTCGCCTCCTCTCACGAGCAAAACAAAATCACAATTAACTGTGGAACAACCATCAATAAAAAAGACTGAAACCTACCAAAAAAGATATTCTACATCCAAAGACATAAAGAAGAAACCACAATGAGATGGTAGGAGGGGCACACTCACAATATAATCAAATCCCATACCACCCAGGTGGGTGACCCACAAACTGAAGAATAATTATATCACAGAAGTTCTCCCACAGGAGTGAGAGTTCTGAGCCCACATCAGGCTCCCCAGCCTGGGGGTCTGGCATTGGGAGGAGGAGTCCCCAGAGCATTCAGCTTTGAAGGCCAGTGGGGCTTGATTGCAGGAACTCCACAGGACTGGGGGAAAGAGAGATTCCACTATTGGAGGACACACACAAAGTCTCATGCACACTGGGACCTAGGGAAAAAGCAGTGACTTCATAGGACCCTGGGCCAGACCTACCTGCTGGTCTTGGAGGACCTCCTAGGGAGGCAGAGAGTGGCTGTGGCTCACTGTGGGGGCAAGAACACTGGTGGTAGAGGTATTGGGGAGTATTCATTGGCATGAGCCATCCTGGAGACCAACATTTTGGCATCAAGACCTGGCCTCACCCAACAGCCTGTAGGTTCCAGTGCTGGGATCCCTCAGGCCAAACAACCAACAGGGTGAGAGCACAGACCCTCCCATCAGCAGAAAGGATGCTTAAATACTTCCTGAGCCCACAGCTGCTTCTAACCAGAGGCCTTAACATGGCCCTGCCCGCCAGAGGGACAAGACCCACCTCCTCCCACCAGGAAGCCTGAACAAGCCTCTAGACCAGCCTCACCCACTAGGGGGCAGACACCAGAAGCAAGAAAACTACAATCCAGCAGCCTGCAGAACTGAGTCCATAAACACAGGTCAGAAACTACCCTGGGACCAGTTGGTCCCTGGCCCTTGGGTGAGGAGAGAGGAGTGTACTCCTGGGACACATAGGACATCCCCTACAGAGGGCCACTTCTCCAAGGCCAAGAAACACTACTAACTTTTCACATACATAAAAATACAAATAGACATTTAGACAAAATGAGACTGCAGAAGAACATGTTCCAGATGAAGGAACAAGATATAACCCCAAAAGAACAACTAAGTGAAGGGGAGATTAATAATCTACCCTAGAAAGATTCCAGAATAATGATCATAAAGATGATCCAAGAACTCGGGAAAAGAATGGATGCACAGAGTGAGAAGTCACAAAAAGTTTTAAGAAAGAGCTAAAAAATATAAAGAACAACCAAACAGAGTTGAAGAATTCAATAACTGAAATGAAAAATACACTAGAATGAATCAATAGCAGAATAAGTGAGGAAAAAGAATGGATAAGTGAGCTGAAAGACAGAGTGGTGGAAATCACTGCTGTGGAACAGAAAAAAGAAAGAAAAGAAACGAAGACAGTTTAAGGGATCTCTGGGAAAACATCAAATGCACCAACATTCACATTATAGGGGTCCCAGAAAGAGACAAAAGGCCTGAGAAAATATTGGAAGGAATAATAGCTGAAAACTTGCCTATCATGAGAAAGGAAACAGTCATCCAAGTCCAGGGCCCACTGAAGAGTCCCATACAGGATTAACCCAAGGAAGAACATGCCAAGATACAGAGTAATCAAACTGACAAAAATTAAAGATAAAAGAGAAAATATTAAAAGCAACAAGGGAAAAGCAACAAATAATATATAAAGGAATCCCCAAAAGTTTATCTGCTGATTTTTCAGCAGAAACACTACAGGCTGGAAGGGAGAAGCATGACATATTTAAAGTGATGGAAGGGAAAAACCTACAACCAAGAATACTCTACTCAGTAAGTCTCTCATTCAGATTTGACAGAGAAATCAAAAGCTTTGACAGACAAGCAAAAGCTAAAAGAATTCAGCACCACCAAATCAGTTTTACAACATGCTAAGGGAAATTCTCTAGGCAGAAAAGGCCACAACTAGAAACAAGAAAATTACAAAATGGAAAAGCTCACTGGTGCCAGCACATTGCCAACATGCAGAGGCAGGGCTGAAACCATAGCTGAGCCCCAGGGGCTGTGCAACTTAAGAAGTAGGGCTGAAGTCTCTCCTGGCAGCTGTGTGAGCTACGAATTTACACCTCCACTGCGAGCTTTCCACCAGGTTTGTAAACTCAGCACCTGTGGGACATCTGAATGGAGAAAGTGTGCTCCTGGGGCGGGGACGGGTCTGGCCTTAGCAGCTGTGGGCTTTGTAGGTGCCTGCAGATGGGCTGAGCCAGGGTCTGGGCTGCCTCCATAGCTCCCACGGTGGGTCCAGCTGCATGAATACTGCAGTCCTGGGACCTGACTTCAGTGGATCTGTGCTAGTGGCCTTGTGAAAACAATGTCTGAGGGACACCAGGGCCAATTGCCAGCATTCCCACATTTGAGGCAGGGCTGAGGGAAGTGCCAACAACAGTGTACTTTATGAGCCTGAGCAATAGGTGACAGGCAACACAACAGAGTGCACTCACCAGTGTGCAGCTCTGGTGAGGGATACTCAGTGGCTCCTCTCTCAGTGCGGGAGCTCCAATTCTGCCTACTTTGCACTGTAGCTCAGAAAAGCAGCTCAGAAACAGATCTGGGAACTTCCACTCCAAACTAGTCCCCAACAGGGCTGTGACAACTACAGAGCAAAGAGAAGGACGCACTCAACATCCAGTGCAGGTTTTGGTCACCATAACACCAGTCACACCACCTATCAAGGGGATAATGGCCAGCACACAATGAGGAAACACGTGGCAGTCATCCACACTAAAAACAGCCCTCACACCAAAAATATTAAACCCACACAAGCTGCACAGTGACACTTCCACATAAAAGTAGCTCTCTAAGACCACAGTAGATAATTGTTTTTCCTAAACTCACAGAGTAAGAGAATAATGAGTAAAATGAAGAAGCAGAGGAACCACTCCCAGTTAAAAGATCAAGAGGATTCCCCTGAAAGAACAAAGAATGATACAGACCTCTTCAGTCTAATAGACACTGAGTTCAAAAAGGAGATAATGAAAATACTGAAGGAATTAAGAAAGGCTAGCAACAGAAATTCAGAGTACTGTAAAAAGGAACTAGAAACCATAAAGAGGAGCTAAGAAAAATTAGAAAACTAATTCACTGAGACAAAAGCTGAGTAAAGGCAATGAATAGCAGAATGAAAAACGCAGAAGAATGAATAAGTAATCTGGAAGATAGTATAATGGAAATCACCCAATCAGAACAGCAGATAGAAAGCCAAATGAAAAAAAAAATGAAAGCAATATAAGAGACCTATGGGATAATATGAAGTGAGCCAACCTATGCATAATAGAATTCCAACAGAAAGAGAAAATGGGATCGAAAATGTATTTAAAGAAATTATGGCTGAAAACTTCCCCAAACCTAAAGAAGGAAACAGATACCCAAGTACAGGAAGCACAGAGGGTCCCAAACAAGATGAACCCAAACAGACCTATGCCAAGACATATTATAATTAAAATGGAAAAAGTTAAAAAGAGGCAGCAGGAGAAAAATAAAGAGTTAGTTACAAGGGAACCCCCATAAGGCTATCAGCTGACTTCTCTACAGAAATACTGCAGGCCAGAAGGGAGTGGCAAGATATATTCAAAGTCCTGAAAGGGAAAAACCTGCTCTACCCAGCAAGATTACCATTTAGAATAGAAGGAGAGATAAAGAATAACTCAGATAAGAAAAAAATAAAAGAACACAGCAGTACTAAACCTATACTCAAAGAAAGGTCTTCTCTAAATAGAAAAGAAGCAAGAATCTATAGGAAAGAGAAAAATCACAATTAGAAAGTAAATCACTTAAATAAGCCAGTATACAGATTTAAAAACAATAAAAAATAAAATTTTGTGAAAGCAATGATAACTATGATGAACAGCAAAAGGATAAATATGAATATGTAAAAGGAGACATCAAAACCATAAAATGTAGAGGAGGAGAGTAAGAAAATGTAGATTTTGTTTTAGAATGTGTTTGAGCCTATATGACTATCAGTCTAAAGCAAATAGATACAGTAATGGGTTAACATATTTGAAAAACAGGATAATTACAAATCAAAAACATACCAAAGAAGTCATAAAAACCAAACAGAAGAGAACACAAGCATAATACAAATGAAAATCAAGCCACAAAAGGAAAAACAAAGAGAAAAAGAAAGGAACAAAGCAGAAACACAGAATCAACTTAAAAACAAGGTTTAAAATGGCAACAAATACATATCCATCAATCATTACCTTACACGTCAATGGACTAAATGTACCAATCAAAAGACATTAGAGTGGCAGATTGGATAAAAATATGCTGACTACAAGAGACCCACTTTAGGTCAAAAGACACACATAGATTGAAAGTGAGGGGATGGGAAAAGATATTTCATGCATACAGAAATGACAAGAGAGCGGCAGTTGCAATACTCATATCTGACAAAATGGACTTTAAAACAAAGGCCATAAAGAAAAATAAAGAAGGACACTATACAATGATAAAAGGATGAACATAAGAAGTGGATACTACATTCATCAACATATATGAACCCAATATAGGAGCACCCAAAAGCATAAATCAAATACTAACAGACATAAAGGGAGAAATTGGTGGGAGTACAATAATTGTAGGAGACTTTAACACCCCACTCACATCAGTGGACAAACCTTCTGGACAGAAAATCAATAAGGCTACAGAGATCCTAAATGATACAATAGAACAGTGAGATGTAATTGAAATTTTCAGGACATTACATCTCCCCAAACCAGAATACACATTCTTTTCAAGTGCACATGGAACATTCTCTAGGATTGACCACATACTACGGCACACAACAACTTTCAACAAATTTAAGAACATAGAAATGATTTCAAGTATCTCTTCTGACAACAATGGCATGAAACTAGAAATCAACCACAGAAAAAGAAATGAGAAAAAACCCATTACATGGAGACTAAACAACATGTTACTGAAAAACCAATGGGTCCATGATGAATCAGAGGAAAATAAAAAATACCTTGAGACAAATGAAAATGAAAACACAATCATTTAAAATCTATGGGATGCAGCAAAAGCAGTTCTTAGAAGGAAGTTCATAGCGATACAGGCCTTCCTCAGAAAACAAGAAAAATCTCAAATAAACAACCTAACCTATCACGTAGAAGAATTAAACACAGGAACAAACAAAATCTAAAATCAGCAGAAATAATAAAGATTGGAGAGGAAATAAATAAAAGAGGTATTAAAAAAACAACAACAGATAAGATCAATAAAAACAAGAGCTGGTTCTTTGAAAGTGAAAAAAAATGGACAACCTTTTGCCCAGGCTCACCAAGAAGAAAAGACAGGGGACCCAAATAATATATGAAATGAAAAAGGAGAAATAACAACATATACAGCAGAAATACAAAATACCGTAAGATAATACTATGAAGAATTATATGGCAACAAATTGGAAGAAGTGGACAAGTTTCTAGAAAGATTACAGTCCACCAAAACTGAATCAAGAAGAAATAGAAATTTGTACAGACTGATGATAAGAAGTGAAAAAAGAATCTGAAATAAATTTTTTTTAAAAGCCCTACAAACAAAATTTCAGGACCAGATGGCTAAATGGGTGAATTCTACCAATCAAAGAACATATACCAATCCTTCTCAAAATCTCCCAAAAGATTTAAGAGGAGGGAACAATCCCAAAGAAATTCTATGAATTCACTATCACCATGATAACAAAACCAAAAACACTACCAAAAAATAAAATTACAGGCCAATATCTTTGATGAATATAGGTACAAAAAAATCTCAGCAAAACTTTAGCAAACCAAATCTAACAAAATATTAAAAAGATCATACACCATGACTATATTGGATTCATCCCAGGGTCACAAGAATGGCTCAACATACACAAATCAAACAATGTGATACATCACATCAACAAAATAAAAGAAAAAAACCACATGATCATCTAAACAAATGCAGAAAAAGCATTTGAAAAAATTCAACATCCATTCATAATTTAAAATCTCTTACTAAAGTGAGATTGGTAACACCCCAAACCTAGGTTTTTGCATCCCAAAACCTATGGGATGCAGCAAAAGCAGTTCTAAGAGCAAAGTTTATAGCAATACAACCCTACCTCAAGAAACAAGAAACACCTCAAATAAACAACCTAACCATACACCTAAAGAAATTAGAGAAAGAAGAACCAAAAAACCCCAAAGTTAGGAGAAGGAAAGAAATCATAAAGATCAGATCAGAAATAAATGAAAAAGAAATGAAGGAAACGATAGCAAAGATCAATAAAACTAAAAGCTGGTTCTTTGAGAAGATAAACAAAATTGATAAACCATTAGCCAGACTCATCAACAAAAAAAGGGAGAAGACTCAAATCAATAGAATTAGAAATGAAAAAGGAGAAGTAACAACTGACACAGTAGAAATACAAAGGATCATGAGAGATTACTATAAGCAACTATATGCCAATAAAATGGACAACCTGGAAGAAATGGACAAATTCTTAGAAAAGCATAACCTCTGAGACTGAACCAGGAAGAAACAGAAAATATAAACAGACCAATCACAAGCACTGACATTGAGACTGTAATGAAAAATCTTCCAACAAACAAAATCCCAGGACCAGATGGCTTCACAGGCAAACTCTATCAAACATTTAGAGAAGAGCTAACACCTATCCTTCTGAAACTCTTCCAAAATATAGCAGAGGGAGGAACACTCCCAAACTCATTGTACAAGACCACAATCACCCGATACCAAAACCAGACAAAGATGTCACAAAAAAAGAAAACTACAGGCCAACAACACTGATGAACATAGATGCAAAAATTCTCAACAAAATACTAGCAAACAGAATCCAACAGCACATTAAAGGATCATACACCATGAACAAGTGTGGTTTATCCCAGGAATGCAAGGATTCTTCAATAGATGCAAATCAATCAATGCGATAAACCATATTAACAGACTGAAGGAGAAAAACCATATGATCATCTCAATAGATGCAGAAAAAGCTTTTGACAGAATTCAACACCCATTTATGATAAAAACCCTGCAGAAAATAGGCATAGAGGGAACTTACCTCAACATAATAAAGGCCATATGTGACAAACCCACAGCCAACATCATCCTCAATGGTGAAAAACTGAAACCATTTCCACTAAGATCAGGAAAAAGACAAGGTTGCCCACTCTCACCATCATTAGTCAACATAGTTTTGGAAGTTTTAGCCACAGCAATCAGAGAAGAAAAAGAAATAAAAGGAATCCAAATCGGAAAAAAGAAGCAAAGCTGTCACTGTTTGCAAATGACATGATACTATATGTAGAGAATCCTAAAGACTCTACCAGAAAACTACTAGAGCTAATGAATGAGTCTGGTACAGTAGCAGGATACAAAATTAATGCACAGAAATCTCTTGCATTCCTATACACTAATGATGCAAAATCTGAAAGAGAAATTAAGGAAACACTCCCATTTACCATTGCAACAAAAAGAATAAAATGCCTAGTAATAAACCTACCTAAGGAGACAAAAGACCTGTATGCAGAAAATTATAAGACACTGATGAAAGAAATTACAGATAATATAAACAGATGGAGAGATATACCATGTCTTGGACTGCAAGAATCAACATTGTGAAAATGACTATACTACTCAAAGCAATCTACAGATTCAATGCAACCCCTATCAAACTACTAATGGCATTTTTCATAGAACTAGAACAAAAAAATTCACAATTTGTACGGAAACACAAAAGACCCTGAAGAGCCAAAGCAATCTTGAGAAAGAAAAACGGAGCTGGAGGAATCAGGCTCCCGGACTTCAGATTACTACAAAGCTACAGTAATCAAGACAGTATGGTACTGGCACAAAAACAGAAATATAGATCAATGGAACAGGATAGAAAGCCCAGAGATAAACCCATGCACATATGGTCACCTTATTTTTTATAAAGGAAGCAAGAATATACAATGGAGAAGAGAGAGCCTCTTCAATAAGTGGTGCTGGTATAACTGGACAGCTACATGTAAAAGAATGCAATTAGAACACTCCCTAACACCATAAACAAAAATAAACTCAAAATGGATTAAGGACCTAAATGTAAGGCCAGACACTATAAGACACTATCTTAGAGGAAAACATAGGCAGAACACTCTATGACGTAAATCACATAAATCACAGCAAGATCCTTTTTGACCCACCTCCTAGAGAAATGGAGATAAAAACAAAAATAAACAAATGGGACCTAGTGAAAGTTAAAAGCTTTTGCACAGCAAAGGGAAACATAAACAAGATGAAAAGACAACCCTCAGAATGGGAGAAAATATTTGCAAATGAAGCAACTAACAAAGGATTAATCTCCAAAATTTACAAGCAGTTCAATATCAAAATAACAAACAACCTAATCCAAAAATGGGCAGAAGACCTAAATAGACATTTCTCCAAAGAACATATACAGATTGCCAATAAATGCATGAAAGAATGCTCAACATCACTAATCATTAGTGAAATGCAAATCAAAACTACAATGAGATATCACTTCACACCAGTCAGAATGGTCATCATCAAAAAATCTAGAAACAATAAATGCTGGAGAGGGTGTGGAGAAAAGGGGATCCTCTTGCCCTGTTGGTGGGAATGTAAATTGATACCCTCACTATGGAGAACAGTATGGAGGTTCCTTAAAAACTACAAATAGAACTACCATATGACCCAGCAATCCCACTACTGGGCATATACCCTGAGAAAACCACAATTCAAAAAGTCATGTACCACAATGTTCACTGAAGCTCTATTTATAATAGCCAGGACATGGAAGCAACCTAAGTGTCCATCGACAGATGAATCGATACAGAAGATGTGGTATATATATACAATGGAATATTACTCAACCATAAAAAGAAACGAAATTGAGTTATTTGTCATGAGGTGGATGGACCTAGAGTCTGTCATACAGAGTGAAGTAAGTCAGAAAGAGAAAAACAAATACCGTATGCTAACACATATATGGAATCTTAAAAAAAAAAAAGGGTTCTGAAGAACCTAAGGGTAGGACAGGAATAAAGATGCAGACATAGAGAATGGACTTGAAGACACAGGGAGGGGGAAGGGTAAGCTGGGACGAAGTGAGAGAGTGGCATGGACTTATAAATACTACCAAATGTAAAATAGATAGCTAGTGGGAAGCAGCTGCATAGCACAGGGAGATCAGTTCAGTGCTCTGTGACCACCTAGAGGGGTGGGATAGAGAGGGTGGGAGGGAGACACAAGAGGGAGGAGATATGGGTATATATGTATATGTATAGCTGATTCACTTCGTTATAAAGCATAAACTAACACACCATTTTAAAGCAATTATACTCAAGTAAACATGTTTAAAAAATAAATAAGTAAAAAATAAAAGCTATTCATGACAAACCCACTTCCAATATCATACTCAGTGGTGAAAAGCTGAAAGTCTTCCCGCTAAAATATGGAACAGGACAAGAATGACCACTCTCTCCACTTCTATTCAGTATAGTATTAGAAGTCACAGGAATCAGACAAGGAAAAGAAATAATATGTATCCAAACTGGAAGGGAAGAGGCAAAATTGTCATTTGCAGATGACATGATATTATATATAGAAAACCTTAAAGACTCCACACAAAAACTACTAGAACTGATAAAAGAATTCAGCAGTGTAGTAGGATACAAGATTAACACACAGAAATTGGTTGCATTTTTTTACACTAACAATGAAATACCAGAAATGGAATATAAAAAAAAAACCTTTAAAAATCATGTTCAAAAAACTACTTAGGAATAAACCTGACCAAGGAAGTGAAAGATTTATATGTTGAGAGTTATGAAAACATTGATGAAGAAAATTGAAGGTGATTTAAAGAAATGGAAAGATATCCCACACTCTTGGATTAGAAAAATGAATGTTGTTATTATGGCCATACTACCCAAAGCAGTCTACAGATTTAATGTGATCCCTATCAAATTAACCATGACAGTGTTCACAGAACTAGAACAAATAATCCTAAAATTGAGATGGAACCACAAAAGACCCAGAATTGCCAAAGCTGGAGGCATAAGCCTCCCAGACTTCAGACAATACCACAAAGCTACAGTAATCAAAACATCATGCTATTGGCACAAAAGCAGACATGTGGATCAATGGAACAGAATAGAGAGCCCAGAAATAAGCCCACACACCTAATCTTAATTAAAGATTAATTAAGTCAATTAATCTTTGACAAAGCAGGCAAGAATATTAACAAAGAAAAGACAGTGTCCTCAGCAAGTGATGTGTGGAAACCCCACCCAGACAGCTGCATGTAAATCAAGGAAGTTATAACACTGCTTCACACCATATATAAAAATAAGCCCAAAATATGACACCATAAAAGACATAGAGAACAACTTCTAGAAGAGAACATAGGCAACATTCTCCAACAGAACTCGTAGCAATATTTTCTTAGGTCAGTCTCCCAAGGCAATAGAAATAAAAGCAAAAATAAACAAGTGGGGCCAGTTAAACTTGCAAGCTTTTGTACAGCAAAGGAAACCGTAAACAAAACAGGAAAACAACTGACAGACTTGGAGGAAATATTTGCAAATGATGAGACCGACAAGGGCTTAATTTCCCAAATATACAAACAGCTCATACAACTCAACAACAAAAAAGAAAGCAACCCAATGGAAAAATACATAAGACCTAAACAGACATTTTTCCAATGAAGATATACAGATGGACAATAGGCACATGAAAAGATGCTCAACATCACTAATTATTAGAGAAATGCAAATCAAAACTACAATGAGGTGCCACCTCACACCGCTCAGAATGGCCATCATTTAAATTATTACAAAAAACAAATGCTGGAGAGGGTGTGGAGAAAAGGGAACCCTCCTGCACTGTTGGTGGGAATGTAAGTTGGTGCAGCCACTATGGAAAAAAGTATGGAGGTTCCTCAACAAATTAAAAATAGAGTTGCCATATGATACAGCAATCCTACTCCTTTGCGTAGGTCCAGACAAAACTATAATTCAAAAAGATACATGCACCCCTATGTTTATGGCAGCACTGTTCCCAACAGCCAAGACATGGAAACAACATAAATGTCCATTGACAGATAAATGGATAAAGAAGAGGTGGTACATATATACAATGGAATACTACTCAGCCATAAAAGAGAATGAAATAATGTCATTTGAAGCAACATGGATGCAACTAGTGATTATCATACTAAGTAAGTCAAAAAGAGAAAGACAAATACCATATGACATCACCTATATGTGGAATCTAAAACATGACACAATTGAACTTATCTATAAAACAGAAACAGACTCACAGATATAGAGAACAGACTTGTGGTTGTCAAGGGAGAGACAGGGTAGGGGTGGGATGGACTGGGAGTTTGGGGTTTGTAGATGCAAACTGTTATATATATATATAATAGATAAAGTTCTACTGTATAATACAGGGAACTATATTCAATAACCTTTGATAAACTAAAATGGAATATAGAAAAGAATGTGTGTGTATATATTTGTAAAACTGAATCACTCTGCTGTACAGCAGAAATGAACACAACATTATAAATCAACTATACTTAAATAAAAATAAAATAAAATAAAATGTGCCTGCAATGCCAAAAAACAAACAAAAACAAAATAAAACAACACAGAACCTATGGGACACAGCAAAAGCAGTTCTAAGAAGGAAGTTTATTGTGATATAAGCTTACCTCGGGAAACAAGAAAAATCTCAAATAACCCAATCTTACACCTAAAGCAACTAGAGAAAGACAAACAAATAAAGTTAGTAGAAGGAAAGAAATCATGAAGATCAGAGGAGAAATAAATAAAAAAGAGACTAAGAAAACAATAGCAAAGATCAATAAAACTAAAAGCTGGTTCTTTGAGAAGATAAACAAAACTGATAAAACTTTAGTCACACTCATCAAGAAAAAAAAGGGAGAGGCCCCAAATTGATAAGTTAGAAATGAGAAAGAAGTTATAACTGACATGAGAGAAATACAAAGGACAATAAGACACTACTACAAGCAATTATATGCCAATAAAATGGACAATCTAGAAGAAATGAACAAATTTTTAGAAAGGTACAATCTCCCAAGACTGAACCAGGAAGAAATAGAAAATATGAACAGAACAATAACAAGTACTAAAAATGTATCTGTGATTTAAAAATCCCGAACAAACAAAAGTCTAGGACCAGATGGCGTCACAGGCAAATCCTATCAAACATTTATCAAACACATATTTTTCTGAAAATATTCCAAAAAATTGCAGAAGAAGGAACACTTCCGAACTTATTCTATGAGGCCACCATCACCCTGATAACAAAACCAGACAAAGATACCACACACACATACACAAAAGAAAATTATACGCCAATATCACTGATGAACATAGACACAAAAATCCTCAATAAAATACTAACAAACCAAATCCAACAATACATTAAAAGGACGATGCACAATGATCAAGTGGGATATATCCCAGGGATGCAAGGTTTTTCCAATATTCACAACTCAATCAGTATGCTACACCATATTAACAAATTGAAGAATGAAAACCATATGATCATCAATAGATGCAGAAAAATCTTTTGTTAAAATTCAACATAAATTTATGATAAAAACTATCCAGAAAATGAGCATAGAGGGAACCTACCTCAACATAATAAAGGCCATATATGACAAACACACAGCTTACACCATACTCAACAGTGAAAAGCTGAAAGCATTTTCCCTAAGATAAGGAACAAGATAAGGATGTCCACACATGCCACTTTTATTCAACATAGTTTTGGAAGTCCTAGCCACAGAAATCAGAGAAGAAAAAGAAATAAAAGGAATCTAAACTGGAAAAGAAGAAGTAAAACTGTCACTGTTTGCAGATGACATGATACCATACATAGAAAATCCTAAAGATGCTACCAGAAAACTACTAGAGCTCATCAATGAATTCAATAAATTTGCAGGGTACAAAATTAATACACAGAAAGCTGTTGTATTTCTATACAGTAGCAACAAAGGAGCAGAAAGAGAAATTAAGGAAACAATCCCATTTACCATTGCATAAAAAAGAATAAAATACCTAGGAATAAACCTACCTAAGAAAGCAAAACTCAAACCCTGAGAACTATGACACTGATGAAAGAAATCAAACATGACACAAACTGATGGAAAGATATACTATGTTCTTGGATTGGAAGAATCAATATTTTCAAAATGACTATATGACCCAAGACAGTCTACAGATTTAATGCAATTCCTATCAAATTACCAATGGCATTTTTCACAGAACTAGAACAAAACAATTTGAAATGTGTATGGAACCACAAAAGACCCCAAATAGCCAAAGCAATCTTGAGAAAGAAAAGCGGAGTGGGAGGAATTAGGATCCTTAACTTCAGACTACAATGTAAGGCTACAGTAATCAAAACAGTATGGTACTGGCACAAAAACAGAAATGTAGATCAATGGAACAGGATAGAAAGTCCAGAGATAAACCCACACACCTATGATGACCTAATCTCTGACAAAGGAGGCAAGAATACAGAATGGAGAAAAGACAGTCTCTTCAACAAGGGGTGCTGGGAAAACTGGACAGCTTCATGTAAAAGAATGAAATTGGCACATCCTCTAACACCATACACAAAAATAAACTCAAAATGGATTAGAGACCTAAATGTAAAACTGGGTTCTATAAAACTCTTAGAGGAAAACATAGGCAGGACACACTTTGACTTAAATTGCAGCAATATCTTTTCAGATCTGTCTCCTAGAGTAACAGAAATAAAAACAAAAATAAACAAATGGGACCTAATTAAACTTAAACCATAAACAAAGCAAAGGAAACCATAAACAAAACAAGAAGACAACCTACAGAATGGGAGAAAATATTTGCAGATAATGCAATGGACAAGGGATTAATCTCCAAAATATACAAATGGCTCATATGGCTCCATTTCAGAAAAACAAAAACCCAATCAAGAATGGGCAGGAGAACTAGACATTTCTCCAAAAAAGACATACAGATGGCCAACAAACACGAGAAGATGCTCAATGTCGCTATTAGAGAAACGCAAATCAAAACTACAATGAGGTGCCATCTCACATCACTCAGAATGGCCATCATTTAAATTATTACAAATAACAAATGTTGGAGAGGGTGTCAAGAAAAGGGGACCCTCTTACACTGTTGGTGAAAATGTAAATTGATGCAGCCACTATGGAAAACAGTATGGAGTTACCTCAATGAACTAAAAATACAGTTTCCATATGATCTGGCAATCCCACTCCTGGGTATATATCTGGGCAAAACTAATTTAAAAAGATACATGCACCCCTATGTTCACAGCAGCACTATTCACAATAGCCAGGACATGGAAACAACCTAAATGTCCATCGACAGATGAATGGATAAAGAAGAGGTGGTATACATATACAATGGAATACTACTTAGCCATAAAAAGGAATGGAAAAATGTCATTTGCAGCAACATGGATTTGCCTAGAGATTTTCATACTAAGTGAAGTAAATCAGAAAGGGAAAGACAAACACCACATGATATCACTTATAGGTGGAATCTAAAATATGACATGAATGAATTTATCTCAGAAACAGACTCAGAGACATATTGGACAGACTTGTGGATGTTAAGGTTGAGGAGGGGTGAGGGAGGGATGGACTGGGAGTTTGGGATTAGTAGATGCAAACTATTATATATAGAATGGATAAACAACAAGGTCCTACTGTATAGCACAGGGAATTATATACACTATCCTGTGATAAACTAAAATGGAAAAGAATACGAATAAGAATGTATATATATGCATAACTGTATCACTCTGCTGTACAGCAGAAATGAACACAACATTGTAAATCAATACATCAATAAAATAAATTTTAACGACCTTCAAAATATCACCAAACCGAATCCCAAATCCCACAATACATAAAAAGGATTATACATCATGATCAAGTTGGATTCCTCCCAGGGTCCCAAAGCTGGTTCAACATACAAAAAATCAATAAGATACACCACCTCAACCAAAGAAGAGGCAAAATCCACATGATCATTTCAATAGAGACAGAAAAAGCAAATGATAACATTCAACATCCATTCATGAGAAAAACTCTTACAAAGTGAATATAGAGGGAACATATTTGAACATAATCAAAGCTCTTTATGACAAACCCACAGTCAACATAATATTCAGCAGTGAAAAGCTGAAATCCTTCCTGCTAAAATCTGGAACAAGACAAGGATGGCCACTCTCACCACTTCTATTCAATATAGTATTCAAAGTCCTCGACACAGCATCCAACATGGAAAAGAAAAAAAAGTACCCAAATTGGAAGAGAAGTGGTAAAACTGTCATTATATGCAGATGGCATGATGCTGTATAGAGAAAACCCCAAAGACTCCACACAAAAACTACTAGAACTGACAAACGAATTTAGCGATATAGCAGGATACAGGATTAACATACAGAAATCTGTCACATTTCTTTACACTAACAATAAAATATCATAAAGGGAAAGTAAAAAAAACAACCCCTTTTAAAATTGCATCAAATTAAAATAAAATAAAATATTTAGGAAGAAACCTGACCAAGGAAGTGAAAGACTTATATGCTGAGAACTATAAAAATATTGATAAAGGAAATTAAAGATAATTTAAAGAAATGTAAAGATATCCATGCTCTAGGATTGGAAGAATTATCTATAATATTTTTTAAAATGGCCATACTTCCCAAAGCAGTCTACAGATTTAACGTAATCCCTATCAAATTACCCATGACATTTTCCACAGAACTAGAACAGATAATCCTAAAATTGATATGGAACCACAAAAGACCCAGAATTGCCAAGGCAATCCTGAGGAAAATGAACAAAGCTGGAGGCATAAGCCTTCAAGACTTCAGACAATACCACAAAGTTACAGTAATCAAAACAGCATGGTGTTGGCACAAAAACAGACATGTGGATCAATGGAACAGAATAGAGAGCCCATAAACAAACCCACACACCTATGATCAATTAATATTTGACAAAGGAGGCAAGAGTATCAATGGAGAAAAGACATTCTCTTCAACAAGTGGTGTGGGGAAACTCAGAGAGGTACATGTAAATAAAGGAAGTTACAATTCTCCTTCACACCATACACAAAAACTCAGAATGGCTTAAAGATTTAAATATAAGACATGACACCATACAACTCCTAGAAGAGAACATATGCAAAACATTCTCTGACAGAATTCATAGTAATGTTTTCTTAGGTCAGTCTCCCAAGCAATAGAAATAAAAGCAAAAATAAAAGCAAACATGTGGGATCTAATCAAACTTATAAGCTTTTGTACAGCAAAGGTAACCATAAACAAAATGAAAAGACAACCTAAGACAAATATTTCCAAATGATGTGACTGCCAAGGGCTTGACTTCCAAAATATACAAACAGCTTATACAACTCAACAAAAAAACAAACAAACAAACAACCCAATCAAAAAATGGACAGGAGACGTAAATAGATATTTCTCCAAAGAAGACATATAGATGGCCAGTAGGCACATGAAAAGATGCTCAACATCACTAATTATTAGAGAAATGCAAATCAAAACTGCAGTGAGGTACCACCTCACACCAGTCTGAATGACCGTCATTAAAACGTCTACAAATAACAAATGCTGGAGAGAGTGTGGTGAAAAGGGGACCCTCCTACACTGTTGGTGCAGCCACTTGGAGAACAGTATGAAGGTTCCTCAGAAAACCAAAAATAGAATTACCATATGATCCAGCAATCCCACTCTGGGGCATATATCTGGAAAAAACTAATTCAAAAAATATATGTGTCCCTATGTTCATGGCAGCTCTATTCACAATAGCCAAGACATGGAAACCTAAATGTCCACTGACAGATGAATGGATAAAGAAGAGGTGGTACACATACTCAATAGAATACTACTCAGCCATAAAAAAGAACAAAATAATGCCATTTGCAGCAACATGGATGGACCTAGAGATTGTCATACTAAGTCAAGTATTTTAGAAACAGAAAGACAAACACCACATGATATCACATATATGTGGAATCTAAAATATGATACAAATGAACTTTTTTACCAAACATAAACAGACTGATGGACATATAAAACAAAGCTTATAGTTATCAAAGGAAAGTGGGGGAGGGACAAACTAGGAGTTTAGAATTAGCAGATACAAACTACTATATATAAAATATATAGACTACAAGTTCCTACTGTATAGCACATGGAACTACATTCAATATTCTGTAATAAACTCCAATGGAAAAGGAAGTAAGATAAAGAATATATATATTTATATATAACTAAATCAGTTTTTTGTTCATCAGAAACAGCATTGTAAATCAACTATACTTCAGTTTTAAAAAGCACACTGCTGAGTCATGGTTGTTCTCATTACTTTAACTCTTCATAGTATGTGTGAGACCCTCCTCCAGTTTCTGCATTACATGGCACAATAGTGAGGGAGAGATGGAAGTTAATAAATTTGCAGTCTGCTGAAAACCTCCATTATTTAAACGCCCCTGAGCACTGAGAAATTTCTTCTCCTCAGGGCTGGATATTTTGTTACCTGCTCTTCCCAGGGGTCCACCTGGTTTCACCTGAACCTGGGTAGTTTCCCTTTTAGATGATCAATACTTCCACCCACTCTTGCACTCTGAAATTCACCTAATTATGCTTTAAATAACATGTCCTGTTCTTTTCAATCTTTCTTTCTCCAGCCTGCCTACATCAGCTATTCTCAATTTTGGCTGCACTTTGGAATCAGCTGGAGAGATTTTTAAAGACTGACACCTGAGTTCCACACCCAGAGGCTTTTACTCAGTTGGTACATTTGTAGCCTGGGCAGTGGGATTCTAATGGAGGGAGGGGCCGGGCTGAGAACTACTCACCTAAATTTTTGGAACAATTCATTAATCTTATTAATGAATGGTATTAATACATCTTCTTAACCTCCCGTCTGTCAATAGTATCCTAGCGTGGGATCTCTGAGGGTTACCACAGGTGGCTCTCAGAGGTCTGGTCCTCTGCTAATTATCTTCTGCATCCCAGGTTTCTTCTATGATTTACTTACAAGTCCCTTTCTTAATTCCAGCTGTAAAAGGAGTGTGCCTCTTTTTTTTTTTTTTTTTTTTTTTGGCCTCTTCTGTTGAGGAGCACAGGCTCTGGATGCGCAGGCTCAACGGCCATGGCTCACGGGCCCAGCCGCTCCGCGGCATGTGGGATCTTCCCGGACCGGGGCACGAACCCACGTCCCCTGCATCGGCAGGCGGACGCTCAACCACTGTGCCACCAGGGAAGCCGGAGTGTTCCTCTTTTGACCTTTCATATCTCTCTAGCCTGTCAGGAACAGAGTAGAGGAAAATATCTTTCCTACCTGACCTTCAACTATTTTTACAGGCAAGAATACACACTGGCAAATATTAGGTTCAAGGCTTGTTGGAAAACCTCTGGAGCCTAATTTCTATGATTCTAAAATTCTAATAAAAGTTACCTATTTCTAAATATATCCATCTGGCAGCTGCTACATTAAAGACACATATGCAGCTGGAAAGGCAAGAAACTTTGAGTCCAGCAGAAAAAAATTGGGAGAATGTTGGGTTGCACCCCGCAGGCCTGCAAACCTTGTGGCTGCCCAGCCTCAAGACCAAAGAAGATAGGAGACCAAAGAGATAGGAGACAGTGTCAGGGACATCACTGGTTAGCACATGGAGGTGTCTTACCTGTCTGAAGCAAGGTCCTGGAGCGACACTCCATCGAGCACGGGAGCTGGTGGGCAGGGCATGGCAGCCATCTTAGCTACTTGGGGAAGGAGGAGGCTTCCACATATTGGGGGAATTGATGTCAGGTGGGCTCATCAGTTACCACAGAAACCAGTGGTTGCAGCGGGGGTGGGGGGCCGGGGACAAGCATATAGGTAGTTACTAATTGAACCCTATAATTAAGAGGATTGGATAGTCATGTGAGTGAAGCAGGGACTGGCTGAGCAGGGGGTGTACAGAGAGCAAGAGAACAGCCATCTTGAATGGCCTGACCACACAGAGGAAGACTGGCAATCTGAACACTTTGAAACTAAGTCAATTTCCCTCTTTGGAGACTTCAGAATTCTTTGTTCTTATGTCAATTCCCATGATTGGCTTCAGGTGTACCATCTCTAGAATCTGTGATTCAGCACATTAAAAAATTTTTTCTTAATATTAATTAGGGTGTTTGGACTGCTTATTGATAAGAGTAGGAAGAAGACCTTTTCTCCAATGTCTTCCCCTCCGCACTTATAGGTGCTGATTTGTGGAAGTTGTCTTTGCTTTAAGTCCTAACAGCAGCCCCGGTTCATGTTGTTTGGGCCATATAAGGACAGAAGGTGTCGTGATAGACATGCCTCTAGGTAACAAGCCATTAGGCCAGAGCTCTCCCATAAGTCAGAGGTTAACGTGGTTCAGCCAAAAACTGTAATTAGTCAAGATGCAATTAACCTGCTAACTGGAGCCCTTCAACCCTATTTCCGTGGAAGGAGTAAAGGGTTGTCTAGTCTCTGCCATGTCTTTGAGGCCCTTGTCAGCTCAGGCTGCTATAACAAACTACCACAGACTGGGAGGCTTAAACAACAGACCCTTATGTCTCACAATTCTGAAGGCTGGGAGGTCCAAGATCAAGGTGCCAGTAGGTTTAGTTCTTGGTGAGGGCTCACCTCCTGGTCTACAGATGATTTTCTTCTCCTTGTATCCTTACTTGGAGGAGGGCAGAGAAGCAAGCCCTCTCATGTCTCTTCTTCTAAGGGCACTAATCCCATTGTGAGGGCCCAACTGTCATGACCTAATCACCTCCCAAAGTCTCCACCTCCTAATACCATCACAATGGGATTAGGGTTTCAACATGTGAATTTGGGGAGGACACAATATGGTCTATAACAGTGCTTTTCTGTGCTCTGACTTCATCAGTTTCCAGGAACCCTACTGATGTTATTCATTGCTGTCCACCTGCCAGCCTTCCAGCCTACTCTGGAATCCACCATCACTGCAACTGATGGACAATCAACAACTTGGGTTAGACCTACCCAACCGCTTACCTCTGTGCCCCACACATTGAGTTCCTGCCTCCAGCTGAGCTTCTTCCCGGGTCACATTGCTGGGCATGGAGCTTCAGAACCTGTCCCATTTTAGTGACTCAGACCAATGCCCAGCCCCACACTGGCCTCATCCTGCTGTAGGTGCACATGCCCATGCCTGGCTTTGTGGTGATGAAGAGCATCACTGTGGAACAAGGCTTTAGGGTTTAAGTTCAAATTATGCTCTGTCACCTGCTGTCTGTGAGAACTTCCCAAGCCTCCTTTTCCTCAGGAGCAAAAATTGAGAAACAGAAGTTACCTCATAGGGTTGCTATGAGGTTTCAATGAGAGAGATCATATAAAGCCATTGGCACAATGCCTGGCACATCACAAGTGCTCAGTAAATGCCGTAAATATTATCTGCATTATTTCATTTGCAAGAAGCATAAACTGACTCAATCTAACTGTAGAAACAAAGGGGCTTGTTGAAAGGATTACAGAAGAACTTCACAGAATCTATCACAGGAAGGACAGACAGGTGTCGAGGAACTGGGAAGTCACAGACACCCAATCCATGGCTCTCTGATTCCATCTGTCTCTCTGTGTGTCATTTCTGCTTCTTGCTGCATTCGGATTCCTGGCTGCTGATTCTCTCTGAGCACCTCCTTTCTCAGCTTCCTCCCAGCCTGAGATAGAGATCAGTAGTTTTTCTGGAATATCCATTTTTCCTTTTGGCTTTTAACAACACATGTTCTCCCAGCAAGATTGTATTTTATGGACTCTGTTGCAGCCAGGTGTGGCCACGTGGCCAGGTTCTGGTTTGGTGTGGAAGCATTGTATGCAAGTTTCTGATTATAGAAAGAGGCATGCTCCTTCCTACATCCTCCTGTCTGGAACAAGGATATGGTAGTGGTGCATATCTAAGGATGATAGGTTACAAGATCAAAGGAGCCTGGGTGCCCAGCAATGAGGAGTTGTTATATCAAGTCTGGACTATTTCTGTTCAGACTATTACTTGAGAGAGAAAATTTCTGTTACCTGGAGAGAAAAACCAAGGTCTCCTATTTTGTTTAAGCCATTTTATTTTTGTCTTTATTACAGTGATTGAATCTGTGTCCTAATAGATGAATCATTTGCTCTCATTGGCTTCTGACTTCGGCATCCCTTGGCCCAAAAGAAATATTACTTTTAAGTGCAGCTGCTCATCATTATCCAACTGACTCAAAGTTTTAGTTTCCATTTCCACATTCTGATGAAAAGAAATCTGATTGGCTAAGCTTGTGTGAGCAGTCTACCCTGGTCCAATCATGTGTGCCCGCCCGGGGCTTGGGGTGGCATGTCAGAGGATGAGGGCTGTGTGGTGCAGAGAATTCCTCTATCCAAAGACTATCAATGCTGCAAGATCATTAACAATAGGATATGGATATTCAGGTAATCATTGGCATGCCTAAAATGCTGAGATGCAACACAAATGTCCAGAAAACAGGCTTTTGTTGATTTTTTAAAATACCTTCTAGGATAGGTCAGGGATCAGGAAAGAGTCAAACTAAACCCCCAGAACCCCCTACTTTTGCAGGACTGTATAATTATCACTGAATAAAGTAAATATCCTACATAAATAAAGAACTCAAATCAACAAAACACGCTCAACTATGTTTATTTATTGAATTGACAGAACCTAAAATGTATACTTACAGATTTTATGCATATTATAAATATTTGTACAATAAATTAACCTGAATTAACCAGAAAACTCAATATAGTCAGGTATTTTGTACCCTGGGAAATTTAGGTTGTTCAGATTTTGCCATCTATGGAGTTGCTTAGCTGTGATATTGTCAAAATGTTTTGATGATAATGTAATTACCTGGGTACAGTAGGCACATTTAGCTCCCATAATTTCATATTCAGGTTTACATGTCATATCGTACTTAAACTCCAGATCAATATCAAAGGAAAATGTGAGATTATTGGGGATACAGTCCTTGAGATGCTTTTTCTCTAGCAGTGAAGCCATTTTACTTCCACCAAGCCTATTCAGTAGCATTTCCAAAAGTGTGTTCTTCAGACCACTGGGACCCATAGATACTCCAAGAAAAGAGGCATTCCATTGTAAAATAAATTTGGAAAATACACTGCAATTTAGAGTTCCCTCTTGGAGACTCACAATGTTATGCATAAATAAGTCTCTGAGGCATTCTGCTGAAATGAAATATTTCACAACTGTTGAACATTGTTTAATCCTGTGTTTCCCCCACAATTCACATTTTGGAAAATGCTGTGTACATGTACCTATTAGCATCGGGAAGGACAAATTCAGTGATGAAGCTGTGGATAGAACTGTAAGAAACAGAGCTCTGAGTAGCGTGATCAGAGGTGACATTGCTCAAGAAAGACAACATTTTCATGCTTTGAAGCTGTGAAGGGCTATAGACAGATCTAAATAGAACAAAAGTTGTGAAGAGGTGTATATTAATCTTTACCACCAGAGTTATGTCCATGCATAACAACACAGCCATTTGTATTATACTTGATCATTTATAAGGCAATTATGTATGTATATAAACTTTTACTTTATCTTCATATTAACCCCAAGATATAAAGTGTTACTCCATTATGAAAATGAGAAATATGAATGTCTGAGTGTTTAATGACTGGACCGAAAACAAGAGGACACACAGCAAGGAAAAGATGAAGGTGAGATACTCTGCAAAAGAAAAAAAACAGGTGATCTTCAAATAAGTTTGGAGAGGCACAATACACAATAGACCACTGAACATTCTAAAATATCACCAGTAGAAAAACTCACCTTCGATTTCACCTGGCATTTGCCAAACCTCTTTGCCTGCAAGACCCTTTTTAAAAGTTACTTTTTCCCATATTAATTGCCTACCAACTTTCTGTGGAATGCAACTTAGAGAATGGCTGTTCATTTTCATGAACATTGCTTTCTTACTGGCCAAAGACAAGAATCATCATGGCCACAGATGTCACATAAATCATGGCTTGTTAGCCCACACTACATAAAAATCTATGAGAATTCCTGGAACTGGATTAAAGTTTACCTTTGTGGTTTATATAAAGGACTTATCAGTCCTTGCTAAGTAATTAGCATCAACCTGATCTCCCTCCCAACTGCAATTTGCCCAAATTATTCGGGTGTGACTAAGCTCATAGAGGTTTCTGTTGTAAGTCCTTTCCAAGAACTGAGCCATGTTGGCAGCTACCATGGGTTGCTTCAAGTATTTGGAATCTTATATACCTTCTGAAAAATAAATGGGAAGCATGGGCCAAACCTTAAAAATGAATATTCCAAATGAAAACAAACTGATAACCATACCCAGATGTTAATTCAGTGAATGCATCTCACGTGATGCCATTGTAACAGCAAATTCCAAGTTTTTGGGAGGCTTCAAGTCTTCCTGACTCCAGTTAAAAGTCATGTGCCCTTTGTTGGGGAGGAGCTGTCTTTCAGGTGCCATATTTCATTAGATCAGTCTCCAAGCAGACTATGAGAAGGATAATTCCACACTGAAAGATAATTCCAGGAATGGTACCCAATAGTGTACTGTGCAAAAGCAAATACAACAAGGCATATAAGCCACAAACTAAACCCTGAAAGCATTTTTTGGGGAGAAAAAGTTACTGCTACTTCACTTCTTTTGATTCAAACTTTCCTTTAATTCATATTCATTCTAAGTGACTGAACAGAATAGCAGTAACTCGGAAGGAATGTTCACATGTCTGATCTTTTAAGTACTTTTTTCAAGCTTTACTGAGATATAATTGACATATAACACTAGGTGTATAACATGTTGATTTGATACACTTATACATTATGAAATGATGACCACAGTAGCGTAAGTTAACACCTCTATCACCTCACATAATCACCATTTTTTTTCCTGTGGTGAGAACTTTTAAGATCTGCTCTCTTAGCAACTTTCAACTATATAATACAGTATTGTTAACTATAATCACCAAGCTGTACATTAGATCCCTAGAACTTATTCACTGAATACAAAATTGTGTAAGTTCAAGTCGTACAATGTGATGATTTGATACACATATATATTGTAAAATGTTTTCCACAATAAGGTTGGTTAACACATCCATCACCTCACATAATTACCATTTTGTCGTTGTTACTATGGTGATAATATTAAAGCTCTACCATCATAGCAACTTTCAAGAACCCAATCTAGTGACCATGCTTTACCCTTAGGTCTCTGGAACTTATTAATTTTATAACAAAGGGTATAAGTTTATACTTTTTGACCAACATCTCTACATTTTCCTAATCTCTCAGCCCCTGGAAACCACCATTCTGCTCTCTGTTTCTATGAGTTCAATGATTTTAGATTTCACATATAAGAGATCATACAGTATTTGTCTTTCTCTGTCTTACTTATTTCACTTAGCATAATACCCTCTATGTCCATACATATTGTCACAAATGGAAAAATTTCCTTCTTTCTCATGGCTGTGCATCTTCTTTATACACCATTCATCCTTTGACAGACACTTGTATTGCTTTCATATCTTGACTATTGTAAATAATACTGCAGTGAACGTGGGAGTGCAGATATCTCTTCAAGATAGAGATTTCACTTCCTTTCAATTTATACCTAGAAGTAGGATTGCTGGATCATATGGCAGTTCTATTTTCAATTTTTGAGGAACTGTCATACTGATTTTCATAGTGGTTGCACCAATTTACATTTCCACAAATGGTACACAAGGGTTCCCTGTTCTCCACATCTTCACCAGCATTTGTTATCTCTTCTCTTTTGGACAGTAACCATTCTAGCAGGTATGAGGTGATATCTCATTGTGGTTTTGCTCTGCATTTCCCTGATGATTCGTTATGTTCAGCACCTTTTCATGTGTCTGTTGGCCATTTGTACACCTTCTTTGGAAATATGTCTACTCAAGTCCTCTGCCCATTTTTTAATTGGATTGTCTGATTTTTTTCTCTTGAGTTGTCTGAGTTTATTATATATTTTGGATATTAACCGCTCACCAGATACATGATTTACAAATATTTTCTGTCATTCTGTAGGTTGCCTTTTCATTTTATTTTTCCTTTTGCTATATGGAAGTTTTCTAGGTTGATGTAGTCTCACCTGATAATTTTTGCTTTTGTTGCTTGTACTTTTGGTGTCATATCTAAAATATCATTGCCAAGATAAATGTCAAGGCGATTTTTTCCCCTTTTTTTTCTTGGAGTTTTATAGTTTGAGGTCCTATGTTTAAGTCCTTAAAACATCTTGAGATACTTTTTGTGAGTGGTGTAAGATAGAGGTCCAATTTCACTTTTTTGCATGGGAATATCCAGTTTTTCCAGCACCATCTATTGAAGAGACTGTTCTTTCCCCCATTGTATATTCTTAGCTCCCTTGTCAATTATCAGTTGTGTATATGCAAGGGAACTGTGTGTGCCAGGGTTTATTTCTAGGCTCTCTATTCTGTTCTATTGGTCTATGTTTTTATGCCAGTGCCATACTGTTTTGATTACTATAGCTTTGTAGTATAGTTTGAAATTAGCACGTGTGATGCCTCAGCTTTCTTCTTTCTCAGAATTGCTTTGGCTTTCAGATTCTTTTGTAGTTCTATATGAATTTTAGATTTTTTTTTCTATTTGTGTGAAAACTACCACTGGAATTTTGATAGGGATTGCACTGAATTTGTAGACTGCTTTTAATAGTATGGACAATTTAACATTAATTCTTCCAATTCATGAACATGGGATATCTTTCTACTTATTTGTGTCTTCTTCAATTTGTTTCACCAATGTCTTACAGCTTAGTTCTTTGGTTAAACTTATTCCTAAGTATTTTATTGTTTTTGGTGCTATTGTAAATGGAATTGTTTTCTTTCTTTTTCAGAAACTTCAGTGTTAGTGTATAAAAATGTAACTAAAAAAAAAGAAAAAAAAAAAAAGAAAAAAAAAAACTAAAAAAAAAAAAGAAAAAAAAAAGGGCTTCCCTGGTGGCGCAGTGGTTGAGAGTCCGCCTGCTGATGCAGGGGACACGGGTTCGTGCCCCGGTCCGGGAAGATCCCACGTGCCGCATAGCGGCTGGGCCCGTGAGCCACGGCCGCTGGGCCTGCGCGTCCGGAGCCTGTGCTCCGCAACGGGAGAGGCCGCGGCAGTGAGAGGCCCGCGTACCGCAAAAAAAAAAAAATGTAACTGATTTTCATGTGTTGATTTTATACCCTGAAACTTTACTCAATTTGTTTATTGGTTTTAACAGTTTTTTGGTGGAGTTTTTAGGATTTGGTATACATAAGATCATGTCATCAGCAGAGACAATTTTACTTCTTCCTTTCTGAATCTGATTTGGGTGCCCTGGAAGCTGCAGAGGTGGTGGCTGTCAGCATGAACTCCTGTACTGGATCTCCCCGTGGGTATGGACACAGCAGTGGAGGCTGGTGTCAGGAGTCAGGCCAGGGGTGCACAGCCAGAGAGGCTAGCTTCAAGCTCACGCATGGTGGTAGAGTCAGTCACAGGGTTTCTAAGCTTGCATTTTGCACTCCTAAAGCTGCAGAGGCCTGGGCATGCCGGCTGCTGGTGGGGATCCTGGGCTCTTGTGGGGGTAGGAGCCCTGGAGGGAGTGGGGAGCAATTCATTGGCTGCTGTCTGCTAAGGCAGGTACTTGGGGGGTGAAAACCCATTGAAATCTGAAGGGGGGCGCTGCAGGAACTGTGCTGACCTTTGCTTTCTTCAGTGGTGTAAGCTGCTGGGCTCCTCTGCAAAGTAGGTCACTGGGGACGACAGTTGCTCCTACTGTGTGGCTGATAATGGTAGCCCTGCTCTCTCCCTCGTTCCTATTGTTTCTATCTCAGCTTTGCTTGTCTCAGGGTGGGGTGAAACCCAAGACAGTTCCTTGAAAGGCTGGAGAAGCTACTCGATCTCTCTGCCCGCACTGTCCCCACAAGGGGAACTCTTTGCAGCTGGGGAGTTCCTTCTGGGCGCTGAGCAATGTTGGCCTGGGGGGTGGGGTGATGCAGGCAAAATGATGCTGTTCTTCCTCACTCTTCCTTCCCTTTATGTGTGGTAATTTTTAGCTGTTTTGTTCCTCTGTGTTTCTGAGGTTTCTTAAGTGGACCCTGAGCTCTCCTGGAGCTGCTTTTGCTTGTGGATAGCTGTCTCATTGTTGATCTTTGTGGGGGCACTGGAGGCTGAGGTTTACTACTTTGCCATCTTGGTGATGTCACCACTTAAATATTTTAAAATAAAAATCCATAGACCTATAATTTCTTCTGTTTTCTTAGCTTTGTCTCCCCTATATAACTGACAAAGATAGAATGGCACTTTATTATAAAGTCCCTCAACTTTTGTGAGCCTCAGTTTTTGCAAACCTAAAATGAGAGGATTGGACCAGAAGCATTTAAAGCCCCCTTGTTTTATAATGTTAGTGTAGTACCTGGCCGTGGTGGGTACTGGATAAATACTCATTGAATAATTCCAGTTATTCAATCACATATTCTGACCTCTACCAAGCACAATAGTTCTGCCATCTAGCAGACCCAGGCTAATGCCATGGCTCCACAATTTATTAGTTCTGTGAACTTGAGCAAATTATCCTCTCCAAGTCTCCGTGGATATATATGTTATACATTAACAAATGCCCACACCATTATGTTAGTAGAGGGTGAGGTGAGGCATCCTCCACAGCCCTCAGTGCAATGCTCCATCCAGAGCAAGCACGCAACAAATAGTTACAGCTATTATCATGTTAATAGGTACTTATGAGAAATAATTGTCCCTAAAGGCTCTGTGGGAATTCTCTGAAAGTTTTGCAAGAATAGTTCTCTTTATGGATGCTTTTCTGCCTCACATGGCATCCATTACCCTGGGGAATGTGTTCGCGGTCAGAAACTTCTGACATCTCCATGTTCGTGGTACCTAGAAAATCATTTGCCTCATTATGAATGCTCCCAAGTTCTTCATCTCCACCTTGCCTTCTTCATCTCCACACACTGTCTCTGCCCCACTTTCACCTGATCAACTCCTGTGCATCCCAGTCTTGACAGCATTGTATCTTGCCCTTTCCTGACCACGGCACTTTACCTCTCTCCTGGCTCTGAGTCTGAATGTGAGCTACTTGACCATTATGATTTTGACTATATTATTTACTACCTAAGCACATAATAGGTATACAACAAATATTTGTTAAATAAACAGATTAATAGTGTATCCACTGCTATTCTTTATTTTAGGAAAGTTTGGTCCTAGACGTTTTAAAATACAAAGACAGCCACCAGGTCTAAGCTCTTAGAGAAATTCATGGATGTGGATTATCCAAAGATCACAAGGTTGACTCAGAGATTAATTTTTTAATTTAGTCTTTCCATTTTCCCACTCTTTTCTCCAGCTTCTATTGGATATGGCACAGTGATAGTTCTGTCTGATTAACACACAGCCTATCTGTTTTATCTTTCCATTAAAGAACCTGAGGTTGGATAAGCATTTGAGCTCCAAAGCTTGCCTTCTCTGTTGTAAAGTGACACAGAGGAAATCTAGAAGTCGTTAAGTAATCACTTAGGTGAAACTTATGTTGATTTGGTACCATTTGTACAATTTGTTAACAGTCAGGAAGACTGAATGTGCTTGTCTGCAGAAAGTAGCTGAAGTAAACTGCAAGACTAATTTGTTTTAAAACACAGAATCTTCCTTTGCTTTAAGAAGAAGAGATTTCACCTGTCTTTAGGTCAGACTTTATTGGTTGTTAAGGCTGATGATTTCTGAGAAAGAGGATCATCTCTTTTAATATCTGTGTCTAATAAATCTCCATTCTTTGGAAATTACATTAGGAAGTCAATTTATCTGAAAGCTAATTCCAAAGGAACATGTTTTGGCTTGGTTCATCTTTAATATAATAAATAACCTAAAAAGAATATTACCTCTACTAATGTCTTGTTTTCAGATGCTTTTACCTGGATATATAATACGCAAATAGAGTTTATCAAAACCACTAACATGGTTAAGATAATGTTTATGCAGTGGTGAAACTTAATTTAAGCTAGAGGTCTGTGCAGCAGTCTGAATGGCATTGCGAACTTAGAAATAAGAGGAGGGGTCTTGTCAAGGAACAAGGTCACTTATTCGCTCTTTGTTAAGCAGCTACTTTGTGTTGGATATGGCACTATGCTCATGATATACAATTCATTCATTCACTTATACATTTCTTCAAAAGTTATGCATTGAGGGCTTCCCTGGTGGTGCAGTGGTTGAGAGTCCGCCTGCCGATGCAGGGGACACGGGTTTGTGCCCCCGTCCGGGAAGATCCCACATGCCGCGGAGCGGCTGGGCCCGTGAGCCATGGCTGCTGAGCCTGCGCGTCCAGAGCCTGTGCTCTGCAACGGGAGAGGCCACAACAGTGAGAGGCCTGCGTACCGCAAAAAAAAAAAAAAAAAGTGATGCATTGAATATAGAGGTTCTATGTGCAATTCTAGATGCTGGGAATAAACAAGTCACATGTGGTCCCTGCCATCAGGAAACTTATGTGATGGAGGGAGATGGAAAATATAGATGTGTAAGAACCTATGTGCTACAGAGTAGATCGTCAAAGAGCAACATGAAGACAAAAGCTAATCTTTCAACAAAAAATATGTAAGTAGAAGTCACTTAAAGCAAAAACAATAGTAATGTCTTATGGGGGGCTTATAACATTTGTAAAAATAAAATATTAGAAAACAATAGCACAAAAGCAGGAGGAAGGTAAATGAGATTAAACTGTTTTTGCATTATTCATGAAGTGGTGAAAATATTAATTTAAGGTAGATTGTACTTAGTCAAGAATGAGATACATGTTATAATCTTTAATTTAATACAAAATGCTTAACTGAAAGCTAACAGAAGAGATAAAATGGAATACCGAAAAATACTCGATTCATTAAACAGGAGTTTAGAAAGCAGGAACAAAGGAGCAACAACAAAATAAATGGTGGTTAACTGAAACAAAAAGCAATATAGTAGACTTATACTCAAATATGTTAGTAATTACATTAAACATTAGTGGACTAAATACTTTGATTGAGAGACCAAGATTGCCAGACTAGATTTTAAAAATTATCCCAAATATTTCCTGTTTGTAATTTACGCATTAAATATAAAGACACAGGGTGAAAGGAAAAGGACGGTAAAAATATACTATGCTGACACTGACCAGGAGAAAGCTGGTATGGCTATGCCTATCAGAGAAAGTACACTTTAAGACAAGGCATATTACTAGAGATATAAAGAAGAGCATTTCATAATGATACAAGGGCCAATTCAACAGGAATGTATGTATCTAATAATATATACTTAAAATATATAAAACAAAATAAAAGAACTATACAAATCCACAATTATAGATGTAGATTTTAAAATACCTCTCTCAGTAACTGCTAAAATAAGAAGACAAAAAGCCAGTATTCCAAAACTGTAGGAAACATATTCTTTATAAATGCCCATGGTGGAACAGTCACCAAAATAGACCATATGCTGGAACAAAAAGCAAGTTTAAACCAATTACAAAGGAAGAGGGGAAAGCGGAGTAGGGTGAGGGTGGGGCGGGGGGAGGAGGAGGAGGAGGAAAGAGAAAGAAAAAGAAAGAAAACATTATTTACCAAAATTGCCCAATTAGAAAGTGCCAGCCTAAATAATCCTATGTATATTAAAGTAGTTGAATCTGTAATTTAAAATATTCTCACAAACTCCAAGTCAAAACAACTTTGCTGATGAATTCTTAAATATATTTTAGGAAGGAATAATACCAATCTTAACTGTAATCTTTTAGAAAACATAGGAAGAGAGAACACTTCCCAACTTACTTTATGAAGATAGTGTAACAATGAGACCACAAGCTGACAAGGAGATAAAAGAAAGGAAAACTATAGGCCAACATAGCTCATAAACATAGAGAAAAAATCCTAAACAGAATATATATATATATATATATATATATATATATATATATATACACCATGCTCATACATCAAAAGTTAAATACGGTTATTAAGTCATTTCTCCCCAACTGATATATAGATTCAATGCAATCCTAATCAAAATCCCAACAGAGGTTTTTTGTTTTTGTTTTGGTAGAAATGTACAAGTTGAAGCTAAAATTTATATGGAAATGCAAAAGACTTAGAATCCCAAGGGAGTCTGAAGAACAGAATTGGAGGACTTGTACAGTACCGAATTTTAAAACTTATGAAACTATAAAACTATTGTAATGAATTCAGTAATGTATTGACAGAAGATAATCAAATATACCAAAGGAACAGAATAGAGAGTCCAGAAACAGACTGTCATGTAGAAGGTCAACTGATTTTTAGCAAAGGTACCTCTGCAACCAGTGGGGAAATGACAGTCTTTTCAATAAACTGTAATGAAGCAATTATATATATATATATATATATAAAACTTTGACTTGTAGTTCACTCCATACACAAAAAATATACTTGAAATGGATCACAGACTTAAGCATGGAAAGTAAAACAAGAAATCTCCCAGAAAAGAAGCATAGAAAAATATCTTTATGAAGTTCAAAAATTCACAAAGTTAATTGATAGTGATAGAAGTTGGAAAGCAGTTACCTTTAAGGAGACTGTGGTTTGGGAGGGGGCAGGGGACCCTCTGGGGTGCTGGAGTGTTTGTTCCAGATTGTGATCTCATGGTTGTAAGCATCTATGTGTATATACCACTCATCACCCTGTACACTTAGATTAGGTAACTTTACTCAATAAACAAGTAGAAATAAAAATTACCAAATGCAGCAAAAAATAAATCTCCATGGAAATGAGAAATTATTTTGATATGTGTTTTCCTCTTCCCACCGCCCACTCCCACACTCCCACCCAAGGTGGACCCTTGTCAGTTCCTTTTCTCTAGACTGACCAAAACACTTTAAAAAAGGATTTAAGGTACTAAGTCTAAGTTTCTGTGAGATTTCCCCTTGGTTCTAACTCTAAATAAACTCAAAAGATGTTCTCAGATAATCTAGTGACTTGGGAAAAACCCAAAATTATATCAACATTGATGAGAGAGCTCCTTGAATAAAATATTGACATCAAACCAAGGCAAAATTGCTTGGGAGTTAAGTCACCGAGACATATTCTGGGAGTTACATAGGCACTAGGCTAAGCCCAGGGAAAGCCATAAAGATGAGCTGTGGCCTCTTCCTTGTAGGGGTTCACATTCTAAGAACAACAACCAAGGTTTATATAGCACTTCTTGTGAGCAAGGGATTATTCTAAGTCCTTTACCTGTATTGATTTACTTCATTTTCCCAAGAACCTAATATGGTGGGTCATCAACCCCCATTTTACAGATTACAGTACTGAAGTACTGAGGGGTGAAGTAATTGATCTAAGATCCCACCGCTAAAAAAGGGGTAGGGCTAGGGTTTGAACCCTGGCAGGCTGGTGCTAATCCATGTTTGTTACTCCCTTTTGTCCTGTATCAGAGTGAGTGCTTCCTCTCCCTGAGCGTTGGGTAGGAGTATTTTGGGGGATAAGGACCCCTCCTTGAACTCCTTCAACGCCCAAGAGCAGCCCATGCTGAGGGCCCTGTGTAGCCAGGAAAGGGCTGCCATCTCTCCCCTCTCTGGACTGGTCTGCAGGGTTGGGCTCTGGGTCCATATTCAACCTCTAAAATGTTGGATGTTCTGAGCCAGGTGTCCTGTACACCTCAGGTTTAGAAGTCATATTTTACCTCAGATGAAGCAGTTTCTCATTCTAGAACCTCAGCCCCATGGCACGCAGGATCACTGACTAACATCTTCCTAAGGGTATTTCTGGGGTAGGCTGGAAACGGAATCTTCCTCTTGCCAGCACACAGGCACTGCAGATGGCATTGGCCAAATTCCCGGTGATTAGATTAATTTGCCAGTACTACCGATTCAAGGCTTATTTTGAACTTGATTTTATTTTGCTATATATGCTTTGCTTATTTCCTTATCAGTGCTGTAGTTTTTATTTTTCTCAAAATTACACAAGTCTTTTCCCTGAGGGGTCCGAGAGGCACCCACTAAATGTGAGCTTTTTTGTTCATCTTCGATTTTTAAAAATTGAGTTATATTTGAGACACAACACTGTGTAACTTCAAAGTGTACAACATACTGATTTGCTGCATTTACATTGCAGTTGTAGCATTGCCTAATACCCCTATCATGTCATATAGTTAGCATTTCTTCTAGTGTTGGGAACAATTAAGGTCTAGTATCTTAACAAGTTTAATGTTTATAATGCAATTTTGTTGTCTGTAATCACTGTACTCGGTATTAGGTTTCCAGGATTTATTTATATACTAGATGCATCTTTGACTTTTGGCACAGGGCATTGTCTTTACATTTTTGGTACAGGGTTTCTCAACCTTGGCACTAATGACATTTGGGGCAGTGTAAGTCTTTGTCATGGGGCCTGTCCTGGGCACCGCAGGATGCTTGACAGCATCCATAGACTCTACCCACCTGATGCAGTATCACCCCACCCCTAGTTATGACACCAAAAGTGTCAACCGGGGAGGGGAGAATCACCCTGGATTGAACCGCTGCTTCAGTCATGGTTCACTGCAGAACGAAAGCCACGTACAAAGTCCCGATAGCACATTTCTATACAACCCTCTCCCCCAGTGCAAATGGTGGGTACCTGCAAGCTCTTCTCATGGATGGTTGTGGGCTGTCAAGAGCAAAAACTCATGTGCTTTTAGCCCTGGGCCTGGCACATAGTCTGTAGAGAATATTTGTTGGATGAATGAAAAAAGTGACTGATGAATACAAAAAAATTCTTTATAATGCCGTGAATTTGAGGCAACTGGATGTCAAATAAGCCCCAAACTATGACTGGCTTGGTTAATTTCACACTAAATTTGTTGCCTTGAATTCATTTTGTTGTGTATTCATTCGTTCTTTGACTCAGAAAACACTTCTTGAGATCCTGCTATGTGTAGGCAGCCTGGCTTGTTGGTTCCTGGCCAGGCACTGGTGCTGGATTGTCTAACCCTGACACTGCTACATGTGGGTTTTGGGACCCCAGGCAAATTTCCTGCCCTCTCTGTGCCATGGCATATACCTTATGGAGTTAATATAAGGATTCAGCTACTGAATACATGTACACTGTTTAGACTATTCTCAGATACCCAATAAGTAAGCCCTATATGTGTTTGCTGTTACTGTGCCTCATCGGGAAGGTAAAGAGGGATGAGGTACAAAGATGTGCATCAGGACTTCTCTCATTTGAGGCAGAATATAATACGTGTTATAAAAGAGGATCACACTAAATGTGAGAGAGAAGCACGATCACACCAGTGGAGGATGGAGAAAGAAGGGGTGGCTTCGTGATGTGGAGACATTTGACTTGGGCCTCTGGGGATGGGTGGGTAAGATGGGAAGCCAGGCCAGGGGTGGTTCTCAGGAGGAACAACAGCAGAGCCAAGTCGTGGGCACATGGGGAGGGAATTCTGGTGGTCCTGTTGAGTCAACTCTGGGGAGGTGACGGGAGATAAGTCTGATAACACAGGGTAGGCCTGATGGAGGGTTTTGCGTGAGATTCAGTTTGTTCTTCATGACACAGCAGTGAAAAGTCTGAAACCCAGGCCCCACTTTTGTTACTTGCAGCTTGGTCCCAGGCACATCATGAAACTTCTTCAAGATTCAGATTTCTAACCTTAAAATGGAAAAATAATGCCTACCTCACAGAATTGTTATGAGAATTAGTATAAGTAAACTATATAGGGGGAGTGATCAAGATGGTAGAGTAGTAGAACATGGAGCTCACTTCCTCCCACAAATACATAAAAAATAGACCTACTTATGGAATGGTTCTCAGAGAACATCTACTGAACGCTGGCAGAAGACCTCAGACTTCTGAAACGGCAAGAAAACCTCCATGTAACTGAGTAGGACAAAAGAAAAAAGAAAAAAAAGAGAAAGGAATCGAGATGGGACCTGAGCCCCTGGGAGGGAGCTGTGAAAAAGGAAAGGTTCCTGCACCCTGGGGAGTCCCCTCACTGGTGGGGAGATCAGCTGGGATGGAGGGGGGAGCTTCAGAGCCTTGGAGCAGAGTGCAGCAACTAGTTTGCTGCAGCCAGAGCAGAGGGAGAACTACACTGTCAGTGCTGCCCAGCACTCCCAGGCCTGAGACTTGTGTCTGCCAGTGCGGGGCAGGGCAGGGAGGAGCTGGGTGCTGAAGCTTGGGCTTGGAAGTCGGACTAAGGGAAAGGACTGGTGTTGGCTGCATGGAGACAGCCTGAAGGGCTGGAGTGTGGGTGCTGCCACAGCCAACGGTGTACATGGAGGAAGCCCAGGCCCGCCATAGAGGTGAGACACCATTGTTGGGGGGCACACAAGGGGAGGGGTGGGAACCGCCAATGCAGCCTCTTTCCCTGCATGTGTGCACTCTCAGGGGACGGTATACCGCCTACATGAGCTCTGCAGAGGTGGGCTCCGGTAGTGTGAGCCAGCCATCACCACCACTGTGGGCTCTGAGGGCAGGCGTGAGCCACCGCCATCATAGGCTCTGGGGGAGGGTGCCAGCCGCCACATCTGCACAACCCCCATCAAGGGGATAATGGCCAGCACACACTGAGGAAAGAGGCGGCAGACATCCATACTAAAAACAGCCCTCGCACCAAAAACATTAAACCCACACAAGCTACACAGCGATGCTCCCACATATAAATAGCCCTCCAATGCTACAGTAGATAACTGTTTCTCCTAAACTCACAGAGTAAGAGAAATATAAGCAAGATGAAGAAGCAGAGGAACCATTCCCAGTTAAAAGACCAAGAGAATTCCCCTGAAAGAACAAACAATGAAACAGACTTCTTCAGTCTAAAAGACACCAATTTCAAAAAGGAGATACTGAAAATACCGAAGGAATTAAAAAAGGCTGTCAAGGGCTTCCCTGGTGATGCAGTGGTTGAGAGTCCGTCTGCCGATGCAGGGGACGCGGGTTCGTGCCCCGGTCTGAGAAGATCCCACATGCTGTGGAGCGGCTGGGCCCGTGAGCCATGGCTGCTGAGCCTACATGTCCGGAGCCTGTGCTCTGCAATGGGAGAGGCCACAACAGTGAGAGGCCTGCGCACAGAAAAAAAAAAAGGCTATCAACAGAAATGCAGAGTACTGTAAAAAGGAACTAGAAACTCTAAAGAGGAGCCAAGAAAAATTAGAAAACTCATTTGCTGAGATGAAAGCAGAGCTAAAGGCAATGAATAGCAGAATAAATAATGCGGAAGAACGAATAAGTGATCTGGAAAATAGAATAATGGAAATCACTCAATCAGAACAGCAGACAGAAAGACAAATGAAAAAAAAAAGATGAAAGCAATAAGAGGCCTGTAGGATAATATAAAGTGTGCCAATCTACGCATAATAGGGATTCCAGAAGGAGAAGAAAGAGAAAAGGGGATTGAAAATGTATTTAAAGAAATTATGGCTGAGAAATTCCCAAACATAATGAAGGAAACAGATATCCAGGTGCAGGATGCACAGAGAGTCCCAAACAAGATGAATCCAAACAGACCTACATCAAGACATAGTATAATAAAAATGGCAAAAGCTAAAGAGAGGATTTTCAAGGCAGCAAGAGAAAAAGAGTTAATTACAAGGGAACCCCCACCAGGCTATCAGCTAATTTCTCTACAGAAACATTGCAGCAAGGTAGCAGGACACAAGATTAACATACAGAAATTGGTTGCATTTCTTTACATTAACAATAAAATATCAGAAAGGAAACCTAAAAAAACAATACCTTATAAAATCACACATACACACACACACACAAAGAAAACCTCAGGAATAAACCTGACCAAGGAGGTGAAAGACATGTGCTGAGAACTATAAAATATTAATAAAGGAAACTGAAGATGATTTGAATAAATGGAAAGATATCCCCTGCTCTTGGATTGGAAGAATGCATATTTTTGAAATGGCCATACTACCCAAAGCATTCTACAGATTCAATGTGATCCCTATCAAATTACCCAAGACATTTTTCACAGAACTAGAATGAATCATCCTAAAATTGATATGCAACCATAAAAGACCCAGAATTGCCAAAGCAATCTGAGGAAAAAGAGTAAAGCAGGAGGCAGAACCCTCCCAGACTTCAGACAATACTACAAAGCTGCAGTAATCAAAACAGCATGGTATTAGCATAAAAACAGACATATGGATCAATAGAACAGAATAGAGAGCCCAGAAATAAACCCATACACCTACAGTCAATTAATCTTCAACAAAGGAGTCAAGAATATACAATGGGAAAAAGATAGTCTCTTCAGCAAGTGGTGCTGGGAAAGTTGAACAGCCGCATGTAAATCCTGAAGTTAGAACATGCACAAAAATAAACTCAAAATGGCTTAAAGACTTAAACATAAGACATGACACTGTAAAACTCCTAGAAGAGATCATAGGCATAACATTCTTTGACATAAATCTTACCAATGTTTTCTTAGGTCAGTCTCCCAAGGCAATAGAAATAAAAACAAAAATAAACAAATGGGACCTAATCAAACTTACAAGCTTTTGCACAGCAAAGGAAACCATAAACAAAACAAAAAGACAACCTATGGAATGGGAGAAAATATTTTCAAACGGTGCAACTGACAAGGGCTTAATTTCCAAAATATACAAACAGCTCATACAACTCAACAACAAAAAACCAAACTACCCAATTGAAAAATGGTCAGAAGACCTTAATCTAAACATTTCTCCAAAGAAGACACACAGTTGGCCAATAGGCACATGAGAAAATGCTTAACATGGTTAATTGTTAGAGAAATGCAAATCAAAACTACAGTGAGGTACCTCCTCACACCAGTCAGAATGGCCATTACTAAAAAGTCTACAAATAACAAATGCTGGCGAGGTTGTGGAGAAAGGGAACCTTCCAACACTGTTGGTGGGAATGTAAGTTGGTGTAGCCACTGTGGAAAACATTATGGAGGTTCCTCAAAAAACTAAAAAGAGAATTACCATATGATCTAGCAATCCTACTCCTGGGCATATATCCAGACAAAACTGTAATTCAAAAAGACACATACACCCCGATGTTCATAGCAGCACTATTCACAATAGCCAAGACATGGAAACAACCTAAATGTCCATCAACAGGTGAATAGATAAAGAAGATGTGGTACATATATACAATGGAATACTACTCGGCCATAAAAAGAATGAAATAATGCCATTTGCGGCAACATGGATGGACCCAGAGATTATCATACTAAGTGAAGTAAGTCAGAAAGAGAAAGACAAATACCATATGATATCACTTATATGTGGAATCTAAAGTATGACACAAATGAACATATCTACAAAACAGAAACAGACATAGAGAACAGACTTTTGGTTGCCAAGGGGGAAGGGGGCTGGGGGAGGGATGGAGTGGGAGTTTGGGATTAGCAGATGCAAATTATTATATATAGAATGGACAAACAACAAGGTCCTACTGTATAGCACAGGGAACTATATTCAATATCCTGTTATAAACCAAAATGGAAAAGAAGATAAAAAAGAATGTACAAAAAAAGAATATAAAGGGCCTAGCACAGGGTCTGTAAGCAGCATTAATTATTACTATTCTACAATAGGGTCTGGATTGGAAAAGAAAAGAAAGAGACGAGAGAGGCAGAAGTATTCAGGAGGAGACAATGCCAGCTGACTTACGTGGGTCTCTCCCAAGCCTTGTTGCTAACAGAGCTAGTGGTGATGGCTGGAACAGGAGACCGGATGACACTTACTTAACAAAACAAAGTATGCTGACTGAGTACCTCATGCTAGGCACCTCTGTACACAGGGGATTAAATAAGTAGGGTCCAGGCCCTGCCTTCAAGGAACCCACATTTCAGTAGGGGAGACAGACCTGACAATTAGAAATAATGATTCTGTAGGCCATTCTGCCTCACCCTCTGTGAGTGCTATATAAACACAGGAAGGTGGGGTGGGCTCAGGAGAGGGCTGGGATGTGGGCAAAATCTAGGTACCGTTGAGCTGACATTTTTGGCTCAGCTGTCATATGGCTCAGTCACTGGGGGGAGGGAGAACATTGAAAAAAAGACCATCGACAAGAGATAATGAAAAGAAATCGAAATCTTTCCCACCTTCTGTCCCCAAAGACCAAGGTGAACAGGGGAGAGAGGGTGGAGGGGCGTGTGGTACTTTTATAAAGCACAGGAAGGTTTTTTTTTAAATTGGAGTCTAGGTGATTTACAATGTTGCATTACTTTCTGCTGGAAAGCACAGTGAATCAGTTATACATATACATAGATCCACTCTTTTTTAGATTCTTTTCCTATATAGGTCATTATAAAGTATTGAGTAGAGTTCCCTGTGCTATACAGTTGGTCCTTATTAGTTATCTGTTTTATATATAGTAGTGAGGAACATTTCTGTAAACTTCTTTTCCCTCCTCGTATCCACATCCAAGTTCTCTACTACTTCTCTTTCCTGACTCTGACCTCATCTCCAAAATGGGCACCTCTAAACCCAGCTGATGCACTCTCTTCCCTCCTGTACTTCCCCAGCACAGCCCTTGTCACATGGGCTGGTTTCACCTCCCATGAGTCTTTCATGTGTTTTCGTTCTCACCACTGCCCAGATGTGATACCAGCAACGGCCCAGAGCTGATCAAGCCAGTCAGTATCATTGCTAGTTGGGAAGGTGGCCAAGGAGAGTGGAAGGATGACCTAGAATTCTCCTTAGAGGTAGAGACAATGAAAGAGGCTACAAATATGTATTGACTAGTGATTTTTGATACTGTTTTAAAGAATGATTGAGTGACTTTTAAAAGAGAGAAATTTGAATTTTCCACATTAGCTACCTTTTTGGATGATATGTATTGACACAGCACAAGGGAGCTGCCTGCCTCTGATTGAACTGTAAGATGGTACCAGCACTTTCTTCTGTTATTACACTGACAATGACCTCTGGACAGAGATGGCCAGGAATCCACCTGCAGTGGAAGAAAGTTTGGGTTTATCAATGCGTTCAACGAAGGCAAACTTCACTCCATGGGGAACTGTGGGGCATCTCAGTAAGTGGAGATTAGAAAGAATTTCTTACAGGGTTTGGGCTGGTGGTAGGTGATTTTGGTGAGGGTTCAAGGAAGCAGGGTTTTATTCCGGATCAGATGCTGTCAGAAAGCAGAGGTAACTATGATTGGGTGGAATTTTCTCTAGAAGGCACAGAAACATACCTCCCAGGGCTTCAGTCACTATCCTGCTAGCGCCTTGGTGCATAAAGCCAGGGTCTGAAAACAGCAGAGGAAAGAGTCTCTCAACTCGCTTATTTTTGGAGGTCCTTTAGCTAACCCTCATTTCATCTCTAGTTCTATAACTAGAAAGTTAAATGGAGTTATTTTCTTAGTCGCAATGAGACTTGTCCCACAATGAAGCCTTTCTTATTTTTAATTTTTATGGAGTCTTTCCTATTTTTAATTTTTAAAAGTCATCCCAGAGGGGCTTCCCTGGTGGCGCAGTGGTTGAGAGTCCGCCTGCCGATGCAGAGAACGCGGGTTCGTGCCCTGGTCCGGGAAGATCCCACATGCCACGGAGCGGCTGGGCCCGTGAGCCATGGCCGCTGAGCCTGCGCGTCCAGAGCCTGTGCTCCGCAGAGGGAGAGGCCACAACAGTGAGAGGTCCGCGTACTGAAAAAAAAAAAAAGTCATCCCAGAAAGTGATAGATGGTCTTCCTGGGCTTGGCCACAGTTTGCCTCCAGATGCAATTTCATGGCTTACTGGGTAGGTTTGTGGTCGGCAGGACAGTAAATGAATCGCTGTAGCAGGCTGTGACTGTTCTGTCACCTTGGGCACAGTCTCCTCTTAATGTTCCATGGAAAACATTTTCCTCTGTCATCTCAGCACATCTCCCTTTGAGTTAAATATTTGTTTGTGAAATTCCCCTTTTGCACTTACTCTATTTGTGATACTGATTCTTTATTTTATTTTTTTGCGGTACGCGGGCCTCTCACTGTTGTGGCCTCTCCCGCTGCAGGGCACAGGCTCCGGACGCGCAGGCTCAGTGGCCATGGCCCACGGGCCCAGCCGCTCCGCGGCATGTGGGATTTTTCCGGACCGGGGCACGAACCCGTGTCCCCTGCATCGGCAGGTGAACTCTCAACCACTGCGCCACCAGGGAAGCCCCTATGATACAGATTCTTTAAACACCAGACTGCCAGCTTCATCTCCTCACCATGCGGTCGTCCTTTAAGGAAAATACACGAGGCTTTCCACAAATAGCCTGTAATGCGTGGTGTGCACTGCACAATTCTTGACCTCCTCTTGAACTCGACGACCAGCGTGACTGTATGCCTTTGCCAAGGTTACCGCGTACAACTCTGTTATTCCATGGCTCAGGGCTGCTGGGGGACGGTGATTCTCAAGGAGGGTTCAGTGCATCTGTCACCTCGTGTCCCCAGAGGATCAGTCAGACATAGCTCTCTCAAGGGTTCAGAGCCTTCCCTGGGCTCATGAGTGGACTTACAGACAGAGGGCAACAGAATCTCTTAAACTTATGTTTATGCGTTTATCATTTGAAGGACGCTAAATGCTTTTGTATCTTTTAAATAACAGACTGAGAATATTTCATAATTCTCTTATCATTAGGCTTTTGACCAATAAATCTACCCCATGTGATACCAGATGATTCTTTCTGGCCTTGGAATGAGATTCCTTTCTAAAACTGTAAGGATTGCAGTTGCAACCAGGTCCTTGATGAAGTCTGCGGGTCCGAGCGGCTTGGCACCCGTGCTTGGCTTTCTAGCGTCCTTTGGGTTTTGTAACTGAAGCCAGAGCTTATCTAGCATCCAGATTTCAGAGAAATAGAAACAGCCTCCAAGCAGCGGAAGGAGCAGAGGGGTGAGGCTTCAGTGCTCTGAGGGCTCTGACGGCCCCTCCAGAGTTAAGGCAGGAGACCGAACGGACCATGGTCAGATCACATACACAGATGGAACTCTGATCCTCAATCTGCCATTGAGGACTGGACCAATGAGGACCATTCCCGAAGGCCCGCCGATGCTCTTATGGCCCCTCCAAGGTGAAGGGATTCTATCAGCCCCAAGGAAGCAGTAGGACTTCTCAGTTTAGAGTCATTTCCAACGGCAACCCCGGAACCTTGTACACAAGGAAGATATTCTCCCAATAGGCCTTATCGGGGCGGGGGAGGGGGTGGTTGTAGTGCAGAGGGCGTCGGCAAACGTGCGCATGCTCCGTCCTCGGAGCATCCGGGGAACACCCTAGTACTGAGCGTCGGAAAGGATACCTTTAAACGAAAATACAACCCCCCCGCACTAAAAGTTCCCTGTGTGATCTAGCAGGGTCAGTCTAAAGAAGTCGTCATGCTAACCAACCATGCCTCTATCACACTGGGTAAATGTTTTAGTAATTAAAGTGAACCTGGGAGAATGGAACTTGTACAGAATCAGCAATTTTGACAAAAGTTTTGCTGTGTGGAGGCATCCGAGGGGTAAGAACAGTACTAAAGTAGATTAATTATTTTAGATTACTAGTTTGAACTGACGCAGAGAAGGACAGGTTTTCCCCTGAAGAGACGACGCTTATTTTTTCTCCTTTGCCAGCTGTGCCCATCCCCACAGGACGAGCTCCTAGAGGGGTTAGGTCCCTCTTCAATCACCAACCAACTTTGCCCCTTGGGCAAGTTGCCTCTCTGGGCCTGGGTTTTCTCATCTTTAAACGTGGTGAAATAGTACTAATAGGTAACATTTATCGAACGCTTGCTCTTTGCCAGGCAGTTTTAAGTATATCATATCTATTAACTTACAGAAGCCTGACAACAAAGTTAACTTCACTTTGCTTTTCCAAGATGTATGTATGTGTGTGTTTAATCTTGAAATTTTAAATAATTTTACTAACATCGAGGAACTGATGTATGTATTCAAGTGAAAACAAATGTACTATGCCCTGCACATAATGAATCTGCGTGTGATAAATGGGTGTAAGAAGTACTGTGATGTTCCTTGTTGTTCGCTGGATTTATAGTGAGTGGAAATCTTACTTGAGAAATACTTCAAAGAAGCCTGATTTTTTCCCATTGTGAATTAATAAACTTTCCCCATACTGTTGAGTAGTAACCTGTCTCAATGTATTAGTTTTTGGGTCTTGCTCCTTCAAAAAGTTATTTAAACCTCCTTGCATACTTAATGCAGCACAGAGAAAAACTAAGCTGTTTGCTAATGATGGGCCCATAACCAGTTGGAAATATGTAAAACAGTTATATTGTGTTTATGAAGATGTTAGTGACAGGAGGACAGGGATTTTGTCCATTTCTTTTCCCACTGCTGTGCTCCCATAGTTTAGAACAGTGTCTGGCACATTGTAGGCAATGAACATTTATTGAACGAATGAATGAATGAATGGGACAGCAGACAGGAATGCACACTCTGTCTTTGTAGAATTGCTTTAAGCAGAGATGCAAGAAGCTTAAGTCTGTTGTTTTTTATCAAATGAATTAATGCAAATGAATGAACGAATGTTGTTTATCGAGTGAATGCCCATTAAAGAATTTTGAAAATTGTGAAGCACTATAGAAATAGAGGGTGTCACTTTTATTTCCTGCTGGGTAAGTGGTTGGAAAAAAAGGTTCTATAGGGAACAGTATCCGGCTAAGTTTGTTCTGAGTTTATTTAAGGAAAATAATCAGAGCACTGTATTCTATTTGAAAATTGAAAAGGGTCCAGGAAGTAAAATGTGAGGAAAATCTGGCTTCTCTGATCGTTTGCTGAGTGTGTGGCAGATGTCTTTGTAATTCAGCATAATTGTTTTTCCACCCAAAGCCAATGCTAATCTTTTAACAGCTTCTTACCACATTAGACTCAGTCTTTCACTCTATCAATTCCATCTGAAGAGTCAGTTTCATCTGTTTGAAAGAAAGCAGAATGACATTCACCCAGATGCTCCAGGAAGTGCAGGGAAGCTAGTTAGGTCACAGTCCTCTATTCCTAACTTGATGCGTTGAATGTTATCCCAGCAACTAGCTGAAACCCATGACGTCCCAATACCACCTCTGACTGTTGGGCCCCTACTCCATGGTTTTTAAAAAAATTTATTTTATTGAAGTATAGTTGATTTACAATGTTGTGTTAATTTCTGCTGTACAGCAAAGTGATTCAGTTTTATATATATATATATTTTTCATATTTTTTCCATTATGTTTTATCAGCATATTGAATATAGTTCCCTGTGGTATACAGTAGGACCTTGTTGTTTATCCATTCTATACATAATAGTTTGTGAGCCTTGTTGCCAGTGTCAACAAGTTGATCCAGTTCTCTGTAGACACCCCCACCATGTTCAGTAGTCCACTTAAAGAAGCATACATTGTAGATCTCAATGTTGATAATACACAACTGGTGATTAAGTTGTTTATTGCCCTTTTCCACCGGTGATTGTAAAATGTGATTTATTTAGAATTGAAATCTCTTAAGCAAACTCTGTGAAGTTCTCTTGGTTGGGGAGAACTCTATCCTTTTGTTACATTTGCTTTTTTTCTTTTTAAATTTATGCCTCCCTACTTTATCCTTAATTCTATCACTTCTGGATAGTTCTTTTTAAAAAAAGTATTAATTGTCACTTTTTTTTCTTTAAGCCCTCAACATGAATGGAAGTAATTAATCAAATGGTTATTGCCCACAAGCTCACTCTGCAGGAGTGCTACTTGACGTCATTGGTAATTATTATAACTTAGTTTCCCAACTTTTCCCAAAGATATATCTTGAGATTTTTTTCAAGAAATCTGGCCCTATTTCAGATGATGTTAAGGGAAATTTTATGAGTGTTGTGGCCTAGGGATGTTTTCCCCTTTGGTTTAGCTACTTATTATACCCTGGTGGTGGGATTGTGAAAATACTAGCAAAGAACAAAGACTCAAAGAGGAATATCCCCTGGGTAAAGGTCCTCTGGATTACCCTCTGAACACATCAGGCTGCTGTCTGCTGCAAGGATCAGAAAACCCCAACCTAATTGTCTTGAAGAATAAGGGAATTCCTTAATTCACATCACAAGGTGTCCTGAGGGAGGGCAGGTTTCAGACACTGTTTGTTAGGTTCTGTCTGTGACACTCTTGGCCCCACCATCCATTGAGGGTAACAAGAGCCTACAACAATCCTAGGCATCACCTCCAGACATTGCCCAGAGAAAATGTGGGTCTTTTTTTCTGTATGTCTTTTGAAGAGCACGTCTTCCCATGCAAACTCCAGCAGACGTCTCTTGGTGAGTGAGTGGCCAAAATTGCATGATAAGACCATTCCTAAAGCAATCAATAGCAAGGGGACGGGATTGCCATGGAAGGTTGGTGAAGCCTTTGGCTTTCTGGCAGAAGCAGATTATTCCGATAAAATTGGGGTTTAGTGTAGGCAACCAAGAGCTTCAGCTGTGCCCTTGGAGGACCATCAAGGGAAGAGAAGAAATTTAAATAGAGTTCTTGACGTGTTCCAGGTGTATGTGTGTAGGTCTGAAAGAGACAAAACAGTCTGTTAAACATTTGAAGTCGAGGAGCATTAGGCAAGACACTAAAACACTGGGATTACAGAGCTGAAGTAAATGTATATCTTGGTCCTGCCATCCAGGAGAGAGTTCTAACTCTAAAAGGTTTGGTAGCCTCAATTCATCTTTCAGTTAGCAAACCAGTAAATAAGACAAGTAGAGAAAGAGCTTCGGGGGAAGGGGGTGCTAATGACATTAGTGTAAATAGAGCTTCTGAATGGATGGAAGATTTCATTTATTTTTCCAATTGCCCTTCCCCACTATTTAAAAAGTATTATTAAATACCCTCTTGCAAATTATCCTGTCCTGGGTACTGAGATAGATCAGTTAAAAGATGACTGATGGAATTAAAAATGCACTTCTACTTTGCCTCTGATTAATGGCTTGTTGGCTGCGAGGTGGGCTGGCTGGGTTCTGACCCATAATTCTGAAGGTCATGGTGATTACAGGTATGGGGTGGCTTACAGCCCTCTCCTCTAAATGGCTGTTACAGAAGTACCTCTTAAGTGCTAAACCATTTGACATGCCTTTTATCATATCCTTATGACTCTGCATGTGACTAATATGTGCTTTTTCTGATTTTATTCTTACTTATTTTTTAATTCCTTTGGGAGTCTTTGTTTTTATTTAATGTGGAAAAACATTAAAGGAAGCTTCTTAACTAATAGTGAAAAATAATTTCACAGTATATTCCTGCTTACAAGGGCTTTTATTGAAAAGAGCAAAGAAACTGAGAGGGCTTTGGTGAAATTCAATTGACTACAGGCTCAAGTATGGAAAGTAGTACTTTCTGAGGTAGCGTTTTACCTTTTTCAAAGTATAATTGGGGAGGAGAGGGTAGTTTTGCAATTGACCAGTTCTAGAAAGGCTGAAAAATAAAAAAAAAATTCTTCTCTGTTGTGCGTCTGGCAAAATCTTACTTAATTTCTTTCTTTTAGGTAGGGATGCCTGCCAACGTGCAAAAAAGAGCACCTTAAATATTCTTCTGCATTTTATAACTAATGTGATTTGGCATCCCTTGATTTTGGCAGCAGGTTATGTGAATTGCAGATCACCAAAGAGAGCGATTGGTGGCTTACTCAACAGCCAGTTAATGTACAACTGTGAAAACTCACTGGTTCAAAGCCACTCCGGACTAGAACTTCACCTAATGCTTCTTAATTTAGTGGGTTTTTTTGTCTGTGTGTGTCTTTAATATGTCTCACAACCCTAACATGGACCCTTGCAAATGACTCAAAATCTGGGGAAAATGCTAAGAGCAAACATTCATGTACCAGATTCCATGGGGCCTTCATCATTTTTAATGTGAAAAGAATCTGGTTTTGGTTTCTTTCATCTTTTATGGCCAAATTGGGTCCAGAAGATGAAACCATGCACCAACACTTTCTGACTCAACAGCATTGGTAATGGAGAGGAAATGCGTAGAGATCAGATCTGTGTGATCAGATGTCCAAGGTAGAGGTGAATTGTTTTCCTTCATTCTTGAAACAAAGAGAGGAACACTGTCTTCAGGTCTCAGAACTACTGAGGGCAGGAAATAACTTCAGAGGCTCAGAGTCTGGCTGTCTTTGAGATCTGCTTGGAAGGGTGACCTGCATGAGAAGGTGTAATGGCATACCCCATGCCCACAGTCCCCACCAAGGAAGGCCCCTTGGGGGAGCAGTAAAGCCCTTTCAGGTGTCTGCGTATTTATTACCTTTCCTTCAAAGGAAGCGTTCTTTTTCTTTTGCGGTACGTGGGCCTATTACTGTTGTGGCCTCTCCCATTACGGAGCACAGGCTCCGGACGTGCAGGCTCAGTGGCCATGGCTCACGGGCCCAGCCGCTCGGCGGCATGTGGGATCTTCCCAGACCGGGGCACGAACCCGTGTCCCCTGCATCGGCAGGCGGACTCTCAACCACTGCGCCACCAGGGAAGCCCAAAGGAAGGGTTCTTAAATTGTGATATGTGGATGTCCAGAAGATCCATAAATGGGCTTCAGGAAGTCTGTGGAACTCTCTGGAATTTTGAGTTCATTTTTTCTTGGTAGAGAGATCTTTATTTACATCAGATTCTGAAAGGAGTCCCTGTTCATTCTCAAAATAAAGACATAGTCAAGACATTCTGAGCTTCTGTTTTAAGGTTTCTCTCTTCTTGTGTAAAGTTGAATATTGAATAGTGGCTAGAATTAAGTGAATTCTGAATATATATATGTATACACACATACATGTGTGTATATATTTATCTATTTATGTTTCTTTTAAAAATATATATTTTAATCAAAGTTGTACCTATTTTCAAAGTCAAACAGCTCCACAATGTTCATTATAAAAATAAAGCACTGCCTCTCACCACCCCCATCTCTGCTTCACAGGGGCAAGGACTTTCAACTTTCTTAGCTATTTCTTTTGGAGTTTACCTCCATATTTCTAAATAAAATGACTATACTGCGAGTCTTGGTTTTCGCAGTGTTAGCTGTTACCTATTGACGGTCCACTTACAGAAGAGGATATAGGTGTTATAGCTCTCCCCACCCCCAGATAGGCAGGGGTCTTGCAGGTGTTTGCACACACAAGTATACACACACTCGCACAACCACCCACCCCCATTCCTCCAATATACTTATAGAACAATATTTGGTTAGCTCAATATTCTTTGCTTCCATTATTATTCCCATGTAAATTTTATTCATACCTGGGTCACATAGTATACTGTGATCACATTTCTTATTTTGTACAAATTTGTTTCTCTTGGAGCTAATAAATTTGTTAGTGTTCGAGAAAAACATCCTCAAAATAATTTTTTAGTGTGTCTTTTTCTAATTTATCCCCAAAACTCGCTTCCAGAGACATGGATCTTCTCTCAAAACGTCCTTACCTATCACGTCGTCCATCACGATTATCATTTCTTGGAGAAAAGCTCCCAGAGCCTGTGTCCATGGCCAATCTCTGGGTCTGTTGCCCTTGGGTCTGTTTTCGTCATCACCTTGCACTCCTCTCATCTCTCTTCTGATTGGACCACCTACTGGACGGAGTTAGGCTTTCCATTATCTTGGTTTGCTCCCTTGGTTTATTATAACATATTTTTTGATAATGTTCCAAGAAAAGTTGCATGCATAATAAATGTTTTGAGAGTTTGCATGTTTGAAAATATTTTAATCCTGCCCTTACAATTGTTAGGCTTATTTTAGAATTCCAGGTTTAAAATGATTTTCCTTCAGTACTTTTGAAAATATATAAACAGTACTTTATTGATTAAGAAGTTTAGTAGATATACATTTGTGTAAAATAAGTAGTTTCCAACGTACATTTTTATAGGTAGATATTAGTAATATCTTGGTAAAATAATGTAATATAATGAACAAAATCATTTTTCTAAATCTAGGCAGCAAAACAATGACATAAAAACTATAGCTTCCCTCACCCTCATAAACATGATTAAATGTTAACTTCTGCTGAGTAGTAATTTTACTGGAGCATCACAAGGCTTAGTTCATAGTGGTCATTTACAAATAGATAAAACAATTTAGTATAATTAACAAATGTCAAAATAATTTTAAAAATTGACCTATGTAATCTACTGAAGTCATAGAATACTTCCTCTTGTAAGAACATGCATAATAACTCAAATATAACATATTGATATAGTTCCTAAAGGTAAATGCTAAAAAGTTCCTTAAAAGGAAACCATATCACATTTGACCATTCATAGTTACTCGAGGAAAAATGTGCAGTATTAATGAGAAACGTGAGTATTTTTGAAGTAGTATACCTTCAAAGCTAATATTTTTAACTTATCCTTTTTTTAGTTTTGGTTTGACCAAATATAAAACAAAACTCCCACCCTCTCCTTAAATTGAACTTCTTTTCAATCTCTATACCTCCCATTGATGAAAATGCAAATCAAATAAACCAACACCCACTGCTGTCTTTACTCCCATTAGTTCCCTTATCATATCAATTTTGGGGGACTAACTTGAAAATATCAGTAGAAATGTTGAAAGAAAGCAAACACTTCGAATTTCAACTCCCATATTAGTGTACTACACAGTAAGGTACACTAAAAAGGAAAAAGGCCACATTTTGCCCACAGTAGGTGAACATCAGTACCTTTGACCTTTGGCACCTGAAATCTACTGGCGTTGATTTCAGATACATCTTATTCTTGGACAACATATGGAAAAATTTGTATTACTCAGAATGAAGGAAATAACAGCGGATGACAACAGGTGAGACCATCCAAACACGACACAGTGATCACTACTAATCTCATTCCATCAGAAAACTATCCAAAAAGGGAACAAAGTCCCTTTTTGTAGGTACCAGGGCTCCATTTGGCCAAACCCAGAAGAGCATCCTGGGTCTGGGATCTTGAAGACTAACCCCCAAATGAACCTAATGAATAATGCTGAGACTGATCTTTAAAATGGTTTTGCAACAGGCCTATTAAAGCTTTTAAAATTCTTTTAAAAGAGAGAACATTATATTCAAATTTAGTTAATGAAAATATAGTTTACTGACTCTCTCATTTTGTAGGTAAGAATCCTAATTTAAAATCCAATAATTGGAGCTTATAAGCTATTTTGACTTTTTTCTGTAACACAATGTAACCAATATTAACTTTTGAGGAATAAACATTTTAGAAGATTATAAACTAAAAATGGCTTAGAATGAGTTTACTCCAATTGCTTTAACTTTTAAAATTATTTGGCATCAGAATCCAGAGTACTTTTAAAATTACCCCATGGAAGCCTCTTTTTTTTTTCTCCAAAGCTATTTAAGTATGATTTTTCTCATTATATTGTTTTCCATTGTTTTACTTGGTAAGCGGATAAGTGTATAGGTAAATTATCTGTGTTGAATGGTAGCTGCAAGCTGGCTTTAAGTGTTGTGCTCAAACATACACAGTAAGAACCAAGAAAGAGACAAAGTGGGACTGCATGCTCAGTGATGGCCTCATCCCAGGTCCCATCAGCTAGTCTTTCTGTATCAGTAGATAGACATCTTGCCACTCAAAAACAACTTAAAATGAATTTTTTTTAATTAAAAAATTTTTTTTAAATTTTTAATTGAAGTATAGTTGATTTATAATGTATTAGTTTCAGGTGTACAGCAAAGTGATTCAGTTATATATATATATAGATATAGATATAGATATCTATATATATTCTTTTTTGGATTTTTTTCCATTATATTACAAAATAATGAATACAGAGCAAGAAAAAGACATTGAAGAACTAAAGAAGCAGCCAAGTCTCCTCTCTCAGGTCAAAGGGGTTAAGGATGACCTGAAAGATGGGGGTGTGCCCATCTAGCTTTAATAGGCTCTATAGATATGGAAGTGGACTTAAACTCTTTAAGCTAAATAGTAAACTGGAATGTAAATTTTCAATCTTTATTAGGGTATAGACAGTATAACTCTTAATTGTATTTAGTAAGCCTGTACAAGCCTGTACAAGTCTTGTTGTTTATCTATTTTATATACAGTAGTGTTTATATGTTAATCCCAAACTCCTAATTTATCCCTCCCCCACCCTGTTTCCCCCTTGGTAACCATAAGTTTGTCTTCTATGTCTGTGAATCTATACCTGTTTTGTAAATAAGTTCATTTGTATCATTTTTTTAGATTCCACATATAAACAATGTCATATGGTATCTGTCTTTCTCTGTCTGACTTAATGAATTTCTTTTCTTGATATAAATCAATAGTTCTAATCAACGATTAGCTAGTTAGGTCTATTGACCTCAAAGAAGTTAATTATTAATGATACTGTCTGAGCAGTTATTGAAAACCAATTCCAGCATTCATGGTTAAATAGGAAGAAAAATGAAAAGAAATTTACAGCACAATTAAAAAACATAACAATGATGAATAATGTTAAAGTACTTTTTTAGAAAAAAAAGATGCTTTTATCTTTCATCTAAAAATGAAAGCAAAATTAAATTCCACAGGAACTGTTAAAAGGATGAACATTCTTCCAACAACTGCATGAATAACAACATTCCTGCTCTGGCGGTTCCCTTACACAGATGCTCAGGAGCACAACCATCTCCGTTTCCACCCTGCATTTGCTTTTGCATCTGTGTCTGCATTCATGAAATTCACTTGCATTTATCTCTTGCATGCAACTAGCATTTCCAGCAAGGTGTGGTCTTTATTCAGATCCTTGCTTTTTTGTTGTTTCTCTTAAGGCTTTCATAGTGAAAGTCCTGGGTTAGCCCCTTGAGGTCTGCGGGTGGGCGATGAGTTCTGTGCTCAGCTACTGTCATGTTGTCCTGGGATCTTCATGCCCACAAAGCCCCACGGAGAGCAATGACTTCTAACCCCTCGCCATACATGTCTATCTGCACAAATTGGAATCCGAGACTCAAGGGAGCCTAGTCTGATCTTTAAACTCTTCATCTTCATCTGATTCTTCTCCTAGGAAGTGGTAAACTTTGATGTTATGTTTTTCAATTTTATCAAGAATCTATTTCTTCAATGGCGGTCATTTTATCACTAAGGTTGTCAACTTTTGCAATTACAGATACAATAGTTCATGTGTATTATCTTCATAAATTTAGCTTCAAGTAATTTAAGTTCATGATCAGAAGATGAAAGTATAAAAACAACAATGCATCGTGTTCTCTGTGATATGACCGTCTGTTCAATACATGTTCATCACACAGATAACATTTGAACTGCTCATCAATGTAAGAGATAATATTCAACCCTGCAGTTGGCTATATCACCATATCTTGGTGTAACCACTGCTGTAAGTCACAGTTTGACCCCTTCTCTCTCTTTGATCTTAACTCTTTAAGCCTCGATTTGGAAAGTTTTTTCAATTGTCTCTGTTCCATGTAAAATTATTTTGTGTTGGAGATCAGTCAAGGGTAGTCTATGAGCATGGATTTTTAATCATCAGTATGAACTAAAAAAGCACTTTCACTGGACTTGATTGGGAAGATTTACAAATGCAAAATAGTCAAAAAATTCTGGATTAGTAAGTAAACTGAGCAGCCTGCTTGAACATCTTTTAAAAAGTTTGGTGGGTCAGCAGAGAAGTCAAAGAGTGGATGCCAACTGACTGAGCCACAGACCCCACTGGCATCTGTGGTCATGCTTTCAAAAATATTAAAATAACAGATTTATTGAGATATAACTCACACATCCATTTAAAGTACACAATCAAGTGGTTTTTAGTATATTCATAGGGTTGTGTGGTCATGACCACTATCTAATTCCTGAATATTTCCATTACCCTCAAAAGAAATCTTGAATTATTCACAGTCATTTGCCACTTCCCCCAGCCCCAAGCAAACACTAATCATCCTTACGTTTGTATGAATTTGCCTATTCTGGACATTTCATGTAAATGGAATCATAAAATATGTGCTTCTTTTCTGACTGGCTTCTTTCACTTAGCATATGTTAGCAAAGGTTCATTCATGTTGTAGTATCAATAATTCTTTCCTTTTTATGGCTAAATAATATTCCATTGTGAGGATATTGCAATTTTGTTTACTCATTTATCATTTAATAAACATTTGAATTGTTTCCACTTTGGGGCTATTACAGATAGTGCTTCTATGAACATTCAAGTACACGTTTTTATGTGGATGTATGTTTTCAGTTCTTTTGGGTCTATGCCTAGGAGTGAAATTGCAGGTCATATGGAAACTCCATGTTTAGCAGTTTGAGGACCCACCAAACTGTTTTCCAAAGGGGTTGTACCATTTTACAGTCCTGCCAATAATGTATGTGGGTTCCATTTTCTCCACAGCCTTGCTAACACTTGTTATGGTCTTTTTCATTATAGCTAACCTAGTGGATGTGAAGTGGTATCTCAAGTGGTTTTGATTTGCATCCCCTAATGACTAATGATGTTGGGCATCTTTTCATGTACTTATTTTCAAATTTGTACATCTTCTTTGGAGAAATGCCTATTTAAATTCTTTGCTGGTATTTTAATTGGGTTATATGTCTTTATATTGTTGAATTGTAGAAATTCTTTTTATATTTTGAGCACGTCTCTTATCAGTTATATGATTTGCAAATATTTTCTCCATTCTGCGAGTTGTTTCCTCAGAATTTTGAAGGCACTTCTTCATTGTCTTCTGGGGTCAAGTTTGCTATTGAGGAGCCCAGTGCCATTGTAATTCTTTTTTTTAATGGATTGAATTTTTTTTTAATTCTTGATGCTTTTTATGTGATATGTTCTCTCTTTCTCTCTCCTCCCCCACCTTCTCTCTCTCTCTCTCTTCCTCTCAGCTTTTAGGACTTTCATTTTGTCTCTAGTATATACTAATTTTTGGATAATGTACATTAATGGTGGTAATAAAAAATCCATTGCGTTCGGAGACAAATATTTTTATTACAGTAATTTCCAAATATATGCAAAAGTAAAGATAATAGTATAATGAATGTCTACATACAATCATGTTTAATCATATAGATTAAACAAGTACAACATTTTGCCTGTCATGTTTTATCCATCCCCTTCTTTTAAATTTTTTTGTGGAATATTTTAAGGGTAATGCAAGATATCCATTATTTCACCCATAAATTCTTTAATATGCCTCTCTAAGAGATGAGTTTTCTTTTAACATATTTATGATTTCATTATTACCTGTATAAAACTAAATAATACTGCCTTAATATTATCCAATTTTCCATTCATATTTGCATTTCTTCTAATGATCAAAATTTTTACTTACAACTGGATAACATAGCTTATTCAATCATTCTCCTATTGATAAACATCTGGATTGTCATCAGTCTTTTATTACTACAAATAACTCTATAATAATTATCCTTGTGCGTATGTCATTTGGCATATTTGCAAGTATCTCTTTTGGATACAGCCCTGGAGTGGGATTGCTTGGTCTAATGGTAAATGTATATATATTTTGTTGGATATAGACCAATATCTTTACATGAGTGTTGTGTAATTTTGTATTCCCTTGATGCAAAAATTATTCTGGAAACACATGTCCTTCAATTCTGGGAAATTTATTGAATTCTTTCTTTGATCATCTTCTCCTTCTCTTCTCTTATCTCATTTTCTGGAATTCCCAGTATTGGGTATTTTCCTTTCTATCCAGCTCATTTTATTTTGTCATCTTTTCTCTCCTATTTCCTGTCTCTTTTTTTTCCTGGGAAAATTTTCTCCACTCGATCTTCAAATTTGTCTACTAGATTTTAATTCCATCAGTCATATTTTAACTTTCAACAGCATTTTGATTCCATTTTCTAGATGTTTTCTTTTGTTCTCATTTTGGTGATTCAACTTAATTTCAATCAACCATTTTCATTCAACAAATATTAATTGAGCATCAGTTATTATGTCCTAGGTATTATTCTCGGCACTACAGAATTGGCAATGAATAAACAAACAAAATCTCTGTCTTAAGGAGCTTACAATCGAAAAGGAGCTCACAATCAAAAACATTCAATGTGTCAATCAGGTAGTGATAAGTCTCTGAAGAAAAATGCAGACTCAAGGAAGGCTGAGAGTGACTGGCAAGAGGGGAAGTCAAAACAGGTTTCAAAGGCAAGGTGAGATTTGTGAATAGACTAGAAAGAAGTGAGGAAGTAAGATGTGATATTGGGGAAGAGTTTTTCAGGCAGAGGAAACTGAAAGTACAAATGTCTTGAGGTGGGGATATGGGAAATTTAAGGAAAGTCAAGGAGACCAGTGTGGCTGGATCGGGATGAGTAAGGGGGTGAGTGATCAGAGGTGAAGTCAGAGAGGAATCAGGGGTGTGAAATCATGGAGGATTTTGAGTACAGGGAAGGCATGGTCTGACTTTTACACTTGGAAATTATTGCTCTGAACAGACTTGTGGTTGCCAAGGGGGAGGAGAGGTAGGGGAGGGAAGGACTGGGAGTTTGCAATTAGCTGTTCAACATATTATATAAGGATGGATAAACAACAAGGTTTTATTGTATAGCACAGGGAACTATATTCAATATCCTGTGATAAACCATAATGGAAAAGAATATGAAAAAGAATGTATATATATATGTGTAACTGAATCACTGTGCTGTACACCTGAAACTAACACAACATTGGAAATCAACTATACTTCAATTTAAAAAAAAAAACCTAAAAAAACAAAAAACTATGGCTCTGACTGCCTGGTGGAGAAGGGACAATAGGAGAGCAATGGTGAAATAGAAGGAATGCTTGGGAGGCTGTTGCAATAGTGCAGGTAAGAGTTGATGGTAAATTGGACCCGACTAATAGAGCAAGAAGTGGCCAGATTCTGAATATACTTCAGAGGAAGAGCTGACAATAGTTGCTGAGGAAATTGAGGGCTCAAGAATGGATCCAAGGTTTTAGGACCAAGCATAGGAAGGGAATTGTTGCCATTTACTGTGACGAGGACAATATAGGAAGAGCCAGGTTGAGAGGGAGATAAAAAACTCGGTTTCAATCATGTTAAGTTTGAAATACATATTAGAGATCCAAGTTCATTTATCAATAAGGCAGTTGGATAGATGAGTCTGGATTTCAAAGGAAAGGTCTGGACTAGAGATATAAATTAGGAGTGATCAATAGCCCATGCCATTTAGCGAGAAGGAAAGAAAAGAGCTCATGCCATTTAGAGAGAAGGAAAGAAAAGAGCTCCAAGGACTGCATCCTGGACATTCCAACATTCAGAGATTGGGAAGGTGAGGAGGAACCAGTAAAGGAGACTGATGAGGAGTGGTTGGCAAGGTTAGGAGGAAAACTAAGAGAGAGTCCTAGAAACCAAGAGAAGAATGCTCCTGGGGAGAGGGAGGGATTAACTGTGTCAATGCTGCAATTAGAGGGAGTAAAATGAGGACTGAGTACTATTTCACTGACAACAGAAAAAGCTGTTCTGATTGAGTAACAAGGGCCAAAGTCTAACTGTAGTGGATTCAAGGGAGGATGAAGGAAAAGAATTGGACACAACTAGTATAGATGCTGTTTTGTGAGTTTGCTGAAAGGGTGGCAGAACGATGCAGTGACCGCTAGGGACAGATAGGAGTTCAAGCGTGTTTGTACCTCCTCTCCCTCTCCCCCTGACCCACCCTCATTTTTAATTTGAGGGAAAATTGATGATGCAGAATAGAGAGAGGGCAGTTGCAGCACATCTGTTCTTGAGTAAGTGGGGGTGTGGAATTCATAAATACGGAAGGAATTGGCCTTGGAGTGGAGCTAGGACCACTCATCCGTTTTTCATGAGAGTAAAGGCAGAGTGGATGGGCACAGATGCAGGAGGCCAGGAGATTTGGTGGTAGTAGCTTGTAGACACCTTCTTCTGACTATATCTCTTTATTTGATGAAATAAGAAGCAAGGACATCAATTGAGGATAAGGATGGGGATGGAGATGTTGTAGGTTTGAGGAGAAAGGAAAATGTGTGAAATTTTTATTTATTTATTTATTGGAGTATCATTGATTTATAATATTGTGTCACTTTCTGGTGTGCAGCAAAGTGATTCAGTTATACATAAATATATACACATTCTTTTATATTTTCTTTTAAATTATGGTTTATTACAAGATATTGAATACAGTTCCCTGTGCTATACAGTAAGACCTTGTTGTTTATCCATTCTATATATAATAGTTTGCACCTGCTAATCAATCCCAAACTCCCAATCCATTCATCCCCCACCACCCCACCCCTTGGAAACCACAAGTCTGTTCTCTGTGTCTGTGAGTCTGTTTCTGTTTCATAGATAAGTGCATTTGTGTTGTCTTTTAGATTCCACATATAAGCAATATCATGTGATATTTGTCTTTCTCTATCTGACTTACTTCACTTAGTATGATAATCTCTAGGTCCATCCATGTTGCTGCAAATGGCATTGTTCCATTCTTTTTAACGGTTGAGTAATATTACACTGTATATAAGTGTCATATCTTCTTCTTCTTTTTTATTTAACATCATTATTGTAGTATAATTGCTTTACAATGGTGTGTTAGTTTCTGCTTTATAACAAAGTGAATCAGTATTACATATACATATATCCCTATACCTCTTCCCTCTTGTGTCTCCCTCCCTCCCACCCTCCCTATCCCACCCCTCTAGGTGGTCACAAAGCACTGAGCTGATCTCCCTGTGCTATGCAGCTGCTTCCCACTAGCTATCTATTTCACATTTGGTAGTGTATATATGTCCATGCCACTCTCTCACTTTGTCCCAGCTTACACTACCCCCTCCCCATAACTTCAAGTCCATTCTCTAGTAGGTCTGTGTCTTTATTCCCATCTTGCCCCTAGGTTCTCCAAGACCTTTTTTTTTTTAGATTCCATATATATCTGTTAGCATATGGTATTTGTTTTTCTCTTTCTGACTTACTTCACTCTGTATGACAGACTCTAGTTCCATCCATCTCACTACAAATAACTCAATTTTGTTTCTTTTTATGACTGAGTAATATTCTATTGTATATATAAGCCTCATCTTCTTTATCCATTCATCTGTTGGTGGACACTTAGGTTGCTTCTGTGTCCTGGCTATTGTAAATAGAGCTGCAATGAACATTGTGGTACTGGATACTTTTTGAATTATGGTTTTCTCAGGGTATATGCCCAGTAGTGGGATTGCTGGGCCATATGGTAGTTCTATTTTTAATTTTTTAAATACCCTCCGTACTGTTCTCCATCATGGCTGTATCAATTTACATTCCCACCAACAGTGCAAGAGGGTTCCCTTTTCTCCACACCCTCTCCAGTATTTATTGTTTGTAGATTTTTTTGATGATGACCATTCTGACTGGTGTGAGATGATATCTCATTGTAGTTTTGATTTGCATTTCTCTAATCATTAATGATGTTGAGCATTCTTTCATGTGTTTGTTGGCAGTCTGTATATCTTCTTTGGTGAAATGTCTATTTAGGTCTTCTGCCCATTTTTGGATTGGGTTGTTTGTTTTCTTGATATTGAACTGCATGAGCTGCTTGTAAATTTTGGAGATGAATCCTTTGTCAGTTGTTTCATTTGCAAATATTTTCTCCCATTCTGAGGGTTGTCTTTTCATCTTGTTCATGGTTTTCTTTGCTTTGCAAAAATTTTTAAGTTTCATTAGGTCCCATTTGTTTATTTGTGTTTTTATCTCCATTTCTCTAGGAGGTGGGTCAAAAAGGATCTTGCTGTGATTTATGTCATGGAGTGTTCTGCCTATGTTTTCCTCTAAGAGTTTAATAGTGTCTGGCCTTACATTTAGGTCTTTAATCCATTTTGAGTTTATTTTTGTGTATGGTGTTAGGGAGTGTTCTAATTTCATTCTTTTACATGTAGCTGTCCAGTTTTCCCAGCACCACATATTGAAGAGGCTGTCTTTTCTCCACTGTATATTCTTGACTCTTTTATCAAAGATAAGGTGACCATATGTGTGTGTGTTTATCTCTGGTCTTTCTATCCTGTTCCCCTGGTCTATAATTCTGTTTTTGTGCCAGTACCATACTTTCTTGATTACTGTAGCTTTGTAGTATATTCTGAAGTCCAGGAACCTGATTCCTCCAGCTCCATTTTTCTTTCTCAAGATTGCTTTGGCTATTCAGGGTCTTTTGTGTTCCCATACAAATTGTGAAATTTTTGTTCTAGTTCTGTGAAAAATGCCAGTGGTAGTTTGATAGGGATTGCATTGAATCTGTAGATTGCTTTAGGTAGCATAGTCATTTTCAAAATGTTGATTCTTCCAATCCAAGAACATGGTATATCTCTCCATCTATTTGTATCATCTTTAATTTGTTTAATCACTGTCTTATAATTTTATGCATACAGGTCTTTTGTCTTCTTAGGTAGATTTATTCCTAGATATTTTATTCTTTTAGCGGCAATGATAAATGGGAGTGTTTCCGTAATTTCACTTTCAGATATTTCCTCATTAGTGTATAGGAAAACAAGAGATTTCTGTTCATTAATTTTGTATCCTGCTACTTTACCAAATTCATTGATTAGCTCTAGTAGTTTTCTGGTAGTATCTTTAGGATTCTGTATGTATAGTATCATGTCATCTGTAAACAGTGACAGCTTTACTTCTTCTTTTCCAACTTGGATTCCTGTTATTTCTTTTTCTTCTCTGATTGCTGTGGCTAAAACTTCCAAAACTATGTTGAATAAGAGTGGTGAGAGTGGGCAAACTTGTCTTCTTTCTGAACTTATTGGAAATGGTTTCAGTTTTTCACCATTGAGGATGATGTTGGCTGTGGGTTTGTCATATATCACCTTTATTATGTTGAGGTAAGTTCCCTCTATGCCTACTTTCTGGAGGGTTTTTATCATAAATGGGTCTTGAATTTTGTCATAAGATTTCTCTGCATCTATTTCGACGATCATATGGTTTTTCTCCTTCAATTTGTTAATATGGTTTATCACATTGATTGATTTGCATATATTGAAGAATCCTTGCATTCCTGGGATAAACCCCACTTGATCATGGTGTATGATCCTTTTAATGTGCTGCTGGATTCTGTTTGCTAGTATTTTGTTGAGGATTTTTGCATCTATGTTCATCAGTGATATTGGCCTGTAGTTTGCTTTCTTTGTGACATCTTTGTCTGGTTTTGGTATCAGGGTGATGGTGGCCTGGTAGAATGAGTTTGGGAGTGTTCCTCCCTCTGCTATATTTTGGAAGAGTTTGAGAAGGATAGGTGTTAGCTCTTCTCCCAATGTTTGATAGAATTCACCTGTGAAGCCATCTGGTCCTGGGCTTTTGTTTGTTGGAAGATTTTTAATCACAGTTCCAATTTCAGTGCTTCTGATTGGACTGTTCATATTTTCTATTTGTTCCTGGTTCAGTCTCAGAAGGTTGTGCATTTCTAAGAATTTGTCCATTTCTTCTAGGTTGTCCATTTTATTGGCATATAGTTGCTTGTAGTAATCTTTCATGATCCTTTGTATTTCTGCAGTGTCAGTTTTTACTTCTCCTTTTTCATTTCTAAATCTATTGATTTGAGTCTTCTCCCTTTTTTCCTGGTGAGTCTGGCTACTGGTTTATCAATTTTGCTTATCTTCTCAAAGAACCAGCTTTTAGTTTTATTGATCTTTGCTAGTTTCCTTCATTTCTTTTTCATTTATTTCTGATCTGATCTTTATGATTCCTGTCCTTCTGCTAACTTTGGGGTTTTTTTGTTCTTCTTTCTCTAATTGCTTTAGGTGTAAAGTTAGGTTGTTTATTTGAGATGTTTCTTGTTTCTTAATGTAGGATTGTATTGCTCTAAACTTTCCTCTTAGAACTGCTTTTGCTGCATTCCATAGGTTTTGGGTCATCCTGTTTTCATTGTCATTTTTTTCTACATATTTTTTGGTTTCCTCTTTGATTTCTTCAGTGATCTCTTGGTTATTAAGTAGTGTATTGTTTAGCCTCCATGTGTTTGTGTTTTTTACAGATTTTTTCCTGTGATTGATATCTGGTCTCATAGCATTGTGGTTGGAAAAGATACTTGATACAATGTCAATTTTCTTAAATTTACCAAGGCTTGATTTGTGACCCAAGATATGATCTATCCCGGAGGATGTTCCATGAGCACTTGAGAAGAAAGTGTATTCTGTTGTTTTTGGATGGAATGTCCTATAAATATCAATTAAATACATCTTTTTTAATGTATCATTTAAGGCTTGTGTGTCCTTATTTATTTTCATTTTGGATGATGTGTCCATTGGTGAAAGTGGGGTGTTAAAGTCCCCTACTATTGTGTTACTGTTGATTGCCCCTGTTATTGCCCTTAGTATTTGCCTTATGTATTGAGGTGCTCCTATGTTGGGTGCATAAATATTTACAGTTGTTATGTCTTCTTCTTGGATCAATCCCTTGATCATTATGTAGTGTCCTTCTTTGTGTTTTGTAATAGTTTTTGTTTTAAAGTCTATTTTGTCTGATATTAGAATTGCTACTCCAGCTTTCTTTTGATTTCCATTTGCATGGAATATCTTTTTCCATCCCCTCACTTTCAGTCTGTATGTTTCTCTAAGTCTGAAGTGGGTCTCTTGTAGACAGCATATATACGGGTCTTGTTTTTGTATCCATTCAGCCCATCTATGTCTTTTGGTGGGAGCATTTAATCCATTTACATTTAAGGTAATTATTGATATGTATGTTCCTATTACCATTTTCTTAATTGTTTTGGGTTTGTTATTCTAGGTGTTTTCCTTCTCTTGTGTCTCCTGCCTAGAGAAGTTCCTTTAGTATTTGTTGTAAAGCTGGTTTGGTGGTGCTGAATTCTCTTAGCTTTTGCTTCTCTGTAAAGATTTTAATTTCTCTGTCAAATCTGAATGAGATCCTTGATGGGTAGAGTAATCTTGCTTGTAGGTTTTTCTCCTTCATCACTTTAAATATGTCCTTCCACTCCCTTCTGGCTTGGGGTGTTTCCACTGAAAGATCAGCTGTTAACCTTATGGGGATTCCCTTGTATGTTATTTGTTGTTTTTCCGTTGCTGCTTTTAATATTTTTTCTTTGTACTTAATTTTTGATAGCTTGATTAATATGTGTGTTAGCATACTTCCCCCTGGATTTATCCTGTATGGGACTCTCTGTGCTTCCTGGACTTGATTTAACTATTTCCTTTCCAATATTAGGGAAGTTTTCAACCATAATCTCTTCAAATATTTTTTCAGTCCCTTTCTTTTTCTCTTCTTCTTCTGGGATGCTTATAATTCAAATGTTTGTGCATTAATTGTTGTCCCAGAGGTCTCTGAGACTGTCCTCAATTCTTTTCATTTTTTTTTTCTTTATTCTTCTCTGCAGTAGTTATTTCCACTATTTTATCTTCCAGGTCACTTACCCGTTCTTCTGCTTCAGTTATTCTGCTATTGATCCCTTCTAGAGAATTTTTAATTTCATTTATTGTGTTGTTCATCACTGTTTGTTTGCTCATTAATTCTTCTAGGTCCTTGTTAAACGTTTCCTGTATCTTCTCCATTCTATTTCCAGGATTTTGGATCCTCTTTACTATCATTATTCTGAATTCTTTTTCAGGTAGACTGCCTATTTCCTCTTCATTTGTTAGGTCTGGTCAGTTTTTCCCTTGTTCCTTCATCTGCTGTGTGTTTCTCTGTCTTCTCATTTTGCTTACCTTACTGTGTTTGGGGTCTCCTTTTCATAGGTTGCAGGTTCGTAGGTCCCGTTGTTTTCGGTGTCTGCCCCCAGTGGCTAAGGTTGGTTCAGTGGGTTGTGTAGGCTTCCTGCTGGAGGGGACTAGTGCCCATGTTGTGGTGGATGAGGCTGGATCTTGCCTTTCTGGTGGGCAGGTCCACATCTGGTGGTGTGTTTTGGGGTGTCTCTGGCCTTATTATGATTTTAGGCAGCCTCTCTGCTAATGGGTGGGGTTGTGTTCCTGTCTTGCTAGTTGTTTGGCATAGGGTGTCCAGCACTGGAGCTTGCTAATCATTGAGTGGAGCTGGGTCTTGGTGTTGAGATGGAGATCTCTGGGAGGTTTTTGCCATTTGATATTTCGTGGAGCTGGGAGGTCTCTTGTGGATCAATTTCCTGAACTTGTCTCTCCCACCTCAGAAGCACAGCCCAGACACCTGGCTGGAGCACCAAGAGCCTTTCAGAAGCTCTGAGGTCTTCTTGTACTCACACATTTTATAATAAAGGACAGGGACTTCCCTGCAGTCCAGTGCTTTGGAATTCGTGGTTTCAGTGCAGGTGGTGTGAGTTCAATCCCTAGTCGGGGAACTAGGGTCCCCCATGCTGTGCGGTGTGGCATGGCTGTAGGTAGGAGACCTCAGTTCCTTGTCACATGGATGTCTCCTTAGGGCTGCTTGAGTGTCCTCATGACATGGCAGCTGGCTCACCCCAGGATGAGTGATCTGGCCTGCAGTCCCCAGAACTGTCATGGCTTCGGCTGCTGGGGCCCCTCCAGAGCCGGCAGCCTCAGTGAGGCCACCCTCCCCTCGGGCTCTGGGCAGTTCAGTGATGGTGGAGGGAAGAGACCCCAAGCCAAGAGTTCCAGCTCTGTGGAAATGCAGGCTCCATTCTCCATATCTTCTTTATCCATTCATCTGTTGATGGACATTTAGGTTGTTTCCATGTCTTGGCTATTATAAACAGTGCTGCTATGAACATAGAGGTGCATGTATCTTTTTGAATTAGAGGTTTATCTTGGTATATTCCCAGGAAGGGGATTGCTGGATCATATGGTAACTTTATTTTTAGTTTTTTGAGGAACTCCTTACTATTTTCCATAGTAGCTGCACCAATTTACATTCTTACCAACAGTGTACAAGGGTTTGAAAAGGTGAAATATTAACCTAGGAAAGTAGGCGAGGAAAAGGAAGAAAGAAGGGTGTTCGTTCCGCTAATCAGCACTAAAGGCCCAAGTGTGGTTACTGATACCAAATTTAAATAAGGTCAGTCAGCCTGGTTACCTCATTTTCTTCCAGCCATGGTCAACTGCATAGGTGCACATGTGGAATGAGTGGAAATGGGGTTTGGCTGAGAGAGCTGGCAAAGTGAGAGAGCAGGGTATGGATGCAGAGTTGTGATGAAGTGTTCTGGGGGCAGGGGAGCTGAGGAAATTGTTGCTTGGAGGAGGGAAACTTAAGGAGCCAAGCAGCCAGGGTGTTGGGTAGATGATCTCCATACTGACATGCCAAATGTTACAGCTGGTTTAGTGCTGGAGAAAGGGACCACAAGCCAGGTGCTAAGATCTTCATGGAATGAGGGGAAGTGACCTTGAGATAGTCTAATAAAGGTGGTGGCTGACGGAGTGTGAACACTTGAGCTTCAGAGGAACTTCAGAGAGGTGTTAGGCAGGAGCAGACAGAAATGGAAATGGTTAGGAGGCCCCGTGGTGCAGGGGATGTGGGAGGGAAAACGGATACCACCTGCATCAGGCATGTGGAAAGCTATAGCTTTAGGAGAAGCCAGGTCTCTTTGAGGGTCAGAAAGTGAAGGGAATTTTCAGAGAAGAAATTGACGATGTAGGGGTTTTGCTGGTGATGGAATTTGTATCTAATCCCTTATTCCAGAGGTCAGAGTGGAGGTTCACAGCTAGGAAACAAAGGGTGGGAGAAGCAGTTTAGGGAATTCAATGCCATTGGGCTGAGTTTCTTGTGCTGTTCTTCTCAGTGACTGAGGGACACAGGCTCAGGCCTAACAGTAGTGGAATGTCGGTGGAGGGGGGGATAGTTTCTGCCATGAGCACAAGAGCTCTATGGGATCCCCTAAGGTGCATGGAAGGTGGTGCCAATAGTTCATGTGGGATCTCTCCAGAAAGGGATGTTCTTACAGGCAGCACAGGATGCTCTGAGGGACCTCTGTTCACTCAAGCCAGTGGCTCTGCCCAGGCCAGGGAGAAGCAGCCACTGGAAGGGGCTCAGGCTCCTTCCACCTCTTGGACAGCATCTCTTCCTATCACTATGAGTATGTCATTTACAGTGTGGCTTGTTGTTGTTTGTTTGTTTCTGTTCCCTACACTGTCTGTGTTCCTCAAGGTTCTTTTATCCTGTTTGTTTTGAACTCTGTTTGTAGGACCTGAGGCAAGAGTACCCATGGAAGCCCACATACTACATTTCTATCAACATAAAAAGCATAAATAGAGCTAACAAATTGCTAATAAAATATGTTCTAGACTTGTGGTTGCCAAGAGGGAGGGGGTGGAAGAAGGATGGATTAGGAGTTTGGGATTAGCAGATGCAAACTATTTTATATAGGATGGATAAACAACAAGGTCCTACTGTATAGCACAGGGAACTATCTTCAATATCCTGTGATAAACCATAACGGAAAAGAATATTAAAAAGAATATATATGTATATATATATACATATATATGTATATATACATATATATATATAAATATATATGTGTGTGTATATATATATATATATATATATATATATAAACTGAATCAATTTTGCTATACAGCAGAAATGAACACAACATTGTAAATCAATTATACGTCGATAAAAGAAATTTTTAAAATATTTTCTATTCTTCTACCTGACTACTATACCTTCATAATAACTTGGAAATCCAGGGTCAAATTTAAGGTGGTAGTCATATTGCAATATATGACTGTATCTAATGAACACATACACCTTAAACATACACAGTGTCAATTCTATCTCATTAAAAAAATCAAATTTAGAATTCTTGAGGAAGGATGCACCTTTCAGTATGCACCTCTCCTGAGGCCCACATGTTTTCAGTGTCTCTCTTTCAACGCCTCCAGAGACGACACCTCCTGTCTTTTACCCGAGTGCTGTAAGGCCAGCCCCCAGGCTACTCTGGGTTGGAAGGCAGGTCTAGATGTCTATTTCTCTGCCTAACTTTTGTCAGATTTTTCTTTTTGATTCCCCACCTAAACTCCACTCGAAGCCCTTAGCGTTCATCCATTCTGCCTTGATTTGATTTGCTTCTGGATCCCATACCCCTTGCCGGCCCAGTTTTCACCTTTCACAAGTCTTATCCATCTGTTTCCCAGCTTCCAAGATCTTTCTGCTGTCATCTCTTCTATGATTCTCTTTGTACTACCATGTTTATTCTTAAAATTATTTTTTCTTACTGTCATTTTAGTGGGCTTTTGGAAGATAGATGAGATAAATATGTTGCCTCAATTGTGACTGGAATTATTAACCCTTCTTTTTCATTGGTGCTGACCCTCTTACTGGCATGATGACTATGGTGAGCTACTGCATTGGTATGTGTGATGACAGCATACCATTTGAAAAGAGAAATACTTGGAGTCTCTATGTTTCAACACAGTGCAAGTTTTCAAATGTTTTTCACTGACCTAATTTCTTGACTGAATCATTTCGTTTATTTAAGCACAATAGTTGAATAAGAGGGCTGAGAGTCAGATCAGGTTTGGAGGAATGCTTGATTCTCCAAACTGTCTACAGAGTTTAGTGGATATTTATTTTGTGTACCTCCCACAATATACCACCATTTTCTGGCAATCAGTTTGATCTTTCCATGGGAAATACCCCTCCCAACTCTCTGTCAAAGTGTTTGGATGGGCTTGGATTCAGGAGATTTACATGACCAGACTTGTTCAATGGACAGGTTTCACACTCTGGCCACAGGGGTTGGTTCAGGGATAAGCACCTGATCCAAACCAGTCCAATGTAGCGAGAGATTGAGACTGAGGCCTGAAGATACTGCTTGTACCTATAGCCCTTATGTCATCAGTACCTGAAAATCTGCCCTTGGAGTTTCTGGTTATTTGAACCAATGAATTTTCACTTGGTTAAATTTGTTTGTTTTGGGTTTCTGCTTTGTGCAACCACAGGGGTTACAACCAAAATGGAATATATACAAGGCTTTGTGTGAGAGAGAGAGAGAGAGAGAGAGAGAGAGAGAGAGAGAGAGAGTGTGTGTGTGTGTGAGAGAGAGAGAGAGACAGAGAGAATTCCAAGACATCATTGATCCTTCTCACTTTCTTAAATATAAATATAATGCCATTGTGCTTGTAGAAATAAGTAAAGCTAAATTGTTCATGTGAATATTGACTTTTTTATGTGTGAATAAAACAAGAAAGCACAATGCTAGAGGTATGACTCTTTGATAAAGTTCCTTTCAGAGTCTTTGAGGATGATTTCATCTAACACTAATGGCTCACAGGGGGATTTCAGAGGATAGGAAAAAAATGAACCTTACATGATCCCACCAGATGTGGGATAAGGGAATAATTTTAGAATTTAAATAACAAGAAGTGCCTCTGGTGTGCTTCTAATGTTTCAGTATATGCAAATTAGATTTTATATAATGCATCTCATACTGTGGCCAACAACGGAGCAAAATTGAACTTTAATTGAAAGCAGAGCTAGAGGAAAGCTGGACTGGAAAGCACAATCTTCAGTTCCAACAAAAGTCATTTACACTGCGTATCAAGACTAGGCCATACTTTCAAACAAAATAAGAAATAGATCAATAGAAAGGAATTCATTCCAAAGAATGGAAGCAGATTGAGAGGCACAGTGTAAAATCTTGTATATTTGGTAATCATTCATACATAAGAGAAATTGTTATGCACGATTTAAAAAATTGTCCACAGCAAAGCAGTTAATAGGCAAAGGAGTAAAATAATGCTATATTGAGAAGCACAACTGCTATGAAATACTGTCAGAACAGACATCATTTTGACATGGATCCTGTTATTTTTTAAATTACATTTTCTCCAGTTTTTGCATTAGATATCAGCTGGAATCATAATCCAAACAAACATAACACTGAAACCTAATTATAGGATTATAGAATGCTTCCCCTCCCCTCATACCTCACTACTATTGATACATTGCTAAATGTCTATTTACAACAGTTGCTTTTACCCAGTACATCATTCTAGGCTATCAAGGAAAAATTACAAGACATACCAAAAGGCAAAAAACACACTTTAAAGAGACAGAACAAGCATCAGAACCAGACTCAGATAAAGGAGAGATGCTGGAATGATCACACTGGGGATTTAAAACAACTATGATTAATATATTAAGAACTCTAATGGATAAAGTAGACAGCATATAAAAACAAAAGGGCAATGTAAGAAGAAAGATGGGAATTCTAAGACAAAAACCAAAAAGAAATGATTGAGATAGAAAACATTGTGACCGGAATGAAGAATGCCTTTAATGGGCTTTTAGTAGACTGGACATAGCTGAGGGAAGAATCTCTGAGCTCGAGGATGTCTCAATAGAATGCCCCAAAACCAAAAAGCAAAGAGAACAAAGGCTGGGGATAAAACCAGAATATCCAAGAACAATGGAACAACTACAAAAGGTTTAACATATGAGAATGGGAGTACTAGAAGGAGAAGAGACAGGAACAGAAGAAATATTTGAAACAGTAATGACTGAGAATTTCCCCAAATTAATGTCAGACACCAAACCACAGATCTAAGAATCTTAGAGAACACCAAGCAGGGTAAATGCAGAAACTAACAAACCCCTCAAACTCCCCAAACCTACAACTAGGCATATATTTTCAAACTACAGAAAATTGAAGATTAAGGAAAACTCCTGAAAGAAGCCAGAGGGGGAAAATATTTTATCTATAAAGCAGCAAAGATAAGAATTACATCTGACTTCTCCTCAGAAACCATGCAAGCAAGAAGAGACTAGAATGAAATATTTAAGTTGTTGAGAGATACCCGTCACCAACCAACCTAGAATTCAGTGCCCTGTGAAGTCATCCTTCAAAAGTGAAGGAGATATAAAGACTTTCACAGAAAAACAAAAATTGAGGGAATTTATTGCCAGTGGACCTGTCTTGCAAGAAATGTTAAAAGTTCTTTTAGAGAGAAGGAAAACGTTATAGGTCAGAAACTTAGATCTATACAAAGAAAGAACATCAAAGAAGGAATAAGTGAAAGTAAACTATAAAACTTATTTTTCTTATTCTTAAATTATCTAACAGTTAACAGTTTCCCCCCAAATAATAGCAATGAAACCAAAAGCTGCTGCTCTGAAAAGATCAATAAGATTGATAAACCTCTAGCTTGGCTAACTAATAAAATAAAGTGAAAACTCAAATTGTCAATAACAGAAATGAAAGATGGCACATCACTACAGATACTGTGGGCACTAAAATGATAATAAAGAAAGACTAGGAACAATTCTATGCCCACAATTTTGATAACCTAAATAAATCAATTCCTTGAACAACACAGTCTGCCAGAACTCACACAAGAAGAAATAAACCATCTGAGTAGACCTATATATATTAAAGAAATTGACTCAATAATTAATAACCTTCTAAAATAGAAAGCACCAGTCTCAACTGGATTAACTGGTAAATTCTACCAAACATTTAAGGAAGAAATTATACCAATTCTCTAAACTTTTTTTTCAGTAGAAGCAGAGGGCATACTTCTTAATGCATTCTATGAGGGCAGCATTACCCTTCTATCAAAACCACACAAAAGCATTACAAGAAAAGAAAACTAATATCTCTCATGAACATAGATGCAAATATCCTCAATAAAATACTAACAAGTCAAATCCAACAATGTATACAAAGAACTATATACAAAAACCAAGTAAGATTTATCCCAAGTATGCAAGGCTAGTTCAACACTTAAAATTAATTTATGTAATCTGTCACAGCAACAGGTTAAAGAAGAAAAATCACATGATAATATCATTAGAATTAAAAAGAGCATGTGACAAAATCCAACACCTATTCATGATTAAAAACTCTCAGTAAACTAGGAACTAGAACTTCCTCAACTTGATTAAAAAATCTACAAAAAGTCTACAGCTCATGTTATAATTAAAGGAGAGAAACTCAAAGCTTTCAGCAACACATTGGAAGTGTTAGCTAATGCAATAAGAAAAGAAAAGGAAATAAAAGGTATACAAATTAGGAAGGAAGAAATGGAACTGTTTGTTTGCAGAGGACATGATTGACTATGGAGAAAATCTGAAAGAACAACAACAAAAAAAACTCCTGGAACTAATAAGTTACTATAGCAAGTTTGTTGGATACAAGTTTAATATACAAAAGTCAATTGCTTTCCTAGATACGAGCAATGGACTAATCACAATAATGTAAAAACACAATACCATGTATATTAGCACTCCAAAATGTAAAATACTTAAGTACAAATCTAACAAGATCTATATGAGTAAAACTATAAAATCCTGATGAAATAAATCAGAAAAACTAAATAAATGGATATAAATTCCATGTTCATGGAGAGGAAAACTCAATACTGTCAAAGTGTAAGTTCTTTCCAACTTGACGTATACATTCAATGCCTTCCTAATCAAAATTCCAGCAAGTTATAATGTGGAGATTAATAAACTGATTCTAAAGTTTATATGGACAGGCAAAAGACTCAGAATAGCCAACACAATATTGACGGACAAGAACAAAGTTGGAGGATTGACACTATCTGACTTCAAAGCTTACTATAAAGCTAAAATATAATCAAGACAGTGTAGTGTTCACAAAAGAATAGACAGATAGATTAATGGAACAGAATAGAAAGTGCAGAAATAGACCCACATGATTACAGTCAACTTGTTTTTGGCAAAGGAATGAAGGCAGTACACTAGAGAAAAAGTAGTCTTTTCAGCAAATGGAGCTGGAACAACTGGACATCACATGAGTGTAGACACAGATGATACACCCTCCACGAAAGCTAACTCAAAATGGGTCACAGACCTAAATGTATGATGCAAAACTATAAAACAGTTAGAAGATAGCATAGAAAATCTGAATGACCTTGGAATTGACACAGACTTTTTAGATACAATACCAAAGGTATGGTCCATGAAAGAAATAATCAGTAAGCTGAATTTCATTAAAAGTAAAAACTTCTGTTTTGTAAAAGATACTGTCAAGAGAATGAAAACACAAGGCACAGACTGGGAAAAAAGACACATCTGATAAAGAACTCTTATCCAAAATATAGGAAGAACTCTTAAAAGTCAACAATTAAAAAAAAAACCCCTGATTAAAAAACGGGCCAAAGACCTCACCAAAGAAGATATATAAATGGCAAATAAGCATATCAAAAGATGCTTCATATCCTGTATCATTAGGGAAATGCAAATTAAAACAAAAAGCAGAGAGAACAACACACCTATAAGAAAGGTCAAAATCCAGAACCCTGACAACACCAAATGCTGGTGAGGATGTGAAGCAACAGGGACTTTTATTCATTACTCGTGGAAATGCAAAGTGATACAGTCACTTTGGAAGACAGTTTCTCAAAAAACTAAACATGGCTTATCATATGATCCAGCAGTCATGTTCCTTGATATACAGCCAAAGGAGGTGAGAATTTATATTCACACAAAAACCTGCACACAGATGTTAAAACATCTTTATTCATAAATGCCAAAACTTGGAAGCAACTAAAATGTTCTTCAATTAGGTAAATGAATAAATAAACTCTGGTACATTCAGGTAATGGAATATTAATTACTGCTAAAAAGAAATGAGTTATCAGGCCAGGAAAAGACATGGAGGAAATTTTAATAAATATTACTAAGTGAAAGAAACCATTCTGCAAAGGCTACATACTGTTTGATTTCATCTATATGATATTCCAGAAAACACAAACCCATGGGGACAGCAAAAGGATCAGTAGTTGCCAGTGGTTGGTGGGAGGAATGGAGAAAAGGCAGAGCACAGAGGAGTTTTAAGGCAGAGAAACTATTCTGTCTGATACTATAATGGCGGATACATGTCATTACACTCTGAATATACTCTGTATGATATTATAATGATGGTTATATATTATTACACATTTGTGCAAACGTATAGAAGGTACAACACCAAGGGTGAGCCCTAGTATAAACTATAGACTCTGAGTGATTATGATGCGTCAGTGTAGGTACATCAATATAACAAATGTACCTCCCAAGTGTTGATAATGGGAGAGGCAGTGCTTGTGGGAGCACATGGGAAATCTCTGTGTCTTCTGCTTAATTTTGTAAAATTTCATAAAAACTAAAGTTTCTTTTAAAGTATCTAGGCCACTTTTGCAGTAGATAGTCTAAACCTTAAAAATACATATCCCTTTCACCCAGAAATTCTATGTTTCTGAAATTATCAAAAGAAAACAGAAAACTGTAATCATAGGGTTATCTATATAACAAAGTAAATGGTTTAAATATCTGACATTGAGTGACTGGAAATTGGTTAAATAAATTATGATAAATCCACAATGCAACTCTTAAAATCATGCTGTTAAATTATTCACTGATACAGGAAAATACTCATGACTTGTTATGTCCATTCCAACAAATGTTTACTGCCACAGAATGTATGCATTTTCTTTAATAGGTATATTTCAAGAATGAGATGGGCTATACTGCACACAATAGAAACAGATGATTAGTGTTAAAAGATTTTCACAACCTTTCTCAGAAGTGATTCATACTTCCCTTTTTAGTTATTCAACTATTCATTTAGTTGCTAAATTCCCTGGGGTTTAAAAACATGCTCAGAAACTCTTTGACGTTCCTCTGAGAAGATGAATTCCAGTTTGCCCTCTCCGTGTATATGGGCTGGTTCTAGTGACTCGATTCTAAAAAGTGTAATGTGGTGGAAGTGATGCTGTGTGCTTTCAAGGCCAAGTCATAAAAGTGACACAGTGTCCCCCCAACCCCAGGCAGTACACAAGCTTTAGGAACCCTAAGTTGACATGTAAGAAGTCCAGCTCACCTGAAGCTACCATGCTGGAGACAACATGAGGGCAGAGCACATAGAAAACAAGAGGTGCCTGGGAACATCCAATTGTTCAGTCTCAGGTCTTAGTCTTCCAGCCCAGGCACCTGGCGTGCAAACCAGGTGGCCTTCAGATAATGCCACCCCAGCCTTTGAGCTGTCCCAGCTGGCGCTAAGTGGAGCACAGACAAGCTGTCCCCATCAAGCCCTGCCCAAATTGCAGATTTGTGAGTAAAATAAATATTGATGTTTTTAAAGCTACTAAGTTTGGAGGTGGTTTGTTATGCAGACTTAGATAACTGGAACAAACCCTCACCAGCCAGGCAGGTTACAAATGTATGAACAAATGTACAAAGGTATGATCAATCTTTCTCTCATGAACGACTTTAGAAGTACACAAAACAAAAACCTGTTGCCAGGATTATATTTGGGTGGTGGAATTAGGCAGAATTTTTGGCTATTTCCTTGTACTTTTCTGTGATATACAGATTAACTGAAATTAGTAATATAGTTATTACTTCTATCATTAGAGACAGTCAACAAATGAATAGATGAATAAATAAATAGGGAAGGATGAATCACTTCTGAAAAGGCAGTGATAACCTTTTAACACTAATCACCTGTTAATAGGGTGACACAGTATAGCCCATCTTATCCTTGAAATGGGCTTATTAAAAGGTACATCTTCAGTGACAGTCACAGTCTGAACTCTCTGGCTTCATAGAGCTGAATCTCAGCTTAGGAACCACGACCTGGGAGGAGAGAAACACAACTCCAGGTGGCCTCCTAGTAACTTGCATCCACAGGAACTGCCATTAAACCTATTTTCATCAATATTTGTGTGCACTGAAAAAAAAATAGCTGTTCTGACTCTGGGGGTTCTGGGTATTTATGATCATGTTATTTATCCTTCATATAATGACTCATGGAACAGAGAAGTCCACAACACTCAGATGGGTGTCTTATTTACACCAGCTTAAGCTGGTCATTGGTCTAAAGTGCATTCCCCAATGTGCCAATTCCAGGAGAAGATTGTGGAAAGAGAATAATTAGTCTTATCTACACACAGTTCAGATGCTCCTCACACAGAGGAGAAAATATGAAAATAGTGTAGCTTCTTGGCTATTTGTGCTGGGATTGTGTAGAGCATTTGGTTGGTGATGACATTTGCTTTCTATTTCCACAACAAATAAGGCAGTCAAACGTGTTGGGGAAGCTGCTTTTAGTAAAAAGTAATTAACATTTTCATCCCCAGGGAAAGATGTCATGGTCACAAGAGGTCTAGAAGAATGGGGCAGTGCTTGTAGTAACCTGTGAAAGTGTGTTGCATATTATTACTATGTGAGGATGAGGACAAAATGTAGACAAGAGTATGAAATTTATCCTTGCTTTCAGAACTCTGGAACACCGTCCATTTTAATAATGCTTGAGGCAAGCGTGAGCTGGTTTCCCAGCACAACTATAAATAGCTTGTTCTTTAGTCCAAGTTCAAGCTGCAAAGGTATTCTTTGGGCATTCTCTGACCAGCTGTGCCCATCCTCTCAACGTTACAGCAATTTCCTCCCCTTTCATTTCCTTATATTGTGAAAATACTTGCTGTAGTGTGACACCAAGTGTTCTGGAGAATGACAGCATTCACTTTCACTTATTTAGTGACTACTATGTGCCAGATACTAAGTGTCTTGTGCATATTAAATATTTACTTAATCCTCCTTATAGCCTTGTGTGGTAGAAAACACCATTATCCCCATTTTATAGATGAAAAAACTAAAGCAAAGAGAAAACACGCCTAAGACCACCCAGCTAGTATGCAGCAGAGCTAGGATTATAAAGAATGAAATGATAAATATGCTATCATATGTTCAGCACTTATTATGTAGCAAGCTCTGTGCTAAACACTTAAGGTGTGTTAAGAAAAATTATCCCAAACTTGGAAATAAGGCAAAATGATGACAGCATGTCTTTTCATGCTGGAATATTGTCTAACAGGACTACCTAAAGATTATCTAATTCTCTAGACATACATCTTTGTTTGACTTCTCATTTACTATTGATTCAGGCCCAGGAGGAATTAGATGCCAACTTGTAGCAGACTGATACATTTCAAATAATTTTTGGGTGGCAGAAATGCAAATAATTTCCATAGAAAAGATAACCCCAAGTATTAAGTTTTATTACTCTATAGGACATACCAGTCTAAAAATAATTTAGCAATCTTATTGTAGCACTTTTTTTCATTTATTATGTGTATCAGTCTCTCACATATGCCTTTGAATCAGCTTTGTGACCCTACTGGTTTCCTCATTAGTGAGTTAAATAACTGTGTCTCCCATTCAGTATAGGTTTGAAAGATAGTCATGTTTTCAACATTTGGAGAATTATACAATCTAACTGCCACCAAATCCAGTGAAGTAGATGATGTGGTTTTCCCTGTTTTACAAAGAACCTGAGGATTGAAGAGGTCAAATAGCAGGTCTAAGGTTTTACCTTAATAAGGAAAGGAGTTGGAGCACAGATCTAGGGCTGCCTGATTCCACAGACTGGGTTTGAATCTATGTGTTCAGTTCCCTGTTTCTGAGTTGTTGGTGGCAGGGCCTTGCTCTATTCATTTATATAAAAGAGCCTGCCATCATAGACACTTGGTAAATGTTTGTACAAAAATAAATTCCAGAAATAATCTTAAGTCTTTTTGGAACAAGATAGAGTATAAATTAAAAAAAAAAAAAAGGAAACCATCCATCTCCAGAGGTGATCTAAAGCTACTGCTTTGAAACTCTCATTTCAGCTAATGGCTTAAAATGTTCTAATTGTCAGATTTTTCTTTAAGGTTATTTGGAGTTGGGAAAGTTAGTCATACTTAGGATAATGTTCTTACTAAGATAAGGTTCTTACTGAGTTCTTACTAAGGGTGAGAACTATCTGGTCACTAAGTCCCAGCTTGCAGTCCTTTCTCTTGACTCTAGTGTAGTAACAATCTCTCCACTGGAAAATGAGGTGTTTTCTCTTCTTTTTATTTTTCAATGTTTGGACTTGCCTGTTGTTCTCTCCTAAATGCTTTTGAACCTGTAACTAGTTGCCTATCATATTACTGTTCTCAGATTTTAAACAAATCCCTGGGTGACTCTTATACACACTCAGTAACTGGCTTGATTAAAACTCTGAAGACCTCGGCTCCAGTCCTTCATTTTCTGAACAAATTACTACTCAATTTTGTGTTTCAATTTTCTTATTTATTTAAAACAGGAATAATGGCATTTGCCTTGAATCAAATGATGTTGACCAAACCTCCACGAAAGTTGGTAAGACAAGGTCCTGAAATCTCTCAGGAGGGATGTGCCTGGGGGTCAGGCTTAGGTCACCTCTGGAAGGCAGAATTGAATTGCTGGGTTTAGCAAAAGGAATTAGCAGGAAGTGATGAACTATTATTATAGGAATCCACAAAAGGGATTCAACAGTGTATTTGGCTGGTAGAAGAAAAAAATCAACAGACTTGAATCTGAATCAATAGAGACTATGCATCTGAAAAACAGGGAAAAATATGAAAAATGAACAGATTTTCAGAGTAATGTATTGCATCAAAATATGTGTAATGGGAATACACAATACACAAAATATGTGTAATGGGAATACACCTCTCCAAAAGGAGAGGACAGAGAAGAGGCAGAAAAAAATATTCAAAGAAATGGTGACTGAAAAATTTCCAAATTTGATAAAAACAAAACATTAACTTACTCTTAAAAAAGTTCAATAAGCCCCAAGAAATTTAAAACCAAATATATCCACACTCAGAAGCATCATAGTTAAACAAAGAGAGAGAAAATCTTGAAAGCAGCAAGAAAAAAGTGACTCTACAAATAGAAGTGAATTCCATAAGGTTAACAGCTGACTTTTTGTCAGAAACAGTGGCATCTGGAAGAAAGTGGGATAATATATTCAATGAATCTTATTGATGACTGAATATTTTTATCATTCCCTGTGTTGCCTTTGCTTAAATTGTGGGTAGCGATGTACTGGAAAAAAACTTGTCAACCAAGAACCCTATATCTAGCAAAATATCTTTCAAAAATGAAGGCAAAATAAAGATTTCCAGATAAGCAAAAACTGAGAGAATTCACTGCTAGCATACTTGGCTTATAAGAAATACTAAAGGAAGTTCTTGATGCTGAAAATATTTTAAGCAAGGGAGTAGTTCAATTTCGCATAGAAAAACAACATATATGGTAAAGGTAATTATGTGGATAGCTACAAAAGAAAGTATAATTATATATTTCTTTTTTTTTTTTTTTTGCGGTACACAGGCCTCTCACTGCTGGGGCCTCTCCTGTTGTGGAGCACAGGCTCCAGACGCGCAGGCTCAGCAGCCATGGCTCACGGGCCTAGCCGCTCCGCGGCATATGGGATCTTCCCAGACCGGGGTACGAACCCGTGTCCCCTGCATTGGCAGGCGGACTCTCAACCACTGCGCCACCAGGGAAGCCCTATATATTTCTTTTTGAAACTGGTTTAAAAATTGCACAGAACAATATCTATGAAATTATACTGTTGGACCTATAACATATAGAGGTATAATTTATTTGACAATAACAGTACAGAGGAGTGGGGGAGAGGAAATGAAACTATATCTGAGTAAGAAAGTGAAGCCAGCTGGTAACTCAAATTCACAGAAAGAAATGAAGAGAATGAGAACTGGTAAATAAGTCAGTTAATATAAAGACACTATAAATATATTTTTATCTTTAGACATAAGACTATATAAAATAATAACTATAGCACTGTATTCTTTGCATTTGTAACATACATAGGTTTAATGTATCTGACAGTAGTAACACAGCAAATTAGGGAATGGGAATAGAGCTATATTGGAGCAAAGTTTCTGTATATTATGGGAATTAAGTTAGTATAAATCTGAAGTAAATTCTAATAAGTTAAAATATTACTGACCCTTGAGCAAGCACTAATAAAATAACTCAAAAAAAACCTTAGGGATTCCCTGGTGGCACAGTGGTTGAGAGTCCACCTCCTGATGCAGGGGACACGGGTTCGTGCCCCGGTCCAGGAAGATCCCACATGCCGTGGAGTGGCTGAGCCCGTGAGCCATGGCTGCTGAGCCCGCGCGTCTGGAGTCTGTGCTCCGCAACGGGAGAGGCCACAACAGTGAGAGGCCCGCATACTGCAAAAAAAAAAAAAAAAACCTTAAAAATCATTAAAGGAATTTAAATCATGTGCCAGAAAATGTCCACTTAATGCGAAAAGAACACAGTGAAGGAAAAATGGAGGAACAGAAATGACCTGAGACACACAGAAACTATAAAGCAAAATGAGACATAAATCCGGCGACAGGCAGACCTTGTTTTATTGTGCTTTGCTCTATTGCACTTTACAGATGTTGCTTTTTTTTTTTTTTTTTTTACAAATCAGAGGTTTGAGGCAACCCTGCATTGAGCAAGCCTATTGGTGCCATTTTTCCAACAGCACTTGCTTATTTTGTGTCTCTGTGTCACATTTTGGTGATTATCACAATATTTCAAGCTTTTAAATTATTATTATATTTGTTATGGTGATCTGTGATCAGTGATTTTTGATGTTACTATTGTAATTGTTTTGGACGCCATGAACCACACTCTTGTAAGACCATGAACTTAATTAATGTTGTGTGTGTTCTAATTGCTCCTCTGAAGGCCATTTTCCTGTCTCTCTCCCTCTCCTTGGGCATCCCTATTGCCTGAGACACAAAAATATTGAAACCAGGCCAATTAATAGCCCTGCAATGGCTTCTAAGTGTCCAAATGGAAGGAAGAGTCATGTGTCTCTCACTTTAAATCAAAGGCTAGAAGTGATTTAGCATGTCAAAAGCCGAGATAGGCAGAAAGCTCCTCCTCTTGTACCAATGAGTTAGCCAAGTTGTGAATGTAAGGGAAAAGTTCTTGAAGGAAATTAAAGGTGCTACTCCACTGAATACACAATTAATAAGAAAGTAAAACAAGCTTATTGCTTTTATGAAGAAAGTTTTGGTGTCTGGATAGAAGATCAAATAAGCCACAACATTCCCTTAAGCCAAATCCTAATCCACAGCAAGGCCCTAACTCTCTTCAGTTCTAAGATGATTGATAGAGGTGAGGAAGCTACAGAAGGAAAGACTGAAGCTAGCAGAAGTTGGTTCATGAGGTTTAGGGAAAAAGCCATACCCATAACATAAAAGTGCAAAGTGAAGCAGCAAGTGCTGATGTAGAAGCTGCAGCAAGTTATCCAGAAGATCTAGCTAAGATAATTAATGAAGGTGACTACACTAAACAACAGGTTTTCTATGTAGATGAAATGGCCTTCTATTGGAAGAAGATGCCATCTAGGTCTTTCATAGCTGGAGAGGAGGGGTCAACGCCTGCCTTCAAAGCTTCAGAGGACAGGCTGACTCTCTTGTTAGGAGCTAATGCAAGTGGTGACTTTAAGTTGAAGCCAGTACTCATTTACCATTCTGAAAATCTTAGGACCCGTAAGAATTATGCTAAATCTACTCTGCCTGTGCTCTCTAAATGGAACAACAATGCCTAGATGACAGCACATCTGTTTACAACATGGTTTACTGAATATTTTAAACCCATCGTTGAGACCTACCGTTTAGAAAAAAGATTCCTTTCAAAATACTACTGTTTATTGACAATACACCTGGTTACCTAAGAGCTCTGATGGAGCTGTACAATGAGATTCATGTTGGTTTCAGGTCTGCTAATGCAACATTCATACTGCAGCCCATGAATCAAGGAGTAATTTCAACTTTCAAAGCCTTATTGCTTAAGAAATACATTGTGTAAGACTATAGCTACCATAGATAGTGATTCCTCTGATGGATCTGAAGTAAATTGAAAACATTCTGGAAAGGATTCGCCATTCTAGATGACATGAACACTTTTGATTCATGGGAAGAGGCCAAAATATCAAAAAATCTTAACAGGAGTTTAGAAGATGCTGATTCCAATCTTCATGGATGACTGTGAGGTGTTCAAGACTTCAGTGGAAGAAGTAACTGCAGATGTGGTGAAAACAGCAAGAGAACTAGAGTTAAAAGTGGAGCCTGAAGATGTGACTGAATTGCTGCAATCCCAGGATAGAATTTGAACAGATGAGTAGTTGCTTCTTACGGATGAGCAAAGAAAGGGTTTTTCAAAAAATGGACCTATTCCTAGTGCAGATGCTGTGAGAATTGTTGAAATGACAGCAAAGGATTTAGAATATTACATAAACTTAGTTGATAAAGCAGCAGCAGGTTTTGAGAGGATTGACTCCAATATTGAAAGCAGTTCTATTGTGGGTAAAACAGCATTGCATGATACAGAGAAATCATTCATGAAACGAAGTCAATTGATGTGGCAAACTTCATCGTTGTCTTATTTTTAAGAAATTGCCACAGTCACCCAACCTTCAGCAACCACCACCCTGACCAGTCAGCAGCCACCAACATCCAGGTGAGACCCTCTACCAGCAAAAATATTATGACTTGCTGAAGGCTCTTGGGTGATGGTTAGCAATTTTTAGCAATTAGGTATCTTTAAATTAAGCTATGTACATTGCTGATTTAGACACAATGCATTGCACACTTAATAGACTACAGTACTGTGTAAACATAACATTTTTATGCACTGGGAAACTAAAAAATTCCCTTGACTCTGTTTATTGTGATATTCACTTTATTGTGGTGGTCTAGAACTGGACCTGTGATATGTTTGAGGAATGCCTGTATGTCAATAATATGTGAAATATGAAGGAATAAAACAATCAAATCAAAAGGTAGTAATTATCAAACTGGTTAAAAAAAAGAAGATCCAACTATCTGCTGTCTAAAAGAGACATGCTTCAGATCCAAAGAAACAACTAAGTTGAAATAAAAGGATGGTGCATGTTTTTTGGACACCAAATACATGTTATTTCTCATATCAATTCTCCAATTCTCTCATACCAACTGGATGTCCAACAATTCAATCCTGTTCTGACACTACCTGTCTGAAGTTAGCATCTTTTCCCAAAAGTTAAAGGGTTTAGATCCCAAAGCGGCTTCCACTTCAAACACCAGCCGAAGTGGGGTTCCCAGGCAACCCACACATCTGCCCAGCTGACAACAAATTTGAAGTTTCCACTGATCAGCACCCTCACCACCCCAGTTTCAATAATTTGCTAGAACAACTCGTAAAACTCAAGAAAGTGCTCTACTTACTATTATAGTTTATTATAAAGAACGTCAATGAACTGCCAGAAGAAGAGGTAGATAGAGTGGGGTCTGGAAGTGTCCCAAGCACAAGAGCCTCTTGGGTGTACCACCCTCCTTGCAAGTGGATGTAGTCCCCAACTCAGAGGTTCTCCAAACCCCGTCATTTAGGGGTTTTATGGCCATTTCATTATGTATGCATGATTGATTAAATCATGGGCATGCGTGATTGGACTCAGTCTCCAGCTCCACTCCTCTCATCAGGGTTTGGGGGTTAGGGCTGAAATTCCCAACCCTCTAATCATATGGCTGGTTTTCTGGCAACCAGCCCCCATCCTGAAGCTATTTAGGTACCACTCCCCCCTCCCCTCACCAACCTGAATCATTCCATTAGCATAAAAAAGATGGTTAAGTTCCAAGTGTTTTAGGAGCTCTGTGCCAGGAACCAGGGACAAAGACCAAATATTTATATTTTTATTACACCACAGATGGAAAAAGATATTTCATGCAAGAAGCAACCATAAGAGAGCTGGCGTATCTATACTAAGATGAGACAAAATAGACTTGAAGACAAAATGTGGCTAGAGACAAAGGACATTTTATCCTGCAAAGAGGAGTTGGTGGCTGGGAAGAAAGGGAGAGTCAGAAGTTAGGATGCTTGCTTCCCCTATAGGATGGTTCAGGAACTTGGCCAGCCCCAGTATGAGCAGTGCCCATTAAGGCAAAAATGTTCCAGGTATATGATCTGGGGAAGGTCAGATCAGGAAGAAGACATTGCCTCTAATACCTTTCCTCACCAACCTCACAGTTCAGCCTGTAACTTTAATCCTGGCCTCCCTGTGAACCCTCAGTGGAGATGATTTCCTGATCATGCTGAGTCATAAAAAAATGCACATTTTATATCTTATTAGGAATAAGATTGAGAGAATATAAACTACTTGGTCAGATGGTAGTTCAATTTAATGGTTGACTGGAATTGTGTGCCTTGAAGATGACTAAGCTGAGGAAAAGAAATGAACAATCATGAATGAATGGGAGAAAAGCACTTGAGAAAATGAAAGCTATTTTAATATAGCTTATGGAGGGCAAAATTCTTTCATTCTTTTGCTATCTTAATGACATAGTGATAATAAAACCAAAGGATGCATCGATCTTTCAAAAAAGATGTTTTATTATGAGTGTGTGGGTTTTAGTGCATAATGTTATATAAAATATTATATCATGTGTTCACCATACCACTATCAAATGGGATTTAGTTAGCATTAACACAGATGATAAATTTATCACTTCTGTGTTTTTAAAGTAGGTGCAGTTCTTGCTTGTTGAGATTACACCATACAAATCTATTTTATGAATTAGATTCATTCCTAAATTGTGAAGAGAAGATTGTATAATGAACAATTTCCTGGTGATTCATGCACAGCTCTGAAGAAGCATTCATTTTGGCTCCAATCAAGTCAGGTCTAAGGTAAGTTTGGAAGAATGACAACTTTGGCATTTTTCTGTAAGAATGGAGAAAACCAGAACCCAAATCACAGAAATTGCACATTATAAAATCTGTGACTCCCAATGTAACCTTGGCCTTTCTTATCAGGGAATTATGCTACTTTAAAATGAAACTTTTATGTCTTTAATTGGGAATTGGAGCATTGGCTTATTTCCATTGTGCAAACTTTAAAATAATTCCCATTAAAATCTGTATTCCTGTTTTGATAGGACAGTAGGCTTAATCAGGGTGACAAATCTTTGGCACTTGGTTGGTGTAATATTATGTAAAACACGATGACTGATATTTAGAGGCTACATTGGTTTAAATTAATTACTTCAGTTAATTAGCAATTAATTTTAAATAAATTGAATTGTTTCCATTTAACATGTGTCCTGTCTCAGCTGTCCCTGCACTGAGAAAGCCTTATTCTCAGAAGCAGTTAATATATGACTGCAACATTTTATGGAGCTCTGAGTAAATTTCACCTCATAGGCCTCCTTGATATTTGCAAGGCAGAGTCCCTCTGAGAAGAAATGTCAGTGCCGGGTGCATTCAGGGTGCCTGGCCCTGCCCTCCCATTTTACAGATGAGGATCGTGGGGCCCTTTGAGTCTCCCTTTCCTTTAACCCCCAAGTTAACTGGTCCCTAACATCTGACAATTTTGCTTTCTGAATTTTTCTCTGGTTGGTTTCCTCTTCTCTTTCCCCATTCCCATGGTTTATCCATGGCTTCATCAGATTTAATCTGTAAATCTGGTTTTCCTATTTTCTTTTCACTTCCTTTAATATTTCCTTCACATCCTCCAAATTCAGTTATTTATAAAGCAAATCTTGAAAAGAGACTCAGCATCATCGTTAGTCGTTAAGGAAATGCAAAATCAAAACCACAGTAAGACACCACCAGACACCCACAACATAATACACACACACCAACAAAAACAGAGAAGAACAAGTGCTGATGAGGATGTGGAGAGATTGCAGCCCTTATACATTGCTGGTAGGAATGTCAAACAGTGAAGCTATTGTGGAAAACAAGCTGGTGGATTCTTCAAATTTAAATAGAGTTACGATATAACCCAGCTATTCCAGTCCTAAGAATATACTCAAAAGAACTAAAAACAGGCACTCAAACAACACAAATATTCATAGCACCACTCTTTACATTAGCTAAAAGTGGAAATAATCCAAATGCTCATCAAAGGATGAACAGTTAGACAAAATGCGGCATATCCATACAATGGGATATTTATGACTCAACCATGAAAACCAGTGATGTACTGATACAGGCAACAACATGCATGAACCTGAAAAACATGCTATCTGAAAGAAGCCACAGAAGATAACCGATTGTATGATTCCATTTATATGCACTATTTAGAATAGGTAAATCTATAGACACAGAAATAAGATTAATGGTTGCCAGAAGCTGGGGCGGGGGGAATGACTGCTTCTTGGGTACAGAGTTTTCTTTTTAGGTGATTCAAATGTTTTGGAACTTGATATACATGGTGGTTGTACAACATTGTGAATGTACTAAATGCCAGTGAATTGTGCACTTTAAAATGGTAATTTTATGTTACAGGAATTTCACCTCAATAAAAAAATTTTTTTACGTGGATGAAGGAGGCAGAAAAGGTCAGAGTGATGCCAGCGTGAGAAGGACTTGACTCGGCCTTTGCTGGCTTTGAAGATGGAGGAAGGAGTCATGCGGTAAAGAAGCTGGAAAAGGCAAAGAAATGGATTCTCCTCTAGAAATTCCAGAAGGAACTCAGCCCTGCCACACCTTGACTTTAGCCCAGTAAGACCTGTGTCAGACTTGTGACCTGCAAGATAATGCGTCTGTGTTGTTTAAGCTGCTAAAAAAAGCCATGTTAAATTCCCTTCCTTGGCACCCTCATAGCATCCCGGATGTGTGGCTTTCCTTGCAGTTGGCTCTGGGCTGATTATGTGTAGCTTGTGGTCAAGGCATACCTTTAAACCCCAAGGCCTATACCACACTCTCCCAAAATTCCTGCATAGATAGTGCTTATAAAAGTTTGTTGAATATCAATGGACAAAATTTAGTCCAGAGAGGTGAAGTGGCTTATAGGGAATTATTAAGAGCTGGGAGTGAGTCTTCTTTCCAGGCTGATGCTGTTATAAGCTGCCTAATGCAATTCAGCAAGAAGGACTTTCCTGCAATTGTATCACATATTTCTATTCAGGATGTGTTTTTTGTGGACCAGGACACTCTAGGAAAGTATTACCTTTTCTCTCTATGCTCCCTTTCCCCATTGTTCCACAAGTGTGGATGTTTGTTTTGGCTTAGAGAAAGTTTTTGTAATTAGGCCGGAAGCAGAAGTTGCCAGTGAGATATCTCTCTTTCTGGCTTTTGTGTTTTCTAATGCCTCAGATTTGACAGGTTTATGCTGAGCTCTTTTAAGGACAATCTGAGGAAGAGAGATTTTTTTCCCTTAGATCACAGGAGAGAAATGGGGTGCGTGTGGTGGTTGCACCTTAGGCCCTGTACCTACTTCTGGTGCAGAAGAAAAGAGCAAAGAGATTCTGTTTAAGGAAGCAGGTGGCCTCACCCATGAGGACATCAGGGTGCCGTGAGAAACTGACCACCATAAGGTCCTGACATTTTGGATCCTGGTGTGACTGCATGCTAGAGGGGTTTTGGAAGGATGGATGCCACACAGATTGGCAGAAAAGGGGCTAGGAATTGTATTTCATTTAATCTAAGGGAAAACATTTTAAAATGAATATTTCTTGCATCTTTGAATTTGTGGACTAAGATCCATACTCACATGTGGATAAATGGAATAAAAGTATCAAGCTACTCAGAGGTGGTCTAAAAGATCCTCCTGCTCTCTAATAAGAAGTCCTGTTCTGAGACTTCCCTGGTGGTCCAGTGGTTAAGACTTGGCGTTTCCACTGCAGGGGGCACAGGTTTGATCCCTGGTCAGGAAACTAAGATGCCCACATGCTGAGCAGCCAAAAAACAAAACCTGCTTCAACATCTGAAATGATCCCATTGTAGCTTTTTAAAAATTATGATGATCCTAAAATTACTGAAGGAGGCAATGGTGCAACTGGAAGGATGATTAAATAGGAAGTCAAACACTTGGGCTGTTCCCAGGAACAGGACCAGATGATGAAGGCAGTAGCTGGCCTTCGAAGGTGACCCTTCGGGTGGGTGCTTCTTCGGCCCATTTCCTCTGCCAGGCTCTGAAATAAGGTCAGTGTTGGCAGGCTTCTTGGGTCCTTCTCAAAATCTGTGTGAGGATCTTGGATGGGTATCAAGAGACCTATTCTGCCTCTGGATACCTGGGTTAGAAGGGTGGGGAATGAATGTGATAATAAAGCATGGAGTAGTTGATCAAACCATCCATCACCTACGAGAACAGGGCTCCAAGGAACAGTAATGGGAGGAAGAGGAGCAGGAAGTTGCTGGAGAGGTTAGGACCATGGGTACTATTTGAGGTGGGGCTGGGGGCCACGTGGGGAAATGTGTGGCCACACACAGGCTGTTCAGAACCAACATGGGAGCACCAGCCCCTTGAGTCAAGGAGGGGTTATGCCCTAGTCAGCTTGGGCTGCCACAGCAAAACACTGCAGGCTAGGGGCTTCAACAATAGACATTTATGTCCTCACAGTTCTGGAAGGCTGAAGTCAAGGTCAAGGTGCCAGCATGCTAGGTACTGGTGAGAGCTCTCCTCCTAGCTGCAGATGGCCCATCTTGATGCATAATCACATGACCTTTTCTCCCTGTGTGAGTGGAGAAAGCCAGAGAGTGAGAGCAAGCCAGCTTTTCCTCTTCTTATAAAGCCACCAATCCTGTTGGATTAGGATCCCACCCTTATGACCTTATTTAACTGTAATTCCCCCCTAAAAGCCCTAGCTCTAAATACAGTCACATTGGGGATTAGGCCTTCAATATATGAATTTGGGGAGGACACAATTCAGTCCATAGCAGGCAGAAAGAGAAGGAGGATGGTGAAGGGGGAGCAGAGAACCTATTCTCCAACCCTTCCTCCGGTGACACCTGCTTCTTCAGAAGACTGTCTTCTTTAAGAACAAGGGCAAATCCACTTGGTTTGTCTATAGAATTATGGGAATGTGGAGAAAATACAGTGCTTTTGTTCATGTGAAAGACAAATAATTCGTAAAAATCAATAGTGAATTAGAAGGGAGGACTTGAGTATTCCAAGGCACTGAAGTTCACAAATGTGGGATTAATCACCAACATACCGTGAATCCAGTGGTACCAAATCATACATGATAAAGCTCACAAGCCCTGAAGGCGTGGCCTGCTCATTGACCTACTGGTGGTAAACTTGACTGCTGGTCAAACCAGATGCTTTTACAGTCTCCTTATTACAGTTCCATATCCAGGTCATCAGGAATAATTTGCAAGTAGGTCACAGATTCATATCTGTTGCTGAAGTCAAATTACTGGCCAAGAGGACTGTGGGCCAGGGGAAGTTTTGCCTAGTCCATTGTGTAAGGGTGTTGCTATCAGAGTCTGAAAATAGGCCACCAGCTGAGATTTGACAAGCTGAGGTGCTGGAACTGTGATTCCAATTTGGAGTCATTTGTCACTTGCAACTTCATTAAAATACAACTTGTGGACTCTCTTAGCTGAAAATTGACAAAATACTCCTCACTTTGCCAGAAGGTAGGTCTTCATTCTTTTGAGGGAAGATGATTACTAAAAGCAACATTTGTAGCTTATGTTGGGTGAAGGTAAATGTGACACCACAAATAGGATAATATTCCTACTGTAAATTATGTAGAAATGGAATTAAAAGCTTTTATTCATTTCATGCATGTAATTGAGGTCATAGACTCATGCTGTCCCCAAATAAATATTTCAAGGGCAAAAGTGAAATAGTACCCTGGGAGTCTAATTGCTCCTCTTTGAAATAACTGTCATATAATCTCTCTTTACCTCTCTATTAGGTGGGCTTTATTTGAGTGGATGGAGAGATGGCTTGTTTCTGTTTGGGCAGAGGTCTGCAGACCAGATGACGGGTAATACCGGGACTCAGGTGTTTATAACTCATTCATTTTCCCGCTTTTAATTAAATCGCAATAACCAGAGGCCTATAGTAACTATAACTTCATAAATTAACCACATAAAAATAAAACAATCCTTGCCAAAAAAAAATAAGCAAGATGAAAAGACAAATGACAAGCTAGACACAATTATTGCAACTTATGTCACAAAGAGCTAATTTCTTGAATGCCTACATCATTCAAGGTAGTTAATGTTCTAAAAAGTCACTGTGAACACCATCTTAGCAAATCCTGAGCCATTGCTCCTGGGGAAACACAGGAGTCGTTTCCTGATAGCTTTTGGTCACAACATTTTTGTCAACCAATCAATATATAAGCTAACCTGTTTTATGTGTGTTTCTGTTTAAAAACACCTTATTTAATATACTCACAGCCAACAGCATTATAACTCACGCCTGAATGAAGCTTGTCAAACACACACATTTTATCCATAGGGCACTTCACAGCCGTCTTGCTCTAAGGAACACTAGACAGACCTTAGCACTGCACTTGGGGGGCCATTTTAAATAGCCAAATCACCAACTAAAAAACACAAAGATGTAAAAGTGCGGCATTAAGTAGACCATGAAAAGGACATTTTTTATTGTATGGGAGCTGAAACAAGAAGGCAGGGCACAGCCTTGCTTGACCTCAGCTGTGCACATTGGGTGACAGATTTTTCCCCTCTGTGCGTATCTGTGAATGAACACAAAAGCACGTTGAGTATTGATTTGGGGATTACAAAAAACTTTTAACAAGGGGATGAATTCACCAATCTGGAATTCATAAGTGAGATCTATTATATATATAAAGAGTTTATAAAAATCAATAAGAAAAAGACCAGCTGCCCAATAGAAAATGGGCAAAGGCCATGAAGAGAGTAGGAAACACAAATGACTCCTAAATGTATGAAAAGGTGCTCAATATCTCTCATATTAAAAGAAATGCAAATTAAATTAAAATTACATTGAGATGTCATTTTTAAATCTGTCAGATTAGTGAGGATGGAAATTTTTGTTAAAATACTGTGCTAGAGAGGCTGTGAGGGCATAAGTACTCTCGTATTCTGCCTGTGGGGGTGTAAAAAGATATGATATTAAATACGAGATCACTTGTTCCTTCACCTGCCAATTCCATTTCCAAGAATTCATTCCATAGATGTATTTGTATCTGTGCAAAATGACACACATACAATGCTATTCACTGCAGCATTGTTTATAAAGGGAAAAGTCTTGATAATCTAAATCAATAACTCTCTGGTTAAAGGAATGGAACTTACGTTGAAATGCTCCCTCTCTGCTGGTTTATGCCCTTCTGCATATAAAGATTCCCATATTACTCTTATAAAGGAAAATTCTCTTCCCTTTCCCTTCTTCCTTTCTGGTTACTGTCATATCTTATTATTCTACCTTCTTTTCTCACCCAAGATGCCTGAACACAGGTCTCTGCATCCTGCCTCCTTCCTCCTTTCCCTCCTTACTGGGGAATTCCCAGGCCCCTGGGATCCACAGTCCTGCTCTTTGGAAACTGCTCTGACAGAGGTAATCAATGTCTCCTCTGATGTTGCAGTCAATGGATGAGTTTCAACCATTATCTTAAAAGATTTCTTCTTAGCGTCACACTCTTAACTAGTCCATTCTTTCCTCTTAAGGTCCCCACTTCTGCTACGTGGGCGGCATGACTCCACTGTTTCACTCCTACTTCTTGGTTACCCCTTGTCAGCCCCCATTTTTCCTTTAATCCATTAAACACTCGTGTTCTGGGGAATACACCAGCTCCCCACAGCTCTTCTCATCCTAGTTTTTTCCTTTGAAAATCAATTCAAAGAGTTTTGACAAATGTCTACACTCATGAATCCACCACTACAGTCCGGAAGCAGAACCATCCAACAATGTTTCTATTGCTGCGTATTCCTCCATCTGATCCGTGACTCCAGCAACCAGTGAAATTCACGTTTGGTCACTACTAATGTTTGTGATTTCTAGAACTTTATATCAGTAGAATCATACACTATGCACTCTTTTGTTTCTGTCTACTTTCACCCAATATAATGTTTTGATTTATATTGTTTTTGTGTATCAGTAGTTGGTTTCTTTTTATGGTGGAGAACTACTTCATTGTATGGATATGCCACATTTTGTTTCTCCGTTCATCTCCTGATGGCCATTTACGTTTTCTAAAGCCTGTTAGGATATTTTTTTCAAATCTTGTTCTTAGTGCCATCTGCTAATCTTTTCATTCATCTTTTGTCATTTACTATATTACTTGGATATGTAGTTACTTTATGTGCTACAAAAAAACCAAAAATATGATGAAAAATATATAAAGGACATGTATAATTACTTAGGAATAAATTTTTTCTAGTTTTTAATGATTTGAGGAATACCTCGTTTTATTGCACTTTGCTTTACTGGACTTCACAGATAATTGTGGTTTTTCACAAATTGAAGGTTTACGGCAACTCTCTGTTAGGCAAGTCAACCAGTGCCATATTTCCAACAGCATTTGCTTAGTTTGTGTCTCTGTGTCACATTTTGGTAATTCTCACAATATTTCAAACTTTTTAATTATTATTATATTTGTTATGGTGATCTGTGATCAGTGATCTTTGTTGTTACTACTTCAACTCACTGAAGGCTTAGATGATGGTTAGCACTTTAAAGCAATAAAGTATTTTTTAAGTAAGCCATGTACATTTTTTTTAGACATAATGCTATTGCACACTTAATAGACTACAGTGTAGTGTAAACAGCTTTTATATACACTAGGAAACCTAAAAATTCTTGTAACACGCTTTATTGTGATATTTGCTTTATTGAGGTGGTCTGGAATCTAAACCATGATATTTCCAAGGTATGCTTGTATTTCCCAAAGGAAATTGCTTCAATTAAGAATGTGTAATCTTTTCCTCCAGAGGTCACTTTTATCTCTGGGTTATTTTGTCACTTTGATGGCAGCAACAATGAAGATTTCTGTAGAAATACATGCTGACATATAAGTAAACCAGAAGCCTCTGACAAAGCTCTTCCTTGATTCGAAGAAATGGTACAAAACATTTACAGGAATTTCAGTTATAAAGGTTTATAAATGAAGTGTATGGTTGTCTGTTACCCAATTGAAATGTAAGCTCTTGGAGACTTTTATTAGTTTTTTTTTTTAACCAATTGAAATGTAAGCTCTTGGTGACTTTCATTAGTTTTTTTTAAGTGACAGTCATCTCTTCTCACCCTTTTGTTGTTTCCTAAACAACCTTGGCTACTTTCCTAGCTTTATTAACTACCGACATGTGAACAGTTCCTAAACCTCATCTCCAGCGGTGAATCCTCTACCCCATGCATATATTAATATTTTATGTCTCCACTTGGGTGCAATATAGGAACACGTCTGAACTGAATACAACGCCTCTAATATCCTCAGTTCCATTCTTGTTCTCTTCCTGTGTTTGAATTTATCCATTTGCACACACCCCCAACTCACCCTAAGCCACATGTGGTCAATCGTTAAGTCTTTCCAAGAATGTTCTGACTTTGCATCAGTCATGGTCCCAGCAGGAAACTGATGGCTTGCTCACATGGTGTAATTAAAGGGTGTAAAAACCACTGTGTAAAGGAGCAGTTCCCCTTGGTTTGGGGAAACCAACAAGGATGGAGCCGTGCACAGCAGAGAGCACCTTCCACCCTGGTCCTGAAGGGTACAGAGAGGGGGCAGTGAATAGGACCCCCAGAAAGTGGGGGGACAGAGGAGACTGCCCGATAGGGGCTGTGATGTCCTGGGGAGGGAAGCAGGGAAGCAAATTCTCAGACCTCACTTCATTTTCTCTCTTTTCTTGGTGCCTCCTACAGGAAGAAACCACTGGAAGCAAGCAGACAGGGGTCAGTGGATGCAGTCCGATAGCTCAGGCTTCTAGGTCAGTGAGCAAAGTGGAGCGGCCTGGAGAGCAGACCTGGAGAGCCAGACAGAAAACATCCAGCACAGACTCCTTCTGCAGGGATGCAGCAGACAGCTGTTACTATTTATATTAGGGTTTTACTGACCTTGATGTAATTAGTGCATGTTGCCTTTCTCATTCTTTCTATCCTATTCTCTTTGGTTCTGGTTTTCTCCCACTTTTCTTCTAAACTGGCTTTCTGCCTCCGACTGGCACATACTTCCCAAGAGTTTTAGCATCCACTCGGCATGTGGCAGGGGTCCTGCTCTCTGGGGCACAGTGGCACTATGTGTTGGTTGAAGCTGTATATTTCCCTCAGCAAAGGTCGGTTTCCTGGCAAACTTCCACCAGGGGAGTTATCTTCCCATAAGACTCTTGAGAATATCCCTATATTGTTGGTGACCTGAAATGGATAGATAATCAGGAAAGGGGGAGGTGAGGATTTTGTTTAGAAGCTGTGATTTCCTAATAATGTCTCGGTGTGACTAAACATCTTGTCTACAAACTTTCATCAATTTGGAGACAAGAAAACATAATATATCTTATTTTGAGAAATTCCACACAAAAGAGCCCTTCTGCTTATCGTATTTCTTCGTTTCTTCACTTTAAGGTGTCCTATTATGTTCTTCTGAGGAGGTGCAACTAGCAAACAAGACCTCTCCTTTCAATTCTTTGCAGTCTGGTATTTGTGAGTTTTAAAAGACTGGTAAATAATTCGGGAATATTCTATAGAAAAGGAGACCGTTTATCACACACAGCTATTTCCTTGGGGAAATGTCACCTCCTCCATCCACAAGGTCCTTGTCAGGACATCCTTCATGAGCTCCACGGTCAACTTCCCGAGGCTGGGACAGTCATAAAGTCTCATTCCTCTCGTGACATGATTGGGGGAGGGGTGGCTTATGACCCCCCCCCCCCCCCCGCAAGGACCAATAAGATCCTTGCCTGGATTGATAGAAACTCTTAAAAGAAAGAAGTTCCTTTTCATCTGGGGTTGTTCAGCTGGGTTGGTGTGACTCTGGAGCAGCTGTTTGCAATCAGGCTCTTATTTGCAAGCAGTAGAAACCCACTCTGGATAATTTAAGCAGAAAAGACATTTAGGAAAATGTCACTGGGTATCAGAAAGAATCCCTAGGATGGCTGGAGAATCAGGTACTGTTGCCAATAACTGGGAATATGGCCCCCAATTATGCCCCAGGACAGGTCCGGTGAGGACACCATTGCCACCGCAGCTGAGCCCCAAGGTCTCCAGACTGCAGAGCCGACACTGAGCACAGGACCCCAAGACCACCAGAAATGTGAGCTCCTCAGGGAGAAGCCCACTCCATGTTCCTGCTCTTCTTTCTTCTCTCTTTCTTTGCTTTTTCTGTGTCTAGTTCCAAATGTAGGACGGCTGTGTTTGGTCAGTGTCACCTGGGTTACATGCCTGAGCCCCAGCTGCAAAGGCGTTTGGGAAATGAAGCATCTGACATCATCAGTTTCTGCAAAGGGAGGGCATGTGCCCCGCTGAGACTCAGGACGTGGGAAGGTCCCTAAAGTGAGAGGAGTTCCAGATGCTATGGAACAAAAGTCACGGGACAAGCAGTCTGCAGAACTCAGCCTAGGTAGAGAGGGAAGAAGAGCCAAGAAATAGAGAGACAGACAAAACCCAGATGACATGATTGAAGCCTCTGACTCTAGATGTGCTTCAGCCTTTAAAAAAAAAACAACAAACCCTGGCCTATTTATGTTAGCCGATGAATTCTTCTTTTGGCCTAAGTTACAAACTCCCTTTTGAGTTGAGCATCTGTCACTCGTCAACAAGAACCTCCTGCCGTATATGGTGCTGCTTTCTTATTAGTGTCGAAATCATATTCTTGCCTCTTTATTGGGGCATTTTTCCTGAGTTTCCTCTGCCAGCACCTTCTGAATACACTTGATTTCTTGGCCTATGGGCAGGCCTGGGGGGAGGAGGAGGGAAATTACCCTGCCCGCCAGCCAGCCCCCTTGTGGGGGTGTCTGCCTCATCTGGGGACATGCTCCCTCCCATTCAATCCCCCAGCTTTTCTCTCACTTTTCTTCAGTCTCCCGGAGCTGCCACTGGAGGCTGTCAGCCAGCTGCACTGATGGGAGACTCCTCCTTGAAGGGAGACCCAGCAGCACCTGTCCCGGTGAGGGTGCATGGAATTGTGGATGTCTTTCTTGCTGCCTCATGAGGACACCTGACCCAGCAGTGATGCTAACGCAGAGGACAGAAGCCCCTTGGTGAGTTGAATGAAGAGCATTAAGGACAGTGTTTGAGGTCCTGGATCCAGCCATGCTTGAAATCCATTCTTGGGCTCTTCTGTTGCATTAACCAATAAAGTCTTTCCTTTTCCTTAAAAAAAAAAAAAGAATATTATTCTCAGCTGGCGAGCCTGTGAGAGCCATGCTCTGTGTCCAGTTGCAGGATCAAGATGCCCAGTTTGTCTCTAAAATGTGTGGGTTTGTTCAGGGGTCTGTCTGTAAGCACAGGACCAGGAGTCAGATCCTTCCCCTCCAGGAACTGGCATATCTGGGCCCTGTGGAACTAGTTTTTGAGTGTAGGATGCACCCCAAAGATTTATCTTCTGGAGGAGTGCATGTCTTGGAGCTGTGCCCTCAGACTCCAGGGCAGACCTCTTGCTGCAGTTCCCCCTTCATCCTCTGGTCCCCCTACTTCTTGGGCTTGCCCTGGTCACAAGGGACCTTGTAACAGGGAAGAGCTAAATCAGACTCCACGTTGGATCTGTTTCTTTGACTTTAACCTTTGCTTTTCGTTGCTTTTGTTATTATAATCATACATAATGGCCTGCCTCAGGGAACCCTGCCCACCTGTTAGTGCCTGCAAGAAAAAAGAAACTAACACATCCTCTCACAGAGGCTTGTCATTCCAGGAGATGTTTTGTTTTGCAAAAGGTCATTCCTTTTACTTTACTTCCTCACCACCTCTCCCTCTCTGATTCTATGAAAGAAACTGGCATCCAGACTCAGATAAGATGGTTTTTCAGAGACACTAGTCTGCCATCTTCTCAGTCTGCTGGCTTTCTGAATAAAGTCGTATTCCTTGCCTCAACACCTCATCTCCGATTCACTGGCCTGTCATGCAGCGAGGGGAGCAAGCTTGGATTCGGTAACAGTGTCACCTCAGCTTCACAGAGCAGGATGGGGGTGAGGGCTGGACACTCCTTCCTGTCTGTGTGATGCCTTCCCTTCTCTGATGGCACTGGGGGTGAGGCCTTGAGACCTTTGGTCCAGGAGAAGTGGGTGAAAGGTAAAGGAATTTAGGGAACAAAACGGGGGAAGTCTAATATCGGAAGTCTAATATCTCCTTGGCCTTCCAGAATGTAGACCTTCCTCCTGGATGCCTGAGACACTCTGTGGAGAGCCTGGCTCCCTCATCCCATCTACCTGGGAGGCTGGAGAGCAGATTCTGTACATATCCAGCATGTCTGGGGTTTCTGAGAACTGGCCCCTCAACCCCAACTGTCCCTTCCTAGGGAACTGTGATAAATTTCGGACTGCCAGGAGCTGGCGAACGGGCAGAAGAGGGAAGGACAGGGTAAACCTAAGCTGGGCTGGCCTCTCCTCACTCGCTGGACCCCGAGGCACCTGAGCCCTGCCACACATGTGAGCTGATGAGGCCTTTTGTTGTCAGGAAGCAGCTGGTGGGCTATGATGCAGCCGAGCCAAAGCCAAACGACTCTTAAGACATCCCTTAGCACAGGGAACTCTGTTCAATACTCTGTAATAACCTCAATGGGAAAGGAACTTGAAAAAGAATAGGTAGATGTATATGTATAACTGAATCACTTTGCTGTACACCTGAAACTAACACAACATTGTTAATCAACTATACTCCAATATAAAATAAAAATTAAAAAAATTAAATAAAATAAAAAGAAAAGACATCCCTTATCTTGCCCCACCTTGGCGTCCGCATTTAGACTCTAAATCCTTTCTCTGTTTTTGTATTTGCAGTGAATGTACTGAGTAAATAGCAGATGCTAAGAACTGAGTGATGATATGTTTTTAACTCTTCAAACATGGGGATGGCATCTAACTTCTCTCAAAGCCTCCAAACTCTGGGCTATCACACACTTGTTGGCTGCATTTCCCTTTGAACCTAGAAAGTTTTCAGCAGAGGTCGTGGTCAGCAGGTGGTGTGGAGCCCGCAGAAAGTGAAAGCAGGTTTTGACAACGACCTTTCCATTCTTTTTCTTTTTTACATTTTTTTTAAATTGGGGTATAGTTGTTTTACAATGTTGTGTTCGTTTCTACTGTACATCGAAGTGGAGTTCCCTGTGCTACACAGCAGGTTCTTATTAGTTATATATTTTATACATATTAGTGTATATATGTCAATCCCAATCTCCCAATTCATCCTCCCACCCCCGCTTTCCCCCTGACCTTTCCATTCTCTAAGACTTTTCCTTTGCCCATAAAAAAATTGTAGATTAACCTGATAGCAATATGTAAATCAGCTGTCTGCTTCCTCTCATTTTCATCCATTGCTCTGCAAAACCCATCCTTCCTCTGGAAATGGAAGGAACTGATGTAATTGTTCTCTGCCGAGGACAATGTAGGGATTTGGGCTCCTTGCCAAGTATGTTTCCTGCCAGGCCCACTCCTTCACTCGGTTTCGGTTTAATTATGAGCGATTGTTTGGGCTGTGATGTGAAGAAATATTAAAGAATGGAACAAAAAGAAGAGCAGAGTTCAGAATATCCTGCTGTAACTGATTCATGGTTTGGCAAGAACTCTTCACTAGATTTTATGCTTCAGCCTTGTGATGGGATCCTAGGGAGCAACCTTGCCATATAAGCACATAAAGCCCAATTCTCTGGTTTATTTTGAAAAGGGCCAAGGGGAAGCATTTGAGAAATGCAGGAATAACATCAGCCAGCCACGGGGTGAAGTTCTGTGTTAGTCATGGGCAGTGCCCTCCTCCGAGGGACTGAGGTTATTTCAGACTGGACATTCGCACCACCTATATTTAGCTGGTGTGTCACATTTTACTACTTAGTTTTCATATATTTGACAAATCTCCCATTTTGCAGGAAGGCTCTGATCAGTTCTCATGGTTTGTGCTCAGGGAGGGACGTGGAGCTGAGCCCTGGGAGGAAGGTGGGGACAGAGGCTTTTATTCCAGATCTGGGGCTGAATCAGGCAGCCCCGAAGCAGAAGCATCAAGTGACCCCTGATGGGAGAGGGGATGTGGGGCGAGACAGTCTGAGGTCAGACCACAGGGGCATTTATTGTTTCTGTTTGTTGATTAATAAAGTAAAAGACTGTGAATGAAACATGTCACCTGCCATATCAGTAAACAAAGGATGTTGCAGCCATCAAGCCATCACATTATAGCCACCCCCACAGTAAGCCCTGAGAGGGAAATCAGGATGGACACAGGATGCCCGACATCAAACCCTCAGACACTGTAGCTGCCCCCTCCCCAAAGGTGCACCTGGGGGGACTCAGGATGAGAAGGCACAGGATACTGGCCCCAGATAGCTGAGGTACGTACCAAAGGAATGATTTCAGTGAGCCCAAACTCTTGCGTCTTCCCAAACATAGAAAAGCGCTAAGTTCCTTAACTTGAGATGTCTGGTTTCCTTTAATTAACAGTCATCTTTTGATGTTCCGACTACCTGATTTTTGTTGCAAAAACTCCTGTATGTTCTGGCTCATCCTACCTCTTCGGAGCCGTCCCTCAGAGCTATTGGAGAGGCTGCCTCCCGGGCTTGAGGTCCTCAGAAAGTCCTCCGAATAAAATGTAATTCTCAACTTTTAGGTTGTGCCTTCTTTTTGGTTAACGAGGCAAATACAGAAAAGCATAAAAAGAAATTTCAAATTGCCTTGTCCCCCACCGCCTGGAGATAACACCTGCAAACTTCAAGGCTTTCTCTGTGCATAGATTTGTGAATAATTACAAACATTTAACTAAACTGTTTTGTAAAATACTTTTTCAATTAAAATATATCATGAGCATCTCCTTTGTTATTCATTCAAAGGAGGCAAGCTTTAGTGAGTGGAGATGATTGAATTTAATAGCTGTACAAGCACTCTGAGAGTTAGGTTTTGTGTAAATGTATATTGTGTTTTTATTTATTTTTAACTTTATTTTATATTGGAGTATAGTTGATTAACAGTGTTGTAATAGTTTCAGGTTGTGGTTGTTTAAATTGTGTATTTGAAGATCACTGAGGTTGAGCAAATTTTTTTCGTATTTATGGCCATTTATGTAATTCTTTGGTGAACTACCTAGTCATATCTTTGTCCATATTTCTATTGGGGGAGCTTGGATTCATCTTAATCGATTGGAAAGATCTCTCTCTGTTTAACATATTAACACATATTTTGCAGTTTTTTGCCTTCTTATTTTGTTCAGTGTTTTTATTTTTAATTAGGAAGATTTACAACTGTATGCGGTCACATACATTGGGTTTTTTTTTTTTTCCTTTATCTTTTCTTCTGCTTTTATGCCCAGAAAAGCTCTGGGCCCTGAGAGTGTGTACTTTTCACCCACTTTCTTCCAGTTTTTCCACAGACACAATTTTACATTCAACTCCCTCTTACATCTGGAATTCCTTTTGCTGTGTGATATCAGGATGGCTTTGAATTGTCCTTGCCTTTGTGGAATATTCTTTTCTGTCTTGAATTGATTTACATCTGTTCTCATACCATGACCACAGTGGTTGAACTCTTATAAATTTATAATGTGCTTTCATATCTGAGGAGAAGTATTCCCTCTGTTTTACTATTGTTTTGGAATTTGCTTGACTGTTTATGCCAGTTGAGCTTCTTTTGATAAATTTTGTCAAATTTCCTTTGGAAAATTTTCCTCTTCAGGAACATAATGTTTCTCTCCATTCCTTATATTCTTCCTTGATATTTTTGTAGTTTTTCTCACCCACATCTTAACACAGGTAGTCTGTGGGGAAAAAACAAACAAAAAATTAATTTAGTGTTAAAAAAACCAGCTTTGGGTACAATAGAATGCAATAGCTGATAATTTCTTATTCTACAGGCCACTTATGCGCTATTGAGGTATTCTGAGCCCTCGTAGAGAAGAATGATTTCTAATATCTGAATATGGCACAGCAGGAGTTTTAAAGGATTTTTCTTTTTACCAAATGTGTCAAACAAGATCAGATATTTAAAGCCCTCTATACTTCATTGTGTTTACTGGAAAATTTTAATAAGCTTTCATGTTATGATCTTACATATCCAATGAGAAAATGAAGATAATCCTTCTATTAACGGATTATCCCTTCTTTACAAAGCCATCAATGATTAAAATAATTTTTTAACTTAAAGAATGTTTCAATTGAATCAAAGTGTCTAGTAAATAAATATGACTGAAGCAACTGCTTCTTGATGTTCAGCTCAATAGATATTCTGGAGTTATAATTAGTGCTTGCTTGCATTGACTTCTAAGCGATTTGTACTCAACCTGGTTTGTTTCCAAAGATGGAAGAAAATACTGTGCTGCCCATTCTACAGCAAGGGATGTACAAGATTTGTACTAGAGGATGTTGACATGCTTCCACCCAAATAGTTACAGGTAAGTGAAATGAATGGTAAACCAGCACATGTTTGAAGACTATTGTGGGGGATGAGAATCAGGTACCATTGAGAATTTGTCTTCCTCAGCACTGTTGAGAATAGGAACAGGAAATGCCCCAGGTGACACTTGCTGTTAGGGAATTAATGTTAGGAAGAGACCTTGAAGCTTTGTTCCCAAGAAATATAAACAAACTTTCCCTGGCAGGTGAAGGCAGATCATTCTGAAACAAAGGAAGGTGTGAATGAACTTTGATGGGAGTGAGAAGAGAGTATGGAGTGAGAACCTGGTTCCAAGTATGACCACTGGGACTCTTAATCATGTGACAAAGTGGTTGCTGCCCTGCATGTCCGCTTCCACATCTTCACCTAGAGTCCTTTCAGCCACAGAAAAATCAGACCATTTAGTCTTTAGATTTTTCCACTGCCACGAGTAAAGTTGTACCAACGTGCATCTCATCATCCATCTAAAATCACTGTAAAAATGACATTTTAGGGGCTTCCCTGGTGGCGCAGTGGTTGGGAGTCCGCCTGCCGATGCAGAGAGCGCGGGTTCGTGCCCCGGTCCGGGAGGATCCCGCGTGCCGCGGAGCGGCTGGGCCCGTGGGCCGTGGCCGCTGGGCCTGCGCGTCCGGAGCCTGTGCTCCGCAACGGGAGAGGCCACAGCAGTGAGAGGCCCGCATACAGCAAAAAAAAAAAAACAAAAAAAAAATGACATTTTAAGGCTTCCCTGGTGGCGCAGTGGTTGAGAGTCCGCCTGCCGATGCAGGGGACACGGGTTCGTGCCCCGGTCTGGGAGGATCCCACATGCCGCGGAGCGGCTGCGCCCGTGAGCCATGGCCGCTGGGCCTGCGCGTCCGGAGCCTGTGCTCCGCAACAGGAGAGGCCACAACAGTGAGAGGCCCGTGTACCGCAAAAAAGAAAAAAAAAAAAAAAAATGACATTTTATCTCTTTGTGATGAATCTACATACCTACAGGACGTCCCTTTAGTGTCTATAGATGCAGAGATTTCAAATTTGATTTTTATCTAGTGCATGAATCATAAATTATAGTTAAACAAATAAGGGAATAATTGTAAAGGGTGAGTTTCTTCTAAAATTATTGATCTTAATGTTTAGAGTCATTTATAAAGTATGAAAATAGAAATACTCTGCACATACCAGCCCACCCTCACCTTGTTGAGTCATAGGAGAGATGGTTGAGCAGTTCCTGATCAGAGTACTGAGATTAGTACAAATTTGAAATGCTTGATTTCACTGAATAGTGTTTTAGCTAAAGCAATTATACTCAAATGCTCATGGGTATTATGATACACAGTTAAGAATTATTTCACTCCCAAGTAGTAGAGAACTGGATGAATGGGCTTACATAGTGAGGACATTTATTATCTCATATAACAAGAGGTCCAGAGGAGATGCCTCAGAGCAGGCTGGTTCCCTGGCTTCATGCCCTGGAGTCTTCCTCTCTGCTCTGGCCTCAGTGTGTTGGCAGGGGTTGAGCATCTCCCCTCACTGTCTCAAAGCATCATTTCCAGACACAAAATTATCCTGTGGAAGAATATGACTGTTTTCTCTTATTTCTGTTTTTTGAGAGGGTGGAAAATGTTTCCAGAAGTCCCCAGAAGACTTGCCCTCACATCGCATTGGCCAGATCCAGGCCATGTACCTACCCCTAAATGAATCACTGACCAGGGAAGTAATATGACCATTGTGGGCTTAGGCTAATCAGGGTTTACACTCTGAATTACATGGGGGATGAACAAGCAGACGAAATTGGGGTTATACCAGCAAGAAGGAAGGAAGAGGCTGTTGACTGGACAACCAGCATTAGAAAGTGATTTCCCATATACCACACATGCAGGATAATCAAGGAATAATGGCATTTTCAATCAGTTTTAAATATTTTAATATTGACTGAAGTAAAAAGGGAAAGCTACTAAAATTACATGTTTCTGATGTGCCGTTAAAATTTGTATTTATTTGGGAGCTCACAGAGACCTTACATCTTGAAATTTTAAGTTCCTAATCTAGGTGTATCTTTGAGAAATTATATTTTTTTGCTAAGTAAATTAAGGTAGAGTGTATACAAGTGCATTTTTAACAGTACAAAGAACACCCCCAGACCTTAGAAGTGCCTTTAGTCCGTCGTGGTTCTCCTTCTAAGCACAAATTGGCCCAGTGGGAATGAAACCTCTTACAAACTATTGCTTCCTCAATTGCTAAACTCACTGTGCTCTTTTTCTTGCCATGAAACAATTTTCCACTCATGGTACTGTGGAAACACTCATCTGGAAGAAACCTGCGTTTGTCCCTTTGAGAGGTGCTGGTCTCGAGTTCAAACCAATTCCCATCAACCTAATTGCTCCTGCCCCATGGCCTCAGGAGTAAAGAATTTTCCCTTTGTTTGCAACCTGATGGAGGGGCAGGGCTCCCAAAATGTATTGTTTGCAAGAGAAGAGAGAAATATGACTATACAGGACATCCTCTTCTTGGTTTAGTTGCTTTTCTGGCACTGCTGGGTTCTACATTTGGATGTTGCTGCATTTTACAAAACATATTTCTTTTCAAATGGGAGCAGCCCATGCTCACTCAGCTTCTGAGCCATTGACATGATCTCAACCAGACACACGTCAGATTTTCCTGTTGTAAGACTTGGCCTTCAAAGCTAAAAGCCTGCCCCTGCACAGGCCCAGAAGTCTCCTCGATTTGCAGAGGAGGTGTCATGGGAGAAATGAGCCTGCACAGGCTCAGCTGTGGAAGGCTAGGCTGTACTCAGGGTTTCATCTGTGAGTCAGACTGTCCCACCTTTTAGTCCTTTTTCATTTCCACATTTCCTCCTATTGCAGTTTTCCTATCTTTCATCCTTTTTAAAAAAATCCCTTTCATTCTATCCAAATGTAATCTCAGAAAAGGAATCCAATAAACTCAATAACATACAAAGTAAATGCTACAAGGTTAGAAACACATTTGCATTCATCCTTCCCTTGAATTTTCTATTGAGACAAACCTTTAAGTCAAAGGATACATTTCCAATTGTGACATTTTTGTCTTCAAAAAAAGGCAGTAGAAAGCTTTTCTTTCTTTCCTGTTTTCTTGTTTTTCTTATTTGAGGAGTTGGAATTTTTCCTGGGCACCCTGAAATCCTCCCATATACTGAGGTGTCTTCCGAGTATGAGAGAGGGGGCTGTGAGGAAGTGAAAACAGACTGGGAAATAAATGATTGTTAAGATGATGTAAAGGTTCAGAGTCCAATCCTCAGATCAATGAAACTGCTCTATGGCAACCCAGCTCCCCACCCTCCCCACCTGTGAGGCTTTGACAAATGAGGACCATGAGAGCATTTTACGGCCACGTTGGGACTCATGGGCTTATAACTTTGGGTGATCCTTTGACTTTATTAGCAAACTAGACTATTGGGGATAAAGTTTAGATTAGGAATATGTTAGAAAATCCTAAACACTGTATTTATGTCTTACCTACAGCCAAAGTAGAGTGGTGGCAGCTTACATTAAAGAAGATGTGGTACATATATACAATGGAATATTACTCAGCCATAAAGAAGTATGAAACAATGCCATTTGCAGCAATGTGGATGGACTTAGAGATTATCATACTAAGTGAGGTAAGCCAGACAGAGAAAGGAAAATACCATATGATATCACTTATATGTGGAATCTAAAGTATGACACAAACGAACTTATTTACAAAACAGAAATAAACTCACAGACATAGAAAACAAACTTATGGTTACCAAAGGGGAAGGAGAGGGGAGTGATAAATTGGGAGTTTGGGATTAAAATATACACACTACTATATATAAAATAGATAACCAACAAGGACCTACTGTATAGCACAGGGAACTATACTCAATATCTTGTAATAACCTATAATGGAAGAGAATGTAAAAAAGAATATATATATTTGTATATATATGTATAACTGAATCACTTTGCTCTACACCTGAAACTAACACAACATTGTAAATCAACTATATTTCAACAAAAATTAAAACAAATCTCAAGCAATAAAATAGCAAAACCATTAAAACAAGAGAAAAAAAAAGATTCAAGAAAAAGAAGTTAAAGCGTAAGAGTTGTTTTATACCAGAAAATTATTTATATTAAACTATTCTTTGGAGCATAAAAATTAGTGCTGACCTTAGACTCAAGAAGCAGGTAAGGGGTATACAGTTCTCATGATCTTCCTTGATAATCCATCAAGAGGGAAAAAGAAAGCCTAGCTCTCAACTCAGGAAGGAATCTATCATGTAGGATTTTATATGGGGAACTGAACATACAGAAGAAAAGATGATTTATTCCTGGAGAGTCATTTTTGTCAAATGTGGATAGCTATTTAAAATATTAAGAGATTTGAAAAGTTTGGGGACAAAGAGTTTTATGGTGAGCTGCAATTGGTTTTTCCTGATAGATTTGACTCTTGAGATTAAAGGAGGTAACGGAATCTTTTTTTTTGGGATACGCGGGCCTCTCGCTGCCGTGGCCTCTCCCGCTGCGGAGCACAGACTCCAGACGCACACGCTCAGCAGCCATGGCTCACGGGCACAGCCGCTCCGCGGCATGTGGGATCCTCCCAGACCGGGGCACGAACCTGCGTCCCCTGCATCAGCAGGCGGACTCTCAACCACTGCGCCACCAGGGAAGCCCCTAACGGGATCGATTTTAAGAACCTCAAAAAATGTTTTCTGGAATGTTGCCCAGGCGCAAGGTTCTGGGGAGATGCCCCGAGCACCCCGGCATCCTCTCTTGGGGAAAAGGATTTTACACAACCCCATGGGGCTGTTCAAGTATTCAATTTGCCAGCGACTCAGAAACAAAAATGGAATCAAATGCTTTCTTGAAACTTATATAGTCCCTCTCGTATAAGCCTGAAAAGGTGCCCAATAATAGCTATGGTAAACAATTGTGCCCTGGGCATGAGAGAGCAGACCGCTTGGATTTCTGAATCTTTTTTTTCTGGGCTCTTGAAAGAGAGAGATAACGTCTAGCAAATTGGGTAGAGTAAGTTCAGAGCTGCTTTTGCTGTGTAATCTTTACTCAGGGAAAGCAAATTGTAGCCCCAAAGCCATCCAAGAGAAACTGAGAGGCACCCAGCTCAACTGTCTGAGAACTGGGCAAGGCTTGTGATGGGAAAGCAATGCAGCACAAAGCCCTTTCACCTGCTACCCTGTGATGCAGATGGTTTGCTATGGACCGAGATAAGTTGGATTTATGGGAGGGGTCTCCCCAAAGGGTCTAGCACACAATCCTCTCTCCTGGTCAAACAGGAAAGTCATTCATCTGTAAACAACATCCAGGAGAAAATGGCCCTTGAAGATGGTATCTGGGCAAAAGCATTGTGTGCTGGTGAAAGAAACTCCTTGTTTCCATAGAGGTGGAGGAATCATTGAGGCTTCTAATTCTCGTCTGCCTCTTTTCTGAAAGGTCACTGCCTAGATTTTCTCATTTACAGCACCTGACACGGCTACTTCTGCCAGGATTCATTAGTACCATCTCGATGATTCCCTTTGCCAATTAGAAAGAATTTCACCTTAATGAGGGTCTGGGACACTAAACGACTCAACATTGCCAGCTCAAGTGACAACTGGGAGAGACATGCACATTGTCAAAGACATAGATGTTTGTTTTTCCCAATCTAATGAAATCATACAGCCTCATTATGCTCATAATGCATTTATCTTGGCAGCCAACCAAGGGAATGCTTGTTGATTACATCAGCCATCAACTCAGATGTTCAATACAAGCTCCGAGTTAGGCCAGGTCAGTACAGTTCAAAAGATCTGCACTGGCCAGTAATTACCTTCCTTTTGATCTAATTACTGTTCTGACTTGTCAACTACTAGGATATGGGCATTGCTTTTAAATCAGAGATTCTCACATTCCTGCTATAGTTCTCATCCTGGGAGGGCATAGCCCCCCGCCACCGCCACCCCCAGGGTGTCTGGAAATGTGGGGGGGTGCATTTTGGATTGTCCCAATCAGATTTTAGTAGACAGGGATCAAGGATGCTAACAATATCGGAACATGTAGGACAGACCCATCCAAGGAAGGACTGCATCACCCAAAATGTCTCAGGTGAGAAATATTGCCTGACATCTACCTCTCAGACTTGGGTTGGGTCCTCTTAGGGTCCACTTATGTCCATGTGAAGCAAATCTCCTGAAATACACAACCAACTGGTAATGGCACAGGTGACCAAATTCAAAACATCTCTCACAGTGAACTATGGTACAACAGAAGTCACCTTGTATAAAGCCACAAAGACACATATTTAAGTCTCTCATATTTGCCAGTGGTGTGACTTCTGCCAAATGTCTTAACGGCTACAAGCCTTGGTTTCTAGGTCAGTAAAATGAAGGTATAAAAACCTACCTCACATGGCTGTGAGCATTAAAATAGATGATGAGTGTGTGATCACATGATATCTATCATGTCTATATGGCCTGAGGCTTCTGCTCTCTGGGACACTGACTTAGAAAAAAGAGACCTCAGCCTGGTCCCCAGAAGGTCAAGGGTCTCACAAAGCACACATTCATTTATTAGTTTGGGAAGACAATCTGTCCCTCCACTCAGGGCTGCACATAACAGGGGTCGCCATTCATATCTCATGAAAGAATTCTCCAAGAAGTTACCACCAGGGCTAGTCTCCTCTGGCCTTTGGTCTTGCCTGGCCCTGGTAGAGATTCAGGGTAGAGAAGTTTCAATGGAACAGGGAGAGAGGCAGAGCTGTAACAAGCCCTAAGGACTCAAGGGCAATGCAGGGCAGGTGCTTTCTGATAGGCACTGATCTGGCATCTTTGTCCAAACATACAGACACCCAGGGTCTTGCACAACCACAAGGGAAGGGCTGGGACTGAGGGGTGGATCCACGCAGATCAAGTCTAAAAGCGGCAATGGAGGGCCGGCCCCCAATGGAAAGGACAGAAAAGTGTCTTGTGGGGGGTGAATAGGAGGAGGAACAGTTCCTTCAAGGAAAGGCCCCCATGGGCTGCAATAGAGTGGACTCCAAACCTGGCCACCATTAAACACAGGGCCGTTGCTACTTTGAATAGATTTAGTAACAATCCCAATGTTTTAAACCATTCAATCCTTTACAGATCTGTTACTTATGTTGGTCTATTTATACCAAAGGGGAAAGCTGGGGAGGAGGGATAAATTAGGAATTTGGGAGTAACATATACACACTACTGTATATAAAATAATCAACAAGGACCTACTATATAGCACAGGTAATCTACTCAATATTCTGTAATAACCTATATGGGAAAAAAAATCTGAAAAAGAATATATATATATATATATATATATATATATATAAAATGTATATATATGTATGTATAACTGAATCACTTTGCTGTACACCTGAAACTAACACAACATTTCAAGTCAACCACACTTCAGTGAAAAATAAATAAATAAAAATAAGTAAATAATTGTAGAATTTTAAATGATTGGTTAGAATAACAAAATAACTTATTATTTTATTTAAAATTACAAAACAGTACTTATTTATTGTAGAAAATTTAGAAAACAGTTAAGCAAAAATAAGAACATTTAAAGCACTTAAAGTCCCACGGAGAGAGAACCATGATGAACATTTCAGTGAATTTCCTCCAGGTGTTATTACTGACATAGAAATAATAAAAGAAAAAGACTAACATCACACTTTAGATGCTTTCTTCTTTTTTCACTTGCAAGACCAAATCTTTCTAGTTGGGCTGGTCATCTGGTGAGTTCAGAGGGTGCTTCTGTGTGGTGTGAGATGGTGAACGGGTCAGGGGGCGGGGTGGGAGAGGGTTTCCAGGGGAAAGTGCTCATTGTGTGCCATTGACCTGGAGACCTGATTCACATCCGCCTGGGGACCAGGAGGCGGCTGTTCCTGATGGGAGGCCAAGTGGCCGGGGAGCCAAATGAAAAGGTTACGTCTGCTTGAAAACAACACTCAGGGCCCTCCTGGAAGAACCCTGGCCTCCAGCTTTGCTTCCTGGTTCGGGCTTCAGTAGAGCTGGGACTTTCAGAGGCTTCAAAAAGATACCAGTGGTCTTTGTGTTGTTTATGTTGGGGCAAAGCACATCCCCCACCCCCACCCCCCACCCCCGCCCCAAGCAGCTTCTTTTTCTCCCTGTAACAACCTTGTATGAACATTTTCCCCAAGCATTGGGAGATCTACATCATTTCAAATGGATGCCTGGTCGTCCACTGAATGTATTAGAATAAGGGAAAAGAATTTCCTATTGTCGAGCATTTAGCTTGTTTCCAACTCTCGACTTGTTTTCAAATAGTGTTTGTCATGTTAAAACACAGTTTAACATGTTTGTCATGTTAAAAATAAAGTTAAGCAAATAATTGTGTAACCTGAAAACAAAATTATGATTAATAAACACCCTGGTTATTCATGTATGAGACAGAGCACAAACTAGAAGAAACACCAGAGATGGACACGCCCCTGGCTGTGCTTTTGAAGGACGTAGTTTAATCTCTTTTTGTTTACACTGTAGGAAATTGAGAGGTAGCAGAGCTAAACTACTTGTTCCAATCACATGACAAGTGAATGAAAACTACAGGTTTCTGACGTTCTGTCTTGTATCCTTTATCTGGTTAACGTTTAAATTCAATCGTGTTAGATGTAATAATTAAATAAATAAGAAAAGAAGAAGATGGGAGTTGCTGCTAATAATTCCAGCATTAGGGACTTCCCTGGTGGTGCAGTGGTTAAGAATCCATCTATCAATGCAGGGGACACGGGTTCGAGCCCTGGTCCGGGGAGATCCCACATGCTACGGAGCAACTAAGCCTGTACACCACAACTACTGAGCCTGCGTTCTAGAGCCCGTGAGCCACAACTACTGAGCCCCCATGACACAACTACTGAAGCCCTTGCACCTAGAGCCTGTGCTCTGCAACAAGAGAAGCCACTGCAAGGAAAAGCTGGCACACCACAATGAAGAGTAGCCCCTGCTTGCGACAGCTAGAGAAAGCTCACGTGCAGCAACGAAGACCCAGCAGAGCCAAAAATAAAAAATAAATTTAAAAAAAGGTTTTAAAAAAATTCCAGCATTCTATCTACCCAAGGCCTATAGAAATATTTTTTTGTTATTCAAATATATTTCCATTTATTTCCAAGGAATGGTGCCCTGAAAAAGTACCATGGGTATTTGTTCTCTTCAACCCACACCATTTTTAAAATTAAATAAATAAATAATTAATTAATTCTAACAACTTTATTGGAATATAATTGCTTTACAATGTTGTGTTAGTTCCTGCTGTATAACAAAGAGAATCAGCTATATGTATACATATATCCCCATATCCCCTCCCTCTTGCATCACCCTCCCACCCTCCCTATCCCACCCCTCTAGGTGGTCACACAGCACCGAGCTGATCTCCCTGCAGACCCACACCATTTTAATTTTAAACCTTTTCAATGCCTTTTATATTCGTGCAGCCAACTTTTTGCCAAGAGAGTTTCACCTGTCCCATTTCCTGGTCCTGTCTCCTGTGATTTAATTTTGTTTCTGTGAACTCTGGCTGCCAAGTCACTTAGGTTAGTGTTCAGGTTCAGAGCACTTACTGTGTCAGGGATTTCTTTTTTAATTTAATAAAAGAGGCTTTTTCACATCTTTCATCAGGTTTGCAATAATCTCAGGCACATCCCTAAAGGTACAGCCTCTGTTCTCCCTTACATTGTGGTTTGAATCTCACTGTTGTGACACCAAAGTAGTCCAGGCACATTCCTAAAGTTGCAGCCTCTGTTCTCCCTTACATTGTGGTTTGAATCCCACTGTTGTGACACCAAAGTAGTCCAGGCATCTCCCTGTGTGACCCGGAAGAATGCTGGGCCTGATGCAGGAAGCATTCTCCCCCCTCCCTGCCCTCTGTGCCCATCACTGGTGTCTGTGAGGACCTCCAATTCCAGGAGGATGACCTAGAATCCTATCAAAAAATCAGAGCTGCAATACCCCTTCCTGTCATTCTTTTAAGGATAATTGATAGACATTCTTTTATTTGTGATGATTTATTCACAGCAAAAATAAAATTATTATTCAGTGGTGTTCTGGGCACATCACATCTCTCTAGTTTTTTGTTGGTCAGTTTGCAGTGATGTTATACTCAGAGAGAACCACAGATTAGATTAAGGAAGAGTTCCGTTTCCCTTGATGTGGGACTCAAGATGGGACTTCAGAGGCGCCGGCAGTTCTTTGTCTTGCTTCTCAGACTCACATAATGGAACGTAGATCTTAGAAAGGATCCCTCTGCCCAAATCACCCGGTTTAATTTAATAGGCTGCTTCATCAGGACTGGGAGACTTTATCTTCCATCCTGCATTAACATGTCCATTCCAAGCAGTATGGAAAAATGGGACATGACTCAGGAAGAAAAATTTGAGGATGTGCTCAGACATAGCTTTTAGAAAAATCAATGACACATGTTGTAATACATCATATTTTCAGGGTTTAAAAACATAACTTTATTAATTAATATAATAAAAGGCTTACAAGACATAAACAGAAAAAACAAACACCCTGATTCCGTGAGCTCAGCTGGTGAACCAAGAGCAGAAGTATTATGAGGCTCTTTGCTGCCCTCTGGCGGTTGATCATCTCTATAACACAGACCTGGCTCTGGCTATTTGAACTAGCTTTCAGAAACTATTATCAGGGAAATTCTTCTACAGAGTAATTTTGATGTGGAATGAGCTGGTGCATTCTATAATAACTTTTGGCAGAAAATTATACTTTGGAATTGATAATCAATTAAACTTCTTATTAAATTCTATGAAAGTTGTAATAAAAATTATTTAGTATATTATAGGTAGAAACTTAATATTGAAAGACTATAAAATGTGGTTTGCTTTAGGTAAACTTCTGTTAAATAGAATTCTTCTGACATTCATAAGGGAAAATACTCCATATTGCACTGTTGTATAAAATAGAGCTTCCACCCATATTTCCATTTGGCCATAACAGGTGTTTTCCATTGGCCATAACAGGTATGCAATTTAAAATATTATTAATAAATGTCACTTCTTTTCCCAGAATATTTGGAGATATTAGATATTTTCTTTTCTTCTTTAAATTGTATTCTTTGAGTATCTTTCCTGACATGGGGCCATGTTTGGGAGAATTTCATACTCTTATGGTGTTCCTTTCTTCCAAATTCCTTTAAATTTCAGTGAGACGATATCAAAAGTGCTAGAATCTTAAAGACATACCAGGCTGAGTTATGGGCATGTAAGCTAGTGGGTTAGAGCTGTTTTGCTTTCTAGTTCTCTTGTCTTGCCTCCTAATGCTGTTGGGCTCCCTACCACATAGACCTAATAACCTGGGAGAGAGGGTAAGGAAGGATGTGGTTCAAATCACACTTTGGGGTCATCATTATTCTAGGGTTCAAATTCACAAATGAAATCAATAACTTTAAAAGGACATTGATGTGTAAGTTATAATCTAGCATCATCTGTCCCACACTTGATTTGGGGGATTTTTTACATAATAAATTTACAGATGATCTTCGAATGTTGCCTCTTGATTCAACCAGATTTGACAACCATAAAGTCCTAACAACAACTTCTACAGTTTGTTGAGAACCAACTAAATTCTGAGGTACTCTTGTGGCCTCCTCTGTACTGTATTCCCTCAAATCAAAAACAAAGGTGACATACACCATCATTTTGTGTATCACCAAGGAAGGAAAAAATGTGCAATTAAAGTATTACTAAACACGTTATTATCACATAGAGTTTTTGTTGTGTAAATGTAGAAAGAGTTGTTTTGGACTTAACTAAACGTTGGTTTACTTCATCACATATCGCTCTTGTGCTTATCTAAGAAGGAAAGTACAAGCAAATTCAATGGGTTAAAGAATCCTAAAAGTTTTGTTTTCTTTGATTTTTTGCATTCAGAGTTTATTGAATCACTTCTCACTAAGAGCTGTCGAGGTTCTTGCTTCTCTAACCATTATAGTCTTCTGTACCTTTGAGAATGTAGGTGACACAGCATTTCTTCCAAGTTGCTTCCTTATGACCCCTGGGATTTCCTTCCCCAATGCTGACACCTTTTCCGCTAGGTTTGGTTTGGTGTTTTCTTAAGTGTCAGCAGAAGGTTTTCAGGCAACAACCAGGACCCACACTCCTTCCTTGAACAATTCTGCAATGGTCTTTGACTGGAAGTTAAGTTGCCAGTCGTGCGAGGAGGGTTAACAGCAAGTTTGCGCGTGGACAGACCGTGACATCAGGATTGTGACTGCTCCCTTTCTGATGGTGACCTAAGATGCTGTAGATTGAGATGCATTCCCATTCTGGAGGTGCTCAGATGTGGGGGAAACATGCTTTTCCAAATCAGTGAAGTGTGGTGTGGTACCCTTTAATCCTGATTATAACCCTGGGAGGTAGGGATTGTTTTCTCTGATTTACAGATGATTCTGTGAAGCTATAGCCCTGAAGGAAGATTCCAGAACACAGAGAACAGACTCTATAAAGAGGGATGGTTGCCTTGAAGTAACTAGAAGAAACAAAAAGTGGTTGGACCAGTTCATGTCACCTGACATCATGTACCCTGTTTTCAAAGAAACATGTTTATTATGAATGATGTGTTCAGAGGACCCAGAAAAGAATTTCACATGATATTGCAGAATTTGCAAAAGCTCTGATAAAATGTAAATGGCCTTTGATTGTGACTTCTGAAAAGCAAATAAAGAGATGTTCTATAACATTTTTGCATCGTATCCTGAAGCAAAATCATTGAAGCTGCAGTGACTGCTTCAGGATCATGAGACTGGGCTGTTGACGTTATATTTGTAAATGGGCAGCAAGGCTGCTCCCTGGAGAAATTTTAATCATCTTCAGCAAAGATACAAAAGCCTCTTCAGAAGTGTACAATAAATGCTGGAGAGGGTGTGGAGAAAAGGGAACCCTCTTACACTGTTGGTGGGAATGTAAATTGGTATAGCCACTGTGGAAAACAGTATGGAGGTTCCTCAAAAAACTAAAAATAGGGTTGCCATATGATCCAGCAATCCCACTCCTGGGCATATATCCAGACAATAATTTGAAAAGATATGTGCACCCCTATATTCATAGCAGCACTATTCACAATAGCCAAGACATGTAAAAAACCTAAATGTCCATGGCAGATGAATGGATAAAGAAGATGTGGTATATATATACAATGGAATAAATACTACTCAGCCATAAAAAAGAATGAAATAATGCCATTTGCAGCAACATGGATGAACCTAGAGATTATCATACTAAGTGAAGTAAGTCAAAAAGAGAAAGACAAATACCATATGATATCACTCATGTGGAATCTAAAATATGACACAAATGAACATATCTGTGAAACAGAAACAGACTCACAGACACAGAGAGCAGACGTGTGGTTGCCAAGGGGGAAGGGGGCTGGGGGAGGGATGGAGTGGGAGTTTGGGATTAGCAGATGCAAATTATTATGTATAGAATGGATAAACAACAAGGTCCTACTGTATAGCACAGGGAACTATATTCAATATCCTGTGATAAATCATAATGGAAAAGAATATGAAAAAGAATATATAATATACATACACATATAAATGAATCACTTTGCTATACAGCAGAAATGAAACACAACATTAAAAACCAACTATACTTCAATAAAATTTTTTAAAAAGGAAAAAAAAAATGGTTCATAGCAGGACTTGGTGGCTAAGGAAACCATCCTATTGAAACAAGAATGTGTCAACAAATTTTCTGAGGTGGCTCCAAGGCACTGCTTGAGGAATGTAAGCTGCTAGCAAGCTGTCAACATTTGGCCTCAGAAGATACCTTTTATGAAGAAATCACGTCATTACTCCACAGGGTAGTCATTGTTTTAAGTGGGCCACACTCCATGCAGCTCAGCCCTTTCTCGTTATTGTAAAGACATTGTGTAGAAGTGATATCTTTTTATCCCCTGGGGGACATTCGGTAGTGTCTATGGACAATTTTGACTTTCACATCTGGTGGTGGTGCTGGTGGTGCTATTGGCATCTAGTGGGTGGAAAACAGGGAGGCTGCTGACTATCCTACTGTAACCGAGCAGGACCCTATGGGGCCTTCCCAGGATAGACTGCTCTCCCCATGTCCTCTGACTGCCTCTGGTTTGTAGAAAAGCTGTAGTCTCCCAGGCTTCCTCTGAGTCACAAAAGACTGCTCAAGAATTAATGATTGAAAGGATGTGAACAGGTAGTGACAAATCAGCAGTTGGGCCAGGAGAACTGGTAAGAATTTAAACAGTAAGTTGGTCATATGACAGTCACAGAATCTTTAGTTCCTCCCTGAATTACCTAGTATGGGATGCATATTTCCTGAGTTGCTCTACAGAGGCTAAAACCCCCACCAGATGGAAGCTAACTACTTGATGATCATGAGTACATAGCTCCCAGACCTACTGGAGCTTGAGGATTGATGATGTTAACCCCTGTGACACGGCCCTGTGACCTCACCATCAACCAATCAGAGAATTGTGCATGAGCTGATCACACACCCTGTGACTCCCCTCCCTCACCCGGCCTTTAAAAATGTTTATGTAAAACCCATTGGGGCGGGGCTTCCCTGGTGGCGCAGTGGTTAAGAATCCTCCTGCCAATTCAGGGGACACGGGTTTGAGCTCTGGTCCAGGAAGGTACCACATGCCGTGGAGCAACTAAGCCCGTGTGCCACAACTGCTGAGTCTGCGTGCAGCAACTACTGAAGCCCGAACGCCTAGAGCCCGTGCTCTGCAACAAGGGAAGCCACTGCAATGAGAAGCCCGCGCACAGCAACGAAGAGTAGCCCCTGCTCACCGCAACTAGAAAAAGCCTGTGTGCAGCAACGAAGACCCAACACAGTCAAAAATAAAAATAAATAAAATAAATAAATTTATATAAAAAAAAAAACAACCATGGGCGAGTTCGGGTCCTTAGAGCATGAGTTGCCCCATTATCCTTGATGGGCCCTGCAACAAACCTTCTCTGCTCACTGTGTGTTGGGCACATGAACTTGTGTTGGACAACAGTACAAGTCATAAGACAGCCTCACAACACAGAATTATCAGGCCCCAAATGTCGATGGTGCTGAGGCTGAGATTCTCTGGTCTGGCCCCTAATTGTCCGTCAGCTCCCACAGTTAGCATCCCTTCTGCAAAGCCCATCTGGGTGTCTCTCCTGTTAGCACACTGTGCTCACTATCTTCACAGAGCTAACACAGTTCTAAAATCAACTACATTTCTTTACCTCTCTTCACCTTATTCTTTAAGTTCCTTGAGGACAGGACTGTAATTTGGTCACTGTTGTGTCCTCAGACACTGGTACTGTGCCTGAGTGTATTAAATTGTTACTAATCCATGACAGAAATCCAATTAGAGCTCTCTTAGGCAAAATAAAGAATCTCAGGAAATGAAAACCCCATCCTCAGCGAGGTCAGGGATATAGCTGGAGTTCAGGATGTGGACTGAAAAAAATGCACAACCTCAAAGTTGAGAATTATGTTTTATTTGGGGACCTTACTGCGGACTATAGCCTGGCATACAGCCTCTTGGATATCTATGAGGGTTTGGTCCAAAGAGGTAAGGGAGGACCCAAGATATATAGGTTTTTTTGCTGGGAAAAAAACCCCATATAGTCAAACATCAAAGATTACTGCTAATCACAAAAAAACCCCCAAGGTATCTCAAGTTAATGATTTTAGTGCCTTTCTATATATGGGAAGATGCAAGAGTCTGGGCTCATTGAAATTATTCCTTAGGTATGTATCTTAACTATCTAAGGCAAGTATCTTGTTTTTCTCCATCCCGAATCAAAGGAGTTGTGTCGGGTCATGTACAGAATGAAAGGGTCCCTCCCTCAGATTTCAGCCACATCCTTGAGTCCCCAGCTCCCCACTGACTGGTTATTCTGTCCAGAAAGATGAGATTTTCTTAGAGTTTTATCCTCCTGTGGGTTATGCAGTTACAAGTGACCGGGCCCGCCCTTAGGAGAGGCTGCAAGAGACAAGAGGAAGGGAAAAAATAATGTGAATTTCTCCCACCCTCTTTTCACAATAGTTTTTCCTGTATCTCTCTTAGCATCAGTCACTCTGCTACAGAAATATCTGTGAAAGTGAATATATTCACTTTCTTTTGCAGTGGCCTCCAGGAGTACAATAAAAGCCCTAGAGGCATTTAGCAGAGCTGCCAAAGTTGCATAGCGCATCGGCTCTTTACATAGAACTGGGTGGCTGGTTATTTGTGTAGAATCTATGACTCCTGCTAGGATGTCAGCTTCACTCCTGTGCTGTCACAGCTGTGTCTCTAACAGGTGGCACATGGCTGGGCACAGGGTGGGTATTAGATAAATATTTGTTGTCATCTGTTCCAGTGACAGACTTCAGCACCCTAACCATTTAAAGTTGAACTACAGAAAATTATTATTATTTTTTATGTGTTCCATTTTGATGCAGTCTATTTATTATCAAAGATTGTGTAATGTGTGTTTCATGGCCAATCTCAGACTGTGTCATTCTTTTAAAAATTTTTTTACTTTTATATTGGAGTATGGTTGATTTACAATGTTATGTTAGTTTCAGGTGTATAACACAGTGATTCAGTTTTATATATATATATATATTCTTTTTCAGAATTTTTTCCCATATAGTTTATTACAGAGTATTGAGTAGAGTTCCCTGCGCTATACAATAGGTCCTTAGTAGTTATCTATTTTATATAGAGTAGTGTGTATATGTTAAACCCAGTCTCCTAATTTATCCCTCTCTCCCTTCCCCTGTTTTCTATGTCTGTGAGTCTGTTTCTGACTATAGAAAATTACATTTCCGAAGTTTAAAAATTTATTAATGAGCTAATATAGCATTAGGCAAGTGTCTCTGTTATCCAAGACAGAAACGGGGACCTGGGCTGGCTGGCTGGCTGGGCACCCCTGATGTGAGGACTCAATGGGAACGTCCCCTCCTTCCCCCCACCTGGCCGCATGCTGGCCTCTCTGGTCCAAAGCCCCAGGTTTGGGGCTTGTAGAAAGTAAACCCAGCTGGTGGGGACTGTTGGAATACAATTCTGGTCTATACACAGCCATGTTTACAACCTCTTCTTCTAGATTGCTAATTGAGTCATCTGGAGGAGAGCAATGAAATCTTAAAGCTCTTTGAGGAAGGTCCAGAAAACAAACTAAAGTGAAACATCAGCAGTGTTCTGGTTGGGTAATATTTCCCTGAAATGTATTTAGCTTGCCTTCTGTTTTTTCATTCAGTACATATTGCTTGTGCCTATTTTGTGAGAGGCAACATGTAGCGCACTGTGAGGGATAAAAAGAAGTACTTATTTAAAAAGCTATGGCCACTGCTCCAAGGCCAGCTAGTGTTCTGCCAGCTAAGTGCTCTGAGAGGCTGACAGCCCTTTCTCCACCACCGTTTCTGCCCCTTCTCAGGGCCCTTCCACCCGCCCACGTCTCCTTCTCAGGCAGTCTTATCCCTGCTAAGTCGGTGGTGGGCCATGGAACACTGGGCGTGCTGTCCCTTGCCCCCCAATTTGGAGTGGATCAGAAGTGTGTCCTGGATCCTAGCTGGACAGTTTGATTCCTTTCCTGATGATTTTGAATTGGGAACAAGTTCTGAATTTGGCAAAGCTTCCATGCCGATGTGCGCTCAGATGGGAAACTGCCTTTTTTTTTTTTTTTTTTTTTGCCGTACGTGGGCCTCTCACTGTTGTGGCCTCTCCCGTTGCGGAGCACAGGCTCCGGACGCGCAGGCTCAGCGGCCATGGCTCACGGGCCCAGCCGCTCCGCGGCATGTGGGACCTTCCCGGACCGGGACACGAAGCCGTGTCCCCTGCATCGGCAGGCGGACTCTCAACCACTGCGCCACCAGGGAAGCCCGGAAACTGCCATTTTGAGCAGACTCTTGGGGCCAGTGGCTAATTAGTAAAGAAAGTGTATTATCTACACAGCAGAACAAAAGGGAGAAGAGAAGGGAGAGGGGATCTGAGGAAAGAGTCCAAGTCGGCCTCTGAGAGATGGAGAGAGAATTCTGCTTGGTTCCTAATGTCCCCCACAGGCCAGTTATGCTTCTGTCCTTGGATTCCAGAAGATGCCGGATTCCTTATGGTTAAAACTCCTGTTAGTGCCAACTTGAGTGGTTTTCTGGGTTGTTTTCTTTTAACAATGAAATTCTTCTTGATTAAAATGAAAAAAAAAAAAAGAAATACAAGCTAAATAGAAGTATAAACAGTAATGTAAAAGAAGAACCAGCCAATCATTGTGACTGGTTAATTCAGAAGATGGGCATATTAATTTTACATCTTCTCTAAATTATCGCTCAGCTCCCCCTCCCCACATTTCTAAGAATGAAAGTTGAAAAGCAGTGTCCTGAAATGTTCAATTATTTTATCTCTGATGGATGACTTAAAAAAATTTAATTATGTAGGAATATCTTTCGCCACTTTGGTGATAGCCCTTAGCAGCTCCAATGTCCTTGGTCAAAAACCACTTGCTGGCAAGAATGCAACTTGAGATAATTATGGCCTTTGTGCACTGAGTTTATTTTCTGAAGGTTATTTTGATTTATGATGACTCAGCTCCTCAGTCTATGTGGTTAACTTTTGGGGGGGTGGGCCGGGGGATTGGTCTTCATGTATTACCAAGCTCTGTCTTCAAAAAGCATGAAATTAAAGGAACCATAGTTCCTTTTCTTACCTCAATTCGTTTAACTTTCTCTGGGTGTTTAACATGAAGGTTCTCAACAAGAGAGCTCCTGTCTTACTAAACTGATAATTATCAAGGTAGTGGGTTATTGTCTAGGCTTATTTATTTATTTTTTTAGTGCCCTAGCCAAGGATTAGAAATAGTCCTTTTAATTTGTCTTCTTCAGTATCTCTTCTTTGACTTTCTCTGCTTTAGGACATTTTTTCTCCTGAAGGAACCCTGCAGATGAAAAGTCTATTTGCCCTTCCTCTCTTAGTGATAGAGGCATGTGTAGCATCTTTATCTTCTGACCTAGCCAGTCTAAACTTTTATGTTGAATATTTATCTCTTACCTTGCTCCATTTTCTGAAAATTCAATGAAAACACCGGTCCCTTTTGCCTTTCTGAAATTATAGATACATTGTGTCATAATACTTGTAGTAAATTCTGGTTCAAACAAGAAAAGTCTCCAAAAGAAGAAATTACAGAGTTGTAAAAGACCACCCCCTGTCATCCCACAGCAGGGAAGTTTTCCTGTTATCTAATCCCAGGGTGTTCAGAGGGCGGCTGGCCCAGCCTGTTTTGTCAGGGAGCCCATACTTTTTTTCCTCCGCCTTTCTCACTTTTTCTTTTTCTTTCCTTTTGTTTTTGGTTTTCCTACTTAAAAAAAAAATTTTTTTATATTGGAGTATAGTTCATTTACAATATTGTGTTAGTTTCCGTTACACAGCAAAGTGAATCAGTTATACGTATACATATATCTATTCTTTTCCAGAATCTTTTCCCATGTAGGTTATTACACAGTACTGAGTATATGTTAATCCCAACCTTCCTCACCTTTCTGACTGCCCTTCTTGGTCCTCTTCAATAATCAACACTTTCTGTCTCCCAGCGAGTTGTTCTTTCGCACTGGCCTCTCTCACTGCCCTGGAATTCAACCCAGCTCAAACTTCCCATGCTAAAAAATGATCTCTCCATTCTCATTTTACCAGAAATCTTACATTGGTTGGAAAAATTTCAGATGACTGCAATGTTTCCCAGGTGATTCTGATACTGATCAGGGTTCTTGGCCTCCTTAATCAAAAGAAATTGATTACAGGCCAGACAAGAAATTCAGGCAAGGCTTTATTGGGGCCCCTGCTGCCCCAGGGGGGAGCGAAAACAAGTAACAGGTGCCCTTGCTCGTTCCCCAAGAGGGGGTGAGCTCGTTCCTTATATGGGGTGAGGGTAGGGGTGTGTCCAGGGGTTGGGCCGGAGGCATGACTTGGGTGGTTTGCCCACCCCCTGGAGGTGTTGTGTGCAGGGGGCATTCAGAGTACCCTGCTTTTGCTCCCGGTACCTTGCTTTTGCTCCCGGCTCTTCAGAAGTGGCCATTTGGTTTTTTGGGTCATTTTCTATCTTGTTGTCCATAATTTGCCCCAACTGCACATGCACGCAGTTATCTTTAGTCCCTTACAGCTTCTTTGTATTTTGTTGCTCGAAGAGACGTTTGTGAGGTGCAAGCATTGCAGCAAAGGGTCCCAGGTCCCAGGCTGTCTCACCTATGAGCAGCCCACGTTGGGAGCACTTTTGTAAACTGTAGTGTTTGAAGGCTGGACAATAGGACTTAGGGAGAGACTCCATCACACAGGAGAGGGAGATGTGGGGGAGCAGGGCAAAGAGGTCAGACAGGGGTGATTTGACTCCCTCCCTAGGGTGCAGCCCTGGCACAAGGGTGGGCAGGGGGCAGTGAGAACACCCAGAAAGGCTGGGTGTGAGGATGCCTGGTGTGGGACTTAGTCATAGCTTCTCAGATGGTTCATTGGAGAATGCCAAGCCTCATAGGGGAGACTTGTACTCAAGGTGATGCTGAGCCTGGGGCCACCTGGGTGCTATTTTAGAAATGTCCAGGAATGGGATTAAGTGGGTGGGCCAGAAGGAAACCCCGCAGAGCCCCTCACCCTTCAGTTTGGTGCAGCAAAGGCAGCTGGGAGTTCCAGGGACACAGGGGGTTACAGAGGGGGCAATAAAATAAATTGAGTGGAGAGGCCTGAAGGGACTCCCTCAACTGAGGTTGAGTGCAAGGACCCCCTGCTGGGAGCTCTGCAGGATCACTGAACATGACAGTAGGTAGTATCATGGTCCCCAAGAGACCAAGAGGACAGGGCTCTCTCTGGGCAGCATGCCAGCAAAACCTGGAGGGTGGATCTTGTCTGAATCCTCCTGCTACCCCGAGGATAGGAACGCCTCCCCTCCATCCAGCCACAACTCTGAGAAGCCCTCCCTGGGAGTTGGAATTGGAGTTGAATTAATATTCACCCCAAACCCATTTAGACCAGCACACTCTATTTTAAGCCTGAAGATACTGAATTATTTTTCATTGTCGTATGTATGTTTTTCTTCTGCCATCAGTGAAAGCAGGAATGAGAGGGCCAGATGAGAACAGTTATAGATAATAAAGAAAATTATGTTTCTTATATGTTTGGGCTGAGTTATGTAAATGTGTAAGATAAAATTGGGTTGGTCAAAAAGTTCAATCTTACGGAAAAACCCTAACGAACTTGTTGGCCAACCCAATACAAATAATATAATGAACTCAGATATTGACCAAGTCGAGCTAGATCATTTCCCAGTACTATTTCACATAAAGTAGCTTTTAGCACAATGGAATAGTACTCAGTCATGGAAAAGAAACTGCTGATGCATGTAACAACATGAATGAAATTCAAAAACAAGCAACGAGAGAGTACATGACCCCAAAGTACATGCTGTATCAATCCCTGAATATGAATTTGAGCCACAGTTAAAACAGGAAGTGGGGACAGAATCAGAACAGTGGTGACCACTGGGGTGGGGGTGGTGATATTGACTGGAAATGCATGAGGGGGCTTTCTGTGGTGGCGGGTGTGTTCCATGTGTTGGTCATGGTGGTGGACATATAGATGGATCATATGTAAATGCCATTGAGTTGTCCATGTAAGAACTGGGTATTTTATTGTATATAAACTATAATTCAAATAGTACTGAATGAAGTAGGAAGTAGATAAAGAAAACAGATCTACTCATTTTTCTCCCAAAGACTTGGGTTAAATTGTTGAAATCTAAAGCTAAGTGTTGAAAAGTAAATGGTGCTGGATAAAAATATATGTGGTGCTTGAATCTGCCCAGGATTGACTCAGTCAGTCAAAGAGAAGACAGGGGTTAGGCATGAGCCATCAGGAAAATGTGTTTTCACCAAAAGCCCCTGTACCTCCTCTGACATCTTCTCTCTCCCTTGGAAATTTTTAGATGCCATTATGTTACCACAGCATTTTTCCAAAACTCTCCTCCTGGAATTGATTTGTCTAAAGACACACTGGCTCCTTTAAAATCAAAACCAAGCTGTCAGCACATCCTAATGGCATTTTTTGGAGGGAAGACTGGGGATATAAGTGGTCCTGGAAGATGCAGGGATCATGCCTGTGTATGTTCTGAATCCTTTGGAAATTTGCTCCTTTTCATTGTGGTGCCATGGAGACAGTATTGGATTCAACATCACAGAGATATAAGTTCAGAACCTGAATCCGCTGTTTCCTTTCATGGTGATCTTGGGAAAGTTGCTTGGTCTTTTAGAAACTTAGTTTCTTCTTCTGTCAAAAGGAGGACAGATTGTGCTATGAAGATTAAATTGCGTCATATATAAGTGTTTGGCATATGACAAACTCTCCACAAATGAGTACTCATTATTATTGTTATTATAGGATTGCAAAAGACCACCTACCCAATAGCACCATCAGTCATGGACCTTAGTGCACACAGTTGGGCTCTTTTGCAGTTTTCTTCCTTTCTCTACTCCCAACTCAAATGCTAGTTGCCTGACATGAGGGCTGCATATAGCATTTTATCTCCCTTGTTACTTTATAAGGTGCTTAAAGGAAAAGTCTCTTTTCTGTTCACCTGTGCACCCCACAGAAGGTCCAGCCCAGTGATTTATATAGGTAAACAACTAATGTTTGTTAACTTGAAAGATTCTTTAAAAATACTCATGTTTTAGCAGAAAAAATATTCTATTAATATATTTGCAATGTTTTACACAGTAACCTCTATTAGTTTATCATATCAACTTCTTAACACGAGAGAGCATCTCCCGAAGTTATGAAGAAGATAACTCCAACAGAGACTTCATGGGAGGGGATGGTAGTGTCTGGGACTGATACTAACCCTGTGTCTTAGTCATCTATTGCTCTGTAAAAACCTCCCCCAAACTCAGTGGCTTAACACAGCAATAAATCATTTATTATCCTTCACAGACAGTGAGAACCGAGAATTTGGGAGCAGCTTGGCTGCATGGTTCTGACTTGGGTTCCTCATGAAGTTACAGTTAAGTGTCAGAGGTGGGCTGCCGTCATCTGAAAGTTGGACCGGGGCTGAAGTTCCACTTTCAAGGTGCTCATGGCCATCAAGTTGCTCCTGGCTGTCAGTGGGAGGTCTTAGTTCCTCTCCATGTGGGCCTCTCCACAGGGCTGCTTGGGCATTCTCACATCATGGCCACTGGCTTCCCAGAGGGAGCATTTCAAGAAACCCAGCAGAAGCTGCAATGCTTTTATGCTCTAGCCTTGGGAGCCATGCAACATCATTTCTGCCAGATTCTACTGGTCACGGTGTGAATGCCAGCTACCCAAGGGCTTGGATACCAGGAAGTGTGGATCACTTGAGCCAGCTTGGTGGTGGGTGCCAGATTCTGGCACAGGAGTTAGGTAGCTCCTATTCCATACACTTCCTGCAGGATGGTGGGACCTTCTACGTTTGATACCACTTGCAGGACTGCTGTGTTGTACAACTACAGGGCCTTGGTTGGCATCCGAGCATGAGTGCCCTCTTGAGCTGTGTAACAGAGCAGCCCACTGGAGAGCCCTTGTAAGGCCAGCTTTGGAGGGGCTTCTGAACTGGAATAAAGGGGCTAGATATTAAAAAAGAAAAGGGCAATATTAGAAATACCCTTCAGTGGAGTAAGCTTCCTGAGGGAGGACTTTTTTTTGTTCTCAGCTGTATCCCCAGAGTCAGAACCAGTAACTGGCATATGGTCGATTTTCAAAAATATATGTAGGATAAATGAATGAATGAGTTTGGAATTTGCTTAATAATTGATCTCTAGTACAACTTATTATAAAAAAACTATGGGAATATTAGTCTGTTATATAAATATACATACAATAACACATTCTTAACCATTAATGTTCAGAAAAGCTTGTTTTGTAGTTAGATAAATATTACTTAATTTTTTACTTAAGTATCTGAAGAATTTAGTTTTATGAATTTTTTACATAACATTTTCTTGTGAAACATTTCTTTTCTTTTCCTTATTTGTATAGCACCATCATGGAAGAAAATAGAAAAAATTGTAATTTTGTTGGAAACATTAATTCTGGAAACAGAATTTTTGTTTTCATTTTAACAGTAAGTTTTAAGAAATTATTACTATTATATGATGACGGGCATACTGTGGGAAAAGGTGCTTGGTGACACACACAAGAAAGATAATTAACTCAGTTGCTTCATGCCAAAGACTATAGGAAAAATAATTTTTGTATCCCTATAATATTGAGTAATGTATTTTGTTTGAATAACTTGAGCCGCAAAATTAAAACGTAGGAGAACTTTGACGGCAAATTTGAACTCTGAAATTGGAGTTACTCTTCACAATGAAAACTGGCTGAAATCAACAGTCCAATGTGATTGTCTCTCAACTTCTCTTTGGTTTACGATTAGTTATTGTTGTGAAGGTGACTTTGCTCCTGAAGTGGACAGAAGCATCTGAGATGGGCCAGAGAAACCCCCACCTCCATCCCAGCAAAGCTGTAAAGAGCCGCGGGCAAAAGCAGGTGAACAACACTCCCCCGATGAGAAAGAATAGAATGTGGTTAAAGGTAGAGTTAAGCTTCAGCATTTAAATTGTGATGGAAGTTGACAGTTATTGCTTCCATATGCAAGAAAAATGCATTTTTTAAAAGCTTGGTATTAATTATTATCGGGGGGTTCTGGAGGTTATTATAACAGACTAGGAAGGCAGGGGTAAGTCTCAGGTCTTCCCTGGCATTGGTGACCCACCACTCCTCAAGGCAGAAGGCACAATAGGACTCCCAGGATTGTGGATCTTCTCAAAGACCAGATACAGACATTTAGCAACTTACCTGCCTTGTCTCTCTGGGCGGCCCCCATGGTGATTACTTTCAAAGGAAATCCTTCCTCTCAGCCTTGGGGATGCTTCACAGGTGGGTCCACAAGAGTGCAAATGTCACTTTCCTGGGGCTGTCTTGAGAAGACATCCCAGGCTCTGTCCCTGGACAGACAAGGGAGTCCCTCCTGTGGCAATTTCTGCCTTAAAACTTCATTTGAATTGCCAGCTCTGGGTTGTCAGCAGTGGGTCCCACAGTCCCGAGCTTCAAGAGAACCTCTTTCCTGCTGAGGAACTGATTAGGGTCCCAGGAAGGTTCTAACTGGAAACGTTCTCCAGGATTCCTGCTCCACACGGGTTGAGAGCTAAGAACAGTAACCCCAGGGGTGCAGACCTCTCAGTATGATGTGTTGGCAAAATTATGCCCGTGGAAGAATGGAGATTCAGATGATGGTGCCACTAGTCTCATTAAATTGCAGGAGACTTGGCTTTACAAAATTTCTTTTTTTAAATTTAAAGTTTTTTATTTACTTATTTATTACTATTCTTTAAAAAAATTTTATTTTATATTGAAGTATAGTTGATTTCCAGTTTGTTGTCTCAGTTTCAGTTGTACAGCAAAGTGATACAATTATACATACACATATATCCATCCTTTTTCAAATCCTTTTCCCATTTAGGTTATTACAGAATACTGAGTAGAATTCCCTATGCTATATAGTAGGTCCTTGTTGATTATCTATTTTATGTATAGTAGTGTGTATGTGCTAATCCAAACTCCTAATTTATCACCCTCCCCCCACCTTCCTCTTTGGTAACCATAAGTTTGTTTTCTAAGTCTGTGAGTCTGTTTTTGTTTTGTAAATAACTTCATTTGTATTTGTTAAGATTCCACATTTAAGTGATATGTGATATTTGTCTTTCTCTGTCTGACTTACTTCTACAAAGTTTCTGTGTCTCCATTTCCTTTTCTGCTAAAAGGAGACAATAATGCTAATTCTAAATTTCTGTTTTCTACCCATAGTATTTAGTGGCCAAGCCACATTAGAGTGTTTTCCCATCTGTAAAATGGAAGTAGAAGATACATATGCCGGATGGTAAAATTTTAATACATGTGAAATATTTTATAGAGGGTAATGCAAGGTACATGCACTGATTTTGTCTCATCAGGGCAAGTCAGCTTAATCCTCTTCCCCCAGGATTCCTCTGCTTGCTCCCGTGGAGCAGTTGACTAGAGGATGCATGGCTAAGTTTCATCCTCAGGTCAATGGAATTAATAATACAGATGTTAGGATGAGCTGAAGTAAAATAACCAACACTGAAGTGGTCTAGATGGAGCTCAATTCTGCAGTAAAAATAATCCAGGATGTTTAAAGCAGTTTTTCTAACACAAACCATGTACATACATGTTTGGAATCAAACTTTTATTTTTCCTGAAGTTTGCTTGCTCCTGACTTACCCTCTCCTTCCCCAAGTTAAGGCAGAAAACAAGTTTTTTTTTTAAAGTATTTATTTGCAAAAACTAGAACCTCAAATTAGAACACATGTGCAGAACTTCCAAACCAGAGTCCAACATAACTTTGTTTAACATTATAAACAGTGGAACTTGGGCTTCCCTGGTGGCGCAGTGGTTGAGAGTCTGCCTACCGATGCAGGAGACACGGGTTCGTGCCCCGGTCCGGGAAGATCCCACATGCCGCGGAGCGACTGGGCCCGTGAGCCATGGCCGCTGAGCCTGTGCGTCCGGAGCCTATGCTCCACAACGGGAGAGGCAAAAACAGTGGAACTCTGTCATATGTTATTTGGAGCAGGGGAGGAAGAATGACCATTTTAAAAGTCAGGCACTGTTAATGACACTTCAGGGGAAGAGATTAGCATTAGAGTGAATGTGAGACTGTGATTTTAAGTTGGTGAGAAGTAGATGGGACTTCTTAATTTTAATACCTACAAATGATCCCAAACCAATGGGGTCTCTCCAAAATAAAGTTAGAAGTTGATAAAAGCAGCACATGGAGAAAAAGAAAACTATTTTATGTTTGTATTTCACTGAATTTAGACACATCAATAAGTTGGTTACACAAGCAGCATCTCATTTTATCCTCAAAGACATTATCCTCGTGTCCATTTTACAGACATTAAATCTGAGGGATGGAGAGAGGCATGGCAGGGAATGGGATGGTGGTTGAGAACAGGAATTAGGAGTCACAAAGTTGAAGCATTTTGATACTCGTAATTCTCAGTATGGTGTAATTTTCACACCTGCTTGTTTCAGTCCTGCCTGTTTATGGGCAGGACTCCTTGAAGAAATCATTTATTTTCAGAGGAATATATTGTTAAAACCAAAATTCAACTGAGTCCATTTTAAAGATCTTATTGGCTTTGTTCAAAGCTTCATGAATCTGTCAGCCTCCAGTCCAGCAGATGGAAAAGAGCTCGGTGGAGCTCTGTACAAAATAAAAGACTTTGATAGGCCGAAGGGAGGGGAAACAAGAAACTTACACTGGACAAAAGAGCAGAGAGGTTTTGGCAACGTCACTTCCCTTTAGGGGATGGCAGGGTCTGTCAGGAGGATTACGTCACTGGAGCTGATCAAGTGATGTCTGATTGGTTGGTTTAAGATTCCATTTCTGGGAGAGCCAAAATTGTAGTGAAGTCTCAGTTTGTTAGCAAAGGGCTTAGCATACACGACTCTATTTTGGGCCTGTTGTCTTATTTTTAACAGTACCGTTCCACCCTCCAGCCTTGTAGGGTAGAAACGAGGGCTGGAAGATCTTGGAACATCTCAGACCTTCAATCAGTGGTTGTAGCTGTAACTGCAATTGTTATTATTATTTTTTTAATTTCAATAAGTTTTACTCAAAAGTATGTGAACTATAACACATTAACTATTATAATATACATACTCGTTTAGGATAAACTCAAAAGAAATACATGCTTAAAGTACATGACATGTGAGACAGTGTTACGTGTACTATCAAATTTTCACATAAATGTTAATGCTATGTTATTTTTATTATTAATGTAGTAGAGCCCTCGAGAAACTCATTCTAAATAACAAAGAGGTTCACTGCCCAGGACATTTTGAAAACTGTGGACATCCAGTATTGCCATGCCCACTCATGGTTGTTATCTTGGTAGGTCAAAAAAAAAAAATTCAGGAAAAGTGAGTTTGTCCAGCACATTTGAAAGAGAAGGTGAAATAAGACAAATCTCTTGGAAAAGCTAAGATCGAGCTCAGAACAGTCCTACCAAACAATTAAGGAAGCAGAGGAGGACACATGTAGATTTAAATGTGGAAAAAGGCATAGAAAGTATTGATATTTACTTGGTCCAAACAAAGCAACTGAGGCCATCTTGGTTTTGCCAAAATAATTGGATGAATAATGATCCATCCATTGTTTTGGACTAGACAGAACCAAATAACTGGGTTGTCAGGCTTCTTTCTCCCATGTTGACCAAAGTACTGGCAATGAGCAGACACAACCTCAATCACAGGGAGGGCTACCAAGGAAGATCGCTTTACAGATACTTTTATTGGTTCTAGCTAACGATAATGGTGGTAACTTGAATCTGTAGCGCTCCTTACAAAGTATCCTCACATGCGTGATCTCATTTGGTTGAGACTGATCTCAATTTGTGTTTTTCAGTAATTCATTGTTACCTAGCCTTGAGGGGAAAATGGTCACTGGGAAAAGTCATTAATCTTGGAAATGTAAACAATCCCTGAGGCTTCTTCAGGGCTCTGAGGGAAAAAAAAATCTTTAATAGAACATTTTCCTCTCATGTTTATCCTCCTGCCTTTTTTTTTTTTTTTTTTTTTTTTGCGGTACGCGGGCCTCTCACTGTTGTGGCCTCTCCCGTTGCGGAGCACAGGCTCCGGACACGCAGGCCCAGTGGCCATGGCTCACGGGCCCAGCCGCTCCGCGGCATGTGGGATCTTCCCGGACCGGGGCACGAACCTGTGTCTCCTGTATCAGCAGGCGGACTCTCAACCACTGCGCCACCAGGGAAGCCCCCTCCTGCCATTTTAATTTCTTTTTTTAAAACTTTTTTAATGACTTTTGCATATTATTTATTTATTACTTTTTGGCTGTGTGGCATGTGGGATCTTAGTTCTCCGACAAGAGATCAAACCCGTGCCCCTTGCGGTAGTAGCGGGGAGTCTTAACCATTGGATCGCCAGGGAATTCCCTGACATTTTAATTTTTTAAAATCTCACAAAGTGAATAGAATCCACACAGATTAATTCAAGAAAACTGGAAACTTTTTGTATCTTTCTGCGTAACTAGAGAATCTGACTGCCCGGGTTGGAACCCAGCCTTTATCCTTTTCTAGATGTGGGAGTTTGAGCAAGTTACTTAGCTGCCTTGAGCCTCAGTGTTCTTATCTTAAAATGATATGAATTGAAATGAATTCATGGCAGGGAATTCCCTGGAGGTCCAGTGGTTAGGACACGGCACTTTCACTGCCGAGGGCCGAGGTTCATTCCCTGGTTGGGGAAATAAGATCCTGCAAGCCTTGAGGCACAGGCAAAAACAGAAAAAAAAAATTCACGGTGTATCCCAGTGGTTCTCAAACTTTGGCAGCATCAGAATCAGCTGGAGGGTGAGTCAGTCAGTAGAGGGGAGAACAGAGAATTTGCATTTCTAACATGTCCTCAGGTGAGACTGATGCACTTTGAGAACTAATTATGTAACTATAGTGCCTATCAGAGGACCTGGCACACTGCGAGCATCTGATAGATGTTAGCTGTCATCCTGTTTTCCTCCTTCTCATCATCATTGCCATCACTATCATCAAATAGATAATGAAAGGAATCAATAGCAAGGCTGTCCCCAAACTCTCATGGTTAAGATAATACAATTATTATTTTATTATTAGGCCTCCGGAATGGAGGCATCTTCCAGTGTTCCTGAGCGATTACCATGGAACAGACTAGACCAGGTATCCTGGCAGGCCTCCGCTGTGGGCAGCTCGCTTGGCTTATCCGTACAGCTGTAGAAATAAACCAAGACCAACCAAATGAGAAAAGCAAAGGCTATTTATTCTGATCCCGTGAAAGCAAAGGAGTCAGCCATCATCACCTGCATTTTGGCAGAGACTTAAAGGCAGACAGAGGAGTGGGCAAGCTTCAGTGTGGAAAAAAAGAAAGGTTTCAGGTGTGCCCTGATTGAGGCTGGGGCATGGGGAAGCTGTAGGGGGACTCGCTAGAAGCAGGACATCCTGTGATTGTTTAGGGTGTGTATTTGTTTTTCTCTGGTTGGTCCGAGGTTGTAAGCTGTCAGTTCTTAAACAAGTCCTGGCCATTTGGGGCTGATTGTTACAGAAGTTATTGTTTAGCTTCCTGCATTGTCCCTAGCGATAGCAGTCTGGCTTTTCCTGCAAGTCTGACTTAAAGCAGTCTGGCTTCCTGGGCTGTTGATTGTAGATAAGGGCGTGGCTTCCTGGGCAGACTGCTGCAGGTTGTGGGTCAAGATCAGTTTTATCTATGGACTGGTTATTATCCTTTTTATCTTCAGTAGAAGATGCAGAGACACTACAGGGAGAGGAAGTCTTGACTGCGCTGACTAGTGATCCAACCCATGTGGGGCTCGTAATCTTTATCACAACTCACAGAATAGCTCACTTTTGAATCAGTTACTGGCGAGCCTAATTGGCATTACTCTATCCAAGGAAATGACCCATTCCTTGCACACTGGGCTGAACCTACCAAAACCAGGGAACAGATTCTATCATTTAATAAATTATAAGCTGATGCCACACAACAAGCTTCTCATTGGCCATGCAGACATTCTTTCATGGGCAACAACACAACCCCATTCTAATTTACATTTAACTTATGATTGTCTTGCTCTGTACAGCTCCTTGAAGCCACCACACCAGGGTCTAGAAGTAATAATGCCATTGTAACTCAAAATTATTGTGTTTTCCTTGTGTGCCAGGCTAATGGGTACAAAAGTGCTTTACATATGGCATTTCACTTTATCTCCATAGCAATGACATAAGGTGGTCAATGGTTCTATCACTCATTTCCAATGAGTGTGAGGGTGGGTTTCTCCACACTAACAATTCTAGGAACGACAGCTGGGTGTCCTACAATTTAACTCAATTCTGACGCGTCTGCCATGTTATATCCACAGATTAAGGGCTCAGTCCTATAAGACTGCTTTTCCACGCCCACTTCTATCGCCAGTTGAAAGCCCAGGTTGTTACCTGTGTTTCTGACAGACTGACTATAAATCAGATGTTCCCTGACCCCCTCTCTTGGGGGCAACTATTTTGCTAGAGCAACTCCCAGAACTCAGAGAAACATTTTACTTACTAGATTACTGGTTTATTATAACAGGTTGTAACTCAGGGACAGGCAGATGGAAGAGATGCAGAGGGAAAGGTGTGGGGAAAGGGTGCAGATATTCCATGCCATCTCCAGGCATCACTCTCTTCCCAAATCTTCATGTGTTCACCAACCAGAAGCTCTCCATATCCTGTCCTTTTGGGTTTTTATGGAGGCTTCATTGCATATGCATGATTGATTAAATCATTGGCCGTTGGTGATTGATTCAACCTTCTGCCCTTCTCTCCCCCTGGAGGTCAGGGGATGGGCTGAAAGTTCCAGCCTTCTAATCACATGGTTGGTTCTTCTGGCAACCAGCCCCCATCCTTAGGTGCCTCCCCAAAGTCATCTCATTCCTATAACAAAAGACATTTATATCACCCTCATCACAAGGGTTTAGGAGCTCTGTGCAAGAAACAGGGATGAAGACCAAAGATGTGTTTCTTATTATTAATCACAATGTCACAGGTGGGTAGTATCTTTGTCATGCTAATGAGTTTCTGATTTAGCCAGGCTGAGATTATTTAAATTCTTAAAGTTCACAGGTGATGGCAATGCTGCTGGGGGAGTGGGGGGGATTGACAACTTTGAGACCCAGAGCAAATGGACAAGTATGTACATAATCAGAAATTGTGATTAATGCTGCAAACAACAGAGAAGATCCAAATTTGACTGTCAGAGAAAGATCTTTCTGAATAAGCGACTTTCTGTCTACTCCCTCTTTCTGCAGCCTTTTGAGATATGATGACTCTTTGCTGAAACTGGGCTCTCAGAATATAGTGATGATTCTGTGGCACTTTTAAAAAATGTTTCTGAAAGGCTAACTCACAGCAGGGAATCATGAAACCAGGGAATTTAAAACTGGAGGCTACATCTGGATGTTCTCAGGACTCACAGACCCAAGTAGTTTCTCTTCTCCAGAGTTGTCTTTACATTCATCGTCTTAAATCTCTCTGTAGTGTTTGGCCCTGAGGACTAACCATCTGGAAGCTCTCCACCATTGGAGTTCATGCACTTGGCTGGTTGTCTTTTATTTATTTTACTTTTTTCTCTCTCTTCTTTATGCCCTATTCCCTAACAGTGGATGCCCACTAAGATATGCTCTAAGTTCTCGGTTCCGGCGTACATGAACTAAACTCATTTTCCATTTGTATGATTTTAAATAAAGTCTTTCAGATCTCCATTCCCAGATCTACATTTTACATCCCATCTGCCCCACACTCCAAGCACAGGGTGTCTTCATCACCTACACCTACCATGTGGAATCTGGAAGAGGGGAAGAGGCTGGAGACCCAGGAAGCAAATCACACGATTGATAGAGGAAGATCCCTGATGAAATGAGAGGAGTTGGGATTTAAAATGTGAGTAGAGAGATTATCATTGGACCAGAGGAAGTTCAACTTTTTACCTAGATGAGTATGGAAGAAGAGAAGGCCAGGGCGAATTGAGGATACGTTTGTAAGTGTGAGGAGGGGGTTGAAGCTGTGAGATCTCATATTTTTCAGTGAATTATGACTCAAAGTCTTCTGACACTGAAGGTGAAGATGGCAGGGAATAAAGCTTGAAAAGAGAAGGAGAATTAGACCTTAACTGGCAAAATCTACAAGAATTGCTGAGCACAAATAGTTATCTAGTAAATACCTACTGAGTTATTCATACCATGACTATATTTTTATGATGACGTTTTGAATTAGAATTAATGTTTAGCTTATCACCTAAAGTTGCTCTGGGAAATAGCATTTGATTTAATGTCAGTAAATTTTTTTTAAAAAAGATTCCCCTTTGATTACAGGTTATCTTTCAAGGTCCTTTATATTTTTGTTCCAACTTATCTCTCTAACATTAATTTTGACTACTCCTCAACGTGAGTCTTTTCTTTACCATAGGGTTTACTCTTTTATTTCTCCCCAGTGCCTTTCTGTCTACATAATTTATTTACGTATTTTCCTGGGTGGAATTCATTAATTTATGAGCTAATTTATATCAATTTCACTCATTCAAAAATGACAATTTAGTACCTGCGATGTGCCAAACATTTGATAGGTAGGAAGACTAGAAATAATAATAGATAATTCCTGACCCCAGGGAGTTCATATTGTATCCGGGAGATGGAAGTAAAACAAAGAAATAGCATGCAATAAGTACCCTGAAGCACAGTGGTTGAGAGAGTGAGATTTTAATTGTGCCTTGAAGAATGAGCAGGAACTTTCCTAGCAGGGAGAGAGGGCGGTTGGGGAGGGTTGCTCAGGAAAAGGTATGTTGGTCAAAGGTCAGTAACATGAAAACATCAGCTACGTGGAGAGCACTGTGGGGCTGTGGACGGTGTGGGGAGGGGAGCAAAAGAGGAGTCATCTGATACTGGGCTGGAGAGAGAGGAAGAGGCACTGTTGTGGAGGCCCTTGTGAGAAAAGGAGCCAAATAGACACTTTAAGGAAGACAAGAGCATGACGTCTGGGCTATGTAAGTCTGGCAGGAGTGTATAAGGTGATTTAGAAGAGGAGAGCCTGAAAGCATGGCAGTTGAGTGGCTATCATAATAGTTTATGTTAGAGGTTGGCAAAGCTGCTCTGTGAAGGACCAGGCAGTAAATGTTCTTGACCCAGTGGGCCTCATGTGGGCTCTTTTACTACTCCACTCTGTTGTTGTGTGGTCAAGGCAGCTGTAGACAGTTCATAAATGAATGGGCAGGGCTGTGTTCAATTACAAATGGCAAGGTAGGGGGGGAGATGAGGTGTAGGAGAGAGTGTCTTAAGTTAATTCTATGAGTTCTAACTTAAGAGACTAGCTGATTATGACACCATTTACTGAAATAGAAAACACGAAGATGCAAACTAGTTTACATAGGATGGATAAGCAACAAGGTCCTACTGTATAGGTCAGGGAACTGTATACAGTATCCTGTGATAAACCATAATGGAAAAGAATATGAATAAGAATATATATGTGTATAACTGAGTCACTTTGCTGTACAGCAGAAATTAACAGAATGCTGTAAATCAACTATACTTCAATTAAAAAAAAAAAAGAAAGAAAACACCAAGGAGAAGGATCAGGTTTTTGTGGGAAACCCATCACTTGTTTTTACCAAGCGTGAAAAGGGTAGGGTGGGAGGAATTGGGAGATTGAGTTTGACACATATACACTATTGATACTATGTATAAAATAGACAACTGAGGGGAATATAATGTATAGCACAGTGAACTCTACTTAATGCACTGTGGTGTCCTAAATGGGAGGGAAATACATTTAGGATTGAGAAGGTTGAAATAGGAGTATACTATTTTAAGATTCTTACATGATTTAAGTGGTATATCATTTGAAAGTAGATGATAATAAGTTAAAGGGGTACACTACAAACACTAGAGCAATGACTAAAGTAATTTTAAAAGCATTTAGCTAATAAACAACAAAAAGGAAAATGGAACCAAAAGAAAATACTCAATCAACTTTTTTGTTAAAGGCAGAAAAAGAGTAAGATAGGAACAAAGAATAGATGGGACAAAGAGGACATAATAATTCTAAAAGTTTATGTACCTAATAACGGAGCTTCAAAATAGAACTGATAGAACTACAAGGAGAAACAGACAAATCCACAATTATAATTGGAGAATTTAATACCTACCTATTAATAATTGATAGTACAAATAAACAGAAAGGATAGGAAAGATTTTAATAAGACTATCAACTAACTTGACCAAAATGACATGTAAAGAACACTCTATCCAACAATAGCAGGATATACATTATTTTCAAGTGCATACAGAACATTTGCCAATATAGATCATATTCAGGGCCATAAAAGAAGTCTCAACAACTTTAAAAGCATTCAAAGTATGTTATCTAACCACAATGGAATTAAATTATAAAACAATAACATAATATCTCTCAAAAATCCTTAAATATTTAGAAATGAAACAACACACTTTTAAATAACCCATGGGTCAAAATAAAAATCAAAACTGTAATTAAGTAGCATTGTGAACTAAATGAAAATAAAAACATAGCATAACAAAATTCATGGGATGCTGCCAAAGCAGTACTCAGTGGTGAAATTCATAGCACTAAAATGCATATACTAGAAAAGAAGGAAAGTCTGAAATCTGTGACCTCAGCTTCTACCTTAAGAAACTAAAAAAGAAGAGCAAAGCAAACCCACATTAAGTAAAACTAGGGAAATAATAAATGTCAGAGCAGAAATCAGTGAAATAGAAAACTACGAAGCAATGAAAAAAAATGAATGAAAACCAAAACTAGTTCTTTGAGAAGTTTAATAAAATGGATAAAGTTTTAGCCAGACTGATAAAGAAAAAAAGGAAAGGAGACACATATGGCCAATGTTAAGAATAAGAGATGTGACATCACTATAGATGCTACAGAGTACATATATCAAAATGATAATAAAGAGATATTATGACCAATTTTATGCTAATAAATTCAATACCTTGGATGAAATGGACAGCTTCTCTGAAACATACTACTAAAGGTCACTCAAGAAGAAACAGATATCCTGAATAGCCTTATATCTTCTAAAGTATTGAATTTATAGTTAAAAACCTACTTACATTGAAAACTTCAGGTCTAGGTGGTTTCACAAATAAATTATAGAAAACTTTTAAGGAAGAAATAATACCTAATTTTACCCAATTTTTTCGAGAATGCAGAAGAGGGTTAATACATCCCAATTCTTCCATTCACCCAACTCACCCAGAATTACCCTGATACCAAAACGAGATGAAGATATTACAAGAAAAGAAAACTACAAACTAATATTCCTTATAGACATAGAAGTAAACATTGTATAGAAAATTTTAGCGAATTAAATGCAACAATTTATAAAAAAGATAATGCATCATGGCTATGTGGTTCAACATTAGAAAACCAATGTAATTCACCAAATTAATAAACTAAAAAAGGAAAACCGTATTATCATCTCAGATGCAGAAAAAAGTATTTGAAAATATATAACTTCCATTCCTGATAAAAATTTTTGAAAAAATAGGACTGGAATGAAATTCTCTGAATCTGATAAGATGCGTCTATAAAAAGCAGTTAACATTTCTCTACTATTAAGTAGAGAAATGTTGAATGATTTACCCCTAAGATCAGTCATAAGCCAAGGGTGTTCACTTTCACTACTTTATTCAAAATTGGACTGTTCTTGCATTGTAAGTCATCTAGATTGGAACCACAAGTCTGTTCTCTATGTCTGTGGGTCTGTTTCTGTTTTGTGGATTAGTTTACTTGGCATACACAAAAAATTTATTAAATATTTTATTAAATATTTTTAATATTAATTATTTAATATTATTTAAGTTTTACTACTGAAACTTGAAATGGCAGTAGATACACATCATTTAGTCATGGTAGTGATGGGTAATAGCTCTCATTGTTGAGCCTGTACTATGTGCCTGATGCTATTATGAGCAATTTGTAGATGGATGTTGCTTTTCTCATTTTAAAGCTGAGATTAGATAGGTTCCATCACTTGCTCTAGCTCACATGGCTGGGATCTGAACCCAAGCTTATTCTGGCCCTAAACCTAGGCTCTGAACTATATGACCCTTCTTTTTTGAAATTGTCTCCATGAAGCCAGACTCTTGCTGCTGCTGGGGATTTGGATTAGGCCAGCCCAGTAATCAAGGTGCAGCAGCTGTCCCCCCAACAAACACATGCTGTGGGCTCAGTGAGCAGAGCTTGTTGGTTAGTATTTTTCTCCCTACTTTACCATTTGATAGCATGCTTTTCAGTTGTATATTTAAAAATAGTAGGTGGGAAAACATATTTGAATAGTAGAGATCAATATTTACAAAGTAACTCCTTTCTCTCAAGAATTTGAAAACTTTTTAAGGAAATAATTCTAAACTTTTTAGAGTTGTCATCAATGCTGCAAGATGATTTTGTTAGATAGGATTGAAAGTGTTTCTGCCTTTGGTATGTTTGCAAACGTACAGCTCTCATCACACTGAAGGAAGTTTGGTTGTTCTGTGACTCATATTAATGCTTCAATATGACTTGCCATTCATTCAACAATATTTCCTGGGCTGAAGAATTTGTAAAACATGACAAGAAGAGTCTCTATGTGATTTTTTTTCAGTGCAAAAGACAGATCTATAATCAGCAAATTGTTGATGAATTGTAGCACCTGTGAGTTGTCTAGAGTAGGTGAAGTACTTTATTATGCTGTACTACTCTTGTGATTGGGAATGTCTTAAAACTAATGGCAAATGAAAAGAAAATTATACACTGATTTTGGTCATACAAAATTATTCTGTGTTGTACGTAGTGTTCAGTATGCATATTGTCATATCAAATTTGAATTGGGTTAGATCAAAAAATACTTGAATTGGGCTTCCCTGGTGGTGCAGTGGTTGAGAGTCCACATGCCGATGCAGGGGACACAGGTTCGTGCCCCAGTCCGGGAAGATCCCACATGCCGTGGAGCAGCTGGGCCCGTGAGCCATGGCCGCTGAGCCTGCCCGTCCGGAGCCTGTGCTCTGCAACGGGAGAGGCCATAACAGTGAGAGGCCTGTGTACCGCAAAAAAAAAAAAAAAAAAAAAAAAAAAAAAAATATATATATATATACTTGAGTTTCTCATTGAAAATAACTCAAATTTTAAAGAATAGTTGACCTTAAAATTATTTGCAGCTGTTACTGTGAAGACAAGTTTATATACTTGGTTTATATAACTATCAATTTTTTGGACTCATTTAATGAAAGATCTAGAAATAATTCATGAATTGTTTTGGGGGTAGGTAAATCATGAACCCTTTAAAATACGAACATTAACATGTTTGTTCCTAAAGGCAGAACATGAGCTACACTTTGAATCAGAATGCCAAGTGTCTGCAGGTACTCAATTAATTATTTTCCATATTTGATGTTGAAATTGGGGGTTAGGAGAGAAAAAAGAGTTTTCACACGTAGAAGATAAAGAGGAGCATTTTGCGAAGTTTGATCCCGAGCAGAGCCTAGTCTGTGCTGAGAAAGGCATGAGGCTGTCTTTTTAGATAAGAAGTCATTAAAGCTCATGGCTTAGGCTGAGCAGTTTGTAGAGGATGGAGGATCTAATGAGAAAATGTTCTGGATTTTGGTGGAGGAAGGGGTTCTGCGGTCTGGAAAGCAATGAATCTGCTTAATTTAGACAAAGCAGGACTTAAAGACATTACATGAAGTTAGGGCTGCTAGCAAAGATGACTCATACTACTTCTTCAGTCACTTTCTGAAAATCATGTGATGATTATGAGTCATAGAAAATGAATTATCAGTGTAATGATGTGACTAGAACTAGGAAGTAGGTTGGACAAATTTCTGTATTGTTAACAACCACTGTGTTGAGTTTCCAGGTGCCCGGTGGAAGTAACATTGGGGATAGATTTAAGTGTGCTTGTCTAGTCTCTATTAGCACTAAAACAGACCTCTGTTGCATACCATCACTTCTGATCTGGTCAGGTAGAAATGAATATGTGCTTTTAACTGAACAGATGAGTTGAATCAATAGTTATTTTATTAAGGGTTTTTCAGAATTTCTTCTCTAATTTAATCAAAGTAGTTACTTTGTTGTTAATAAATGTTTTGAAGGATTCTAAGAATTGTTTCAACTGATCATCAGGTAAGATTATCAACCAGCAAGGAAAACAGGGCTATCATTTTGATTTGTGATGCTATAATGTGATAATTGTGATGCAGTATCACTAAATTACAATTAGATTAGCTTTTAGAATCTTTCCTCTGGCAAGATTTGAGAGCTTAATTAAATTAGGAAGAAGGCAATTTTATGCAAGGGAAAAACAATGGGTATGCTAGAACTATGGATACATGGCAGCTGTTGCCGTTATGTTCTGACTTGGAGAATTGGGATTATTCTGTTGCTTCTAACTCAATGCATTTTTATAATTTCCCAAGCTGTTTGAATTAGTATATGTGAATTACAAATTATATTTTTAATATAATAAATGTAAACTAATTGAAGAATCCAATTATTCAAAGTTACTGTCATTGGTTACTTCCAGAAAGACCAAAAGGGTTTCAAGACTTAATTATCTTTTCATGTCTTATATATGCACTTAATTAAAATGTGTGAATAACTTCAATCATGAAAGACAAAATATCTAATTAAATATGATATTAAAATAGAACCATGCATTTCCCCAGATTGCTCTTGCTTTTTGTTACAGTTTTTTTTTTTTTTTTTTTTTTTTTGGTACGTGGGCCTCTCACTGCTATGGCCTCTCCCGTTGCGGAGCAGAGGCTCCGGACGTGCAGGCTCAGCGGCCATGGCTCACGGGCCCAGCTGCTCCGTGGCATGTGGGATCTTCCCGGACTGGGGCACGAACCCCTGTCCCCTGCATTGGCAGGCGGACTCTCAACCACTGCGCCACCAGGGAAGCCCTTGTTACAGTTTTTCATCAGTTATCACAACTAATATTCATTCGATGTCTGTTGGGAGAATGACACAGTCACATAGGGGTTCTAAATTATTGTAGCAATGTGTTAGAGTTGGGTGGGGCACAGTTCCATGGCTGTCTAGATGTGGTGGGGCATTGGTTCTGTCTTGTTTTCCCTTTCCAGGTGTGGGGGTGGCCTCTGTTCCATGCCACTTTTCTGGCCAGGTATCTTAGGACCCACTTGCACCTCCAGTTCAGGGCCAGTGGATGGAGAGATTGCCCTCTTAGAGGGTTGCTAAGCGATGCGTTGTCCTCACTTTGCCCCAGTCTATGGACCAGATGCTGACTGTTTGGGTTAAAGGAGAAAACCCTTAATTCATGATCATTTAATCTCTGAGGGTTTCCTCCTTTAACCCAAACAGTCAGTGTTCAGTTCCTGCAGCTGTGAGGAAAGTGCCAGGCCCTTGGACTAGGGCAGGAAAAAAAGGGATCATGGGCTGAGACGGGGAGCAGAATGAGGACAGGAGATTTCCAGCCACCATGGCACAAGCCCAAATCATTGTCCAATTGCCCTTCTCCTGCAGTCGAGCGAGCAGCCCAAGGATCAGCTTGAATTGTCTGTCAGGAATTACACTCACCTGTGCCTCAATGCATTGCTGAAGTTTCACCTGGCACCTTGGCTTAAATATACACAAAGGGTCAAACCTTTCATCTATAGCCAACTACATGATTGTACAGAGAATCCAATAAGAGGAAACTAAATGGAACACCTGGTAAATTTCAGGTTTCTAAGAATCAGGGATAGAAACTGCTATGAAGCAGCACCTGGGAACAGCAGTATGGTGCTTTTCAAGAACTTTGCTGGGGCTGAGATCTACTTGCAAGCTCACAAGTTAGCCTGCCACAGTTTTGGTGATGGCAGCAAGGCACAACTTCCGAGTCAGAGACAAAGGACTTTATTATTCATAGCACAGCAAGCAGCAAGTTCGAGTTAGATCCCATTGCCCAAAGTTCCATGGAACCAATGTGTTGGGTCCAGATTGTGCCTATACACGTGGTAGGTCTCATTACAGGAGAGAAACCCTGAACTTAGGGAATCCAAACTTTTTCTAATAGACAACTAGCATGCCTGCTCCTTGTCATGGAGGCAGATACCATCTCTAATTCCTAGGACTGATCAGTATATAAATATCTTTGAAAATAGTCTGGGTGCTCCCCTGGTGGCGCAGTGGTTGAGAGTCCGCCTGCCGATGCAGGGGACACGAGTTCGTGCCCCGGTCCGGGAAGATCCCACATGCCGTGGAGCGGCTGGGCCCGTGAGCCATGGCCGCTGGGCCTGCCCGTCCAGAGCCTGTGCTCCGCAACGGGAGAGGCCACAACAGTGAGAGGCCCGCGTACCGCAAAAAACAAAAACAACAAACAAACAAAAAAAGAAAATAGTCTGGAACAAAGGGCAATCAATGCCTCTGCTCATAACATGCAGGCACATGAGAGACCCATGGAGAACTGAGTCCCAACTATGTCACGATGATGACCTGTGTTTAACTAGAAGTTTTGCAGTTTCTATCAGTTCTGTACTGCTAATGGATGAGCCATTTAATGTGCAGTCTATAAAATGTGGTTTTCTCATCTGTAAAATTTAGTCTTCTTTCAGCTAATATTTATTGAATGCTCCCTGCATCAGAGCACTATTCTAGCACTTGGAATAAAGCAATAAATAAAGCAGACAAAAAATCCCTGCTCTTGTGGAGGTTATATTTCACTGGGTGTATATTGATAATTCTAAAAACCCAAAAATATAGAGTGAGTCATAGATATTCACGTGCTGGAAAAAAAATAAAACAAAGCAGAGAAGATGGAGAATCCTGGGTGGAGTGTTGGGTGAGAGTGCATTGCCTTTTAGAAAAGTTAACAAACTTTTAAGGGTTTTCTAAGGTGACAATTGAGTAGAAATCTGAAAGAAATGAAGGTACAAGCCATGTGGATATTAAAGGAAAGAGATTTCCAGGTAAAGAAAACAGAAAATGTGAAACCCAGAGACAGGTTGGTGATTGGTGAGCTGTAGAAATCATAAGGCAGTAGGGAGGATGTTTGGCTGGAGTGGATGGAGTGAGGGGAAAAGAAGTACAAGAAAATGTTAGAGAGAGAGAAAAAGAGAGACAGAGAGAGAGAGAGAAAGGGGGAGAGAGAGGGGGGAGGGAGAAAAGGGGAGAGAGAGAGAGAGAGAGACAGAGCGCGAGCGAGAGAGGATGAACTGTTTTCACTGAAGTATTTTTGGGGCAGAAGAGAACTAGAGAGATTGAGCTGGAGAGATAAGAGGGGCTGGTCAGAAAATGCAGTGTTTGGAATTGAGATTATGGAGAGATTCATATTTGTAATGGCAAACTTGCCACTGGTGTGGCCTTGGGAATAGAGGGCTGAGAGAGGAGGAAGGACATTGTCCACTGAGGGGAGGCGGGAGGTCAAGGAATGAAGAGTCTGAAGTATTGGAAGAGTCATCCACATGGATTTTGAAATTTCTCCAGGTTATGACAGGAGTAACTGGTGTGTAAGGAACTAAAATCTTCTCACAATGAAGAGGAATTGCTGAAGGGTCTGTTGCTTACTAGTACAAGGAGGCATTGCTGTGCGACAGGGGGTTACAACAGGAAGCCAGGGTGTTTTGGGAGAATTAAAGATATGGAAGGTTAGGAAACATTTTGCCAGGCACATAGTAAGTGCTCAATAAATCACTTTTGAACTTCCATTTCTTAGATGTAAAGAGCTTGGAACTCATTACTCCATCCTTGCAACAAAAGAAAGCTGAACAATCAGAAATCAATGGCTTTTCTTGATCCATCAGATAATGGAGGTTGTGGGATGAACCACCACCCTGAGATCTGGAGAGAGATGAATTCAGACAGTCATGACTGGGATCTGCTTACCTGGAGCAGGTGCCGCTAGAACCGTGAGGGTAGGAACCCTTAAATGATCATTTTGATGAGTTCCAGGAGGTGGAGTGTGGGCTAGAATAAAAGTGAGAAACATCTGGGGGCTGCAGTCTTCATCTCCTAGATGACATTCTGGAGAAGTAAATGGCCTCCATGAATAGACTGGGCTTGAAATTTGGACAGTCAGTAACCCAGTCTGCTGCTCAGAACTCTTCATGTTAAATCTCTCGGTATTTTTATAAAACTATAATTCAGAAAAAGAATAACCTGCTTGAAAATGCAAGCATGTAATAAAGGTATCATTTGACTCCATCGCAGTTCAAGGACATGCTCATGCAGTGGCAATAGGGGAAAGGTTAGGGACCATGTGCAAAACAAAAACTGGTTCTAGCGACATGGCGATTCCTATGGGTGCGCTTTTAAGCTCTTTTTTCAGAGGGAAGGGAAAATGACTCAATTGACCTAACTCAGATAATTGACAAGATCCCTGTGTAAGAACAGAAGTGAGGAGGATGGGGGGAGGGGGGAGGGAGGAAGAAGAGGGAGGAAGGGGAGAAAGGGATAGAGGGAGGGAGAGAAATCTCAAACGAAGGTAGGGACAGCTCTTCGAGGACTAAGAATGGTAGTTTGGGAGTGGGAAAGATTCAACCCAACCCAGATCTAAAGATGGGCCTTTTAAATGGCCCCTGAGGAGAAGGAATCAGAGACCATCACTCTGCATTTTCCTCTCATATCTATTCCTCCCATCAACTGGATGATTCTCTCCACAATTCTGAATTAAAATTTCAGAATAAGAGCACCTCATTGGTGCAACCATGCACCCTTGGCCACGCTTGTGTAGAGCTTTTGTATCAAGCTGTCTCCAGGCTGGTTGGCCTGGCTGTGGGTTATCTGTTCTCCTGGGATCCAACCAAGAAGTGGGGGGCGGGGGGGTAGGCTGAGGAGGGAGAGCTGTCACAGGTGGAGGACATAGGCTCCCTGCACAGGGAATAGCTCAGAGCCCTTTGTGAAACAATAGCCCTTAAAAAGGAGCAGAATGGAGCTGTTCTGTATTGTATAATCAGACATCAGGAGGAAAAGAAAATAAGTCAATTTTTCGAATTTATAATTCAGGCACTTGCCTTGTTTATAGGCAGTCAAAATGTCTACAACATTTATCATGCGAGCATTAAATAATTCCCAGCTGGGGGCTTCCCTGGTGGCACAGTGGTTGAGAGTCTCCCTGCTGATGCAGGGGACGCGGTTCGTGCCCTGGTCCGGGAGGATCCCACATGCCGCGGAGCGGCTGGGCCCGTGAGCCATGGCCGCTGAGCCTGTGCTCTGCAACGCGAGAGGCCACAGCAGTGAGAGGCCCGCGTACTGAGAAAAAAATAAAAAAACTTAAAAAAAAAATTCCCAGCTGCACTGATTTTTTTTTTTTTTTTTTTTTTAGTTATATAGTCTGTGTTTTCAGTGACACCCCATAATACAGCTAGTGCTCAGATATTCCGGTGATTACATCATGTGTACAGGTGAGATGCCAAGTACCAAAAATCTCTATCACTGTACTGCCCTCTAGTGGTTTACTCTTGGGTTTACAGTTAAAGCCCTGCCCTGTTGTAGAAAGCAACCTTCTGCCCTAATTCCAAGCTATAAAGGAAACTCTGTTTTGTCCCATTTAAAGACTGCACCAAGAGCCATAATATCACAATATCTATCTAGTTCTTACCCTAAGAAAATCACAAACTAGGCCCATCACACTCCAGTGGAAGATCCTGCATTGGATACCAGGGAAGCTGTGTGTTTTGAACCTTAAATGCTGGTCGATGTTGTTAGAATAAAATAACGTAAGGAATGGAACAAAGTTTAAGACCATTGAATCCAATCCAATCATTTTACAATGAGAAAGCAAGTTCTAAGATTTAAATATCTTGGTCTACTGCAGACAATTTACAATAGAATTTAGCTTAGAATCCAAGTTTCCTGCCTCCCAGGCAGGGAATCTTTCTTTTACAGAACCCACATCATACAGTCACACTTATTCAATGGGAAGACAGCCCAAGATGGAGGTTCAAGATGTTATCAAGAAAAAAGGTGTGGAGGGCTTCCGGGAAGATGGCGGAAGACTAAGACGCGGAGATCATCTTCCTCCCCACAGATACACCAGAAATACATCTACACGTGGAACAACTCCTACAAAGCACTTACTGAACGCTGGGAGAAGACCTCAGACCTCCCAAAAGCCAGGTGGATGAAAGGTTCTTGGTGCTGCAACCAGGAGTCTGTGCTGTGCCTCTGAGGTGGGAGAGCCAACTTCAGGACACTGGTCCACAAGGGACCTCCCAGCTCCACATAATAACAAATGGCGAAAATCTCCCAGAGATCTCCATCTCAACACCAGCACCCAGCTTCACTCAACGACCAGCAAGCTACAGTGCTGGACATCCTATGCCAAACAACTAGCAAGACAGGAACACAACCCCACCCATTAGCAGAGAGGCTGCCTAAAATCATAATAAGTCCACAGACACCCCAAAACACACCACCAGACGTGGACCTGCCCACCAGAAAGACAAGATCCAGCCTCATCCACCAGAACACAGGCACTAGTCCCCTCCACCAGGAAGCCTACCCAACCCATTGAACCAACCTTAGCTACTGGGGACAGACACCAGAAACAACGGGAACTATGAACCTGCAGCCTGCAAAAAGGAGACCCCAAACACAGTAAGATAATCAAAATGAGAAGACAGAAAAACACACAGCAGATAAAGGAGCAAGATAAAAACCCACCAGACCTAACAAATGAAGAGGAAATAGGCAGTCTACCTGAAAAAGAATTCAGAATAATGATAGTAAAGATGATCCAAAATCTTGGAAATAGAATAGACAAAGTGCAAGGAACATTTAACAAGGACCTAGAAGAACTAAAGATGAAACAAACAATGATGAACAACACAATAAATGAAATGAAAAATACTCTAGATGGGATCAATAGCAGAATAACTGAGGCAGAAGAACGGATAAGTGACCTGGAAGATAAAATAGTGCAAATAACTACTGCAGAGCAGAATAAAGAAAAAACAATGAAAAGAACTGAGGACAGTCTCAGAGACCTTTGGGACAACATTAAATGCACTAACATTCAAATTATAGGGGTTCCAGAAGAAGAAGAGAAAAAGAAAGGGACTGAGAAAATATTTGAAGAGATTATAGTTGAAAACTTCCCTAATATGGGAAAGGAAATAGTTAATCAAGTCCAGGAAGCACAGAGAGTCCCATACAGGATAAATCCAAGAAGAAATATGCCAAGATACATATTAATCAAACTGTCAAAAATTAAATACAAAGAAAGCATATTAAAAGCAGCAAGAGAAAAACAACAAATAACACACAAGGGAATCCCCATAAGGTTAACAGCTGATCTTTCAGCAGAAACTCTGCAAGCCAGAAGGGAGTGGCAGGACATACTGAAAGTGATGAAGGAGAAAAACCTGCAACCAAGATTACTCTACCCATCCAGGATCTCATTCAGATTTGATGGAGAAATTAAAACCTTTACAGACAAGCAAAAGCTGAGAGTTCAGCACCACCAAACCAGCTCTACAACAACTGGTAAAGGAGTTCTCTAGGCAAGAAACACAAGAGAAGGAAAAGACCTACAATAACGAACCCAAAACAATTAAGAAAATGGGAATAGGAACATACATATCGATAATTACCTTAAATGTAAAAGGACTAAATGCTCCCACCAAAAGACACAGATTGGCTGAATGGATACAAAAACAAGACCCATATATATACTGTCTACAAGAGACCCACTTCACACTTAGAGACACACACAGACTGAAAGTAAGGAAAAAGTAAGGAAAGTATGGAAAAAGATATTTCATGCAAATGGAAGCCAAAAGAAAGCTGGAGTAGCAATTCTCATTTCAGACAAAATAGACTTAAAAATAAAGACTATTAGGGCTTCCCTCGTGGCGCAGTGGTTGAGAGTCTGCCTGCCGATGCAGGCGACATGGGTTCGTGCCCCGGTCCGGGAAGATCCCACATGCAGCGGAGTGGCTGGGCCCGTGAGCCCTGGCCGCTGAGCCTGCGCGTCCGGAGCCTGTGCTCCGCAACGGGAGAGGCCGCAACAGTGAGAGGCCCGCATACTGCAAAAAAAATAAAAATAAAAAAAAAATAAAGACTATTAGAATAGACAAAGAAGGACACTACATAATGATCAAGGGATTGATCCAAGAAGAAGATATAACAATTGTAAATATTTATGCCCCCAACATAGGAGCACCTCAATACATAAGGCAAATACTAACAGCCATAAAAGGGGAAATCAACAGTAACACATTCATAGTAGGGGACTTTAACAACTCACTTTCACCAACAGACAGATCATCCAAAATGAAAATAAATAAGGAAACACAAGCTTTAAATGATACATTAAACAAGATGGACTTAATTGATATTTATAGGACATTCCATCCAAAAACAACAGAATACACTTTCTTCTCAAGTGCTCATGGCACATTCTCTAGGATAGATCATATCTTGGGTCACAAATCAAGCCTTGGTAAATTTAAGAAAATTGAAATTGTATCAAGTATCTTTTCTGACAACAATGCTATGAGACTAGATATGAATTACAGGAAAAGATCTGTAAAAAATACAAACACATGGAGGCTAAACAATACACTACTTAATAACGAAGTGATCACTGAAGAAATCAAAGAGGAAATCAAAAAATCCCTAGAAACAAATGACAATGGAGACATGCCGACCCAAAACCTATGGGATGCAGCAAAAGCAGTTCTAAGAGGGAGGTTTATAGCAATAAAATCCTACCTTAAGAAACAGAAAACATCTCAAATAAACAACCGAACCTTGCACCTAAAGCAATTAGAGAAAGAACAAAAAACCCCAAAAGTTAGAAAAAGGAAAGAAATCATAAATATCAGATCAGAAATAAATGAAAAAGAAATGAAGGAAATGATAGCAAAGATCAATAAAACTAAAAGCTGGTTCTTTGAGAAGATAAACAAAATTGATAAACCATTAGCCAGACTCATCAAGAAAAAAAGGGAGAAGACTCCAATCAATAGAATTAGAAATGAAAAAGGAGAAGTAACAACTGGCACTGCAGAAATACAAAGGCTCATGAGAGATTACTACAAGCAACTCTATGCCAATAAAATGGACAACCTGGAAGAAATGGACAAATTCTTAGAAATGCACAACCTGCCAAGACTGAATCAAGAAGAAATAGAAAATATGAACAGACCAATCACAGGCACTGAAATTGAAACTGTGATTAAAAATCTTCCAACAAATAAAGCCCAGGACCAGATGGTTTCACAGGCGAATTCTATCAAACATTTAGAGAAGAGCTAACACCTATCCTTCTGAAACTCTTCCAAAATATAGCAGAGGGAGGAACACTCGCAAACTCATTCTACGAGGCCACCATCACCCTGATACCAAAACCAGACAAGAATGTCACAAAGAAAGAAAACTACAGGCCAATATCACTGATGAACATAGATGCAAGAATCCTCAACAAAATACTAGCAAACAGAATCCAACAGCACATTAAACGGATCATACACCATGATCAAGTGGGGTTTATTCCAGGAATGCAAGGATTCTTCAATATACACAAATCAATCAACATGATATACCATATTAACAAATTGAAGAATAAAAACCATATGATCATCTCAATAGATGGAGAGAAAGCTTTCAACAAAATTCAACACCCATTTATGATAAAACTCTGCAGAAAGTAGGCATAGAGGGAACTTTCCTCAACATAATAAAGGCCATATATGGTAAACCCACAGCCAACATCGTCCTCAATGGTGAAAAACTGAAAGCATTTCCACTAAGATCAGGAACAAGACATGGTTGCCCAGTCTCACCATTGTTATTCAACATAGTTTTGGAAGTTTTAGCCACAACAGAGAAGAAAAGGAAATAAAAGGAATTCAAATTGGAAAAGAAGAAGTAAAGCTGTCACTGTTTGCAGATGACATGATATTATACATAGAGAAGCCTAAAGATGCTACTAGAAAACTACTAGAGCTAATCAATGAATTTGGTAAAGTAGCAGGATACAAAATTAATGCACAGAAATCTTTTGCATTCCTATACACTAATGATGAAAAATCTGAAAGTGAAGTCAAGAAAACACTCCCATTTAGCATTGCAACAAAAAGAATAAAGTATCTATGAATAAACCTACCTAAGGAGACAAAAGACCTGTATACAGAAAATTATAAGACAGTGATTAAACAAATTAAAGATGATACAAATAGATGGAGAGATATACCATGTTCTTGAATTGGAAGAATCAACATTGTGAAAATGACTCTACTACCCAAAGCAATCTACAGGTTCAATGCAATCCCTATCAAACTACCACTGGTATTTTTCACATAACTAGAACAAAAAATTTCACAATTTGTATGGAAACACAAAAGACCCCGAATAGCCAAAGCAATCTTGAGAACAAAAAACGGAGCTGGAGGAATCAGGCTCCCTGACTTCAGACTATACTACAAAGCTACAATAATCAAGACAGTATGGTACTGGCACAAAAACAGAAATATAGATCAATGGAACAGGATAGAAAGCCCAGAGATAAACCCATGCACATATGGTCACCTTACCTTTGATAATGGAGGCAAGAATATACAGTGGAGTAAAGACAGCCTCTTCAATAAGAGGTGCTCGGAAAACTGGACAGGTACATGTAAAAGTATGAAAATAGAACACTCCCTAACACCATACACAAAAATAAACTCAAAATGGATTAAAGACCTAAATGTAAGGCCAGACACTATAAAACTCTTAGAAGAAAATATAGGCAGAACACTCTATGACATAAATCACAGCAAGATCCTTTTTGACCCACCTCCTAGAGAAATGGAAATAAAAACTAAAGTTAACAAATGGGACCTAGTGAAACTTCAAAGCTTTTGCACAGCAAAGGAAACCATAAACAAGACCAAAAGACAACCCTCAGAATGGGAGAAAATATTTGCAAATGAAGCAACTGACAAAGGATTAATCTCCAAAATTTATAAGCAGCTCATGCAACTTAATAACAAAAAAACAAACAACCCAATCCAAAAATGGGCAGAAGACCTAAATAGACATTTCTCCAAAGAAGATATACAGACTCCCAACAAACATATGAAAGAATGCTCAACATCACTAATCATTAGAGAAATGCAAATCAAAACTACAATGACATATCATCTCACATCAGTCAGAATGGCCATCATCAAAAACTCTAGAAACAATAAATGCTGGAGAGGGTGTGGAGAAAAGGGAACCCTCTTGCACTGTTGGTGGGAATGTAAATTGATACAGCCACTGTGGAGAGGAATTTCCTTAAAAAACTACAAATAGAACTACCATATGACCCAGCAATCTCACTACTGGGCATATACCAAGAGCAAACCATAATTCAAAAAGAGTCATGTACCAAAATGTTCATTGCAGCTCTATTTACAATAGCCCAGAGATGGAAAGAACCTAAGTGTCCATCATTGGATGAATGGTAAAGAAGATGTGGCACATATATACAATGGAATGTTACTCAACCGTTAAAAGAAATGAAATTGAGCTATTTGTAGTGAGGTGGATAGACCTAGAGTTTGTCATACAGAGTGAAGTAAGTCAGAAAGAGAGAGACAAATACTGTATGCTAACACATATATATGGAATTTAAGAAAAAAAACATGTCATGAAGAACCTAGGGGTAAGACAGGAATAGAGACACAGACCTACTAGAGAATGGACTTGAGGATATGGGGAGGGGGAAGGGTAAGCTGTGACAAAGTGAGAGAGAGGCATGGACATATATACACTACCAAACGTAAGTTAGATAGCTAGTGGGAAGCAGCCATATAGCACAGGGAGATCAGCTCTGTGCTTTGTGACCGCCTGGAGGGGTGGGATAGGGAGGGTGGGAGGGAGGGAGACGCTAGAGGGAGGAGATATGGGAACATATGTATATGTATAACTGATTCATTTTGTTGTAAAGCAGAAACTAACACCCCAGTGTAAAGCAATTATACTCCAATAAAGATATTAAAAAAAAAAACTTAGTGGCATAGAGCAACATCATTTATTAGCTCAACATTCTGTAGGTCAGCAAGAAAAATAAGAAAAAAGGTGTGATACATTAAAAAAGAAAATGCATCCATTCGTTGTTTTAAGGGAGGGGAGGATATATGCTCTTTCTCTTTAAGGAAAATAATGCAGTTTAAAAACATTACCTTCTTTATTGATTCCAGAGCATTTTCTGGGCAAAGCAGGAGAGGAGGAGAAAATAGACTGAATAGGGTAGAGGCAAGAGGGGAGGGTCTATAAGAATTCCCCTCTACATGTTTCTGACCTCAGGTGCTCTTTCTTAATCAATGAATAGATTACAAATGTGAGTTGGCTGGGGCAACCATTCCCTTCTATCAGGGATCTGAATGGCTATGTTATGGACTGAATTTTATCCCCTTGTCCCAATTCCTATGTAGAAGCTGTAACCCCCAGTTGACTGTATTTGGAGATAGGCCTTTAAGGAGCTAATTAAGGTTAAGTGAGGTTATAAGGATGGGTGGTCATAAGGGTGGGTTCTTAAGAGAAGAAGGAGAGAGAGAGAGAGAGAGATCTATTTCTCTGTCATGCAATGACATGGCTAGAAGGCGCCATATGCAACCCTGGAAGAGTTCTCATTGGAACTTGACCATGTTGGCACCCTGTTATCATTATTTCATTAATTTTACAAATTTTGGAAACTAAGGCTCAGAAGTTAACTTACCATCCTTGTAAGGAGTGGAACTGCTAATCATACCAAGGTCTGTGTGATTCTGAAGTCCGAGATCATTCCTTCTGTGCTGTACTTTGGTCATGTTAGCTCTTTAGCAGCTGCCTCCAAGCTGCAACCTCTGCCCTGCCCCACCTTGAGTAATCCTGAGAAACCAATGGAGATTCACTAAACTTGGTGTAGTAGTCATAACAATTAAAGACATGTGCTGTGGGGCTAGTCTTCCCAGTATTAATGGCTATGGATTCCACTCACTCATTTCTCTGATGCTTTTGCCAGTGTGGACCAAGCCTCCTTGAAGAGCTCTCTTCCTGTGGTGTCCATGATACCAATTTCTGTTGGCTGCCTTTCTTCCTGACTCTTCCTTCCTTGCCCCTTCAAGGACGTTCTTTCCTCGACATGCACGTTAGCAAAATTGATGTGCCCTAATTGTGTCTATCTATTGTTCTTTTCTTTTAACAATCTCATGTACTATGTGTTATTGGGTTTTTACTACCACCCATATTCTCCCAAGTAGCTTTCTCTTTCTTTCTTTTCTGTATTGAAGTCTCTCCTGAGTTTCAGATCCATGTATCAAGTATATGCTGGATATTTCTATCTGAATCACTAATGGATACTTCAATACTAATTATACATCTGAACTTAGAAGTTTTCATTCATTAAGTGTTCTTACTCAAACTCATCCTTCCCTAACCCAGAAATATCAACAACTTCCCAGTCACCCCAGCAAGAAAGCTGTGGACAAGTCCCAATGTTTTTCTTCTACCCACTCTTCTTTATCCAATCAATCATCAATTTCTATTTATCACCTAAATAACCACAAACTCCGTCCCTTCTCCCCTTCCCTACTGCCATTACTCTAGTTCACAACCTCTGCATTGCTGGCTTGCATTAACCTTCTAACTCATCTCTCTGCTTCCATTACTGATCCACTTAAATCTTTCCTACCACAGACAGACTGAATAATCTAAAATGCAAATATGACCAGTTGGAAAGGAGAACATTCAGTCTCTAAAACAAAGTGCATAGGGTCCTTATAATATAGTTGCTGCCTTTCTTTCCAGCCTCATTTCCAGTCACCTTTATATCATACACCATATTCCAGGTTTGCTAAATTTTTTATAGTTCTTTGTTTATATAAGTTCTGTTAGTTCTTTATGCTCTTTTCTCTGTCCATAACTCACTACCCCTCCAAACCCTCAGCTCTAACCCTCACTCAGCAAGAATGATGCCTATAATTACCTATCTTTTTCAATACTCTGTTGAGGTGTCATCCCCTCCAAGAAGCCTTCCTGATATCACATTAGGCTGGGTGCCCTTTCTTTGTGCTAACAGAATCCTGAACACATTCCTCTGCCCTTGGACCTATCACTTCATCTGTCTTCTCTATTCACTCCTCAAGGGGAGTGGAATCAGAATTCAGCCCAATGCTTAATGGGTCCTAATAAACATTTGTTAAACTGAAGTATTTTAAGGGCAAGGGTTTTTTTGTCAAATTTTTCAGTTTCAATATCTTCTGGGCCACTGTTTATTTTTACAGATATATGCATATAGGTATCCCCCACTTTTTAAAAGTTCTTGTTACACCACTTGACTTTTATGAAAGCCCTATATTAGTACCTGTGTTCACCAGTCAGAAGAAATCTAAAGAGGATTTTTACTTTGGGAAAAAATGTGAAAATCGAAAATAACATTCAGCATTTGTTTTGCAACAGCCATTATAGAGGCAGTGTGCACCCCAAACAGTCAAAGTGGTACCACCAAGCTCCTTCCTGGGGACCCACACTCAGCATCTCAGCATCAAGCTGTCAGAGCTTTGAACTGTCTGTGAGCATCTGTGCTTGATCTCGATTTATTTTGTGTATCCTTAGCAAGGTGTGTCCCAAGGTATCAAAAACACCCAAGAAATCCGGTTAGTGTAAAACTAGAGATAATTACTAGTTTGGATAGTAGTAAACAAAATCAAGACATTGTACATGCTTGAAATTGCCTGCATTTACCATTCATACTATTTACACAAGAGAAGAACATTGAAAGTTGCCAAGCTTCCTATTGGTTTTGCTAGTATCAAAGTGGCCTCCTTTAATCAGCATCCAGTAATGGAAAAAATGGAAAGTCTATTGCTTGAGTGGGTTGACAGGTATCCAAAGTGTGGTGTCCTGTTATCTTATACTTAAGGAGAAATCAATCAGTCTTTTAATAAACTGAAAAAGAAAGCCCTGGACAATGGTGGGGAAAGTGTTGTGAGTGAAAAAGGTAGTTAGGATGGTTTGATTGGTTTTTGAGGAGAGGGAAGCTTTATGGCTTAAAGCTTCCTGGAGGGAGTGTTTCAGCTGATACAGAAGCTGCCAGGAAGTCCACAGAAGAACTGAAGAAAATAATTACAGAAGGTAGTTACTCATCTAAACAAGTTTTTAAACTGTGATGGAACTGCAATTTATTGGAAAAAGTTGCCAAACAAGACATTTATTTTGATATATGAAAAGCAGTCTCTGGACACAGGCATCCAAGAACAGGTGTGAAGCTGAGTCCGGCCTCTGTACCCCAACACCGAATTAAATCTCAGAGACAGAGTTTTGGGTGAAGTAGAAAAGAATAGCTTTATTGCTTTGCCAGGCAAAGGGGGCCACAGAATGCTAATACCCTCAAAAACTGTGTGTCACAACCTAGAGTGGGTAGTGAGGAGTTTTATAGTAAGGGTCCAAAGAGGAGGGTGGGCATGGTCAGCTCGTGGACACTCTTCTGATTGGTTGGTGGTGAGGTAATTGGGAGTCAGCATCAACAACCTTCTGGTTCCAACCAGTCTGGGGTCTACGTGCTTGTGGGCAGCATACAGTTAACTTCTCCCACCTGGTGGGGGTTTCAGTATCTGCAAAACAGCCCAAAGATATTGTTACGTGTATCCCTTGAGGGAGAACCAGGACCCTGCCCCAAGGCTGCACTATTGTTTCTTGACTGCTCCTCCCTTGTCTCCACATCCTCTCCCTTCCCTGGTTAGCAACTGTTTGAACCTGCCCTTTGGGACCCAGGGAAGGTCATGGAGGCTGAATGAAGCCTATTTCCTGTAATCAAGAAAATGGGGGACACAGAAAGGCTTTTGTGTTCAGGAGCCCCACAGGGTTCTGCTCAGTTTCAGGTTTACCCTGATGTCTATTATCAATGCCACTTGTGATGCTGCCCTTAGGCATTTACTAGTGTGCCATTCAGAAAATCTGAGGGCATTTAAAGACATTGGTAAGAATACACTTTTCTGTTGTGTTTTGTTCACATTCAAGCAATTGGAATATCCAAGTGATTGTTTCTGAGTACAAGTGACCCTTGAACAACATGAGATTGAACTGCAGGGGTCTACTTTTAAGCAGGTGTTTTCAATAAATACTACAGTACTATACAATCCATAGTTGACTCCATGGATGCAGAACCATAGATATGAAGGTTATACTGCAAAGTTATACTTGGATTTTGACTGGGCAGGGTGGGTGTCCCCACCCCCATGGTCATTAAAGTGACCACTGTACCTGAGTGAACACACTAGCCCTTTTGTTGAAAAATACCATAGAGAAAATGACCTTGATAATAGATGTCTTCTGATTGTCAAAATTGTGCTGTTCCTCCACTTGGCATGACCAAGCATGACGATAACATTTGTGTTGTGTTCTTACTGCAGAATATGAGGTTGTTGCTGCAGCCAAGACCTAACAGCCATGATTAAGGCTCACTATTTGCAAACTGAAATGCATTTTTTTGTTAAGTGCCATTGAGAGACAGGGCAACTCTGAAACATCTTTACGAGAGATCTGAAAAGAAGACAATATAAAATGGGCAGTCACCAATCTTGGAGATGCTCTTGGTAGGCTAACAGTCTCCATGAGACATGACTTTTGGAGGAAACTATCCCAAGCAGTGAATGATTTTAAATGCTTCGAACCAGCAACATTAAATAGGACAATAGTGACTTTGGCTACTGAGGCTAGGTTTGTGGACGTCAGTGATGATGATGTTGAAGAGGTTTTGGCATCCCATGACCACGGAATGACAGAGGAAGAGTGGATGAAGTTGCAAGAGGAAAGGACACAAACTGAAACCAAAAACAATAGTGGACATCCAGAAAGTGAAGTCTTCCAGGGGCAGAACGAGAAGCACTGCGTGCGATTTCGCCAGGATCGACGGTGATGCAAGGATTGCATCCCTTTGAAAGGGCGTGCAGATTCAGGGAGGTTTGCAAGATGTTTTTAGTGCATGCAAAGGATTGCGTGCTAGGAAAATGCGTGGCATTAAACAGGGAAGCATTCTATCCTGTGTCAAGCCTTCCACACCAGCCACTGCAGACAACGAACCTCGAACTTTGACATCAAGTCAAGAGACAAAGAAAGTGCAGATGTGAGTGACCTGCCTGCCCTGAGGGGTTCAGACAACCCTGAGATGAGATGTTAATAGATGACCCCCTTCCTGTCTTTCCTACACTCCCATCTCCTGTACCTCCCGCCACCCCAACCTCTGATGAGTAAGCCTCACACACCGCCATCAGCACCGCTCAGCCTCCCAGCCTGCTAGCTGTGCTCTGGATGCTGGTGAGTGAAACCACACTGCACGTACATTATTTCTACTTGGTACAGGCTGTGTCTTTATCATATCATTTCTGCTTTTACTATATGGTAGTGTTATTTTATGTTTTATGTGCTATTTGGTATGATTCGGTAGGTTATTTTGGGGGTTTGGGAATGCTCAAACACTTTTTCATATAAATTAATAGTAGTTTCTTCTTTATTTTATACCATTTCTGCTTACAAAAGTTTTTAGGAACGCTCTACTTTTGGGAAACCAATATATATATACATATATATATATTATCTGTATATGTATATATTAATTACAATTATTAATTATATAAGACAATTATATTAATTATAATGCAATTACTTTGTTATTCTATTATCAATATAATTATAATATACTAATTATATAATTATAATACAATTATTAATTATATTAATATACATACATATATATGTAGATGTACATGTAATATACATTTATAATATATAATGTATGTATTGATAGAGCTATAACCACATTAAATAACTGCTGTCTTCAAAAACACAGTAAAACTCTTATAAATATCCAGAGCTATACTACAGATCCAGTTGAAGGAAAATTACTTTGTCAGAGTCCAGTACACTCATGAAAACATGGATTGTAATTTTTCTTTATCCCCATTATAAGGGGTCCCAGCAGCATTCTTCTCAGTGTTCTTTATCCTTTTCATTGTTTATCTGATAAGGAACCAGAGAAGACGTTAAAATAAGGAGGGTGGCACTGCACGGGCCCAAGTGACTCCCTGCCAAGGGGCTCTGATCTGGACCACTCCCATCATTTTATCAGGAACACATGTTTTCAAACAAATGTTCTAATGTAACAACTCATATCCTGGAACGAGTTTCTACTCACTAATCCAAGAATTGTACTCTCTGGTTTATTCTTTTTACTTGCGATCTTTGTGCTTTTATCTTGGCCAGGAAAAGAGTCATTGTATTTTGTAGAACTGATGCTTGATGGGTTAGCGTTAGGAGTTTTGGAAGTTTTCTTTTTATGGAAATGGTATTTTAAAATAAATGGGCATTTCATTGTGAAACCCATGTCATGTCTTTAAAACACTGATAACTGTTTATTATTCCTGGCTTTTGTGAGTTGAGTCTATTAATTTGCTATGTCTGTGCCAAGGTTCAAAACCCATGTTTTAAATGTCTACTCCTAAAGTGTGCTCATGGGCCAAACAAACAGCTTTCTGGTGAAAGAAAAAAAATTAATGTCTATACTAATATGAACAGATGTTTATATGGTGTATGGTATATTTTAAATATTCTAAAACAATGTAAATATTAGTAATAGTCAATCCACAAATATATTAATGAATACATATTTCTTCATTTGTTCTGGACATACCCTTAGCATTGGATGGTAGGATTTGTGCCGTAAGACTTACTTAACTAGTCAAACACATTTTTCTGGCTGCAATTATGTATTTGTAAATGGCCTCCAAGTAATTTTTATAGGATTAAAAAGAAAGACCATTCCAATACCAGAATACATACATTTAAATAAAATTACTGGTCAGTAATGGTTCTATTAAATAATTATGGGGCACAGTTTGCACTGTGGTGAGTTGATTTCTACTCTGTGAGCCTCCCTGCTTGTCAGACCTTCACATGCCTTTCTGACATCTTGGATCTTGGATGGATATTGGCATTATCTGGGGAACATTTAAGATATTGATATTCAAACTCTTCTTCTAGAGAGTCTAACCCAGTTGATTTGGATGGGCATTAGTATTTTTAAACCCCCCCCCCCCCCCAGTGCATTTTGATGTGCGGACAGAATTGATAATGAAAGGCTGATTGTGATTAACAAGTAATTGAAGGTTAAATGGAAGCTTCTGCATCTGCCCCACCCCCCTGTTCTCCACCCTGGCTGAGATGGTAAATCAAAAGCATGTCACATCCCAGGAGCATGGTAGAAATTAATGCCACTCTTAGGGATCTAGAGCCAGGTGGCCCAAGAGAATTTTCTGTAATGATGGGAATGTTCTATACCTACTGTGAACTAAGAATGCCACCTGCCATATCAGTAACCAGAGATGTTGTGGCCATCAAGCCATCACATTACAGTCAACCCCCTCCCCACAGTGCCCCCCCACCCCGGGAACTCAGGATGGAAGCAAAGAATACGTGCCATCTAGCAGTCAACTGCTGCAGCCAACACCCGACGTTGCACCCTGAGGAGACTCAGAATAGGAAAACACAGGATACTGACCCCAGATAGCTGAGAGGCATATCTCAGGAATGACTTCAGTGAGCCCAGACTCTTGCATTTTAGAAACGCTCTAAATTCCTTAACTTGAGATGTCTGGTTTCTTTAATTAACAGTCATCTTTTGATGTTCTGACTACCTGGTCTTTGTTGCAAAAACTCCTGTATATCCTGGCTCCTCCCCTACCTCTTTGGAGCTGTCCCTTAGAGCTATCTGAGAGGCTGTGTCCTGGGCTTACGTCCTCAGATTTGTTCACCGAATAAAACATAACTCTCAACTTTTAGGTTGTGCTTTTTTTTTTTCAGTCAACACTATCCTATCCAACAGAGCACCCATTAGCCACTTGTGGTTGTTGAGTTCTTGACACGTGGCTAGTGCAACTGAGAAAGTGAATTTAAAATTTTATTTTTAAAGTTTAAATTTAAATAGCCTCTTGTGGTTAGCAGCTCTGTACTGGACAGTACAGTTTCTAACGGATGCAGAAGTGGTAAACTCTGTCATATTTCCAAAAAATAGTTCCTGATGTCTCTGGTTAGAAGCAATCTTGTTCCTATCTGTACTTTTCCTATTGCTGCTGTAACAAATTTCCACCAGCATAGTGGCTTAAAAGAATGCAAATTTAGGATTCTAAGTTCTTAGGTCTGGAGATTCTGGAGGTCAGAAGTCCAAAATGGGTCTTACTAGGCTACAAGCAAAGTGTTGTCAGGGCTGTGTGCTTTCTGGAGGCCCTAGGAGTGAATCTGTTTCCTTGCCTCTTCCATCTCCTTGAGGTTATCTGCATTCCTCAGCTTGTGGCCCCTTCATCCCTCTTCGGAGGCAGCAGTGTAGGGTCTTCAGATCTCTCTCTGACTCTGACACTCCCACCTCCCTCTTTCACTTAGCATGACACTTCTGATTACACTGGACCCACTTGGGCAATCCAGAAAATCCCCTCATCTCAAAATCCTTCATTTAATCACAGCTTCACAGTGCCTTTTGCCGTGTAAGATAACATATTCGCAGGTTCCAGGGATTAGACTGTAGATATTTTTGGGGAGCCATTGTTTAACCTATTCCACCAGTGTTTCTTGTCCCACCTTGCCTGATATATAGTTTCTTGTGTGCTTTCCTATCCACTTCCTTGAAAGCAGCAGGTGAGTCTCAATGATTTCAATCGCTGGGTTAAAGCTGTGGCTTTCATACCACAGGTGCTCAAAATATGTTTGCTGGAAAGAATTGATTAAAGAAATAGACATATACATACTACAGTATATAAGATAGATAACTAATAAGAACCTACTGTATAGCACAGGAAACTCTTCTCAGTACTCTGCAATGACCTATATGGGAAAAGAGTCTAAAAAAGAGTGGATATATATATATGTATAACTGATACACTTTGCTGTGCAGTAGAAACTAATGCAACATTGTGAATCAACTATACTCCAATAAAAGTTTTTTAAAAAGAGGATGGAATAGGACAAATAAAAAAATAAAATAAAAGAACAGAGTATTTGATAGATGCTGACTGAGTGAATGAGGCAGCAAGGTGGATCTGATGCAGCAAATTAATTTTGAGAATTTCATGCCTTGAAATATTCACCAATCGATCAATGGACCCACAGAACAGATTTTGGAGCAGTATTCATCACTTGCCAATCAAATACAGACTTAAGAATTCTGCCCTGGTCTGTTCATTTCAGCTAAATATGTATCTTAGGCTAATGCAGGCATGAAAGCCACAGCCTGTTTGCCTGGTTCTCTAGGAATAAAGTCAAGAACAAAGAGGGTGAAGGGATGTCTCCTGATGCATTTCATAATATCACCAGAACATTTAAAGATCAATACCTTATTTGACAAAGGAAATAGTATATGAAAATCTATATGATTACTTTATTAAGGCTTTATGTCTACGGGAACAATTTAGGTTTTTTAAAAAGACAGTCCAGGATAGAAAATGTCCAGTTTGATTATTATATCCACAAAATTTAAACATATACAAAGGTAGAAGGATCATATAAGAGACCCCATGCTTACACAACATCACCTCGCTTAGACAACTGTCTACCCATGGCCCATGTTGTCCTCATCTGTGCTCGTGTCACCTCCTCCACCCCAACCCTATTTTCAAGCAAATCCCAGAATTGTATCTTTTTTTTTTTTTTGCGGTACGTGGGACTCTCACTGTTGTGGCCTCTCCCATCGCGGAGTACAGGCTCCGGACGCGCAGGCTCAGCGGCCATGGCTCACGGGCCCAGTCGCTCCGCGGCATGTGGGATCTTCCCAGACCCGGGCATGAACCCGTGCCCCCTGCATCGGCAGGTGGACTCTCAACCACTGCACCACCAGGGAAGCCCCCAGAATCGTATCATTTTATCTATAAATTTATTCATTTATAAACACATTTGGGCAGATTTTTTAATGAATTTCCTCTTATTCATGCTGGCTTCCTGCACGTTTTGGCCACTCCATCATCTTGCTGAAATTTACTGTCTTTTCTTTACCTTATATGGAATTTTGTACTAAAAGACAAAACATAGCAACTAAACATAGAAAAGGCTAAGTTGGCCAGGCTTGTTGAATTTTCCTATTATTTTAATTCGTGTTTTAGGAAGTAGCTGACAAAGTGGAAATATATGAGATTGCACATGAGTTAAAACAATATTTGCATTTTTATTTAGGAGAAAGGAAAGGTCTTAACCACAGGGAAAATATGAGTGAAAAACCAAGCTCTGCTCACTTTCATTTCAGGAACATATTAAATGTTAAGGTAAAACATGTATAATCCAGTTTGAGAAGACACATAGAGAGCTCCCAGGATTAGGGGATATTCTGAGGGAAAACTTCTCATAGGAAGAATTAAGTGAAGGCAAAACTAGAAGTGAGAAACAAGATTTTGTTGAAGATGAAAGTTTGGTCAGAAAATATAAAGCTGTATAGAATACAGTTTCATAAAACGTGAAAATACGAAATGTTTCTTTTGGGCACTACAGTCTTCTCTTTTCATATATATCTGTATACAGTGATTGTAAATGGCCTTCCTCACTACATTAAATATGTCAGTAAAAGTGCACATGATCAGGGTTGGCTGGATTGGAGATGATGATAACACCATTGACAGTTGCCTCTGTCTTTCTGCCATTTCTTTCTGTCTTATTATCTTTAACTATCAACCAGAGCTAATTTATTCACTCAATGGACATGAGTCACAGTACTTTATTCGTAAGGATACCAATTAAATACTTGGAGAATGAAGTAAAATCAATTTCTCCTTTTTCAAACCCAAATCTAGCATTCTAAAATTTATCAAGCTGAAATTCCCTGTTATGTCACTGTTCCAAAGCAGAAAGTGTCTATGCACCTGTTCCATTCATAGACTCATAATGATTTTTAGCTGAATAGAATATATGAGGTGATCTGATTCAGCTCCATGTTTGGACCCAGAAGTCTCTGGATTAAATGAATTGCTAAAGGTCACACAGTTAAAAAATGTCAGTTCAGAGACAAGAAACCAACTTTCCTTCCTTCCAGTTGGTATGCCCATCCCAAATATTATAAAAGATGAAGTGACAAATGAAGAAAATTATTTGATTCTGTTAACTATGGTGGTATACGAATCTGTGCTTTAATAAAGTGACTTTGAATAAAAGTTGTTTCAAGAAGTTATGTGAGTTTTAAGGTTCCCTTCAAGCTCTAACATGATGTATTTATAAGAAGAGGTCCTAGTTTGCATTTTTTTCAAAACAAACAACTTTTTATTGAAGTATAGTTTGTTTACAATGTTAGTTTCTGGTATATAGCAAAGTGATTCAGTTATATATATATTCTTTTTCAGAATCTTTTCCAAGAAAAGTTATTATGAGATATTGAATATAGTTCTCTGTGCCATACAGTAAGTCCTTGTTATTGATCTCATTTGTATATAGTAGTTTGTATCTGTTAATCCCAAACTCTTAATTTATCCCTTTCTCCCCTTCCCCTTTGGTAACCATAAGTTTGTTTTCTATGTCTGTGAATCTGTTTCTGTTTTGTAAATAAGTTCATTTGTACTGTTTTTTAGATTCCACATATAAATGATATCATATGGTATTTGTCTTTCTCTGTCTGACTTACTTCACTTAGTATGACAATCTGTAGGTCCATCCATGTTGCTGCAAATGGCATTATTTCATTCTTTTTAATGGCTGAGTAATATTCCACTGTGTGTGTGTGTGTGTGTGTGTGTGTGTGTGTGTGTATCACATCTTCTTTATCCATTCATCTCCTAGTTTGCATTTAAAAAAATTGAACACTATATTTTTGCATAAACTAACATAATAAAACTTTGCCAAATATTTACAAAAGATAAAATACAAATAGAGGAAAGAAGAGGGGGTCAGGAGTCTGCTCTGGTCTTTATTTTTTTTTTGATATTAGCGAAGGTGATGATATGTTTATACTTGTGCTAAGAACATCAATCTTCCCACATCCTCAGCTTTTGCTCTGAAGACTTCCTAACCTCCCGGACTTAATTAAAACTTGGTTCTACCTTGACTCTACTACCTGCCCATCCACCACCTAGACTCAGAGCTGAGTGTGGAGGGGGTTCCCCTTACTCCCCATGACTATGTTTAGATAATTTCTCCTCCATCCCAGACCATACATCCAGCTTCCAATCGCACATGTAGGTTTTTTACAGGTATAGCAAAATCAGCTGTTCCCAATGCCCATCTGTCTCATCCCACTGTGGAATCTACCTGTGTCCTATGTTCACTGTCTCAGAGGACAATGCCCCAAGTTGCAATTGCCCAAGACAAAACCTGGGAACCATACTCGGCCCCTCCCAACTCACCACATTCAGGCAAATTCAAATTCTGCTGATTCTACCAGATAAATATACCTCCAGTCTGTTTGCTGCTCTCCAAACCGATGGCTCATATTGTGTCCAGTCACTGTCATTTCTTTCATGACCTGGGGCCATAGCATCCCTCACCTTTAGACTCGGACCCTCCTAGTCTATGTATCTGCTTGGTGACAATCTCATGCAAGGGAGTTTTTTCTTTTAGCATCCATACTGCTTTCATAATAGAAATTGAACATCAGGACAACCAAAAGATCTGCTCACAGTAACACAACTCTTGGGTGTTAGAACTAGAGATTCTGACTCCTTACTAGGGTTCCATTAACTTCTGGATGGCCCTTCTGCAGGTCTTGAGATGTGTGCATCTCCTAAGGATAAACAGTGCAAAACCGAGGCCTTACCACAGGATAAAATTATAGGAGGCTCTCAACTTTTAAACACTAATATTCAGCTGCTCAAAGGACAAATTCTGAATCATAATAACAATATTTAGATGCCATTAGTCTACAGTGCTGTGACGTTTTGAGAACCATAACTTCATTGTGTATAGCTTGTTTCCACTTTCCAATTTTTATTTTATTATCATTACAAATCATGCTTGTTGTTTAAGGACTTTAATTTTCAAATTGCTACTGAGTTATTCTTTTGTCAGTTATAATGATCAGTTGCCCATGAAGTCAAATAAAAAGAAATTACAATCAATGAAAGAACATAGTAAATATCTTCATTATTCTTGGCTACACTTTTCCCAGGTCAGAATTATTTCACATATGACAGAACATTAACCAAAGTGAAAATATGTATGTTGCCCCACATACAGGGACCTGCCCATTTTTGCAAGGGCATTGGCTACTGCTCACATTCTAAGGTCAGTGAAAAGTAATCTCATGTTTCACCTGATTTAAACTGGAGAGAGTAAACAAAACAATGGAATGAGTAGTGGGGCATTTTGAGATATGCAGGTTTTGGAGGGGACTTATTGAGCCAACTTCAAAGGGCAGAGATTACAGAAACTAGTTTTTACTTATCCAGGGTTTTATTCATTCTGTGTAACTCAAGTTCATTGTAACTTGATCTATGTTCAGTATTTTTAAAAATCAAAGTATGTTGTCATTTTGGCCTATTTTTAACGTCCCCCTCCCTTTAAAATTTAGAAAATATCTGCGTCCGTATTGGATCTCTGTGCGAGGTTAGCAAATGCAGTGAGAAATTGGGCTTCATTAAAATTTAAAACTTCTGCTTTGTAAAGAACACTTTTAAAAGAATGAAAAGGTAAGTCACTGACTGGGAGAAAATCTTTGCAAAGCACATATATGATAAAGAGCTGGTATCCAAAATGTATAGACATCCCTAAAATCTCAACAGTAAGAAAAACAATTTGATTTAAAAAAATGAGCAGAAGGTCTGAACAGACACTTCACCAAAGAAGATAAACATATGAGGAGATGATCAACACCATATGTCATTTAGGGAACTGTAAATTAAAACAACGAGTTGCCACTACATAACTATTAGAAATGGCCAAAATCCAAAAAACTGACAACACCAAATGCTGGTGAGGATGTGGAGCAACAGGAACTCTAATTCATTGATGGCAGTAATGCAAAATGGTACAGCCTCTTTGGAAGACATTTTGACAGTTTCTAACAAAGCTAAACATACTCTTACCACATGATTCAGAAATCAAGTTCCTTCGTATTTACTCAAAGGAGTTGAAAACTTATGTCCACACAAAAACCTGTATGTAGATATTTATAGCAACTTTATTCATAATTGCCAAAACTTGGAAGCAACCAAGATGTTCTTCAATAGGTAATTGTATAAATAAACTGTCATCTATCTGGACAATAGAATATCATTCAGTGATAAAATGAACTATCAAGCCACAAAGACAGAGGGGCCTTAAATGCATATTGCTGTTAAAGAAGCCAATCTAAAAATACTACATGACTACAACTGTATGACATTCTGGAAAAGGACAAACTATGGAAACAGAAGAAGGATCAGTGGTTGCTAGGGATTCAAGGGGAGGGAGGGAGGGGTGAATAGGCAGAGTACAGAGGATTTTAGGGCAGTGAAACTCATCTGTATGATACTGTAATGGTAGATACATGGTATTCATTATACATTATCAAACCCATAGACTGTACAACACAAACAATGAACCCTATGTAAACTTTGGACTTCAGTTAGTAATGATGTGTCAGTAATGCATCAATTGTAAGAAATGTATCACATTAATGCAACATGTTAATAATAGGGGGAACTGTATGAATGTGTGTGTGTGTGTGTGTGTGTGTGTGTGTGTATGTGTAGGAGGAGGAGGAGGAGGGGGGTAGATGGAAACTCTGTATTTTCTATTCAATTTTCTGTAAACCTAAAAAGGAAGTGTGTGAAATTACATTTCTTCAGAAGATACATTATGAAATTTTGAATATTATATATTGTTTCCTTTGTAAAACAACTTTGCTGAGGTATAATTGGTATACAAAGAATGGCACATATTTAGTATATACAATTTTGTGAGTTTGGACCCATGCAAACACCTGCAATACCATCACACGGTCAAGATAATAGACATCCAACACTTCCCAATTTCCTTGTGTCCCTTTTTTTTTCTTTGTGGTTAGAACACTTAACATGAGATCTGTCTAGCGCCTTCATAAATATTGAAGTGCACAGAACTGTATAATTAACAATTATAGGCACACTGTTGTACAGCAGATCTCTAGAACTAATTCATCTAGCATGACTGAAACTTTATATCTATTGAACAACTCCTCATTTAATATCCAAAATATATAAGATGTTTAATATCTCCTCATAGAATGGGAGAAAATATTTGCAAACCATATATCTGACAGGCATTTTTTTCTAGACCCTTTAAAAGTTCTTGTGTAGAGTTGATTAATTGATTGAGTAAAAAATTTGACTGAAAGGGCAAAAAAGTTAGGCCATCACACATTTCTGTAAACTCACAAAGATAGCAGAGACTTGCTACTTATTTCAATCTTGCCCTCTTGTATGATTCAATATCAAAATATAAATTGAACTGATAATTTTAGTTAGCTTAGGAAAGTGAAGATAGAAGTTTGGAATGATTATGATTGGTAGAGTAACAAAATAATTTGGGGTCCAGTTTTGGTTCAACTAAATTGCCATTTCAAATCAATTTCCTGGTTTCATTTTAATTGAGTTTGATTTACCACATGCAGTTTTCACCATATGCACTTTGCAGTGCACCGGGTAAATTCCAAAAGAAGCCAGCACATTTCAGCTGATATAGTTCAAGTTCAGTTGAAACTTAACACAGTAGAAGCCTTTTTCCTTTTCATGAAAGTTTTTCATGCCTGAATGTACTTTGTGTAATTAGCCAACTGTTTGGAAATTGTCATCTAACTTTCACTTATTTTAATGAAATTTAAAAATCCAAATAATCTGCTTTTGTGTGTCTTCTCAGTCTTCTTAAATTTTTCTTAATGCTTCTTAGGTTTCTCTGATAATTTTCCTTTTTAAATCCAGAGCAGGATTTCTATGTTTGTTAGTAACTGAATTGGAGCTGCTTAAGGAAATGAGAATATCAGGAGAGTTTGTATGTATAACCTCGTGTTTTATTTCATTAATTATCAAAAATTAATGATAAATTTATAAGATGGTATAACACTGGGGGTTTTTTTTCCTTTTAATATAGGACACCTGGTTTCTTCATAATGAATGTATGGTTATTGTGAGTTACACGTTTTTGGTTGTTGTTCTCTGAAGAATATCATATAATATTTTTATCAGCATATTTACCCATCAATTTACTCAAATAAAAGAATTCCAAAATGTCATACGTCATGTATGTCATGTAGTTTAAAGAACTTGAAGATCTCACAATCCATGCCTGATAAAACTTGTGTGGAAAAATTACCCCATACACAAACAAAAACGATCTGATAAAATCAAGTTGTTTTCGCAAGCCATTAGCACAAATGTGAACCTTTGAATCAAAATCATTGACACTTTTTACATGACTCAATTTTTTTTTACTTCAAGTGGAAAGAGAATTTTTAATGTTTGGAACTAAAAACTGAACATGTACACATATGTGGAATTGTTAGTGTTTCTTTAAGCTATGAAGAATCTCCCCACATTTGAAAAAAGTCATTTTGTTTTCATTCACACTTTCATTAATGTGTTCTCATTATAGAAACATCCTATGTTTCCACTCATATAAAATTAAATATGTATGCATATATAGTTATATTAACCCAGATGAGGGTTAATATTCCATTTTAAAGGAACTTTTAATACACTTCTTAGAAGGATTGGCAATTTTCAGGAACAATTACAACATAACGCAAATCAATCAGGGTGATACACCACATCAACAAAAGAAAAGACAAAAACCACGTGATCATCTCAATAGATGTGGAAAAAGCATTTGATAAAATTCAAGATCCATTCATGATAAAAAGTCTTACCAAAGTTGGTACAGAGGGGACATATCTCAACATGATAAAAGCTGTTTATGACAAACCCACAGCCAACATAATACTCAACAGTGAAAAGCTGAAATGCTTAAGCTTTGAATGAATTCAAAATGCTAGACTTCACAATTCAAGTGTAAGCCTAAAAGTCAGCACATCCACTGGGGGGCAGAAGCGCACCAGGAACGCTCACAAGCAGACCAGCCCTGGAACACAGGGTGATGCCCCCAGGAGAAGATGCTGATGCTCCCAGGGAGGACATTGCTGTCCTGTGACTGTCTCCAGCTACGCCCTCTGCGGGCTCACCCACCTGCTCTCCTTTGTGGCAACAGGGCTCATCTGCAGGGTGCCTGGGAGAGCGAGGCCCTCAGCTTCCAGCCAACAGGGCTTTCTCGGAGAGAAGCTGAGATGCCTCAGTATTTGAGCTCTTGTACCACTAGTGCCCTGGCGAGTTAAAAGACCCTGAGTCTCCTTGAGGGTCCCTCTTTTGTTGATATTAGCTGCACAACTGAAGTGTTTGAATTTTACTCAGTCATTTAAGGAAGGCAAAGAAACAAAGGGATGACAAGTTGCTTTTGTTTGTAATACTTTGAAATAGCAGGGGAAAAACAGACAAGGACATACGTTCCTTTTAAGAGAACACAAAGACTGTATTCATCTCTTTCTCTCATTGAAAATACTCTTTACATGTAAGACAAGAAACCACACTGAAATAGTGGTTTGTATCCTTGGCATTAGGGAGAGAATGGTGATTAGTTTAAAGTCGGAGTTGCTGCCAAGCTACAGACTAACTTGGGATAACTTGTCTAGAAGTCAGCATAGATAAAAGAAGTGACCATCCCTAAAGCAGGACTCTTACTATGATGTGCATGGGGATCCCCTGGGGATCTTGCTGAAATGCAGATTCTGAATGAGTAGATGTGCCCATGATTAAGCTATATTTCAGAGCCAGGTATTCAGACAACCTCAGGAGAGAGAAAATAGTCCCATTGTGTGCTTGCTGGGTGAAGAAGCAGGCTTTGTTTTCCTTTTAGGTCCTGGAAGTTAACTGCAGAGTGTAAGGCTTGCTAGTGTATGTACAACCTGCAAGGATTCTTTCAGAACCCTACGTTGTCCCATTGTGTATTGTTGGCAAGCACTCAGGTGTCGCTCTCAAGAGTGACAGTTCAAAAAAAGCAGCAGACTCACAGATCTAGAGAACAAACTAGTGGTCACCCATGGGGAGAGGGAAGGGAGGAGGGGCAATGTAGGGGCAGGGATGGAGAGGTACAAACTATTAGGTATAAAATAAGCTACAAGGATATATATCCAATGTGGGGAAATACAGCCAATATTTTATGATAATTATAAATTGAGTATAATATTCAAAAATTGTGAATCACTATATTGTACACTAGTAACTTATACAATATTGTACATCAACTATACTTCAATTAAAAAAAAGAATGACAGTTCAAAGCGGAGAGAAAGCTGATCTTTTTCTCTGAGCCTCCTTTTAGCTGCTAGCATGCTACTCAGTGCATCTCAACCAGTTCCCTGAAGGAACTGGTTAACTTCAGGGAGAATGAATGAGGGCATGCTAATGAAGAACAATTTCCATTGGCTGGACCTCTACTATGTGCTGGGTGCTTTGTTGAGGACTCTAGATATATCATTTTTAACCCTTTGAGGGAAAATTTGTTAACTCTGTTGTAAAGTTAGTGGGACCAAGACTTGGAGATCATAAATAACATGCCAATGTTCCATAGTTTATAAGGGTCAGAGTTTGTGTCACTTCAGAAAATGATATCCTTGGATATCGTTAAGAATATTAAGGATTTCCATCCCAGCAATGATCTTGTGTCAGTTGCAGTGGCACAGGCGCTGTGATGTCAACGTTGGAGCTGTAACAGGATTGCTGACAAGCAACCATAATGTCTTGCATCCCTGTACTGTATCATTGTCCCTAGCGTTGTGCTCCCCCCACAGTGTGGGAGCTTCCCCAGGCTCCCGCTGCTCTTGGCTTGCATGGTACACTGAATCCCCATGCAGAGATGGAGTGGCCGTGGCGAGCATTTGCTTCCTCAGCTGTTCTCTTGGCTCTTCCATTGCCTCTTGTCCTCTGCTAGCCCCTGGCAAGTGAGCGTGGTGTGCAGACAGGCAGTGTATCTTCAAAGGCAGCAAACACCAAGTCATTTGAAAGTTCATCTATCTCTAGAGCATGGTTGCAGCAACCATTGTGATGATTCCACCAAAATCGTAACAGAGTTTCTTCTTTCCTGTTATTTAAACTCTACCAGATCTGCCCTTACTTACACCCTAGGGCAGTGTTTTCCACACCAGAAGTGCTGTGAAAACCCTAGTGGGCCATGAAGTCACATGACCAGCATTTCCTTTTTTGAAAAAAAAATGAAATGCACTGGAATAGAATTTGAGAATATCAGAGAGCATTCTGCGCAGTGTTATTTCATGGAACTTTTGCTCCATGAATATGTTTCTATGTGGGGCCTGCACTCATTTCCTGTTGCTCCTGCAACAAATTGCCAAACTCTTTAAGGCTTAAAATAACACAGATTTATTACCTTTTAGTTCTGTAGTTAGAACTCTCATTGTGCTAAAATCAAGGTGTCTGCTGGCTTTTTCCTACTGGGGCTGCAGAGAGAGTCCAGATCCAGGCCTTTCCCAGCTCAGGAGGACGCTAACTTTCCTTGGTTTATGCCCACCCCCCCATTCAGAGCAGCAAAGGTGGATTGAGTCCCTTTCACAGCACATCACTCTGACTTTCTTGTCTGGTCTGCCTCCTTCTACTTTTAAGGCCTCTGTGATCACAATGGGCGCACGTAGCACATGGGTAACCCAGAGTGGGCGCCTTGTCTCAAAGTCAATTGATTAGAAGCTTATTTCCCCTTTGACCTTTAACTAACATATTCAAAGTCCTGAATATTCAGATGTAGACTTTTTTTGGGGGGCCATTATGCTACCTTCTACAGGGCTACAATGTAAAAGGGTTTGAAAAATACAGCCTGATGATCAATTATTCTGCCTCAAACATAGCAGGTGGCCTTGAAGTGCTTACCTGTAGTGGTAGACCAGGTTCAAGTTCATGCCTCCCACCTCTTTGATCCTCAATCTGAGGACTATTTTTGGTTTCTACTAACCTGGCCGTGGCCAATCCACTCAGAAGCCTGACTATTGGCCGTAACTCTCCACTTTCTATCTATTCTTTTCCTAAGAACACTTAGGATGATACTGTCACATGGAACACGGAGGTCAAATCAGCATTGTCTTTAAACAAAAAGTCAAGGAGGAAATGAAACAAGGCTACTCTTTTCATAAAAGTAAATCCAAACTCTTGCTCCTGAGACCCTTCCATCTCTCTGTGAATGTTCTTTTCATCTCCATCCATGAGGTTATGGACCCTTCTCACACTTGCACACCCCTTTACATCATGCACTCAAGGGTCATCAGCTTTGAGAATCCCTGTCACTCTATGAGATAAGCAGGGGTTATCAGCCATGGATTTCAGTTGGGAAAAAACAAGATATTAAGTTATTTGAATAAGGTAGACATACCAATGTAGAAAAGTGTGTAAACATTTTGAGTTAACTTGTATTCATTGAGTACTTATTTTGGTCTCAGCTGGGTGCCAAGTGCTATGGGAATATGCAAGTAGATGCCATGGTACCAGTCTCATGGAATTTATAATCTTGTTTGGCAGGTAAGATGTGCATGTGTGTACTCGTGCCTGTGTGCACGTGTGTGTGTATGGGTACATGGACATGTGAAGGTGTGTGTGTGTACGTGTGTGGATGAGTGCGTGCATGTGTGCGTTTGCAAGTATGTGTAAGCACACGTGTATGTATTTGTGCGTGTGCACATGTTAATGTGTGCCCGTGTCAGTGTGCGTGCATGCATGTAACTGAGCGTCAGTGGTAGAAGCATACTCAGGCGTGGACATGCAGCTTTGAATCAAACTGACTTCTCCTCAGTTTCCCTTTCAAGGATGTCCTCTTCTCTAACTTGCTTTGAACACGGCCTGTTTAAACTTTGCAGAAAATCATACCACAGCCTAGTTAGAAGCTGAAACACTAACAGGATTTCTGATTGGCCAGTTAATTAAAACTTATCAAGGGAGACTTTAAGTCCTTTGCTCTTTTTGACTTTTCTGTTTCCTCTTGGAAGAGTCAAAAAGGGAAAAATGTGGACTGCAGGAAGAAAAGAGTAAGCAAACTCTGCTTGGGATGCAAACTTTATTGCAAAGAGTGCCTGCACGATGGTGAGAAGGTGGGATGCTAGAGAGGAGGGTGGGGGGTAATGCGGCCCCGGAGGAGGGGGTGAAGGGCTGGGAAGATCACTTGGATTTGCGGGATAGAGAAACGGGAGCCGCAGGATGTTGCTGGCTGAGAGCATTTTCATCTAAATATTACATCATATGAGCTCTTTCTCCTCCGTCTTCACGGGAGCGGCTGCCGTGGTCCATGCCCTGGAGCTACACACCCTCCAGATGATCGGTCGTCTGGATCAAGGCTCAGGTAGCCTGGCTCGAGGGCATTGCTCCAAAAGATCAAGTCGTGCTCGTGGCAGACGGGCCCTAGAGGATGAGGCTGCCCCAAGCTGGAGTGGGGTGGAGACTCTGACACCCTGGAAGTAGCCGACTGCATTGGTTAGGTCCATGGTTCCCTGGCCCGGGCTGGGAAAGGAAGAGGTCAGACTCCCAGGGTGGCCAAACAGGAGAAAAGAAGAGCGTCCAGGCCAAAAGGCGAATGCAGAGCCAGCGCTTTGTCAATGTGGTGCCCACCTTTGGCAAGAAGGAAGTCCCCAATGCCAACTCTTAAGTCCTTTGTAATCCTGGCTTTCTCTAATAAAGCCACTTAGCTCCATCAAAAAAATAAAATATTACGTCACATGGATATTGGAGAAGACTTTTCACTAATTTAATAGAATCACTTTTTTAGCATATGTTTTCTTCTTGGTGTCCTAACCAAAAAGGAATGAGAAGATTCTACTTCCTGTTTAATGTATATATAAGTACAATTCCTTCACAAATGAATATATGTATATAATATATGTACTTACATTTAACCAAGAATAAAACCATTTGGAAACTAAAGTTTTTAAAAATATGAATTCCTTGTGTTGCCTGCAGAACAAGCTCAGAGTTCTATCCTGAGGACATGATATTTTAAGATCTTTTCCAGATCTAAAATATACCAAGCTCGGATAATGTTAAAAAGAGGCAAGAGCCTGACATCTTTACTGAGTGATACTCTTTAACAAGAGGCTATTTAAGATCATGCCTAAAAGCTGAAGGAAAATCCTCCTGGTGATTTCAACGAATTAGAACACATTAAAGAAAATTTATTTTAGTCAAGTATAGGTGATTTACAATGTTGTGTTAATTTCTGCTGTACAGCAAAGTGATTCAGTCATACACGTATATATACATTATTTTTCATATTCTTTTCCATTATGGTTTAACCACACGATATTGCATAGAGTTCCCTGTGCTATACAGGAGGATTTGTTGTTTATCTATCCTGTATATAATAGTTTGCATCTGCTAACCCCAAACTCCCAGTTCATCCCTCCTCCACCCCGCCCTTGGCAACCACAAGTCTGTTCTCTATGTCTGTGTCTGTTTCTGTTTTGTAGATAAGTAGAACACATTTTTAATTGAGCTCTTATTCTGTGCCAGGCTTTATGTTAAGAGCTGGGTGGGCAGGAAGGAGGAGGAGGAAGAGGTTAGATGTAAAGATGCAAATGCTTGGCATGTAAAAGGCACATAATAAATATCCACTGGACAAGACCCTGCAGTGGATTGACTCATTTTGTGGGGGAGAGGAAGGGGAGGCACTAGGGAGACATACACAGAAATAAGTGGAGATAGATAGAGACTAGATCAGTGGTTCTCAACATTTGCCTGCACATTGGAATCACCTGGGAACTTAAAAACAATACTAATGATCAGATGCCACTCTGAGTGAGTCTGATTTACTGGTTTGAAGGCAAAGAAAAGAGGAGGGAAAACCATGCCCGAGGTCCCAGGAACTTGGAAGAACAAGGCAGTTGGAGAAGTTGGAGAAGGATGAGTGATTTGGAGTAGGTAAAGTGCAGGGTGAGATGATCTTAGCCAGAAGATGGAACTTCTGGAAAGAAGATAGACAGGCGAGGGGCTTCCCTGGTGGTGCAGTGGTTAAGAATCCGCCTGCCAGTGCAGGGGACACGGGTTCGAGCCCTGGTCCGGGAGGATCCCACATGTCGGGGAGCAACTGAGCCTGTGTGCCACAGCTACTGAGCCTGCACTCTAGAGCCCGTGCTCCTCAAAGAGAGAGGCCACCGCAGTGAGAGGCCCGTGCACCACAACGAAGGGTAGCTCCGGCTCGCCACAACTAGAGAAAGCCCACATGCAGCAATGAAGACCCAACTCAGCCAGAAATAAATAAATAAATAAATAAATAAATAAAATTTTTTTTAAAAAGATAGGCAGATAGAGTTCAGCTTCTGAATGACCTGGGTTGCCATTGTAATGAGATGGATTTTCTTCTGCAGCCATTGGAGAGCCAAGGAAGAATTGTAAGGAAGGGACATCAGGAGGTATGTACTTTGGAATGGTAGTGCTGGAATGGGTGGGGTTCATGGTTGGGGAGGGACAGACACCATTGCCAGGAGGCTATTGCATTGGTCCAGGTGAATAAAAGCTTTGGCACTGGGAATGGAGATGGAAAGCCACATTCCGTAAACCCTTCTGGGACAGACTCACACTGTCCTGCTAACCAACTGGCTGCGGTTGACAAGGAAAAAAAGAGGATCCCAAGAAAGCACTAAATTTTCCAGACTATGCTTTCAAATATAAAGATTCCTTTTTAACATCAACTAAGAAACTTCAGGCATCCACATCCTAGTAAGTACAGTTTTAGTATCTGTTGATTGAGAAAATCAGAATAATTGGCAAGCTTGCTCCAGCTGGGGAGGGGTGTGTGTGTGTGTGTGTGTGTGTGTGTGTGTGTGTGTGTGTCCTGCTCTGCCTTCTTGAGACTGGATCTTTTTTATTGGCATTTCTGAGTTATGGCACTCTCTTCAGCAAGGTTCCTTAACAACATGGTTCCTCCTACAGAAGGCTACTCACATTTGTGTGTGGTTTTCATACGTTTGTCTCTTAGAGAGCACTTACTCCTTATTTGTGGTCCTCTCACTTATCATCAACCATTATTCCTATTTTTCTGTCACTGGGCACCAAGTGACAGAAAGGATTTGATTTTGGTCTATGTCTTTCTTTAAAAAAATAGTACGTGTTCATTGTAAACACTTATAAAAGGTAGAAGAGTTGAAGAAGAATTATTCATATCAGACCTCTCTCATACTGTTAGCATCTTAGTTTCAAGTATGCCTTTGGTTCATGCTTATATTTATTAGTAAAGTTTAGAGATGGCTTCCAAAAGGATTTTTATTCTCCCTCTCTATTTTTTCTCTTAACCTTGGATTATGATAATTTCTCCACATGATTATATTTGTTAATGAGATATTATTCCAATAAATCGATTAATAATTTTTTGACTAATGCACCTTTGTTGGACTTTATTTTTTTTCACTTTTACAAATAATGCTACACTGAGAACATTGCATGTAAATCTTGCAAAGTCTGATTCCCTTAAGACAACTACTTAAAAGGGGGATTACTGGGTTAAGGTATGTTTCTTTTTGAAGATCTTTTATATAGATTGCTAAATTCCTTTTCAAAGATTTTGAGCACATTTACTGAGTGTTAGAATATATTTTTCTTATCTTCATAATATATTTTTAAAAATACATCTTTATTGGAGTATAATTGCTTTACAATGTTGCCTCTAGGTCCATCACCTCACTACAAATAACTCAATTTTGTTCCTTTTTATGGCTGAGTAATATTCCATTGTATATATGTGCCACATCTTCTTTATCCATTCATCTGTTGATGGACACTTAGGCTGCTTCCATGTCCTGGCGATTGTAAATAGTGCTGCAATGAACATTGTGGTACATGTTTCTTTTTGAATTATGGTTTTCTCAGGGTATATGCTCAGTAGTGGGAATGCTGGGTAATATGGTAGTTCTGTTTTTAGTTTTTTAAGGAATCTCCGTACTGTTCTCCATAGTGGCTGTATCAATTTACATTCCGACCAACAGTGCAGGAAGGTTCCCTTTTCTCCACTCCCTCTCCAGCATTTATCATTTTAGATTTTTATATGATGGCCATTTTGACTGGTGTGACATGATACCTCATTGTGGGTTTTTTTTTTTAACATCTTTATTGAAATATAATTGATTTACAATGTTGCGTTAGTTTCTGCTGTATAACAAAGTGAATCAGCTATATGTATACATATATCCCCATATCCCCTCCCTCTTGCATCTCCCTCCTACCCTCCCTATCCCACCCCTCTAGGTGGTCACAAGCACTGAGCTGATCTCCCTGTGCTATGCAGCTGCTTCCCACTAGCTATCTATTTTACATTTGGTAGTGTATATATGTCAATGCTACTCTCTCACTTCATCTCAGCTTACCCTTCCCCCTCCCTGTGTCCTCAAGTACATTCTCTACGTCTGCATCTTTTTTCCTGTCCTGTCCTTAGGTTCATCAGAAACAGTTTTGTTTTTTAGATTCCATATATATGTGTTAGCATATGGTATTTGTTTTTTTTCTTTCTGACTTACTTCACTCTGTATGACAGACTCTAGGTCCATCCACCTCACTACAAATAATTCACATTTGTTTCTTTTTATGGCTGAGTAATATTCCATTGTATATATGTGCCACATCTTCTTTGTCCATTCATCTGTCGATGGACAATTAGGTTGCTTCCATGTCCTGGCTGTTGTACATGTCTGTCTGTACCTGGCCTGGTACATGTCTCTTTCTGAATTATGGTTTCCTCAGGGTATATGCCCAGTAGTGGGATTGTTGGGTCATATGGTAGTTCTATTTTTAGTTTTTTAAGGAATCTCCATACTGTTCTCCATAATGGCTGTATCAATTCATATTCCCACCAACAGTGCAAGAGAGTTCCCTTTTCTCCACACCCTCTCCAGCATTTATTGTTTGTAGATTTTTTGATCATGGCCATTCTGACTGGTATTAGGTGTGAGGTGATACCTCATTGTAGTTTTGATTTGCATTTCTCGAATGATTAATGATATTGAGCATTCTTTCATGTGTTTGTTGGCAGTCTGTATATCTTCCTTAGAGAAATGTCTATTTAGATATTCTGCCCATTTTTGGATTGGGTTGTTTGTTTTTTTGATATTGAGCTGATGAGCTGCTTGTATATTTTGGAGATTAATCCTTTGTCAGTTGCTTTGTTTGCAAATATTTTCTCCTATTCTGAGGGTTGTCTTTTCATCTTGTTTATGATTTCCTTTGCTGTGCAAAAGCTTTTAAGTTTCATTAGGTCCCATTTGTTTATTTTTGTTTTTATTTCCCTTACTCTAGGAGGTGGGTCAAAAATGATCTTGCTGTGATTTATGTCATAGAATGTTCTGCCTATATTTTCCTCTAAGAGTTTGATAGTGTCTGGCCTTACATTTAGGTCTTTAATCCATTTTGAGTTTATTTTTATGTATGGTGTGAGGGAGTGTTCTAATTTCATTCTTTTACATGGAGCTGTCCAGTTTTCCCAGTACCACTATTTGAAGAGGGCTGTCTTTTCTCCATTGTATATTCTTGCCTCCTTTATCAAAGATAAGGTGACCATATGTGTGTGGGTTTATCTCTGGGCTTTCTCTCCTGTTCCATTGATCTATATTTCTGTTTTTGTGCCAGTACTATACTGTCTTGATTACTGTAGCTTTGTAGTATAGTCTGAAGTCAGGGAGTCTGATTCCTCCAGCTCCATTTTTCTTTCTCAAAATTGCTTTGGCTATTCAGGGTCTTTTGTGTTTCCATACAAATTGTGAAATTTTTTGTTCTAGTTCTGTGAAAAATGCCATTGGTAGTTTGATAGGGATTGCATTGAATCTGTAGATTGCTTTGGGTAGTAGAGTCATTTTCACAATGTTGATTCTTCCAATCCAAGAGCATGGTATATCTCTCCATACGTTTGTATTGTCTTTAATTTCTTTCATTAGTGTTTATAGTGTTCTGCATATAGGTCTTTCTCTCCTTAGGTAGGTTTATTCCTAGGTATTTTTTTCTCTTCGTTGTAATGGTAAGTGGGAGTGTTTCCTTAATTTCTCTTTTTGATTTTTTGTTTTTAGTATATAGGAATGCAAGAGATTTCTGTGCATTAACTTTGTATCCTGCTACTTTACCAAATTCATTGATTAGCTCTAGTAGTTTTCTGGTGGCATCTTTAGGATTATCTATGTATAGTATCATGTCATCTGTAAACAGTGACAGTTTTACTTCTTCTTTTACAGTTTGGATTCCTTTTGTTTCTTTTTCTTCTCTGATTGCTGTGGCTAAAACTCCCAAAAGTATGTTGAATAATAGTGGTGAGAGTGGGCACCCTTGTGTTGTTCCTGATCTTAGAGGAAATGGTTTCAGTTTTTTACCATTGAGAATGATGTTGGCTGTGGGTTTGTCATATATAACCTTTATTATGTTGACGTAGGTTCCCTCTAAGCCTACTTTCTGGAGAATTTTTATCATAAATGGGTGTAAAATTTTGTCAAAAGGTTTTTCTGCATCTACTGAGATGACCATATGGTTTTTCACCTTCAATTTGTTAATATGGTGTATCACATTGATTGATTTACATTTACAGAAGAATCCTTGCATTCCTGGGATAAACCCCACTTGATCATGGTGTATGATCCTTTTAATGTGCTGTTGGATTCTGTTTGCTAGTATTTTGTTGAGGATTTTTGCATCTATGTTCATCAGCGATATTGGCCTGTAGTTTTCTTTCTTTGTGACATCTTTGTCTGGTTTTGGTATCAGGGTGATGGTGGCCTTGTAGAATGAGTTTGTGAGTGTTCCTCCCTCTGCTATATTTTGGAAGAGTTTGAGAAGGATAGGTGTTAGCTCTTCTCTAAATGTTTGATAGAATTCTCTCATGAAGCCATCTGGTCCTGGGCTTTTGTTTGTTGGAAGATTTTTACTCACAATTTCAATTTCAGTGTTTGTGATTTGTCTGTTCATATTTTCTATTTCTTCCTGGTTCAGTCTTGGAAGGTTGTGCTTTTCTAAGAGTTTGTCCATTTCTTCCAGGTTGTCCATTTTATTGGCATATAGTTGCTTGTAGTAATCTCTCATGATCCTTTGTATTTCTGCGGTGCCAGTTGTTACTTCTCCTTTTTCATTTCTAATTCTGTTGATTTGAGTCTTCTCCCTTTTTTTCCTGATGAGTCTGGTCAATGTTTTATCAATTTTGTTTATCTTCTCAAAGAACCAACTTTTAGTTTTATTGATCTTTGCTATTGTTTCCTTTATTTCTTTTTCATTTATTTCTGATCTGATTTTTATGATTTCTTTCCTTCTGCTAACTTTGGAGGTTTTTTTGTTCTTCTTTCTGTAATTGCTTTAGGTGTAAGTTTAGGTTGTTTATTTGAGATGTTTTTTGTTTCTTTAGGTAGGATTTTATTGCTATAAAATTCCCTCTTCGAACTGCTTTTGCTGCATCCCATAGGTTTGGGGTTGTCATGTTTTCATTGCCATTTGTTTCCAGGTATTTTTGATTTCCTATTTGATTTCTTCAGTGATCTCATGGTTGTTTAGAAACATATTATTTAGCTTTCATGTGTTTGTAATTTTTTACAGTTTTTTTCCTGTAATTGGTATCTAGTCTCATAATGTTGTTGTTGGAAAAGGTGCTTGATATGATTTCAATTTTCTTAAATTTAACGAGGCTTGATTTGTGAGCCAGGATGTGATCTATCCCAGAGAATATTCCGTGTGCACTTGAGAAGAAAGTGTATTATGCTGGTTTTGGATGGAATGTCTTTTAAATGTCAGTTAAGTCCGTGTGGACGAATGTGTCATTTCATGCTTGTGTTTCTTTATTTATTTTCATTTTGCATGACCTCTTCCCATTGGTGTAAGTGGATGTTAAATTCCCCTACTATTATTATGTTACTGTCGATTTCCCCTTTTATGGCTGTTAGCATTTGCCTTATGTATTGAGATGCTCCTATGTTGGGTGCATAAATATTTAAAATTGTTATAGCTTCTTCTTGGACTGATCCCTAATCATTATGTAGTGTCCTTCCTTGTCTCTTGTAATAGTCTTTATTTTAAAGTCTATTTTGTCTGATATGGGTATTGTTACTCCAGCTTTCTTTTAATTTCCATTGCATGGAATATATTTTTCCGTCCCCTCACTTTCAGTCTGTATGTGTCCCTAGGTCTGAAGTGGGTCTCTTGTAGACTGCATATGTACAGATCTTGTTTTTGCATTCATTCAGACAGTCTGTGTCTTTTGTTTGGAGCATTTAATCCATTCACATTTAAGGTAATTATCAAAATGTATATTCTTATTTCCATTTTCTTAATTGTTTTGGGTTTGTTTTTATAGGTCGTTTTTTTTTTTTCTTGTGTTTCCCACTTAGAGAAGTTCTTTTAGCATTTGTTGTAGAGCTGGTTTGGTGGGGCAGATCCATAATGTTTTATAATGGTAATCAAAGTTTCTTCTGACCTACACTGAAATTGTTTTAAGCAAGAAAGATTAATCCAAAAAAGTACATCTATGCTGAGAAAGCCATGGGAAAAAGCAACCATGGGAAGAAAACATGAATAGGGTATTATATAGCCTGGTAAATGGATACAGCAGATTCTTATATTTTTATATTAATGAAGGGAATCACTGACAAATATTTTTTAAGAAGTAGAGTTTATTAACTCAGTGGCCCTTCAGTAGGTTTGCCCCATGATTTTGGGTGGCAAGGAATCTTACTTACTGAGTAAGGAATGATCATTTTTGTTGGCGGAACATAATTGATCATCCAGATAACTTGGGCCCAGGTAATATCCTTCTTTGAAAGATAATTCAAATCAACCTATACATTTCTTGGGAAGCCTTGAAAATTTGTGAAGCTAACAAGTGTCTGGATCTGGTTTATTTAATCTAAGACACAAACAATGCATCTGGCAGATGTCCTCATGCTGTGCCTGCTGTTCTGACCACAGAGGAGCTTTCCCATCGTGAGTTGTGCTGGACACACTTCGAACCATTTATATCATGTATCTGGCATCCATAATTCATCTCTCTGGCCACACATGTTTTGTAATGATAGGACAATAGAAATATGGCTCTAGTCTTTGTACCTTTGTTTGCAACCTTCTTTTCTCCCTGGGAATATTTGCTCTAAAGTCATTTTCTCTTATTATGGAAAAACCATGCATGTAGGAGAAAATGAAATCTTATTTTAAAATAAAATTTACCACCATTCCCCAACAGTCACTTATATCTTGTTCACCCTTTCCAGCTTAAAAATTTCCCAATTTTTTTAATCTTTCTTTCAGGGTTCCAACAAAATCCTCACTGATACCTATAATACCAAAATTCTGATGGTAAGCAAAATTTCTGAGGTGTTTCTCTAATCTGGGAACACAGAGTTTTGTGTATGGCCTCAATCAGTAGTTCCTTATTCAATATGCCTGGAACTATAATTTGAAGGCACTAGAGCTTTTAGAATATCTCCAAACTATTTAGAATGGAAAATTACCACTTAGAAAATAGCAATCCTAAAAACCCACTCTGGACATGTCACCTCCCTAAACAACAGAAATGTTATTCAATATATTGAAGAAGATTTTTCTAAGAGTTTCTAGAATTCAATATTTCTCCTTTTTGAATCTCCAGATTATTATTATTATTATTATTATTTTGCGGTATGCGGGCCTCTCACTGTTGTGGCCTCTCCCATTGTGGAGCACAGGCTCCGGACGCGCAGGCTCAGCGGCCATGGCTCATGGGACTAGCTGCTCTGTAGCATGTGGGATCTTCCTGGACCGGGGCATGAACCCGTGTCCCCTGCAATGGTAGGCGGACTCTCAACCACTGCGCCACCAGGGAAGCCCTTCCCCAGATTATTTTTATCACATCTTTTTATGACACTTAAACTTTTCTTGGGGTATGGGAATTATTTCACTATAGGCTTTATCTCCCAAGGCCGGGCACCATCTGATTCACACCTCTGCTTAGCCTTCTGTAACTGAACACAAGTTCCTATGCCCAAGGCACAGTGAGGCTGAACAAACTGAAGCGTTGGAGTCTGGATCAGAGAAAGTTTTATTTCAGGGCCATGCAAGGAGATGGGTGGTTGTACCCCCAAAACCCCATACTCCCTGATGGGTTTCAGCAAAGCACTTTTAAATGTAAGGTGAGGGAGGGGTGTGGTTAGTTGTTGCAAAGTTCTTGGTGCAGGAATCCTTTGTTCTTGCATCTGTCCATGTAGGTCAGGTCAGAGAAGACCAGTGTTATTCTCTGTTCTGCAATTTTTTTATCTATATATGAATGGAAAAGTGTTAAACCTTTAAAGGTCATAGCCTTGAGAATGGGCTGGCCTGTATATTTCAGGCTATAGGCAACATTCTTTTACAAAAGGTACAGAGCCAGCATGACTAAGCACAGGCAACAGAGCTCAAAGGTTAAAGCAAAAGGAACAGATCTAATATGGAGTCAGATTTGTTCTTCCCTATTACATTTCCATGTAGTCTGTGCTCAATTAGTGCAAGGATTGGGGACTTCCTTAATAATACTGATTTATCATTTCTTATCTTTTCAACCTTAAACCAAGAGATAGCCACGCAACTCAGAGGTCCTGAAGGTGCTGTCCCAGGTTAACAGCAGGAGATATTGACTAAGGATAAAGAGGACATGGATAATTTAGTACAATAATGGCAAAACATTCACTGCTTATGATGAGGAAGAAATCAGCAGAATTGGACATTTTATTTTTACAAAACTCTGAAAGTATTCTTGAAGTCTAGATCTCACATAGCATGAGTGCTTTTTGGGTTGAAGAACCCGTTGGTGGTGGTTGGGGATGAAGTTTCTTCCTTAATTTTTCTCATTACTACACTATTTAAAAAAATCTTTCTTAGTGCCCTCCCATAGTTTTTACCATGTGTGCGTTAAATGTGAAATGGCTTTGTATAAAAGTAACTTTATAAGTGTTATTTGACATTGTTATCCATTTAAAGGTAACTATATTCAAAGACATATAAAGGCTCCCATTTTCTTTCTTTCTGTCAGAGCCACCATGACAGGATGTGGTCCTGTGTCTGAAGTCTTCCCAGCTGGGGACACCTGGGCTGTGAAAGCTGCAGAGAATACAGAGGGCAGGGATGCTGAGGTACAAGCATTGTAGGAGAGAGATTATGGTGTGGTGGAAATATGCCTTATAGTCAGAGAGACTGGGGTAAGTTATTTCACCCCTTTGAGCCTCAGTTTCCTCCCTTGTTGAACGGTGATAACAAAATGTCTCTCATATGCAAGATCATGGGTGTTAAGTCCTGACCTGGTCATACAATGTGCAAGACACAAGGTTTACCATCCTTCTTCCTTAGATGCCTGTGGCCTTTGACTGGGTTTCATTCAGCATATTGCAGTCACCTCCTAAAATGCTGAGTCCTTCAAGGGTAGGGATTGTCTCTGATCTGCTTTCCATCTCCAGTGACCACTTTAGTTCCCAGCAGAAATTTGGAAGCTCTGTAAGTGGCAGTTACACTGAATTACACTCAATTGTGTAAAAGAATCCACAATAATATCAGGCATTTGGAGAAGCTTTGGGAAACTTGGAAAGAAGAACAGAACAATAAAAGCCTGGTCCTATGCCACTGATTAAAACTTATCTGGATAGTTTGGGGCTTAGTCAATACCTGTTGAATGAGTGATATTAAAAAGAACATTTGTAAGTGAGCACCATAAGAAAGGTAAGTGGAATGGAGATTAGGGGACCTAGCTGAGGGCTTGGCATGTGTTGGACACTGAATAAACAGTCACTGAATCCATGAAAAAGTGATTAAGTAAATAGAAGACATACAACTAACTCATGGATGGTAGTTAAGTAAAACATTATTTGGAAGGTAATGAGTGTAGGGCAAGGTGGTAACCATTTGTATGTCACCTGCATTTTGTGTGTGTGTGTGTGTGTGTGTGTGTGTGTGTGTGTGTGAGTATAACAGGGAGAGAGAGGTTGGGGGTGGGGAAGGAAGGAAGGAGGAGGGAAGGGATGTCCAGATGAACCATTGAGGGGATTGAGTGATTTATCAGGCTGAGTTTCCTTTCATTGCTGTTAAACATGAATTCAGGTTATTGAAGGAGGTTGGTAGTCTCAGAGACAAAGGGAGAATTCTCACCTGACTCAGACAGTGAGATACAAAGCTATCTTGGTGGACAGAGGAAGAGACTGCCCCTTGTTCTTGCTAGCATCTCTTGTGAGCCCAGCTGCTTGCAGACAGTATTGTTCACCAGTGTAAATTAAGAGAAAGGAGAAAAGCTTATTTGATTTTTAAAGCAATCAAATGAACAGAGCTTTTATTTTGCACCTGAGGTTTGTGAGTCATCTGTAAGTATTTCCAGTGTTTTTCCTGCACAAGCCTGCAGTTATCAAATCTTGCAACAGGCTCTGAATGGTTCTCTTGAGGACTGCAGCAGAGAGGAGTGGCTGCTGCCTCCTGGCTAAGAGAAAGACACTCTTCGCCCTGCTGCTGCTCTACGCGATTCCAACAACTACCGGGGTCCGGGCAGAATTGCCAGCAGCCAACACTGCTGCCAATAAGCCCAGAGATGCCCCTCACCCTTCTTCTACTGCCACGAATCCTTGGCTCAGGGCTAAGAACTTGATTCTCCTGTCTAAGAACTGGGAGATGAGAGGATTCTATTACTATGTCCAGGGAGGAGGTGGTTAGAGAATCGGAGGTCTTCAGGTGTTTAGGGGGGCTGTGGAGGTTCACTTGGTCCCCAGGCATTGGCATGATGTGGGGAGTCCCTTCCATTCCCCAGCCTCAATGTCTTCATCAGGATTCTTGTAAAATGTACAGCGCTTTTCATTGTTCTTGTGAAATGTACAAAGTGGTGTGCATGCTCAGTGTGTATATTTCATACTGTGCAGATTTGGAGGCAGGGGGCAAGGGCATGGGAAGAGGGGAGCCTCCTGGGCTGTGATCAGGAGTTTGGCCTGTTGTGGGGACAATGGGGTGCAGAGTTTATAGGCTCCTCTGCAGGCAGCACATCCTGAAAGGAAGGGACAAGGAGGGATAAACCTACAAGAATGGACTTCTTTCTTTCTCTCTCCAACACCCACTCCCGTCACATCTCCTGTTCCCTTTTGGCTTCTACACAGGCCCGTGTCAACTCAGATGCTCGTTGAGATCATGAAGTGTAACCCCCAGGCAGTTATTTCAGGGTTTTTCAAACACCACTCCATTGATTCTAGCCTATTCACATCAGCGGAGATACGGACTTAATACCCAGGGGGAGGATGGCGGGGGTCAGAATGCTAATGGGAAAGGAAGATGAAAACTGCTGGGGCTCGTTTAATTTTGTGTTTGCCAAATGGAAAACATACAAAAGAAAACTGCAATCTAAGCCACACCAAATATCCATAATTGTAAAATAAAGTCCAGATTGAGGACAGAAATTGCCACTTTGAACAATATTATTCTTTCATGCTCCAACACATAAAAGATGCTCCAGAGGTCTTTCATTTCGACCAGAATTATTTAAAGACATGAGAATTCACTTAAAATCACTTAAGTAGGATCCCTGTTGCCTTTGTTTAATTAATACAATATCATTCCCTTGTCAGGTGTATAAATATTAGTCCGTGCCTTGTTCATCACCTTCACATCTTATCTGAATTCACAAACAATTATTGGCATTGCTGTAGTCCATGTGCTTATCTGGAACTTATTTAGTATTCTCTAGTTGTTTTTTTTTTTGCGATACGCGGGCCTCTCACTGTTGTGGCCTCTGCCGTTGCGGAGCACAGGCTCCGGACGCGCAGGCTCAGAGGCCATGGCTCACGGGCCCAGCCACTCCGCGGCATGTGGGATCTTCCCAGACCGGGTCATGAACCCGTGTCCCATGCATCGGCAGGCAGACTCTCAACCACTGCGCCACCAGGGAAGCCCAGAATTCCCTAGTTTTAACAAGGATATTTAATGTCTGAAATGACTTACCCAAAAGGTGATTAAAAAGTAGTAGGTGGATTTCTAAGATCAAGGAGTTTCAGGACATTTAAAAAATCTGCTACACGGTTGTAAAGTATTTACATGAATTGGCATATTTTTATAAATTATTGTTCCAATATTAATAGAAATGACTAGTGCATATGATACACATGACACGTACATAGTGGTGATAATAAAAACCCTCTTGATTAAACAAAATACCTGTTAAAGTTTTGCCAGTTGTGGTAACAAACAAGTCTCCAGATGTATAATGGGCCAGAGATCACAGAGGTTAAATTCTCACTCATGTAAAGTCTGAAACAGGGAATCTTGATTGGCAGGGAGCTCTCTTCCAAATTTTGATTGGGAACCCAGGTTTCTTCCGTTTGGGGGTTCTCCCCTCTTCAACAGTGGTTTCCCAGGTTGCTGGGCTCATCACCATCAAATCAGTGCAAAGGGAAATAGGAAGGATCACGCACAAGAGTTTTCTCTGGATCAGGAACAATCCATTGGCTAGAACTCAGGCTGTGTCCTTAGGACGATAAGGATGCAGGTTTGATGAAGAGCGAGACAGTTTTTGCCACCTTAGCCCATTGCTAGCACTCAATCAGTTTTGACTACTATTAGTATTATTATTTTGAATGTCAATGTAGGCTTTCATAACATCTTTATATTTCAGGAGATATGAAGGATAAAACATCTTGTGTGTATGAACGTGTGCCAAATTGAGAACCAAGATTGGTAATCTAGATCCCTATTTGTAGGAGAAGTTGAAGAGGACACTCATGATCTGTTCTTTAGACTGAAGTCAAGCTTAAGTTAACTGGATTTTTAAAGTAACTATGAACATTCAGGCCTTGGCTGTATGTTATGGAAAGTATATAGACATGACTGTGTCGATAGGAACTATTAAAGTCAACTTCACAAAGGAAAAGAATGGTGAAATTGTTTCCTTTTCTTGGACATAGTTTGATGGAGATAATCTTCATCAAATACATTCTTTAAGGAATAAAAATGATTCTTAAAATGAGTTAAATAAAGCACTGTCCTTTATTATTCATTTCCTTTAGATACTATAAAAGAAAATGTTACATGTGGGTAGAAATTCCTCATATCTATTTATCTATCTTTCTATCTGGGTATGTATTTATGATCTATGTATGTATCTATGTATCTATCCTCTATGTATGGATGGAGGCATGCATGTATCATCTATGCATGCATGAATGTGTATATGTATGTATGTGTGTTTGTATATATATGCATGTGTGTATATATGTATCTATTATCTATGTATGTGTGTACTGTGTATCTATCTTCTAGGTATGTATGTATGTATGTGTCTATGTATATATACATGTATTTATGTATCTATCTGTCTAAATGAGCCTTACCCGAAAAGATTCATGTACTCAGGTACTTTTTCTTTCAAAGGAGAGCAGCCATTTTGGCATAACTGGAGATTTTGCACTGCAGCTGGAGCAGGAGTCAGCAAACATTTTCTGTAAAATGCCAGGTAGTAACTCTTTCAGGCATAGAAGGTCATCCAGTCTCTGTCAGTTGTAACTACTCAATTGCGCTATTTTAGTGTGATAATATCTGTAGATAATGTGTAAATAAATCCTTGGGACCACGTTCAATAAAGCTTTATTTACAAACACAGGCAGCAGCCTGGATTTGGTCTGTGAGCCAAGTTTACAGACTTCTTGCTCCAGAAGGTCAGTACTTTCTAAAAAGTTTACATTTGCTAATTTTATGTTAGATGTTTATGACATTTTTGAAGTTGATATCTCTCTACAGAGTTTAGAATTTTACTTCGCTTTGATTTTTCGTGGGAAGCATCACCATGATCTAAGATAACATTGACTAATTCACTATGTCTTTTGTCATCAGCATTAATGAAGCTGTATGTCATCATTGTGTTGGATGCTCTGTTAAACCACAGGCCTGGAAAGGCTACTGGTTGCCCAGAGTCAAACTGCCCCATTAAAAGCACTGGGAGAAAGTCTTCAGTGACTGCTAGAGAAGATCCCTTTAAGCTTTTCTTATTAAATTTAGTCTTTAATGAAACTTTATTTTTTAAATTATTAAATTTAATTTTATTTAATATTATAGTTGATTTACTATGTTGTGTTAGTTTCAGGTATACAGAAAAGTGATTCAGTTATACATATATCCATTCTTTTTCAGATTCTTTTCTCATTTAGTCTATTACAGAGTATTGAGTAGAGTTCCCTGTGCCATACAGTAGGTCCTTGTTGATTATCCATTTTATATATAGTAGTGTGTATATGTTAATCCCAAACTCCTAATTTATCCCTCCCCCTTTAATGAAACTTTAGTTGTAATATTTGCTTAATTTTCTTCTCACTGGTAGATGGAATTTAATTTTCTTACTTCAAAAGTCTTTCACTGTAAGACTCCAGGTAGCATCAATCATTTTATTTCATATTTTCAAACTATCTATGAGGGGATTGTTTCTTAAAATATTGTCATCTGCAAGTCGAGTGAAAAAATACAAAACAACCCTGTGCACCCAGCAGAAACCTAGAAAGAGACCTAATTAAATTAAATGATACAGGTGAAAGTAGGCCTACTGCCTAGTGAATTAAGGTGGTGTTATCTGTCACATATGGGAACCATCAGATACAGAGTCTTTAAATAAACAGATTTGGAATTATGATACCTCTAGAATTCATGTATGTATCACATGTTTTGGAACTAGACCTTAGTCTTACCTTGCAGTGGTGTGGGGGCCTCCTTGTCTCTCCTTGGGTTAGGCCCTTCTCTAGGTGGGGGTGGGGAGAAAGGAAGGGAAAGAATGGTGTCTTTGTTGTAGCCCTTGAGATGCTGGTCCCTGCTTTTTCTTGGACTAACACTAACCAGCCTCTGGTGACTCATGTGTGAAAAGCAAGCACACTCTGGCTCCTCAGCAAGAACTTGCATGATTCTACAATCTCTTCCAACTCCCCATGTAGCATCTGCCCAGGGCAGGCCACCCCAGAGCCTCTGGTGCCTGGGGTTCCCATCAGGAGTTGTGGGATGTCCACTTGACCCATAGGGAACTACACATTCCTTATTTTTCCAAGCAGCCTGAAGACTGTTTCATTGCCAACCCTATCTTAGCCCTATCTTGCTCCAGCTGTCTTCTCCTCCTGCTCAAATAAGCACAGTGGGAAATTGACGAGACCTCTGTGGGAAGCAGACACCCACTGTGAAACGAGGTGCCAGCCTCCTCTTCATGAGGCATCTCCAAACTCTTGCATAGTCTCTCCCTCCCTGGTTGGTGAGAAGTACCTTCCCTTCCCCATGTGTAGATAAAAGAAAGATCCATCAAGAACCACTGATGACTCCTGGGCAGCACGAAAGTCCTACTCGACATCCTGTTTCAGTGTTGGATGAGGTTCATCGTGGTGGTGAAGGATCGAAGTGGATAGATTAGAAATATTTGGGACATGATATTGACAGGACTTGGTGAGTAAATTAGCAGAGTAGATTAGGTATAGGGAGTAAAGGAGATGGGGATGAGACAAGGAGAACCCAAGAGTAGGGCAGGTTGGGGGTTCATTATCACAAATTCAGGTTTTGGTATGTTGCGTTCTACATGCTACCGCAGGCACTGAGATGGAAATATTACACTGGCAACTAGTTACTTGTGCTTCAGAGGCCAGGTCTTGAAGCAGATATGCATCCATGAGTCTTGTGAATAAGGTCTTCTAGGGAGACAGTCTAGGGTGAAAAGAGATGGTCTAGAATTGACCTTGGAGGAGCTCTGACAATTAATATTTGGTGGAAAGGGATAGCATTCCAAGGAGATGGAGAAGAAGCAGTCAGAGGGGTAGAAGGAAAACCAGGAGATGGTTTCCAATGTGGTCAAGATGCTTAAGTCAGAGGGAAGTGCTGGGATCGGGAGTGAGTGGTGGATGGGTGACTTGTGTTTAGCCTAGTTATGCCACTTCCACAGATGCAGGAGGACATTAACTAAGTGGAAATGCAAATGCAAATGGAAGCAGTATGGAACTTGTGGATTTTTCTGGAATGTTCATGCTTCTAAATAAAAATTCATTTCAGCTGTTTGCTTCCCATGTGTGTTATAATCAATTCCAGAGAGATTTCATTTATCATAAAGACAATGATTTATGTATCACAAGGGAAACATTATAAACCGTGGGATAGTCCCATTAAGGAATATACTTTTATCCTTTATAGATTTTTAAAAATCTTTGGGTGTGTGAGTGTGTGTGTGTGTGTGTGATTCTCTTTATAAAGCTAATGTTATCATTTGATTTCTAATAGTGTCTCTTATGCTATGTGCTGGGTTAATGATCAAATATCAAGAAAATGTTTAAATAACTGGTTGAATTATATAAAGCTTATTATAAAGAGAATGGTAAGCAGCTGTTTTCCATTTCTCCTGATAGAAAACAAGAACACAGCTTCATCTCAAGCCATAGAAACTTGGGTAACAGAAGAAAAATGGACTTTTGCCTAGAACAGAATGAACAATGGCGGGTTCCTGGAGTGTAGAATAACACATGGCTTAACAGGACCATGATTTGGGGACTTTTTGGGGCATGTTCTTGGCTTCCATGGCTGTGGACATTGCTACAAGTGGGACTTCCTTTTGAAATACACACAGTTCTTAACTTCTCTGCTTTAAGCATCCATCCACCCTGAAGTTGGCAAAGCTTCTACAGTCTGATACCAATGTACTTTTTAAGCCTTATTTCCCATTTCTCCCCTCGGTTCCCTATTTCAGGAAAACTTCAGTCTCCAAATATGGCCTTTGTGCCACTTTCAGACTTTTCTCTAAATCTTTGGAATATCTGACTCGATGTCATTTCTACCATGGAAACTTCCAGAACACCCAAATAAAATGTGACCTCTCCTTCTTATTGATTTCTTCAGGCTTTCTTGAAATACCATTTATTTGAAGCTTATTCATTCTTTCAATAAATGTTTATTGAGTATCGATGGTGTCAGGCTCTATATTTGTGATGGGTGCTGGGATAAAGCAGTCCTTTCTTTTCTGGAGTTTGCATTCCTGTGGCAGGCCAGTGGTTGATGACTCCATGCTTGGAGACCAGTTTTCCTGGTTTGCATCCTGTTACTCTCGAGCTGTGTCATCTTGTTGAAAGTTTTGTATTTCTAGGCATCAGTGTCTTCATCGGAAAACTGGAAATAAATCACAACTACCTGAATTAACCAGACACATGTCTTCACCTTCCTTTCTAACTGGAGCTGTCCTGGTGACATCTTGTCTTCTTCCCCTGGGCATGGAGCCAGGCTGTGGCCACAACGATAGACCTGGGTCCTGCAGAGTGGCTGCTTCTGGTCTAATTGGAGCTGGGATGGACTTTTCAGAGATATAGCAATTAGTTCTCTTCTGCCTCTCTTGAGTATCTCTTGATTTCCTGAAAGCACCCAGCTTGTTACAAAGACGTGGCCAGCTCTGTATCAACGTCCCTCTTATATGTCTCTCTTCCTCCCTGCCACCCTTGCCCTCTTCTTACCCTCCTGCTTCCCTGGCATTGCCCACCTAATACAGGGCTAGCGTATATATTTTGGGCTCAGGCTGTTTTCTAAGGGAAGCTTGGATGAGGATACCACTTCAATGGCTTATTGTGAGGATTTGAAGGGAAGTGCCCAGAACAGTACCTGGCATAGAGTAGATGATAAACGCTAGCTAGTATTCTTGTGGGAAAAGTAAATGAGAAAGGAAGGTCTAGGTTTAGGGAAGGAGGGTTCTCTGAGGATCTTCAGAAGAAAGGCTGTCTAAGCCAAGACCTAAAGATTGAGTGGATGGGACACATACACCAGGTGGATAGGAGATTGGATATGGAGATTGGGATTGACATATACACACTACTATATATAAAATAGATAACTAATAAGAATCTACTGTATAGCACAGGGAACTCTTCTCAATACCCTGTAATGACCTATATGGGAAAAGAGTCTAAAAAAGAGCAGATATATGTATATGTATAACTGATTCACTTTGCTGTACAGCAGAAACTAACATTTTAAATAAACTCTACTCCAATAAAATTTTTTTAAAAAAAGAAAGCCTGAGGATAAGAAAGAGGCTATGTTTGAAATGGATACATTAATAATTAAAATTCATGTCTGCTTTATTCAGTTATGGTTCCTTGTATATTTGCATTTTACAGGACAGTAAAGTTGATCTTTCCCAGTCCTCTTGTAGTTCTGGATAATGACATGTGAGGGTTGACCTGTGTCACTTCTAGCTGAGGCAGGGTCAAGTTCAAACGCTTCCTCTGCCTCAGGGATTAGAGACCACGTGCCCCAGAGGGATGGCATATGAGCAAGAAAGAATCCTTTGTTGAGTTAAGACCTTCAGAATTTGGGGGCCGATTTGTTATTGCAGCATCACCAAGCATATCCTGACTAATACAGCCATGAATCTTCCTGGTCAAAATGATAGCTCCTGGATCGGGGCCATAACTGGGGTGAGACAAGAGAGATGTCCATGGTGCAAGATGAGAGGAGGCACTTACTCTCAGGTTTATGCGAGTAAGTGACATCATGACCCAGGCAGAGTGAGCAGGTGGGAGGTGAGGTCTGAGAAGTGTGGCTTTGAAGACCATTGGATCATCTTTGGATTTGTGGTGAAATTATAGTTTACTCCTTATTTTCTATAAAGTAAGGCAAAGAAATTTAAAAAACCAGAAGACTTCATATAGACATTGAAAACTTGCTTTCATTATTTAAAGCATGGTTGTACTCCCAAAAGTGGCTTCTTTGAGAAGAAAATTATCCTTTGCTTCCACTTTCTAAACAATCCTCACTGGAGATTCCACTTTGTCTGTCATAATATAACAGCACTTCAACCTTCCATTGAGTTATTTTCACCTAAGACTTTCTTATGAGTTAAGTCCATAGTTACAGAAGAACCACTCTACCAGGTATAGAGTCATTTCTTGAGGGAGGATGAAAAATAATTTAGCTTAAGCCTAGATTCCTGAATAATATGCTCCTGTTAAACCCTTTTCTTATTTGTTCTAACTCTCTTTTTCACTGTTGTTGAATTTGAAACAACAAATTTTACTGTGTGTGTGGTGGGGTAGTAGTGGGTCACGCCTACACTCTGGGTTAGAATCCAAATGTTCATGTGAGAAAGTATGTCGTGCAAAATGCCCAGAACGAATCCAGGATATCGTATTGTGGCTTGGAAACTAACAAATTCCAAACTGGCCAAGCATTTCTTTGAAGTTTAGTTATTATGGGCACATATTTGCCATCTGAAATAATTTGTTTTGTGAAAGCTATCCTAAGCAGCAGCAATAGTCTCTTCTGTGTCTTTTGTAGAAACTTGCTTTTGGGGAAAGTACATATTTTTCTAAGAAGTTATTAATTGACTTAAGGGTCCATATATATCTGTCCTTGGTGATTGGATAGTTGAAAAATACTGCCAAAAAAGAAACAATAAGGGGCATTCAGAGAAGACTCTATATTGGATGTGCTCAATTCTTAGAAAAATAAATGCAGGAACATCTAATCTCACCACAGTTGGATACATATGTTTTTGCAGATGGAATGTAATTTTCCAAAAATGTCAGCTGTGTACGTCTCGTAAATACTAAAAACATATGCTAATTTTTGACAGCAGCCAAGGAAAGCCACGGGGCCTTAAATTTAAATTTAAATACACACTTGGTGAGTGAGCCCTCAGCAATGATGGGAATGTGCAAGAGAGATGGCACAGGTGGTGCTGAGTGGGAGATTGTGGAAGGAAAAGCAGCAGGTGGAGAAAGAGGGAGCTAAAGGCACTCAGAGTCCTGGTAGAAATGCAAATGGCAGCAGTGCTCAGGCAGCTGGGTGGATGCAGTTGATCCCAGGCCAGGACTGTGTCTGATTCATAGTCTGAGACCATCACAGTCCAATGCAGAATGACTTGAGGGATGCTAGAGAGTATTATCCCATCCCTTCTTTCTAAATCAGCTCTTCTATTGGCCAGGGCAGGATATCCCCAAGAGTGTTCCTTGGGAGTGCAACTTCTGCTAGATGTATTGGATGTTTATGTGTTCCCATCAAAACAAAGGGTAATGGGTAGAGTGGGGGGAAGGGAGGCTGAAAATAAGTTTGGGATACAATGAGTTGAACAAAGTTATATGGGGATCTTTACTTTTGGACTTTGCAAAGCCATATATATATAAATTGTGAGTCTCTGAAATGGAATATTGTATGCAGCATCTCTCAAAATGATCTAAACACAGATTATTTTTTTCCCATGCAATATCTCATAGGACAAATGTTCGTGAAATATGCTTGGGGAATGTTGGCTTGGATGCCTGAAATTTGCCTGTCAGCTAATTACTCAATTGAGTTAAGATATTAAGATTCCAAACCTCCTTTTAAAATAAATATAAAGCTATTTCCGGAGGTCCTGCAGAGTGAGCCGTTATCTGGTATACACAACACAGTACTGACAGCAAGGGAGTGGTTGCTTGTTAACTGAGTCAGTAACAGGTGAGCTGGAGATGAGGGAATGGGGCACGCATGTGGGCTTTGACTGGCAAGCCTCTGAGGTCGGAGGGGTGCGTCTGAGATGCTGGGCTGGATGTAGGTGAGGTGAAGAAGTTGGAGGTGTTACCATGCCAGCCTGGGGAGTGAGGGCTGCGGGCACTTGCTGGGGAGAGGCGGAAGGGTGTCCCTGGCTGGGAGAGAAATGAAAAAGCAAGGGAGACAGTCTTACTTTGGGGATACGATCTAAGTATTTAAAAGGTATATGCCCCTGAAAATAAATGAATTGTCAGCTTCTGTTGAAAAAAAAATTGGTGTTGTTTAAAAGTTATTCCTAAAAAACAGTGTGAGGTTGTCAAGAATTTCAGCATGTCCAGAGTTTCTGAGTAATGTCTAAAGAATGAGAAAAAAAAAGAATCTTCTTTTTTTTTTTGAGGAGAACAAAAAAGTTCTCCTTAAAATATCATTTTTAATCATAAAATAACATGTACTTATTGTAGAAAAATCCAAAAATATAAAAAGTAAGATGAAAAGAAAAATCATCCTTATCATCCATAATCTCTCCATCTAGAAAAAACTACTATAAATCTTTTAGCATATTATATTCCAGTCTCCCCTCCCTCCCATCTCTTTACCTTTTTACTCTCCCCATTTCTCAAATTGTGTAGTTTTGACTGATATTGAATATTGAACATAAAATTTTTATAACTTAATTGAAGGGTTGGCAAATCTGGCCTGCCACCTGTTTTTGTAAAAGCCCTGAGCTAAGAATGGTTTTTACATTTTAAAATTGTTGAAAAGAATCAATAATATTTCCTGATATTTGAAAATTCTATGAATTTACATTTCATTACTAAGTTTTACGGGGACCCAGCCACACCCACTTCTTTGCTGTTTCTGTGCTGTTTTCCTGCCACAAAGACAGAGAAGTAGTTGGGACAGAGACAGCAGGGTCTGCAAAGCCTAAAATATTTACTCTTTGGGCCTTTTGAGAAAAATCTTTGCTGACCTCTGGTTTAACCAATCCACAATTTGGGGGCTTCTGTTTGTTTCTTTGTTATTCTTTTGCCCATTATAAATAATATTTTAACTGATATCTTTGCACATAAGTTTTTGCCTACTTTTCTGGTTATTCTTTTTTATCCTAAAAACCTGATTACTGTGTCAAGAGGTATGAATATTTTAAGGCTCCTGATGTATACATGTCGAATTTCTTTCCAGAAAGCTCAAACTAAGTGTTACTCCCACAGGAAACATACAAAAGCTGCACAGATTTTCCTTTTGGCAATATAATCTCTGTACTACCCTGCCTTAAACTATTTTCAATTTAATAATGAAACAGTATTAGTCAAGTCCAGCCTTGCTGGTCATGGATTTGCTGGGGAGTAAGTTTCACATGCTTTATAATTTTTCTTTCTCCTTTCAATGCAGCCCTGACTGCTCTTAACACTTCCTGTCGTGAGACCTCATACAACCTGCCTGCTTCTCAGTCACTGTAAACAGGAGTGTTTAATGGAGAAAGGGAAATAGAAGATTCACCAGAATTTATGTCTGATTCTGTGTAAATCTAGGTTAGGTCTCTTTTGCCTGTCTACATGAATGTACTCGTATTTTGTATGATTGATTTTAGAATCAGCCTTCCAAATTCCACCTAAATATGCTCACACCCATTTCTCCTTCAACTGATAAATATGCTTGCCTCCTGCACAGGGAAACATTGTTAGTTTCACTCCCATGGGGAGCTAAAAAGTGTGTAGCTGTGCCCATGCCAAGGGCCTAGTGACCCTCATTTTCATGTTATTTGGTTGGAGAATGGATCTTCAGGCTTCAAAGTCTTAAGTTTAACTTTTACCCATCCTTAATGTGAAACTAATTTATGTTCTAGAGCATTGGTCCCCAACATTTTTGGCATCAGGGACTGGTTTCGTGGAAGACAATTTTTCCATGGATGGGGGTGGGAGATGGTTCAGGTGGTAATGCGAGCGATGGAGAGCGGCAGATGGAGCTTCGCTCGCTTGCTCACCCACTGCTCACCTCCTGCTGATTCCTAACAGGCCGCAGGCTGGTACTGGTCCATGGCCTGGGGGTTGGGGACCTCTGTTCTAGGGAGTACAGTTTTTTTAAATTTATTTTTTATTGAAGTATAGTTGATGTACAATGTTTCAGGAGTACAGCAAAGTGATTCAGATATATATATATATATATATGTACATATATATGTTACATTATATATATGGTACATATATATGTTACATTATATATGTAAGTTACATAAATAAAAGACTATATATATATTCTTTTTCAGATTCTTTTCCATTATAGGTTATTACAAGATATTGAATATAGTTTCCTGTGCTATACAGTAGGACTTTGTTGCTTATCTATTTTGTGTATAGTATTGTATATCTGTTATTCCCAAATTCCTAATTTATCCCTCCCCTCCTTTCCCCTTTGGTAACTATAAGTTTAGGTCCCAGGTCCCAGCCTGTCTTAGAGGGACTGGGGCTAAAAAGTGTTATAAGACCATTGAATTAATTGTCTCTAACCATTTTATTTTATTATTATTTTTTTACAGCACATCATATTATATCGCATTATATCATACATAATATGTACTACATACTATAATACATATATTACATTAAAAAAAATTTTTTATTACAGTATAGTTCATTTACAATGTTGTGTTACTTTCAGGTGTACAGCAAAGTGATTCAGTTATACATACATATACACATATATATACATTACATATATATCTATTCTTTTTCAGATTCTTTTCCCATATAGGTTATTACAGTATACTGAGCAGAGTTCCCTGTGCTATACAGTAGGTCCTTGTTGATTATCCATTTTATATACAGTAGTGTGTATATGTCAATCCCAAACTCCTAAGTTATCCCTTCCCCCCATCACCTTTCCCCTTTGGTAACCATAAGTTTGTTTTCTAAGTCTGTGAGTCTGTTTCTGTTTTGTAAATAAGTTCATCTGTATCATTTTTTTATTTTTTTAGACTCTGCGTATAAGTGATATCAGTAATCATTTTAGCCTGGTTTTAAGCTAGTTGTCATCTAGAGAATCTCATTCCTTTACTCAGCAACTATTTAATGGGTTAGTCTCTACTGAAACTATTCTTGAGCCCCTTAACTTTTCCTTTTCAAAAAAATCAGAAAAAAATCCTAGGGAGACTAGAAGTATCACCTTTCATCCATCCTTACATAGACTCCATCAGTGACTAGATGGGGGCCTTGGGCGAGGATCTTTCCCTCAGCTGAGCCAAGCAGATCTCCCAGGATCGTCACAGTTCAACTTCGCAGGGAGCCTGTAGAGATGGTCCTATGCCGGCCTCCTGTCTCAGGGACCAGCTGAGGTGAGGGTGGGCCTGGACCTTTTGTAAACCTTATTTTTAGCAGGTGCATTGTGGCTTTCTCCAATTCAGGCTCCAAGGCATTCTCAAACTTGAACTTTCGGAAGGGCTGAGGGGGAAGCCACATCTCTCCTGTACACAGATTCTAGCAGACGACTGACTCTGCCTCAGCAAAGTAATTTTGAGTAACGGTATCTCTGAAGCTACGTGCAGCCAGCCAAGTCTTCATCCCGCCCTTAGCACCCCAGGCGGCTTCCCAAGTATGCTTTCAGCCAGGGAGAAACCTCGGCGGCAGAGCGTGAGGAAGAGATTTCTCTCCCTGTTCCTTACAAGAGGACGTCATGCAGGCAGATTGCCTAATTTATGATGGCAAGTTCTAGAGAGAGCATCTAATAAAGAAGGCACATACATCCTCAAAAAAAAGCCAGGGCTCTGGGGCAAGATCCGCACGAACACTAAGTACACACACACACTCTCCCTTCGAAGGACAATGATGAATCTAGAAGGTTAGGAAAGAAAGATTTTATACCGAGCACTGAAAAAGGAAGTGATGAATCTAGAAGACAGTCTATTAAATTAGCTATGATTTACAGAATACGGGAAGTAGGAAAAAATGCAGGTTATAATGTATGGTTGTAACTATGATGTGATTGTCCCCACAGAGGACACAGAGGCTCAAGTTCTTTAGATCTGGAAAGACAGAGACATCATTTCATCCATCATCCTAATTTTTTCAATGACATATGATGAAATATCTATTAAATATGGTCAAAGTGACCTTTATAAAAAGCATATGGGGGACTTACCTGGTGGTCCAGTTGTTAAGACTTCACCTTCTAATGTAGGGGTGAGGGTTTGATCCCTGGTTGGGGATCTTACCACATGCCTCGGGGCCAAAAAAACCAAAACATAAAACAGAAGCAATATTGTAACAAATTCAATAAAGACTTAAAAAAAATGGTCCACATCAAAAAATCTTAAAAAAAAAATCTTAAAAAAAAAAGCATTTGGAATGAAACAGAATTAAAATTTAAGAGACTGAGTGTTGAGTCATTTACCTGGGGAAAAAATGCAAGTTGGATAATAAATGACTGATGATGACAGAAAAAATGTCTAGGGATTATTAGTATGAATTGGGAAGCTAACAGTATAGGATTGTTTTTCTTTTTGAAAGCAAGCAGCATACTGTGGGATGTCTTCTCCAAGTCATCACTGATAATTTTCTGTGTGAATTATTACTTGGGAACTTAGGCAGCACTTGAAGAAATCTCAGAGGCGTGCTAAAAAAATGACTGGAGGAATAAAAATATGGCCTTTAAGAAAAGTTAAGGAGGAAAAAAGAAAGAGAAGATGGCGGAAGAGTAAGACGCGGAACCTTCCTCCCCACAGATACACCAGAAATACATATACACGTGGAACAACTCCTACTGAACACCTACTGAACGCTGGCAGAAGACCTCAGACCTCCCAAAAGGCAAGAAACTCCCCACGTACCTAGGTAGGGCAAAAGAAAAAAGAATAAACAGAGACAAAAGAATAGGGACGGCACCTGCACCAGTGGGAGGGAGCTGTGAAGGGGGAAAGGTTTCCACACACTAGGAAGCCCCTTGGCGGGCGGAGACTGCGGGTGGCGGAGGGGGGAAGCTTCGGAGCCACGGAGGAGAGCACAGCAACAGGAGTGCGGAGGGCAAAGCAGAGAGATTCCCACACAGAGAATCGGCGCTGACCGGCACTCACCAGGCTGAGAGGCTTGTCTGCTCACCCGCCGGGGCAGGTGGGGCTGGGAGCTGAGGCTCGGGTTTCGGTCGGATGCCGGGAGAGGACTGGGGTTGGCAGCGTGAACACAGCCTGAAGGGGTTAGTGCACCACAGCTAGCCAGGAGGGAGTCCAGGAAAAAGTCTGGACCTGCCGAAGAGGCAAGAGACTTTTTCTTCCCTCTTTGTTTCCTGGTGCACGAGGAGAGGGGATTAAGAGCGCTGCTTAAAGGGACTCCAGAGACGGACGCGTGCTGCGGCTAACTGCGCAGATCCCAGAGACGGGCATGAGACGCTAAGGCTGCTGCTGCCGCCACAAAGAAGCCTGTGTGGGAGCACAGGTCACTATCCACACCCCTCTTCCGGGGAGCCTGTGCAGCCCGCCACTGCCAGGGTCCCAGGATCCAGGGACACCTTTCCTGGGAGAACGCATGGCGCACCTCAGGCTGGTGCAACGTAACACCGGCCTCTGCCGCTGCAGGCTCGCACCGCATCAACACCCCTCCTTCCCCCCGGCCTGAGTGAGCCAGAGCTCCCGAATCAGCTGCTCCTTTAACCCCGTCCTGCCTGAGCGAAGAACAGACGCCCTCCGCCGACCTACATGCAGAGGCCGGGCCCAATCCAAAGCTGAGCCCAGGGAGCTATGCGAACAAAGAAGAGAAAGGGAAATCTCTCCCAGCAGCCTCAGAAGCAGCGGATTAAAGCTCCACAATCAACTTGATGTACGCTGCATCTGTGGAATACCTGAATAGACAACGAATCATCCCAAATTGAGGAGGTGGACTTTGAGAGCAAGATTTATTATTTTTTCCCCTTTTCCTCTTTTTGTGAGTGTGTATCTGTATGCTTCTGTGTGAGATTTTGTCTGTGTAGCTTTGCTTTCACCATTTGCCCTGGGGTTCTATCCATCCATTTTTTGTTTTACTTAAAAATTTTTTTTTCTTAATAATTATTTTTTAATTTAATAACTTTATTTTATTCTATCTTATTTTATTTTATCCTCTTTCTTTCTTTCTAATTTTTCTCCCTTTTATTCTGAGCCGTGTGGATGAAAGGCTCTTGGTGCTGCAACCAGGAGTCTGTGCTGTGCCTCTGAGGTGGGAAAGGACACTGGTCCACAAGAGACCTCCCAGCTCCACATAATATCAAATGGCGAAAATCTCCCAGAGATCTCCATCTCAACAGCAGCACCTAGCTTCACTCAATGACCAGCAAGCTACAGTGCTGGACACCCTATGCCAAACAACTAGCAAGACAGGCACACAACACCACCCATTAGCAGATAGGCTGCCTAAAATCATAATAAGTCCACAGACACCCCAAAACACACCACCAGAGGTGGACCTGCCCACCAGAAAGACAAGATCCAGCCTCATCCACCAGAACACAGGTACTAGTTCCCTCCACCAGGAAGCCTACACAACCCACTGAACCAACTTTAGCCACTGGGGACAGACACCAAAAACAACAGGAACTACGAACTTGCAGCCTGCAAAAAGGAGACCCCAAACACAGTAAGATAAGCAAAATGAAAAGACAGAGAAACACACAGCAGATGAAGGAGCAAGATAAAAACCCACCAGACCTAACAAATGAAGAGGAAATAGGCAGTCTACCTGAAAAAGAATTCAGAATAATGATAGTAAAGATGATCCAAAATCTTGGAAATAGAACAGAGGAAATGCAAGAAACATTTAACAAGGACCTAGAAGAACTAAAGATGGAACAAGCAACGATGAACAACACAATAAATGAAATTAAAACTACTCTAGATGGGACCAATAGCAGAATAACTGAGGCAGAAGAATGGATAAGTGACGTGGAAGATAAAATAGTGGAAATAACTACTGCAGAGCAGAATAAAGAAAAAAGAATGAAAAGAACTGAGGACAGTCTCAGAGACCTCTGGGACAACATTAAACGCACCAACATTCGAATTATAGGGGTTCCAGAAGAAGAAGAGACAAAGAAAGGGACTGAAAATATTTGAAGAGATTATAGTTGAAACTTCCCTAATATGGGAAAGGAAATCAAGTCCAGGAAGCACAGAGAGTCCCATACAGGATAAATCCAAGAATAAACACTCCAAGACACCTATTAATCAAACTGTCAAAAATTAAATACAAAGAAAGCATATTAAAAGCAGCAAGGGAAAAACAACAAATAACACACAAGGGAATCCCCATAAGGTTAACAGCTGATCTTTCAGCAGAAACTCTGCAAGCTAGAAGGGACTGGCAGGACATATTTAAAGTGATGAAGGAGAAAAACCTACAACAAAGGTTACTCTACCCATCCAGGATCTCATTCAGATTTGATGGAGAAATTAAAACCTCTACAGACAAGCAAAAACTGAGAGAGTTCAGCACCACCATACCAGCTTTACAACATATGCTAAAGGAACTTCTCTAGGCAAGAAACACAAGAGAAGGAAAAGACCTACAATAACAAATCCAAAACAATTAAGAAAATGGGAATAGGAATATACATATCAATAATTACCTTAAATGTAAATGGATTAAATGCTCCTACCAAAAGACACAGACTGGCTGAATGGATACAAAAACAAGACCCATATATATACTGTCTACAAGAGACCCACTTCAGACCTAGAGACACATACAGATTGAAAGTAAGGGGATGGAAAAAGATATTCCATGCAAATGGAAACCAAAAGAAAGCTGGAATAGCAATACTCGTATCAGACAAAATAGACTTTAAAATAAAGACTATTAGAATAGACAAAGAAGGACACTACATAATGATGAAGTGATCGATTAAAGAAGAAGATATAACAATTGTAAATATTTATACACCCAACATAGGAGCACCTCAATACATAAGGCAAATACTAACAGCCATAAAAGGGGAAATCAACAGTAACACATTCATAGTAGGGGACTTTAACACCCCACTTTTACCAATGGACAGATCATCCAAAATGAAAATAAATAAGGAAACACAAGCTTTAAATGATACGTTAAATAAGATGGACATAATTGATATTTATAGGACATTCCATCCAAAAACAACAGAATACACATTTTTCTCAAGTGCTCATAGAAAATTCTCCAGGATAGATCATATCTTGGGTCAAAAATCAAGCCTTGGTAATTTTAAGAAAATTGAAATTGTATCAGGTATCTTTTCTGACCACAATACTATGAGAGTAGATATCAATTACAGGAAAAGATCTGTAAAAAATACAAACACATGGAGGCTAAACAATACACTACTTAATAACGAAGTGATCACTGAAGAAATCAAAGAGGAAATCAAAAAATCCCTAGAAACAAATGACAATGGAGACACGCCGACCCAAAACCTATGGGATGCAGCAAAAGCAGTTATGAGGGAAGTTTATAGCAATACAATCCTACCTTAAGAAACAGAAAACATCTCAAATAAACAACCTTACACCTAAAGCAATTAGAGAAAGAAGAACAAAAAAGAAACCAAAGTTAGCAGAAGGAAAGAAATCATAAAGATCACATCAGAAATAAATGAAAAAGAAGTGAAGGAAACGATAGCAAAGATCAATAAAACTAAAAGCTGTTTTTTTGAGAAGATAAAGTTGATAAACCATTAGCCAGACTCATCAAAAAAAAAGGGAGAAGACTCAAATCAATAGAATTAGAAATGAAAAAGGAGAAGTAAAAACTGACCCTGCAGAAATACAAAAGATCATGAGAAATTACTACAAGCAACTCTATGCCAATAAAATGGACAACCTGAAAGAAATGGACAAATTCTTAGAAATGCACAACCTGCCAAGACTGAATCAGGAAGAAATAGAAAATATGAACAGACCAATCACAAGCGCTGAAATTGAAACTGTGATTAAAAGTCTTCCAACAAACAAAAGCCCAGGACCAGATGGTTTCACAGGCGAATTCTATCAAACATTTAGAGAAGAGCTAACACCTATCCTTCTCAAACTCTTCCAAAATATAGCAGAGGGAGGAACACTCCCAAACTCATTCTACGAGGCCAACATCACCCTGATACCAAAACCAGACAAAGATGTCACAAAGAAAGAAAACTACAGGCCAGTATCACTGATGAACATAGATGCAAAAATCCTCAACAAAATACTAGGAAACAGAATCCAACAGCATATTAAAGGGATCATACACCATGACCAAGTGGGGTTTATTCCAGGAATGCAAGGATTCTTCAATATATGCATATAAATCAACGTGATACACCATATTAACAAATTGAAGGAGAAAAACCATATGATCATCTCAATAGATGCAGAGAAAGCTTTCGACAAAATTCAACGCCCAGTTATGATAAAACTCTGCAGAAAGTAGGCATAGAGGGAACTTTCCTCAACATAATAAAGGCCATATGTGACAAGCCCACAGCCAACATCATCCTCAATGGTGAAAAACTGAAAGCATTTCCACTAAGATCAGGAAGAAGGCAAGGTTGCCCACTCTCACCACTCTTATTCAACATAGTTTTGGAGGTTTTAGCCACAGCAGTCAGAGAAGCAAAGGAAATAAAAGGAATCCAAAGCAGAAAAGAAGAAGTAAAGCTGTCACTGTTTGCAGATGATATGATACTATACATAGAGAATCCTAAAGATGCTACCAATGCTAATCAATGAATTTGGTAAAGTAGCAGGATACAAAATTAATGCACAGAAATCTTTTGCATTCCTATCCACTAATGATGAAAAATCTGAAAGTGAAATCAAGAAAACACTCCCATTTACCATGGCAATAAAAAGAATAAAATATCTATGAATAAACCTACCTAAGGAGACAAAAGACCTGTATGCAGAAAATTATAAGACACTGATGAAAGAAATTAAAGATGATACAAATAGGTGGAGAGATATACCATGTTCTTGGATTGGAAGAATCAACATTGTGAAAATGACTCTACTACCCAAAGCAATCTACAGATTCAATGCAATCCCTATCAAACTACCACTGGCATTTTTCACAGAACTAGAACAACAAATTTCACAATTTGTATGGAAACACAAAAGACCGCGAATAGCTGAAGCAATCTTGAGAATGACAAACGGAGCTGGAGGAATCCATCTCCCTGACTTCAGACTATAGTACAAAGCTACAGTAATCAAGACAGTATGGTACTGGCACAAAAACAGAAATATAGATCAATGGAACAGGATAGAAAGCCCAGAGATAAACCCATGCACATATGGTCAGCTTATCTTTGATAAAGGAGGCAGGAATGTACAGTGGAGAAAGGACATCCTCTTCAATAAGTGGTGCTGGGAAAATTGGACTGGTACATGTAAAAGTATGAGATTAGAACAGTCCCTAACACCATACACAAAAATAAGCTCAAAATGGATTAAAGACCTAAATGTAAGACGAGAAACTTTCAAACTCTTAGCGTAAAACATAGGCAGAACACTGTGTGACATAAATCACAGCAAGATCCTTTTTGACCCACCCCCTAGAGAAATGCAAATAAAAATAAACAAATGGGACCTAATGAAACTTAAAAGCTTTTGCACAGCAAAGGAAACCATAAACAAGACGAAAAGACAACCCTCAGAATGGGAGAAAATATTTACAAATGAAGCAACTGACAAAAGATTAATCTCCAAAATTTACAGGCAGCACATGCAGCTCAATAACAAAAAAACAAACAACCCAATCTAAAGATGGGCAGATGACCTAAACAGACATTTCTCCAAAGAAGATATACAGATTGCCAAGAAACACATGAAAGAATGCTCAACATCATTAATCATTAGAGAAATGCAAATCAAAACTACATTGAGCTATCATCTCACACCGGTGAGAATGGCCATCATCAAAAAATCTAGAAACAGTAAATGCTGGAGAGGGTGTAGAGAAAAGGGAACCCTCTTGCACTTCTGGTGGGAATGTGAATTGGTACAGCCACTATGGAGAACAGTATGGAGGTTCCTTAAAAAGCTACAAATAGAACTACCATATGACCCAGCAATTCCACTACTGGGCATATACCCTGAGAAAACCATAATTCAAAAAGAGTCATGTATCAAAATGTTCATTGCAGCTCTATTTACAATAGCCCGGAGATGGAAACAACCTAAGTGTCCATCATCGGATGAATGGATAAAGAAGATGTGGCACATATATACAATGGAATATTACTCAGCCATAAAAAGAAACGAAATTGAGTTATTTGTAGTGAGGTGGATGGACCTAGAGTCTGTCATACACAGTGAAGTAAGTCAGAAAGAGAAAGACAAATACCGTATGCTAACACATATATATGGAATCTAAGGAAAAAAATGTCATGAAGAACCTAGGGGTAAGACAGGAATAAAGACACAGACCTACTAGAGAATGGACTGTAGGATATGGGGAGGGGGAAGGGTAAGCTGTGACAAAGTGAGAGAGTGCCATGGACATATATACACTACCAAATGTAAAATAGATAGCTAGTGGGAAGCAGCCGCATAGCAAAGGGAGAGCAGCTCGGTGCTTTGTGACCACCTGGATGGGTGGGATAGGGAGGGTGGGAGGGGGGGAGATGCAAGAGGGAGGAGATATGGGAACATATGTATATGTATTACTGATTCATTTTGTTATAAAACAGAAACTAACACACCATTGTAAAGCAATTATACTCCAATAAAGATGTAAAAAAGAAAAGTTAAGGAACTGGGATTATTAGAGTTTTTAGTAAAATATATTAAATAACTTCAATATTTTCAAACATTTCTCATTCTTTCTTTATCTCTGTCTCTCTCTCCCCACCCCCCCACAGACACACACAGATGCACACACACAGAGACACATACACAGAGACATAGTGACACACACACCCATTGGAACTTGAAACAATTATTTTGTTATATATTGATATATTAACGTCAAAGTTAATGGAAATTGAACTCTTTATTACCTTCCCAGCCTGTTACTAACAATTTCTATTAAGAATTCAGGGACTTGTAGAATCCTATTGATCGGACTCTATTTCCACGTTTTAATCGTAACTCAAAGGAAAACCAGTCCTGAATATGTACTTTCACTTCAGATACAAAATTTCAGTCATAGATGAATGAACCAACAAAACATTTATTTTCCTTCTACTTTTGAAGATGGCTGTGTATAAATGACTCCAACACAGAGGCCAACCATGTCTCCACTTCCTTCTTCACTGGGAGAACTAGAATGAATCATCTTTTGAAGAGTTTCTGTGGGAAAAGGCCTCACAATAAATCATTGGTTAGAAATAGGCTAGTTTCTCACTTCTATGTTAAGGTTTAAATCTGAGGAAAGTTGAATTTGCCTGTCAGCCTCAAAATAAAAATATAAGAAATTGTGACCCAAACCCTGGGCAACATGAATCATTCAGTGTTCTCTTGGCCAGGAACACTTGGGACTCTGAAATTGAGGAAGAAAGAAGCTATAAAATAGAAAGATTATCTTCAAACTCTCTTGGACTGCACTTTTGTGTATACTTGTAATTTTCATTCTTGCATCTTTACCTGGCAATGTGAGGGTCTTATAGTTGGATCTAAGAACATGCCCTCAGAAATAAAACATGCAGATAATCGAACCCAACTAGAATATAAGTCAAATTTCCTTGGGTTTTTAAAGTGGCTTACAAAAATATCCATTATTGGTGCTTGGGTTTTTAAGGGGACTTATAAAAATATCCATATTGGTGCTAAGCTGTGATATTAAGCTTTGATAGTATTTAAAGTTATAACTGTAAGCAGGACTTAGACATTCTGTTTTCTTAAGGGTCTTTCATCTCCAGAATTGCTTTGGGTGTTCAATTTAGGGCTCTTGCAGTTGACAGCAACAGAAACCCAAGCCAAATGAGCATAATGAACACAAGAAGGGTTTACCCAGAAGTAAGGCTAGTTTCAGGACCCTTGGGCTTTTTGCATTAGTTTCATTCCTTTGTGCGGTAAATATTTGTTTGTACTTCTCATGGGAATGCATTTTGCTATCCAGGTCTTCATATTGGAAAATTATTAAATATTCATTGATATGACCCATGAAGAAACATATTTACATGACAACGGACTCTAACAGGAATGTCTGAATTAATGGATGAGGGAATGTGGGAAACGGTGAACATTCCGAGATGTTTATGTCTTCCCTGAATTCAGTAGGATTCAGTTATTGAATGAAGGCATTTATTTTCTTCTGATTTGTATTTTACTTTATTAAAAAAAAATTAAATTGGAGTATAGTTGATTCACAATGTTGTGTTATTTCCTGCTGTACAGCAAAGTGAATCAGTTATACACAGAAATATATCCACTCTTTTTTAGATTCTTTTCCCATGTAGGCCATTACACAGTACTGAGTAGAGTTCCCTGTGCTATACAGTAGGTCCTTATTAGTTATTTATTTTATATATAGTGTATATATATCAATCCCAATCTCCCAATTTACCCCTACCCCTCTTACCCGCTGGTAACCATAAGTTTGTTTTCTACATCTGTAACTCTATTTCTGTTTTATAGATAAGTTCACTTTTACCCTATTTTAGATTCCTCATAGCGATATTGTACAATATTTGTCTTTGTCTGACTTACTTCACTCAGTATGACAATCTCTGTTCCAACCATGTTGCTGCAAATGGCATTATTTCATTCTTTTTTATGGCTGAGTAATATATCATTGTATATATGTACCACATCTTCTTTATCCATTCAACTGTCCATGGACATTTAAGTTGCTTCCATGTCCTGGCTATTGTAAATAGTGCTGCAGTGAACATTGGGGTGCATGTATCTTTTCAAATTATGGTTTTCTCTGGATATATGCCCAGGAGTGGGATTGCTAGATCATATGGTAGCTCTATTTTTAGTTTTCTAAGGAACCTCCATACTGTGCTCCATAGTGGCTGTACCAATTTAACAGCATAGGAGGGTTCCCTTTTCTCCACACCCTCTCTAACATTTATTTTTGTAGATTTGTTTGTAGATTTTTTGATGATGGCCATTCTGACATGTGTGAGGTGGTACCTACAATGAGGTATTTGATTTGCATTTCTCTAATAATTTGTGATGTTGAGCATATTTTCATGTGCTTACATAGGCAGGACACACTTTGATATAAATTAGAGCAAGATCCTTTTCAATCCACCTCCTAGTGTAATGAAAATAAAAACAAAAATAAACAAATGGGCCCCAATTAAGCTTAAAAGTTTTTGTCCAGCAGAAGAAACCATAAACAAAATGAAAAGACAACCCTCAGAATGGGAGGAAATATTTGCAGAAGAAGCAACCAATGAGGGATTAATATCCAAAATATACAAACAGCTCAATATCAAAAAAACAAACAACCCAATCAAAAAAATGGGTGGAAGATCTAAATAGACATTTCTCCAAAGAAGACATACTGATGGCTAAAAATGAAGGCATTTCTTTGTGAAGGTTCTCCCCTGGGGAGAAATTAATTCACACATTCATTCAGCCCAGATTTATTGAGCACCTACTATATTCCAGGTATGGGTCTAGCTGCAGAGGATAAAGCTGGGATCAAGACCAATTCCCTGTCCTCTTAGAGCTCACCTTGAGACAGATGCAAGACACAAGAATGACTTGTTAGTAAAATTTCAGATAGAGATCTGTTGAAAATAAAGTGCGGTGAGGGGATGGGAATGGTTGTGAGTGGCTCCGTCTGGAGGGGGCCAGGAAGAACTTTCTGGAAGGGACATTTGTGACATGAATGAAGAGAAGCAGGCACCTGTAATAAGGTCTGGGACAGAGTTTTGGAGGCAGAAGAAATAGCAAGTGAGACTAGAACTCACTGCTGTGGATAAGGAAGGGCAAAAAGTCCCATGGGGGGCGGGGCGGAGCAGCGTGAGAAGTGGGGCGAGTGATGGGTAAGAGCCAGCTGGGGCCAGAGCACGTTGGCGGGGAGGGGAGGGCGGCGGGTCTAAGCGCATGATTGTTAAAGAACTTTCTGGCTGCTCTGTGACCGATGGACTAAAAGGGGCAGAGCGCAGAGCATCCCCTTATCGGTCACCTTATTCCAGACCTTCCCTGTCACTCCTACGTCCTCGAAGGTAACTGCCTATTTGAACATGAACTTCCCCTCAGGTTTTCCGGCAGCTTAGGTCAAAGGCAGGTCCACCAGTCAGCTGCTGGGCGGACCAAGTGACTGACCCTAGAGTCCAGAGGCCGGGCAGGGGACCTCCTTGGATCCACGCAGGTGATGCTCTCAAGGTCCTGCCTCCCGTCGTCGCCCTCGTTCTTTCCATCTCTGGGTGGCCTTGGCCTCTCCTCCTTCCCCGGAGTGCCTCAGCCCGCTTCTCCCCAGTCCTAGCGGGAGGAGAGCTAAGCTGACTTCTACCAGGGTTCCCTAGGAGCTTGCACTAAGGATCCAGATCCAAAACCCACCCTCTGGCCGCTGCCCTCGGAAAGGGGGCGGGTGGGGGCGCGAACCTTATCTCGGGCTCCGCCTCCAGGGGCCGGGAGTGTCCCTCGCGCGCTGCACCGGCCGCCACGGGCAGACAGACTCCGGGCTCCGGGAGGGCTGCTGATCCGCTCTAGCCCAGGTCGTGTTCAGGCCGCGACCGTTCACTCCCGGGACACCCCGGGCCCACGCGGAGCGCGTAGCGGCTGCGACGGCACCCCTGACAAGGGACGCGCGCCAGGTAAGGTGGTACCTCCTCCTCCAGTGTCCTCGCCCGAATGACAAACAGGGGACTTCAGGCTGGCCCTCTCGCGGCTGAAGTTTCCAGTTTGCACTCCCGAGGGTGCAGTTTCTTCCCGTGCGCGCGGAGGCGGTGGGTGAGCTGCGAGGTAGAATCCGCGCCCAGGCTGGAGGCTGGGACGCAGGATTTGTCTGGCAAGGTTACTGGGTGGTCATATAATCTTGGGAGCCTGTCTGGGTTCTGATTTCTGTTTGGAGTGTTTGGCCTCTGGGAATGAATAATGCGCGGTGATTTACACCCCTAAGCTCAACCCCCTGGTCCTCGGTCGGTCTTTCTGGAAGGGGCTCTGTTGTCCACACGTGGGGCGCGAGCGCACGGGGCGGTGGGCTGCACGGTGCCCCCGAGGCTCTTTGAGGCTGCTGCCCAGGAAGCTCACTCAGGGGAGCTTAAAAAAATCTGGTGCTGCGGCAGCACCCGGATCAATTAAATCAGAATCTCCAGGAGTGGGGCTCAAAACTTCCCAGGTGATTGCTAGGTGGAGTAGTTTGGGAACCAGTGAGTGACGGCCGTGGTTTTCCAAGGAAGGAATGGGAGGGTTTCTGGACAGCAGCGGCAGCGTCACCTGGGAACTTTTAGAAATGCAAAATCTGGGGCCCGCCAAGGAGGCCTAGACCTCCTGAATCTGAAACTATGGAGGTAGGGACCCAGCCCTTTGTTTTTTCTTGGACCGTGCAGGTGATGCTAGCACTTGCTCACTTTTGAGAACTCAGGGCTGGATCTCAGTGGAGGGAAGGGCAGACACCTTCGAATTCCCCTTCAGAGGGAGGAGGGAACAGATCCGTTTTCAGAAAATCTTGGGTATTCATCAGTAGGATTTTGCCCATATTAAAAAAAAAAAATACTGTGGACTTTGGAGGATCCTATAAAGGGCAGAGACTTAGCCATCATCTCGAGCAATTTTTTGTCATAGAGAACTTTTCCTTTTTTTTTTTTAGAGTTGAAGCCAAAGAAGAAATGTACCTAAGAATCTCCTGGCTGTAATAACATGAATGTTTGGCCCCTGATTCGATGCTCCCCATCACCCCTGTCATCAGTGCATGCTACAAGGCTCATATAAAGTATTTTTTAAAAAAGCAATTGGAGGTTTCAGGGATTCATGCCAATTCTCCAGAGTGAAAGAGAATTCAGCATTGCAGGTCTATGTACTCTCTGAGTGGCTCCTTTTTTTTCTTTTTTTTTTTTAAAGGATCTTTTTTTTTTTTTTAGATGTTGGGGGTAGGAGTTTATTAATTAATTTATTTATTTTTGCTGTGTTGGGTCTTCGTTTCTGTGCGAGGGCTTTCTCTAGTTGTGGCAAGCGGGGGCCACTCTTCATCGCGGTGCGTGGGCCTCTCACTATCGCGGCCTCTCTTGTTGCGGAGCAAAGGCTCCAGACGTGCAGGCTCAGTAGTTGTGGCTCACGGGCCTAGTTGTTCCGCGGCATGTGGGGTCTTCCCAGACCAGGGCTCGAACCTGTGTCCCCTGCATTAGCAGGCAGATTCTCAACCACTGTGCCACCAGGGAAGCCCTCCTTTTTTTTTCTTTTAACAGAGATCTGAGATTTCAAAATTTTGGCGAAAAAAAATTCCAGCTCTTCCTAAGTCATTATTACAGAAATAGAATGACTTTGCAAATAGGCTTAAATGGATTCAAAAATCTGACGTTGGATAAAAAAGCTAGAATAGGCATGACTGTGGTCCTAGAACATGTGTGCTGGGTGAACACTGCTCAGTGTACAGAGACTTCCTGTGCAGAGAACATTTATTTTCCGTGCCAATTTGTAATGAGGTAGAGAGACCTTTAAGGGACAGGTCCTAAGCTTGTGTTTAGATGCTGGGGGGAAATATAGGTAGTGGTGAGGACTAGGAGCCTGGATCTGAGGCCCAAGCTGCAGGTTCAAGACCTACTCTTCTGCCTCTCTGTACTCTGGGGCAGTGGCATAACTCTGCGAGCCTCACTTTCCTCATCTGTAAAATGGGGACTGCAGTAGTACAATGCATACTTCATAATTCTCATGTTGTCAGAGTTAAAGGAAATAATGCTTCCAGCATAGTCAATGAAATATTTATTAGCTCAAAATATGCACACACAGACACACACACACACTTAAAACAAAACAAAAACCTAATCCCCAAACACTTTGGAATGAAAACTGTGTTGATAACATGGTCGCATATTTTATCTACACATATTTACATACCAACCTCACCCTTAGAATTTACAGTTTTTCCTTCTTACTAGAATGTGAGCATATGGATGTCCTCCAATTATCTTCCTAATTTTATTACATGTTTTATATAGAAATTTTTAGAAAAATATTTTTAGTAGATTATCTTCAAGTCAACAGCGCAGTTATGTATCTACTCATTGTCTGTGGTAAAGAATTTTACCATCTGGTGGAATTTATAATCTAGTCACATTCAGATATAAATAGTCTTAAAATCTGGCTCTCCAGAGTATCATTCCTTATAAAAGAAAATTCAAATGGTAGGCATGGCATGCTGTATCCCCCAAGAGAACCAGTTTAGAAGTACTATCTGGTGTTTCCTAGGTAATTAAGAGGGAGAAAGAAATGAAACCTTATTCAATTACATCGAGGTTTGTTCAAGATAATGTAAAAGAAAGCAAATTGAGGACACATCAAGGGCTAAACTGGCAAAAAGGATAGGTGAGGTAGTTCAAGTGTCCTTTTCCTCCTTAAATGCAATAATTTCAAAATGCTTCAAAACCACATACAGAAAAAGCAGTTTGATTGGAACTGATCTGGATGATCCTCTTAGGACCAAATAGTTCTAGTAAAAAAAAAATTATGGGTATTAATTCCAAAAAAGATGCCAAATGATTCTGTACTTTGAAATGAGTCTTGATTCACCTTTAATTTCAGTTATAAATTGAATATTAGATTTCGAACTTAGGGTGCCTTTTTAGGACTCATCTCCCATCTTTAAATGTAAGAGGTTGTACCCTTGCAGTTTCCAATCTTCTGTGACTTCTAGAAGACAAAACATAATGCAAGTTTCAGCATATAAACATCTTAGTAACTCCTCCATTCAGGAAATCAGGTCTTCATTAGGACACTTTTAAAATTACAATGTAATATTATTAAATTCAATATAATAAGAATGTAAGGTTATTAAATTAAATGTAATTACAATTTAATGTAAGTAGGGTTTTCTCTTAGGCTCACTATGTATTGAAATGAGGAGTGCCTCTGGGCATGAAAAGGGAAGATCAGAGGCACCTCTCTTGATGGAAAAAATGAAGGCGTGTGGAAGCCAGTATCCTGGATAATTTAACTGAAGAGCTGAGCATCTGTGATGTTGCAATTCAGCGACAAGATGTGGCGGCCCAGTGAGTGGTCAATTAGGAATGATCACTACTGCAATGCCCCACAATGATTTTGTGATTCTCCACTTGAAGCCACAAATCCTGGGGCAGAGATAATCAAAAACAAGTTAGCTAATTGCATTTATTTTTCATAATTTGGCTCACTTGGAAAGATCTTGATGGCTTTCATTTCAGTGCATTTATTTTGAGGGCCCCATTTGTTCCAAAGTTGATGGTTTTACCACTAAGGCCAATCTGGAAAGTCTTGTGAGTAAAAACAAATCACAGGAAAGGGCTATATGTTTTTATTTTGTATTTATTATCTTTGGATTATATTTCTCAGCATGCAGTAGTAATTCTTTAGTTTGATTCATTAGCATTCTTGTGGGAAACAAGTTGAAATATTTATTTCTGGCAAGTGATCCAGTCTCGCACAAAGAGAATTAGCCATGGAGGCTGAGTTCTCGAACTTTCTCCATCTCATGGTAAAGGACACTCACTCTCAATCCAAAATGCTAAGCCTTGAATCCTGACTCTGTCACTTACTAGTTGTTTGAACCCGGACAAGTTGCGTAACCTTTCCTTACTTCCGTTTCCTCATTAGTAAAATTGGGGTAATGGTACCTACATCAGTGGGATTATCATGAGGAGTCAATGAGTTAATGTCTCTAACGTTCTACCAACAGTGCCTGGCTCACAGTCAAAGCTTAATAGGAATTTGCTCTTCTTTCACCTTGGACGTTAATAAATAGTTTAAGCTGAAACTCTCTTTTCTCTTTTCACCTCTGAAAATTGGATCCTGAAAAGGCAGTCCTAATTTATGTTATGTTCATTTGATGCTTTTTCTGTTTTAGCTAGTGGGAGAATTTGCTTCTGAATAAGTGAAGTCCTTCAAGTTTCTCAGAAAATAATACAAGCTTTTGAACAACATTCTAAAGCTTCCCAAATGCTGCTGCTGCTGGCTTGAGACCACACTTTGAGAATCACTGCTTCACTCCACAAGTTCCCAAACTGAACTGCACACTGGAATTACCTGAGATCAGTGTTCTAGCATGTTGATCCTCAAACTGATTAAAAAGTTAATCAGTTGGGTTAATTTATTGTGAAAGTAGTAATCATGTGCTTTGAAAAAGAGAGGCTGTGTAACAGTACACATTAACTGTATACATGGAATTCCCGTATACTGATAGAATTTTTAGGGATATTAGAATTTGTTTAATCTAAATGAGGAAACAGGGTCTTGGAGACCTCATTCTTGGCTAAGGGCTCAGGAATAGTCAGTGGTGGCACCAGATGACAACAGGTTTCCTGTGTTCTACTCTGTACATTTTTCATTCAACTACCTTGTCTTCTGAAAACAGGTAATGTGACAGAAGCACATAATCCAAGATAGGGTGTCCTGGGAATGCTACTCACCTACCTGTTTCCCTTGACCGAGTTTGATTTCAGGGTTATTAATTGAAAAGCTTTTCTAAATGAAAAACCACTGACACCAATATGGCCAACTTGTAAGAAAATAAACCTATAGCTATCAATTGTGAAAAGGATGATTTTTTTTCCACTAAGTTTACCATTTCTAAGGATTCAACTGAGTTTTACCTCTTTGCTGTTTCTTTAGCGTTTTGGCTTTTACTAATGAAAAACTCAGAGATATCTTTGAAAATTTCAGGAAACATTGAGAATTTTCTCAAGTCCAAGTTTGGTGACCTTCTGGGAATCCTGCCAGTTGCTTGTGTTTGATTCACTGTATAATTTTTGTTTTGACTTGTCTTGTTTTGATCTAGGTCAATATAGCCATGATTGCAGTGTTATGTTACCCGTTAACTGTTTGATTTTACAGTTATTGGTGTCAAGAAGAAAAGATTAAGGACCAACAATATTTTCTTTTTAAATTCAAAGTGAAAAGAAGTTCTAGTGAAGTTTGAGCTTTATAGGAAGTTCTTCTAAATATATTTTTCAGAAATTTAGTCTTTTAACTTTTTATTAGGTAACTTTTTATTAGGTAAATAAAAACAAACACTCGGAATATATGTCTTATATTTTTATGTTAACTTTCAAATCCACATGTGATTCAATGATTGAAACAACTTATTGAATTACATACTTTTAGAAATGGTAAACCTTGCTGTTTATGTATTTTTCTACTTTATTAGGAAGAGAGAGTTTGATTCTACCTCGAGGTCATGTCTAGGCACATACCAGTACCCAGAATTAGATAGAATGTTAAAGATAAGGCAGGGAGGAACATTCTTTGTAAGTGTTCAGCCAATTATCACATAGCGCTGAAGTGCCTACCCAGTGCTTGGCTATCCCAGGGGGATTCAGAGAAGTTGCTATGTTCGGTTTAGTAAGTCTATTAATAGCCAATTGGCAGTTTTCTTTTTTAAATGGAAAAATCCCTTTAATATATTATAAAAATAACATTTTGTACATATTTTTAAGTGAAAAAATGTATAAGGCAAAAATGGTTTTGATTTAAATTTAGAAAAATCAGCAAGCATGGCATGATGTGTCACTTTGTTTCTTCTCAAATCATTTTTGATTCCCATTTAACATAATGTCCTGAAGCAATCTTTAGAAAGGGTTGAATATGAATTAAAAAAAATCTCTTGAAATACAGTTGATTTATAATGTTGTGTTACTTTCAGTTGTACAGCACAGTGATTCAGTTATGTATATGTTCTTTTTTAGATTCTTTTCCATTATAGGTTATTACAAGATATTGAGTATAGTTTCCTGTGCTATACAGTAAATCCTTGTTTATTTTATATATAGTAGTGTGTATCTGTTAATCCCAAACTCCTAATTTATCCCTCCCCCCTTTTCCCCTTTGGTAGTCATAAGTTTGTTTTCTATGTCTGTAGGCCTATGTCTGTTTTGCAAAATAAGTTCACTTGTATCATTTTTTTTTAGATTTCACATATAAGTGATATCATATGATATTTGTCTTTTGCTGTCTTACTTCACTTAGTATGATAATCTCTAGGGCCATCCATGTTGCTGCAAATGGCATTATCACATTCTTTTTTATGGCTGAATAATACTCCATTGTGTATACACCACATCTTCTTTATCCATTGATACACTCACCCTAATGTTCAGAGTAGCACTATTTACAATAGCCAAGACATGGAAGCAACCTAAGTCTCCATCGGCAGATGAGTATGATTTGAATTTGTATCTTGGCAAGAAGTGGAGAGGTTATCCCAGAGAGAGGCACTGCAGAGAAGAGAAACACCCACGATCCTGAGAATGCAGGCAACTCCGTTACCTCCCTGTAGAAACTCCCCCTTTCCCTCGGGCAGTTTGCCTTTCCATCCTTTCACAGTTCCTTCGCTTTTCATTCCCTGTTCAAATCACTTGTTAAACAGCACCTCTGGACTAAGGTTTGAAATGAGAGAGAATAAAAGATGCACTGTGGGGGGCAGTGATGCCACAGTAACTGTCTTAGCTAGAATGGTCTAGGCATTTCCTACTTAGGTCCCTTTGGAATGAGGAGGGAGCGGAGGTGAAAAGTAAAGGTGGGATTCAGAGCTCTTGATGGAATGTGGAGGTACATGGAACGTTATTCAAACTCCTATATATTTAGTGGCAGCAAGCATGTCAGTGTGGAGTGTGAGCAAGGAAGTACCCACAACCTAAGTTATGTGTCATTTCTGTTCTACTGTATGAGTAACGGCATGGTAGAATAGTATTTATATATGAAGTACTAAATAAATAGACACCCTCATTATTTCCAAGAAGGCTATGGACCAGGAAATGGGAAACCTGGTTTCTCATTCCAGCCCACCACCAACTTACTAAGTTGGTAGCTTATCAGAAAAACCTGCAGTAAGAGAGAGCTGAGAAGGTGTGATTGTAAAGGCTTAGTCTTATTTCATTTTGCTGTTCACATATTTTTCTTTTTCTTGGTGAAAAGCACCATTTGAGACCATCATGGAACATGTAAAGAATAGCAGATTAGAGCATCTGTGCCCAGAGTTTAAATCAATGTGGAGTAGCATCCTTTAGGGAATTAGTCTCCTGAGAAATATAGCATTCATTCCTAAAATTCCTATAACAATGTTCTTGAATGTTCACTGAAGATGGACGTTACTGTGAATGAGAAATAATGAAATAACAGATCTTTTTATTTCAAGAAAATTGTATTTTCCTTTTCATGAGGCCTAAACAAATTTTTTTTGGCCTCCATATGGGAATTATGTTAAAAATATTCATTGGTCTTTTCAACACTTGAAAAAAAAATTTCTGATTCTTTCTTAATTATGGGTTTTGTAAGGGGAATCATGTTTATATGAGTAATCAAATTATATTTTTGAGCTCAAAATTGCATGTTTCCCAAAATGTTAACAGTTGCATTTGGGAGGTAGCACGATAGATATTTTCTTTCCTGCTTTTCTTTGTTTTCTCTATTTTTTAATACATATGTATTACACTTATAATGCAAAGATAAATGCATAACTACACGCTTTGTAGAAGGAAACATATGAAATGGTAATTTTGAATTCCCATACAAATGAGAGAGAATGATGTTGCAGTGTGATTCATTTATGTTCTTATAATTCACAAAGTACATGTTGTGCCAGATGAACTTTGAAATACCAGACACACTAATAACAGTAAAATCTGGCTAAAATTACACAAGTAATTTTTCTTAAAATCAGAACATCACTTTATTACTCCTTGTGAATGCCAAAAGAATATTATGTACTCTAATACCTTAAAGCCATTGAAGATTATAGCTGAGATTGGGGTGGGCTTTATGTAGTTATGGCCCTGACACTTGGTACGTGTGTGACCTTGTGCATGGTTTTTAACCTTTTAAAGCTTAATTTGCCCATCTGTCAAGAGAGGCTCATAGGACCTTCTTCATACTGTGGTCAGGAGGAGTAAATGGAATAATGCACATGAACCCTTTAGTATAGTGCCTGGCAGGTAAAGGTCCTCAAATTTGCTCAAATTATTTATTATCATAAGTATTCTCCCTACTTCTAAGCTTGTTCACACGTGTGATTTGGATATCTACCTTGTGGAAAGTGGGTTGCTTCTTCAGATGATGCTATCCTCTGGGCAGCCTGGGTCATGGAGGAGAGGCAAATCCAGATTTTTACCCTTCTCCACTTGCGCTGGGAGATGCAGGGGAGGGTGTCTCCTGAAGCTAGCAGTGTGCTAGGGGTGATGACAGAGGCTTTGGAGAGCAACTCCTATGACTCTAAGTGCTGGAGTCTGGGAGTCTGGCACCCTTTGCCATATGGCATGGTCCCTGGTCACTGCGATTGATGTGGGAGGTTGAGGGTGTCCTCAGGTCTGTCTTGCAGCTGCAGGTGGTTTTTCATGAGCTCCTGGATTTTAGCAGTTGAAGAGGTCTCTTTGGTCAGGACCCTGGATTGTCCGTCTTAGGCTCTGGGAAAATCAGAAGATCGCTTTGTCTCCGGGCAGAGTTTCAGTACCCATTTCCCTCCTCAGCCAGGGGCCTTTGTGCAGCTGCAGCCCAGACTCTGGTACATCTGTATAGGATATACATTAATTCATCTGTCTGGCAAACAGCTTCTCCAGCTCTTTGTATAGATTAATCTAGATCCTAGGGATGCAGCAAAAATGAGACATGATCCCCATCCTCAAGGACTCACATTCTGTTTGTAAATTTCCCCATGACTGCTTGGTATGTCAGGGTTGGTTGTTATACCCCAGAGCTCCTAACCCTAGTCCAATGTTGCTCCCAGTAGAGTGCTTCAAGGGGGGTGAAGGGGTTGACTTCATATGTTAATTGCTCCCACACCCACTAATCTGAAGGTTTATTATTAGGGTCCCTGGTTGGATCTATGTTTTCCTCAAAACTGCGATGAGTTTTACATATATAACATGCATCAGTAAGTTTCTACAAAGTGTTTAGACTAGGCACATAGTCTACCAATCCAAAAACTAAACTAAGCAAAAGACCATGATGAACTGAATTGAATTGACTGAGGTTTGACAGAAGGAAGTTATGGAGATACTGGGAAAATCAGACTCGATTATTTTTAGACTACACATGTCAGAGTCCTGGAAAAAAGTGTAAATATTTTTGAGCTCTGATTCTTCTCAATTAGTTAATTAAATGAATGTCTGGCCAGTTACCAATATAGGATATTGAGAGCCATTTGTGCATCTGTGTTTCCTTAACTGTGCCTCGAAATAATTTTAATTTTTAGCTGGATAGTGTAATGTCACATCGGACACTTTTTGGCCAGCCCTTTAACTTCATTAAATGCTAAGCTTGAGTAGGGCAATGATTTTGTGCATTTTAAATGTTTCTACGTTGTCTCGGATAAGGCTGCCAAATTGAATTCCACATCTTCCTTCTAGTAACCTGCCATGTTTTAGATCTTTGGGCCTAAAGTAGTCTAAGTAAGACTAGTGAAGCAATTATGATTTCATATTTTCAAGCTTGATATGAATACTAATGACTTTAATTTAAAAATAAATGTGTGCACGCTTTCCTCTTTATCCCTTCTTCCAGTTTTTCCCCAAAGATGAGCACATATCATAAAGGTAGCTGCAAGAAGAAACTTTTTCGTTTTCCTTTCTTTCATCATTTTCATATTGCCAATCCTCAGGCAAGGCCAATCTACTTTACTCCAGACAGTGTCCTCAAGGAATCCGATTGTTACAGGACAGCAATCTTCCCAAAATTCAGTGAAGAGGAGACATAGTCCTGCTTCTCCAGAGTGTAAGACTTTGCTACTATTACTCTAGACTCTAGAGAATTTCAAATTTTGACTTTATTTTTCCTTCAAAATCTTTCTCCTGGGATTTCCACTTTCTCAGAGCTGTCTATTGATATATGCTAAGGCAAAAGGGAAGACGGTGTATTTTATTTTCCGCAAAAGCAGCGAGAATGGGTTTCAGTTTCTATAACCATTGTCTTCATTAGGGAGTTGGGAAGTTTTAAATGCAAAATAAGGAATTTTGATATATCAAGAGGGCAGAGGGGAAACAAGAACTCCCAAGGAAGCTGTTACTGTGTCTTTCATCCCATCACAAGGAGCTGTTGATAACTATAAAAACGTTGATTTTGTGCTATATGGGAAAAAAGTGATGAGTCAGCAAGTTAAATTTCAGTGGCTCCCTGGGTACCGAGCAGACTGAGGTTGGCCGTGGTCCCAGGTTGCTTATGATACGGTTGGGAAATGCACTATTTCAAATATAATTTTGGGGAGCAAATAAGACTCTGTAACTGAGCTCCAAATGGTCTAATAGTGGAGGTAGGCACCTTGGAAGACATGGTCTGTTTTTGTCATGATTTGCTTCATGGAGGATGTATGGCTTGAACCTGCTTTTGAAGTGTGGTTTAGTTTACACACACACCATAGTCAACCTAAATCATAGGGTTGGGAATTATCTTACAAGTAATTGTTGTTTATAATACAAATGTTGTTTATACCAATGATGCTTGATGTGTTAACCCCCCCATAACAAAACTGATGAGCACATGATCTCCAGTCTGGTCAGCCTTCCCTGGACACACTGAGTTTTGATTCTTTCTGGCCATTGGTTGCTGAGAAGAAAGGGTGTAGCCCTGTTCTTTTCTCACTGTAGCCCAAGCTAATTTTTGGCAGCCAGCTCACACTAACAACTTCAGTTTATCATTAGCTAAGGACTTTTTGTCTCTTCAGCTCTCCTGCTGTTTGGACAACAGATTCCTTTTAAGCATTCCACAATCCAGATTTTGGATCCCAGGATTTTTATGTGTTTCTTTGGAATTTTGTCTTATTGCCGTTGTCCCATTATTTATCCAGGTGAGATCTTATCCACAGGCTTTCATTCAGTCAGTTAGAGATCTTTCTCAGCTTTGCTTTGTCTAGAAATTTGATTTGCAGGTCATCATTTTCCTCGCTTGAATTGTGAATAACCAATAAACTGGACAGGGCGCATGCCAGAATTCTAAAACATCTCACTAGAAACCTCCTACATCTGCTGCTACTCTCCATGGGGGAGCCATTTGATAAGTTTTATATCCAAATTACATTTATGTGCTTTTACTTTTGAAATACCATTAAGTACGGTATTCTACAGGTCATACTGTACAGCACAGAGAACTCTACTCAGTATTCTGTAATAACATATATGGGAAAAGAATCTGAAAAGGAATGAGTATATGTATATATATAACTGAATCACTATGCTATACACCTGAAACTAACACAACATTGTAAATCAAATATACTCCAATAAAATTTTTAAAAAATTAAAAAAAAATGAAATGAAAAAAAAGTACAGGTCTGTTTGATGTGATTTATTCTTGGCACTTGACAAACATCGTGTAATGTTTAGGACTCATTCCTTTTGTAAGTTTTTGTAAGTGCATGCTCACAAACAGGAGTGAGGCTTAGAATATCTAGCAACCAGAAAAGCCAGGGCATCAGCCTCCCAGCTTGGGCACAGGGCAGTCAGAAAAGATGGCAGGGCAGCACTGCTTCCTGCCAGCTGACACTGTTTTAAACCCTCAGCCTTGGGGGTTTACCAGAGGCATATGTGCTCTTGACCTTCAGAGCTATTTCTTTTCTCCTCTCTTTAAGTTCCTGATGTTTATTACTCAGACCCTGAGCACTGGTTTATATTTCACAAATTAAGATGTGTTGTGAAAGAGGCTTAGAACTGAGAATGGGTATGGCTTGTTTAAGGAGCTTGATGGGAAGAGAGGGCTTAGAGTGGGGAGAGTAGGAAATGAGATATTTTGGTACGAGGGGCCTGGAGCCCTTCCATAGAAAACGGTCACTGAAGCAGTGAGGGTGTCTTTGTTTCTGGGCAAGGGGCAGTGGCCAATTGGCTGAGCACAGATCTGTTAATCACAGGCCAAAAAGAAAAAGTCCAGAAGAAGAAGGCCAATCAAGACAAGGGATATCTTTCAAGAGATCACTGAAGAAAAATTGCCAAGGGCACTGTAAAAGCATTGATTATCTCAAAGTAGAATAACTCTTGTGGAGGGTATGATCTTAAACAGAGGGAGATAAAGGAGCAGGGTATGGGGTGTGGGTGAGGGAAGCCATTCATTTGGGAGATAAGGAGATCATTGATATTCAGGTGAGAATTTCCATTGGTGATGAGGATATAAGCACAATTTTACTGACTTTTAGAAAAAAATGAATGATGAGCTTTTGAAGCTGTAAGACGTGTATAATAATTGCTTGCAATGTATGGTCAGTGGAAAACAGTAGGGAAGAAGCTAGAAGAGGCAGATTTAAGCAGAGAAACATAACCTTTCTGCCTTTCTGGTTACCATTACAGTTTCATTGTTACAAAATATTCCTTCATTAAAGAGAATACTTAATATGTCAGTGTGAATGCACATTTCCCCCTTAAGTACCATACTGCACTTGGAAAACCTTTGTGGCTCTATTATTCAAGTGCTAATTAATTTGCGGAATATCCTCCAAGTAAAAGTACAAAGATTTGTGTTCCTCCAATTTTAGAAATATTCAGTCCTGGCCATCTCTGAATCTGTGAAGGGGAAGGGATTTTGAATATAAAGAAGAAGGAGGGTAGGTATGAGGAGGCACTGGAGGAGCTGTGGAAAATTTTCTGTGGGCCACTGTGAATTCCAAATATGACCTTCCAGATGGTTCTAGGCTATCATTGTACCTCACTTTAATACCTGAGCTACAAAGGGGAAAGGGGGGTGGGGAGAGGGATAAATCAGAGGTTGGGATTAACAGATACACACTACTATAAAAATAGATAACCAACAAAGACCTACTGTATAGCACAGAGAACTATACTCAATATTTTGTAATAACCTATAATGGAAGAGAATCTGAAGTTATCTATATCTATCTATATATCTCAATCTCTGTGTTGTATACCTGAAACTAACATGATACTGTAAATCAACTATACTTGATAACAAAATTAAAAAAAAAAACCTAAGTTAGAGAGCTCTTCTTCCGTAACATTTGCCTTGTGTTTATTTTATGGAGTTGGTATTCTTATTAAAAGAAATATGAGAGGGAAGAAGGTTTGTAACACATTATTCAGGTTATTGTCAACTCATTCACAGAGATGATACATTTAATAGGGGAGAACAGAGTCTGGCATTAACTGTGGACTGGCTGGTGTGCATGTTGTGGTTCCAGGCTCCTCAAAAGTGTCTGCGTTGAGCTGTACAATATCAGTCAGTTCCCATGTAACCAGCATCCATTTCTCTTTCTGTCTGATGGCCTGAGGGTCTGAGAGTCTGAGGTTCATTTGGTTGGTGGATCTGTCAGTTGGGTTATCAATTTCACTGCCTCTTTATCTTTCTTTCTTTCTTTTTTTTTTCTTTTAGAAAAAGTATCTCTAGAAGTGTTTATTATTGTACTATTTGTAGAAGATATAGAAAATATCCTAAATGTTCAGTACTAGAGGGAAGATTGATATTTTCATTGATTATGCAACAGCATTAAAAATGATGTTTGACAGTAAACATGTCTTTAGATATAATAGGTAGGAAATAGTAAACAAATTAATATACAGAAATGTTCATGTCAAAATATTCAGAGAAAAATGGATACAGTTTTAGAACTTATTTCTTAGGAAATGGATCTTTTATAAATATGAAATATTCCTTTCTTGGCCCTGTTTAATACTTTTTTGCCTTCAATTCTATTTTACGTTGTGTACCTATTTAGTTTTATTAGCATTTGCCTAGTGAATTATTTTTCTGCCTCTTTATTGTCAACATTTTCTGTCACTGAATTTTAGGTGGGTTTCTTGTAAGAAACCCATATATATGTGGACTTAAAGAAAGCCCACAATCTGAAATATTTCTGAATTCTAAAGAGTCAAAAGTAACTCATTGAATTTTGTTATGATTGCTAATATGTTTGAACTCTTTTTCTTTATATTTTCCATGTTTAACATGCTTTCTTATTCTTTATTATGATTGTAACTCTTAGTTTTTCTGTCTTTGTTTGGAATTAATTTTACTTCATTTTCTTCCTCTACCAGTTATTTCTGGAAGTTATATTCTTATTTATATAATAGTGATTACTATTACATTTCTTTATATCAACTAAAACTTGTATTTTCCTACTAATAGCTGTTGGTATCTATCCCCCTCCCCCAAGATAACTTACTTGTTCTATTTACATGATTTTTATCACCTTCACTGCACTCCATCCCCCATTCCACAACCAGCTCCCAGTTTGAGGGCTTGTGTTTTATTTCCAGAATGTTATTAATATTTTTCTGGTAACGATTTTAGACTGAAGTTTATTTTGAAGGAATGGTTAGCAGAGGCCAGCAAATTTTGTTGATTTAAAAAATATTTCTATCCCACCATTAGCTCTTAGTTTTATCTTCTTGTAATTTTTTTTGAAGAGAGTGAATAGGCAGTAGAGTTTTGAAGAGTTCAAATGTTCAAAATATCCAAAAATGAAAGTTTCTTTGGTTAAGTCCAAACCTATTTCCTTCAGGTACAGCAGAAACCAACACAACATTGAAAGTAACTGTATTCCAATAAACAAAACAAAAACCAAACAACAACAACAAAAACTATTTCCTTCAGAACTTTGAAGATTTTGATCCATTATCATTTAGCTTCACTTTTGTGATAAGAAAGCTCTAGAAATCTGAGTTTTGTTCCTTTTAGATATCTTCCCCATTCCTGCCCCCTACCACTCAGCCTTACAGAACCTCTTAGGATGTTTTGCTTTATCCTTTGAATTATGATTTTTCACCAATATTTGTATAAAAGGTCTTTTTCCTCCCCATTCAAGAAATTTGGTGCTTGTGAGACCCTCTCAATCTGAAGATTCAAATTTTATTTAGCTCCAAAAGCTTTTATTTTACCTTTTCTTCCATTATTTCTACTTATGTGTCATTGTATTTTTTTTTTCCTTCTGAAAACTCTTTTTTAATATTTTGTAAGATCTGTGTCCTTTGCATTGCGGTCTGGTAGAATTCTTCAGCTTGGTTTTCCATCTAGCTACTTCCCTCTTCAATTATTTTCACATACATCTCTGAATATATTAATATTCATATTCAAATATTCTTACACATATCTCTAAATATATGAATGACATTTAAGCTAGTCTGTCTTCTTCAGACTGTTATTAACTCTTTCTATGGGTGTTAGTTACTACACCTGCTGAGTTTGTGGGCTTCCTCCACAGTGCTGGTTTTTATTGTTCACATCTTTGTGTTTGCAGTTTTGTGTTTACTACCGTACAGGTTTTTTTTTTTTTCTGTTTATTGTAGCTTACTGCTAATGACTGTGGGTTGGGCAACATACTGGTGCCATGTCATCTGGACATGGCTATTTTCTGTTCCTCCTGGGTTTGTTCGTGGCACACCTAACTGAGACTGGTTCTGCCCATCCAATCCAAGAGCCCAGACTCATGGCTTCCCAGGGATCCAAAGGAAGAGAGCTGCATAATGTCCAAGAGGCCATGTTCTTCCTCATCTGCACAAATCACTTCCTCAGTCTGAGAGGTATCCATCTCTGTCAGGGTGTTCTTCCTCCTCCTGCTCTGAGAATCCTTTTTCTTCCAGCTCTGAGCAACGCTGTTCCTCTGACCTCCCCAGCAGTATAGGCAATGGGGTTCTGAAAGGGTCACATCCAGTGTTACTCTGACAATATTTTAAAGTACCTGTAATTGTGGAAAGGAACAAAAGTCATTTTGGCACCTGCTTTATTACTTCCTCTCTGAAGTGAACATTCTGGACCAAGCAATATCTGGATAGCCATAATTGCTCCTTGGGCTCTTGGGTGATATGGCTTTAGGGATATCATTTGCAATTTCTCGTGAACAGCATTTGGATGCTATAAAAAAAGAAGAACATCTCCTTATGAACAATGTCTGACATATTGTAATTCTGAGTCTGCACTTGGCACTTGCTAGAGAAATGTCAGTTTTCCAGCAAGAACAAAGTCCAGTGCAGCTGTTTCTGCTTTCACCATGGAATTTGGAAGCCTGTATAAGAGATTTTAACCAACCAGTTTGGGAGTGAACAATGAGGTATGAGATTTTCCCACCTTATGAGTTTCTTGCATTGTAGATGGCAAATTTGATAGTAATGATACTATCTTGAGTTCGGGTATTATGATACCTTTTAGAGCTCCTTTCTGCAAGAATTTTTTATAAGTATTTAATGACAATGTCACTTCCTATAATTCATCACACATAACGTCACACACACACTCGTCTCACATAACAGGGATTTAAAGATATCTTTTTAAACATTGCACACTGTTCTCGTTTGCCAAGGTGTGGACCAAAATATTTACAAAGTAGAAAGTTTTCTAGTTCTCTTGGGTTGGTTTTTCCCTAGGAAAGTTTCATATTTACTCAGTTTGAGGTACAGTATTGTCACTTTCCAGAATACCAGGCATAGTTTTATTAAACCGTAAGAATAAAACACATTTCGATGTCCAATTGCACATCCTCCACCCACACCCCCCACTCTCTGCCATTTAAGAATATCCGGACTAGTTCTCTCTGCCATCCCAGTTGGCAGAAAATCAAAATTCGACTGTGGTATTTGTTTGCTAACATTTGTGTGTGTGTGTGTGTGTGTGTGTGTGTGTGTTGAGGAGAACAATGTAAAATAGTTTAAGAAATGCTACATTTTAGGATTCAAAACCCTACTGCAAGCATTCAGTTGGATTTGTGTAGTACTTGTCATTTGTTTAAAAGGACGACCATTTTCACGGGATTATTTTTTGGTCTGATAACTTAGCAATAACAAAAAAAAAGCTTTCATGGAGAGAGAATGATCAGTGACATTGTGCATATCTTCGGAGCTCTTTAAATGTAATAGAAATAGGTATGCTAATTTTGATTACAAAATACTAACTTAGAGAAAATTCAGAGTATATTTGATCTAGTAGATTCAGTTTGGAATAATGGAAAGAAATAACTTTTTGGAGGGATTTGTTTTAAGAAGCTAATTGTTAACCTTGTATTTAATGGAATAAATAATTCGATAAATCATTTAAGAGAACAGAACTGTGGGTAATTTGAAATGGAAGAGATCCTCCAGCTCACTCCTCTCTTCCCCTCTGTTTTGATAGAGGAGATACTGAAGTCCAGCCAGCCTTGTTTTCTTGCCCAGATTCCTATGGTGTCTTCGTGGCCTTGCTGGGTCTGGGATGCAGATGGTCCAGCTGCCAGTACAATCCCTTTTTCCCCACACCTAGCTGAATAAGGCCAGGAAGGAACTGAATATTGTTGACTCATCACTTTTAAACAAGTTATTGTTATTGAACTCAATATAATGCTTCTTTAATTGGCAAATGCAGATGTTCCTCATTTTCCATGCCAGAACTTCCTCTTATATGGTAAAAAATTGCACACTAGTGTATTTTTGAGGATGGGCTTTTCATTTTCCATTCTTTTAATGCAGTTAATCATGTTTTATTTGGTTCTCTTGAATGTCAGGATGGTAGATTGTTCACGTTGGCTCTTTTCTTTCCTCAGGAAACATCTCTGGCATACCTAGTGAGGTAGTGGAGCCATCTGGGAGGTAAAAGAAGATTGTACTGCATGAGATATTTATTTGTTATTCTTGGCTGTTTAGCAGTCATTTCCCCCATAGAAACAAAAGGCTGGCTTTTGGACTGGCAGGGCTGTGAAGGGTACATAGGAAAAGAGCATGACAGTGTATTTGGGGAAAAGGGTAAGGACACACTGAAATTTGTTGAAATTCTTGCATTTAAATAAGCACTTACAAACATTTCACATGGAAGATAGAAAGTAAGAATTAAGATGAATTCATTTTGGAAAGGAGAAATTTGAAACCAAATAGATAAATACTTCATTTCCCTCATAAACAAACACATAGAATGTGCATATTTCACATTTGTATTTTCTTAGTTGAAGATAAAAAGTAGAATATTGGAAATTTGGAATATTAAGTCTGTGACAAGGAGTGAGATGCAGTAGTTATTTTGCAGTTTTGAAATATGTGCTCTGCCCTTAAACATCAAAACGTAAGTAAGCCTGATAAAAATCATACATGACAATAAGGTAATAGCAATGCAAAGTAAAATAATTTTTATTACCATTCATCTTGGTCAAGGGTGCCATTTAAATTAATATAAGAATTGTATATATTCCTCACCAATATAATTAAGCTCTGTAGAATTAAGGAAAATCTTTTGAAGCTTGAAATTTTTTATTTTAGGAGAAATAAAAAGTCATGGAATTCTTAAACCTTGGAAGGTGCTAAAAATATGTCACTTCATGATGGCATTTCTTTTTAAAAAAATTTTATTGAAGTATAGTTGATGTACAATGTTGTGTTAGTTCTGCTGTATAGAAAAGTGATTCAGTTATACATATATATACATTCTTTTTAATATTCTTTTCCATTATGGTTTATCACAGGATATTGAATATAGTTCCCTGTGCTATAAGGTAGGACCTTGTTGTTTATCCATCCTATATATAATAGTTTGCATCTGCTAATCCCAAACTCCCAATCCTTTCCTCCCCCACCCTTTATGGTATTTCTTAATTGATTTATTATTGAGAGAACATTATATTAAAGAAAGAGTAAAACTTGGACTCAGTTCTTTGAGATTGATACTGTAGATGTAATACCATGTTTCCCTCAGTCTTCCATGGTAGTCATAGAACACTGGATTAAAAGAGCCCAGTGTGGATATTATTTTGTTTCTATGTCTCTGGCTTAGTTGGGGCTCTGTAGAACAATGACTTTAAAACTTTTTTTTACAGGACCCATAGGAAGGTATTTTATATTGTGGCACATCTGTATTATTTGATAGATGTATACCAAATGTTTCATGATAAATATCTACCTTTTCTACATGTATGATGTTCTGATATTTTCTCTTCCATTCATTCTATTAAGAAAACACTGGTAATGACCCACTAAATTGTTTTCACAATTGACTGATGGATCATGGTTTGCAGTTTGAATAACTGCTGTAAAAGTCCTCCATAATTTTTTTTGGGGGGGATGATGAATTTGTAGTTATATGTGATTATTATTAACTTTGTTTGCCAAATATATTTTGGGTACATGATCGGTTGACATTTCCTGACCCCATGTTAGTTCTGGTCAATGAGTTCAGTGGAAATCAACATATGTTTCTGGACTGGAACATTTAATTGCTGGTTCGAGACCCCCCCAGAGCTCTTTATCTCTGTCATGGAAAATGGCCATGCTCCTTAGAATGGGTCTGAAAGTGAGTAATGTGGATTAGAGCCTGTAGCCAGCCCCCAGTGGACATAAAATATGAGTAAAAAATAAACCTTTGTTGTTAAAAGGCACTACAGTTTTTGGATATATTTGCTATTCAGTGTAGCTTAACCTTTCCTGTTCAGTAGATGATAATTCAATTACGTGTTGTGCCGGTGGGAAAGAACCTCCATTTGAAATATTAACTTTGCCTAAAAACACATAGAAGTTTAAAAATAAGTTAATTATTTCTGATTTTAAAACAATATGTGTTCTTTATAGAAAAATTGGGAAACCATAATAAAAAATTACATATTCATGATGCTACTACCTGGAAAACAATTTTGACATTTTTATGAAAGCTATATATATATATATATATGTACATATTTACAAAATTAGCCTACTATGTAGTTTTGTTTTTTTCTTACTTTTTTTTATGTCATTAAATATTCTTGGAATACACAAATATCATGCCTCTGTATATATGTATATCCATCCTATAGATGAACCAGGGTTTATTAAGTTATTCTTATACAGTTAGACATTTTAGTTTGGTTTAATAGAGTTTCAATGTACTAAAATCTCAGCCCTGGGCACCCAACAGCAAATAGTAAGCCAGGGTAGGACCCGCACCCGCTAATGCTGCTTTGCGTCAATTGCATCTTCTCATAACCCCACTCCTGGCACATAGTGGGTCTACATATTAGCTGTCAAGTAAACAGTTCCATATGTATGTACCTCATATGAAGTTTATACTTAATTTTCTAAAAATTAAGAAGCTTTTTATTTCCTCTCCTCCATCTCCCAGCAAACAATTAATTTGGTTCTGCTTCTGAGTTCTTTCGCTTAGGAAAGGACCAGAGGCTGGGTAATTCTCATTTCTCCCCTCCACACCGACATGATCCTGCACATGGCCTATCTCAACTCCTGAATTTCTCTCAACTCCAGTCCCACTCCATGTCCTGCCTCAGGTCCTCCTGACCGCAGAGGCCTTTCTGTTTTCTTGTACATCATTCTCTCTTTTGCTGCTACAGTGAAATTTCTAAAATGTGAACCAGACTATGTCTACTGAAAATCTCTCTGTAGAATCCCAGAAAGAGCTTTAAAGACAAAATCCATTGCTCTTCCCTTGATTTAAAAGGGCTTTCATGGATTGTTTCTTGAGGACCCTCTCCATCACTGTTATTCATTGCCCTCACTGCCTGCTGTGGACTGCATTGTGTCTTCTCCAAATTCACATGTTAAAGCCCTCACCTGTATTTGGAGGTAGGGCCACTAAGGAGAGAATTTAGGTTAAATGAGGACATAAGGGTGAGATCATAGGATTTGTGTTCTTAAATGAAGAGACACCAGAGGGTTGGTACCCCACCACCCAACACACACACAGCCAGCAAGATGGCAGCCCACCTACAGAGGGGTCTCAACGGAACCCACCATGCTGGCACCTCATCTTGGACCTCCAGCCTCCAGAACTGTGAGGGAATGTGTCTGTTGTTTAAGCCCCCCAGTCTCTGGAATTTTGTAATAGCAGCAGAGCTGATGAAAACACTGCCCCTCATTTCCTACAAGTACTTCACTCCAGAAATCTTAACTCTAGGAAAGCTGTTTCACTGAGCGCATCCTGCTCTTTAATCGTTTTCCAGGCATAATCAGGTACCATCTTCCTCTCCTCCTAAGGTTACCTACAAATCCCTGGTTCTCCTTCAAGTCAGAGGTCAGACTTTACCTCCTCCTGGAAGGCTTTCCCATCTCCCCTCCCAGGTGGAGTTAGGTCTTCATTTCTCTGAGCTCCCCTGGTACCTTACCTATACCTCCATTAACATCTCTCCTCTTCTATGGCAACTGCATAGTTGACGTCTTTCCACTGAACCCTACGTTTTTAAAAAATTTTATTGAAGTACAGTTGATTTACAATGTGTTAATTTTGGCTGTACAGCAAAGTGACTCAGTTATACCATATATATGTACATTCTTTTTCATATTTCTTTTCCATTATGGTTTATCGCAGGATATTGAATATAGTTCCCTATGCTATACAGTAGAACCTTGTTGTTTATCCATTCTATGTATGAGAGTTTGTATCTGCTAATCCCAAGTTCCCAGTGCATCTCTCCCTCCCCTCCCCTCCTCCCCCTTGGCATCCACAAGTCTGCTCTCTACATCTGTCGTCTGTTTCTGTTTCGTAGATATGTTCATTTGTGTCGTATTTTAGATTCCACATATAAGTGATATCACATAGTATTTGTCTTTCTCTTTCTGATTTACTTTTTGCTTAGTGTGATAAACTCTAGGTCCATCCATGTTGCTGCAAATGGCATTATTTCATTCTTTTTTATGGCTGAGTAGTATTTTGTTTTATATATGTACCACATCTTCTTTATCCATTCATCTGTTGTTGGACATTTAGGTTGTTTCCATATCTTGGCTGTTGTGAATAATGCTGCTATGAACATAGGGGTGCATGTATCTTTTTGAATTATAGTTTTATCTGGCTATGTGCCCAGGAGTGGGATTGCTGGATCATATGGCAACTCTATTTTTAGTTTTTTGAGGAACCTCCATACTGTTTTCCATAGTGACTGCACCAATATACATTCCCACCAACAATGTAGGAGGTGAACCCTACATTTTTAAAGGCCATTAATTATGCTTTTCCATCTTTGTATCCCCAATGCTTAGGATGAATGCCCCATTGCCTGAAATGGGGTGGCCATAAATATTGTTGAATGAATAGATGAATAATAGTGGTAAAAGAGTTATTCATGTATTAACTTTTATCTTCTGAAGATTTTTTTCCATCTCTCTTACAATCCAAACAACCAGACTTCATGTGTTCTCCTTATCAAAACCAGCTGTCAAGACAGGATTTAAAATTCATTTATACTGAAGTATAAATAACTGATTAACAGTTTATGTCTCCCAAGGGAATTTCCATTTTAACAAGAATAGAACTCTTAATCTACAAAAATAAATCTTTCTTGGTGGAATTTCAAGCTTAACAAGCATATGGGATTGGTTTTAATTGGAGCTGGGGGTGGGGCTTAAGAAGTTCTCTCTGCTCAAAATTCAGACCTTAAATGTGAGACCAGACCTATCACCTGCTGGCTCACGGAGGAGCTGGCATGTCAGATTACGCAGCAAATTCACTTTTGTTTCTATTGCTCAGCATGGATAGGATGAACCGCACATCTGGTAAACGTTTGCACATGAAATGTGTATCTGCCAAGCATTGTGGTTTCCTGATACATCCCCGTGGCTCTGAGTCAAGGTCACGAAACCAGCGTCGCAGAGTTTTGGTGATCTGGAACTGCATTCTGCTTTTAGTTATTGAGAAATTTGCTCCCTTGGTTTCTTTGAAGACCCTCCATGTCGCCATTATAGGCTTGGAAAAGCCTTTGGGTGATTCAGAGCCCATTCAACTGTTTGAAGCCATCCCACAGGGATGAGAATCTTGTCTCCTTAAAAAAAGATCTCTCCAGAAAATGTTTCTCAATTTTTCTCAATGACCCATTTTCATGTCTGATCTCTCATCAAATTTTCATTCTCTAAGAAAGAGTGGATATATGTATATGTATAACTGATTCACTTTGCTGTACAGCAGAAAGTAACACAACATTGTAAATCAACTATACTCCAATAAAATTTTTAAAAAAGTTTCATTCTCAATACTAGCTTAAATCTTGCCTAATTTAGCTTTGACACCTTGTTCTGTACTTCATGAATGTGAAGAGCATCTGATTTTCATATAAACTGCAATAGTAGAGATACCAAGCAGTAAATTATTCCATAAAAGCAAAGCAAACCAAAGAACACCATCACAAAAACAATTCAAGCTAAATTAAGTTAGGAAAATGGGGTTTTCTGAATACAATGTGACTCAAAGCAGACCTGCTAGTTAGCAAGTCTGCTGGTTAGACTGGAACGCTAACATTTTGGTGTTGTTTATATTCTCAACATCCCCAATGAATTCTGTCCTGAAAAGCCAGATAACATCAAAATAATTGAGGAACTGGTTTATTTTATATTGCTTTAATTCAGAAAGCAGTTAAAACATTTCATAGTAGTTATCTTTTCTCCTCCAGGATTATGAAGGAGAAGGACAAATACTTCTCTCTTGAAAAGTGGAATCATTTAGTAGATGCATCCATATAAATTCAAGGATGAGGGAAATTTGGTAGGAAGTTACCTTTCACTAGTTTCTAGAAAGAAATAATATAACATTACAATTATTCCAGGTGAGGGAATCAAAGTGACTGATCTTGGTGTAGACTTGACTGAAGCTACCCAGTTGGGTATTCTGCTATGCTTGATTGTTTCAGTATTTTTCTATTTGGTGAGTGAATTATCAATTGGTAACTTTTTGGATGTTGGGTTTGAAAAGTACAAGTCAAGACATATGGATTCTTTAAACAATTCTGTTTAGTATTTGTATTATATAAACAATTCTGTTTAGTATTTGTACTCTGTCTATTCTTGGGAAGAGTATTTAAAATATGACAGAAAAAAGCACAAAATAGCAGGCATAATACTGATGCTAACTTGTATAAGTATATACCCCTTGAAAAATATAAGATGTTCTGTTAAATGATTAATGTATTTGAATATTAAAAGCCATGAATATATTTAAAATTTTCAAAATTTTGCCTGTGATTCATATTGGTGATCCCTTCTTGCCACCTGAAGTCCTTTTTTTAAAAAAGGTCTTTTTGTGCTGAGTCTTGACCAGATTCTTGTATAATGTAGTTGATTTTCTTTTCATTAAGTACCTGAAAACAGTACCTCCTTTGGCCAGGAAAAAGCTGAAAATTCTTCCAACTGGCAACCTGAGGCAGCCAAGTGCCAGGGCTCTGTGGTCAGAGTAGGTTTTGGTTGCTCACATTCTACCAATTACTGTAGGTTCTCTCTGTACTTGAGCAGAGAATGTAGCTACTTAAAGCCTTCCAGTTTCCTTACTTGATGAACCAGTAGCAACAACTGAAAGTGAAGCTCTGTAAAGGGTTTCTGAAACTTTGAGTCATTGTCTCACTCAACGGCAGGTGTTCTGAACCAATAGTGATCAGTTGACCCAGTGGTGAGATAGTTTCTCATCAGCTCAGGGTTTCAAAATGATTTAAAGAAATGGTCATTTAGTACAGAGGAAGTTGTTTGCTTGAAATAGCAGCTTTATTGTAACTTGCATAATGTTAAAGGAAAATGGAATCTTTTAAGGGTTTTCTGGGGGGAAAATTTAAATTGTGGCTTCGAAGGAGTCAGTGGTGTTTAAACAAATTTAGTGGTTAGAATGATCATTTTTGGAGTTTTGAGGAAAAAAAATCCTGGAGGGTTAGGATTTTGTCTTTTTTTCTCTGTTTATTGACTTCAGTAGTTGTGTTATGCTATAATTTACGTTGCATGGTGTCTTACTCAAGAGCCTGCTATCCTCCATCATTGTCAGTTCTGAGAGAGTTAGGAAAAGTGGTTGGCGTGATTTGGTTCACTAGTCGTGATGTTTAAAGCAATACTTTTTGTTAAATACATTTATTTAAATAATGGAGTTACATAGAATGGGATACTAGCTATAACATTTCAGCATAGTTGTCCAAATGAAATCTATCAATAATATGTCATTATTTTCATCAAATGGCTCATCCTGATGTGTTTTCTCCAGTAAAGGACTTGGTAAAATAGAGCAGTGTTAGGAAAACAATAGCCCATAGTGTCAACTGTTTTTATGTTTTGATTGTGTCAAATCTGCTGATTTTTAGAAACAATCCTAATTTTGAGTATTAAATATGATTTTTTTGTTTATGTCTACCATGTTCCAAAGAGATTGAGACTTGTTAAGTACCAGTCACTTATTGAAATAAAGTGTGTAGATATCAGAATGAAAAATATTAAAATAGTCAGTATATTTTGTTTTAATTGTGCCTAAAAGTGTAGACTGTAATGTATACCTTTGCTAAAGAAAATTGTAAATCTACATAATAAATAATGGAGTTCAGTTAGACACAGTAATTTGGCCTCTTTAACCAATAATTATTGTGTGTCTACTTTGCTTACATCAAAAATTGTGAAGAGTCTGAGATTTTACCCTACATGCAATCTAAGAAGTTAGTCTGCCATAGTTTCAGATTGGCAGACTGGAGACTCTTGGGTCAGAGATAAAGGACTTTATTATTTACAACACAGCAGACAGTATGAGCTTCATATTTGCATTGGTTCCTCTTGGTCCCCTGAGTCCCATGAGAGCAATGTGGAGGGACCCAGGTAGATGCTGCTTACACAGTGGTTTATGCCACAGCTGAGGAACTCTGAGCTTAAGAAATACTTTTAATAAAAAGGATGCTAGAAAACTTGCCCAACATTTGTACTGGAGGAAGAAATCATCTTTACTAAACCAGTCAGGAAACAAACCCCTCATCTCAGGAGGGAGGTACTATCTATCACCCAAGGCTATTTGAGATATTCCCAGCATCCTTGGAAATAGTCTGGACAAAAGCTGATTCAAGAGGCATAGAAACACCATGCAGAATTGTCTTTCAGTGCTTTACAGTTAAAAATTAAAATTCAAAATTTTAATATATATCAATTAATTTAGTTCTGATCAGGTGGAAATGTTTTTGGTGATTGTCCAGAGGAACCATGGTGCATTTTGTTACTCTGGCATTGGCTAATGATATCATATTCCTGAGTATCTTTGATTTAAAGGTAGTTTACCATGAATACATTATGCAACTATAGTTTTACACTGATTAAAAATGTTATAGAGTTTTTGAAATTAGAATTATTCCTTTACCTGTGAAAATCAATGTAATAACTGTACCAGAAACCATTTACTGGTGGCCTCCAGAAAATTTTACTGCACTTTGTTCGCCAACATATACAGAAAATGACATAAACCTAGTACCTAAATTCCTAGAAGAATTTCATATAATTTTATATTAAAATTTAATGATTTAGTTTCTTGGAAAAGCAAATAAACCAGTATTTCTGCAAAGCATGTTATAGAATAAAGACTACTGCCTATCACATCCAAATAAAGCATGAATAAAAATATAAAATAAGAAATTACAGGCCTTTTCCTTCATATTGCCTTCATGGAGGACACATACGCTTCAGTGGAAAGGGAAAGATAAAATCAAGAGTATAGAAGAAAACATGTTACTGTCCTCCCTTCCACTGTGTTACTGTCACCGTCAGCCTTTCTTCAAATGAACACAACTAATACATGGATTGATTATCATGGAAAGTAATATTGGTAGGACTACTGTTTATGCCAGAGATGACTGGCCACACCATAGCTTAGCTAGGGATTGCAACAGTTTTTTTATTCTGAATAGACCAAGGATATATCTTTCCTCAATATGTACCTTTGCAGCATTTAATGAAATATAAAGGACTTCCCTGGTGGTCCAGTGGTTAAGACTCTGCGCTTCCACTGCAGGGGGCACGGGTTCGATCCCTGGTTGGGGAAGTTCCACATGCCATGCAGTGTGGCAAAAAAACAAAACAAAGAAAGCTCTCAAAAATAAATTGTAAAAAATAAAAAAGTAATAAATAAATAATAAAAATATGAGCCACTCACGTGGGATCTCTTTGGTATGAGAACAAAAATGCAAAGGATGGAAAAAGGAAAGGACATAGAATTACTGTAGTTCACTCACCTACCATTGCCAAAGTCATCAAGTAAGCTTAGTTTTTTGAAATCTGGTAACTCTAATCTGTGTGATCCACTTTGAAATTCCTCCAAAACCTCTGAAAGTCCCTTTTTTTGAAAAAAAAAATGGGCTTAAACTGAATGAAAATATATCCAATTGACAATCACATGAAAATCCTCTAGGCTCAAAGCCAGAGAATCTTTTTGTACCTGATTTTTTTCTGAACCTTAAATGTAATCAGATGAATTTTTGTTTAGTACTATCCTACCCAGCTGATTTAAATGAATAATACATCTTCCAAGGAGAAATCTGCATTTCATCACAGAGATGGATTACATGCCTTAAACTTTACTCCGTAGAGAGCAGTATTTTGTATTATATTCTTTAAATATACTAAAGATTCAGATAATATAACAATTTTATTCTAGGCATGATATCTTAAAGCTTTGCAGATGTATGGATTGAGAAACATGAAAAATATAACCTCCATTATCATGTGAGTGAAGTATAAAAAAAATTCTTATAGGCAACATTATTATAATGTTTTACAATTAGTTGACTGTGAAACCAGAATAAAATAGAAGGAAAATACTTTCAATTTTAAAAGGACTCTCTTGTTCATGGTCAAAAAATGAAAAGCAAATACAAGCGATGGAACTGTGTGTGGTAGGTTTCTTTATTTCCTTTTAAATTATTATTATTTTTTGAAATATCGTATCTACTGTTTTAAGAACATTTGATTCTGAAATACAAGCAAAACCCCAGAAACCCTGATAGTAAAAGAATAGAGCTCATTACAAGTCTGAAACAGAAAGGCTAACCAACAGATTCTTTTTAATGTCTTAAAGTGTTGTTTTTACCCGATTGCTTTATTTTTGTGGCAAATGATTATGAACATGGTGGTTGACTCCTAGTATGAAATCTGAGACTTACAAAGTTCAAATGCAGTTTCAATCATCAAGGTCTTCTAAGTGCCAGTCCTTGAGGCAAGCCCTGTATTGACTAAATCGGTGATTTTCAGTGGGGTTGATTTTGTCCCCTAGCCATGTCTGGGAACACCTGTAGTTGTCACATTTGGGAGGGGGTACTACTGGCATCCAGTGGGTAATAGTCCAGGGATGCTGCAAACATCTTAAATGCATAGGACAGACCCCGTGTTAAAGACTAATCTGGTCCCAAATGTCCAGTGGTTGAGAAACCCTGGACTAAATAAATAGTAGTGCATTTACTGCATAAAGAGGAACCACAGCATATCAATTAACAAGAGGCAGACTTTTGCCTCAAAACCAGCATTAATGGGTGTGGTAGAAAGCAGGGGACATATGGCCTCAGAGGGAATTCGCTCAAACTTTTAGTTCTCCCTTTGTGTGACTAGGCTTTTAAAAATCTCTCTGAGGCACGCTGTGCTATTGTAAATGGAATCAATAGTATAGTTGCTACTTCAAAGGCTTATAGGATTAAGTGAAGTAATGTATTTACTTGCTTAGTCCATTGCCTGGTTTTTATAGGATCTCAGTGAAGTTAGCTATTATTCAGGAACTATCAGGAAGAACCTCGTAGCAGTTAGAACTGTCTAAAGATTGATGTTTAGGAGGCAGCAAGTTTTCCTGTTCTTGAATAAGTTCAAGCAGAGTGTGGACAACATCTTGTGTTCAAGCAGAGTGTGGACAACATCTTGTGTTCCTTCTGACTCTATAAAATGTTCCATTTTTCTTAGTATTACAAGACTATTACTAGCTAAAACATAAAATGATTGGTTTTCCTTGAGTCTTTAAGAAATTTTAGGTAAGGTTGAGTAAGCATAGACAGCACTGATACCGTTAACGAAAGCAAGTTTGTGTGCCCGACACACAGGGAGGCCTAACAATATTGAAATGTCAGAGTTTGGAGCAGAGAAAGGTTTACTGCAGGGCCATGCAAGGAGACAGGTAAATCGTACTCCCCAAAGCCCCAAACTCCCTGAAGGGTTTCAGCAAAGCACTTTTAAAGGCCAGGTGAGGGAGAGGCGTGCTTGGTTGTTGCAACCTTCCTGGTATAGGAATCCTTTGTTCTTGCAGCTGTCCATATAGGTCAGGTCACAATATTCCTGCAAACCTCCAATGAGACAAAAGTTATTCTCTGTTCTGCAACTTTTTACCTCTATATGAATGGACCCTTAAAGGTCAGAGCCCTGAGAATAGGCTATCCTGTATATTTCGGGCTATTGGCAACATTCTTTTACAAAAGGTGCAGAGCCAGCATGACTAAGCACAAGCAGCAGAACAGATCTAATATGGAGTCAGACTTGTTCTTCCCTGTTACAGTATTACTCAGTGATATTAAACTTGCTTTGTATTTTGATACTGAGATGATGACTCTCATTCCTTGCATATATGTTCCCTGAGTTCCGTCTGCTAACTAGTGTTAATTATTTGCTTGGATTCCCCCAGGCTATTTTCTGTGTTTCTACATCATCACATTTCTTTGTACATCTATTGTGTGCCCCTTGCATAGTATTGATACAAGTCATGGCTGGCTATTTATCTTACCATCTAACATGACATTTATTGAATTCCCCTGTGTGCCAGGTGCCATGTAATGCACTATACATGTGTTATATCATTAGTCAGACAGGCAATAAATGTTTGTTGAGTGAATAAATTAACAAATATTTTAAGAATAAACACAATTTTAATTAAGTCTTTACTATGTATTATGTAGTATTATTAAAAATCAAAAAAATGGTACATATCAGCCCATACCCTAAAAGCTCTTAATTTTATCGTAGAAACAGGATGTATTCATAATAACTTCCTCTACACAGTTAAGTGCTTTGATTAAAATGTGATTACTACATCCTCATAATACCTTAGTGCTTATCAGGCTTTCAGTAAATGTCAGGTATTAAATAAATCAGGTACTTGATAAATGTTTTCTCAAGAAAAAAATAATAAAGTGCCATTCAGTGGATAGATCAGCAAAATATTCATTGCAATAAAGGTCAGCTACTTGACAAATATTAACTGTGTATCATAATTGTGTAATGAAATGGAATTTATCCTGATGATATAACAAAGGATAGATATGCTTCAATAAAGCAATAGATGTTGTATTGAAATTTTTGCTAATTACATTTTTGTAAACCAAATCAGATTTCTTTCTCTTAAATGATTTAAGTTTGTAACAGCTTTCACCACTTTGGCTTGCAAACTCTGCCCATGTAAGTTGACTTTTCAAAGCAAAATTATAATGGGGACAACCTCCTTCCTGTAGAATGGTTTTTCTCCAAGAGTAAAGTGTCAGTTTGATGACCCTGCCATTAACCTAATCACTGATTTTAGTCAGTCACTTGGAGTACTTAAATACATACTTAAACCTAAACCAATTTAATTTTTTTCTTCCTGCTTTATGTGGACAGTAGAAATACTAAACTTATGTCTGAGATAAAGACAGCACAAGAAGGAGAATCCCTTTAGTGTTACTTCTGAAAATAATAACAATTTGAAGATTTAAAAACAAGTATGAAATAGAAAATACCAGTTCAAAAGCCCCAAACAGATGTGCTCAATATTTTATACTATATGCAACATAAAGAAAGGAGACATAATACTCCAAGAATTAAAAGACATTTCAAGAAGTTATGTAACAACCTTCACTTCATACAAGGAAAAACAATTATTTTACTTTAAAAATTAATTAATTAATTAATATCCGTGGCTGCACTGGGTCTCTGTTGCTGTGCACGGGCTTTCTTTAGTTGTGGCGAGTGGGGGCTACTCCTCATTGATGTGTGCGGGCTTTTCATTGCGTGGCTTCTCTTGTTGTGGAGCATGAGCTCTAGGTGCATGGGCTCAGTAGTTGTGGCTCGCGGGCTCTAAAGCGCAGGCTCAGTAGTTGTGCACAGCAGGCTTCCCAGACCAGGGCTCGAACCCGTGTCCCCTGCCCTGGCAGGCAGATTCTTAACCACTGTGCCACCAGGGAAGCCCAAAACAATTATTTTAAAATGGTGATAGGAGCTACAGAGTACTATATATCTGGTGTTTTCTCTGTGATTGAAATAGATGAGGGATGCATTTTATTTCCGTCTAAGAGGGAGATGTTACCTTGTAGATATATAGCAATGACAACCCATATGGTGATTTTATTGCACAGTTAATTTAAGGAAAAGCTTTTGATTTTAAGAGGTGTTGGGAAGGTACTAAGAACAAAATAATGATACGATGAACAACTTTCATGAAGTTATTCTGATGTTTTACTTACAGTTTCTTTTTTTTACAAAGAAACTGCTTTTTTTTTTTTTTTACTTTTATGCCTGGAAATAATATTAGAGAACAGTTAGACGTATAAAACTACTGAATATTCATCAAGTATGTTTTCTCTGTACTTTGAAAGCATGGTACCTTAGAAAAGTTTGGGTACCTTTCTAGTATTTTGTACCAAGCTAGTGTTCTATAAATTTTTTTTTTTGTGGTACGCGGGCCTCTCACTGTTGTGGCCTCTCCCGTTGCGGAGCACAGGCTCCGGACGCGCAGGCTCAGCGGCCATGGCTCACGGGCCCAGCCTCTCCGCGGCATGTGGGATCCTCCCGGACCGGGGCACGAACCCGTGTCCCCTGCATCGGCAGGCAGACTCTCAACCACTGCGCCACCAGGGAAGATCCTATAAATATTTGTAATGCGTTCTTCTTTAAAGAAAAAGGTACTAAATTGTATTCAGATAGTTTTATATTACAGATCAAGGACTGGGTATCTTCTCATTTGGGGATGCAGAATATTTAATACTTTGTATAGCATGTCACCATATGAGAAACTAAGATTATCACCTTTGGTCCTCATGGTCTAGGATTGCCTCCTATCTCTGGATGCACCTGTGGCCTCCAGCTCTTAGAGGGGCCCTATGACCAGGAGGATCAGGGATCTTATGCTTGGCAGAGCCTGGACTAGAGTGCAATGTTTCTGCTCAGTCTTAAGGAATGGGTGGAGTTTTCTTCAGGTATCTTGAGATACTACAGGTGTATAAACCATAGTCTGACTACTACAGGTTGCTTCTAGAACAAGAATATTGAACCTTTTCCCAGTTAAGGGGGGCAGTATGGTAGATTGGGGAGAACCCTATTTGGGAACACAGTTTCTGATGTTGGCTCTGTCACTGCATTTAATATTGGTTAGAATATTTAACCTCATTGAGTTCCAACTTCTTAAACCAATGAAATTGGGTATGAGGGACTTTCTAGTACCTTTCAGTCCTTTGGTTAATTTTTCTTAAGAGCCATTCCCTTTATTTTTCCCTTCCTATGGAATTTCTTGTTCATTCAATGTATTTAATGCATACTCTTTTGAGTGTCTGAGAAAAGTCAATCCTTGGTTGTCACTGCTGTGGTGCCTACAGTTGGACTGGATTTCTATTCTAACCTTGTGATTAAGTTAACTGAGATAAAGTCTGGATTTCACTAGTAATTTGTCTTCAGATGACCCAGCCGTGGGACCCCACCAAATGGAGTCCAGATAGAAGACACCATTCAGTGAAACTTATATAGTGACCATTCATAGAAATCTCATATTAATTAAAAAACTAACATCATACTTCGATCACTTTTGAGACTATTCTCCAACACTAGTTCTTCTTATTTTGGAACTTAATATATTTTATAATTGACACTCAAACTCTACACCTTAAAAAATGGACTGGCCGTATTTTTATAAGAACTCACACATTTGAAGAATATGTGTACCACTGAATATGATATGTTTGATTAATATAGGAAATACTTGTAAGTTGCTTTGGAATATGTAATTAGGGCTCTTCTTCTAAATACACAAATTTATTTTCTCATGTTCTTAATTTTCAGAAGGAAATGACTGTAATTATCTTACAATTTTAAAAATAATATGAAACAGAAACAGACTCACAGATACAGAGAACAGACTTGTGGTTGCCAAGGGGAGGGGCAGTAGGGGAGGGATGGATTGGGAGTTTGGAATTAGCAGATGCAAACTATTATATATAGGATGGATAAACAACAAGGTCCTACCTTATAGCACAGGGAGCTATATTCAATATCCTGTGATAAACCATAATGGAAAAGAATATGAAAAAGACTATATTTATGGGGGCTTCCCTGGTGGTGCAGTGGTTGAGAGTCCGCCTGCCGATGCAGGGGACACGGGTTCATGCCCCAGTCTGGGAAGATCCCACATGCCGCAGAGCGGCTGGGCCCGTGAGCCATGGCCGTTGAGCCTGCGCGTCCGGAGCCTGTGCTCCACAACGGGAGAGGCCACAAGAGTGAGAGGCCCACATACCGCAAAAAAAAAGAAGAATATATTTATGTATAATTGAATCACTTTGCTGTACAGCAGAAATTAGCACAACATTGTAAATCAACTATACTTCAATACAATTTTTAAAATATAAAAAATAAAAATATGAAAAATGTTGAGGCAAATGATTTCATAATTTAACAGGTTTTTTGTTTACAAATACAAACATGTGGAAGAATGCCGCTTAGCTCTCATGTGTTAAGAAGTTTTGACAGGGCTTCCCTGGTGGTGCAGTGGTTGAGAGTCCGCCTGCCGATGCAGGGGACACGGGTTCGTGCCCCGGTCTGCGAAGATCCCACATGCCGCAGAGTGGCTGGGCCCATGAGCCATGGCTGCTGAGCCTGCGCGTCCGGAGCCTGTGCTCCACAACGGGAGAGGCCACAACAGTGAGAGGCCCGAGTACCGCAAAAAAAAAAAAAAAAAAAAAAAAAAAAAAAAAAGTTTTGACAATGTCAAGAAAATATAGCTTCAAGACTCTGCAGGTGGTTAGGGATGGGACTTGACCTATAGTCAGAGGCAGTGAATAACGCTGACCCAGCACTGGCTACGTCCAACTGTCCACCCTCACATCTGTGTGAGGTTGACTGTGGTCAAGAGGCTCTGTGAGTATTCCAATGGGAATTATTGGGATAACAGAGTACAGAGTAGAAGGAGAGAGAATGGGATTCTTAGCATTTCTTTCAGTCATCCTAGTGTGGATTGGGTTTTAAGTCATCCTGGGCCAAAAATGAAGTTTATGTGTATGTGAATAGGGAATGGATATCTTTTTTCTGTTTTTATATTTTGTTGTATTACCTTTTGGCTCTAGTTGGTTTAAAATTTCAAAGCTAAAATATACATTTTATAAAAATAAATTCTTCTCCAAATATAATAATGTTGATCTTCTCTATGTAGTTGGATGGTATCTGGGCTGGCTAGGTTGGTTGGTTGGAACATGGACACTGGTGTGGGAAAATGTCCCATGTGCCAGTTGACTTTGTAGCCCTCCACAACTGCATTCTGTACACTCTGTCCTAGTCAATTGTTCCATAGATGTGTGACCCCAAAAGAAATCATCTCAGAAGGTGCAGGGGGATTAGCATAAATCTATCACCATTTTGAAAACAAATAAAACTCAATACCAGTGGTGGATGAGCCATCAAAATATTAACTGATGGCCTCTAACATGTAAAGCATAGTGTGGGAATTAGTGGTTTTAAACCTTGCCCTCTAGGAACTCATGTTACCAAATGCAAGTTCATGTGCCCAGAGCACAGTGAGGCCAAAACGTCTGAGTTTGGAGCAGAGAAAGGTTTACTGCAGGGCCATGCAAGGAGACAGGTGGATAATGCCCCCCAAACCCCAAACTCCTCAAAGAGTTTCAACAAAGTATTTTTAAAGGCAAGGTGAGGAAGGGGTGTGGTTGTTTGTTGCAAACTTCCTGGTGTAGGAATCCTTTGTTCTTGCAGCTGTCCATGTAGGTCAGGTCACAATGTTCCTGCAAAACTCCAAGGAGACAAATATTATTCTCTGTTCTGCAACTTTTTATCTCTGTATGAATGGACCCTTAAAGGTCAGAGCCCTGAGAATAGGCTATCCTGTATATTTCAGGCTATTGGCAACATTCTTTTATAAATGGTGCAGAGCCAGCATGACTAAGCACAAGCAAGAGAACTGATCTAATGTGGAGTCAGATTTGTTCTTCCCTATTACAATCTTGAGAATTGCATTGAATTTATAGATTAATTTGAGGGAAAATGTGTCACCTTTATATTAAGTCTTGCCATATCAATGCACTTATTTTTCCATATATTTAGAACATTTTGTCCTTCATTTATAATTTTGTCTTATTCACCTAGATGTGCCATTATTTTTACTGCTACTGTGAATAAAGTCTTCAAAAATACATTTTTGAATTTCTTGCTGCTAGAATAAGGGATGGTATTTGATTTTAAAAAGCTCAGTTTTGTATGCAACAACTTTGCTGAACTCTGTTGTTATTTTAAATTATTTTAATGAGATTTTTAAATTTAGGTAATTTCCCCTAATAGTGTTGATAATTTTATTTCTTTCTCAAACCTTACACCTTATTTTTATCTTATTTTCTTAGATAGAATGTTTAAATGCTAAACAGAGATGATTGCAGGCCTCCTTGTATTACTTCTGACTTTATTCAAAGAGAATTCTTCTAACATTTTACCATTAATTATTATGGTTCCTATTGGTTTTTGGCTTTGTCATATTAAAAAAAAACTTGTCTTTTTATTTTAAAATAAAGAATGGGTATTGTATATTTCAATATAATTAATGTATTTAAATTCCCAAATGTTTCTTCTGCATCTATTTCAGTAGTATGGTGGATATGAAATGATAACCTCCAAGCCTACAACGGTGACAGTGGATGTAGAGTACAGAGTCTTGAGGTTTTTTTTGTTTGTTGTGAGAGAGGATGGACAGAAAATAGCTTTGGGAAGATACTCATGGTTCTGATTTAGGATAGCTGGGTAAATAGCAGAGTCATTACTTGAATAGAGAATAGAAAGACAATAGCCATTTTTCAGGAATAGATTTTGAGCTCACTTCAAGATTTGTTGAAACTTTGAAACTGAGATGGATGTCGCTGTATAAAAGTTGATGTTCACTAGACTTTTGGATATAATTATTTAAAAATGGACTCTTGAATGAAAGAGTGAAGTGTGCTCTGGAGATAAACATTTGTGATCCAGTGGTATTAAAGTGGATGTTAAAGCTGTAGGGGAGGATACATTTCTCCAGTGAGAGTTTGCAGAATAAGAAATGTAGAGACTCTGGCTAAACTCCAGGAACCTAAACACACAGTGGATAGTAGGAGGGACTCTCAGAGCAGTCTGGAAATAAGTCACTTCCAGGGTGAATGATGTCAGGAAGACTTAGGGAGAAAGGTAAAAAAAAAAGAAAACAAAAAACACCTGTATGAGCCTAACACAGAGAGGTTAAGAAAGATGGCGAGAGAGAGTTGATTTACTTAGGCAATTAGGAAATCACTGGTGCCCTTGACAGGAGCAGTGTAGCAGTAGCACCTGGAGTCAGACTTTGGATTGTAGTGGGTGAAGCTTTATCAGGAGGTGGGGAAATGGAGGAAAACAGATGAAGACCTTGCTCATGACACTTGGACATGAAGGGAAGGAGAGAAAGCATGCATGCAAGACAGTCAAGGGAAGAGTGATCCTTTGAGAATTAATTGTTAGTTTCCCAGCTTTGAAATTGTTGGGTGGATAAAGCCTAGAAGGCTCAACTTTAGTTACGTATGATTGTGAGCTGGTTACTGGATGTGGTGAAGAGCTGAGCTAGGTTGTGTGACTGGACAGGTTTCTTTCCCTTTCTTTCTTTCTTTTAAATATTTTTTATAGTTGATTAGCAATGTTGTGTTCATTTCAGATGTGCAGCAAAATGGTTCAGTTATACATATACATGCATCTATTCTTTTTCAAATTCTTTTCCCATTTAGGTTATTACAGAGTATTGATCAGAGTTCACTGTGCTATACAGTAGGTCCTTGTTGGTTACCTGTTTTTTATATAGCAGTGTGTACATTCAGAGTTGATTGTCTGGGTACATATTTGCCTGGGCTTTGACTCTTCTGACTTATGTCTGAAAGCATAGAGTCATGCAAAAGAAATTCATAAGAAGCAAATGCAAAGGCTGGGGCCAATCCCTGTATGACAGTGAAGTCCTTAAATAAGAGTAAAGCCTTTAATGAAAGTAAAAAAAATAGGACAAAAATATTTTTAAAATCATTACTATAAAACATAAACATTTTGGTGACTTATTTGTGGCCGAATATGCCCGTGATCAAATGGATCTCTAATTTGAAGAAAATAATCTAAATGAAAAAAAGTAGCCTTGCTGTTTGGGATAGGATTGTGAGTCTATTTTGGTTATCATGATTCAGTGAAAGCTGTTAAACCCACAGACTCTGCTAGTCTGTAATAGAGGAAGTCTTTGTCCTTGTTCTTGCTCTAACATTAGAATCAGAGGAGAACCATATTCTAGATTCTGTTTATTCTGGCACAAGTTAGTTCATTGGATTTGTTTCCAGTTTAAATAATATCTTTGCCAGGTGAAGTTAGTAATGATTAAAGAAATTTAAAGATATGTCTTTAATCCAGTGAGGTGATTTCTATGTATTTAAATATTATTTGAAAATGATATTCATGATAAGATGGGGTAAATTTTTTTAAGTTGCCACATTTATTTTTATAGTTGAAATTAGCCAAAATTGCCAACTTAAGTTGGGCTGTAACAAACCATTTCAGGGTTTCTATGGAAACATGATTTCATCCCGTCTATGAAAACCCATTTTGTTTTTTCTCCTTTATCACGGAACTTGAATCGCTGCAATGTTTTTCCTGTGAGTCCCACTCCAAGAAAAAGAAAACAGGTTTCCAATTAGACAAAAATTCACTTTTTGCTCATTAGAGTTTAACTCTAAGGGACTTTCATCTAGGGTTATAAACCATGGCTATAACCTCAAATCTTTCCTATTTAGGTATTAATATGCATTTTTGTTATTTCTGTATTGTATTTTTTTTACTGTATTGTATTTTTAAATACTCTGGTCAACCTCTAGTTAAAATTGTTCCAAGTTATGTGAAAATTACTTCATACTTCTAATATCCTTATATGGTATCTAGCTGATTTACAAATCTCCAGTGAAAGAGCTGTAACATTCTTGTTCATTTTTACTTTCTCCCCATGCCTACCCCAAAGCCTGACACAAGTTTATTCTCAATAAATTCTTATTGAGTCAATGATGCTACAAATATTTCAGTGCCTTCTGAGAACTTAGTGCTGTTGAGGGCTCTGCAGGATACAAAAGACATAAATAAAATACTTTCTTGTTTGTAATTAGGAATCTAGGGAGGGTAAAGAGTGAAATGTAAAATGCCTGTGACTCGCTATTTAACCTCACATGAGTGAGTGTTTTACTATCTCATTTAATCTTTACAATAGTCCTAGAAGGGGTGTTTCTTGTTTCAGATGAAGAAACTGACTAAGCAGGGTTTGAGAACATGCCCAAGCTAGTGATTGGTGGACCAGGGTTTGAATACCAGCCCTGCATTAAGTACACGTACTAGTTGGAGAGACGATTCTTCTACACAGAAAACCATTAGTGAAGTTGGAGATGTTACTGGTTGGGAGGAGCTCAGACAAGGAACGATGAGGTGGATGAGAGTAATCATGAATAATTGTAAGTGAAAGCACTATTTACTACATGGTGAACTTTAAACTGTATCTAATCAACACTGCATATTTGTATTTTATGCACTGGAATATAGTATCTTGGCGCTGATACTTGTTTCTTAAATGTCTATGATTTGTTTTTTTGTAAAGCAGCAATGCAATAGTATAATTATACTTTTGTTTAACCACATGCTGCAACTAAGGAGTCCGCATGCTGCAACTTAAAGATCCTGCATGCCTCAACGAAGATTCCGCATGCTGCAACTAAGACCCAGTGCAGCCAAAATAATAAATACATAAATAAAAATATTAAAAAACCACAAAGGAATACATGTAAATTGATTTTGATGATTATCACAGATGCATAGAATTTCAGACTGGTCAATCCTTTTCTTTTTATAGAAAAGAAACCAAGTCTCAGGGAGCAGTTCCAGCTGATTTTTTTCTTTCACTCTTGTTTAAATTCTTATGATGGCAGAATCATGCTAAATATTGTCTTCCAACACCCAGTCTAATATTTTTAAGCCACATAATGCTTTCACTCATTGATTTGTAGCAGATAGCTATACATCATTAATGGATAAAGATAATTCTAATAATGTTTGAGTATATATCCTTTGTTTTCTCATGCTTTGATAAGCTACTGTAGAAATATCTAACTATGGAAACCATGCGTGTAACATCTTTATACAACATATTCTTAGAGATCACTAAGAACTTTAAGTACTGTATTAAATTAGATGACAATGATGCTTTGTGTTTTTTCTTTGCCTATTTTTTTTTTTGTGTGTGTGCCTTTTCCTTGGTGATATTTTGTTTCTTTGTCAATGACTTTAAATTTTAGTTTTTCCCTGTGTCTTCTCTTGGGTTCCATGCTAAGTGTCACACATTTTTATTTTCCGTGATTAGTTGTTTTCCTTGAAAGGGAAAAATTGTAAGTTCAGAGAGATAATTATAATCATATTCTACTTAACTGCTGTCTTTATCAACGTGTTATTTGTCTAACAAAACTAGAATTTCTTCTGTACACCTAGAATACCTCAGAGTAGGATCAGTTATTGTATTTGTAGCAAAACTATAGTATAAAATCACTTAAGTGGTTCATATTCATTATAGAAATATTATTTTGTGAGGGGCTCTGTTTCTGACTAGCAATTAATATTAAATAATATATCAGTGGTTAACTCTCAATAGCAGTCATAGAGCCATGATAATTCAAAATAGAAGAATAATGATCTAAACCTTTAAAAATGAACCTAAGTACACAGTACATATCAATTATATGAGGTCCCAAGTTACTATAATGCATTTCCAGGAAACCCTCTAGTGTATCATAACTACAGTTTGAGTATAAGGAATGTTAATGAAATGCTTACACTAATTCTTTTAGAATTAAGAATGATTTAGGAGTAAATTATTCAGGTTAAACCAAGTCTCTTAAACTCTCCAGGAAATTTGAATTGGTGCTGTCCTTTTCTCCAGTGTTCACTTGACCATTTTACAATCTTTGAAACTCATCAAACTTAGTTAGAAAAATCAGTAAAATAACTATTCAAATAGCATCATGCTTAGAATTGCTGATGTGAGCATAAACAGTCATTGAGTTTTGATAAAAGTATAGAGGTATTTTATTAATTAGGCAGCTTTAAATTAGTTCAATTTGAAACTAGTAACTGTGAGAGGGGGGCAACTTAATGAAGAAAAATAAATTTGAATTTTCAGAGAGTGACCCACTGAAGTAACATTTGTTTTAAAAAAGGGAGGATAATTACACTAATTACTATGCATATCACATATACATTTAAGCTACAGCCCTCCCAATCCCTACCCCCAATTTGGTTAATTAGTTTAGAGTAGAAACACCGCAAACTAGATGAGGGTTTTTTTCTTTTTTTGAATGGAGGTAAATACTTCAATATATTGCTTTCTTCCCTGCCATGGCTGGTGTTTGCATTACTATCACACATGCTCTGTTAGTACAATGCTGCTATTAGCCTCATCTAGGAATTTCGTGGCATATTTTTTAGTAAACTCTGGCCATTAAAAAGATTTAAAGTAAGAATAAGACAAAACAAACTGGGTTTACTATTCATCTTAGAAAATATTTAGAATAGACAATTTATGTTCTGGATACAATTTTGTGTTGATTATATCTGTTACAAATATTTTCCCCACTGGGTGGTTTATATTGATACTTTTATTATATCTTTTTTTCTTCAAACACCTAAGAAGCTAAAGCAAAAAAACCACCATGCTACTATCACACCCAATGAATTTTTAAAATGGTGCATATCATCTAATACCCAGTCCATGTTCAATTTTGTCTGTCTCAAAAGTATCTGCAGTTTGTTATTTAAATCAGGATTCCAACAGAGTCCACAACTGCATTTAATTTAAGTCCCCTTACTTTTATTTTCTTGCCACTTATATATTAATTGCACAAGTTTTCACTTTCGCTGATTCCATCCTCTTGGTGTCATTTAATAGATGCCTGAATTTCTTATAACTGGGCGGATACAGAGAATTGAGTAGATTCAGGTGTTACTTTTTATTTACGAAAAATGATTCACAGGGATTCCCTGGTGGTGCAGTGGTTGAGAGTCCGCCTGCCGATGCAGGGGACACGGGTTCGTGCCCCCGCCCGGGAAGATCCCACATGCCGTGGAGCGGCTGGGCCCGTGAGCCATGGCCGCTGAGCCTGTGCGTCCGGAGCCTGTGCTCCGCAGCGGGAGAGGCCACAACAGTGAGAGGCCCGCGTACCGTCAAAAAAGAAAAAAAAATTATTCACAGATGGACATGTGCTTTTATTAGGTCATGTCTGGAGGAACATACGTCTTATTCTACTTTAATGATGCTAAGGAAGGTGAGTGGGTTCAGGTGTAGTCAAGTAATGCATCTGTCCTGATTTCCTCTCTAACCTTTCACCCAGTCATATCGGCACACCGGTGATCCTTGCCTACATCCATATTTCATTAGTGGTTGCAAAATATGATTTTCTAATTATATTCTTCTGGCATTTATCATTAACTGTTTTATTACCCTGAAGTATTATCCATGTAGGAAAAGTAGGACAAATGCTTGATTCTTTTTATTTGTACCCTAGCAACCTCCAAAGGTGACCAATGGTTGTTTTCTGTTTTTTGTATTTATCATCATGAACTCATAGGTTTAGTAAATTGTTGTACATCAATCCATTGTAGTAACTATTATTTTTAATGATCAGACGGTTTTCTCTTTAGCTCATGGGAGCCCCTCAACTTAGCTCTTGGGTCCTTTGGATCTAATCCCAGTCGCTTTTGAGACATTCCTTGTTTTTAGAATGACAAGATTTCTCTGTCTCATGTCTCATGTCCCCCAGATCTGGAATCTGCTATTCTCCCTAAACAGCCTTGTTTCTTTTGATGGGAAATGGTATTTAGAAATCATAATTGGAGTGCTAGAGTTGCTTATTGATGATTTTCTTCATATCACTTGAACATTAATTGCTTATTTCCACCCATTTTCTTTCACCCCGGCTCCTCTTTTATCTATCCATTTATTTTCCATACATTATCCTGTATTGCTATTTAGCTTTGTAAATGCTTACATTTTATTTTCTAAGCAGGTAAACAAGGCACAGCTAGGACTGGAACTCACATTGCATGACTTGTTATCCAGCATTCTTTTTTGTGTATCATAGAAGAATTGGAAGATTAGGAAGTTGGAGAACAATTTGACCTGAGTTCCAAGATTAAAATATTATTAGCTTTCCCTTTCTGAATGATGTCTTTGCTTTCCTGATACTTTATTGTAAAAATTAGAGCTGAGTTAAGAAGAAAAAAATAATAAAAATTAGGTTAATATATGTTAATATAAAAGGAATTTAGGGATAGGAAAAAGAGCTATATTTATAAGCACAGCATAAAATTACTAACAAAATCCAATGGGCTGATTTTAGTGGATTTGCTGGCATAGGCAAATAAAGTACACTGTACTCCATGTTCCTTGACTATTTTTTACTGGTCTCATTTCAAATGATTACACAGACATGTATATTTTTTCAGTGCTTGAATATTTAGAAGCTGCTATGGCTTCTAAAGAAGAGATGGGATTTTAAACCTCTCCATCAAACTACAATAACTCTACCAAGTTACTGCCATTTCACTTTTTCTTGTGCAGCTTTAATGGACGCTATATGATATACTCTATAAGCAGAACAAGAAAGCAGTCATCCACTCTGCAGTGTGAGAGCAAACTGTGCAAAATGTAAAATAAGAGCTTCTTGGAATCCCTTAGCCTCCTGTCTATAAAATGGGGATTTATATTTACCTGTCTGGCTACCATATTAGATTTTTGTTTAGAGAAGTATGATAACAAATGTCAGTTGTTTAGTTGACCATGAATTGTTTACACAATCAAGGTGGCATTGATTAATTACATATTTTGGGGGGCATATTTTGACCTATGAAATTCCAAAAATTACATTTAGTTCTGTTGTTTTAATGATCACTCAAACGAACCAAACTTTACATACATACATATGTACATGAACCCATTCTTTTTTCTTTTTTAACATCTTTATTGGAGTATAATTGCTTTACAATGGTGTGTTAGTTTCTGCTTTACAACAAAATGAATCAGTTATATATATACATTTGTTCCCATATCACTTTCCTCTTGCATCTCCCTCCCTCCCACCCTCCCTATCCCACCCGTCCAGGCGATCACAAAGCACCGAGCTGATCTCCCTGTGCTATGCAGCTGCTTCCCACTAGCTACCTACCTCACGTTTGGTAGTGTATATATGTCCATGCCTCTCTCTTGCTTTGTCACAGCCTACCCTTCCCCTTCCCCATATCCTCAAGTCCATTCTCTAGTAGGTCTGTGTCTTTATTCCTGTCTTACCCCAGGTTCTTCATGATATTTTTTTTCTTAAATTCCATATATCTGTGTTAGCATACGGTATTTGTCTTTCTCTTTCTGACTTACTTCATTCTGTATGACAGACTCTAGGTCTATCCACCTCATTACAAATAGCTCAATTTCGTTTCTTTTTATGGCTGAGTAATATTCCATTGTATATATGTGTCACAACTTTTTTATCCATTCATCCGATGATGGACACTTAGGTTGTTTCCACCTCTGGGCTATTGTAAATAGAGCTGCAATGAACATTTTCGTACATGACTCTTTTTGAATTATGGTTTTCTCAGGGTATATGCCCAATAGTGGGATTGCTGGGTCATATGGTAGTTCTATTTGTAGTTTTTTAAGGAACCTCCATACTGTTCTCCACAGTGGCTGTATCAATTTACATTCCTACTAACAGTGCAAGAGGGTTCCCTTTTCTCCACACCCTCTGCAGCATTTATTGTTTCTAGATTTTTTGATGATGGCCATTCTAACTGGTGTGAGATGATATCTCATTGTAGTTTTGATTTGCATTTCTCTAATGATTAGTGACGTTGAGCATTCTTTCATGTGTTTGTTGGAAGTCTGTATATCTTCTTTGGAGAAATGTCTGTTTAGGTCTTCTGCCCATTTTTGGATTGGGTTGTTTGTTTTTTTGTTATTAAGCTGCATGAGCTGCTTATAAATTTTGGAGATTAATCCTTTGTCAGTTGCTTCATTTGCAAATATTTTCTTCCATTCTGAGGGTTGTCTTTTGGTCTTGTTAATGGTTTCCTTAGCTGTGCAAAAGCTTTTAAGTTTCATTAGGTCCCATTTGTTTATTTTTATTTCCATTTCTCTAGGAGGTGGGTCAAAAAGGATCTTGCTGTGATTTATGTCATAGAGTGTCCTGCCTATGTTTTCCTCTAAGAGTTTGATAGTTTCTGGCCTTACATTTAGGTCTTTAATCCATTTTGAGCTTATTTTTGTGTATGGTGTTAGGGAGTGATCTAATTTCATACTTTTACATGTATCTGTCCAGTTTTCCCAGCACCACTTATTGAAGAGGCTGTCCTTTCTCCACTGTACATTCCTGCCTCCTTTATCAAAGATAAGGTGTCCATATGTGCGTGGGTTTATCTCTGGGCTTTCTATCCTGTTCCATTGGTCTATCTTTCTGTTTTTGTGCCTGTACCATACTGTCTTGATTACTGAAGCTTTGTAGTATAGTCTGAAGTCAGGGAGCCTGATTCCTCCAGCTCCATTTTTCGTTCTCAAGATTGCTTTTGCTATTCGGGGCTTTTGTGTTTCCATGCAAATTGTGAAATTTTTTGTTCTAGTTCTGTGAAAAATGCCAGTGATAGATTGATGTGGATTGCATTGAATCTGTAGATTGCTTTGGGTAGTAGAGTCATTTTCACAATGCTGATTCTTCCAATCCAAGAACATGGCATATCTCTCCATCTATTTGTATCATCTTTAATTTCTTTCATCAGTGTCTTATAATTTTCTGCATACAGGTCTTTTGTCTCCTTAGGTAGGTTTATTCATAGATATTTTATTCTTTTTGTTGCCATGGTAAATGGGAGGGTTTTCTTGATTTCACTTTCAGGTTTTTCATCATTAGTGGATAGGAATGCCAGAGATTTCTGTGCATTAATTTTGTATCCTGCTACTTTACCAAATTCATTGATTAGCTCTAGCAGTTTTCTAGCATCTTTGGGATTCTCTATATATAGTATCATGTCATCTGCAAACAGTGACAACTTTACTTCTTCTTTTCCAATTTGAATTCCTTTTATTTCCTTTTCTTCTCTGATTGCTGTGGCTAAAAGTTCCAAAACTATGTTGAATAAGAGTGGTGAGTGGGCAACCTTGTCTTGTTCCTGATCTTAGTGGAAATGCTTTCAGTTTTTCACCATTGAGGATGATGTTGGATGTGGGTTTTTCATATATGGCCTCTATTATGTTGAGGAAAGTTCCCTCTATGCCTACTTTCTGCAGGGTTTTTATCATAAATGGGTGTTGAATTTTGTTGAAAGCTTTCTCTGCATCTATTGAGATGATCATATGGTTTTTCTCCTTCAGTTTATTAATATGGTGTATCACGTTGATTGATTTGCGTATATTGAAGAATCCTTGCATTCCTGGAATAAACCCTACTTGATCATGGTGTATGATCCGTTTAATGTGCTGTTGGATTCTTTTTGCTAGTGTTTTGTTGAGGGTTTTTGCATCTATGTTCATCAGTGATATTGGCCTGTAGTTTTCTTTCTTTGTGACATCCTTGTCTGGTTTTGGTATCAGGGTGGTGATGGCCTCGTAGAATGAGTTTGGGAGTGTTCCTCCCTCTGCTATATTTTGGAAGAGTTTCAGAAGGATAGGTGTTAGCTCTTCTCTAAATGTTTGATAGAATTCGCCTGTGAAGCCATCTGGTCCTGGGCTTTTGTTTGTTGGAAGATTTTAATTCAGAGTTTCAATTTCAGTGCTTGTGATTGATCTGGTCATATTTCCTATTTCTTCCTGATTCAGTCTTGGCAAGTTGTGCATTTCTAAGAATTTGTCCATTTCTTCCAGGTTGTCCATTTTATTGGCATAGAGTTGCTTGTAGTAATCTCTCATGATCTTTTGTATTTCTGTAGTGTCAGTTGTTACTTCTCCTTTTTCACTTCTAATCCTATTGATTTGAGTCTTCTCCCTTTTTTCTTGATGAGTCTGGCTAATTGTTTATCAATTTTGTTTATCTTCTCAAGGAACCAGCTTTTAGTTTTATTGATCTTTGCTATTGTTTCCTTCATTTCTTTTCATTTATTTCTGATCTGATTTTTATGATTTCTTTCCTTTTTCTAACTTTGGAGTTTTTTTGTTCTTCTTTCTCTAATTGCTTTGGATGCAAGGTTAGGTTGTTTATTCGAGATGCTTCCTGTTTCTTAAGGTAGGATTGTATTGCTATAAACTTCCCTCTTAGAACTGCTTTTGCTGAATTCCATAGATTTTGGGTCATCGTGTCTCCATTGTCATTTGTTTCTAGGTATTTTTAAATTTCCTGTTTGATTTCTTCAGTGATCACTTCGTTATTAAGTAGTGTATTGTTTAGCCTCCACGTGTTTTTATTTTTTACAGATCTTTTCCTGTAATTGATATCTAGTCTCATAGCGTTGTGTTCGGAAAAGGTACTTGATACAATTTCAATTTTCTTAAATTTACCAAGGCTTGATTTTTGACCCAAGATATGATCTATCCTGGAGAATGTTCCATGAGCACTAGAGAAAAATGTGTATTCTGTTCTTTTTGGATGGAATGTCGTATAAATATCAATTAAGTCCATCTTGTTTAACGTATCATTTAAAGCTTGTGTTTCCTTATTTATTTTCCTTTTGGATGATCTGTCCATGGGTGAAAGTGGGGTGTTAAAGTCCCCTACTATGAATGTGTTACTGTCGATTTCCCCTTTTATGGCTGTTAGTATTTGCCTTATGTATTGATGTGCTCCTATGTTGGGTGCATAAATATTTACAATTGTTATATCTTCTTCTTGGATTGATCCCTTGATCATTATGTAGTGTCCTTCTTTGTCTCTTCTAATAGTCTTTATTTTAAAGTCTATTTTGTCTGAAATGAGAATTGTTACTCCAGCTTTCGTTTGGTTTCCATTTGCATGAAATACTTTTTTCCATCCCCTCACTTTCAGTCTGTATGTGTCTCTAGGTCTGAAGTGGGTCTCTTGTAGACAGCAAATATATGGGTCTTGTTTTTGTATCCATTCAGCCAATCTGTGTCTTTTGGTGGGAGCATTTAGTCCATTTACATTTAAGGTAATTATCGATATGTATGTTCCTATTTCCATTTTCTTAATTGTTTTGGGTTCGTTATTGTAGGTCTTTTCCTTCTCTCATGTTTCTTGCCTAGAGAACTTCCTTTAGCAGTTGTTGTAAAGCTGGTTTGGTGGTGCTGAACTCTCTCAGCTTTTGTTGTCTGTAAAGGTTTTAATTTCTCCATCAAATCTGAATGAGATCCTGGATGGGTAGAGTAATCTTGGCTGCAGGTTTTTCTCCTTCATCACTTTAAATATGTCCTGCTAGTCCCTTCTGGCTTGCAGAGTTTCTGCTGAAAGATCAGCTGTTAACCTTATGGGGATTCCCTTGTGTGTTATTTGTCCCTTGCTGCTTTTAATATGCTTTCTTTGTATTTAATTTTTGACAGTTTGATTAATATGTATCTTGGCATATTTCTCCTTGGATTTATCCTGTATGAGACTCTCTGTGCTTCCTCTACTTGATTAACTATTTCGTTTCCCATATTAGGGAGGTTTTCAACTATAATCACTTCAAATATTTTCTCAGTCCCTTTCTTTTTCTCTTCTTCTGGAACCCCTATAATTCGAATGTTGGTGCGTTTAATGTTGTCCCAGAGGTCTCTGAGACTGTCCTCCATTCTTTTCCTTCTTTTTTCTTTATTCTGCTCTGCAGTAGTTATTTCCACTATTTTATCTTCCAGGTCACTTTTCCGTTCTTCTGCCTCAGTTATTCTGCTATTGATCCCATCTAGAGTAGTTTTAATTTCATTTATTGTGTTGTTCATCATTGCTTGTTCCATCTTTAGTTCTTCTAGGTCCTTGTTAAATGTTTCTTGCATTTTCTCTGTTCTATTTCCAAGATTTTGGATCATCTTTACTATCATTATTCTGAATTCTTTTTCAGGTAGACTGCCTATTTCCTCTTCATTTGTTAGGTCTGGTGGGTTTTTATCTTGCTCCTTCATCTGCTGTGTGTTTTTCTGTCTTCTCATTTTGCTTATCTTACTATGTTTGGGGTCCCCTTTTTGCAGGCTGCAGGTTCGTAGTTCCTGTTGTTTTTAATGTCTGTCCCCAGTGGCTAAGCTTGGTTCAGTGGGTTGTGTAGGCTTCCTGCTGGAGGGGACTAGTGCCTGTGTTCTGGTGGATAAAGCTGGATCTTGTCTTTCTGGTGGGCAGGTCTATGTCTGGTGGTGTGTTTTCGGAGGTCTGTGGACTTATTATGATTTTAGGCAGCCTCTCTGCTAATGGGTGGAGTTGTGTTCCTGTCTTACTAGTTGTTTTGCATAGGATGTTCAGCACTGTAGCTTGCTGGTCTTTGAGTGAAGCTGGGTGCTGGTGTTGAGATGGAGATCTCTGGGAGATTTTCGCCATTTGATATTCTGTGGAGCTGGGAGGTCTCTTGTGAACCAGTGTCCTGAAGTTGGCTCTCCCACCTCAGAGGCACAGCACTGACTCCTGGTTGCAGCACCAAGAGCCTTTCATCCACATGGCTCAGAATAAAAGGTAGAAAAAGTAGAAAGAAAGAATTAGTAGAAATAGAAAGAAAGAAAGAAAGAAAGGAGGGAGGGAAGGAGGGAGGAAGGAAGGAAGGATGGAGGGAAGGAAGAAAAAAGAAAGAAGATAAAGTTAAATAAAATAAAGTAAGATAAAATATAATAAAGTTATTAAAATAAAAATATAATAATTAAGAGAAAAAATTTTAAAAACGGACGGATAGAGCCCTAGGACAAACGGTGGAAGCAAAGCTCTACAGACAAAAATCTCAGATAGAAGCATGCACATACACACTCACAAAAAGAGGAAAAGGGGAAAATATCATAAATCTTGCTCTCAAAGCCCACCTCCTCAATTTTTGATGATTCATTGTCTAAAGGAGGGAAGGAAAGAAAGAACAAAGATAAAGTAAAATAAAATAAAGATATTAAAATAAAAAGTAATTATTAAGAAAAAAAATTAAAAAAAAAACAAAAACAGACAGATAGAACCCCCGGACAAATGGTGGAAGCAAAGCTATACAGACAAAATCTCACACAGAAGTATACACATACACACTCATAAAAAAATGAAAAGGGGAAAAAATCATAAATCTTGCTCTCAAAGCCCACCTCCTTAATTTGGGATGATTCGTTGTCTATTCATGTATTCCACAGATGCAGGGTACATCAGATTGATTGTGGAGCTTTAATCCTCTGTTTCTGAGGCTGCTAGGAGAGATTTCCCTTTCTCTTCTTTGTTCTCACAGCTCCCAGGGGCTCAGCTTTGGATTTGGCCCCACCTCTGCATGTAGGTCGTCGGAGGGCTTCTGTTCTTCGCTCACACAGGACGGGGTTAAAGGATCAGCTGACTCGGGGGCTTTAGCTCACTCAGGCCGGGGGGAGGGAGGGGCACGGAGTGCGGGGTGATCCTACAGTGGCAGAGGCCAGCGTGACGTTGCACCAGCCTGAGGCGCGCCATGCGTTCTCCCGGGGGAGTTGTCCCTGGTTCCCGGGACCCTGGCAGTGGTGGGCTGCACAGGCTCTCCGGAAGGGGGGTGTGGATAGTGACCTGTGCTGGCACACAGGCTTCTTGGTGGCGGCAGTAGCAGCCTTAGCGTCTCATGCCTGTCTCCGGGGTCCGCGCTTTTAGTCGCGACTCAGGCCCGTCTCTGGAGCTCCTTTAAGCAGCGCTCTTAATCTCCTCTCCTCGCGCACCAGGAAACAAAGAGGGAAGAAAAAGTCTCTTGCCTCTTTGACAGGTCCAGACTTTTACCTGGACTCCCTCCCGGCCAGCCGTGGTGCACTAACCCTCTGCAGGCTGTGTTCACGCCGCCAACCCCAGTCCTCTCCCTGCACTCCGACCAAAGCCCGAGCCTCAGCTCCCAGCCCCGCCCGCCCCGGCCGGTAAGCAGACAAGCCTCTCGGGCTGCTGAGTGCCGGTCGGCACCGATCCTCTATGCGGGAATCTCTCCTCTTTGCCCCCCGCACCCCTGTTGCTGTGTTCTCCGCCGCGGCCCTGAAGCTTTCCCCCTCCGCCACCCGCAGTCTCCGCCCGTGAGGGGGCTTCCTAGTGTATGGAAACCTTTCCTCCTTCACAGCTCCCTCCCACTGGTGCATGTCCGGTCCCTATCCTTTTGTCTCTGTTTTTTCTTTTTTCTTTTGCCCTACCCAGGTACGTGGGGGGGGGTTCTTGCCTTTTGGGAGTTCTGAGGTATTCTGCCAGCGTTCAGTAGGTGTTCTGTAGGAGTTGTTCCACGTGTAGATATATTTCTGGTGTATCTGTGGGGAGGAAGGTGATCTCCGCGTCTTACTCTTCCGCCATCTTCCTGGAAGCCTCCATGAACCCATTCTTAATTCTTTCACTGGTTTGCCAGCATTTTGCCTTTCTCAATTCTACCTGTCCCAATTGATGCTTCCTCCTACCACCTTAATGTTAAAAATATAGAACACAATAGGGGTGTGTGTGTGTGTGTGTGTGTGTGTGTGTGTAAAAATATGAGGACCAGAATTTCAGTTTCCCCACCTTTTCCTATTTTACAATTTAGTTCAAAGACAGAGCATATAAAGAAGCATGAGTATTAGTGTCTCAAGAGGGGACTATTTTTAGTCTGCAAATTTACTTGAAGGTTTTACAACCAAGCTCAGCAACCACATTTTGAGATGGCATTTTTCCTGACAGTCCCTCGTTTTCAAAGCTTTTATGCATTCCTGGTGGCTCCTCACGTGAATTCCCATGCCTTTCCAGCCAGTGGACCCAATGAAAGATGCATTCATTGCAAGGAGACAAGGAAGTTGCTTTCATTTGTACCCACTGTTCTCAGAAATTGACTTACAAGTATTTCTTTTGATTTTAATAAAATATTAGTGACAGTGGCAGTGGAATATGATATGACAGATAAATTTAGGATATGGAAGAGAGATGAAAATTAAAAGAGGATAATTATCAATTGATCTCGTTTCTCTGAGAAACCACTAATTCTTAAATTTTAGACAGCTCTTTGATTTTGAAAGTGGGATGCTCTACTCAATGTGAAAACCTCATCATGATGCACAACTGCTTCACACCCTCCATGGATTCACTTTGCATTTAAGGGAAACAGTTCAAAATGTAACATACCTCATGGGGTCCTGCTACCTCCCTGCAGCTCCTGCCCTTCCTCCTCTTCCTCCCTCACTCCTTCACTGACCTTCCTTCTGTTCCTAGAACAAGCAAACTTGCTCCATCCACAGAGGAAAGTTTGGTTCCCAGTTCCTAGCAAGGATGGCTCCTTCACATTCCTTCAAGTGTCAGCTCACAGGTCATCCTTTCAGATGCCTTCTCTGAGCTCCAAATTGAAAGCAGCTCTTCCTCTGCTCCTGGCCCAAGTTTACATTATTGTTTTCATTACTTTATAGCATCCACTACTATCTGAAATGATCTCACTCAATCATATATTTAAAACCTGGCACATAAACTCCATGAAAGCAGATTCCTTATCTAGCTTATCTGGGTCACTTCTGAATTCCCAGCACCTAAAAGAGTATCTGTCACATAATAGGTACTTGATAAATGTTTGTCATTGAATGAATACAGTGGAAAGAATTCTGGAGTGAGAGAACCTGAGTGTAAGTTGTGAGTCTGTTTCTTAGAGACAAGCCGTGTTCTCTAAGTCAGCCTTATTTTCCTCAAACACTTGCTGAGATTAAATGACATAGTGTTGTCTCACACACTGTACATTGTAAATGTTCCTTATCACCATAATCCTATGAGGCTGTAGAATATGGATTCTTGTCTCTGTAGTTGAAAGAAAGATTACAGATCACCAGTTTCATCTCCTTTTTTTTGAACACTAGAACACTATAAGAAAGATATGAAATTATAGTGGGTTGGGAGCAGTGTTAAATCTATAATCTGGATTGCCTGGTGGATGGATAGTTAGTCTAGTGTATATTCCTCATTAGCAGGTGAGCTCAGTTTAAATTCCTACATTCCTACATTTTGTTAAAAGTAATTTCTTTTTTCGTCATCCACGAAGAGCTCTTTATTTAGCATTAAAAAGTTAAAATTTTCCAAAACAGAATTTTCTATGTTGAAAGATGGCATATGTTCCTATATTCCTTAGAGGCCTTCATTCAAATGAACGAGCTTAGGTGGTAAACCAAACCTACTGAATCAGAATGTGCATTTTAATGAATTTCTAACAGATTTGTATGCATATTAACATTTGAAAATTGGGGATGCTAAGGTTGCCTGACTACTCTCTGAGTAGCCAATCTTTAGAAATTTTTGATTGTAGCGATTCTCTGACTTATGCTTTCCTATTTGGGGTTGCTAACTTACTTCTCTACTGGGGGAATAGGAGTTTTTTTTTTTCTTTTCTTATCATTTCTGCATTGCCTTATACCAGAATTTCTAGAACTTTGGTGGACATTAGCCTATGGGAAGCTTTTTACTTTATTTTATTTTAAATGTTTGGCCCTTTCCTTGCCCTGCAATCTGAAGCTAATGGGTAGGGCTAAGGCATCCATATGTTTAACAAGCTCCCCAGGTGATTAAAGTAAATGGTAAAACTTGATATGCCTCCGTTTATATGCATCGTGCATAAGCATATGTACAATTAAATAGCCGTAAAATATATTTATGAAGTATATGAGTTATGTTTCAGTGGTGAGGTAACATGGTGGCAGTATTTATTTAATGCCCTTTTCATATGGTCTACATTAATGATATAGAATAGAATACAATCTAGAATATAATACAAGTAAACAATTCACTTTAGCCCAAGGATTATGAAGGAATTAGATACTATATAGAAATAATGAGGATATTTTTTGTAGAGGAGCAGAATAACTTAATTTTGAGGCTTTTGGGGAGGAAATTAGTCAGTATTTATTAGTACACATAGTTGCCATAAAACAGTACATCCTGGTGATGACTCATCAAAAATGCTTCTCACTGACATCTTTTGACCTTTATAGCTCTTTGTCCAGAGGGCCAGCCTAATTTAAAAACTGACAATGATGATTTTGGACTTACTGTTTTTCACTGAGATATAAATTATATACAACAGTTTATATAGTTTTTAAGCCTTCAGCCTAATGGCCTTAGACAAATTTATGCACACCAATATCATCACTGCAAATGTAGACTATTTCTAACACCCAATAAGTTTATTTGTGCCACGTTCCAGTTGACTTCTCCCATCAAGAGCAAATGTTTCCTGATTTCTAACACTGCAGATTAGTTTTCTATCTTGGGACTCTGTATACCTGAAATCATGCTTTGTGTATTCTTTTGTGTTTGGCTCCTTTCATTAAATGGAATGTATTTAAAGTTATTCATGTTGTTGGGTATAAAGAAAGTTTGTTATTTTTTTGTTGCTCTCTTCCATTATGTGAATATAACCACACAACTTGTTTATCCAATATTTTTCTGTGGATAGCATTTGAATTATTTTTAGTTTGGAGTTATTATGAATAAAACTACTATAAACACTGTTAAAGTTTTTTTGTTGGCACATGTTTTCATTTCTCTAGGTTATATACTTAGCAGAAGGATTACTAGTCATAGTTTAATTTTGTAAGAAACTGAACCTAACACTTCTCTGAAGGGGTTACATCATTTTTCACTCTGACCAAAAATGTATGAGTTCCAATTTCTCCACATAGCCTCATAAACATTTGATACTGTTTTAGCCATTTTAATTTTAATTAATTTTGGCCATTTTAGTGGGTGTGAAATGATCTTATTGTGGTTTTAGCATACACTTCTCTGATGACTAATGATGAGGACCATTTAATATGCTTATTGGCCATTTCTGTATTTCCTTAAGTAATAATTTAAAAAGTCTGTTGAAGACCTTTACTCATTTAAAAAATTGGATTGTTTTCTTTTTTATTGTTGATTTGTAGGAGTATTAAAAATATATAATCTTTATGAGAGTCATTTTTGTAAGTATTTTATTCTGAATATTGACTTGTTTTCTTAATGGTATCTTTTAATTTTGGTGAAATCTAATGTGTATCTATTTTTAAAGTTGATAGTGTTTTTTGTGTCCTAAGAAATTTTGCCTAATCCCAAGGTTGTGAAATAGTCTCATGTTTTCTTCTAGAAGCCTTATAGTTTTAGCTTTTATACTTAGATATATGCTTCGTCTAATTTTTGCATATGGAATGAGATGGGATCAAGGTTAATTTTATTGTTTATCCCGTTGATCCAGCACCATTTACTGAATTTCCTTTCCTATTCAATTACCTTGACACTTTTATTGCAAATCAACTGACCATGTAAGTGTGGGTCTATTTCTGAACTCTATTGTGTTCCATTTAATATATTTATCCCTACACCAATACACACTTTCTTGATTCCTATAGCTAGATGACTGTAAGTCAAAATCAGATAGTATAAAGTCTCTCACTTAGTTCTTCTCAATCATGTTTGTTTTTTATGCAGATTGTTCTTCTTCATTGAAGATTGTTCTTCTAATTCAAAATCAGTTGCATTTTATAAGAATTTTAGAATGAGTTTGTCAATTTCTTTTAGAAATCTGCTGGGATTTTGACTAGGATTGTGTTGAATCCTTAGATCAATTTGAGGATAAAGATGGAACCAATATTGAGTCTTTTAACCCATGAATATAGATTTCTCCACTTATTTGCTTTCTTTAATTTCTCTCAACAATGCATTATATATTTTAGTGTAGAGGTCTTTCACATTTTTCATTCACTTTATTTCTAAGTTTATGATGCTTTGGTACTATTGAATATATTATATCCCCCCCACCATTTTGTTGCTATTATATATAAAAAAAAAAACTATTAACCTTGTGTCCTGTGACCTTGCTAAATTCACTTATTAGTTCTAATAGTGTTTTGGTAGATTTCAAATTTCTATGTAGATAATCATGTTGTCTGTAAATAATTACAGTTTTATTTCTTCCTTTATAGTCTTTATTTCTTATTTTGAATATGGCACTGGCTAGGACTTCCTGTACGTTTTTGAATAGAAGTGATGTGAGAATATATCCTTAACTTTTTACTGATTTGGGGGAAAAAGCATTCAGTCTTTTACCACTTAATGTGATCTAAGCTGTAGACTTTTCATAGCATTTTATTTTGGCCTCATACTAAAAGTTGAGAAGAGTTCCCTCTTCTTCTATTTTCATTTAATGTTATTTCATAAAAATGTTTGATTATTATTTTTTTCCTTAAATGTTTGTAGAAATTACTGGTGAAACTATCTGGCACTGGAATTTTCTTTGTGGGAAAATTTTTGGTTAAAAATTCTATTTCTTTAATAATTTCAGTTTAGGCCAGTTTCAATAAATAGTGTATCTTAAGACTTTGTCCATTTCATCTGTCTACTTATTATCCTTTTAAGGTCTGTAGGCTCTGTAGTGGAATCTCCTGTTTCAATATTGACTTAGGTAATTTATGTTTTCTGTCTTATTTCTTGATTATTCTTGCTAGGATTTATAAGCATATTTATTTGTTCAAAGAATTAACTCTTTAATTTTATTGTTTTTCAATTTTCTAACTCATTGATTATAATTTTTGTTCTTTTTTTCTTCTTCTTTTTACTCTTTAGTTTTAATTTGTTGTTCTTTCTCTATTTTCTTAAGGTGGAAGCCTAAATATTGATTTTTCATTTTTCTTCTTTTCTAGTATATGGTTTTAAAGCCAAAATTTCTCTCTTAGTAGTGCTTTAACTGTATCATAAAATTTTGATTTTTTAAAACAATTATTGATCAGTTGAAATATTTAAAAATTTCCCCTCTGATATTTTTTTAAATCATAGATTATTTAGAAGTATATTGGTTAATTCCAAGGATTTTGGGATTTTTTTCCTTTTCTAATTAATACCATTTAGGTCAAAGAACATAATCTGCATGATTTCATTTCTTTGGAATTTGAATCTTGTTTTTTCTCCAGCATATGGTCTATTTTGATGACTTTCATATGCATTACAAAAGAATATATATTCTGCTGTTGTTAGGTGGAGCATTCTATGAATTGTCAACTAGGTGAAGTTGGATGATAAAGTTTTTCAAATCTCTGCACTGTTACTAAATTTTTTTTATCTACTTCAAAAATCATTGAAAAGTGGATGTTTAAAATCTCACATTATGATTTGAATTTGTCTGTTTCTTTAGTTTTTTTCCCCATTTTTTCTTCAGGAATTCTGAAGCTTTATTATTAGATATCTACATATTTAGGATTTTTATATCTTTCTGATCCATTGCCTATTTTATTACCATGAAATTTCCATTTAAAATTCTTATTGTTGTTCCTCCATATGTCATGTGTCTTTTTTTCTCTGGTTTGTTTTAAGAATTTACTCTTTTATTTTGACTTTCAACTGATTATGATATACCTAGGTATGACTTACTTTGTATTTTGCTTAGGGTGTGTTTGATCTGATTGTTGGTAGCTTTTGTCAATTTGGAAAATTCTTGGCCATTATATTTAAAAATATTTCTTCATTCACTTTCTCCTTTCCATCTGAGAAGCTAAATCAAGACCACTTGATACAGTCCCACGGATTTCAGATGCTCTGTTCCTTTTGTTTCTCACCCCTCTTCCCCTGACTTGGGTTTCATTTTGGATACTTTCTATTGACTTATCTTCAAGTTTACTGATCTTTCCCTCTGACGTATGCATGCTCACTGCATGATTTCTTTTTTGATATATATTTTGATTGCAAGCATTTCACTTGTATCTTTTTAAAAATAGTTTCCATCCCTCTTTTGAAATTTCACATATTTTTGCAATTGTTGTCCATCTCATTCATTAGATCCTTTAACATGTTCATCATAGCCTTTTTATAAACCCTGCTTAATACTTCTGACATTTAGATAATCTCTGGATCTGCTTATATTGAGTGTTTTTCTCCTGATCAGACATAAAACTTTGTTTCTTCTCATATTTTGGGAGACCCTTGGGAGATTTCTCTTAGCTTGTCAGGTTTCCAGCTTTTTGTATTTGAGTTCTGTTTTTCTCTTTTGTCCTTTCTGCTTTTTGAGATATGTCTCTCCACTGTAGTGAAGGACTGGAGTACCTTGGAGGGACTTTTCTCAGTTCTGTGGCTTCTCCCCTAACCCTCAGCAAGACAAGGATTTGTATTTGACGAATTCCCTGGGGACTTGAACAGGGAGAGGGAAGGAGAGGATCTCTCTAGACTGTTTTATACTGCTTTCAATATACTCTGTATTACTTGTCTATTCCGTGTACCCAGTTAAGGCTCCTGGGGAAGAACTGCTGGCTAGGGGCATCCTTGCTCTGAGGCTGGGACCCCTTGGGATTCTAATATGTTACTCCAGCTTTGACTGGTTGCTTCTGTACTGTAGCAAATTCTTCCTCCTCCTGAACAGGGTTCCCTTTCTATTAGGGACAAAAGCAGCCTTGAATCTTTTCTGTCCTATAAAATATTAATAACTTTTGGAATTTAGCTCTTTTAGGTTTCTTTAAACCCTGTCTTTTCTGCTGGGTTTTAAAAGCCTATAGTTTTGTAGTTTATTTGACATATTCTCATTGTTGAGAGTGACAGTCTTTGGCAATGTTCCACATTCTAACCAGGAGTGAAGTCCTTGGACTAACTTAGAAAACATATTAGTCTCACAACTGAGTGTTGGTGAATTAAATAAAATAGATCTTAATGTTTATAATACAGCCCATTAAAAAAATTAAATCCTATTATTCAGCTTTATCCTATAGATATTTTTTACCAGATACCCTTTGAGTGTTTCTTAAATGCAAATACACATTTAAAAGAAGGATATGTGCTACCACTGAGATAATAAAAAGAATGTGATAGCCCTCTGCAGGCTATGCTAAAACGGGAATTCTAGTAAATATTATGAGCAAAACTTAAAGTTTTAGAAAAGTTTTTGCTTTTCCAAGATGATTATGAATTAGAAACTTATCACGTTCATCCTCAGCTCCCATTCATTGTTGTCTTGTATTATATATTTGAAATGTGGTTATTTTGGGCACATAAGTTAATTTTAAGGTTAGCAAAAATTAACTGTGCTTTGACTGGGTATTGCAATTTAAAAATTCAAACTTATGATTGTTAGGTATTTGTCTTATTTTTCTAATATATTTAACTTTCTTTTTATTTTCTCTTTCTTTTTAGGAATCCTAAAACCAAAACATTAGAACAAAAACAGAAACATGGCTCACCATATTACATTTCTTTGGATAATTTTGGTCCTGCTTCTTCAGAATTCTGTATTAGCTGAAGATGGGGAAATAAGATCAAGTAAGAACTATCAGCATTGTCTTTTTGTTATCAACATATTAATTATGGAAATCAAATTAGAGGAGCTCTAGCAATGGCTTTAAGGATCTTATTCTTATTGTCTTTGATGCTGTGATTCCCTAAAATGAATGAATTGCTATGTTACACATTAACTAGGAGGAAAAGCTATCAGAAGTCATTTTGAGAAAATTCTATGGTAATAGTGCATTTTATTGACCCAGGCTTTGGAATAAACACTCTGGTATTGAGTCCATGTTCAGCCATTTATATAAGCTTCATAATATGGTGATAAAGAAAGTACCTCCCTCACAGGATGGCTATCAGGACCATCCTATGAGCTTATCTCATAAAGATAATAAGATAATGCATATAAATGACTTAGCATGGTGACATTCAGTAAGTGGTGACTGTTATTCTGATTGCCTGTAGGAAAGCTTGCATGAGAGAAGTAGGCCATCCTACTTTTAAAAAGACACTTTTAAAAAGATAGCCTACTTCTTTTTAAAAGTGTGCTTATATGCATATTTTAAAACTCATAAACATAAACCCCCTAACTATAAATGAATTATGGTTTCTCTAACAGTTAAATCAGATGATTTGACAATTTGATTCAACTTGGCTTAAAATTAAAAAAAATAATATTTAATGTTTGCATAACCCTTTTATTGTTTAATCCACCCAAGCACCTTATGGGGTAGACACTCTTTGATTTTTGAGTGGGAAAAGAGATGCATAAAATGTATGGGCCTTGCATAGTGTCATACATCTGGTTGGAGCTGTAACTAGTATTTGAACACTTCTTTTCATCCTCAGTGCATTCCCTTCCTATGACACTGGTGATTCACCTCTCTGAGGAGGAGGTTTCTTGGAGTGGTATTTTGTCTGCAATTTATAAATGGCAGTACTTGCTTTTGTGTCCATGCTCTTGGCTAACCTTGCAGTTATGAAATATATGCCCCATGGCTCTGGAAAGGGGTAGAAAGGGCCAAGAATAACCCTGTAAGAATTTCTAACCACTGAATCGAGTGACACACAAACACTCGCAGGTCCAGGCAATAACGAGCCTCATAGCATCGAGGAAGGGCAACCTCGAAGAGTCCTGCAAACACAACCTTCCTGTCCTTTTGTCTCTCTCACGAAACCCCAATAAAAGCATAACCCTGTCATCCCTGTTCAGCTTCCAAAAATAACAGGAAAACTTCATTCCCTTGGGTTAGAAAATATGCATTTGGGCAGAATCCCATTTTTGCCATCCCTACCCTGGCGTCTGGCAGTGGTCACCATGACAGAGGTTGTTGGAATAGTGTCCCTCACACCCCCTGCACTGAGACACCATCTGCCATATAGCATCTTAAGATGGTGTCATAATCACAGTTATATTTGTGAGACAAACCCATGTTTTGGCAATTTTTTTTCCTGAGGGGGTTATCTTCTTGACTGTGTTACATGTTCACCTGACAATGGTGTTTACTTCTGCTAGTTACTGTGATAGGTGAGTTGAGATAATGGTGAAACTGAGGCCTCTTCATAGGAGCTTTGTCATCATCCCAAATATGCAAGTGGACAAAGATAAGGAAAAGAATGGAAAGGAAGGAGAGGAAAGGAGGAAGTGAGGAAGGTAAAGAGAGGGAGAGATTGGTTGATTGACTGATTTACTCCAAGGAGTTGCAGAAATACTAATTGTCACCAAACATTTTTTTCTCTGATACTGATCCTTGCAATTATAATATCTTATTTGCAATATATACAGAAAATAAACCATCCTTATTATAACTTTAAATTGGGCATCCAAACACTACTTAAGGGAGACCATTAACCTGAGTAAAACCACAGGATGTAAAATTTGCTATCTCATTACCGTGACTCACCTCATCCTCTTCTAACTCATCATGTCCAAGGACATGGATGGGATCCTTGTCCCATGTAGTATTTTGGCTGCTTTGAGCACAGAAGTTAGAGAAGAAGGCAGCAAGTACAGCTGTTCCTTCCTGTTGGCCACTTCAAACTGATAGAGATAGAGTAGGATAATTAAATAGTCAGTTTAGAAATCCCACTAGGGGATTAAAGACAGAAAGGGAATTTTAAGGGAGTTTGGGAGACCTTTGTAAGCTAATGACCACTCAAGAAAAGAATCCAGTAACCTAGCAACAATCTACCCTACCTTGAAGGAAGACCAGGTGCATCCAAGTGCCAGGCACACTCAAGCCACAAACCCTGATAGTTAAAATACTAGACAATAGATATGGGCTCTGAATCTTATTACATGAAGTCAGGGAGTTAATAGTCCTTGCAGAGTAGCGTTTCTGCATGTAACCAAGACAGAAATAGAGGTGAAAAGGGAAAGAAACCAGGTGAAAGGGGATATTATACCCAAACCTGAGATGAATTACCATATTTTAGTATATGTCCCCACCCTTTTGCTAATATACATATGATTTAAATAGTGCCATGGCAGTTAGACCTGGTTAGACCATATAGGGCCAAAGGAGGAACTAGTGATATGAGTCTTGACGTCTGCCCAAGGACGAGGAAGATGGTGGTCTTCTCCCCTCCCCACTTTTTCTTTGATTATAAAAATGTAGCCCTCTTTGTTCCTGGGGCTCTTTGTTCCTGGGGTTGCGCTCCCTTGCCTGCCTGCTTATCTCTCACAAGCGTCCTATGCCAATAAACTCACTCTTTGCCTTCCACTTTGCCTCACGCTGAATTTCTTCTGTGAGGAGACAGAAGAACCTGAGCTTCAGTAAGTCCTGACCCCAGGTGAGTGGTTTTAATCCAAAGACAGTGGTTTCGAGTCCCCTCCTAGTCAGGGATTACGGGTTCAAGTCCCAGTCTGAGGTGTGGGTGGGTTCAAGTCCTACCCGAGAAGGAGTGCAGTTTCAAAACCATTGGAATTACCCAAACAAACCAGTTTGTCTTTGGGGCTATGTCTGTCTCTCTCCTCTGGACCTTTGCACTTGCTGCTCCCTTTGTTTAGAATGTTGTCCTCTTGACCTGGTTAAACCTCTGCTTTCTGATCTCAGCCTTCCAACAAAACTGCCCCTGGCTTGACATAGTTAGGTTGCCACCCTCTCCTCAATGTTCTCATAATTCTTTGTACTTTCTCTAACCAGCCAGTTGTCTATCTTAACTAGGCTGGGAGCTTTTTGAGATATCTCAGGTATGTCTGAAGCCAGTACCTAGCATGATATCAAGAACAGAACAGGTATTCAATATATACATACTGAAAGAATGAGATAGAGTTAGAAGCATGTTGTGTACTGTGGAAAAGAGAGTTAAGGAAATCTTTTTTTTATTGAAGTATAGTTGATTTACAATGTTGTGATAGTTTCTGCTGTACAGCAAAGTGATTCAGCTATAAATATGTATACATTCTTTTTAATATTCTTTTCCATTATAGTTTATCATAGGATATTGAATATAGTTCTCTGTGCCATACAGTAGGACCTTGTTGTTTATCCATTCTATACATAATAGTTTGTATTTACTTATCACAAACTCCCAGCCCATCCCTCCCCCACTCCCCTTTCCCCTTGGCAACCACAGGTCTGTTCTCTATGTCTGTGAGTCTGTTTCTGTTTCATAGATAAGCTCATTTGTACCATATTTTAGATTCCACATATAACTGATATCATATGGTATTTGTCTTTCTCCTTCTGACTTACTTCACTTAGTATGATAATCTCTAGATCCATCCATGTTGCTGCAAATGGCATTATTTTATTCTTTTTAATGGCTGAGTAATATTCCATTGTATGTATGAACCACATCTTTATCCATTCATCTTTTGATAGACATTTAGGTTTTTTCCGTGTCTTGGCTATTGTGAATAGTGCTGCTATGAACATAGGGGTGCATGTATCTTTTTGAATTAAAGATATAAGCCCAGTGGGACTGCTAGATCATATGGTAACTCTATTTTTAGTTTTCTGAAGAACCTCCTTACTGTTTTCCGTAGTGGCTGCAAAGAAGTTTTTTTTTCTTTTCACAAGTGCTTAGAACTTGTCTGGGTATAACTTACACCACAGATAGTCTTTTTTTTTTTCCTGGTAGAACTCTAAGATGTGCTGATCTCATGTTTCCTGGTATCTTGAAACAAGAATCTTTACAGAGAAAGGAATAGCTTTATGCCCTTGAACATAGATTCACTTCACACGAGCTATTGTTTTGGCTACATTTGTGACTGAAGATGAGCATTCAGACCTTTAAACATTCATCTTGCATGTAGTGCAAGAGTGACTGCTTTCATAACCTTGGTTCATTTACATTTTCTCAACTATATCAAGAATGTGGGTCTTTGCTGGCTACTTTTGTCCTGAAGATAGCAGAAAGTTTGTTTATAATTTCTTACCCCCATTCATTGGTTTACATAAATTTTTATAAATATTTCAGGTTAGCATTGAACTAAACATATTTCACTGATAACTTAAAGCAATGATGTTAGTCTATAGCCGAAAATCATTCATTTATTAAAATTTTTTGTTTTCATTTATTCAGTGGAGAAATACAATAAAATGTTGCTTTATAGTAATACCTGCCCCTACAGAGCTATCTAGATATCATATTCATATACAGCATCCATTTTTTATTCCCTATTTTTATTTTTTTTTATTTGGCCACATGGCACAGCATGTGGGACCTTAGTTCCTGGACCAGGGATCAAACCCATGCCCCCTGCTGTGGAAGTGCAGAGTCTTAACCACTGGACCGCCAGGGAAGTCCCTATTCCCTATTTTTAAAGCTGAATCATTAATACTTAAATTAAGACAAGCTAATTAAAAAATATCAACAAAAATCATAGCCCTCATTTATAAAGAATTTTCATAGGCTAGTCAGTGTGTCATAGTTAATCTTCACAAAGCTCTTATGAACTGGTTACTATTATCTTTTTAAGAAAATTTAGCATTATTGAGATATAATTGATGTATAAAATTATAAGATAGTTAAACTATACATTGTGGCGACTTTATGTATATACATGTGAAAGGATTCCCCCTGTCTGGTTAATTAAAAATCCATTCATTTAAAACCTCTAATTTTTGTTTTTTATGTAACACATATACTCTGATGGTTTTCTTTTTCACTTAGGTTGCCGTACTGCTCCAACAGATTTAGTTTTCATCTTGGATGGCTCTTACAGTGTTGGCCCAGAAAACTTTGAAATAGTGAAAAAGTGGCTTGTCAATATCACAAAAAACTTTGACATAGGACCGAAGTTTATTCAGGTTGGAGTGGTTCAGTATAGTGACTACCCTGTCCTGGAGATTCCCCTTGGGAGCCACGAATCAGGAGAGAATTTGATGGCAGCTATGGAGTCCATACACTACTTGGGAGGAAACACAAAGACTGGAAAGGCCATCCAGTTTGCCCTTGATTACCTTTTTGCCAAGTCTTCACGATTGCTGACAAAGATGGCAGTAGTCCTTACGGATGGTAAATCCCAAGATGAAGTCAAGGATGTGGCAGAAGCAGCAAGAGACAGTAAAATAACACTATTTGCCATCGGTGTTGGTTCAGAAACAGAAGACGCAGAACTTAGAGCTATTGCCAACAAGCCTTCATCTACTTACGTGTTTTATGTGGAAGACTATATTGCAATATCCAAAATAAGGGAGGTGATGAAGCAGAAACTTTGTGAAGGTAAGCCTTAATATAATGTGGAAACAGTAATAATGATGCTTTCTTACATTTTGGTATAACCTGTTCATTTGGGAACTGGGGAAGATGGTTATATTTAATGTCAAATTATTTAAGTTAGAAATGAGGTGAGCACACATTTTTGTGCTATATTTTTCTGGATAAATTTTGTTTTTAGAAACAATTGCTTTCTTATAAAATCTACAATTGGGAAATATAATATTTTGTGTTTTCTTTTCAATTACAATATGTTTATTGTGGAGATGGTAGAAAATAAAACACCTAAATAATTAAAATATATGTAAACCACACATGGTCATATCACTCCTGTTAACAAGTTTTTGTCTTTTTCATCCTAATCTTTTCTTTTTTTGATTTCAGTGTGTCTGAGAGTTTATTCATGTGCCTAAATAAGGATAATATTGTATATATAATTTCATACTCTATTTTCATATTATTTATACTCTTATTGTGTATATAATTTTAATACTCTTAATATGATAGTGGAAAATCTTTTAAGATAATCTATTTAATTTCTCCATTTTTGTATGTTTGGTTTATTTCTAAGTTTTTCTAATACAAATAACAGTGAATATTCCTCTACCTAATTCTGAATGGGAATCTGTCATCATTTCTTCAGAAAACAAAGATCAAATTACTAACATTTTTAAAACTTTGGAAGAATGTTAAAAATTCCACATGAGAAAAACTTAAATTCCCACCAGCAATGAGGGAACATTTGAAAATATAGTACTTACCAGTCAATTATGTTTATATCATTTCATAAAACTGATTTCATGTGTATGATAGGTCCCCATGGGAAAGTTCCAGTTTTTGGTAAACATTAATCCTATTAGTGTATAGACATGCGTGTGTTCACATTATTTTGGGGGAAGAATAATTTATTCATATCTTTTATTTTTAATATTATAGGCATTTAATATACTATATACCTAAAAATAATGTTCATGTAGATGGAAATACTTTTTTCCCAGTTTGCCTACAAAATAATATACAAATAGGTTGGTTCACATTTGATAGAAAAATTTCTAAATGATTGTGGCTTAGAAAACAAATTAATTCCTTCATTTTCTTCATATTTGGGAGGTATGGTAGAGAAAAACATTTTAAAGCTTTTTGGATTATTTCTTTTAAAATGCATGGAAATATTAAACAACTACTTCAAAACAAAGAGAAAAAAAGCATAGAAGATTAAGCATTTTCTTTAATAAAACTTTAAAAAAGGTACTAACAAGTAAGTACAAATGGTCATTACAGTTATTCTTTTTATGAATCTCTAACAGTAAGACTGTGTTGACTTTTGTTGTGTTGAACAGGTCAAAGGGATTTAGATTTTTAATATGTTGTTAGAAATTTTTGGCTTTCAAGCTAGGTATATTTTATTATTAAAATAGAATTTTCATGGTGAAATTTCACTTACCATTCACCTTTTTTCTTTTTTTTATAAATTTATTTATTTATTTATGGCTGCGTTGAGTCTTCGTTGCTGCACACGGGCTTTCTCAAATTGCGGTGAGCTACTCTTCGTTAGGTTAGGGGCTACTATTCGTTGCGGTGTGGTAGCTTCTCTTGTTGAGGAGCACAGGCTCTCGTCACGCGGACTTCAGTAGTTGTGGCTGATGGGCTCAGTAGTTGTGGCTTGCAGGCTCTAGAGCGCAGGCTCAGTAGTGTGGTGCATGCACTTAGTTGCTCCGTGGCATGTGGGATCTTCCAGGACCAGGGCTCAAACCTGTGTCCCCTGCATTGGCAGGTGGATTCTTAACCACTGAGCCACCAGGGAAGTCCCACTTACCATTCATCTTAATCCTAAAATTTAGATTTGATTAAATATGTCTGTTTAATATTTGCTTCAGAGAATTTTCCTATAGATCTGTATTTTGGTAAATGCATTCTCTCTAGATAAAAATTTTTAAAATACACATGAAAGAGTTGCTGTGTGAAAACGGGTAAAAATTCTTTCAGCTAAAATGTATGATCTGTAAAAAAAAAAATCAAATTCGAAATCTTGCCAAATATTTCTTCAACTACACTCAGAAAAAGAATGTAAGTAATGTCTGTGTCTATTCAGTTCGCATGTTCACTGTACAATAGACATCTTTTAAAATGTACTTTTTGAAATTGTACTTGTGGGAGATATGGGCTTTTTTGCACTTGACTTTTTGTACTGTATTAGATTATGATTAATGCACTAAATTAATGCATTGCTGTATTGCAGCTTCTTCAAATCATATAATTTGTGTTTGATTATTTAACAAATTCATTTTTGTTTTGGACAAATAGTTAACTTCTACTTTGAGGTGTTTAGCATATAGGATTACTATTTCCTAATATCATTCCCTTTTATACTGTACTGTGGTTGATCCATGATGTACAAAATATTATCCACCTCTTTGTTCCCACATAGATTATTTCATCTTCATGGACCTATTGTTTCCTCGGAGGTGTATTCTGCAATACACTGCTTATTTCAGGATCGCCTAAAAGTGATGTGCAATGATTTCTTTCTTTATCTGAGAGTCTTTCTTCTAATTTGAGCTTAGTTTGTTCTTTCTTAGTTCTTTGACTTGTAAAGTTAGGCTGTTTATTTGAGATCTTTATTATTTTTTAATGTAGATTTTTATTGCTATGAATTTCCTTCTTACTGCTGCTTTTGCAGCATCCCATAAGTTTTGGTATGTTGTGTTTTAGTTTTTGTTTATCTCAAGATAATTTCTAATATCCCCTTTGACATAATGATTGTTCAAGAGCATATTGTTTAATTTCACATATTTGTGAATTTTCCAGTTTTCTTCCTGACATTAATTTCTAGTTTCATTCCATTTTGGTTGGAACATATACCTCGTATGATTTCAATCTTCTTAAATTTGTTAAGACTTTTTTTTTGACCTAACATGTTATCTATGCTGGAGAAGTTTTGTTTGTACTTGAGAATAATATGTATTCTGCTGCTGTGGTGGTGGTGGGTGGTGGTGGGTCGCTGTTCTATATATGTCTGTTAGATCCATTTGGTCTATAGTGTTGTTCAAATTCTCTGTTTCCAGATCTGTTTGCAGACACATCTTCTGTCTGGATGTTCTATCCATTATTATAAGTGGGGCATTCAAGTCCCTTACTATTATTGTGTTGCTGTCTATTTATCCCTTCAGTTTTGTCAATGTTTGTTTGCCTCATATATTTGGGTGCTATAATGTTGAGTGCATATGTATTTATAATTGTTATGTTTTGCTGGCGAATTGAAATTTTTCATTGTATAATGTCCTTCTTTGTCTCTTTTGACAGTTTTTGACTAATATAAGTGTCACCACCTTTGTTCTCTTTTGGTTAGCATTTGTATGGAGTATCTTATTCCATCCCTTTGCTTTTATCCTGTGTGTGTCCTTAATTCTAAAGTAAATTTCTTGCAGATAGTATAGATCTTGTTGTTTTTTTTTAAGTCCACTTAGCTACTCTATACCTTTTATTGGGGATTTTAATCAATTCACATCTGAAGTAATTACTGATAAGGAAGTATTTAATACTGTCATTTATTGTTTTCTGACTCAGCTTTTTTTTAATCGCTCTTTTCTCTCTTGCTGTCTTCTGTGTTTCATTGATTTTTTTGTAGTGACATGCTTTGTTTCCTTTTAAATATACTTTTGCATATCTTCTATAGGTATTTTTTTTGTGGTTACCATGGGGGTTACATAAAACATCATATAGTTATATCAATCTATTTTAAGTTGATAACTTCAAATGCTCTGTATTTTTGCTTATTCCTGCCCTCTTTACACTTTTTTATTGATGCCACAAATTACATCCTCTTATATTGTGTATTCATTAATACAATTTCACATAGTTTATGCTTTAGTCTTTTAACTTCTGTATCAGAATTAAAAATGATTTAAATACCACTGTTACAGTATTCTGAGTTTGTCTATATATTTACTTTTATCAGCAAGTTTTATACTTTCCAGTGCTTCTGTGTTGCTGTTTAATAGTCTTTCCTTTCAATTTGAAGGACTTCCTTAGTATGTCTTATTAGGCAGGTCTAGTGGTAATGAACTTCCTCAGCTTTTTTTAATCTGGGAAAGTATTTATTTCTCTTTCTATTTTGAAGGACAGTTTTGCCAGATATAGTATTTTTGGTTGGCAGTTTTTTTTTGTTTGAGCACTTTGAATATATTATCCCTTTCCCCTGTGACCTGTGAGATTTCTACTCAGAAATCTGGTGATTGTGTCATGGGGTGCCCTGTACATAATGAGTTGCTTTTGTCTTGCTGCTTTCAAAGTTCTCTCTTTGTCTTTGGTTTTCGACAATTTGATTGTAATGTGTCTTGATGTGGATATCTTTGAGTTCTTTAATCTGGATGTCCATTTCCTTTCCTAGATTTGAAAAGTTTTTGGCTATTATTTCTTTAAACAAGCTTGCTTCTTTCTTTCTTCTTCTTCTGCAGCTCCCATTATCTATATATTGGTCTACTTGATGGTGGGCATAAGACATGTAGGCTTTCTTCAGTCTTTGTCATTCTTTAAAATTTTGCCTGGATAATTTCAAAGGACCTGTCTTCAAGTCTGCTGATTCTTTCTTCTACTTGATCAAGGCTGATTTTGAACCCCTCTAGTCAATTTTCCAGTTCAATTATTATTTTCTGCTCCAAAAATTTCTGTTTGGTTCTCCTTTACATTTTCTGTCTTTCTCACTTTGTTGATGCATCATTTTCTTGAGCTCATAGAACATCCTATGATGTCTATTTTGAATTCTTTGTCAGATAATACACCTCCCTTTCTTTAGGGTCAGTATCTGGAGAGTTATTTTGTTCCTTTGATTGGGTCATGTATCTCATAGTTTGTTTCAAGATTCACACATTTGAAAAAACCGATACCTCTCCCAGTCTTTACCAACTGGCTTTGCACAGGGGAAATCCCTCAGCAATCACTCTGGCTAGAGATTCTGAAACCTTTTTTGGAGGGATGTGATTTCTCTGGAATTGTGTGAGCAATTCATTAATTAGAGAGACTGGTTTCTTTTTCAGGAGCTCATAATCTTTCACTCCCTTTGGTATCTGTCCCTTTGGTGTCTGTCTGTAATACTTCAAGTTCTCTAGTTCTCTAACCACAAGTTTCCCACTCCTTTGTTCTCAGTGGTCATCAGGTGTCCAGGTATGCTGGTTCCCTGTCAGCACCCTTAGTCAGGCAAGACCAGTATCATTCCTTCAGGCAGCACTTTGAAAATCTAGAATGCTGGATACATGCTCCACTCTTTTCTCTTTCTGAGGGAGAAGTCTCAGGTTGTGTGTCTTCTCCTGATCATGCTGAGCCATGCCAGCCACAACAAGCCACCCTCCCACTTTTATTTGTTCTGAGCAGTCCACAGGTATCCAAATGATTCTGGTTCCTTCAGTGCTGCAAATGAGGCAAGACAAGCTGAAAGCTGGAGCATTGGATGCATGCTCCACTTTTCTTTTTCCCTCCTGAGGGAGTCATTATAAGCTAGAGCATCTCTCCTGGCACTTATTTGTGTCAGCTTGGAGAGGGACTGATGTGGTAAGGTAAAATTATTCTTAATTACCTGTTTCATTGAAGCTGTTCTTGGCTTTGTGCTCACCTGGGGAACTTCAGCTTCCTAACCGGAATCTCACAAATGTATTTTGGTCCAATCTGTGTTTCAGTGGGAGAATATGGGTTGGGACTTTCTATTCTGCCATCTTGCTGACTTCACTCCTCTGTTCTTTTTATGAGTCAACCAGGCATGGGCTTGGTGCAACAGAATGAGGAGGGAAAAGAAAGTAATTTCCCCTTGTTCTCTGGAAGATACCTTCCTTAGGTGTCTTCAAGGGCTTCCAACAGCTTGTGGCTTGAATGATGGGGTTTCAAGGCCCATATTTTGATTCAGGTGAGCTGAACTTGCCTGTGCACAGGTGTGGGTAGTTAAAAGAGCAGGTCCTGGAAAACTGCCTGTGTATTCTTACTGTTCCATTTTCCACTATCTTGACTTTTGGATGAAGCAGGAAACTTATCTATTTCTTAAAAGAGTATATGGTGTTCACTCAAGAGGGACCAGAGGTCAGAATTAGCAATTAGCTGTGCAAATGTAGCCATATCTTGAGAGACACAGAGAAAGATAAAGAGAGATAGAGATAAAGATAGAGAGAGAGAGAGAGAGAGAGAGAGAGAGTGAGAGAGTGAGAGAGGGATACCACTTGTCCAAGTGGAACTTTGGTGTCTTTCATTCCAAAAACTTAGTGACATTTTTCCCTCCAGTGCTTTCCACCATGATGCACTTTAACTTGGAATGATGTTCACGACTTCTGAATTTCTTTTTCTCTCACCGAAAATTATTCATATTTTCTATGACTCTTTGCTTGGTGATTGCTGGATAATTTGATTATCTAATTTAAGTCTTATAATACTTTATAATACTTTGTAATAATGGCCTGGTATATTACTCTACCCTACTCAGTTTAACTTCCATTTCAGTAGAAGACATAAAAGGTAAAGGTACACATATCAGGTGCCATGGCCAGGACAACTGAGTTGTTTTTGGAGGTAGTGAGTATTTTAGCTTACATGATTTCATAACATGTATGTGATTAATTTGTCTGCCCTCACATGAAACTCATATCCTTCCCTTCTGCCTCTCCACTATTGGTACACATATGCTTGAATTCACAACCACAGAGATGGGGCATGGAAAAATGAGAGGTGGGAGGTGGGGTGAAGTTTGGCAGATGGGATATGATGGAGTATAATATTTCATTAAACCTCATAGAATATTCAGGGGAATAACTTTATATTCTATCTGTAGATTAAAAGAATTTAAATCTAATCTGAATTGGTGACAATCTACATTGTCAAGGGCTTGTAGTATATCCAAAAATATGAATTTTCCATTCATTTAATTAGAGAGGCTAGAGCAATGTTTCAAATAAAGGAATATGATATGTTTATATTTTATGTGCAAAGCGATGTTTGGGTATTAAATTGGAAAATCTAGGATGACTATCGCATGATTCAGAAAATATACAAATTATAGCATACAGACTTTTCTCTCAGTGTTTATGATCGGATCTAGATGCAGCTGTATAAGTTAATTATTTCTAGGAAAGGAATAAACAAGAAAATATTCACAATAATTTTCTTAGGAATATTTAAAGCTTGTATAAAATGCTCATTCTCCCATCCTTTCTCTCTCTCTAAAATATGATGTATGATAGCTATCACCTAATTACCTATTTTATGCTCATAACAGCTTCAACCTTTTTAAGTGACAGTTGGCATGCCAGTAGAAGTGAAAATTGGTACAACCACTTTGGGAAAGTCTTTGACATTATCTATTAGGACAAATGTACTGCTATCTTATGAAACAGTAATTCTATCCTAGATATTTAACTACGAGAAATAAGTTCATATGTTCACCAAAAGACTATTCAAGAATGTTCATAGCAGTTTTATTTAAAATAATCCCAAACTGGAAACAACTCAAATGATTGCCCACAGAAAAATGGATATAAGTACATCATAGTATAATTCATATAGTAGAATACTACACAGCAATACCATCAACAAAAACCACATCACTCTTATGTGCAAAACCAGGGATAAATCCACAGGCATTATGTTGAGCAAGAGAAGTCAAATTTTAAAAAAAGATACTGCATTGTTCATTTATATTAAGTTCAAGAACAGACAAAACTAAATTAATCAATGGGGACAGAAATCATAACAGTGGTGGCTTCTGGTGGTGGTGGTTATCCTCTGGGAAGGATCATGAGGTTGCTTTCAAGGTGTTAGACAGATTCTGTGTCTTGTCTGAGGCTAGCTATGTGAGTGTAGGCATGTGTGGCAATTGAACTATTGTATACTTGAGATTAAGTCATTTTACTGAATGTAGGTTGTATCTTAATAAAAGAGTTAAAAAAAATCAGTAAGCACAATGTCTATTAAAGTAAAGCACTTGAATGTTTTTTCTTTAAACCTGAGTCTGTATGAATATGGTGGTCCAGCCCAATCTCTGGAGTCAGAACGAGATCCAGGTTTGATTCCTGACTTTGTCAACATCACTTTCTTGAAGTGAAATCTTAGGCTAAGTGGCTGCCTCCAACCTTGGTGATAGAGACCTTATTTTATCTCATTTTATTTTTTTGCAGTTTAAATAATAGTAACATTTATTATCTCATACAGTTCCTGTGGATCAGGGACATGGGTGAAGCTGGGCTGAATAGTCCTGATTCAGGTTCTCCCAAGGAATTGCAGTCAAGATGTCAGTTGAGGCGGCAGACCGCTGAAGGCATGACTGGGGCTAGAAGGTCTGCTTCCAAGGTGACTCACTCACAAGATTGGTGAGTCAGTGCTGGCTATTGGCAGGAGGTTTCAGTTCCTGGTCACATGGACGTCTCCAAGTTGCTGCTGGAGCATCCTTGCAACATGGCAGCTGGTTTCCCCTGAAGTGAGTGGTCCAAGAGAGCAAGGGGGGGGCTGCAGTGTCTTTCATCGTCTAGACTTGCAAGCCACACCCCTTCATTTCTACAATATCCTACTGGTTATGAAGGCTAGCCCTGTCAGTGAGAGAGACCACATCTAATGAATGTTAATATCAGTATGCTAGATATTAGAGCAGCAGAGGAACATGTTAAGATGCATCGATGTTTGTTTAAAAAAATAGAGTTTGTATGTTAAAATGATGCATAAATGTAATATCTGACAAAAGTTCTTCCAATTCAAATTAAAAATGGAAAAGAAAAGGAGTAAAGAATGAGTTACAGGAATTGGACACAGACTATTGTCTGGATACGTGTAAAGGCAAGACACACTACCTTTCTTCATCTATAGTATTTGGTCAGAGGAAAAAATAACTTAGAAACATTTCAGACTTCCCTGGTGGCACAGTGGTTAAGAATCCACCTGCCAGTGCATGGGACATGGGTTCGAGCCCTAGTCTGTGAAGATCCCACATGCCACAGTGCAACTAAGCCCGTGTGCCACAACTACTGAGCCCATGTGCTGCAATTACCGAAGCCTGTGTGCCTAGAGCCCGTGCTCCACAATAAGTGAAGCCACTGCAATGAGAAGCCCACAGACCACAATGAAGAGTAGCGCTCGCTCACCGCAACTAGAGAAAGCCCACGCGCAGCAACGAAGACCAAATGCAGCCAAAAAAAAAAAAAAAAAAAGCATTTCATTACATAATCAATGGCTTTACAATGAAAAATGGCAAAACCAGATGAGTTGTTCTGTAATTTTGTAAGCCTTTAAAATTGTATTCTCCTTAGCTATTTTTTAAGGCAAGGATGGGTTTCCATTTCTTATATTTTTTTCTTAGTGTTGAAAAATAATATCTTCTATGTTGGTGAGGCTACTTACTGGTGAAAAAAATTTTGACTTTTCTGGTTTGTGCATAAGTTGTACTTAAGGCTAATTGGAGTTTATTGATCCCATTGACTCACCACTGAAAGGAGTGTTATAAAAATCTACACTTACTATGTCCTACTGTCAGCCATGCGTTTGGCAGACATCTTCCTCTGATGAAGGATTCTAAATCAACCTATATTTCAGGACAGTGGGATTACTTGCTGGTAAAAGAGAATGAGATCATTCAGTCATGTGATGAGAAAAGAAACTTTGTGAACTTGGGCTTTAGTAAGAGAATTTCTGCTTGGATAATTTATTTCAGATTTGCTATTGTTATTTTAGTGTATTTCCAATATGATGGGATGGAGTCTAACTTATCACAATCTTGGTGAATGTGCCTCCTTTTTTATAAATTTGTACATGATGTTAAAGTCCATGGTGATATAATAGACCTTCAGGAAGGCAAATGTTTTAAATTGCCACTACATGCCATTGAGGATTGTCTATCTTTGGCACCTATACTTATGTTTGCCTTACCATTAAAACCAAGTTCAATCCAGGAAAGTTTAAAGAAGCTGGCTTTCACAGACCTAAACTGTACCAGGGGCACCGTAGACAACTATGTTTTATTGGATTATCGGGTCTGGATCACTAAAATTACTTTTGGTCTCTGACCACAAATCTCCTTATAAAATTCCCAGTTGTCAGTTAAAATATGTGACTTCTGCAGAGGGTGGACTTACAAACAATCTTGCAATTGGATTAAGTAGGCACTTATAAACTAGGCTAGGTGTGATCTGGAATAATGTGTTCATTATTAATTAATGTAATAGTCCCCCTATCATATTAACTTATAAGTAGAAAGCTGTAGCTAGACACATGTGATTTCCCTGGTTAGACTCAAGAGATACACAGTTTTTGTGTTCTTGTCCATGGCAGGATTTTAAATAAAACACATTTTTATGATCCTAATAAGACTGAATTACTTATACTACTAAGCCCTGGGATTTAACAGAAAAGCAATTATTACTGGACCTCAGTGTTTAAAGTAAGTGGACTAATGTGTGCTCCACCCCAGAAAGTGTTCCTTTTCTGAATACTCTCTGAACATATTAGAGTCAAATAAAATTATAACTGTGTAGTCTGTGTAGGAAACCATTTGTGAACTTAAGGCTTTGAGGTTTTTCTTTTGGTTCTTGCTCCTGAATGCACTCCTTTAAACTAACTTGCTTTATCTAGATTGTTCTACTTACCTGTTGTATGTGTTATAGCAAGTCCCAACTGACTCTCTCTTAGCATTTGATTTTCCTGGTACTTAAAATGACAGCTTCCAAGTTCCAGTTTTTAATTCCAGTATCCATTCCCCTCTCTGTATGTGTTTGTATAGTTATACATAGATTTCTTTTTTCCTACACAATAGGGAAGTTAATTATTGACCTCTGTTTCCCTAGAAGTTTGTGGAAGAATTGTTGGTTGGCAATCAAAGTAGCTTTTTATATATGGAAACTTTCTTTTATCTGTTTCCTCTAGCTAGGTATATGCAAACATACAAACTGTATTTGAGCATTTTAACTATATTTTACTTTTCAGTTTCCATGTGTAAGGGTATTTTATTATTCTTGTAGGTGAGCAAATTTGGAAGAAAAATTATTTCTTCAAAAAACTATGGGTGTACCAGGGGCTGAGAGGAGAGAGGAATGGGGAGTTATGGTCTAATGGGTACAAAGTTTCTGTTTCTGAATAATAAAACTTTTCTGGAAATAGTGGTGATGGTTATACAACATTTGAATGTAGTTAATGGCAATGAATTGTACACTTAAAAATAGTCAAAATGGTAAATTTTATGTTATGTATATTTTACAATTTAAAAAAATTGAAAGCCAAAAAAAAAAAGAAAATATAATTATCTAAATACATTTCTCCTAATGAGATGTACTAAGTGGTAATGAAAATGTGGCTGTAACATGATTGTTAATTTACATTCCTGATTTCACGAACCATGCCACACTGTTTCCTATACAATTCTGGGGATTAGAATACAGTGCAAAAATTTGATTAAAGAAAAAGGATGAACACAATACTTGCTTTATCCCCCCCACGTGCATGCTATTTTGAAGTTACAAAGCATTTTTACATACTTCATCACATTTGATCCCAAAAAAATCCCTGTGAAGGAGATCATTATTCTTATGTCACAGATGAGAAGCCAGAGGTTCATGAGAGGTTAAGAGAGAGGCTGAGGTCTAAACCTCAGATTCTGGTCTTCAGTTGGAGCTCTTTGTTTACCATCTTATAACTTCTCTTTTGTACAGTAAATCAGAGGAGCAATTCAAATCTGAATATTTATATGATGTCATGTTTAACACATTTTCTTTTCAGCTGAACTTCTTTCTTTTGCAGTTTTAAATCAAGTGCATTTGAAGTGAGGCCTCCTATTGTTCTATATTACCCTGCCCCCTGCTAGAAACAAACCCTGCATCATAATGACAGGAAAAATTTAATTTAGTTTATTGATTTATGATTTCAACTCAGTCATACAGTATTATTGGGACACTTATTTTCTGCTTCTTATGTTTTCATGTGGAGGGACTTCAGCCAGACTGACTTTTTTTTAATAAGTCATCTTGATTTTATATTAAAAAGTTTTAAAATTATAACAAATCTCAGTTTTAAGTAGAGATGAAAAGGTTTGCTAAATAAAACACTAGTCCAGTAATGTAGTAAAGGAATAATATTTGTCAGAATAGGGATTATTTCAAAATGCAAAGATGGTTTAATAGTGAAGTCTGATTTGTCACTCTTCTGCTCAAAATTCACCTGAATTGGCTTTTTTCTTGATTCAGGCAATTTCTTTTTGGTTCTCATTCTTCAAAACTAAAACCGATGCTGCAATGAGTATATAGATTGACTTTTCTGATCTCTCTGCACCTTCTTTCACTCTTTACCACTGATGAGAAGAGGCATTTTCGGATAAGGGAGTTTGATAAAAGAAGCTGGTCCTAGCTGGCGAAGTGCCTTAGATGTTCTTCCCTTTGGATCAGCAGGTCTGTGGAGCTGGTGTTCCCTTTCCGCTTTAGATCATATGTGAACTTAACAGGCAGTCCTGCTCCTGAGGTGGGTGGGGATTGAATCAGCCCTGCTGGGCTGCCAGGCGGGGGTGGTTAATTACAGTGTACAGTCTCATCAGACTCACTGGATCACGCCTCTAACCAGCATCTTCTGTTTGCCTGGTTCCTGTATCTTCCCATCAGTTAGCTCTAAGCTTCCCAGAGGAAGAAGAATGTGGTTGAATAGGTCCCTTCAAAATTCAGCACCCTCAGACCTGAAGATGAAAATACCCCTCCTTTCCCAGGAACACATCTACTTTTATTTATATCAAACCTTTATTTTATTTCCAATATTAATGTTTCAAATGTCCATCAATAAGTATACAGATAAATTGTGATATATCCATACAATGGACTTCTAATCAGCAGCAAAAAAGAATGAACTACTGAAACACACAACCAGAGTGGATCTAAAATAATCATGCTGAATGAAAGAAGCCAGACAAGAAGGAGTACATACAATATGCGTCCATTTTTTATAGAACTATACGAAATTCAAACTTATTTGTAGTGACAGAAAGCATATCAGTGGTGCCTGAGAATGGGGATGGGAGTGGGGTAGTGAATGGTGACAGACAGAGATTGCAACGAACATGAGGAAACTTTTGGGGGTGATGCATATGTTCGTTATCTTGTCGGTGGTGATGGTTTTACAGGTGTATACATATGTCAAAACTAATCAGATGGTAAACTTTATGTTTAGTTTACTGAGTATCAATTTACCTCAGTAAAGCTACTTAAAAAACAAACAAACAAACAAACAAAAACTCAGTATCCTCAGACCTGAAGAGGAAAAATGCCCCTCCCTTCCCAGGAATACAGCTAATTTTATTTATATCAAACCTTTATTTAATTTCTAATAGTCTATGGTACAAGTTATGACAGTATTATTGGGCTAACAAAATTCATCTCTTTACTTTTTACTGTTTTATAAATATGATATTTTTCCCTTTTCTTAATGTTTTGTAAGAGAGTGATTATCTTAAAGTACCTTTAGTGGAGTTTGTTCTTTTATTCTCTTAGCTGCTCTATAAAATATAAGCAGTCAGGCTCAATGAGTATGTTATACGATGGCCTTGGAAGAATCTGAAAATATTGCAACATTCCTACAGTATGACAGTTTAATAGCATTGCAACCAAACAGAATTTTCCACATAATTTGAGACACTGGTTTCCCAGAGAATTGAAAAGCGTATCACATTTTTATAATTTATATAAATGACTGTATAACTAATAAGAACCTGCTGTATAAAAATATAAAATTAAATTTAAAAAAATGACTGTATAATGCAAACCTTAATGATTCTTCTTAAGGAAAAAGTCTTTATTCATTTATAAATGTGATTAATATAATATATAATCTGATTAATCATAGATGAGATAATAAGCCCATTTGAAGATTTTCCATGAACAGAAAAGATGTACAGTTAAGTTTTTTCCAGAGTGAGAGAACCAAGATATTTGAACTGTAGGATTATAAACTGCTAGAACTGGAAAGAACATTGGGAACAACACACATTTCTTACCCTTCAAATGCTGGGAATGCAAGAAAGCAATCAGAATTCATCTCCTAGATCCAAGAAATTTGAGAGCATTATTCAAGGGTGCGTGACTACCAGCAAATCTTGGATGAGAATCATGAATCCTGCTCCAGCCCTCTCCTACTGGCCAGGTGTTAAGTTGCCTCATATTCAAAATAGTGAAGTGTAAATTTCAGCATAGTGTTGCCCTTAAAACAATCCATGAACAAATGTGCCTTTTACATTTCTGTTTTTTTTTCATCCCCTTTTAGGGAGAAAGAAGGCAATTGAGACTTCATTCTCAAATACCAAATACACTCCCACGTGTTTTCTCAGAAATGCATTTACATACATATGTGTGCATATAGAAATTTTATAATTCTATGTTCTTTAATATTCCTCCCTTGATTTTCTTTTTGTTGAAGTAACCCATGATTAATCAACTTCTACCCCTTTTGCTTTTGCTTTATAGAATCTGTCTGTCCAACACGAATTCCAGTGGCAGCTCGTGATGAGAAGGGGTTTGATATTCTTTTAGGTTTGGGTGTAAAGAAAAAGGCTAAGAAAAGAATTCAGCTTTCACCAACAAAGATAAAAGGATATGAAGTGACATCAAAAGTCGATTTATCAGAACTCACAAGGTAAACGTTATGTGTCGATACAGCGTTTTCTTGATGTTTCTGTAGACATGTTGAGAATTCTTTAAGCTCATACATGTTCTTCTTTTTCCAGCAACGTTTTCCCAGAAGGTCTTCCTCCATCATATGTATTTGTCTCCACTCAGAGATTTAAGGTCAAAAAAGTGTGGGATTTATGGAGAATTTTAACCATTGACGGAAGGCCACAAATAGCAGTTACTTTAAATGGAGTGGATAAAACTTTATTATTTACAACAACCAGCATCATTAATGGCTCACAACTGGTCACCTTTGCTGACCCTCGAGTTAAGGTAAAGATGCTTGGGTATGATTTTGGTATTCACGGGGAATGACCATCAGGTTTGTGTGTTTTGGGAGAGGAGAGCCATAATTTGAACCTGACTGAAAAAATATTGATTTCATATTTTAATTTTGCTTCATTGACTAAAAGGAACAAAGGAAGAATATTTGTTTCTTTTTTAATTGAAGTAGAGTTGATTTACAATGTGATGTTAATTTCTGCTGTACAGAAAACTGATTCAGTTATACATATATATACGTATTCTTTTTCATATTCTTTTCCATTGTGGTTTATCACAGGATATTGAATACAGTTCCCTGTGCTATACAGTAGGACCTTGTTGTTTATCCATTCTATACATAATAGTTTGTATTTACTAATCCCAAACTCCCAGCCCATCCCTTTCCCACCCCCCTTTCCCCTTGGCAAGCACAGTTCTGGTCTCTGTGTCTGTGAGTCTGTTTCTGTTTCATAGATAATTTCATTTGTGTCATATTTTAGATTCCACATATGAGTGATATCGTATGATATTTGTCCTTCTCTGTCTTATTTAGTTCACTTAGTATGATAATCTCTAGGTCCATCCATGTTGCTTCAAATGGCATTATTTTGTTCTTTTTTATGGCTGAGTAATATTCTATTGTATATATGTACCACATCTTCTTTATCCATTCATCTGTCGATGGATATTTAGGTTGCATCCATGTCTTGGCTATTGTAAATAGTGCTGCTAGGAACATAGGGGTGCATGTACCTTTTTGAATTATAGTTTTGTCCAGATATATGTCCAGGAGTGGGATTTCTGGATCATATATGGCAACTCTATTTTTAGTGAAAATTTGTTTTTTAATTCATATGAGATTAAGGGGTGCAGGAACTAACATTTTTGAGTGCCTGCTTCTAGGTGCCAGGAACATTTAATTATAATAATCACCCAAGGAAGAAGCTATTGCTCTCATTTTAAAGATAAAATACCAAAGTTCAAGGATATTAAATTCTCTTTCCAAGTAACATGGCTAGTAAGTGGTGACATCAGGAATTTAATTTAGGTCTGGTCACTTTCAAAGTCTGTGTTTGTCTATTTTGTACTGCCATGTCCTACAGGATATTGAGATAAATTCATATTTGTCAGAACATTAAATACAGGTAGGAAATATGTACAGAATTCACATTTATTTGGATGACAGCTTATATTCCCAAAAGGAGCATATATTTAATAAAATTCATAAACTAAAAGTGTATTTTTCAAGTCAAATGTGTTCAGAATATAGATGCCATGATAAAATCAATTACATTTTGATTATTACTGTAATTATGATAGTCAAATTGTACATTATATAATTTAGGAAATATACAAGGCTGTACATGAAATTATGCATTTATCCAATTTCTTCATTTGGTAAGCAGAATACATTTTTAAAAAAATTGTTGTCTACTATTTTCGTTAAAGGCAATGTGCTAGGTTCTGTGAGAAATGACAAATGAATAAGGCATGTTTCTAATCTTCAAGGAATTTATTTATAATGGGATATTCAGTGCTTCTGGTATCTAAAAGAAGTACGAAAAGTTAGTGGACTGTGGAAGGAAAAGTGGATTCTAATACAAAATGTGGGCCAGTCTTCATAAATGAGATGGTTTTTGGAATGTAGGATGAAGGATGTACAGGATTTTGTTGGAGAGAGAGAAGGACACGGAAGTTAATGGTTCATTATTGAGTAGTCATGTGTGGTGAAATGCAGGGTTTTTATTTATAGAATAGAACGTGGTGCCCCCTGTGTTTGGAGTATAAGATACATGAAAGAAAAGCTAGAAAGGTATAAGCTCAGTTTGCATGGACGTGGGAACCGTACAAAGGGTTTTGCATTTCAATCAGTGGATGACGGGATTCCATCAAAAGGTCTTGATCACAGGCGTGTCATGGTCAAAGTAGCTCTCTCCTCTCCTTCTTTCCCTTCTTCTCTTGTAAAGAATACTTTTGACTCTTTCCTGGAATTGGACTAGGTCCTAGGAATACAGAAATTAATAATATTAATTCTAGTAGAGGTAAGAAGGTTGGCTTGGAGAGGGAAGGGATAGGGATTGAGATGTGTTTGAAAATTATTCAAATAAAACAAGACATCTATGAGCCTAAATTATGGCAATGAGAATGGCAATGGAGAAGTGAATTTGAGTCGTGTTTAAGACACATCCTTGGTAGAATTTTGCATCTATTTGTTATGGCAACTGAGGGAAGGGGAAAGAGGTAAAGGCACTTGTATGGTTTAGAAACTGAGGATACTATTATCCCAGGGAAATCGGGAGAGGAAGAAAGTTTGGGGGATAGTTCAAGTTCATTTTGTTACATACTCTGTCAGACTGATTGTGAAACTCCTGGCAAAATTATTCTAGCCAATGTTAGAATTATAGGTACCATATGTGAGAAAGAGGTCCAGGATGTCAATGTGGATATGGGAGATATTCCATAAAAGTTATAACTGAACTGTTGGAATGAATGAGATCATCAAGGGGAGAATGGAAAAGGTGAAGGACCGACCTGTGGGGAATGCCCTCATTAAAAGGCAGGTTGAGGAAAATGAACCCTCAAAGAGATAGAGAATGGACAGTTGTAGAAGAAGGAATGAAGGTGATCAAGATGGTTTGAATCACGGAAGCTGAGACCATCAATGCGGATGGACTAGTTACAGGGTCCACAGTTGCCATGAAGTAAATAAAATGAGGGAATGAAAGAAGCCACTTGGATTGGGACATTAGGAACTTATCTGTGACCTTGAGGGAGTTGTTTCAGTAAATACTTTGGTACAGCCACTTTGAGATGTGAAATGGAAATGCAGCTAGGGATTAAAATAATTGCTGGGTGGCCTTTGAGACCCAGCTTGGGTCAGGGTGAGTTAGAATATGATACGATCAATCTGGGTGGTATGGATTTACACTTGATGACAACAAAGAAACGAAAAGATTGTTTGGAACTCTATTTATGAATCTGCTGTATTTTCTTCCTACAGACATTATTTGATGAAGGCTGGCATCAAATTCGTCTCTTAGTAACCGAACAAGATGTAACTCTGTATATTGATGATCAACAAATTGAAAACAAGCCCTTACATCCAGTTTTAGGGCTGTTCATCAGTGGGCAAACCCAAATTGGAAAATACTCTGGGAAAGAAGAAACCGTTCAGGTGGATAAAAATGATCTGCTTTTCGTATTATATAAAATGGAGCTTTGGTGATAGTATTTATTCCATTTAACTGTATTTAACTTAATTGCTTTAAGAGACTTAATGAAAATGTGGTCAGTTCATTAGTGAAATTGTGTGTGTGTATGAAAATGAAAAATCAAACAATATAATAATTCTTAGAAATTTGTTCCCCTAGGTGCAGGGTAGAATCTATGTTCTTATGGACCATCAATTTCATATTTCCCAGGAGAAGCATAGAATATATCATGAATTTGGGAAAGGATGACAGCTGTGATCGGGGCTTGTAAAAATTTCTTTGCAGCTGTGAGGATAAAATTAGATTAATGCATGTCAGTGTTCTTCATAAACAAAACGGTGACTATTTTGGTATCTCTTTAAACTAGAATATCTGTGTGCAGGTTGAGAAGTGTGTATGTAAAAGATAGCCATTTCTTGAAAAATCCTTTATTTGAAAAGGTATGTCTTTCCTACTCTGTTTCTATTAAGGGAAGACTGTGTCATATTCAAATGTAGGATTACACATATGGTCTCTATGTATGAATGTTACACGTCAAATTGTAGTAAATATTTAAATAGTGACAGGTGCTGGGCTTACTCATCACACAATACTCCGTGCCAAGAACTAAATCGCTGAAACTAAAGATGGTTTCTTGACCTGACTCTGTGCAATCAGGGATGTGAAGAGATGTAGGGTAAACACAGAAAGCCTGGGAAAGCTTTTAAGTTGTCTAGGAAATGCCGTCTAGATGAGCTCTTAATAGAAGGATACTACAGAAGCTCCACTGGGTTTCCCAAAGAAGTCAGAGGTTTGTTTTTGGTGCTAGGGAAGTTTTTCTTAGGAGTTTTGTTGCGTCACATCTTTACATTATATGTTAAGTATTTAAATTTTGTATGTTTATTGCTTATTGTATTTTTATTGTTAACGAAGCTAAGTGTTTCGATCTATATTTTATATGATTGCTAACTACACTGGCTGCTTCTGTGTATGTGAATTGCTTTTATAAAACAATTTGCTTGGGCCTCAACTTTTACTTGATTGGTTTTATGTTTCTAGTTTGATGTCCAAAAGTTACGAATCTACTGTGACCCAGAGCAGAACAACCGGGAGACAGCATGTGAGATTCCTGGATTTGTGAGTACGATGAATTATATTTTCCTAAGTGTTGCTTCAGTACTTTCAAAGCAAGAAATAAAACGCAGATAATATACGAGCTTTAATTTAACATATAGAGTTAATTTGTTTCTTCATTGTCAATGCAAATAAAATGACACTGATTAAAACATATTTTGAGGTTCATAATTGAAATAAAATTATAATGCGTACAAGTGTAAATGGAAGACCACGGGAAATATTTTCTCATCTCAGATTGATTGTTCCACTACTCAAGTGAAGCAGGGATAGACCTGCTCTAGAAAAACGTAGAATTCGTTGTCTGAATGTCCAGTAAGTAAAATACATTTCTATACTTTATTAAATGTGTGGGTGAAATACCTCACGTGGCACAATTCTGAAGAATGGAAAATTATTCATTTTCCTGTTTACTAGCACGTTTTCTCAAACCATAATGAGTATAAATTTTTCTTTTTGTTGTTGTTGCCACCCAAGTAGGATTTTCTTATAATTCTAGGATATAAGCAAATTTCTATTTATTTAGCTATTTTCATTAATGCGTTAGGAAGAAAAAGATTATAAGCTAAAATGTTATATAGAGTCTGATCATATACGTGTGTGAGTGTGTGTGTGTGTGTGTGTGTGTGTGTGTGTGTGTGTGTGAGATCAATCCCTTTTCCCCTGGGCAAGAAACAGTATATTGTTGCTAGTGAAAATAAGGTAAAATGTCATAAAACTTTTTGACAATGTGGATTTCCAGTCATATTTGAACCCTACGTAGTTCTTTTCATTTGTATAGTCATGCTGTCATCATTTTCTTATTTCCTATCAAACTGAATAAATTATGGATCCATAGTCTGAAAATTTGAGGACATAGAGCAGCACATTTGAAGGATCTGTAATAAAATCAAAGATGGAAGCTTCTAGAAATGATTCATTCTGGATTTTCTACTTAAGTAGTTGTTTAAACACTATAATATTTATTTTAGATACTTATAACTTGGAATATAAATCTCTCCTAAAAGCATTAAGAAGTTATTTCATTTTGAGAGTCCATTGTACATACTTGATTTATTGCTATTTCTCCATTGATGTTATGCCATGACTATGACCCCGCATATAATAGAAGCATAAAGTGAGATTGTAGATTCTGTGTTCTCACATCCACTTTTCTGTGTTTTTATGGCTCCTTCCTCACTCTCAGGTATGACTTTTTCAGGCTTGTTTACCCTTTTCATCTTCATTGCCACCTTCTCATTTTCTGATCTAATCTGTTATTGTTTGGAAAGATTATTAACCTATTTTAAAATTGTGTGTCATTCAGTAAGAAATAGATGGCTTAGTAAGAAGCTTTTCTAAAGTAAATTGCATAAAATTGAATGCATGCACGGGCTTCCCTGGTGGCGCAGTGGTTTAGAGTCCGCCTGCCGATGCAGGGGACACGGGTTTGTGCCCCGGTCCGGGAAGATCCCACATGCCCGCGGAGCTGCTGGGCCCGTGAGCCATGGCTGCTGCGCCTGCGCGTCCAGAGCCTGTGCTCCGCAACGGGAGAGGCCACAACAGTGAGAGGCCCGCGTACCGCAAAAAAAAAAAAAAAAAATTGAATGCATGCAGTTTGCGACTTGCTTAGATGTGTTTTGGCTTTTTCTCTGGTTCTTAAGTGATTCCCAGAAAGTTCAAGAGAGCGTATAAACCCCACATTGAGGTATTTTTGTTCTTGTGTGGCTGTTATACCAAGCACACTCTCCATCATTGCTAATTTCCTTCCTTTATCCTATTATAAATGTGGGAATAACATAAATAGGTAATGTTTTAGTATCGTTGCAAGCAAATGTTTTAGCTCTTGCTGGTTTTGATACTTCATTTATCTCTACCCTGGACAAGGAAATATCTGTAAATTAAGAAGATAATTTAGACATTTAATTAGAAACATGTCTTAAAACACATTTGTTGTTGTTTTTCTTTCAGAACGGTGAGGTAGGCCTGGATACTATTATTCTCCTTAAGGTAGTATTTGCATTGTGGGACTGTTTAACTTCCTTCCAACAATTGTAAGTATGTTAGATAAATAGAACCCATCTTTATGTAGTTTGAATGTATCTAGTATTCATAGCTTTTTTGTGATTCTGAATTTCTTATTGGATTGGACTAAATAAAATTGGACAGTAAATATAAGATATCTTTACCATTTCACACACACATATAGACATATACAGGCATATGTGCACATATGTATGTGTCTTGCCATGTGCCTTTATCTCCATTTTTGTCTTTTAGTGCTTCAATGGTCCCAGTGATGTTGGTTCAACGGCAGCTCCCTGTATTTGTCCTCCAGGAAAACCAGGACTACAAGGCCCCAAAGTGAGTAATACCTAACATGCTACTTTTGATAAAACACACAAATAAGAGCTGAGTAGACACCAAATTCCTAATCACCATTGACTCTGTTGCGAAATGTCTGCCTAATACCTTAGAATAGTTTAAAATGTGAATTTTAGTGATTTTTTTAAAAAGTGATTCTAATCTGTAATTGCCTTTGCACCTAAAACTGATACCACATAAGGTGAGGGAGTGTTATTTGTTTGCTTGTTTGTCTGTTTGTTTTCTCCCCTAATACCACTACTGTATCCCAAGAATGATACCTCCTTACAACCTGGTAAAAAATGAAGAAAGGTCATTTGTTAAAATACGTTCTAAATTCTTAAATGTCTAAATGCTTATTCTGTCAAAATGATTTTCAGATAGAAAAATGAAGTAAAAAATTTAAAGTTGGTTTGAATGTTGTGTTTGATGTCCAATTCTAAAAAGAGAGGCAAGTGTGTATATGTGTGTGCATGTGTATTGATTTATTTATTTTACTTAATCATGTAATAATTACTTTTAGTCATATTCATACATGCATATCTCCCAGTTACATTTACATATTTATTTGTGTGTGTATCTGTATATATATTATTTCTGTGTATATGTGTTATTTGTGTGTGTATATATATGAAAACATATATTCAACTGTGTACACATTTGTATATGATTGGAACCATGATGTGCATACTATTTTATAACTAGTCACTTTTTAACATAACAAATACTCTGAATATGTTTCTGTATTATAAATATGAATGACTAAATTTTTTAAAGTAAGTTGATACTAATCGTGGCATCCCTTAGACATAGCCTAAGATACTGAGATGTCAAGTGGTTTGTCCACTATAGATAAATCTTGTTTATTTAATATTATTTTAAAATATCATCTAGATAAAAATAATGTCTAACTTGAAAGCAAGTATGACTTCCTAGCCAGAAAGAATGTTTCATGTATTGCTCATCTGTTACTTGAAGTGACCATAATAAATTCTGTTAAATGAGTTGTAATGTTCATTTAGATGGAATTTTCTGAGAGTTTTAATCATCACAACTAAAAATTTTCAGTTTTTAGACTGGTAATCTGAGAGTCGGATTCTTCCTAACTTTTGTGCATGTTTCCCCATCTATTTTCAGTTGATAGTTCATAACCTACTTCAAACCTAGCTGTTAAAATCAAGAAAGAAATGCAATTTAAGAATTAAAAGAATGGGATTTCCCTGGTGGTGCAGTGGTTGAGACTTCGCCTTCCAATATGGGGGTGTAGGTTTGATCCCTGGTCGGGGAGCTAAGATCCCACATGCCTTGGGGCCAAAAAACCAAAAACCTAAAGCAGAAGCAATATTGTAACAAATTCAATAAAGACTTCCAAAAAAAATGGTCCACATCAAAAAACAAATCTTAAAAAATAAGAAATAAAAGAATACATTCAATACTTCATTCAAAGTAAATCTGTTTGGCTTGGAACTTCACTTCATTCCATTATAATCAATTTACTATTGTGAACAATTTTTAGATTGCCTTTAGGAAGGTTAATCCAAGTGTTCTTCTATTAAAGTAACCATGTTATTTAGGATGCCTGATACAAAGGAAAAATACCTATAAGATGTTTCTGGGAGAAATTACCTTGCAAGGCAGCATGGTGTGACCTACCAGCAGACTATCTTTTGAAACATAGTTATACAGCTTATTCAACTTGGGTTGTTATACATAGAAATGATTTGATCTGCAAGAGATCAGAGTCCTATGACATCTGATTTCTCTAAGCCCAGAGGGCCTTCCAGCCCCTCAGGCCACCCCCAGAGACTCTAAGGGGCTGTCCACTTCCAGGTGTGGGGCACCTGATGCCTCTCATGTTTCCTGATTCATCATTAGTGATCCATTAGGCATCTTGAAGTGACACCAATTTTTATGCCTGTATGTTTCTATAGCAAATTTTTAGCACACCCTTTGTCTTATCTGGGAAAGCCTCTGATTTTCAGTATTTCCAAGTTTCATGTGTTCCTCATTTTCATTCTCTTTTCTTAGTCATCATCTAGCCCCACTGCCACCTACTACTTTAAGTGAAATTGCAATTTTCCACAGATCTTCAAGTTGGCGTGCCTTCTTAATCTGCTTTCCATTTTCTTCAGAAAATCTGGCAGGAGGACAGGACACACACACACTCTTCCATCCTTTTAGGGCTCTTTCCCCTGGAGGTGGTTCCTTACCCACATTGGAGACCTGCATGTGAAAAACAGAATCCCTAGCAACACCCTGAGTTGTTCCTCCTTTAGAGAATTTCTGGCCCGGGAAATTGATACAGTTTTAATTAGTTCAACAGAATCAGAACTAAAACAGATGAATGGATTTTACTATAGATCCAACTGAGACGTATTGGCTGTTTTTGTGAGATGCTCTCTGGAAAGTTTTACAGATTTCCATCAAGCAGACTTACCTGTGCAGGAGAATCTAGTCTTCCCATTAGCCAGAAATTGGGTTCTCGGAGCTGAGAGTTTGGTCATGAAACTGAAACAGAGGAGAAATTTGTGTGTGGATAGGTGGGTAAGTGCTTATTCTAAGATAAAGTCGGTCATCTGCTTCAAGTTCTCTCAATTTCCAACAAATATGACATGCCTATTGCAAAACCAGGTTAAATTAACTAAGGTATCCCATACTTGGACTTTTCATGGCATTATAACTATTTAATATGCATAGAAAAATATATTTGTCATGGGGCTGTGAGCCCCTGTATGCTGGCTTATTTATTCTGTGTCCTTAATGTCAAAGGGAGTGATTAAATTAATGACTCTCTGGGAATGATTTTTATATGCAAACACTTCACAACAAGGTTAATACAAACTAAATTCTCCTTTGGAATTCCACTGTCTAGCACAGTGCTTAATAATAATATATTTTTTATGTAAAAATTTATGAAATCATTGAAAAAATAAGGTTCACCCCTCCTCCTGATTAACCTATATGGAATACCTTTGTTCTATGTGAAAGATCCAGGCAATCCCCAATTTACAAACAGCTCCCTTCCAAAAGACCTATCCATGCAAATGGCAGCTTCTTCTCCCACTTCATAGCTGGAGGAACATTTATGGGGACAAACTCCCCACATTTGATCTAATCTTAAATGTTAGATCTATGAGTGCAGAAGTGGAAAGAAAGCCTTTTTTTCCCTTTTTTTAGCAAGGAGCAATTTCTTAATAACTTATTTTCTCTGAAATACCATTCTTTCTACAACTATATTGATGCCCTTTGTTTCACTCTGATAATTCTTCTGATTAGAGACTCCTTTGGATTATCAAAGTAGCCTCTGTCTAAAATACAAAAGCCTTTGGAAAATTTCAGGAGCCTTTGGGCATTCACATTTTTATGTTAATTTTCCCAAACTAAATGGATTCCTTCTAGCTGAAGAGAATGTTTGAGTTTTGAGGGAGGGGAGAGGTTGGTTTTGGAGAAAGGAATAGGTCTTAGGTCAGATACTTTTGTGGAGGCCGGCCAGTAGTTAGTCTGAAGGCACAAGCATTTTGAGAAGAGAGCTTGAAAACATGGGATTTGGACCTACGAGATATTTGTTTTAGGTGAGCAACTTAAAATATTAGCTTACTTTTGAAAGCTTTACTGTTTCTCACTTTAATTATTCATATTTGCACACACTTGCAAGGCCATGTGCAGGGATGTTTTAACTTAGTCCATGATGTTTCCATTCCTGTCAGCAACTCAGAAATCCTGTGGCACAAAATCAATTCATCATAAGTAAGAATTGCTTTTCAGCTGAATACTTATTTTTTTCAATTGCAAATGTTTCAACTAAATTAGAAGAAAGCAGATTGAGAATTTAGTCACAGTTATATAATTATAGGTCATATGTCTAATTTGATGTATTTGGAAAATTTTTTCCATGTTAAATTTGCTAGCTCTCCCTGGGTTGGGTTCTGATCAGTGTATGCATTTTGATGTGGGCAGAGAGAGCAGTGTTTAGGAGCATGGAGTCTGGAGCTGAATTGACTGAGTTCCCATCTCTACTGCTGCTTTGTGACCTTGGGCAAGTTACCTAACCTTCCTGGGTCTCAGTTTTCTTATATGTAAAATGGGAGCAGTAAAATTACCTGCTTCATGGGGTTATTGTGAGGATTAAGTAATTTAATGCATGTAAATCTCTTAGAGCAGTGCTTAGCATATAATAAATAGTCAGTAAAAGTTGGTTTTATTACAGTAATAAAATTGAATTTTTATTCTAATTGGGCTTCTCTTTGAAAATCAGTTAGGGTTTTACTTTATTCTTCCAACAACAGCAAACCTACCCGAGTTTTTGCAAATAAACCAGTAGGGCAATAGTCAAAATAACCAGTAAAACCTACTAGAAATAATAGAACCTGCAAAAGAGATTATTTTCCATCTTGGGGCTGTTGACCTGTGCCTTAAGAAGTCACACTGGATTTATCTTGTGGATGATTTTTTTCCCTTGGAAACTTAGTTTTGATTCATTTAAAATATTATTGTTAAGTATATTTTGTACTTTTATGCAGCATAAAAACACAAATCCCGTTTCTTCTCATGCCAAAGTTTTATTTCAGCCTCATCATTGTAGAAGTTAAAGCCTCTCAGATCCTTTTGATGTCCTAGATTTTGCTGATAATTAATATTCTGCAAGTAAAGAGGTCATTAACAGGAGATTGGATCTGATTGGAAATAGTCAGCAAATAGTTACTGAACTTCTACTTGGTACCCAGCATTGTCCAAAAAAGGAGAAAATATTGACCATGTTTTCAAGGAGTCTCAATCCAAATGATAAATGAAGACCCATCAAGGGAAAATTTTGAGAAAACTCTTGTTATGAATAAATGATCAATGATATGGGAGCTGCTGTAGCATTTCAGTAGAAAAAGACATCAGGAGAAAATGCAGTAACAAGGAAGGTGCAGTGATTGGAAATTTTGTTATATTAACTCAAATGGAAAAGGAAGAGTCTTCCCAGAAGTTAAAAAAAAGATCGAATCTGTTGAAAGGCAGTGAGGCCAATCTGAACATAGTTAAATAAAAATGGCAGGGAGGCCAGAGATTAGTGTGGAACCTCTCAAAATAAGAAGAAAACAATCTAACACCCTAGGGGCTTCCCTGGTGGCACAGTAGTTGAGAGTCCGCCTGCCGATGCAGGGGACACGGGTTCGTGCCCCGGTCCGGGAGGATCCCACATGCCGTAGAGCGGCTGGGCCCGTGAGCCATGGCCGCTGAGCCTGCGCGTCCGGAGCCTGTGCTCCGCAACGGGAGAGGCCACAACAGTGAGAGGCCGGCGTACCGCAAAAAAAAAAAAAAAAAAAAAAAAAACCCCTAGAGAACAGGAATGCTGCTCCCTTAATGTTCAGCTGACACTGGGTGTCTTTGGATTAGAATTACAAATTGTACCTCTTCAGCAAGAAATTACATGTTCCTGTGTTATTTTTCTCCCTGGATTTACAGCTATTCTTTTTCGATCTCTTTTAAAAATGGCATTTCCCTTCTTCTCAGCCTTTCCACAAGCTAAACCTCTTGGGCAATCGTAGGTGAAAAACCCATCCTTTCTTCCTTGGTTCCTTGATAGAGTTCACACAGTTCTTTCCATTTTTCCTGTTATGTTTCAGGAACAAACCTCCCTCGCCAGTAACCTGAAGTAGAATTTCAGATCAGCGTATTTGGCTCTGTGCAAGTACCCTTAGCACTGGTGTTTAGTTAATGTATAATCACTGTGGTATGTGTGAATGATTACTTGATGTAGCTATGAAGCACTGAATTGAAATCAGTTGTCTGTCTGTGGTAGTTTACCAATACTGATGGCCGAGACGTGATGTTTTTAGGGGAGATACCGCATGTGGACCTCATGGACTCCATAATACATGGATATGATATTATCATTATTACTACTACTATTATTATTATTATTTTGGCTACACCCCTCAGCTTGTGGGATCTTAGTTCCCCGACCAGGGATCGAACCTGCACCCTCGGCAGTGAAAGCACAGAATCCTAACCACTGGACCACCAGGGAATTCCCTCATATTATGTTTTGAAGTATTTCTTAGAATTAAATTATAAAACACCCTCACTTCACAAAAAATGTTGTTTTCATTGCCCTTTTTCATGGGTGGTGACCATCTGATTGGTCAGTACTGACTGTTGGGCCTGGGCTCGTTGCCAGGCTGTATGGAATAATGTTCCTTGAAGGTCTCTGGTTTGTTAGGACAAAGCTCCTTTTTTAGGTGTGAAATGTACTCAGGGACTCTGGGGGTTGTGCAGAGTTCTTTGGCTTGGGCCTCACTTTCATGAAAATATTCAAATCTAGAAGTTTATCATTATGTTAAAATGAGATTATAAATTAGGCAGAGACACACTGACTGGACTGAAAGAAATAACTGTTGTGCAGCTATAAACTTGAGTCCCACAAGGAAGATCACATAGCCTATGGGCTTTTTTAAAAAAAATACTTTTTTTTAAGGTAGAAATTATTTTTGTTTTTTATTGAAGTATAGCTGATTTATAATTTTGTGTTAATTACTGCTATACAGCAAACTGATTCAATGAAACATATATATATACACACACACACACACACACACACACACACACACACACACACATACACATATACACATTCTTATTCATAGTCTTTTCCATTATGGTTTATCACAGGATATTGAATACAGTTCCCTGTGCTATACAGTAGGACCTTATCGTTTATCCATTCTATATCTAATAGTTTGCTCCTGCTAATTCCGAACTCCCAATCCATCCCTCCCCCACCCCCGTTCCCCTTGGCAACCACAAGTCTGTCCTCTATCTATATCTGTGAGTCTGTTCCTGTTTCATAGATAAGTTCATTGGTGTCATATTTTAGATTCCACCTGTAAGTGATATCATATTAAAAAATAATTATCAATTGAATTATTATATCATAGGTCATGGATATCTGTAGTGTAACATCTAGAATAGAATTAAATCTATAGATTTCTCAGTGAAATACTACTGTCGTTGAAACCATAGTTGTTCTGACATTGCACAGTTTGTTCAGAATTCTAAAAATGTCTCTTGCTATAAATACTGATGTTTTACATCAGTGAAAAGTACTTTCCTTGTTATACCTGTTGTGCTCACAGAATTAAATCCCTGAAAGTTTTACATAATAAAAAGCCTTTAATTTTTAAGGTAGATATGATAGCATTTTTCTAACCCTATTTTGGGATTTCCATCTTTGTTTGTTTATTTTTTGTTTGTTTTTCAATATACAAAAAGCTGCAAATAATGGAATTGGCTTTGAACCTTGATGGACTCTGGCTGAATCAGTGTGGTTGGTTGTTTTGGACTGAGAACTTTTTTTCCTCTCTAGGGTGACCCTGGACAGCCTGGGAACCCTGGATACCCTGGACAACCTGGTCAAGATGGTAAGCCTGTGAGTACTGAAAGCTTAGTCATCTCCAGTACTGGGATTATAGGGTCAATGTAACATTGCACTGGGCGAAATTCAACAGGCAGGGAAGACTTTACTCAACACTGTTGTAATAGGGGAGAGAGGCTCAACTCCACACAGCTGAAACAGGGGGAGGGAGGCCTCCTGAGGGCTGGGTGAGCTGGGAGAAAAGTACTGGAGGACTTTAAGGGGAGATTGATCAATGGGAGGAGCAAATGGGGTTATTCCTGAGCATGGCAAACGTCTTCCTCAAGGTTAGACCATCTGTGTTTGCTACTTGGCACCTGTCCAAGTTAGGGTCATCTCCTCTGTTTCCTTAATGGGTTTTGGGGTGCTGTTTCCTTAATGGTTCCATTTCAACGGGATGGCTCTCAGGTCCTGGAGAAAGACCTGGGTTGTAAAACTGGCAAGAAGCTTTTAAAAAGATTTACATCTCAAAGGGGCAGATAAAGAATTTATGGTTGATTTTCAGTTTTCTAAAGTAAATGCTGTAGGAAAAGGGAAATCAGGGGTGTAGACTTGGGAGGAAGGCCGCTAAAGTTTAGTCAAGCTGAGGGCCACATTAAGGCTAGCTTGGTCAGTAGAAGTAGTGTTCTAGTCTCCTTTTAGGTATCTTCACAACTGCATACATCTTTGCTACATTAAAAAATTGCCCAGTGAGTTCTCAATATCAATGAATATATGGGCTCAGAAATCCTTTTATTTTTTCCCCTTCGTGCCTTAAAGTTTTCAAGTTAAAGATCTTTCTAAAGGTGATGTTATTTTCCTCAGAATATGTGCACTGGAGTATACTTATAATCTGACTTAAACAAATATCCTCTAAGGTTCAAGAGAATTTTAGGGATATTTATGAATTAAGGAAACATAAAGCAAAACCACTTTAAAGCAACTTAGGCAAATTTTTACAGGTAAGTCAGCATATTTATCACAGTAAATAAACATGAGGTAATAGCTTTTGAATGTTAAATAATTGTCGCCAAAAAAAAGTATCTCCTGGGAGACTTTATCACAAGATGTTAACTCTTTCCATGAAGCATGGGAAGGTTTATACTGTGCGTCAATAATTTTCAAGGCAAGAAAGAACCACAGGCCTCATGTTAAACCACCAGCACCCCAACCATCAGGATAGAAGGGAGCTTGTTCAGTCCCTGAGAGAGGTTTGCTGACAAATTTAATATAAAAAATGCAGCCAACTTTCAAAGTGGCAGTGTGCTGGCACCTTTCACACCCGTGTTGCATGGAAAAGGGGTTAAATATACAGGTGAGCCTCTCTGAGAGAGATGTCAAAGAAAGGAGTCTGAAGAGGTGACAAAGTGGTGGCCAGCCTGGAGCTGAAGCACTGCCAGGAGATGGGGGTGGTGCTGTTGAGCCGACTCCGTGGGATTCACTCCAAGTGTGATGGATCCATGAGGGGGCCTGCAGAAAGGAAGTGACATGGTCTGACTTACTATTTAGAAAGATAAATATGAATATTCTGTGGACAGCAGATTATATGTGTCAACTGAAAAAATGCACAACCTAAAAGTTGAGAATTATGTTTTATTCGGCGGACTTTCTGAGGACTTCAAGCCTGGAAGGCAGTGTCTCAGAGAGCTCTAAGGGACTGCTCGGAAGAGGTGAGGGAGGGGCCAGGATATAGAGGGGTTTTTGCAACAAAGGTCAGGGAGTCCAAACATCAAAAGATTACCGTTCATTAAAGAAAACCAGACATCTCAAGTTAAGGGATTTAGTGCTTTTCTATGTATGGGAAGATGCAAGAGTCCAGGCTCATTGAAATCATTCCTTTGATATGCACCTCAGCTATCTGGGGCCAGTGTCCTGTGTTTTCTCATCCTGAGTCCCCTCAGGGTACATCACTGGGGGCGGCTGCAGTGGCTGAGGGCTTGATGGTGGGCATCCTGTTTCCATCCTGAATTGCTTCAGGGATTGCAGTCTGGGTGGCTGTAATGTGACGGCTTGATGGCTGCAATATCCTTTGTTTACTAACATGGCACGTGGCATTTTTCATTCACATGGGGCAAGAGTGGGGGCAGGAGGCCATGGAGGAGGTTATTTCAACATTCTGAGTGAGAAGTAAGGGTGGCCTGGATTAGGGCGATGTGCTGGAAGAGAGAAGAAGTGGTCAGAGTCCGGAGTATTTTTTAATGTGAAGCTGAGAAGAATCCCTGTCAAGTTAGATGTGAGGGCTGAGAGAAAGTGCCAAGGAAGCCTCAGAGGATCTTAGCTTGGGCAGCCGGGTGAATTGTGGTGCCATTTCCTGAGCTGGGCGACACTGGCAGAGATGTAAGTTTGGGGGGAGACATCGGGAATGCATTTGTGGACCTGCTGAAGGTGTCTCCTAGGATATTAGAAACAGGAATCTTGAGTCAGGAATGTGTCGGTGAATGAAAACACACAGTTAGGACTCTGTAGCATGTGGATGTATCTAAGCCTGCCAGAGCCGATGAGATCATTCAGGGAGTAAGTACAGATAATGGGAGAAGAGAAGGGGGCAGGGAGTTGAGCTTAGGGCTCTGTTACAGAGAAAAATAGGAGGAGGATCCAGTTGAGGAAATTGGGAAAGAATAGTCAGTGAAGTAGGAGGACCACAGGGAGGGTGTGGAATCCCAGAAGCCAAGTGCAGAATGCTTTTGAAGAAGGGAGCCATTCATTGTGTCACTGCTGCCATGAGGTTGATAAAAATGAGCTCTGTGCCTAGACCATTGGATTTGCTTGATAGAGGTCATTAGGGACCTTGATAAATGGGGTTTCAGGGAAAAGCAGGATTAAACAATGGGTTCAAGAGAGACAGTTGGAGATAAAATGGTAACAGTGAACATAGATACTTCTGAGGGATGTAATGGGGAACAGAGAACTGGAGCAGTAGCATGGGGAGGATGTGGGATAAAGGGGTTTTTGAAACAATAGGAGATGTTAGAACATGTTTATATGATGATGAAAATGAGGCAGAAGGGGAAAATTCGGTGATTTGGGAGATAAGGGATATTTACAGGAAGAAAATCCTTGGGTAGGTAAGAGGGCATTGGTTCCAGTCACAAGAGGAAAAGTGTGGCCTGGATAAGAGTCTAGGCAGTTAAAGCTTCAAATGGGGGTTAGAGGGCCAAGCCAAAAAGTACAGAAATTGCTAGGTGCAAGGATAAGAAGTTTATCATCAGACTGATTCTATTTGAGTTGAATGAAATGAATGGATTCCAAACCTAGCATCTCCCCCTTTTGCCTTTATCTTCAACTCCCATTATGTGCCAACACTTGCCTTGTCGTTTCTCTTATAACCCATCCCTTTCTTGCGATAACTGCAGGTGTCATGTGACCTTGGTGAATTCCCTCACTGCAACCCCTTCATCCCGCTGAAGATACTGCCCGAGGGCCTGGGGGAGTTCTGCCCTGATCATACTGAGGGGGATGGGTTTTATGAAGATGAGCCCTCTGCCTGGAGACCCCTTCCATGGGACATGCTCTCTCTGTTGCTGGCAGCTGCAGTGCTGTCTCAACTCCAAAGCAGAGACACCTCACATGTCGACTTGTCACCTGCTGGCCTCTTGTGATGACACGGAGCTCCCCTGACAGCACTGCCAAATTATTTAGGCTTTTGTCTTTCTAGTGGTGCAAAGTCCTAGGCAATATTGAGAGGTGAGTGCCTTCCACAGGCTATCAGCTCTAGTTTGCCCTTTTTGCCATGAATGAAGTACTGGAAATTAGTTATAATTAGCTTGATACAATAATCATGGATATTATACTCTGTGACTCTCATTTAAGCTATAGTAGGCTTATTGTCTCATCTCATTCAGTACATGTATATTTGTGTTTTTGTGTGTGTGTATGTATAGATATAGCTCTGTAGTATCTGACATTAGATGTTAGATGCTATTAGGTAATATCTGATGTTAGAGAAAGAAGAAACCTACTGTAGTAGACAGAATAATGTCCACATCCTAACTCCAAACCCTGTGAATATGTATGGTACCTTACATGGCAAAAGGGACTTTGAGATGAAGACATTTTCTTGGTTAATCTGAGTGGCCCAGTGTCATCACAAGGGTTCTTATAAGAGGGAGGCAGGAGTATCAGTCAGAGAAGGAGATGTGGTGGGTGATGGAAGCAGAGATCAGAGGGAAGCAGCTGTGAGCCAAGGAATGCAGGCAGCATCTAGAAGCTGGGAAAGGGAAGGGACAGATTCTCCCCTGGAGCCTCTTGACGGAATTCAACCTCCCAGTGACACCAAGAATTTAGCTCCCTAAGACCCATTATGAACTTCTGACCTCTGGAAACATAAGTATGTGCTGTGTTAAGCCACTCTGTTTGGGGTAATTTGTTACATCAGCAGTGGGAAACTGATACACTACCCCAATACTGTTTACCTAAAGGGATGACTTTTTTCTTAAATATCTCCCTTTTCCCTTGTCTTTTTCCCTCTGCAGGAGATAAGAGGCTAGGTGACCAGGCAGGAAGAGTAAGTGAGCCTGGGAGCCAGAACAGCTGAGGGTCATTAGTGTGTGTCCAGGGCCAGCACAGCGGGAGTGGGGCAGTGTGGGTGGGGCCTCTGGCTGGTGATTGAAGCCATCTGGCCAAGGAAACTTGGATGGAACAATTCTAAGGGAATTCTGCTTTGTTTGGATTTGGCTCTGTGCAACCCCCCTCAATCAGTAATTTGAATCTTTTTCACATAACCAGGCCAAGTCAACTGAAGCTTTAAATAGGAAATTATTCCACTCTGGAGAAATACTAATTTTCATAAGGAAAATGCCTTCAACCAAAATTAAAGAACTATTTTCAAATCCTTCCACTGCTTTCTAATTTCTCTATCAGTTAAATAGCTTCTCTCAGCACAGTATCTGAGCATATTACTATTTTACTATTTTATCATTATCAAAAAAGAGGCAGAGGAAATATTTATATATCCTGTTAGGTACTTCAGAGTAGTACAGCTATGAAAGGCACTGCACTGCTATGACATTGATTTTTTTTTTTAAAGAAGGCCATTTATAGAAACATAATAGGACTATTTTATGATTTTGTAGAAGTTTGTATTTTTATGGTGCTCATTTCCATCTCTTTTCTGTTGTCATTAATTACTCTTCATGAAGGAAAGTACTTCCCTGAACCTAAAGCCCCAGCTAGTTGTTGGAGAGATCTGGGGCTGTTTTGCCTTCTTCTTTGCTTTTGAAAGTTGGTTTGCTTTTATGGGCCTCAGTCTTTTCATCTGGAAAATAAGAAGGTTCTCTCCAATGCTGATTTTCTAAGATTTCAGTAAAGTCATATTTGCTAAGAGAGAAAGGTGGGCTAGACCAAGCTTCAGCATTTTGGAGATGATTTTCCATATTGGCCTTAAGAACTGACTCAGGAAGCCTGACCATGCACTACTTCCAATAGACAAGAGTGCACTGGTCAGCAGGTCAACCTCAGTGATGCAGTGCCCCTTTCCATCCCCACACCCATCAGTGTGCCCCTGGATGGTCCAGAGATGCCAGAAGGGGCCCACTTTCTCTGGGGGATTAAACCTTGTAGAAGTGGTAGTCAGCACAGATGGGGAATTTCAAAGTTACAGGGCCTTCTCAAACCACACATAGAGAGGTGGGGCACATACTCGAGATGAAGGTGTAAGGTAGGTGGGAGGAAGGAGGGGCCTCCTAGAGCCTTCAGGCCCTTGTGACCACTTGACTTTGGTTTCAATTGGAGTGAACTCAGGAGCCATGGGAGGGTCTTGAATAAAGCTGTAATGTGACATAACTTATTTGTAAAAGAAATGACTCTGACTTCTGAGTTGAAAATAGATGTTAGGGCGATGAGGGCAAAAACAGGGAGATGAGGACAGGAGGCTCTTGAAATAATCCAGGAATGAGATGAGGGCGACTGGCGTCAGGATGGTAGGAGCGAGGGGAAGGGAATTGCCTACACTCTGGGGATATTTTGAAGTTAGAGCCCCCAGGATTTACTGATGTATCAGATGTGAGTTTGCAAGAGAGCAGTCAAGGGTGACTCCAATGAGATGTGGTAGAGAAAATCGGGGAAGGGGAGTCAGGAGTTTGCCTTTGGATAGATCATATTTTTATGTTAGACGTTCAAGTAGAAATTGTAAGTGGGTGATTGAGGATAGAAGTCTGGCATTCAGAGGGAGTTCTTTTTGTGAACTGTCCTTTCTTGTATTTTGCGTCTCAATTAATGCACTTCTTATACATTAAGATAATGAATCCTTTGCTATAGATGTCAATAGTTCTTCTCTTTATTTGGTTTACAAATTTGGTTTTAATTTTTAGAAAAGTAAAATTCCCCCACAATTAAATATTTTCTCTTGCTGTTTCTTCCAGTGGTCTTTTTTTGAGCATTCGATACTCTATGTTCATTGATTTAATATGATTTTCAAGAATTTTTGATTCTTGATTTCATTTTGGGAATTTATTTTGGCATTTGGGGTGACATGACGATCCAAAAAGCTCTGGTCAACTTGGAGGATGGCCATTCTAACAAACTGAAATTCAACCAGAATATTTGCCTGTGAGGCGGTATTTAAACTTAGCCTTGTCAAAAGAGGAATTAACATATGTAATGTGTGGCCTCAAAGTCTGATGCAATTTTTGGTCTTGTTAGTAATATGTGATGTATGTATTATGGAAGACTACAATCCTGCTTTTGGAGTGTTGGATTTGGTTTGGGATACTACACTTTAGGAGTACATAGGATCTGGAATTCATTCTGAAGAAGAGAGTAAACTCAGAAGACAGCCGGCGGGGTGTCGGGGGGGCAGTTACTGAGCTTCAGGTGTTATCCCAGCAAAGATGCTCTTCTCAAATTCTAAAATCCTCCAGAATGGTGGTAGAGAGAAGGAGGAAAGGGAGGAGAACTAGGCTTGTAGAGTAAGTTTGATGGGGGGTGGATAATTAGTAATAGAACAATAGGACCCAGTAGACAAGATTTTTATGCTTTCCTCTTTCCTGACTCTGAACTGAATATGGTACCAACTGTGGACTCAGTCTTTTAAGAGCTGTGGGGGTTTGGGGTCCAAGTGCCACGAAGATGAAGGACCTGGAAAATGAGATACATTAGGTTACAGGCCAAAGAAATGGCTATGATGTAGCTTGGAAAAAAGAATAACAGGAAGTGGCCTCATTATGCAGTATATGAAACATCCTTCTAGAGAGAACAGTTTCCACCTGAACTCACTTCCCTTCAGTCTTGGTTCTTTACCAAAAATGCTTATGGTCTCCCTGTCTCCGCTGCCATTAAACAACCCCCCCCCCCCCACACACACACCTATGAACGTCTCACTGATAGATTAAAATGTGGACCATTGGGCTTCCCTGGTGGCGCAGTGGTTGAGAGTTCGCCTGCCGATGCAGGGGACACGGGTTCATGCCCTGGTCTGGGAAGATGTCACATGCCTTGGAGTGGCTGGGCCTGTGAGCCATGGCCGCTGAGTCTGTGCATCCGGAGCCTGTGCTCCACAACGGGAGAGGTCACAGCAGTGAGGGGCCCGCGTACCGCAAAAAAAAAAAAAAAAAAAAAAAAAAAAGAAAAATGTGGACCATTTGTGTCAAATGAAGTATCCACTGCTTGGGCAGTTTATCTTCCTTTTCTCTAATAAAACGTTATTTAGAACTCATCTCTTCTATAAAGTTTTCCTAGACAAAGCTTAGTGGATTAGCTACTTCATTTTTCTTCAACACACCCCTTATGTAAATCTTATATATGGATCTTTCCATGTTTATGTCATGCGTCTCGTAAATAGATTACATTATATTTTATACAGGTAGTATATACAATAATAATAATATGTACATAATCATTACATGTATATGAATGCTATCTGTATATTTAATTAAATTATTCAAGGAATTGTTTGGTGGCACACCTAGCACTTGTGATTTTAAAGGTCAATTCATGCTGACATTGTGTCTTCTTTTGATTGTAATCTTTATGAATGCAGGGCTGTTTCTACTATTATTTTTAGAGCCCTAGGTACTGGTGACTGGTTGGACTCAATATTTATATATTTGCTTATTTATTTATTCTTTCATTCATCCACTCACATACTAGATATTTGTTGGGTGTTCTTCTAGGCTAAGGGACTATAGCAGTGAAGAAAACAGAAAAAATATCCTGCTGTTTTGAATATCACATTCCACTGGGGAGAGAGAGGTAATAAATTCATAATTATAAAATAATAAATACGTAAATAATATCAGATGGTGGGAAGTACTATGAAAAAAGATAGGACAGCAAGAGAGAGAATGAGGTTTAGCTCTTGGTCATCATCCTTTGAACATAAAGCATAACTATAGAGATTTAGGGTGGGAAATAAGAATTACTAAGAAGGTATCAGTTAACTTAAAAAGCTGTGCATTCTCCTTTTGAAATAATCTTAGTATAACTTTAAGTGTAGCTTCACTCAGGCAATGAGGCAGTTTAGCTAAGTTTAATTGCATCTGTGAATCTGAGAACAGAACTGTATCTGCAGAGATTATTTGTCAAAGGCAGGCAGTGTTTTCCTTTCATGTGCAAAGCTCAAGTCTGATTGTGTGAGCCCCTGATTGAGTGGCTTGGATAGAGATCAAAGTCCTTCATCAGACCCACAATGCTGTGTGCATAGCCTCCATCCTCCCATTTTGGTCCTGTTTTGCAGGCTGCTTCCTCATGCTCTCTCTCTTCTTTCTTCTCCGTGGATGTGTCTCATCCCGTCACACCGCAGGACACGTTGAAGTGCTCCCTCTGCTGCACTGTGCTTCCTTGACTGTTCCTTTGAGCCTGTGTCTTCCGGAAGCTTCCCCTGACTGCTACCCTTTGACTGTTATGGCATCACAGTTCTTTCTTAGATCTCAGTGCAGGTGAAATTTTACAGATACTCATGTGATCTATTACTCAAATAATTTGAGCAATCAGTTAAAGCCTATAAACTCCTTGACTCATAGTTGGGTTAGGTGACAAACAAACTAGTTTCTGTAGTAGATATACCTGGAAAGACAGATTTATGAATATTCTTAGAATTTAGCTGTGTAGAGTTATAAACCCTGCCAGTGCCTAGAGGAATCCACAGTGCACATTAAAGTATACACTTAATTTTGGTTACCTAGTTACCCTGGCTGGGTACATAAGAGACTCTGTTGGAACTCTGGGAAACATTGAAGAAAATTATGTAATAGTATAAAATTTAAATCACCTTCTTATATTTTAAAAAGGAGAGTGACATCCAAAGAGATTTCTCTAGATTTCATTCTCTTTTTTAAGTTTAGAATATTTAAAGGAAACCAATGACTCTATCCTCACTACTGAAACAAACCTGTACACTTAGATTGGCAGAATATTTTATGGCATGGTTAGAACTGGGCTCAGAAGAGACTGTGACCTTTGCACATTTGATGATTTTATTTTCTTAATTTCCTTTTCAAAGCTATACATCTTTCCTGGAGCATCGGAACTCTGAATCATGGAAGAAAGTAAATTGATTCTGTATTCTTCAACCCTACAATTTGGCAGCGAGAATATTTTTTTCCTAAAAATGACTCATTTACAAAGAGACTTTGTGTGAACATGGAAAAGACTTACATACTCTCAGAAATCTTGCAGTTGGGGGTAGGGTGGGTATCTGGGCCTGCTAATAATTGCGAAATGGCAAAATTAATGTTGAACAGGATTAGTTGGTCAATGATCATGTGAAAGTTACAGTTCTACAAGAAAAGACAGACACTTTTATACTCAGAAAAAGAAAAACTCAGTAAGCTATATAAAAAGCTTATCATTTTTCCTGTTTTAGGGCATTTTTCTTGTTTTAATGTACCCTGCTATGAGTCAACCAATGTTTTATTTTTTGCTCCTCTCGGAAAGTGTTCTGTGTTGTAATATTCCTCACCGTTAACCTTTATTTTCCTGATTTTTAGTCCAAAATTTGTTGTTCTGAATTTCATCCAATTTCTTCTGGTGATTTGCCCTGGGATCTCCCAGCTTGAATGTGGTTTTGGTTTTTCTTTATTTTGTTGCTAATCACGCTTCCTCTAGCTTCTAAAATAATCATTGAATATCTTGATACAACTAAGTTTTCAAGAATGCATCTCATCGTACATTAAGAAAACAACAGGCTGGTTCTTATAGTGTGGGAAGCATTGATTATTCCTGTATTGCAGTTCTTCTAAAGACAAAGCAAACAGGGCCATTAAAAAATACACAGAGACCTTGTTCACACGTTCAGCAGTAGATCTGTATGCATTCTGAAGAAAGGTTGTCATGATGTGATGCCCAGCCATGGCATTCTTCATGCTCTAACGGTGGCCATTAAGACTACAAAATAACATTCTGCAGAAGTGTTCTCATGGCTTTGCACAATAGTCACTGAGTCTGAAGACAAGAAAGAAGCTCACCTTTACTGAGTTCCTTATGCCTGCCAGACTTTTTCACCTGATTCCATTTATTTCTTTTCAGAAGCAAAGTGGGTATTATTATCCTAGTTTATGGTGAGAAACTGAGGCTTAGCTAGGCAAAATGACTTAGCCGAAGTCCCACAGAAAGTCAAGGGAGGAAGAAAAATTCAGCCCCAGGTCTTTTCCAATTTCAAACTTCATTGCCTTTGCACTTCACTGTGCTGCCTCCCAGGATTTGGGGATGTGATGAGTCTGCCTGAGGCCACATTATAAGTCAGAGGTGAGCTGGGAACATTGGGGCATCTCCACATTGCTTTAATCCATTAAAATATGATGTGCCCTCTCTAACAAATGCAACACGTTCCCTTATTTCTTCTTCGAAGGGGAGAGATGGCATGGCAGCTTCTTTTTTTTTTTTTTTTTGCGGTACGCGGGCCTCTCTGCCGCGGCCTCTCCCGTCGTGGAGCACAGGCTCCAGACGCGCAGGCTCAGCGGCCATGGCTCACGGGCCCAGCCGCTCCGCGGCATGTGGGATCCTCCCGGACCGGGGCACGAACCCGTGTCCCCTGCATTGGCAGGCGGACTCTCAACCACTGCAGCACCAGGGAAGCCCGGTATGGCAGCTTTTGATCTTCTACAAAAGATTAACTTTCTGAAAAAAAAAGTAATAAAGCAGATACGACATTTGGCTTAACTTTTGGAAAAAATGTGAAAGAAAATAATTCATTAAATGCGAACTTTGCTGATGACCAACCATTTTGATACATAGTAACTTTCTTTTGAGGAATTTTATGAACATTCCTTTCCTCTGGGTCTTCAGAATTCTAACCAACTTAAAACCAGTCTGGCAAATGGACTCCCTTGAATCCGATGAATTGTTCTAGAATCCTAAGATTGGATGTGCCATGATGCATTTTCTGATAAGAAGGTATTTCCACCTGCTCTGTCAACTTACTAGTTACGCAACTTTTGGCAAGTTCTCAGTTTCCTCATCTGCAAACGGGGATAATGTAGAACCTACATTAAAGGGTGGCTATGAGGATTAAGTGAATTAACATATATGAAATATGTAGTCTGGAACATGATAAATACTATATAAATCATTGTTATATTATTTATTCCAGTTACAATAGCATGTTTCAAGTCATGTCGGACTATCCAGAGGGTGCACATGGGTTTTGAAGGATCTAAAGAACATCCTAGGAGGTGGCATTTATAAGTAACCTGGTTCTGTGTAGGCGTCTGCTAGCAGTGACAGCTGAAATACAATTCTAGGCCCATCTGATTCCAGAGTGAAGGAGATTCAGTGATAACTAGACCGGCAGAGATACCAGGCTGAACAAACTGTGTAGCTTGACTTTCTTCTTTCTCCTCACTGATCTTGAGAACGTGAGCCACGCAGTATTACTAACAGTTTCAATTTGCCACCGGAAGCAGCTCAAGCAAACGTGATTCCTTGGAGAAAGAGAGTTTTTTCACACTTGCGTGCAGCATGGATGACTTGGAAGTGAATTCTTCCAACGTTTGATTAACAGAATATGTAGCAGATGCTCTGTTCAATGCTAGAGATATAGAAATAAATGATACCTGGTCCCTAATCTCAAGGGAGCATAATCCAGTGACACAGAGACAGTGCCAGCCCAGAGAGCAGATGATGAGTTTGAAAATTGCAGGTTGTTTTTGTATGGAGTATAAAGAGGTTGCTTATGAGACTCGTTCACAGTGAAGTAAAATGTTTAAGGATGGGGCCAATGGACTCGAGAAATATTTGAGTTTGAGGAATACAGGAGAAAACATAATTATGTGAACAACTGAATGGGGAAAGGCTGATGGTTGGTTATGGAAATTATATAGTCATCCTCATCCTGGGAGTAGCTGAGAGCATTTTATAAAATGAGAACTTCAAGTGCATATAAAAGGAGAAAAACAATAATCTAAGACTGATCTTTCTGGGACAACCATTAGTATTGCTATTATTGTTAGTATAGCTAGCAAAGAATAGTAAGAGGAATATTTGAAAATGGGACTGGAAAAGCAGGGAATTCTGATGTTTCTGAAATTACAGCTAAAAATGTACTGACAAGTGAGTGGGTGAATACAAAGATCCATGCAGACACCCATGAATAGCCACATGGAAATGAAGGTTTTAGATTCAAGAATGAAGATGTTATTGGAAACATTAATGAGATTTGTGTAAGTAACTCTTGACAACAGAATACTGTACCCAAACAGTAAGATCCGAGGAAGATGGGATGTGGATAAGAGAAGTAAATGTTTGCAGGTGCCAAGTGGTCCAAGTCAACCCAATATTGAGCCTGGTAAACCTAGATAAATGTTGAGGGACTGCAAGTTTGTTTTGGAGTTTAGTTGCCGTGTGCTGAGTGAAGATTGAATACTTTGCCTCTGTCTGAAAAAGTTGTGCTGTTTTACCAAAGCTCCAGATTCTGGAGGGATGTGTAGGAAGAAGTGGAGATGAAAGTGACCTCAGCAGATGGCTCAGCCTTGGAAGGTGTGGCGACATGTCACAGCCATGTTCGGGGGGTAGACTTTCTAAAATGGGCAAACCAAAGGCTGTTATAGACTTACCTTGAAGAATAATATTCATCCAGGTGTAGTTTATTCCAGAGGTTAACTCGGATGGCCATAATCAGGTAGTTTAAAAATGTATTACATTTGTTTAATCCTCCAATCCTAGATGTTTTTCTTTTGAATACATTGAATATGTTTCTAATGTGCAGAACATTTCTCCAGCAACTGTGAACATTGTCTCTCTATTTCCCTCCCAGAGCCTTCCTTTTAATCAAAGCATTTCTGGATAATTTTATTGAGTTAGAGATATTTCAGACCTTTTTTCCTAAAGACTGAAGGATGTGAATTCCTTATTAAGCATTTTGCCACTTTGTTATTTTGGTTTCTTAAACAGTCACGAAGTGAAGTCATAAGGTGTGAGAAATGTGAGAAGGAATGAATTCTGAAATGGAGGGCTGCTCTGTGTAAATATGATGAAATATTAATTACTTCTTGTTTCCTCTTCTTCAGGGATATCAGGGAATGGCAGGATCACCAGGTGTTCCAGGATCCCCAGGAATACAAGTATGTGATCTGTATATACATATTTTAGAAATACCATTTCTAGTGAACCAAAACACATAACTAACAGAATTTTATTTTGTGGTTAATTTAGGGAACACGAGGACTACCAGGTTATAAAGGAGAACTGGGGAGAGATGGAGAAAAGGTAAATATGTACAAGCAAAGGTGTGTTCAGTTGTTTTAGTCACTCAGAGACAAAGGATGCAATCTGTGATGACTCCCATTCAATAATGTTCGTCTTGGTGAATGCCAAGATGTCAGCTCAGAAATGTGTCAGTGGCTGTTGGCTGATCAAGCTCACAGGAGGCTTTTATCACTAGATCAAAGTGGTTATCACTAGATGACCACTGTCAGATGGCACAGGTATTGGCATTGCCCTGGTACCATGTTCCTTCTCTGTGATTAAGCTCTGTAAGGAGCTACCTTCTTAGAGGGAAGAGCATTATGTGAATGGAATGTGTTCCCGTGTTAGCCGCAGACAGCCATATGTCCATCTCCACAGCAGAAATCTATCTTAGCCTTACTGGACTTCTCTCTCTTGTAAGGATTCAGTGGGTACAGACAACATTTGTCTGATTTCCTTTTTTACAGCTCTGAGATTTGCCATGTTCTTTAAATATGTTCAATATTTTAGTACCTCCCCAGGGATCTAGTCCTGCATCCAGGTAGCTGGTCCACATCCAAGATGCCCATTGGATTTGCTCGAATCCCCATGATGATTTGTTAGCTTAATTCCTAAAGCACAGTCTTATTTCTATGTTCTTTGAAGGCCTTCTGTTTGCTCTTGATAAAAACCTGAACTAATTTTCTAGCTCCAATTCTTGCAAAATGATTGCCTTTTAAAAATAATGTGCACAGAATTCACACTTGAGAAACACTGATCTGGGCTCTGTCTATTTTATGTTTTTCTGGTTGCTTATGCTGGTTATAGAAAATTGTAGCTGCTCAAGTACCATCTCTGGATGGACCCCTGGAAGATCTTATGATGGGTCTACTGCTTTCAAACTGTTTGATCTTGGCACGTGACTTGATGTCTTTGAATCTTATTTTCTACATTGACTCAGTGGGGATTTCTTTACAGATTTGTTGTAAGGATTAAATGCGATAATATATGAAAAATACTTAGTGTGGTCCCTGGTACAGGGTTTTCCTTAAATAAATGCCTGTTGTTTTGTTGTTCTGTTTTGCTTATCAAGGAGCGAGGTTGTGGTTGGGATGTCACATGGGGTGGGCTGGCATGTGTCATGGGCAAGAAATGTTAGAGCAAACAGAAGGGTTAGTGTCTGGAAAAGAAACAGAGAAGATGGAATGTCAGGACAGCTCTATAATGTGGGGAGAGCCAGGGAAGGCAGAACAACAGCAATAATTGATAGAACTCTGGAGGAAGTGGTACAAAATCCTCTTTTCTCCTCAATGGCCCTGGGCCTCTATGAATCTTTTTAGCCACTGGCAATCTCTGCCTATTTAAAATGATGGAGGTGCATCTTAAGAGGTGCTGAAGAGCACGCCAGGCCCACAGGAATGGAGATGTCTTATATTTGTATGTTCTGGAGGTATCATGAGAGACCTCCAACCTCCTCTAGGAGAATGGGGGATTCCACTAGGAAGGTGTGGATACCTGTTCCTAGGAGACCACATACCAGGCACCTCACCCACATTCTAGTCTACAAGATTGTTGCTGTTTCTTTAACATTCTCACAAGTAGCCTGATTTGGGGATGTGGGGAATATATAAAAGTATGCATGTATGAATAAGTGTATTTAGGAGTGGATGGGTTAATACATTTATTTGTTTTTGTGCTGACTTGGGTTTTAGAGACCCAAAATAAAAAGGAGGATTTTTATTCATTTATCTTAAAAGAATTGGAGTAAAATACCTTATTTAAAAGTAAGAACAATAATCTATGAAATAGAAGCAGACTCATAGACATAGAGAACAGACTTGTGGTTGCCTAGGGAGAGAGGGATGGATTGGGAGTTTGGGATTAGCAGATGCAAACTATTACATATAGGATGGATAAACAACAAGGTCCTACTGAATAGCACAGGGAACTATATTCAATATCCTGTGATAAACCAAACTGAAAAGAATATGAAAAAGAAGTGTATATATATATATATATATATATATATATATATATATATATAATCACTTTGACATACATCAGAAACTAACACAACATTGTAAATCAACTATACTTCAATAAAACAAAAATTTTTAAAAAAGAACAATACTTCTATTAGTCACATCTTAAGGTAACTGCTGTATTGTTTTGGGTCATTGCACTCTGTTTAAAATAGTACTTTTACAAAGCCACACATTCTATTAAAGAAGATAAGGTGAATAAGATGTATGTTTATGTAAAGTTCTTTGTTTTCAGACCAGTAGTGATTTCATTCAGTGTCGTTTTCTGAAGTTCATTGTTTGGGTGTCAGCTCTGATTGACACAGTCATTGTGGGCCTAAAATCACCACATGCTGCTTCTAAATTCCCTCCTTACATTCCTTCTGGCTGCAGGGATTTCTTTATTTAGAGCTACAATAATTTAGTGAGTTAGTTAAAGGCATTTCCTTGGGTGTTCCTCTAGAATACAATTTGTTAATTTTCAGAAATGGGAAGGTTGAAAACATACCCTGGAGATGGCCTTGACTTGTGATTGCTCAGGGCATTTTTTCCAGGCATAACCCATGGCCTTTAGGGGATTGTTCCACACTGTAATGTTCTCTGTTAGGATATTTTCCCAGAATAATTTCCATTTTGTGGATTTCCACTGAAACTCCCATAGGAGTTTCCACTTAAGATAATTAAAATTATATTCACTTTCTTGCTGACTGTAACCTTTGTTCCTCACACATCAGAAAATAGAATGTGTATAGATTTTGCATGGGGTTTTTCTTCCCCTGAATTTACAAAATTAAAAGGACCCTTTATCCACCAAATTGTCTTCAATTGGTAACTCATTTTATAACATGCTTTAGAGATATTCCTTGGACTCTAAGAAATACTTTAAGTACTTCAAAGAACTTCCTCAGCTTTAAGGAAACCTAATATATTTAAATCGTGTGGAGACATATATATATATATATATATATATATATATATATTTTTTTTTTTTTTTTTTTTTTTTTTTTTTTTTTTTTTGCGGTACGCGGAGCACAGGCTCCAAACGCGCAGGCTCAGCGGCCACGGCCCACGGGGCCAGCCGCTCCGCGGCATGTGGGATCCTCCCGGACTGGGGCACGAACCCCCGTCCCCTGCATCGGGAGGTAGACTCCCAACCACTACGCCACCAGGGAAGCCCGAGAAATATATTTTGTTAAAACTTACATTAAACTGGGTTGGTTTTTATGGGTTTTCTAATTGAGTATTTCTAATTGTTTATATGGGTTTCGTAATTGAGTATGAAACTTTCTATGGCAATGCAATTCTGGAGACACAGGAAGTATTAATAATTTTTTTAATCTAGCCAGATTTGTACCAACTCATCACTTGGTTTCTCTGGGTTTAAGAAATAAAATATATTAATTCTATCTAAGGTATCCTTATGGAACCAATTATACATTTTGTTTAGTTTCTTCATTAGAGTGTTAAACATTTGAATTGTCCTTTCAAGATCTCACTGTCCCGTTGCTCTCAGCATCCAGAACAGAGTATCATGTAATGAGCGAGCCTTTCTTACATGAATAAACCCCATTATCTGCACTTTGAAAGGCAAAAGCTGAAGTGATGTTATAGCGATATCTATTACATAGTTGGTCATAATCAAGGAACTCCAATATATATGTTGAGAGAACAGTAATAAAGGACCAAGCTGAAAAGTGTTATTAGAGAATAATATGTAAAAAATTTAACATGCTAGTTGCTTTATTTCTTGCAGAGTTCCTGAAGACAAAAAAAATAAAACAAAGCCAGTAATGACATAAGAGGGAGAAATAGAACTAACTTAGGAAAGTGGTCATCTTTCTCTTATTTCTAGAATAGAGAGAGTAATCTACCCGTGTATCTTTCTGATAGCACCATGACCCAAACACGGGGTTATGTGTGTGTGTTTTGCAGGATGGGGAGGCTTAATGCAGTGACAGGTTCCAGGCTGTGCCCTGTTTTCAGACTGCTTAACCTTCCTAGTCATACTTCTTAATCTCTTTAAACCTGGTTTCCCAAATCTAGAAAGTGGGACTATAAGTATTTCTTCATAGCCTTGCTGTAAAGACTAAATAAAATCATGCATGTACCTGGCCAAAATTAAACACTGTAAGTTAGTGATGATGATGATGATGATTATGGCGATTTGTAAATGTTTCCAAAAATATCTTTCGTTTATCCCTTATTGTTTCTCACAGTGTTGAAGTGCCCCTTATGAAGCAATCAGACAGGAATTCCCTAAACCTCTTCCCACCCCACTTACTCTCTTTGCTGTGTGTGTACCTATATTCTACCCTCTCTTCTGTTAATATGGATGAACTGTCCATGTATAATGTCCAGCCCTCCTCTGTGCTCTGGGTCTCATCCTTCTCCATTACTTTGTGTTATTCATTAGCCCCTCTCTTCTGTGTCGCTAGTTTTTTCTTTCTTTTTTAAAAAGTTTATTTTATTCCTGTCCTAAAGACGCAGACGTAGAGAATGGACTTGAGGACACAGGGAGGGGGAAGGGTAAGCTGGGAAGAAGTGAGAGAGTGGCATGGACATATATACACTACCAATGTAAAATAGATAGCTAGTGGGAAGCATCCACATAGAACAGGGAGATCAGCTCGGTGCTTTGTGACCACCTAGAGGGGTGGGGTAGGGAGGGTAGGAGGGAGACACAAGAGGGAGGAGATATGGGGATATATGTATATGTATAGCTGATTCACTTTGTTATACAGCAGAAACTAACACACCATTGTAAAGCAATTATACTCCAATAAAGATGTTAAAAAATTTATTTTATTGAAACATAGTTGATTTACAATGTTGTGTTAATTTTTGCTGTACAGCAAAGTGACTCAGTTATACACACACACACACACACACACATACATATATATATACACATATACAGTCTTTCTCATATTCTTTTCCATTATGATTTATCACAAGGTATTCAATATAGTTCCCTAAGCTCTACAGTAGGACCTTGCTGTTTATCCATTCTCTGCATAATAGTTTGCATCTGCTAATCCCAAACTCCCAACCCCTTCCTGCCCCACCCGCTTGGCAACCACAAGTCTGCTCTCTATGTCTGTGAGTCTGTTTCTGTTTCATAGATAAGTTCATTTGTGTCATATTTTAGATTCCAAGTATAAGTGATATCATATGATATCTGTCTTTCTCTTACTTCACTTAGTATGATCATCTCTAGTGTTGCTACAAATGGCATTATTTCATTCTTTTTTATGGCTAAGTAGTATTCCATTGTATATGTACCACATCTTCCTCTCCTCCCTTGAGTTTTTTATTGTAATATTATTAAATATAAATGTATATGAGTTTAAATGTATGTGTCAAATATATATACATATTTGTGATAAGCATGGCAATAATTGATATATTGGTATAATTAATGGTATAATTCACATAATAAATAATAAAATATTATTAAATACATATCTACACACTCTTTTTTTCTAATAAATATTTTGTTTCATCTGAATCTGGAGAAATTGTGAAATTGTTACAAGCAGGAATTTTTCAGAAAACTTTCCCTCCTTCTTATGGAAGGAGTGGTACCACATTTTCCTTCTTTCCTACCTCCTTTCCTCAGAGGCTTTTCTTCCAAAGCAGCAGGGCCTCCCAAAATGTTTTCTAAAGTCAGGCTTGGTTGAGCATCCCTCTGTCTGTCCATGTGGTGCTGATCTGTGTGTGCTCAGGTTTTCACTACTTCTGTGGATGTTTTTGCAAAGTTTTGATTGTTTTCTGATCTTTCAGCCTCTTTTCTTTTAGGGCCCTATAATGGATTCAACATCTCAGTTTATGGTGATGAACCATTCATTCTATGTCCTGCCTCATTTCTTGGCTGCTCTGCTGCTTTCTGTCCTGTTTCCTTTTTCTCTACTGGCATCATTGGGAACCTTACAACTTTTATTGAATTTTTACAGGATGCTTCATCTTGGTTCTAAACTCTTATTTCTCATCTTCATTTTGGGTGTGCTCTGTTTTATGGTCATTGATAAACTGTGGCAGGGACCGTATATTAGGAGCTTAGGAATCTACTTTTTTCCTAGACCTGAGTAGTCCAATGGTGATGCCCAAACCCAAGGGGTTAGAGAGGGAACATTTTAGTAGATTTAAACACTTCCCAGGAAATCATTATTTGTCCTGGTCCTGTGTGACACTTAGTGGTTTTTAAATGAGAAGAGAAGGAACAGGAAGATGTGTAAGGCTTTTGACATGTTGGGTGCTGAAGGTGTTTCCTGTTGTGTGTACGTTTTTCTGTTTTATTTTAGACATGTCTTGTGTGGATATTATCCACATGCATTGCCTATCACATGCCATCCTCGCAAAAAGTCCTATGAGGTTAGTAGAGTAAGTCATGCTCTGCCCGTTTTACATTAATTGTAAAGTAAATGAACCCTATTGTACAGTTTTGAAACTGAGAAATGAGGAACTTCAGTCATCTGTCTGAAGTTACTCAAGGATCAGGGGTTGAAATAAAATGTCTGTATCTCAGTCTGGCTTTCTTTTCCTTTCTTTTCACCATATTTTTCTGCTTTGGCCAGAATTGTTTTTAATAGTGTGATTTCCTCCTCTTTTGCACTATGCCTGCACCATGAGAAGGCCCAATGCCTGTGAGCAGCTGAGGAGGAGGGGGAGGGGAGGGGGAGGGAAGACGGAGAGGAGGGGGAGGAGAGGGGGGAAGAAGGCGGGGAGGAGGGGAGGGAGGAGGAGGTTGGCTAGATGAGTGATGGTTTGAACTGATTGTGCCATGATAGTGGATTCATAGTCTTACTTTTGCATGTGTACCTGTGAGATGTTTCCTCCATGTCTCAAAAATAAAGGCTTTAAGAAAGAAAAAAAAACTCTCTCAAGGGAGGAGGGATAGTTCCCTGTAGATTGTAGATTATCAAACTTTTAAACTGCAAAATCTTTGCAGTGAAAGTCTTTGGGGCATGTAGTCCCATATATATGTATGAATTATATGCTGTGCTACTGAATAAAGGATTATGTGCATTGAAAACACAGACACACTGAGAAATTTTGAAAGAATGAGATTTTTAAAATATTAGTTTTCATATTCTCTTGCTACTCAAATAAATAATCTTGATGTAACTTTGGAGACTGAGACTCTAGATCAACCTGTGAGATTGGCAGGCTCATCAAAGGCTTGTTATCAGTCAGGAAGCTTCGAGGCAAGCTGGGGAAAATGGAACCAACTTACTGCAAATCTTGGATTCTCTTTTATTCTAATCTCTTGTAAACTCAGTGGGAATCAAGAGTGTGACTCCTCAAAACAATTTTTTTATTGGAATTTTCTTGGAGGACTCAAGAGTGTTTACTATATTTTAGAAAATGAAAGTATTTGCATATTCAGTAAATTATCATTAATCACAAGCGAGACATCAGCTAGGATAGAGTAGGTTATGTTGCAATAACACACAAATGCCAAATGCCAATGCCTTAAAACAAAAAAGGCTTATTGCTCATCAAACTGCACACTTATTAGCAGACTCAGGCTAACAAAAGTTTCACCCTCTAGATTTTAACTAATTACAGTAGCAGGTCCCTAGAGAATCAAAGAGTGGCTCATAAACCACTTCCATTCATCTTTAATTAGCTAGAGCAAATTTTGTAAACCACACCAACTTCAAGAGTCAGGAAAGCATGATTCCCTCCACCTCCCCATATGCTTAGAAGTAGAGAGAATCTGAATATTGATAAATAATAATCATGTCTACTAAGACGAAATAAGAATGCATCAAGAACGGATTTTTTTTCAAAGAGATTGGTGTCTAATAAAGCACAAAACATATACAAAGTAACTATTTTAAGAGAGTAAATGTTAAGTGCCAAAGATGAGAGTTGAATAAAACTCTAGGAGTTGAGAGGAAAGTTGAAAATTCAAAAAGGCTTCATGAAAGAAATTGTAAACCGAAGGTTAAACATAGATACAGACTTATAGGGGCTGTTCTTACCCAGTTTAAGAAGCCTCTAACTTAGGGAGGCTGTGGTTCCTTACCATACTGTGTGTGTGTGTGTGTGTGCGCGCGCGCGCGTGCGCGTGTGCGTGTGTGTATTATCAACAAGACTGTATGAACATCTTTGTATATATTTCTCAGTAACTTTCTCTGAGTATAACCACAGGAAAATTTCCCAGAAGTGGAACTGATTAGAGAATCAAAGCGTTAAGTTCATAATTAAATTTTGAGGCAAATTGCCTATTTACCTTCCAGAAAGTGTGTACTCCCCCAACAAGTGTGTGAAATATCTTTCTTCACACCCTTATCAGCACTGAATTTCATTAAATTTCTGATTTTCATCAATATATGTTAAAAATGGTACTGGTTTGATTTGCAATCATTTATTAGTGAAAAAGGTATAAAGTACCTGTCATATGATTTTTGAAAATATTGTTACTTCTCTGTAATTTGCTTTTTATTTATATCCTTTATTTTTTCCTACTGGGCTGTTCATCTTTTTAAAAATTGATTTTTATGTGCATGTCATAAATTGTGTGAAAATATTTTTTTCTGGCTTATGTGTTTTGATTTGAGTTTTAGAATTTTAGACATACAGAAATTTTAACTATTTATATATATATATATATATATATAAAGTTTTACTTCTTTTCTCCTATGTTTGTATCTGTATAGAAAGGTTCAACATTCTAACATTTTGAATATAATTACTCCTGCTTTAAGTTTTGGAATTTTCATTATTTTATATTTTAATCTTAAAATTTTTGATATTTGGAGTAAAGTTAGATGAGTATTCATATTTTCCCCTTTCTTCTCCTAAAAGGATAGCCAGTTGCTAAACAGTATTTTTGAAATTTCACTTTTTTTCTCATTTATTTGAAAAACCATCATTATCACTAAATTTCCATTCTCATTTGGGTCTGCTGTTTTTGCCTTTCCCTTCTGTTCCATTTACCTGTCTATATCTTCTCCACTGCCAAGCAGTTTTAATTATTGTCACTTCATAATATGATTTAATACTGGCAGGCCTAGTCCTTCCTTATTATTCTTTATGATCAAAATTTTCTTGGCTATTCTTACATGTTTATTTTTGCAGATAAAGCTCAGTATCTTTTCTTCAAATTTTTTTGGGAATTCCTATTTATGTTTTAATTAGGATTTCTTTGAATTTATGGATTAGTTTTAGAAGCACTGACATAATTTCAATACTGAATTTTCCTATTCAAGATTATGATTTATCTTTCTTTTTATTTCAAACTTAAAACTCAGTGGAATAATATTAAAATTTTATTTTTTATTGGTTCTCAACATTACCTAAGTTTATATGTAGGAATTTTTATCTGTTTTGGTCCTGTTATAAGTGGAACTTTTACTTTAATCTATTTTTATATTGGTTATTGTTTATAAATATAAAAACTATTTTGTATATTAATTTTTAAGACAGCAATTAACTGATTTCTCATACTAATTATTTCAGGGTATTAGGTATGTTGGCATATTAGACATGTAATCATAAATAAAGATAATTTGTTTTCTTCCTTCTAGGATTTACCTCTCTTATTTTTATATTTTGTCTAAACTCATAGGCTAGTCAAAACTGGCTAGAAAAACATTAAAAATAGTGGTAATACTGGGCAACATTGTTTTTAAATTTCAAACAGTCACAATCTCTTTTAGTCCAGGTTTGTGGCTCTTTTGGAAGAATAATTCTCTCAACAGCAAAATACATATTTGTAATTTTGTATCTTTGACTTTTGATTCCAGCCAGTAACATCATCCACAGTCCTGTTTTAGTCATGGCCCTTTCTACATTAATTAATTAGTGATTAATAATTTCTCTTTCTTGAGCCACTATGTCCATCTTGAGAGAATGTTTTGGACCCACCTTAACTGATTTAGAGAATTTGAGAATGGTGTTTATGGCCACACTCTTGATTGGTCCTTCAACTGAACTTCTTTTAAAGGCCTTCTCCAGTTTCATTATTTACCTGTCAGAGATGAGAAAAAAAAGGTGTATCCTCCCAATCCCAGTATCTGGGGACTTGGTCTATGCCTTCTAACTATGACTTGCAAACTGGCCGATTCTTTTCTGAGCTCATCTCTTTTATAGTTACCTTGTCAAATACAGCCAACACTAATTGATTCATGATACCAACATTCTTTTTTTCTCAGTTCTTTAGCTATGTTTATTGGAGGCATTATTTGCCTTTGCAGTTTATTAAAAGCAAAGTTTTTTAAATCAATTTTTCACCAAAATCATAAAATCAATGATTCCATGAATCATTGTATTTCCAACCTCCAAAAATTATTTTTCACTGCCCACTACCTAGTCCCAAAGCCATTGCCAAATGTATTTTTTAATGTTATTGTTTGGCAGCCTTTTTTTCCCTAGTATACCAATTTTTATATTAATTAACTTAGGCTAAGTTTTACTGCAGTAACTGATGATCCAATGGCTCAATGGCCAACACAAGAGCATTTTTTTGTCTTTCATGTTACGTGCCTATTGTAGATAGATGTTGGCTAAAATTTACCGCTTATTTGCTACCCATTACTTTTAAACCTTGGACACAACTTGACTGAATGTATTGTGTTTGGGTCACACTTTCTCGTGTTTTGTATTTTGTAGGTATTGTCTTAGTATTCCCCAAGCATTTTGCTAAATTTCTCTGCCCCTCCCCCATTTCATTGCTGTGTGTTAACATGGATGCTGTTCCTTTTATTTTACTTAAAAATCTTGCTTATGACTATGTGGGTAGCTTTGTCCAGATTATATATTTTTTTGGTTCCAATGTGAGTTGATGCTCCTGGTCTTTTCAGTTCATCTGAGATGAGTTTATCTTATCTCCAGGAAAATAAAGTTTGAAGATGGTGTCTTCTATAAACTGTAGCCAGAGAAGGGAAGTCTTAGCTGGGACTTGGTTCATCCTTAAAGGGAATCCTGCTTTGCCCCTTTCTTCTGTACTTTTATTAAGTACTCATTGCCCAGCTAAGTTCCATCTTATCAAGGTGTATCTTAGTCTACCTGGCCTTCACCTGCTCATCTCAATTCAGCCTGAGTTAGCACAGGTGGTTCTTTCACCATTAATTTATTAGATAGTGCTGGAAACTGAAAATGGAGTAGTAATGTTGCCTTTGAAGGGTTCTATACCTTGAATAACTGTGTCACTCTTTAAAACATGTGGATAAATAACCCTCATTAAATTAAGATTTCTAAGAATTACATCCATCATAGATAACTGGTCACATCCTCTTCTCTCCCTACCAGACAAGCTAAAAAGATCATGAATTGTTTGTAGGTAATGTCTTAATTTGCCTAAATAGTAGTGAACTGACCCAAATCTTGCTGTGCCAGCCATTGGGCTTCCTTAACTGTGTCTTGACAATTAAGATTTTTGAATCTAAGGCAATAGCACCCAGTATGTCCCACAGAAATAAGTCTTAAAACGATGTCCACTAAATATCAAGCTGTTGTGATTTTCTCCATCTCTCTTCCTTTGGAGAGATGGCCTTTCCTCTTCATAAACTCATCTGGATAGATACCTACTATGAGCAATTTCCTAAGATCAGCAATTGGAAGAAAATTCCACAGAATCCTAGAGTGTTTTGAGACCTTCAGCTCAGGGTTTGTCCTCACTGAGCTGGGACCTCAGAGGATGGCTCTCTCCACAGAGTCTTGGCACTTGATCATTTCTATTAACTCCTAGGCCTTGCCACTGTAAGAGCCTAAATATTTTTAGAATAGGTGGCTACTCTCTAAGGGTGGAGTCAGCATTGCTGATGAGATTCCCCTGGCCCAAAATACTTTCCTTCTCTGATTATAAATGAAACCCTGATAAATGAGGATTGGTCTTTCACAGGGATAGGGTTTTAATGTAGATGTGCACTGAACAGTTTGCAGATTTATTTCCAATGAATTTTGACAAGAATGAGGTGGAAGAATATATGTTGATTTTTTTTTAGACTGACATGTGTTTTCTTTAATTAATTTGTTTTATTTTCAGGGTGACCGTGGACTTCCTGGTTTTCCTGGGCTTCATGGAATGCCAGGATCAAAGGTTGAAGAAATCTGTTCTTCTTAAAATTAAGCAATGCCATATTTTATTTCAAATTGAAAGTACTTTATGTTATAAATGGGTTATAAATAAGTGTTGATATATAAATTAAAGTATATTAAAGTAAATGACTGGGTTAAGATTAATAATCATAGTTTACATAAAGCTTTTACAAATTTCCTTTAAAATTTTCAGCCATAAATCTTATAGTATTTAAAAATTGATGAGTAGTTTTCATTATATAGAAATTCTCTTAACTATAAACCTTTTACTATAAGGTCCTGTTATAGTAACAAATGCCCTGTTTTTTCCTTGCTTTTCGTTATAAAGCCTGGGAAATAGGACTTTTTTAAACAAACTTTAAATAATTTATTTCTATTTTATTTTGATGTGGGCATATTAAACTCTGTTGTTTATAATTGGAATTGTTTTTTGTTTAATATATAAGTGAAATATTAATTTTAGAGAAATTAAAATATTAATTTCTCTGAAATTCAGGATTTATATTTTTATCTTTTAGGGTGAAATGGGTCCCAAGGGAGATAAAGGATCACCTGGATTTTATGGCAAAAAGGGAAGTATAGATCCCAAAACAAAGTATCCATATTGAACTTTCAATACAATGGAAATAGAAAATTTGAATTTCAGTCCCAGCCCACTGTTGTAGCAATTAGCTTTGTTCACCTTTCTCAGGGGATTTATCCAGAACAATGGAAAAATAACTGTTGACTGTTATGCATGGTATTCTATAAGAATACTTTGTGTTATTGAGCCTTCTGAACTTTAAAAATACTTACAGAGAGATTCCTTGGAAGTGATAGCTGTTTAACAGTATCCATTGAGAATCCTATTTTTTCACATTGAAGGAAATGTTTAGTCTCTTTATATTTAAGATGCTCATTGCTTTTTACTTTTGCCAAGTAGTGGTTTCTGTGTTTAGATGCTTGTAATTCTGCATCCATCTTATCCTCAATGTCACGTGTCCTGGTAAAATAATGCTTTGCTGAAAGCTGCAGGGTCAACGCAAGCTGTGGTTCTATGAATTCTGTCACTCCATAAGGAAGTTAGCTTACTTTCCTATGTAAGTTCGAGTTGGAATTTTAACTCCAGGGTTAAAATTTTTATTTTTAATACAGGGTGCAAAAGGTGAAAAGGGGAATGCTGGTTTTCCTGGCCTTCCTGGACGTGCTGTGAGTTTGACAGAAAAAGTTCTTAAGTATTTTACTTTAAATAAAATGTAACCTCTACTATCTTCTTTTAAAAAGAAAAATTAACGCAAAAAATATATTAAAATACTTGTATTTATTTTTTCAGGGAGAACCAGGAAGACATGGAAAGGATGGATTAATGGGTAGCCCTGGTTACAAGGTATTTACAAAAAAAAAAAAAAGATTTCTGTAACTTGTGAGTGAATATGAGAAAAATGTACAGATATTAGACTTTTTAAATGTATGACATTGGTATAAAATGAATGAACTAAAAGTTGTTTTAGTGTAATTTTAAAATGATTCTAAATTTATTTTGAGTCTATCATGAATTCTTCTGTGTTGGAAATAAAATCCCAGGATATTAGAAGGTTGAGCTTCTTTGATGAGCCATTCAGATGGGTTTGTTTGGTGGATTAGAGGCAGAAGTACTTGGCTGTGTCTCCCAAGGGATTACATTCTTTTTCAGAGAGTAGGGACGGAACCCTTAACCCTAACAATTTCAACTTTAACCCTGACAACTTGTGTGGTGTGAATATGGGAGAATTAGAGCAAGAAGAACAGCAAAAGTGTCAATTACTCACCAATCCTGAAAAAACTCAAAGGCATATGCCCTTACAATGGTGGGTTAACATCATCTTATTCTTACATAAAGAAACTTTTTTGGGTCAATTATCAGATAGAAACAGGCTTTCTATAGTGTGGCTTATTAAATAAAAAGACATCAGGTAGGTATATGTATTCAAGTCAGTGTATCTAGAATGAGCCAACAATCCACATCATTGTCCTATTGTACGTTGTTTTGTTTTTGTTTTTTTTTGATCCCTAAGGAGAGAATTTGTGTAAATCCATCAACCACCAAGACCACTTGATCAAGCATTGGATTTTGAGATGTCATAATTTTTCCTAATGGTCAGCACTTTGAAGGCCAAACTTGCTCAGAAATTCAGTCCAAATTTTCTTGGTCTATAGATGTTTTCCCTTCCTTTGGAAACATTGTCCATTTTTTCACTTAAAGGTTATGAAAGTTCTCCAAATATCAATGATTCCTTAAAGATTATAGATAGTACTTCCTGAATGTAAAATATGGGGGCCCATTTTCAAGAGCTTAGTCATGTGTTGTTGTTAATTATGTTTCACTGGTTTTGTATTTTATTTCCCATTTGTTTGTTGATTAAACAGATATTTATTGATATTTATTAGGTGCTGGACATATAGAAGAAAACAAAACTCTCATGGAGCTTATAATATAGTTTCTCTATGTTAGAGAACACAGATTCTTCTCCTTACCTGAAGATTAGGGATTCGTCTAATTTAATTTTTCTTTGTCTTCTGTTGTTAAAAGGCCCTGTACCCCAAGAAATGAGATTATACATTTTTTGGGGTGGTAGAGTTTAGAGAATAGAAGCGAGTTGGAATTCCACCTCTCAATGACTTTTTCTAACTAGCTGTATGTCGTATGTCAAATTCTTTGACCTTCAGTTTTCTCCATTTCAAAAATGGAGTAAATGTTACCTACTTAGAATGGTATGGTAGAGACAGAGTAAGATAAAGGAATAAGTGTTCAATAAGGAATTCGTTTACTGCCTATTTTTTGATTTGAACATAGACTTAAGGTGCCTTTTTGAGCTTTTTTTAAAAAAACACTTTATTGAGGTATGATTGACATACAAAAACCTGTACATATTTAATGTAGGCAATTTGGTGAGTTTGTATGTAAGTATATGCAGTGAGCCATTACTGCAATCAATGCCATAAACATATCTGTCACCTCCAAAAATTTCCTTCCTCTCTCTTATTATTATATTAAAAAAAATAAATTTATTTATTTATTTATTTTTGGCTGCGTTGGGTCTTTGTTGCTGTGTGTGGGCTCTCTCTAGTTGCGTCGAGTGGGGGCTACTCTTCGTTGCGGTGCACTGGCTTCTCAATGCGGTAGCTTCTCTTGTTGTGGAGCATGGGCTCTAGGTGTGCAGGCTTCAGTAGTTGTGGCACATGGACTCAGTAGTTGTGGCTCGCGGGCTCTAGAGCGCAGGCTCAGCAGTTGTGGCACACGGGCTTAGTTGCTCCACTGCATGTGGGATCTTCCCGGATCAGGGCTTGAACCCGTTTCCCCTGTGTTGGCAGGCGGATTCTTAACCACTGTGCCACCAGGGATGCCTTCTCCATGTCTTTTCATGACTTGATAGCTCATTTCTTCTTAGTACTGAATACTATTCTTGTCTGGATAGTCCACAGTTTATATTTCCTTTTTGGAATCTTTGGATAATGAATCATACCTAATTTTCTCTGACCGTATTAAAATCTATTTTCTTCCTCCCACCCAGATTTTTGTTTTGGAATTTTTCAGTCCTACAGAAAATTGAACCTTATAAATATATGAACATTTATTTCTATAATTTTTTTTTGTTGAGCCACTGGAAAGTAAATGAGACACTGTGCATTTCTCTCCTAAACACTTTAGCTTATATCTCCTAAGAATACTTTAATTCCATCATGATGCCCAAGAGATTTAAAATCAATACAACACTATTTTCTAATATAAGCCCATATTCAAATTTTTCTAATTGTTTAAAAATTGTTCTAAATAGCTATTTTTTCACCTGATACAATCAAGATTTGTGCACTGCATTTGGTTGTGTATTCATCAGGGTTGCTCCAGAGAAACAAAACTAATAGGATGTGTGTATGTGTGTGTGTGTATTTACATTATTTATAATGTATTTGTCAATATATAAATGTATATTTATATACCATATATATCAAAATAAATATTTATATTTTCATGTGTGTATATATATATATATTTTATATATAGAGGGGTAAGGGGGTGTTGGTGAGGGAAAGGGCGAGGGACAGGGAGGGATGGGGATTGATTAATTGATTCATTCATTCAAAGGAATTGTCTCATGCAATTTTGGGGGCTCTGCTTTCTGTCACTATAGTTTTACCATTCTCACAATGTCAATTAAATATAATCATACTGTATTTAGTCGTATGGATATATGACAGTTGGTTTCTTCATCTATCAGCTGATGAACATTTGAATTCCTATATTTGGCATTTATGAATAATGTTGATATGAATATTCTTATGCACATCTGAGTTGAACAAGTTTTCATTTCTCTTGGGTTGATACCTAGTAGAATTGCTGGATTGTATGGTGAGTGTATGCATATTTAACTTCCTAAGAAATTTCCTATCTATTTTCCAAAGTGGTTTCATTCTTCTCTATTGCCATCAGCAATTCAAGAGAATTCCGGTTTTACCACAACCTGCCAACACTTAATATTTTGTATTTTAGCTATTTTAGTTGGTACATAATGGCATCTCATGTGGTTTCAGTTTGCATCTTTCTGATGACTGACAGTGTTGACATCTTTTTATGGGCTTGTTGGCCATTTGTATATCTTCTTTTGTGAAGTATCTATTCAAAACACTCGACCATTTTAAAAAACTTTGGGTGGTCTGTCTTCTTATTGATGAATTGTAAGAGTTCTTTGTATATTCTGGATATTGGTCCTTTATCAGATATGTATTTGTGAATATGATCTCCCGACCTTTGGATTGCCTTTCTTTCTTAATGGTATCTTTTGATGGGAAGAAGTTTTTACTCTGGATGAAGTCTAACTTCTTAAAATATTTTTCGGTTCATGCCTTTTGTGTTCTATTTAATCTTTACCTAACTTAGGGGCAGAGATTTTCTCGTATCTTTTCTTCTAAAAGAAAATATTTTCAAATTTTCTAAACGCACATATAGAACATCATATTTTCTAAAACTGTGTCATCTTAGCTTACGAATTTAGCTCTATGATCCATTTTGATGATTTTAATTTCTATGTATGGTGTGAGGTAAAAGTTAAGGTTCTTTTTTTTCCCCTTTTGGAGACCTGTTTTTTCCAGCACAAATTATTGAAGAGACTATCATTTCCCATTGAATTACGTGAGCATTTTTGCCAAGTATCAATTAATCAATATACGTGTGAACCTATTTTTGGACTCTTGATTTTGTTCTACTCATCTATACCTCTATCGTTTTGTCAACAACACAGTCTTGATTATCGTAACTTTAAATTAAGTCTGGGAATCAGTTAGTATAAGCATCTAAATTTGTTTTACTTTTTAAAATTGTAATAGTCTAGGTCGATATAAATTTCATATAAGCTTTAGTATCAGCTTGAAATTTTCTTACCAAAAACGCCTTCTGAAACTTGTTAAAGAAACTTTTTAGTGTGGAATACTTTTAGATTTACTGAAAAGTTGTAGATAAATAGTACAGAGACGTTTCCTTATACACCTTACCCAGTTTCTCCTGATGTTAACATCTTATATTACTATGATGCATTTGTCAAAAGTAAGAAATCAATATTGTCAAATTGCTGTAAATGGAACTCCATACTTTATTTGGATTTCATCAGTTTTGCCTCTAATGCCCTTTTGCAGTTCCAGGATCCAATCCAGGATACACCACATCGCATTTTTTTTTGTCGTGCCTCCTTAGTCTCCTCTAATCTGTGATGATCAGTCTTTTCTTACTTTTTATGACTTTGATAGTTTTGCAGAGTGTTACGTTTTCTGTAGAATGTCACTCAATTTGGGTTTGTCTGATTAGACTGGAATTATTTTGGGAGTGGCAGAGAAGGATAACACAAAGGTCAGTACCCTTCTCATCATATTAGAGAGTAAATACTATCCACATATCTGATCATTGGTATGTTAACCTTGGTCCCTTGGTTATGGTATTATCCATGTTCAGTTTACCCATGAACAACGTGGGGGTCAGGGCCACTGACCCTCCCCACAGTTGAAAATCCTAGTATAATTTAAAGTTGGCCCTCTGTATATGTGGTTCCTCTGTATCCATGGATCCGAATCCGTGGATTCAACCAACCAGGGATCACGCGGTACTATACTATTTATTGTTGAAAAAAAAAAACGCATATAAGTGGACCCCTGTAGTTCAAACCTATGTTGTTCAAGGGCCAAATATATTTGTCAGGTTTCTCCACTGTGAAGTTACTGCTTTTTCCTTTCCACATTCCATTTGGAATCGAGTCTACAAATCCAGCCCCTATTCAAGATGGGGAAGTATCAACACAGCATATCATTCCACTTATGTTGGTTTTCTTTAATTTACCTCAGCAATGTTATGTGGTTTTCAGTGTACATGTCTTGTATGTCTTTTGTTAACTTAATACCTGAGTATTTTATTCTTTATACTCTTACGAATAGCTTATTTTTAATTTATTTTTGTTTGTTGCTAGCATATGAAAATACAATTTGTTTTGGCATATTGATCATATATCCTGCAATATTACTAAATCTGTTTATCAGTTCCTGCAACTTTCTTTGTAAATTCCTTAGGCTTTTCTGCATAGATGATCATACTGTCTGCAAATCAAGACAGTTTTCTTCTACTATACCAATTTATATTGATATGACTTTATTTTAATAGTTTTATTGCACGGACCCAGCCCTCCAATACAATATTGAGTAGAAGTGGTGAGAATGTACTTCCTTGCCTTGGTTTCTGACAAGGTGGAGAACGTTCAGTCTTTCAGCAGTGTTACTTGCTGGTTTTACATAGAAACCCTACATCAAGTTGAGGAAATTCCTTTTTATTACTACTCTCTCGAGCATTTTTTTTTCTTTTTAATTATGACTAGATGTTGAAATTCATCAAAAACCTTGTTTACATTTATTGAGTTGATTATATAGTTTTCCTCCCTTATTTCCTTAATATGATGTATAACATTGATTTTTGTATGTTGTGTCAAACTTGCATTATTGGGATAAACCCCAATTGTTCATCTTATATTATTAATCTTACATATTGTTGGATTCAATTTGTAAATATTTTTTTAAAAGACTTTTGTGTCTATGTTCATGAGATATATGGTCATTAGTTTTCTTGTGATATTTTTGTATGGCTTTGATATCAAAATAATACTGTCTTCTATTTTCTGAAAGAGTTTTTATAGAATTGGTATCATTTCTTCCTTATACGGTACAATTCATTAGTGAAGCCATTTGGACCTGGGCTTTGTGGGTGTGAGGAAGATTTTAATTACTAATTCAATTCCATTGCTAAATATTGGTCTATTTAGAGTTTTTCTTTCTTCTCAATTAAGTTTTGGTAATTTGTACCTTTCAAGGATATAGTCCATTTCATTCAATTTTCAAATTTGTTGCCATATTTTGTTTATAATGTTGCATTATTCTTGTCCTTTTGATGTAGGATTTGTAATGTCCTATCTTTCATTCCTGATATTATATATTTTGTAATAATGACTTATTATTGGTAGTTACAGTTGAAATCAAACACTACAGGGTTTTTCCTTCATCTGGGCCTGGTGCTTTTTTGTTGAGTTTTTTCCTTGATAACTTCCTCTTATCTCTTACATGAAAATTTCTTGGCTTAAGCAATGATAATAAACTTCATATTCTTAGAAAATTAGCCATTCCATCCGGATTTTTCAAGTGATTTCTATCAAATTATGCAAATTCCTCTCATGATTTTTAAAAAGTTTTCTGTTTCAATGATTATTCTGTTGTTTCTTTGAATATTTATACTTTCCCTTTCTACTCTTTTTTGTGTGATTATGTAAGCTTTTGGTTTCTCTACTATGTTGGTTTTTATTTAAAGATCAAACATTGTAATTTAATTAGTAACTTCATTGATATTTCCAGTTTTTTAAACTTGTTAATCTATATTCTTTCTATCTTTTTTTCTTATATTTTTTCTATATTTCATAATTGGGAATTAAATTTATTTATTATCATTCTTTCACTATTTTTTGCTCTTAGTATTTAAATTATAATTTTTTTTCTGATCATTACTCCAGTTATACCCCCTTGATTTTAATGTGTAATGTTTCCATTAATATTATTTTTTAGAATTTTTGCAATTTTGGTTTTATATTTGTTTTTCCAAGAGTTATTTAAAAGTTAAAAAAAGTTTTTTTTAGGTTGAGAGGCATTTAATTTTGATTCTGTTATCAATTTCTGGTCTTCTTACACTGCATCAGGAAATATTATTTGTATAATTTCTTCTTTATGGGATTTATTGAATTTTAGTCTTTGAACTATTATAACTATTATAACTACTATAACTATAACTATTATAACGATAATTTTAGTCTTTGAACTATAACTTAAAACTATCAGTTTTCAGGAGTGTTCCCTGTGCATATGAGAAGGTGAATCTCTATTTTGAGATGTGAAACTCAGTACCCATTCATTAGACCTATTTCACTGACTATCTTTTTGAGATCATCTGTATACTTAATTTCTGGTTTGTTTGACGTGCTTTGGACAGAGTGTGATTTGTTAGTGTCCCTCTTAATGCATTTCCATCTACTTCTCCTTCCATCTTCTGTTTCATGACGGATTTTATATTGTTTGTTGCATAGTTATTTGCAACTGTTATAACTTCATTTTGAATTGTGGCTTTAGCATTATAAAATGTCATTTTTGTCTCCTTTAATAATTTTTAGCTTGGATTCTGCCTTGTCTTTACCAGGATTACATTCCTCCTTTCTGATTATTTGGATTGTTTGCAGAAACAATGCCCATCCTGCTGTCGTGTAGCTTTAAGCTTTTTGAATCACTTTGTTGTAGTTGTTTCTCTTCTATCAAGCATAGAATTGGTCTTTCCTTTCTAAAGCAATCTGAAATATTTTTATTATTGACTGATAGGATTGGTCTTATGTCTGCATAATGATTATGTTATAATTTTATTATACTTACTCTGTGCATTATGCTGTATTTACTGTACTTCTTAATGTGATCTATTATTTTTTCCTTTTATTTTCTTTGGGATTTAGGAAAATTTGTATATTTTTCTCAGTGGTCTTTTTTTTCTTGCAGTTTTATTGAGATAATTGACACAGCACTAAGTTTCATATTGTGAGATGTTTACCACAATGTTTGGTGAACATGCATCAACTCATATAGATACAAAAATATAGAAAAAAAAATTTTTTCTTGTGATGAGAACTCTCGATCTACTCTCAACAACTTTCAAGTCTACTATATAGCAGTGTTAACTACTAATGGTCTTTATACTAATACCTTTAGTAGTCTATAAAGAATACATTTTAGAGTTCCTTTATGCCCCCTTTGCCTTACTTAGGCATATATTATTTGTTTTGTTAACTTTAAATGATACCCTATCATCTATGTGGCAATTAATCAATTTACTCTATTTTCTTCTTAATTATTTAATCATACTTTTACTTTGTCAGATCATATAATATTTATAAACTATTTTTCCACTCTTTCCTCACCTTTGTTTCAAATTTGCAATTAATATATTCAGTGTTCATCAGCAGCACCTTCACCAATATCCCATAGTCATCATTTGGGCTGGATGAAACTTCTCCTCTGGTATATTCCTTAGGAAGGGCTTGTGAATACAGTATTCTCTGAATTCTTATATTTTAACATGTTTTTCTATATTCTTGTTACTTTAAAAACAGCCTGACTGTCACTATTTTGCCATTGCCATTATCCCTTTAAACCCTTATCTGCTGCTTTTCACTGCTTTTCTCTGAATTTCTTTGAAATGTTGCTTCATTGCTGTCCTGTATGTTTCTGAGACCAACGTAATTGTCTTTCCCTTGTAAGTGGCTATGTCTTTTTGTATGAAAGCCCACAGTGTTAAAAAAAATACTTTATGTTTAAAGTTTAATAGTATAAGTTGTGTCTCAGAATTAAGAATTTCAGTTATCCCAAATCCTGTCAATAAGTAGATTCAGGACTATTAATTCTGGACTGTTCTCTTGGATTATAGTTTTAAATAGACATTCTATTACATTGTTTTTGTTTACATCTAAGGACTCCAATTATAGACATGTCAAGACTTCTTTGAATGTCTTCTACCACTATCACTTTCTGAATCTTTATATCCTTCTTAGATGGAAATATTAAGAGAGATAAAGGGAGAAAGTGACAATAATACAACAATATTAGGGGACTTTAACTCACCAATTGCATCAATGTAAGATCATTCAGACAGAAAATCAATAAAACAACACTGGTCTTAAAAGACACCATAAACCACTATATGTAATAGATATCTATAGGACATTCCATCTAAAAACATCAGAATACACACTGTTTTCAAGTGCACATGGAATCTTCTCTAGGGTAGATCACATGCTAGGCCACAAAACAAATCTCAACAAATTTAAGAGGATAGAAATTGCATCAAGCAATTTTTCTGTCCACAATAGTATGAAACGAAAAATCAATTACAGAAAGAAAATGGGAAAAACACAAACACAGAGAGACCAAACTTTCTACTAAAAAACCAATGGATCAATGAATAAATCAAAGAGAAAATCAGAAAATATTTACCTTGAGACAAATGAAAATGGAAACAAAACTTTCCAAAAGATATGGGATGCAACAAAAGCAGCTGAGAGGGAAATTCATAGCTATATAGGCCTTCCTCAATAAGCAAGAAAAATCTCAAATAAGCAACCTAATCTACCACCTAGAAGGATAAGAAAAAGAAGGACAAATAAAGCCCAAAGTTAGCAAAAAGAAGGAAATAAAAAAGATCAAGAGGAAACAAATAAAATAGAGATGAAAAAAAGAAGAAGAAAGAAAGAGAAAATCCCAGAAAACATCAATGGAAACAAGATAAAGAAAACTGATAAATCTTTAGCCAGGCTCACCAACAAGGAGAGGATCCAAATAAACAAAATAAGAAAGGAAAGGTGAAATAACAACTCACAGAGAGAGAAAAATCATAAGACAATACTATGAACAATTATACACCAATAAATTGGACAACGTAGAAGAAATGGCTAAATTTCTAAAACGTACAGTCTCTCAAGACTGAGTCAGAAGAAGTAGATGATTTGAACAGACTGATCACTAGAAGTAAAATTGAATCTGTAATAAAAAAAAAAGAAACTTCCAGTAGACAAAAGCCTAGGACTGGATGACTTCCCTAGGGAATTTTAGCAAACATATACAGAAGAATTTATACCTATCCTTCTCAAACTATTCCAGAAATTTGAAGAGGAGGTAACACTCCCAAATTCATTCTATGAGGCCACCATTACCCTGATGCTAAAATCAGACAGTCACTACAAAAAAAAAAAAAAATTTACAGGCTAATATCTTTGATGAATGTAGATGCATATATCCTCAACAAAATATTAGTAAACTGTATTCAACAGTACATAAAAATGATCATACACTATGATCAAGTTGGATGTATTCCAGGGTCACAGGAAGCTTCAACATATACATATCAATCAATATGATACACCATCTTAACAAAAGGAAAGACAAAAATCATATGATCATCTCAATAGATGCAGAAAAAGCATTTGACAAAATTCAACATCCATTCATAGTAAAAAACCCTCTCATCAACATGAATATAGAGGGAATATATCTCAACATAATAAAGGACATTTATGACAAACCCACAGCCAAAATAATACTAACAGTGAAAAGCTGAAAGCCTTCCTGCTAAAATCAGGAACAAGACAAGGATACCCACTCACACCACTTCTATTCAACATAGTATTGGAAGTCCTAGCCATAGCAATCAGAAAAAAAAAAGAAAAGAAATAAAAAGCATCTAAATTGGAAGGGAAGAAGTAAAACTGTCACTATTTCCAGATGACATGATACTATATAGAGAAAACCCACAAGTCTCCACCAAAAAGCTATTAGAACTAATAAATAAATTCAGTAAAGTTGCAGGATTCAGGATTGATGCATAAAAAGTCTGTTGCTTTTCTGTGTACTAATAATGAACTAGCAGAAAGAGGAACCAAGCAAAAATCCCATTTAAAGTTATACCAAACAAAATAAAATGCCTAGGACTAAACTTATCCAAGGAGGTGAAAGAATTATACTCCAAAAGCTATAAAACATTGATGAAAGAAATTGAAGATGACACAAAGAAATGGAAAGATATTCCATGTTCTTGGATTGGAAGTATGAATATTGTTAAAATATCTATACTACCCAAAGCAATCTGCAAATTTAATGCAATCGCTATCAAAATACCCATGAGATTTTTCACAGAAGCAGAACAAATAATCCTAAAATTTATATAGAACCACAAAGTTCCTTGAATTGCCAAGATTACCTTGAGAAAAAAGAACAAAGCTGGAGGTATCACACTCCCTGACTTCAGACTACACTACAAAGTTACAGTAATCAAAACTGCATGGCACTGCCACAAAAACAGACATACCGATAAATGGAACAGAACTGAGAGCCCATAAATAAACCCACACTCCTATGGTCAAAGGAATCAAGAATTTACAATGGAGAAAAGAGAGTCTCTTCAATAAATGGTGCTGGGATAACTAGACAGCTACATGTAAAAGAATATAATTAGACCACTCTCTAACACCATATACAAAATTAACTCAGAATGAATTAAAGACCTGAGTGTAAGACCTGAAACCACAAAACTTCTAGAAGAGAGCGTAGGCAGAACTCTCTTTGACATAAATCATAGCAATATTTTTTGGATCTGTCTTCTAAGGCAAAAAAAAAAAAAAAAAAAAGTAAAAATAAACAAATGGGAACTAACTAAACTTAAAAGCTATTGCACAGCACAGGAAACCCTCAACAAAGTGAAAAGGCAACCTATTGAGTGAGAGAAAATATTTACAAATGATATGATGTGCAAGGGATAAATATCTCAAATATATAAACAGCTCATACAACTCAATATAAAAAAAAAACCCAATTAAAAAATGGACAGAAGATCTGAATAGACATTTCTCCAAAGAAGACATACAGATGGACAGCAGGCACATGAAAAATGCTCAACATCACTGTTAGACTAATGCAGATCAAAATCACAATGAGATATCACCTCATATCTGTCAGAACGGCTATCATCAAAAAGAACACAAATAACAAATGTTGGAGAATATGTGGAGAAAAAGGAACACTTGTACACTGTTGGTGGGAATGTAAACTGATACAGCCACTTTGGAAAACAGTATGGAGGCTTCTCAAAAAACTAAAAATAAAATTACCATGTGACCCAGTAGTTCCACTCCTGGGTATATATCTGAATAAGTTAAAACACTAATTCATGGGGGCTTCCCTGGTGGCGCAGTGGTTGAGAGTCCGCCTGCCGATGCAGGGGACACGGGTTCGTGCCCCAGTCTGGGAAGATCCCACATGCCGCGGAGCGGCTGGGCCCGTGAGCCATGGCTGCTGAGCCTGCGCGTCCGGAGCCTGTGCTCCGCAATGGGAGACGCCGCAACAGTGAGGCCCGTGTACCGCAAAAAAAAAAAAAAAAAAACAAAAAAAAAAACACTAATTCAAAAAGATATATGCACCCTGGTGTTCATAGCAGCACTATTTACAATAGCTAAGATATAGAAGCAACCCAAATGTCCATCAACAGATGAATGGATAAAGAAGATGTGGTGTATATACACAATGGAATATTACTCAGTCATAAAAAAGAATGAAATTCTGCCATTTGCAACAATGTAGATGGACCTAGAGTGTATTATGCTTAGGGAAATAAGGCAGAGGAAGACAAACACTATATGTTATCACTTTTATGTGGAACCTAAAAAAATAAAATAAAAGAATATATAACAAAACAGAAACAGACTCACAGACATAGAGAACAAACTAGTGGTTACCAGTGGGAAGAAGGAAGAGAGGAGGGGCAAGTTATGGGTAAGGGATTAATAGATGCAAAATACTCTGTGTAAAGTAGACAAGCAACAAGGATATATTGTACAGCACAGGAAATATAGCTGTTATTTTGTATAACTTTATAAAATTTGTATAACTTTAAAGAGAGTATAAACTATAAAAATATTGAATCACTATGCTGTACACTTGAAATTAATATAATATTGTAAATCAACTATATTTCAAAAAAATAAGTACATAGATGAGAGGGAAAAAGACATGAATATATAATTCTCAAAACCAAAAAGATGTAAAATGGCTCTTAAATGTATGAAGATGTTCAACTTCACTCATAATAAGACAAATACAAATTGAAACCATGCTAAGATATAATAACCCACCCATTAGTTTGGCAAAAGTTCAAAAGCTTGATAGTACAGTCTGCTTGGCAAGGCTGTGAGTAAACAGGCATTTTCATACATTGCTGGAAGCAAAGCAAAATAGCAACCCTTACAGGGATATGTGACAATAATTGTGCCAGGCAGAATTGAAAGTGGCCACCACCTCCTGGTGCTCCAGCCTTTTCATAAACCCCTACCTTTGAGTGTGCCCAGGACCTATGACTTGCTTCTAATCAACAGATGTCACTCCTGTAATGATGTTACATTATGAAAAGCTCCACTTAGAGCCTGCTTGCTCTGGGGAATTTCCTTGCTGGCTTGATGAAGTAAGTAGCCATTGGTGGCAATGAAACAAATTCTGCCAACAAAGTGAGTGAATGTGGACGAAGATACTTCTGCAGTCAAGCCTCTAGATAAGAACACAGCCCAGCAGACCTCCCAATCAGCACCTTATAAGACCCTACACAGGGGCTTCCCTGGTGGCGCAGTGGTTGAGAGTCTGCCTGCTGATGCAGGGGACACGGATTCGTGCCCCGGTCCGGGAAGATCCCACATGCCGCGGAGCGGCTGGGCCCGTGAGCCATGGCCGCTGAGCCTGCACATCCAGAGCCTGTGCTCCGCAATGGGAGAGGCCACAACAGTGAGAGGCCCGTGTACAGCAAAAAAAAAAAAAAAAAAAAGACCCTACACAGAGAACTCAGTAAAGCCATGCCCAGACTTCTGGCCCCAGAAATTATGAAATAATCAATATGTGTTGTTTCAAGCAGTTAAAAAATAATTCACTCTGCCTAAATTATAATGCCAAACCATAGTGGTACAAATTAAAAAATAATATTATTTGAAAAGAGTGTATCCTGAAACAAATCATACGAGTAAAGAACCGTTAAAACTCCCATTCTTTGGTGGCAGCAGACTAGCTAACTTTTCTGGATCTCTCCTTCTGTTTCTAGAGCTGTGCAAGGCACTTTCACAAAGGCTCTTATTTTAATGGTCACACACCTTCCACCAGATTTTGAGGATTGCAATGGCCACAAACTAAATTAGTCCCCATTCTTTTATTTTTTTCTGGGTGAGTACCAAAGACCACCACATGAAAGGAAATACACAAGCAATGCAAGTTTCACATCTCTGTTTTGGGTTAAATTTGCTTTTTAAAAATAACTGGTTTCTTGTGGAATAAATCATCTTTGACATTAGCTGCAGAGACTGGATTGAGGAATAATGTTAGCATGACACTTTCTCAATTATCTTATATCAAGAAGGAATTAATAATAGAATGGCAAAATGATAAATTAGAGGTAAGGACATGCTATATGCCTTTTTCTCTACCAGCCAAACATATTGGTTTATACCAGGATCTCCAGGTCATAAAAGCAATCAAGTGATCAGATTAAGTTCTGGTTATAGTATTGAATTTCATATACTAGTTGTGTATCACACTGGATAATTGTATGGAAAATGACTAAGCAGAAATCATCCTTTCATATCCGAATGAAACATTATTAAAAGAATGAAGAAAGAAAACAAAAGAATGAAGAGAACATTCCTACATAAAGATTACTGGCCATCATCTTGTAATTACACTGCATAATCTTCCAACAGCATATGCGATAGCCCTACCTGCAAATGTTTTTCCCATTTCCTTTATCTTCTCAAAATCGAATATTTAAGAATAAATCATCCATTCCTCCTTCCTTGATGTGCTCCAATGGTTGTAAAGCAGGGAACATATAGTCTTACATATATTCGTATATTGTGTTCAGCACTATTCTAAGTATTCTGGGTGATTAAACAAAAAACAAACAAAAATACCTCATATGGGATGTGTTTCTTGCCTTTAAAGAATGTGCAAGCCAGGAAAACAGTTCCTACATAGAGACACCTACTGAACAATGATCTAAACTACAGATTTGCTTAAGTAAGATGGTCACATATGACAGTACCTGGAGGTGAGAGAAGTTAAGCGACCTAATGACTTACAACTCTGCCATCGTTCTCAAATCATCAGAATTAGCTGTTCACATAAATTTCTGGGCCCTGCCATGCAGAGTTTCTGACTCAGTAGGTCTGCAGCAAGGCCTGAAAGTTTGCATTTTGAAGTTCCCAAGTGAGGCGAAGCTGATCTGGCTGGGTTGGGGACCATCCTTGAGAACCACTGACACGGGTGATTCCACCTGATGTTATCAAATTGGTCCCGCTGTTACAAAATCAATACTCATAAAATGTTGGTAGAGAGGAAAGTTGCCTTTAATCAGAATGCCAGCAATCTGGGGAGATGATGGACTCAGTGTCCTCCCAAAAACCACCTCCGAAGATTCTGCTCAGCCATAAAAGCTTTTAAAGGGAAACAGGAAGTAATCTCAGTTAATCATTGGGCTAGGGGGTCAGAGTGGTTGCCATCCCCCACTGTATGCCAGCTTGAGTGCAGACTTGTCAACTCCTCGTGATCTTTCTTTAGATCCTATCTCGTTCACACGGTTTGCAAGATTACTGAATGGGAAGCTAGGGAAAAGTTCTGGTTATCTGGTAATTACTTATTCTTCATTTCTACTTCTTTGATCTACGGAAAGAACCAACAAGTTAGGCAAAGTATTATGTGATCAAAAGATTTGAAAGGTGTGCTAGGGCCAGAGATGAGTAGAGCACAGGGGTGCCTGGTGTAAGGTTAGTGTCAAGACAAAGGGGTGCCCCCTGCAGAAAGCTCTTTCCTGCAAAGAGTTTTTTCCTGCCCGAAGCTACTTACACTGACTACTGCTGTGAGTGTCGAGTTCAGGATTGTTATTGTATAATTTCCCTCTGGCATTAGGACCTGCCATAGCCCTTTTCTCTAATCGTTTAGGCTTTTTAACTTGTGGCTTTTGTGAATCTAACATCCATCTCTGTTTCTCTGATATTTTCATAAGATTTTCTGTAGAACCGTTGGGTAAGCAGGACCTCCCTGCGCTCTAGTTTGGTTAATTTACAGGAAAACATTATCCTTTTCCCCTTCTATCCTCAACTGTCATCTAGTGTTTGTAAATAAAATTGGAACAGATGAAATATTTGGCTTTAGCTGGTATTTCCCTGTGCTAATGAATTGCAAGGATTCATAAAAGTGGGGGAAGCAGTGTTTATATAATGTGATAAGGCTGGATTTTTTTTCCTAAGGGCTGATTGTGTTAGCCAAGTATTATTGGTTCTTCCCTCTGTGGTTCATTTTGTACAATTTGGGGAGTTCATTAGAATATGAAACTATGGAAAATGGTGTTGGCATATGCTTCAGCACATGTATTCTGAGATCTTTTCCCCCTTAAACTTATTTTGACTCAGGTATTTGAGTTAGTTACAAGAAAAATATTTTCGTTTTTGTTTTACTTTCTCTCTTGCTCTCATGTAGGATGAAATGTTCTCTCTGGTACAATGCCAAGTGTGGCACAATTGTTTGCAGAGAACTTTGCTTGTTAAGATGTAATACTTTGCTGAGCAGACACACAGTATCAAGGCTCTTGATGACTGATAGATTTCAAGAAGTCTAAATGTTTGAGGGTGTGTGTGTGGTGTGTGTCTGTGTCTATTTCAAGGGACTCTCCCCAACCGCTCTTTATTTTCGTCCAGGCATTTTAATAACTGTATTGATCTGTGGATATTATACATTTTAGGATTAAATTCAGCTAATACTTATTGTTTTAGTAGGCATAGTGTCAGATACGTTTTTACATGCTAGCAATTGATTCATTTGGGAAAAACTTAAAGCGTTCCAGAAAGTGGGTGTAAAATAAGGTGCGTAAATAATTCGAGCAGAGTAATTTGAAGATATATAACTGAAAACTATTATAATTTGAACAGCTACTTAAAATACACGTTTTAGATGTTTATTTTAAATAGATACTGGATTAAAGTGCTAAATAATTTCAAGTAATAACCTATAAATAGCTGCATTCTTAATGAAAGTTTTCTTTTGATTTTAAAATGCAACTCTTGAGAGGCAAGGTCACATTATGTCCGACAGGTGAAAAATTTTAAAGTAAAAATAAAAATAGATATGAAAAAGACTGATATAAATGTGATATAAGTCACATTTACTTTGAAGAGAAGAATAATCCTATTCTCATAAGAAGTATACAAGTACCCCAGTTATTTTATAACAACTCAATTATCTGCTGTCATGTATAGATTTGATATTTATATAGTCACCTTATGAATTTCAGAATGAGTTATCTGATGTCAGGAAAAGTTGATATCAATAATCCAGACAACAAGGACCTACTGTATAGCACAGGGAACTATATTCAATATCTTGTAATAAACTATAATGGAAAAGAACCTGAAAAAAATATACATAAAACTGAATATATATGTATAACTGAATCACTTTGCTGTACACCTGAAACTAACACAACATTGTAAATCAACTATCAATTTTTTAAAAGGAAAGGAAAGGAAAAAAAATAATGCAGAAGTAATTTTTGTTTTTGTCTATATTTAACATGCTTTAGTATGTAATGTCACATATTATTTTAGTGAGCATATGTGCAAATGGAATTCTCTATTTCTTTTTATCATTAAAAGGGAGAAGCAGGACCTCCAGGTGCTCCAGGGCAGGATGGATCACGGGGTGAGCCTGTGAGTACCTTCTTGATTCAGTTCTAAAGGATGACGTCCTTCTCCTGTCATAAAATTCTTTGACTATTTAAGTTCTCCTCCCAGATGCCCTATGCTTGTTCAGTGACTTCCAGACTAGGATTGTAGAAGTTCTTTGTGGAATACTGTAAAATATTAAAATATTCAATCCTCTTTTACAAACTGGGAAGAGTTTTGCTAGCAGGAAGTTTATGTGATGAGTCTAAATTACAAAGTTCTAAAAAAAGACAAGCATGGTGCTGAGACAAGGAATTATGGCAGTGAGATAGTGGAGGTTATTTAGATACAATCTCTCCTCCTAAACCAGCAGATAGAAAACTGAGAGTTACTGAGTGAGACTTTATCCCCTCTCCCGCCCCACCCCATCAGCTCAGAGAAGGCAAGAAAAGATCCCTTATTCCTTTTTCTCTGAGTCCTCTGTCTTTCCTGCTGAATGGTGGAGAGGAAGCCAGGTTTGCTGTGCCAGGAGATGTACTCTGTTAGGAAAGTAATCAGTAGATTTTGTGTCTAAAGTTTGCCCATGTTATCTGTATATAATTCTTCTGGGCTGTACTCTCTTCCAACTAAGAACATATAGCATTATGTTATTCTGTTATTTTGACAATTAATGAAAACTTGGTTGTTAGTAATATATCTCATGAAGATTGATCTTTACCATTTATGAAAAAGCTTTGAAAACAGGAAAAAAAAGAAAGTTTATGTATTTGGTGATGCAAAGATATGAAGACTCTTGGGTTGGGTGTGGATGCTGGTTTTAAGTATTTGTAATGAGTGTTTTGGCCCCACTAAAAAGGATATATTTACTTTATATGTTCTATAATGTGGCAGCCAAGAAAATTAGTGGTGCTTAAGTTGGAAGGATGGACACTCTTAGGAAAAATGCTTTAAAGCTAATTAAACACAGCTTATAGTAGCCAGATGGTGATTCATTTCTGCATGCAGATTGGTAAATATGAACACTAACTCTTAGAATTCAAATTGAGGACAAAGGATGTATTTCATTGGGAAATGATTACATTACTTTAAAGCACAATTACATGTACATGCCTGTGCTTTGAAATTTAAAGGCTGCTATTGGTCAATCCTAAGAGTAATTTAGTCCTTAGGGTAATTTACATTCTAAGTGACAAATGATACCCAGTTGACTTCAATCCAGGTGATAAACTCAGTTCTAACACTTGCTGGATTTATTAGAATTTGTTTCAACTGTGTATCACTGTGTTTAAGGATTATAATCTTTTAGTCATTCATTCAATAAGCATTTACTGTCTGCTTTGTGCCAGACATTATATTAATTGAGGAGAAAATGAAGATGAATTTGTCAGGGTCCTGCCCTCAGGAGTCAGATGTGCCAATAGATGCAAATATCGTATAAATGTTATAGAGGGAGGTGCGGGAGGCTTGCAAAGTTGTAGGAGATGTATATGATGCTAAATGAGTTTTGGTACATCATTGAAAAGGATGCATTCTTCTTGTTTAATAACCATTTATTGAGATATGATTCACATACTACTGTATAAAATTTACCTATTTAAAAAGTATAAGGATACATTCTTAAACAAGATGTTCTCTTAGCCAAATTGTGGAGTATAAATAGGAGTTGTCTTCTTGTTTGCCCCCTAAGGCAGAAACCTGTAACATGTTCCAAAATACAGAAATGAAAGAAATCGTGATACTTTGGGAAAACTGAAATTACGTCAAATTGCTTAGGATAGATGGAGGGGGTGGGATAGCAATACTAGATGAGGTTGCAGGGGTAGGGAGAGGCCAAATCAAGAAAGGCCTTGTATGTCTGTGCTATTTGGACTTAAATCTGAGAGTAATTGGAGGCATTCAAAGGGTCTAAGTAGGGAAGCGAGGTGTTCAGATTTAGAAAGTTTTAGAGAGGTCACTTGACAGCAGAAAAGAGAATGGGTAAAGGGGGGCAGATGTGGAGGGCAGAGCCCAGCAGCAGGCCAGCTGAGCCCTGCCACCTCCACCTCCAGCTAAGGCAAGAATATTCAGAGTTGGGAAAGGGAGAGTGGGACTGATCTGAAATGAACTAAAAAAGCATCAGCAGAGCTCAGGGATCGATTGGATGTGGGTAACATGAAAAAAGATGACTCTCAAAGTCTTGCTGTGTGGATGGAGGCACAGGAAGACCAAGGAATAAACAAGAAATAGAGCAAGAGGAATTAATTTCGTCTGGGGAGGTGATCCTATGATATTTTCACGTGGGACAATAGCAAAGGCATTCAAATACGAGGACTATACTTTGCATCCTTAGAGTAGACATGGAAACATGGGGACTAATATAGTTCCGATGAGAAATGGTCAGATTCAAGACAGTTTTAGAAGAATTTCTGTGAATACTAGGTGTAGTAGGTTGAAAAGTGTTCCCCCCACCAGGATATCAGATCCCAATGACTAAAACTGATAAATGTTATCATATTTGAACAAAGAATATTTGCAGGTGTGATTAAATTAAGGGTCTTGGGGAGATTATCCTGGCTTGTCTGAAGGGAGGCTGATCTAATCAGTTGAAAGTCCTTAAGAGCAGAACTGAGGTTTCTCAGAGGAGGCAGTGAAATTGGAGTGATGTGGCTGCAAGTCAAGGAATGCTGCCAGAAGGCAGAAAAGGCAAGGGATGGATTCTCCCCTAGAGCCTCTGGGGGAGTACAGATTTCCATCCTCCAGAGCTGTGAGAGAATAACATTCTGTTGCTTTAAGCTACCAAGTTTCTGGAAACTTTTTACAGCAGCCATGGTAGACGAGTACACTGGGCTTCTCATCTAGTCTAATCTTTAACAATCATTTATGTAATGAATCTATGTAAAAAGCCTCTGAGACCTACTGATACATATCAAACTCTTTGTAGCACATGTGTTGATCAAAAATATTTGGACTTAAAGCAAGTAGATAAGCAGGTTTAAATGACAATTTGGTTAAATGTGAGACTCCTCAATCACTAATATTTTCTGATTCATCAGTTTGTTAAACTGTCATGTTTTGCAAAGCTTCTTTTGTCCACTTCATATTTTTCTACATCTTTGCATTATTCTATTTAGTAACTTTTAGCCCATATGTCTTCTCTGTACTATTATTCATCATATTGCAAAATTGGAACAACTTAAATGTCTGATACTTAATGTATTAGGTATGTAAACTGTCATGTAAAAATATAATACTCTATGAATATGTATGCATAAGGAAGGATCTACATGGCAAACATGTGGTTTAATCATGTTTTGGTTACTTTGTTTATTTCCAGCCATGTTGCTTTTTGATGTCTGTTATGTTCCATTTTTTGCTTGTCTGTGTTTTATTTTCTCCTGTGAGCATGCTATTGCTTTTGTAATACATTACTTAAAAATTAAGGCATGGCTTTTGAGTGTTGGGCAGTGTTTCTTTGTTTTTCAAACATATTAAGCTTGTCAGACTGCATTTCCATTTTTGTGCCAAGGAATGGAGAACCATCAGATTGCTTCAAGGAATGCTCAGTTGTTGGAAATGTGTCTTCCTAACTTGCAAAATCATTCTGATTTTACCTTGTGCAGTTAGGTGGATGGGGAGACAGGGCAATACAGGAGCAGCAGCACACCAAATTTACTCATAGTTGTAAAACAATAACTGCACACATTCATTTTTGATCAAATCCGCTTATCAACCAAATTATCACATTGAACAGCTACTTGGCTTGAGCCAGTGGTTGTTGACCAAGTTACCTGAACTGTCATCATTTCCCCTGATGTTCATCATAGCTGTTCTATGCTGGTCCAAGCCCGATGACGTCCTGTGTTTAGTGTAGCATTTCTTCTCAGGCGTCTGATCCATCAGATCCCTAGTTTTCTTTTTTTATTTTCCTTTTTTTTTTTTTTTTTTTTGGTGGTACGCGGGCCTCTCACTGTTGTGGCCTATCCCGTTGTGGAGCACAGGCTCCGGACGCGCAGGCTCATTGGCCCTCGCTTACGGGCCCAGCCGCTCCGCGGCATGTGGGATCTTCCCGGACCGGGGCACGAACCCGTGTCCCCTGCATCGGCAGGCAGACTCTCAACCACTGCGCCACCAGGGAAGCCCAATCCCTAGTTTTCTGATCACCAGCCCGCCCACTGTGCACAGGGCATGATGACTCATGGTGAAGACTTGTAGGCAGGACTTGGGTTCTACTCTTGGAGCTGAGATCCTTGGAGCCCCATGAAGAGAGAAAGGATGCCACATTTCCTGGACCTATAGAGGTGAGCACATCTTTCTTAGTTAAGGATGCCTTAAGTCATTTTATTTTGGACACTTTTGCTGTATCATTTTTCCAGGGATGCAGATGTGGGGATCACGGTACTGTATTTGAGGACATTGGCTCATAGAGGCTTTTGTTTCCTTCTCCTCATGCCTTTCAAATTCTTTAGAAAGGCATGCCTTTCTAAACCATAGCTTACACTTGTCTTTATGGTGTGTGTCAACTACTGAGGCAGTTCAAGTCGTCATTTAGTTAAGAGACAAGTAGATCTTTTCTTTAATCACCTTTTCTATGGTGCAATTATGTGATATGCCATGTTATGCATAGAGGTCAAAGGCATAAAATCCTTGGGGGAAGTCAATGTTGACTTGCTGTGGTGGTTTCCCACGTGGAATAATCTACTTTGTTACACTAGCTTTGTGGAGGTGTCTTTATTTACCCACTTCACTGTATTTTTTTATTTCGATTGAGGAGAAAGGTAGGAGGAAGAAGCCCCACTAGTTGTGATGCTGTTCTTACTTGATTTGCAATTGTATGGCAAGCTTTTTAAAGTCGGTACATGTTTGTAAGATTTTTTTTCCCACTCCTCTTTCAGGAACCAGGAGGGGCACATCTTCCGTATGTGTTGAGTGAAAGAACCTTAACCTGATATCTGCCATTAGGAATTTCATATGGCACTTAGTGTGAAGGCAGCCCACATTTAACAACTAAGAAAATTTGGAAAATTCAATTGTATTTATTATTGTAATAATGCTAGTTCCAGGGTTATGTTTTAAAACCTGATTGAGAATAACTCTTAGAATGCATTTTGAATTAAACAGTGTAAATATCCAGTTTATTTACAGGAGTGACTACATTTGTAAGCAATATCTACAACTTTTTGGTCTCCCAAAGCATGGCATTTGGCATTGTCATGACTGCAAAAATATTATATGTTTTTCTTTAACCTTACTAAGTAACTGTTGGCCCATTATCTGTACAAATTAATCAAGTCCCACTAGGTTTACTTATGGATCTGTTTCTTTTCTACCATGAATGATTTTATTGATATAGTAAAAGCAGACCACCATCAAATGACTTTAAAAAGCAACATCATGGATTTTAAATTTAGAAGCTCAGTGCCTATGGTACTGATCATTGTTTTACTGTTGTTCTGAAGAAATCTTTTTAACTGTGATCATTGTAAAACCATTAATAAGCATTAAAGGAATACTTATATGAATCTTCTTTATTCATTTCTTTGTAATTTGAAAGAGGCTTTATTGAACCTTGAAATGACAAGAGGAATTAATTCAATCGAACGTATAAAATGATGCATGATTAATTCTCAGAACAGGTGACATATCCTCTGAGTCAATAGAATGTTATTGCTGCTTCCAGGGGCTCTGTGTTCCCGTTGGCATGGGGATTGATGATGCCCATCTCTGTTTTGAAGAGAGTGGGTGAGAGGAAAATTGGTACAAGATATTGAGTCTAGATTTCAAGCTTTTAGGACTTCGACTTTAAAATTATGTTCTGTAGTCATATGGGGGCCAGGGGTGGTTTTGCACACTTTCATTAAAAACCTTTGGTATAAGGTCCTTATACGATATTCTTGAACTAGTCCAAATACGTTCTCCATTTTCAAAACATGAAAATACATGATTAACAAAACAGTGTTGTTCAAGACAAGGCATATTTTATTTTAATACTCGGTTCATGATCCATATAGATGGCTATGTTAGCAGATGAAATTAGAGAGTTTTGCACTCAATCTACTTTCATGAGTGTGGAAATTATGTTTTTTTTATATGATTTGATTAATGTACCCTTTGGTAACTAGATTGTTTCATTCTAAAGATCTCTTTCTTGGTTTTTATGTTTAAAAAATATTTTCAAAATGCTTCAGTGTGTACCACACTGAACACTACACAAATGTTTGATGCCTTTGAAAGTTGACACCAGAAAATCACTGATGTTCTAGGTGTGTTTAAGTGATGTAAAAACACAGATGGGGAATTTCTGGGAAAGAGCACTTGAAAATTTTTGCTTATATCAAAATACATTTTTATTTCTGAGAATCAGGGAGGCATCTAATAATTAGGTAACTGATTGCCAATAGTTCTAGATACTTAGATATCTATAAAATGACTTTTGTAACTTTGAATACTGAACTGAAGTGTTCCATTTTTTGAAGTAGAAATAGTTAAGTCATAGGTGTGTTACTTGGTTTTAATTTTGTTTCTTTAAAAGATTACGGCTTTGAAATGCTTTTGGCAAAGATACACACTTTGGGGGTTGTAGGAAAAAAACAAACATGGTATGTTTTAACAAAAGATTATATTAATCACGAGTAGACTAGTATTTATGAATACATTCCAGAAGTTCTGTAGTACTCTAATGGTTCACAATGAATTTAATCCAATGGAAATTATCAACACGAGATAGAATATAAATTTCTTTTAGTAAGTAATTAGAACATAGGCACTAGACTTTTTCAATGAAAATATTTCTTGCAAATGAAATATAAAGAGTAATTTGATGAACTAAAATTAAACCAGGGGAAAGGAGTTGAATGATGATTTATTTGTTCTAAGAACTATGAATAATTTCTTTGTTGTGATAGAATTTGCTTCCTTTCTGCTATCTACATAAAAAGAAGGCACTTACTTGGTGGATTTAGGTGAAATGTGAAGAACTTCTGAACAATGTATCTCAAAAAGGGATTGAAACCGCCAGTAGAGAGCTTTAAAATTGTTGCAGATTCTTATTGAGACGTGTAGTCAGGTGCTAATATTTGCTGAACAATCACAGAATGTACAGCATTGTACCAGGTAGTTTTGGATGGGACATTTATTCTCCAGTTAGAGAAGTAGAAAATTCACTCAAGAAACATACTGTACAGAGGTGTATATCAAAATCCTACAGTGGATTAAGACTCTTAAAAGCCATTAAAGACAAGTGAAGTTAAGGGCTTCCCTGGTGGCACAGTGGTTGGGAGTCCGCCTGCCGATGCATGGGACACGGGTTCGTGCCCCGGTCCGGGAAGATCCCACATGCCGCGGAGCGGCTGGGCCCGTGAGCCATGGCCGCTGAGGCTGCGCATCCAGAGCCTGTACTCCGCAACGGAAGAGACCACAACAGTGAGAGGCCTGCGTACCGCAAAAAAAAAAAAAAAAAGACAAGTGAAGTTAATCATGAAAGGCAGACTATTAAGATTTTTGATGAAGGTTTAAAGACTGGTAGGAAAATGAACTGTAGTAGTTTTTAACCAGAGGCATATGTAAATTATAAGAAAATTCAATTGGTAGAAAATTATAAATCAAACAAGAAAACACCTTGATAACTATCCTAGCTTAACCCTCAACACAAATAATTTTCAAGGGAGCCTTAAAAAAAATAGAGAGCACTGTGATTCAGAGAACTTTAGCCAGAATCACCAGAGGTGGCTATTAAAATTCAGTTTCCTGGGCCCATCCCCATCCTAATGATTCAGAATCAGGGACTGAATCACAGGAAACTGCATTGGTTTTTTTTTTTAAACATCTTTATTCCAGTATAATTGCTGTACAATGGTGTGTTAGTTTCTGCTTTAAAACAAAGTGAATCAGTTATACATATACATATGTTCCCATATCTCTTCCCTCTTGCGTCTCCCTCCCTCCCACCCTCCATATCCCACCCCCCTAGGTGGTCACAAAGCACTGAGCTGATCTCTCTGTGCTATGCGGCTGCTTCCCACTTGCTATCTACTTTACGTTTGGTAGTGTATATATGTCCATGCCACTCTCTCACTTTGCCACAGCTTACCCTTCCCCCTCCCCATATCCTCAAGTCCATTCTCTAGTAGGTCTGTGTCTTCATTCCCATCTTGCCCCTAGGTTCTTCATGACTTTTTTTTTTTCTTAGATTCCATATATATGTGTTAGCATACGGTATTTGTTTTTCTCTTCTGACTTCACTCTTTATGACAGATTATACGTCCATCCATCTCACTACAAATAACTCAATTTCGTTTCTTTTTATGGCTGAGTAATATTCTACTGTATATATGTGCCACATCTTCTTTATCCATTCATCTGTTGATGGACACTTAGGTGGCTTCCATGTCCTGGATATTGTAAATAGAGATGCAATGAACATTTTGGTACATGACTCTTTTTGAATTATGGTTTTCTCAGGGTATATGCCCAGTAGTGGGATTTCTGGGTCATATGGTAGCTCTATTTTTAGTTTTTTAAGGAACCTCCATACTGTTCTCCATCATGGCTATATCAATTTACATTCCCACCAACAGTGCAAGAGGGTTCCCTTTTCTCCACACCCTGTACAGCATTTATTGTTTGTAGACTTTTTGATGATGGCCATTCTGACCAGTGTGAGATGATATCTCATTGTAGTTTTGATTTGTATTTCTCTAATGATTAATGATGTTGAGCATTCTTTCATGTGTTTGTTGGAAGGCTGTATATCTTCTTTGGAGAAATGTCTATTTAGGTCTTCTGCCCATTTTTGGATTGGGTTGTTTGTTTTTTTGATACTGATCTGCATGAGCTGCTTGTAAATTTTGGAGATTAATCCTTTGTTAGTTGCTTCATTTGCAAATACTTTCTCCCATTCTGAGGGTTGTCTTTTCGTCTTGTTTATGGTTTCCTTTGCTGTGCAAAAGCTTTGAAGTTTCATTAGGTCCCATTTGTTTATTTTCTTTTTATTTCCATTTCTCTAGGAGGTGGGTCAAAAAGGATCTTGCTGTGATTTATGTCATAGAGTGTTCTGCCTATGTTTTCCTCTAAGAGTTTGATAGTTTCTGGCCTTACATTTAGGTCTTTAATCCATTTTGAGTTTATTTTTGTGTATGCTGTTAGGGAGTGTTCTAATTTCATTGTTTTACATGTAGCTGTATAGTTTTCCCACCACCACTTATTGAAGAGGTTATCTTTTCTACACTGTATATTCTTGCCTCCTTTATCAAAGATAAGGTGACCATATGTGCATGGGTTTATCTCTGGGCTTTCTATCCTGTTCCATTGATCTATATTTCTGTTTTTGTGCTAGTACCATACTGTTTTGATTACTGTAGCTTTGTAGTATAGTCTGAAGTCAGGGAGCCAGATTCCTCCAGCTCCGTTTTTCTTTCTCAAGATTGCTTTGGCTTTTCAGGGTCTTTTGTGTTTCCATACAAATTGTGAAATTTTTTGTTTTAGTTCCGTGAAAAATGCCAGAGGTAGTTTGATAGGGATTGCATTGAATCTGTAGATTGCTTTGGGTACTATACTCATTTTCACAATGTTGATTCTTCCAATCCAAGAACATGGTATATCTCTCCATCTATTTGTATCATCCTTAATTTCTTTAATCAGTGTCTTATAATTTTCTGCATACAGGTCTTTTGTCTCCTTGGGTAGGTCTATTCCTAGATATTTTATTCTTTTTGTTGCAATGGTAAATGGGAGTGTTTCCTTCATTTCACTTTCAGATTTTTCATCATTCGTATATAGGAATGCTGAAGATTTCTGTGCATTAATTTTGTATCCTGCTACTTTACCAAATTCATTGATTAGCTCTAGTAGTTTTCTGGTAGCATCTTTAGGATTCTCTATGTATAGCATCATGTCATCTGCAAACAGTGACAGACTTACCTCTTCTTTTCCTATTTGGATTCCTTTTATTTCTTTTTCTTCTCTGTTTGCTGTGGATGAAACTTCCAAAACTATGTTGAATAATAGTGGTGAGAGTAGGCAACCTTGTCTTTTCCTGATCTTAGTGTAAATGGTTTCAGTTTTTCACCATTGAGGATGATGTTGGCTGTGAGTATATTGTATATGGCCTTTATTATGTTGAAGAAAGTTCCCTCTATGCTTACTTTCTGGAGGGTTTTTATCATAAATGGGTGTTGAATTTTGTTCAACAAAATTGTTGAATGCTTCCTCTGCATCTATTGAGATGATCATATGGATTTTCTCCTTCAGTTTGTTAATATGGGGTATCAGATTGATTGATTTACGTATATTGAATAATCCTTGCATTCCTGGGATAAACCCCACTTGATCACAGTGTATGATCCTTTTAATATGCTGTTAGATTCTGTTTGCTAGTATTTTGTTGAGGATTTTTGCATGTATGTTCATCAGCGATATTGGCTTGTAGTTCTCTTTCTTTGTGACATCTTTGGTTTTAGTATCAGGGTGATGGTGGCCTCATCGAATGAGTTTGGGAGTGTTCCTTCCTCTGCTATATTTTGGAAGAGTTTGAGAAGGATAGGTGTTAGCTCTTCTCTAAATGTTTGATAGAATTCACCTGTGAAACCATCTTGTCCTGGGCTTTTGTTTGTTGGAAGATTTTTAATCACAGTTTCAATTTCAGTGCTTCTGATTGGACTGTTCATATTTTCTATTTCTTCCTGATTCAGTCTCGGCAGGTTGTGCATTTCTAAGAATTTGTCCATTTCTTCCAGGTTGTCCATTTTATTGGCATACAGTTGCTTGTAGTAATCTCTCATGATCATTTGTATTTCTGCAGTGTCAGTTGTTACTTCTCCTTTTTCATTTCTAATTCTATTGATTTGAGTCTTCTCCCTTTTTCTCTTGATGAGTCTGGCTAATGGTTTATCAATTTTGTTTATCTTCTCAAAGAACCAGCTTTTAGTTTTATTCATCTTCACTATTGTTTCCTTCATTTCTTTTTCATTTATTTCTGATCTGATCTTTATGATTTCTTTCCTTCTGCTGACTTTGGGGTTTTTTTTTGTTCTTCTTTCTCTAATTGCTTTAGGTGTAAGGTTAGGTTGTTTATTTGAGATGTTTCTTGTTTCTTAAGGTAGGATTGTATTACTATAAACCTCTTAGAACTGCTTTTGGTGCATCCCATAGGTTTGGGGTTGTCCAGTTTTCATTGTCATTTGTTTGTAGGTTTTTTTTTTTTTTAAAGAAGATGTTGGGGGTAGGAGTTTGTTAATTAATTAATTTATTTTTGCTGTGTTGGGTCTTCGTTTCTATGTGAGGACTTTCTCAAGTTGTTGCAAGCGGGGGCCACTCTTCATCCCGGTGTGTGGGCCTCTCACTATCGCGGCTTCTCTTGTTGCGGAGCACAGGCTCCAGACGTGCAGGCTCAGTAGTTGTGGCTCACGGTCCCAGCCGCTCCGCAGCATGTGGGATCTTCCCGTACTGGGGCACGAACCCATGTCCCCTGCATCGGCAGGCGGACTCTCAACCACTGCACCACCATGGAAGCCCCGGAAAAGATACTTGATACGATTTCAGTTTTCTTAAATTTACCAAGGCTTGATTTGTGGCCCAAGATATGATCTATCCTGGAGAATGTTCCATGAGCACTTGAGAAGAATGTTTATTCTGTTGTTTTTAGATGGAATGTCCTATAAATATCAATTCAAATATCAATTCAATATCAAGTCCATCTTGTTTAATATATCTTTTAAAGGTTGTGTTTCCTTATTTATTTTCATTTTGGATGATCTGTCCATTGGTGAATGTGGGGTGTTAAAGTCCCCTACTATGATCGTGTTACTGTTGACTTCCCCTTTTATGGCTGTTAGTATTTGCCTTATATATTGAGGTGCTCCTATGTTGGGTGCATAAATATTTACAATTGTTATATCTTCTTCTTGTATTGATCCCTTGATCATTTTGTAGTGTCCTTCTTTGTCTCTTGTAATAGTCTTTTAAAGTCTATTTTGTCTGATATAAGAATTGCTACTCCAGCTTTCTTTTGATTTCCATTAGCATGGAATATCTTTTTCCATCCCCTCACTTTCAGTCTGTATGTGTCCCTAGGTCTGAAGTGGGTCTTTTGTAGACAGCATATATATGGTTCTTGTTTTTGTATCCATTCAGCCAGTCAATGTCTTTTGGTTGGAGCATTTAATCCATTTACATTTAAGGTAATTAGTGATATGTATGTTCCTATTACCATTTTCTCAATTGTTTTGGGTTTGTTATTGTAGGTCTTTTCCTTCTCTTGTGTTTCCTGCCTAGAGAAGTTCTTTTAGCATTTGTTGTAAAGCTGGTTTGGTGGTGCTGAATTCTCTTAGCTTTTGCTTGTCTATAAAGATTTTTATTTCTCCATGTAATCTGAATGAGATCCTTGCTGGGTAGAGTAATCTTGGTTGTAGGTTTTTCTCCTTTGTCACTTTAAATATGTCCTGCCACTCCCTTCTGGCTTGCAGAGTTTCTGCTGGAATATCAGCTCTTAACCTTATGGGGATTTCCTTGTGTGTTATTTGTTGTTTTTCCCTTGCTGCTTTTAATATATTTTCTTTCTATTTAAGTTTTGATAGGTTGATTAGTATGTGTCTTGACATGTTTCTCCTTGGATTTATTCTCTATGGGACTCTCTGTGCTTCCTGGATTTGATTAACTATTTCCTTCCCATATTAGGGAAATTTTCAACTATAATCTCTTCAAATATTTTCTCAGTCCCTTTCTTTTTCTCTTCTTCTTCTGGGACCCATATAATTAGAATGTTGGTGCATTTAATGTTGTCCCAGAGGTCTCTGAGACTGTCCTCAATTCTTTTCATTTTTTTTTCTGCTGTGCAGTAGTTATTTCCACTATATTATCTTCCACATCACTTATTCATTCTTCTGCCTCAGTTATTCTGCTATTGATCCCTTCTAGAGAATTTTAAATTTCATTTACTGTGTTATTCCTCACCGTTTGTTTTCTCTTTAGTTCTTCTATGTCCTTGTTAAATGTTTCTTGTATTTTCTCTATTCTATTTCCAAGATTTTGTATTATCTTTACTATCATTATTCTGAATTCTTTTTCAGGTAGACTGCCTATTTCCTCTTCATTTGTTAGGTCTGGTGGGTTTTGGCCTTGCTCCTTCATCTGCTGTGTGTTTCTCTGTCTTCTCATTTTGCTTAACTTTCTGTGTTTGGGGTTTCCTTTTCTCAGGCTGCTGGCTCATAGTTCCCGTTGTTTTTGGTGTCTGTCCCCAGTGGCTAAGGTTGGTTCAGTGGGTTGTGTAAGCTTCCTGGTGGAGGGGGCTAGTGCCTGTGTTCTGGTGGATGAGACTGGATCTTGTCTTTCTGGTGGGCAGGTCCATGTCTGGTGGTGTGTTTTGGGGTGTCTCTGGCTTTGTTATGATTTTAGGCAGCCTCTCTGCTAATGGATGGGGTTGTTTTCCTATCTTGCTAGTTGTTTGGCATAGGATGTCTAGCACTGTAGCTTGCTGGTCCTTGAGTGAAGCTGGGTCTTGGTGTTGAGATGGAGATCTCTGGGAGATTTTCGCCGTTTGATATTACGTGGAGGTGGGAGGTCTCTTGTGGACCAGTGTACGAACTTGGCTCTCCCACCTCAGAGGCATAGCCCTGATGCCTGGCTGGAGCACCAAGAGCCTTTCATCCACACGGCTCAAAATAAAAGGGAGAAAAAAAAGAAAGAAAGAAGATAAAATAAAATAAAAAAAGTAAAATAACATAAAATAAAGTTATTAAAATAAAAATAATTATTAAAAAATATTTTTAAGTAATTAAAAAAACAAACACAGAGAGAACCCTAGGACAAATGGTAAAAGCAAAGCTATAAAGACAAAATCACACACAGAAGCATACACATTCACAGTCAGAAAAAGAGAAAAGTGGGGAAAAAAAAATATATATGTATATATATATCTTTGCTCCCAAAGTCCACCTCCTCAATTTGGGATGATTCGTTGTCTATTCAGGTATTCCACAGATGCAGGGTACATCAAGTTGATTGTGGAGATTTAATCCGCTACTCCTGAGCCTGCTAGGAGAGATTTCCCTCTCTCTCCTTTGCTCGCACAGCTCCTGGGGTTCAGCTTTGGATTTGGACCCGCCTCTGCGTGTAGGTCGCCTGAGGGCGTCTGTTCTTCTCTCAGACAGAACTGGGTTAAAGGAGCAGCTGATTCGGTGGCTCCGCCTCACTCAGGCCGGGGGGATGGAGGGGTACAGATGCGGGGAAAGCCTGCATCGGTAGAGGCCAGCGTGACGTTGCCCCCGCCTGAGGCACACCACACGTTCTCCCGGGGAAGTTGGCCCTGGATCACGGGACCCTGGCAGTGGCAGGCTGCACAGACTCCCGGGAGGGGAGGTGTGGATAGTGAACTGTGCTTGCACATAGGCTTCTTGGTGGCTGCAGCAGCAGCCTTAGCGTCCCATGCCCATCTCTGGGATCCACGCTGATAGCCGTGGCTCGCACCCATTTCTGGAGCTCCTTTAAGCGGCACTCTGAATCCCCTCTCCTCACCCACCAGGTAACAAAGAGGCAAGAAAAAGTCTCTTGCCTCTTCGGCAGGTCCAGACTTTTTCCTGGACTCCCTCCCGGCTAGCCGTGGTGCACTAACCCCTTCAGGCTGTGTTCACGCTTGCTTCCAGTCCTCTCCCAGCGCTCCGACCGAAGCCCGAGCCTCAGCTCCCAGCCCCGCCTGCCCCGGCGGGTAAGCAGACAAGACTCGGCCTGGTGAGTGCCGGTCGACACCGATCCTCTGTGCAGGAATCCCCCCGCTTTGCCCTCTGCACCCCTGTTGCTGTGCTCTCCTTCGCGGCTCTGAAGTTTCCCCCCTCCGCCACCCGCAGTCTCCTCCCACGAAGGGGCTTCCTAGTGTATGGAAACCTTTACTCCTTCACGGCTCCCTCCCACTGGTGCAGGTCCCGTCCCTATCCTTTAGTCTCTTTATTTTTTCTTTTGCCCTACCCGGTACGTGGGGAGTTTCTTGCCTTTTGGGAGGTCTGAGGTCTTCTGCTAGCATTCAGTGGGTGTTCTATAGGAGCAGTTCCATGTGTAGATGTAGTTCTGATGTATTTGTGGAGAGTAAGGTGATCTCTGCGTCTTACTCTTCCGCCATCTTGAAACTCCTGCTCGGCAACTGCATTGTTAATGGCTTCCCTATGTGGGTCTGATGTAAAGTTTAATAACTAGTGAAATTTAGGCTATGTTACAGAATGATCAAAAAAGAGGAATATGAAGGTAGTAGAAAGACAAAAGTCACCTACTCGAGTAGGTTAATTAATGTCACTAAATTTAATTTTAGTGACATTGGTAGAGGAAAATGGAATCATGATATCTTATTATCCTTTTAGGCCATATGTGCTTTAATATCTTTCTGTGGCTAAATAAACTTCAATATTGCCATAAATGAGACTAAGAAATTATATTTCCAAATAGATTCAGTTCTCTTGGTATGTTTAAAGTACCTTATTCATTTTTGACAAACTCACAATTCTGTGTTGTACAACAAAGATGCATCTATATGCAATTGAACAAGACTAAATTTGTTTATATGAGGATAGATAAAGATAGGAATTTGGTCATTTAAATTTGTTTTATTATATCTTCAATTTTACATGAGTTTTTAGGCTATCAATTTTCCTGGAAATTTACTTTAAATATTATGTAGTATTTAAAGATATAACAATCTTTAGATCTGATGTATTAACATTTTTATTTGGGTAAAGTTAACCACTCTTACTGTAGGGAAATAGGTACATTCTCCCTGGTAAGGCTAATCTTGTCAAATGCCAAATTCCTAGCCTTTTTTTTTTTTTTTTTATGAAAGAAGTTGCTTCTTAAACACAGTGTTGTCCTTTCCTAAGAAATATTGATGCCTTTGTCTAACAGTGTATCCTTAGCAATGTGTGAAAAATTGTCCGTGGAAATAACCTCCCAAGGCATGAAAACTAAGCAAATGTGTTATTAGTCTCTGAGGTCACAAGTGTGAGTCATGTTAAGACGCTTCCAGCATTGATCTTCCAGCTTGCAGTATACTTCTTGCTCGTTGTTTTAGATTTTTTGTTATTTTTCTTTTAAGCAAATGATAGCTACAACCATGAAAAGACTTGAAAGACTGATGTTTAACGATAGTTTCTTGGATGACTTAAGTGTGAGGAAAAAAAATCTGAGAATTTTTTGAAAGATAAAAATTTTACAGGTTAACTATTATTTATTGTACATTTTAATTATATTTTATTCTATAGTTATATTTATTCTTTTTATTTATTATTTATATTATTTATTATACATTCTTATTTATTTAACTGCTCTTAAATGGGCAAAAAATAAAGAAGTTGTGTGGTAAGTTTGAAAATCTGCCTTCACTTACCCAAATCCTATTCCCATCACCAAAGATAATAATGAATGTTACTCATTCAAAGAGGTTCTTTCTAAACTTTTTCTTTGCATATGCAATGAAAGAAGATTAGAAGTAAAGTTGAAAATATTTTTTAAAAATACATAAATAAAGCACACATTTTTTAAATAAAAATTGTGTCCACTGAAACTTTAACTTCACAATATTATGGGCATTCTACCCTATCTGGTTATAAAAGAAAATATAAAATCAATCTCATGTCATTTTGTTTAAGCATGGATGCATTTCATTCAACTTCTATTGATGTCACGTATGTTTTCCTTGCCTGAGGCCACAGTCAGCCCCCAAATTTTTCTTCTTTTAGGATTAGGGTTAGGGTTTTATTGCATAAAAAAGGTTATGCAATATTTTGGGGAAGGAAGTATTCCTGTAAGTCGAATTTATGACTTCAAAATATAGCCTATGCTTTATTCCTGATTTTAAGCAGGAATATCTAGTGTTTCATCAAGTATGATGTTTACAATTGGTTTCTGATTGATTCAGATTCAGGTTTACAAAGTTCTGTTATATTAGTAAGAGTTTTCACTAAATAATGCATGATAAATTTTACAAAATGCATTTTTAGTATCTTTTGAGAAGATTGTGTATTGTTCTTCCTCTAAATTATTAATATAGTAACTTGCATGAACATAACATTGATTGGATATACTTCTTGATGTTCAACACTCATTGCATCCTGAAACAAGCCCTATTTAATCATGCTTTACTTTTGTTCATGTGCTGCTATATTTGATTTACTAACATTACAGTAACTCCATTTGCACTTGTATTAACAAATTAGTTTAGCTTGTAGATTTCTTTTTTAGATATTATTCCTGACTGGTTTTGTTATTAGGGTTATGATGGTCTCATAATTTGGATTTCGATGAGCTCCATCTTTTTTAATGCCCTGGATAAGTTTAAATAACATGGAAACTATCTGGTCCTAGGATATCAGATAATATTTCTGTGGTAGGGAAAATAATGACTCCCCCTCCCCCAAAAAAATATCCATATCATAATCCCTGGAACCCTGGAGCATGTGAATATGTTACCCTATATGGTAAATGAACATTGCAGATATAATTAAGGTTAATGACCTTGAGAGGAGGATATTATCTTGGATTATCTATGGGCCCAAACTATTCATGACTAATTAAACGTGGAAGAAGCTGAATGAGGAATGGGTCAAAAACATTCAACTTGAGAAGGACCTGACCGGCCATTGCTGGTGTTGAAGATGGAGGAAGGGGCCATGAACCAAAGAATGTGGATGCCTCCAGAAGCTGGGAATGGCGCTCTGCTTGCAGCCTTCGAGAAAACGGAGACTTTGGTCCCTTCAACTGCAAGGAATTAAATTCTGCCAGTAACCTGAATGGACAGGAAATAGATTCTTCCCTAGAGACTTCAGAAAGCTGTGCAGCCTTGCCAACTCCTTGAATTTAGCTCCGTGCTGGACTTGTGACCTACAGAACTGTAAGAAAATAAATGTGTGTTGTTGTACTTTTCATGGGTTAATAGAAAAGTAATATGAGTTCCTTAAATTTTTTTCCTTAAGTGAATCTATCATCTCATTATTTTTCAATAGGAAAAATGGAGATATGTATTACATAAACATAAAAAGATTCACAATGGGCTGAGTTACACAATGAAAAATACAGTGATTTAGATGTAACAGTATAGATAGACATAATATTTCAAAAATATGAGGTTATAGAAGTTAGCAAATTAGGTACAATTTTCAAATAATTGGTTATTTACTTTTTACCATATAAATTAACTAAGGTTAAAAATTCATCTGTTTGTTTTCTTCATCAAATTAGCTTCACCTTTGATTTGGTGTTTTAAAATATTTTTGTTTGGTGACTTCTATCATATGTGAAATTGCAAAAAACTTAAAACAATTTGCAGATTTCTCTGAAAAATGGCGTACAACTTCTACTTAGTTACTGAGTCAGCTAGAAAGGTCTTTGAAACATCCATTTTCAGTTTTCTCCTTAAGGAGAAATTCACCATGATTTGTTTTGAGTTATACAGTAACATTCCATGGACCCAAAAGTATACTCTGCACTTTTCAGGTTTTCGGAGGGTCAAAGTTAACTTTAGAACAACTCTGGTATGATTTTGGAGTTTTTTTTCAAGTGGAATTGTTTTTCAGTTTTACATACATCTACATGCATATGTTCCTTTAACTCACTAAAGTACTTCATGTGCTTGATCTCAGTTGACCGATGTAAAGGGGTAAATTACTTTCCCAGATTTGGGGGTTCAGGGCAGTTATGTGACTTTCCCACTATATGGCAGTGCAGATTCTGTCCCTGGCACTCTCAGTCCTCTTCCCCACATCCTCTGGGTTTTCAGGTATGTTATTTTAATTTGCTAAACATTTTTCTTTTTTTTCTTGTCTTGAAAAATGATATTTTTACAACAGCAAAATTGGTTAGAATATCTTCTTGGCTTTAATAAAAAATAGGAGATTGGGATTAACATATACACACTACTATATATAAAATAGATAACTAACAAGGACCTACTGTATAGCACAGGGAACTCTACTCAATATACTGTAATAACCTGTATGGGAAAAGAATCTGAAAAAGAATATATATATATATATATATGTATATACATATATACACACACATATATACACACATACACATATATATATATACACACACACACACACACACGTGTATCTTCACTTTGCTGTACACCTGAAATTAACACAACATTGTAAATCAACTACATTCCAATAAAAATTTAAAAAGAAAAAAAAATGTAGAGATGACTTTAAGTGCAAAAGAGAAATGCAAGTAACATGAAGCAACTTTGCATGACTACCAGGTAGTCTTCCTTCCTATGATAGCCCTGGTCTCATTCTGTAACTTACTATGTCAAACTGGTGGTACTTCTGTTGTCTATAAACACAAGTAGGTCAAAAATATTTACCAAGGCATTTTCTATTAAAGTTATTTATCTTCGGGTAATTTGGGCCCAGTCCCATCTGAGTCCTTGTCTGTAGGCTGGGGAGAATAAATTCACCCATTATTACTTAGGTTATTTTTTTCCCCTTAAAGATGAAAGGGAGTAGTAAAACTGTATTAAAGTATTAAAGGGATAGTAAAACTGGTAATTTCCTTATTAAGGATTTATTGCAAGTACTTGTATATTGGTTTCTTTTTGGTCTGGCAGCTATGATTTTGAATTACTTCTCTTTAGAGTTATCTTACCACAAAATAATCTTTTGTACATCATTCATGATGATCTGTCAGTTAGTGTGGAATTTAAAAAAATTGGAAAACATTGTGGACTTACATGTTTGAAGCTTTTAGCCATATTTCTTCCTGAAAAAATAGTAATGAAATATACTTACGATGTTTAAAAAGCAAAAGTTATTATAGTATTTTTCCCTTTTAAAAAATGAAGTATAGTTGACATGGAATATTACATTAGTTTCAGGTGTACAATATCAATATACTATATTACTATTAGACATTTATGTACATTATGAGTTGATAACCACAATAAGTCTAATAACCATTCATCACCATACCAAGTTATTACAACATTATTGACTACATTCCCTGTGCTGTACAATATATCCCCACATCCCTGTGGTTTATTTATTTTATAACTCAAAGTTTGGGACCCTTAATCCCCTTCACCTACTTTGCTCAGCACCCCACCTCTCCCCTCTGCTGACCACCACTTTGTTTTTTGTATCTATGAGAATTTTTATGTTTTGTTTAGTTTGTTCATTTGTTTTGTTTTAAGATTCCTTGTATAAGTGAAATCATATGATATTTGTCTTTCTCTGTCTGACTTATTTCACTTTAGCATAATACTCTCCAGGTCCATCCATGTTGTTGCAAATGGCAAGATTCCATTCTTTGCTTGTAGCTGAGTAATATTCCATTGTGTACACATACCACAACTTCTTTATCCATTCATCTATTTATGGGCACTTAGGTTGCTTCCACATCTTGGCTGTTGTAAATAATGCTGCTGTGAACAAAGGGATGCATATATCTTTCCAAATTAGTGTTTTTGTTTTCTTTGGATAAATACCCAGAAATGGAAGTGCTGGATCATATGGTAATCTATTTTTAATTTTTTGAGGAACCTCAATACTCTTCTCCATGGTGAGTGCACCAATTTACATTCCTACCAACAGTGCACAAGGGTTCCCTTTTCTCCACATCCTTACCAACAGTTATTTTTTGTCTTTTTTGTAATAGCCATTCTGACAGGTGTGAAGTGATATCTCATTATGATTTTGATTTGCATTTCCCTGATGTTTAGCGATGTTGAGCATCTTTTTATGTGTCTGTTGGTCTTTCTTGGAAAAATGTCTATTCAGGTCCTCTTCCAATTTTTTAAATGCATTATTTACTTCTTTTGGTGTTGAGTTGTATGAGTCCTTTGCATATTTTGGATATTAACCCCTTATCACATATATAATTTGCAAATATCTTCTCCCATTCAGTAGGTGACATTGTCAATTTGTTGATGGTTTCCTTCTGTGCAAAAGCTTTTTAGTTTGATATAGTCTCATTTGTTTATTTTTGCTTTTGTTGCCCTTACTTGAGGAGACAGGTCCAAACAAATATTGCCAGGACCAGTGTCAAAGAGCTTACTGCCTTTGTTTCCTTCTAGGAGTTTTATGGTTTCAGGTCTTACATTTAAGTCTTTAATCCATTTCCAATTCATGGTGTAAGAAAGTGGTCCACTTTGATTATTTTTCATGTAGCTGTACAGTTTCCCAATATCAGTTATTGAAGAGGCTTTCTTTTCCCCACTATATTCTTGACTCCTTAGTTGTAAATTAATTGACCATGTAAGTGTGGGTTTCTTTCTGGGCTCTTTTGTGCCAGTACCACACTGTTATGATTACCATAGCTTTCCAGTACAGTTTGAAATCAGGGAGCATGATACCTCCAGCTTTGTTCTTCTTTCTTAAGATTGCTTCAGCTATTCGGGGTCTTTTGTGATTCCATGTAAATTTTGTTTGTCATATATGGCCTTTCTTACGTTAAGATATGTTCCCTCTATAACCACTTTTTATAGATAGGAACATTTGTTCATTTACATTTTTGTGTGTGTGTGTGGTACGCGGGCCTCTCACTGTTGTGGCCTCTCTGGTTGCAGAGCACAGGCTCTGGAGGCGCAGGCTCAGAGGCCATGGCTCACGGGCCCAGCCGCTGCATGGCATGTGGGATCTTCCCGAACCGGGGCACGAACCTATGTCCCCTGCATCAGCAGGCGGACTGTCAAACACTGCGCCACCAGGGAAGCCCCTTTGTTCATTTACATTTAAAGTAATTATTGATAGGTATACTTATTGCCATTTGGTTAATTGTTTTCTGGTTGTTTTTATAGTTCTTCTCTGTTTCTTCCTCTCTTGTCTCTTCCCTTTGGATTTGATGGCTTTCTTTAGTGTTATGTTTGCATTTCTTTTTATTTTCTGTGTATCTCTTACAGGTTTTTGGTTTGTATTTACCATGAAGTTCATATATAACAACGTATGTATATAGCAGTCTATTTTAAGTTGATGGTTGCTCAAGTTGGAGCACATTCAAAAAGCACTACATTTTTACTCCCCCAACCATGTTTTATGTTTTTGATGTCATATTTTACATCTTTTTATTTTGTGTATCACTTAACTATTTTAGATATTATGATTTCACTGCTTTTGTCTTTAAAATTCATACTAGCTTTATAGTCGGTTGATCTACTACCTTTACTATGTTTGCCTTTAACAGTGAGATTGTTTTTCTTTCATAATTTTCCTGTTTCTAGTGATGACCTTTTTTTTCCTATTTAAAGAAGTCCCTTTAGCATTTCTTGTAAGGTTGATTTAGTGGTGATGAACTCTGTTAGCTTTCACTTATCTGGAAACTCTTTATCTCGCCTTCATTTCTGAATGATAACCTGGCAGGGTAGAGTATTCTTGGTAGTAAGATTTTTTCCTTTCAGTACTTTGAATATATTGTGCCAGTCCTTTCTGACCTGTAAAGTTTCTGTTGTAAAAGCTGATAGTATTATGGAGATCCCCTTGTGTGTAACTATTTGCTTTTCTCTTGCTGCTTTTAAGATGCTCTGTTTAATTTTTGATATCTTAATTATAATGTGTCTTTGGATTCATCTTATTTGTGACTCTATGTGCTTCCTGGACTTGGTGTCTTTCCTTTGACAGATTAGGGAAATTTTCAGCCATTATTTTTTTGAATATATTCTCTATCCATTTCTCTCTCTCTTCTCCTTCTGGAACCCCTATAATGCAAATGCTAGTATGCTTGATGTTGTCCCAGAGATCCCTTAAACTATCCTCATTTGTGTGTGTGTGTGTGTGTGTGTGTGTGTGTGTGTGTGTGTGTGTTTTGCTGTTCCTATTGGGTGATTTCCACTGCCTAGTCTTCCAGATCACTGATTCTTCTGCATCCTCTAATATGCTGTTGATTCCCTCTAGTATATTTTTCACTTCAGTTATTGTATTATTCTGTTCTGATTGGTTCTTTTTTATTTTTTCTGTGTCTTTATTGAAGGTGAAACTGAGTTCAACCATTCTTCTCCAGAGTTCAATGAGCAGCTTTAAGACTGTTACTTTGAACACTTTATCTGGTAAATTGCTTATCTCCATTTCATTTAGTTCTTTTTCTGAGGTTATGTCTTCTTCTTTCACATGGAAGGTATTCCTTCATCTCTTCATTTTGCCTAAATCTCGATGTCTGTTTCTATGTATTAGGTATAACAGCTACATCTCCTGACCTTGAAAGAGTGGTCTTATGTACAAGATGTCCCATGGGACCCAGCAGTGCAGTCCCCTCTGTTCACCAGAGCCAGGTGCTCCTGGAGTATCCCCTGTGTGGGTCACATGTGCCCTCTTGTTGTGATTGGGCTGTGATTGCTGCAGGCACCCTGGTGTGCATGGCTGGCCCCCTGGAGTAGGAGCTGCTTTGGAGGAGAGCTGGGGCAGTCTGCTGGGTATGATGGGGTGGGAGCTGCTTTAAAGGAGCTAGCCTGGGCAGGTCCTCTGGGGAATGCTGGGCTGGGACGCATGGTGTTAGCTAGGTTGATGGCGAATGACAGAAGTGGTGCCCACTCGCCCCCCCAGGCCAGCTAGGTAGAAGGAGAGTAAAAAAGAATGATGCCTGTCAGTGCTTCTGTCCCCAGAGGAAGTTCGACCAGATCCCTGTCCTTCCAGCACCTGCCATAAAATTAGTCAGTGAATCTCCTTCTCCTATGACCCAGATACTTTTTAAGCTGCTGTGTCTGTGCTGGGATTTGGAGTGAGTGTAACCCCACTGGTTTTCCAAGCCAGACATTATGGGGTTCATCTTCCCAGCGCAGGGCCTCAGGATGGGAAGCCTGACATGGGACTCACACCCCTCACTCGCCAGGGGCATCTCTCCAGCTGTGATACCCCTCCTGCTTGTGGGTCTTCACAATGCAGATGTGGGTTCTAACTAGACTGCTTCTCTGCCTCTCGATGTGTGGACTTTTCTTTTTGTTCTTAGTTGTAGAAGGTCTGTCCAGCTAGTCTTCAGGTTGTTCTCAGAGATGGTTGTTCCATATGTAGTTGTGGTTTTGTTGTGTCCATGAGAGGAGGTGAGCTCAGGATCTTTCTAATTTTGCATCTTGATCCTGGAACCCCACAGTAGTATTTTTCTATAATCAAAGTCAGCCAAACATGAAGAGGCAAGGATAATGAATGAGGGGCAATGAAAACCTGTTGGTGCCTCCCAGTGGGAAGCCTTAGATTGCCAAAGTCATCTTGAATACAGTGTAAACTTTGGGGAATGAGGTAGACAAAGGCAAGGTGGAAAGACATGTTAAAAAAAAAAAAAAGATATCCTCAAAATGGAGGAGGACAAATTTTGAGACATGGAAAAGAATTGACTTCATCTATTTTGTAACTTTCAAAGGTCAGGGAGGAGCTGTGAAAAGTCATGAAAATTTGTTCATTTTAGTCCCAGCACTGAGCTAAGTGCTTGTGAGAGCTAATTCATATAATGTAACAACCCTGGAGCTAAGTTCTATTATTTTTTCCCCACGTATAAGATGGGGACACTGAGATTCCAATTTAAATAACTGGCCTGGAGTCAATCAGCACGAGATAATTGGCTAGCTGACTCCAGCATCTAAACTTTTAACTGCCTCTTCTATGCTCTTTATTAATAATGAGTGTAATCTTTGTAGCTAATAAGAATGATACTTTCAACATATGTGTTTTGTATTCATTGCATCTTTAATAATGAACAAATCACTTCTTGATATAATAGAAGAAAACATAATATGCTTCTAATATTTTGACAACTGTATGATATTAAATATCTCTACAAGTGTGTAGAAAGGTTGAAATTTTTGATTTAAAAATACCATTAGTTGATTAGATTTGTTTTAAGCACATTGAAATTATTGCATTACTTAACAGCAGATTTGATCCACGACGCTCTAATTTCAGGAGTAAAGTATTCCATTGCATGTGGAAAAGTATAGAGTGATATCCTGTCTTTTCTAAGTAATGCATCATAGACACATTTCCTTCATTATAAAGTGGTCTCTAGGAAATAGGGGCCAAACCCTTTATTCTAAATTATGCGTGTCTGTTTTTAATGACTTTTTTGTTATACAACAATGGTTTAATGGTTACAGAGAAGCTTCTAGAACAGTTTTTCATGCCGCATTCTTTCACCACAACATTACACAGGATTTTCCATTTGACTTTCTGCTCTTCCTGAAATCCAAACTGAAATCACAGAAATGGAGGAAATATGCCCCTTTATTCTCACCAGATGAAATTCTTGCTTCTGTCTTTACTTACACATGTTCACAGTTGCCTGAACTCAAAACCACACAGGCCGAAAATGAAATATAAAATAGTTTGCTTGGAAAAACTTTTACCCTATGAAGTAACTGTTGCTAAATACTTTTGGATCAACAAACTGGTAACTTTCAAATGGTTTTGAATAATATTTCTACTAATGTAAAATTGGCAAAGTTTAGTCAATTTCAATGAATGTATTGGGAACCCAGGAAAATATTTTCTAGGAGAATTTTATTAACTAATATAGCTCTGAGTGATTTCAGTTCTTCTGGTGAACCTCTCTCTCAACAGTTTTTTATTCTATGCATGCTCATGGCATTATATTAGTTTTGCCAAGAATTGCTTTTATAATCAGTTTTACATTTTGTTTTTTAATATTATATAGTTTTATATATTTTTTGCTTGGTATTTATAAAATATTTAGTAGTTCTTGGTATAGTTGGACCTAGAAGACATTATGACTTTTTTTCATATCTATGACATCTATTCATGTTTTATTAACTTATGAACATAGGCAGTAGGAAAAGGAATCTATTTTTCTCCTAATCTGAGATCCCCCCAAATACTCTCAATATCGGATATGTTGAAATAATGTAAGATTTGTGGCTGTGTCCTAATGAAGACCATACTCAGAATTAGAATTATTCAGATAAAAGGTGTTAAATCAAATTCAGGAAGTGACCTGGGTGGGGGGGTGCTCTCAAGATCTGGGAAGTGAGGCCAGGGCACTGCTTGGGCATAATTTTATTTTTCCCCAGAGTGAGAATATAGCCTTGCTGACAGTGGGATTGGCTGCAAAAACAGGAGTAACTAATTCCTACTAATATAGATCGTGTAAGAGCATAGAGACTTGAATAGGGTTGAAACCTTAAGTAACAAAGAGTTCTGTGCAGCATGAAATTCAGCTTCTCAGGTCTGAGAAGTATCGGGGCAATTGCAGGATCACTTTAGAGATTCTTGGAGCCAAGCAACATGGCATTGACACAGCTGCAGAACCATGTATGGCCACCTTGTGTCTGATAAGATTCTACAGACAGATTTTATTTGAATTTTATTTAAATTCAGAACTTAATCATTATGGTGAGTTGGTATGAGTGTGTATTTGAATGGGAGCTGGTTCTGGGTGGTTTCATCCCAAATCATGGTCTATTGAAATGGAAGCCTTTATTTTGAACAATATTGACTTTGATTGTGTTGACAGTATGCATTTTTTGCCTTAGAAAGGATACAATTCGTTTCACTCTGTTCTCTTTATACTCGTAACTCAATTATTTACTCTAGCTTTATGTTTAGAGTGCTGATAGGGTATTCTGTGCTCATGTTTTATAATGTAACTTTAAATTTTTATATCGTTTTATGTTATTCTCTAGTTAGTATGTTTATAAAGCAACCAGAATGCTTGTCCCTTATTGATGGGTTTTGCTCTCATACAACTTTTCTCTGCGAAGGAGGTAGTGCCATGGAGAACTAATTGAGCCAAATAGGATCAAACTGAATTCCAATTTATCATTTAAGTTTGGATCTTAAAACTAGAACTGTGTGCCATATCTTGTACCGTAATTGTGGCTACCACATGGACCAGTATTGTATTAATAGTCAAGATTTGAAAATCAAAACAATGGCAGACTTTCCCTGTTGTTGAAGATACTTGATGTAGTTGCCCTGATTTACTGAGTACCACTGCTGTTCTTTGAAAGCCCTGAAGATGCAGAGAGCTTTCAAAGAAATACTGATGGTGCCCAATTTCCCTGTCATTTGAATTTCCTTTTCTGCCAAAGTCAATACATATATATATACATAAACAAATGTTATTCATTATTTCAATTGAAGTATCATCAAGAAAGGAGCTAAGAAAAATGAATAAGAAATAAAAATTAATTAGTACCATCTCTGTTTGTTTGGGGTGATAAATGATCGTTTTGGAAAATGCAGTGAATGACAATAGAACTGCTTTCCCATTATTAAATGTGCTCATGTTATTCTCAAATTCAGACAATTAGCATTAATTTTCTCTGAATCTTGCTAGAGAACTCATACATTTGGGCTCAGCCATGTGAAAGAGTTCTCTCTTTCTTTCTTTCTGTCTCTCTACAAACTGGTCTGCATATGCTCCACAATTTTATCAGCAAGGGAATCATTAGGAGAAAGATTGCCATATCTTATACAAGGAGTTAGGTTCCTGGGTGTTTCAAGGCTCAATTTGGAGGAAATTATTTAGTTTCATTAGTTTTCAGTTATGGTGGTGAGACTATGAGGGCCTTTGGAACTGTTGTACTGAATCTGAACTCCTATGATTTGACAGTCTTTTTGCATTAATCATTATAAGTAACATAAGAAAGTGTTCAAATGAAATATCCTTCTTATTTTATCACTTATGTTGGTCTGAGAGAAGAGCCAAGATTAATATCTTCATAGCTTCTTTTTTTTTAAGCCAGTATTTAAAACTTTAAATATCAGATGTATAATAATAAATCTCATAAATTTTTCTTTTCCAAAATTTGATTAATATAAATAGTGGTTTCATGTAGTCAAGAGATATGTTTGATGATTTGCATTATTTACAAGTTAAAACTCCAATTATGGCCTATTCTTCTTTAATGATACAGTCTAAATTTTTTAAATTAAAAATCTACTTTATTTCTTTTTAGGGAATCCCAGGATTTCCTGGAAACCAAGGATTAATGGGACAAAAAGTAAGTGCTAATGAAAGTTGAAAGATTTGGGCCTAGAATCTGATTATGAAAAGGGCAAAGTGGTGATGTCTCTTCACATAGAATACATTTTTTACCACATTCATGGCAACAGTTAATGGTTCAAACATGATATAATTTCAGAAGCTATTATTTTGACCTTACAATTAGTTTTTGTTGTTGTTTTATACAGATATGAATTTGGATTTACATACATGCTTTCTATTTTACTTAGTTACTTTCTACCTTGTGCTCTTAGACCATACTTTTGGGAAAATTGTACTACTTACTAAACTGTATTTTTAGAAATTCTTTTAGTACAAATACTTTGGTTATAAACTTTCAGTGTTTATTCAATTACCAGTATGTTTTTGAGAGAGGATTTTGTAGAGTATACAATTCAAGATTGATGATTATTTCCTCTTAATACACTGAAATTTTTCTACTGTCATCTCCTGGCTTCCATGGTTCACTATGAAAAATCTGCTCTTGTTCTAATCATCATTCTTTTGTAAGTGACCTGTTCCTTCTTTGGGGATTCTTTTAAGATATTTTATTTGTTTTTAGTGTTCTTAAAACTCACTGTGATGTATCTAGATATGGAATTCTCTTTATTCATCCGGGTGGGAATTTAGTTTGCTTCTTGGCTCTGTAGAATTATTTCCATTATCTCTGGAAGACATGAGCGGTTAATCTCCATGCTAATTCTCTTCATCTTCTGCTCTTCCCTCTTTCTGGAATTCTAGTTAGACATATTTTATTCCTTTTAATTTTGTCCTCTACATCTCTAAATTGCTTACTTCCATATCCTAGATTCTTAAATTCTGGTTAAATTTTTTGGATATATTTTCCAGTCTATTTATTCTCCCTTTACTGTGTCTAATCTGCTGTTTAAGCCATCAATTGATTTTTTTAAAAATCTAAACAATCATATTTTTCATTTCTAGAATTTCAAATTTTAATAACATCTTTTTATTCTTTTTTTTTATGGAAGTATAGTTGATTTACACCATTGTGTTAGTTTCAAGGGACAGCAAAATGATTCATTTATATATATATATATATATATATATGTGTGTGTATATATATATATATATATATATATATATATATATACACACACATCCCTGTGCTATAACATCTTTTTATTCTTGATAGTCTAGTCTCTTGTTCTATCTTCAGTCCTAGTAGTTTTTCATGATTCCATTCTTTCATTTGTAAAGATTTCACATGTAGTTCTAAATTCTCTTTCTAGTCATTCTGACAGCTGCAGTTCATTGTTATTCCTCTTGATTCTCAGTCTTGTGGTTTTCTGCCTCTCCTGTCTTAATTGTTGATGCTGAGCTCATTGCTTCATCCTAGTTAGTGGGCGTCCTGTCAGCCTAACTGGGTCATGGAGAGCCTCCTGCTGGTAACCGCGGGTACCATTTCAGTGCCCTTTGAGGGTCCTGAGCCATTGTAGGTACTAAAGGTTCCTGCCCTCTCCCCATAGCTGGCCCAGTGTTCAGTTTCTTAAAAGCTGAGCATGTCCCCTCAGACACCTTCAGCCCTCTTGTTTCCTGCTGCTCAACTTCTAGTGAGGTTTCTGCACACTTCCAAATCCTCATAATCACAATCATAACCGAGAGTATATTTTATTAAAGTGAGGGATCTTTGAAGACTTCTCCTGCTTCTCAAAGAGGATATTCTTTCCAGGGTTGTTGTTCTGGAATCAGAAAATCCCTTGGAGCATCAGGTCAGCCACAATCCCAAAATCTGAAGTCTAAATGCTATTAAACTGTGTCCTAATTTTTCTTAATCTGTACTTACTATCATAGCTCTTAAATTATGGTAAATAAGAAATTTTTTCACTTGATTTTTTTTCCCTCTGTTGTCTCACCTCACCAACAGTATGTGAACTGCTAGGTCTTCCTTTGAAAGAATAAGAGTGCCGCTCCTGATTTCCTAATGAAATATTTTCCTTAATAATTCCACAGACCCTAGGCCTACATCTTTAAGATGTTAGATTCCTGATTTTTTACCTTGCATTGCTTCGTCTTACAATATAGGAAGGAAAGGCAGACACATTGGGCTGATTGATATTGAGTTTTCATTTCATAATGCTTTCGTAGGAAATTTCTAAAGATGAATTGATACTCTACAATTTTAAACTTGATCTGTATTTGATTTTTAGGGAGAAATTGGGCCTCCAGGACCACTAGGAAAAAAAGGAGCTCCGGGGATACCTGTATGTTAATGTCATTATTATTACTGGGGTGTTTGAAATATTGTCATTATGTACCAGAGGTTCTTATTCTGAAATTCACAAAACTGGTGGGAGGATTCAGCAATGAGAATTTTGGGATCCACAAATTCCATGCATTTGTATGAAAAAGATTATGTTCATTTTTCTAGAGCAGTCTAGATTTCTTCAGATTCTCAAAAAGTTGGCTACCCAAGTAAGGATTAAGAACGCTTACTGTAGATAAACCAGAAAACAAATATTCTAGCTAAAAAAAATACTGAGTACCATGAGAAGATCTAAAACTCAATAAATATTCTTTGTTATTTTTTAGAAAATTTACAAATTTAGTACAGTAATGAGGGAGAATATATTCAGAACAGGTAGTATAGGAAGATCCTAAATTAGTGAACAAGTAATTTTGGAAGTTTGGGGAGTAAAGGGACATATGAGTATGATATTAGAAATTATGATAATCCTATGGTGTATAGGACTCCATAAAAAATTTCTAAAAGTAAATTGTTAGAAGCAATGTGTATTTTAATCTATGAATCAAATTGCCTGTAATAGCTTTTTTTTAAGTAAAAAAAATGGACAGTTTATGATCTTTCATTTAATTATGTAAGTTAAAAAAGCAGATATTTTAGCCAGTGAAAAGATTTGATAAGATCTTGGTGAAAGATTTGAATGGAATATTCTTCCTCTACCTCCATCATAAAGACCAAATTATTTTTTCATTGAAATATTAAATGAAACTTGATTATTTACCAGTATTTAAGTTAGCCTCCAGAAAGTGAAGGCATTGACTAGAACTTCATTGAACTTCAAGAATATCTATATTTAATATTTCTAATATTTCAAACACTATGTTATGACTAGTATATTTTACATTTTATAGTTGTAATAAATCTGAATTGATAGCAAACCATAGTAGTGATGACATGCTGTTTTCAATGTGACTATACTGAGATTCTGTTTTCTGATAATACTAATTGAATATTTTTTTGCTCATCACATTTCCTTTGCTGTGATTAAGAGAAAGCAAATGTTTTTTATATATGTAATAGTATTTAAATGGAATCTAAATTAAATTAGTTCCTTGTTGCTAGAATAGTTATCAGTGTCTTATTTTGAATTATATGGTTACTAAAAATATGGCCATTTGTAACTTGAATAGACATTCTTACATTCAGAGAAATTATTAGATTTTAATTCTTTAAAATCATTATTCAAGAAAATAGAAAACGTAAGTAAAATTGACCAAAATAACATCTATGAAGTAATCTAATTCTTGGCCATCATGAGAAAGGAAGAAAGTAGAGTGTAGAAAAAAGAAACTTTTCTTTACATTTGTCTCTTACTAGCTCTCCAGTCATTTTTGCTATTTGTAGGTGATTTAAGCAACCAAATTATAAGGGCTTTGCCAGCCTTCATGTTATCTTGCATAGTTTGATTCTTTATTATCCTTTATTTGGATGTGTGTAGGGATGTTTCCCATATCTTGCATTATATTTTAGTGGATTGATTATGATGGTAAATGTATAACTTGAAAACTGATTGAATATTTTAAAAATATTATTCTCTAAATTGCTCTTGCAATTTCCATTTAAAATGTAGGGTTTGATGGGAAGCGACGGCTCACCAGGTCAGCCTGGAGCCCCAGGATCTAAGGTAAAGAAAATTAACTTAACAAGATTGAGGGCTTTGTGCAAAATGACCATTTAGGTACTTCAGTCAAAGTTTTAACTACATTGATTTTATTTTGAATGTGGTTTGAAGTCTATGAACAAGCACTTGTAGGAATGAAGTCTTAGGCAAAAACTAAGCATATAAAACACGCTAATGTAAAGCAGGCCTGGTTTAAGCTGGAAAAGGTCCAAGATCCTGCATGACTCAGCCCTCTTCCCTTACTGGCAGCTCAAGGGACTGAGGAATACCCAGAGCTCTATGGGGCTCTGTACCCAGCCCACCATCTAGAGTATCTGTAGTGACCACTGAGGGTAACTTTACCAACTTCCAAGTCCTCTTCTTGGTTTTTTATTTAGTGGAATGTATGTGGAATTTTTATTTGTAAAATGCCTTGTAGTGAGTTTTATCCTCCCTTGGGACTGTGGATAAGATGGCACATTATCTCAACTTTCACATTTAAAAAGTAAGGCACGCTTGACAATATATTTAGGTGTCAGGTGAGGTTATTCTTAAGCTAGAACTGGCACTCTGAGTACCATGATTCAACCGTTTTCTAGGTCTACAGAGTCATGTGTAAGAGAATTTCTTTTTATTAGAGGATCAGACCGGGTACCTTCTGGCTCAACGCAAGAAACTATTCTTGACTACTTAATAAGTAGATTCTAGGATAGCCTTCTGAAAGGAAGTGACGGAATTGCTGTTTTGGAAGCATTCAACCTTTAACTAGACCAGGGAAATAGATCCTGGCATACAAAATGAGTACATGGCCTAATCTACTCTACTTTTAATTCTAAAGTACCTAGAAAGAGATAGGATAAAATGTCATTGGGAGCCCAGTGATTAGGGAAAAGTAGCTGCCGTCTCACCAGAGGTGGACCCTGTGGGTGCTTGGAACACTGTGAGTCCTAGCAGTAGTAAGTGTGCACTTGCCAAGTGGAGGTTCTCCATCACGTTGCAAGGTCATGCTGTAAGAAAAAATAGAGTAGTTGTATATTCCTTAAATAACTGGGTACAATGGACTCTCCCATGATGTTCTGGATCCTCTAATTCTTAAGAACCCAGCCTAAGATTTCGTCAGCATTTTTAATTAGCCACTTAGCATCGTTGGCTCACACTGAGCTGGAGGTCAACTAAACCTGCTAGATTTTCCATAAAAGACGTTAGAACAATGTATTTGTGGCATCCACCACTTGGGTAGGTCTGCTGTTGTGGCTGGGGAGTCAAGTGGCTGATTCTAACATCACAGTTTGTTTTTACATAAATTACTATAAAGTTTGATTTCCCTCATCTTGTCCTTCTACGATTATTTTGTTAAAAATAGATTAAAGATGTTAAAATTATACCTCTTAAATGTAATCTTTTCAGTGAAACATTTCAACTTGTTTTCATACAGTATATTACCTCAGGTCTTAGAAAGTTTTTCTGCCAAGGACCAGATAGGACATGTTTTAGTCTTTGAGGGCCATATAATTTCTGTTGCAGCCACTCAGCTCTGCTATTGAAATGTAAAAGCAGCCACCACGGTGTGGATGTGCCTGTGTTTCGTACAAGTTTATTTACAAAAGGAGGCATTGGGCTGACTTAGCCCACAGGCCATAGTTTACTTGCCTCTATGTTAGTTGACAAAACCCTCTGGTTTTGTCAACTAATATATTTGTGAACTATGCCTTCAGTAACAATTGATATAAATTCAAGAGTAAGACTAAAAAAGCTTGTTAAGAAAGGCAGGGATGAGGCTGAAATTCTGTGGTAGATCTTTAGAAAACTTCCAATTTAGATTATAATACCTCTTTGTAAAATAGCTGTTGAACCATTTATAAGTCTGTTTTACCCTATCATATTCCAGTTTTATAAAATATTATCTAAATGACATCAGGGTATATTAACATAATCAGGTCATGTAGCTTTTGGTAAGTCCTGTCACCTCTGAGTTTCAGCTTAATCATTTGTAAAATTAGAAAATTTAAGGAACCATTGTTCTATGGTATAATCATGCTTTTATGTGCTAAATGCTTTAATTAAGTCCAAATAGTATGCTCACGTGGTTCTCAACATGAGCTGAGAATGAAAGTGGTTCCCTTTACTGATCAGTGAGCCTGACCTGGCTCTGGGTGATCATCGCCCCCCACTTCTAGGTATCACACCAACCTCTTTAATTATAGGTTTTTGCCAGACATTGATTGGGTTGTGATTTCAGGTGTCCAAGTATATTTTGAAAGCCAGAACCACCACTGACAATCTCTCCTGATGATCCAGGAGGCAGGTTGTCTTTTATAACCAATCCTCTTTTCCTATCTTACATTCTTTGCTCTGACAACTTGGTCTTGCTTTCCAAATGTCTGTTAGCAAGGACTGCACTGGAATCCTGAAAAAGAATGCAAACTAAAAGTTTTCTGATTCATGCTTCTTCCAAAAGCCACTCAAAAGTGCATTTGAGGCTAATTTTCTTTTTTCAGTTGCATACTGAAAATGAGTCATACAGAGAAAGCAAAACAGAGAAAGATGAAGATTTCCAGCCTAGAAGATGCTATTAAGATACATGGGTCTGGCTTGTGCAGCACAAAGACCTAGCTAATTAGTGCCAGTCCCTAAAGATTGGAATCTCTCTTTTTACTTCGAGCTGCCAGCATCAAACAGGCTGGTAGAAAGCTTTATAAATATGCGGACTCACTTCCCTGCTTGAAAGAGTTTTTCTTAATAAATAGGCTTCACATATAGATTCTATATTTCAAATAATTGGAAAGTTGAAAATGCAAAAGTTGTTTAAAATGTATTCCCTTAAGTGTCTGTATCAGATATATGGTAATGACTAAATTCAAAAAATTTCAAATGGCTTTGATGCATTGACAGGGAAATAAAGGTGAACCTGGACTTCAAGGGCTGCCTGGGGCTTCTGGGCTCAAGGTAATTAATTTGTTTCGAAGCATTTGGAAATGTTTTCAAAGAAGTATGAGTTCCTCTCATTATTTGATGAGATTAACATTTGTATCCCTTAAGAAAAGATAGATGAAGTGAAGGATTACCTTTTAACATAAAATTAGGGTACCTGAAAGCCAGTGGTGAATGTGGGCCAATTTCATTTCTGTTTTTTGGATATTTTATCATAGTTTAGGTAATAAAGGCATGAAATATGCTTTAGTTTGGTTTTTCTAGAACTAGTAAAATTTGGATGCTAATATGAACATCTTCTCTGGTTCAGAGAATATCACGCTCTTATGTGGCTGAATGAGTGTGTGTCTCCCCTGGTGGTGCCGTTTCTTTGTTTGCTGATTGATGGGACTTTATTTTCAGTCTGGGAGTCACAGTTGCCTTTACCAGTTTCCTCCAAACCAAATAGTTGATGTTTATTTCAATCAGATGTTCAATTCTCTTCTAGCCTTTAAAAATCTAGAGTAATATTCAACAGCTCACAGTGAGCAAAGAGAACAGAACTTAGTTTCTACAGAAGAGAGTTGTTTTTATTTAATATGACAGAGTTTGGGACTAATGGTAAAGCAAATAAAGCAAAACCAAAACTCCATGAAGCATATTCAGGAGCATGTCCTATCTCTTAAAATTTTAACCTAAATATTGTTGATACATCATCATCATATACTTTCACATTGTAAGTCTCTTTTAAAAAAGGAAATAATCCCTATGACATGATAGGGAGTAGAAAAATTGAGTTAAGATAACTTATGGACTATTCCTTGTTCTGAAAACAGCTCAGGAATTTATGTCTAAGAAAATAATATTCCATATATATAAAGTAAAAATCATAAATTTGCATATCTAACTACAAGGGTGTTCACCCCAATATTATTTATAAAAATAAAAACTGTGAAAATGAATGTTTAACAATAGAAATTTTATTAAATATGGTAAATCAATATAGTTGAATACTATTCTGTAATTTAAAATTTAAAAAAACATAATGGCATATAAAGAACTCAAAATATTAATATATTTTGAAGTAAATGATTATGTTTACTTAAGTTATGCATACACAGCACGTTTTAGTATCTAAGTTGTGTATGTGTTTGTGAGAGGTAGAGGGAAAAGTATATAACCAAATAAAAATAGTGGGTAATGAGATTTTCAATAATTTTATTACTTCTATTTACTTACCAGTTTTGTAACAATAAAATAAGTCTTTTTAAAGGAGGATTATGAGAAAAAGCAATTTCAAGAGGATGGGAAAGTATTAGTAAATACAAAGAGAGATACCTGTGTTTATTATTTTCACTGCTTTATTATTTACTGTTGACATTATAAATATAATAAAAATACCAAATGTTTATAAAGTTTTAAAATATGATATGATCTCAGGATTTCTTAACTAGCAAAGATAGGAAAAAATATAAGAAGTTTTATTGGGACTTCAGTGAACTTTACTATTCTTTACTATTTCTATAGTAATAACTCTAACAAAATTTTTAACTATCAGTTTTCAATTTGAGATGTATATAGAGATAAAAACAGTGGGGTTTTTCACAAGCAGTAAGCCTGTGATCTTCATCTGAATTCTGTGTTACTTAGGGAGAACCAGGAGCAGTGGGTCTGCCAGGAGAACCAGGATACCTGGGTTTACCTGGAATTCAAGGGAAAAAGGTATGATATTTAGGACATATAATTCAATGTTAATCAGCTATTACCATGTAAGTTTTCTTTTTGTGCTCATAGTGTAGAAGGGCCAATTATGCATTCAGTGATGAGCTGACCTATGTATTTGGTGTACATATAATGTGTTCAACCTCATGCTAAGAGCTGTGGCACCTTTCATGTCCCCACATAGGTACTGTCTCCTAGATGAGGATCTTCGAAGAGACAGATCAAAAAATATAAACGTACAATTAAATAATATCTTGTAAATTCAGATTGTTCTGTGGTCAATCCAGATGTGTCAAGAACTTTTTAGGGAAAGTATTCCATGTGAGGCACTCTTACCAAAATGTGAATATCACTCTTACCAAAACTGGGGCAAAAGTCTGAAACAATAAAAATTACAGCCAGAATGCTTGACCATGGCATTCCTATCTGTGAAACAGTTATATTACATAATAGTTCACTTAAAATTAATTTAAGGACTTTAAAATACAAAACATATATATTCATATAAAATGTTTTGGTGAGATAAAACAGCATCACTTTGGTTTCTCTCTCTCTCCTGTTAAGTAAAGAACTCTGAGCTGTATCTATACAGATATTATTGTTGGCTTGAAGTCTTTGAGCAAGAACTGACTGCCCACCTGTCAGAGAAGTCCATGCCCCTGCAGATATATACAGTTCAGGTTAAGAGTGGATGTGTTGGCTTTTTTTCTGCAAAGGATACAAACTGTTATGTCTCCATCTTTGTATTCCTTGCTCTTTCACTTTTTCTACCATTTCATTTTTTCTATCCCTCATGTATTATCTGCTCAGCCCCTAGATTACTGTACCTAGTGTGATCCCTTTTGCCCTGATGAGCGGCAGGCAGTACTTGCTGACACAGGAATGACCCTCACAGCAGCAATTAAGTGTTAGACCATCAGTGAATATTAAGTAAACTACTGTGAATATGTTTGGATTTAGAGAATTTCCTTGTTCAGAAACCTGCCAGTTAAAAGAAAATCTGTATTTTATTCGCTGTAAACACAAAACTCTACTCTTTATGTTTGGATAGGATGGTAGAAAGGAAATTTGGAAAGAGCGTCCAAGTTCAACCTTGGGCAAATGCTTACCTTTCCTGATCTGTGGGTACATTATAAGAACAAAGACACTGAACTAGTTGGTTTCAAACATCTCTTCTAGCTGAGAAATTCCAGGAAACAATATTATGGAATATGAATTTCCCCCCAAAAGTTAATTTTTGAAGCATATGTTTTCTAAAATACTTTTTCAACATTGTTTTATTTCATTTTTTCCTATAAATTTGTGGCCATTATTAGCTTAATAGTAGAAGACTTTTCAGTTTGATTTCATAAAACGAGATTTGTCAAAATATAGTCCTCTCTTTGTTTAACTTCAGATTGTGATCAATATAGAAAAGTTTTCTTCTTCCTTATAAAATAGAAATTGTAGTTAATTTTCTTTTGAATGTAAGAGCACAAGAAAGTATTCATTTAGAACATCATCTTGACATAATGTGTTTTTACTCTCTTCTCAAATACCATGTTGGAGTCAACTTTTGTTTATAAGGCACTTGTCGAATTTGCATGAGACCATATATTTTTCTTGGCAGAAGAAAAGCATGTTTATTTGAAAGGATACAGAATATATGACATTATGATACATATTAGACGGCCTTTTTGCAGGGGGACAAAGGAAATCAAGGCGAAAAGGGCATTCAGGTATGTTACTGGCTTATTTTATTTTTTTGGCTTGGCAAAAAAACTCAGGGCTTCATTCTTTTTAATTCTTACATGGCTTTTCCAGCTCCTTCCTGTTTTACTGTCAATATCTGTTAAATCCCAGCTTTCTCATTTTACTAAATTTCTCAAAACACATCAAATCTAACTTTAACATTCGTCACTACACCACTATTGTAGGAAACTTGGGAACCAAGTGATTCAACAAAATAACATACGGATTTTATCACATGCTTGTAATATATATTTATTTACATATTTTATGGTGTGTTGGTTTCCACAAATGATTTGACATGGCTTATGGCATAAATAAATTTGATAAGAAACTGTTAACACTGTATATAAAACATATTCAAACTAATAAACAGAAGGAGAGTTATACCAGAAAATTAGATCAGGCTGAGGAAATCTAGGGAGATTTAGAAGGACGTTTGGTTTTGGGTGGCTTAGCAACAAAGGCAAAGAGGAGAACTATGCTACAGCTTTGGGAGATGAGGACAGTTTCACCTCAGTCTGAGTGGCCCTCAGATGGTTTTTTCATTAACTGAAGCCTGACCCGTGAGTAGGACGCCGCTGGCTGAATCAGTGACACTGATCAGGAATAAACTATATCTGTTGGTCTTTCAGTCTTTTAAGTTCTAGAAATGTAAGACTTTTCCAATCATCAATTACAAATCAAGTGTCCAGACAGTACTTTAATGATGTTTTTAAGATTGCCAAGCTCAGCTATAGGGGTTTCCCTGGTGGTCCAGTGGTTAAGAATCTGTGCTCCCAATGCAGGGAGCACAGGTTTTATCCCTGGTCGGGAACTAAGATCCCCACATGCTGTGCGGTGTGGCCAAAAAAAAAAAAAAAAAGTTCAGCTATAGTGGATGAGTCTTGCTACGTAAAACACTTTGCAAAATTCGCAGAACTTTGAAAGCTCCAGAATATCTGGTGGCATAAAAGGAAATTTCAAATTTAGGTAATAATAGCATCAAAATCTGCTAAGGTCACAGTCTGAACACTGTTTCAGACAATGAAACTTGAACTAAGCCCCTTCCCCCCATCCCACTGTCCTGACCATTTCTTGTCATGGGTCCTGGGTGACTGTAATATCCTAACTGGTCTCCTTGAGTTCAGTCTACCCCTTCCCCCCACACTTTTACCAGCATCAGTAACTAAGTTACACAACTGCTTAGGAGTCCTTCAGTGATGCTCCACACACATTTCAAGATAAAGTCCAGCCCATAAAGTGCCTCCTTGTTGGACTGAATCTTCTTTAGTCTTATCTCTTTGCCAGTCTACCCACTATTATCTGCTCCTGCCCTGCTGCTTTAGCTGGAAGAAATTATACACCTCTGTCCTGTGTCTTCTCTCCCTGCCACACCCCCGTCTTCTCGAGTTGGGTACCACTTACACATCCCTGAGGGCTGCACTCAAGGTGGAGTCATTTTTCCTACCCTCTTTATCAGATGCCCCACCGTATGTCCCAGTAGTATCCATTCCAGATATATAATTATACACTGCATCCTTATCGACCGTATTTTCATTATTCTTTTTTAATAGAATTCCAATAGAATTTAGTTGTATATATTTTTATTGATATAATTAACATATAACATTGTATAAGTTTAAGGTATACAGGGCACAATGTTAATATATAATAATGTATAAGTTTAAGGTGTACAAGGTGTAAGTTTAAGGTGTACGAGTTTAAGGTGTACAAGTTTAAGGTGATATAATTAACATATACCATTGTGTAAGTTTAAGGTGTACAAGGTGCAATTTATATATTGCAATATGATTACTACTGTAAGGTTAGCTAACACCTTTATCATGTCACGTTAGTTTGTTTATGTGTTGAGAACAGTTAAGGTTTAGTATCTTAGCACTTTGAAATTTAGAATTTAACTGCTTATTAAAGAGATTAATTGCTTAGCTTTTGCACCACACAGTAAGCAACTTGAAGGCAACATGGGGACACTGCAACAGTGTCCCTACAGCAAATAGGGCCCCTGGGAATTCATTGATGTAAGTAAGTAAATGAAAAAACCTCTATGCAGGAGTGATTTACAATTTCAGTCACTAGATCTTTAATTGATTGTGTATCTAGGTGTATGTTTTGCTAGAAACTGCTAATTATCCTGTTCAACATAGGGATGAAATAGTAGAGTATCAGGGTCTGGCCCAATGTCTTATACAAGGAGGATGTCCCAAAATATTAATTGAATGGACAAATGTGTTTATATCTTTATTAATTTTTTCTCTATTTGTCCTAATTTAAAGATTTTCATTCAAAATGTATTTTACAGTATATTTTTAGTTTAAAAATGTCTTTCAAGTGATCTTCTTGCCCTCCATGTGTATAATCAACACCGAACATGAATAATGTCATTGAAATTAAGAAAATGACCACAGCCACTGGATTTTTAAATTATTTTCATGCTGTGAACATGGACTCAGCAGAACATCCTCAACTGTCTAACATTATTTACATGTTCCCCAAAGTCAGTAGTTCATTCCTTGTCTTTATCCATTTTAGCTGTAAGATTAGGTTGACGTTCCTCTCACTTCTTTTTTTCTTCTCTTACATCATTTTACATATTTGCATCACTGCTCTTGTGACCTTTCTTCTAGATGACAGCACAGTACATAGTTTGTGTTGTATATGTGATTGCATCATATGTGTGCAAACTAATGAATAACATTTATTCAATTTTAAAGGGTCAAAAGGGAGAGAATGGAAGACCAGGGATTCCAGGGCCACAGGTATTTTTTTTTATGGAAAATGAAATAATGAATCACATAATGAACCCCCTGAGAGAGGGTTACTTGCAAATAAAAATGGGTGGGGAGAAGGGGAGATGTAGCCTGCATTCTAAGTGCATTCTAAGTGCCCAAGGATGAGAATTCTAGTGGTGATGGTGATCACAACTTTAATCTTTTGATTTATATTTTCATTTTCCCATGCTGATACTCTCAGTGGCTGTGAAACTTGATTTTCAATGCTTTCTTCTGACCAAGTAAATGACTAAAGGTAGACAGTTCCACCCATTTCTTGGAGTAGTATTGGCCCAAGGCAGCCATACATGGCAGCATCTCTGTACCTACTGTTGAGTTTTGATTTTCTCCTTGAAATGTGAGTAGTTGAGGCCATACATAGTGAAGGAATGTCCTTGTTTCTCTCTAATTTGTTCAAAGATATAATTTACTACACTAGAGATGAATTAAAATGCCATCTTGAAGAACTGTGTTATGCAGTAGATACATAATAAGATTGCCTTGCTTCTTCCTTGACTAAACTCTCCTCATGAAGCCATGTTTCGGTGAGATTGCCAAGTGGCATGTAGGTTCAGTCAGAGCCATATTGGACAAATAAAAGCATCCAGCTGGGCTTCCCTGGTGGCGCAGTGGTTGAGAGTCTGCCTGCCAATGCAGGGGACACGGGTTCGTGCCCCGGTCCGGGAAGGTCCCACATGCCGCAGAGCGGCTAGGCCTGTGAGCCATGGCTGCTGAGCCTGCGCGTCCGGAGCCTGTACTCCGCAACAGGAGAGGCCACAGCAGTGGGAGGCCTGCGTACCGCAAAAAAAAAGAAAAAAAAAGAAAAGCATCCAACTGATTAGGGAGTGTGGGTGGGAGAAAGATTCAGTGATTACACTGACTCTGGAGGTAGGGGGATAGAACTGTGAGGTGATGGCTCCAAGGACAGGGGTCTCTGGGTCCCTTGGAGGAATGGGGGAGACCATTGGTGTAGGGAGCAGTCTTTGAAAGCACATGACCCCAAGGTTGTGTAATATGGAGGGTGAGTGTTACATGTCAAAAAGTTGAGAACTTAGAAGTGAACTTCAGAGCAAGGATCACTGAAAGGAGAAATGGACAGAGTTTGCCTGCATACAGTTATGTGCAATACAAAAGGTCTTCATTTTCCTGTCCCTTCACTCCACTCACACCACTGGGTGACAGTCAGCTCTGTCCCTATTCCCCTCTGACCTGCTCTGTTTCCCTGCGTTAATCACACAGCATCTTTAAACAGCTCTACTCATAGGAGGACCCTCACCCCTTCATCCATCACCCTCCACAACCCAGGCGTTTTACCCCAAATTGTTATTCACAGTAACTCTCTGATAGAAGGATATTTTCTTTGGATTTTGAGTTCACAACTTGGTTAGCTCACTGATTGACAGATGACACTCTCTGCAAGTTTCCCCTAACTTGTTTTCTTTTATCTCACTTCTCAAGGAAAAGAGGAAGTCTGCTCCCCCAAGGCAGGATTTGGGTTCCCTAGAAAGCTTCTGTCCTGGGTGTGTTGGAAGCTGCGTTTTCCACCACCAGGAACTGAGTCTACAGGGAGAATGGCAGGGGGCGGGGTGGGGGTGGGGGAGCAGGACAGCCATTGCCTCTCAACAGCTGAATAGTTGTCCCAATCTCTCAAAGTAAACAAAGTCCTAGTTAACTGTCGTCCTACCAAGGGCTGCACGTGTGTGATTTTTCTGGCGTTCACATTGTGAATGGGGTCCAAGCGAATGTTTCCCTCATGAAATCATCTTAGTGGATTCTCAGATGACAGCTGTTTTCAGTTTTAGCTCTCATTTGGTTCTAGTCCAGAGAGCTTACTATTTTATCTTTCCTCTTACTCTGGCTCCATTTGTAATATTCTGTCTGGTAGAAACCCCTGCATTTCTTCAGAAACTTCCATATTTAAAGAATGGCCTTACAGAGAGTGTTTTACTTGCTGATCGACGTTTTTTATACATCTTTATTGGAGTATAATTGCTTTACAATGGTGTGTTAGTTTCTGCTTTATAGCAAAGTGAATCAGCTATACATATACATATATCCCCATATCTCCTCCCTCTTGTTTCCCCCTCCTACCCTCCCTATCCCACCCCTCTAGGTGGTCACAAAGCACGGAGCTGATCTCCCTGTGCTATGTGGCTGTTTCCTACTAGCTATCTATTTTACGTTTGGTAATGTATATATGTCCATGCCACTCTCTCACTTTGTCCCAGCTTACCCCTCCCCCTCCCCATATACTCAAGTCCATTCTCTAGTAGGTCTGCGTCTTTATTCCTGTCTTGCCCCTAGGTTCTTCATGAGCATTTCTTTTTTCTTAGATTCCATATATATGTGTTAGCATACAGTATTTGTTTTTCTCTTTCTGACTTACTTCACTCTGTATGACAGACTCTAGGTCCATCCACCTCACTACAAATATAGCAGAGGGAGGAACACACACCCAAACTCACTCTACGAGGCCACCATCACCCTGATACCAAAACCAGAAAAAGATGTTACAAAGAAAGAAAACTACATGCCAATATCACCGATGAACATAGATCCAAACTGAAAATTAAAGTTTGATTAAATGTGTGGTAAAGGGTGCATGCCACATTGCTAGTACTGTAGCTTGCACATTTACTTATTTATTTATTTTTTCCCTATTAATTTTCAAAGGGAATTCAAGGCCATCATGGTACAAAAGGAGAGGTATGTTTCTTCATGTATTATGCTGTCTGTTCAGTCCTCATGGCTTGATTTTTAATACTGTATAAATGTAGCTATTGACATCACAAACAGAAAATATCTTTCATGTTCTTTAGTAGTTCCTAAATAGAGATTTTCAGAATATGTAGATTCACTGAATTAGGTATGAAATGTTACATATTTGCCAGTAATATTGATTCTTCTTCTAAATTAGGAGCTAAGTTTTTCTGCATGTTTCTCAATGAAGAATATTGTGTATTTCTACATCTATCTCTCTAGGATTTAAACTCCTTGGGGACAAGACTGTGTCACGTTCATCATTGTATCTCTGGCACTATGCATATTGCTTAATCAATATATGTACTAGGTAGTGGTTATTTGTAGGGTTGGATGGATGGATAAATGACAGTTTAATATAATATGAAATTTCCTTCCTGATCAATTACAGTGTTTCCCAACAATTTCCTATATAACTTAGATATATGTTTATATATTTTCATATCCATATCCTTAAGACTTTTATGATGCATTTATACCTTCTGAAATATTTAAATAGAACTTTTGAAGATTTCTTTTGTTTTTAGAGAGGTGAAAAGGGAGAGCCTGGTGCCAGAGGTGCCACTGGACCCAAAGGAGAATCTGGAGTGAATGGTCTGATGGGGCCTACGGGTCCCCAGGGGCAACCCGGGGAAGCAGGTCCTCAGGGACCCCCAGGACTAGATGGGAAGCCCGTATGTATTCTGCTTCTTTCACAGTTTTCATATTTCTGTTGCTTTTTACTTGGTATGTCAATGTTATAACCCTTAATAATTTGATGCAGGGGAGAGAATTTTCAGAACAGTTTATTCGACAAGTTTGCACTGATGTATTAAGAGGTAAGTCTCCAACATAGAGATTTTGATAACTTTCAAATTTCAAAAGTAATACAAATTCTTTGTAGAAATTATAAAAGATATAAGTAAGATGAAGAAAATAAAGGACATTTATCAACCTCTCGTTTTTATTTTCCAGATAAGTATTTTTATAAAGGTAAAATATTATATGTACACTTTGTAATCTTTTTAATAAAGCAATTTATCATTATTTCACCATTGATTAAATTTTCTTCCCTGACATAATTCTGGTAATTTTATTCATAATATGACATCTATAATTTAATTTACCAGTTTCTTTTAGAGGGGCACTTCCTTTTTTCCCTTACTTGAAGCAATTGCCACAATAAAATTATTGCACAGAGCAATGGATATTTCCATAGTTAAATTTCTAGAAGTGAAATTATTGGCCAAGAGATATGTATCTGTAAATTTAGAAAAAATATGAGTGATATTATTAATGCCCATTCACCATTTAAACATAAGGGATGGGGTTTCTTTGCTTTTAAGCCCAGCTACCTGTCTTACTTCAAAGTGGAAGAATTCAGAGTTGTGATCACTGCCAGTCCCAGCGTGGCTCTCCTGGTATTCCTGGGCCACCTGGTCCCATGGGCCCAGAAGGTCCCCGAGGATTCCCTGGTTTGCCAGGAAGAGATGGTGTTCCTGGATTAATGGGAGCTCCGGGACGCCCAGGTGCCAAAGGATTAAAAGGTACTTAGTTTGTATGTGTAAGCAAATAAATAACAGAAAAGGGTATTTTTTGTATTCACATCCTAAACTTATTTAACAGGCAAGAGTTCCTGTTTGTTTTCTTGAAGACAAAAAATTTTTCTATCCCTAAGTCTTTAAATAATTTGTCAACTGAGTTAAAGAACAATCATTCTATTTCATGAAAGAATATCCTAAAGTCAAGAGAGAGGTCAACGTTATGAAGCATGTGAACCTGTAAATCAGAAAATGTTGACAATGTACTTAGAAATTTTGCTTGAGTCTAATTAGGTCTTTAAATAGAACATCACAGACACCATTTCCTTTATTTTGACTTTGGTTACTTCTGTAACCATATTCAAAATTGTTTTCTATAAATTTCTATAAGAAAAATGATGTTTTGCGACCAAACTTCCTAATAGCCCACAACTTACTGCTCTTTGTTTTTGAATATTTATGTGAAATGTTGGTTGATAATTCTTTCCTTTTAATTTAATATTATAGGAACAATTTAGATGTTTCATCAAAGTAATAAAAGAACAAGTATGAGTAACAAAAAGAGCTAATAATTCCAAACCATTTTCCTTTCTTAATATTTAATCTTCATTAAGTTTTGCTAGACCACTGATCATTTTATAAAGTTTCGCTTCAAAAATTCTGTGTCCTGTTAACAATAGTAAATAGGTGGCTGGCTAATTTTTAAAGATTTATTTTTCTTTTAATGTGTGTATTAACAGCTTTGAAAGAAACAATCTAGGAGGAAGTGATTTTATGGGAAAAGTAAGCTTACTCCCCTCTCTGACACTCTGCAGGCTTACCAGGACGAAATGGGGCAAAGGGGAGCCAAGGGCTTGGGTACCCTGGAGTACAAGGTCCTCCTGGTCCCCCAGGTATGAACTGATGATGCTCATAAGTGTTGCTGCACATTTTACGTTAAGAAAATCATCATAAATCTCTGTCCAAAGATTTGAAACCAAGACTTTCGTTTCCTTTTTTGAGTGATTCACATTCAACACATTGAGCTCTAACTACTAGAAGTTTTATCCTATATTATATCCATTAATCATTCAGGATTCTCTCTCACTTATCATTTAGACTCCTTAGAATACCACTCCTTAGAATAGTTCTCAGATGGTTCCAAGTTGCCCAGGCCTACCTAGTGTATATCACCTTTAATCTTTATGATTCTCAGGGAAGCAGAATAATGCTGAGATGGACTTGTAAGCCAGCCTCTGCTAGCTGCATTATTTAACTTATCCGTGTGTCAGTTTCCTCATTTGTAAAATAGTGATGAGATGTCTTTTGCATCATGACATTGGTGGAAGATTAAATGAATTAATACATGTCATGCTATCAGAACAGTGCATGAAAAAGTTATGTTTTCAATAAATGTGTACTATCATTATTATTTTAGATGTTATTACTGCTCAAGGCTTTTGGGTGGATCAAATGATTTAATACTTTGTATGTAAAGCATTTTGAACAACACCTACAATTGTAGCTTAGTGCTGAATAAATGTTTAGTAGTAGTAGTAGCAGGAAGTATTAGTGGTAGAAAGTGCCCAGTCCACTCTGCTCCATCCCTAAACCTAAATATTTTGTTTTTGTTATTTTGGGTCATCAACTTTAAAAGGCCAATATCTTGAGTTAATTTTTCTTTTTTTGAACATGCTAATTGAACTAAGTTATGGTTCACAAATTAGTGTTATAATACCTCTGTGTATTGATTACTAGTATACTATGGTAATGACAATGTGTTTCCTTGTGGAAACTAAAATATATATATATATGTATATAATGGAAATAGTCATTTTGACTACAAATATGGCACAAAAGTGGCTTTATTAGAGTTTTAGCTTACTGATATATTTATAATAATTTTGGCAATTTATAATAATATTGGCAAAAGATAAGCTGAGAGGAAGAAATAGTTTGGACAATCCACAAATTGAAATATTAGAATGTTAGCTCTGTGTCTTCAGCCGCAGCATGATTGCATATTAACATAGCTTGGCCTAGTTTTACAAAAATTACTTTTGGATAGTTCTTTTCAAAATGGAAGGTGTATAGAATTAGCAAGAGGATACCTCCTCTTTTCACCTTAGTGCAAATACGTAAAAGTTTCAAGGGAGTCTTTTTACCAGTTTACATGTTTTGCAGATTCAGCTGTGTCAGCAACAAAACCAAACTCATTTGTTCATGTATTGCTAATGTCCCATCCTAGGTCCAGAGGGCCCCCCTGGAATAAGCAAAGAAGGTCCTCCGGGAGACCCAGGTCTCCCCGGCAAAGACGGAGACCACGGAAAACCTGGAATCCAAGGGCAGCCAGGACCCCCGGGCATCTGTGATCCATCACTGTGTTTTAGTGTCATTGTCAGAAGAGATCCCTTTAGAAAAGGACCAAACTATTAGTGTCTGATGCCTCATTCAGCAGCCTAGGCATGGTGCTCTTCTTTTGTGGTCTTTGCATCTCAGGAAGATAACAACAGTAATCCCTTGAAAAGAAACTCATGTACCTCGGTGTTTTTATTATTGTTTCTTTCCTTAATGAAAAATATAGAAAAGGTCACATATACCGATTTTAAAGGCTCCTCAGTTCTTCAGAGCCTTTAGATTAGTAGCATTAACTAAATCTCAAGGGTTTCTTGTAAGTCCATTCATTTTAGTCAAAGTCAAATATAAAAAAACACCATTGCCTGTCAGCCAGTCAGTTTCAGTCACTGTGAAAAATTTCACATTCAGCCTCCATGCAGCAGAGTATTTGAGTTCAACTTCCTGTCTGTGTGAATTTCATGTTTCATAGCTCATAGCTCACACTTCTACATTAGTCCAAACGTGCATCTGGACATGGGAGATGAGATCAGGGCTGATATTCAGTTTGGGAACAGACCGTATTGGCATATCAGCCCTTACTCCAGTGTCTGTGCTTACCAGACAGTGGTGATGGACTGTTGGGGTTGTTCAGTGTTTTGAATATCACCTCTGAACATTCTGGAAAAAAAGTTTCACTGGACCTGGTTGATATGTTCAAAGGAATGGTAAGTTCAGAAATACCAAAAAGACTTTCTTCTTCATACTTGCTTAGTAATTGGAATGTTTGTTGCATGCCTTCATTTTCCATTTCAGTTATTACATGTGTACATTCATATATGTTAACTTTTATTGTAGCAAAGCTAGTGGGAATCAATGCTCTAGTTGACAGGAAAGGTAACTCCACAAATCCTAGGATGTCTTGATATTTTTAGCAGACTTTAAAATATTATAAACAGTCTTTGTGTACTGTACTTAATGCTTTTGTAAGGAACATAATTTGAGATATTCCATCTTTATCATGCTCTAAATTTTGTTACTTTGCTTATTATTCAAAGTACAATAAAGTTTTGAACAGGCCTGAATGCAGTGTCTTTTTTTATACTTAATTTTAACTGATTCTTGAGTATATTATCCATTTGACATGGTCATTTATTCAATGGGTATAATTTATTAAATTATTTACCTTATTTTTAAATCACTGATTCATATGAAATAAGAACTTAGAAATTGGGTTGGGTGCTCCTCACCTAGATGGGTACAGCATCTGCTTCCTGGCCCAGGAATGGCTGGTAATCAGAGTTTAGCTTAACTGATGATGTGTCCTTCTGTGACTTTGATGAGAACCTTGGAGGCGACTGAAGCCCATACATTAAGCAGCTGAATTAGCTTAAGGCTTGTTTTGATGTTCTGTCTCCAGCAAAGCCCCAGATATTTGTTAGACCTGACCAACTTACTCCTGGTAATTATAGCATTTCCTGGTAGACCTGGTGAAGGGGCAGAATAGGAACTTCCTTCTGCCCCTTGTTCATTCGACCAGCTTTGAGCACATGTGATGCTGAAAACTTGGTCTCTATGTACTGGTGCCAAATCGAATCTCAGAGACAGAGTTTTGGATGAAGTAGAAAAAAATAGCTTTATTGCTTTGCCAGGCAAAGGTGGACACAACAGGCTTATGCCCTGAAAAACTATGTGTCCCAACTTGGGAGGATTTAGTGAGGAGTTTTATAGCAATGATTCAAAGGTGGGGTTGCTGATAAGGTTAGGGTATGTGCAGGGCCTACACTCCTTTAATCTGGCCTCTTGATGAGCTTCTCTGGTTCCTTTAATCTGGCCTTAGGGGAGTCTTCTCTGGAATGAAGAATGCTGACATATCCATTTATTGGGAGTTTTAGTTCTGTAAAGAGCTCAAAGACATTGTTATGTGTATCTCTTAAGGTGACCCTGCCCCAAGGCTGCACTATTGTTTCTTGACTGCTCCTCCCTTGTCTCTATATCCCCCTCCCTACCCTGATTAGCAACTGTTTGAACCTGTCCTTTGGAACTCAGGGAAGGTCATGGAGGCTGGAGTCTATTCCCTACAAACAAGAGATGGGGGACAGAAAGCCTTCCATGCCCAGGAGCCCCACAGGGTCCTGCTCTGTTTCACATGGCCATGTAACGCCTGGGACTGGGCCAGGGATACAATGGTGACATAGTCATGTGGTCTGGCCTGAGGACACTCATGTCTAATGAGGCACAGGTAGGAAAACAGGTGATTGCTATACATTCTAAGAAAGGAGAAAGTGCTATAGAAATGTATAGGGTGATGCTATGGACTAAATTGTATTCCTCCCAAATTCATATATTGAAGCCTTAACCCTCATGGGATCCTGTTTGGAGGTAGGGCTTTTAGACTGTGATGAAGGTTAAATAAGGTCGTAAGGATGGCATACTAATCCTATATGATTGGTGGCTTTATAAAAGGAGGAAGAGGGAAATCCCTCTTTCTCCACATGCACACATATGACAAAAGACCACGTGAGCACACAGTGATAAGGCAATGATTTAAGAGCCAGGAATTATCATACTAAGTAAAGTAAGCCAGACAGAGAAAGACAAAAATGGTACAAATGAACTTATTTCAAAAGAGAAATAGAGGGCTTCCCTGGTGGCGCAGTGGTTGGGAGTCTGCCTGCCGAAGCGGTGGATGCGGGTTTGTGCCCTGGTCCGGGAGGATCCCACATGCCGCAGAGCGGCTGGGCCTGTGAGTCCGGAGCCTGTGCTCCGCAATGGAGGAGGCCACAACAGTGAGAGGCCTGTGTACAGCAAAAAAAAATAAATTCAGACATAGAAAACAAACTTATAGTTACCAAAGTAGAAAGGTTGGGGGAGGGATAAATTAGGAGTTTGGGAGTAACATATACACATACGACTGTATATAAAATAGATAACAAACAAGGCCGTCCTGTATCGTACAGGGAACGATATTCAATATCCTGTAATAACCTATAATGGAAAAGAATCTGAAAAAGAATAGATTCATATGTATAGCTGAATCACTTTGCTGTAAACCTGAAACTAACACAACATTGCAAATCAACTATACTTCAATTTTTAAAAATTGCATTAAAAAAAAAGAGCCAGGAAGATCACCCACCCTGATCTTGCACTTCTGGCCTCTAGAACTAAAAGCAAATCCATTTCTATTGTGTAGGCCACCCCATGTGTGGTGTTTTGTGTGGGAGCCCAAGTCATAAAACAGATGAGTGTAGGGAAAGCTTCCCTAAAGCAATAGTTATAAACTGAGATTTGAAAGGCCAGGAGGCATTAGCAGCCCCCCAAGTCATGTCAAGTGAATAAAAATGAGCAAAGTCTAGGGGATTAGAAAAGGCCTGGAGAACTGAGAACAAAAACTAGTGAAATCGAGTGGGACCCTGTGGGGCTTCTGGGCACGGAAGCCTTTCCATGTTCCTTGTTTCTTGTTTGTAGGGAACAGCTTCCAGCCTCCACAACCTTCCCTGTGTCTCAAAGGGCAGATTTGAGCAGTTGCTAATCAGGGAAGGGAGGGGGATACAGAGACAAAGGAAGAGCAGCCAAGATACCACCTGAGGCCAGATTAAAGGAACCAGAGAAGCTCATCAAGATTAGGATATCACCTGGCCAGATTAAAGGAGTGCAGGGCCTGCACACATCCTAATCTTATCAGCAACCCCACCTTTGAATCATTGCTATAAAACTCCTCACCAAATCCTCCCAGGTTGGGACACATAGCTTTTCAGAGCATGAGCCTGTTGTGTCCCCCTTTGCCTGGCAAAGCAATAAAGCGATTCTTTTCTACTTCACCCAAAACTCTGTCTCCGAGATTCGATTAGTCACTGATGCACAGAGGAATCACTAGGGAATATAAATCATATTTACTTTCAGTATCTGCTTTTAAAATTGGTAACTCAAGATGAAATATTTCTGTAATTTATCATGGTATATATGTCCTAACATATTTTTGCCTTGTACAAATTCGAGACTAACTCATAAAACACTGATGTTTAAGAATGAAAAGGTGAATGGTTTTGTCCTGCAAATACATTTTCACCATAATGATGTACCAGCATCTTACATGCAAGACCTTTTAGCGTAGTTAAAAGGGCATGGCTTCCATAGTGAGGTTGCCTGTGTTCAAATTCCCACTGTTTTTTTCCAGTAGGAGCCTTCAGAAAATGTATTTATCTTTTTGTGCCTAAGTCTCTTCATATATTAAATAAGGAATATTAATAATACTTACCTAATAGTAAGGATTAGGATTATGAGGATTCAATGAGATAAAACAAAAATATTAATCCATAGAATAAAGTCTGATCATCTACCAGAGCCACACAGAAAATGTGAGATTAGCAAATTTTGAGATGAAATATTTAAAAAACTTATTCAAAACATTTTATATTTGTGCAACTAACACTGATAAAGTTAATTTGATTCAATGCCATTAAGAATGAAACTCTCAGTCTTAAGGGTAACAACAATTCTCAGTAAAGGCTCTCTTGACCAGATTTTGATTCATCCTGGTCTAAAATGTAAAGTGGGAACAATTTAGGTGGGAAAAAAATCAGCAAACCCCTGGGGTTTATAGTCTTTAGTTATTTTATCTGTATTTTATTCTATTAGCTATATTTATATCAACTGTATTTTATCCTTGGTTCTTAGAACTTTATCAGGTAATTATTTCATTTCCATCATGAAGAGATTTTCAATTGAGATGGAGCTGCATATCATTCTTTTTATCCCCAGTAGAGGGCAGCAAAATACATATATACCCACAAACACAGAAATAAGCTATGATAACTTCCTCTCATTATATTAATCATATAAACTATCACTGTGTATATTTAGCCTGAACATTTTCTCAGTCTTGTATGCATAGTTAGATTTATATCCTTAAAACCTTAATTATTCCAAAGGAGAAAAAAAATCACAAGGGTTTTATAAATTGAACACCTAAGCCAGAGTTCATGAAGCCATTTATATTTTGATATCTTGCCTATCTGCTTTACCTTGGTATGATTTAGTTTATTGACTTAAAGTGCTCTGGCTAGGACCTTTGATTATAGCTTCAGAGTGGTAACTTTATTGTCAGGGAGCTGTTCTGAAGCTCGCTCCTGGGATTCCTCAGTTGTAGATCCCACCCCTTAGCTGCTATTCAGCTGTGTTGTGTCTGAGGCAGGTAGAAAACTGTCCTTATCGTTATTACAGTGAAGAGTCAAACCACACATCGTATGGTCTGGTACAGTACATGGTGTAAGCTGTCAACACAGCAAAGTACCCACTCTGTGGCTGAGACACTGAGAGCCTAATCTTCGAAGGCTCTGAGGCATGATGGGGAGACAGAGGGAAATTCAAATGAACAGTCTGTCTGTAGTTTACAAAGACCAGGAATAAACCTGTACTTTAGTAAAATGGAGCTGCAAAAGTTTTAACAAAATTTTATCTTAAAAGCTACATAGAGAATCTTATTTTGCCCCGCATAACACATTTGAAATAAGGAACGTTACTGTTCCTGCTCACTAAATTATGTCTGGGTTCTGCCTTCCCCAAGGTAGGTTTCACAGAGAAATTTTGAGTAAATAGATTTCAAAAGGACAACTTAAAGTAGCTGACTGGAGTGTCATTCTGAATAAGCAAGAATGACAAGCAGCAACAAGGTTTTTCTGTCGTGTCCCCAGTTCAGTTGCCATTTCAAAATAATATTAAATCAAATTTGAAAAGTATCTATAGATCTTATACAGTGAAATTTAAAGTGAAATTTTGAAATAAGTCATTTTTGACAAAAGAAAAAAAAAGTTAAGGAGTGGTCTGTGATATGTGACCTTGGGTAAATCTGATAACTTCCCTGAATTTGTTTTTTTAATCTTTAAAACAAAGCGTTTAAGTTACTGTGTTTTTTAACCCAGGATGTACATTAGAATCACCAGGAGAACTTTAAAAAATTCCCTTGCTGAGGTTCCACCAGACATTTTGGGATCACTGCCTTGCCTTCGAGGCTTCCAACCAGAGAACACAGCTCCATGGGAGTGATAGTCATTCTATATTTTTAGGTTTTGGATAGCTGGTGTTGAGGGTGGCAAAAGATAAGAGTAGAGATATAGGGAATGGGAAAAGGGCTGGGGAAGGAGAAAGCAGATACCAAAGAATCTTTCAAGATTGTAATGCGGAAATAGCAGGAAGAGGTGTGCATTGCAGATAAAACACTCCGGCTGCACTGAGAATAGATGAAACCAGACAAGATTGGAAGTGGAAAAGCTAATTAAATGCCATTCCAGTGGCCCTGAGGATAAAAGGATAAGACAGAGGCAGAAGGGATAGGGGAAAAGAACATCAACATATTGATGCCCGAAACTTGGCCTCTGTGTGCCAGTGCTGAATTGAAATCAAAGAGTTTTGGGCGAAGTAGGAAAGAATAGCTTTATTGATTTGCCAGGCAAAGGGGGACACAACGGTCTGGTGCCCTCAGAAACTGTGTGTCCCAACCTGGGGGGGATTTGGTGAGGAGTTTAATAGCAATGGTTCAAGGGCGGGGATGCTAATACGGATCAGGGTGTGTGCAGGGCTTGTATTCCTTAAATCTGGCCTCAGGTGGTCTCCTGATGAACTGTGGTCCTTGAGGTTATCAAACTGTGACCTTCTTTCTGGAATCAAGTAGTTAACATCTTCCATTTGGTAGGGACTTCAGTTCTGCAGAAGAGCTCAAAGATATTATTATGTGTATCCCTTAAGGTGGAACCAGAACCCTGCTCCAAGGCTGCACTATTGTTTCTTGACTGCTCCTCCCTTGTCTCTGCATCCCCCTCCCTTCCCTGATTAACGACTATTTGAATCTGCCCTTTGGAACTCAGGGAAGGTCATGGAGGCTGAAGCCTATTCTCTGCAAACACCAAACGGGGGATACAGAAAGGCTTCAGTGCCCAGGAGCCCCAGAGGGTCCTGCTTGGTTTCAGTATTAGTCCTACTAAAATCATGGAAAACTCCCAGAATCTACCCACCATGTCCTCGGTGACCCCAAGAAGGTGAGGGCTTATGAAACAGGCTTCCTAGGAATAACCTGCCATCATGCAACTGTGAATGTGTAGAACAGAATTCCTGTTTTTCACCCTTGCTACTTTAATGCCAGCAAAACCATTGGTAACACCCCTGTTGCCCTAGCCAGCTAGGGAACTGCTCTCTTTTACACTAACTAAACAGGCTGCCTGCAGTCCAGATTGTGGCTTCTGTGGTCCCTTGTCAGCAGTGCCAATGGGCATTGCTGCACAGTTCCTGGAAGAGGTGATAACATTTTTTCCTGAATAAATGCATCTGACATGACTAAGATTGTGTGGAATCAAACCTCATTGTTGTTGATAATTGCCACTATTTCTCCTATTTCATCTATTTACTCATTCAATTAATTCATTAAATAACTCCTTGGAAGTAGAGTACTTACTTTCTTCTGGTGAAACTGGTTTTTATTATTTGAGTGAAACATGCTGTATCTAGATAACAAAAAATGTACTCGAACATATTTTTTTCCATTTTAAATTTTGTGAAGAGCAAAAAGCACTGTGATGTCTTTGTTAACATACCCAAATCCCATATTGCTTTAAAGTCAATAGGAAAATAAGGCTCTGAAGAATTTTAAGCATTCAAGCTAATTAAATGCCTTGAAAACATCGAACACTAGATAGAAAATTAGTCAGCTTGGGGAAAAGGAGGGGATGGTAGATAATAGGAAAAAAATACACATGTTGTTAAGGAAAATCATAATTTCTAGTTTCATTTTTTCTGAAGTTTAATGTTGCTGCTTTCTAAGGACGTGACCACGTTATCTAATTGTCAGTGGAATAATGTGGTTTTCTGGTGCCAAATTCTGAATTCCACAAGACTAACTGCTGATGAAATTAGAAGAGCTTGTTGAATTTAGAGATTCTGGTCTTTAGGCATGGAATTTAAAATAAGTATTTAACCACATAACTTTTTATGCCTAGTATTATGTAATTTCTGTGTTAGAAATTGGCAAAGAAACATTATTTCCCAAATATATGTATTATATGAAAATCTGCATGAAAGCCTATGAAAGGAAATTCGTGCATAATATTACTCAGGGGAAAGAAAATTCTGAGGGCAAAAATAATTGCAATGGTTTTGTATTTCTGAGTACACAAAAGACTCTCAAATAAAAATAAACAAATCAAATAACTATTTCACTCTCCCCTCATTTCACAATTTCAAACCTGCCTGAAATTGATCTGTATTCTATTTTTTTATCTCCTGCCTTTCTCTTTTCTCTTCTTTTCTTCCTAAAGTCCAAAATATAAAGCAAAACTTGATTTTGTTTACTGTATGTATTTAATAAATATAATAGGCTAACTTTAAAAACAACTTGATTGAGGGGTAATTTATATACAATAACATACATGTGTTTTTAAGTCTATATTTTGATAGGCTTTGACAAACATATGTGCCTGTGAAACCATCGCCACAGTTAAGCTATAGAACATTTGCATCACCCCCAAAACATTTTCTTGAGCCTTTCTCTAGATAATTTACCCCTCTTCTGGCTGCATTAACCCCTGATCTGCTTTCTGACACTATTGATTGAGAATTTTACTTTCTGGAGTTCCATATACACAGAATCATACACTACATATTCTTTTGTTTCTGGCTTCTTTCATGAAGCATAACATTTTTGAGATTCATCCATGATGCTGTATCTACCAATAGTTTATTCCCTTTTTTGTTACTGAATACTATTCCTTTGTATGATTACATTTCAATTATTCATTCACCTGTTTATAGAAAGTTGGGTTATTTCCAGTGTGGGACTCTTCTGAGTCACACTGCTATGAATATTCATTTACAAGTCTGGATGGAGATGCTTTCATTTCTCTTAGGTATTAGAAGAAGAGAGAAAATTGACTGTGAAAGAAAGAAGGGAGAGAGAAACATTTATATGGATGTACTTTCAAAAGTCAAGTGAAGTACCATCCTGTGTGTGGATTTCAGTGGAGCTGGCTGAACTTTGAAATGAGGACACTGGGTGTCTCTAAAGTTGCTGCAACTTCACAACACTGTATTTCAATTGGTGTGTGTAGAGAATGGTGAAATCCACTTGGATGTGGCCACGGCTGGGAAGAATGACCTTACTCCAGTGTGGAAGGCCATGTTTCCCTCAATGTTTATAGCCACCAAACGCACCACGTACCGAAAACTCAACATTACGAGATTTTCTTTTCAATTCAAAATTAAATGTGCGTATCTATAGTTTTTGCAAAGAAAAGGAGAAAAGGAGTAAGTTAGAAAACACTTGTATTTGTTGAAAACAGCTTGTCAAAAAAAATGGTATGTTTGGAAGGAAAATATTACTGGTATCTTTAGAGAAGTCTTCTTTACAAAGAAAGCTTACCCCCTATGAAAACAATAGGGTGAGGATTTTAAACTCATTTTAGAGAAGGATGCTGAGGCAAATAATTGTCGACGTCATGAATATAAAGTATCTGGTTAAAAATAGAGAATATGCCAATGCTTTGATCTCTTAATTCTCAGTGTAATGTATTTTCTTTCTTCTCATCTCTGCTGCCTTACTCTGTGCCCGTATCAAAATAATCTTTAAAAATCTTATGTAAATCTATGTCTAAGGCAATATCAATAAACATTTTATTAGTTTTAATAGCCTTTGAATAGCTGCACATAATGTAGACCTTGGATTTGAACAATAAGAATTTAATACATATCTTTTAATGCATGCAAGTTAATTTCTTGAAATAGTCATGTTTCCCAATTGTGAACTTCATTACACTGTTCTTTCTTAATATGAAGATTAGAGCATATTTGATTATTTTTATTGACATATTTTTCACACTATAGCACATTTGTATGAACTTTGAAGCTATCCACCCTGGGAATTACAATTATTTTTTCACTTGGATTTTCAAGAATTGAGAATCTTGGCACATCATCTGTAGCTCTGCATTCCAATAAACAGTCTGGATAATCATGATATTGAAGAAAGATCATATTTGGAACTAATTTTTACTTTGGCTTCTGCTTTTCCAGAACATGTACTCACAATTCCTCTGAAAAGCATATAATCCTTCAGGTTTTTGAAATAAAATTAAAAGATACAATGAATAGATCTTGAAGCCTAGAATAAATGGTAAAAAAGTAGTCATTGATTAGTTTTTCAAACCTTGTTTGGACATTTATTCAAACATAACTGAAACAAAATGTCTTTGAGACAACTGGTAAATTTGAATACAGACTGGTATTACACAATACTGTTGATGTGTTAAATTTGGCGATGTCCTGGTGTCTGTGATTTTTTTAAAGTACTTATTTAAAAATGCATTAAAAATGCAAACTGAAGTATTTATGGATAAATAAAAAAGAATTATAAGAGTTGGTAATTATTGATGTTGGATAACAGATGCATGAGGGAGAGTATTTATACTATTCCTTCTCATTTTGTATATGTTTGAAAATTTCTATAATACAAAGCTTTTTTAAAAAGTAAAAGGCAATGAATGGGGGTGATGGGATGGGTAAGAGGTGTTCCAAGACCAAGTAGGGAGATCGGGGAGGCCTCACTAAGGTGACCTTGAAGCAAAGATTTGAAGAAGGGAGCTGTGTGGATTTCTGGGGAAGGATGTTCTGGGCAGAAGGAGGGGTTAGTGCAGAGCCCTGAGGTGGAGGTGGGCCTGTCATATTCCAGAAACAGGAAGTCCAGTGGCTGGACAGGAGCAAGTAACAGGTAAAATAGTAGGAGGTGGCATTGAAGAGTCACCAGGGGTAGGTGGGGAGGAGAGGAAATGCATGCAAGATTACATCTGACAAAGAGTGCTTATCCAATGCATATAAAGAACATTTCCAACCAAGAGGGAAAAAAAGGCAGGCAACCCAACACAAAAATGGGCAAAAGATTTGAACAGGTCCTTCACAGAGAGGAAATGGCCAATTAGAACATGCAAAGATGCTCTGCTTCATTAGGCATCAGAGAAATGCAAATTAAAGCCACAATGCTACATCAGGACACATACGCAGAAAGGTTAAAATTAGAAAGGCAGGCAATACTAGGTACTAGAGAGGAAACAACTCTCACACACTGGTGTTGGGTGTTTAAATTGGTATAAACTGTGGTATCTATTAAAATTAAAAATATGCATCCTTATAAACTAGCAATTCCATTGCTAGGTATATATCCAACAAAAAAGAACAGCTGTGCAAACTGAAAAAGCTGGACAAGAATGTTTAGAGCAGTATTATTCTTAATATCCTCAAACTGAGAACCACTCAAATGCCCAGGAACAGTTGAATAGATAAACAAATTGCATTACAGTCACAAAATGGGCTACTACACAGCATTTAGAATAGCCAAGTAAACAGTATAGCTAAATCTCACAAAAATATTGAGCAAAGGAAACAGATATAAAGGACTTAATGCTGTGTGATTCTATTTGTGTAAAGTTTAAAAATTAATCATCTATTCTGTTAACAGCATGGTGGATACTCTTGGGGAGGATGTGACTGAGAAGGAGGCTGGGGGAAGCTGGGGAGCTGGTATCGTTCTATTTCTATTTCTTGACCTGGATGCTGGTTGAATAGGGAGTGCTATGTGTGAACAGCTATCAAGCTGTACTGATGATTTGTGCACCTATCTGAATCTAGATTATACGTCAATAAACAGTTGTAAAAAAAATCATGTAGGAGCATCTTGGTTCCCTCCCTTGAGGTACCGGTGCCATGTCCATGACCCTGCTACCCATGCTGAATAAAAGGGATGTGGGGCATGATGGATTGTCCATTTAAAGAAGAAAGTGTAGAAGACTTGCTTTCCCAACCTACAGCTGTAAATTCTATATTTAAAGATACTGAAACGTACATACATAGCGAGTTCTTTGGCTCTTGGAAAGAAGTAATCTATTCCAAATCAACTGGCGAATCTGTAAATAAAAAATGAAACTATGATGAAATCTGTCTTTCCTTCAGCTTTATGGATGTCAGTCATGCACCTTCTGCAACACAACATTCTCATATGGCATCATGATGCCAGTTAAATGTTGGCATCATTTTGACACCAATCACTCAGAGTTTACAGAGAAAAAAATGGAAAATTTTAAGTATAGATATCATGAGCTCTTTGAGAGCCAAAAATTATTACGGATTTTCAATCTAGAAATGAAAAGACCACTGAAGCATCCTATAGGTTTTAATTTCCAATAAAGGAGATACTGATATCTACAACCCACATAAACCAAAAAATCTTTGAGATCCTTCATTTTTTAAGAGTAAAGTGTCCTTGAGACCAAAATATGAGAAAACCATTGTAGATTATCCTAGGCTTGAAAGGCCCATTCCCTGCTCCCTTCTAGACCATTGTTATGGAATTCCAAGCCCCTGTTTTAAGGCCGTGGTTAGGCCTAGGTGTGTTATCCTTCTAACTGGTTTTTGATGATCTGAGGGACTTTGATTCAAGTCAGGTTGTCTCCTCCTTGGCATGGTGGGTTTCTTGTCTGTTTTTTTTTTTTCTTCCGGTACGCGGGCCTCTCACTGTTGTGGCCTCTCCCGTTACGGAGCACAGGCCTCGGACACGCAGGCTCAGCGGCCATGGCTCACGGGCCCAGCCGCTCTGCGGCATGTGGGATCTTCCCGGACCAGGGCACGAACCCGTGTCCCCTGCATCGGCAGGCGGACTCTCAACCACTGCGCCACCAGTGAAGCCCCTGTTGTCTGTTTTATTATTATTAGTTTGTGGTTTTCCTTTACTCTTTTTTCTCCTCACTTTATTCTTTTATTCTTAATTTAAAAATTTTTATCTTTATTCTTTTTCTCACTTTTTCCTTTATCTTTTATTTTCATTTTTCTCATTTTTAAAATTTAGTTTGCTATTACATTGTTTTGACTCCATTATGAAGATCAGTTCATCAGGTGGGCTTTGGAAGTGATTTTCTTTTAAGGTGATTTGGACCAAGTTTTTCACCAGTTTTTTCAAATTTTAAGATGACCCTGGGACACGACTCCAAGGTCAACATTAAGTCCAACATGCTGCAGTGCCTCTCAGCTACCCTATCTGCTGAAGAGGAGACCCATGTGGGCAGCCCCTGATTTCTCAAGAACATTAGTAAGGGTAACCTCACCGAGGTAACCTCACCAAGGGCAGCTGAGACAGGTGAGTGACCAGCAGGATTTGCCCTGTGGTGTGACCCCACCCTCTCTCTCTGACAGCAGCCAAGTCTGGCAGGGGGCTGTTGGGAGCTCCTTCAACAAGTTCAGCTTCAAGTTTAAACCCAGAAATCTATGTATCAGGTTTGCCAGAAGGAACCTGAATGAACCTGAAACCACAGACCAATTAGAGATGCTCTAACCTCAGGGGGTGGATGCCAAGACAATGATTGGGGTGGGGGGGAAGAAGGAAGGAAGGAAGGAAGGAAGGGAGGGAGGGAAGGAGGAAGAGCGGAAGGAAAGGAGTTTTCAGAGGGTACCTGTGCTCACTGCACTTTACACGTAATATGAAAATCCCCAGCCCATGGAGCCCAACGAGATGACTGGGGAGATGAGCCAGGTTGCCAGCTCAGCTGAGATAGAAATCCCTGCTGCTGCGCAGGCATGGTGCAGAGCCCAGAGGATTTCCTGCCACAGAAGACAGATGTGCAAACAGCGTGGGAGGTCTCTCAACGAGGTTCACTTTGAGTATCCGCATCGCCATGGCCTTCAAAAGCATTGCCTCCAAAATAACCAAGAACTTAAGCTTTTTAAGGCTGCCAGGAGTTGCCTGTGAGAACAGAGGAGGGGCCAGCTGGCCCTGGCTGCCCTCTGGCCACTCCACCCCTACCTGGGCCAGGTGGCAGAGACTAACCAGGTGTGTTTCCCCTGAGACAGCCCTGCCCCCACGGCTTCCTCCCCACCCCCTTCTCCCTCTTTTTTTGTGTTTGTCCGGGAGGGGAGATGTTTCTTCCAGACAAAATGATTCATCTAGTCATTGACAGATAAGGGGGTCTCCTACTTCCTCAAAAGAAAGGAGGCACTGGAATAAGAAACATCTCGATAATGTCACAGCATCTCAGCTTCAGCCACTTCACCCTTTGCCCACACAGCTGCTCTCCACTGAAGAGCTTTTGGGGTGGAAGGATGGGATGAAGATCATGTCTGTCCTCTGAAGATGAATTCTGAACTTACGTTTTACCTCAAAATGTAAAACCACAGTAAGCAAGGATTTTTGTGTAGTCATTTGTGTATCTGAAGATTTCCAGTGTGCTTTGCTCATGACAAAATCGTCCAATTTTTTCCCCCTCCTAAAAACACTTTTGGATCTGTGTTAGAGACCACAAAATCTCCTCAGTCTATTTCTGCATCTTGCATGAGAGGCCAGTAAACTCGGAGGAGCCAGGGGGCGTGAGATGTTCCATGGTTTTGTGCTTAGATCAAGCCCTTCGTGTCCCTGGTAGAATTTCTAATCCCACTCACCACTTTTGATAATTGCTACTTGAGGGGGAAGGGTTGCAAAAGAAGGAATTGCTCCCATGAAGTGGAATGATGAGTAGCTACAGCAGGAGAAATCTTGTCTTTGCTTCTAGTTACGTACATTCCCTTCTGCCACGAGAGTTAAGGGCCATCCAAGTGCAATGAGATGTCAGAGGAGACAGTTCCTTCCCTGGAAAGGAATTTGTCCCAGCTTGCTAGCACTTTGCCACTCCCTTCTCTCTTCTCTTTTTCAAAGTGGAGAAAGGAGCCACTGGGAATTATGATGCATTTCTATATCTGAAGACACCTAAGATGATAGAGCTCTGTCACCAGGACGATTTGCTTCTGAATGTGTTTGTAACATCACCTTTCCTACTCAGAGCCATGAGCTTTCCATTTCTCTTTTACCAACCTTTCCCAGGTGAGTTTTTGACCCTTGATGTTTGGCTAAATTTTCTGTCCTTATGAAAGATGCAAGCTTAGTAAACTGCTGTTGCTCAAGGCTTTTTTTTTTTAAGATATTTAAAATCCAACATCACTTTTATAAACTGTCATCTTTGTCCCAATTCAACTCCTAAGCTGCACCGTGCTCCCCAAAAATGACTCTCTGGACCATTGTTCTTTCTGTATCATGATGCTAATAAAGTATTTGTTGCCATTGTTAAACATCTCACTAATCAACAATGGAAAGAGCTGCTTAAAGGGAAACTTAATTTGCACCGAGGAAGGAAATCTTTGGGATCAAGGATCTCAGCAGGGATTTTGTTAAAGGGTCTTATGTTGTAGAGAAAGCCCAAGACAAAGACTGAAAATGCACAATTTCATTTTCATGATGATTTAGTTGGCATCAGCCAGTCAGCAGCTGGTCCTGAAACTTAGAGATGCTCATTCCCTCATGTGGAATTTAGTTGCAAAAATCTTCAGGTTAAACATCATTTGTAGATCAAGGGGCCTTCCATTTTTATTATTCTTCTCAAGGGAATAGTCTAAAGACACCTCAAATGGTGTTCTAATTTCATGTTGGATTTCCTGGAACTTGAGATTACACTGTAGTGTGTGTATACACCTCTTCTGCCCTAGGCTCCAAAATCATCACATTGCCACCAATGTGGGCTAGAGCAAAAAGAGAAAAGAACCAGGAAGCAGGGAACTTGAGTGCTCGTACTAATTTTTCAACTTTGTGACTCCAGACAAACCAATTGTTATATGGACCTTCCTTGTGACGATTAAAAGAAAAGAAACAAAACTCCACATCAAGGGCTTATATAGTAACTAAGTAGGTGCTTCATAAATGCAGGTCTTACTGTCCACTATACCCCACAGCCTTTCTTGTGGTTCTGTGTGGCCATGTGACCAAGCTCTGCCCCCTGGGATGTGCTCAGAAGTGACCAGGGGCTATTTGTAGGTTGTGCTCACACAGGGGAAGAACTTGCCCTCTCTGTCACCTTCCTCTATCCTGTTTCTTGGAATGTGGACATAATCGCAAGTCCTCAGACTATGTAGATCAGGCCGATATGCTAGAGACAGCAGACCAACAGATGACTTGGTGAAACAGATTTTTCATACCGGCTTTGGACCATTCATGGCCAGACTGTTACAAGACTACAGAGAAATAAATTTCTTGCTTAGTTTAGAAATCTACTGTATACTCCTGAATGTATATTCTAATAAACATTAACTTAACTACCAAAATATTTGGTTTGTCAATATACAAATAATACCAATTGTTCTTTCATGTGAACCATACTAACTTTTTACATGACATTACTTTATTCACTTTGCATATGACACTAAACACATTTTCTGTGTCCTCTGTCATACCTGTTGCTTGTTATTCCTATATTAACACACACATGTACACACACACATACACACCATATAGTATTTTATATATATATATATATATATGCACCAAATTTTTAAATAGCTTATAGTCTTATCTTTCTGTATTTGATACCATACAGCCCTCATGTAAGACAAAGTTTGCAACTCACTTAAATTACTACAAATTATAAACATTTTGAGGTATTGCTTTATTACAGGAAACTGATGTTTTAAAACCTTATTAGAATTAGAGGTTTGTTTTAGCCAAGTTTATATTGTGCTACTTTCCAATAGTCTAACTCAATTTAGCCACATAATGTAGGCTTGACATCTTACCAGTTTCCCAACCCATAGTTAGTTCAAAAACCCAGAGCTTCTGTAATGAAAAAAGATCAGTCATCCTTGAGAAAGTACACTGTGATACCACCACAAGAGGATGACAGGAGAGGGCTGCTTCAGAGGGGGCATCAGAGAGAGTCAAAGTATAAGAAGTGTTGATTGGCCATTTCTGGCTTTGAAAATGAAGGGGGTCATGAGCCAGAGAGTGCAGGTGGCCTCTGGAAGGTGGGAGTGACCCCTGCATGAAAGCCAGCAAGGACCTGGGCACCTCAGTTCAATAAGTGCATGGAACTCAACTCTGCCAACAACTGAATAGAGCCTGGAAGTGACATCTTGATTTTAACCTGTTGAGACCTCTGTCATAATTCTACCCTACTAAACTGAGAGATTATAAATTTGCACTGTTTTAGGCATCTAAATATGTGATCATTTTTTACATCAACAAAAGAAAACTGACACCGATACCCAGAACATCTTTTTGGTTCACCAGTCATGATGGGCTAAAAGGGAGCAGAGGTTAGGTGATAAGTGGAATTTTGGCTCAGGACCATCACGTGGGCCAGGCAGATGTGAAAACACAGCTTTCCATTATTCATTCTATTTCCTAAGTATATTGTATTAGAAATACTCAGCCAATTTTCAAAATGGCTTGAAGACTGTTATGGAGTCAAGTGGTAAATACTGGAATATTAATTCCCCACCAAAATATAAGCTGAAGAAATATTGTGTCCCTGGGGAATCCCAGAGATTAGATGCTCTATCAAAACTTGAAAGATGTAGGTGTGGTTATCCTTGTTGTACTTGGGCCTTGGAGAATAAGGGTTTGAATATAAGCTTAATCAAGTGGGGATTCCACCGAAGATGTAGTCGTTTTACCAGAGTAAATTGACACAGCCCCTGGTACTTGATATGCAGCTATTGATCTGGAAAATACATCTTCCTCACCCTCATTTCAATAATTGAACCAGAAGGAGTTGCCTTTCCCCCTGCAGAGACAGCCGTACCACTTCAAGTTCAACACAGGAGTAGGATCTGGTACCATGACGCCCAGACGTAATCTTTGCTTCTTAATAATAATCATTGTTTCTTAGCTCTCATTTTGGGAGAGAACCAAGGAGGCCAAAGGTGATGAGTGAAAAAGGTGACAATGAACCCTCTGATTGAACTCTGCTCTATTCTATGATCTTGTTTTATACTGTGTAGCACCCACACTAATGAAGTCTGACTGGCTCAGATGATGCAGTTCCTGGTATATATCCAGACTAGCCTATGTGAAGAGCTTTTCCGGGTTTAAATATATGACATTGGGATAAAGGGGAGCATTTGAGCTTTCAGGAAGTTTGACTCAGCTATCAATCAGACTTTTCACCTGCAATTATTCCCGTTTTTAGGAGATCATGCAAATTCATACTGAAATCTGTTAAAAGATGATGTTACTGATTTCTTGGCAATATTCTGATGGCACTAACTTCTTTCTATGGCAAGATGAGTAAACTTTACTAGATAAGTAAACCTTATTTTATTTCCCTATGTCATGTCTGTGTCTGCTTTCATCATCCATCTGAAATTACTATTAATATTTGTTAACATGGTGGTCTCATCGCTCAGTGCAGATGTTCCTCCATAAAAGCTGGCCAGGCCACTGGCACTGCTAAGTGCCTAGGTTTCCAGCAGCAGCACCCAACCCTGACGCCAGCCCTCTCCTTCCTGTCCCTGCCACCTCCACCCTGCCCTACGCAAAACATGGAGGACTGGCTGTCAACTGAGGGCAGGCTGAGTATAATGACACCTTCTATCAGGGACAGGAAAGCACTTTGTCTTTAATGGAATACACATTTGGTATGCCTTTCCTGACTACCATACTTCTGAAAGTTTCCTCCCATCAGACACGCCCATGCGGACCTTGGATTCAGAAGTGAGCAATGTGAAGAAGAAGTGATCAGATCCCACCCTTGAAGACTAAGTCTCCAAGTGTAACAGGGACAGACAAATCTGACTCCATACTGGATCCCTTTCTTTTACTTTAAGATTTGTATACTATTGCTTTTGCTACAATTTAATCACTAAAGGGATGTTGCCTATAGCTTGAAGTATACGCAACGTCCCATCTCAGGGAACCCTGTCTCCCATGCCTGAGTATTAAGCTAAAATACCTTTGTTTAGCTCACAGGAAGCATCCTGACCAGCCCTCCTGTGAATGGCTGCAGGAAAGAAGAAATTAACGCATCCCCTCCAGAGTCTGGTTGGAACCAGAAAATGTTTGCAACAACTTCTTGCCTTTTCTACTTTACCTCCTCACCTCCCCCTCTTTGTTCTATAAAAGAGACTAGAATCCAAACCTGGGCAAGATGGGTCTTTGGGACACTAGTCCCCCATCTTCTCGGTCTGCTGGCTTTCCAAATAAAGTCACTATTCCTTGCCCCAACAACTCACCTCTTGATTTATTGGCCTCTTGTGCAGCCAGCAGTATGAGCTTGGACTCAGTAATAACACAAGTGGCCAGGATGTTGCTGCTGATAGCTGTCAGCTGACTCTGTCTCCAGGAATTACCCACAGTGGGCAGCCAAATCCCCTTCCTGAGAGACAGCTTTGTATGTGATGACTGGTTGATTCTAAAGGTCTAATCTCTTGGTCTGAATCTGGGACAGTTCAGAATGTCCAGAGCTCCCTAAGGGATGGAGTGAGGTTTCTACTGCTACTTTATTACAGTTCAACTTCTCTCTCTGCTCAGTATGACTGCCCTCACTCTCTCATAGGGGCTGTTCCCTAGTGTATTTCCCAATAAACTTCCTGCACCAAAATCTTTGACCAAGGGTTTTCCCCAATAACTGGACCTAAGGCATCAGATTAGTACAGCATCTATGTACGGTGTTCTGTGGGAAGTAGTGCTGGACTTTCCAGAATCTAGTCTCAGGCACTTGTTGAGATTTTAATAGTCATCTTTATTAATTCTGAATGTGTACATGAGGTATTTTTGATCAGAGACAGATTTCATGTTTATTACCTTACCATTAATACAAGTGTGATTCTCTCTCACTTCAGTCCTTAACCATGAGGGGATGTGATGGGAGCCAGATGGAATATCCTCCTCCATAAGCAGCTGGACACTCCATTGGTGAGTGGAGTGGACTCTCTCTTTATACACAGGGCAGCTGCCTTCCCTGAAAGGAGGGAGAGAAACCTCTGTTCTGTGGAGATGGGATGGGGAGGACCCTAGGTTCTCACTGTAACCTTCTGGAATGTACACACATCTCTCCAGGGGCCGTATGAGCCTTGTGTATCTCTCTGACTTTTAACGACCTACAGATGCCTCCAAGGTCCTGAGCCTCATTTTCTCTTGAAATGTAAACATATACCTTCGGGGTTAGGTCAATCTTTCAGGAAGTCTCTCACCATAATATCCCAGGATTCCAAGTTTTCAGCAAAATGTATTCAGGAAGCCCAAAAGATGCAGAAACACAAAAAGTATTTTCTCTAGATCCCACAGTATCACAGGTGTTGCTTAGAAACATTGATGTTTTCATTAAAGCAAGTTTTGTGATGTGGTTGGATTGTGTAGTTTCACAATGTAGTTTCTGTAATTTTGAGAATTCTGGAGGATTCTATGAACTACTTAATTTTCAACCTTAATTCCTTTCTGCTTAAATGAACCTAAGTAGATTCTTTTGCGTTCGAAACTAAGATTCTCAGCTGATGAGGATACTATTTATATAATATTATAAAATGCAAATAAATCTATATACTGTTTAATTTAACAGACATGTTTAGTAAAACTATAAAGACATATCTAGGAATAATAAACATCAAATTCAGGATTACTTGATAGTTACTTCAGAGGTTGGGTAAAGGAAGAATTTTGACTGGTAAAGAGCACAAAGGAACCATAACCATATTGGTAATGTTTCATTGATTATAAGAATGAAGGGTATGGGGGTGGTCACTGTTTTATCATATATATGATATTGCTCGATACGTATAAAAATACCTGCAGAAAATCTTGTAATGTAAAACTTCAGTTGCTAGAACAAAAAGCTAGAACAAAATGCCACAGCTTAAAGAAAAATTAATTTATTCCTCTCTCACATAAGAATCCTTAGAGAAACAGTCCAGGTTGTTGGGGAAGCTCTGCTCCACAGAATCACGCAGGGCCTTATTCCTACAAGGCTCCGTCTTCATTGGCACAGTGCACACTGGATCACAGGTGTGTCCACACCAGCTCACAGGAGGGAAGAAAAGACCATGAACTTGCAAGGTTAAAACAAGACCCAGACCAGAAAGAATGGATGCCCATTGCTAGAGAAGACTGGAAGGGCATCTGGGAAGTGTCTTTCCAGCCCAGCAATGAGCCCAGCTTCAACTTTCTTGCTGAGGAAGAAAGAAGGAATAGATTTTGATGAAAACCAGCCATTTTTTCTGAAGGGACTTTTTGAAAACTGTGTACAAAGAATGATTTAATAAGACATTAATACCTATGTACAATTTTCTTCGTTGCTCAAAAATATACAAATACTATCGGTTACCGTTTAATCTTCCTTGAGAGGAGAAATTCTGCATTTTAGAATCAGAATAACTCCAGAGAATATGCCTTGTCTGGCTGTGTGGGCTCAAGGACTTTATCTGAGAAACAACCTATTTAAGACTTAAGGGAAAAATAAATTACAGCTTTTATAACCCTCCTCACTGGATCTCTTGCCATTATTTACTAACTCTCTTTGTGAGAAAACTTAGCTGTCTGCCACATGTCTTTTTCTGGTCTATGTGGTTGGTTTTAAATTCACCTTTCAATCGCATGTTCTCACTTATCTTTTCACAACAAAGAATGAAGAGAGGGGAAGATTGTTTCCTTCTTCTTACATGTTAGAACTTGTAAAGATCTTGCCCAAATGAGAAAAAGTTACCTTGGCAATGGTATGTCTAAATTATTTTCTCCAATTAACTAATCCAGATTGCCATCTATGCTTAAATAAAAACAATCGTTTGCTGGAGCAGAATTACAGCTGTTTTACAAATCATTTGGTGCATTTAGCACAGATTCTCTCTTTCAATATTTCTGGTTTTCTTTCTGAATCTTAGAACCATTTTTGAATAAAACAGTTTCTAGGTAGAAAAATGTGGTTATTTCCACATCTTCTACTCCTTTCCTCTGTAAAAGAACTAGAAAAAAAAGATCAAAGTAATAGAGGCAACCCCCCCCCCATCACCTCCATTTTACCAGTAAGGTTTCAATAGGTTGGGGCTTAAGTTGGAGTCATAATATCAGGTATGGGTTAACACAGATCAAGATACCAAGGATTCAGGTTTGATTTAAAACACTCCATATTAAGACGTCTTACCATAATCACTACAGCCTTTCTTTCCTGTCATATCTTTTTTTTTTTTTTGCGATACACAGGCCCCTCACTGTTGTGGCCTCTCCTGTTGCGGAGCACAGGCTCCGGATGCACAGGCTCAGCGGCCATGGTTCACGGGCCCAGCCGCTCCGCGGCATGTGGGATCTTCCCAGACCGGGGCACGAACCCGTGTCCCCTGCATCGGCAGGCGGACTCTCAACCACTGCGCCACCAGGGAAGCCCCCTCCTGTCATATCTTGACAGCATGTTTTTCCTCCTTTTTAAAATTGTACATAAACCTAATATTGATGGATCTGTATCTGTGGTTAATAACGTCTTCCAAACATGTTACACGTGGCATATAATCCTTAATAGCTGGAGGAGTAGGTAAACATTTAGGCAGATCTCTAAACTGTGCTCAACCTTTCATGTTGTTAAGTCATGAGACTTCTTTATGGAATTATTCTAGCTACTGATGTGAAAACAATAAACAATGATTTCTTCTTGAAACACGTTGACATTTTGTTTTTGTACATCCATATATGGAGGATGATTGTAATGTTCCCAGTAAGCAAAACTCTTAACAGGCTTTTCAGTCAGATTTTATGACGATCCTGAATTATGTCTTCTCACTCAATTTTTCGAAGAAAAAACATCATGTTGGGTTATATATTTACAATGTTTTCATGTTCTTAATACTCTTAAGTGTTGATTCCTTAAAATGCATGGGTATACTTTGCACAGACTTAAAATGATAAAACTGAAAAAAAAATTAGATATAAGATCATCCAACACTGTTGTTTTACAGCTAGTGAAACTGAAAAAAAGACATGGGGAAACTCACAGAGCTGATCACCTGTGGGCAATGTTGCTTAGGATAGAGATGCCACACATTCAGGACTCCCTCCCTCCACCCATAAATATACTTCTTCCCATACCTATCTGTGGTAAAAATTGCTAATTAGTTTGAAACCAAGCAGGACCCTGTGGGGTACCTAGGCACAAAATTCTTTCTGTGTCCCCTGTTTCTTATTTGTAGGAGATAGGCTTCATTCAGCCTCCATGATCTTCCCTGAGTTCCAAAGGGCAGATTCAAACAGTTGCTAATCAGGGAAGGGAGGGGATACAGAAACAAGGAAGGAGCAGTCACGAAACAATAGTGCAGCCTTGGGGCAGGGTCCTGGTTCCCCCTCAAGGGATACAGATAACAATATCTTTGAGCAATTTTGCAAATACATTAAGTCCCCTACATACGAACAAGTTCCATTCGCAGAGTGCATTTGTAAGTCCAATTTGTTCATAAGTCCAGCAAAGTTAGCCTATGTACCCAACTTTTACAGATAATGCCAGACACATGAACTAACTTACGTGATTGGACATGCAATCACACGTTAGCATCTTTGAAAGTTCTCAACTTGAAGGTTTGTATGTAGGGGACTTACTGTACTGAAACCCTCAGCAGGTGGGAGAAGTTAACTGTATGCATCCGACAAGCATGTAGACCCCAGACTGGCTGGAACCAGAAGGTTGATGATGCTGACTCCCACATACCTCACCACCAAGAAGAATGTCCACAGGCTGACCACACCCTCTTTGAACCATTACTCTAAAATGTCTCAATTCCCCCTCCAGGTTGGGCCAAACAGTTTTGAGGGCATTAGCCTGCTGTGGCCCCCTTTGCCTGGAAAAGTAATAAAACAATTCTTTTCTACTTCACCCAAAACTCTGTCTCCAAGATTTGATTTGGTGTCATTGTACAGAGTCTGGATTCAGCATCAGTATTTGTCTTACTGAACCCAGCTATGGTCCATAACTCATTCTCAACAAAATGTTCCAAGTGGTTCCTGTTATTTGGAATTAATATTTGAGCTGAAGCCAGATCTAGTCTAATTCCTTGTCTTTTGTACTGTAGTCCAGTATCTTTATATTTACTACACTGCAATTTTCACTGTTATACAAATGATTTAGATGTTTTATTTCAGGCTTTATGAATGTTTTCTATAAATCAAACTACCTTTGTTGTATCACATTATTCTCAAGCACAATTATTTCATTGATAAAAAATAAAGTTTAGAATTCTGCCTCCCAGTTTTTACACTTGAATTATATGACACTTGAATAATTTTGTTCTTGAATTATGTTTCTCTTCTTGAGTTATTTTAACAACAGATCCCTTAAATAACTGGTACCCTATGATCTTTACTGACAGGCAAAATGTTTTTGCATAAACATGAGCTAGTGATGATTAAAATATATACATGCCCATATACTATAGAAAAATATGTCTGAACTGAATAAATTCTTAATATCTCCTATTTTCAAAATGTGTTGCATAATTCTAGCTTTTTTTTCCAGAATATACTAACAGATATGCCAACAAATGACAATTAAGGCAATGGCTGTTGAACCAGAAAAATGTGACAAACAAACAAAACTGGGTCCACCTAAGATAGGATATTGGGTCAAATTCTACCATAAATCCACTCATGAGACTTTTTGTAAGGCATCCTTTCCACAATTAAGGGCACAATTTAGATTTTGGTGGTTACGTCTGTGTACAGCCTGAGGGGTAAAAACAGAAGAGGTTGAAATAATTTAATTCCACCATTGTTCTTGTCTATGTTTTTGGTAGACTTTGCAAATAGTTTGAATTAGACTTCAAGAAGAAAGACCACACAGAAAAACAATCTTGCATCTTATTTCAACTTTACAAGTCAGTTTCTCCATCTCTTGTGATAATGCGTACACATTTAAGACAAGGAAAGTGGCTATTCAAATTTCCATGCTCTCATCACCCAGCCAGGAATGCCATGCTGCTCAGATTACAGCCTCCAGAGTCAGAGGGACTGCTACCTCCTTGTGCCTTGAATTAACATTGACGTTTTGAGTATCACTTTATGCCTCCCTGTGAACCAAGGATACTGCTTCTTTTAGAAAGGAAACTGATATTAATTTAAGGCCTCATTAGATTGTTGGTGATTTTCATGTATTAGTAATTGTGTTGATGGATGATGCAGGATTAATTATAAATCATAGTAAATAATAATTCAAGCTTATATCTTTGCATTATGCCCACAAATAACGTTCTAAATGTTTTATCTGAGTTTTTCTTGGATCCAAGCATCTTTCTTTTAACGTGGTTTATTTATGGTATTCAGTGAGAAGGCTTACTGTGTTGAGTCTTCCATCCTGTTCCTTAGTGCTGCCCTCTTCTGGTGGAGGATGGAGTGGCAGCAGTATAGATAAGGGAGTTTTCTCACTTTCATTTTTTCAGTTTTGTTATTTTTCCTTATAGTGAGTTTCTCATAGGGTCCTAAACAGTTATAACTTCAAAAGAGGTTAGGAATACATTCTGTCTAATCTATTTATTTTACAAATAGAACAATGGATTTTTATCACACTTTATCCTTCCTTTAGTTTCCATTTCCTGAAAGAAGATACCTCTGCATTTTCCATATTATTCTTTCAAAATTACAAGTAATTTTTTTTTTTTGTTTTTGTTTTTTTTGTTTTTTTGCGGTATGTGGGCCTCTCACTGCTGCGGCCTCTCCCGTTGCAGAGCACAGGCCCCGGACATGCAGACCCAGCGGCCATGGCTCACGGGCCCAGACGCTCCGCGGCATGTGGGATCCTCCCGGACCGGGGCACGAACCCGTGTCCCCTGCATCGGCAGGCAGACTCCCAACAACTGCGCCACCAGGGAAGCCCTACAAGTAATTTTAATCTTCCTCCACTTCCAGCTTAAATTCTTATCACTTATTGTTTTCTTTAACCACAGTCCCATGATTAAGGATGGTATCCTGTATTCCCAAGTTTCCACAATGAAAATTGTTGACAAAAAAATAATGTTGTCTACAAATCTAACTCAGTTCCCTTCATATAAAATGAAGGGCTATGTTTATGGGACTAAAAATTTTTAACATTATATTTTCACACCTGAATTATGATTTAAAAGGTTGTGTAAATTCAAGTTTTTTGTCTAAATCTGTAGGACATTCTTTGACATTCACCCACCTTGCCATTACCATTGACAGAAATATAATTTATTGACTTGTACCTTCAGCAATTAATCTTATTTCAACCTTTTCTCTAGAGTGGCAGTGGTAATGTGCCATTATCTCTCTTTTTCAACTGTCAAATTCTTGGGAGACAGATTCCAAATGGCCCAGTTCAGCTCAGGAAATGACCCATGGATTAACTAATATTGTGGCCAGAGTGCCTGGTGTCTTAGCCCAAATACAGCCCCTGAACACCCACACCTGCATGGAAAAGACATCTTCAGAGCCGAATGAATTAATGTGAATTGAGTGCCCCCTCCTTGTAGTACTATGTATCTATTGTCCTATAATAAATTGCTACAAATGTATAGGCTTAAAACAATATACATGTTTTATTGTACAGTTTCTGTGGGTCAGGAGTCTGGGCAAGGTTTCACTGGGTTCTCTGCTTCAGAGTCTGTCATGAGGCTGCAGTCAAGATCTCAGCCAGGGCTGGGGTCTCATCCAAAGGCTTGACTGAGGAAGGAGAAACTGACAGATTAAGGGCTGTTGGGTTGAAGGTCTCAGTACCTAGCTGGCTGTTGGTGATACCTTGTCATGTGGATCTCTCCAACATAACATCTTGCTCCACCAAAGTAGACAGAAAAGCTACATAGTCTGCTAGCAAGATGGAACTTGCTAACTTAAGCATGGAAATGAGTTTCCACCTCAAATGGAAATTTTGTTGGTTAGAAACAAGTTAGAAATCACAGGCTCTGTCTACACTCAAATGAAGAGGATTACAGAGGGTATGAGCACCAGGAGGCAGAGATCATGGGGGGTTGTGTCTACCACATGCCCCATAAGTACTATCAATCAACCACAAAAGTATTTAGTTACTTCAGCAAGTTCCATATATCAGGCATTATTTTAGATGATTGGGGATTAAAAAAAAAAAAAAAAACAACAAGGATGAAGTTCCTTCCACTGCCCTTAGAAAATCTGTAGTTTAGCACATGAACCAGTAGACTGCAGAAACAATATAGAAATAATAATTCAGGCCATATATCCCTCTGCTTTAAACTTTTTAATTGCTTCATGTTGCTCTGAGACTAAAATACAATTTCTTACCATGGCTCAGCAGAATCTGTGTTATCTAGTTCTTTTTCTACTTTGACATTCTCATTGTGTTTCCCGCATTTTCCTACTAGGTTCTACCCATCTTAGCATCTGACAAATCCCAAGACATCTGCATGTTTGAAAACATTAAAAAAATAAAGTTAAAAAAGTTATGTCATTAAATTCCCACCATTAAAGCCTCAATCATCGGATGAATGTCTAGCTTTAAACCTTATAATTTCATGTTGTGACCACTAAGAAAAACTAGTTGTCAAAATGTACCCTTTGATAATGAACTGTACCGAAATGCTTTGTAAGACTGTTAGCTGTATGCTGGCTGATTGTTGAAAGCAGCCTTCCAAAGATGAATGCTTTGATTTAAAGAAGTAACCCAATAGACCTCAGAGTTCTTGGAACACTCTGGAGGAGTTGGAAATATTCTTATGGGTTATATCTACCAATACCTCCTATTTATTGTTTAGTTTTTCTTCCTCTGCATCACATAATATCTTCTTACTGAGCAACCACAGAAGAAATTCTCTCCGTTTCAAGAGAAGTTTCTTCTCAGTAACTGTTTTTAGTTCATCTTATGGATACTTAATTGTGTAACTGATCAGAATCATGTTTTTCTTTGTCAAAAGACAAACTTGGAGTCATAGCCACAACTGAAACCTACATAGTGACTTCAAAACCTGTGACCTTTCTTCATATGGAGGTCACACCTTTTCCCTAAATTGCTTTATCTTCATCTTAAACTTCACCCAAGTCAATACAATGTTCTGGTTTTATAAAAGCCCCTTTTCCTTTCTAGTCCTTTTCCTCTGTAGTATAAAGTCCATCAAAGTATAACCATGATCTATCTAAGGTTCTGGAAGATTTGGGGTGACACACAATGACTCTCTTACACATTTTCTCTATTTTTTCTTTGTCACTTTGATGTAAAGAGTTTGACTCAAGAATTACGAATGGATAAGTAGAAGAAAAGTCTCTCTCTCTCTCCCTCCCCTCTTCCCTCCATTCTTCTCTCTGTTCTCCTCCTCTTTCTTCAATTTCTTCCTCCACTATCTACTAGATTTTTGATATTTTTGTGGTACCTACAGTCAAGGTAGAATGCATAAACTTTGAACAAAAACCCCTCAGGTTCCATCAGAAAGTCTATAAATTGGCAAATTGTATGTTTACATCTTGCCCTCCTTCCTTCTTTGTATAATTATCTATGTCACTTGGGGACATCTATGAAACATTATAGATGTCTCCTGGTATAATAGAGAAGAACAAATCTGACTCCATGTTGGATCTGTTTCTTTTACTTTAACCTTTGTCCTCTGTTGCCTGTCATGCTGGCTCAGCACCTTTTATAAAAGAATATTGCCTATAGCCTGAAATATACAGGATAGCCCATTCTCAAGACTCTGACCTTTAAAGGTAACAATTTTCCATTCATATAGAGATAAAAAGTTGCAGATCAGAGAATAACATTTGTCTTGTTAGAGGTTTACAGGAACATCATGACCTGACCTATGGGGACAGATGCAAGAACAAGGGATTCTGACACCAGAAGTTTGCAACAACCAGCCACACTCCCTCCCCTTTTAGTATAAAAGAAGCCTGAATTCTAACTCCTGGAAGATGGTTCTCTAGGACATTACTCTGCCATCTTCTTGGTCGCTGGCTTTCCATATAAAGTCCCTATTCATTGCTCCAACAACTTGTATCCCGGTTTATTGGCCTGTTGTGCAGTGAGCAGAAAGAGTTTAAACTTGGTAACACTGGTATAGGAGAAAAAAGGAGGAAAAGGGAAGGACAGAGAAGAATGACTTCATAATTAGCCTGAGGATATGGGCTTTCTGAGAGTGAGTTACACAGGCAGCAGCATTTCCAGTCAAGTGAGAACTGATTTGGAAATGGATTTGGCTATACGTTTTAGGTCTCTATGGGACTTTGATTTTAGTTTTGCTATTTAAAGAGGATCACTCTCTGGGTGAGCCTAGTTGAGACCAAAAGAAAAATGCTCCCCTGGCTCTCCTGAAAGTGTTGAGATTTATTTCTCTGGGGTGGCCTAAGTGTGTCCTGATTCATTCCAACAAATCATCCTGTTTTCAGTTAGAGATGAATATGTTACCATATATCACCCAAAGAAAACTGGCGGAATTTGTAATGATATATTTGAGAGCCATCTCACCATAAAATAAATTGGAAACATAGGGCCTTTTGTATGAGTAGATATACAGAGAATTGCACGGGATTATCTAAAGGAATAATTTTGAAACATAGGTCAGAGTGTCACAGAATTAAAATATCTCAGTTTCACGTAAGTTTATGAGAAACCACCCGAGGAGTTGCATTTTAGGACTAACAATTTGTGTTATATAGATTTCTACTTTCACAGTTGGGATTTATTTACATCAATCCCTTCCCAGTTAAACATGATTTGCTCACTTATTCAGTCAACTAATTTAGTAAATATTTATTGTGTGCTAAATACATGCTGTAGCTTAGGATAGAAAGATTTATAAGATGTGATACCTGCCTCAAGGAGTTTGTAGACTGTAGTTTGTAGACTGTTGAGACTCTGTGGAAGCCTGTTCTCCTTCCTCACCACCCCCATGGGAGGAGTGGAGGAAAATAATGATGAAGCAAGATTTAATGCTATTTTCAATTAAAAGATTGATCTAGAGTGCAATCCACTCATATGATCATAATATTTAATTTTCTCAAAACTGTCCAATTCTGTACTTACGTACTTTAGGGCAGATTCCTCCCCTTTCCTCCTTTTTTTTTTGCGGTACACGGGCCTCTCACTGTTGTGGTCTCCCCCGTTGCGGAGCACAGGCTCCAGACGCGCAGGCTCAGCAACCATGGCTCACGGGCACAGCCGCTCCACGGCATGTGGGATCCTCCCGGACCGGGGCCCGAACCCGCGTCCCCTGCATTGGCAGGCAGACTCCCAACCGCTACGCCACCAGGGAAGCCCCTTTTCCTCCTTGAGATCTACTCCCAGTGTCAATGGTTTCCTTGACTTCTGGCTTCTTTGATCTGGTTTTACCAACAGGATCCCCAGCAGATCAGAGGGAGGCAGGCAGTGAGGTAGGCATTGACCCCTTCCTCCCTGGGGGTTCATCTTGAGATGATGGTGACTTTCCACCAAAGGTCATTTCCCTTCCCCAGGTAGATTTCCCTACAAGACTCTGGTCCTGGGCTCCGTGTCCTCTCACTGCTGTATCTGAGCTTCTTTTTAGTAAACTCTAAGTGCTGTAATGTTCCTGTGCTTCCTTTACCCTCTGCCTGCCCTTTTGAAAATAGTTCCTTTGTAAATCAACACTCCTAGAATTTTTCTATTTTGAATGTTGGGATTGGTTATTACAGTGGTCTTTCAGTCTTCTTACTGTATCTTATTTGAGTCTTGCCTTATGCTAAAAAAAAAAAACCCTAAGAAAATCTATGTGGTTTTGTTTTTAAATACAAAATTATAATTTTTAAACTATCTGAATCTAACTAAATATTACAAACATAAAGATAATATTCTTTTCTTAAACCAAAGTATTTTCTTACACATTTTCATGTACTTTATCATGATTATCAGTATAAACAACAAAAATACAGATCTTACATATAAAATTAGATGGATAAAATTGTGTCCTAAACAGAAATCATTTACTCTTTGGGCTTTCTTGGTGTTTCTTCTTCTTGGTTTATTCTCTTCTGTTCTTCAAAAGAGAAATGAAATAATACTTCTTTGAGTTCTTCTCTGACTTTTAAGGGAGCAAGTGTAGGCTCACAGCCTGACAAATCTGGCCAGATTTCTTAAAAGAAACAGAAGTAACACTGCTTGACCAACAGGTGTTTTGTTATTCTCATAGGCCTGATCAAATGACTGAGTTAAAAGTTCAGATGAAGTTTAGCAGACTGGTTTCAGTCTAAAGAACAGTTTTGTTAAAATGGCTCAACTAAGATTTCTGAAAGTGGAGTATAAATCATGGTAGATTCAAAGACTTTGTAATTTTCATGTATTACAAATGTTTAATACATTCATGTATATTCACTCTATGGAATATTTTGATATGTTTACAAACAGATTTGTGTTTATAGTCAACAGAATTAAAGTACATTCTGGTTTTCTCAAAATATGACCTTTCAATTCTATAAAATTTATGGTAAACTCACTAAGATTTCTCCTTGCCCTAAAGCTATAGACATCAAAACTATGTAATCAGGGGCTCTTAACCTAGAGCCTCTGGCCTCTGGTCCTTGGGGACAGTTCAGGGATTTCACAAGGCCTAGGATATTATATGAAAAGTATTCATGTTTGTTACATATATATATATATATTTTTTTTTTTCTGGAAGGTGTCATCAGAATTAAAAGGAGATTGAGAACCACTAGTTTAATTTTTATTGAGCATGGTAGATTTTACAATTGTTGAAAATATTCAGGAAACTTACAAGTGGGGCCGCTCTTTACAGGGACCTATATCCAGACATGGGACTAGTTTTGGTCAATAAAATATGGATAAATATCCTGTGAGCCATATCTGAGCAGAAGCTATAAAACATTTTGCTCTTTCAGTGCCTTCAGATTTACCTCTGCCATCAGACTAGCTATGTCCCAGATGGAGGGCGCTCAGTCATCCTGGGTCTTGTCATGGAGCAGTAAGTGGACTTTGAGGGTTTTATTTGTTTCTGCTGAAAAAATTACCCTAAGCTGTCTGATAAGTAAGATGGTCAATTTCCCCGTTTCTAGAGCAGACTAAATCCATTTTCCTGTGTTTGGGTTCAACAGTAAATCAGTTTAATTTTATTCATTATTTTCCATGCTATTCCACAAAGCCTGGAGTGTCAGCATCTACAATTATCTCAACATAAGGCTTTACTTCTTCCAAAAATATTTCATGAATCCTTCCTTGTTAAAATCAGTTCAATCACTTTGCTTCTAGCAGAGAATGAATAATAGGGACCATATTTATCACCCCCTCCCCAAAACAACAATAAGAAAAATATAGACAAAATGTATGAAACAAGTTTTCAAGATACTGCACATCAGACAAGAAAAGACAGTGGTCCCTGAGAGACCAGGGAAACAAAGGAGGTGAGTCCTATCTGATAAAAATCCTTCAACTGATCTAGTAAACTACTAATATTTGATGTTGCAAATTAGTTTAGCCCATGAAATAGTAAGTTTAAACCCAGAAACACTCATTTCTTTCATATTGAAGGTATTTCCATTGCTTGGCTAGCCTCATCAACAGAATCTTGAAAATGATTTAAACATATGTTGATTTAATACTAAAATAGCTGAAGTCATTTATTCTGCAGCCAAACAATTTGCAGTTTATTGAACTGTAGGAAAATTATATTCAGATGACAATTATACAGCTTCTGAGTGTGAGTGAGATTTGAGGATTCTAACTTGAAACTCTCATCAAAAAGGACTTCCACAAGAGTTGGCTTGCAAAATCCAGCTTGTTTCTTGTTCATTTGGAAACTCACATTTCATCCTAATATTAAATTATGACACTTTTTACAATAAAAAGAGTAAGAACATCCAGAAATCTCTTCATTGAAATTAAAGATTTTATATACTCTGGGATTCTATTAGGAAATGAGACAGAGTTTTCTACAAGAATATGTTTAAGGGAATTCTTATTTGATATTTCTATTTAGAAAATCACAAAAGTAGAAAATATACAAGATATTTTGATGCTGGAAAGTTGTTCTCAAACATGAAAATTATGTACATATAAGTTTCAAAAAGCAGAACACAAAATTATTTAAAAATTTTTTAGATTTATTTCAGAATAAGAAGATCTTTATAACGAGACATAAAGCAGGAGAGAAATGGAGAAGCAAGAATTAGGGTCTGTTCTCAGATTTGCCACCAGCTTCTCTAAGGCTGTGCGCAAGGCAATTAATTTAGCTGTGCTTTGTTTCTGCAGCCATTTATTAATTTATTTAGTTTTCTAAAGTATAGCTGATTTACAATCTTGTGTTAATTTCAGGTGTACAGCAAAGTGATTCAACTGTACATATGAATGTATTCTTTTTCGGATTCTTTTCCACTGTAGCTTATTACAATGTATTGAATATAGTTCCCTCTGCTATACAGTAGGTCCTTGTTGATTATCTGTTTTATATATAGTAGTATGTATCTGTTAACCCAAACTCCTAATTTATCCCTCCCCTCTTTCTCCTTTGTTTCTGCATTCTTTAAATTCCCTCCTAATTAGAAAATCCTCTTACATTATTAAATAACCTATGAAAGCTTTGCAAAAGAATAAAATACAACTGTCAGCAATGTCAAGATGTGACATAGCTTCCAACAACTGCCATGTCCTCATGATACATGAGAACAACTAAATGAGGTTTGTAGTTTGTATTTGGAATTCTAACTCATTCTTATCCATAAATAGATTTTTTCCAGAGCTAATTAATTCTAGGTATTATAATATATGACCATGTTATGAAGGGTGAATTCAATTTTAAACATTTTGGTTTTGTTAAAAACATACACATATATGTACCTTCATAGACAATAAGCATTTGTTAGAAACATCAGTCTGACACAGACCTTGGTTGTATGCATCTGACAGCATTTTCTAGAAAATACAGAGAGGCCTCCCCACAGCCATACACTTTGGCCAGCCTAAAACCCAGGTGGGTTGAGGTTCCCTTCTCTGCTTTCTCTGGTATTGACTCAGGTTTTTAGCGTTTCATTTAGATTCCAGGAAGCCATTATTATTTTTTATAAATGAACATTTTGGGGGTTGCTATTGCATAAATAAATGTACAGCTACCAGGAACATTATCATCAATATTTTGATGTGTTGCTTGAAATAAACAATCAGGCAATTCAAACTTATACCTAAACTTACAGATAAGACTCTACAAATGCATTTTTCAGTTTAATCATGAACATAATTGTGACTCTAATGAGGTCACTTTTTGGACTTACCAAATATTTGAGCATTTCAGCTTAAAATGATGTTTCAGATAACTGTGATGGGAATATATTGGTCTGGATAATTAAAGCCAGCAACCCCCCAAACTCAGTTACTTAGCACAATAAAAGTTCATTCTTTGCCGACATCCAATCTCATGAGGCTGAGGCAGCGCTTTTGTGGCTTTCCTGCCATCACTAACTCACGGGTTCAGGTTTCTTCCGCTGGGAAGTGTCAACATCCACAAAAGAGGAGCGGGGTGTGGGGTACATCACTGGAAGATTGCACTGCAGGCCTGAGGGTGTGGTCCTCCTCCTCCTTCCACATCCCATTGGCTGGAAACTACCCGGATGGTCGGTCTCCGCTTAAAGCAAAGGATGAGTGGGAAGTTTCACCTTCGTGACCGCGCAGGAAGAGGAAGCAGATTCAGACAGCGTTTAGTTAGCCTCCACCACAAGAGATACAATTTTAACATTTCAAAATCGATATTTTTCCATTCTTCTCTCCCCAAATTCATGTTCCCCGTCAGTCATTCTGCCCTTCCTCAGGAAAGGAGAAAAACAAATGCCTCTGTCTGGGAAAGGGTGAGTGAGATGCGGGGATGCCCTGAAAGCGTAGGAGAGGAGGTACCACGTCTCTTGTAGGGACCCCGTGGATGGCAGGGAGATGAAGGGACACACAAGTGGGGGGTTTCTCACAAGTTTTTGAATAGAAAGCCTGAAAATCCTCCTAGTAAGACACCTAGAAATGCTAGAAACAGAATTTTTTTCATGGGGCTAGAGGCGCTCAAAAGAAAGTAAGGGAAGTACGGAGGAGCCAGAAACAAAGGCAGAGCGTGATGCTCCGGGCACGGATGTTGGTCTCAATATTCCGGCGTCTTGAGTGTTACATCCGAGTGGGGATAGGAGACTGGGTCCATGGAAAGCATGGAGTGTAAACTAAAGTCTCAAGATAAAGCATGTCCCTTGGAAGGCTAGAAGAAATTTACCCACATGGGGAAGGAAGATGGTAAAGGAATTTGTCCGTATCAGCCTGGACTCTGGGTGATCTAATCTTTTTAAATTAAAACTTCCTTTTCATCGTCAGAATACTTTTTACTGATTTCATCACTTGTCATTATTACTTTTGTTTCTTGTTCCAGAAGGTGAAAAGTGCTATGGGAGGAGATGGGGGACAGGAAAGGGGAAGGTTAATACTAGTAAGGAAAGGAGTTGTGTTCAAATTCAGTTCCATCTTGTACTAGCCGTGTGCTCCCAAGCAAGGCAAGGTACTCAGTTTCCTCTTCTGTAAAATGGGACAATAATACCCCCTCATAGCTTTGCTTTGAGAATTAGTCTTTACATGTAAAGTGCTTAGAACACTGCCTGGAATAATATAAATGTTAGGTAGAAATATTAACACACTGTGTGCTTTATAACCATATAAGTTAAGATATTGAGATAATATATTTTAAACATTAAAAAAATTTACTAATATCAAAAACATTTTCAGACATCTTCAGAGACATCTTCACATTAGTTTTATCTTCTTATTCTGTATGTTTGCTTTTAAGTGTCTTGTTGTGAAGAATGTCTTCTTATTAGCACTAGTTAATATCTTAAGGCATAACATACCTTTAGGACAAAGATGTAAACCTACATTTCAATATTCCTCTTGTGCAGTAAAAATAATTTACAGTAGCTTCTTGGCACATAATCGTTAGATCACCATTATTTTACCTTTTAATGAGACAGACTATACGTTCATACTAGGAACAGAACTCTAAGCCTTCCTTTTTCTCTTGAGTGTGTGTTATTAAGATGATATGCTTTGAAAATTTTTTATGGGAATAATTTAAAACGGAGTGCCATTTAATTAGATTAGATTCTGTGTGAATTGATCTGAAATCCACTCATCAGATCACAGAGGAGCTGAATCATTTTGTTTCTCCTTTATTACCCACATATTTCCAGTGCCAGATGCCATAGGACATTTTTGTATCCTTTTGTGTCTTTCACCCTTGTGCTTTGATGTTGGGTGAATTGGAGGAGGGGGTCAGTTCCTGGACACCATTCATACACTGAGATGGTTAACGAGTATTTAACTCTACATAAGAGTGACTGCAACCCACATGAAGATAACCCATCAAACCAAAACTAAAGGGACACCTGGCTGTACATCCTCTCAGCCAGATTCTCAGAATGTACATGCCCCTGCAGCACGACACAGTGTAAGGAGAGGTGTGATGGGGAAGAGGTCTGTGTGACTAGAGAACCTTCAAGGGCCTTGAAAAAGGACACTGCACATTAAAGATACTGAAGTTTTTTGCCCCACGGCATATGGAATCTTAGTTCCCCCACCAGGGATTGAACCTGAGCCCCCTGCAGTGGAAACACAGTCTTAGCCACTGGACCGCCAGGGAAGTCCCAAAAGATGCTGAAGTGTTTAGTTTACTAGTGTTACAGTAAATACATTTTAGTGTAGAAGACTATAAATAACAGAATTTGCTGATTCCAGGCTCAAAGTCCAGATTAACTTCAACTGTCTCAGAGTGTAAATTCCTGAAGATTAAGGCCAGGACAGGACTGACATTCATTCTAGTGGATTGTTAGCAATTAGTTACCTGATTTTTAGCTTGTTAGTTTATTCTATTCCGTGATCTTAAATGGTAATTTTTATAATACCAAGCAGTTGTACATTTTGTTGGCAAATAGAATATTGTGTTACAGCAGTAAAGGAGACTTTGTGATTTTTGGCTGCCAGAGTGAAACTTTTTTTCAGTTTTAATTTCCACTTGGGCACTGTGATTGGTATTGGGCATTAGAAGATCTTCAAAACCTTCTGCTCATTGAATTTCTTAGTACTGAGCCATGAGTGTCAACTCTATATACCTATGCTTAACCTGAGCAGTATTGATAGGATATTTTGCAGAAGAATTTAAAAACAATACTGAAGACATTTTACTGCCATTGTTCTATGGACCTTGGTTTTGGAGGGTGTTTCAAAGTCTTTAAAAAATAAAAACATTTATGTTTATTCTCCAAATCTTCTTTGAGATTACAGCTTAATAAAAGTTTCAAAATTTGAGAAAGTCATAAAAGATATTAATAATAAAACTGATAAAAGAATTAATCTGGTTAGGAATTTTAACATGTTTATGCATGATATTATTTCTAATTACTTTCCTTTTTTGTAGAAAATACCTGCAGTCAAGCATTGGGTTGTCATTGGCCTCTGTCATGTAATAGTCCCTTGCTCCAAAAGTAATTAAATCACTCATGGGAAGATTGGGCTACCTTGATGCCTTGTAAATGAAGGCTGCACCCCTCTGGAAGTGATGGGTTCAGTTCATGGATTTTGAGCAGTCAACCATACTGAATGATTATGGATTTTTATACAGCAAAAAGTCCTTTAAGTAGTGCATTGTAACTTATATAACAAACATACTATTGCTGTGAATTTAGATTGTTTTGAGTTTTTTATGCATAAAATTACCAGAACATCTCTTGTGCATGATTCCTTTTTTTGTACAAATTTGATTACTGGAAATAAATTAAAAAGTTGGATTGGTTTGAAATTCCTTATTTTAAAAAGGTTTCCATAAAAATGAAATTAATGGATACCCTACCCTCATGGAAATTGTATTGTCCATTTCCTTTGATGGACCTTCCCTCTGGTATCCTCATCCAGCAGGTTTGGAGAGATTGGCTCCATCTGTGAAGCCATCCTTCTGGCCAGAGTGAATGGCTCAGGGATGGACCCGAGACTTAACTCATTGAGATGAGAAATATGTACTTTCTCAGGACTATTGGGAAAATCATTCTTTTTGTTCCTTGATGGAAAGGAGGAAGAATACAGCTGTGGGAATTGCTGGAAGTCTTGTGGTATACGGGGAGTCAACTTTGGGTAAAGTGGACATCACAGAAAGCAGAGAGGAGAGGCAGAAAGAAGGCAAATTTTTATTCACTGGAGCAGGCCTTGCTTGACGCTTGACCTAACTTTGGACTTTCAGACACCTGAGCCAAAATATTCCCTCTTGTCTCAGTTGAGATGAGTTTTCTATTAGCTGCCATAAAAAGAGCGTGTTACAATGAATATCCCTCACAGTGCATAAAGGATCATTTTCCCCAAATCTACTTAATATTGGTTATCTTTATATGAGCTGATTGCATAGGAAACACATTTTATCTCCTGTTGATTTGTGTTTCTTCAATTGCTGGTGAGGTGAACATTTTGTGTATGACCATCACTATTTAATTCTTCTTTTATGGTTCCAGTTCCTTGGGAGGAATTTCAACCACTTGGGTCCGTGAGATACATCAGTATCCTTTTGTTGTTTTTATATAACTTATCATTTTGGAATAATGTCAGATTTACACAAAAGTTGCAAAGGTATTTCAGCAAGTTCCTGCATGTCCTTCACTCTCCTTCCCTACACAACCATGGTGCATTCATCAGAATGAAGAAATAAACATTGGGGTAGTGCTAATAACTAAATTACAGGCTCTATTTGGGTTTCAGCAGTTGTTCTGTTAATGTCCTTTTTCTCTTCTAGTACCCAATCAAAGTTATATTTAGACCAGTTACCCTTGTTAGTGAATTCCCCCCTGAAGACACGCAAATTCTTGCAACACAATTCCACTTGACTGAGTCAATCGTGAACTTAGAAAGTGCTAAGTGACCCTTAACATTAGGCAAATTTGAGAAAGATTTCCATTTGATAATGCTTTAATTGTTTTTGCTTTTATTGTTGGTAATACTGCTCTGCAAGTATCCAGAATGATACAGAGAAGATTGAATCTATCTTTGGCAATGAGTAGGCTAATTCTCTGGTATGGATACAAGATGAATAAGATAATTTCTGAAGTCCCCTCCAAATTCACTTTGGAAAAAGTACTGAACTTCAAATACTAGAATATGTACCAGCTGTGTACGATCCTGGGCGAGTTACCTGAATAATTATCTTTGGGTTCCTTGCTTGTAGACAATCGCTTTATTAGGCCTTCCACATTTAACATGTGGAACTAGGAACACTTGATTCCTTCTCCCTTTTCCCTTGTGCTTCGAATTGTCCATTCTCTCCCCTTAGTAAACAGCATCCTTTCCTGTCCCACTGGATGCCCAGCCCAAAACAGAGGTGTCATCTGTCAAGTTACACTGCTGCAATCTTGAAGATCCCAGATGGTGACTGAATCAAGTCAAGTCAAAGGACAAATCCGGCATCTGCCATGGTCTTCCCATCTCCCTTCCTCCCTCTATCAGAGATGTAGTGAGTGTCCACCGTTCCTGCAAGGCGCTGACGACATTGGGTGAAGAAAACAGACATATTTTCTGCCCTCTCTCATGTAGCTTACAGGAGGGAGTAAGCATGAATCACAGAATTGCAGGGTGCCTGATCGCAATCGGAGACAGATGCTCTGAACAGCTCAAGCTGCTCTAAGAGTCAAAGGATCTGGCTTTCTGAGAGCCAGGCTCTGGCCAGAGGTGGCAGATGGTCTTCTCGAGGAAGTTGACATTTGCTGGAGACCTGAAGAATGAATGGGAGGTACGTACAGGTAAATGGGTGTGGAATGGGGTCAGGTGGGCATCAAGGGTTCTGGGATGTGTTGTGAGAAATCTCCAGGCAGAGAATGGCAGGTGTGACAGCTCTGGAGTCTAGAATCTGAAGGTGAGCCAGTGAGCCTGGATGCACAGAGTGAGAGGGAGAGCGGGAGGCAGCAGAAGCGTCCCTCGGAGAAGAATGCGAGAGGCATGCAAAGAGGGTGGAGCCAGCTCTGGGTGCTCATGCTGGAAAGTGGGGGAGGTGTGTGTGGATTTTGAGAAGGGTGAAGTGAGGGTGATTCTATGAAGTGAGAAAACAGGGATTCTACTCACTCTCCAACTTTGCCCAAGGCCAGCTTGCCCTTCCGTCCACGAGATTTTGTATTGAAAACTTTATATCTCCTCCTAAAACCCATAACCTCAGTCTCATCATGAGAACAACATCAGACAAACCCAAACTGAGTGACATTTTACAGAGTAGCTGACAAGTGCTACTCACAACTGTCACCAAACACAAGGACAGAGAAACTGTCAGAGCCTCCAGGAGCCTGAGGGGACATAAATATTTGTCACGTGGTATCCTGGGTGGGGCCCTGGGACAGAAAAATGACATCTGGTAACACCTAAGGAAATATGAATAAAGTATAAATTTTAGCTAGTAATAATGTATCAATGTATCCTTATTAATTATAACAATTATATCACACTGATCTTAAGATATTTAAAAATAGAGAAAACTGGGTGCAGATGGTATGAGATCTCTTCGTACTAGCTTACATTTTTTTCCTGTAAATCCAAAACTCTTCTAAAATGAAAAGTGCAGGGCCCAGGGCAGGAGCCTGAGGAGAGTACCAACTGAGTAGGGCTGAAACTATGATCATTTAATTTTTTTCTTCATCAAACATTTATTGAATTGTCACTATAAACTGGACCCTAATGCATGTACAGAAGAAACAGCTGGGTGGACAGGACAGTTTCTGTATCCACGTGGCTTTCATGCATACACAGCCATTTCCCGTTTCACAGAGGTTTTCCAGTTTCATGGAGGTCTTCCCCAATATGTCTGTGAAGGAGCATCTCACCAATTAATATGAATAATTCACTGGTGACTATACTTCTTTAAATATGCTAAATAAATGTTATGCTGCTAATATCAGGAGTAGGTTTTGTAATTATTACCGAGTTTCAAGTAAACTTGTAGTCTAATGCTATTCTTATGTAAATTTGATCTTCAAGATAAATGAAATAGGACTTCATCTTAAGAGCGCTAGGGTCCATTACTAAGAGTGCACTGCCCTCTGGTGGTTACAATGCAGTCAGTGTTTGTTTGGTTTTTTTTTTTTTTTTTTTGGTTTTTCAGTTTACCCCAAGGCTCCCTAGTAAGGAAAGTTCCGTGTATCTTTGTTGACGAGATGTTTGACGTTCTGAATTTTCTCATTATACTTTTTTTTCCATTTATTGCTGTTTTCTTGCAAAAAATCTCATAGTTATTGAAATTGTGTTAAAATAAAATCAGACAAAATAACTAACTGGTGGAGTTGTTTAAACAATATTCAGAGAATCCCAGAACCAATTCCAAGAGATTAGGGGAGAAAACCATTTTCAGTTTTAAGATTTATCAGAAAAAATAAACATGAAAGAATGGTCGAGAAACTGGAATGCTACACCTAAAAAACAGGAACCTCTTAAAATATGAATACAAGATATTATAATACAAAAGTCATTATCTGGCATGGTAATTTTAAAAAGGTCAAAATAGATAAATGACACAGGACACCTCCTCCCCAAATCTAGAGACAGTCACTATAATTTTTTTTTGGTATTAAAAATGTACCATTTCAAGGCTATTGGTCTATTTATTAACCATTATCACCATTATTGTTTTGTCCAGAGATTCCATATAGGAATTGCTTAGTAGATATATGCTTTGGGGGTGAGAGAAAAACTGGAAAAATAATTTTTTTTTTAAATTTCTGAGACAAGGAATCTTGACAACTAGTAGTTCAGATTTTACTCTAGTGTTACCTTAGCTCCAAATACATTCCTATCAACTAGAAATCCTGTACCCTGGATTTTACTGTCAACTAGTTTTCTGTCTAAAAAATCATTCATTAACCTTATCTTGTATCTTGTGGCTAAAGTTATAGTTTATGGTCTGGGATGGCCTACATTTCTCATTTTCCAGGCTCTGTTGGTCATCTTATACAGGGGTCATATTTTCAGTTGACTTCTTGCTTCTGAGAACATATTAGTAAGGCAGAAAGACCTTCACCTTTTCTAATATGCTTACTTAGAGAATAGTTTTTATTAAGTCATTTCTATTGAAGATCTTGTTTCCATTCTTTCTTCTCTGCACACTACTGGTGGACAGTTTCACTATGTAAAGAGAATAAGACTTTTGTAATAACTTTAAATGGAGTATAATTTATACAAATATTGAATCACTATGTTGTACACCTGAAACTAATATAATATTGTAAATCAACTCTATGTCATTTAAGAAAATAAATAAATACATAAATAGAATAAGGCAGTGTTGCTCCAAGGTATGGGCGTTTGGCTTCTGGTCTTCATCCCTTCCTTCATGGCCAAGGGCCCCTGCATTTGGAGGTGATGGAGAAGTACTTAAAAGCTCTTGAGAAGTTGGGATGTAACCTAACAAGGACCTCGTGGTGGGGGGCACCACCTTCACACTTCCTTTGGATTATGATTATAATATACCCCTCTGGCAGCAGCAAGGGGGTATCTGGTTGACTGTTTCATGCCAATATTCATAGAGATGCTATATCTATGTTTGTATATCAATGCTTTAGGAATATACAAACTTGAGTGATCATTTATTTAGAGAAGTACTCATTGAGTGTATGGTTCTAACCAGTTTGCATGTGTTTCTGCTTTCCAAACACGTGCTACCCTTTCTGAGACCTAGTAAACCACATTCCTCTGGGGATCCGTAAGCAAAAATGTCAAAGCTTCACAGCATGTATAATTGATTGATTGATTGAACAAACCATGGTAAATCCTCTTAGTTCCTCTCTGTTATTTCTGGTTAAAATTGTCTGGGGAAGGAAGATGCTTTCCCCAGGAGTTCTGCTGGATGTCTACACTTAGCCCCAAGTTAATCTGACAATCACAAGAGGAGTCTTGCTGCTTTATTGGAAAGGAACTCTTTTTATCAAAGTTAAAGGACCATTATGAGGAACTGTTAGTTGTTTTGTTGTTCATCTTTAATACATCTAGCTTTTTTTTTGATGATGGAAAAATATGGACCCTTTGGAGGGGCAATTTTGTGGCATTTGATAAATTTTAGATAAATATACACTATAACCAGCCAATTCTGTTTTTAAGATTCTTTGAACCTGTGTGAGTAGTTAGAGGTATGATGAAGAGTTTTCATTTCAGTATTTTTATGATAGTTAAACAAAAAGGAAAACTCAATATAAGTGCCTACCAATAGGGAGATGAATACATGCATTTTGTTATATCATAATGTGGAATACTATGCCACTCTTAAAATGGGAATTAAAAAGGTATATATGAACTAACTTGAAAAGCTAACCACATCGATATGTTGTGAAATGAAAATAAACGAGTTCAGCAGGATTGTAGGATACAAGATCAGTATGTAAAAATCAATTGCATGTCTATACATTATCAATGAACAATCTGAAAATGAAATTAAGAAAGCAATTCCAATTTTATTCAAAAAGAATAAAATTACATGGGAATAAATTTACCAAAAGAAGTTTGAGACTTGTACACTAAAGAACTACAAAATATAATGGAAAAACTTAAAGAAGATCTAAATAAATGGGAAAGCATCTGTGTTCATAGATCAGAAGACTCAATATTGTTAAAATGGACGTGCAGATCAATAAAATATAATTGAAAGCCCAGAAATACACCCTTACATTAGTAGTCAATTGATTTTCAACAAAGTGCCTAGACAATTCACAGGGGAAAATACTCTTTTCCACAAATGGTGCTGGAATTAGATATCCACATTCAGAAGAATTCATTTGGACCCTATATTCACACCAGATGCAAAACAACTCAGAATGAATCAACGAACAAAGTGCAAGAGTTAAAACATAAAACTCATAGAAGAAAACATAGACACAAATCTTCATGACCTTGGATTAGTCAATGATGTCTTAGAAACCAAAAGTATAAGCCATAAAAGAAAAACAGGTTGGACTTCATCAAAATTAGAAATTTGTGCTTCACACTATCTACAAAGTGGAAAGACAACCCACAGACTGGGAGAAAATATTTGCAAATCATATATCATATATCTAATAAGGGACTTCTCAGTGATGCTCAACATCATTAATCATTAGGGAAATGCAAATCGAAATCACAATGAGATATTACCTCACACCTGTCAGAATGGCCATCATCAAAAAGAGCACAAATAACACATGTTGGCAAGGATGTGGAGAAAAGGGAACCCTTGTACACTGTTGGTGGGAATGTAGGTTGGTGCAGCCACTGTGGAAAACGGTATGAAGTTTTCTCAAAAAACTAAAAGTAGAACTACCATATGACCCTCCTGGGCATATGTCTGAAAAAAAGCAACAACACTAGTTTGAAAAGATATATGCACCCCAATGTTCATAGCAGCATTATTTATAATTGCCAAGGATGGAAGCAACCTAAGTGTCCATCAACAGATGAATGGATAAAGAAGATGTGGTATATACATATATACATAAACATATTACTCAGCCATAAAAAAGAACAAAATTTTGCCATTTGCAGCAACATGGATGGACTTGGAGGACATTATGCTAAGTGAAGTAAGTCAGACAGAGAAGAACAAATACTGTATGTTATCGCTTATAGGTAGAATCTAAAAAATACAACAAACTAGTGAATATTAAAAAAAAAAAGAGACTCACAGATACAGAGAATAAACTAGTGGTTTGAATAAACAGTGGGAGCAGGAATATAGCAGTGGGGAGGAGGAAGGTACAAACTATTGGGTGTAAGATAGGCTACAAGGATGTATTGTACAACATGGGGAATATAGACAATAGTTTGTAATAACTGTAAATGCAGTGTAACTTCTAAAAATTGTATATAAAAAGATATGTCACTGATATCATACACACAAAAGCATAGCATGGTTCCAGTATAGCTATGCTTAGAAAAATATTGATAGAAAAGATGACAAAATTTTAAAAAAGTGGTGACCTAGCATAATAGCAATATGAATGATTAAACATATGCACAGTACCTCATTTATCCTTTGTCTTTTGAAATTTTGTAAGAAGTTTTCCAAGTCTCTGTTCTAGTAGAAGTCTGTGTTCTACTGTCTGCTCTGGTGGGAAGGGAAGGTCTGGTCGTCGCCTTGTGGCTCAGGTCCTTTAGATTTGGTGATAAAAGCAAGAGCTACAATCAGATCTCCTCTTACCCCTTCAGAGAGATATTTTCTTCTCACTAAATCTAAATTTATTTCCTTCTCTACTTCTCTCCCTTTTACTCCCTTTCTTCCTATTGGGGACTTTTCTATTATTATCATCAAGTTTTTGTTTTCTTTTAAGAATTATAATTATTTATGCCTCTTGTGAATAAATATGATAGATTTAGATATTGGTTCAAATACTTATTTTAAAATAAATATTTATTTTTAAATCTATCAGATTTATTCACAAGGTCTTTCTTTATATCAGCCGTCCTTAATAATAGGATAATAACAGGTAAGTAAACGGTTTGGTGTGGGGGATTTCTTTTGTTTTTGCTTAAAATTTATTGAAAAGCATTATATTTTCATGGCACTTAGTTTTATATCATTTGGCAATTAATCAAGGTACATGAGCTGGAATGGAAATTCACAGGCTTCCTTCCTTAAAGGCCCCCCACTTTAAGAGCTGTGAGAAGCACTGAGCCATGGTCATTGATTGTCTTCAGAGGGGAGCGATACAGTTTCATTAGGATTGCTTCATCTTCTGCAATTCACCCTCTATTTCTTAAATTCTTAGCTTTTAAGTCTGCTCTTCTCTGTATCTTACAACCTGCCACCTCCCGTCTAGCATATCCTCTTCTTAATTCAGTTTATTTCACACGTCAGTTTGTTCCTGGGTTTCCTGTAAGGATCTCCACTTCCCATGGCAAGCTTTTATATTTATTTTTTCATCAAACTTTGCTCATCTTCAGGGAAAAATGTCATTTGCCAAATTATCTGTTTTTCAGTTCACCCCTACATGACAGCTCATCATTCAGCTGGGGTTGTCAATAGCCTCTATCTTCAACTCTTGTTACTACAGTGTTTATCTGTGAGGCATCCATCATTTTCAGTTTCCTCACACCACTGGTCTGCTAGTTGGCTGAATTTATTTCATCTCCATCCATTTCCTTTCTTATCAGATATGCCTTGAGATTCAGAATCAGTAACAAGCTCCATCATCAGTAAAGTGCAATTATTCAGATTAATTTCACTCATATTGTGTGCTAGAAGTTAGATGTCTGAGATTTCTGATTTAATTTGGTTTGTTCACTGAACTCAGTATGTGGGTCATTCCAGCTGTCTGCCTCCCGCTCTATGTTCTTCTTAAGCCCGACATTTTCTTCTTAAACACAAGGAGTTTGTACTTGATTTTTTCCTCATTTAGTTTAGTTTCATTAAGGGAAACTTTGAAAATTTTATTGACTTCCTTACAAGAGTAGATGAGCTGAAATAATAAACAATAAAATACAATATAATACGATGTAACACTGGTTCTATTATTTCCTAGTTAGAGTACAGTTAAGAGATTTAAGAAAATATTCTAGTTTCATAAAAACTTCATGATATCAATTACAAATATTCACTTTTCAACTCCCACCTGTAAGTAATATCAAATGCATCAGTCATTACCATGTGACCATATAAGGTTTTGACTTCTTTTACTTTAAATTCCCAACATCTGTTTATTACATCAACTGTGAATGAGACTCTTTAAAAAATGGCTTGGAGGTTAATATATTTCTTTATAGTCTATCCCAGTGACTCTCAAACATCAGTGTTTATCAGAATCACCTGGAGGGCTTGTGACCCTTATTGCCACCCCCTCTCCCAGCAGACTTTCCAATTCAGTAGGTCTGGGGTATAGAAGAAGAATTGGCATTTCTCAAAGATTCCCTGGTCATACCGATGTTGCTGGTGTAGGGATCACATCGATTGTGCTAATGTAAAAGTTAGTAAAGAAATTTGTTTGTATTTATACTTTGCTGAATTTTTAATTTGTATCAATGTTCTCCATTTTCTAAGTTTTAAAATCCGATGTTTTATGTAGAAAAGCTATAGCTAAAATCTTGTTACAACACACACACATGCAAGACAGGTTCCTGACCTTCCTTACACTTTCCAAGAAGCAAGCATTGTCAACTCTAAGGCCTCTTCACAGAAATGAGGTCAGGCTGATGTTAGTCAGCCAGGGCAGCCAGTGGTGTCTGGAAAATCTCCACTATCAAAGGCTCTAAGACCTGGTGGATCTACTTTGTAGCCAATCCTCTAAGTCTGTAGGGGTATCTTTGTTGATACTTATGGCTGAACCTTCCTCAGTACTCAGTTCCTGGGTGGCTTCCATCCTAGATTACTAGGATGGATTCTCTGATCTCACAAAGTGAAAATGACCAGCATCTCTAAACCTGTCCTTATTCTCTTCGGCATTTTCATTCTAATGCCTACTTTTGTGTTTATCCTATGTTGGCTTCTTTTTGTTCCATAGTAGGAAACTATTCTCACCTTTTCTAGGCTACTGGTTTGGTTTCCTGACATCCGTTGGGTTTGTCTTATAGTCTTAAGTGGGTCTTACACAGCATTTGTCTATAGGCTCACCTGTGGTCAGTGAGATACCTCCTTCTATTACAGAACAAAACTTGGGTCCACTTGCCCATGCACAGTAAAGCCACATGGTTGTGGTGGAGGAAAGTGCAGCATTTATTGCAGGGTGCCAAGCAAGGAGTATGGGCCACTGATGCTCAAAAGACCCGACTCCCCATTGGCTTTCAGGAAAAGTTCTTAAAGACGGGGTGAGGGAGAGGGTTGCAGGGTGTGTGCATTATCAGCTTGTGCATAATTCTCTGATTGGTTGGTGGTGAGGTAATTGGAAGTCAACAATATCAACCGTCTGGTTCCAACCAGTCTGGGGTCTGCATGTTTGTGGTCAGCATGCATTTAATTTCTTCCACCTGGTGGGGGTTTTGGTACCTGCAAAACAGCTTGGAATATTATCTCAGAATATATGGCTCAAAATATTATCTACAGCCCTTGAGGAGGAACTAAATGTCATTGACTTTGTTTTATGCCTTCCTTGACTGTTTTCCTTTGTTTCTGCATTTTCTCACTTCTCTGATTAAATTTTCTCTTTGGAACTCAGGGAAGGCACAGAAGGCTAAAGTTTTCCTAGAGAAAAGAGGCAGGGGACATGGCAGGGTGCTGCTGAAGAATTATGGTAATTGACAAAAAGAGTCAGGGTTGGATCAGCACCCAAAGAGGGGCCTCTTTAGCTAACTGATGGATGAGCTCCTTAATTCTCAGGTTTTGATTCCCAGTCACTCTAGCATCTAGCGTTTTCTCTATTAAATCCACAATACGTGGATTGAAAGAGAAAAGGGTCTTGTCTGGGCTCACCTACTGAATCAGTATTAAGTCTGATTCCATGGCACGAGGATGTCTTCTGTCTGGAGAACACTTGGATACCAGAGGTAATCTTTGTACTATCCTATAAGCCTGTGTTCATCCAAGAAGCCTTGAGGTAATGGCTTGACTGAGCCATTCGTTCTGGAGTCTGAATTGCCAGGTATAATTTAATGTTTTTAGAATCTGGTGATTCATTAAATCCATGAATTCTTCCATGTTCTCAGGGTCCTCTTGAGAGAATTCTTTTATCTCAGGTTTTTCTGAAAGAGAAAGCTCTTTTTCTTTTTAATGTGTTCACTCTCATATTATTATGACTCCTTTTACTTAAGTATTATGTATGAATCTTTTAAAAAATTACCTTTAATCACTTTCATATAATTATTTTAAATGTGTTGCTTACAAACAAACAAACTTTGTGAGTCTTCTTATTTCCCTATTACAGTTGTCCCTCAGTATCTGTACGGGAATTGGTTCCAGGACCCCCCAAGATACCAAAATCCTCAGACACCCAATCCTTTGTATAAAATGGTGTGATATTTGCATATAACCTATGCATATCCTCCCATATACTCTAAATCATCTCTAGATTACTTATAATACCTAATACAATGTAAATAGTTGAAAATACAATGTAAATATTAGGTAAGTAGTTGTAAATACAGCGTAAATGTTACGTAAATAGTTGCTTGCTCAGCAAACTCCAAGTTTTGCTTTTCGGAACTTTTAAAAAAACCTATTTTGGGGAATCCTCTCGTGGTCCAGTTGTTAGGACTCAGTGCTTCCACTGCCAGGGGCCTGGGTTCAATCCCTGGTCGGGGAACTAAGATCCTGCAAGCTGTGTGGTGCAGCAACAAAACAAAACAAAACAAAATATTTTTGATCCACAGTTGGTTGAATATGCAGACACAGAAACTGTAGGTGCAGAAGGCTGACTGTATTTGCTGATTGGTTCTTTTTACAACTTTTCAAGCTTTTTCTATTGAAGATCCTAATGTAGGCAGTGTATTTCACAGATCAGGTACCTCATGAAAATTATGAAGAAAAAAGCTAGGTCAGTAGCAATAGTTGAAAAAAAGAAAGCATAATTAACAATATATATTGGCATCTGAGGGGTTTACTAATGTTACACCATTTACCTTTAAATTTCAGTATTAATTGAGAACTAAGACACAAGTATCCAGCAAATGCCTATCACTATATCGGCTTATTGCAGACAAAATTTAATTTAGATCCCAACTATGGCTGGGACCTGGGGCCAAGTGGCATTTTCGAGTATTTCATTCTAAATTTAAGTTATTATGCATAGCCAGAGTTGGATGACTGCAGCTCCATTCCCCACCCACCCCGGTTTCGGTGACGATGGAGTGGACCCTACAACATCACCGCTTGATGGAGCAGAAATGTGTGTTTCTTGAGGAAAAGCCATTGTCAAAGAGAAGGAGAAGGAGAGAGGTCCCAGAAGGGGAAAAATGTGTGCTTAATTCCTTCTCCCGAGCTCGCCAGTCAAGATACGCTGATGGGACTCTGAACAGGAAGATTACTTCTATCATCTCTAAATTTTCTGAGACACAGAGCTGTCCAAGAGACAGTAGGTTTGGAAAATATATGTTGTAGAGATCAGGCATAAATTTTACAATCGACTAAGTTTCTTAAGAGAAATAGTGCTTTTCTTCTCTTTCTGCAGCTTTCATACCACAAGATAGGGGATCATGCACTGTGAAATACACAAATACAATTAATGATCCCCCCAAAGTACTCAGGTTTGTTTTTAAAAAGCAGAGGTGCTAAAATGTAAAGAAAAATGCAAAGGAATGCTGCCCAAAGGAATAGAAGTTGGTAACAACACTTTCAAAAAACCACAAAAATAGATGGGGCCCTTATCTGAACTCCTTAGAATTAGCTTGGCTAGAGTAAAATTAGGGGTTAGACATGTAGCTGGATTCAGAGGACTTGCAACTAATGCACGTTACTAATATCAACTAAATTCTTAGGACAAACTTCATAATTTTGAGGTTTCATCCATGGTCATCCATAAGGCAATGAAATACTCTCTTGGGAACCATTTCAGTTGACAATCCAAGATAGCTCAAGTTTATACATTCTGCTGGCATATAATCATGCAGAATAAAGATATCCATAAGGCATACTCCCTTTGGGAGCATTTCAGCATCCAACTTCAAAAGTGGACCACAGAAAGCTGCCAAGGGAAAGAAGTTGACAAGCCTGGAAATATTGCCATGACCTATGAGAACAAATTTCAAAGGAGGATTTTTGTCTACCTACATACAATAAGTCTAATGAGTGTACATCTATATTTTAGTGCACCACAGGTATTTGGACAATATGCCCAGTCTGACTCTTCTAGGCTTCATGAAGGAAGCTGAGTGCAGTGATTGCTTATTTTAAATTACATATTAATATAATTTGAATTAAAATTAATGAAACTTCAAACATTTGCCATTAATTCTTTCAATCATTTCAAATCATTCATTCATTAATGTTTATTGAGAACTGATAGGTACTATATACATCATAAGAGTTAGAGGGGATATAAAACTGTATATGACATTGTTCATTCAAGAAATTCAAAGGTCCTTTGGGGAGATAAGCTTTCAAAAAACAATTAAAATATGTATATGTATAAAGTTTGATAAGTAATATGTATTAGCAATCAACAAAACAAGCAATCAACTCAGGAGAAATCAGGGAAGTTTTCATAAAAGTATAGAGGAAACAAATTTTTCATAAAATACTTCTATAACATTCAAATACAATCTATAACATGTCACATAGGGTAATTTTTCAGATGATAAATTTTTAAAAATTTTTAATTAATTAATTTATTTATATTTTTTGGCTGCGTTGGATCTTTGTTGCTGCATGCTGGCTTTCTCTAGTTGTGGTAAGCGGGGGCTACTCTGTTGCGGTGTGTGGGCTTTTCATTGCAGTGGTTTCTCTTGTTGCAGAGCACGGACTGTAGGGGCACGGGCTTCAGTTATTGTGGCTTCCAGGCTCTAGAGTGCAGACTCAGTAGTTCTGGCACATGGGCTTAGTTGCTCCGCGGCATATGGGATCTTCCTGGGCCAGGGATCAATCATGTGTCCCCTGCAATGGCTGGCAGATTCTTAACCACTGAGCCACCAGGGACGTCTCACAGATGATAAAGTTTTGATAATGTTATTAAGCATAGTTCAAGGAATGGATGAAAATTGCTTACTTAAGTATATTTATTACAAAGAAGAAAGTTGCTAATGAGTAAAGGTTTGTTTTATTTTTGTGCTTTTGTTGTCATTTTTCTACATGGAAGGAGACAGCATAATGTAGAGGAAATTCATAATAACTTCCTCCCTGACTTTAATGAAACACATTTTCAAGATGAGCCCAAGGTCAAAACTTGGGATTAAGCTGATAGGTTCTATGCTTTCATTCTTTCCTCTATGCTTAAGAATTTAATAATTATGAGATTAGATTTTGCCAAAAATGTGAGGTATTTTCAGCTTATTTTTCTATGATGTGGAAACTGAAAAGATGCATGATGAGAAGGCATAAAATTCTAGTTTCTTTGTTCTGAAGGAGCAGTTTACAGGCCAAGTTGCACCAGTGATTGATATTTACTAGATGGCAGAATACCCAAAGAATGTTCTGGCCTGGTACAGTTGGTTTTACAAATGTGCTAGGTAATTTGATATAAGGGTCTTCATATCTCTGCAAAATTCAATGATTCGTTAAGTGACATCAAATATATATGAATATTCTAAAATAGTCCCTGCAACGGATGAAGGCAGTTTCTCTAAGTAAATAATAGAATCTTTAATTTGTAAGGGACCTTTTGTCATCCCATTTCCTCTGGCAAGCCCCCAAATCTTTGTGTTCTTCTGTGTTTCCTAGAACAGCTGTTTTCTTAAATAACTGTTATTTAAGAAATAACATTCTTAAATCCTTCCTCTTTCTCGCCCATTTTAACACAAAATTAAATATGATGAACTAAGGTCTGTTGATCTACTTCAACAGCTGGCCTTTCTGATAGGGCCTTTCCTCTTGTTTATTCCTCCCAGTACATTCATGGCAGTGCCCTGTGTAAGTCATGCTCGTCTCTTACACAGTTTGTTGTCATTGTCTCCTATCTGTCCTTTCTGTCTTGAATCTTGGTGTGACCAAGCTAACCTCTGTGCTGCCTCATCATGATCTTTCTCAAGCACATGTTTCATCACATCAGGCTATTTTAAAAATACTGTAGGGATCACTTTTTACTTATCAGATGGGCAGAAAATTTAAAAACAAAATTTGATGAAAACTCACCACTGATGGGAATGTGGGGTTAACAGGTACAGATGGGAGGGCTGTTGAACTTCTCTATTTATAAACAGGCGATTGTGCCATATTTTGAATATTAAAAATAAATATTTCCTTTGAACAATTCCTCTGCTATTATTTTTGTTGCAGCATTATTTCTGAGACGCAAACCTGTAAGGAATGTTAATATTAATCAATATAGATGTTTAAGTATAGTTTGGAATGTTAACATAATGGAATACTGTGAGTCCTTAAGAATAAAGTGGATCAAAATGTGTTGACAAGGAACTACCTTCAAGGTATGTTACTAATTCAAAGAACAAGGTTCAGAGTAAAATGTAGAGTATGAGTCAGTTGTGTTAGAATATTTATTTCATGTTTTTTGCATGCATACATGCAAACTCATGTAAGTATTGGAGACAATGTAGCCTAGTGGTTAACAGCATAGATCGTGGAGCTGTACTGGTTGGGTTCAAAGCCTAACTCTACCCCTTACTAGTTCTATGACTCTGGGCAAATTGGTTAGTCTTTCTGGGCCTCAGTTTCTTCTTTGTAAAATGGAAATGATAATAGTAACTCCCTAATAAGGCTGTTGTAAGAATTATGTGGGTTAATAAATATACCTTACTTTGAACAGCATCTGGTATATAACAAGATCTATATTAGTGTTTACTCCAAATTTCTGCTTAACTCAATCTCTTTATGGATGGATGTGTAAGAAACATTTCTGGGGAATTCCCTGGCAGTCCAATGGTTAGGACTCTGCACTTCCACTGCAGGGGGCACGGATTTGATCCCTGGTCTGGGAACTAAGATCCACCTACCATGGGGCATTGCCAAAAAAAAAAAAAAAAATACCTGGAAGGTGGGTCTAGGTGCTGAAGGATGTATTTTTATACATATATATTGCATAAGTAATATTCAAAAGGGATATTAAAAAGGGAATACCTTTTTGTTGTTGTTGTTGGTACGCGGGCCTCTCACTGTTGTGTCCTCTCCCGCTGTGGAGCACAGACTCCGGATGCACAGGCTCAGCAGCCATGGCTCACGGGCCCAGCCGCTCCGCAGCATGTGGGATCTTCCCGGACCGGGGCACGAACCCGTGTCCCCTGAAGCGGCAGGCGGACTTTCAACCACTGCGCCACCAGGGAAGCCCAAAAGGGAATATCTTTTAAAGATCCTTTTGTGGTTCTCCATCACTTTAGGGTGGTATGAAATTAACTGGGATGCCATGTCTTCTGCTTGAAGCATTTAGTCTATTTAAAGTGATTGTAGGTAGGTAAGTATGTACCTACTGCCATTTCTTTACGTGTTTTCTGGTTGTTTTTGTAGTTCTCATCTGTTCTTTTCTTCTTTTAGTTTATTCCCTTGTTTGGCGAGGGCCAGAGCCAGGTGTGAGCTGGGGTCACTCCTCTGCTCAGTGGCCACCACTGCCGTAACCAGGGAGGGTCAGGTCCCAAGTTGCTGGAGCAGAAGCCCTGAGGGTCAGGTCTGAGCCAGATCCATTCCCTTGAGTGCTCTCCCTGCTCCCAGAACCGGTACCCTGGCCCCAGAGAGGAGCAGTCCTGGAGCAAGTGGGGCTGGTGTGGGTACTCAGTGGGGGTCTGGGCACGGGCTGTGTTGGACCAGCTGCAGTTAGCCACCCAGAGTGCTTCTGAGGTGCTGCCTGTTTTAGCAGCAGTAATGTTCCCCCCAACCCCAGGTCTGAGTCCCCTTTGTGCCTCACAGCCCTTCTCTCTCCTTGGCCACTGCAACCCTTGCCCCAGTGTGTAGCTGCATCGTGAATCTCATGGGGCCCGAGGAGTTGCTAGGTTCAGGCTGGGGTGTGTGCCAGGGCAGTCGTGGGACTGCCAGTGACTTTTTTTTGTCAGTTTCATTCCACCCTTTCTGCCCTGTTTTGGGAGTAAGCAAACCTGTGCACATTCTTCCTGAGAGGAATCCAGACTTCCCACAACCCTCTTGTTAGTCCCATTGGCCCTCCAACCAGCCAAGAGGACTCATCTTCCCAGTGTTGGACCCCAGGGCTGGGGTCTCCAATATGCAGCTTGAACTGTTTACTCCCTGGGGCTGGTCTCTGCCCATGTAATCTTCCTCTTCTCTGTCCCCTGCCCCACCTGATTGCTTCTTTTCCTTTTCTATCAGATTGTGTGTGGATCCTTCTTACAGCCTTGGTTGTATAAGACTCTTTCTGCCAGTCTCCAGGTAGTTTCCAGTGAGAATTGCTCCACATGTATGCTTGATGTGGTTTTGATGTGTTCGCCATGGGAGGTGAGCTCCACAACTTCCTACGCTGCCATCTTGATCTCCTCCCTTGTTTCTGCTTTTTCAATTTCTGTGTGGAAGGACCTGTGCTTGGAAATGTAAATATTCAATGCAATTGGCCCAAGCCTCTAACCCTCATCCTATCAAATACACAATGATTTTCCTGTGACTTCTGTGAATTCTCAGATTACTAAAAATGTCTTAGTCCAAGTTGAGTCAGCCACATCCAATCTGAGAAACAATACAAATATTGGGAGAATTTCTTCTCTTGTGTCCAGAAGTGAACTGTTAGGGAGTGAGACAACTTGTCCCATTTACTTTTCTTTACTTTCAACTGCATCCAAATAGATGGACTTACTCCACACCCTCTTCTTCATAGTCCCCCATGGTGAGATTGTTTATATTGTTCAAAACATGCAGATGGACTGTGGAAAACCGAAGCAGACTAGATTTAATCACAAAAACTATCTCAGAAGCCAATTCTACAACATATGTCTATTAAAATGATAAAAGTATTTTTTTAACATTTAGAAAATAGTTTTTTAAGAATGTATAGAGTTGAAAAAAGGAGCAAGAATTTTAGAAGACACTTTGGTTTGAAATTGTATGTACTAAAGTTCCTAATTTAGTAATTAAATTGTATGACTTTATAAATTTGTGAGCTTTATAAACTAGTGAGCTTAGCTTTAATTATAATATTTAGATGAAATCTGAAACCAATAATAAATCACCCAAGGGCATGGTAGGTATCCTAGGAAATTAATTAAACCTACATTCAAAAGATTTAATTAAGTCATTTGAGAATACCATCCCTTTTTTGGTTATCAAGGTAAGAGATAGTGGTAGTCTCCTTATATAACACCTTTCCTGAGTCCTAATATACAATATGAATGTTTGAATGTAGGTCTGATTCAGTTGGGATTAATTCTAAATGAAGGGAAAAAATCGGCAGCTTAAATTAATAAGGCACTTAAAATGTATTATCAAATAAATCAACATGCCCTGAAGTCTTATGTTTACATAGGAGAACAAAACAAGTAAAGACAATACCTAAGCCTATTAGATTATCAGTACAATATTGAGTAGATATGGTGAATGGAATGAAAATCGTTTAAAATCCCCTTTGAAGAAGAATAAATCAGTAGCATCCTGAGAAAATGCAAAATAAAAATGAGTAATTGGTAAGTCTATTGAAGCTGAGAGTTTAAGCTGAGTGTTAATGTGACTTCATCTATGATTGTGTAATGGAAATTTAACAGCTCAGTGCATCTTCAGTAGCAATGGTGCAATTTTATAATATAATTCAAAGATAAAATGCATGAAAAATGACTGAAATAAAGACTCTATACCTTATTTTATAAGGAAAATTAACTCCTGGGTAAATATGCCAAATTTATAATTTGGAATGTTTAACTGGGCATTAATCAAGTATAACATAGCACATTAGCTCTTGTACACTTTAAATAAATACTCTGAAAGGGAACATTTAAGCAAATCATCTAAAGTTTATTTGGATGGTTCATGGGATTTGGAAACTAAGAACTAAAATTTATTATATAGGATCTATAAACCTAATGCCTGTTTTGAATTGTGTTGGTAGAACCATGTAAGCTTTAGTCAGAGAAGGGTTATTGAATTCCCAGTTTCCAGATGAATCAGAGAGAGGAAGTGGAGTGAACTCTATCTCTACATAAACAAATCATGCCCCTTACTAATAATGCTTCAGCTCTACAGGATAAACCAGTAGGATTTGCAATACCTCAATTCTATTATTCAGTAAAAACAAGGAAAATGCAAATCATGATCCAGGATTTTTCTTGACAATGAGAGATTATTTGGTTAAAGCGACCATTGTGTGGAAGATGAGGAGGAGAAATAGAACTAGAACTAAGTAGAAATAGAAATAAAGCAAGAACTCCAGGAGAGGGTGAAGGAGGGGAGGAGGGAGGTATATTTTTACCTTATCACAGTCAATCTAGGAATACACAGGAAAAATGGAGAACGCAGACCAAGTGATGGTATTTTTTTGTCAACCTTGCAGACATCTCATGTACATTTCATTAGGATGAGGGCTAGTTGGCATGTTGGTCTTTGGAAATTTCCTAGTGGTTATTTCATTACCTTATTTTCTAGAAATTCTTGGAAATTATCAGGCTTTCAAAGTTTTTAAAGAACTGAGATATTTTCTGATGATTTGGTCTCTGCTGACACAAGTCTGTGGCTTGAACATTTGCTAGTTCTAGGTGATGGACAGGAACATTAGGGAATCACTCAGCTGCTGTAGAATCATCGAAGCCTATAGGTATCCATCATATGACGTCAGCACTTCCCAGAAAACCTAATTTGATCTAAAGCGCAGGCCAAATATCCAACCCATAGCCATTTAGAATTTTATCATAGAATTCCCTGACTTTCAAAATCATATAAACCTTCTCATTTTCTGCTCTTTACACTTCACTAGTCACCCCCTTCTTTTTCCACTTCAGAAATGATCAGAAAACTGCAGAGTTTGCTGCCAGAGAGTTGAGAAAGTAAGCAGAGGAGATTCATGTCTTCAACAAATATTTACTGAGAACCTATGCAGCAGGAGATGGGATGATGCTGAAATATTGTTTTAATTCTTCAGAAAACTTCTAGAAGCCATGCCTCAAAGATTTGTGACAGAGGGAGAAATCCTGTGCAAAAAATCATGAAATCCACACCCAATCAGGCTAATCCTGCTTGGGGGGAAAAACAGTGACAATGCACATAAAACTAAAGCAAACTTATCAGATGTCCAACAGAAAGGGGATTTTTGCTCTGTTTTCCAATATTCCAATACTGGAATTCAAATATTGGAATTTTCCAATATTCCAAATGTGTAGTCAGTGCACATTTGAAATAAATCTCTGTCAGCTTTTCTTTCTTTTTATTTTTTTTTGGCTATTAAGCACATTTTAATTTTTTTATTTAAAAAGTATTTTTTTTTTTACTGAAGTATAGTTGATTTACAATGTTGTGTTAATTTCTGCTGTACAACAAAATAATTCAGTTATACATATTTATATATACATTCCTTTTAAAATATTCTTTTCCACTGTGGTTTATCATAGGATATTGAATATAGTTTTCTGTGCTATACAGTAGGACCTTGTTATTTATCCATTCTATATATAAAAGCTTTTTTAAAAAAATATTTTTAAACACCTTTACTGAGATAATTTATGTACTGTAAAATTTACCTATTTTAAGTGCACAACGATTTTTAGTAAAATTACAGCACAGCCATCAGCACAATCCAGTTTGGGAGCATTTCCATCACACCAAAGAGATCCCTAATGTTTGTTTGCGGTTGATCCCGGCCTGCTCTTACCCACAGCCCCAGGTCTGCCTAATTAGTGTATTTTACTGAGTAGAGATGACATTACAGACCCCAGATAACTCTTAAAAGGAAGCCAGACGGGACTTCCAATGAATGTGAAGATGGGGCATATATGGATGTTTTATCAGTGCACCAACTATTATCCAGGCTGGATCTGTATGTGAGAAATTCTGTCATTCATCCACTGAGCAAAACACAGTTGGCTGCCCTACTTGGGCTTATTATCTAAGGGAGGCAAAAGCAGAAAGCGGGCGCCTCTAGAGTTGGCACGCGTGCATCTGTGTAGGAGGCGAGCGCACACCCTGTGCCAGGACGTGATGGGTAACGTGGCACCCAAGACCTAGGACCAGCCGGTGCCTTGTGCGCCTGCGCAGTTCCGCGATCGCCTACAAACGGGTGGCTGAAACTCCCTGCTCCAGACCTGTCAGTTCTGCTCTTGGGGCGCCTCCGTCTCAGACCCAAGTGTCCACCCGTGACACCCAGCGAACCCAGGTTTGGTAGGTAACCCCCTCACCCCCTGGCTTCCCCAACCCAGAGCTCACAAGGAGCACCAAGGTTGTCAGGCCGCGAACCCTGAAGTTTTCTGTCAGTTTTTTTTTGGAAAGAAAAAGAATGTTCACACTTTAAGAATTTTTATGCAGTTCAGCTTCCCCATCAAATCATTGTTTATGAATGAGACTTCAGTTTCTTCAGTGTTTCTGGCACTTTCCATTACTAACAAATTTTCCCGCCACTTTGATAATATATCCTTTGCTAAATTAATTGACTACATTAACCCTTCACAGCCATCTGACAGAGAGAATCAGTATTGGTCCTTTTATACTTTTTGTATTCTTAGGTTGTTTTAATATCCTGGTGCTGACAGCTATTTGTTCATTCATTCATTCATTCATTCTTCTACAGAATGGACTCCAATGGGAAAGTCTGCTCTTCATTTTCTTCTGAGGCTTGCAGCTTCCTCTGCTTCAACCCCACTAGAGAATCTGGACCAGGTACCAATCAAAGCAGGCTTTCCAAACAGAGTGAAAAACTGCAACATTTAAAACGTTTCTGCTGGTCTCCCTGTAGTTTTTTGTATGGACTGGAGAAGTGAATAGAGAGGGAAGAAATGAAAGAGATGACCAGAGAGGAACCAAGCAGAGAGATGGACAGAGAGCCCTGACTGCATTCAGATGCCAGCTTCCAGTTGTATCTAAGACCCAACTCTGGTCCCACTCTTGGAACTGTGAGAGTTTCCTCTATCCTTTCTATAAATTCCCTTGCATTTAACCTCTTCTCAGTGGGGAGCCTCTTACTTGTAAACAGTTCACTTCTAGCCAGTCCAACTCAATATTGCTAAATGGATATTATTGGGCTGCTAATAGTTACTGGGCTCTGTAGTAGTCACTAGGAAACAAAGATAAATCAGACACGACCACTGATCTCGAGATCTCAAGTGCCCTTGATTTATATAAACACTCACAAGCACCAGGACATGCAGAGAAGGGTTAGTCTAGTGATGGATTTCTCATAATACCTGAAAAGGTCAGTAGGGGTCTCTCATGATTCACTGAACCACTTTTCACTATAACTTACAAAGCACTAAGTATTTATGGATTTACACACTTTCTTTTCATGATCTTGGGAATAGATTATACTAAGCAACTGTAGATGGGTAAATGAGACAGATTTGACTTCACAGTGCTAAAACAGCCTTTACAATCCCATGCAATTCTGAAGATATTTTCTTAGTAATTGAAGAGTTGAAGTTTCCTTTTCAAAGACAGAGTTATTAGAACAAGCATCTTAGCTGTTACTGATGGGATTGCAGTAGACACATGAGGTGCAAGAAGGCACAATTAAGACAAGAGACTCTCCCACACAAGGTACTCATCAAGACTAGAGAACAAATAATCTTTAAGAAATAGAAAACAGAGATGAAAATGAAAATGTTGCCAGTATTACTGTTGACAATATGTTCACTGGAAATAAGATGAATTCTTTTTCTTGTTTTCCCCTTCATGTGGTTTTTAACCAGAGTGATGTGAAATTCTTAACTACCGAAGAGAGAGCTTAGCCTTTGATTTTCAAAAATAGTTTTGTGATTCCTCTTAATCAATTAGTTCCTGTTGTCTGAAGCCACGTGTATGCTAAGGGCTCAAAGCTAGCTTAACTGTGTTGCCTTCTACAGATGACTAGCTGGGTAGGTGATTAAGGAAAATAGGGAATGAGACTGGTTATGTGGTGCTTTGGGCTTGGAATCCAGGGAAGCAGACCTACATCTTTAACAAAGTACCACAAACTGGGTAGCTTACACAACAGAAATGGATTTTCTCACGGTTCTGGAGACTGGAAGTCTGAGATCAAGGTGTTGGCAGGGTTGGTTTCTTCTGAGGCCTCTCTCCTTGGCTTGGAGATGACCATCTTCTTCCTGTGTCCTCACACGGTCTTCCCTCTGTGCTCTCTGATATCTGTACCCTAATCTCTTCATACAAGGATGCCGATCATATTGGATTAGGGCCCACTGGAGGGAACTCATTTTCTCTTAATTACTTCCAAATCCAGTCACATTCTGAGGTCCTGGGTGGGTAGGACTTCCACATATGAATTTTGGGGGAACACAATTCAGTCCATGATGGGCACTTAGCTATACTGCCATCTACGGATGATGGCAGGTAGGTGATTAAAGAAAACAGGTTACTGATGCTGGTTATGTGATATGCCCTGGGACAAGAATCCTGTACACCAGCCCAGTCCTGTTGCCACGTTAAAAAGAGAGTCAGTGATTGGACCCGTGGTTACCTAGGCCTGGGCTGAGGCTTTGAAGCTGTTTGAGAATATTGGTTTTGCTAAGATCTGGCCCTGTTTTAACTCACAGTTTAAAATGTATTTCTTAATCTCTTCCATATGTAAAAAATTATTGACAAATCTAATTAATGCCATGGATTAAAGTGTGGGTGTGGGTGTGGGTGTGTACAGCTTCTAAACTGAGTATTCCTTGGATGTTCATTAATAAACACTCTTCAGACTTCAGCTAATACAGAATTTACTACTAAAATACACATAGGTAGCTATTATGTTTCTCTTTAAGCATGGATCCTTGGAGAATTATATTCTCAAACACCAAAAACAGTCTGCTCAGTAGAGGAACTGCTAACCATCTGCTATTAAGTAGTACTGCCTCGGGGATTCCCTGGTGGCTCAGTGGTAGAGAATCCGCCTGCCAGTGCAGGGGACACGGGTTCGAGCCCTGGTCCGGGAAGATCCCACATGCCGCGGAGCAACTAGTCCCGTGCGCCACAACCGCTGAGCCTGCGCTCTAGAGTCTGTGAGCCACAACTACTGAGCTCACACGCCTAGAGCCCGTGCTCCGCGACAGGTGAGGCCACCGCAATGAGAAGCCCGCGCACCGCAACAAAGAGTATCCCCCGCTCACCGCAACTAGAGAGAGCCCGCGCGCAGCAGCGAAGACCCAACACCGCCAAAAATAAAATAAATAAGTTTATAAAATTAAATAAATAAATAAAGCCATGAAAATGGTTGAAATAACCTAGGGAGCGAGTAGACAAATAAAATTTAAAAAAAAAAAGTAGTACTGCCTCTAAAAAATGAAAACAAGGCCATCTGGGATACAAGAACATGTTTTTATGGGTCTCCACAGGATCCTTGCGAGAGTGCACACGGTAAGAGAGAAGTCCAAAGTTTTGGAAACTAAAAAAAGATTTAGAAAAAAAGAAAAATATTTTCTGAAAAGAAGGCAGACAAAAATCATGCAATACTCCCTATGTGATAGATATTTTGAAGTTACAAATCAGTTATGTTTTTCATCTCTTCGTGTATTTAATGTTTATTTCACTAGAGAAGTATTTATTTTTAAAGATCTATTTTCAGCTTTCCAGTGCTTTCTCAAAAATTATTCGATGCAATATGCCATGGATGTTACTATTAAATTTGTGAATGGTCAGGCAGTGGGTAAGTTTATACTGACTGAGCCACAGGCTGTGTAAAGTGACCCTGAGAAGTTATAAGAAGTGCTTTATAATCTCCAAAATCTTTAGTAGTTTTGCTACAAAACTGTAGCACATCAACAAGCATTTGAAGAACAGAATATCTTCCATTAACTCCAGAAAGACAATTTAAAGGCAATTATGAATGCAATACAGATTTTACAAATCTGCTATAAATATGGAGCGTCTTCCATTTAATCAGTCATTAAATGTGGGTCTGGAAAAAAAATTGGATGAGCTTTCTAAAAATTCAAAGGTAGAAATTTGGTCAAATGCCATTTCTTTGAAATAGTACCTCTACATCATTTGTAGCAATACAGAGAGAGATTTGAACTGAAGAAAAAGTAATGTAGAATCTTACAAGTTGGACTAGTTGCTTGGAAAGACTGTGTACTTGTTGGCTTTCTAAGAGTACTCATGTCTCATGCCTTGGCTCACAAGCAGGGAGGAGAGAAGGGTCGAGTGTGCATCTGAGCACAGCTCTTAGAGAGCTCTAAATATTAATAATACCATATACTTAGTATGTTACCTGCTAGGAAAGTAAGTGACCAGCCCCAGCTCCCTGTTGAATACTTCATCCTTGTTCTTAGACACTCCTTACTTTAACTCCTGGCTGCTCTGAGTATGAAAAATGATACTTTCACCACCATTGCAGTTCTAAGCTGGTTCTTCATTTGTGTGTGTGTGTGTGTGTGTGTGTGTGTGTGTGTGTGTGTGTGTTTTGTTCAGCTCATGTCATAAACAAATACGAAATAAAAAAACAATTTCTACACAGAGCTGTGGAAATCAGTAATGGATAGTGATTCTATGTGAATGGATGTCCTTAAAAGAGACATATGGGCACAGCAGAGAGGAGCATGGGCTGCAGAGTCAGACCGCCTAGATTCAAACCCTCCCCCTGCCAGTGTGATCTGAGCAGGTTATGTCATCTCCCCTTGCCTTCAGTTCTTCTCTGCAAAATGAGTATCATACGAGTATGGTTGCCTTGTATGGTTGTAAGAATCGAATTGATTAATACATGTAAGAAACTTGGAGTAGCATTTATCACACTGTGAGCATGATAAAAAGTGATACCACTGTTTGCCAAATAAAGTACCTATAATTAACTATCCTCATAGACTTTTTCTTGGTTTATATCCTAAATCTTTACAGTGTTGCTGATCTCTCCTGCTGGGTTTGATCAAGGCCCGTGCAGGTCTGATACGTTTTCAAAGACCTCTGGGAATATCTCCAGACCCCAGCTGCTCCAGAGAGCCAGGCTTCTCGCTCCTTCCTTTCCTTTTTTTTCCTTCTCACATTTACAGTGTGGCGAACCCTGCACTTGGCAGGTAGAAAGGAAGGAGTACTAGGAGTTTGATGGCAAAATATCTGGGAGAATTTGGGACCAGGAATCAGATGACCGGGAAAGGAGCCGTAAGCTTCATAGGAGCAGAGATTTGTAGGTGAACAGGGAGCAGCGAAGGACTAGGGTGTGGAAAGGAAGTCACCCCCCAGGAAGGCTGTGGCAGGAACTATGTCTGGGGAGAGGCGAGTTTTCCTTAAAGAATGCAGGTGCAGAGCATGGTGGGGAGGGCTGGCAGTGAAGATGTGTTTGGTTTAAATAGAATGAAGGTCTCCAGTAAACAAATACGGTTGACCCTTGAACAACAGGGGGGTTAGGGGCGCCAACCCCAGCACATTCCAAAATCCACATGTAACTTTACAGTTGGCCCTCCATATGAACTCCTTCTACATCCTCAGATTCAACCAACTGTGGAAAGTGTAGTCGTATAGTATGTAGTCAAAAAAAAAAAAAAAAAAGTGTGTATCACTGGATCCGGTACAGTTCAAACCTGTGTTGTTCAAGGATCGACTGTAGTTGATTGTGAAGAGGATGGTGGAAAATGGATTGTACCTAACAGTGTAGAAGTGACCATACAGGAGGAGGAAAGATGGTCAGAGAGGTGGGCGTTTAGCAGTGACCCAGGATCAGCAGAGGTCTGACATGAAGATGCTCCCAGGGAGCCCAGGCTGAGAAGGAGGTGGGTGCATTGCTTTTTTTTTTAAATTTTAAACTTTTATTATTTTTGCTATTGCACATTCATCACTGACTATAGTCCATGCATTTAAAAATCTTTTTAATTAAAATTTTTTAAAATTTTATATTGTGGTATATTTGATTAACAGTGTCATGTTAGTTTCAGGTATACAGCAAAGTGATTTCAGTTATACATGTATCTATTCTTTTTCAAGTTCTTTCCCCATTTAGGTTGTTACAGAATGTTGAGTAGAGTTCCCCGTGCTATGCAGTAGGTCCTTGTTGGTTATCTATTTTAAATATAATAGTGTGAGGTGGGTGAGTTTTGGCAACTGCAGTGTGAGCCTTGGCATCCTGGCACTGAAGACATCCCTCTTGGCACTGGAGGCTTGGTTTAATCAAGTGTTCTTGTGACTGGATTGAATTAGACACTTTTCCCTTGTCTCACAGTTGAGAAGCTTGACAGAGTGTGACTGTAACAGATCCATTCTGCCTCTGCCTGGTCCCTACCTGTTTAGGGATGAGAGTTATTAATTTCTATGGTGGAATTAAAAGAAGTAAACAGAGTTTTCTTGAGCACCCACAATAATCCCAGCACTTTGAATCTCTGGTATTACCTCCATTATTTTACATGTAAGGAAACAGATTCATCAGGTGTAAGATCTTCAGACCCACCCAGCTATGAGGTCACAGAGCAGGAATGGCACACTGAGTAGGTCCTTTACTAAATCTTGCTAATTCTCAATTGCATTCTGAGCAAGCACACAGTATTCAAGTATCACCTGAGTTTCCTGGTTGCCTTGAGAATCACTGAAACCATCTTAGAACACACGTGTACAGAACTAAAAACTGATTTGCTAAAACTCGACCTCTAGATGGTCAGAGTTCTGCACCAAGCTGGGGCCCATCCTGACACTCTTGGGAATTATCATTATTTTTTTTATTGGGATATAGTTGCTTTACAATGTTGTATTAGTTTCTGCTGTACAACGAAGTGAATCAGCTATAAATATACATTTATGCCCTCCCTCTTGGACCTCCTTCCCCCCATCCCACCCATCTAGGTCACCACAGATCACCGAGCTGAGATCCCTGTGCTATACAGCAGATTCCCACTAGCTATCTGTTTTACACATGGTAGTGTATATATGTCAATCCCAATCTCCCAATTCATCCCACCCCCTCTTCACAAATCGCGCCCCCCCACCCGCCGTGTCCATACATTCGTTCTCTATGTCTGTGTAAGGGATGAAACTGGGTCATTTGTAGAGACGTGGATGGACTTAGAGTCTGTCATACAGAGTAAAGTAAGTCAGAAAGAGAAAAACAAATATCGTATATTAACACATATATGTGAAATCTAGAAAAATGGTACAGATGAACCTATCTGCAGGGCAGAATAGGGAATTATCATCATTAATAAAGAACCAAATGGCTCATGACCAGCCCATTTTTCATTCAATGGTGAATTTACTGAACGTTTCTTAAGTGCCTATTTTGTTCAGGAACCATCTTAGGTACTCCAGATGTAATGATATTAACAGTAATATTAACAATATTTATGACAATTAACATTTATTGAACAATTATTAAACTCTAGACACTGTTGAAAGTGCTTTATATGGTTAACTTACTGAATCCTCTCAGCTACCTTTGAAGCAGGTCCCATAACAACCTCTATTTTAGAGATGAGGATATTCATCTTTTAATATTGTATTGATATGCAATACTTTTGATATAATTTGCCTTTTCTACAATAAGCATGTGCTAACTTTGTAAAGAGAAAAAATAACAAGCAAAAGATAAATTGATCATTTAGTAAAATAATATTAGATCCAAATGCATGAGCTCAAGGCTTGTGTGTCTGCCTGGGAGGAAGGAGGGTCTGGAGAAGCTTTTCCACCAGGTGCATTTTATCACATAATTGGCACTTCACTAAGCCCATTAAACACCTTGTTGATTGGCCCAATAGTCCCTAACTAGAATACCAGGTAGTGGTTGTAAAAACAATGCTAGGACAAAATATTCACTTTTTATTTTAGATCATTGGCATCCATTATCACAGGTTGTGCTACTCATACTACCTTTTTGTATGAGTAAGCCTGTATTTCTAAGAAATAATAGTCTACTTTTAGGTTTCTTGGCTTTACGGGCTTGAATTCAAAGCCATAAATGATACTAGAATGGATTTTACAGCTGTTAGTTACGTATTCTGGGAAGAGGCCAGTGTGTTCAAAAGATAGGAAGACCAGAGAAGGAAAAATGTTTACCTAAATATAAAATAAGAAGTGTTAAGGGTGATGTGAAGATGCAGAAAAGTTTAGAAAAGTTATTAAAGTTTTAGGGGTTGCTTCCAACCGTGGGGAGTCACGTATGAAGTCATGTATGAGGTAGAGTGTTTCTCACTTTACTGTGTTGTCATATCTGATATTTTAGTCTATTCTTTCTTCCATTGCACTAGAGTTCAATATCATTGTTAATATTTTGAGCATTTCTTTGTCATTAGTTATAAGTAGGTTTTTTTTTTAACATCTTTATTGGAGTATAATTGCTTTACAGTGTTGTGTTAGTTTCTGCTGTATAACAAACTGAATCAGCTATATGTATATATATATCCCCATATCCCCTCCCGGTTGTGCCTCCCTCCCACCCTCCCTATCCCACCCTTCTAGGTGGTCACAAAGCACCGAGCTGATCTCCCTGTACTATGCAGCTACTTCCCACTAGCTATCCATTTTACATGTGGTAGTGTATATATGTCCATGACACTCTCTCACTTCGTTCCAGCTTACCCTTCCCCCTCCCCATGTTCTCAAGTGCATTCTGTACGTCTGCGTCTTTATTCCTGTCCTTTCCCTAGGTTCATCAGAACCATTTTTTTTTTTTTAGATTCCATATATATGTGTTAGCATACTGTATTTGCTTTCTCTTTCTGACTTACTTCACTCTGTATGACAGACTCTAGGTCCATCCACCTCACTACAAATAACTCAATTTCATTTCTTTGTATGGCTAAGTAATAATCCATTATATATACATGCCATATCTTCTTTATCCATTCATTGGTCAATGGACACTTAGGTTGATTCCATGTCCTGGCTATTGTAAACAGTGCTGCAATGAACTTGTGGTACATGTCTCTTTTTGATTTATGGTTTTCTCAGGGTATATGCCAAGTAGTGGGATTGCTGGATCATATGGTAGTTCTATTTTTTAGTTTTTTGAGGAACTTCCATACTGTTCTCCATAGTGGCTGTATCAATTTACATTCCCACCAACAGTGCGAGAGGGTTCCCTTTTCTTCACACCCTCTCCAGCATTTATTGTTTGTAGATTTTTTAATGATGGCCATTCTGCCTGGTGTGAGGTGATACCTCATTGTAGTTTTGATTTGCATTTCTCTAATGATTAGTGATGTTGAGTATCCTTTCATGTGTTGGCAATCTGTATGTCTTCTTTGGAGAAATGTCTATTTAGGTCTTCTGCCCATTTTTGGATTGCATTTTTTTTTTTTTTTTTTTTTGATATAGAGCTGCATGAGCTACTTGTAAATTTTGGAGATTAATCCTTTGTCAGTTGCTTCATTTTAAAATATTTTCTCCCATTCTGAGGGTTGTCTTGATTATGGTTTCATTTGCTGTGCAAAAGTTTTAAGTATCATTAGGTCCCATTTTTTAATTTTTGTTTTTACTTCCATTTCTCTAGGAGGTGGGTCAAAAAGGATCATGCTGTGATTTGTGTCATAATGTGTTCTGCCTATGTTTTCCTCTGAGAGTTTTATAGTGTCTGGCCTTACATTCAGGTCTCTAATCCATTTTGAGTTTATTTTTGTGTATGATGTTAGGAAGTGTTCTAATTTCATTCTTTTACATGTAGCGGTCCAGTTTTCCCAGCACCACTTATTGAAGAGGCTGTCTTTTCTCCATTGTATATTCTTGCCTCCTTTATTAAAGATAAGGTGACCATATGTGCGTAGGATTATCTTTGGGCTTTCTATCCTGTTCCATTGATCTATCTGTCTGTTTTTGTACCGCTACCATACTGTCTTGATTACTGCAGCTTTGTAGTATAGTCTGAAGTCAGGGAGCCTGATTCCTCCAGCTCCATTTTTCTTTCTGAAGACTGTTTTGGATATTCAGAGTCTTTTGTGTTTCCATACAAATTGTGAAATTTTTTGTTCTAGTTCTGTGAAAAATGCTATTGGTAGTTTGATAAGGATTATATTGAATCTGTAGATTGCTTTGGGTAGTATAGTCATTTTCACAATGTTGATTCTTCCAATCCAAGAACATGGTATATCTCGCCATCTGTTTGTATCATATTTAATTTCTTTCATCAGTGTCTTATAGTTTTCTTCATACAGGTATTTTTTCTCCTTAGGTAGGTTTATTCCTAGGTATTTTACTCGTTTTGTTGCAGTGGTAAATGGGAGTGGTTCCTTAATTTCTCTTTCAGATTTTTCATCGTTAGTGTATAGGAATGCAAGAGATTTCTGTGCATTAAATTTGTACCCTGCTACTTTACCAAATTCACTGATGAGCTCTAGTAATTTTCTGGTAGCATCTTTAGGATTCTCTATGTATAGTATCATGTCATCTGCAAACAGTGATAGTTTTAATTCTTCTTTTCCTATTTGGATTCCTTTTATTTCTTTTTCTTCTCTTATTGCCGTGGCTAAAACTTCCAGAACTATGTTGAATAATAGTGTTAAGAGTGGCACCCTTGTCTTGTTCCTGATCCTAGAGGAAATGGTTTCAGGTTTTCACCATTGAGAAGGATGTTGGCAGTGGGTTTGTCATATATGGCCTTTATTATGTTGAGGTAGGTTCCCTCTATGTGCACTTTCTGGAGAGTTTTTATCATAAATGGCTGTTGAATTTTGTTGAAAGTTTTTCTGCATCTATTGAAATTATCATATGGTTTTTCTCCTTCAATTTGTGAATATGGTGTATCACATTGATTGGTTTGCATATATTGAAGAACCATTGCATTCCGGGGATAAACCCCACTTAATCATGGTGTGTGATCCTTTTAATGTGCTCTTAGATTCTGTTTGCTAGTATTTTATTGAGGACTTTTGCATCTATTTTCCTCAGTGATATTGGCCTGCAGTTTTCTTTTTTGTGACATATTTGTCTAGTTTTCATATCAGGGTGAAGGTGGCCTTGTAGAATGAGTTTGGGAGTGTTCCTTCCTCTGCTATATTTTGGAAGAGTTTGAGAAGGAGAGGTGTTAGCTCTTCTCTAAAAGTTTGGTAGAATTCACTTGTGAAACCATCTGGTCCTGGGCTTTTGTGTGTTGGAAGATTTTTAATCACAGTCTCAATTTCAGTGCTTGTGATTGGTCTGTTCATATTTTCTATTTCTTCCTGGTTCAGTCTTGGAAGGTTGTACTGTTCTAAGAATGTGTCCATTTCTTCCAGCTTGTCTATTTTATTGGCATATAGTTGCTTGTAGTAATCTCTCATGATCTTTTGTATTTCTGCAGTGTCAGTTGTTACTTCTCCTTTTTCATTTCTAATTCTGTTAATGTGAGTCCTCTCCCTTTTATTCTTGGTGAGTCTGGCTAATGGTTTATCAATTTTGTTTATCTTCTCAAAGTATCAGCCTTTAGTTTTATTGATCTTTACAATTGTTTCCATCATTTCTTTTTCATTTATTTCTGATCTGATCTTTATGATTTCTTTCCTTCTTCTAACTTTGCGGGTTTTTTTGTTCTCCTTTCTCTAATTGCTTTAGGTGTAAAGTTAGGTTGTTTATTTGAGATTTTTTTTGTTTCCTGAGGTAAGATTGTATTGCTATAAACTTTTCTCTTAGAACTACTTTTGCTACATCCCATATGTTTTTCTTTTTTTTCTTAACATCTTTATTGGAGTATAATTGCTTTACAATGGTGTGTTAATTTCTGCTTTATAACAAAGTGAATCAGTTATACATATACATATGTTCCCATATCTCTTCCCACTTGTGTCTCCCTCCCTCCAACCCTCCCTATCCCACCCCTCTAGGTGGTCACAAACCACTGAGCTGATCTCCCTGTGCTATGCGGCTGCTTCCCACTTGCTATCTACTTTACGTTTGGTAGTGTATATATGTCCATGCCACTCTCTCACTTTGTCATAGCTTACCCTTCCCCCTCCCCATATCCTCAAGTCCATTCTCTAGTAGGTCTGTGTCTTTATTCCCATCTTACCCTTAGGTTCTTCATGACCTTTTTTTTTCTTAGATTCCATATATATGTATTAGCATACAGTATTTGTTTTTCTCTTTCTGACTTACTTCACTCTATGACAGACTCTAGGTCCATCCACCTCACTACAAATAATTCAATTTCGTTTCTTTTTATGGCTGAGTAATATTCCATTGTATATATGTGCCACATCTTCTTTATCCATTCATCTGATGATGGACACTTAGGTTGCTTCCATGTCCTGGCTATTGTAAATAGAGCTGCAATGAACATTTTGGTACATGACTCTTTTTGAATTATGGCATTCTCAGGGTATATGCCCAGTAGTGGGATTGCTGGGTCATATCGTAGTTCTTTTTTTAGTTTTTTAAGGAACCTCCATACTGGTCTCCATATGAAAAATGGAGCTGGAGGAATCAGGCTATACTACAAAGCTACAGTAATCAAGACACTATGGTACGGGCACAGAAACAGAAATATAGATCAATTGAACAGGATAGAAAGCCCAGAGATAAACCCACGCACATATGGCCACCTCATCTTTGATAAAGGAGGCAAGAATATACAGTGGAGAAAAGACAGCCTCTTCAATAAGTGGTGCTGGGAAAACTGAAGAGGTACCTGTAAAAGTATGAAAATTAGAACACTCCCTAACACCATACACAAAAATAAACTCAAAATGGATTAAAGACCTAAATGTAAGGCCAGACAGTATCAAACTCTTAGAGGAAAACATAGGCAGAACACTTTATGACATAAATCACAGCATGATTCTTTTTGACCCACCTCCTAGAGAAATGGAAATAAGAACAAAAATAAATAAATGGGACCTAATGAAACTTAAAAGCTTTTGCACAGCAAAAGAAACCATAAACAAGACCAAAAGACAACCCTCAGAATGGGAGAAAATATTTTCAAATGAAGCAACTGACAAAGGATTAATCTCCAAGATTTACAAGCAGCTCATGCAGCTCAATAACAAAAAAACAAACAACCCAATCCAAAAGTGGGAAGAAGACCTAAATAGACATTTCTCCAAAGAAGATATACAGATTGCCAACAAACATATGAAAGGATGCTCAACATCATTAATCATTAGAGAAATGCAAATCAAAACTACAATGAGATATCATCTCACACCAGTCAGAATGGCCATTATCAAAAAATCTAGAAACAATAAATGCTGGAGAGGGTGTGGAGAAAAGGGAACACTCTTGCAGTATTTGTGGGAATGTAAATTGATCCCATATGTTTTGTGTCATCGTGTTTTCATTGTCATTTGTTTCTAGGTATTTTTCAATTTCCTCTTTGATTTCTTCAGTGATCTCTTGGTTATTTAGTAGCATATTGTTTAGCCTCCATGTGTTTGTATTTTTTACAGTTTTTTTTTCCTGTAATTGATATCTAGTCTCATAGCATTGTGGTCAGAAAAGATACTTGATTCGATTCCAATTTTATTAAATTTACCAAGGCTTGATTTGTGACCCAAGATATGATCTATCCTGGAGAATGTTCCATGAGCCCTTGAGAAGAAAATGTATTCTGTTGTTTTTGGATGGAATGTCCTATAAATATCAATTAAATCCATGTGGTTGAATGTGTCATTGTGTTTCCTTATTTATTTTCTTTTTGGATGATTTGTCCATTGGTGAAAGTGTGGTGTTAAAGTCCCCTACTATGACTGTGTTACTGTCAATTTCCCCTTTTATGGCTGTTAACATTTGCCTTATGTATTGAGATGCTCCTATGTTGGGTGCATAAATATTTACAATTGTTATATCTTCTTCTTTGATTGATCCCTTGATCATTATGTAGTGTCCTTCTTTGTCTCTTGGAATAGTCGTTTTTTTAAAGTCTATTTTGTCTGATATGAGTATTGCTACTCCAGCTTTCTTTTGATTTCCATTTACATGGAATATTTTCTTCCATCCCCTCACTCTCAACCTGTATGTGTCCCTAGTTCTGAAGTGGGTCTCTTGTAGACAGCATATATACGGGTCTTGTTTTTGTATCCATTCAGCCAGTCTGTGTCTTTTGGTTGGAGCATTTAATCGATTTACATTTAAGGTGATTATTGATATGTATGTTCCTATTACCATTTTCTTAATTGTTTTTGGTTTCTTTATACTAATTATTTTTATTATTTATTTTTTTATTTTTGGCTATGTTGGGTTTTCATTGCTGCACGTGGGTTTTCTCTAGTTGCGGTGAGCAGGGGCTGCTCTTCATTGCAGTGCGTGGGCTTCTCATTGCAGTGGCTTTTCTTGCTATGGAGCATGGGCTCTAGGCTCGTGGGATTCAGTAGTTGTCACACATGGGCTCAGTAGTTGTGGCTCATGGGCTCTACTGCAGAGGCTCAGTAGTTGTGGCACACGGGCTTAGTTACTCTGCCGCCTGTGGGATCTTCCTTGACCTAGGCTCCAACCTATGTCCACTGCATTGGGAGGTGGATTCTTACCAACTGCGCCACTGGGGAAGTCCCATTTGGGTGTGTTTTTGTAGGTCTTTTCCTCCTCTTATGTCTCCTGGCTAGGGAAGTTCCTTTAGCATTTGTTGTAAAGCTGGATTGGTGGTGCTGAATTCTCTTAACTCTTCCTTGTCTGTAAAGGTTTTAATATCTCTGTTGAATCTGAATGAGATCCTTGCTGGGTGGAGTAATCTTGGTTGTAGGTTTTTCCCTTTCATCACTTTAAATATGTCCTGCCACTCCCTTCTGGCTTGCAGTTTCTGCTGAAAGATCAGCTGGTAACCTTATGGGGATTCCCTTGTATGTTATCTATTGCTTTTCCCTTGCTGCTTTTAATATTTTTTCTTTTTATTTAATTTTTGATAGTTTGATTAATATGTGTCTTGGTGTGTTTCTCCTTGGGTTTATCCTGTATGGGACTCTCTGTGCTTCCTGGACTTGACTGACTATTTCCTTTCCCATGTTTGGGAGGTTTTCAACTATAATCTCTTCAAATATTTTCTCAGACCCTTCTCTTTCTCTTCTTCTGGGACCCCTATTATTTGAATGCTGGCTCATTGAATGTAGTCCCAGAGGTCTCTGAGACTGTTCTCAATTCTTTTCATTCTTTTTTCTTTATTCTGCTCTGTGGCAGTTATTTCCACTATTCTATCTTCCAGGTCAGTTATCAGTTCTTCTGCCTCAGTTATTCTGCTATTGATTCTGTCTAGAGAATTTTTAATTTCCCTTATTGTTTTGTTCATCACTGTTTGTTTACTGTTTAGTTCTTCTAGGTCCTTGTTAAACATTTCTTGAATTTTCTCTGCTCTATTTCTGAGATTTTTGGATCATCTTTACTGTCATTACTCTGAATTATTTTTCAGGTAGACTGCCTATTTCCTCTTCATTTTTTTGGTCTGGTTGGTTTTTACCTTGTTCCTTCATCTGCTGCATATTTCTCTGTCTTCTCATTTTGTTTAACTTACTGTGTTTGGGGTCTCCTTTTTGCAGGCTGCAGGTTCACAGTTCCTCTTATTTCTGGTGTCTGCCCCCAGTGGGTAAGTTTGGTTCAGTGGCTTGTTTAGGATTCCTGGTGGGGGGACTGGTGCCTGTGTTCTGGTGGGTGGGGCTGGATCTTGTCCCTCTGGTGGGCAGGGCTTCATCTGATGGTGTGTTTTGGTGTGTCTGTGAACTTAGTATGACTTTAGGCAGCCTCTCTGCTAGTGGGTGGGGTTGTGTTCCTTGCTAGTTGTTTGGCATGGGGCATCTAGTACTGGAGCTTGCTGGCCTTGGGGAGGAGCTGGGTCTTAGTGTTGAGACAGAGATCTCTGGGAGAGCTGTTGCCGATTGATTTTATGTGGGCCCAGAAGGTCTCTGGTGGTCCAATGTCCTGGAGTTGGCTCTCCCACTTTGAAGGCTCGGGCCTGACACTTGGCCAGAACACCAAGACCCGACCAGTCAGACAGTTTTCTACCTTGTCAGACTGGCTTCTGTTCAGGATTTCCAAGCTGCTATAACTATGAGAGTCATTCTCATCTCTACTCTGCTCCAGTCCTTCTGAAAATTATGAACCAGGAACTAATCTAGGGTCATGGATTTCAGTAGTAAAAAGCAGTCAAAAATGTCTGGCTTCATGGAGTTTATACATTTCCTCACAAACCAGAAGGGAAGATCCTTGAGGACAGGGAATATCCTTGTTTCTCTCTTGCCTATTACAATGCCTGGTCCATTGCAGAAACTCAATGTGTAATTGGGAAGATCAAATCTGACTCCATACTGGATCAGTTTCTTTTACTTTTACTTTGTATTCGATTGCTTTTGCTTAGTTGTACTAATTCAAGGAGGCATGAGAATGAGCAGGACCCTGTGGGGCCTTCCCAAGTACAAAACTTTCCTGTGTCCCTCTATAAATAGGGTTTTTGTTTCCTCTTAAAATTTGTGATCTAAAAAGATTTCCTATGTTCTCCAACATGGTTTAATTAAATTTAGAAGTCATAATATTTAGTAGAATATATTTCCGGTTTTGCTTTTACATATGAGACACATTTTTATGGAAGTGGTTTGGGGAATATATAATCTAGGAAATAATTCAAAGTCTACCTGTCATACTGAGAAAGAGAAGAAAGTAGAAGGAGATGTTAATGAAGGTTGTATCCTGATAAGTAAAGGAAAAGGATAGATAATCTGGTAAGTGCTGATACATAATATGGATTATTCAGGGACTCTCAAATCTGTTTGTATTCTATATCATTTATTAGCTGTTATTTATCTTACTAAGTCACTTTTACCATATATCCTTAACCTAAATAATATTACATTTATGCAATATTTTCCACTAACCAAAATAACATTTTCAGAAAAACTTAACATTTATTACCTTATTTGATCCTCACAAAAACACTTTTGGAAACTGAAAAAGTACTATTAGTCCCAAGTTATGATATGCATGTAATTACCATTATTTACAATTCTAGAATTCTAAGTTTATTTCTGGACTCTCTATTCTGTTTCGTTGACCTATGTGTCTGTTTTTATGCCAGTAGCATACTGATTTGATCACTGTAGCTTTGTAATATAGTTGGCAATTAGGGAGCCCCCATATTTTCAAATTTTTTCTTCTTTCTCAAGACTGCTGTGGCTATTTGAGGTCTTTCATTGTTCCATACACATTTTAAGATTGTTCTATTTCTGTGAAAAACTACATTCAGATTTTGATAGAGATTGCATTAAATTTATAGATTGCTTTGGGTAGTATGGACATTTTAACAATATTAATTCTTCCAATCTATGAGCATGGAACACCTTTCTATTGATTTCTGTCTTCTTCAATTTCTTTCATCAAAGTCATACAGTTTTTGGTTGTACAGATTCTAATTCTATTAGGTAAAATAGTACGCAGATACATACATAGCTATTACATTAGGTAATGATAGAAGCTTTGAAGAAAAATAAAGAAGGCAAGAAGGTAAAGACTGAAAGGAGGTACTATTTTTATAAAATTTGGTCCAAAAATGCTTTTCTAATGGGCTAATATTTGAGCAGAAACCTGAGTGAATGGAGCATGGGAACTCTGTGATACGTGGGGTGGAGGACTTTTTCAGTCAAAGGGAACAGGATGTGCAAAGACCCTGAGGCAGGTTTTTTTTTTTTTTTTTAGAAAAATTGAGAAGGTCCAAATGGTTGGAGAGAACTGAGGGTTAAGACAATTATAGGGGGTATTATTTACCTGGTTTTTATCCACTGGCTACCAGAATTTTGACTCTCATTTTCAGATATACTTACCCAATTCAAGTATTTATCTATAAAAATATTTATAGAGGAGATTTACCTTATATTTTCAAAGGCTTCTAGATATACTGAGAATTACTGAACCCATGCCCTCTATTTATATAATTTTTATTAAATCCTCCAAAATTATACAAGGGTGTATAGTGGGTTCTTTTTCCTCATAAATGATTTATTACCGTTAGATATCATGTGTAAGAAAATAATTTATTTGACAATTTAGTCAGGTGTTTCTTCCAGCTGTCCCACTTTCATTTGTCTTAACGCCGTCGACTCTGCATCTGACCTCCTTTACTGAGTCTTCTTATAAGCTGCTCAGAGTAGTCTCTCAGTTTGGGACTTTACAATTCGTTCACTCCACCTCTATGAACGTGGGAAAGTAGGTATCCATTTTCCTTGGAAAGATACTACCAGAGTTTGGATTGCTCCCCAAATTCACTATGGAACCATGAAGTCCCTTCCTCCAGGGAGGGTGAGCCCTCAGCTTTCGTTACCTTGTTTCTTCTGCAACCCCTCAAGCTATTCTGCACTGAGGCTTTTTTGCATCTAAGAAGAATATATCATCAGGTAAATCCCTATCTTACAGCCATGGAAAATGGAAATCCTGTCCCCTGCGGGGTGGTGGAGCTGGAGAGAAAGAGGGAGGGTGGGGATTAAGTCAGGGACTAGAATTGAGGGTCTGAGCTTCCTCTCCCTGGGGGAGGAGACAAGGTAGAGGACAATGCTGGTGAAGCAAGGTTGCCACTAATCTCTGGATAGACCTTGGGTAATTCCAAGCTCTCTACTCAGTATGGCTTGAGAATGATGAGGCAGGACAATATATTGGAACTGGTTGAGGCAGATGTCTAGGTTCAGGCTGAGATGGTAGTCTCACAGCCTCACAAACTGGACATGGTGTCCCAGCCACTCAGAAGTTCCCTGTGTGTTCTGCCAGCTGACACAGAAGTGCTTAGAAGAACCAGAATATATAAGGGGGCTGCCGAGAATTTGTCTTCATTCTATGGCAGCTCAGCTGATGCTAGCACAGAGACCAAATAAAGCAGGTGGGACAAAGTACCTTTCAGCAGATACTGGCAGAAAATTCTCAGTGACTCATTGGGTTAAGCGTGATTGCAGGGGAAGGTAGCTTAACACCCTGAAACCATAGGTTCTCTTGGGAGGGAAATAGGAAGAATGAGGAAGGGAATAATTAAAAACTCAATGAGTTTGTATAATGAAAAAATCTGAGTTACTAATACCCCAAAGAGTCTGTTGAACCTAAAAGGACCAAGGTCCCTTGAAAATATTTGAAAGAGTTTTTTAATCCGCTGAGTAGAAATGGAAACTTGAGAAAGATGACATCATCTTTGAATTTTAAAAGTGCACTTTTTTTTTTGTATATCTGCGTTAGTGTGTACAAATTTCAGCTCTTGCCAGATTAGGGTATTTGGCATACCACACAGTAAAGGACTTATTATAAGGCATATGAGCTGCCATGAGTCCAAATGGATACATTTGTAACTTTGAAACCACAAGTCATCCTCAAGAGAGGAGACTTAGGAAGTTTCCACAGCTCTTCTTTATTTTTATGTCTCCAAAACTTTGCATTTTCACCATCGTGTGGTCAAATTATGGTGCAGATGCCTCCCGGGCACACCACATAGGTCTTTGTAAATCCTGAAGTTTCCAGAATGTAGCAGCATCTACACTGGTTGCCTTGTTTCTCTAATGTCTGCTCCAGCTAAGTTCCTGGATGTTGAGGTGGCCTCCTACATACCATTAGCCTGTCTCAGCCAGTATCAATATATCATCCATGGACCTGCCTTTCCTCTCAAAGCATGAGCTGACTTTTAGAAAAAAAGAGTGCCTATTCCATGTTAAATCCAGGACAGCCATCCTGTGTTCCATGGCTGCCCCCACGTTCCCCACCTTGCTTCTCCTGCTCTAGGGCTGATACATCATTTGCGTTTAACACGCAAATGATGGGAGGAAGTTGTAAGTCCATTACTGCCTTTTTTGCATTCACTTTTGCCCCCCAGAAACATTCTTCTAAAAGTTTAGTGTCTACAGTAGGTCGCACTTCATTGGTTCAGTTATAGGGTACGACCTGGTTTGGGAGCGGCCAAACAATCTGCTTTGTGTTATTCAGAGTAAACAACATCCTCACCTATGCCAAGTCTTAGTGGTTTATTTCTCGTTGCGGTCTGAGGCCAGTTGAGTGGCTGTCTTCACAATGGTCACTCAGGGACTGGGCCTCCATCCAGCAGTGACTCCATCCTAGAAGCGTTTGGTCCCAGACATGAAGATAAAGGCAAGGAGGTTCAAGAGACACTTGGGATTAGGCTTAGAAGCAGCATACATCAATTCCACATACATGGTCAAGGGTGTGCCTTCTCTCTCAAGAGGTGATAAAACTTTTTCACGAAAGTCCCTCTCTGAAGAAAGGCTGGGGAGTAGATAGCAATGCATGCGTATGGGCTAGGCTGCCACTGTCTTTCCTCTGGACACCAAAGCTCAGGCAGGTTCCCCTCTGCCACGAAGACCACACTCACCCCCTCCTCCAGGGGGACAGTGTGGAATCCCAGGCAGTCACTGCATCAGCCCAGGTCCATGAGGCTCTGTGGTCCTTTCCATCAAGACCACACCTGCCTGCTCTTGATCCTTTAATCTACACGCTAACAGCAAGTCATCCCTCCCTCTCCTCACTCCCCACACCTGATGAACAGTAGTGATCAAGAAAGGATAAACTCAGTAAGGCTCTTACTGGGAAAAGGGGAGGAAGGAAGTCCTCCGGAAGTCACTGGTCCACAGCAGTACTGAAATCCTGTGTAGAAAGCTCTCTTTGTAAAGTGGGTTGATCTCCTATTCTGTTCTGTAGGATAGAATCTCTTATCCAGTATTTTTGGTGCCTCTTTCCTTTGCCCTCTGTATTGATTTTCCTTACCCACATCCTCTGTGCCAATGTCTGAAATGGCTGTTTTAAAGGTGCCCATATACCTTTATAACCTGCCCTAGTTTTTAAAGGCAGTGAAAGTTTAGTGTCCCTTAGGAACCTTTAAGTATCGATCAATCACTTTTTTTTTTTTCATCATCTGGACTCTTGGTTGTTTAGATAACACATTTTGCTCAAAAACTCTGTGGGCTTCTGAGCTCTTTGCTTCCAGCCCTTTCCATCTGCCCATCACCACACTCAGAGTTCTCTTTTATACCTAATTCTCAAGCTGGTTTAATTCTTTGCTCCCCTACCCACCTTCTTCATCACTTAATGGGTGCTCAGAAGTCACGCTTTTAATAGGATCGTTGCACCAGGTTTAAAGAGTAATTGGTTAAGACTTGTTTCTCAAAACCTCTGTCAATTTTATCTCTTACTGTTTGAAGTCCAAAAAACAGAGGGTTTTCCAACCCTTAGTTTGAATGGTTTTCCAACTAATTCAGAGTCGGGGGAAAATTTGGAGGCATGAACCCTGAAATTATATGGTGGGTTCACAGACTTAAGAAAAATACTGATGAAATTGTTGTGCATTGCCTTTGCCCTGAGGAAACATGCCTGATAAGCTTATAGAAATTTCTAGAATCTGGAAATGGAGAGGAGGCAGTGTCTTGAGGAGTGTGGCAGGGGCACAGGGTACCTCATTAGGGGCCTGGGGTACCAGCATCCATAGTCACTTCCATTCACAAACCTGCTGAGGGAGATTCTCCATTTGAAACAAAGGAAGAGCAGTGAGCACTTCTCTAAGTTACATAAATTCAGACAATTCCTAACAAAAAGAAGTGACAAATTGTGTTTTGTCATTTATTACAAAATGCCCATTTTCTTCCTTCCTCCCTGAATTCAAACTCTTTTTGCATCAAGAGAAGCTCACATTCAAAAGAAACCAAATGTAAAATGAAACAAACTACTGACACAGAAAGTAAGTGGCAGCAACAGCAATTTCTATTGTTGAGGACCTAATAATCTAAATTATGAACTATTTGAAGAAAGCAAAGATAAAATAGAAAATCAGGAAGGAAAGAAATAAAATAACCAGCAAGAATAAAAAAGCATTAAAGGAACATCTATAACATGAAATTTTTGAAGGTGAAAATTTAATGAATGGGTTAAACAGCATATGAGGCATAGCTAAGACAACAATGATTGAACTTAACCAATAGTTGGTGATGTTGGCACTGAATATTATCACCATTAAAAATATTTACCTTATGTAGACAAAGGATGTTAATTAGCAATTTAGAAAGGAAGAATACATATGACCATTAAAAGGAGTTAAAATATTACAATCTCATTTGTTTTTAAAGAAACGCAAATTAAGTAACAGCATATTTTGTTTATTAGCTTGGCAAGGATTAAAGAACCATACCCAGTACTGGCATGGATGTAGGGAAATGAAGAACTCCACTCACTGCTCTTAGGGCAGAAACTGTTATAACTTTTCTGGAGGATACTTGTTTCAAAGGGTTTAATGGGCAAAATCATTGACTTAGAAATTTCACTTAAAAATTTTTTTCCCTTAGGAAATAATTACACAGATGCACCAAGATGTTATGTAGGAAACTGTTCCTTGAAGGATTCTTTGTAATAGGAATGAATTGTAACAATTAAAATATCCAAAAGATGTTTTGTTAAATAGATTTTGTTTTTACATTGTGATAATAAATGGCTATTAACAATAATTGTGTGAATATTTATTAACATGAAAAGATATTTGTGGTACATTAAGTGAAAGAAGCAAGTTTTGGGAAAATATATGTGATACTTCTGTATATTTCTAAATGTGGGCACACATTTATATATGTGTGTGCATAGGAAAAATTTGAAAGCAGATATAGCAAAATTTAAACAGTGAATATCTCCCTATGTTTGAATTTCAAGTGATTTTGAATTGATTTTCCTTCAGGGTCTTTCCATTATTAACTTTTTAAATTAGGTGAACATATATTACTCATGTGGTACATTTTATAGAAGAAAACCACTTGCTGATTTGAAAGACAGAAATGGTGACATTTGATTCTTGACATATATTATTTGATTCCTGACATCATTGAAGAATTTTTTGCAGTATTTGTTTCCATTTTCTCTTTTAGGATTTGTATGCTCACAGGTTTTACAAATTTACTATTTTAGTTTCTTTTCCTTTCTTGTACAATTTAGAAGTCTTCATGTATTTAAATTAATAAACTTGGTTTCTCATTTCAGACGCATTTATATTATGTCATGTGACCACATTTACATATATAGTATTAAGAGCCTAAGTTAGCACATGTCTCTGGCTTCTTTTTTTTAAAGATTTTTTTTTCTGATGTAGACTATTTTTAAAGTCTTTATTGAATTTGTTGCAATATTGCTTTTGTTTTATGTTTTGGTTTTTTGGCCGTAAGGCACGTGGAAGCTTAGCTCCCTGACCAGGGATCGAACCCGCACCCCCTGCATTGGAAGGCAAAGTCTTAACCACTGGACCACCAGGAAAATCCCTCTCTGGCTTCTTAGTGTAGAAGGTGCTTTCACTTCCTGATCTCAAACAGTTTATCACCCTCAACAACTATTCCAAGCCATTGAAGCTCCACTGGAGTCAGACTGTGCCCCTTCCTCCTCTCACACTCAGCAGATAACCTGCCTACTTCATGGACTGAAACTCCTTCAAATTCCTGCCTGTCACCCTCCTCCACTCTTCCCACTCAGTCACAGAGACCCTTGTCTGCATCTGTATACATTCTTATCTCCATCACCGCCGCCCCCTTCTGTGAAAAGAATTCTTCTTCTATCTGGGTCCCAGATCCCATCCTCTGTCACCTCTTTGGTGATCTTTAGTCTGTCAGCAATCTCTCCCTTTCTTCTGTATGTTTCTCTTGGTTGTTTCATTTTCACGTTTCTCTTTGTTGTTTCATTGTTGTACATAAGCAAGTTAAATTGCCATCTTCCTAAAATAAAAACAAAATAAACAACCTCCAAACCCTTCTTTGAGCTTTTCTTAGCACAGTGACATAAAGGATCTTCAATGATGTTGAGCCCTAAGCATTTGTTAGATACCAAAAATGGCACTATAATAGTTTCTGGAGCTGCAGAGATGAATAAGTCACATACCTTTGAGGAGTTTACTATCATCCTTTATGTACTTAGAGCTCTGAGTGTGATTGACATAACTGTTTAACAATGGAGTTTCATGCAGGTTGGTGCACTTTCTATGAATTCTGTTGGGAAATATTTGAATAAAGGAGGAAATGACTAATAAATTAAGTGAAGATCCCAGATCCTCTTCCACTCTTCAGAAGAAAACTATAGATTTCAGTTGGCTAACAGACACCATCCCTTTTCTTTCCTTCGCTTTCAAGATTCTGAAAAGAGTTGTGTATGATTGCCACCTCCACTGCCATCAAGCTTCTCTCTTGACTAAACTAAAATGACAACAGATGATTTTCTGTGTTCTCATTCCTGACTTCTCTGAGACATCCTCTCTCCTTCCTGAAACCCTTTTCTCCCTCCACTTCAGGGTCACCTCCACCATCTCTCTGGCTACATTCCCCCAGAGATCATTTGTGGTCTTGTCTCTGTTTACCCTCTGCCCATTCCAAACTTCATTTTTTTCCTGGCCTGTTTTGTCTCCATCAATGAATTCTATTCTCACATGCATTTTTAAAGTATTGAGGAAGGAGTGGATTAAAGACTGATTTAATCCACAAAAAAGTCTTAAGAAAACGGAGGAAAGGAGAACCTAAGTGTCATTTCCAAGATCTTATGTCCATTAAGAGCTGGAAAGATCCTGACCTCACCCTGGATTTCCTAACTCCAAATTCCATCAGGTGTTCCTGTGCAATCCTTTTGGAAATAGTTTTGCAACCATTCTGCCCCACCATGTCCTAGGATGTTACATCAGGAATATTTAGGTGGGCACTTTCTTCTCCCTCCAGTAGCTCTCCTGGCTTTTTAAAAATGTGATTTTTTTCCTTTTCACCTGTAGGAATAAAATTCCCCCTGGATGCCATGATGCAAAGATAAAAAAAATTTTTAATTGAAGTATATTTGATTTACAATGTTGTGTTAGTTTCTGGTATACAGCAAAGTGATTCAGTTTATATATATATATATATATATATATATATATATATATATATGTCTACACATACGTGTGTGTGTGTATATTCATATATATATTCTTTTTCACATTCTTTTCCATCATGATTTATTACAAGATACTGAATATAGTTCCCTGTGCTATACAGTAGGACCTTGTTGTTTATCTATTTTACATATAGTAATGTGTATATGTTAATCCAAAACTCTTAATTTTTCCACCTCCTTTCTCCTTTGGTAACCATAATTTGTTTTCCATGTCTGTAAGTCTGTTTCTGTTTTATAAATAAGTTCATTTGTATCATATTTTAGATTCCACTTATACATGATATCATATGGTATTTGTCTTTCTCTGTCTGACTTCACTTAGTATGATAATCTCTAGGTCTATCCATGTTGCTGCAAATGGCATTATTTCATTCTTTTTATGGCTGAGTAATATTCCATTGTATATATACCACATCTTCTTTATCCATTCATCTGTCAATGGACATTTAGGTTGTTTCCATGTCTTGGCTATTGTAAATAGTGCTGGTATGAACATTGAGGTGCATGTATCTTTTCGAATTAGAGTTTTCTCTGATATATGCCCAGGAGTATGATTGTAGGATCATATGGTAGTTCTACTTTTAGTTTTTTAAGGAACTAAATACTGTTCTTTGTAGTGGCTGCACCGATTTACAATCCCACCAACAATGTAAGAGGGTTCCCTTTTCTCCACACCCTGCAAAGATAAAATTCTTAATGTAAGTGAGAGTAACAATACAATGAGCAACATGGGGAAACAAATATTAAAAAAAAATAAGCTCACATAGTCCAGTGTTATCATTAAACATATGCATACATATATATGTATATATATGTATAAATATATCAGTATACAAACCTATTATATGACATTTCTACAGCATAAAAGTTCATATGATTAATGTACACGTAATTACATTACGAGTAATGTACAGAGTTGATTTTTGCAGAATGCTTTCGAGTTCTTCCGTAGTAGGGTGCCAGGAAAGGGCAGATTGCCACAGCATTGATAGTATGTTTTGGCTGGTCTGTGGTCCTGCTATCCCCATGTCTTGCAGAAGAACCCTGACCCAGCCTTCTGGGCTGCCCTTATCTTTGACGCTCCCATCTTGTTTGCTAAGGGAGCTCCAGGAAGCTCATGACTATCTGAAGAGATGATTCAAACTTTGCTCCTACTGTACATGATTCCTGCATGGTGGAGTCAGGGCAGGATGAGGGTAGACTGAGTGGCAGATGGCCTTGGATCTTTTGCATACAGGCAGCTAAGTTGGGACACTCTTGTTGACGGTCACAGCGTGCAGGGCTGGCTGAGACTCATCAGGTCAGACTGTGTGCAAGGGAAGACCAGCCCCTTCTCCCCACCACCCATCCAGGCACTCAGCTTATCCAGGCTGGGAGGTTGAGGAGTTCCTGCTTCTGGCCCTGCCGAAGGATTGAGGGAGGGAAGAGGCCAGTTCTGGACAAGAGGGCATGGGTCTTCCTGGAGATCTCTGTGTGCTGTGATCTTCTCGTCTACCTGTGCCCATCTGAACTGTAATAAGGAGGCTTTGTGATGTGTGTGGCATACACTTGTGCATGTGTGAATTTAATTCTTTGTGAATATAACCTGATTTATTTACATGTACTATTTTAAAATTTGATTATTTTAGACCTCTAACTTTTAAATACATTTCCAGGAAAGAAGCATATGTAAATAGAGGCCTTCCTGTACATACATAGAGAAAAATCTTGAAAGGATATATAGTAAAAATATAACAGTTTGTTTTGGAACATTATGCATGCTTATTATATTCTTTTACTCTTTCTATTTTTCTGAATTTTAAAAATCATCATCAAGTTATTATTTTTTTAAATATTTTTTTGATGTGGACCATTTTTAAAGTCTTTATTGAATTTGTCACAATATTGCTTCTGTTTTATGATTTGGTTTTTTGGCCCCGTGACATGTGGGATCTTAGCTCCCTGACCAGGAATTGAACCCGCAACCCCTGCATTGGAAGGTGAAGTCTTAACCACTGGACCACCAGGGAAGTACCCATCAAGTATTATTTTTATAGTCAGGAAACATGTCTTGAATATGAAACTTCAGTCTATTTGTTCTCAGATCAGTAGCCTTGGGTCTGTAATACTTAGTAATTAAGTATTGATCTGTGGTGTCAGTTATTCTTACTAGAAGGATTAGATCTTTAAGCATTACTAAGATTGGTTTTGCTGGTCTTCTTTAGTAATTTTGCTGAATTTCTGCAGGATTTGTTTTTAAAATAAAAATTTTATAGGCAAATACTTTGGGTATTGCCTAATCAGAATACTTTATTTCATTAAATTCTCAAGCTCTTAACCAAAGGATGAAATCACGATGAGATCATTAAAAAGGCAATTTGGCACTTGAGAAACCATTCCACATGCTATTGAAGAAATACTTTTATCTATGCCAATGAAATGACTAAGAGTTTCAACATTGATATTATTATGATGCATTAAAGTCCTGATCTAATTATAATATATCAACATTTGAGCATAATTTACAAATTCTATCTTATCAGAGAATTTATTATCTTCATTTATCAGAATGGGAAAAATAAAGAATGAAAGTTTAATGATTTACCCAAGGACACACATCAACATTTTAAATATCTGGAAACAAAATCTGGTCCCTAACTTCAAATTAAGTGCTCTGTTCATTAGAGCATATTTCCCATCAACTATGCCATTTTGATTAAATAATCCTTATAGAATTAATTTAAAAATATGCCCTGTGAACAGTAATCATAATTTGGCTTTTTTTTTAAGCTTTAGTTTGAATTTAAAAAATTACCCGAATTTTCTTTTTTTGGAGAGGTCATGGTAAGGAAAATTCAGGATATCGACAGATATCACATAATACTAAGAAATAAATTTGAATATCTTTGGTATAAAAATTCCATTATAAGATTCTTTTTTTCAGATTTTAATTCTATCAAATTCCGGTTTCTAAAATTTTGTAGCAAGTGAGACAGATACAGAGGGACTTTCTCCTAGGCTTTCAACATTTGCTTCCGATTTGAGCCATTGGTGTTGCAAACTTTCTTCCTTACAATATTTTTGTTCCATTTTATTTTAGTTTGCTTGAAACCATGAAAGAAGTAAAAAATAGGATATTTTAAAGTTTGTGGGTAAAGTTTGGGATACATGGAGGTCTCATTTTATATTTGGTTTGAGTTACTTTATTCACTTTTAGTTTTAATAAAATGTGAAACAAAATGAAACTCTCTAGTGTGTATGACTGTTTATTTTATTGTGCTCTGTTTAGTTATTCAAGAAAAAAAAAAAGTTGCAGAAATGTAATCGTTGCCATCTGTTGTATTTGAAGTAAAATCTAGCCCCAAAGTCAAAAAAGTCATGGCAACAACTTATAAAAACAACGGCAATAATATCAACTCACTATGGTTACTGGTGAAACTTTATTTTTCTCCCAAATGAAGTAAGTTTCCTTAGAGGATTATTTTTACATTTGATTTATGTCATTATTAAATTTTCCTCCCAAATCATCAGAGTCTCTAGTAACACTGTTATTTAACTCTGCCTGATAGGAGATTAGCAGATTTTTCTGTCCCTGTGACTCAAACCTCATCAGAAGTCCATCTGTGGTGAATATTATTTTTAAGAATTTCATAGGATGTGATTTTAAGAAGAAATGTGTGTATATATGTGTGTATACATTTTCCAATAGTATTAAATGGTTACTGTTACTGGCAAATATAGAAAGCATGCAAATTTGGTCAAGTGTAGGATATGCATTGTGATTTAGGGACATTTTTTCAAAAAGTGGTACTGCCTCAGGCCATGTTTTTGTCATGTTTTTCTTTAGACACCGTAGCTGTAAAACATTAGGTGGTCTTCAAGGTAGACAGGTCTTATATGAGGTTGCTCTCTCTTGAGAGCATAAAGGCAAAATATGGTACCATTTGCTTCTTTTGAAATCAGCAGAGCTAGTATTTAAAGACACCCATTGGAATTGCTGATGTATTTACTCACCTTTTTATTTTCCAAAAAGGAACTCTAATTACTCTACCAAAGGAAAAAAGGACTTTCTGCTACATCCATAATTACACATTTTAAAATCATTTTAACCCCTCTAAATATTTTTCAAAAGAAACCATAATCAGAAGTATTGTGGACATTCAAGAACATACCATATTTTAGAGAAATTAGCACAAAACTTATTGTCAAATTATTTAATTTAATTTTTTTCTCTAGTTCTATTCCAGGGTGAAATAACTAACTAAACTGAGAAAAAATAAACGATTGATACCAAACTTTCATTTATAATGTGAAACTAACAATCACTACTTTTACTACCTGAGAAAAGTATTGTGATTTTAAATAAGAAAATAAATTTGCAAGTTCTTTGGGTTTGTTCAGGACAAATATTAAATCCTGTTCTTACAATTTCTGCATTAGTCGAATTTGAATTAATGTAAGTTATAGTGTTGGCAAGGTTTATGTATGTTTGTGAGTGTTTGGTAGAAAAGAAAATGTGTAAAAGTAAAGAGTATTCACTCATTTACCACACATCTTTTTTACCTATGATGTATGAGGCACTGTGCTAGGTACTGAGTGGAATTCATAACTAAGCCTGAAGGAGTTTATAGGCTCAATTAGATAGGAAGATAACAGACATTCATGTCACCACAGGATACCCATTACTTGTTTAATCTTAATGCCAAGTCACAAAAAACTGGAAGTAAATACAGGATCATATTTTTCAAAAACATTATTTCTTAGACTGTATTCTCCAACACTAAAACCATTTATAGGACTCCTTAGGGGGGCTAAACACCATCTAAGAATAGGGTGTTTTGGGTACAGTAACCATCTGCCATTTTTTTTTTCTCCTGAAATGATTTGGTTACATGTGCTCAAAAAAACTATTGGTGAATTACTAGAGCTACTGAATGCCAACAAAAACTTCATTTGTGTGTGCGTGTGTACACCTTGTTGCCTCTTCTTTTTTTTCTTATTTTCTTTTTTAAAATTTTAATTTTATATCACAGTATAGTTGATTTACAATATATTGTGTCAGTTTCAGGTGTACAGCAAGGTGAATCAGTTATACATATACATATATCCATTCTTTTTCAGATTCTTTTCCTGTATAGGTTATTACAGAATATTGAGTAGAGCTCCCTGTGCTATACAATAGGTACTTGTCGATGATCTATTTTATCCTTGTTGCCTCTTTTCATCCTAAAAGATATCAGACTCATTTTCTGCCTTGGGATGGCTTTGCTCCCCTCACCGCCCAAACTAGAAGAGTAGCAAAGCCATTGATACCACCTACAGGATTTTCATGGATCTGCCAACCCCGCTGTTTAACCTCCCTACTGAAAATTCAGTGATGAAGAGCTGGCACAGCGGCAGTTTCTCTGTGAGCTGTGGAAACCCTTCCCGTGCTGGGAGAGCTGATGGTCCTCAGGCTCTACAGCTATGGTGTGTTACCAAAAATATGGAAAATTCTTTCTCTCTACCTTTATGGTGTGTACACCAATAATACTCAGAATTTCAGTGATGCAGTCATATATCTTTGCTTTCTGGTAGCTCCCTCTCTCCCTGGGATCAGACATAAATCCTCAGGGGTAGGGAAGGAAGTCTGTATCAGAAATCACTGGGATCCTCTAATAATGAGTGTGTTGATATTGGCCCAATCTTGTGTGCCACCCTTACTTCCCTTAGATTAATGTCCTTCCCACAGATTATTGTCTTTATGCAGATGTATTATTGTGCCTACCTCATCTGTCCTGAACTTCTCTAAATCCTAAAATGAGAAGGATTTATACCTAGCTGGGATTCCTGTAACATAACAGCAAACAGACAGGAAGTAATGGAACTTTAGAGAAGAGAAAGGAAAACTTCACAAATGAATATTGGAGTTGCAATCAAGAGAATTGAGGAGAGGATATGGCCAAATCTGCGGAGTTAAGAATTTCAAGTTCTAAATGGGATTCTATAAGAAATCCAGTTTGTGTGGCAAATAAAAAAAAAATTTTATATTAAAAATATATTTATTTATTTGGCTGCACTGAGTCTTAGTTGTGGCATGTAGGATATTTAGTTGTGGCATGCAGACTCTTAGTTGCAGCATGCGGCATCTAGTTCCCTGATCAGGGTTCGAACCCAGGCCCCCTGAACTGGGAGCACAGAGTCTTAACCTGGACTACCAGGGAAGTCCTGTGTGGCAAATTTTAAGCATAAAGAGCTTAACAGAGAGAATTAAGGATTCACACAATGCATGGAAGGGCTGAAGGGTTGGACCCTACGCTGGTCCTTCAGGAAAAACTCTCACAGCATCACAGAATTGACTCACCAGAATCTTCTCCTGCTTCCTCTAAGATTTCTGGGGGCACTACAAAGCTCCTGAAGACCTCAAGGGAACTGGGGTCCTGGGATTAGGGAGCTGCCACCATAGTAGACTGTGGGCTCCCAGCAACTGGAGAGGGAACAGTGGCATGATTTGCAGGAACTTCTCACGCCCTTACAACATAGATTTCCAGTGGAGGAAATTGGCCTCTGGCTCATTTTTCCCATTCCAAATATTTAGCAAGTCCATCTTATTGTTGGCATCTATTTTTCATCCAGAACCCTAGCTGAAAGATAGATCTGGAAATATTTACACCATAACAATTGGCAGACAATACACATCAGAGCTTCCCTCCCATCCTCTCCCCAGAAAACTGGTTTTGAACATTTCTTAGCACATCACTGGCCTATTGACTGTCCACGGTGTCTTCCATATTTTGCGCAGGATACGTAATATGTAAATGAAAGTGTAAAATAAGATTAGAATTTTATGATAGTATAAGATTAGAACTTTCATGAAAGATTTGATTCTGACAGATTCAAAGCTAGTCCTTTCATGACTTTTTGGTAAAGCTTCTTCAAAATGAAAGCACAGGACTTCAAAACACCATTCTGGCATGAGATACTAAGGGACTAAAGTGGAAAATAAAGTAACTGCTGGTACTGCGAGTCTACTTATATCAGTAAACCTGTTTATATATCCCTGTTCAAGAATACTGTGTTTGTTAATAACTTATTTTCTCTGTCCTGACCCAATTTTACAGTTTGAGGCTATCTAGAAATAAAGATTCTGTGTACATATAATATGATACAATGACTAATTTTTTTCCATCATCCAAACCTCATAGATATAATCATGTTCAGTTGGAATTAAAACTATCATTAATGGCTAAAGCAGTTTATTTGCATGAATATAAACATTTTCAGTTTATAACACAATGGGAAGTATTCTAAAATTAGTGTTTTTACACAAATGAACTTATCTATGAAACAGAAACAGACTCACAGACATAAGGAACAGAGTTGTGGTTACAAAGGGGGGAGTGGGGGAGAGAAGGATTGGGAGTTTGGGATTAGCAGATGCAAACTATTATATATAGGATGGATAAACAACAAGGTCTTACTGTATAACACAGGGAACTATATTCAATAACCTGTGAAAAACCATAATGGAAAAGAAAAAAATTAAATTAAATTAGTCTTTTTTAAAAGTTGTTTGTAGGTTGGGAGAAAGGATTTCAATAGGTCCTTGACTTTTTCTTTATAGTTAATGATCATTAAGTTCATTTTCATTCAAACTAAAGTTATCCCCCTTTTTTTCTTTTAAAATTTAAAAATGTTCCTAAGCACCATATGGGTATAAACTAAAGAAAAAACAAAATGACTGTTTTTGTGGAATCACGGTTAGACCTTGGGTGGGAAAATATTCCTCCCTCTCTTAAACTGCGTTTGAGGACACTGAGGAGATAGAACTTTCAAGAAGAATGGAATTGACTATGTCTTTGGTACAGTTAATGATGGGAAGCAACTGTGGTCATGTAGATTCTGGGTAGTTACAGAGCATTCGAAAGGAGTCTGCTGTTACACAGATGAAAAAGTCACATAATTTGAGCTCATTACAGTTATCACTTTGTTTTCTTTGTGTCCGAAGGTGTATGACACACTACTGAAAACTGAGATTCATTCAGGCAGAGGCAGCTTCTATGGATTATGTTGGGAAATGTTTGAATGAAGGAAGAAATGGCTAATTAATCAAGTAAAGATCTTAGATTATCGCGAGTCTATAGCAGAGAACAATGGAAGTAGGCAATGATCCTACTTGACTTTGAGGAGGTTAATTCCCTTGTCATCAGTGAAAGCAGCCAGACTTGCCTGTCAACTATTAATAAATATTTGTGGGGCTCGTTCTTAATATCATCATGACAAACAGGAGAGCTTAAGCTTATTTAGATGGGTTGATTTCCCAAATTTTATGAGTGAAAAATTTAGCCAAGAGGGGGCCAATACCACTAAATATAACTAATTTGTGATGACACTGGTCTTTTTTGATGCTGGAGTTATAAGGTAAGAGAAAAAGACCAATGTCAATGACATGAACTCCCTGTAAATTTAACTTTACTCTTCCCTGCTCTGCAAAACATTTAATTGAAAACCTATTTGAAGGACTTTCAGATAAAATAATTCTCTGAACACTGATTTCTAGTTTCACCTCTTACATTCTGGTTGTAATGACAGAATAATAGAGGAATCCAGAATTAATGCTGGCAGCTAGGAAAAAATACTGTAAATTTGTCCATAACATTTCAGGAATTTATGCTTGATATGGTATAGATTGATGGGATCTCTAAAAGCCAAATTTGAAATTTTCCCTTTTGATGAAGTAGGTTAGCATAGAGAATTCTGGAAAACTCCTTCAGAAGGTGAGAGCACCCTTAGGAGAGAAAGATACATTCCACTTGGACTCTCACCACTGAAATTTAAGGCATTTAAAAGGACCTGCAGCTAAGGACCCACAGACCCCAGGTAACTGTAGATCTGCCACTAAGATAGGAACCTTATTTACAGATTTATGCTGATAACATAACTTTCAAAGTAATGAAAGACAAAAAGCTAATAAAATGAATGGAGAAAGTGTGAGAACCTGCTTAGAAACAGGTAGAAATACAAAGGGAATTAGCTGTGTGATCTAAGAAAATCAAGCATGCAATAACCTAATTAAAACCTGCATTAAAAACTATAAAGATTATAGTCTGAGATCAATCTAATGAAGGCAGTTAAATTTCCATGAAAGATCTGGCAGGTAGGGATTAAAACTATGAACTGAGAGCCAAACTTTAATATAGATTGTTGCTCTCATAAAAAATAATATTAAAAAAGAAGGTAATAAGCAATAGAGAAATAAAGAAGATCATATTGTGAGCCAAAGATGGACTTGAATCTGTACATTGACAAGTCTTTCCTGGAACAAGAAAAATATTAATGAAAAGGGGCTAACATCAAGGCAAAATCTAGTGAAATATTTGAATTTGGAAATCAGAGAAACAGTCCTATAGCATTTGGTCAGGGGATGAAGTAAAACTATCAGCTTCAAAGAAAGTAAGCCAGCTCAACCCAAAATCTACAACACTTTAAATACAAGGAGATAGTGGAACAATATATTTTTAAGGGAAAACTTGTGATCTAGGATTTCTCTACCAGCTGAACTGGTATTTATTTAAATTATAGATACATCTTTTTGTAAAAAGTAAGCAGTGAAAATTGAAAGAAAAAAGTAAAATGAAGTTTAAATCATTGTAATTATCTTTTTCCAAAGATGTACAGATGGCCACAGACACATGAAAAAAATGCTCAACATCACTAATCATCAGGGAAATTCAAATCAAAATTACAGTGAGATATCACATCACATCAGGATGGCTGTTATCAAAAAGACAACAAATAACAAGTGTTAGCAAAGATTTGGAGAAAAGGGAACCCTTGTGTACTGTTGGTGGGAATGCAAATTGAGCCACTATGGAAAACAGCATGGAGATTCCACAAAAAATTAAAAATAGACCTGCCATATGATCCAACAATTCCACTTCTGGGTGTTTTTCCAAAGAAAACAAAAACACTAATTTGAAAATATATATGAACCCAGCATTCATTGCAGCATTAGTTACAATAGCCAAGATATGATGTAACCTAAGTGCCCACCCATAGCTGAATGGATAAAGATGTGGAACATTACTCAGCCATAAATAAGATTGACATCTTGCCATTTGGACAACATGGATGGACCTAGAGGATATTATGCTAAGTGAAATAAGTCAAACAGAGAAAGACAAATACTGTATTATTTCACTTACCTGTTCAATCTATAAAGCAAAACAAATGAACAAAGATAACAAAACAGAAACACACTCATAGATACAGAGAACTAACAGGTGGTTGCCAGATGGGAGAGGGTGGGGGAGGTGAGAATAGGTGAGGGAGATTAAGAGATACAAGGTTACAAAATAATTGAGTCATGGGAATGAAATGTACAGCAGTAGGAATATAGTCAATTACAGTATCTTTCTGTAGTGATGGATGGCAACTAGACTTATCATGGTGACCATTTTGTAATATTTTGAAATATCAAATTACTATGTTGTGCACCTGGAACTAATACAGGTGTAGGTCAATTATACTTCAATCAAAAATAATATTTAGACACTGGGAAGAAATGCATCAAAATATTAATGGTTGTTATCTCTAGGGGGTGGGGATTATGGTGACTCTTTTTATTTTATTTTTTTTTATATTGCTAGTTGTCTACAATGAACATGCATTGCTAGTAAAATTAGAAAGAAAACAATAAATGTTATTAAAAATGAAAATTATTGTAATTATGTACAAAATGCAAATGTTGTGAGAATGTTAAAAATGTGAAATACACTGAAAAATAACAATAATAAACTGAGTCTAAAATATCAGACGATATTGTTGATAGCATATCAGGGATTAAGAAAGAGTAATGGATGGAGGAATTATACAAGAATGAAAATAAGTGACTAACAGATAATTAAATACTGAAATAAAAACTTAGAAAACATTAAAAAATAAGAAAATATGATAGTAATTTTCAGAAGCATAAAAGCAGAAATGAGTAAGCAGAAATCATTAAAAAATGAGAAATAATAAGTAAAGTGATTTGTTTTCCATAGGAAAAAATACATAAAATTTTAACTAGTTATGTTTAAAAGATCACACCTCTGAAGGCTTCCCTGGTGGTGCAGTGGTTGAGAGTCCACCTGCCGATGCAGGGGACATGGGTTCATGCCCTGGTCCGGGAAGATTCCACATGCCGCGGAGCGGCTGGGCCCGTGAACCATGGCCGCTGAACCTGCGCGTCCGGAGCCTGTGCTCTGCAACGGGAGAGGCCACAACAGTGAAAGACCCGCGTACCGCACACACACACACAAAAATAAATAAAAAAATAAAAGATCACACCTCTGAGAACTGACATATAGGAGCTTAAGCTTAAAATCAAAGATGATAGCCTTGAGATCATAACCATTTTTATAATACTTATTGCAAACTAGTTACTGAGTACCTATTCTGTGCCAAGCACTGTTCTAGAAGATACACCAGGGACTTCCCTGGGGGTCCAGTGGTTAAGACTTCGCCTTCCAATGCAGGGGTTGCAGGTTCAATCCCTGGTCGGGGAGCTAAGATCCCACATGCCTCATGGCCAAAAAAACAAAACATAAAACAGAAGCAATATTGTAACAAATTCAATAAAGACTTTACAAATGGTCCACAACAACAACAAAAAGAAGGTACGTCAAAGTACTAAACATACACAGATCTATGCCCTGGTGGAGATTATATCATATGTTGTCATGCAGTGACCGTAATAAATAGGTAAATTGTATTAGGAAATGATATACATATATGCTTTGGAAAAATAAAAAAGTAAAGTAGGGAAAAAGTGACTGGAATAACAGGTTGCAACTATAAATTGGATGGTCTGAAAGCTCTCAGTAAGAAGGTGACATTTGGGCAAACACTTGAAGAAGATGAAAAATTTCATCATCTTGATATTTTGAGGAACAGTGATCCAGGCAGAGGAAAGAGCTGGTGCCCCATCCCCATGGACACATAGTTACATTATTTTTCCCTGTAGCCTGGGAGGGGACACAAAATGAATTCTTACCAACAGAATGTGGGCAGAAGTGACTTACACCTCTTCTAAAAGTGGCCCTTAAACCCTACAGTCATATTCTCAGCAAGTTCACTCTCACCTCCTCTAACTGACTCTGTCTCTGTGTGTCTTACTGGCCAGTTGGGTGGAGGAGATCCAGCAGAGTGCTCCAAGATGGCCTTAGGGAACAGAAGAGTCACATGATGGAAGGAGACTAGGTTCCTGAGTTACCCTTGGGAGGAGAGACATCTAGTAGAGCCAACCAACCTACATCACATTGTGACACTTATGCCCTCAAGATTTCTTTTTTAAACAGGAAACTATCATTACTTACTCTGACTAATACAGAAGCAATTATAAGGACTTTGCTTTTGAATGTGAGTGAAATGGGGAGCCAGGGAAGGGTTTTGAGCAAAAGCGTAATTTGATCCGACTTACATTTTAAGAATTTCACTCTGGCTGCTTTGTTGGTACCAGGCTGCAGAGGTACAAGAGTAGAACAGAGAGACCAGATAAGAGGCTACTGCAATTATACTAATGAGAAATAATGGTGACTTGGACCATCCCACCAGCAGTGAAGGTGATGAGAAATTGTCAGTCCAAGATAGATTTTGAAGGGAGAGCCGACAGAATTTCTTTTCATTTTGGATAAGGGAGTGAAATAAAGAATGATGGGAAGGTTTTTGACCAAAGAACTGGGAGGATAGCGTATCTATCTACTGAGATGGAGAAAGTGGTGGGTAGAGACTACTTGGTGGAAAGATGAATTTAGTTTTCGATATGTTGAGTTTCAGGTGTTGAAGAGTAAGCAATTGGAAATGAGCTTAGTTTCAAAGAGATCTCATAAACTAAAAATGTTAAATAAATCATAATTCAATCATATTTATTTTAATCACATAAAACACCCTTATATATGATAAACTGTAATTATGAGAAATAGTAGCTGGATAATATTGTATATTTCTATTAATCAAATGTGATCCTTGAGAGTGATATTCCATTTTAGTTTGTATTTCTTCAGTTACTACTGAAAATAACATTTTATCATGTTTAGTGCCCATCTATATTTCTGTAATGAATTACTTACTCATATCATTTATACATTTTCCTATAGGGTATATTTGTATCTTTATCAATTTATAAAGCCTTAATATTTTATGATATCTGATCATTTGTCTCTGATATATTTTGCTAATATATTCTCTCCTTTTTTTCATACAATTACAAAAGCTCAGAATTTGACCCCAAATTATAACTAAAAATGTTAATCATTTGTCTCTCTTTAATATAGAAAAGAGAAAAGAAGACAAGAGAATAATTCTTTTCCAGTTTCATTTACTTGCCTAATTTGGAACCTTCTAAAAATATGTTTTCCTTAAAAATATTTCAAGAAATTGCCTCCCATTTTTCAAAATAATCTTCTGATTTTAAATCCCATGTAATGCAAGTGTTGGGGCTGGTGGAAACTGAGGTCTGTAGAGTTATTATCTATGGTTGATAGCTTCAATTTACGATCTGAGATTTTGTTGGATAGGAAGTCTCATACATCAATGGGTGACCATGAGGGACCATGAGAAACTTCCAAGGATGCTCTGAAAACCCCAGGGTGACTCTGAGATCGAGCACTGTCAGTAATTCGGAGACTGGAACGTGAATTAGTAGCAGAGGAGACTCAAAGAATTTTTGGTGAACACCATTCTTTTTCCTGACCTGTTTCTATTGTGACATCTTCACCACAGTAGCTCTTGCCTCCTTGTGAAGCCAGCACTTGGTATCTGCCAGTTGAAATTTTTTTCGTCTCTGACTTTCAATCCAGAGTGGTTTCTGAATTCCAGCACATCTCCTCTGTGACCTGTATGGCCTGTCCTTGAACAACTCCCTCCCTCCCTTCTTCTTCATTTCCTTCCTTTCTTCTCTCTTTCTTCCCTTTTCTCTACCACTCTCTCCTTTCCACTCCTATTTTTCTTCTTCTTTCTTGCGATCTTTTAGATTAAATTTTCTTTTTGGCCCCCCTATTTCACCTTTTTCTCTTTCTAGTTTAGAGCTGATTTATTTGCTCTCTATTCTTTTAATTAGTATCCTAGAAATTATAACATGCAGCCTAAAATAATGAATTTTAAAGTGAATCAACATCTTTACTCTCTCAGGATATTATCTAATGTTAGTTTCTTTCTTTCCTTCTCTTTCTTTCTTTCTTTCTTTCTTTCTTTCTTTCTTTCTTTCTTTCTTTCTTTCTTTCTTTCTTTCTTTCTTTTCTTTCTTCCTCATAGGTAAGGCTTATTTGTATATATTCACACTTTTACCAGTTTCTCTGCTCATTCCTCCCTGTATCTCAACCCTTCCTGTTGAAATCCTTTCTTTTCTTTTTGAATCACTCTTAAGAATTTTTTTTCATAAAACTCTGTTTCTGTATGAAAAGTCTTTTTTTCATTGTTCTTGAAAAACAGTTTTGTTGGAAACACAATTGTGCACTGAGATATGCGAGACATTTCTCCCCAAATTTGAAGGGATTCCACTATTTTATTATTTTCTGTGTTGCTGTTGAACAGTTCAACTGCAAGTTTAGTTTTTTTTTTCCTTTGTAAGTAATCTTTCATTTCCTTCTCACTGCTTTTAAGTTCGGTTTATTTTGACCACAATGTTTCTAATAGTGGGTTTTCTTTCCTTTTTTTTTAAAATTCTGCTTGGGATTTATTCAGTTTCCTAAATCTGAGAATTTTAATAAATTCTATTTCTCTTAATTCCCAGCACAAAAGGAAAAACCTATTTGTGGTGGCTTTATACTGTTTATGTTGCATTATCTGGTATATTTCTGTTGAGAGACGACTTCTGTTTTGACTAGACATCACTGAGAAATAAATTCTCTGCCTATAATTTTATACATCATGATTGGAAGAGTTTCCCTGGACTAAATTCTGGCTCTGTTCATTTTACCTTGTTTCTTCTCCATTACTCAAATATTTCCAGACCCTAGCACTGTAGGATACACTTATATTGTCATATGACCTCTGGCTCTACACCGTTAGGTCACAAAGCTAAGGAGTCAACATGTTGAGTGATAGAAGTATTCCTGGAAGCCAGTCCTGCATGGGAATGGTAGCAATAACTTAACTGTACACAGAAGTAATTGTGAACTAAATAAATATACTAGACACTAGGCAGTCGAGTTTGACACTAGTGTCAAACTAAATGAATAGCCAACTCAACCTTTTAGACGGATCCCTTGAATGCCCATTACCTCTCTTAAGGCATCCAATAAAAGGGGAAATGTGACAGACCAGAATTTGGACAGGAATGAGCCATCAGTCTCAACCAACTGCAGTTAAGTGTGCTTCTTTTAAACATTTTACAAAAACATATGATCATGTGAGCACATTGATCAGGTTTCCTTAGGACCTTGAAAGGGGCCCATGCAAGTGAGGGACCTGAAGCTTCTCTCATTGCAAATCTACTTCTGTTCAATCTCTACTCTCCTCCTCAAAGGTAACTATTATTCTGAATTCTAACTTCATAGGTTAACTTTGCTTAATTATATTTTTTGACTTTATATAAATGGAATTACACAATATATATTTTGTTTTTGTCTTCTCTCACTGAACATTGTTTTGGTAAGATTCACCTATAGTGTTGGACATAACTACAATTGTTAATTTTTGGTGTAGCATGACATCATGTGAGTAAGCCACATTCTTTCATTGATGGAAATTTGAGTCATTATTAGTTTAAAGCTATTGCAAATAACGCTACTATCAACATTTCCTTCTTGTCTCTCAGTGTATGTGTGTAGGCATTTCTTTTCGATCTATACCTAGCAGTGAAATTCATAGATTATAATCCTCTTCAACTTTAGTAGATAATGTGAAATTCTTCTCCAAAGTATTATACCAACTACATTTTCACAATCAATCTATGAGAGTTCCTGTAGTCAACACTAGTAATTCTGGAAAGTGGGAAGTGGAATCTCATTCAAGTTATAATTTTTATTCCCTTGATGATTGTCATATGGTTACTAACCACTTGCTTGTCCCCTTTTGCAAAATGTCTGTTGAAGTCACTTACTGACTTGTTTGCCTTTCTCTTATTGATTTGAGGAAATATTCATATATTTTGGATATAAGGTCTTTGTAAGTAATATAAGTTGTAAATATTTACTTTCACACACTGAAAGTAAATAACTAATTGTAATTAATTTGTAAGTAAATAACTATGTGTAATTTTAATGACTGTATGTTTTTATATTTCTAAAAAATTTATTTATTTCTTTGCAAATATACTTGGTCCATTTTTAGTAGACTTCTGATTTTTCATCTTTTTAATTTATTCTTTTTCTTTAAACATTGAAAATGTTAATATTTTGTATTCAAGACTTCAATATCTCAGGTGTTGTGAGATCAAATCTGCTTGTTTTTTTTCCCCTCATTGCTGATTCTCTCCCATGGTTTCTGCATGTATCTGTGTTTGGAAGGTCAAGGGTGGGAGTCAGAGGGGGATGAGACCTTGGTTGAGGTTATCCTTTGCTCTTGAGGATTGATTTTTTTTTCTGCCATTTGTCTATGTGTGTCAACAATCTTAGGGTCTCATAAATTCATTTCTTTGTTTTTTTTTTGTGGTACGTGGGCCTCTCACTGTTGTGGCCTCTCTCGTTGTGGAGCACAGGCCCCGGACGCACAGGCTCAGTGGCCATGGCTCATGGGCCCAGCCGCTCTGCCGCATGTGGGATCTTCCTGGACCGGGACACGAACCCATGTCCCCTGCATCGGCAGGCGGACTCTCAACCACTGCGTCACCAGGGGAGCCCAATTCATTTCTTATGAATGGCGTGATACACTGGAGTTTGTACTTAATTTGCCAAACAAAAGGAGGCAATGAGAAGTTTAAATGTGAGAATAACATGGTTAGAATTCTGATATTAAAAAGGAAAAAAGAGGGAGAAAAAGAGCATGTAAAATGATTTGGGGGTAAATAGTTGGTAGCTGGGGATGGGTTAGGATGCTATGCAATCATCCTGGTGGGGATAAGGCAGACACGTACAATAGTGGTGGTGGTAAGAAAGGTTACAGTGACTCATTGAGACAATATGTATTTGCAATTCACACAGTGTAAGTAGAAACAAAAAGAATAAACATACTATTGGTCAAAGACCCACATTTTAGAAAAGAAGAACTTTCATTCATTGCTGATGGAAATATAAATTGGCCAAATCTCTAAGTGGGGAATTTGGTAATATCTACTAGAACTGTAAAAACAAAAGTACAATATCTTTTTCCAGCAATTCCACTATTATTAATAATTAAGGGACTATTCAGACAAGCATGTTAAAGTGTATGAGCAAAGGTTTTACTTGTTTAGCTCTAAGGTAGCAAATTAGAACAAATCTATATAATTCAGCAAAATATTGGGTTGGCCAAAATGTTCCGAATGAAATTTTTGGCCAACCCAATAGAATAGAGTAACCAAAAATGGAGAGATAAATCCATAGATTTGAACATGGAAAGATTCACAATCTAAGTAATAAAGTAGGTCACAGAATAATATGTAAAATATTATATCATTAAAAAATAATATGTACGCATGTATAGAACATATTTGAAAATGTGTATACAATTTTAACAATGCTTATGTCAGTGTGTTTTTCTCTATTGCCTTATATTTTGATAATGCATATGGATTACTACGTTTTGAAAAAATGATGATGTCATTAATAGGCACTTCAGAGAAGCCAGTACGGGCTACTGGTTTACTGGGGAATGTGATGATTTAGATGCTGCTTGAGAGTCTGGTTGAAAATCTAACGATATATCTAAATATCAGTTTGAAAGAGTCTGACTATAGAGAATTTAAAGTGAAATGACTGATGACAGAATTTTTGAGAATTTAAGATGAAATGGTTGATGCAGAATTTTCCCCAATATTAAAAAATGATTAATGCTTCCAGGAAGTTTGGTACTAAATTTTAAATGCTTAGTTGAAAGAATGATATAAGCCCATGTTTCGGTAGTATTTATAGCTGCTTTCCTTTATGGCATTTAACTTTCTGGGGTTTAACTTCCCCCCATTCTATTATATATAATTACATTTATCAGATATTTGAAATCCCTTATAGATTGGGTGAGCTATACATTTTAAAGAAATATATTGTATAATTAAGTAATGATTCTATTGGTCACTATTTAAGGAGGTGCTTTAATTAAATTCAACAGTTGAATAAAATTTCCAACACTATTACTTCCTCAAATATCACTTTTTAAGGCAAACTTTGAATAATTTATTCATTAGTTTGCCAATTTAAAGTTTTGACTTTTTTTTTTAACTCCCAACATTTTGCTTGTTTTTTAAAGATTAAAAGCCTTTTATTTATGACTGGTATAAAAATTTGGTAAATCCTATTGACTAAGGTGCTTCAATTTTACAGGTAGGAAAATTGGTCACAAATCTAAACCAAGCAAAAGGGAGATACAAAATAAAAAACTGTTTATTTCTAAAATTGTTTTTAATCCATCTCTGCAATTCAGTTAAAAACCATCTACTCTTCTCCATTCTCCTTCTAGTTCAAGTTCTAACTTTTCCCCTGGATTACCTTCACCCGGTCTCCCTCCTCTCAATGTTCCCCTATTTCAACCTCTTCCACATTGGTAATTGATTATGAAAATTCTCTCCTTTTTAAAAATTTTATTTTATATTGGACTGTAGTTGATTTACAATGTTGTGTTAGTTTCAGGTGTACAACAAAGTGATTCAATTATACATATACATATATCTATTCCTTTTCAAATTCTTTTCCCATTTAGGTTATTATAGAATATTGAGCAGAGTTCCCCTGTTATACAGTAGGTCCTTGTTGGTTATCTGTTTCATATATAGTAGTATGTATATGTCAATCCCAAACTCCCAGTTTATCCCTTCCCCATTTCCCCGTTGGTAACCATAAGTTTGTTTTCTATGCCTGTGAGTCTGTTTCTGTTTTGTAAATAAGTTCATTTGTATCATTTTTTTAGTAGATTCTGCATATGAGTGATATCATATGATATTTGTTTCTCTCTGCCTGACTTACTTCACTTAGTATGATAATCTCCATGTCCATCCATGCTGTTGCAAATGGCATTATTTCATTCTTTTTTATGGCTGAGTAATATTCCTTTGTATATACGTACCACATCTTCTTTATCCATTCCTCTGTTGATGGACATTTAGGTTGATTCCATGTCCTGGCTATTGTAAATAGTGCTGCTGTGGACATTGGGGTGCATGTATCATTTCGACCCATGGTTTTCCTCAGGATACATGCCCAGGAGTGGGATTGCTGGATCATATGGTAGCTCTATTTTTAGTTTTTAAAGGAACCTCCATACTGTTCTCCACAGTGGCTGCACTAATTTGCATTCCCACCAACAGCATAGGAGGGTTCCCTTTTGTAAATTCTCTCCTAAAAAACTTCACTTCCCACTCTTGACAGACTAAATGTTCTTGCATGGAAAGTGGGATCATCTACACGTTGGCGCCATCCCACTTTCCTGACTTCATTTCCTTCTATGCTTAGAAACATGACCTACAGTTTAGCTACTTAAAGGTCTTGGGGGTACGAAGTGAATTTTCTTGTCTTAAACTTTTCTGTAAGTGCCAGGAGATTCTTTCCCTTCTCAAATTCTTATGGGTCAGTTTTGATAAGCAGGAAAACTAGTCTACAAAATCCGTTGTGAGAATTCATTTATCTAATGGCTAAGGAGATTTACTGTTTCTCCTCCCCGTCCAATTCTGGCTCAAGCACAAGGTTGTGAAAAGAGTGACCTTTTCAGGTAAAGAAAGGCCTTTCTGTAATAAAGAGTAAAGTCTTCTTGAGGACTCAGATCAAATTAGGAAAAATTATTGATGATACATATGAGCTCCAACAATGATTAGTGTGGTATTGGTTTCATTAAGTTAATACATGTACAAAACACCACTGCAAAAACAAAAAACTGAAACAGAACAGAAACAGAGTGTCTAGAAAAAAGTTTAAATGTACCCGCTTCCTCCTATTGGTCAGGACCTTGGAAGCTTGGGTTGAACTTAGGGTCATTACCCTTCATTACTCCCTGGAGACTGAGCCCAGTGCCTGGGTGTTTCCTAAGTGGGAAAAAAATGAATAGGTGTCTTACATTTGTAAGACAATTTTTTTTTTTTTAGGAATAGATTATTTCTGCGTCTGTGGGAAATGTTCTATTTCAAATTTCAGTTGGAGCAAGATTAACTAAATTAGGAGATCTCTTCCTTGGGTCCCTTAATAAATTGTTTTTAGAAATTAGTTCTCTTTAGATACTTTGTTACTTAATAGTTCTTTACTACTAAATGCTTTTCTTTTTTTGTTTAAACGGCTTCCTTTTATTTTTGTAATTTATTTATTTTTTTGGCTGCGTTGGGTCTTCGTTACTGCGTGTGGGCCTTCTCTAGTTGCAGCAAGTGGGGGCTACTTTTTATTGCGGTGCACGGGCTTCTCATTACAGTGGCTTCTCTTGTTGTGGAGCACAGGCTCTAGACACATGGGCTTCAGTAGTTGTGGTGCATGGGCTCAGTAGTTGTGGCTCACTGGCTCTAGAGCATAGGCTCAGTAGTTGTGACCACAGGTTTAGTTGCTCCGCAGCATGTGGGAGCTTCCCAGACCAGGGGTCAAACCCGTGTCTCCTGCATTGGCAGGCAGATTCTTAACAACTGTACCACCAGAGAAGTCCCTACTAAATGTTTTTTGTTTTTTTTTTTTTGCGGTACGCGGGCCTCTCACTGTTGTGGCCTCTCCTGCCATGGAGCACAGGCGCCAGACGCGCAGGCTCAGCAGCCATGGCTCACGGTCCCAGCCGCTCCGCAGCATGTGGGATCTTCCCGGACTGGGGCAGGAACCCGTGTCCCCTGTATCGGCAGGCGGACTCTCAACCACTGCACCGCCAGGGAAGCCCCCTACTAAATGTTTTTCACAGGAATAATTTTCTTCTGGGTAAAATGTTTTCGTTGCTTGTATTTACCACCATTCCTTTTGAATTAGGCATTGAAGTAACTTTTTCTAAAGTCAGAGGTCTTGGCATCATTACTCTTTACTAATTATATTTATTTTCTGCCTCTCATTTGCTTGTTCTTCTGCTGATAGAGAGTAGTGCCGAGATATAGCTTTGCTTCTGTCCTTTGTTTTCCCCTGTTTTTAAACATCACCTCCTAAGACCACAAGGATTTTTATCTTAAATACTGTTTATTTTAGTTTGTGTACTTTTAAAAACATCTGTCTTGGTATCTTTTGGCCAAACGTTGAATACTCAAGCTTGGCTGCTATCTAGTTGGGAAATGAGACTGTATCATTCTCTGCTGTCATGGGTTCCCTAACCAATTCTGAACTATTTCTTGGTTTATAAGCTCTCCCTGCCATCGAAATCTCTATTTGGCTTTTCTGCTATAATAGACACTTGCTTCCATGGCTTTTCAAAACCCAGACCCAGCCCGGCTCTTCTCTGACAGCCTTGGTTCTCAGGGCTGCTTCTTTCCCATTATCTCTTTGGAATTCAGCCTCTTTCTCTGAACAAATGAGTCACATTTATCTAAACCTTACCTTTCAACTCTTTAGTTTTTTTTTCTTCTTCTTTGCTTATGTTTGGGCCCTCTGGAAATCTGAGACTGGGGAAAAGAAAAACAAATACTATGAACTTTTCCGAAGAATGCCTGGCTCCTACCCTTACTGCATTTCTGCAGCAGACACAAAGCCTCCGTATCCATTTCACATAGATCCTTCTCCCCAGAGCTCTTTTATTCCAAAGTGCAGTGAAGAATTTATAGTCATCTGGTGAATTCCAACACAGTAATTCAATTTTTTAAATAGAAATTTTACTGCTTAATATTTTGACTAGGCTTGTCTTAATATTATTAATTATATTAGTAATAATGACCACTATCAACTAATTTTTTTTAATGTGTCTAGTGCTGAATTAAATAGTTTACAGACATATAAGAAATCTAGATTTATCAAATAACAATTAGCCTTTCATTTTAGTCAATATTGTATTTTATAAACCATGCTGCAATGTTTTGGATTGTGGTTCTTGGATTCAAGACCTGGGTTCAATTCTGTGTCTGCTAAGTAGTACATGTACGACCTTCCATATATTATTAAATATTTTTTATGCAACAACTATTTTTGAGACCATACATGCCATTTATTTATTTTTGAATTCATCACAAAATTTACAATTATTCATTGAATGTGTACATTTCAGAACTGAAGCTACATCATTAACCTAAGGAAATGATATATCTAACTCATAGAGTTATCATCGGGAGTGAATAAGGTTATATATGCAAAACACTTAGCTTAGTGCTTGGCACATACCAGTGGTCAATAAACTGTAGCTCTATCCCTTCCCCCAGCAGTTATCAAGCTGCTAAATTCCTGGGGCCAGGAATCTGCTAGAAGCTCATTCTTTACATATCATAATAGTTCATAGCAATTTCTAATATTAAACAGGCTAAGATAGAAATAATCTAAAGTCATAATAAAATAAAAAATGATAATTTAGATATATATTCAATCAGTTTTGAAGCAACTTCTATGTTTTTCCACTTTTCTATTTCCCAGATAAAATTATTATTTTCCAAATAAAATAATTATCTTATCCCAGGAAATAAGTGGTTAATCGTGGGCCTGATTCTCTCCTTTCAGATAAAATTTAAAAGGCAAAGCCACTCAAGATGTGGTATAACTATTGGCTAGTCCCTCAGAGAGTTACCTTCTTAGAACACAATAGAAGAGGGGAGTTGTTAGCTTTGACAAATTTTGAGAAAAGTAGCCTAGAAAAGTGTAGTACGTGCTGATTCATAATGTCATTAGGCAATTCTAATCTGCCAAAGAACAAAGATAAGGAAGCAATTGTATTTTTTTTGACATCCTACATATAATTATCAAGATCAGGTCCAAACACTTAAGCCCTGAATTCAAATCTTCAGCCTGCCTTTCATCTTGCTCTCTATTTTCCTGCACAGCACGCCCAGGCTGGACCACTTGCTCCTCCATGAATGGATTATGTAAATTGAAGGTGATGCTTTGGAAACTTTGCTCATGTGATACACTGTGTAAGATCTCTGCCCCTTCTCCTGCCCCACCTGGGAGAACCACTAGGGATAGTTCTCTATCACATCTCACTCCTCTTTCAAACCATACGTCAGGGCTGCAACCACTTTTCCATTTCTCCATAGTGATCTTCATCCTGATGTTTCCACAGCAGTTAGGTCTGCATCTCTAGTAAAGCATTTATTTCAGTTGGTCTTTTCTTATGGTTTTTTAAAAATAGAAAACCTGAGTAGTTTATAATTTTTAAAGAAATGGAATCATTAGTTAATCTTTCCACAAAAGAAAACTTCAGATCTAGGCAATTTTATAAAGTGAGTTCTACAAACTTTTAAGTGACTAGATCATTTCAGTCATACAAATATTTCCCCACAATAGAAAATCAGGAAATATTCCCCTCCACATTTTATAATGCTATAATAATCTTGACATCAATATTCAATAAAGACAATAAAAGAAAAGTTAATTACAGGCCAATCTACTACTAAACATATATGCCAAAAATCCCAAGCTAAATATTGCCAAACTGAATTTAGATGATATACAAAAACCAAAAAAAAAAAAAAAAAGAAAAAACCCAACAAAAACCAACCCCCCCAATAAAAAACACCCCAAAACCCACTGAAATTCTACTATTCCAGAAATTCAAGTTTGCTTAATATTATACAGTCTATTAATGAATTTGTGATATTAATGGATTAAGAAAAGAAAAAAAAATCTATGTACTTTTCTTAATAGAAGTACATAAATTATTTGATAAGATTCAAAACCCACTGATGCACTGATGATTAAAAAAAAAAAAGACCTTAACAGGTTAAAAATAGAAGACAGTATATACTGGTAATCTAAAGCACTTATGCTTAATGGGGAGAGTTAGATACACTCCTTTTTGAATCAGGAATAAGAGGAATGTTCTGTATCACTGTTTATATTCAACATTGTTTAGGATGTCCAGTTCCTAAAGATAAGTGTATGCATGATAATTCCCACTGTCAGGGCTCAGAGGACCACATGCCCCTGCCAGAATCCAGTTACTGGGCTAGTCTAAGGTGGCCAAGGCAGACATCCACTGTGTTGAGTACCTTTTCCTACCTCAGTCTCCCCATGGATATCAAATGTCTATAGCTGAACTCTGCAACATGGTGGTTACTATGTACATGTGGCTGAAATGTAGTTAGTCTGCATTGAAATGTACTACAAGCATAAAATACAACACTGTATTTCAAAGACTTAGTATAAAAAGAGCAAAATACCTCATTAATAAATTTTTGATAACATGTTGAAATGCTAATATGTTGGACACATTGGATTAAATGAATATATTATTAAAACAAGTTTCACTAGTTTCATTATACCTTTTAAAGTTGTAGCTCATAGAAAATTAAAAATTATATATGTGGGACACTGAGTTGCATTCTGTTTCTACTGGAGAGCTCTGGTCTACAATAAATCTGAGTTAAAGGGCATTAGACCAGGATGAGAGGGGAAGAGATAGCATAAATGTTGGCAGGATGCAGGAAGAGCCCGGCTTATCCTCTGCACTAGGCGGCAGCCATCACCCCTGTGATGTAGCTGTCACCCCTGGGTTGCAGCCATCACACCTGGGAGGCCCTAGCTCCACAGGATGAGAAGCCACAGCTGGAGCCGCAGGAGGTGTCCAGTGGGGGATTTCTGGTTCTGGTCTGTGTAGGTCAAGGTGCTGCTGCCATGGCTACCTCAGATGGCAGCCAATTGGGGACCACAGTGGGGCCGTGATTGGGATCCCTGGTGACCACCATGGACATCTTAAATTTGGTGCTGGGCCTTCGAGGCTGGAGCAATAAACTCCTGCTGTTAACAGCTTCCTGTCTGTCTTATTAGACTATAAGATTCTTGGGGACGTCCTGTATCTTACCATCTTTCTATTACACACTATGTTAACACAGAGTGTTTTGGACATAAAATATGCTACAAACTTATTTTCTGAATCAAATGGGAATTACATCTTAGTGCAACAAATTTCCACGGGACCATCATTCTTTTTTTTTTTTTTTTTTTTTTGGTACGCGGGCCTCTCACTGTTGTGGCCTCTCCCGTTGCGGAGCACAGGCTCCGGACGCGCAGGCCCAAGGGCCATGGCTCATGGGCCCAGCCGCTCTGCGGCATGTGGGATCTTCCCGGACCGGGGCACGAACCCGTGTCCCCTGCATCGGCAGGCGGACTCTCAACCACTGCGTCACCAGGGAAGCCCTGGACCATCATTCTTAATGTCCTCATTCACTACTACACTCCTTCAGGATAAAAACCCAGCACTTCCCAGAAGACATAGAATCCCTTCATAGTGCACAGTTCCATGGTGTTTTTAATGTATATTGGGGATCCTACTATTAGTATCATTATTATTTGTGTATATGGAATTTATTTTTAAACTTATTTTTCACAGCCTTAATTAAGAAGTCTTTGTACATATAGAGGTATTTGAATACTGCAATTACTAAATAGATAGTAAAATTTTTTTATTCCACTCTTTTGCACCTGACCTTTCTGACCTTTTTCCTCATTCTTATTGCATTAATATTGCTGACAAACAGATCCACATATTTACTGGTGTTATTGGAAATCTACTGTATAAAGCTCTGTGAGGGCTGAGAAATACACAAACTCTCAATCTTTAAGCTCCTTCTGTCTGATAGGAGAGTTAAACACAACAATCACTTTAGCACACATGGTGTGTGAAAACTGTGATAGAAACTGTCAAAATTTAAGACTGCCAGATTGCCTGGGAAAGAGGGTTCACTTCCACTTGAGGAGATCAAAGCCAATATCCTTGTTGAGATGACATCTGGCCTGAGCCTTAGATGGTGAGTGGAATTTGGATAAGTGGAGAAAAAAGAGAGGACGTTATCTCTAGGTGGAGGAAATGGCATGAAAAGTGGTAACATCTTGTAGAAATGTTTAATTGTATGAACTGAGCAACAATTTTGAGTTTTTTTCTCTCCATAAATAAAAGTAGTGTTTGTTTTATTTAATAGGCAATAGGAAAGCACTGAAAAAAAAAAAAAAAAGGTTTTGGAGGTGTGTGATTTGACCAAAGCAAGACTTCAGTAAGATCAAGTTCAGTTGTTGTAAAAGGTGGCTAAGGAAGACAGTGACGCCTTCATGCTTTAGAGAAGTGTTTATAGGAGAATGAAATAAGCGAATGTGGAAACTGCTACCCAGAAAGAACTCAGAGAATTTAGCAAGTGATTTTGATAAAGGTGATAGATAGATAATGAAGAAAAGCTTATCACCCAAGATCTGAGACTAATTAAACTGACTAGTGAAAAAATTATGTTCTGCAATTCTAAAGGCAGGCAAATATCCAACTTTCTTTTACTTTAACTTTCCTTGAGTACAGCTATCTCTCCCCTTCTTTTTCCTTTTCAGATTTTTCATAAAATGGTTGTTTTCATTTATTATTTCCATTATTTCATTTTCCATACACTTTGAAATCTGGTTTCCATCAAGGTCACACCACTGAAAATTTTTAGGTAAATGTCTTTGATGATCGATCTGTGGCTTAAAGTGACAGATGATTTCTATTCCTTATCTTACTTGACCTCACTAAACTATTTGAGAATTGTATCTAACCCACCCTTTTGCATGCTCTGCTATCTTGGGTTCTGTGACATCACTATTTCTTTGTTTCTTTTCCTACACAGCTGCTCTTTAAAGAACAATGAATGCATCCTTAACCTGTTTCATATATACTGGTGTTTCCTAACCTTCTGTTTTCAGCCATTATATCTTACTATTCTCTATTTGCACTGGCATTGTTTCAACAGTCACTTCTAATGCTTTTTAGACAAGTGTTTATTGAGCATCTACCTTTCCCAGGCATGGCATTGATTAATCCCAAATCACCAACCTGGCTCTTTCTCCTGATCTCCAGACCCCAGATGCCCACCTACTTGCTTGAGTTAATCTCTTGATTGTCTCTCCAGCTCTGCAAAGATAGCATTCTCCATTCTGATCCCTCCTCAGACCTGCTCTTATTTGTCTATCCTCTTTCTTGGCAAATGGTAATATCATTCATCTAATTGACCCAATTAGGACCCCAGGAGCCATGCTTGACTCTGCATTTCAGTAGATGACAGCATGAACAGATACCAATGGCCAGAGACCAGACGCCTTCTTTTCATTACATAAAATTAAATACCCCTGAAGAGAAAGGAAAGTGGAAGGAAAATTTTGGGTAGAAAGCATTTAAATTAGAACTAATCATGTTTCCATAGAATTCACTACAGTATGATAATGTAGATTAAAAAATGAGTTTGAAGTGAAATTATAGAAAAATGATGTTAAAATTTTGCCTACCTGAGTACGTGACTTTAAATTATGACTTAAATTTGTTTAATTTCAATGTACTTATAAACATTTTACAAGGGTCCTCATAACCTTTAGGATAAAGTCCCAAAACTATAGCATGGGATCCAAGACCCTTTACACCCTGGGTCATGCTGACCTCCCCAGCCTTATCCCTGGCCACAGCCATCCTTACACCTTACCCTTGAATGCACATGCTCCTTCTGATCTTTAGGACTCTGCATATTTGCTCTTGCATTTTCCTAGAATATTTCTTAGACAGTGTTCATTTGGTTAATTTCCATTAATTAATTAATTTATAAACATTTCAGGAAAAAGCAAAAATCCCTGCTTTCAAGGAGCTCATTATCTATTGGAGGAGACAGGCATAAGAGATAAGACAACTCTTACTCATGTTGATAGAAATACATTACAGGTGGTATCCCAATAACTGAGGGAAAGATACTGAAAGGTTCATCTAAGGGTGAACATCTGAGAGCAGCCCAGGGCATTCTTCCAGTTTTTGTGATCAAGAAGTTCTTTCCCACGTTCAGAGGAAATCTTTCCCTTTGTGGTTGATCCTGGTTCTTTCCAATGAGGGAGGAATCAGTGATATTCTAAATGAGTATGAAGGTTTAAAGTCGGGGACTTTGGAAAAATAAAATGGTTTTAACACCACTCTGACCTGCTGAACAGGATTTTCAGTTGTGGTTCAGGCATTTCAATTTTGAAGAACAGTTCTACAGGTTGTTGTGATGCACACACAAGGTTGAGTACTGTTGTTAAATAATCTCAAAGAAAATAGGAACAAGAGCTCTTTTAGTGATTTACATTTTGTTCAGGACATAGCTTAGAGACCATCCTTTCAGAAGTTCTTCTAGAATCATCTATAGTCTGAGATAGGCACCTACAGCAATCTGGGCTTAGCTCTCTGAAAATACACCAAATGGTATACTTCTGTCTTCTCCACTAGACCTAAGGTAGAAACTATGTTACTTGTTAAGGATAGAAACTGTATCTATATCCAAGGTCTTGTATAGTATCAGAGTAGAGAGCACTTAACAGGCAGTGACTATAGGGTATGAGGGCCTTTATGGGATAAAGGGGACTCTAGTTTTAAAGGGGACCAAATAAATTTCATTTTTTATATATTGAGACCAAGGTGGCATTGGCTTATTCAGTTTTAAGTACCCAATGGACAACTGAGGATGTGGAACTTGAAGTTGAGAAATAAATCAGGACTGAAAATATTGGTTTGGTCATAACCTTCAGGATGGTGTTAGCTAACACATGAAAAGTAGACTTTATCTCTTTAGGCAAAGTGAGGCTGAAAGAGGCCAAATCACAGAAGTTTGAGATTAAAAAAAAAAAAAAAAAAAAAAAAAAATATATATATATATATATATATACACGCACATACACATGTATATATAAAACATATTATATTATTAAATTATAAAAATTATATATAACATACTATATTATTATATTATAAAATTATATATAACATATGCTATATTATAAAATATATATAATTGCATACATGTAAAATTACATATATATTATGTTAATATGTTATAAAATTATATATAATTGCATATACATATGTGTGTGTGTTTAGAGGAGCAGTGGAAAACAAAGAGCTAGTGAAAAAGGTGCATCAGAAACTTCCCTAGAATACAAAGAGGAGAATCAGTCCCATATAATTCAGCAGAAGAAAAAATTTCATGGTGAAATAATGAGTCAACATTTTTAAATATTGTAATTACAGTAAGTCCCCTACATACAAACGTGTTCCATTCTGAGAGGGTATTTATAAGTCTAATTTGTTTGTAAGTCCAACAAAGTTATCCTAGGTACCCAACTAACACAATCAGCTATACAGTACTGTACTTTTCACACAAATAATACATAACAAACAAACACAAAAATAAAGAAAACACTTTTAATCCTACAGTACAGTACCTTGAAAAGTACAGTAGTACAGTATAACAGCTGGCATACAGGGGCTGGCATTGAGTGAACAGGCAAGAAGAGGAGGTGGGAGATGGTAGAGCTGAAGGATCATCAGCAATAGGAGATGAAAGGCAAGCTGCAGTTTCACTCATGCCTGATGTTGATGGCAAAGGTTCCTTGCTGGATTCTATCTACCCTCTTGAAAAAATGATCCAGTGATGTCTAGGTAGTAGCTCTTTTTTTCTCATCATAGATAACACGCTAGCACTGGATTGCATTCTGAATGGCTGCTGCAAACTTCGTGTACATACTGTTCTATATTCGGGTCCTGTGCCTCAAAAACTAACAGTGCTTCCTCAAATAAAGAAAATCCCCTTGTCATTTCCTGTGTCATGAATCTCTTTGGTTCTTCAGTTATTTTCACTTTTGTTTCCACCATTTCACTTGGTGCTTCTTAGCAGTAGCAGCTACATCACCATTGCTTTTACGCTTGCTTCCGGACATCCTGGGCTTGAAATAAAAATACTGTACTACCGTACTCTATACAATACTGTATGGTAAAGTACACAAAAGCACAACCACTTGTAGAGGATGCATGCACGTGACAATGTACACCAGACATGTGAACTAACTTATGTGATTGGACATGCGAATGCATGTTCATATCTTTGAAAGTTTGCAACTTAAAGGTTCATATGTAGGGGACTTACTGTACAGTGTCAAAATGCTGTTGAGATCTATCAGAGAAATCAAGAATGGAGAAAACTCATTTTCTAGTATAATTAGGATATCGCAGTTGACATGTAAGGGAACAGTTTCAGCTAAGTGGTGGAGAAAAAATCTTAATACTATAGTTGACAAAATGCATAGTGATAGAATTGTGGAAGTCCGGATAGGAGAGGGATTGAATGATAATTTGCAGGACTGGCAAGTGAAAGCAAAGAGTTTGTGTTATACTGAGACCAATGTGTATTTGTAAGGAGTGTGTGTTTGTCCAATGACTGACAATGGCTGATGGTGGAAAACATCCAAAAGAGAATGAGTGGTAGAGGATGATCTTGGGCAAAGTAAGACGTATGGATCCTTGCAAGTGGAGGAGATGGGAGAGGTCAAGGCATCTTTTCACAGAATATGGAAAAGAAAAAGAAAGTAGGTGGAGGCATGGAATCATCTTGAGGTAAAAGGGGGATTCATTTCAGGTTTGTTAAAAGTTCTCAGTAAGTTATGACAATCAGCTGAAGATGGTAAGGTGAGTTTAGAATTGGGGTGGAAGGTTGAGAAGACTAGGCTAGTGGAGGAGCCACTGGGAACACATTAAACACAGAGTCAGCAATCTGGTAATAAATGACTTGTGGTGCAATGGTGAGGACTCAGCTGATAGAGCATGGTGCTGTGAACAGAAGCAGCAATCTGGTAATAAATGACTTGTGGTGCAATGGTGAGGACCCAGCTGATGGAGCATGGTGCTGTGAACAGAGGCAGAGAATACAGTCAGTAGGCATGACCTGAGGAATTGTTCTGTTAGATGGGAATGTTAAAAATTTAAGGAGATGTTCCATTGGTCTCTGTGTCTGTTTTTGTGCCAGTACCTTACTGTTTTGATTACTGTAGCTTTGTAGTATAGTCTGAAGTCAGGGAGTGTGATTCCTCCAGCCACTGTGGAAAACAGTATGGAGGGTTCTCAAAAATCTAAAAATAGGACTACCATATAACCCAGCAATTCCACTCCTGGGCATATATCTGGAAAAGAGGAAAACTCTAATTTGAAAAGATACATGCACCCCATTATTCATAGAACACTATTTAGAATTGCCAAGGCATAGAAGCAACCTAAGTATCCATCAACAGATGAATGGATAAACAAGACACACACACACACACACAAACACACACACACACACACACAATGACGTATTACTCAGCCATAAAAAAGAATGAAATTTTGCCATTTGCAGCAACATGGATTCCCTTGGAGGGCACTATGCTTAGTAAAATAAGTGAGGCAGAGAAAGACAAATACTGTATGATATTACTTATATGTGGAATCTAAAAAGAGATAGATATAGAGAACACAGATGTAGAGAACAAACTTGTGTTTACCAGTGGGGAGAGGGTAGAGAGGAGGGGCAATTTGGGATGGGGGAAAAAGGGTTAGTATGGGATTATATGAAATCATGTGTGTGAAACTTTTGAAAATTGTGAAGCACTATCATAGAATTGAAAGAATTTTTCATTCAATAATAGAAAGTAAGGAGATGAGGAATTCAGAGACCTTGTGAATGGTCACACTGAAGTAAGTAATCATTTTAACTATGATGAGTAAGACAATGAAGAGTGAATGGATTGAGAAATATGGTGTAGAGATCAGAGGTAAAAATAGGAATAAAAACAATTTTAGCAGCTGTGAGGGCAACAGAGTAAAAAGCAGGAAAACAGGCAATTGTATTAGTGGAAAGAGAGTACCTTTGTTATTTGATGAGTATTTTTCTGCATTTTTGCTCCTCTAGCAGCCCATATGAAAGTGTTATCCTTAGATTCTGTGTGACCCCCAGACTTTTAGATTTCATAAGCCAATAAAATTTCAAATTCTAGTGACATAAAGTTGCTAGATTTTAAATTTATTTAAGCCCAATGAAAAAAAGAACTGCCGTCTGCTCTCACTATAATGTACTAAACATAAAAACACATTTTAATATAAAAAATCAGAAAAGGCAAAAATCTCAGAATAAGAAAATAAATTTTTTTCCCAAGAAAGTACATTTTGCAATTATATTAATGCCTGAGCTTATATTTATATGCACATGTATATGCACCTATCTATCTATCTATCTATCTTTTGTCTTTAGTGTTGTATCATCATTAATGTAAATTATTTTTTGTTTATTTTGTCATAAAAGCTTACACGTCCACCTGGAACCTCAGAATGCCTCTTTGTTTGGAAATGTAATTTCCTTTGTAGATGTAGCTAGTTAAGATGAGATCATACAGGATTATGGCTTCTAAGGTCTGTCTGCTATAGCTAGGTCACTCTCGAGGTAGCCTTTGTGGGCTGGATCCTAACACAGTTCAACACATTGACTCTCCACCATCTGTGGCCCAAATCTGGTCTATAGAAAACCCTCAAATAACTTTTGCTTTATTGAATTCTTGGAATAGGAGCCCATCTCAACTCAGCCACTGTCCTTTGCTCACCATTGGAACCATTAACAAATGATTTCTTGCCTTTAACATTTTCTAAGTGGGAGTAAAACACCATCCATTGCAACTCTCAACTCTAAGGCACACATGTTAAGTCCTCTGAAGGACTCATTGAAATCCTTGTAATTCAGTTTGTTGTTAGAAGCAGACACCCTCCCCTAAAAAGGAAGAGGGACCCTCAACACACTAGCAGTTTTCTCTACTTTTGACCACTGGCTACTCTTGAGGTGAAGGACTTATGGAATGCTTAACTGGTTTTTATAAACCTCCCTTGAACAATTTTATGTTTGATGTCTGATATTTGTCATCTTAAAGTGTTAGTTAAATCTTCCACCTTATCATCTTTTTACTTGTGATCAGCTGTTTAATGTTTCCTTCTTCCTTAGACTTTTACTTCTATGAGAGCAGAGACACCTTTTATTTTTCCTAACAAATGTATTCCCAGTACCAATCTAAATGACTAACTTATGGTAAGACAATAAATACAATATTTATTGAGCGAAAGAATGAATGAATGAAATTACAGAAGAAACATTTTTCCCCTGGTACTAAACTTTAAAACAAATTTTCCATGTGATGTTTTAAGAGGAATATATTTAGAGATGGACAGTGTCCTCAACATCAATATTATAGATGTTCTAAGCTAATACAGCTTATTTTACACTTCACCCTTAGATCAAGTTTTCTCAAGGAGTGGATGGATGACATGCCCATTAGATTATCTTTTCTAAATAGATTGTTTCTTAGCAGTTTTTAAAAATCAGAAATCAGAGTTTGATATTAATTTCTTTGATGAGTTGATATTTGTAAAGTTGATTGATGGTTGACCCATATTCTTCAGAAACTGGACCCTCAGGTGATATAATTTCACATTCCATTATGGTTGGTGAAATACTGGTACAAATACTTTTCCTAAGTTAAGGGACATCTCACTCATGTAAGAAACATTGCTACATAACAAATAACCCCCAAACTTAGAAGCTTAAAACAAAAAACATTTATTATTTCATAGTTTCTGTGGGTCAGGAATCTGACCCCAGCCTAAGTTGATGCCTATGGCTCAAGACCGCTAATGATGCTGCAGTTCAGCTGGTGGTGGTGGCTGTGGTATCCTCTGATGGTTTGATGGCAGTGGATGAGGGGAGAGATCTGCTTCCATGCTCACTCGTGTGGTTGCTGGAAGCCCTCCGTTCCTCATTTCACTGGCCTCCGCATAGGCTGATGGAATGCGCTCATGACAGGACAGCTGGTGGTTCGGGAGAGAGAGCCAGAGAGGGAGAAAGAGAGAGCACCTGCGATGGAGCCACAGTTTTTTTTTTTTTTTTTTTTTTTTTTTTTACAGTACGCGGGCCTCTCACCGCTGCATCCCTCCCGCCGCGGAGCACAGGCTCCGGACGCGCAGGCCCAGCGGCCACGGCTCACGGGCCCAGTTGCTCCGCAGCACGCGGGATCTTCCAGACCAGGGCACGAACCTGTGTCCCCTGCATCGGCAGGCAGACTCTCAACCACTGCGCCACCAGGGAAACCCCACAGTTTTTTTATTACCTAATCTTGGAAGTAAGATCCCATTACTTCTTCTTTTTTTATATATATATATTTTATTTAGGGACTTCCCTGGTGGTGTAGTTGTTAAGAATCCACCTGCCAGTGCAGGGGACATGGGTTTGATCCCTGATCTGGGACGATCCCACATGCCGTGGAGCAACTTAGCCTGTGCACCACAACTACTGAGCCCATGCGCTACAACTACCGAAGTCCGTGCACCCTAGAGCCAGTGTGCCCCAACTACTGAGCCCATGCACCACAGCTACTGAGGCCCGCACACCCTAGGGTTCACGTGCTGCAACTACTGAGGCCTGTGCACCTAGAGTCCAAGTGCTCCAAAACAAGAGAAGCCACCACAACGAGAAGCCTGTGTACCACAATGAAGAGTAACCCCTGCTCACCACAACTAAAGAAAGCCTATGTGCAGCAACGAAGACCCAAAGCAGCCAAAAATAAATTTAAAAATTAAAAATATATATATTTTATTTATTTGGCTGCTCCAGGTCTTAGTCACAGCACGTGGGATCTAGTTCCTTGATCACAGATCCAACCTGGGCCCTCTGCATTGGGAGCGTGGAGTCTTAACCACTGGACCACCAGGGAAGTACCCCCATTACTTCTTTTACTCATAGAAGCAAGCAAGTCGATAAGTTCAACCCACATTTGAGGGGAGGCAATTACACTAGGGCACAAATACCAGGAAGCTATTTTAGAGGCTGCTTGTCGTACTCAAGAGGACCTAACTGCAAAGCTAGAATTGTCTTGAAGAATTCAAATTTCTGCATTGTAGATCATGTGAAAATTCTTCACTTCAATAATTTTAAAAACACTATTTGGCAACTTGCACATAGAATCCTTTTCTGATTATTTCAAGCAATATTTGATAGTACAGCAGTGGTGATCATCTGGGTAGAAGTTCCTAAAATCTGTCTAAAAATATTACATGGAGACCAAGACCCTAAGTTCCTTGAAGAGAAACCTGCCATAATGTTTTGCAGAGATTTCCAACACTTCCTTTTCATGTCTTTCACTTTATATTTTGTAGTGCATTTGGGTAAACTTCCCAGATAAATCTTCTAGTTCATAAAGTTTTCTTTCAGTTGTATCTTGTTGGTTGTTTAAATCATTCATTGATTTAAAAAAATTTTTGGTAATCATTAAAAAAAAATTCGATTAAATTTTTTCTCCAAATCATCCTATTCTTTTTTAAAATGTCCTGCTTTTTTTTTTTTTTTAAAAAATATGGTTTTGATTTCTTCTGTTGTCTCTTTCCCCATTTTAAGCATATTTTGAAACAGTCTACTTCAGTTGGCTTCACTGCCTCTAGGCTGGCATGGGCAACACCTCTTGCTGTTTTATTTGATGACTCCTGCTATTGTTAGATTGTTTCTTTGTGCAGTTTGTAATTTGTGATTTTGAACTTCTCTTCAGTAAGGATATCCTCTGTTGGAATACTGTGCACCCTAAGAAGTGATGCTATGTACTCATGTTTGTTCAGTTGGTTTAGGACTAGTTTTTTTGTTTTTTGTTTTTAATTTCTAAGCTTGAGGATTCTACTATCATCCTTGAAGACTAGTATCGTGAAGTCTTTTGTTTTAATTTTTAAAGGGGAATTTTGTTTTTCCCACTAAGATCCTCAAGCCAAATCAAATATCCTTGTTACTTCCCCAGTGATTTTATCCCTTTCCTCTATCACTCAGGAGTCACTCTTTCATTTTCCTAGCTTTTTATAGGGATCTCAGGTCCTGCACCTAAATTCACATGTGCCAAGGTAATGTTCTTATCCCAAATAGGCATGTAATCTGTGGCCTCTAGTAATGAGGCCTTCCTTGAGTCTAATGACCCCCTGAACATCTACTGAGTCACTTTACAAAGTTTTGTTTTTCATTTCTCCTTTGTTGCTGGCTCCCAGGAATTTCTCTTTCTTTTCTTTAAATTCATATGTATACTTTTATTATTATTTTGATTATATGTTATTTACTGTTTTTCTACTTTTATAGCCAGAGGGCCATGTTGTAGGAACTGGACTAAAAAAATAGTATAATATGCTGTTCAACCAGTTCCTTTATTTACTTTATTTATAAAGTCTGTCTACTCTTCCATTCTTTATTTTCCTTGTTTTGTCCCCATGCTTAGAAAAACATCATAATTTCAGATCCTGCCCTAAATAAAATCTATGTCTATATATAGGCCTTTATTTCTTCTCACCCACCAATTAGTCCCTATATGTACCTAGGCACCTACTGTATCATTTCTTTTACCCTATAATTTAAAACTGTATACATAAAATACTTATGGGTGAGAAGGCATAAATCCCTCTAGCTGAAAGAAATGCAATATGTGATTCAGGGAATTTGAGTGTGTCATTGAAAAATCCTGTTCTGTCGGGTAGCGGTGTGGTTTGGTATAAAGAGAAGTGATAGAAATATTCACAACAGAGCCCTAGGATATAAAAGTCCCTTTGTGTTTTTCATTACTGGGTCATTACTTGCCATTCTTTACAAAATAAACAGGAAGAATTGTTTCCAGGTTCTAAAGTTCAAGAGTTTGGGGACAAATTTGCAAAATACTTAAAAATAAAGGACCACAACTGAGGAACAAAAAACGAAAGATGGATATTTTCATGCCAACAGAGATAGGATTATTATTTCTAAAAGCTGAAAGTATGTCTACACATTTTCATTAAAAAAACCTACAGTGAACTTCTGCAGCTTTACAATTTGTATAACCAAAAGGTGGCAGTGTTCCATTTGGTTTCCTCTGGAACCTCATTTTCTAGAGGTATAATTTTCAGATGTATTCTGTCTTTAATTTACACTTAAAACAAACATTAAGCAATATTACTCTTATCACATGTGCCAAAAGATAACTATGATTGAGAAGAAAAAAAATTTTTTTTTTTTTTTTTTGACAACAGGAACTTTAAAGGATTTATTGTATAGAATGCACTAACCTGAACAGCCAAAGAAACAACAAAAATAACCGGACATTTTTAAAATCAGCATATGGGTGATTCACATATAAGATATTCCATTTGTTATTCAATTATCTCTTTGGTCTACTCTGTCTTGAATATTAATTGATTCATTTTATAACACTATGCAAGCATAGGTTCATTTTCAGGTCTAACTAGTTAATGAGGAAAACAATTTGGCTTTTGTGTTCATAGCAGACAAAATATTTTCATCACTATGATTAAAATTTTTCTTCAACAAGCGAATAATAAATATTTAAGACCACTGATGAGTAGGTTGAAAATATATGCAAATATATTCTTAAGCTATTAATATTACAATGAAAGCAACTAAAATAAGTAATTGAAAACGATTTCAATCCCAAATCCTAAATCTGCTACAAAATCTTAAGTGAAAGCTTACATGAGGCAAAAACTCTTTTATGAGTGTATCCTGGCAAGAATTGACCTAACAGTCAATTATTATAAACAAAGTCCAGATTTCTTAATTAAAATACAAAATATTGGCTCTCCTTCTTAGACTGAAATAAGTTATGTCTTAAGGAGACTGCAATTACGGTGGCGCCTTCTATTGCCTCTGGTGGTCAGAGCCTGTCAGTATTTGCATAAAACCCTCTTTCTTAGAGGTTCGCAACAGTGCTGTGGATTGTTACTTCCTTAGCTAAAGCTTGGCATCAAAATTCTAAAACAGAAGTTGAGGAATCTTGTTTTGAGTTTGGTCCGAACACCAGAAAACTTTCATTTTTATTCTCATAAATGTGGGGAAAAAATAAACTCTTCCATTTATTATGTTTACATTTTTGGACTTGGGGATTTTATCTCTGTCCACCTACTATATATAAAAATTATAATTGGCTATATTTGGCAAATAATACTGACTAAAAATTAATGAACCATCCATAGTACTTTTCACTTTAAAATTACTTTCAAAGACAGCCTTTATGTACTTAAATGATAGCTGTTTTTAGTTGGTGAGCCAAAATTAGTTTTTATACCTGAATTTATCAAAATGAGTAAACATTGTTTTCAGTTATCTGTGTTAGTGGCAAAGTCTTTTTAAATGACTTTACTTATTCCTTTAAACCTCCTTTACCATCTAACCTAAGAAAAATTTCTAGGACAGAACAGGTTTGACTAGTTTTTATTTCATCTTTCTTCTGTGTCCTTTCTTGTCAATTGAAAGAATGCAAGTGACAATAAAATTGTCTCCAGTTGGTCAAGGAGAGGAAGAGGAGAGAAAGTCATGAACTGATTTTTTCACCTTGGACTTGTATTACGATTGGTTTTGTTCATGGAGTATTTCTCAAGGTATTTATACAATCTGAAAAAGTGAAACTGTCTTTTCAGCTAACGAAAACTACCATTAAAAGCACCTATTTCTAGATTCCTTTATTATAGCTCATCTGCTGCCCTTGGCTAGTGATGGTAAAGGTCATATTGGCACAAGAAAACGTCCTTTAGGAGATTAGCATTTGGACCTTTTGTGTATTTAACTGTGGATGAATTTTGTTGTGCTGCATTATCAACGTGAAAACACTTTTGTGGACCAGTCACAATCATGGACTACCTTCCATAGACTTTGATGCTGCATGAGTCAGGTAATTAGATGTGTAAATACTTATTGATTTGTTTAATGGTTGCTGTTGTTTAGCTACAGATATATGCTTAGTAAACATTTTTGAAACAGATGAATGAACATTCATTCTATTGGGTATTTATGTGCCAAATGCTGTGTGCAGGCATGCGGGGGTCGGGGAGGGGTGAAGGGTAGGTCTAGTGAGACATCTGAAGAAAATCCTGTCCTCCAGGAATTGGTCACTAAGCAGTGAAATCTAATGGTAACTGACATTTATTATTTATTATGTGCCAGGTCCAGTGCTAAGTTTTTTTTACACTTATTAACTCATTTAATCCTTATAAAACCCTATGTGGGAGGAACTGCAATTAACCCCATTTTACAGATCAGGAAACTGAGGCAAAGCCTGGTTACACAGCTAGGAAATAGTGGAGCCAGGATTCAAATTCATTCTGGTTTCTGAGCCTAGGCTCTTAATCACTGTTTTATCTTGCCTTTCCAATGATAACAAGACACAGATTAATTCTTTCCCAAAATGTGCTGGTTGCAGATTAGTCCTAGGGTGTGTTTTGCAAAACAGCAGTCAGCTCATTAAATTTGCTTGGAAAATACTGCATACTATAAGTTCTCTGCATCACCAGGGCCATTAAAATATCTTTGCTTATTCTGTTGCTAAATGCTTTGGATCACCGCTCTGTAAAGGTGTTAGAATTGTTCAGTACATCTCTCAAAGACGGCATTCTGAGTAATAAATGCAATGCCACTTTTTTTTAAGATGAAGTAACTGAAGCAGAGGTGTTAAGTGACCTTTCTCACCTGGAACAAAGTGGGCAGTACTGGGACAACTGCTTGAATCAATTCTGATCCGAAACCTAGTGCTCTAAATTGTGTAGAGCAAACTTCTCCTTTGTCTTTGCCCATATGCTTTTGACAATCCTTTTTCCCAGTTCTTCATCATGTGTGGCTTACTTGAGTCAAAGCTAAGCAAGCTAACTCTTCCCCTCTTTTCACTCACCAAGTTTCCATTAACACTAATGGAAAATCTCGGGGTAGATGTGCATTTTACATTTTCTTTCTTGTGCAGTGGAGGAGCAGTTAGCCAATCAAGGCTCTTTTTTTTTTTTTTTTTTGGCCACTGCACTGGGATACCCTAGGACCAGAATGGAGATGGGCTGATAAAACAGGGAGAGGATATCACCAAGGAGAGAGAGGCTTTGTGTCCTTTGAGCTGTTAGGAAATTGTATGTAAAGATAACCATAAAATTCCTGGCTTTGTCTACCTTTTTCTATTTGTAGACATCACAACCTTCTTTGGGAGAATGATCTTTTCATAGTAATTCTTAAGTGTTTTTCTCCCCATCCAGTGATTAAACAGTGGTACAAACATTGTCTCCAATTATCAGTGAGTATCAACCAATGGAAAAGCTTACACAAATTGAATTCTACTGGGCCACTTGCCCATGATGAGTTATGAAATACATCAGCTTTTACAAAGCATTTATTCATGTATTCTCTCCTTTAATGGGCTCAATCTTATGCATGCTGAGGTCTTGTTTTTTTCTGATTTCACAGGTGAAGAAACTTAGATTCCAAAAAGTTACTCCTTCCTATTTATTCTCTAGTTGGATGATTCCAAAATGACTTTTCCAAGGTCATTCAGATAGTTAAGTGGCAAAACCAAGATATAAATCTAGTTTCCTGGCTGACATTCTCTGAGCACGTGTTAAGTGATAAAGTATAGTGGGTGCCTAGGAAAAGATTCAAGCATCCAGATGGCATTTGGATACTTGCAAAGAAAATTGTATATAGATTATAGTGCAGTATATATTATAGGGCAGTGAGTTTTAAGCTCATGCCTTGTAGTTATTGATTTTACCCTTCTAAGTGCTTCTGATTCCATGTGTATGAATAATTCAGTACTTCATTCTGGTTAGAGGGGTCATGCCAGCAAGTTCTCCTGGAATCAAGCATCCATTAACATCTATAGATTTAGGAGAGAAAAGCTCAGGGTAACTGAACTGCTCCAGCCTTCCAGGGAAATAACTTTTCCCACCTAGAAAGCACTTGAAAAGCTTAAGCAGTCCTGAATGCTGCATATAAACCACTCAGTTTAAGGGACCTTATCAGATTGGTCTTTATCTAATGAGCCTTTAACTGATTTAGAAAGCATGTTTGAAAATATATGTAAATGAGTCGTATACCTACATATGAGGAATTCCTGGATTACATTAGAAATTGTAGATGATTTGGCTTAACTTTCTTTTCCTTAAAATAATTGGAAGATAACATACAATTGATAAACATTATATCTAGAGAATTTTCTAGGAAAAGTATTAAAAGACATTTTAGAAGACAATATTAAATCATATTTATCATCATCATTATCATCATTATCATATCATTTATTAATCATCATCATTATCATATCATTTATCAATATTAAATCATACTACATATATAATTAAGGTCTTCTATTAAAGAAATGTATCTCATGTCAGAATATAAAAACATTGAGAATAAGAAGTTAATGCTTTGGATTCAAAGATAATTATCCATTATGCTAGGTGTGGCCTGGCAGCAGGATATAATTTCAGTACCTATTTAGGTTATTTTCTTAATATTTTCACTATAACACTGCATATCACATTCAAATTCAGAGTTATTATTGTTGCTATTTTTAATATATTAGCCAGAAATATTAAAAAGTTGTGAACGTTTCAAAAGTATTTGTATCTGCATCTGAAAACACTGATCTAGAGTTGGATTGATAGGTTACAATATTTTCTTCTATTTCTCCTGAAACAGCTTAAAAGTAAAATGAATTTATCCAATGGGAAGAATATTATTGTACTGCAATTTAGTGTTATCACTGTCTTGCTAATGAACATACAGTGATAGAAAATACAACCATTCTAGAAGGAAGAAAGAAGTGGAGATTAGGAAGGGGGAGGGTAGGATTACCCTGCAGGAAGAGAGAGGTGGTGAAAGGTGAGAGATAAAGGAAACAGTCACATACTTGAAAGAGAGTTCTAGATAAGGGAGCTAGGCAGGATAAGGCTTTTAAAAATGGAGACACCAAGATAAAGAGTTTATTGTAAAATGGAAGAACAAAAGATATCAAGAGAATGCAAGGGTGAAGAAGAGAAAATCAATAGCTCTTAAATATAGAAAGTACCTGGGAAATGAAGATGGAGAGAAGTCCCAGTGCCAGAGGGAACTTCAGAAATGCATGTGCAGCTCTGAGGAACTTGCGTGCATTCACACACGAACACACACACACACACACACACACACACACACACACGACACACACAACCCTCCAACAACCAGGACAGTAGGAAATTTTCAGAAATGAACATACCCAGTATAGGCATGAAGGACACCTGCTATGTGAGTTAAGATGACTATTTTTTTAAATTGAATTTTAAAGAGTTATGTAATGGAGCAGCCCTTGCGATTCACCTTACGTTACAATCCAAGAAGGAACTGGAAATGAGAGCAAAGAAGACTGTGCAATAAACAGATGTCATTTTGAGGAATATATTCTTTCTGTGATGCAATAGCATTGTGTGTCTAAGAAATTGCATTTTAAGCCCAACATTCAAATACAGATATCTAAGGAAATTGTTCTAGAAACAACTAACCTCTAAATTTGGAAAGAGCGGGGGCTGTGTGTTTTATTCATTGCTATAGTAGGTGCTAAATAAGTTGTATTTAGTGTATAAACGGGTGCGAAAGGTTTTTTGGATGCAAGCATTTTGTATGTCTTTAAAAATTTAAACAACAGTTTATTGCATACCAGAGAATCTTAGCAGCAGTCAAGGAAAAATCAAAGGTCTTGTTCTAATTTGGAAACTCTATTGTGATACTGAAACAACCTCTTATGTGTGTAGTGGTTTGAATGTTGCCAAGACTACTTGTTAGGGGTTCTTAAATTTGGCTACTTATTAATCAGCATTAAAAAATATACTGATGTCTCCTTAAGAGTTATGATTTAATTGGTCTTCTGTGTGGTCCAGCCATTAGCTTTTGTGTGTGTGTGTGTGTGCTTTTTAAAATTAAGGCATAATTGACATACAACATTATATTAGCTTCAGATGTATAACGTGATTCAATATTTGTATATATTGCAAAATGATCAATATAAAAAGTCTAGTTTAGTAAGATCTCCTCTCTTAGCAATGCCATTAGTATTTCTTAAAAGGTCTCCCTGATCCCCATTTATGATTGTAATGTGTAACCTGGTTTGAGAATTTATGTGTTAAAGGGATAGTGTTATATGCTTACAGCTTGAATATTAATCATTAATGTCCATCCTCCTCATTATTAGTTATATTTCCTCAGCATATTTTGTCTTAGGGAACAGAGTTCATATCCTCTCATGTTGCAGAATAGGAATGGGTCTTGGGTGACATTTACACAATTTTTTTCTGTTGCTGTTGGACAGTTTTTGTGATATAATTGGGGCTAATTCATTAGACTCTAAATTTATCCTAAAGCTTTACCTTAAAATGTTTGATGAGGAGTGTATGAAATAGTGTCTATTTCCTATTAAAAAAAGTGGAAAAGTAGGGCTATTTAATTAAAGCATTATAGATAATACTAAGTATGCTATTGAGACACGTTTGTATTAGGTAAAGTAATTTAAAAATTTCCTTTGAATTGTCTCATTTTGAACATATCATGACTAGTGACATTTATAAATTGTATTTTCCACTGAGGACTAAATCACCGTTTGTGGGAATTATGGGGATACAATGGTAGTCATGTCTTTCATTGATCTGTAAGACTCCTACAAATTTTGAATTGGTTAGTATGTTGGCAGATACTTCTAGAGTCTTCCATTCGCTAAAGTGTGAAGGATGAAAAATGTGGGTTGAAAGACTTTGACTTTGGGACTCCCCAGCATGCTTTATCAAACGCCTCTTCCCACGCTTCAGGCATTTTCAGACTTCACTTCGTCCCAGTGTGTGTCTCAACTCTGTATATACCTGCTCGAGTCTTGGCAGATGTGGTGTTCATTGCTAATGTCTGTTAAACAAAAAGTGGTCACTTTCATGGCTTCTTGCCTTGTAATATGGGTCATAAAAACAGCACCAAAACCCAAAACTAAATTAAACAAATAAGCCATTACAAGTCAAAGGAATGAGATATTAATTGACAGGAACAGAAGTTGCTCTTTTGGGTCAAAGGCCACTTTAATTCAGTGGGGAGTCACCTCATCAGAGCTCCCTGTAATGATAGACCAAGGTATTTTGCAAGTGCTAATGTGACTCATTACATGATGTTTTTTTGACATTTGCACTCTGATTCACAGCTGTGGGATGAGGCCTGTAATAGACCAGTTTCCTCATGAAAGGAACCTACCCTGGTGTAGGTGAGCCTACCTGTTAAGAGATACAGCAATTTGTAAACGAGTGTGTTTAATGAATCCTTGTAACTTATAATGTTTCCAGAGACTATTGCCCTTAAAAAAGTCCCTGGAATATTGTTCATCTTTGTTAAAAAATTGTCTCTTCAACAAATATTGATTGAGCTGCTAATATGCACTGTTGAACACTGATGAACAAAATAAACTCAGCCCCTACTTTTATGCTGCTTGCATTCTAGCTAAACTCTCAAGGAAAAAGTAGAAATATCTCTTGATTAACAACCACATTTAAACAATAATTTTATGCCCTTAAATCAACTGAAACTGTAATATATGATTGTAAACTCTGTGAGGGCAAGTATCTTGTTTGATTTCTTTGTATATGTAAAGCGTATAGCACATAGTAGTCACACACAGGCATTCAATAAATGCTTGTTGAATGAATAAATCATTCCAAATGCTGAGTTGTTGTGAATGAGTTTTTAAAATTATAAAGTGCTCTACAAATGAGATTATTCTTTCATGATTAACTATATAACTGCTTAATGGTCAACCTACCTAAATATTCTGTCAATTTGGATGATGGATAAAATATCTCCCCTAATCATTTGACTTACCAAATGTCTTGGGGTCAGTTAATTCGAGTCTATCTGTCAGATGAATCCTTAGAACAGTATTTTTCATTAACAGTGTTTCCTTTTTAATGATAAATGTTGGTTCATTCTCACTTAAGTAACTGCTAGACTACCTACTCTAATGAAATAATATAAAACAATCTTAGGAACATGTAATAATACAAAGCATATTGACACATCCTCTGTTCACTTACAAGTATTACATGATGTCACCATTCATTAAAAAAAATAATACTAAATATTTTAAACGTTTTGGGTCACTATCTTTTATTTTTCATCTCCAAGGTTTCTTTAACAACTATTAACCGGACAGAAAGTGGAGGCTGGTATAGCCTCCACAATTACAATCCCTTTCAGGTTACTGCAGGCAAATCCAAGTCAGATGGTGGTGTTGTAACACCACTCTTTTCCTTCAGACCTTTCCTATGCACACCATATTCTCTGTTTGTATATGTGCTATGTTTGAGTGAACTGAGAGCAATTTCATATCACAGATGCTGCTCTGCTCTGCACTTGTGCATGTGTTCACCAAGAAGATTCTAGAAGATGGTGTCTCCCCTGGACTCTCCCATGGCTGTAGCCTCTTCAACCTCCTAAGCATTCTCACCCCTCACTTCTTCCAACGCAATCTAAGATAGCTTCTGCTTAAGAATTTTAAGATCCTATTCAGATGATTTTGAATTTTTTTCGAACTTAAAAGATAATTTAGAAGTGCAGACACCACTGACATTGGGTATCTGTCTTTCACTGCAGTCACATCTTTCAGTTAGGAATTTTTGTTTCAAGGAGAAACCAACATAACAACAACAACAAAACCCGGAGTGAAGTAGAAAGACCCATCCAGAACAGCACAGAATTACAAATGCTCCAACTTTCTTTTGAAGGGCTGGGGAAAATGGGATCAGTCTATCCGTTGTCAGTTTGCATATCCATGGACTAAATATGTCCAATTTTTGTGAGGGAAAGAGAAAAATGAACAGGAGGAATGGCAGTGGGGAAGGACTTCTTCCATACATTCGATTATCTCTGTTTCCCACCAGAAGGCTTCTTATATTAGTATATACCTCAGGCAAATACTACGCCTGAGAGGTGGGTTTTTACGAAGGCCCCTCTTCTTGGAATGTGCTTATCTTTAGGAACAATTCTTGTGATGCCCTGGATGTTTCTCCTGTCCCAACTTATTTCATACTGAATATAGTTCTTCAGTCTGTTCAGTGACTTATGCGACTTTTAAATACATGCTCTGAAATTTGGAACGTTTATACCTTGCCATTGCAAAATACTTAATCTTCTAAATTGCTCTCACATATTTACTTAGATACACAACAACCCGGCAATCCCAACCATGTGGTAAAACACCTTTACTTTTAATTAAAAATGAATCTGACTTTTCGTTTGGCGGTTAGCATTTCCCCTCTCTTCCTGGAAGGTTTTTTTTTCTTCTTTATTTTCTTTCTCTCTTTGCACATGTTGATCCTTTTGAAAAATGAATGTTTGCCAAATCTAGTCTGAGTTGGAAGGGAAGGTGGGGGGAGGGTGGATACGAGAAGTTCTGACCAAGAATGCTAGCAACTGATTTCCAGTCTAGAGGTAGGCTCTGTGCCTGGTGAAGCAATTAAATTACAATTACACTGATTGATATTATAAATCAGACTTTGGGAAAATGAGTTTGGGGGACTTGTGACACCTAGACTCATTTTTATTTTTATTTTTCTGTTGGATCTTAGGGAAAAAAGTCAGCACGTGTGGAAGATAAGAATTGTTTCTTCCTCAAGGGTAACCAATTTTTACTTGTAACTCTGCTGTGCTCTAGAGACAGGAAGCGAATTCATAACCTTGATCATTGCTTCTAAAATGTAGAGAGAAAAACTGTAGTATCCTTTATCTGGGATATGTTTAATAAATGCAGAAGAGAAATGGAGAAATTTTTTTATCCCCAAGTAATTGATTTGGATCTGCACCAATGGCCAAAAAGTTCTTAGTTTGGTTTGTATATGAAATCAACAGTTTCAAAAATTTTAGTGGTTTCAACCATTTCTTACTGAAACGGTATTCTTTCACCTCCTTTCAAACTGCCCTACTGCTATTCAACGGATAGCGATGCTACAGACGTTCTCCATGTATGTCAGTATTTGGGTCTGCTACTGTGGTATCCTACCTGGCTATTAATAAAGTATTTTCAGTAGGGCAAATATTCAACAGTGTCATCAAGTTTGCAGTAAGTTTGCATAAGAAAAATTATGCAGACAATAAGATTCCACAAGCCCTTTTGGTATCTTGCCTTCACCAATAAATTGTAGATTTATGAGAAACATGGCTTTGCTTTAGACACTCAGAGGAAATATTTAAAAAGAAATTAAATAAGAAACCGGGTGCCTCTAGGTAGAGTAAAGGAAAAACATTAAAATTTCATAATAGTTTGAGAATTTGCTCGATAAATCTGCAACTGGTATCAGAATGCTATCCCAGACAATGAAAGTACTGTGAGCCCTAAGGTTAAGGGAGAGCTTGTAAGGAAAATTATAGCTGCACAAAAACGTTGTAGACTTCCAAATTTTAAAGGCATTAAACATTAAGGATAAACACCTACTTTGCTCATTTCCCCGGATTAAGTATGGTATTTTAGAAAGGTGTGCACTTTCCCCATTATACCCATCAGACTTTAAAAACACAAATTTCAGTCTGCATGTAGTCATGAAGAATATTTGACTTGTGTTTATTTGCATGGGTCAAGGCAAATCAAAGTACTGAGTACAACTTATGGGAAATATCTAATTTGTAAGTCAGTTTACATTTCAACTGAAATGACTTGAAAGTTGAGAATCATGACACCATATCTTAGGCTATTTTTATTTCAAATGCACCGAGTTAACAAGAGAAATATGAATACACTTTTCTGCTTAAAATTTTGATGTTTGAAGATCATTATACCTGGGCTATCTCATCACCATTATGGAATTATTATAACTACTGCTTTGGGAGCTAGAATATATTTTCTGGTGGTGAATTCTCTACTGTATTTTATTCTAAAGAGATCTGGCTGTCATTAACAACAAATTAACCTCAATTTATGACGCTTCCTTTTATTTTTCAAGAAGTAAGTTTTAATAACTTATAAAAACTAGAAATAATCTCAAATACAGAACGGAGACATCTCATGCTAATTCAGCCACAACCTGAGACTTAATATAGAAGTGTATTAAATGTGTACTATTAAAAGAAAGATCTGAAAGGGTCCTCTATAAAATTGGTGACCAAATTTCCAGTCTGCCGCTTGAAAACTGGCTTTTTCCCCTGCAGAACTTATATGCTCCATGCATCACTGTGCTGTGTCAGATGCGTGCCTATAAAATTGCGAAAATGAAGTCTTTTCTGGTAGCAAAGGGGTTAAGTTCTTTTTGCTTTACCAGTTTCAAATTACAATGAGAAGCCTCTTCTTTCCCAGCAGGGTTGTGCTTACATTACTCTTTAGATCTCCCTTGAAGAGGGCTGGTATATTTGTGTCTGCTGGAGGTGGAATTAACAGTAAGAAGGAGAAAGAGAGTGAAGGGACTTTCAGGAAGGTTTGCAAGTAAATTCAGGAAAACACATTGACTTGAATAGTACAACCTTGAGTCTTGTTTTACACTAAGACGACACAAAAGATGTTAAAGTTATCACCAAGCTGCCGGACAAATATATATTCCAACACCAAGGTGCAGATCAGCATAGATCTGTGATTCAGAAGTCAGGATTTGTCTTGGAAAGAGCTCAAGGGTTGAGAAGAACTCAAGAGCAAGTGAAGATCACTTTGGGAACTACAGTTTATTAGAAGATCAACTTTCGTTCATTCAAATACCAAAGGCCTGATTATCATATATTGATATAGGAATGCATAGGTCATCTGATCAAATAATATTAGCCGTCTTCTGCTCTATCCATGCAGCAAAAACTCTTAACAACTGTGGATAACTGGAAATCTGAGTTTCAGCTTTCTTAGAAATAACTACTCTTGACATATTCCAATATATTAAAAATAGGGCAGGAAAATCAATGAGGATGTGTGTTCAGAAATGTCACTGTCATGAAGAATAGGTAAATTTGTTTTTCAGCTACTGGGGAAATATACCTCCTAAGAACTTAGATTTTTTTGTTTTTGTTTTTGGTAAGAGGACAAGAACGACTAAAAAATATCAACTTTTGCTTTTGGACAAAAATGCATCTGACTGTATTTTTATTTAGGGGTATTGTGGGTTTCCTCTGGAGCTGCTGGGTTCTAGTGGGTTCTGCGAAAGGAAGTTTGGGAGACAATCATGTTCACTCCAGTTTTATTTATAGACGACTACGGAACCACGAAAGACGGGAAATACAGAGGGAAATTCTTTCTATCTTGGGTTTGCCTCACAGACCCAGACCATTTTCACCTGGAAAACAAGCTTCCTCTGCACCTCTCTTTATGCTGGACCTGTACAACGCCATGGCCAGTGAGGAGAACCCCGAGGAGCCGGAGTACTCTGTGAGGGCATCCCTGGCAGCAGAGACCAGGGGAGCCAGGAAGGGCTCCCCAGCCTCTCCCAATGGGTACCCTCGCCGCATCCAGTTGTCTCGAACGACTCCCCTGACCACCCAGAGTCCTCCTCTAGCCAGCCTACATGATGCCAACTTTCTGAATGATGCTGACATGGTCATGAGCTTTGTCAATTTAGGTATGTTGTTCGTTTATTTGTTAATCTATGTTATTGCGAAGTGGACGTTTTCCTAATGGTAAAGTAGCTGCCTGGTAGGTGGTCATGTTTATATATAGTCATTTTCTATAACTCTCTTCTCCAGCTTCTGTTTCCTTTCTTTCATTGACATAAAATAAGATTTTGCCTTAGGCAACAAAGTCATATGTATATATATATATATATATTTAATATAAAAAGCTAAAATTAAACACATCGTTTGGGTAAATTTGGGTCTTTTCACATCTTGTTAAAATTTCAACTTCGCTTAAATGTATGAATAAATAGGCAATAGTTTAAAAAAAGGAGAATTTATGAGGATAGCTAAGTTATAGGCAAAATAATAGTCATAGTAATAATAATAATGATGATGATGATGCAAGTATTTACAGATGGAAAAGTAAAAGTGACATTCTGGACCATTTTTTGGTTAGTAATTTAAAAGGCATATAAGTGTAATTTATATGCCACTTAAGAACTCTCATTTTAGTGAGGAAACTACTGTGAAAATATTGATGTGAAATTAATTAAGTTTAAATAATATTGTAAAAGATTACTATCAAAGACTTTCAGGGATAGATTCTGAAATGCTGTGAAAAATATTTTGGAAAAGAAGTTTCAATCTAACATTTTTTAACTGTAATGATTAAAATATATTATACTTCTTTGACTTTTTTCAGAGGCAAGAGAAATGTAAAACATGCTATGATGCTTTACCTATACAGAACTTTCCTTGTCATTTAAGATAAAAAAATTTCAATTGAAAAATTCTTTAATTAACAGGATGGTTAGAGAATAATTTTAAAAATTATGTTTTAGTGCTGATACTGACGATACCTAGAAAATTGATATTGACAATATCACATGATAAGTTAGTGCCCAGTATTTCATCTTGCAATAATATTAAAGAGTCACCACTTTAAAATGATTTTACAGGGGCTGTAATTTTCTTTAAATTTTTTAGTAGTGACTGAAGGTGAACATTTACTATCTTCAAACATTCAAAAAAAACCACATAGAGTGTATTTATTTTTGAAGACAAAACTTAATCAATACATTTAATCAATTTTAATGTTATAACTTTTAAAACTTTATTTTAAAAGTGCAATCTACTTGGACTTAAAATTGACGTTTTATTACACACCTAATTTAAAACTTCCTCAAATAATATCTCAAAAAATATTCTTTGAAAAGTCAGATAGCAACAAATCTTAATAACACATGATGCTTTTATAATATGTGTTGCTTAATATGCCCTGATCATTTGCTCTGAGCAATCCTAGCAGGAAGGATAAGGTGCCTAATAAATCATATGTTTCACGTTACAGGAGACAAAGCTCTCATTATAAGTTTTAGTAAGTCATCATTGGTTGCCTTAATCGGGTGTCATGGGGGCCTTTTCTTCTACATGTAATTAACAGGTTCCTTTGGAACTTTCAAGCCATTAAAATATATCTTAATTCTAAATTAGTTTGCTTTTTCTTCATGAGTGGCATGCAAATGTGACTCATGGTATGTTTGAATTTGTAGCAATTTCTCAAGCTTATTCATTAATTTAAGTAAGTTTTAATATTTTCATAGAAAAAATGCAATTTAGCATGATTTACATATTCATAAAATAAATCACTGAAAAAATCAGTTCAGGTCATCTAAAATCTGACAGGAAAGAATGTGTTATGTTATGTACTTTATAAAACAATAGCTCAGTCATGAATCTTTTCTAATAATATATTAAAATTGAATACTTTGATCATTCACAAGAGAGTGTATTTGTTTTTTCAGAAAGGAATGAAGTATGATTTTTGAACCCGTGCACCATTGATTTTTATAAATCTACATAGAATAAGAAAGCCAAAACCAATAATAAAGAGTTTTATTCAAGGACTTTTAGGACCATTTTTGTCATTAAAGAATACTTATATTTTTAAATCAGTAGACTTTTGATTATTTGTTTGGATTATAATAACAAAGCAGTTTATTAACTATACCATGAAATATAATTATTCATTTTACACTAGAGAAACAATACTGAATATAAGCTTCAGAAAATTTTTATTTATTTATATATTCTTATCATGCTTAACTTGCTGAGTAGTGATTTATCTTCAATAATAGACCGTATTGTTTTCTCCTCATTTAATAATTCCAAACGAAATGTCTCACATGAAATTACTGACAAATTGATTGTGATACTAAGTGAGTTTTTCCTAGTAGTCTCTGAGGAAAATTGACCCACAGTTTTATTTTATTATCTTTAGACCATGCCTTCTAATACGTCCAAAGCTTATAGTCAATCACTACTTAGTAAAAAGCTTTAACTTCTATATTTCTTCCATAATAAAATAGGTCAAAGTATACTTAGAAAAGGTAAGAGTGTAATATCATTATTAACGGTGCTAAGAATTTCAGTGCTTCTTACTGTAAAATTCATTAACCCATATTATCGTAAACTTTTTTCACTTTCTGTAAGACTCAAGAGGATTTTATTTTATTTTTTTAGTATCTTAAAAGATATGTATATAGTAGAGATTGAGGGCAAATGATCAAATTAGCAAGAGGCAAGGGATTTGTACTGAGGAAGTCACCTGATATTTAAAAATGTGAAAAGAATCTATTGACATTTCCCATAACAAGTTGAATTATATAAAATGGATCTAGTAGCATCCTTGTTATTAATGCCTGCTGTGTCATTTTCAAGTCAAATAATGGATTTTCTACAATTATCTTGTCATTCAGGAAGACATTTTTTCCAACATAAGTTTTGCTCACCAAGAACAATTAAATTTAATTCAAACTCTGAATCATAATTTAAAAAAATCTATTTTTTAAAATTTCAGATGAGATTAGTTTTATGTTCATAAGCATAAAATAGAGTAGAATTTACTAGAAGAAAAAATAAAATGTGAATAAATGGCCTCAAGGCCAATGTAAACAACTAAATATGAAACCAAACACATTATTCTGACCTTTAAATTATTTTAGTATTTGTTCACTTTGAAGAAACAAATATTAATTATTAATTGTGTGAAGAGAAACTTTCCACCTTATTTTATTCATTATTCTTAGGCCAACTTTTGTCAGTCTCATAGTCTATAACTTTTACAGATTGACTTCTCTGCTTTCTCTCTAAAACTAATGAATATCAGTGGAATTTTGCTTAGTCAATTCCACACTATTTAGTTAGTAACAAAAATATCCTTCTGGTAAATTTTTTCTTTTTCAAAAATGTTAAGGGTTAGTTTATATATCAAATACCTTTGCAAATTAAAAGAATGATTAGGTAAGTTGCTTGCAACATTTAAGCGTATCTCTAGTTTACATAAACAAGTAGTGTATTTCTAAGATCTTTTAGTTAGAAACCAATTTGATTACTTGGTGATCATAAAATTAAAATGACATAACATTGTAGATGTTTTAGAGGAAATTACAAAAATCAGTCAACATAGGAAATTCACTTTTGTATTATTCTTTGTCAACATGTATTTCCCTGATAAAGAACTCCGGGTTTATTAATGGGCTTTGATCAGTTGGTTTGGAGTCAAATACTCAGATACAGTTCAAGAATGTATATTCATTCTCAAGCATAAAAGTATAAAAATGTGATGCTTACATTTTTTCATGTTTCATGACAACATATTTAACATGTTAAGGTATGAAATAGAAAAAAATGCTTAAACCCTTCTCCCCTATTTCCCCAAATCATTAAACTCCCTTGGTATTGGAAGAAAAAAAAAATGCTTATGCCCTCAGTTGACAGCTTTGAAAGACATCTTTGATATTTATTGTTGGCTTTGGCTGACTCAAGTGCCCAGTGGAGAGGAATTTATACACAGATCTACCTAAAGATGCCTATCTATGTAGTCTCTCCAACAGGGTTATTAACACTTGTGTAACGTAAACACACCTATAAACACACACACAAATTTTTTTTTTGAGGAAAGGGGGATGGGATGGAAGGAAAGATGATCTAAAACCATTATAGTACATATTCATGGATTATGCCTGGAATCACAAATGGTAATACTGGGTAAAACAATCATTCTTTACAACTTTTCACTTTTGAAGAGAAAAGAAGTCACTGAGGGTGGAGACCTTTTTCTCTCTTCTTCATCAACCCTTGGCATTCATGAACGCACCCCAGGGGGATTCTCGTTCTTCTCTCAAGCTATGTCCTTGCTGATTGATGGGCATGGCTGCAGAGATAGTTATAATCATAGTTTAAATAGAAGTTTTTTGCACGTTTGAACGGTCACTCACAAATCGCTAGTTTTAGAAGTTTAATCAGAAGTCATGGCCGGAGAGAAGAAGGTATGATAACACCTGTAGAAGGGCTTGGGGCTGCTCACCCACCATCTCCAGCTCCTTCCCTTTCATTCTTCCAGTTTTGCAATATCACCTCTCTCTCTCCTCCCCACCTCCTGCCCCTCCCATTTGTTGGCCTTTCCTCTGTAGTTCTAGGGCCTCTCCAGCTTCAGGCTTTCTTGGCATCCCTCTCCTGGCTGCCCCCACCCTTCCTGGGGTCTGCCTTTGGTCCTTGTTTCTTCGTGGCTAAAGGCTTAGATGAGCTGAAAATCAATTCGTCACAGCTCCATCATTGAGGTACAGTCTCCTGTTTTCTTTCTGTTGAGAAGGAAAAGGTTATGATGGGCCCATTGCAGCCTCCACCCATCAGGAGAAAAGCTCCCCAGGGCATCAGAACCTCTCTGGCTGTTGCATCCCCTTTAACTGTTTCTCTACCATGCCTTTCATCTTCGCCTCCTCACCTCTCCCCCAGGATCCCATGGACTGAATTTAATTGTTTTTGCCATTCTTATTTTATAACAGCATTAAAATTTAAAAGGGGAAATTCAAGGGCAAGTTAAAAAAAAAAGGGAAAAACGCACCACTGAACAAAAATAACGCTAATCAAAAATGCGATCCATTTTTGGTTTATAAAACCCATTGGCTAATAGAATTTTTATGGAATACTCATGGCACGTCTGTAAAGAAATGAGGATTTCCTTTGTTAAGTTGAAGAGAGATGTTGAGAGGGCATAAAGAGATCCAGAGTAATGGTTGGAGACAGAGAACAATGAGGATGAGATGGAGAGAGTAAAAGTATTTTTTAAAGCCCTGGAAAGGAGGAAAATGAATGCAATGAGTGTTAGGGGCCGTCTCTGGACCTCGCAGGTGGAGGCTGTGGGGAAACCCTCTGTCTACCTCATCCTGACACTGCTGCTAGTACCACATTCCCAGCCACATCGGCTCCAGGGGGAAATCCTTTCATCCTTCCGGACTGAAACACCGAAGTGGGGCAAAGAGAGGGGGCGCTCTCAAGTATGTGTGTACAAGGAGCACACAGACGGGCTACTCACATTTACAGTCATAAATAACGTAGTAACTCAGCTTGAAAAAAACATAGGTTAAAGGAAGAGGCTTCCCTGATGCAGAGAGGGGCTGAGATCAGAGGAGCCACTGAAAGGCTGGGAGGGAAACAATGCATCCCTTGTTCTAGGGAATATTTATGAGTGCTTCTTTGCACCTTCAGTTCATATTTTATTGGCTGGGCTGTGGGGTTTCCCCATTTGCTCATCTCTTAAAATAATACCCTTGGCTAAGATATCCTTTAAAATACACCAGTCAGTCCTGACAACTGGCTCATTTATTTGGGGGGAGAAGGAAGCTGTTGTGATGTTGATGTCTAACGGGAATGTTTAAGATCCAGTCATGGAGCTTAAAATTGTGACAGTGTGATAAAAATCATAGTGGGAGTATTCACCTGCCTTTTTTGGAGATGTTTACAAGAATCTACTCAACTAAGTAGTAACCCCAGGTTTGTACGAGTCTTATCTAAACGGCTGTGATAAAATGATAATCTAATAAGGTAGAAACAAAATCTGTTAAAGTGTACAATGTTTAAAATGAGCAAAAAATGTCATTTGTAGATTTGCAAGAAGGTTCTTTAGTGGTTTTGGGAGAAAGGGAAATAACAACAAACCTTCATAACCAAAGAAAGTACATATCTACACTTGGAAGGCAGTGAATTACATACACATTATACAAAACATAGAAACCCAGACCTTGTGTAATGTTAAATTGTTTGATTGGTATAGAAATGACACAAAGGTTTAATTATTTAATAATTATTTTATAATTTCTAAGATGATGAAGATCCTTGCCTTTACGATGATGTGTCCTTTCATTTTACTTTTCATAAACAATGGAGTCTTGGGGCTTGCCTTACAAAAACAACCCTGCATTTTAGAAATAAATACATCTAATTATATTATCTCTTACATATTGTGTTTATTTAACTTCTTTCTGGAAGTAAATAACAATTTTATTGTTCTTGTGGTTTAACAGCTTTCCTTAAGTTGTTTGCAATAAAGAAAATAGTTTAAAGAGGTTAGATGCAAATCTCACTTAGATTTTATGCAGGCCTATGAAACATGTCAACATCAAAAGATTTATTAACATTTACAGACCCCTTCAGCTATGCTGTCCTGATATGAGAAATTCAATATTATTTGTTGCACACAGATTTCCTGTCCTCAGTGAAACTTTGCTAGTAGCCTTCCTATAGAGGGAGAGGCAGTCTATTTTCAGAATTCTGAGTCCGTGGCATATTACTGCTCAAACGGCTTTAAGATTTAATTATAAATGAAACCTAATTGCAGAGTAGCATAGAAGAAGCCAGCATGCCTGCATTAGGATCCCAGAGTCTACACTTTCTTGCAGGGTGACCTTGGGCAAGTTACATCTCACTGTGCCTTTCATTCCTTGCCTAAGAAGTGCTGCTGATAATAATACCACCTTCCTCCTTGGGTACTGAGAGGATTAAATGAGTTAATCACATACAATTTTAAGAAGAGTATTTGGAACCTAGTGAGACCTCTCGAAATGGCCGTTATTGTTACTGGAATTTCATTTGTAGCCAACATCTGTACCACATTTGCAGGAGCAGCTAAGTAATTCGCGGAGCCCAGTGTAAAATGGAAACATGGGGCCACTTGTTTAAGAGTTATCAAGAATTCCAAGATGGTGGCAGCAGGGTATTAGACCCGATGCGGGACCCTCTTGAGTACATATTTGATGACATGTTACACTAGCAGGAATCAAGCCCTATTCATCCTTTTCTTATCCCCAGTGGAAAGAGACAACATGCACAAAGTGCATCATTTGAGGAGAGTTTAATTAATGTTATAATATTTCTAATGTTGTAGGTGGGGTTTTCTGGAAAAACTGGAGATAATGCAGAATATGGAAAAGCAGGGGAGCCTTCTTTCATGACTCCTAGGATGGAACGGGAGCAGAAACAGTTACCAGAAAGCTTAGAGGAGGACTGTAGAGGGAAGGCACCCTGACGGGAACAGTGGCCTTTGTGAGAACAAAGCCAGGCAACCAACCCCTATGGACTCAGCAGGGAGGGAAGTCAAGCAGTAAATACCCAGACCTTACTTTTCTGCTGCCTTTCCCATTGGCTGATCTTCACTGAAAGCCAAGGGCCGTGGAGCCCATTGGATCAGCTCCTGAAAAGTCAGCCTCTCCATGTAGAGAGCTGAGCAGAGAAACAGGGAGAGTGTATATTGAGACACCAACTGAAGATATTGGGGACAACTGGATAAATGCATATTGAATGTTTAGTCAACAGGAGTTCTAGAATCACTTCAATTTCAGTGCAAGTTACTGATAGGTATGTTAATCCTTGTCCTGGTCAATTTATTGCAAAATTTAAGAGATAATCATAATATGGTGTGAGAACTAATTATGTCACAAGTTGGTGAAGTGGCAAAAACAGGCATGGCATGCTGAAAAAAAATTCTTAAATTGTATCTGGATCAGTAACTTCACATGATATATTAAAACTGTTTTAGAGGAAACTGAAACTAGAAACAAAAGCCACAATACAAACAGCAGACTACCATTGCCAATCACAAAACTCAGTAAAGAAAGCGCTAGAATATATGCAGACTCATAGGGCAAATATAAAGGGCAATATGTGTTTTCAATCTCTAGGCCTGTTGATTCTCAATTCTATGTCATTCTTCCTGAAACGACCCGTGACTGTGTGTTAAAGTTTTGTGAATTCTGAGTGGAACCATATAAAATTCTCCACAGTGCATGTTGCAGGTAAAATTCATTTCAGGAGGAGGCAAATTCGGATGATTGTCTTTCTTCTTTGTTACCTTTCCTCTCCCCTAGCAGAGTTCCTGTGACTCACAGATGCGGAATTTCATGGGGGAGCAGGTGTGTCTGCTGTTTAGTTCTCATAAATAACCAACCTCTAAGCCTCGAGGCCAGAGCCATTCCCCTACCCTTTAATCCCAGAGGAGCTTTGAGTAGAACAGCTTCTTTCCAGTATAAACTGTTCCCCTTCAAAGCTTTGAAGGATGGAAATTTTAACCTGCTTTTACTTCTATAATTATCAAAAGCAGAGGAAGGGTGAGTTCGACTTGGAAATTATGTAGGCTCCTCTGCAAATAACTTTGATGCAGACATTGAAGACTCATTTAGTGAGGAAGAGGTGAAGGTCATCAATTCTATAAGCCTTATGGTTAATATTTTGTAGATGTTTTCTTTGCTCAGAGTGAGGAGGGGTTATTTGGTTCTCTAACCCTCTCAGGAGGGTTTAAGTGTAAGCGTTTTGGAGTCACACTGTTTCGAAAATCAGCTTTGCATTAACACCTGCATATCTTTGAAGAAACTAGTTCACTTCGTGGGACTATTCCCTCAACTGTAAAGTGGAGATCATAATGCAGAATTGTAGTTAGGACTTAATAAGGCAAGGGTATAAGTCTTTGAGCCAACATGAGCAAAGGATGCAATTAACGATCCCTATTGCTACTATAATTCCTTCTACTAGAGGGATATCCATGCTGTTCTAATGTTTCAGTTGGTGTTCTACGCCCAGTCCACCAGACATTGTCAGATAATTTTCTATCTGAAACTGTGGAACATTATGCACATGACTTTTGCTCTATCCAAAAGAAAATGAACTTGAATTTCAGGGACTCTGTCTTCAAATTGGTCAGTTGATGGGCTCTGCTCCCTCCTTGGGGTGTCCAAGGAAAGGTCAGTTCATGACTGAGCCTTTGGGTAACTGTGGGGCTTCCCTGTGATCACCTGAAGGCAACACTTTCTGTGAGTTGCTGCTGAAAGGTGCTTTTCAGTTACTTTTGGTCCCTTTCCTAGAACGAACCCAACATTCTACTTTAGTTCCAGATATTACTTGCTTGTTATGGAGAAGGGGAAACTGATGGCAGGCCAAAGTGATAATATAGAATTAGAAAACATGTGGTGGTGAAGGCTGGGCATTCTCTAAAAGACCCTTTTGAAAGACAGGAAGAAAAAATCTTGAGTTCGAAAGCTTATTTTCAGAAGCCAACTTGTGTTTTTCTTTAGTTTTAATTTTGTAAAAAGTTGATTCATGATGAAAATATTGGTGAATAAACTCCTGAACTCTAAAAGAGGAAAGCCACTCTGTTCAAATAATCATTCAATCCTGGCACTTTTAGTGTTGTCTGTTAATCAGATCATGTTTGAATTTATGATTTTCTAATTTGTAGCTGTTCTCATTACTATTTGTATTATTATTATCATTTTGTTTCTATTTCAAACAATTCAGCCTTAAGCATTTTGACTTTCCTAGACTATTTCTTTGGGTGTTTCTTTTGTTTTTCAGATGACAGTCAGATCCTTTTATTAATTTTCCTGAATTGCTTCTTGTTATAATATTTTAAAGCAGGATGGCAATTTATGAGTTTTATCCAAAAAGTCACACAAAAGGCCATGCATGAACTGTGGACCTCTGTTGATTACAGTATCCATATTATAAAGTCATCACATAGACTTATGATATTTCCTAATATGTTGAGTGGGAAAATATGGATTTATTGTTTTTTCATTATTTGATAACATGCTAAAGATAAGTCATTACGATGCTCTTTGCTAAAGTTTTCATTGTGGTGAGTGAAGTTCTTAAACTAAAATATGGATTCCAAAATTTATTGACATGTTCAAATCAACAATTAGGATTTTTTTGTTCCATACTGCCATATCAAAAACAGTTAGCATTTTACAGTTATTTACTTGGAGGGAGAATTTATCAGAATTAAGCAAGCTGTTTATCATTGTTTTTTTGTGTGTGTATGTGGTACATTTAAAGTATATGACATTGTCATATACTTTAATAATTTATAATTATTATAATTTTAAATGATAATAATTTTAAATGATAGTATAGTTGTAGCAACAATGACAACAATTAAGTATAATTCCTGTGCTGGGAACTGGACTAAGTGATTTACACACATTATTTTAGTTAATCTGTGTCTCAGTTTTATGGGTAAATATTTTTCTGTTCCCATTTATTGGTGTGAAAATTGAGACTCATCAGAGGTTAAATAACTAACAAAGGTCACCAACCTGGTAAATGGCAGAATCAGTACTAGGACCAGGATCTGTCTGACTATACTTTTTTTTGTTCTTTGTCACTACTCTTTAGCTTAGGTAACCTACTTTTGAAATATATAGACAGCAGTGCAACTTCTAACAACAATAATCATCGTTTTCACTTTTCTACATCACTTTAGCATACAGCACTCAGGGAAGTGGATATGACCCCACAATACACATCTGTGAGCACTGGAGATCTGACAGGTCATTCATTCAGTCATTGGGCAAATGGAACTGACTACCTACTATTGGGTCAGGCACTGTGGAAAGACTCTGCCTGTCCCACTGCCAAGATCACAGGGCAAGAGGAACCAGGTCCAGGCCCAGAGTTCTTGATTCTTGTGCCAGGATTCTTTTGCTCAGTGTCACCAACTTTCAAGAAATCACACAAAAATTCCAGCACCAAGTAAAAAGAAAAGCACTAACAAACATTATCTAAAAGAATGTGTTGCTTTGTTGTTGAAATAACCAGGCAGAATTAATCTCTTGTGTGCAGAGAAAATAGTTTTCAAACCTAAATTACTTTAAAGACAATTAAAAAAAAAGAGTTTCTTACCAGCAAACAGAACCTAAGGAAGCCTGTTAGTCCAAAAAGCATAAGGCAGAGGTAGAACCAATCTTCAGCAAAGCTTAGGGACACTGAAACCTGCTGTGTAGCGGGTAGAACTTTACCAATAGGAGATATTTCCCCTAAAATCACTAGGTGATTTTAGGGGAAATATCTCAAAAGAAGGTTCACATTTTACACTGCATGCTTACTGCATGTTCCAGACCTAAGTGTGGCTTAAACATTCATTATTTATTTGTGCTGTACTTAGGAAATAGGGGTAAAGGTCATACAATTTTTCAACTTTAAGTTATTTGATCTGTCTAAATTTTGACCCCAGACCCTAACTTACTTCTTAATTTGTGTGCTAACAAGCTTGTGTTCAGTGTCTCCTTTGTCACTGTAGACACTGCACATGATGTGGATTCAGGATATAATGAGTCATTGAAGACACATTTTATCATGTAGGGAATAACAGAGAATTCCAAGAATTGGTATACAGACCTCTTGGATACATGTCTTTGAATCTACTCAGGATCCTGAGCATTAGACCATTATTACTTCAACTTGATTGTTGAGAAACATTGACAAATATTTTACCACTGTTTTACTCTTTACCAACAATCTGCTGTGACAATGAAATGAACTTATACAGCAAAATGTGGATCTAAGTCTCCTGGGGCACCATGCCCCTGACTGGTGTTTACCTGTGAGTTCATATCAACAAACACCAGATCATCAAAATGAAATGATAAAAGAAGCCCTTAAGATTTATAATGATTTCTGCTCTACTGAAATTCACTGTCTTCCACAGCTAACACTTATTTGGTGCTTATAAATTACCAGACAGAGTGCTAATAGCATTTCAAGTGCTAACATTTAATTCCCACAAAATTACCCTATTTTACAGATGAGGAAACTGAGATCCAGAGATGTTAAGGCATTGGTCCGAAGTACTACATCTTGTAAGAGGAGGAACTGGATTCAGAATCTAAGCTGCTCCCTGCTGTACTGTGTTGCCTTTGTAGATGCTGTTGGGAAGACTGTTGGTTGGGACATGGTTTGAATTCTATCAAGTTCTACATATTTTTCCAACACTTCCCATATTGGATTTGGAATATTTTTACTTCATTAGTAATGTTTTACGTTTTAGGGAAAAAAAATTTCTAGTGATGAACTTACCAAGAGTGTTATCTCTGGAGTTGGGCTCCTCCAGGCCTTCTTCTGAACTGGGATGTTTTGGCCTTCTGAAGGAGGCAAATCCTCATAATACTCACAAGGCAGAGGGAGGCAAGAATTTTGAAGACACCAGTGATACTGACCTTTGTGCCATGCAACCAGCTGGCCAGTAATGAGGAATGGAAAGGGGATTTGTGTTGATTCCCACCTTCCAAAGACAGACTTGGGATGAACAGGAGTAATGTTTGGAAAACTAGAAAAGAGGTAGAATTTCAAAGTTGCAAACAGTAACAGGCCTCAAAAACAATGGTTGGAGGTTGGAATAAAAAATCGTGAGTTCATTTGGATGCTGGAAAACTATCAAAGTGCTGGCCAGTGTAGGAGGACACATAACAGGGCTGCCCTGCACCTAAGGATGAGTGCCTTGTCACAGCTTTTCTGACCCAATCCTGGACTGGTCAGTGAATGTCATGAGATACCTACTAGACTAGAAGTTTGGGCTACAGGACCATCTACCTACAAGTGAGGAAATTCCTGCTGCTGCAGATGGGAATTCTGGCAGCTAGCCTCTGCTCCATCCTGCTAGTTGTGGCTGAAGTCTCCTCTGTATGCTATATAACTGAACACTCCACACTGAATGCATATCTCTTGATCTGTAGCAGCTACAGCCCTAATCTCTTGCACGTGTAAAGTGAGTGCCTTTCACATAACTCACTCATTGCCCCTATATCACACCAAAGTTAAATCTATTATTTCTGCTTCTTATGTATTTTATAAATTATAAGCTAAGACCTGGGGATAATTAATTTTTTTTCCAAGAGAAAGTATTTCTGGGATGAAGTGTTTGAGGGCAGCTGCCCTCAGTTTCAGCTGCCCTCAGCCTCAATACCAAGCCAAGAAATCAAAAAAGGGCTTGTAAAAAGCAGGGATGATTGTTCATGTATCAACTCTTAGCAAAATGCCTGAGGTCTAATTTCTGCTTTGAAAAGCAAGTCAAGCGGTATCTGCAGAGTAACGATGAGCATCTAAGATGGCACCTGTTTCTTTTTAAAAATTCTGTTTTATTTCTCTCTCTTCCTCCCTTTACCTAACTGTTCCTACCCAATCAACCCATGGCCTGATTGTAAAGTAAGGGGAAGTGTGAACAATCTCAATATCTGACTTCTAAATATTTAGACTGAGATGTACTTAGAAGGTCAGAAGATAAAATTATTGTTTATGAATGGATCAAAAATCATTTTTAATTTCACTAACTTCATTGACATATAATAACTCAAGCCCATGCTGAATCATGATTGTTTAAATTTCTTGGGCACTTTCAATCACTGACTCTTTTTAATCAGAATTCTTAGTATTTGTAAGGTGATTTCACTGAAAGCATTTCAAGTCCTTCTAGGGAGTGAATCTGAAATTTTATAGTCAAATAAATTTGAAGGATGCTGAGAAACAGTAATTAAATAGAGTTTGATATTTCCAAGAGGAGACTTCTCAGTATCTTTATTATGCTAACGGGCATGGTGAATCTCTGCAAAGAGGATGTGGGTTATAGGGTTTCCTGTGCACATTGAACTCTGGAACTCTTCTGACAGAGCACCATGGGTACCTGGGATTACAGGGAACTCACTCTGACAAAAGCTCTTCCACGTGGAAATCCTGTTATATAAAAGCCATTTTGGAAATACGGCAAGCAGAGCATTATGATAAGCTAATTTGCTGACACCATGGCCACTTTATTTCCAAAATTAAGCAGGAAATAAAGACTTAGACGTAGAGAATGGACTTGAGGACATGGAGGGGAAGGGGAAGCTTGGACAAAGTGAGAGAGTAGCATTGACATATATACACTACCAAATGTAGAATGGATGGCTAGTGGGAAGCTGCTGCATAGCACAGGGAGATCAGCATGATGCTTTGTGAGGACCTAGAGGGGTGGGATAGGGAGGGTGGGAGGGAGGCTCAAGAGGGAGGGGATATGGGGATATATGTATATATATAGCTGATTCACTTTGTTATACAACAGAAACTAACACAACATTGTAAAGCAATTATACTCCAATAAAGATATTTAAAAAAAAAGAAATTAAAAAAAGAAAAAAATCCATGACATTAAGAAAAACTAAAGAGGAACAGTTGAAATTATTTTTGATAATATATTTTCTTTAATCCAATATATCCAAATGTTACTGTTTCAATATGTACTCAATATAAAAAAGTTAATGAGATATTAAAAAAAAGAAGGAAAAAGTTTAAATTCTATTATCTAGAATGACCATTGTTTATATTTTTATATATTTCTTTCCATACTTTTCAAACATACATTTTTCATAGAGTTGAGCAATGTTTATGCAATGTTGTACCCTTAGTTTATTCTTGATTTTTTAGTATATGACTTTTCTCATTTCTTTGCATGCTCTTTATGGGCATACTTTTAACGACAGTAATATTTCAGCTGAAAAATTCATTTGCGTAAACATTCTTTTATAGTTTGGCATGTAATTTTTCCAGTTTTTACTATTATATATTCCATTGCAATGGATATCTCTCTCTCTATAAGTGTTCATAAACATTTTTCACAATTTCTGATCATTTTTTCTTAGAGTCTGTTCTTAAAAAGTGAATTATTAGAAAAAAAGGTATAACTGTCTTTTAAATCTCCTGAAAAATATTACTAAATTTTTTTTCAGTAAACTTCTTTCAATTACTCTTTGCACCAACAGTAAATACTAGAACTATTTTATCATACTGAAACCTAAATTAAATCTAATATATTTACATTCTTGATAATCTTAAACATCTTTTTTTGAATTTGTATTTCTTCTAAGATCGATTCTTTTATATATCTATTGGCCATTTATATCGTCTCTTTGGGGAGTCCTATTTTGATATTTTTGTTCATTTTTCTAGTTACTTTATCTCATTGTTGCTTATGCCTAGAAATTCCTCCTGTGCTTAGGTATTTAATAATTATTCACTTCTAATTTTTAAAATTTTTATGCTTTGATTTCTCGCTTTCCACCTCACTTTCATGGGAAAACACTCCGTTATTTAAGAGTTTGGAAAATATTCCATCCACATCCCACTCTAGAAATAACTGCTCAAAGGTGCAATGTAGCTGATTCCTGGAATAGAAATCAAGAAGAATGGGGAATTCATAGTCTTCAAGGAACCACAGTTTGAGAATTAAAATCAGCTGAACAAATAAATTTGGTCTAAATAACCTTACACCCAAATAATCTCCTGTAATTTAATTATAAAACATGCATTTACAGATGATCTAAGAACAGAGCTGGCAGAGGGGTATAAGTATCTCATTGATTATAGTACTTAAAGGTGGCATTTGAGGATTGGAGAGAAAGAGCACTAAGTAAATATGCACATTATTTTTAAATTGATTAGCCATTGCCTGCATTTACCCACAAAAAACATACTTTCTAGTTTAGTATCAAGTTTGTTTATTGAGTCTAAATCTCTTTCACAGAATCCCGAGATGGTTTGGAATTACTTTTGCCATCAGCCCTTGTTTAAATGATCACAATGATGTGGAATACTCATGACCCACTTCCAGCACCTTGACCTCTTTAGTACCTTCTTGGCTGATAGCTACATCTGAGATTTAGGAAGAGTGCCAGAATATGCCTGCACTTTTGTTTTGGCTAAATCTGGTCTTTAAATCATGATTTTTCATTACATGTGTTCATCATCTTATCAATATCTCTTAGCCCTGAAAAGTTCAATACTGTATCATAGTGTATAGTTTTAAAAAAAGACATTTAAGCAACAGTTAGAAATCCAAATATTAGTACGATGGTGTCCTAACTGCTAAAATAACTCAGCTAAAGTGACAATCAAATAATTAGATAAATTCTGAATCAAGGAATAAAGTATATCACAGATATACAAGCAGAAGAAATTAAGGGTCAGAATTTTATATCAGCAAGTCTAAGGTCCAAGAAAAAATGAATGACATCGAACAGAGCAAGTCACTATGATCATGGACTATATAAAACAACAAAACCCCAGCATTGCCAAATCTTTATATGGGAAGTAATAAATCAAAATGCACAAAACAAAAATTGTTAAAAGTGGAAGTAAAAATTGATAAAAACAAATTTGTAGTATGAAATCCTACCATACAATTAAAACTGCATGATAGAATACACACACACACACCCCACACACAAATATAAAACAAAAATGTACCTGACTAATACAATTAATGAAGTTAAATTAATTGACATATCTCAAGGATTGTACTTTGAAATATTTTGACATGTATCAAATTGTGTAGAGTATATACTTTTTCTGAGATTCCATGGACTGTTTACATAAATCACTAATTGGATGATACATAAATCCAAAATATTATAAAAGTTATGGAAAGCCGATAGGCACATAAAACCATGTTCAACGTCATCAGTCATTAGGGAAATGCTATTTAAAAGCACAGTAAGATGGCACTACACATCATAAAAATAGCTAAAAAGGAAAAAACAAAACAACAAAACCTCCCAGTACAAGTGCTGGTAAAGATATGGAGCTCTCATAAATTGCTGGTAGGAACACAAAATGACATAGCCACTTTGAAAAAAATCTTGGCAGTTTCTTATAATATTATACATACACTATCCATCGTGACCCCGATATTTCACTTCTAGGTATTTACTATAGAGAAATGAAATCCTAGGTTCACATAAAAACCTGTGCATAAATGTTTACAGAGGCTCTCTTCATAATTGCCCCAAAGTGCAAAGAACTTAAATGTCCTTCAGTGACTGAATGGTTAAACAGGCGGTGGCACATCCATTCAATGGAATTCTCAACAATAAAAAGGAAAGAACTATTGATACATGTTAAGATATAGATGAATTTAAATTACATTTTTCTAAGTGAAAAACCACCAGACCCATATTGTATGGTTTTATTTATATGAAGTTCTAGGAAAAGCAAAACTATAGAGATAGGGAACAGATGAGTGTTTGCCAGGGAGTAAAGATAGACAAGAGTTTGATTAGAGAGAAGCTGAAGGATGTTGATAGAACTGTTGTGAATCTTGGTTGTGGTGGTGGTCACAGACCTCTGCATTTGTCAAAAGCCACAGAACTAATGGCAGGTTTTACTTGTGAAAGTACGTTACAAAGAGGCAGTTATTTTATATGCCATATTTACTGTTGAATATTCATAAAATACATAATAGCTCTATTTAAAAATAAATTTCTTGGGCTTCCCTGGTGGTGCAGTGGTTAAGAATCCATCTGCCTATGCAGGGGACGGGGGTTCGAGCCCTGGACCGGGAAGATCCCACATGCCCACGTGCCGTGGAGCAATGAAGTCCGTGCACCACAACTACTGAGCCTGTGTTCTAGAGCCTGTGAGCCAAAACTACTGAGCCCACGTGCCACAACTACTAAAGCCCACATGCCTAGAGCCTGTGCTCTGCAACGAGAGAAACCACCATGAGAAGCCTGCACACCATAACAAAGAGTAGGTCCAACTCGCTGCCACTAGAGAAAGACTGTGTGCAGCAATGAAGACCTGGTGCAGCCAAAAATAAATAAGTAAAATAAATAAATTTACAAATAAATAAATAAATAAATTTCTTGACAAATTAAGAAAGAAATTAAATGTTTAAGATATAAATTTTAGAAAATACCATACATGAAAATTTATCAAAACATAAGAATGGTTGCCAAAGCTATACTCTAGGATAAATTCATGCCTTTAGAGCATTCATACTAAAAGGAAAAAAAATAGAAATGAATGTAGATTAATGAATTAAGTATTTTATTCAACATGCCCCATTAAGTCCTGAAAGGATAACATACAGAAATAAAAAAAATATATGGAATTAGAAGACAAACTATGAATTAATTCATTTAAATGCTGTTAATGTGAAAGGCCAAGTAATCAGTGAGGTTCTGGCAAATGTTATTATACAAAAAAAATTAAATAAATAAATAAAATGGAAAGAAAACAAATAGATAAATGATATATAATTATAAAGACAACACTTTATGGAGTACTACGTTAATTCTATGCTAATAAGTTGAAAATCTTAATGAGATAGCTCAAGAATGAGAAATATGAATAGGTAAACAACACTGGTAGTTATTGAAAATTTGATTAAAATATTATTTTGTCAAAGATTTGGAGCTTTGTCATTTGGGGCAGGGGAGTGAACAAATTAAGAAACAGAAATGCAAACGTTAAATAAACTGGTCCAGAATGCTAAAAAAAATAGCTACAAAGTAATTTTTAATAAATTAGCAAACTTGGATAGGAAAATATGAAAAAGAGTCTTTTTCTGCATGGCAGAAATCTCAGTTAAAATTACTTGCAAATCAAAATCAAGAATCCTGTGGCAAAGTCTTAATTAAAATACTTGCAAATTGAAATTAATTTAAAATAGTCATGTATCTTTACCAAATGAGTTTGATCCTAAAAATGAATGGATAATTTAGTATCAGGGAATCTGTCAATTCAAAGACTTACATAATCTTGATTGATGGCATACCTAGAATATTGACAATCAGAGTCATACACCTGGCTCCTCTGTCTGACAAATTATTTTCAATAATAATAATGAAATCAATCCAGTAAAATAAGACCACAAAGAAAATACAGTGAACAATTTCCTTATTGAATGACGTATATAAACATATATATATGTATGTATTTTAATAAAATAATAAAAAATAAAAAAATACAGTATAATAAGAAAAGGGGTACTTGATTAACACTTTTAAATTACATTAATACATTTTTGGAAATAAAGGAAAATAAAGAAAAATACTGACAAATATCAATATTGGTCAAATACATAAGAAACAAGATTAGAGTTCTTCTGCAACTTTGTCAATGATTTTGTTAAAAGCAATCTTTTTATATTATTTTTGTAATTTGTAATTTACAATTACATTATAATTATTTTCAGTATCAGTATAGCCATTTTCATCAATCTATGTTACTCCTACTTTATCAAAGTATAATTTTTGTAAATTATAGTTTTGAGAAGTTTCTTTCAGCACAGCAAGAGATATACAAATAGTTAAGGAAGGTCTTAAAACAGAAGGATAAATTTGAGATTCGTAAAAATCCCATTTCACTTTTCTGAAAATTGCAATACTGTCTGTCTGTGTTTCTTTGGGTTATTTCTAGTGGTTTTCAAAAGTTTTCATATTTGAAAATTTTGTGCTAAAATATCTTCATATTCAGAACATTTATAAAAAAATTCTGTTATATTTGGTAAAAACTTCTGAAGTTCAGAATTGTTCAGGCTCACTCTGGGTGCTATTTGTCTCCAAGTCATGTGATACTATGCATTCCTGTATTTAAACAGTATATTCAGTATAAATAATGAAAGCACAGTGATTGTAAAAAATATATATATAACTGAACTTAACTTCTTACTCACCCATGTGCATTGGGATTTGCTGTATAACCATCAGTTCTCCACATTAACATCCACATAATGAAATGTTTATTAAAGGATACAAAATAAAAATGTGCTAATTTGAAACTCACATATGAATTATGAAAATGCAACAGTAATAACAGCAATTTTTTGAACTCTGATCAACACAACATTTTTTCTGAGAGGAGTATTTTATCACTGAGAATTGCTGAGGCATGGTGATAATGAAAAGCAGAATGACTTATAGCTGGTTTTATTATTGTCTTTAATGAATCCCTTTCTTTCCTAGACCCGGCATGGATTGCTCTAACAGCCTACTCTTGGTACACCAATGATCTTCATAAAAAATTAATGGTGTACAATAAAATTCAATTCCCAATCCTGTTAGAGAGAGAGAGAGCGAGAGGGAGAGAGAGAACTGGGAATAGAAAGATATTTTACTCACATGGTAAAATCTATCATATATCAAAAACAAACATTTTAACACATTAGGCCTACACATTAGGCCTACACATTAGGCCTAACACATTAGGCCTAACTACAACAGCAGAAACACTTAAGTGTGCTGGTTATCACCATCAATAATTAACATAAATGTGGGAGTTCTGGAAAATGCCACGTCTAACTATACACCATTAACATTATTGTTCACTTTAGGAATCAACTGAAAAGGTACTAGAATAAAATTGGTTTGGCTAAATGTGCAGAAATAAAACTAAAATTAAAAATACACAGATTTCATGAAAATAAACAACAGCCAGTTAGAAACTGTAATGAAAAAATTACATCCCAATGACAGAAGTAACAACAAACACCAACACATGTAAAAAGTTTAATTGGAACCCTCCACGAGAATGTGTACAACCTTTATGACTAAAGCCTTACATAAATTAAAAAAAAAGGTATAAATCAATTCAGAGACAAACTATTTCCTGAATGAGAAGAGAGATATAAAGTATTGTCTTTTTACATGCATATAGACTTATTATAATTCCAATTAAAACTCTTAACTGGATCTTCTTCCCTGGACCTTGACAAAATATATAAAGTTCATCTTGAAATGAAAATTAGTTAAGACCTAGTTGAACAGGAAGTTTAGGAATGTCCTACCATATGTTAATATACATTGTAAAGCCCTATCAAGTATTATAACATATTATAATGCTATGATAGTAGAAGTAGTACAGTATTTGTATATAACAGGGTATATATCCATGAAACAGGATAGCTAAGAAACAAACACTACCATAAATTATAATTTAATATACAATAAATGCACACTTAAAAATCAAATTGGAATTAATGTTTATTAGTTAATACCTTAATTTATTAATTGTTATTTATTTTGACATGTAACATTGTATTCGTTTTTGGTGTACAGCATAGTGATTTGGTATACGTATATATTGTGAAATGATTACCATAATATATTTAGTTAACATCTATCATCACACGTAGCTACCAAATTTTTTTCTTGTGATAAGAACATTTAAGGTCCACTCTCTTAGCAACTTTCAAATATACAATGCAGTATTATTAACTGTAGTCACCATGCTGTACATATTAATGTTTACTTTGAAGCACTCATTGCGGGAAGAAATTCTGCTGTTAACAGAAGTGGAAAAAACTTGGGAAAAAGAGAGCTAGATTTAATTATATCACAAATGAGCAATTTCTCCACATAAGAAAAGGGGAATAGAAATAGAAGAACAACAACCAGTTGGATTAAAAAAATATATATTTGGAATAAATATAAAATATAAATGTTAACATACTAGCTGTATAATGAGCTTATATAAATTAAAATAAGCACCAAGACTCTAATTGAAAAAAGAGGGAATATAATACAGATATGGATCAAACCACTGTTAAGGAATATATAATCTCTTATGCATACGTTTTAAAAATATATCACAGAATACCTGAGAAAAAATGAATCAAACTCTTAATTAGCTTAAACTCTGGAAATTAAATTCATAGTGATTTTCTAATTTTCTTCTTTATATACTTTGTTACTGTTTTTTCCAAGTGGTATATAATGTGTATGTATTTTTATCATCAGAAATAGATTTTATTAAAATACCTACACCAAAATCTTTTTACTATCTCCATTTCATATAAATTTCAGAGTTTTCTGCAAATCTTTCTTCCTTCTTCTCTCTTTCTTGAGCACCTATTATTTGCAAAGCAAGATTTTAAATAGCTTAGTTCCTGAATTAGGTCAATTTCATTCCAGTGAGGACAGATATATAAACAGAAATTTTTTCTAATTTTTTTTACTAAAGATGCTTGGTACTTGAAGTTTATTTTTTAAAATTTTTTTGATAACGGGAGATACGAAAATTTGGGTTAGTGTCTTTTTTTTTCTGAATTTACTGGAAAATTAATGTAATCTTCAACTTTTTTGTAGACTGATACACTCAAGATATCTTTGAAATAAAATATACTTCTTAAAAATCTGACAAAACCCAATCTTAAAAAGAAAGATTTTTGGGCTTCCCTGGTGGCACAGTGGTTGAGAGTCCGCCTGCCGAAGCAGGAGACACGGGTCCGTGCCCCAGTCCGGGAAGATCCCACATGCCACGGAGCGGCTAGGCCCGTGAGCCATGGCCGCTGAGCCTGCGCGTCCGGAGCCTGTGCTCCGCAACGGGAGAGGCCACAACAGTGAGAGGCTCGCATACCGCAAAAAAAAAAAAAAGAAAGATTTTCATAATTTTAAAGTCGTTTTTCCTGTGATTTACTAGAGGAAACAGGTAGATTGCCTCTTATCAGATGCTTTCTATGACATCTGATCAGAGTAATAACGATGTAGACATGACTAGTGTTTAAAATGAACAAGTACTTTTTGTAATTCTTAATCCTTCTAGGTTGATTCTTATTTTTACCAAAATTATATAGGCACATGTTTTAAAGGTATGATACAAAATCTTGTTAAGAAAAAGCAGAAGTCCTCTCTATTTTCCAAGCCCACAGATTCCTATGAGGGCCAGTGGCTCTGTGGCCGGTCTCTCTCTCCAGAAAGTTTCCAATAATATTCCCTGGGGCTGGAAGCCCACTTTCCATACTCCTTTCAGAGGTGCTATCACCCACTATCTCCAAGAAGGACCTGGCTCTGGACTCCTTCCATGGTCTCGGGGAATCTTTCTGTTCCATCTTGTGGTTCCTGCCCATCTCCCTTCAAAAGCATTTAGTCTCTCTGCATCTCTGACACACCTAGCATAATCCCATCAGTGACATTAAGTTACAGGCCTAAAAAAGCCAGGAAGGTTTTCTTTGTCTGTCATTAAACACAATCATCCCCTGAAGGAGCAGTTCACACAAAGAACTGCCTATCCGTTTGGAATGGGGAAAATTAAGAGAAGAAAATCATAAATGGCTCTCCTTTTTCTTTGTTCTGTTAAAATAGCAAAAGATGCAAACAAAACACAACAGAAAGATCAAAACAATAATGGTAATAGCCACCTTTTACCATGGCCGTGCTTTGCAATCCACAAAATGCTTGATGCTGAAAATACATTTTATCCTTTGAACCATTCTACACTATATCATGTATGTCCTGTTGTTTATGCCCCATTTGCAGATGAGGAAGCTGAGGTTTGAAGAAGCTAAGCAACCTCCCCAAAGTCACACTACTAATAAGTTAAGAAGATGGGATTGGAAATTATTCTATCCAACCACATGCCAAACAGCCTCCAGATATATACATTTAGTAGATGCTAAATAAATATTTGATGAAAGAATTTATGACAACAAACACATAGCTTATAGCACATGGCAGTGCTGCTGTCAGATAAGCATTATTGTGAGTGCTTTTGTTGGAAAAGAGCATATTGCTGTGAGTAGACAGAGGGGATGGTGGAAAACGCACACCAAATAAGGTTTATGTGGGGTCAGGCTTGCACTGGAATAGAGCTCTGTGGGGTAGAGTGGTGTGGAAATACAAGAGCATGCATGTGTGATTGGGGCCCAGCACCCCTGGTTAGAGATGAGGGAGGGGAAGGAGGGAGAGGAATAGATATGTATATAAGAAATCTATAATGCATATATGGTCTATAAATGTATATAAATCCACCTCTATATGCGTATAGGCTTCATGTCAGGTGAAAAGAATTAACTCTTATCTACTGCTTATCATTCACCAGGCATGTTCTAAACAATTTATATCTATTATCTCATTTAATCCTCAACAACATCATTATTATATAAATACTATTATTAATCCCCATTTTACAGAGAATTAAAATATAGAAAAGTTAAGTCATTGGTCAAAGTTGCCCAACTAGTAAATGGCAACTGCAATTTGAATCCAGGTCCTCTAAGAAAAGGAGATGTATTTGAGAGAAACTGGAAGCTTCGCTCTAAAAGCAAAGAAAAATACAGCACTGACAGATCTTGACAATTACCATGTGTGCTGCAAAAGACTTCAGAATGTTCTTTGACCCTAAGTTCAAGAGAAAACGCTTGATAGAAAGTATATGTATTTAATGGAATACAATTTAGACTTTATTAATAGAGTAGATTATCAAGAATTGGGTGGAAATTGTCCTATTATAATGGTTGATCAGAAAAATCTAGGACTGTTTTCATTTCCTTCCCGTCTCCATGATTTAAAAGACATGTAGAGAAAGTTCAATAAATTCTTGGGAGATCACTGCAGGTTGTGAGCGTGTTCTAAATCATTTCATTAGTTCAGGAGCGCTTGAAGGAAATCTAAAAGCTTTCTATTACACAGAATAAAATTCAAAGTCCTCGTCCCTAAGTAATTCAGTTTCTGGCTCGCTTCACTACATTTTGCCCTAACTCTTCCTGCATTTCACTGGGGTTCTAAGCTGCTTGTCCTTAAGCGAGTCAAACACCATTATGCCTCAGGGTCTTTGCACTGCCTAAATGTTCCTCCCCAGAGTATGTATGTGGCTTACTCTCACTTTACTTAATTGCCACTTCCTCGGAGAGCCCTTCCTTGACCAGAAAAAAATAAAAATAAAAATAAATATAAAACAGCACCCATATTACTCTCTATCCTCTTATTCTATATGAATGTATGCATGCATGCATGTATGTATACATACGTACACACATAAATTGCCTTTATCACCATCTGATGTTATTTCTGTATTCATCAATTCTTAGTCAGTCATTACAGTTTTCACCACTAGAATATGAACTCCGTAAGGACTGGGATTGTCAGTTTTGTTCATTGCTCCACCCCCAATCCCCAGAACTGTGTGTGGCACACAGTAGGCTCACAATAAATATTTCCTGAAGGGGGCTTCCCTGGTGGCGCAGTGGTTGAGAGTCTGGCTGCCGATGCAGGGGACGCGGGTTTGTGCCCCGGTCCGGGAAGATCCCACATGCTGCGGAGCGGCTAGGCCCGTGAGCCATGGCTGCTGAGCCTGCGCGTCCGGAGCCTGTGCCACGCAACGGGAAAGGCCACAACAGTGAAAGGCCCGCGTACCACAAAAAAAAAAAAAAAAAAAAAAAATTCCTGAAGGAATAAACAACTGATTAAATGATCAGCCTGGAGAAAGGAAAAATGCAGTAAGGCTAATCATTATCCTCAAATATTTGAATTGCTTTTGCACAGAAGTGTAATTTGACATAACCGGCAATAGCACTAAATTACTGGTGAGCCTAGTTGAGCACAAGATGAGGAAGGATTTTGTAACAGTCCCAGCTGTCAAAGATGAAGTGCACTGTTACAGGGAGTGTTTGTTTCCTGTCACCAAAGATATTCAAGCAGCGTCTGCCTAATTTCTCAGTTAAGATTTACAGGGGATCATGCTCAGACTAGAGGCACTTTAAGCGCTGGTTTAATCCCCAGTCTTTTTGACTGGATAGAAGAGGAAAATGGCTCCCACAGCACAGTCAAGCCATAATGTCTTAGGGCTGACAGACATGAGAGAACTTACAGAAAATGAAGTTGAAAGCTAGGAAGTGATAGTATGCCTTGCGAAAAAGTCCTCTGTGGCCATCCACTGACCACAAAGTCCCAGCTCCTCACTCAACAACAAATATTTATTGAGCTCCAATTATGTACCAGGCACTGTTTTCAATCCTGAGGTTACAGTAGGAAATGAGATAAACAAGGACTTTCTTCTCACTGGAATCCCATCTATCATTTGTAGATGACTTACGTACGTGTGTATAAGTGTATGTGTATATTTATATTGAGCTTATGAACAGGATGAATATATCAAATTATGAGTGGTGACAAAAGATAGAGTCAAAAGATAGAGAATAAAATGTAGTGACTGGGATGCAATGTTTTCTCTGTTTACAAATTTGCATTCTTTTGGACTTTGAATGATTACACCAGTGACAGCAATTGGTCAACCAGAAACCAGGAGTCAGCTGAATTTTTGCAGGATATTTATTCATACATTAGGGTGGTCTTCCAGGAAACAGAACAACAAACAGAACATTTTACAAGCAGTGTTATAGAAAGATACACAAAGAAGCATTCTGGGTGGAAGTAGAAACTTTTGGCCTCACACAAGGAAGTCTAAATGGAACTTAGGCTACACCAGAAGTTTTGACTAAGAAAGTAAATAAGAGTCTTTAAAAATTGTTTTAAAAATAATGGCTTAAGAGTCAAACCGCAAATGTTAGAATCATTTATCCTTCTAGGGAACATTAATTGGAATAAAATTAAAAGTACTTTTCATTAAGAATATTAGTGATATCTACAAAAAATCTATAGGCGTGATGTGACTTGCCCTTGGCCCCTTTTTGAAATTTTGGAGTGCAGTTTTTTTTTTCACAATGTTGGTCTGTATCACTGTTATTTTGTTAGTGGGGGTGCTAAACACCATATAAAAACGGACATTCCACACAGTGCAGAATTTTCTGCTTCTTACAAAAATTTCTAATTTCCTACTGGACATTCCTGTACGTGAAAAACCAAAACTAGATTCTAAACCCATTTAGCATAAAAATACCAAATATTTTGACATTTTTATACACACTGATTTCTCCACTAATGCATTTATTTTGTAAGTCAAAGGATGATGATACTAATTTTGTTTTTGTCCAAGATTTTAAGAGGCACCCTTTTCCATTTTGATAAATAATATGACTGATGGCAGTGTAAGTGTACATTTTAGGCTGTTGCATTTCTGGTGATGTAAACTTCTGACCATTTCTGCTGTACCTATAAATTACTTTATAATATTGATTTTATACTGATGTTTTGGAAACTATGAAGGTGGGTAGGATACATTATCTAAGAGTTTTATTTCAAGATAGAAAAAGACACATTACAAGATATTTAGCAGGAAAGAAAGTGTGGAGTCTGCCAGGGCTGAGAATGACAGGCCAAGACGGTAAGTTATGTTTGTGAATCCTGGGTTTGGTGAAGATAACTAGATGGGCTCGGGTATATTTTATTTTTTATTTTTACTTTTGACCACGCCACGCGGCTTGCGAGATCTTAGTTCCCTGACCGGGAATCGAACCCGCATCCTCAGCAGTGAAAGCCCCAAATTCCCACCACTGGATTGCCAGGGAATTCCTACAAGTGTATTTTAGAATGCATTGACTTTGCATTCCAGCTCCAGTACTTTCTAGCTGCAAACTTGGGCAAATAAATCTCTTGGAACCTCAGATTCCACATCTATAAAGTAGAAACGTAATTCCCACTATAGGAGATAATGGAATTGTCGTTACACAAGACTGGGGACAGGCCTGGTCCATAGTTAGCCCTCAGGGGTCACTTCCTCTCTCTGCCTTAGAGCTAAGATTTCATTTTGAAACTACCTTTTAACTCTAAATATTTACTTTTCTGTAATGAAAAGTATCCCAAACATAATACACCTACACTTAATTATAAAATGTCAACTGATGCTTAAATGTAATATACAGGAAGAATAAAATGAAAACTATTTTAAAATATTATATATTTAAATATATAAAGACTTGAGTCTTGCTTTAGTAGATGAAACAATAAAATAGTTGTTTGAACTTACTAGAAATGAAAATATTGGAATTTAAGAGACGTGATGTCAGAAGCCATTCTATTGAAAAAAACACATTGAAATAAAAGAGCAGACATTCAGGGAGATAGGAACATGTAAAGTAGTGTAAAGTGATAAGAAACTGGGACATTAGCACACTATAAGAGAAAGAGGATGGTAATAAGTGTTTGGATAAGAGTTCAAGTTTAACTGAAGACAGGATACACAAGAAAAATGACCAAATATTGAGGTGGAGAAAATGAGGAACTATTATAATCTTCCCAGTGAGCATGTAAATAATGCCCTCAGGAGCCCTTTGGGTTGCCATCTGTTCTAGCCTACTTTGGGCAGCCTTTCTCTCTAATAATTTAGTGAGGACCATTCCAAACAATTACCATGTGTCCTCAGTAATAATAAGTAAAATACGACCAAAACGAAAATTATCCAATCAGTACTTGCATTTTCCTTTCCATTTTATTTTACTATCAGTGTATAACATTTAGATTATACATTGGCTACAGTATAGAGTAGCAAGTCAGTACTTCAATAATTTCAAGACAATGTCTTTACTCAAGTCAGACTTCCCTCTCCATGTTGAACTTTCACTAAATTACTGGTATTTTCCTGTAAGTTCTTATAAAAACTCTTCAGTATTGTTATGTGCTAAAGAATGCCCAGTTTGTATTTATCAAGGTTGAGTCTGGTGGTCATTCAAAGATGATGTGGGGCCCAAGACAGTTCTTCCTTGGAAGGGACTCCTGTGTGGGTCTTCCTACTAAATGTCACAGCTCTGTAAATTTCCAAACTCTAGGGACAGCATTGTGTTCTCTGAGGTTTTCTGTGCCTTAGTGTTACACCGACCAGGGTTCTTGGCCTCCTTAATCAATAGAAATTGATAAGAGGCCAGATAAGAAGTTCAGGCAAGGCTTTATTGGGGCCCCTGCTGCAGCAGAAGGGAACAAAAACAAGTAATGGGTTCCCTTGCTCACTCCCTAAGGGAGGCAAGCTGGTTCCTTATCTGGGGTGAGGGTAGGGTCAGGACCAGGTGTCGGGCCAGAGTGGGGGCTTAGGTGGTTTGTCCACCCCTTTGGTGGTGTCGAGTGCAGGGGGTATGTGCTGTACCCTGCTTTTGCTCCCAGCTCTTCAAAAGTGGCAGTTGGGTTTTTGGTCTTTTTGTATTTTGTTGTCCATAATTTGTCCCAACTGCACATGCACACAGTTAGTTTTAGTCCCTTATGGTTTCTTTGTGTTTTGTTGCTTGAGGAGATGTTTGTCCAGGTGCAAGCCCTGCAGCAGAGGGTCCCAGGTCCCTGGTCCCAGCCTGTCTCATTGGAACATTGGGGGTGGGGGTGGGGGTTGGGGAGGAGAAGGAAATGGATTTGGTGTTCTTCTTCCCAAATACTTGGTTCTAGAAAAGTATGAGAATGCGGAGTTAAAACAGCTACCTAATGGTACAGTATATGTTTCCCAAGAAGACTGATAATGAGAACTTCAGTAAACTGAGCCGAGAAGGTACACAGTATACCCTCCAAATTACAGAAGGACAGAAGCATGATACTCTATCTCTGTATGAGAGAAAACCAATTCTCACTTCCCTGAGTTTCTCTGAAAGGCTTCTTTTTGTGGTTTTGTGATAGGATCAACCTCATATTTTAATCCAAGTAAGTATATTGGCTATTTAACTATTTTTCAAGTAGCAATACTCTATTGCTATCATCTATAGCTCTGCTCAGTAAGTAAAAAAAATCTTACAGCTAGTAGGAGACTCTCATTTTCACAGTAAATGAATTGTCACATATTCACACTTTCATGGAAATCCCTCCACCTTCTGGTTGTTTCTCTACATCAAAGCATCCAGACGATAATTTTGTTTCAAGAGTTGCTTTATAGACTCATTTTACATTTCAGATGAATTTGCTATAGGATGATTTAGTTACTTACAGACGTCAAGTAATTTGTATGGTAGAATCATATCTTGGAATAATTCATAAAGTTCCATGTTTATTTTTCATTGTCTCAGTGTATCTGATTTGTTGTGAAACTCGGATTTCTCGGCAAAAATATAAATCTCATTATAAGTGTCCACTGAAGTAAATATGACAGCTCTGTTTCTCATTATTGTGCATGTGCAGGTTAAAGATATTAGCCATAACATTTGGTGAATGTCCTCTAGGGGATTTCAAAGTTTAGTATGTTTCAAGTAACTTGCAGAATAGCATTTGTTTATGGTTTATCATGTGTATAGGAAATAATAAATACAGCTGACCATCATGTACATGGTGAATTAAACTGAAGCTACATGATATATACAAGGTGTCATGTTTTGGCTTTTGATAAACTTAAAATGAAGTTAACATGTCAAAATCAATATTTCAAAATATATCATTTTAGCTAAACATTTAAGTCTTTTAGAAAATATTTTGGTAGGTGTTAAACAGCATTATAGCTTTTTCTTAGATAAGTTTCATAAGTATTTCTCTGTAGAATTTCAAAATTACTTATAGCAAGAGTTAAACTGTACATTTACTAGATTTTAAAGGGCAAGAAAACGAAATTTCAGTAAGTTATGTAATTTATAAAATTGTTAATAAAAGTATTGGTATTCCATTTATTGAATAGCTGTTGAATTATAACGATCTGCTGTGAGTTTTTGGAGTTTGGAAAACAATGTAATCTCTTTGTAGAACTCACAACATCACTCTCAAGGAAAAAGGCCATCATAAAAAGGAAATTGCTTCTAGTTTAAATATACAGTCTTAAAAGTGAGTTCACAGGGCTTCCCTGGAGGCGCAGTGGTTGAGAGTCCGCCTGCCGTTGCAGGAGACACTGGATCGTGCCCCGGTCCGGGCAGATCCCACATGCCGCGGAGCGGCTGGGTCCGTGAGCCATGGCCGCTGAGCCTGCGCGTCCGGAGCCTGTTCTCCGCAGTGGGAGAGGCTACAACAGTGAGAGGCCCGTGTACCGCAAAAAAAAAAAAAAAAAAAAAAAAGAGTTCACAAATATGCATAATCTGTTGTAGCTATAAAATTGTATAACTTTATGATACTATATCTTCCCTCAGCTGATAGTTGTTATTTTTAATTTAAAAAAAAAACTCGCTCTCTTCAGATTGATCAGAGGAAAGAAAACCTGACAACGTTTTTATTCAATTATCCAAATCAAAATTCGATTGATGAGGCATGGTGACAGCAGTGCAGTTAAAAGGACTGATAAATTATCAGTGGACCATCTCCAAACTCTGCTTGCAAAACTTCTGGATGCAAAATCTTAGCGGGGGAAGTAGCTTAATAGAGAAGACAGAGCAATCAACTCCTTGGCTCCTGCTGTGTGCAGATAAATAAGACAACGTTTTATCCAAAGGGTGGGTGGGAACATCTTTAAACAAAAAACAACTCATCCTGTAGCATAAATGCTGATTCCTTTGTAGGCTTCTCCCTCTGTCCTCTCTCAGTGTATGTGTTGGTAGAGATGGAGCTACTGAGGGTCAAGTTTGACATTTTATAAAAAACCTGGTAACTGATACCTAATTAAAATTCAAGGACAATTTTTTTTTTACTTAAACAGAAGTATGATAATGTGAATTTTTAAAATATTCAGAGAATTCAAATTTCCTGCAGAATATTATTTAGGGCAGGATATTAAGAGCCATGAAAATCTGCATTTGAATCTTGGCTCAGACAGTACTGAAAAGCCTTGTTAATTTATTCAGCATTCATTTATTAAGTGAATACTATGAATCAAAGACTGCATTTGATATGATAGAACACCAAATAAATAATTTCTATTTCAAATTATATTTTTCTCAGAATATCAGATTACTCCACTGCATAGTATAAATAATACTTCTTCCATTTTATTAAATAAAATAATTTTGTAAAGTCTCAGCTCAAAACTAGTACCTAATTTTTGTTATTAGAATAAAAAAATTTCACCAAAGTAGAAACTAGTCTATTATTCATGTCTGCTTTTCAGCTATTAAGGTTGAAATAACAAAGCCTGAAAAACAAATCTTATATAAAAAATTCATCAGGTGCTCAAATTATCTTCAGTAGCAACTTGACTTATTACAAACCCTTTTATCTAAACATAATTTATATTTTTAGATTTATATGTATATATTTTTACATTTTATTTGTTTTTTTGGCTGCGTTGGGTCTTTGTTGCTGCACACGGGCTTTCTCTAGTTGCGGCGAGTGGGGGCTACTCTTCGTTGCGGTGCTCAGTAGTTGTGGCTCGCGGGCTCTAGAGTGCAGGCTCACGAGCTTGTGGCGCACAGGCTTAGTTGCTCAGAGGCATGTGGGATCTTCCCGGACCAGGGATCGAACACATGTCCCCAGCATTTGCAGGTGGATTCTTAATCAACTCACCACCAGGGAAGTCCTTTAGATTTATACTTATTTAAATTTTATTTACAGCTTTCATTATTCCTAAATGATTGTGCTTATAGAAGAACCATCTCGTTCTTTAAATGCAGTCTAACCAAAGTGAAATTCATGACTCTATATATTAGAGTCATGCAGAAAAATATAAATTCTGCCCTTGGGAGAAAACATTACATCAAGCACGATCAAATGATTATGCCAGTATGCAAGTTATTGAAGTTTTTGCTCCAAATGCCATTATAGAGATGTATACTTATGCTTTAGTTGGCTGTATTTCTTGACTTCAGAAATGTATTAATTTATACAGTTTGTAAAATACTTAAATGATTAACTATTTAAAGGAAACTTAAAAAAAACTATACTTGTTCCAAGCATTCCAATGAACCAGCCAGTCTGCTTTAAAAGCTAATCATTTATCAGTGAGCCTAAAAATCATGTATCCCAACTGAGGATACTCAAAGAAAAAGTAGAAAGGTGTTTTTACATGGTAGAATGTCATCATGTAAATCATTTTCTTTTTTAATTTAATAAGCCTATGAAAAAAGACTTTGGAAAAGTATTACTTTATTTTTATTTTATTTTTTGGCTTTAAAGTTTTCATAAAAAGTGGTATCAATGGCCAGGGAATAGATTTAATGATATTTATTCTTAGGAGACTACCTCTGGTACAGGGAAGCAGATTTTAGCCTCATAGCAAAGAAGTAATTAGATGAATGAGGAAAAATAACTCTTTAATGTTGATATATATTATTTTAGCTCAAACATTTAAAAAATACATAAATAACATATTTTTTCTCTAACCTTGACAGACTAACTGGTCTTAAACTTATATCTTCAATATTAAAAAACAAAATAAAACAAACTAAAAAAACCTAAGAAACTGGGAAAAAAATATCTGAGGCAACTTTTCTAGGCATTGGATGTCGGGCAGTGGAGGCTTATAATCTCCAAAGGAATGGGAAACACACAGGTGAGACCTACCCCTGCCCTGATTTTCTGTGTGGAGCAGTTTGGAGGCCTTAATGCAGGAAGGTGGAGTCTAGGCTGAGAGCAGCAGCCTGGGAAAAGGAGGTGTTTGAGGTCTGGGGCTCCTGGGGCAGCTGCAGTTTTCAGGGAAAGGTAGGGTAGATGAGTGAGCTGTGTGGAGGCACTGAGCTCCCCTCCAGAACTTGGTCAAGGGTTGGCCTCTACTTGTGCAGGTTGAGGCTCTGGGGAGAGACTCGAGAGCAGCTGCCACTGTTGAACCAGAGATCAAGTCCTGGGTGGCACGGGAGATCCAGCCCAGCTAGTGCTGGAGAGACCTCGCCGACGTTCAGTTAGGACCCCAGAAAGGCCATACCTTAGGAGTAAGGATGCTTAAAGTAGGGCTCATACCCTAGAACTAAAGACAAACTAAGATCCACTCTAAGAAATCACAATTTCTTAATCATGAAGCCTGATAGAATTAAGAGGATTTATCAGAAATTTAATTTTCTATCAAAACAAAATTCAACAGCTTTTAAAGAAAGAAACGTACAGATTCTCTGCAATATATCATTTACAACGATGGCTAAAATAATGATATATCAATATTTTAGATGAATGAAAGAGGAGGAGTTCAAAGCAAGGCCACTGCATTCTAAGAAATATTAGAAGAAAATCTCCAGGGTCAGGCAAATAATATCACTATTGGGAAGGACATCTACACAAAATCTACAGTTAACATTCTACGGGAAGGTAAAACATTGGGTGATTTCCCTCTAAGTTAAGAAATAAGAATGCTAACCATGTCTATTCAACATTGTTATTGGAGTTGTTAGCCAGTAAATCATGTCAGGAGAAATAAAAGTCACAAAGATTACAAAAGAAGGAGTAAAACATCCTTTTTTTGCAGACACCATGAGCATGTACAAAATCCTTTTAAAAACTCGACATGATCACTAACCAAAAAATTAGTGGATTTAGTAAAGTCACAGAGTACAAGGTCAGTAAAAAATAATAATTGTATTTTCATATCCTGGCATCTAACAAAAATTGGAAAATAAAATTTTAAAACAGTATTTACTACAGCATCAAAAATAAATTTAACAAAAGATATATGACCTCTATACTAAAAAGTATAAAACATAGCTGGAATAAATTAAGGAGATTTAAACAAATGAAGGGATAGACTGACCTCACTGAAATCTCGATGTTGTTAAGATGACGATCTTCCCCAACTTGAGTTATACATTCAATGTTATGACAGTTGAAATACCAATAGCCTTAAAAAATTCTAAATTGACAAACTGCTTTAGAAATGTATATGGAAACGCAAAAGACCTAGCATAGCCAAAATGTTCTTGGAAAAAGAAGAACAAAGATGGAAGACTTGTTATATAATTCAGGATTTAGTATGAAGTTACAGTGATTAAGACAATGTGGTATTTGAGTAAGAACTGACAAATAGAGCAATGGAACAGTAGAGATGCTGAAATAAACCCACAGAATTACATTCAAAGAATTTTTGACAAAGGTGCCAAGGAGGAAAGGAAAGGATATAGGAAAGGAAAGGATACAGGAAAGGAAAGGATACAGGAAAGGAAAGGATGGGAAAGGATAATCTTCTCAACAAACGGGGCTGAAACAACTGGGTAAATATCTAGAAAAAATGAACTTCAATTCCTACCTCACACTATACACATACTAATGGATAATTATAGATGGATCCTAGAATTAAAAGAAAAAGTTAAAATTATAATGCCCCTAGACAAATATAGGACAATATCTTTATGACCCTGAAAGAACTAAGTAACTCCCCTCTCTCTCTCTTTCTGTATATATATATATATATATATATATATATATATATATATATATATATTCACATTTTACCTCAGTGTGAATGAGTTGTCTAAATCCTCCTTCTACCATGGATTAAAACATGCATGTTGGTAAGAGTGAGGCTACTCATGTGTTTAGAATAAAATTTTTTAAATGAAATAGCAACATGTGGGACTTTGAAATATATTCTTCTCCAAAAGACATTTCCTTTCATTTTATATTTTGCTGATTATTTTATATATATATATGGAAGAGGGAGATGGGGGAAGGGGAGTGGAGAGAGTGAAGGAAGGAGGGAAGTTTTATTGGGTGTGGATGGCCTATGGTAGCTTCTAGTAGGTGTCATTTTACTACATTCTGAGTTTGTTGGACTATCAGCAACCTTTATGCAGTCTCACTCTTGGTCCCCTGTCTTTTTCTTGGCCTCTGCCAAGATTGATTATGAAGCTTTAAGAAGCTTTAAGCTTTATTGATTATGAAGCTTTAAGAAGATAATGCCACAAGAAATAAAAAAGTGAAGGCACCTCATTAAAACGATATGTGATACTCAGTATGTCCTAAAAGTCACCTAGGAGATGGAATAGAAAGAAAATGGAACATGTATCAGTGAGCAAAGAAGAAGGCAAAATATCATTCTCTCCATCATTTCATATTTACCATATTTTCATTTTAGAAAATATTTAAAGCAGTCTAATTTAGGAGATAAGTTAAAACATCAAATGGAATAATAATTATTAAAGGACCTGTGGTGAACAGGTTACACTGGGAAAATTAGTCAAATATCATTCCCATAAAAACCATGGTATTAATATCTACTAGAGAAAGATTCCTAACACTTCAGCTATTGATACATTTTTTTTCAAAATGGGTCAATCTAATAGTCCTCTAAGATTTGTCCTCACTGTCATTTCTATACACCTATTTGTTAAAGTTTTGTTTTGAGTTGTGTGAAATTACAAAATGCAATTAAAAGGAAAAGGGATGTGGAACACATTGGTATTTATAAAGTTCCACAGAGGTATGGCAGCAAAAGCACCATGAAATGTGTGATCCTATAGATGTTTCTCTGGGGTAACGATAAGACAGAGAAATATTTTTTTAAATGATATAAGTAACTTGGAAGTCCAGATGGGGAGAATACCTCCAGAAGCTTTTAAAACACTATTTAATGTGATAGCTTAAAAAGACTGGACTGATTTGGTTCAAAATAACTGTCCATCTATCTTTATCTATCTATCTATCCATTTATCTATCTAAATTAGTTATATTTTATAAAATATAAAGGATTATTTTAAAATTTTTTGTAGTTATAGAATTTTCAGTATTTCTTCCCATACTTTTAATACCAAAAATGCACATTTGATAACATTATGCTTTATTAATTTAAAGATCTTTGTTTATTATTTATTTATTCTAGTCTTCCACAATTTCTTATGATTTGAATTTTTATATCCCTCAAGTTCAATGGAAGAAGTGTTTTTAAATTATGCTGTGAGATATTATTCAAGATAGATCTATCAACTTCCTAACACTGATGTTTCGCACTGAAATAATAAATTACCAAAGTACAGCCATGGAAGTCCAGAATTGACAATGCTTTTTGAAATATGTTAGTTGGCACCAGGCTGAAGGGTGGGAGGGTAAACTAGATGATCTGGAAGGTGTTCCACTGATACTTACTTATGTTTGTTTGTTGGGGGGAGGTTCAGGTCTCTACAGCCTAGAGCCTGTCAACTGGGAATCTAGAGTCAGTGGACTAAAAATCTCATTCTTACCACTGATTCATCACAAAACTTTGTTCACCAAGACTTATCAAGTTAGATTTTCAGGCTGGACTGCTAGACCTAAACCCCATTAGAGTGTTGGAGGAAGGTGTTTGTTTGCTTGTTTTTGCTTTTGAAAGAGGCTCTCTAGTCTTTGTAAAAGGTTCTATGTATGCATATGGTCTCGGATTTGGTTAATGTTTACTTCTTAATGTTAACAGTTTTGCTGAAAAAATTTAATAACAATCACTTTTTAGGTTATTCTGAATTTTAGTTATAGATTTGTATACTGTATTTAATAAAAGGCATCTATAGCCCTTAATTAATTGCATAGTATACTTTAAATGCTTAATAAGCACCACTTGTAATTATAATAATTATTTGTTCTCTGATATTTTTGTGAGCCTTTCTAGATATCTAAACCAAGTTCACAAATTGTGTTAATTTGTTTTTGTTTTGTTTTGCTTTGTTTTTGTTGGGAAAATTGTGCCATGTAGCCTACGCTTAAATAAATAATAAGATGGTATTGTTATTCCATTTACTATTGAAGGAAGAAAGAACAAATTCAGTGCTTTATTTGTGTTAAATCAAAATGTACTGCAAACATACCAACAGTGGTGTAGATGTGCCTAAATATTAGTTCGAAATTAGTGCCATTTAACTTTAAGTTCAGCTCTCTCTTTGGCTTTAAATTTAAATTGAAAACTGTAACACTTTCCTCCAAACAGTTTCTGACAGAAAATTCCTTTCTCAGTCCCTTGCCACTGAAGTGTTTTTCAAGTGTTGCAAATCTGCTCTCTCTCTGTTGCCTTTCCTCTTGAACACAATGAAGGCTAAAGTTGGCATTCTGGAAAGGAAAAATAGGTGCCTGAAAACTGGACAGAATTCAAGCCTCAGGTAGAGGGAGATGGAAAAATAGAACTATATACCCTTGAGCTCTGAACAATGTAGTTTAGTCTTGAGCACAAAAGTCGTGCTTATAATATATATTCTGGTGCTTCCTGCACAACTTCAAGCTGAGAACCTTGCATGAAATAGGTGCTCAGCAAATATGAATGAAATGCGCTTTGGCATTTGAATTTATTTGCAAGGTAGTATGTAGTGCAAAAGGTAAAACAGCATTGCTTAACCAAGTCCAAGTTTTCCTGTACATATGCATTTTAAGTCAAAGAGACCACCTCCGCTCAATTAGGACATTTTGCCCCAATTCATATTATACTTGCTTTTGATGAAATCTTGCATTTTCTTATCTTTTCATTGTTGGGAATTTGGTGGAGGGAATTTGGGACAGGGTTTTGGTTCTCACACATTTATTTTTTTAGACAGTAAATTAAGTAAAAGGTGAATGTTTCCCTGTCAATTGGGTTACATCAAGTGACTAAATAGAGACTACTATTCACAAGAAAGTCTTCTCAAACGAACTGCACCCAGAATTTTGTACCATTTGCTTGGTACCTTCTGAACATTATAGAATCTGTTTCTGAAATCTCATCTGTGTTGTCAGCTTAAATATGTGTATGTGAACTGTAAGTTTGACTTTTTGGGGACGGGTGTATTCTCCATGACACGGGGTACTGTATCTGCCACATACAAAAGTTCAATAAAATGAGAGAAGATTGAATTGAATAAAATAGAACTTTATTGATGTACATTTGATTTACAATGTTGTGTTAATTTCTGCTGTACAGCAAAGTGATTCAGCTATACATGTATATATCCTTTTTCATATTCTTTCCCATTATGGTTTATCACAGGATATTGAATATAGTTCCCTGTGCTATACAGTAGGACCTTGTTGTTTATTCATTCTATATATAATATTTTGCATCTGCTAATCCCAAATTCCCAGTCCATCCTTTCCCCACCTCCCAGCCCCATTGCAACCACAAGACTGTTCTCTATGTCTGTGAGTCTTTTTCTGTTGATAACTTTTTGTTCCTACCTTCTCTACCTCCCTTCTGTTCCCTAAACTTCTCTGCTGGAAATGGTGGCTGAATAATAAACATCCAATAAACGTTAGCTGAATTTCTCTCACTAAGTATACATCATATTAAATAAGATTATATGCATTTAGCATAATGTCTCATACATGTTAGTTATTATAATTTTATAATAATTATTATTACTACTGATTCTGAACATTCTAAGGCTTTGAGGCTAAGCTTCATAAATTCATCAGGATTCCATGATTGAATATAGAGTGTCCTGTGTGGTTTGAGTAAGAAGAAAGGAGACCCCGTAGCGTCTAACTTCTGCTCCATCATTAAGACAGTTAACACACAAACTCTGCTTTATTCTTCTGATGTTGCTCTTGGTTGACATATTCTTTTGGCATCTCTTGCTTGAAGGTATCAGGTCATGAATATTAATAAGCTTTATTAACACCTTACTCTCTATATACGCATTCAGTTTCTCTTTCAACGGGTTCCTCAACCATTTCCATGACCATCGTCCGCTCTCTTTCACTGAATGATTCTTTCCATGACTATTTTCAGCTTTAGCTGGTGTCCTTCAAAAGCAAAAAAGAAGGAAACTAGTTTAACTGGAAATGTGTGAAATGTATCTTAGCTTTGGGATTACTTTTGTTTTCACTGTGAGTTAAGAGCAATGTAGAATAAACTGGTGATGTTCATATGCTTTCAGGATTATGCTAGTTTGCCCTAGTGAACCTACAACTAGGGGTGAGAAAAGCAAAACAGAATTTCAAGTGTATTTTCTGCTTCCACACAAGAGCCATTCTTGGTGTACTTAAGTGTGATTGTAGCAATAAAGCTTGCGTTTTGCAGAGTCTAAATATTCTGTACTGTGGTGATCGACACATTAGGATTACTGAAAATGTTTCCTGGTGTTAGATATTCCAAATCACTCTGTGGTTTCTTCATAAACGAAAGACGTCCAAAGGTAAAGTGAGAAACAGTAGAGTTTTGGAATTAGAATAAACACCGAGGCAGAGGATAAAGATAAACGTTCAAAAAGAAATTCTGTAGCCTCTTGGGAACATTTCCTAAGAGGCGCTGATGTGGTCAGAACTGGATCTGAATGCATGCTTCAAGGATCACAGTAAACATGAACTTGGTTAAGTTATTTTTCTCTACCTCAATGACGTATTTTATTTTAATTGGATGTATTTCACATATAAGTAAATATAAAGCCAATTATTATTAAAACTAATAGGAAGCACAAAACTCCTTATTTAAGTCAAAGTGTTTAGACGAATGTTGTCAGAAGATGAGCTAAACAGAGCTTGTGAATAAAATTCTGGTTCAGTTTGCTTGGTAGTTTTTCATTGTCCTCCCTGGGGAGGTGGTGTCCTGGGAATTTAGGGGGCTGTAGTGTGGTGAGGCCAGGTATGACCCACTCAGCTGAAATGCATGAGGGCATGTGGGCTGTGTTGTAGTCTCAGCTTCTGGTCTCAGCGTCATCAACGGCCAACTTGGAGGAATACATCAAAATAGGAAAAACAAAATACTTCTATGGGAAAAGTGAGTATTCTCAGATGACCCAGACAGCAGGACTTTGAGGAGAGAGCAGGAACTTCATAAATACATGTAAGGAAAGCTACTTCTGGGTCCAAGTCTGGCTCAGGTTCACCTAGACTTTGTCAGAGTCAAAGGATGGTTTGAACGGGAAATGGGATCTTGTGATGTTAGTCTTAAGGTATCTTTCTGTGGAGTCGCATGGCTCCAATATGGACTGTTTGTCGCTGTGTCCAGAGCACAGCTGTCATCCTGGGATCTCCCTTCATCATCATTCTGTGAATTATCTTTGTTTCTCCTCTGTCAAACCTCCTCTTTCCTGTAGCTTATGCCTTCATCTTCTTTCTGGCTGGTATGTTTTTTGCTTTTGTTTGTTTGTTTGCTTTTTGACTTTTTACTTGTGAAGCATTTATTTATTTATTTTTATTTCTTACTTTTTACTGTAGGTCCTTGTTGATGATCTATTTTAAATATAGCAGTGTGTACATGTTAATCCCAAACTCCCAATCTATCCCTTCATGCCACCCTTCCCCCCTGGTAACCATAAGTTCATTTTCTAAGTCTGCTTCTGATTGTAAATAAGTTCACTTGTATCATTTGTTTTTTTTTTAGATTCCTCATATAAGCGATATCATATGATATTTGTCTTTCTTTGTCTGACTTACTTAGTATGATGTTTTGATGGAGCAAATTCTTCAGGAAATTCCAAAGAAATATTTTTTGGGAATCAAATTTTGGACACCTTGCAATGTCTGAAAGTATCCTTATTATACCTTCATATTTGATGGATAATTGAATCGAATATAGAATTCTAGGGCGGAAATAATTTTTCATCATGATTTTGAAGGCATAGATGGCAGTGTTGTTTTTGAGAAGTCTAAATCCATTTTGATTCCTGATCCCTATGTATGTATGTAGCTTGTATTTTGTGTCCAGAAACTTGTAGAAACTTCGCTTTGTCTACAAAGCAGACATTTTCAATGCTGAGACTTTTGCACTTGGATCAGTGAACTGAATTATTTCTTTGATGATTTCTTCATTGTTTCCTGATCTCTCTTTATGGAACCACTATTATTAGGGCTAATTCTGAACTAATGCTTTTTTTTCTTTCTTTCTTTCTTTTTTTTTTCAGTCTTCCTCTCCTATTTTCCATTCCTTTGACTAATTGCTGTCCTTTTTGAAAATTTCTTCAACTTAATCTTTCAAACTGAGATTGATTTTCAACTTCATCTCCAAGAGATGTTTTAGCATTGAGTATTTGTCTTTTACAGCATCTTGTTGTTTCACGGGTGCAAAAGCTTCTCTTGGCTCTCAAAAGATATTATGGTAGTTTTTAGTAATTTTTTTTCTTTTTATGAAATACCTACAAGTTCCTTTTAAAAAAAATCTACTCTTATCTCTATATTTAAAGGGAGAGAATTTTCTCAGCTATTAGTGATCTTTGCTTGTCAGCTCTTATTTAATTGCAAGAGATTAAAAAGCTGATTAGAAGCTCTTAGCATATGGGTGGAACTTGATATTATTTTTTATCTAAGATATTCTTGCTTTGCTATTTTGTGGAGACTTATTCTTTCTTCTGGGAATGGTCAGATTTCAATGAGAGGACCCTTTCATTCTCTTATCTGGAAGGCACAGGCCTGGGTGTCAACATTCCAGAAATTGAGTGGAGAAAGAAGCCCAGAACTCAGCATTTAGTATGCATGGGTTGATCTAGTTCCTTTGTTTCCAGAATACTACATTCTCAACTGTGCTGGTGATGCCAGTTTTCCAGAAAACTTCCAAATTTCTGCTCATGTGGCCAGAGCACTCATTAGCACAGATGTAGAGGGTGATCTACGGATCCACCAGCTACTTAAACATCTAATACTCAAACATTCTTATTTTAACCCCACACTCATACCTGCTCTTCGTACTCACTTCTGGTACTAGGTCTCACCAGTTCCTGCCCATTTGGAGGAATATGTGGTTTAAATGAGGTTGGTATTTAGCTTTTCCCATTGCTGAATTTGTCTCTTTATGTAACAGTACATATGGGCTCGTTGGATGGATTATGAAGTAACATTGAGAACAAGTCCAACTATTAGCAATAAAACCATCAAAAAACAGACCATCTGATAATTAATATAAAATTGGATTGGAGACTCAGGAAGCTATTAAATTTGAATCTAAAATGAGATCATCTGAGCTGGATCTCAGAAGACTTATTGTTCTTTCCAGGTGTGCATCTTAAGAATCTTGGAGGATTTGTATAATTTGAACTCAAAACCAGATACTGCTCAATGATTCTTCTCAGAATTTTGCTCTGAGTTTTGTGGCTGGCCTGAAATCCCAATACAAAGGAAAAACCCAGGAGTGTGAAACCAGATCAACAAAAATATGAGACTTTTCACATGAAAACTCTGTGACCTGAGATCACTAAGGGTCCCTTGACTCTACAATGCGGTCTCATTCCACAAATGTGGGAAGGTCATGTGATTTCTTTATTGATTCTGGCACTTGTTACATCTTTATTAAATCTAGCACATGTTCTTAAGTAGGTCTCCAATTTTAGAAAACCTTTTTTAATACAATGTATTGACTGATCTAACTCACAGTTTTAATAATGTGCTGTAAAGAAATGTTAAACAGGTCATGTATTATGCATTCCAGTTTCTATCTGTAAATACTCAGGTGGATGAAATGAACTTTCACTTTCAAGGATGATGTTAGAAAAACATACCAAATAAAAGCAGTTCTAATAAATTTTTTCTAACAAAAAAGAAATTAACTAAAACAAAGCATATTTCTGAAAGGAGCAACTATTTTCAATATTTTGGGAAGAACATCAATAATATTATGAACATGTTATCAAAGACTTATATTACATATACATATTGTAGAGGAATGAAATTCATGTTTTCATGTAAATAGAGAAAAATTAATCAGAATGTATAAATTATTATATTATAATCAAAAGTGCATAAATATTACCATCTACAATTTATTCTGCAAATCATTCTAAGTACAATTCTATTGATAACCATAAAATGGACCAATGTTAATTTTTCTATTACCTTTTTCTCCTTCCTCAAGAATAATATGTCCATTGAAGAATCAGAGATTCTATTAGTCCAGCCTATGTCTTTAAGTACCAGTATAGCTAGTGGAAACAAAATAAATATAAGACATTAGCATTCTAAGTTATCATTATTTATTTGAATTCCTTTCAAAGAAGAAAGGGAAAAAGAAATATATCATTAGGAAGAATACTATTTCAAAACATGGGCAAGACTCATCCAAGAATAAATGGTTGAATTGTAAATCAACTAGACTTCAATTGAAAAAAAAAAGGAATAAATGGTGGAGGGGTTTTTGCTTAAGCTGGATTAATGGGGTCTGCGTTTACTCTCCCTCCTGAAACAAACGAACAAACAGAACCAGAATCAGACATATATGCCTATATTTTTACAGTATTCATTTCCCATGTATATTGACCACCTACTGTGTGCCAGAGACTGAGGTAGGAGCCGAGTATCCAGTAATGAACCAAGCAAAGCTGTTGTTGTGAAGCTTGAAATCTGGTGCTGGAGGCAGACAGCTAGACGCACATGGTAGGAAGCAAACATGGGCCACCAGTGGCTGCTTGTGGTTCTTGCCTAAGCAGAACAGATAAATCAAGTACCTTTATATTAGGTATAGCGTATATAGGTAATACATCCATATACATCATTTTATTCCTTTTCCTGAAAACCTGTAAAACCATGTAACTGTGTTTCTAATAACTTGATCCAGTTTCAAGTACCAAACTTCCTGTACCAAACTTCACTGATGCAACCCATCAGGCAGAAAAAAATGTAGAGTTTGCTTTTGTTTCAAAATGATGGATTGAACCACAGATTGAACTTGAGTGAACTCTATAAAAGTTATCATACTGATTTAAAACTTAAAGGAGCTCATGTGAGAAAGACATTTATTTATTTGTTCAGCTACAGAAATTCTCATTTCCTTTCTACTATGCAAACTGTCTTAAACTTCCTTCATTTTCCCCCATAGAGAAATTCTGTACACATTTAATGTCAAGTTTTCTAGCTTTCCTCTTCTCCATTAAGTATAACTATTCTTTTTTCTGGACAAGATGTTTCTGAAATTCTCCAAAATGAGCAGAGTACACTAAGAATGTGATATGAAAACAATCTTTTTTTTTACTATGTAAATAAAAACATGCAAACCCTAACTATTGATACACTTAGGGTGAGTGGTTTCACTTTGACATCATGTGTATCATGGCATCGAGAGATCTCTAAATTATAACCAAAGCAAGTGAGAACAGATTTCAGGCTCAGGGAAGAGCTATTAAGGGGATAATAGACTTTTGATGTCTGTCTTTTCACAGTAGCACAATGGCTAATTCCTGTGACCCCTGAACTTTTAGTGTCTCCTAACCAAGTATTGGCATTAATCTACTGCTCATCTGTCACCTATCACATTTGGGAGTCCCAGTCTCTGTTTTCAATTATCAGTCATTAGAGAAGGCCTTGAGCAATTTCAGAAGAAAACTCACAAAACCTTTGACCTGTTTTTGTCAGATAACTGCAAGTATTCATTGTAGATAAACTATCATTTCATTGTACCCAAGTATAAAGGAAGGTTCTTTGCTGTATATCACTTACTGTAACCTCTATCACCTTCAGGTGGTTAAAGATGGACTGTTTTATTTTACTGATGGAGCAGAAGGATTCACAAAGTCATTCAGTGAAATCTGGTGAGATTGGAATGGTTGACCTCTAGCTGCCAGGCAATCTACAAACCCCACAGATTTTTCCACTGAAGAAAACATGAGATAAATATTTACCAAAAGGTGATTATCAGATAGTTGTGTTTTTACATTGACTTCTTGTAGGTAAACACAAACTTTCTCAAATATTTATACATAGTGTAACTGAAATCCATTATTTACATACTAAGCATATCTACTCATCATTAAGTACTCATTTTTTATTACGCAAAATGAATTAATCAGGTACCATCCTCTGTGATTATTAATTCTAAACTGATTTTTGAAGTTTAACATTAATATCCAACCCACAAAAGATGAATATTTGCTTTAAATTCTAATTAATTATTTCCTGTATAAAATGCCTATAATCAAAAAAATAACAAAATATTTCCTATATGTCAGGATGTATTGTTGTCTTCAGGGATAAAAGTAAGTGACTTTCAGACTCCTTTAAAGAGGAAGTATGTCAGAACCAGCTAATCTGATTGGATTGGTGAATAATATATGAATGTCAAAAATGTGTTCTCTACCTTGTAGATGTGAAATATCTAAACAAGGTATCAAGTAAATACAATTATTTTCTAACTACCCACTCTTGTAAAAATCTAGACTGATTTTTTTAATGCTACTATAACACTATGTAAAAATTATATAGCTATAACTAAACAAATAACACAATTAAAAACTATAACACTATAACAAAATTATATAGCAAAATTAAAAAACCAAAAAATTTTCTCTTTAATTTTGTTATAACAAAATTAAAACACTATAACAAAATTAAAAAATGGTAATAGTCATCACCTTTATTAATATATCTATATTCCAGATAAAGAAATTGACATTTTGATCATCAGCGTGGCTACGTTTTAAGCCAGGTAGCAATTTTTTACAATTAAACTTTTATTGACTATTTACTGTATTAAAAGTCCTGTTTGTTGTATATGTAGAAATACAAAGGTAAGAGATAAAACAAAAAGAAAAACATGGATATTCCTATGAAGTATCTTACTCTATGGGATTAATCTAAGGTGACATAATAATTACAGTGCAAATAGAAAATAATTCACACAATAGCCACTGCTTTTTGAGAACTTGCTCTGTTCCAGCCATTATGCTATGATCCTCTCTTTCAAATATTATTTAACCTCTACAGCACACTGTGGAGAAGGCCTTTCATGATTGACCTCCATTTTAAAGATGGATAAATAAAGGCTCAGGGATGTTGAGTATCTTTTCTAATATCACACTCTTTTAATAGGTTAGGGAACTAAGATTGAATTCAAATTCTTCTCACCTCAAATCCAACTGTTCACTGTGGTCCCATCATGACAGCTCTGTATTCGAAAGGGAGGAAGAGGACAAGGGCTCTGGGGCTCTCAGCAGGAGAAATTAATGTGGGTGAGAGTTTTCAAAGTAGTCTTTGTAGAATTCAAACTGGAGGTTTTAAGTAGAATTGGGATTTCAACCTCCGACATGTGGGAAGCATCTTAAGTTAGAGGATCTTAGGTCTAGGGTCCAGGTCCACCCTAGACCCAACATGTGCGATGACAATGAACAATTTATTATTCGCTCCTTTGGCCCTAAGCTTTCACATCTCTTTTCATCTATGTGAACTCCTTTCTCTCCCTGGTGATAATCCTTTAAGACCAAATTCAAAATGACCTCCCCTTGAAGCCTGCTGCACAGCTTGCTGCTCCTTCCTTTCTTATTCTGCCCCCACACATGTCCCTCCCAAACCCCAACATGATTGTGCCACAATGGTACTTTTCTACATCTGTCCTTCTCATCCTGAGCTCCTATCTCTTTGCTTCTCAAATCTCCTTAACTATTAGGCTTTGGCCCAGAGCAGTTATCCAATCAATATTTGGGGCTTGAATAAAGTTAGAGGGATCACAGTGGCTATTTTTAGGATAATCAAGATGAGTATATATGGAATGTGAGAAAGAGAAAAGCAGCCCCCTGACAGCCAGGATTGGGATTGGATCAAATAAGGGAGAAAAAAAAATTGAAATATATTAATTTTAAGAAATCAATAATTATTGCTATTATTGTTTATTTATTATTGAACACATCAGTTTTCATACCAATGCTTGACATGTATCATTATTATTATTATTGTATTCTACTAACCCCTGAGGGCTGAGTGCTGGGCCCATCCAGTCTGAGGAGGGAGGGTAGACCTTGAGACCATCTTCCTCCCTGTTCCAAAGCTGTCTTACACAAAACTTAATTCTTTTTCTTTAAAATTTTATTGAAGTATAGTTGATTTACAACGTTGTGTTTAATTTCTTCTGTACAGCAAAAGTGACTCAGTTATACATATATATATATTCTTTTTCATATTATTTTCCATTATGGTTTATCACAGGATATTGAATATAATTTCCTGTGCTATACAGTAGGATCTTGTAGGACCTTGTTATTCATCCATTCTATATATAATAGTTTGCATCTACTAATTCCAAACTCCCAATCCTTCCCTCCTCCAGCCCCCTCCCCCTTGGAAACCACAAGTCTGTTCTCTTTAAGACTTAATTCTTTGTGTCCCTAAATCATTCATGTTTTTTAAATCAAAATAATATATAACTATTGGATCATTAATTCAATTTTGTAAATTTCAAAATTATGTGTTGTGTATTTAATTGATTCAGGAAATTAATTTGTTTAGCTATCATAGGACAACATTTAAATTATTTAACCATCTCACCTTTCTTTTGCAATTTTTCTTCCTTATAAAACTGTATTCATGAAGCATTTATGAATACCAGCAAGAGTATTTCAACTACAGGACATTCGAAAGTCAATTGAAATTGTTCTTTGAAACAAACCACTCAGGAGGACAATTTTCCCTTTTTCAAGTCACACATGGCTGTGGTATTAAGAGGCTCTTAGGGTTTCTGGAATCTGGAGTTTACCACACTCTCTGGGATGGTTATCCTTTCAAAGAAACACGTAACATGTGCATTCACTGACCAATGAATAGACCTTTATAGGACCAAGTTTATGTTTCTCAGTGGACTAGTCAGTGAAAGATGCCTTGCGGGATCTTGGTAGTCTCTTGTGGAGACATCTTGGTAGTCACAAGATAATTTTGCTTTCTTTCTTTCACTTTAAAATGTAACACAGATAAGTAATAATTCTATGAGTAATCTCTTAATGATTTTTTGCACTCAGCAGCAAACAATGATCTGTATTCTTTCAACAGCTGGCTGCACTCCTGGGAAAACGCTATCTTTGTCTTGCAGCTACTGATTCTATTTGAATCTTCCAAGTTACAGCCCTTGTGTGGGAGATTAAGACCGATTGCCCATGGATGCATCCCCTTAAGACAGCAGATAAATCACTAAATAGATAAAACTGCAATCCTCTGTTAATTAGTTCTACTCTTCAGATACTGTAGACAGCAAAATATTTAGTCAGGACATTTCTATCCAATTTCTGCTTATGATAAAGTCATTCAGAGAGGTGTCTGTTTGGAGAAAAGAGACTGCCATCAGTCATTAACTTCTGTTAAGTTATATCTCAAAAATAAAAGGCTTCAGCGTACGTCTTGTCTTTAAACACAAGAAGCTTAATCTTTGCAGAACTTTGGCAATTTAGAGCATTTAGAATGTAGTTTGGTGCTTCTATAAAGGCGATCCTGTTTCTTTTCACTCTCAGCCCATGACTCATGGAATGTGAGTCTTCTGATTCATACTTTACCTCTTGTATTCTTTGATGTTGCCACTGTTTTAAAAAACCAACCTATAAAAATAAATTCATTCTCTGGTTCTGTCAGTGTAGGTGACCTTTCAGTTGTTCTAGTTGGTTCATAGATGGAAATGTTTGGAAGACACAAAACCTGCTTCCTGGAGACAGAAGGAGGTACATTCCCTACCATCGTTATGATCATGTTTTGAGTGGTAAGCTGTATCAATTTTGCTGATTTTTGATGGTTTCTTTTCTGTAAGTCGGTGTGTATGTATATGCAGAAAGCAACTCTTTAATTTTTGTAGAGAGCACTGTGGACCACTATCAGCTCAGGTAAATAAACAACTCTGTGTTGATGGGCTTGTTTAATTTATGGTGATAGTCACTGGTTTACATGTAACGACCTTCAAAACAAGCATGTATCATAAATGACAGTGGGAGATGAGTGCAAGGCATCAGTGTCATGTTTTCATGGCTGTTTGGCAAAATACAGTCTGTTGATCTGGTTAGATATGTAAGAAGTTATGAAAATAGCCGTCTGGACAGGTGGTTGTGTTCTCTCTCTCTCTCTCTTTTTTTTAATGGTGTGTTGCTATCTGCTTTATAGCAAAATGAATCAGCTATACATATACATGTGTTCTCTTTTTAAGTGCAGTTTTCAAAGGTGAATCAACTGATACAGGATGTGTGTTTTAAATCTAGCTATATTTGTTCCTAAACTCTCCTTTCCACTTCAAGTGAGAGAAATGGTGTCTATGGTATGGGATGAGGAAATGGTCTCCACCAGAGACAAGTGTTAACCTCTTGGTCTCAGCCTGTTTTAACCCTTGTGTCGTTTTATCTCCTTGGACAAGTCTGGGTCTGGCTTGAGTGAGCTTACCCTTCTGCTTTTTTTTTTGTTTGTTTGTTTCACTTTGGTTTTTTTTGTCTTGTCTGGGAATGAGGAGATCTCTTCTAGCACTAAATAGGAACGTAATTATGACTTTTATGGAGTCTGGCAGATTTTAATCTGGTAACACAGATTTTATTAGAAATGATAATAAAGATGTTTTGGAAACTCACACATGGTTTTGTTGATGTAACATAGAAATGAAAAAGTGAGTTGAAATGTCCAAATATTTAATATACTATGAATCAAACCCCCAAATAGTATACATTATAATGATTTTTTTCTATTTGTTTATTTGTTTATGTTTTAAGCTTCTCAAGCCATTTACAATTGCAATGTGTTATACAGCACACTGTAATTTATGGAGAAACATAATATATTTAATATATAAAATCATCACAATATGAACAAGGCAAAGATAGCTCCTATAAAAAGCTTACATCTAAGGAATATGAAATGTGTGTGTCTGTTCTCTTTCATCTGTTTTGGTTGTGCTGTTTTTAAAATATAGTTGTAGGAAAAGTTGCATGCTAATAGAGATATTATATAATGCTAATTCAGGTCGTGAATACAATCACTTGCTTATTCATAAACATTTTCTTAGATAATAAATGGAATCAGTATTAAATAAGTGAATATGATACAACTTTTGCTAAGATAAAGATTGGAGGAAATGAGTTCTAGAAGGAGCGGAGTATGGCATCCTCTATAGGGTAGGAGCATCTCGTAGAGGAGAATGTAAGCATTGAAATATCAACTCTCCTGAGGGGATAATTAGATTAAAAAAACAAAACTACATCCAGAAAAAACAAACAAACACACAGGGTCCTGTTGTTGAGGGCTTTGCGAGTTGAAATCTTGACACTGGGTTGAAATCTCTTCTCTCCCAATTATAGGTTGTGGGCTCTTGAGCAAGTAATAGAAACTTATGGATATAAGTGAGTATTAAATAAAATACATGCCCTACCAAATGAGAGTTAAATAAATTATCATGGTCTCAGTCAATGGGAAATGCAGCAGGATGGTGCTGAGTGAAAAGACAGAACCAGCTTTTGATCTGTTCATAGTCTTTCATTCAGCCAATGTTTATTAGAAGACTTCTTCGGATCAGGCATTGTATTGTGTTAGACGCCAATTACACACTGATGATCAAACCCTTGCTTCTCCACATGTTCTCCACATTTTTGTATATTGCTGATTAACATTGTATGAATATACAGTTGAGTCTCGAACAACATGGGTGGGACTGCACGGGTGCACTTATATGTAGATATTTTTCAATAAATATATTGGAAAATTTTTTGGAGATTTGCAGCAATTTAAAAAACTCAGACATGAACAGCATAACCTAGAAATATCAGGAAAATTAAAAGAAAGTTAGGTATGTCATGAGTGCACAAAATATATGTAGATATACACATAACATACAAAATATGTGTTAATCAACTGTTTGTGTTATCAGTAAGGTTATTAGTAGTTAAGTTTTTGTGGGGTCAAAGTTATATGCAGATTCTTTGACTGCACAGGGAGTCAGTTCTCCTGGACCCCATACTGTTCAAGGGTCGTCACCTGTACTAACAACGAACTAGTCTCTAAGTAGGATGTCATTATGTAGGTGGTACGGACATTGAACAAAGATTTACAATGGGCTTTAGAAGACAGACATCTGTTATTGCCTAGCTGTCATCACCCAATTTCTTTTTTTTTTTTTGGCATAAATGTATTTTATTTATTTATATTTTTATCACCCAATTTCTTATTCTTAAGTCAGGGATATTAATATTTGACACCTCCCTAGGTAACTGAGATTACCTTGTGAATATTTGTGACCATCTTTAGGAGTGCAACGCTATATAAATACTACTTTTATTCCATTACTCACTGCAACATGTCCCATGGAATTTACCAGGGCAATTATAATTCAAAGCAGTAGGATATAGGAATTTGAATCACTGGACAAATCTGCACTACAACTTTATTCTGTGTGGTGTATTTAATATAAAATTTTATTAAACTCTTTGAAAATCTGCCCCCTTAAGGGGTTAGGTTAAAGAGCCTGGATCAGAAAGCTGAAATTTTATAATAACAGCTGAAATTCTAGCTTTCCACTTTATTACACTAACATCTCACAGGGGATTCCAGAACAGTAGATGACTTTACATAATATGAATTCAATACTCATCTGCATTATGCAGGTGCATGCTTTAGATTGGACCCTAACAAACTTATGTCAAAGCCCTTATGCCCAAGACTATAGTTATTTTTGTCTAAATTTCAAATATAAAACTGATTGTTAATGAAAAATTGAATAATGATTGTTATCACTTAGAATTTTGAATATTGACTTTCAGAATAGAGAATATATATTTTTGAATGACTGATGAATGCCTAGATCATAAAGTATGGAACTCCTCAAGCAGAGTCTGGGACAGTGTCACGTAGTCAAACACCAGGAACATTTCTGCAGCAAACCAGTAAGTTAAAGTGAGATAAATAGGGACTTTAAAGTCACCTCAGATCAGTTAATTTCCAGTTCTTCTGCCAAATGAAGTTGAAACCAAATTTTCAGTTTTCAGAGCTTTTTGGATTTTGGACTTGTGAATGCAAGATTTCAGATCACTCTTCTGTTTCTTTTTCTTTTTTTTTAATTGAAGTATAGTTCATTTACAATGTTGTGTTAGTTTCAAGTGTGCAGCAAAATGATTCATACATATATTAATATATATTATAAATATATTCTTTTTCATTATAGGTTATTATAAAATATTGAGTATAGTTCCCTGTGCTATACAATAGGTCCTTGTTTTTTACTTATTTTATATATAGTAGTGTGTTTCTGTTAATCCCAAACTCCTAATTTATCAGATCTTTATTAAAGCATAAATACTTAGTAAATTAGGACAAAGTAGTAGTTTAGAAGCAGAAGCAGCCTATCCTGGCATTTAAGAACCATAGCTTGGTGGCATCAAATGCTTGGATTCAAATTCTTTGGCAAGGTATTTCTTTTCTCTGCCTCCTCGGTTTCTTCATCTTCAAAATGAGGAAGATAATAGAACCTACTTCATAGGTTGTTATGAAGTATAATATGTTAATATCAATAAAATGCTTAGAGCGGTTCTATTTAAATACTGTTTCATGATGTCATCTACTTTGTTTAAATTAGGATCAGAAAAGACAATTTTACAGTGAATTAAATGTAGTTCTTAAAAAAAAATATGTAGTTCTTTGTTGGGACTTCCCTGTTGGCTCAGTGGTTAAGAATCTACCTGCCAATGCAGGGGACATGGGTTTGAGCCCTGCTCCGGGAAGATCTCACGTGCTGCTGAGCACCTAAGCCCGGTGTGCCACAACTACTGAGCCTGCTCTCTAGAGCCTGCAAGACAAAACTACTGAGCCCGCGTGCCACAACTACTGAAGCCTACACGCCTAGAACCTGTGCTCTGCAACGAAAAGTAGTCTCCGCTCGCCACAACTAGAGAAAGCCTGCATGCAGCAACAAAGACCCAACACAACCAAAAATAAATAAATAAATAAAATTGATTCTTAAAAAAAAATGTAGTTTTTCTGTAAACAAGAGTTGTGGCTAGTTTTAATATTCATACGTACACTCTAGTTATTAGAGATCCAGTTTGTAGGTGTTTTCTGTCCTTACACTTTGGAGATGGAGACCCGTTCATAGCAGTCTACACTAACGCCAGCTGGAGCTCAGACAGAAAAGAGGTTTAAATTATGGACCAAAATAGGATCTTAAAAATGTAGTCATCCTCCTTATTTAGGGAAAGTTAATTAATGATCTCTCCAGGGGAATGGACCTCTCTTAGGACCAAGATAATGATACTTAAATAAAACAAAACCTCATGAGTCATGGGAGGTGGTGTTGGTGTAGCCAGGCAGCCCGAGAGCACTGTTCTCACCAAGTCCAGGTGTAGCTTACATTTTCCTCTTTGCTTGTGTAGGTATCTGAGATGGAGGTGGGGCTGAGCTCCTAGCTCTCTTAAACCATCTCCTACTCCTCTGGAGAAAATAAACCAGAGATTATTTTGGAGGATGAAGGCAAGGAATTGTGGGTTCCTTTGTCATGAACTTCCTCTCAGACATGGAGCCCTGTCTGGCACTAGAATTTAGGAGTCCAGCAGCCTGGGTTCCCAAAAATCACTCCTCAATGATCATGATTGCCTTCTCTCTTCCTTAACCTTGACCCTTCCTCTAGTTAAGGATCCCAAGTTTCATATATTTTTAGCAGTGTTGGTATCATTTCAATTAACCTCCTAAAGATATTTTTTGTGTCTTAATCCAATATTTGAACATTGTGAATTGTTTATATAGCATACATCTTTTATCTTCTTGTAACAACATTTCAGCAATGAAATGTCACTGGATATATTTTAAAAAATTATTGTAGGTTTGTGAGACACTTGGAACACAATGCTTTGCAGTGAATTTTTTTTGTAATCTGTCCTATATTATCTTAGGTAACTGAGATTTTGAGAAACCTACCAGCACTGAGAAACTTAATTCCATCAAATGATATTGCATTACTAAAAATGAACCCTTTTAATAGGTGGTTCCTTAAGAAAGATTTTGGTACCCAGCATGAGACAGGCTGTGATCTGGGACCTGGGACCCTTTGTTGCAGTGCTTGCACCTGGACAAACATCTCTCCTCAAGCAATAAAATACAAAAAAAACCTATAAGGGACTAAATATAGTTGCGTTCATGAGCAGTTGGGGCAAATTATGGACAACAAGATACAAAAAGGCCAAAAACCCAATTGCCACTTCTGAAGAGCCTGGAGCAAAAACAGGGTGTCAGGAGCAAAAGCAAGGTACTGTGCATGCCCCCTGCACACAACACCACGTAAGCGGTGGGCAAGCCACCCCTCTGGCCCAACTCCTGGACACACCCCTACCCTCACCCCATATAAGGAACCAGCTTGCCCCAACTTGGGAGCAAGGAAGGAAAACTCTTACTTGTTTTTGCTCCCCCCTGCTATAGCAGGGCCCCCAATAAAGCCTTGTCTGAATTTCTTGTCTGGCCTCTTTATCAATTTCTATTGATTAGGAAAGGCCAAGAACACTGCTCAGTAACAAGCATAGACTGTATCCAATAATACATCATTTTACAAGGCTGGATTATGTAATGATATGCCTGACACTGTCCTGAATCCCTCAACACTCCTTAATATTCCCAAGAGGAAAAATTCTCTGACCTCATTTGGTGGGAAGGTTGCTGAAGGCGGAAATATGTTCCTCTCTCAAATTTGCATAAGAACAGAGATCTTTGGGAGACTGGATGCTGCACCACGGGTTGGGGGGGTTGTACTCAATAATCTATAAGAACTAATGAAAGTGCATTAAAAAAGGTAGAGCTTTGCATTTGCTAAAAGGAGGAAAAACATCACCCGGGAAGACACTTTAGAAACAATCTTTCTTGTGAAAATGCATTTGTTTTGTTTCCTTGACCTCTAAAATTTCATAAACACAGCCCCAGCTGTGCCAGCAGCTTCTCCGGCCTCCTTCCGACTTTCCTCCCTCGACTGTGCTAAATCTCACCATTGACTTCACCTGGAACTCTGGAGCTTTCTATCACAGAGTGCTAATTCCTGTATGAACCCTTCTCTGTTCTGGTACTTGATACACACTAGTAATAACTTTACAACCTTCACTTTTAAAAACATTTTTGGATAACCTTTCCATTTAGGAGCCAGGAATTTGTATAAAACCACAGAGGTTATATTGCTTTTGAACTAAAGGCTGTTGGTTTGTGGAATTTCCTTCAACTGGAAACACATATGAGTCTGTGGTTTTATGTTTTCCCAGTTTTATAACATCCTGCTTGTTTGTTTTCAAAGTGAAAGAATTTACCATTAATTTCCATACTTTATAAAGGCCTAACTTTTTACTTCCTTTTTTTTTTTTTCCAGTTGAAAGAGACAAGGATTTTTCTCACCAGCGAAGGCATTACAAAGAATTCCGGTTTGATCTTACTCAGATTCCTCATGGAGAAGCAGTGACAGCAGCAGAATTCAGGATATATAAGGACCGGAGCAACAGCCGATTTGAAAATGAAACAATTAAGATTAGCATATATCAGATCATCAAGGAATACACAAATAGGTATCAAATTTATATCTGACTTATTATCCTAGCAAATAAATGTTACATTGTAGTAAAATCCATTGATAACCCACGTGGTCTATCAAATCATGCTTCTTTGAGTGTAATGGCATCAAGGCAGGTATAGACACATGAAAGATACATGTAACTGATCTGAAATGTGTCTTGTACATTTCACAGCTTTTTCTTCCTACTCCTTACACCAATCTGTGTGCTAGAGGGTCTCATGCTCCCCTGTATGTGATTTTCAGGCCCTTCACCTCATTTTGTAAATGAGAAAACTTTCATTTTATTCTGCACATATGAAATTTATAATTAAGATGATTTAAATTACTTGTTGTTTTATAAATTGGAGAAGAGTGGCTTTATTTTTCCCTGGCATAGTGTAAACTCTGTGTAGTGTTATGTGGATTTTGATGGAAGACATTGTATTTGCAATAGATTCTGACAGTTAACCTGTATGTCTTCTGTCTATAAAATGCTTAATTCAAAATGGTACAAAAATAGACAGAGAATCTGAAATACTGAATGTATGATAACCTCAGCTGATAATTACTGCAAATGAGCCATCACATATAAGAATTAGAAAGGGACTTTAGTGGTGTTTTCAGACCAGTGCAGAAATTGCTTGGGTAACACCTTTTACAAATGATTAGCACTTTTGTTGGACAGCTCTTACATTTTTAAAGAAAATTCTTATTGGAATATTATATTGAGGTGAAATTTGTCTTCCATTCATTAAATCTAGATTTTCCCTTTGATGAAATGCTATGTCCTTGTTTGATGAGATAAATATTTAAAGACAGCTGTCATGAGCTCACTAAGGCCTCTTTCTCTCCTTACTGAATATTTCTAGTTCCTGGCCTTTGGATTTTTCTTGGTCTTCTAGTGAGTAGGATTTCTCAATGGGTGTTCCATAGAACACTAGCCCCTCATAATACTCAATAAAGAAAAAGAATAAAAAGCTTCTGGGGTCAAAAGCATTTGAAAAGTCTACTTGTTAGACCGTGTTTTAGGAGATTCACCATGCATGTCAGAATAGTAAAGTCTTGCAAGGTCTTTATGGTAAAGAAACTTGTCAATTCGGTTTTTCCTAGTCTTCCTCAAAATTATTTGACTATGGAATCTTTTTCTTTGGGTCTGTAATACTTAATATCCTATGAAACACTGGTTTAGCAAGACACACCTTAATAAATACTGATCTCTGTATACTGTTATTTTAAGAGCACTAATTTCAAGGCAGAAAGATCTCTGTTCTTTTCTCAGCTCTAACATGTACTAGCTATTTGTCTGTGGGTGAATTTTTTGTTTTTTGTTTTAAATCTCAGTCCTGTGGTTCCAGTTATAAAATGAGGATACTAATTTTTTTCTCACAGGGACAGAGCCTGGCATACTACATTATTCTTTTAAATACTAAATAATGGGGGTGTCTTTTAAAATTAAATGACTAGAATTGAAAATAATGCTCCAAATACCATCTAATTATATTGCCATAGCTAACAAATATTTTATTTATAATTCTTCTTTTCTGCATCTGTTTCCACACTTGGGCTGGTGAGCTCCTTAAAGAAGGGATAGTGTCTTAAGTGATTTTTTTTTTTTTTTTTTTTTTTTTTTTAGTCTCAGCACTATGAATTTGTTTGATACAGTTCTGAAATTATCATTACCCGTGAATGGGATACTTCTTCCATGAACATATCCTAAAATACTTGAATTATCTTACCTTTTGACCATTCACAATATATTTTTATGAAAGTTGAATTTGTACTTGGTTATTCAACATACCAAGTATTTTTTACAGGAAATGTTTGTACAGCAAGCCCCTATTTATTAATTAATTGTTTGAAACTAAATATAGACATTTACACTGATCACAATTAAAGGTCCTAACTTTTATTTAGGTCCATTGTTCTATCTGCTCAGGGTATATATATATATATATTTTGCGGTACGCGGGCCTCTCACTGTCGTGGCCTCTCCCGTTGCGGAGCACAGGCTCCAGAGGCGCAGGCTCAGCGGCCATGGCTCATGGGCCCAGCCGCTCCGCAGCATGTGGGATCTTCCCAGACTGGGGCACGAACCCGTGTCCCCTGCATTGGCAGGCAGACTCTCAACAACTGCGCCACCAGGGAAGCCCTGCTCAGGATATTTTTGAATGTCATCCATTGAACTAGCTACCCTTTGAGGTTTCTTTCACTCTATTTTCTAAGTATGTTAACTACAGTTACATAATTTAAAACATAATAACAATGATGAGAATAAAGGACTAATAGAAGAGTCCATTGATAAGAATATATAGATTTATTTATGAATGAACCCATGCTGATTTTTATTAATAATACATTTGAAATATTTATGAGTATTGATGCTTAATCAGATCTCATAATTTTTGGAAGTTTCATTTCTCTCTAAAAATGGAACATTTGTCTATCTTGAAACTTTGGTATTTCTCTAATTATAACTGATGTTAAACATATTATTCTCAATGTTTCTACAACTCCATCTGCCTGCTCTTTGAGTATTCTTGGGTATAATTTGGCTAAGACTTTACTTATTTTAACATGTGTACTTAATCTACTCTAAGATCCAGAATTTCACTGATACTTTTCCTAAATCTTTGAAAATGATTTCTAAAATCTAAAGTACATGTACCTCTTTGATTGGTGTTGTCTCACTCTACAATTCCAGACTCTAGGGTGGAAGAGATTGGATAGGATTCTACTCAATTTAATGAAAATTATTTTGAAATTTTTAATTCAGTAAATTCAATTCAATATTGATTCAATTCTACCAAGTTCACATTTTTTGAACATTTACTATTAAGTATTGTTGCTGAATTATGATTTTCTCCTGTAGGGTTATGCTATACCTATTGTCTTCTGTGTATTTGTTAATGGGTATGGAATTTTTCCCCCCAATTATTTGCTTCAATATCTGAAACATACAAATGTACACATGCATACTGTACATTTCAATTTTATGTATCATTGACCAGGTGGGAGAATCTCTCACAAAATGCCTTCCTTATCTTTGAAAAAGGCAGTCATCCACTGCCAGTGGTTCATTAATTCACAGTGTAAGAAAATGCAACCCTGTGCTATTGTCTGTAAATTGTCTGTAAATCTAGGATCCCCTTTTAACACTCCACTTTCTCTGCCAAAGAAAGACATTTAAGGGACGTAAGATATAGAAACAGCACATACGCCTCTTAGTGTATTTCAGGTTTCTGTGTAGAATTTCAAAGCCTTTGTAGAAAATGGTAGCATATAGTAATAAGAGCAGGGTCTTCGGAATTCCCACATGGGGAAATTGATGTACATCTTGGAGTCTCAGTTTAAAAATCTATAGACAAAAATAAAAGCAAAAATAAGTATTTCAGAACAATAAAAATATTTCAAATGATGTGGGAAAGACTGGTGCTTAACACAATGCAAAGACGAGAGTTGATACTTAATAAATATATCAGTTAACAGCTTAATAAGCGCAACTATTTTACTAGGATTTAGAGGGTTGTATACAAAGGGTAACCAAAAGTAGGTGGTTACTATAATAACAGTAGCTACCATTTGCTACTCTTTATGTTAAGATAAAGTAAGCAAAATGATGCTAGGTGACTTTCCTTAATAAAAAATTAGCTGATCTTTGATTCATATGAAAGGAATTGGTACATTCTTAAGTCTAGTAATGAAATGAACACCACCCAACTTATGAGCAGTTGGAGCTATCTGTGAACTTGTTCCTGAAAACCCAAGTTTTAGATAAATAGTTAAATTCTCCTTTAAAATACAGTTCAAGGGGCCTCAGACATGAATCCGGGGTGCAGACTTCTGTCAAGCCCAAGTGGAGTCCTTGGCACTCTGGGTGCTGCAGGCAATGCAGATGGCCTGGCTCTGACTCTGAGGAGACCAGGCCACCCTGTGCTCCTCAGGCCACTGCCCGGCCCTTCTGGCAACTTTGGACCCCATTGCTGTGCATCAGCCAGGTGGTTCCAGGGACTTGGATGTCCATGTCTTTTAGGGACCATTACTTCGCCAGCCACATGATTGCAGGATCTTGGTTCCCAGGCCAGAGGTCTGGCCTGAGCTCCTGTGGTGGGGGCTCTGAGTCCAAACCGCTGGACTAACAGAGAACCTCAGACCACAGGGAATATCAATCAGAGTGAGGCCACCCAGAGGTCCTCATCTCAGCAACAAGACCGAGCTCTATCCAACTGCCTGCAAACTCCAGTGCTGGACGTCTCAGGCTAAACAACCAGTAAGACAAGAATACAGTACCACCCATAAAAAACCAAAGAAAAAAAGATCGACAAAAAATATGTTACAGATGATGGAGCAAGGTAAAAACCTACAAGACCAAATTTATTGAAGACGAAATAGGTAACCTACCTGAAAAAGAATTCAGAGTAATGAGAGTAAAGATACTCTAAAATCTCGGAAACAGAATGGAGAAAACACAAGAAACAGTTAACAAGGATCTAGAAGAACTAAAGATCAAACAAACTGTGATGAACAACATAATTACTGAAATTAAAAATACTCTAGAAAGAATCAATATAGAATAACTGAGGCAGAATAACGGATAAGTGAGCTGGAAGATGAAATGGTGGAAATAACTGCCAGGGAGCAGAGTAAAGAAAAAAGAATGAAAAAAATTGAGGACAGACCCACAGACCTCTGGGACAATATTAAACACACCAATATTCGAATTATAGGGGGCCTAGAAGAAGAAGAGAAAAAGAAAGGGTCTGAGAAAATATTTAAAGAGACTATAGTTGAAAACTTCCCTAACATGGGAAAAGAAATAGTCAATCAAGTCCAGGAAGCACAGAGAGTACCATACAGGATAAATCCAAGGAGAAACACATCAAGACACATACTAACCAAGCTATCAAAACTTAAACCAAAAGAAAAAATATTAAAAGCAGCAAGGGAAAAACAACAAATAACATACAAGGGAATCCCCATAAGGTTAACAGTTGATCTTTCAACAGAAATTCTGCAAGCCAGAAAGGAGTGGTAGGACATATTTAAAGTGATGAAAGGGAAAAAACTACAACCAAGATTATTCTACCCAGCAAGGATCTCATTCAGATAAGACTGAGAAATTAAAACCTTTACAGATAAGCAAAAATTAAAATAATTCAGCACCACCAAATCAGCTTTACAACAAATGCCAAAGGAACTTCTCTATGCAGGAAACACAAGAGAAGGAAAAGACCTACAAAAACAAACCCAAAACAATTAAGAAAATGGTAATAGGAACATACATATCGATAATTACCTTAAATGTAAATGGACTAAATGCTCCAACCAAAAGACATAGACTGGCTGAATGGATACAAAAACAAGACCCGTACATATGCTGTCTACAAGAGATCCACTTCAGACTTAGGTACACATACAGACTGAAAGTGAGGAGATGGAAAAATATATTCCATGCAATGGAAATCAAAAAAAGCTGGAGTAGTGATTCTCATATCAGACAAAATAGACTTTAAAATAAAGACTATTACAAGAGACAAAGAAGTACACTACATAATGATCAATCCAAGAAGAAGATATAACATTTGGAAATATTTATGCACCCAACATAGGAGCACCTCATTACATAAGGCAAATACTAACCACCACAAAAGGGGAAATCGACAGTAACAAAATAATAATAGGGGACTATAACATCCCACTTTCATCAATGGACACATCATCCAAAATGAAAATAAATAAGGAAACACAAGCTTTAAATGATAAATTAAACAAGATGGACTTAATTGATATTTATAGGACATTCCATCCAAAAACAACAGAATACACTTTCTTCTCAAGTGCTCATGGAACTTTCACCAGGATAGGTCATATCTTGGTTCACAAACCAAGCCTTGGTAAATTTAAGAAAATTGAAATTGTATCAAGTATCTTTTCTGACAACAATACTATGCAACTAGATATCAATTACAGGAAAAAAACTGTAAAAAATACAAACACATGGAGGCTAAAAAATATGCTACTGAATAACCAAGAGATCACTGAAGAAATCAAAGCGGAAATCAAAAAATGCCTAGAAACAAATGACAATGAAAACACGACAACCCAAAACCTATGGCATGCATCAAAAGCAGTTCTAAGAGGGAAGTTTATAACAATACAATCCTACCTCAAGAAACAAGAAAAATCTCAAATAAACAACCTAACCTTACACCTAAAGCAATTAGAGAAAGAAGAACAAAAAAAAAAAACCCAAAGTTAGCAGAGGGAAAGAAATCATAAAGATCACATCAGAAATAAATGAAAAAGAAATGAAGGAATCAATAGCAAAGATCAATAAAAGTAAAAGCTGGTTCTTTGAGAACATAAACAAAATTGATAAACTATTAGCCAGACTCATCAGGAAAAAAAGGGAGAAGACTCAAATCAACAGAATTAGAAATGAAAAAGCAGAAGTAATGAATAACACTGCAGAAACACAAAAGATCATGAGAGATTACTACAAGCAACTCTATGCCAATAAAATGGACAACCTGGAAGAAATGGACACATTCTTAGAACAGTACAACCTTCCAAGGGTGAACCAGGAAGAAAAAGAAAATATGAACAGACCAATCACAAGCACTGAAATTGAAACTCTGATTAAAAATCTTCTAACAAACAAAAGCCCAGGACCAGGTGGCTTCACAGGCGAACTTAATCAAACATTAAGAGAAGAGTTAATGCCTATCCTTCTCAAACTCTTCCAAAACATAGCAGAGGAAGGAACACTCCCCAATTCATTCTATGGGCCACCATCACCCTGATATCAAAACCAGACAAAGATATCACACAAAAAAGAAAACTATAGGCTAATATCTCTGATGAACATAGAAGCAAAAATCCTCAACAAAATACTAGCAAACAGAATCCAACAGCACATTAAAAGGATCATACACCAGGATCAAGTGGTATCTACCCCAGGAATGCGAGGATTCTTCAATATATGCAAATCCATCAATGTGATACAACATATTAACAAATTGAAGGATAAAAACCATATGATAATCTCAACAGATGCAAAAAAGGATTTCTACAAAATCCAACACCTGTTTATGATAAAAACTCTGCAGAAAGTGCACATAGAGGGAACCTACCTCAACATAATAAAAGCCATATATGACAAACCCAGAGCCAACATTGTTCTCAATGGTGAAAAACTGAAACCATTTCCTCTAAGATCAGGAAAACAAAACAGCTGCCCACTCTCACCACTATTATTCAACATATTTTGGAAGTTTTAGCCACAGAAATCAGAGAGGAAAAAGAAATTAAAAGATACAAATTGGAAAAGAAGAAGTAAAACTTTCACTGTTTGCTAATGACATAATATTATAAATAGAGAATCCTAAAAATGCTACCAGAAAACTACTGGAGCTAATCAATGAATTTGGTAATGTAGCAGGATATAAAATTAATGCATAGAAATCTCTTGCATTCCTATACACTAATGATGAAAAATCTGAAAGAGAAATTAGGAAAACACTCCCATTTACCACTGTAACAAAAGGAAAAAAATATCTAGGAATAAACCTACCTATGGAGAAAAAAGACCTGTATGCAGAAAACTATAAGGTACCGATGAAAGAAATTAAAGACGATACAAACAGATGGAGAAATATACCATGTTCTTGGATTGGAAGAATCAACATTGTGAAAATGACTATACTACCCAAAGCAATCTACAGATTCAATATAATCCCTATTAAACTACCAATGGCATTCTTCACAGAACCAGAACAAAAAATTTCACAATTTGTATGGAAACACAAAAGACCCCGAATAGTCAAAACAATCTTCAGAAAGAAAAATGGAGCTTTAGGAAATAGGCTTCTGGACTTCAGACTATACTACAAAGTTACAGTAATCAAGACAGTATGGTACTGGCACAAAAACAGAAAGACAGATCAATGGAACAGGATAGAAAGCCCAGAGATAAACCCATGCACGTATGGTCACATTATCTTTGATAAAGGAGGCAAGAATATACAATGGAGAAAAGACAGCCTCTTCAATAAGTGGTGGGGCAAAACTGGACAGCTACATGTAAAAGAATGAAATTAGAATACTCCCTAACACCATACACAAAAATAAACTCAAAATGGATTAAAGACCTAAATGTAAGGCCAGACACTTTAAAACCCCTAGAGGAAAACATAGGCAGAACACATTATGACACAAATCACAGCAAGATCCTTTTTGACCCACCTCCTAGAGAAATGCAAGTAAAAACAAAAATAAACAAATGAGACCTAATGAAACTTCAAAGATTTTGCACAGCAAAGGAAACCATAAACAAGATGAAAAGGCAACCCTCAGAATGGGAAAAAAAATATTTGCAAACAAAGCAACTGACAAAGGATTAATCTCCAAAATATATAAGCAGCTCATGCAGCTTAATTTCAGAAAAAAAAGCAATGCATCCAAAAATGGGTGGAAGACCTAAATAGACATTTATCCAAAGAAGACATACAGATTGCCAACAAACACATGAAAGGATACTCAACATCACTAATCATTCGAGCAATGCAAATCAAAAGCACAATGAGGTATCACCTCACACCATTCAGAATGGCCATCATCAAAAAATCTACAAACAATAAATGCTGGAGAGGGTGTGGAGAAAACCCTCTTGCACTGTTAGTGGTAATGTGAATTGATACAGCCACTGTGGAGAACAGTGTGGAGGCTCCTTAAAAAACTAAAAATAGAATTACCATATGACCCAGCAATCCCACTACTGGGCATATACCCTGAGAAAACCATAATTCAAAAAGATACATGTTCCAGCATGTTCATTGTAGCTCTATTTGCAATAGCCAGGACATGGAATCAACCTAATTGTCCAACAACCAATAAATGGATAAAGAAGATGGGGCACGTATGTATAATGGATTATTACTCAGCCATACAAAGAAACGAAATTGAGTTATTTGTAGTGAGGTGGATAATTGAGTTATTTGTAGTGAGTGATAGTGAGGTGTAGTGAGGTCATACAGAGTGAAGTAAGTCAGAAAGAGAAAAACAAATACAGTATGCTAACACATATATATGGAATCTAAAAAAAGAAAAAAATGGCTCTGATGAACCTAAGGGCAGGACAGGAATGAAGACGCAGATGTGGAGAATGTACTTGAGGACACAGGGAGGGGTAAGTGTAAGCTGGGATGAAGTGAGAGAGCAGCATTCACATATATACACTACCAATTGTAAAATAGATAGCTAGCAGGAAGCAGCTGCATAGCACAGGGAGATCAGCTCGGTGTTTTGTGACCACTTAGAGTGGTGGGATAAGGAGGGTGTGAGGGAGACACAAGAAGGAGGGGATATGGGGATATATGTATGCACATATCTAATTCACTTTGTTATACAGCAGAAAGTAACAGAACACTGTAAAGCAATTATACTCTAATAAAGATGTAAAAAAAAGTACAGTTCAAGAGGATGGGAAACTGCTTATCTATGAATTTATTTTACAGAAGTATCAGAGATATAGAAAATTAGAAAAGGATTCACATATAAATGTTTTTCACAGTATTATTGGTTACCATAGCATAGACTGAGAACATTTTAATTTTAAACAGAAGAGAAAAAGTTGCACTTTGTTTCATGGAAAATGGAAATGCTATACTTCATAGAGCAAGTAGAAATTGTATTTTAAAAATATATTAGTAACACTGGAAAGTGCTCAGGCTGTAATGTTAATTTAACAAAACAGGAAACAAACTTTATTTACACATAATATACATAATTATGTTAGGATGAATTCATGTGGAAAACAGATTGGAAGGAAGCAGCAAGTGTTCATTGAAAGCTTGCAGGTAATTTTAAATTTTAATTTTCCCCCTTTTCTGTACTTTCTAAATTTTTATAGTGAAAATTACTTTTGTAATCAAAACAAGCATAAGCATAGTTGAGCAAGTGAAGATAATGAAACAACAGTATGTTACATGTTTCTTTACCAAATAACCATCCAAACATTTCCAGGTAGAGAGGGGCAAAAATCAAAACTAAACTGAACAAAATAAAGGATTAAAAAAATAAGTTGCTCTTATTTTTTTCTTAAGCTACAAGAGGCATTTTTTTTTCCACAGCAAATGAAGATAAATAAATTTTTTTCTTTCCCCTGTTTTATGGAAAATATTGCTGCCAATTGGGAACCTTGACTTTAATTCTTTGAAATTGAGGAGGAAGGATTAAAGATACTTCATTTATATATCATGTGATCACAGTAAAATGGAAAGAATTTCAATTTGAGAAACACATTTTAACATCCAAATATTATTTGTTGAGTATTTATGTTTTCATATAGTTATCAAATCAAGAACTAAAATGGATATATGAAAATAAACTTGTACCTCTAGACATTTTCAAGCCTAAGGTCACCTCTTAAAACTTGTCTTCAAACTTGTGGATTTTATTTATGTACTGTTTCTTTTTTAAAAATTTTTTATTGAACTATAGTTGATTTACAATGTTGTGTTAGTTTCAGGTATAATGCAAAGTGGTTCAGTTATACATACGTGTATATACATATATATTTTTTTCTTCTACATTCTCTTCCATTATAGGTTATTACAAGATATTGACTACAGTTCCCTGTGCTATGCAATAGGTCCTTGTTGGTTATCTATTTTATATATAGTAGTGTGTAATAGTGTTTTGAATTAAACTAAGAAACAATTGAAAAGTCAGTGCAGACTGTACTCTTTAAGGCAGTGCATTTGACAATGCAAACGTGTGTGTGTGTATAATTTCACATATTTAAAGCTCACTTCCCATAACATATCATCTAGGAGTTTCAAGGTGGGGATCCTTGAAGTAATTTAGACTGATGTTTTATAGATATGTTTTATATTCAAGACGCTCTCTGGTCTGTTAACCATCTCATCTAGAAATCCTTTGACAATGTTATGTGATCAAATATGAAAGAGACAGACCCATGATGTCATCTCTTTTCGCACTTATTTATCTTAGCAAGACCTAAAACTCTTAAAATTATATGTTTTATTCCTACTATCTCCCACCTCCCTGTTTATCCCTACTCATATGTCAATGCGTGCCATTTAAAAGTGTTCTGATATTTATCCAAATCTTTATTTTTCTTGGTAAAAACTTAATACACATCGTTTCACTCATTTAATCTTTTCACGTGAAGCTGTCAGCCCCAAATTCTGTGTAGAAGGCATTTCTCTTCAGTCACCCCTCACGTATCTGGCATTATTGGGAAATGAGGTTTCCATATGATTGAATTTTCCAGATAATTCAGCTGAGTTGGACATGCTTTTCCTGAGCAACTTACATGTGGCCAGCACAGGGTACACAAGGAGAGTAAATAAGATCCTTACAGTTCATAGCCTGAGGCAGGGGTTGGGGTTAGCTTGCCACACACAGGCTTTAATAACTATAATGCAATGCGCTAAGCAGTATGATGTAAGTATGTACTACGTGTTGTACAAATGAATACAAAATACAAATGAAGGGGAAATTAATTCTTCACATGGAAGGGTGAGGGCCCTTGGGGAAAGCCACTAGGAGGAGTTCACCCTTGAGTTGGGCCTTTGAAGATGAGAAAGAACTTTTTTTTTTTAAGTCTATTTCTTTGACTTTTTTAAATTGAAGTATAGTTGATTTAAAATGTGGTGTTAATTTCTGCTGTACAGCAAAGTGACTCAGTTTTATATAAATATATATATATATATATGTATACACACACATATTCTTCTCCATATCCTTTTCCATTATGGTTTATCATGGGATATTGAATATAGTTCACTGTGCTATACAGTAGGACCTTGTTGTTTATCCATTCTATATATGATAGTTTGCATCTGCTAACCCCAAACTCCCAGTCCTTCCCTCCCCCACCCCTCCTCAACCTTGGCCACCACAAGTCTGTTCTCTATGACTTGAGTCTATTTCTGTTTCATAGATTGGCTCATCTGTGTCATAGTTTAGATTCTACACAAAAGTGATATCGTATGGTATTCGTCTTTCTCTTTCTGACTTACTTCACTTAGTATGATATTCCCTAGTTTCATCCATATAGCTGCAAGTGGCATTATTTTGTTCTTTTTTATGGCTGAGTAATATTCCATTGTATATATGTACCACATCTTTTTTATCCATTCATCTGTCAGTGGACATTTAGGTTGTTTCCATGTCTTGGTTATTGTGAATAGTGCTGCTATAAACATAGGTACACATGTATCTTTTTGAATTATAGTTTTATCTGGATATATGCTCAGGAGTGGAGAATATTGTAACTCTATTTTTACTTTTATGAGGAACTTCCATATTGCTTTCCACAGTGGCTGCACCAAGGTACATTCCCACCAACAGTGTAGGAGAACTTTCTATAATGACAGAGAGAGAAAGAGAGGTAGAGACAGAGAGGGCACCTAGGAGAAATATTCCTAAGCATTAAAATGTTTAAATGTGTAAAGAATTAAATAGTGAGAACAATGCTAGTAGTCCTACTACTAAGAAAAGCAGTCAGCACTTGCCCACTTAATGGGCACTCACCATGCATCTGGCACCACGCTAAGTGCTTTCCTTGAATTAATTTTTTCACAATATATACATTTATATATTCCCAAAAGAAAATATGCTGTGTAGAATTCAACCTTTTCCTAATGTTCTGCTATGAATATCAATTTCTGTGCTCCACTGCGAAAATATTTTAAACCAGCCTGCTAGCTGTCATTTGTCATCTTCCCTTGGATATATTTAGTTGAGCTGTCATCATTCAAGTCCACAGTCAGTTTCACATTGACATCATCTCCCCCCTCCTGCTTCTCTAAGATTTTTGATTCTTCTGTGGACATACTTCAGGATACACATCGACAATTTCCACCGAGGGAGATTTCATGAGCTCTTGAGAGCTGCATAACTAACACTCAGACGGTCAGTGCCGACTGCTCTAGGTATATAGGAGAGCACACAAGCATGGCTTGTGTTTCTGCAGTGTGCAGGGATCAAGCTCTAGTTCAAGTTCTCAGCTGAGGGGATTCAGCCCCCAAGAGACATGTAGCAATGTCTGGAGGCATTTTTGGTTGTCCCAGTTGGCGAGGGTGGAGGGATGAAGGGCTACTGGCACCCAGTGGGTAGGTAGTGGAAGATGCTGCTAAACCTTCTGCCATGAACAGGACACACCCCTACCCAATAAAGAATGATCTGGTCCAAATTTTCCCTAGTGCTGAGGTTGAGAAATACTGCTCTAGTTGTAGATTTAAGTTATAAACCTAAATTATGGGAATAATTTATGCCATGAAGTCAATTTTTCTCCGACTATTTCATATTTGGGGTCGTAAGAGTCATAATATGGAAGAGATCTTAGGAACCTGAACTGGGTGTATCACTCATTCATTAGAGGGCATTAAAAGTGGTTGGACCATGTATGTAATAGTCTCACTTCTTTGCTTCTTGTTGAGTGAGGCGCTCTCCCGTGTGTGTGTGTGTGTGTGTGTGTGTGTGTGTGTGTGTGTGTGTGTGTATTCAGTAGCCCATGTTTAGATCTCTCTGCAAGGGAAAAATATGGAATGATATAGTGCCAGGAAACCTGCTAACATTATCAGTATCTTGGCAATTTAAAAAATTCCACAGAGGGAAAAGTTATTGAATTTTCATAGTGGGAATTCAACTTGTTTTCCCATTTTTTGCCATTCAATTCCATCTAATATTACTATTTTACCAGCTTGCATATGTGCCTTTTAAATGTAAATACAGCATTGAATTAGATATTCTGAAAATTGGTGTTCTGTGAGATTTACAGAAGCTTGTTATTTCACATTTGTTTTGGGAGAAAAAATAATTGCCATCTGAAAATATCAATCAGCTAACAAAGTCAAATTCTAACACTTTTAAACCTGAAATTGCACATGAGAGAAGATTTTGACATTATAAGCCCCAGAGAATATCATTGATTAATTTGCATCCATTGTTAATGTGCTCTGTTTTAGAGCTGTATGTCAGGTTTCTCAGATGGTGTGGTGTATTTATGTCAGATATCCAGAGAAAGATGTATGCTTTCTTCTTGGGTGGCCATCATTACATTTCTACTAGGCATGATAAGCTATTCAGAGACAAAAGGAGATGGAAAGAGGTGAAAACGTCTTACTAGTAGAAAGTTTGGGAAAAGTGTAGATATCTCTGTTCTCTGTAAGGTTCATGCCTCGTGGAAATAGAACAGTATTTTAACTTTTGCTCTGAAATGTATCTGTATATCTTCCAGACAACTTCCCAAAGCTTTTCTTGGCAAGATTTAGAGCTTCTTGGTTAGACAGTAGAATGTTTATGCTCCTGATTAACTGTTTCTTCTCTCTCTCTCTCTCTAATGTCTATATATACATACATATGTATGCATACATATAATTGAAACCATAAAAATCTAAAGAATATTTCTCTTTCATTATCTTTTGTTGATTACATAAATAATTTTACTTCCTTTTTGAAATGTTTTCAACTTCATTTTTTGCCTCTAATGGAATTTAGGGACAAAAGGTCATTATGGGCTATATGTATCAATAAATGTTACTAAATTTAAAGAAAATGAATGAATCTCTATATCTAAAATTTATAAGTGCAGGTTATTAAAGAACTTTGACAGTAATGATTGCATAAATCACTTCTGACCCTAATTTTGTCATGAAGCATAAGATATACAACTTATTATATACATACTTACCTGTCATAAATGTGTTTTGGTAAGAAAACTGCAATTATAGCAATTTGCATAATATTTTTATTTGTGTAGTTTTTTATCCCTGCAAGGGATTTATGAGGTAGATTTTATTTTAATCTTCATTTAAAGAATAAACAAAACCTCAGAAAGATGACTTAAAGGGCATAATAATTTTTTCTATTACTAAGCAAAGCCTAAGTACAGCAAGTCATTGTTGAAATTTAGCAGATACCAATTCCACCTATAATTACAATCTTTTCTTTATAAAGGTAAACTTATAATGAGACTTCTCAGAGGAGCCATGAGTTCTACACTTTCTGCTCAAGTAATAATATACCAATGAGAACTGTTTGTTAACCATATTTAGAAACAAGCAGAAGGATTTATTTGCCACAAGCCTATGAAACAATATCCTTGATAAAATAGATTTTTGCAAAAGATGAATGGGGGTCCCATCCAAGGACTCATCTGATGTATATTAGTTTACCTAATTCCCCCTGCTGAGAAGTGATTTCATCTATAAAGAAGTTTTCACAATACACATGAACTCCAAGGACACTGTCATAGAGAAGTAATCAAGCACAAGCTTATTTTGGAAGATTTTCTGTGTTGTCCACTCACATTTCTTATTGTGTTGAAATAGTATAAGATGTTCTATCTTTTAAATATGTATTTAAATGTGTCCTATAAATATTTGATGTTTCTTGTGTTTACTAAAAATCCCTCTATTTGACTGTCCTTGTTCCTACTATTCCACATTATTTCTATTCTCCATATCTTAGTGAAGTTCATATTATAAAACTTTGCTTTAAATACATCACTTTCTTATCTTTTATTCACCCCTCAACCTACTGCAGTTTGATAACTCCACTCTACTGATTATCCACCAACGTTCTCCTTGCTACCAAATCTTCTAGACACTTTTTTGTTCTTCCCATTCTTCTCAGTATTTGATATTGCTGACCACCTCCTATTTAATATGAAATATTTAATCTCTGAAAACTAGGGGAGTGTATTAGTTTCCTAGAGCTGCTGTAACAAATTACCACAAACTTGGATGGCTTAATACAACAGAAATTTATTCTCTCACACTTCCGGAGATTAGAAGTCCAAAATCAAAGCTTTGTTAAGACAATACTCCTTCCAAAACCTCTAGGGGGAGATTGTTTTTGGCTTCTTCCAGCTTCTGGTAGCTCCAAATATTCCTTGGCTTGGGTCAACATAAGTTCCATCTCTGCCTTTGTCTTCATATGGCTGTCTTCCTTCTGTGTCTCTTCTCCTTTTCTTATAAGGGCAGCAGTCATTCTGGATTAAGACCCATGCTAATGACCTCATCTTAACTTGATTACATGGTCACTCCTTGGCTCCATGTCTACCACCTTGTTTTAGGCTGGTAGCTCAGCTCAACCTTTCAGTACTCCAATCCAAAAACCAATTATCTTTCAGTGTAAAGAGGGCAGTTAAAGATGGTTTGGGACTAAAAAGGGAGCTACAGTGATATAAGAGAAAGTGTTCTGAAAATGGAATATAGAAACCTGGGTTCTGGTCTTCCAACTGGGTGAGTGACCATGGGAAATAATTTGATTTCTCTTTAAGTTTTCTCATCAATCAAATAACAGTTTGGCACATAATTTATATCCCACTTAATTCTAGCATTCAGTGATTTATTTTGTTCACTTTCAGAGGTAGACTCCCAGGCATTCCTGGTTATAATTTTTATTTGGGGCTTATAATGAGAATACTTCATTAATTCTGTTATTCAGCTATGTAGAAAGTAGAAGGAGTTAACATTTCAAGCATCCAAAACCACATAGTATGTTACTAAGCATGTTTGTGTACCTGATTATAAGAAGGATCATGAAGAAGAATATGATACGATCGTATAAAAATATTTGGTTTACTCAAGTTAAAGATTAAAGAAATTAGAGGAGGAAATTGAATATTTATATAATTGGATGTGTTTATAGACATAGATATATAATGAATATGATAGTAGCAGTTAAATAGTAAAAAGATATAATCGTCTATTAATATAATTATTTTTACATATTTTAATCACATTATATAAAATTTCATTAATGTAGTCATATTCCTTGTTTCACTTTGAAAATATATATGTAGAGACTTTTTTTTGTTTGTTTTCTTTGCGGTACATGGGCCTCTCACTGCTGTGGCCTCTCCCGTTGCGGAGCACAGGCTCCGGACGCGCAGGCTCAGCGGCCATGGCTCACGGGCTCAGCCGCTCTGTGGCATGTGGGATCTTCCCGGACTGGGGCACGAACCCACGTGCCCTGCATCGGCAGGCGGACTCTCAACCACTGCACCACCAGGGAAGCCCTATGTAGAGACTTTTTTCAAACTTTTCACATGCACGTTTGACATCATCACTATAGCCATATTTTGAATCATATATCACGATATTACAAAGTTCATCGTCTTCAGATTCATCTATGTTGTTATAAAAGTAGCATTTTTTTGAGTCTGTGTATAATGCTGTCATCAGATATATTATGTTAACAAAAGCACTAATTCACACATTTTTTTGTTGTTGTTAGTTCGTTTTTAAGTATTTTTTATTGAAGCATAATTGACATATAACTTTATATTAGTTTCAGGTATACAATATAATGATCCAATATCTGCATATATTGCAAAATGATCACTGCAGTTAACTTCTGTCACCATACCTAGTTAGAAATTTTCTTTCTTGTAATTAGAACTTTAAAGACCTACTCTCTCAGCAACTTTCAAAATATGTAATACAGTATTATTAACTATAGACATTTACCATGCTGTACATTACAGTCCCATGAATTATTTATTTTATAACTGGAAGTTTACACCTCTGGACCTATTTCACCCATTTCTTTCACTCCCACTCCCTGCCTCTGGTACCACTAATCTATGTGCTTGGGCTTTGTTTGTTTGTTGTTTTTGTTTTGTTTTATTTTAGATTCCACATATAAGTGATAGTGTTTGTCTTTCTCCATCCGGCTTATTTCAATTATTATAATGCCTCAAAGTCCACTCATGTCACAAATGGCAAGATTTCATTCTTTTTATGGCAGGATAATATTCTATTGTGTGTGTGTATATATATATATATATATATATATATATATATGCCACATTTTCTGTACCCATTCATCTGTTGATGGACACTTAGGTAGTCTCCATATCTTGGCTATTGTAAATAATATTGCAATGAACATGGGGATGTGTATATCTTTTTGAGTTAGTGTTTTCATTTTCTTCAATAAATAACCAGAATTACTGGCCCAAATGATAGTTGTTTTTTTTTTCAATTTTTTGAGGTGCCTCCATACAGTTTTCTGTAGTGACTGCACCAACTTCCATTCCCACCAACAGTGCACAAGTGTTCCTTTTCCTCTACATACTCACCAACACCTGTTATTTCTTGTCTTTTTAATACATAATAGTCATTCTAACAGGTATGAAGTTATATCTCATTGTGGTTTTGATTTGCATTTCCCTGATGATTAGTGATGTTCAGCATCTTTTCATGTACTTGTCCATCTGTATGTCTTTGCCCATTTTTAAATAGATTTTTTTTTTTTTTTTTGCTATTGAGTTGTATAAGTTCTTTATATATTTTGGATAATAACTCCTTATCAGATATATGATTTGCAAATATTTTCTCCCATTCCACAGGTTGCCTTTTCATTTTGTTGATGGTTTCCTTTGCTGTGCAAAAGCTTTTTAATTTGATGTTGCTCCACTTGTTTATTTTTGCTTTTGTCACTTTTTGCTTTTGGTGTCAGAGCCAAAAAAAAATCATTGCAAAGACCAATATCAAGGAGCTTACTGGCTATGTTTTCTTCTAGGAGTTTTATGGTTTTACTTTCAAATCTTTAATTCATTTTAAGTTAAGGTTGTGTATGGTGTAAGATAACAGTCCTGTTTCATTCTTTTGCATGTAGCTGTCCAGTTTTCACAACACTTTGTTGAAGAGACTGCCTTTCCACGTTGTATATTCTTGGTTCTTTCATTGTAAATTAATTAACCCATATATGTGGGTTTATTTCTTGGCTCTTTATACTGCCCCATTGATCTCTGTGTCTGTTTCTGTGCCAATATCAAATTCTTTTGATTAGTATAACTTTGTAAGTGTGATGCCTCTAGTTTTGTTCTTCTTTCTCCAGATTGCTTTGGTTATTTGGGTCTTTGTGTTTCTGTACAAATTTTAGGATTGTATGTTCTATTTCTGGGAAAAATGTCTGACATCCTAGGTAAAGATTCAACTATAATTTCCTCTCTTCCAGATAGATCTTCAGATTATATTACATTTGGTCTTCACAAAATCTCTTAAGGCAGTGATTATCATACTATCTTTTAGGCATGGGGAAACAGAGGCTGAGGAATTCCTTTATTGTTCAAGCTCCGTCTGGTCCCCAAATTCTAGTTTATTTTGTTACAATACACTTTATTTCTTCCAGTGTCATAGTCTTAGATATGTAAGACTCTTTATTTTTAAAAGAGTGGTAAGAATGATGATAACTCAAATTTTGCTAAATGTGGCTCCTGCTGCTCAGTCTTTAGTGAAGTTCCTACCCTTTTGGTATTTTGACGCTCCCAAGGCATGTATACAAAACCCTTTCCTCTCTCAGTAAAATAAAAAGCACCCTTGCAAAGCAGTATCTTCAACCCTACCAATTTCCCATGAAAATATATGTTTAAACCTCTGGTCATGATTGAAGTAAGATATGTTCACATGTATTTGTATTGAATTCTAACTGTATCTACATATCTACATATTATTTTTTGCCTGTGATTAATTGTATTCAGTATGTCTATATATTTCATATCCAATAAATCTGAGTGATGCAAATCCTTTATCTGTTCAATATGACTCTGTATTTAACAACTGCATGATAGATTCATTTAACTGTATGAGAAATTATTATGCTGATCTGTATCATACTCAAGACAAAGGTTCAAATTCTATCTGAAAAAGAAAAATACAAATTTTCATTATTATGAGTTATTTTGATCAATATAAATTGACTTTCACGTATTAGTCTTTGAAAATATTTCAATGTGGGCAATTGCTATAATGTCTATAAACACAGAATGTTCACATCCAGGATTATTCTTGCCTTTAAAAAATATTTTAAAATAGTATTATGGGTTGAACCATGTTCCTCTCTCTCCCCTATCCATATATTGAAGTCCTGGCCTCCAGTATCTCAGAATGTGATCTTATTTGGAAACAGACTCTTTAGTGAGGTAACTCAATTAAAATGAGGGTGAGTATTAATCCAATATGACTGGTGTCCTTATAAAAATGGGAAATTTGGATGCAATGATATACACATAGGGAAAGTGATATGAAGATGCAGGGAGGAAACAGCCATCTACAAGCCAACGCGATTCTTCCCTCACAGCCCTCAACAGAACCAACCCTGCCAACACCTTGAGTTTAGACATCCAGCCTCCAGAACTGTGAGACAATAAATTTCTACTGTTTCAGCCACTCAGGCTCTGGTACTTTGTTATGGCAGCCTTAGGGTACTAAAACAGTAACATTCTGAAATGCTTGCATACGTCCATGTAGGTGGACTTTATTTCCTTTACTAGAATGCAGATTTTAATTTTAGTTTCATTACTGTAATTGTACATCATATAAAATAATTATATTATGGATTTATTTCTGCTACAAATGAATATATTTTTCTACATATATATTTTCTTTGTGCTGCATTCCTTTTAAATGCATTAATATTTTAAATTTTCTTTTATTAGATGTTGTAAGAATTTCTTAAAAAAATGGTAAAAGTGTTAAGGCAAGGCAACTTTAACAAGTTTATTTTATACTGCTTATAGGATATATTTAGTATATTCTGCTACTTCCAGGGAGGTAAGTGCTCTTCTTTAGTGGAATAATTTTATACTTCCAAAGAAATCATGTCTCGATTTCTACAGAATGGATAGGAATTTATTTTTAAGATGCTGTTATGAAAGTTGCTACATGAATGAAAATTACAAAATTATTACCACTGTGCTTATTAAAAATAGACTTGAGGACTTCCCTGGTGGCACAGTGGTTAAGAATCCACCTGTCAATGCAGGGGACATGGGTTCAATCCCTGGTCCGGGAAAATTGCACATACTATAGAGTAACTAAGCCCGTGAGCCACAACTACTGAGCCTGCACTCTAGAGCTCGTGAGCCATAAACCCATGTGCCAAAACTACTGAAGCCTGCATGCCCGAGGGCCCACGTGCTGCAACTACTGAGCCCGTGTGCTGCAACTACTGAAGCCCGTGTGCCTAGAGCCCGTGCTCCACAAGAGAAGCCACTGCAATGAGAAGCCACGCACCTTGACGAAGAGTAGACCCTGTTCGTCCCAACTAGAGAAAGCCCGCACACAGCAACAAAAACCCAACACAGCCAAAAAATAAATTAAAAAAAAAAATAAACAGACTTGACTCTCCTAAAGCATATTCTCTTGTCTGTAGGTAGTGCAGAAGAGCTCTTTACACAAAAGGAAAGAGGAGAAATTAAAGAATAGAAGTTAACAGTCAAAAATAAAATAGTTTTGCTCAAGAATAGGAATCCATGAAGCTTATGAAGACAACCGATCATTCATAACTTTTCAGAGGTGAACTAGAAATATATGGATTTTTTCAAATCATACTGTTGGCCTAGGTTTATCTTCCAATGAATTAGATTTGCATCACTGAAATTCAGGTATTTAGGGTTTGCTTGGGTCTGTTGGCTGATGCTTTTTCTAAATATATTCATTAAAACTGAAACTGTTTTCCTCATAGACATGCTTAACAGTGTTGAGACTTGAATATGAATAGTTAGAGAAATTTTTTTTCTGGAAAAGTAGCACAATTTAAAAATAATAGAAAACACACCTAAATAACTACATAAAGATATTTGTTAACTAGTTGAAATTGATCTCAGAATTTACCTCTTTGTTCTTTTTTGTTTTTCAAATGTTTATTTATATCACACCAAGGGATGGCATTTTATGCTTTGCAGAGTTTATTAGAACATCTTTACCATATTTCAAATGAAAGCAGGCTTTGAAAGCAGGGTAGCACTTGTGTATTTTCCAAGCTACAAGGTGAATCTTTCTTCTGTTTAAGAAGCTGATAACGTGATTAAGTTACTTCCAAGATTACAGTCTCAAAGACATTTTTTAAATATTTCAAAAATTTAAGAATAATCCATATTTTCTTAGATTCTGTTTATTTGGTAGGTTTTCCAATTTAGGAGGAAGAGGGAGAATTTGATTTACATTCCACACACTGTGAAAATAATGGGTCCTTAAAATTCAAGTGGAATGAATTAATCTTTTCATTGAATTGTAGTATATGCCTGTCGTATGTCTGCGGTGACTCAAACTGATTCCTGTATTGGATGTGAAAAAGTGTCTGTAACCCTCCTTTGGTAATCACTATGATTAAAATTGTGAAGGAGAATTAAAGCTGCATATTTTGGTGTATGGTAGCTGGACAATATAATTGATCATAAAACATTAATTTTAAGTTCTCTAGGTTAATGGAAGAATGGTATAAATCAAGTTTAATTAAAGAAATGGAGCGGTACCTTCTAAAATATTGACTGATATTCTTTACTTCTGCTATAGTTCAGTTTTCAATTATAGATTTTTTTCTAAGAAAATAATAAATATGTATGATTTGATTTTATCCAAAATTAGTTTTTTACATTTTGTAATCCACCTTTAAAGTGACTTCTAAGATACAGATAGATGGAAAATACAGTAGAATAGTATTTAACATAGCTTATTATGACAAAGCTCTGATCTTCCTCATATGAATAATATGCTGTCAGATTCAGCACAATCATAAAATGCATAAGAGTGTATTTCTATTCTACTTTGATGGAGTTCCATTGTTTTTACCATCAACCTATCTGAGCCTTAATTTCATCAATATAAAAATCTATTGTAAAGATTAAATGTCACATAGAGAACAGGCCTGTGGTTGCCAAGGGAGAGGGGTGTGGGGGGGGAATGGATTGGGAGTTTGGGATTAGCAGATGCAAACTATTATATATAGAATGGATAAACAACAAAGTCCTACTGTATAACACAGGGAACTATATTCAATATCCTGTGATAAACTATAATGGAAAAGAATATGAAAAAGGATGTGTATACATATATGTATAACTGAATCATGTTTTTGTACAGCAGAAATTAACACAACACTGTAAATCAACTATACTTCAATAAAACAAATTAAAATAATGACTAAACATCAAAAAGATGTAGCACTTAGCTCAGAAGCTGCCTGTAGTAAGGATATAATAAATAAAATAATTCATTATAGTTTGACAAATACTCATACATTTGTAAATTTAATACTAAAGTTAAGATTGATAAATGTTAATAACAGTAACACTGTGGAGATTATCCTAAAACATACAAGTTTATATGCATAGGTACTACTGTCCCCAGGGGACTTGTGCACAAAGAAAGTGTTAAAGTGAGTCAGGGAAGAGCCATAGCTCAATCTATGGGATTTCTCCCTTAATCCAGTGGTATACTTGGTGACCCTCTCTTGGCCTCTGGGATCCATAAAATAATTAATTATATAATAAAAATAGAAAATGAAATAAAAATGAAAAATATATGTAATAAAAATGGAAAAAAGTATAATGAAAGTGGTAAACAAAAGGAAAACTCCCTCTAAAACAGAGGCTTGCATCACAGCCTGCCTGCCCTCCATCTCCTTGGAGAATCCACATCCGTCCAGACTGGAGCAGCTACTTTCACTTCTGTCTCTATTCAGTTTAACCCTTGCTTGTGTACTTGCCAGTGTACTGCTACTTATAGGTAATGGTTTGGGAAAACACTGATTATCAGGGACGAAACCAAGACCACTAAGTCCCTTTGTAAAGGAAACTTGACAGTGAAGAGCAGGCAAATGGAAATTACTGTCAGATATTCCTAATCTGCACCAGGTTTGGGCTGAGATTCCAGCAATAAAAGGTTCTGTATCTTATTACTCATCACTTGAGTCCTTTGTTCCTCTTATCCTTTAATGAACTCCTGTTATTGTAAGAATGCTTTTGCAGTGTTTTCACTTAAGTGTAGGAAATGATGATCTTCATTCAAACCTGTAACTCTTTTTTGCTGTTCTCTTTCTTCTTTTAGGGATGCAGATCTGTTCTTGTTAGACACAAGAAAGGCCCAAGCTCTAGATGTGGGTTGGCTTGTCTTTGATATCACTGTGACCAGCAATCATTGGGTGATTAATCCACAGAACAATTTGGGCTTACAACTCTGTGCAGAAACAGGAGATGGTAAGCACTGAATTTCATAAATTTTGGGGAGTTCTGGTTTGGACACATTGAGAGTTACAGCTTTTTGTGGGATTTAACCAATGTATATTTTATACACACAATGTGCAAAGTGGTGCATTCTATAAGATAGGGCAATATATTGATTAGTTAACTTATTTATAAACACATTACCGAACACACGTTTATTGTCAGGCTCTGCAGTGGGTGTGGGGGGTAAAGAATTAAGTTCTGTTCCTGCTCTTGCAGTTTTTAGTCTTGTGTTGAAGACATGTATGCAAACAAGTAGAACAACTGTGATATAACAATACCAAAAGAAAGCGATGTATAAAATGCCATGGATCTATGTCTTGATTTTGTGGTGGTTACACAACTATATAATCTGTAAAAATGTATAGAACTGTACACTAAAGAAGAATGGATATTACCATATTCAAAGTATGTCTCAAAAACCTGATTTATAAAAAGAAATATATATCAAAATAGATGATAGGGAAACAGACAAAGGACCTACCATAATACAGAGGAGGATGGGGATGGAACAAAAGAGTCATAAAAAACTGCAGAAAATGATACTGAGTTAGGTCTTAACATATTATAATATTTGGTCAAAGTCAACAGCTCCAGAATCACTTCTGGGAGGGATCTGTTGACTGAAAAAAAAAAAAAAAAAAGCACAACCTAAAAGTTGAGAGTTATATTTTACTTGGTGGACAAAACTGGGGACTTAAGCCCAGGACACAGCCTCTCAGATAGCTCTAAAGGAGAGCTCCAAAGAGGTAGGGGAGGAGCCAGGATATACAGGAGTTTTTACAACAAAGACCAGGTAGTCAGAACATCAAAAGATTATTGTTAATTAAAGAAAACCAGGCATCTCAAGTTAAGAGATTTATATATGGGAAGATGCAAGAGTCTGAAATCATTCCTTTGATATGCATCTCAGCTGTCTGGGGTCAGTATCATGTGCTTTCTCATCCTGAGTCTCCTCAGGGTGCACCATCAGGGAGCAGCTGCAGTGGCTGATGGTTTGATGGTGGACATCCTGTTTCCACTCCAACTTCCCTCAGGACTCACCATTGGGGTGGCTGCAGCTTGTTGGCTGCAACATCCTTTGTTTACTGATATGGCAGGTGTCATTCTTAGTCCACAGGTCTATAGGAAATCTTTTTTGAGAAGCTCCAGATGTTATTCTTATGCTCAGAAATGCTCACCGAGTAGCGATGTGCTGTGTGCTTGGCTTGATGCTGGAGATAAAATAGTGAGCAAGTAGAGAGATGGCTTCACGAGGCTTGCAGTTGAGTGAGGCATGAGGTAGTCAGCACATAATATTATTGAATGCACTTCGCTACACACTAAGAGTCCAATGGACTCTGAGTGCAGAACAGTGAGCAAATTCGAGCTACAGTCTTTTAAAGATCAGGAAGCTGTATCTAGGGGAAGAAATTGGAGGGCCCTATACTATTTAGTTCTAACTTGCGTTCAAGTCATCCTTTTCTCTCTGAGAACTACTTTATATTTTGTTTATCCTTTTCCTTTGATTGATTTCTCTTATATTTTAGGGGTAATTTTACTTTAAATGACATATTATTTATGTGATTTTTTGGAGCCTAAAATAAACTAACATTTCACTTCTTTCAAAGTTTTCCAAATTCTTTTTTTAAAAGTTAGGTTTGAGATACACAGCCTTTTGTTGCTCTTCTTTGGTTCTTTAATATTGTCTGATATGAAAATATTAAAATGATTAAATATGCTAGACAAGCTGGCCTTTTGTATTTAAGCCAGAGCAGACAGATCACTTTTTATTTGCAACAATGGAATCTGAATATGCTTACTTCTCAGCAAAAGTAATTGGAAGTCGTGAAAAAATGAAACTCAGGAAAGTCTCCTTTCAAATTCATTTGTTGATTATTATTCATTTATTCATTTGTTCGACATAAAATCTTCGAGTGTCTATTCATGCAAGACAAAGTGTTAAGGAGACAATGACCTGGGAGACAGACAAATATAGCTACTTAAGAAAGACTAAAGTGCCCTAAATCCTAAAAATAGTGATATAATCAAGACACTATAGGAAACGTAAGGAGATGGTTAAGTCCAAATGGAGCCAAAGAACTGTGGTCCATGTAACTTCTGGGCTAGGTCAGCTGGGTAAGATTTCAAGAAATGAAGATGAGGAGGGAGAGGGTGTGGTGGTGAGAAAGGAGGAGAGAGGTAGTTCCTGGATGAGGAAACAATGTGAGTAAATACATAGAACGGCAAAAAGGCATGGTGTTGTCTAGAACATTCTGCAGTCCAGATTTGGCTAGAACAGCTTTCATGTATAAATATGATTGCAGATGCTATTAGGAAAGTGATTTGGAGACAAATGATGGAAGGCACATGACATCTAATTTATGTGTATATTCTTGTAACTTGACCACAGGTCATTAAAGAACTAGACTTGCTGCTTTAATCGATCAGAGTAACACTTTCATGATTACATATTTGAATGAATATCCACTTCATAAGGTCATGGATGTGTATTTCTGGTTCACAGTGGTACCCTTGGTACTTGGCACCGTGCAGGTTGTAGGTATTAAAAACATGTTTTGAATGATTGTTGAATGAGTTTGTGACTTAAAAGGCTCTTATGGACCACCTGTCATTGAACATGTTACTCCTTTTTTTTTTAATTGATAGTGGATTTACAATGTTGTGTTAGTTTCTGGTGTTCAGTAAAGTGATTCAGTTATATATATATATACTTTTTCATATTCTTTTCCATTATGGTTTATTACAGGATATAGAATATAGTTCCCTGTGCTATACAGCAGGATTTTGTTGTTTATCTATTTTACATATATGAACATGTTACTTTTTTTTTTTTTTTTTTGCGGTACGCGGGCCTCTCACTGTTGTGGCCTCTCCCGTTGCGGAGCACAGGCTCCGGACACGCAGGCTCAGTGGCCATGGCTCACGGGCCCAGCCGCTCCGCGGCATGTGGGATCCTCCCGGACCAGTGCACGAACCCGTGTCCCCTGCATTGGCAGGCAGACTCTCAACCACTGTGCCACCAGGGAAGCCCGAACATGTTACTCTTAAGAAGACATTCCAAACTGTAAATTGGGGTGATTATTAACCAAACCAATTTGGTGTAACACTGAATTTTATACCACAAACCATGGTACAGATTAAAATCGTTTCAATCATAAGGTGAGGAGAAAGTCAGTGATATAAGTTATTAAATTTTGTTTATCTTGCTTCCACAAAGAAAAAATAGCTAAGAGATCTAAATATATTTGGAAATCAAAAGACTGTTGAAATCAAAAGTAGCATCATGATTCCTCAGAGGACCTGTGGAAAGTATGTCAGTTTGTAAAATATTCTTTTTAGAAATTTGATAAGTGAACTGCCATGGATTTGGCAGGAGAGTTTAAGGATAGTCTATTGATTTTTTTCATGCAGAATAGATAATTCTCTGAGTTCCAAATGTCTGTTTCAGCTAAATAAAGCAAACATATGAGCAAGCAAATGGAAAGGAAACATTGCTGCTTCTTAACGGCAAAATCTAGAAATTCCATACAAGTGGTTGTATCCAATTGTGCTAAATCAGTTTCAGAATTTTCTAACACTCCCTCATGGTGGTTAATAACCCTCTATGATAAAATAGGTACTCTTTTTTTAGCAGCAAATGAGTAGATTTAGGTCTTTCTTATAATTTAAGATGTTCAGTTCCCTAAATTATAAACATACATTAATTACCTGGCTTGTTAGATCCTTATTAAAATTGTTAATAAAACTACAGTAATTGGTATCATATCCTATATATATATTTATATCCTATATATATATCTACTATACATATGTCCTATATATATATATATATACACATACACAGAGTTTATTACCCAGATAGCAATTTAATCTAGCTTTTAAGACTTGGGTTTTCTCCCCAAACAGTGTAATTTTCCATTGTTTGATGTTTTATATAGTTTAAACCTTCCAAGTAAATTAATTCATTTTTTTCAAATTTGGGTTTATAGAATAATTTAGAGATGGAAAAACAAAGATAGTATTTTTGGGATCATTAGAATGTCTTTTTAAAAACCCTATGTTTTCAGACATTTTAGGTTTGGCAATACTCAGAGTAAATTTTGCCAATGACTTTTTCCTTTCTATTCAAACCCACTTATATGTCAAGGAAAATTCAATCCGTATGTTTCTGATTCATTTGTATTCAAGTCATCAAAATGTTGTTTTGTCAGAGTATTGTTCAATGTCCAAGAAGCAGTATAAGGTTCTTTTTTAATAAGACTCTAAAATCCGTTTTTCTTTGGACAAAGTTGTGGCGTAATTTCCAAGCGTATCAAGGTAAAAATTCAGATTTAAAGTCAGAGATTTCAAAGTTTCACTAAATTTTGTAGCCAAATCAAGAAAGAAAAAAAGATTTCAGAGGTATGAAACTATCAAATTAAATTCATTATCATTAATGCTTAAATATAATATAAAGAAATTTATAGTTATTGTTATAACTTAGAGTTTAAGGTTTTGATACTTAATTTAAATAAAGAGAATAAAGGAATAGAATTGATCCCTCCATTTTGGAAATATAAATTCTAAGAGAAATCGTTAGGAAAACTAGATTCAAATCTTGGCTCTGACAAAATACTTTACATTTTAGCCATAGCGTTAATTAAATGAGTGTAATGGTAATTACCTTCCAAGGACAGTGTGAGACTATATTAAGCAATAGTACCCGGAACATGGTGAGACAGGAATAAAGGTGTTTGAGTTGAACTGAAAGAGAAAATGCATAGAGAATTAACTCTACATGGTACTCCTTAAATTAGGATCACTTCTTTCATTGTGGAGATTTTACAGATGATTTAATAAGACTTTAGATAAATTCACAAATGATAGTCCACCGGAGAGAGGTAAGATTGTTGATATATGTTCTTAAATCTTGAGTTGGAAGCATAGTGTATAGTTATGTTATTAGGCACAAGTCTAATAATTTTGGTTGATGAAATGATTATTGGTAGGAAGCTTTTAAATACCTCTGATCTAGGGTATGAAGCCAACAGAAATGAACATTCAGAGATATGTGTCATGATCAATTGATTGCTTATATTGGCTAGGTCTTCATAGGCACTGGAGAATATCAAATTATTAGTACTTAATATGGTAGTTTTCTTGAGGCCCAACAATTTTATTCTTATAAAAAAGTGACATGATTATTTTTGAGATAACTAACTGCATCAATGAATATAAGGATAACGACCCTTGTTATAGGGTAATATATGAGGATAATTGATTAAAGGCTGACGTACATAACTATCAGAAAAAATTTTCAACCCAGAGATGCCTCAGTGTAAATTACTATCATTTGGCTTCATAAACCTATTAGCAAACATTACACATCAACATGGCTTCTTACAAGCAGTAGTTTAATGCTCATAGAAAACATGGTTAAAAAACATTGATCGTCTTTTTTAAAGTGTGGGACCCAAGAACTCCTAATATATGTTGTGCTAACTTTTTTAGCAAATTGCATAAAATCCCCACTACATAAGTGATATTTCCCATAAAAAAAATCAGAAAATGAAGATACTCTATGAATTGATTGGAAACACATCATAGAAGACCTCTTTGAAAGTCAAGGAAACAAACCATTGTAATTATTGCCTCCTCAGGATATAGCCCGTGTTGGTTAGCAGCTATATTTCCCAGACATTGTAAAGGGGTAAAGTTATAGCTTTTTATTTATTTTTTTGCTTGTTAGTACACAAAAGTTTTCTTCCTTCCATTTTTAGAAATTATATATGTACATAAATATATTGATATTTCAGAGCTTTTCTAAAAGCACCAACAATTTCATCCTCTTTTATTTCCACCAACATTATTATTCAAATTATAAAAAGGGTCTTAACTTCAGTTATCAGTACAATTAAACTGAAAATGAGTATTTTAAAACTTTTATTACCCAGGGTTTTGCCATGTTCTCTACCTTTCCACTTGGAATTTTGGGGCTCATTCTTGCAAATTGACAACTGCCACACCTACATTAATAAGAAATGGGATTAGGTTTTCTTTTTCTACAACCTTGAACTGTTGCTTATTTCTATTGTTCCTTATTATGTGAAGAGTAGTTTAAAGCACTGATAAAATTTTTCTCCAAAATTGCAATATGCTGTGGTAGCTTCTAAATATGCTGTCTTAAATCAGATTTTTCAAAAATTCCATGACATCTTTCGAATTACAGAATATATACTCCTAATTAGAAAAATCTAGTTTATAATCTAAAGTCCTCATGTCATTATATATTAAATTAATATGTGAGTTACTAACTTGATATTCTTTTACTTTTATTAAATGTGAGCATCTGTCTGAGAGAGATGAGGAGTTCTTAATGAGATATCTGCTTAAATTTAGTTAAGTCCTGGAATCTGCTGCTTTTCAATGCAAGTATCTGATTAAATAAGTTTGCTGTGTTATCCTCAGATTCCCAAACACAGTCTTTTTTAACTCGGGGGAAAATTTTCCAAATTAAGCCCTTGTGTTGTCAGATGACTATTTATCTGTCTCAAGGGTCAAATGATCTATGTGGCTGGTTAATCTGAATATCAGCTGACATAGTGCTAATAAGTAGCAGAAGAAATTCAGAGATCAAGGGTGATATTTTTCTTTTTGTCTGGCTGTTTTGACTACAGTTTCTCATTATTATGTATCTCAGTTCAAAAAGTTGAATTATGTCCACTTATCGGAGGATCTCTTAAATATTTTGAGATTTGATAATATTCTCTTCCCTTATCTGAACTTTATCTTTTAAAGCAATTAAGTCTTTTTTGTTCATAAAACCATATGGCTCCCTGTTGCTGAATTTATGGTGCTGACAATTGGTTTCAAACAAATAAATGAGAGTCTCTACTTCCAAGAAACTGCAAAAATCGCATATCTTGCTAAATGTTCTGATAGGAAAAAGGAACATATACTCCTATGTTTGTTTTACATAAATATTAGTATAAATGAAGTACTTCTTTATGTTTAATGCTGAGGATAATTAGAGTATACCTGCTTGACTTTTGGATGAATATTTAAGAATAAATTAGGAGGACAGTTGAAGAATAGTTATCTTCAAATACTTAAATAAATACAGTGAATAAGTAAAATTAAATTTTCCCTGTAGTCCAGAAATTAAATCAATGTGTGAAAAGGGCAGATTGAAGGCATAAGAATAAAGTGCCTAAGACCTGGGAGTTAATGGCTATGTAATTATTTGTATTGTGAGGGAATGAGCTCGTGTGACTAGAAGAATTCACTATTTATTTGACCTTTTGTCCGGGGATTATTATATTGCCTGTGATAATTTCTCAGGTAATTTTAATTTATATATTTACACTTTAAGCATTATACACATATAAATATTATATTCAGAGAGGGTACCGTGAATAGATATGTACCATCTTAAGGAGCTTGGTATTAAATAGTTTCATTCAAACCAAAACTTAAGATATTATATAAAATCAGAGATGGAGAAATGGATAAAGGGAAGTAAGAAATATTGGACATCTTTTGGGGTAAATGTGTGTGTGTGTTTGTGTGCGTGGGTGTATACAAAGAGGGGTAATACCCAGGCATAAACAAATTCCCAACTGATCACGTGAAGGATCAGATAAGTTCATAGCTGAACATCTATAATTATTAAGGTGTCTAGAGAGCTCTTATTACAACATTTAAGTATAATTATATTTTCTTTTTCTTTAAGTGCCACAATATATTTTTCAGTATCATAACGAAATGTAAAACTTAATCTAAATTTCTCCAGAACGTTTTAAAATGGCTTCTGTTTCTATCATATTTCTATAGAATTTTAAAAACACTAAAACATAAATAAATCTATGGCAATATGTCAGTTTCTAAGAAAGTCTTTTTTTTTTTTTTTGATATGAATCAAGCCATAAGAGAGATTTAAAAGATAGCTAAGCAAAACAACCGCCTTGGTCATTTTATGTGAATGATTCAGAAGAGTTTCCACTGAGAAGAATTCCTGTATCTTTATGGTAAAAATGACTAGATTTCTACTGAAAATAAATATGCCATAGATTTCCTCTGGGGTTTAAGATCAGTATTTGTTAATTTTCCAAACCCACGTAAGCTGTGACTTATGGATTTTCTAACTTGTGTAATATCTTAAAGCACATCAGAGAACATAGATCCTTCCAGTGTGCTCAGATTTTTGCTCCTTTCCCACTGCATAAAAATGAGCAAAATCATCAATATGCCTTTCATGGCTAGAGAACTAAACATAAATATAGGAGCACTGTTAAATTTCTACTTTGTTCAACCTAAGTTCTTATTAATTCTCTTAGTCATATACGATTTTTATAAACTATACTTTATGTATTTCAAACTCACTCAACTTAGCAAAAATTATTTTCTGTCTATACAAATAGCTGCTTTTTTTAAACCCTGATTTTGGCAGTACTTTTTTTTTCTTCCATGCTAATATTTCGTATTTTTTAGTTTTCATGATTAATTCAGGTTTTATTTGCTAGGTTCATCTGTAGTTCATATAAAATAAATATTCAAACCATGTATTTGCTGTGATGGTCAATCAAAATAATATTAATAACTAACGGGACCTAATATTTCCTGAGCGTATTAGATGCCAGTCATTTGGTGAGCTTTTTAAGTGGAATGTCTACTTTATCTTTACTATTTTCCCATTTTGTACACAAGGAAACAGCCTTAGAAAGCTCAAGAATCTTACCCTTGAACCTAAAAATGATGTGTTTTCCAGATCTTCCAGATCCAGATCTTATACACTATGACTCTCACAAATGATATGAATTTTATATAAATTCCAAACTGAAAAAAGTTAATGCATTTTTATAATTTCCAAACAGGACATGCTATTAATAATGATTGTTATAGAACAAAATTGAACTTTATGTTGGATCTGTTGGTAATTACCTTTGGGTTTTTATATTTTCTGTCTGGAATTTAACTGTGATCTGACCCACAACAGGTGACAGCATTTTTACCATATTTTTTTGTTTTTTTAAAATCTAACTACTTCAGTATTTCTTTTAGCTCCTTACACAATTATCATTAATTTGATAAATTTATAGACTGAAAAGAAGAAAGAAAGTAACTATTTTCCTTCCAGTGATCAGCTTCAACATGTAATTAAATTTAGCCAAATTTAATTTATTTTGAATTCTGTAATGAATGTCCCCCTCCTTTTGTGCCCTGTGTCGCTCACTAATGTATTTTGCTAGGTTCTCCTTCTCTGTTTTCTCTCCTCTGTTTTACTGTCTTTAATCCACACTCCCCATCATAGAATCCTCATGTCTACCTCCCCCACCATCCTTTGTAAGTGTCAACCGGTACTCAAGTTTGTAGTTTCAATCACGGTGCAGCAAACTGCATGCTAGTCAAGCATGCAGTTTCCAAAACATATTAATTGATTATTTTGCAAAAAGTCTGGATGAAATTCTTCCTTTCTCTCATCTCGCCATTCCCCCTTCCCAGCATCAAGGCTGAAGGTGACCTGGTATTATTCCAGCCCTAAAGAGGACTCCCTGAATTGTATTTTTGGGAGCACATATTGAGGTAATTTTTTCCTCAAAAAATTGAAAAGAAAAATCTCTGGGAAATAAAACACATTTTTAATTTTTCACTGTGTTTAGCTTTGCTTTTTAACTTTGTTTCCCTATGAGCAGAGGGTGAGCCATAACTGCTTTGCTAAAACTTCATATTTTGAACAAAATGGTTTGAATGTAATTTACAGATGCCTTAGTTCTTTAGAAAATGAAGAATCACGATGCTGGTTTCTTTTTAAATATCTATATCCATTTTGTTATCTCTATTGTATTTTTCTCTGGTTGGTACTCTGAAATGGGCGTCCAGAGCCTAGTTTAATTTTGTATAATGATTGGTAGAGAGAAAATGGTTTTTCTTTAAAAATAGATTTGACTATAGAATATAATCAGTAATAAATTGGAAAACTTGGATTTGCTGTTTTACTATGTCTATTATATATACAATGTTTTAAAACCAGGTTTCAAAGGCAACTTCCTTGTTTTAAGTTATAATATGTTTACATTTGAATGAGAGCCATTTGGTAAACATCATTTGCTTATCCAAATTTTAGCATCACAACCTAAAAACATACATGAAAAAGAATTTTGAAATCAATGATTTAAAGTAAGCGGATAAAACAGGAGTTAGTCCTCCTTCATTATCTGGTGAAAGAGGTATTTTACCATTTTTTAGATTTCCCTTAATGAAAAGGGATATGGAAGTGTTTGGCGACATCTGTATTTCTGTTTTGGATTTTCCCTAATTCAAAACAGTAACTGTGGAGCACCCATCTTGCCAAACAAATCCCAAGGTCAGAAACATATTCCAGTTTTTGTTGTTTGTTATATTCTCTATTCTAGGCTCTAACTCTGCTTTGACTAATGATATGAGGGGTAAATATGTTCATGGTAGTATTGATTTGGGGCCATGCAGAATATGAGATTCTCTGTATTCTCATCGTTCAGAGTTAACTCCGTCTCTTTCATTGTTCTTTCCCCTATAAGTTTAACATCGCTGAACATATTTCTTAAAGACATATTGCAGAACAAGGGCAGTGCTGGTTTTGCTTCATGAGTACAGAGCACAATGGGAAGAAGAGAGAGCCTTTAGTCTTTTAAGGCATCAGCAGTCACTGGTGCTGAGGCTAAACTTTGACTCAACTGGTGTAGACTCACAGGGACAAAGGAAAACCAAAACAAACCAAAGCATCTACCCACCAAAGCCAACGGTATATATTACAAGTGGGGATCAAAACTTGAAATTAGATGGAAAATACCTTGATAGGGAAATTACATGTCTCAGCTCCTTGAACATGGATTCCAACTTCTCTGTAGTCGAACTTGTCAAGTTTCAATTTGAGGGAAATGGAAAGTAGGGGGGGACCACCTGTGTTGTCATGGTTGGAAGGAGTGTTGAATGGTCTTCCCACTTATGAAGGAAAGTCTGACCTTAAACATCACAAAACCAGCAGCTACCACAGTGTCCTTGACAAACACAATATGTGTATAACTGCCAGACCCAGGAGATGGATGGATTCCTCCAATCTTTTCAAGGTGGGGAGCAGAGACCCAACAGGAAAGCATCAGCCCTAAACAATCTCTAACAAAGGGGAACTCTGTGTACTTAAAGGAATAGGGTAGTACTTAGGGTCGACAGGGCTGAGTTAAAAGCATGACCCTTGTCTGAGCCTTATTTTATTCATTTTAAAAATGTAACCATTGTTTTTTGGGGAGGAGTACATAAGATGATGTATGTAAAACAACTGATAAATTACCAAGCTTCAAAATGGCAGCTGTTGCTTCTTTCTTAACTTCAGAAGGACTGAACTGGCTCACCTTCCCAAATCCCAATTTCCCTGATGCTTTTGAAAGGCTTGCTTCTTATGACTTTTGGGTACCAGCTCTATTTATGAGTGGAGGTATTCAGATGATTTCTCTGTGCGGTGATAAACTGATCGAAACATGATAGTTCTATTTAGGCTGTGAGATCAGATTTGCTTCTGACCCATGCTGACCAAAAGATAAACACCTGGGAACCCAACTGTTATTTTGCATGTGGACAGGTCAGAAGGATGCTTTTGCTCTGGGCTCCACCATGAAATCATAGTGGCGTGAGATCTCACTTGGTCCCTTATGTGGGGCAGGCCAGCTCACATTCTGCTGTTGCCAGAGACATGAGAAAAAGTGAAGAAAGATTCTGCTTCTCTTTGCTCAGAAGAATGTTTTGTGATCCAATCTTCATATGTGAAGGAAAGAACTAAGTCCCAAATGTCTTAATTCCACTTTTTTTTCTTTTTTTGGCAAAAAGTAGACACTTATCATGGTATATACATTACGTATTCAGTATCAGGCCTTCACTATGTATTTTGGAAAACACATTTAATTCCTTTCACTCTTTCTCTTTATTAAGTGTCAAAATGATTTATTTCTCCTCCATTTTGGTAGTCCTTGACTATTCTAAAGATTCTAGACATAGCTTATGATCATTTCACAGGTTCATGTATCAAATTGAAAGGGAAGGTCAAACATTTAATGAACTATGTTTTTCTGTATGATAAAAGTTCTTTTTGAATAATATATCATATAAGCTGGTAAAAAAGAATGTTTCCTTTAGACACTCATAAATTTCCCAAGTAACTGCATTAAGTTCGTTGCAAAGTCTACTTTAATCCACTAGAGATAAAATGCAGAGTCTGAAATTAATTTCACTGCTATGAAACAAACTCAAATGCGTTTGACGTCTAAAAGCTTTTCTTCATTGATATCTTAACACGTAAAAATAGTTTTTGAAGACGTTTTGGTTGATTTCTGCTGAAACCCTGCTTTCATTATAGTTTTATTTAACTCCCCTGTGATTTTAAAGGAAAGAAGTATATGTGTGTGTGTACACATTTTTTTACTTTAAGAAGTCACATAATAACTGGAAAAGAGACTAAAAATAATTCACTCTTCCCATGGTTTTGTGAAAAGAATGTTTCTGCTTTCTTAAAATAAATGAGACCTGTAAGATCAACAGCTAACCAATCTTTTGGGGGCATGTGACAGATGATGTCTGTAAAACTCATAGGGCCTCAGGGGAAAGGCTCTCTATATAAAGAGAGGAGCTATTAAAAAGTAAGTAAGTGCTTATGTGAAGGTGAACTACAATTCCTAGTCTGAGATTCATATTTCCACTAGCTGAAAATAGGGTCCCGGTAAAAAGCATTTGTGGGACTTGTCATGCCTGAGACAGTAAGCCTCCACATTTCAGACCACATCCCATGGAAGGAGACTAATCCTTTTCCATCATCTCAGCCCCACCCTCCGTTCAATAAAAAATTTGAATATTCTGGAAAGCTTCCCCAACAAGGCCTAAACCTCTGGCCCTTCTCCTTTATGTTTCTTGGCCTTTCTTCCTCCAAGCAACCCCCCACCCCACCTTTCAGAAGTTTCTTGAGCTACAGTTCTCAACTATTTGCATTTTCCCCCCATCACGCTTTGAGCCATCATACCCGTGTTTCTGACCAAATATCCCAATTTCTTTACTAATCCCCATGACTTTCTCAGACGGCAGGGCATGAGAATCCCTTCTATAAACATTTTAGAAAGAACGGAAACTCTTTAAAAAATCTCTTCCTCCTTTAAACTTTATCCTTCCCATACTCCAATCCTAGAGGAAAATGAATTTCTTCTATTGCAGTGTTACCAGGAATTTACCAGGAATTGTAACTACATTTCTTGTCTGCAGATAATACTCAACCCCCCATTCATGTTAGCACGTCAGGACATGGTCCCCTGTTGCCCTCTGTGGATGTCATACCCCCAATGTTTCTTCTCTATCATCAGCTACAGAATCTTATCCTTATTCACACATGTTATTACACTTGACCCTTCTTTTGTTTTTGATACTTTTTATTTTTATGATTTATTTTATTTTATTTTTGGCCGTTTGGGTCTTAGTTGCGGCACATGGGATCTTCATTGAGGCACGCGGGATCTTTTGTTGTGGCAATGGGCTTCTCTCCAGTTGTGGAGTGCAAGTTTTTCTCTCTCTAGTTGTGGTGTGCAGGTTCCACAGTGTGTGGGCTCTGTAGTTCGTGGCATGCAGGTTCTCTAGTTGAGGTGCATGAGCTCAGTAGTTGTGGTGTGTGGACATAGTTGTCCCTCAGTTGTCCCTCGGCATGTGGGATCTTAGTTCCCTGACCAGGGATTGAACCTGTGTCCCCTGCACTGTAAAGCAGATTCTTTACCACTGGACCACCAGGGAAGTCCTGTTACTTTTTAATAATGACTGTATAATTGTCAACTATAATTATATAGAACAAAGTGGTTATTTTTTAATTTACTCTTTTAAATGTTGGGATAAAGAAGAAAATGAAAAGATCTAGCAAAGAAATTGCATGATGAGCCTGGCTTGTTAAACAGAAGCCCAGAATCACCATGAAGAATCACTAAAAAAAAAATGTAACTACCTTGTACTCTGAAGTTCAATACCAATATATTTTTTAACCAGTACCACATTACTGGGAGTTTTCAGTATCACTGAAATAGTTTAAAATCCCAGCTTTTCATTGTTTTCGTTTGAGATTGTAAGGCAATGTAAACCATCTTAAAATCAGGAAAATTCTGAGCAGGAATGTAAAATTTTATTTATGATACTTCAAATATCTGGCAGTAGGTCTGTGCTTTTACTATAAAACTAGAAACTATGCAAATTTTTCATCAAAGTATGACATAGTTGAAATTCATAGCAAGATTACAATTTGCTTAATTTAAGATTTCACTGAGTTAAAACGTATATGGAATTTAAGTAGACAAAATTCTATCTCCCCCACATTCCTTAAAATCTGATATAAAAATGATTTAGTCTATATGCCGGGTAGAGAATTCTGCACATTTTAAATCATCTGTTTCTAAAAAGGGTATGATTCCAGTATAATTTAGAGCCACGGAAACTATAATTTAAGAGTACCAGAATCAGATTTAATCACAGATTGAAACTAAGCAAAGAGCAAGAGAATATGTGAATGAGAAACAGCGCAGTGATTTGTTTTCTGTGAACTAGTCCACAAAGGATGCTGTAAGCGTCTTTTGAAAAGGTAATTTGTGCACAACTTTCATCACAGGTGTTTTGGGTTAAGTGTTCAATACTGTGGATTTATAGGAAAGAAAACAGTGGAATTTATGCTAACATCTTATAGTGATATCAACGTTTAGACTCTGATAAATCCTCAAGTGAATGTTTTTCAAATTGTGTATTCTGGAAGGAAACTAAATGCTCATATTTGGAACCACTTGTCCTTATAACATCAACATGTCTCTAAAGAGCTGTTTTGTCAGAGGCTCCTTTAATAACCCTGTTTTTAAAGAAATAAACATTTTGAAAGTCACATTTTCCAAAAAGAATGGTCTGAAATACAAAACTAGTGAGTTGGGGATGGCTCTTTGGCTTGCCAGCCTACTGTCTTGATGATTCTAAATTTGAAAATAGTTAGTTATGTCCTTAGGCAGATGTGAATACAATACCCTGACCCCCAGGCTTATATAAAGTCATAAGGATCAGAGGAGAAGGTCTGGATGTCTTGAATCCATCTTCAGTTATGGCAAAATGTGTAAGTCAAAGCGCCAGCCTCACATACTATCTTCTTGATACCTGTGTGAAAAGAATAGTTATTTCTTTAGATGATACCATCCTAACCCCACCTTTATTCATTCTGTAGTTAATAAAACTGAGAAATGCCCATATATTTGCTTCTCAAATTGCTTCTCTTCCCTCAGTACCTGTTGAGTAATTTCGAGATGAAAACAAGATGGCCAGGATAGGAATAGTTCTAAAAAACATTCACATGGAAAGATTTAATGGGCATTCTTTTCATAAATGCAAGAGATGATACCCCTGCCCGTATCAAACTCTGGACTCCCATATTTTTTCTCATCACCCTTTTATTTTATGATTCAAGAATTCTGTGATACAGAAACCTGGGATAATTGGGCACCATGTTTCTTTGGGTCCAGCTGTCATCAGTGAAATCACTGGAATGCTGGTATATCCTTCAAAGAAACTTTTCTATCTCCTCTCCCATTTGTGTGGGAGATCCCATGTGTATTTAAACTTGAATTGACTCCCAGCAATCAAGTTCTTCTCCCTCTCTTGCTCTCACCCCACCCATTTAGCAGATCACTACCCTTCCCTCTTCCTAGTGTATAATGTCAGATGTGACACAAGGGAAGTGTCCTCTTATTCTAGGACCATTTCATCCCATCATTTGCCCTGCCTCTCACTTTGGGACAGTTTTTTATCCACCTTAAAACTCCCAATGCCATGAAATTGCTGCTTTGCTTGCCTTTGAACTGCTACCACTCTCTGAAGCTGATGCTGGTACAGGAACTCATCTTGGACCTACCTACATTCTGGTGCTGCCATCTTGTACCATTGTGGAGCTACTTGGAAGCCACTCTTCTGAAGTACGAAGAATCTTTGGCCACCACTTGTATCACACCATTAACCAAACTCCAAAGTAGGGCTCCCTTGCCCTCCCAGGATTTTACAGGGACTTTGGGTAAAAATAGGTCTGTTAGATTTTCTTGAATCCCCTGGTTCTTAAGAAGTTAATCATGCAAACATTGGAGCAAGGCCAGAAGGAACACTGAGTTACAGACTCAAAATCCCTGCTTCCTTATACTCACTGGGACATTGTTCTGAATCTGTACTCTAGGGGTTCACCTGTTCCTTCCGATGAGTTCTCTCCCTTCAGGTTTTTCTATTCTCTTCCTAATATATGCCTGGTGAATTTAGCTTACCCATGTTCTAGCTATGCCTAAACTTGTCTGAATCTTAAAATGATTAAGCTTGGATTCCAGCTGGTGTCCCTTATCACCCTTTTATTTTAATGCTCTTTTTATTACCCCAGGTTATGTTTATTTCCACTGTATATTCTTTTTTATTTTTTCAGTTATACATATGTATATTTATTCTTTTTCATCCTTTTCCATTATGGTTTATCACAGGATACAGAATATCGTTCCCTGTGCTATGCAGTAAGATTGTTGTTTATCCATCCTATATATAATAGTTTGCATCTGCTATCCACTGTATTTTCAATCCTTAATGTATATATGTTTCCTACCTACTTTTTTTAATAAGTCAAAATGAAGATTAGCTTTGAAAAATAAAACCACAGTAATACACACCTACATAGAGTTTTCCTAAATCAAAATGTTTTAGGTAGGTTTCTTTACTGATATATTTGCAGTATCTAAAACATCCTGTACCTTTAATAATAAAATTCAACATTGTTAAATAGATTTTACAAAATAGTCACTATTTTTAATACCTGCAATATAGTCTGGGTTTCTATTAGCACTTCTAAGAAAAATAACTGTTCAGCCCTATTCAAAAGGTTCAGTCAACATAATCAAGGGAGGTATAATGTGTCTGAAGGACAAGGTCATATAGTTAATGCTTCCACAGTGTAGCTCAAGATCAAGAGCCACTGAGTAAGTATGAACTTATGGAATCTTAATAGTCACATCATTGCTGAAGTGGAAAGGAAACCAAGAGGAAACTTAATAATATCAAAAGTTATTTTAAAGGGAGTTCACGTTGCTTTGAAGGGGACTTTGCTTCACACACAATATCTACCTTTGTAAAGCCCAAGAAACCCATATTTGTCACACACACACATCTTTACAGTTTTCAAAATATAAATCTTTAGAGCAGTCTTCTTTCTCCACAGATAAAAATGAAAATATTCAAAGTCTTTTGAATAATAACAAAAGGAATCCTCTTGCAAACCCAAGGAAACTTGGAACTCTGGGTTCAATGCTTATTTAACTGGAAAAGGGTCAGTGTGTATTGTGATGAATGGAAAACTGATTTTACTGCATTCCATTCACGGCCATCGTGTGGCAACCTATTTCAGTATTAGAAAGATCATATATTAAAAATTATTTCTGCAGTCATCCATGTATACAAGTAAAAATTTTGTTCCTGTTAAATTATCACTTCATTAAAACATCAAACTTAGAGCTCAACAAATACTTTTTATGTTGTGCTCCAAGACTGAAAAAAAAATCCAAAATTTAAAGAACAGATCACCAGTTATTCTCTTCCATCACAGTCAAGTTTCTCAGTTCTGTTTTTTTTTTTTTTTTTCTTTTGCTGCACTCTCTGTCACTGGAAACATCTTAAACCAATTTCAAGTGCTACACCTGAATAAACATGTTGTAAAAGTGTTTATGTATTGAGGTGGGTCAGTTCAAGGTATGGTATTTGGCTGGAACTTCTAATTTCTCTTTTTACAGCAAAAGGGCTGCCAGAAGGAGGAAGTCTGAGCTGAATTAATACATTTGTTACAGTGGAAGTAGAATGGAAACTACTCCAACCACAAATCAAACTGCCTCTTTCATTTATGCCAGTGATATAGTTTTTCTAAGAAATATAGACTCTGGCATGGAGCCACTGTAAGTTTGCATTTAAAAGAGAAACCCATACGCTTATTTGTTTAAGGTTTACTGCTCTGATTATTTGAAAGTTCTTTCTCTGCTAGGACAGAGTGAAGTGGCATTTGGGAAGCCGGTGGCCATTTTCATATTTGTAAGAAAGCAACAAGTTTTCCCAATGAGCAATTGTTGGGGACGTTGATGGATGCTGCCTGCATTGACACACACGCATTTTTTTTAACCAATATCTCCACATTTAAAGGACCTCTGTGTTCCTCCCAACAGCTGCACAGACTCACATAACACAGTCTCCTTTTCTGATGGTAGAGGGTCCCTGCACAATACAAGTATACACAAAAGTGTTTATGCTGCCAAAATAAACTGTGTTAAGAGCAAGAGTTTATTTGCTAAAATGCCATTGATTTTAGGGACCTATTTCCTTTTCTTCCAAGGTGGGTCAGGTCTTAGAATGGACTGAGGCTACCCCACAGTCGTGACTGAATAAATATTTTAAGAAAACTGGCACATCTTTCTGGGTGCAAGGCAGGGCCAATCATGCACGTATTTGAAACCACATGATATATTACTCTGAAAAGATTGGTAACTTCTGTATCTGGAGTAGAATTTTTTTTTTTTTGCGTGACTTTTGAGTAATTCTCACCTAAAAGTACAACTTAAGGTTAAACAGTTTGTCCTCTCTGGGTGATTTTCATTGAATTCAATATCAACTAATGGTTTTCTTTATATATGCACACACATATATACATATATATAATTTTCTGTGATAATTATTTTAAATGAGAAGATCATAGCAAGAGTGAATTGTAAAAAGGGGGAACAGTAATATCTAACTCCTAAGGTATTTGTGGAATCACATTAAATAATGCATGGAAAACACTTAGAAAAATGCCTAGAGTACACAGCATGGGCTCCAAACATGTTTTTTTATAATGATAATACTTATCATTTATAATGATAAGAATTATTATTGCTATCCCAGAAGGAGAAATACTTTATCAACATCTACTCCTAGTCTCCAGGACACTTCTCACCCATTCCTGCCCAGGCCCTGGGTGCACTCCTTTTCTGATAAACAACCACTCCAGGGGCTCAAAAGGGTCTGGGACACAGGCTGGTTTAGAGACCAAGGTGAGTATCCAAGCTCACCTGGAATTTTTCTCCTTTCCTGAGCATCTCCAGGCTTGGTTTGCATCTTCTGAAATCCTTTCAGTAAACATAATTCGGGCATGTCCAAGTTCAGAAGGGGAGGGATTCCGTAATTTTCATGTTTGCTTCAAAATCCTTTACATGGAGAAAGACCTGGAGCTTACAGCAAATCTCCATCCCAGCAGGGGTTCTGGAAGGATCTTTGAAGAGCTTTAAGTAGATCACAGCTTTGTAAAGATCGATGGGCACAGGCCAGAGGTGAGGGGGCGAGGCTATCAACACTAATTAACACTGGAAAGTCTCCAAAGAAGCTGGTGAAAATAGAAACACCCAGCCAGCCTTTCAGATTTTATCACATGGAGGAAAATTATAAGGCACCTAATGCAGAAGCGCCTGTAGCTAATTTTTTGAAATTACTGTTTAACGTGGACATTTCCAGGCTAATGGGAGTCAAGCCTTTCCATTTAGAACATTGCCAACTTCCAGGTCTGAGAAGGGACCATCAGTGAAGGCCTGACGGTGTTCTGTGGCCAAAGAGGGATACAAAATGGAAAATCAAGCATGGATAATTGTCTGTAATGGTAAACTTTCCATGTTTATAAGAATCTTTGGCCTGCAGAGAAAACATTCTGATAGTGTTTTAAAAAGTCTCCCTTTTTGCAAGTACCCTCTGAGTTCATTCCCATCAGGTAAACTTCATCTCTTCTTCATAAACCCAGTGCTCCTTCGCTCTGTTCTAGGACACAGCATCAATGTAAAGTCGGCTGGTCTCGTGGGAAGACACGGGCCTCAGTCAAAACAACCATTCATGGTGGCCTTTTTCAAGGCTAGCGAGGTACTTCTCCGATCTGTGAGAGCAGCCAACAAACGGAAAAATCAAAACCGCAATAAATCCGGCTCTCATCAGGATTCCTCCAGAATGTCCAGTGTTGGAGGTAAGCAAAAACCAGAGCAGCAGTTCTGCACAGAAAGTGGTGGGGTCATGTGTTGCAAATCAAGTAGCCACAATAAGTTTACCCTCTGGATATACCTTTATTTGGTCTATTAAATCATCCAGTGGTATTTCTCGCATCCCCCAAATGTTTCATCAGCAAATCACTCAGTAATTCATTTTAAAATACTGTAAGTAGGACTTGCCTTCATATGTTGAAAGATGCAGTTCAAATTAAAATCAAGCTGGCAGTAATAAAATTACGGAATGCCTACATCGACAAAGGCTAACCCAAACTGAACTCCACAACTTGTGAGCTGACCTTTCCAGGGCCTCTCAAATATAGATGGGTAACCAGGTATACTCAAAATAAAAAGATTTCTTTGGTACTTAAAACAGTACATGTGAATCATGAAGTTTAAATTTTTTATGACAAGAGAAGCAGGGAAGATTTTATGGTAACTGAAATAATATTTATATTTCCATTAATTATTTGGAGTGCTGTTATCTAGATAATTTGTTTTGAGTGTGTGTGTACACATACCTGCATATGTGAAATCGAACAAAATGTTACAAATGCACAATTGATCCCACTGTGCTTGCAATTTAATCTATTAATTGATAGAAAGGGAGATAAAAGTACAGTTGATCTGAACTCATCTGAGAAAATCTGAAGTAATTTAATAATATAATTTATACCATTAAGTACCTTGTTTAGTCCTGGTACAACAAATTTTCATAAGCTGTTCTTAGATGAAAATGATGGCTATTTTATTCCTAGGAATTGTCTTATATGAAAAATAAACCCATTTGAAGGGGAAACCTTGCCCTAGAACATTCCATCTAGTATGGCATATTTGTTCATTTGTAAAATGTGTATTCTTCTATGTTGATGGCCACCATATGCAGTGTACTTGTGAGGCACAGTGAATGAGCTGGTGAACAAAACAGATATGACCTCTGCATAGGGTATTTCAGAAAATTAGAATGTTTTGCTCTTCCAAAAAGACACATTTAGACAGTGTTTGCCATTATTCCTGAAAAAAAATCTTCATTTTTTTCCCAATTGCTAGAAACTGACAAGTCATATTGTAATTTTTTATTACTCCAATATGCATGAGTGATAGATAAGATTATAAATGATTATAAATGAAACAAGAATATACAGAATTTTTTTTGAACCTGAGACACTCAACAAAAATACTAAGTGGAGCTCACTGGAACCCTCCTAGAGTGCAGGTACAGGAGAATCGTGTTAGAAAGAAGTCTGTTTTGTGCATCTAGCCACAGAAGCAGAGGGAAGAGTTCTATATGGAATTGCATCATACTGAATTACATGCTACGCAGAAAGCCATGTTTTAAAATAATTTTCCATCAAGTAAGTTTAACTGTCTCTTTCACTTGAAAGTAAAACGTGATATTAGTGCCTTATTACAAGGCTATTTTATAAAAATCTTCACAAGATATTTAGTTTGGCAAACACTGTAATGGCTTAATATGAAAGATGGAGAAAAATAACTTTCTAAGACCTTTTCTTCCTTGTAAATACTAGCCTGTCAAAGTTGTATATTTTTCTTTCCATGTAGAATGGTTCTGAAATGGGTTGAAATGTTTTTAATTTAATGTAGCAGACTGCATTAAGAAAAAGATTTGTTAAATCTTGAATAGACTAGTAAATAATTTTTGAGGAAATTACAAAGGAAAAAGGATAAGTTGCCTACGTATTATTAGAGCTCATAATGACTCTGGCAGAGGCGTTCCAGCAACTGAAATCATCCGAATCCTTCTCCCTATTGGTGAACTCTATTTATCTTCCCTTCCTGACCACAAGTAACAAATGTGCTTCTATAACTAGAGATGAATAAAACACATGGCACAGAAATCACGTAACTTTTCATCAGTTTCCTAACACCATTCAGAGTACAAAATTATTCTAATATAGACCAATATTTTCTTTTTAAAAGGTGTGTCATTGGCACCCATTTCTGTGAAATATGCAGTAGATGGTTTTGGAACATGCTCATATTTTGATAATAAGAAGAAAGAAAGTAGCTGGTTTGTGTGTATGAGACTTAACCTTTCAATAGTTAGTAATCAAGCAGACGGGAAAAAGTCTCATAGGATTTGGCCTGAAAGACAGGGGGTTAATATAAACATAAAATTTGATACTTAGGAGACTTGAAATGCCAGTGAAATTTTAAAATTATCCAAATATAAATAGTAAATGCTGTAATACTACTAGGCTTTTACAATAAAATACTGTGTGAAGACTCCATAACTAAGAACGGGGCCAGGAGGAAGAAGGGAGAGAGTCGTATTAGAAGTTTGCTTGGTTGCATTTTTTTTTTTTTTGCAAAGCATATCCTCAAATGTTAAAAGTCTCCAACAGTGCAGGAGAACCCAGGTCATTCTTGCTGCCTTTACCTCATTTCTTTCTTCTTTCTTCTTTGTGGAGAGCCTAGAACAGGGTCTAACACAAAATAGCAACTTCACAAACACACGTTGAAGACCTTAACGTGTTGCCTGTATGGGAAAAACTAAGTTCCTTTTTCAGGTGCCTATGCACAGAACCACTGCTCCCAGATTTTCTGCAGAAATCCTCCCTCTTTGGTACTCTTCAGGTTTTTGGCAAGAAAGTTGAGCAGACACTTTGTGAAAGATGTTGCTTGTTTCACGATGAGCCAGCACAGTTGATTTTCATTTGAACTTGGGTTTGGGGGTAAGAAAATGTAGGCATTAGCTAAATGTTAAGGGAGCCACCCTTTAAGATGGAAAGGCACCAAGTTGATAAGATTTTAAAGAACCTACCAAAAGCAAGATGCTGTTTTGAGCACTATATCAGTGCCGAAAAAAATAGAACATTAAGAGTTTACAGGGCACATGGCAAGTCCTGATTCACTGCAGAACTGCTTGAAAAGGTGCTTATTGCAAGCTTGGTACTAGGGATCTTTGAAGGTGAATCCAATCATTGGTGCCCTGCCTGGAACCATGGTGATTTCTTAAGAAGTCTTTCAAAGAGGCATTAAAATGGGGACACTCTGGGGCTTTGCTGGCTGTCCAGTGGTTAAGACTCCACGCTTACACTGCAGGGGCAAGGGTTCGATCCCTGGTTGGGGAGCTAGGATCCCTCATGCTGCGTGCATGGTGCAGCCAATAAATAAATAAATAAATAAATAAATAAATAAAATGGGGACACTCTGCAACTCCCAACTCTTTGACAGGCACTATCTCTTGCCTAATGGATACAGTGTAAAATCATGCCTCTTGGACAAAAATATTAAAACCAGAAGGAAAAATTAATTGGGATTATTTGTTTAGACTGTTTTATATTATATAATTAATATACATTTTCATTATTTAAAAATAATCAAGTCTTCAATAAAGCTAAAATTCTCCTCTGATCACCTACATCTAATTCTTTTGAGATAGGTTATACTGATACACAAGTATCAACTTGATACATGTACTTCCAAATCTTTTCCTCCGTATATACATCACTTTTGGAGAATATATTTTGTTATGTTCTATATGTGTGTGTGTATATACATATGTATATATATGCACACACACATATATATTCTTTTTCAGATTCTTTTCCACTGTAGGTTATTACAAGATATTGAATATAGTTCCCTGTGCTATACAGTACGTCCTTATTGCTTATCTATTTTATATATAGTAGTGTGTATATTTTAATCTCAAACTCCTAATTTATCTATCCTCCCCCCATCCTCTCTGGTAACCATAAGTTTGTTTTCTACGTCTGTGAGTCCATTTTTGTTTTGTACATAAGTTGTATCATTTTTATTAGATTCCACATATAAGTGATATCACATAATATTTGTCTTTCTCTATCTGACTTACTTCATTTAGTATGATAATCTGAAGGTCCATCCATATTGCTGTAAATGGAATTATTTCCTTTCTTATGGCTGAATAATATTCCATTGTATATATTTACCACATCTTTTTTATCCATTCAACTGTCAATGGACATTTAGGTTGCTTCCATGTCTTGGCTATTGTAAACCGTGCTGCTATGAACATAGGGGTGCATGTATCTTTTCAAATTATAGTTTTCTCCTGATATATGCTGAGGAGTGGGATTGCACGGTCATATGGTAGTTCTATTTTTAGATTTTTAAGGAACCTCCATACTGTTCTCCATAGTGGCTGCACCAATTTACATTCTCACCAACAGTGCAGGAGGGTTCCTATTTTTACATACTTTTTAAGAGCAGTTTTAGGTTCACAAGAAGATTGAGAGGAAGGTACAGAGATTCCCCATGTACTCGCTGCCTCCACACATGCATACCTCCCCCATTATCAACATCACTCACCAGGATGGTGCGTTTCTTTCCAAAGATGAACCTACACTGAGACATCGCAATCACCCAACGTCTATAGTTTACCTTAGGATTCACTCTTGTTGTCATATAGTTGGTATTATGTGTTTTTAAACAACGTATTTCAGCCATCTTTCAAAATGGTGACTTCATTTTTTTTTTAACTGCTACAATATATTCAGTAACGCTTGTATCAGAGTTTATTTAATCACGTCACTCTTAAAAAGAAATTTTGGTTGTTTTTAAATTGGAGCTTTCAAAATCAATGCTGCAGTGAAAATCCTGCAAAGCTGCATGTGTGAGAATGGTATTAATCTACATGGTTTTTCCAGTAATTAACACTAAAAGCTGGTATCTGTGCCCTGAATATGCAAAATTTTGAAAATCCCTTCTCAGACGACAATTGTTTTGGTTCCTAGATCTAGTCTGATAGATGTTTTTCATCTATCTATCCATCTGTACATTTATCTATCTATCATTCTGTCATTTAACCCTGTCCACTACTTCCTAGTTGTGTAATCTCGGAGACATGTCACGTCTCTCTGTGTCTGTTTCTTCATCTATGAAGTGGAAATGCTAATACCTGCCTCATAAGGTAAAATTACATGAATTGTGAGGATTAAATTAGTTATTTAATGTGTGTAAAGAATGGAGAACAGCGGTACGTACTCATTCAGGTTTAGGCATTATCATTATTATTTGTCAAATTAAGGTTTGGTTTTTCAGAACTGGTACCTAAAAAGTTCAGACTTTTACATCAGAGAAGACTAGAAATCCTCTTTCTCTAATCAGTACCCATACCCCTGGTCACTTATTGTCAAATTTCTATCTAGAGAGAATTCTAGAGAGATAATTTATCCGGGCATGGTTCATTGTAAAATATTTATTCAGTGTTAAATAAGCACCCACAATGTGACAAGCAAGTATTAACTATATGCTCATGAAAGATGGGTAGCATAAGAATTTTGCTTCCTAAAAAGCGCTCCCACAGACAATGGGAAAGACATGCCCGCTAGTACTAATCAGGAGATAATTCCACTAGAGTAGGTACAAGGTAGTGTGGGAGAAGTAAGGATAGTGTGTGACTCATGAGAAAGAATAGACATTTTCCAGAAATGGAGGGGTGGGTGAAGCTATTTCAGACTTATGTGCACAGTTATAGAACCACGTACCAGTGTCCAATTGTCGGGTGTGCAGGTTCTTGTGCGAGAGCAGTGTGATGTCAGATAGAAAGTCATGCAGGGACCAAGTCATAACGTGTAGGTGTGTGATGGTCAGGAACTATGATGCTTCTGTGCAGGCAGTTGGAAAAAAAGGAGTCTCACAATCAGAAACACATTTTAAAAAGTTCAATTTGGCATCAAAATGATGGATGAGATGCCAAGGGGTAAAACTGAACGTGAAAATATGATTAAAAGTCTAGTCCCATACCCCAAACAGTGAAGATTATAGATTGGAGAGAGAGGAAGTAGAAACCAAAATATGTGGAATGGAGCCGGCAGCACTCCAGAAATGGGCGTGTCAAGAGTAAGTGAAAGGTGTAGGAAAAAGACGCAGCTATGAGCCCCAATGGTTAGATGAAGCACAGGACTTGACACTGCCATGGAAACCAGGGTAAGAGAGAAACGTCAAGGATGGAGCCCCCAGTGGGAACATCAGCACTTTAGTATAGACAAAGGAGAAAAAGGAATTCCATAAACTAGGCAAAAGACTTAAGGTCAGAGAGGAAGGAGGAGACAGGGATGAAGGGTTATCCTAGGACCAAATTCCCAAAGAGGATGTCCGGGTAGTGTGAGGTGACCAAGAGTGCAAAGCACTTCTGCTAGGTTAACTAGGCTAGAGGTGTGTTGGTTAAAGGGGGTTGGGGATGGATTTAATGCAGGGTAGGAGGGTAAAAGAAAGAAAATCGAGAAACGTACTCAATTTTCTGTCTTGGGCCACTAGATGACTGGTTATCCTGTTAACCAAGTAGAAGGAATGTAAGGAGTATGAGGTCAGAAACAAAAATAGTGAGTCGGCGGCCTCTGGGAAACTTTCACACATAGATGTCTGGTAGGCATTCGGAGACCCACGTTTGTGGATGGGTTTTTATGTCAACGAGCTCTAAGGCGAGAATGTTTGTTGCATCACCCACAGAGGCTTTGCTAAGCAGAGTTAAGCAAACACACCAGACAGTTATTATGTTGTGGTGCCTGTTCTGTGTCACACACTCATACATAGACAAACACAATTATCCCTACATAAATAAATAACAGTAATTCCTACTGGGTCATACGTAAATTTGGGCGAGTCATTCACTGGATGTGGGAGATGGAGATTAAGCGAGAGTAGCAGTGGCATTTGAAATCCCTCATCTTTGGGGGGGATTGCTATTTGCTTGGGGTTTATCTACCCCCAAGGCCATATCAAAATTTACAGTATTGAACAGTCTACGGTAACACCATTCCTGCTATTTTACCTCTGATACCTTCATTCATTTGTCATTTTCATTTTCTATGAATTAATGAACATCCTGAAGCTGTGGGTGCTGACGTCCGTCCGTTATCTCCCTCTAGGAATTAAGTAAGAGAATGTTGACATCTCCTTTGCTTTGAAACACAGTATCTCATCATATTTGGCTTAAGCTGTTGATGTATTTAAATGTTAAATTCTATTTTGGATTTTTTTCTTCTCTTTTACAGATTCACCTACATTTTATTCCTTAAAGACACTAATGTTAGATTTTAAAGAAAAAAGAAACCCATACTGGTATATGGAGTTTTTTGGACTTATTTCTTTTGTGCCCTTCATAGCTAGGTTAGCATGTGTTTCTTTATTAGGTTGTTTCTTCAGGGAGTACTGGACAGACCATTGAAGCCCTAACCCTATGTAGATCACAGGATATTTTTTGGGTTTTGGGGGTTTTTTTTGTTGTTGTTGTTGTTTTGTTTTTTGCAGTACGCGGGCCTCTCACTGTTGTGGCCTCTCCCGTTGCGGAGCACAGGCTCCGGACGCACAGGCTCAGCGGTCATGGCTCACAGGCCCAACAGCTCTGCAGCATGTGGGATCTTTCCGGACCGGGGCACAAACCCATGTCCCCTGCATCGGCAGGCGGACTCTCAACCACTGCGCCACCAGGGAAGCCCTCAGGATTTTTTTAAATCATGTATTTAATTTTTTTTCTATGACAAAATAATCAAAAATTAAGAAAAATCAAACTAAGACAAAGATTAAATTTGCATTATTGGGGGATGAGGGGGAACTGGATGAAGGTAATCAAAAAGTACAAGCTCCCATTTATAAGATAAATAAGTTCTAGGGATGTAATATATAGCATGATGAATATGATTAACACTGCTGTACGTTATATACAAAAGTTGTTAGGCGAGTAAATCCTAAGCGTTCTCATCACAAGGAAAACAATTTTCTATTTCTTTGATTTTGTATCTGTGTGAGATGATGACTGCTCACTAAACTTACTGTGATCATCACTTCATGATGTATGTGAGTCAAACCATTATGCTGTACACCTTAAAGTTGTACGGTGCTGTATGTTAATTACATCTCAATAAAACTGGAAGAAAAAAATATAGCTTGTAAAGATATAAATAAATTTGCATTGTTTCCAGAAATTGATCATAAACAAATTGGCATAAAGTATTTAACAATATTTTCAATATTTTGGAACTGGTTTCCCAATATTATTACCATTAAGACGGAAATACGTGTCTGTGATACCTGCCTTGTGGTTGAGGAATGCTAGCATACTTTTCTAGTGTTGGCTGTGGCTCCAGAACGTTTAGTAGTTTCTGGTGCGACTCTTCATTTCTACGCAGGTTTGTCAACAGCAGCATCATGTCCATCTCATTTTCATATTTGAAGGGCTGCCAATCACTATTTTCTAAAGATATAAATTTAATTTCTTTGCCTTTCCTCCCACAGTTTATTCTGCCAACCATTTAGTAAACCTAACTGCAGACTTTGCTGGTTTGGGTACAACATTTACTCAGTATCCATTCATTTTTATTTCTGACAGACTAAGCATATGGTCCTAATGCTCTATGAAATCAGACTCTTGGAACAAGATTCTGTTATAAATTTATTGCTCATTACCTTTATGTGATGTTACATTATATACATCACTGAGCCTGCATGAAAAGCTGCATAGATGAAACAGATCTATTTTGACTTTTGAGTTTGACTTTCTTTCTTTTTTTATAAACATGGAATTCAAATAACCTTAGACATAGTTTATGGCTTTTCAGATATACTTGCATGTGTTATTGGCTATAAGGTCTTTATTCACATTCCATGCCTTTCATTAAGACAAGGATAAATGAATAAATATTCCCATGACTGTCTGATGCAGGGTTCGGCAAAGTAAGGCCTAAGAGTCAAATCCAGCCATCGCCTGTTTTTGTACCACCCAATTGCTAACAATGGTTTTTACATTTTTAGATGTGTGAAAAATACTCGAAATAGAATAATACTTTGTTTCACTCAGAAATTATACGAAATTGAAATTTTAGGCTCCATAAGCAAAATTTTATTGCAATATAGCCATATCCATCCATTCACATACTATCTACGGCTGCTTTCATGCTACTGGGGCAGAGTTGAGTCACTGAGAGGGGGAAACTTGTAGCCTGAAATATGTACTATCTGTCCTTTTTGAGTAAACGTTTGCTGGTCCCTGGTCTAATGCATAGCTGACTTTATTTTTAAAAAATTCTAAATATCAAGAAGTTTATGCATGGCTTCCCTGGTGGCACAGTGGTTGAGAATCTGCCTGCTAATGCAGGGGACACGGGTTCAAGCCCTGGTCTGGGAAGATCCCACATGCCACGGAGCAACTAGGCCTGTGAGCCACAACTACTGAGCCTGCGCATCTGGAGCCTGTGCTCCGCAACAAGAGAGGCTGCGATAGTGAGAGGCCCGCGCACCGCAATGAAGAGTGGCCCCCGCTTGCCACAACTAGAGAAAGCCCTCGCACAGAAATGAAGACCCAACACAGCCAAAAATAAATTAAAAAAAAATAAGAAGTTTATGCAGTCAAACTAATATTAGAATTAGTTATTCCTTTTCCCTAAAAATGATGCAGGGTTCAAACTTATCCATTTCATGGTATTATACTTATTATTACAGTACCCTTGTTTATTGCCTGGACAAACTTAACTCCATTTGCTATTTCAATTAGGAGAAAAGTTTACCCAAAGAAGAAGAATGCTAAGTTTCAAATAAATTCCCTTTTCTCCATTTTCTGTCATTATCTATATATTTAATTTGTTTTAATGAAGGTAATTGCACACAGGAATAACTCTGATCTAGAAGTAAAAGAGTCTCTGTGTTCAAATTTAATCATCATCTTGTTTTCTAGACTCACATTAAATAAATAATTAGTTGAAGTCACTGTGAAAGGCAGACGACAGGGCCCGTTAAGACAGGCCCCTTGGATCTTTGATGTGCCTACATTTTCTTAGAGGTTGAGGATAATTAAACTGGAAGGTGACACCTTAAGACAGGCTGCTCTTCACAGTGAACTGCTACATTGATTTACCAGAGACAACTGTCAGAGTGAAAGTAGCATTTATTCCTAGATGAAAACATTAGCTGTCTTCTTTGAAAATAAATTATTTTGTGGCTCCCATCACCCTAAATTTTTTCCTCTTTCATTTATTTGTGTTAGAAATAATTAAAATGGGTTAGCTTTTTGAATATTATTTATATAAATTATGAATAAACCCCAGAGACAATAATATAGAGAGATTTTTTGTGTTTCTGCAGTGTTTTACTTTATTCCAGACGTGATTGGGGATTCTCTATTCTTAATTCCTTTAATCAGTTATCAAAGGTTATGGGTTTTTCAGATTATATTCCAAAATAAGTCCTGGAAATCATGTATTTTCTTTGCTACAAGTCATTTCTGGAATATTCTGAGGAATTCATTCTTTGATTCCTCAAATATTTATTGAGTACTTACTGTGTGCCAGGCACTGTTCCTGAGATTTGGGGTATATCAGAGCACCAAATGGGACCAGACAAGATTTTTACCCTTCGGGAGCTGACATTCTAGAGGGAAGAAACAGGCAAGAACCAAAGTACATGATAAATAAGTAAATGGCGTAGCATATTAAGAGATGATCAGCAAAATGGATAAAAAAAAATCAGAGCAAGGCGGGAGAGAAATATCGGAGTGGGAGTTGGGATCTGAAATAGGGTAGTCAGTGAAGGCCTTGTTGACAAGATGATGCTTAAGCAAAGAACTGAAGAAGCTTTGAGACTTAGATAAGTAGATATCCAGGGGAAGAACATTGCAGGGAAGGCGGGTGGGATGAGAGTGAAGACCCCAAGGTGGGAGAAAGCGGACCTGTGCGCAAAACAACAAGGAGACGTCATGACCTGATATGGGAACCGCGGTGGGACATTTTGCTGGAGCGTGGCATAATTGAGCTGACTCTTGGCTGCTTTGATATGGGGGTGGGTTGGGGCAGGGCAGAGCAGGAAGAATAGCAGTAAGGATGTGGCAGTAATTCAGGAGAGAGATGGTGCTGGTTTGGACCAGAACCCATCATGGAGGTGGTGAGGGTGGGTGAATTTTGGATGTATTTGGAGGTGAAATGTGTAAGGATTTCCTGACAGATTGGATGTGGAGGTGAGAAATAAAATGAGTACGTTTTGACTCCAGTTTTTGTGTTTGTTTCTTTTGCCTGGGAAGTTGCTATCTGTCCTCTATAGGTGGAACTAGTTTGGGGGTGAGGGGGGAGGCAATCAGAAGCTCCACTTCGGGTATCCTGAGTTTGAGATATTTATTAAGATAAAATCAACTCTGTAGCATCCCAGTTGGTCCTCTCCCAGTGTTTGTCTCATGGAAGAATAAAAGAAGTGTTGTTTGAATATTTAATATACATGAATATAGTAAGCACCACTGTAGTTTGAGTGAATTAATGAAAGCATTCATTGAGTGCCAGGTGTCAGGCTGTTCACCATCACAACACAAAGGATACAACCTGATCCTTATTAGAACTTCTCAAGGTACATGGTGTTGTCTGCATTTTACAGAAGAAAACATTCAAGGCTAGTGACTTGCTTGAAGTTCACGTGGCTAGTAAGTGGCTTTCACTTTGAGATTCAAACTCATGTTTCACGACTTCAAATACAGCCTCCTTTTGATTTTATCAGTGAACTCACAAAAGAAATATTAGTATACCTGATAGACTGCCGTTTGTTGAAAATCTGATTTTTATCTTCAGACTATAACACAAGTGAACAAAAACAAGCCTGTAAGAAGCATGAACTCTACGTGAGCTTCCGGGATCTGGGATGGCAGGTAAGAATGGTCAGCCAACATGGCTGCTTCTTTTTTGCTTTATTATCAATCCTGAATTACTCAGAGTCTTTGTCAGTAATTTTTCCTATACAGTAACCAATTATTTTCGACGTGACTATTCAGTATATAGATTATCCACATCATTTTTATTTCTCCATTATCCTTTCACCATTGAAACATAACAGAGTTTATGGTTAAAAAAAAACAATTATGCTGAAGAAGAAATGCACACTTAGAGAGTGAAAAAAAAACCCCTGTTGTTTAAATATCCCCAAGTTTTCATTTTAATACCATTTTTCAGATTAACTCAAGCAATTTCCATTTGCCTCCTATGGTCCCAAACTATTGGTATAAGAAATAGAATCCTTGACTATGTCTCTGTCATAAGGTAGATCTACAGAAAAAAATGTTTTTCTTGTACTTAAAAATCTTATTGCTTTCTTTTATATCTGCTTCACAAACAGGGTGGGAAGGAGGATTTAACCAAAATGATTTTTAATGGCTCTGTGTTGAAATAGTTTAAATTGGATTGCCTAGATTACATTATTCCATTACATTGGATCCTCAGAATATGAGCTATTATACTGAGAAATAATATTAACAAGTAAGCATTTTTAAATTTACATGAATTGTTCAATAATTTTACATCGGTGACAAGTTTTACGTCTCTGGAAAAAAAATCAGGGCCACCATTATAAGTGCCAACTTTTTAGCTTCCTAAAATTTTTCACGTACAGTGCTCAGGAATTTTCTCCAATTCATTTCTTTTAAAGAGACTATAAAGTTAACACATGAATGGAAAGAAAAATAGGACAAGGCACAAATCTTACAGCTTTAGGAGGAATGAGTTAGTAAGAAGTAATGAGAATGATCTCAATTAAGTTTATTCTTCTAAAGCAGGAATGAGTTAGTAAGAAGTAATGAGAATGATCTCAATTAAGTTTATTCTTCTTTTCCTTTCTGGTTCACTTGAACTTTCCAGAGTTCATCATTTCCTGTTTAAACAATATTTAGAATGCTATTTCATGATTAAGGCTTTATTCATGAATACATGGGTTAATACAGGCTATGAATATCTTACATAGTGACCTCTTGGGAGAAATTACAGAGGACAATTTCTTGTGAAAATATTTATACTTTTGTTGTAAACTTTAACTTAACCATAAATTAAGGGCTTGGGGGAGGCTGTCCTATTACAGTAATTGTTGGACTAAGAAGAGAAACCAATCCAGATTATATTATATTATATTAATTATATTTGAGTATTCTTTAAGAATTGATTTTCTGTGTTTTTATTTTGGTGATATTATTTCTTCTCTTCTTGTGCATTTTAGGACTGGATTATAGCACCAGAAGGATATGCTGCATTTTATTGTGATGGAGAATGTTCTTTTCCACTCAATGCCCATATGAATGCCACCAACCATGCCATAGTTCAGACTCTGGTATGCTTTCTTTTTGCAGGATGGAAAGTGGTTTATTATGCAAACTTCCTATAAAGTTATTTCAAAGGAAAGCATCCATTTATAGTTAGAACTGCATTTTCTTCTCTTCTCAAACTCCTAAAGTAACAATTGTGCCAAAGTAACAATTGTCGATATAGTCAGGAAATTTAGGCTGGCCTAAAGAATAATTCTGATTCCAGAATGGGGAAGGATTCAGCGAGGAAAATTGGAGTAATCACATAAAGTGGTCATTGTGTACTGATTTTTTCATTAGACAATATGACTAACCACACAGGCGCTGTTTCTAACCTAACAATTCATTAGCAGTCATTGCAAAAGCATTGAATGACAGTTGTACTGAATTTCATCTGAGGGTTTTTTCTCTCATCATTTAAGAATGTTCTATAACGTACTTTGGTATTATGGAAGCTCTTCAATGTATTATAGAGTATAAGTAGAAGATTGGTTTCTATTTTTTGATACTTTTTTTTCTTTATAATCTTTAAGGTGGAAATTAGCCTTCCTTTTGTCCCTTCCACACTTAGGAATATAACAGTGACTTAATCTCTAATAATCTAGGCTTATTTTTGTGAAAAAGATAATGAAATGTTTATTTCATCATCTCTAAATGGTCATACTGTATCTAATGAGCTCATGAAAACCCTTGAGAGTCTGATGTGCCTGCCTTACTGTGTGTGACTTGATATGTGGGGTGAGGGGAGGTCAGCCTCTGGAAGACTAGGGAGAGGCTTCTAGAAGATGCATAGCCTACATAATGTGATCCCACATTAAAGTTTGGGTTCATAGGAGCATTTCAACTAAAAGTTATTAGGACAGAAGGAAGGGAACACATTATTTTAGAATCAAGACAATGATGGGATGGGAGTAGAGTCACTTGGTGGATGGTAGTAGGAGAGCAGGAGGTATTAGAAGAACATCTGTCTTTGTGGGTGAGGCTTGTTTATGACCAACAGAGATAGTAACTATTAGAATTTGTGAGGAGTTAACTCTTCAGAAGATTACCTTTTTTCACACTTAATTTACAATTTAAAGCTGATGGAAATAACATCCCAGTTTCCTTATGAATAAAGAACTGTATGTATACATTGACAGATTAAATCATTTGACTTGATGCTTTGCTGGCATCTTTCTGACCTCAGAGGTACTGCAAGATAGCTAGACACCAAAGATACATATCTATGGCAAGTAAAGCATAGATATTGTCAAAACCTTGGATTAGAGAGGAAATAGAGAGATAAAACAAATATATATTTTTAAAGGTAGTCATTTATAAATATTCTTTTTTTGCCCAAGTTTGAAGATATGCATTTATTTCAGAATACAATCACATAAAATTATCAGGTTGCTTTTTAATAATGAATGGAAAACATTTGCTCATGTTTATCCTTCCCCAACACCGATTTTTCCACCCTAGATTTCTTTGATATATCATACCCAGAAAACCCATATGTCTAGGGAGAAACTCTTATTTCCTTCTTGATAACAACATTTATATTGATTTAAAGAAAACCTTAGTTTGCTATGGCTCTTATTTCACTGTCTAAAGTGAAGAACCAGAGTCTAAATTCCAACCAGCAGGCTCGCTCATGCTTGCTTTGATGTTGCCAGTGCCATAGAAATATTCTTCTTTTTATTGATTCTTGACCAATAAGGTTGCCATATGCAAAATATAGAGTAAATTCCTGGGGCTATTTTAAATTCTCATATTCCTTCATCTTTGCTATCTATAAATATAAGCACTTCTTGATATAGAATATCATTACTGGAGCAGGTATGTGGTACAAGGAAGGGTATATTGTATTCAAATTTCCTCCAGGAAAAGAATGTCTGTGGAGTCCAGCCTTCTATTCTTCTGTATGAGAATTCACATTCTGAAACGTGAGTCATCTGAAAACAATCGCAGAGAGAGGAGCTCTGCTGTCTCACACCTGAAAGGAAGAGGCCTGGTCACTGTCTTTCTGTCTAGTCACGACAGAACAGCCACTATTAGCCTATAGAGAAATGCCACTTAATTTCCCAGCAGTTAAGCTCTTTGTACTGTCAATGACTTAGAGAGCTTCCTGTGTTTCCTTAGATATGCATCCAAGTTCCCTCAGGCTATACAATGCTTAAGTATGGAAAAAACTCTTTGTCAAATACCCCCCATCTCTCTCTTTTTTTCTTTTTAAAAAAATATATAATTATATACTGTCAACTTTTAGGACTGTAGTCTAGAAGGCAGCATCTAAAAACAAACATTTTTTAAAACACTGACACAGACTTGGAACAGGACCCTGGTCTGGATCACTGTCCTGGGATGTGGAGCATAAAGTCATCCCAGAACTTTAAGGGATGTGGGAAGTTTGGTGGGTTCCCCCCCACCCTGCCCCGCCATTGTACACTCTCTGTGTTTGTCCTATGAAGGACATGAAACAAGAAGACAGACGTGTTTGTTGTTAAAGGAGAGCAGGTTTGTGACAACTGTTTGAGAAATGATTGAAGAACAATCCCATTTTTTCAGAGTGATGGCTTGGTGAGGCGGTCCTTGAAGCAGGGGGTTATCCATCACTGGTGTGAGAGTTGAGGACGTTAAAGCCGAGGAGGGCTGCAGGCTGCATCTGAAATTGGGAGAAACCATCCAGCTTGCAGTTTTGTGAGGTCTTAGGAAATTTCACATCCGTGTCTGATCACCTCATTTTTCCTGCTGTGTCTGTCCATAGGCAGGGCTCCTATATCATTTCAGTCAGGAGGTTGTGCAGCCAAGATTCTAAGAGCTGTATTTTCTCTTTGTAGATCCCTAAGGACTCTGCAGTGGGACTTCCCATCATCTCCTCTGGAGGAAGGGCTGGGGGCAGCAGGGGTGGGTGGGAAATGGGGTACAGTGTTCTGGCTCCTTCCTTGATTATTGAACATCAGAGGCAAACCTGCCAGTCTGATCAAAGTGAGAACAAACCCTTTACTTAAGCATTTCATTGTCCATGTACAGCTTGCCTTTTCAGGCTTTGGTGGGGAAGATGGATATTTAATTTTTAAAATATCTAGGCTCCTTGCCTCTGCTTTAGCTTAGCCTGCTTTTTGGCACTTGTCTAGGGGAGAAAGCAAGTCAAAGGATGTTACACTCTGGCCAATCTGATAAGAACTTATGGGGAGAATAGTTGAAATCATTGTTTTAAAGCAAGTATTGGATTTTACCTGGAGTTTATTTTGCTGTGATTTGTATGCTTCCTTTATCATGGAAAATGAAGAGTTGGCACAGCTTTTAATTTTATTGTCAAAAAAAGTTATTGATTTACTGTTTAGTTATCCTTTCAAAAATAATTCTTAGATCCACATCTTTCTACAGTGCAGTGGTATGGCTTCATTGATTTTGCATTTAGAACTTCTGTATTTCTCATGAAGTAAATAGAAGTGGTCATTTTAACCAAAAGCAACCCAGTGCTAGTTGCCATGTTCTTTCCTCCAGGAAAATTTCCACTGAATATTCCATAGAGAGAGTTTTCCTTCCTTGGTAGAATATTTTTTAAAGCGCCAACATGTAATTAGAACTGGTGGGTCGAGTCTAGGTGTTAATACTTAATACACCCTTCACTACCAGCCCTACCCCACCCTGCCATGGAACATAAACAGAAGAAAGAGAGGTAGCTTAAGGGGGTGCTGATAGTCAGTGATAAAACAAGAATATTACTTTCAAGCTGCAGACAAAATGTCTATCTTAATTCTTAAAGAACAAAATGTTTTTCCCCCCCAGGTTCATCTGATGTTTCCTGACCACGTACCAAAGCCTTGCTGCGCGCCAACCAAATTAAACGCCATCTCTGTGTTGTACTTTGATGACAGCTCCAATGTCATTTTGAAAAAATACAGAAATATGGTAGTGCGTTCGTGTGGCTGCCACTAATATTAGATAATAATGGTAATAAGAAAAAGATCTGTGTTAAGGTTTATGACTACAATAAAAAGTATCCTTTCAGATAAAAGGGGAATTTCATAAAATTAGTCTGGCTCATTTCATCTCTCTAACCTATGTACAATATCATGTATATAGTCACTTTTATTTATTTAAAGGTATATATTCTCCTTTGTGGATGCCTTTTCAATAAAATGTATTTTATAGGTCACTGCAGTATGCAATAGATCACACAATCTAACTTTCAATAGGATATGCTGAGTCCAATTCCATTTCAACATTTTTTAAAGTATTACACTTTTTACATAATTTTCTGAAATTAGGCAGAACTCCTTTGACTGTTAAGTATTGTTGAAGGAAACTGAATGCATTTGGTTAGGCTGTGCCAATGAAAACTCTGATAGGATATTTATTTAGAAATAAAACTTAACAAAATAACCACCCCAAACAAAAATTCTTGGAGGAACACAATTTTTCTTTGAGAGTTTCTGCTTCGTTAGATAAAGTGAAATGTTGAACTGGATTTGAATAAATAAATGGGAGGCAGAACACAGAAGCTGAAAGGTTGCACATAATTGTCATAACTATTTGTTTGAACAGAATTGGTGTAACTGTAGGAAAGCGTTCCTTCTTGGCTCATGGGTTGTAAATTTTTCAAAGAGCTCAAAGCTTCAGGAATTCTGTGGAGACAGACTTGAGCCTGTGTCCATAACTTTCCAAGTTAACACTAAAAAAGCATAGTACAACCTTCTTACCTCAAATAAATCATGTCTGCCTATTATCTAGAACACTACTGCTGCAGACATTTTTTCAGATTTAAAAACAGTCCAAAATAAAGAAACATTTACATGTGCTCCCCTACCCTCCCCACAGACAAGAGTCACTGCATGCATAAAATATACCCGAGCAAAGAGGCCTACAGAGCCATTTTCTGTAGCTCTATTTTATAACTGAGTGTGCTGATTGATGGGATGCAAGGAATTTTATTTAGGGTAAAAGCACTGAAACTCAACTGGAGGAAATTACCCCAAATCCCAGAATGGCTTTGACAGAATTGCCATTTTGAAAGAACAGCTGAAATCCATTTTGCATATCTTGGAGAATGAGCTCATTGAAAACCTTATTTTCGAGGGGGATTTTGTAAACCTTCCTCCAAGCACAAATAATTCCAAATGGGAAGGTTCTGTTGTGTGTATGTGCATGTGTGTTCTTCCCTCGGAAATTAATTTATTTTCTCTCCCTTTTCTCTCTCTGCCTTTTAAGGCTTGTCTTTAACCCACTGACTTTTGGAAGAATGACATTTAGTGGAAAACTTGCTATTTATGTGGGCTCCACGGCTAGGATTATTTACAGTCCATCTAAAATATTCATAAAGCACCATTTATTAATCACCCTTTTGGACTTTTTAAGTAAAATTTGTATCAGAAATAGCTTTAAAATGTTATGGATTTGTTCGTGATTCAGGAATATTGCAATGTAGTTTTAAAATACAGTTTATCTTAAAGTAAATTTGATAATAACTCTATTTGGGGTACATTAAGTAATATATTTTTGAATTAATGGTATACCATTATAAGAATAAGAAACGAAAGTCTATTATATTATTCTTTAAATATGTTGTTTAAATATATTTCTATGTTTTAAAATACATTAAACTTGTGATGCTAGTTTTTATTGTGCTTCTTGATTTGGCTGTTTTTATTAAGAGGGATACGAAATGTCATAAATTGAGACTATAAGCATATCAGATGTAAAATGTTTGTGGATTACATGTTTTTAATTGTCAAAACTAGTTTTTGTGCTGTTGATAAATAACTCACTATTAAATGAGCAAAGCAACCATCCATGAATTAAATATTTTCTTGATCTGTTCAAACAACAAAGAAATATTTAATTTTTCTTTTTTTGTTTTCTTTTCCTTTTTCTTTCTTTTTTTTTTTCCTTTTTGGCCATGATATGTGGCTTGCAGGATCTTATTTCCTCAACCAGGGATCGAACCTGTGCCCCCTGCAGTGGAAGCGTGGAGTCCCAACCACTGGACCATTAGGGAATTCCCCAAAGAAATTTTTAAAATAGCAAAAATATGATTAGGTTGGGAAATTACCTTACTTATTCTCTTTCATTTAAAAAGGGAGATATTTGGCATTAGTATTTTCACATTTATATATATATATATATATATATATATATATATATATATATAGTGTGTATGTATATATATACACATATATGTGCACATATGGCCTGTTACATTATTCTCAAATAACTATTATAGTAAATTCTTAGTATTACTTTGAATACTCAAGCTATTAGCAGAAATCAGAATAATTTGGCCTATTTTAACAGGATCCAAACTCTTCAGTTCTTTTTAGCTAGTTATGTATTGGTTTCTTTGTCTGTATGTTTTTAATTTTTCTCCTTTATAGGTATTTTGCTTTGTAAAGTGGTCCTAATCCTTTTTGAAGTTAGAAGGGCATCAATTACAAATACTCATGTTCTTTAAAACTAAGGCAAATATAAATTGTCTGCACTGAAGTAAAGAAAGAATACACAAAAAAGAAAATGCAAAATTATTTTTTTCTCAAGTAAAGAATTGTCATTTTATAATCCCTGTATCACCATCATTAAATCTGAGCCAGTGCCTACTGGCTACTATACAGTCTGGCAAACTTCATTTCTCAAGACATTTACAGTGAATGATTAGGTTCCTCTGTAGCTCCATTCAAGGCAGAAGAAATCCTCATTCCCAAACACAGGTCACTGTCTCATAACCATTCAATCAACTGCTCAATGGATCATACAGTCTTGCTCTCAGATTACCTGCTTTTCTATGTTTTTCCTTTTGCAGTTTTTTTTGTGTGTGTGGGGGGGGCGGTGGCTGGAACTTTTTGAACTTACAAGTGAAGATGCCTTTGATGATAAAGTAGATACATCGCTAAGTATACATCTATACATCTGAAATTTATCAAGTTTGGTTAAGATCATAACTGGAGAAAAAGTAGGAAAGTAACAATCAATGCTAATATTTATTCTTATGTACGCAGAAAAGTAACACTCTATCCAAGTTAGCAATTTTTAAAAAGCCAAGGTTCTGCAAAAATCACTTCCAAGTCTCTTGCCATATTTGTTAGAAGCTGTTTGAAAGATGGGGATTTCAAAGACAGGAGAACCTGGATCAGATACAGCCTTTAAAATTACACAGAAACTTCAGACTTTTAAAAACATGCACTTTAACCTTTGCATCTTAGTTTCAACTTTACAGAGGCAGCTAGCCTCCAATCAGTGGGGAGAGGATGGGGAGATGCACTTCAGCCTCAAATCCTGTGGCTTATATATAGGAGGGTAAGAGAGGAAACACTGCCAAACAGCCTCCTCACTAAGCATCTGGAAACAGGACCTAAGCTGATGGTTCAGTGGGTTGTGGTCAATGTTTTCTTCCCAGTTCATTGTGACTACATGGTGAAATACAATAGAACCGACCTAAAAAAACTACAGTGGTTATCATCCTGCAGATACCTATAGGAAAAGCCCAAACTAGGAAAATAATTTTCTACCTTGAGCCACAGGCCAATTAAGATGTCTTCAATTATGTATCTTTATACTTTCTTCATTAAAACACACAATACATACACACTTGTAAGTGTATTTATTTAAATGAAACACATATACACACATACTTATATAAAGATGTATTGTTTTAAAGAAGAGAGAATAAAAACATGAATACAAAATCTTTTAAATGAACCCATAGAACTTCTGGGAAGGAAAAATATAATACTTAATTTAAACTTTATGGGATATGTTATGGGAAAAGTAGTGAGCTGAAAGACAGATCTGAAGGAATTATCTGGAAGGCAGCTTTGAGACAGATAAAGTGAGAGAAAGTCAAAAAGAACTTAAAGTAAACTGAGTAATAACATCAATTTAATCTATATTCCAGAGAATTGGGGACAATTTGAGGGCAAACAGGTAATCACTATCCTCAAATTGCTCAGAAAAAATAGCTGTTATTTGGAATTCTCTACCCAGCAAAACTATTTCAAACATTAGGGCAAAAGAAAAATATTCTCAGGCAAAGAAAAATGAGAATTTACCACCAATGACAAAGCCACTGCTAAAGGTTTTACCTCAGAAAGAGCCAAAACTAACCCCAAAAGGAAATGTATACAAATATGATGAACAAGAAAATAGTAAACATGGGGATAGATTAAGATAAAAATGTCTAATAATTGTGGTTTATAACAGCAAGAGAGTTAAATGACATTAAATAGGGTTAACTACAGCAAAGTACAGTACAACTATAGAATGTATTATGGAAGGTGGATGGTCGGAAATATATGTTTTGTATTTTACTTGATGATAATGATTAAGTTAGACTGTTAACTACAGAACACAATGCATATTTTGAACCAGGGTTGGCAAACTCTTTCAGTAAAAAATGTGATAATAAATATTTAAGGCTCTGTGTTTCTGTTGCAACTACCTACCTCTGCTACTGCAGTGTGAAAGCAGCCATCCACCATATGTACACTAATATGTGTGGATCTGTTCCAATAAAACTTTATTTACAAAAACAGGTTGTAGGTAGGATTTGGCCCATAGACTGTAGTATGCTGACATCTATTCTAAACCAGTAGAGGGAATAATTGCAATGTGGTAAAATGTAATCAATTCAACAAGATAAAAAAAAGAGAAAAGGATAAAAAGAAACATAGCAAAAAGGAAGTATTGCATATAATAATATGATAGAACTAAATCTGACATGGTCATATAGTATTAAATGTAAATGGACTAAAAAGATCACTATTACCAGATTGGATTTAAAATAATAACTTCAACAACTAGTTACATTCTGTTCAAAAGAGGCACACCTATGGGCTTCCCCGGTGGCGCAGTGGTTGAGAGTCCGCCTGCTGCTGCAGGGGACGCAGGTTCGTGCCTCAGTCCGGGAGGGTCCCACATGCCGCGGAGCGTCTGGGCCCGTGAGCCATGGCCGCTGAGCCTGCGCGTCCGGAGCCTGTGCTCCGCAGTGGGAGAGGCCAGCAGTGAGAGGCCCGCGTACCACCAAAAAAAAAAAAAAAAAAAAAAAAAAAAAAAAAGAGGCACACCTAAAACTTAAAAACACAGGAAGGTTGAAAGTAAAATGAAGATAAATATATATCAGGCAATACTCATGACAGCAAAACTGGGTTAATCATATTAAGCCATTTCTAGGGAAATGAGGGTCAAAACATATCAATAAAACTTGTAATCACTATTGTCATTTCTAAGCTTAGATGTAAGACATAGGATTCCATTTCAGAGTCATACAAAGTAAAAATTGATAGAATTTCAAGGAGAAATTAAAACCGTACCTTTTTAGTGAGAGGTTTGAGCAAACCTCTCTCGCTAACTGACAGATTAAGAGAAAAATGATCAGCGAAGATAGAGCAAATATACCCATTTAACAAACATTAATTAATTAACATGTAGAGAACATTGAAGAATACACATTATTTTCCAGCAAATGTGGAAAATGTATGAAAATCGATCATTTCACCCAACTTCAAAAACTAAGGCTGCTAAGTCGAACCACTTTGGTGACAAGAATATGTGGGTGTATTGGAAGAATTTATTTCTCCCTTGTCTTTCTTGAGATATGCAAGTAAATAATGAACAGAGTGCATCCTTTAGAAAGATTGCATCTGTGGGGATAGAGCGCTTCCTTTTGAATATAAGGACATACTGTTAGATTAATAATTGTTTTTCTGGGTTTTTTTCCACCACTAAATTCCTTTAGAAGGATAGGAAACACATTATTATACTTTGTGCTTCCTCCATTCTTCAAAATTATGGTGTATTACTCTGTATTTTTTTAATCTAGAATTTTCTACAGAAGGTTAGATAATTGTAACAAATTATTTTAGGAAATGAGATAAAGAGAAATAAAATGGTAATTAAAACACAAAATTTTTAAAAAGGACATACTGTTGTTGCCTATTCAATTTTTGGCAAGTCTTCTCATAAAATAGTTTCTAGAATGGCTTTTAAAATTGCCTGTTTAAAATTAATAAACAAAAAAATGATTTTACCTTGGCATATAATATTATTTCTTAAGGTTATTAAGACTGGTCATTTGAAAACTAATTGTCTTTGAGATGAAGGTCTACAATACTCAACAACACTTGTTGATGTCAGTAAGCCTGTCTAAGGTGTCCTACTTAGGACATGAAATAAAGCATAAGGAAATGAATAAGCAATTCTCCAAAGATGTTGTGAAAAAAAGGAAAAATATTTGAAAAATCTTGGCTATTGAACATAATGGATCCAATGAATCTCATCTCATACAAACCTCCTAGTGTTATTACTAAGTCAAAATAAATTAAAGTACTTTTTGTATCCCCAGTATGTGAACACAGCTTCCTGACCTTGATAACATTTTTTTCATTCCTGGGGAATGCCCTCCCTCAGTTCTGCCTGGTGATATTCTACCTATTCCTGGAGGCCCTTCTCATTTGCTACTTCCCTCAAAAAGACCAAATACACCAAACCAGATGTGTTTGATCCCTCTAATAAGCCACCACAGCCCTCTTGCTTCTGAGACATGCTTCCCATTATGCCGGCTACTATAGTTATTTGGAAAAACCTTCTACATTGTAAGATGAAGACATTTACCATATCCACTCATTTATTAATTCCTTAAAAATTATCATGAAGATATTCTTGGAGCTGATGTTCTAGAAATGATTTGGAAATGAATAGCTTAATGTATTACTTTAATGGGAAACAGCAAACATAAAGGCAATACTGTCAAAATTGAGATAGAAGGGATTAAATTCCTTATTTTATTTTATTTTATTAAAAAAATTTTTTTTGACCATACCAAGCAGCATCAGGGTTTTTAGGTCCCTGACCAGGGATCAAATCCATGCCTTCTGCAGTGGGAGCATGGGGTCTTAACCACTGGATGGCCAGGGAAGTCTCGAGATTCCTTATTTTAAAATGAATGTCCCCCAAATATCTTTCACTTTTAGGGCATTCCATTCTAATCTCCATTTCATTAAGGTTTTTGTTTTTGTTTGTTTGTTTTTCCTGAGGTTTTATCTTGTTCTTTTGTTTGGAACATATTCCTCTATTTCTTCATTTTGCTTGACTTGCTGTGTTGGTTTTTATGCATTAGATGAAACAGCCCCCCTCTCTCAGTCTTGTAGGGTTGGCCTTGAGAAGATGATGAACCTCATTGTTCAGCCCTGCCCTAGCTCTTGGCCAGCTCTCAAACTTTTGTGATTGTCCAAGCAGCCTACTTTACTTGAATAGCTCCCAATAGTTGAAGGTGTGCCAAGACAGTCAGTGTTCCAAAGGGGAGGATCTCAGTCAGCACCTAGATTCAGGCTGATTGGCAGCTTGACCCTCAGGCAGCAGCTTTTAAGTGATGCAAATATACAAGGTCCTGTGGGACCAGAAGCATAAACCGTGCTCAGGGTCAGGAGATCTAGAGGTGTCCCCTGGCGACTGTTGCAAAAATCGGGGCTCCATAGGAATGTGTAAGCTCCTTTCTGGGAGTGAGCTGCACTGAGGCAGAGGGAGACTGCAAAGCTGGCGTTCCCCAGCCCACCTTCACTGAGGGCACCCTGTAGCCTCTAGATGTGTGTTGAACCTGAAGCTTGCCCCTCGGGTTAAACTCCAGGACAAGCAAGTCATCCTCTTTCAGACAAAGGCTAGGGGTGTGTTTCAGGCTGCTGTCTGTGCAGTGCCCTGGGGTGGTAGTTGGCCAAGAACCCTGTCCTGATTGTTACAGCCCTGTGGGACTCAGGAACACAAGGCCCCCTGGGCACCAGAGCCAGATGATGCAGACATGTCCCCTGGGGGCAGCTGCAAAATTCAGGGCAGCAGACATACACAAGCTCCCCTCCAAGAGACGCTGGTGCTCTGAAGCAGGGCAGCCTATGTAAAATTGGTACCCACCCTCCGAGTTCTCAGGAAATGTTTACTGTCAGCCTTTAGATGTGTGTTTCATTAGAAGCCTGCCCCTCAGGTTGCAGCTATGACGATAAGATGACAATGTCTCAGGCTGTTGTCTGTGCAGTGCCCTGGGATGGCAGCCAGCCAAGAACTGTCTCTTCATCGTCACAGTCCCATGGGACCCAGGAAAGCAAGCCCCCCCATGGCTTCCAGAGCCAGGTGATGAAAGGGCATCCCCTGGGTGGCAGCCACAGACACCGGTCACCAGATATAAAAACTGGGGCACCAGACATGGGAGATACTGGTCCTCTGGAGGATGTGGAGGGGATGTCCATTGGAGGGAGGCAGAGGCAGAGTGGGAAGATGGCCCTCAATGAAAAAAGGGGAAAAAAAGTAAAAGGAAGAAGAAAAAGAAAGAAAAAGAATAAAAAAGGAAGAAAAACGGAGAAAAAAAGGTAAAAGAAAAAAAATTTAAAGAAAAAAAACGAGCGAGAGATGGCCCCTGCTGGCTAATCCAGGCAGAGGGGGGAGGGGTAGCGGGAAGATGTGCCCCCTGGCCTCCATCCTGGAGGGTCTCAGCGGTCCCCAGTCCTCAGACCAGTGCTTTAAAATGAGCAAACGGGTGTCTCTTGCATCAAGTCCCGGGCGGTTTTCTAGGGCCTCCTCTGCTGGGCGGCAAGCCTTGCGCAGACTGGAGGAGGCGTCTTCAGCTCATGACAGGCCACGGGTTTTGTGCAGGAACCACTTAGTTTCTAAAGCGCATGTTCTGCGGGCTCCTCTCTCAGGTACCGGACGTGGGGAAGGATGCTTTGCTCCTGGGGAAGCCCGGGCGTGAGCTCCCTGCCAATTGCGGGTCCCTGCATCTGGGGTGGATTCACAGAGAGACTGTCCCAGCCTTTCCTACTCCCTTCCGGGGGGTTTCCCTCTCGTTTGTCCCATGTGAAGGGGTCTCTTCACCAGTTTTTATGTCTTTTTCAGAGGACATTTTTCCTATATAGCTGTAGATTCAGTGCGCCCCTGGGAGGAGGTGAATTCAGGATCTTACCCATCATGGTATTGAACCGGAATCTCTAATTCTACTCTGGATAAAACAAGGAGCATAATGGGGCCCACAGGATGATTACTTCTCAATTATAGGAGGAAAAAAGCCTCTGTAAGGAAGGAAGTGCTGCTGCCTCGTTCCTATAGAGAAAAAACAGAAGGGAGCACAGAGACAAGAGAAGTGATTTCTGCAGCATCTTTGGGAAGAGCAGTCCAGGGTCTTTCTCCTATGAACATGGCCTGGATAAGGGGAAGGAAGGGGGGACCACTTACTGAGCTTCAGCCGAGGCTGGATTGCACCAAGTCGTTGAGAGTTTGATTTGGGACATGTTAATTTCTGAAGGAAAGGTCCAGAGACCGGTTAGAAACAGGCGTCCTGAGATTACAGGAGAGGTCCTGGCCAGACATATAAATCCGTAAGTCATCAACATGTGATGGTGTTTAAAACCACATGATCAGTGAGGTCACCACTGCAGATAGAGATACTGCAGTGAATGACAACCCTTCCTCACTTTCTCACCCACAGCTCATTCACGACGAGGTCTACCTGTGAGAAACAGGTATTGACATGAAGACAATCATGGTTCTGCTCCCATCTGCCAGGGGGCTTTATGAATCACCTTATCTCTGTTTACTGAGAAAAGTCAATTAGAACTCCCTATAATTTATGCAGAAAATAAAATGTAGGTATTAATGTACTAAACATATTTATATAACTTTTGTCATAATAATTTTTGCTGTGCATTTAAAAGAGTCCAAGGAGCTTCTGGAATGTGAATAGGGCAGTGAGATAAAACAGATAGATGAAACTAAATATCTGGGAACTGTTTGTATGAAATGTCATTGATATAAATGTTATATGCATATGAGTCCTTAATAAAGAACAAATTAAAAAGTAATGCATTTTGCCACAAATGAACCTATCTACAAAACATAAACAGACTCAGGGATATAGAGAACAGACTGGTGGTTGCCAAGGGGGAGGGGGTGAGGGAGAGGGATGGATTGGGTGTTTGGGATTAGCAGATGCAAACTATTATATATAGAATGGATAAACAACAAAGTCCTCCTGTATAGCACAGGGAACTATATTCAATAATCTGTGATAAACCATAATGAAAAGAATATTAGAAAAGAATGTATATATATGTATAACTGAGTCACTTTGCTGTGCAGCAGAAATTATCACATTATAAATCAACTATAGTTCAATAAAAACATTTTTTTAAGTCATGCATTATCTTTTATCAATTCTATATGTGTAATGGGGTGGGGGGGGGTAAGAGCCTTAATGATAGCATTAAAGTTTTAGGAGAGACATAAGGGAAGCATTTAAAATACTACTGAACATTGAAATGGCTCTCCAAGAAAATACTTTGAAAAACTCTATTGAAGTGCTGTTGATTTTTCATCATCCCTATTTCTCAACTTTGATGAGATACAATTCTGCCTGAACTCCTTGGCTGTAAGTTCCTTTGCATATTATTAAAATTTCTTTGGTTTACATAGCTTTACTTTGAGCTAAAGTATAACTATTTGCTGTTTGTAAAACTGAAGTTTTTTCTGCATTAGGACTTACTTGGTAAGAAAGTTTGTTTTCTAGAGAACTGCACACACTAACACCACATAATTTATATTACAAGGAAACAATATGAATACTAGTCCAACATTTTCTAGATGTTGCAGTATTAGTGTAACTATTCTGTAGGTGAACAATACTATTATTGGGTTAAGATGTGTTATTTATCATTAGATATAATCATGTACCACGTGTTAATACTATTTATAACAGTAGAACATATGGGTTTTTTTTTTTCTGATACCTTTCTAGAATCTGTGCTGGTTGCTCTTATTTCAATTTTTACTAACTTTAAATATCAGTGCCTCAAATTTTGCCTCAGAGCCTGGAGAAGTCTTTAAAATATGTTCTGTGTTTTCTTTGTTTTATTATTCTAGGTTTCTAACAGTTCTCTTAGGAAGTGCTGTATCGTACATGATATTGTGGGAATTGATTCAGAAAAGTTTAGCCGAGTCTGCTGAATATTTAATTAGAATGAACATTTTGAAGAAGTCTGTGTTCTCACTTTGCCTTTCAAGCCTCTACTAACAAAGATGTGGAAAGGACCAAACAATCACATCAGGAAGACAAATGCTTCCTCTGTTTGGAAATAAGTACGCTAAACCAGTTAACTCTAATATTATTTGTGAAAAAGAAAATGAAATTAGAAAGATGCTCGACCTGAAAAAGCTGTGTAAATTGACACATGTGTCATTCTTGATGGTCTAGGAAAAGTAGCTTTCCTTGTGAAAGATTTTAAGTTCCTACTTATTAAAATTACATGAGACACACTCTAAAGACAATACAAATTAAAACAATTGTTGAGAAAAAAGTATAGGAACAATCTAATAGAAAATTAGTAAAAGTTTGAACTGGCATTTCCCCCAAAAAGAAAGAGTTATGGCCAAGTAATATAAGCGACAATGTTCAACCTCACAACATTTATAAAAAAGCAGAGACCACAATGAGATAACATTTCACACCAGATTGGCAAATAGATTTTATCAAGGAATGTTTTAATATTGAGTGTGGGAGAGAATATGGATCATTACGCTGCTAATAAGAGTGTAAGTTGGTAAAATAATTTTGAAAACAATCTAGCTTAATCGTGTAAAGAATATTCACATATACTCTACCACCTAATGGTTCCTTTTCTAAATATTCACTATGGAAACACTTCTGGAGATCTGAACTAGGAAACGATACAAGAAGGCTTATAACAAAACTGTTTACCTTTTTTTTTTCACATCTTTATTGGAGTATAAATGCTTTACAATCTTGTGTTAGTTTCTGCACTATAACAAAGTGAATCGGCTATATGTATGCATATATACCCATACCCCCTCCCTCTTGAGCCTCCCTCGTACTCTCCATATCCCATCCCTCTAGGTCATCACAAAGCACCAAGCTGATCTCCCTATACTATGTAGCAGCTTCCCACTAGCCATCCATTTTACATCTGGTAGTGTATATAGTCAATGCTACTCTCTCACTTCATCCCAGCTTCCGCTTCCCCCTCCCCATGCCCTCAAGTCCTTATTCCTTCCCTGCCACTAGGTTCATCCATACCGCTTTTTAAAATCTCATATATATGCATTAACATATGGTATTTTTCTTTCTCTTTCTGACTTACTTCACTCTGTATGACAGATTCTAAGTCCATCCACCTCACTACAAATAACTCAGTTTCGTTCCTTTTTACGGCTGAGTAATATTCCATTGTATATATGTGGCACATCTTTATCCATTCATCTGTTGATGGACACTTAGGTCGTTTCCATCTCCTGACTATTGTATATAGTGCTGCAAAGAACACTGTGGTACATGTATCTTTTTGAATTATGGTTTTCTCAGGGTGTATGCCCAGTAGTGGGATTGCTGGGTCATATGGTAGTTCTATTTTCAGTTTTTTTAAGGAACCTCCTTACTGTTCTCCATGGTGGTTGTATCAATTTACATTCCCACCAACAGTGCAGGATGGTTCTCTTTTCTCCACACCTTCTCCAGCATTTACTGTTTATAGAGTTTTTGATGACACCCACTCTGATCGGTATGAGGTGATATACCTCATTGTGGTTTTGATTTGCTTTTCTCTAATGATTAGTGATGTTGAGCATCCTTTCATGTATTTGTTGGCCATCTGTATGTCTTCTTTGGAGAAATGTCTGTTTAGGTCTTCCCCCCATTTTTGGATTGCGTTTTTTGTTTTTGTGATATTGAGCTGCATGAGCTGCTTGTATATTTTGGAGATTAATCCTTTGTCAGTTGCTTCATTTGAAAATATTTTCTCCCATTCTGAGGGTTGTCCTTTTGTCTTGTTTATGGTTTCCTTTGCTGTGCAAAAGCTTTGAAGTTTCATTAGATCCCATTTGTTTATTTTTGTTTTTATTTCCATTTCTCTAGGAGATGGGTCAAAAAGGATCTTGCTGTGATTTATGTCATAGAGTGTTCTGCCTATGTTTTCCTATAAGAGTTTGATAGTTTCTGGCCTTACATTTAGGTCTTTAATCCATTTTGAGTTTATTTTTGTGTATGGAGTTACAGTGTGTTCTAATTTCTTTCTTTTACATGTAGCTGTCTATTTTTCCAAGCACCACTTATTGAAGAGGCTGTCTTTTCTCCATTGTGTATTCTTGCCTCCTTTGTCAAATATAAGCTGACCATATGTGTGGGGGTTTATCTCTGGGCTTTCTATCCTGTTCCATTGATCTGTATTTCTGTTTTTGTGCCAATACCATACTGTCTTGATTACTGTAGCTTTATAGTATAGTCTGAAGTCAGGGAAGCTGATTCCTCCAGCTCTGTTTCTATTAACATTGCTTTGGTTATTTGTGGTCTTTTGTGTTTCCATACAAGTTTTAAAATTTCTTGTTCTATTTCTGTAAAAAATGCCATTGGTAATTTGATAGGGATTGCACTGAACCTGTAGATTGCTTTGGGTAGTATAGTTATTTTCACAATATTGATTCTTCCAATCCAAAAGCATGGTATATCTCTTCATCTGTTTATATTATCTTTGATTTCTTTCATCACTGTTTTATAGTTTTCTGAGTACAAGTCTTTTGCCTCCTTATGTAGGTTTATTCCTAGGTATTTTATTCTTTTTGTTGCTATGGTAAATGGGATTGTTTCCTTAATTTCCCTTTCTGATCTTTTGTTGTTAATGTACAGGAATACAAGAGATTTCTGTGCATTAATTTTGTATCCTGCAACCTTACCAAATTCATTGATTAGTTCTAGTAATTTTCTGGTGGCATCTTTAGGATTTTCTATGTATAGGGTCATGTCATGGGCAAGCAGTGACAGTTTTACTTCTTTTTTTCCAATGTGTATTCCTTTTATTTCTTTTTCTTCTCTGATTGCTGAGGCTAGGACTTCCTGTACTATGTTGAATAATAGTGGCGAGAGTGGACATCCTCATGTTGCTCCTGATCTTAGAGGAAATGCCTTCACCATTGAGAATGATGTTTGCTGTGGGTTTGTCATATATGGCTTTTATTATGTTGAGGTAGGTTCCCTCTATGCCCACTTTCTGGAGAGTTTTTACTGTAAACAGGTGTTGAATTTTGTCAAAAGATTTTTCTGCATCTATTGAGATGATCATATGGTTTTTATTCTTTAATTTGTTAATATGGTGTATCACATTGATTGATTTGCATATACTGAAGAATCCTTGCATTCCTGGGATAAATTCCACTTGATCCTTTGGTGTGTGATCCTGTTAATGTGTTGTTGGATTCTGTTTGCTAGTATTTTGTTGAGGATTTCTGCGTCTATGTTCATCAGTGATATTGGTCTATAATTTTCTTTTTTTGTGATATCTTTCTCTGGTTTTGGTATCAGGGTGATGGTAGCCTGATAGAATGAGTTTGGGAGCATTCCACCCTCTGCAATTTTTTGGAAGAGCTTGAGGATAGGTGTTAACTCTTCTCTAAATGTTTGATAGAATTCACCTGTGAAGCCATCTGGTCCTGGGCTTTTGTTTGTGGAAGATTTTTAATTACAGTTTCAGTTTCATTACCTGTGATTGGTCTGTTTATATTTTCTAATTCTCCCTGGTTCAATCTTGGAAGGTTGTACTTTTTCAAGAATTTGTCCATTTCTTCCAGGTTGTCCATTTTATTGGCATATAGTTGCTTGTAGTAGTCTCTTAGGATGCTTTGTATTTCTGCGGTGTCTGCTGTAATCTCTCCTTTTGCATTTCTAATTTTATTGATTTGAGTCCTCTCCCTTTTTTGCTTAATGAGTCTGGCTAAAGGTTTATCAATTTTGTTTATCTTCTTAAAGAACCAGCTTTTAGTTTTATTGACCTTTGCTATTGTTTTCTTTGTTTCTATTTCATTTATTTGTGTTCTGATCTTTATGATTTCTTTCCTTCTACTAACTTTGGGTTTTCTTTGTTCTTTTTCTAGTTGCTTTAGGTGTAAGGTTAGGTTGTTTATTTGAGATTTTTCTTGTTTCTTGATGTGAGCTTGAATTGCTATGAACTTCCCTCTTAGAACTGCTTTTGCTGCATCCCATAGGTTTTGGATCATCATGTTTTCATTGTCATTTGTTTCTAGGTATTTTTTGATATCCTATTTGATTTCTTCAATTATCTCTTGGTTATTTAGCAGTGCATTGTTTAGCCTCCATGTATTTGTGTTTTTACTCTTTCTTCCTGTAATTGATTTCTAATCTCAAAAGTGTTGTAGTCAGAAAACATGCTTGATATGATTTCAATTTTCTTAAATTTTCCAAGTCTTGATTTGTGACCCAAGATGTGATCTATTCTGGAGAATGTTCCATGTGCACTTGAGAAGGAAGTGTATTCTTCGTCTTTCAGGTGGAATGTTCTAAAAATATCAATTAAGTCTATCTGGTCTATTGTGTCATTTAAAGCTTGTTTCCTTATTTATTTTCTGTCTGGATGATCTGTCTATTGGTGTAAATGGGGTGTTAAAGTCCTCCACTATTATTGCATTACAGTCGATTTCTCCTTTTATGGCTGTTAACGTTTGCCTTATGTATCGAGGTGCTCCTATGTTGGGTGCATAAGTAATTATAATTGTTATGTTTTCTTCTTGGATTGTTCCCTTTATCATTATGTAGTGTGCTTCCTTATCTCTTGTAACAGTCTTATTTTAAAGTCTATTTTATCTGACATGAGTATTGCTACTCCAACTTCCTTGTGATTACCATTTGCATGGCATATCTTTTTCCATCCCCTCACTTTCAGTCTGTATGTGTCCCTTGGTCTGAAGTGGGTTTCTGGTAGACAGCATATATAAGGGTCTTGTTTTTATATCCATTCAGCCCATCTTTGTCTTTTGCATGAAGCATTTAATACATTTACATTCAAGGTGATTATTGATATGGATATGTATGTTCCTATTACCATTTTCTTAATTGATTTGGGGGTTTTTTTGTGGGTCTTTTTCTTCTCTTGTGTTTCCCACTTAGAGAAGTTCCTTTAGCATTTGCTGTAAAGCTAGTTTGATGGTGCTAAATTCTTGTAGTTTTTGCTTGTCTGTAAAACTTTTGATTCCTCCATCAAATCTGAATGAGATCCTTGCTGGGTAGAGTAGTCTTGGTTGTAGGTTTTTCCCTTTCATCACTTTAAATATGTCCTGCCACTCCCTTCTGGCTTGCAGAGTTTCTGCTGAAAGATCAGCTGTTAATCTTATGGGGATTCCATTGTATGTTATTTGTTGCTTTTCCCTTGCTGCTTTTAATATTTTTTCTTTGTATTTAATTTTTGATAATTTGATTAATATGTGTCTCAGCGTATTTCTCCTTGTGTTTGTCCTGTATGGGACTCTACTTCCTGGACTTGATTGACTATTTCCTTTCCCATGTTAGGGAAGTTTTTGACTATAATCTCTTCAAATATTTTCACAGACACTTTCTTTTTCTCTTCTTCTTCTGGGAGCCCTATAATTCGAATGTTGGTGTGTTTAATGTTGTCCCAGATGTCTTTGAAGCTGTCCTCAATTCTTTTCATTCTTTTATCTTTATTCTGCTCCCTGGCAGTTATTTCCACCATTTTATCTTCCAGCTCACTTATCCGTTCTTCTGCCTCAGTTATTCTGCTATTGAATCCTTCTAGAGTATTTTTAATTTCAGTTATTGTGTTGTTCATCATTGTTTGTTTGCTCTTTAGTTATTCTAGATCCTTGTTAAATGTTTCTTGTATTTTCTGCATTCTCTTTCTGGGATTTTGGATCATCTTTACTATCATTACTCTGAATTCTTTTTCAGATAGGTTGCCTATTTTGTCTTCATTTATTTGGTCTTGTAGATTTTTATCTTGCTCCTTTGTCTGTAACTATTTTTTTGTCATTTCCTTTTCTTTTCTTTTTTTTTTTTTTTTTGATGAGTGTGGCTGTATTCCTGTTTTACTGGTTGTTTGGTCTGAGGCGTCCAGCACTGGTGTTTGCAGGCAGTTGTATAGAGCCAGATCTTTGTGCCAAGATGAGGACCTCCAGGAGGCCTCACTCCAATTAATGTTCCCTGGAGTCTGAGGTTCTCTGTTAGTCCAGCAGTTTAGACTTGGAGCTCCCTCCTTAGGAGCTTGGGCCTGACCTCTGGCCTGGGAACCAAGATCCTGCAAGCCATGTGGTGCAGCAAAAAAAAAAAAAAAAAAAAAAGAAAAAGAAAAAAGGAGCAGTACAATAACAAAGAATAAAAAAGAAAATAAAATTAGAAATAAAAAATGTATTAGGAAAAATAAAGATATAATTGAAACAACTATAACCAGGTAAAACAAAGCCACAACAGAAAAAAAAAAGGGGGGGGTGGGCGGATCAAGCCAAGAGGGGCAGAACAATAACAAAGTATAAAGAATAAAATAAAATTAGAAAAATAAAAGATTTATTAGATAAAATAAAAATATAAATGAATCAACAACAAGTTAAAACAGAACCCCAATCTAAAAGAGGAAAAAAGAAAAACAAAGGAAAAAAAAAAACCTTGGCTATAGGGGCAGTGTTTAGGCAGGGATGGAACTTAGACAGGGGCAGGGTTTAGGGTGGTGCAGGACCTGGGAGGGGGGCAATGACGTTTGAGTGTGGGATGGGGCTTAGGCTCAGGACCAACTCAGCTGGACAAGGCCTAAGTGGGGCAACATTCAAGTGTGGGGCAGGGCCTCTGCTTAGGACCTGCATGGAAGGGGAGAGGCAGCATGTCCAAAGGGGCGCCTCTGGAGTGTGAAGTTCCAGAGTTGGGAGGTAAGGCTCTGGATGAGGGTGTGTTGGTGGGGTTTAGGCCCAGCACAGTTGGAGGGGTTCTAAGCGGGGGTCTCCAAATGTAGCAGTAGGGCCGTGGGTGGGGGTGTAGGGGCGGGGCTTGGGCTCTTCACAGCAGGAGGGAGGCTTCAAGGGCAGAGGATTAGGCCCAGGAGCCCAACAGGCTCCCCGGTGCCTAAGTGAACAGGGAAAACACTGGCCGCATTCCCTTCCGTTCCACAGTCCCCCCCCCCCCATGGTCTCCCCCAGGGTCTTCCCTGTCCCCACTGGACCCCTAACAGAGGGTGGGTCCCACTGGGTATAGGAACTCCTCCCCTCCCCAGCCACCCTTCAGGGGTGCCATTCCCAGATGTCTGGCCTTACTTTTGCTCCCCCTTCCCTCCTTCCCACTCCCTCAAGACCTGCATGGCAGGAGGGGGCTTCGGTGGGCAGGGGATCAGGCCTGGGATCTCAGCAGGATCCCAGTGGCCAAGTGGGCAGAGGAAACCTGGGCACGCTCCCTTTTGATCCTATGCCTTCCCAATGGTCCTCCAATTTCCCCCTTAAGGCAGGGGATTCCTTCCCCTCCCCCAGCCAGTCCTCAAGGTGCCAGTCGTGTCCCTCCTCCACTTCTCCTCTCCCCTCACTCCCCCCTACACACCACGTCCTACTCAGTCGCTGGGGGTTCCTCCCATCCCCTTAGGTGTCCATGGTCCCCCACTGATGCCTGGTAGATGCCCTAGTTTTGAAGAGATGTGAATTCTGCATCCTCCTAGTCTGCCATCTTGACTCCGCCTTTCCAAAACTGTTTACCTTAGCAGACAATAATAAACAACCAAACAAATAAATGTCTGTATGTTACAACTAAAAACCTGGACAAGACAGAGATGTTTATCTATAGAAAATAGACAGATCGTATTGTACAGTAGGGAAAATGAGTCAGCCACAACTCTATAGACAAATCTCACAAGCATAATGTTGAAAAAATATATTGTAAAACATTATATATGGTATGATGTAAATTTTATAAACCTCAAAATAAAATCAAATAATATATTTCTGGTGTACATATATTAAAGAATAGCAAAGATAGCATATATAGAATGAATAATCAACAAGGTCCTGCTATATAACACAGGGAACTATATTCAGTATCCTGTGATAAACCATAATGGAAAAGAACATATGTATATGTGTATATATGTATAACTGAATCACTTTGCTGTACAGCAGTAATTAATACAACATTGTAATTCAACTATACTTCAATAAAAATACATTTTAAAAAAAGTATAGCAAAGATAAAACAAAAAGTCAAAATTCAAGAAAATAATTATCACAAAGGGATGGGAAAATGATTTTAATTAAGGATGGGGCTATCCATCACATTATCTCTTAGTATGAATGGTAACATAAGTGGATGAGTTCAATAATATTTTAAAAATATATATATACATTGTGTTTCAGTTAGCTTTTGCTGTGTAAAAGAATAGGCTTGCATCTTAGTGGGATACTACAATGATTTATTAGCTCACAACTTTGTGGATCCGTCATTTGGACTAGACTCAGCTGTGATTGTTCTACTGATCTTGCCTGGGCTCACTCCTGAAGCTACAGTCAGCTGATGCATCTGCTGGGGCCAGATGTTCTAAAGCAGCCTCATTCCCATCTGGCAGTTGGTGCAGGCTCCTGTCAGCTAGGAGTGATAGGGTGGCCAGGCCCATGTTGTTAGCAGGCTAACCCAGGTTTGTTTCCATGCCAGTGGGCATAAGTTCACCAGGAGATCGTGTGTATAACCTCAGATACCACTTTCCCCTTAATCACTTCCCTAAGTAGGCTTTCTGGAACAGTTGCTTTCCCAGTGGTGTCTTTATGGATCAAGAGGGGTTTGATTCTATGTAAATTAATTGTGAATGGCTTAAGTGATACAAGGTATGCCTAAAAGCAAATGAAAACCACCAATAACAAATGTGAAGTTCCTCCAGGCACAGGGAGTTAGAGAAGAGGGAAGGAAGCCAGAGGAGCAGATTTTTATGTGCTAAAGTGAGGTTTATGGTAGATGGTGTTAATAGATCCACTTATTCACCTTCCCCTGTATCCACATTCCTTGTCATTGGACTGTGAGGTTCCTCTCACTAAAAGGTGAAGTGTGTTTCCACACTTCTTGCCTTTGAACTTGAGCCCATAACTTACGTTGTCTAATGGAAGATTGATGGGTGTGATATGAAAAAATCATTGGAAAGTACTTGCACAATTGGGCTTTCTCTATTGCGCCCCTACCAATGCCATTAGGATATGTTTAGGCTAGCTTGCTGTTCCAGGAGAAAGATAAGAAACTCTGGAAGCTAGGAAACCATGCAAACATGAAAGAGCCCAGGCAAGATCAACAGAGTTGCTAAGTCTTGCTCAGCTTAGATCAGCTAACCCACAGGTGACTTGAAGACAGGTGAGTAAATAAATGTTTATTCCATACACTGCTGAGATGTTTGGGGTTGATTGTTACACAGCATTACTGTGGATTTAGCTTACTGATACAGAGCTATAAACATTGGGTGGAGTTTTGCTCCAAGGTCTCTCTTCTCTTTTTGATTAGCCCTGAGTTGTGGGTATCACTATGCTCTGGTTTCTCAAAAATTTTAGTTTTGGACAAGTGCAGAGATCTGTTTCATACAGCTGTTTCTAGAATGAATGTCAATGTCCAATATCTCTCATATGTTTATTATTTTTCCAAGGGAATTAAACTCAAGATCTACTCTTAGAATCACATCCTGTATTCCATTAGGATAAAAAAGAAATCAAAGTTGATTTTTGCTCTACATGTCAAATAATTTTCAATATGGTTATCAAATCACAAAGGTAATTATTATTATATTATTTAAACAAACAGCATTTACTTGCAGTTGGAATTAGTTTCAAAATTTCTTTTTCTTTAATTTTGTAACCAGTATATATATATAGTACTATATCACATACTTTATTTCCCATTAGTCCTCATGGCAATAAAGAACAACTGGTGAGTTTTTGTTGAAAGTTCCCAAATTCCAAATTGTCACTATAGGAAGCTGAAAGTTGAGTTATTTCCCAAGGGTAATAAAAATTTTCCCCCTTATTTTGTGTCAAGAGAATACTAACAATCACAATTCTTTTATTTTATTTAATTAATTAATTTATTTATTTTTGTGGTACGCAGGCCTCTCACTGCTCTGGCCTCTCCCATTGTGGAGCACAGGCTCCGGACGCACAGTCTCAGCAGCCAGGGCTCACGGGCCCAGCTGCTTCGTGGCATGTGGGATCTTCCCAGACCGGGGCACGAACCCATGTCCCCTGCATCGGCAGGTGGACTCTCAACCACTGCGCCACCAGGGAAGCCCTATTTTATTTTTTTAAAGTTAAAATTCTTTTTTTTAGAAAACAGGGGTAGTTTGTAGTTTAATTACATGGTAGAAGGATCCTGATACTTAGATATTGTCTTCTATCAGCTGGTATATTTTGTTCTATGAATATCTTTATAACTATTGGCCATTGTTCCTTATATGTTTTAATGAACATAGGTTATTTTTGACAAAAATGGTTAATTATTTATTCTCTGGTGGGAGACATATGATAAAATAGTTTCATTTTAGAAATCCTTATAACTGGAAACTTTTCCAAAGGAGCATACCATGATGAATAAAATACATTAGAAAACTAGTTGCCCTGTTATGTTAGTTGATCTTGAGAAATATGATAGAGTAGAAAGACTACATTGCCCTTCACCTGTACCCATTCCTCTTCTTGAATATTTCCTTCTTAGAATATCATACCTATTCTGGTTACTTCTCTCCCAGGTATCTGGAAGGCTTATACCCTTCAAGAGTTCAGTTTAGACATGCCTGCATGGGTCCCTGCCGCCAGAATCCTCTTTTGTCTCTTCCTTGCACTGCTGGAGCAACCAAATACCATATACTAATGGTTACCAGTTTTGTTTGGTTCTGTTCTTATTGTATTTATGTCTGGGAAATCATAAATGTGGTGTCACTAGTTTAATGTCTCATCCAAGCTCAAGTAATGTATTTCAGTTTCAACAGATTAAAGATTACATTGGTAGATACAAACTGTAGTTACAATTTGAACGTAAGTAGTTTGGTAATAGGAACTACAGAAATTATTCAGAGAGGAAGATTCTTTTATATAGGTGAGTCTTATGTTGCCACATACTGTACTTTTCTTGTCCAGGGCTCACCTCTCAAGGACTTATGCTCTGTAACATTGGCCTGGGACCCCTGGCTATACTGTATCTCACAGAAGTTCAAGAAATGGTATTTTGTCTGACATTTTCTAGGACAAAAACAACATTAGCAGCAACAATAAAATATAAATAACCTCCAAAATAGTAGAAGAAATAATTAACTATTGAGACTTGCTTAAAAATTCTGTATGCCATATAAAACCAGTGAAAAGGGAGTTCAATAAAAATAAATGCCCTTGGCAGTCTTTATATTAGCAGAGAAAAAAAAAGTTATATGCTTTTATCAATACAAAAAGAGCAAGAAGAAATTGATAATTGGCCCATATATCTAGTTTACCAAGCATCTCAATTAGTTTAATTTAGATGAGGATCTTTTACAAATAATGTACTAAAATTTTAAAATTTTGACCTGTAGTTCTGGCTAATTTAATCACAATTTCTCTCATCTGGATTTCAGCATATCTAACAGAATTGAAAAACTGGAGCTATAGAGTTGATTTATAAACATTTTGTTAGGACACTAAAACCTCAACCTTACCCTAAAATCTTTGGATATAATTTAAACTCCAGGAAAATTAAGTGCTTTAGATTTAAATTTTAACCTTGAATATCTTCAAGAAAAATCCTAATAATCAAAGAAATGTAATTTTAAGTACTCAATCACACTAGATAGCTACAACTTGAGGTTGTTTTTTAGTTGGAATATAAGTGAGTATACTTTATAGGGTAGAAAATAATTTTATTTTGCCAATGGGATTAGAATCAACAATTTAAAATCTAAGATCATATAAAGTGTTAATATGAAAAATTAATTTCAAACCTCATCTCCTGAATCAATGAGAGCTTTGAATTCCCATCATGCAATTACCCACATTCCATATTAATTTACTAGGAAGGAAATGGAAGATGGGTGAAATAGTAAACAGCTGGTCAAATCTTTACATGTTTAAGTACCACATTGATGTAATGAAGTAGGTAATTACTTTTTCACATGGTGAAGATGAGACATAATATTTTTCTGCAAAAGCTGATTGGAAATGTTTTGTGGAACCAGGAAGAGTGGGTTGGTGGGAAGGAATTTGTACCTAAGTTTTTGTACCTGGATATTTTGACAGTACCATAGTTTCAAGGTAATTCCTTAACCAAACACAGTATCTCTTGAGCCAATTTAATGATTTAATTGCCAGAATTGTATTTTTATCAACATTAGCCTAATGAGGGTCAAAGTATTCAATTAATATATTAAATATATTAAATATTTTATATTTATTAAGTATATATGTATCTTATATTTAGGATTTTATATCTGTCCTACAGTATGGGACTGTAAGCTTCCAGAAGGCAAAGACTGTTTGAGTGTGTGTTGAATTATCCCAGTTATTTCTAGCAACTACCCAGGTGTCAATATATCATAGATATTGCTCAGGTGTCAATGAATTGATGAAAGAAAGAATGAATGGAACCATCTAACTCATTTAGGTTTTTTCACTTTTTAAGTAAAGGACAGTGGTCTAGACTTAAGAATGTGTGTTATTCAATTTTTCTTTGAGCTTATAATTTAGTATTTAGATTTGTGGGGTTTTATTTTTTCCTGTAAACTTTGCAAATTCAAAAGTAATTACTCACCTCTTAATCTTTGATTTCCTTATACCATTTACATGGTTCCCTAGTACCAAACTAACAATACCCCAGATCTTTACCTCCAAAGGACACTTGATAACAGATGACCTTAGAAAATACCTTTAATCAGGTTCCATCACTTCATGTTAAGAGCTGTTTGAGTCCCATCTTGAAATATTAGTGAGAATTTGGCTGCCTTCTTCCCTATTTCAGTCAGATGGCCAATACCAAATTCCCTACATATTCTGAAGGTTCTTTCCTGACATGTTGTGCAAATCTTATGTTGCAAGAAATAGAAACTGACATCTTAGAAAAAACTGACTGTTCTAGATAGAAAACTAGAAATTATCACCATAGAAAAATCAATTGATTGCTCAAGATTGAGAGTTGGAAAATGGACATTTAGAGAGGTGTTACATCTCTGAAATCCGGAACGCACAATGACAGAGTGTCTAAAAGGAAGATGGGGTGAAGAGAGGTAGAGTGAATGTTGTCAGTGCTTATCCGAGAACACTTTTTTAAAAAAAATTTTATTTATTTATTTTTATTTTCAGCTGTGTTGGGTCTTCATTGTTGTGTGCGGGCTTTCTCTAGTTGCTGCAAGTGGGGGCTACTCTTTGTTGCGGTGTGTGGGCTTCTCATTGAAGTGGCTTCTCTTGTTGTGGAGCATAGGCTGTGGGCACAGAGTCTTCAGTAGTTGTGGTTTGCGGGCTCTAGAGCACAGGCTCAGTAGTTGTGGCACACGTGATTAGTTGCTCCATGGCATGTGGGATCTTCCCGGAGCAGGGCTCGAATCCGTGTCCCCTGCATTGGCAGGCGGATTCTTAACCACTGTGCCACCAGGGAAGTCCAAGAACCCTTTTTACAGTTTTGTGTTTTCTTCACCTCAAGCAGAGAGCCAGAAGAACCTGGGGGTTTACCTATAACTAAGAGTCAACGGGCGCACATATGCATCTCCAAGCTGCAGGCCCCTTCCAGGTGAGGCAGTTCTAGCCCTGCAGGGTGCACCTGTGGGACCAGATCAGAGATGCTCTGATGGATTTCCCTGAGGTTTTAGCATGCCGATGTATTAGTTTCCCATTACCACTATAATAAATGACCACAAACTCATTGGCTAAAATTACATAAACTGAATATCATGAGTCCAAAATTGGCTCCTTTGGGCTAATAAAGTGTTAACAGTGCTGTCATCGAGCAGGAGGCCCTGCAGGAAGATTGTGTCCTTGTCTTTTCTAGATTCTAGATGCCATTTCTCAGTTTGTGGGCTCTTCATTCATTTCCATCTTCAAGGCCATCTTCCAGCATTTTCAAATCCCTCTCAGTCTGACTTCTGTCTCCCTCTTTCACTTTCCAGGGTGCCTGTGATTGCCTTTGGCCCATTTGGATAATCCAGGTAATCTGTCTATCTCAAGATCCTTAACTTAATCACAGCTGTAAAGTTCGTATTGCCATTGAGATAACTTATCCATAGGTTCCAGAGATTGGAATGTGATATGTTTTTTTGGGGGGAGGGATATCGAAACTCCCATGCTGGTTTCCCCCCCAAGCAGGATTTCCTCAGTAAAACACTTACATTGGAATCATTGTCTAAGGATATGTTTTGGGGGAACATGACAAAATACAGGGCATTTGGAAATAAAAAATGATGAATATCTATTAAAGCCAAGGTCTGTAATTGATTAAGGAAAGCTTCTGGTTTGCATGAATACCTCTCCTCCTACCCATAGTTTCACGAAAATGATTGGAACCAACATTTTAAATGAAGAACCCAAACACAATAGTATTGGAAAACAGGAAATAGAGCTACCAGTGGACCAGAAAGTTTAAACAAACCCTAGAAGCTAAAAAACAGGTGGGATAGAATTAATGGAGAAAACAGAGCAGAAGAATCAAAGCCAAGATTCCAGAAGTGAAAGAAATCAATCCTAATGGTGCCCATGAGAAATTCTAAGATCAGAGACAATACAAAGACTGGGAGAGGGTCCTGGGAATCATCAGGGACATTAATTAATTAAATGACTGCTTTAGTAATAGTGGGGTCTGAAGAGACATATTCCCTCTCCTGCCTCCTTTGCCATATTTGTGGATAACATGACTGACAACAGCTGTATTTGCCTCAAGGCTAGAACCTAACACCTGTCTGGGGAGATATTCTAGAATGAATTTGGGCCTGTGAGAGAAGTAGAGAAGGTTTTGAAATAACTCCAGACCTTTATATCAGACACTGAGAAAACACTAAAAAAGTGAGAGTGAGAAAGAAAAGAAGAAAAAAGAAAGTTAAATCTGGTAGTGAAATATAGTAAATCACTTTATCCCCAGAGTAAAAGTCTCTTTAATTTGATAATTAAAGGGATCTGTAGTCTGCCTACTCCATAATCAAGCACTCTACAGTGTATTGACCTGTTGATATGACCCAACTATCTAACAGAAACCAATAGTTGGGTCTCTGATTTAAGCTTTTGGGAAAATAGACAACACAACCAGAGAGAAAATCTATGAAATAACTTTGTACTTTTTGTGAACTAGGAACTAAGATTAACACATATTTGGAACACACACACACACACACACACACACACACACATACACACACACACCATAAATAGATGGAAGAAAGTATACCCACTAACACCAAAGGAATTAAAAACACCAAAGGAACTAAAAGTGATATATGGAACAAAGGGAATTTTACATTTCTAACAGGTGTATTCCTGGGCTCCTCAACTTTGGTACTATTGACGTTTTGGACCAGATAATTTTTCTAGTGGGTATTCCTGTGAATTGTAGGATATTTAGCAACATCCCTGACCTATACCCACTAGGTATCAGTAGCAAACCTCATGACTGTGACAAGCAAATGTTGCCAAATGCCCCCTGGGAGGCTAATTCATGAGAAACACTGGGAGAATTCAGAGATTTGAGAGACTATTATAGAAATAAATTAAGAATAGATTGCTCCTGAAGAATGAACAATTTAGAAATCAAGACAGAAATTATAAGATATAAATATATTTTTCCCCAAATTGAAACAAATCAAATGAATAGACCAAAGAATAAAATGGGTCAGGCTAGAAAACCAAATGAGTGATCTATCTAAAAGTATGGAATAATGCAGAGCTAAATACAAATATGAAAATGACATGAGAAAAAACTGAGAGAAGATTGAAGATGGAGGTATTTAAAAACATGTCCAGAAGCAGAAGGAAAGAGACAAGAATATGGAAGAAAACAATCAAATAGATAATAAAAGAAAATTTCCCCAAGCTGCAGCAAGACATGGTTCTTCAAATTGAAAGGACCCAAAATTTCCCAAAGGAATGAACTAGGAAAGGTCTACACATGTATGTCTCCAATCTCAATGAAGAGAAACATTCCAAAATCTCTTTGGTAAACTGATTAAACACAAGAAATTGATTATACACAAATGAGTTAAAGATGAATCAATGGATCAAAGATAACATTGGACACTAGGAAACAATGGAGCAATGCTTTCAATTTCTTTCAAAAAATATTTTCAACTTAGAATTCTATACCAAATCATGTTGTCAAGAAAGTAGGAGGACAATGTAAAGACATTTAAAACTCAGAATATTTCCTGCTCATTTGTCTCTAATGAAGGTAAAATTTCTCAAGCAAAATTGAGAGCACAATAAGAAGAGGATGTCTTCAGATAAGAGTGACAGCTGATTATGACTATGAAAAAAAAAGAAAGCTGAAAAACCTAGTAGAGATCATGTTAGACCTTGGTGTCTGGGACATTCTCCTGTGGGTTTCAGGGACTTAGTGACATAGGAATGCATTTTCTTCTCTAGGGGCTTCATCCCCTTTCTTTATTCTGCATTAAAGTATATTTATGTAATTATAATACACTACATTTTTGTTTTATTCTTTATATATTAAAATGAATAGTATCATGTCATCTGCAAATAGTGACAGTTTTACTTCTTCCTTTCCAATTTGGATTCCTTTTATTTCTTTTTCTTCTCCTATTGCTGTGGCTAGTACTTCCAAACCTATACTAAATAAAAGTGGTGAGAATAGGCATCCTTACTATATGACCTAGCAATTCCACTCTGGGTATATATCCCAAAAGAACAAAAACCACTAATTCAAAGAGATACATGCACCCCAATGTTCATAGCAGCACTACTTACAATTGACAAGATATGAAAGAAACCTAAGTATACTGGAATAATATAATATAATGAAATATTATAATAATATAATGATAATATATAATAATAATAATGTATAATATAATATAATGGAATATTACTCAGACATAAAAAGAATGAAATTTTGCCATTTACAGCAACATGGATGGACTTGGAGGGCATTATGTTAAGTGACATAAGTCAGACAGACAACAACAAATGCTGTATAATATCACTTACATGTGGAATCTAAAAAATACAAGAAACTAGTGAATATAACAAAAAAGAAGCAGAGTCACATATATGGAGAACAAACTAGGGGTTACCAGAGGGGGGCAGGGGAAGGACAATATATAAGGGTGGAGCAGTGTGAGGTACAAACTACTGGGTGTAAGATAGGCTCAAGGATGTATTGTACTACATGGGGAATATAGCCAATATTTTGTAATAACTGTAAATGGAGTGTAACCTTTAAAAATTGTATATAAAAAAATAAAATCAGAAAACAAAATAAAATGAACTATTCATCAAATCCAATAAAACTATAATGGCATTTCTGTCCAGAATCATGTGATAATAACAGTTAATATAAAATGTAGATATAACTGTCCAAGTTACCTATTGCTGACCCAAAACCTAGTATCTTGAAAGAACAATCATGTTATTATTATCTCTCATGGTTCAGGTATTGACTTGGCTCAACTACTCTGGGTCTCTCAGTGGCCACAGTCAGATTGTGGCTGGGCTTAGCATCATCTCCATTACTTCCTCACATGTCTGGAGGTTGATCCCAGCAGTCAGCTAGGACCTCAGCTGGGTCTGCTGGCTGGAACCTCTACACATGGCCCCTCCTTGTCATCTGGGTTTCTTCAGAGCCTGGTGGCTGAGTTCCAAGAATGAACATCCCAAGAGAACTATGAAAAAGCTGTGTTGTCTTTTATGACCTACCCTCGAAAGTCAGGTTACATTACTTCTGCTCTTTTCACAAGCACGTGAGGTTCAAGGGAAGGGAATGAACACCCCACATCACAATGGGAGGAGAGGCAAAATCACACTGTCAGATGAGGGGTGAAAGAGCTTATCTTGGAAAATAAAATTTGCCACAGTCAGCAGCACACTTGGGATGTAAGTGGAGGAGGGCAATGAAGTGCAATTTTGGTAAATCTCTCATATTTTACAGTGGTTTAAGCAATAGGTACATTCTACATCAAAACGGAGAAATATTATTTAAAATCATAAATATAACACTGGATAATGTAAACAGCAGAATTTGCCAATTCTGGGAGAGCATCTGTGGGTAGGGAATGGGGTGGTAGAATTTTCTTTTTTAACTTTGCCTGCATTACTCTTTTAAAATTGTATATGAATTTTTATTTGAATATATATCTAGCAGAATACAATAAATTTCATAAACTTATTAATATAAAATAGTTTTATAAAAGAAAACTAAAAATGAGACAAGGTCAGTTTTCAACAATCATGGTCATTTATTTCATCTCAAACAACAAATATTCATTGGGCACTAACTGAATGCTTGTCCTTTGTAAAGGTCAGGAGATTTTAGGTATAAACACAGAGCTGGAAAGAAAGTTATCATTTATTTGGTCTAATTTCTTAATTTTGCAATTGGAAACTGTATCTAAGGGGAGGTGCTTTCTTTGCTCAGGATCATACAATTTTTTCCTAGTAAAACTGTTATAGGAAGAATTCTAAAGGTGTCCTCTCCTCCCAAGCTTTCCTTGCCTGGGTTATTTAATCACAGACTAATTTAGGCACTGCTGTTAAAGGACTTTGCATACGGAATTAAGATTGCTAGTTAGGAGACCTTAGAGTAGGGAGATTATCTTGGACTATCAGGGTGTGTCCAGTGTAATCACATGAACACTTAGAAGCAGAAGATGGAGACAGAAGAGCCACACAGAGAGATATAGCAGAAGAGGAAAGTGGGGAGGGGCAGCGGGAGGAGGAAGGTAAAGGGTGAGAGCCCTTGACCGGCATTGCTGGCTTGGAAGATGAGGAAGGAGGGCATGAGCCAGAGAATGTGGGCAGCCTTTAGAAGCTGTGAACAATCACAGCTGACAATCAGCAAGGAGATGGGAACTTCAGTCTTACACCCACAAGGAACAACCTGAATGACCTTGGAAGCAGATTCTTCCCTGGAGCATCCCAGTAAGAGCCTATCCTGCTGACACTTTGACTACAGCCTGTGTAAAAGAGAAACGAGCTGAGACTACTGATTTACAGAACTCAGAGTTAATAAGTTTGTATTGTTTTAAGCTGCTAAGTTTGTGGCAATTTGTTATGGCAGCAATAAAAAATAAATAAAAACACGAAAACTGAAATCAACACTTCATTTTATTCTTTTCAATGGACAAGAACTAGAAGAGGTAGTATCTTTACTCAAACTGTTTACAATTTAGTTTGCTGAAAAAAACAAACAAACAGGTACATCTGAAAAGGAAATATAAAAATGAGGTAGTCCAATTGATAGTCCTGTACATGCCAGATTTTCTGTAGGTCATCCCTGGTAAGTTCCTTAAAGCCAGCCTGAGACAACAATACAACACCCACATTAGGTGACCACTCACAACCCTCCCTGCTCTGAGTCCATCTCCCTTACCGCTGTGGTTTCTGTGCTTCACGTTCTGATATGTCCTCTACTCCCCTGATTCTGACTCACGTCTAGAACTTACTAAACTCTGCTTCCAACTCCATTCTTGACCTCTTAAATGTCTCTTGTTTCCATATCCTTCCCAGCTTTTGGTAATCCCTTGCTTTCTCTGCCCATTCTCTGAGATCCAATGAACTGAAATGTGAATATTAGGTCAAGACACCAAGTTTGATTAAAGCTTCACTTTTATGATTATACCCGATAGTGTTAAAAACAGCAAAAGCTAGATTATAGAGTGAAATTTTAAGTCAGTAGACTATTTCTCACACAGGTTATGTTTTCCTTTGTGAAACTGGCATTTTTAAAAACAAAGTCCCAACTATATAGATCACAGACACTACAGTGAAGGGCATTCTATCTTGGCATGATTTATAGTCAAGTCTACATTTTAGTACTCTTTGTGTGTACATGTGTAGAAATGAATATATAGTGTTATTTCAAGTCATTGGGCTTCCAAATTAAAAAATGTAAAACTAAGTTATTTAGGTCAAAATCTGTAAATTGTTGAAATGTTCACAGTGATAATGCTGTGTATATAGAAATAAGAAGTAGCTGTGAATTTTACTACAACCAGAGTAGATGCCATTAATAAGTAATTCAAAAAAGCCAGCAAACTAAGTATTAAAATATGTGTGGGATTCATCATGTTTGAAAAAAGCATTGCATCCCTCAGCATTTAGAAATAAAGTTATCTTCCCCTTTTTCCACCTATAAACTTCATTTGTTAAATACCTGACTCTCGTCCCAGTCTATATTTATACTAATCATATAATTATGATTAATACCGTTTGCACAGGAAAGAAAGCTATGTGGAAAGCAGTTTTCAAAAAGCAAGTGTGTGGTCCAAAAATATGTACAAAGTTCGGGTTATTTTCTGTTCTTTTCCCATCTCTTTTCCCACCCCCTTCTTCCCTTATCTGTTACAGAGAGTTCCTTAGAGATAGTTTGAAATTAAAAGAGTGCTGACACTTCCTCCTAACTCTTGGCGATTTAATAGTCATTCATATTACATCTGTACTGATTTCAGGTAATTTAATCATTTAGAAGGGCAGAAAATTGTAATTCTTTTCTCATTATTAGAGATGTTCCCCTTGGTTCTGAGGCTTCTTTAAATGGAAGAATACTTTCCTTTGACCTTGTCTCTCAAGAAACAAAATAAAATACACAGAAAATTGAAACTTACTTCTTCCCTTTGTAGTTTTGAAGGTTTCCATGGGAGTAAAGAGTTAAGAGTTTGCAGAATCTATATTAACGCATTTGGATTGGGTCCCTCAGTAGCATAAAGAATTCCAAAGCATTATGGCTTAGATTCTTATGTTTTTGTGTTTATTTCTGCCCCCCTCATCTCCCATAAATCACCTGGTTGAGATTGAATGAAATAACTCATTGTTTTTCCATGTGAAAAAACACCCATCAAGTAATATTTTCTGGCACTAAAAAAAGTCAAACTTTTAAGCTGGTTTGCTATCCACACATATACTCTAAGAATTAATCTTTCACAGATGTTCATTCTGCTTTGTTATATAGATTACTGATAGCTTTGGAAGGAATACATAAATATAGCTAATTATTTGCAATTTATTTATTCATCTAAAAGGTATTTTCTTTAAGTAATCTCCTTGAGTTAATAAAATATGTAATCTTAGGAATATCACACATAATTAATATATTCATGGCTAAATTCACATTGAATCATCCTCACCATGGCAACTATATAAAGGAATGAGACTGACATTTTTTCATGAAAGAAAAAGTTAGACTTTATTAAAATTAAAATTGTTCTACAAAGGTATTTGTGGAATGAATATACAAGACACAGACTGGTGGAAAATACTTGCAAAAAAGATATCTGATAAAGGACTTGTATCAAAAAATACAAAGAACTCGTAAAACTCAGCAATAAGACAAACAACCTAATTTAATAAATGAGCAAATGATCTGAACAGACCGCTCACCAAAGATGAAAAGGTGAATAAATATATGAAAAAATGTTCAACATCATTTGTCTTTAGCTGTATTTGTTTCCTATTATTGCTGTAATAAATTGTCACAAACTTAGTGACTTAATCCAACACAAATTTATTATTTTACACTTTTGGAGGTCAGAAGTCCAAAATGGATTTTTTTAAATTAACAATTTTTTAAAATTGAAGTACAGTTAACTTAAAATATTCTGTTAGTTTCAGGTGTACAGCAAAGTGATTCAGTTTTATATATATATATATATATATATATATTTCTTTTCAGATTCTTTTCCATTATAGGTTATGAATGAGACCGATTTTTAATTGTCAATTTTTATTTCAGGACAAATGTTATCAATTAAAAATATTCATTTACCCAATGAAGTCCTTTTCAGTAACTTCAGCAATTAAAAAATTACACCCTTTGAGAATAGATTTTCTTTAGAATAAAAGAAGAAGAGAACTGAAATCTAAATTTGAAGCATAAATTGGTGGTTAAATTCATAATGCTCTTTGAGGTCAACATTTAAAAGGAGACAATGATTTTACTGTGTTTGGTGAACTATCCCTACATAGTCCAGTGATATTAAATATGGAGATCTTTTAGGTTTTTTTTTTTTAACATCTTTATTGGAATATAATTGCTTTACAACGGTGTGTTAATTCTTGTTTTATAATAAAGTGAATCAGCTATACATATACATATATCCCCATATCTCCAACCTTTTGGGTCTCCCTCCTACCTTTCCTATCCCACCTTTCTAGGTGGTCACAAAGCACCTAGCTGATATCCCTGTGCTATGCAGCGGCTTCCCACTAGCTATCTGTTTTACATTTGGTAATATATATAAGTCCATGCCACTCTCTCACTTTGTCCCAGCTTACCCTTCCCCCTCCCCATGTCCTCAAGTCCATTCTCTACGTCTGAGTCTTTATTCCTGTCCTGCCCTTAGGTTCTTCATAACTTTTTTTTTTTTTTTAGATTTCATATATATGTGTTAGCATACGGTATTTGTTTCTCTCTTTCTGACTTACTACATTCTGTATGACAGTCTCTAGGTTAAATATGGAGATTCTTAAGGCTGACACTACAGAGGGCAACAGACAATTGTGCTGGATTTATGAGCTCTGTTGATTTGATTATGTTAAAACAATGTAATTTTTATATTATTATTATTTTTTAACATCTTTATTGGGGTATAATTGCTTTACAATCGTGTGTTAGTTTCTGCTTTATAACAAAGTGAATCAGTTATACATATACATATATCCCCATGTCTCTTCCCTCCTGCGCCCCCCACTGTATCCAACCCCTCTAGGTAGTCACAAAGCACCAAGCTAATTTCCCTGTGCAATGCAGCTGCTTACCACTAGCTATCTATTTTACATTTGGTAGTGTATATATGTCCAATCCACTCTCTCACTTTGGCTCAGCTTACTCTTCCCCCTCTCCATATCCTCAAGTCCATTCTCTAGTAGGTCTGTGTCTTTATTCCTGTCTTGCCCCTAGGTTCTTCTGACCATTATTTTTTATTCCTTTAGATTCCATATATATGTGTTAGCATATGGTATTTGTTTTTCTCTTTCTGACTTACTTCACTCTGTATGACAGACTCTAGGTCTATCCACCTAACTACAAATAACTCAGTATCTTTCCTTTTTATGGCTGAGTAATATTCCATTGTATATATGTGCCATATCTTCTTCATCCATTCATCTGTCAATGGACACTTAGGTTGCTTCCATGTCCTGGCTATTGTACTGCAATGAACATTGTGGTACATGACTCTTATTGAATTATGGTTTTCTCAGGGTATATGCCCAGTAGTAAGATTGCTGGGTCATATGGTAGTTCTATTTGTAGTTTTTTAAGGAACCTCCATACTGTTCTCCACAGTGGTTGTAAAAATTTACATTCCCACCAACAGTGCAAGAGAGTTCCCTTTTCTCCACACACTCTCCAGCATTTATTGTTTGTAGATTTTTTGATGATGGCCATTCTGACTGGTGTGAGATGATATCTCACTGTAGTTTTGATTTGCATTTCTCTAATGATTAATGATGTTGAGCATTCTTTCATGTGTTTGTTGGCAATCTGTATATCTTCTTTGAAGAAATGTCTATTTAGGTCTTCTGCCCATTTTTGGAATGGGTTGTTTGTGTTTTTGATATTGAGCTGCATGTGTTGCTTGTAAATATTGGAGATTAATCCTTTGTCAGTTGCTTCATTTGCAAATATTTTCTCCCATTCTGAGGGTTGTCTTTTCGTGTTGTTTATGGTTTCCTTTGCTGTGCAAAAGCTTTCAAGTTTCATTAGGTCCCATTTGTTTATTTTTGTTTTTATTTCCATTTTTCTAGGAGGTGGGTCAAAAAGGATCTTGCTGTGATTTATGTCATAGAGTGTTCTGCCTATATTTTCCTCTAAGAGTTTGATAGTGTCTGGCCTTACATTTAGGTCTCTAATACATTTTGTGTTTATTTTTGTGTATGGTGTTAGGGAGTATTCAAATTTCATTCTATTACATGTAGCTGTCCAGGTTTCCCAGCACAAATTATTGAAGAGACTGTCCTTTCTCCACTGTATATTCTTGCCTCCTTTATCAAAAATAAGGTAAACATATGTGCCTGGGTTTTTCTCTGGACTTTCTATCCTGTTCTATTGATCTATCTTTCTGTTTTTTTGTCAGTACCGTACTGTCTTGATTACTGTAGCTTTGTAGTATAGTCTGAAGTCCAGGAGCCTGATTCCTACAGCTCTGTTTTTCCTTCTCAAGATTGCTTTGGCTATTTGGGGTCTTTTGTGTTTCCATACAAATTGTGAACTTGTTTGTTCTAGTCCTGTGAAAAATGCCATTGGTAGTTTGGTAGGGATTGCATTGAATCTTTAGATTGCTTTGGGTAGTATAGTCATTTTCACAATGTTGATTCTTCCAATCGAAGAACATGGTATATCTCTCCATGTATTTGTATCATCTTTAATTTCTTTCATCAGTGTCTTATAATTTTCTGCATACAGGTCTTTTGTCTCCATAGGTAGGTTTATTCCTAGATATTTTATTCTTTTTCTTGCAATGGTAAATGAGAGTGTTTTCTTAATTTCACTTTCAGATTTTTCATCATTAGTGTATAGGAATGCAAGAGATTTCTGTGCATGAATTTTGTATCCTGCTACTTTACCAAATTCATTGATTAGCTCTAGTAGTTTTCTGGTGGCATCTTTAGGATTCTCTATGTATAGTATCATGTCATTGGCAAACAGTGAGAACATACTTCTTCTTTCCCAGTTTGGATTCTTTTATTTCTTTTTCTTCTCTGATTGCTGGGGTTAAGACTTCCAAAACTGTGTTGAATAATAGTGGTGAGAGTGGGCAATCTTGTCTTGTTCTGGTTCTTAGTGGAAATGATTTCAGTTTTTCACCATTGAGGATGATGTTGGCTGTGAGTTTGCCATATATGGCCTTTATTATGTTGAGGTAATTTCCCTCTATTCCTACTTTATGGAGGGTTTTTATCATAGATGGGTGTTGAATTTTGTGGAAAGCTTTCTCTGCGTGTATTGAGATGATCATACAGTTTTTCTCCTTCAATTTTTTAATATGGTGTATCACATTGATTGATTTGCTTATATTGAAGAATCCTTGCATTCCTGGGATAAACCCCACTTGATCACGGTGCATGATCCTTTTAATGTGCTCTTGGATTCTGTTTGCTAGTATTTTGTTGAGGATTTTTGCATCTATGTTCACAGTGATATTGACCTGTAGTTTTCTTTCTTTGTGACATCTTTGTCTGGTTTTGGTATCAGGGTGATGGTGGCCTCATAGAATGGTTTGGGAGTGCTCCTCCCTCTGCTATATTTTGGAAGAGTTTGAGAAGGATAGGTGTTAGCTATTCTCTAAATGTTTGCTAGAATTCACCAGTGAAGCCATCTGGTCCTGGGCTTCTGTTTGTTGGAAGATTTTTAATCACAGTTTCAATTTCACTGCTTGTGATTGGTATGTTCATATTTTCTCTTTCTTCCTGGTTCAGTTTCAGAAAGTTGTGCTTTTCTAAGAATTTGTCCATTTCTTCCAGGTTGTTCATTTTGTTGGCATATAGTTGCTTGTAGTAATCTCCCATGATCCTTTGTATTCCTGCAGTGTCAGTTGTTACTTCGCCTTTTTCATTTCTAATTCTTTTGATTTGAGTCTTCTCCCTTTTTTTCTTGATGAGACTGGCTAATAGTTTATGAATTTTGTTTATCTTCTCCAAGAACCAGCTTTGTTTCATTGATCTTTGCTATCATTTTCTTCATTTCCTTTTCATTTATTTCTGTTCTGATATTTATGATTTCTTCCCTTCTGCTAACTGTGGGGTTTTTTTGTTCTTCTTTCTGTAATTGTTTTAGGTGTAAGATTAAGTTGTTTATTTGAGAGGTTTCTTGTTCCTTAAGGTAAGGTTTTATTGCTATAAACTTCCCTCTTACAACTGCTTTTGCTGCATCCCATAGGTTTTGGGTAATGGTATCTCCATTGCATTTGTTTCTAGGTATTTTATGTTTCCTCTTTGATTTCTTCAGTGATCTCTTGGTTATTAAGTAGTGTATTCTTTAGCCTCCATGTGTTTGTATTTTTTACAGATTATTTTTCCTGTAATTGTTATCTAGTCTCATAACGTTGTGCTTGGAAAACATACTTGATACAATTTCAACTTTCTTCAATAAACCAAGGCTTGATTTGTGACCTAAGATATGATCTATCCTGGAGAATATTCCATGAGCACTTGAGAAGAAAGTGTATTCTGTTGTTTTTGGATGGAATGTCCTATAAATATCAATTAAGTCCATCTTGTTTAATTTATCATTTAAAGCTTGTGTTTCCTTATTTATTTTCATTTTGGATGATCTGTCCATTGGTGAAAGTGGGATGTTAGAGTCCCCTACTATTATAGTGTTACTGTTGATTTCCCCTTTTATGGCTGTTAGCATTTGCCTTATGTACTGAGGTGCTCCTATGTTGGGTGCATAAATATTGCCAAATGTTATATCTTCTTCTTGGATTGATCCCTTGATCATTATGTAGTGTGCTTCTTTGTCTCTTGTAATAGTCTTTATTTTAAAGTCTATTTTGTCTGATATGAAAATTGCTACTGCACTTTCTTTTGATTTCCATTAGCATGGAATATCTTTTTCCATCCTCTGACTTTCAGTCTGTATGTGTCCCTAAGTCTGAAATGGGTCGCTTGTAGACAGCCTATATATGCATCTTGTTTTTGTATCCATTCAGCCAGTCTGTGTCTTTTGGTTGGAGCGTTTAATCCAGTTACATTTAAGGTAATTATCGATATGTATGTTCCTATTACCATTTTCTTAATTGGTTTGGATTTTTTATTGTAGGTCTTTTCCTTCTCTGGTGTTTCCTGACTAGAGAAGTTCCTCTAGCATTTGTTGTAAAGCTGGTTTGGTGGTGCTGAATTCTCTTAGCTGTTGCTTGTCTGTAAAGGTTTTAATTTCTCCATCAAATCTGAATGAGATCCTTGCTGGGTAGAGTAATCTTGGTTGTAGGTTCTTCCCCTTCATCACTTTAAATATGTCCTCCACTCCCTTCTAGTTTGCAGAGTTTCTGCTGAAAGATCAGCTGTTAACCTCATGGGGATTCCCTTGTATGTTATTTACTGTGTTTCCCTTGAGGCTTTTAATATTTTTTCTTTGTATTTAATTTTTGATAGTTTGATTAATATGTGTCTTTGCATGTTTCTCCTTAGATTTATCCTGTATGGGACTCTCTGTGCTTCCTGAACTTGTTTAAGTATTTCCTTTCCCATATTAGGGAAGTTTTCAACTATAATCTCTTCAAATATTTTCTTAGTCCCTTACTTTTTCTCTTCTTCTTCTGGGACCCTTATAATTTGAATGTTGGTGCGTTTAATATTGTCCCAGAGGTCTTTGAGACTGTCCTCAATTCTTTTCATTCTTTTTTCTTTATAGTGCTCTGTGGTAGTTATTTCCACTGTTTTATCTTCCAGGTCACTTCTCCCTTCTTCTGCTTCAATTATTCTGCTATTGATCCCTTCTAGAGAATTTTTAATTTCATTTATTGTGCTGTTCATCACTGTTTGTTTGCTCTTTAGTTCTTCTAGGTCCTTGTTAAAGTTTCTTGTATTTTCTCCATTCTATTTCCAAGATTTTGGATCATCTTTGCTATCATTATTATTAATTCTTTTTCAGGTAGACTGCCTATTTCCTCCTCATTTGTTAGCTCTGGTGGGTTTTTACCTTGTTCCTTCATCTGCTATGTGTTTCTCTGTCTTCTCATTTTGCTTAACTTACTGTGTTTGGGGTCTCCTTTTCACAGCCTGCAGGTTCGTAGTTCCTGTTGTTTTTGGTGTCTGCCCCCCAGTGACTAAGGTGTTTCAGTGGGTTGTGTAGGCTTCTTGGTGGAGACAATTAGTGCCTCTGTTCTGGTGGATGAGGCTGGATCTTGTCTTTCTGGTGGGCAGGTCCATGTCTGGTGGTGTGTTTTGGGGTGTCTGTGGCCTCATTATGATTTTAGGCTGCCTCTCTGCTAATGGGTGTGTTTGTTTTCCTGTCTCACTAGTTTCGCAAAGGGTGTCCAACACTGTAGCTTGCTGATCGTTGAGTAGAGCTGGGTCTTGGCACTGAGAAGGAGCTCTCTGGGAGATTTTCACCATTTTATATTACGTGGAGCTTGGAGGTCTCTTGTGGACCAATGTCCTGAACTTGGTTCTCCCACCTCAGAGGCACAGCCCTTATGCCTGGGTGCAGCACCAAGAACCTGTCATCCACACAGCTCAGAATAAAAGGGAGAAAAGAAAGAAAGAAAGAAAGAAAGAAGGAAAGAAAGAAAGAAAGAAAGAAGAAGATAAAATAAAACAAAATAAAGGAGTTATTAAAATAAAAAATAATTATTAAATAAGTTTTTTTAAAAGTAATTTAAAAAAAAGAAAGAAGAGAGCAACCAAATCCACCAATGATAACAAATGCTAAAAACTATACTAAAAAAACAAAATAACCAGACAGACAGAACCCTAGGACAAATGTTAAAAGCAAAGCTATACAGACAAAATCGCACATAGAAGCATACACTTAAACACTCACAAAAAGATAATAAGAGAAAAATGTATATATATAATTGCTCCCAAAGTCTACCTCTTAAATTTGGGTTGATTCGTTGTCTATTCAGGTATTCCACAGATGCAGGGTACATCAAGTTGATTGTGGAGACTTAATCCGCTGCTCCTGAGGCTGCTGGGAGAGATTTCCCTTTCTCTTCTTTGTTCGCACAGCTCCTGGGGTTCAACTTTGAATTTGGCCCTGCCTCTGTGTGTAGGTCACCTGAGGGCATCTGTTCTTCACTCAGACAGGACAGGGTTAAAGGAGCAGCTGATTCGGGGGTTCTGGCTCACTCAGGCAGGGGGAGGGAGGGCTACGGAGTGCAGAGTGAGCCTTAAAAACTTTTTTTGGTTATTATATTATAATCATTTTTAGACAAGTCAAGCTACAAAACTCCCCCTCCCCCAACCAGTGTATACAGAATAGAATTTACCTCTCAATTTAGAACATGTGCTTTTAATATAAACCAATGACATCTTTCTACATGGGTAAATAATTTAACTATTTAGAATTCATTTCCTTTGCTTTAGCTGCAAACAGCCTGCTGAATTACATAAGTATAATTTTAGCTCTTCCCCTTGATTGCTTTCTCTGCATGCACATTTAACAACAGAAATATAACATACCGTTTCTTAGAGGAATATTGCATGGAAAACCACATCCATAGGACATTAATATGTGTTCTAGGGGAAAAAAAAGAGATTTGACATATGTATTTGGGAAATACTGAGTTAAAGAAATTTAAACAGTTTTATTTATTGTAGGCATTCTCAGGACCTTTTAATAGACCATTGTGCATTTTGAATTTCTAGTAAGAAAATATACACTGCAAAAGAATATTTGGCAATGGACCTCTTTTTCCATAGGGACTTTCAAGGTAGTACTATTCTTTTGAACACTTTTGTGAAACATTGATGTAAGGAATAATGACTGTATAACTAATTTATTTATTGAAAAATAAATCTTGGATTATCTCTGACAAGTTTAGATGACAGGACATAGTCTCTGTCCTCAAGGATTTAGAGTTCACTGATTAAGCCAAACATAAACTCTTAAAAAATAATTTTAATAAAAAAATAATATTTTAAAATCTAGTGAAACTTACTCAAGAAGGAGAGAGCAGAAGAAAGTTGGGCTGAGTTTGGCTGAGGCAGACAAGGGGAATTTCATATGATACTTGGTGTATCTGCTGACTCTCAAATTATTTGCCAGAAAAAAGAGATGTTTCATGTAGGCGAATATAAAATGTTTTGCAAGGCTTAGAACTACAAAGGACCTTAAACCATAAATGTACACAATATTAGATAGTTCATCCTTCTAGGATTGGGAGTTTGGGATTAGCACATGAAAACTATTACATATAGTATGGATAAACAACAAGGTCCTACTGTATAGCATAAGGAACTCTATTCAATATCCTGTGATAAACCATAATGGAAAAGAATATGAAAAAGAATTTGTATATATATGTATAACTGAGTCACTTTGCTGTATAGCAGAAATTAACACAACATTGTAAATCAAATATGCTTCAATAAAATTAAAAAGAAAAAAAGTATCCATTCTTCTAAATTCATTTCCTTTCTGCTTAGAAATTCTGTCACATATAGTCTACATAACATACTATTTAATAACTGGTACCTCGAATAGTGAAAAGCCAGAAAACATTTGCAAGTTCTATGCAAGTGACTAGAAACTCAGATTAAAGAAAGAACCAAGCAGCGCCATCTTCTAGAACTGCCGTATGTCCGTGCATCCAGGAATAAGAAAAGATAAGCCTGCTTTTATGAAAGTTAATACAGACGACTGTCAGTTGCCAAACTCTTGATCCTGTGAGACGCGTAGCGTTTGATGAATGAGTAAAGTGCTATGTCCACAGGCGTCATGCCCACCGCACCCTGTTGAGATGTGAAATTAAACAGAAACCTTAACGTGCCTACTGGTGTCTCACGGAATGAGGCCAGGCTCCGCCTTCGGGGTACCAGGTGCTACCGCCAGTTTTGACAGACTTAAAAACTTGAAATTCACTTCTGGGGGAAGATACTGAAATGTAGATTTAAAAATTGCTGGTTGTGGGGAAATAGCATTTAAGGTCAGAAGTTGTGTTTGGAAGATCGTGTATGAGTATTTTTGTATTAAAAAATTTAAAGGCTAAAAAAAAAAAAGGGGAAGCAAATTATATGAACATTCAAAACAATTACCTCACAAAGATGGTGTAAGAATACAGATTTGTATGACAAGGGACATGGAACTTGAATACTTGTGTAATTAACCTGATGGCTGATATTGGTTTACTCACCACATGGTTAAGGGCAAGAAACCCAAATTTAAAATTTCATGTGATGATAGGAAGATTTTTAGACCATTGGTCTCCAAACTTCTAAAAATCATGAACTTTTATTAAAATTTTGTAGCATGAATACAATATTGCATATTTATTCATATGTAAATGATACACATAAACCACTGGAATAGTAGACAATAAATATTATGCAGTACACAAAATATACATTTAAAAGGAGATAAAATTATAATTTTAAAATAAATAAGATTTTGAAATAAATTTGGAATAAATTTATATATGTGTATATATATATATATATATATATATATATATATATATATATATTTTTTTTTTTTTTTTTCCCCTTGCGGTACACGGGCCTCTCACTGCTGTGGCTTCTCCCGTTGCGGAGCACGGGCTCTGGACGTGCAGGCTCAGCAGCCATGGCTCACGGGCCCAGCCGCTCCGCGGCATGTGAGATGTTTCCAGACTGGGGCATGAACCCGCGTCCCCTGCATCAGCAGGCAGACTCTCAACCACTGCGCTACCAGGGAAGCCCCATAAATTTATAGATTTGAAGTAAATATTTTAATAAAGTTTTAATTTACTTTATTAATGGTAAAAACCAATTTATCAATACTAATACTGCAGTAAGTGCAATGTAATTGAATTAATTATACAATTATTTTTAGAATCTTTGTTTAATAATGTGTGACAGAAATTTAAAGGTCTGTTCTGATTTCAAGATTTTTATTTTTAAGCTTGGTTTTGAAGCTGGCAGCTAGAAACAACAATTCAAAATGATACATTGATCCAACATTTTTGCTGTAATTTGGTTATTAAATTTCTATCTTCTTTGATATCAATCAGTTTTTCTTGCGAACTATTTTGAAGTTGTACCTTTTAACGATTTTAGCAAACTAAGTTCTCACTGAAAATCTTGTTTTAAAAGTACTTCATAAACACCTTTTTCCCATAAGTTTACAAAGTATGTACATAAAGTTTACAGATGATACACATTATTTTTGACCACCAAATCTTGGAATGATAAAAACATTTTCTAAAATGAATTCTCAAAATATCCTCTCATGTACTTCTTAAAAACATTATCTTTATCTTGAAGGTCACATAAAACATTTTCTTCACCACCCACTCCATATACACCTTTAGCAACATATAAATGTTAGCCAGTTATCACTTCAGAAAAGGTCAGCAAGTTTGGAACACTTGACTTCTTTCCTAAAAAACAAAAACAAAACTGTAATTCATTCTCATATTCTTTTTTTCTCTCTCTCCTCCCTTCTTATTTGTTTTGGTGGACACATTTTTAAAACAATTATGAAATATATCATATACACAAAAGTGAATGAAAATGTACATGTGTAATTTAAAAACAATAAGAAGTATATGTCCATATAGCCCCTGTCACAGTGAAAGAAAGAACCTTAACTCTAGAAGTTCATCTCCTACTTTACTAGCCCTCTTTCAGAGTCATTCCTTATTCCCATCAGTTAATAACCACATGCTGAATTCACTTGCTAGTCTCACAGCTTTTATAAATATATATATATATTTATATCTGTATACACAATCTTGATAAATTACTTTGTTTCCCTTGTTTTTGACCTTTATATAAATAGAACTATACTATATATTTTATTTGTGACTTCTTCCACTCAACAGTACATTTTTGAGATTCTCATCTATTGCTGCCTGCTATACAGTGTTCCACTGCATAAATACACAGACTTATTTGTCCATTTCATTGATCTGTTCATCTGGCCTTCATTTCTACTCCATCCCACAAAACCCTACACTTTCCTAGAAAAAAATCACCTAGAGTTGTTACCAGTGTTCATTACTTATAGATCTCTATTAATCAAAATCCTGGCAACTAGTTTTTTTTTTTTTTTTCACTATTTCTCTAGAATGCTTAACCTTTTCTTGGATAAACCAATTGACAAAGTTTATACTGGCAAATACTTAATTTTTAAAAATATTTATTTTCTTATTCACTAGTTGGACATATGAATTACACTGAACAAGTTATTTCTTCACTTCACTCAGCCATCCCCAAATATTCTGGGAAATGTAACTCCCATATATGATTCCATCTTTATTCCACATGGCTTCCTCAAATCAGACGTTTTCATAACCTGGTACTGTTTCCCTGACTACAGTTGATTGGTACCTAGGGGGAACCCAAGGTTGGCTACTCACACATTAACCTGTTGATTGGTCTAAAGATGAGCTTTGCCATAGTTTAACCAATCAGAGCTCCTCTCTCTGTGTCTGGGTCCCAGAGAGTGGAGCCATTCTCTCTTCAGTGACTGAATCTGTAAAAAGTTAAGCTCCAGATCTTTTGGCAGCCATGTGGACTAGAGAAGCTGAGGCCTTTGGTCTCCAGAGATAATCAGAAAAATGAAGCAGTGAAGCAATAAAGATAAAAGGAATGAAGCTGTGACACATGCTACAACATGGATGAACCTTGAAAACATTAGGCTAAGTGAAAGAAGCCAGAAGCCATTCCATTTATATGAAATGTTCAGAATAGGCAAATCTGTAGGGACAGAAAGAGGATTATTGGGTGACTAGGGCTGGGGGCAGGGAGAATGGGGAGTCACTGCTAATAAGTATGGGGTTTGTTTTGGGATAATGAAAAAGTTCTGCAATTAGATATTGGAGAGGTTTGCACAACCTCATGAATTATACACTGTAAAAGGATGAACTTTATGGTATATACATTATATCCCAAGAAAACTGCTATTAAAAAATGAATGAGGGAGAGATTTGGGAGTAGGAGTGAAGAAGAAAGAGAGTTCTGATAACAAACAAGTGGCTGGTTTTAGGCGTATTTAACATTTAGGAGCTCTTCTGATTCAAGATTGTGCCATAAATTGCTCATAAAACAGAGTTTGGTTTTCTTTCATTTCAAGTGAAAGGGGATATCATATCATTTTTGAAATCATATCATTTTTATTACCCTGGTTTTGCATATGAGGAAATTGGACTCAGGATATATAATATGCTAGCCTAAAATAAAGGGGAACTTACTTCACCCCATATACTTATTTAAATTTATTTCTATTGCCCTCTTTACAAGTTTAAGCCTATTGCAAATAAATTTTTTCACATTTAGTATTCACTAATAATTTAATTTAATTGCTCTTTCCACTTCCCAATGTAGAATTATTTTGTTCTTGAGGTGAGTTTTTTTCTTCCTTCTTTTTTTTTTTTGCTTGTGTATTAATCACTAATCCTTCACTTACATTCTGCACCAAATGTGCATTTTCTTGGAACTACTTCCTAAGGCAAAGTCCAAAGAAAGACCAAGTAGCAGACACCAACTGTGACTATTTTAAGTAGGAATTAATACAAAGATACTATGTAATGCTTCCATACCACATGGAGCCAGAGGTAAGAATGTAGTCATTCCATCAACTTATAGAAACCAAGGACTAGGAAGCTGTTAGCTTTCTTGTGTGTACTTCTCTTGAGAAACTCTTTCTTTCCTCTCTTGCTCTGTAGACCAACTACCGCTGCTCTCCAGTCCACAGAGAATACAGATCTCATTCAATTCCAAAGATTATCTATTTCTTACTCTAAGCCAGGATTTCTTAACCTTTGTGCTATCAACGTTTTGGGCTGGATAATCTCCTTCTTTTTTTAATTAAGATAAAATTGACATATAACATTGTATTAGTTGCAGGTGTACAACATAATGATTCAATATGTATACATATTGCAAAATGATCACCACATATAGTTACATATTTTCCCTGGTGATGAGAACCTTTAAGATTTACTCTCTCAGAACTTTCAAGTATACACCACAATATTATTAACTATAGTCACCATGTTGTATATTGCATCCCAAGGACTTATTTATTTTATAGTTGGCAGTTTGTACCTTTTGACCCCCTTCACCTATTTTGTCCACGAATCTGTTCTCTGTATCTAAGAATTACTAATTCAGATTTTTGTTTGTTTGTTTTGCATTTCATAATTCAGTGAGATCATATGTTATTTGTCTTTCTCTGTCTGACTTATTTCACTTAGCATAATACCCTCTAGGTTTATCCATGTTGTTGCAAATGCAGTTTCCTTCTTTTTTATAGTGAATAATATTCCATTGTATATATATACCATATTTTCTTTATCTATTTATTGATCAATGAACACTTAGGTTGTTCCTATATATATATATATATATATATATATTTTTTTTTTTTTTTTTTTTGCGGTTCGCGGGCCACTCACTGTTGTGGCCTCTCCCGTTTCGGAGCAACAGGCTCCGGACGCACAGGCTCAGCGGCCATGGCTCACGGGCACAGCCGCTCCGTGGCATGTGTGATCTTCCCGGACCAGGGCACAAACCCGTGTCCCCTGCATCGGCAGGCAGACTCTCAACCACTGTGCCACCAGGGAAGCCCTGTTCCAATATTTTGACTACTGTAAATAATGTTACAGTGAACATAGGGTTGCATATATCTTTTCAAGTTAGTGTCTTCATTTCTTTCAGGTAAATACCCAGAAGTAGAATTCCTGAATCATTTGGTAGTTCTATTTTTGAGGAATCTCCATACTGCTTACCATAGTGGCTGCACCAATTTACATTCCCACCAACAGTGCACAAAGGTTCCCTTTTCTCTGCATCTTTGTCAGCATTTGTTTTTTGTTGTCTTTTTAATAATAGCCATTCTGACAGGTATGAGGTAATATTTCATTGTGGTTTTGATTTGCACTTTTCTGATAGTTAGTGATGCTGAGCACATTTTCATGTAATTACTGGCCATGTGTATGTCTTCTTTGGAAAAATGTGTATTCAGGTCCTGTGCCTAATTTTTAATTGTTTTTTTTTTTTTTGCTATTCAATATAAGTTCTTTGTATATTTAGGATATTAACCCCTTATCAGATGTATTATTTGCAAGTATTTTCTTCCATTCTGTAGACTGCCTTTTCATTTTGTTGAGGTTTCCTTTGCTGTACAGTAGCTTTTTGGTTTGGTGTAGTTCCACTTATTTATTTTTGCCTTTGTTTACTTTGCTTTTTGTGTCAAATTCAAAAAAATCATTGTCAAGACCAGTGTCAATGAGCTTACCCCCTATGTTTTCTTCTAGGAGTTTTATAGCTTCAGAAAACTTTTTTAAATAAAAGGGAGTATTTAGAACCATTTTAAGGTCTGGTGGTAGGGTATTTGTTATATAATTGTGGTTCATCAATTATCATCAATAATTCTGTATCTTAGAAGAATATGCAACCCTGTAAATTAAGTTAAAAGCAACAAAAAAAAGCGAACAGGTAATAAGAAAGTAGGTAGACTTAAAAAGGTTTAATATCTGGGAGGTAAAAACAAAAATATTAACTGTGGTTATCTCTAGGTCATGGAATTATATATGAGATTTTCTTTGTACTTTTCTAATTGTTTTTACAAGTCACATATTGGATTTTAATCAGCATAAGGTTATTAACTTTGGGAAGCTAAATTAAAATAATACTAATTTAATGAATTCTTTAGTAAAATGCTATTCACTTCTTTGGGAACTTATTGTTTAGGTTAAAAAGTTTGTCAATCCTAAGCTAGTTTCAAGTAAGGTGTGACCTCTGAATGGTCATTTCTCAAGTGAGGAAGAAGTGGGATAAGCCCTAGTGAACAACCAGAATCAAAACAATCGAGTTCCTGAAATACTTCAAATTTATTTAGTCTGTGTCTGTGTGACACCCAAGTAAAGGCAGTCCTGGCAAATCAGACCATCCAGGAGCCAAACTCAATAAAATGTAAAAATCAGCCCCAAGAGGTTTTTGACAGGTTTTGATATCTAACCTGAAATTTCCCTTATTGCCTTGTCTTTGACAACAGCCTAAGGAGATAGAAAAGAATTTGGCTGGATTAAATATTTCTTTTTCAGAACAAGAAGAGTCTGTTAAGTGACTTTCTTTTTTTTAATGTTAGCATAGGCCTCGCTGTACCTATTTTTCTTTCTTATTCATTAACTTATAAAGAGAAAGTTCTAGCCTTTCCATGCTATCCATGATCCTTGGGGGAAAAGATTCAAAATATGCTTAGGAAAACCCCAAATATGTGTAAAATAAAGTCAGATCTCCTTACCATATCCTCTAAGGCCCTGTGAAAATTAGTGCCTGCAAGTTCTCTGAGATCAGGTTTGCTGGATTTCTGTCTGTTCCTTAAAAAAACACATATAAAATTTTAAAAAAAGAAAAGAAAAAAAAGAAGAAAAAGCATATCTGAGAAGAAGGAAGAAGTAACGAGAAAGAAAAGATCCTGTGAAAACTGAGTTTCATCAAACTTTTGAAAAAAGTGAGACAAAATGTTGTAGTGGCGATTTCTATGCTGTGATGAATGGACTTTGAAAAGATTTATAAAAGAAAAAAGATTATTACGAAGTATTGTTATGTGTTACATAAACTTTTCAGCATTTGAAAGTGTATAGACATTTTATTGCTATTCTTTTATCAGTAAAAGAAGGGGTGGGGAATAAAAATCAGAAAAAAAAAAAACATATCACATCCATTCCCCCACAGGACCTTTGCACCTGCTGCTCATTTTGCCTAGACAGTTTTTAACCCCAGTTCTCTCATGATTGATTCTTTTCCATCATTGAACCTTACACCAGGAGACACTAGTTTCAGGGAGGTCTACCTTGACAGGTGCCTTATCTACAGCAGGCTGCCCACCCACCTCTGTCACTCTCCTATTTCTCAGTTTTGTTGCTTGTTTATTTCTTTATTTACTGCTTGTCTCTTGTCAGTAGAATTTGTCTTCCCTCTGAGCCTGTAGAGTTACATTCTGTTTTGTTAACATTTGTATCCCCAATGCCTACAACTGCACCCAGCACCTATTAGACTCTAAATAATACTTACTGAATAAATGAATGAATAATCTCTGAATAAATGACATATAAAGCTATCAACAATAAATATAAACTTTTGCATGGGGTACTGTATTCATGTAGATTATTTTTCCTAAAAATAATATTGATAACTATATGGAGAAATAAGAAGGAAAAGAATAAAAACCAATTTAACTATAAAAATTAATGTCATAAGTTAGCACATCTTAAGTAATTTTCTCCTTATTTAAACTTTTGGCATTTTCTCTGAATATTATTTTCTTCATGAATAAATTATTGAAATCTGTATTAAAATAATGTGTGTGTGTGTGTGTGTGTATTGTTTTTAGCCTTCATCTTCTGATAATACAGCAGTTTGATTTGGACAGATGGGAGATTTCCATTTTGCATTTTGGCCACATTCAGCCCTGATTTGTTATTGTTTGAAATTCTGAGAATGTTTTACACACGTTTACCAAAGAGAAACATTTGGCCTCTGATAAACTAATGACGAGCATGATATAAACGCTTGGGGAAGATGCTTCAGGATCCGTGCAGGAGATCTGCACATCTGTCTCCAGCTGTGCAGCTACTCAGAACCAAAATGACTAATCCTGCTCTGGCCACAGCCAGTAATTATTTTTACTGTTGATCTGAAGATCAAAGGTTATTCCCAGGAAGTAAGGCTAGGGCATTGGATTTTGCTATCTAAGGACAGTGGAGATTTATGAAGTCATCGTGGGGCTCACGGCTTGCACTTAACCTGGCGCTAATGCATATGGATGACAGCAGAAATGTAAACAGCCTTGATGTTATATTCATTATAATTGGCTCAAAGTAAATAAATCTACTGGTCTTGAATCATCTTTGCCCTTTTGCCTGGCCTCACATCCTGACCCCAAATGTTAGGAAAATCTGCAGCAACTATATCACACTTTTAAAAGAAAGTGTGTTACTCTCTGTATCCTTGCTCTTATTCATAACATTTTTTGACCCTCTCCTCATTAGGATTGTTTTACATTGAAAACTCACTTTCCATAACTTGCACAAGTGGGAACAGTCTAATTATCCTTATAAATTCATGAGAAATCTTAAAAAATAAGGGTTCAGTATTATTTTTTCATCAAGCAGAGTCTTACTCCTTGCAGTCAGTTTGTGTGATGTACTCTGTATTTTCATTGTTCTCTGATATCAAGCCAGACCATCCTGCAGGGGATGCTACGATGGGAAGTAATAAAATATTTATCAAGGACCTGCTGTATTGAGGCCACATTTATAAACATACATATATGTCATGCATATTTTCAAGATATACATACACCTTTAAAAATTATTTTAACCTTATATATCATACACAAGAGGAAAATCATTTATGGCTAAGAACAAACATTTAAATTTTAAGAGTGTATACTTTGTATATATACAGTAAGCTCCTCTTTTTTTGAAATTTTAAATTTTTATTGGAATATAGTTGATTTACAATGTTGTGTTAGTTTCAGGTGCAGCAAACTCCTCTAAACTTTAGCGGGAATGTTGGAGCCTATGTACACACTGAAAAGAACATATGGATTTGGGCACATACCAAACTTAGCAGGGATTTTTTGATTTTGATACACTGCCTTAATGCATTAATATTTTAATTTGTCACCCCTAAGGAAATAGACGATATACTGTCCCCAAAGTTTCACGGCATTTTATTTAAAAATTACTTTCACACAGTAGTGAATATACTCTAAGTGTGTATTTAAAATATCTATATTTAACTATCCCAGAAATGATACCAATAGTATTTATTTCTCTTTAAATCTCTATCTCTTTGAAACAAAACACTCCCTCAGCCAGCACTAATCTTGGTGTCCATAATATATCCATGGTAACAACCCATACAGTGGGTATTTCTCAGCATTGTAGCTAGCTAGAGCTGTCACCTACTTCATGTTATTAAAGTTACAAAACCAATCTAAAAGCCCTCTCCTCTCTATTAGTAATTTATCCATCTTACTAGCTTTATGATTTAAATTCAAAAGTCATTTATCAATGAAATATGTAGGGAGAAAAGCAGCTAATTCTCTGAGTTCACCATTTCAGCCATAAAATTTTCTCTAAGAAAGGCTGAGATTTAGAGTGTTACAAGGATTTCTAGCTACTTTCAGGCATTTTTGGCTCTTCTTTGGCAAAATGCTACTAGTTAAATGGACAGTTAAATAGTTTTCAAGAATTAATGACATTTAGATATAGTTTGCATCTGTTTTTCTTTGAGTTTTCGTTCCTTCCTTCCTGCCTCCCTTCCTCTCTCCCCCTTTCTTCTTTCCTCCCTTTCTTCCTTTCTTCCTTTCTTTCTTCTTTCTTTCTTTTTTTCTTTTTCTTTCTTTCTCTTTCAAGCAGAGGATATTGAAAATCTTTTAAATACTTGCTAATATTTTCAGCTTTTAATTGTTGTGAAAGCTTGACATGGTCCCATGATTTCCTTCTCATTTTGCTTATTGGTAGTAAAGTTATTGAAGATCCCAGAGTTATAATCTGTGATGTAAATTTTAATGGGTAGCATTTATTTAAATATCAGCATGGAAACACCTTCTTTGAATGGAAAGTCACGAATATATGTAGGTGGCTTGTTTCGCTCCATCATTTCTCTTGGTGTGACTTGTTACAGAGGATCTGAAATATACTGGTCCTTTTCCAGACAGAGAAGCTTAGCAACAGATCTTAACTAAATATAACAACTATTCTGCAATCCAGAATTTGATTCATAAACCTGCCTTTTCTCCCTTAATAACCATGTTAGTCTCAAAAAATATTTCAATTGGATTTTACGATTTCAGTGACTTATATTTCAGAGTGACTATGTCTTCACTACAGCTGCTCTTCCTTTGTTGGATTTCTCTCCTACATTCTCTCCATGGCTATGTTCCACCTCCAGAGATGAATCAGCATCTCAGACATAGCATCATAAATGTTATCAAGTAGATGCTCTATGACGATAAATATAGGAGATGCTTCTCTTTTCTCCATGTCTCCTAAATGTCCAGTCACAGGGGAGTTAAGGAGACATGGAGAGAGGAGATGGAACTCAAGGGCTCTGCTGTGTTTTCCTGGGTGTTATGTGCATCACCACATGCCTGAGGAAATCAGCCACTAACCATGGGTGCATAGGTCCAAACTCTTTCCAAATTGCCTGTCATTGACTCTGTGTATTACAGAGCAAAACTTTTGTCAGTTGGTTGTATTCAGCCCTTATGTGTATTCAGTATGGTCAGTCTTTCTGGATTTATTGGGAATATCATTATCTCCCTCATTCTTCCTCCCACCCAAGAAAGACATCTCTACTGGGGAACCACACTCATAAAAATGCAGCCCACACTAAGCACCTCTCCCCCACTCTTGTTTCTCTACCACTTCTGGCTTATTCCCTGAAATTCCCCATCCAACTAATGTGCTACAGAGCTTAATCTGAAGTATCCATAGCTCAGGTCTCAAATACAGATTTAGTTTGGGATCTGCCTGTCAGTCTGTTGATTATGGCTAACTGCTATCGTGTGGTAAGTAGGCATGATGCTAGACATTTAATATACATTATTTCCTTCAGTTCCTACAACTGAAAGTGGGCATTATTGTCCTTATTTATAGATAAGTGAATTGAGACCCCCCCAAATGATAAGTAAAGGACAGGATTAGAACCTATATCTGCTATGATTCAAAATAAATCCTTTATAAATCATACAATATGGTCTCTAGCAAAGTCAAAATGATGATTTCAGTGCTTACTTCTATAGTTATGCTGGATTAGAAAATCTAGTCTGCTCTTCAGTGAATCTTTAGTTTTTTTCTTTGTTTTGATGTAATTACTAATTTGTGATTAGGAGCATTCCAAGAAGGATAAGAATTCCCTGGGTGGCTAGATTTTTTCCTCAAGTCATTAGAATATAAATTTTATTTATATAAGCTTCTACACAAATTTCATCTTCTTGGGAGGGACATTCTTTTATTTTGAATAGAAATTTTATTTCTGTAGCCCTTATAGAAATTGCATATAACAGGCACTCAATAAATTCAACAAATGTTTACCCAAAACTATAAATTCCAGTTGACTTTAGAAAGAGGTCAAGGGAGGTAGAAAACCATTTGACTTCTTTCACGAACTATTTCTAATTACTGACAGAGAATGAGTATATATGGGCACAAGATTCTATTGTTCACTCTGTAATTCACAAATCTACATCATTCTTCCCAGGACTTTTCTCCATAAGGATTTCTTTGATTTTATTAAGTCCAGTGAAATATGGAATCTTTTGTGAAAGTGTGGAAAGCGTTTGTGTAGGTTATGACAAGAGGGGATCATGGATTTAGGTAGAGGTGAGGCTGCACAAGAGAAAAAATGCATATTACGGAATTCATTGTCTAGTGTAATGACTTATTAAGTAGTATGAGATAACTTCCTAAAGAAGGAAGGACATCTTATCTCCCTTCCTCCTGCCACACACACACACACACACACACACACACACACACACACACACACCACAAAGCTCCTTACCCAAAGGCATATACACTACAATTTTTCCCAGGTACAAATTTGCTTGAGCTAATTAACCACTTTGGGATGCAGCTACATTCTCCTTTTCCATTCCAAAGCCACAAAACATTAATTAAGTAACGACTGATGGGCACCGTGCCAAATCAGGGCACCCAAGGGCAAATGGCATGTGGCTTTTGAAGAGCTCATGGCTCCAAAGAGGAGACTGGATAGTAAAAGACTATTACATAAAGACACTATTTAAAAATGCTATGAGAGGTGATGATTGGAGCATTTATCAAGGGCATCTTAACTCAGGATCATCATTCAAGGAAGATGCATTTATGCTGAATTTTGACCTGATTAAATTAGGTGTTTATACTGCAGTGTTCAGTTCCTTTAAGTGGCCTCAGCAGGTAATGGAACTTTCTTGAATGTGAATTTTAGTTAGAGGAGAATGAACACTTTTAGAATATGAAATGCTTCCCCAAAGCATCTCTTTATCTCCCACACCAGCTTCCTGGACTTGGAAAACGTCTCTTCTCCTAGATTCTATATAAGGATCCTAACCAATTGCTTGAGATCCACTTTGCTTCTTGTTATTGGTTTTCCACAGCACAGTCAAGTAATAATATGTCATGTTTGTTCATGCACTTTCATGATTCAAATCTTTCAGTGATGTCCCAGTGTCCTTAAGAGAAAACTCCTTCAAACAGCTGACACATCCCTGTGATCTGCTCCCTTCGCAGCTCTCCAGCCCATCTGGCACCATGTTGTGGTCACTTTCTGCTGTTGGCAAACTTGCCCTTTTGATCCATTGTATTTATCCAGCCAGCAGATGGCTGGATTCAAGCCCCCCCACACTCCCAACCCCCCGCCACCCACCATCTACCAGCTGTCTGTCCTTGGGCAAATTGCCTAACTTCTCTGCACTTCAGTTCTCTGTCTGTAAAATGAGGATAAGGATCTCCCCATCTCCCTCACAGTGTGAGGATTATACAAGTAAAAGCATAGAAAGGCACATGAGAGCAACTAAGAGTTTTAACCTATTATCATTTACTGAGAGCTTGTGATATGCAGGAAGCTCTATGAGACATTTTGTATATTCTATACATTGTTACTTTCAATCTTGATCCAATCTCTCTTCCTTTAGTAGCTCTATGAATGCCAAAATTTCCTATACATTGCAGCACTCCAAAGGGGGAAAAAAGAAACACTCCAAAGAAAGAAAGACAAAATAAAATTGGTCAAAAAAATTGGCATTTCTTTTAAAAAATCAAATGAATCCCCAGGCATTAGACAAAAAGATTACTCAACATTTTCACAATTTAAAATTTTAAATCACATGTATGGTCTAAAGGAAGATAAAATCAAAAGTGTTTATTTTTGTACAATCTTTTTTCAGGGGTAAATTTTATATTTTCATTAAATTTTTTCAAAGGTTATTAAAGTATAGTTGATTTACAGTGTTGTGTTTAATTTCTGCTGTACAGCAAACTGTGACTCAGTTTTATATATATATATAATATATATGTATACTTTTTCATATTCTTTTCCATTCTAGTTTATCACAAGATATTAGATATAATTTCCTGTGCTATACAGTAGGACCTTGTTGTTTTCAAATGTTTTTAATATCACAGGCTTCCAGATCCAAAAATGTCATCAGACCAATATTGGCAATGGTTCCTGGCAAATTTAATGAATGCTTTCAAACAGTTGACAACATGTCTTTCCATAAGTGTGTTAAGTACTTTTCAGATGGATAGTTCACTATTATCTCCAGACTTCAATCTATGAAGCTTATTCAAACTTCCTCCTGACCAATGTTTACCTACATTTCTGAAAAATAAGCATAGTTCCCTAATTAAGTATCAGGGAATTTGAAAGATACTGTCTCATTTTTAATAAAAACAAAAAAGTCTAGTTACAAACCAACCTACCTACTAAAAAGTATCCTGAGGCTTATGTGCACTCATGAGTTTAAGTTGAATATTTCTTAGAGAAATGTACCTGTACCTAAGATGAGCCATTAAAAGAAAGTTACAGGGCTTCCCTGGTGGCGCAGTGGTTGAGAGTCCGCCTGCCGATGCAGGGGACATGGGTTCGTGCCCTGATCCGGGAAGACCCCACATGCCGCGGAGCAGCTGGTCCCGTGAGCCATGGCCTCTGAGCCTGTGCGTCCGGAGCCTGTGCTCCGCAACGGGAGAGGCCACAACAGTGAGAGGCCCGCTTACCGCAAAAAAAAAAGAAAAGAAAAAGAAAGTTACATAACTCAGCATCAATTTTAAACCTAATGTCAAAGGAGATTAAAACCATCCTTAAGAAATCTTACCAAACAGCATGTAAGTGAATTCACAATCTTCTGTTGATTTTGTCTGTGTGTCTGTGTGTGTGTGTGTGTGTGTGTAATTGTGAAGTGAGCTTGACAACTACCTACAGGGTTCTAGGAAATAAAAGCACGCAAGTCCAGTCCATCTTATTGCCTCTTTGCCTTCTTGTTTCAGCTTCGGGGAGCCCAGCAGTGCACGTGTCTCTGTCACTCAAGGCTAAAGTGGGAGTGGTACCAAGGAGCACTTTCTCACTCTTTTCTCCCTTTTGTATCACATCTTCCACCTCCCCCCAGTCTTACTCTCCTGCCTTGCCTGCCCCTACCTCATTCCTTTCACTGGCCTCAGGAAAATACTTCTCACTGACTCATGGGTAGAAGGCATGGATCAAACTCTTTAAAAATACACAGTTTTCAAAATAAGAAACATGAATTTGGCTCCATCATTGCTGTTGAACAGAACGGTAGTGTATGATGTTTGACGTTAAGGCAACACTGTGGGAATTTGGAAAGGGCCAGTGGAAGGGCCTGTGAATGTGAACCTACATGTAAATTCAGAAAAGTCTTCCCACAAGCCCTTTAATCGTGGCACTTTTCAAAAGAATCAATGTATGCTCCTTCTTGCTGAAAAGAAGATGGGTAATCCACACATGTTATGTTTTCCAACTCCTTTGAACATGGTGTCAATGGTTTTTCTGATGCTATTCATCTTGCAGTAGAACTTCATAAATTCTACATAAAATGCATAAGTAGACCATTAAAACGTGTGGAAAAAGTTCCCTTCTATTACTACTTTTATAACAAGAAAAACCCTGTCTCTTGTTCTGTGAGTTTTTTACTCACATCTTGCTCAGGTAATCATTTCAAAGTTTTAAAAGTATGATACAATACTAGTGTTTCTTTTCTTTTTTATCCTCTCTTCATTTTGAAAATCTAGACTGAGTTTTTGTTCTTAAACACATTGAAAAATATTTCCAATTAAAAAAAAACAGTGTTAAACTGAATTTTATTTAATTGTGTGGAAATGAATTACATGGAGTTGTATTACAAAAATACTTAAAGAATGGTAAGTTTGAAAAGGTAACAGATTATTTAATAGATCAAAAACCTTAGTAATCAGGAGTAATACTGCTGAAGTGGAGAGAAAATATTAGATCACATGAAAGAGCTTTCTGAATTTACTGAAGCTAAACCAAGTCAAGTGCTATAATAAGAAAAGGCTGAGAATTTTGATAGATGGTTTATGGTTGCTTCTAAAATAAGTAATCTGTGAGATTCTCATTTTATGAATTAGAATGCCTATTGTCTTCTAATATAATTTCACAAGATCTTTTAGATTAGTGAAAACTACAAAATAACTTTAAAGAGGAGAGCTTTTGGTTAAGTATTAGGATCAGGATGGAATTGTAGAGAAAGGACTCTATTGAGGGCAAGGGAAGTAGATAATAGCCAAGTGTAAGAAGGAAAGAATTTAAATGTTCTAGCTTTAGAAGAAGGCTTCCATAAGGAATGAGGGCCATCCACCAGAAGACAGCATTTCCATGTCATATATATATTTCTGGGTTAAGTAACTGATCCTAAGTATCTTTAAATCCAATTCATTGCACTGTGGTAGAGGAAAGGCTGGTTTGTAATCTCCATTATTACACAGCAGTAGGAACAGCCAGCCATGGAAGGTGACAAGCAATGTGCATGCTGGAAATGCCATCAATACAATGTATGTCTTCTTTTTTTAGAGGCTTAAAACAACGCAAAGTTATTATCTTGCTGTTCTATAGGTTATAAATCTAACATGGGTTTCACTAAGCTAAAATAAAAGTGTTGTTGGCAAGGCTGCATTTCTTTTTAGAGGCTCTGATGGAGGATCCATTTCCTTGATCATTCAGGATGTTAACAGAATTCAGTTCCTTACAGCTGTAGGACTAAGGTTCCCATTTCCATGCTGGCCATTCATAGCTTCTAGAAGCCACTTGAATTCCTTGGCTATGGTCCCCTTCCCTTATCTTTTTTTTAACCATTTTTAAAAATTGATGTATAGTTAATTTACAACGTTGTGTTAGTTTCAGGTGTACAGCAAAGTGATTCAGTTATTTTTCACATTCTTTTCTGTTATAGGTTATTACATGATATTGAATATAGTTCCCTGTGCTATACAGTAGGTCCTTGCTGTTTATCTGTTTTATATATAGTAGTCTGTATCTGTTAATCCCAAACTCCTAATTTATGTCTTATTGTTAAGCATTGCCCTCTTTAGAAACTGTCAAATCATAAAAAATCCTTTAAGAGTTCTCGATAAGGAGAGGATCCTGGAGCAACACAAGAGATTCTGAAGTGGTGACATGCTCTGAAGGGGATCATGTTAGTTCCAGTCACTTGCCTGGAGGTTTGGATGAGGCTCTCCCCGGCTGCAAGGTGTGGGGAATCTGGAGAGGGTCTTGAGTCTGAGCGGTGTTAGATTCGATCATTCCTATGGCTCCTCAGTAGAAGAAGGTATACATTGATATCTCCCTTGAATTGCAATTTTAAAAAGCCAATGTCTGCTAAACAGAATGTTCATTAATTTATTGTTTCCAATAGATACGGAATTAAAGAGTAGAATTCAGTTTTGTATTAGGAGACACTTTGGAACTATCGAGGCTAAGGAAACTTTAATACTATTAGGAAGAAAGATATTTTTATAAAGGAAATGTTCAGAGCTTCATAGCTTTTAACCTGGGTAGCAATAAACAGACAGTAGTGAAAGTTTGGTACTAATTCAATAGTTGAAATGGAAAGCAGAGGAAAAAAAATAGCTTCAGTTCCAGACTTTGGGAGATTCAGTTTGTGAAATGGCCTAATACCACATGGATATGAAAACCAATACTCTCATTACGATTTACGTGGAAAGGAAGGTTCTCAGCTAATTTTACTCAGTAACACACCATGGTTGTTCAGTGTTTATCATCAATCATCCATCCATTTTGTTCTTTCACCACCTGAGATTTACAGAAGGCAGGTATAATCACAGTACTTTGTTCTCCGGCACTTTTATCCTTACATCTTTTAATATACTACTGCTTTATGTAGATTTAAATCAAGAAATAGAGATCAAATGCTAGTTTTTTATTTCACACATTTGAAGGTTGAAGGGTAAGTGTATTTTTTAGCTGGGCTTTCTAAATTCTTAGTCTTCTTAGGCTTTGGGAAATGGAAAAGAAACTTGCCTTGGCATTCTATGTGGTGTCATTTGGAACCTTGATTTTCTGGCTTCAGTTTGCATGCTAAGGATTTGGCATAGTGAGGCCAAGACCATTATAAATAGACTCCTGGCTTCTGAAATACTGGGAGCATTATGTTCATAATGCAAGAAAGCTTGAAAGCATTGCTTTCATTATAATTGGAGCTGCTCTAACAATCCTGCAGACGTACTGTTTATATCTGGATTTATTTTTCTCAATCTTTCTTTGTAAAAGCCTTGCGTTTTTATTTTGTAAATGGCTGAAAAAAATGGTTAAAATGAAATCAAGATGTGACAGTGCCAGAAAGATGTGTAGGCCATGAAATATGATGACTTAAAAAGTTGGTTTTTGTCCCTACATCATCCAGGCTTACCACTTACACTATTCACACGCATTGGAGACCTGCCATCTTTCTACTTTGCAGTAGGAAAAAATGGCCCAGAGGCTTCCTCTTTATATATTTATGTGGGTGGGAAAGGAAATCCTCTGGAAAAGTCACTTTGGTAAAAGTTATTGTCATTTCTGTGCAAATGAATCTCAATACACATAGAAAATTTTAAATTGTTTTCTGAATTGATTTATTTTAAACTGAATTGAGCAAATAATTCGACTATCACATGGACAGACTGAGCAACAAACACTCAGTTATGACAGGTTGTGTTAAGATGTAGGTAAGAAGTACATTTGTGGTGAAGGGTGCTGTTTAAACATAGAAGGGACTCCTTTCATGGCTATCCTTCTAGAGACAAGTAAAAATGTAATTTTTAGGGAAATTCCTTGAAAATCACCTGTGATAACCCATGTCTGTAGCCTAGTTTTCTAGCCCTAAATTCAGATTCCAAGGTTTTTAGCTTAAACAACTGGAAGAATGGTTTTGTCTGAGGATGAATATCACAGATCATTAGATGTATGAGGTTTGAATTCAATAGCAAATCTCAGTAGAAATAGAAATTGAGATCTGTCAGCATTTCTATGGTATTTATAGCCAGGAGACTGGCTGAGATCAGCTAGGAAGTCAGTGCAGATAGAGAAAAGAAGATGAAGAATGAGCCTTGGGATTCTGCACACGCGGTGTCTGGGGATATGGGGTGAAACAAATAAAGGGAGCTGAGAAGGAAGAGCAGGTAAATTAGGAGGTAAATGAAGAGATTGTGACATCCTGGAAGCCAAGTGAAAAAGCGTATTAAGCTGAATCTGGCCTCTGTACCCCAATACCAAATTAAAACTCGGAGACAGAGTTTTGGGTGAAGTAGAACAGAATAGCTTTATTGCTTTGCCAAACAAAGGGGGCCACAGTGGGCTAATGCCCTCAAAATTGTGTGTCCCAAACTGGAGGGCGTAGTGAGGAGTTTTACAGTAATGGTTCTGATTGGTTGATGGTGAGGTAAGCGGGAGTCAGCATCATCAACCTTCTGGTTCCAACCAGTTTGTGGGCTATGTGCGTGTGGGCAGCATACAGTTAACTTCTCCCACCTGGTGGGGGTTTCAGTATCTGCAAAACAGCTCAAAGATATTGTTGTGTATATCCATTGATGAGGACCCAGAACTCTGCTCCCAAGGCTGCACTATTGTTTCTCTTGACTGTTCATTCCTCCCTTGTCTCTGCATCCCCTCCCTTCCCTAATTAATAAATGCTCGGACCTGCTCCATTGGAACTCAGGGAAGGTCATGGAGGCTGAATGAAGCCTGTTTCTTGTAATCAAGAAACAGGGGACACAGGAAGGCTTTTGTGCCCAGTATCCCCAGGGGGTCCTACTCGGTATCAGTGTCCTAAGAGGTCCATTAAGGTGAGGACATAGAACTGAGCACTGGACTTATCTGTGTGGAGGTCATGCTTACTCTTAATGGACAAAGGGTGAGGGCAAATGTTTGTTTGGAGTGGGCTTAAAAAGAAACTGGGAGGGAGGGAGAGACAAGTGTAGGTACTTCCATCCTTAAATGCTCCTCCTGTCTATGTCCTTGTCTCCTGGCTGACCTTCCTCAAGACAGAAGCTACAGTGATCCATTTAAAATGGAAGTCAGATGTGGTCGCTTTCTACTACAAACTTTCCCATTTTATGGAGAATGAGAACCTTATCTGGCTCCTCCATTATGTTTCTGACATCCTCTCCCCTGTTTCCCTGGCTCCCTCCCCTCCAACCGTTGCTTCCTGCCTAAAGCCTCAAGCTTCTGCACCTTTGTTCTCAATCTGCCTTTTAGTTGAGATGCCCTTCTTCCAAATATCCACAACCTTCCATCTTTCCATGAATGTCATTTCACTGAGGCTTTTTTTGGGAGATTCTATAGAAACTCAGACTCCCCTTCGTCACCTCCCACACATATACTCACTTTTTGGACTTAACTTTTGTCCTAGGCAATAGCTAACATATTTTACGTATTTATCCACTTCATTGCTTGCCTCTCTCTCCACGAGGTCAGCTTCATAAGGGCAGGAATTATGTGTTTTTTTGTATCCTAGTGTATTCCATGTACTTAGAACACCACTCATCACCCAGTGGGAATGCAATAAATATTTGCTGAAAAAGTAAATGAGACATGCCATTCATCTCTTTATAAAATAAAACAAATCTTTGTTGTAGTTTTCTCAGAGTAAAGATAAACTCCAGCAAATAACATCACCGTTTATTTCCAAATCCTTGGATGAAACATTTATGACTACCTTAAATGACATAAATATAAATAATAATTGATGAACTTATTACAGAAGATCTGTATTTTAAAGGAAATTCAAAGATAAAATAAAAAACAGATTAATGAGCCTTGACATATATATAAAACTAGAAAATTATATAGTTTGAAAATATTTATTAAAAGTGAAAGGATGTTAAAACATGACATTTGATGATTATTTTTGCTTCTATGAGATTAGTAAACTAAACTATTAGAGAGTAGCTTTCTTTTTTTTTTTGGAGACAACACTCAGGTACACACTTTCTTAGACTAAAAATGATCTGAAATGTTTTTTCAATCATGAGGACTGCTGTCATTAAAGAAATGTTATTGAATGGTTTTACAATATATAAAACTGAAAAAATAATTAGATTCCAGGAAATATAAAGATTTCTGGAAGTCAATAAGAAATACTAAAAAAAAAAATAAAAAAGCTGATAGTAAAGTGAAAGAAGACTACTATAGGCAAATTGCCAAAGAAGAAAGCAGAATGGTTAATAAACTATTGACAAAATTCTCAACTGCCGTAGAATTTAGGAAAATGCTTATTAATACAATAATGAAATACTACTTTATATCCAGATCAACACATATTTAAAATCTGAAAATGCCAAGTATTTGTTAGGTTAAGGAAGAAAACTCTGTTGGAAGGAAAGTAAACTGATACAATCAACTTGGCAATTTCTACGAAAGCTGAAATACGCACATCGTATGATCCAGCTTTTCTATGTGAGTGAAGCACGATGGCCATACCTTAAAACTCCAATTAAGTTGACTTTGTTATAATCCTAGGGAGACAGGAATGGAATGTATTTGGAACCAAGAAAGCTGAAATCTAATCAACTGTATTGTAGTCTGTTTGGAGGCTTCTGAATTAAGAGATGATAGATGGTCAGCTTGGAGGCTAGAAACAGGGAACATAAAGGTTAAAACAAAGTATTAATGTACCTCTGGTACTTCCTGTGAAAGAAGATAAAGGGTCAGTTGGGATGAATTCCTTGCATCACTGGGCTAGTGTTTGTCTTTATTGCAGGGTTTTAAAATCTTGGCTTTTTGGACTTTGTCATGGCTGGTGGCGGGGGGTGGGGAGCTGCGTCTTATGCAATGTAGGATGCTTAGCTGTATTCCTGGTCTCAATTTACTAGATGCCAGTAGTACTCCTCAGTTGTGACAATTAAAAATGTCTTCAGACTTTGCCAAATGGTCCTGAGAGGTAGAAGAATTTGGCTCCCCTGTAGGGAGTTGCACTGATCAACTGCCATGAATATTTCATTTGACCTGAAAGTAATAGTCCTGATTCCATAAATTGGCATTCCTACTAAAGATGATATTGTTCTCTCTAAATCTTGTGTTCACTAATGAAAATTCAATTTCTTGACTTTCAAAACTGGGGGCCAAAACCTTGAAATGGTGAACACACACCCACATATTGTCACCCTTTCAAAGCCTGCTTATATCCAGGATGACGATGTCATGGTTCTTTTAACTGCAACAGCAGCCAGTAAGATTTTGGCACACTCAGTCCCTTCTAAGAATCTATAATAAGGAAACTGGAAGAAATTAAGACAAAGATTTATGTACCGAGAATTCATAGCTATTAATCCATAATAACGATTATATTAATCTCTTTCTATCACTGTGATTCAACTGATAAAAATGGAGCTAAATCTACATAAGAAAAAGCAAAAGAAAACAAACAAAAAAACAAAGTATGAGTAACATATTTGTATATTTAACAAAATTTCGGGAAGGGCAAACGGGGAGCTGGATTTATGCATGACTGGATCCAGAAACCCAAATAATGTCAACACACACTCGTTCTAATTTTGTCATCCTTGCTTCTTGTAAATTGACTTCTCTCAAAATGTAGCTGAGTGTTCCTATATGGGGTGGAGCATGAATACTATTGAAAGGTATTTTTAAGTCATCCAGCATCCAAAGATAAGCACTACTAAGACTTTCCTTCCAGGATTCATGTATGTAATTGTTTGCATACATAACACCCCTGAACACACACACACACACACACACACACACACACACTCACACACATACACAAATACACATAGTTATTTGGGGAGAAAACTGGGTATTTACAGTTTTGTTGCTTGCTTTTGTTACTTAGGACTTTTTTATGAAGATTCCCTGGTTCTTAAATTTTATTTGAAAATGATGTTCAAAGATTGCCCTGTGATTCATTCCATCTACCTTTACATAACCATTTCCTGCAAGGTGCTTTCAAAATTTAAGATGATTTCAATGTTTCATTATTATAATACAAAATAAATGCTGAAATAAAAATAATCAGATACACATTTCCAGCTATAAAATAAATGTCATGGGGATGTAATGTATAGCATGGTGACTGTAGTTAACAATACTGTATTGCATATTAAAAAGTCACTAAAAGAGCTGATCTTAGAAGTCTTCATTATACGCACAAAAAAAAAAAAGACAGAAAAATTCTGTAACTGTATGGTGATGGATGTTAACTAGACTTTTTGTGATGATTATGTCACAATGTATACAAATATCAAATCATGATGTTATACACCCTATACTAATATAATGTTATATGTCAATTTTACCTCAAAAATATTTCTCATTGTGTCCTAGAACAAATTCCTAGAAACAGAATTCATGGGTCAAACGATATGTACATATTTGAGATCTGTAAAAATGATTGCCAAAGTTGAGGAAGTTGTTCTGATTTAAACTTTCACCAGCATTGTATGAGAATGATTTTATTACTATAAATCTGCCAACATTGGGAGTTATAATTCACAAATATTTTTGCCAACTTGACAGATACTTTAATTTGCTTAAATAATTCTTCATGTGTTTATTATCAATTTTTATATCTTATTTTGAGAATTGCCTAAGTCCGTGATTGCAATGAACATGGGATGTTTTTCTTTTCTTTATTGATTTAAAAGTTATATTTATTTAAAAAATTTATTAGCCCTTTATCATATATGTGGCAAAAATTTTAATGTGTTTCTATATTGTAATTTTGTGATGTTTTGATATAAAATAATTTCAGATTCATATGTAGTCAAATTATCACTTTTTTATTTTCCATTTTCCACAGTCACCAATACCCACTGTCAAATTTAGACATTATTATAACTGCAGTACCTGCACAGATCTAATTTCAAGCATACTTCCCTTTACAACTTTCCAGTTCACTCCCTCTAATGCTCCAACTCTAGTAATTCTCCTTCTCTACAGGACTTTCTCTCCACCAGTCCCTTTACCTTTCTCTCTCCTTCAAGTCCTGATTTCCCTCCTTATCCAGCAAAAAGCTCATCAAGACCATAACTCCCCAGAATACATTGTAACCTCCCTCGACCTCTTATTCTACCTTTGGCCTATTCAAAGAACCTCTTGATTGGATTCAACTCTAGACTGTGGCCACAAGACTCAATATGATGGGAGAAAAATATGGCTGTGTTGACTGGTTTCCCAATAAATCAATGACCACCAACCTCAACTGGGACTTTTCGCCGCAGTCATATTATAGTTCCTTAAACCGTTAATATGCGTCTCCCCTCCAAACTACCAGCGATGACCTTGATTGCTATTTCACTGAGGAAATAGAAGTAATCGGCAGAGGATCCATGTTCCCTAACTATCACAAGGAACACTCTGCCAAACCTCTGTTCCTATGGATGTCTTGTCCCTGTTCCTATGAAAGGACGATGTTACATTTAGTCTCTTCAACCCAGTTCCTCTCCCAGATGATTACTTAATTCCAGAAACAGCTCCCTCTGGGTACCGCAGTGTAATTGCATCTAAGTGGTCATTGTCCAGGAACCAGATCAGACTTGTGAATCTGCAGAGAATTCAGCACGCATTCAGAGGGTACTACGTGGTCACAGGGCTTGCTTCTCTACCACATTGAGATGACCCAAGCCCCTCAGTCCTTCAATAGATTCAGACAAAATACAGGAGACAACCCAAGGATGGGGGAGTATTGAAAGACTCCCTTTCCCCATCAGAGTCTGAGTCACCAGTTAAAAACTATATCAAACAGAAGATACTATCATACCTTTTCAAAAAACTCTTTGAAAGTTTTTGAAAGAGTCAAATTTTCTCTATTCTCTTCTACTTATCTTGGTGTAGACATTTTTTGTTAGCACTTTTGAATAGTATAATAAATTTTCAGCACACAAAATAAATTTCTAGTTAAAGATGTAGTTGAGTGCCATCTTTCTTATTCTGTCTGAACAGTATTAATATGAACTGGTAAATACAATGATGTAAGTGCCAAATTTCAGTGAACAGAAGTAAAGCAATTCCACCAGTATGTTAAATAGCTAGAAAGTATTTCTGAATAAATACCTGAATTCTGAAGTAGCAACTTTATTTCTGTAACAGTAAATTTGAGGCTATTTATTGTCACACTTACTCAGAACAAAATCTGTTATACATATTCCTTAATACCCCTGATGGATATCCTCTTGCAGAAGTACATATGACCTACCAATACAGCTAGCATAGGAGTCACACAGGGTCATTTGTAACAATAAATAGGAGGCAGAGAGACAGAAAAGTATATTTTGCTTACAATAAATTAGAGTAACTAATCATCCACCTCTCCTTCTTTCCTTTAGGGTGTATTGAGGGTGGGTGGGAGAGGCTCTTATATTTTTCTTCCGAGCTAAGCCACACCCTAGTCTCATCGGCCCATCCATACTGCTCTTAGCTGCATCATGGAAAACTTTTTACTTTATGACTGGTCACTGCCTGGAGTCTTCAGACCCAGGCCCCTAAATACATACTACTCTTCCCCAGAAGAAGGAGCAGGGAATCTGTTGTGGGGTAACGTGTCTTCAATTTCCGACCTTGTCCCTTTCTCTACATCACCACCACTCAACCTATAATTTTATCAGACTTTTCTCCAAATTTAGTGGCAGGATTGATTTGCCTGAGGACTCATCACCTTCTCATCACTACACCTTAATCAATCAAGAGACGAATGATTCCAAAGCCCCATATGATTCATCATTAAAACTCACGTCCTCCTGAATGGTACTGGGAGTGCTGGGCTTGGTCCTTCTACATCTCACCAGGGGACCTGGAATTCTTCTGATACCAGTGACAGCTCTCCACTGGTGTGGCTTATTCTCCACATAGTCTGGAAAATAACTGTAGACCCTCTTCACACTCCCCTGTCCTAAAGATAAGTATTCATTCTCACGGCAGCAGAGTTTAATTCTATAGTCAAGAAAGAAAATTATCTTTCTAACTGCTTCATCCTTATCCCCCACATGGTAGGAGTTCATCCACCTTGAAGAATGGGTGTTGAGGGAGGTGCACAATGTAAACTTTTCATTTAAGCTTTCGAAAAATGATTGAGTTCATAAAATGAACATTTCATAAGCACCAATAATCTACAGGCACCGGATTCTAAAGCAGGAAACCTTGGTGCAAAGCTCTTGTCGAGTACACTCCCAACCTCCTGTCCTTGGTCCAGCATTCAGGATGCCACATTGTAATTACCTGTTTACTTGCACAAATTTTCCTTCAGATTATGTGCATCCTGAAGGTGGGGATGTTCTTTTCTCTCTCTTGTCACCTGCATTTAGCACAGTGTGTATTACACAGTGTACATATTGTGTACACCATTAGCACATTTAGAGTAGTTGCTTAATATGTATTTTTGAATGAATGATTATAAATCTTATAACAAGATCATTGACATTTTAGAGAGAAAAACAGATATCTATCCATGTAACTAGTTTAAAATTGTGTGGAGGGATAATATATTGAGAGGTTGTTTTGTGGTTTATTTTTGTTGCCATGGAGACAGAAAAGCATGCCAGGTACATTTGCCCCTTGGAAGAGCCCCAAGGTGTCTATATAGACCTGTGTTCTGAATTCTAGGCTCCTTTTTAGTGGGATGGAAAACAAGAGTTCCTTTGTGTTTCTCAAAATTCCTTGATGATAATCCCTACACAGGTTGTATCTTGGAGGTTGAAGCCCACTGAGAAACTCACGCCAGGAATTGATTAAGTGGAACGTACTTGATCCAGGAGGGCAAGACCTGGGATCCTCCCTCTCAGGGCCGTGGGAGGGATAGATGTGTCCAATGCCTGGGGAGGCTGCACCCTCAGCTATGGTCCCAGAGCTCAAGACGTCTTCTTAGTGTGGAAGGACTTTCTCAGTGAAGAGAAGACGATGCTTGTCTGCCCAATCTAAGTCCCTAAAAGAAAGTCCCTTATAACCTCAGCAGTTTTCTAGTCATGGTCTATATTGGGATTGGCTGGCAATTGAGGGCTTGCAACCAAAGTTAATGTGCTGCAAACTGTTCTAGAATAATCCAACCTCATGAATGACAGATGGACAGATGAAGTGATTGAGGAGACAGCAGTGAACAATTCATTTTTTCCAGGGACTTAAGTGTGGGAGGGAGAGATATGAAACTTAGAAGGAATCTGTAAGTGTCAATTAGAAATAGAAGGGGAAAAGAGCATAAGCAAAAGTGTGGAAGTAAGAAGATGTATGTTGAAAGAAAAGCACTTTGTTGGGTGTGACTACTGCACTGCTTACCGATGTTTGCTGGGCATGAGAACAACACTTACTGTTCTCATATATGGTGCATATGCGAAGGACCTCACTGAGATAGCCTGAATCAGTGGGTCTCGAGTGGGCTCTATTATGTGGATATAGAAGAAGTTCTACAGGTGTGTTTGATGCACTCAAACAGGTGAGAAACATAGGGATAGAGGTGGAATTATCAGGAAAGAATCATGGGACGTTAGCCAGAATCTAGATAGAACTGGATTTTGAAGAATGTTAAACAACTCGCTCAAAAGTTTGGATTCTGAATGGAGGGAATTATATCGTCCTCTGTGTATTGCATATATTTTATTATATTGGCATGTGCCATTTTTGTATTTTATATTGTTACTCTTTTTATCATTTATCAAAAGTGCCCTCCTTCCTTCCATCCTTCCTTCATTTAACAAACACATTTTGAGCACCTATCATGGGTTAGACACCGATGTATGGCTGTGGGTATAAAATAAATAATCCCTGATTTCAGGAAGTTCTTAGTATGGTTCTCTTAATACTTTACTAGACTTTTAGTAAAAAATGAACCATTACTTTACAATTTAGAATTTATATCAACCAATTACTTGTATAGGGAAGCATAACCTATTTCCAGCAAAAATCCATATTTTCCCACAAAGACATTGAACATTTTTACTTCTGAAAGCAAAATTCTGCCTTTCACAGATATTTTAAGGAGGAAAATACTAACCTGATTAAATCATAAGATCATTGTCATGAAATTCTAAATGAAACTTTAAAACCCTTACTACCCTGGCTGGCCTTTCTAATTTAAATATTTACTATGCATAATTAATATCTTTAAGAAATTTCATTCTTATTAGGCTCTTAAAGATTGGTGTATTAACTATGACTAATACTACTTTTTGATTTCAAAAATCTATTTTATATGACATTAAAGAAGCTACACAGCAACTTTTAAAAATTAAAAAAAAAGAGTGGTGATTGAAGTAGTTTTTGACAGTATTTTGTTCTACATAACCTGATATATTCAGTGTGTGTGTGTGTGTGCATGCGCGCACACACACTTCCAGGTAGAATTACGGTTTCAAATAATTAAGGCTTTAGATTCGGACCTCAGAAAATAACTTAATTCTATACTATGACACTTCTTTCTGTGGTAGGTTAATCTTCTATAACTCCATTTTGAAAAGTTGTGTTATGGTTATTCCAAAACTCCTTCACATAGAAGCATCTCAAAAGAATAAAGCATTAATCATAAGGAACTGAAAGAACACATTTCTTCCCTCATGAACATGTTGGTCAGTCATGAAAAAGCCAAAGAAATATATTTCATAAAATGCTGAAATAACATATGGAAAATGTGTGAGGCTAAAACTACCACACAATTGAAGGTAAATGCCCGCATTTCTTTGTATCATGAGCATGACCCTCAGTGTACAGAAGATACCTGTTTTGATGGTGGATTTCCCGTAGGAAGGAACACTGTGTGGCCTGTGTTCTACTTAACGAGAAGCACCAGAGGCCTTCCCAGATGTTCCACTGCCCAAGCCCAGCAGCGGGCTGACATCAGATGTGCGGGCAAGGCCACCTGCTGGCTCCACTCCTGGCTCCATGGGAGATTTGCATTCCTGTGGCCTGTTGCTCTGCAGGACCCCTCTCAGCACCTCCCAGTCCCCTAGCCTGGTTAATACCACGGAAGCCTTTAAGCCATGAAGTCTCTTTTCTGTATTAACATCAGCTCACAAGAGTGAGGGGTTCTTGCCATGATTTCTTTGCTTAGAGTATGATGTTTTTACTTCATTGAGGCCACATAAAAGGAAATGCTTTTCCATGGGCTGGATTAAGAAAAAATAAATGTCTTCTTGCCTAAAATCATGAACAGATAGTTTGTTCTTTTGTGAAGATAATGCTCCTCACTTTAATCTGCAAATAGTGTGTTAGACCAAAAATATAAATCTTGACAATATTAACAACCATAAAATGTTTCGATTTTATTGCTTTTATATATATATATATATATATATATATATATATATATATATATATATATTTTTGGCCAACAGAGTAAGTCACTTGAGTGTGTTAAGATCAGACAGCAAAGGTGGTGATGGGATTCCTCTATAAACCTAAGACATTTCAGGTTTCAGAGAGGAGACATTGCAGGCAGCAACAGAGGTGAGAGGATGATTGATAACACTGCAGTGCAGAGTGTACTGAGAACACAATGAGAAAGCGGACGCTGTCATCAAAGGAACTTGCCAAAGGGTGGATTTTTAAATTCTTTTAAGAACAGAAAAGCTAATGGGAATGTATGTAGGTAGATTTGGTCCATTGCCCATGAGAAATTGAAACAACGTCTTACACCAAGCACTAATGTCAGAGGTACTGACATTATTTATAGGATGCATCTTTATTGTTTCTGTTAAATAGTGAAGGCTTCATATTAAAATGGCAAATTTATATTTACTTCTGTACTTATAGGTTAAAATACAATATGTCTGATTCTTAAGCTACCTAAAACATTTTGCATATATCTTTCTGGGTATAAGGTACAATTATTTAAATTGAATCAACATTTTTTAAGATACAACAAGTAATTCATAAGGGAAAGCTTTCACTTTTTTGAAGTTTTCTAATGTGTCAATAGGTTTCCATATACAAGCCATTTATCATGGATCGAGAATTCATAGATGATAAAAGACTGAATTTCCACACAGCATTTAAACCTACTTGGACCTTGATTTTAAATAATGTCATCTGTGACCTAAACAACCATAGGTGTTCTAATAGAAACATGGTGTAATAAATTTAATCCTTTAAAATATGTTGATAGCATTGTTTTTAAAATAATCACTGCCATTTTCTCCAAAGATAACTCATTGAAGGTTACCTATAATGGGGTAATTTAAAAATTTTTAATATAATTGAAAATGTTATGTTATTATTTATATTTATTCCATAGAATACTATGATTTTTTTTTATTTTTTAACATCTTTATTAGAGTATAATTGCTTTACAATGGTGTGTCAGTTTCTGCTTTATAACAAAGTGAATCAGTTATACATATACATATGTTCCCATATCTCTTCCCTCATGCATCTCCCTCCCTCCTACCCCTCTAGGTGGTGACAAAGCACCAAGCTGATCTCCCTGTGCTATGCAGCTGCTTCCCACTAGCTATCTATTTCATGTTTGGTAGTGTATACATGTCCATGCCACTCTCTCACTTTGTCCCAGCTTGCCCTTCCCGCTCCCCGTATCCTCAAGTCCATTCTCTAGTAGGTCTGTGTCTTTATTCCTGTCTTGCCCCTAGGTTCTTCTGACCATTATTTTTTATTTTCTTAGATTCCATATATATGTGTTAGCATACAGTATTTGTTTTTCTCTTTCTGACTTACTTCACTCTGTATGACAGACTCTAGGTCTATCCACCTCATTACAAAAAACTCAATTTCTTTCCTTTTTATGGCTGAGTAATATTCCATTGTATATATGTGTCACATCTTCTTTATCTGTTCATCTTTTGATGGACACTTAGGTTACTTCCATATCCTGGCTATTGTAAAAAGACCTGCAATGAACATTTTGGTACACGACTCTTTTTGAATTATGGTTTTCTCAGGGTATATGCCCAGTAGTGGGATTTCTGGGTCGTATGGTAGTTCTATTTTTAGTGTTTTAAGGAACCTCCATACTGTTCTCCATACTGGCTGTAAAAATTTACATTCCCACCAACAGTGCAAGAGGGTTCCCTTCTCTCCACAAATTCTCCAGCATTTATTGTTTGTAGATGTTTTGAAGATGGCCATTCTGACCGGTGTGAGACGATATCTCATTGTAGTTTTGATTTGCATTTCTCTAATGATTAATGATGTTGAGCATTCTTTCATGTGTTTGTTGGCAATCTGTATATCTTTTGGAGAAATGTCAGTTTAGGTCTTCTGCCCATTTTTGGATTGGGTTGTTTGTTTTTTTGATATTGAGCTGCATGAGTTGCTTATCTGTTTTAGAGATTACTCCTTTGTCAGTTGCTTCATTTGCAAATACTTTCTCCCATTCTGAGGGTTGCCTTTTTATGTTGTTTATGGTTTCCTTTGCTGTGCAAAAGCTTTGAAGTTTCATTAGGTCCCATTTGTTTATTTTTGATTTTATTTCCATTTTTCTAGGAGGTGGGTCAAAAAGGATCTTGCTGTGATTTATGTCATAGGGTGTTCCGCTTATGTTTTCCTCTAAGAGTTTGATAGTATCTGGCCTTACATTTAGGTCTTTAATCCATTTTGAGCTTATTTTTGTGTATGGTGTTAGGGAGTGTTCTAATTTCATTCTTTTACATGTAGCTGTCCAGTTTTCCCAGCACCACATATTGAAGAGGCTGTCTTTTCTCCACTGCATATTCTTGCCTCCTTTATCAAAGATAAGGTGACCATATGTTTGTGGGTTTACCTCTGGGCTTTCTATCCTGTTCCATTGATCTATATTTCTGTTTTTGTGCCAGTACCATATTGTCTTGATTACTGTAGCTTTGTAGTATAGTCTGAAGTTAGGGAGCCTGATTCTTCCAGCTCCTTTTCCCTTCTCAAGACTGCTTTGGCTATTCGGGGTCTTTTATGTTTCCATATAAATTGTAAATTTTTTTGTTCTAGTTCTGTGAAAAATGTCAGTGGTAGTTGGATAGGGGTTGCATTGAATCTGTAGATTACTTTGCGTAGTAGAGTCATTTGCACAATTTTGATCCTTCCAATCCAAGAACATGGTATATCTCTCCATCTATTTGTATCATCTTTAATTTCTTCCATCAGTGTCATAATTTTCTACATATAGGTCTTTTGTCTTCTTAGGTAGATTTATTCCTAGATATTTTATTATTTTTGTTGCAATGGTAAATAGGAGTGTTTTCTTAATTTCACTTTCAGATTTCTCATCATTGGTGTATAGGAATGCAAGAGATTTCTGTGCATTAATTTTGTATCATGCTACTTTACCAAATTCATTGATTAGCTCTAGTCATTTTCTGGTAGCATCTTTAGGATTCTCTAGGTATAGTATCATGTCATCTGCAAACAGTGACAGGTTTACTTCTTCTTTTCCAAATTGGATTCCTTTTATTTCTTTTTCTTTTCTGATTGCTGTGGCTAAAACTGCCAAAACTATGTTGAATAATAGTGGTTAGAATGGGCAACCTTGTCTTTTTCTTGATCTTAGTGGAAATGGTTTCAGTTTTTCACCATTGAGGACGATGTTGGTTGTGGGTTTGTCATATACGGCGTTTATTATGTTGAGGAAAGTTCCCTCTATATCTTCTTTCTGGAGGGTTTTTATCATAAATGGGTGTTGAATTTTGTTGAAAGCTTTCTCTGCATCTACTGAGATGATCATATGGTTTTTCTCCTTCAGTTTGTTAATATGGCGTATCACATTGATTGATTTGTGTATATTGAAGAATCCTTGCATTCTTTGGATAATCCCCTCTTGATCATAGTGTATGATCCTTTTATGTGCTGTTGGATTCTGTTTGCTAGTATTTTGTTGAGGATTTTTGCATCTATGTTCATCCATGATATTGATCTCTAGTTTTCTTTCTTTGTGACATCTTTGTCTGGTTTTGGTATCAGAGTGATGGTGGCTTCGTAGAATGAGTTTGGGAGTGTTCCTCCCTCTGCTATATTTTGGAAGAGTTTGAGAAGGATAGATGTTAGCTCTTCTCTAAATGTTTGATAGAATTCGCCTGTGAAGCCATCTGGTCCTGGGCTTTTGTTTGTTGGAAGAATTTTAATCACAGTTTCAATTTCAGTGCTTGTGATTGGTCTGTTCATATTTTCTATTTCTTCCTGGTTCAGTCTCAGAAGGTTGTGCATTTGTAATAATTTGTCCATTTCTTCCACATTGCCCATTTTATTGGCATATAGTTGCTTGTAGTAATCTCCCATGGTCCTTTGTATTTCTGCAGTGTCAGTTGTTACTTCTTTTTCATTTCTAATTCTATTGATTTGTCTTCTCCCTTTTGTTCTTGATCAGTCTGGCTAATGGTTGATCAATTTTGTTTACCTTCTCAAAGAACCAGCTTTTCGTTTTATTGATCTTTGTTATGGTTTCCTTCATTTTTTTTTCAGTTATTTCTGATCTGATCTTTATGAGTTCTTTCCTTCTGCTAACTTTGGGGGTTTTTTGTTCTTATTTCTCTACTTGCTTTAGGTGTAATATTTAGGTGTAATATTTTGAACATGTATAAATTTTCATTTTATTTTATTTCTACTGAGTTTATATGTCTTATTACTCCAGCATACACATACATATTGATTTATAAACTAAATTAATATGACTAATATAAATAGGGAAAAACAATAATATTTGAATGAAAATGAAATTGAAAAAATCAAACAAGTATAAAATCTTTCAAAACCAACAAAAATTCTGAATAAAAAGTCAAAAGAGATAATAAAAATTCTCAGTGATGTTTCAAAGGAAGTACTTTGTGGGATTCATTTCTTACCAAATAATCATTTTGCCAAAAAACCTTATCTAATTAAATAGTTTCTTATAAATTTCTTTCAGCTGAATTGCATGTCCTTATTTTGGAGCTGGAGAACATAAAACAGGGTAGTCAAGAGATTTGTGTCATAGGGTAAATTAAAAGGCATGCTTAATTCCAAATCTTGAGCATTGTATTAATAAAAACGTGCAGTTTTTCTAAAGCAGTGGAAAGCACTGAAGGTTTCATTGGATAGGAGAGCAACATCATAAATGTGATCTTTAAGTAAAATCACTGTTGGCATTGTGGTCAATGGACTGAAAGGGACAGAGTTAATTGAGCTGAAAACAAGTCTTGACGAGCAAAGACTCATTTGTGTTTTGCTTTATGTGTGAGACTCTAGTTTCAGGCTTGGTTTAATGCAACAGGGCATTTTTCCTGGAAAAGTTGTTTTCACACCAGAGGACTTTCCCAGTGGTACTTACAACCTTTCTAGCATCATTACACAAGGACACCGTCCAAAGAAAGGCATTCTCTTTCCCATTGATTTGTTTCATATGTTTGGATATTGACTACAGAGGTATGAGGGGTTTTATTTGAAAAACAATACAACTGCTGCTAAAACTCACTTGAAAAGAATTGCAACTCTGTAGACCCTGGAGTGTGTAAGTAGACAGTCTTCAGTTCCATTATTTCACCATTTTTATTGGAAGATTTCATTATGAAACCACCTGCTTAATATCTATCTTGAAGATATTGCAGCACTGCTCCTTATTATAGCGTTTCATTTTGGCTATTATCTGCTCAGAGTGGGAAATTAGTCTTTGGAGATACAAGTCCTCATTAGAAATTTAGTAAGGGAAAATATGTAACCTCTTTATTACAATCTATTCTGTGAAAGGAAAGCAGGTGCTATTAAGACCTTCAGTTTTAAGCTAATGTGGAGTAAGAAGCAGTGTTAATCACAGTGTGATCTCTGCACAAGCAACATGGGTACCTCATTGCAGCCCAAACCTCCTAAATCAGAGCCTGCATGTTAACGTGATGCCCACATGACCCAGAGCCAATTAGAGTGTAATAGCAACACCGTAGAGAACACACGAGGCACCTAAGCCCAGCGAGTGAGGTACATGGGTGTGCACTGTGCATGTGGGTATTCATAGGAGAAACTACACCCAACTTATCATACAAAATACAAATAAATATTTAATAATACTTATGTGTTGGGGATCTGTCCACTCTCTTCCTTTTCTCCTTTTCCCCCATCTCATTTGTTTCCTAACTAGTTAATACAGAGAATTCTGGCGAAGCCTTGTGTCTTTTTTCAGACTCTGTACTTTCCAAGGACAGGAGCAAACTGAAACGTCAATAAGATGATTGTTTTTCTAAATGATAGAAAACTAGTTTTTTTTTTAAACTAAATGGCAGTGAATGAGATCACATCCCATCAAAACAGCCACCTTCTCTTTGTGGCTTCTCCTTTTTTGCTCAGTATCACTAGGCAGGTCGGATGTCACAAGCTCTATACCTGACAATGCAGGTCCGTTTTATTATTACTTCACTTCTAGTCCTTCTAGTTGGTCCTCTTAAGACCATAAATCATAAATAAATTTTGTATTTATCCCCTGTGTTTTCTTTTATTGCACATGCCATTTTTCTGGTGTGTATAATAATATGCAATGGGGCTCTACAGCTTGTGCCATTGGTCTTTTCCTGTCCTTGGTAAATTCAAAAGTCTTTGCAGCTATATCTCCATTTTTAATCTAGGTGAAGGATAATGATAAAGGATTTAGAAGAGAAAGGCAAGGATAGACCTGGAATGACCCTTCCAGAGTAAATATATTGGCCCATGCCAAATATTTAAATCCCTACTTAATATTATTGTAATAGGGAAAAACAAATCTGGCTTTATATTAGATCTGTTCCTTTTATTTTAACCCTGTGCTTTGTTGCCTGTGCTTAGTCATGCTGGCTCTGCACCTTTTGTAAAAGAATGTTGCCTATAGTCTGAAATATACAGGATAGCCTGTTCTCAGGGCTCTGACCTTTAAGAGTCCATTCATATAGAGATAAAAAGTTGCAGAACAGAGTATAACATTCCTCTTGTTGGAGGTTTACAGGAATATCATGACCTGACCTATGGGGACAGCTGCCAGAAGAAAGGATTTTGACTCCAGAAAGTTTGTAACAACCAGCCATGCCCCTCCCTCACCTTGCCTTTAAAAGGACTTTGTTGAAACCCTTCTGAGAGTTAGGGGTTTTTGAGCACAAGCCACCGTCTCGTTGCATGGCCCTGCTTAAACATTTTTCTGCTCCAAACTCGGACGTTTTGGTTTGTTTGGCCTCACTGTGCATCAGGATAATGTCAGTAACATTATCTCAGCCATAGCTCTTGCCTTTCAAAATACCAGCCATCCATGAGATGATGTCCTGACCCAGAGAGGTTAATAATTCTTCACATGAGGTAGCTTTCTGGCTGTTAACATACCATGTAGGTGTTTTCAGCATGGTGTTGTAGGAAGATTCTGGGGGCTGGGGTGTGTCCTTGAGTCTAGTCTGTGGTACAAGGACACAGTCTCACTAGGTGCCTGCAGATAAGTCATCATCATCATCAATACCACCATCATTGTCAGACCCTAATATTAGGATCTTTCACATGACAGGTGGAAGAACTGAGTCAGCCAAGATGCCTAAAATATATGCTTCCTATCATTACTTATGGGATAAATGTGAGAATGAGACAAGATGCATGTGAACAGCCATGGACAGAGAGCATTGCCACTGTGATATTATCATTTGAAGGTTGCTTCACACTTACTCTCAATTACTAAAGATTGAGCTGTAAATAGATGTGATTAGGTTATTTGGCAAAATAAATACCTCTTTATGTAATCATTTGATAGCAGGGATAGTCTGAAGTAGGATTATAGCATTCTGTGACACATTTAAGACATATTTTAATTGAAGAATGACTGTAACGGAATGCCCAACCAGAGAAATCTCAAAAATCCTTTCGAATCTAAAATAGCAGCCAGTCACATATATACAATGGAATATTACTCAGCCATAAAATGAAACGAAATTGAGTTATTTGTAATGAGGTGGGTGGATCTAGAGACTATCATACAGAGTGAAGTAAGTCAGAAAGAGAAAGACAAATACCGTATGCTAACACATATATATGGAATCTAAAAAAAAGAAGAAAAAAAATGTTCCGAAGAATCTGGGGGCAGGACAGGAATAAAGACGCAGACGTAGAGGATGGACTTGAGGACATGGGGAGGGGGAAGGGTAAGCTGGGACGAAGTGAGAGAGTGGCATGGACATATATACACTACCAAACGTAAAATAGATAGCTAGTGGGAAGCAGCCACATAACACAGGGAGATCAGCTTGGTGCTTTGTGACCACCTAGAGGGGTGGGATAGGAAGGGTGGAAGGGAGACGCAAGAGGGAGGAGATATGGGGATGTATGTATATGTATAGCTGATTCACTTTGTTATACAGCAGAAACTAACACACCATTGTAAAGTAATTATACTCCAATAAAGATGTTAAAAATAAAATAAAATAAAATAAAATAGCAGCCAGTAGGTATTAGTAGATTTTAGTATTGTAAGAAAAACTGTCTTGGGTTTAGATGTGTGAGTTTTAAAGGGGTAAATTTCTCCTTACAGTATACCTCAGACTGTTAAAGTATTATACAGGACATATTTTGTAAAGTCATATCATTGACTTTTTCTGTTATCCGGGCTTGATAAAGCCTAGGAAATAACAATTAGATGACATTTGCTAACACTCAGATTATATCTACCATAATACCACCTCTCTCCACCATTGTAACTATGTGCTAACTGCCACTGTGTCCAAGTATATGAAGTCATAAATAAGCCCCAAGTGTTAAGCAAATACAAAAGCAGACATAACATTTTTCCCTGCATATGGGAACCATCTCTTATGAACTTAATTTCAATCAAGATAGGCAGTTTAAATTGTTTCTCGATTTCCTTTGTTAAGAAACTATTTATATTCTTAAAAACAAGCTTTCACTTGTGGTTCTTACATGGAAACAGTGGACAACTTAAACATTTTGCAAACTGGAGAGTTCTAGTACACATGTTTGTCTGAAGCATTTTTTGAGAGAAAGTGTATGAGGATTATAATAACTTTGGATATTTCAGGTGCTATAAAGATTAGTCTCCACATTCGGTCTCATGCTGGGCCTGCACTGACGTTATTAAGTTTGGGCAAATGTGTAGAGTGAGTGAAGGAAATGTTTGGAAATGGGCCATGCAGAAGGGGTGAGGAAAAGCCAGACATTTAGGCTACCCTGTTGCCATCAGCACTTCCTCAGTGCAAGGCTATTTAACGAACTTAGCATTTACAGATTTTTACTAGTGTCAAAATTTTGGAAGGCATCTTGTTTGAATATTCACACCGTTTTGCTTTTCTTACAAAAGAAGAAGAAAAGAATTGAAAGAGCATTTGCTACACCTCTGTATTGCCAGTACTTTATAGTAGCTGCAGTGTAGGACCTTATTTTTTGTTTATCTTTGCCTGTTTTTATGTTGTCCCTTAACTGAGCATAAGAATATTGTTTCTCTGACATGCAGAATTGTACTTTGATGGTCATTAAAAGTTTGGAAATGAGTGGTGTTTGGTATTAACCAGCTGTGGCCTTGAGTGATGAAATTCTAAAAATATGTAGTGTGCCTTCTCAAAAAGCATATGCCTTAAATATGTAGAAGTAATTAAACACATAAGACCAAACTTTAGGCAAAATTGGCCGAAGGTGCTGTAAGCATCCCGTTCTTGACTCGAGGGACTGTAGTACAGGAGCTGGAGACTTTGATATGTAAATGGAAATAATTGCATAACTATCAATTCTCAAATGAACAATAAAATAAAAACATTCCTATTTTATTTATTTAATTTTGTCTGTGTCAGGTCCTCGTTGCTGCACTCGGGCTTTCTCTCGTTGCGGCGAGCGGGGCCTACTCTTCGTTGCTGTGCACGGGCTTCTCATTGCAGTGGAGCACGGGCTCTAGGTGCGTGGGCTTCAGTAGGTGTGGCTCGCGGGCTCTAGAGCGCAGGCTCAGTAGTTCTGGCGCACGGGCTTAGTTGCTCCGCGGCATGTGGGATCTTCCTGGACCAGGGATCGAACCGTGTTCCCTGAATTGGCAGGCAGATTCTTATCTATTGCACCACCAGGGAAGCCCCTATTTTACATGCAGAAATAATAAAAATGAGCACATGCACACACCCAAAGAATGCCATAATTAGGTCAGATCTATTAAAGGAGTCTTAAGGATTTCAAGAAGGTTGATGCAAGACAGAAAAGAAAGTCAGTGACTATCACTGTGTATGTCTCCTGCCTAAATTCATTAACTACTTGTTATTTCACTCACTTTGTTGATCTTTCAAACGCCTTAGGAACCTAGAATCCCAAGAATTACAATAAGATAGCCAGTCATTACAGCTTTAAAACAAACAAATAAACAAACAAACATTCCTGGATACCTTAGTCAGTTAGAACATAGCCACTGACACCTGAGAAGATTCATAATTTATTCCAAGAATGAAAAACTTTTTATTATTACTAGCAGTGTTAGTATCACTATAATTGGAAAGAATAAGAATAGACCAGATAAAAATGTTTGCATTTTTTCCTTTGCCTGTGTTAAAACATAAAATTTATTCTTGAAACTCCCTGTAAAGAGTTTTTAGTGTATTCTATACTAATTTTAATGACTATGTTCTACCTTATGCCTATGTTTACATGGAACTTTTCATTTAAGTATTTTAATCAAAAATATTTATTTAGCATACTATCAGATGATGCAACAAAAAAAATACTACTTAGGCACAAGTAAATGTTTTTGTTTCTTTCCTGGAGAATGTATTGGAGTGACTCGGTTTTTGTCTTTTATGAAATTGTTTAAAAATATTTTCAAACATTAACTCATGGATTTTTTCTTTTAGCTTCAAAAAATATGGGGTCATTATATCAGCTCAGCAGATGTCAAACCTAAATTTCTCTTGTCATAATTGAAGCCTGTCTCCTCTTCCTCCTCGTTCACTGGGAAAAGAGAACAGCTGTTGGACATCACCCTCTTACAATAACTGTTTCCTCCTTAACTTTGTCTTTTTCAGTTCATTTGAAAACCTCAAGTCCTAATTTTCCTCATAGGTCCTATTATTCTTGCTAAAATTGTTGGATGTGATCTTAGAGTCACACTGCCATGGCCTCACATGTGGGGAGCCCCAAATTGAGAAGAGTTGCCTCAAAAACACCACATTTATCACAAAGGTATGGTTGCCTAGCTCATTTGCATAACATTTCAAGTAATTATGATAATACCATAGAGGAATGGTACATTACATTTACAGATTCCATGTGATTCTTTCCTTGTTTTTCACAATTTAGTAATTTTGTATTGCACTTCGTTTAAATTAGTTCTTCTTGTGACTTATGACCTAGATTAATTTAAGTATTTTTCAAATCATTCATTCTATCTTAGATTAGATTATTTGTAAGTAGAGGTCAGAACGAGTCATGGAACTATCTCAGTTTTCCTGAAGAGTTACCCTACTAATTCACTAAAGTCCTTGTTGGAGTCAGAATATATAGAAATAATGACATCTAGAGAAAAATTTGAAAATGGTGATATGTATCTACACATTTTCATGTACAAACATTGCAAAATGCGAGTAACTTTTGAAGCAATCTCTTTCTTCCCTCCTTACTCTCAAACTTCTGAATCTATTTTTATTCTATTTGTATTCATAGATGTTAACTGTATATATGCTATACATGTATGTATATGTAGATATGTATATATATACATACATATATATTATATATATATATATTTCAGCAGTTAAGAGCATGGGTTTTGAGTTTTACCTTTGGCATTTATTAACTCTCTGATACACATGAAGGTACTGAATATTTTTAAACCTCAGTCTCTTCATCTATAAAATGACAAAACCAAAGCTGACCACAATATCACAGGGTGGCTGTGGGAATTAAGTGGGCTGATACATTTGATACTTTGTAAAATATCTGACACACAATGAACATACAATATGTATTATCACTAGCACTGCAATTCTATTATTATTTTTATTATTATCATCATCCCCTGAGTGACATCACCACTGACATAGACTTCTCTGTTACACATTACTCATACTTTAGTTGTAATGTATTAGTGACCTTAGGAATATTTTAACATGACTGCTTTCCAATCCTGTATTTTTGTTGTTATTGTTTATTTGCTTGTTTAAATCTGTTAATGGCTGTTTACTCTCTTCTCACAAGCTGTATATTTACACTTGTGCTCTTTAAAGCATTACTTCTGTCTTGGTTTAACGTTTTTTGGTTACACTGCATCATTTGTCTTTATGTGGGTAATGTTTTTTTATGTTCGACAATCATAGAACACAGGAAGAAGACAATAACCATATAAAACAACTAATACAGGCTCAATGAAGCTCACAGTTGGAGGCTGGCTCTCCACAATATGTCTACTTTGTTTCTAAACAATAAACTTAGGCTGAGTATAGCTAGATTCCCCATGTAGAGAGGAACCCCGTTTCCTGTCTCCCTTGACATTTACACAGGAGCTACAAGGAGGCAGAGCCTCACTCAACAGAGTTGGAAAACTCTGGACTTTCAAGCTGACTCTGAAATCATGTTGGCAAGAGAAACACTTTCTATTTGGACAATGGCTCCCTAGAAAGTTTGCATATTAGTATTTATATCAGTGGAGGTCTTGGAGCCCACTTTGCTAAGCTTCTTCTTCTAGAGCTTCTGAGGAAGACTGTTAGGGTCATCCACTGGCTACACTGAGTCATCAATGATGATTATCTATTTGAGAAAATTGGAAATCTTAGTCCAGCAGAACTTAAAAAAAAATTCCAATATTTGTGTGCCTCACAGTTTTCCATGCTAATGAGTAATAATTAGAGTCAAATAGTTCCTATGGCAAAACCAATCATTTTACATTTAGCATGCAGGAGTGCTAATTATTAATAACCCAAAATGGAAAATTCAAGTGGGATACAGCTCCTATAAAGAATAAAATCTATAGGGCTTCCCTGGTGGCGCAGTGGTTGAGAGTCCACCTGCCGATGCAGGGGACACGGGTTCGTGCCCCGGTCCGGGAAGATCTCACATGCCATGAAGTGGCTGGGCCCGTGAGCCATGGCCGCTGAGCCTGCGCATCCGGAGCCTGTGCTCCGCAACGGGAGAGACCACAACAGTGAGAGGCCCGCGTACCGCAAAAAAAAAAAAAAAAAAAAGAATAAAATCTATAGACTATTATAATACTATACAATTACATAATAGTAATTTTAGTGAGGTATAGGCACTCTTGAATAGTCCTTCTTATGTTTAAACCTGATGTTAAGTAATAAGACATGTCGGTGAATGTCAATTTCAAAGTGTCTACATCCCAACTTGGCCTTGTTATTCTTTTCCATTATTACATACTCTTAATCTCTGAAAGAAACAGGGTTTTTCAGGAGAAACAGTATATTTGAGCCCTTTGGCAAGAAAATGCAAGATGTATTCAAGGAAAGAGGAAGTGGTTCCATTTGATTATAATTGGAGGCTTAGTAAGGAAGCCAATAGTGTGGGTTAGGAAGTTAGATTAGGTATAAATGATGCAAAATCTGGAAAGCCAAAACAAGGAATTAAAGTGTACTCTTTAGGCTAAGAATTTGAGCATAATAAGTACACTTTTATTTTATAAAACTTAAATTCATGAAATTTATTTTTTATATTTATTCTAGACAACATGGAAGACATAGAAAAGTATGCAGACTAAATTTTAAGGCAACAGAAAAATTTCAAAGTAGTATACTAGTTTATTTCTCTCTCCTCTCTTTTCTATAAAAGTATTTTTAAACACGATCAGGATAATACAGATTTTTTAAAAATTAAGATTAGTTTTTGAAAAGGTAATACATTATTAAGGTTTAAGATTCAAAAAGCACAAAAAAGGGTATACATTGAAAAGCTCCCTCTCAACTCTGTTCCCCGGCACCCAGTTCTGTCCCCCAAAGTGTCAATTCACTCACCCTCCCAGGCTGATCACAAGGACACATCCACACAAACACGTGTCCTTACCTGCTAGCAGATTTTTACTTTCTTTTGTACCATACCTTTTTCAACTAACAATGTATCTTAGAGATCATTCCACATCAGTATCCAGAGAGCTTTCTCATTTATCTAATGTTCATATGGAATCTTATTACATGAATATTTTGTAATTATTTAAATAGTACCTCTTTGATGGACTGTATTGACCAAAGAAGCTAGATGTTATTGCAGTAACAACGACAAAAATACCCAAGTCAGATGTGTATATAACAGAAGTTTAATCTGGGTATCTGACTCCATCTATTCCTTCCTCCAAGGACTGAGTTGAAAGCCTCTACCATTTAAAAATAAATAAGTGACAAATCTCAAGGTTAAGTTCTTACATACCTTTGCTGGTTTTCTGTCTACTAGTTCTATCTATTACTGAGAGAGGAGTGTTGAAGTCTTCAACTAGAGACTAAAATCTTTAATTCTCCTTTCAGTTCCATCAGTTTTGGTTTTATGTCAAAGCTCTTTAGTTATGTGCTTGCATTACTTTTCTATTGCTCATAACAAATTACCACAAACTTAGTGGCTTCAATCAACTTCATTTATTACCTCAGGGTTCTGGAGGCAGGAGTCCAGGAGGGCTTGACTTGGTTCCAAAGAGAAGGGAAGGAATGGTCAAGTCACCACAAGTTTGGTGATACTCTGAATTCTAGGGCGTTTCCTCTGCCCATCTGGTGTGTCCACTTTTCGTAGTCCTCCAAGTGTGGCACATTCAACCTGTGCAGGTTTTATAGTTGTTCTCAGGGAAGGAGACAGGGTGGCGTGTGTTTACTCCCACTGCACCCAGACCCAGAACCCCCAACTTGGGGTTCTTAAATATAAATGATGGAAGTTGACTCTGGCAGTTTCTTGTTTTTAGGTTATTGGATAACATAAGGAATTGGGAGTGTTGAAGATTGACTCTAGAGGCCATGCTCCAGTGACAATGCTGCTAATTCCGTCACAGAACCTGCTTAACCAGGGAACAGCTTAGCAGGGAACAGAAATTCGGGTTTTCCACAATGGCTACTGCTGCCAGTAGGAAGTCAATCTCCATATCCAGAACCCAAACCAGTGTTCATCTTCATCTCCAATGTTTTCTTGCTCAAGCCACTCATTCTAAATCCAAGCCTCTCATAGGTGAATCTAATTTATGAAAATCATGTCACACACCTTTATGTGCAAATCAAGTCCCATGCCTGTATTTTTAACACTAAAAGGCCATGGAAGTGAGTTCTATGGGTACTGCCTCATGGAGGGAAATCCCTTCGGCACACTGAGGATGTTCAAAACGTGTTGGGCAACGAGGAAATGTAATAAATGTCTACTGCATTTTGAATATATTGTATAAAGCAAAAGAAACTTTGATCCTGCCTTATTTACTAACACTGTGTAATCAATTTTGCTGATAAAAGTACTAATGTGTTTTGTATACCTAGAAGGTTTAATGAAATTAACTGGTATTTTTAAGTGCTTTTATTGTGACATTGACCATAGATTGATGAGAAAAACATTATATAGATACTGGTACTATTGTGCTTAAGAATTCATAATGTCACGTTTCCATTATAGGACTGTGCTATAAACAAACACACACACACACTGGATTCTTGCCCTCTGTAGTATTTACATCTTAACGTGTAGTGGTTAAGAGCACAGACTTTGAAGTGAAAAAAGCCTGCCTTGTACCCTCTCCTGTTACTCAATAGCTGAGCAATCTTGGGCAAGTTAACTTCTCTGCCCCCATGCTTTGTATTTGTAAAATGAGGGTGATAATGTCAGTTCCAAGCTCATAGAATTACTGAGAGGATGAATGGAGATCAATGTAAAGCCTGGTACATAGTAAATGTTCAGTAAATTTTAGTTATGCTTAATATTATGAATGCTTTTTCTTTGATATGATAATAAAATGTATTCATTTTATCTCCTAAGATACTCAAAGAATCTTCAATGCCGAGTAAAATGAAAGTATCTGTTTGCAACAAGTGGATATTTTTTGATTCATTATGTACTCTTAGTAAGTGAGTAGAAATAAATTGAAAGGCTTCTAAATGTTAAACAGGTCCACCTTCTTGTATATTGTGGTCTTAGCAGGTAGCTGGAATCTGGACTATCTCTGCTGGAAACCCTTATGCTTATCTTCAAACAGAAGTCACAGGGCTCTTCAAAGTTAAGAAGTCAGGGCAAAGGTCAATGGAAACTCAGCTCATGATTATTATAACCTAGTCTGTATAAGCACATCATGTACAGAAGTCCAAACTTTTGAAAAATATTGTGAATGTTTTTTGGCTTCTGTGGCTAATGTTATGATAAAAGAGACTCGACTGCAATGTCTTTTGGTCCTTCCTCCCTGTCTGTTTAAGGGTGTTCCATGCAGCTTTGGCAAATAATGTTTCCAAAATTTTGAAATGTTTAACTGGTGCAGCTTTCTGAACTGGCTGACTCCCATGCAGTAAGATTTATTTCCTTTCGGTATAAATCAAACGTTTAAGATGATAGCTCAGAGAAGATAATTGAGATTTTATTGCTTTGGAAAGAATATCTGTGTGAGTCCTTCATACTCTGTTAGAAAATATTAACAGAAAATTAATGAATCCTGCTGTGAATCTGTGATAATTTGTGGCCTGGTCTCCCATAATAAAAAAATAAAACTCTAATCTTTACTAAGCTTTAACATGTAACATTAGATGTAACATGTAGGTTTTATTTTTTTCTTTCACATGGCAACAAGCGAAAAAAAGAATGTAAGTGTTTTTGCTTAAGGTCTTAGAAAAAGTGCCTCCCCTGACTAACTCAGAAAAAGTACCTCCCCTGACTAACTCAGGCACTTCGGAAAGACCACTGATTTCTGATACTTTGAGTGGATAAAATGTGGTTTTCCATGAAGAGGGTTAACTTATTACTGAGGACCCTGTGGATTAATTCTTGAAATGGGATCCTATTTCTGGCATATTGCAGAGTTTCGTTAATGCTGGGCTTAGGCCCTATTTGTAAAAATTATTTTCATGGCTGGGTCACGTTTGTTCCATTACTTTTTAGCATACAATTGGGGCTGCAGAGTCTCTAATTGTTTCAGAACCAAAGAAGAGGGTTTACAAAAGTGTGTTCCTGTGGAGGGAAAGCTTGGGAGCTGAGAATTTATGAGCATAGGGGTTCCCTTCTCTATGTTCTGTCATTGTCAGAAGCGTATGTTCTTGCCAAGGGAGCAGTAGATTCTTGTATGGATATTGTGGGGCCATGTGGCCCTTCCTGTAGGTTTCGGATTTACGGATTTGTCCAACTTCATAGTGGCTGTATTACATTGTTTTGTCTTTATAATAAAAAAAAAATTTATTGAAGAATAATTCACTTACAACGTTGTGTTAGTTTCAGGTGTACAGCACAGTGATTCAACTATACATACATATATGTCTATTTTTTTTCAGATTCTTTTCCCTTATAGATTATTCCAAAATATTGAATATAGTTATAGTTCCTTATGCTATAAAATATAAACTAGAGCGCAGGAAAATAGACATTTCAATGATACTTTCCATTGATTTACCAAATTTTAGAGTAGGTTACATCGAGGATTTTTAACAATGATTTCAAAAACTTCCTCCTGTAACTAGATCAGTTCACAGGACGATCTTTTGCACCACAGCTGAAATTTGAGACAGATGACTTTTCAGTAATGTTTTAATTCCAGTTAAAAGCTCAAGAGGATTTCCCAAGAAGAACAAAAGGAAGGGTTTGGAGCTGACTTGGATGAGAAAGCAACTTCTCCAGCTGCAAAATTGTTGCATGGGGGAAGCAGACAGATCATGTGCTAGTGAAATTAGCAAGAAAGGGGAACCCCTTGTTTCTGCCCTGGAATCTCCTCCTAAATCTTATATTCCCCAGTCAACTGTAATCTGACTACCATTTCCCTGTCCACAACATAAAGGAACAGCCTAATTAGGAAAATGTGCATACTTGAAAATTACCTTGTAGCTGCTGTGATGAATTAAAACATCAATGACTCAACCAGGGAGTATATTCTTACTTTATGGTCACAACCTTATTTGGAGTAAATCACATCACCTAATTATTATCCACCATACTTTTCAGTTTCTATTTAAGAAGATAACAGTTTGCTTCTAAAAATCAAACCAAAAACATCGAAAAGATTGCCCATGAAGGCAAAATTAAAATTTTCTTGCATGATTTAGATACACGTCTATCCCCTTAACATAGAGATGTAAAACCATGCAGTAGGCAGCTCCTAAACAGCCTGAACGATTTCCATTTCCTTGTATTCATACTCTTGTATAATCCCTTCCATTTGAGTATGGTCTAAACTTATTCACTCACTTCTAAAGAATTGTATATGGTAGAAGGAATAGAGTGACACTTCTAAGTTTTGCTTATTTAAAGGATCATGACTTTTTCTTGGTCTCTCTCTCTCTCTCTGATCACTCACTCTGGGAGAGGCCAGCTGCTATGTAGGTGAGGAGTTGCTATGTGTGTGGAGAGGCCAACGTAGAAAAGGACTGAGGGCGGCCAACTATGATATAAGTGAGCTTGGAAGTGAATCCTTAGTGCTAATGAAGTTTTGAGATGACTACAGTCTGGCTAGTAATTTGTATTGATTCATGAGAGACCTTGAGCCAGAGGCATTCACCTAAGTTTCATCCAGATCCTAACTCACAGAAATTTGTACATAAAAGTTAATTCTTCTAAGGCTCCAAGTTTGGGGGTAATTTGTTACCTGACCATAATAGATAGCTAAATCAAAATATTTCAGTTGATTGTTTAAAAATGTAACATTTTACTTAATAGACATAGCTTTGATAGTATATTCACTAATGCATATCTGCACATATGTAATTCATCTCTGTCGATATTTGAAAAGTAAGTTTCTCTCTCATCCTTTGCTCCCCATTCTCCAGTGCCCTTTCCAAGAAGTAACCACTGTTACTGTTTCATGTATCCATCTGAAGACAGTCAATACATGGATAAATAAGTATGGTTATACATCTTTCAAAAATACATAGTAGCCATCCACATAACTATTATACCTGTTGCTTTCCAGGTTAGAGACATGTTTTAGAATCAAGTTATCAATTGCCTTATTGTTTTTAATGGCTACATGCCATAATTCATCCATCAAATTCCCAACTGATGAACATTTTGGTTTATAGTATTTTGCTATCACAAACAATGCTAAAATGAACATCTTGTATTTATGCCTATAGGATAACATTTTCAAAAAGTGGAATTGCTATGTCCAAAGATTTTTAAAAAATTTTAGTTTAGATAGATGTTGCCCAGCTTTCCTCTTTGAACTTTGTTTCAGTTTACACTCCCACCAACAATGTAAGACAATGGTCACTTCCCCACACGTTTATTAACATGGTTCTCCAACTTTTATCTTTGTCAGTCTCAAAGTCTAAATAAATAAGTTCTTAAGATCTAATATTAATTACAAGTGTGGTTGAACATCTCCCAAGATATTTAAAAACCCTCTGTATTTCCTTTCCTATGAACTGTGTATTTATATTCTTTCCCCATTTTAAAAAATCAGATCTCTGACTTTTTTCTTTGTGATTTATAGAAGCATTTCTTATTTAAGGACATCAGTCTTTTATCTATTTTATATGTTCAAAGTTTTTGCCCCATTGGCTATTTGTTTTTCTATTATTATTATTTTTTTTGTGTGTGTGTAAGTGGACATGGAATTTTGAGATAACTGAACCAGTCATCAAAAGATGATTAATGGGAGTTCATCTGTACTTAGATCACTTTGTGTTTATTGAGGGCCACCTACAAAGTGTCAGCAGAAGGCTCTATGGATGAACAAGGATGAGTCACTTTCCTTTGGTGATATCACTTGTGCAGGGGCATAGAAAAAACTTCAGGGAAGTGCTGTAGTTAGCGTTTCATTTTGAAGAAGCCACAACCATAACAAAGACAAAACTGTTCAGCAGATCGAGGGGGAGGAAGGCAACTGAAGGGACCTGGGCAAATTTAAAAAATAGAAAAAAAGTAAAAGCAATGTGAGAGGCATTAAGTACACTGGTTTTGTCCCCGACTTTCTGAAATGGCAGACAGAATGCCGAACTACTTGTTAATTATGTAACTAAACTTACATAACTACTTACTAAATACTTACTAAATATTTGTTAGTCATTCAGGTATGTCAGGTGCATTATTCAGAATTCAGTTCACTAACCAGCTGTTCAATTGACTCCTTCCTGAATTGGGGGGAGGGTCTAGCCTGGATGAAAACACTAAAGGATGCATTTACTTTTTTTTTTTTTTTTTTTTTTTTTTTTTTTTTGCGGTACGCGGGCCTCTCACTGTTGTGTGGCCTCTCCCGTTGCGGAGCACAGGCTCCGGACGCGCAGGCTCAGAGGCCATAGCTCACGGGCCCAGCTGCTCCACTGCATGTGGGATCTTCCCGGACTGGGGCATGAACCTGTGTCCCCTGCATCAGCAGGCGGACTCTCAACCACTGCGCCACCAGGGAAGTGGCCCGGATGCATTTATTTTGAAGTAGCTTTGCCCCTCTATGACATTGGTACCATAATACCCTGTGAATGTAGTGTATTAAATGAATTGTGAATTCTGCAGCCCTCTGTCATGTGGTCAGAGAGTGATATTTCCAAAATATAAAGAGAGATTAGTAACTATATGATCTTACAGCTACATTATAAACTGCCACATCTCTGAGAAATGTTTTGGTAACTTTATGCCTGGAGGGTACTGTGGGGTCATTTACCTCTCAGTTGTATTGAGGAAGGATTATCTGGTACCTACACAGCATAAAGTGAAGAGTGAAGATCCATGCTGTGGAACTTCAGGCAAATTCACTGTTTTATAAGAAAATCAACATCCCAGAAAATGTAAAAAATGTAAATATATCAGTAAACCAGTCAATGAAAAATTATACTTCATGTACACCTCTTGAACAGAGGAAGAAAGAATATGATAGATATCTGAAAGGTACGGAAAATCACCAGCTTCTAATTGCATTTCCTTCCCTTCTCAGTTACTTGCCAACCACCAATTAAGCAATTACACCAGTTATTTTCTTTAGCATTCACTTTGACGTCTAAGACATATGTTTCTGATTCTACTTCTGTAGACTGGGTTGCCCCCTTAGAGAGAAGGAGAGAGAAAGAGAGACAGACAGAGAGACAGAGAGAGAGCGAGAAAGAGAGAATAGATTCACAGGTTTTCATTCCTGAGAGTCTTTGAGTCTGTAATTGAGACAATATCCAATGAAATCATACACTGTTTCAGTTAGGTGTATCATATAATTCTATTGCATTATTCATTTAACAAATAGCCATTTGCCCTTCCCTGCTCCCACTCTCTATTTTTTTTCTGTATTCTCTCTCTCAAGGAATGACATCTCCAACCAGTCAATTACATAAGCCCGAAATATGGAAGTAACCCTTAACATGACTCTCTCTCTCACCACCTATATCCTCCCATGAGTGATAGATTATTTCTCCCAAATATTCCTTGTATCTCTCCACTTCTCTTCATTTCCCCTCATATCACTCAAGTTCAATCTACTATATGAATACATATTTTATTTTATATATTATAATAAATGGTATATATATGTGCCATTTTCTTTATCTATTCATCTTTTTTTTTTTTTTTTTTTTGGGTTCGCGGGCCTCTCACTGTTGTGGCCTCTCCCGTTGCAGAGCACAGGCTCCGGACACGCAGGCTTAGAGGCCATGGCTCACAGGCCCAGCTGCTCTGCGACATGTGGGATCTTCCCGGACCGGGGCACGAACCTGTGTCCCCTGCATCGGCAGGCGGACTCTCAACCACCGCGCCACAAGGGAATCCCTCTATTCATCTATTAATGGAGACTTAGGCTGTTTCCATATCTTGGCTAGTGTGAATAATTCAACAGTGTACATGGGAATGCAAATATCTCTTCAAAATTTTTATTTCCTTTGTATATAAACCCAGAAGTGGGATTGCTGGATTATATGGTAGCTCTATTTTTAATTTTTTGAGAAAAATCTATACTTTTTCCCATAATGGCTGTACCAGTTCATATTCCCACCAACAGTGCACAAGGATTTCCTTTTCTCCACATCCTTCCCAACACTTGTTATCTTTTGTCTTTTGGGTAATAGACCTTCTAACAGGTGTGAGGTGATATCTCATTGTAGTTTTGATTTGCATTTCTGTGATCATTAGTGATATTGAGCGATTTTCATATACGTGTTGGCCATTTGTATGTCTTTTTTTTTGATGTCCATTCAAGTCATCTGCCCATTTTTTAATTTTTTTTTTTTTTTGCTATTGAGTTGTTCAAGTTCCTTGTTTATTTTAGATATTAACTTCTTATCAGATGTATGGTTTGCACATATTTTCTTTCATTCCATGGTTGGCTCTTAACTCGATTATTTCCTTTGCTGTGCAGAAGGCTTTTAGTTTGATGCAATCCAACTTGTCCATTTTTTCTTTTGTTGCCTGTGTTTCTGGGGTCATATTCAAAAAGCCATTGCTCAGACCAATGTCAAGGAGATTTTTCCCTGTTTTCTTCATAGTGAAAACTATGAAATTAGTTTCATAGTTTCAGGTCTAACACTTATGTCTTTAATCCATTTTGTGTTGATTTTTATAAATGGTATGAGATAAGGATCCCAGTTCATTCTCCTGCATATCGATATCCAGTTTTCCCAACACTGTTGAACAGACTGCCATTTCCCTATTGTATGTTCTTGGCACTCTTGTTACAGATTTCTTGACTGTAAATGCATGCATTTATTTATTTATGGGCTCTCTATTATGTTTCATTGGTCTATATGGGTGTTTTGATGCCAGTATGATACTGTTTTGATTACTATAACTTTGTAATATATTTTGAAGACGGAATGTAACCCCTCCAGCTTTGTTCTTCTTGCTTAAAGTATCTTTGGCTATTTGGAGTCTTCTGTGGTTCCATATGAATTTTAGGATTTTTTTTCTATTTCTTTGAAAAAATGGCACTGGAATTTTGATAGGGATTGGATTGAATCTGCAGATCACTTTGGGTATTATGGACATTTTTACTATATGAATTCTGCCAATTCATAAACATGGGGTATTTTTCCCTGTATTTGTATCTTCTTAAATTTCTTTCATCAGTGTTTTATGGGTTTCAGTGTATAGATCTTTCACATCCTTGGTTAAATTTATTCCTAAGTCATACTCAACAGTGAAAAGCTGAAAGCTTCTCCTCTAGGATCAGGAACAAGTCAAGGATGTTCCCTCTCACCACTTCTCTTCAACATATAGCGGAATTCCTAGCCAGAGCAATTAGACAAGGAAAAAAGAAAGCATCCAAATTAGAAAAGAAGAGGTAAAATTGTCTCTGCTTGCAGATGACATGATATTATATACAGAAAATCCTAAAGACTCCAGACACAAAGACACACAAAACTGTTAGAACTAATAAGCAAATTCGGTAAAGTTGTAAATACAAAATCAAAAATACAAAAATCAGTAGCATTTTATACACTTGCAGTAAACTCTTTGAAAAAGAAATTAAGAAAACAATGTCATTTACAATTGCAACAGCCTTTTAACTGTTCTCCCTCAACCCGCTTACAAGTTGCCTCCTACTCTTTTTCATCCCACAGAAACCAGAGTAATATTTTTAAGTTTAAGTCAAGTTGTGTCATTTCTCTACTCAGAAAATTCTAGTAGATGAACTAATAGATGAATTAATTGTTTGCTACTAAGTCATTGTCCTGTTAGTAATAGTATCAGTGGTAGTAAAATGTTATCAGTAAAAGTAGTGATGGTAGTGCTCATGCCAGTGATAAAAATGTTGTTGTAACCTAAATGCCCATCATCGGATGAATGGATAAAGAAGACGTGGCACATATATACAATGGAATATTACTCAGCCATAAAAAGAAACGAAATTGAGCTATTTGTAATGAGGTGGATAGACCTAGAGTCTGTCATACAGAGTGAAGTAAGTCAGAAAGAGAAAGACAAATATCGTATGCTAACACATATATATGGAATTTAAGAAAAAAAAATGTCATGAAGAACCTAGGGGTAAGAGAGGAATAAAGACACAGACCTACTAGGGAACGGACCTGAGGATATGGGGAGGGGGAAGGGTGAGCTGTGACAAAGCGAGAGCGAGGCATGGACATATATACACTACCAAAGGTAAGGTAGATAGGTAGTGGGAAGCAGCCGCATAGCACAGGGAGATCAGCTGGGTGCTTTGTGACCACCTGGAGGGGTGGGATAGGGAGGGTGGGAGGGAGGGAGATGCAAGAGGGAAGAGATATGGGAACATATGTATATGTATAACTGATTCACTTTGTTATAAAGCAGAAACTAACACACCATTGTAAAGCAATTATACCCCAATAAAGATGTCAAAAAAAAAACTCAAAAAAAAATGTTGCTAGTGGTAATAACCACTAGTATTTAGTGAGATTGCACTATATGTCAGGCACATGAATTATTTAATCCAATCACTCAACTATCCTTTCAGTAGGTAAAATTAGCATTTCATGAGTAAGAAAACAAGCAAAGAAAGTTTAAATAATTATTACTAATTACAATTAGAATTTACAGAGCAATTACATATGAACTGAAAAAAATAGTCTTTATCTTTCAGATGTAAATATTATTTCAGAGTTCACTTGGGCTGCTAGGAAACACAGATTTAGAATAGTGGCTCATCTTTAACAATATTTAGGACTGTATGGTATAAATTTAGTGTTTATTATACTCCTGGCTTTATTTTCCTGTTCTTATTTTCCATTTATTTTAATTTCCTAAACCCTTTAATCAATCTGTTTTACTGTATATACTTTCGAAAACTACTAGGCTACCTAAAAAAAAAAAAAAAAAAAAAGGTCAGGGATACATCAAAATAAATTTTTCCCTTGCCCTATTTCTTGTCATTTGTAGAAGAACCTGTAGATTAGGCAGGCTTACCACCTACACTTTACATATGAAGAAATAAAGTTTTCAAGAAGTTCACGATAATAGTTCAAGATAATAACAGTTGAAAATGAAAAATCCAGGACTCAATTCAGATTGAACTTTTCTTTTTTTTTTACTTTGTTGTTTTATTTTGTTTTGAGGTTTACTTTTCTGGTATTGAACTGCTCTTTGTCATTTAAGTTAGTTTGGCAAATATTGATAAACTTTTTCTCAATGGGATGAAATTCCTGTTTCTAAAATGTCTTTATTTCTAATTTCTAGTATCACTTTGTCCTACTCTATACTCCTAACCAAACTGTAGTAAAATGATCAAGATTGCAATGTTGACATAATTGTATCAGTTTTAGGCATTGAATTCTAGAGCCAAAGTCATTTAGAGCACGTGAAGATGAGGTTTGTAGTTCCAACGTTTGGCTGTAGTATGGGTAAAATAAATGATGCTTTGGGCAGCCACTGGGCAATCTTCCCTGTATACCTTCTCACTGACCTTTGCCTTGAACTCACAAACCCACTGTCGTGACAAATGGTTTACTCTCAATTCTCTACTGGGTAATTTTGTCAACAACGTTGTACATTTATGTATGTGTGCACATCAAATTGTAGAAGAAAGACCAGTGGGCATATGTGTCATTTTAATATTTATCCCGTGCTTCATTATTCCAGGAGAAATACAGAAAACTAGATCATCAGATGTCGTCTCTACTCAGATAACCATTTACTAGTTCTCCGGCTGAAACATTTAAATGAGTATTAACAGAGATGTTCAGAGAAGAGAAGAAATGTCTTGAATGTGTATATTTCAAAAAGAGAATCATCTCTTTGTTTTTATTTTTCAATTGACTTTTTAAAAGTCACTTTTCAAATGTGTTTTTTGTGGGAGAAGTAATTTTATTATCACACGTCTTTCAACTTTTGAGGGACAATTGAATTGGGGTTTTAAAAGTTTGTATCACGGCAGGAGGCTTCTTACAGCATCCCTCACCCCAGGGAGTCTGTCAGACATGAGTAATGGTGCCAGGAACCCTCTTCCATCCACCTTCTTATACAGCACTTTTTTCCTTTTATTAAATTTGTTAAACAGTTCATCACCTTGGTCTCTAAACTTTCTTTCTTTACTATTGCACAGATTTTTAAATGATACTATTTGGTCTGCAATTGTTATGAGAAAAATACCTGGGGGACCTGGTGTGAATACAAGGCACCTCTTGGTTTGAACTCTCTAGAGGCATATTATTATTCACATGTTAGTTTAACACATCCCCACAGGCAACAACTCATTGCTTAAACTTAAGAAATATGAATCCTTACACTATGCCATAAGCTATTTAGCTTACCAGCAATTGAGTTGAAAAGATTTAGGTTGTGAGTCCAGCTGTAACACCGGAAACAAAGCATTTATAGTAAGAAGGACATATGGAAATTCAAGAGAGCTACCAAAGGCAAAGCCAGGAAACTTCGACCGTCTGTTCTCAGTGAGAACGTGTTACTATAAGTTGGACTCATTCTTCATATTATCCTTCAAAGTTCTATTGCTATCTCTACTGAATTCCATCCGGATCTCTATCTGAAGATTCATGTGTCTGCTATGCCTCATATTTATAGAATATTATCGATACAACAACCTTTTAGAAATGCTCAAAATGTCTATTTCTAATTTCGAATATTTTTGACCAATCCTTGCTTATATCTCCCTTGGAGATGGTCTCAGTTTTATTAACGTGTGAGTAGGTTCTGTAACACATCCTGAGTCATATTACTGATTGGTTTTGAAGGTGAAAAACACATCCTAAAAGCCAGTGCTTCCCTTGATGATGAGATTTGCAGTTTCAGCATTTCAGAGTGGAGTCTGGATCTATCCAGTGGTTCAGTGCACTGTGGAAGAACTTCTGGGTGCCTCCAGTAGTTGAACATCTGGGTCAGATGGCAGGAAATGCTAGCAGACAAGCCAGCTTCCCAGAGTAGCTTCTGTGCTCCATTCTCTTGGCTACAACAATTCTCTAAAACTTTAACTCTGCTCCTCTGGTCACATTCTTTATGACACATCACCATATCTCTGTGTTCAGGGTCAAAAAACTGAGACAAAGAATTTTTCATTCAGAGTTTCTGCCCTGACACTAGAGCCCCCTTTATTCTACCCCTGCCACGTTCCCCTAGAGATGAGTAAAGATGAAATACTGCTTTTGATGCCTGGCAGAGAATTCAAAGTGATGGACCTTCTCCGCAAACGTAAGCAAAAGTGAAAATTGACCTTCTGTAAAAATGGCATCTAACTGACAGCTAGTATGCATTTTTGGAAAGAAGGTACATAGTCTTAGTAATTTGATATGATTGTCAATTCAACCACAGAAAATTAAATAAAATATATATGAAATTCAGTTCCTTTTTTTCAGCTAGTATATTCCACTAAAATGGAGTGTTTCTCACCGAGGACACTTAGCTAGGCTTGGAACATCTGTTCTTCATCATATGTAACTTCTAGAGAACTTGCCTAGCTCTCTGATTTCTGATGTTGCAGACTAAGTTATGGGCTGGCCTTTACCTAATCAGTGTTTCCCTTAGCTGTGTAATTATGTGAATTCAAAGCTAGGTCTCCGTTGTCTGTTTAGCTTTCTATTGCACGTGGATGGAAAGAGAAAATTTACATGGAAAAAAGTTCCACATATAGTTCAATTCTTCTATTTTTGTTGTCAGGGCATACAATTTTTTTCTGTAAATTACAGCTCTCCAGAATGATGTGACTACACATGTATTAGAATCAGATCATTTTGTCTATCCAGATGATATAGTTTTAAGTGTTTTGTCTAGGTCAGTTTATTTCCAGTTTGTAGGAACATCTAACTATCCCTTAGGGAGGGTTTGAGTTATTGCATTCGGAGGTTTGTTTACTTGGAGACTCAGGATATGTGTGCCTTAAAGATGATAAACCGTCTCAGTTATTTTTAGAATATGTAGAAATCGTCATCTCCAAATTACTTTCATGTGATGCAATTTTCCACCCTCATATTAAACAGTGTTTGATTGTATTCACAAAAGGCCCCATTAGGTGGTGAGCAAGAGAAGTAAAACATATTCTAGGGACTAAAATGATCTTCCAAGATATCTTCCTTTTTCCAGGGTAAGAACTATGTACCACAAATGGATGTGAATTTACTTGGAGTGTCATGAGGGTTACTACTATTTCAACCAAGTAAGGTTTTGGAATTCAGGAGAGGTCTCAACAGAGTGATCTACTTAGGAAGGAGCTCTGATGCGTTTCCCTTCATTATCACAGACATTTGGCTGCAGGAATGTTGGGCAGAATCATCTTAGTTATTTTAGAAATGTCATTGATCACTTCTGGCTATGTGGATTAAGATGTTCCAAGTCATTTCTCCAATTCCTCTTTGTCTTAAATTCCTGCTGGGTTCGCAGTAGTAACCTTGAGGAAAGAGTGCTAAAGTCAAGTGGCAAAACCTTACTCAGGGATTCTGAGGTTTCAGACATAAAGCTACTCTGTTATCTCCCTTTCCTTCCTATTTCTTTTACTCTTGCTGGCTGTTGTAGCCAAACAGATGTTTCAGCAAACATTGAGCAGACACACACACACACACACACACACACACACACACACACACACATTTTCAGTAAAATCTATATCTATATATCTATCAATTTTATTATATCTGTCATCTGGCTAATGGCCTCCCTACTTTCAACTGCTGGTTGACACTTAATCCAGGATGCCCTGTTCTGAGTCTCACTCATCAACTTTGCTTTCTGTCTTTGACAAGGAGGCTTCAATGCTGTTTTTAGCAAACATTTCACCTTCTTTCAGGTAAAAAAAAGTGATGGTAAAACTTTAGACAAAAAAATTAAAAATTTAATTCTTTCATAAGTGTGAAAGTGTTGACAGTAATAATATACGAGACTACATTACTGATTTGAGTGTAATATTTGCTAAAAGGCAGGCTGAAGCAATTGTCAAAGCTAGATGTTTTGAGATTTGCAAATTTCTTTGGAAGATATTTTCAACACCTGAGGAAACTGGCTTAGAAGAAAAACAATTTTTTGGCACTTTTATCTCTCCTTGCCGAAATCCAGTCACCAAAGTTTGGCCAAAATACAATGTTAATGTTTTTAGATTTCTACATTCCTCATCACTTCTCATTGCCCATAGTTTAATGAGTCCTTTCAGAGTTTTTCAATGATTATTCTTGCTATAAAATTGTAATCTCTTTGGTCTGTTCTGCTCACCAACATTGACTTACTTTTTCTAAAAACACTATTTGCTTGCATCACTTTATTTTTTTTTATATCTATTCTTTGCATCACTTTATCTTGCTTAAAAACCAAGTTGTTCCCTGAGCCTGCTGTATGAAGGTTGAATTTTTCAGATTAACATTAATGTTTTTTTTTTTGGCATAATATCATTCCTCAATAGTTTCCTGACCTCATTTTCCATCTTTTCATACATCTACCTTCTACTTGCATTCAATTGGTTTCTTCATTGTTTCATGGTCATCATTCTCATTTTGACTTTTATTCCTAAATTATACTCATTTATGTACTTGGAATTCTCTCTTTGATTATTTAAACACACCCTTCTTCTGAGGCTACGTATTTCTCTTCCATGAACAATTAATGACTAGACAAACTCATTTTGGCCTACTCATTTTTTTGATTCCTGTAACTCAAGGGCACACTTAACCATATATTAGACCATAGACATTCTCATATTTACATTGGTGGTTTTGACCTTTGCAAGATCACAAAAGTCCATGTAATTTTTCCATGTAACTTGGTGAGGCAGACCTCTGAATCATACAGGTTTGAGGCTGGTGTGGGCTAGTGAGTCACTTACTCGTCAGCAAACTGGCCGATACCTTAGTCCTTTGCTTTATATTCACATTACAGTCTTTTGTAGAGTAATAAAATTTAACACCCCCCAAATGCAAATCCTTGCCAATACAGAGATTCAAACAGGACTCTAGATGATCCTCTCAGAGATGGCGAGGACTTTGTGCTTTATGTGGCTTCCTCTTTGCTTCTGTATAGATATGTGGTCTGCCCAGCCAGTCAATAAAATTCACAGGAGAATGAACTATTCCAGAAATCTCTAGAAGGGTCCAAGGAAGAATACAATAATACCTTTACTAAACCAAAATGTATTGATTACCTACCAGACATGGTACCTGTTACTGTATTTTACTCATGCTCAGGACCTCAGCATCCCCTGTGATATGACATATGCTATCATGTAAATATGTACAAAATTCACCTGTCTCTCAATTGATGTGTTGAATAGGTCCCTTAGAAAGAAAGTTAGTACATCCAAAAAACTTAAACTGACATGACTTTATCATAAAAATCTAAAATGGAACAAGAAATCTATTCTGTTAGTTTGATCCAAAATGTGAGGCTTGCTTTTCTGATATTTTATGCAGAAGAAAAATAAAATTTCAATTAATGAATTACATATATTATAGAGAGCTTTATTTAAAATTTAAATATAGATAATAATTATTAGTTAATAAAAACTACATATATAACATAAACATATTAAAATATGTTCATTCAATTAATAAAGATGCAGTGGTTATGCCCTGATTAATTTAGCTTATTATGACTAGCTATGTTATTTGCCATTTTCTCTCAGTATAAAAATTCTTACATATGATGGATTAGAACTTTATTTACTCTTCTTCGGATTGCCATCGTATGGTATATTTTTACTAAGGTGAAATGTGAAGCAAGTAAAAATGGTCCTCTAACCTTTTTTTTGTTTTAAATGCATCCTTCAGCTTGGCTCAAATGTCGTTAGACGTTCACTGCTTCTTTATTGGGCAGCCTTCTTGATGTATTGATCTATTTCAGTCCTGGCCTCAGTTAAAATTTTTAAAAAGAAAGAAAAACCTCAATGCTTAGGAAACACAGGAATTCACAGAGATTATTCTCAATGCAGGAGTATGAGAACACAAGAAAGGCTAATAGAATAAAACATATCCTTGAAGTGTTCTGCCCCTTCCTTTGCTATTCTTCAGGATTTCTAAATACAGTGTCAGTACCAGACCTGACATAAGAGAGCAGGGAGTATAAACATTATTACACCAAACTTAATTTGTACTTAAAATGTATTCCTTTACTTATCACGTTGTATTCAGAACACATGAATCCACTCCAGAGTCAGTTGTGGAGGCGGTACCCAGTAATGGTACAAAGGAAATCAATAAATTGTTACTGTTTTTTCATATGAAGTATTTTATTTTATTTCCAGTTTACATTTTTAAATGTATGAGACAATTGCTCTAACAATAGCATCCTTTAGTTCTCACTTAGAATCAGGGGACTTAATGGGAAATGCACTGTGGTGCAGGGGTCCTGAGTACCAATGCCAGGTGTGGGCTATCTGTTGGACAGCACACTTCTGAAAGATTCTGTACTGGCATCTTGGCTTTTGGCAGACAACCATGATCTTAGTGTCTTTACCGTATTTTTTCTTTCCTGGGGGAATTGTTCTTAGTTGTAGTGGTGTGAATAGTTCATTACAAGGTATTCATTAACTCCTTGGTTTGTGGAGGAATCAAAAGCATTTAATTGACCAAATTTAAGTCTAGGTAGGCTACAGAAATCGTCCACTCTTTCAGTTTTGGTTTGAATTTGAAATCTGTGAAAAGTCATTAGAATCAGTTGCCTTATTAACTCTGCAGAAATATAATTCTTAGTTTATATTAAAAGCAAAATTATTGCTTCTCTGGTGGCGCAGTGGTTGAGGGTCCACCTGCTGATGCAGGGGACACGGGTTCGTGTCCCAGTACGGGAAGTTCCCACGTGCTGCGGTGCGGCTGGGCCCGTGGGCCATGGCCACTGGGCCTGTGCATCTGGAGCCTGTGCTCCGCAACGGGAGAGGCCACAACAGTGAGAGGCCTGCGTACCGCAAAAAAAAAAAAAAAAAAAAAAAGCAAAATTACATTTTTTAGATTCTGTTTTACAGGAAGTACTCATTTGATGCATTTATGCACAATTCTTCTACATCAAAACATTTTTCACTACAAGTACTACGCATATTCAACCTCATAATACGTGAGTGCATGGAAACAAGCATGAAAGTTCTTGCATCCAGCATGCTATCAATTTTATCTTCTTTGTGACATCCCTCTTAGAATCCTCCCTCCTCCCACCTCAGTGTTGCTGGCTTGTTCCGGAGGGCTGCCGATGGTCTCCGTCATCCTGTAATCGATCCATCATCCCAGGAATCCATGTTTTCCCCTTTTCTGGTTTTGTCTTCTCTTTGGAGGAAACACCTCCTCTGGTAATTTCCTGAGAAAAGTTGAGTGAGAAGTCAAAACTTCAAAACTTTGCACGCCTGAGAAATGTCATTAGCTCCTTTTCATATCGGATACAGGTTCACTGGGTGTATAATTCTGGTTGAGAATTATTTCCCTTCAGCATTTTCAACGTGTTTAGTTTTCAGTGCCTTTAAACTTTCAATGGTTTTTAGCTTCTTCTGCTCCAGTGCAAGAAAAAGTTACTTTTATTACTAAAATTACTAAAAAGGTAACTTAAAAGTTACTTATTTAACAGTCCTATAACGTTCTCACTCCAAGTACTTTGCATATGAACTCTTCTTCCCTTTCTTCTCCTCTCTGTAAGCTTTTATGATATTTGTTGTTAGAGTTGTAAGTTTTCAAAATCATATACCCTACGTCAGTCCTTTTTAAACTATTGTGCAGTAATCTGGAATATTAATGTTCCTAACTTTTAAAACAATTCTTGAATTATTTATCTGAAAATTTCTTCTTTTTTTTCTGTCTTCTCTTTCTTAAATGTCTCTTACACTATTTATACTCGAATTCTTAGACTTATTCTCAAATTTTGTTATCCTTTCCTTTCTATTTTTTTCTCCCTGTTTTATTGTCTTTGATTCTGGAGGATTTTCTCAGTTTATCTTCCAATGTTTCCATTCAGTTTTTCATTTCTGTTATTGTATTTAAAATTTCCAATAGCACTTTTGTCATTGTTGTTAAAGATTCTGTTTCTATAACTATAGTTTCTTGTTACATAGTGAAATATGGTCTCTTATCTCTCCAAGAATATTAAATAAGTTTTCATGAGCTTTTATTCTTTTGTCTTTACTGGTTTGGGGTTTTCCTCCTTAAATTTAAAAAAAAATCTGTTTTGGTCTCAGTTTTCTAAGTGCTTCTTTCATATGAGAGTTAAGACTGTTCTTGACTTTTAGTTTTTTTTAAATTTTTATTGGAGTATAGTTGATTTACAATGTTGTGTTTGTTTCGGGTGTACAGCAAAGTTAATCAGTTATACATATACATATATCTGCCCTTTTTCTTTTTTAGATTCTCTCCCCATATAGGCCATTACAGAATACTGAGTAGAGTTCCTGTGCTACATAGCAGGTTCTTATTAGTTATCTATTTTATATGTAGTAGTGTGTATGTGTCAATCCCAATCTCCCAATTTATTGCTCCTCCCCTTATCTCCTGGTAACCATAAGTTTGCTTTCTACATCCGTGACTCGACTTCTGTTTTGTAAATAAGGTCATTTGTACCTTTTTTTAGATTCCACATATGATACTTACCTTTCTCTGTCTGACTTACTTCACTCAGTATGACAATCTGTAGGTCCATCCATATTGCTGCAAATGGCATTTTATTCTTTATTATGGCTGAGTAATATTCTATGCATATGTGTACCATATCTTCTTTATCCATTCTTCTGCTGTTGGACATTCAGTTTGCCTCCATGTCCTGACTATTGTGAATAGTGCTGCAATGAACATTGGGGTGCATTTATCTTTTTGAATTATGGTTTTCTCTGGGTGTATGCCCAGGCATGGGATTGCTGGCTATACGAATTTACATTCCCACCAACAGTATAGAAGGGTTCCCTTTTCTCCACACCCTCTACAGCATTTATTTGTTTGTAGATTTTTTGATGATGGCCATTCTGACTGGTGTGATATGACACCTCATTGTAGTTTTGATTTGCATTTCTCTAATAATTAGTAATGTTGAGCATCTTTTCATGTGTTATTTTGCCATCTGTATGTCTTCTTTGGAAAGATGTCTAACTTTTTCCTAGTTAGGAATTAGCTCCTATAAAGCTAGTAGGAAGTTCCATGTTCAAAAACAGGTCTTTTCTGACATAGGAAACAAACTTATGGTTTCCAAAGGGCAAAGGAGAGGAGGGATAAACTGGAAGTTTGGGATTAACAGATACACACTACTGCATATAAAATAGGTAAGTAACAGGGACCTACTGTATAGTGCAGGGAACTATATTCGCTATCTTGAAATAACCTATAATGGAAAAGAATCTGAAAAACAATATATATATATATATACACACACACATATATGTGTGTATATACATATATATATATATATATATATATATATATATATATATATATATAAAATAGACTGGGCAGCTTAAATAACAAACTTTTATTTCTCACAGTTCTGGAGGCTGGGAAGTCCAAGTTCAAGGTGGCAGCAGATTTTGTGTTCGGTAAAGACCCTGTTCTTGGTTATCAGACAGCTACCTTCTTCCTTATTGCTGTATTCTTTGTGTATGGTGGGGAGGGAGAGAGAGAGAAAGAGAGAGAGAGCATGTGTTGGCTTTTGCTCTTCTTATAAGGGCACTAATATCATCATGAGGGATCCATGCGAGAGATCCTTCCTCATGACATAATTACCTTCCAAGGGCCCCATCTCCAAATACTATCACATTGGGGGTTATGGATTCAACATATAAGTTTTGAGGGGACACAATTCAATCCACAGCATATAATCATTTTAAATGAAATTTATTTATATAATGCATCTACACATTTCCACATATAAGGCTGTATATAATATTAAATAGAAAAATAGCATGGTGAAAATGTGTATATTTTGAAAAAATACAATATTAAAGTCATATTAGTATTTAATCATACTATTTTTCAGAATATAACATCTTTTTGGTCACTAAAACAGAAATATTAGTACTTTTCAATATCCTTAAATGCAACTTTAAGAATTGTTATTCAAACAAATTTTATAACACTCTAGGTCTTCCACAGTGTGAGTTTTAGAAATTATTTTAGGTGAGACTGGAAGGAAGACAGATATTTTTCTTTGATTTTCCCACATGCATTGGATGAAAAAAACATTAGGAAAAGAGGCATTATCTTACCAGAATGAATTGGGCTTTTATTTTCTCTTTCTTTTGATGCAATTTTTCTTTTTTAAAAAAAATATTTATTTCTTTGGTTGTGCCAGGTCTTAGTTGCAGCAGGGAGGCTCCTTAGTTGTGGCTCATGGGCTCCTTTGTTGCAGCTCATGGGCTCCTTCGTTACAGCATGTGAACTCTTAGTTGCAACATGCATGTGGGGTCTAGCTCCCTGACCAGGGATGGAACCTGGATCCCCTGCGTTGGGTGTGCGGGTTCTTAACCACTGCATCACCAGGAAGTCCCTGATGAAATTTTTCTGACTGGTCTTCTTGGCTGCCCTAAGATCAACTGTAGATGAGTTAGCTCAGTGCTCTTCTAACTTCTTTTCCGTTCTCAGTACCTTTGTCTAAATGATCTGGTTCTTTAGCAGAAATACATAGATGTTAGCAGCATTTCAATCTGGAGCAGGGCAAGGGAGAAACTAAACATGCACAAATTTTCTGGAACCACTGACTTATTCATCAGTAAACTTAGAATTTATCTCTGACAGAGACAAGTGCAGGGTGTTGACTGTCTGTAAAGATAATATATGTAACTGTGGGATCCCATGAAAGGGATATTAAAAGACACTCTAAGACTTTTGAAGGAAGGTCAGAAGTTAATTGCTGGCAATAGATTCCAGTTGACCAAGGAAATGGTTTAGAATAGGACCAACTCTGTGTAATAATTGAGAAAACTGGGGAGACTGCCAAGATTTGTATCCTAGATGCTTACTAAAATAAGTAAATTAACATTTACTAAGAAGATAGAAAATGATTTCGGTCCAGCAGGAAGAGGGGCTAGAGTTAGCTACATTAAAAGAAAAAAAGCATTTTTAAAAAATATTGTTTTTCAGATGAAAGTAGAAATCACAATTAGAGGAACAGGAAGGCTTACTTTCTCTTCATCTCACAAATATTTAATATCAGAGAATTTCAAAGAATCTTCTGCCTTGCAGGTTGGGTTCTGAAAGAAGTAGAGTTTTGAGATGTAGTTTAGCTGAAGTTAAAGAGTGCTCTTGGGATCAACAGGTGGAAAAAGAAGGAGATATAAACAAGAGTGAATAGAGGAAAAAGTCAGGCCTTGTGACAGTCACAACGAACCCCACCCAGGGAGCTCTGGTGCTGGTGGCCTTTGCTGTGTCTCCAGTTGGCTGAGGTGCTAGAGCTTTATACCCATACCTTGGTGTAGAAATATAGATCAGCCTTCTTTGGGGAGACCTGCCAAAAAATCCCTAGAAAAATTTGCTTAACTCTTAGTTTACACTGTGCTGAATATTAAATGAAGAACTGTGAGTAGGTAGTCCATGAAATGCTGATTGACTAATGAAAGAATTTTGGACCAGGAATCCAGGTATTTGGGTTCAAATCGTGCCTCTGCCATTAACTGATTGTGAAAACACATAGTTCTTAGTTTCTCTTTCTAAATGTAGGGTGGTCATTAGAGGTATAAAGTATAAAAAAATCTTTTTTTTTTTTTTTTGTGGTACGCTGGCCTCTCACTGTTGTGGCCTCTCCCGTTGCGGAGCACAGGCTCTGGACGCGCAGGCTCAGCAGCCATGGCTCACGGGCCCAGCCACCCTGCGGCATGTGGGATCTTCCCGGACCAGGGCACGAACCCGCGTCCCCTGCATCGGCAGGTGGACTCTCAACCACTGCGCCACCAGGGAAGCCCTAAAAAAACCTTTTTTCTACAAAACTTTAATGGGTTATTTATCTCAATCATGGGGATATGTTATATGTATAAAAAAATCACCTAGACATCTCAAATTTTATATATTTTTTCAAATTGTAATATCCTTCAACCAAAGCTTTGATTAGAGAAATGAACTTCATTCAGTAGCTTGAATTCTCCTTCCTTGTTTCCTTTAAGGCTCTCTTAGCTAACCAGGAAGCAGAGGCCTTACAGAGAAATGAAATATTCAAAAGGCAGCAACAGAAGTACAGAGAAGGATGATCTTTGTATTGGATGACTAGCCTTTCAATAACCTGTATCTTTTCAACCTACCCAATAGGAAAATTATAAAGACTTTCTACTACATCTATTTCAAAAAAGTAAACTTTACAAGTTGTACTGCATTGTTATTTTGGTGGAGGAAAATTGCAAAGCACATATGATATTGATGAAAACCTAATCCTAAGGTTTATATAACAGTTAGGAATGATTTATGAAAAAAATAATAGTACAACATTTGGAATGGATTTCTAAGTCAGGGGCTTGGGGAGGTGATTCTGCGAATTGCTGCAGTGGTGATGTGGCTCCATCATTACTGCAGAAAATGACACAGAATAGATAAGGAGATCATTAGTCTTAAAAGACTTACTGTTGGAGCTGGTTGGGAGATTTACAATTAGAAAGCTATTGCGTTAGGAGGTTGGGATTAACAGATACACACTACTATATATAAAATAGATAACCAACAAGGACCTACTGTATAGCACAGCAAACTATACTCAATATTTTATAATAACCTGTAAGGAAAGAGAATCTGAAAAAGAATACGCATACATATATATATACATACATATTCACATATGTATACACATACATATATATACACATATATACATACATATATATATCTGAATCACTGTGCTGTACAGCTGAAACTAACATGATATTGTAAGTCAACTATACTTCAATTTCTAAAATTCAAAAAAAATGTGACTTTTGCAAATCAAAATATGATAAATCCTTAGGATAGGCTATGGAATACTAAACTGAAGCAAAATTAGCCATCAAATTTAAAAAATCATATCCATTTGAGTATGAAATTTCACCAATACCTACACATATATGTACAAGGATGTTTACTGAAACACTACAAAGAGTAGTTGGAAATGTGTATTGTAGACAAGTATGTTTCATTATTAGGCAGATACAATGTTCCAGGTTAGGTTCTCTGAGAAGTAGATTCGGAGATGGAGTTTAGCACATAAGAAATTTATTAGGAAGTGTTCTTGGAATCAATATCTGGGGAAGGGAGGGGAGAGGGGAAGGACTGAGTGAATAGTCAAGCTGAAATATATGCCTGACCTTAGCCTCTGGAGCTAATAGGACTAGTCAGAGTTGGCCCATCTTGGAGAGAATGACCAAGCCTTTTACCCCTGCTCCATCAATCACTGGACAGAGGCCGCCCTGGGGAGGGTGCAGATCCCTGCAGCTGAGATAATCTTTGCAGCCGCTGCCAGCTGAAGGCTTTCTGCCAACTGCATTTCTAGTAGCTGGGGCTACAAATTCTTCTTTGGGAGAATCTGGATGGCAGATCTCCTTGTCCATCACATACACAGCACATGATGGGTTAAAATATCAACAAATTAAATACTATGACCAACAGTACATGATCTATGACTAACTGACCATGGACTTTACTTTCCTCATTTTTTAATGGTCACTTTTACCCAGGATTGTTGAAAATTAATACATGTAAATAGGCTTAGAATGCACCTGTAATATAATGCCCACTGTATGAAAATAGTGATTTTATTTTTATTTATTTTTTATTGAAGTATAGTTGATTTACAATGTTGTGTTAATTACTACTGTATAGGAAAGTGACTCAGTTATACATACATATATATATATATATATATATATATATGCACACATTATTTTTTTAATATTCTTTCCCATTATGGTTTATCATAAGATATTGAATATAGTTCTCTGTGCTATACAGTAGGACCTGGTTGTTTATCCATACTGTATATAAAAGCTTACATCTGCTAATCCCAACTTTCCACTCCATCCAAGAGTGATTTTAAAATAGTACTATAAGTCCCTGCATTCAGAGTGGGTGAAGTCTTCATAGCTTTTATCTTCCTAATAATTGTTCTGTATATTTAGGTTTTCTGCCAACTGGAATGTTTTCAAGGAAAACATTTCATTTATTTTTAATTTAAAAACCAAAAAAAAAAAAAAAACCCTTAAAACTGCAAGCTTTATAGGCCAGTAGCCCTCGAAAATTCCGTTGACTTTCCATTATGTTTATAATATGTTTCCCTAGTATAAGTATCGGTGTTTCTACACTAATATTTTAAAATTTCTTTTGTCTTTGAAAGTTTTAGGAAGATAAATGTATAATCTTTGAGAATGTAGTTTAAAAATTATGACATACACACTTAGATAACTTGAACAATACAAAAGTTAATTGAAACTAATCTAGAAATACAAATTCAGTCTTAAGGCTTAAAATGTAGCTGGTTATGTGTTTGTCACATACTTTGGCAGAAGTAGAAGGGCTTTGTTTTGTTACAAAATAACTATGGAAGTTAAAGAATGTGTGTGATTTTCTTTTCCTCAAACTAATTTATATGTAATATTTGTTTTCTGAGGAATTGACTTAAAGGTTCATATTTCAGGGCTTCTTTGTCAGTAGGAAACTTGGCAAAGACCTCTGCAGATAAAACATTCACTGGTGGTAGAGCCGGCCACTAAAGGACCAGTTCTCTGCTGCACTTGACTTTCTTCTACTTTAAAAGGAAAATGGGGCAGAAAATTTTGGAGGAGACAATTTTATGAATGACCTTTCTCCCCACCAAACTCTCTAGACACTGCAACAAACAACTTTTCTATGGAAATAGATATTGAATAAATATAACATTTGTATGTACTTATGGAATAAAATCAAGTTTTTTCTTTTAGTTGAATGCTTCTCATACTTCTGCTCTTTTGTTTGCTCCTACTAAGAAAAAGTAGAACATTCTTGTTGAAGAAATCATAAAATACAAGATAAATTACTGATTAAAAAAAATAAAATTTAGGGAAACATAAATATGCTATATAATTTTGGGTTTTTCAGCTTAAGCAGGTAACCTAATAACTTTCAGACTGATGAGATGTAATAAAACACTAAAGTTAAAGAGCCATAGGAAGGAAATCACCAATTTTTCTGAAAGAAGACACAAAATTGAGTAAGCTGGTGGCATGGACATTTCTGTCCCCCAGATCATGAAGTGAATGAAGCAAATACTGAGACCACTGAGGAAAGTTTAGTGTTCAGAATCTGTACATTCTTGTGTTGAATGAACACAAGAGGTTTTATCAGCTAAAATGGCAAGCTATAACTCTCCCAAGTGGAGCAATGAGAAATCCAGATATGAGTAGATAAACACAGGTAGCAAGGGTGCTCGTTCACGAATTTCTCCCTATCTTATATTTCAAAATGGAGATTAACTAGAGATAAACCTAAAATAAATTATAACCTAAATAAATTTGAAATAAAGCAGTTCAAAGTCATTACCAAGTGACTGAAATTATCAACTAAGAATGTTAGGGATGTGATATCAATGTTCTAGATGACAAAAGTTTCAAACTTTTCTTAGTCATATCATCCTTAATTGTAGCATCTGCTTTCAGATTAGCACAGAGAGGTAGCCAGTTAGATTAAGGTACCTAGAAAATAGAGTAATTGATCCAAAGAAGTGGTAGACTGGAGACTCAAGGATAATGAGTTATATAATTTTTATCCTGTTTCTTCAAGTCCCTCTGAAATCAGTAATTCTCAAACTTTGGTCCCTGAACCTGCAGGATCGTCATTATATGTGAACATGTTAAAAAAGGCAAATTCTCAAGCACCACCCCAGACCTACTAAACCAAAGACTCTGGGGTGAGTCTTTGTCTTAACAGGCCCTCCAGGTGATTCTGATGCAAGCTAAAGATCGAAAACCATTGTTTTAGAAAAAAAAAATCATTAAAAAAAATAAATGGCATTCTATTAAATTATATAGATAGCTAAATTTTCATATGTTTGAATTTCAGATAAAATGTACTTTAGACATTAGCTGACTCATTACCAATTGGTTTCATCATATGGTGATGCCAAAAGTTTGCCTTCCTTGGGGTCATTTCTTAAACTGTATGTAAGTATTTGTTTGTTCGATTGTTGAATACAATTATTTTTATTACTTTTTTTTTGTAGAAAGAATGAAAAATACCAAAGGACTGATATTACTTATTGAAACAGAATTCTCATAAATTTTATGAGTGAAACAATACCCAAAATTATTAGATGCATAAGAAGTTACAAACTTTTAGTTCCACTTGGATGATTATGGCCTTAATCTTACTGATTCTGTGTTTAATTGTGGAAGAAAATACGAATGAGCCAAGAAAATGTATGAATTTTGGAAATGTATCATCAAAGATTGTGATTTAAAAGGAAATATAATTACAGGTTGTAAAGCATTTTGTGGCTCTCTGGGAATGGAAATACTCTTAAAACAAATGAGGAAAAACCCTATTCTCTCTTATAGTTTTACTTATCGATTTTTCTGTGTGCATGTAAACAACATTCAATCAATTGTTCTCAAACTAAAAGATCTATGAAATTTCTTTGGTACCAAAGAGTCAAATATAAAATACCAGTTCTATACTACTCTAAGCTCTACACACTTACTTTTTGCTGATTTCATTATTTGGCTAAGAATTTTTAAAATTGTAATCTTCATATATTTTATTCAGCAAGCTAAGAGGTCTAGAACCAAATAAAAAATTAAAGAGATAACATAGCTATTTTATTAATAAGGTATTATTACTCATATTGATCCTATTTTAAAGTAGAGAAGCTTTCATGGAGGTTATAAGAAAAGGCCTATAAGGGGAAAAGCTGTAGGATTGAATAGATTTCATTTGTCTAGATTGGAAAAAAGTATAAGAAAATAATTGCTAGGGGTCCTGAACCAAGATGGCGGAGTAGAAGGACATGCTCTCACTCCTTCTTGTAAGAACAACAGCCACAATGAGATGGTAGGATGGGCAAAATCACAGTAAAATCAAATCACATAACTGCTGGGTGGATGACTCACAGACTGGAGAGCACTTATACCACAGAAGTCCACACACTGGAGTGAAGGTTCTGAGCCCCACGTCAGGTTTCCCAACCTGGGGGTCCAGTAACAGGAGGAATTCCTAGAGAATCAGACTTTGAAGTCTAGTGGGAATTGATTGCAGGACTTCAACAGGACAGGGGGAAACAGACTCCATTCTTGGAGGGCACACACAAAGTAGTGTGCTCATCAGGACCCAGGAGAAGCAGCAGTGACCCCAGGGGAGACTGAACCAGACCTACCTGCTAGTGTTGGAGTGTCTCCTGCAGAGGCAGAGGGTGGCTGTGGCTCACTGTGGGGACAAGGACAATGGCAGCAGAAGTTCTGGGACGTACTCCTTGGTGTGAGCCCGCCCAGAGTCCGCTATTAGCCCTACCAAAGAGCTCAGGTAGTTTCCAGTGTTGGGTTGCCTCAGGCCAAACAACCAACAGGGAGGGAACTCAGCCCCACCCATGGGCAGTCAAGTGGATTAAAGTTTTACTGAGCTGTGCCCACCAGAGAAACAGTCAACTCTACCCACCACCAGTCTCTCCCAACAGGAAACTTGCACAAGCCTCATAGACAGCTTAATCCACCAGAGGGCAGACAGCAAAAACAAGAAGAATTACAATCCTGCAGCCTGTGGACAAAATCCACATTCACAGAAAGACAGACAAGATGAAAAGGCAGAGAGCTATGTACCCGATGAAGGAATGAGATAAAACCCCAGAAAAACAACTAAATGAAGTGGAGATAGGCAACCTTCCAGAGAAAGAATTCAGAATAATGATAGTGAAGATAATCCAGGACCTCTGAAAAAGAACGGAGGCAAAGATTGAGAAGATGCAAGAAATGTTTAACAAAGACCTAGAAGAATTAAATAACAAACAAACAGAGATGAACAATACAATAACTGAGATGAAAACTACACTAGAAGGAATCAACAGCAGAATAACTGAGGCAGAAGAATGGATAAGTGACCCGGAAAACAGAATGGTGGAATTCACTGCTGTGGAACAGTATAAAGAAAAAAGAATGGAAAGAAATGAAGACAGCCTAAGAGACCTCTGAGACAACATTAAACAACATTTGCATTATAGGGGTCCCAGAAGGAGAAGAGAGAAAGGAACCAAGAAAATATTTGAGAGATTATAGTCGAAAACTTCCCTAACATGGGAAAGGAAATAGCCACCCAAGTCCAGGAAGCACAGAGCGTCCCATACAGGATAAACCGGAGAAACATGCTGAGACACATAGTAATCAAATTGGCAAAAATTAAAGACAAATAAAAATTGTTGAAAGCAGCAAGGGAAAAATGACAAATAATATACAAGGGAACTCCCATAAGGTTAACAGATGATTTCTCAGCAGAAACTCTAGAAGCCAGAAGGAAGCGGCATGATATACTTAAAGTGATGAAAGGGGAGAACCTACAACCAAGATTACTCTACCCAGCAAGGATCTCATTCAGAGTCGATGGAGAAATCAAAAGCTTTACAGACAAGCAAAAGCTAAGAGAATTCAGCACCACCAAACCAGCTCTACAACAAATGCAAAAGGAACTTCTCTTAGTGGGAAACTCAGGAGAACAAAGGGACCTACAAAAACAAACCCAAAACAATTAAGAAAATGGTCATAGGAACACACATATCGATAATTACCTTAAACGTGAATGGATTAAATGCTCCAACCAAAAGACACAGGCTTGCTGACTGGATACAAAAAGAAGACAAATGATAATGAAAACACGACAATCCAAAACCTATGGGATGCAGCAAAAGCAGTTCTAAGAGGGAAGTTTATAGCTATACAAGCCTACCTCAAGAAACAAGAAAAATCTCAAATAAACAATCTAATCTTACACCTAAAGGAACTAGAGAAAGAAGAACAAACAGAACCCAAAGTTAGCAGGAAGAAAGAAATCATAAAGGCTGGAGCAGAAATAAACGAAATAGAAACAAAGAAAACAATAACAAAGATAAATAAAACTAAAAGCTGGTTCTTTGAGAAGATAAACAAAATTGATAAACCATTAGCCAGACTCATCAAGAAAAAGAGGGAGAAGACTCAAATCAATAAAATTAGAAATGAAAAAGGAGAAGTTGCAACAGATACCGCAGAAATACAAAACATCCTAAGAGACTACTACAAGGAACTCTATACCAATAAAATGGACAACCTGGAAGAAATGGACAAATTTTTAGAAAGGTATAACCTTCCAAGACTGAACCAGGAAGAAATAGAAAATATTAACAGACAAATCATAAGCAATGAAATTGACACTGTGATTAAAAATCTTCCAACAAACAAAAGTCCAGGACCAGATGGCTTCACAGGAGACTTCTATCAAACATTTAGAGAAGAGCTAACGTCCATCCTTCTCAAACTCTTCCAAAAAATTGTGGAGGAAGGAACACTCCCAAACTCATTCTACGAGGACACTATCACCTTGATACCAAAACCAGACAAAGATACTACAAAAGAAGAAAATTACAGACCAATATCATTGATGAATATAGATGCAAAAATCCTCAACGAATACTAGCAAACAGAATTCAACAACACATTGAAAGGATCATACACCATGATCAAGTGGGATTTATCCCAGGATGCAAGGATTCTTCAATATACGCAAATCAATTAATGTGATACACGATATTAACAAACTGAAGAATAAAATCCATATGATCATCTCAATAGATGCAGAAAAATCTTTTGACAAAATTCAAAACCACTTATGAAAAAAACTCTCCAGAAAGTGGGCATAGAGGGAACCTACCTCAATATAATAAAGGCCGTATATGACAAACCCACAGCAAACATCACTCTCAATGGTGAAAAACTGAAAGCATTTCCTCTAAGATCAGGAACAAGACAAGGATGTCCACTTTCACCCCTATTATTCAACATAGTTTTGGAAGTCCTAGCCACGGCAATCAGAGAAGTAAAAGAAATAAAAGGAATACAAGTTGGAAAAGAAGTAAAGCTGCCACTGTTTTCAGATGACATGATACTATACATAAAGAACCCTAAAGATGCCATCACAAAACTACTAGAGCTAATCAATGAATTTGGTAAAGTTGCAGGATTCAAAATTAATGCACAGAAATCTCTTACATTCCTATACACTAATGATGAAAAATCTGAAAGAGAAATTAAAGAAACACTCTCATTTACCACTGCAACAAAAAGAATAAAATACCTTGGAATAAATCTACCTAGGGAGGCAAAAGACCTGTATGCAGAAAATTACAAGACACTGATTAAAGAAATTAAAGATGATACCAACAGATGGAGAGATATACCATGTTCTTGGATTGGAAGAATCAATATTGTGAAAATGACTATACTATCCAAAGCAATCTATGGTTTCAATGCAATCCCTATGAAATTACCAATGGCATTTTTTATGGAACTAGAACAAAAATCTTAAAATCTGTATGGAGACACAAAAGATCCTGAATAGCCAAAGCAGTCTTGAGGGAAAAAAACGGAGCTGGAGGAATCAGACTCCCTGATTTCAGACTATACTACAAAGCTATAGTAATCAAGACAATATGGTACTGGCACAAAAACAGAAACATAAATCCATGGAGCAAGATAGAAAGTCCAGAGGTAAACTCACGCACCTGTTGTCAACTAATCTATGACAAAGAGGGCAAGGATATACAATGGAGAAAAAACAGTCTCTTCAATAAGTGGTGCTGGGAAAACTGGAAAGCTACATGTAAAAGAATTATATTAGAACACTCTGTAACACCACACAAAAAAATAAACTCAAAATGGATTTGAGACCTAAATGTAAGACCGGACACTATAAAACTCTTAGAGGAGAACATAGGAAGAACACTCTTTGACATAAGTCACAGCAATATCTTTTTTGATCCACCTCCTAGAGTAATGGAAATAAAAACAAAAATAAACAAATAGGACCTAATGAAACTTCAAATCTTTTGCACAGCAAAGGAAATCATAAACAAGATGAAAAAAGTAACCCTTAGAATGGGAGAAAAGTTTTGCAAATGAATCAATGGACAAAGGATTAATCTCCAAAATATATAAACAACACATGCAGCTCAATATTAAAAAAACAAACAACCCAATCCAAAAATGGGCAGAAGACCTAAATAGATATTTCTCCAAAGAAGACATACAGATGGCCAAGAAGTACATGAAATGCTGCTCAACCTCACTAATTATTAGAGAAATGCAAATCAAAACTACAATGAGGTATCACCTCACACCAGTTAGAATGGGCATCATCAGAAGATCTAGAAACAATAAATGCTGGAGAGGGTGTGGAGAAAAGGGAACACTCTTGCACTGTTGGTGGGAATGTAAATTGATATAGCCACTATGGAGAACAGTATGGAGTTTCCTTAAAAAAATAAAAATAGAATTACCATATGATCCAGCAATCCCACTACTGGGCATATACCTAGAGTAAACCATAGTTCAAAAAGACACATGCTCCCCAATGTTCATTGCAACACTATTTACAATAGCCAGGTCATGGAAGCAACCTAAATGCCCATCGACAAACAAATGGATAAAGAAGATGTGGTACATATATATATACAATAGAATATTACTCAGCCATAAAAAAGAACGAAATTGGGTCTTTTGTTGAGACGTGGATGGATCAAGAGACTGTCATACAGAGTGAAGTAAGTCAGAAAGAGAAAAACAAATATGGTATATTAATGCATATATGTGGAACCGACAAAAATAGTACAAATGAACCAGGTTACAGGGCAGAAATTGAGACACAGATGTAGAGAACAAACATATGGACACCAAGGGGTTAAAACGGCGGGGTGGTGGTGGTGGTGGTGTGATGAATTGGGTGATTGGGATTGACATGTACGCACTAATGTGTATAAAATTGATGACTACTAAGAACCTGCTGTATAAAAAAGTAAATAAAATAAAATTTAAAAATTATAAAAAAGAAAATAATTGCTAAAAAGTAGGAAAACATATTAAGTTTAAATCATATTACTTATGGTTTATATATTTATATCGTAAAGCTTAAATCATATTACTTATGATTTAAATATTTATATTGCATAGCCTTTAATTTGAGAAATTAACATTATAAAACATACTAATTACGAAATTTGGTCAAAGTCACTGATTAATAGCCAAGTCAGTCTTTGTAAGCATTAATTTACATCCACTTCATCTTTTAATCAAGAACATTTTACAATTAGAAAGTGTGCTCACCTACCAAGAGAAAAAATAGATTTTAGAGCCCAACTACTTGAATCCCTGAGTGGTAAATATTGCAATAATGGCCACAATTCTCCATTCATTCCTATAGTCAAGCCTTTTGCAGGGTGAGTCAGTAGCTTCACAGAGTAAAGTCTATATCTTTGCCCTCTGAATTTGGATTAAACTTGGGACTTTGTTTGGCCAATAGAATGCCGCGGGATTGATAGTGTGTCAGTTAAGAGGCCTTGTATGCATCCATTGTTTCTCTTGGAAACTTTCCCAACTGCTGTGAGAACAAGGCAGGGCTATCCTACAGAATGACGAGAGTCTTGTGTCCCAGCCACGCCAATAGCCCCAGTCAACAGTTAGAAAACAGCCAGACAAATTAGTGACGCCATCCTCCAACAGCCAGCCCTTAACTTTCCCATCAAGTGAATACAGACGCTGGAGGAAGCCCACCTAAAATTAACCAAGCCTGGTCCAGATCAGCAGAGCCCTCCAACTGACCTGCAGACTCACAATTCACAGCACAATTCACATTCACAAATGTGTGGTACAGATATTTTGCTATCTGTGGTCATTTGGTTGCCAGATTTAGCTAATAAAGATACTATAATAGATGCCCAGTTAAATTTGAATTATTTCTAATTAGCTATGTATATTTCATTGAGATAAAACAAAATTTGTGTGGGCATATCTATACTAAAATTATTTGTCTTCAATAAATTATAAGTATCTAAATTATATACTTTCTTTAACTATATTTCCCTGATGGTTTGGCTCTATGGAACAGCTGCTTGTTTTGCATAATTAGCCTATCAAATACCTTGCAGTTGCAGTCTATGTTTTATTTCCATTGTAACATAGCTTCTATAATCATCATACCCAACATTTATTCTTTGGTCCATTGAACATTCTTTAAGAGAAAACACAGTCAACATTAGCATAATGAGTTGATATACTGAGTACTTACTGTGTAAAGTTAGTAATTCTGATAATTGATTTTCAAATGTGATTCCTTGAAGCACATAATACTATTTTTAATGACATAATTTGCTTTACCATTCTTCAGGATGACACTGAATATTTTGATCAACAACTTTTTAAAATGTTGTCCACTAACAATAAAGGACATTGTTATCAATTTTTATTCCCTTCCTCTTCAATGCTACACATGATGATTTCATGTTCTCATGTTGGAAGAGTATTTACTAACATCCTTGTACAAGAATTGAATTCTTTAAGGAATGAAATCCATTTCAAAAAATAGCCATGACAACTACCTTAACAATTATATCCTTCAACTCAGAATTTATTTTTCTGTTAAGTGATACTAAGTTTTTTGAGAATATTTTCCTGTTAAGTGATACTGATTATTTTTTGGAGAATAGCCTTGACACTTAGGATACATTTTTTATTAATTCTTTCTTTAACACAGTCAACACATTCCTATAAACAGAGGGATACTTCAATAACACGGTTTGCTCTTCTTTCAATTTGCAAAATCCTATCATTAAAGAGATATTCTAGGCTTCACTTAATGGATTATTAAAAATGTCAGTATGAATTTTGCAGGCCTTTTTTTCAGAATTAAAACACATTTCAGAGTTTCTTGTAAATTGAGGATTCTCTCAAGTGTATGTGATAAAGAGACCCCTAGGGTTTTGATTATAAGAACATTAAAGAATGCTGAATGCTAGTATAATCACAAAAATTCTTTAATCCTGTATCTTGAACAGGACAAATACTGAAGTAAGACAATAATTTTATAACAATTACTTCAACGTCAATAGAAAGGACATCCAATGATGCTTGGGGAGCATTACTAGAAAAGGGGCAAGACAGCCAACACCTTCCTTTCATGCTTTGCTTCAACTTCAAATAAACACTGTCTATATCATCAAGCAAACATTCACAAATTTATATTTGTATCACCTCCCCCAAAAACAGTACATTTTTTTCTCATTAACTGCTAACTTAATAAGAGATTCTCTGGAAATTTTTCTACTGCTTCTCAAGTCTTATAAGTAAGATTTTTCACAAGAGAAATATTTCATGGGCAAAGGGAGAATTTTTTGCATTGTGATTACTTGCAGCCTTGGTCTATGCAGGAATAAAGTGAGACATTTATATCTTTGATAATCTCTGTAATAGTAAATGGAATCAGTACTTTTTTTTTTAATTATTGCAGATTTTGTCTAGGCCCTTGAAAATTTGCTTGCAATTTGGGAATAAGAACATATTTCTAGTAGTAGTACATATTTCTCATTCATTTACTACCTTTCAGAAGTGTGGCTGTTGTTGACTGGAAGATATCAGAGATTGTGTACAGATTCCAAGTTCTCTCTCTTTAGTGGTGGTTACTTGACAGGACTTAGAAGTCTGCCCATAGCAAAGTTCTTTTCTTCCCCTTCTTTGAACATGAAAAATAAGTACAGTTAATTAATTCTGAGTCCCCTCAGCTAAAACTGCAGGAAAAACTATAAGAGATTGTACAGATCTTTATTTGTGAGGTATGGCTTTCAGCTAATGTTCTCAATTTAAGTGATTTAAGCACCAATACTGTGGCACAAAAATAGATCTGTCATAGTTTTGTAATTTTTGGACAAAATCTGAATAAAGGGCTTTTAAGGTATCCAACCAAATTTAGTACAGGACACAGAACAAAATAATTAAATACAGGACATGTTCTGTATATACAGGACACAAGGCAAGCCTAATGACATGGATAACCGATAGGCCCTTCTACAGCAAAGTTGGTTTTTTTTGTTTGTTTGTTTTACTTTGTTTTGTTTTAGTTTTGGGGTTGTTTTTCATCTTTACTTGAACACATCTAGTGGGAAGGCCTTATATGCCTTATATGCCCTGGATACCTGCAGGTTAGCTGACCATCCTCTTATTGTGGGAAACCTACTCTTCATTACATTGAAACTTGATTTTCAGCCACTGATCCACATTTTAATCTTTGAAGTCACACACAATCCATCTCATTCTCTTATGACAGATTTTCCCAAATATATGCTTTTAGTTATCATGTTCCTTTGTGTGCTTTGTCTTATTAAGATGAAATATTCAGATATTCAACTCCATTTCCTTGTCTTACTGAGCTAGTAAATCTGCAAAAAAAGAGAAAATGTGTTTAGTTTAAAATGCCTTATTTTTGTGAAAGTGTGCTGGCATGATTTCCATTTCCATTTTCTGTACTTACAAATTGTCCCATTTATAATTTCAGTTAGTATCTTACCTGGAATTAATATTTTAAGTTCTTGGTTTTGAACATAATTGCTTCATTTTGCCATTGTCACTGGTGTTCCATTCCACCATTCCTCAAAGATAATGGAATAAGTGGAGGGATTTTTCTGTTGGACTTCCACAGAATCCAGACATTTAATTTTCTGGGCTATGAGCCCTGAGCTCTTACAAACTCTTCCTTTTATGAGTTTTTAATATATCTTGTATTTCAATTCCCTCTTAACAACTTCTGTATTCTTTTCAAACACAGCTTTGAAAATCTGGGATTAATTCTTACATAAGAAGTGTTTTGTTATGGAAGAAGCTATGTCTTTACAGATAGAAAGCTGCTGTAAATCATATTTAACCTTTTATTTTAATATGTTTTTAGTACTCTTGTGATGAAAGGGGAAGTCTCATAGAGGCATCATATTTTGGGCTTTATAAAATAAAAGTACATATGATTCCAAGATTTTTTTCAGAATTTCTTTATTAAATTATTATTAAGTTTGTTGACATGGGGTTTGTAATGAAAGCCAAAAATCACAATATTTTTGCTTCCTTATGTTAGGTTCCAAGGAATATCTTGCATTATTCATAACATCAAAATGTTGCAACTTGACCTTGAAATAAAACCCTAGTGAAAGGTGGAAAAGCAAATGATACCCACATTGTGTCACTGATCAAGAATCATTGCATTTCACACATAACATTGTACTTTTTATACATCACATGTTATTTTAATATATTTTTCATTTCGTTGGTAGTATTTAAATATTTTTCCATGTTGATAAGTTAACAACTGGCTTTCGTTATGGGCTATGTGGATTTTAGTATTTGTCATTGATTTTCAATATCTACTTACTAAATACAGTTGTCACAGCTGTTTTAAATGTAAAATGCTTAACTTGGCAGACAATAGTTTAAAGCAAAATCGAGCTTCTAGTGATGTAAGCTTCATTAACTAATTGTTGATAACAGATTTGAAAGAAAAAAATTTTAAGTATGTATGTAATGTATTAAGTATATATGTATGTAGATACAGAGAAAAAATAGGTGATTAACAGAAGGTGAGTTTGACGATAAGTGAAACATGTGATGGAGATTAGGATGTACAAACTTCCAGCTACAAAACAAAAAATGAGTCACAGGGATGAAATGTACAGCATGGGGAATATCGTCAATTATATTGTAATATCTCTGTATGGTGACAGATGGTAATAGCCGTATCATGGTGATCATTTTGTAATATGTAGAGGTATTGAATCACTGTGTTGTAACCTGGAACTAACAGTGATGTAGGTCAGTTTTACCTCGATTTAAAAAAATTATGTAGACACTGGGAGGAAATGCATCAAAATGCTAATCATGGTTATCTCTAGGGGTTGGGTGATTGTGACTTTTTACTTTATGCTTTTATGTATTTCTAATTGTCTGCAATGAACATGTATTACTGTAAAATTAGAAAGAAAACAATAAATGTCATTAGCAATGAAAATCAAATAAAATCAAATAAAAAGTAAGTATGTAATTTAAATTTATATGGGAAAATGTACTTGGAAGGATTTTAAAATGCAAATCTATGAGGTTCCCAAACTTTCACTATTTTTTTATTAATAGTTTTGCCAGACATTTTGAGTTATATCAGAATTTCCTGACCTCATGGTTTAGTCAAAAATTGTACATCGGTCCTCAATATATATTCTATTACAGTTACTATTGCTGTGCAACAAACCACCTTGAACCCAGAGCTATAAGCAACAGCCACTTTATTTTGTTTATGGATTCTGTGAATCAGGAATTAGGAAAGGGCACAGAGAGGACAAATATTCTTTTCTCCACAATGTTGGGAGCCTCAGCTGGGAACACTTAGGGATGGCTGTGGCCTTGAACAGCTGTGGCCTGGAGATTTACTTCCAAATGGTTTCTTCCCTCACATTCTGGCATCTGGGCTGAATCTGTTGACTGGAGCACCTACCCATGGCCTCTCCACGTGATGGGGAGTCCTTAGAGCATGAGGGCTGGGTTCTGAAAGGGTGTGTTCTCCAAAGAGCACGTGATTGAAGAGAATCAGGCGAAAACTGTGTAACCTTTTCTGACCTAGTCTAAGAGGTGACAGCACATCATTTTCTCAGGGTACTATGGGTTAGAAAAGAGTCAACGCAGGTTGGTCCTGAGTCCAGGAATGGGGTGTAGACACCACCTCTCAGGGTTGGGGTGTCAAAGAACTTGTGGACATATTTTAAAACCATCACAATGTTATAAGTAATATGCAATCATACACCAGAACATTCATTTTTTAATTTTGATATATCTAATAGCATCTTTGTTATGAACAAACCCTAAGATGACACCCAATTATGCCACTTCCTGGGATCATACCTTTGTGTAATCCCCTCTCTGCAAGTGTGGGCAGAATCTGAGGCTGGCTTCTAACTGACAGAGCGAGGTGATGGAACATCATTGCTGCGGTTGTATTAGACTGTCTGAGGGGCTGTCTTGGCAGACTGGAGCAGATGCCCCTGTGGGTTCAATGAAGCCCTCAGCCCTGTTGGAGAAGCCCACTGAGCGAGGAACTATGGGTGGTCTCCGGGAACTGAGGGCAGCCTCCAACCTCCAGCCAGCAAACGTCAGGACTTGTAATCATATGGCCACAGAGAAATGGGTTCTACCAACAACCCAAATAAAGTTGGAAGTGGATTCTTCTCCGACAAGCCCCCAGTTTAGAATTCAGCCCACTTACTGTGATTACAGCCTTGTGAGACCCTGAGGAGAAGACCCAGTCAAGCTGTGCCCAGACTCCTGACGTATGGAGCTGTGAGGTGATAAACGTGTGTTGTTTTAAGCTGCTTAGTTTCTGGTAATTTGTTACAGTGACAGAAAACTGATACAATTGTACTGCAAATTCCCACCTGTGCTGTGTTTTTAATCATATAGAAAGCCCATATGATTTTATTGTCCAAACTGAGACCCTTTTGAATTTGAAAAGTGCATAAATGTAATTAAAATTATATTTGTTTATTGACCAATATATTGGTCACCAATAAAATAACTTTTCAAAAAATTCTTTTCAATTTTCTTAAAAAAATAAAAGTATACTCCCATATATTTTAAACAGATTTCATTGTAGTAATTTCCTGACCATTTACAAAAATCTAAGAACTACATTTATTCATGAACTTAATCCATTTGTTAATCACATCTTCCTCTAATAGCATATCACTGATATTTTCCAAAATGTGTGTATGTGTATGCTTTTTCAATACAGAGTTAACATCAAAATTTTCCATGACATTTCTATATTCTTTTCCAAAGTTATATATTTTGTTTAATAAAATAGAAATTTTATCACTTTAGTGGACTCTTCTCAATGGGTCATAATATTTTTTTAATAGAGAAAATATTTTTATAGTTTCTGCCTGGCAAGCACAGAATAAGATCTTCCAAATACAAGGTATTCCTAATTTGTATGTTTTATTCAAATTTTAAAACATTTTAACCCAACTAATTATAAAGTAATGTCTTTTTAATTGCATTTAGAATACTTTCGTTCTGACAAAAAATTTTGAAAGATAAAACTCATCAAGCAAGTTGTCTCTATGAATGTTTGTTATTCTATTCAAATTCAATATCTTTCAAAATAAATATCTTATTCAATATCTATTTAGTTGAATGTTTTCCAAATTACATGTTGGGAAAGTATAAACCTTCTCATTTAATTTAATTCCCACACAGAATATAAATTTATGCAAGAAAACATAAGAATTTTATCAGAAGATTCTTCCCCAAATTCAAGATATCACAAAACTCAGTTATTCAATTTTGGATTTAAATTTTATATATCATTTAAATTTCAACATTTAACTTAAAGTAGTAAAGATAAATATTAAAGAATTCTCTTTGTGAGCTTTATTTTCTATAGTTGCAGTTTACTAAAATTTTCAAAAGTTGAAGTTTTGGCCACTCCATTAATTGAACATATGTATTAAAGATTTCCAACTCTTTTTGAACAAAATGCCAACACAACTTAGAGGAATCTTTTAAAAAAATATTCTATACATATTAGAGATTGAGACTGGTTTACAGAGTTGTACACAAAGCCTCTAATTTTCAAAAATCAGATCAAAGATGATCAGTGAAGAAGAAATGTTACATCGTTAAGCTGCAGTGTTTTGTTTTGTTTTGAACATCACTTCATTGCAAAAAATTGTGGTCCAATGGTATATTTCCTAATATATATAAACTTTGACATCTATATCTTCAATTGTGATTAGTAGAATATTTCTCCAGTTTGACCACATTCATGAATTATTTGTGCTTCTCAGCCGATTCCAAGTACATTTTTTCTCCATAGGTTCTTTAGAAAGAATATTGCTTTTACTATACTGTTATACTCCACCAAAATTTTTATTTTTATTATCACAGTAAGAAAAAAATGTATCTTCAACGTTGAACTTTTAACTGAATGTACAATAGCGTTCACAGTAAAGACAGATCTTTTACCTTGGTAGAATAAATTTCAACAGCTTTGATTCCATGAGTCAGATGGAAAACAAAATCAAATTTTGGTTGTAATTAGTTGAGCTGATTTTCTATTTGAAATCTCCAAAGACAAAGTAATAATGTAAGGCATCTCTTACAAGTTCTCTTCCTCATGGAGTGAACATATTAACAGTCCTCTCTTTACCATCCACATGCATACACACACACACACACACACACACACACACACACACACACACACCCCAAAAAGTCTAAGAATGTAAATAGGCAGGACTAATTTTTAATAGTAATTTATCTAAATGAAAAAGTATGCTTTCTAGATTGATATATATTCCACTTCTACACTTGCATGTGTTTAGATGTTGTCTTTGGGCATTGTCTTCTTAAAATGCTGATGCTTGTATTGTCAATTTATGTCTTCTGATTTTCATGTGGTCAGTACAATTCTCATGGTAAGATGGTAAATAGTGAAACACATTTTGTTCAAATTACAAGTGCATTGTCAACTTGCTTGAGAAATGAAAATTCAGCACTTACTACTTTAAATGCACATTTCTATTTTCTCATGCAATTGCTATCTAAAGACTTTGTTTCAAAATAAAAAGTATTAGTATAAATAAAACAACTATAAATGTAAACAACTATAGATTTGCATTGCACAATGAATTTTTTAAAACTCCCACAATATATAGAGTGTTCGCTACTCATTATACCCCGTAGCAGAGCTGCCCAGCCTCCATTCCCTTACACAATTCATGTGTGCTTAGCCTATAATTTTCATTGTTTCCCATTGACCAAGATGATTAGTATCCTGACAGCTTCAGGCATCTCACAAGACAAAGAAGGGGTTATGGGGCAACTAACTAACTGCCAAGGACAAGAGACCAATAGAGACAGATGGACAGATTTCTTCTCTCATCATCATCATCCGAGAGCAGAGGGCATCAGCTGTCCATAGCTGCTTCTCACAAAGCACGTTTTATTTTATCAGCTGGCACGCCACATGCTGTCCTTGGAAGGGAGATAGTAGTTATCTGTTGCAACTGGAAAAGATCAAATAAAGAAAGAGGTTTGCGGCCAGTCATCTTACAGATTTAACCACATGTTAAAGTGAGAGCTCCATTCTCGGAACAAATGTCTCAGGCACCGCAAGATGAGATTGCGGCAGGCACTGGAAGGACACAGAAGAGGTTGACTTAACTCATTCTGGTTTATTTTAATACTATTGTTAAATGAAAGTTTTTGTTAAACATGAGAAATTCAGGAAATTCTAAATAGTAAAGGACACCAGGACAAGGATAACACGGGACTGAACCAAGTAAACTGAGAAACTTCGTCTCACTGAAGTAGATGGTGTGAAGGGCATGGAGCATCCAGATATTTGAGCTAATGAGAGGGGAAGAAGGAAATTAAGTGAAATGTCTAAGGAATAATTTAGAATCGTTGGATTCAAAACCATTTTTGCAGTTATTCATTCATTTAATCATAAAATAGAGTTCTAACCCTCCACTGCCAAGAATTTCACAGACTGAGAGACAAAGTACGTATTTCCTACTGTGTCAGTATAAGATAGATTTTCTAGTTTAATTCATTTACTTACTACAACGATGAATAATATTATATGTGGTGATAATTCCCCCACTTTAGAAGGTCAGTATACATAAGTGATACCAGCAAAATTTTGGTGCCAAACTACTTGGGTTTATAAACCAGCTAAACGTTTCCTAACTATTTGATTTTGATCAAGCTCTTTAATCTCTCTGTGGGTCCAATTTTTCATTCCAAAATAGGGATATTCAATGTACCTACCTAAAAGGGCTTGTTATGAGGATTAAATGTTAGCCCATGAAGAACTGTTAAGATAGTGCACGGCACAGAGAAATCAATCAATAAATCTAAGTATGGGTCATTATTTTTATTTCAACCAACTTTCCTAGAAGCTTGAAAGGAGATAATATATACCATTTATTTAACATTATATAAATTAATTGTGCTTGATTAAATGTAAAACTTTGCTTATTACACTATATTCCTCTTAACAAATTATAGTCAGCCTGAAACAAATTAAAAGAAGGTTTTAGAGCAAGAGAGAAATCACATTTTATGAAAACACCTTCAAAGGCTAAACTTTTATAAATTATGCTGTATGATAGTTTTTCGTTTTTGTGAAAATAGCACCTCTGCCACACACAGTTAATATGGAGAAGTGGAAAAAGAAATTTAATTTTTGCTGGCTGTTATTCATAGTACAAATACTATAAATAAATAAGATAAAATGATATTTGAATGCTAAGGGACATAGGATAAATGCTATGAAGTAATTTTAATTATTTTCTTCTAAACTAATTATAATAAACATAAACAGACCCTCACTATGTGAATGATGCTATAAAGTAATAAAACATGTAAGCATTTCTATGATAGTCATGGGTCTTATACTCATGACCGTGGTTTTGCCAGGATGTGATCCAAGGACTCTAACTCCTTGACCTGAGCTTTAACTCTCTGTCTGGGAAATCTCACGTTTGATAGAATTTCACAAGCTCAGTGAACATGACTAGGCGAATAAGGGAACCTATTTATCTGGAGAGATTTTGAATTTGCAGGAAGTCTATTTTCCAACGTTTAAATGTTGGACATCATGGAAAAGAATTTAAACCCAAAATGATCCATGTTTTTGATGGATTTCATTCTTGCTTGTGTTATTTCAAAAAGCAGCTGTAGACTGATAATTAAAAATACAGGCTCTGAAGTCACACTGCTTGAATTTGAATCCCAGCTGGCTTACTCACTAGCCACATGATGCTAAGTGACTTAGTAACTTCTCTGAGCTCAAGCCCTCTCATCTGTAACATGGGAATCACAGAACATTTCCTGTGAATTAGATAATGTTCAGTTAAAGACTTAGAATAGTTACTGGCACATGATAAGGTTTTGTTATCATCCTCATCATTTCAACCCATGGTTCTCAACCAGTGGTGACTTTTACTTCCCGGTGGACATTTGGCAGAGTCTGGAGGCAATTTTGGTTTTCACAACTTGGTGGAGACTACTGACATCTACTGTGTAGAGGTCAGGGATTCTGCTAAAATTCCTACAAGACACCGGACAGACCCCACAACCAAGACTCATCAGGCCCCAATTATCGATAAGGCTAAGGTTGAGAAACACCAATTTAAATTATTCTGTTGTTGAAGGTGAAGTTTAAAGGCCAACAAACCTTTTCAAAATGTTGCAGATAATGTTGATTAATCATAACATTAACTCTCTATCTTCTAAGCTTCTGTTAAGCAAACTATGAATTACCAAGCATCAGAAATCTCCATGAATATATAATCATGGGGTAGGAAAAAGTTTCTGAGGAAATAATAAAGTAAATAAGGTAGCAAATGAGTTCCTACAACACAGACTAAGAAGGTGAAAGAGATGACATTGAAGGAAAACTTGGGAAGAGGAAAATCTCGGAGGGCTCCTGTTCAGTCACCCCCCCCACCCCCAGGCTTCTTTATAACATGTTAGTTAATTTTGAACGTTAAATGAATGAGTGAAAAGTTATCCAAATATCACATATGAGTTTTTGAAAGTTGCTAAATTAATATTTCATTACACAATAACTGTAGATTATTGCCTTGAAAGCTCATATGATTCATATTGATGCATTTGCATTTGTGAATTTAGTGAAGATTTGAGGCTAGAAAAATGCAGGGCATTGAATAATGCCAGTTATTAAAGCACTTGTGACTTTCTGCCCTTATAATTTTTAATGAAAATGTAGTTGAAGTGATGGCATTTTAGTAAGAAAGGGCCTCCATTATCCAATCAATTGTGAATTCTACAGAGATTTGGACTCTCAAGAGAACTCTGGGAAACTGTTGTCAAGGCAACTACTTTTTCCATTATGGAAAAATTTCCTTAAGTGGTAGAGTAAAACTTAATTATTTCAGGGAAAGCAAACAAACATATGATATGTGAGGAAATATACTAATAAGTGGGCCGGGTCACAGAGAGAAAATAATGGAAAGGAAATAAAGTGAGCAGGAACTCGAAAATCATAATTCCCATCAGATATGTGTATGTTTTGATAAACTTATAGCCACAATAAGTCCATGGCTTGAATGGCTCATAAAAAGAGAAATCTCACCACCACCCATGGTTAGCAAGATGAAGTAGCCCTCTGCAAATTTTCTTAAAAGACCTCTGGCTGAGGCTTAAACCCTCTAATAAGACAGAACAGGCATGGCTGCTGAAGTTGTTAAGAGAATTCTTTAACCTTATATCATTCCCATAGACAGTACTTTTAATGTTGTCAAACCTGAAAAGGTCCTGGGTTTCAAGGAAGAGATTGGTTCTTCCCTATACGGTAGAAATCTGGAATGCAGAGTCAAGACTGAGTTCAAGTTCTAGCTCTAAAGAACCTCCCTTAGAAACATTTTAACCTCTTCCGAGAGCAAGGGTTTTCATGTCTGAAAGACGTTCTGAGGAACACGATTGTGTGTGAACAATGTCTTTTTACTATCTATTCTTGAAAAACATGAGATGAAAGAGAAAGAGCAAAGGCTTTGACAGGCACAAATTTGAGTCCATTTCTTATACTTCTTCTTATACTTTAGTGTAGTTGTTCAAGGTCTCTGAGCCTCGGTTTCTTCACCTGTTAAATGGGGATGATAATTCATGCACTGAGTTAAAATACCCAGCAAAGTGCTTCAAAGGTCTGTTCACTTAATAATTATGATCTTTCCGTTCCTGCCCATGGAGAACAAGATAGACACAAACAGGGATGATTTTAAAAATCTACAGCTGTATATTAAATTCTGACTTGCAAAATAAATAAAGTTAGCTCTTTAGCACTTCTGGTGGATTTATGTGTTTATATTCATCTGTGGCAAAATAGGAAATGATCGTTTTACTTACAATATACATAGTGGAATAATCACGGACAAAAAAATAAATCTGGTAATTTTATGAAGATTTTTATTTGAAAGTTATTTACACATCTTGATAGTTTTTGGTGGTAATGCAGCCTCTTATCAATTGATATTAATGTATCTCTCCCCTCCTCCCCTTCCCTCCTCCATGATAGGCTCTGTCTGCCCAACCCCCTCACATGTGCCCCTTCCTGATGTCTTCTCTTATTTTCCTAACTGAACTTGGAGTCTACTCTCTTTGCTTCCATGGTTCTCAACTTATATTATCACTTGGCACTTATCAACATGATGCTCTGTTGTAGATATTTGAGTGACATCCTATTTCACTATGAAATTAGAAGACTTTTTGTGTTAAAGACTGCCTTCTTCATCATTACCTTCCACACAGTATTATAATGCCCTATATTTATTATGCAATTAATTATTCAATAAACATTTGATGAACATGAAAATTCTGCTGTAAATGTTTTCTTATCTAGATTTTACAACTGTAGAATTTAATTTCTTACATTTCTCTGATGAAGATATATCTGCTACATCTAATATTTATAATTAGTTTTTTCAGATGTTGCCACTAGAATGTGAGGTCTTTAAAGTCAAGAAGGCATATCTTATATATCTGTTCATATTTATTTTCCCATTAGCTATTGAGTATCAAATTAAAAAAAAAACAAAAATTTCTTCAGTGAATTAAACTAATGTTCTATAGAAATCATTAAATTTGGGTTTAACAGATTCCCTCTAATTGCGGCAACATCATATATCCCTTCTTAACAGTGGACTGATTGATTTGATTTGTAAAGAGGAAAAAGATAGAAAGCTAAGGTTTATTGAGCACGTACTATGTGCAAAGCAAAATACCAAGTGCTTTGTACTTGTAATCAATTGTTTTGTACTCATAATGACTCGTTTTTCATTCAATAGTAATACAGATTCAAAGGGTGATACTGTCCATGGGTAAGAATTAATATAAATTACTTGTTAAGGTCACATTTACTATAACTCATCAGAATATACCACTGACTGATAAAACAACTTTTCAAATAGGGTCTGAATTTGTAGGTAATGTAATAAAAAGATGCTTTTGTATCTATTGGCAAAAATTAGGTGCAATGCAGCCATCTAATGAACTAATAATAGTTAATGAGCTGTCAACGTCTATATCTTTTATTTTACAATATAGTTGGCAAAGCTAGTGCGTTTGGATCCTTTTGAATCTGTGAAAGAATAAATAGACTCCTACATCTGGAGAAATGTGGTTTGCAGCTTTGTTCTGATTTCTGTATCCAATGCCAGGTATCCATCACCTGGGGTGGAGTGCTATTTTCGTAAAATAGATTTCATTACTTATTCTCGAAAGAATGTGTTATTTCAGAATGATGCTATTGTTAATGGAACTTTGATTTTAGTGACCAAACGCCAAGAATGTTTTTAAACACTCTGTTATCCTTCCATCAATTTAGATCAGCCAGACATAACACTTATGAGAAGTTATCTAAATTTTTCAGCAATAAAACTGAGATTACGAAAGCTTTGCTTCCCCTTAGGTATCATCCAGTATCGGTAACCAAGTTGTTTTCATTCTTTCCTTTTTATTGTTTAAGGCTGGAGCACATTACTCTCATGATTCTTGCCAAAGTTCTATGGCATCATTGTTTGAGACTTACCATATGTGTCTTTGATTCCTGCCTGGTAGGTACCTTGGCTACATGCCGGTTTGCATTTATTGCTATTACAATTTTTATTTTTTTCACTTGCTTCTGATTCTATCCATCCTGTTTTCTTAGACAACCTTAAATACCCATCTTTGAGACCAAAGGGATTCACATGATAACCTATTGTAAGTGGACCCTTCTTTCCCAAGGACTTGCCACCGTTTTTGAGAAACTTTGCTTAGAATATAAGCAATGCACCACTCTATAATTTATTGCTGTCATTTTAAATGGAAAAGAGATAAGGAGATGAATGGGAGAATGTGGTTTTTGTCTAGTTTTCTCTCTTTTGAGTTAGTCAAGATGTCAGAACTATATTGTAAGATCCTCAGGCCCTCTGAGATAAATTGAATGTTCTCACTTTAGTTCAGCATCTCTTGGTTCCTACCCTTTCTTTCCTAAAGGGTACAGGAATTCCAGAATGTATTCAAAAGTATGCGCAAACACTAATCACAGAAAAATTTTCAAGTTACAATTCTGATAAATATGGAGAACTAAGCTGATGTGAGATATACCTCTCCCTCCCCTCAAAAATTGATATCAAGTTTATACTCAGGGGCTTAATACTTCCAAGAAACTCACCAGAGGACACAGCTTCTGTTAGCCAGAGGTTGGGGCTTTAATCACATGGGAAGGTCCTCCTAAACCAATTGTCATCTGAGAGTCGGGAGCCAAGATCATGAACCACTGGGTCTCCCAAGGTGGTTCCATATATGGGAGATGGAAAAAGTTCACCTAAGTCTGTGAGTGAGAAATTAAATCCCTGCAAGAAAACTGAAGCCAAGTTACACTGTGTATGGTTTTAAGTTTATTTATTTATTTTTTGGCCATGCCGAGCAGCTTGCGGGATCTTACTTCCCCAACCAGGGATGGAACCTGGGCCCTTGGCAGTGAAAGCGTGGAGTCCTAACCACTGGACCACCAGGGAATTTGCCAGTTTTAAGTTTTAGATTCAGAATATCCGTGGTACCCCAAGCTAAGGTATTAGCAAACAATAAATCCTACAACTGTCAAACCAAACTCATTAGAAATTCTGGCCAAGCAAACATGAAACCATTCTTTAGGGGTATTGCAATAATCGGTACTAGATTCCCATAGAACTCCTCCCACATAACAAAAGACAGAACAACAAAAAACCATCACCAGAGATAAACTTACACAAGCAAATCTCCAACCAAGGAAATACTGTATACTTAAAGCAAAACTTTGTAAAAAATATAAATAGAAATTGACAGAAATACAACGGTAGTGGAAGATTTCCACAGTCATGCTATTTTTGGAACATTAATTACATAATTATTTATACAAATATTCACAAGATCACAGTCTACCCACCAATCTTCCCTTTCAAAAATAAGTAAAAGGCTATACTTTAAAAGATTATTGAAAATATTATATATATGTATGAATATTGCATAGCCATTAACATCCTAGTTTTAAAGAATTTAAATCAATGTTAAAGGAAAAGGGCAGAATAAAAAGCAAAGATAGGAAATATTAATTTATTTTTTTCTCTAAAAGAAAATATATTAAAGTATTTCTAGCATTAGAATGATGGGTAATTTATCTTTATGCATCGTCTGTATTTCCCAAAGTGTCTATAATAAAGAACAAGATTAGAATGATTCGAGAGCATGGAAGGGGCTAAAACTTGGGGAATTACACATAATTTGATATTTCTGGAGTGAAGGATGAGTTTAGAAAATGGACAGGAGTTAAGACTGGAAAGATAACTAAGAGTCTCATCAAGAAAAAGTGTATCATTTTAAGAAACAATTTCTCTGCAAAGTCTCTAAGGATTTTAATCTTAGAAGTATTGTCCAGGTATGTATTTTCAAAAATGTCTCAGGCTATACAGGTTAGATTTATGAATGCAAAATAAAGCAGAAAACCAGGCTACAGTAGTAATAATAGCTAACATTCATTGGGTGTCTATTATGTACCAGAGACTCTGTGTTGAGTACTTTACATATTCTAGCCCGTTTCATCTTTGTAACAGCTCTGTCAGGTAGGAATTTTTATCATTGCCCTCTTACAGATAAGAAACAGTGGCTAAAGAACTTGCGAAGGTCACACATTTGCCAACGGGTGGAGCCAGACTCTTATCACGGAGAATCTAAAACCAGCACTTAAGCTTCACCACTGCACTACGGTGATGCCTTCCAAGAGAAGGGGCACAGAGACAAGTCAATAGGAGAACAGAAAGAGACAGTGGATGGGTGGGTCCAAGATGTTAACTAACTTCCCTGGTTGACAGATGAGATTTGGGACAGGAGGTTAAAGAGCGATGGGAGTCCAGTAATTCAGGAGAGGCAGGTAAACTTGAATGATTTTGCATGTAACATGCCATTTGCAGCAACATGGATGGGCCTAGAGATGATCATACAAAGTGAAGTAAGCAGACAAAGACAAACACCATATGATATCACTTACATGAGGAATCTAAAATATGACACAAATGAACTTATTTACAAAACAGAAACAGACTCACAGACGTAGAAAACAAATTTATGGTTACCAAAGGGGAAAGGAGGAGGGGATAAATTAGGAGTTTGGAATTAGCAGATTCAAACTACTATATATAAAATAGATAAACAACAAGGTTCTACTGTAGAGCACAGGGAACTATATGCAATATCTTGTGATAAACCATAATGGAAAAGAATATGAAAAGATATATATATATATTCTTATTTTACCTAGAGCTTCTTAGATTTGCACTAACAGGGGTACCTATTGAGAATTTTCATTTTAATCATAAAAACAGAAAATATGTACACTAATATTATTCAAATTTATAAGTTGAAGCTTTTTGAATTTATAAATTTTAAGCATTTATGATTAGATTTAACATCAAATTACAGGCTAGCAAAAGTGCATCTACTTTCAGTCCCTTTTATATGAGATTAAACATTCTTAAGATAGTCTTTATTTGGTCCATATTATTGCTAATGGTTTTGGTATTTACAGGAATCATAATTTCAATTTTTGATATTATAGAATTTCCACATGAAATGCATGAAAATAAAACTGTATTCAATATTTTTATGTTTATAAGGTTTCCCTGTAAAAAAAAACAAACCTGTATTACTATAGTGAGCTAATTGAGATATGAAATTTTCTTTTTTTATTTATTTTATTTTATATCTTTGGCTGTGTCAGGTCTTAGTTGTGGCATGCAAGATCTTTTGTTGCAGTGCGTGGGCTCTTCATTACATCACGCGGGCTCCTCTCTACTTGCAGTGCTTGAACTTCTCTCTAGTTGTAGCGTGCAGGTTCCAAAGTGCGTGGGCTCTGTGGTTTGTGGCACGTGGGCTCTCTGGTTAAGGTACACAGGCTCAGTAGTTGTGGTGCGTGGGCTTAGTTGCCCTACAGCATGTGGGAATCTTAGTTCCCCGACCAGGGATCAAACCCTCGTCCCCTGCATTGGAAGGTGGATTCTTTACCACTGGACCACCAGGGAAGTCCCTAACTGAGATAAGAAATTTTCTAAACTTCCCCATTTAGAAAACTATTAAGCAGTAAAGTTTATATCTGGGTGTTCTTTTTCTTAACAGCAGAGAATCATACAATATCTGGCTTACCTTAGAGGTTATATTCTTCAAAAGTTTAGATTTCAATATTAATTGTCTGACTGATGACAAATAATTAAACAACTGACTCCATGATAAAATTACCTTGCTAAATTACTGTTGTTCAAATTGGACCCTTTCAAATTCTTTCAAATATCATGTTCCCTGTTATAGAATTACAAAAAGGAGAGAAGAGTGGTAATAGACATTGATGCAAACTCTAAGCTTCATTTCAACTGTGTTGGAAGAATAACAGTTGAGCTCTACCGAAAACAACTTATCATAGAGATTTAGGCCTATGAATATATACCTCTAAAATAGTCATGTTCAGATAAATAATAATTGGAATTTTTGGTGCATTAGAGAGTTTTAAAGGCTTCCAAGAGTTGCATGACCTCACTTTGGCAGCTCAGATCATGTTCTCCAAGTTAACTCTCCTTGATCAAAGCGATGAGAGCTATAAGATCACTTCATCCTCTTTGCCTTTCCAGTCCTGTTTCACTAAGGATCAAAAAGATCCCTCTCCCATTGTTTGTGTTTTTCTGTCCTTAACTGCTTTACTTCTATTACCAGTGGGAGTCTCACCACCCTCACAAGTATGAATGAAGGTTTGCTAATTCTGGGTGTTAATTTCCTTAAGTGTGTTTATACTATGATGTACAAAGTAATCTGTGAATCCTTTTATGTGTAATTAGGAGCTGGCTGACTAGGTATCAGCCAGCTCCTAATTTATATTTGCTGCAGCAACCAGTGGGGCTGACTGGTACCCCTGGCCATGCCACTTGGCAGCACAAGGCTATTCTTGATGTCCATTCAATTGCAGGTGCTGAACTCAGCTGAAGAATTTTAGAGTGGGTAGATGTAGGTGTGCTTGTGAAACAGGGGGATGCAGGGAGGTGGTCTGTTCCAGTACCATCTCATCTTGCCAACACCTCCCCACTCAAGACTAGTGCTCTTCTAATGATGTAAGGATATGTTTACACTTTTCAGTTTGAATCACTTTAGCTGCTTCAATAATTTTGTGCCCTGCGTGTCTTTAAACAACTGAACTCCATTTCAGTGCTTAACCTGTACTACCCATTTACTGACAACTGACTGACTTACCGAGTTATCTGTGACATCTCCCCTAATTTACCACCTTCTATCTTTTCTTCTTTATTAGACTGTTGTATATAAGTGTTCTAACCTTGCAAACTGCCTCAGAATATTTATTTTTTTGTTCATATATTGTAAAAAAAATTTGAAGTATAGCTGATTTACAATGTTGTGTTAGTTTCAGGTGTACAGCAAAATGATTCAGATTTTTTTAACTCTCCAAGAAATTTATTTTAGCATATGCCATAGATTGATATAATTGATATAATAATTTCATATAAAGAGAAACCATTGCAGAAATAACTAAGGTGGGGCCCTAACAAGGAAATAAAAGAAAGATCATAAAGAAATTCTTCCATATGAAGACTTTGGATCTGCATCATTTATTCAAAATATAAAACTGTAATATTAGAAGCAAAGAGAAAAACAGCAAAGAAAACAATAAAACAGAAGCTTGGCATATGTAGTACAAATGTATGGGCTAAGTTATAACATATATGTGTTCTATGTTTTATATATATATATATATATATATATATATATATATATATAAAATTTCCCTTACAGGTTATTACAAAATATTGAGCATATTTCCTGTCTCATAATATTTAAAAATCGAGCTTTTAAAAAATATAACTATTTTTTTTGAGCAAATGGGACACTGTTGATACAGTTGGTGAAATTTGCATGGGCTATGTAGATTGGATGGTAGTGCTGTGTCAAGGTTGATTTTCTGATTTGAAGGGTTGTTTGGGTGGGCCTTAAGCCAATATGACTGATGTCTTTATTTTTAAATTTTTATTTTATATTGGAGTATAGTTTATTAGCAATGTTGTGATAGTTTCAGGTGTATAGAAAAGTGATTCAGTTGTACGAATACATGCATCTATTCTTTTTCAAGTTCTTTTCCCATTTAGGTTATTGCAGAATATTGAGCAGAGTTCCCTGCGCTATACGGTAGGTCCTTGTTGGTTATCTTTTAAATCTGTGTGTGTATGTCAAGTTTATTGTCATGAAGATAAACTCAAGTGAGTTCAAGGCCGGACGCATCTACAGTGGACGCCAAAGGCTGGGAATGAGCAAACTGCCAGACAAGAAAACGCAGACCCTCTTCCTTTGATGGAGACCTTTCTTCCCTGTGGATTCTGAACCAGGTGAGAAGCCGGTGAGTGGGGCGTGTGCAGATGCGATCAGCCCTACTTGCTGGGTGCAGAGCGGCAGGCGCGCCATGCTGGGAATATCTCCTCCGCGCTTCGGCTCCGGGTGGCCCGCGTGCGCGCAGGTGTCTCCCGCGCGCCCTGCTCTGGGCGCTCTCGGCTTGGCGCCGCTGCAGTACACAGAGCGGGGCCGGGCTCAGCGCGCGCGGGAGGCGGAAGGCGCGCTCGGGGGCCGGCGCGGGACCGCAGCGCGCGCCCGGCCCGCATCTCTCTCCTCCCCGCTCTCTCCCATCGCCTACAGCCGCCCCGGACCTGGCCATGGGGAACGTGCCATCCGCGGTGAAGCACTGCCTCAGCTACCAACAACTTCTCCGGGAGCATCTCTGGATCGGGGATTCAGTGGCAGGGGCGTTCGAGCCCGCGCAGGTACCACCTCGCGGCCCAGGGGGTCCCCACCCTCTTCCGTCATCCCCCAGGCCTCCTCTCCCCTTCTTGTGTAGTCTCTCACCCTGGGCCCTTCCTGCGACAGTTCTTTAATGTCAAACCTCACCCCTTAAAAGGTTTCCCATCATCTCTCTGGGGTGAATTGCAGACCCACCCCTGCAGCTCAGACCCACTAAAATCCCTATCTTGGCCACGTGCAGGTCGCCTAAAGGAAACTGCTCCTTCTCTGTGTTTCCCTTGGAAGGGATGAGTCATAATACACAGCACTCCTCCGAGGATAGCGCCCTTCTTTTCAGTTTTCTCCTGATTATTGTGTGACAAAGACGACGAATTTGTCAGAATATGAGGCGGAAAAAGGAACAAAGCCAACACAGAAGGTTGGGAAAACACGGTGGGATGAAATCATCCGTCATATCATTAATTATCCCTAATGTATTTATGCTTCAACACACTTGAGCAAGCTGGGGAAAAATGGTAAATAACAGCGATTTCAGTCCAAAATGTATTCCCATGTTGATTCCTGAAAGCCTATTTTAAGACAATTATTAGGCAAGTGAGTAGTATCCACATACTTGTGATTTAATGCACTCTCAACCGGAAACGGCAAGTAAATGAAGAAAATCTATATAAAGAAATAGACTTTTCCCTTAAAAGAGCTTAAAATTTAAAGTTTCACAAAGGAATAACAGTGATAATTGTTAAGTGAATGTGAAAACGTGGGAAAAGGGAGGGAGACTCAGGGTTTAGCTATTATTGTTTTGAATTTTGGTGGATACAAAAATGTTTATTCCTGATTCATCTATGTACAAAATAATAATTTGTATTAAGTATAATATTTTAGTGGGTAAGCATAATTTAAATTTGTGTTTTTAAATCAACTATTCTAATATTAGGCATCCATTTTTCTATAGTTTTATAGTTAGTGTATTTTCAGTTCAATGTATCAATATGTGGCATTGTAATTTTAGTTCTACAGATTGGAGTTCAGCGTTTGTGGATTCTCTAAAAGATACTTTGCTCCTCATTACTTAAAAGATGGCCCTGGTCATCTGACTCAAAGACTGTTGCTGACAATCAAGAAAGGGAAAATAATTCTTTATCTTCCTGTATGTTCTCTTGTCTTCTATTTAATTTTCCTGCCTTCTCATTTGATCTTTGTATTATAAAGATAATATAACCTTATATTCACTCTGTTACAGAATCAGGAATCCTTACCTTCCAGTCCCGAAGTCTGAGACTTTATATGACTTTTGTTGCTGGGTTAATATTATTTTTCTCTCCCGCAACCCCCATATTCTAATTTTGTGGGCTTTGGAGAACATGACAGAGGCTAGACTGCTAGGTGAGGATGTCTACTTTGCCTTGCAGGGATGTGGAAACGGGGAAATTGAAAATGACTAGGATGAAAAAAAGAAAGAAAATGACTAGGATGACTGATCTAGGAATGCGGGGAATAGGGTTTTTGGACATTCATCAACCTAATAAAGACTTTTTGTTCCTTTTTGGAGAAATAGCAATACCTTCTCCAAATATTGCTGTTTTAACCCTGGACTGCTTTAGTGAGAAACTCCTATTTATTCCTCAGACACAGCTTAAATATCACTTCTTTTGACCAACCCTTTTCTCCTTCCAGAGTTGCTAGCCTTTTTCTGTGCTCTCATGGCGTTTTATGCATAATTCTGTTTTAGTTCCAGTGTTGTGAAATGATAATGTTTTAGGTCATGTCCTATTGAATACACAGCAGCAGTGACACTGCACTCTGAAATCTACCTTCTTCTTTGGCTTGTGTTTAACAACATTGTTGCTGCTTTAAGCCCTACCCCTCTGGTTCCTCAGGCTAGAACTAGACTGGCTCAGGGGTAAATCTTCAGATTCCTCATGACTTTTTATGCACACTCACAGTTCCTGTTACTATTAGTATACTCATGTCTTTCAGATTCATATTACAATCTCTCTCTTAAGCTCCAGTCCTGATGTTCACCTGCTCACCTGACATCATCACTTGGGTATCTCAAAAGTAATTCAAACCCAACATTTGCAAAATCGGAATCATGTTCTTCTTCCCCTTCCAACCCCAGACATTCTCTAGAATTTCCTATCACAGGGTATGCCATTGCAATTCATTCAGCCCTGGAAGCACAAACCAAGAGCTCCTTTCCTTCTTTCCCCCATAACCAAAGTATCACTAAGTCCTGCAATTTTACCTCGAATTTCTCACAGATCCATCTGTTTTCCCAACTCTACTGCTGCTATCAATTTTAAAGTGGCATTCTCTCTCCAATGAACTACTAGACTCTTGCGATCCTTCAACCCATTGTTTCTACAGCTAGTTGGGAGAAGTTCTCTGTTTTACACAGAATCATGCTATTCTCCCGTTTCACAACCTTCTGTGAATTCTCATTGCTTTTAGGAATGAATAGCAAGCAAAATCTTTATTGTGCTCTTGGAAGCCTCAGGTGTTCTCTTCATTGCATCTCTCTGCAGCATCCTCTTAAGCTATGTTCTCTTATCCTTGCCACTGTGTCCTTCTTTTGAGTTTTCCAATCATCTTTCCTCTGGAAACATGATCTTTACCTGTTTTCCTCTCTGCTAGGAAGATTCTTTTCAAATAACTAACCTTGAGCTCTCAACTCAAATGTTGCTTCCTCATGAAATCTTTCCCAGACTCTCAAGGCAAGCATTTCTTGTTATCTTACTTTGCACTGTTCATTACAAATAATATGAATTTTACATTTATTGTTGTGATCATTTTATGTTTAATTCCCTACCGGACTCTAAGTATCATAAAAGTAAGGAAAAATTCCACCACAAAATCCTCAGCAATGAACAAAATGTTTGATTAGTTTTTAATGGCCAATGAATACTTGTTGAATGAACAAATGAAAGGATGTTTTTCCTTCTAGGGCATAAGCATCTCAGATTTATGGGGAACGTGAAATCCTTCATAGCACTTTTCAGGGTCCAAAACAATGATTAGCACATTGTAATAAAATGCTAACTATTTGTTATGTGAATGCCAAAGTGATGAGAATTAAGACAGGTGTCAATAAAGTTTGGTCTTAGTGCTGTTAGATGGGTATTATTACTGTTTGTGTTTTACCTTTTTTTATTGAACTATAGTTGATTTATAATGGTGTGTTAGTTTCCAGTGTACAGCAAAGCAAGTCAGTTACACATATACATATGTATATGTATCTATTCTTTTTCAGATTCTTTTCCAGTTTAGGTTATTAAAAGATATTGAATATAGTTCCCTGTGCTATACAATAAAACCTTGTTGTTTATCTATTTTATGTATAGTGGATTGTATTTGCTAATCCCAAGCTCCTAATTTATCTCTCACCCTGATTTCCCCTTTGGTAACTGTAAGATTATTTTCTATGCCTATGAGTCTATTTCTGTTTTGTAAATAAGTTCATTTGTATCATTTTTTTTTTAGATTCCACATATAAGTGATAGCATGTGATATTTGTCTTTTTCTGACTTACTTCACTTAGTATGATAATCTCCAGTTCCACGCATGTTGCTGCAAATGGCATTATTTCATTCTTTTTAATGGTGGAGTAATATTCCATTGTATATATGTACCACATCTTCTTTATCCATTCATCTGTAGATGGACGTTTGGGTTGTGTGTTATCTTTTTATAGAATCTAGTCATACTTTGATAGGGAAAGAGTTGAAAATGGATTCTGGAAGCTGTTAAAAGATGCACAGAGCTTAACTATTTCTCCACTGTTAAATCTGGCAGAGGGAATCATGGGCAGGACCCCTAAGTTTTGAAATAATTTGGCTGCAGTTGGGACAGACAGAGTGCTCTATTTTGAAAGAATACTGTGCTAGTCAATAGAAAGATTCAAAACCTAGCCCTTTTTCTGCTACCAATATATTATTAAGATAAAATTAAATATTGTGTGTGTGTAAGTACAAATATACACATTTGAAGTTTAGCAATTTATTACCAAACATAAAATGGGTCAATGTGAATTAAAGGCTTGCACTACCACAGCTCCACTAATTAAATTCTTTAGTTCTCTTCCTCTCTTTTTTTTTTGTAACTAATGGCATTGGTTTTTCAGATTTCCTTAATAGACCAGGAGGTTAAAATTGATCCTTCTATGGTTCAAGCTATCTCTTAGGGCCTGTTTTATTTTCTATATTTGTCTCTGTTAAAATGGATATGATGAAGCTGGCTTAACTCGTGATTTAAAGTTTGGGTTAAAATTAGGTTCCCTGTAAAGTAGTCCTTCTTTGATTTCCAAGTGCTGCTTAAGCAGTAGCTCAATATCTTCATGTATTAATACCCCATTACAGCAATAAAATTCCTAAGGACCTAAATTCTATCATAAACAACACTTAAAATATATTAGTTTTTTAAAGACAAAATTGTAGATTTTGTGAGATTAAATTTATAGTTAGTTTACATTATATCCTGATCCTTTAAGTTACATTTGCTGTCAGCAAATATTATGATTCCAAGTATTTAGTGTTAAACCGTCACTTGAATTTAATTGGAATGTACAATATTTTTGCTTAAATTTAATTAAAAGATTAAAGTAACTATATGCTTTTCAGTTTACAACTCTGAAGCTGTTAGTACATTTACAAAATACCTTAGAGTGAGTGGGGAGGAATTTTCAGAAAGGAACCAAACTACCATTACACTGTTTGTTTTCTGTTTGTCTCAGGTGTTCTTTTGTCCTTTACTGCCCTGTTTCTCTTTTTTATGACTTCTTTTGAAATTATGTAAATTTTAAAATTCATTTTTCCCTTGGGTTGGCTTGTTAGTTATGTACTGTTTTTATGGTACTGGTAGTTGCTACCTATAAGATGTCAACGTACAACCTTGACTTATTAAAATATTATATAAATTAGTTTTATTGCAACTTATTAAAAATATGATAATTTAACTCCCTTTACTGCCTTCGCTTTCTATATTGTTGTTGTATATATTAATTTTCTATATGGTATATTTGTAATATGTATTTATAGTCAATATACATTTATATCTATGCATATATTTCCTCTTTCCTTTGCTCTTTATTGCTTTCTTCATCTCCATTCTTTCATCTGAAATTATTTCCCTTCAACTAGAAATATTTGCTTTAATACTTTCTTTAGTAAAAATCTGGTGGTGATAATTTCTTTCAGTTTTTCTTTGCTTGAATTACATTTATGTATATACGTGTGCAATGTGCATAAATATAATGAATATTGAGTATAAATATATGTTCCATATAAAGAATTAGAATACATGACATGACAGCAGTACGAAATGCAGATTTCTCAACAGATAAAATGGAAACCAGAGACAAACCAGAGGGAAATCAGCTGTTAGTTTTACTTTTAGTTCTTTGATGATAATATATCTTTCATTCTCTTCTTGTTATCTTTGGTTTCCAACAGTATGACTATGATGAGTCTACAGGTAGTTTCTTTATATCTGATAATGATTCATAGCACTTCTTGGATCTTGATGCTTGTTGGCTTCCATATGTTTTGGAAATTTTTCAATCAATTCTCTTCAACTATTGCTTCTGTCTCTTTTTTAACCACCCCCCAACTTGGACCTATAGCTTGAAGAATCTTAGAATGTTCCTTGTGACCCATTTATTTCATATACTCATTTTTTGTATTTTTTTATCTTTTGTTTCTCACCATGTTCAGTCTGAATATTTTTTCTCACCTATTCCATTTCACTAATACCCTCTTTAGCTTTGTCTAATTTGCTGCTGATTTAATGTGAGTTCTTAATTTTAGTTATATTTTTGAATTAATGAACTTCTATATGGTTTTTAAAACCAATTTTTAGCTCTCTGCCACAATTCTCCATCTTATCAAGAATTCTTGAATACTTATCAGTTATGTTAAGTTCCATGTCTGGTAACTCCAATATTCAGATCTCCAGTGGGTCTCTTTCATGTATCTTTCCTCTTGCAATGCCTACTAATTTTTCAGTTTAGGTTAGACACCTGTTATGAAAATGTTATAGACATAATTTGAGGCTCTGAGTCATACTGTCCTCCAGAAATGATTACCTTCCCCCCACTCCCTTTTGCCCACCCTCTACACCCTGTCTCTGGCAACCACCAGTCTGTTCTCTGTATCTAATTTTGTTTCTTTTAAGATTCCACATATAAGTACTTGTCTCTTTCTGTGTGACTTATTTTGCTTAGCATAATACCCTGAGGGTCCATCAGGTAGCAAATGGCATGATTTCCTTCTTTTTATGACTGAATAATATGCCTTTGTGTAGATATATACACCATATTTTCTTTATCCATTCATCTGTCAGTGGGTACTTGGGTTGTTTTCACGTCTTGGCTATTGCAAAGAGTGCTGCAATGAACATGGGGGTGCAGATATCTGTTCAAGACAATGATTTCCTTTCCTTAGGATAAATAGCTAGAAGCAGAATTGCTGAATTATATGATAGTTTTATTTTTAATTTTTTGAGGAACCTTCATGCTGTTTTCCATAGTGGCTGCACCAATTTACATTCCCCATTGCACAAGGTTCCCTTTTCTCCACATCCTCACCAACACTTATTTCTTGTCATTTTGGTAATAGCCATTCCGATGGGTGTGAGGTGCAGGAAGGATTGATTATCTTTTGCTTCTAACAGGCAATAAGTGCAAGGGTAGCTTACCTTAAGCCAATCAGATGTTTAGCTGATTCAAGGCTGGACCTACTTCATTTGTGAGGGCTTGTCTTTTCTATTCACGCTTACTTTTATTTTGTTGCTCTCCAGGGGTTCTAACTAAAAGCCTAGAGTGTTTACCAGAACGTCTTCTCCTTGTTGAACCTGAACTCAAAAATATTTCCTCCCCAACTTCTAAGACCCCTGGAAGCTCTGATGCTCTTCTCAGCTTCTCACCTGATTGCATAGAATTGGCGAATGCCTCAAGAGGAAAGTTCATGCTGAATTTTGGTATCACCCCTCTGTGTTTTTCTTCTGCGAGTATCTTGGCCACTGAAGTACACCTTCCCTTGGAGACTCCAAAGGCTATCAAAGAAGTGTTTTTCACTAATATTTTCACCAGATTTTCTGGTTCTCTGTGAGAAGTTTGTTCTGAACAAGCTAGTTAAAAAATTACTAATATAACAGGGGAAATATTAAAAAAACACCTATTTTGCAATATAATTGGAATTGAAAAAATATATTCATTTGCCATATTACAAAGCTTTTGAAGTGGTTACATTCCAGGTAATATGCAAACTGTTGACAGTAACAATTTGTGTATTTATTTTTCAAGCTTTATTGAGATATAATTGACATATAACATTGTGTAAGTTTAAGGTATATAAATTTGATACATTCATATATTGCAAAATGATTGTCACCATAGCATTGGCTAGCATCTGCATCACATCACATAATTACCATTTCTTTTTTGTGCTGAGACCATTTAAGATTTACTCTCTTAGCAACTTTCAAGGATATAATATATTATTAACTGTAGTGTTAATCACTATGCTGTGCCTTAGATTCCTAGAACTTATTCATCTTATAGCTTGAACTTTGTATAGAGTAACAATTTAAAGTCCAAAAATTGAATTAAAAGATTGGCTACTTCATGAAAAATAATATTTTACAGAAAAACTGACATAATGATTTTCACTATAAGTAAAAATTGTGAAAGATATTTTTTAAAGATAAAAATTAATGTGCTGCCTAAATTAAGTATCTTGCTTTGGGGAAACAGTATGCTATTTACTCGCTCCTTATGTGTAACATAGGTCAATAAAATTTGTTAAATGAATGAATGAATCAATGAGTGATTAAATTTACAGTATTTTATCTCTATTGATATGAGATTATTTTGGATCTTTCCATTTAATGGCCCTGAAGTGGGTAAAAATATTTTCTTCTTCTTATTAACCTTTTCTTTACAATGCTATCTTTTGCTTTGTCTTGATTCATTCCTGGTTCATATTCAATATGCATTGGGCACTGCCTAACTGCTTTACATGCCATAACTCAATCCCCATAACAATCCATTTTATAGGTTTAGTAACTGGGATACAGAAACATTAAATAATTTGTTCATGGTCAGTAGTTGATGATCTAGGAATTGAATTCCGTCAGCTGAGGTTCCAGAGCTCCCAGTTTTCCACTATACCAGTGCTTCCTGACCTTTCTGGTGATAGGAGTCATTGGAGGTGTTTATTAAATGTGCTAGAAATTCAGCACATTGGAGCCCAGTGTTGGAGCCCAGCTCTCACTGTTTTTGCTTCACCTACCTTTTGGGAAATGCTGGACTGAGTGATGCTGCTGCCCCTTCATCTCTGTATCTTCTGTCAAAGGGTCAGCTGTAGGCTCATGTTTCCTCTAATCTGTCTTCTGAGAGCTCCTGCCTCCAACCCATGAAGGGCTCCTATGAGTTTTGACTTCCCTTCTCTCCTCTTTGAAGGTGAGACTAGAGTTCTGCCTGGAATAGAATTGCATTGGATGCATAAGGAAAAACAACTTGGTTTCCAATAAATTTCCTGTTCCCTCCCATCTCCAATACTTTCTGTCCTTGGATTTCTGTTAGCTCCTCTCTTCCTTGCTTTCTCTCCTTCCAGCTGGCTTTCACATCCTTTCCTCCCCCTGCCCTGTGTTCTTGTTTTTTTCATTAGCTCTGAGCTCCTCCAAGTTTTCTGGCTTCCTTTCTGCTTATTCACTCTGGGCTGTAACTTTCCCTGACCCTTTCTTCTTTCTTCATTTTCCTCTTCCAAGTTTAGCTTTTATTTTTGTTTCTTTTGATTTTCCCTCATCAACGAAGGGGCTAGACTGTGCAGACCCATAACTTGATGGGTCACTTTTATGGAGCAGATGGTATTTAAAAGAGATCGTACAAACTCATATATGTGGGGAATATCATTTTAGCAGAAATTCTGATTTGAAAGTGTTGTCCAGCCTGCTTGAAGACCTCACAGTAAAAGCAACACAAGAAAACAAGTTTCCTGGTCTCACGATTGTTAGTTTAAGTAGGAGATGCAAATTTGCTGCTACACAGGTGAGCCATATTTAACCTCTGGAAATGTTTTGTTTGATCAAGACTACACTTAAAAGATAAGTACATATGAATGCCTTAAACAGGATTTGTACTCTTTACTCATATACTTAGCTACCTCGGGCACCCAGGTTATCTTCCTGTGCATGTGGATATTTGATTCTGTGGTCCTTACTGGACAATTACATGGGGATGCTTTAATGAGACCATCCAGGACATTTCTAAACATTGGCATATTTTCCAACAGTGTAGAGTGTAATTGTAATCATTCAGCAGGCAGGAAGTAGTCTTTAAATTACCAGGAGTTTGCCATTTTTCCCTTTGGGACCATCTTCCTTTTCATAGTGATCAGAATTCATTCCTAAATGAAGGCTCAGGTGTTTGGGGATTTCTTCTCCTGGATCTAACCATATGTATGAGCCAATGTTTATGTTCTTTTCTCATAGAAACTAAATATTGATCACCAGATATTATTTCTAAACACATTCATTCTGAAATTAGACTGATTTTTACTTGAATTTTACTGGAGGATAATTTAAAAAGTTATTCAGGTTCCTAGAGGCATATTTTGGACTTTTTTTTTTTCATGTAATTTATGTAAAAGCCAAGATTAGCAAGAATGGAAAAGCTCTCTGAAAAATATAAAATTTAACTGAAAGCTGTTGTTTCTAGGTAGTGATGAAGGGGTTGGAGCTGTGAGTTGCAATCATGCTCTAGAAAGGGGGAGCTGACACTTCTCCACCTGCTCCAGGGAGGGGAAGAGCTATACCCTGGCCCTGACGCTTGCCGGGTGGTGAGGATGCTGTGGGGCAGGAGGGCCAAGTGTCACATGGGAGGTAGAACCACTGGAGATTCTGTCCGAAGGGTGCAGCCCAGGCCACATTTTCATTCTTCATTGATGTGTTCCTCTGAAAGCTAATTTCTTGGCTTTGCTTTTGATTTGGACCACTTCCCCTCACCCCCACCCCCCACAATCCTTTCTTGCAATTCATTTAAACACAAACCTGTACATTTATTCTAATTCAGGGCCGGGGGAGTTAGTGATGATGATTGTAGTCTATGTGGTAAATATATATATGTATGATTATAACATATCAATCTGTATCTGTATCTGTGTTTATCAATCTGTAGCTGCATCAACTACATATCTGTCATCCATATATCATCTATCTCTATCATCCATCCATCAATCAATCTATATATCTATCATCAATCTATTATCTATCATCTGTCTATCTATCATAAAAAAAAAAATTTAAAGGTCCCTAATGTTAAAAATTGCCTTAACAATATCTATCTATCACCTATCTGTCATCTATCTATCTATCTTTCTTTCTTTCACACATCTGTCATCTACCTATTTATCTATCATCTTTCATGCATCGTCCATCCATCCATCCAGTAAATCAATCTATCTATCATCCATCTATCATCTCTCTGTCATCCATCAAGCAATCAATCAATCTATGTATCTATCTAAGTATGTATCTATTTTTCATATATCTAATCTTTTACAAAAAATAATAATTTAAAGATCCCTAATTTTAAAAATTTCCTTATTATTACTTTCATACTTGATTTGAAGATGGATACTCGCCTTTTACTTGTGGTGAAACTTTTTCTTATAAGTATTTCTTTGTGTTCTTCACTGCTGCCCCTGCCAACCCCAGTTCTTGAATACTGCTCGGTGGACCCATGTTTGTTTTCTGCATTGAAGCCCAGTTCCTTCCCAAAGATGGTTGAGTAGGTGGAAACATCTCTTTAGTAAATATGTAATATTTGCAGTGCTAGACTGAGGCCTTCTCAAGGAGTGAAACTATGTTTTATTTACCTTTTCTGTTATCCAGAAGACTTAAGTACTTAGATCGTGATAAATGTTTGCAGAATAAATTAGTTTGGATATAGTAAAAATTCATTCATAGAGTAAACTTCAGCTGGTTTAAGCCACATTCATTGACTTTCTAAATGGCAAAAATATGTATTTAATTATATCAAAGCTATTATTTTTGTAAACAAGAATTAGTAGCTTTCACTCTTATTTATTATTTTTTGTATTGGAATAGAACGTCTGTTTTTTAAATTCAGGTGTTCATTTTGGAAACTTGAAAGTCTATTATTTTCTTTCATGGCTATCGGCTATCGTTGTAAAGGTCAAAAAAAAGTAGAATCTAGCTTTTTTGTTTTTTTAACATCTTTATTGGGTACAATTGCTTTACAATGGTGTGCTAGTTTCTGCTTTATAACAAAGTGAATCAGTTATACATATACATATGTTCCCATATCTCTTCCCTCTTGTGTCTCCCTCCCTCCGACCCTCCCTATCCCACCCCTCCAGGTGGTCTCAAAGCACCCAGCTGATCTCCCTGTGCTATGCGGCTGCTTCCCACTACCTATCTACCTTACGTTTGGTAGTGTATATATGTCCATGTCTCTCTCTCGCTTTGTCACAGCTCACCCTTCCCCCTCCCCATATCCTCAAGTCCATTCTCTAGTAGGTCTGTGTCTTTATTCCGGTCTTACCCCTAGGTACTTCATGACATTTTTTTTCATAAATTCCATATATATGTGTTAGCATACGATATTTGTCTTTCTCTTTCTGACTTACTTCACTCTGTATGACAGACTCTAGGTCTATCCACCTCATTACAAATAGCTCAATTTCATTTCTTTTTATGGCTGAGTAATATTCCATTGTATATATGTGCCACATCTTCTTTATCCATTCATCTGATGATGGACACTTAGGTTGCTTCCATCACCTGGCTATTGTACATAGAGCTGCAATGAACATTTTGGTACATGACTCTTTTGGAATTATGGTTTTCTCAGGGTATATGCCCAGTAGTAGGATTGCTGGGTCATATGTTAGTTCTATTTGTAGCTTTTTTAAGGAACCTCCATACTGTTCTCCATAGTGGCTGAACCAATTCACATTCCCAAAAGCAGTGCAAGAGTGTTCCCTTTTCTCCACACCCTCTCCAGCATTTATTGTTTCTAGATATTTTGATGATGGCCATTCTGACTGGTGTGAAATGATATCTCATTGTAGTTTTGATTTGCATTTCTCTAATGATTAATGATGTTGAGCATTCTTTCATGTGTTTGTTGGCAGTCTGTGTATCTTCTTTGGAGAAATGTCTGTTTAGGTCTTCTGCCCATTTTTGGATTGGGTTTTTTGTTTTTTTGTTATTGAGCTGCATGAGCTGCTTGTAAATTTTGGGGATTAATCCTTTGTCAGTTGCTTCATTTGCAAATATTTTCTCCCATTCTGAGGGTTGTCTTTTGGTCTTGTTTATGGTTTCCTTTGCTGTGCAAAAGCTTTGAAGTTTCATTAGGTCCCATTTGTTTATTTTTGTTTTTATTTCCATTCCTCTAGGAGGTGGGTCAAAAAGAATCTTGCTGTGATTTATGTCATAGAGTGTTCTGCCTATGTTTTCCTCTAAGAGTTTGATAGTTTCTGGCCTTACATTTACGTCTTTAATCCATTTTGAGTTTATTTTTGTGTATGGTGTTAGGGAGTGTTCTAATCTCATACTTTTACATGTACCTGTCAAGTTTTCCCAGCACCACTTATTGAAGAAGCTGTCCTTTCTCCACTGTACATTCCTGCATCCTTTATCAAAGATAAGGTGACCATATGTGTGTGGGTTTATCTCTGGGCTTTCTATCCTGTTCCATTAATCTATCTTTCTGTTTTTGTGCCAGTACCATACTGTCTTGATTACTGTAGCTTTGTAGTACATCTGAAGTCAGGAAGCCTGATTCCTCCAGCTCCATTTTTCGTTCTAAAGATTGCTTTGGCTATTCAGGGTCTTCTGTGTTTCCAGAAAAATTTTGGAATTTTTTGTTTTAGTTCTGTGAAAAATGCCAGTGGTAGTTTGATAGGTATTTCATTGAATCTGTAGACTGCTTTGGGTAGTAGAGTCATTTTCACAATGTTGATTCTTCCTATCCAAGAACATGGTATATCTTTCCATCTATTTTTATCATCTTTCATTCCTTCATCAGTGTCTTATAATTTTCTGCTTACAGGTCTTTTGTCTCCTTAGGTAGGTTTATTCCTAGATATCTTATTCTTTTTGTTGCAATGGTAAATGGGAGTGTTTTCTTAATTTCACTTTCAGATTTTTCATCATTAGTGTATAGGAGTGCCAGAGATTTCTGTGCATGAATTTTGTATCCTGCTACTTTACCAAATTCATTGATTAGCTGTAGTAGTTTTTTGGTAGCATTTTTAGGATTCTGTATGTATAGTATCATGTCATCTGCAAACAGTGACAGCTTTACTTCTTCTTTTCCGATTTCGATTCCTTTTATTTCCTTTTCTTCTCTGATTGCTGTGGCTAAAACTTCCAAAACTATGTTGAATAAGAGTGGTGAGAGTGGGCAACCTTGTCGTATTCCTGATCTTAGTGGAAATGCTTTCAGTTTTTCACCATTGAAGATGATGTTGGCTGTGGTTTGTCATATATGGCCTTTATTATGTTGAGGAAAGTTCCCTCTATGCCTACTTTCTGCAAAGTTTTTACCATAAATGCATGTTGAATTTTGTCAAAAGCTTTCTCTGCATCTATTGAGATGACCATATGGTTTTTCTCCTTCAGTTTGTTAATATGGTTTATCACAATGATTGATTTGCGTATATTAAAGAATCCTTGAATTCCTGGAATAAACCCCACTTGATCATGGAGTATGATACTATTAATGTGCTTTTGGATTCTGTTTGCTAGTATTTTGTTGAGGATTTTTGCATCTATGTTCATCAGTGATATTCGCCTGTAGTTTTCTTTCTTTGTGACATCCTTGTCTGGTTTTGGTATCAAGGTGATGGTGGCCTCGTAGAATAAATTTGGGAGTGTTCCTCCCTCTGCTATATTTTGGAAGAGTTTGAGAAGGCTAGGTGTTCGCTCTTCTGTAAATGTTTGATAGAATTCACCTGTGAAGCCATCTGGTCCTGGGCTTTTGTTTGTTGGAAGAATTTTAATCACAGTTTCAATTTCAGTGCTTGTGATTGGTCTGTTCATATTTTCTATTTCTTCCTGATTCAGGTTTGGCAGGTTGTGCATTTCTAAGAATTTGTCCATTTCTTCCAGGTTGTCCATTTTATTTGCATGGAGTTGCTTGTAGTAATCTCTCATGATCTTTTGTATTTCTGCAGTGTCAGTTTTTACTTCTCCTTTTTCATTTCTAATTCTATTGATTTGAGTCTTCTCCCTTTTTTTCTTGATGAGTCTGGCTATTGGTTTATCAATTTTTTTTTGTCTTCTCAAAGAACCAGCTTTTAGTTTTATTGATCTTTGCAATCGTTTCCTTCATTTCTTTTTCATTTATTTCTGATCTGATTTTTATGATTTCTTTCCTTCTGCTAACTTTGGGGTTTTTTTGTTCTTCTTTCTCTAATTGTTTTAGGTGTAAGGTTAGGTTGTTTATTCGAGATGTTTCCTGTTTCTTAAGGTGAGCTTGTATTGCTATAAACTTCCCTCTTAGAACTGCTTTTGCTGCATCCCGTAGGTTTTGGTCGTCATGTCTCCACTGTCATTTGTTTCTAGAGTTTTTTATTTCCTCTTTGATTTTTTCAGTGATCACTTCGTTAGTAAGTAGTGTATTGTTTAACCTCCATGTGTTTGTATTTTTTACAGATCTTTTCCTGTCATTGATATCTAGTCTTATAGCATTGTGGTCGGAAAAGATACTTGATACAACTTCAATTTTCTTAAATTTACCAAGGCTTGATTTTTGACCCAAGATATGATCTATCCTGGAGAATGTTCCATAAGCACTTGAGAAAAATGTGTATTCTGTTGTTTCTGGATGGAGTGTCCTATAAATATCAATTAAGTCCGTCTTGTTTAATGTATCATTTAAAGCTTGTGTTTCCTTATTTATTTTCATTTTGGATGATCTGTCCATTGGTGAAAGTGAGGTGTTACAGTCCCCTACTATGAATGTGTTACTGTCGATTTCCCCTCTTATGGCTGTTAGTATTTGCCTTATGTATTGAGGTGCTCCTATGTTGGGTGCATAAATATTTACAATTGTTATATCTTCTTCTTGGATTGATCCCTTGATCATTATGTAGTGTCCTTCTTTGTCTCTTCTAATAGTCTTTATTTTAAAGTCTATTTTGTCTGATATGAGAATTGCTACTCCAGCTTTCTTTTGGTTTCCATTTGCATGGAATATCTTTTTCCATCCCCTTACTTTCAGTCTGTATGTGTCTCTAGGTCTGAAGTGGGACTCTTTTAGACAGCATATATATGGGTCTTGTCTTTGTATCCATTTAGCCAATCTGTGTCTTTTGGTGGGAGCATTTAGTCCATTTACATTTAAGGTAATTATCGATATGTATGTTCCTATTCCCATTTTCTGAATTGTTTTGGGTTCGTTATTGTAGGTCTTTTCCTTCTCTTGTGTTTCTTGGCTAGAGAAGTTCCTTTAGCATTTGTTGTAAAGCTGGTTTGGTGGTGCTGAACTCTCTCAGCTTTTGCTTGTCTGTAAAGGTTTTAATTTCTCTATCAAATCTGAATGAGATCCTTGCTAGGTAGAGTAATCTTGGTTGCAGTTTTCTCTCCTTCATCACTTTAAATATGTCCTGCCACTCCCTTCTGGCTTGCAGAGTTTCTGCTGAAAGATCAGCTGTTAACCTTATGGGGATTCCCCTGTGTGTTATTTGTTGTTTTTCTCTTGCTGCTTTCAATATGCTTTCTTTGTATTTAATTTTTGACAGTTTGATTAATATGTGTCTTGGCGTATTTCTCCTTGGTTTTATCCTGTATGGAACTCTCTGTGCTTCCTGGACTTGGTTAACTATTTCCTTTTCCATATTAGGGAAGTTTTCAACTATAATCTCTTCAAATATTTTCTCAGTCCCTTTCTTTTTCTCTTCTTCTTCTGGAACCCCTATAATTCGAATGTTGGTGCATTTAATGTTGTCCCAGAGGTCTCCGAGACTGTCCTCAGTTCTTTTCATTCTTTTTCCTTTATTCTTCTCTGCAGTAGTTATTTCCACTATTTTATCTTCCAGGTCACTTATCCATTTTTCTGCCTCGGTTATTCTGCTGTTGATCCCATCTAGAGTATTTTTAATTTCATTTATTGAGTTGTTCATCATTGTTTGTTTCATCTTTAGTTCTTCTAGGTCCTTGTTAAATGTTTCTTGCATTTTGTCTAAAGATGATTTTGGATCATCTTTACTATCATTATTCTGAATTCTTTTTCAGGTAGACTCCCTATTTTCTCTTCATTTATTAGGTCTGATGGGTTTTTATCTTGCTCCTTCATCTGCGGTGTGTTTTTCTGTCTTCTCATTTTGCTTATCTTACTGTGTTTGGGGTCTCCTTTTTGCAGGCTGCAGGTTCGTAGTTCCCATTGTTTTTGGTGTCTCCCCAGTGGCTAAGGTTGGTTCAGTGGGTTGTGTAGGCTTCCTGGTGGAGGGGACTAGTGCCTGTGTTCTGGTGGATGAGGCTGGATCTTGCTTTCTGGTGGGCTGGTCCACGTCTGGTGGTGTGTTTTGGGGTGTCTGTGGACTTATTATGATCTTAGGCAGCCTCTGTGCTAATGGGTGGGGTTGTGTTCCTGTTTTGCTAGTTGTTTCGCATAGGGTGTCCAGCACTGTAGCTTGCTTGTCATTGAGTGAAGCTGGGTGCTGGCATTGAGATGGAGATCTCTGGGAGATTTTTGCCATTTGATATTATGTGGAGATGGGAGGTCTCTTGTTGACCAGTGTCCTGAAGTTGGCTCTCCCACCTCAGAGGCACAGTACACACTCCTGGCTGCAGCACCAAGAGCCTTTCATCCACACGGCACAGAATAAAAGGGAGAAGAAGTAGAGAGAATGAATTAGTAGCAATAGGAAGAAAGAAAGAAAGGAAGGAAGGAAGCAAGGAAGCAAGGAAGGAAGGAAGGAAGGAAGAGAGAAAGAAAGAAGAAAAGCAGGAAAGAAGGAAAGAAGGAAAGAAGGAAAGAAGGAAAGAAAGGAGAGAGGGAGGAAGGAAGGAAGGAAGGAAAAAAGAAAGAAAAAAGATAAAGTAAAATAAAATAAAATTATTAAAATTAAAAATAATTATTACAAAAAAAATTTTAAAAAAACAAAACAAAACAAAACAAAAACGGATGGATAGAACCCTAGGACAAATGGTGGAAGCAAAGCTATACTGACAAAATCTCACACAGAAGCTTACACATACACACTCACAAAAAGAGGAAAAGGGGGAAAAATCATAGATCTTGCTCTCAAAGCCCACCTCCTCAATTTGGGATGACTCGTTGTCTATTCATGTATTCCACAGATGCAGGGTACATCAAGTTGATTGTGGAGCTTTAATCCGCTGCTTCTGAGGCTGCTGGGAGAGATTTCCCTTTCTCTTCTTTGTTCTCACAGCTCCCAGGGGCTCAGCTTTGGATTTGGCCCCGCCTCTGCGTGTATGTCGCTGGAGGGCGTCTGTTCTTAGCTCAGACAGGACGGGGTTAAAAAAGTCGCTGATTCGGGGGCTCTGGCTCACTCAGGCGGTGGGGGGAGTGAGGGGCACGGAGTGTGGCGGCAGAGGCCGGCGTTGCACACAGTATTTCTTACTGCAATGTCTCTTTAGTTATTTTGGTTTCTGAAGCTGATTTTTTTAGTACATTCCTCAAGGAGGGCTTCTGGAACACTCTACTGAAATACTGAGTCAGGGTCTGCTTCATTCAGTGGTAGGCCACAAGAGTCTCTTCAGAGGCTTCTTCCCAATTTCTCTGGCCACGTGTTGGTCAGGAACCAGGGGTAAGCCAGGGGTAAGCCAGGAGCTTCTTGTAGTGCAACCCCGTCTCCCTCCAGAATCAAATCGAGTCCGTCAACTCGTAGCCCCAAATGGAAGTTGATAGGTTCCTGGCCTTAACCGCCAAGCGCTGGGGTAGCTGGTGCCGCTTCAGGGAACTCTGAAGGGAAGGTCCTCAGGACAAACTGTCCTGGCAGCTGCTAGCGCCTTGCCCCAATATTCCCTGACGGGGGCTGGCTAGCCAAGAGCAGCAAGCCTCCTGCTGGCTAAGCCAAGTGCGTTACTGAGTCCAAGCTCGCTCTGCTCACCACACAACAGGCCAATGAATCGGAGACGAGGTGTTGAGGCAGGGAATAAGACTTTGTTCGGAAAGCTGGCAGACCGAGAAAATGGCAGACTACTGTCTCTGAAAGACCAACTTCAAATCTAGCTTTTCATTCACTTAGTATATCTAGGTTTTTATTAGGTTAATCCACACAGCATATGATATGCATCTTCTCATAACTCCATTTTACAGGAGAAGGAGTAGAGACGTCGAGGGGTATAATGATACCCTCAGGGTGATGCAGCTTCTCTGTTGCAGTGTGTAAGCTATGGTCTCCAGTGTTGGATTCAGCATTTGGGCTGAGTATCCCACTGATAGCACATCAAATGTCACCTTATGCTTGCAACTTTCCAATTCACGCTTTCTTGGATTTGTGAAGTAGGGAAATGCAGATGGAAGGAAACTTCAACTAGAGAAAAATGCCTTTAATATAAGTTTCACACTGTGAAATCAGCCTTTCAGAAAGTCTTTTTGGTGAACTTTATTAACAACTGATGGGGTCTAGGAAGCTTGGAAGACAAGGAGGCAGGAAACCCCAAAGAGAACATGTCTGTCAGACATCTTTCCTTCTGGGGTTTCCTTCCAGATGGATCTTGAAGGAAGTGGAGGGGCTCTCTGCCAATACTTTTGTATGTCTGTAACCCACTGGATGTGCAGAGTTTGGCATCCGCTTTTTAAATTCTTTCCTCAATCTATATTTATTTCACTGTGAAATGGAAGCTGATCATAGCTGAATCTTGAAGTCAAAATATGAATCTTATTTTAGTTAGACACAATTTCTACTTTTTGAGAATTTTTACGTAGGGACCAAGGATTCTCTGATTTTTAAAATGCTATGTCACCGTTCAAACCTTGCATTTTGCAGAAAGCTGTGGACCTGATCACACATAAAAGCTGAGGGCTTTTGGAATTTGGAATTCTCTTTGCCTAGATTTTAGGGGTGGGTTTAGAAGACATTTGCAGAACTGGTGGAGAAACAGATGGAGTGATTCAGAGGCTCACTCGTGAATGTCTGCTGTCACTTAGTTCCCATTCCCATATGACAAGATTTTAATATTTAATTCACTGTAATTCTGCTGAATGTATGCTCTAGAAAATGTTGAAGGGAAAACTTGAGCTAAAGGAGATGGAACAGAAGCTTGCATAAATACTCATCTCTAGAGAGCTGGATCTTTTAAATCTATTTGCTCTCCGAAGCATTATATAGATGTTGACCTTTTGATGGGAATGCCATAGTGATAACCGGTTATTATTTAGGGCAGGAGTATTATTTTAGCGTAATCGCAATAGGTTTGCAACTGGCTTATTGCATGGGACAAAGTTAAGAATATATGAGAGACATAATATTATGCTAATTGTTAATAAATATTATTAATAAGAGTTTAGGAAATTATATGATGATGATGATGATACCACCAAACATTCTTTTTTAAAAAAATTATTTTATTGAACTATTCTTTTTTTTTTACTTTTTAATAAATTTATTTATTTATTAACATCTTTATTGAGTATAATTGCTTTATAATGGTGTGTTAGTTTTTGCTTTACAACAAAGTGAATCAGTTATACATATACATATGTTCCCATATCTCTTCCCTCTTGCGTCTCCCTCCCTCCCACCCTCCCTCTCCCACCCCTCTAGGTGGTCACAAACCACCTACCTGATCTCCCTGTGCCATGCGGCTGCTTCCCACTAGCTATCCACCCTACGTTTGGTATTTGTATGGAAACACAAAAGACCCCGAATAGCCAAAGCAATCTTGAGAACGAAAAATGGAGCTGGAGGAATCAGGCTCCCTGACTTCAGACTATACTACAAAGCTACAATAATCAAGACAGTATGGTACTGGCACAAAAACAGAAAGATAGATCAATGGAACAGGATAGAAAGCCCAGAGATAAACCCACACACATATGGTCACCTTATCTTTGATAAAGGAGGCAAGAATATACAGTGGAGAAAAGACAGCCTATTCAATAAGTGGTGCTGGGAAAACTTGACAGGTACATGTAAAAGTATGAAATTAGAACACTCCCTAACACCATACACAAAAATAAACTCAAAATGGATTAAAGACCTAAATGTAAGGCCAGACACTATAAAACTCTTAGGGGAAAACATAGGTATTGAACTATTTTTGATTTACAATGTTATGTTAATTTCTGCTGTACAGCAAAGAGATTCAGTTATACATATATATTTGTTTCATATTCTTTTCTGTAATGGTTTATCACAGGATATTGAATATAGTTCCCTGTACTATATAGTAGGACATTGTTGTTTACCAATTCTATATGTAAAAGCTTGCATCTGCTAATCCAAACCTCCCACTCCATCCCTCCCCCACTCCCCTTCCCCCTTGGCAACCACAAGTCTGTTCTCTATGCCTGTGAGTCTGTTTCTGTTTCATAGGTAGATTCATTCATGTCATATTTTAGATTCCACATGTAAGTGATATCATATGATATTTGTCTTTCTTCATCAGATTTACTTCACTTAGTATGATAATCTCTAGGTCCATCCATGTGGCTGTGAATGGCATTATTTCATTCTTTTTTATGGCCAAGTAATATTCCATTGTATATATGTGCCACATCTTCTTTATCAATTCATCTTTCAGTGGACATTTGGACAACAACCACTCTTTATCAACAAAGTTTGCTAAGGAATTTACATACTTTCCGAACTCTTATAGTCCTGCAAAGAAGGTCCTGTGATTTTCATTTTTAATATGAGGAAAGGGAATGAATAATATTTACTTTCTCCAGGCCAAATACCTGGTAGAGGCACTGGATTTGAATCTGTGTAAGGTTCCAAAGCCTGTATTTCTTCACTATATCATGTCAGTCAATTGAACAGTAGGAACTTCAGTTACAGGAAAATTATTTTGTACTCATTTGTTTAATGTGTTTTCTTTTTAACATATTAGTAAAGTTCTAGCTTAATCTATCACTGAAGTTGGTTACAAATGGCTTAGGATGATATAGCTTAGCTTTGAACTGTAGTTTATTTTGAGAGCCAGTATTTAAAGCCTCAGGTGGACAGACCTGAATAAATCACTCTTCTTCAGAGACAAGTTATTCAGATTTTTTATGATGATTCCAAAGACTTTTGTGACTTTTCATGATCTCCTCCTTTCACTCTGATCTACCAGCAGCCTTCTCTTTGTCCTGAGCTCAAGTTAATAGTTTTACAGGATATTTCTGAGAAACGCATTCTTCCTTAGTTTTTTAGTAAGTAGGTCAAATGAACAAGTACCATTGTATCAAAAAGGTCAGATTTATTTAAAATGTATTGTTGCCTATATACCAAATATTGTGTATGCAGACTTCATATACATATTGAAAGTTCCTGCATAACTTCTGTCAGAAAAATCTATTTACTTTAACTGTTGAATCTTTATTCTTTTTTTTTTTTTTTGAGTGGCCATCCAAAACCATAGTGAATAGAGAAAAGGCATATTACAATGCAACAAAACCAAAAACAGAAAACAACTCAGTGACCTAACCTGTTCTGAAGTACACTTGTGAGGTTAATAAAAATTTTTATTAATAAGACATGGGTTTTTTGAAGCATAGAAAATGATAATTTTCTGTCATTTGTCAAAGCAGTTGTTCTAATGCCAAGAATGTGCCCTCAGGAGAAGGACTTCAGTATCTTCCATTTGAGAAACTCAGCCTGAGTAACTCAGGAACCAGACCCAGGCACGTTAGGACTGAACATGAGTTAGGACTGAACACTCTCACACCGCTCTTTCCTGCAGTTTTTCTATCCTTGCATTACTGCTCAGCGTTTCTCAAACCTGGGCTGGGAGTGCAGATTGGTGAGGGGTCAGGAGCTCCCATGGTCCCTTCCCCTCTCCATGGGGCTGCCTCGGTTCCAGGGAGGCTCAGGCTTGGAGGCTGTACCATCCACCTCTGGGAAAGCTGCAAGTCCCTGGATAGTTGATGTCACTTTTCTTTTTCCTAAAAGCAAATGTGAAAGAAGACCAGCAACTCCTTCTCAAACTTGGGAAGGAGAAGACAAAGATGATCCTTGTCATTCATTTTGTGTGAACTCCTATTTAGCTATCAATAGTTTTAATGAAGCCACATGTAAAACTTGGTATCAAATGATTTAACTAGTCAAACTACATGTAATAACCATCTTCTGTTTTCAGATTCATAGTATTGTTGGAGGTATTTTCTGTTGAACAGTAGGGACAGTAAAAAGTGAATGCTGAGAACTCTTTTATTTTTTTATTGAAGTATAGTTGATTTACAATGTTGTGTTAATTTCTGCTGTGCAGCAAAGTGATTCAGTTATACATATATATACATTCTTTTTAAATAGTCTTTTCATTATGGTTTATCACAGGATATTGAATAGAGTTCCCTGTGCTATACAGTAGGACTTTGTTTATCCATGTTTATCCATTTTATATATAAAAGCTTACATCTGCTAACCCCAACCTCTCACTCCATCCCTTCCCCAACCCCCTCCCCCTTGGCAACAACAAGTCTGTTCTGAGAACTCTTTTAGAGAGTTTAAGATAATTAAACTGAACTGAGACATGCTATAACATAATGATATCTTATTAATTTCCAGGAAGGAAAAGTAAGTGTGAAAAAATCGAATATGTACCTAATCATTAGTAAAATATATAAATCTCATATACCATAGAATTCACAGGAATTGAAAGTCAGAAAAACTGAACAGATTCTTATACAGTTTTGCTAGTTGTATTACTGTCGAGGCAGAGTGTAATCATATTCAGTCTAGAGGCTATGTGTTTTATTTTTTCCATTTTGGCTTTAACATCCCTGCCAGCATATATCAATATTTTCCTAGAACACTAGTTTATAATTTATTAGTTATTATTAGCTAAAAATTTGAATACTTTTCAAGTGTTGATAAATTTTAGTTGCTCTAATTTTCATGAAGGCAAAAATTTATGGCTCATGAACTTGTTCTTGTAAATATATATATATATATATATATATATCAACTTGTGCATGAAAGAGACACCATCCGTATCCAAACATGTCTGCAAGTGCATGGATGTAGGTCTTCAAGTATGTAGGTTTATGTCTATGAATATAAATGAGTATATATTTATTACTGCTGGGTGAATGGGAATATATCAAAGCATAAATTTTGGAGTTAGAGCACTTGGGGAAATTCTGACCTGGGGTAGTTGAGGACATTGTGTATGAGATTGATATGATAAGAGCTGAGAGGAACCCCTGAAAAGTGGGCGTGTAGGACAAGGCATTCATTAGGATAGAATCTTCCACAATGCAGCTCTGTTTGTCCTGCCTGCCTTGTAGTTGACTGCTTAGCCTGTTCTGCTGTCATCTTTGAGGGTCCTTGAGACTTCAATATATTATCTCAAATAAGTTTTCAAATGACCATTTTAAGTTATTAGATTTGTAGTATATGACTTTGGACTCTTATTACTGCTAACCGAACCACCTAAGGTTTGAGGTCCCAGCCCCTTCCCTCCACAAGGACTAAAAGGAGACACCCTGAGGGCAGGTGGCCTGGTGGTAGGGGCAGCAGATCCTGAGGGCTTTTCTGAACAACCATCTTTCATTCTCTCAAACTACCCAGCATTAAAATAGTTTCTGTGTGTGTATGTGTTTCTTTTAGTGATCTCTAATATACGTAGATGTTCCTGTTATTGGTATTTATAAAATACCACTGTACATTTAAAGAGGGATAAAAAATGTTTAAATGATTTGTGAACTTTGTAAAGAGATATTATAGAATTGTTTGAGAATCTGGTATTATGTTTTATAATCTCATTCGTTTTTGACTCTAGTGTATGCTGAGAAGACCAGCTTGGAATGGTCCAAGTGAGGAAAGAGAAATCATTTCCACTTAGGAATAAAATAGTGGCATTTGAAAGGAAGAAGTTAGAAAGTGCTATTCAAGGTACAGAATTCGAATGGGTATTAATATAACAATTGGAATTTTAATTTTATCAGTTTAACATTATATTGATAGAGGGATTTTATTGATTTTATAGTTGATGGTGATGGGCTGTTACTTAAGCATAATCATATAGATTTTTAAACAAAATTTATGGAAGTAGAATTGATTTAAAATGCATTAATTTCTGCTGTACAGCAAAGTGAATCAGTTATACACATATATACATTCTTTTTCATATTCTTTTCCACTATGGTTTATCACAGGATATTGAATATAGTTCCCTGTGCTATACAGTAGGACCTTGTTGTCCATCCATTCTATATATAATAGTTTGCATCTGCTAATCCCAAACTCCTAATCCATCCCTCCCCCACCCTTGGCAACCACAAGTCTGTTCTCTGTGTCTGTGAGTCTGTGTCTGTTTCTTAGGTAATTCATATAGTTTTTTTAAAAGTTGGCTTAAGATAGAGCAGAGGATTTCCAAATAGAAGCTGACTTTGCTTAGATGGAAGGCAGAAGGACTAATTAGTCATTGCATGTAACCTGTTTGTTAAGTATTCCTCTGAGGGGAAATTGAAAATCAGCCACTGTGGTTTATTTTTCAATAGAAATTGAAAAGAAGAACATTGATTTATTGCCTAAAGTGGCCGAGAAAGTTTGCATCCAACTTTAGCAGAACCATGCACAATTTTTTTTGTTTTGATGCTCCAGTCTGCAGATGTTAGCTGTTTTTGTGAGGAAACAATGGTGTTAGCTCTGAGTTTTCTTGGAAAGAAAGAGCTTAAAATCTTTGGAGTGCTGCATTCACAGTCTGCCCAGCCAACTGACCATGATGGAATATTCAGGAAGTCCATGGAGAGTCATTCCGCGGCAGCATCTGGAAGGAAACAATAAGTGGTTGGACAGTTTACTTTTCAGGCAAATGATTAAGAGGCGATTAAGGGAAGGTGTTAGGATGTGAGGGAGGGAAGGAGCACTGAAGGTGTATATATATAATATGGAGTGGAGGGATTATGGAAAAGACTTAACAGAATGAACCGTAGATCACAGCAGAACTTAGAAAAAGCTGGAATTGGAATTTGGACAGACCAGCTTAGAGATATCACATGAAATAGAACACGAGATTCACATAATACAGAACATACTGGGACGTGTTTTTTTGGAACAGTAAAGGACAGCGATGAAATCTCGTTATTCCGAGCCACTGGAAATCACGTCTTAGAGTTGGAAAGACATCCTGCTATTACACCTTTGCAGTCTTACTCTGATTATATTGGCCCTACTTTAAAATCCTAAGAAAGCTCTGGGTTTTGGAAGTGGAAATCAAGGCTTTAATCAAGTGAGGGGTTTTACTTTAGCAGTTTGGTGCTAACTCATTCATAATGTGTAAAGACAGCGTTGCTTTAAACTGTTTTACACAATCTCTTCTTCCTGCCCTTCCCTCTTGCCTACTCACAGTTCCCCACTCCCAACTGCAAATGAATGACTGAGTGAATAAAGGGAGGAATGAATGAGTGAATAAAGGGATGAATGAATTAGTGAATAAAGGGATGAATGAATTAGTGAATAAAGGGATGCATGAATTAGTGAAAAAAGGAATAAATGAATGAATGAATAAAATTCTCTTTTCAGTTTAGATGATATGGGATGAAACTTTATTTCTCCCCCAAAGGCTCATGTTTATCCTTAAAAACAAAATCAAGTTTCCACTGAATACAAGTTTTTCTTCTTGATACCAGATACTTGAGCATCTGGAAGAGTTAGATATTAGAGAGAAAGAGAAGGCAATGTTATGGAAGTGAGTGCCTTGCTCTACCCACAGTCATCTCTTCCAGAAATCTCTTAAAGATCCTTTAATCTCAATGTATGGAGACTCAGCAGACATAAGACTCCATTTTTACTCAAGGCTCAAAATCTAAGAGATGGGTTTCATTAGCTAGGATGTGTAAACACTGCAACACACAACTCCACATTTTCTGTGCCTCAAAATCATCACAGGTGATTTCTTGCTCAAGTCCAGGTTGAGTGATTTGGCCATCAGTGAGCCAAAGTCTTTCTTTTTGTGGCACTGCCCTGCTCTATGCCATTTAGAGGAGGGGGAGAGAGACCAGGGGAAAGATATATCTACTTCTTACCACTTCTGGAGTGAAGTGACACACTTTGCTTTGCCCCATTGTCCAGAACTCACTCAAATGATTCCACCGGATGTGAGTGTGTGCATGGTAGTCTCTACCAGAGAGACTTAACCTTCCTGTCACAGCTCTACGCAGGCTCTTTTTCCGGGTGATAAGAAAGTGTAAATCTAATTGGGCACTTTCAAGGACAAACTAACTGGGCAGATTAAAGAGAGAGCTGAATATATAGTATTTGCTTCTCAATAAAACTTTGGAACAAAAAGTCCCATTGAATTCCACTTAAATACTTCTCTGGCTTCTCCTCCTGTCCAGTCCTGGTGAGTATCAGGCTCTTTAGACTGGCATTCCCTGAGGACAGTCATTTCATCAGGTGGCCCTGAGAAGTCAAAACCTAAGGCAGCTCAGACTGCTGAAGTGTGTCTTAGTGTTGGTTCCACTGGTAGGTGAAAGAGATGGGAATGCCAACCTGCCCAACATTTGTTCAGGGCTACCTCCACCTGTAGCCCTGATAGATAGATAACCAGGATCATAGTCCTGCCAGATTAAGTACCAGGTCAGGCGAATTCTGATGAGATTTGGGAAGGAGCAGCGGTTTGGATAACTCTGAGGATGGTGGACTTATTGAGGGATAGAAAGAACATTTTTAAAGAGTCAAGAAGCAGCTCTGGAGGAAGAAAGGCTGAGAACAGGGCTCCTTTTTCACATTGCCTGGAGCTTACCCTCATTTCCAGAGAAATGCTCTATAGAAGCAGAGTCTGGAAAAGGCTTAGTTTCTGGGGGTGTCCACGTATTGAGATATAGGGGTTCTGGGAGGGGTGGCTTTGCTTATTTGTGGTTGTTCTTTGTCATTGTAGTCACATGTAGTCACATGAGAATTATATGCCGTGGGGGACAGGAAGCTTGATCTTTACTGTGAAAGCTGTGCATTCTGGTGTGTTGAGGAGGGATGTGGAATATATTAAGCCTGTATTTCTTCCAAGTAAATTTACAGGGGTAATTTAAGTGAGATGATCACATAATATGGTCCAAACACAGGCATATTAAATAGTATTAATTATCCTCGGACATCAGGTGTAAATCAAGACCTCCTCAAATTAAAAGGGCTGTATGGCCACCTTACTTTTATTTATTAATTTAATTTAATTTAATTTAATTTTAATTTTGGCTGTGTTGGGTCTTCGCTGCTGAGCGTGGGCTTTCTCTAGTTGCAGCGAGTGGGAGTTACTCTTTGTTGTGGTGCGGGTGCTTCTCACTGGGGTGGCTTCTCTTTTTGCAGAGCATGGGCTCTAGGCACATGGGCTTCAGTAGTTGTGGTGCAAAGGTTCAGTAGTTATGGCTCGCAGGCTTTAGAGCAGAGGCTCAGTAGTTGTGGTGCATGGGCTTAGTTGCTCCATGGCATGAGGGATCTTCCCCCGGACCAGAGATCGAACCCGTTTCCCCTGCATTGGCAGGCGGATTCTTAACCACTGCGCCACCACGGAAGTCCCGAGGTCACCTTACTTTTAAGACAGTGATAATGCATTTATCTAACAATCACCCTTTTGAGTATTTAACAGCCCTCACTTTAAGAAAATTTCATGTTCATTCCCAACCTATGGTTTCAATTAATTCCTGTGCTAAATAAAAAGCAACAGAAACACTAGTCTTTGTAGGGTAACACTTTACATAGAAAGTTAGAAAATTGCCCGTTAGTTTTTATACTCCCAGTGCTTTTTATCCTCTCTCACCCTTTCTGTAAGCTGCTATTTTAATTGCTTTGCAGACCTTTTCTTAGTTCTCTGTCTCTTTAAATGAGGACCAACCAAATCCTGGGTGAGGCAGGGGTATTTAGACTGACCCCGATAGGTTACACTTTTATCTAAGTGTCCTGTTGTTCACTTGTTCAGCTTGAGAATAGAAGGTTGTGGAATGAATTAGGCACAGTCTTCAAGGATATGAAGCACTGTTAAGTACAGTATGGAGACCAGCTGTACTGTATTCAGGCAACATAATTTATTGAGTAACACCCTACACCCCCAGTATACAGAGAACATTTAAGCAGGGCAAGATTTTGGCTTACAGGGAATGAACACACACACAAACAATGTGATTTAGGAAGGATCAGTAATTCAAACCACCCCTCACCAGCCAGCTCACAACCCCAACATGAGAGCCACTTCTGGGGTTCGAGATAAAGCATCTCTAGATGAAATTGACCACCTGGAAAGGAAGGCGTGTGTAATAAAGCCATTAGCGAACCCATCAGCTGGGCTCAGAGCCCTCTCGGGAAGCACAACATAACGTTTTAATCTGTGTTGGGGCCGGGAGGGGTCAGTGTGTTAGCAAGTGCAGCCCTCGGTGGGAGAGAAGCCATCTAGAAATCCCCAAATGCAGAGCTGGGGATGCTGATGACAAATACTGTCCTGGAGGATGGAGATGCCCCAGGCAACCTGGCATGTGACTTTGTTGCTGGGGGCTGGCCTGGGATTAGCTGTCATAGGAAGAGTGACACAAGTACGTGTGTGCCCTGGCTCTGGAGAGCATCCCCTAAAGTGGGAAAAAGATTCAACACAGCCATATGGTACTTTCAAGCTTAGTAAATGGAAAAAAAAATGCATCTTTATATAAGACTATTTGGTATCAATTAGTAGATGCAGGTGAACTCTCAATTTTGGATGCTAAGGAGTAAAACAGAACAAAATATTGGTGTTGTTAGGATGATTGAATTTAACTATGTAAAACGTGAGAAAGTTTCTTGTAGGAAAATATTTAGTAGTATTCTGGGGGAAGTTAGAAAGGAGTTTCATGGAGAAGCAGATTTTTGAATATATTTAACAATTTTCTTTTTCTTATATTTTGGACTCTGGATTTTCCTCTTGTAAGTATTCTGACTTTATCTGAATTTTACGTTGTCAAATGTCCAGGGAGAATCAGGTATAAGGTTCTCACCTGTCCTGCCCAGCCCAGTAAGACTGAATTTGTCACGGTGAAAAGTTCTTGAACCCTCAGGGTCTCCTCTTCCGTCTCTACCCAAACCATCCTAATCCACGCTGCCGTCATCTCTCACCTGGGTTATTGCTGTAACCTAATTTTTGCTCTCCTTGTTTCCACTCTGGCCTCCTTTAGCCTATTCTCATTACGGCAGCCAGAAGAAGCCCAGTACAATGTCCCTTAGATCATTCCTCTCCTCCAAAGCCCTCCAGTCCTTTTCCATCAGCCTGTGACTGAGTCTTTATCTGGGCCTTCTCTGTACTTCTGGTCCCTTTATCTTTTTATTTTACTCCTTGCTTACTCTTCTTCCAGGCCTTCCAAGAACAGTTAATACATGAGATGCACTTCCCATGATCAGTTCAGTGAACATTGCACTGGCTGTTAGAAGGCTCTTTCCCAGGATATCTGTAGAGCTTTGCACCTATCCCCATCACCCACCTCCTTCCACCTTTTCTCAAAGCACACCTTTTTATGGAAAATTGCAGCATGGCTCCTGTCCCCCAAATTCCTCTTCCCCTTTTGCCTTGGTTTCTTTATAATACTTATCACTATATATTTTCCTTTTTACTTTATTTAATTTTAATTAAATTTTTTAAATTTAAGTTTTATTTTATATTGGAGTATGGTTGATTTACAATGTTGTGTTAGTTTCAGGTGTACAGCAAAGTGGTTCAGTTATACATATACATATATGCATGCTTTTTCAGATTCTTTTCCCATGTAGGTTATTACAAAATATCAAGTAGATTTCCCTGTGCTATACTCTAAGTCCTTGTTGGTTATCTATTTTATATATAGTAGTGTGTATATGTTAATTCCAAACTCCTAATTTATCCCTCCCCAGACCTTTACTCTGTCTTCTTCTTTTTTTTTTTTTTTGGCCGCAATCTGTAGGCTCCATGAAGGGTGTTTTGTCTGCTCTGTTCACTGCTATATTATAGAGCTCATCAAATAAATGGACAAAAGAAAGTTCAGCTCATCATTACTCCCAGAATTCCATGGGGCCTTTAGTAAGTGGATACTGATAACTATGATCACAGCTCTTCCCCTTCCAATTTAGAGAACCTCCCAGAGATTTGGCACACTGGTAGGTATTTGGACCCTCAGGGTCAAGACACTTTTTTTTTTTTTTTTTTGCGGTACACGGGCCTCACACTGTTGTGGCCTCTCCCGTTGCAGAGCACAGGCTCCGGACGCACAGCCTCAGCAGCCATGGCTCACGGGCCCAGCCGCTCCGCGGCATGTGGGATCTTCCCGGACCGGGGCACGAACCCGTGTCTCCTGCATCGGCAGGCAGACTCTCAACCACTGCGCCACCAGGGAAGCCCAGGGGTCAAGACTCTTGATATATTATCTTAATATATCAGAGTCAGTAATGCCAATGGAGACTTTCTACTCTACCCCACCCTGCCCTAAGGGAGACTGTTCAGCAGAAATATGGATATTCCTTTAAATCACAGGATATTTTGTACTTTAGAAAAGCAGTGGTCCAGGTGTTTGACCCACTGTTCTTTGGTTGAAGCTTCCTCACCCCATGCAGCTCCCTTTCCAAGTGTTTTTTTTTTTTTTCATCTGTATTGGAGTACAATTGCTTTACAATGGTGTGTTAGTTTCTGCTTTATAACAAAGTGAATCAGTTATACATATACATATGTTCCCATATCTCTTCCCTCTTGCGTCTGCCTCCCTCCGACGCTCCCTATCCCACCCCTCCAGGTGGTCACAGAGCACCCAGCTGATCTCCCTGTGCTATGCGGCTGCTTCCCACTAGCTATCTACTTTACATTTGGTAGTGTATATGTGTCCATGTCACTCTCTCACTTTGTCACAGCTTACCCTTCCCACTCCCCATATCCTCAAGTCCATTCTCTAGTAGGTCTGTGTCTTTATTCCGGTCTTACCCCTAGGTTCTTCATGACATTTTTTTTCTCTTAGATTCCATATATATATGTTAGCATACGGTATTTGTCTTTCTCTTTCTGACTTACTTCACTCTGTATGACAGACTCTAGGTCCATCCACCTCACTACAAATAACTCAATTTCGTTTCTTTTTATGGCTGAGTAATATTCCATTGTATATATGTGCCACATCTTCTTTATCCATTCATCTGATGATGGACACTTAGGTTGCTTCCATCACCTGGCTATTGTAAATAGAGCTGCAATGAACATTTTGGTACATGACTATTTTTGAATTATGGTTTTCTCAGGGTATATGCCCAGTAGTGGGATTGCTGGGTCATATGGTAGTTCTATTTGTAGTTTTTTAAGGAACTTCCATACTGTTCTCCATAGTGGCTGTACCAATTCACATTCCCAACAGCAGTGCAAGAGTGTTCCCTTTTCTCCACACCCTCTCCAGCATTTATTGTTTCTAGATATTTTGATGATGGCCATTCTGACTGGTGTGAGATGATATCTCATTGTAGTTTTGATTTGCATTTTTCTAATGATTAATGATGTTGAGCATTCTTTCATGTGTTTGTTGGCAATCTGTATATCTTCTTTGGAGAAATGTCTATTTAGGTCTTCTGCGCATTTTTGGATTGTGTTGTTTGTTTTTTTGTTATTGAGCTGCATGAGCTGCTTGTAAATTTTGGGGATTAATCCTTTGTCAGTTGCTTCATTTGCAAATATTTTCTCCCATTCTGAGGGTTGTCTTTTCTTCTTGTTTATGGTTTCCTTTGCTGTGCAAAAGCTTTGAAGTTTCATTAGGTCCCATTTGTTTATTTTTGTTTTTATTTCCATTCCTCTAGGAGGTGGGTCAAAAAGGATCTTGCTGTGATTTATGTCATAGAGTGTTCTGCCTATGCTTTCTCTAAGAGTTTGATAGTTTCTGACCTTACATTTAGGTCTTTAATCCATTTTGAGTTTATTTTTGTGTATGGTGTTAGGGAGTGTTCTAATCTCATACTTTTACATGTACCTGTCAAGTTTTCCCAGCACCACTTATTGAAGAAGCTGTCCTTTCTCCACTGTACATTCCTGCATCCTTTATCAAAGATAAGGTGACCATATGTGCGTGGGTTTATCTCTGGGCTTTCTATCCTGTTCCATTGATCTATCTTTCTGTTTTTGTGCCAGTACCATACTATGTTGATTACTGTAGCTTTGTAGTATAGTCTGAAGTCAGGGAGCCTGATTCCTCCAGCTCCGTTTTTTGTTCTAAAGATTGTTTTGGCTGTTCGGGGTCTTATGTGTTTCAATACAAATTGTGAATTTTTTTGTTGTATTTCTGAGAAAAATGCCAGTGGTAGTTTGCTAAGGATTGCATTGAATCTGTAGATTGCTTTGGGTAGTAGAGCCATTTTCACAATACTGATTCTTCCAATCCAAGAACATGGTATATCTCTCCATCTATTTGTATCATATTTAATTTCTTTCATCAGTGTCTTATAATTTTCTGCATACATGTCTTTTGTCTCCTTAGGTAGGTTTATTCCTAGATATTTTATTCTTTTTGTTGCAGTGGGAAATGGGAGTGTTTTCTTGATTTCACTTTCAGATTTTTCATCATTAGTGTATAGGAATGCCAGAGATTTCTGTGCATTAATTTTGTATCCTGCTACTTTACCAAATTCATTGATTAGCTCTAATAGTTTTCTGGTAACATCTTTAGGATTCTCTACATATAGCATCATGTCATCTGCAAACAGTGACAGCTTTACTTCTTCTTTTCCGATTTGGATTCCTTTTATTTCCTTTTCTTCTCTGATTGCTGTGGCTAAAACTTCCAAAACTATGTTGAATAAGAGTGGTGAGAGTGGGCAACCTTGTCTTGTTCCTGATCTTCGTGGAAATGGTTTCAGTTTTTCACCATTGAGGACGATGTTGGCTATGGGTTTGTCATATATGGCCTCTATTATGTTGAGGCAAGTTCCCTCTGTACCTACTTTCTGGAGGGTTTTTATCATAAATGGGTGTTGAATTTCGTCAAAAGCTTTCTCTGCATCTATTGGGATGATCATATTGTTTTTCTCGTTCAATTTTTTAATATGGTATATCACGTTGATTGATTTGCGTATATTGAAGAATCCTTGCATTCCTGGAATAAACCGCACTTGATCGTGGTGTATGATTCTTTTAATGTGCTGTTGGGTTCTGTTTGCTAGTATTTTGTTGAGGATTTTTGCATCTATGTTCATCAGTGATATTGGCCTGTAGTTTTCTTTCTTTGTGACATCCTTGTCTGGTTTTGGTATCAGGGTGATGGTGGCCTCGTAGAATGAGTTTGGGAGTGTTCCTCCCTCTGCTATATTTTGGAAGAGTTTGCGAAGGATAGGTGTTAACTCTTCTCTAAATGCTTGATATCCAAGTGTTTTTGAAGGCTTCCTTTGCACAGTTTGAGTGCAAATAGTGATTCTAGTTGTCTTCCTCAGAGTTTCTGGGAGCACTATGGATAGTGGATTTTTGTTAGTTTCTAAAGCTGTAATATAACTTATGTGAACTCTGGTTGGATGAATCATACCTGTTTATTTATTCCACAAGTGTTCACTGAACATGGTGTGTATGCCAGGTGTTCTAATGACTGGGATACAGCAGTGAACCCTCAAGGGGCTGCTTGTCTAATAGGAAGAGTTAGAAGGTAGACAGTAGACAAATGAACAGATACATGTACAACATGCTAGGTGGTGATGAATGCTAGAATCATTATAAAGATTAAGGGTGAGAAAGTGGAGAGGAGTGTTGTTGTTGTGAATTTTTTTTCATATTATATTATGTAGACTTTTCAGAGACCAGATGCTTGAAGGAAATGAGCCACAGAGACATACAGGGGAAGAACAGTCCAGTGGGGGTGGTGTAAAATGCCAAGGAGTTCAAGGGGCAGCAATGAATTCAGTGTGGCCAGAGCTGGGGTGTAGGAGGGGTGGGCCAGGAGCTCAGGAAAGGGGTTCTGTGCAATGTCATGGAGGTAAGGATGGGATTTTTCTTTAATGGAAATGGGAAGTCATGGAGGGTACTGAACCAGAGGAGTGATGTGATTGGATTTCTGTTTTAAAAGAATGAGCCTTGGAGAGTGGGTGTCAAGAATGCAGACAGACATAGAACCAACTCTCCACCATCCCACCCCTCCTTTCTTTGTCCTGGAATAAGAAACTAAGATCCAATTTGCTTGTTACCCCCTCAGATACTTTTTAGGCATCAGTCTACCACATAGAAGAATGTCCATTTTGTTATTTGGATCGTTCTATGTGCTTTGGGGATAGCTCATGTGTTACCACCCACTCTGGTGACAATCCTGTGTTTTCTACATCGATTAAATCTCTGCAGGTCCATCTGCTACCAAAAGAAAAAAAAAATTGGGAGGAGCAGACAGACCACCTATAAATCTCTCCCAGTCATTCAGGGGAGAAGTGATTATTTTGAAGATAGAACATGGTTTGCTTGTTGATCTGATAAAGGGTATAAGAAGAAGAGGGGCGTCCAGGATGAGTCCATGTGTAGGCTGGCATTAGGGATTATCTTAGTCTGTTGGGACAACTATCATAGAACACTATAGACTGGGAAGCTTGTAAACCACAGGAATTTATCTCTTCTAGTTCTAGAGTCTGGAAGTCCAAGATCAAGGTGCTGGCAGATTTGGTGTCTGGTGAGGTCCTGCTTTCTAGTTGGTAGACAGTTGTCTTTGCACTGAGTCCTCACATGGCACAAGTAGAGCAGGAGCTCTCCAGAATCTCTTTTATAAGACCACTAATCCTAGTCATGGAGATTCCAACTCTCATGACCCAATCACCTCCCCAAGGCTCTGCTTCCACCTGCTATCTCATTGGTGATTCGGTTTCAACATATGAATTTGCGGGGGTGGGTGGGGGAAACAAAAACATCCAGGCTATAGCAGCAGTTTAGAAGAAAAGATAAGCTATCTACTGAGATGGGGAAGCCTGCAGGGGGACAGGTTGCAGGAGAATTAACTTTAGTCTTAGGTTTCGACATAAGTATTCTTGGACTTGAACAAGTAGGGCCCCTGCCTGGGCTCCATGCCTCCCTTGGCATAACTTTTACAAAACTGTCTAAAGTCCCACTCCACTGCTTTAGTTTTTCACAGTTTATTTCATATTTTGAATGTCCCAAATGGTATGGTTTCTGAAAATTCTGACAGATTTTGGGGTCAAGAAGCTTTTCCATTCCATTAGCTTTAGTGACATTTAGAGTAATCAGTGTCCTCCAAGAATAATGACAAAATGAGTAATTGAGTTACTTTAAGGCATTGTGAAGTCTCTTTTGCACAAGGGTGTGGGTCCACTTAAACCTTGTGCTGTGGTATGAATGTCTAACCATCCATCTGTCAGCCCTGATTGCACAAAAAGATCTACATTAAAAAAAAATGTAGATCTCCTATACCCCCAAACTACTCTTTGAAGTTGAAATGAAGCTCCCTGGGGTGAAAGAAAAAATTAAAATCTAGCTTGTGAAGAGGATAGAGGGTTTTGGGGGTACTCTTGCCTCTGAGGATGTGATGCCAATCAGAAGTATTCATGTATTTAATTTGCCTTTTAAATTTGTATTTTTTCCATAAAAACATTTCCAACAAGTAAATAGCTGTGACCGCCATGCTCGTTTATGGCATCATGCTGCCAGGTTTTGAATATGAACACTTATTTACCCTCATGATGAAGTGAGTGCCCCTCTGTTGCCTCTTAAAGGTTCAAACTGAGGTTGACATTGCCAAGTGGAACAGGATGGGTGGATCTGGTGGTGTCCACACTGGAGGTGGAGAAAATTGTTGGCGGGCTCCAGAATGGGATAATGTCTCCAAAGTGTTTGGAGCTCCTTGCTGCAAAGACCTTGAGTAATTTCCATGTATTATTCGGGTTGTATAAGGTAATCTGCTCTGCTATCAACCATGAATCCTTTCATTGCACATTTTAAGCAAAGTAGGTCCATTTTAAAATGCTAAATGGAATAATTTTAAGCTATCCTACCTTTCAAAATATTAGAAGTACTTTCTCTGTCTTCAAATTAGCCTTAAGAAAGGCAAAAGATAAACATGGATCGGGTGTTAACCCCTCACCAAGCACTGTGGGAAATGCTTTACATTCACACCCTCATTTAATTTTCACAGAACAAAGGGCCAAGTGCCATTTGGCTCAGAGGAGAGTCAACTTCCCACTTTAAACAGAGGAGAATGAGGACAAGTAATTCAGTGATTTTCTCAGGTCTGAGCATCAGGACAAGGTGGAGCCAGGTGGTTTTTCTCCAGGATTTTTTCGCCACCACTCTGGCTGGCTTACTACACCTTCATTTTTAAGGGACTTCTGAGATTTGCTTCAGTAGTGGTGTTAGAAACAAAGCTACTAGAGTAAGTAAGGCTTTATTTTAGAAATGTCTTTACTAGAGTAACACTTTTTAAATTTGATCTCCATCCCAAAATGAACTTTCTTTTCTTTGACCAAGTTCTGGCATAGGATCTTGAATATGTTAAGTGTCCAATCAAAATTAAGTGAGTGAATCAATGAACAAAAAATGATTGCCTGTACCTCTGATGAGTCTAATGGCTATTACAGGTACAGCACTAAGCTTGGCTTTGCCACAACTCTTTATAGCTATTATGATCTCCATTTCATAGAGGAGTGAAGGAAGTACATAGTGGTGAGAAGAACATTTCCATCACACCAGGGATGGCAAATAGATTTTTGTCTTGGGTGCTGGGTTCAATCATTGATAACAGTGGATGTCTGGAGCTAGATAGTGGTCCCTACCTGGACAGTAGTATCTAACTGATGGTATGTACCTGGATCGGAGATACTGCGGGAGGTGGCTATACTGCAAAGCCAGGAGCCCGTACCAGGACCCATTGTGAGAAACTGCCATGTTTGATATACTCTTTTCCACTCTGAGTCTGAAATGGAGGAGTGGTCATATTCAGTCCTGACATTTTTGGCTAATACAATGTTCTATGGAGGTGGGTTTTCTATGGTATTCATCAGGCTGTTTGATGCTTTGAGTTCTGTATTGAGTATTGCAGTCATTTTTATTTTGTTTTGTTTGCTTTTGGATGCCTGCAGTAAAAAACAACCCCAAAGACCCCTGAATTACTTTTACAATTTCTTAATGCACACTGAGTAGCCTTTCATACTGTTAGAATTTTGATTAACTCTTCATTGATGTCGTGGAATGGTGTGATGTTCTGCAGAATGTCCAGATAGTTTAGACCCCTTGAAATATGCCAGATGGTAGGAGGGTTATTATAGCCCTGGGAAAATTATATAAACGTCTAATGTGGTTTGTCCCAAACAAATGGAAATTATTTATGGTCTCCTTTCCATCAGTTATAGAAAACAATGCACTATCCCGAACAGTGGCTACATACCTGTACCTGAGGCAGTGTTAATTTGTTTTTGCAAAGACAACACTACTGGCACAGAAGCTACAATTGGGGTTGAGTTTGGTAGTCCACTGTACTGGTGATTAAAGGGGGTTTATCAGAGAGCAGGAAAGTGGTTGCTAGGGGCTAGAGGGTGGGGGAAATAAGGAGAGGTTGGTAAAGCATAGAAATTTTCAGTTATAAGATGAATACTGTCTGAAAATCTAATGTGTAATGTATAACATGGTGACTGTAGTTGGTAACACTGTGTTATGTAATGGAAATTTTCTAAGAGGGTAGAACTTAAATATTCTTACCAAAAAAAGTGAGTAAATATGTGAGGTGATGGATGTTAACTTGATGGAGGAAATCCTTTCACAATGTGTAAGTATAGCAAATCATCACAATATGTACTTTAAGTGTCTTAAAATTTTGGCAATTAAACCTCAATAAAGCTGGAAAAATAAATGGACTTATGATGGGGTCATCACGTCTGCATCCTTTTCTTTAAATACTTGAGGATGGCAATAATCTCTGCCATTTCTCCAAGATCTCACAAAATGCTTTTTTTTTCTTTTTTCCTTTTTCTCCTTTATTTTTCTTTTTTCTTTTCTTTTCTTTCCTTTCCTTTTTTCTTTCTCTTTTCTTCTCTTTTTTCCTCTCCCCCTCCCCCACCCCCTTTTCCTTCCTCCCTTCCTCCCTCCCTTCCATCCTGTCTTGGCTTAATGGGAGGAATGAACATTTTCAGAGGCTTCCACTTGCCCTTATGATAATGACAAAAACAACTCCCGTGATAGGTCTTATAAGGTCAAGGAATGAATAGTTCAGGATGTTCCAACTATCAAATACGTCTATTCCAACTATATATTCAGGGACTGGAAATGACCATGGGGACGTAGGGGACCAGGTCTCCATATATTATGTGGTCCTTCTACTCCCCATTCTAACAAGGGAGCATAATGACACTTTGGGTCCCGAGTATCAATGTCAACTTGGGCCCTGTGTGCAGGAGACTGTAATGTTTGGTATCCCCTTCACACAGTGTTCATTTACTCAAGTAAGTGGCTGTAGCTCCCTTTGGGAAACATTAGATGGATTACTGTAAATAGTTGCTGTAGCAGTACAGGATCTGGGAATCTGGCTTTTTCTTCAGGCAGTTGGGTTTTGGTCTGAAAATTGGCTCAGATACGGAAACCAGGCAAGGGATTTTTTATGGAGGCAGCTAACCTCAGCTAACTGGTCAACTACATCCTTGGTGTATTTCAATTGTATAGATCAGCATGCCTGGATCTGAAGACATTTCAGGCAGGATACTTCTGTTCTGGAGGCCAGTCTTGTGCACTGTAACCGTTCTATCGGTATTCCCTGATCTCTACCCGCTAGTTGCCAGCAGTGCCCAGTGATTGTGACAATCAAACGTGTCTCCAGACGTTGCCAGATGTCCTCTGTGGGGCAAAACTACCCCCAGCAGTGCGTCTTTTAATAATCTTTAAACATTGCCGCAGGTTTCCAGGGAGTCTTCATGTCAAAACTACTTCATGGATGAGAACCAACTGAAAATAACCAGCAAGGTAGCTCCCAAATCCCATTTTAGAGACTGCTTCCTCCGTTCACTTCTGGCACCAATTTCCTTAGGTCTAGTTCCCAGGAAACAGTCTCGGATAAAGATTTGCGTTCAGGAAGTTGTTGCCCTTGATTCGGTACCTGTGGGGAAGTAAGAGCTGTAGGACCAGCAGAGGGAGGCCTGAGTCCATCCCACAGGCCTCTCCTAAGGTGAGTTGTACTCCCTCAGGCAAAGGAGCTGGGCTATTATGTCCCTGCATCAACCACTCAGTGGATGATCATGGAGAGGGGACATGACTTGGGGTAAGGTGGATTTCTTTAGTTGAGGGCAATTCCTGACACAGGGCTCAGTGAAATGGCATCGGCTGCCAAACCTCTAGCTTCTGGGAATGTCTCAGTCCTGAAAGGGGTATCTGAGCAGAACGTCCATTAATAATAGAAATAAAAATTTCCAAAGATACAGACTTCACCTATCTTCACTAACATATGGTAGTATCTCATCCACCTCTTATTCTGCCACCTTTAGCACACAACAGTTCATCAAATATCAAAAACTGTTTACACATCATGAGGTGTAAGGCACCACACTTTATTATTTAGATCATCTGTTTTGGTGCTAGTGTATATAACCATGCAAATACTCATGCATTCTAATTGATTTTTGCCAATCAGAAAATACATATTATGTAAGGGAGTGTTTTGATGAAGGGGCTTCATTAAGATCTGAAAAATTTTATTCAGAGTCTGAATGGATGCTGTGGATGGCTGAATAGGGTTATTGAAATTAATGCAGAGCATTATAAAGCTGAAAACTCATGGTATATCTATGACATGATTTCCCGTTTTGTTATTGTTATACAACCAACATGGCATAAATAAAAAAAGTCATGTAAAGCAATATAATGGCTTGTTGTTAATAATAACAACCCAAATTTAAATGACTATTTAGAACAATGAATGGTGTCTTCCTAACCAAATAATAAGCCAAGCTTCCCCAGCAGAAGCATTGCTGTACCACTTGGGAGTATAAACTCTAAAACTCTGACAAAATTATATATCCCAGTAGTGTTTTTTTTTTACCTTTGTGGTTATAAGGTCATGCTGCTTGTATAACTAGCTTAATATAGTTAGTTGCATTTTTATTTTAAACCACTGTTTTCAGAAATTTATTCTAAAAATATTTCCATGATGAAACTTGGTATCTTATATGACATACTGCATTTTATCCTCGGAGATTCAGCCTTTCCAAAAATATCCATATATTTTCAATCAATTTTACTGCTTCTGTGTTTGCAAAAAGCAAAGTAACCTTAGTGGTTTCATAAAAATTTTATTAGTGAAGACCTTGAGGAAAAGGAAACTTCATACTTCAAGTATTTCAAGTCAAACATTTTCTTTTGATTTTCTAATTAACACTTTTATTACTATCTTAAACTTCAATTAAGTAATACTGATAATAGTCATGAAAAAATCTATAGATTTTTCCATAGTTTATTTTTTCAATTCTTAAGTTGCCTTGAATAAAGGAATAAATAATGGTATTTCTTGAAAGTAAATAATGTCAATAAAACTAGATATGCGGGGGTCTTGTGCTCTATCAATACATGGAAGTTTTTCTCTTTTGAACTTTCAAGTTTATGTTAATGCTTCTATAGGATGGTTTATTGAATTCTCTCATTAAAAATTGCTATTCTTGATTTCTTCAATTTGTTTCTTCTTACATGTGCTTCATCTTACTTTTGTTTCTCTTATTCTATTACTATCTACATTTCGTAAACTGTTTACAAAATCTATTTTAATATTCTCTATTTTCAGCTCTTATATACTATCTTATTTAAAATGCAGGTTTTTTGTATTAAAACAATAATTAATGGATGATTATTAAATACATATGTATACATTTATTTCTCGACACATTTAAAAATGGAATTTATTTAATTAGGAAGCGAATTATGTGGCACAGATGTTAACAGCCTTATTTTTTATTTTAATAAATAATTTTGGGTGATTTTATATTTATTTAAGTGTTCAAAAAATTTATATATTTCTAGAGGGAATTCATATTTAATCATGTTATATAGCTACACTAACACTCAGTACTAATTTTCCATCTGGTGCCAAGAACAAATATTAGTACACATACATACAGAGGGTTGTTCACATTTTAGAACTTGCTTTTAATCTCTGTTAAAACATTGACCAAATGCATTTAGGAATGAAGTAGTGCACATTTTCTTTCTGGCTGTCCAATAATTGCTAAAAGGTAAGTGGATACCTTCCTTTAACCTTTTGATTCAGGAAAATAAGATGTGTTGTTCATGGAGTTTGACTTAGTCGTCTATTATAAATTTATTTTCACTTGGCTACAAATAAATTCTTCTTAAACTGTCAGAGATTGCCTTTGAATTGACCTTGGGGCACAGCTATTCTGAAAGAAAGGTTTCAGATATCAGCTTTGTTGATTCAGCCCTTCATCCCAGAAAGGCACCCAGGGAGAGAACCATCTTTAGACTGCTCCAGAGAACCAAGGTTCCTGTGATAATGCTTTATGTGTTTCTGACTATGTTTCATTAAAAGATAAATTAATATCTAAGAAATAACAAATAGCACAATGTGGATGGTTTACCATTACTGCAAGATGCACTATGTGCATATGTCAGATGAGATGGCAAAATGAGATTCTTTTGGAAAAGTGGAAATCTAATGCCCCCTAAAAAGTCCAATTTAATTTCAAAAGAAAATCATGCAGTTTCCTGATTCAGACATTTCATCTGTGTAGTGGGAGCATTTCATTTGGTCATTGTAGCAGTTCTCCAGGGGAATACTGGCTATGAAACAGGGTATTTCAATATCCATAAAGACTTTTTTTACACATAGAATTACTCCTCAAGAAATGAATGAGTAGAACATATAAAATTCTGTTTAGAAATTTCTACTGTGGATGGTATCATTTTCCTAGGGAAAAAGAAGTTGTGCTTGTAGAGTGAATAATGAGGCATCATATCTGTCACCACCTGGAGGGTTGATTGTATATATAGAAGCCACCCATTATGGGAAACTATGCATATACACACATACATATGTGTATATGTATTATATAATACATAGAAAACATATATAATATAATAACATACACACACACCCCCTAAAGATTTCAGAGAAATTCCCATCAAAATATGCCTTCCATTTAATTTTATGTAAGATTGAAAAATGTGTGTTAAAGCAGCCCATTTATGTTCTGCATGAAAGAATGGTTCATTATTACTTTTTCAACCAAAGCTTTTTCAATAGTTGGTGATGTATTTAACCTCATCCTAAAGAAAACTAGAATAGGAGCCAGGGACCATAGTTAGGTAACCTTAGAAAGTCATTTAATCTCTCTTTCAGTCTGCCTACCCCACAGAGTAGCTCCACAGATGAAATGTAGATAGAAAAGTGCTTTGGAATAATAAAGCAACATATAAATGCAAGATAGTATTGCTTTGGTTGTTACCCTGTGAAAGTGAACCATTAGAAATCTGATGCCAGATGTGGGCATACATTCAGCCATGTAACTTGGCTTTTTGAAACCCTCATTCTGGATAATACACCTTTTGTTGTTCACTAGTATCATACACTACTCCACATTAAACAGGATAAAGTGAACTCAGTAACAGGGATTTTATTGCCATAAAAATAAATTTAGACCAAAAACCTGTTTAAGGATGATGGTGCTCACTTCTGCAAACTAGATTGCAATTCCTTGGAACTTATAAGTCATTCATCAACTCTTATATACGCAATGTATAAGAACAGTGCCAAGTCCCCAGTGACCCCTGTACCAGAAGGTAACACACAGATCACTGTGCCACTAAAACGTAATCTTGTTATGGACAGAGATTTTTTGTGTGGTTGGATCATTTCCATATATCCAATAACTATAATAATGCTGGCTAATAAGTGTAGTATTCAATATAAATGAAAGGTTAACCTTGCTTTTCTAAATTTTAGATGTGAATTTGTTCATTCATTCAACAAACAGTGTTAATTAAGCGCTTAGTATATGTCCATCCTGAAAGTTTAAAATGAAAAATGGCAAACAGGCAGGCAAAGAAGTAATTACAGATTTATTTTAAAATAAGCCTCTACAAAGTGTTATTGGGTCATAGAAATGAAACTATGGTCGACTCTTGAACAACAGGTTCTGAACTGTGGGGTTCCACTTATATGTGGGCTTTTTTCAAAAGTAAATTCTGCAGTGCTACCTGATGGGACGTGCGGTTGGTTGAATCAGCAGGTGTGGAACCACAGGTAGGGAGGAACTGTGGAAGGGTGGGAGTTGGGTATACATGGAAGACTGACTGTAAGTTACACACAGATTTTTGACTGCACAGAGGGCTGGCGCCCTTAACCCTTGTGTTGTTCAAGGGTCAACTGTACTTAATTCTATATTGGGAGGTCAGAAAAGTCTTGAGTAGATGACAGATTGAATCTTGGTTAATGAGTAAGCATTTTGATTGAGGACAGTAATTAAGGTAATCATAGTGTTGAGAAATGATTCTTCATGGGTGTCTCACATTTCTGCATATTCTACTAGTTCCTTTGGAAATATCTTTTCAAGGTGTTTGTGTAGCAGATGGCCTTGGTTGATAGTAGGGTGTCCTTTCGAAGCAAAGGGCAGACGTGCTTGTTGCCCCTTATGAAATGGTCAGGTTCCCCAAGCACCGTCCCTACAATGCTCAGGGAACTGGTACAAGAGCTGTTGGTGCTCTGGCTACTGCTATTAAGGCGAGTAGTAAAGCCTCTTGTCTCTGATTCAAGAGCCGCATATCTTCTGCCAGCATCCAGAACACTGTGGCAGGGTTACTTATTACTTAGTATGTAGGATAAAATCTCAGCCCTTCACAGGTTTGACAGTCTTGTTGATGAAGATGGAATGTTGAGAGAGACACTTCCTGGAAAAGGAAGAATGAGGGCTTTTCAGATGGTTAAAGGGATTTGAGGGAAGTCCATGGGTATGGGTAACAAACATGCTGCCCAGATTTTAGTCAACTGAGCAACGAATGGTCCTCTGCTTTACTGTCTATTAAAGATGAGGAATTGGGAAAGATGGTTGCTGTCTGATTTCAGGGAAGTAGGTTCAGAGGCCGAGTGGTGCCCTGGTTGTCCTAACTCTTCTCAGAGATGGGAAACTTCCTTGGAGATCTGCTGGTCAGCCTCAGGTCCATCCATTGTGAAAAGTAGCACTAAGATGAGTCCTGGGTGGGCTGAAGGTTCTTTTCTCTCTTTCTATCAATAATTACTGGGAGTTGGGCTTCCCTGGTGGTGCAGTGGTTGAGAGTCTGCCTGCCGATGCAGGGGACACAGGTTCGTGCCCTGGTCCGGGAAGATCCCATATGCAGCGGAGTGGCTGGGCCCGTGAGCCATGGCCGCTGAGTCTGCGCGTCCGGAGCCTGTGCTCCACAACGGGAGAGGCCACAACAGTGAGAGGCCTGCGTACCAAAAAAAAAAAAAAAAAAAAAAAAAAAAATTACTGGGAGTGCAGAAGGAAGAAATTTGGCCAGCATTATTGGAAGAAGCCAGGTGAATCATAAGAACTTTGATTGGTTGAGTTGGGAGGAGATAGGATGGGATAATTAATGCTTCTAATACGGAATAACAGTAGCTGGACCTTCTTAGCCCATCCAGCAGTCTGTCCTCTGTAACTTAATACAACTAGAGATGGCAGCAAAAGGTCTGCTGTGAGTCTTGTCTGCTATACAGAAACTTTGGGGAGATTTCACTGGGATGGACAAACTCCTATGTGAGGAGCCATAGATGACTCATTGACTAGTTTGTGGGGTACTCCTGCCCCAGGTTATATATAAGGTGCTGAAAAGCAACCCACTAGAGAGTTAGAAAGGACCCAAAGAATTGTAGATGAATTTCAGAGTCACACTTGCTACCTTGCAAGACTCCCTTCGTCCTTGTATTGTAACTGGATGAAGACTTAAGAGATGGTATCTTGACAATGGAGCACGTACAAGTTTAGCCCTTGACAGCCAGAGGGAAAAAAACCAGTGATCCTGCTGGAAACCAACACAGCTATGGAAGCTAAGGCCAGGGGTTCCCAAGGTTAAAATAGATGGCATCAGGAATGATGATTTTTGCTGCCTGATACAGGGCTTTGTGTGGACCAAAGATATTGCAAGTTCATTGGATTGAGGCAGTGGGCAGCTGTTGTGCTGATTGCTCCCTTCTGCATCCCCTCATCTTTCCCAACCTTCCTCCTTCAGCTATTTAAGGAAAAAAATGATTACTGGTGCATGGAGATCATCCATCTGAGTGTGCTGGGGAATGGTGGGGAGATCAAGGACTCTAACCTTCCTGGTTCTGTCTGATAAAGCCATCCAAGTCACCATCCTATCAGTCCCATGGGGGTGGGAGTCCTGATTCAATTGATGGGGTTGGGCAGTGTTCTCAGTGGGAAAGGGGACCTGACGCAGCCTTGTGGGTGGGGCCTTCATGGCCAGTACACTCGCCTGTTGTTGCTTGCATGTCTGAACGTATAGTAAAAACTGATGTGTGTTGTGATTGTAATTCTCTGTCCCATAAGTGCCAGAGGGTATCATCTCAATGGGAAGAGCTGTATGTAGTGAAGTGAACATAACTTTGGGGGTCCCCAAATCCTCCTGACCTCTTTGATCTCTAAGTCTCTGTGACTGGTGATTTTGCAAATTTGAGCTTCTGTCAAAGTCAGGCAGCCTCTACCTGGTGGCACTTTGGGGGGTTGTGGATCCCTTACTGCCATGACACAGCCATCCAAGTCTCTTTTAAAAATCAGCTGTTGGCTTGCCTTGGAGCTCTTTTTGAAACTGGACACCTGAGTTAGGGAGGCCATTGTGACTCTCTGGCCCCTATTTCCATTTTGGGGGGTCAACTTGGAGTCAATGACTAACGAGGTTGGACATTTTCAACAGGCCACACTAATCAAATGGAAATTGTATATTCGAGAAAGTGGTTGGCCTGTCCCCAGTGCAATCTCAGCTTTACCCACAAAAAGTAACCCTTGCCCTCTGTTGCCTGTTCCACTGCCTGGAACAAAGCTACCGGCTCAGTGGGGGCCCTTCTCTTCACGGTGCTTTTCTTAGCCTGGTTGGATGACGTTTTGGCCGAACTGAAATCTGATGATGACCACTGGGCTCCTGCAGTTGTAAAACCTCTCCAGCCGCCATGCAGAACTGAAAGGGGATGTGATTACTCTACTTGCCCAATGGAACTTGAGGCCATTGCCATGTTTTTATTGACTCTTGGGTTGGGGTCTTTGGCCTAGCTTATTTGTCTGCCATTTGGGAAACTGTACACTAAGATGTTAAAGACACCTCTTGGGGGAGGCTATGAATTATGGCAATAAATTATGGCTGCTGGTGGATCATCTGAAGCCCATACTCTGATGAGACACACTGGAATCACACTGCAGATCAAGCCTCCATCACCTATATTGTCACTGTTGCTGCCTGGATAAATCATAGCATTGAACATGGTAACACATCCACCATCATAAAATAGGCACAAAGTAAACAAAGCTGAGCTTCTGATGCAGAGGCCACTACAGTATAGGATTCGTTCTGCTGGTTGGATCCAGGACCCTGGGGAGGAGTGGCATGGCAGAAGTCAATATTGCAGGTTGGCCTTCTCCTGCTCCTTGAAGGTCTGTTGAGAGTAGCCTTAATTAAATGTTTTCTGAGATAAAAATGAGCGGATTTGGTTCCAGCCTCTGTTAGTTAATCAGAGGGGCCAACAGAGTGATTTACTAGTGGGAAAATTTGCCATAAACCAGGATGGTGTAAAAATGAAGAGTGGATATTATTGGGAAATAATTCTGCATAAGTTTATTGTATTTCTTGCAAGCAGAGGCATAATTACCTTTGTTCCAGACTCTCTTTTCAAGGATTTTTTTAATGCAAAATAGTTTTGAATGATAGAACTAGTGTCTCCTTCTGGAGCCAAGGGGAAGTGTCTTTCTCTCAGATCAAAGGCAGGCATACTCATGGTCAAGCATGATAAACACCGTGTATATGTCACCAAGGAACGATATGCGTACTGCCCATTAGCAAAGGTTCAAGGTTCCTGTGCTTGGGGTTCCTTTCCTGTAATGTAACCCATTGTCTGGGCAAGCATTGTATGGTCCCCTTTTTTTCCTGGGAGTTGGGGCTTGGGGAACCAGCACAAATCCTGATTTTCTAGCTACTGCTGTTGCTGTGAGTGATAAGCCTTTTTTTCCTTCTCTGACCAATGAGTCTTGTGCCTTCCACCAGCATCCATGGCAGGCTCACTTGTTAGCTTGGAAGTAGGGTAAAATTTCAGACCCTTCATAATTTTTCACAATTAGGAGCTATAAAAGATATACCTATACCCTCAATGGTGTAAGAGAGTTGACATCTATTTTCATCTCTATGAGGGACAAAATAATTGTTTCTTATAGGCATGGAATTCTTATTAAAGCAGTGATTCTGGTGTAGGTTCCTTCAATTTTTTTTTTTTTTATCTTTATCAGCTTCCAAGTCTGCCATACTCATCTGCATCAAGCTGGCTAGAGGGGAAAGAGCATTGAGGCATGTGCATGGGGTATTTTCATGGGCCAAGCCTAAAAGCGGTACATAGCATTCACATTGATGTTCCATCAACTGGAACTTGTTCAAACGTAACTCTTAGAGGAGAAATGAGGTCCAGTCCTGTGTCTGTGAAGAAGAGAAATGGTTTTGGTGGAAAATTTTCCCCACAGATAGAAGCTATTTCCAACCAATAGCAACTTCATGTCTACAGTCATGAAAGTGAGCAGGACATGACTTTAGCATGACTAAAATCACAGGATGCATGAAGTAGAGTGTGGTAGAAGGTGAGAGGCTAGTCAGGAATCATCTTTTACCTTAGGTTGATAGATCTCTCCAAAGGTGACTGGTACATTCTGAAGCATTTTAATCATGGAAAAACAAAATTAGGGAGAATACTTAGGAAGCTACAGCAATAGACTAAGTAGAAAAGGAAGACAATTTAAATACAGCCAGTGACAAGAGATTCACTAATACAATCAACAAACAATTATTAAGTGCAAGCTAAGTGTTGGGTGTTGGGTATATGCCAAAATAGAACCAGTAATAAAAATACCAATTAGGTACCAATTAGATATAAGTGGTAAGAGAGGTGGAATCGGATAGTAGGTGGTGGGAGAATATCTGAGGAGAGGAATGAGGCAGAGAAATCATGAGATCAGTTTTGCATCATTGAAAATTATGTGCTTCTACAACATTTAGGTGGATTTGCTCAGTAGGCATTGCATTATTTATGTAAAGCTGAAGTTGCTTAGAAACGTCAATACAGAGATAGTAATGCCCAGAATGACACTGAAAATACCAAGATAGGGCTCTCACATCACACATACTCAACAATTATGTATTGACTTTATTTATATATTTATTTATATGCTGTTTAAAGGGAAACTTGTTACTCTTTGAACTTACTGAACACATTATAACTTTTTTCTGATTTCTTGGGTATTCAGATAGAGGGAATACAGATCCATGACTAGAAGACAAAATGGGAGTGTTAGATTCAAGAAGAAATGTAAAATAATATCAAGTATGCATATATTCTGCTTTGACTTAAATGGCTATAATTAGTGGGAGATTACACTTTAATTTCTTCAGATTGTTACTTCTGCCAGCTATACCAGTGATGCGAAGGAAGGTCCCAAGCTCTTTAATTGTACTCAGCATATTGTTATTACCTTAAAAAACACTATGTTCCTTTTTTGGGGTTAAACACTGCTGTTTAATAAAGTAGTATTCTTCATCCATGTATACTCCAAGCTAATTGCTCCAAGCTAATTAGCTAATTGCTAATTGAAAATGAGTTTCAGGAAACAATCAGTGATAATGAGACCACATGGCTTAAGATTGCCTAGTTTTGTTTTTGTTTTTTCATCCCTGCAATTTTAGGACTGGAGGTAATAAGAAAGAGGAGTGAGCTTCTCTTTTTTACTCTGCCTTCCCATGCCATCCCTCTATCTTATTGCCTGGTTGAAATGATGGCCACCCTGTAAATAATGCATGATTTCATGATTGTCATCCAAAACTGAGCCTAAAGCTGAGGGACCCCATGTGTCCTCGCTCAAACCTCCACCCTCCCAACTGCATGCATCACAGCCTGCTCAGGAGATGCAGAGATTAGAATTCTTTTCCTTCTCAGTTAATTTTTCCTTATTGAATTGCCTGATTTCATGGAAATTGTGGAGGGTGGTATGTAAACATTGTAACAGGGATCATCTGGGTTCCTTTGCTGAGTTAATTAACACAGAATGCTAATAAAACCAGGTAACAGCTATGGACCCTAGAAAGGGCAGGGAGCATTGTGCTGTGTGATGGAAACAATCTGGGTTGTGCATCTAAAATAGCCACTTTATTGGTGTATGCCTGTGATTATTACAAGGACAGAGTGAGACAATGCAAACTGGTCAGCCCAGAGTCATCATCCTTTATGAAAGGCAAGACAAAAAAATAACTTTGAAGTACAGGTCATGCTGATCTGGGTCAGTTCCATCAGCTATCCATTAGAAGACCTTGATGATTGGTTACCCACACTTAACTGGGCTCAGAGATACCAGGAGGTTATGTTTGTCCAGTCTGGAAAGATGTAGCCTACTGCCGATTTTAACTGCAATATAAAGTTGAGAAAGTCAATTTCCATTTTTCCTGTTTCAAACTAGTGTCCTTCTAAACATGATGTGACCATAATAGTTTAGGAACAGAGGGGAATATCAAGGATTAGGTCCTCCTGGGGGGAGTTTGTCCTTTAGGAAGCTGCGTTTAGGTGCTGGTTGTGCTGTGTGACACAGACAAGAAATAAACAACACATCTTATTCTCTGACACAGGCCAGAAAACTGAATTCACACTTGGCAAGTTCAGGGTATGGCAGCTGGATGATTGTGGCTGGTAGAAGTCTGTTAATACAAAGATCTAATTTCTTAATGAACTCTAACAATGGTACGTTTATCATCACGCATAGAAGTACTCAGCAGATTGTCTCTTTAGATCCTGAGTAAGTCACCTTCTCCGCAGTTTTATCTTTGAAATTCATCTTTTGGATTTTAATCATAATTAGACTGAATATCACTGAGTTGTAAAAAAAAAATGACCTCATGTTGCTAATAACATAAACTTGGTATTTGTATTATATCATTATATCAATTTCTTACCTTTCTTAACTTTCCAGGCTGAGAACTTAATCCAACAAAGTGAAATTGTTTGACTTTTCAAGTAAACAAGTTTGATGATCTGTTATCTCTTTTTCTTGCCTTGTATTTTTCATTTTAGGAATCATCCCAGCCACCTGGACTCCCTGAATATGTGAAAATAGTAGAAGTTGGACCTAGAGATGGATTGCAGAATGAAAAGGTAACTTGACATTAATTTTACACAGTTTTAAAAAAATGCTAAATCTAAATATTTATTGAGTCTAAAGACATATGGATTTCATATGTTAGATGATTACATTTGTTCTTAGTTGCTACTTGAATTTATAAATCTTAAATAGTATTTGCTTTCAGTTAGGAATTAATTTTCTGTTTATGCTTCAATAAATAATTTATGCAAAATACTTATAATTCTTAATGTTTTCTTAGATTATAGTTCCTACAGATATAAAAATTGAATTTATCAATCAACTTTCCCAAACTGGCTTGCCTGTAATAGAAGTGACAAGCTTTGTGTCTTCCCGATGGATACCACAGGTATGCAAATCCATAATTCCTTAACTAGATTCTTAATTCAACATTGACAAGATTTAGTGAACAGTATGATATACATTGTGATATTAGCCTGATATATTTTGTAAGAGCATAGCAAATTAGTAATTATTAGCCCATGCATTAAGATACAGTTAAAGAAAAACCTCTTTAATGAAATATATAAATTAAGTCCTAAAAAGTTATTTGGACTTAGTTGTTAAAAAGTTATTTTGGGGCTTCCCTGGTGGCTCAGTGGTTGAGAGTCCGCCTGCCGATGCAGGGGACACGGGTTCGTGCCCCGGTCTGGGAAGATCCCACATGCAGCGGAGCGGCTGGGCCCATGAGCCATGGCCGCTGAGCCTGCGCGTTTGGAGCCTGTGCTCCACAATGGGAGAAGCCACAACAGTGAGAGGCCCGCGTACTGCAAAAACAAAAAACAAAAAACAAAAACAAAAAAGTTATTTGGAACTCCATCCTAAACCTGCAAGAGTGTATGGTCTGATATAATGAGTAGAGGCTAAGACTCTTAATAGCAGTTTAGGGTCCTGTCCTCCATTTACCATTTTACTGACTTTATGAGTGATCTGAGTATCTCCAGGTGATTTATCTTTTTTGTCTGTTACAAGGAAGTAATGCTGAGTGTTGCCTGATACCTTCCCCATTATAATCCTATTTTAAGCAGTTAGAAATGTAGACATGCTCTCTTTTTTTTAATGCTTATATTTGCTAGAGGGTTATATATATTCATATATATTGATGAAAATATATGTATTCATCAAAGACAAGGCAAAGGTAGTCATCCAGAATCTTCTCTTGAAGAGGATAGAGCCTTATCCAGAGTTGTCTGGCATATGGCAGCAATCATCACTTCTGAGACTTGGCCCTGATCTTTGAAACGTGATTAATAATTAGCAAAGAGTGACACCCCCCCACTCCTTTCCCAATCCAATTCTCATTCCCTGGATCCCTGGATTCCTTGGACCCTGTTCTCATTCCTTGGATCTTTCAGTCTCTGCCCAGCACTTAACTTCACTGATTACTTCTTCATCTGATTTCCTTGGTTTCCTCTATAATCCTCCTTCACTTATCCCCCTCCATTGCTCTTTTTGTCACCCCTGACAATCATTTCCCCACCACCAAGTTTAAGGTTCCCTTGAGATTCTTTAGTAATTTTCTCTGCCTGTGCTTTCCTCTTTGCCAACCCTTCCAAAATCAAAAGTTGCTTCTGAGTGGATGACAATTCTATATTTCCAGTCCTGTCCTCTCTGATAAGTTTCAGCCGGACGTGCCATTAGCACCTGAAACTCAGCAGGTTCAAAGTCAGACTCATCATTGTTGATCCTACTTTATGCTCATAGCCTAACTGTTCCTTAGGGAATCTTGAATTTGAATTCTCAAAAGTCTTTTATATCTGGTCAGTTACTGACCAGTTACTGGTCAGTTACAAAAATTCTTCTTCCTCAGGAGAGCCTATTCCTGAGTCTCTTCTTTTCAATCCCATGGATGTATTAGTAATCCATACACTTATGGACTAATTATTGAGATAGTCCCTTCAATGATATTCCTAAGCACTGTTTCTCCCTTCCTTATGTATTTTGCCTATTGCTTCTAAGATAATCTCCCAGAAATACTAGCCTCCCCACACTCACAACCTCAGTTCTCTAGAACCTTCCTTTTCCCTGTTAAAAAAGTCTGGAAACCTGGCCTGGGGTTCAAGGTCTCTTTACCTGGCCCTACTTCCTTTTGCAGAAGCTCCTGGCAAGCCAAACTGCCTCTTGTTCCTACTTACATCCTGACTCTGTAGCTATACAGCACTTTATCTATATTCATTTATGTACATCTCAGTTTCTACACTGCCCTGCAGTTATAGCAAGATGGTGTAAGAAGGCTTAAAACATTAAAGCCCTTTTAATTACAAGGTGTTGGAAACAACAGAAACCACAAAAGGATGAATAGTATTAGTAATACATCACTTTTCACAGAGTCAGTATTCAAATATCAGGGCTACTTTGATTCCTCCTCAAAACAAACTATCACTTTTCTTCATCCCAGTTGCCACTGTATATAATCCTATATATTGTTTATAAATATTGTCTGATGATCTGCTTCCCAGACTCTGAGAGTTATGGAGGTAGTGACCGTGTCTCTCTTGTTCATCACTTGTATCCCCAGTGCTTGGTGCAGTAAGTAGGTGCTCAATAAATATCGTGACATGAATAATGAATCCATCAGCCTGAAACCATAATAACATGGCTCAATTCTCTGGCATGGACAAGTGACTCTTACTTTTTGATCATGTATTTGGTCTTGTGTTACGAAGGCCACAAATATTTTCCTTAGGAAGACACAAACAGCTTGATGAGACTAGACATATTTCTTTGACTTGTCATTTTGTAAAATGTGAGCTATTATTATTTTACTAGCTGTCATGTGAGACCCTTTATCATCTTTAAGTCTTCATGACATTGCCTCTTTATTTGATTTAGTTAATGCTCTTTTCACATATTTGATTATTGTTGGAGAGAAACTGGATACGCTGGTGTAATTTCAGAGTAAAGTTTAGGAAGGAGGACAGGTAACATTAATGATGACCAGCCAAAGTTATATTTCAGATTTTATATTTTCCTAGTCCTTTTCAAGATACTTTTATTTCCCAATGGTTTTGTGAAGCTGCCTACAAAATACGCCTCTTTACCACAGTGATGCTCAGGAAATTCTCTTATTCCACAGTAGTGGAATTGTTTGATGGATTCAGTCTGATCTAGGACACACCCTGGGACATTTCAAAGGACGAGACTAGAGCCCCTTGCAGAGAGCCACTCTTCTCCTTGAACAGCTACTTAAAAGAAAAAAGGGACAAAACAAAGGGAAGGCCGTCCCTCTGTGAGCAGTAATAGGAAAATGCCTTCTGGCCTCACAGGAAGTAGATACATTTGATGGGACTATAAAATAACATGATTCATTGACTTAATCTATTGAGATGTAATGAACTCGGCCTAGGCTCAAAGTATTATTGAATAACTGACGGAATTCCCCACAAGCTCGTGAGGACAGCTGTGGCAGGGCAGAGGGACCTCTGTTCTGTGTTCTGTCTACACTCTGTCTGGAGCTGGAGTAAGTGACTTAACCTCCTTGAACCTTGGGAATCCCAGCAATGAAGCCTGCAGCCTGGGAGGGTTTAGGGCAATAAAGCCCATGAATGGGTCCCTGTCTGTGGATGCCCAGAGTCCAGGGCACCTGGCCCCAACCAGGCTCATCAGCGTTATCTGAGCGTATGCCTGACCGACAGACAACTGACTGACTTATTCCGGGTTCCATGCAGGTCAGTTACCTTCTCTGGGATAAACAGCCTTTTTCTTAAAGATTGAAGTATGTGTTTAGTTTAAATATTGGCTCGGAAAAAAAAGAAAATAAAGGTACTCATCCTTCAAATACTAAGGAATATGTTATATATTTCACTTTTAATACTCATCTGGTTACATGCATTCCAAGTCAAAAAAAAAAAAAAAGAAAAAGGAGTGTTTTAAATAAATCACATATCTAAAAGAGCAGTGTGCCTGGATCAAAGATAATATCAAATTGAACTTCCAAAGTTATACTGGTCACATATTACATAGCACATCAAGGGTTTTTCAAAGAACAGTCTTGAGAGCATCCCATGTTTTACAATTTGTTTTTCTATAGTGGTGTTTGGATTCTAGATTTCACTGAGCTTGCCTGAGTGAGCCTTTTCTATTGTTGTGGTTGGAGGTTATCTCATTATGTAACTACCAATTTCATTGTTCTGTTGCTAACGAAAAAGGCCTTAAATCAACAGAACTAACTCATAATGGTAATTTGAACTTTTATATTATAACCTCTCATTTTTTTAAAAAAAATAATTTATTTTTTATTGAAGTATTGTTGATTTACAACGTTGTATTATTTTCAGGTGGACAGCAAAGTGATTCAGTTATACATAAACGTATTCTTTTCCACGTTCTATGACCTCTCATTTTTTGAGAAAATGTCATGACACCAGGCTCGTCTAGCTCAGAATAATGTCTGAGATTTGTGACAGAACGATTTTAGTGCACCAGCTTACATGTAATTTTCTGAATAATTTCTAATCCTTCTAGAGATCCTGAATGTGGCTCGAAATTGGTATTCTGTTAATTCTCTGCATCTTCTTCTGTTTCTTTCCCTTAAACATGGGTCATGGGAAGAGTCCTCCGGTTTATGTTTAGATTGCTGCTTGCTCACTTATTTCTTTTTTTAGCATTTCAAAACGTTTTTACAGCTTCCCTCCTACTGTTTTGTTTGGCAACAGCTTTTCTAACTAAAGCAGCTGAAAGAAAAGTTCCACAGTAGCAGGGTGCCATATAAAACAGGATCCCACACCTATAATCTAAATGGCCAGAAATGATAAAATACTTGCCATTAAAAAATACATGTTCTTTACAACTTATCTGGAAAAAGGGTTTCCTTAGAGTGACATATAATCTAAGGACATTTGAAATGAGTCCACATAGCCCCTCACTTCAGTGGAGCGAACAGCAGTAAGAGTAGAAAGAAAATGTGTTTATAAAAACTCGATGGGTTTACTGCAACTTTGGAATGTGGCTCTCAGTAATGAGCCTTTTAAATCATTATAAATACAATAATTTCTGAAGGTGAGCTAGAGTTTTCCATTATCTTTAATGTAGCCATTTGGTTTTAAACACGTTCATTCACACGAGTGATTAAAGTGAATGCCATTTATTTAAAAATAAGAATACATGAAAAGTACAAGACACTGTATGTTTATGTCTGTCGTATACAAAGTCTCAGTTATAAATATTTGCTCTCTGTCTCATTAACTTTTAACTTTTGGAATGGGTGGGTCCCAAGTCTGGCCACATCAGCAAGGGGCAGAAATAGATTTTCTCTGTAAAGTAGAAAGAAATATACATAAAAGGCTGTAAAAATTATTTACCAATCAGTCTAACACTTAAAAATATGGCCCAAGCACAGTGTAAGCAGGAAGGAATGTGTAAACTTTTCCTTGCCCTCCTTTTAGTGGTGATGCAATTAATGCTTTATCGGTAATGAAAACACATTTACTGGATTGAAGTTTAAGACTTAGATTTACATGGATGAGGTGCAGGAGACAGTAGCTTCTGCTCCTGAGCGCCCCCTGGCTTCTTTTTCTTGTTCTGCTCTTTTTGAGGGGGATGGGTGTGTGAAGAGGCAAGGAAGGGGATAATTTGGCAGAGATGTTGAGTGTGTGTGTGTGTGTGTGTGTGTGTGTGTGTGTGTGTGTGTGTGAGAGCGTGACTGAAGGAGAGAGAAAGTGGAAGAACTGGTGTGGAGAGCTTTTGGGGAGAGCCCCGGAATTCTTTTGCTTATAAGGCACAGTGTCCTTGGCAAGGTAATTTCATCTTCTGCGAGTCTCATCCCCTATATCCTAGAGGAGTTGCCCTCTGCCATCGGCCAGAGAGGAGCCTGGTGAAATTTACAAGACCGCAGTTCCCATTTCGTGGGGTTACAGGAGTCCTTTCACCCAGATAGGCTAGTTAGGATATCACATGGTGATTTAGAGTTGCAAACGTGAGTGTTGCAAGAGACAAGCAAACATGGTATGCCTTTCATAGCCCCAAGCCTTATAAATTTTCTAGCATCACTTTTCCATACCATATTAGTTGATGTAGTTACAAAGCCATCCAGTTTCAAAGGGAGGGGATCCATGCCACCTCTTGACTGGGGAGGGGCGTTGTAGAGGAGCACATGGGTGGGGAGATATCATTGGAGCCATTTTTCTAATCTGTGACACTTATGTTTTTTAAAATGATCTAGTAATTAATCTAGTTCTGCATGTGTTTTTTCTTACTGATAATTAAAGAATAAATACAGCTGATAGAAAAGCGGGTTCTGCATTGTGAAACCCCCAAATGCCAAAAAATATATATATATTTTAGTACTCTCAGGGCTGCTAATGTTTACCTGACTCCTATCCACTCCCTATATACAATTGTGTTGCCTCACATGGGAGTCAGGTTGGTATTTGAGTGATTAACATGAAGTGCAATATTTTAAAGTGGCTCCATCCTTCAATTACGTCATTGCTACTGTTGTCACAGAGAGCATGCAGATTGCCTAAAGCATAGTCACAGATTTTTAAAACACCTTTGTCTCTCTCAGAAAAGAACATGGAAATATGAAAATGTTTTCTTCTTTTTATTAGGATGGTGAGCACTACATGTTTTTTCTTTTTGAACTTGTTTAAGGTTATACTTTGGAACAAAATTGGAAAAAAAAATGAGTTGCTAGCACTGTACATATTACTTGGCATTCAACAGTAACTCATTCTCGACCTAAGATGTAATTTCACTTCTGTGTGCAAAGAAAAAAGCAAAGCTTATAACGAAAAGCAATAATGTCACAATTCTACTGGTTAGATTTTCTTATTTTTTTCACATCGTAGGGTATAATTCAATACTTTTTTAGACTTTTTTCCCCATGAGGCCAAAAACTATGATTCTACTCAAAGATTTACTATGCTCAACATGCACTGCTTTTCTAATTGCTTAATCTGATCAGTTACATTTTGACTAAAAATTTGTTTTTTTGGTTCTTAGATTTATGAAATGTACCAAAAATGTTCAAATAAAATACTTTATCTCACTTTTTATATATTTTATAAATATATTTTTATATATTTTACTTTTTATATATATCTCACAATTATATTGTGTTTATCAAATTTTCTCTAAGTTTACTCATGAAAGAAAAAAATTTTCAAAGCCATTTTGATCATATGAAAATTCCATTTTTGTATATCATTAAAATTATATTAAAATTGGACCATGAATTATCAGTATGCAGCGACAGTTTGAAAGGTCTTGCATATAATACAATTGCATAAAAGCTGAATAGAGTACAGTTTGGCACAGAAAGACTTGATTCTAACTTTTTAATGGCATTTTCTGCATTATGCTGATTAGTTTGTCAATCTTACTTTACTATAAACTAATTCCATTGATATAACTCCTGACTAAGCCACTTAACATGCAATCCACTTTAAGAGAAGCAGAGTTTGTCCTGTGGACCAGACTCCAAGGAACTAAAGTATTTCCTGGGTGCCACGGTTATGACTCTCACGGGAAGAATCACAGCCATTAGTGAAAACCAGGTTTAAAGTTTAAAGTGTTAAGATTAAATGTGGACTGTTTTGATCATAAGTTTTAAGTATGCCAAGCATCACTTGTTTTTAAGAATTCACGATCCTTGTATGTTGAACACTGAAAATGAAACATATACTAATTATTTTTAAATTGATTATGGTTTTAAAGACATGTTTTGTTGATATGTTTATAAAGAATTATTATTCCAGTTAATTTTTAAAAATAAAAATAAAGTATTTTTTCCTAATTTTTAGATATACACACAGACAGACAGACAGACACACATACACACACACTACATGCACACTGATCTAATATTGCCTGGTTAAATTGCTGGAAAGTTCTCTAGGAGTCATATGGAATAGTAAACATTGGAAATTAGATAAATCTGAATGCTAAAAGTAATATTACATTCCAAAAATAATATTAAGCAATAGGTTAGTTTTATATTTCAAACTGACACATTAATGAGACATATATATGCTAACATTTCACTTCTTCCATATTTGATAAAATAAAAGGAATACAAATGTATATTATTCACTTAGAGTAAATATAAAACATTTACATTCTTATACTTAAAAATTTTTATCCAAATTCATTTATCCTGAATATCCAATTTATCAAATTAAAGGCTGATTGGAATTATATTTTTAGAATAATAGAATATTTTGTAACATCTATGAATTTTAGCTATTTGTTCATCGTCAATGTATAGGACATTCTTTTGAAGAATGCTGTTCATTTTATAAATATCTTGGATAACTTCAAATTTGTAAAGGCAAAAGTTCAGAGTTTAAAACTGAGCTGGTTTAATTGTTCTAGGCACTCACATTCCTGTTTGCTTTATAAACTAAATTAAGTACTCTTCGAAATATCAACATATTGAAGCAAATTCACACTAACAACTTGAGAGTGTTAATACTACTTACTCCAGACCTTGTACTGCTGTGATGTGGGACTATCAAGAAATTTTAACACTGTTCTTAGTCAAGACTGATGCATCATGTATTGAATTCAGCTTATAGTATATAGTGAGAAACACATTTCTTAGTAGTTCCAAAATAGTTATTTCTTCACAAGTCCTCCAGGTTGTAGGTTTCCTGAGCTTTCAGTGACATCATTGTATCTGGTTAGAAATAACAACATACACATTTTCTGACAGAAAATCTGAGACCTGATTCTTACTTATTTCTGATATGATTTGGCAAAGTATTTTCATCCTTTATGCCTTGGATTCTTTCCATTCATTTATTCACCCATTCACTGCTTTTATTGTGTCTCTGTTAAACACTGCATTGAATTCTTTTTTGTAATCAAAAATTGAATAATGTGTGGTTGATAGCAATATCTGTATAATGATCCAATTGTAAAGTTAAAATGGGTAATAAGAATGAAATCACTAAAAAAAAAAATTGACTCATATAATGGGGTTATAAAATCAAGTGAATATCTGTAAATGAGCTGTCATAAAATAGAACCTAGGAATCCAAATATGTTCAACAGTTTATCTTTAAGAGGTTGTCTGTCCAGGCTTTTCACGTTTTGTCTTCTGTAGTGCTTAGCCAGACAGAGCTCTTCAGAGCCATACGATGTCAAATCATTGCAGTTAGATCTTACAGGCTATTGTGACTGCATTGCTTGCCAGCATAACAAGAACTTTTTTGCTACAGCGCTCTCTTATTGCCAGTGAGATGGTCTGCCTCAAACCTCCCAAGCTTCCCCTCTGCTCACCAGCGCAGCTCTCCACTGTGGGCAGGGGGGCTTCCAGAAGGAAGTGTAAGTATAGAGGGGAAAGTCCATTTACAGTCATCGAGAATGAATACAATTAGACACAGTATTTTAAAAGTCACTTCTGCTCCCATGCATGAGAAATAACACTGTTGACAGTGTTATTAACAAACACAAAGGCATGATATATGAGAGGCAACACAGTTGAACGGAAAGAAAATTATACTGGGAGCTTTGAGACTTCTTGCCCCTACTTCAGAGTCATGTTGGGAACATGATTGTTTTGACATGGGACGACCAGGAGGGTGGTCACCAAAGGCATTGACCCGAACAAAGAATCACTAATGCATATTTGTTATGTTTGCCTTAGGAAACGGGAAATGTTATTGAATAAGATGACTCTGGTTTCTCTGTCTGGAACATTAGTCTCCTAGTGTATAACCCACAAATCCATTGGGTAGATTGCGTTTATTTTATAATTTAAAAATGAATATTTGTAGACATTAATAGATTATGATGAAAATGGCTTGCAGGTTTCACAGTAAAAGAGTGTGGGTCATGTATGCTGCTTGCTTGGGTCACTCCTGAGAAGCCTGCACATTCCTTCCAATAGAGGGCGGTACAGAGGCCCTTAGAACACAAAGGTAATGTTGAATAAGGAAGCACAGGAAATTATACACAGCCCAAATTAGTTTTTAGGCTTCTGGACTTAAGAAGTTTTGTGAGTATGGTGTCAGACCATTTTAGCAGTGGCAGCCAAGACAGGGTACTGGGTAGAAAAAAAAAAAAACAACTAGATGTTCAATTTTCCAGAGATTTCCTGTGTTTATTATTGTAAGACTGTGATTTATTAAAACTGTCTTACTTCGTCAAGCAGACCAAGATTTCCTCTGTGCTACTGAGGCTAAGATATATGGGGTTTGTGGAAAGAGTCTGTGAATGAGACAGGGTTGGAGTACCCAGGCTATAAGCTATTCATGGCTGGGTAGAGCGTTTTCACTTATGGCTGTCAGGAAGGGTGCTTAGTCCCATTTTTTTTCTCATGGCTGAATTTACGAATGTGTACCTTTAAGAGGAGTTACTGCTCAAATTGAGTTTTGAGTTATAGGTTCTGAAACCACATTAGTTACATTTGTATAGTAATCTGTGGCATGTGTTGAAGAAATAACACGTCCTGTATCCATCCTTCCTGCTGCATAAGGAAAAGTATTACCATAAATGAGATATCATCTAGCCAGTGGAGATAGTATGCAAACACTTTCTGATATTGTCTGCTCATTTTGAAGAGATCTGAATGCTGTCCTGGGTGATGGTGGGGTAAAAAAATCCTCCAAATATATTTTTAAAAAATTATTCAACACAGTGTATTAGTGAGGGTTATAGGTCCATGAGGATAAATCTATTTCCTGGCAAAATTTAAGATGGTTTATTTAGCAGAGACTTTATAAAAATACATATACCCAGAAATATTATGGATATACCAAGAATAAGACATGCCAAACTGAACTCAAATGGTAAGGAAAAGAAATACTATAGACACCATAGATCTTTATTTCAGAGAGATTCTTAACTATCTTGATGATATGACTAAGAGCGAGGTAGGAAATTTCAACCAGGCTTGGAGTCTCCGAAATGTTATTATTTTTCTTTGATCAATGGAACTTTTTTCACCCTGGATGAAACTTTATTTAGAACCTCAATATACGATACAGACAGAAAAATAACCACAAAATATTTGTATAGTTTCCTCCCAAGACCCTGGATGGGGCCCTAGCAATATGCTCACCTGGTCATGTGTTTCAGTAAAATTTACAAAAGTTAGAGATTTTTGAAGATATTTAGACAATATGGAGGATGTGCTTAACAAAGAGGAATTAGAGAGTGTGCTTTACAGTCAGACAGGGTCCCGTACCTTCTCCCCCACTCACTGGGTGATTCTCCTCATCCTTTCCATCTCTGTCTACTTCTTCTTCTACAGAAACTGTCCCTCTCATTGGGTGGTTAAAAATGTTTGAAGAGGGCTTCCCTGGTGGCGCAGTGGTTGAGAGTCCGCCTGCCGATGCAGGGGACACGGGTTCGTGTCCCGGTCCGGGAAGATCCCACATGCCGCGGAGCGGCTGAGCCCGTGAGCCATGGCCGCTGAGCCTGCGCGTCTGGAGCCTGTGCTCCGCAACGGGAGAGGCAACGACAGTGAGAGGCCCGCGTACCGCAAAAAAAAAAAAAAAAAAAAAAAAAAAGATGGAGTATCTTACCTGGATTTTAGATTCTACTCTAAACACATTTGCCATTTAAAAACAGTGCTAACTTCAACTCTGAGTAATTCTACTCCATCACACAATACAGTTGCCTCACCAGAGCCACCATGATGTATTGAATAATTTCTGTGGTGATGCAAAACAACTCAACTCCTCTCAGGAAGTTTGCATTCTCCTTATTGACTCACTCTTACTGAGTTAAAATCATAAAGGAAAAAGTTTTATGTGTCATACACGTGTGTGAGACTTTCACATAAAAAAAAATATGGTAAATGCACCTCTGGAACTTAGTGACCTGTACAATGTGATATCTTTGTAATTATACTTGTTCTGGGAAAAGGAAAAAAAATGTTCATCAGTGATTAGATTCTAAATGAACGTCTCACACAACATATATTCAGTTGGAACTGAACAAAATTTACTCAATGAATATTTTGTTTTCTCTATCAACTGTTATTCAGAAGAGAGGTAAAGGGTATAGATACTTTTACTTTTCATTTCATTGGACTTGAAAATGAAAGAAGGGTATGAATTTAAAAATTAATTTCTATAGAATATCTCCATAATTATCAGAAGAATTTTAATAAACAATTATGTTTTAAGTTTGGGCTTATTAAACCCTTTCCTTTTATAGTATACTAGAGTATAATTTATCATAGAAATTATATTTGCATATATAATATATGAATAGTTGTGCTTTATGACTATTTTTTAATAATTTCCTACTTTATGCATAGTCTTACTCCATTAAACTCTATGAATATTTTGCTCCTTTAAAAAACATGCCCCTGAGTTATTTACATTTGGCCTAGATAAGGGTTAGCTTAAATATTTGTCATTATTCTACTTTAGGTTGCCAAGAAAAATACTTCCTTACCTGCTTCATAGAACTTCAGATCACATGGCATTTGTATTATTTTGTATTTTTGGTATGTACACACACACACATACACACACATTTCCCACCACTAGCCTGTGTATTACATGTATATGGACTGCCTCTGCATCATTTTTTAATGCCATAATGTTAGATATATTGTAAGTGTATAAAATGTTGAAATGAGTCACTATTCAAACATTGAAGGGCATTTAAAAAGTCCATTTTTAAGGTCTCACGATATTTTAAAATTAGCTTTTGTATCCACCAATGACAAATTTTATAGTCTATTTGTAAAATATATATTCATATGCATTATTTTGAAATTCCAATAATCTCAGGGAATTTGGATGAGCATTTAACAATGCTTAAACTATATTTTAGCCACTGCTGTTGTCTGGAGAACACATTGAAAGCATAAATAAATAGGAGAGATTATTATATTCAGATAATGACAAAGTATTAGTAAAATGTCTAAATATGTGTAATGTGGAGTGTCCAAATATAATCACCCCACGATAGAGTTAGTAGCAAGTAAAATAAAACCTCTAAATAAAAGCTCTAAAAATTACATTCTAATTTTTGTGATGCTTTGCATATCTTTAAGATGCTTGCAAATTATTGCACAATTATTGTGACTATTTGAATCCATATCAAAATTTGGATACCTAGAACAATTAATTCACCATGGTATAGCCTGTTTGATTGGCTAGGTAGGTATGGCCATTCCCACACCATGGCCAGATGATGGCAAATCCTGTTACTAACCAAATAATGGGAATTTTTATGATCTTAAATGAAAAGTTACAGCAAAATCTTAAAAATATGTTAATTCAAACCAGATGTAGAAAGATTTTGTTAAGATGTCAAAATAGTACTGTAAAGGAATAGTTCTATTATTGTTTGACTAATAGTTAGACTTTAGACATTAAAATAACATCAGATTGAAGTATAATATAAACTCTCTGAGTAAAAAAATAAAGTAAAACAAGGATTTTATACCTTTAATTGAAACCTGCTCTACTTTATTCACTGTAATAAAATTATATCCTATCATGATTTCCTAAAGCTCTTTACATAATTGTCTTTATTGACCAAATTTAGCCAGAATACTATTATATCTTAAATGACCTCATTATCGTGTGGCTGTTTTTAAAAAGGAAAATGTTCTGATTTGTTGGATTCTAATTAATGTATTTATCATAATTTCATTAATTTCAATGATTATCAAAGTTTAGCTTTCATGACCTGGGAATTTGGTTACTGTCATCTCTGCTTATTTTCTAGTTCTGCTGATTGAAATATCTATTAAGTCACAGTTTAATTACATAAATTTCTACATAATGATTCAAGATTTTTGTTAACCTACATATAGAGTGAAATAGTCACTTACAGATTAATATGGCCTATATTTCTTGAAGATTAAAATTTGTCTTGTCTCCTTCATGCTGTGATGCACTGCCACACCTTATTCTCTAACTGCATATTGGTTTGAGAAGCACTCTTTATTGATTTCTGTTATCATGTTAATGTAAATGTCTCATAAATAAACATACTGTGTTTAGTTAGACATAAGTATTAGTAATATCAATGAACATTATTCTCTAGTAAGAGTGTTTTAGATTTCATTACAATGTCCTAAAACTAGCAGTAACTTTACTTGTCTTTCTGATTGAAATTAGGAATAAGTGCTCTAAATTTTTTATGATAATTTGTGAGTGCATGTTTGCATATATATGTGTGTGAGAGAGAGACACAGAGAGACAGAGACAGAGAGACAGAGCTCACACTCTAGCCTCAGACACAAACTGGATATATAATCAAGAACTATGTTGAAATCTGCACAAAGGTTGACTATTTTTAAAAGAAGTTATAAAAGAGTGAGGATTACATTTTTGAGGAAAGTCACCTTCCTTATACTACCAGCCACTGTGTCCTATTAATTTTTCTCTGGTACTTCCATTCCCAGTGCCATTTCAGTGCAGTGGAACTTGTCACAAGCTGCATCCTCATCATTGCCTGAGAATTGCCTCTCTTTTCTCTTGACTGCCCTCTGCACCTCTCCCAAGTTAATCGTTCTAAAATACTGCATCTATCCCAGTCTTCCCTTGCTAATTCAGCACCCACTCTTCGTGGCTGTCTATTGTCTTCACAATAAATCCTGAATTTTTAGAATAATGTGAACCTAACTCAAGACACTTCAAAGTGTGTGGCCCCCTGTCTTAATTTATAATCTATTTCTTGATTGTTTACCAATAACTTTTCTAGCTGGATAGTGTATTCCTACTGCTACACCCACCTCTTCCTCTTTTCCAACCCTATTGATTTTTCAGTGTTTCAGCCTTTATGGCTTTGTAATGAATTATCTGAGAATTTAGTGGTGTCAGTAAACATTTGACATGCTCATCAAATCTTAGGGTCAGAATTTGAACAGGGTACAGGAGCAAAGTTGTCTCTGGTACACAGAGTCTGGGGCCTCAGGCTGAATCACCTGGAGCTCCTTCAATCACAAGTTTAAGGGTTAGGGTTAGGGTTACGGTTACGGTTAAGTTTAGGATTAGGATTAGTGTTGACTGTTGGTGGGGGGCTCACCTCCTCTTCACGTGGGACTCTCCATGTGGGCCTTTTCCTGTGGCTGCTCTGCAGGAGCTAGTTTTTCTCAGAGCAGATCAGCTGACTTTCCCATGGTGGCTCCCCCCAAGGAGAAAGCCATATAGAAGCTCTATCCTTTTTCATAAGCTAGCCTCATCATTCACATGGCATTATTTTTGCTGTGCTCTATTGGTTGGAGCAGTCACAAGCCTGTCTAGGTTCAAGTGGATGATAAATAGCATCCACTTCTTGATGGAGATCGGTGAGGTTTTGGAAGAACATGTGGGATTGGAAATACTGCTGTGGCCATTTCAAAAAAATGTCATTATGTCATATTAGGGACTGTAGTTCTTATCCCATATACTCTTTTAAACGTTCCTAGATTAGTATAGGCCCTGCCAACCTTTCCCCATTCTGAGCTCTTATAAACTGTGCTCTTGTTCACAACCAGTATATTTTTTTGAATTGTTAACTTTCCTAGTGCATCTCTTTGATCTCCCCAACTATATTGCAAATTGCTCAGTGCAAGGACGTTACTTTCCAGTGTTTATATTTCCCACAGGGCCTAGCATAGGGCTTTGGACACAATTGATGTTCAATAAACCTCTGGGTTAAAGTGAAATAGGCTTAGAATAAAATAAGCTTTGGCTTTTATGCATCGTAGATGTCTGTGGTGGATGGTCTTTGTGAAGGATGCAGCTATGGGGTGGGCAATGGTGGCTGTGATCTCTAAGAAATAAGTGAACAAGAATCACATTTTAGACACAATTAAATGTGTTTGGATTGAATGAAACATGAAGGCTTAAATGTCAATAAGGCATGATGGCAGTCAGTGGGAAGTGCTTTTTTGCATCTTAAGTATTTAATTTTAAATTTAAAATGTATTTAAAAATTCATTTAATTATTCCAAAGAATAATCATTGAAAGTATTAAATTGAATTCTACGGGCATTTAACTCAGAGTCAATAAGACTAATGGACCAGTAAGAGTAAATATTGTAACATTTCACATTAAAAAAAATGTGTAGCTATGCTAATAAAAGCATTTATACTCTAATTTACTTTTATTTCCTTTTAAATTAAAAACAATACATGCTTATTTTAACAAGTCAAGGTATATAGAGAAAAAACAAGTCTTCCCTCAACCGTTCCCATACTGAAGATACAAAGTTTGGTTTGGTGCATGTTTTTACAGCTTTCTCCATGTTCATTTTGTATACTTTTCATTGTTTATATATTATTCCTTATATTTATTGTTCATGCCATAATTTATTATTCTTCAATATGCAAAGCTCATGGTTATGTCAATGGTAATTTCTCTATGTGATGATTATGGGATTTGATCATCAGTTATTGCTCTAGGAGGCTAAATTATAGACTTCGTAGCAAACTGGTAAATTTGATATTTTAATTCAAAGTTGGCTTTTTTTTTAATAGATTCATAGAAAACATACAAAATGAAGTCTTTGTAGGATAAGTTTCCTGCTGTGTGCTCCATTGTATTTATTTGTTCACGTTATAAGAACAAATAGTAACTCAAGGATAGAACTACGTAAAGCAGTATGACTGTTACTAACTAAAACCAATAATATACTAAGGTCTCAAACTTGTTAAATTCTTCTAATGGATATGTGTAATTTACACTTTACTAAATATTGTAAAATTTCATATGTTAAAAATTATTTGGACGTAAAATTTTCATGTGGAAGGTAAATGCACAGCCTATGGCCTTTCAAACTCTTCCCACTATCAGGGGTATTGGAGTCTTGACCATAAAATGAAAGGAAGAGAATAAAGATCAGTCAAGTGAAAACACCGGAGTTCAGAATTCCTGACTGTCTGTAATCAGTCACTTAAACAGATCCTGTTATGTGAGGACGTTACACCCAGATCTGGTTATTATGTATTTATGACATTGAGAACTACTTATCTGGCATGGTTTTGCTATTTCAAACATGAATTGATAGAATATAATTGCCTGTATTATTATAACCTCCTGAAAAACTAAAAACATGATTGATAGAATATTCCAAGTCCCATATCTCTATATAACTATTATGTATTTAAGATGGCAGATCACACTGAAGTGATGAAGGGCATTCGTCAATATCCAGGAATTCGATATCCTGTCCTTACTCCTAATCTTCAGGGTTTCCACCGTGCTGTAAGTGTGCTACTAATCTTTCTAAAACTGATATGCTTCTTGTTGTAAAGATCTTTTCGAAGTTAAATTGGTGTGATATGACTCCCTCGTTATCCTGCATAAATACTATCACTAATACCCGTAATACAGGTACATGGAGATCAGTGACCTTGTGGCATTTTGGGGACTAAAATGCTCCACATAATGGCTCTTCCAGTCTAACCATTCAAGAATTAAAACACAGAAATACAATTACCCATTTTGATGAAATTCTTTTGAAAGTATATTTTGTGCTCCCCACTTAAGCAAGGAATACAAAATATAACAAAGATTTCCCAATACGATATTATAATTATTAATATTATTGTAGTGGATAATTATTTTTGTTACTTTTTCTGAGGTTGCTGTTGTTCCTGCCCTCTACATGGTGCTAATCACTGTCTTTGGAATTGCCTCTACCAACTTTCCTTATTTGTCTTCCGGTTTGTTTCTTCCAATCCTATGTGCCTTGGGAATTTATATGCCGAGAAGCTTTCGTAATTTCACATACTAGAAGAATCAGTGTAGTTTTAAGTAAAGGCTTGAGGTGTTAAGCTTACATGGCTTTATTGTAAAAGTTGAGCAGCAGCTATTTTTGGTATTAATGGATATTTTTCATTTTTCTATTTGTGACTGGGTTGCATGAAGTTGAAATTGTGGGCGCTAGTTGGTGTATCACCTATTAGTGTATCTTGTGAAACCACTTTTATTTGAATTAATACAAATTTTATCACATTGTAAAGAAAGACAGAGACATTTTAAGAAATTATAAATATTGCTGTCATCCGGTCCTAAAGAAGTAGGGAATGTAACCATCCTGAGAAAGATATGAGAGTACACCCTCAGGGTAGCATAGAAAGTAATAGGAGAAACTTTGGCTTGGGAGTCAGGCAAGCCTGTGTTTGAAACATGGCCCCAGAACTTTTACTAGCCTTGGGACCTCCTCTTAGTGTTTTAGCCTCTTTGAGCCACAGTTTTCTCATCTGTAAAATCACCATAATAATACTTCATTTACAAAATTGTTTGTGGATTAGAAATAGGGCATGCAAAATACAACACCAGCATATAGTAGGTGTTCAATAAATAGTACTTTAATTTAGTTAAATTAAAAAAAAATTTTTAAGTGAAGTATAGTTGATTTACAATGTTGTGTTAATTTCTGCTGTACAGCCAAGTGATTCAGTTATATATATATATATATATATATATATATATATATATATATACGTTCTTTTTTAATATTCTTTTCCATTATGGTTTATCATAAGATACTGAATATAGCTCCCTGTGCTATACAGTAGGAACTTGTTTATCCACAAAATTTTAATTTTAAAGGTTAAAAATTTATCTTGGATGCAAGAGTGGAAACCAGTATTTTTAAAAAAATGTTGGAGGAGAGATGACAGAATTTTTTTCTTAATGTATTAATAGGGTATCATAGAGAAAGGGGAATCTAGGCACAGTGGTACAGATATATTAATAGAAAGTCTTAAAAATCCAGCTGGAAAACTAGGAGGCTTGACGTTGAAAACAAGCACTGGGAAGCCTGGAGGGAGGAGAGAAGATGGCCAAAGGGGCAAAAGGGAGAATTGATTAGGTCGACATTTTGGATTTGAAGACTTGCAAGAGGATTAAGGTCTTAAGACACGCAAGAGTTTGGTTGTCACAGTCAAGGTATGAAACAGTGGAAGTGAGGTTAAGAGATAGGGAGAAAATTTGGAGCAAAATCTAAATGATGACTTGGAAAAATATTTTTCTGTTGGATGGTAAGAAGAGAAGAAAAGCAGAAAGCATTTACTAGCCTCAATTTTAATAATTAAGTAAAAATAAAGTTTTCCATAGATATCAAGAGATTTCATTGTGGTGCTAGTATTTTCCATAATTACGGTTAAAATATTGCTGAGGATAACTTTTAGGAAAGGCAAAATTAACTTGGAACAGCATCATTGTATATTCTGTGATTTATGAGTGTTGTAGTTTGTGGAATTATTGTGCTATCATAAAATATTTTTACATTTCAAAAGTGCGTATGCAGCAAGTTGAGAAAAATCTAATTTAAAATTTTAAGCAGAATGTTAAAGAATTCAAGTATTCTTTTATAGAGTAGTTAACATTGCTTCTGCTGCTCTTGTTTATGTTTTTGGAATTACTAGCTTTGGCCTTTGATTTGTATTTTTCAGGTTGCTGCTGGAGCCACTGAGATCTCCGTTTTTGGTGCTGCCTCTGAACCCTTTAGCAAGAAGAATATTAACTGTGCTATTGAAGAAAGTATGGAGAAGTTTGAGGAGGTCGTTAAGTCTGCAAGACACATGAATATTCCAACACGAGGGTACTTATGAAATCCCACAAATTCTATTTAGTTCATTAACATCAACTGTTAAAGCTCTTTATGAACTATCTAGACATTGTTTTATGACATATAATAATATACATAGGGTATCTTATTTATACCCTGATCTTATGTGATCAGGGCCATGATTATATACTTATTACTATAACTACCTCATTAATATCAGCTGATAATTTATGAGGGCGTATCTAGCCCTTATGTTGTCATGCATTTGAGGTCAGAGGGACCAACATCGCAACTGACATTGTTACTCATTTTATTAATTCCAAATTATCCAAATGCAGCCATTTTTGGATCTCAGCCTAGTGTAAACGGATAGATTGTTATGAACTCATAGTAGCATTTGGAAAGGAATCATCTAATGTGGTTTCCAAATTTTTAAATTTTTTAAAGAACCATGCTTTTTCTTCAAAGAATATATTGTACAGAAATTCAATAGATTATGTAAAATGTAAAATTGAGAGCTGCACTGGGGCACTGGGCCCATCATTCCACCCATTCAGCCTCCCCTTAACAGCTGACTTCCAGGTTTTCTCTGTGTGACCCCCAAAGCAAAATTATTTGGGGAAGGAGAAGAGAGAGGAAACTGGTTTGGTTCTTGTCTGCTTCCAGGACAGCAGGGGAGCATCTAGTGCAAACAGGCTCTATACTCAGGCCCATGTCTGTGAAATGTATAATAAATTCGCTTTACTTAAGAAAGAAGTTGTTTCTCAGACATTAGTTAATTTTCTATTTTTATAATTATGGAGATATGATAAACATGCCGTATCATCTTCATAAATTAAAATGCATAGTGTTTGTAACAGAAGGCTGAGTGCTGTCACTGGGCTTAGATGCCGGTTGTATTCCCTATGGTTGAAGTAGCAAAGTTCATAGTGGCAAGAAAGATTCAGTCATTAATAAGAAAGACAAGTGGATCCAATTTGGAGTGACTGGATTAGAAAAGGATTGGAATTCAACCAAGGTCATTTGGAGAGCAAGTAGAATTAGATTACACCATAGTTAGCTATCTTGTTGGTTTGCTTCCTTTTTTTTTAAGTTATTTTTCCTTTCTCCTTAATAAATTTCCAACATGACTTTTTAAATATATAAAGATATTTTTTGTAACTGACATGCATACATAACATTCAGAGGGCGTGCAAGAAAGTTTAAAAACCAAGATAATGTATTTCCATAGACAGAAAATAAAAGATGTCTGTTCTTAAGGCAAAAATTACATAACCACCATCAAAAAGGAGAGATGTCCTTTAAGTTTCTAAATTCAAGCATACATAAGTTGCTTTGTCTCTCTTCCCTCTAAAGGAAAGGAAAAAATGAAGATGCTGTTCTTCTATTTCAATTTATGTTTAAATGTGGAGTAAAGTAATTCACATTGGAAAGTTGAAAAAACACAAAACTCTAAGAAGTCAGGTACATGTAAGCTTATGCTTCAAATGGGAAGTGTTTTTTTTTTATATGTTGAAAGATGGATGTGAAAAAATTATATAATAACAAATTTTATCATTTTAGTTTTTATAAAATAGAATAGGTAACTTAATAAGGCTAATAGAAACCCTAACTCCCCTTTAATACTGATTGCTGAACATTTAATATTGTCCTATCAATAAAGAAACTTCTAACCATGCTACAACCTAAGAAGTTTTTCAGGCTTTGATAAGAAGAGTACAGAAGTGCAGACGGACGAGAACTCACCCACAGCCAAATGAAATCAGTGAAAGTACATCAGAGACTTATTGTAGTTATACTGTAGACAGATGTATGTTTTCCAACGCAGAATTCCTTCCTTTGGAGAACAAGCCCTCGATTTTCTGAAACACTAGTCATTTTTAGAACTATGCCTTCGGATGGATGGATATGAGTTCACTATTTGTGCAGTTGAAAATTATCTTCTCTCCCAAACTTTTACAGAGTTTAAATTAGATTTTATTTTCACTGGCAATCTAGATTGTAGGTACTCATTATTAAAAGTCATAGGTCATTGGTACTCATTTAAGGGAAAGAGCCATGCTCAACTAGTTGAACCTGAAGTAGATGCTCCAGCCAGTGTTACTATGGCAACAGCTGCATCAACATGGACCATCACCGAGAAAATGTATATCGCCAGCTGCTGTCAGATTTAAAGGCCATGAGGCAGGACACATTTTATAAAGGCTCACTAAAGCCATTTAAGCTTCTATAAAAACAGTAAAGTTTCATATGTTCTAAATAGCAGCTTTTATTAAAATTATGAAGGCTATTGTTTGTTTCCTCCCCTCCCAGAAACACACACATACATATGCCTATGTACACGTTTTTATACATGCTCTGAACTTTATGTAACATATGGGACACATTGGGGAAAGACATGGTGCCAGATCGTTGACATAAAATGCAGAGTCAGCTAACTACTGCTGCACATACAGTGTATGTTAGAGAGCAATGAAATGTCTACAATTTGGACTTCATTCTTTAATGTGTATTTCACATATGTTTAAAAAATGTAGGTTATGTTTCTCTTATTTGTTTAACTTTTAAAACATTAAAAAGACAGAGAAAAATAGAAGCCTGTTATAAATTTAATCACTTTCTTTCCTTTTATCAATGGCATTTATTGAAAGAATTATCCCTTGGTTTGTCAAAATCTGTTTAAAATTGAAATCCCTCTGATATGAAGTAGTGTTCTCATCTATCATATAAGGCATTCAGATTTTTTTTTCTTCTTTTTTTGTTGTTTAATTTTTAAATTTAAGTTTATTTATTTTTTTATACAGCAGGTCCTTATTAGTCATCAATTTTATACACATCAGTGTATACATGTCAATCCCAATTCCCCAATTCAGGCATTCAGGTTTTATTCCTTTTTGTTTGAAGTGAGTTTCAGCTTCTCTTTAATGACGTCACAAGAATCACATGCTCACTCTTCTTGTGAAAATATTAATTTAGAAAGGAAACTATCTCTAAGGTGCCTTATTCATTTCATTATTAGATGCTTATAAACATGTTATAAATTCACAAAGTCAGCAGGTGTGCATATCAAAGCAATGTGCTTTTACATGATAACATCTTAGGCCTCTTCTATAAAATGGCCTAGAATGATCTGATCCATGATTAACTTCCTGAAAGTCTGAGCCTACTGAATGTTGAAAGAAGTCAACTGATAACATTTTTAGGAGCCAAACAAAATTATTCACCCACTGTTAAAAAAAATACAAATTGCAAAAATATTTCACCATGAACTGTCAATGCTGAATTTATTCTCAAATTCCCAGAAAAAGTAGACATACAAAATAATGAGAAGGAAGAATAAAAAGCAAATTAGCGATTAAACGAATATAGACAGCCACAGATAACATTTAGGTATGGAAAAACAAAGACAGTTTTAGGATGCGATAATGTTTTACAATATGATTAATATTGCAATGTGATTAATATTAATAGATATTTTGGAGGAGACAAGGAACCAGGGTTTCATAGAACCATAATGAGTCTAAGGTGCATATTTTATATAGCTCTTCACCTACTGTCACCTTCATCACCTACTTTCTTCTTATACAAAACCAATGAAAACCCAATCAGTTTTTAAATGCTTCTGAATAAAATAAAAATAAAATAAAATTCTGTATCATTTATATCAGTGACCAATTTCTTTGAGGAAAGACCCTCAATGTTAGGAAATTCTTCCTGTGCTTAGTTATTTTTGACTGGTTGCCTAACTGTATATAATTTCTAGCCTTTAAAATGGCAACCATTTCTAGCAGCTGTGAAGTCAGGGCTCAGTGTTCTTTCTCAAAATGGTCAGCTTTCACTGGATTTCCCTTGGAGAGAGAATTTGTAACTCAACACGTTTCTTCAAGAATTAGCAGCCTACTTGTTTGTTAGCCAAACCATCTAGGTCGTGTGAACATGTATTTTCTATCCTTCCCCTGCCTCATGCAAAATGTCATTATAGATCCTGATCCTGAAATAGCAGCCTTCTTGAGTAAGATAATGAGCCTCCTTGTTTAGGGCTTAGTGTTTTAAATACACAGTGACTGGCAGGCAGTGCTTCTCATTGATGAAGCAAATGTGTTCCATCAGGTAATCTATCCCAGTGGAACTCACTTGCATATATGGCACCATCTTCCTATAAGTGGACAGTTTATTGGTCAAAGTTTCTTTCCAATTTCTACTGTTAAACTGAAGCCTTTGCATTGGTGTGGAAGAGCAATTCAAATCATCATCTACCAAAATATGGCACATGAAACTCTAATAGTGAGACATCTGTTAAAACTATTTTCTTTTGTACATATGTTTTGTTTGAGTTCAACTTATTTTAGCCTCACATATTATTCTGTCACGGCTGTCTGCCAGATAACACATACCCAGCTACAGTTAATATGTGTAAGTTGTGTTTGTGAAGTCACATCTAAATAGCCTTCATGTACAGCTTTTGAGCAAAGAATGTGTTTTGTCATTTCTTGTGAAATTTGCATTTTAGAGCAAAAGGAGAATTTTAGCAGAATTGCTTTTTGAGACCAAGGGAAGGTCATTATTTCTTATATCATCCACAGAGATAAGTGCATGATAGGCTCTCAACTTTATTTATAAGTGGCTTGTTAATAATGCAATGCTATTTTATATTGTTTGTAGGTTGATATATTCTTCATGGGTTCATCAAACTTGTTCCTATATTTAAATGTCTTAATTACCTTTAATTGACATTACATGTCATCTCATCTCATCACCCTTGGCATTGTTTTTCTCTTCTGAGGATAGCAGTGGTTGACTACACTCCAAGTGTTTCTGATATTTATTGAAGGCTTTTACTCAATCTTTTGGTTCCTTTATGTCAGGATGATTTGAGGAACATGGGCTAATTGTGGGAAGGTAGACCTGAGTAAGGCCTAACTGTAGGTTATTTTTCATGTTTCAGTTCTGCTAGGTAAAGTTGTTAAAAACTTGAATGCTTCTGTTTTATCTTTTATCATGATTTTGCATAATATTGATAAATGGCCTCAGCAAGCACAAATAAAACAACTCACATTTCTGTCCAGAGTTTATTGTAATTTTAGTGCAATTGGCTTTAATATGGTTGGTGATTCCTGTATTACCCTGTCATCCTACGTAATGTTTAAAACATGGTTCCAAGTCTGAACTCCCAAATATGTGCTGTCATCTCTGACTACAGAATTTAGAATGTTAAGAACATGAATCTGGCTATACGTTGATTGTAAAGATTAGGAATTTCATAGGAAATTATTCAGAAGGTTAAAATGACATCTTTACTAAGATATTTTTGCATTAATTAATTCAAGAAATATTGTTTTATATAGTGTGCTCTCTTATGATGCTATGTGTAATAATGAAAATGAAAAAAAGCCTAACTTCGAAGAGTTCCCAGCAGACTGGGGAAGTAATATGTATAGAGATAATTATTATATGGTCAAAAAAGCCAAGTACTTTAAGAGACATGCAGATAAATCCTATGAAAGTTCAAATTAAGACTGTATTAAATTTCTCTGGAGTTATTTGTAGAAGCCTTCATGGAGGTGTCAATAAAGTGAAATCATTAAAAATGGGTAAAAATGTGGAAACATAATCAGAAATGATGGCCTCCTCAGGCAGGGTAGGAAATCTACAAAGAGCAAAGGCATAGTGAAGAGAAATCTCCAGAAATGTTTGGATAAGAGGGAGAAGTTTATATTTACTGTAATAAGAGCTTTTGAGGCCGTGAAATGCAAGAGAGGCAGAAAGATGAGGCTTCACAAATTGCTGAATTTGAATATCAAGTTTATTCAGTAGACAATGGCAAGCCATTAAGGATTTTCAGAGTGTAAAAATATGCTCTAGGAATATTATTTTGGCAACAGATATTGGAGTGCAAATGAGGGAGTGGTGTGAGACTAGAGGCAAGGAGGGCACTTAGGTGACGTCTGTGACCATCCTGGGGAGGGGCTTGGGTACTGTTCTGTCCATGTGGGCTGGCGCTGGCAGAGCTCATATGCTCTAGAGCCTGGAGGGAAGAACCAGCCAATGCTGGTTAATGAACATGTTCTCAAAGCTGACCTTCAAGTGATTTAGTGGCTGAAAATGACTGTATCTTTTTTTTTTAATGGCAAATGTGGGAAAAACAGGAATGAGCATCATTTTGGATCTATTGAGCTTCATATGCCATGTGAATGTGTCAAGCAATCGATTTGTAATGTTCATAAGAATATTGGGAATTTGTTCCTGGAAGAGAGACTATAGGGGACTGAGCTGATACAGAAACTCCCTTTTCTGTTCCCATTACAGACACATAAATATAACAACTTGTAAAACATATAGCCAAGCTCAGAAAAGAAAAGAAAGTCCTCAGATTTCATCAAAGAAAGTGTGGTAAGGATGCAGGCTGATGCCACTAACACACGGGGGTATCTATTCCAGATATAATCCCTGGTGGCTTGGAAATGGGATTTTAAAATCTATATGGGAAAAGATAGGTGTTCTTCTAAGACTGGATTTGGAACTGAGTGTTCTTGGAGCCTGGAAGCACTTCCTTGCCAGTGCAAAGTCACTGAAATACGTGCCAGTGTTATGGGTTGTGGATTTATGACATATGAGTATTGTGGAAACCCAAATTGAGAAATGAAGGTAGGCATTTGCCTGGGAACTGGTAAAGTCTGCAAGGCAAGAGAAAAAGGAAATTAAATATCCTTTATAGGGACATTAAAATAACTCAGGACTGTCACTTCAGGACCTTCTACAGAAACTGAAATCACCATGAAAAGGCACTAATGGTAAAAATTACAGGCCACATGAGGAAACAAACTATCCTAAGAAAAATAAGCAGAAGAAAAAGAAAAAGCAGGAGAATTTTCACTGAAAAGAAGGACATAGAATAATTTGAAAAGGATATTATAAATTAATGCTTAACCTATTTATAAAGGCAAAGGAAGAACATAATAAAAGAACAGGTCTTTATGGAAAAACGAATGAAGATTTAAGGAAAAGAAATGGAAATGAAAAATACATGTGTTAAATAAAAACAATAATTGCATTGAACAGCAGATTACAGTTGAAGAGAGGATTAATGGTCTGGAAGTAGAATTTGAGGAAACTTCAATCATGAAACACAGAAAGATAAAAGAAATTTTGAAAGTGAAATTAAGAGAGAATGCCTAATAGAATTCCCAGAAGGAGAAAACAGGGAAAATAGATATTTTGATGAACTAGTACTTTGATGATTTTCTAGAAGAGAAAAAAGTATTAATGTTAATATTGAAGAAGTATAACAAGTCCTGACATACTCATTATAAAATGTAGAATATTAGGTATAAACAGATAATCCTAAAGCAGTAGAGAAAAAATTACTATAAAAATAAAGGAATTATCATTAGACAGAAAAATTCTCATCAGCAAAAACTGAGAAGAGAAATAGTGAAATAATATGTTCAAAATGGCAAAAAAAAAAAAACTCTGTCAACCTAGAGTTCCATACCTAGCCAAACTATTACACATTGATAAAAGTGAAATAAAACCATTTGTTGACAAAGTAGTCTGCAAAAGTCTATCCTTGATGAAAAAATTACTAAAGGCTGTAGTTCAATAAAATGGACATTGAGCCAGAAAGAAGGAATGAAAAGAAAAAAGAAATGGAGAGGTTGCAGGTCAGGGCTTCAGCAGAGTAGAAACTATTTGGAATAGGTCTATAAGAAATCAACCACCAGCCAATTCAATATGGATAAATGTCGTGAATGCTGTGGGTCCAATCAAAGATAGATGCTGTGGGGTAGCAGTGAGGAAATCCCTGAGATTAGATACTCTCATGGCTGTGTAACATCACTTTTACATAAGGGTGTCAATCCAACAATCCAGGTGAGGAAGTATTGCTAATAGTTGAGTGGTTTTCAATTTTGGCAGCTTAATGGAACTTTGAAAATTATTTTAAAATAATTAGTGGTTAGATTCTATTCCCTGAGTTTCTGATTTAATTGGTTTGGAGTGTGTCTTACCCACCAGTGTCTGTTTTGTTTTTTAAGCTCCCTAGGTGATTCTGTACAGTCAAGATTGAGAAGCATTGTAATAGATTGTCAGAGAAGTGCAGAGGTCTAGAAACTGACTTCTGCCACCAGTCAAAGCAGACGTGGTAGCCTATTCTCATCATGAGGGAGGCCATTTCACACTCACAAAAATCCCTCACTTTTTACAAGTGGTTGGCAAGCTTTTTGTGTAAAGAGCCAGATAGTAATATTTTAGGTTTTGTGGGTCAGATGGTCTTTGATGCAACTACTATTCTGCTGGTATAATGCAAAATATCCATGGAATATAGGTAAACAGATGGGCATGGCTTTGTTCCAATAAATTTTTTATTTGCAAAAGAGCCATGAGCAGGATTTGGCCTCTGGGACTTAGCTTGCCAACCTCTGTTTTCGAGTGTTAAAATACAGTTAATGAGCACAGTTAAGAACCATTGCATTCACTTTGCAGAAAGTAGCCCCACATGTGAATAGGTTAAAGAAGGGTGGAGAAGAACATATGAAGATAACATGCAATGGAGAATGAAGACCAGGCCAACCATAGACCAGGGAAGGACTCAGAGGGAAAACTCTAGTGAGTGAAAATGCACATGGAGAGAGTTAGGGTCATGGCATAAAGGGGCAGCTATAGCCAGGTTGTTACTTTTCAGTTAAGAGAATGCTAGAGAGGTTTGTTTGTTTTATATTGTCTTACATTTGTTGGGTTTCTTTTGCTTGTTTTTGCATTTAGAGTGATTGCATGTAAATGAATAGCTTGGACTTTCTTTTTAATCACATCTAGATATTTGGGGTTCAGAATAAATGTACTTCTCTTTTCAACACATTATCATCATTGTACCTGAATTGATAGATAGCTAGTGGGAAGCAGCCACATAGCACAGGGAGATCAGCTCGGTGCTTTGTGACCACTTAGAAGGCTGGGAAAGGGAGGGTGGGAGGGAGGGAGATGCAAGAGGGAAGAGATATGGAAACATATGTATATGTGTAACTGATTCACTTTGTTATAAAGCAAAAACTAACACACCATTGTAAAGCAATTATACTCCAATAAAGATGTTAAAAAAAAAAAGAAAATCCTTTTTCATCCCTTGCCACCTTCTCCAGTACTATGTTCACATAAGAACATTTTCTTTTCTGCATATCTTGAGTAAATTTATACAAATCATTTGAATATTAAGCTTAAATTATAGTGATTGAAAGAGCAGAGAGATGGGTTTCCTGTCCAGCATAGGCTTTCAAATTTTACTTGACTTTATCCTCTTTTTCTCCTTCTCTGTCCTCATAACTGCTTGTCCAGCTTATGGAGCTGCTTAGTTATTTTAATTCCAAAACCCAATTTTTATTCACATTTTAATACTTTTGAAATTTGGTTATATCTTTAAGATCAATGAATATGTATTGAATTATTGAATCTATATTTCATGTTTTTACCCCAAAACCTGTTGTGAAATTAGTGTATCTTCCAATTGACAGCATTGTTTTTTAAATTGAGGTATAGTTGATTTATAATGTTGTGTTAATTTCTGCTGTACAGCCAAGTGATTCAGTTACATATATATATACATTGAATCAAGGAAACATGGGATCATCTTTGCTCATGTTTTTGCCTCCATCTTTGGTACCCACTTCCAGAATTTATGAAGAGTTGCATTTCTGGAAAACAAACCTGATCTTGTCATACGAATGTCTCAAAATAATTTTCAGGGATCTCAAAATTTCAGCTCCATGGCACAGTATTCAAGGGCTTGCTATCTAAAGCCTTTCATATTCTGGCTCAAAGAACACTGTTTCCAGCCTTCTTCCCCACAACCCCTCTCTCCCCCATGTGAATTGCTTCATTCCTGATGATCAGACACATGGTGCATTATTTTAATACAAGTGTTGTAAAATCTCTGAGAAAACTTTAATAAAATGGGATTGGTGTTGAGCTGAAAATAGCTAAAAGAGGCTTTTTTCTAGTTTCATACTTTAAGATGGAAATGTATCATCATCCTTGCAAGAAAGGCTTGACTTTTTATATTAAATTGTTGAAGAAGCTTATGGAATATCTTTATTTGGAGCCTTTTAAACATAGACTAGACACTCTTCTGTTGGGGATGATTTTTAGGTACACCCATAGAGATAAACAAGGTGAACTTTGAGGTTGTGATCAGTTCTGGGAGTTTGGGGGTGATTAATGACTGTATCTACGTGAGGCCAAAACAGCCAGATGGAAATGAAGAGAGAAATTCAGTTTGTCATCTACATGCTTTCTATATGATTCCAAAGACCTGGATATTTAACAGTTGAATGTATATACTTATTGAAATAAAACAATATATTTCACTGGTATTTTCTGCTTTGAATGTTCACGTATTGCTATAGTTTAAGCAATCTCACGAGATGAACACTTGTCTTATTCCCATCTGCCATCCAATAACGTATATCAAATTGTAATTATTAGAAAAACTAAAATGTGAGTTAAATTGAAAATGTTTCCAATTGTTTTTGTTTGGTCTGAGAATAATAATGAAGGAATAGAGTAAAATAAATTTTCTTGATGACTCTTTGGCTATTTCTTCATTTTTATAAAATGGAAATTAGGAAACGGCTTATCCACCAGATGCATATTTATATGGCTCTGTATTTTAAATTTAGGTATGTATCCTGTGCCCTGGGCTGTCCATATGAAGGAAACATCACACCGCAGAAAGTAACAGAAGTAAGATATACGCCTGGTTTTCTGGTTCATGGTAAAATGATGTGTATTATTTTAAAAAGTGGGCTGTTTTTCCTAATGTTTTTTGCATTTGCACAACTAGACCAAGGAGAACCATGGACTGGGAGGCATTTATTAGATCACTTAGATAATAGTTTTATTTTAACACTAAGGACTTAGATAGTGCCTATTACTGTCCAGAGTTAACATTTGAGTCTTATCATATGGGTGTCCAAAGTTTGAGGGAATAAAAACACCTGATTTGTTTTTATGTGAATAGAACATATTGAGCAACCTTTCTACTTTCTATCAGAATTCTGGGGTGGTTTTTGCACATATACTCAAACTTTGCCTTGGTTGCTCAGGTAGTGTCCCTTTGTTGTCTCCTGCGTATTTTGGCATTTGTATCAGAGTACATACTGCTTCCATGTTTTTGTTCCTTTAAGATTCTATAGCTCTTTCTGCTGAGATTCAAGTTGCTATTATTCCAGAGCAATTTTACAGCAATTTATTATAGTCATTAAGGACCTACTTATTGAAGTTCATTTTCTACTTCCTGTTCCTTTTTCTTAATTGATACCAATGAATACAAAATGCTTGTCTTTGAAATTATATTAGACTCAGAAACTCATTTGTATATGAAATAGCATATTCTTGTGCACTGCTGTTAAGGTTAATTTTTATAAGTTTAGGGATGTGGTGCTGAAGCAGTGAAGATGGGATTGTTAGAATATCGAACTTTTGACAGGATAAACTTTGGTTTGGCTAAAGCAATTCCTGTTTTGTGTATTCATTTGAACTGCAGATGTTTCCAGTGAGAGATATACCATCATCTATTAATTAAGCAAGACAATTGCCCACAGAGGCAGATATATCAATACTATAAAATAATGAAAATTAAATATTTAAAAAATTTTATTGAAGTGTAGTTGATTTACAATGTTGCATTTAATTTCTGCTATACAGCAAAGTTACTCAGTTATACATATGTATTCTTTTTCATGTTCTTTTCCATATGGTTTATCACAGGATATTGAATATAGTTCCCTGTGCTATACAGTAGGACCTTGTTGTTTATCCATCCTATGTATAACAGTTTGCATCTTTATGAAGCTGAAATTTTGCAGTCCTTCGCTGGCATGGGACCCTTCTAAGGCTCTGTTATTAATTTGTATTCACAACTATATATCCCTTTTTTAAAAATCAGTTTACGGTTTTTATTATTTTTTTAAATTTTTATTTATTTATTTATTTATTTTTTGGCTGTGTTGGGTCTTTGTTGCTGCACACGGGCTTTCTCTAGTTGCAGCGAGCAGGGGCTATTTTTCATTGCGGTGCACGGGCTTCTCATTGCAGTGGCTTCTCTTGTTGCAGAGCACGGGCTCTAGGCATGCGGGCTTCAGTAGCTGCAGCACGCAGGCTCAGTAGTTGTGGCTCATGGGCTCTAGAGCGCAGGCTCAGTAGTTGTGGTGTACGGGCTTAGGTGCTCCGTGGCATGTGGGATCTTCCTGGACCAGGGATCGAACCCATGTCCCCTGAATTGGCAGGTGAATTCTTAACCACTGCGCTCCCAGGGAAGTCCTTATGTATTCTCTTCTTATAGAACATTTCCAAAATAGTATAACTTCAGACTCCACAAAACCTGAATCCAACTCTGCCTATACACCCACCCCTTGCTTTTCTTCCTTCTGGCTTGTGCCACCTCTGGACAGACCACACACAGTCTCAGGCTCTGCATTCCTGCTCCATAATATCCAGGGTGTTGCTGAAGAGAATCCTGGAACAGGCAGATTGGAAGCATTAGGAATTCATGACCAGCGACCTTACCTGGTCTTCTGTTCCACACTACCCTGTGTGGAACAACTCCCTGTCTCCTTTCCAAAATGACTCTTGCAGACTGTGTTCCCTGTGTTGAAGCCTCTAGCCCTTCCTGTCGCTTACTCCCCTGTATATGCAACTGCAGAGCCCTTCCCACTGATACTCGAACATGTTCAAGCCTCTTCCATGTGAAAACTTCCCTTCCTTAAGTCAGCATCCCTGGCACTCTTGTAGCCCTTGGATTGCCTTGACCCCACACTTAGGATTTTCCTCCAGCCACTTGAATGGAAGCCTCATTCTTCTCTATGTGGCCATTAAGAAATTCCAGCATTTAATAGAGAGTTTTGAGGAGATTAATTATCTATGTGAGGCCAAAAACATACAGATGGAAATGAAGAGAGAAATTCAGTTAGTCATCTACATGCTTTCTATATGATTCCAAAGACCTGTATATTTAACAGTTGAATGTATGTACCTTTTTAAATAAAGGAGAAGAAAGAGGAGAATCAGTATTATGTTTTTTTTATCCAAGTGTCCATCCAATAATTGTCTCCTACCTGGACTAGGTAGCCCTTCTGAGTTCCCTTCAAACTATTTTTGATGTTGTATTGATACTGCCTTTCTGAAACATAAATCCCATTATGTCACCACTACTCCACATTTGGTCAAGGCTTTCTACTGCTCTTATGATAGACACCTCAACCAAAATCCAAAACCCGGTCAGTTTGCAAGGCTGTGTGTACTGTTTGTACGCTCTGCCCCGGGCCTTCCTCCCCAGCTTTATGGAGCCCCATTCCCCCTTGGTTTTTGCTTTCTTGTCACATCTGTCCTTTGCATCTGACCTTCCCTCCTTTTTTTTTCTTCCTTTGGCCACACCCCGTGGCATGGGGGATTCTAGTTCCCCGACCAGTGATTTAACCCGCGCCCCCTGCAGTGGAAGTGCGGAACCTCAACCACTGGACCACCAGGGAATTCCCATGACCTTCCTTCCTACTTGGAATCCCCTTAGTATTTGATATTTCAGCTGCCTGAAATTCCACCTGAAAGTTCTTCTCACACCCTTCCTCCACAACCTCTTCGACAAGTTGATGCTGACTTTATCTCAGGCTGTCACTGAGGCCCTTCCTGCTTGACAGATCTAGGTCAATTTCCTTTGCTACATGCTCTTAGAATCCTGTTTCTTTGTTCCAAAATTATTATGTTAGCTGTGTTTACACATTCCTGAGTGGAATTGATTAGGGTCTGTCCTCACTTGACTCCAGATTCCATAATACCTTGAGCCTGGACCCTTAACATCTGCATCCCCATCATATCCCAGCATCTAGGGCAGCACCTGATGTAAAATAAGCACCAAAGACACACATAAGGCATGAATTAAGGGGTGACCATGTGTCTGATTTTGCACAAAGTGATTTTTATATATTCTCATTTTCACAACCAAACATGTCAACACTCACTTCATCATTATTATTGTGATTTTGAAAAATTAATTAGTAAGGCTTAGAAAACATGCTAAATAATGGTGTTTTATTGTTTGTATTTTACAGAATAGGGGCTGAGGCTTCAAAAGGTTCATCTTCTGCCCAGTATCACATGACTAGCATTTGTGGCAGCTGAGATTTCAATCCAGGCCTGTCTGATTCCAGAAGCCATGTCTTTGTCAACATACAATGCTGCCTTCATTAAAATTCATATTGCTCTTTGAAAGTAACATTAGTTATTTGGCTTGAAGGGAGCACAAAGTTTACCAAACTCAAGAGCATCTATTTATGAGCTAGAAAATTTAAGCCAAAAATATCAAGTGTCTGTACCAATTACAAAGCTACTTGATTGACATCTCTTGACCGCCTTGAGAAATACTAGTTCCAAAGTAAATCTGTGATGCTTCTGTTTGATTAAAGGGCTGAGAAAATAAGCCTCCCATAAATGAAATTGTAGCTTATACTTTCATAAATGAACATGTAGCTACTTAGATAGATACGATTCTGAGGCAAACTTGAATATTAGAGAAAGATAACTACAGGAATGTCATTCAAAGTTTTATATAATGCTTGGGATTTAATGAGCAAGGACAAGGACTAGAAAACTAAAATATACATTTTCCATGGATATGCAAGTTATCTTAGTTGTGATGTTTACTTCTAGATGATGTTTGCTAAGGAACAACAGGGTTTGAGTGTGTTCATTTCCATTGTTTTACTAGCTTGTCACTTTTCTTGATAGGTGTCTAAGAGATTGTATGGCATGGGCTGTTACGAGATTTCCCTAGGAGACACAATTGGAGTGGGAACTCCAGGAAGCATGAAGAGGATGCTGGAAAGTGTCATGAAAGAAATCCCACCCAGGGCTCTTGCTGTTCACTGTCATGACACATACGGACAAGCCTTAGCAAATATCCTTACGGCCCTTCAGGTATTTTGTATTATTTGTGTGTATGTATAAAGGTGTGTATACTTATTTGCCATATAAACATATTAAGAGCTTTAGTGAGACAATATTTATAAATTGCTATGAATATAACATTTTTTTTTTGAGATTCAAGTGTTGATACTTATTGGGCATCCACAGTGTTCCAAGCCCTTTGTTCACCTCTTCCATGTACGTTATTTCATTTTACCCTCACAGCAACCTTTGCAGTATACATAGCATTAACCTGTTATGTATCAGGAAACAGGATTTGGAGGTTACGTGACCTGCCCAAGATCACACAGCTACAAAGTGCTGGAGTTGAGACCAGAGACTGGGGCTTCCGACTCCATGCCAAGCCTTCTCTCCTAGTTTCCTAACATGCTGACCCAGTAAGAAATTGTTATTGTAGAAGTATACATTAATCGAGCCATTGTTTGAATGCTGTGGTTAGGTTTAGAATGAAGGGAGAACATTGAATAGCTGTAAATTGGTTGGTAGAAAACTAGAAGGGAGGCAGTGTGACATGACAGAAGAAAAGCTAGATTAAAAATCAAGAGACATTTAAACAGTACCTGACACATGACGTGCACTCAGGAAATATTTGTAAATTGCCCATGCTTTCCAGGGCAATGATGTCTTATTACTGTTCATTTGATTTGATAAAATCCCTGAATTTGTTCTTTTTAAAAGTATTAATCTTCTCAGAGCTATGTCTGCTTTTTTCAACTCCCACTTGCTCTCAGCCTGAAAAGTTGATAGATTGAAAAATGATGGCATTTTTGAGGAGTGCAAAGCACGGAGATAGTAGCGTGTACTGTTGTAATCATGTAACTTATGCTCCTTTGGATAATTTGGTGCTCTGTGATGAGGAGGTGTGCTGAAATACAGACTATTTTGTTTAAGATGTCTTCTTGATGTTGGCAAGCATCCTTTTGAAAGAACCCCTGGTTTTTATCAAGTATGTTCTGATCAAAATCAAGAGAGCTAGAAAGTTGGAGGATTAAGAGTTGCTTATTACATTCTAATGATACCTCAGTTCTTTTTAATGTATTTATTGAAAGGAGTAGATATAAATTGCATTTTAAGGTATTTATTTTTAAATTGATGTTATTTCTTAAACTCGGATAAAAATAGATTCACTGGATGTTCTTCGAACCCAAGATTTTGACAACTAAAGATAAGAGTGTCTGAAAGCTTTTTGGTGAGGCTGAAAATCAATACATAAAGCTTAATGTCATCATCCTGCAGTGCACAGTTGTTTGGCAGAAGTTAAAAAAACCTGTGACTATCAAGCCCCACAAGGGCTTATTTGGACTTTGTAACATATGTGCACAAATCCTTATTTGTCCTCTGGAAACAGGCAAGGAACATTGTATTGAATTAGAAGAAAAAATGATATCCCATGGACTTTGGGGCGTTTTGACAATTTTCCTTCTCTATTCTAGTTTCTAAAACAATAGAGAACTAGGCATCACTTCAGGAGGATTCTGTGTTCAGCTGCAACTGTAACTTATTAAGTGTTCCTCACCAGCAAGTTCCTGGAGAGGTCTGTGTGTGTGTCTGTGTGTGTGTGTCTGTGCATCTCTCTCATTTCTCATATGGATATATCCTCTAGACGGTAACACTTGAGTCATGTTTTATTCATGTAGCATATTTATTATATAATGAGTGATAGTTTTGGGTTTTGGGATCCAGGGCTATAGTGCACATTCTGGGAACCCAAAGATCTGATTCTGGAAACTTTCTGCCTGTTGAAAATGCCCCACTGCAAAATATTGCTGTCACCCCATTGTGAGTGTGACGGTTAAGGCTGTCTGAGAAAGTAAGATTTAAAATCAGATATAAAGAATGAGAAGAAAGGAACCTCAATAAGGGGTGTGTGTGTGTGTGTGTGTGTGTGTGTGTGTGCATGCGTTTGTGTGTGTGTATGGGCATCAATGTGTGAAAAGAATGTTCAAGCACATGAAACACCACTCGGGCAAAAGGCCTTGGAGAGGGAAGAGCATGTCCTAGGAGCTGAAAGACGACTATTGTATTCAGAGGGGAACCTGAGCTTTATAACATTCGCTGAATTAGATGAACTGCAGAGTCTCCATTTACAAAGAGATGCGGACTGCAATTCTGGGGCATTTGCCCATCCATACTGTAACAACAGTACGGGGTGGGGACAGGAAAGGACCTTGGGCCCAAGCAAGATGGGGAGCACAGGCCAGAACCTGTATAAGGCTGAGGCCCCTCACCCCGCAAAAAAAACACCACACCTTCAGTCAAAAAGGGTGAACCAGCAAAAACCACCTAACAACGGGAGAAGGCAGCAAGGATATTTATTCTAATGGCCTTGGCTATGGGTGAAGGAGAAATAGACAAGCCCCCTTTATATGTCATAACTATTTGTTGACCTGTTGTGAGTTTAGGGTTGAAATTCACATTGCTTGCAGAATGTGAAAGACTCAAGCAGGCAAATTATTTTCAAATGGGTGTGAATTAGTAGCACCTACAGATGTCAGGAAGAATATAAATCTTTTCAGAAGGAACATATCTTCAATTTAAGCTGAATTATTTGGGGTGTGTGTGTGTGTATGTGTCTATGTGTGTATGTGTATGTGTGTGTGTTTATGTCTCTCTGTGTGTGTATGTATGCCTGTGTGTGTCTCTGTGTGTGCATGTGTATATGTGTATATGCATATGTGCGTATGCATGTGTGTGTACATGTATATGTGTATTTGTGTGTATGTGTCTATGTGTATCTGTATGTCTAGGTGTGTATGTGTGTGTGTATGTCTGTCAGGGGAAGGGTCGATATTTTGCTCTTTGGCATCTCTTGTGCTCTTTGGCACAAGTTAGCAGGAAACGTGTCCACAAGTATCTGTCATTGTGTTTTCTGTTCTTTTACTATGTGCACAAGCTCTAAGCATGTACGTGAGGTGGGAGGGCAGAAGGGAGGCGAGGGGCCTGGGAAAGTGCACTTGGAGCGTGGTGGTATTGCATTGCCCAGACCTTGACGTGTAGTGGCAGTGTAAGTGGGTGGAGGAGAGGGTAAGAGCAGCTTGTGTAAGAAGCAATATGCAGCCCAAGTGGCCAGTTTAAATGAACAATTTAACGTTGGAGTTGTAGAGTTTGTGTTTGCTGCCATCCACTTTCAAACAGTTTCATCCACTTTCATCCAGTTTGATAAGCCAGTGCCAGTGTAAGAAAAAATATACACTTCTGCTCTCTTTGAAACTGTGTGTAGCTGAGACAGTCTGTAAATGTTTGGGGAGGTGTATGCTCACACAGACAGCGGAGCATTGTCTTGGAATGTCTTTGCAGACATATGTGTACTGGTTGGTCCCTGGCAACGCTGAGTGAGGCAGAGTCCTCCAGGGCCCTTCCCAATAAAAGCAGCAGCAACAACAAAATAACCAGGATTACCTTGAGCAGAGGAGAAAAAATGTCTTAGGAAAAAAATAAAAACAAAAACCAAAACCAAACCTGTCAGTGTTTAAGTAGAAGGGAAATCAGAGAAAGTCCCACTTGGTTATGAACTAGGCTAACTCTGGCTTCAGGAAGCAGTGGCCATACTTCATTCTTTAAAATGGAATCTTTGAAGTGGCTTCTAGTCAGATTGCTGGTGCATGTGGAGTGGATATCATTTGTTTTAATTTAGGGGTTAGGAAACAGTTTACAGTGCTCCAAACTGGAAGTTAAAATGATGGCAAGGAGACATGTAGTAGGTGGAAACTTGGCCATGATGGTAGGAAACAAATGAGAGTTATAAATGGAACATCCCCCTCAGTCTGGAAAGCACATACTAATAATGTAATAGAAGGATCATTCTTGGGTTCCCAGGTTTATTGTATTTTTTTTATTACTTAAACATATGACTTATAGGGCAGTACATGGTTGTATGGGAGTCAAGAATTCATAATTATCAGATATTCCTTACTATAGAGAAATAATTGACACTATAGATTTGAGTGGTGGATATTTATAACCACCCAAACCCAAAAGAGCAAGAAAATGAGGTGACAAAACGTACAGCATTTCAGTAATGGAAGAAACGTACATGGCCCAATATACTTGTCTTAATTTTTTATGTAAACATTGCGTCTCACCCTTTTGCATATTCCCAAGTACCTAAGTAAAACACCAGTGAACAAATTACTTAATCTACTTAACACTAAACAATTGCACAGTCTCTGTTTTTCTTCACTCAAATGATCTGAGTCTTCATAACTGGGTAAAAACAGAGTAAAACAAATGAGTTCCAATATCACAAGTAACAGTACCCCATTAACTGGTAGCAAAGAGAGTAGAACAGGCAATATTTAGCTTTCCCCTAAAGAAATACCGTGTGCCTTTTTCTTCTCTTACACTTAATAGACATTTAGCTAATGTGTCTTTCCTCATGATGTTTTCCATATGTTTAGTATTCTCTTTTAGAAGAACCAAATCATTTACCTAATATTTACAACAAAGCATTCATTTCTTTATACTGACTCCTGCTAAACCACATTTAAATGCTACCAAACAATTTCCTCATGTAATTTGTTTTTGAGGTTCTCAAAGAAAATTTTTAGAATTCCAAATTCTCTTCTCAATTCTATACCTATAGAATGTGTACAATGATGTCTATGTCCTCAGATTTTACAAAACTGAGATGAGGTGCAGAGTTTCTAGAACATTTGTCTTGGTGACTGCATTTGGTTGATACTTCATACTATTACCGTCATTACAGTTAAAACTATTACTACTGCTGATATACTAATAGCAATAATATTATAACCTTTATTACTCAAGGAGCCAGAGGCATAAAGCATTGCTTTGCAAATGTGTAAATTTGTAAATACATGAATTAGATATTATTCATTTATTCAACATCTATTAAAGAGCTAAATAGAAATCAGCAAGCAAGAAAGAAAACAAAAAGTTGAAAACTGGATGCTCCTACATAGGTTTTACGAGATGCATCACTAATTTATTCAACAAATATTCATTTTATCAGACACTGTCTTAGATGTTAGATTCAGATGTAAAATCTCGGAGCAGTCCTGCTGCTGTGGAGAAAAGTGTTTTAGTCTAACTCAGTACCTCCAGAAGCTTTTTGAGTATGAAATAGTATTTTTGTTTTTGTTTGTTTTCTTGCTTGTTTGCTTTTTGCTACACAATTAACTTTCTCCAGGACAGTATTATGTTGAAAATATTCTCAGGTGAGATGAGGTGTAACTTATCATCAAAAAATAAATAAAAGAGGTAAACTAACACAATATTGTAAATCAACTATACTATCAAGTATTTAAAAACTACTTTTAAGACAAAAATAAGTAAATAAAAGAGAACAGGGAGTCCAGAAGAAGTTTAACACCGTCCAATTTTTGAGTGCTTAAAAACAAGGCTTTGAGCCATAAATGTCAGTAAGAAAAGGTGAAAAAAGTTCCTTTCTATTATTTTTTTTTGCAAGTGGCTGGATTGCTTATATTAGTGATAAAAATGAGAAAACGTGAATAATTTTGTTTTGTTTATCTCCAACATCTTTTTATTAATATAAACTTCTCTCTGATTTTGGCTATAGGTAATCGGTCAGGTTTTTTTTCAGAGATAATATAATTTTATCTGTTTCTATATACACAGAAGGGGCAGTTAGAAAAAAACTCCTTCTGAGCTAGATGGCATTTTAAACGGGAATTCAAGTAATCAGTGTTTAAAAATAATGCGTGTGAATTTGATTCTAATATGCTAAGTATGAAAGTATTTAATCTTTATGTAGTGAGTTACACTTAGATCATAAGCCTGAAACTCACCGAGAAAGAAGATGCCCCAAACGGCTCTGCCTCTCCCATGGCAATTAATCCATGCTGATCAGTTAGGCAAATCTTACAAAAATTGATCATTATTGATGGGGATTAGGGCCAGGATATGATATGATTTTTCCTTTGATGTAAGAGGTGGAAATTTCAGAACTCACTACCTTTTCGAGCACCTCTCTAATTCATTCTGTAAATATCTCATCCGATTGTTTTAATCTCGTTTTCAATACCTTATTTCCAATCAAGTACTTGTCACATCTTTCTTAACACATGCGCCTTTAATTTGGAAATCTTGCTCTTTTGCTCTGTTGTTTGTATAGGAACACATTAAGCTTTTTGTTGTTTGTATAGGAACACATTAAGCTTTTTGTTTGTATAGGAACACATTAAGCTTTTTGTTCTTTGAATATCGTTTCACGTTTCTTTTTTCTTATTTTTTTCTCTCACAAAAATATCTATTTACAAGGAAACTTTATGAATATTTATACTCTTGCCCATTAATGTAACATGACCCAGATTTTTTCCTTAAGAATATTGGCTTGAAATTGGTAGTTTTGTATTGAACATAAAGTATTATTCTCATAACTATTTTTTTGGCCTATTGTAACGTAAGCAATTCATGGTTGTAGGCTCACCACTAATGACAAAAACAAGTGTGCGTGTATATATAATATATAAAATATATTACATATTATATATTATATTATATAATTATAATAATATAAGATATATATATTAATATACCTATATCATATGTTAGAAATATTAATATATCATATAATGTATAATATATTAATATATTATATAATATTAATGTTTTTATATATAGTATATATTATATACAATATAATGCAATACATAAATATATTATTATATAAATAATATATTGTATAATTATATTAATATAAAATAATCATATATTAATATATTAATTATATTTATATTATATATTACACATAATATTTGATATTTTGTTAAATACAATCAATATTTTATATATGATGAAATATAAATAATATATGTAATGTTTAATATATTATAATATATGAATATATATAATATATAATACATAATATATAATATACAGTGTATAAATGAAATATACTATATAATGTATATTTCACTAACATATATTATATAGTATAAATATATTTTATTAATATTATATTAATAATATTATATTATGGTATAATATAATATATTAAGGTTAAATTATATTAATATATTAATGATATATTAATGTTATATATTATATATATTACATGTATAATGTATAATTGCAGAAAGGTGGTCAAAACGTACCAACGTCCAGTAGTAAGGTAAATAAAGTACTAGGGATGTAATGTACAACATGATGACTATAGTTACCACTGCTGTGGTATATAGTCACATTATTTATTAAATATTATATAATATGTTAATTGTAATATATATTGTATAATATAATGATTATATATTAATATATAATCAAGATTATATATTTATATATTATATTATATTTGTATGTTTTATATAAATATATGTTAATATATTATATATTAATATATAATAAATATGTTATATATATTATTTAATATTATATATAATATTCCATTATATAATATTATATATGATATTATATATTATATGTACTATTCCATTATATAATATATAATATATAATACAATATTATATATATTCATATATATATATATAATCTTCTTTATCTATTCATCCATCAATGGACACTTAGATTGTTTCCATGTCTTGACTATTGTAAATAATACTGCAGTGAACATGGAGGTACAAATATCTTTTCAAGATAGTTTTTCATTTCCTTTGGATATATTTTCAGAATTAAAATCCCTTGATCATATGGTAATTCTATTTTTAATTTTTTGAGGAGTCTACATACTGTTTTGTCTAGGATCTGTGCCAGTTTACAAACCCACCAACAGTGCACAAATTTTCCCTTTTCTCCACATCCTCACCAGCATTTGTTATCCCTTCTTTTTGGTGTTAACCACTTTAAAATGCATGAAGTGATATCTCATAGTGATTTTTATTTGCATTTCCCTAAAGACCAGTGATATTGAGCCTTTTTTCATTTACCTGTTGACCATTCTTGTATCATCTTTGGAAAAATGTCTATTCAGGTCTTTTGCTCATTTTTTAAATTGGAGTGTTTGGTTTTTTTGATATTGAGTTCTATGAGCTTTTTAATTTATTTTGGATATTAACTCCTTATGAGATGTATGCTCTGCACATCCTTTTTCCAAGTGGGTGGTTTGTTTTTCACTTTTTTGATCGTTTTTTATTTTTACTGTGAAGAAGCTTTTTAGTTTGATATAGTCCCACTTGTTTATTTTATTTTTTTATTGAAATATGGTTGATTTACAATATTGTGTACAGTAACATGATTCAGTTATACCTATATATGTATATATATTATTTTTCAGATTCTTTTTGTAGGTTATTGCAAGATATTGAATGTAGTTCCCTTTGCTATACAGTAAGTGCTTGTTGTTTATCTATTTTATGTACAGAGGTGTTTATCTGTTAATCCCAAACTCCTAGTTTATCCCTCCCCTGCCCTTTCCCTTTTGGTAACCATAAGTTTGTTTTCTACATCTGTGAGTCTGTTTCCGTTTTGTAAATAAGTTCATTTCTATAATTTTTTTTAGATTCTGTTATCATATGATATTTGTCTTTCTCTGTCTGACTTACTTCACTTCGTATGATAATCTCTCAGTCCATCCATGTTGCTGCAAATTGCATTCTTTTTTATGGCTGAGTAATGTTTCATTGTATATATACCCCACATCTTCTTTATCCATTCATCTGTTGATGGACACTTAGGTGCTTCCATGTCCTGGCTGTTGTAAATAGTGCTGCTATGAACATTGGGGTGCATATTTAATTTTGTTGCTTATATTTATGTGTCATATCCAAAAATATCAATGTCAAGACCCTTGTCAAGAAGCATTTTTTCTACTTTTTCTTCTAGGAATTTCACATTTTCAGATCTTACATTTAAGTCTTTAATTCATCTGGTGTTAGCTTTTGTGAATGATTTAAGACAGGGGCCTTGTTTAATTCTATTACTTGTGAATATCTGTTATCCCTGCGCCATTTATTAAAAAAGACTGTCTTTTCTCCATTGAGTATTCTTGGGTTCTTTGTTAAATATTGGTTGAACTTATATACTTGGTTTATTTTGGGACTCTTGATTCTGTTCCATTGATCTATTTGTTTGTTTCTGTGCCAGTACCATACTGTTTTGATTACTATACATTTATAGTATAGCTTGAAATCAGGAAATTGTGATATCCCCTGCTTTGTTCTTCTTTCAAAGAATTGCTTTTTTGTTTCCATTTAAATTTTAAGATTGTTTTTTCTACTTCTATAAAAAATGTCATTGGAATCTTGGTAGGGATTGGATTGAATCTATAGATGCTTTTGGTAATATTGGTATTTTAACAATATTAATTCTTCCAATCTGTGAACATGAGAAACCTGTCCATTTATGTGTGTCTCCTTAGATTTCTTTCATCAGTGTCTTGTAGTTTTCAGAGTAAAGATTTTTCACTTCCTTGTTAAGTGTATTCCTAAGTTGTTTTTTGTTTTTTGTTTTTTTGTGGTATGCGGGCCTCTCACTGTTGTGGCATCTCCCATTATGGAGCACAGGCTCTGGAAGCACAGGCTCAGCGGCCATGGCTCACAGGCCCAGTCGTTCCACGGCATGTGGGATCTTCCCAGACCAGGGCACGAACCCGTGTCCACTGCATTGGCAGGCAGACTCTCAACCACTGTGCAACCAGGGAAGACCCTATTCCTAAGTATTTTTTGGGTACTATTTTAAATGGATGATTCTCTTTATTTCTTTTTCAGATAATGTGTTGTTAGTGTACAGAAATGCTACTGATTTTTTGCACATTAATTTTGTATCCTGCAACTTTACTAAATTTGTTAATTACATTTAACAGTTTTTTGGTGGAGTCTTTAGGATTTTCAATATATAAAATCATATTATTTGCAAATAGAGATGGTTTATCTTCTTTCTTTCCAATTCTGATGTCTTTTATTTCTTCTTCTTGCCTGATTACTTTGGTAAGGACTTCCAGCACTATATTGAATAGAAATGGCAAGGGTGAGGCTATGGATTAATTCCCCTGCCTGGGTGTAGCAGGGGAAACCTCCCTGCCCAGTAATAGCTCTGTTCTGTGGACGATCAGCACTGCCTGCCTGCCTCTCGGCTCCAGTGTTGCCAGACTATGAAGCTTCCAAGTGTTCTCACCAGCCCTTCTGGTCAGGTCCTTCAGTCACATTCTGAAGCTTGTTGGGCTGTGACTCAGCTACCTTGCCTGGCAATGGGCAAATCACGCTCTTAGAGCCACCAAAACTCAGGTCATTATTTGAGGACCTGAATTAGGCAGACCTGCACCCATCCATTTCCCTGGTCAGACTGCAACAGGAACTTGGTTTCTGCAGTTGAGCAAAACTGCTGGCTGGCACTACTGCTTAGGTTCTGCAGGTAGGAACTCGAGCTGCCAAGATCCAGGTTCTCTTGTTGCAAGCCCCGCCCTCCCACCCAATTTCTCTCTCATGGTCAGATTCCCAGTGGTTGATCCCTGAAGCTTCTTCTGAAATCCCTGTGGAGTGAAGTCAAAGTAGGGGCTCCCAGAAAGCGACCCACAACACTGAGTGCAGGCTGGATGTTTCCCTGGGCTCTCTTTCCCACTGGAGGTGTCATAGGCTCAGGAGGGAGCTCTCAGCATAATGCTGCTCCAGCCTGGGGGATAGGCAAGGTGATCAATGTGTAGCCACTTCTCTTACCTTCTAATGAGGTCTCTTGGTGTCTGTGGTGCAGGGGTGCTCAGCCTCATCCCTGTGTTCTAGGATTCTCATAGTGGTGTCTTGACCATGAATAGTTGTTAGTTGTTCTTCTTGGAAGGGTGAGCAAAGGCAGGAATGACCTACGTTGTCATCACAGTGACATCACTCCTCCTACTGGTTGGTTTTTAATGGCTAAAAAATAATGTTGATGTTCAAATATTTTGAAAATATAAATAAGTATAAAGAAAAATTAATTACTTATAATCCTACCTCAGAAGGAAGATTAGTATTAGCTACCAAAATAGGTCATTCTCATTCATATATATATGAATATATATATATATATGTATATAGGCATACCACAATTTATTAGTGTTTGCTTTATTAATTTATTTTGATTTTTTTAAACAAATTGAAGTGTTGTGGCAATCCTGTGTTGAGCAAGTCTATTGGTGCCATTTTTGCAACAGCATTATTTTTTAATTAAGGTACATACATTGTTTTTTTTTAGACGTTGTGCTATTGCATACTTAATAGCTACAGTATAATGTAAACATCATTTTTATATATACTGGGAAACCAAAAAGTTCATGTGACTTGTGTTATTATGATATTCACTTTATTGTGGTAGTCTGGAACCAAATCTGCAAGATCTCTGAGGTCTGCCTCTTTGATGTGTGTGTGTGTGTGTGTGTGTGTGTGTGTGTGTGTGTGTGTGTGTGTGTATGTATGTATGTATGTATATACATAAAACGAAGGAATATTTGATAGCATATTGAGCTACATAAACTGCACTTCATGATTCTTATAACTCCGTCCCCTCCCCTTACCCTTACATGTAGGCAGTTTGTTATATAAGAATTGATTTGGTGTGAGAAGTCTATGCTAAAGATATGAATTTAGAAGTAACAGAGTATATATAGTATTTAATTCCAAGGAATGCACGAGATGATAGAGAAGAAAGAGGACCAAGGATAGAGCACCAAATATTGATCATTAAGAGATCAGAGAAAACAGGATATTGTGGAGACAGAAAGAGTGACTCATGAGGTAGGAGAAAACCAAGACAGTCTTGAGTGCAAGACTCTAAAGGAAGAAGTCTATCAAAGAGGAGGTGATCCTCGGTGTGAAATGCTGGGTAAAGGAAGACGGGGACCAACACTGATAATACTGTCTTCACTTTATGGCTTCTGCCTTTGGAATTTTGCTGAGAAGGACCTTGAGTTCTTCAAAACTTTAGTACTTATATAAACTGATTACCTATCTTTTCTTTGACTTTATTTCTTATAATCAAGTCTTTCATCCAACTGTACTGTATTTTTATTCATGATGCAAGATGAGAATCTATATTTTATATAAACACATTGCTATCCCTTCATTACATAACCTATTTTTTCCTCAGAGATACAAAATATTCAGTTATGACACATACTATGTTGTTATATTCTTGAGTTGATCTCTAGAGTTTCTATTCTGTGATAACATTGGCTGATATTTATTGAATTTTTAAACTATGTTTTACATGAATTATTTTATTTTGTCCCTGTAACAATCCTATGAAGTAATTTTTTTATAACTATAACTTTTTACATGAGGCAACTGTGGCTTTCCAAGGTTAGGTCAGTTGCCCAAAACCCTTTATCTGAAAGGTAGTAGAACAAGGATGCCAACCCAGTTTATCTTACCTCTTCCTGTCCCTTTGGTCATTTATTCGTGTAAGTACCATACTTTTAATTAACATGGCTTTATGTTAGATTTCAAATCTAGTATCGCATGACCCTTTTATTAGTCATTTTATCAAACCTGTTTAAATTTTTATAAACTTTATCTAATTGAATTTTAAACTGAATTTGTCCCAAACTTCATCCCCCAAATATCCATTTTATTAAATACCTAGACTAATTTAGAGAGGATTGACTTAAGAATTTCATCTCCCCATCCAAGAAATTGACAGGTTTTTCCTTTTATCCAGGTTTTTGTTTGTATAAAAATGAAATTTGGTGATTTTCTTTATGTGGAAGATCTACGAATTTAGGTTTCCTCCCTGGTTGAGAATCATTGTAATATGTGCTACTGTTTTTCTTCCTGATTTTGAAATGATTCTTCCTGTGTTCTATCAATCTTTCTTCCTCCCTTCATTCAGAAATTATAAGTCTCACGTTGGTGGTATAGTGGTGAGCATAACTTCCAGAAATTATGTCTCACCAAGACTCATTTCTTCATTAATCAATAGTACTTCTTCAAATTTCTCAGAGCATTCTTGTATTTAGTTGTGTTTAAAACATTTAAATCTATTTATAGTAAATGTTTGAATACCTTGAGCAATTTCTTGGGGAAAAGCTTTCCTTGCAGGATATGGAAAATATGTTTATGACCTCAATTTCCTGAGGTAAAAAAGTTGAGGTTTGAAGAGTATGCTCTGAGAATTAGATTCTTTTACTTTGATCTCATAATAACAACAGATAACTAAATAAAGCTCACATTTCTTAGTAAAATGTTTGCAGTTCAGTAAACATTCTTAAAGGAAACATTCGCTGCAGTAACCAAAACCCACTGTTTTCATTGAAGGTCCAAATTAAAAGAATACTGTTTCTATTCTGTAAGGAAAGAAAAATCTTATTTATTTTTCTACATAGACATTTTGGAACATTTCCCCTTGAAAATACACAAGGCTTTATAGATAACAGACCTTAGAGTGAAAAGAATTAGGACCCACATCAGCTGTAAGAAGGCCAACAGTGTTATCCATAGCAAATCTACTAAAAAATTGTTAAAAAGAAAGGGAATTCTTTTTGATTGCTGAGACAACTTCATTAAAGAGATAAAGGCAACTTTCTGAAGTTCATCGTACTTTATTGTTGCCTTGTTTGCTTAAAAATAAAAACACAGAACTCCCCAAGGTTTAAGAGTTCCCAGTGTGTCTGAAACCATGTTAATTTAAAGTTAATTGTGATTTTTAAATATTACTAGGTTTGCCAATGTGGTTATGGTGTTTATTTAAAACCACGATATCAGGAAACAAGGAATGTGTTCTTGTCTGAAATTCCAGGTGAGTGAGTTCATGTGTGGTCTAGGTGGGAAGATATCACTAAATTATGAAGAAGTGAAAATGAAACCACTGTTTCCTTAAGGAAATTTTATATGTGCATTGAGCAAAAAAGGGGAGAAACAGTAAGGAGGAGGCGGAAAAGGAGACCCTCTTGGCCATTTGACTTGAACTGTGCAATTGGAAAGAGAGCGTTAGTAAGGAAATATGGCAAATATGTGTATTGTTTTTTCCTTCAATCTTGATGCACAATGTTAAACAAACAGATAATAGGTATAAAGCCATTGATTGTTTACCTTCTTAAATGGTAAGAATTCTCACGAAAATCCTGCTTTGCTGTGGCTTTTCATGAAGTGCTAACTTGGTTATCAAAGTGTGTTCATATTCTGGCTTGACAAAAATAGGCTGGAACTAAGGTACAAGTAGCCCCTGAAATAGAGCCAGCCTCTCCAGCTCACACTGACTGACTGGGTGTGCTCTAAGTTCTTAGATCTCATTTTCATGTGTCCCACTTATTTGTTTACTCCTGCAAGCGTTTGAGTTTTAGAAACATGATCTAAGTATTGAAGGAGGAGATAGTTGTGGTGGGATTAGGTCATGGTAAATTGGTAAACAGAACTTGGGGCATCTTAGTAATTCAGGACTCAAATAGAGATGGTGGTCTTTAGTAAGTAGAGGAATTCTGGATTATATGATTAGGCAATGGAGGTTAAAATGAATTTTGTTGAACTCTGCTGAGTTAACATGAATAAAATCTGTCCATCAACAGATGAATGGATAAAGAAGATGTGGCATATATATACAATGGAATATTACTCAGCCATAAAGAGAAACGAAATTGAGTTATTTGTAGTGAGGTGGATGGAACTAGAGTCTGTCATACAGAGTGAAGTAAGTCAGAAAGAGAAAAACAAATACCGTATGCTAACACATATATATGGAATCTAAGAAAAAAAAAAAAGGTCATGAAGAACCTAGGGGCAAGAAGGGAATAAAGACACAGACCTACTAGAGAATGGACTTGAGGATATGGGGAGGGGGAAGGGTAAGCTGTGACAAAGTGAGAGAGTGGCATGGACATGTATACACTACCAAACGTAAAATAGATAGCTAGTGGGAAGCAGCTGCATAGCACAGGGAGATCAGCTCGGTGCTTTGTGACCACCTAGAGGGGTGGGATAGGGAGGGTGGGAGGGAGGGAGACGCAAGAGGGAAGAGATATGGAAACATATGTGTATGTATAACTGATTCACTTTGTTATAAAGCAGAAACTAACACACCATTGTAAAGCAATTATACTCCAATAAAGATGTTTAAAAAAAAAGCTGTAGAATAGATCTATCTACAAAGTAGATATGTTCTACAAGGAGTAGAATGTATCTACAAAGTACACTTGTAATTATCTTTCTGTATATCCTTTTAATGTTCAGGCTTCCATACACTGAAGTAGTGTTTTCTTTTCTTTAGTTTGGAAAGAAAATCATTAAATGTCTACAAGTGAGTTTCTACATTGTACTGACCTGCTCTGAAAATACAAAAGTGAAAAAAAAAAAGAGCATTTATATCAAAGCTGGAGAGAAAGGATAATATTGCCTGAGGATCACTTGCAGTTATAGAAATGAAAAGGTTAGGATGAGAGTGGCAGGGGACTTGTAATTTCATATTCCATGAAAATGGTTCAGGAAATTTATTCAGCCTGCTTAAATTTTATTAGGACCCCATATTTCAAATAAGCCACACCCCATACTTTCAGACATATGTTAGAATGTAAACATATATGCAGCACTAAAGTACAAATATATTGTAAGGAAAATGGTGCCATTTCTATGTGTTTCATACGTGTGATTAAGGACAACAGGATTGGCAAATTTTTTTCAGCAGATACTAGGCTGACTGACAGTAAAAACCCCCATAGAGAATGTGAACAGGCTGGTAAAGAGCTTTCCTGTTGCACAGGAAGTGATCCGTATACAAAGTCCAAGCTGGGTGAAGATGGCTCCTACATCCATAACTTTGGTGTCTTCAGCTCTAAGATCGGAGAATTGACTCAGTGATCTCTGAGATTCCTTGATTGAATGTCAAAGCCACTTAAAGTTATGCAGAGTTCCATTCACTGTTAGAAGATAAGGGAAAAAAAAAAGAGACAAATTGAGAGACATGGGGGCATTTCAAATCCATGGTCTTCCAAAGATTTAAATTTAGGTAGAAATACTAGTGAAGAATACATTTCTAGAGGAAGGTTTCTCCCTCGACATATTGAATTTATATATTTTTCATTAAAAGAAACTAAGTGGGATGAAATCTTTCAATTAGTACAGTCCCATGAGAGAATAGCCTAAATCAGAATTAGTTTAGGGAAGTGACATTATCAAGATGGCCAGATAGGTCATTCTTGACTTTGCTCCCCATCACAAGAAGGGCAGCCAACAACTTCGTGTACAAGACAGTGATGAGAGAATCCTAGATCATGGGGGTAAGGCTAAAGCACCCACACCACCACCCCACACCCCACAGTTTACCACAGAGATCAAGACAGATTGCATTAGAAGGGTATGAGGAACAAATACATGCCAGTTGCATTGCCCTCTCCAGATCCATGCAGTACCATGCTGTGAGGTCTTCCCTGAGCCTGTGGTACCTCCAGTGGGAAAAGAGCCCAGGGGGACATCCAGCTCATCCAGTCAACACTTACCTCACATTGTACACAAAATCAAGTCCTGGTGGATTGTAAATCAAAGTCAGGAAAAAGATAGCATGAGAGATAATATTTTGTATAGGCAGAGATTTATTACATGTTACATAATAAGGAGCTAATGATAGAAAATATTGATAAACAGGATACATTAAAATTAGAATTTTCTGTCCATAAAAAGATATATTATTAAATTTTGGTATCAACTCCACATGTGAAGGTCACCTCCTGAGACACAGGCCAACATCTGAGATTTACTCATAAGATTATAGAATGGTTCCCTTCCCCTACATCTTATCATCATGCCAACACGTCCCCAATATAGTGATTTACAGATAAAAGAGCTGCAGATGCAGACTCTCCTTGAGGAAATACACTTAGGGAAGCTCACAGTGAAGAGGGAAGGCAAAATCAAAGACACTAGAGAAATTTGAACCCTCTGGCTGTTACAGCTACAACAAACATTAAACACAGCCAAACTCCTAGTCAGAATGACAAACTCTCACACTTACACAGCCTATTTACCTGAGGTCCTATCATCAGATACAATATATCTGGTTTTCAACAACAACAACAACAACAAAAATCACAAGGCATGTCCCAGACCAAGAAGAAAATACAGCCTGAAGAGACAAAGCAAGCATCAGGACCAGATTCGGGACCAGCAGAGATTGTTAGAATGTTCCGACAAGGAATCTAAACTAACTGTGAGTAATATATGAATGTCTTTAATGGCAAAAGTAGAAACATACAAAAAAGAGGTGGAAATACAAGCAGAGAGATGGAACCTCTAAGAGAGAATTGAAAGGAAATGTTAGAAATTAAGAAAAAAAAAAGTGTAACTGTAACAGAAACGAAGAATGCCTTTGATAAACTCAGCAGTAGGCTACACATGACCAAGGAGAGGTCAGGGAGCTTAAAGATAAGTCAATAGAAACTTGATCTAAGGAAAATGCAAAGAGAAAAAAAACAGTGGAAAATCAAAACGGACTATACAAGAACTGTGGGACGATTTTAAAATGTATAACAAATGTGCCATTGGAATACCAGCAGGAGAAGAAAAAGAGGAACAGAGTAGAAGAAACATTTGAAACAATAATAGCTGAGGATATTCCAAAGTTAATGACTGATGCCACAGATCCAGGAAGCTCAGACGACACCAAACAGGATAAATATAAAAATATCAACACCTATGCATATCATATTCAAACTGCAAAAAACCAAAGACAAAGAGAACATCTTAAAACAAGTGAGAAGAAAATAAACATCTTGCATATAATGAAACATAGCTAAGGATTACATTGGATTTCTCATCAGAAAACAGGAGAGTGGAGTGAAATATTTAAAGTGTTTAAAGAAAACCTCACCATCCTAGAATCGTATAATCAACAAAATTACTTTTCAAAAGTGCTAAAGAAACAAATGCTTTTCTCAGACAAAGAAAAACCGAAGGCTTTCATTATCAGATTTGCCCTGCTAGAAATGTTGAAGACATTCATCATAGAAAAGGAAAATTATATGTCAGAAAATCAGATCTACATAAGAAAGAAAGAGCATCAGAGATGTAATAAATGAAGGTAGAATAGAGTCTCTTGTTTTAATTATTCTTAATTCATTTAATAGGAAACTTTTTGTTTAAAGTAATAATAGTTACTAAATATAGGTCAATTTTAGCATATGGATAAATGAAATGAATAATAATGTTATAAAGGATGGGAAGGAGGAAGTGGGAATACTCTGTATAAGGTATCAGCACTGTGCATGAAATGGTATAGTATTATTTGAAGGTGAAATTAGACTAGTTAGAAATGTGTATCGGAAACTCTAGGGAAATCACTCTGTTTTAAAAAGAAGTATAAAAATCATTTAAAATGCTCAGTTAAAACCAGAGAATGATGAAAAAGAGGGAGAAAAATAGAAAAAAATGCAATTAATAGAATGCATTTACAAACATTTACAAAACATTTTTATTTACAAAGAAAATATTAATCCACCTGTGATCCAACTGTAATCATTTATATGATTAGTATCATATTATGTGATAGTATAAATATACTAATTTGAACACAAAGATTGTCAGAGTGAATAAAAGACCCAACTATTTGTTGTCTACAAGAAATCCATCTTAAACATGAAAACTCAGAAGTGCTAAAAGTAAAGGAATAGAGAAATATATACGTACTATGCTAACACCAATCAAAGGAAAGCTGGGGTAGCAATTTTCATTTCAGACGAAGCTGACTTTATAACTAGAAAAATTATCAGGGATAAATAAGTACATTACATAATGATGAAAAGATAATTATCCAGGAAAAAATAACAACTGTAAATGTGTATGCATTTAACAGCACAGCATCAAAATTTATGAGGTAAAACCATTAGAACTAAAACAACGAATAAATTCATTATTATGGTTGGAGACTTAGACATGCCTTTTGCAGTAATTCACAGCTCAAGACGGCAGAAAATCAGTAAGGATACAGTAGTTGATATGAACAGGCTATCAATCAGTTTGTTCTAATTGATATTTGTAGAATACCAATGACAGCAGAATACATGCTAGTGAAAGATGTTGATAATAGGAGAAATTATATATGGTAATTGGATGTGGTTAATATGAAAACTCCCTGTACTATCTTTACATTTTTTTTTCAGCAAATCTAAAACTGCCCTAAAATAAAAAGTTTATTAAAACAAGGAGATCCATGGGCAAGCTGCAATTTTACTCATGCCTGACGTTGATGGCAGAGGTTCTGGTTCCTTGCTGGATTCAATTCTATCTACCCTCCTGGGAAAACAATCCAGTGATGTCTGGGTAGTAGCTCTTTTTTTCTCATAGGTGACACGAGTAGCACTGGATTGCATTCTGAACGGCTGCTGTGACCTTCGTGTACTGTTGTACGTTGGGGTCCTTTGCCTCAAAAACTAACAGTTCCTCCTCAAATAAAGAAAATCCCCTTGCCAAAAAACAAACAAACAAAAAACAAGGAGATCCATTATGAGAGTGGAAAGAGAAGCTACAATGTGGGGAAAGATATTGGCCGTTCATGTATCTAACAAAGCAGTAGTATACTGAACATGTACAGAAATCCTACTTATCTATGAAAAAATAAAGAATAATGAAAAAAGACAAAGAGACATTTCACAAAAGAAGGTATGCTAATGGCCATTAAGCATGAAAAGGTACTCAACTTCATCAGAGAAATGTCAGTTAAAGCCACAATAAGATACCACTACACAACCACAAGAACTGCTAAAATTATCAAGGCTGCCAAGTATTGGCAAGAATGTGAAACAGATGGTACTTTCACGTGATGCTTTGAGAGTTTAAATTGGTACATCACTTTGTAACATATGCATATTTTAGAACCCAGCAATTCTATTTGTAAATATATACCAACACAAATGTGTACACATATTCACTGAAAGATATGTTCAGGAATGTTTACACTACCACTATTTGTAATAGCCCCAAATTGGAAGCAACTCAAATGTACATCAGTAAGAGAATTTACGTAGAGATTGTGGTATCTATATTTATCATTTATGAGAACTAACAAAACACTGCATTTAACAATCAACATTGTTAAATTTAAAAAAAAATGTTGAACAAGAGAAGCCAGATGTGATAAAGTCTATATTAAACTATTACATTTATATAACATTCAAAAACATGCAAAACCAATCCTTAGTGATAGATGTTAAGATGGGAATGAGATAATGTGGGAGGGACATGAGAGGGGTGGCCTGTGTTGGTAATATTCTCTTTTTTGATGTGGGTGGTGTTTTCACTTTGTGAAGTCATTCATTGTTCTGTATACTTAAAATTTGTGCTCTTCTCTATATGCATGTTATACTTAAAGAGTTTCCTTAAGAAAGAAAGAGAAAGAAAGAAAGAAAGAGAAAGGAAGAAAGAAAGAAAGTAACAGGAAAACAGTCAAAGGACCGTTATACATAAAATGGAACACAAATGCCACATAACCATAAAATATATTTAACCTTGTTATTAATCAGAAAAAAATGCAAATTAAAATACATGATTCCATTTTATGCTGGTATATCAGCAAAAATTTAAAAGTCAGACAATATGGAGTGTTGGAAATGATGTGGATTTACAGAAAATCTCACATACTGCTGGTAAGAATATGTGGTTATACAACCACTTTTGAACAAGTTTGACTTTTTATAGTAATTTTGAGTATGTGCATACTGTGATCCAGTAGTTCATTCCTTCACATATACTTAGAAAATATCTTGTAGATGTACAGCAGGAGACATGACAAGACAGTTTGTAGCAAAATTGTTCATAATTGTAAAAACTGAATCAGTTCCAATTTCCACCTCAAATTACTTGGAAGTATTCTCTGATAAGTAATATCTAGAGCTCTGTGTGATCACGTAATTGATCTCCAAAACTTAATAACACATGAACAAAAGCAAATTATTGAATAATATATAAAGTAATATTCCGGATATGTTAAGTTTAAAAACAGACAAAATTAGCAATCATATTACAGTGTTACACTATAAAGAAAAACAAAATAATGATTTGCAGAATTTTCTGTGAGGGAGTGGGTGGTGGGAGACATGCTAACAAGGAGAGCTAACAGGGGAATTCACAATTATTGTTGATGCTCTATTTCTTAAACTGTGTGATAAGTAGAAGTATGTTTAATTTTATTATGTTTTAAACTGTCTACTTTAAATACACGTTTTACATCAACCATAACAGAAATGCTTATCCTTCCCCCTCTACATGTCCTCAAGTCCATTCTCTACGTCTTCTCTTTATTCCTGTCTGGCCCCTAGGTTCTTCAGAACCCTTTTTTTTAGATTCCATATATATGTGTTAGCATACAGTATTTGTTTTTCTCTTTATGAGTTACTTCACTCTGTATGACAGACTCTAGGTCCATCCACCTCACTACAAATAACTCAGTTTAGTTTCTTTTTATGGCTGAGTAATATTCCATTGTATATATGTGGCAAAGTGAGAGAGTAGCATTGACATATATACACTACCAAATGTAAAATAGATAGCTAGTGGGAAGCAGCTGCATAGCACAGGGAGATCAGCTCGGTGCTTTGTGACCATCTAGAGGGGAGGGATAGGGAGGGTGGAAGGGAGGCGCAAGAGGGAGGAGATATGGGGTTATATGTATACGTATAGCTGATTCACTTTGCTATACAGCAGAAACTAACACACCATTGTAAAGTAATTATACTCCAATAAAGATGTTAAAAAAATTTAAAAAGTAAATAAAATAAAATGTGCCCCCTCAACACACACACACAAAACAATACCAGAAATGAGAAGTGAAAGAAAAAAACTATATCAGTATAACCACATTTGGATTTTTGGCTATGATTTTCTGAACCAAAGCTATCAATTAAAATAAAAAATATTATTTTACAGTTATTTTAGAAAGTGTTCATCTGATATCTTTCAGCTTATGGTCAACACAGTGGAGTGACCAATAGGGTAAATCACCAGGGCTTGTTTACACAACAAAAAATGTGGCTGGTAAAATATTCTCTATGGATGTTTCTGAAACAAGAGACCAGAAACATACAGTGGAAATGAGACCCTTTACTTTTCTTGAGCCAACACAAACAACAATTACAGCTCCGTGTGAGAAAGGTTGTAAGAAAAATTGCTGGGTTTCAGAGGTTCAACCAAGTCAGCAGATTTCTGTAATTGTGGCAGATTGGACCCCAGAAACTTTACAGTCTTCAGCAAAGAATGGCTCTTAGATGTTAAACTGATCCCTGATAAAACAACCCTGGGGTCATGAGAAGGCTGCTCTGCCAATTTTGTTTCACCATGGGACCCACTGACATCTGGCTTAGTTGCGGAAGCTGGAAAACTTCTTTAAAACTCTCTTGACAGTAAAAATGGACATGTGGAAAACATTCTAATCTGTTAATCTTTGGTGTTCCCGAAGAAGGGACATTTGGCTTGATACTTCATGATGATAAATATGAAACCTCCAGATCAAGTTGTAAATAACTTAATGGAATTAGAATAAAGAATAGAATTTTCATTTCCCACATGAACCAAAAGATGGATATCCACCTGCATCAAGCCAATGGCTTAAGACGCCTCCTGGATTCTGTGTTTACACTTGGGCTTTGTAATTTGTCCCCTTCTACATGTGTTCCATTTGGCTGGTGAAAATTAGTGAACAGTAGCAAGTCATTCTTCTTCTTGTCCTCTCCCTCCCCTCTCCTCTCTCTCTCCCCTTTGCCTCTGCTCACTCACTCTCCCGTGCAAGAACTCCCTCTTTTCTTCCCTCCCTCCCATTGCATTAAATATTTCAAATAATATTTGAAATATTATTTGAAATATTATTTCAAATATTTGAAATATTGCATTAAATATTTCAAATATTTCAAATAATCAAAGAAATAAAACAAAAGAACTATTTTTACATATATATTTGCATGTTATCAATAAGTAACTTTTAGGGTCACTGTATAAATGTCTGGCTTCAAGGTCCGTGGAGGGTAGAAGCTGCCTGCATCTTGTTGTGTGCATGAGCCATATAGAACAGCAGTACACTGTAGCCACGATTTGGACTGGGTTTTCCTCCCTTTAGCTTCCATGATGGTTTGGGCTGCCTACCACTCCCCACTTCACCTAGCACATTTCCTTACTTTGAACTGCTATTTCAAGGTTTTTTTATTTGTTTTCTTCACTGTCTTTTGTCTTTTTTTTTTCAAGTTTTTTACTTTCATTAAATCCCTCTTTTCAGCATTAATATATTTTTTTCCAGTGACAAAAATTATCCTAAAAGCCTGGATTGAAACTCATAAAATGAATTAGTGAATAAAGCAAATATGGACAACTACATATAGGTCTACAGAATTTCCCACTAAATCCATGCTACTTAAGAGGTTTGCTCTCCCTGTTTTCAAGCATCTGGTGTGGTCTCTCATTAAAATAAATGTGCAAATACATAAATGAATTCATTAGTTAATTTAAAGTAATAAAGCACAGCTATTGCTTCTAAGCCAACTCATAGTTTTTTTCTGGTTGGTATGGTATGGTATCTTCGCCCCTGAATGGGAGAGAGGAGCATACAGGTTGCAAGCAGGGCCTCTGGAGTCTAAGGTCTAGGTTCCAATGTTGACTTGGGCAAGTTACTTTATTTTCCTATGCCCCATGTTTTCTCATCTGTAAATTTGGGGTGTTCATAGTATTTACTTGTGAGTGATGGTGAGGATTAAATGGATGTAGGTCCCCAGTAGGCACTGGAAGTGTTAGCTTTTCTCAACTTTCCTACTGGCTCCATTCCTCAGCTAACAGTCAGCTTTACCTTCATACCAGAATCGGGAACATCACTCAAGAATTCCACATTTCCACTGGAAACTTGGCTTCTTCTCTCAACCCTGAGTCTAAAATTTAGTTGGGTATTTGAATGTGGCAATATTTCATTATGAAAGAACTTTTCAGTATTCCTTGAAGGAATTCATCCAACATTTATTGAGTACCTTCTGTAGGATACTGTTCTTTGCTAGGGGCTAGACTTGACTGGTTGTTTTTTTACTTTGTTGTGGGTGTATGTGTGTGTGCATGTGTCTGTGAGATGAGTTTAGGTCATTCATTTTCAAATAATCCCCACGTCATGAAGCCGGAATCCATTGTTACTTTATCAAGTACATTGTTAGACATAAGAACTCGTATTCTGCTTAGTCTTCTGTGACTCCATGGTACCCTTAATCATCAAAGTAGATCCAAACCCCTGGCAGGCTGCCCTCGGCCTGCAACCCCAGCCTCATCTCTAGTCCTGCTCCTCTTCATTCCCAAAACTGGAGAATGTATATTCAATGTAATCTCTATCAAGATTCCAGTGGCATTTTTTACAGAAATAGAAAAAAAAAATCTAAAATTTCTATGGAGGCACCAAAGACCCCAATGGCCAAAGCAATCCTTCGAAAGAACAAAGCTGGAGGCTTCATGCTTCCTGATTTCAAGCTATACTATAAAGCTATAGTAATCAAAATAGCATGATACTGGCATAAAAATAGACACATAGACCAATGGAACAGAAATGAGAGTCCAGAATTATACCAGTATACGTCACGTATACTGTCAACTAACATTTGATACGGGAGCCAAGAATACTCAATGGAGAAAAGATAGTTTCTTAAATAAATCATGTTGGGAAAACAGGATAACCACATGCAGAAGAATGAAATTGGACCCTTATTTATACCACTCACAAAAGGTAACTTGAAATGGATTAAACTCTTAAACATAGTACCTGAAACCATAAAACTGCTAGAAGAAAACATAGGGGAAATGCTCCTTCACATTGGTCTTGGCAGTGATTTCCTGGTTATGACATCAAAAGCACAAGCTACAAAAGCAAAAATAAATAAGTGGGACTACATCAACCAAAAATCTTGTGCAGAGCAAAAGAAATAACAAAATGAAAAGATAATATGGAATGGGAGAAAATATTTGTAAATCATCTAGCTGATATGGGATTAATATCCAATATATGTAAAGAAGTCACACAACTCAATAGCAGAAAACAAAGCAACTCAATTTAAAAAAGAGCAAAGGAACTAAATATAATTTTTTTTCCAAAGAAGGGGCTGTACCTCACTAATCATCATGAAAATGCAAATTAAAACTATAATAAGATATAACTTCACACCTTTTAGAATGACTGTCATCAAAAAGACAAGATTTAACAAGTGTTGGAGAGGATGCAGAGAAAAGGGAACGCTTGTGCTCCGTTGGCAGGACTGTAAATTTGTGCAGCCCATATGGAAAACAGTATGGAAAACTCTCAAAAAATTAAAAATGGAACTACTATATGATCTAGCAAAAGATTGGGTGTACATTTGAGGGAAATGAAATCACTATCTCAAAGAGAATCCTGCACCCCTACAATTGCATGTTTATTGTAGCAATATTCACAATAGTCAAGATATGGATAGGACTTGGTGCTTTCACTGCAGGGAGCCCGGATTCAATCCCTGGTCAGAGAACTAAGATCCCACAAACTGGGCATGCAGCCAAAAAAAAAGATATGGAAACAACCTAAGTGTCCATCAACAGATGATAGTATGCATGTGTATGTGTGTTTGTATGTGTAAATGGAATACTATTTAGCTATGAGAAAGATGAAAATCCTGCCATTTGTGACAACTTGAATGAACCTTGAGAGCATTATGCTAAGTGAGATAAGTCAGAGAAAGATAAATTTTGTATGATGTTACTTAATTGTGGAATCTAGAAAAGACAAACTCTGCGAAATGGAGTAGAATGATGGTTACCAGGGGCTGGGGGGCGGGGGGTGGTAGAGGAAATTGGGAGTATTGGTCAAAGGGTACAAACTTCCAGTTACAAGATTAACAAGTTCTGGGAATCATTACACAGCATGGTGATTATAGCTAATAATTGACTTTTCTAAAGTCAAATATCCAGTTACTGAAGAATTAAAAACAAAATCAGAGGCCATCTTTGTTACCAAAAGCAAGTTATTGTATGCCTGACTCACAGTGAGGCCAAACAAACCAAAACTTCAGAGTTTGGAGCAGAGAAAGGTTTATTGCAGGGCCATGCAAGGAGATGGGTGGCTCCTGCCTAAAACAAACAAAACAAAACAAAACAAAAAAACTCCCTAAAGGGTATCAGCAAAGCATTTTTAAAGGCCAGGTGAGGGAGAAGTGTGGTTACTTGTTGCAAACTTCTTGGTGCCGGAATCCTTTGTTCTTGCAGCTGTCCACATAGGTCAGGTCACAATGTTCCTGCAAACCTCCAACAAGACAAATGTTTTTCTCTGTTCTGCAACTTTTTATCTCTATATGAATGGACTCTTAAAAGTCAGAGCCCTGAGAACAGGCTATCCTGTATATTTCAGGCTACAGGCAACATTCTTTTACATAAGGTACAGAGCCAGCATGACTAAGCACAGGCCACAAAGCACAAAGGTTAAAGTACAAGAAACAGATCTAATATGGAGCCAGATTTGTTCTTCCCTTATTACAATTTCATAGGGTTCCATCAAACCTTGTCTGGTTTTGAATCATGTTTATAAATATGTGGTTGGTGAAAGGGACAAAAACTTGAATAAAATTAGACTTAAGTGTTTTCTATGAATTTCAGTTGTCTGGCATTTGTCTGTGGTAAAGTGAAAATGAATTATTTGTATACATGCATGATTCAGTTTAGAGCTAAGTACCAACTTGAAAATAGTATTTGGGGTTTTACATATATTGAAGTAAATAGCTAGCACTTTTTTGCATAGATAACTGTATTGTACTGTGCTTCTTTTTGTGTAAGGTTTTGGATTTCTCTCATCCTTAGTGAGATATGATGCCTGGAAGCGTTCCTCCTTGTACAGCCTCTAATATATCTGTGTCTTAGAGAAACACGCATGCGTCTGTGAGATGGCTCACCAACTTTGATGTAAATCCCTCCTAGACACGTGAGGTGATGTGAGTAATTGATACAAGATTAGGTACTGGCCTGAAATACTGAGCAAGAACAGACATACTTCTATTAAGAAATGAATAGTGGGCTTCCTTGGTGGCGCAGTGGTTGACAGTCCGCCTGCCGATGCAGGGGACACAGGTTCGTGCCCCGGTCTGGGAAGATCCCACGTGCAGTGGAGCAGCTGGACCCGTGAGCCATGGCCACTGAGCCTGCGCGTCCGGAGCCTGTGCTCCGCAATGGGAGGGGCCCCAACAGTGAGAGGCCCGCGTACCGCAAAAAAAAAGAAATGCAATAGTACTTACAGACGTCCTGTAGACACTAGCCATAATGAAAGTGAAAATTTCTAAATTAAACAGTTGTTGCGTGGTGTAGCTGAAATACACATACACACATAGATAGCTAATATAGATATGCCTGTCTCTACATATATTTATATATAGCTATCTTAAATGTATTCAATACTGTAGCAGACTGAAATTTTAAAAGAATATATACGGATATATATATATTCTTTTTTTTTTTTTTTTTTTTGCGGTACGCGGGCCTCTCACTGTTGTGGCCTCTCCCGTTGCGGAGCACAGGCTCCGGACGTGCAGGCTCAGCGGCCATGGCTCACGGGCCCAGCCGCTCTGCGGCATGTGGGATCTTCCCAGACCGGGGCACGAACCCGTGTCCCCTGCATCGGCAGGTGGACTCTCAACCACTGCGCCACCAGGGAAGCCCTATATATTCTTATATAGAGAAGACATACATACATCATAATGCTATCTTAAAAATCCATTCTATCAAGCATCTAGAATTATTTATAATACCACATCTTACTTTTATTTGTGTCCCCCATGATGAGTTGTCCATAGAAATCACTTAATAAATATGTTTTAATAAATAGTGACTGATTTGGGATAATTCTCCCAGACTGTGCTACACACAGGGGGGATCCAGAGTTATGTCAGGGCTAACGTTAAACATCAGCAAACAGGAGACTGATATTAATGAGTTTAGTCACTGGTGTTGTTTTTAGTTGTTTTTTAAGGACTGCTCCCCAACTCCATACTCTGTAGAATCATCCTACTCCTCAAGGCCAAGTTCAGATGTCATTTCCTCTATGAAACCTGCTCTGATTAACCCAGCCTGAGATAATTTCCGTCCTTCTTGAACTCATACAACTTTTTCCTAATTGACCTAAATTAGTACTTTTCACAGTCTCTCTTTTATTTTAAGTATTCACCTATACATCATGTCTTTTCTACTAGATCATAAGTCTTTTCAGTCAGACTGTATCTTACATATATTGGCACACTAAGCCTTTTGAGAGTAAATAATTAGTCAATAGTGGCTGATTTCCTGATTTATTCTTTGACTTACATAAAACTGAATGTGCTTCTAAGAGCTATATCCTTCCATAGTAATTTTGACAGCAGAGGAGGTCTCCCTGTAAAATTAGAACTTGTTCAACTAGTAGATATTTATGAAATTCATATAGTCCAATGAGAAACTCAAATCTTCTGTAATAAATACAGGAGACTTTTGTTCAAGTAAACATATTTTATTTGACAAGAAAGCATTAAAATGACCCCAATGGGGCTTCCCTTATGGCGCAGCGGTTAAGAATCCACCTGCCACTGCAGGTGACACGGGTTCGATCCCTGGTCCGGGAAGATCCCACATGCCGTGGAGCAGCTAAGCCTGAGGGCCACAACTACTGAGCCTGCTCTCTGTAGCCCATGAGCCACAACTACTGAAGCCCACAAGCCTAGAGCCCGTGCTCCGCAACAAGAGAGGCCACCACAATGAGAAGCCCACACACCACAACGAAGAGTAACCCCCGCTCACCGCAACTAGAGAAAGCCCGTGCACAGCAACAAAGACCCAACACAGCCAAACATAAATTAATTAATTAAATAATAAAAAAAGATGACCCCAATGAATTTGTCAATTACTTCATATGAACTTTGGCTCAGAACGTGCTCCCTTGTCAGTTGTGGTTTACTAATTCAACACATTGTGGCCTGTCAAACAGCAGAGAGTTTTGAGATAAGAAAGTTCAACACACAAAGATATTTTCTATTCTATTCCTATCATTGAAAAAATGCTGATGGGTCTCCAAACGGACACACTGGTTATACTGACCAGATGGAAGATCAGTCCACACCATCTGGCCCTGCCATGTGTCTGCTGTTATGTTTTCACGTTGCCTCCCTGGGTCCCTCTATTCCAGTCCTAATGGTCCCCTCCTACTCTCTAAACATACCAGCAACCTCCCTGTTCAAGACATCTGCTCTGACCTTGTTTATTTTTCATTAAACACTATAATACTATAACACTATTATTTCCGATAAATTCTTAGTTCACTTTCCTGCTTCATGCAGGTTTCTGTTCAAATACCTCTTAGCAGAACATTGTTCATGGAAAGAATGACCGAAACGAGCATCTCTGCCCTTGCTTTCCTGCATTCTTGTTGTTTGACCATCACAGGTGATTGCCTTCTCCACCACACAGCTGGCTCCACGAGAGCCCAGATTTTGTAGGTGTTATTTTCCATTACTGTATACCTGGCACCCAGAAAAACGTAAGAACTCAGCAAATATCTGTTCAGTGATAGAGTGAGCAGTTGTCACTACCAAGCATTAAATCATGTTTTAAATCCCCTGAAAACAAAGACAAAAAGAGATGCATGAGAGCTTAACACTCATTAAACTTTTTATAGTATTGAACTTTAAATGGAAGATGTTGAATGGCTTCTAAAAAAAGGTATCTAGAGACTATTTATTATTTGGTCTGCTCACAGCCACATCTCCCTTCATCTAGGAAACTATCCCCTCATCACTCCAACCATGGGGTTCTTTGGGAGGGCCTAGAAATCACAGCATTTTCACCCACACCCCCCTCCCCTCCTGGGTGTGAACCAGCTTCAGTAACTGGTCCAGGGATGGAAATGTGACTCAAGGAAGGTCAGTAAATTTTCCTCTCCCAAGAATTTTCTGGCTGGAGCTCATGAAAAAGTGCTCACTTTTCTTATATTAGACCCTGTAACTTTTGGTATAGTAGACGTGAAAGAATATAGCCAACACAGTGAGAAAAGAAATGAAGGGGGAGGAGAGACAGAGACAGGGACAGAGAGAGACAGAGAGAAAGAGAGAAGGAGAGAGAAAGGGGGAAAAGGGAAGGGAAGGGAAGGGAAGGGGAGAGAGGAAGGAAGAAAAATAGTGTTGGAGTCCTTGGTCTAGTTTTTCCCAAGATCAGCTCCACCAAACTCTTTCCACTTAACCCAAAAATGTTCCCTCTTTTTTTCCCTCAAATATTTCAGCCTAGTCATCCTGACTAATACATGATACAATATAGTAAAATTAGGGGACAATATCTTCAGCAGGTGTTTTTAGAATAAATGTGGGGGAAGACATCTATTTTTTTAATGTTTTATACTGACTGCCAATAAAAGACAAGAGAATAACCTTAAAATGGGATTCAGGGAAGCTATCTCTGCAACAGTCTGAGCTAATGAGATCCAGGTATCTGTTTTTCTGGTGAGCTAGATTGACATAAAGATAGAACTGAAATACTTAGAAAAGGATGGACGTATATTTCTTAAGGTGTCTTAATATTCTCTCAGTATGCCTCTGACAAAAGCTAGGTAGAAGCAAATTCATGATTAAACTCCATGAAAGGGATGCCAGAATTTGTCAAGGTCCAGCCAGAAAGCCGGCTACATATAAGCAATGGAATATAGATAATTGGTTATACGGGCAAAGGGAGAAAGCTACAATTGAACAGCAGACAATGAGGTAACCGGGAGATAAGCAGGGCCTGGATTAGGGCAGGGCAAGCCAGGCACCTAGGATACAAAATTTAGGAGGCATTCATGTTCCGGTGCTGACCTTGTTCTGCCCAACCCTGAGAGTGTCTCCTAAAATCTTGCTCCCTGGGTGCCTCACTTCTAAGGAGGCACTCCTGAGATTAGCAACAGCAAGGGGACCACCACTGGCACCGCACTGAGGCCCCCAGGCTGGATGGACAATGAAAGAGGAAAGGAAGAGAAAGGAAGAGGACAGTGTTACTGGAGCCCATCATCCAGAGTCACCAGGAGGAAGTTGGAACCATGGTCATCAGGGGCCTTTGGAGCACAGAGGTACCACCTGAAGCAGTCAGAGAGGGGATGCTATTCTTCTCCATCCAATGGAGCCTTCTGTTTGAACCCAGCAGGAGTCCAGCAGACATGGGAGCTTGGGGATGCAACCTGCAGGGATCAGTCTCCTGTGATAAGATGCACAACAGCGATGGACAAGCAAGACCTCTGGGAGCAAACAGCTTGACTGTCACAAGGCTGTGTCCTTTGGAGAACACAGGTGCAGATGGCACTTTTCTTGTTCTGTTGGGAAAGCTGAGAAGCCTAACTTGTATTCTTGCCCAGAGAAGATATTTGGCCAACCTGTTTTGGTTTTGTTTTTTTTTTTCATGATTGATATTTGGTATATTTTCCTGTATATCTTATAAGTGATTTTTTTTTTCTCTGAATGTTATCTTGCCAGTGAGGGAAATAGCTTTTGAATTGGACTCAGATCTCAAGATTTCCATCTGTTTTTCTACTTTCATTCTTAACGAATGGTGGCATTGAATTTTAGGTGCTTAGAAGTATTAAAGTTAAAAAAAATCCTAAAATATGTTACAGGTCATGTGGAAGCTTTTATATGTCTATGGTATTTGGCAGCCTGGCCACAAATACCAAGTATGTGTGGGTTTGGCACCTTTAAGGAGAATCTTCAACAAGTGTTTTTCTTTTAAAACTGTGTTTTATATGACTTTTTCTTGGCTATTAGCACTGGACATCCCAGTTGGATGCCATCTGGAGGCTTATGGCATGTGGCCTTCCCAAGAAGTCACTGTCTTGCTTAGAATTTTCCTGTCATATGTTCCAAGGAACGGACCTACAGCAGTGATGTGTTGTCTCAACTACAATAGCAGAAGCCCTTAATTTTATTTTTATTTGGCTATGTTTATAGCTGTATGACAGAATTAGATGTTATTGAACAAGCTACATTCAACATGCATTTGTGGAAAGCCTTAGGATTGGATAAAACCCTAGGAACAATCAAAGTCAATAAGCTTCAGTCACCATAGAAGAGATTCCTTCTACAACCTTTAGATGGTCTTTTAATACCTTCAGTGGCAGGGAGATCATTATCTTGAGAGTGAGCTCATTTAAGTTTGGGGAGCTTTGAAAGGCTAGAGAGTTATTTCTCATATCAACCAAAATCTACCTCTGCCTATATTCCTCTAGAATTATACAGAATATGTCTATTTTTTTGCCCATGTAATGATCTTGAACTATGTAACTATAACCGTCATCTACCTCTGAATTTTTACCCAAGATAAATACTCACAAATGCCTCAAACACTGGTTGTATCATGTTTTCCAGATATGTTGGTTGGCTCCAAACCTCCTTCATCTCCTATATATTTAACTGTAATTATACCTACTTTTGTTTTCTCAACTTTTTGAATAACTGGCTTTAACTGGGGAGAAATCCATTCTTGATTTCACGTGTACTCAGCTTTTTCTCTTTTTTCAAGTTGTATTCACTGCTTAGAAAAATTAATACCATTGCTACCATAACTATCTTGTGAGATATTTTGATCATGGTGGCTCTAGCGTAAGCAAGATCCTTGGTAACTCATTTAGAAATCAAGTTGAACTTGAGCTATTGAAAATGAACAATAAAGAGGTGGGTGGTACTACTTAGTGACATAATATTACAAAATATTTTAAACCCTATTATCCATGTAAATATATGACAATGTCCAGTTTAATGAATCTGTCCATTTAAATGCCCCCAAATGAATATCTCCTAATAAATGGCTGAATACATTCATCAGCTTACTGTTAATCAGCTCAGTCATTTCTTATTTAAAATAGTGTCTCAAGTTTCTCCTGCACACATTTTCCTCTCGTTCCTACAGGAGAGCTAAGTTTGATGGGAGCTGAAGTATCATCCTGCCATGGGGCAAGGGTCACCTGGTCTGATGGCATCTTAGTCCTCCCTTGTTGCCCTGAGATGGAGTTCTCTAGCTTGTTTATCCTTTGTCCTTGTGATGGTACTGTGACCATGGTCTGTGGATGTTGGCCTATTCTCTGAACCTTCCTGGTCATGATCCTAGTTCCTTCCTGCCCACCAGTGATCTCTCAGCCCCACCGGGGAAAACGAGAAATTGTTGTATGCTTTCTATGCCAGGTGTGAGTGCCCTATTGTCTTTCCAGCTGCCTTGAGTCTCACTTGCCAGGCACCTCACTTAGCCTTTGCTGCCCTGGCATCCCACAGCTGGATGGGAGATTCTTGAGTCTTGTAATCCCCCTCCAGCCCACCCTTTTGGAAGCAGAACCAGTCCCTGCTGCTCTGGGGCTCCTCTAAATGTGTCTGGGATTTCTGTCACACATTACCCACAACCACATCCCTGGTACTCAGCAGAGAGGAGGAGCCTTGGACTCTTCTCAGGGTCCCAGAAAGCACATGGTTATATCTTTTAAAATTATTTTACTGCCCCATGGAGACCAATACTTTGAGTTATAAGAATACTGAATCATGAGTTTGAGCATTACCAATCCATGAGATCATCCCCAAAGCAGACAAGCAAGTGGAAATGGGTATGTAATGAAAGATTTAAAAAGGAATTAAAGTTAGTTTGGAACAATCACGAAGGCTTTAAGAAACATTATGTATTAAATATCTAGTTTTCTCTATCTATGATGATTTTCAAGAAAGCAGCTTCTACCTTCCGCTAGAGTTGATGATTCCCATTCATGGAGCACCCTCCACTTAGCTATTAAGCTAGAAATCACAGGGCTTCTGTTAACGACACCTCATATATATGTATATGCGTATATATATATATATATATATGTGTGTGTGTGTGTATATATATATACATATATATATAACTGAATATATATATATATATTTTCAGATTCTTTTCCCTTATAGGGTATTACAAAATATTGAGTAGAGTTCCCTGTGCTGTACAGTAGGTCCTTGTTGTTTACTTTATACATAGTCGTGTGTATCTGCTAATCCCAAACTCCTAATTTATCCCCCCTTTCCCCTTTGGTAACCATAGTTTGTTTTCTATGTCTATGGGTCTGTTTCTGTTTTGTAAATAAGTTTATTTGTATCATCTTTTTAGATTCCACATATAAGTGATATCATATGATATTTGTCTTTCTTTGACTTACTTTACTTTGTATGCTATCTACTATTAGTCTTCATTTATTTAGATACCATTTTATCTCATAAATTTATCTCAAATTTATTCCTTAACAAAAAACCTTTTTTGTTTTTTACATTTCTGCTTCACTTTAAATACTCACCACCATTGACTGGATGCATTGCACTAATTTTCTGACTAGTATTTCTACTTAGATATTTCTCAACCTTTTATCCTTCTCAGTTATTGCTCCCTTGCTACTGAAATCTGCTTGAAACAAAATGCTGATGATGGCACGATTATTCATCAACTTTAAGTAGGTCTTTATTTTCTAGAGAATAAAGTTTAGCTTGTACAGAAAGGCATCCAAGGCCTCTCATGATTAGGAGCTGTACTCCATCCACACCCCAACACTCCCTACAATAAAAGTCTCATTAAAATCTCAGTGTACCCTTGGCCTGTTCATCATCTGTATATTTTCTCAAGCTGTTCCCTCCCTGTAGAATATCCCTTCCATCACCATCCCCCACTTGTCAACATCCTTCAAGGCCCAATTCAGAGCCAAACTAGTCATCAAACTTTTAACCGTACCCCACCCAACCTTGCTTCATGATGAAATATAGAAACCATCTCACTGATGTGTCTGACAGCTTCGTTTATAATTTTCATAATAGCTACCACTCTCTACTTTGCATTGTAGTTCTTTGTATTTATGAATATCTGGTCTGCCAGGTCATTAACTTAATGATGTGTTAGTTACTACTCTTTGTTTCCAAGCAACAGTGGCCAACTCAAGCTACCTTAAGCAAAAAAGAGACTGTATTATGAGGATATAGGGGTGTGTCACGAAAACCTCTTAAAGGAACAAGACAAGCAAAGAGCAGAGATTTGGAAGCCTTCCCATTTGATTCTGAATCTCAGCTCTCACCACTTAGCCAATATGTGTCACTATGTGTGGTCATAGTAAACATTCTGTGGCTCAAGTTTCTCACATATAAAATGAGGATGATAATAATAGTATGTACTTCCTAGGATTACTACATGGTTTACTTGGCACAGCTCTCATTAAATGTTATTTCAGAAACAAAGGTGGGGCTTTTCGGGAAAGACTACTGCCTTGCATTTGTGGTACTAGCATTTGCTTGGGATTCCAAATAATTTGATTTGGGGAGAGAAGAGGAGCCTCACCGAACTTCTTTGTGGTTATCATTTAATGCTTTGGGGTCCTTTATTTGGCACGGAGATTGGTAAAGTGAGTAATACACTATTTTTGGAAAATAAACCTGGACAATTTTAAAATGTTAAGCTTGGACACAATATTTAACCCTGGACCTGCACCTTAAAAACCAGCAGAGTAATAGAATGTTCTGTTGCCTGGGTGCCCATTGAAATTTATAAGGAATTCCAGAAGATACTTGAGTGTGGGCAGGTCTGTTAAGGCAGTCTGGTGACCTGGGAGGCCCAGAGCCCCTTTCAGGTTTCCTATGAGGTGAAAACTTGTCCTAATGACACTAAGATAGTGTCCCTTTTTACCATTCTCAAATAAACCGTGGATTTTCTAATGAGAGAAAAGCAGACGCCCATGAGAATCTAGATGTCTTAATAAAGATGACTATACACACACACACACACACACACACACACACACACACACACAAAACAAAAACAAAAAAACAGAGGTGGGGAGGAAATGAAGCTGGATCTCAGGAAGAACCAAAAAGCTGCCTGGAATTCAGGTGGCATTTCTCTAATTCGAATGTTTTATTCCACCCCCTCCTACAGACCAAATTACTCTGCTGCTTGTCGTCCATGGAAAAAATTGCTTGTCCATAGCTCATGTGCTGTACATCTCACCTCTTAGAAAGACAGAATCTGTCTTTGTCTCTGTGCCACATTCTGGGGGAGGAGCCTGTGATTGACTCAATTTTGGTTCCAACAGCTGCCGCCAAGATTAACAAAGAGTCACTGAGCAAACAAACAAACAGGTGCCATAAACTTATCTTTATGGCATTTCCAAGAGAAGAAGGTTTAGGGAGCAAAGTAGGTAGTGATCCACTGACATGGCTCATTGATTTTGCTATCCTCAGAGCATCGTTCTGTGTCTCCAGTTGGATTGGATCAAGTTCAGTTCGCACCATGTGTAGTCATACTTGCACTCAGGCCTTGATCCTTCAATTGTTCTTCAAAATATTTGAATTTGTTCAATTACACTTTCAAAAACATTTGAATAGTAACTTGTTCTGTTCTAGGTATTATGCCGTATACTGAGGGTATCATGGAGTGAGGTAGCGTGAAGTTCTTGACCTCATGATGCTAATGTATATTGCTTGCTGCTTTGACTTAAAAAAGAAAATAAAAAGGTGTAATCTTTCCATTATCACAAGCCCTGCCTGGTTTGTGAGTATTGATAACGCTGTTAGTTCTTTGTCAGCACCACTGTGTTTTCAATTCCTTTTTTTTTTCTCTCTCTTAACGTTCTTTTTTCTTTTCTGAACATTTAGTTATATTTTCACAATATTAGGCAGACCTCCCACTAACATCCATTTTGGAACTGGAAATTATTTATCTCCTACCAGTGCAACTCCAGAAGCATAAAGGCCTGAATTCTAGACCCGTCTCCACCGCCAAAGACCTCTGCGACTTTGGGGAAATCCCTAAGAGCTCTGGGGCTTAGCTCCTTCCCTTTAAACCAGAATCAATCCACTAATCAATTCATCGTATAAGGGATTTTGACTAAAATACACGGTGACTTCTACCTTTATAGGTGCAAAATCTTTAATGTTTACACAGTGTTAGTTATCCATCTGTGTCCCATTTTCTTCCCCCTCACTTTGTTACCATTGTCTCCATTCATCACTTTTTCTGCACACGTTGAGAGCATCATGGGAGCGGGGTAAGGCTGGGTCTACGAGGAGCTGGAATGAGATGGTCAACTCTTTCCAGGACTCTCAGCCGATGAACTCAGTTACTGTGTTTCTGAGAAGATTGACAGTTGATTTTCCTTGGAAGCTTTGGGGTCACTGTTCCTTTAAGACTCTCTGGCACTCTGTCTGTCCTCTCCTTTTGCCCTACCTCATGGCACAGTTTTATCTATTAATTTCCTGGCTCAGCTCTATGTTTCTGCCCTAACCTCAAACTCATCCCCACCTCCCTAAGGCTTTTTTGGCTAATTTTCTCCTCTAGTGCAGCCTCATTCTTTACCCCTATTCAGTGAGCCCTATCCTTCATGGCTGCCAACTCACCTGTCTCTCCATTTGCATACTTCCACACTGAAATCTGCCCCAATGCTCTTCTTCATTTGTCACACACACATCCTCCGTCTGCCTCTATATCCTTGTCATATACTTGTGAAAGCCAAGACTTCTCACATGTTATGTACCAAGCTATGGGATATGCGCTTTCCGTGGAACATCACATTGTATCCTGAACAAGCCCGTGAATCAGTACTATTAAATTCATTTTACAGCTGGGGGAACAGAGAGGTAAAGTAACATCCTCCAGATCGCACAGCTAACAGGTGGCAGAGCAGGTTCAAGCAGAAGTCTGTCTCCTGAAACTGATCTTGAAAGCACAAGGCTGTAGGTTCTCTGTTTGTTTTTGAATCTATTGCCACCTCACTCCTGTTCTATCTCTGCTGAAACGACCCATTTCAACCTTTGTCAATGGCATGAATCCAATAAATTTTCTCTGGTCTCATTTTCTTTAACTACCTTCAGCATTCATCACTGTGGTATATTTAGGGAAATTTCTACCCTGTCTTATGACACTGAACTTCCCCCTGCACTAATTCATCTCCCTTCTCCTAATTCCGAAAAGTGAGTGTTCACTAAATACCAGGATTTGAATCTCTGCTCTTCTTTTCTAGACAAGTTCCTTCAGAGAACTCAGAAATGAAATAAATCAAGATGAAATTACTTTTTTCTTATTTTTAATTGCTCTAAGAGATAACCGACTGTCTAAAGGAAAAAAAGTGGCAAGGTATTGTGAGTTTACACATGGAAAAGTAAAAGGTAGGGAAACAGTAACACCAGGGATGGGTGGAAGGAATTGAGAATATATTGTATGTAATACTGTAAGATCCTTCCCTCCATGTGGCATAGATATTTGAAAGTAGGCTATTATTAATTAAATAATATTAATTTAATTGTATTAAGTTATACTATAAAGCGTAGGGTAAAATACTCAACAACTTAAAGAAGAGGTAGAAATATTAAGGAAGAGATAAAATAGAGTCATAAAAAATGCTCAATTAACAAAAGATAGAAAAAGAAGAAAAACAAAGCATAGAACAAATAGAGCATATAGAAAATAGCTAGCAGATTTTAATCCAACCATATCAGTTAGTGTATTAGTTCTACTTGGCTATGCTGATATAGCAGACCCTGAACCCCCCAACATAAATAATGGCTCAAACACAGGGATGTTTGTTCCTCACTCATTAGATGGTCCACTGCACGTGTTCCTGGCAGCGGGCATCTTTCCTCCAGGTGTTCGCTCAGAGACGTGGCTCTTTCCATTTTGTGGCTACACCATTCCCTCAGGCCTATTGTCATGGGCATTTGACTATTAAAAAGGAAGAAGACACGTAGTTTCTGAAAGGACTTGTTCTGGAAATGGCCTGCATCACTTTGCTCTCATGCCATTGGCTAACCCACATCAGGCAGCCTCACCTACACAGAAGGGCAGTTAGGTAATGTTGTCTAGCTGAGTCCCAGAAGAAGAGGAGACAGATTTTTTTGGTGAAAAGCCAGTACTGTCTGCTACAGATGAACCGCTAAACTGAAAGGTTAGAGATCTTCAAACTTTATTATCCATAAAAGTCACCTTGGAGTTTGAAACAATTGCATATACTTGGGCTTTACAAGAAAAAAATTCAGATTTTTGGGTAAGGCACAGAAATCTGTATTTTCTTTTGTGCCAGTAGATTGGAGAGCATGGATGGTAACTGAAGGAGTGCCCGTGGGAGCCAGTGACATCCACTCACACACAGAAAAGAGGAGCTGATTCTGAGAGGAGTCATCTGTAGGGTTTGGATTGAACCCAGGAAATGAGAAAATAGAGCCTGAGGTCGGTCAGTGTACTTTGGGGTGTTGTCCTGGCAGAAGAAGGAAATGATTGAGAAAGAAGGGTACACATTTATTAATATGGCTCCTTTGTACTAATTACAAGTGGTATATATTTATTACAGATAGTTGTTAACAATCTGGAAATAAAAATGACTTATAGCAAATATAGTTACTCTCCTCTTTTATCTTCCATTTTCTTATCAGCATTTTTCCATACCATTATATATTCTTCAAAACCATTTAATTGTCTCATAACTGTCTTACATAACTTATTAACTATTCCCCTATGGTTGTACATTTCATTTACAGGCTTTTTTCTCACTGTTACAAATAATAATACAAAGAATAGTCATCCTTGAACATAAGTCTATATTAACATTTCTGGCTATTTTCTTGGGATAGCTTCCTAGAAATACAACCATTGGGAAAACAATCCTTTACTTTCTCAATTTCTTGATAATGTTGAGTTGTGTAGAAACTTCTTCAGAGAGTTGAAGAAAGTATGATGAGAAAATTGAGTTTTTGTTGTTGTTGTTTTCAGTCTCCTTTTAAAATTTTAATTTAATTTTTATTTTAAATTAGAGTATACTTGATTTATAATATTGTGTTAGTTTCAGGTATACAGCAAAGTGATTCAGTTATACATATACATATATCCATTCTTTTTCAGATTCTTTTCCCATGTAGGTTATTACAGAATATTGAGCAGAGTTCCCTGTACTATACAGTAGGTCCTTGTTGGTTATCTATTTTATATATAGTAGTGTGTATATGTTAATCCCAAACTCCTAATATACCCCCCCCCGCCACTTTTCCTCTTTGGTAACCATAAATTTGCTATTGAAGTCTGAGAGCCTATTCCTGTTTTGTAAATAAGTTCATTTGTATCATTGTTTAGATTCCACATGTAAGTAATATCATATGATATTTGGCTTTCTCTGACTTACTTCACTTAGTATGATAATCTGTAGGTCCATGCATGTTGCTGCAAGTGGCATTATTTCATTCTTTTTATGGCTGAATAGTATTCCATTGTATATACGTACCACGTCTTCAGAAAATGAAGTCTTTTGATCTGTCAATGGCTCTCTTCCTAATTCACACCCTTCCCCCTGGAGTTGTTATAAGGATTTAATGCAACCAGGTGTGTAAAGTGTTTAGTAATGCAGCTGGCATTTAATTATTAGCACATAGTCAGTTAACTATTAATACTGAACAGTAGCACACAAATGTTATACCTGTTAAACTCTGTCTCATACTAACTGTGTGAAGCATGGACTGTCACTTCCCTTTTCTAAGCCTCAGTTTCCTCATCAGTAAATGAGCATGAATTACTGCCCACTTACCATGATTTTGTGGAGTTTTCTCATATGTGAAGTATGTGGTGCCGTATCTGTGATATAATAAGCCTTCAATCAATGTTCACTAATAGTATTTATTATTTCTCAGTCTACTGAAATTGAGAACTTTCTTATGTTTTTCCATTTCCTTATTTCCTTCTATGTACACACCCCCATTTCTATCTCAGTTTGAAATATACTACATGAAAGTACAAATATAATCTATCTCATTATGTGTGGTAAGGCAGGGAGGAGTGAAACGTGCAGGAAACCTTTTTCAAAGACAAGAGATGGTCTATGAAAGCGTTAATAATCCATCACGTTAGCTTACTCACCCCCAACAGCAAGGTATCATGATTTACATACCAATTTTGGTGTATAACTTCAGTGTATGGAAACACTGGGCTTTATTCATGCATGCCAATGGTTCACTATCTGTGGTTTATAAAGCATGGTATGTTCACAGTACACATGAATGGCAAGTAGTTGGTACCAAAACTCCATATATGGTAATTCTTTAGAGTGCTGGGTGAGTAGCATCTCAGAGCAAGATCTGGGCTCCCTGGAAAGAGTGCTGTGACCCACTAGTGACACTGGTCTGGCTGCTGGGGGAGAAGTAGCGCATCACATGTGGATAATTACAATCCTCTGTTGGAGGGAATATTAGCTGTGAGGAACAAGTTGAAGGGAAAAATATTAGAAAAATGAGTATATTTGTAATATTTTATCCTACATGAATATTTGTCTTTTTCCTCATGAGTAACTTAAATCCCCACAATGAGTAATTTCCCTGTCAGAGATTCACTTGTTATTTTAATTCAAATGTAACATTATTACAGATTTCTAAAGAAAAATTTGGTCTTGGCAAAAAAAGTAGACATCATTTCAAAAAATAACATTGCCAAAATTCTTCTATATGTTCCTTAATACTTTACTAACTTCAATATGTAAAATTGTAGATTTCATTAAATATTTTGAAATCAGACATATATGGAAGATTATATGTTTTGGAAAATGATTTCTTTGACTCCTCTTCTTATCATATTTCTCAGTTTTGTTTGGAGAATAAGTTCTTGCAGCATGAGAAAAAGTCGAAATGATACTTTCAGTTATTGTATCAGCATGATCTGGGCATCCAAGCACTATGCAAAATTAACAAAGTTAACTCTCCTCATAGCTCACCTGAGATTGTAGTACAGAGTGATAATGCTCGTGTTATATCTACAGCTAATTTGCAATTTTCCAGAAGAAGTGGTCACTCATATTTTATCCATTTTCCTCAGCCTTAAGTCCAAGTATACGTCTGGGAGCTCAAGCAGATGGAGCCCATAACCGCACTCACCAGGCTTTTCATAACCTGGGTCACTGTGTTAATAGCTTTGGTCATGAGCTTTGAGGGAAGTGGAAGCCAAAGTCACCTCCACCCTTTGAGTTACGTATTCGTTTCATTTTAGGGAGAATTAGCTCCCTGAGTTCTAGAGAGGATCGTTTCTCATTTGGCAATAGTGAACTATTTCTCAGTGACAGACAAAATGTATAGTAATATTAATTTCTAACACTAATCTCCATGAGCTACAGAGCTTTGTATGTATTCCAAGTCCCTGGCACATAGAACATGCTCAATAAACATGTTCAAATCAAAGGAAGAATAATAAAAAATATACTGATTACATTGAACCACAGATGATGCGCTACGCACCATTAGTAAAAGTTTCCTTATTTTAAAGGTAACACAATATTTATTTGCATAATATAAAGCTATTTACTTACGTATTTGCTGTTTCTGGGTTGGAGCACAGTGGCAGTTCAATGCTTGACTTTAACTTGGTGGATTTTGGTGTTACATCGCCATCTTGTGGTTATTAATCTGAAGATATTTCCTTCAAAACAAAACCCAAATGCTTTGTTTTGCAACGTACTGTATGGTGCAGAAAACCATTTGTGCTTGTGTGTTTACACACACACACACACACACACACACACACACACACACACACACACAGACGCCAGGAATCTGACCATCTGAAAAGCAGTGTTTTAGATTTGGAGACATGGGAAAGGAAATATCTAAGACTAATCTTTTAATGCAGTCTCTTGCATGATAAAATAAGCTATGCAACCCATCTACTATTATCAAATACATGAGGATATTATAGCAATGCATTTTCTATAATACTATGATTTCAGTAGCAAAGTAAAAACATGTTTCCTCTATTTACCATAAACAACAGAGAAGAAATAATGTTTTTCTTCCTGCTCTGTTAAGAACTTGTTTACATCATAATATGTACCGTTTCTAATGGAATAGGGAAGTCGAGGTAAAGAAAACATACACAGTGAAATCAAATTTTCTTAGATGACTATGACTAGAAATTTACAAAGCAGCTTGTTCCAAAATAAAGTTATCTAACTTAGTGTATGGGTAACACTATCCATTGAGAAGATATGTATTTCTGGGGAACAGAATTGCACATTTGATAGAGGACAAAATTGAGAGGATATTATGTAGAAAGTTCTATTTTTAAAGTACTGTGATTTCTTTTTTGGAAGAGAGACTTTAAAAGGAACACATATCTTAATATTCTCCTTCACAGCTAAGGTATACTTTAATAAACTCTCTTTAAATTTGCTTATTGAAATTTTAAAGCCACATACTGCTCTTAGAATTGATTCAATTGATTTGTGACTAGCACTCACAGAAATATAATCTGTTCCAGAGCAAATGTGATGGTAGGAAAGAGGGAAGGACCATTTTCCAGGGAGGCTTTCACCCAGATCACGTCTGCCTTTACGAAATTATGCACACTTAAATCCTAGAAAGATCAGTTAGTTGCAAAATAAATTGTTGGTCAATAAACTCAGTCGTAGGTTTATTTATTCTCATTTTCATTTATTTACTGTCATTCTACGACAGGCTACAGTTTGCAGAAACCTTTCTTTTTCTTTTTCTAATTATATATGTAATTACATTCATTGTGGGGCCATTAGAAAACAAGACAAACAGAATTAAAATAAAATGAATTACCTAGAGTCACACACCCAGTGATCACTGCTGTTGGCATTTTGGTATATCATCCAAATTCTACCTTTTTTTTTTTTAGAAAATGGGATTATGGTTCCATACACCATGATAATGTCCTGTAATCTGTTTCTTTCCCTTAACTATGCATTTACATAGCATTTATCATTCCATTTTATAGCTACACCTTAATTAATTTAAATTAGTCCCCATTACAGACATTTGGCTGGTTTTCAAATTTTTATTCATATAAAACATACTGTAATGAATCTATATATAAGGGGTGTGTTTCATGTGTGACACACATACACTCACCTATATATATCTGTTTTTATTTCTTACCTAATTATTTACTTAGAATTTGTGAAATATTCCTAGGAAGTACTTTTTTGATAGAAATTTCTAGGATAATGGATATTGGCAATTAAGACTAATTACTAGTTAATTGCTCAACAGAAAAAATGTTCCAGGTTATTTTCCTACCAGTTTAAGTTTTCTTGTTTACCTTCAGTTCCAACAACACCTCCTTTTTGTCATTGATGTTTATCAAAGTCTAATGCACATACAGAAAATTGCACTAATCATAAGCCCTCGTGGTAGACTGAAGCCATCTTTCACCTCTCATGCTGGTACTGCTGACATTCACTACCTCATACTTTTTGGGGTGTTCTTTCAAAAACAGGTTTTCTTGAAAAGTTGATCTGTCCTGATTAACTCTTTGCTGCCTCAGGGTACAGAGCATCTCTAAATGAAAGCTCACTCATACCCACAGTTGATAAAGTCGGAGATGGATGGATTAAGTGTGGGAACCCCTTACCTCAGGGGTTCCCACACTTAATTACACAAGAGATCACCGGAGGGAGCTTTAAAGAGATACCAATGCTTGACCCCATTCCCAGACAAAGATTCTGGGGAGAAACTTGGCTGTTAGTTTTAAAAGGTCCCCAGGTGATTATAATTGGTAAGGATTGAGAACCACTGAAACCTCTTTCTCCTGGAGTGATAGATTCAATTCTACTGAATAGATAAATATTAACCTATAGGTGAAGAATGCCTCTGCTTATTTGATGTCCTGGCAGACTTCCAGAGATGAGCTCAGTGTCTGAACCTTTGTCTTTTCCAACTACTGGACAATTCCACAGATTTCACTCCTAGAGCATAATTCTTTAAACTTACTATTTTGATTCACTGCAAATGTAGACTGCCCTAAATGGACCAGTACTTTAGCTGGTCAGTTATTAACACCCAAATATGATTGAGCTTTGAGAGAGGTCGTGATAAAGGAAGAAGAGCCATTGCCACCTTCTCATGTTGAGTAGTATAATGAGGAGAAATGGAGGTACAGAAGCAAACCAATTATATCTGTAAACTTTGCATTAGTCCCAAAGGCATCTATGGCTTTTGGACTATGGTTCTGCCCTTGGGAGCCTTGGTAAACATTCTAGGTCTCACCAGAGAAAATTCAGAACAGTAAAATTGTGCAGCCCCTTGAACCATAATGGAAAAGAACATAAAAAAGAATGTGTGCGTGTGTGTGTGTATATATATGTATATACATATATATACATATATATGAAACTGAATCACTTTGCTGTATAGCAGAAATTAACATGACATTGTAAATCAACTATACTTCAATTTAAAAAATGTGCAGCCCCCTTGGCATGTCAAAGGAGATAGGAGCCACCTGAAGAGCTCCCAACAGCTAAATCTCAAACATGAGTGACAAGACATATAAAGGAATATTGGATTACAACCCAAAGTACTAACTAAATACCCATGAGTCTCTACTGATATAAACAAATATTTGAAGAAATAAATAAATATGGGAAAATAGACAAATCTCTCATATGGGAAATTTCTAAATAATTTAGGTAGGTATTCTCCACTCCTTAGGTGTGAGCTGCACATAGTGACTTTTTTCCAAAAAGTGCCATATGGAAAAGGGGGCATGGGGTCAAGTGAACATCATCAGTTGTAAACCATATAGTACGCACCCTTGATATGATGTGTTAAGACTGGCACTTCCCCTGTGTTGCTCTCCTCACAAAACTTCAGGACTCCAGTCTAACCATGAGAAAACATCAGACATACCCACCTTGAAAGACATTGTGCAAAACACATGACAAGTAACAATTCAAAATTGTCAAGGTCAATGAGGACAAAGAATGTCTGAGAAGGTGTCACAGCCACAGCAGGAGATAAGACAACCACATGTAATGTGGTACCCGGATGAGTTCCTGGAAAAGAAAAGGACATTAGCTTCTAAACTAAGGAAATCTGAATCATGTGTGGACTTTAGTTAATAATAACATATTATATGTGTTCGTTAGTTGTGACAAATATACCATAATGATGTAAGATGTGAACAATAGGGGAAATTGTGTGTAATGTATGGAAATGCTGTGTACTTTCTTCCCAAATTTTCTGAAAATTTAAAACTATTCTAAAATAAAAAGTTTATCAAAAAAGGAAAGGAAAAAGAAAGAAAGTGTGATTCCTCAGAGCAGCAGTGAGAACAGCATCTGGGATCTTGTTAAAAATTCAAATTCTCAGGGCCCAGCCCAGACCTCCAGAATCAGAAACTCTGGGGATGTAACAGCCATTTGTGATTCTGCTTCTGTGACTGAGAACTGCTGATCTAGCAGATTGGCCAAGGGCTCTGTTTCCCAGCACTTCTCGTTTTAGATGAGGTCGTATTACTTTTTCTTCAATGTCCAGGAGTGAAGAGTCAGATTAGCCTCTTAGTGGCTTCTGATTTCCCAATTGTCCCTTTCCAGAGAGGGCTGCTCTGCTTGCCTCTCTTCTTATGTTATTCAAATCTGATCCCCAGGGTCCCTTTCAGACCCTTTTGTGCTCATGTCTTTCACAACTTTTCCAGTCCACAGAGATCTCCACCTTGGATATCCCCAGACTCATAACATGAACCAACTTGCATGTTTCCAGAGGCCACAAATCACAGCAGAATGTGAATTCTCTGGAGACACAGGTGACCTTGGGCAAAATGTGTGATCCCTCTGTACTTGAGTTTCTTCATCGTGATTTGGGGATGATGGAAGAGTATCTACCTCCTGGGTTTGTGTGGGAATTGTGAGTTAGTATCATGAGGTATTAATAATAATATCCAGCACTTAGTGAGGACCCAGTAAATGTGAGCTGCTACAATTGTTAGTGGTGGATGTCCTGCCTCTCAAATGTCTCTTCACTCCTCCCAAAACAGCAGGGTTTTGTGCACAAAATAAAGTAATGGCTCAATAAAAATTGGATGAATTGAGTGAATACGTTGAGCCCACAAAATACAAGTTCAAACATAAGGACAGCTCTCCACCCCCCTACCCCCCCGTCTGTCTTCGAAGGCACCTTGATTTTGAGTCAGGATGTTGGAAACCTTTCCTGTTGGTTATATAAGGTTTTTAGACTAAAGCTCAAAATTAGGTTGGAAAATACACCCCATGTGTGTATTTATCTTACTTCAGTCTTCATCCCCTACCTTTGTTCTGTTATCAATGAAAACGCCATTTCAGTTTTGACCTAAGATTATTCTCATTCCCGAGATCCTTAGCAGAGTGTCTGTTAGCCTAAAAGATGAGATTAGTCAGAAAAGAAATTAGCACCTCGGGGACTGTTCTAGCAGCAGGTGGGTAAGTGAATAGGTTGGAATCGTGGTTCAGATTTTCCTTATTTGCTCTTTGGAACAGGTTAAATAGAGATGCAACAACTTATATGCCATAATGAGACAAACCTTGGGTGTTTGGGTTTGTTTTCCAGATGGGGATTAATGTGGTGGATTCTGCAGTATCCGGATTAGGTGGTTGCCCTTATGCAAAAGGTGCTTCTGGGAACGTAGCCACTGAGGATTTGATCTACATGCTTAATGGCCTGGGGGTCAAGACAGTAAGTTAACTTAGCATATTTTAATATTCATACATTCCTTGCAGATTCAAATTTGAATGCTTCTTGGATTTGGGAAGCAACTTTGAGGTCAAGTTTTACTACACTTTTGCTCTTTGCTAAAATGCATAGTGGGAAAATACAATAAAAAATTCTTGGGGCGGGCTTTATAAAGTAACTTATTGCTATAGTTAGATCACCAATAATGCTACCATTTCACATTTTTATGGTGCTTCATGACCTCCAAAGTCCTTTTTCATCTAGTATCCAGTTTGATTTCACACACTTTGCAAATTTGAGCCTGTCTTTGCTATTATGATTATTGTTTTTGCTGTTTTGTTTTCCTTGGAGGAAAACTAAGATCTTGATTTTCTCATGGTGACAAGTAGGGCTTCTGGAAGAGAGCCCAGGGCACTTTTAAAATGGCCAGTGGAGGACCGCAGCTTAATAATACTTAGCATGTGAGCAAGAATACTCTCTTTACAAGTGCTACCTGAAAAAGTCACATGCTCTATAATAACCCACCAAAATTAGTACCTTGTTTTGCCACATGCTTGTTAAAATGGCCTACCAGTCTCTAAGGCAGATTTTCTTTTTTTTTAAGGATAAAATATAAAAGGCAAAAAACTGTTCACAGATTATCAGAAGTTCAAAATGTTTTCTGAGATGTAAAGCATCACCTGGATTGCAGAATGGAATTGTCCTCTCCATCTCTCCTCTCTCTCCTCTTCCCTCGTTCTACTGAGCGATGCTCCTGCAGCAGCCAGCTTGTCGGCACTCTCCTTCCCTGTGGCATTCGATTTCTCACCTCCACCCCTTGCTCCTGCTTTCACCACCCCTTGGAATAGCCTTACTGCCCATACTCGATTTCACCTGGAAAGTGAGGCACCACCATCCTCAAAAACGCACCTTCTAGCATCTCCCTGCTGATTTCCCAGGCCCACACTGCTGGGTTCCTCTCCTCTGTGTTTCCAGGCTACCTTTGTGTCTTCCTCTGAACCTACCACAAGGCTGTAGAACCATCTTCTTTCTGTGTCTAGGTCCCCCTGCAGGCAGAAATATAGTATGACAGCTGATTCACAGGTGCCTGTTGCCTAGAGACCCTCAATAATGTTCAGTGAAAGACTGATACCACTTGGCACTAAACGCCAGGAGCCTCTCTTCTCTGGTTAGAAATAGCTATTACAAAGTAGCCTGATTGTTTCCATCATTTCCATTAGAAATGTATGACCGTGACAGAAGTAGAAATCCTTTCTTTTCTTAAAATTTATTTTATTGAAGTACAGTTGACCTGCAGTGTTGTGTTAATTTCTACTGTAAAGCAAAGTGATTCAGTTATATATATATATATTCTTTCTAATATTCTTTTCCATTATGATTTATCACAGGATATTGAATGCATTTCCCTGTGCTATACAGTAGGGCCTTGTTGTTTTATCTGTCCGGTATATAATAGTTTGCATCTGCTGATCCCAAACTCCCAATTCATAGAAATCCTTTCTTGAAGATTTAAATGACTTGGTTGAACTCAGCTGAGTCAACATATGAACTCTGCTTCATATGTGTCAGGCCATGCGGGTCCAAATGCAAATAAGCCATGTCTCCATTCCTAAGAATTTCACAGTTCAAAGACAGTTGTTACATTGGATATCAGCCAACAAGCCAAGACTCTCTGTACAACCTGTATCACTATGTCTCCCATGCCTAGTCAACTACCAAGAGCTACTGCTTCAACTTCTAAAATATTTTGGTTGTTTGTTCCTTCTTTACTATCCTTGCTGTAGCTACATCAGCACAAGTTCTTATCTCTTTCCTGGATATTCATCCTCCACACTGGTCTGCTGGCTTCAGGCTGCCTTTAAATTCATCCTCCTTGCTACCATAAAAGATTTTATCTAAAACACAAATATGAATATGCCTTGCTCCTACTTGGGTACTCATCAGTGGATTCCCATTTTCTGAAAAGCAAGGCTGTGTTCTACACATTTTATACCTTTTCCAGTCACGTCGGCCCATTCCTTTCCATGTATCCCATGGTATTTTTCAGATGTCTGGTACCCTTCTCTGCTGACAGTGCCTCATTCCTCTTACTTCTTCTCAAGGACTCATACTGTCCGTACAAGCCTCAGGTTAGGATTTACCTTCCTGGCACCCTTCCCTGACACACTCCTCTCCATTTGTTTCCATACCCTTTTCCTCAGTGGGTTGACTACCCTGCAGCTCTGCCCTCACGATCATCCGAGCATCTCTCTCTCTCAGTGACTTTAGTGGAAGTACTGGATTTCCTGTTTAGGGCTCCATATTGCCTGCTTGACCACAGGCACCCTCAAGACAGAAACCATATTCTGCGAGAAGTTCTTGAAACCCCCAAATGGATCATAGTACATGACACGTATTTAAACACCTGGTTTAAGTGCTAAAAGATTTAAGAATAAATGCAACATTATTTCATAAAGGTATCTGTTCATTAAATAAAACGGTAGAGGAAGGCCGAAACAGAATCCTTTAGTACGATACCAACCAATCCCACTGCGTAATTGCTATAAATGGAATTACTGGAAAGCAAAAAAGAATGCTGGTGACTAAAATCTTATTATCTTTTGTTAGATGTAATTCAGAAATGAAAGACACACATGTAGCTTATTATTTACAAAATTTACATATTACTAGATTAAGGATGTAAAACCAAAATGTGCCTAACAGATACTCCACCCAAAACCATTACTATGACAAAACCAAAGCACATGTTAGTACCCTAAAAACAACTTCACAATAAAAAGAAACAGTGAAAATTACTTACCTGTCATTTTACAAAATATTTTTGATGTTTTTTTTTTTTTTTTTTTTTTTCGGTACGCGGGCCTCTCACTGCTGTGGCCTCTCCCGTTGTGGAGCACAGGCTCCGGACGCGCAGGCTCAGCGGCCATGGCTCACGGGCCTAGCTGCTCCGCGGCATGTGGGATCATCCCGTACCGGGGCACGAACCCGTATCCCCTGCATCGGCAGGCAGACTCTCAACCACTGCGCCACCAGGGAAGCCCTTTGATGATTTTTAAACAGAAGTAAACTACAAAGAAAACAGTGCCCTAAAAGTTTCTAGAGAGAAGTAACTACCTATATCAAAATGATGATCTCTTTTTGATCACTTGTATGAAAAGCCCCTATGAGTATTTATACTTGTCTGTTTTAAGAAAACGACAAACTTACATACATTTTAAAAACTACTCCTTAATAGCAAGGGAACCTGAGTCTGTTTGATTTTAAGTCCCTGTTGTTTCTAGTCTGAGTTGAGGGAGGACATAGGAGCTTACGAAATATTACATGGGGCAAATCTCTGGTTAATCCACCTAACACTGTGCCCCCGTTCCACCCTCCCCCCCCCCACCCCCACAGTGACAGCACAGGTGCAGGGTGGAAACCTCGATGGTGATCTTTGGCTCCACCAAGCCCAAGATGCCGAGCCTGCCTTGAACTTGGCCTTCATACTCAACTGTCGATCTGTCATCCATGGATTTACCAAAGCCTTTGTTGATCCTACTTATGCTTTCAAACAGTACAGGCTCTCAGGCAAACAAGTTCCAGATGTGTACTAAATACTACTTCATTTTATTGGACTACCTCCTTCAATTTCATGCCAGTAAGAGTGTTTCTGAACATGGTTAAAAATTATACATTCATCTTTCCCATATTTCTTACAGCTTTATCAGGTTTGTTTCTTCATATCCTAAGATATACTAAGAGGGTCTTTTTTCCCCCCTAAGTCCTTATCTTTGAACTCCTCCAAATGATTATCATTTTAATTGCCCTTCACTGATATTTTGTAGAGTCTTTCTGGTTCCACTGTTGTCCTTTGTAGAGTTTAGGTATCAGCATGAATTACACTGAGTTATTCAGGTGTGACTAGCCTATGGTTTTATACTAGGGTCAAATTCAAGATATGTTTTAATAAAGCAGAAAAATCTAAAGCTACATAATTCATGGAGATAAATGCCGCCCCCCATCAATAATGAACAGCATTTTGTTTAGTAATTTTAAGTGGTTAAGTAACGACTAATACAATTTAAAGGAATCTGTTTTGTCTTCTTTCTCCTTAACCCCCTTTCCCACCTGGTACCACTGTCATCTTTGTCTCACCAGGGTGTGAATCTTTACAAAGTGATGGAAGCTGGTGACTTCATCTGCAAAGCTGTGAATAAAACTACAAACTCTAAAGTAGCACAAGCCTCATTCAACGCTTGACTTGAATGCATTTGTGAGTTAAGGCTGAGAAGCTCCATTTCAGCTACAGATACTCAACTGAAAATCATTACTGCCAACTTGTTCTGAAATGTGAAGTAATAGACAAGAGTGGGGGAAAAAAAGAGACACTTTGAAAAAGAGTAGGCTGGATAGATTACAGAAATTGACTGGAAGATACACCAGTCATCAGGTGAATTGCAAGCCGGGGCTAAATAATAAAATTTGTGGACATGCTTTGAACTTGGAGAAAAGTCTACTCTTTTGCTCTTATAGAAATAACTTTTTAATTTAGTCGACGTGAAAATTGACTTCAGATTTCCCTAAGTATCAAAAACTGTGTTAATACTTAATCAAGCTGGCTTAGCACAGCATACATATCATCAGTAGTTTATGAGCTCCTGCATCGTGTGCAAAGTGTGTGGCCTCCATATTATACGTTATGTGCCTCTGGATCTCAACTTCCCATTTGCCAAGTCAGTTAAATTATGGACCAAGTGCCAAATCTCCATCTGACCCTACATAATTTTTAACGATAGAACTTTTATATTTCAAGTATGCTAACATCTGTTAATTATTTCAGTGGCTTTATCTTGTTCCAGGAGGCTGTGGTCAGTGACAAGTTGCCACACCCTGGAAACATATTACCTTCCATGTTTGTCACATGCATCCAGTTTACCTTGCTTTCCCTCTCATCAGCTGTAGTGAAAACCAGGAGCATGTTACTCGGCTATTGAGAAATAAGAGGTACAACTTTCATCCCAATGTCTAAGTTGCAGTGATGAGAATAGAGTGATACATGTACTTTTATCATTTTCAGCTCACTTCCAAATTGTCCAAGAAATGTCACTGTGATCCTAAGAATATTAAGGCAGTTATTAAAATTCATGAAAAGAAACAACTTTTCCATTGATTCAGTTTGATTAAATCACATCTGTTTGGGGTTGACTTTTTATGGTTATTTTTAATGTTGAAGTGGCTGAAATTTTATCTTTTGTAATAGCATTGCCAGAAATAGCAAAAATTAATATATCAAAGTTGAGAAGAGGCACAGGACGGCTATGTTAAGAAAGAAACATTTCTGTAACCTATGCAGATCATATGGGGACAGTATTATTCCATGTGGATCTGAATCGTCAGTTTTATTATTTATGTAGACTTCTCCAAGGATACTGGGTGATCTTATCTTTGAATAAATTTGAATAGAATTTGAAATATGAAAGTGAGCATTGTGAGCTTTCTGTTAAATATTCATCAAAACCACAGAAATAAATTCAAGAAAATAAGAGAAGTACTGATTATACCTACATTAACTTTAAAGATACACAATCATAAGAAAAGGATCACAAGGGAAGCATATTGGAAATTGACAAAAACTAAGTTCCTACGGATAAGGCTAATGCTCAGGTCATGACGGGTGACAGAGCAGGAGCTTGTCATCAGAACTGAATGACTCCTTGCATTTGGGTTAGTGCTGGGGCAGGGTCAGTGCAGAGAGCAAGCAAAATTGCGACTCTTTGTGGATCTGTTACATCATCTCTTATCAGGAAGAACATGGCACTGCACCCAGGGGCAGGAATGGGACACGTGCCCTAGTGTGCACAGCAGGATACCTACCCATCTTCTAAGGAGACTGACTTTTCCTCTCTCTTATGCAACTGTGGAATTCTTAGTTTTGAGATGTTCGGCAAAGCATCAGTTGATGCAAACTGCTTATAGAAACAGTGAAAGGCAAAACTTTGTTGTTTAGAAATAAAAACCACGGACTCTCCAAAAGGCAGAGCAAGTCGTGAGAACCCCAGGTGCAGCCTAGCACACACTTACATGGCACACACATCAGTCTACCAGTTCATATCCCAGAACACCTGGAAGATTCCTAATCACACGCATCACAGGAAAAGTTTGTGTTTTAGGTCTGTTATCCTTTCTCCACCCAAACCATCTAAACCCTTCTGCTAACTTAAAGAGAGTTTCTTTTCTGGTTTTGGGGGAAAAAAAATCACATAATCAATAAAGCTGCCTGAAGTCCATAGGCAGAATCCCCTCAAAGCTATGTTTCCACTAACTAGGAAACTTTGGAATTGTTGTAGGACCTACCCAAACAACCCACCCACACATAAACCCACACCAGGGTTTGCCCTGGGTGAAAGCTTAGGAATGGCAAAGCAATTATGAAATACATATAGAAGTAAACTTTTATGACATCTGCCCTTTAAGACTACTGTAAAACGTAGAAATTTTCTAAATTCTGGATTCATGAAATTCATAAAGCAAAGAAATGGAAACTGCCTATGACTTGCTGAGAAAATTCAGAATGCCCTTTTATGTTATTTATTCTGATCACTATAACATTTAATAAATACCCTTTTAGCTACACTTATATGGCTATTCATTTCTATTTATGTGCATGAACTCCAGACATGCAAGTGACAGGTTACTTAGCATTGAATACGTAAGCCACCAATATCCCTATCACAGCAGTAAAGGAGAAATAAAATAAGGCCTGGGAACCCTCCGGAAATCTGTATCAAATAGGCACGTGAAGACTTGCTGTGAATACCCATAATTGTTTGCAAAGTGCCTTTGTGGACTAGAAGATAGAAGTTTTATGCTTGTGTGGGGCAGGTCTAAAAGTTAAAAAGGAATAGTTTTGGAGGTATAGAGCTCGGGAGGAAAGCGGGGGCTAGGGAGGAAGGCAGGGAGGAGGGATGCAGGATGGAAGGAGGAGGAGACGGTGCGGAGAGAAGGAGGGAGAGAAAGAGAGGGTTGAGAAACTGTATTTACGTCCTGCCTGTGAGCAGCTCCAGTGGAAGGCATCTCCTGCTCTGGTAGAAGCACCAGTTAGGCTGCTTTAAACTGCAGACAATAGAAAACCTCAACTCCATGGGCTTAAGCAGCAACAGTTTTCTCAGATATCTCAGAAATATTGCTTTTCCACCATCATTTAGCTTCGTGACTCAATTATGTTACAAGATAAGAGTTTCTGCCCATTTCCCTGTTGGCACCTTTCGGTTCCTGCACCTGGGAGTTGCAAGATGGTTGTAGCACTTCTGGGCGTCACCCTTCCCACAGGGCTCAGCCTCTGCTGAAGGCTTTTTCTTCTGGAATGCCTGTTTTTAATCAATGAAGAGCGTTTCCCCCACCCCATCCCAAACTTCCTCTCCTGTTTCACTGGGCAGAACATCATCATGTGCCCCTCCCTTAACCACTTATGTGCGGAAAAGACCATTAGGATACACAAGCCAAGGTTATGGGTGACCTTGAGTGGATCCGTGCAGTGGTGGGGAAAGAGAACCCTGTAGGAGCACGTTTCCTGGTGAGACAGGGTGGGAGAATTGAAGGCAGAAGAGCTCACACCTCTCAGGAAGGAGATGTATCCAAGTTCTCTGAAACTGGAGGAATGGATGGAAATAGAAAAAGTTTCAAACGTGAGAGGAATAGGTTTTAAGGAGAAAGTAGTCCATCTTGCTAATTGGTCTCTATATTTTTCAGGAAGGTAGGAAGTGAGATCTGCGAGCATTACAACTGGGGGTGGAGTGAGGGCTTGAGAAGAATGGTAATGTGTGAAACCCACCCAGAGCAGTATTACAGGTTAACGTACTCTAAAAAATAGTACAGATGAACTTATTTACAAAAACAGAAACAGACTCACAGACATAGAAAACAAACTTATGCTTACCAAAGGGGAAAGGTGTGTGGGGGGGGATAAATTAGGAGTTTGGGATTAACAGATGTACACTACCATATGTAAAATAAATAAGCAACAAAGATTTACTGTATAGCACAGGGAACTATATTCAATATCTTACAATAACCTATAATGGGAAAGAATAGAAAAAAAAGAATATGGATATGTACATATATACGTATGACTGAATCACTTTGCTGTACACCAGAAACTAACAATATTGTAAATCAACTATACTTCAATTTAAAACAAAAGAAGTTAACTTACTCTGTAACAGTTTTCCAGGGGCTGTTATGTGCTAAATCTAAGTCCACTTCCTGGTCCTCATACGACCTTTACACCTGTGTTCCACACACTCTCCCCTCTTGAAGCACTTCTTGATTTCTGTGGCCCTGCTCTCTCCTGGGTCCTACTACATCCTTGGTCCCAGGTCCTACCACCTCTTTCATTGTTTGGTCTCCTTTTTCTCTCTATTGTGTTTAACTAGAGACTCACAAATGCAAAATTGCTTACACCCCGCCCCCTCATCCAAATGTGTTCCGTGGCCAGCAGGTTTGTCATCACCTGGGAGCTTTTGGGAAAAGCAGAATCTGGGGCTCCACTCCAGACTGACTGCATCACCATCTGCATTTTTAACAAGATCCTTGCAGGACTCATATGTTTATTACAGTTTGAGAAGCACTTGCCACCTCCTCTCGGGTATTTAACAGGTATTGGAAGCTCCATGTATTCCAAGTACCTTGTGGCACTTCCCCTTGTGTGTTGTGTCCTAGCCTGTTGTTTTTGCTCCTGGAACAAGTCAGCCTGGGACCCATTGCAGGTCCTTTACCTGGTTATTCTCTCTTCCAGTCATGGGTCATGCTCCTTCCCTGGCTGTGATTTCTGGTCACTCAGGTCCTGACAGCATAAATATCACCTCCTTAGTGAGTCTTCCCAGACAACTCCAACTAAAGTAAGGCTTTAGTTACTTTTTCTCACATCAACTTGTTTCATTTAACTTTTTACTTGTTTATTTAACTCTCTACTTGTTTATTTAGTTGTTTATTTTCTTTCTTTCCCCAAGAAAATACACGCTCTAAGAGGGCAGGGTCTTTGCTGTGTTTAACATTCTTACTTCCTTAGGGCCTGGAGTAATAGCTATCTATTACATGGTGGTTAGGTGGAAAAATAAAAATAGAAATGAGTTAATTTCAAACAAGAAAAAGGGGAGTATGTGACACAAATGTCACATCCCCTGCCAGCTTCCTCCCCTGGACTCTGTTTCCTGGCAAGATCCAATTGAACAGGCTTGTCATCAGGATTTCTCCAGGATGCTTGGATCGGAGAGAGATTTCACCAATTTTCTATACGTGATATCCCTCAAGCTTATTATAACAGCATATTAAAATATACACATCAATTGTGAGAAGGAGACACTGACCCTAATGCTCAGCCCCAGAAGAGAGGAGGTGTACTGGACTTACTGCCCATCCATCTGTCCTGAGTTGTCTTTGGCATCATCTGATCTATTACTTAACCACTGTGCAACCTCAGTTGATTTACCAATCCCTTTAAACATCACTTCAAAACTCACTTCCTTTACATACAAAACTTGGATAATAATGACACTTATTTACACAGCTGTTGGAAGGATTTCATGAAATAATGCTTACAAAGTGCCCATAAGTGGTCAATAAATGTTAACTATCATCATTTTTATTGCCACTTTCTAGGGCACTGCCCTGGAGTGGAACTCCTCCTCCCTTATGAGTGGTTTAACCCTCATGGAGGCTCTCATAAAAGATCATGCTGTATTCTGTTCCATGAAAAGGGTGCTGCGGCGAGCCGTTTCTGACCGGCAGAATAACGAGCCGCCACACGCAAGATTCTTCTCGTATCACACTTTATTGGAGCACAGCTTGGTTGAAGAAAGATGGAAGGAAGACCCCGCAATCCTAGAGCAGTCTGCTTATATAGGGATTAAGAACATGTGTCGCTCTGTGATTGGCTTTCGCCGATGGTGCGATTTGTGAGCCAGCATCGGATAGGTCGCTACTTTAAAACCTCATTAGTATACTTAGCGCAAGCGCAGTGGCCACAGGAAGGATGACTCAGCTTATTTCAGCTTCCTGCTGCGTAGCAGTTAGCTGACCGCGCCCTACATCTCCCCCTTTTTTATTTATTAGAACACCAAACAGAATGTAGCCCGTACAAGTGTTCACCTCATGATGTGCTCACTGTTCGAGGGCAGTTTTCTGTTGGCATGTTTGAGACTCAGAATAATGGCTGATTCCCTATAGAGGTGCGATGGCGACAAGGCCTCTCTGTGCAAGGGCAATCAGGACAATGAATGACTCCCTATAGAGGTGCAATGGCAACAAGGCCTCTCTGTGCAAGGGCAATCAGGACAATGGATGACTCCCTATAGAGGTGCAATGGCAACAAGGCCTCTCTGTGCAAGGGCAATCAGGACAATGAATGAATGACTCCCTATAGAGGTGCAATGGCAACAAGGCCTCTCTGTGCAAGGGCAATCAGGACAATGAATGAATGACTCCCTATAGAGGTGCAATGGCAACAAGGCCTCTCTGTGCAAGGGCAATCAGGACAATGGATGACTCCCTATAGAGGTGCAATGGCAACAAGGCCTCTCTGTGCAAGGGCAATCAGGACAATGAATGAATGACTCCCTATAGAGGTGCAATGGCAACAAGGCCTCTCTGTGCAAGGGCAATCATTTCGAATTATTCAGGGCGGAGAGCCAGGCTGCGGGAGAATCTCCTTCATTAATAGCCAGAAGTGCCTGAGTGAGCAGGACCCTATCTCGATGTGCCCTGATGCGCACACGACAGACCAACCAGAGACACAGCATAATCCCAAATACACAGCAGACTCCAAAGATTCCTACCCCCACCCACTCCCCAAAGAAAGAAAAGGCAGAAGAGAGCCAAGAGGCAAAATCTCCAAAGGCAACGGGCTCCAGCCCGGCAGCACTCAGTTGCACAATTTGAATAATCCTTTGTGGAATTCCAACTAATACAAAGACTTCGATTAAGAATCATCAGGAACATCCAGCTCAGCATCTTCTCTGAAGTTTTCTTCAACAATTCTCGTCAGTCTTGATGGCACCCAGATCGGATCTTGATCCTGTGGGGAGACACAAAGAGATCCCCTGGATCGAGTAATAACACGATCCGGGCCCTTCCATTGATTGGACAACACATCTTTCCACATCACTTTGCCATAATTTTTATGGTTTGTTGCCACATGGCGTTCAGCAGAGGTTTCTTTCAAGTGAAAGTCTCTGTCTAGGGGTACAGTTCTCTGCGATTCCCCCTTTTTGTTTTATTAAGAGTTCTTTAAGCTGATCTGCCTCATTGACAAACCCTGTCGTTCACAATAGGCTTTCATTAGTTTACTAAGTGGTGTATGCCTCTTAATCTTAAACTGCACCACAGAACCATCCTGCCCCGCCACCTTCAAATTAATATGATCGTTGTTCTCAGTCTTGACTCCTTCCTTGGGCTTTTCGTCGACCATGGCCTTGTGGATTATAGGGCAAGCCTGTAATATGAATCACCTGCATTTTTTGACAAAAAAGAGCAAAGCTTTTGGAATGCCTCTGGGGTTAATTGGCGTGGGGAATTAAGATCAGGCGAATCCAATTCACATCTCCAAGCAACCTCCGAAAATCATTCAATGCTTCTAAGCAATTAGTCCCAATCTCAATTTCTTGAGGTACTATCTTATTCCCATGTACAGCAGCTCCTAAAAAATTTACAACATCTCCCTTCTGTATTCCCTCGGGAGCAAGAAACAATCCCCCATTCCCTAAATATTTAATCAAAACGCCTAAGGCCTGTTCAAGCAACTCCATACAAGAGGCTTTATCTCGACTATTCAAAGGAATAGAAAAGACGCCATTTCCCTAATTTTTTCTTAATTATTCCAGGGTGACTAGGAGGGTTCTAAATGCCCTAATTGTAACTGCTCATCCACTAGTTTGGATGCCGCCTCCAGCTTTTCCTTTGACAAAGGCCACTGAGGTACCCACACAGGTGTTGTGGTCATAAACTCAGTGACCCTTGAGAAAAACCCAAGCCTCGGCGGTTTAAATTTCCGCGGGCTTCTATAGGGGCGGTCATGCCTTATAACTTACGTCTTATCCCTCTATTAGATATCAGGTTGAAACAAATATAATTCCTTAAACTCATCTAGGATTGGATATAATCCTGGCACCGTTTCTTGCTTTTCCTTTTGTTTTCTTTTTTCTCTTTTCATAATTTCAGGCCTGTCTACCGTAGTCCCTGTTTGTTCATTCTCTGATGCGCTATCTTGACACATGCTAAGAGCCTTGCGTCCTCGTTGAATAATTTCTTCACATTTTCCTTCCTTTAGGCAAGAAAGTATCATGCTCCACAAGGGGAGAGCGCCTCGAGAAAGTTCTCCCCTTGTGTTACACTCCTTTAGGTCTTTTCCGAGTTTTTCCCATGACGGAACAGTCAAGCTGCCTGATACCCCAAACCACGGCGCGGCACTTTCGATATCTTGTAGCAGCCTACTTATGTTTTTATGAGAGAGCTTTAGCCCTCGGTCCCTTAAAAGGGCTTGAATAGGCTCATGAAAATCAGTTGTAGGCTCCGTGGACGAACTATTCCCAAAAATGCTTGACTTATCTATCGGCCAGGGAAGACACACTCGATCGGGCTGGTGGTACCGTAGCCACAAGCAAACGAAAAACATGAGAAACACTAAAAGGACAAAAGCGAAAGTAAAAACTTCAGGCTCCAAACCCCCGAAAAACATACCTGACTGGACTACTCACCGACGGTTACCACTCCGTGTGTCGAGTTCTGAATCGGTCCTCCATGCAGGGCGCGAAGTTCCCGGGTTTCGGCACCACTTGCGGCGAGCCGTTTCTGACCGGCAGAATAACGAGCCGCCACACGCAAGATTCTTCTCGTATCACACTTTATTGGAGCACAGCTTGGTTGAAGAAAGATGGAAGGAAGACCCCGCAATCCTAGAGCAGTCTGCTTATATAGGGATTAAGAACATGTGTCGCTCTGTGATTGGCTTTCGCCGATGGTGCGATTTGTGAGCCAGCATCGGATAGGTCGCTACTTTAAAACCTCATTAGTATACTTAGCGCAAGCGCAGTGGCCACAGGAAGGATGACTCAGCTTATTTCAGCTTCCTGCTGCGTAGCAGTTAGCTGACCGCGCCCTACAGGGTGCATTGTCTTAAAAGGCCTGCCATGATCCCAAAAGAGACAGCTCACCATTAAACCCCAGAACCATGTAATCTTAAATTGGCACCAAATTTCCATGCTTCACTTCTTACACTGCGTCATTGAACTATGCCTTTTGAGCTGACTTTTCTGTATTTCATGGGACTGTAGTTACTGTAGAAACTTACTATGAGACTTATGCTGAGTAACCCTGTCTAAAGAACATCTTAACAGCCTTAGTCTCCATATCCTGAATCACTTAAAGACAGAAATATCACAAACATTAGGAATTTATTCCTACTCTTTTGATGGTTGCATGATTGGATTGGTATCTATTGCCACCTTAGAGCTGCCAGTGTTTCCTTGGTGGGCTATCCAATTAGGCAGACTTCTCTTTTCTCCTTGTTCTATAGAATATCATTCTGTATGCTTCGATCATGAAGTCATGAGCTTTGCTGAAAAAGACTATTCTTTGGTTCCATGGGAGCCATCCGTCCTCTGACCTGAGCCATAGTATCAAGCTTATGTGGCTTAGGGAAAGGCTTATACTCTTCTAGGAATCAAATGGTAATATCTCACAACTTCTGGTAACTGTTTCATCTGAACTTTCCTTTCTACAGCTAGTTCTTTAAGATCATTGGTAAAGTAGACCAACAACACGTCACGGCTAACCACACCATTATCCTGAGTCATCTGAATCCTGAAGAGCTGTCTCTCAATCAGATAGTTTCACGGTGGCCCCTCTCTATCTGTACATGGATGCTAATATAGTGGATTGTTGGGCAGATATTCTGGAAGCTTTCTGAGAAGCACCACCTGCTTTTCTTTTTTCCCCCAAGAGCTTCATCTAGATGTAACTGGATCATCTGGGAGTCAGCTGATAAAATTCATATTCTGAATGTGTGTATGTTCCAAAGTAGAGGGGAAGCAATGAAATTGGAATACCAGTGTCTGGCTCTTTCTTTTTTCTTTGTTTCTTTGTTCCTTCCTTCCTTCCTTCCGAAAATAGTTTATTTGGAAATATTTCCATTTTTAGATTTATTTTTGCTGAAAACAATGTATGCCCCCCCCATAAAAACTTCCTATCTTCTCACTATAAGACAACATTGGAAAATGACCCCCTTCACTTTGTCTAAAAACCTTACAACAAGAACCCCAGTAGTTTTCTTTTTAAAATTCATTTGCTTAAAATATAAAAGTCCAATTTCTTCTGGTAACTTTGTAAGAATAACTGACATACACATGGCAGCCACCTAGTGAATTTCAATAAAACCTTTTCTATGAAATTGGTGGATGGGACTTAAAACCTCAGTCATGATTTTGTAAGTTTAGCCCTGGGTGCATTTCTGTTTCTAGTCACCTATCTTTGGTAGCTTGCTTTCTTTCCCTCCCAACTTTATTGAGATATAATTGACATGTAACATAGTGTAAGTTTAAGATGTGCAATGAGGTGACCTGATGCACAGATATATTACAAAATGATCACCACCATGGTGTTAATTAATACCTCCACAATGTCACATAATTCCCATTACTTTTTTGTGATGAAAACATTTACAGTTTACTCTCTTAGCAACTTTGAAGTATATAATATAGTATTATTAAGCTCATAAGTACACAGAACATGTTGGTGGTTGCCAGAGACAGGGAATGGGGAGTGGGCAGAATGGGTAAAGGGGGGTCAAAAGTCACAAACTTCCAGTTATAAAATAAGTAAGTCATAGGGATGTAATGTACAGAATGGTGACAGTAGTTAATAATACTGTATTGCATATTTGAAAATTGTTGAGACTAGATCTTAAAAGTCCTTATCACAAGAAAAAAATTGTAATTATGTATAGTGATGGATGTTAGCTAGATTTATTGTGATAACTATTTTGTAATATACACAAATATTAAATCATTGTATTGTACAACTGAAACTAAAATGTCAATTATACCTCAATAAAAAAATAATAAATATTTATTGAGCACCTATTGTATAATTAGGATTGTATGTGTCTGTGACTAATGAGAATACAGAGGTACATGGTTGCAGTTATTTTTCTAATGCCTTAAACAATAAAATGTCTGACTCCATTTTTGACACGTGACCACTGATAGCATTTAAGTACCCCCATACCCCATTATCCTTCTGTGCCAGATCTGGGCCGGCTCTTAAGAAAGCCCTGGTGCTCTGTCCATTGGTGCTGGAGGGGAAGTTCAAACCATGCCATCACCAGCAGGGAATTTCAAACTGTGCAGGAAGCACTCCGCCCCTTGGCTCTACTCCCCAGCACAGTAAAGCTCAGGGCCATTCACCCCTTCCTTCCACAAGCCATTTTCAGACCTGCTTGAATATCTTCCCTGATCTTCTCAGAAAGAATCCCTATGTGAGAAATACATCTCTTCATACCCTCTTGGTGTGTTTGGCATCATCAGTCTCCACATCTGAACTCATTTTGGTGGAGGCCCATCCCATCTATGTGAGTAGATAGCATTATACCCTGTAATGCTATCTTCCTGCTTCACCACAATGAAAGTAGGTTATTTTTCAATTTTATGCTGGTTTCCTCATGGTCCCAATATGGCTTCTGTAGCTCCAGTCTTCATATTCACATTCAAGGCCAGAAGGATGGACAATGAAAGACTTGATGCATCTGTCTCTTTTTCTCAGGAAAATTTTAACTTACTCATTGACATTGGCCAGAACTGTGTCACATCACTGTGCTTAGCTGCTAAAGTCAGGGAATTCAAGCATTTTACTTGAGTATATTTCCACCCCAAACAAAATCATAATTCTCTGTATGGATATGCATGAGACTGGATCCCGGGAAAGCAACTGTCTATATCAGTCAGGCCAAAGAGGATCCTGGGATATAATAATGAGCAAAATGACCAGTGGTCCCTTATGGAACTATCTGATGGTGGGGATCATAGAAAGTATCATCAAGTGTCAATTACATGTGGAATAAGTGCCATGAATGAGAAACAAATCTTTAAACGTGCATGGTAGAGGTATGACCTTGTCAAGTATTTCCATCTGTAGGACATGATTCAAGAGATGAGACTTGAAAAAAGAATTAAGTTGTTAAATAGTAGAAGAGGAGGGAAAAGACCATTTCATGTTGAAGGGAACATTATGTGTAAAGACCCTTTGGAAGGAAGGATGCATCTGGGAAACTCAAAGAATGCCAGTGTGGCAGAAGCACAGGGGAAAATGGGGGAATGTGGGTGTGTGGACACAGCTGGTTGATAAAGAGCTCAGAAATTATAATATGCAGGAATTCAGAGAGACAGATACTTGGGAGTTATGTTTAGAGTCTCAAACTTCTTCCACACCCAGGTGCTCATGGATAAGATATAGCAATCACTCTTTGCATCTATGTATATTTTTGGTAAAAGAAGGCAGACATTTAAAAAGGGCTAAATTACTCAAGAGGAATTAATTTTGCCATGTGATATGTCATTATTCCAGTAAATGTTTTTCAAACCACGCTCAATTCCTTAGGTCTAAATAAATATAAAAAAGAGACGGATGTATCTTTCCTCCTATTGACTGTCTGTTAAGGAACACTTGGAGTGAGAACCATATCTTTTAAAATTTTTTAAATTACCTTGATATTCTTGTAATGGGAGGAAGGGAATGAATGGTCAACTCCTCCCCCTTTATTGCCTGTCAAGTTGATTTTTTCCTGGAGATGTGGGGCTCTAGTAACATAAGAGAAAATTATTTTCTCTTTGGATCTGTATACTCAGTCATGAATCAGAGGGTAAAATTGTAAAATATGTTCCAGAAAACAAATAGGGTATAGTAACAAACTAGAGATGTGTCATGAAGGAGAAATGATGAATAATTAACAAGGCTTTGTGTTGTCCTGCTTTGCACTGGATGATAAACTAAATATGGAAGAACTTGAAAGACTATGCTATGGGGACAGTAAGGAAAAAAAAAAGGATAAATTATCCCATAATTAGATTTTACTTGACTCTGAAGAATGTTTAGTAGACTTAGCATTATGCAGGGTTCAACCTAGGAGACCTTTAAAGAATGGTTGTCATTTGACACAAAGTCAATTTATGTATTTGATAAGAACTTCTAGAAGCCCTGGTCTACATAGCTTTAAGTTAAAGTTCTATGTCTTGTTTTCTAGAAGTATCATTTAGGGAAATAAAGTATGTCTTTAAATTTCTTTGTGACCCTCAAAGTACCTAGAACAGTGACCACAAACTGCTGTTGTGAAGTTCTTTATTTATATGATGTTATAATATTTTTGTCTGTATGTTGGCCTTTTTCAGGAATACTGGCCTTATTCTGGACAATAACCTGTATTAGAGGTTTTCAGATCTGCAGTTCTTTGTAGAATCATGTCAAGGTGAACCAATAGCAAGTACTTAGGATGGAATTAATAACAGTTTTATTGATTCAAGGTACTTTGCACCAGCTGTCAAACATGGACTGGAGTCCTTAGCTATTCTTCACTCTGAATTCATAAAGAATAGTGTCCCTATAGGACAATTTTAATTGGAAGCATATTTTTCCCCTATAAGGCAAACTCGGGGTCACAAGAGGTAACCTGAAAGATTGCTCCACCATATGTTATCCCCAGAAAATATATTCCCCCAAATATCATGATACACAAGGGGCAAAGATTACATAAGTCTTAAGATAAACTTCCCATCAAGTCAGTTTACCATAAACTGAATGGTTGGGTTTCAAATGAAGGCAAGATGAAATTTAGACTCTGGTATACATTAGGAAAATGAAAATTATGTTATCCACCAGCTTGAGTGCCTGTTTCTTTCATGCTAAACTTCCTAGTATGTATGCTTCAAGATATTCAAGGATGAACATAATGTATGGTTATAGATTCTGGAAACCAGAAAATATAAGGCTTTTTATTATAGTAAAGTTAAATTTATAGTACTTCTTATTTTCATAGACTTTAAAAGAAGTCTATTATAACATAATTTCAGTTCTCATAAGAAGAAATGGAAGAAATTTTAACAAAGATATTTTCTACATTAATTTTTACTCATAAGTACCTGCAAAATTATTTTTGAATGTTGTTGTGTAATCTATTAAGTACTAAATAGAACTCTTTTTAAATTTCATGAGGAAATTAAAAAAAAATTGTAAGCTTTCAAAAATGGTCAGCTTCAAGATATAAGTTTTCAATTCTGATAAAAAAATATTTCCATATCCCTGCCTGGTCATGAATAGTTATCTACGAGACTCCAAATGCCTGCCTTCTATTATATAGTATAAATTAATCATAATATATCTTAGTCAGTTTGGGCTGCTGCAACAAAGTACCATAGACTGGCTGACGTATAAAGAATAAAAATTTGTTTCTCACAGCTCTGGAGGTTGGTTGGGATTGTGAGATGTGAGTGCTGGCATGTTTGGATTCTGGTAAGAACCCTCTTCCAGGTTGCAACCTGCTGGCTTCTTGCCTTCTCTTCCCATGGGGGAAAGAAAGCTAGGGATCTCTCGGGGTCTCTTTTATAAGGGCACTAAACCCACTCATGAGGACTCAACCCTCATGACCTAAGTGACCTCCCAAAGGCTCCACCTCCAAATACCATCACACTGGAGTTTAGGATTCCAGTATGTGTGTTTGGGGGAGATACAACCATTCCATTGAGATTCAACCATTCTGTTGATAGTAAACTTGAAATGAATATATCTGCATGTTGCTTTCCTGTCAAATTCAGGATACCAAGTAATGAGAGTGCAAAGGGATGTGTTGCCAAAATGTTTAATGCTGCCTCAATTGATATTAATTATTATTTAGTCTAAGTCACCCCTACTTGACTTTCAGCCCTTGGCTGTCACGTCCAGGTCCACCACAAGAACTGGTATAAAATAGTGTCTAAAGTTAGGTTTAGGTTTAGGGTTAGGGTTAGAAGAATGCCTGTCTTAGAAAAATGCCAGGTTCCAAAGAATTATTTAAATAAATGCTACCTATTTTGATAGACTGTATTGTTACCCCCAAATATTCCCTGGGCCTCTCTGGAGGAAGATTATACTTCACTGATTCAGACAGCCATATGACTTGTTTTGGCCAATGAAATGTGAGTGGAAATGTCAGGTATTATCCTTGATGGAACGTTTAAGACCCAACATGTACTTTGTTACAATCTCTAATTTACCTCTGGTAATAGTCTGGAGAAAAACTCCTTTGTCAGCCTGGACCTCCCCATTATGGCATCAGAGCTTCCCTGTATTGAGCTTTGTTATTGTAATCCATTGACATTTCATGATTGCTTGTTACTGTAGGATAACACAGCCTATCCTGTTTGCTACACTTATTACTAGGAGTATTATCATAAATAAAGTAGATAATGAAGGCAAATTCAAATATATATTAGAAAATAAAAATATCATAAAAGTTTGTATAACCAGGGGTACTTTAAACGTAAATCAGTTCCTAAGGGGAATCAAACTACTTCTAGTTCAGAAATCTCAACTATGCCCTTGTGGACTTTAATAAAAATATTTGACCAGCAAATTAAATCCAATGTGGGGAAATTGATTTGGGGGCTTCTCTGATTGACCTGTGGTGATGATAATTCCAGAGATCTACAAAACTATAACCTCCAAAGGCCTAATATGAATAGACCTGCAAGCATTGTCTCATAGGTGGTTTTATATTCGGGATTCTCCCCTGTAATAGGCACCCTCTTGTCTTCTGCCTGCAACAGAGCAGAGATAATTCAGAAAATGGAAAAAGAGGGAAACAGGACCAATTTGTCAAATCCTCTGGCACCTTGTTCTCTTTATTTTCCCTTTTTCTCTTCTCATTTCCTCACATCACCTCATTTCTTTTCCTCTCATTTCCCTTGTCTTTATTTCCTCTCTAATAACTTTCGTTTTTAGTTGAAACATTGTATGTCTGTGATAGAAACATAATGGAAAATCTTAAGCCATCACATTTTTTTTTCCATTTTCCTTGAATCATGATTCTCTACAGCTCCAAAACCAGTAAAGCAACAAGTATCCATTACTCCTGAAAAAGACTGTGTACAGTCTTAGAACAAAGGAGTCATTGTTCAGTTGGAGCTTAAAATCTAGCCTTTTCAAGTACTTAAAGGAACAATGGCATTGAAAACCAGGCTTTGTGAAGAGAGTAGCGTTTTCTAAGTTCTATTGATAAAAATGTCCTTGTATATATCATGATCCAACTCTGGTAAACTTGAGTCGTAAAGTTGCACTAAAAGATATAGCATAAAAAATATGGAGGACATAGGGCAAGAAAAGGCCACTTTAGATGGTGATCTTGGAGAGATGGAGGAGAGAGAAAGCATAGGTTGAGAGTTTAAGCTTTGGCATCCTGCCCCAACTCCTTCCTAACCACCACGCCCCCCCTTACCCCGTCACCATCCCATCCCATCCATGGGGGATCTCACTGGGTGTTAGGGACCAGGACAGAAATGAGGAAAAATGCTTACACCCATATAAGTTTGGGGAAAATCCCAGCATAAGAGACCTTACTTCTTTCCTCTCAGCAAAGTTGTACGTTAATTATATTGCCAAATCTGCGTGGCACTGGAACTCTAGTAGGACAGGAGCCATGACTGAAGGAAAGATTTGAAATTAGCTTCAACAAAATAGTGCATAATATAGCCATGTGCAAAGAAAGTAGATGGCCCTTTTTCTCCTCAGAGGAATGCAAGAATGCAGAGACCCTCTCTAGGGAGCCAGAAGAGGCCCAACCTAAGAGGAAGAAAGCTGCCATATATGGGAGCCTCAAAACTGAAAGCCTTGACAAGGAACCACGTTACCCAAAGTAGCAGGGTGGACCAGCCATCCTCAGCAGACTCTGCTGCAGTGTGACCAGATACCAGACAGGACAGTCACTCACAGCAGACACCAGCAAAGATACAGAAGGCAGCACGCATATACCTAAGCATATGCTACATTCATAAATATACCCTCTTGGAGAGGGAGAGGAGAGAAAGATGTGAGATGTCCTCGAACTGGGAATTCAAAGTTAAACTAGCTGATTCATTTTCCAAGAGGGCCGAGTTCAGGTGAATAAGCATTTTGGTTACCTTTCTTGGCAACTTTATGTTTCTCATCATCAGGGGAATAGAGGCTTCTGAGACCAGACCATGAATAAATAAACGTAAATATCCATTACCATTACATACATGCTATAATATGTTGTAAGGCAATAGTATAATGTTTGGGTCCTTTCCTGTTTTTAAAGTTGCTTTGGTTACTCAGACCTCTTTCATATGTTCCTATGTGAGCGCAGTTACCAATTAAAATATTAGAGCTGCCACTATCGTAAATTTAGAGTCTTAATAACAAAGAATATCCCCAAGCAACATACTCTGAACAGCAGAGGATGAGAATGTGGCCTTATAAAATGGTATCCTGACAGATAAGAGGGACTATTTGTCTTCTTCAACCTCTAAAATATTTAGTTTATAATTTTTATTCTTTGTATACTTTTGCCTCCCAGTCACTCAAAGAAGATGAATAAGCTGAAATGCAACTGGCAGAAACCAACTTCTCTAGGTGTTGCCTGTCCAAACATGGGTTACATGCATTACATCAGACACCCACACTAACAATGTTCCCTTCATGCTTAGTCCATAGGTTTGGTAGTCCCATAACCAAAATCTGGCTATTCTTACCAATTTTCTGAATATTTATATAAAAATATAAGATATTTGCTAATAGTTCTCTCTACTTTCTCTTCTTTCCTACTGAATGATTCAAAGACTCAAACATGTATTTTTGGACATGATTGGAAATCAAGATTAATTCTTTTTTTTCTTAGCTTTATTGAGATATAATTGACATGAAACATTGGGTAAATTTAAGAAGTACAATGTGATGATTTGATACAATTATATATTGAGAAATGATTGCCACACCAGGGTTAATTAACACCTTCATCACCTCACATAATTACCATTTCTTCTGATCTACTCTCCTAACAACTTTCAAGTATAAAATATAGAATTGTTAACTTCAGTCACCATGCTGTACATTACATGCCTAGAACTTACTCATCTTATAACTGGAAGTTTGTACCCTTTGACCACCATCCCTCCATTTTGTCCAGACTCCAGCCCCTGGGAACCACCACACTACCCTCTGTTTCTATGAGTTCAGCTTTTTTTAGATTCCACATATCAGTGAGATCATGCAGAGTTTGTCTTTCTCTGTCTGACTTATTTCACTTAGCATAATGCCCTCAAGTTCCCTCCGTGTTGTTGCCAATGACAGGATTCTCCTTTTCTTATGGCTTAATAATATTCCTGTGTGTGTGTGTGTGTGTGTGTGTGTGTGTGTGTGTGTGTATCTTCTTTATCCATTTATCTATAGATTGACACTTAGGCTGTTTCCATATCTTGGTTACTGTGAATAAGGCTGTAATGAACATGGGAGTGTGGATATGTCTTCATGATTCTGGTTTCATATCATTAGGGTATATATCCAGAAGTGGGACTACTGAATCATATGGTAGATCTATTTTTAATTTTTTAGGAACCTCCATACTGTTCTCCATAGAGGCTGTACCAATTTACATTCCCACCAACAGTGCAGGAGGGTTCCCTTTTCTCCACATTCTCACCAACACTCACCTCTGTTCTTTTTGATGATGGTCATTCTCAGAAGTGTGAGGTGGTATCACCTTCTATGTCTAATTGTCTTCAGGCTGATGGCTTATGAGATAAGGAATGTACTTATGTTACTTTATAAGTTATTTCACTTGAAATGCATTTGTGAAAGAGAATGGGATGTGAAATGACTAAAAGCGTGGATCTAAATGTTCTTATGGGTGGTGCCTCTTTGTTAGCTATTTTACTGTATTCTGCAGCTAACTGATTTCTCCTTTCCTGAGGTTGTTTCCCTTCCATCCTTTATGAAACTTGAAAAAATTAGAGGAAAGAAAGATGGCAGGAGTGGAGGGAGAAAATATGGAAAATCATTAATACCTGTGATGAAAAATTTACAGTATTTGTAAGACAGCCAGATGAATGTGTAAATGATGTTTTGTTTTCTTTATTACCTAGTTGTACACTTGAAATAAGAACTACCATCATGGGTAGAATACACCTTATAATTTGTACAATGAACCATCCTCGTGAATTTCAATACTTCCGCCAATAATGCTGAGCACTCCCCCTTCTGCTCACTCCTCATCCTCACTCCTACACCCCCCTTTGCCTGCCCCCAGTTCTAACAAGTTTCAATACAAACATGAAATGCTAGACAACATATTCCCATCAACCTTTTTGCTCTTCCAAATACCTCAAAACTGATCTTCAAACATTGGAAGACATCTACTATTGAGGTATCAGGGGCATTAACAAATTTTGTTTTCCTATTAAATACCTTTAAATTCTACTGTTTTAGTCCAGTTGCTTATTGTTTGCAGAGAATAATTTTGATGGCATGACCCCAAAAGAATAGGTGTCTCTGAAGCTTGCTCTTAGCAGAACATCTATAACTTCTGAATTTCCTCTTTGTGGCAATTCTGTTTCTCAATGTTTTTCTTCATAGCTTGTATCTCACCTTTACCTTCTAAGCATGACCCTTCTGTCCTGATGGTACACTTATTTGGCATCAGGGACCCCTGATGTTTTATTTTATTAATATCTGGAAACATTGTCTACTAATACTAATCTGGGAAACATTTATTTAAAATTTCTAGTGCTACTGAGGCAGAGGTTCCCAACACAGATGAGTCCTCTGAAGTGCACCTCTGCTTGGATGGAAGTCCCCACAAAAAACCCAGGCAGTAGTGTTTACCTCATCACTCACCGGATCCTGTAACTTGACGGTCAGTAGTACAGCCTTCAAGTGTTTCCCCTGCCAACGAATGGATGATCTCCATGTTTCTGGAAAAAGATTCACTGGAAGATGAAATGTTCTTGCCTACACAAAGCAACCAATATTGTTTTCTACCAGACGAATTGTGTTCGTTAATGAATAGAAAAAGAATCCTGAATTGGTAGAACTTGAGCTCCTTGACAGCCTGAGAAACACTGTTTTAGGTTTGGGCTCTTTAGTTCCAAAGAGCCCAATGAAAAATAGAACTTAAGCTCAAATTGTTCAGTTTATTTGTTTGAGCTCATGAAAGACATCATTTAATTTACAAAGGAGATAGTCTAGATTTTGTAGCAGAAACTGTTGACTATCTACCCAAGATTCCTCTCCTGTTTATCCTTGCTAAGTAGAACTCTGAGTTTACTTGGAAATTCACCCTTTCTTCAGGTGATTCAGGGATTAGACTATCAATTATGGCAATTTGAATTCCTATATTTCCATGTCTTCTTATAAAGTCTGACTTGTGCCAGTCATTCATTGACTATGAAAGGGTGGAAAAGAAAAATTTGAGTCCTGGGAGGTATCACTGAACTGCTAAGTCAACCGACCCTTGAGATGTTCTGCTTTGGACCTCTTGATATACGAAATATTATGTATTCCTTTTCATTTAAGACATTTTATTACAGGTAAAAGCATCTAATTACTAGACATGTAATCTAGATTGTTATAGATGGTACTACAGAGAGGAATATCTAAAACAGGTATTTCCTGGTTGTTTATGTACAAAAATGACACAATTACAGCTGGGATAAGTGATTGGCAGTAGAATTTAGGAATTAAGATAAAAGATTCTAAAATCTGCTATATCTGTGCTCAATTACTAATTTTTATATTGACTAGTGTGAGACTTTGAGAAATTGCTTAATCTCTTTAACTATTAGTTATTACTTCACACTCCATCCCCCCCTTTTCTGCTCAACACAAACATATTTCTAAAAGCAACTTGACTTTGTTCCTCTGTTTTCTAGGGAACAGTTCTTTTCCTAGGCATTAGCAAGGCTGCAATAAATGGCAGTGACTTGGAAATGGAAAGACCTACATTCTCTTCATATAACTAAGAGAATTAGCAGCCACTGGAATATGGAGAGCTCCTTGAGGGAGCTTTGTGATTCACCAAGTTATTCTTCCCTGTTTGAAAAGATAAAGGATGGCTTTTCCATTACTCCAAGTAAACATAGCCAAATGTTAACTTTAAATTTGATTTAATGTAGACAATTTGATCTGAAGTATAGTGAAGAGCAATAGATCTGATACCAACAGGTAGAAAATGTTTGACCTTTAATTGTAAATATATCAGTAAATATATGTTCCTGTTCTTGAATATTTGAGTCTCTGTGTCACTACAGATAAAACTAACTCATGTGTGTTCTTAGAAATGGGTATAATGTGATTGCAGAGAGTTAAAAAGCACATATGTATCAACAACTTAACAAACATCTTTTCCACAATTTTCTATTCACACTTATATTCTGATGTCAAATCAGGCCAAAAGTAACATTATAGTAACAATATAGAAAGTAACAATTATCATGTTACTTTATCATTGCAGAAGTTCATAATAATTCGCATAGGAAAAAATTAAATTTATAAATGAAATATATCATTGAAATGCACATGGATTTTTTGGCCAGTGTAGTTGCTTTACATCTTTATGAATATGACATAAAAACATCAAGTTAACAAAGTACAGTTCAATAGTATTCAAATTACAAAAATCCAAAGATATCACTTCCGATTTTTAAGACTAATCGTCTAATCAAATATATTTAGAAACTTAAAGTTAATGCTAATTATGTAGTTGATGACTTGGAAATGGATATACAAATGACACATATACTGGTTATTTTTATTAGCAGTTTCCTTTTGGCAAGTTAATAGGTATTTATAAAACTGATCAGAAAATACTCTGCTAACTATAAAATGTTATATTATGATACAACAAATTATTCTTATATGGACTCAAATTTATTATGAAACAAACTACGCAGAGTGTAGCTTAGAATAACACTATCTTTTGCCTTCAAGAGTAATTTTGTAATTCTATACGAGTGTCCAAAGATACCACTGTAAATTTATACTTGAATTTTTTCCTAAGAAAAAACAAATCTAACATCATTCCAATTATTATACCTTACATGAACATACTTAATGATCCAGTATCATTAAATCCATCCTAACATTTTCTTTGTTGACAATGGATAGGATATTCTGTTGACTGGCTACAAAGACTTGCTTTAAAGAAAGTGATTGTTAATTATTCGTGACTCTCAATGAATCATGAGTCCTCCAGGTATTTGGATTGGTGAAGGGTCTCTTGTTTTGACTTGATATTCTGAAGGTTCTATATAAAAGTAAAAGTAAAAGTTAACAGTATGTTATTTTAAGGATTTTAAAAATGTGTCTGTGCTTATTTTTTGGTTGGATTCTATGCCTGGAGGGGAAGATAATTAAGTTTTTGAATGCAAAGTTTCAAAAGTAGAATATTCTATGGTCTTTCTAAGTATCATGCACTTAAATATGATCTCCAAGTAACCATTTTCTAAAAGAAAAATAGTCTTTTTTCTCAAATATTTAAACTTTAATCATTGTTTTCGCTGCAAATTTCTTTGAAGATTTAGGGCTGTTTTAATTTAGCATAACATGGAGTAAATGCAAAATCCTTCATCTTTACTGGATTAGATTTGCCCACCAGGTGAGTGGTTCACATGGTTCACATGAAGATTTGCTTCACATGGATTAGACTTGCCCACCAGGTGAGTGGCAAACAGCCTGCTTTATGAAGAAGGTATTGTTGATCTTCAATGTGAAGTAACACAGGTTTTGTTGTTACTGATGCTTCTGTTTCGTTTTGTTCCTTCTTTCCATGATGGCTTTTACTTTTGTCATTTCTTAACCCTGGGTCTGGATCTTTCAGATTACATGTAAGGATCAAATTTAAATTGCATGGAAAATAATTGATAACTAAATGTAATATAATAATAATGGTATAATATAATTATAATATATTACAATGTGATATTATAACTAATAAAAATATTATAATATATAATATGAATGATTTGCTTTTAAATACATATTAGAGTCAATTCAAGATTTTTGCCTATAACACTCCTATTGTCATCCAGTAAAGAAATATATCTTTCTCTGAGGGCAAGAAAGGAGGTTAAATAACAGCTGATATATGGGAAATTTTGAGTAGCCATATAGGCCTCATCTACCTGGGGCACAACAGTAATCTGTAATAAAACCAAGGTGGCAGATGTGAAGTTTATACATTAAGTGAGTGACTAAAAAATAAAGATTGAAAACCTTTAAGATTTTTGCTAAGCTAGAAAGTTTTTGGTGCTTCTCTCAAACAATACCTCTGTGATGGAATATCTAGGCAGGCCCAGTAACTGAACCATGCTCGCAAATATTTTAAACCAAATAAAGGAAAGTTTAATAAATTCCAAATGCTATTTTTCCCCCCTTGAAACTGACTCTTATTTGTTGGCCTTTAAACTATATCTTGGAACTCAAAGAATATCTTTTCATACAAATACAACTTTTAAGGCCTTGGAGAGAAGCAGTGTGTTTGGTATTGATATTGGTCAGCATTAAGTTAAACAGTTAGAGGAGCTGGGTCCAACAAGGGAATATGTTAGCTGGGATTACTTTTAAAAATAAGTAAGTTTGAATGTCTGTAGACAGAGCACACACTCATCACGTGCCCAACTCCTTGGTACCACCATACACCTTCCCCACTAAATCTTGCACTTGATCTGTCTGGTCATCAAAGCCTTGGAGTCTGAGGAACCATATGTGTACAAGCATCATCAAGTTTACTGACTCTTCTTCTCTGAGCGTCATGAGATCAGAGAAATGTCCATCATCTCTGCTGCCCTCAGACCTAATCTTACTGATAAGTATATTTTATGTGTATGTATATAATATATATGTATATATACACTTAATATATATATTTCTTCATTAACATTTATGATACTCAAATTATACCTCTGTGATGGAATATTTGTATTCCATTTTGTATACAAAAATGTATACATTTGTATCATGAATAAGCAAATGAACAGCATTGATATTTAAATATGAGGGGTTTTTTTAAATTAAAACTAAGCAACTGAACACCACTTTATATCGATTTGTAAGTGTTATATAAGTAGAAATATTTTAAACCCTAGACATGTAGGAATCTAGAAGTTGATATATCTCTAACATGAGGTCTCACATTCACAATGAAGGCAGCCAAGAAAACAGAAGATTTGGAAAGAGTGAATTAACATCAGGCAATAGTAATACGTCTTTCTAAGGATACCCAGTGAGGCCTCATTACATGTCTCATTTAATAACTACATGGTAAAATATGAATAAAGCTCATTAGCATATAAGAAATTAGAGTGAAGAGTAAATTTTCAGTTAAGTATAAAGTGTATGAAGTACACAGCAGGTCCATTATATGAGCTGATTAATCCTGCAAGTGATCTGATTAAGGAATGCAGCAAAGTTCAATCTGGATTTTGTAGGAAAACCGGGAAAATGATTGGGAGCCATTTCACTGGGAGAACAATGCATATGTGCTTATAAAATGCAACATGAAAGAATCCCTGTGATCACATTTACCTTACATATGAAGACAGAGTAACGTTTTCATGTACTCATCCCACATTAAGAATGGTTTCCTAAGTCTTAATGGAGAAGCTTTCCTTCTCGGCCCTGGTAAGCTCTGCCATTGTGAAATGTGCTTTCACAGGGCTGGCCCTTTTCTAGCCCTTCCCTTCTGACTTGCATCCAGTTACCTCAGTTTGACCATCACCAAGAGAAGAATTCCACAGGTGACTGCCATGCACATGACAGCATAGATGACTTCTAGAAACAAAAGATTTTTTTTAATTACTGGATTTTTAGAGAGAATAAATACTAAAAATATTTTAGAGGATGGATTTTTCACTGACCATTGAAGGGGGAATGAAATCCGCTGAGAGTTATTTCCTTTGCATGTTTTCCTTTATGCAATGCAATGCCTTTGACATTATGCAGTGTCAGATAATCTGAAAGAAAATAATGAAAATGAGATAAAAGTATTTAAAAGTCATGCATTATCTTTATCCTGTGGGTTGTAATTTGCTTTGTATTATAAGGCAACAATTTTTATTTCTATGATATTATCTTAATAAAATATGATAGATTTGGGTGAAACGGGGAGTACTTTTATTCAATTTTAACAGCTTTTTTTTCACCCTTTAATCAAATAATTTCATAATAGAAGTTGTGTGGTTGTTTTTCTTTTTTTTTTTCCCCCAAACCATGACTAGGAAAATGATTACATTTTATAAGACAGCTCATAGTACCTTATACATAGACTAGGAAAAAAAAAACACAGTAATTTAAGGCTACCCATTGTGATACAGAAAAAGAGTCCTTCTTTACAAGAGTGATTGTTTGAATGTGCTTTTAACAATATCTCATTTCCCTAAGACCCACAGTATTTATGAATTCTTAAAGTACGTAAGGGAGACTCCCTAAACAAATCACACTGTTTGCCTCTCTACCTAGACACTTCAATATCCGGTTTTGTTATTTCCCCTATTCTGTCTCCCTTTTTCAGCCCCTTCACTTTCTATTGCTTTTACCTATTTTTGCCTTACCGAAGGGATCCTCTTGGCCATTCTGTGGCCCTTGTCTTCTCGACCATGTTTTTCTAAACACATTTCCACCCTCACATCACAACTCATAAGACAAGAAGATGTAATCCGTAGACTTAACTGATAGAACTATTTTAGGTGACTTTATTGATAACTTTGAAGTGAAATCATCCCTAGTTTTGATTCAAGTCAACACATATATGAATGTCAAACATACCAATAACACAATAACCAATTTATTTGATGATAATTGGTTCAGGTGGGTTTTGAGACTTAAAAAAAGGGGGTGGGAAACAGACAAAGCCTCCACTTGAGAGAGCCTTTGCTGTCTTTTATAGATGTTTCATGCATTTTGAGACCTGGAAGTCTAAGTCTGAGTGGATAGTTTTTTGTGGAAGTGAGTGTATCAAATAGCAGGGTATTGCATCCAATGACAAGAGTGACAGGAGGCTCTGAACAGGAAAGGAGATGAGAAGGTATATTACCAACAGCTCCATTCAGCCTCTCTCCACCCAGGGCTGATGTTGTCAGAAGCCAGCTCCTTGGAAGTCAAGGTTTGAGATCTGTGCTGAGACTAATTGGTAGAAAGCACAGGAGCCAGACTGTTTCAGATCAGTAATAAAACTCTCAGGGCGGGTCCAGGAGAAGCAGCCCAATACAAGAGCTAGAAAAGTAACTGAGGATTTTGTCACTGAAAACTCATTCTCAAGGAGTCTGACCTCCAACATAGTTAAGACATTTTTAGTTCAAGATTGTTTTAATCCCCAACTTATATATCAGATTATCCTATATTTATAAAAGTCTGACCTTCTTGGGAAGTGAAAAATCAACCTCTTCTGAATGTAAAAACAATAGAGGTAGAGGTTGTGATTATTTTTTCACTTTTGTGGTTATAAAATAATTCTGTTATTCACTAGAAAGTTGGAATGGAAAAATCGAGCTATTTCAAATAATACCATTTTTATAACAGTGGTCCTTTTGGGGGGAAGAATTAATTTCAATCAAATTAAGCATACAGATTTTTAGTGAAGTAAGTGATCATAATCAAATCTTATATTTAAATAAATTGGAATATTAAGAATAAATTATTTTGTTTCTTTTTAAATTTTATGGTATTTTGTGATATTTTAGGCAGATTCATGACCAAAATGTAAATGTATATAATGTACACTGGCTGATTATTCAGTACATCTTGCCTAGTTAGGTATTACAATTCATCTTTGTATAAGAAAAAAGGTATGATTTTGATTAATTAGGCTATCTTTTAGATATATAACTACCTAAAGTAATTGTTAAACATTCACCTAGCAAGGCATAGAAAGAATTGTCTCATTCACTAAATTTCACTCACATGGAACTCATTAACAAAGTTATAATAGATCAATGACAGAAATGCTAGCTAATGATCCCAGTGAAAATTTTTATGTGACTAGCAGTCACTCCACAATCTTAAATATTGCACCCTAGGAGGATACCAAATATCAGTTAGAGATTAATGTTACAGAAGGTTTCTTGGCTACTGAAGCCCATTGGAGATTCTTTCCCACCTTTTATAAACAGTGAGATTTACTGTGCTTTATAACCACGAAATTAAAGTCGGCAGAGTTAATAATCAACCTCAGTCCCACACCATCTGCTATATTTATAGATAAACACTGTCAGTGACTTGTTTATCTTAACTCCTACCCTAGAGGAATTAAACATTATTATGAACTATATTGTAAAATCCCTGTACAGTTGACAGGAAATCAAGATTAATTTCAACCTTACAGTAAGCACAAATTTATATAGTATTCTCCCCAAATGAGCTTCAGAGATGGGATCATTTCTCCTTTTTCCTTCCAAAAGCCTTGTACAGCATTGGCTGAGAGCTGATGCAGACCAAACCTCTACTTTGCATAATTTATATGAAGTGGTAAATGCATTGTAAGAAATGTGGTAAATCAGATACAAAGTAATGATTTAAAAATAAGTGTCAGAATTCATGAAACAGAAATTAAACTTAGCACAAACTGCAAATCTGTAAACCTTCAATTAAAATTTAAATAAAGCATAATCTAGAAGAGTCTTATTGGAGGAAAAATTTGATGAAAATGAACATTTTCATAGAACAGTTTTTAAAATATATTCTTGTAGCTGTCTTTTTTTAATGGAAGTATAATTGATTTACAACGTTGTGTTAGTTTCAGGTGTACAGCAAAGTGATTCAGTTTTATATATATATATATATATATATATATATATATATATATATATATATATATATACTTTTTCAGATTCTTTTCCATTATAGGTTATTAAAAGATATTAAATATAGTTCCCTGTGCTATACAGTAGGTCCTTGTTGGTTATCTATTTTATATATAGTAGTGTGTATATGTTAATTCCAAAATCCTAATTTACCCCATTAATGCATCTCATGGCATAGTTAAAATTCTACTGTCTACTTTCTAAGTTTAAATAAAAGAGCACCAATACCATGGCAACATCTTAGTGAGAATGAAAATTCAAGGATGATCTTCTTGGTTATCCCAGGATCAGTTTTATTCATAATTTGGTCAATATTGTCTCATCTGAAGGTATGTAAATTAGAGGTGAGTTTTGAATTGTTTCACCTAATGATCAGGATTGAGATTTCATGTATCATGGACTCTTTTGATCATCAGTGTATGAAAACATCCTGCTGAAGTGGATCTAAGGAGCATTGCTTCTGGGAAGAAGGGAAAACATATCAGCATCTACAAGTTTGAAAAACCAATACTTTAGTAATACGATAAATCAAGGTGTAAACACCTAACATGGATATAACATCATTTTTACTAAAATGTATGTAGTAAAAACTAAACCAACTAAATAATATGCTTTCCCTAAACAGTCATAGTATGCATCAATGAGGCATATTCTTTTATTTAGTTCACAAACTTCAAAGAAGATAAAAGCATGTCTTAGGTTTATTTTCTTCCACTGTGGCTAAACACACTGTGGTTGCCAGGGGCTGGGGGGAAGTGGAAACTTAGGAGTTATTAGTCAACAGGTATAAAGTTTCAGTGATGCAAGATGAATGCGTCTAGGAATCTACTGTACACCATAGTGCCTATCATTAGCAATACTGAATTGTATGCTTACAATTTTTCTGAGAAGGTAGATCTTAGGTTAAGTGCTCAAATTATTACTAAATGCAAGTTCGTGTGCCCAACACACAGTGAGCCCAAACAAACTGAAATATCAGAGTTTGGAGCAGAGAAAGGTTTATTGCAGGGCCCAGCAAGGAAAACAGGTGGCTCATACTCAAATTACCCTGAACTCCCTGCAGGGTTCCAGAAAAGCATTTTAAAGGCCAGGGGAGGGGAGGGGTTGCAGGGTATGTGATCAGCTCATGCACAATTCTCTGACTGGTTGATATTGAGGTAACTGGGCAGTTAACATTATCAATCCTTAGGCATCAGAAGTTTCAGACTACATGCTCATGATCATCAAGTAGTTAATTTCTTCCATTTGGTGGTGGTTTAAGCATCTGAAAAACTCAGGAAATATGCATCAGATGCTAGGAGCTAAAACAGAGGGTATGGGGGAGGGGTCTGTCCCAGGAAAGCCCCATAGGGTCCTGATCATTTACATTATCACACAAAATAATAATAGAGGATGGCAGGGAATCTTTGGAGGTGATGGATATGCTTATGGTATAGATTGTGGTGATGGTTTCATGGTGTATACTTATCTTCAAACTCATCAAGCTGTATGCATTAAATATGTATAGCTTTCTGTATATCAAAAACAAAAACAAAAAAAAAACCAAAAAGCATATAAATGAATAAGTATACCTTCAAGAATATTTGCCTAGATCTTTTGTCATGAGCCAAAAGCTCAGTGTTAGTAAATGACTGCATTGACAAGCCTGGTAACCACTCTTTTATCTGTGGTTGAATGACAGTGGTGTTCACATGTCTAATGGATTTGCTTGGTGATTATGGTGAGTTTCAACTGCATTACTAAAATATTTCAAATGTTCTATGTTTTTCTTAATAGTTTCTGCAAATAATGAAATAGTCACTGAGATGGCAATTGGAATGCAAATTATACTATTTCTGAAAACTAACACTAGATTTTATCAATATAGTATTATTGTGTTAGAAGGCCATGTTTTAAAGCTTGAAAGTAAGAAAAAAATCTGTCATCTGCAGTTTTGGGCTCATACAAAATAGATCTAAAGATATAGATCAAAAATAGGAATAGAATATTTGTGGTTAGGGTATATATCTGTAAATACGCAAGTGTGTATGTAGGGTAGAATTACAAAATTGGATGGGACTTCTTAGATTATTTTAGTCAAAATTTCAGTGCAGTTCTCCATTCTGCCTCATTCTGGACTGTCATCACCATTCCAGGAATGAGCCGTTTAATACTTTTTGCCCTTCTATTACTATTGAAGGTCAGTTCTAATTAAAATAGGAAGTAGCATTCTAGGCTGTTCTTTTATCAACTTAAGATGATAAATCTACTTTCCTTTGTTGGTATCACTGCCTAGCTCTCTGGCTGTTACATGTATAAGTGTGTTTGTGGGGAGAGAGATAGATAGATAGAGAGAGAGAGGTCTCACTGTCACTAGACCACACAGAGCAATGCTTTCCAAACATTAATATGAATCTTCTGTTTATCTTAAAATGCCAATTTTGATTCAGTAGGTCTGGGATAATGCAGAGATTCTGAATCTCTTAAAGCTTCCTAGGTGATGATGATGATGCTGGAAGAATATATATATTCATATATATGTACACAGAATGGCAGAGAGAGATGCATGTACGTACTCATGTAACATACAAAATGCTTTACTTCCATGTATATGGTGCTTCATACTTTACAAGGCACTTTGACAAACACTGTTTAAATTTTATAACAACTAGCCACATAGGAATTATTAGCTCAACTTAAAGAAACTCAGACTCAGAATAGCTGTCTTGTCCAAGATCACAGAGTTGATAAATAGTGAAGACGTAATTTGTAGCAAAATTTTCTACCAAATATATATTTTAAAAAAATGTCGTGGAGACCACAAAAGCATGTAAAACATTTTCAGGTTTTTCTAATGTGGCAGCCATATGGATTAGGAAATAGATTTGAAAAATAATAGGGACCAGTTGAATTTGATAGTGTTGTACAATAAGAAGCATTTAGTAGTATTATCTGATCACAAATCTCCATGATTATATATATAATATACATATATATAATTTTCTGTTGATGAAAATCACAATAGAATACATAAAATCTAATAACTAAAGCATCTGAAATGCCTCACGTATACCTGTAGGATTTTTCAACTTGCACACACCTCTGAAATATGTTCATCATTTTCAATTTCAGATCAAATAAATCAACCACTTTAACTTTGACATTTAACAGAAATATTTTAAAAAATGAATGCCGCAATTTTCAAGGTGATATCTTAGACTATGATATCAATATGAGTATTTTCCGTTTTTACAGACGTAGAGTTAGGACCATATGTAAAACTTTCCAGAGTATTCACCAGGCAAAGGGCATACAAAAAATAATACACAAAACAGCAGTGTAACTATTTTTTGTTGTTGCTGTAATGTATGTCTACATCAATATAACCTGAGTATCAGATGAAAAATATAAAGTAATCCCATGGTTTAAATCTGCCTATATCTGGAATGAGTTCAATAGACAAAAATGTGTTCCCAAAATTGAACAGTAATTTTTACTGTGAATTACATTCTAGGAGATCTTGAATTTTTACCTTGAATTATATAGGAAGTCTTGTAATAAGACAAATGTAAGCTAAGAATGGGAATAATCTACACTATATTTTATTAATTTTAAAAGTTTATGTTTTCATGTCTGGAGGTTTTTAACGTACAGAATTTTTTTAATGAAAAAGTATACGTGACAATACTATTAATTGTCCAGATAGCTTTCTGATGTCTTTGGAACTGAATGATTCACTAGTGTCTACCCTTTTGGAAATGTACAAGACTTTACCTGGCAGGTGTACACAATTGTTTCAAACACTGATGGAAAACACCAAGAAAAAGAGAGTTAGGGAAAAAAATAAAGGGTAGAGATACATTTTTGGAGAGTCTTCATAGTCATTTGGAATGATGAGGTGATTCAGAAAATTTTGTAAGTTACTGAGTTTTAAAATGAGAAAAATGGTATACAATTGTAGTATTTTTTCAATGCACATACATTTGCGAAACTTCAGCAAAAAGTTGAATATCAAAGTATGAGATGTACTATTAATTCTTCTTAGACAGTAACCTTCTTGAGAATAGACATCATATCCATCTAATTTATAGTATAACATGGATGACACAATGCCATGCCCATGCAATTATCTGATGGCCGAAAAGTGTGTATGAGCAAGTTTCATGTCTGAAATAACACATCTGTCCCTGTGCAGTGACATACATTTTGAAATATATATCTATATCATGTTTAGTTCTTTCTCATCTTTAACTGACATTAGCCAAGGGTCTTCACATTAATCACATATTATCACCACTTCTTAAAATGTAAATTCAGTGTACCAACTGCCACGCATATTGTTGCCCAATCAAAAAAAATCTGTTAAGAAACTATTTCACCTGGTGATTAATTCTAGCAGTCAAGTTTGTTCATTGATGGGCTAGGAGTAAGCATCTTGGTCATCGGATGAGGAGAATTTTGAGAATTTCTCTGAGCTTCAGTTTTCTCATTTGTAAAATGAGACTAGTAATACCTATGTTTGCAAGATTTTTGAGAGTGAAAAATAATATTAAAATAACAGAGCTCTTGGGAACTTCCATGAGAAGAAGTATGCACAGGTGGGGATGAAGGGAAGGGAAACAGGGATAAGAGAAGGGATTCCTTTTATGGTTCTTTATCTCCTTCCCTTTTCCCTTCCTTCCTTTCTCCCTTGTCCCCTTTCCTTAGAAAGATTTCCTGAGGCCAAATGACTGAAGTAAAACCTGTCATTTTCTATTTCAGAAACCTGATTCCAGGTAGACATAGTAAAGTCCAGGTTTGTTAGAAGAGGCAGTTTTCTAAGCTGTTCCATGAAACACTAGTTCTGCAGAATACTTTTATGTGTTAGAAAAATCAAAGAACCCATAAGTAGACAACTTTGTAAAATTCTAGGTAAGACAAAATAAACTATGTGCTTTTTTGCTGCAAGTATATACTATACTAGTGGGACACACTTTACCTACATTTATTTTCTCCATGGGTTATATCTGGGAATCCATTTAAAAATCTTGCAAAACCGGGGCATATGTGACTTAGAGGCAAATATTTATGTATTTGGGTGGGCATAAATATTTATTAAGGATTCTTATTTGTACTTAGTCAATGGAAATTCAGAGAACACCATACGAACAATATTTTGTGCCCATCAATGTAGGCTCTAATTTATAATCCTGCCCTCTATTAAGCACACATATTCACAAGCACCTGACACCATAATTTCTCTTGTTCTCTACTCCCGGGAGTCAAGAAAAATTTTCACCCTGTGGTTTGAGAGATGTCTGACCTCCCAAACACTACTCTTATTGCCTCTTGGAGTGGTTGGCGTGATGCAACATTAATTCCAGGTTTGCTGCTAGTTAATCTATTATTCTTCAATTTCTCAACGTGTCCTCATGGGATATGGAGAATTTAGAATCTGCCCTCTACTTTGGAGAGCCATTCCAGCAGAGCTAAGAGTTCATGGATCACTTATACCTAATCACCTATAAATGTCCACAGGATCATAGAACAGAAACCAGCATATTTGGACCCAAGTAAAGATTTTCCAGTTGAGTAATTATTTCCTACTTCAAAGCTAGCACCATGACAATCAACATGGGATACATTCGTGGGATGGTACATGACCCTGTTCTCATGAAGTTCTCAATGGAATTTTGCGTAAGGTGAATACTGTGATTCAAGCGCAGTGGGAATTGATGAGGGACACCTAGGGAAAAGGTACACATTTGATGAATGGTGGGAAATAAGGTTGATTTACATTTTGGGTGTCCTTGAAAATTGGATGAAGGCATTCAGATGTGGGAGAGATGAAAGCAGGGGCAGTGGAGAGCACACAGAAATAACAAGATCAAGTCAAAGTTCGAGAATTAGTCTATCCATGATGGGGAGATCTAATAAGGAAGATACAGCAGCAGTTTAGGCATGGGAAGATGAAAAATAAAAATAGGTGGGAGAAGTTGGAGTAGAGAAGAGAGGAAGTGTAAGGGCATATTTAAAACAAAGAGCTTTCTGTTGGAAAGCAGAATGGTCAGAAAGCAGAGTAGCAGAAGCATCAGAATCAGACCTGGATTCTGCCTCCCCCCAGAGCTGTCATTTTAGGCAACTTACTGGTCCTCTGTTCCCTTTGATTTAAAATTGGATAATGCCAACCACAAAATTTAATTAAAAATTAAATGTGACAATATATAAAGAGAGTTTGGAACTGTGCTTGGCACAAAATAAGTGCTCAATAAATTACATCATTTTTAAATATTATATAATTTAGAGTTTTATTTGATATTAAAAATGCAAAGTTAAATCAAAGATGACCCTTAGGTTCTTGAGACAACACGATGTATCAGAATAGATTTGGCTTGAAAGATGAAAGAGTCATAGAGGGGAGAACTGCAACGTTTACCTCTCTACTTTTCAACTTGACTGCTCATAGCAAAGAACCCTGGCTTTGGAACCAGAACTCCATCGCAATCTTAGTTGAGTCATCCACTGGCTGCAGTAGCCTTGGACAAGTTAGTTTAACCTCTGAGCCTCATGCTGCTCACGTGTAGAAAGGGAGTTGAGATAGATTGTATTATTTATTTTATTTATTTATTTTTAAGATTGAAATATAGTTGATTTACAAAGTTGTGCTAGTTTTAGGTGTACAGCAAAGTGATTCAGTCATATATATATATACATATATGTATATATTCTTTTTCAGATTTTTTCCAGTATAGGTTATTACAAGATACTGAATATAGTTCCCTTTGCTATACAGTAGGGCTTTGTTGTTTTTCCATTTTATATATAGTAGTGTGTATCTGTTAATGCCAAACTCTTAATTTATCCCTCCCCCCAGATTGTATTATTTTGTAGGAGGATTCACTCCTCTTTCACTGTAATGAATTAAACTCCTACCACCCAATGCCATGTGGCTTAGAGAACCATCTTCCGTGAGAAGAGTCTGTTTTACTGCCCCCTGCCGTTGGGCTTGACCTTGACTTGAGTTAGTCAAAACTGTGAGCAGTTGAGACTTCCCTTGTGGCACAGTCCTTGAGAATCCACCTGCCAATGCAGGGGACACAGGTTCGATCCCTGGTCCGGGAAGATCCTACATACTGTGGAGCAACTAAGCCTGTGTGCCACAACTACTGAGCCTGTGCTCTAAAGCCCATGAGCCACAACTACTGAGCCTGCGTGCCACAACTACTGAAGCCCATGAGCCTAGAGTCTGTGCTCTGCAACCCGAGAAGCCACCACAATGGGAAGCACACGCACCGCAATGAAGAGTAACCCCCACTCGCCGCAACTAGAGAAAGCCCATGCACAGCAACAAAGACCCAATGCAGCCAAAAGTAAATAAATAAAAAATAAATACATTTATAAAAAAAAAATGTGAGCAGCAATGATGTATGTTATGTTCAAGCAGAAGTCTGAGTGATTCCGTCACTTAGTTTTTGTTTCTACCACAAAAATGTCATGTTCCAAAGAGTGGCCATGCCTTTAGCCTAAGTCTAGAAATGGGGAGCAGAGCCTCAGCTGTCAGCCCAGAGCTGCCTACATGTGGCATAACCTAGAAATCAGTCTTTGGGTTTGTAAGTCACTGAAGCTTGGAGATTGTATGTAACTGCTTAACCCTGCAAAAGCTGACTAATTCAGGGGTCATAATGTACCACAAATGAAAATTGTTGACAAATGGTACCTTCTTAATTAATATTACCTCTTTTTCTTCTCTCCTCTCTTATAACTCTCAACTGAATTGTAGGTAGAGGGAGAAAAAAAAAAGCGAAAAAAAGGTTAAAGAAAGGTGAGAAAGGAGGAGAGGGCACTTGGAGAAAGGTGGTGAGACCATTGAAGAATGGTCTTCATTTTGGGGATGAGAATGTTTTTCTCTGTTTTGGGGGAAATATGGGGCCATGGGATGTATAGTCATGCAGTCTGTCCTTATCTTTCGTGCACCAATACTAATGTCATGTTCACCTTATTCTTAAAAAATAAGTATGAGATGCAATATCTTTATCTCTACTGGGATTAAATTATACCCAAATTAAATAGGGCCCCATTATTTTTATTCCTAAACTCCTTTGACTTGTATTACAACACAAGATGGTAGGAGTTTGTTAATATGGATTTTCCAGCTGTTTCTTCACATTAAATAATCCCACAAAGACATAATGAGAGTTGAAAATAAAGAGAGGCTACCAGTAAATACAGACAATATAGTGAGGAGCAGTATGGCATTGTGGAAAGAGGCCAGCCTTTGGCTTCAAGCCACAGACTCAAGTCCTTGCTCTAAAATTTGCTAAATGTGTGACTGGATGTACTTAAACAAAAAAACTCTTCTGTACCCACTTTCCTATTCTATTTGATGAGGATAATAACATTTATTGACTTGTGAGGATTAAGTGAGACAAGACATATAAAGTATATTGCAGAGGGTCCACATAGAACCTACAATTTTTTTTAATTTGAAAAGTATGTTTTGATTGTGGTTGCATATAAGTATTAACTATGGAGCATTTAAAATTAGATTCCTTGGCCTTATCACTATAGGTTTTGATTTAATAGGTCAAGGGAGAAGAGAGAATTAAAGTACTAGACATTCTTAATTTCAAAATCTCTCTAGATGCTTTCAGTGTTATGGTCAGGATAGAGAACCGTTGGTAGAGAGTAGAAAACACATGGTTTTGGAGGTGAAAGAAACAGATCATATTGTAAATCACACTATTGTGAGCTAATGGAATAGAAGTTGTTAGAGAGGAAGAGGTTGGAGAATTATGTTTTTTAATAGATCACAGCTTTGAAAAAAATCAGGAATGGGTGGGCATGGCCAGATACAGGGATAGTCACTGCCGAGCCAGTTTTACCAATGGAAGATAACAATATTTGGATCAGTAAGAGACTTTACCACCTCACACGTTCCCTTTCAGCTACCTGGCAGCATTAAAAGAACAAAAACAATTAAAACCAACAATATTTCCATTGTAGTGGAGGGGTGTTGGAATGGAAGTTTGGGCCAAAGAACAGTGAGAAAAATTAACTGGGTTGATGCAGCCATGTAGAAGTGTTGGAAGGAGCTATTAGGATTGTAGACATATGCTTAGTGTACATTCTTAATGTAATAACCATATGGACTTCAAACAAAATACCATTGTACATTTCAGGCTGTCTGCTACACTAGGAAGAGTGAGAGACTTGAGATGCAGGTATGGAATAATGGCTGGTCTGGAAACTTAAACATCACCCACAGCATCTTCTTACATAGACCTCAGGGACACACAGCAGTGTATCCCTAAGATAAGGTGCCCTTTGAAGAAAGCTCTGCAGTCTGATTTATATGGCTTCCCTCCTTTCAGATTGCCTTGATTCCCACCTGAAGTAGATGTACCATCAGGGACTAGTCGGCTCTGGCCTCTTTCTGAAGTTGAGTTGCTTTGAAAGTCCCTACCATATGCCTGCAGTGTCTGACCAGCTGACCCAGGTACTAATGCAAGAGTAAAACATCAGTCCCAGAGTTCTGGCAAACTCTGAGTGTATTGCAAATTGGGAATGCCCAGTGTTCAGTGTCAGTGGCAACCAAAGGAAGCCATTCCACCCTAAGCTGGAAGCCAGCAGAAATGCAAGAGACAGTGGGAATAATCTCTGTCACAGACACACACTTTAAAAACATCACCAAACACTCACACTGCCCAACAAATCAGCTTTTATCCATTCCACACTCTTTTACCTAGTTTGAAAACCAATTTGTTTACTGTGATTTGTACCACAAGCCCCCAGTAAATGCTTTCCAAATAATAATGGGTGAGAAGAATAAGAATTATGTTTACTAGATACCAATGTAGTGTTAGGGCATTCTTGCAACTTTGAGATTGAAAGAATATTTACTGATGTTTGCAATTCTGTAAAGGGTCTTCTTGAACCCATGAAAAGAACTTGAGAAGATGGTTTGAGACAATCTGATACTAACAGAAGATGAAAGATTGTCATTATCAATGGATTCTTAAATCTTTACCACTTACTAACCTGTCTCACTTAGGGGATTTTATCTGTGTAAGTACCAAACGTTTGTTTTTTTGAAGAAGTCCTCCTTTAAGATGATATCCCAGCATGTAGGTGCCAGGGCAATAACTATTAAGTGTCCACATGTGGTGTTTTATGGGAATACATTTGATGCTATTATATTGTTGTCACAAGAATACTTGGCTCTTTAAGCCAGGAATACACATGCTCATAATAAATGATTTTTATGACTTCACATACACAATCATGATACACAGAAAGTATAAAGGAAAGACTGCTTGTTTTATGTAGCTCTGGCACTAACTCCATCCCCAATTATGGGCAACAAGGGGATTATATGAAGCCAATGAAAGCATAAGGGTGGAAAATGGAAAAGATAACACTGTGCTTTCACATACTGGAGCCTGTGATTGTTCAAATTGTAACAGTATTGTTTTGTTGTTTCATTTCCCTCCATGATCTTAAATGCTCGTTCCTTCTCTAGTGCTGCCAAAATGTGAGTTGTCTCACTCATCAATGGCAACTCTTTAATCTTTCCTTTTTGGTTTAGAGCACACGACAAAGGTAGTCATGGATGATTCACAGAATCATGCTCAGTGGCAGAGTTTTTCCCCTCCCTTAACATCTAAGCCTTTAAGGATAGAGCTGGGAAAAAGTGAAGGTAGGGGACAGCTGTTCTGTTGTTTCTGTGGAGGGTTTGGACACTTCAGTATTTCCAGATTATAGCTGTGTGAAGCATTTTTTGCAAAATAAAAAGCCAAGCCAAATTTGCTGGTTTTCAGGTCTGCAGACAAAATTTAAACCAGCTGGATTTTATTGGGAAATTTTGCATGCAAGTAAACCTAGTGGTGAAACTCAAGCCAGCATTTGTCTCCACTGGAATGGGCTACATCTTTAGGGAAAACCCCCCTACCCCATGTCGCTTCCCTTAAGGGAGTTTTGAATTTTGAAAGTTCCTAAAAGAAATCTGCCAGGTTACTCCATAGAGTATCTGATCGGAACATTAGCCAATGAAAATGGAAGGTACAACCAGGTCTGATGTCTCTCTTAGTCAGATCTTCAGAGATGAGAAGTTGTGTGTCTCTCTGAAACCTGATTTTAAATTACCCCAATTAAACCAGCTAATGATTCCCTCCACACAAGTACTTCCGAACACAAAAGCCAACACACACACATCCACTTAAACTCACACACGCACGTGCCTGGTCAGAGTGGCAAATAATGACTAACTTATTGGATTTGTATATAGCAAAAGTTTCACATCCTATTTTGACTGTGTCTTAAGTGAAAATTACCACATTCCTCACCAAAAATATGCAATTTTATAGATTTAAACATATAAGGAATAGAAACAAAGAAACACATAATATGATGATTTTTTACTAAGCCTGGGATACATTATTTATAAAGCTATTTAGAATTTGGAAAACAAAGCAATAAAAGGTAATTCAACACTAGAGGAAAACCCTTTTACTCCAAATCTCAACTTAGATCTCTGAAAGAATGAGCAGTTTTTCCAAGGGCAAAGAAAGAAAGGACACATGCTTTCATAAGATTTTAGTATAATCATAGGAAGGAAAATTCTTGGCAGACTACTCATCTTTTTGGCATTAAAAAAAAAATCTCTCCAGAGCTGTTCCTATACATAGGCAGCAGGGAGGTTTGCCAAAAAGGTACTGGCCTCAAATATCATGTCACCTAATCCAAGAATATCAGGGCACATCTAATATCAAATATCATCTATTTCTGTTAAACTGTTACCAAAATTTAATTTGTGAGAAACCTGAGGTCTAGGGTGAGTGTAACTGATTTCCTCCATACCACCTAGGGTATTAGGGATCAAACTTGTTTCCTAAGCTCTTGTTCTTTACATTATAACATACTCCCTTTCCAGCAAACACACTTTCAAGGATGCTTTTGTTCTACACACATGTTCCCTGGGAAATGTAACATTTATAATCAATGACAATTATAAATTTCACATCATTACATGAGAGAAGTACATTATGGTTGTTTAAAAATCACAATTTCTGGTACCCCAAACTGCCTTGTTTAAATTCTGCCTCTGTCGTCTTCTGTGGAACCTTGGGCAAGTTACTAACTTCTGAGTGCCCCAACTTTTTCTTTGGTGAAAGAGCAAGCATCTCCTTCATCTGTTGCTTATACAAATTATTTAAACAAGACATCAAATGAACAGACTAGTGTTGAACACACAGTAAGCCCTCAATAAGGTCATAAGGCTCAAAGGAAATAAAAGATAAGTAAGCTAGTGTCCATAGCCAGGGGACAGCTTTAAACTGGCAAGCAGTATTTTTAGATGTTTATTAAACCTTCATCTTTCTTTTAAATTATTTTTAAATTTTTATTTTATATTGGAGTATAGTTGATTAACAATGTTGTGTTAGTTTCAGATGTACAGCCTAAGTGATTCAGTTATACATATACATATATCTAATCTTTTTCAAATTCTTTTCCCATTTAGGTTATTACAGTATATTGAAAAGAGTTCCCTGTGCTATACAGTAGGTTCTTGTTGGTTATCTATTTAAATATAGCAGTGAGTACATGTCAATCCCAAACTCTCAATCTATTCCTCTCCCTAAACCTTCATCTTAAGGATATTGTATCTTATATTACTTCAGTTTTCTCCATGTTATTATTTCACATTGTTGAGGTGAATTGGCAAACATATCCATTAAAATGTTCTTTGTAGTTTGTCAAATGGGAGGATTATTTTCAAGCATTGGTCCAGATCCTGACAATATTAACACCCTGTTGTAGGAATCTGCTTCTGGCCATCAGTCATTCTTTCTGCAGTTTCTTTGAGGCAGGTGATAATGTGCTTGGAGAGCACCAACACCTGATAGCCATTGCCTTCTGTAACAAGTGATGTCAATAGAGCCAAATGCACAGGAAAACCTCATCTATAGGCTCCACATCCCTATTCTAAAGATGGTGCCTTCCAGGGCAGCCCCAAGGCCACCATCAGAGAGGTTCGAGCATCCCATGTAGTCAAACCTGGAAACTGAGTCTTACTTACTCACCGCTCTCCTTGGGAGGGTGGGCAAATCTAGGGCGAACTTGTAACAGGTCACAAGGATGAAACTGATGGATGATTTCTAAATGAAACTGTTTTGCCCGTCCCTCCCTCCGTTGCTGGGAACAAAAACTTACATTCTTTGTTACTGATTAACATGGGTGGGCATTCTTGCTGGTTTTGCTTGTTTCTCTCATCTTAACCATAGAAACCCAAGAATATCCTTTAAGACTCCTGCTTTCTCCCCAGAAGACAGGAAGGTAGTTTTCAAGACGCTAGTCTGTTACCCTCCTCATTTGCTGGCGAATCAATACATGTCTCTTTCCTTTGTCCTCAAAACCTAGTCCTTGTTACTCTCATTCGGCATCGGGGGGCAAGGACTAATTTTCGATAATGAACTTAGGGAACCTGAGATGTTTCTGTGTGGAGGCTAGTGTGGGAAATATGACTTATTCAAATACATTCAGGTTTCATTTTGGAGTTTCAAACAAGTAACCTTATCCAGCTGATCCCCCCCTTACCCGTGGTTACTCTTCACCTCCAAGCACAATTTCACTCAGTTCTGCACTATTTTCTGAATATTGGGTGTAGTGTGCAGTAACTCAAGTGATGACACTGTTCTGAGGTTTTCTGACTTGTGACTTTTATCCATCACATCAGTGGTTATCACTGTGGACAGTGAAATTGTGGGACCAATGAGACTTCCTCCAGGGATCCATGTTTGCTTTTTCATATTTATAACATGACAATCTTACTAATACATCTGGGGTATATTAATAATTTATTCATAATAAGAAACAGGCGTCACCTCACCATTCTTTAATCAAAACCAGCACCTCTCTTGCTGTTGACTCTGGGGATATCTTATCGCATGGGGATGAATGGGAAGTGATGAGATCTTTTGTTCCACTGGCTTGGTAAGCAAACTAAAACACACTTAGGAATCATGATTCTAGGGATGGCATTTTTGTTCTTTTCTCTTTTTTTGGTTCCGAAACCAATTCCAATGGGCAGGCGATCTGCACATCTACAAGCAATTCTTGGGTCACCAGAGAGGTGTTTTAGTATTCAACTCAATTCCGATACCATCTACCCAGAGATGGCGTCAGATTCCAAAAGTCCTACAAGACTCCACCCCACACAAGTCCACATTGTTACTTGTACTTCTGTCCCACTAGCCATAAATGAGAGGTTCCCGGGACTTCTTCCTCGGGCTCAATTAATTTGCTAAGAGTGCCTCACAGAACTCAGAGACACATTTTAGTTACTAGATTGCCGGATTATTATGAAAGGATATAATTCAGGAACAGCCAGATGGAAGAGATGCATAGGGGAAGGTGTGGGGAAAGGGCTCGGAGCTTGCAAGCCCTCTCCAGGCATCACTCTCCATCACGTCCATGTGCTCACCAACCTGGAAACTATAGAAACTCTGTCCTTTTGGGTTTTTATGGAGGCCTCACTGCATAAACATGACTGGTTAAATCATTGACTGGTTAAATCATGGGTGTGATTTCAACCTCCAGCCCCTCTCCCCTCCCTGGAGATTGTGGGGGTGGTGCTGGAAGTTCCAACCCTCTAATCCCTTGGTTGGCTCCCTGGCCACCAGCCCCTTATTCAGATTACCTAAGGGTTTTCCCAAAGTCTCCTCATTAACATAACAAAGGACACATTTATTGCTCTTATCATAGGGTTTTAGGAGCTCTGTGCCAGGAGCAGAGTCCAGTTTGAAGACCAAATACAGTAGAGACCAAACCCTTGTATCTTGGGTCCTACATCTGAAGATTGAAAATATTTGGAAAAACATTTCAGAAAATTCCAAAAAACAAAACTTGAATTTGATGCATGCTGGTACTATTTTTTTGCATAGCATTTCCATTGTATTTACAATTACTTACAAAAGCATTTACATTGTTAGGTATTATAAGTAATTGTAAAAAAAAAATAAAAATAAAAACCAAAAACCTCAATTAAATAGAGTTGGGAGAGCAGAATGGGGAGCTCTCACACGCTATTACAATAGCAGAGGCACACAAGAAGAAAGACTCCCCTTCTTTCCTGGCAAGGACTCAGCCAATGAAAAGCCATGGAATCTATTTACTCCAGCCCTCCTGACTTCCTTTTCCCCTTCTGTAAAAACCTTCTCCTTCTCTTCCCATTTGGGAACTTGCATGTGGCTTGCCGTGATTTTAGACCCCAAGTTTCAATTTTCTGCTCATCCCTAATAAACCCATCTTTGTGGAAGAAATATCTGAGTCTATTTGTTTCAGAACAGTATAATCTAGAGATGATTTAAAGTATATGGGAGGATGTGCATAGGTTATATGCAAATACTATTGATACACCATTTTAGGCAGGGGACTCAAACATCCATGGATGTTAGATGGAACCAATACCCTGTAGATACTGAGGGACAGCTATATGTATTGCTTATTCTAAATCACAATGTCACAGTATCTCAAAACAACCAATGTTGAAGCTCCTCCAATGCAGATAGTGTATGCTTATATAGATGACTCATGTAAGAAAACATTGGTAGACTTTGGCTGACTTCAGAAAAGAATCAATGCAATAAGTACTGCAAGCCAGTGTTCTTGTGGACCATGAACAGCAAAATGTAGTCACTTACGTCAAAGGGACCTAAAGTGGAGATGGAAGGCCATTAAGGAAGTGAAACACACATCCAGCCCTGAATGCAACATACTTTTGACCCAGGCATCCTGAGACCACCTGGAACCTGTCTTCTTTACTCCCTAGAGATGACAGTTTAGCAGCCAATCTACTACCAGCAAGTGGCTGAATGCCTGCCGACGGTGACCCGTAGTTCTGTAAAAATAACCTATGTAACTTCTCTGGGATATCTTTGTCTGTTTCCTTTATGAACATGACCATTTTCTATTTCCCTCAGAGCACATTTGAGTTGCTACACGAATCAGTGCCTCCAAGACTGCAATGCTTAAGACCGCAAACAAACTTTTTGTTACTTGCAGCGTTCAGCATTTCTTGGTTGACATTCTTGATGTATGGTACCCAGACAAGCTGTATCTGCAACACCAGATGCCCTAATTTCATCTCAGAACTACTTAATCAGAAACTCTGGGGTTGGAACCCAACAATGTGTTTAACAAGCACTGTAGGTGATTCTCTTGCAGTTAAAGTTTGAGAAACACTGCTCTAAGCCACTATCTCAATAAAAGTTTTAGGAATGATAAGGACATCTGCTTGGAATCTTTCATGACACTATGATGCCTACTGATTACTAGATTGACACAATATACCAGGCTGATTAGGTTGATCTGTTTCTTAGTAGCAGACAGGTTACGAGATATGTAAGTTATTTGATATTTATTAAATTATACTTTTTTTTTTCTTAAAGGTCTTTGAGAGATTGTCTAGATCCATACTACTCAGAGTGTGATCCCTGGACCAGCAGCATTAACATCACCTGGGAGTTTGTTAGAAATGCCAATCTCAGGCCTTCACCCAGAACAACTGAATCAGAATCTGCATTTTAACTAGAAACTATGTAATTCTTATACACATTAAAGTTTAAGATCAAATGTCCAACTTCATCATCTGACCTAAAATCATTCAAACATATATTTAAGAAGTCACTTATTCTGAGAAAATATGACACCTTAGAACTTCTGGAAATTAGTCTGTTTCCCACACTATCTGTGTGACATCATAATGGTTATGCAAAAATTATTGATTTGTGTGATTTTCCAAATCCCTGAAAGTCTATAGTAAGAGTTTATATTTGCTGAATTTTACTATTGTTATGAATATTTCTTTACATGAATTAATTGATATAATCTTTGCACCAGCATTCTGGGTTAACATTGATTTTCCATTTCACAGACAAGAAATTGAGGCCAAAAGTGAGTAACCTGTTCACAGTTACTTATCCTGTAAATGATGGAGAAATTATCCAAACCCAGCATGCTGGTGCCATTTTGCCTCTCTAAGACTAGGCTCTAGAATAAGGTCTATTAACACTTCCAAACATGAGATCTGACTATTAGAGGCATTGTTGTTGATCATGGTTTTTAACCAAAAAATCAAGGCTGGGGCCAAGGAAGAAGGGAGGTGAAAAAAGCTCTGTGTGTATTTTAGGTTTGAAAGTTAATAAAGGTTTAATGCACTGATTTACCTCTGAGGCCCAGAGCCAAAGAAATATCCAGAATTCTAAGTAACATAAAAGCCTAGAGTTACAGAGTTTACCATGGATCTGATTTTTTTTACATTGGGTGGTAACTTAAGTCATTCTAAAGAAATGGTTTATTTGTTTTTATTATTCTTTATGTTACTAACTTATAACACACATGCCTGTTCTCTAAAGAGTTCTAAAGAGTTTGCAAATAATGAAAAACAGGTTCCTAAAGGAATAATTTTTAAGAGGAAAAACATACATTTATAAGTGAGTGTCTACGAATTGGATGTACTACAAATTCACCATGGAGCCACTTTAATCCCGAAAATACAAAATACTGGACAATTTAGAAGCTATGTTATAAATATGAATACAGAGTAGAGAAATTATTTTGAATGTTCCTTGGAAAACCAAGAGATTTTTTTAGCACCTGGACTGAATTTGAAGGAAACTGGACTTGAATTAGAGTTTTGTGTGGGAACCAAGAAAAAGTCAGTGGTTTTGGCTAGATGAAGTGATTTATTTAAAGCCAAAACTTAACATAAAGCTCCTGGAATACCAACCTATATGAATTGGCTATAAGAGAAGGTGGTGTGTGTGTGTGTGTGTGTGTGTGTGTGTTGTGTGTCTGTGTGCATATGTGTGAGCATATGAGGGGGAGAGAGAGAGAGAGATATTTTTGCAATGGAAATGTCTTTCACAATTCACTTCGCTCACTGTTTTATTTATAGTCTATAACCTTACTTTCTCAAACAGCCACTGACCAGATGACAATAAAAATTAAAACAAGAATTGACAAAAGTGAGTTTGAGCCTCTATTAATCCACTTTGCACAGTCTTTAAATTATTTTCCTGAAAGTAAGTGTAAAATGTTATACAGTTTAGGAAAAATATACAAAACTATGTATTAAGCACTTCTATACCTAAACGAGTGTATTTAAAGGACTTTCTATAAGAATGCTCATTAATGGAATGTTACTTTTAGATCAAGACCTTCACTGGGAATAGACAGATGAAATATTGTAAGCCAAGATGAAACAGTGAAATAATCTATCCATTGAATGGAGACAAACAAGTAAGACAGTCTTATTGGCAATGTTGATATCTAAGACAAGACCTCAGTAGACAGATGGGTGAGAAGTGTGGCTACAGGAAGAAATAAAGTTGTAGAAATACTTACTAATCTGAGGGCTCTTTTCCCAAGTTTCTCAAAAGGCTATACACATGTTTAGGAGTTTTTATATGAATATTTCACAAAAGCCAGGTAGTTTTGTAAATCTATTGGAGACTGTCTTTTTTCATCCTTGTTACTAACAGACAGGGCTTCCTGTATCCTAGAGTTCATTAAGGGGATAACACACATTTAAGAGCAAAAATGTGTTAGAACCAATTGCCTGTTTCAGTGTTGACACCACACAAGAATCAACTGTAAAAGAGTTTCCCACTATTCAGACTTTTTTGAAAGTAGAACTATGAAGAGGAAAAGTACTGGAAAATATAAGGAGCCTGAAATGTTTTTATTAAAGTGGGCAGTAGCAGCCCAGTCTTATTAATTCCTGATTTTTTGCTCAAATATTTGAATTGAAAATTCCAGCTTAAGTGGAAACACAAATGAGTGAGGCTCTTAACAGGAAAGCTATATTATGACGAGAGGTCTAATAAGGAGGGAAAAGAACAACGGTATTCAGAAGGCAGTGCTGCCATAGAGATAGAGTTGATTCATTCATCCATCCATCCACTCACTGTTTATTGAGTAGCTAATATGTGCCAACTGTGTTTTTAGGCACTGGGGTGAAGCAGGCCAACTTAAGAGCTGCATGGTATCAGTCTTGCCTTTCTGTGCATAGGAGTTTCTCATTCCCTGAGAGGTGTGAGCTAAAAGAGGTTCTGGGTTCTCCGGCAAGTGCCTGGGTTTTTCCCACATGTGGATTAAAGCAGTGGTTCCCAAACTTGGTTGAAAATCAGAAACACCTGGGTGATTTTTTTTTCTTTAATACAGATTTCTGAGCTCTGCCTCAGGCCTACTGAATTAGAATAATTGAGGTTAGGGTCAAATATCTATATTTTCAACAAACCTTTAGATATTTCTGAAGGATGAACAGGTTTGAGGGCCAAGAATTCCACGTCCATCCTCTCAGTACTTTGCGGGTTGTCTTTGTGATCATCAGGCTCTTCATTAATAATGAAAAGATTGCTCCTAACAGAGTTGGGGAACCAGCTGTCTTTAGCGAAACATTAATATAGAAACTCCTAAACATGGGTATAGCCTTTGTTTAACATCAGATAAAGAAACCTAATAGTCCAGTCCTGAATCCAGTGCCAAACAACAATGGTATTTAAAGTCAGGGTGATTAAAATGTATAGAATATCTGCTATGTAACAGGCAGTCTATACACTTAATCTCATTCAAGATCTCTGGATGCATATGGCATCTCTGACAAGCCCTAATAGAGGTACAGCACAGACCCCTTGGATTCTAGAGCAAGGCTCCACCATCTGTAGGAGGAGCCCATTTGCTATTTAAAATATAGCTCCTAACATGCCGCTGGGTATAAAGAAATTCATTAAGTCATTGGTTCCCAGAAAGGTGAGTACAGGATATCATTGCTAACTAAATGGACAGCTGGCACACCACAGACCCACCTAGATGTGGCCTGAGAGACCAGTGGTGAGGGGACATCCTCCCCAAGGGAGAGCATAAGCAGGGCTCTTGATTGCCCACTTTGCAGAGACAGACATGGATAGAAGTTAAGACTGGTGGGCAGTGGTAGATTGCTTAATCAGAGAGATGGAAAGAGCGTCCTTGAAAGACTGTAGACAAGGGAATGAGGGGAAGAGGCATATGGAATGTCCTGTGGTAGTAGCACAAAGTGGGCAGATCAGATAGTATGCACCATGGAGTAGGCCTTCAACAACCAGGTCAACTGATGACCTGCCCAGAGGAGGCCAACCGTGCCCTCTTCAGCCACGCAATGCCTGTGCACTGAGCATGTGGTGACAAGGATGGCAGCCATGCATGGCCCCACAGACTGGACTCCCTCTCTCTCAGGCCGTCCCATCAAAGTTCTGCCAGTGCTGAATGCCAAACAGCCCAGCAACAACAGAAACCCACAGTTTGGCAGGTGGGTGGCAGACTGATGATACCATAACCCTTCCACCCTGAAGAAGGCAGTGATGCATTCCTGATGGAATTTATACCTATTCTGGGTATGGATTTGCCTTTGCTCTTTACCATCAAATACTTCCTCCAATGCCTAGTCCATCTTTGTGCAGATGCAACCTGACAGTGCTTTCCCTTGGATCTGGCCCTGGACACCTCCTTCTTCCCTCCTCAGTGCTTTTCTGTCCCTGCAGCATGAGATGGACATTAGGCTCCATCAGCATTTATGTATATACTATACACAATTTCCAGGGAATCAAGGTTCATGGGGCCACCCCTGAGAAATGGGACACAGAATCCAAAGGATGTCTTTCCTGTCCTTCTGCCATGAAGACAGTTCTGAGATGCATTTCTCAAAGCACCTTGGAAGGTCCCAAAAGGAACAGGAACACTTGAAAGAGATGCAGCGATAGTGTGAGTTGATTCCTCTTGACTGCATTGTACAGAGTTTTACAATAAAGATATGAGCTCAGGTAGAAACTTGCTGGTTTTCAAGCAGAGATCAGAGAGGTTAAAATGAGGACCCTATGACATGAAAGCTGACTGTCTTAGGTCCCAAATAGTAAGAGATACGACTGAACAAGATTGTCCAGTCATAAGAGTCCCAGTATTTCTGAGTTAAACAAATTGGCTCAGCTATGCAGCAAAAATCAGATTAAGGGGAATACATTTTCACTCAAGTCCATTGTTTAGATTAGCTTAAATCATTGCATTAGAGAGAGAGGTATGGGGGTGAAGAAGCCAGGCAATAAGGCAGACTTGGGAACTAGTTAAGAAAATACTTTTTTTATTGTGGATACTGGCACATAGAACTGACTGAAAGCAAATATATTAGAAACCTAACACATTTTTAAGAGATTATGTTGCCAAGGAAGCCACCGGTTGGCTTGCAAAAAGTCTGTGACTGTTAAATGTTAAAGCAACTCACAGTCTCTCAAAACTCGTGAGCAGGATATGGTCTAGGAGAGCTCCTGTTCCAGAAAGAGGGCATCCTCTCCCCCAGCCTACTGCAGATACAGCTGTGGAGGATGGTGGATAAGGAAAAAGCTTCCAGAGGGCAAGATGGGAGCCTTAAGTGTGGTTCTTCCCAGGTATCTGTCAGAGAGGCTTCAAATGACTACCAGGCAGGACTTCATTACTGGGTGCTATAACTCTCCCTTTTTACCTTATTTTGAATGGGCGTCTTTATTGATGTTATGCTGTCCCTGTTAATATACCTATAACATGCGTGCATGCGTGTGTGTGTCTCTGTGTGTGTGTGTGTGTGTTATTTGTGTTGGAGGGATGGTAGGGAATAACTGCTCTTTCTAGTTCATGGGCTGCCTGTCCACTCCATGGTGCTACATCATCTGGATTGCACATCACCCAAGATCCAGGTCTTTGAGCTAGTAACTGTCGCTGGATGAACATTTGGGAAACACTGGGTCCTCTCCCTTGGGGAAAGGGTAAGTACATTCTCTTTGTAGACAGAAGAGTGAAATAGACATTGGGTGAATTGTGGCAGAGTCTTACTTGTCAGCTAATAACCACAGTTGCCTTTTCTTCTGGTTCAAAACTGTACTACAATTTCCCACCTTTCTTGCAGACAGCTGTGACCATGTGGTTAAGTCATGGTCAGCAGGACGTGGGTGTAGGTGACGTACACGGCTTCCACTACCAAACCATGAAATACTCCTCTGTGACTATGTTGCTTTCTGCATTCTGTCTTACCCTCTTTCCAGCTGAGTGGAGAGGGCTTTGAAGTCCATCATGAGAAAGAGACACACATTGGGAAGAGGCTGGTCCTCTAAATATAGGCTACTATGCAGCCTTTAAAAAGAATAAAGCCATCATATGTGTACAAACTTGCAAATGGGTTCATCATATATTTTTAAATTAAAAAGGGAGCTGTAGAGCAGGATGTATAGTTTGATTCCATTAAAAAATATCTGTGTGTGTGTGTGTGTGTGTGTAAGGGAGAGGGAGGCACTGTTTGAGTGTGTACAAAATGTATAAGGTACGTATACTTACAAGGCAAAAAAAAAAAAGTGTTAGAAAGAATGTACACCAATCTTGTAAACGTTGGCTCTCTCTAGAGAATGAGATTGGGGGAAGAATTTAACTTATTTTTGTTTCTATATTCTTTAAATTTTGTTTAAGCTTGTATCCCAATTATAATGTTTTCTGCTCCCTATAGGATTTAATAGAAATAGGTAGTCTCTTTTTATGTATTTATTCTTTTTAAAAATAATTCTTCAAAAAGAAGCTGAGCCTTCAGGGGCAGAATGGGTCTATTTCCAAACCTCTTTAAGAGATTTGTCTACAGTTGGCATAAAAAGACAACTTTGCACCAGTAGAAAAGAGAATATTCCTGTCAGCATGTGGTACACACACATCTATAGATTGAATTTTTCAGTGTAGAAGGGAAAGGCAACACCAATCTCTTAATTCTTTCCATTTCTGTGGTCCTCTCTGTCTTAACCAATTTTTTTCTCTTCCGTTTCTCTCATGCCTCTCTCAGCTCTAACTGCCAACAATTTGCTCTGGGCTGCCAGATGCCAGAGAGAAGTGAGTCTGTGGATGCAGAGTTGTGCAGGTGAGTGCAAGTTTGTGGCCAAATACCCAGCACCTTCAGGATGCTTAGTGCCCAAATGTGGTCCTGCAGACTGGAACCGAGGCATGCTCTTCAACATGTTTTCAAAGCTCAGATCTGAGATGAGAACAAAGAGGTTCTGCCTGAGAGGGCTGTGGAGCATCCTGAACCAACACAAGCTTGTTGTCCTCATGGTGTTACAGGCAGGAGAACACCGTGGGCTGCAGTCAACCAGCCAGGGCTGGGATCCTGCATCCACTGCATCCTGGACATGGAAGCCAAGTGACCCAGCTCACCTCTCAGCTGCCTTTACCTTCCATGTGAAAAGCTGCAGAAATAATATTGTCCAGCTCATGGAATGATTAAGGTTAGATGAGGAATGTGACCCCAGATAAGCACTCCTTCTAGCAACTCTCTCATTTTTTATAATTATTATAAGACCCTGACTTGGATACATCAAGGTAGATGACTTCCAGATTTGTTTCAAGCAAGTGTTCTTCAAACTTCCAAGAGCAGCACATTAGTGAGTCATGAAGTCAATTTAGTAGGTAGTCAGCATTGAAAAAATATAATGGAATAGAAAAATAATTTTTAAAAAACAGAAGACATAGCATGTAAAAATCTAATGTCAAATGCATTGCTTACTGTGGCCTGAGGTCAAGTGAGTTTGAAAAACAATGACTTGAAGCCAAACAAAAGTGACAAATGGAAAATTTTCTCCAACTGTCCTCTCTGTTCTATTCAGTTCTGCCCCTTTCAGGTAAAATGAGCAGAAGGTGAAGGGCTTTGGAAACCAACTGTAATGAGAGCTGGGTTTTTTTTGTTTTTTTTTTTGAGAGGTTGATAAAATGTACAAATATTTTTTATTTTATATTGGAGTATAGTTGATTAACAATGATGTGTTAGATACAGGTGTATTTTGATAAAGCGTGAGCATGCTGGGCTGATGTGAAAAGTCAGAGGCAGTGGTTAGAGTTCATTCAAAAATCTCCATGTTCTACCACTTCCCAAGTATATGGGGCAGGGGATGAGGGTTTGTTAGAACTAGCCAGGCTAAGGATTTAATTTGTGTTTTTGTCTGAAACTTTTCCTATTAATTCAAGTACTCAGAACCCTGACAGAAGGCCTTTAAGGTTCCTTTAATTCTATAAACGCATCACTTAAAATTCCTACTTTTAGTAAGTAATGTTTGAGGAGAAAAAATGTTTAGTCTTCCAAAGTGAGTGAAGAAAAGTGAATCATTTTGAATTTTTATTTTTCTGAAACATTATAGAGTATGTCAATGTTTATGGATTTTTGTGTCCATTTCTACTGTTTCTTCATGAATATATATGTATTTTTGCTCTATATAGGTAGTCAAATACAATGAAAGCAAAACATAAGAATTATTGAAAACACATGGGAGAAAACTCGGTTTGGAAGTAGAATTAGGTTGCTTGTGCTGGCATTCTTAGGGAATTTATGCCCAAGGAATTGGTTACCACTAACTTGCAGAAACTACATTTTTTTTTCCCAGACACCATTTAATATGGAAAAACCACTTATAAATAATCATGATAGTGTAATTGTATATATTGTTGTTGGTTTAAGTTACTTTATTTGGTATTTCCTTTTGTAATGTTATGAGCCATTCATTATAAATACCTTTAGTTCCAACAGAATTAGCCACTTAGTATTAATCAAAGAGGAAGATTATTTAGAAAATATGACTCAACATATATCATGCGATTTTCCTCTTTGTGTCATGATTTCAATTGAAATATGTCTGTAGTGCTAATTATAGAAATTCCAAAGAGAGCCCTGTTGGAATCAAACCATACACTCTGAGTTGTATGTTTATTACCTAATACATAACAAATCACAATTTTGATCATATTGGCTAATGTGTATCGCTTTAGTATCTTTAAAGAAAAATAGAACAAAATTTTAAAAATGTGTGTATCTGTTTATAGTTAGATATATACAGATAAGTATCTGTCAAAATTTGTATAAATATAAAGATTTTTTGCAATGAAATGGTAAATGTCTGTTATTCCTTCCTGGAAATGGTGCTTGTGGTTTGGTTACACCTAGGGTCTTATGAGCCGGGGATGTTTTGGGACTCACATAGTTGCATGGATTAACCTTGAAGGTAGATGATGGAGAGGTCTTGAATTAGTGTGTGATCACATTGTTAGGCTTTTTTCTAGAAGACTTATAGCCAAATCTCTCTCAACCACTTGTTCCCTTTGAGACTGTAGACAAATTATTTAAATTCCTAAATCTGTTTTCTTATCCCTAAAATACTGTACATAATAACTTTAGAAAATGTGTTTTCCATTCCCTCATACAGGTAGATTAGCAGACATATTAAAGACCAAGGGGAGATAACTAAATCCAAGGGTAAATATGTTTTACTTAGGTTGGGACAGCCATATAGTAGATTGTTAACTACCCCCGATGAATCCAGCTTTGGATATACACATCCTTCTCACCGTGACTGTGAGCTTGGCCATGTGACTTGCTTTGTCCAGTGGGGCACTAGCAAATATAGCAGAAGCAGATGCTTGACAAGTACTTGTTCACTGGGGATTAGCTGCTAGGGATGCTGCCATCACCATGAAAGATCCAGGGTCTACTGCTGCAGAGGTCATGTGGAAAAGAACCACGCCATCCCAGCCAACAGTCCTTGTTAAACAACACCTGAACAGACTGGCCTTGGTCTCACCACCAGACGATTGTACCTTCATGAGAGACCCCAAACAAGACCATCAGAAGAACCACCCAACTGAGCCAAGCCCAGTGAGAAGAATTGTGAAGAAATAAATAATTATTTCAAGCCACCAAGATTTGGGTTGGTTTGTTACTTGCAATAGATACCTGTTACATTCCGTTATCTGGTAGGATAAACCTTTTAGGCTCTTGATATTGAAATCAATGTGACACCTAGGAGTGATCAATCATATAAATTAACAACATGTATCACTTGCAGATAAAAGAGTAAAATAGCAAATGTGCAAAGCATAATCAGAAAATAAATTTTAAAATTAGAAACATAGAGTTGACTTTGTGACCAAATTTTCTATGCTGGATTACTACTTTGTGCTGTATAGACAAAAACAAGAAATATATTATATATGTGTGTGTGTATATATATATGTATATATATATAATTGGGTAACTTACTGAAACATGATTTTCTATGAAGCATATGCTGGAAAATCTTGCACAAGGATTCTTCACTTTGGGTAATGGTCCTACAGGTGCACTGCATTTGAAGGACTGTCCCAAGGGTACCAATGTAAGCTGCTTTGCAGTCATTACTTCCGGAGCAAGTGAGGTCTTGCTTGCTTAAGGTACTGATGCAGGTCTCATCCTCATGGCACTTTCTTATCACATGCTGCCAGCACTTTGCCTGGAATGTTCTATAGCGCCTCCTAGAAAGAGTCAGGAAATGGAATTAGTCTCTGAATAATATTATTTCACACTAACATGTAGTGTTGCCTCACCTAACGAAAGACTGACATAAAGCAAAATACCTTCTAGATGCTTATAAACATAGTTGAAAACTAAGTTTGTACATTTAAACATCGCAACAGAGAGTGCAGAAGAAAACTTGTGAATTATTTTCCTTTTGTGTTGAAAGACAGAGGTTAAGTTTAGGATTCCCTGGATGACTCTTTCTTCATTACTAATTTTATTTCACTGGGCGATGATTTGTAGTAAGAACTCCTTGCAAGATTTATTAGCAATAATTTCTGAAGCAGAATGTGGTTTTGAGACTAGCATTTGGCCATTGACTCCCACCAAGTGATTTCAGAAAAGTCTCTTGACTTTTCCAGAGAGTTTTCCCACAGGATGGGAGGTACTGTATTCTTTCTCAATATTTCTAGGCAGACTAATTAGAGTTAACAAAATGCTCTGAGGTTCTCTGGCAGCATGAGCTAATTTAAAGCAAAACATGAGTTTATTTAATGGTCGAGATAATCCATTAGAACCATATCCATTCATAACTTTTCTGACTACATATATCATTCTTGCTGTATTAGCATTGAATAAAATCTGGATAGTGTACAATAATTTCATATTTGGAACTTTCACAGTAAGAAAATCTACTTAGTGGAACCAAGAATATTAATCTTCCTATTTATCATGTATAATTATTTTTTTCACTGTCTTGAATATGTCACCATCAAACATGCATGAAAACCCTCTGAGTACATGTCATTTGTCCTGCGCTTATTTGCTTTCATGATGTTACTCTGCTTAAATCCATAAATCACATTATTTTCAATAATCTTGTATTTTAAGTCATCTTAAAAGAATCAGCTTTTAAATACAGTGGTAAAAATTAATTAATATATTAGAATTTATATTTAATAAAATACTAAAAAGTTTTTGAGCATATAATTCTGAATCCAGAAGAACAAATATGTTCCTTTAATGCAATTAAGGGTTTTATATATAAGATGTCATCTAGATGTAAGCATTGGCAGTATTGGTTGTCATCTATGAGGTTGACAGGTGCCATTTAGTCTTTCTTAAATATATGTTTTACAAATTAAGTTGCATGATTTATCTCCTCATAAAAGTTATTTCATTCAAAAAAGTAGTTGTGAAATTTTGCAAAAATGATGAACTGAAGGGTATTTAATTAAAAATTAAAATATTATAAAAAGTACTTTGGTATACTTACTATCTAAATTATTTGAAAAAATTAAATACGGCAAAATATTTTATATTATAGAAATTTTGTTTTATGTTTGAAATGTTTTGCTGTGTAGCTGTTTCATTATCCTTATTTTCTCAATATACTGAAACTTTTTATTCTGGTTTATTACTTGAACCATTAAGTATTTAAAAGAGTAAGTTTTAAAATAGAGTTGATTATTTTGTTTTTAGTTTTGCTATAAGTTTCTGGCTATATTGTAAAATGTAAGAGAATATGGTCTGTGTAATTTCTACACACAGAATGTATTACATTTGCCTTTGTGACCTAATATATAGTAATACTTTGTGAATATTCCTTGTCACTTAAATATGTCTATTGTGGAGTTTTGCTTTTAAAAAGTAGGTAAAATTTCTTGTAAGCAATTACTTTTTTTCACTACTTTCTGGAGTTCATACATATGGAAAAACAATGTATTGTAATTTCCTGTAAATTCCTAAACATTTATAATTGGCAAAATATAATCTCACCTCCCAGTGTGTATCTGTATTGGGCAAATTAATTGAAAAAAATAGTTCTTTATGTCATCTTCTTTGGCCTTTTCAAATAAACAGAGGAGTTTCAAGACCAATCATGAAAAGAGTAAGCGGGCACAGGGACAGAAGTTGTATTTTCAAATCCAATTGCTCTGCTTTGCCCCATGTATAAGGGCTTCTGCAGGAAAGATCCATGATAAAGTCTTAACATTCTCACTGAAGAAGTTGTTTTTCTTTGGAGATTTTTTTTCCATCTGAATTACATTAAGGATAATTTAATATAAATACTGGAAATCTCCCTAAGGCAAAATCTGCTTGAGAAAGTGATAGAATTTGTCTTTTCATCTTGACAACTAATATTGTATAATATTTCCATCACCTCTATAAAGTGTTCATTCAGAGACTATTTGCACATGGTGAAAAGAAAAAGACCCACAATCCTTACTCCCTGAATTAATACATAAAAAACAGGAATTACATAAGAAGAGACATATCTCTGTATATTAAAACATTATAAAAATTAAGTAAGTACAGATACTCAAAAGTAGAGGGAAATGAGATGAAGTCTTTTGAGAGCATATCGTGTTCCAGACCCTGCACCAAGCACTTTGGAGAGGTTGTGAAACCCAGGCGTCCTTGTGGAGGAAAATCACCAACTCTATCAGTCAGTCTGAGGATGTGTTGATGCCAAAGTGAGGTTCATGCAAGAGTTTGTGTTTCAGAATCCATCACAGGGCTTCTCAAGGATTGTAGCAGTGGATCCCATCACTCGACATTAAAATATGGTATTTGATAGGGAAACTCAGATATATCATCCTGAGAAAATTGAATACTAATAACTCAAAGATAATGATGTAGAATATCCGGGGCCCTGGCAGTGGAATCAGGTAAAGCTTGGTACCGTCCATGGAGACATCTGGCATTTTTACAGGGATTACTTTAAAAAAAAAAGTGTCCTCTGGCTGGGTAAAATGTTATTTGGTTTCACTGCTAGTGAAGATAGATGATAGACAGTAATATTTTATTTGTGATATGAGAAAAATAATGCAATCAAATGTTTTTACCACATTTCATTGATTATAGGAGATACCATTATTTTATTACAACGAAAATCACTTGTTGGCAGTTGTTATTGTTTTAATTTAATACTTTTTGTTTTTGGTCACTGAGCTTAAGACGCATTCCAAACATGTTAGGGATATTAAAATGTGCAAAAATTTTGCATCTTTGAATCAATGAAATACAATAATACACTGAATAAGGATTTTTGAGATATAAATGAGTTTGAAATTTTTTAATTTCATTGTAAAAAATATTTTTATTTTATTATTCATTCAAGAGAAATAACTAGTAAAACTTAAAATAACTGATAAACATTTGCAGGAAAAGATCCGCAAATAAAGCTTTCTTAAGAACTTTGACATTCTATCTAAGTTGAAGCAAAAAAAAAAAAAAGTCAATGGTTTAGCACTCTGCTGAGATCTTTACCCTTTATCTTACAGAATATGTGTTATAGGGAAGCAGTTCTCTTTTTTTGACAAATGTTTACAAGATCTGCAGCTACTTTGCCAGTTGGAATGCCTGACAGTAAAGGTGTGAGGATAGTTAAAAGGCGGAAGGAAAGCAGTTCACCAAGAATCAGCCCATTCAGGAAGTGATGTCATTAAATCTCATTTGCCAGTGGTTCAAGCAAGGTGACAAATGTGACAAATCTTGCCCTGAGCTATCACACCTAGCCACTTCTCCACACTAAATGTTTATTTTGACCTTTAAAGGAATTTGTATATATGGAGTTTTATTCATTTAAATACAATTAAATAAAATAGTCCCTAATAGAAGGTACTGGGCAAACAAATTAATATGAATTTCTTGGGATAATTATCCCAAGAAGAAGCAGAAGCTTCATCCCAATTAATGCTGGTTGTTAAATAAAGCTCCTTTAATGTGATAATATCAATGTTACAGGTAGTTTTGATTCATCAAGTTTATTCAGTATCCTCTTTCTTTCCTCCATCTTCTGACTCATGTCCAAAGAGGCTCACTTAACTGTGGCTTTCTTACCACACAAAAGATCAATTCACCTTGAATATATAAGGAAATGTGTTAACGAAGACCACAGTGAGGAGAAGAGAAAGCCAAGTTGTTGGTTTCAATTTATGGTTTCCAGGAGGAGTTACCTGCAAAGGTAAAGTCTAGTCTCAACTAGCAGCCAGAGTGGATATTTTAACAAGTGAGCACATCATTCACACCTCTGCTCAAAATCTCCCAGTACCGCTCTTATTTCTCTGAGTAAATCCATTCTCTATTCCTCTTTCCCTTGTGCACTCTACCCTCCTTGCCTGAGATCATGCCACACACATTTCTTCCTCAGCACTGGCTCGTCCTTTTTTTGGTATCTCTTCTTTCCGATATTTACTGAGACAAGCTCATTTTCTCACTTATTCGACTCTGATAAAATGTCTCTACTGGGGCCACCCCATTTGTATTGCAATTCTTTCACTCTTTCTGCCCATTCACATTTCCCCTTATTGCACGTGTGTGTGTGTGTGTGTGTGTGTGTGTGTGTGTGTGTGTGTGTGTGTGCTCCACAGGGCAGGCATTTTTGTATCTTGTACCCTGATGCCTAAAATAGTAGTAAGTGCCTGGTTTTTTTTTTTTTTTTTGCGATACGCGGGCCTCTCACCGTTGTGGCCCCTCCCGTTGCGGAGCACAGGCTCCCGATGTGCAGGCCCAGCGGCCATGGCTCACGGGCCCAGCTGCTCCGCGGCATGTGGGATCTTCCTGGACCGGGGCACGAACCCGTGTCCCCTGCATCAGCAGGCGGACTCTTAACCACTGCGCCACCAATTAGCCCCTGGTAATTATTTTTTGAATAAACAAATACATGACTAACATCATCACCTCGAGAATTAAGGATGAGAGGTTGGGAAGAGAAAAAGGGTGCATTCCTGACACCATGGCACACGTGTGTTGGGGAAATCCAAACTCTAGCTCTTTCCTCATCTCCAGCCTAAGACACAAAATATTTATTTTGAAGTTTAAAGAGTCACCTCGTCAAAATTCTATGACATTTAACAGCCTTATATAATCACACCCCCCAAAAACAATAATAAAACTGACACACAAGACAGGTCTATTAAGCAATTCATGAGTCTCACTTGAATATGAAATTTTAATAATGCTATTTCATGACTACCCAATCCTGACAAACTGAATTTCTTTTATTCCAAAAACATATTCTGCATTTGAATTTCGAAAAGGATACTACACATGTACTATGGATTCAAAACTATGAATTGTCTGGCTTTATTTACATCATGTTGAATGATGGTGGGAACTCTAGCTAATGTAATGAGATCAAGTGTTGGGACTAGACTGTAACAAATAAGGTGCCAAAATCAGAAAGTAAGGTATGTGTGTTTTTACTCACCTGCATAATTCATCATTTTGGCAGCTGTGAATTATATCGAGGCAAGTTGGGGCTGGAACTCTGTTCACTGCACATGGCTTGCTGTGAAGAGCTTCTCTGGACTGCTGACAAGGTACATCAGAAGGAGCACAGTCACAAAAAGCCAACATCTGGGCAGTGTTAAAAGGCATATTTTGGTAGAAGAACTGGATGGCTGCTTGGCAGTGTTTCACATCACACAGGTTTCCATTTGCTGAGCAAGCTTTCAGGTAAAGGGCCAACTGTGTGTTACAGAGCACATCCGCCACACACTCCTCCGCCACTTCCAAACAGGACCTGATCCCTCTGATTCCTAAAAGCAATGATATGCCCAGGTCGTGGAAAAGTAAACAAAAAGCTGTACATGCAGAATCTGCAAAACACTGTGAGAAGTCCATGAGCAAAATACAATGATGTACCCATATGTTATTTTTGGCAAACATTCCTTTTTTTTTTCCCCTTAGAGTTAGTATGAACTTACTGGGACCTGAATAGTGGACTATTTGAATCGTCCTTCATCTACACTGGCTACGTATTGTGATCCAAAAGTGATGGGAAGTGTGTAGGGCCAAAACTGAGCTGCAGAAAAATATTCTTGAGTCCAGGTTTCTCAAATGTAAACAGTAAATCTTCAGAAATTGCATTTCAGCTATATAGCTAATGGTGCATTCAGTGGCTTGAATCAAAATGTTCTTGTTCTGTTGCACTTTTTATTTGGGGGGGAAATCTTGACTAAAGGCTGTGGCTAGTCCAACATATAAAAATGTTCACATTCTGGAAAACACAGGTATGTGTGAATGCCCCACCCCCAACACATCCATATACACAAAAAGACCTCAATTTAATTTACATGATCAAAATATCTATGAAATTTAATTAAGACCTAGTCTTTGGTTTTAATTGTAAAGTATTCTTCAGCGTAACTATGAATAAACGATGGATAGGCAAAACAGATGTCACATGAGTGAAAGAAATGCAATGATTTTGTTGCCTTTTTTTGTTTTTTAAAAATTATATTTATTTATTTATTTAAAATTTTACTGGAGTATAGTTGATTTGATTTTGTTGCACTTCGTAGTATTAGAATGATAAAAATATCCACACAATTTATTTTGTAATGGCATATCTTTAAGAAACCTAGTAACTACATTTTAAATTATATTGTCCAGTATTTACAATGCAGATCAAAATAACAGTTTATAAACATTACCATGATAGGAAAGAGTAGTTAGATTCCACTTGAACTTATTATCCTCTTTCATGTTATCTAGAAGGAAAACAAAGAGACTATTTTGTTAGTGAACAATATTCTAAATTTAATAGGAGAATGTGGACTACCTTTATGAGTGAATAATCAAGCAAAAGTACATATAAGCTCATGTAACCCTTATTTAACCCTTGATACACAAAATTAGTGAGGTACAGATGAAGAAAAATAAACCCCTGAAATATCATTCAAGTCAGTTAAACAGCCCTGCTCTGAGTATCCAGTTACTGGAAGATTTAAACAAATGCTAATGACTAGGCCATGTGCTCAGAAGTAAACAAAGAGTCTGTCTGGAGAGAAAGAACAGAAGGAATATTGTCTGAACCAAAAAACTCTTCCCAGTAAGGTCTTAATTAGATTGAAAAGCAATTTAAAGACTATTTCCACCTCTGTCTTAGCCTCCCAGAGTTTTTAGGAATTGTAAGTACAGAATTGAAGACTCTCATTGATGGAAGTGAACTTGGTGACCATCTAATGCTAAAACATTTCATTCGAGAAGCATTGGTTGAGAGAGCTGAATCCTAACCACTAGATCACCAGAGGGGAGGGAGAGGGATGGAGCAGGAGTTTGTGGTTGGTAGATGCAAACTGTTACATTTAGAATGGATAAGCAACAAGGTCCTACTGTATAGCACAGGGAACTATATTCAGTATCCTGTGATAAACCATATTGGGAAAGAATATTTTAAAAAAAGAATGTATATTTGTGTGTAACTGAATCACTTTGCTGTACAGCAGAGATTGGCTATACTTCAATTAAAATAATGATGCTTAAAAATCTCATTTAATTGTTCTTTCTTTCAAAGATCAATTTTATAAAAAAAGAAAAGAAAAGAAGCATTGGTTGAGCCCCTACTATATACCAGGTGCCATATTGAAGACAAATCGGCAGTCCCTATTGTCAAACCTATTGGGAAATAGAGACACACAAACAAAATCAAAATAAAATAGATGGAGCAATAATAGACATATGAATAAAGAGATAGAATAGAATTATCACATTTTAAAATAAAAATTCAATTTTTGCCATTGGCTATTAAGGTACTGACTTCTGTTATGGCATAAGTGTCTCTTCATGTTTCAATTTGTCCTGACTTGAGCTGTCTGTCCAAACTCCCTGCCTGCCCATCTACTGCACATATATGATGGTACAATCATAAGGAAATTCTTTTTACCTCCCGGTGTGTCACAGCCTTTCCAGACTCCTTGTTCCATCTGTTCTCATTATACATGTTTTTTCATTTTTCTACTGGTTAATTCTCAGCTCAAGAATCACTGTCTCTTCTGAAACACACTCTCCTATGTTTCTGGGATGTTCCTTCTTCTGTGCTACTATTCCATATTGAATGAAATACCAATAAGCAAATTTCAGAGAGTTCTACAGCTTTTGTAACATACAAAAGTCTAGGCTAGATCTTCTATGATAGGTTAATAGCTCTGCTTTGGAACTGTTGGGTATGGCTGTGCCACTGACTAAAACATATTCAAGAAACTGAGTTCACTTACTGTTATGAACTAAATTTTGTCTCCTTCAAAAATTTATATGTTGAAGCCCTAACTCCTGGTGTGGCTGTATTGGGAGATGGTGTCTCTAGGGAAGTAATTAAGATTAAATGAGGTCCTAAGAGTGGGGCCCTGATCTGGTAGGATTTGTGTCCTCTTAAGAAGAGACCTTAGTGTGTTTCTTCACTCTTTCCTCTTCACATACACACACCCCATGGAAATGTCCAGTGAGTACATGGCAAGGAGCCAGGAAATCTAGAAGCCAGGAAGACAGCTCTCACCAGAAAATCACACTGCTGGACTTTGGTCTGGAGCTTCCATCCTCCAGAATGATGAGAAAATTAATTTTTATTGTTCAAGTCACCCAACCTCTGGTATTTAACTAGGGCAGCCTAAGCAGACTAATACACTCACAATATGAGTAATTATTACAAAAACAAAAAAAACATGGTACCATGGTGAAACAAATTCTATTATGGACCCATGCTATTTTATATAATATGAGTAATGCATTATAATAAATTATCTGCACATTAAATCCTAATTCACATTAAATCCTAATCCTAATCCACATTAAATCCTAATATATGGTGCATACATAGGTATATACACATTTTCCGGAGAATATTTTAAACAGTAGCTTAATTGCTGAAAAGGAGCTAAAGGGCAGTATGTCATGGGAACACAGAGAAACATGTACCCACCAGATCTCCATCTGCGTTATAAGATCATACACATTACAAAATGTACACTGTTCCCACTTCTTGATCCATTAATATCAAAATATATGCAGACTCTGATATCTTTTCACCCTGCTACCACTCTCGTCCAAGACACCATGCATTTCTCTGTTGACCTCATTTAGTGACATGGTCTCATTTGCGATCCATCAGTGAATGACCCCCATTTTATACCTACAGTACAGATCTCACTTCTATGTGTCATGCAATGAATTTAGATATCAATTCCATACCTAGAACTGTCTACTTGATCTCTTCACTTAGATATCCAACAAATATTTCTCACTTACCATGTCCCGAACTGACTCCTGACCTCTCCTCTGTCCGCACCAAAGCTTCATCTTTTGTAGTTGTTCCCATGTTAGTCAATGAAAATAATGGCAACCACATCCTTCTAATTACTCAGGACAAAAACCTTGGAGTCAATGTTGATTCCTTTTTCCCCCTTGCATCCCCATATGATCCATTCACACCAAAACATATCGAGAATCTGACAGCTGTCCACACTGGTCCATCACCCATAATTACAAAAGCTTCCTAACTGGTCTTCCTACTTGGGCCTTATTTCTCTTCAGTTAGTTGTCAACACAAAAAACAGAATTATCCTGTTAAAGATGTAGATCAGACCATGACACTTCCTTGGCTCAAATCCTTCAGTGGTTTCCTGTAACACTCAGAATATGAGCCAAAAGTTTTGAAATGACCTACAAAGCCTTTCATGATCCTGCCCCTGTTTTATTTCTGACCTCATCTCCTGCATCTCTCCCCCTGCTCTCTCGACTCTACCTCTAGTGTCTTCTTTGCTCTTCCTCAACCTTCCAGACTATCCCTAGCTCACCTTGAGCTTGTGTTTCTGCTGCCTGAAGTGTTCTTTCCCTAAATACCCACATGACTCATTCCCTTGCCTCTTTCCATCTTTACTCAAACATTAATTTCTTCAGATCAACTTTCTGGCCATCCTATTAAAATTACAAACCAACAACTCAGACTTCTTTTTTCCCCTACCTGTATTATTTTTCTCCTTAGCACTCATACTGTTTATTTATTTTATTTTATTTTTTTAAATTTTATTGGAGTATAGTTGATTTAAAATGTTGTGTTAGTTTCTGCTGCACAGCAAAGTGATTCAGTTATACATATACTCATTCTTTTCCAGATTCTTTTCCCATATAGGCCATTACAGAATATTGAGTAGAATTCCAGGTGCTATACAATAGGTCCTTGTTGGTTATCTATTTTATATATAGTACTGTGTGTATGTTAATCCCAAGATCCTAATTTATTGCTCCCCACCCCCCATGTTTCCCCTTTGGTAGCACTCATACTGTTTAAAATATACATCTTCAAATCTTTCATCCTATTAATTTCTTCTTAATGGATGTTACAGCCTACTACTAAGACCCCCCTTTTGGTGATCCCAGTATTCATTTCCCCATCTGCTGGTCCTTTTCCAGCATTGCCTCATCCAAAGGAAGTTTCCACATCCAAGGGTGCAGACTTTTCTACGGGACAGCTCCTATCTAAGGGCTAGTCCATGAGAAGGGCTCAAAGGAGCAGCTCCCATGTCTCAATGGATGACATCTCTAAAAGGCCATTACAGAGCCAAACATCTTGTGGAATCAACTGTTTGTTGTAGTCATTGTCTTGCCTTTCAATTTCTCCCTCCACCTAATCCTGTTTTTCTCACTTCTAGATTTTGTTCCTGAGCCCTCAGCCCAGTACTACTCTGTATGCAAACCTCTGTCTCAGAGTCTGTTTCCAGGGAAACTCACCAAGACACTCCTCAACTGAGAATATAAAGCCCTAGAGAGCAATGGTTTTTGTGATTTTTGTTCACTTTTTTTTTACTGCTTTTTCCCCAGGTCTTAGAACATAGCCTAGGACATGGTAGGCACTCAAAGAAATATCTATTAAGTAAATAAATCATCATCCCTTACTACATTATCTATTTATTTAATTTTTTAAATCCCCTAAAAAATAGGAAGCTTCTTAAATGAAGGACAGTTTTGTTGTTGTTGTTTTGATCCTGCTGCACCAGACTTAAGACTTAGCACATTGTCCATGTCTCATAAGTATTTGTTCAATGAATGACTAAATGAATGAATAAAATTCACATTATTCTAAAACCTTTTAGCATTTATGTCTTTCTTCATAACCCCTTTTAGACATAGTCATAGTATTACGTTTTTTAATTTTCATTGTCTAAGAGAAACACAGGCAGAAATGGCAGAGCAAAGTCTTTAGTCAACTCATATTTGTGATTATACTTAAGGTTCCCAAATTCCTCCCTTGAATACTGACCTGAAACAATGTCTAAGTTGAATTCATCTTCATTGTCTTCACTGAAGGCTGGAACTGGATTCATCTGAGCATCCTGTATACAAATGTCCTCAAACAAGCTTTTCCAAATTTCAATGCATTTTACTTCTGAAGGGTCATTGCATTGACAATTCCACAAGATTGTTTCTTTCAGACTTTCTCTTAATGCTGCACACAGGTAGCTTCCATCAAGGGTTTTGCATTGCTCTGATTCCCTCCCACAGGCTTTCTTAAAATTTTCATACAAAAGAGCACAATGTTCAGATTCCTGGCAGATACGTGCTGCCACGACGCAGTAGCTCTTTCTGTCAATCGTTAATGACGTATCTTTCTGATGGAGCCATTGTGTGATGTTGGATTGTGCAGCCAAATATGAGGACAGTGCTGATTCTTCTATAAATAAAAAATGACTAAATATTAAATATTATGACCTTTTAATGTTTTCTAAAAAGTGTATAGACATATCTTTTATAAATATACCAATATCTATTGTCTTTCAAAAACCATTGAAAAAATATATTGCAAGAGAGCCATTACAAATGATCTTGATTTTCTTAAAAAATTGAAAGAAAAATATTGATTATTTATAGGTTATGTAACTAAACATAATGGTAATGCTCAATTTCATTTAATATTTTATCCTCATTTATTTCATCTTTTCATTACATTTTGATGATGATTGGTAGAAATCATGTGTAACTTAAAATACTTATAATCCATTATTTCTCTTGTATAAAATTTTGTGAATTTCCATTTTATCCTAGAAATTTACCTATACTAAAGTGTTTCTCCACAGTTTTTCATTATTTCCCCTTTAAGAAGCATTTTTAGACAGTTTTTTCCTAATTCCCTTACCCCTCGTGAAATTTTAATTCACAGATATATATCTGTTTGCATCTGTTTGCATCTGTTGCATCTTTGCATCTTGTATGCATCTGTTTAGGGACTGTATGTATATCTATGCTTTATATATAAGTGAGAGGTTTTTTGCTCATCCCTAAGAACCAATTTTCACCCCTTGGGGGTTATATCCTCATAGAGAATGCATGTTCTACTAGAGAGTTCCAATAAGCACGTAATTATATAAACTTTATAGAAAAAAGATAAGGAAAACAACCTCAATATAAGAATCCTTACTTGCTTAACCTAAGCTTTCAGAAGTATACTGTCTAATTCTAAAATGTCTCATCTTCCTCTGAGGTCCTTCATGTGGATCTCCACAATGAAAACTTCCTTGACCCTACCATTCTTACCAAAGTAACTTTTTCCCCTGGGGTATTCTTCTTTTAAAAAAAAAAAGGGTTGTTCTCTTTTGTTTATTAAATGAACTTTCTTATACCTTAGTTTTTACAAATGCGTCATGCAAGATAAAGATAGTATAATCTATTTCATGATATGAAAATGTTTACTTAAAAACTGCCAGGGCATTCTTAGAAGCACTGTTCAGAGTATAGCCTCTGTACTGCATGGGTTTGGAGACACACACTGTGATAAAGTTTTGTACATTTATCAAACAACAGCTCACATGGATTGCTATAATTATTTAAATCAGGCTTCTCTACTGGAACAGAGAACATCTCTCCTACCCCTTTTGGCCAGCCTATGCAAGACGTGTGTGGATGGGATGTATGTGAATTAATGCCATCCTCATATAATTAGTTCTATTATATTGGTAATTATATATTTTGAAATAAACTGTAAATCTGTCTAAATGTCAATCTCTTTTACAGTACATATATATGTATGAGTATTTATATATATATATTTATATTTAATAATCAAGGCTAAATGAAATAATCTGGCTAAATGCCAATTTTACTCTGCTATGTTTTTAGCTAACCAAGAGCAGGGACTGTCTTAACATATCTTTATTTCCATCCTCCAGCATTTATATGATATCTACACATATTAACTGAATAATAAATATCTTATGAATGAATATATAATTTAGATGCTCAAAATGTGTTTAAAATTAAAAATAAATGATATATTTATTGATCAGTTACTACGTGTCAGGCAGTATGTTGAAAATTTATCATATTAAGCAAAAAAAAAGGAAGAAATGTCAAAGCTGACTTGCTCAAGAAGTTTACAATCTATAATAAAGAATAGAAAAGTACACATCTGTTATATGTTGAGAAATGTTTTGGGAATGCAAGGGGGAGAGAGAGAGAGAGAGAGAGAGAGAAAGAGAGAGAGAGACATTGTATCTTGTTGGAGTGATGACCAAAGAGCTGGTGGAGGATGCTACAGTTGAAATAGGATGAAATAATAAGATTTCAATTATCATTTCCTTTTCCACTCTGAGCTAAATTATAAGCAAGCAGCTGATGCTCTGGGTAAACACCATGATCAGGCCAGGTCCATCATGAAGTGCATTTGTGAGATCATTCAGGTCCTCTGTACAGGGTTTCTATATTCCTGGCTTATCAACATTACAACAGAATAGCATTTAACAAGTATTTAGTATGGAAAAAAATGGTTTAAATGTGAACTGATTTCAGTTTAACTGCTCTAAATTTGTATGTACCTGTGGCTGGTAACTATATTTTGCCAGCATCTTGGTCTGATAGAAATGGCCATTGAGATATAAATGAACTAGTTCTACTATCTTGAAACAAAAGTCAATAAATATTTTTAGTATTTCTATACACTTTCGTTTCAGCCTACTTCAACCTAAAACTAGTAAAGACCTACTCATTAGCTAATTAATGTCATTTTAGTCTCTATCCTATTTGACTTCTCTGCATTTATAATTGTCAATTATTTCCTCTGTGTCTTTCTCTCTTTCACTGGCTTCAAAATTCTTCCTGTAGTTTTTGTTTTTCCTGTCTTTAAAAACTTCCTTGTGGTTTCATCAACTAGATTGAAAACGTTGTTATCAAAATACTTATATTCTCACGTCATATCTTTTCCTGGCCAGTCTTATCCTCCTGCATTCTTGTACCTGTTTCTTACAAACCATTGACTCCCAAATCTGTATGTCCATTTTAGGATACTCTCCTCAGTGTGAGACCCATGTTTCCAAATGCCAGCCAGATGAGGTCCACTCCATCATTGCTTTTTTTAAACTATATACTCATCATGTGAAATGTAAAACAAAATATTAACATTTCTAACATGAATGTGCCATAGTGTGCCCTCCCAATGCAAACTCTCCAAATATAACTCACCACTTCTGTCCCCAGTCCTGTCTCCGTGTACAACAATACCCTTGTCCCAAGCCAGCAGCTTCTACCACACATTTAACAACATTCCATACTCCTCATATCCAACGGAAACCAATTACTATTGATTGTAATTTATAAATATTTCTTAAATATCTCTTATCCTTACAGTCCTCAGCACCAGTGTGGTAGTTTAGGCATGAGTCATCTCTCTCCCAAACTCTTTTGATGGCTTTTTAACTGATATCCCTGGCCTGCATCCTTCCCTGCCTCCATTCCATCCTTTACACCACTGCCAACAAACGATATCCTTCAAAATACTGATTCTGTAGTCTTCTGTTTAAAATGCATTAGTAGTTCCTCAAAACAGTTTGAAGTCTAATCTCCTTAGAAAGATATGTAAGTTTAATAAGTTCCTCCTTCTTATTAACATCTGGTTTCTTTCCAGTATCTCCTAAGACTCCTCTGTTCTATAATCCAGCTTTACCAAGAACGTGTTGCTCTCCAATGTCTTCTGCTCCATTCTACTTCCTCTGTCTAGAACACCCATTTTATTTCATCTCCTTATTGAGCCCAGTTCACCCTAAAAAGCCCAAGTCTGTTATTTCTTCTATGAAGCCTTCTAAGTCTCCATTATTTCTTCTTGTATAACTTTAAGTGTGTAATTGTGTGTGTATAATCTCACGTGTATCACCTCACGTGTATCGCATTGTATAGGTGATATTTAGCCGTTATCATTTTCATTAAGAATTGAGACCATACAAAATATGTTCTCTAATTGGTTATTGGAATTAGATGATTAACAAAGATATCTAAGAAATCCTCAAATATTTGGAAATTAAACAATAATATTATGAATAAACCTTGAATCAGAAAGAAAGTCAGGGGCTTCCCTGGTGGCACTGTGGTTGAGAGTCTGCCTGCCGATGCAGGGGACACGGGTTCGTGCCCCGGTCTGGGAAGATCCCACATGCCACGGAGTGCCTAGGCCTGTGAGCCATGGCCGCTGAGCCTGTGCATCCAGAGCCTGTGTTCCGCAATGGGAGAGGCCACAACAGTGAGAGACCCGCGTACAGCAAAAAAAAAAAAAAAAAAAAGTCGGAAGGGAAATAAGAAAATATTTTGAAATAAATAAAAATGAAAACACAAGATATTAAAATTACTAGATGTGACTAAAATAGCACTTGGAAGGAAATTCATGTAATGAGATGCTTACATCGCTGATAAGACTTCATCTTAAGAAACTAAAAAGTGAGGATCAATTTCAAGTCAAATCAAATGCAAAAGAAATAATGTTGAGCAAAATTGAGAGAGAAAGACTGAAAGAAAAAAGACAGAGACAGAGAGATAAATACAGAGAAACAGACACAGAAAGAGACAGAAAGAAGGGCACAAATATCCAGTACTTGAACAAAACTGAGGACATCACCTGAACTTCGTCAGACTTTTAAAGGACAACTTGGGAATATTAGGAACAACTTAGCAGAGTGATAGAAACTAAAAGAAAGGGTAAAATGGAAACTCTAAAAGTAAAAATTCAACATAAATCCAACAAATGTCTTTCAAATTCATTGAAAGACAAACTACAAAAGAAGAAATAGAACAGTCTTGAAACAAACACACTGAACATTTAAAAACCTTCCAGTGAAGAACAGCACAGACATCTTCATTGGTAAATTGAATTAAACACTTAAGGAAAAAATAACGCCAATTCTTTTTATATTATTCTAGAATTTAGAGGAGAAGAAAATACTTCCTAACTCACTTTGAAGACAGTATTACCCAGACAACAAAATCAGACAAATACTTTCTAAGAAGAGAGAATAACATGCCAATATGCATCGTGACCATAGATTTAAGACCCTCAACAAAATATTAGAAAATTTAATCCAACAATATATAAAAAGAATAATACAATAATACATCATGACTGAGCAGGATGTAGCCTCAGAATGAAGGGCTGTATCCGACATTCAAAAATCAACAATAAAATTTACCAAGTACCACTAAAGAAGTAAACATATGATCATTTCAATAGAGGCAGAAAAAGCATTTGCAAAATTTAACATCTACTTATCCATTCGTGATAAAAATTATCTAAGCAAACTAGAAATAGAAAGGAATTTCCTCAGCCTGATAAAGGGAACCTGCAAAGAGCCTACTGCAAAAGCCATTCTTTATTGTGCAAAGCCGAATACATCCCTCCTAAGATAGGTAAAAAGGCAAAAAATGGCCACACCAAACAATCCTATTTAATATTATACTGGAAGTTCTACTCAGAACAATAGAGCAAGAATAAGAAATAAAGGTTTACAGATTGGAAAGTGAAAAATAAAACTCTCTTTATTCTCTATTCGTAGATAACAAGGCTATCTATATAGAAAATCCTATAGATTCTACAAAAAACAAAACAAACAAAAACCCCTAGAACTATAAAATGTCCATATAAAATGTCAATTGTATTTCTGTATACTAGCTATGATCAGTTGAAAATTAAAATGTAAAATGAAGTGCCCTTTACAACAGCATCAAAAAAGTGAAGCATATCTGTAAATCTTAACAAAATGTAAGAACTGTTATATTCAGAGGTACAAAATATTGATAAAAGAAATCAAAGAAGTCCTAAATACATGGAGAGATATACCACGTTCATGGATTTGAAAACTCACATAGTAAATATGTCAGTGCTATCCAAATTGGTCTATAGTTTTGAGGTAAGCCAAATCAAAATACCAGCAGGATTTTTCTGTAGACATTGACAAGCTGATTGTAAAATTTATATGGGATAACAAAGAAGGAGACAAGCTGAATCAACTATTTAAAAGCAAAAAATTAAAGGAATTACACTACTTTATTTCAAGATATCCCATGAAATTACAATAAATAAGACTGTGGGATATTAGCAAAAGTATAGAAATATAGGTAATTGGAAGTAGAGCCAGCAATATACAGCCTAGCGATCTTTTGAGAAAAGTGAAATTGAAAATATCTTCAGCAAATGTGGTGGGACAATTAGATATTCATATGGCAAAATAACATATCTGACCCATAGCTTGCACCATATAAAAAATTAACTCAAAATGCATCATAGACCTAAATATAGAACCTAAACTACATAATTTTGGAGAGAGACTTTACCAAATAATATATAGAGGTGACACATAAGCACATGAAAATATGATCAACATTATTATTATTTAAGTGCAAATTAAAACTATAGTATGATACCATTAAATATGTTTTGGAGTGGCAAAAAAAAAACGTGAGTGCTTCTGAGAATGTGGAGCAACTGGAACTTTCATACATTTATGGTGACTTCATATCTGAAATACAGTATTAAATCTCCTTATAAAGTTAAACATACACTTTACTATATGACCCAATACTTTTTTACCAAAGAGAAATAACTTATATTCATACAAATCTTATATGTGACTATTTATAGCAGCTTTATAATCTCTAAAAATCTGGAAACAATGTAAATGACTTTCAGTGGTGAATGGATAACCAATTTATGGAATAACCATACAATGGAATACTACTCATCAAAAAAGGGAACAATTTTTTGATGAATTGCAAATATATTATTTTAAAGAAAAGAACACTGGCTCAAAAGGCTACATGTTATATAATTCCATTTATATAAAATTCTGGTAAAGGCAAAATTATGGAACAGAAAACTGTCCAGTAATGATTGGAGGGGTTGGACAATGAAACCATTCAAGATAGATGAGAGGTAAACCTTTCTCTTATAAAGTGGGGGAAGGAGGATTCTGAAAGAAGAGGTGAGAACTCTGTGAAAACAGGTGCATTCCCAAGCTGACCACTTTTCGGAGAACGTACATAGGGACACTGAGGATATGGAAATTGATTACATTAGGGCTATTGGATCCCACGTATCTGTTGGAAAATCTTTCTGTAAGCTCAGGACACATGCCAACAAGCTTGATTACCACTATTTCACCATCAGGCTGGCACTTTGAGTAGACAATAAATAAATGCATATTAAATAATCAAGTACTCCTATCCAAAGGCAAGCATAATTCTGGGTAAGTGGTTATACTTTGGTCTTCCTCAGGAGACCCTGTATTCTTTACCAACAGAAATGGTACCTTATTTATCTTCTATCATTTAAGTCTTGTGCAAAGCCATAGTGAGCCTCACAAATATATGTATTGAATGAGTGAATCTATAATACTAATGAATTATAATAGAATGAAACTTGAAAATTGTGGTTAGCAATTACAGAAATATGTCATGCACTTACTGAGATCTACAGCTCACAGAACCTTAAATTACATGAAGAATTAATCAAGTAACCAGAAAAAACAAGAGTTCATCAAATTACATAGATGTGGTTCATTTTGACATTGTACTTTTCAATGACAGTAAATGTTTCATATAACAATGTATTACTTGATTTGTTGATGCATTTTTTTCCAAGCAATTTCTTAATGGTACAGTAGAGGTCATCAGAGCAGAGACAATTTTTAAATTGGAAATTGCTTTCTGCTAAAGACCAGATACTTCAATTATGGGTGGATGAATCCTTCATCTGGCAGGGGTTGCCTGGATTTCACAGTCAAACATATAACACTCTAGATATTAATCTGAATATAATTTTTGAGGCCTCCTATCCAAGGTACATTAAAGCTTTAAAGAGCCTCCCCCTACCCAAAGCTTTTAACATATTAGTTTTAGTAATTCATTATTGAGTTGAGGTTGCTACAGCATGTCCATATAATTGACTTTTCAAGCAAAAACTATTTCTACTGTTTTCTCCACCAATATTTACTTTCTAAAATAGAATAAAACTTTCTGTATTTTAAAGGAGATTTGTCCTCACTTAGAATGCCAACTTTTCCTCTTTAATAATAATCAAGGCTGCCCTTACACGAGGTGACCAGAATGCTCTGTAATCTTAGCTATTTTGTCAGTTTAGCAATTGTATTAGCTGTTTGGTCTTAACCTCATTTTATTTACATGTCATTCCAAGATAATAATAAGAGACAAGCAAGTGGCTCTAAATTTATCATGGAAAAAAATGTGGTCCTGACTCTTAGAAAGCACTTAATATTATTGAATAGTGCATCTTTCATAATTACCAATATTTCATGTTCTGCTTTAATTTAAAAGGCCATATTCATCTACCCAACAATTTTCTTTTATTCAGTTTTCTGAATAAAACTACTTGAGTACATTTCATTTGTGTATTTGAGAATATTTCTATTTCAACTTCATGCATGGTACAATTATGTAAATTTACCTTTCACTGCAAATGACTTGCTATTTGTATACTGAAATCAATAAATATGTTATAATTCATAACACGCTGAATGTGATATTTTAAATTGCCTTATAAAATGTAACAAGGAGATTCATCATCAAAACAAATAACAGACTTTTTTTGTCATTGTCCTTTATTCTCATCTTAATATTATTATGTTATTTGAGAAAACTTGCAATTGAAATTCTTTTCCTGAACTGTAATGAGAATGTTGGATTAGAGACCTATAACTCTTTGGCGTACGAACATTGCATGTACTCCTTTCAAGGGCAGGGAAGAAAAGGAAATCTTGCTCCTTGTCTACATCCTATGTAATTCCTTGAAATCTTGTGGCTGGACAGGAGCTCTGATGTTGGAGATTGTGAATGTTGACATTGTTAGAACTATGGGTGGTTGCCTCTTAACCCAACACACTCCACCTTACATTTTTGGGAGGTAGAGGAAGCTCAGGCAGATAGGAAAGGGTTGTGAGCAGTACAGAATTTATTCTTCATGAAATGGTTGGAGTAGCAAAGTGAGTCATGAAAGAATATATTTTTATTTTTTCACTTTGGAGTTCTCTTACTGAATATGCCAGAAAGTTTATTGGGTTTTTATGGTTTTATCATATTCATTATACAAGTTGATAAAACTTATGTTAGTATAAGGTGTTTTGAAAAGTTATGTCATAATAATATTGGGCAATGTCCCCTTAAATAATACGTTTATCATTTTTAGTGAATGGAGTCTTACTATAATGCTCTCATTCAATATATATTCAGTTACTTGATATATTCAGTACTTTATTTTTCTGTTAAACAAATGACAGTGACTTTCCAATCTTCATATTCTCTACCCATTGGGCCTCCTCTCAAATGTTTGGAATGTAGGACTAGTTAAAAGCAAAAATATGTTTTAACTTGTTCTTGACACAGTTGGAATGGAAAATAGTGTATAGGTTGCAAAAATATAAAACTCACGTTATGTACATGCAAATAAATAATGTGTTTGATTATGACAAATGTTATCTTCCTATGTTATCCTGACATAGTAACATATAAGCAAAAGAACATTTTATTTGAAAAATTGTTGCCATGCTTCTGAGAGGCATGTGTATAATTGTAACATTAGTGAGATAAGTAAAATAATAATCTGAAATCCTGCATAAAGTTGCCTGCAGTGTCAATGCATTAGGGCCTTTGAGTAATTTAAGAACAGTCTTTTGTATCTAAATTCACTAATAAGTAATTGTAGGCAAATCACTTGAATACCAAGTTTAAGTAAGGTATTTAGAGAAAAAACTTAGTTCCTAGGATAGTGAAAGAAAAGAACAAATTCTATTTTTATCTCTGTAAAAAGAAATTATTTGAGTGTGTTTTAAACTTTTTATGTTAGTATAGAGCATGTTTTACCTGACACATTGCAGGCATCTTCCATTATTCTCCAGGCATGTTTACATCCGTCTGCATCACTTAGGCAGAGTTCTCTTAAATATGTGCAATCAATGGTTTGGGAAGTGGACTCATTGTCCAAGCATAGCCCCACAGCTTGAATAACAACAATAACAGAACAACAAAAACAACAGCAATATGGCAGTTATTTACCTCAAAACTAAGTGATTAACGATCAAGACCAGAATTATGAAAACTGAAATGTGATAAAATTATTACAAATCTGGAATAGATCTTAACCTCCCCTCTAGCTATAGATCTCTGTTTGTCTTATATAAGATTCTTAAATAAAAAGTCTGTATTTGCCCTCTTTCTTTCTTACTGCCTATTCATTTCTCAGCATATAATTTATTGTTATTTCTATTGCTCCATTGAAACTACTTTAAAAAATGCTCCAATCATCTCCATAACATCAAATTTAATAGTTTTAAGACTTCATCTTGCTTACTTTTATCATTGGGCATCTTGCTTACTTTTATCATTGGGCATCTTGCTTACTTTTATCATTGGGCTTACTTTTATCATTGTCATTTTGTTCTTGAAACTCTTTTCTTTTGGCAACCCCCTCTTCTAATTCTCTTGATATTTATTCATTTGATATTTTCTGACCACAGTTAGAATTCTTCCCAGGATCCTCTTACTTTTCTATTAAAGTATATTTGAAGCTTAGGTTCTATCCTCAGACTTTTCTTATTCTCATTTTACACCCTTTCTGTGGACAATTCCATGTATTTATGGTTTTAACTAAAATATCTAGACTGATGATTCTCAAATATCTAATTCAATCCTGTTATTTTCCAGTATTCCAGTTACAGATGATGTTCTCTCCACCTAAATGTTCCAGACACACTTCCAGACAATATTAACATCAGTAGTGTCCTGCTCATCACCACTCCCTGCTGGACCACCCTACTTCATCAGCAATTTCACCATTCACCATGGCACCCACACTGGGAACCTTGGGTTCATGATAGGCTCCTTTTCTATCCTCAGTTTTACTCTCCCATATCCACTCTTGTATAGTTCATTGATTCTCATTTTGAATATTTGACCAACTCACCAGTTAGCCAGTCTGCCTCCAGTTCTATCTTATTCAGGTAGGTTCTTTACACCCCCTAATCTGCCTCATGTATCATTCTGGTCCTGCTGTTTCTCTGCTTCATCCTTTGGATGGTTCCTCTTAGCATGACTCTCCTATTCTTCATCATGTGCAATCTGGAGGTCCTCGAACATTTATAGTTTCTCAGATGCTTCATGCTGCCTTGTACCTCTGAGCATTTACTGTATGTCACCCCTTTTCTTTTTACTCTGGAATAACCCTTTTTTTGTCATTTAAGACTCAACACAATAACTACCTATTTTGAGGGAAAATTTCCCTGAATTCAATACCTGTTTTCCTACATTCAAATTGAATTCAACACCCCTCATCTGTTTCACTACAATCTTGGGAATTTCCCAACTATAGCATTTATTGCTCCATAATGAAAGTGTATATTTATTTTTGTCTTTACCACTGGGTTCTGGGGTTTTACTCAGCAGGCATTAATTCATGATCATATCCCTATCATCAATACAATGATGGATCATACATATTCAGTTAATGCATGTTGACTTAACCAACTTGAATCGTTCTTTATGGATGAGTTATATATAAATAACTCTTAATATTCAATAAATATAACACCTTCCAGATATTTACAAGTTATTTTGGGTAGAAGAGAAAAGATTCCAGCAAGTTTTTAAAAATATCAAGAAAGTAGCAATGTTAATTTAGTATATTGTACCAATTACTCAAACTAATTCTGCAAGCATACAAACTGACACTTGTTTAATCAATCCATAGAAAAATATGGGAATTACAATTGAGTTCTAGAGACAGTGTATTAACTATAGTCAAGAGACCTCAAGCTATGTCTTAATCAGAGCCAAATTATTTGAATTTTTAAAAAGATGATGTTATTATGAACGACTTGTCACAACAGAGAGTTATAGGCTTCAAGTAAAGCCACAACATCTTCTTTTAAAAAAACTTACCTCTTTCCAAACCTCTTCTCCTAAGGAGAATCCATGAAAACTGATCGGATCATATGTATTACTGGCTGAGTCACTGCATTTGGAGATTAAGCCCATGCGTGTGACTTGGTCACATTTTTCTGGTTGAGGGCTAGAGTGGAAATTGACATATCAGCTTTCCGTGTTCTCATGTGTTCATGGATAACCTCACCTAGCCAAGCTCCTGTTCTAGGTTAACAAGCCTAGAGAAAGAGAAAGAGCCACTTCCATTCTGGCCCAAGGTTACTTACTTCAATCCAGCTTGCCAAAGATCCTGAAGTAGGGATTTCATGTCAGAAAGTCAATTTATAAGCAACTAGAGTTTCATTTTTCATTGATCACTATTATCTTGTGAATACTTCTCTCAGGAACCTTATAGGTGATGGTCTCCTGGGTATATCATCAAACCTCACTTGTATCTCAGTGCAATGATCATTAATGAATTCTACATATTATCTTTCCCAAATGTGTTTTATTTTCTTTCATATTTAAAATTTTAGGTTGAATAATCATCTTGATTGTTTTACGTGATTTTCCACACCTTCCACTCAGAAGAAATACTGAATCAAGTAGGAAAACCACTTCAATGGTTTGGCCCAGAAAAATCAAAATAACTTCAGCTTTCCAGAATCTTATCCATTCCTGACTATGATTTCTGGCCATGTATTTAAGCCAGGAGTTTTCAAGGAGCATCCTGAAATGCTAAGTGAGAAACAGGTTCTATTTTAAAATAAATAAGATGGAGAATATTGCACATTTTATCACCCTTTAAAGATGTATAAGACTTATTAGGCTATTAAATGCTTTGTTTTAAAAATTCACTATGTCTCACATTTCTTTGGCTGCAGAACTTTCCCGCATCGCAAAGCCTATTTAAATGATGTTGAACAAATATTCTGAAGCACACACTATGGGAAATATTGATTAAACCTATCAGACAGCACACTTTTGACCCTAACAGTGTTAGGTATGATTTCCCTTATTCATGCAACCTAGTGTCTAGGTTAATTTAGAAGTGAAAGTTGAAAACAAGAGGCCATCACTACCTTTTCAATGGGGGCCATAATGAGTTTGTAATTTATTTTATGTGTTTCATTATATTGCTGCCTGATTTACAAAAATTAAAGTTTCCTAGATTTCTCCTTATTATAAATGATAGAAATAAGGAAACATTATTAGCAATAAATGCAAGGAACAAAATTTTGAATAAGGATTACTTAAACCCTCCCCAAACCTGAAAATATATAAATGATTTCTTCTTTCTTGCCTTTATTTTCTTTGACTAGATTTATTTTGACTTCCAACATAATTTGAAATAACCTTCTTTGTTTTCTTGCCCACAAGTGTGCCTTTATTCATCAATATCTATTGGCAGAGAGTAAGCAGAAAATACACTGACTTTGTTTTAATGAGTCAATTATTAATATTCAGCTACAATTATAACTATCCCTTTTTCTGAATGCAATTTGTAGATTCTATTGCATGCTGATTAAAATATAAATAGCTTCTCCAATAACACATATAGCAAGTAGGTCTTCATAGAGTCTACTTTTACGTATACATTATTTTTTACTAACATCTTACAATGCATTCACACTACCCAAGACAAGAGAGATAAGTTCACACTTTATCTCTAGGTTACAAAAATTGACTGAAATGTGAAGAAGCATTTGATGTCATATTGTGTTACTCTACTAACTGCCTCCTCTTACTAAATATTAACACGTAAAATCAGGGAAATTGAATGGTTTAAATTAATCTAATTTCAATTTAATACCAAAGAAAAATAGATAATAATTCAAAATTTGTCATCTTATAACTTGTAAATAGATACTGGAAGGTTTCATTTCTAAAAGGCCCTAGTACAGATGTCAATTCTATAAATCCTGATCAATTACTTAAAGTGATTGGATTATTCTATATATAAAAAAGAAACAACCTGAGCTGTTAGTGCAATTCTCACATTGTGCATTTTCTATAGAGCTATAAATGAGTAAAAGTAAGTGTACATTTTTGCAAAATTAAGAAGCTCTGTTAAAGTATAAATTTGCAATTAATACTTTATATTATAAACATTTGTTAGCTTGACAGTTAAGAGACAGGAGACAGCATTTGTTTCACTAAGAATTGGTGTTATAAATTCAGATAAACTGGAAGCATAATTCACTTACCAAAGAAAATGAAAACTATCATGGTAGCCAACTTGGGGCTGTTCACCTGGAAGAAAAGCAGATATCTTTTTCCAACCACCTTCTTAACAGCAACTATCCACAACAAGGCTTCAGCTTGTACTCCTGCTTCCTAAAAACATTCACTGATTCTAGTCGGCTTCCTGTACTCCTGCTTCCTAAAAACATCACTGATTCTAGTCAGCTTCCTGTCACCACTTCCTCACCAATCTTTCCTGAGCTGTGAACTTTCCTAAATAGGTCCAAATTCAATTATTCTCTTCTGAGTGTACTGATCTCAGATATTATGCTTCCAGGAAAGCCCAAGAGCCAGATACTAAGAAGTGATACATACTCTGTGCAATCAGGAAAAAGGTGGGTTTTTTCCCCATTCAACTAGAATGCTAAACTGTGTACAAGCTTCCCAACTATAACTCAAAATTTTCCTAGACACTTGAGAATGCTCAGTTTCTACTTCATTAATTAGCATAATTCAGACAATTTTATATCTTTGAGGATAGGAAAAAGGAGAAAAGGCATAAGCAAAGCCCAGGAAAACGTATGGGGAATTCAAGTTCCACTAGGATCAAAACAGTGTACTTCATCTTTCCAAACAAGAAATGTTCTTTACAGGTGCCCCAGTGTGCCTAAAACTTGTGCTGCTCTAGCCACAGTTCCTCTAACACTTCAAACAGGGCAATGTGTACGAAATGACTCCTCGACATTTGCCACTCGACACTATTTTTCTGAGCTTCAATGAGAGGCATTGCTATGATCTGAAGATGTGTCCCCCCAAATTCATATGTTGAAATCCTAAACCCCAGAGGAGATGGCATTAGGTAGAGCATTTGGGGGTTACTTAAATCATGAGACGCAACCCTCATGAGTGGGATTCATGTTTCAAAAAAAGAAACTCCAGAAAGTCCCTTGCTCCTTCCATCTTGTGAGGACACAGTGAGAAGTTGTCAGCCATGAATTAGGAAGAGGGTCCTCGTGAGACTGTGACTGTGCTCGCAGCTTGATCTTGGACTTCCAGTCTCTGGAACTGTGAGAAATAAATTTCTGTTATTTGTAAGCTACCCAGTCTGCAGTATATTGTTATAACAGCCTTAGTGGACTAGACAGGCAGTATTTATCTCCTCTTACTTAGACTGTGCTCTTCCTCACCAGAATCTAGAACACATCATCTACCTGGGGACAGCCTGAGGCTTCGACTTTTAAAATAGCCTGAGACATTTTTGTAATGAACACTTAGGAAGTAAAAAAATGCTGCATAACAGGAAATTAGGAAAAGACAGGCACGGATAACTATCTTGAGATGGGGGAGGAGCATTTGTGTGTACGAAGTTACACAATGAGAGGGTTGTTGATTGCATTTGTCCATATTTAATTTACACTAGAAAATAAGTTATAGCGTATTTTGTTTTCAGAATGCATGATGGAAAAGTACAGACTCTGGAGTCCAACAAACTGAAATTATAACCCTATTTTTCTCTGTAGGTGTATGTAAATGACTTTCAATCAGAAGTTATTTATATTTACTCTGTAAAATGGGCTGACTGTATCCATGGTTGCTATAAATGTTAAATATGTATATGAGGTTTATATTACAAGAGATAAACAAACGGCAGTTATATTACACCCACTGGCTTAGTTATTATTTAACCAATAATTATAATGTCATAAAATTAATCAATTATTTCCTTTCAAAAGGCACTGAGTCACTAAGCTTATATTATAAATTTTGTTGAGATAGTTATTCTTTTTGATATAAAATGACTAAAAATGGCTTAAGCTCAAGAAAGATTTGGTGGCTCTGTTGGTTTGCAAACTGGTCCCTTACACAAAGGGCAAGGAGAGTCTGAACAAAGGGGCAGATCGCTCCGGATAGGTAGGTATCAGATTTAATAAGCAAAGGAACTTACATACAAGGAACTTGTTTGGGGTGAACAACAGACAATTAGATATTCGCACCCACCCACCAGAATCTTAAAATTTTATAAAGAGGCCTTAACTGGGTTCAGTCATGTGCTCCATCCAGATGGTCTCAACCACACAGAGCTCTCTCAAGGCTGAGTCCTTCAGAACAGCCCCACTGTGGGAACAGTGGACAGAACGTACATTTGGAGGACAGAGGAGGCAGGAAGGATCTTCCAATTGCCTGGGTCCAGCTCATAGATCAAACTGCAGTAACACGCCCTGGATGACCTCCTCCAAGAGGTTCTGTTAGTTGAAGAGTCCAGTGGTAGAGCTGATTTCCTGCATGTTTTAAACCTTCGAGGTCTGAAGGGCTTGCCATCCTGCCTCTGAGTTGCTTTCTTCTGTCGGCTCCATTCACAGGCAGCTTCTTTCCCCTTGATGGAAGATGATGTCAAGCTCTCAGCCTGCATCCTTCTCTCTTAAAAGCCAGAGTGGGAAGTGGGACTCTTCCCATTAGTATTCCAGAATTGAGTTCACATCAGTTCTAGATGGGCCCCATGCCCATCAATCTTGCCAAGTGGAACTGGTCCCACTTGGTGCCCAGCATCATAGAGGCATTTGGAAGCAGCCCTACTGAACCCACAAGAACTGATGGTAGGAGACAGATGCATTACCAAGGAAAATTGTGGTGTTAGGAGCCACATGTGAAGGAATCCTGGGTAGGAAAAAAAAAACAAAACATTTTCAGTAAAGCATATAAATGTTGAATTTATGTGGGGCTACCACAAGAAAAATAAACTGATGAAACAAAAGAAAAGAATACCAAAATACTATTTCCTGTTCAAGGAAGGTTAGTTATAACTTTCTGGAGAGTGGTGCTATGCAGAACTGAATGCAGGGCATAGGGTGAATGGCTCTAATCTTTCCCAAACAGGTACAGCTGCTGAGGTCTATTGCTTACAGGTATAGAAAGCATCTGTGGTCATATTGCTGCTTAATTCAAAATAATAATTGTCAGCTGTGTCACCATCTAAAGCAGGAATTTTTAGCATTTTATTGTGTCATCAATCTCCTTTCTCCATAGACCGCCCCTCCTTAGAATATTTTTAAAGGCAGTTTTTTTTTAAGAAAGGTATTACTTCAACAAGGACCTGCTGTATAGCACATGGAATTCTACTCAATACTCTGTAATAACCTATATGGGAAAATAATCTGAAAAAGTATAGATATATGTATATGTATAACTGAATCACTTTGCTGTACACCTGAAACTAACACAACATTGTAAATCAACTATACTCCAATATGAAATAAAAACAATTTAAAAAAGCATGAAGATTAGATCACTCCCTAACACCATACACAAAAATAAGCTCAAAATGGATTAAAGACCTAAATGTAAGGTCAGAAACTATCAAACTCTTAGAGGAAAACATAGGCAGAACACTCTATGACATAAATCACAGCAAGATCCTTTTTGACCCACCTCCTAGAGAAATGGAAATAAAAACAAAAATAAACAAATGGGACCTAATGAAACTTCAAAGCTTTTACACAGCAAAGGAAACCATAAACAAGACCAAAAGACAACCCTCAGAATGGGAGAAAATATTTGCAAATGAAGCAACTGACAAAGGATTAATCTCCAAAATTTATAAGCAGCTCATGCAGCTCAATAACAAAAAAACAAACAACCCAATCCAAAAATGGGCAGAAGATCTAAATAGACATTTCTCCAAAGAAGATATACAGACTGCCAACAAACACATGAAAGAATGCTCAGAGAAATGCAAATCAAAACTACAATGAGATATCATCTCACACCAGTCAGGATGGCCATCATCAAAAAATCTAGAAACAATAAATGCTGGAGAGGGTGTGGAGAAAAGGGAACACTCTTGCACTGCTGTTGGGAATGTGAATTGGTACAGCCACTATGGAGAACAGTATGGAGGTTCCTTCAAAAACTACAAATAGAACTACCATATGACCCAGCAATCCCACTACTGGGCATATACCCTGAGAAAACCATAATTCAAAAAGAGTCATGTACCAAAATGTTCATTGCAGCTCTATTTACAATAGCCAGGAGATGGAAACAACCTGGGTGTCCATCATCGGATGAATGGATAAAGAAGATGTGGCACATATATACAATGGAATATTACTCAGCCATAAAAAGAAACGAAATTGAGCTATTTGTAATGAGGTGGATAGACCTAGAGTCTGTCATACAGAGTGAAGTAAGTCAGAAAGAGAAAGACAAATACCATATGCTAACACATATATATGGAATTTAAGAAAAAACAATGTCATGAAAACCTAGGGGTATGACAGGAATAAAGACACAGACCTACTAGAGAATGGACTTGAGGATATTGGGAGTGGGAAGGGTAAGCTGTTACAAAGCGAGAGAGAGGCATGGACATATATACACTACCAAACATAAGGTAAATAGCTAGTGGGAAGCAGCCGCATAGCACAGGGAGATCAGCTCGGTGCCTTGTGACCGCCTGGAGGGGTGGGATAGGGAGGGTGGGAGGGAGGGAGATGCAAGAGGGAAGAGATATGGGAACATATGTATATGTATAACATTCACTTTGTTATAAAGCAGAAACTAGCACACCATTATAAAGCAATTATACTCCAATAAAGATGTAAAAAAAAATAAAAAAAATAAAGAACCACCACCAACAAAAAAACCCAAAACATTAACAACTGATGAGTCTAAATGAAAAAAAAAAAAGCATGAAGATTGTAAAAAAAGGTATTACAAAGAAAATTACTCCTATGAAATATATTCATCAAAATATTTTTAAACACACTTGGGACAAAGTGATATATATGCTTCTTTATTAAGAGAGCAAATATCAAGATCCAGGCAGGTCTAATAAGACTGTAATTTCAGTGTAGTGATGACCATAGATACTAATTTGAGATATTTTCCATTAATGCACTATTATGTAAAAATATCTGTAATTTCTCTTTGTGACAATACAGCACAAGAAGTACTGAATTTTAAATTAGAGTTTAGTAAAAATAGAATACAATGTTGCCCCGAGCAAATGTATAGACACACCAGATTAATAAACAGTACCTTCAGCTCAATTATTTACTGAAGTGGAAACTGGCAATTGAATCAGAATATTTTAGAGGTGAGAGAAAATGATAAAAAGATCAGTTTCAGTAGTTTCCAGTGATAATGGGGGTGTGATTTTAACATGTATTCTGTTTTGAATAAATGCTCTCAAATAAATGAATCAGAAAAAAATAAAGTTGCTCTGGTTGAAATTTGGGTGGCAAGCCTCAAGCTCTGGTCAGGGGGCTTTGCATCGCCATCCACAGCTGTCATTGAGGCATCCAAAGACTCCAGAGGCCTGTTCAAAAATCACCTATCTCATTTACCTGTTTGCAAATTTTTTGTCACATAAAGAATCCATTCTCATAACAGTTAAATGAAATACATTAGACCTCGAGCCTCATCACTGGGCAGAAAACACTATGATTTCTATCCAACCAACACTTACTAAAAGCCTATATAGAGCTCTATGAAAAAATAAAACTGAGGCATGGTCCCTAGTTTCATAGATCAGATAAACCAGGCTGCAGAAGAAACTACATATAAAGAAAGAAAGAAAAATTTGTTAACAAAATAAAAACATAGTAAATGAGTGAAAAATCAATATATTAGAAGACATTTCTTTTTGGGGCATAAGACAACTACTTTGTGTTTAATGACATTTGACTCCCGCCACCCTGGCCCGGAAGAAAAACACCCTTGCATTTGTATTTGTCTACTTAAAATTTTGTAAGATGCTTATATCTGGAGGAAAGAAAAAAATCTGAACAGTCTCAGATTTAGAGTCAACCTGAAATTGAGAGCTCTGGAAAGAGGCTATATGTAGAATATAGAATATAGAATATATGTAATATAACACACACATACACAGAGTGATGAGTTCCTTAACTATAAAGCCTGGAAACAGCGCTCTAAGACACTTGGTAATAAAGGAAGACATTATCCAGTATTTGGGGGGAAAAAATCAGAGAGTCTCTTTGCCTGTTCCTGGAGGGTCTCAGGAGAAAAGAAAAAAAAAAAAATAGGTCAACTTGCTGATGTACTTAATCTCCTCACAGTGAACTGGTCTCCTCACTTACAAACTGGTAGGAAGTGTCCATGAGTCGGGGGACAGGATGGGGAGAAGCTGAGACACAGCATAAAAATGGGCCTGTGAGGTATACTCGGGGGGAACTCAGGTGAACTAATTTCACTGAAACTCATGGTGGGTGGGGAAATAGACAAATGACCAAATGATAGGCAGCCTTTATGCCTTGCCAAGGAAACCAGAATTTATTCACAGAGTAAAGGGAAGCCACTGGTGAGTTTTAAAAAGGAAGCAACCAGGTTACTATTTTGAAACATTGCCTCAGCAATACTATGTAAGATGGTTTGGAAACAGGATAATTACCGGTTATGAGGTTATTTCAGTAGATTAGGAGAGACGTGAGTAAGGCCTGAACTAAAAAGTAATGGCAACGGAGAGGATACGGTAGATTCAAAATATTTAAGGATTTGGAACTTATAGGATGTGGCGACCATTTGAGATGCAGAAGGGATGGGAAAGAGGAACCAAGGAGGAGTCCATGCTTCTGGTTTGTGTGGCTTGGTGTTGGTTGTTAACATGTACCCAGACACTTGACTCACAATTCAATGCTCTAAATACAATATAATTGTGTCCATTGGTCGAATTTTATCCATTGAAGAGGTTAAACATTAGCATGAAACAACAGTACTATATATAAAATAGTCAACAGGGACCTACTGTATAGCACAGGGAACTCTACTCAATATTCTGTAATAACCTATATGGGAAAAGAATCTGAAAAATAATTGATATATATGTATATGAATAACTGAATCACTTTGCTGTACACCTGAAACTAACACAACATTGTAAATCAATTATACTCCAATATAAAATAAAAATTAAATTAAAAAAAAAGAATGAAACAACAGTTCCTATGAGCTATGTGCACATGTTATTAGGGAAGACAGGCTGGCTGTCCCCAACAGGATCAAAACAGCTCCACCAGATAGCATCACCTTGGGAGAGATTGTTGAACAAGTTCTGGCTCTTTGTCTAAAGGGATCAAGACTAGATCCATCCTTTAGGACTTCACTAACAATAAAAAAGGTCTGAGAAATGGAAATATTAATCATATTGTCAATTGCTTTATTTATAAAAAGAAATCTAACTGCTGGCCATTGTATTTTCTTTGTGTAGCATGTCAAAAGGGGAAAGCCAACAGATGAAAAGAGATTTTGATTAAAGGGTATTAGATCTATAATTAAATCTATATAGACTTAATATTTAATGGCATCAGGTTAGAAAAGTCCCCGTGTATCACTGTTAATGATAATGAGGTGTATGTCACATTCTTGCTATTTTTGGGTAAATTAGCCTCCTCAATCATAAGCATCCTAGCTGGCTCACAGTGCTACCTCTTTGAAATAAAACTGAACATCTCTCCAGCATTGTATCTTGTTGACCTTTTATTTTAAGTTTTGGGAGAATAATCTTTCTTCCAAGCTCTTGGGAAACAACATTATAGCTATATAATGTTCTAATAATATCCTCTTCTTTGACACAGATAATTTATACATTTTTATAGTAGAACATCTTTTAGAATTGAGCTAATATAAGGGTCAAATCATGTCCTTTCCTACAAAAATGTATTCCATGCAAGGTTTTATCTATAAAGCAGCTAATATTCCTATCTGAAGACAGCAGTTCTGTATCCGACTCCGAACTGTTCTGGAACTTCTATTAGTTGAGTCTGATTTTTCAGGAATTTGTGGCACCTCTAAAAACTGTAAAGACCAACTGTTGACAAATATCCTTAATTTCTTCAAATTTCCTTTTCCTAACTTCATATCTGCTCTCTGCTTCACATTTCATATCAATAATAGAGCCTATTGCACATTCTAATCATTCTGGGAAAAAGGTCACGTGCCTGCTGGTTCAGCAAATTTATTATTAAATGAAGAAGGGACCACTTGTTATCAGATGACTTTAACATACGTTTATGTTTAAATTTAATATTTTCTTCCTTTATGATAGGACTTAGTAGTTTTTGAAATGTGGTCATCTGCTGTGCAGAGATCGCCCTCTACAGAGATGAATGCTTGAGAATAGAAGATGTTTTCTGCTGAATTAGACTGGATGATTTTGTAAGGTCAAATTCCCCAGGGAAGTATGGAAGAAAGGCTTTGGACACCCCATGAAAGAGAAGGCTGGCAATAACATACAAGGGTCTACTATTTTTAATAGTTGTTGAGGCCAGTGGAGACATTTTTATACTGTTTAAATTTCCTTCTTTTCCTTTGCAAGGTACATTTTTTTTCATTTTATAAGATTTGGTACTTGTGTACAGCATTTGAAAAACAACAAATAAAAATATCTTTATTTAAGTAACACAGAGATAGCCACTAGTTTATCTCTTGGTATATTTTCTTTAAATATTTGACTTTATTTATTACCTTTAAAGCATCATTGCTATCATATTTGTATACACTTTTGTAATTTAAATGTTAATAGTATCTGTCATTTTTTCTGACTGTAAATGTCAAGAAAAAAAGTCACAATGATCCTACTACATATGGGTAACATGTAAATATTTGGTTATATTTCTTAGGTTTTTTTACATACATACATATACACCTTATATACCATGCCTCTCTCTGGATCTCCTTATTCCCTAGGACACCATTTTTTGAAGCAGTAAAGTATTTTTTAATTAAGGTATGCACATTAGTTTTTTTTAACATCTTTATTGGAGTACAATTTAAACATAATGCTATTGCACACACAGACTACAATATAGTGTAAACATAACTTTTATATGCACTGGAAAACAGAAAAACTTTGTGACTTGCTTTATTGTGATATTTGCTTTGTTGCTGTGGTCCAGGGCAGGGGTCCCCACCCCCTGGGCTGTGGAGCGGTACCGGTGCACGGCCTGTTAGGAACCAGGCTGCACAGCAGGAGGTGAGTGGCAGATGAGCCAGTGACGCTTCATCTGCCACCCTCCATCACTCCCATTACTGCCTGAACCATCCCTCCCCCAACCCTGGTCTGTGGAAAAATTGTCTTCCACGAAACCGATCCTTGGTGCCTAAAAGTTTGGGGACCATTAGTCTAGAGTATCTCTGAGCTATGTATTTAATTATCTACCAATAACTCAAGTAAAATGAGGACAGAGTACTGATTTAGCAATGTGAAGGTCATAAGTGATGATAATAAGAGGAGTATTTTGGGGGCAAAAATCTAGATGGAATAGATTCAGAGTAAAATGAAAACAGAATAATTTTTGGTAACAGGTATTTCCTCTTTCAAGGAAATTTACTATAAAATGAAGCAGAGAATTGGGACACTATCTGGAGAAGGATGTGAGGTCAAAGGGGAGATATTGGAGATAATAGATTATCTTTTTTCTACCCTAAAGCACTTTTCCTAACTGCAAATAAAAATCAAATAACTTTTTGGGTCACATTTATAATATAACTGGCTGTTTCTTATAGCCTTACTGTCTCTAAATTAGAAGCACCCTACTGAAGCTAGCTTTCTCTTCCCATGTTGTGGTATTACTCCTAGTTTTTCTTTCTCTTCCATATTCTACATCTGTCTGTTGTTTTTACTGGAATTGTTAATATATCATTTTAACCAGATCATCTTATCTTCACTTTCCATTAATTCCTTCCTGAAAAGGACTTTGTCTAATTAATGAAGTCATCATAAAAAACTTTTCCAACAGCTTTTTCCCCCTCCTATTATAGATTTCTAAATAAATGCAACTTCTCCATTGATATAAAATTCATTTCCTGTTCATATTTCCCTATAGTTGAATTACTACAAATAGAGCCTGGGATTAATGGTATTTGAACCCGAAGCTTCCATGTCATGTGGTCCTTTGCTCATTGAGATGCTCAGAGCAAACTTTCCTCTTTAGGCCACTGCACTTTCTTTTTCTGCAGAGTATTAGTTTCCTCTCCTTTTATTTTCCCCCATTTTCTCATAACCTGGCATTTTTCTTCATGTTTCCAATTCATTATTTCTTCTATTGGTATGTAAAAACCACTCCAAAACTTAGTGTCTTAAAACAGCAATAATTATTTACTGTCTCTCACTGTTCCTGTGGCTCAAGAGTTGGGAATAGCTTGGTTCTGGCTCAGGACTCCTTTGAGGTTGCAGTCAGACTGTCATTTCAAAGGGATGCTTTCGAAGCCTCTTTGTCACTTGTCTGGAGTCTGAATTGGGAAGTCTTGAACAGCTGGGATTTCTTGAACATAGATTTTGTCCCTATGTAGTTTCTCCACGTGGTCCCTTGAGAAGAGTAACTTCAGGATAGCCAGCCTTCTTACATGCCAGTTCTGGGTTCCCGCTGCACGTGTCCTGAGAGAGTCAGATGGAAGCCATGATGGCCTTTCATGAGTTTGCTTCTGAAATCATGCAGCCTCACTCCCTCTGCATCCTATTGGTCCAGGCAGTTACAAAGTTCTGCTTAGTTTCCAGGGGAGAAAACACAGACGCCCACCTCCTGATGGAGGAATGTCAAGGCAGCTGTGTAAAAACAACATGTGGAATTGGAAATATATTGATGCAGCCATTCTCAGAAATGTTATCTGAAAGCTGATCTCGTTTCTTTTCAAATCTTGTTCCTCCTTCTAATTATTGCCTTATGCTTCAACATACTCTCCATTCGTGAATGATTTTCTTATTTTCTTTATTCTCCTGGCTTCACTTCCTTGCCTCTCACCCTGAAGCTAATGCTAAGGAATTTTTTTCACACTTTTTAGTACCCTCAGATGCCTTCTACTTGTGATCCCAAAACACACTAAACATGTCAATCTACAAATCAAATGATCTTTGCTTCTGCACTACTGAATCTTTCTGGAGAAAACTACATTACTGTGTTTTCTGGCATCATCATCATCATTATTATTAATTTTCATTCTCAACCAAAGTTTTTGACACTGCCAAGCAGTACCCTTTGTCAACTAGTTAAAAATATTCCCCATTCATTCTGAATAAATATGGTAAGCCCAGAGTAGAAATGGCTTGTGTTTCGTCCAACACATCATCCATAGAGGTTTCATGAAGAGGTTTATGTGGAAGAAGCAAGCCAAAGAATTCTCTTTGTAGTACCAGTCACTAGAAATGTTTATTTCATAAGGAAGAATATTGCTATGTTCAGATGTATGAAACAAATTTAGATTGATGTAGCCCCACTTGTTGATTGTTGCTTTTGTTGCTTGTGCTTTTGGGATCATATCCAAAAAACTATTGCCAAAACCAATGTCAAGGAGCTTCTTTCCTAATTTTCTTCTGGGATTTTTATGGTTTCAGATCTTATATTTACATCTTTAATTCATTTTGAGTTAATCTTTGTGAGTGGTATAAGATAGGAGTTCAATTTCATTTTTCTGCCTGTGGTTATCCAGTTTCTCAACACTACTTGTTGAAGAAACTATCCCTTCCCCATTGAGTATTCTTGGCAAATATCAGCTGAGACATTTTTACTTCTTTACTGTGTAATAACTGAAATTCACTCATGCAGATGTATCAGCATTGCCCATTTAAAAAGTCACTAGGGGGGCTTCCCTGGTGGTGCAGTGGTTGAGAGTCCAGCTGCCAATGCAGGGGACATGGGTTCGTGCCCCCGTCTGGGAAGATCCCACGTGCCGTGGAGCAGCTGGGCCCATGAGCCATGGCCACTGAGCCTGTGCGTCCGAAGCCTGTGCTCCACAATGGGAGAGGCCACAACAGTGAGAGGCCCGCATACCGTAAAAAAAAAAAAATCACTAGTACTAAAAGTAGGATTTTACTCTTGTCAAACCTTTTTTGGCTCTTAATACCTACCCTCCTTTGTAAAATAAATTACTTTGAAATTCTAAAAAAAAAAAAAAATCAGTTGACTGTACATGTGTGGGTTTATTTCTGAACTCTCTATTCTGTTCCAATGATCTGTGTGTCTGTTATTATGTCAGTACTGTATTGTTTTGATTACTATAGCTTTGTAATATAGTTTGAAATCAGGAAGTGTGATGTCTCCAGTTTCACTCTTCAGAATTACTTTCACTATCCAGGGTCTTTTTTGTTTCCATACAAATTTTAGGATTTTTTTTTTTTTTTCTATTTCTCTGAAAAAAATCAATGGAACTTTGATAGGGATTGTATTGACTCTATAGATGGTTTGGGGGTAGTATGAATATTTTAACAATATTAATTCTTAATTCATGATTACATACATCTTTCTATTTGTTTGTGCCTCCTTCAATGTCTTTTATCAAAGTCTTGAACATTTTATGGTACATATCTTTCACTTTCTTGGTAAGTTTAGTCCTAATATTTTATTGTTTTCGATGTTGTAAATGGGATAATTTTCTTTATTTCTTTTTCAGATGTTCTGCTGTTAGTGCATACAAACACAACTGATTTCTATATGTTGATTTTGTATCCTGCAACTTTACTGAATTGGTTGATTGTTTCCAATAGTTGTTACTTTGAATCTTTAGGATTTTATAAGCTCCTATCATCTGCAAATAATGACAATTTGATGTCTTCCTTTTCAATTTGAATGCCTTTTATTTCTTTTTTAAAAATTTTATTGGAGTTGATTTACAATGTTGTGCTAGTTTCTTCTGTACAGCAAAGTGAATCAGTTATATATATATATACATATATCCACTCTTTTTTAGATTCTTACCCCATATAGGTCATTACAGAGTATTGAGAAGAGTTCCCTGTGCTATACAGTAGGTCTCTATTAGTTATCTATTTTCTATATAGTAATGTGTATATGTCAACCTCAATTTCCCAATTTATCCCTCCCCCTCCCTGCTTGCTTTCTCCCCTGGGAACCATAAGTTTGTTTTCTACATCTGTGACTCTATTTCTGTTTAGTAAATAAGTTCATTTGTACCATTTTATTAGATTCCACATACAAGTGATATCATATGATATTTGTCTTTCTCTGTCTGACTTACTTCACTCACTATGACACTCTCTGAATCCATCCATGTTGCTGCAAATGGCATTTCGCTCTTTTATATGGCTGAGTATTATTCCATTGTATAGGATGTACCACATCTTCTTTATCCATTCCTCTGTCGATGGACATTTAGGTTGCTTTCATGTCCTAGCTATTGTAAATAGTGCTGCAATGAATATAAGGGTGCATGTATCATTTCAAATTATGTTTTTCTATGGATATATGCCCAGGAGTGGGATTGCAGGATCATATGGTAGCTCTATTTTTAGTTTTTTTTAAAGAACCTCCATAATGTTCTCCATAATGGCTGTACCAATTTACATTCCCACCAATAGAGTAGGAGGGTTCCCTTTTTCCACACCCTCTCCAGCACTTAACTGTTTGTAGATTTATTTTTATTGAAGCATAGTTGATTTAAGAGATTATCATACTAAGTTAAGTCAGAAATAAAAGAATGTTTGTAGATTTTTTGATGATGGCCATTTTGACCAGTGTGAGGTGATACCTCATTGTAGTTTTGATTTGCATTTCTCTAATAATTAGTGATGCTGAGCATCTTTTCATGTGCTCTTTTGCCACCTCTATGTCTTCTTTAGAGAAATGTCTATTTAGATCTTCCACCTATTTTTTTATTGGGTTGTTTTTTTTTTGATTTTGAGCTGCATGAGCTGTTTGTATATTTTGGAGATTAATCCCTTGTTGCTTCATTTGTGGATGCCTTTTATTTCTTTATTTTTACTGATTGCTCTGGCTAGGACTTCAAGTACTATGTTGAACAAGAGTGGTGAGAGTGGGCATCCTTGTCTTGCTCCTAGAGGAAAAGGTTTCAACTTTTCACCATTGACTATCACTTATGGGTTTCTCATATATGGCATTTATTACACTGAGGATTTTTATCATGAAAGGATGTAATGTTTTACAAATGCTTTTTCTATTTTATTGCTCAGCCCATTTCTTCTCATCTTTATTTTCCTCTGTTTTCAGATCTTAGTTTAATTGTAATTTTACTTTAAGTAATTTTAAAAAATTATCTTCCTGTATAATATTCAACTGGACTCTTTAAAATGTCCCAAAATGATTTGCTTTGGTTTGATCCATTCTGGATTTGGGACCCACAGACTCCTGACTTCTGCTCCTGCCTAGTCTGCTCCTAGTCTGCTCCTGACTTCTGCTCCTGCCTAGTCAGGAAATTCAAGAAGGTCTGAGGGACTACAGGCTTGGGGCACTGAAATCGGATGTTGAATTTCAATTGACAGCAGGGTAGCCTCTTGATAAATAACAGCCCAAGTGTAGGCTGTACCACAAAAGAGCCTCTAAGACTTGGGCCTGGGGCAGGTTTTGATGTGAAACACCCCTGGATGATCCTATCATAAGAGAAGAAAATGTGGCTTGCTCTTTCCTATTTACAGTAGACACACCCACACTCACAGCCTCACCTTCACAAACACACACTGGAAAATTGAGTGGGAGAGAAGAGAATCCTCATTAATCGTGCTTGTAGAGTACGGCCAGCACAAGCAAGGGAGCCTCTGGCAGAGCAAGCTGTGGTGGTCCAGGTGGGGGCAGAGTCGTGACTGTCAGACTAGCATATTGGCAGCAATGTTTGGATGCACAAGGCAACATATGCCAGACGGAGGGAGTGGGGGTCATTGACTGAGGATAAAAGAGGAGAGCTCACAGCGTGAAAGTCCACATAAGTTTGCTTCGTCCATGAACACAGTCAGAAGAAGCATGGTAAGAAGGGGAGGACAATTTCACAAATGCATTTAAAGCACCACTGCTACCGGAACGGCACCACATTTGTTAAAGTTGATGGTGGCTCAGATCCATTGTAAATAGAATTAAACATGAATGTGACCTTTTTTCCCCTCCAAATATTCATCTAGATATTAAATCTAATGTGTATTTTCCAGCCCTATTGCCACTGCCTTGGTTTAGATCCAATCATTATTCTTCAGGATGAGTAGTTCCATAAAAACCTATCTGAGAATTAAACTTACAATGTCTGGCTCTCAAATTCTTCAGCTACAGGGCTATTCAGATACTCTCCAGAATCCAAATCTAATCATATCACTCCTTGGGCTAGAATTCCTAAATTGTTCTCCATTACATAACACAAGTTTCCAGTTTCCTTGAATATTATAAAAAGCTTTTATTATCCACCCCTTCCCACCTATTTACTGCCATTTCCTGCCATGGGCTCCTTTTTCCCTTTAAATTATGTGCAGTTCCCTGAAGGTTTCATGCTGTTCCACCACATCTACTCCATTGTGTATTTGTCCCTTTTGCCCAGAACACCTTCCTCAGCTGTGCCTTCAAATGCCAGCAAAGCCTTTTCCTTCCAAAGCCTCCTTTCTCTAGAGAGAGCCAATATTTCATCCTAACACCTAGAATCTGAAAAGTGATTTTTCTTTTTTTTGACCATGCCGCCTGGCTTGTGTGATCTTAGTTCCTGGACCAGGGATCGAACCTGGGCCACAGCAGTGAAAGCACTGAGTCCTAACCACTGGACCACCAGAGATTTCCCTGAAAAGTGATGTTTCAACTTTGTTTACATTCTTTCTCCCAGACATGTTAACTTCAGGGAGCAGGGATTGAATGTTTTTCATTTGTACATCCCTTCTTAGAACAGTATTCAGGTAAGTAGTAACTGAATCTTTTTTCCTTCCTGAACAATGTGTCATATTGCTCCTAACACTTTTCAGAATTGAGGGAAATAAAGTACAATGTTGGATAGGAGTTCTTTATCTACTGGTTTATCGATGAAGGTTTATTGAGTGCCTACCTCTTATGAGGGACTGCTCAGCCTAGGGACTGTCACACAAATCTTACGATATTGCCCAGTTCCTGCCTTCAGATATCTTATGTGCTAATAGGGAAGAAAATGCCTAAATCAAAAGACCCAAACCTACCATTTATTTTATCTATCTATCTATCTACACACACAAACACACACACACACACACACACACACACACACACACACACACACACATTAGAATAAGAGAACACAGTTCCACCGGGGATAAAATAAGGATGGATTTTAATTTAACTGGAGAAAAAAAAAGATTGCATATCCAACAGAAAACTCTCTAAAGGTATTGCTTCCTGTCATAGGAATTGATATGCAAAGGAGAGTAGTGAGTTTTGTAAGTTCTTCTAATTATCTTCTAATTATCTCCAGTTAGTTTCTGAAAGGCCATTTGGAAGTATATTTGTAGGTAAGCCCAAATTAACACTATCTGGTGGTGGCAGAATTAGTTTTGCTTTGGCTTATAACTTTTTCATTATCAAATATTGTTAGCTGAAAATTTGTAACTAGGAAAGTACCCATAAATCTTGATAAGAACCTGGAATGCAGCTATGTTAACCAGAAAAGAACAGAGCTGTATACTTCAACTCTCATGAAACTGAGATTATGTTGACATTTCTGCAAATAAGAAGCCCAAAAAAGACAACGGTTTGAATGAATGTTGCCCATTCCAGGCCGAGAGGCTCACAGATAACAAATAATCTCAAGACATAATGGAGTCAAGGTTAAAACATACATGAACAGTTGACCCCTGAGGGCCTCAGGTAACATTTCAGTGGCCAAATGCCAGTCAAGACCAGCTGAATCAGAATAACTGAGTGTCAACCAACTAAAATGGTGTATCAGGGTGGTGTCAGGGAGCTGCATTGTTAACAAGAATCTCAGGGGATTCTGAAGCAGAAAGCCTGGCCACAATAATTTTAACTTGGTAACAAAAGATAATCAAATGCTTCAGCCATTTAAAAACACCCTAGTAAATCATTCACAGAAAGCCCAGCTTCTTTAAGCATCACTACCTTGATATACGCTCTAAGACCACCTGGTTGAAAAATAAACACCAACATGATTGGATCAGGTGTCTTGCTGTATGAATGACCATGCTTCACACCAGCTAAAATCTTAGGGCAGGAGCACTGAATTGTGCAACTATTGGTTGGTGACCTTGTTTGGGCATAGCTATACAAAATAATGATATTTATTTAAAATTCTGTATTTAAAGCCTCTTTAGATGGTAGTAGTTGGAAAGCGGTTTCAGTGATCTATTCTGCATACTCCTAGTGGCAACATGATTTTGCCACATGTATGTAAAATATTGGCTTTTACTCTGTGCTCTGTAACAGGGAAAGGGATCCTATATTCTATTAGATGTAAATGTTGTATTAAACTAACTTTTTCAAATATTTAAAGGAGGAGGAAGAACTCACTAACATGCCATTGCATTGGAAAATCTTGTGAGGGGACCATCTACCAGATCCTGACTCAAGAAAATATTCATCTTCAGAGCCAGAAGCAGCCTTACGTGTAGCCTTTGATAGGAAGGGAGGTGGTTTTGTTTTTTGAACAAACTGCACTCAGGGCTGATTTAACCTGCATTGAGTTGCTGATGGGTAACAAGTGTGAAAAAATCTCCTACAAGAATACTAGAATGCTATCAAGTTTTTTTTTTTAACATCTTTATTGGACTATAATTGCTTTACAATGCTGTGTTAGTTTCTGCTTTATAACAAAGTGAATCAGTTATACATATACATATGTTCCCATATCTCTTCCCTCTTGTGTCTCCCTCCCTCCCACCCTCCTTATCCCACCCCTCTAGGTGGTCACAAAGCACCTAGCTGATCTCCCTGTGCTATGCAGCTGCTTCCCACTAGCTATCTATTTCACGTTTGGTAGTGTATATATGTCCATGCCACTCTCTCACTTTGTCACAGCTTACCCTTCCCCTCCCCATATCCTCAAGTCCATTCTCTACTAGGTCTGTGTCTTTATTCACGTCTTACCCCTAGGTTCTTCATGACATTTTTGTTTTCTTAGATTCCATATATATGTGTTGGCATATGGTATTTGTTTTTCTCTTTCTGACTTACTTCACTCTGTGTGACAGACTCTAGGTCTATCCACCTCATTACAAATAGCTCAATTTCGTTTCTTTTTATGGCTGAGTAATATTCCATTGTATATATGTGCCACATCTTCTTTATCCATTCATCTGATGATGGACACTTAGGTTGCTTCCATCACCTGGCTATTGTAAATAGAGCTGCAATGAACATTTTGGTACATGACTCTTTTTGAATTATGGTTTTCTCAGGGTATATGCCCAGTAGTGGGATTGCTGGGTCATATGGTAGTTCTATTTGTAGTTTTTGAAGGAACCTCCATATTGTTCTCCATAGTGGCTGTACCAATTCACACTCCCACAGGCAGTGCAAGAGTGTTCCCTTTTCTCCACACCCTCTCCAGCATTTATTGTTTCTAGATTTTTTGATGATGGCCATTCAGACCGGTGAGAGATGATATCTCATTGTAGTTTTGATTTGCATTTCTCTAATGATTAGTGATATTGAGCATTCTTTCATGTGTTTGTTGGCAGTCTGTATATCTTCTTTGGAGAAATGTCTATTTAGGTCTTCTGCCCATTTTTGGATTGGGTTGTTTATTTATTTTTTTGTTTGTTTGTTTGTTTTGTTTTTTTCGGTACGTGGGCCTCTCACTGTTATGGTCTCTCCCGTTGCAGAGCACAGGCTCCGGACACGCAGGCCCAGCAGCCATGGCTCACGGGCCTACCTGCTCCGTGGCATGTGGGATCTTCCCAGACCGGGACATGAACCTGTGTCCCCTGCATCGGCAGGCGGACTCTCAACCACTGCACCACGAGGGAAGCCCCCTATTTGTTTGTTATTGAGCTGCATGAGCTGCTTGTAAATTTTGGAGATTAATCCTTTGTCAGTTGCTTCATTTGAAAATATTTTCTCCCATTCTGAGGGTTGTCTTTTCATCTTGTTTATGGTTTCCTTTGCTGTGCAAAACGTTTTAAGTTTCATTAGGTCCCATTTGTTTATTTTTGTTTCTATTTCCATTTCTCTAGGAGGTGGTAAAAAGGGATCTTGCTGTGATTTATGTCATAGAGTGTTCTCTCTATGTTTTCTTCTAAGAGTTTGATAGTTTCTGACCTTACATTTAGGTCTTTAATACATTTTGAGCTTATTTTTGTGTATGGTGTTAGGAAGTGTTCTAATCACGTACTTTTACATGTACCTGTCCAGTTTTCCCAGCACCAATTATTGAAGAGGCTGTCCTTTCTCCACTGTACATTCCTGCCTCCTTTATCAAAGATAAGCTGACCATATGTGCGTGGGTTTATCTCTGGGCTTTCTATCCTCTTCCATTGATCTATCTTTCTGGTTTTGTGCCAGTACCATACTGTGTTGATTACTGTAGCTTTGTAGTATAGTCTGAAGTCAGGGAGCCTGATTCCTCCAGCTCCGTTTTTCGTTCTAAAGATTGCTTTGGCTGTTCGGGGTCTTATGTGTTTCAATACAAATTGTGAATTTTTTTGTTGTATCTCTGAGAAAAATGCCAGTGGTAGTTTGATAGGGATTGAATTGAATCTGTAGATTGCTTTGGGTAGTAGAGTCATTTTCACAATATTGATTCTTCCAATCAAGAACATGGCATATCTCTCCATCTATTTGTATCATCTTTAATTTCTTTCATCAGTGTCTTATATTTTTCTGCATACAGATATTTTGTCTCCTTAGGTAGGTTTATTCCTAGATATTTTATTCTTTTTGTTGCAATGGGAAATGGGAGTGTTTTCTTGATTTCACTTTCAGATTTTTCACCATTAATGTATAGGAATGCCAGAGATTTCTGTGCATTAATTTTGTATCCTGCTACTTTACCAAATTCATTGATTAGCTCTAGTAGTTTTCTGGTAGCATCTTTAGGATTCTCTATGTATAGTATCATGTCATCTGCAAACAGTGACTGCTTTACTTCTTCTTTTCCAATTTGGATTCTTTTTATTTCCTTTTCTTCTCTGATTGCTGTGGCTAAAACTTCCAAAACTATGTTGAATAAGAGTGGTGAGAGTGGGCAACCTTGTCTTGTTCCTGATCTTAGTGAAAATGCTTTCAGTTTTTCACGATTGAGGACAATGTTGGGTGTGGGTTTGTCATATATGGCCTTTATTATGTTGAGGAAAGTTCCCTCTATGCCTACTTTCTGCAGGGTTTTTATCATACATGGGTGTTGAATTTTGTCGAAAGCTTTCTCTGCATCTATTGAGATGATCATATGGTTTTTCTCCTTCAATTTGTTAATATGGTGTATCACGTTGATTGATTTGTATATATTGAAGAATCCTTGCATTCCTGGAATAAACCCCACTTGATCATGGTGTATGATCCTTTTAATGTGCTGTTGGATCCTGTTTGCTAGTATTTTGTTGAGGATTTTTGCATATATGTTCATCAGTGATATTGGCCTGTAGTTTTCTTTTTTTGTGACATCTTTGTCTGGTTTTGTTATCATGGTGATGGTGGCCTCGTAGAATGAGTTTGGGAGTGTTCCTCCCCCTACTATATTTTGGAAGAGTTTGAGAAGAATAGGTGTTAGCTCTTCTGTAAATGTTTGATAGAACTCGCCTGTGAAGCCATCTGATCCTGGGCTTTGGTCTGTTGGAAAATTTTTAATCACAGTTTCAATTTCAGTGCTTGTGATTGGTCTGTTCATGTTTTCTATTTCTTCCTGATTCAGTCTTGGCAGGTTGTGCATTTCTAAGAATTTGTCCATTTCTTCCAGGTTGTCCATTTTATTGGCATAGAATTGCTTGCAGTAATCTCTCATGATCTTTATATTTCTGCAGTGTCAGTTGTTACTTCTCCTTTTTCATTTCTAATTCTATTGATTTGAGTCTTCTCCCTTTCTTTCTTGATGAGTCTGGCTAGCGGTTTATCAATTTTGTTTATCTTCTCAAAGAACCAGCTTTTAGTTTTATTGATCTTTGCTATCATTTCCTTCATTTCTTTTTCATTTATTTCTGATCTGATCTTTATGATTTCTTTCCTTCTGCTAACTTTGCAGTTTTTTTGTTCTTCTTTCTCTAATTGCTTTAGGTACAAGGTTAGGTTGTTTATTCGAGATGTTTCCTGTTTCTTAATGTAGGATTGTATTGCTCTAAACTTCCCTCTTAGAACTGCTTTTGCTGCATCCCATAGGTTTTGGGTCATCACGTCTCCATTGTCATTTGTTTCTAGGTATTTTTTGATTTCCTCTTTATTTTCTTCAGTAGTCACTTCATTATTAAGTAGTGTGTTGTTTAGCCTCCATATGTTTGTATTTTTTATAGAGTTTTTCCTGTAATTGATATCTAGTCTCATGGCGTTGTGGTCGGAAAAGATACTTGATACAATTTCAATTTTCTTAAATTTACCAAGGCTTGATTTGTGACCCAAGATATGATGTATCCTGGAGAATGTTCCATGAGCACTTGAGAAAAATGTGTATTCTGTTGTTTTTGGATGGAATGTCCTATAAATATCAATTAAGTCCATTTTGTTTAATGTATCATTTAAAGCTTGTGTTTCCTTATTTATTTTCATTTTGGATGATCTGTCCATTGGTGAAAGTGGGGTGTTAAAGTCGCCTAATATGAATGTGTTACTGTTGATTTCCCCTTTTATAGCTGTTAGTATTTGCCTTATGTATTGTGGTGCTCCTATGTTGGGTGCATAAATATTTACAATTGTTATATCTTCTTCTTGGATCGATCCCTTGATCATTATGTAGTGTCCTTCTTTGTCTCTTGTAGTAGTCTTTATTTTAAAATCTATTTTGTCTGATATGAGAATTGCTACTCCAGCTTTCTTTTGGTTCACATTTGCATTGAATATCTTTTTCCATCCTCTCACTTTCAGTCTGTATGTGTCCCTAGATATGAATTGGGTCTCTTTTAGACAGCATATATATGGGTCTTGTTTTTGTATCCATTCAACCAGTCTGTTTCTTTTGGTGGGAGCATTTAGTCCATTTACATTTAAGGTAATTATTGATATGTATGATCCTATTCCCATTTTCTTAATTGTTTTGGGTTCCTTATTGTAGGTCTTTTCATTCTCTTGTGTTTCTTGCCTAGGGAAGTTCCTCTAGCATTTGTTGTAAAGCTGGTTTGGTGTTGCTGAACTCTCTCAGCTTTTCCTTGTCTGTAAAGTTTTTAATTTCTCTATTAAATCTGAATGAGATCCTTGCTGGGTAAAATAAGCTTGGTTGTAGGTTCTTCTCCTTCGTCAATTTAAATATGTCCTGCCACTCCCTTCTGGCTTGCAGAGTTTCTGCTGAAAGATCAGCTGTTAACCTTATGGGGATTCCCTTGTGTGTTATTTGCTGTTTTTCTCTTGCTGCTTTTAATATGTTTAGAATGCTATTAAGTTTTGAACCACAGATTTCTGCTAATTGAATAAGGAAAAAATCTTGTCTTTCTCAGTCTTCTGAATTCCACCTTCTCACTCCATTCCAGTAATATGTAAAATAAGTCATTATAAGAGCACCATTTAGGGTCAAGAAGGTGAGGAAAAAATGTCCCCTTTCAACAAGAGGAGAATAACAACCAGGGAGTAATAGTTGAAACGAAATAATCAGATTATATCAGTAAAACAAAACAAAATGAAACAGTGTTTCCAGATACTTCCTTATAATAATACATCCTAAAGACCTAGACTATATTTTCACATGAGGAACGTAAGTTTTGAGAATTGGCAGATGCAAGGGAAGATGCATAATTTGTAAAGAGAAAAGTACAGTTTTTGAATAAAAACATTTTAATTAATTAAGTCAGTTCTTAAAAGCCAAAACATTGGACAGAGCACATGGAGAATACTTTCCTTAGAGTAGGACAGAATGCAACATGATTAGCTTTATAATCAGATGAAGGGTGTGCTGTTGCCTTGTCATTACACAGAGGATGGTAAGGTAAGTTTCACTATGACAACAGCTCAGTGGGAGGAATGAAGGACAGGATTTAGAAAGTAAAGCATCCCAGCCACAGATGCATTTGAAAAGGATAACCTACTATTTTTAAAAGACAATAAATAAGGAAATTATTCATAGCTAGCTCAGTAGAAAATAAGATGACCCAAACACATGGTGATAAGGGAAGATTGGACAAGGAGAAGGAAGAGTGGAGATGATTTGCAAGATCAAATTAAGCAAATTTATACAGTCTTAATAGGCATTTCTAAATAATGAAATTATTTTCAGAACAGCTTCTGACGCAGGAGGAAAAACAATAAGGGCTCATGATAGCAGAGACAGGGTAAAGAAGGTGATGTAATTAATGCCATGGCCCACTTTCCACTGCAGATGTAAATCTTTGGAGTGCAATCCCCAGTGAGAGAGGAGTAGCTGCCTAGCAACTGAACTCAATAGGCTTTTATGCCTTTTTTTACTCATTTTTTCTCAAAGCTTTAGGACAGCAGACTCTCTTTTATAAAAACAGTCATGATCTTCATCAGGGAAAAAAGTAAGAATTTTTTTTAAGTAAATAATGTCTCCTAAAAGAGAACCCTCCTACAATGTTGGTGGGAGGGTAAATTGGTGCAGTCACTATGGAAAACAGTATGGAGGTTCCTCAGAAAACTAAAAATAGAGTTGCCATACAATCCAGCAATCCCACTGCTGGACATATATCCAGACAAAACTATGATTCTAAAAGATACATGCACCCTTATGTTCATAGCAACATTGTTTACAATAGCCAAGACATGGAAACAACTTAAATGTCCATCAACAGATGAATGGATAAAGAAGACATGGTACATCTATACAATGGAATATTAGCCATAAAAAAAGAATGAAATAATGCCATTTGCAACAACATGGATAGACCTAGAGATTATCATACTAAGTGAAGTAAGGTCAGAAAGAGAAAGACAAATACATAAGATATCACTTGTATGTGGAATCTAAAGTATGGCACAAATGAATTTACTTATGAAACAGAAACAGACTCACAGACATAGAGAACAGACTAATGGTTGTAAAGGGGGAGGAGGGAAAGGAGCGGGATGGACTGGGAGTTTGGTGTTATTAGATGCAAACTGTCATATATAGAATGGACAAACAACAAGATCCTACTGTATACCACAGAGAACTATATTCAATATCCTGGGATAAACCATAATGGAAAATAATATGAAAAAGAATGTATATATGTGTATAAGTGAGTCACTTTGCTGTATGGCAGAAATTAACACAACACTGTAAGTCAACTATACTTCAAAAAAATAATAAAAATTTGGATTTTCTACCAAAAAAAAATGTCTCCTAATGACTGCAGTACCACCTGGGGTCTTAATTTTCTTTGAGTGGGGAAGAAGGTAAGTCCAAGATGAGACAGATGAGCTGGGATAAAATATAAGGGTAAAGAGCCCAGTCGTCCCTTTGGGGTTGAGGAGCGAGGTTGTCGTGGAAATCTAAGTGTGAGATGAAAAGATGGATAAGCAATTGTTGGCTCAGAATATGATGAGGGTTTTGCATTTCAGTGGAGGATCTATTGTCTTAGGAGACAGTAAGTTACAAGGTGGAGCCTGTGATCTGCACTATGCAGGACTGTGGGAGGGATTTAAAGAAGTGTGGAAACCAAGCCTTTCACATTAAGGAGAACAGGAAATGTGAAGCTGGATTCCTGGATGCATCACCCACACAGATCCAAGTGTTAATGTGTATGAGTGAAGGGATGAGAGATCAAGAGGCAGACAAGGCAGCAACAGAGGGAGGTTCACAGGGATGAAGCTCTCCAAGGGACTAGATTTCACTTACAGGTGGAAGGGGAGTCATCTGGGCCTAGGATTGGTGCAAAAGACAGTTCTGGTGCCACCTCCCCCTTCAGTGGTGGTAGGAGAATGGGAATCAATGCTGCCAACCTTAATATGTGGTTTAGTTTTGGTAAAAAAAAAAGGCATGGGTGGTGTAGACACTGAAAATATAGGGCATTGATTGCTCACAGTGGAAAGGGAGTTTCTATGGAAAGAACTGGGACAACATGGAATAAAAGAATGAGCTGGGGAAATAATTTCCATGCAATTATTATTAATTCATTGATTCAAGAGATATTTATCAGGGGACTTCTCTGTGGCAGGCACTGTTCCAGGAACCAGTGATATAGGCGTAAAAAACACAGAGAATGTCTGTGGCTTCAAGGACTTTAGATTCTTATTGATTATTTTAAAGGCAATTTACAGATACTTTACAGACTTCTTTTCACTTGTCCCAAACTGGTATAACTATATGAGTGCTAGTAAAATAAATCAATGAACAAACAAATAATAAATGAAAGAAAGAAAGAAAGAGGAAAGGAAGGAAGGAAGAAAAAGAAAGAAAGAAAGAAAGGAAGGAAGGAAGGAAGGAATTACAAAGGAAGAAACAAAGAAAAAATAATAATCTTAGGTAAAAGCCTGTCTAGAATAGCAGGGAAATGAAACCTGTATATTTGTAAGAGTGAGGAAAACTAGCCACCAAACTAAAAGGTATAATTTAAGAGAGGGGTAAGCTAGATGAAGAAGGAAACTCTTTAAAAGCCTGGAATATAAAACTAATATACTTCGTGAAATACTCTCAGACCAAATAACTCAGTGAGATTATCTCTCTGCCTATCTATCTATCTATCAACTATTTATCTATCTATCTATCTATCTATATACAATTGACCCTTGAACAATGCTGGGGTTAGGGGTGCCCACCCTCACTCAGTAGGAAATCTGCATATAACTTTATAGTGGATCTTCTGTATCTACAACTGTAGAATTTACTATTAAAAACTCCTGGTATAAATGGACCTGTATAGCTCGAATCTGTGTCGTTCAAGGTCAATTATATATATATATACATATATATACTTATATGTATATAAAATATATGTAAAATATACATTCTTAAATTTATTATTGAACTTAAAATAGTCCTAAAAATTTTAAATATAACGACCAAGAAAAAAATTGCCTAATTATGTAAATGCCATGTTTACTAGTCTAATACTACATTAAAAATCACAATGTCCTCATTTCCTCTAAGTCAAAGCAAGATCTACTGTATATATCACTCAGTTATGCATATACATGCATATATGCATGTATATGTGTTGATAATACTCTAAAATGACCATTTTTCCTATTCCTTAATGGATATTATACATGATCTAGACACAGCTTTATAAACAAGTTCCACTCTGTCCACTTGAACTGTATAAGGGGAGCTTCCAAATCTGTGCCTTGTGAAAGGGAACAGCACTTCTTTCTGGAGATGCACATCTGCAATAAATTAATCTTCATGTTGCCACGGTCTGCTGAGGATTTCCCAATCTCACAAATATTTTGTTTGTACTATTTTCCCTTTGAGTTAACATATTAAATCAAACATTGGGAAATTAATTAGAAATCGATTGATTACTTAATAAACAACCGTGTTTTTTGTTTGTTTTAAATTGAGTTTTATGTTTCTGCCATTGTACAGGGGCCAAACCAATGAAAAGTAATGGAAGAGATGTTTTGTTTCCAAAGGTGGCAGCAGCAGCACCTGCTCAGGTGTACATCCCTAGTGACCTGCTATGGCCTTGGCCTGAGAGTCAGCGAGATTAGCTGAGGCAGCAAGCTTAGCTGAGGCTTGAAAAGGGAGCTAACACATATCCAGAAGACCACAGATACACAGATACTGGCGACCAAAAATGCGGTTTTGGGGGATGTAAAATTGTAAATATTTGTATATATAGAAATGTAAAGGTTTTTTTTCTTTTTTCTTGAGCTTTGCTTCATTTGTTCTCAAATTAGTCACTTGCCACTGATTCACTTCAGGAGATGACCCAAGACAAGAATCAAACCTATTTACCTGTTGGCTAGGGCTGGGCTGGAGAAGGCCAGGGAGGTCTGTAGGGCATGGCAGGCGGTGGGAGGTGGGCCCTGCTTGGCTAGGGTGGGTCTGAGGGAAGGACAGCAGTTGGATAATGGGACAGCAGCGTCAGAAGGGCAAGGCCCAAGAGGCGCTTCGAGAACTTTCCTCTGTTACTTCCTTCCCATTCCTGGCCACTGACCCCGATGAAAGTGAAACTGAGTGACCTCTCTTCATGACTCTGGGGGGAAGTTTGGCCAAGCACCTGGTCTGTGAAATGGATCACTCAAAGCAAAAACCCTTGCTGCTAAAACAGCTGGTCTTTCCTGGGATTTCATCCTGAAAGTTTCACTTTATGTTTTGAAACCGCCCCACATTCAAATCTTATTTCCCTGGAAGGAGCCAAGCATTGACCTTCCCCAGTTTCTATGGTTCCATTTCGATCAAAGTTAGAAACAACAGTGCTGAATAAAAATGGATTTTTAAATTAAAATCCTTAGCTGTCGATTCCACAATTTATCAGAATCATTAGGTGAATGGAAAGCAGAAAATATACATTTTAAAATTTATCAGTGAACTTAAAATAGTCCTAAAAGTTTAGATACAATGACCAAGAAAAAAATTGCTTATTTATGCAAATGCTGTACTTATTATTCTAATAACAAATTGAAAACCACAAGGTCATCATTTCCTCTAAGTCAAAACAAGACTAAGTAAATCTCTTAACTCAGATAAAACTCCTAAATTTAATGCTCTATGTAGGCAGTTTTACATAATTTTTATGAAATATTTATTAATTCTAACCATCTTTATTATAGTATCTGCTCTTAAAAACAACATTAAAAACCTTTTATATCATGATTTTCCCTGGTTATATAAACTTATTGGGAAAAATATTTTGGTCATTAAGTCCTGCACCAGAGGGCTTAATTCAATTCTTAACTGCAAAGATTTGACACTAGTTATGAGTGAATATCCAACTTATCTAGTGAACAACAGCAAGATTTTTCATACAATAGAGAGGGCAGTGTGAATGTGATTATAGAATTCTCGATATGGTTTTTACTTTAAAACTACCTAAGCAGCATCCTTCAGGGTAGTTGGTGTGCAATCGCGTTGGATTGGATAAGAAATTTCATCTTGCAGACACAGTAAATCAGGCATAAAGAACTTTAAATGTATAAAATAACTGTTAAACAAGTGACATGATGTTACACATGTGGCATACAACAATTATAGAAATACATTTCATGAAAAACTTAAAAGGCATTCTGACTCGAAAACTTACAAAGAAATTTTGAGATCATAGAAATACGTGGCAAGAGGGTGGGAGTAATTTTCTCCCTCTTTAATTGCAATAGTTCTCTAGAAAACAATCCCCTTTGAATTTGGGGAGATAACAGTGTTTTTCATGCCTTTGCACTTCACTTTCTATGTGCATAAGATAATAGAATAGACTTAAATTAACAATATTTTCTGTTTACATATATTGTCTCTAAAAAAATCTATAATTTTGCTTCATGCCATTTGAAAGCTAATTGCACATAACCTAATAGAATTTACTCTTTTTTGACTTGTAACTTGTAGGAAAATCTTCTGTTGTAAAATTAATTGGAATTGAAAAGTTTTCTAAATTATAATGACTTCCCAGATTGTTTTTGAAATGCATTTGATTATTATTATTTATATCAAATGTAAAACATCTATTATTACACTAGCATTAAAATAGTAATAGCCCTCTTCACAATTTGTGTCCAAAAGTATCTATGAGGTTTGTCATTCTGACATTGTCATTCAGGTTTATGTATATTCAGATTACATTTTATAAGCATATTTTCCTTTATCTTCATTAAAACAATGTACACTGGTAATGAAGCTCAATATCATTGTGCCTGACAGTTTTGCAAGTAACTTATCAATGATTTATGACAGTTATTTAATACCTAAGAAATGTTCCAAGCCTTGGAGAATTTAGAAGACATTTTCCTCAGAAACTGAGAATTACCTTTTTGCCAAGAATGAATGAATACGAATATCAACATTATCATAGGTTTGTAGAAATTCAGAAATAATGAACTTCAAATGGATTCTATATTAGGTAAAATTATTATCACATTCTTATTGATAACAAAATTTCAGTAAAACTAATGACATTTTACATTCAATCTGTGAAATATAGCAAAACAAGAGCGATATATATTCTATGTGTAGCATCAAACAGTCACAACACACTGTTTTCAGAAGAAGTCTTCTAATTTGTGTTATTAGCACGTAAGTAGTTGACCCTTTGTTCCATAAGACTGGCAGGTTTTGGGAACACCTATTTCTTTCCCATTTGCCCTATGATGGTCAGTACTAAATCCAGACCTCTTAGGAGGATTCTTGTATCAACAAGTTGACAGCAGTGTGCCTGGGCTGTTATTCCATTCCCACAGTTTCTTGTAAGGACTGGTGTGTGTTTGCTTTTTCCTTCTGGGAAATGCTCATTCTTGGCAACTGTCTGCTTCTACAAACTTAGGTTTTTGTAAGGGTAAATAAAACTGGAGATTTGAAGGTTTTAGTTAGAAACTCAGGGACTTCCCTGGTGGTCCAGTGGTTAAGACTTCGCCTTCCAATGCAGGGGGTGAGGGTTTGACCCCAGGTCGGGGAGCTAAGATCCCACAAGCCTCGGGGTCAAAAAACCAAAACATAAAACAGAAGCAATATTGTAATAAACTCAATAAAGGATTTTTAAAAAAATGGTCCACATCAAAAAAATCTTAAAAAAAAAAAAAAGAAAGAAACTCAAATCATCCAAGTAGCCATAAAGCACGCCAGGGCTTTAAAACCTGTCTTCTTCCAAACTGCACTTGTAACACAGGGGCACTATTTCATAAAGCATTACCTCTTTGAGTGAGATAATGCTGAGTGACTTTCAACATTGGTACTCAGCCTCTTCTTTCTGACCTCCAATCAGGTTGACAGTAGTGATGACAGTGGTCCCTGTTGTAGATACCTGGGCAGTAAAATACTTTATTTCATATGGGCTAGTATGTCAGTGCCAGGTGGTACTCTCTGGAGCAGTGGTTCTCAAATTTTAAGGCCCTTCAGAATCACCTGTAGGGCTTGTGAACACACAGATTCCTGTGTACCACCCCAAAGTTTCTGATTCGGCAAATCTGGGATAGGGTGAAGATCTGCATGTCTAATAAGTTCTCAGGTGATGCTGAATCTGATGGCTCAGGAAGCACACTTTGAAAATCATTGATTTAGAGCAAAGGAACTCTGACTTCTGAGTCTGTTCTTCACAAAATCACACAACTACTGCCTCTCTGAGCCTCTCTCTCTGTCTCTCCAGCTCTGGCTCTCACTTTCTTGCTCTCTCTCTCTCAATCTCTCTTCTTAAATGACAAATAACTAGATATATTAAGATCTAAAACATTTAGCTCTTACTCTGATCTCAGAATTGCTGATTCGGCAAATTACTTAGCTACTAAGGCATATGATCAATATTATTTGACATTATCCTCATCCTCAAACTAAAGTGCTAACGTCCATAGCAATGTGAAAATCACAACTCTTCTTTCATGCAGCATAAATAAGAAAAAAAGTTCTCAGATGTACAAAGGGGAGAAAGCAGAGAGTTACAATTCTTTGCTTTCATTGATAGTGTTCTGATAATTAGCAATATAATTTCAATAAACCTTATATTTGAGGGTAGTTTTTGCTTTGAGTAGTAAGGAGCACAAAGTAATCCCCAGTTCTAAGGCACAAAAACCATTTGTGGATAATTTGGTTATATTCTTTCTGAAAGTGATGAGTTGGAAAAAAAAAGTAAGAAAAGAGCAAGATAATTTTTATGTTCTATGAAAATCTTTCTTAAATATTCTGCATATCTTTTGTTTCAATAAAATAAGAATGCCTGCTACTATAAGAAGAAGAGCAACTTTCCATGAACATCTCTTTTACTTTTAAAGTGACTATTTGAATCAGAATAATTTTGCAGAGAAGCAAATTGAAAATATCCGGGCTTCCCTGGTGGTGCAGTGGTTGAGAGTCCGCCTGCCGATGCAGGGGACACGGGTTCGTGCCCCGGTCCGGGAAGATCCCACATGCCGTGGAGCGGCTGGGCCCGTGAGCCATGGCCGCTGAGCCTGCGCGTCCGGAGCCTGTGCACCGCGGGAGTGGCCACAACAGTGAGAGGCCCGCGTACCGCAAAAAAAAAAAAAAAAAAAGAAAGAAAAAAAGAAAATATTCAATACTTTGAACCCCAGATCTTACATTTGTATGGAACGTACTGCACTCCTGTTCATTTGTGTGTGAGTAAGAGCAAACCCCTCCCTTCTCCTAGTCACCTGGCTCTCAGTCACAGGCCCAGGTAGAATTCACTAACATCAATAGAGTCACTGTAATTAAACAGAAACAAAAAAGTGCAACCTCCCTGTCCCTGTCATGGTGAGGACCACCATCATTGGTTGCTTCCTGCTCTGAGTCTGAATCATCTCCCAGAATGCCTTGCTGCTCTGCAGCCTCTACCAACAGGTCCCCTTCAGTGGACTGGAGCTGTCTTGAAGGCACATTCACACCCTAGCACCTAGCACGGTGGGTGCTTTCTGGGAGGTGTTTGATAGATGTTTACAAAACGTAAATAAATGCAAATATTTACCATCAAATCTCCATGGCATTACCCTGTCCAATATGGGACCCAGATGTGATTTGGTATTCTACTACCCTTTCTCTTTGTAAATTGAATTCTTAATTTCATCTAGCAAGGCCAGTTACCTCATTTTTATTGGTTAGAAGAATACAATAATGGGATATCTTAGTCTTAAATGTTGAAATCTTTCCTTAGAGATGGAAATTGTGTGTTTATAGTTACTCCACAGTTTTTACCTGAATACAGAGTCTTATTGGCCATATGTTGAAATGATAAATGTTAGCAATGGTAAGGTTACAAACCCAAGAAAACTGTGTAAATGAGTTATAAAATTAATGGAAAATAAAGTTGAATAGTATACATGTTTTTATAGTTCTGAAAGATAGTTTTTGAGTTATCTAATATAATGTTATTTTGTATATAAATATACTCTCAAATGTCACACCATAATGACACCCTTTAGTGATTTTTTTAAAACTATAATGTCAACTAACATATCTCTTGTTAATCCAGAGTTAGTAATTACTACTTCTTTTAGTAGCCAAAAGAAAACCAAAGGATAAGTTTGGGCAACTTTTAGCCACCAATTTGAAGGTAAGATTAAAATAACAATTAGAATTGGAAATGCTCATACATTTAATTGACACAAATCCTAATACACGAAGCTAAAAGTGAAACAGCCTGAAAATAAGTTCAGTGGAAGTTTCAACTTCTAACATATCTCAATCAAAAGTTGAGAAATGATTTTAAACTGACTTTATTTCCAAAGAGCAAGAGATCATTTTCTTTTAAAAAAAAAACATGGGTCCACAAAGTAATAAAATTTCTGTGTACAGAGATTTAAAAAAAGAAGAGTGGTACTCAGGCATCCCTGTCCTAGGCATCAATCTTCTACCAGTTTTGGAGTGGCCCCGCACCGTTGGCCGCTGGGAGTGTGCTAACGCTCGTGAGCACGACCTGCTCGGACAGTTTTGATATGTTATCAATGTTGCTGATCTGGGTGGTCAGGGACTTTCGGCTCTCAGTGCTCGTCCGTCCCCGGGCCAGCGGATCCTCCTGGCGGTGATGAACTCCAAGGCAACAGCAAGAAAATGCAGCTTTAAATTCCTCTCGAAATTTTCCTGGCAAACCAGGGAGAATGAAAGGCAAAGGAATTCAATATGTTTTAACCAATCATGAATATAATACAACTGACTGGCTCCTATTTTGGAAAAGGAAATTGGTTATTGGAAGCTTGGTACATCCTTTTTTAATAATTAATTATTTAACTGAAGTATAGTTGATTTACAATATCATGTTAGTTTCAGGTGTACAGCACAGTGAATGCTATATATATATATATATATATATATATACTCACACACATATATATGCATATATGTATACATATGTATATGTATATTCTTTTTTATATTCTTTTCCCTTATAGATTATTACAAAATACTGAGTATAGTCCCCTGTGATATACAGTAGGACTTTGTTCTTTAACTATCTTATATATAGTAGCAGTAGTGTATAGGTTAATCCCAAACTCCTAATTTATCTTCCCTCTGCCCCTTTCCCTATTGGTAACCATAAGTTTGTTTTCTATGTCTGTGGGTCTATTTCTGTTTTGTAAATAAGCTCATTTGTATCACTTTTTTTAGATTCCACATATAAGTGATATCATATGATATTTGTCTTTCTTTCTCTGTCTCACTTTACTTAGTATGATAATCTTTAGGTCCATCCATCTTGCTGCAAATATATACAATGGAATATTACTCAGCCATAAAAAAGAATGAAATAATGCTTGGCACACTCTTGAAACACTGACACATTTCTATAAAATAGTGAGGCTGCTTTTCATGCCCAATGTTTGGAGTTTGTTTCATACCTTTAGAGGCAAACCTCCTATACTTGTGAATGTGGGTTATTGTTAACTAGATAACTATAGTAAAGCTGAGTATCAGCAGAAAGCTACCCAGAGATATTTAACGATTTAAAAAATGATGAAACCTAAGTTATACATGGCCAAACGTACACAGAAATTACCCCTGCATTGTACTCTGAAGAAACTGTTCTATTGACACAGTCAGTTCAACAAAATATCTAGAAAATTTCTAACGTTTCATAATCTGCATAAGGCAGGACAAACTGAAAGAAAAATAAACAACTTTAGAAGTTTTTCTTTATCTTTAAATTATTGATGTGACATTGGAGAAGGATAAGGATGAAACACTGACCTTTTAAGCCTCTAAGGGTAAATGGCAGTGTTGGAAATCACCAGTTCTTTTCTCTGAGCTTTGATTACCTACCTGGGTTGTTGAGTGATTAAAATTGGTGCCCACTTGTTATCAGCTGCCTTCTTGCCTCGTCTTAACCCCCATCATGGCACTTTGACTTGGTTCTGTGGCTTCTACTTCAGATAATTCTCCCTACGACCCTCTAATAGATTTTCCCTGTTTAGTACAAGCTCAGGGCCTTTGTCATCCCTAAGCCCAGGGCAAGTGTTTCCCCACTGCTTTTTTAGCCACAGCTCCTCAGGCCCTTCTTCCTTCAAACAGCACTGGGGTGGTGGTCTCTGCTTATCCCAGTCTGAATGTAGTCTTTATTTTGGAGACTGGGGTTGAATGTGTCAGGGGAAGGCATGAAAAGGGGCAACTGAATACAAACCACCCCTCACATATACACCACCTGATTCACCAAAAGGTGAAATAAAGCAGGTATATAGAGGGTACATGCCATGACTGAAAAACAAAAAGTTATTTAAAACAAAAAGCCTAATTGGTTGTCTTTTTTAATAACCTATATAATCTGGAAGGCCAAAGGTGAAGTTAGAAAATGCACACACTTTATTCAGCATGCAATAAAATGAATTGCTTATTCTTTCATATAAAATCATCATATATTTGGAGATGGAAATAAAAAAGAAATAGCCAGGCTTCCCTGGTGGCATAGTGGTTAAGAATCCACCTGCCAATGCAGGGGACATGGGTTCAAGCCCTGGTCTGGGAAGATCACACATGCCGCGAAGCAACTAAGCCCATGTGCCACAACAACTGAGCCTGTGCTCTAGAGCCCGCAAGCCACAACTATTGAAGCCTGCACACCCAGAGCCCGTGCTCTGCAACAAGAGAAGCCACCTTAATGAGAGGCCTGCACACCGCGACGAAGAGTGGCCCCCGCTTGCCTCAACTAAAAAGAAAGCCCGCACGCAGCAACGAAGACCCAACGCAGCCAAAAATAAATAAATAAATAATAAATTAATTTTAAAAAAAAAGAAATAGCTAACCGGTTGGAAAGAAGACAATGTAAAGATATAGCTAATTAAAACACAATTCTAAAACAATTAGGCAAAATTTTGGTAGATAAAACAATATTTAGTTAAATGATTTTTATAATTATATTGATCCCATAAACAGATGGGTGAAATCAATTGCACAGGTGTGTATGTGTGGTTCATTTAGCTTATGTGTTATTTAGAGGAATGTAATTTTTTTTATGGTCAGTGAGAAATCTTGAGATAAACCCAAGAGATGTTACCCACAAGAGAACTGTAAATACATAGAAATACCTAAAAGTGGAAAGGCTCCAATTCCATTTCAATTAGGCTACAAATGTTGTCAAAGGAAATGATACAAGCAAGGCTGTTTTATTTTCAGATAAAATGATTTTACATCTTTATAAATCATAAGTTTAATGTATGACAAGCAAGATTCTCTTATTCAGTTCTCACAGTTCTCACCTTCCTCCTATTTCAAATTTTCTTCTAAATTTTATGGAAAAAGTTACTTAGATAATTTTTTCTGATGCGTTAGGTAACACATGTTCCCTCTTATAAGGGAAAAAACTCAAGACCAGTCAGATCAGGGAAAAATACTCTCACTGTATCACAACTAATATCTTCATACTGTTCAAAAGTGTTCAGACCTTCTGGTCATCGATCCCTCACCCTGGCCTGTGGTTTGTACAGAAGAAACAGTTGAAAACTCACCACTGAGAAAATTATAAATAATTGGGTTCGCAGCACTATTGGCATATACAAGCCAGTGTGAAAAGGTAAACCAGGCATATACAGTCTCTCTGTCTTCCGTGTGGGTAAACATCCCAAATACTCTGTAGGAAAAGAAACAGTAACATGAAATGCAGTGCGATTCTGGAAAGTACCTTTTAAATAATTAAATTCAAGGGTGAACACAGCCCTTGGTGACAGTTCCCCGACTCCAGTGCTGCCCTGCAGGACAGACCACTTGTAGGTTTAGGGCACACAGTGGGGCTAGAATAACTTCAGTACCTGAAGGGCACCTCCAAGGCACAATTAGTAAATCAAAAGCCAAATCAGGTCAGAGAAGGTCTCTCCTGTAAACAACAGCAATAAGAATACAAAGGTTGAATATATATCTATCTACCTTCTTTCATTTTGTTTCTAAACACAATGGAGCAGCTTTTGTTACTATTTCATTTTGTGTGCATTTTATTTATTTATTTATTTAACACTGGAGTATAGTTGATTAACAATATTGTGTTAGTTTCAGGTGTACAACAAAGTAATTCAGTTATACATATACTGAATACTATGCTTTTTTCTAGTTCTTTTCCTGATTAGGTTATTACAGAATATTGAGCAGAGTTCCCTGTGCTATACAGTAGGTCTTTGTTGCTTATCTACTTTAAGCATAGCAGCATGTACAAAAGCACTTCTAAATTGCAGTCTGTAAGCACTACTTCCTACTTTCATTTGTGCATTGATCAATATTACATTTCTTCAACTCCAATCTTACAGCCTTGCTGAAATTTGGCTTCTGGGATTTCTTTATATGCAGAGAAGAGCTAGTTTTCAATAGGCAAAATTCTGGTCATTTCTTAAAGTTCATGAGTTTTAATTTTTTTTTTATTATTTTAAACTCTGAAAAATATGTTATTATTATCTCCTTAAAGGTCATTTTTAAGATTTGTTCTGTACTTCAAAATACCCATTTATCAAATTGTATTCACTAGACAACAGCAGGCAACTTGCAACTACGCAATAAATGTATAGGCTGAAGATTATAATGCATTTCCTGCCAGAGGGTCCATCACTGATTGTGGAATTTGTGCCTGTGATAGAAATATGTTGCCAGAATAAAGTGGTGTTCTATGGAGTACTACAGTTTTACAAAAATATAATATATAGTCAGACAACATGGATAAATAGAATTAATATGTTATGACCCTCTACCACAATGTATCTTTGAAATCCTAGAAAACCAGACCTGCTTTAAAGAAGTTGGTTTTGACTAGTCAGACAAAACACTAAGTTTCAAAGAAAAGAATTTAGGACTTTATTTGTAAGAGAAGGAAAACACGAGCCTAAAATGCAAGGGCAAACAGAGATAAGTATTTGAAGAAAATATGTGTGATAAAGAGCAAAACAATTTTCAAGGTTATTTTGAAATTTTTATTTTGTGACAAAGAGCAGAAGACTCAAAAAATGGAAACTATTTTAAATTTAACATGGACTTTCTCCTTAGAAAGCCATTTATTTTCCTTGGAAAGGGAGGTCTGTAAGTCAGGAGAATAGAGAAATATTATGGAGAAGTAGGTATTTGGAACCAGCTAAAGGGAAGGTACAAGTGTTGAGATACAGGAAATCCAAATGAGTCATCCAGAGAGCAGTAAATCCAATTTTCATTGAGTTTAGATTGACTAAAATAAAAGTACAAAAAAAAAAAAAAAAAAAGGAGAGAACCTATGCAGTATCCTAGCATGTTTCCAAGGTTCTTAAGAGCAAAAATCATCATCTATCATCAGACTAGAATACATTTGTATGGGATTTCTGTGGGCAAGAAAAATAAGAAAGGAATTATGAAAAAATATGGAGGGCAAAGTTGCTTTCATTTTCCTGTGAGCCAGTATACATCTGAAGGACCCAAGCTGCCACATATCTTATACCTTTAAGGCTGTGTCTGTACTAAACAACATTGCTGAACAAAAGTTCATTTTCTCTTTCTTTTCCATTGAAAAAGTCATTAAGAATAGATATACGTATAACTGAATCACTTTGCTATACAGCAGAAATGAATACAACATTGTAAATCAACATTACTTCAATAAAAATTTATTTTAAAGAAGTAAAAAAAAAAAAAGAAAAAGAAAAAGTCATTAAACAATCAAAAACAAGGCCCAAAAGAGAATGACAAATCTTTGCAGCTGGTTATACCACCTTTAGACTGTGTGATTCCAGCCAAAGCTGCCTCTCTTCAGAGTCCCCAGCCATGAGGAATAGGATATTGACTCTGGATCCAGGAAAAATGAGAGAAGAAATCCTGGTTTTATTTCGAAGCCTCTGATAAACAGAATTAGTATTACCTTGGGACCAGTCTCTGTGCAACTATTACGATAATTCCCAATAAAGATGGTTGGCCAGAAGGTTCCTGGGTACCACTGCCCCTGCATTGGTTGATCATGTTGGTTGTTTGAACTTAATAGTGTCTCTGCAGCATTACAAATAACATACCTTCTCTCACTGAAAACTTTTGTACTGATTTTTATTAATATTCACGCTAAACTTGATTCAATGATGTCAGGAAATGAATTTTCTTTCTTTCTATTTAAACATTCAAAACACAGTATGTGCTGTGATTCCATTTGTTTGTGTGTGTGCTCACAAATGCACTTTTTAAGTATAATTAGAATGCTAACAAAATTCTTATCTCTTTTTATCCTTTAGATAAAGTTCTGTCACCGTTTCCTATGTCTTTGAGAACAAAGTTTGGAAAACCCATTTGTTCTGATCAAAAAAGAGCTCCGAGCTGTAAATGAGTTTTTTGCATTAGAACTTCTTCTGCATCTAAGGCTTAGCAATTAGCTTGAAGAGGTCAGAGGAACATCTGTTTTCTGTCTGCCATTCAATAGAGAATTTGCATGGATAAGAGCATTTAAAATCCCAGAGCTCTAAAAAACTGTGTTCCCTACCTGCTGGTAACAACAACACATTGAGTTATCTGGCCCGGCAAGCTATCTAGGCAGATGGTTTCCATTTTTCTCTGGCTTAAAAAAAGTCCTTAATTAAGAACCAAGAAAAATGGCTGATCTCTTCATTTTCAAATAATAAGTGAACTTTACCTCTTTAGCACATTGAGGATGCTAATTGGTAGATAGCAAATTGCAAACACCAAAAGCACAACCATCAGCATCCGGGCTGTTTTCCGTCTGGCTCGGATCTGCTTTATTTCAGCGGCCACAGCGCTAATCCTGGATTTGGTCTGCTGTCCTGGCCCCCGAGGCTGTGAAAGAGGCTGCAGGGCCTTCCATTTTCTCTGAACTACAGATGATGTTCCAGGAATCTGAAAGGAGCGGATACCCTTTATTGTTATCTGATTTAGGAAAGTTCCACTTTGGAGGAGTAATTGGAAGACACAGTAAGGCGAGTATCCCAGACACCCGAGGCCTAGGAGGTTTGCGAGCCTCTTTCCCCAGACCGTTTGCTGAGTGGAGTGTGTTCTTGAGTAATACAGCCGAGTGCCAAATAGGAGTCTGGGTGGAAAAAAAAAGTTGCAACATCACCATTTTGTTGAGGTCTAAAGAGAGCTGCAAATGGAAATGATATCTCTTTATAAAAAGAGAAGTTGTCCACTCAAAGGAATAATATTCAACACTAAAAAGAAATGAGCTATCAAGCCATGAAAAAATAGAGAGGAAACTTAAATGCATATTACTAAGTGAAAGAAGCCAATCTGAGAAGGCTACCTATTATAAGATTCCAACTATATGCTATCCTGGAAAAGATAAAACAATGGAGACAGAAGAATGATCAGTGGTTGCCAGGGGTGATGGGGGGAGGGATGAATAGGCATAGCACAGAGGATTTTTAGGGCAGGGAAAATACTACTCTTCATGATACCATAATGATGGATACCTGTCATTACACATTATCCAATGTATTTGAATACACCATCCAAACCCATAGACGGTACAACATCAAGAGTGAACCATAAAGTAAACTGTGAACTTCCGGTGACTATGATGAATCAATGTAGGTTCATCAGTTTTAACAAATGTATCAGTCTGGTAGGGTATGCTGATAATGGGGAGGCTGTTCATGAATGGAGGTTGGAGAGAGATGGGAAATCTCTGTACCTCCCACTTGATTTTTCTGTGAACTTATAACTACTCTAAAAAAATATGAAACCAAAAAAACCCTTCTTAATTTAAAAGAGAGAGAACTGAAAACTGGGGAAGAAGAGCTCTTACTAGGAATTTTGATTCAGCTCAGATACCTAAAGTTGAAACAGAAGGAAAACCTAACAGATAATTGCCAAAGTAACCTGCATAGTTTTTCATGCATCAATACTGCCACCTGCTGCCAGATGGAGAGATAGGACTTAACTACCTATTGCTTTTTATTAGGTTTTCTGATTCTCAGGTTTGGTTAAGGCAGACTTTGAATAAAAGGAATAAAAATAAAATAAAATATTCTCTGTTGCTTATCATTTGTTGTTACAAAATTGCTTGAAGGCAATTTTGTGGACCGACCCTTTAAAATGCACATAAAAACCTTGAATATCCCTTGTGGTCTTCCATGACGTTTCAAATAGCTGCAATTTGTAACAACAGTTACACAACTTGTACTTTTCCACTTCTTTTCAAAGTTATTTGATAATAGCAGGGAGTCCCTCCAAGTATAATATTGTCTTAATTATAAGCTCATGAAGATTGATAGGGTTTAGTGAGCAAAACAATAAAATTCAGCATGTGTAATTTTTTAAGAGTAAAATGTGCCAACAAGCACACCATAAGCACATCCTAGTTCTATTAAGATTATTCAGCTGTTGCTTTTATCTCTGTGCTACAAGCCAGAACAGACCGATGGGTCTCTCACAGTGGATGTTGGATGGATTCTGTTGCTTTATCCATAACAAGATCCAAGTCTGTTAGATAATCTTTAATTTGAGAACAGAATTTTACTTTGATTTCCACACAGATGAATTAATGATAATTAATTAATTATGGCGCTCCTTTTGAATATAACTATTCTCTCTCAAAAAGAAGCAAATGAAGTTAAGGAAAACCTGCCCTTAAATTGAAAAACACCTGATAAACGATTTCTCTTCGGATTCTGTATGTCCTGCCATGTCGGCTGACCTTTTCACATCGTGGTGGCCTCACTCAATCTTCTTATCTATTGATTGAGACTCCTTCCTCTTCTATGAGTCTTTTTTATAGATAGTCATTTTTAAAAATAATTGAGGAGAAGCTGCAAAGGATGTTGGAAATTTCCAGAAAAACTGTAAAATGAGTAACCCTATTAATGTCTGCTAAATGGCCTTGAACTGTTTCCTAAATGATCTCTAAGAGATCATTTAAACTTAAGCAATCTGTTATTCAATGCTCCCCTGAGGAAAAAAATCAATATCCTGCATCTGATGACTTCTGCAACCATCAGAAAGAATTCCCATAAAGAGAAACTGCCACAGGGAGCATAACTATTGTTCCTGCAATCATAAAAAAAAAAAAAAAGCAGAAATGATGTCCCCTCTTAGATGATGATCTAAATAGAAGATGGTTAATCCTGCACTCATTGTGAAGAGACATACAATAATCCCCATCAATAATTTGTGTATGTCTAGAGAAAGTCAGCATAGTATCAGTAGAAATTACTAATTTTAACTGAGCACCAGGAATGATGCACAATCTGGAGTAATCATTAATGCATTCTTAAAAATAGGTTATTGTAAATCCCATTCTACAGATGTTCAAGCAGACATTGAGAAGTATTAAATAAAATATCCAAGTCTATATCTTTAATAAGTGACAAGCCAGAATTTGCACTCAGGTTCGTCTGATTGCAAAGTTCATTTTTTCCCATTGTGATGCACCATTTCCATTTATAAACTTCAACACAATCTGATATGGAAGTTAGCAAATTTTTTAACACATGCCTAGTTACATAAAAGCAATAATAGTCATACAAAAGGGCTTTTGAGAGATCCAGGCTATGGGACTGTCCATGTGAGAAGGTCTTTTCCTTGTCATCTCAGCGGGCATTCAAAAATCCCTGACTGTGGAAAGCACACACACACACACACACACACACACACCACACACATACACACACAACACACACTATACAAACACACACACACCACACACACATACACAAACACACACAACACACACCCTTACACTCAGACACACAATGCACAGGACACACACACACACACACACACACACACACACACACACTGCTTTTATTCCAATATCATAAATAAACTTTAAAATCACCTTTGAGGTGAAAATACATCCTGGAAGAGGTATTATCACAGTTATGAATTTGAACTATCAGGTAGATGATGTACCTTGAAACCTGCCCTGTCTGAAGAAGTCTTTGTGGCCAAGATAAGCAAATGTGCTGCAAACATTAAAAAGGGGACGAGAGAATATTATGAACAGCCAGTAAATTTGCAAACTCAATGAACTTAAATGAAATGGATAAACACCATGAAAAAAAAGATAACCAAAACTGACTGTGTCTTTACAAACCCTGTTACAAAAAACAAAACAAAACAAAACAAAAAAACTTAGGCCCAGATAGGTTCATTGATGTAGTATTCAACCAAACCATAAAGAATAAATAATATCTATCTTATTTAGACTCTTTCTGAAATTCAAAGAAAAGATAATATTACAATGAATTTTAATGAAGTCAGTAACCCTGATAAAGACATGAGAACAAAAGAAAACCACTGACCAAATATCTCACATGACTAGAGATGAAAATTCCCCAAAATATATATATCAAACCAAATCCAACAATAAATAAAAGGATAATAAATTTTGCTCAAAAAAGCAGATTCATTCCAGCAATGCAGTAATGGTTTAACATTTAAAAACATCAATCAAGGTAATTTATCATATTAACAGAAAAAACTATGATCATGTCAATAGAGAAAGGAAAAGCATTTGAAAACTTTAACACCCTTGCATGTAAATTAGTAATAGAGAGAATCTTTCTCAACCTGATAAAAGGCATCCATGAAAAGTCTTTAAGGTATCATCCTACTTAACATGAAAGATGAACACTTTCTTCTAAGATTGGTAACAAGCCAACAAAGATTTCTCTCAACACTCCTACTCAACATTGTACTGGAGATCCTAACCAGTACAGGAAGAAAAGAAAAATAAATAAAAGGCATATAGATTGCTTCTATTGAGAAGACATTATTGCTTATGAAGAAAGTCTTAAGGAATCTACAAAAATGCCACTAGAACTAAACATATGAATTTAGCAATATGTAGGACCCTAAATCAATAAACAAAATCAACTGTATTTCTATATATTAGCAATAAATGATTCTAAATTTAAATTGAAAATAACACATTTCAATAGCAAAACATGTATTCTAAGAATATATTTAACAAAATGTGGACAAATTATGTGTACTTAAATTATGAAAATTGCTAAGAGCTATTAAAGAAGACCTAAATAAATGAGGAGATATACCATGTTCATGGATTATAAGATTTAATATTGTTAATATGTCAATTTCCCCAAATTGATCTATAGATTTAATGCAATAAATCCCATTCAAAATAATAACAATCTTTTAACTTTATCACTCCCTGACAACTTTTTTTCCCACCTTGGTACTTCTCTTTTAGAATTTAGATGCACATGCTAAGTTCTTATGATCAGGATCATAACTATTTTGTCTCGTAGCAAGAGAATTTACATTTTTATTATTTCAATCACTTAAAATGCTATGAGGCTTGCTTTATAGACTATTATAAGATGTAACCTGAAGACTATTCCATGTGCATTTGAGATGAATATGTATTCTGCTACTTTTGAAGAGGTACCGCATAGATATATTAGGTTTAGTTGGTTGATAGTTTTCTTCAAGTCTTCTATGTCATTGTTAATGTTCTGCCTAGTTTTTCTATCCATGACTGAAAGATGAGTGTTGAAGTTTTCAATTATTAATATTGAATTGTCTGTTTCTCCACCTAATTCTTCTAGTTGTTGCTTCCTGTACTGTGGACTTCAGTTGTTAACTGCATATAGGTTTAGCATTTTTATATCTTCTTGATGGAATGATTTATCATTTGAAATATCCCTCTTTACCCATAGTAACACTTTTTATTAACGTTTCTTTTGTCTGATATTAGTAGAGCTACTTCAGCTTTCCTTTGGTTACTGTTTGCATAGTACCTCTTTTTCATTATTTTACATTTAATCTATTTGTGTCTTTGAATATGAGGTGTGCTTTTTGTAGACATCATACAGTTGAATCAGGTTTTTTTTTGTTTGTTTGTTGTTTGTTTTATCTATTCTGCCAACCTCTAGAGTGTTTCATTCATTTACATTTAATGTAACTATTGAGAAGGTGTAATTTACATGTCTCCCTTTGCTGTTTGTTTATATATGTGTGCATATATATATATATATATATACATATATATATATATATATATAGTTTCTATTTTGTTCCTCTATTCCTCCATTGCTTCTTTATTTTGTGCTAAACAGATATTTTCTAGTATAGCATTTTATTTCTGTTGTTGTTTTTTTCGCTACATTTTTTTGAGTTATTTTTTTAGTGGTTGCCCTGAGGATTATAATTAACAACTTAATCTGTTTAGATTAATGCCAACTTAATTTCAATAGTATACAAAATATTTGCTTCAATATAGCTTCATTCTCTCCTCCTTTCTTTGAATTACATCTTTATACATTATAAGATGAAGATTCACAGTTTTATAATTATTGCTTTACAATATTATCTCAAGTCAAATAGGAGAAGAAAAGAATTTCAAACAAAAATATATTTATACTCTCTTCTATATTTACCTACATAGTTACTTTTATCTCTCTGTGTGAACTTGTGTTACTGCCATTTGATTCTGCCTCTGCAATTACAATTTGCTGTTTATTTTCTCATACTAAACTGACTTGTTATCATCTAATGTTAATTATTTTAAGTTCTTTTTGAAGAATGTTGAAGAATAAAGGGCAATAGATGAGCATGTGATAAAAATTGGAACAAGGAAGTTCTTTCAAAGTTTTAGTCTTTGGAAAATTGAAATTTAGTTCCAGACTCAAGTATCAGCACAGTTCATCCCCAGCTCCTCACACAGTCCCAGACACATAGTAGGTGGTCAATAAATATTTGTGGAATGAATTAATGTGAGTTCATATAATGAGTAAGATTGAAGTGTTGAATTATTTGAGAGTTAGAACTGAAAAAATTCTGTCAGGTACAAAAGAGTTAAGATTTAGTGAGCCTTAAAAAGAGGAGTTCTAGAGAAGATCCTGTAGAATTTCCAGACTGAATGAGTTCTCTGAGACACATTGTCAAATAAAGAGAATATTTAAGTCTTTGATTAGAGCAAAACATTGGACAATTCTTTTCATTGTAACCAAGCAGGACCCTATGGGGCCTTCTAGGGACAGGCCTTTCCCCCATATCCTGAGTTGTTTTACAGATGTGAAAAACCCCCACCAAATGGAAGAAGTTAACTACTTGATAATCATGAGCACATAGTCCCAGGCCTCCTGGAGTCTATGGATAAGGACTGTAATGTTAAGCTTTGTGACACCACCCTGTTACCTCACCATCAGCCGATCAGAGAATTGTACATAAGCTGATCACATACACTGCGATACCCCTCCCTCACCTGGCTTTTAAAAATGTTTTGCTTCAGGGAGTTCAGGGGCTTTGTAGGCCATGAGCCACCCATCTCCTTCCATGGCCTTGCCATAAACTTTCTCTGCTCCAAACTCCAAAGTTTCGGTTTGTTTCACCTCACTGTGCATGAGGCTAATGAACTTGCACTAACATAGGTTTAAAATTCTTGAGAAAGTCAGACAAGGACAGACATTTTGCTCATTAATAATCTTACACTTAGATATTTCAAAGAATGTAACAGATTCCCTGCATCTCTGTAATTTTAAGCAAATAAGACAGTCCCTCTGTTTGATGGCTCACTTGATGTAGACTATGGCATACATAATGCCTTGGAACTCTGTTTAGAGATATTAACAGTTGGAATTTGATAGTTGCTCAAGCAGAATTCTACATAATCACCATTTGGGGTTAATTTACTTTATTGTGGCTGCTAAAGTGAACTCAGATGAACTTGCTGTTTTCTATTGCAATCTGTCTGTAAATGTTTTTAGTTTCACAGCCCAAGCATTTTACTGCAAATCTTCTGGATCATGTGGCTTGTACTAACCAGGACAATTCATCAAAAGAATGTGGATTATTTCTAAGCCTGCAATACAATTTTGAGCTTACTTTAGAGTTTGAGAAATGGAGAACTATAAGCTTAAATAATGAAGAAGTAAACTGGTTGAGATTTGGTAGTTATATAATTATTTAACAAACATTTTTTGAATACTTTTTTGTGCAAGGTAACATGTTAAGTGTTGGGAAGATGATGATGAACGAGACAGATTTATGTACACCCAAGAAATTTTAAAGTTATGTCATTCTGTAAATAAATGAATAAGCAAATATAAGCATTTCTTATGTTTAATGCACACTACCCAGTAAAAATATGGAAGTAGGAAATGCACTTAACACTGAATATTCTTAGTCAAAATATCAATCTAAATTATCTTTATGCCTACATGCTCATCAAAGTTTTATCTTCTTCAAGAATTTTTCAAATTCTAATTTTTCTATGAACTTTGTTCTGAGTAACTGAGCAATGGATTCCTCTCTTTCCTCTTCTATCTAAACTTTCCCAGCACTTTCTCTTATTCTTCCACTAAATTTTTTCTTATAAAGTATTTATCAAGCAACTGATATGTGCTATGCATGTACTAGGTGGAGGGCTACAAGATCAAGGCTAGTGTGTACTGTCTCCATCTTAGTAGATTAGAGCAGACAGACAAATAAAAAGTCATTTTCATGTTACTTAAAAGTACTATGAAAGAGATCTATCTAAGAAAGTAGTCACAAACATCAATTCAACACATGCTTATTATTTTAGAAATATAAGCAGAATGAGGTGAAAGCCTAAATAACAGCATATACTATTATGATATTTTATTTAATGAGCACTTTCCATGCTTGAGGCACTTGAATTAATTCATCTAATAAGTGTGAGGTAGATGCTATGCACCCCTGCTTGGCACAGAAATTTAAGTAACTGACAAAACTCCCACATCTGTTAAATGGCAGGGTTAGAATTTAAACTCATGCAGTCAGGACCTTGAGTCTGTGTTTTTGACTTCTGTATTATATCAGTTCTGGTCATTCACTCCCACTGGCCAGGTGGAGATTGTTAAGGAAACTATCCCTACGATGTGGAAAATCACCACTCATGGTTTACAGTGATACACATTTGTTATTTTAGTTACAAAGACTGGGGAACAGAATGCATTTATAAGGTCAGAAAAGAAGTGACTTCTTTACAAAAATAGAGGAAACAAAAACATTTGGAATTATGAGACATACGGGGTTGATTGCTCATATACAAGAAGTAAAAGATGATCTTGAAAATCGCTTTGAATAACAAGGGTTGAAGAAGACCCAGATTAAGACTCATCCTCAGACAAAAACCAAATAAAAGGTTTATGAAATCCTTTAAATGAGTAAAGTGGCCCAGTAAATTCTTTCAGTTGGATAAAATATGTCAGAACAAACAGACTAAGTGTGTGGCTTTCCACATGCCTGATAAGCTCAAAATACTGGCAATAAATTTAGGAAAAAAGAGATACATTTCTGAGAAATGTGGCATTTTAAGATACAATTTACAAGTACAAGAAGCTGAGTTATATTCTTTGCCTGTACCTTTACATGTTCGTCGATTTCCTTAGAGTCATCATGATTCAGCTTAAATGTCTCCTGGTCTGAATTAGATCCACCTCCACTAAGCTTTTCTCTGATCCCCTTTGCTTATATTTTTTAAGGTGATTTTTGCCCTGGAACTGTTTCCTTCCTCTAGACTATGAATTCACCAATGACACAGACTAGAACATTTAGCTTTTTATCAGACATGCATGCAAAAGTAATATAAATATTTGACGAATGAATAACTGAGTGAATGAATACATTCACTGAGTTAATAAATGAGTGAATGAATACATAGCAAAATTATCTAACATTTCAGTACAAATTAGCATAAACAATTTTTAAAATTCTCAATTCTGCTTGACTCTTCTACTGTTCTGAAAAAAAAAATAAGATCTTTGAAGTTGGAGATTTAACCCTATAATAAAAATGTATTACATACATCTCATCAAAAATGTATTACATACATCTTTACTTACAGTCTCAGGAAACTTTAAAGGAATTTTTATTTATTTCTCATAAAAAGTAAAATTTACAATATTATTCCTAGACAAAAATCAAGTCGACTAATCACAGAGGTTTAAAATTTAGTCATTAAGGCAGTTCATAAATAACATTCCCTAAATATCACCCTAAAAAATGCCTAGACATATGTTCATGACTAAGGCCTCATTATTTTAGAAGAACACACAATCCTTTGCTAAGCATATTATATTGGTTCAATTCACTCTTAAATTTTGTTTTTAAGGACATCCTAAGGAAAACACAAGAAAGTTATTTGAAATTACTTACCTGTCGGCACCAGAGTTTACGAAATATTTGCAGATAGGCCAACACCATAAGACACAGTGGTGCCATGTAGGTCACCAGAAAGAAACAGATGTGATACATCTTGGGGTAAATTTCACCTGGAATGAAAGTTAAAATAATAAAATATTATAATTCATAGACTTTTTAAAAGTACATCTGTCAATGTTTTGCCTTCAAAATTACCTTCTATATGATTTTACTGTTATGTTATATACACAAAAGGGAAAAATGATTTATAATATTAACTACTTACATTTAAGTACTAAATGCAAAGTCTTAATGTCATGTAATCTACTCAGAGAGGAAGAACAATTAGCCATTTCTTAATTTGTGTTACTACAGTCTTTCCAGTCAAGTATTCATTTATCAAAAAGCCTTTTTTTCTCTTAATTACATCTGTTTAATCAATAAAAATTAATTTGGATTGTCCAATACTTGGATTTGCAAGGAGGGACATTACTCAATCAAAACTTAATTGCTAATGTTTTTGTTAAAATGGAAAAAGACAGTAAACTAAGTTGATTCCTCTTCATTTCTCTCTTGAGAGATGAGAAAATATTCCCAGTTGTATCTCCAAATATGAATTCAGAAAGTTTTTCGAAAACTAAAACAGCAAACATTTGATAATGATTATTTTTATTGACCTACTAGGACATATACAAAATTCCTCTTTAAGTAAGTTGTGCACGTGTGTTAATGCATGTACTTTTAATAAAAATGAGATTTTTAGGGTTCTTTAAAATTAGATTTCAAACCAATATGGGTATTTTCTTTTTTTTGATATCCATCTTACTTATCAGGCATAAGCACATATAGGATTGTAGTGATTGCTTATTTGTCATTAATTCTATGTGCACAGGTAATACATATCACAGATTAGGGCATTTATAAGGAGTCAATCAATTGGCACTGTGGCTTAATATTAATTTTTAATTTTTCTAAAATATATCCATTACTGACTTTTAAAACACTTTAAGGGATATTTCCCTTTAACTAGTATTTGAATATATCACACTGATCAAGCTACTTTTACTTAAATGTAAAACAAGAAACAATATATCCTAAATGGATACCATAGACATTAAATGCCAATAATTTGATACAATTCTAACTAAATGCTAATAAAACAAAGGTTTTTTTTAAAATTCTAAAAATTACATAACTTATTTTGACTTTGATATTGGCAATGGGATTTGTTCTACACTATTATGGAAGGATGATGCTATCACTTTCATGGATTTTATTATTTTCGTTACTTCAGAAAATATGTAGAAGCATGAAGACTCGGTTATGTGGTCAAACGTGGTAAGAGCAATTTATCCTGAGGATTAACCAATAATGATTATGATGATGACCATAATGACTGATAACAATTATTGAACATTCATTGAATTCTTACTGAATATATTTTCAACATATCAACATATCCTCATATCAATATGTGATACGTATTACCTGTGCACATAGAATTAATGATAAATAAGCAATCACTACAATCCTATATGTGCTTATCCCTGATAAGTAAGATGGATATCAAAAAAAGAAAATACCCATATTGGTTTGACATCTAAGTTTAAAGAACCCTAAAAATCTCATTTTTATTAAAAGTACATGCATTAACACACATGCACAACTTACTTAGAGAGGAATTTTGTATATGTTCTAGTAAGTCAACATATCCTCCACAGTATTGATTTCATAGTCTTGTCTTCTAGAGTTTAATATTCTTCTTATTTTTACTCCTAAAACTGTCTTCTTTCTCAGACAGATGTTTTTCTCCACTACAATCTTTAGAGCACACAGCAGGGTGTGTGTGCTACCAGGAGGTCTAAAAGACCAATTTGATGTGTCATTTTTAGCTTCTCTGGGGCCCAGGTGGCTCACATCTAGCTCATCAGCTTCAGTTTCTAACTTCCTTTCAAGTTTGTCCTGCAAAACAAGCCAGTTACATAAAAAGTGATAGAATCTGAGCAGCCTGACTGGAGGAATAGCAAACAGTCTTTCCCTTTGAAGTGCCGCAGCATTCAAAGTGCCATGCAGCATTTGCAGAGCCAATTTCAAAGGAGCTGGAGAGTGACCTCGGCACTTCCCAGGCACCTGAGTGGCTTTGAACTTCTATTTGTTTTGAAGAAAATGTCGTATAAGCTTCCCACAAAAAAAATATACCTTTAAAGCTTACATACCTGTGAATCCCTGATGTCTGCATCAGACAATTAAATTGAGTGAGTGGAGAAAGGTAGATTTGGTAGGTCATTTATTTTTAAACTGCAGAGATGGATACCATCGCTGTGATAACAGTCTGGAGTTTTAGACGGGAAAGAAAGCTCATTCTGCAACCAGTATATTTATAAATAGTTAGAAAAATATGTAATTGGCTGGTAAATGCATATTATGATAATGAACACCAACATAGAGAAAAATTGATCAAGCAAAATTACACTTGCAGGCTAAGATAGATTGTTTTAATAAAGAGATTATTATAGATAATTGGGGAAACATGATCGTCTTAGATTCCTCATTTCATGCTTAGAGTCTAAGCTAATTGAAAACCCAGAAATGCCATTGAAAGTTTAAATTATATGTGTTGAAACTATCTTTGAAGTTTCTCTACACTTGATAAGCAATATATTTAATATATTTTAAGACATATGTCTAGACAGTAGCTACATGAAATTTGTTCACTTAAGCATTCCCTAAATTAGAAAACAGCATTTTAAAGATTGACAACCGTTAAAATTTCGTGTCTCTACTCAACGGATGAATAGGCATAATCTGCATACATTATTGTATGTATATCAAACCAACAAATAAGGAGTAAATATGGATCTTTCTTTAGTCTTTGAAATCAGAGATTAAAGAAAAATGTCAGGTATTAGATAGATAAAGCTTAACTTCTCTTAGGTGAGTTAAGGTCCATTGTTGAGTGAACATGTTAATATAATTACCTAAAAATGACAAACATTTTCTCCTTCATGTTACACCTCTCAAGGATTCAATGGAAAATTAAGTTAAATATAATTTTCCAAATATTCAATTTGGAGAGTCTTTTCCAAGTTCATGTATCCATAAAAGTTTATCTGAATCTGTAATATATTTTATTATCTTCTCCCTAATAAGTGTTTTCAATAAATGTTCCTATTAATAAACACACATATGTATATACTTTCCAAATCTCATAATAGGCCAGATACCATAATTAGCTTGAATATAAGGAAGGGCTCCACTATTATTATTATTTTTCAGACCACCAAAGAATAATTTGGCAGTACAATCCAAGAGGAGGGAGATTATAAATCCCCGGCATCCAAAACAATGTTTGACAAACAGTACATGCTCATTAAAAGTTGGATGAATTACTAGTAAAACATATCTTGGATTGAGTGGGAAAAGACAGTTAATTTCTTCCAATAGGATCTATCCTGTGAAACTATGCATTTACAAACCAAGCAATCAAGAATGTATGGTTATAATTCTGGAAGAATTTTAAACTTTCAGAAGTGTGAATGGATGTGATTGATGCAAACAGTAAGCATACACAAAAACATAATTTAAACATCATTAAAATAAATATTAACACATTTTATTTGTTTTTGAGTGTCAAGTGTGTCTGCCAAGAACTGAATAGTTTGTGGTCTTTTTTTGAACAAGCCATAGGCAATGATCAACATAATGAGTTGCAGAAGTAATGTATCCATAAAATATTACATATTTGTGGTCTTATTTCCAGTAAGATGGAGTTCTCAGTTATTTTGCACCATGAGCGAGACAGCATTTGCAAGACTTTCCCAAAAGTTATTTGATAGATATGAATCAAGTGACCACATAGTTTACTGACTCTTTCCACATTGTAATATTGGTTGTAGGGCCATAATATCTCTGTTTACTTTTATAACCAAATCATTGATTTAACTTAGGATAAAGATAAGAAATCAGTTTATGAGTTAATAGCAAATAAAAGATATTTCACAACAAATTTTTTAAAAATGGGACTAAATGGACTTTCAAAAGTTTTGTACTTTAGAGAGCTAACCCTGTAAAATATAATTGTCTATGGTGATTTTAAGTTGTGACTATCACATATATGTCCAAGCTTTAAAATTTTAAGTTAAACCTAGATTTATAAATAACTTATATTAACAAAGCTTATGCTAATGTAAAAATCATTATGTCTAATGAGCAGAATAATAAGAACCTGCTTTTAATTTTTCATATTCTTCTTAAGAACATGAAGTTATTGATAATTTCATTTAATATATGAAAAACTAATGTCACAGATTTTATTGCTTGATTTTGTGGATGATCAACTCAATTCAGCATCACTTAGCTTTTAAAATCATTTTAAGTAATTTTATGCTAATATAAAATCACTTTCAAATAGCTTTCCTAAATGACTTCTGAAGACTGAGTTTAGATTTTTAGGTATTTGACAATAATTTCTTTTTTTTAAGGAAAATATCCCTTCTATAGTTAAGTAATAAAATGTGAGAGGTTGGGATGCCTTTTATATATTTATATCTGTTGCTCAAAGTTAATTAGAAAATGATGCAGCTATTTACTTAATCATGATGACTAACAGGATTCCCTAGTTCTGCAATCCTTTTGCTCATGGGAGTTAATGAAACTTGATCATTCAGGGCAACACTAAAAAAAGGACAAGTTTATAAAATCAGTCCACAGACTTATAAATGAAATTAATTACCCAAATACTTTAGAGAAAATACTACTGACACATATTGAATAATAGGTGGGAATTTTAATCTAATTACCATCTCCGTAAACTTAAAGAATCCCAGCTTGTGAGTTGGAAGCTTCTGAAAGCAGCTCTTTTGCACCTTTCCTGTTTGCCCATTTCTGTTCCCCTCTAACCTTAAAAGAATCTAATTATAGGAATGAGATCACTAGGCAATTGAAACTAACTCCTGACTTATGCTCTCCTGAACACACACGGTGCCTTGTCTAACCTGTGGATTCTTTACCTAGATTAAAAGAAGTAAGAATGAAGAATTAAATAGTTAAAGAATGACTAGCTCTCTACCCCCAACAGCCCCCTTAGCAATCCTGCAGGCAGCCCACATGGGCAAGATAAAGAAGAGAGAGTCAGCCAGCCTACACTCAATGGAGAATGATGCAGAATCCAAACTCCTGCCTAGATGATACACTGAGATTCTTCTCCCTTTTTTCCCTTCAAAAACTGTCAGGGCTGAGCAGAATCTTTGGAGGTGGTCTCAGGACATGAGTCCACCTTCTCCCCAGATTGCCAGCTTTTCTGATTAACACACCTTTCCTTTCTACTGACACTTGCCTCTTGAGTATTGACTTCTGACTGACGAGCAGCCAAACCCGGATTTGGTAACACTTATATTTAAATGTGCTTCATAATATTGAGCAAATAATTTAATTTATGGTTCAGTTTCATCATGATTAACTAAGCATTCTGATCAAGAGATCTTTAGGCTCTTTTCCAAATATAACTCATTGCATAGGAATTAGATAATCATAAGAGATATGTCATATTTGGCTCCCAGCCCACCTTTTCCCAAACACAGTTCTTTAGACTGCATTCCAGAAGCTACAAGTTTGGACTCTCTTCCTTTCTTCTTCAAGGAATGGTGCCCATTGTGTGAGTTTTCCTGCTTCCTAGGACACCCTTTTCCCTCTTCCTTGTCTGGAAAAGCCCTGCTCATTTTTTTTTTTTTTGGTAGATTATCATCATTTAATTGGTCAAATTATTAAATTGTACATTGAAAGAGAATCACACTCATGCTAGTGAATCTCCACATTTTTAAAGTCTTTCTTAAACTGAAAATAAGTGAGATACTTAAACATTAAGGCATAGTCAAATCAAAAGGCAAAACAAGTTCATTCTGAGAGAACAGAGTTCAAACCCTGAGCAAATGAACTGCCCCTTGAGCTTCCTCCCTGCTCATCTTTAATGCTTTGCTGAAATGTTAGCAGGTCCTTATAAACTTTTGTTCACATGGCCAGGACTGAGTCTGTCCTCTCACTTGTGCTCCTAGCACTTTGTATATAAGTATATTAAAATACTAATCACACTATAAACCTTTATTTATTTGCATTTCAGCCTCATTATATACAACGGGTTCCCTTGGGCAGAGTCTATTTCTCTTCAGGTTGGCACAATTTCTGGCATATCCTAAGTACTCAAGATGTTGTTTGAACATTAAATAAATGGGACCGAAGACACTTAAGAAATATTTCTATCATTCTGGAACTTTCTACTCATTTTGGTTTTGTCTTCATTGTTAATGGGGAAACTTGGGAAAAACTGAAGAAGATACAGAAAGAAATACAGCAAAAGAATTGCAATTGAAAGAAAGGATAAATCTCAATTTTTAAAAGGAGTATTTAATATTTACAGTAATAGATAAAGCAAATTTTGCAATTTTAATTATTATAGGTCTTTGGATAACATATGGAATAATCTCAGTGTCTTTTGAGTTTTATCTTGCTGCAGTGGAAACATATGCCTAATTTTTCAGTTCCTGATTTTCCTCTTTTCAGTGTTCCAATAAAAGAATCAAGGTAGGAATTAACATGAATTCAGAGATTCATATGCTTGAAAATACCAGGTCCATGAACAATCCTTGGCGTGCACTGCCTCTGTTGATACATCTTTCCAGTAAACAAATGCTTTCCTAATGTTTACAGTTTAAATATGAGCCATTGTAATATATTTACCCAGAAGAGAACAGATTGTTTCCTTTAAATTCCGTGTGATAATTTTGTAACTAGTGTTGAAATGCAGGATTATTTTATTTTCTTTCATCCTTTGCTGTGTCCAGATTTGTGCCACCACTAGGCATTGATAAAGGTGTTTCCACTATTACAGGAAAACCTCAAAGACTGTTGCTGAGAGTTTTGAACCAAAGGAGCATAAGGCCTCCTAACTTGATTGTTTAAATTTAACCACTGAACATATCAGATGGGAAACCAAAAAAGATTCATAATTTCATAATTAGTGTAATTCTTAAGTCAGAAAATAATTATGCTAGTGATAAAATGTATCAGTTTACTATATTATGAATAGAGAAAACGTGTGTAGCTAATCTGACTCAGAGAACAGCATAGGTCCACGGGCAAGACATCCATGTTCCCAGGCCAGACATGGTTTTAAAATGAAAAATCCAGTTGTATTTGAAGCCCATTAGGGAACCTGACACCTGAGACAATACTATGTTCTACCATGTTATAAAATAAACAATATTAACAAATGCCAATAAAATACACGAGGCCAGCTTTACAAGGGCTATGCAAATTAGATTTTCAATTTGCAGCTGTCATATAAATGCAAGGGCCACAATGGACTTACCGCCCCAGTGCTCATCACAGACTGTAAAGAGAGTGGTTTTATTGGCTAAGCCAGGGAGCATGGTGCTGCACTCCATGACGATGGCCTGAGGGATCATTATGATGCAGGACACGATCCAGATGATGACGATGCTGTTCCGGGCCCGCTTGGCTGTGCTCTTAAACATCAAAGGGTGACAGATCGCATACCACCGATCCAAGGCAATGCAGCTCAGTGTGAGGACAGACACAGACACTGACACGGTCTAGAGAGGAAAAGAAGGTAGTACAAGGGAAGCACCGGGTGTTACATGGACCACTCTCAGTACTTTTACCCTGTCAGAAACATAGGCACACAGATAACCAGATTCAAAGTTGTCAAAAAACATTTCACACAAGTGCTTTCTATTAAAAAAAGAAAAAACTCTGCCAAAAAAATAATATTAGAAATGTATCAGGGAAAAGAATACCTTTTTTCCGTTAAACATAAAAATGTACTATACAAGCCTTGCAATCTTTTTTTATGCTAAATGTTTTAATCTATAATATGGCATTCTTTAAATAATGACAATCATGATTTTGTCTTGAAATTTTTCTATTGATAGGGGAAATCTTATCTTGGAATGAAAAAATAGTAAAATATATATGTTTAGTCTGAAATGGAAAATTCTCTGTCACTTATAGAGAATAATACAATGACATGTATTTCATTTAAATTATCGTACAAGAATCTGGTTGAAATTGCATTTAATTAGTATTTTTGAATTATAGGTATCTCATTTCCTATTTTTAAATAATCAAGGTTATTTGTACATTAGTTCATTTCCAACATGTTACACCCAAAGAAAGGCATGAGTCACGATAAAAAATAATTCTTTATATGAATCTCCTTACCATAGTTTGCTCATTGCTGGAATAAGCAACCTGCCTCTAAAATTCAAATAGGTTCACCCAATCCAGATTTCTATATAATAGCACCACAAACAATACTTTAACTTGGAACTTTAAGAAAATAGTAAAGAAATATGTCAAGCATGCTTATCCCCACATGATCAGTTTATGTAATTATATTTAGTGTATTCTATACTGGATGATTGGACCATTGGTTCTGACAAAATCAATTATCTCAAAACTCTCTCTTTAAAAACAAGCTTCTTGCTCTTTTCTGATATATCTTTTACAGATTTCTATTTATTTTCTTCTCAACATTTACAGTACAATTATTTTCTTTAATTCATTAATTTACTGTTTATCTTCTCTATTGGAACAAAGACCAATGGCAGGAGGGACTGTTGTGTTCACAAAACAGTACCTGACACAGTGCTTGACGTGCTTAATAAATATTTTTTTGAATTAAGGAATAGTCATAAGCCTCAATCTAAGGTAATATATATGGCACAGTCATCTTTCTATATTTTTCTGTCCTAGTTGTACTGATCCCATAAAATGTGAATGAGCAGGTCTCTCTGCTTCTTACATCAGGACCTTCCTTGTCGATGCACTGACTGTAGGTACAGATGAGAGAGAAGGATCTAAGGGCTGGTCCAGCCCAGCAGGAAAGGCTCTGGGTTAAGGATTAGGACCACATATCCATTCTCATCTCCTCCCAGCTAGCTGCACAATATGGGTCCCCTACTTAAGAGCTGTAGGTAAAATGTGGATGGGTTATTGTTTGTTCATTTATTTTTCTATTAAATGAGTAAAATGATGGGATGAGATGCTTGCCAACTCTGATTCTTTTGATTCTCTTTGGAAAAGGCAGCAGAGTGTGGTTGGAGTCAATTCCACTACCAGGTTTCCTGGGTATGTACCCCACTGCACTTGCCAAATGCATGATCTTGGGTAAGTCACTTAACCTCTCTATGCGTCAGTTTTCTCATCTGTGTGAGAATGCCTGATAATCGTAGCTGTCCATGGAATTGTAGGAACCGTCAGTTGAGATGGGAAACACCTAGTCCAGGGCTGGTATATAAATGCTGTGCAAGTGTTTGTTATTCCTTATTATGATTATGACACGATGATGGTCATTATACTATTAGTATTCTCTTCTATTCCTGAGCTTGGAGTTCTAGCTTTTAATAGGAACAGACTGCTTTTCGGTGAAGTGCAGTCATAGAAATTACAAATAAAGGTGTAAACTATGCTAAATTCTTGGAGGCTAATTTCGTTTTAGGTGTAATCCTAAAGGGATGAACTCTACTAGAGAAGGCTTGGTTGATGGCACCTGGCAATTCCTTGGTGCTGCCTCAGAGAGCATTCACACCTCTTTCTCAATTGTCCTCTTCTCCTCCAACTTCCATTTCTTCCCTGAGAACGTGTCAAGCACCCAGGGTCCTTCCATACCCTTGCCAAGCTGGGAAAAAGACAGTGGTCTTCTAGCTCTGCACAGTTGCCATTTCATAGTTGCTGAGTCAGGGCTATATTTATGCTCTCTAGCAATTAGAAATGTAAAATGCTCATCAAGACCTAGTGTTTTATTTTTCATGAATTCTAATCAACATGGGTGAATGGGATAAAAGTAGTGTGGTTCAAATTCTGAAGTCATTTCTATTAGTTCCCTCTACTGTTAGATAGTAATAATCAATTCAAAACAGTGCACTTGAGAGATGGCTGTCCAGTGTCAACAGTAAGCCAAGGTGCAGTGCCTTCTCATGCGAGAACATGCTGGTTCGGTTAATCTAGCAGTAGAATCCATTGCATGGACCATTGACCGTCAGTGATTTGATAGTTACTGTTTGAGTGCTACATTTGCTGGTGTATAATATACTCTAGTATACAATTAGCATCCAATTTACATGATTTTCTTGAAGGGGATATATAATTGCACCTTATCATAAGTGATTATAAATGAGAGTTTTGTTGTTGCTTTTCACTTGTAGGAGTGCACTTAAAGGTGCCTTTTTCATTGAGATTTTAATATTAGCTCAAGTCAATTTGATAATAAATCATTTGAGAAATGAATGTAGTGTGGACCATGAACATTGTGAGTGAAGTGAGATGATGTGAACTTTCTTTTGCTGTCGGTGCTTTATCTTGCACCCATCCTATGAGCACCCTGTGTTCAGGGCAACATGGGAAGCTTTCTTTGGTAGAGGACTCAGTTTCACGCTAGCATATAAATGTGACAAAAGGGACTCAGAGATCCATGACAAGTAGAAATGGAAATTTTGCCAAATCACAAGTTTGGATGACAGGCATTAATGGATTGGAAGGTGGAGACGTGTGACTGAGAGTGAGGGAGCCTGTCCCATCACCCGACACCCAAAACTCAGTTGGCTTTGGTTCTACTTTTCCTGGCATTTCCTGTGCAGAACCTCTTCTGCAGTTACAAAAAAAATGTCATTCTGAAAAAGCAGTCAACTGCTCCTGTATGTGTGAGAAGAAAAGTGAAATATTTTACATTTTTTCTAGAAATTCATGATAACTATTCAGCAAATAACCCAATAAATGTTACTGGTAGTAGACCTATGGAGTGATTAAAGATATAAAAGGGATATTTTAATTAGTTAGCTAAGTTTTATTATATTTGTAAGATTTTTAAGATTGATGAGAGTTTGCTGAAGTCTTACAGCATACCACTCATAAATCTAAAGATTGCATTGAATTGTATTTAGAAGAAAAAGAACATATAATTAATAGGAAATTAGTAAATGTCCAAAGAATCTTAAATGCAACCAAATAACCTTAAAATTTGGCTGGGTGTTTTGTATATGTTTTTAAATACTCAGTAGGACATAAGTATCATATGAGGGACCATTGGTTTCAGAACATCACCATTAAGGGAAAAAAAAACTACTCAGATGATTGGCTTATTGCACATTGGCCCTATTCCTTCTACTTGGGAAAATTCTCTGGAAAATGGACAATAAATATTGAGAGAATTTGGAGATGTGAGTTATACCAGTGCCTCAATATTTTTGTGCATTTACAACTTTCCATCAAGAAGTAATGTTGAATGAGGTAATGAATGGGTCAGATCTTGTGGTTATTAATAGTTTTGTCCTTGATCTATGGTGAAGAGGATCAACTGTTGATCCTCTGTTGTTTAGTCAAGTTGACTAAACTGGACACTTTATAGAGAAGCAGATAGAAGCTATCAAGAGATGAAGATGTTCTTTCAACTGTAAGACTTGTTAAGTTGTGCTGCTGGAAAGAATACTGTCATAATGAACATTAGGAGAGACCCATGCCCTGCCTCATTCATGGTTGCACATTGCTTTCAATATGTCCTTGCATCCACGTAAGAGAATCTGGAATACCTAGTCTATAAGAAGGTATTGCTGTGCATTAGAGCAGGACTGCACCTATTACAGGGTGATGCATCCCTCTCCATCACCCCACTCTCCATCAGGGAAACTTCTGGTTTGCAGAGAGAACAACTCAGCCAATAAAAGATTCTGGGCAACTTAAGCCATCTTAAAACTTAAAAAGATCCCCCAAATTTCCCCCTGGGTGGTTACTGGAACCAAGAGAAATTTAAAAAACTTTCTGGAAGCACCACAGAAATGGTGACATATTAGAATTCTCTGCTATTTATGATTTTCCCAGTGTCTCCACGTAATCATAAGACCCATTGCTTAGTGATTTTTTTCTATGGTGATATTTTTCCCTGTTGCTCAATGTACTCTTTCTCTCAAAAATTTTTGCTATAGTTTATTTTTGTAACCCACTCATGATTTTCAGATGACTGACAAAACTAGCCTTGCAGTTAAACTTAATGCTTGCAATGAGGCTTATAACTTTCATGACATTTCCCACTTAGTAGTCTATCAGTGAGGTCTGGCCTAAAAATGTATTATTTCTTTTTATAATGAGTCATTGTAGAACTATTGAGGTAAAGGTCTCTTTGTAACATTTTAGATCCAAAAGCCTAATTTATATAATTTCTAATAATGAGCTATTTGTGGTCTCTCTCATCTTTTGTTTTTCCCAAGACTTCACTTTTGGAGTACTTTTAAGACCACAGCAAAACTGAGGAGAAGGTACAAAGATTTCCCTATACCCCCTGTTCCCACATAGCCTCCCGCATGATCAACATCCCCCACCATAGTGGTACATTTGATGTAACTGGTGAACTTACATTGGCACACCATAATCAGTACACTCTTGATGTTGTACATTTGGACAAATGTATAAGGACATGTATCCAACATTATAATATCCTACGTTATACTGCATTAAAAATCCTCTGTGCTCTCCCTGTTCATCCCTTCCAACCCCTGACAACCACTCATATTTTTTACTATCTCCATAGTTTTGTCTTTTTTCCTAATGTCATGTTATTGGAATTATGCAGTACATAGCCTTCTCAGATTGACTTCTTTCACTTAGTAATAAGTATTTAATGTTCCTCCATGTCTTTTTTTTTTGCGGTATGTGGGCCTCTCACTGTTGTGGCCTCTCCCGTTGCGGAGCACAGGCTCCAGATTAGCAGGCTCAACGGCCATGGCTCACGGGCCCAGTCGCTCCACGGCATGTGGGATCTTCCCGGACCGGGGCACGAACCCATGTCCCTTGCATCAGCAGGCAGACTCTCAACCACTGTGCCACCAGGGAAGCCGCCTCCATGTCTTTTTATTGCTTGATGACTCATTTCTTTTAATCACTGAATAATATTCTATTACCGGGTTGTACCCCAGTTTATTTACCCATTCATCTACTGAAGGACATCTTGGTTACTTCCAAGTTTTAGTAATGATAGATAAAGCTGCTGTAAACATTTGCATGCAAGTTGTTGTGTGGATGTAAATTTTCAGGAATGCAATTGCTGGATCATATGTTGGGACTATGTTTAAATTTGTAAAAAAAAAAAATCAGTCTTCCAAAGTGGCTGTAACATTTTACAGCATTCCTACTAGCAATGAATGAGCATTCCTGTTGCTCCACATCCTTGCCAGCTTTTGGTATTATCAGTGTTCCATAGTTTGGCCATTCTAATAGGTGTGCAGTGATATCTCATTATTTTAATTTGCATTTCGCTTATGATATGTGATGAGGGACATATTTTCCTATGTTTCTTTGCTACTTGTATATCTTCTTTGGTGAGGTGTCTGTTAAGGTCTTTGGCCCATATTTTAATTGGGTTGTTTGCTTCCATACTGTTGAACTTTAACAACTTTAACAACTCTCTGTATATTTTAGATAAAAGTTCCTTATCATCATGTCTTTTGCAAATATTTTCTCCCAGTCTGTGCCTTGTCTTTGTATTCTCTTTACATTGACTTTTGCAAAGCAGCCGTTTTCAATTTTAATGAATTCAGCTTATCAGTGATTTATTTCAATCATCAGGCTTTTGGTGTTATATATAAAAAGTCATCAAAACACCAAAGGTCATCTAGATTTTCTTCTATGGTATCTTCTGGGAGTTTCATAGTTTTGCATTTTACATTTAGGTCTATGATCCATTTTGAGTCCATTTTCTGAAGAGCGTAAGGTCTGTATCTAGATTCAGTTGTTCTAACTTCCCCAACTTGTCATTATTGGGAGCATATTGTCATTTCCTCCAAATCTTATGAAACCAACTGGAACACTGGATGGAATAAATATCGGGAGGTGGAGGGTGGTCAAGGGAACCAGTAGGGAGTGGCCACCATTTCACTCACTGTCCAATTGCTAAAGAAAATCGATGTCTTTTAGAACTGTGGCTCTGGACACCAGCTTGGGAAAATTTTTAAAGATTTTAGAGCTATCAGAATATCAATCAGAAAATTATTCTCTGGAAGTGTTTGTTCTTAATTTCTTGTAGAGAAACTAGTTATAGGAAAGCTGTTTTCAGAACTGAAAAATAAAACATCTAATTCTGATGACCATGACTGATGTTTACTGAGAACGTACTATGTTTTTATAAGGTCATTGTCTTCCAGAGAGCAATCCCTATGCCAAGTGGTTCATATAAATTATCTAAGTAAGCTAATCCAACCACCATAAGAGATAGTTATAATTAAAATTATTAATCTTTTAAAATAAGTGAATCTCAAAGAACTTACATATTTGGCTCAATAGCATACAATAGGTGAATGGCAGAATAGAGATTGCAAAGATTCTCTACCAGATTCCTGGTAGTTTAATTCAAAACCTGCACTATAACCTGTTCCCTGTACTGCTTTGATCATATAGCTTTTGATTTCTCAGTAGTAAATGAGACAACTTATAAAAACAGATAGTCCTCAATTACTTGGACTGGGAAAGGCTGAATCATTAATTTGGTCAAGTTCCTTATTTTATAATCAGAAAATTAGAGACCAAATAGGTAAAAGGTTTGTGCAGCATTTATTGATGACTTGAGAATTCTGACACTTTGTTTTTACCCAGAACTTACCTTGTTTACCTGGTATTACTTTCCTTAAGTTTACCAGTTCCTTAAGCAAGTATATTTCTCTCTTAGCTCACTAGGTAATTTACCAAAGGGCCATGAATATAATTGAAAATGACTATACTTTTTCAGTAGTTTCTGTGTTTGAACCCCAAAAGTGTGAAAAATAATTACCTGTAAATAAGGAATCACTTTACAGAGGGATTGTCCAAAGAACCAGGTCTCAGTGATGTCCACTACTAAAGTGGCTGGAAGGCAGGTGATGGTCACGAGCACGTCAGCCAGAGAAAGGTTGACGATGAAGTAATTGGTCACCGTCCTCATGTGGTGGTTCTTCCACACGGCCACACAAACTAATTTGGAAAGAAAAACGAATAGTAACTGTTATGAACTGAATGTCTGTGCTCCCCAGAAATTCATATGTTAAGATCCTGACTGCGCCCCCCTCAAAGAAGATGTGGTACATATATACAATGGAATATTACTCAGCCATAAAAAATACTGAAATAATGCCATTTCCAACAACATGGATGCAACTAGAGATTATCATATTAAGTGAAGTAAGTCAGAAAGAGAAAGACCAAATGATATCGGTTATATGTGGAATCTAAAATATGACACAAATGAACCTATCTACAAAACAGAAACAGGCTCATAGACATAGGAACAGACTTGTGATTGCCAAAGTGGGTGACATGGGAAGGAATAGACTGGGAGTTTGGGGTTAGCAGATGCAAAGTATTATATATAGAATGTATAAACAACAAGATCCTACTGTATAGCACAGGGAACTATATTTAATATCCTGTAATAAACCATAACGGAAAAGAATATAAAAAGAGAATGTATATATATGTATAACTTAATCACTTTGTTGTATTGCGGTAATTAACACAACATTGTAAATCAATTATACCTCAATAAAATAGAAAGATCCTCCCCCACAATGTGATGGTATTAGGAGGTGAGTCTTTGGTAAATGATTTGGTCATGAGGGTAGAGCCCTCATGAAGGGCATTAGATCCTTATAAAAGGAACTCCAGAGAGATCTTTTGCCCCTTCCACCATGTGAGGATACAGCAAAAAAGCTGCTGTTTATGAACCAGGAAATGGACTCTGACCACTGAATCTGCCACAGTCATGATCTTGGACTTCTCAGGCTCCAGAACTGTGAGGAAAAAAACTTCTGTTTTTTATTAGCCACTCAGTTCATGGTACTCAGTTACAGCAGGCTAGACAGACTAAGACAGTGACTAAACAAAGAAAATAACTATTGATGAGGGAACACCATCAAGCTAATTGGTACCCCTGCAAATCCACAAATAAATATTGCCAAGGGAGATAATTTAAGGCTGTCCTGTGTTTTCACCAAAATGGTCAATATGTGTGAATGCTGAATATATGCTTAAAAATCAGTTCATTTACCTTGCAAGACATTTTGCAATGGATCATAAGGCTGTGTTTATTTTTACTTGATTTTGAATTTCATTTTCCAGGAGTTAAAGAGCAATCTTTGATTTATCGTTCTACTCCTTCAGTGGTCAGCAAATACTCAAGAAATATTTACTGAGTTGAGATGAATTAGGAGTTCGCTAGTTTTCAATGAACTGCAACGTTTGCCTCATCCATGACGTTGACCCCTACCTGCTCCCAAACTCTGCCTTTGGGACATTTAAGAGATGAAGAGCCTTAAAGACAAAGTCAACAAAAAAAGTCCTTACTATTGCCATATACTGAAGTGGATGGTTCATATCCTTAGATCGTTTAACCTCAATGACAATCCCAAGGGAATTTATCATTACCAATGTTTTATATATTATGACGTCAGTGAGACACAGGAACTTGTTGAGGACAAATGGCTCATAAAACACAGAACCACAGTTACAACTGGGCTTATACACCAAGTGAAGAGCTGGTCTTTCCACCACACTGGCTACCTTCTTTTGTGAAAATGAAGGAGTTATATAAAAAAGCACATATAAATTCTAGAAACTCAATCTCTCTCCTTTCTATTACTCTTGATGGCCTCTTAACATCAGCTCAGATGAAACACACTTTCTCGGCCAAGCCTTCCTCCCTTTCCTTCAGTGTATCCCCCTGTGTAAAAGTTGAGCTATCTCATTCAGCTTCTCTTTATGGAAAGAATACATAGTTCTTTGATGCTCTGTCTGCCCTCTGAGATATTCAAAGGTTACATAATCACTGGTTCCAGAACTATATAGGTGTAAGCACTGCTACCCACATCTATTGATGGGTTTGCTTCACTGAAAGGAACTGTGAATTTACCTGGGTATCATTACCCTGTCAAAGCTGTCGCTTATGCACCCAAATGATGCAGTGATTAGTAACCTTATGCAGTGAAGAAATAAAAGCACATTTGTTAAATTTAAGTCACTGAGTGAGGATTCCTTTTTGACAATTATGCACCAGTTTATTATGACTTTCATATGCTGAAAAATGCTTTTACTAGCTTCTGAAGCTGAAATTACCCTCAGTCACCAACAGATGCCAATTTAATGAAATACCTGAATTTCTGAGGATTTAATTGTGAAAACTTCACATCTTCCTTTAACTCCAGCACACAAGTACCAAAAACTCAAGTGAGCTTTATTAGGGTAAATCATAGTCTTTATTATCTGAAAATTCTGCTGCTGAAACTTTTATTTCTCAGAAACGCTTGAAATGCTCACACACACACACACACACACACACACACACACAAACCCATCTTAGCAGTCGACTAACACATTATCACGGCTTGTTATGAGAAAATTGACAAAAAACATCACACTTCTGATCCTTGGTCAATAAATGGTCCAAATGGTGCAATTTGGGATCTAGAAAAGAAAACAAGACTTAAAAAGTGCAATCCATTCTAGTTTGACTCCCAATTCTCCCTATTTTGGAGGTGAGGAACGGCAATGCTGGGAGGACAGTGTTAATGCATGATGTCTAAGCAATGTGAGAACAAGTAGATTCTCAACCAACGCTTCTATAGTATTTACTATGTGCCATATCCTGTTCTAAGCAATTTAAATTATTAATCTTCATAATAACACTATGAAATGATTATTGTTAATATCCCTGTCTAACATGTGGAAAACTGAGGCTCGGGAGGTTATGGAACCTACCTAAGGATGAATAGCTAGTAAATGCCGAGCTTAGATTTAATCTTATAAACTCTGCATGCCATTCTATTATATACCAGCATCTATCATTGAAGCAGAAGGTAGAAGGCAGCTGCCAGCCTTTCTTTGGCAGGACTTTAACATACATTCATAAAATTCTGGAATTGGAGATCATTCAGTCTAACTTGATGCATAAATCAACTCTGCAGTATTCCTGATTCATTCTACTTGCATATTTTTAATAGTAGGGAATTTATGATTTGCTTAAGCCCTCAACTACGTTTTGTGTTGACTTTACCTACCAGCAAGTTCTTGTTCATGTTGAGTTGATATCTGTTTCCCTTTCAGTTCCATTCATGGGTTCTTTATTCTTTCCTGGAACCCAAGGAATAAACCTTATCTATTTTTTTCTGCATTGTACCTGTATTAGTTTCCCAGGGCTGCTTTAACAGAGTACCATAGGTTGGGTGTTTTAAAGCAACATAAACTTATTGTCCCACAGTTCTGGAGACCAGAAGTCCAAAATCAATGTGTCAGGAGGGCCAAGCTGCCTCTGAAACCTGTAGAGAAATTCTTCCTTACCTCTCTCACAGCTTCTGGTGGTTTGCTGGCTATCGTGGCCTTCCCTAGGGTATAGCTCTGTATCTTCAGTCTCTCTCTCCATCATAACAAGGTGTTCTCCTGCCTCTCTGTATTCACATGGCATCTTCTTATAAGGACACCAGTCATATTAGATTAGTGGCCCACTCTACTCCAGTATGACTCATTTTAACTCAACTAATCATATCTGCAATGACCTTATTTCCAAATAAGGTCACATTCTGATATTCAGAGGATTAGCACTTTCACATATTTTGGGAGAGACACAATTCAACTCATAATAGTCTGTCCTGTGACCCCTAAAAATTTGTGTTCTTCCCACATGCAAAATACAATTCACTCCATCTCAACGGTCCCCAAATTCTTAACCCATTTCAGCATCAACTCTAAATCCCAAATCTCACCTACATATTATTTAAGTCAAGAATGGGTGAGATTTGGGGTACGGGTCTTCCCAGGGCAAAACTCCTCTTCATCTATGAACCAGTGAAACCTAGAAAACAAGTTATCTACTTCCAAAATGTCATGTTGGGGTAAGGATAGGGTGATATTCCCATTCTAAAATAGAGAAATTGGAAGAAAAAGCGGGTCACCAGTCTAAAGCAAGTTTTCAAATCAGCAGGGCAAATTTCACTAAATTTTAAGGCTTAAAAAAAATTCTCTGTGGCTTGATGCTCTGTTCTTCTAGCTCAACCTATAACAGTAGCCATTGAGATATTTAAAGTCCACAGCTATTCCCCAAGCCTCTGCTTACCGAGGCTAAATATCTCCAGAACCCTCATGTGCAATGCAGGGTTTCATATCTCACATCACCCTGATCGCTTTATTCTGAGCACACTCCAGATAATCATTGATGGCTCTAAATGAGCTATCTACAACTGCACACATGTTTCCAGCTGTGGTCTAACCAGGACAGAAAAGAACAGGGTGACTGCTTTCATTAATATTTCTCTATTAAGACAGCCTGAGATCTTGTTAGATTTCCTAATAGCCAAGTCACACTTTTCTTTGATCATACATGTATACAATTGCTAGAAATTGGTTCCCTCATGTAGATGTTTCTTTACCTCTAAGTCTTAGGGAGAAAAAGAGAGGGAAAATTAATATTCTAAAAAAACATTATTGGAATAATTGGAGAAGTTTGAATTTGGAATTTATGTTAAATAATATTACTGTGACAATTACAATATCTTAAGTATGGTGTCTACATTATGTACATTCAAAATACTAAAGATTATGACTATGCCTGCTCCCCAAGACTTTGTTTCTCTGGGTTAAAAATTGGCAGACCCTTCCTGCATAATAGCAGGATTACCTCTTTCATGACCCTGGTCTCTTTATTGTGAAAATGCTGCAGGTTACCAGCAGATATCTCTGAGCTAGCTATCCAGAACTGAGCACACATCTTCACGTGCATATCTCCTCAGTTTGAGTTGAATAAATATCCATTAGTTTATTCATTTCCCCATTCAAAATATTAAAGATATAAGGGAAACAACCTTCTCTTGGTAGCACATCAAATTTATGCAGTTAAATTCATCATCTTTTCTTATATTCTCTTCCTGGACTTTATATCTCCCTGAAATATAACATTCTTCCTTTTTCTCCCCAATACCTTATGTTTAAAATCCCTCAGATATCTCTTACCTCTATAATTGTCTTTCTATTCCTTTTGCAAATACCTGGTCAGATTGTGGTAATAATTAGCTAGGATGTTGCAATTACCTCCTAATAGTTGGTCCTGCACTCTGCCTTTCTTTACTCCTATCCATTTTATCCAGTGATACCATTCACTCCAGTTATATTAACTCTTTCATTTCAATAGGAGTCTCTCCTTTTCTTTGGAATTAAGTACACAATCCTCAGGTGGCCACCCAGTTCTCATTGAACTTTCCCTCTATGTCTTGCAATGCTGCCCATAAAATACTCAGAGCTGCAGGATAAGTTTGATATCTCACTTTATAGCCAACATTCCACACCAGGCGATTGCTAATGCCATTCCTCCTTTTTGAAATGGCCACACTCCATTTCAATCCTCTTTTCAACTAATTAAATCCTACCCCAAAACAAACAAACAAAAAAGCAAACCAATCAAACAAAAAAATTGGTTTCATGTAATGTCTCTTAATTAGCCTAACTCAATATGACTTCTTTCTTTTTTAAAACCATATTACACCATAAAAAAGAATGAAATAATGCCATTTGCAGCAATATAGATGGACCTAGAGATTATCATACTGTGAAGTAAGTCAGACGAAGACAAATATCATATTATATCACTTATATATGGAATCTAATACAAAATGATATAAATGAACTTATTTTAAAAAACAGAAACAGACTCACAGACTTAGAGAATGAACTAATGGTTACCAGCAGGGAAGGGTGACAGGGAGGGATAGATTGGGAGTTGGGATTAACACATACACACTACTATATATAAAATAGTTAACAAGACCTACTGTATAGCACAGGGAACTCTACTCAATATTCTGTAATAACCTATACACACATACACACAAATATATAACTGATTCACTTTGCTGTACATCTGAAACTAACACAACATTTTAAATCAACTATACTCCAATAAAAAATATTTTTAAAAGGAAAAAAATATTAAAACAAAGAAATAAAAACATATTACATGTTGTACCTTTCCTCATCATGAATCACATTCTAAAATTATTATGAACTATTATGGGTATTTGTATTTTTTTTCTTATTCTTCTACTGGTTCAAAAGCTCTTTTTCATTTTGAGATGGGCTTTTCCTTTCTCTTACTCTTCTTGGTTTCGAAAGCTTTTCTCCCAACACAAACACTGCCTAAAACTTACTTTGCAATAAAAAATATTCATAACATTGATTTGTTCATCCACTTGTATCATATTGGTGCCTTTGGTATTGTACATTTACCCATGAGGTTCTTTAAAAGAAGAGAAAAACCCAGTGGCTGAATGGAGCATTTATTTTCCTCATTCCCTTTAAGGCCTGACATTTGACAGAGAACTTGGCTGCCTGCCAGTTATTTTCTTGGCTCTCAATTCCCCATATACTGCCTTCTGATGAGCCTTGGCAGGATGTGAGACATGAACTTGGTACTATTTTTGAAATCGGTTCTCTGAATGATCATGATCCACCAATGTTAAAGTTAGTTTGTGGTTAGTCTGCACTTACAACAGTCTGCCTGCATTAATCAGGAACAAGTGAGGAATGGTTGTGCACATGGGGGTGAAAGGTGATGCCAGAAGGCAGAGATGCAGATTGAATGAAAAGCCACCTTGAACACAGATATTTTGAAAAAAAGACTTTTGAGATACAGAGGTGCCAAGAAGATAAAAGTCCATTTAGTCCTTCCTCTTTCACCCCGCATTTGGTTCATCATCTCTTCATCTGTAAGAATCTGATGATGTATAGCTCCCATCTTTGCTCTGCAGGACCGACAGACGGAACCTGACTCCAGCTGTATGACAGCATCTGTAGTCTGTGACGTAGAGAGGGATTTAAAACATAACATAGAGATACAGTCTTTAAAAGTAACCTGTTACTGGATGTGCCAAAGATTAAACTGACTTTCAAATAGGAAAATAAAATATTGGTACAATAAAACCCTTTTGCAACTTCAATCTGCACTTATGATAAACTGGCTTTTGTTTTAGTATCTAACACACTGCATATGGACAAAGTGAATTTCTCTCTCAAATCAATCCTTGCACTTGGAAAAATTTAAACTAAGGTGATATCCTGTTAATCTGTTGATGAGACTGCATCTTTTATTAAACATACACTTAGGTCTTAAAATGGCAACTAATAATTGATATTATAATATCAAGAGGAGTCTGTGCATGGTATATAATTAGCATGTTACTGAGTATCTCGAAAGATCTGTACTATATATATCAAATTATTTTAGGCATTTTCACATTTATTTAATTTTTCAACATTAAAACAAGATATAGGTGTTAAGTGACATAAGCCAGATACAAAAGGACAATGATTATATAATTCCATTTATATGAAGTACTTAGAGTAGCCAAATCCTTTAAGACAGAAAGAAGAATGTGGTTGCAAGGTCTGGGGGGAGGGGAGAATGGGCTATAATTACTTAAGAGGAAAGAATTTTAGTTTCGCAAGATGAAAAATGTTACAGAGATATATAGCGCTGATGGTTGTACAACAATGTGAATGTACTTACTGCCAATGAATTGTAAACTTAGGAATGGTTAAAGTGGTAAATTTTAAACTGTGTATACTTTATCACAATTTAAAAAAAACACTTTCCATGGAAAAAGGAGCTATAAAATGGGAAACAAAATTTTTGACCCAACAATAATGTTCCTCAAAATTCCTAAATACAGAACGAAAATTCCAGGGGACAATCTTAATTGCTCATTTTATGATTTTTAAAAAACTCATGAACAGCTAAAATAATGAAAGAAAACGCAATTATTCAAATATACCTCAGTTCTAATGGCAGTATAAAAGACAGCCAACACATGATTTTTTAATACATAATTTAAATTATTTCTTTGTGAAATCAAAGTTTTGTTTGTAGTAGGTTGTGATATTGTAATTTAGATAGTGTCTTAAATGATTATGCAATGTCTTGATTGTTCTTTATTTAATGTACATATGTATGTATACAGATATGAAAGATGATAATTTCTTGATTGTTATTTGTTATATTATCCATATAAAACATGTCAGAAAACAACTTTAAAAAATACTGTAGGGCTTCCCTGGTGGTGCAGTGGTTGGGAGTCCGCCTGCCGATGCGGGAGACACGGGTTCGTGCCCCGGTCCGGGAAGATCCCACATGCCGCGGAGCGGCTGTGCCCGTAAGCCATGACCGCTGAGACTGCGCGTCCGGAGCCTGTGCTCCGCAACGGGAGAGGCCACAACAGTGAGAGGCCCGCGTACCGGAAAAAGAAAAAAAATAAAATAAAATACTGTAGTTCCACCTTTTGCCACAAAGTGTCAGTGAAAGACTTTGAAAGTGCTTACCCTGTCACTTAAGAGGTGAGTTTTAAACATTAAGTGAATTGTAATATTCTTTATAAAGTATAAGTAAATACACTTGTTTCAAGTGGGATATTCTAGACCATATTCTAGACCAAAAAGAATCCTTAAGAAAGGACAAATTTGGCTAACCTCTTTTAAATTATATACAAATGAATGAGTCAAGGTGAAATACAATTATTTTTCTAAATGAAAAACAGCAAAAAAGCCATTGAATACACATAGAAGGTAGCCTCTATTTAACTCTTGTGAGGAATCTATCTTGAAAGCAGGAAAGGATTCATCCAGAATCATTACAGTGTGTAGATTTAACACATAGGAAAGTTGACTATTGATGTGGTCCTCCAAGGGTAAAACAAACTCTCCATGAAATCCGCGGGTATTTTCCTTTTTCTCATCTTCATTGCACCTCACTTCTTTGGCCCCCCCTTATTGTTACTTTTGCTTCCTTCTTTTCCTGGGAAAATATACCAATAATTCCTGACTCAGTCTCCCATCTCCACCCACACATCTTGGCAAAGTTGTCTACAAATCTCTCTGTCTGTGCTCAGAAGAGCAGCAGGCAAAGATGCCACTACTTTTCGTGCAAATCTGACAGATGGGACACTGTCAAGAAACACTTCAGTGCTGTGAAATGATCCCCCCCCCAAAAGGTTATCTAATATGAAGAGAAAGAAAACTTAAGAAAAAGTTATTATAGAAGCAAAGACAACAATGTTCTGAATGCATTTCAGTTTTTGTTTCCTTAAGAAAATATAAAAGTCTACAGGCTGACAAAAACTTTCTCATTGGCACCTGCTCATTATTATAACATAGGCAGGAATTCTCATGCTGATACCAATGAGGTAGTATGGGGAATAATTGCAATACCACAATTAATAAATCATCTGGGAAGGGATTTTGAAAGACAGGGTCTTCACACAGGCACAAATATACCTGGAGAAACTGCATAGAAGAAGGTTATAAAAGAGAAACACAAGGGAGATGGTAATTCATAGGAATCAAGTCCAAAGGAAATTCTTCAGAAAAGAGAGTGAGAAGGTAGGCTTGACTTCTGCTGTCTGTGAGAGGCAGAGGAGGGCTCAACCACAAATTGTACCAAGGTTCTGAATAGGATCTGCCCGACACCAGAGCATCACTTCATGTTAATAAGTTTCCCCAGGCCTTTGCGGCTGGCCTTTGCGGAAGGTGAGGAGGGAGGAAGTCTCCACAGTCTTAGCATCTGCAGTTCTATTAATGGCTACATCTAGTAGGCATCAAAGGAGTTTTTATGGGGTGGGGGGGGGTGTATAAATTTCTTGGTTACCCATGTCTTTTTACTCTTTACAGGTAAATCACTATGAATGTTTGTTCCCGGTGCAGCCTCTCAAAATTCCATCTGGATCTCTACCCTGTCCTCAGAGCTCTTTAGGGATATATGGTCAATCTTTGTCTTGGCCCTTTTGCTTTAATTAGCACATATAAGTGACCTATCCTTCCCCTGGCACTTGACTTCTGTTTATCATACGGCCTGCAATGAACTTAATTTTTTGGCTTCCTTTGTAGGACTATTTTCCCTCTTTCACTCCATGTATATCTTCAACCGTCCTGTCTTTTTCTTCCATGTTCTTTTCTTTTTTGTTATTATCTACTCTCACAACTTCAATTCTCATCTCTAGGAGACTAATTTCCAAAGTTAGAACTCTAGTTCTTGGTTCAGTCTTGCTTTCCATAACAAAATTTCAAACTACATTTTGTTCATCTTTTATATATTTTGTCTTTGATTCACACTCAACTCATGATTATAAAATGTATACATACCAAATTAAAGCATTTTGACATTGTCCTGAAGATTAGGGAGAATCACTGAAAGATTTTAAGCAAGGGAGTGACAAGACCCTGTTTCTATTTTTCAAAGATGACTTGGGAGAATGTGGAAATTATATATGCTCTTAAACTGGAAGCAGGGTAGCCCGTTTTGAAACTTTTTAGAACTCCAAGGAAATAAGGTGAGGACAAAAGAATGGGGAAAAAATGAATGAATTCCAGAAATAATAATGAAGTTGAAATAAAAAACTGTGGTGAGTGATTAGATATGAAGATGAAGAAGGTAAGAAGAACTGAGGATGATTACCAGGTACATTGCTTGGCAGGTGGGGAGAAGATCCTATTGCTCACTGAGTTATGAAATAGAGGAGAATGAGGCAGCTTCATTTGGAAGTAGGGATAGAAGATGAGAAATTCCATTTTGTATACGTGAGTTTGAAACACTTATGAGTTATCTCGCTGTCAGTATCCATTTGGCATTGGGATTTATGCATCTATATTTCAGGAGATATATTTCAGTTACAGGTACATATTTGGGATTCATCGGAATAGCCATACTGTTTAAAGCCAGTTGAGTGGATAAGGTCAACCAGGGATAGATTAGAGTAAGAAGGGAACAACCTAAGTCATTTCCAGAGAATTGTGCAATTTCAGCCAATTAGTCTTGGTTGGCAAATATCCAAAGGTGCCAATTTTCTCTGAAGTACTAAATATTATAGTATTGAATGGTACATTGATTTTACTAGTAGAAAATAGTATACAGTTCTGGTTATGACAGATAAGCTTGCTGCAGAGCAAACCTCCCATCCAAAACAACCATGGAGCAGTTGGAGTGTCACACATGTCTTTACAACATTGGAAAGCTTATGAGAGAGTGAAGACTTGAAGGGCCAATATCCTGGAGAAAAGGAAAGAAGACAGATGTACACTGACATTCAGCACCTCTTTTCTGCTCAAAGCTTTTGGCAGTTTGCAGGCACCAACTACGGGCTGAGAGTAAAAAGTAGCAGCCAATAATATGAGAAGTTGAGCAGGAACTTGAACAGTCTTGTTGAACAGAGGGCAGTCATTCAATCAACCTGAGGTGAACAACCCTGGCTTTCAGTGGCAACCCCAAAGAGCAAACTGTAGCAGAGATAAGCCTGAAGGAGACATGCTCTCCTAAAGGATGAAGCCCAGCTCCAAATACCTTCACTTACTGACTGGATAGAGGTTTTCTGTCTCAATACGAACTGCCTGCCAAAGCAAAAGCAAATTCTCTGTGGAAGAATATATATTATCTAGAGCATCAAATGATTTCATCCAAAGTTTTCATATGAAATGTGACTCATTCAATAGAAAAGTCATCAGGCAGACACAAAGGCAACACCAAAAGACCAAAGCCTATAGGAAAAGAAAAGAAAAGAAAAGAATAAAGCTTTCAGAAATGTTAAAATAATTCGATTAAAAAGTTCAAGAAATTATGTGATATATGTAGACTATTAATGAAAAATTGAAAAAATATTTAAGGGGAAACTGTAGACCTCAAAAATGTTTTAACTGGAAACACAACAATGGATCCAATAGAAGATTAGATGGATAGAGCCAACCAGTAGAACTATCCAAACTAATAGAAAAGTATTCAAACTAAACAATAGAGAGAAAAAAATTGAAAATGCAGAAAATAATATGAATAATACATGCTTTAAACACTAAAATACATGTAATTGGGTTCTCAATATGTGAGAAGAAAAGTAAAATGAAGCAGAAACAATATTTAAAAATATACTAGCCAAGGAGAGATGTTATCTGATAATTTTTTAAGACTAATTAAAAACCAAAGGTAGAGTCCTGTGACATATCACTAGAGACTTCATTCCAGATTAACATTAGTAATTAATCAATATTACATATATCTTATTATTATTCAACATTTTAGCAATTACTTAAAAGATGAAATAGAAGGGCATATTTGTTAAACTTGAAGATAGCACATAACTGAGAGACATAGTTAATATTTTGGGTTCCACATGGCTCAAAAGTTCTTGCCAGGCCAGAGCAATGGGGGAAATATAATATGAGATATAACAAGAATAAATGTAACCCTGCATTTAAGATCAAAAGCTGTTTTAGGTACATTACATTTTACCAGGAAAAAAAATAAAACTAATTAAAGGCAACTATACACAGATATCTGAAGTGTCACAAATCTCAACCAGGATAAATATAAGAGAAAACTACACAAAGTTATATTTTAATAAAGCTTCTGAAAACCAGTAACAAAGAGAAAAATCTTAATTCAGATAAAAAGCATATCACCATCAAAGCATAATACTGGGATTGACAGCTAAATTTTCAAAAGAAAAAAATCTAAAGTATAACAAAATGTCATTTTCATGCTGAGAGTAAGAACAATTTAGAATTGTATAGTCAATGAAAACATATCTGATAAATGAAGATGAAATAAAGTCCTTTTCAGACAAACAGAAGATGAGAGAATTTGTCAACAACATTCTCAAACCAGAGAAAAATGAAAGGGAGTTAGACAGAAAGAAAATGATCAGTTGGAAGTACAAAATGAAGAGAGGAATGAAGAATAATGGAAATATAAATATGTGAATAAATATCAATTATAAATGGCTAAATAAAATAATAAACATCATCATGTTTTGTGAGGTTTAAATAACTGCAGCAGAAAGGAAGCAGTGGTAAACAGAGTTAAGGCAGTGTTCCAAGTTTATTTCAGTGTTCAGCAAGTGTTAAAAATACTAATTTATCAATATATTAAAATGCATTATCAATGACATACATTTTCATCACTAGGGAAATCTCTAAAAGAATAGTAAGTGAATATGTAACAAGCTAAAGAGGAAAGAAATAATAATTTTAAAAGGTAAAAGGCAAGAAAAAAATTGAACAAGGGGAACTAAAAGAAAGCAAATGAGATGATAGGTATAAACACAAATATACCAATAATTACATTAAATTAAAACTTCAATTAAAAGACAAAGGTTATTGGGCAGGATTCAGAAAAAGACTCAATCATATACTTCTTAAACAAGCAACATACTTTTAATAAAATGACACAACAAAATAGAAAATGCAAGAATTTGAATATTAATTTAAAGAATGATGGTGTAGCTAAATTAATTTTAGACCGAATTTTAAAGCAATTTAAAAATGTTAAATTTAAAATTTGGACAAGATGTTGAGGTAAGAAGCATTACTAGAGCTAAAGAGGGAAATTTTATAATGATTAAAGGATCAATTCACTAGGAAGATATAACAATTCTAATACTGCAGCCTCTACAATATACGGAGCAAAAGATGATACAACCAAAGTGGGAATCATAGAGGGATATTATAATAGATCTTTCTAAGTAACTAATAGAATAAACAAACAACAAACTCCATTTCAGATTTATGTAATTAACAAACTTTACTTAATATATTTGTAAATCTTAATTTATATCTATCTGGAATATTATACCCCAAACTGAAGAGTACACATTATTTCAGAGTATGCGTAGTACTTGGACAAAAGTTTACCACATTATGGAATATAAGTAAACCTCAACAAACTTCAGAGTATGGAAATCACAATGGATTTTTTTTTAATTAATTTTTATTGGAGTATAGTTGATTTATAATGTTGTGTTAGTTTCTGCTGTACAGCAAAGTGAATCAGTTATACATATATACACTCTTTTTTAGATTCTATTCCCACATACATATGAATATTTTAACTGAACTTGGTAGAATTAAGCAAAAAATCAACAAAAATATTGGGAAAACCCCACAAATGTTTGAATTTTAGGTAATGCACTCCTAAATAACTCATGATACTTAAGCTAAATTACAATACAGATTAAATTATTTTCAACTGAATGATAGCTAAATACAAACTATCAAAAACTATTCAAAAAAACTATCAAAATGAAGTTAAAGATATACTCAAAAAATATGAATAATCTTAAATGAATCTACTGGAAAACAAAAACTGAAAATCAGTAATATAATTATTTATCTCAAAAAGTTTAAAAAAGGAACAAAAATTAAAGCATTAAAACTAAAGGAGGTAGAAAGAAATAAAGGATAGAAATAATGAATTAAAGAATATGCAAGAGCAAGAACTAAAAAGCCAAAATTTGTTTTTTTTTGTGAAAATTAGTAAAATTATTAACTTCATAGTAAGATAAATAAAAAACAGAGAAGTCACAAATATTGAAATCAGAAATAAAATTAGAACTTTACTCACATCTTTTTATTTACTTTTGTTTTTAACTGGGGTACAGTTTTTACAATGTTGTATTAGTTTCTACTATAAAGCAAGGTGGAGTAGAGTTTACTCACATCTTATGCACATTAAAATATAGAGAATATAAGAAAAATGTATGTCATTAAATTAAAAACTTAAATGAAGTAGACAACTTCCCTAAAAATACAGCTCATCACAGCTGATACAAGAAAAAGAAAATCTGAGGTGCCTTATATCAATTTAAAAAGTTGAATCTATAATTGGAAAACAAATTTTCCATAAAGAAAACTCCAAATCGATATGGCTTCTCCAATGAATTCTTCTGAACATTAAAGAAAGAAATTGTTTTTCAAAAAAACCTATAGAATTAAAGCAAAGTGCACATTTCCAGATCTTTTAAGCAGGTAGCAAAAGTGTTGATACAAAAGACCTGAAAAGGATATTTCCTGATCTAAGGAACTCTTTTGAAAATAAATGCTAAAAGCTTAACATATACTCACCTTATTTTTTATAAAGAAGGCAAGAATATACAATGAAGAAAAGACAGCCTCTTCAATAAGTGGTGCTGGGAAAACTGGACAGCTACATGTAAAAGAATGAAATTAGAACACTCCCTAAAACCACACACAAAAATAAACTCAAAATGGATTAAAGACCTAAACGTAAGGCCAGACACTATAAAACTATTAGGGGAAGACATAGGCAGAACACTCTATGACATAAATCACAGCAAGATACTTTCTGACCCACCTCTTAGAGAAATGGAAATGAAAACAAAAATAAACAAATGGAACCTAATGAAACTTAAAATCTTTTGCACAGCAAAGGAAACCATAAACAAGACCAAAAGACAACACTCAGTATGGGAGAAAATATTTGCAAATGAAGCAACTGACAAAGGATTAATCTCCAAAATTTACAAGCAGCCCATGGAGCTCAATATCAAAACAACAAACAAACCAATCCAAAAATGGACAGAAGACCTAAATAGACATTTCTCCAAAGAAGATATACATATTGCCAACAAACACATGAAAGCATACTCAACATCACTAATCATTAGACAAATGCAAATCAAAACTACAATGAGGTAATCACCTCACACCAGTCAGAATGGCCATCTTCAGAAAATCTAGAAACAATAAATGCTGGAGAGGGTGTGGAGAAAAAGGAACCCTATTGCACTGTTGGTGGGAATGTAAATTGATACAGCTGTTATGGAGAACAGTACGGAGGTTCCTTAAAAAACTAAAAATAGAATTACCATATGACCCAGCAATCCCACTCCTGGGCATATACCCTGAAAAAAATCATAATTCAAAAATCTACATGTGGGATGTTGGCTGCTCCCGCTGCCACTGCCGCTCTCAGTGCTGCTCCGGGACTCGGCTGCTCGCACCCTGCACTGTTGGGATGTTTCTGAGGCGGTGGAGATGCACACTGCAGCCAGGGGCTCGGCCGGACCATACAGGCCTGCACAGCCTGAGTTTTATTGAGATAATTCATATACTATACAATTCACCCATTTAAAGTGCACAGTTCAGAGAGGGGGAAGATGGCGGAAGAGTAAGACGTGGAGATCACCTTCCTCCCCACAGATACATCAGAAATACATCCACACGTGGAACAACTCCTACAGAACACCTACTGAACGCTGGCAGAAGAACTAAGACCTCCCAAAAGGCAAGAAATTCCCCACATACCTGGGTAGGGCAAAAGAAAAAGGAATAAACAGAGACAAAAGAATAGGGACGGGACCTGCACCAGTGGGAGGAAGCCATGAAGGAGGAAAGGTTTCCACACACTAGAAGGGCCTTCCTGGGCAAAGAAGAAAGTGGTGGAGCGGGGGAGCTTCGGAATCACGGAGGACAGCGCAGCCACAGGGGTGCGGAGGGCAAAGCGGGGAGATTCCCGCACAGAGGATTGGTGCCAACCGGCACTCACCAGCCCAAGAGGCTTGCCTGCTCACCGGCCGGGGCAGGTGGAGCTGGGAGCTGAGGCTCGGGCTTCGGTCGAAGCGCAAGGAGAGGACTGGCAGCGTGAACACAGCCTGAAGAGGTTAGTGCACCACGGCTAGCCGGGAGGGAGTCCGGGAAGAAGTCTGGACCTGCTGAAGAAGCAAGAGACTTTTTCGTCCCTCTTTGTTTCCTGGTGCACTAGGAGAGGGGATTAAGAGCGCTGCTTAAAGGAGCTCCAGAGGCGGGTGCAAGCCGCAGCTAACAGCACGGATCACAGAGACGGGCATGAGATGCTAAGCCCGCTGCTGCTGCCACCAAGAAGCCCATGTGTGAGCACAGGTCACTCTCCACACCTCCTTTCCGGGAGCCTGTGTAGCCTGCCACTGCCAGGGTCCCGTGACCCAGGGACAACTTCCCCAGGAGAACGCACACACGCCTCAGGCTGGTGCAATATCACGCCAACCTCTGCTGCCGCAGGCTCACCCAGCACTCCCTCCCCCTCCCTCCCCCGGCATGAGTGAGCCAGAGCCCCCGAATCAGCAGCCCCTTAAACCCCATCCTGTCTGAATGAAGAACAGACCTACACGCAGAGGCAGGGTCAAATCCAAAGCTGAACCCCGGGAGCTGTGCAAACAAAGAAGAGAAAGGGAAATCTCTCCCAGCAGCCTCAGGAGCAGCGGATTAAATCTCCACAATCAACTTTTTTATTTTTTATTTTATTTTATTTTTTTTTGCGGTACGCAGGCCTCTCACTGTTGTGGCCATTCCCATTGTGGAACACAGGATCTGGACGCACAGGCTCAGCGGCCATGGCTCACGGGACCAGCCGCTCCACAGCATGAGGGATCTTCCCGGACCGGGGCATGAACCCGTGTCCCCTGCATCAACAGGGGGACTCTCAACAACTAAGCCACCAGGGAAGCCCTCCACAATCAACTTGATGTACCCAGCATCTGTGGAATACCTGAATAGACAACGAACCATCCCAAATTGAGGAGGTGGACTTTGAGAACAAGATTTATTATTTTTTCCCCTTTTCGTCTTTTTGTGAGTGTGTATGTGTGTGCTTCTGTGTGAGATCTTGTCTGTATAGCTTTGCTTTCACGATTTGTCCTAGGGTTTTAACCATCCATTTTTAATTTTTTTATATATATATTTTTTTAACTTTTGAAAAAGAGTTTTTCTTAATAATTTTTTATATTAATAACTTTATTTTATTTTACCTTATTTTATTTTATCATCTTTCTTTCTTTCTTTCTTTCTTTCTTCCTTCCTTCCTTCCTTCCTTCCTTCCTTCCCTCCTTCCTTCCTTCCTTTCTTTCTTTCTTTCTTTCTCTCTCTCTCTCTTTCTATCTTTCTCTTTCTTTCTTTCTATCTTTCTTTCTTTCTTTCTTTCTTTCTTTCTTTCTTTCTTTCTTTCTTTCTTTCTTTCTACTTTTTCTCCCTTTTATTCTGAGCCGTGTGGATGAAAGGCTCTTGGTGATGCAGCCAAGAGTCAGTGCTGTGCATCGGAGATGGGAGAGCCAACTTCAGGACACAGGTCCACAAGAGACTTCCCAGCTCCATGTAACATCAAATGGGGAAAATCTCCCAGAAATCTCCATCTCAACACAAACACCCAGCCTCACTCAATGACCAGAAAGCTACAGTGCTGGACACCCTATGCCAAACAACTAGCAAGACAGGAACACAACACAACTCATTAGAAGAGAGGCTGCCTAAAATCATAATAAGTCCACAGACACCCCAAAACACACCACCAGACATGGACCTGCCCACCAGAAAGACAAGATCCAGCCTCATCCACCAGAACACAGGCACTAGTCCCCTGCACAAGGAAGCCTACACAACCTACTGAGCCAACATTAGCCACTGGGGACAGACACCAAAAACAATGGGAAATACGAACCTGCAGGCTGCAAAAAGGAGACCCCAAACACAGTACAATAAGCAAAATGAGAAGGCAGAGAAACACACAGCAGATGAAGGAGCAAGATAAAAACCCAGCAAACCTAACAAATGAAGAGGAAATAGGCAGTCTACCTGAAAAAGAATTCAGAATAATGATAGTAAAGATGATCCAAAATCTTGGAAATAGAATAGAGAAAATGCAAGAAACATTTAACAAGAACCTAGAAGAACTAAAGATGAAACAAGCAATGATGAACAACACAATAAATGAAATTAAAAATACTCTAGATGGGATCAATAGCAGAATAACTGAGACAGAAGAACGGATAAGTGACCTGGAAGATAAAATAGTGGAAATAACTACTGCAGAGCAGGATAAAGAAAAAAGAATGAAAAGAACTGAGGACAGTCTCAGAGACTTCAGGGACACATTAAATGCACCAATATTCGAATTATAGGGGTTCCACAAGAAGAAGAGAAAAAGAAAGGGACTAAGAAAATATTTGAAGAGATTATAGTTGAAAACTTCCCTAATATGGGAAAGGAAATAGTTAATCAAGTTCAGGAAGCACAGAGAGTCCATACAGGAAAAATCCAAGGAGAAACACGCCAAGACACATATTAAACAATCAAAAATTAAATACAAAGAAAACATATTAAAATCAGCAAGGGAAAATCAACAAATAACACACATGGGAATCCCCATAAGGTTAACAGCTGATCTTTCAGCAGAAACTCTGCAAGCCAGAAGGGACTGGCAGGACATATTTAAAGTGATGGAGAAAAACCTGCAACCAAGATTACTCTACCCAGCAAGGATCTCATTCAGATTTGATGGAGAAATTAAAAACTTTCCAGACAAGCAAAAGCTGAGAGTTCAGCACCACCAAACAGCTTTACAACAAATGCTAAAGGATCTACTCTAGGCAAGAAACACAAGGAACAAAAAGACCTATAATAACAAACCCAAAACAATTAAGAAAATGGTAATAGGAACATATATATCAATAATTACCTTAAATGTAAATGTATTAAATGCTCCCACCAAAATACACAAACTAGCTGAATGGATACAAAAACAAGAACCATATATATGCAGTCTAAAAGAGACCCACTTCAGACCTAGGGACACATACAGACTGAAAGTGAGGGGATGGAAAAAGATTTTCCATGCAAATGGAAATCAAAAGAAAGCTGGAGTAGCAATTCTCATATCAGACAAAATAGACTTTAAAATAAAGACTATTAGAAGAGACAAAGAAGGACACTACATAATGATCAAGGGATCAATCCAAGAGGAAGATATAACAGCTGTATTTATGCACCTAACATAGGAGCACCTCAATACATCAGGCAACTACTAACAGCCATAAAAGGGGAAATAGACAGTAACACATTCATAGTAGGGGACTTTAACACCCCGCTTTCACCAATGGACAGATCATCCAAAATGAAAATAAATAAGGAAACACAAGCTTTAAATGATACATTAAACAAGATGGACTTCATTGATATTTATACGACATCCCATCCGAAAACAACAGAATGCACATTTTCCTCAAGTGCTCATGGAACATTCTCCAGGATATATCATATCTTGGGTCACAAATCAAGCCTTGATAAATTTAAGAAAATTGAAATTGTATCAAGTTTCTTTTCTGACCACAACACTATGAGACTAGACATCAATTAAAAGAAAAGATCTATAAAAATACAAACACATGGAGGCTAAATAATACACTACTTAGCGAAGTGATCACTGAAGAAATCAAAGAAGAAATTAAAAAATACCTAGAAACAAATGACAATGGAGACATGATGAACCAAAACCTATGGGATGCAGCAAAAGCAGTTCTAAGAGGGAAGTTTAGAGCAATACAATCCTAACTTAAGAAACAGGAAACATCTCGAATAAACAACCTAACCTTGCACCTAAAACAATTAGAGAAAGAATAACAAAAAAACCCCAAAGTTAGCAGAAGGACAGAAATCATAAAGATCAGATCAGAAATAAATGAAAAAGAAATGAAGGAAAAGATAGCAAAGACAAATAAAACTAAAAGCTGGTTCTTTGAGAATATAAACAAAATTGATAAACCATTAGCCAGACTCATCAAGAAAAAAAGGGAGAAGACTCAAATCAGTAGAATTAGAAATGAAAAAGGAGAAGTAACAACTGACACTGCAGAAATACAAAAGATGATGAGAGATTACTACAAGCAACTCTATGCCAAAAAAATGGACAACCTGGAAGAAATGGACAAATTCTTAGAAATGCACAACCTGCCAAGACTGAATCAGTAAGAAATAGAAATATGAACATACCTATCACAAGCAATGAAATTGAAACTGTGATTAAAAATCTTCCAACAAACAAAAACCCAGGACCACATGGCTTCAGGTGAATTCTATCAAACCTTTAGAGAAGAGCTAACACCTATCCTTCTCAAACTCTTCCAAGATATAGCAGAGGGAGGAACACTCCCAAACTCACTACAAGGCCACCATCACCCTGATACCAAAACCAGACAAGGATGTCACAAAGAAAGAAAACAAGCCAATATCACTGATGAACATAGATGCAAAAATCCTCAACAAAATACTAGCAAACAGAATCCAACAGCACATTAAAAGGATCATACACCATGATCAAATGGAGTTTATTCCAGGAATGCAAGGATTCTTCAATATGCGTAAATCAATCAATGTGATACACCATATTAAAATATTGAAGGAGAAAATCCATATGGTCATCTCAATAGATGCAGAGAAAGCTTTCGACAAAATTCAACACCCATTTATGATAAAAACCCTCCAGGAACTAGGCACAGAGGGAACTTTCCTCAACATAATAAAGGCCATATATGACAAACCCACAGCCAACATCGTCCTCAATGGTGAAAAACTGAAACCATTTCCACTAAGATCAGGAAGAAGACAAGGTTGCCCACTCTCACCACTCTTATTCAACATAGTTTCAGAAGCTTTAACCACAGCAATCAGAGAAGAAAAGGAAATAAAAGAAATCCAAATCGGAAAAGAAGAAGTAAAGCTGTCACTGTTTGCAGATGACATGATACTATACATAGAGCATCCTAAAGATGCTACCAGAAAACTACTAGAGCTAATCAATGAGTTTGATAAAGTAGCAGATTATGCAATTAATGCACAGAAATCTCCGGCATTCCTATACACTAATGATGAAAAATCTGAAAGTGAAATCAAGAAAACACTCCCATTTACTATTGCAACAAAAAGAATAAAATATCTAGGAATAAACCTACCTAAGGAGACAAAAGACCTGTATGCAGAAAAATATAAGACACTGATGAAAGAAATTAAAGATTATACAAATAGATGGAGAGATATACCATGTTCTTGGATTGGAAGAATCAACATTGTGAAAATGACTCTACTACCCAAAGCAATCTACAGATTCAATGCAATCCCTATCAAACTACTGCTGGCATTTTTCACAGAAATACAACAAAAAATTTTCACAATTTGTATGGAAATACAAAAGACCCTGAATAGTCAAAGCAGTCTTGAGAACGAAAAATGGAGCTGGAGGAATCAGGCTCCCTGACTGCAGACTATACTGCAAAGTTACAGTAATCAAGACAGTATGGTACTGGCACAAAAACAGAAATATAGATCAATGGAACAGGATAGAAAGCTCAGAGATAAACCCACGCACATATGGTCACCTTATCTTTGATAAAGGAGGCAGGAATGTACAGTGGAGAAAGGACAGCCTCTTCAATAAGTCGTGCTGGGAAAACTGGACAGGTACATTTAAAAGTAGAGATTAGATCACTCCCTAACACCATACACCGAAATAAGATCAAAGTGGATTATAGACCTAAATGTAAGGCCAGAAACTATCAACCTCTTAGAGGAAAACATAGGCAGAAAACTCTATGACATAAATTACAGCAAGATCCTTTTTGACCCACCTCCTAGAGAAATGGAAATAGAAACAAAAATAAACAAATGGGACCTAATGAAACTGCAAAGCTTTTGCACAGCAAAGGAAACCATAAACAAGACGAAAAGAGAACCCTCAGAATGGGAGAAAATATTTTCAAATGAAGCAACTGACAAAGGATTAATCTCCAAAAGTTACAAGCAGCAAAATAACAAAAAAACAAACAACCCAATCCAAAAATGGGCAGAAGATCTAAATAGACATTTCTCCAAAGAATATATACAGACTGGCAACAAACACATGAAAGAATGCTCAACATCATTAATCATTATAGAAATGCAAATCAGAACTACAATGAGTTCTCACACCAGTCAGAATGGCCATCATCAAAAAATCTAGAAACAATAAATGCTGGAGAGGGTGTGGAGAAAAGGGAACACTCTTGCACTGCTGGTGGGAATGTGAATTGGTACAGCCACTATGGAGGTTCCTTCAACAACTACAAATAGAACTACCATATGACCCAGCAATCTCAGTACTGGGCATATACTCTGAGAAACCATAATTCAAAAAGAGTCATGTACCAAAATGTTCATTGCAGCTCTACTTACAATAGCCAGGAGATGGAAGCAACCTAAGTGTCCATCATCAGCTGAATGGATAAAGAAGATGTGGCATATATATACAATGGAATATTACTCAGTCATAAAAAGAAACGAAATTGAGCTATTTGTAATGAGGTGGCTGGACATAGAGTCTGTCATACAGAGTGAAGTAAGTCAGAAAGGGAGAGAGAAATACCATATGCTAACACATATATATGGAATTTAAGAAAAAAAAGAAAAAGAATGTCATGAAGAACCTAGGGGCAAGACAGGAACAAAGACACAGACCTACTAGAGAATGGACTTGAGGATATGGGGAGGGTGAAGGGTAAGCTGTGACAAAGTAAGAGAGTGGCATGGACATATATACACTACCAAACATAAAATAGATAGCTAGTGGGAAACAGCCACATAGCACAGGGAGATCAGCTCGTTGACTTGTGAATACCTAGAGGGGTGGGATAGGGAGGGTGGGAGGGAGGGAGATGCAAGAAGAGATATGGGTACATATGTATGTGTATAACTGATTCACTTTTTTATAAAGTAGAAACTAACACACCATTGTAAAGCAATTATACTCCAATAAAGATGTTAATTTTAAAAAAAAGAAATGCTAAAGGTTTAAACAAAACATCAGCAAAACAAATCTAGAAGTATGTGTAATAAGAAAAATCCATCCATCATTACCAACTAGGAGCTTGTTTCAGGAATATAAATTTGGTTTAACATGCAGAAATCACTCAATGTAATTCTCAATATTAACAGAAAAATCCTTAAATTCTATATGCTCTCTCAATAAATGGAGGAAAACCATTTGCTATAATTCAGCACCCACTAATAGGTTTGTAGCACACAAGGAATAGAAGATCTCTTCCTTAGTCTGAGAAATACTAACAATAAAAAATTTCACTAATTCTCATATAGTCTCTCCCTGAAAGATCAGAAATGAGTAAACGATTCCTCCGAATGTCCATTTCTATTCAGCATCGTGCTGGAGCTCATGCAATAAAGTAATAAAAAGAAATAAAAGTCATAGAGGTTAGAAAGAATGCAGTAAAACCTATTACTATTCACAGAGGGCATAATTTTGTAAGTAAAAGTATGGAGAAATCTCCAGATAAATTATTAATCTTACTAAATGAATTCATCACATTTGCTGGTAGTACATGCTATACAAAGTATACAAAATCAATATACAAAATAACAACACAATAGAGAAATCAATTTTTTCCTATAAACAAAAAATAACTAACTAGAAAATGCAATTTTAAAAGATACCATTTATAAGAGCCTCAAAAATATTGAATATCTAGGAAAATTTTAATGAGAGATGCAAATAACTTCTCCATAGAAAATCATAAAATATAAAAATATTGAAAAATAATCTAAATAAATGGAAAGATAAACCATATTCATAGAAGAATGAGTATTATAAAGATGTGAATTTTCTCTAAAATTGTTGTATGTATTCTATGCATTCCCAATCAAAATCTCAGCATCGTTTTGGTGAAGGCTGACAAGCTGATATTAAAATTTACATGAAAATGCAATGGGCCCCAAATAGCCAAGATGATATTGAAGAAGAACAGATTTAAAGGATTACACTCTACCAGCTATCAAATCTTATCATAAACCTTCAGTAAACAAAACAGTACAATATTGGTACAAAGAAAAATAGATCAAGAAAACAGAATTAAAAGTTGAAAAACTGACCTACACATATATGGACTCATGATGTATGAGTGGCCCTTCTGCATATGAAAGGATTGCTTTTTCTATAAATGGTTCTGAGTATATTGATATCTACATGTAATAAATGAAATTTGATTGCTACATCACACCATACACAAATATTAAACCCAGGTCAATTATAAATCTAAATATAAAAGATGAAAATTAAATCTCCCATCATTATGACTCTGGAGTAGATAAGCATGTCTTGAACAAATTCCCCCAAATATATTAAACATAAATAGAAAGTTTGATAAATTAAACAACCCTAAAATTAAGGTACATCAAAAGAGTATGAAAATAATGCCACAGAGAGAAAATAGTTTTAAAGGTCAGTTTGCATAATTTTTTCTTACAGTTAATGGGTTTTGTTGTTGCTGCTGCTATTGCTTTTATTGCTTTTAACTTACTTTTTATTGAAGTATCACACATGTAGAAAAATGTTCAAATATACCACCAGACAAAATGTACACACCCTCAAGACCAAGTGTATACAACATATACACAACTGTACGTGTGGTCTTAAGTAAGACCAAGAAACAGAATATGACCAGAATCTCAACAGCTCTCATCACATTTCCTTTCCACCAATGTGTGACCAAAAGCAAACCCGTATCCTGATTAGTAACACCATAGACTATTACTTACCTCTTTTTAACTTTATTTAAGTGGAATCAAAATGCGTGTGTTATTTTGTGTCTGACTTCTTTCTCCCACCATTATGTTCCTGAGTCCTTCCGTGTTGTATGTATAGCTGTAGTTCTATAATTTTCCTTCCTGTATAGTGTTCCAATGCATGATTAGATTATGATTTACCTACAATCCATGGACGTTTTTGTTGGTTCTAATTCAAGACTATTGTAAACAATAGTCTATTAACATTTGTGTGTGTGCCTTTTGGTGGACATATGTATGGGTTTCTGGCAGTTATAGATCTGAGACAAATTGCTCTCTGAGGTATGCATATGACCACTGTTAATACATAGCTGCTAAAATATTTACCAAAATGCTGGCTGCACCACAGTTCTTAATCTCACCAGTGGATGTGAGTGTCCTAGTTGCTCTATGTATTTGCTAATACTTGGTAGTGTCAGTCTTTTTTTTAATGTTAGATATTTTATTGAGTTAAGTTTAACATGTTCATTGGCCCTTTAGAAATGGAAGAGAACATACCTCTCCAGAATTTTTGTCATTTTAAGGAAGTCTTATTAAAAATTTTATGGGGCAATTTGTTGGCTACTTCAGGATGTGATTTCTTTCGGAAGTAACATGATGGTTCTCTGGTTTAAATCTGGACTTGTTTTAAAACTAGGTATTCTTCAAATTAATCCAGCCATTTCTCTCACTTCTTCCTATAGTAGTTTTAAACATTTTTATATTTTTAACCATCTGATATAGTCTCTTGTACCTTAAATTATACATATCATGAGTGAATCTAATTTTATCTTTTATCTTCTAAATTCAGGGCCTCTATTCTGAATATAGAAGATGCCCAGTGAATGATTGCTGAGTGACAGATTGATTATGTGAAATTTGCATGACTTATTTTGTTTTTGACATTAGAGAATTTATCATGACTATTTGATCCTGGAAAGAAAAAAAAAATCAATATAGGTAACTCATGCTACCTACTACTCCTTTGGCCCTTTATATCTTTTCTGCTCACATAAATCCCTGAAATCGTGTCTGAGAGTGTCTTAGATGAAGACTGAAAACAACAGAATGACCTTTTAGATAATAGGATGGACCACATCAAATGTGTTTGCACCTAAGCTTGAGACTGAAGGAAAACCTTCCTGTCTGAGCATAGGTATTACAATTATGAAAAGATCAATCTCTTACAAACCATGTTGATTTCTATTTTATGGCAATTTATATTTAATAAACCTAAGTGGATCTGCTACTTATTACTACATGCTTAACTTTACTAAATAATTTTAAATCCTATTTTCTTTCCTACCTCTGAATATAGTGGCAATAACTGAGTAAGTAAGTATAAGGAAAGGCCATTTGCATCTTCCCCAGATTTTACTAATTTTAGGCTTGTCTAAGATCGTGACATTCCCATGAAGTCTGATAATATTGTACACTAACACTTTTTTAAAAATAGCTTTTTTAATTTTCAAAAATGCATCTTTGTCTCCCAATCGGCCTTATAAAATATATCTCATTTTTCTTGGATCTTAAGACATTCAGTTCTCCAAATCACTGCTGAAAGCATGGAGGTATAAAAACATTGTTTTCTGAAAGAAAAATAAAAATTAAAAGATAGCCTACATTTTTAAATCCTTAATTCATTTATATTAAAAAATCTCTTCAAACATAAATAGATTTTATAGAGGTAAATATCATATATTTTAGAATTAAAAAACCTAATTCAGATTTCAGCTTCAATATCCTTTAAACTTGGGCAAGTCACTTAACCTTGCTGTGCTTCAGCTTTGACTGAAGACTGAGATACTTGTACCTATCTCATAGGATTGTTTTAATGAACATAAAAATACTTGGCACAGAGCTTGCAGCAGGAATGCATGATAGATATTCACTAAAAATTATACATTTTTCAACAGAGTGAAACAATAAAATTTTCCACAAATTATCTCTGTCACCCAACAATATAGACTTCTAGTACTGGGTATTTTAAGATTTCACTGGAGACTGTGATCTTTGTTTGTTAGATAAACTTGACCTACAGTCTATGATCAATAAACGTGTCCTAGTTTTAGGGCTCACACTGAATAAGGTAAGGTGACATCCTTTCAGAGAACATGTCAGAGAAAGTGAGACTTTTTATTCTTAATGAAAAGAAAGAAAAAAAGTATTTTAAAGAATATGTACCTGGCTCTTCTAGACGAGAAGAGCAATGGCATAAACGGCCACAGTTGTTCAAAATTCACATCCCATGGATTCAGTGAGAAGTCCCAAGGAAATAGGAATTATGCAGTGCATTTTAATAAGTGAATATGTAAAGACTGTATTAATTAATTGACTATTTGACTAAGTAATATTCATACCCTAGTGAATGAGTATGAAAGTGAATTACATGCAAATGAATGTAAATACTTGCACATTGACAAAGAGAGGATGCTCTTTGAAGCAACTATTAGTATTGTTAAGTTTTTAATTATAAGCGGAGGCCAAATGTTTGTCAGAATAGATCTTTGAAGTAAAAAAGGAAATAATTTGATATACAAAAATTTGTTTAGGAAAATGGGTTAGGACACATATGTTTTGTGGAAGATGGTGGACAATTAACAAAGATGGAGAAATTAATCACAGTAGGACGAGCAGAGTGGAGGCGAGAAGTTTATAAATTCCATTTTGAACACATTACATTTGATGTGTTTAAGGAACATCCATCAGCAACAGCAACAGAATGCATGATTAAAGATAGAAACTCGCCTAAGGTGATGTAACATTTATTAAAGGGGAAGCTTGTTATGTTAAAATAGCTCACGATGGCTTGTCTTTAGTTTGTCATTCACCACTTCGTAATTTTGCCAGTCTTGGTAATCTTTTTCCTTTAATGACTGAGCCCTTTGTTTTTTCTTCTTTTCCTTTCATTCATTTTGTTGTTGTTCAAATAATGCTTTATGATAACTGAACCTGCTATAGTAGGGTCATACATTTCTAATTTGAAAAGACAGGAAGTAGACACTTGTTTAGAAATCAACAACCCTGACACTTTTAGTTGTGAAAGTGGGAGTTTCTTTTAATTCTGTTCCCCATTAAAACAAAGAAGATGATCCATTTTATATGGATAATTTGTCCTTGCTTCTCGTCTTGAAAGAGTATTATTCTCTCTCCACACATTTCTAATTTTGTTACAGTAACTTAAAATGTTGAAAATGTATATTTAATTTTTTTCTGGTCAAAGATTAAAAAGTACCCTTAATAGAACATCTAAGTCTATACTTATTATTATAAATAAAAGTGATTGAAATTTTTAAATTTCATACATTTTTGCTTAGTTACTGAAATATGTGTAGATGACTAGTGTAAGTAGGATATTGACTGGACCTTGTTTTTCAGAAAAATTGTGTCTTTTTCCCATTGCTAACTCATACCACATCCCAGAATGACACTATTGTTGAGCTGGGAAAGAGCCTAGGGGCATGGGAGTTGTGAAAAGTAGCAATCACCTGGGTTAATAATGGAAAATATTAAATTACCTGATCTTTCTCACTGACTCACAGCTCCGAGTAAAGGATGTTGTACAGAGATGAAGTAAATTCCCTGTTATTCCAGGCATATGCCTGGAAGCTGGGGTAAGGAGTCAGGGGTTGGTTCTGAAGCAGGGAAAGCACAGAGGCTAGTATGTGGTATGGACCTTGGTCTGGTTGGCTAGACATGAACTAGAAAGGAAGTCTTCGAGGTGATTTTTTGGGTAATGGCATTCAGATGACTGAGCCACACTTGAATTTCTGCCTGAATTCTTATTCATTCATTCATTCTTTAACATATATTTATTGAAGGTAATATTTGCTTGCAAAAATCCCTTACACGTTTTAACATATCATTGTTCATTTTGTGCCAAAATACAAAACTATATATTGTGGTTTGGATTCTTTTAATCTCTTTCCAAATATCATGTATCCATTCATGTTAAGTGGAAACATATAGAAATAATATATGTCAGTCACTATGCCAGGTGATGGTGAAAATATTTTGATGTCATTCCTTGAATACTGCCCCCTCCACATGCTGGAATAGATCAATTCAGGAGAAATAATGTAATTTCCATAACTCATCTTTTTGTTAACTCATATTAGACACTATAAATTCATTTTAATTCATTTAAATGGATTTCATTTAAATTCAAGCATAAACTCTTTTTAATTCATATTATACATTTTGAAAAATATCTTGATGCTTCTGGATTAGATAATTGCTGCTGGCCTATAAATCAAGAGTAATGAGGTTCTAAGGATCTCAAATTCTTTTTCCGTTGTTGACTTTGTTATTATTAGTATTATAGAGATATTAGTGCAAATGCCACCTATAAAAACAAATTACTTATTAAGTTTACGCTATTAGTCAAATCTTAGTAGCTGTTTATATCTAGGTCTATATACTACAGAATTTAAAATGGAATGAAGAGAATTTAAAAAGCTTTCAGTTGTTTAATTGTTAATTGTTGTTTTCTATCTTTTTTAGAAAAAAAGATATTTATCTATCTTTCTAGATAAATAATCTAGAAAGAGTTAAGAATACAAATGAATTTATTGTCTAAGAAAGTTGTTTCCACTTCATACAGCAAGTTGAATGAGACCTCAACAGAAAAATGGACTGTAGATGAGATCTCAGGGGCTATTTGTCTGATGGCTGCAAAACAATGGAACATGTTATTGGAAAAAAACTTGGTTCACTTATAATGAACCAAAACGTTAACTAGTTATCAACTAGTAATTTACTGAGGAAGTCAATGTGGTTCCAGTGGAAAAGAATGGATGTAATGAGTATTAGGACCCTGAATTTTCAGTAGTCATGGACTACAAGGTGCAGGATATCTTACCTTTCCATCTATATTGTGAGTTAAGGATGCTATAAAACAGCATCACAGACTGAATTTACAAGCTCAGGGTGACCAAATCCTGTAATACTACACTACACAGTGAACTTTTATATTTTTTATTTATAAAACTCATATTCTTTCAAAATTGGAACTAAAAATTCTTTGTTCTCCAGGTTTTAACTTTCTTCTTTGAACTCACATAAAAATTTCAAACATTTTTTTCTGCCCCTATTCTGCTTGAATTATTTCCCCCAGTCTGTCATTCTTCATGTTCTGCTATGAATCCTCATGTGTCTCTGCTGTGACTCTGGTATTTATCGCTACTCTGGTAGTCCTCTCTCTACTTCAACTGTGACTTTTGCCCTGCTCTGGGTCTTAACTGACTCCTCTCTCACTGTCTGTTTGCACCACAATGCCTTAGGCCCAACAAACCAAGCCACTGAATCATCTTCCAGACTCTAACCAGGGCCCAAATAATGTCTTGTCTTCCAACTGTCAAATGACTAACTTATTTGGATAAATATAATTGTTATGTCCATCTTTATGTATCTTCTCTGAACTCTCTGTCCCAGGATATTGATGCCTCCATTATATAGATTTATCTATACTCTTAAATCTCAATTTCATTTTGTTTAGTTCCATTTATCTTTCCTTCTTCCCCGTTCCTTGTTCACAATATAAATTGACTTCTCATTTTTAATTGCCCCTCTTCTCCCCACCAAGGATAACCAAGAACATCTGCTTTGAATCAAGGATTCACACCATAGGGAAACTAGAGAGGAATACAATGCAGCACCTGTCTTCAGAATAATATGGTTTCCATGGGAATAGGATACAACTATAGGAACACACAAGGACAGTCTATAGTCAAATATTTAATTCTCTGTGATTGGCTAGGTATATGTACAAGAATATCTTTTTATGCAGTACCAAATTCCTCATTCAAACACAGATCTAAAACAATTAATCATGTTACAGAAAATTAGGATGGGTTTTTGTGTGTGTGTGCACACAGACACACACACATACACACATTCAAAAGGTGCAGGAGAGATATTGGAGTCAGATAGAACTGGATTCTAGTTCAGGTTCCAACATGGAATAGTTCTGTGTCTTGAGTCAACCTATTTCAGTGATACAAAACTAATGAGGACACTAATTCTTACCCCATGGAATTATTGTAAAAATTAACTGAAATACTCATGTTGATCTCTCCATGCCTGACTCCCAGTAAGCAATCAATAATTATTGTCCAATTGAATGAGTGTCAACCACTTATTACTAGTGTATAACCTTGCTAGTCACTTAAACCTCTCTTAAGCCCTACCTGTAACACTGGGATAAAAATAGTACTGAGCTCATAGAAAGCTGGAAGAGCTAAGTGAGAAAATCCAAGTAACAGAAAAATGTCTGGCATCTAATGGGTATACTCAGTAAACATCAATTATTACTATTATTAGATTATGCTAATTCTCCCTTGTTTTACTCCATCCATATCTCAAAATTTAAATTCTATCACTTTTATAAAATACACACATTACATTTGAAATAAGAAAAGTTAGTTTTTGTTTGCTTTTTTTTTTTAGTTTTATTTTTTTAGTTTTTTTAATAATAAAAAAAAAAGTTTCAGTTATCTCCACATCCTGTTTTCTGGGATTTGATATCACTCCACAAGCTCAGATGGCTCAGAGCTTGAACATAAAAGTACAGTGAATTTAAATGTGGCTAAACTTCCCTAATTCCATAAGAATCAATTTTTTTTCTTTCATACTCCAACTTAAAGAAATAGAAAGCACTTTAGAGCACTTTGATTTATATTTTACTGTAATATGGGCTTAACCAAGGCCATGAAGCCACAGTGTGAAAAAGAAAAAGAAGAAAGGAAGGAGAAAATCAAGAAGAAAGGTATGAGGATCAGCACACTCTCTAAAGATATATGCATTGGTGACATTTGACAACTGTTGCTCTGATAAACCTCCCAATGATTCTCTGACCTGATGTCCCTGAATTTAACACGCATTAAAACTTGTTGGCCCCTCCCATTGCACATCAGTGCCCAATTAGAGAAGAAGGTGTGTGTTGGGGACCAAATGAAAATGCTCTGTCAACGATAATCATGCAAAGTAGGGCTTACCAAACATTCCAAGTGCAAATACATGTATGTAAGGCAAAAAATATCAAAGGCATTTAATAGCAGTTATAGTTAAAAGAAGTTATGCTGAACAGAAATTATACTTTTAGTTTCTGTTGATCAAGAAAATACTAATTACAATTTCAATGGATTATCTTAAAATGTTTAAATGTGTTTACAGTGTGTTAATTATAACATCATTCTTCATACATTCGAAAAACATATGTATATGGAATTGTATTTATTTATTTATTTTTGCCAAACAAAAGAGCCATAGTTTTTACTTATTTTTTTTTTTCATTTTAACATCTTTATTGGAGTATAATTGCTTTACAATGGTATGTTAGTTTCAGCTTCACAACACAATGAATCAGTTATATATATACATATGTTCCCATATCTCTTCCCGCTTGCATCTCCCTCCCTCCCACCCTCCCTATCCCACCCCTCGGTCACAAAGCACCGAGCTGATCTCCCTGTGCTATGCGGCTGCTTCCCACTAGCTATCTACCTTAGGTTTGGTAGTGTATATATGTGCATGCTGCCCTCTCGCTTTGTCACAGCTTACCCTTCCCCCTCCCCATATCCTCAAGTCCATTCTCTAGTAAGTCTGTGTCTTTATTCCTGTTTCACCCCTAGGTTCTTCATGACATTTTTATTCATAAATTCCATATATATGTGTTAGCATACGGTATTTGCCTATCTCTTTCTGACTTACTTCACTCTGTATGACAGAATCTAGGTCTATCCACCTCATTACAAACAGCTCAATTTTGTTTATTTTTATGGCTGAGTAATATTCCATTGTATATATGTGCCACATCTTCTTTATCCATTCATCCGATAATGGACACTTAGGTTGCTTCCATCTCCGGGCTATTGTAAATAGAGCTGCAATGAACATTTTGGTACACGATTCTTTTTGAATTATGGTTTTCTCAGGGTATATGCCTAGTAGTGGGATTGCTGGGTCTTATGGTAGTTCTATTTGTAGTTGTTGAAGGAACCTCCACACTGTTTTCCATAGTGGCTGTACCAATTCACATTCCCACCAGCAGTGCAAGAGTGTTCCCTTTACTCCACACCCTCTCCAGAATTTATTGTTTCTAGATTTTTTGATGATGGCCATTCTGACTGGTGTGAGATGATATCTCATTGTAGTTTTGATTTGCATTTCTCTAATGATTCATGATGTTGAGCATTCTTTCATGTGTTTGTTGGCAGTCTGTATATCTTCTTTGGAGAAATGTCTATTTAGGTTTTCTGCCCATTTTTGGATTGGGTTGTTTGTTTTTTTTGTTATTAAGCTGCATGAGCTGCTTGTAAATTTTGGAGATTAATCCTTTGTCAGTTGCTTCATTTGCAAATATTTTCTCCCATTCTGAGGGTTGTCTTTTGGTCTTGTTTATGGTTTCCTTTGCTGTGCAAAAGATTTTAAGTTTCATTAGGTCCCATTTGTTTATTTTTGTTTTTATTTCCATTTCTCTAGGAGGTGGGTCAAAAAGGACCTTGCTGTATATTATGTCATAGAGTTTTCTGCCTATGTTTTCCTCTAAGAGGTTGATAGTTTCTGGCCTTACATTTAGGTCTTTAATCCATTTTGAGCTTATTTTTGTGTATCGTGTTAGGGAGTGATCTAATCTCATACTTTTACATTTAGCTGTCTAGTTTTCCCAGCACGACTTATTGAAGAGGCTGTCCTTTCTCCACTGTATATTCCTGCCTCCTTTATCAAAGATAAGGTGACCATATGTGCGTGGGTTTATCTCTGGGCTTTCTATCCTGTTCCATTGATCTATATTTCTGTTTTTGTGCCAGTACCATACTGTCTTGATTATTGTAGCTTTGTAGTATAGTCTGAAGTCAGGGAGCCTGATTCCTCCAGCTCCATTTTTCGTTCTCAAGACTGCTTTGGCTATTCAGGGTCTTTTGTATTTCCATACAAATTGTGAAAATTTTTTGTTCTAGTTCTGTGAAAAATGCTAGTGGTAGTTTGATAGGGATTGCATTGAATCTGTAGATTGCTTTGGGTAGTAGAGTCATTTTCACAATGTTGATTCTTCCAATCCAAGAACATGGTATATCTCTCCATCTATTTGTATAATCTTTAATTTCTTTCATCAGTGTCTTATATTTTTCTGCATACAGGTCTTTTGTCTCCTTAGGTAGGTTTATTCCTAGATATTTTATTCTTTTTGTTGCAATGGTAAATGGGAGAGTTCTCTTGATTTCATTTTCAGAATTTTCATCATTAGTGTATAGAAATGCCAGAGATTTCTGTGCATTAATTTTGTATACTGCTACTTTACCAAATTCACTGATTAGCTCTAGTAGTTTTCTGGTAGCATCTTTAGGATTCTCTATGTATAGTATCATGTCATCTGCAAACAGTGACAGCTTTACATTTCTTTTCCAATTTGGATTCCTTTTATTTCCTTTTCGTCTCTGATTGCTGTGGCTAAAACTTCTGAAACTATGTTGATTAAGAGTGGAGAGCGTGCACAACCTTGTCATGTTCCTGATCTTAGTGGAAATGCTTCCAGTTTTTTACCATTGAGGACAATATTGGATGTGGGTTTGTCATATATGGTCTTTATTATGTTGAGGAAATTTCTTTCTATGCCTACTTTCTGGAGGGTTTTTTATCATAAATGGTGTTGAATTTTGTCGAAAGCTTTCGCTGCATCTGTTGATATGATCATATGTTTTTTCTCCTTCAATTTGTTAATATGGTGTATCACGTTGTTGGATTTGCATATATTGAAGAATCTTTGCATCCTGGAAAGAAACCCACTTGATCATGGTGTATGATCCTTTTAATGTGCTGTTGGATCCTGTTTGCTAGTATTTTGTTGAGGATTTTTGCATCTATGTTCATCAGTGATATTGCCTGTAGTTTTCTTTCTTTGAGCCATACTTGTCTGGTTTTGGTATCAGGGTGATGGTGGCCTCATAGAATGAGTTTGGGAGTGTTCCTCCCCCTATTATATTTTGGAAGAGTTTGAGAAGGATAGATGTTAGCTCTTCTCTAAAAGTTTGATAGAATTCGCCTGTGAAGCCATCTGGTCCTGGGCTTTTGTTTGTTGGAAGGTTTTTAATACAGTTTCAATTTCAGTGCTTAGATTGGTCTCTTCACATTTTCTATTTCTTACTGATTCAGTCTTGGCAGGTTGTGCATTTCTAAGAATTTTTCTATTTCTGCCAGGTTGTCCATTTTATTGGCATAGAGTTTCTTGTAGTAATCTCTCATGATCTTTTGTATTTCTGCAGTGTCAGTTGTTACTTCTCCTTTTTCATTTGTAATTCTATTGATTTGAGTCTTCTCCATTTTTTTCTTGATGAGTCTGGCTAATGGTTTATCAATTTTGTTTATCTTCTCAAAGAACCAGCTTTTAATTTTATTGATCTTGCTATCTTTTCCTTCATTTCTTTTTCATTTATTTCTGATCTGATCTTTATGATTTCTTTCCTTCTGCTGATTTTGGTTTTTTTTTTTTTTTTGTTCTTCTTTCTCGAATTGCTTTAGGTGCAAGATGAGGTTATTTATTCGTGATGTTTCCTGTTTCTTAAGGTAGGATTGTGTTGCTATAATCTTCCCTCTTAGAACTGCTTTTGCTGCATCCCATAGGTTTTGGGTCGTCATGTCCTCATTGTCGTTTGTTTCTAGGTATTTTTTGATTTCCTCTTTGATTTCTTCAGTGATCACTTCGTTATTAAGTAGATTATTGTTTAGCCTTCATGTGTTTGTATTTTTTTACTGATCTTTTCCTTTAATTGATATCTAGTCTCATAGCTTTGTGGTTGGAAAAGATACTTGATACAATTTCAATTTTCATTAAATTTACCAAGGCTTGATTTGTGAACCAAGATATGATCTTTCCTGTAGAATGTTCCATTAGTACTAAAAAAAAAATGTGTATTCTGTTGTTTTTGGATGGAATGTCCTATAAATATCAACTAAGTCCATCTTGTTTAATATATAATTTAAAGCTTGTGTTTCTTTATTTATTTTCATTTTGGAAGATCTGTCCATTGGTGAAAGTGGGGTGTTAAAGTCCCCTACTATGAATGTGTTACTGTCAATTTCCTCTTTTATGGCTGTTAGTATTTGCCTTATGTATTGAGGTGCTCCTATGTTGGGTGCATAAATGTTTACAATTGTAATATCTTCCTCTTTGATCGATCCCTTGATCATTATGTAGTGTCCTTCTTTGTCTTTTCTAATAGTCTTTATTTTAAAGACTATTTTGTCTGATATGAGAATTGCTACTCCAGCTTTCTTTTGGTTTCCATTTGCATGGAATATCTTTTTCCATCCCCTCACTTTCAGTCTGTATGTGTCTCTACATCTGAACTGGGTCTCTTGTAGACTGCATATATATGGGTCCTCTTTTTGTATCCATTCAGCCAGTCTGTTTCTTTTGGTGGGAGCATTTAGTCCATTTACATTTAAGGTAATTATCAATATGTATGTTCCTATTCCCATTTTCTTATTTGTTTTGGATTTGTTATTGTAGGTCTTTTCCTTCTCTTGTGTTTCTTGCCTAGAGAAGTTCCTTTAGCATTTGTTGAAAAGCTGGTTTGGTGGTGCTGAACTCTCTCAGCTTTTGCTTGTCTGTAAAGCTTTTAATTTCTCTATCACATGAGATCCTTGCTGATAGAGTAGTCTTGGTTGCAGGTTTTTCTCCTTCATCACTTTAAATATGTCCTGCCAGTCCTTTCTGGCTTACAGAGTTTCTGCTGAAAGATCAGCTGTTAACCTTATGGGGATTCCCTTGTGTGTTATTTATTATTTTTCCCTTGCTTCTTTTAATATGTTTTCTTTGTGTTTAATTTTTGACAGTTTGATTAATATGTGTCTTGGCGTGTTTCTCCTTGGATTTTTCCTGTATGGACTCTCTGTGCTTCCTGAACTTGATTAACTATTTCCTTTCCCATATTAGGGAATTTTTCAATTATAATCTCTTCAAATATTTTCTCAGTTTCTTTATTTTTCTCTTCTTCATCTGGAACCCTATAATTCGAATGTTGGTGCATTTAATTTTGTGCTAGAGGTCTCTGAGACACTCATCAGTTATTTTCATTCTTTTTTCTTTATTCTTCTCTGAAGTCGTTATTTCCACTATTTTATCTTCCAAGTCACTTATCCGTTTTTCTGTCTCAGTTATTCTGCTATTGATCCCATCTACAGTATTTTTAATTTCATTTATTGTGTTGTTCATCATTGCTTGTTTCATCTATAGTTCCTCTAGGTCCTTGTTAAATGTTTCTGGCATTTTCTTTATTCTATTTCCAAGATTTTGGATCATCTTTACTATTAGTATTCTGAATTCTTTTTCAGGTAGACTGCCTATTTCCTCTTCATTTGTTAGGTCTACTGGGTTTTTATCTTGTTCCTTCATCTGCTGTGTGTTTTTCTGTCTTCTCATTTTGCTTATCTTACTGTGTTTGGGGTCTCCTTTTTGCAGGCTGCAGGTTTGTATTTCCCGTTGTTTTTGGTGTCTGTCCCCAGGGTCTAAAATTGGTTCAGTGGGTTGTGTAGGCTTCCTTGTGCAGGGGACTAGTGCATGTGTTCTAGTGGTTGAGGCTGGATCTTGTCTTTCTGGTGGGCTTGTCCACGTCTGGTGGTGTGTTTTGGGGTGTCTGTGGATTTATTATGATTTTAGGCAGCCTCTCTGCTAATGGGTGGGGTTGTGTCCCTGTCTTACTAGTTGTTTGGCATAGGGTGTCCAGCACTGTAGCTTGCTGGTCGTTGAGTGAAGCTGGGTGCTGGTGTTGAGATGGAGATCTCTGGGATATTTTTGTTGTTTGATATTATGTGGAGTTGGGTGGTCTCTTGTGGACCTGTGTCCTGAAGTTGGCTCTCCCACCTCAGAGGCACAGCACTGACTCCTTGCTTCAGCACCAAGAGACTTTCATCTACACGGCTCAGAATTAAAGGGAGAAAAAGTAGAAAGAAGAAAGAAAGGAAGAAAGAAAGAAAGAGGATAAAGTAAAATAAGATAAAATAAAATAGTTATTAAAATAAAAAATAATTATTAAGAAAAATTATTTAAAAAAAACGGATGGATAGAACCCTAGGGCAAATGGTGGAAGCAAGTCTATACAGACAAAAATCTCACACAGAAGCATACACTTACATACTCAAAAAAGAAGGAAAAGGGGAAAATATAATAAATCTTGCTCTCAACATCCACCTCCTCAATTTGGGATGATTCGTTGTCTATACATATATTCCACAGATGCAGGGTACATCAAGTTGATTGTGGAGATTTAATCCACTGCTCCTGAGGCTGCTGGGAGAGATTTCCCTATATCTTCTTTGTTCTCACAGCTCCTGGGGCTCAGCTTTGGATTTGGCCCCGCTTCTGCGTGTAGGTCGCTGGAGGATGTCTGTTCTTCGCTCAGATAGGATGAGGTTAAAGGAGCAGCTGCTTCTGGGACTCTGGCTCACTCAGGCTGTGGGGAGGGAGGGGCACAGAGTGCGGGGTGAGCCTGCGGCGGCAGAGGCCAGTGTGACGTTGCACCAGCCTGAGGCGCGCCGTGCGTTCTCCCGGGGAAGTTGTCCCTGGATCCTGGGACCCTGGCAGTGGCGGGCTTCACAGACTTCCCGGAAGGGGGGTGTGGATAGTGACCTGTGCTTGCACATGGGCTTCTTGGTGGCGGCAGCAGCAGCCTTAGCGTCTCATGCCCATCTCTGTGGTACGCGCTGTTAGCTGTGGCTCACGCCTGCCTCTGGAGCTCCTTTAAGTGGCGCTATTAATCCCCTCTCCTCGTGCACCAGGAAACAAAGAGGGAAGAAAAAGTCTCTTGCCTCTTCGGCAGGTCCAGACTTTTCCCCGGACTCCCTCCCGGCTAGCTGTGGTGCACTAATCCCCTGCAGGCTGTGTTCACGCCACCAACACCAGTCCTCTCCCTACACTCTGACCAAAGCCCGAGCCTCAGCTCCCAGCCCTGCCTGCCCTGGCGTGTGAGCAGACAAGCCTCTTTGGCTGGTGAGTGCTGGTCGGCACCGTTCCTCTGTGTGGGAATCTCTCCCCTTTGCCCTCCGCACCACTGTTGCTGTGCTCTCTACCGCAGCTCCGAAGCTTCCCCCTCCACGACCTGCAGTCTCCGCCCGTGAAGGGGCTTCCTAGTGTGTGGAAACCTTTCCTCCTTCACAGCTCCCTCCCACTGGTGCAGGTCCCATTCCTATCCTTTTGTCTCTGTTTATTCTTTTTTCTTTTGCCCTACTCAGGTACGTGGAGACTTTCTTGACTTTTGGGAGGTCTTAGGTCTTCTGCCAGCATTCAGTAGGTGTTCCGTAGGAGTTGTTCCATGTGTAGATGTATTTCTGGTGTATCTATGGGGAGGAAGGTGATCTCCGCATCTTACTCTTCCGCCATCTTCCCCTCCCTGGAATTGTATTTAATACACTGCATTGGCATTACCAGGTATTTGAACATGGTTGAATGAATGCATGTGAGTGACTGAGCTATGTTCACATTTTTATTCTCCATGTTTTGCACAGGTTCTTGAATATATCATATCAGAAACTTTCCAGAAGCATTTGCTGAGTTATTTCCTTTGCCTACACAGATCACACTTGCAACACATGCCTTTGGCTCACCCTTTGGGAGTAGAGCACTGCACCACTACTCTGGATTATCATCAATAATTCAACTTATAGAAAGTTAGGAGCAAGAATGAGAAGAGCAAGCTTTATTTTTTTAAAGTACTGGAGTCAAAAACATAAGGACGGAGATAAAAGAACATGTGCACCATTTGTAAAGTCCCATTTTTGTTTGTATATTTGTATAATAAAGGAAACAAATGCATATATGAATATAGACCAATAGTATATATATACACTATAAATAATTTTCACATCTTAATTCCCAAATTCATTTATCTAAAGTAATGTCTAGAAACCAAAATTTACTTAGGAAAATAGAATGCTTTAAATTAAATTTAAATTAAGGCTAAAGAATACTCACAAGATAACTCTAAACCTGAAAAAATACCTCATCATGTAAATAGAGGCTAAGATCACACATTTGAAAAAATGTCAGCAACTGTCTCTCAAATGTGAGTTACAGAAAGTACACCCACTTGGATATATGCATTTGTTCATCTATAATTCTTAGTAGGTAGAGAGTTGGCTTAGAGTTTACTGCTATTAATGGTGCTTAATATGAGTAATTTCCTCCTTATCCATAATGAATAAAATTATTTTAAAGTGATCAATTAGGTAAAAGTGAATATGTGATGTGTGTGAATTAAGTGTGGTTACATTTTATGCTAGGTGAAATGTTGGAGAATTTTTCTTTATCTTTCTCCATGACAGTCAGATTTTTAGTTAAACTTATAGTTTAGGGACTTCCCTGGTGGTCCAATGGTTAAGATTTCACCTTCCAATGCAAGGGATGGTGGTTTGATCCCTGGTCAAGGAGCTAAGATCCTACATGCCTAGTGGCCAAAAAACCAAAACATAAAACAGAAGCAATATTGTAACAAATTCAATAAAGACTTAAAAAAAAATGATCCACATCAATCAATCAATCAATAAACCTATGGTTTATCCTAAATTTGAAAGGGTTAAACACCATATAGAAAGTTGAAAGAATATAGTATAAAAATATTCAAGTGATAAAATATCAACAGTTAACATACCTAGAGTTAAGTTTAGAAATGAGGTTTAACACATAATATATAAGTAATAAAAGTAGTGACAAACAGTCATAAAAGATCTCCCCCAACCTCCATCAACTAAAAGTTAATTAGGGTCAAAGAACACCAAACATATACCATTTCGTGGTGCTAAAAATTTCTTCAGGAATTTCACAGGTAATGCTGTATTTTTAATTCATGCTTATGGGATAATGATAATTCAGAGAAAGCATAAAGGAAAACTGAGTAAGAGCCTGTTCGCCAAAGTAGCCAGATGGACCATTGTCACAGAACTGACCACGTCTACTAATTGCTTGGCTGCACATAGATACAACTGAAAGGTTCCCAGTTGCTGATAGAGAATTTAGCAAAATGTCAAATATGGTGTCAATAATTTAGGTAAATTACCAGTTCAGTTACAAAAAAATGGGGAATAAACCAGAAAAAATGGGTCATTGGAACAAAAAAATACTTTATATACTTAGCTTCAGTAAAAATTCCCTAAAATGGCAATAGAGATACATTGACAAATTAAATAGACTCTAGTCTCTCTTTTTTTTAGCAGCATCTTATATGAACTCAAGTTACTACAAGTACATTTGTCAGATTTTCGAGCAATTGATTTTTTAAATTATTATCGTGATAAACACATGAAAACATGAAACCTATTCCCTTAACAAAATTTTAATGTACAGTATTGTTAACTCTATGCTCATAGTTTTACATCAGATATTTAGAACTTTTCATAATGCATGATTGAAACTCTATACCCACTGAAGAGCAACTCCTCATTTTCCCCTTCCACCAGCCCTGGTAATCACTGTTCTACTCTCTGATTTTATGAATTTATTTAAGAAACATCATATAAGTGGAAGCGTGCAGTATTTGTCTTTCTATGACTGAATTATTTCACTTAGCATAATGTTCTCAAAGTTCATCCATGTTGTAGCTTATAGTATATTTAAGGCTGAGTAATATTCCGTAGTATGTATATGCCATACTTTTTTCTACCCTTGGCTATTGAAAATAATACTGCAATGAACATGAGAGTGCAAATATCTCTTCTAGATCTTGTTTTCAATTCTTCTGGATAAATACACAGAATTGGGGTTGCTGTATCATATGGCAGTTCTATTTTCAATTATTTGAGGAGCCTTCATACTGTTTTCCATAGCAGCTGCATCATTTTACATTCCTAACAACAGTGTACAAGTGTTCCAATTAATCTACAAACTTGCTGACATATTTTTTTTCCTTTTTTAAAAAGTAATGGCCATTGTATCAGGTATGAGATGATATCTCATTGTGGTTTTGATTTGCATTTCCCTAATGATTAGTGATGTCGACTATTCTTTTTCATACACCTGTTGGCCAGTTATATGTCTTCCTTGGAAAAGTGTCTACTCAGGTCCTTTGCCCATTAAAAATTTTATATATATATATATATATATATATATATATGTATATATATATATATATATACATATATATATATATATATATAGCTACTGAGTTATAGGAGTTCTTTCTATATTTTTTATATTAACCACTTAAAAGATATAGTTTGCAAATATTTTCTCCCACACTTTAAGACAATCTTTTTGGGGAAGTTTAGGTTCACAACGAAGTTGAGAGAAAGGTACACAGATTTCCCATATATATGCCCTGCCCCCACTCATGCATAACCTCTCCCACTCCTCAAAATGGTATAATTTTACCAAGAATGAATCTACATTGACACATCATAATCACCCAAAGTCCATAGTACATTTTAGAGCTCACTCTTGATATTGTACATACTGTGGTTTTGACAAGTGTATAATGTATCTATCATTATATTATCATACAGAATATTTTCACTGCCCTAAATATTTTCTGTACTCCACCTATTCATCTCGCCTTCCATGCTCCTGGCAACCACTATCTTTTTGCTGTCATCAAAGTTTTACCTTTTCTAGAATGTCATATTATGGAAATCATGATATTTCCAGAATCAAAAAGTATTTAGCCTTCTGGGATTGTCTTCTTTCATAAATATAGTATGCATTTACAATTCCTCCATTTATTTTCATGACTCGATAGCTCCTTTTGTTTTAGTGCTGAATAATATTTCATAGTCCAGATATACCACAGTTTATTTATCCGTTCACCCACTGAAGGACATCTTGGTTGCTTCCAAATTTTAGTAATTATGAATAAAGCTGATATAAGCATTTGTGTGCAAGTTTTTGCATGGGTATAAGTTTTCAGCTCACTTGGGTAAATACCAAGGAGTGCAATTACTGTGTCATATGGTGGGATATTAACCTCTTATAGACATATCATTTGCAAATACCTTTTCACATTTAGTAAGTTGCCTTTTCGATTTATTGATGGTTTCCTTTGATGTGCAACAGCTTTTAAGTTCAATTGGGTCACATTTCCTTATTTTTGCTCTTGTTTTCCTTACCCGAGGAGACATTTCCAAAAAATATTGCTGAGGCTGATGTCAGAGTGAACTGCCCGTGTTTTCTACTAGGAGTTTTGTTGTTTCAGGTCTTACATTTAGGTCTTTAATCCATTTGGAGTTTATTTTTTTGTATATAGTGTGAGAAGATGTTCTAATTTCATTCTTTTACATGTAGCTGTCTAGTTTTCCCAACACCACTTATTGAAGAGACAGTCTTTTCCCCATTGTATATTCTTGCCTCCTTTGTTGTAGATTAATTGACCACATGTGCATGAGTTTATTTCTGGGTTCTCTATTTTGTTCCATCGATCTACGTATCTGTTTTGTGACAGCGCCATACTGTTTTATACTATAGGTTTTTAGTATAGTCTGAAGTTAGGGAGCATGAAGTTTTGTCCTTTTTCTCAAGAGTTCTTTGGCTATTTGGGCTTTCTGTGGTTTCATACATACTGGAGTCTGTGTTTGTATTAATTAACTCTCATTGTGGTGGTGGTGGCACACTTATCTACAGAGAGACTTCGTGCTAAATAGGGACAAGGGAGCCATAATCTCTGTTCTCACAGGACTCACGGGCTAGCTGGTGAGACATCACTGGACAAATAATAACAATAAAATGCAGTAGGTGTTGTGACGGACAATCAGCTTGCTGTAGGACTACACATCCCAGTTCCTTGAGAATCACAGCAGATTTCCCAGAGGAAGTGATGTTCAAACTGAGACCCAAAGCAGACGTGAGAGTTGACCAAGCAGTTCCAAATCAAGAACACTGTAAGTTCAAAGGCTCAGGGAAAGTGGTGTATTCACAGAAATAGGGAAATCCAACACGTTTGGAGGGCAGAGTTGGAGAGGAAAGTCATAAAAGATGGGGCTAAGTCATGAAGGGCTTTTAAAAATACCAAGGCGTTTGGAATTTGTCCCCACTCCACAACATATAAAGGCAGGCAACAGACAACTCCTGAATTAAATAAAATACTGAGCAAAATGAAGACTGCAGGAATAGGGGAAAGAAGATCCATATTTTTCTATCAATACAGAGTATTAATTCCAGGTGTTTTAGCAGTGATATGAATTATACTCAATTGATACTTTGTAAAATACTTGTGAGGTCGAAGGTCCAGGACATTCACAGTTTGAAATTTACTGTACCTTTGACAGTTTTACTTATTGTCAGTGACCTCTTGATCAAATGCCATAAAATAAAGTAGATTTGATAATATTATTAAGACATAAAGATGTCAATTGATGTGCAAAAGTGCTTTTAAATCCAGAAGAACGTGGCAAAGTCAGGTTGTGCCGGTCCAGATCTTTTTGTTGCAAGTAAAAGAAAACAACTCTAGCTTATGAACAGAAATAGAAATATGATGTAAGGATGCAGATATGCCTTACAGAGCCCAGAGGCAAGTTTATATCTGGCCCTGGCTACAGGAAGGCCATGTGGTCAGAAAATGGAAAACCATCAAGGTCATCTCTATGTTTTGTTCTCTTTCCTGTCCTCACTTAACTATTCTCTTTTGCTCTCCCCCTGGACTGGGTTTCTCAAATCCCCAGTGTGACAGTGGAATGAGTAACTATCCTCAAATCCCCAGTGTGACAGTGGAATGAGTAACTATCTTGTTCTAATGGAAGTGGTGGCAAAGACAAGTCACAACTTCTCCCTTCACACTATAAATCTCAAGAAGAAAACCTTTGAGTGGCCCCAGAGCAGATGTCCACACTTAGTCTATTCAGTGAGCATCAGAATTACAGGGTTACAGAGTTCACGTCTCCTGGCCATCCAGGCCTATGTATTTGGAGAGCTGGTCCCCTGAAAGGTGTCACTTTGAACTAGGAAGAAACCTCAAAATTCTATACAGCACTAACAAACTAAAGACTTCTATTCTAATAATTGTGTTATTAATTGTATTTAGTAATTTAAAGTGTGCAGCTGTACTATGTCTATTAACATATCTGCCTAAGGTATAATACATTTTTAATAATCTTCTTTATGTATTTTATCTGTTGACACAAGAGAAGCTATACTGAGTTAGATAGTGTTGAATGATGCCATCCTGAAGGAGAAGCCAAAGGATATTTTGTGTGAGAACTGTTACACTCAGTGAGGTATTCTATAATTTTTCTGTAAATAAATTTTCTTAATAAAACTTTTTCAATGAAACAAATAGCATGATTAAATCTCCTTTATTACATGACTCATTAGTATGTGAATTTAGGTAACCTAGAGATTGAATCATATCTTGAGCATGACAATAACATAATATAACTCCCTTAGGGGGCTTTAATGGATTTAGAAAACAGTTTGGTTTACCTTATCATCATGTTAATATAGCACAAAACTTTAATATGCGAAGAGTTAACTTAGAAAATACATCTATAATAAAAGAATCATGGTAAGTACAATAATAATAATTGTTTAACTTGAAAATATTTTTCAGTATTTCACATCTCATTTCTGGGAGATGCCTCAGCAGCAGTACCCATTATTTGGACCTCGAATTGAGGCCCAAAAAACCATGATTTAAATTACAATGTAATTCAAGATGGTCCTTATGTTCTAAGTACTGTGCTTAGCTCCACGTGAACTCCAGTAAGTAATACTTTTGCACAGATGTCAACTCAATGCATGATTCTTTCATTTACATAGTTAATCTAAGTCTGATGTTGATTAAGACACAACTCATCATTAAGCTCATCTAAATATACCTATAAATATTTATCATGGCTGAATTCCATTCAGATTTAATCTGGAGGTCCTAAAATGCACATCGCAGCAGAAAATGCAAAGAATGACACTAACTTAGGGTGTGAGATGAAATTTCATCTATATGAATCACTGCAGAAGTCAATAGATGACATGGGTAACAACCTGGAATAGCTTTCCTGTTCCCATCAAAATGTATATCCCTGAAGGTTTAGATTTAATCAGTAATGAGGCAAATCTATGAGTAACACATTCTTAGATGGGGTTTATAGATAAAGTTCAGAATTCTGCTTCTTTGGCTAAACAAAAAATAGCTCTTGGGCTTCCCTGGTGGCGCAGTGGTTGAGAGTCCTCCTGCTGATGCAGGGGACACTGGTTCGTGCCCCGGTCCAGGAAGATCCACATGCCGCAGAGTGGCTGGCCCCATGAGCCATGGCCGCTGAACCTGCGCGTCCGGAGCCTGTGCTCCGCAACGGGAGAGGCCCCAACAGTGAGAGGCCCGCGTACAGCAAAAAAAAAAAAAAAGAAAAAGAAAAAGTCAAAAAAATCAAAAAATAGATCTTGTTAAAAAGATTGAATGTTACCTCGTAAAGGTAGCAATTCATGGTTGTTCAAAGTTTTTCCAAACATAAATCTCAAGCCATATCCAATGACAATGCTATTAAAGCTTAGCTAGATCCAAGGAAGATGTATTAAACCAAGAAATGGTGGCATCATTTTAAAAGCTAAATTTGTCCTAGGATCACATAGATAAATTGTTTCTTTCAATATCTGGAGTTGTAGCAGATTTTTTTAAATGAATGCAGATATATTGACATTAAGCAGTGGTTTATTAAATTCCACTCTTGATATTAGATACTTATAGAGGATAGAAAAAAAGTGAGTTGTGCTATTTTACTGTTAGAAGAAACTGTATAGGTCACCCTGTCTGACCTCCCACTCAAGGCAAAAGCTTTAGTACAATAGCCCTGTTACAGTGTATTGTTTAAACATTTGAAGTGTTTCGGAGCTGATGTCATTATTTTAGCCTATTTCATCATTTACAATTCTTAGAAGTTCCTCCCTATTGTAAGCTACAATGTTCTACTTATTGTTTCCACCACTTTGTCCTAATAAAACTTCATAAAACTATCAATTTTGTCCTTGCCTCCCAGATGCTCATAAACTAATTGGATTTTAAGGTTTACTTCAAATGGCAAGTTTCAAAGAAATTGTATCCATATTTTTCAGACCTGATATGGAAACCATTGAAAAGAAAGATAATAATCATTAAATCCATGGAAAATTCAAATCCTTAACTTAATAATTTCTACATTAACTGAGTTCAAAGCAAAGAAAACATTGTTTTACATATTACATATTTCATTTAGAATGCCAACAAATGCTTTCATAATTGAGTGTTTTTATTTACAAGCTAGGAACCCTCATTGGTAAAATATTTTTTTCTTATCTTATTAGTTAAATGTATTTATTTATTGATGAATATAAGTTGGACCAAATTCAGAATTAATTTTCAACCCTGCTATGAAGCATAGTAAGAGAACTCAATCTCAGTAATCTATGAATTTCCATATGTAATTGCAAGGGTTATTTCATTTATGAGATAATTTGGAAGTTATCTTTAATCTTCCTATTTTCTAGAAAAGCAAACCAAGGCCAGGAAAAATAAGCGTATTTTATATGCTCACACATCAATTTCTTGTAAGGGCAGAAATATAATAACGTCTCCTGTCTTCTAAACAAGTTCTTTTTTTCTTTTTTTCATTGCATGATAAATCCTGAACTTGGAAACTTACCCAAAGTTACTGATAATACTCACATACCAAAAAATTATTCTACAATAACTATTAAATTATTTTTGCCTCTTTTGATGTGATCTTTAAAGAGGAATCAGTTATGTTAAAAAGTTTTTGAAATTAATTAAATGATAAAAAATCTTTCTGATGTGTAATAATATATACAAAACCTTTTATATTTTCAATAAATGTCACATATCTTATTTTTGCAGCCATTATTTTTGTTTTAGTTAGATGAGCCAAGGATGTGAACCTGAATTCTCAGTTTGTTGATATTTTTTTCAACATCAGTGGCTTTACAAATACTAATAGGTAGATGTTATTTTTCATCATATTCCTTGCATTCATTTTTTAAAAAATAAACCAAATGCTTACTAAATTCTTAATAGCCTCACACAGTTTCCATTATCTCCAATTTTTGTTTGAAAATCTGTGTCATTTCTCATGCTTTATCTTAGCTCATCTTTTAAATACACAGCTAGATTCAGAAAATAAATATTATATAAATAGGAGATTAAATATTTTTCTCTCAGAGAAGATGAGGAAAATATCCAGGTGCAATCTCAGTCATGACATCTTTCTGTGTTTATAATTATCTTGCCATTTTACATTTTTATAATTATTCCTTAAGGTTCTCTAAGTTTTAAATTATTTCAAATCTTGTAAATTCAAATAAATATTTTAATTAAAAATTAATTGGTGATTTGTGTAACTACACCCACACCTGTATTAAAATTGTTTGAGCCATAACTTAGTTATTTCTACTATCAAAAAATCTGAAATTTTCTTCAACCAATACTTGGCTTTCTTTTAGTCTTATTAAATGCTTCTCAAAGCCTTAGTGAATATTTATTTAGGTCCCAATTTTCTGAAAAGAAAAAAGAATGTTTTCAATAAGTGAAGAAGTCCATAAACGTAATTTAACAAACATAAAAATATCATTAAAATTTTGAAAACAAAGTATAAATATCATAAGTGTATGAGAAAATCCAGGCTACATAAGCTATAATAGATTAACAATAAATACCGATGTGTTATACCAGGCAGCCTGAGCAAGGATTAAAATATGGATAAGAACACAAGTGATGATATTTCTCTCATCTAAAAAACAAACATGAAGCAACCAAAATACCAAAAATCAAGAAATCACTTTTGAGGCTGTTTTGTTCCAAGCACTTACAAAACACTTCTTGTTTTTGTTTGTTTGTTTGTTTTTCCCTCTTTAATTGTAAAACTCATTTAAAGAATTGTCTGTATCAAAGTCTCTAATTCTCCTCCCCCTATTTTTTCTTAAATCCACTCTACTCATCCTCCCCCTACCCCATCACTACACAAAAACATTCTCCATAAAGCCATTAATGGTCCTCATAGTGCTGAATCCCAGGGCACATTCTCACTGCACATCTCCCTTGACTTATCATCAGCATTTGACACAGTAGCTGAGTATTCTCTCTTTAAAACAGGTAAATATCTTGGTTCCCTTAGATTTCTTCTTCATTGGTCATTCTTATCAGTCTCCTTTCATGTTTTATTGTTTTCCTAATGTCTATTGGAGTACTCCACACCTCAGTCCTTGGGTGTTTTCTCTTCTTTATATACATTCACCTACTTAATGATCTCATCCAAGCTCATCACTTTAAATATCAAGTACCTACTGGAATTTCTCAAATATCATATATATATATATATATATATATATATATTCAACCTGGATGTTGCTACCATACTCCACTCTCACATGTTTAAGTATCTACTTAGCTTCTCCACTTGGATATCCAATAGACATCTCAAATTCAAATATCCGAAAATAAAGTTTAATATCCTTGAATTTGAAAACTCCCAAATCCAAGCTTCCACTTGCTTAGGACAAAACTTTGGTGACATCTTTGAGTTCTCTCTTTCTTTTTTTAAATCACTTTCCACAATCCATTTGTCAATAAATATTTTTCACTTTGCTTTCAAAATATGTCTGGAGAATGAGACTTCTCACTATTTCCATTTCTCACACCTTGATCCAAGCTACTGTGCTCTCTTCTTGTAATATGGCAGTAGCCTATAAAGTATTTCCCTGCTCCCCACTCTTGGGCCCAGTCTTAGCTCAGCCCAATCTTCCCTACAAGAAGATTCTAAGAAAAGTATTCAAGCAAATGCAGTTTATTTGGGAGGTGTTCCCCAGAAACACTGTTGAGAAATGGAGAAGTGAGGTGTGAAGGGAAGAAAATTAATTAAACTTATGTCATGAGCAAGATACCACTGGCAGTAATTTGAGCCTAATTAAGAAGGGGCCACCATGGTGATGCTGTGGAACACACATCTCAGAGTTATCCCTGCCAAGGAGTGAGAGAGCCTGGGTATTTATCCACCAACAACCATGAGCCATAGCTTGAGAGTGCTTCTGATTTGTGTTCTATGGCACTGTTAATTGGCTGAGTATGTGGGCAGGTTATGTTCTCATATCCTTTAAGAGAGGGCATAGAGAAAGACTTTATGGAAAAAGTCACAGGAATTGGAAGTCAAGCTGGTGAGTTAAGCACTGAGCAGGGAGTGCTGATAAGAGTGGAGTCAATACAGCATTTGATATATGCCCTTACAGGCTAATTTTAAAGCCAGCAACAGTGACCCTGTAAAACATAAATCAGATCATTCACTTCTCTGCTCGAATCCTTCTAATGGTTTCCCATCTCACTTGGAGAAAACAAAACCTTAAGTCCACTCAATGGTTTGCAAGACCTTATCAGATATTCCATCTGGTCCCCAGCTACATATCTTTTCCCTGCCATTAACTCCTTGCTTTTCCACACATACCCCAGGTATGATTCTACATCAGGGCTTTTGCCATAGCAGTTTCCTTTGTTGGAAATGTTCTTTCCTGGAGTATCTGTATGGGGTTCTCTCTCCCTTCTAAAGATCTTTGCTCAATTGAGAACTTTCCTGACCATCCAATTGTAAAATGAACCCTTCCTTACCAAGCATTTCCTAACCCACCCCCTGCTGTTTTATTTTTTCCACAGCACTTAACTTCATCTAAATTTTGAATATACATATTTTACTTATTGCTTTTGTTCACTGTCTCTCAACTCCCAATAGATATGAGCTCCACAAGGACAGGGATTGTTTCTGTCTTGTTCATTTTTCTATCACCTATCCTTCTAACACAACTGGACATAACTTACCCACAAGGAAAAGACAGAAAAGCCAAAAACCCCAACCATGAGTATGACATTAAATACCATTGAATATCATTACTTAATGAGAGAGCAAATAATCAGGAAAAAAATTAACTTTCTCAATCTTGAACTATGTATGTTATTTTAAAATGTGTTTTTATAAATAGGACAAAGGAAAAATTTATATCCTTCAGAAAATTTTTATTTTATACACTCATACATAGATATTCTCTTTATAAAGCTTAGGGCATACAGTTTATCTCTTTATACAGGCAATCTTAGAGAAGGGGTTCAGGGTACCTTAACCTAATTATGTTTCCAGTTCTTATTTGGCATATCAATAAAACATGGAGAACTCTGAATAATAAAAGATGACTATTGTTCCTAACCCAGTTTTTTTCACATTTTTAAAGTAAAAGAAATATTAAAACCACTTTGATGCAGAACTAAATATGACAGAGATAAAATTTGAGCTGTGTGTGGAGGGCTGGCTATTGCCTCCTGTTCCATTTGTCCCTGCCATGCTTTTGACAGGGTCATATCCAGAAAAAAGTCATTCCTTGAAGATAGTTCAGCTCTTGAACTCAGGCATATATAAGGGAAAGATGATGAAGGCTAGAATTCAGATTGTTCCTTTAGTGGTGGTCTATTACCTCCACAAAAAGTAGACCTCTTGGTTATGGATATTCAGTACTTTCCAATGGGATTTAATTTTGTGACTGAGAAAAAAAGAGGAAGAATGAGTGATAGAAAAGAAACAGATCTATGCAGGTATCAAGTGTCATTTCCTGCATGAATAGCAAAAATAAAAAATTTTAAAAACCTTTATTTTATATAGATTATAAATGATTTTCTTTAAAATGTAATTTATATATTATTTGATCTGAAAAGTTTTTTCTACCCTTCTTCCCAAATCTGAGAGCCTATGAGCTCTCATATAACCTTGAATTTACCTCTACTGTGAGTACAGGAACTTTTGCTTAATTTTTCTAACATTGTTTTATCTCAAGTTCTTTTCTAATATTAGATTCTTAACATTGCTTCTTGAATAAATTCATTATCTGGATCTATGGCAAGAAACATTTCAAACCAATACAGTTATCATATCATAAATCTGAGCAATATAAGTAGATGTTAATAGATGATATTTCTGGCTTGCTTTTCTAGATACTTGCTGTAAAATTTGTTTGTGGATCTAAATAATTTAGAAAAAAACTAAGTCCACCCAAAATTTTCTTGATGTATAGAATATTAAATTAAGCTACAGCTAGGTGGGAGGTGGAATGTAACTATTAGATTTACATAAATTCCTCCTAAGCATTGTATATGGCATTTATAGGTTCATTTATACTCATGAAAAATGAGTTTCGCCTGACTTTTTCTTCTGCTGCTAATAAACCAATGTAGCTAAGCAAGAAAAAGGATAATTTATGTATTGTGTTTACCATTTAATAATATATTTATAAATACACAAAGAATTACCCAAAAATCACTTCATATTTTCCCATTGAAATTAGAATTTTGTCATTAAAATTTACTTTTAGAATTTCATGCACAAGTGTTTTTGAACTGAACGTATGTGCAATTTGTTGTACCTTCTCTAAGCTTTCTATTCTTTGTTGCTAGAATAGTTAGCATGACCTAAACACAAATAGAGAAAAAAAGAACAGCAAAGGTCTAAGTCTGAATGGAATTTTACTAACTGCATCATTGATGAAGCTGCATGGAAATTCTTGGGCTACATGTTCTTCTTTGCCTAAAGCAAAGTAAGACACATAGCACCAAGGAAGACAGAGGAAGTCTAATACAACTGTTCTGTCTGCACCTAACTCCAGATACAAGGAGCTCCAATGACCAAGGGGGAAAAGAAGATGATTATCCTCTAAAATTAGGGAAACCTTACCAAGCATGTCTATCTTAATTGCTATTCTCATCAGCTCAACTCTTTCTATACCCATGCAAGCATGCAATGTGGAGGCAAACAGGAGGGAAATGGGATTCTTATTTAACCAAATGAAAAATTGCAAATAAAGGTAGAACAAGAGAGAAAGAGAGGTGGAATCAATATTTGCTGGATGATTTTATCTTTTTTTAATCTCTTAGGCTCAACTTTATTTCAAGAATTTAAAACTGCAGCTAATTCTATTTGAGTTAGAGTATTTCATAGTTTGTAGAGAAAAGACTTCAATATTAGCCCCAAATGCCCACCTTATAAATTTCTTAAACTTAGATAGGTGCTGTGCTCATAAACTTGACCTTGTAGATTGAATCTGAGAAGGAAGAGTTGCCAGCACTCAAATGGGCAGCAAAGGAAAGTAAAACCTCTCTGGAGTTCACCATTGTGGGGAGGGAAAGGGGTTGGATATCAACTCTCAAATAAAAAATGAATGATCGGGGTGGAGGGAGAAAAGATACATGAGTAAAGAAAAAAATTGGATTGAAGACTCAGAAACAGGATATAGTTTAAAATTATTCTACAAAGCAGATGAAAATCTTGGGAAAATTATTGCTTGAGATTTTCCAAAAGTGGAAGAGGATGGTGGCCTCTCTGGAAAAAACATAAGTACTCATTAATGAGCTAAGACAAAGGCAGAGAACAAAAAATGGATGAATTAAAAATAAAACAGACACATTCTAAAAAAAAAAATCTACATTTTCTTACTCCCCTTCCCCACATTTTATGATTTTGATGGCTTATTTTACACCTTCATGTTTATCTTTTTGCTATTTATTGCAGTTATAATCGCTTTCATAATTTTTTCTGATTAAAAAAAATCTATGTGTTGGCTTATTTAAGTGATCTATCAATACAATTCTTTAATATATTTGCTTTTCCTATTGTGAATTTCCCTTTTCTATAGATTCTTGCTTCTTTTCTATTTAGAGAAAAACTTTCAATATTTCTTTTAGGATAGGCTTAGTATTGCTGTATTAGTTTAGGTTTTTCTGAGAAATTGTTTATCTCTCCTATTCTAAATGATAAGCTTGCTGGGTAGAGTATCCTAAGTTGCAGGTTTTTCCCTTTCTGGACTTTGAATATATCTTACCACTTCTTTCTGGCAAGTCCTAAGTCCTCATCTATTAATTATCATCTTAACTGTAAGTGTATTGAATCCACCAATCAAAAGACACTGGATGAAAATAAAAGTTGCTGGATGAAAAAATAAGACCCAACTATACGTTGTCTCCAGGAGACTCAACTCAATTCTAAAGAAAAACAGAGACACCAAGTGAAGGGATGGAAATGATATTCCAAGCCAATGGTAACCAAACAATAGTGGACATAGCCATACTTGTATCAGACAAAACAGACTGTAAGCCAAAAAAGGTGACAAGAGACAAAGATGGACAGTATGTAATGATAAAGTGGACAATTCACCAGAAAGACATAACAGTTATTAATATATATGCACCTAACATAGGAGCACCAGAATATATAACAATTATTAACAGACCTAAAGGGAGAAATTGAAAGCAACATAATAATATTAGGGGATTTTAACACCCCACATCAATGAATAGATGATCCAGAAAGAAAGTCAACAAGGAAACAGCAGTTGTATATGAAACATTAGACCAGATGGATTTGATAGATTTGTACAGAACATTCCATCCAAATGAAGCAGAATACACATTCTTCTCAAGTGCACATGGAATTTTCTCAAGGATACACCATACAATGGAATACTACTCAGCCATTAAGAAGATGAAATCTTGCCATTGGTGACAACATGGATGGACCTTGGGTGTAATATACTAAATGAAATAAGTCAGAAGGAGAAAGACAAATACCATGTAATTTCACTCATATGTGCACTATAAAAAACAAACAACAACAAAGCCCAAAATAAATAAACAAATCAAACCAAAACAAAACAAACATTCAGATACAAGGAACAGATTAGTGGTTACCAGAGGGGAAGGGTTGGGAGGGAGGGTGAAATGGGTAAAAGGATCAACTGTATGTGATGGATGGAAACTAAATTTTTAGTGGTGTATACAGAAGTAGAAACATAATGTTGGACACATGAAATAGATAATGTTATAAACCAGTGTTACCTCAATAAAAATAAATTTAAAATAAAATAAAAAATAGAACAGTGAAATGAGACTTGAAACTCAAGGGAAGAATTTAAAAACACTCACCAGAGGCACTAGAAACTAGAACCAACACTGAGCTGAGAAATAACCCAGACTTCAGAAGAAAAAGAGAATGAGATAAAACTGTGTAAGGGACGATAATAGCTAGAACAGACACAGGTACAGTTTAAGGATTATATCAACTATTGAAGAAAATTCAGCATTAAGCAAAGTATAAAAATATTTTCTAAACATGAGACTCAAATCAGATGACATAATTTCATACTATTTTAGATAATATGAGTAACTACCAGGGAGGGAAAAAAACATGTTACTTCTCAAAAAGCAAAATATTACATTTGACTAAAATGATTTATTCACAGAACTAAAGTGCAAAGACCTTTGGAAAAATATGTACAGAATCTGATTTTAAAACTTTATAGCTAAATAATTTTATGTCCAATCAATCTTACATTCACTTGCTAAGCTTGCAAAATTACACTCTCTCCCAGGAAAGAGGAATTTGAATCCACAAAATCAATACACATATCAAAATCAAGACATGAACACTGGGGAAAAAAAAGTGTGAGTAACTATAGTTGAATACTAAGACCATTTATATTATACAGTAACAACAAATAATTTGTAAATACTTATACCAAATTCAAAGGAAATGCTGAAAGCTATTATACAAAATACAATTTATAAATTATACAATAAAATTGTATAAAATATATTGCGCCTGCAGTTGCAGACAAGAAGAGTCAAAATTATACTATATGTCATCAGTGGCAAAAATCTGAAATTACTCTATGGATTTTAATTTTGAGAATGGTATAAAAGAACTTGTAAAGAGATATATGGAATCATGAAAAATTATAGGCAGGACAGAGGGAGAAAGAGCAGTAGACACGTTTACTAAAAAATTGATAGACTTAAAAACAACTGTGGTAGAATTAAGTTTGCATGTGTCATTTTCAAAATCACTAAAAATGATTTCAGAAAACAAACAAGAGCAAAAACATAAAGTAAAATTAGAAAAAAAGGACATTTTAAGGATAGAAGTTACATACAATAAAAGAGCATCTAGATTCAGCTAAAATATTTTTACAAAAAGATCTTAAATAATATGCATTTTCATCTTGATTGCTGCAACCAAAGTGAAATTTACAGGTGGAGAAATCAGATGGGTGGGAATGTTTACCTGTGGTAGTGAGTGGCAGAGCCCAGGTTTGTCAGACACCAAATGCCAACCCTTAACCCACTATGCTGTACAGGCATACCTCAAAGATATTGCGGGTTCTGTCCAGACCACTGCAATCAAGCAAATATTGCAATAAAGCCAAGTCACATTATTTTTCAGGTTTCCTAGTGCACATAAAAAATGTATATTTACTCTATACTGTATGTAGTCTATTAAGTGTGCAATAGCATTATGTGTAAAAAATAATGAATATGCCTCCATGTTGGTGTCTGCTGACTGATCAACTTGGTGGTTGCTGAAGGTTGGGCTGACTATGGCAATTTCTTAAAATAAGACAACAAAGAAGTTTGCCTCATTGATTGACTCTTCTTCTCACAAAAGATTTCTTTGCCGCATACAATGCTGTTTGATAGCATTTTACCCACAGTAGAACTTCTTTCAAGGTTGGACTCAATCCTTTCAAACCTTGCCTCTGTTTTATCAACTTAGTTTATGTAATATTCTAAATCCTTTGTTGTCATTTCAACAATCTTCATAGCATCTTCACATAAGTAGATCCCATCCAAAGAAACCATTTTCTTTGCTCATGCATAAGAAGCAACTCTTCATCTGTTCAAGTTTTATCCTGAGATTGCAGCAATTCAGTCATATCTTAAGGCTCCACTTCTAATTCTAGTTATCTTGCTATTTCCACCACATCTGCAGTTACTTCCCCCACTGAAGTCTTGAACCCCTCGAAGTCATCTATGAGGATTGGAATTACCTTCTTCCAAACTCTTGTGATGTTGATATTTTGACCTCTTCCTATGAAATCACGAATGTTCCTAATGGCTTCTAGAATGGTGAATTTTTTACAGAAGGTTTTCAATTTACTTTGCCCAGGTCCCCCAGAGGAATCATCATCTATGTACGGTAGCTTTAGCCTCATGAAATATGTTTCTTAAATAAGACTTAAAAGTCAAAATTACTCCTTGATCCATGGGCTGCAGAAAGAATGCTGTGTTAGCAGGCAGGAAAACAACATGAATCTCCTTGTACATCTTCATCAGAGATCTTGAGTGACCAAGTGCATTCTCATATTTTGAAAGGAATCTTTTTTTCTGAGCAGAAGGTTTCAATATGGGCTTAAAATATTCAGCAAACCATGTCATAAGCAGGTGTGATGTCATCCCGGATTTTTAGTTCCATTTACAGAGCACAGGCAGAGTAGATTTAGCCTAATTCTTAAGGGTCCTAGAATTTTCAAATACTAAATGAGCATTGGCTTCAACTCCAAGTGACCACTTGCATTAGCCCCTAAGAAGAGTCAGCCTATCATTTGAAGCCAGGCATTGACTTCTCTTTAGCTATGAAAGTCCTAGATGGCATCTTTTTCCAATAGATGTTTCATCTACATTGAAAATCTATTGTTTAGTGTAGCCACCTTCATTCATTATCTTAACTAGACCTTCTGGATAACTTTCTGCAGCTTCTACATCAGCACTTGCTGCTTCACTTCGTACTTTTACATTATGGAGTCGCTTCTTTCCTTAAACTTCATGAACCAACCTCTGGTAGCTTCAAATTTCTTCTGCAGCTTCCTCACCTCTCTCAGCCTTCATAGAATTGAAGAGGGTTAGGTCTTGCTCTAGATTAGGCCTTGACTTAAGGGGAATGTTGTGGCTGGTTTGATCTTCTATCCAGATGCTAAAACTTTCTCCATATCAGCAAAAAGGTTGTTTCACTTTCTTATCATTCCTAGGTTCACTGGAGCAGCACTTTGAATTTCCTTCAAGAGGTTTCCATTTGCACTCACAGCTTGGATAACAGTTTGGCACAAGAGGCTTAACTCTTGGCTTATCTCTGCTTTCAACACACCTTCCTCACTAAGCTTAATCATTTCTAACTTTTGATTTAAAGTGAGAGACGTGCATCTCTTCATTTCACTTGAACACTTAGAGGATGTTGTAAAGTTATTAACTGGCCTAATTTCAATATTTTTGTGTCTCAGGGAATAGGGAGGCCCAAGGAGAGGGAGAAAGATGGGGGATTGGCCTGTCGGTAAACAGTAAGAACATGCATATTTATTATGTTTACCATCTTACATGCGTGTGGTTCCTGGCACCCCCAAATAATTACAATAGTACATTAAAGATCACTGATCACAGATCACCATAAAATATAATAATAATAAAAAAGTTTAAAATATTGTGAGAATTACCAAAATGTGACACAGAATACAAATTGTACAAGTGCTGTTGGAAAAATGGTGCTGATAGACTTGCTCAATGCGGGGTTGTCACAAACTTTCAATTAAAAAAAAATATAATATCTGAGAAGTTAATAAAGCAAAGTGCAGTAAAACAAGGTACCCCTGTACTCGTTCACATTCATAGCACAAAATGTAGATTTTTTAAATGTAATCATTCAAGCCCCAAGCACATTGACAGTATGCAGTGAATAGTGTTTTGATGGATTTAGATTTCTGACAGACTGATTAAATCCTTCCCTTATGAATTTTTCATTTCATTCACACAAACAGGGGAGAAACCTGGAATTTTATTATAATATTTTTCTGACATCATCGATTACAGTGAATATTTTGTTTCCTAGCTTTAAATTATCCTCAGATTACCTCTTTTTGTTAATTTTTTTCAAAATAAAACAAACGTAATTATTTTAAAGTTTACATAAGAGATATTGAACACTGTTATCCTTAAATGGATAACTGTATTTTGTATTTACTTTCCCATTGCTTTTTTTGATAGATAAAATGTAATACTAGAAAAATCAGTTTAGTACATGAATTTGAATATGTTTGCTGAGGTGAATAAATTAGAAGAAAGGAGATAAAGACTAAAAAAATAAAAGTATTAAAGAATTAGAGAAAACAAAGTCATGAATCAATTTTTCCCAGCAAGCACCTACATTATCCAAGATATAAGGCCACTGTTTACATTCCTGAAAGTATTCAATCCTTTCCTTTCTAAACATCTTTATTAGTCTCCAAATTTTCAAGAAGGTGACCATCCCTAATTCTGTGATACGTTGCATTAAAAAAATAGTCAAACCTACACTATCCTCATTCCTAAAATTAGAAATTTGAGCTAGATGGTAATCAAGGGGAATTCTTCCTCAAAATTTTTAGTGGACATTTGTGCTTTTTGTCATCCAGCATCCATTACTCTTTCTCCTGTTGGTAGTAACCTGATTTTTCTTTAGCAGACCTCCCCCCTGCCCAAAGCTCCTGCTCTTCATATAAGTGCATCCAGTGGCATTGGTCCTGTTCCTGGGAGTAGGCATGAGGTTTAGAGCTGGCCAATCAGAACATCATGTCAATTTGATTATGATAGTTATGGATGGCAGTCTGACCCAAGCAAAGTTAACAATGTTCAATTTAAATAAATCCTGGGATTTAGGCTGGAGCAACCAGAAAAAGAGGAGGACTCTTTTCCACTAGAGTTGATCCTAGTGTGTCACAGGAACTTTGAAAACCAATGGAGAAGAGAGAAGAGTCTGGAGTTGGAAACAGAACAGATCCTGATGGCAGCATTGGGACCTCTGGATCCATGTATCTGTGAAATGCATCCTGGACTTTTCAGTTCCCCGAACCAATAACTCCCCCACCCCAATACAACACACACACACACACACACACACACACACACACACACACACACACACACGTATTTCTTGTTTGTTAGCTGGTTTTCTGGGTTGTGTCACGTGCAGCAGAGAAAATCCTGGATAATGTAATAGTTATCAGACCCTGATTCCACAGTGCTCTTTCCTGATTCATTATCAGAATGCAGTGAGGAAAGTCAGAAGATAGCAGAGCAAAGCAGTGGTGCTTAGAGCACTAGTGGGTGCTAAGATAATTATGGATCAGGTTTGGAATCATGGTTGGGGTTAGAGGCAGGAATTGGGTTAATATTAGAGGTAGAGATAGGTTTGGGGTTAATGTTAGGGTTCGAATTAGAGATAGTTCTAGGATTAATTTTAAGGTTCAGGTATAAGAATTGGGTTTGGGTTTAGTTTTACAGTTGGTTTTCAGGTCAGAATCAGAGTTAGTTGTGGAGTTATTGTTAGATTAGCTTAGAGGTAGGATTGTTGACTGTGTGAGGTTAGGGTTCTAGGAAAGATCAGGTGCATTGGTCATGTTACAGTGTGGTTAGGTGTAAAGGTAGATTTGAAGTTCCTGAGGGAACAGCATACTCCTTGACCTGTTTAGTCAGGGCTTCCTGGAGGACAACCCAGGCTACATGCTTGTGTATCATCTTCATCCTCTGCATAAACTTAGATAAGACCAATCTCTGACCAGTGTAAACTATGTCAGAAAATAAAGGTAGTCAGAGCTTCTCACTTTTGTCTCCTTTTTTTTGTTAACTTTCATTTTCTCTCTCCTTTCTCCTTCTCACTGCCTGTATGATGAGGGTTTGGATTTTAAACTTCCTGTTTTAATTAGTACTTTGCAGTCCAACCATCCAAATCTAATGAATGTAAACAAAATAAAGTTCATGTACCTGAGAAGGAGTCATCTAATTAGGTCTATGGAGTTCAACAAATATCATTAGGGTTCTTTCCATCTCTTGGTCTCTACCTGTAGAAGCTGGTCTAATTCTGCTCTATAAATGATTTTCTTCTATGTGGCCAAGGAAAGAGCTTAGGCATCTCTAGGTCTAATCATCCCTAGTGGCAAAATCTTAGATTAAAAAAGTTCATTTATCTCCCATAAGTGATATGTAAAAATTCAACAGAAAAACTGATTATTTCCATTTGGATCAAATTATTATCCTTTTGCCAAGCATGGTGGTTAGGGAATGGGGAATGACTGGCCCTTCTGTCTCTGATCCTGCGGAGCGGGGATACTTTGATTAGCAGGTTCTTCCCTCTCCCAATCATATTTACATGGAGTGGGAAAGAATGTTTCCTAAAGGTAGAGCTAGTGCTGATACGGAAAGAAGAAAAGTTCCTTCTGGGGAGACAAAAAGCAACAGCTGTCTATTACAGATCTCTATGCTGTAGTGAAATTTTAAATTCTTGACATTTTCCGCATTGTTGAGATATAGAGGATTATGTTTTTTGGGTTTTTTTTTGTTTTTTTTTTTTTGCGGTACGCGGACCTCTCACTTGTTGTGGCCTCTCCCGTTGCGGAGCACAGGCTCCGGACGCACAGGCTCAGCGGCCATGGCTCACGGGCCCAGCTGCTCCACGGCATGTGGGATTTTCCCAGACCGGGGCACGAATCCGTGTTCCCTGCATCGGCAAGTGGACTCCCAACCACTGCGCCCCAGGGAAGCCCTGTTTCTTTTTATCTTCTGTTTTTTTTACCATGCCTATTTCAGCTACCCTAATTCTCTCTGATTTTTTTTTAACTTTTTATTTTATTTTGGAGTATAGTTGATTTACAGTGTTGTGGTATATATGTATAGTTTATATTCTTGATATCAATCATAGACAACATATACATTATGAATATCTTCTGGTGAGTGGCTTCTATTTTGCTTTTTGTTTTTTTTGGCTGCACCATGTGGCATGTGGGATCTTAGTTCCCTGACCAGGAATCAAATTGGTATCCCCTGCATTGGAAGTGCAGAGTCTTAACCACTGGACCACCAGGAAAGTCCCTCTCTGATTTAAATTTAAGCCATTTCCTCTGGTTTTATCTTCCTTGTGTACCTAGAACAACTTGATACAGCACTTGCCTCATGATCCCATCACCTAAATACATTTCCAAAGTTTTAATTCAGTCTTCAAGTAATTTTGGTATGCTTTTCCTTTCACTATATTATTTTGGGTTTTGTGTGTGTGTGATGTTTCCCTTCCTGAGGTGTCTCATATTGTGATGTTTCTGTCTTTTAAAAGTCAGTATCCTATTGATATTTCATTTTATCTTCAATTACTATCTCTGTTCTATATTGTTATTGGGTATCTTCTCCATTCATTCTTCTCTTCCTGCCCTTTATTCTGAAAGTTAATCACTTCATAAATATCATTTCCACACTGTTTTTAGTAAAAATTTGTTGGAAAACATGACTAGAGGTAACAATGTGTCTGCATTATTAGATTTTTAAATATTTTATATGAATCACTCCATGTTTATTTTTTCTAATTTTATCTTCCCATATGATTATACTTTCATTAAAAGCCATATTTTTTGTTTTACAGAGATCCAAGAGGCCAAAATCTCTTTCATTAAAAAAGCACAAGATTCGTGATAAAGAACTGTCATTAATATCTCATTGTTTTGGGTCCCAATAGTCATACTTCCAGCCCACTCAGTGACAAAGATACATAATTAAATACCAAACTTACAGAAATGGAATATTGGGAAGCTGAACAGAACAGAACAGAATCTCCCAAAGTAAATCTCGTCTCTTTCTATGACTTTGTTCATCGTGTTTATTATAAAATTAGACTTTAATATTAATATTTTAAGCCCTATAGTGTTCATAGTGAAGTAGGAATAACACATAATTAGAGGATAGTTACCATCTCAGATATATTTTCTGATTTGAAATTTGAAAAGAATGCCCATATTTAATTATGTATCAAATCGTTTTCAAAATTCCACTAAATGATCAGGATTTCCTGCTGACAAAACAGATTATAATATAAAAACATATGTTTAAAATCAATTCTACTTCTTTTACTATTGTTGTTCAATAATGAAGCTTTAGTCCCTTTTGAAGGGAGGTCACTTAATTACTCAGCAACATAAAATATTTTCTCCTATTAGAATTTCAAAACAATGAATTGCAAATAAATGATGTTTCCAATAATACCATACGCATGCTAAAGCTATTGCAAATAAGTAAAACTCAAACATTTAAGCTAGCTATAAAAACTTCCATTCTAAGATTTGTAAAATTCTACTCCTGTTCCTAATAATGTTAAGTTAATAATGCAAATGTAAGAGATACTGTCCTTTTAACTCAACTATCTAGGGCCATGGAAAATAAAGAGGATTTAGACAAATGAAGCAAAAACGTACTTAGGGCACTCGTTTTAAATCTGTTATGAAAAAAAAAAAACTTTGGTGCTACAGAGGCAGATAACCAACTTGAGAATTTTTGCCCATTTATGTCCCATTGCTGAAGTGTTAACCAGTTGAGAACCAGCCTTAAGGCAGGAACAGAGGAGGAAAGGACACGCAGAGGTCAGAAGACCAATGGCATTAACTTATCCATTAAGGGAATTAACTCTGTAGTACTGGAGTCTGACATTGATAAAATTAGTGATGCTAATGCTGAAGGATTTATTTTTAAAGATCAATTTAAAAGAAAGTAATAATAAAACAATCAAACTATTATATTGGATGAGAACTTTGGAGGTAATGATACTTTAACCAAGTCTCATAGGTAAGCAGGAGGATGGGTTGGGGGCAATGGGAATTCCTCTGTAAACTGTGGTTTGCCAGAGAGGTGAAAAACCCTAAGGTTTGCTACTTTGAGTAGAAGGCAACACAGTTTCTCAAGGAACAAGACCTTTTTTGTGATTCTGAGGATACAAAAACCTGAAGTTAGCAAAAATTTAGTTTGTTTTTGCCCTCCCTGCCTCTATAGCAGTTTTTGCTTCATCTTTTGTCCTTCTTGTTATTCACTGCCAGATGCACCAACCTCCTGTGTTTATGTTTCCATTAAGCTAATTTTGTACACATATTTTATATGCAGTACACTGTTCATATCTCTTTAATAGTAGACACCAAATGGCCTTTTTCTTCCATACATTGTATTTCTACTCTTCCTGGGAGACTAGTAACTCCTTGAGGACAACAATGATATCTTTTTCATCTTTGGTTTTCTAGTGTCAAGAAGAATGCCTGCCAATAAATATATGTTCAATAATCATTTAATGAATGAATGAATGAATGTTCTCCCATTACTCAGATTTAATTCATACCCATTCAACAGTAGCTTACCACACAAACTAGATCTCTGGAGAATATCAGGATCCAGGCTGCATAATTCTGACCTTCTCTCTCAAGAAAATGGTACTCTGTGAACTTCCAAAGGAATCAGTCCCTACCTCCTTGCAATCATTATCCGGAAACCTTCAGTAACTTTTCTTCACTCCTTAAACTGAGCACAGATCATGTTTTCTTACAATCACACGATGCTAAAAGTAGAACTCTAAGCACTTAACTAAAATGTTGAATAGAAAAATAAGCATAAGAACTACAGCATATATCCTGTCCCTGTTTATATTCAGGGTACGGAAAGTAGTTAGAGATTGACTGCAAAAGAGGAAGACAGTCAGATTTAATAACAACTGAGTTTTAAAAGTTTTATCAATCAATACTTATCTTACATATCAATATTCTAAGTAAACACAGAATAATAACTTGCAGGATCCAGTTGCAGGAAAGTTAAAGATAATGGCTTTCTTAATAAAAGACAAGATTGATTCTAAATATTTTTCTTGAAATGAAAATGGATGCTTTAAATTTGAGTTGATTGAATTGAATATAAAGAAGACTCAAATTATCTACAACTAATGCCACTAATAACTCCTTAAAACACACGTGAGTCAACACAGTTTTTTTGTGTATATATACAACATGTATGCAATGTATAGGAAGAGAATTAGACTTACATATTCCAAATCTGAATTACTGTAGTCCAAAATAAAAATGTCTCTTCTCTAACCTGCTATAGACAAATATATCTCATGTCTCATAAATCTTTTGCAGTATTTTTGTAACACCTACTCTTTGGAGTTAGAATATTTGCAAACTCCAGTATATTGAAGAAAAGAGTAGGTAACCATCTGTCTGCAGTGATTAGACAGAGCTTGCTAGTGTCTTATTACTTCCTCCTTGTTTCCATATAGAGGATTAAAGATATTTCAGTGAAAATTTGCATTTCTAAAATCTTAGTGTGGACAAGTCCTTCGAGGACAGTTTTTAATTCCTTGTCTTAATCCATATCTTTTCAGTGTTTCCATACCTTCAATATTATTGCTGAAAAGTTTTTTATGTTTTTAGAATGTCACATAACCTTAGTATCTATTCTGTGACCAATAACTCCTGACATTTAAAATGTAATAAATCAGCACCACAATATCTAAATCAGAGGCTGACCTTCACATGCTTTTGTGTGGTCAAACACCTTTTATTTTCATAGCAGCCATCCAATTCTCTCCATGACATCGATTAACCACATTTGTTTAATGGTTTAAGGAATACATGGTAAAAGGAAGTAAATTTTGTTTTAATCCTGAAACAATGACTTCATATAGAAAATCATAAATTAGAAAATATAGAAAAAGCCTTTGCACTATTAATTCTATTTTTGTCTAGAATTTTTCTGTCTTTGCAGTATTAATTCTAAATGCAGTGAATTCTGCTTATCATGCCAGACTTCTGAAATGTCCTTTTCTGGTAAAGTTGTATAACAATGAGTATATACTGGCTCCAACAATAATAAACTGAGGCACAGTGCACACCGACGCCTTGGCTTAAAATATTATAACGAAGTACTACTTCAACGTTATCGCTGAGAGAAGTCTTGGGGCTTCCACACATTTATCCCTTCCTTTTTCTCCTTTAACTCCTCCTCTTGGTCTTTTTGCTGCATTTTCTTGTTTTCCTGCTTGATCCCATTTGAAAGCAGGTCTTTTAATTTTCTCTCCTCTGATAGCTCTTTACTGACACAATTGAATTTGTGTCAAATGTAAAAGCACCAGGTTTTCATTTTGGTCTCCAAAAATAGGAGGTCTCAAATAATAAGTGGCTCAGCTTTACTTTTCCTATAGCAGGAATTCTCATATTAAGTGTAGTGGGGCCCTATTTAAAATGTAGATTCTAGAGACAACACCACTGAAATTCTGACTCAGTAAGTCATGCATGCGCACTGAAATCAAAATTTTTACCATGTCCCCCAGCTTTTTGTTTTCATTTTTGTTTCTAACACACAGTTCAAGGTGATCTTTTTCAAGATTTAAGGAAATATAGCTGTGATGTTTTCATACAGTAAAAAAATCTGTAAGAAATAACTTTTTATTCACTGTGAAGTTTCTCCTACAGTCTTTCATATCTGTGGGGAATATGTTAAAATATATGGACATAAAAGATGATATTGCTTATAGAACTCAGGTTTATTTCACCTGGCTTGACTTTTTACTTAAACTCTTGACTGCATATTCAAATGTTCACAGTACACCTACAAATACTATCTCACATTTAGACTGTCTGACATCAAACTTTTGATTCTCTCTCCTTCCCTACATCTAACTAACCTGCACCTCCCCCAGGATCCTGTATCTCAATAAATGGCCCCACCACCCTTCTACCTGGCATGAAAATGTTGACTCCCTTCTTTTTCTCACACCCATATGCAATCCATCAATAAATCCTCTTGGTTCTACTGTCAAAATATATCCTCAATATCACCATTAGAATATAAACTTCCTAAAAGAAAAAGCCTTGTTTATTTTGTTTGCTGCTATAAGCACACAATAAATATTTTTGAAACAATGAATTTATTCAGTGTTGCATAAAAGGTCTCTCCATTTGATGTACCCATTAAGAAATTTACATTCCCTTATAAAATTTAAATTATTCCAGAAGTCTAAGTAATTCCCACATAAACTGTATACATTGTTTGCAGTCACAAAGAAAAAAATCTCTCAGAGTAGCGAACTAATTGTGAGTGGCATGTGAGAGAACCAGCCCTACTTCCTACTGGATAGCTGCATACGTATATTCCTCTAACAATGCAAACTCAACTTGCCTTGGCAGAATTCATCATGACCTCTCTACTCACAATGCTTGATTTTCTTTCTATATGGTCTGTCCATCTTAAGAAAAATACAAATAACGCAATAATTGTACTTTCTTTGGCCAAAAACTTGTATTAATCAGAAGATTCTTTTCTGTTCCTATCCATTTCCCACATCTGATGAGTAGTCTATTTCCAGAATGTCTCATATTTTTTTTCATATTTGATTTCACTGTGCTGTTTTTACCCTCATAATCACTTTCCTGAAGAGTCTCAACAGGCTTCCCAGTGTCTGGTCTCATAAATTCAACCCATTCTCACCATTGCCCCAGATTCATCTTCCTCTGGGAAGCTCTGATCCATCAGAACTCATTTTAAGATAACTCCAGGGATTTCAAACTTTTAAAATCCAATCCACCATGACATAAAATACAGGTGAGACTTGGCAAATACCCACAAAAAAAGTAGCCCATGAAAGCAATGCAAAGCATCAAAAAAGATTACTTGAGGTCTCTATTCCTTGAAATTTCAAAAAAAAATGTTCACAAAAGCCTATGTTTTACTGGAGTTCCCTGAATGATATTTTCAGCATAGCTATGTATATCTGAGAGCAATCATAAATGTACTACTTCATCAACTTGGGTGTAATTTCTTTTCATCCTTTGGAACTTTTCAAAATTATACTCACATGTCAACAAAACCACAAATGCTACGTCCTCAGGGAAAGAGTGCTTCCTACCCCCAATCAAATCCAACTTTTATGTTTCTATGTTCTAATACTTAGCATACACCTCTCCAATAACCCTCATGCTATAGAGTATTGTTGACATGTCAGTCTCTCTCCCAAGATTAGAAATTCCTTGTAGGTAAGGACCATGCCCCCTTCACTCTGTATTTCCTCCACAGAATGTAATAGAACAGATTACATGTTGTGGGTGCTCAATAAATATTTGCTGAATGAAATAAGAAAAGGAAATAGCTCCAAATTAGATAAGCCCTAGAAAACCAGTGTGTTGGTTCAGGCTGCTTTATTTTTTTGTGTGCCTTTTTCTGCTATAGTTGGACCGAGCCCTCTGCTTCTCTATGCTGCCTTTAGCTCCATTTGGATGATAAAAATATATTTCCATGACTTCAAATTTCTACATATACTGTCACTGTTGCTGATGGTGACTCAGCACTCAGAGAAGTCTTATAAACTCCTATTTACCAGAAGAGAAAATCCACGCCCAGAGAAAATCTTGACTCTTGCTGCCACCCCTCTGATCTCTGTGGCCAGGTACCTATGATGAGTTTTAGTGATTAGTCATTGAAACTCAAGTCCATTTCAGTTGAGTTTACCAAAAAAAACTATGCATGAGAATTTGTTTTTCTTAAATTACACACCTTTTTTTAAACTTGCTATGCACACTAGCATGGATAAACTAGCAATGGAAGAATAGAAATGGAGAACATTATATTTACTTACAGTTCAGGAAGGGAGAGGTCAAGTGATAACATGTAAATCTATTCAAACCCCTAACACAATAACAGCTCTCTAGTACTAAATTCCACTACCTGGGAAAAGGAGTGAATAATAGCCCTATCACACAGGTTGTTATAGGAGCTATTTAGACGGTGGATGACAAATACTGCTCTTGAGGAGTAAGGTAATTATGGAAATATAACAACTCCCAAAAAGCCTAACATGTAAATTCTAATGTAATTCAGTTGATTCACGATAATGAGAAATATTGATAATATTCTTTTAACTGGTTACATGTCTGCTAGAATTAGCAATGCCTCCCATCTCTGGGCAAGACTGTACTTTTATTTTTCAAAAATTTATAATTTGATTGATAGTTCAGGAAATTGAGGACCAGAATTAGTCAATATGTTTATTGTTTCTCTTATTCCCCATTAAAAGAAGTGTCTAGAACTCTCCAATTATTACCAACATTGCTCTTGGGCTCCACCTGAAAATATATTTTTTTCAATTATCTGCACAGTATTTTGTCACTGGCAGTGGGGAAAAATGACAAAGGATTCCTAAAGCTGAGACTCTGTGGCATTCCTGAATCATACTGGGCACATGTGGAGATATGTTTCGCCCTTTTATTTTTGCAGAAAGTATGGGGTCGTGATAAAATTCAGTCTCAGCTCTCTTATCCCATCTGGGACACAAATGGTCAAATATTTCCTTAGACATCTATAAAAACATAGAAAACAACTAAGAATCACTTTGAAACAAAGAAGGCTTAAGTAAGAGTTTTATACATTATATGTTCTCAGTAATTTCAGGAATATAGCATGTTATTTGGAAGCATATCTACGTAACTTCCTTGAAGAAAAAAAATAGCTGCCACAGTTTGTAAATCTCATTTGCTCTTCAAGAGAAGAGCAAAATAGTTTCCTGGTAAAGTCAAGGGGATTACAGTGCTGAGGAGAGATTTTACAAATGGTCTCCCATAATCATTACTTTAGTGACTATATATTTATTTTAATGTGTGTGTTGTTTAAGATATTGAAAAAAGTTATCACAAACATGATTCAAATTATTGAGGTTTTATTTTAAGATTTTATATAGAAGAAATTTAAAGCCTACAAATGCCTAATTTAAAAAATGTGCTTATATCTAAAGTATTCCTCCTGGTGGAAATCTAACACTTAAATTTATTTAGTAGCAAAACATTGCTGTAAGCCCGGCACTGTTCTAGAAGCTGAGGATGCACCTGCAAAAACAAAAAATAAAGGAACTACTGTCTTGGAACTTATATGTTACTTAAGGGAGACAGTAGTAAAATTAAAAAACAAACCAACAATATAATTTCTAATAGTAATAAGTTCTATGAGAGAAACAAAATGGGCTGCTAACATAGAGGGTAGAGATTCAGACTGGCCTCCTCAGAGACTGTCTCTGAATATGTGACAATGTGAGCTGAGCAGGAACCAGCCAGGAGAGGGCCAGAGGGGATTAGAGAGTGTGAAGATGCTAAAGCAGGAATATATTCAGTCTGTTTGAAGAATATAGATTTTGCTACAAAGATCAATCACCTAAGGGGTGCTCCTTCTTACATGGATGTTAATTCAAGGACATCCTCATCTCTAGTGTATTTATCATTTTGGCTTTCCTAAAGTCTAGTTCATTCACTCAGGGAATAGTTGAAAATATCTCTTGACTTTGGGAAAGTCAAGGCCTTATATCCAGTTTCTTTTTCGGCATTTTTAAAGTTTGGAAGGTAGCTTCTTAATCCTGCATGAAAAGCTAGTGTGCATTAAAATCATATTATTCAGGTAATGCAATCTCCAAAATGTGTGTGTGTGTGTGCATGAGTGTGCACATGTTTTTATTTATGTGTTTTTAACTTCTTAAATCCTTATTTTCCCCTTTTCCACTGAGATAGTTTGGCTTCCTGTCAGTGACCGATTGCAATGTTCATTATGCCTGGGGAAGAAAAACACATAAATTTATGAACTAGGATGATCTTACTGACTTTCAGGAATCTATGAGTCACCATCACCATCTCTGATGATTTCAAAGAACAAAGCTTTCTAGGCTTCCCTGTGGCTGAAATATAAATCAAGCCCCAGCACATAAATGTCCCAACAATTATGAAGTTCTTTTCCTGTACCAGCTGGTGAGATTTGTTAATGTATTTGTTTTTCAGCTTTCTAAACTTGGGGAATTTTTGTATTAAGTATTCTAATTGGAGAGATTAAGTTTTAGCTATTTTTTTCACAATGAAATGTTGACTCAGTTTCACCCAATGACAAAATGGCTTCATAAGCACATAACCACATCTCTCTACTTCTGTCCCAGAAAGATTAGCACAATCTACACATTTTAAGAAAGACAAGTTGGCCTCAAAATGGTATTTATAAGCAATATGGTTCTCTACTGAAGTATATGACGCATCAAATTTATTCTGAATTTATGAAATTAATTACTATAGACAGTGGTTTTCTGACCCCAATTATGATTTTATAATAATAAAATCAACCACATGGTTGTAAACCATGTGCTTTATAAATTCATCTTAGTGTCACCAAGTAGGAATAAAAACTCACTGAAAATCTAGAAAAGGACATTACAATTTTTCAGCAGTGCTGTATTCCCCTTGTGAGTTAGGAATAGCAAACAAAAGTTTTTAAAGTAACCACAGTTTTAGAAATTTTGATGCATTACCATGTGAACTTGCAGATACATGCTTATGGTAATTCCCTAAAGGCTGACCTGGGGTCAATGTAATACCTTCAATTATTATTGGAATGATAAAACTGCCATATAAGATAAATTTTCAAATGAGCATATTTAGAAGCTTGCAGGAAATCTGGAGTAGAAATTTGGGGATTTAGTTGGAAAATATGAAAAAATTTCCATAAGATCTCAAATTTGTCATCTTTTGGGTTTTAGTGTGAGGCCAAAATATGATCTAGTTTCAAGTGATGGATGGCTAGGAGCATAGTGACCCATTGAAACCCCAAAAATAGGTTAATACAAAAACAATTTTAGTGAAAAACTATATAGAATATTGGAAAATATTAATAGAGCTATGACAGAGACTAGGTGCATCTTTCAGAAAAGAAATATGAAAAAACATTTTAAAGAGAAATTTCTTCTCAAATTTAATTATTCAGCAAAGCAAACACAGTAACACTTTTTCCTATATTTTAATCTTCTTTCTTTCACTTCTTTTCTTTATTTCTTTGTTTTCATTTTCTCACTTTCTCCTTTTCTCCCTCATGCAGCACGTGGAAAGCCTCCTAGAAGAATTTTGATTGCCTTTTCTTATCAGTTTTTTTTCATGAAAGTAGGCTTGATTAAGTGAGCCCCAAACAGGGCACAAACTCCAGTGTGAAAACCGTCCTGAGTCTCCCAATGACAGCACGCTCCTTAAAGTCTTAGAAGGGCTCCCTTTCAGCTGCAGTGTCAGAGCCAGCTAAGACCCTATCTAATGCCTCAGTTCCATCCCTAGACTGTCCTCTTCTGCACTTACCCAATTGCTTAACATTCTCTGCATGGCCTATGCTATTTCACGCCTCTTTGATTTTGCTCTAGTTGTTTCCTCTGCCTAGAACACCTTGCTCTATTTTCCTCACCTGTGTGACTTGCATTCATGCATTAAAACTCCATTTAGGAGTCATCTTCTCCTGAATCTCTCTCTAATCCCCTCAATGGAACTAAGTGTCCTTATATGCTTCCACTACATCTTATAACTCATCTATCAGAGTATTTGACATATTATATTGAAATTATCTGTTATGTTTGTCTCTTCACCTAAAGTATAGGTTCCTTGGTTTCCATTATCTTTGTTCCCTGGATTCTTATTCCAGTAATTGGCACAAACTCTTCCAATATTATAAGTTACTTCTATTAGCAGAGATCCAAAGTGTGAAATGGAAATATCTATCAGATTATCTTAGTCTTATGCCATTAAATGCTTGATTCCTCTAAATTCCCTTGTTCTGAGACTATGGTAGTTAAAAATACTTTTAACTATTGTCTGATTCCTGTGACAGAGACAGTGTTCCCTTATACTTTCCAACCCCACTTGTAGTTAAGCTGATACAATGAGATTGGTTTTGGTCAAATGATTATGGGCATGACAGACATGTGTTGCTTTTTGACAAAGGTAGTTAAGAGCCAGTATATATTTCCCAGTTCACTCCTCTCCAGCCATGACAACGTTAGAGGCTGTAAAATGACTTATCCTCAAATTGAAAAAAAATAAAACAACAAACATTTATCTCATCACTTCTAAATCCTCCTCAGGAACTGCGAGAAACTTAACTAGATAATTCTGTCTCAGAGCCTGTCATTAAGTCAAGCTGGTGGGGGCAGGGGAGGGTGCTGTTGGCATCATATCAAGACTCTTTCTGGCCAAAGGATTTGCTTCTAAGATCACACATGTGGTTGTTAGCAGGCTACATTTCCTCTATGGTGGTAGGCTGGATATTTTAATTCCTCACCATGTGGGTTGCTCTCAACAAGGAAACTTACTTTCTCCAGAGCAAGAAATCCAAGAGCAAGAGAGTGGGAACTCAAGGCAGAAGCTGTAATCTTTTATAATATAATTTTGAAAGTAACATACTATCACTTCTGCTATATGTTACTGTATGCTGCTATAGACCACTTCTGGTATGATATGGAAAGGAACTAAATAGGGTGTGAATACCAGGCAGTGGGGGACACTGAGACCCATCGTGGAGGCTTGTTTCACAGAGGCTGCATGTTGAGGTGGTCCATGAACAGAAAGGACATCTGGACCTTGAGATACAACGGACTCTCCAACCCACATTAGATGTCAATTAGATGTCAAATAGACAAGAAATAAACTTCTGTGTTGCTAAGCCAATGAACATTTAGGGTTTATTTGCCACTATAGCACAGCCTACCTTTTCAGAACAATAAAGCTCTTCACATAGTTATGTCTACAGAAAGAGACAGTGAAGATTGAAAGAGCTTCAAGTGTTCTGTGACTTTTAAGATTAACTTCTTGGGGGATTCAAGATGGTGGTGGAATATGAGGACATGGAGTTCATCTCTCTCCATGCATGCATCAGGAATACATCTATAGATGCAACAATTCTCACAGAAGACTGGCTGAAAACAAGCTGAAGACCTTGGACACCGGAAAGAACTGTAAAGATCCCTGCATAACTGGGTAGGATGGAAAAAAGAAGGGAGAAGGAGGAGGAAAGGAAGCAGGACAGGACAGGGCAGGGGAGCTAAAGTAGAGGAGAGATTCCCGAATTCGGGGAAACTCCCTCTCTGACGGGGGAATCGATTGGGACAGAAGGGAAGCATTTGAGGCTGTCAGAAGAGGGTGAAGCAGCAAATTGGTAGCAGATGGGAAAGAGTGAGAAATACACCGACCGTCTGTACTGTGGCTCTCTGTGCCCTGGACTGGGATGTGTGTTCACAGTTATGCAAGGGGGCTGGGAGCTGGAGTGTGGGGATTGGGGAACAGGCCAGGAGTGAGAACTGCTGTTGGTCAATCAATTAGAGAAAGAAGAACAAAAAAAGCCCAAAGTTAACAGAAGGAAGAAAATTATAAAGATCGGATAAGAAATAAATGAAAAAGAAATGAATGAAACAATAGCAAAGATCAATAAAACTAAAAGATGGTTCTTTAAGGAGATAAACAAAAATGATAAACCATTACCCAGACTCATCAGGAAAAAAAGGGAGAAGACTCAACTCAAGAGGATTAGAAAGGAAAAAGGAGAAGTAATAACTGATACTGCAGAAATTCAAAGGATCATGAGAGACTACTACAAGCAACTATATGACAATAAATGGGCAACCTGGAAGAAATGGACAAATTCTTAGAAATGCACAACCTTCCAAGACTGAACCATGAAGAAAGAGAAAATATAAACAGACCAATCACAAACACTGAAATTGAAACTGTGATTAAAAATCTTCCAACAAACAAAAGCCCAGGATCATATGGCTTCACAGGAGAATTCTATCAAACATTTAGAGAAGAGTTAACACCCATTCTTCTCAAACTCTTCCAAAGTGTATCAGAGGGAGGAACACACTGAAACTCTTTCTACAAGACCACTATCACCCTGATATCAAAACCAGAAAAAAGGTATCACAAAAAAAGAAAATTACAGGCCAGTGTCACTGATGAACATAGATGCAAAAATCCTCAACAAAATATTAGCAAACAGAATCCAACAGCACATTAAAAGGATCATACCCCACGATCAAGTGTGGTTTATCCCAGGAATGCAAGGTTTCTTCAATATACACATATCAATCAATGTGATACACCGCATTGACAAGTTGAAGAATAAAAATCATACGATCATCTCAACAGATGCAGAAAAAACTTTTGACAAAACTGAACACCTATTTTTGATAAAAACTCTCCAGAAAGTGCACATACAGGGAACCTATATCAACGTAATAAAGGCCATATAAGACAAACCCAGAGCCAACATCATTCTCAATGGTTAAAAACTGAAACCATTTCCTCTAAGATCAGGAAAAAGACAAGGTTGCCCACACTCACCACTGTTATTCAACATAGTTTTGGAAGTTTTAGCTACAGCAGTCAAAGAAGAAAAAGAAATAAAAGGAATTGAAATTGGAAAAGAAGAAGTAATACTGTCACTGTTTGCAGATGACATGATACTATACAGAGAAAATCCTAAAGATGTCAACAGAAAACTACTAGAGGTAATCAGTGAATTTGATAGAGTAGCAGGATACAAAATCTCTGGCATTCTTATACTCTAACAACAAAAAACCCGAAAGTGAAATTAAGGAAACACTCCCATTTAACATTGCAACAAAAAGAATAAAATACTTAGGAATAAACCTACCTAAGGAGGTGAAAGATCTGTATGCAGAAAACTATAAGACAGTGATGAAAGAAGTAAAGGCAATACAAACAGATGGAGAGACATACCATGTTCTTGGATTGGAAGAATCAACATTGTGAAAATGCCTACACTACCCAAAGCAATCTACCAATTCAATGCAATCCCTTTCAAATTACTAATGACATTTTTCACAGAACTAGAACAAAAAAAATCACAATTTGCATGGAAACACAAAGAACCCCAAATAGTCAAAGAAATCTTGAGAAAGAAAAATGAAGCAGAGGAATCGGGCTCCTGGACTTCAGACTACACTACAAAGCTACAGTAACCAAGACAGTATGTTACTGGCACAAAAACAGAAATATAGACAAATGGAACAGGATAGAAAGGCCAGGGATAAACCCACACACATATGGTCACCTTATCTTTGACAGAGGAAGCAAGAATATACAATGGAGAAAAAACAGCCTCTTCAATAAGTGGTGCTGGGAAACATGGATAGATACATGTAAAAGAATGAAATTAGAACACACCCTAACACCATACACAAAAATAAACTCAGAATGGTTTAAAGACCCAAATGTAAGGCCACACACTATAAAACTCTTAGAGGAAAACATAGGAAGAACACTCTTTGACATAAATCACAGCAAGATCCTTTTTGGCTCACCTCCTAGAGAAATGAAAATAAAAACAACAATAAACTAATGGGACCTAATGAAACTTAAAAGCTCTTGTACAGTAAAGCAAACCATAAACCAGACAAAAAGATAACCCTGAGAATGGGAGAAAATATTTGCAAATGAAGAAAGTAACAAAGGATTAATCTATAAAATATAGAAGCAGCTCATGCAGCTCAAGGTCAAAAGAACCCAGCCCAATCCAAAAATGGGTGGGAGACCTAAATAGGCATTTTTTCCAAGGAAGACATACAGATGGCCAACAAACACATGAAAAGCTGCTCAACATCACTAATCATTAGAGAAATGCAAATCAAAACCACAATGAGGTATTACCTAACACCAGTCAGAATGGCCATCATTAAAAAATCTAGAACAATAAATGCTGGAGAGGGTGTGCAGAAAAGGGAACCCTCTTGTACTTTTGGTCGGAATTTAAATTGATACAACCACTACGGAGAACAGTATGGAGGTTCCTAAAAAAACTACAAATAGAACTACCATACAACCCAGCAATCCCACTACTGGATATATACCCCGAGAAACCCATAATTCGAAAAGAGTAATGTACCACACTGTTCATTGCAGGACTATTTACAATAGCCAGGACATGGAAGCAACCTAAGTGTCCATCGACAGATGAATGGATAAAGAAGGTATGACACATATACACAATGGAATATTACTCAGCCATAAAGTGGAAAGAAATTGAGTTCTTTGTAATGAGGTGGATGGACCTAGAGTCTGTCATACAGATTGAAGTAAGTCAGAAAGAGAAAAACAAATACTGTATGCTAACGCATGTATATGGAGTCTAAAAAAACAGTACTGATGAACCTAGTGGCAGGGCAGTAATAAAGACACAGACATAGAGAACGGACTTGAGGATACAGGGCAGGGAAAGGGAAGCTGGGACGAAGTGAGAGAGTAGCACTGACATATATACACTACCAAATGTAAAATAGATAGCTAGTGAGAAGCTCCTGCATAGCACAGGGAGACCAGCTTGATGCTTTGTGATGACCTAGAGGGTGGGATGGGGAGGGTGGGAGGGAGGCTTAAGAGGGAGGGGATATGGGTGTATATGTATACATATAGCTGATTCACTTTGTTGTACAGCAGAAACTAACACAACATTGTAAAGCAATTATACTCCATTAAAAATGAAGAAAAAAAGATAAGACATCAAAAAAAAAGAAGTAACTTCTTATTTTAAATTAAAATATTGGATTTATTTATTTTCTTATGTGCCAATTTTGTAAATCTGGTTAATGTGCATCTGTACTCAGAATGTTGACAAAATCAGGTACCAAAGACATTGTAGCCGAAGGTCAGACAAAGGGAGTTAATATTCTTATCCTGACTTCTTGGAATACAGGACACTGGTAAGGTTTTCCAAAGCAGACACATAATCCCTGGATATTTCTATGCAGTCAAACTTTTCTTTTAAATTGATTTCAAATCATTTCAGGCACATAAATTTTTACACTAAATACAACCTACCTCATTAGATTGTTCTGAAGAATAAATGAGGCAATGTATGTAACAATGTCTTCTGAAGAGTAAAATAATATGTAAACATTAAACATTGTTCATATGTATGTGATATCGAAAGCAAATTACTGGAAAAGACTCAATGATAGTAATCCAAAAATACTTTCAAGAATAGAGTACATATTTATTCTGAATAGTTTTGATTTTTTGTTTATGGGGAAACAGTTCAAATGGAAAAAAATTTAATGGTATTTAAATATATATCCAACCCATTTACTTGGTCAAGAGATGATCTCTCATTGGGAATAAAGATGAAATCAATAAATTCAGTCCTAAGAGTCAGCTATCCAAAAGACTGGTCATATACATCATGTATTTCATCTGATAGCCTCTCAAACTGTTCCACTGTCAGTGTCTAAAGTTCATTTCATTTATGGTGTTATGGGTAATGCCTCTTTGGACATATAAAATACCATTGTGCTCCAGGAGCACTATTATGTGATATAAAGATTGACCTATGCAGTCAAATCAATAGAAACTTATAATTTTTTAAAAAAGTTAACATTAATTCCATCAGAGAAAGATAAAAAGAAATGTGTGAGTAGGTTTGAAAGCCAAAGGAGGAACAAAACAATCTTTAGATTATCTGAGATAGTAAATGTTTAGGTCCTCAGTCTTTAATGGTCTCTAAAGACAGCACCTTCAGTAACAAAATAATCCTTGGTCACAATTATCTAACGTTTATCCAGAGAGTCACCCCCCTGAACAGGCAAAAACCTTTTTGACAACATCTATTTTTACCTTGAAATTTTCTCTTGTAAAGTAACCCTAGCCTGACCTTGATTAACTTATCAAATGAGCTCATCCTCCAAGCTGAAGGACTATAGTCAATCAAAGGAATAGCATGGCAACTGGCCAGCACAGCTCCATAGATCGTCTGGAGGGCACACCTCGGTAACATTCTCATTCTCTCTTTTCTTTCCTTTTTCTTGGTCAGGATTAGAAGCATGGGACAGAGTCAGGATGACACAGGTGGACCATGGAACCAGATAAATCTGTATTAGAAACCTAGTGCTGATACTTACAGTCTGACTAAACTTTGGAACTAGTTAAAATAGCTTTTTGAATTTCATGTTTCTCATTTGTAAATCAAAGCTATTAATCTCCTTGTTATAAGTTTGTCATGAGGCATCAAGGAAATATATATATTCATCGTGGAACGTAGCTTCCAAGACCTGGCATATAGTACTCCATAAATATTCTTCATTTTCCTTTGCAGCTAGAAGAGGAGTTGCAGACGAATAACTACCCTTTGTTTCACCCATCACATGTCATTAACTGGACCTCACCAGTGAGACGTTATTCAACAGAGCCAGCATCCCTAAGGTTGGGGGGTATGTCAGAATTCTACAAGAAGAAGGATGGAAAGGTCATCTCTCACCAGTGAAATAACACCAGTGATGGATACTCCTGAAATCTGAGGAGCTGAGTAAAAATTCAGGGACTTTGTAATGTTAATGTAACTGTAGTACGTGATGATTTGCAAATACGTTCTGAAACATGAATTAATAAAAATTCATGTAAACATATAAAACACATATGTATGCCCTAATAAAAATTTTATAAAACTTCATGTATTTGTATGTTAGATTTAGCCTGTCTTATACATTGGTAACATTTTCATTTATTTCACTTTCCTCAATTTTTTTCAAATATAGAAAAAACCCATTCCATTTAAATTATCAGTAGCACATGTTATTTCATTATTGTCTTCCCATGGTAAATGTTGCTGTTATCTATGAGAGAGTCATTTAAAAAGTTATCCCTGAGATTCTGTTCAAGTCAAAAACATGATTTATTTTACCCGGTAAAACTAAGTGGCTATGATTTGTTAGAAAGGTGGAGGTGTCAGTTTAACTCTTATTCAGGTAAGCATGCTTTGCATTCTGTAACTAAAATCATACAAGTTTAAAGCTTAGTGGCTAACCTTACCTTTTACGGTTACTGTTCATGACTTCTATCGGGTCTTGGCAGAGATCAGTAATGTATTATCTCTAACCTCTTTCTGCTTCCTGTGTATGAAAGAGTGGGTTTTAAAAGACCCACAGAGCTGAGATGGGCTTTGGGACAAGTAGAGAAGAAAGGTCTCAGACTTAGGAGCAGCGGGAACTTGCGACTCTGCCATTGTCATGTCTGGGGCATATGATTAGCTCTGTAAGAAGCAATCCAATTACAGGTATTCCCCCCATCCCACTTACCCAGTTTAGTTTAACTCTTATTAGATATATTTATTAATGGGTAGTGTGCTTTAACTGAGTTAAATCAACATATTATCTCTGTGTGTGTGTACGGGCACGCTGTTTAAAACATTAGTAGTGATAGACTGGCCAGCTAACGTTTCAGAAACTCTTGAGTTAATAGAACCTAGAGCAGGGAAATGTAAACTGAGAGAAAGAGAGACAATCATCATGATGGTTAGGAATGACTTTCACATAGAGGTGGGAAGGCAATGTTAAGTAGTCAGTATGATGCACTAAACATCTAATTGGTGTGGGAGGGTGGAGCTGGTATGGAAAAGAAGAGTAACAGGTGCCAACACCATGTCACTAACAGCTTTTATGAAAACACTCAATTAGAAAAATGCCAGAGTAGAGGCCATAAAGAGCTACAGAGCTACAGATTGGCCATGGAGGAACAGGATGGCTACCAATCACACCAAGGAGAGATTTCCATAGTGGGAATGACGGGATAGAAATTGGCATTTAGTGTCTACTGTGTCAAGAAAAGAAAAAAATGTATATATTTGTGTACACCCCTCTAAATATCTCTGTAGAGGATGCTCATATATATATCCTCATAGGATTTCTATAAGGCAGGATTTATTTTTTCAATTTATTTGATTCAAGTATAGTTGATTTACAATGTTGTATTTATTTCTGCTGTACAGCAAAGTGATTCTGTTATAGACATATAGATATTCTTTTTCATATTCTTTTCCACTATGGTTTATCACAAGATATTGAATATAGTTCCATGTGCTGTACAGTAGGACCTTGTTGTCTAACCATTCTCTATATAATAGTTTGCATCTGCTAACCCCAAACTCCCATCCATCCCTCCCTCCCCACCTCTCCCCCTTGGCAACCACAAGTCTATTCTCTGTGTCTGTGAGTCAAGGCAGGCATTATTAACCATAATTTTCAGTTGGAAAAAACAGGCTCAGAGAGTTTGTTAACTTGCTAATGCCACATAAGAGGTGAGAAGCACAGTTGGACTGATGTCATTTGTTGACTGTTCTCCTCATTTTTTCATATGAAGATGACAACAGGGAAGATAGAAGCATTCCAGGTGAAAATCATATATTTGAAAGTGGAAGTAAGAGAAGCAGAGAATTGCTCATTTCCTCCAGATGTTTAACACTTGAACTGACTAGAACCCATCTCTCCATCCAGTTTCTACTCAAGGAATAGTAGGAATGACATCAAACATATTCCCTTGAGTGTCCCCAAGAACACTTTCCCCCTACACACATTAATTTTAAAAACATAACATTGCTCAAAATGTACTGGTCAAATAACTGAATGCATCTACTTGTCTAAAGTACAAGACATCCTTAGGAATAGGTTATAGGTGACATAATTTTGAAGATACTGGAAAAACACTGCTTCCAGAAAGAACCTGTCCCATCTTTCTTCCTAGGATTTAAAATTCTATAATTAGACATGTATATGTTTTTATTAGGATGCATATAATCATGAAATTGCATGTAGAGTAATTTTTTGCATTATTTTGAATGACTTTTGTCAACATTTTTTCCAATAAACTGCTTTCTAGCTTGGGAAAGAAGCATCTGATAATGGGGAGGGTATATAATGAGAGAGGCACCATGGAGAGCAGAAAAATAGGTAGGTATGATCAAGACCTTGTCATTCTGCTCACAAAAGGACATTGTGGGAGTAATGGCTGCTAACTGATTACACTATATTTGTAAGTTCAAGAAGGTTGAGATTTTCCAAGTAGTTAGTTACATGAAAGTACAAGTGGTAAGTGGACCTGAAGGGTCAGTGATTACATCCACTGCTTACATGGTGGTATTTCACCTTCATACCCAATGTTGACTCTTTTATCTTGCATGAATAATGTGATTTCTTGTCCTGCCATTCTCTGCATAAAATGACATACCGGGGGGCAAAAAAGCAATTCTCAATCTAATCTGTTTTGCAAATTTGACAGTGACTTAAAAGAGCAGGAAGTTGTCTGTGAGTAATGACACTGCTTATTTGTTTAAATGTCAAACTTGAACCTCATCAACTTTCAGGGAAAACGTCCATAAAGAATATGGGTTTCAGTTCAGCCAGAGAGGATTTCAGTGTCATTCATTTCTGAGGAAAACAGCTGTCAGTTTCATGAAAACAAAGAGCTTTGAGTATATCTTTTTTTTTTTAAGTTGAATAAAATTGGACATTTCAGCACTTGGGGCTGTGGACAGTGCTCTCTCACTTGACATTATGAAACATCTACTCTAGAGATGTTTCTTTCCTGAGACTAAAGCACTCCTCAGGCTAGCAAACATGCACCCCTAAACTATGCAATTAGGATATGAAAACCATGCATCACAGGTCTGTGCAAGCCAGAATAAAATAACAGCAAAAAGGAGCAAATTTTATCACAGAGGTTAAGCCTAAAATAAAATTAGGGAAGGAAAATCATTATGATTTGTAGCTATTCCTGAAAAACACGTCAAAATTTTACTGCAATGCAATAACATTCCTCCCTCAGTGGGTTTTTGTTGGAGAGAATCACAGAACCATTAACCCCTCATGGTAATTTATTAATAGTGGACATAGATGCAAGGGAGAAAAGGAAATACATTTAATAGGCTTGCAGACACTGGGAGAACAGAATTAATTCTCTGTATGCTTTCTAAATCTAGAGTGGAATATCAGTGAAGAATTCTGGACCTGAGGTCAGAAGAAATGGAACTGAATCTGAATGATGTTCCTTAATAAGTCATTTTATTTCTCTAAGTCTTGCTTCTTCTGTCAAATGTGGGTTACTCTGAGGTTAAGTGAGAGAGTATATGGGAAGGAGTCTGGCACAGAGTAGATATTCATAGATGTTCAATTTTGATTATTCACTTATCATTAAGTATTAGCATAATGCAGTGAAATGTTGCTATGCTAGTAGTCATGTATCTTAATTATTGTAACTCTAAGCATGGATGACAAGGAGAAGGGAAACAAGAAAATCATTATGATTAACAGACTTAACCTTACAACTGGTCCTAACCATGTGTATTTCCACCTTTCACATTTTCTGCCTCATCAAAACATTTCCTTTATGTTTGCCTTTAAAAAACTGCAACAACGTTAAAATAGCCTGAAAAAATATACAGACAGAGCCAACTAAAGTTCTCAGAGGATTCTTATCTTTCTTGTCAAATAATATTCTACCAGCTCTCTCAGGAATGCCTTTCAGTCACATACTACCAACTATTCTGCCTCCTGAATTGGCAAGGGACTACTGTGACTGCTTCTTACCCAGACTGACACATATGGGGAGAGAAGGTAAAAATCAGGCTAGCGCTGAGAGCCTGATAATTCTCTTATCATCCTCCACTGCAGCTACAAAGTCTCTACTTTGGACTTCAACACCTCCCAGCCTATTCCACCTCACTCATCTTCTCCCCCTTTTTGTAACTGAAAATCTAGAGCATCTTCTCCTAGCCCCCCCCATCTTCTGTCATTTTCCACAGAGATTCCCTCCACACTGCCCTCTGCATTTAAACGCCTCCTAGTCTCCATTCATCTAGGTGCACGCTCCTTCCATTCACAATTTATGTTCAATCGTCCCTCCCTTCCAAAGCCCCTGTTTTTTGTTTTTTAAGTCGATTTCCCAGCTGCCCTAATAAACCCCATCACCACAGCCACCATCTAGCCACGGCACCGCTTCTTCAACCCTCAGAAATTGTGCAGAGGTGGGGAGTGGGAGAGGAAATTTATGCTTGCATACCAACCTAGACAGCGACAAATAGTGAGAACCTAGCACAAAGCTTGGTCTAGTCTTTGGAAAAAAAGAAATCAGCTGCAAATATTTCCCGAGCCTGGAAACAAGCATGCTCTGGAAAATACATGGGTACAGTGGATAAATGAATGAATGGATGGAGGGATGAATGATTGCGATTTCCTTGGTACTTTTCTCAGAGGCCCCTCCTCCTTGCTCGCTCCCGGCTTGGCTCCTGTTTAATTCAGCTTCCTTGCATGAGTGCACCTCCCTGCTTTGCCTCTGCTCCCACTTCCTGCCCTTTCATTACCGCCTCTGGACTCAGCCTCAACCCCTCGCCAAAGGGCACTTGTACCGGGCTCACAAATCCTTTGTGATTTCCACAGCCCAGGAGAGCTTGCTCCGAAGGGGCACAGCTTCTCATCCTGCCAGCCTGACCTCTCCCCACCCCCGAAACACTCGTCCACGTTACACAAAAGGATGACTAATTCCCCCACACTCCATCAAATCCACCTGGAGAGCCCTGCCTCTGTCCCTTTCCCCGCGCTTGGAACCTTGGTGCTCCCAAAGGCAATGCGGCTCCCTGCAGAAAAAGGGATCACCATTCCAGGGCTCGGTCCTGGTTCGTAAAATCAGAAAACTTTTTAAAAAAATATAACCCCACCCCGAGAGCAGCCACCTCTTTGTGTGCATCCCTGGGGGGAGGAGGGGTCTTGGCAGCCGGGGGCGCGAGGACTTGGCAGCCCCTACCTGGGGCTGCCCGGCGGACACTCACCCAGGACGTTCCCAATGAGAGCCACCACGAACACGATGATGTAGCCGGCGATCAGGACCCACTCGTATTCTTTGGGGTGGAGGTATTCCCTCCACAGGTACCGCAGGAATTCCTCGTCGTCATAGTCGGTGGGGTTTAAAAAGGGCTCTTGAGTTGCATTCAGCTCCGGAGCAGATGACCAGTTGTGACAAGGGGGGGAGTCCTCCAGTTTGGTGCCGGACATCACGGGCTCCAGTCCGGGTCGGCTCAGTGCTGCAAGCGGCTCGGCCCCTGCCCCATGGGCACCGCGGTCTGTGGCGTGAGGAGGTGCGGACAGGCGACCAGGGGCTCAGGAGCAGAAAATGACGTGAAAAGTTACGGAGCCAATGCCTCCGAGTCTCCCGCCCGCCGGGCAACTAGTCCGCCGGCGGGGCTGTGTCTGCAGGCGATGTTGCACCGGGAGGCGAGGAGTAGGCTGAGCATCCAGGGACTGGGCACCAGAGGCTGCAGCAGGGACACCGGGAGGGGAAGCTGCTACCGCGGCTAGGGCTCAACGACTCCTCATTCCAGCGCGGAGTTCGCAGCCCACAGCCTCTTCCCGCACCCGGGAGAGCTGGGGCTGAAGAAGGAAAAAAAAAAAAAAAAGTCGTGAAAATGATATTAACCTGTTTATCCGTGGGTTCCATTTCCCTCTTTTCTACTTCTTTTTTGCTCCTGCACTTCTCAAGTGCAGTTTCTGTAAACACAGACTTGTGTAGGTCTGTGCACATGACAAGCCTGGCAACATAGGATTAATATAGGATTTGCAGATGCTTTTGTCTGGGACAGGTAAATACAAAGTAATGAGGGGCAGCCACTGTGTTCCTCAAGCAGGACGATGCAAAAGTCATTTCAGGCAAGTCATTTAACATTTGCTTGGCTTTGCCAACTTAACTCAGCTAGTACTTGATGAATCTTTAAGGCATCTCCTCCTCTCCTCCTCCCCTCTTCCCAAACTGGAGAAAGAGATTTTATATATATATATATATATATATATATATATATATATATATATATATATATATATATATATATATATATATGGCTGGAATTTGTATTTGCAACAGCAAGTGTCATGTGAAATACAGCAGCAAATCCTTGAAGGACACTAAGGGTAAAAAATGTGATCATAGTTAATGTTGTCCAGCAGAGGTGGCACTGACATACCTCACAGCGTTAAACAGATTCTCAGTAGGATGTACACAAGAAGAGGGGCTCTCTCTGGGGAAGCCCACACCACGCTGGTCTTTCTTCTCATCGACTCAGGACTGATGTCACCTGCTGTTCTCTCATGGCTTGATTTTGTCTCTAAGGATAGCATTTTGGGATTTGTTAGAGTGTGAGTTCATGATCCTTTCACTTTCAATAACCATGATAGGAGCATTATATTTGATTGATTACAATCCTGGACATGGGAAGGGCCTTGGAATCATCTAGCCTAAACTTCAGCTTACTATTAGAAGCCTTCTGATAATATTGTTCATGTGTTTGCACCTAGTTTGGCTGTGACCACAATTCACTCCCTCCACCATCATGGGACTTCTCTAGAGGTTAGAAAACTCTTCTTTACATTAAAATAAGGTCTTAAACTGACATCTGTCTTTCTCAGTCTTTTAGCCCCAATTCCTAGTTTGCATCTTGGTGCTACATGCAGTAAATCCTCTACGTGACAATCCTTCACATAAGCATCACAATTCCCCCCACCCACTTCCATGCTTCCTATGTTCACTGTTCCCCAATTATTTCCATTGTTTTTCAAATGACACTATCTTCACAACCTACCTTCACTTGGTCTTCCTTTTATGTCAGTGCCCCTCTGCTGGACAGTTGCCAATATCCTGCAGGGTATACAGCTAGGAGGAAATACAGTAATATGGTTTGCCAGTACAAATGTAAACTACTCTTTGGATGCAACCAATGTTTGTATCTAATTATTTTTTCAAAAGTCACAAGACGCTGTTTATTCATACTGAGTCTTTATTTAAGATCCCTCTCCCACCCCCAATCATAATTCTTCACGTTTGTTTTGTTCTTTACAGTTTACAAAATTCTTTCATGCTCCTTAATTTAAAACCCCCTGAGAGGTTGGCCCAGTTTTGCAGATGAGGAAACTGTTCCTGGAGAAAGTAAGTGTTTATCAAAGGTCAAGTGAGGAATCAGTGGCAAAATCTTCAGTTCTTCTGACCCCAGCCTGATGCTTCCATCATTCGACAGTGTCATGTTTCACAAGAAACACTATTGTGGTATTTTCCCAATCCACACTAGTCAAATTTCTTTTTAAGAGAAGGGAATAAATAGGCATTTTATTTTTAGACAAATATTTACTTAGTGCTCTTATTTCACTCAGAGATACAAGTTAAACAAGGTTACTGCTTTCATGCATTTTACTTTCTACTGAAGTTAGAAACGAGTCAACTAATAACTACTTAAGAAGAATATGAAGAAGGGACAAGTGCTATGATGAAAGCCAAACAGGTGAAGTGAGTGGAGAATTCCAAAGGCCATATTAGAAATAGATGGTCAAAAAGACCTGGGTGAAGAGGTGGCCTGTACGTAGAGATACCCAAATGGTAAATGCACATATTAATTTCATTTTGTTAATTTGAGGCTTAACCAAATCATCTTAAATGCTGATGCTCTTTCCAAAGCATTAGCCGTTTCTCTAGACCTCCTGTCATCAGTAAATTTGACAAGTAGGCCTTCTGGGTCTTCATTCATGGTCATTGATACAAATCTGTTAATGTTATCCTGTGGTATAATATGTTCCTCTGATTTATTAATATTTGTATTTTCCACTTCCCTGTACTATTCTTTTCAAAACGGGGAAAGTTGTTGCAACTTTAGTTCCAACCTGCATTCATTAACCTCTGCAAATTCCTTGCTGTTGACAATCCATAAATATGGACCCCGTGCACTATTCCTATGTACTCAGTGCCATTACTTTTCATTTGGTGGCACTTCAACTTGTCAATACTTCCATATTTTAAGCTTTCTACCTGCAATTAATCATCAGTCTTTCCTAAAAGTGTCAATAAGGAGAAATGAGAATATTTTCAAGATATTGTTCTGATATCTGCTTTATGCTGTGATAAGCCTAGATTTGTCTTGATCCTGAAAGGATTCCATTTCTGGAATCCCGCTGTCTAGGATTTACCGGTGATTTATTTTAAATATGCTACTCCAATGCCATACAAAAATTCACTCAAATATTCAAATTATCATTTGTTTTATATTTTATAAGCACATTAGAGAGAGATGATAAATATTGCAGGACTCATTTTGATATAATCTCCTTCATTAGATCTTTTATACCTTTTAGGTCATTTGAAAAGAATTTTTTGTTCTGTAGATATTATTCTCTTCGATTCCAGATCTTTCTGCTGGATGTAGGGAGAAAGAGACAGCCCAATATCATGAGACAGTAAAGAAAGTTCCAAATTTGTCGTGATGACCTCTTAAGGATGTTATAAGAATTAAATGAATTGATATTTTTAGAACAGTGTCTGCTATATAGAAAATGATCTGAAAATGTTTGTTGAATAAAATTTTAAGCTATATGATCTCGTGATATGAATAATATTTGCTTTACATATTAACTACTCTAAGTGTTAATATATTTCCTTAAAAAAAGAAATGTAGCTCACAATAGTCTGAGTAATTCTGTTTAACTACCCAGCTGAATTTTTTTGGCACTTTTATTTTAGTTCCCCCACTAGCCTGAATATTAAAACTGAGAAAGAAAAGGAAAATAAATCTCTAAATCAGATTTTTTGATTCTCTCAGCAGTTGTAGTTAGGTTGCTCAGAGACCTCAGATTGTATGGGTTGTCCCAGATTTTCTATACTTTTTGCAGCTTTATAATAACGCTATGGGCTCATTTCAAAAATGTTTCTGAGTATCTCCTTTGTCCCCAGGAGCACATAACTAAGAGCTGGGGACATAACGATCAACAAGACATAGTCCAGTCTCAATGATAGTCAGCCTCTCACAGTCCAATGGTGAATTAGAAGTGTTATCATTACAGAATCACTCTGTGAGTTTCTAGGGTAGAGGGATGCACAGAGTGTCATGAGTACATGAAAGAACACATAATTTAGCCTGGAGAGAACTGAATGGATGGATCCCCCACAGGGAAAGTCACTCTTGAGCTGACCCCTTGGAGAGAAGGATGCGATGTCTAAGTGGTTAAGGATAGGAGGTGTCCAGGCAGAGGGAACAGCACTGAGTGAAGACTTGGAAACAGGAGAAAACGTGGAGTATGTGGGCAAAACCAAGTGAAAAGTCAGGCTTGTGTAACTATCCCTGGCAGTGGTGTGGAGAATGAGTTGGAGAGGGTGAGTCTGAAGGTAAGGGCTGGTAGGAGGCTAGTAGGGTAATCCTGCTGTCCAAAGGAAGGTGGTAGTTTTGGGGATTGAAGGGAGCTGGGTATTATTAAAAAATTCAATTTTCTGAATAGACATCATCCAGGATGCAAGCATCTTGCTTTAATACTGCTTTGAGGAAGGCTGACTACACAATCATAGTATGTTTGAAGTTTATGTCTCTGTTTCTCTGTAAAATTTGAAGATTAAACTAAAGAAAAGAACAGAGTTGTTCCACTGTCGAATTTCCGGTATTTGAAAAGAAGTTGTTTTCCTTCCATCTTTTCTGTTAGAATGAAAATTTTTATTTTACCTCAAGAAATGAAAATACATTATTTCAAGTTGGAGCACTCTCAGTAATGACTGTACCGATGTGACGGATTCGCAGAATAAATGCATTATTTTTGCAGGATGTTATCTGACATCTGTAGGCTTCAAACACCACATTTTCTTACAATATGGTCTTGAGCTAGATATTTCTGGAAAAGTCCCTGCATCACAAGGGGCCTAGAAATATATTTTTCATATAAGAAGGAGGAAAGAGTCTTCTGATGACTTGTTACTACTAGGAGTAACTCTGGAGTGGATTCTTGAGAATGAAATCACCTCTTGCCCTAAAAGACTCCGACATTAACAAAATCCTTTGTCACCAATTATTACAAAACATTTCTGTCTCATCTGCTTCTTTTTCTTCCCATCCTTCTTTTACCCCTTGCCCTATTTTAATTAAGTTTTATTTCAGACAAGTTTCTTTGTGTTCCTTCATCACTCCTATCCTGAGTTATCAGGTCTGACATTTTATGCTCATGGTTTTTTGTTCAACAATATCTGAAATTCCTGCTCTATTCCTATCCCACGTCAAGCGTGAATAGGCACTGTTCTTCTCTTATTAAGTTTTTGTCTCCTTAAAAGCATAGATGAGTAAACAAGTAATTTAATTTAGTAAAGCAAATGTCCTTAGGAGTACACCCACAAAAGTCTGAAAAGGCAAGAAGAAACATGTACTCTCTCAAAGTAGGGTCAAGACTATCCGAAGGAGATATTACCTGCACTCAGAACTGAAGGATGAAGAGTGATAACCAGATGAGGGCAGATTTGAGAGACACAGTTGGGACCAGATGGAAGCAAGTGATTTGTCTGTGAGACCACGTGAACTGCATGCTCTCATCCGTGTTTACATCGGCCAAGCACTCTGCCAAACGCTCTGCCAAGCGCATTACGTGCACCAGCTCAATTTATCCTCAGAACTCTAGGAGGTAGGTCTTAGGAACTATTATACTAAATTTACAGATGAATAAAGTGAGACACAGAGAGGTTAAGTAACTTGCCGAAGGTCACACAGCTAGAAAGTGGCAGAGTCCTACAGCACAGTTGTCATGATCCAATTCCGGAAACATATGTTTTTCCAGTTACTCTATTCTGTTTCCACAGTAAAGAATCAAGAACTTTTCAGTATGATCAGCTGTTTCCTTTATTAGTATTCGTAATATGGAAAGTTTTGATTCTTAAAAAACATATTTGTAAAATTATATAAATTTCATTTATTTTAAATGTTCCCATTCTGTAAGATGGGAAAAGCCCAAAGGAACTTTTTGGCCAACACAATATTTTTAAGGGTAGTGTTGAAGAGCAGAATTGCAGGGGAAACTCCTGCAATTATACTCCTCAGGGTGATGTTTCCCCCAAAGTAACTCAATCTCCTTCTATGTTCTCCCAGGTATAAACATTTTTGTCTATACTATGCACATAAGGGCATAAATATTGTTTAATTCTTTGTTGTCACCCCAGACAACAGCAGCAGGTTGTATGCAGCTACTGGCAATCACTACCTGATGATCAGGGTTGAACTGAAGGGAGGAATTCCTTTTCAAAAGCATATATTTTGTGAAAAATTGTACATATGTGTCACCTTGGTTGATGTAAAACCATGAATATGTAAGTATACCATTGCCTATTACTAAATCATTAGTCTGGAAAGGACTTAATCATTTTGTCTAATATGCTACTCGATTAATTCACTTCCTCTTTCTGTAAACTAAAGTTTTTTTTTTCTTTTTACTGTGGAAAATGATTAAAATGGAAAAAAAATAATGACAAAGAGTAGAAAAAGATCACGAGTTTCAATGAAATCCTACGGTAAAGTGCAGACTGTAACTTTTGGGGTGTTTCCCCACTCTAGGAAGCACCCTTCTCTGAGAACAGTCCATTGCCTGCAGCCACTCTGGAGATTGGCTTCCCAAGAAGGAGACTGCCTGTGCAATACCTGCCTTTCTAAAGTGTACAACTCAGTGGCTTTTAATATATTTCTCATCTTGCGCAACCATCACCATTACCTAATTTCAGAATGTTTCCCTCACCCCAAAGAGAAACCCTATGACTTCCCATTTACTTATCTTCCCAGATGCTGGCAACTAGATTTAACTATCCTGGAAATTTCCTATAAATGGAGTCATAAAATATGTGGGCTTTAGTTTCTGCCTTGTTTCACTTAGCATAATATTTTCAAGGTTCATCCATATGGTAGCATATATCAGTATTTTTTAATGGCTGAATAATATTCCATTGTATGGATAGATCACATTTTATTTATTCAGCAGTTGATTGTTTCCTCTTTTTGGCTGTTATATGTAATGCTGTTATGAACATCCATGTACAAGTTTTTGTGTGAACTTATTTTTTCAGTTCTCTTAGGTATATACCTAGGAGTGGAATTACGGTTTCACATAGTAATTCTATATTTAACTTTTTGAGGAATTGCCAGATTGTTTTCCAAAGTGGTTATGCTCTTCTACATTACCGCTAGCAATGTGTAAGTTTACTAATTACTTCACATCCTTACCAATAATTGCTTTTTTCCACACTTTAGGAAAAAAAAATATATATATATCTGTCCTAGTGGGTATTAAGTGGTAACTCATTGTGGGTCAGATTTCTATTCCCCTAATGATTAATGATGTTGAGCATCCTTTCATGTCCTTATTGGCCATTTGTGTATCTTCTTTGGTGAAATATCTATTTGAATTATTTGCCTATTTGAAAATTTGTATTTTTATTATTGACTTGTAAGTTTTTAAATATATATTCTGGTTACTAGACACTTATCAGAAGCTTGATTTGCAAATATTAGTTTCCCATCCTGTGGGTCATATTTTCACTCTTGGTAGTGTCCTTTGATGGAAAAAGTTTTTAATTTTGATGAAGTCCAATTTATCTATGTTTTCTTTTGTTATTTTGCTTTTGGTATAATATTTAAGAAACTGCAGACTAATCCAAGGCCCTAAAGATTTACACCTATGTTTCCTTTTGAGATTTTTATTGTTTTAGTCTTTACATTTAGGTCTTTGATCTATTTTGAGTTAATTTTAATATATGGTATAAGAAAGGGGTCCAAATTCTTTTCTTTTTCTTTTTTTTTTTCCTGCATGTGGATATCCAGTTGTCCCAGAACCATTTGTTGAAAAAACTCTTCTTTACCCATTAAATGATTTTGGCACCCTTGTTGAAAATCAATTAGCCATAGATGTGTGGGTTCATTTTTGGCCTTTCAATTATATTCCATTGATCTGTATGTCTATGCTTATACCAATATAACAATGTTTTGATTCCTGTAGCTTCATAGTGTGTTTCAAAATTGAGAAGTGTGAGTCTGAAAATTTTGTTCTTTTTCAAGATTGTTTTGGCTATTGAGTATCCCTTGCAATTCCATATGAATTTTAAGATCAACTTCTCTATGTCTGAAAAAAAGGCAGTTGAAATTTTTATAGAGATTGTGTTGGATTTGAATTTGTAGGTCAATTTGTAGAATATTGTCATCTTAACAGTATTAAGTTTTCCAATTTATAAACATGGGTTATCTTTTAACTTATTTAGGTCTTCTTTAATTATTTTTAACAATATTTTATATTTTTCAGTCAATACAACTTGCATGTCCTTGGTAAAATTTATTCCTAAGCATTTTATTCCTACTAATGCTATTGTAAATGGAATTGTTTTGTTAATTCCATTTCCGGATTGTTCTCTGATAGTGTATAGAAATACAACAGATTTTTGCGTATTGATTTTGTATCCTGCAACTTTGCAGAACTCCTCATTAACTCTGTAGTTTTGTGTGTGTAAAATCTTTGGAGTTTTCTGTATATAAGATGATGTCATTTGCCATAGATAGTTTTACTTCTTCCTTTCCAATCTGGATGTCTTTTACATCCTTTTCTTGTCTAATTAGCTAGAACTTGCTGTACAGTGTTGACTAGAATAGGTGAAAGTGGACCTCCTTGTCTTTTTCCTAATTTTAAGGGGAAAGATTTCAGTCTTTCAGCATTATGTACAATGTTACCCATGGGTTTCCATAGATGCTGTTTGTGAAACTGAGGAATTTCCCTTTTATTCCTACCTTGTTGAGTATTTTTATCATGAAAATATGTTGGATTTGGTCAACTTTTTTTACATCTATTGAGATGACCATGTGTGGAATGTTTTCCCCTTTATGCTGTTACTATGGTGTATTACAATGGTTGATTAACCAATCTTATATTCCTGGGGCTAATCCCACTTGTCCATGGTATATAATCCTTTTAATATATTGCTGGATTCAGTTTGCTAATATTTTGTTGAGGATTTTTGCATCTGCATTCATGAGAAATACTGACTTGTAGTTTTCTTTCTTGTGATATCTTTGTCTGGCTTTGAAATGAGAATACTACCAGCCTCATAGAGGGACTCTGGTTTTGATTTTAGTTTTACTATTCACTATGATTCAAGTTGAGGTAATTACTCAATAACTTAAAGCTTTGGATTCCTCAGCTCTAGATTAATAATAACTTTATGCACACAAATTGTTGTGAGGGCTAAATGAGATTATTATGTATGCTTTGTAAACTGTCAATCACAGTATTTATGTCGTATTACAAGTGTTGATGTGGGTGGGTGTTAAGAATAATAGCAGCAATCCGGGTTGGGTTTGAATTAGAAACATACGTACCTTCACTAAGATTATTATACTTTATCTCTCTTGATCTTTACTATGGCTTGTATAAAATGAGTCACAATCATCCTAGTTGTATTGAAATACCCACATTAATTATAGTAATAATATAACTATAATAATATAACAATAAAACATATTAGCACTACTATATATACATTGAGTGCATATTGCCCCAAACCCTTGACATATATTAACTTATTTCACCCTCACAATGCCATGATGAAGGTGCTGTTACTTTTCTTCATATTCTAAGTGAAAATTGTACCTGAAGTTTGGATAATTTGTTCAAGGTCACACAGCTCAGAAGTTGCAGATAATCAGTAAAATCTGTGACATAGTTATACTCATGAAGTTAGTTATTTTTCACTCTTGTTCAAGAGTTGCTCTCATGTTTATGTAAATAAAATGAATCAATTTTTACTCAAATATTTTTTCAGAACTATATACGTTTTCTGAAATAGCCAATGGATTTAAATGAAAGTAAAATAAGAATGACTCAATCTGTTTTTTTCTGTCACCTTGAAAGCTAACTTCTTTACAAACTTTTTTCTATAATGCTGGAATAAATTAACATTATGCACATTGAGAACATCTAACAACAACCCTCGCACATCTCTGCAGTGAATAGCTCTGAGGCCTTGGCAATTCAGACAAGTTTTTCTGAAATAAAGGACTATACATTTATAGAAAACATTTAATACCATGGCTGAATATCTTCCTCTAAAGACAACAAGAAAGCTATCATCTTATTTTTTTAGATCTCTAGTAAAGATGTGAATTGGGGTTGATTTAAAGATCCTTGACTGGTTTTTGTCCTAACATAAAACAGTATTTAAATAAAATTTTAGCAATTGCAAAGAGGCTCAGAGTTCTAAAATATTTCTGTCCTTTAACTGGGTTTGTTATTTGGTATTTCACATAAAAAGTAGGGACAAGGCTTTGAAATTTAGTAGAGGCAAATCAGAAACAAACAAAACCATTATAACCTGGCATGGTTTGATTTAATAGGTTTAAACATATAGCATTAAATCAATAATGTAATGTATTGCCAATAGAATATGAGTGAGTTGATAAATATGTTTTGGGATTGCATCTTGAACACTGAGGTTGACCTGAGTGGGCATAATGGCAGGTCATGACCTTGGTGCATCTATCAAAGACAGGGTCCTTATTAGGTTACAATTACTCTTTTGTAGTTTTTATGAAGGTCATTGCTCAAAATTAAGAAATATAAAGTTTAGTGAAGTGCCATGTTGAAGTGTTTTAACTGTATCAAACTTTCTAAATAACTTTCAATTAGAAGTTCTAAGAACCAAGTGCATTTGTCTTGTTTAAATACTGTATTCCAACCAATTTTTGAAAATAAGTATCCAAACTTTATGTAAATATAATTAAATATAGATAGAGATTCAGGGCAGGTAAATTCCCTCCTCTCTTAGAATTTACCTTAAATCTTATTGAAGTATAGTTGATTTACAATGTTGTGTTTCTTCTGTACAGCAAAGTGACTGAGTTATACATATATATATTCTTTTTCATATTCTTTTCCATTATGGTTTATCACAGGATATTGAATACAGTTCCCTGTGCTATACAGCAGGATCTTTCTTATCCATTCTGTATATACTAGTTTGCCTCTGCTAATCCCAAACTACCAGTCCTTCCCTCCCCCACACCCCCTTTCTCCTTGGCAACTACAAGTTTGTTCTTTTTATCTGTGAGTTTGTTTTTGTTTTGTAGATATGTTGATTCATATCATATTTTAGATTCCAATAAAATTTTTTAAAAAGAATGAAAGAATATACCTTAAATCATTTAAATTCATTTTCAACTTCCAGTTATAGAATAAATAAGCCACAGGTGTGTAATATACAACATATATTAATAATATTGTAATAACTTGTATCAGGACAAAGGGTTACTAGACTTATCATGGTGATAATTTTGTAATGTATGTCAAATGTCATATCACTGTAATAAACCTGAAACTAATATAATATTGTATGTCAACTATATTTCAATAAACATAAATACATGAATAAATAAAAAACCAAACCTCCACTTATGGTAAAAAATCTCAGCAACTTAAATATAGAAGGGACCTTTGTTAACCTTATAAAGGACACATAAATAAATAACTAAATAAATAAATAATAAAGTGTTTTAATACATTTATTTGTATCATTACAATTTTTAAAAATTATTTATGTTTTTGTGACGTTGATATCATAATGTAAAGTATGAATGATGGCTGGTACACTTTATCTGAAATGTGTTTAAATGGTTTATATTTAATTTCTAATTTATTGTTCATTGGCTTTGTCAAGATGTTTTGATATGTCCTCATTTGATCTTTCTTGTATTCATGCTTGATAAAAAGTGGAGAACAGAAAGCACAGCTAAAATTAATAATAATAGCAATTTCCCCACCTCGCTTTCTACCCTCAGTTGGGTCCACTTGCATTTATTGGTAAGATCCTGAAAAAGAGTAGCCTCATATGTCCTATTCCAGAGGAAAGCCCTGTTGTGTGGCAGTAAAGCCTGTTGGATGTCCACACTAGTCTAAATGCATCGATGACCTCTTTTGAAATAGAATAACAATTATGAGCAAGCAGATTTTGGACTCTTAGCATTAATGGGTTTTTTTTTTCCTACAAAATAAATTCTGTATATGGTTGAAAGAAAACAAAGCAGAACTTTGGAAGAATTACAAAGATAGGAAATGACAGGGGGATAAAAAAGATTTGAAGGTCTAGGTAGAGGGAAGTTCTTTTTTTATGAGGTCCTCTGTCTATGTTCACACTAGAGTAATGAACTAGATAATTGTCCTTAGGCTATAAGTATTCATGCAAATAGTTTTGAATAAAAGATATTAAATGTCCTCACTCCTGACAATAGCTAAGTTTACCACTCAAGGATAAATTAGGAAAAAAAATGTTTCTACCAGAAATGACCATTTTGTTTTCTTATGCTTCAGGGTCTCTCTCTGTAAAATGGCACTTGAATGCAGTCATCCCTCTAAAGGGGTGGTTCTTAAAATTCAGTGATTCCCATACACATTTAAGTATGTAATGAGTTGTGATGTTTTCTATTCCCTTTAAATTGTTTGTATAAACATACTTACCTAGTACTTGGAACTCATCCATGGATTTCCAAGTTCAGAACCCCAGCCCTGTAGAGTCTTAGCAATTGGAAGCATCTCAGAGATATGTCATTTTCCTGCCATAAATTAAGGAGCACCCATAAACTAAAACTGCATAGGAGGAGAGGATTAGCTTTCTGTCACAATCCAGTATTAGGTTTCCCTAGCAACCATCCTGCAAGCCACTCTAGCCATCTGCATCTGGAACAATTGTTTCACTCGAGTTTGATGTAAACACCTGAAGAAGATGGTGCAGGCGGGGAAAAGGTGAGGGTGTCAATGCCTGAGAGTCACTTGATATAAAAGGAATGTCTTTCCCTATAATTTCCAGTCAACAACCATTATTCTGGTTAATAATTATTTGTGTGTACATGTGTATGTGCTGACATAATATTTTTAGTGAGCCACAACTTTATTTATTAGTCAAATTGATGTGTATTTCCCTATACATTCACTACAAGAGAGCCACCATATAATGTGTATTTTCATCACTTATGTACATTTTTGGTGAAATATCATGGATTAATTGATATCTTATAGTTTTATCCAAATATTGTTTCATATACATACTACAAATATATGAAAATAACCACAGTAAAGAATTAACTTACATTTTGTGAGAAAATAAGTATGCAATGGTTTTAAACATCTCCTAAACTGGTGCTTTCCCCAATTTGCTCTCTATTGGAAACATCTGGGAGTTTTAAACAATCACAATGTCCAGGTAACATCTCATACTGATTAAATCAAAGTGTCTTGCAATGAGAGCCAGGCACCAGTAGGTATTTTCAAAAATTTAATAAGTAAACATTTTATTTAGGATTTCTATATCTACATTTACAATTGAAATGGACCCATTTTTAATTTAATATATTTGACATATAGCATCGTGTAAATTTAAGGTGTATGAAGTGTTAATTTGATACAGTTATATGTTACAATATGATTGCTGTTGTAGCAATATTTAACACCTCTATCACATTACATAATTATCCTTTCTTGTTAGCAGTTGGGATAATTAAGTTTCAGTCTCTTAGCAAGTTTGAGGATTATAGTACAACACTGTTGTCTATATTCATTAGACTGTGCATTAGATCTCTATGGCTTATTTACTACTTATTGAAAGTTTGTACCTTTAAACACATTAATCAATCCCTCCATCCTCCATCCCCTGGTAACCACCCTTTTGCTCTCTGTTTTTTATGAGTTTGATACTTTTAGATTCCACAGATAAGTGATATATGGTATGTCTTTCTCAGTCTGACTTATCTCACTTAGAATAATGTGCTCAAGGCTCATCCATGTTGTCACAAATGGCAGGATATCCTTCTTTCTTATGACTGAATAATATTCCATTGTATATATATATGCCACACCTTTTTTATCCATTTTTCTGTTGATGAGCATTTAGGTTGTTTCCATATCTTGCCTATTGTGAATAATGTTGCAATAAACATGAAAGTGTACATATCTCTTCAAAATCTGATTTTCATTTCCTTTGGGTATATACTCAAAAGTGTAATTCTTGGATCATATGGTAGACCTACTTTTATTTTTTTGAGTAACCTCCATATTGTTTTCCATAGTGGTTGGACCAATTTGCATTCCCATGAAAAGTGTATAAGGCTTCCATTTTCTCCACATCCTCACCAGCCCCTGTTGTCTCTTGTCTTCTTGACAATAGCCATTCTAACAGGTGTGAAGTGATGTCTCATTGTGGTTTTTATTTGCAATTCCCTGATGATTTGTGATGTTGAGCATCTTTTCATGTGCCTGCTGGTCATTTTGATGTCCTCTTTGGAAAAATGTCTATTTAGTTCTTCTGCTCATTTTTTTAATCAGATTGTTTTTCTGTTGTTATTATTTAATTTGTATGAGTTCTTTATATATCTTAAATATAACCCCTTATCTGATACATGGTTTGCAAATTTTTTCTTCCATTCTGTATGTTGTCTTTTCATTTTGTTAATTGTTTCTTTTGCTATGCAAAAGCTTTTGACTTTGATGTAGTCTCATTTGTTGATTTTTGCTTTTGTTGTTCAGGCACCAGTAGTTTTTAAAACTCATCTGGTTATACTAATGTGCAACAACATTTGGAACCACTGCCCTAAATCCTCTCTATTCAAAGTGTGGTCCTCCAACCACCAGCATTGGAATCACCTAAGAGACTACTAGAAATGCAGAAATTGGGCTCTACCTCATACCTACTAAATCAGACTCTATATTTGCTAGCAATATCTCCAGGTGACTCATATGTATTCTGAAGTTTGAAAAACACTGATTAAAATTTAAAAGATAAATTAAACAAAATTCCTAATCAGAATAATATGTATAGAAAATAGTCTGGGAAAAAAAAATATTTGTATCAGAAGAGTGTGTGACAGTAATGTTAAGGAGAAAATTCTTTTTTCCACTAACCTTTACCCTAACCTGATATTCTGATTTTATTAATCAAACATCAGATACTTTATCTGCAGGATTGATTATTCCAACAAGGCATCTTGCATTTACCCAAGACTCAATTAAGATTTTTGACCTCTAAATGTCAGTTTTGTTATAAATCCATACTGTGAAAATTAATTTCTACAAGTCTTTTTCAGTATGGTAATAAGAATTTTATAACAATGTAACTTTTCCTTGCTATTATGTGAGTAAATGATTGCTTTTACATTAAAGCAAGTGTCTTTTTTTCAGATTTTATGGCCTCCGAACTAGGTAACTTATACTGTATATTGTTGCTTTCAGAGATAAATTTTTAATGTATGCCAATTCCATGCAAATCTTATTATTATTCTCTACTATAAAATCATTTATTAGCTTGGTGATATTTGCTGCTAGTCTACTATGTACCAAAAAATTTTAAAGGGGAAGTTTTTACAAAGTATATACAACTAATAACATATACTGTTCATTTTGAAACTTAGGTTTATATAAAGTACATATTAACAGATCTAAAGGGAGAAATAGAAAGCAATACAATAATAGTAAGAGACATCAATACTTTCATCAATGAATAGATCATCCAGACAGAAAATCAATAAGGAAACATTTGACTTGAACAACACATTAGACCTGGTGGACTTAACAGGCACTTACAGGTCTTCCATCCAAAAGCAGCAGAATACACATTCTTCTCAAGCACACATGGAAAGTTGTTCAGGATAGATCATATATTAGGTCACAAAACAAGTCAATAAATTTAAGAAGATTGAAATTATACCAAGCATCTTTTCTAACCACAATGGTATGAAACTACAAATCAATTACAAAAAAACTGGAAAATTCACAAATATGTGAAGATTAAACCGCATGCTACTAAACAACTAAGAAGTCAAAGAAGAAAGAGAAATTTAAAAAATATCTGGAGAGAAATGAAAATGGAAATGCAGCAGACCAAAACTTATGAGATGCAGCAATATCAGTTCTAAATGGGAGTTAATAGCATAGCAATAAATGCCTACATTAAGAAACAAGAAAGATCTCAAATAAACAACCTAACTTTAAACCTCAAGGAACTAAAAAAAGAACAACAAACTAAGCTCAAAGTTAGTAGAATGAAGGAAACAACAAAGATCAGAGTGAAAATAAATGAAATAGAGACTAAAAAGACAACAGAAACAATAAATGAAATTAAGAGCTGATTTTTTGAAAAGATTAAAAAAAGATAGAGGACACTTTAGCTAGACTCACTAATAAAAGGAGAGGACTCAGATGAATAAAATCAGAAATGTGTATCTGATACCATAGAAATACAAAGGATCATGGGAAATACAAAGGACCATATTAACAATTGTACACCAACAAATTGTACAACCTAGAAGAAATGGATAAATGTCTAGAAACATACAACCTACCAAGAGTGAATCATGAAGAAATAAAAAATTTGAACAAATTACTAGTAAAGTCATTGAATCAGTAACTAAACATCTCCCAATAAACAAAAGTTCAGCACTAGATGGTTTTGCTGGTGAATTCTACTAAACCTTTAAAGAAAAATTAATACCAGTTCTTTTCAAACTCTTCCCCAAAAAGTAGAAGAGGAGGGAAAAACTCTCATATTCATATTATGAGGCTATGATTACCCTGATACCAAAACCAGACATGAACACTACAAGAAAAGAAAATTATAGGCCAATATCCCTGATAAATATAGAAAAAAGTGAAAAAAATAAACATAGGTTGGAAAACCAATAAATTAAGGAAAATAAAATTCAGCATGCCAACTGTAACAGTAGATAGAAGAATGGAAAGAAGGAATAATCTCCCTACCAATGACTGCTGCATGGAGGGGTTGCAATTTATATCATAAGTAAAAGGACTATTCTGATTTCAGTAAATGGGGACAGAGAGCTCAGAGAGATCGGATACCAGTTTTTTGTTGTCATTTTTCGTTTTTTGGTTTTTTTAATGAGAAAAAGATATCATGTTTAGGGAATAGAAAGAAATTTAGTGTAACTATGGAATAGTGTGAGGAGACATGAGGTGAAGAAGGTGGAAAGGAGGCTGGGCAAGATTGTTGAGATTTTATTTGCCACATCAGAGAGCAAAGTCATTTCCCTGGGCGTGTACAATTATTGCTGCATGTAAGCAACAGCAAGAAAAGTGGTTTTCATTTTTTTTTTTTTTTTGGAAAGGACACTGGGTTTCAAATGGAAAATGGAACAAGTTGAGGGAAAAAAAAGAATCATTGAAGACGAAGTAGGGGTTTATTACAGCAGTCTACATATCAGATTATGAAGCCAAATCTGGCCTCTGTACACCGACACTGAATTAATTCTTGGATACAGAGTTTTAGGTGGAATAGAAAAGAATAGCTTTATTGCTTTGCCAGGCAAATGGGGCCACAGTGGGCTTATGCCCTCAAAACTGTGTGTCTGAATCTGGACGGGGTAGTGAGGAGTTTTATAGTAATGGTTCAAAGAGGGCATGATCCGCTCCTGGACATTCTTCTGATTGGCTGGTGGTGAGGTAAGTGGGAGTCAGCATCATCAACCTTCTGGTTCCAACCAGTCTGGGGTCTACATGCTTGTGGTCAGCATACAGTTAACTTCTCCCACCTGGTGGGGGTTTCAGTATCTGCAAAACAGCGCAAAGATATTGTTATGTGTATCCCTTGATGGGGAACCTGGGCCCTGCCCCAAGGCTGCACTATTGTGTGTGTTTTTTTTAACATCTTTATTGGGGTATAATTGCTTTACAATGGTGTGCTAGTTTCTGCTTTATAATAAAGTAAATCAGTTATACATATACATATGTTCCCATATCTCTTCCCTCTTGCGGCTCCCTCCCTCCCACCCTCCCTATCCCACCCCTCTAGGTGGTCACAAACCACCGAGCTAATCTCCCTGTGCTATGTAGCTGCTTCCCACTAGCTATCTATTTTACGTTTGGTAGTGTATATATGTCCATGCCACTCTCTCACTTTGGGCTTGAGGATATGGGGAGGGGGAAGGGTAAGCTGTGACAACGTGTTTGGTTTTTTTGACCGTTTCTACCTTGTCTCTTCATCCCCTACCTTCCCTGATTATCAACTGTTTGAACCTGCTCGTTCAAGGTCAAGGAGGCTGAAATGAAGCCTAATTCCTGTAATCAAGAAGTGAGGGACACAGAAAGGCTTTTGTGTCCAGGAGCCTCACAAGGTCCTGCTTGGTATTTATTATAAAGACATAAAGTACATCAGTAATAAAAGGAATGGGAGAGGGAACACATTTAAAATACCAATTGGGAAGTAAAATTTACAGGGTTAATGACTGGGAGAATATAAAAGGGAAAGGTAATGAGATAGGCAGCAAAGTATACATGTGGTTTTTCTTTGGGGTAATATGCTAATGATGAGGCTAATCACTGAAAAAGAGAAAAATAGGAAAAAAATGCAATTTGGATAGGGAGGACATTGGTGAGTTTAATTCTGGCATCTTACCCATGTGGAAGATCTTAGCTTTGTTCTTAAGAAGACTATATACTATATACTAATCCAGAGCTCACAGCAAAGCATGGTCTAGCCAAGAAAATTCACAAGTCATTAATCAACACAGATGCTGAATAGCTCATATCACTCAGAAATTGATGACAAGGAGACCAGAGCCTCAGATGCTATAGACCACCAATATCTGAAGGACACATGAAAGAAAATGATTCTGCAGATGACGTTGAGAAAGGGCTGTGATTGAGACACACAGGAGAGGAAAGAGTAATGTCACAAATGAATGTTTATGAGAACTTAGAGGAAATAAATGCCAGCCAAGGTCTGCTGCTGTTCAGTTTTCCCAAACATGATCCATGACTAAAGAGTGGATTCTGTTCCTTTTTGAAGGGGCTGATAATGACATAAAACTAATACAAAAGCTTAGATGTGACAACATGCTTGAAACTTAGTGTTAATGCATATCACGGAACAGACAGCGTCTGTTAGCAAGAAGATTGGCCCCAGACTACCCAGGTTCATAGCCTGGCTCTATCTATTGCACATGAGTGAGCCTGAGTATGATGCTTGCCTCCCTCTATGTCTCATTTCCCCAAGCATTAAGTGGATATCATTGTTACCCACCCTCATACAATTACTGTGTTGGTTAAATGAGATTTTAAAGGTTAAGAATTTAGAAATAGCTGGCACAAAGCAGATGCACTAAATAAATGTTACCTATTATTATAAACAAAGTATTTCTTTAGCTTGGCAAGGATCATCCAAGATTATATCAGTCACAATTATAATTCCAAATAAGACAGAAAACAAACAAAAAGAAATAGAAATCACTTTCTAAGCAAATCAATAAGTTTCTGACAAACTTTCCTTTTGAACAAATTATAATTTTTTTAACACTGCATTAAGAAAGGCAGAAACATTTGGGATGAAAGTGTCTGCAGAACCAAATGGTGGGTCTGTGGACTCCATCGTATTCAAATAACTATAGAATTAAAAGCATTATATTCTGTGGTCTAAGGAAAAACACAAAAGAAAACATGGTAGATAAAGATGTCAGAATTCCTAAACTAAAACACCAAATGTCTGGAACTATACCATAAGAAACCAAGACATTTAAACTCATTAAATTGTACACATCAAATATGTACAGTTCTTAGTATGACAATAATACCTCAATAAAGCAAGAGTTTGAGTGATGACTTTTCAAGCTATCTAGAACATTTTTAATTATATGGTAATTGATAAATACTGGAAACTGCTATTCTACTAACTTAAAAAAAGGATTTTTAAGTGGCAGTGTTTTACCCAATAGTTTAAAACTCTATCTGACTATCTAGAAATAATAGTTTTTATACATAATGTTTTACATATAATGCCAGCACCTCTTTACCTGTCTACCCACCCACCTACCTAAGTAACATCTTTCAATATCCATTTTTTGTAGATTGTGTCCAGGTTCTGAGATGTTACAGGAATAGAAGTGCATTTCCAAAATGTCATCTCCTTACTCAAAATATTCTTACTGTTGACCACTTTTAATGGGCTTGAATCATAGGTCTTTCCTTGAAATAGGGAAAATGTGGATGACTCAGAAAGTATGGGTCTGGTAACACACACAACTGGAAAAATATTCATTATTATTAAATCTCAGTGTGTCCATTTTAGCTCAGTGCTACTTCTTTCATTTAAAAAAAGCAAAATCAAACATTTGCCCTCCCCCAAAAGAAAAATAACATATTTGTCCTCTATCAACTACTTATTTATTGAGGTTTCTAAAAGTCTTTGACAGGTTTGTATCCAATAAAATAAATATGGCATTAATGTTACTTTAAAAAAATAAGTGTTCAGTTGAAATGTACTCTAAAAAATGTCATAATTTTTCTTAAAGATTCTTTAACTATCTTTATGAAATTATTTAAGATTTGGCAAAGATAAATCTCACTAATTTATATTATGTACTGTTTTGACATCCATCACATCTTGATTTTACTCTTTAATTAATCACATTGGAATTTACAGTCATTTTTTATGATTATAATGTGAAATTTTACTGACATAGTTTTACAGTGCATTTCCCCTTTCTTGGTATTCTATGTCCTGTTAGTTAATGAAGAAAAAATACTTGGATGTATTTTATATGTTTTTGATAGCTTTCATTCTTGTTTTTGGCAAATTTTTTATACATATTTCATATTTGCGATGTTATAAATATGTATGCATGATTTAATAGTCACCACTAATTTGTTATCTGTTAAAATAATTTTTTATTTATTTGTTCAACTTCTGTCTACTTGTGATTGTTTTAAGAATAGATGTTTCCTTGGGGCTTCCCTGGTGGCACAGTGGTTGAGAGTCCGCCTGCCAATGCAGGGGACACGGGTTCGTGCCCCGGTCCGGGAAGATCCCACATGCCGCAGAGCGGCTGGGCCCGTGAGCCATGGCCGCGTCCGGAGCCTGTGCTCCGCAACGGGAGAGACCACGACAGTGAGAGGCCCGCGCACCGCAAAAAAAAAAAAAAAAAAAAAAGAATAGATGTTTCCTTGGAAAGAGATGTTATAGATTTTTAAACATCTAACAGGTAGGTCTAAACATCCATAAACTATTTTATCCATTTGAAATACCTCTTCCTTTAAAGAAATAATAAGCTCTTCCATAGAAGTAAATTTTTTTGCGAAAGTCATATTCTTTAAAAAAAATAAAATCAGTATATTTATTAGCAATTGGAGAACAGTATGACATAATGGACAGATAATTAAACTGCAGTCAGGAGTATTTTCTTCTGTCTTCCCTTTGTAAATTTAGGTACTTTGTTTCTCTTTCCTGGTTTTCTCATGTAGAAGATAGAGCCTTAACTGTTTCTGGCATATGTGTCTGTCAAAGTGCCCATCACTTGATAAGTGATCAATAAACACTTGTTGAATAAATGTTAAAAAGCTAGTGAGGGAAGGGGCAGGAATTCCAAGCCAGGGGCAGCCACCTCTGAAAACCCTTCTCTCCTCTGTGCTCCTAATCTCTGTCGGAGAAGATTCACCTGTATCTCATCTAAAATATTAAATTCCTTGCGGGTATACATTTGCAAGGCAATGCTAACATAGTCTTTCTAGGCAACTATGAGTCTGTAGAAGAAAACTGGAATTAAATTGGAAAGACATAGGTTAATGTCCTAGATCTACAACTTACTTTTGTGTGTGCTTCTGGTTCTACATCATAAAATTATGGTTTCTTTCACAGTGTCTGTGTATGTGTCTTTTTTTAAAGAGCATATAATATATAAAATGCATTTTGTAAAATCTAAATCTCTATAAGTACTTCCTAGGATTACAAATAGTGTGCTGTGATGCTGTCCCAAAAGGGCTTGATGGGAAAGAAGGCAACATTTTAAAAAATGTTTTTCTCTTTTCTCTCTTCCTCACCTGTATGTGTTCCTTAAAAAAAAAAAAAAAAGGAGTCCTTTTGGAGTCATCTCCCAGGAAACCATGGCAAGAAGATCTGCGTGAAGAGGTTGGAGGAAAGACTGAATCCACTTATGAGGAAACTATTAGTCAAATACAGAGCAAGGGACTCCCTAATTGACTAGAACTCTTCAAAACCAGGCTGGAACTCCCTAACCACTCATTTCAAGTTTTCTGTAGGCCTTAATATTTTCAATATCATGAGAGAAAAAGGAGAGTGGGCAAGGAAGGATGCAGAGATTGTGGGAGACCTCCTGCTGGTTCTCTGGTCACTCAGAAAGAGTCAGATTAGATTAAATTCTACAAAAGTCAGGAGCACCATTTCATAATGCTTTGTGGTTTGTCTGGACAGGAGTCAGCATGCACAGACAGAGGTAGGTACCTGAGTGTCCTGAGATGCAGCAGTAATATTTAATAGAGTTAATTAAACCCCTGTGGCTCACTTTCATAATGAAAACAATGACATTTCACAGATATATAGTTTTAAAATTACCCCACCAGCTTTAAATATGTCAAATTGGTCAATTTTATGCCTACAAATTTCAAAGAAAAACACCCTTTCTAAAAAAATCTTAAATGATTCTCTTTAGATTCCACTTACTTTACTTGGGATACTAGGTAGCAAGATTTATTTGTAGTTTAGAATGATGTTTGTTTCCTCTTTGACCAATATAGAGAAAACAAAGAGTTCTTTGCTGAAAATCAAATCAGGACCAATTATTATGCCTAATAGTACCTGGTATTTGCAGAGCACCATTCTTTGAAGTTTGTGGTTTTCCCAGTGCTTTTATTACACATGATGTCCTTTGATCCTGCCACCATTACGTGTGGAGGGAAAGTCAGGTATCATTCTATTGTACTAATAAGTGCAACTGAGACTTTAAAGATTACAGAACTTGTCAACTTCCTTAAGGAGTACTAAGTGAGTAACCAAACAGAGTCACAAGTTCAGCCATAGCAAAGCTGGGCTTCTTGAGCTTCCAGTCTTTAGTTAATTTTGTATATTAATCTGCCCCTTAAATAACAGTAATTAAATATCTCTGGTATATGGAGGTGGGTTTCTGGCTTGCTGTAGTTGTCTCCTAACTGACTTTCCTATTTGCACTCGAATCCCATTCAGTCTAGTCTTCAGATCTGGCCAGGGTTGGCTTTAAAACACAAATTCAGTCACGTTCTTCTCTCCTACAGCAAAACCTTCAATGGCTGCCATCATATCTAAAAGTGAATCCATGATTCTAATTCTGACCTCGGAGGTCCTCCAGGATCTAGATTCAAGGATCAAGGACCCTTCTTTCACTTCACACTTGAGCTTTTTTTTTGCCTCGGCCACCCCCACGTCTTGCGGGATCGCAGTTCCCTGCTCAGGGATAGAACCCCTGGCCACAGCAGTGAAAGTGGGAGTCCTAACCGCTGGACTGCCAGGGAATTCCCTGCTTCTTAAACCCACCAAGGGGACTGTGACCTTGGGCTTTTGGTGGAACACTCTCCTTCCAAATGAAAATGCAATTTGTGCTTCTAAAACCACACTTCCAATTTTGTCTGGATGATTGATTTAGGTCTCTGCTTCCTCTCAACTCCTCGGAGAGTTCCTCTATCTTTACAGAGCTCCCCACTCCCATCCTCACCACCTATCCCTCTTACCTGCTGCATTCCCAGCACCTGGAAGGGTACCTAGCAAAAGTGAGTCTCAACAAATATATGTTGAATGAGGAATGAACAAATGAATGGATGAATACAGTTGAGATGGAACAGACCAGCAAGGTTGAGTTTTTGCCCATGTTAGCTGCCCATATGGAAATATTCATCAATGTCCTGGAGATGTGACTTAACTGCCTACTTTTGGAAGCAATCTCTTTCCAGGGAATCTCTAACCATCTGGCTGTTTAGGCAGTTTAACATGACACATGTTAAAATTTTAGCTCTAGAAAAAATTTAAGACGAGGATTATATTTCAGAAGGAATTAGTTCACATAAAGCAATGTTTATAGCTAAAAAACAGAGTTTTTTTTTTTAACATCTATTCCTCAATCTGTTAGCACCATGGCAGCAAAGGCACATTGCTTTGCAACACCAGTCACATATTTCAACAAGGAGAGATTTCATTTTAATGAAATATTACTTTCTTCAGTTATTAGATTAACTTATTCATTGATCTGATCAAATTCACATTTATAGTTTACATTGCAGGATCTCACCTACACACATTTTGTTTAAAGGAGCTCATGTTACTTGCTGGAGACAAATATGCAAACTACTTCTGCCTTAAATTGGATTGTTTCATCAACTGTATCATGTGAAATATCTTTATAGGCAAATGTTTCAGGACAAAAAACTTTAACAATTTCATCTTTTCAGCATGCTTGAAAACTTAAAGCTTCTTTCTTTTTTCTTTTTTACTGATCATATAAAATGGATTTAGAAAAAAATAATTATAAAATTGAGCATTGTTCTTAACCATGAAATGAATTCCAAGCTTCTTGTACCTGTGTGGAGGAAGGAAGGGCAGAGTTTACCATGTTTAGAATATCAGCACTAAGAACTAGGAAAAGAAGAGACTTGAAAGCACAAAGTTCGTCTGGCTACATTTTTAATGTTCAGACTCTGGTTCTTATATTTCATAGTATTTGGTCTTTTGTTTCCTCTATATCAACCCAACAAATCATCAGTAACAACTCAGTTTTATTTTAGTGCTTGACTGTCTAGAGAGCACACTTTCATAAAAATTATCCAATTGGTTCCTCACAATTACCCAGTAAGACAGTTGTAATATTTATATATTTTTACATTCAACCAGTCTGAGGCTCAATGAATTCCACAATCAAGAACCAAAGCAAGGACATTTGACTCTGCGGTCCACCTTTTTTTCCATTAAATCATACTGCTGCTTTGATTTCTAAGATTTAAAATTATTCCAGTCATTTACCTAGCTGCTCTCTCAAGCTTCTTGAGTTCAGAGCAATACTGAATGAAAATCCTTCCTTACAATTGCCTGATGCTTCTAGCTACTAAAATATATCACAGCTCTATCTATCTGAAGTAATACAGTAGATCTTGGAAGTTTTTAATGCCTTGCTATCAGTAAAAAAGATAATTAATAAGCAAACTTGCAGGTATATTTATTCCTTCTCTCTGTTCTGACATTAAGTTGGATGCACCTAAAATCTCAGTTCCTAAACCAGAATAGTCAGTAATCTCAGAACAATAGAGGCTGTTGTTTTCGCAGAGCATTGAAAGGTTTTAGCTGGCTACCTTTCAGGCTGTTGACACATTAAATGTGGCTAGCATACATGATGTGTTTGGGGTTAATTTAAATGTATTTTATTCCTTGATTCCTTGATTCATTTGTATAAATAGAAATTAATTGCAGAAAACCCAGGTATAGGAAATTACTTCATAATGATTTCTAATGCTCTTTTTCATTCCTGTGAGCATTGTTCATCTAAGGTCAACATGGCAGGAGACTTTCTAGTGCTGACTCACATCCACTTCTCCTCGTCTTCTGGGCTCACAGAAGGTTGAACTTTCCCACCATGTGACTATTCCTGGATAATGGTCTATGAGAAGAAATGCTGAAGTAGTTAATTGCTGGTATGAGACCCTTCAGTGCTCTCTTCCTCTGCCTGAGCAACTAAGGAGACATCAAGATGGCATAGCTGCCAGATAGAGAGGCTTCATCACCAGGGTCTCCACTTGGAGTAGGACCTCCTGCCAAATCATGCAGGCCATGAAAGCAAGAGTGAGAAAGGAATTTTGAGGGGATAGGCTACTGAGATATTCTACTTTAATACCAAAGGTTATGGTCAAAGGAGCATAGGAATCGGATTCATTCAGAAAATCTGGATAACATCCAATTTAATCACTTTGTCAACTTGGAGAAGTCATGAAATTTGTTGTTTCATATTCTTCCTTTCTAAAGTAGAGATGATAAAATATTACCTATCGACTTGGAAGAGTGACTATGAAAATCAAATTGCATAGTATAGGTTGAGTCACTCTGCAATTTATGTTCCTAAATGTGGTAACATATTTTTGATTCCTTTGAATTGTGGTTTTCTGATTAAAGGAATTTATCTTCCCAGTCTCCTCATTCCCTTCCTATAGAAAAAGTAGACAAGAAGACCAAAGTTAGAGTGTGGGAATGAACAGGATGCCTTTTTTAAAAATTTTAACTCTTTGCTGTAATCATACTGAGGCTCAAGATTTCTTAGAATCAGGTCTTCCAGACTCAAGTTCAATTCCATGATATTCAGTGTTTCAAATTGGTTTATATGGTTTTCCACTTTCACTAGCTTTGAACTTCAGAGAACCAAGACACTCCCTTACACTTCTTTTAGTACAATGTGGAACACAAAGTAAACTAGGTGTTGAGAGAGCATCAAAGCATTTCTGGTGTGACCAAGATGGTAGAGTAGGAAGACCCTGAGCTCATCTCGCCCCATGGGCGCACCAAGATTACAACTCTTTACAGAGTAACTATTGACAGTGATGACATGAAGACTAGGAGAAAGAATTTTCCACAAAACAAAAAATATAAAGAAGGAACCACAATGAGATGCATAGGAGGAGCAGAGACGTGTTTTATTTAAGACCCACACCCCCAGGTAGGTGACCACAAATGAGAGGATAACCATAATTGCAGAGGCTTTCTACAAGGACTGAGCAGTTGGACATCACATCAGCCCTCCAGCCCAAGAGTTCTGCACCAGGAAGTCAAGACAAGCTCTCAGAACATCTAACTTTGAAGGCCAGCAGAGCTTGCAAACAAGAGAGACAAAGGCTGTGGGAGACTCCACTCTTATAGGGCTTACACAAAATCTCACAGAGAGATTTTGGGTCCCAGCACAGAGGCAGGCAGTCATTTGAAAGGAGCCTTGTCAGACCCCATTGCTCATCTTGGACAGCTTCCCAGAGAGACAGGAGGCAACTGGGACTCCCCTGGGTATACAGATACAAGTGGGAGCCATTTGGGGGAGCTCATTCTACCATGCGAACAACGATGATGGCAAGCATCATTTTGGAGTCCTCCCTCAGCCCATTAGTTCTGGGGGCTTACTCTCCCAACAGCAGGCCAGTTAAATCACAAATAATCAAAGAAATGTAAATCAAAACCACAATGAGACATCACCTCACACCTGTTGGAATGGCTATTATCAAAAGACAACAAATATCAAGCAAGTGTTGATGAAGGTGTGGAGAAAGAGAACCCTCAGCCACTGTTGGTGGGCATGTAAATTGGTACAGACACTATAGAAAACAGTATGACGATTCCTCAAAATAAAAACTAAAACTATCATACAATCCAGGAATACCAGTTCTGGACATTTTTTCTGAAGAAAACAAAGACACCAATTTGAAACAGTATATACACCTCTATGTTCATTGTGGTGTTATTTATGGGAGCCAAGATATGGAAATATCCTAAGTGCCCATCAATAATTAATGGATAAAGAAGATGTGGTATATATATATATATATATATATATGTGTGTGTGTGTGTGTGTGTGTGTGTGTGTGTGTGTGTGTGTATGTGTTTATATATATCCAAGATGTGATATACACAATGGAATATTACTGAGCCATAAAAAGTGTGATATCTTGCTATTTGCAACAGCAGGAATGGACCCAGAGGGCATTATGCTAAGTGAAATAAGCCTGATGGAGAAAAACTAATACAGTATGATTTCATTTATATGCAGAATCTAAAAAACAAAACAAATGAACAAACAGAAAACAGAAACAGACTCATAGATACAGAGAAGTAACTGGTAGTTGCCAAATGGGTAGCGGTGGGGAATGAGTGGAATAGGTGTGGGAGATTAAGAGCAACAAACTTCCAGCTGTAAAATGAGTCAGGTAGATGTAATATACAGCATAGGAAATACAGTAATAATTTTGAAAAGTGACAAATGGTAATTAGACTTAACAGGGGTATCATCTTATAGATGATACTCTCTTGTACACTTGAAACATAAGTAAGTCAATTATACTTCAATAAAAAAGAAAAATTTTAAAATATAAATAAATGACAAAGAAATATATAGGTAAGTAAAAAGAGAGTATTAAGTCAGTTTATACTATTCCTTGGATTCTTAAACACAATTGCCCAGTCTAGCAAAGCAAGAAGACCAGCAAGACCAGTAAGTACTCCTTGTGTATCTCCTTTACTGAGTGAACAGGCACAGCCGAGAAGAGAAACAGGCATACAACTAACTTTCCAAATTTGAGCCATGAAATTTGACCGTGGTTTGAGTCCTCCAAACATAAGATATAATGGGGATATGGTGTAACTCTTCAAGCTCTCATCTAATCCTCTCTCCATTGAAGAAACAAAAACAGTGCAGTCATTAGAGACACACTCTAGGTAGTAATTAAAAGCGGGCTCTCTGAAGCCAGGCTGAATTCCAGCTCCGCTACTTACCGAGTTACTCTGAGCATGTAACTTCTTCATGCCTCAGATTTTTCATATATAAAGTAGGTATAGGGCTTCCCTGGTGGCGCAGTGGTTGAGAGTCCGCCTGCCGATGCAGGGGACAAGGGTTCGTGCCCCGGTCCGGGAGGATCCCACATGCCGCGGAGCGGCTGGGCCCGTGAGCCATGGCCGCTGAGCCTGCCTGTCCGGAGCCTGTGCTCCACACGGGAGAGGCCACAACAGTGAGAGGCCCACGTACCGCAAGAAAAAAAAAAAGTAGGTATAATAATGGTACATAGCTTATACATTTGTTTTGAAAATTAATCTATGTAAAGTGTTTTGAAAAAGTCCAAGACATAGTGAACACTATAGGGCTTACTTACTGTTGTCTCCTTTTAATCAAACTCCAAGTTATTCTAACACAAAATGAAAAGAATTGGATGCTGTAAAAGATGGGAAGAGTTTTGGGGAAGACAGAAGCATGCATTTTTGAGAAACTTTCATGAACAACTGAAGCAACAGAAGATGACTAAAGATGTTGTTAGGAACATTTTATTATTTTGTGATTGATAAAATCTATAGGACTCTTCAATCTTTTGGGCTCAGATTTGCATTGCTTTCCATGGAACACATTTGGGTGAACCGATGGTTCATGTCTAAACTGAAATCTAATCTGCCACAAAACTATCGCTTTCCCTATTTCTGATAAAATCTAAGTGTTTTCCTGGTTCCTTAAATATGGGAATTCAGTGTCATTTTTTGGGTCCTACATATCTCCCTCTTTCAAACCCAATCAGTGGCAAATCCTGGTCAAATATGTTCACAGGTGTCTTTACCACTTCCTTCCTGTTACCATTTCACAAAGCTGGGTCCTCACCTTCCTGCTGCTGCATTGCTTGAGGCTTCCCAGCAGGCGCTGCTACCAGCGACCCTCACCTCACCATTGCTAGAGTACAAGAGAAGAGATGGGTTTAATTTTTCCTTCCAAGGGTACAGATTTCAGAAAATAGCCATTTGAGTTCACTTCTACTACTAAAAGTAACCAAGTGGTAGTTTTATTCCTAATGTGATAAGCCACATATGAATTTAAAGAATAGTAATGCCCCATTTTACATATACATACAGAAACTGATAGAATGGCACACATATATAAGCATGTTTTATATATGTATATGTATAGGTATATAATGGGGCATTGCTGATATAGATATACATATAGATATAGGTATATCTGTCTTTTCCTTCTTAGAAGCTACAATGATTCTTCACCAGTAGCTGTTCATACTAGCATGAACATGGATGTTAGTAGTGGGTTCAGATCCAGCAAGTAATTCCTGACTTTCAGATCACTATGCAACTGAAGAATGCTTTGAAATGAATATCATATTTTTACTTGAACATTTGTTATTTCTGACTTGATGCATACCCATTCTGCATTTTATAAGGGCCTCCATAGTGAGTGTGTATGTGTGTATACAGCCCCCTACACACATACACACGCAAAGAAAGAAAGCAAGTGAGAAGAAGATGCCTGTCAACTTCAATTCTGTATGCATAAAAATGCATGAGAGAAGGGACTGAAAATGTAGGGGCAAAAAGTCAGGAAATGTCAAGCTTGATAGGTCATGCCGAGGGGAAAAATGTACTCTAAAAATGTCCTACCATTTAACGTACTGGTATTAATTTGATTTTATATTCAACAAGAATATGTTATGTATAGCCACGATCATATCTAGATTGTTATTCTACCAAGCTAAGACTTCTGTTGCTCAGTGGAGCTCAGCATTTCAAGGCTGTTAATCTCTGCTTGTCATTCATGCCAGTTTTGGTGTGTGTTTTTTTGTAGTACAGGTTTTCTTTTTACATATACCAGACACATTAATCCATTAAATTTCAGGACACAGTACAAAAAAAAAAAAACAATTCAACTAATTCATCTGACAATGCTGTTCATATTCATGATGCCATTTTTTGTTGTTGTTGGTTTGTTTCCTAATAATAAAGAAGGAGACTTAGGGCTGTTGGGCTGATATATATTTGGGGGTCCCCCCTTCCCCCCTCCCCCAAACCCCACCAGGGTGAACAGGAGGAGGAAAAGGGAGGGCAGGGCCCACAGCAAAGTTTCATAATCTTGAATCCAGTGGGGGAGGAGGAGAGGAAAGGAAGGAAAAAAAAGGAGAAAATATAAATCCTATAATACATACAACAGAGTGGGGATGGTACAGACATGAAGCTGAGGCATGGGGTGGGCCGCTGGGGGTGGGTGCAGCAGAACCTCCCCCACATTCCTTTCTCTCTTTAATGCTGTTTCCGTAGTTACCAGGCTGAGAAGCCCTCTCAGAAGATGGGACCAGGAGAAGAGAGTCAGGGACTCAGTTGGGACCCCAGCTATAGCTGTTGTAGGCAGACTTGCTGGTCTGGGGCTTCTGTGGGATGGAGCTGGTCTGCTTACATTGCCCACTGCCTGTGTGGCCATCCTGCTGCACGTGATGGTGAAGGATCTGGGAGTAAGGCTGCTGATGGGGGGTCAGAATGTGCCTAAAGGGGGCAGGTGGGTAGGCAGCAGATGTGGCCAGATTGATGCCCCCTACTTCCTAGGGATGAACGCAAGTTGAAGGAGGCAGCAGGAGTACTGGAATGAAAACCTTGTTTCTCAAAGGCCTGCTGGGTTTTGGAGTACACAGAACCTGAGATATCTGGCACACCTGTGTTACTGGAGGTGACTGATACACCAGTGTTGTATCCATGAGACCCATATCCACTTGGCTGTTGGAAAAGGGTGGCTGATGCATTCACACTGACATTCACACCATGCTTCTTGGAAGAGGTAGGAGCCACAGGGAACACAGCAGGCCCATACTGGAAGGTGCTGGGGAGGCCCGGAACCCCTGTGTAGTATGGCAGGCTGTTGTAACTGTAGCCAGGATGCAGCGCCGGGTTCAGGAATGTCTGCTGCATGGTGTAGTGAGTCTGTGTCTGGTTATGCTGGGGCTGGGCTAAGGCTGTGGCTGGGGCTGGGGACGAGGCATCCCCATGGCCGAACTTTGTGAGGTCACCAGAATAAGTGTTGCTGGCCAGGCTACCATCCCTCCCAGTCAGTGGAGTGGTGGGTGTGGGAAATGGGAGGCTGTAGTAATCCAATGGAAATCTTGTCTGAAGCATCTGCAGGTCATCATAACCATATACTTGTGGCGGGTAGGCATGTAACAGCCCTGGAGCCATAATATATGGATTAGGCAACAACAGCAGGACCCCAGGAGGGAGGTTGGGAGGAGCTTTTCCTGAAGTCATAGCAACTGAGCTTCAAGTGGAGGCTATGATGGTAGAGTTGCTGCCTAGACTGAGGCCCAAGCTCCTGCCGCTATTGAGACTGGAAGAGACACTGACCATTGGTGCAGAGACTGTGCTGGATGTGGTGGAGAAAGTGCTGGAGGAAGAATGAAGATTTGCCTCACTCTCCATGCTTGTGTGCAAAATAGTGGATGTCGAAGTCCGCTCAGAAGATGTTGATGATGAAAGGGTATTCTGCTGAGTAGATAACATGCTGCTGTGTTGTGTGCTGGTAGTATTTGGAATCTCCTCATTGTGGCTCAAGCCACCCAAGGAGGATGAGTACTGATTGGCTGTCGTCAGTAAGGAATTTGCAGATACCGTTTCACTGAGAGGGGGGATGCTAGAAGTGGAAGGTGCAGAGCCTGTAGCATCTTCAACAGATTGCGGGTTCTGCAACTGCATGGCCTGCACAGAACTGAAGCCATTCTTTGCCTGAGTCAAGTCCTTTTGGGGTGATGAAGAGATGGAGCTGGGTTACCACTGAGTCTGTGTGGATCACTGTTCATAAAGAGGGCCCTGAGCATTATTTTGGGAGGTATAGGTTGTCCACTGAATTGGGCCACTCTGATAACTGGACTCCTGGTTAGATGAAATTGTGGATGAAGATTCACTGGCCGTGCTGGTATAGAGGCTACTTGGAGCCTGGCTTGAAGAGGTGCTCGTGGTGGGAGTAGACTCATAATCAGAAAGGACAGACTCTGACCCAAACTGCAATGCCCCAAACTGCAGGCGGAGCCCTGAGATATGTGCTGAGCCAGGCATCTCAACAGCCAGAGCAGGAATCTTAGAAGTCACGGAGGCTTTTTTCTTCTGCTGTTTCAGTTTTTGCTGAGCTGGCTGAGGACTGGAGGATTGTTTGTCTGAAGACCCAGGAGACATTTGAGGAGTCGAGGTGGATTTGCTTGGCAGAGGAGAACACGGGTTGGGGCGGGGAGGTGCAGCAGTGGAGGTAGCCACTGTGGGTGGCTTCTCCTGAAGGAACACCTCCATCACAGTTGAAGACGGGGTGAAAGGCTAGTGCTTTGTAAAGGGGCTGTGCACTGTTGAATCATTTGGGTTCTTCAAATCATACTGCATCAGCGATAGGGATTGTGTGGTGGAGCCCATGTTCCAAGAGGAGGTGGTGGTGGTTCCAGATTGAGAATGTTGAGCTGCCAACTGAGCCAGGACCTGAGCAGTCTTGAAGAACTGAGAGCCTGTGGTGCTTCCACTTTTAGCTTCACCAACATCACCAACTTCTTTCCCTAACATGCTCACCATACTGTGATGAGAAAACATGTTCCCTGAAGCAGGCTGCGATATGGCGCTCTGCTTCGAGTTACTGAAGACCAGAGGCTGGAGAAGAGAAGGAGACTGAGATGGATCCAGATTAGATGAATCATTCCCCATTGAAGGAAGTGTCTTCCCCAACAGAGCAGCAAGGTCAATTCTCTGACCAGCAGTGATTGTCACATTCTCCACAGGCAGATGCTCTGACGACACATTAGAGGCAGTGAAAATCTTGGTCTCGGAAAGATCTTCATTCCCGTCTTCAGTTTCCCACTCCTCTGTTGCAGTCCTCTATGCACTCATGCTATCATCGGGTTCAAAGTGGCCAGTGCTGTTCTATGTATTGCAGCTGTTATTGACATAGTTATCAGTATTTGCCAGCTCTGCATAATCAGCTGGATTAAAGGTTCCCATTCCTTGAGCAGAAAACCTTCCTCCCCACCTACCATAGTCACCTCTGCCTCGGCCATGACCTCTTCTGCCTCTTTCTGTGCCTCTTCGAGAAGGCGCTCCACTCTTGGTGCCATCTAACCCATTTTCCTGACCTCAAAACTCTCGTCCATGGCTGGCACCTCTCCCCCGTCTTGGTGACCCACCACGTCGCCGACTATAGTCTCTGTCCCGGTCTCGATTTTCTTTGCCCTCCTTGTTGGATTCCGTTTGGCCACCATCCTTCTGTCCTGAGACTCCCTTCTTCTTCCCAACCATCTCCCAGGAATGCATATCTGGGTTTCCTTCCAGCAGTACATTGATGGCTCTGTTGACATCTCCATTGCAGTCATGCAAAGCAATGACACATTCATCCTGGTTCTTGCCTGTGATATCAATCAGTTGTTTCACCTTTTCCTCAAAGCCAGCATCATTATGGTCCAAAATCATCTGTGCAAGTCGAAGTTGCTCCTCAGTGGCCCAGGGCTGCTGCTTGTGCTGTGTCTGGTTTTAATTTTCAGGTCGTTCCCAGTTTCCTCGGGCTCGGTTAATGCCCACCCATGTCATCATTTACAGTATATACGAATAACAATATTTACAACGTAGAATACTCAGTCTCCTCCTCATGCCAGTTTTTAAAGAATTGTTTGAATGTAACTGCACAACATGCTGTTTTGTCCCCTAGTGTTGTCCCAAAGTCTTTTGTGACTGAAAAGCTATGGTGATCATGGACCTGTGGTGTCTAGGTAAAAGGCTGCTTTTCTCCCCTAAAGGATGAGTCAGGAAAATCAATCACACCCAAACATAAAGCAATACATCTCCAAGCACACTTCTGTCTGATTCTTCTCACGAGCATAACATAAATGAGAGATACAAGGAGTTGGTCTGCAGCCGGACTCCCTCACATTACCCCTCAGCCACTTCCTTCCTTCTGTCACAGGTGAGAGCTGACTCATCTGTAAGGGGCGTGCAAGTGGAGCACCTCGACTTTGAATGACTGTTCACACCTAACTTCCCCAGCAACATTTAATTTTAATGTGCTTCCTTGTTCGTGATGCTCCTCAGGTGTCATCTGTGTGGTTAACCCACTCCAAGGGTGGCATGCATAGTGGGTCAATATTCCCCTTTCATGTGCCTATAGCACATAGATAATCAATAACTATATTGTTTCCCACTTAGTCCAGACATCTTTAGAATTCTCAATACAATTGCATGTCAGGTGAACTTCATCAGTCAATCAGGGCTAAAACCTACTTGCTATGCCTAGGTTACTCATTTTCATTTAAAATATGTGTATTGTAAAAAAGAGTTCAGGCGACAAAATGATGGATCTCAAATTTATTTTTATGAGTATTCCTTATTAAATTAGCAATAACAACAAAAATATATGTATGTATGTGTGTATATATACATATATATTTATTAACAAGACTCATCCTTAGGACCGTCATTGACTTTTGTATATGTTTACTCAAAAATATTATGAAATGAAAATGCTATCAGATTATTAATTTTATTCAAGAGACTGTTAAACACATTTAAAAAATAGCCACAAATACATGTGCAAGTTATGTTATTTATTAAGTCTACAGAAAAACATGGTAGAGTGTGTAGATTTATGGTAACATTCTTTCCTCTATGCTCCCCAAAGTCACAATACTTAGGTCGATTGTAATTCTTGCCACATTGTTTTGAAACCACTTCCTTTCTTATTTCACTGACTAACTCCTTCGAAACAGGAGAGCCTGGCTTCTCTTTGCATCATGTGATAACTGATTGAAATAACTGATTGAATGAATAAATGATTCTATTTTTTTAACAAGTGGTGTTATATTATTCTGCTGTCACGAGACTAACTCTATTCTTAGTGCTTCCAAAGCATGTTACTATTCTTATCTCAGTGAAATTTTGTTCAATGACTAATTTCAAATGTATTTTCACCTTAAGACAATTTCCTTCTTTTTTTTTTTTTGGCTTGCTGAAATAGTAAATAAACTGACATAAGTGTTAGTTCTCTGAATGAGTCATTTTAATGTTACTAATTAGTTTAAATGGTGAAATTAATATTTAAAAGCTATAATCCTTAAAACTATATAAGTAACTAAATTGGCTTTGAAGGCTGTAAATGTTTTAATACTCACACAAGAATGTTAACTTGCAATCATCTTAGAAAAAGTTTAAAATCCATTTCCAACAAACTATATTATCTTTGAACCTACTGAGAAACATTTGGAACTTGAATTTTTTTAAATAAATTATATTTATAATTCTCTGTACAACCCAAATACATTACCACGATGGGAAAATTCTGAAGCCGGAGTCTTACAAAAGGTGAATTACTGTGCCTTTATTATCAATAATAATATGTGTAAAATGACTCACAATCCATCCTTAAAGCTTTGGATTCTTTGATATCATCAAAGTAGAGATTTTTAACTGCAGAAAATGCTGACATGACATTAGATATACTAGAAGCCATTCCTTAAAATTTGTTGATTAATCGTGTGGTGCTAGATGTTCCAAATCAACTTCACTCTTCTTGAATCCTCAGCTTAAACTCACAACTTGAATCTTATTTTGCATTTTGAAATTGAGCTAACACTGGTCCTTTCCACTTCCTCCTTTGGTGTCTAGAATTTGCTAAATCCTGATGGCTATGATTCAGGAATCTCAAGGATATTCCTTTTGTACATGAAGATTTGTCCAAGTCAGAGATGCTCTCTTTAAGAAAGTAACTGACCTGGCATATTTTTGTAAAGAATATATTTAAAAACATACAAAATGTCCAAGTCATTCTTCTGGATGGTGGGATTCTAGGTGATTTTAAATTTTTTTCTTTTTTCTTGACATTATTTTCCAAATTTTGTGATACGAACCTCAGTAATTGTATAAGAAAAATTAAAGTTAGTTCATAATATCTGTAGATATAGATAAAGACGAAAATTTACAATAGTGCTAAGAGTATCTGTACTTACTCTACACCAGATGCTCAACTCAATTATTTCTGATGGAGTGGATACCATTTTTCAAAAGAAAAGTAGTATTTATACTATTACTTTTGATGTAGTAGCAGTGATGCTGTGTGTTGTCATGGTAGGGTGGGGGTTAATAAAGCAAGGAAAAAAGAAACACAAAGTATATTGAAAACCCCTGGGGTCTGAGGGGAACATGGATCTTTAAGGATGAGGCTGGATTTTAAGGCCATGTTCTAGAGACCCGAGAAGAATGTTTGTCTTTTCCCTAAAGGAAATTCTATGTTATTGAAATATTGTAGCAGATAATTGATACCACTAGATTTTCACTTTCTTTTTTTTTTAACATCTTTATTGGAGTATAATTGCCTTAATGGTGTGTTAGTTTCTGCTTTATAACACAGTGAATCAGCTAGACATATACATATATCCCCATATCCCCTCACTCTTATGTCTCCCTCCTGCCCACCCTCCTTTCCCAACCCTCTGGGTGGACACAAAGCACAGAGCTGATCTCCCTGTGTTATGCGGCTGCTTCCCACTAGCTAAATATTTTACATTTGGTAGTGTATATATGTCCATGCCACTCCCTCATTTCGCTCCAGCTTCCCCTTCCCCTTCCCCATGTCCTCAAATCCATTCTCTACGTCTGCGTTTTTATTCTTGTCCTGTCCCTAGGATCTTAAAAAACATTTTTTCTAAAATTCCATATATATGTGTTAGCATACGGTATTTTTTTTTTCTCTTTCTGACTTACTTCACTCTGTATGACAGTCTCTAGGTCCATCCACCTCACTATAAATAACTCAGTTTTGTTTCTTTTTATGGCAGAGTAATATTCCATTGTATATATGTGCCACATCTTCTTAATCTATTCATCTGTCAATGTACACATAGGTTGTTTCCATATCCTGGCTATTGTAAACAGTCCTTCAATGAACACTGTGGTACATGACTCTTTTTGAATTATGGTTTTCTCAGGGTATACGCCCAGTAATGGGATTGCTGGGTCATATGGTAGTTCTATTTCTAGTTTTTTAAGGAATCTCCATACCGTTCTTTATAGTGGCTCTATCAATTTACATTCCCACCAACAGTGCAAGATGGTTTCCTTTTCTCCACACCCTCTTCAGCATTTATTGTTTGTAGATATTTTGATGATGGCCATTCTGACTGGTGTGAGGTGATACCTCATTGTAGTTTTGATTTGCATTTCTCTAATGATTAGTGATGTTGAGCATACTTTCATGTGTTTGTTGGCAATCTGTATATCTTTTTTGGAGAAATGTCTATTTAGGTCTTCTGTCCATTTTTGGATTGGGTTGTTTGTTTTTTTGATATTGAGCTGCATGAGTTGCTTGTAAATTTTGGAGATTAATCCTTTGTCAGTTGCTTCATTTGCAGATATTTTCTCCCATTCTGAGGGTTGTCTTTTCATCTTTTTTATGTTTTCCTTTGCTGTGCAAAAGCTTTTAAGTTTTATTAGGTCCCATTTGTTTATTTTTGTTTTTATTTCCATTTCTCTAGGAGGTGGGTCAAAAAGGATCTTGCTGTGATTAATGTATTAGAATGTACTGTCTATGATTTCCTCTAAGAGTTTTATAGTGTCTGGCCTTACATTTAGGGTTTTAATCCATTTCAAGTTTATTTTTGTATATGGCGTTAGGGAGTGTTCTAATTTCATTCTTTTACATGTTGCTGTCCAGTTTTTCCAGCACCACTTATTGAAGAGGCTGTCTTTTTCCATTGTATATACTTACATCCTTTATCAAAAGTAAGGTGACCAATGTGTGTGGATTTATCTCTGAGATTTCTATCCTGTTCCATTGATCTATATTTCTGATTTTGTGCCAGTATCATACTGACTTGGTTACTGTAGCTTTGTAGTATAGTCTGAAGTCAGGGAGCCTGATTCCTCCAGCTCCGTTTTTCTTTCTCAAGACTGCTTTGGCTATTTGGGGTATTTTGTGTTTCCATACAAATTGTGAAATTTTTTGTTCTAGTTCTGTAAAAAATGCCATTGGTAGTTTGACAGGGATTACATTGAATCTGTGGATTGCTTTGGGTAGTATAGTCATTTTCACAATGTTGATTCTTCCACTCCAGGAACATGGTATATCTCTCCATCTGTTTGTATCATCTTTAATTTCTTTCATCTCTGTCTTATAATTTTCTGCATACAGGTCTTTTGTCTCCTTAGGTAGGTTTATTCCTAGGTATTTTATCCTTTTTGTTGCAGTGGTAAATGGGAGTGTTTCTTAATTTCTCTTTCAGATTTTTCATCATTATTTATAGGAATGCAAGAGATTTCTGTGCATTAATTTTATATCCTGCTACTTTACCAAATACATTGATTAACTCTAGTAGTTTTCTGGGAGCATCTTTAGGATCCTCTATGTATAGTATCATGTCATCTGCAAACAGTGGCAGCTTTACTTCTTTTCTGATATGGATTCCTTTTATTTCTTTTTCTTCTCTGATGGCTGTGGCTAAAACTTGCAAAACTATGTTGAATAATAGTGGTGAGAGTGGACAACCTTGTCTTCTTCCTGATCTTAGAGGAAATGGTTTCAGTTTTTCACCATTGAGAATGATGTTGACTGTGGGTGTGTCCTACATGGCCTTTATTAAGTTGAGGTAAGTTCCCTCTATGCCTACTTTCTGGAGGGTTTTTATCATAACTGGGCGTTGAATTTTGTCAGAAGGTTTTTCTGCATCTATTGAGATGATCATATGGTTTTTATCCTTCAGTTTGTTAATATGGTTTATCACATTGATTGATTTGCATATATTGAAGAATCCTTGCATTCCTGGGATAAACCACACTTGATCATGGTGTAAGACCTTCTAATGTGCTGTTGGATTCTGTTTGCTAGTATTTTATTGAGGATTTTTGCATCTATGTTCATCCGTGATACTGGCCAGTAGTTTTCTTTCTTTCTTTTTGTGTGGTTTTGGTATCAGGGCGATGGTGGCCTCGTAGAATGAGTTTGGGAGTGTTCTTCCCTCTGTTATATTTTGGAAGAGTTTGAGAAGGTTAGGTCTTAGCTCTTCTCTAAATGTTTGATAGAATTCTCCTGTGAAGCCATCTGGTCCTGAGCTTTTGTTTGTTGGAAGATTTTAAATCACAGTCTCAATTGCAGTGCTTGTGATTGGTCTGTTTATATTTTCTATTTCTTCTTGGTTTAGTCTTGGAAGGTTGTGCTTTTCTAAGAATTTGTCCATTTCTTCCAGGTTGTCCATTTTATTGGCATATAGTTGCTTGTAGTTATCTCTCATGATCCATTATATTTCTGCAGTGTCAGTTGTTACTTCTCCTTTTTCATTTTCAATTCTATGGATTTGAGTCTTCTGCCTTTTTTTCTTGATGAGTTTGTCTAATGATTTATCAATTTTTTTATCTTCTCAATGAATCAGCTTTTAGTTTTATTGATCTTTGCTATTGTTTCCTTCATTCCTTTTTCATTTATTTCTGATCTGATCTTTATGATTTCTTTCCGTCTTCTAACTTTGGGTTTTTTGTTCTTCTTTCTCTAATTGCTTTAGGTGTAAGTTTAGGTTGTTTATTTGAGATGTTTCTTGGTTTTGGAGGAAGGATTTTATTGCTACAAACTTCCCTCTTAGAACTGCTTTTGCTCCATCCCATAGGTTTTGGGTCATTGTGTTTTCATTGTCATTTGTTTCTAGGTATTTTTTGATTTCTTCTTTGATTTCTTCAGTGATCTCTTGGTTATTTACTAGTGTATTGTCTACTCTCCATGTGTTTGTATTTCTTACGTTTTTTTCCCTGTAATTGATATCTAGTCTCATAGTGTTGTGATTGGGAAAGATATTTGATAAGATTTCAATTTTCTTAAATTTACCAAGCCTTGATTTGTGACCCAAGGTATGCTCTATCCTGGAGACTGTTCCATGAGCACTTGAGAAGATAGTGTATTCTGTTGTTTTTGGATGGAATGTCCTGTAAATATCAATTTGGATGGAATGTCCAATAAGTATCAATTAAGTCCATCTTGTTTAATGTATCATTAAAGTTTATGTTTCCTTATTTATTTTCATTTTGGATGAACTGTCCATTGGTGAAAGTGGGGAGTTAAAATCCCCTACTATGATTTTGTTACTTTTGATTTCCCCTTTGATGGCTGTTAGCATTTGCCTTATGTATTGATGTGCTCCTATGTTGGGTGCATAAATATTTACAATTGTTATATCTTCTTCTTGGTTTGATTCCTTAATCATTATGTGGTATCCTTCTTTGTCTTTTGTAATAGTCTTTATTTTAGAATCTATTTTTTCTGATATGAGAATTGCTACTCTGGGTTTCTTTTGATTTCCATTTGCATGGAATATCTTCTTCCATGCTCTCACTTTCAGTCTTTATGTGTCTCTAGGTCTGAAGTGGGTCTCTTGTAGACAGCATATATATGGGTCTTGTTTTACTATCCATTCAGCCAGTCTATGTCTTTTGGTTGGAGCATTTAATCCATTTACATTTAAGGTAATTATTGATATGTGTGCTCCTATTACCATTTTCTTATTTTTGGGAGTTTGTTATTGTAGGTCTTTTCCTTCTCTTGTGTTTCCTGCCTAGAGAAATTCCTTTAGCATTTATTGTAAAGCTGGTTTGGTGGTACTGTATTCACTCAGCTTTTGCCTGTCTGTAAAGGTCTTAATTTCTCTGTCGAATCTGAATGAGATCCTTGCTGGGTAGAGTAATCTTGGTTGTAGGTTTTTTCCTTTCATCACTTTAAATATGTCCTGCCACTCCCTTCTGCCTTACAGAGTTTCTGCTGAAAAATCAGCTGTTAACCTTATGGAGATTCACTTGTATGTTATTTGTTGTTTTTCCCTTGCTGCTTTTAATATTTTTTCTTTGTATTTAATTTTTGATAGTTTGATTAATATGTGTCTTGCCTTGTTTCTCCTTGGATTTATCCTGTATGGGACTCTCTGACCTTCCTCAACTTGATTGACTATTTTATTTCCCATATTAGGAAAGTTTTCAACTATAAATCTTCAAATATTTTCTCAGTTCCTTTCTTTTTCTCTTCTTCTTCTGGGACCCCTATAATTCGAATGTTGGTGCATTTAATGTTGTCCTAGAAGTCTGAGACTGTCCTAAATTCTTTTCATTCATTTTTTTTTTCTCTTCTGCTTTGTGGTAGTTATTTCCACTATTTTATCTTCCAGGTTACTTATCCATTCTTATGCCTCAATTATTCTGCTATTGATTCCTTCTAGAGAATTTTAAATTTCATTTATTGTGTTGTCCATTATTGTTGGTTGGCTCTTTAATTCTTCTCCATCTCTGTTAAACATTTCTTGTATTTTCTCCTTTCTATTTCCAAGATATCAGATCATTGTTACTATCATTACTCTGAATTTTTTTTCAGGTAGACTGCCTATTTCCTCTTCATTTATTTCATCTGATGGGTTTTTACCTTATTCCTTCATCTGCTGTGTGTTTCTCTGTTTTCTCATTTTTCTTAACTTACTGTGTTTGAGGTCTCCTTTTTGCAGGCTGCAGGTTTGTTGTTCCCATTGTTTTTGGTGTCGCCCCCCAGTGGCTAAGCCTGGTTTAGTGGGCTGTGTAGGCTTCCTGGTGGAGGGGACTGGTGCCTGTGTTCTGGTGGATGAGGCTGGATCTTGTCTTTCTGGTGGGCAGGACTACATCCTGTGGTGTGTTTGCAGTGCCTGTGACCTTATTGTGATTTTAGGCAGACTCTCTGTTAATGGGTGGGGTTGTGTTCCTGGCTTGCTAGTTGTTTGCATAGGGTGTCCAGCACTGTAGCTGGTCATTGAGTGGAGCTGGGTCTTAGTGGTGAGATGGAGACCTCTGGGAGAGCTTTTTCCATTTGATATTACTTGGAACTAGGAGCTCTCTGGTGGACCAATGTCCTGAACTCAGCTCTCCCACATCAGAGGCACAGGCCTGACACCTGGTGGGAGCATGAAGACCCTGTCAGCCACACAGCTCAGAGGAAAAGGGAGAAAGAAAAAGAGAGAGAGAGAGAGAAGAAAGAAAGAAAAAGAAAGAAAGAAAATATAGTTTATAAAAGAAAAAATTTAAAAATTTACTAAAAATTAAAAAGAAATTTAAAGTATTTAAAAAGAATTAAAAAGGACAGACAAAACCTTAGGACAAATGGTAAAAGCAAAGCTATATAGACAAAATCACAGAAAGAAGCATACACATCCACACTCACAAAAAGCGAAAAAGGAAAAAGAAAAAAAATATATATATATATATAAAAGGAAGAGAGCAACCAAATCAATAAACAAATCTACCAATGATAATAAATGCTAAATAGTAAACTAAGATAAACATAAAACCAGAAACAAATTAAATGCAGAAAGCAAACCCCAAGTCTACAGTTGCTCCCAAAGTCCACTGTCTCAATTTTGGGAGGATTCGTTGTCTATTCAGGTATTCCACAGATACAGGGTACATCAAGTTGATTGTGGAGATTTAATCCGCTGCTCCTGAAGCTGCTGGGAGAAATTTCCCTTTTGATCGCACAGCTCCCAGGGTTCAGCTTTGGATTTGGCCCAGTCTCTGCATGTAGGTCACCTGAGGGCGTCTGTTCCCGCCCAGAGAGGAGGGGGCTAAAGGAGCAGCTGATTCGGTGGCTCTGGCTCACTCAGGCCAGGGGGAGGGAGGGGTTCGGAAGCGGGGCAAGCCTGTGGCAGCAGAGGTCCACATGATGTTGCAACAGCCCGGGGCGCACTGTGTGTTTTCCTGGAGAAGTTGTCCCTGGATCACAGGACCCTGGAAGTGCGGGCTGCACAGGCTCCCAGGAGGGGAGGTGCATAGATAGTGACCTGTGCTTGCACACAGGCTTCTTGGTGGCTGCAGCAGCAGCCTTAGCGTCTCATGCCCGTCTCTGGTGTCCACACTGATATCCGTGGCTTGTGCCTGTCTCTGGAGCTCCTTTAGGCGGTGCTCTGAATCCCCTTTCCTCCCGCACCCCGAAACAATGGTCTGTTGCCTCTAAGGTAGTTCCAGACTTTTTCCCAGACTACCTCCTGGCAAGCTGTGGCCCACAAGCTTCAGGCTGTGTTCATGCAGTCAACCCCAGTCCTCTCCCTGGGATCTGACCTCTGAAGCTGGAGCCTCAGCTCCCAGCCCCTGCCCACCCGGGCAGGTGAGCAGATAAGCCTCTCAGGCTGGTGAGTGCTGGTCAGCACTTATCCTTTGTGCAGGAATGTCTCCACTTTGCCTTCTACACCTCTATTGCTGCACTCTCTTCCATGGCTCCGATGCTTCCCCCACCCCACAACGCCCTGTCCCCACCAGTGAAGGGGCTTCCTAGTATGTGGAAACCTTTCCTCCTTCACAGCTCCTTCCCAGAGGTGCAGGTCCTGTCCCTATTCTTTTGTCTCTGTTTTTTCTTTTGCCCTACCCAGGTACATGGGGAGTTTCTTGCCTTTGGGGAAGTCTGAGGTCTTCTGCCAGTGTTCAGTAGGTGTTCTGTAGGAGTTGTTCCACATGTAGATGTATTTCTGATGTATTTGTGGGGAGGAAGGTGATCTCCATGTCTTACTCCTCCACATCTTGAAAGTCTCCCCCTAGATTTTCACTTTCAATGTATCATTCTGGCTGCAACATGGGAAATGAACAGAAAGGATAGAAGACCTGTGGCCCAGGTGGCCTATGATGATGGCTTTCAAAGAAATAGAAATGAAGCCAGAAGTATATTGGAGATGAGATTTATAGAATCTGGTGTTGGGATGCTTATTGGAAATAAAAGAGAAAAAGATGAAAAGAAGATTACCAAGTCTCCTGCTGGTACAAGGGGCTACATGGTGGTGACATTTGCCACAATGGAACATTGGAAGGGGATCAGCATTGGGAGCAAATATTGCAAAGTATGTGTTAGCCACACTGAATGTGTGCTGCCTTTGATATTCACAAATGAAGAGGTCAAGCAGGAAGTTAAATGTAGAGATCCACAAATGAGAGAACTATCTTGGATTAGAGATCAAAATGTGTAAGTCACAGACATAGGTCTGTGCCTCTGGCATAAATGAGGGTAAAAGAAGGGGTAGACAAGGTAAGGGGTTAAGCCTTACTTGAGTCTAACTCTGTGGACACCTAAAATGGGTTTGTTTCTTTTTATTTTATAGTGGAGTGTAGTTGATTAACAATGTTGTATTAGTTTCAGGTGTACAGCAAAATGATTCAGTTATACATATACATGTATCTATTCTTTTCAAATTCTTTTCCCACTTAGGTGATTACACTAGTGTTAATAAAATAATGACATGGCAGCCTGAAACCCCACAGTGGGTCCAGGAAAATACATGTGGGTTGGTATTACTAAAATACAAAGTGAGAGAAAAGGAGTGGAAATAGATGTAGGTAAGTAGATTAATGAGTTACTGTTAAAGCGAATTTGCTCTCAAACCAACTTGCATGGGAGTCTGAATGCCATCTGGCAGGAGGAGTGGAGCAGTTGAAGAATATTGGCAGAGAAGATGCATGACTATGTTTGTGTTTTAGGTGGGACATACTGACTGGAACTTAGAGGGTGAATTTAAGAGCAAACAGACAGGAATGAGGAAAACCCGAGAAGTGGCTCTTGCATTTGTCTGGACAAGGTGCTGAGAGATGGGATAATTGAAATACGAAGAAAGCAGACTGAAAAATATTTAAGGCACAGCATGCTCATTTGTCAGAAATGGAGAGTGAAAAGGAAGAGTCTGTGGCATGACTTGCAGGCTTCTAGTTTTGAAGATGAAACAGATTACAGTGCCATTTATGGAGGGTGGCACATTTGGGGAGGAGTTTCCATGTTGGACATGTTGAATGACTATGGGATAATCAAAAGACATGATTAGGCAACATTTAATACATGAGTGAGAAAACTTAGGACGTGATTTGAGCAGGAAATAAATACTTATGGGTCATCAGCTTATAAGCAGTTGTCAAAAGTAGGAGAGTTGATGAAATTGCATAATTAGTCTCAGCAAAGCAGTGGTGCCAAGAAAGTTTACGAGGGAACATGGATTTTAAGCGTTAGGCTGAGAAAGAGATGGCCAAGATAAAAAACAAAACAAAACCAAGATCAGAGTTGTTGAGGAGAACCATGAGAAATCAACACTTTCAGGAGCATGAGGTCAAGAATGTCAGACGCAGAAGAGGAGCTTTGGGTCTGAAAGTGTGGTGCATAAGACACTAACATCTTTTTTGGATGTTTCTAAGTCCCTTTATGATGATGTTATTGTATGAAATCAATAATAGGGAGTTCTAGTATGCTATAGTGGTGTAAACCCACTATACCTCATCCCTCCTGCTTGTTACAACTAATAAAGAAAAATCTATAAAAATAAATAAATTTAAACAAAAAACCTGAAACACCTACTACCTGGGTATTCCAAATAGTAAATAAGAACAGGTAAATTGTAGAAGGAAGTCAACATTTGGAAGAGCAAATGACAAGAGAGTGAGTTTTCCATTTTCTTTTCTTTTGGGGCTTTATCCCAAGAGCAGGCACAAGTCACAGAGTGCCTTAGCAGCCAGGTGGCTAAAACCTTAATAGAAACTCCAGTTTCTGCACAGAGGAACCAGGAAGTGAACCCCTGTGGATGGAGAGAGTGTAGAGAATAATTATGACATGTTCAATTGCTCTCTCATTTAAAAGAACACTTCTGAGATTTAGGTGACTGATTCTAATCCCTGGTTTGCTAATTTAGATCTGTTTGATTCAAACTATTTGAGCATTTATGTTATCTTGTGGATAAAAATGGCTATCACAACACTTTCATGTTTCTCAAAACTGTGATGAATATCAACTATAGCAGTTTATTCAAGTGCTTTAATAGATCATAAATTTTTACTTAAATATGAATTATTGGTACTACTCAAATTTACATTTCTGTTGGTTTATCAACTCTGACACTTTTACAACGTGAGTCTATATTCCAGATATCATTTGAACAGTGTCCAAGTTCAAATAATTATCATGACTTGGCTTATCTCCGTACCTTAAATGCAATTGTTATTTGATCAGCTGACATCATACTGTAAGTATAGTTTTTTCCTTGATTCTATCTTTTATATGCAATTATAGATGTAATATCCCAGTCTCAGCTGTCAGATGTTTTATTTAAAGCCCAGTGTCTTAGGAACAAGGAAAGCCCATTTATTGATGATGGAAATTTGCCTCCGTGGACTGTGACATCTTCATACTTTCCTTTTTCCACATAATTGTAGTTCTGAGAGGTGTGTGAACCAACCTAATCACTTGGAACTCATATCATTTAGACGGTTAGTACCTTCTGTTATTATGACTTTTGAGTAATGGTTTCTGAATCAGTGCCACTGGAATAAGAGCTTGATTTTTTCTCTTTATAGTACTATTCAGAATAATCACTGTTTTTGATATAATCATTGGGAACCAGATGCCCAGGTATAACTGAATAAATCTCTATGAGTTTCCTTTCAGATCAATTGTATTCTGGATATTTCATAAAGCAATAACTCCAACTGTAACCACAAATTGATGGTTCTCTTCCCCTCTCTCCTTCTCCTCCCCCTCCTCCTCCTCCCCTCCTTCTTCTTCTTCTTCTTTCTCTCTCTCTCATCTCCCCCTTAAAAGGAAAACAACTTTCAATTTATTTTTTTATTTTATTTTATTTGCAGTACGCGAGCCCCTCACTGTTGTGGCCTCTCCCGTTGCGGAGCACAGGCTCCAGATGTGCAGGCTCAGCGGCCATGGCTCACTGGCACAGCCGCTCCGCGGCATGTGGGATCCTCCCAGACCGGGGCACGAACCCATGTCCCCTGCATCGGCAGACGGACTCTCAACCACTGCACCACCAGGGAAGCCCTCAATTTTTTTAAATAAAGGACCAAATATTAAAGAATATTTATTCTCCATAATTAAATCTAAACACATCAAAGCATTTTCAAGTTTATGCAGATGCAAAATTAGTGAGATTTAAAGGAAATAATTTGCATTAACAAAATAATTTAAGTCCCATATGTACCAGCAAGCTATATAATTTATTTAATCTGTTTTACCTACCATTTCCTACAAATAAATAACCTTTTCATTCAAATGATCAATTCTGGAGGAGGAAAGTTTTTCAATCTTCATGTGTTACTCTATTTCTTTTCAAAAATCAGTAAACTTTTACACAACACACATGTTGACAATATTTTCTAAAAGTTAAAAAAATGTAAATACATCTTGAGACAAAAAATTATATGCATAGGTGATTTACTTTGTTATAAAGCAGAAACTAACACAGCATTGTAAAGCAATTATACTCCAATAAAGATGTTAAAAAAAAGTAAATGCTACTTTAAACTAGAAAATTAACTTGGATTAAAAAATTTTGATTATCTGAGACATTTTGAAGCCCTATGGGAAATAAGCATAGATAATTTAATACATTCCTCATGCATACCTCACAGAAACAATCATTATAAGCCGGAAATAAAAGAGATATAGAAATTGAAAACTTAACTATACATATTTAAATTTGAATTTAGGGTAACCTCAGATCAATATCTATTTATTACTTATGTTTCATTCTCTCTTATTTCAACTATTATCTTTTTCAGATTAAGCAACTGCTGAGATATCTATATATCTACTAAAATCTAATGTAAATTAGTTGACACATCAATTCCTTTCCATTTAACTTAACAAAGATTATAAAATAATAATAACACCAACAAAAATGGTAGCTACCATTTTAGAAAGTATGCTTGACATGATTCCAAGCAATTCAACTACTATACTCAAACACACACACACACACACACACACACACACACACACACACACACACACACACACACACAATTTCAGCAACTGCAATGAACCTGATGTTACTATCTTTATGCTACAGGTAACTAAGTCGAGTTTGGAAAAGTAATTAAATTGCGGGATTTTATATAACTATTGTAGCAGTGGTGGGATTTGAACACTGGCCTGATTACTCTTTTAAATAAAATGTTTCTATTTTGTATTAGGAGCTAAGAAGATAGACATGATGAACAACCAGGTTCTGTGCTCAAGCCATTCACAATCAAAATTGAGCCGGTAGGGGGCTTCCCTGGTGGCGCAGTGGTTGAGAGTCCGCCTGCCGATGCAGGGGACACAGGTTCGTGCACCGGTCTGGGAAGATCCCACATGCCGCAGAGCGGCTGGCCCCGTGAGCCATGGCCGCTGAGCCTGCGCATCCAGAGCCTGTGCTCCGCAACGAGAGAGGCCACAACAGTGAGAGGCCCGTGTACTGCAAAAAAAAAAAAAAAAAAAAAAAAATTGAGCAGGTAGGTTGTGAACTCATAAGCCAATAAAATCAGTAGAATAGACATAGATAAATGCAGCATGGAAATAGTTACATGATAAGGTACAGAGCTACAAGGGAGAAATAAGTACACTGGGATGGGAAACCTTAGCTCTGCAGGCACTTTGGAGAATTCTCACCCACAGCTCTGCCTTCTGCCACTTGGCTACTGTTCCAAGACCTTGGTTTGCCCATTTCCAACTTTTCTGACCGTCCACCTCTGAAAAATGCAGCATTATTATTGGAAAAAAGACGTTAGTACTGTGAAAGACTTACTGCTCCTCATCCACCCACTCACTGATCATCAACTAGGATTTGACCCCTGCACTCCATGCTCTGCAGGGGCTAAGTATCTCCACTCCCTGCAGAGATTTTTTGTTATATTAGACAACCAGTCCAAATAAAACTATTCTACAGGTCAAAGTGTGAAGAGAGCCGCTTTCTCTTATTGGGATGTGGAGTCTTCCTCATAACATCACCGCTTGACCATCATCATTTGCAGATTTTGGAAAATACATTATAAATTATTTTAAAGGTTTTGTTTTATGCACAGCAAAACCAGTTGTATTTTCCTTTTCCATATCAATTTTCTTCTGTTTGTACGTGAATGTAGAGAGTAAGAATGTGGACTGGATTCTAAGTGTTGGGTAATCTGGTTTGCTGAAGTTTGGTGGAGACATTGTCATTTATCTATAGTCAAGTCAGAGTGAGCAAGAGTGGGGCTGCTAATAGTGCCAGAGAGCAGGACAGATGTGAGGTCATCAGAGCAGAAAAGAGGGGTTTACAAGTAAGTGTGCGAGGGAGTCCTTGGAACACACGTAGCTGGTTGGTTATTTTGTTTTGTTTGGCTTTTTTTTTTTTTTTGTAAGCTAACTTTATCACCATATGAAGCAATTAAAAAAAAATGTCTCTTACAGAATAAAACTACCATAAAGTGGTTTGATTTCATGTAGCAATTTTGCTCAAATCATATTTCTAAAAATGTAACATCTACTTTCCCCTTTCATCATCATAAATTTCTTGATAATAATTCAAGTGTGAACATCAATCTATTTTTTAGTGTTATTTAGTGTTTATATTCTAGGCATCATTATTTAAAATTATAGTTTCAACCAAAAATATGGTAGGTGGTTGAAATTAGGAAATTTAGTGATAGATTTGAAATAAATGCAAACACACACAAAAGTCATAAGGGATATTCAGAAAAAGTCATGGAGTGTTGCAACAGCCAATGAATTTTTCCAGAGGCCAACCAGGTGCATAATAAAAAGATGGAAATAAATACTTATCTAACCACAATGAGTAGTAGGCGGTGGGAAAAATCAGCAGTAAATTTATAAAGTCAAGGACATACTGAAATGGATATTTGAAATATTGGTCTCATTGTTGTGAAGTTCAACTGCACATAAAACTTGATATCTTAAAGGAGCAACCTGAAATGAAACAAACATTTTTTGAAACTATCCCTCTTGCAATAATATTAATTTATAAATTTATTTTTAATATTAAGCCATTTAAGGTATCTTGCTAAGTAAATAAAGTGAAGAGAGAAATAGTGTATGGTATACATGCTAAGATATCTTTTAAAGAAAATAAGGAGGAATAAATATAGTAATGCAGCTTATGTATCTACCTATTTATCTACTACATCTATCCCTTCTATGTATGGAAAGAGAGAGACAGAGGGAGACATCTATATATTCATATATGTATAGATTACCTTTTAAACAAAATCCAAGCTGGTAACAGTAGTTGCTTTAGAGACATAACTGGAATAGAAGTCGTGGTGGGATCGAGACTTCCTTTGCATCTATTCTTTTATAGTGTTTGAACATTTTAGCAAGCAGGCTAGTTTCCATTTCAAAATAATGACAAGAAGTAAAACCATATAAATAAACAACTAAAAATCACAATTTTAAAGAACAATCACCAGAAGTAGTTTTGCACCTACAGAAAAGACATCCCTACTTAAAACAAGATATTGACAAATACAAGTAACCAGCAATCAATAATTTTCTTAAGTGCCCTTTTCAGTCACTGGCAGAATCACCTTGGGAGGAAAAACTAGCATAATAAAAGGTGCTTGGATTACTTCTTGAGCCATAGAAAGAGTCAAATCTGTTTTGGATTGAACAAAAAATTGAATTTTTGTAATAGCAAACTAAACACAGGTGCTTTTACTGCCTTAATGAAAGATGCTAGCAAAAGAAGCACCAAGATACAGGCAAGGGACCTGTGTGAAATACTAGTAGATTGGCTGAATTTAACCCAGTGTTTTGTTGGCTCTTGCTTGATGATTTTATCATGATGATGTCTGAGAAAAATTGAACTTGCAAAATGCTTGCTTGTTGACAACAATTTAAATAAGTAATCAAAATTAATATTAAATCAAGTTCTTTAATACATTATCTTTCAGAAATCAGAATATTCCTTAGAATAATTTTTAAAATATAGCATTTGTTCAATAAATATTTGCCAAATTGACTTTTTATCAAACACAGAAAAATACATAGAAAATGAATTCAAGTAAATGTGTCTTCTGAACGTTCAGACTATACCACTTGCTGTTAATACCACACTTCAACATGTTCACCTCTTGATTTTTTTTTTCAGAGAGTCAAAAGGAATGGTTAAAACAGTACTTTTTTTTTATATTTAATGAGCTTTTTGGAATTACATGAGCAGCAAACTTGAGATCCCGCTTTGTGACGGCTTGGCAAGAGAAAGTGCTGGTAAGAGTTTTAAACTCAGCAAAAGGGGTAAGGGCTGTATGGGGTGAGAAACTCCATACATTTTAAGGATGAAGAGTGGCTCGGAATTGATGAACTCGGCAGATATTTTTTTGGGGGGGGGAGGGGTACTGAATTTCCATCAACACTGCAAGGCACTATAATATATTTTTATTTCTTCTTTTCTTAAATCTACACTTATCAAGATCATTCCAATGAGAATACAACTTTAGTTTCAGATCTAGAATGCTCTTTGTGGTGCTGTATGTAATTTGTTTAAAATCACACATTAAAAGACAGCATAATTAGTAATCTGAGTTAGCTGAGAAAAATACTTGGACAGGGATTTCCTTGCACCAATAGGAATGCTAACTGACTCCGAGGCCATTTTTCATATACATGTGACTCTACTCTCAAGAGAAGGGCATTTTTAATGAAATTTTCAGCAGTAGCCTAAAAACATTGCTTTACCCCATCCTTTGGTACATGCCATTCTGAACACTTCTCTTCAGTGATTACTATGATACATTCATAGACCAGTGAAAAAGATGATATTATTTGTATCCATAATTTACGTGCATCAAAATTCTTAAAATACAAGCATAGCTTGTTTTATTGAGCTTCACAGATATAATGTTTTTTACAAATTGAGGGTTTGTGGCAACCCTGCATCAATGCCATTTTCCAACAGCCTTTGCTCACTTCTTGTCTCTATGTCACATTCTGGTGATTCTGACAATATTTCAAATGTTTCATTATTTTTTATGATGATTTTTGATCAGTGATCTTGGATGATACTATTGTAATTGTTTTGGGGAACCATGAACCACGCTCCTATAAGACAGCAAACTTAATCAATAAAATGTTGTGTGTGTTCTGACTGCTCCACTGACTGGCTGTTCCATCATCTCTCTCCCTCTCCTCAGGCCTCCCTATTCCCTGAGACACATCAATGTTGAATTTAGGCCAATTAATAACTCTACAGTGGCTTCTCAGTGTTCAAGTGGAAGAAAAAGGCAACCGATGCAGCAAAATTCACTGTTGTCTTATTTTAAGAAACTGCCACAGCCACCCCAGCCTTCAGCAACCCCCAGCCCGATCCGTCAGCAGCCACCAACATGGAGGAAAGACCCTCTACCAGCAAAAAGTTTATGACTTGCTGGGACTTCCCTGGTGGCGCAGTGGTTAAGAATCCGCCTGCCAGTGCAGGGGACACGGTTTCAAGCCTTGGTCCAGGAGGAACCCACGTGCTGCAGAGCAACTAAACCCATGAGCCACAACCACTGAGCCTGCGCTGTAGAGCCCACGAGCCACAACGACTGAGCCCACGTGCCACAACTACTGAAGTCCGCGCTCCTAGAGCCCGTGCTCTTCAACAAGAGAAGCCACCGCAATGAAAAGCCGGCACACTGCAACAAAGAGTAGCTCCCGCTCGCCGCAACTAGAAAAAGCCCATGTGTAGCAACGAAGACCCAATGCAGCCAAAAATAAATAAATAAATTGATTTAAAAAAAGTTTATGACGTGCTGAAGGGTCAGGTGACAGTTTGAATTTTTTAGCAATGAAGTATTTTTTAATTAAGGTATGTACATTATTTTTCAGACATAATGCTATTGCACACTTAATACACTACAGTATGGTGTAAACATAACTTTTATATGCACTGGGAAACCAAAAAACTCATGTGACTTGCTTTATTGTGATATTCACTTTACTGTGGTGGTCCAGAATGGAACCTGCACTATTTCTGAGGTCTGCCTGAACTTTGATACCAAAATAGATAATAGGGATTTCCAAGAGGCAGCATATGTTCTGTGATGAAGCCTCAGTGGGTGTTCCACCACGTGCTAGGCAGTGTGCTAGGTGTTTCATGTATGGCATTCCATTGAAACAGCAGAACAACACCTACTATGTAGCATGTGCTCTTTTCCTCCCAATTATATAAGCCAGAGCATCCCTATTAGTAATGCTATTTTATTACCAATTGTGTTAGTAACTTACCTAAGATGGTAAATGATCAAGCTGAATTTGAACCCCAGAAGTTTGACTACCTGTTCTAACCACTAAAACCCTGTAACACTGTAAACCCCTGAGTCGGTAGGAAAAACTCTTGTTTTGATGATAAGTAATTTGAGACAATAAAGGGTCCTTGGGAGCACTCCCAATCACTTCTGGTTTGGTGCTGCCTGATTGGAATCAACTTCTGCTCAAATAAACTCTTAAGAAAACTTTAATATGCCTCAGTTTACCTCTTAACCTTTCTAGCATCAGAGGACGGAATGGAAGGAGCCCCCCAACAGCCTCCAGGAGCAACCAGCACCCAGGTGTCGGTACCAGCTGAGCCTCTTAGATGGATGCTTTCTCAGTGCCTCAGGAGGTGGGGGAAAGTCTCTCTCAGATCCTTGATTCTAGCTTTGCAGCTTTTGCATATGAGCTTTCAGACTTTATTTGAGCATCTCTTTCTCCAGACTGGGTCTAGAAACTGGCCAGAGTCAGACTACATCCAGGGTCTGACTGGGTCTGACTTAGAAACCAGACTGGGGCCCTTGTAAGGTCTCAGGTGAATAAAATTGTGTTTTAAGGCTGAACAAGTAGGTTAAACTTACCAAAGACAATCTTGAATTTCAGTGGCCACAGTGGAGAAATTTTAACCATCTTAAATCAGCTTATCCATTTACAAAGTGTCCTAGAGAAAAGGGGGTCTCAGCCAGACAGTCACTACCAATGCTGGAGGGGAAACTATTTTTTCTCCTCTAAGATTTCTGGTGACCAAGATGAGACCTGCTGGGACACCCCACTCTGAAGCCTATGGACAGCATCCCGGGAAAATTTGCAGAAGCTGACGAAGAGTGAGAATTCTTACCCTGTCAGATTTCCCAGATCTCTATCTGTGGTGCCTGGTGGAGAGAGGAAGGTAAAATTTCACATTGTCCCTTCTTTTCCAATTCAGATGGGCAGGGAAAAGCATTAGTTATTGATACTTTTGTTCCCAGGGACAGCCATTGCCTCTTGCATCTTCCCATACATAGAAAAGCACTAAATTTCTTAACTTGAGATGTCTTGTTTTCTTTATTTAACAATAATCTTTTGACGTTCCCAATTACCTGCTCTTTGTTGCAAAAACTTCTGTATATCCTGGCTCCTCCCCTCACCTCCTCGGAGCAGTTTCTCAGAGTTATCTGAAACGATCTCTCCCGGGCTGCAGTCCTCATTTTGCCCCAAATAAAACTTACCTTGCAACTCTCATGTTGTTAGTATTTTTTTTAAGTCAATACAAGCTCTCAAGGGAATTGCCTGAATCTTTGTTTCTTTTGATTATCTTTGAGAGTGGCTCTGGATCTTGGGAGGGTAGTATCTTCTGAACCCTCTTTGAGGACCCCTCTTGTATCTAAGGGGTTGTTCAATACTGCCAGGAATATTTACTGTTTGTCCTGGTTGAAATCTGACAAGATATTGAAACCGAGCAGGACCCTGTGGAGCTCCTCGGCACAACAGCCTTTCTATGTCCCCCATTTCTTGATTACAGTAAATAGGCTTCATTCAGCTTCCATGACCTTTCCTGAGGTCCAAGAAGCAGGTTCAAACATTGCTAATTAGGAAAAGGAGGGAATGCAGAGAAAAGGGAGGAAGAGTTAAGAGAAACAATAGTGCAGCCTTGGGGCCGGGTCCTGGTTCCCCCTCAAGGGATACACATAACAATAACTTTGAGCTGCTTTACAGATACTGAAACCCCCACCAGGTGGGAGAAGTTAACTTATGCTGCTCACAAGCATGTAGACCCCAGACTGGTTGGAACCAGAAGGTTGTTGATGCTGACTCTCACTTACCTCACCAATGTCCACGAGCTGATCATGCCTTCCTCTTTGAACCATTACTATAAAACTCCTCACTCGACCCTCCAGTTTGGGACACACAGTTTTGAGGGCATTAGCCCACTGTGGTCCCATTTGCCTGGCAAAGCAATAAAGCTATTCTTTTCTATTTCACCTAAAACTCGGTCTCCAAGATTTAATTCAATGTCAGAACACAGAGGTTAGATTCAGCTTCAATATTTGAAAGATCTTTTTTTTTTTTTTAAAGTAGCTTAATGGTCAAATTGGAAGCTGATGTTCAGAGCCTGATAGGAACTTTTTTTTAGGCCTTCTATCTTAAGCTAAAATGCAACTTTGTACCCAGAGGGAGAGAAAAACTTTCTGAAACCATTGTGGATGGGTTTACTAAAACATTCTGAAGAAACACAGTTCTAAATCTAGAACATAGGAATCTTTTGCTGTACATCTTAGTTGAAGATCTTCTCCCTGACATAAAGCAGCAAATTGAGGATTATGTAGTTTGATGGCTGTGTCAGAGTCTTGCTATCATTCAGGTTGCCATCCAATTCCCTGAGGAATTAAAAACAAGTGTACTTGTCTTACAAATCGTTACAAGAACAGAAATGGAGCTCTAGAAAAAATTTAAAGCACACCTATCCTTTTTACCAATCCTCAAACCTTCCCTATTTACCTTGAAAGATGTGCAGATATTGTAAAAGTTCTGGATTTAGGAAACAAAAGCCCTTCCTGGAGAAACTCACATTCCTTCTCTGTGACTTTGAGAAGTAAATGTTCTACTTAGTCTTCTCTAGGAACCCAGAGACATCTCTAGAAATGTAAACTTCAAAGTGGTAATTCTCATAAGACAAAACCTGAATGAGATAAAAAGATGTTTTAGAAAGTTTATGGAAAAGGAATCTTGGAAAAGAAATTTTATGAGTGGTCAAGCTTACTATAAATTGGAATGAATTTATTTAAGTTTTTAAATACTGAGCTTTTTAATATCAAAATTACATGGTACAAAATTAGAATTTGGTTTTCTTCCTGTTGATAAAACAAAGTTTTATTGGACTATTGGTCTTCTCTTGATGAAAGACTGTGAAAGGCTTTATTTCTTTACCTCTTGGGTAATCTACCTGAAAAACAAAGGTTTTGTGTCTTGCCAACATACAGGTTTCTGATAATTTTAAGATCATAAAACTAAACTAGATAAGAATATTCAGAACTAATGGAAAAACTGGATTCAAGCAGAATAAGAATTAATAATATAGTATTGAATAAACTAATGAGAAAGATTATCCTTTTTTTTTACCTTTTCTTTGAAACATTGCTGGTAGCTTAATGTTTCATTTTTTCCAGATGTTTTTGAAATTTTTTTTTTGCTTATGTTATCTATGATTTACAGTAAGTTTGTAAAGTATACATATGTAAACAGAATTAAAACATTTACTTTTTCTATGTACCTGATCTCTCCAGAATTCAAAACCTTATTTAGTATTCTTATTTTCATGGCAATATAGTTATTTGCATAAGTTCAGTAAGAATCTGTTCTACTTGTAACAGGATACAATTGGAAACATTCATTATATTATCAAGGCTTTGACTGGAATGTCATATTTGAGAATATGCATAAAATCAGATATGCCCAGACAGTTTTAAGGAACTAAGGTAGACTTTATGGAGCCATTAACAGTTCCTTGGAAAAACAGGCCTGGTTTCTTGCTTATAGGGTTCCCAGCAGCCTTAACTGTTGAGTAAGGAAGGTCACTTCTTAACAGGCCCAGGAACCTCAAGGTATCTTGGGGATCTCAAAAAGAGAGAAATTCACAAAATCTGTAATTGTTTCAGGCGAAGTCTGATGGTGAGTTATTGGCTTGTCTTCTTAGCCTGGAGAGACTTTTAAAAGTCCAACCTAAGATTCCTTATGAAAAGTTCCAGCAAAACAGTTTTTTAAAAGAACAATCACTATTCTTGCTGCACTTAGGTAAACAGTCAAGCCAAGTTTAATGAGACTAGACTTATTTTACAAACAAAAGTCTTACTGAGTTCATATTTGATAGAAAGGAGGGTGATTATAAAGAAAAAAAACTATGTTTCAGTATAAAATTATAACACAACCATGTGGATATCATATTCTTGTCTGTGCATCATCTTTGAGTTTTGTTATTTATCTGTAAACTAAATTAGACCCCGAATTCTTCTAGTTCTGTTACTGAAAGCTCAGCTTCTCTGTACACCAGTGCCAAATCCAATCTCAAGGACACGAGTTTTGGGTGAAGTAGGAAAGGATAGCTTTATTACTTTGCCAGGCAAAGGGGAATGCAGCAGGCTCCTGACTTGAAAAATTGTGTCCCAACCCCAGAGGATTTGATGAGAAGTTTTACAGCAATGGTTCAAGGGTGGGGTCTCTGACAATATTAGTGTGTGTGTGCAGGGCTTGCACTCCCTTAATCTCTTCTCAGGTGGTTGGTCTCCTAATCCTGATGAGTTTCTCTGAGTTTCCCTTCAGTCTTGCCTCAGGTGGTTTCTTGGCTGCTCTTCCCTTGATTAGCAACTGTTCTTTGAATCTTCCCTTTGGAACTCAGGGCAGGTCATGGAGGCTGGAGTCTTGGTTACAAGAAACGGGACAAAAAAAGCCTCCAGGCCCGGGAGCCCCACAGGGCCCCACTTAACTTCAGTTTCTTCAAATATCTGGCTATAACTCTCCAGACAAATGTTTCCAATTTTCTGCCACCCTTCTGATTTGGAATCACTAAGAAAAAGACTGGCCTTGAAGCTCCTTGGAAGGGACCATACCAGGTCCTACTCACTCCCCAGATGGCAGCCAAACTTCAGGGACTTGACTCTTGGGTCCACACCTTCCAGTTAAAAAGGGTTCCTCCAGGTTCTTGGAACTGCATACCAACTGGAGATCTAAAATTTAAATTGACTATGGAAGTTTCTCTTCAGAAGCAGAGAGCACCTTGAGGTGGAGAGCTCTGCCAAGGTCACACATCAAGATCTTCATCTCCATAAAGAAAACTTTACTCCATTTCCCTTTTTGCTACTTGCTATTTCTCTTTGTAAATGTGCAGGAAGGTAATCTTCCTTAACTCTGGCAACTATTGCTGAATCTAGTGCTAAAGCCATTGCTGTACAACAAAAGTCCCTAGGCTTTTTTTCTAAGGTGGTTTTAGAAAATAGAATTGCTTTAGATTCCCTGTTGGTTCAAAAAGGAAGTGTCTGTGCCATAGAAAATATCTTTTGGTGTACCCCGATCAACACTTCTGGTATTGCAGCAAATAGAGGAAATTAACAAAAAATCCACTTGGCTAAAACAGTTTGATCTCCCTCCAGGTACATTCTTTGACTTATTTGATACCAACTGGTTTGGTTCCTAGGGGCTCTGGCTATGGAATATACTTCAGTCTCTTGGCATTATCCTCCTATTAACTATCATTGCAGTCTCTCTCATGCACATGTCCTCTCAAAGGTCTTAAATTCATGTTCACAGCCATCATCAGTATATCAGATGGTCTCACTGCACTAGGAGAGATAGAAACAAGATGGACAATGAGATGAGATGAACAACAAAAACAATTCTCCAGGTCTGACAAAGTAGCCCACTAGCTTCACAATGAGACAAGAACAACTTAGCTATGATGACTGAGAGTGCTGTTAATACTCAATTTGGGGTCAATGTCTCATGAGTGAGAGGATGACCAAAATGGGGAATTGTTAGCCTAATTAAACAAGGAGGCCATTAGACTGAGGTGGTTCTAATACTGTGGCAGCCTATGTAAGCAAACCAAAACCTCAGCCTGTAAATGCCTCGAGGTTATGAAATCAAAATGTTAATGATGACCGATCACAAACAGCCAACTGGGCTTTACATTATAGCCAATCAATTACTTTCTTACTTTAGCCTTTTCTCTATAAAAATCTCTCCCTGAGCTCCTGAGAGAGGAGTATTCCTAACCACTTCCAGTTCAGTACTGCCCAATTCCTACTGATTTTTGCTCAAATAAACTCTTAAAATTAAAAAAATATATATATTATGTAATGGATTACAAAATACTACAAGTTTTGTTATGAGCCTTGAAATTTTAAAGATATTTTGAAGGATATGCATTCTTTCTTCTCTTCAGTCTAGCATCTTGATAAAAAGATTGAGAAGCACTGCTACTGGCAGAATTATTGCTATTGTTTATCTTCCTCTCTGACCCATCCCAAATTTGGGGGAGAGTATCAAAATATGGATAATTTTTCCCATCCCATGAAAACATGTCTCAGTGAGCCTACCATGTGAATCCAGAATTTGGGCTGCATTTAAAAGGTATAAAGTATTCAAGAGCATTTTATAAGAACATAGAGTAAAACCATTATGCCTAAATATGGACTTAAAATGAAAAGAAATACAGCCTCAAATGCAAGACTTTCAGATTTATCATTGATACAGAAAAGTAAGAAGCCATTTCTTTTAATACACAAACCACATGGCCTTTTCATCCTCCTTTCTGTGAAATAAATGTTTGCTTAATAAAGATAGATTGTGGGGTTTTTTCCTGAGAACATGCTATAATTTATTTCTACTTAAATATGAACAACATAGCATTTCTTATACACCTTGGGATTTGCATTTTAGGGCAATTGAAGAGAATGCATGCACTAAATGTATATGGCAGATCAACCCAAAGCATATATAACAAAGCTCTTACTGAACTTGTATGAAAAATATGGAAAAAAGAGATATCTCAGTGCCTTAGGTTGTATAATATATTCCACTTGAGCTTGTGCACAAAGGCTTGGAAAACCACTCAAAAGTGCAATATATTTTAAGACTTCAAAGGACAAGAAAAAAGCATGTAAATGGTTTTGTTTTCCTTTGTTCTTGCTCTCCTGAGGTGTGAAATAGGACTCACTGAGTCCCATCAGGAGCCATGCCTGAAAACCATAATACTAATTGGAGCACCATAGAATCCTAAAGAAAAGGTTGTATTCTCTATGCCAGACATTATTAACTGTTTCCCAAAGCTTACATGAAGCCTATGGAAATCTCTTATTTGGACCACACAGTGTTGACTTTTTTAAAAATGGAATTATTTACCAACATTTAAAATGAGGACATTTAAAATTTTTTAGATTCTCTTGGCAAAGTAGGTTATCTGGGAACGTTGATCCGCCAGTGGCTAGAGCTGAATAACAACTGCCCTTCTTAGCTTCCCATCGTGCATTCCACTCCTGCTCCCCAGCCTACTTTAGTTCTTCCTACTTCTTGCTCATTTTCTGCAAGGCTTTGAGTTTACAACCCTTGCCTTTACCCAAGTTCTACCCTCGAATTTTCACAGGTATGTTCCTGGCACACCTATTTCTACAGTTTAAGCTCAAAGAATTTTGTCATCCCAAAGCAGATGATAGAGACAAAGCAGAAATAGAGACACAGACTTAAGAGAACAAATGTATAGACACCAAGGGGGGACGGTGGGTGTGGGATGAATTGGGAGATTGGGATTGACATATATACACTATTATGTACAAAATAGGTAACTAATGAGAACCTACTGTATAGCACAGGGAACTCTACTCAGTGCTCTGTGGTGATCTAAATGAGAAGGAAATCCAAAAAAGAGGGGATACATGTATATGTATAGCTGATTCACTTTGCTGTATAGCAGAAGCTAACACAACATTGTAAAGCAACTATATTCCAATAAAAATTAATTTTAAAAAAATTGCCTACCCTAAGCACCCTGAAAGCTCAGAGTTACAAATCAAGTTCTATACTAGACATATGAAATTTACATTTTTTGCACACACACACACAAAGACTTGACCATCCATTTACTTTAACCCTCTGAGTTTAGGTCACGTGTTTAAATCTTCTTCCAATACTTTAAGGAGCATGATGATTCTATAAAATTCTCAGGTGTTACTGGGTTAAACCACTTTTGTCGCCAACCTGACTAGTATACTTAGATGTCTTTTTGGTTAGGCACCTGGGTTTCAGATCTCAGAATGTTAAGAAAGTCAGCTCACATCTCTAAGCCACATTGTATTCTTTATAAAGCAACCAGACTAGGGCTGTTAAAATGTAAAACGGTCATGTCCTTCCTTTGCCCAGAACCCTCCTACGGCTCCCCACTTCCTTCAGAATCAAATCCTCAGGGCCTTTGCTCCTGTGGTCCTGTCTGGAATGCTGATTCCTGACAGCCACAGGGCTGGTTTCTCACCTCCTCAAGTCTTTATTCAAAAGACATCTCCTCAGAGAAGCTGCCTCTACCTATTCCATGAAGTTTAACCCCCTGGACATTTCATAGTCCCTTTCCTACTTTATGTATTCCCCTTGTTAGCAGTTATCTCTATCTAATGTGAAATATATTTTATGTATTTATTGTTTAAGTTCCATCATAGCAGAGAGTTTTATGTGTTTGCTTATAACTATTTGTCTATCTATATTGTCTGTTGTTAATTATTGCCATTGATATTAAGAAACTAGATCCCAAATAAGTGGATAAAAGGAAGAAGGCAGTTCATAACCGCCAGGTGGCAGCGCAGGTAGAGGGTGGGAGAGGAACCCAGGAGAAAGGACTTCAACAGTAGGAACAGAACCGAATTCCTGAAAAAGGAAGTTCCCAATCTCTGGGCCCTGCACTTGGGTTGAGGAGAGATGGATGGGTGCACTGCCCTTGTAGGGGAGAAAGGAGGAATGCCAAGAGGGTCCATGGGTCCAGGCAGGAGAGGTCATTGAGTGGCCTTTTCACATTTTTAAAGCAAAGTCTTGGAGAAGAAATTCAGAAATTGAAAGAATACAGCAGAATTGGAAGCTGCTTGAATACCAAAGACTAAACGTGGTTTCAGGATGGTTCCACTCAGAAACCCAAGGGCTGACAGATAAAGGGGAGAGGGAAAAAAAAGAACAACAATGGGGCACTTGTGTAGAAAATCCTAAATAACCTCAAGTTATGGGGGAAATAAAATAGACTCCAAAAAGGAGCCAAACTGAAGGGAAACAAATGTGAAATCAGTTGGTGGCCACCTGGAAGCATTTAAATATTGACCCAGGACTCCTGTTTCTGCCTCTTTGGGTACTGAGGACTCCGCCACCACCCGTCTTGTGTTTTGGGTGGATCCTGACACTCTTGCCTGAGGACAGTCTGATTTCTCCTCACCTCCTTCATCCCAGAAGGCTTTTCTTCTTTCCCACAGGAAAGACTCCATGGCTTGGCCTTAGACTGTTTCCTTTACTTTTCTGTACTTCCTCTTCCCTCCTTCCTATTTCAGGTCACTGCTTCCAATTCTTTAGCTTTCTCTCTCCTTAGTTTCCTTAGCTATCTTTGCAAAGTCTCTGAATAATGGAATCACCTGCATGGAGCCCAGGAGAAGGTCCCTAACACTGCCCTAGAAGCTGGAAATTTTTGTGCCTATTATGATGAGTTTCTGTTATCAGTACTACTATCTGTCTGAACATCAGCAGCAATTACACTTGTAAAATTTGAAAGACCCCATGTTTATGTTTTCACATCCACACCACCGGGTTTCTAGTGGAGGCATACACCCCAGATTCATTTTCACCCCTAGAGAATCCCACACTGCTTTCATTCCTTCCTTCTGGCATGGTATGCAATGAACCACCCGATCTTTATAGCAAAGCACTTTTTTTCTACATACAAACCACCTTTCACTGAGAATTTTGATCCTTGTTCCATGGAACATTATGTTCTCAGTTGCATTTCTAAATTAGGGAATTGGACTGTTAAACCCTCCTCTATTACCACGTTCAATGTCACCTTTCAGACTGCTTTTCAGCATGGAAGGTTTCTGCCACCTGTCCTCTTGCCTGCTGCCAAGTCTAGACTATGAGGTGTTGCTTTCTGCCTGACTCTCTTCCTTGTCTGACCATTGAGATTGTTCATGGGCTGACCTGCAGCATTTGGCCAAAAGCCATGACAACTACCTCCTCAAATGTGGTTTGAATCAAATGTTACAAGTACAAATGTAACTAAAGAGCCAGTGAGTAAGTTAATGTGCTTGTCAAATTAAATGACTATGTATTTGTCTTTGATGAATGGCTTTGACCTTGAGTATAATCACTGCCCAAACTACCTTTAGGAACAGAGTAAACGAAACCGCCTACACACACACACACACACACACACACACACACAAATCCATAGAGGTACTGAAGGGGTTGATTTCTTTTTTCAGGTTGAGGTCTTAGAGGCCCTTTCCACATTATTTGTCTCAGGACCCTCTATTTACTTTTTGACACAACTTGTGTTGGTTCTTTGTAAAGCTCTAGCTCTCTGTGATTTAAAATTTTCACCCCACTCAAATTTAGTCTCTCTATCTCTATTTCTCTTATGACAACACAGTTTCCATGACTGTCACTCAACAGCAGTTCATTAAATGGAGCCTCAGTGTTTGTATATAACATCATTTCCATCTACTCTTTTTTGGATTTTTCCACCCTAGTTATGCCTACAGCCGGTTTGTTGTCATTCCTCTTCCCCATAAGAGCAGCACTGTGAATCCAAGGTCCAGTGAGCCCACCTTAGATGCCAGTGAACAGATTGACAGCTCCAGGACCTCATTATCTGACCCTTTGTCCAGTCATCTGATGCTAAGTATAGCAGGCCAGAGCGCTGGTAAAACACATTTGGGAACTTAATACAATGTCCTATATCCATATGGTAGACTGAGAGGAAGCACTGCTTAGTGATTCTAAAATAGAAAATTCTCAGAAAGAAATGTATTTTTGGAAAACTTTTCTAAATTACAAATATATTTTGACTCAAATACTTAACTCTTCTACATGACCAGTGAATGACAACTCCTTTGGAGCCAGGGACTGAAAGGGAATATGGAAGGATTTGAAGACAAATCCCACAAATAAAAATTTGGGATTGACATATACACACTACAATAGTGTGTATTTAAAATAGATAACCAACAAGGAACTACTGTATAGTGCAGGAAACTCTGCTCAGTATTCTGTGTAACCTAAATAGGAAAAGGATTTGAAAAAGAATAGATACATGTATATGTATAAATGAATCACTTTGCTGTACACCTGCAACTAACACTACATTGTTAATCAACTATAATCTGATATAAAATAAAATTTTTTTTAGATGTGCTAGAAAACTAATGGATTTCCTCAAGTCCCTTAATTTATTTATTTTTATTTATTTATTTTTTTGCGGTACATGAGCCTCTCACTGTTGTAGCCTCTCCTGTTGCGGAGCACAGGCTCCGGACGCTCAGATCCAGCGGCCACGGCCCACGGGCCCAGCTGCTTCGCGGCACGTGGGATCCTCCCGGACCGGGGCATGAACCCACGTCCCCTGCATCGGCAGGCGGACTCCCAACCACTGCGCCCAGGGAAGCCCCCTCAAGTCATTTTAAATGTCCACAATGTGATGAAGCAGACACACCTTAAGAAATATGAAAAACATGGTTCTGCTTATCTGATTTCCTAGAAATTTCAAATATTTACAATAAAAATATTCAGAGCAGCTAGGAAGTTCAAAGTGATAGCACTCTGCTAGTAGTAGCTGCTGTGTGCACAAAAGGAAGTTTTATCTGCACATGAGAAAATCATCAGCAAAGAATCAGACTCATACTCCATGTTTCTCTGTTGACTTCAGAAAAATGTGAACAATAAGTGTGAAGAAAGGAGTTATTTGCTTTTCTATGCAAAGAGATAAATAGAGGGAAGGACTCATTTCAGAGAGATATAAAATAAAACCGTGTCTTAAAAACACAGCAACTAGGAAAACATCCTGCTGGTGATTAGTGGAATCAGCTAAGGAAGAAAGCTGAAGAGGAAGATATTCATGTCCTGCACAGCAACTTGAGAGAGACTATTCCAGAAGAGAGCCGTATGGAAAAAGGGAGTCATCCCAAATTTGGACCAAAAGGGGTCGAAATGGATGAAACTTTGTTAAGGCTGAGAGGGGTTTGGATAATGACATAAAATAGGTTTCTATTTCTCTTGGGGTGAAGAATCTAAATACTTAATTCTATACCTGATGTATAGTATTCCTCAATAAATATTTGTGGAACAAAGGAAAGAGGGAAGACATAGAGTGGTACCAAGAAAGTATCTCCTCAAGGATACACAAATCTTCGGTGAAATTCCTGGCATTTTAAGTAAGTCTGGGCCCCACTCCCCTGCATTTCTCAGGCAGAGAAGTATGGAATAGAAAATAAATATAAATGTAAGCTGTTTTGCTAGTTGTTTCATAACCCCGCAAATGGAACATAGAATGCCTGGTACAAAATGACACAATAAAGGCTCAACAATGGAGGTGTTCAGTTAGCTGAAGATTTCAGTCTCTGGTGTTTGGACCGGAGGCTGCAGTTCTTGTTTTTGGATGGACCCCTGGGTGTGTGGCACATCCCTGCTTTTAACCAGACCTAAACAGAAGAATGATCTCTTGGTCCAGGTGGAAGTAGACGAAGCATTTAGTTTTATGTGTCACATAACTACTGAAGCTCCTCCCCAGGATGCAGGGCCAAAGGGGGTTGTACTTCTTGTCCAACTCTTCTTAATAAGGGAGAGAGGGAGGGGGAAGAAAGGGGGGAAGGAGAAGGGTTTAATAAATAAAGTAGGATGAGATTAGGGAATGAAGACCAAGAGACCAGCCAGGTTGGGGCTGAGTTTCTCTCATGAATTTGTGCTATGCTTTAAAGATTCAATTTGACCCAGACCCTCTGAGGATACCTTAGAAGGCTTGGAGGAAACTCAGTTGTGCAGGGACACCCCAGGTTATGTGGGGAACCCCTAGGAGAATTCTGGAGTGCATCAGGCCAAAAGCTGGTCCAGCGACCGTCCTGCCTCCCCAGCTCATGATGGCCCTGTTACCTGTCCCCTTTTCCCTAATCTAAGCCTACAGAAAATAGTTAGCTTTATTTAGAAGATTAATTTTTTACTTTTGGACATGTTTCCAGCTGGAAAATAAGGTAAATTGTAGTAATTATCCATTTCAATAGTGAAACAATGTCCTAGTGACTAATTGAAAATTATTTTATAATGTTAGTGAACAATCCAAAAATCAGATGCTAAATTCCTTATACCTTGGTCTCTAAGATATATTTTTGTTAACATTTAGTAACGAATTTGAGTTGCTGATGTCCAGTCCTGTTACTGCCCTTTTCTGTGGCTATTTTATTTTATTTTTATTTTATTTTTTAACATCTTTATTGGAGTATAATTGCTTTACAATGATGTGTTAGTTTCTGCTTTATAACAAAGTGAATCAGTTATACGTATACATATGTTCCCATATCTCTTCCCTCTTGCGTCTCCCTCCCTCACACCCTCCCTATCCCACCCCTCTAGGTGGTCACAAAGCACCGAGCTGATCTCCCTATGCTATGCGGCTGCTTCCCACTAGCTATCTATTTTACGTTTGGTAGTGTATATATGTCCACGCCTCTCTCTCACTTTGTCACAGCTTACCCTTCCCCCTCCCCATATCCTCAAGTCCATTCTCTAGTAGGTCTGTGTCTTTATTCCCATCTTACCCCTAGGTTCTTCATGACCTTTTTTCTTTCTTTCTTAGAGTCCATATATATGTGTTAGCATACGGTATTTGTTTTTCTCTTTCTGACGTACTTCACTCTGTGTGACAGACTCCAAGTCCATCAACCTTACTACAAATAACTCAATTTCTTGTCTTTTCATGGCTGCATAATATTCCATTGTATATATGTGCTGTGGCTATTTTATATTTATCTCTATCCTCATATTTCTTTGGGGGGATTAAATGAAATATATGAAAATAATTTATAAATCATAATATAATCTAAAAATAAAATTTATTGTTATGATTGTTATTATTATTATTAGAATGTTTTATGAACTATAAGCCACACAAGAAATGTGTCTTCATTTTATAGCACTCTCTATATTAGGTAGCCTGATACTTTGAATATAATTTCAATCATGAATTTCTGTTCTTGTTGAACAGATGATTCTCAGTTATTATCATTGGTATTTAAATTTCTATTATAGTAACTACTCTGTCCATAATAAGTGCTTAAAACCAGAGGTAGAACTGTACACTTTTATCAGTTCTCTCCTTCCCTGTGCCTCACGGGAGGATCACATCTGTCTGGGGATCAGTGAAGAGCAGAGAGGAAATCACACAGTGACCAGCCCAGCACAAGAACAAAGAAGCCAAGTGTGGATGTAGCAGTTGAAATCAAGATTTTTAAATTGCACTTACTTTAAAAATTTTCAAAGATATAAAGATGAATGCAGGGACTTCCCTGGTGGTCCAGTGGGTAAGACTCTGCACTCTCAATGCAGGGAGCCTGAGTTTGATCCCTGGTCAGGGAACTAGATCCCACATGCATGCCACAACTAAGAGTTCGCTTGCCATAACTAAAGATCCTGTGTGCTGCAACGAAGACCCTGCATGCCACAACTAAGACCCGATGCAGCCAAATAAATAAATAAATAAATATTTTAAAAAAAGAAAAGTGCTAAACTTGATAATGTGCTTAAAAAAAAAAAAAGGGACTTCCCTGACGGTCCAGTGGTTAAGACTTCACCTTCCAATGAAGGGGGTGTGGGTTCGATCCCTAGTCAGGGAGCTAAGATTCCACATGCCTAAGGGCCAAAAACTCAAAACATAAAACAGAAGCAATATTGTAACAAACTCAATGGTCCCCATCAAAAACATCTTAAAAAAAAACAGATTGCAATCTAATTTGACTTCATGTTTAGCCTCATTACATTAGTGATTACGACTTAAAAAATAAGACTCATGAATCTGAATGTGAGAATAGCAAGATCTTTGCACACAATATAAGATTTATTGAGGTCCTATTGTGTAAAAAGACTTGTTCTAAGTGCTCTACATATGTTAACTGGCTCAATCTATAAGATTGTCATAAGAAGGAATACCATTCCCATCACCAGTTTAAAGGTGAAAAATAAAAGACAATAAAAGACAGTTTAGCTAATGTCACATAGCTAGTAGATGACCATCTTGGGCTTCAAACTCCCACTCATACAGTTTGGCTCCACAGTTCACACTCTTAGCCATTCACCTATATTACTTTTTTTTTTTTTTTTTAAGGGAACTGACTTTTAAAGGAAAACAGTCATCCAGTTGACCAAGGGTCCTGCATATACTCCCCAAACTTCCATTGGAAACTTCAGAGGAGAAAGAAGAGACATTGCACTGTGTATACATTGTCCATTGTATCCTGAAATACATGCTGCCATTTGATCATTCTCTCAAATGACATTTCCACAAGTGTTTCTGAAATAAAACAAATGCATCTACATGCATAGCTGAGTCACTCATGTTAGAAATGATTAGTAAAACCTGGTGATTTTCATCACCTGAAAGAAAGAAGCATTACAAGTAGAACCATGGACAACTGAAAAGAATATTTTATATATATATATATATATATATATATATATATATATATATATACACTCATCCTTTGTTCATACTCTCTAATTTATATATACTATGCTATACTATAATATATATAATTATACATATACATATATATATGTGTATATATATATATATATACTCATCCTTTGTTCATACTCTCTAATTTATATATACTATGCTATACTATAATATATATAATTATACATATACATATATATATGTATGTATATATATATATATATATATATATATATATATATTAGAGAGTATGAACAAAGACAAAGGATGTGAAAGCTGACAGTCACCTCTAAGAGGAAAATAATGTCACAGAATACCACACACTGTGGTGTAATTTACTATTTTAAGTAAAAATGTAAAAGGATGAATCATTTTATCTAGTGCCAGATTTCCTAGAGAGAAAATAGAATATAACTGAAAAGTGACTCCCTATAGTTCAGAAAGCCACAAAGCCACTGTGTGAGAAAACTTATTAATGCATTTGAACTCAGACACCAAGAATAGACTTGACACTGAGTCACTTCAGGCTGGAATGGAAAAAGACAGAAGAAAGAAGGAATTCTGAAGACCTGTGACATTTGCTGCCACCTTTCTTGTTTTGGTTTGCAAGACATTACATGACATTTCAAAGAGCTACTTTCTGCATAGTTTTGGCAATAATATTGTTTCCAAAGTGGCAGGGGCGGGGTGGGGGGAGTTTGGCTTGTTTAGAGTTGTGTGGGTAGAGGAAGATTTGATTACCCTTTCAGTACTTACAGTGATCTAGAGGGCCAGCGCCATTGAGTTGACACGGTCCCTGGAGACCCAAATCTTCCTTTAGCCCATGATTCTCAACCCTTGTCATACACTAGAAAAAAGTCAGGAGATTTGAAAAATTTCAATGCCCAGGCTGCACCCAAGAACAATTAAATCAAAATTTCTGAGGGTGGGACCTATGAATCAGTGTTTGTCTAAGGTTGTCAAGGTTGAAACCTCTTTCTGTGTAGTTGTTTCTCAAAGTTTAACTTCCGTCAGAACAACCTGGAGGGTTTGTTAAAACACCGACTGCTGGGCCCTGAAGCCCAGATTTTCTGACTCAGATCTGGGTTGGGTCCCAAGGGTTTGTGTTTCTAAGAAGTGCCATGGAGCTGCTGCTGCTGATTGGGTGACCTCCAGGATAAGAATTTGACTTCTGATATCAGGGAAACAGAGGTACTACAAGAAGTTGTTACATTGAAATTGATATGGATTTGCTCCGGCCTAATTTGTTACCAAAGTGCTTAGGGAGCCCTGCAGAGCTTGGGACTCTGTACAGAGTATGCTCGAACTATGGCTAAACTGTTAACACCTTTCATTATCCACCTTGAGGTGTGACTGGCTATCCTGTTATGAGGCTGATCTTCCAAACTCATTGTCAACCCAGTGACATCTGCACCATGTTGGTAGTCCTACTGGAAATCACAGCCAACACAGCTCTGCAATGCTTTACCTTTCCATGACCTTGGAAAAGCCTTGGAGAGTAATGACCTTGGAGAGTAATGACAAAGTATGAAGTTGTAACCTTAGAGCTTTAGAGAAGGTTGGTATAAAAAGCCTTTCCTCTGCTTTGGGCTTTTACTACCCTTAACCCCCCAACAAACAACCCTCAGCAAAGAGCTATAGGTGCCTTCCAAAAATGGATCAAGAGAAAAGCTATTTAATCTGTTCCTTCAAATTCTCTGTTTTCTGGCTCTTTTGTAAAAATATCATTTTGTTTTTTATTTTGTAGCCAAGATTAAAATGAAGGAGAGGAAGAATGCACTATAGCTTGATCACATCTGTCTTTATGAAAATTTGAATAATTATTTCTGCAATCAGTATCAAGTTTTTTTTTCCCTTTTCTTGACTTCTCCCCCAAATTATTTCTGATATTTGAGATATGCACCAGGCTTTCAAAAGTAAACACCTATTTCTCTGCCATTTTTAAATCTCTTGCATCTTCAACTGCTCTATATTATGGCTCAAGTTTCATAGAAAATGAATTAAGAATAAATTTAAAAGTAATTTCAGGGCTTCCCTGGTGGCGCAGTGGTTGAGAGTCTGCCTGCCGATGCAGGGAACACGGGTTTGTGCCCCGGTCTGGGAAGATACCACATGCCGCAGAGCGGCTGGGCCCGTGAGCCATGGCCGCTGAGCCTGCGCGTCCGGAGCCTGTGCTCCGCAACGGGAGAGGCCACAGCAGTGAGAGGCCCGCGTACCGCAAAAATAAAAAAAGTAATTTCAATAAAATATCCATTTTAAAAAAATATTTATTTATTTATTTTTGGCTGCGTTGTGTCTTCTTTGCTTCGTGCCGCTTTCTCTAGTTGCAGCGAGTGGGGCCTACTCTTTGTTGCAGTGCGCTGGCTTCTCATTGTGGCGACTTCTCTTGTTGTGGGCACACGGGCTGTAGGCGTGCGGGCTTCAGTAGTTGTGGCTCACAGGCTCTAGAGCACAGGTTCAGTAGTTGTGGCACATGGGCTTAGTTGATCCGTGGCATGTGGGATCTTCCCAGACCAGGGCTCAAACCTGTGTCCCCTGCATTGTCAGGTGGATTCTTAACCACTGTGCCACCAGGGAAATTCATCCATTTTTAAAAAGAAAAACATCAACTACATTCTCCATGGTTTTAGACATATGAGAAGAATCATACAAAGTCTGGATAAATAGCGTTCATGGTGATCTCAGATTTCTATGGAGATAATCTCCCTTGGAAATGGGTAAAAGTTAAATTTGAATACACAACTAAAAAGAGCAGCAACAGTTATTTTTGTTCTGCCTATTCCACATCTTTCTTAGATGAAGATGTTTCCTTTTTATTTTCTTTCAAAGATGGAGAGAAACGAGTGAATTAATAATTCATTGTTGTCAGACTTTGATAGAAGTAAAATGCCTGAACAAAGAAGCTGAAATGCAGTTTTCTTGACTAAGTAAACCTTTTTCTCTATAGTGTTTGACTTAGGTACTTTGTTAACTCAAGTGAAATCTAAAGTAAGTCGATAAGGAATATTATTTCTCATCATAATACAACAGCATGGACCTAAGCTTTTAATAATGTTTAAACTAATTAGGAACGCACTTGAAATCCAAGAAGAAATTTTTAGTAATGACTCTTTATAGAGACAATATGACTTTGTCTGGGGCACTGTGCTGGATGAATGATGTAAATAAACTCTAAAGTTGTTAGCATGTTTCTTTTTTACCAGTGAAAAAAAACTAAGTAGCATTCTAAAGCTTTGCTTATTTTTTTTAATAGAGAGAGTTTCTGTTCAGCATTCATTTCCTTTTTGACTAATTGGATGTATCCTTATTTCTCAGTTGTATATTGAATTCTATTCTTTATGTTTGAAGAGGTTTTGAATGTAAGCAAATAACAATTGAGAACCAAGGCACTGGAAATAGTAAATAGTGCTTTCATTTATTTGGAAAGATTCCAAAAGAACAAGGAACTGGAGAGACAAGCAAATTATGGGAATCATCAGAGGAAGATTTTGCAACTCCTAATGTAATTTTATTTCCCATATCTAATTAGTCACTAAGTCCTTTGAATTCTATCTCCAAAAATGGTTCGATCCATTACTTACCTCTACCTTCATTTCCTCCATGTAATCATTTTTTTCTTTAGAATATTTCTGGAACCTTCTAACCAGTCTCCTTTCCTGCACTCATTCTATTCATTCACCACACAGAAAGCAGAGTACCCTTTCTGAAATACTATTTTCCTTTGCATAAAGTCCTTAGTTGGCTTTTCATTGCACTTAGCAAGAAATCCTACAAGGACTATTAAGATCTTTCTCCCTGTCTCTATAATTTTATTTCAAACCACCTGTGCTCTTACTAAGCTCAAGCCACCTCATCCTGTCCTTTTCTCAGTCCCTAATCCTGTTTTCTAACTCGGGGCGTTTGCTAGGAACCCTCTTTCTCCCACTCTTTTCTTGGAGGGCTTCCTCTTTTCATTGAAGTTTCAATGTAATTATCACCTCAGATTTTTCTTGACCATGCTGTCTTTAAAGTATTCTCCTTTGTATTTTTATAAACCACTATGGTATTTTCTTTATAGTCATTCTCTCATGAAATTGTTTCATAGTAGCAATTGTATTTTTATTATTTGAACTTAGAAATCACATTAGTAATATCATGTCAATGATAGAGCTTACCACAAGTTCTGATTGTATGTTTATTTGTTCACTTGTTACTGTCTCTTCCATTAGATTATAAGCTAGGTAGCAGGTATTAGGCAGGTAGCCATACCTGTTTGGTTTGCCTGTTTATCTCTGGGGTAGGGCTTAAAACAGTCATGTATAAAAACATGTCAAGTGAAAGGATAAACTTGAAGATAGATTAATAACATCTGATAATAATAATAAATTAATAACATAACCTTGTCCCTCCCTTAAATATCAATAAATTCTCAGTTTGTATCCATCTCCTGAGTTAACTATAATCTCTAAGAAAAAGAGTTAAAAGTAAACCAAAGAACTGCTCCTTTTTATCAGCCACAACTTGTATTAACCAAAACTTCACTCTTTAGATTGGTAGTCAGATGCCCTAAATAATTAACTGTTATAACATAATGTACAGTTAAGTCAACTGGGTTATAGAAAATTTCCATATTCCAGTTGATAATGTTTGCATCCTTTTGAAAAGCTATACCTCTAAAATAATGCCTGTATGTCTTGCTATGAAACAGTATACGAATCGGTTTCACTAGTAATTTAATTTATGCAAACAATTCTGCAGTTGAAAATTATTTCATGTACTGTCTTATGTTTTGAGTAAATCCATTATGGTATCAAATGAAAATGCAAATAACTCGGAAAAGGTTGTTAGTGCTTTACAGTATGTAAAATTTTAGAGGCAGGTCCTTAGATTATATCACTGATGGAGTTGCTGTCCTACACATATATCTATAAAAGCATATCAGACCAAAAAAAAAAAAAAAAAAGCATATCATGGAGATAAAGCATTTGGAGAGATTTCTGAGCCAGACAGCAAGGAACTTCTCAAGGTACCTTAAGAGATCACTCCATTATAATTTGTGCTTTAGATTTGCAGACTTGGAAACTGGATTCAATCCTTTATTTATTCAAAATAGATATAGTAAGAAGATCCGATGTTCCTTCTTCTGTGCATATATACATTCAAAAAAGATGAATTTGTTTCAATTCCTCACTCCCATTCTCACTTACACCTATTACAACCAAACTTTCACCTCCTCCTCAATTGTATCTCAATGACATGACCAGTGATCACCACGTTGCTAAACAAAATGGTCAGTTCTCAACCCTCAATAGACTGGACTCATCAGGAGTATTTAAAATAACTGATTATTCTTTTTTATAGGAAATAATTACTTGCTTGGGTTTCCAGGCTATCATACTCTCTTAATGTCCTGATTGGTCACGCTTTCAGTCTCTTTTGCTGAGACTCTTTTTTTCCTCTTATCCTATCCTCCACTTTTAAAGGTGGGATTTTCTAGGGCTTGTTTTTTGGATCTCTTCTACTTTTTATCTGCAGTCATGTTTTTGGTGATCTCACACAGTTTAATATCTTTAAAAACCATCTGCATGACAATGGCTGCCAAGATTATATCTCTCCTGCCCATTTCTTGCAAGAATTAAATCTCTACTTGGATGTTTAATAGACATCTCAAAACTTAACATCTGTATTAATTTGCTAGGGCTGTGATAACAAACAACAGAAATTTATTTTCTCACAATTCTAGAAGCTAGAGGTCTGAAATCAAGATGTTAGAAGAATTGGTTTCTCCTGAGGTTCTTCTCCTTGGTTTGTAGACAGCCATGTTCTCCTTGTGTCTTCACATGGTCGTCCCTCTGTGTGTGTGTCTGTGTCTTAATTTCCTCTTCTTATAAGGACACCAGTCATATTGGATTAGGGCCCACCTTAATATTCTTATTTCAATCGGTTACTTTTTTAAAGGCCCTATCTCCAATTATAGTCACCCCCTGAGGTACTGAGAGTTACGGCTGTAATATAAGAATTTTGAGGGGACACAATTTAGCCCATCACAACGTCCAAAACTCAATTACTCAGATTTCTCCACCAGCCTGTACTATGTATGGCAGCCTTTACCAATTAGGAAGTGCTAATTTCACCCTTCTAGTTGCTGTGGAATCAACCCTGACTCTTCTTTCTCTTTTATTTCCATATCCAGTCCATTAGTCAATCCCCTTGTCTTCACCTACAAAGTATATCCAGAATCCAATCTTTTCTTACTATCTCTACTGCTATCATGTGCCCGAGCTAACATCTTTTGCCTTGATGATTTTGACAGCTTCTTAACTGGCCAGCTTGCTCCCTAGACTGTCCTCCTCCTCTTGTCTCTTGCCAACACAGCACCTAGGAAATCAGGTAACATCACTTCTCTTCTCAAATTCTCCCAGTGTCTCACTTGTCACTGAGAGTAACATCAAATCCTTAAAATGGACAATAAGGCGCTCCACAATGTGGCCTCTTGCCTCTGTCACATTATGTCCCACTACACTCTTTTCACTCACTTAGCTTCAGCCTCACTGAGCTACTTGTCATTTAAAAATTCCAGGTGCTTTCCTGCCTGGGCTACAAGAAGTCTCCATACAAAAACCAACAACAAAACCTACTGATCATACGAAGCTGGATTCATTAAACTTGGTGAAGGTGAGAGTGTGCTGCTTTGGCAGAATCTCGGGAGTGTCTCAACAAGGGAGACTCAAGGGATTTGAAGCCTGGATTAGTCATAAATTTGTTTTAGGGCAAAAGCCGGAGATTGGTGAGAATTTGTAAACTAGGCAAGTTTCTCAGCCAGTCAGTGGTCTTTGGAACCCATGAATCCTGTTAAATCAGTTTGTCTGTGATTTTATCTTGGAGTATACAAGTCTGAACTAGTTGATGTTCAAACGATCAGAACTTAGGTTTGTGCTGTATGCCAGTTTCATAATGTTCTTCCGTTTCCCAAGTCAGTATGAGTTTGCAAATTGTGGTTTCTTGTTCATTCCTGAGTCTTTGTGTAAACTTTTTCTTCCTCTGTAACCATCTTCTTCCAGATATTTTCATGGCTCAGTCCCTCATCTACAGGATTTCCTCAAATGTCAGCATCTCAGTGCAGATTAACCCAATCACCCTATTTAAAAATCCAACTCTCCCCGCCACCTCTGCTCCCAATTCCTTTTATTCTGCTTCATTGTTCCAATAGCACTTACCACCTTCTAAACTTTAACAATTTTATTTGATTATTCTGTTCATTGTCTGTCTACCTGCATTATGGTGTAAGCTCAGTGAAGGACTAGGAACGGTTTTTACCTCTGTTCATTTATATCTCAATTAAATGCTGCCTGATACATAGAAGTGCTTAATAAATATGTGTTGAATGAATTATTGAATGAATAAATGAATGAATGAGACCTACTCAGTATTTTTTAAATGACTTGTAACAGAATTCCTTTAAGATGATTCAGGCCAGAGGAACGGATTCAAACTTTCCAAACTCATGAGAGTTGTTGTTAAACTAGGAGGCTGATGTATTAAATACAATAAGAAATGAACACACATTGGGATACCTAGTGTGTACTTAGTACTAAACTATTAACTTCATATATGTTACCTGATATGAAACTCCAGAAAAGACAAATCTAATATTAAGTGACAGAAAGAAGGTCAATTGTTGCCTGAGGCTGGGTCTGGCAGTGGGGACTGACTGGAAAGGTCACAGTGGAACCTTTTAGGATGATGGGAATGTTCTACATCCTGATTGTGGTCCTAATTACAGGGGTGCATATATTACTCAAGACTCATCAAATTCTATACTTAAAATCAGGGCACTATATTGAGTGAAAACTATACCTCTATAAAATTGATTTAAAAACAAAACAAACTAACAAAAAAAATCAAATCTCTAACACTTATGTCTACTAAGTGCTACTACTTTGCCCTGCTCATGTAAGACCTACACACTGTATATCTTAGGTGAATTTCTCAGGGTACCTGCTCTCTCACAGTCTTAGAAATAAAGCCAACAGTTGAAAAATTGAATTCTTGTTACCTTGCCTCTCTACAGAAAACCCCAAAACTCTTTTTTTCAGCAAGGCAGGGTATATAAAAGTCAATTCATGTACAGCTATCTCAAGTTCTCCTTTTGTACTGACCTTATAATGAGTCTAACTTGATCAGGCACAGTGATCATTTCTTAAGTCTCTGTGGCAATGCACTAAATAACCATCTCCATCCAACAGATAGCTGGTTTTTACTTTAGAGAATGTTCCATTCTCTGAAAGTGATATTTTTCTGATCTGGAGCCAAGATCCCAAACAACTTGGTGTTTCCACCTATGTACTAATTCTAGAAAGCAAAAAATAAAGGTAAGGCTTCCCTGGTGGCGCAGTGGTTGATAGTCCTCCTGCCAATGCAGGGGACATGGGTTTGTGCCCCGGTCCGGGAAGATCCCACATGCCACGGAGCAGCTGAGCCCGTGAGCCATGGCCACTGAGCCTGCGTGTCCGGAGCCTGTGCTCCGCAACGGGAGAGGTCAAAACAGTGAGAGGCCCGCGTACCGCAAAAAATAAAGTAAAAAAATAAAAAATAAATAAATAAATAAAGGTAATGCTGAAAATGCATGAAGTCTATGTTGTGGTTGTAGATCCAAGCAGTCATCCTTGGTTCGCATGCTGTCAAATGATCTAGATTAACCAGCATCTGATTGTGCCATTCCTTAATCTAAACTGTGGCCCTATTTTCTTCCCAATATCTAACAACTCTACCCCTGTTGAAGCTGCCTTTATAGAATCCACTTTGGTAGGAACCATTTGTGGTCACTTTACTGTATCTGGTTCAGTAATGGCTGCTGGGGTTGCCAATTTCTTACTCTCATCCATCCTTCACCCTCCAGGCTGCGGAACTCTGTGGCATCATTCACTGTGTCAATGGTTATAGGATGACTGCCTCAAAGGACTTCACTGTTACTAATTCTAATTACCTAGTTCTGTCATTCTCTTGTGTCTCTAGTATGACTCCTAAGTGATGAGAAAGGGCTGGATGTGATGGAACCAAGAATAACAGTATTACAAACATTTGAAATCATCTGCTTCTACAGAGCTTAGCCTGGAACCAGCTATTGGTTAACTCTGTCTTACGCTACATGGATATACGTTAAAATGAAGACTGAGAATTAACTCTTGGATTTGGCAAAATGGAGATCATTAATACAATTTGAAAGAGGCATTTTAATGGAAAGTTAAGGAGAAAAGCCTGATTCCAGTGGGATAAAGGGAGAGTGAGAGACTCCATTCAAACGTGGGACTACCCTCATGTGTGTTTTTCTCTCACTCCTCAAAGCTCACAGCCGTGGCAAATGACAAAAAAGAAACAATACTGTTAACTCTTAAGGACAAAGAAATGTAAGGAGGGACACAGAGGAGAAGAGAATTCAACAAATATTTGAAAGAGAGAAAGTGGAAATGCTGGGTGTAGCTGATTTACTAGAACTGGTGGCACCCACTCACCTCCTCCATTATCCTTAGGAAAGTGCTTGCTGTAAGTACTTTTTTTTTAAATTGCTAATGTTCATTAAACCATATACCACCAAACCATTCCACATTGGGGAACCAGCCCACATAAAATCAATGGTATATTGCATCATTATATATTATATATGATGATAAAAAGTTGAAACCAACCTGAATGTCTATCAATAGAAAATAGTCCAAAGCTATGTTGCATACATCCTCAAGAAAATTAGGATGATTTCTGAAAAGCAAAATGGACCTATATTTACTGTCATGATGAGATATCCAAGGTAGTTTTTTTAATAAAAAAATAAAGCTACTTGCAGATAAGAAGACATTTTAAGAAAAAAAAATCAAAGCATAAGTAAGCCCTATATATGGGTATTTATGTGTCTATAAATTTGCATGAACATAGCAATATTTTCAGATGGACACACAAAGAAATGGAAAAATAAATTAATTTGGGTGGGGTGGAATAGAAACAATTGCTAATTTACACCTTATAAATGTCCACGTTAGTTTACTACAGAAAGTTTGCATTGATTTTTTTTTTTTAATTAAAAAGAGCTAAGCTAGAGAGATTAATGGAAAAGGGGAGAGAGAGGGAGAAAGAGAGAGATTCAACTATGACTTAATGGCAAAGCCAGGATTAGAATGTGGGCCCCTGTGCATTGTTCTTTGCATGTACCTCCCCAGGTCTTCTTCCAATAGGGAAACAAAGCAAATCAAGCACAGGAGGCCAGGTCAAGATAGAGCTCAGTCATTCAGCCTTCTGTATTAAATGGAAGAGAAATGAACAGTTCATGTAACGATGTGTGAAGTGATCATACCTAAAATGAGGGATGCCAGTGGAGTATCAGAAATAACAGAAAAAAATAGGTATCAAATGAAAATTAAGATTGGAGAAAATGCAGGCACTAGTTACATGCTTAAAAGTTTTCATTTCAAAGCATACGCAGAACAAAAAGGCAAACATAAAAAGCCAGTTAAAAAAAAAAAAGCCAGTTATGAGGGCAAGAAGAGTAGAGGAAGGCCAAGATGGTCATATGAGGAAGGCCTGATAAGGAAGCAGAGGCTGGAGGAACTTCAGAGAGAGAAAATGATGGCAACAGCTAGAAAGAAATTTTGGATTAAAGCAGGACTCAGTAAATGAAGAAAATGAGAAAGAAGCATGAAAGGGGATTACTTTTTTTTTTTTTTTTTTTTTTGCAGTACACAGGCCTCTCACTGTTGTGGCCCCTCCCGTTGCGGAGCACAGGCTCTGGATGCGCAGGCTCAGCGGCCATGGCTCACGGGCCCAGCCACTCTGCAGCATGTGGGATCTTCCAGGACCGGGGCACGAACCCGCGTCCCCTGTATCAGCAGGCGGACTCTCAACCACTGCGCCACCAGGGAAGCCCAAAAGGTGATTACTTTAACTGTTACTTTGGTACAGACTGATAGAAGTTGAGTTTTAAGATAGTAAACATTCTCCACTCCCTCTCCCCACCAAGGAATAATCTGTTCCAGCTAAAGTGACCAGAAGGTCATATTTACAAAGTGTTTTGACTTCCTCACACACATTTGTTTTGCAAACTAAGCTGTAAAAAATTTTTAAAGCTGACACCATATCTTCATCATATTTAAGTCACCAACTTCTAGAAATACCCATGCATATAATAGGTGCTCATTAATTCTCACTGTTAAAGGGATTTGTGTTTTATTCTAGACTCCCATTATATTAATTTGCATATTTCTCTTTTTAAAAGAAAAAAAAACTCTAAAAGCTTAAGATGCATCTTTGTAGAGAAGGAATTCAGGAAACAAGTCTATAGTAAGGCAGATATTACTGTATTTGGAATTTTTAAAAAGTCTTGCAGAACTTTATAGAATTTAAATATTTCTTAGCTCTCTCATTTATTTTTCATCATTCATGCCTCCACTTCATTTTTCTCAACAGTTTTTAGATAAATGGAATATGTCTTCTCAAGGATTTTGTTTTCTCACACTCACAAATCTGAGATCTCATTTCTGCATTTGGCATAGGTAATTTCATTTGTTAATAGGGTTAGAGTGTGACCTCACCTTGTATTAGCAGGTGCCAGTACGTACTCTTCCTTTTAAAAATACACATGTATTTAATATACAATATATTTATTTATGCATAAATGTATCCATTGGAAATACATACCTGTATGTACATTTGTGTTCAAATGCTATCATATACCAATATATAAAATGGAACTACATTTTATCAATAAAAAAGTTGAAAATTCTCTATATAAGTAAGAGTACAGTTGACCCCTGAACAAGTTTGAACTGTGTGGATTCACTTATACGTTAATTTTTTTCAACAAATATGGACTACAGTACTACACAATCCACAGCTGGTTGAATCTCCAGATGTTATTTGTGGATTTTTGACCATGCAGAGCATCAATGCTGTGTAAAAGGAAAGAAATCTTAATTTATTAAAAGATATAGGAAAAGTATTTTTTATTTTTTTGGTTTTGTATCTGTCTCTTGACCCATTTACCCAAATGCATTTATTATCTAAGAAAGAGGGAAGTGATCTCACCACTGCTCCTGTGTTTCTTTGCTTCTCCTTTGCCCTTCCTGTTCACCCTCATACAACCACATTTCTATCACCATTAAGATTTTACAAGACCAGAGAACAGAAATTAAAGAACCTAGTGTATGGTTGTCAATACACTCAAAGAGACGGAATCTCTTAATGTATAGCACTGAGCCACAGAATTAGGTGGTATAATTAGAAAAATATCCCACTTGCCACAGAAAAGATGTACTAAATCAGCATTTTCAAACTGTGCTCTTCAGAACCCTTAAGACCAAATTAGAATAATGCACAGAATCATTTTAATGAGAAAAAACTTATGAAATATCAGATTAAATGATTTTATTATATCATAACTAAAACAAGTAAGCATGGGAATGTGTGTGTGTATATATATAAATTCCACATGCTTATAGCACACAAATAACTATGAAAACACAAAGCATCATCTATCCCCTCCTTTGGGACATGGCTACACCCACCTGAGTTCAAACTCTGCCTCTGTCAATGAGACTAGACCTTTAAGCAACACCTCTGTTGGAAGTTTCTGTTCGCTGCAGGTTCCACTTTACCTGTGAAACTCAAATATCAATAAGTAGCCTCAGAGGCAAGAGTACCCAGCCCAACTTACAAGAATTCACTATGTTCCAGAATGTGAAAAAGAAGATGTTTCTGCTTCCTTACAGTCACACAGTGAGACAAAGACAAAATTAATATCTCAAATAAAATATATCTCAAAGACAAAATTAATATCTCAAATATATCCAAAGACAAAATTAATATCTCATATAAAATATATCCAAAATATCACAAACCCAATCTGTTAGCAAAATTAGTCTAAATATTTCTTGCCTGGTTAGAGACTGGATAAGGGAATAAACTACATTGGAGTTCAGATAATATGTTCTACAAAATGAGGGTAATTTACCAATAGTGTGAAGATTCATAGAAAGGGCACGAAAATAAACATGATCTGCCAAGGGACATGATTAATGGAGGAAATAAAAATATGGCAAAAGCCCCAAAACCAAGCAAAGTTAAGTGCACATTTTTGAAAAGGTGAAAAATTGAAAATAAAGATAGACACTTCCTAACTATGACATGAACTTAAAGTAAATGAAAACTATAGTTCTCATGACAAAATATAGAAAATAATGGAAAAGTTTGAATATAGCAATTACTACGTAAATATAAAATGAAAAAGATACCTTTTAATTGCTGTCAATTATGCTATAGCTTACACTTTAAAGGCAAAAAAAAGATCTTAATATCCAATGTGAGATACCTATAATAAATTATAAATTTTAATTCATAAATATTAATAAATGGCTTAATAAATTGAAAAATACACCCCACTAGACTGTAAGCTTCATGCTGCAAAAACTATGTCTATGATGTTAACTGGTGTGTTCTCTATTCATCCTAACACAGCAGGGACTCAGTAAAAATGTGTTTTGTGAATGAACAAACCAATATACAAAAAGTCAATTCTTACCAAAGTTTAAAATATGCATTTCTAGTTAGAATATCAATAAGAAACTTCTTAGAAGATGATTGTAAGTTTCTTCTGTATTCATCTACATGAACAAATAGATAAGAATGCTAAAATATATCAAAGGAAGAATAGTAATGGGAATCTTTACCTATATGTATTAAATATATATATCATCTTATGAAATTATAATATATCATGGTAGTAATATAAGAATTAACAGGCAAATTAATGAAATAGAGCAAACGGGAATACACATTTGGGTACACATGCATACAAATGCACACATGTGTTTAACTTGAGTGAGTTATTCCATAGATATTGCTCAGATACTAGACTACGTATTACTTAAAAATATTTTAACAATGAGGTCCTACTGTATAACACAGGGAACTATATACAATATCCTGTGATAAACCATAATGGAAAAGAATATGAAAAAGTATATATATATGTATAACCGATTCACTTTGCTGTACAGCAGAAATTAATATAATATTGTAAATTAACTATACTTCAATAAAATTTTTAAAAAAGATTTTAATCTTCACTTTAAAATAAATTTTGATTTAAAATATAAAAATCAGGCTACTTTTTTAAAGAGATGAAAATACAAGTGATGTTTAACTGGTGAAATCATCTTAAGCTTAAAATTAGTGAAAGGTGTAGAAGACTTTACAGGGGAAATGACTGACATAATTAAATGTATTGTTAAACGGCCATAAATTTAAAAGGCAAGTAACAAAATGAGAAACACATTCATACCAACTATGAAATAAGTTCTTAAAATCCTTAATAAAAACCTCATGAAAATTTAGAAAGTCATGGTATTGGTTATTAGTTTCTATATATGACACTGAATGCATGGTACAAGAAAGAAAAATTGATAAACTGGACTTAATTAAAATTAAAACATTTGAACTGCAAAAGACACTTTCAGGACAACAAAAAGACAAGTCAGACTGGGAGAAAATATTTGCAAATCACATATATGATAAAGAACTTGTATCCAAAATATACAAAGAGCACTTACCTGAGAAAACAAATCAATTTAGAAGGTGGGCAAAAAATCGGAACAGGCACCTCACAGAAGGAGATAAACAGATGGCAAATAAGCACATGAAAAGATGAACAAAGTCATATGTGATTAGGGAAATGCAAATTAAAACAAGATACCACCACACACCTATTATATAGAATGGCTAAGATCTAAAAACCTGACTGGCATGGGAGTAGAGCAAGAGGAATTCTCATTCATTGCCGATGGGAATGCAAAATGCCACAGCCAATTTGGAAGACCATTTGGTGGTTTCTTTCCAAATTAAAAATAGTGTCACAATATGATCAAGTAATCATACTGCTAGATATTTATCCAACTTATATGAAAACATATCCACACAAAATATGCATAGCAATGCTCATAGCAGCTTTCTTCATAATCACCCAAAACTCGAGGTAACATTTTTTTTTTAGACATGAGTAGGCAAAGGGTGGTACACCCATACAATGGAATACTATTCAGAGATAAAAATTAATGGGCTATTACACTATGAGAAGATATGGATAAATATCAAATGCATATTGCTGAATAAATAAAGTGTGATTTGGCTAAATATACATGATTCCATTTATGTGACATTCTGGAAAGGGGAAAACTATGGTAATAGTAATGGTAACTTGATCAGTGGTTGCCAGAGATTTGGGGAAGATGTAACGTGAGACACATGATGGTATTTGTCCAAACCAGTGGAAATTTACAGCACAAAGAGTAGACTGTGAAGTATACAAATTAAAATAATAATAGTAACACTGTATCAACACACATTGATTGTAACAAATGTACCATAGCAATGCAATATGTTAACAATAAGGGAAACAATGTGTGTGAGGGGGAGGGGTAAATGGGATCTCTTTGTGCTAAATTCCCACTGTAGGAGAGGCAATACCTATGTATTGTAATAGGTAATTTGCAGGTAATAGGTAATTTGTAATAGGTAATTTGTAATACCTATGCTGATTTTCAAGAAACTTGGCATTTACTCCAAGTGATATGGAAGCTATTGGAGGGTTTTGAGTTGAAGTACGGCATAATCAAATAGATATTTTTAAAGAATTACTCTGCCTGCTGTGTTGAGAAAAGACTGCTGGGGTGGGCAGCAATGATGGAAAAAATAAGAACAGTTAGGAAGCTATCACAATAATCTCACTGAGAGACAATGATGCCAAGAGAATGCCTGATGGACTAAGTGGGCCGTATGAGAGAAAGTGAGAGGTCATGGATGATGCCAAAGTTCTTGGCTTGAGCCAGCTGGAAGGATGGAGTTGCCATCAACCAGCATGGGGAAGCCTAAGGGTGAAGAAGATTTGGGAGAGGATATGAAGACATTAATTATGGCTATTACACACTGGAGTGTCAAGTAGATAGCTAGATACTGAGTCTAGAGTTTAGGGAAGATATCCAGACTGCAGACATTAATTTGAGAGTGCTTAACACAAAGGCATGGTGCAAAAAGGTGAGAGAGACACTGTGTCTACCAATAGACTTTAACTTCTTAAATGCAAAATCTATGTCTCACTTATTTTGTAATTATTGGTCTATATTGTGTATAGAAAATGCACATCAGACTGAATTAATGGTGTGGTTCACAACAATTCCTCAAACAAAGTTGTTTCAATGACAATACTTCTGTTTTGAATTTTATTTTCCCGTCTTAGTCACCAGAGAGTGTTCCTATCTTCAATGTACACTGACCTTTGTACATGTGAATATTTACTAGTTCTGAGTGTGGTATGTACCAGGGAGCTAGAAAGATGTTCTCCAAATTTGTTTAGCTCTGGACCAAGGAAGAAGAATTTATCACCCGGACTCTAGTTTTATATGCAGGGAACATAAATGACATTGCCATAATTTCTGAGAATTCTGGTTTTATCCTTCATATTTTTATCACTGCAGAGGAAAGTTTTTAAAGATATAATGTATTTTATAGAAATAATATCAACACTTGATTTCTCCCATTATTAAACAAAAGGGCAAACTCCTAGCAATTACCCAATGACTTTTTGTAAATATATATATATGTGTATATAAAATTTATAGGTGAGCCAAGATTCAATTTATAGTCAAATATTTTATTGTGTATATAGCAAATATTCTTCCTTGCAATTTTGAGATTTAGTTATATGAGATTTAGTCATGATCTGGCTTCAAGAAAAAAGGTGGAGGTTTTAATATAAATGTCATTGAAAAAGGGAGAGTACAAACCACATAAAAAGTGAATTTTAAAAATGTATAGAACAAATGTAAGAAAACGTAACACTTTGGGATTGTTTTTTCAGGCAATAAACTGTGTCCACAAATCTGTTGCTGGTTAAAATGCAACACATTTTCAATGTTTTAACATCTGCAATTTTTAGAGTATAAAGGCAGTGGGTGCCCATCTGTCAACACACGATCATCTCACACCCTCAGACAAATATCACCACGGGATACTTAATTTGCTGTATAATTGAATGTTACTCTATTTATTTAAATTTAATATAAAATATTTATTTAAATAAATATATTTAAGTCTATTATTTAATCTATTTAAATAAATTAAATATAATAATAGCTATCTATTTAAATAAACACCTTACATTTAATTTATTAGATATCTATTAAATTAGACATTTGTTAAATAGATGTCTATTTAAATAAAGTCCTATTTAATTTACACAAATTAACTGTTTAATTTTAAATATTTAAGTATAAATATTTATTTATTTAAGTAGTGATCCTAATGTTAAGACTGAGGTTTTGATAGATGTTATAGTGAATATTCAGGGGAGCACATCTTGAAAATAAAACAAAAGCCAACTTTTCCTCGGCAGTAACTATCTTTAATACAGCGAGTTCTTTCAATGAGTCTACACACACTCATGCTTTAAACAAAGAACCTCTCAGCTTTAACATGTATAAAGCACTTAAGGCCCTTTTCTCTATGTATTTTCAGTACTAACCAAAAAAAGTCTACAAAACACTTTTTTTTTTTTTTTTTTTTTTGGCGGTGCACAGGCCCCTCACTGCTGTGGCCTCTCCCATTGCAGATCACAGGCTCTGGACGTACAGGCTCAGCGGCCATGGTTCATGGGCCCAGTCGCTCCGCGGCATGTGGGATCTTCCCGGACCGGGGCACGAACCCGTGTCCCCTGCATCGGCAGGTGGACTCTCAACCACTGCAACACCAGGGCAGCCCGGCCTATACATTTTTAATGTTAAATCCCTACAATCTCTCCTGAACAAATCAATACCAGTAATGCTCCACCTTGACCCATCAGGACCAATATTCTCCACCAGTGGAGTAAGTTTTACTGCTATAAACTTGGCAGGCAGGGTACATTGTTGAGCACTGGAAACTCAAATATGTATCGTCATAGCCAACATCAGTCTCTGTCCTCTTTGTCTAATACTTCATTTTTGAGCTTAAGCATGTAGATTCCCACTGGATTTGCATCCTTGCTGTAAATCTCTGCTCACTAGACTAATTCTGAATGTATTCATAATGAGGAAACTTTGTATTGATGACTTACTGACTTGGACACTTCTTGATGTGTGTGACCCCTGCTACCTTGTTCAACCCACTAAACTGGATTTCCTCAGCATTGTTGCTGACCTGTCTGAAACCTGGAATTAGCCAAGCACTATAGCACCAAGGGGCTGGCTACCAAGCTAAGCCACGTGATTTCATATGATGCATTTGTGCTCTCCTTCCTGCTGGCTACTGCTGCCAGGTTCTCAGCAAGTAGGAGGGTCTAATGCAGCCTCTTAAGCCACTTCTCAAAGAGGTACACAAAACCATTCTGAGTAACAACAGGGTTGAAAAATATACATTAACTCTCAGGATGACTAGTTTCTACAAACCATACTTACTCGAATAAAAATTGTAAAGGCCAAAATAGTACAAAGAACTTTACCTTCATTATCTCTCTTATTCTTCATCAGAACTCCATAAGGGAGCTAGTAAAATTATTCCCATTTTATAGATCAGGATTTGGCAAAATATGGCCCATGGGTCTGGCCTGCCATCTGTTTTCGTGTGGCCCATGAACCAAGGATGGCTTTCAAATTTTTAAGTGGTTGAAACATAATAAAATTAATAATAATACTTTGTGACATGTGAAAGTTACATGAAATTCAAATTGCATACCCATAAGTGAAATTTCATTGGAACAGAGCAACATCCATTTGTTTGCATTCTGTCTATGAGTAATTTTGCTCTACAAGGCAAAGTTGAGTAGTTTCAACAGAGACCCTATGGCCAGCAAAGCCTGAAATATTTACTAGCTGACCCCTTATAAAGAAACTTTACTGACCCTATTTATAGGTAATGAAGCTAAAGACCAGAGCATTCAGTAACTTATCCAAGCTTACTCTAAAAGAAAGTAGTGATTAGATAAAATCTGGGTCTGATTGATCCAAGAGATCATATCTTAACAACTCTACAATATTGTTATAATTTTCATTGTTATGGAATTTAGTGAATCTCACACACAGAAAGGAAATTACATTTTAATGACTCTATAGTCATACTTTCTATCTTGACCACTGCAGATAGGTTTGGCAGAAGATGACTGCTACCACTTCTGTAAAGTGGTATGCTGCTGAATTTATAAGGAGAGCATTTCACTTTGCTGACATCTGCATGGCACAGTGAAGTTCTGGTCCTATTTCAAGTGGAATAATTGCCAATCCCCATATTATAAACACTTCTACTTCTAACCTAACTGAAAAGCACAGCACATATGCTAGGCTTTTGGAATTGGATGAAAGTTATGGGACCATGCCCAAGAAATAATTACAAATGATTATTCAAAATTGTACATTCAGTTAATTGCCAGTAAAGAGAGAATATACTCCCTTCCTGATTTCAGAAGCCAGAAATAGTGGCAAAAGGTTCAATCCATTAAATAAATGAAAAAAATTACATCATCATAATCATTATCTCAGAGCAACATTTTAATATCCAATATTCATTTTAAGGTCAACTTTGAAATATATTTATAATTTTATTTTATTTGTACCTTGACAACTACTAAATTTTAGATATATAATGCTAAGTTTCAAGGCTGCTATTTTGTACATGCTAGAGAGCAAAAGGAAGGGCATCAAGGATTAAGGGATACTGTTTTTACGTCTTTGCAGAGATGCGTAGACTGCATCTCTCCATATACTGGGGCACAGTGGCACACTGATAATTAGTATTGTGATGATACATTGACTTATGAATTAACGCATTCATAATCAGTATTACATGCTATTATCATTGTCAATGGTATTAGGATCTTTGGACTGAAACACTTAATCTGCATTTGTGCCACAGCTGCCTATTCTGGAACACTTCATCTTCCAATTATTATGTTGCATCTCAAGATATCTATTTTTGTGACTTGGCTGTAAAGGTAAATGGCACATCTTGGAAGATCACTGCTTTTAATAGGCTAGTGTCTACCTTAAGTAGGGAAGTAAAAAAGACAAGGCCTCTTTTTTTCTAGGTAAGAAGAAAAGACATATGTATTAGAAAATTATAATGGCTAAAGTAACATTATAAAAATTAAAGCTGTGCATCCTACTTCCAATTTCATTTGCAAGGAGCTTAGAAGTTGCCACTCCATCCTAAAAACAGATAAAAATCTTCATTGATTGATGGGGGTGAGATGGGGAGGGATTAAATTAGGCGATTAAGACTGACATATACACACTACTATATATAAAATAGATAGCCAACATGGACCTACTGTATAGCACAGGGAACTCTACTCAATACTCTGTAATGACCTATATGGGAAAAGTATCTAAAACAGAGTGGATATATGTATAACTGATTCACTTTGTTGTATAGCAGAAACTAACACAACATTGTAAATCAACTCTACTCCAATAAAAAATTTAAAAAATAAATTACTTTTTAAAAAAGGATAAAGTCACAAACTCTCTTGAACAATAAGGGGAAGAGGCTGGAAAAACCACTGCCCCTAAGGTTAGAGACACACACAGGTGCACACCATGTGAAGAAGCCATGCCTCAGGGGAGCAGAGATCACCATGGCAACTAGGGCCTGAGTAGGAAAACTTGAACTGGAATTGAAGACTTCCTGAAGCCTCAGTGTGGACACCTGTGAGAGTTAAAAATTCCAGGGGCACCCAGTCACAGGGGAGACCTGACAATGTTGGAAGATTTTCCTAGAGGAACTCAGCCAGATTCCCACAGGGAGAGTGGAAAATGAACCATTTAGAAATACTCCAGAGCACTCTGTTCTTCTTAACAAGGTTGCCCTCAGGGCAAATGAGGTCAGAAGCCCAACCTCCTGGGGTATTATCAGAGCCTAAAAAACTTGTGTAAGGGATTTACCCAAATCCAGCCCACTCTAGCCATCCTGTCTCACCTTCGGGGGAGAAAAAAACTGAGAATCACTTATGAAGTTTACAGTCCCGAGGTACAGTTTAACTAACACACTCAGACCTGATCACAGGACTATAGAATATTTCCCTTCCCTACAACTTAACACCATGTTACTGAAGGTCTATTTAGAGCACTTCCTTTTACCCAGTACATTATGTCCCTTATCAAGAAAAAAAAAAAATTGGCAAGGCATACAAAGGGCAAAAAACACAGCTTGAAGAAACTGAGTAAGCATCATAACCAGACATGACAGGGATGCTGGAACAATTAGACTGAGTATTTAAAATAACCATGATTAATTTGCTCAGGGCTCTAATGGATAAAGTGCATAACATGCAAGAACAGATGGGCAATGTAAACAGGGAGATGGAAATCCTGAAAAAGAATCCAAAAGAAATGCTAGAAATAAAAAAAAAAACACTAACAGAAGAGAAGAATGCCTCTGATGGGCTTATTAGCAGAGAGGACACAGCTGAGGAAGGTATCTCTGAGCTAGAAGATCTATCAATAGAATCCTAGAAAGCTGAAAAGCAAAGAAAATAAAGATTATAAAAAAGAAAGCAAAATATCCAAGGACTGTGGAACAACTACAAAAAGTATAACATATGCATAATGAGATTACCAGAAGGAGAATAATGAGAGGAAGACACAGAAGAAATATTTGAAACAATAATTACTGGGGATTTGCCAAAATTAATGTCAGAAACCCAACCATAGATCCAGGAAGCTCAGAAAAAACACCAAGCAGGAGAAATACCAATAAAACTACACCTCAGCATATCATTTTCAAACTAGAGAAAATCAAAGTTAAAGAAAAAATTCTGATGAAATGCCAGAAAAAAAAAAAAAACCTTATCTACAGAGGAATAAAGATAAGAATTACATCCAATTTTACCTCAGAAACTATGCAAACAAGAAGAGAGTGGACTGAAATGATTAAAGTGTTGAGAGGAAAAACCTCAGGAGACTAGAATTCTGTTCCCTGTGAAATTATCCTTTAAAAGTGAAGAGAATAAAGATTTCCTCAAACAAACAAACAAAAAAACCTTGAGGGAATCTGTTGCCAGTAGGCCTGCCTTGCCTTGCAAACCTTAAAAGAAATTCTTCAGAGAGAAGAAAAAATAATAAGTCAGAAACTTTGGTCTACATAAAAAAGGAAGAGTATCAAAGAAGGAATAAGTAAAAGTACAATAAAAATATTTTTCTTATTCTTAATTGATCTAACAGATAGCAGTTTGTTCAAAATAATAGCAACAATGTATTCAATTACAGATGCACATATATGTCTATATATATGTGAAATGAATGACAACAATGGTACAAAGGACAAGAGGAAGGAATTAGAATTATTTTTTTATTCTAAGGTATTCACACTGCATGTGAAGTGATACAGCATTGTTTGAAAGTGGGTTTGAACTAGTTAGTTGTAAAGGCATTTTATAAACTCTAGGGCAACCACTGAAAAAAAAGGAAGAAAAGAAGTATAATTGATATGCTAAGAAATGAGAGAAAATGTAATAATATAAAATGCTACATTAAAACCACAAAATAGAGGGGAATTCCCTGGAAGTACAGTGGTTAGGACTTGGTGCTTTTACTGCCAGGCCCAGGTTCAATCCCTGGTTGGGGAACTAAGATCCTGCAAGCCATGCAACACAGCCGAATAAAAAGAAAAAAGAGTGAAAGACAAAAATAGGAACAAAGAATAAGGGCAACAAAGAGAAAATCGTGGTAAATATGGTAGATATTAGTCCAACTGTATCAATAACCACTTTGAATATAAATGCTCTAAGTGATTCAATTAAAAGACAGAGATTGTCAGAGCGAATCAACAAAAAAATGACCCAACTGTATGTTATCTACTAGAAACTCCCTTTAAATACCAAGAAACATATAGATTAGAAATAAATGCATGGAGAGAAATACACCATGTTAACACTAATCAAAAGAAAGTAGAAGTAGCTATATTAATTTTAGGAGAGAACAGACTTCAAAGTAAGGAACGTTTCAGGGATAAAGAAAGGCATTACATGATTTAAAGAAGTCAGTTATCCAAGAAAACAAATTCTTAGTGTGTATGCACCTAACAACAGAGAATCAAACTACACCAGGCAATAACTGATAGGGGACTTCCCTGGTGGTCCCGGGGTTGAGAATCTGCCTTCCAATGCAGGGGACATGGGTTTGATCCCTGGTAGGAGAACTAAGATCCCACATGCCGCAGGGCTACTAAGTCCACATGCTGCAACTACTGAGAACGTGGGCCACAACTAGAGAGCCCGCATGCCGCAACTAGAGAGAAGCCTGCACACTTCAGTGGAGAATCCCACATACGGCAACAAAGATCCCAATGAAGATCCCACGTGCCAGAGCTGGGACCCTACACAACCAAAAATAAAATAAATAAATAAGTAAATATTTTTAAAAACTGGTAGAATTGCAAGGATAAATAGATGAATCCCCTATCATAACTTGAGACTTCAACACCGATCAGAAACAGGCAGATCCAGCAGGCAGAAAATCAGTAAGGACATAGGTAAACAACGACATCATAGATTAACTGAATATAATTGACATTTATAGATTACTTTATCCAACAACAGCAGAATACACATTTTTATCAAGCTCACATGAAACATTCACCAAGATAGACCACATTCTGGGCTGTAAACCACACCTTAACAAATTTTTTTTTTTGTGATACGCGGGCCTCTCACTGCTGTTGCCTCTCCCGTTGCGCGGCACAGGCCCCGTGGCCATGGCTCACGGGCCTAGCCACTCCACGGCATGTGGGATCTTCCCGGACTGGGGCACGAACCCGTGTCCCCTGCATCGGCAGGCGGACTCTCAACAACTGTGCCACCAGGGAAGCCCCACCTTAACAAATTTAAAAGAGAAATTGTACAATGTCTGCTCTCAGACCACAATGAACTAAACTAGAAATCAATAACAGAAAGATAATTGGAGAATCCCCAAACATTTCAAGATTAAACAGACCAGTTCTAAATAACACATGCATCAGAGAAGAAATCCTAAGAGAAATTTTAAAATATTTAAACTAAAATAAAATGAAAAACAGAACTTATCAAAATTTGTGGGATACAGCAAAAACAGTGCTTAGAGGGAAATTTATAACATTAAATGCATATATTATTAGAGAAGAAAAAAGATCAAAAATCAATCATCTAGTTTCCATCATTGGAAACCAAAGAAAGAAGAACAAATTAAATGCAAAGTAAGCTGAAGACAAGAAATCATAAGAATGAGAGCAGAAATCAATGAAATTGAAAACAGGAAATCAATAGAGAAAAATCAACAAGACCAAAGCTGGTTCTTTGAAAAGATCAATAAAACTAATAAGCAAATTAAAACAAAATGCTGTACCACTACGCTCCTGTTAGAAAGGGCAAAATCCAGAACACTGGAAAAAACAAATGCTGATGAGTATACAAAATGGTACAGTCACTTTGGAAGACAGTTTGGAATTTTCTTACAAAATTAAACTTACTTTCTCCATATAATCCAGGCTTTGCACCCCTTGGTGTTTACCCAGAGGAGTTGCAAACTTATGTCTGTACAAAAACTTGCACATGAATGTTTATAGAAGCTTTATTCATCGTTGCCAAAACTTGGAGGTTACCAAGATATCCTTCAGTTTGTGAATGGTTAAGTTAAATAAACTACGGTACATCCAGGAAATTGAATTTTATTTAGCGCTAAAATGAAATGAACTGTCAAAATCATGAAAAAACACAGAGGAAACTTAAATGTTTATTATCAAGTGAAAGAAGCCAAACTGAAGAATCTACATACTGTATAATTCCAACTAAATGGCATTCTGGGAAAGTCAAAACTATGGAGACAGTAAAAAAGATTAGTGTTTGCAGTGATGGTAGTGAGACAGTAGAGATGAATAGGTAAAGGACAAAGGATATTTAGGACAGTAACATACTCTGATGATATTATAATATTTGATATATATCATTATTCTTTTATCCAATCCCATAGAGTGTGCAACACCAAGAGTGAACCCTAATGGGATGGAATTTTGGTGGATGTCAATGTAGGTTCATCCTTGGTAAAAAAAAAAACAACTGGTGAGTGATGTTGATAATGGGGGAGGATATGCACGTGTGAGGGCAGGGAGTATGTGAGAAATCTCTGTAACTTTTGTATGCACTACTATATTTAAAATAGATAACCAACTAGATATACCCACTGTATAGTGCAGGAACTCTGCTCAATACTCTGTAATAACCTAAATGGGAAAAGAATTTGAAAAAGAATAGATACATACATATGTATAACTGAATCATTTTGCTGTACACCTGAAAATAACACCACATTGTTAATCAACTATCCTGCAATATAAAATAAAAATTAAAAAAGAAATCTCTGTAAGTTTTAATGTTATAAACCTAAAACTACTCTAAAAAACTAAAGTTTTTTTTTTAAATAAGAAAAAATAAAATAAATACATATTCCTAAACTGTGCTTACTTTTAGTATCTTTAACTCATTTTCTGGACAAAACTTGTTTCAATATTAAGCTATCTTTATATAGTAAGTAAAGCATGTGAGTCTTTGCCTCATTATACTTCCCCTGTCTTCTGAGTCTTAATACTTTTCTGCATGCCTCTTTTGTGCTTTTGGGCTTTTATTATCACTCTGTTTACCTGAGTCATTCTGCTGGTTCCATATATTGTAAACTCTTTGAAGTCAGGTACTGAATCTTAAAAAGGTATTTGCATTTACTGCTATAGGGGATTAATGAAAAATCATTGACTTAAATTGAATAAAATATGTACTTGTGGAAAAGTACATTATGAGGAAATATGTGTGTTTTTGTTTGACAGACAGAGAGATTTTTATGTGCTACACAGTTTCTTGAGTTAAACTAATGAAAACGGGTCCACTTTTAATGTCTGATTTGCTTTCATCATTTGCAAAGACAAATATTAGATAAATATGAAGTGGAGAGGAGAATTTATTTTTATGAGAGGGTAAATAAGAAGAAGGGTGAACTCCAGAGAGAAGGAAGATTAGACCTGAAAAGGACTTGCAATTCCCACACAAGGAAGGTACAAGGTACCATATTAGGAGCATTGGAGAGAGTGCCCAATCTGAGTAAAGTTTTTAGTATTATCTTCCTTCTAGGTCCAATCACAGCATCCAAGCCTGTTCATCTCTTTCTTCTTTGTCTCTAATACTTACTAAACATTTAGTATAGGTAGAGCACTATTCTAGAAACCATAATATTTTGTATTCTAAGTGCCCTGAATTAATTTTGCTGAAGCGTGATTCTTTAATCTAATTTATGATACTAAATCTGGCCTGAACAGACTTTGTGGTTCAGACACTAATGAACATGCAATGAGTTTTGAACCATAATCAATTCATCTAGTGACAGATGAGTCAGCTCTAAAACATAGTATTTTTTTCTTTCATAGGCTTTGAAAGCTAATTGTTTCCGTTCAAATTCTGATTCTATCATTTACTAGCTTCTTGTCCTTTGAGATCATTAAGAAAGTCCTGTAAGCTTCAGTTTCCACATTGGGTAAAGAGGGATGACAGTAGAATTTAGCACAAAAATTTCTGTGAGGATCAGTTGAAATAATGCATTCAAAATCCCCACACATTATAAGCACTCAATAAATACTAGCTATTACTACTATTAGAATTAGTGTTGATCTATTGCGCAGCTGTCCCTATTATGGATCTCTTGACCTCTGGGGCAGACATTTTTGAATGGATAATTACTGTTGATAAGATTTGAATTAACTGGACTTCAGTAAGCTAGTATTTCTCCATTCAGGATGCATTAAATAAAGAGAACTCTGCCAAGCTCATGAGTCTCCAGTACTCTCTCTTCATACTTAACAAAGCATAGAATCACCAATTTTATGGTTTTTCTACTTTTATTTTAATTTTTTATCTAGCTCTAAATAGCAAGGTGTATTCAAGTGTATTTGATATCAATAATTCATTCCTTATTTAAATTTAACCTGAATAGAAGATATAAACCAACGATACATTTTAAAAACCTAGTTCTTATCTAGTGCTAAGTCTTATAATGTCTTATAATGGTGTCAACACACCATTATATATAATGTTTATTTATTTATTTATATAGACAACTAGGCTATTTAATGATGTCTTTCTTTCTGTAAGGTAGTCAGATCAAAGTGATCACAGTTACAGGACTCCAGAGCAATAGCAAATGAGCTCCCTTGTTATTGAATATAGTGAAACAGAAAAAGTTTTCTTTCTCAAATGGCAAAATAAATTATATTTTGATGATCTATAAATTATATGGATTACATAATTCCAAATTTTTTATTAAAAATAATATACAAATAACATTTGTCCCAATAAAGCAAAGTAGTGTAGATCCGATTCCTCTCCTCTGCTAATATATACAGATAAAAATATCTCTTAACAGCTGAGCAAGCAAACCTACAAATTTGGCTTAGGTGGATATTAACTAACTTTCAACAGGTTGAAGAAAGAACCATTTTAGTGGAAAACTATTTAAGCTTAAAGATGGAGCAAGCATGATTTATCTCTAACATAATGTCATTCATCAAACATAGGTCCTAGGAAGGGTGTGAGCATGTGCGTGCACCGAGGTAAAGGAGTCAAATCAATCCTAAAGAAACAAGTTTTAATATTTTATTTTGGTAGAATATACTATAGTTAAATGTTGTGATTTCAACGTTAAATTCTGGCAGTGTAAATGTCCCTGAAATTATTGAGGCTTAAGAATCTTCTTAGAAACACAGAAATTTAGCTTCAGTGGCTCTCATATTTCTATCCCTAGGCTAGCAGCATGAACATCATCTGGGGACTCAGAAAACGCACATTTTAGGCCCCCCTCCAGACCTACTAATGTAGAAACTCTAAGGGTAAAATCCAGACATCTATGTTTTCACGAGCTCTCTAAGAGATTTAGATGCACACGAACACTTGAGCATCTCTTGTCTAAATCAATTCCTCACAAACAAGAGCAATTTGACGTATGTGCCAAGAAGTCTGGAGCAAACAAAAATCAAGTAGAATGTTTGCCATTGATGCCTTTTCTAGATCCTTTCAAGTCCTGTCTAGTTATGTTACTCCTTTGACTCAATTAGAGAACATTTTGTACACCACCATACCTCCTCCCCGTTCTCTCTTTAACAAGCTCAAGCTCAGCTTCATTTTGGTCTTTAAGATGGATCTTGATTCTGGTCAGTGATATTCAGCTAACTCCAGACCCTCCCTTTGAGGGTCAGTGTCATGACGCTCATTGACAATCTGACTCACCCTATTGACTAGTTCTACTTTATCTGGTTATCAAATCATTTCCCTATTTCTGGAAATGCACCTCTTATATTTCCACCTCTTATCCCAGAGGACAGAATGTCCACCCTAGCATGTTCTTCTGACCCCCCTTCTTATTAGCTGCTGTTCAAGGCTGCATTGATTAGTAAGAAGACTAATCAGAGATGAAGCCAATAAACAGGCCACTTTTCACCAGCATGCAAAAAACTGTGTGCTTGTATGAGGATGAAACATAGTGGGGCAGGAAAGGGGGGGAAAGAGAGGCAGGAGGACAGTAGGAAGCAAACAACATCCCCCTGGGTGTAAGCCTTAGCCCTGCTTCTCAGCCAAGTCAGTGTGGTACAGAACCAAGGCCAGCATGTCAGGTACTTCTTTATCAAAGAACCCTAGAAGGCACAAGGAATAAAATACAGAATACAAACACTAAAATTTCACTCCCCTAAATCCTAAATTTCTCAGACCCAGCCAGTGTTTTCCTATTTTGTTCTCTGAATCCAGAGTTTTGCTTGGATACCCACCAAAGATCTCCAGTTTTAGAGGAATTTAGTTGTTTTAATAAGTCACAAAGTTGCTGGAAATTTCTATGGAGGAGCCCCCTTAGCTAGCCATAACTCTCTATGCCAACTACTCCCAGTTAAATCAGCAGTTTATGTGCTTTATATGGTTCACATACCAACCTTTGGGGGCCTCATCATATTCCTTGTTAGTACCATAAAATATTGAGTTCTGTGTTGGACTATCTGTTGTGGTCCCTTGTTACACCTCCAATATTCTAAGTTCTACCTTCCTCTCCTCTTTCCAGCTGGAGTAGCTACAGTCTCCCCATGCCTCATTAGAAGTGATTCTAGTTTATAGCTCTAGGCAGATCTTTCTTTGACAATTCTGCTATAGTTACTCAGTCCATGTCTGATTATATTTTGAAATATAATAACTTTACTTGGCAAATAATATCGGGACAGAAGAGATCCTTTGTGAAAATGCTTCACTACTGAGTTTGTGTTTCTATCATGAAAAACCATCTGGATAAAGAGAAATTCAAGAGATGACATACTTAGGAAGTCATCAAAGCCTTCCTTTGTTGTTACATTTAGCCTAAGGCAGTTTTCTGGTTGCTACAATCGAGAAATTTTGGTGTGTATTATACACATTTATATCCTCATCATAAATGTGGAGGAAGTATTTAAGATACACAGCCAGCATCTTGGATTTAAATACATGGTTTCCAGGAAAGTGCTCAGGAAAACTCTCATTGACTATTTAAAACATGCAATAAACAGCAAAATAAACATATTTTCAGCAGGGGAGATTCATTGGTTTTGTGGTCACTGGTGAAAAATAATAAGGCTAAAATCACTGCCATTTGCTCTTCTTTCCTCTCTCTCTTCTCTTGATTTCTTTTCTCTTCTCTTTTCTAGCTGTCCCTGGACAATCTTACTCAGTGTAATTATCCACTTTGATTATCCACTTCAATGCAGATTACTTCCACAACTATCTCACTCTTCTCCCCTGAGCCCCAGATATACACCATTAATGACTGCCTACAACCTAGTATCTGAAATATAACAACTACAAATGACTCAGCATCCTTCCCTCCACACACCACCACACACCACGCCTGCCCCTTCTTCTATATACCTTACCTCAGGTAAGGAAACTCTGCAGCCTTCCAAGCTAAAAAACTCATATGATCAAAACTCATCCCTTTCCTTTAAGAAAAATCATATTTTTGGTTATCAACTATTCTATTCTAATTCCAAAACCTCTTCAATTTTGTTCCCTCTTCTTCATCCCCCAAGGCCACTGCATTTGTTCATCACTCATTAAAAATTTCTTAGATTTCCGCAGTAGCTTCCCAGTTGGACTCTGGATCTCCACATTTCCTCCTCATCCATTTTTAGTAGCACTTCCTAAGATTAATTTTTACAAAAAAAATTTTAAAGGTCATTCCAAGCTCAAGAGCCTTCAAAGATTTCTCACTGCTTCCAAGATACAGTCTAGACTTTAGCTTGGCACATAGGATGCCTTATAATTTGGTTCTAAAGCTTCTTTTCTGACATTTACTGTTCCTTCTTTGCACGCCCATAAACGCTAAGATCAAACCACACAAACCTCTCCATTGTTTTAGAAAAACACCACACCTTTTATACATTTCTATCTCGTATATGCTTTTCCTCTGCCTAGAGTAGATCCTCCACTTTATCTTACTAGCATACAGAGACTCCACTGTGGCTTTTCACATGGGGTATTAATTGTTTATTTGTGACTCGATCACTAAATTATGCTTCTGGAAAGAGGAGATTGTGCGTACACCATAGGTATCCAGCAAATAATAGACATTTAATTTCAGTGAATGAATACTTAAATAAATCCAAGGCAACATCCATAGTAATTACATCCATAAATAATGATCTTAGTGATGTTAGGATAAGGTCAACAAATCAGTGAGTAGTAAATTGTTCAGGAGATACACATTTTAGGGAGGATGAAAAATCTGGAAAGATACCATTTTCTCTTCTCTTTTTACTTTCAGAATGAAGGAAAATTTGACTCCACATTTAAAAGCAGCCTGGTGAATTCTACTTTACATCCCTATCAAAATCTAACTCAGAAATGATGTCATAAATTTCCCACACCTAATACTGAGTCAATTCCCCATGTGTAGTGTTAGGGGCATTACTTCTTCTAAGGGAAATGCAGATGGTGATCATAAATGACACAAAGAAACACATTTTGGATCTTTGATGATATTAAGGAATAATTGATAAAGGTATTATAGAAAATATCCTTAAATATTAAGGATATTTAGAAAATATCCTTAACTTTTAGTGATACATAATGAAAACACAGAAGTGACATCTGATATTGCTTCAAAATAATATGAAATGGTGAAACAGTTAAGAGTGTGGATGATACATTTACCCATGAGTTAATGGGTGATGGGTATTTATTAAAATATTTGTCCAGGTGTCTATATGTTTGAAATTTTCTCAATAAGTTAAAAAATACATTTTGCATCGTGACCAATGCCTCCACAATTGTGAACAATTAAAGTGACATCAAATATTTGTTCTTGCTATTTGTGAGGCACTCTGATATTTTCTATTCTAGTCTCTCCCATTCTATTTTTAAAATATAATTATGGACCACTAAATTTATTTGTTTTGATAGTGGGTAATGGCAAACACTCTGTTACACAGTGGAATAATTTTTCATATGTTAGTCTCCCCCTGTCCAATGCTCCCTCTAAGAGTTTTCTATATTACAAATTAATTAGTAACCACCTCATAAATCGGCCAACCTCTTAAACATCGTATCTTCTTGATGTTGCTCTAATTCTGACAAATGGCTCTTGCCACGAAGTCTGCTGTAGAAAATTTTTCTAGAATTGGACTAAACAGATGAAGATTAAGGCAGGCCATGGATAAAGCTAAGGCAACCTAGGAAAGACAATTCATGACATCATAAAATCATTTTCCTGACTCAGAACAGGCATAACTCTTTGTGTGTGTGTGTGTGTGTGTGTGTGTGTGTGATATATGGCCTTTATTATGTTGAGGTAAGTTCCTTCTATGCCTACTTTCTGACGAGTTTTTATCATAAATGGGTGTTGAATTTTGTCAAAAGCTTTTTCTGCGTCTACTGAGATGATCATATGACTTTCATTCTTTAATTAGTTAATGTGGTGTATCACATTGATTGATTTGTGTATATTGAAGAATCCTTGCATCCCTGGGATAAATCCCACTTGATCATTGTGTACGATCCTATTAATGTGCTGTTGGACTCTGTTTGTTAGTATTTTGTTGAGGATTTTTGCATCTATGTTCATCAGTGATATTGGCCTGTAGTTTTTTTGTTTGTTTGTTTGTTTTAAGTTATTTATTTATTTATGACTGTGTTGGGTCTTCGTTTCTGTGCGAGGGCTTTCTCTAGTTATGTCAAGTGGGGAGCACTCTTCATCCTGGTGTGCGGGCCTCTCACTATCACAGCCTCTCGTTGTGGAGCACAGGCTCCAGACACGCATGCTCAGTAATTGTGGCTCAGGGGCCCAGCTGCTCCACGGCACGTGAGATCTTCCCAGACCAGGGCTCGAACCTGTGTGCCCTGCATTGGCAGGCAGATTCTCAACCACTGCGCCACCAGGGAAGCCTGGCCTGTAGTTTTCTTTTTCTCTGACATCTTGGTCTGGTTTGGGTATCAGGGTGATTGTGGCCTCAGAGAATGAGTTTGGGAGTGTTCCTCCCTCTGCTATATTTTGGAAGAGTTTGAGAAGGATAGGTGTTAGCTCTTCTCTAAACGTTTGATAGAATTCTCCTCTGAAGCCATCTGCTCCTGGGCTTTTGTTTCTTGGAAGATTTTTAATCACAGTTTCAATTTCAGTGCTTGTGATTGTAGATAGGCATAACTCATTTTATTGGACTTTGTCAAATTTGGGGTTCACTGGAGAGAACTACTAAGAAATTAAAAGTTATTACTGACATTATCCAAGTAAAAAGTATTCAAAGCAATGCTAGTGGAATGATAATCGTATTATGCTAATATTTACCTGTGCTTTTCTTTCGAGGGGACCAAATTACAAAGTAGATGTGTTTGATATTTACATACTCTTATGAAGTACAAAATATTACCATTTTCATTTAATATAAAAGAAATCAAGCACAAACAGTGTTTCTTAAAACACTCATGAAAACTTGCTGCACCTCCTGATGATCCAGACATTCTTTCTTCTTACATCAATAGTCTACTGCAGAGATGGCGGACGAGTAAGACGCGGAGATCACCTTCCTCCCCACAGATACACCAGAAATACATCTACACGTGGAACAACTCCTTCAGATCACCTACTGAATGCTGGCAGAAGACCTCAGACCTCCCAAAAGGCAAGAAACTCCCCACGTACCTGGGTAGGGCAAAAGAAAAAAGAATAAACAGAGACAAAAGAATAGGGATGGGACCTGCACCAGTGGGAGGGAGCTGTGGAGGAAAGGTTTCCACACACTAGGAAGCCCCTTCGGGGTGGAGACTGCGGGTGGCGGAGGTGGGGAGCGTCGGAGTCACAGAGGAGAGCACAGCCACAGGGGTGCGGAGGGCAAAGCAGAGAGGTTCCCACACAGAGGATCGGTGCCGACCAGCACACACCAGCCCGACAGGCTTGTTTGCTCATGCGCCGGGGCGGGCGGGCCTGGGAGCTGAGGCTCCGTCTTCGGTCGGACCACAGGGAGAGGACTGGGGTTGGCGGCATGAACACAGCCTGCAGGGGGTTAGTGCACCACGGCTAGCCGGGAGGGAATCCGGGGAAAAGTCTGGACCTGCCGAAGAGGCAAGAGACTTTTTCTTCCCTCTTTGTTTCCTGGTGAGCGAGGAGAAGGGATAAAGAGTGCTGCTTAAAGGAGCTCCAGAGACGGGCACGAGCCGCAGCTAACAGTGCGGACCCCAGAGATGGGCATGAGACGCTAAGGATGCTGCTGCCCCCACCAAGAAGCCTGTGTGTGAGCACAGGTCACTATCCACGCCTCCCTTCCAGGGAGCCTGTGCAGCCTGCCACAGCCAGGGTCCCGGGATCCAGGGACAACTTCCCCGGGAAAATGCACAGCGCGCCTCAGGCTGGTGCAACGTCCCGCCGGCCTCTGCCACTGCAGGCTTGCCCCACATCCGCACCCCTCCCTCCCCCCGGCCCGAGTGAGGCAGAGCCCCCGAGTCAGCTGCTCCTTTAACCCCGTCCTGTCTGAGCGAAGAACAGACGCCCTCCGGTGACCTACACGCAGAGGCGGGGCCAAATCCAAAGCTGAGCCATCGGAGCTGTGCAAACAAAGAAGATAAAGGGAAATCTCTCCCTGCAGACTCAGGGGCAGCGGATTAAATCTCCACCATCAACTTGATGTACCCTGCATCTGTAGAATACCGGAATAGACAACGAATCATCCCAAATTCAGGAGATGGATTTTGATAGCAAGATTTATGATTTTTTCCACTTTTCCTCTTTTTGAGACTGTGTATGTATATGCTTCTGTGTAAGATTTTGTCTGTATAGCTTTGCTTTCACCATTTGTCCTAGGGTTCTATCCATCTGATTTTTTTTTTTTTTTTACTTTTTAAAAATATTTTTTTCTTAATAATTAAATTTTATCGTAATAACTTTATTGTATTTTCTTTTATCCTCTTTCTTTCTTTCCAATTTTTCTCCATTTTATTCTGAGCCATGTGGATGAAAGGCTCTTGGTGCTGCAGCCAGGAGTCAGTGTTATGCCTTTGAGGTGGGAGAGCCAAATTCAGGACACTGGTCCACAAGAGGACTGCCAGCTCCACATAACACCAAATGGTGAAAATCTCCCAGAGATCTCCATCTCAACACCAGCACCCAGCTTCACTCAATGACCAGCAAGCTACAGTGCTGGACACCCTATGCCAAACAACTAGTAAGACAGGAACACAAACCCACCCATTAGCAGAGAGGCTGCCTAAAATCATAATAAGTCCACAGACACCCCAAAACACACCATTAGACTTAGACCTGCCGACAAGGACAAGATCCGGCCTCATCCACCAGAACACAGGCACTAGTCCCCTCCACCAGGAAGCCTACACAACCCACTGAACCAACTTTAGCCACTGGAGACAGACACCACAAACAACGGGAACTACGAACCTGCAGCCTGCAAAAAGGAGACCCCAAACACAGTAAGATAAGCAAAATGAGAAGACAGAAAAACACACAGCAGATGAAGGAGCAAGATAAAAACCCACCAGACCTAAGAAATGAAGAGGAAATAGGCAGTCTACCTGAAAAAGAATTCAGAATAATGATAGTAAAGATGATCCAAAACCTTGGAAATACAACAGAGAAAATGCAAGAAACATTTAACAAGGACCTAGAAGAACGAAAGATGAAACAAGCAACAATGAACAATACAACAAATGAAATTAAAAATACTCTAGAAGGGATCAATAGCAGAATTGATCAATAGCAGAACTGAAGCAGAAGAACGGATAAGTGACCTGGAAGATAAAATAGTGGAAATAACTACTGCAGAGCAAAATAAAGAAAAAAGAATGAAGAGAACTGAGGACAGTCTCAGAGACCTCTGGAACAACATTAAACACACCAACATTCGAATTATAGGGGTTCCAGAAGAAGAAGAGAAAACAAAAGGGACAGAGAAAATATTTGAAGAGATTATAGATGAAAACTTCCCTAATATGGGAAATAGTTAATCAAGTCCAGGAAGCACAGAGAGTTCCATACAGGATAAATCCAAAAAGAAACATGCCAAGACACATATTAATCAAACTGTCAAAAATTAAATACAAAGAAAACATATTAAAAGCAGCAAGGGAAAAACAACAAATAACACACACGGGAATCCCCATAAGGTTAAGAGTTGATCTTTCAGCAGAAACTCTGCAACCCAGAGGGACTGGCAGGACATATTTAAAGTGATGAAGGAGAAAAACCTACAACCAAGTTTACTCTACCCAGCAAGGATTGCATTCAGATTTGATAGAGAAATTAAACCTTTACAGACAAGCAAAAGCTGAGAGAGTTCAGCACCACCAAACCAGCTTTACAACAAATGCTAAAGGATCTTCTCCAGGCAAGAAACACAAGAGAAGGAAAAGGGCTACAATAACAAACCCAAAACAATTTAGAAAATGGGAATAGGAACATACATATCGATAATTACCTTAAATGTAAATGGATTAAAGGCTCCCACCAAAAGACACAGACTGGATGAATGGATACAGAAACAAGAACCATATATATGCTGTCTACAAGAGACCCACTTCAGACCTAGAGACACATACAGACCGAAAGTGAGGGGATGGAAAAAGATATTCCACGCAAATGGAAACCAAAAGAAAGCTGGAGTAGCAATTCTCATATCAGACAAAATAGACTTTAAAATAAAGACTACTAGAAGACACAAAGAAGGACACTACTAATGATCAAGGGATCGATCCAAGAAGAAGATATAACAATTGTAAATATTTATGAACCGGATGTAGGGGCACCTCAAAACATCAGGCAACTACTAACAGCCATAAAAGGGGAAATCGACAGTAACACATTCATAGTAGGGGACTTTAACACCCCACTTTCACCGATGGATAGATCATCCAAAATGAAAATAAATAAGGAAACACAAGCTTTAAATGATACATTAAACAAGATGGACTTAATTGATATTTTTAGGACATTCCATCCAAAAACAACAGAATACGCATTTTTCTTAAGTGCTCATAGAACATTCTCCAGGATACATCATATCTTGGGTCACAAATCAAGCCTTGGTAAATTTAAGAAGACCGAAATTGTATCAAGTATCTTTTCCAACCACAACGCTATGAGACTAGATACCAATTACAGGAAAAGATCTGTGAAAAATACAAACATATGGAGGCTAAACAATACACTACCTAATAACGAAGTGATCACTGAAGAAATCAAAGAGGATATCAAAAAATACCTAGAAACAAATGACAATGGAGACACAACGACCCAAAACCTATAGGATGCAGCAAAAGCAGTTCTAAGAGGGAAGTTTATAGCAATACAATCCTACCTTAAGAAACAGGACACATCTTGAATAAACAACCTAACCTTGCACCTAAAGCAATTAGAGAAAGAACAACAAAAAAACCCAAAGTTAGCAGAAGGAAAGAAATCATAAAAATCAGATCAGAAATAAATGAAAAAGATAAGCATGAAACAATAGCAAAGATCAATAAAATTAAAAGCTGATTCTTTGAGAAGATAAACAAAATTGACGAACCATTAGCCAGATTCATCAAGAAGAAAAGGGAGAAGACTCAGATCAATAGAATTAGAAATGAAGAAGGAGAAGTAACACCTGACACTGCAGAAATACAGAAGATCATGAGAGATTACTACAAGCACCTCTATGCCAATAAAATGGACAACCTGAAAGAGATGGACAAATTCTTAGAAATGCACAACCTGCCAAGACTGAATCAGGAAGAAATAGAAAATATGAACAGACCAATCACAAGCACTGAAATTGTAACTGTGATTAAAAATCTTCCAACAAACAAAAGCTCAGGACCAGATGGCTTCAAAAGTGAATTCTATCAAACATTTAGAGAAGAGCTAACACCTATCCTTCTCAAACTCTTCCAAAATATAGCAGAGGGAGGAACACTCGCAAACCCATTCTACGAGGCCCCCATCACCCTGATAAAAAACCAGACAAGGATGTCACAAAGAAAGAAAACTACAGGCCAATATCACTGATGAACATAGATGTAAAAATCCTCAACAAAATACTAGCAAACAGAATCAAAGAGCACATTAAAAAGATGATGCAACATGATCAAGTGGGGTTTATTCCAGGAATGCAAGGATTCTTCCATATAGGGAAATCAATCAACGTGATACACCATATTAACAAATTGAAGGAAAAAAACATATGGTCATCTCAATAGACACAGAGAAAGCTTTCAACAAAATTCACACCCATTTATGATAAAAACCCTGCAGAAAGTAGGCATAGAGGGAACTTTCCTCAACATAATAAAGGCCATATATGACAAACCAACAGCCAACACCATCCTCAATGGTGAAAATCTGAAACCATTTCCACTAAGATCAGGAAGAAGACAAGGTTGCCCACTCTCACTACTCTTATTCAATATAGTTTTGGAAGTTTTAGCCACAGCAATCAGAGAAGAAAAGGAAATAAAAGGAATCAAAATTGGAAAAGAAGAAGTAAAGCTTTCACTGTTCACAGATGATATGATACAATACATAGAGAATCCTAAAGATGCTACCAGAAAACTACTAGAGCTAATCAATGAATTTGGTAGAGTAGCAGGATACAAAATTAATGCACAGAAGTCTGGCATTCCTAGACACTAATGATGAAAAATCTGAAAGTGAAATCAAGAAAACACTCCCATTTACCATTGCAACAAAAACAATAAGATATCTAGGAATAAACCTATCTAAGGAGACAAAAGACCTGTATGCAGAAAATTTTAAGACAAAGATGAAAGAAATTAAAGGTGATACAAACAGATGGATAGATATACCATGTTCTTGGATTGGAAGAATCAACACTGTGAAAATGACTATACTATCCAAAGCAATCCACAGATTCAATGCAATCCCTATCAAACTACCACTAGCATTTTTCACAGAAATACAACAAAAAAATTCACAATTTGTATCAAAACACAAAAGACCCCAAATAGCCAAAGCAATCTTGAGAATGACAAATGGAGCTGGAGGAATCAGGACCCTGACTTCAGACTATACTACAAAGCTACAGGAATCAAGACAGTATGGTACTTGTACAAGAACAGAAATATAGATCAATGGTACAAGATAGAATGCACAGAGAAAAACCCACACACATATGGGCACCTTATCTTTGATAAAGGAGGCAGGAATATACAGTGGAGAAAGGACAGCCTCTTCAATAACTGGTGTTGGGAAAATTGGACAGGTACATGTAAAAGTATGAGATTAGAACAGTCCCTAACACCATACAGAAAAATAAGCTCAAAATAAATTAAAGACCTAAATGTAAGGCCAGAAACTATCAAACTCTTAGAGGAAAACATAGGCAGAACACTCTGTGACATAAATCACAGCAAGATCCTTTTTGACCCACCTCCTAGAGAAATGAAATAAAAACAAAAATAAACAAATGGGACCTAATTAAGCTTCAAAGCTTTTGCACAGCAAAGGAAACCCTAAACAAGACCAAAAGACAACCCTCAGAATGGGAGAAAATATTTACAAATGAGGCAACTGACAAAGATTAATCTCCAAAATTTACAAGCGCCTCATGCAGCTGAATAACAAAAAAACAAACAACCCAATCCAAAAATGGGCAGAAGACCTAAGTAGACATTTCTCCAAAGAAGATATACAGATTGTCAACAAACACATGAAAGAATGCTCAACATCATTAATCATTAGAGGAATGCAAATCAAAACTACAATGAGATATCATCTCACACCAGTCAGAATGGCCATCATCAAAAAATCTAGAAACAATAAATGCTGGAGAGGGTGTGGAGAAAAGGGAACACTCTTGCACTGCTGGTGAGAATGTGAATTGGTACAGCCACTATGGAGAACAGTATGGAGTTTCCTTAAAAAACTACAAATAGAACTATTATATGACCCAGCAATCCCACTACTGAGCATATACCCTGAGAAAACCATAATTCAAAAAGAGTCATGTACCAAAATATTCATTGAAGCTCTATTTACAATAGCCCAGAGATGGAAACTCTGCCATAAAAAGAAACAAAATTGAGCTATTTGTAATGAGGTGGATAGACCTAGAGTCTGTCATACAGAATGAAGTAAGTCAGAAAGAGAAAGACAAATACCATATGCTAACACATATATTTGGAATTTAAGGGAAAAAATGTCATGAAGAACCTAGGGGTATGACAGGAATAAAGACACAGACCTACTAGAGAATGGACTTGAGGATTGGGGAGGGGAAGGGTAAGCTCTGACAAAGTGAGAGATAGGCATGGACATATATACACTACCAAATGTAAGGTAGATAGCTAGTGGGAAGCAGCCGCATAGCATAGGGAGATCAGCTCGGTGCTTTGTCACTCCCTAGAAGGGTGGGATAGGGAGGGTGGGAGGGAGTGAGATGCAAGAGGGAAGAGATATGGGAACATATGTATATGTATAACTAATTCACTTTGTTATAAAGCAGAAACTAACACACGATTGTAAAGCCATTATAATCCAATAAAGATGTAAAAAAAAAAAAAAACTACAAATAGAACTACCATATGACCCAGCAATCTCCCTACTGGGCATATACCCTGAGAAAACCATAATTCAAAAAGAGTCATGTACCAAAATGTTCATTGCAGCTCTATTTACAATAGCCAGGAGATTCTACAAAAATCAGCTCTATTTACAATAGCCAGGAAATTCTACAAAAATCAGCTATCAATATTTTAACAAAATAGTCTCTATTTTTCAAAGTCACAAGTTATTTAAAATAACTACTATATTCCAGTAGAAATAGAAAGAGGATGAGTGTATGTGATACTGTTAAGGGAAGAATACTGTCACTGGATATCAAATGTGGATAAATTATTAAATGAAATGGTTAATTCAAAAAAAATTAAGCATTTAAGAGATTATTTCAAAATTTATGGAGAAATATTTTAAAATGTGTAAAAATCTAAATTCATTACATAATAACTAAGTGAAAAACATCAGTGTCAGTGGCAAAATCCAGGGTATGAAGATAAAAAATAAACAACTTGATGCATAGATTTTGTACAAAATTATTTAATATTCACTTATTAAATCTAATAACAAAAGTTAATTTGGAAGAATATTTGCTAACATTGCACATATATAAAAGGTTGACTCTCTGGTTTATAATTTCATCTTTTTCTTTTTAAATATTCTAGAACCAAATGAATCTTATGATAAACTTTTTTTTAAAAAAAAAACAGCATCACACATAGGTCACACATTATGTAAAACAATGATTCTAATTTATACTTCTTAGCCATAGGCACATTAAGAATCAACAGATATCCACAAAAGACAAATATCTGTGGGATAGTAGTTGAATAATTGGAAAATCTTGAGTAAAGTTATAGTTGAGTGCAGCCATAGTTCAACCTTATCTGGGTCACACTAGATGTCATCTAGATTAAATAAGATATTTGTTTCCACAAATGTAGATGGCCACCATATACCCAGACCTCAACACATTGCATCAGAATTGTGGCCAATCCCAATCCCTGAAGCAGAGGGATAGCAGTGTGTTCAGGATACAGGCACTTAAACTATTCTGAAACTGTCAATAGCTACTTTGAAATCGTACCTAATTTTCTGAGTTTCTGCTTACAAACTAATGTCCTATGTAGAGAGTAAAAATTGCCTCACCAAACTTTAATATAAAATTGCATCTAAGTGACATTATCTTTCCACCAAAATTAACATGGGGAGAAAAAGAAAATATATTGCTTGAAATGATTACCTCCATGAAGCTTGGGTGTGTCTGTTGAAAATTCAAAACCCTGAGTAAATTATCTGAAGCATTGTATGCTTGCTCAGTCTTAACCCTGTGGAGTTTCTCAGCCTCAGAAACTTTGGAAAGTTACTGTGTATAGATGCGACATATAGATATTTCTGGAGGGAAAAAATAGAATGATAATAAGAAAAGAGGCAGAGGGGAATATATCTGCCATGAAAAAGCCCAAGCTACCCGTCACAGGTGGATGGAATGAAACCCTGGGCTTCCAACCCTACCAGGGAGAGGAGGAACTTAGGAACTACTTAAAAGCTATCTGTGTTTCCAGAAATGATGGCAGCTGCTGTACAAAAAGGCAACAGGCTTTTGCATATAATTAAACTGATTAAAACTCTATAGTCTTTATGTAATTTCAGCTTTGTGCAGTTTCAGTTGCATTGCTGTAAATTTCAGGACTTCCAATTTCAGAGCTGCCTAACGACAGCCCATTAGCCCCTTCACTCTGAAAGATGCCCTATCTCACTATAACAAAGAATGGGTAATATTAAAATCAATCTGGTTTGGTTAACTCCAGATTCTCCTTTGATAAATCAGTAAATGACTATGGTCCAGAATCACAGAAGTGAATTTTTCTAAGAGCAAAATGAAAAACCTCTCTCACTCATTAAACCTCAATTCTAATGCTTTTTAATAATCTGATACTAATCTGTGAAGATCATACAATTGCCAGATGACTCTAAAATTTAAAACGCTAACAGTTAGAAACACTTTTCTTATTGTGACTGAATTCCTTATTTGATTATAAGGAACTACACATTCCAAAGGCCATTTTCTTAAAAAATACATTTTTTTTTTTGTAAATATACTTGGCTACTTTTCCTGTGAAAAATGACTGTTCACTCTTAATGTTTACATTTATGCTGTTAAATTATTAGGAAGTGTGCAAATTTTCCAATCTTTTACACTCAGCTTTCCAAAACAAGCAACTCCCACATCGTAGTACTTGGAAATTCCCTATGTTATAGCAGGAGTTTTAAAATCTACTTTTATGAATGATGTGACATTGAGTACCATATTCTGGATTTGTGTATATAAAATGCTATTGTTGTACAGTTAGATATATATTTCTGCAACTCTTAAAGAGAGCAAAAGAGAAAGACAACGAAACCTTTGCTAGCTGATCGTTGTTGAGTCAGGAAATATAAACGTTCTCTCATTTAAATCTCAACAGTTTGGGTGAGGCAGGTGTTGAACACATTGGGGAGGTAATAGGATGTGATAATGTTATAGACACTTTAGTACCATGACTCACTGGTGATGTGGTTTGGGGCATTACTTCTCTGAGTCTCAGTGTCGCAATTATCACCTGTAAATAATGAGGACAATGGTAGCTGCAAAATAGTGCCGCGGGGACTTTAGATTCTAGCTGAGGACCTGGTCTATGAATGTTAGGTTTTCTTCTGCTGCTGTCATGTATTTTCCTGACATGTTTCTTATCATGGCTTTAAAATACTGTGGAAATTTTTTTTAATGACATAGATATTTCAATATCGTTATTTTAATTACTTAGTATTGACGTAGATATTAATATTTGACTGAATCTTGAATTTTGAAAACAACATGCTGCCTCATATAGCAACTTAGAAGGTGTTAAACCATATATTTAAAGTGTCATAGGGGATTTCCTTGGTGGTCCAGTGGTTAAGACTCCGCTGCAGGGGGCATGGGCTCAATCCCGGGTCGGGTAACGAAAAAAAAAAAAAGTTTCATAGAAACACTTTCCACTTCTCAAATGATGCATTGTTTCTTGAATTCTGTTCTTTGTGGATGAAATAAAGCCAAGTTAAAGTCTCTGTAATGGATATAGAGCTTTTATTTCATTACTCTAAGAAAGGCAAAGTGTATCTTATGAACTGCATATCATCATCAAATTAAGATATAGAAAGATTTAAAACTTTCAATGAGGCCCCAAGGTCATGGAAAAAACAAGCCAGAGAGCACTTCTCCTCATTTTCATCAGGGTTCTCTCAAGAAAATACTATGCAGTCAGAGTGTATTTGGCACAGTATAGAAAAGAACAAAGACTTTTGCAAGCAAAACACCTAAGTACTGTCGTACTAATCCAAGATAAAAATTTATGTAGAAGTTTACATTTCTAAAACCTTCTTTGTATTAGAAAAAAGAGAGGAATAATTCAGGTTTTCCAAATTCCTGTTGGCTTGCTATAAGTTTGAAGGAAAGAATGACAATAAAAGTTCAGCAGCTGATGGGTGGAGTGCAGTACAGGCTCCCTTTGTCCAGAGTGGAAATAAGCACATCCTGAAAATAAATTTCTATGGTGTACTTGAACTACCTGAGGTTGATACTTTGCAAACACCTCAGATAAAATAAAAAATGTGCTGTGCTATATGGTTTAAATTGTACTGTTGTTGCCCAACCAGTTCCACAGAAAAGTTAATAAAACATTAATAAAATACAGGTTATCTCATAGAATTTAAAGGTAATTAAAAACCACAAAGGCTTTGTCCTATTTTCTCATAATTTGAAGTTATGAAAACCCCACAAAGATGTACTATAAAGGACCATTGACAGCATTATGATCCATGATCCATTTTAATAAGGAAAGCATTTGCAATGAATGGTTAAAATCCATATACCATCTCTCCACCAAAGTTTCCATTTAAGACTTAAGAAGATCTTCAGTCTGAAGAAAACAATTTCATTACATTTGTCTTACTATTACCATTTAAAAATCATGTATTTATGGACATTCCATCTATAGTGTAATTAAGCACAACTAAATTTATCACACAGAACAATAACTTTACTATACATTAGTAAGTTGGTAAATATATACTTCACACCCAAAATTCCACCCCCATAGAAATCTATTAGGATATTACAAAAAAAAATCTACAATGTTCTTTGGACAAATATTTATAGCCATATTTATTTTGTATTTTAAAGTCTATTTGTAGTTACAGTATTTCATTTATTTTTGTTTATGAAGTTTCCAAACTTTTGTATAAGTCCTCGAAACTTGTTTTCATTTGGCTGATATGAGTGGTAAACACCAGTGTTGTAATTAAGCATTGGGCTGGACCTGCCATAACTATTGCCCATAGTTGAGGATTTCATTTCTGGGTGGTGTGTACTGGTATTTGGCATGTTGCTTGTTGGCTGAATAGAGCTTTCAATACTACAAAATGGCTCAAAACGACTGTAAACACGCCGGTCAATTGAATGAGTTCTTATAAGCTCATCATTGGGCTTTGGTCTTGGAGAAGAAGCTGGTTTTCTTTCAGGAACAACAATTGCTTTAATCTCCTTCGAATCTCGGTACTGGATCTGCTCAGTGTTGAATCTCGGGGCAGAGGCATCTCCTGCTTTTTCCAAGAACTTGCTTTCAACTGGACCTGAAGAAGGTATAGTTTTGTTACTTTCATCAGATGAAGAATGTATCCCCTGAGATGAACGAACTGCTACATCTTCTTTACCCTTGTGGATGCTGCCTGGAGAGCTGGATGAAGAAGAATGTTTTCTTCTAGGAGATGAATCAATTTTGGGTTCTGATTTTTTTTGTTTTTCATTCTCTTCAGCCTCAGAAACTAAAGTGTCAGAACTACTACAAATTCTATAAAAGGCAGGTGCTTTATTTTTGGATAGATTTTCTTTCTTTTCTGGGGTAAGGTTAAGTAATGACCTTAACTTCAGAGAGCCCTTTTTCAAAAAACTTGGGGAACCCTTCACTTCTTTCTTGGAAGTGAGTTCTTTGTTGGGTTCTTCTTTATTCTCATCAAGCAAAGCAGCAATGGAAATTGATCTGATAGCAGTGCCACTTGGAGGGTCTCTCTTGGTAACCTCTTCCTCATCCTCTTCCATGGCATGGGTCACATTATGAACACTTCTAGAACTTTTTAACAAATCCTCTTTAGTTTTTTCTGGTTGTCTAATTCGATTCCTGGTAAGTGTACTATACACATAATGCTTACTATTTCCATGATTTAAATTGGCTTTTGAGTGGTCAGTGAATGGGAAACTTCGCCTTTTAAGCAGATTCTCATTTTGTTGATTCTTTAGGTTTTCTGTCTGCTTATTTACAGACAAGGTCGTACATAAATGTTTGTTTGAGTCCGTAGGGCCATTTGTAGTTGGGATTAAAACTGCCAGGTTCCTTTCGGGAACCTGTAGGGTGTGCGTTTTTGGTGCCTCTGACTGCAACGGGAGCTTGGGGGTTGATTCCTGTGAGGGTTTGTCTGTCGGATGCTGTGCGCCTGTTGGGGTGTCTGGGATTTTTTTAGGAGTGTCATTTCCTTGGGAACCAATGACTGTTGAATTTGAGGAATCAGTTGTACAACTGTTAACTTCCTGTTGCTCAGGTAAAGTGGGTTTAAACACAAAAGAAGAACGAAGCCGAGAGTGAGTATAAACGGTATTGGCTTTCAAATTCTCAGGACCGTCGTAGCCCTCAAACCGGTCACCTAGAACCGATCCATTGGAATCACAAGAAGCTTCTGAATGATCATTTAAGTAGGATTCAATTCTCCAGTTACGCAAGAATGACTTGGTGGTATGTTCAAGGTTTGGCATGTGTTTTTGCAAAAAGCGAATATGATTATCTGTCCCGTTAAAAGACTTCCACACGTTGGAATTCCTTTCTGGAAGGTTTGTCGTCTTCCTCTGGGCAAGTCGGTCAGCAAAACTCTGGGCAGGTGTGTTCTGGTGGCCTGCATAGCCTCCCTGTGATGAGGATGCCACACTGAGACTATCTGAAGGCCTTTTCCAATTATAGGGAGCATTAACGGTTCGATTCAGAGCCCTGTGAAGCAGCAGGTATGGTGCTGTTTCTGGCTGTTCCCCAGCATAACTATGCCTCTTCCAATTTTCATTTATCTGACTGTGTTGATGCTGACGGATTGGATCATTAAAGTTGGAAACAAAATGAGGTCTGTATGCATGATTTCTTATGTTATATCTGTCACGTTCATTGAGAGTATATATCCCTCTGTTTTTGAAGTAGCTAGAATCTAGTTTATGAATTTTGTCTTGTGTACCAAAAAGGTTTCTTTGACTGGAAATGGAAGCTAAGGAAGACACTGAATGCTGGTAAATGCCATTCTCCCAGAGTGCTTTGCTGTGCTTCACCCTTGCTGACTCTTCCCATGCAAATGAGCTGGGGACAGAGGACCTGGCATAGAGAGTCCTAAATTCTTCATCAAAGGACTCAACAAGTTGTCCTGTGATTATCTGAACCATGCTGAGGTGTGCTTTTTCAAATGACCACATGTAGCTGGGAAAAAAAAAATCAAAATAGGCAAATTTTAATTGTGCTGGCAATATTTAGCTCTATTAAGAAAAGTGTCATTTAATGTTGACAAAAGAGTATTTTTGTTTATTTTCCTTAACTACCATAATTTAGAACATTTTCAGTCATTATATGCTTGCAGTACATGTCTCCCCACTCCCATATTCATATGTTAAATAACAAAGCAACACAAGTTCTGGCTTTCAATCCATCCATAATTTCAAGAAGTACAAAGAAAAGCCTGGTGTGCATTTTTCATCTCTGCCTACTAAGATTTTATGGAGTAAAATATGACATTATATTCCATATACAACATCCTGGCAGGGTGCAGGCAAGCTGGTATTGGAGGAAAAGTTGAGAGCCTCTGCCAAGCTGTCTATTCCACATGAACTTGGACCTCAGTTTCCTCCCAGCCAGAATGAGGATAAGGACAGCATAATTCGCTACAATTCCTTATGGTCCTAGCATGTCATGATGCAAGATCATCTGTGCTAATGCGTGTATTTCATCTCTGTGGCTTAAGTGTAAATGTAATTTAGGTGCCAGGGTTTGGAAACAGACAGGATTTGTGGCAGCAGCTTTAGCCACTAAGGGCATCCTTCACTTCACTAAGTATATACAGTAAATTCAGTACTTACAAACCATGCCAATCAGAATGCCAATTAAGACCTTTCCAAGTAGAATACAACTGCTAGGGGATTGAAGTTTGTAATTACTTTATAGTACTTTGTGGAACTTCAAATCTCTCTCCTGAAGTTTAGAGGCAACAGTTATCTTGAAGTTTCATATATAATTTAAAATCTTATTTTAGAAAATCTTGATAATGTAACATAGAGAGTAACTGAGTTGAAAAGGCCATTGCTAATATGCTATGTCTCAAAAAATGTACACGATATAATGGGGTTTATACGAAAGAAAGAGGAGACAGAGCCATTCTCCACAATAAAGGAGCTTACTGTTTATACAGGGAAGATAATAACAGAGGGCAGATGGAAATATTAAAAGAATGTGCAGAACAATAATCTAAAATACATAAAATATCATAAACAGCAGTGTATAACTTCCAGGTTTTCCTATGACAATTTCAAATGAGGGTATCCAATTCAAAATCTGATTTACAAACATTGATAAAAAATTATGTGTTTTATCTCTTCATTGTTAGTATCAAGATGTAGCAAAACACCTGTTGTGTTTTCCTGATAAAACTGTCCTTGTCACATGTGAGCTGTCACACAGTGTGTGACATGGTGAGTACAGATGCCAGACCTCTCTAGAAATGTTGAGCATTTAGCATTTCAAGAAGTTTTATGGCTAAGAAATTTGAATTAAAGAAGAAGGCATTCTGAATTTGCCTACAAGGAAAACAATGGCAATACTAGAACAGCAGAGATAAAGGCTGCTTTTACCTAAAAGGGAGAGTACATTTTTAACCAGTTTCTACAAAGACTGGTTCATAACAGTTCCACCAGATCCTCTTATATTTGGTAACAATAAGAAAAATCCGTAATTATTAGTCAGAAAAAAACAAAAATGACAAGGGCTGAAAACCATCAATTTTTTTAAAAGAAGTATATTTAAAATTAACATGAAATAATAAAGAGAGTAGAGTTGTTAGATAATTGTTTTGATGAATTTTAATAATCTGTGGTCCTATGTATTACATATTCACTTACACAAACAGCAACTTAAATTTTGCCTCTGGCTTATGATATAGATAAGAAGATAAAGAGTTTCTGTTGCTGTTTGTTTGTTTGTTTTTTCCAACACCAATTTTAAAGTAGCTCATTTACAGTCATCTCAACAGATATCACCTGTTAATACCTAGTAAGACAAAATTGATGTGAATTTATTGTTGAAGATAATCTTCAAAGTCAAGTTAAATAATAAAAATAGAAAGTACTCATTATGATGAGAATAATAAACACCATTTTATAAGTCAAGTGAACTCCTATTTTAATTAAAATTTCAATTAAAACCCCTCTAAAAACAAGTGGGTCTGACTAAATAGAAACACAAATAATGAGTCTTTAAAAGAATTCATTAATTTCAAGCACTAGTTGTAACTTCTGCTCTTAACACATTTTCTTTTAAAATTCCAAAAAGGATTTTCAATATAGGGTCCCTGAGCTCAAAGAGAAATTTAGCAAATATTAACAGTTAAAACAGGCCTAAAATAGCAGTTGACATTAGGGGCTTTGGATGAATTAACTCATTTAATTCTTACGACACAAAGTAGGTTCTATTATTATCTTCCTTTTAGAGAGGAGGAAACTAAAGGGCAACCAAGTTAAGTAACTTGTCCACGGCCACCCTATTCAATGAGTTGCCTCCTTCTTCTGGACTTTTTAAGTTCTTAAGAGAAGAGGCAAAATTTGCCCTCACATTGTCCTGTTGACATCCACAGCTCTCCTGGCTGTTTCCTGCAGGCTTTAGTATTGAGTGACCTAGGACTTCACGTGTTCTTTTTTTTTTTTTTTTTTCCTGGTCTGTTATCATGATGAATTATATGATTGATTTTTTTTACATCATTATTGCAGTATAATTGCTTTACAATGGTTTGTTAGTTTCTGCTTTATAAAAAAGTGAATCAGTTATACATATACATATGTTCCCATATCTCTTCCCTCTTGCTTCTCCCTGCCTACTACCCTCCCTATCCCAACCCTCTAGGTGGTCACAAGCACCGAGTTGATCTCCCTGTGCTATGCAGCTGCTTCCCACTAGCTATCTATTCTATGTTTGGTAGTGTATATATGTCCATGCCACTCTCTCACTTTGTCACAGCTTACCCTACCCCCTCCCTGTATCCTCAAGGGCATTCTCTAGTAGGTCTGTGTCTTTATTCCCATCTTACCCATAGGTTCTTCATGACATTTTTTCTTTTTTCTTAGATTCCATATATATGTGTTAGCATACGGTATTTGTCTTTCTCTTTCTGACTTACTTCACTCTGTATGACAGATTCTAGGTCCATCCAAATCACTACAAATAACTCAATTTCGTTTCTTTTTATGGCTGAATAATATTCCATTGTATATATGTGCCACATCTTCTTTACCCATTCATCTGATGATGGACACTTAGGTTGTTTCCATCTCCTGGCTATTGTAAATAGAGCTTCAATGAACATTTTGGTACATGACACTTTTTGAATTATGGTTTTCTCAGGGTATATGCTCAGTAGTGGGATTGCTGGGTCATATGGTAGTTCTATTTGTAGTTTTTTTAAGGAACCTCCATATTGTTCTTCATAGTGGCTGTACCAATTCACATTCCCACCAGCAGTGCAAGAGTGTTCCGTTTTCTCCACACCCTCTCCAGCATTTATTGTTTCTAGATTTTTTGATGATGGCCATTCTGACTGGTGTGAGATGATATCTCATTGTAGTTTTGATTTGCATTTCTCTAATGATTAATGATATTGAGCATTCTTTCATGTGTTTGTTGGCAATCTGTATATCTTTGGAGAAATGTCTATTTAGGTTTTCTGCCCATTTTTGGATTAGGTTGTTTGTATTTTTTGTTATTGAGCTGCATGAGCGGCTTGTAAATTTTGGAGATTAATCCTTTGTCAGTTGCCTCATTTGCAAATATTTTCTCCCATTCTGAGGGTTGTCTTTTGGTCTTGTTTATGGTTTCCTTTGCTGTGCAAAAGCTTTGAGGTTTCATTAGATCCCATTTGTTTATTTTTATTTCCATTTCTCTAGGAAGTGGGTTAAAAAGGATCTTGTTGTGATTTATGTCACAGAGTGTTCTGCCTATGTTTTCCTCTAAGAGTTTGATAGTTTCTGGCCTTATATTTAAGTTTTTAATCCATTTTGAGCTTATTTTTGGGTATGGGGTTAGGGAGTGTTCTAATCTCATACTTTTATATCTACCTGTCCAGTTTTCCCAGCACCACTTATTGAAGAGGCTGTCCTTTCTCCACTGTACATTCCTGCCTCATTGATCAAAGATAAGGTGACCATATGTGTGTGGGTTTATCTCTGGACTTTCTATCCTGTTCCATAGATCTAGCTTTCTGTTTTTTTGCCAGTACCATGCTGTCTTGATTACTGTAGCTTTGTAGTATAGTCTGAAGTCAGGGAGCCTGATTCCTCCAGCTCTGTTTTTCGTTCTAAAGATTGCTTTGGCTATTCGGGTTCTTATGTGTTTCGATACAAATTGTGAAATTTTTTGTTGTATTTTGGTGAAAAATGCCAGTGTTAGTTTGATAGGGATTGCATTGAATCTGTGGATTGCTTTGGATAGTATAGTCATTTTCACAACGTTGATTCTTCAAATCCAAGAACATGGTCTACCTCCCCATCTATTTGTATCATCTTTAATTTCTTTCAGCAGTGTCTTATAATTTTCTGCATACAGGTCTTTTGTCTCCTTCAGTAGGTTTATTCCTAAATATTTTATTCTTTTTGTTGCAGTGGTAAATGGGAGTGTTTTCTTGATTTCACTTTCAGATTTTTCATCATTAGCGTATAGGAATGCCAGAGACTTCTGTGCATTAATTTTGTATCCTGCTACTTTACCAAATTCATTGATTAGCTCTAGTAGTTTTCTGGTAGCATCTTTAGGATTCTCTATGTATAGTAGTATCATGTCATCTGCAAACAGTGACAGCTTTACTTCTTCTTTTCCGATTTGGATTCCTTTTATTTCTTTTTCTTCTCTGATTGTTGTGGCTAAAACTTCCACAACTATGTTAAATAAGAGTGGTGAGCGTGGGCAAACTTTTCTTGTTCCTGATCTTAGTGGAAATGCTTTCAGTTTTTCACCACTGAGGACGATGTTGGCTGTGGGTTTGTCATATATGGCCTTTATTATGTTGAGGAAAGTTCCCTCTATGCCTACTTTCTGCAGGGTTTTTATCATAAATAGGTGTTGAATTTTGTCGAAAGCTTCCTCTGCATCTATTGAGATGATCATATGGTTTTTCTCCTTCAATTTGTTAATATGGTGTATCACGTTGATTGATTTGCATATATTGAAGAATCCTTGCATTCCTGGAAGAAATCCCACTTGATCATGGTGTATGATCCTTTTAATGTGCTGTTGGATTCTGTTTGCTAGTATTTTGTTGAGGATTTTTGCATCTATGTTCATCAGTGATATTGGCCTGTAGTTTTCTTTCTTTGTGGCATCCTTGTGTGATTTTGATATCAGGGTTATGGTGGCCTCGAAGAATGAGTTTGGGAGTGATCCACCCTCTGCTATATCTTGGAAGAGTTTGAGAAGGGTAGGTGTTAGCTCTTCTCTTAATGTTTGATAGAATTCGCCTGTGAAGCCATCTGGTCCTGGGCTTTTGTTTGTTGGAAGATTTTTAATCACAGTTTCAATTTCAGTGCTTGTGATTGTTCCGTTCATATTTTCTATTTCTTCCTGATTCAGTCTTGGCAGGTTGTGCATTTCTAAGAATTTGTCCATTTCTTCTAGGTTGTCCATTTTATTGGCATAGAGGTGCTTGTAGTAATCTCTCATGATCTTCTGTATTTCTGCAGTGTCAGGTGTTACTTCTTCTTCATTTCTAACACAATTGATTTGAGTCTTTACCCTTTTTTTCTTGATGAGTCTGGCTAATGATTTATCAATTTTGTTTATCTTCTCAAAGAATCATCTTTTAGTTTTATTGATCTTTGCTATCATTTCCTTCATGTCTTTTTCATTTATTTCTGATCTGATTTTTATGATTTCTTTCCTTCTGCTAACTTTGGGGTTTTTTTTTTTGTTGTTGTTGTTCTTCTTTCTCTAATTGCTTTAGGTGCAAGGTTAGGTTGTTTATTCAAGATGTGTCCTGTTTCTTAAGGTAGGATTGTATTGCTATAAACTTCCCTCTTAGAACTGCTTTTGCTGCATCCCATAGGTTTTGGGTCGTCGTGTCTACATTGTCATTTGTTTCTAGGTACTTTTTGATTTCCTCTTTGATTTCTTCAGTGATCACTTCGTTATTAGGTAGTGTATTGTTTAGCCTCCATATGTTTGTATTTTTCACAGATCTTTTCCTGTAATTGGTATCTAGTCTCATAGCGTTGTGGTTGGAAAAGATACTTGATACAATTTCGGTCTTCTTAAATTTACCAAGGCTTGATTTGTGACCCAAGATATGATGTATCCTGGAGAATGTTCCATGAGCACTTGAGAAAAATGAGTATTCTGTTGTTTTTGGATGGAATGTCCTAAAAATATCAATTAAGTCCATCTTGTTTAATGTATCATTTAAAGCTTGTGTTTCCTTATTTATTTTCATTTTGGATGATTTGTCCATTGGTGAAAGTGGGGTGTTAAAGTCCCCTACTATGAATGTGTTACTGTCAATTTCCCCTTTTATGGCTGTTAGTAGTTGCCTGATGTATTGAGGTGCCCCTACATCCGGTGCATAAATATTTACAATTGTTATATCTTCTTCTTGGATCGATCCCTTGATCATTAGTAGTGTCCTTCTTTGTGTCTTCTAGTAGTCTTTATTTTAAAGTCTATTTTGTCTGATATGAGAATTGCTACTCCAGCTTTCTTTTGGTTTCCATTTGCATGGAATATCTTTTTCCATCCCCTCACTTTCAGTCTGTATGTGTCTCTAGGTCTGAAGTGGGTCTCTTGTAGACAGCATATATATGGTTCTTGTTTTTGTATCCATTCATCCAGTCTGTGTCTTTTGGTGGGAGCCTTTAATCCATTTACATTTAAGGTAATTATCGATATGTATGTTCCTATTCCCATTTTCTAAATTGTTTTGGGTTTGTTATTGTAGCCCTTTTCCTTCTCTTGTGTTTCTTGCCTGGAGAAGATCCTTTAGCATTTGTTGTAAAGCTGGTTTGGTGGTGCTGAACTCTCTCAGCTTTTGCCTGTCTGTAAAGGTTTAATTTCTCTATCAAATCTGAATGCAATCCTTGCTGGGTAGAGTAAACTTGGTTGTAGGTTTTTCTCCTTCATCACTTTAAATATGTCCTGCCAGTCCCTCTGGGTTGCAGAGTTTCTGCTGAAAGATCAGCTCTTAACCTTATGGAGATTCCCGTGTGTGTTATTTGTTGTTTTTCCCTTGCTGCTTTTAATATGTTTTCTTTGTATTTAATTTTTGACAGTTTGATTAATATGTGTCTTGGCATGTTTCTCCTTGGATTTATCCTGTATGGGACTCTGTGTGTTTCCTGGACTTGATTAAATATTTCCTTTCCCATATTAGGGAAGTTTCCATCTATAATCTCTTCAAATATTTTCTCATTCCCTTTCTTTTTCTCTTCTTCTTCTGGAACCCCTATAATTCAAATGTTGGTGTGTTTAATGTTGTTCCAGAGGTCTCTGAGACTGTCCTCAGTTCTCTTCATTCTTTTTTCTTTATTCTGTTCTGCAGTAGTCATTTCCACTATTTTATCTTCCAGGTCACTTATCCATTCTTCTGCTTCAGTTATTCTGCCATTGATCCCTTCCAGAGTATTTTTTAATTTCATTTTTTGTGTTGTTCATCATTGCTTGTTTCATCTTTTGTTCTTCTAGGTCCTTGTTAAATGTTTCTTGCATTTCCTCTGTTGTATTTCCAAGATTTTGGATCATCTTTAGTATCATTATTATGAATTCTTTTTCAGGTAGACTGCCTATTTCCTCTTCATTTCTTAGGTCTGGTGGGTTTTTATCTTGCTCCTTCATCTGCTGTGTGTTTTTCTGTCTTCTCATTTTGCTTATCTTACTGTGTTTGGGGTCTCCTTTTTGCAGGCTGCAGGTTCGTAGTTTCCGTTGTTTTTGGGTGTCTGTCCCCACTGGCTAAATTTGGGTCAGTGGGTTGTGTAGGCTTCCTGGTGGAGGGGACTAGTGCCTGTGTTCTGGTGGATGAGGCTGGATCTTGTCTTTCTGGTGGCCAGGTCCATGTCTAGTGGTGTGTTTTGGGGTGTCTGTGGACTTATCATGATTTTAGGCAGCCTTCTGCTAATGGGTGGGTTTGTGTTCCTGTCTTGCTAGTTTTTTGGCATAGGGTGTCCAGCACTGTAGCTTGCTGGTCATTGAGTGAAGCTGAGTGCTGGTATTGAGATGGAGATCTCTGGGAGATTTTTGCTGTTTGATATTACGTGGAACTGGGAGGTCTCTTGTGGACCAGTGTCCTGAAGTTGCTCTCCCACCTCAGAGGCACAGCACTGACTCCTGGCTGCAGCACCAAGAGCCTTTCATCCACACGGCTCAGAATAAAAGGGAGAAAAAGTAGAAAGAAAGAAGAAAGAAAGAAAGAAATTAGAGGATAAAATAAAATAAAGTAAGATAAAATAAAGTTATTAAAATAAAAAATAATTATTAAGAAAAACTTTTTTTAAAAATTAGAAAACAAACAAACAAACAAAAAACCCGATGGATAGACCTCTAGGATAAATAGTGAAAGGAAAGCTATATAGACACAATGTCACACAGAAGTGTATGCATACACACTCACAAAAAGGGGAAAAGGCGAAAAAATAATAAATCTTGCTCTCAAAGTCCACCTCCTCAATTCGGGATGATTCATTGTCTATTCATGTATTCCACAGATGCAGGGTACATCAAGTTGATTGTGGACCATTAATCCGCTGCTTCTGAGGCTGCTGGGAGAGATTTCCCTTTCTCTTCTTTGCTCGCACAGCTCCCGGGTTTCAGCTTTGGATTTGGCCTCGCCTCTGCATGTAGGTCGCCGGCGGGCGTCTGTTTTTCACTCAGACAGGATGGGGTTAAAGGAGCCGTTGATTCGGTGCCTCTGGCTCACTCAGGCCGGGTGGAGGGAGGGGTACGATGCGGGGCGAGCCTGCGGCGTCAGAGGCCAGTGGGACGTTGCACCAGCCTGAGGCACGCCGTGCGTTCTCCCGTGTAAGTTGTACCTGGATCCCGGGACCCTGGTTGTGGCGGGCTGCACAGCCTCCCCGGAAGGGGTGTGTGGATAGTGACCTGTGCTCGCACACAGGTTTCCTGGTGGTGGCAGCAGCAGCCTTAGCGTCTCATGCCCATCTCTGGGGTCCGCACTGTTAGCCATGGTTCGCGCCCGTCTCTGGAGTTCCTTTAAGCATTGTTCTTAATCGCCTCTCCTCGCGCACCAGGAAACAAAGAGGGAAGTAAAAGTCTTTTGCCTCTTTGGCATGTCCAGACATTTTCCCGGACTCCCTCCCGGCTAGCCGTGGTGCACTAACCCCTTCAGGCTGTGTTCATGCCGCCAGTCCTCTCCCTGCGCTCCAACGGAAGCCCAAGCCTCAGCTCCCAGCCCCGCCCGCCCCAGTGCGTGAGCAGACAAGTCTCGGGCCGTTGGGTGCCGGTTGGCACCGATCCTCTGTGCGGGAACCTCTCTGCTTTACCCTCCGCACCCCTGTTACTGTGCCCTCCTCCGTGGCTCCGAAGCTTCCCCCCTCCAACATCCGCAGTCTCTGCGAAGGGGCTTCTAGTGCGTGGAAACATTTCCTGCTTCACAGCTCCCTCCCACTGGTGTAGGTCCTGTCCCTGTTCTTTTGTCTCTGTTTATTCTTTTTTCTTTTGCCCTACCCTGGTACGTGGGGACTTTCTTGCCTTTTGGGAGGTCTGAGGTCTTCTGCCAGCGTTCAGGATGTGTTCTGTAGGAGTTGTTCCATGTGTAGATGTATTTCTGATGTATCTGTGGGGAGGAAGGTGATCTCCGAGTCTTACTCTTCCGCCATCTTCCCCCTCTCCAGTTCACGTGTTTTTGGTGTTTTTATCTGCCTATTGATGTAGCCTTACTGTGTTATCCCATTCAGGACCAATGCCTGGAATTTATAAGGGAGTTTGAAGGCAGCACTTAAACTCTGGAATCAGCTGGACCTAGACTGGGTTGCCAGACCTGAACTGTCTTTTGGCCCTTAACTGTGATGTTTTGGGCAAGTCACTGAACCTTCTAGAACTTCCATTTCATCATTTATCAAATGTAGATAAAAACAACTGCCTTGCAGAGAAGTTTTAAGGACTGTGAGTGAAACATAAGAGCCAAGCTAGAATAGAAGTAGATATACTCCAGCAGTGGTACCCTAGAAAGATGCCAGAGAGTAGATCTGGGGCTGAAAAATCTTGCCTAGTGTCTACCATGGCATTTTTACAGCCAGACTCTTCAATGATTTTTCAGTAGTCCTATGATGACAACATGATAATCATTAGAGTCTCAATAATACTAAAATAAGAGCAATCCATTAGGCAGGTTCTTCAATGTGATAGCTTCTATTTTTATGAACAATTATTATGATTCATACTGTTTTCATAAGGAACAAAAACACTTTTAGCATATAGAGCTTTAGGAAACCTGAGATATAAGTCAATGCTCTCATTTTGGGGAGGAAGAACTTGAAGCCCAAGGAAGTTATGTGACTTGCACAATGACTTCACAGCCAGAACTGAAATTCAAGTTCCCAAGCTTTTCATGCAAGGGTTCTTCTTTTATTTTTAAGAAATAACTAAACAGATTACATTAAAACTTTAAACTCATAAATTCTGTAAATGATTGATAATACTGGAGGTAAACACAATGATCTTACCTGTAGGAACCATACATAACTTTCTGGCAGTCAATTAACAAAAATTTTTGTTCCATTTTTCCATGAAATTTTGCTCCTGTTTTGGAAAGATAATCTTGGCCTTTTACTGTCCGCACTCGAATATTCTAGAATTGCATGTAAATATAAAGTAAAAATTATGGCTAGAAAGGGGATATCTTGAAAAGTAAAATATGTCATCGTAAAAACTTAGTAACCAAAAAAGTACACATGAAATAATTTTTTAAAACATATAACAACAAAAACAAATATAGTGAAAAGCACATTTTAAAACACCACCCAAAAAAGAAGGAACATGGTCACTTAAAATAATATATTTTAACATAACTTACATCATTTACACAGGATGGTTCTATAAGTCACTTAGGGTCCTACTGCAAGAGCCCCTTTCAGGTTATAGTAGCATGATAACAAAATAACTAAGAGTAAAATCCACCTGTCTTTTAATAAGTCAAACATCACTGAAAACACTATGTTAAATGATTGTGACAAGCAATATCTGCTGAATGAAAGATTATCATTCATGCCAGTCATTTCAAGGTTGTAAATTAATTATGACTGGCAGCAAAGTTAACTCAAAAGCTTAAGTGCCCCACCATCAAGAAAAGCATCCTATAAAACCATCACGAAGATGGTGAAGTCACAGTCTGAAGAGTACAAGGGACCCCTTCTGTGGTCAGCATCTTAAATATATGGTGTACATTTAGAGTAATATAACTTAACATGCCTTACATTCAATGACTGAGATAAAGATAAAATAGTTGAAGAAAACAAAACAAAGCATGAAATATTTACTCTGAGACGTTGAACTTGACAGCCCTGTTTCTCAGTCATACTTAGGAAATGATTAAAGTTTGACTCATCAAGCAGAATGTACACAGATATCCCTCGAGTTGATGCCTCCACTATTTCTTTGAAAATGTCCACGTCTGTAAATATATCCATCACTAAAGCAATGACCTGTTAAAGATAAGAATATGAAACAATTTTAGATACCCAATAGAGAAAGATCTAGAAATTGCTTGCTTTCAGGAAAAACTGGACAAAATAGAAAATAGTTCAATGCATAATAAATATATATATATATATACATATATATAAATGTATACACAAATATTTTTGCAGTTTTCTAAAATAGAAGATAGAAAAGTATATTGAAAATAAACAAACTATATACATATTTGTAACACTAAGTAATTTCATACTAGCTTTAAGTCAAAGGGAATCTTCATTTCAGTAGAATGTTGAGTGAAGGGCAGATCCAAATCATGGCAATCTAGGTTGCCTGTAGGGTGAATGGAGGGGACATTAGAGGGACAGATAGAGGGTAGAAATTGGTGCTACAGTTTTCATGGGAAATATTTCAAGGGAAAAGCAAGATTTCTGTAACTAGTTAAGAATAAAAGTATTGGAGAACTAGGACAGAGAAAAAAAATCTTCTAGAAATAGAAATATAGCTAAGAAAGGACCAAAGATAAGAAAGGGGATAAGAAGACTTGAAGACCAGAAAATTAAATACATATGCTTAAAATTAGCTTAACAGACAGAACAAGTAAAAGAAAACAAAATGGACAAAAAGATATGATTAAAAAGGTAAATGCAGAGAGAAATATCCTAAGGAACAGGCCCCTAAAATGGAGAGAGTCCAAGTTAACTGTTGGAAACAGAACCATTATTCCCTTTGAGAAGCAGCAGGAGTGAAATGATGCTGAAAGAAAGGGAAATCATTTGACTGACTATATGCCAGATGAGAAGGACAGAATCCCTGCCCTTTGTGAAGCTTACAAAGTGGGGGAAGAAACCACAAGCAATACAGAGAAGAGGTAAATTATGTGATAAGCTATAAGATGATGTTTTTTGGGAAAAAATTAGAGCAGGATAAGGGGAAATCACAGTTCCCTGGAAATTGAGAAGTAGGGGTTTGGGGTTTTCAGGGTAAGCCTCTCTGAGAAAATGTCCTTTGAGGAAGTCCTCAAGATGGATATCCTGAGGAAGCATGTCCCAGGCAGGGGGACCCAGCAATGCAAAGGTCCTATATCAGGTTCAAGAAACTGAAAGGGCAGAAATGAAACAAGAAAGGGAGAAACTAATCACAACACCTTGAAGGCATTAAAAAGCCTTCAGTGGTTTTTCCTGAATAAGAGTGTAAGCTGTTGAGGGTTATTATTGAAGTAATAATATGGTCTCATTTATGTTAGAAAAGGATTTTTCAGGCTTTTCTTTGTTTAAGAACAGACTTTAAGGCTGGAAGGCAGGGTGGAAGCAGGGAGGCCAGTTAGAACTATTGGAGCAATTCCAGTGGGAGGTGATGGTGGCCAGGACCAGACAGTCCTGGTACCAGCCACTATCAGTGATGAGGAGAAATCGTCAGCGCTGGATATTTTGAGCCAAAAGGACTTCTAGATGGACTGAATATGGGATGTGGGAGAAAGAGGGGGAAAAAGAGGATGATTCTAAGATTTTTCAGCTCACCAACCTGAAGGACAGAGCTGAGATAGGGGAGGGTACAGCTACACTAAATTTTAGGTAAAAAACTGAAAAGGCAAGTTAAGTTTGAGGGACTTGGATATTCAAGTGGAATACTGAGTAGGGAGGTCTAGGCCAGAGCTGTCAACTGGGTGTTGTAGTGTAGCGATGACAATTAAATCCAAGTCATCCAGGGAGACTGGATGAATAGTTAGGAGATCTAGTACAAGAGGGGCTAGCAAAGGAAGTCTAAAAGAAGGGACATCCTGAGAGGCAAGTTAAGACAGGGTATCAAGAAGAAGGGTGTCCTCAAGAGTGTCATACCCTACTGCAAGGCCAAGTAACATGAGGATTAAGCATTCATCGGATTTAGTAATATACAGGTAATTGATGACTTCACAGTGTAGTTTTAGTGGAGTGGTGAGAGCAAAAGCTTTCTTGGGAGGGGTTTAATAGGGTTTGAGAGGACAAAGTATATTAAAAGAGCCTAGGAGTGCTATATAGAATGCTAACTTTAAACGACAGTTATAAACACACTTATTTATCCTCCTTGTGTAAACTTTCCCTGCAACCTTTATGTGTATTGTCTTTATCAATCTTTGTGGTTTTCCAAACTGGTATACAGTCAGTATAATTATTAGAAAGCAGACTTCTTTTTAATTAAACATATTTCATTACAATAATTAGTCTGTGTACTCATTAAGTAGAATTATCTATCATTTTCTTCTAAACACTGGATTTGTTTCACAGCCTCAAACTGTCTCAGGGATCCTCCCACACCAAGTATTTATTAACCTCAGATACTGAAAGTTATCTGCAGGTATAGGTAACTCTTTTTGAGTAATCTGACTACAATGAGAAGCAGAAAAATAGAGCAGTAGCTGTGGGTAAAGCTGGGTCAAGAGAAGTTGTATTTTTTGTTTTGTTTTAAGGTGAGAGAAATAACAGCAGGTCTGTGTGCTAATGAAATGCTCCAGTAAAGAGTAAAAATCAGTGATGCAAGAGATGGTGGGAGGTGGGATGGGGAAACAAGGGATTTCTGGAGGAAGGCCTTTGAGCAGGAAATAAAAGACAGGATCTAGTGCAAAAAATAATTAGAGCACAGGGAATAAGGATCTTCAAAAGATCATTGTACTACCACGCCAGAAGGCTAGGTACAAGGTGCAGGTGCTGGTGGAAGTACAGATGTGGTGGAGGGGCTATGGATGTTCTCCTCGGAATAAAGCCACTTTCTCAGTGAAATGGGAGGCAAGGTCTTCAACTGAGAAGACCTTGGATTATGGAAGACACGTTAGCGGTATGAGGAAAGGCGGTTAAGTAGTCAGCTAGGAGGGTAGAAGAGGGAACGGACTACAGAATATAGTGTGACTACAGAGTGGCATTAAGGACCCACCAAGTCATAAATTTAAAATCAGACCAGTCAAAGTGGTTGAGAGCTATTCTCTCTCACCAAGGAACAAAAATTGTCAAGAAATGAGAAGGAAAGAAATGCCCTGGGAATAGACACATGGCAACAACAGCTAGGATAATATACTGGATACTTTGCAAGTATGTTAGAACATGAAGAAGGTCATGGATAATATATTATTTAATCCAATAAGATGTTAGAACAAAATACTGGGCCATGTTCAATTTATACAAGATGATGACGTTCTTTAAGCTACCAGTGAAATACACTTCAATCAGATTTTCTTTAGGAAGAACAATTTCAATCACTCTAATGGCCTCATGTGATCCTTTCCTTATAAATGGTATGATGTGGCAGGAGAAGCGAGAAGCTAGTTAGAATAGCCTCACCTGTATCTTGTGCATATTCTCTATAAAATAGAACATGTGAAAAACTTTCAGTCACATCCACAATTATTAATGAATGCATTTATATACAATAATGAGTGATGTGATAGTGTATGGACATTGAGATAAAGAAATGAAAATGTCCATTTTATAAACTTATTTTACAAAATAACTTTTAAAAACATATGTCTGGAGCAGTCTAGCACTATTTTTTTTTTAACTAGAAAGGAATTTTTTAAAATAAAGAAACATTATTATACTACATGGTATTCTTTGTAAAAAAATAATCAGTATATCTAAAGAATTTATTTTTAATTTGTCTGATAGTCTCCTGTAACAAATTACTTGAGACTCTGGAAATGAACAAAAACTTTTGACCAGATAAATAAAGGGTTTTGTTTCTAAAAAGTAATTGAAGTCACTCAGTCAATGGAAGATTCTAGTACATAAAAGGTAGAACAAATGACAGTCCCTCTTGTATGACAGATAATGCAATGCATCAGGATCTGGGAGACCAGATTACACATCTTTGACAAATTTATGTGATGTCAATGGAGTCAGGTACCTTATCAGGATTTCTGGTTCCCAGCACCCAGTAGATATCTTGAAAACTTATATAAAGTCTACAGAAAATTTCAGCTGTGCCAAGAAAGGCAAAATAAAATGTAGCCTTTTTTTTTTTTTAATTTAATGGTGGGTTACATTCATGGAAAGGAATGATAACTAGAAATGAGGTATGCCAAACCTGATCTGAAGGTGTTCCACTCCCAGCTAGTTAACTAAATCACACTGTGCTGTAGAAATAACCACAATGACTATATATAATGAAATAAAAATGATATACCTGATTAGTACAAGGCTTTTCAAAAGGTATATTAATTGATTTCATAAGTCAATACAGAAACCAGTTACATTAAATGGCATTCATTAAACTACCATGTTATATGGTAATTTTAAACTTCTTCTCTTGCTTCTTCATTAATTACTGTTTTATTCTTGTTTGATAAATTGAAAAAGTAAACAAGGAAATGCATTCATCAGCAACATGAGACTTAGGAAACTTTCAGGAAGATATTCTGAGTGACTTTTAAGATTTGAGTGAAACTTTGCATCTTTTAGTAGTTTCAGAGAAACTGATTCAAGGATATGAGTTTCCACTTATTTTTCTCAGAGTAGTAAATTTTCCTGAAGTGACCTAGACACACTGAATTAAAATAATATTAAAATTAAATATTAAAATAATATAAACAGTGACAATAAATTTATAACTTCATATTCATGATACAATTTAAGCTCATTTAGGAAAGTAAATAATGAGTTGTTATGTAATTCAGAGAAAAGGGAGAAAAACCTCTAAATGTACATGGTTGTTAGGGTGGGTTCCCAGTAGAATGAAATACACTACCAGGGCTTCATGAATAAGCCTTAAATAATGAATAAAGATTATTTTTAGCCATCCAAGCTGGAAGACTAGCATTACAGAAATAGAGGCAAAAATTAGAATGATGGCAACAGTAATATTTTAATAAATGTTTATTGAATTAACCTAAAGTTAAACACAAAGATTATCACACTTATGAATATGGAACAAATTTACTTAGGATTTATCTGCATAACTGCTATGAAGGATCTTGAAAATCTGACATATGTTTAGATTTGATCTTGAGAGCAATATAAATCCTGAAAAGGAAAATATGTGCACAAAATAGTGTCTTGGGAAAATGTATCTGATAGCAACATTCATATTGAAAGTATCTAAATTCTAATGAATCATATTGACTAACGAGGATCATGAAGCCCTCTTTTTATGGTAATGTTATAAGTGCAGTGAAATATTTTTTAAAATGTGAGGTAGAAACCAATGACAAGAAAAATGAAAAGTATGATAGATTTGATAGAAAATGTTCATCACAATGTTGACACTGAATTACTTGCATTTCCTTAGAAATATGCCTCACCATCTTCAGAATTTTAATTTTGAAACCCATACTGCATTTTCCACTATAATCCATTAAGATAGAACACTATTAGCAGTATGCTTTTATATGACCTAAATACTTAAAGAAATGTAAGTACACCTTGGGTTAATGATCTGTAGTCACAGAACTGTCAGTATTACCCTCAAAATTGAAAAAGTGAATATTATACCTTTTATGCTTCAAAATACTAAGCACCATTTGAAAGGATTCGGACTTCCTTGGTAATTGCCTGCATATATACAGGAGGATTTCCTTTATCCAACAGAAGGAACACTAATAAGGAGTTCAAATTAAAAAAAAAATCAACAAAACTTTTTAATAACCGTATCTATAATAAAATTCAACACAACTAGAAGACCTTAAGAATTGAGTAATAGAAATCTAGGGAAATGATCACTTAGGAATTATATATCTCTGAGTCTGTAATGCCTATTAAAAGCAATGTGCTAAATGGATTTCAGAAAAAAGAGAGCCCGATATTAAGAATAAGTGCATTTGGTCCTTATCCTTCTGCAGCCTAAATAAAAGTATCAATTTTCATATATAATATATTGTATGCACTATAATATTGTTTAGTAAGTTTAAGCTTTACATTATGAATGCCATAACTTTTGTACATATATAAGCATCTATACTAGTAGCTAAATTGATATCAATTGGTTTGGTCTGCCATAAATTGTGTAACCTTTGGAAAGTCAGTGAAGTGATTCTGAGTCTCACTGACCTCTATTATATATTAAATAAATCACAGACGATCGTGTGTGTACCAAGTTCTAAAATTCTATGTTTCAGTAACTATTCATTCACTCCCAATTACCCAAAAATTGGATTAAAACATGCATTGTACTTAGATTGTAAAAATCTCACCAACCACTACCTGGTGAAAGTGAAAAACAAACAAGCAAAAATCCTGGGTATTGTACTAAAATTCAACAGAAGATGTAAGGGGGAATGTTTGGGCTGTGTTATGGCTACAACATAAATCTGTAGAAGTAGTACATATGTTTGACAACTCAGAAGCGTTGCATAATTTTGATATTTCCCTCCCTTTCTGCATTGTGCTACATGATTGAAAGTACTTATACACCAGTATTATGGACTGAATGTTTGCGTCTTCCAAAAATGCATATTTTGAAATCCTGAGCAGGCTTAAAAAAAAACAGCAAGAAGAGCCATAGTCCTTTTACTGATTTCACAGTTCAGCCCTCGTACAAGCTCTCATTTCCCCAGCACTTCCAAAAAGTAACTTCTCCTGAAACTTGACCTGACAAGGGTCCTGAGCATGGGCCCCCAAGCCAAGGTATCAGAATCTAGATCTTGGCAAACTGACCAAAGTAACTTGTTTTCCTGACACTCTTAGGAGATCTCCTTTAACCTGTAGCATAACTATCCATTGGCTTGGAATACCTATTATCTTATTTAAATTTTTCCAATATTAAGGGATGTCTGTCAGGAAGAAAGGAGTGAAGGGCACTGCAGGTGGAAAGACAAAGAGGGAAGAAAGGAATAAGAATCTATTACTAGTTGTGTTGGGAAAATTGTAGAGTAGCACTTAAAGGGGAGGAAACGTTTGGGTAACAGGAGCTGAAGCATTAGGAATACTCACCAGGAATAGCATTAGAACCCATTTTTCTGGGTCATGGAAATCTGCTGAGGAGGAGTTAGCCATAAGACTAGAAAGATTAGAAAGGTCAATTTGGCCAAGATTGTAGAGGGCAGCCCTTGCACGCCAGGCTAACTACAGATTCCATAAGGCACAATGGGGAAGCATGTAAAGCTTTTCGCCAAAGCGTTATGTGATTGGAAAAATACTTAAGAAGATTAACATTTTAGTATACATGGGATGAATGAGAAACTGGAACATCTACCAGCAAGTAGAGGAGTTAGGAGGTTTCAATCCTAATGCAGCATAAATGTGTAAGATCCCAATGTGAATGAAGGCAGCAGGAATAGAAGGAAGGGATGGAGGTAAAGCTGCAAAGGATGACTTGACAAGACTCAGTGGCTGAGTGCTTGAGAAAGACAACAGAGAGAGGCTAGTCAGGGCTCATCAGGTATTAGAGACCTAAATTACATGGAAAATTATTGTACCATTATAAGAAAATTTAAAATTTGAAAGGAGTATTTGTATATAAGGAAATTCAAAACAACGTGATAAACACCATGCTAAAAAGTTGTACTCTCTGTTTTTCCCATCTACCTATTTATCTATTCATCCATCCTTTCATCTATGCTTTTTTTAAATTAGCCATTGAAACTTAAGTGTTTTTAGGCATACAGGAAAATTTGAGTGGACATCAGAGGAATAAAATAGGAAAGAGGTATACAGTTGATGGCATACAATCTCGGTGGAGTCAGAATGGGATGGCATGAGCAGAGGAGGGTTTGCCTTAGAATTAGGTTCTACAGATGTGCTAAGACTACAGGGAAGAAGAGAATGAGTACTAACTGCAAGAAACGTTTTGATGGTGTATAGGGTATTGTGAGAGGAGGAAAGGGAAACAGATTAGGTGACTGTCACTGGATACCCTCAGCATACACTTCATGGTTGGGGGTAAAGCCTACCTCTGGGGCTGTGGTCAGTGAAGGCTCAGACTGTGGGCTTGCATGGGAATGAAGAAGGTCCAGAACAGTTGCTCTGAGGAATACAGTACAGAGTTAACAGGAAATTAAAAGTTATTCAGTATAACAGTGAGAGGCCAACTGAACTTTTTCTTTTAATGTAAACTTGAAATTGACTTTTTAGCAAGTTTTTGAGAAATTTTCCATCAACATTCAACAAATGTCAAAAGACATTTAGGTAACAGAGAAATTTCAATACTGACTAGGTATTTAATAGTAATGCTTTTTTTAGGTTTGATAATTTATGCTTTTTAAAAAGCCCTTATTTTTTAGAGAATTATATGGAAGCAATTACAGATGAAATGAAATAATCTGTTACATGTGATCTTCTTCAACTTAATTCAGCAGCAGTGGAGGATACGGAGGAAACAAAGTTGAACACAAGTTGATAATTAATGAAACAGGGTGGTGGTACATGAGGAATCATTATCATATTCTCTCTTCTTTTATATACGTTTGAAAGTTTCCAAAGCAAGATGATAAGTAATCAAGAAACTATCTAAACTTTCACTCTATCCATTGTATTCCTTCTTCTCACTCTTTTCTATTTTTATCTTTTTAGTTCAGATATCATCCTTGCTAAATTTCCCCTTTAATTTTGTACTCCTTCTTCCTAAGTCACTCTTCAGTGTTTCCTTTACTTCCACAAATATCTGTCCCTACATATCTCTCTGATTCTGTCATTTTTCTAGCGAAGTGAACTAAGAGAAGAACATAACTTTTTTGAGCCTCAAATTTTTCATCTATAAAATCAAGTGAATAACTCCCATTCTGTAGGATAATTGGGAAAATTGAGATGCTGTATATCAAGTCTGTAATAAGTGGCCCATGGTATAAGATGTTACATAGTATAAGCACGTGGCAAAGGATCACTGAATAGTTGCTACTATTAATAAAAGTGTGGGTGATAACAGAGCTTGAAGAATAGATATTTTGTTATATTTGAGCAAAATTTTATAGTCCCTAGTTTAAAGAGATGAATAAAGTGTTTCACATGTTTCAAGCCATTATTTTCTTAATTTATAGCATTGGCCTTAACCAAATATTCCCCAATAATTAAAACAACAATTACAACAAAACAGAACAAAATTTTCTATTCATGTTTTAAGAGGGTGCATTCTTTACTTGAGCAATAACTGTGTTACTTTAATGTCAACTATTAATTAACCTGACATAAAAAAATCAAACATACCACATGGCAAAAATACCACAGGTCCTATTTATTCAATAGTAATTTCTATCTGGATAAGAAACTTGAATATCAAGGTATACATCAAAGGAATAAAATAGGAAAGAGGTAATACAGTTGATGGCATACAATCTCGGTGGAGCCAGAATGGGATGGCATGAGCAGAGGAGGAAGAGGTATCAAGGAGTTACACAAAAGTTATGAAATATTGCAGAAGCATTTTTGCATTTAGTATAAGTCTTTCCTATGTCTTTATAGTCAAGTTACATGCACCTAATCCTCTGTTTATTTAACTCTACTACTCTCTTTTCTCTCTTGGATAATTTTTTTCACCGCTAGCCTCTGAGAATTGTGTATTATTTTTCACTTTGATGCCTGAAAGTTGAAAGGCCACATACCTTTGGTGGTAGGGAAGAGTCATTCTAAAAGCTAAGAGACAGGGGAAATAATTATCAGGGGCTCATCAAGCTAAATTGAAAAATGTTAACCGCATTACCTAGAATATTTCCTGAATAATCCCTCTCCCACACACTCCAGGTTTCTTAAGTATTTTGAACACCTAATGATACTCATTCTCTTCAGATAAACAATATACAGACACAAAACAGCAAATGTTTTTCAGTTGGGCTACAGAAACAAGACACAGATTTCCTATTTTACTAGCAACTATGTTATTTTCAAGTCTTAATTAATATGATTAAAATCTCATTGTGAGAATCTTCCCTTTCTCTGCTGAGAAAATTCTAAAGTATAATTTATTTATTTTCCTTATATAGGTTCAGAAGAAGGAACTTGTCAGAATTCTAGGTTGAAAGTCTGTTTCACTTTATTACATATTTTACATCTGAAATTTGAGGTTTTATCAAAAGGAAACGGTCTTTATCAAAAGCTGAAATAGCCACATTTATTCCAAACATTTTTATTAACTTAAACCAAATTGTTTTATCTGTAAAATTAAGGAAGGTCCATGTCCTTACATATCACCCTTGATTAATATTCTACATAAATATGTTATTGAAAAATAAAATATGTTTCATATAACTATATCCTCAAGCAGCTGGTAAAGTTATAGATTTTGGCAAAATGGAAATTAATGATTAAAGAAGAGGAATAGAATGAGATGAGGGCAAAAGAGGAGAAAAACTATACAAAAATTCTCTTGGAGTAATACATTAAATTTCGTTCTTATACCAAATTTGTAAAATGACATTTGAAAAGTCATTTAAACTCTAAGTATTTCCAAAGGTCAAATAATTTCATCTTTTACATATAAGGACACAAATAATATTAAAAAGGTACTTCCATTCTAACAAAATTCAAGTTGGAGTTTCAATCTGGGCCAGTGAAATATTTTTGAAACAACTTAAATATGCCTGTAATTTAGATTTCTTGAGACTTAATTTTTGAAAATAGATCAAATGGCAAAAGAAAAGTACACTGGATAAGCATTAAAACATTCAGATAAAGAAAAAAACATATCCAAATCATTAAAATGTGAAGCAGTTCAGTAAGAAATCTAAACTTAAGCTTTTATTATTGAGCTGATCAAAGGCAACAGAAAGCCTGCCGATTGATAAGGAGACCAAAGGAATCTGTCCTCTGAGAGGAGTGTAGAAAAGGAGTATGCAGAACGCTCTCGTGAATTTAATGATCTGACAGGAGGGAACATGTCAATGACATATTTAGTTTCAAATTAAATTAAAGAAATTAAAGTTTCATGAGCATCTAGAAAAGATTTCCAACCACACTTTCTCAGATAGGCTAATTATTCAGTTAAAAGATCATCTCACAGTTTTTTTAGACATAATGTTAGATTATTCTTTTTTACTTTCAAATCAAACTTCCTAAGTAAAATTTAGGAGCATTTCTTTCAATTCTAGTATCTGGATCAGAAAGTAAACAAACAAGTGGTTAGCAACATTCTTATGACATGAAAAAATGTATAAAATATTTTTCATAATTAGACACACACACATGGGGAGGGGAGAGGGAGACGAGAGAGAGAGAGAGAGAGAGAGAGAGATTGATTATCTGTCTCGTTCTCTCTACCTTCAGGGGAAAATTTACAAAAGACAGACTAAGAAAGGAAAAATTGCAACAATTTCACAATTATGCCAGGGACAATGGCATTTTCTTTTCTTCTTGGTATATACGTAGTTTTACAAAACTGACATTATTTATGTAATGTGTATGCCATATATTTGTCATTCTAGAATATTCTCCTATTAACAAACTGTCATAACATCACATGTTCAGAAAGACAGTTCTCCAAAGCAGTGTGAAGAATGTAGTCTGAACACAGAAGGACCGACTAGGAATCTGCTGCAAAGGTCCAGAACCTGATCGGCAAAGTTGGTTATATCATCCAGAGGTCTGCCAAGAAAACATGTTTCCCTAAGAGTTTTCATTGTTGAGAAATTAATGAAAATATTTACAAAAGTGTGGGTACAGTTAACGGAACTGACTATAGAGACAAGCAGGGAGAGAGCAAGAGAAAAACAAACAGAACATAAACTTCTCTCCAGCTGGTGTTCACTCTCCTGCTGGCACCTCCCACTGAGCACCCTTTCCTGATCAGGGAGGAGGTGGCAAGGACACCCAGGTGATGCAGTCTATGGCATCAGCGTTTGAAAAGCAAAGAGGGGCAGAGAAAGGTGGAAAACAGATCTGGGATGGGTGGGGATAGAGGATAATGTGCTCAGGGATGCAGAATGGAGGCTAGGTTTCAGAGATATTTAGGAAGTAGGTGGCAAAAATGCAATGTGACCGGCAGCTGGATGGTGGGGTCATGAGTAGAATATACTTCCGGATAACTTCCAGATTTCTGGATTGAATGACTGACTGGTTGGTGTCGTCAATGACAGACACAGGCAGTTGCGAGGTTGGAAAGGAGGAGGATGGCCTTGGGTCTATTGAGTGTCAGTCATCTATGACACATGGAAACCCTTACAGGCTGTGGGTTGTCAAGGTCTGGGATTCAGGAGAAAGCTTCTGGCCTCCAATGTTACAAATTTCCAGCCATGATTTAGACTATTTAAAAATATGTAATTTATAGAATCAAATGTAAATTCTTTACAATGGCATGCAAGGTCTATCACAATCTGAATGCCTTTTCTTCTTCGTTTCATGCTTCGCTGCATCTTCCATGCATCCCACTCTGATGGCCACGTGCTTTCACATCATGCTTGTGAAGTTCCTTTTGTCTAAAATCCCATGTTCTCCTTCTTTATGAAAATCCAATTCATCTCTCAAGGCCTAGCTTACCTGAAGACCTCTTTCACAAAGCCTCTGCTAATTCCCTGAGCCTAAATAAATGGCATCCTAACTTATGCTCCATCCATGGTGTTTAATACATTTAGCATAGCATTTATTTCATCAGCCTTGTGGCTCACTCATTACTTTCAAGGGAGTAATAAACTAGTGGAGGGTGGGGAAAATATACCTCAGTCATTTTGTATCCCCATCAACTTAACAATACAACTCAATAAAATTTATTAAATTATTCATGCTTTCTCTAAAGCATCAAAGACAGCTATTTTCAAATAGTAAACAAGCAAATTTTTTAAATGAATATTTACAGTTCTAATCTGAATTCCTAAAGATTCCTATCATTTTCTAAATAAAGCACTGTCTCAGATATCTCTCATGGTACTTTTCATTTACAATTTACCAAGTCTGGGAAGGAGGTGGGTTGGAACACATGGACTGATGTTATTACTGTGTTTACTGGTCTTCTGTTTCTGGGCAATGTTTTATGTATGTACACCTGTATGAAATAGCAAGAAGACTCCTGAAGGTCATCTGCCTGCTATTCAAATGAACTATGTCCTGAAATCTATCCTAAATGGCACAGGTAATAAAGGTAGAAAACATGGGTCCTAGTAAGTGGGGAATAATAACACTTGCACTGTGGAAGGTGTTAGTAAGAATCATCTTTCTCAAAATGGCTCACTTCAGTTGGGCTGGATAAGTTGTATTTCACACGAGTGACATCAGCAACAAAAAGCTAAAGATCATGGAAATTAAAGTATTTAAGATCACACAGTAAATGATGAAACTATGGCTAGAACTGATTTTCTTCTAGTTCAGTACTCTGCCATCAGGCCATATGCCCCCAGACCTTGCCTGAAGCAGGGGAAAATGTGTATACCTGAGGAGGTTCTAGAACTTGGTTCCAGACCATCTCTTTTGGTAGAATCCAGTTTGGTCACAGAGGTGTGGTTAATGCTTCATCAATAGTGAGAGGCAAAGAATAGTTTGATGCAGAGTTCCATTCTTGAAATACAACTGTACCCCATGTTCTGAATCTTGTCTAAAAGTTCTGAAAATCTCCACAATATTACCATTGGGTTAAGCTAGTATTAAATTCTACTTTTTCTCTACAGTCTATCTAGAGCTATATCTGAGCCACTATGGGATAGAATCTTATTTTGAGAGGTTCTATTCCAAATGTATATAAAACCCACATCACACCTGTCAGAATGGCTATCATCAAAAAAACAAGTTAGGGGGCTTCCCTGGTGGCGCAGTGGTTGAGAGTCCGCCTGCCGATGCAGGGGACACGGGTTCGTGCCCCGGTCTGGGAAGATCCCACATGCCACGGAGCAGCTAGGCCTGTGAGCCATGGCCGCTGAGCCTGCACGTCCGGAGCCTGTGCTCCACAACAGGAGAGGCCACAACAGTGAGAGGCCCGCATACCGCAAAAAAAAAAAAAAAAAAAAAAAAAAAAAGTTAATAAGTGTTAGTGAAGATGTGGAGAAAAGGAAACCCTCGTGCACCATTGGTGGGAATGTAAATTAGTGCAACCACTATGGAAAACAGTATGGAGACTCCTCAAAAAATTAAAAATAAAACTACCATATAATCTAACAATTCCACGCCTGGTTATTTACCTGAAGAATACAGAAAGAATAACTCAGAAGGATATATGCATCCCTATGTTCCTTGCAGCACTATTTACAATAGACAAGACATGGAAACAACCTAAATGTCCATCAACAGAAGGTGTGATATACATGTACAATGGAATATTACTCAGCCATAAAAATAGAATTAAATCTTGCCATTTATGATAACATAGGTGAACCTAGAGGGTATTAGGCTAAGTGAAATAAGTCAGACAAAGACAAATACCATATGATATCATTTAACATGTGGACTCCAAGAAACAAAATAAATGAACAAACATAACCAAACAGAAAGAGAGTCATAGATACAAAGAACAAACACGTGGTTGCCAGAGAGGAGCGGGTTGAGGGGAGGGACATAGATGAGGGGGATTAAGAGGTAAAAACTTTAAGTTAAAAAATAAATGAGTCACAGATATGAAATGTACAGTGTGGGGAATATAGCCAATAACTATGTAACATCTTTGTATGGTGACAGATGGTAACTAGACTTATCATGGTGATCATTTTGAAATGTATAGAAATATCAAATCACTATGCTGTGTACCAGGAACTAACATAGTAGTGTAGGTCAGTTGTACTTCAAAAACAAACTCATAGAAAAAGAGATGAGATTTGTTGTTACCAGAGGCGGGAGATGGGGTGTGAAGAGGGAAGGAGGAATTGGATGAAGGTAGTCAAAAGAAACAAACTTCTAGTTGTAAGATAAAAAATATAAGGGATTCAATGTACAACATGATAAATATAATTAAGACTGCTGTACGTTGTATATGAAAGTTGTTGAGAGTAAATCCTCAGAGTTCTCATTACAAGGAAAACCTTTTTTTTCCTATTTAATTTTGTATCTATATGAGATGATGGGTGTTCACTAAACCTATAGTGGTCATCATTGCATGATGTATGTTAACTCAAATCGTTGTGCTTACACCTTAAACTTATACAGTGCTGTATATCAATTCTACCTCAATAAAACTGAAAGGAAAATGTATATAAGCCACTATGGATGACTTCAATACATGCATAAATTATATGAGATATGAAAATTATGCCTAGATTTTTTTTCTTAAAAAGTATAGCCGAAAAGTGGTTATTTGAAAAATCTATCTCATTAATTTAAAAATTAAAAATCAAGTAATCAAAATAAATCATATGTTCATTCATAATAAAATATATAGAATATTTTAAATAAGACAGGTTTCACAGCATTTAAAGGAGTTCTTGGTGGCAGAACTGTGCTCTAGGGATATTTCTCAAAATGGAAGAATCTCGCCAGGTAAGGAAAAGTAAAAGTAGAATGGCTGCAAAAGTAAAAGTAGAATGGCTCATGAAAGAAATTGCTTAGTTTCTACTAAAGAAATGGAAGAAAAAATAAAGTGGGATGAGGGTGTAAGGGGTTTGAAGGTCAATGAAATCACTGACTACAATTCTATTAGTAGACTATCTTTTACCAGAATCTTTGCCAGCATTTGCCAGGCTTTTTTTTTTTTTTTCTTTTCTCATGAAATGCCAAGAAGGCAGAGATTTCCATTTGGTCAATAAATGAAGTAGCAACAGCTGCCTCATATTTCACAAGTGTCAAAGTCCATTAATTTTTTCTTCCTCCAAATTTTGGTAAAGGAGAGCCTTAAATAAGTAATGGTATTTTTTTTTTTTTTATCCCTCGAGTGAATTTTCTTTCATGACAGGTTCTATGTCACATCTGTTCAATGCCATTCCTTTGATAAAAATCATATGGTGACTCAAGCTAAATATGTCATCATAACATTTATGTCATTAGGTCTCTTTTCTGAGATTCCTTCAAATCTTAATACATTCTCTGAAGTTTGGTCCTGTGTTTACTCAAAAAAAAAAAATTCATTTGTTGAGCAAAGGCATGAATTAAATCAACTCTGACCTCTGAAGTGCTTTCAAACTCTGAGATACTATGCTTCTTAAAAAAAAACACAACAAAAAAACTTCATAAAAGATTCCCTATGAAAATATCACTGAGAATTCTCCTCTACTTCTTCTGTCTCAGGCCATCGGCTCCTCATGCTGCAAGCTTATGAGATGTTAGACACAGAAGTTGAAAATGACTATCAAATGGGAGTAAAGAGAATAAGGAACTGAAGAGGACTTCACTGGGCTATGACATCACCCAGAAATGTCAGCCACCCTGGTGTCTTCTACTTGTATATTTCAGTAACATTGAACAGTACTTTGGAGTCATTTGGTTGTCTTCCATGGTAATGTTTCCAAATGATTGAGATCAGTAAATAAAATTACACTATCTAAGAAAAATAACACATTCTTAAATAGCATTTGACTGAATAAAACAATGATGGGGATAATCTTCTTCAGTTTAATTAAAATTATAATAAGACTAATCTAGATAATGGCTTTACTACTCAGAAGAAACAACAAAAAAAGGCTGGAATATGTTTCTAACATTTGTGTTTTTTTTACCATTAACCAGCATCCAAGAAAAGGCACTGCCTGAAAAGAGATGCATAGCACATATTAAAAAGTAAGCTTTCTCCCATAACTGTAATGAGCTTTATATTTGATGCTCCTGTTTACCCTAAACACATTACAATAATAGAATATAATGGAAATGGGCACTTCATAAAACAGGATGAATTTTAATATAACCAGAAAAGAATGTCTAATAAAAAGGTTCCTACATATACATTGAATGAAAGAGATTGCATGATACTTGCCATACCTGTGAATGGATATTACAGTATGTGGTTATTTAGTTATAACATTTTACCAGGTCTTAGAGATAATTCTTAGCAACATTATATCAAATCACCATATATATAAAATCACCTATTAACTGTGGGAATAATCAATAACTTGTTTTGCTTTGACTCTATACTAGATTGAATTCTAAGTCTAGAAAAAAGTTGATTTTTTTCTTAATTTAAATTTAGATGATAAAATCATATAAAATAGATAAGGAAGTATAAGCAGCTTCTGGCAGGAAAGAGCTCTCTACAGGGGCCCCTTTTGTCTTGTCACTAACCTTACACCAGGTACTCCCATGCTCTACTCATCTCTGGCCCTAGTACACCTTTCAAACCTTAATCACACAATACCTTGCCCAATCTGTTGGTTCTTTCCATAGATCAAAGGAGTAGAAATGAAGAATAAGTAATTAACAGACGACCAGATCTCTTCCCTAACTTACCCTTTAGTAATCTCGAGAGCGAACAGTGTGAACAAGATAGCATCTAAAGAAAAGTCACAAGAAGGCAATAAGCCTGCATACATGCCTGTGCACAGTGGGGTATGGTGACCAATCTGATGCCCTATCCCAGTGATTAACTGAGATTACTTCCTGTTTCCCTTTAAAACTTTCAAGGTTGAGCAGAATCTTTGGAGTTGGTTTTTGGGGAACACAAGTCGACCTTCCACCCAGACTGATGGCATTCTGATTAAAAGAAACTTTCCTTTCTACTAACATTTCTCTGTCTCTCTCTCTCTCCCCCACACGCCCACTGATTTTTGAGCAGTGGGAAGCTGAACCTGATTCGGTAACAAAATCACCAGCTTAATTCAGCCCATGTACGTTACTTATATGGGATCACTGTCACAGGTTCTGGGACTTTTTTCTGCTCTTAATAGAATAAATGACCTAGCTTATTTCTAAATTGAACCAGACATTCTGTACTTTGTGAACTTTTGAAAATTCCATTTAAATGGAATTTCAGTTCTCCATAGAGATAAAACAGGAACGTCAGTTGAAACAAGTCTCAGATTTTCAGTTTAGTCCTTTCAGCACAAAGACACACCCACGGAGAGCTTCATCTTAGAACAAGGGAGGGAAGCTGTTTTCTGAGGCGAGAATTCCAGGCACCTGGTCATCGTGGCACAAGCTGGGAGAGGCACAGCTGGAGCCCACAGTGATTTCAATATGCTTCACAGCCTTCCATTTTGTCTGTGGCCAATAACCTGTCCTTTTCTCCACCTCTCTCACTTTGGGTGGAAGCACAGAACTTTATTCCGAAACAGGTGACCTTTGGAGCATGGCTGGCAGCCACTCCCCAGCTCTGCCACTCCTGCTTCCCATGTGGTTGCTGCCTCTGGGGGTCTTTTCCAGGCTTCCCCAGGATGTCCTTCATTCTCCTTACAGGTCACTAATGTCCCCTCCTCCACCCTCCCCTTCCTCTTTTCTTTTCCTCCCTCTCATTTTCTTGTTTTCAATTGAAGTATAGTTGATTTACAGTGTTGTGTTAGTTTCAGGTGTCAGCAAAGTGATTCAGATATATATATATATTTTTTCAGATTCTTTTCCATTTTAGGTTATTATAAGATATTGAATATAGTTCCCTGTGCTATACAGTAGGTTCTTATTGTTTATCTATTTTATATATAGTAGTGTGCATATGTTTATCCCAAACTCCTAATTTATTACTTCTTCCCTTTCCCTTTTGGTAACCATATGTTTGTTTTCTATGTCTGTGGGTCTATTTCTGTTTTGTATATAAATTCATTTGTATCCCGCAATCCCTCTCCTGGGCATGTATCCGGAGAAAACCATAATTCGAAAAGAGACATGCACCCCAATGTTCATTGCAGCACTGTTTACAAAAGCCAAGCAACCTAAGTGTCCATCCACAGATGAATGGATAAAGAAGATGTGGCACATGTATACAATGGAATATTGCTCAGTCATAAAAAGGAATAAAATAATGCCATTTGCAGCAACATGGATGGACCTAGAGATTACCATACTAGGTGAATAAAGTCAGAAAGAGAAAGACAAATATCATATGACATTGCTTGTATGTGGAACCTCTCATTTTCTCTTGGTCTCTTTTTCCCTCTTTCTCTATTTCCCTGGATATACATTTTCTTTGCTTCTTTTTACTGCTTGGCTTCCCCAAAAGTCAGTTTTTGCCTCCCATGGCCACTCTGCCAACGTTGGATTGCATGAGGCTCCTGGAGCCAAAGCTACACTCTGGTTCTCACTCTTTCCTGGCACCACGGCTCTAGTGCTAAAGGTGTCTACTGACTCCGTCTCTGAACCTCAGTCTAATGTCTTAACAGCCAGAATCTCTTTGGCCCACCCATGGAACAAACACTGAAGTCTGAAATCAGCAGAGATGGGGTCTCATCCGTCTGCTTATTTTTAATTTTAAAAAAGTGCATTGAGCTCTCATTCTTTGCCAGACCCCAAGAGGCATTAAATCCAGGGTGGAGGAAGAGGGCAGTGTCCAGTGGAGAAGTGTTTATCTTATCTTAGAAAGGAGTGGGGAGGCAATAATCCAGATTAGAACAAGATGTAACTTTTGGACAACAGTACTTCTAGGTAGAGATGGTAATAGCTGTGAATTCACTCAACAGGGTCCCTTAGGACTTTTGGAAGATAATGCTACTCACTGCTTTGGGACAAGTTTTGTTTGCTCAGCTGGACTTGTTGATAACTGTCTGCGTATCAGCATATGTACTGACCATCACTCCCTAACACCATTAAATATCTGAGAAGACCAGCTAATTATAGACATTTTAGAAGAGAGAGAAATAGTCTTTTACTTATGATTTTTTAAGAGCACTGACTTATTACTTAACAATTGGACATTGAACAATATGTAAACAAAGACTTTAAACTTTGTGATTAGTCATAGGAGCCTTAAAATAGAAGCAAATATCTTTGCCAAATGGAGTGAGACAATAACCATCCAGGGTGCCCAGGACAGTTTCAGTCTAACAAAGAACTCTTCCCCTGTCATACAGGATAAGGGTTGACACTAATTCCTCAGTGAGGAGCTGGGAAGTGACATTAGAACCTACTCTATACATGCATGATCCATAAGCATATAGGGCAACGATTCTAATATTCACCTGGAAAATAAAATGTGAGTACATAGAAAAATTCAAAGAAAAGGGTAATTGAAAGTGTACTCTTACGCTAGAATAAATAGTATGCTACTGGCATATAAAAACTAGACCAGTAGAAAGAAATGGAGGAAAAATAAAGAAGAATGAGTTAAAAAATATACTGTAATCAAGATTCTGTTAAAGATGATTTTCAAACAGTTAAGAAAGAACAATGTTATTACATTAATAGGGTTAGAAAATAAGAAAATAAAGACTAATACCCCAATAGAAAAATGACTGAAGCCAAGACACGTGGCCAATAAACATATGAAATGTAGCACAAAATCTCAGTAACAGGGAGTATTACAAATTAAACTGTCGTGTTTTACCTGTCAGCCTGTCAAAAAGACTGAGGTGACTGACAGCACTCCATTTCGGCAGGTGGTGAGAGAAAATCTCAGCAGCTGTGTAAATTGAGACAATTTTCCTAGGTGACAATCTGGTAACGTTCTTAACAGTGAATAGGTACCAAACCACATCCTTTTTCCCACCAGGGCAATTCCCTGGACTCATCCTAAGAGAGACGGTACTCAGAGGTAGAGATGTACACCTTCATGTTCAACCCTGCACTCACTATGACTACACATATCTGTAAGCAGCCTACATGCCCAATAGATAATATGGCATTATAGTACATCCATATAATGGAAAACAGTGGTGACAATAAGCCAGTTCAAAGCAGTTTGTAGGATATAAAACCATTGACTGAAATATAGAGGAATATATACGTAGAAAAAAAATCTACAATTATAATCACCAAATTTATTTCAGGTTATTTTTATTGTCTTCTATCTTCCTCTTATTCTTGTACTGTATTATTATAAGTGAGACTAGTTCTATTTTTTTGATTATCAAAATGCATTTGTTTTAAATATTTATGAAATCAAACTATATAATTTTCACCTTACGTAGGTGAGAGTTCAGTCATTCTGAACAAATCGTCTTGTTTCATCCTAAAGGCTGAAGTTAAAGAGCCCCTCAAGACACTTGTGTACAGAGACAACAAATATAGTAACCAGCACTCCTTGAAAAATTCTGTCCTAATGAGACTTATTTCTGCCTGAGTGTGTGAGCTACAGGTTATACATAGATAAGATTTTGGACATCACTAGTAGACAACTAGAAATAAAATGAAAGGACAATTTGACTCTTGTACAAAGTAAAGGAGGTTTGCCCAGAATTCTATGGTTCTTTTATCTTAGAACCCATACAAAAGTTTTGGAAATTGTCAAAAACAAGATAACTGTAATGATTAAGAAGGGCATGTAGCCTCCCCAATAATAATGACAAACTGACAGAATTCTCAGAGAGACTAAGATCATAGTAGAGCTGAAGACTAAATCATGGCAGTCAATTCCTACTAATGAATCCCCAGGTAAGAAGAAATTCCGTATGATAGATATTGGACTTAGGAAATGTCTACCTCTGGAAGTTGGCAGAGTCAAAACAATGGAAATATGATCCAGGATTCCAAAAAGTGAATTCATGAGTTGTAGATTCAGAGCTCTGAAATAGAAGGTGGGGGGCACTTGGGGACATTGTCTTCCATTTTGGGGAACAGGATTATTTTATCTCACATCATGCACTTGGATGTCAATGTCAGGGACAAGACACAGACACAGGACACAATGTTTGACCCAATAAGGCAACCCCTTTGCTAGGAGGTGGATGAAAGAAGAAACACAAAAACAAACGTATGGTTACCAAAGGGGAAACATAGGGAGAGGGATAAATTGGGAGACTGGGATTAACAGATACACTCTACTATATATAAAATAGATGATCAACAAGGACCTACTGTATAGCACAGGGAACTCTATTCAGTACTCTGTAATAACCTACATGGGAAAAGAATCTGAAAAAGAAGGGATATAGGTATATGTATAACTAAATCACTTTGCTGTACATCTGAAACTAACACAACATTGTAAATCAACCACACTCCAATATTTTAAAAAAAAAGATATAAGAAAAAATAATGGTAATAAACTACGAAGAGAATTTTTTGCACCAAAAAAAAAAGAGAAACATTTTACACCAAAAAAACCAAAACCAAAACAAAAAACAAAAAAAACTGTGCTGAAAGTGATTCAAGCAAATGGTGGCAAATTCACAAATCATGAATGAAAATGAAGTCAGTCTTAACCTCCTTAAATAAGAAAGACCCAGGGCTGGGAAGACAGCTGGCTTCTAAGACTTGAAAAGGAGGCCGAGGAGGGATGACTCCTGGACTGAAATATAGTCTGTCAAATCAGGTGGCTTGCCTCACCAATGACACACCTGTCACTAAACAGCATCAGCCTGTCAGAGCTAAAGTGCTTAATTACTTTAAATAATTTCTTTATAAATCTGGCTAATAAAAATGAGCTGAATGTAAAATGCTGACTTCTCTTCAAAGTCATTCCAAGGTAGAACTTAGTGCCTCAATAGCCTAACTTCAGCAGCAACTGTTATTTCTTTCCTTTATGTTCAATATTAAAGGACTGAATAAAGAAAGCAATGCTATTTTTATGAGAACTTACACAAGTCATTTTATTAACTTTCTATATCATGGCAATGCTGTGTCACCACATTTTTAAAAACTTCTTCAGTTGAGTATATGATGTGTTATATATTCTTTCCTATGACAGGAAATTCTTTAACATAACAGTTACAGGGGATAAGACGATTGATCATCTACTTGCTTTATTGTAACAGGCTTTCACCATATTTGTTTCAAGAGCATAACAATACACATTTTTTTTATAACAGTGAGCAACCTTGTAAACCTGATACAGTATTACTGACTGAGATTCTATATTGAGCTACATGGTTACCAAATTCCCCAGTCCCGGTGGTATTTCCAGTCTAGGAAAATGTGGTAAATATATCAAGAGGAGAGCAACAGAACTCGAGGAGGATAGCGTAAAAAGCAGGATCAATATAAATTGAGCTCTGAGACGTGTCATCTTTAAGCTTCTTCTTCTTTGTAGACTATTCAAAAATACTGATTTGGTGAGATATATAGGCAGATTCTCAATTCTTTTCACACGTGTCAACGATAGCTTTTGTTGCTAGCAACTCAGTAAATCAGTGAAGTTGACAAGGGCCAAAGAAGTGTCATGAGCTATTGAAAAATTTAAATTTTGACCTATGATTGCCCTTTAATATCCTAATACACAATTAGAGATGCTTTGAGTGTTGAGTATGCCAGTGCAGTTACACGTGTGGTCTTGCACACACATTTCCCAGCCATTCTTACAAGGTCAGTGGATTGGCCCATCATGCTCATCAGTTTCGGCATCTCTCAGTTTCTTGCTTTTTAAAAGGACTTGTTTGAGGCATGCTGCCATTTAGCTGCAAGCAGAGTCAATTCAGCCTCCACAATCAAGCATTTTATTCGCTATGTATATTTGTTATACACATGTATAAATATACACATATATATATACATATGTTGTCAGTGACATGTGCTTTTTCTCCCCTGAGTCATCAACATTTACTTGATTAACAGCAAAGACAGAATCTGTGGCACCGAAACTATTATTTTTATGAATGCTTCACTTGAGTATGTAAAAATACAACTGTTTTATTTTTGGTGCTTTTGAAGTATGAAGCAGAAATCATACCAACTGCTGACTTCGTTCTTCAATAGCACTCTCACTTTTTCTGCCTCAATATTCTTCAAGAATACCACACTCCCAACAAGTGAAAATTTTCTTTACACATGGAGATTCCTCCCTCCTCAGGCTGTGAATGATTGCTTTGAAAAGGCCCCCCACAGATTCTACTCTGTTGCCGCAGGGGTGGGATGTGGCTGGGGATGCCTCACTCTCTTCCCATCTCTCCATCCACCGAAAGGCAACGATCTAAAGAGAGGTAAGTTCTTTGCTCCTGCTTTCAAGTTGTGCCTTGTATTTACATGAAGATGCTAAAAGCTGTAAGCCCCACCATTAAGGTGAAGTATGTTACAATATTCATTACATGAATAACTTTGTGTACATAATTGCATTGTACACATCAAATGTGCATTTTCACAAAATCTTGGTTGATTTTAAATGTGATACTGCATTTTGTAAACATTTATAAACTATCATGGGATAAACTCTTTTAACCTGCTTTATATACCAGGTTTGATTTTTGTTTGTTTTAACCCAAATCGTTTCATTTCATTATGATTAAAAAGTGTGCTCTGGGTCATTTGGGCCCTGGAGCTCAATTTGTCTTCAGTCACCAAAATCGGAGCATGAACATTTGAACAGCATTCAGTTTGGCAATTTCCCTGAGCTTTTGAACAGAACACTGACAGACCCAAGTAAAGAGGGCACTGGAATTATTGGGTATGACAAAGGATAAAATGTGTATTTTGAATCAGGCTTCCAGTTGCTGCACTTACTACTACATCCTAAAATCTCAGTGCAAGTTGTCCTTGCATGCAACTTCTAAAATGCTGAAAAAAGGAAATGTTTGGAAAAACCTTGAACCTATTCTCTCATTCACACAAATGCTGTATGTAATATCTATTTAAAATATAATAATAAGGCTTTCCTAATTTCTACTTTATCAATTTATACCGCTGATTTTGGATTTCATGGCAAATCAGAACTCACTTTTCTATTTCTCATTTTTGTTTAACAAGTATGCTCCACATTCACTATGTGCTAGGTATTTTAAAGTATACAAGGTAAAGTTCCTTTCTCAAGGACTTTAACGTTTAGTTGGAGAAACAGAGGCATAAACAAAGATTTGAATCACAGCAGGATTAAGGGCTAAAAAGATGTGCTTGGGAGCATGGAAAGTAATACTAAGAGAACCTGGGAAGTTCAGGAAATGCTTAGCAAAGATGTGTTAACTAAAACATGAAGGTAAAGAAGAAATCGACAGGAGAGATGACTGTAAAAGAACAGAAGAGGGGTTCCCAAATCAGTCCAGATAAGAGACCATGCAAACCTGAAGTTGAGCAGATGACACTGGGCACTTGCACATCTTGGTGAAAGAACCAACAGGTCTTGATAAAAATTTGGATGGGGGTAGGGAAAGATACATGAGAGAAGGAGTTAAAATGATTTCAAGGTTACTATTTTGAGTATTTTGGGGTTTTTAAAATTTTTATTTTATATTGGAGTATAGTTGAGTTACTGTTTTGAATGCATGTTAAGATGGTGATACAGTCAGAAAATATAAATGCAACATCTGATTTGGAAGTGGGGTAGAGATAGGAGTTCAGCTGAGGAAGTACTAAGTTTGGGGTGCACGGGACACTCAGGTGGCAATGTCTGGAGACGCTGGTGTGAACTGGTGATGGGCAGCATGTCATTCTTTCTGGCCTTTTTCCCAGTTCTCCACAAGTAACAAATGACCTACAAAGACCAGCCATCTCTGTGTCTGAGTCTGCCAAGTGTAGAGCATCTCCGAGCCTGCTTCACACCTGAACAGAGCTAGCGATGAGCCTCCCAAGGACTCCTGTTCTTCCTGCACGGCTGTGGGGCTGGCAGAGAATTCTCTGAGCTAGAGACAGCCGGGGAGGAAAGAGCACCAGACAGAAGCAATAGGCAGGTTTAACTATGTCAGAAGCTTCTGGTTCATTTCAGGTTTAATTACCAGGGGATATACAGAGAATGTCATATTGGATCCTTGGAAACCCTTTGTAAGACAAAAACATTTCGCTAAATATCCAAAGGGGGAGGAAGAAAATAACATTAGCCTCTCTAAGAAAGGCCACCCTGAGTAGAGGAAGGAAGGATGTTTTCCTTATTCTGGTCTTCTCTCGGGCCCAAATAATTGATTATTTTCCTTGAGTATACTGTAATTACAACACCAAAATTCCTTAACTTTAAAGGTTGCTAATTAGGAAAATAGTACAGGTACTATTTCTATTTTATGCAGGTCTAATCCCTACCTGCTAGCCAAAATCATTGCTGGCTGTGAACTGGTAGGCATGTGACCTGCTTAATTCTTCTTCTGGCAGATGCCTTAGTGTTACTTGCATGTCTTTTTTTTTTTTTTTTTTTTTTTTTCCTGTTACATTATCCTACTAGTTCAGACAAAAAGAGAGTGACTAGAAGTTCCAGAATATTCACCAATCGAAAGCTTAAACACTTTGACCTGAATTTGACAGCTAACTTAACAGTTAGGTTTTCATGTTCTTTTGTCTTTTTCCAGACATCTGCAGAATTCTTTAACATGAAAATTCTTATTAGAATTTCTGTCAAAAGCTGTAAGAAAATTTCTGAGTCCTCTGTCCCTATATTCTATTTGTAGGGAACACAATAATACATAAGTACATGTCATAAATTTTAATCTCATCTAAGGGCTTTCCTATTTATAACATTTAAGCTACTCAGAATACACAACTATGCAATCAAGGCTTTCATTATCAGCAAGAAGACTACAAATATTATTTCAGATTAATCATGGTACCCAAAGCTGTTTCCCATCTGTGGTTTCCCTACTTTCCAGGTGCTGTTGTTGTTTTCTATTATCAGGTCATGTGATGGGTTACTCCACACCAGTGCAGCAGCAGTATTGGCTGGTGTCCCAGGTCTGCTGAAGGTACTAAGTAGCCTAAAGGGTCTCAAAGAGAGGACCTGGGAAGGAATGTAGCAGTGGTGACTAGGAAAATAATAACAATAAAAACAAGAACAGCAAAGACTCAAGTGAAGGAAACAGAGAGACAACATCTAACTAAATACTAACAGGATGATGTCAAATGTAATTGTATACTATTTTGCTTTTGTACTGTTTCCACACGACCTCTTAGAATCTAGACTTGACTATAATATTATTATGTTTAATTCTTAACAAATGCAGTTGATTTTTATTAAAGAAGATCCTTCCAAGGATTTTGGGTAACATGTATAAATTCAAACCAGGTAAATTTTCCTGATAGTTGTTGAAATGTGACTAAATACCAAAACATTTTGTTGTTTTTATCCTATCAATTTTAAATTGACAGCATTCTTAAATACAGAATAATCTTCCCTGATATACACACTACTATATATAAAATAGATAAACAATAAGGACCTACTGTATAGCACAGAGAACTATATTCAATATCTTATAATAATCTATAATGGAGAAGAATATATATATATAACATTATATATATATGGAAAGAATTTGAAAAAGAATATATATATATATATATATATATATAAAACTGAATCACTTTGCCATACATCTGAAACTAACACAACATTGTAAATTAACTCTACTTCAATTTTAAAAATGGTTAAGAGAATAAATCCTCCCTGACTTCTCAAGCATAGTATACTGAATATAATTTAAATCCGATATTATTTAAATGTACTCTAAGACAATGACAATTTTAAAGGCTGTTGGCAGAGACACTTGCTACATGCTAAGGCCTTATGAGGCTATGCTTATGGTATTCGTTTGTATGCTTCTTACTGTTTCTTTCTTGCTATCAGGATGTCAAGCTAACACTTTCTTTTCTTGTCAGTGTGGCTCCTTGTATTCTAACTTGATATTTGTAATTTGATCTGGGTTTGGAAAGAGCTAATTTGAATTTTGTATACTATAAGGGACTAGGAGGCCTGTCCAACCAAAAAGCTATCGTTTTTGCCATGTCTATTTTGGCTGTTCTAGGGCTGATTTGTTTATTTCTTGGTTCTCTGCGTCATTCTAGATGGTGGTATAAACAGGCAGTCACATCTGGAAAGGTAACATGTTGGTGTATACTTTAGGTTTAAGCAATTGATAAAGTATAAAGTATTTTAACCAGTGATTTTTTTTTTTTAGTCTTTGCAACTGGTTATTGGTTTCAGAACCGATTTTTCCCTAATTTTGATGAAGCCTCTCTCAACAGAAACAACCATTATACACTACATTTACAACACACACAAGTAAAAACTATGAACGTGAACTTCACATGATTATTTTCAGAATATATGATGACTTGATATGTGAGTGTATGTTAAAATTCTCTGATGCAACAATCGTGTATGAACACAAACTGCCTGAGAAGGTAAAAGCCAGAACCACAAACTGGTACATCTACCTGAGGATAGGAAAAAAACACGCGTGTATTATAAAAAGATATGTACAAATCTCAAGGAAGTACAACAAAGTATAGTAGTATTTTACGCAAGGCTAAAATGATAAAAACTGAAGGGATCTTGATGTGGTATCGCATCTCTCCGTTCCCAGGTCTGTTCCCAAGAAAACACACCTGCTCCAGGCAAACCAAAGCTTGTCCTGTCCAGGCTCCATCATGATCATCTCTTCAATATCCCTTTGTAATGCGCATTCTCACTCACCCACATTTTGGATGTTACTGTTGTTGTTTTTCCACACCCCTTCTGAGTTACAGAGTCCGTGGCAATAAAGTATTTGTAAATGCCCTGGCAATAATTAGGTTCCAGGCTTGGAACTACCATGCTAGCCGTGGTCAAATTACTTCACTTTTTGAAATCTCAGTTTCTTTATCTGAAAAATGTGAAAATAAAGCATACCCAACATTCTTTTCAAGGATGAAATAAAATAGTCTTTTAGGCATGTAGCATCATACCTAACACATGGGAGAGGCTGCGTGATCGAGCTGCGGTTCAAAGCCAGGCAGTCGGGATCCAGGGTTCACGTCCATGTTCATCATCCCTGCCCTAAGCTGCCGGATACATTTGCATATTCTGAAGTTTCTTTCTGAAAAGTATCACATCAGATTTGTCCCTGCTTATTTCTAATAGTTTTCTGGCCAAACAAAGCCATTCTCCATGAGCAGCCTAAATTCCAAGGGTCTACTACCATTTCTAATATGTCTACTGAAAACTGAAGAAACAGGTTTTGTATTCTATTCCAGTAAAAAACAAAACCGTTAATTGAAACACCAGATGGCTGAGGCACACCCCTGTAGAGTTCTGTTTCTTAGCTTCCCTACGATGACACATATTCTTAATTAAAATCTCTTCAGGTATGTTCTCTCAAATATAAGACATGACACTTGCATAAACTATATTATATTTGTACCATTTTTGGCATATGTGTGTTTTTTTATTGGCAGACATCACACACATATGTTAAGAGAACTATATTCAATATCTTATAATAATCTATAATGGAGATTATGTTACAGAAAGTACATTATATTTCCCTAATTTACCTATAACTATCATCCTAAACAAAATCAAGAGACTCATCAGTATCCAAATAGACTATATACACCATCTATCAGGAAAAAAAAAAGTGCTTCTAGGACTTGGAGTTTGTAAATTCTGGGCAGATCCATTGCTTCCTGAATTTAGATATGGAACACTGGGAGAGCCGTTTAAATCACTGGACACCACAGTCACCAAAGGCCATTGGCTACATACGCCACAACACTTACGGGATTCAAGTGCAAAAGACACGCAGTTAAATATGAGCCTGGAAAGAACTCTTCTCTCTCACCCTTAAATTAACCCCCTAAATTAACAGACAAATATAAACGTCCAAATGGAAAAGAACAGTTTTCTTCATGGAATAATTAAAGACTGCTGTTCTCCGACGACCATAAAACACACTGATTCAGATTTGAGTAAGGTGACAAGAAACCAATTATCTTTTAGCACTTGACACACTTAAAGTAATTAGAATGTCAAATCACTTCCAGAATGGAGAGGAGCAGAATGGCTACAGGAATAAACATTGAGGCCTCACGTATATGCACATGTGCACAAGAAAGGACTCCTTGGAGGTTCCTTTTATAGTTCTCTTCATATAAATATTATCAAAGGAGAATCTTAGGTGCTAAACTTTTAGAAGGTTTTTATCAAGTCACATTCCATCTACATCACTTTGTTCAGATATTTGACCTTTGATTTAATTTAGAAATTGGTTCTGTATGTAACTTGATTTAGTAGAAGCAGAATATTTTAATTGGTCCATACATATTGGGCATATATCAAAGCTGGAACTGTGAAACTTGTGATGCTGAGAATGTCTTTTAAGAACCACCAGTTGATGGCAAACACCATCTCTAGAACCAAGATATGAGGTGTTAAGTGGCTGAACTGATATCAGAAATTTTGTTCATATTATAAGTGCTGATGTATTTTACATAGTTTATTAAACAGTTTAGACTTGTAAAAATTTGCCCTAATACACCAACTATAAAATATTATTAACAAATAACCATGATACGAAGAGTGTGTGTCAAGGAACAAGTCAGTGGTATAAATTGAAAGGGTTCTCAGGATTAATCTCATCTTGTTAGTTCAGATCAGGCTTCCTATAATAGTTATCTATCGCTGCTTAGCAAATTATCCCTAAAATGTAGTGGCTTCACACAACAAACGTTTATTATCTCACAGTCTACATGGGTGAAGAATTTGAGAGCAGCTTAGCTGGGTGGTTCTGACTCAGAGCTAAGGTTGTCGTCATCTGAGTCTGGCTGAAAAGGAGTATCTGCTCCCAAGGGGGTTCTTGGTTCCTGACCCCACGGACCTCTGTATAAATCGCTGGGGGACCTCATGACAGAGCTTACCCCAGAGCAAGAAATCAAAAGAGAGTGAGAGGCAAGCAAGATATCTTTTAAAACCTGATCTTACTTCTGCCATGTTCTATTCATTAGAGGGAGTCACTAAATCTAGTCCACTCTCAAGGAGAAGGGAATTCAGCTCCACTTTTGGAGGGAGGACTGTTGAAGAGTTGTGGACATATTTTAAAATTAGCACACGTAACAGTAAGATATGTTGCCGAAAATTACACAATATTAGTAGGTAGAGATGGAGAAGAGTATTTCTGGAAGAGGGAAGGACAAAAGCAAACATTTAAAGGCAGAAAATGGCAGATGTCAAATCTAGAAGGCAGATTCTGGATGTGGTCAGTGCTTCTGTGGCACTTGAAGAAAGCAAAGCCACAAAGGTTTGTAATCAGAAAAGGATGATATTGATCCTTCTGGCAAGAAACTGTAGGGATACTGGAGAAAGCAGAATTGTTAGGGAGCAAGAGGAGTTAAAGGGACTGTTGCAATTAACCGTGAAAAGTTGGGAGCAGAACTTGGGCAGTAGCAATGGAGAGAATTAGGAGGAGGGAGACGTGGCCGAGGTCCAAACCTCAGGGCCCGATGACAAAACTGGAAGCGTAACATGAGAGAGGGATGAATCATATGTGATTCCAAGGTACTGTGGCCTTGGTATCTAAGAAAGTGATGATGCCTTTCACAGAGAGAGAAGACAGGAGAAAACACTTAGGGAGCTTCATAAACTTCTAGCTACTCTTTTGGACATAATTGCATTTGAAAGTCCAGTGAGCCATGTAGGTAAAGATGTCGGACAGTCAGCTAGAATTAAAGGGCACCGTTCAGAAGACAGTTCACACCAGAGTTGTAAAGAGCAGGAGGTGTGGAAGTGGAAAGGGACACCAAGGAATAAAATGCAGAGAACAGACCCAAGGGCTAAAACCTTTAAAACGTTCACTTTCAGAAGATGGAAACAGAGCTACCAAAGGACATAAAGAAACACTAGAAGTACAGGAAAAGAATGAAGAGAGAGAAATATCATAGAAACCAATGGTAAGAGATGAAAGGTGACCAGTGCCTACAGAGAAGTGGAGGAGGCTGAGGATTGTTAAAAAGTGGCTGGCGTGTCTTGATCATGTGGACAACAGTGGCCTCTGAGGCACTGGGTTAGAGAGGAATGGAAGACAGACCCAGACTGCAGAGATTAGAGGAAAGAGCAATAAAGAAACAGAGACGCTTGATGGAAAATACTCCCTAAGAAAGTATAATGATTAAAAAGTAAGAGAGAGAATGGTAACAGGGTGGAGGCAAGCAACTCACTGAGTATGTTGTACTGGAAAGCAGAGGGAAATAACTATAAACACAAAATAGAGATATAGAAATCAAAGTAATAGAACTGCAGGGGACAGTTAAGATCACAGATTTTTTTTTTTTTTTTTTTTTGTCTGAAGAAAACAGGAGGTTAGGAGAGAGGACAGCCGATACTAAGCTTTTGAGGGGGAAAAGCTGGAGGTTGAAAGGGATTCACTTAGAAAGTCTTCACATCAGGGATTTATCCAGGGAAGCAGCTCTTGGCCTCTGAGTAGTAAAGATGTTCAATACAGTTTTAAATGCTAAGCCCCATAATAAACATGTGTAATTTTAAAAATTCTCTTGTCACTGTTTCTTCTTAATATGAGATTACATGAGTTGAATATACTGTGACATAGGTTACAGCAATCTGAAGCAGTTTCTTCAGCAGTAACCAGGAAACAAAACAAACAAACAAACAAAAAGAAACAAAAGAAAGAAAAAGAGGAAAGAAAAAAAGGACTTTTTCTACTTCCAGGCTGAAGGGAGAATTTCACATGTGTAATCAATGAGTGCACTCTTTGGGTCACATTTCCTGAAGTGGTATTTTTAAATAATTGGGCTCTCAACTGCTTTGATCTTACCCTGAAAAATAAAACTGTGTGGACACACATGTTAAACGTGAAAATAAGCTCTGGGAAATCTGTGACTCTGAGCTCCAGGGACTTTGCTACTGTGAAACTATGCAAATAAATCTTAAAAGCCCTGATGACTGAATCAGAATGGGTCTACTTCTACAAACACATAAAAAGGCAGCTGACATGACAACCTTTTATTTTAGAAGTTAGCTTCATGGTTTTCCAAATTGGATTGTTAACGGAAATAAATTATTTGGAATGTAACTTAGAAAGAGAAAAAGACTGGTGTACTTGGCTCAATGAATACATTTATTTTTTGAATGTGGCAGATGTTTTTTGAAAAAAGGTGAAATGAACATACATCTGAAAAAATTAACACTACATTTTCCCAAACCTTATGCTTTCTAAAATACAACTTTGACAAATATAATGCTATAAAATTCTTGTATTTGGTTTCACTCAGGGCCATTCATTTCCCTCTTGATGTTTTGAATAGAATCTGACATTATATACTTCTGTTTAAAAAATTAGGTTTAGGGAGTTCCCTGGCGGTGGTTAGGACTCGGTGCTTTCACTGCTGTGGCACCAGGTTCAATCCCTGGTCTGGGAACTGAGATCCTGCAAGCCACGCGGCACAGCCATAAAAAAGAGGGAAAGAGAGAATATTACTAAAAAATTAAGTTTAACAGAAATTGTTAAAATATAAAAGTTATATGTACAAAATTTATATGTAAACTTCACTACTTAATATATCTAAATAATATATTGCTATACATGATATTTATATTTATAAAGCCATTTTAAAAAGATACACAGTTTTTTTTTTAAGGCTTTAAACCTAGGAGCACTTCAACCCTATTAAATTTCCCATGGAGTTAAACATTTATAAGTGTGCTTTAAGAAGTCTCTAAGATTTTAAACATGATGAAAAGCATGTACATATAAAACATATGTAAATATGAACATCTATCCTTACACAGATAGAACATCTATACATAAATGTATTCTCACATGTATACTATTTTTAAGTAGTATTTTAAACACAAGACTATCACTTGCAGCTCAGATAGACAAAACTCCATGAAGATAATGGTTGTAATAATGAGTTTGATGATGTGTACTGCATGGAAAAATGTTGGAAAAGTAAGGCATGAGGAGGAAAAATAAAATATAGGATGGTCTCCATTCATAAACATGTTAGAAATTCTTAAAATAAGAGTAAAATAAAAATAGTCTTTAACTGATTCATTGAATGAGTAATATCTATATTTCAGTACTAGACATAAATTTTAAACAATTTTTCTCAACTTTAAAATAGTGATAGCTTACCCTTTATTTTTATTTTTAATTCCATTAATATATATCTAAGAGATGTGTAATTTTTTTCTCACATGAAGATTTTGTGATATTTAATCATACTAATTCATCCTAAATTAAATGAAAGGGAGTCCTCTAATACAAGACTATGATAGCTTATATTAGACCAACATTCTTTCTGAAAACAATAAAGGCTATAAAACAAAAATAAAGGCAGCCAGAATTTGTGGAGCCAAGATCATAGATAAAGGAGAAGGAATGAGGAAAGCCAAGTGTTTCCTGCCACTTTTTCACCTAATATTTTTTCACATTTGCCAGTTCACACAGCAAGGCACTGAGGCCAAAGCAGTAAGCTGTGGTGAAGAGTTTTTAGCAATTTCAGAGGGATGAAGAAAACAGAAACTGGATTCCAGTACCATCAATGCAAAAAGGACTTACAGACACCTGATCACAGAGAAAGGGGAATCATGATAAACTGAACTCAGGATTCCATGCAATTATTGCCCTAAAGACATTTGGCAAATCTTAAATTGCACACTGAGTAAAAGGATGAAAAACAAAAGAGAAGAAAGTTGATAAGAGGGTAAAGAGCTTAAGAAAGCTTTTGAAAATCACATTAGGAAGATAAAAATTGGAGTTGAGATTCTTCCAAGAAAGAGAGGCTCCTCTAAATACCTCCAGTGAAATCCCAGAAGAGTTACCCTAGCAGTAGATGAAAACTGGAGATAGCCCACTATTCTGTAAGACTAAATGTCATCCTTATACCTCAATCCCTGTATGGAATAGGTTGATTTACCCTTACCTTAACTGTCAACTTAAAGAAAACTAAATCCTCTTTAGTGGAGATTACTTCTGCACCTTTTCATACTAAATATTCAGCATTCAATCAAAAGTTCCAAGCATGTAAGAGGACAGGGCCAAATGACCAAACACCAGGTGGAAAAACAAAACACAGATAATAGTAACAGATTTATAGGTGATCCAGATACTGGTGCCACCAGAAACAGACTTTAAAATAACTATTATTAAGGCATTCAAGAATTATCTGGCTGTTATACCCTGAGAAAACCATAATTCTAAAAGAGTCATGTACCACAATGTTCATTGCAGCTCTATTTACAGTAGCCAGGACATGGAAGCAACCTAAGTATCCATCAACAGATGAATGGATAAAAAAGATGTGGCACATATATACAATGCAATATTACTCAGCCATTAAAAGAAATGAAATTGAGTTACTTTTACTGAGGTGGATGGACATAGAGACTGTCATACAGAGTGAAGTAAGTCAGAAAGAGAAAAACAAATACCGTATGCTAATACATATATATATGGAATCTAAAAAGAAAAAAAAAATAGTTCTGAAGAACCTAGGGGCAGGACAGGAATAAAGACGCAGACATAGAGAATGGAATTGAGGACACGGGGAGGGGGAAGGGTAAGCTGGGACAAAGTGAGAGAATGTCATGGACATATATACACTACCAACTGTAAAATAGATAGCTAGTGGAAAGCAGCTTCATAGCACAGGGAGATTAGCTCAGTGCTTTGTGTCCACCTAGAGGGGTGGGATAGGGAAGGTGGGAGGGAGACGCAAGAGGGAGGAGGTATGGGGATATATGTTTATGTACAGCTGATTCACTTTGCTATAAAGCAGAAACTAACACACCATTGTAAAGCAATTATACTCCAATAAAGGTGTTAAAAATAAATAAATAAATAAAAATCCCAAACCTTAAAAAAAAAAAAAATTAAATGGCTGAAAAATACCATCCGAATTAAGAATTCAACAGTTGAGTTTAATAATAAATAATACTCAAAGAAAGGATTGGTTAAGACTTAAAGATACCTATGTAGAAAATATCCAGAATGAAATATACAGGGAAAAAATTATGGAAGATACAAAACTGAATATGAATTATATGGGATGTGTTTAAGTAAAAATAAACAAAGATGTATACACCAGCAATTAGAATTCTTAGGACAGGAGCAGAAATAGAACAGGAGGATCAACACTTGAAGAGATGCTAGCTGAGATATTTCTAAAGCAACAGAAAGACAAGACAGATTCAAGAAGCTCTACTACGTCAAGGAAAAAAAAAATTAAAAAATAAGTCCTCATCCAGTTACATCATATTAAAGCTCCTGAAAATGAGACATGAAAAGGAAGCCTTAAAAGCAGATGTAGAAAAAAATACATTATCTCTAAACAAGCAACAATAAAAGTCTTTACAACTGCAATGGTAGCTTGTTTAAAAAAAAATTCACAGCAAGTACTGTTTGTATTTCATGCTATATTCAACATTGTAATGGAAGACCTAGCAATGTAGTAAGGTAAATCAAAAATATAAAGAGTTACATGGATTGCAAAAGGGAAAATAAAACTAGCATTAGTTGCAGATATGATGATATATCTAGAAAATTCCAAATAGTCTATACATAAACTATTGGAATTAATAAATGAATTTATCAAGTCATTGAATCCAAGGTCAAAATATGAAAAATATATTGTATTTCTACACACTAGCAAAGAAGAAAAATTAGAACAAAAATATTCAAATATTATTTCTAATATCAGAAAAAAACAAATAACCATTAATAAATCAAACAAGTGATATGTAAGACCTATATACAGAAAACTACAAAATCTCACTGAAAGAAAGTATTTATAACTATAAATGTAGGAACATATGTCATTCATGGATTGGAAGATTCAATATTGTAACATTTAATTCTGTTCAAATAGTCTACAGATGCAATATAATACCAATCAAAAGCTCAGATTTTTTTTTTTAATTGACAAGATGATTCTAAAATTCCTACAGAAAAGCCAAGGATTTAGAATAGCCAAGGCAATACTGAAGAAGAGCAAAACTAGAATACTTATGCTACCAAATAGAGAGGCTTACTATAAAGCTATAAAAACTAAAACACTGTGGTCTTGGAACAGGGTTAAGAAATAGATCAAAGGAACAGAATACAGTGAGAAATATATTAATATCAAAGTGGTCACTTAAGTTATGACAATAGTGTCACTGCAGTACAGCATAGAAGGGATGATCTTTTCAATAAATGGTGCTAGGTCAACTAGATAGTAACTCTACAAAAATTAAAATGGACCCTGACCTCATATGACACACACAAATCAATACCAGAAGGATTTGTAAACCTAAATATGAAAGACAAAATAAAACTTCTAAAAGCTAACAAAGGAGAACATCTTCTTGATCGTAGGTAGAAAAATATTTCTTCCATGAAACTCCAAAATAGCTAATCCTAAAATAAAAAATAAAAAATTGAGCTACATTAAAATTAAGAACCTCTGTTTATCAAACAAATATACCATATCAGGGTGAAAAAGTAAGCCACAGAGGAGATTTGCAAGACATGTATCTGACAAATAATTAATATATGGCATAAAAAATTCTTAGAAATCAATCTTAAACAAATAACCTAGTTTAAAAAATAAGAAAAGAATGGGTAGAGAACCCTGAGCCCTATGACAGAATGCAAAACATATCTCATCTAAAATCCAAAGCACAAGTATAAAGGTGACAATATCATAAGAGCAACTAATCAACATCTGGCAAGAAAACTGATCAGGGCTCAATGTAGCAAGTAAAATTGAACATGGATTTTAAAAGATGAATGGGAGGCAAAGAATATGGAAAAGGATGTTCCAAGGAGGGGAATAATCATGTAGAAAATTAGGAAGCAATAAGCTGTCATGAAAGGCCCACAGAATGGCAGTAAGTAACACTGCAGGGTCAAGTGACAGGAGGGAGGTGGAAGGAGATAAAGCACAAAGGTGAGGATGCAGCGGGAGCCACCTTTAACAGGAGGAGCCTCATATACGCCATGCTTGTTGACCTGGACTCTATCTGGTACATCATCAGGAACCCGAATGTAATAGGACCTGTACAAAAGTGTCCTGAGAATTCAGTGGTTTGCCTGGTACCAGCATGGAAGGTCTATCAGGTGCTCTGTTTGGACTCAAGTACCAGCATTGCCTACTTCACATCCTAGTATAAATTATTTAACCTCTTTGTTCTTCACCCATGAAAGGAGGCAACAGAGGTACCTACCTGAGAGAGCTGTTGTGAATATAAATATTAATACATATAAAGAGCTTAGCACACAGCCTGGCACATACCAGCCAATAAATGCTAGATAGTATTAATGTCATGAACAAATTTAGTTCTCCTTCCCAGTAGAGAAGCGACGTGATATGAGTCTGGGAATGGAAGACCCCTGAATATGATCTGTACTGAGAGTTATTAATCAGTTGGGTGACTTTGCACTTTTGGACTTTCTCAATTTCCAACTGCTCTTTAGTAAAAAGACCACATGGTCACTAACCCGAGATTCTTTTCTGTTTTTAAGTAACTGCTCCCAAATTTCAGCAGGCTTGAGTATGACTATGTACTGTGACTCAGATACTGATTTTTTCTCATGATTATGGATTTTCCAGTAGCACATATTGGATTGATATTTAGCCAAATGGCAATGTTTTTGCATTTTCACATTTATTTACTTATTTAAAATATTTGTTTGACTTCTTAGGGGGAAAATTGATAGGTGATGATTAATAAGACATTAATACAGCCCAAAGGAAAGAAAATGTACACTTACTGATTTTTCTGCTTTTAAAGCTTCGAGATTAATTATTGAGTAGCTAATAATTATGCAAAAATAGTTATGAGGCTTTCTTCATTTCTAAATTCTAAAGGCTTTCTAAAGGAATATTACTGGGAGATGCTCATCATATCAGTACTGGTGTGCCGAGGGGTGGGAGGAGGGTAGGTACGGGTCCAGGTAGCAGGGATCCGCCCTGTCTGCAGCAGAGGCTGCCCTGGTGAAAGAGCACATTATCCCTGATATTATTTACACGGTCTCTGCCAGCACACGGTGTCATAAAAAAAGCACACTGCCTTTTAGTCAGACTTATTGTTGTTTTCAAATTCCCAAGAGACAATGAACTTCCTTATTACCTGCACCCAAGCAGCCTCCACTGCCCCTGTTCTATATGCCTTTGCTTATCAGCACAGGAAATCAAGTATTTTATTATGGGAAAAATCCTAAGTGGAAAAAGCAGGAGGCAAATTGTTATACATAATTTCAAATATGATCTCAACTATTTTACATGCGAACATTCTATTTCAGCGATCTAATATTGGGTGTTCAGAGATCTCTCACACACACACACACACACACACACACACACACACACACAGTTGTGTGCACATGTACTTCTCTATCCATCTATTTATATCTTAGAGGGAAGAAAATTTCTAAAGTTTATTTTCTTAACCCCTTCCTGTATTTTCCCCCATATTTTCTATAAGGAATAGGTATACTCTGATAATAAGAAAAAATAAACCTTTATTCTATGCAATCATTGAACTAGTAATCTGCCTCTGCCAGCAAATATTTTGAAGGCATTTCAACTACATCAAAACTTTTCTACTTTGAAACTTCAGGAAATATATATATAACACTCTGATACACAGAGTAAAAAGGTGGGAAAAAAATCCAGCCCCTTTGTAATACATAGGTCACTCACATAATGTCCATACACCTTCAACCTCTTATCTATACAACTCCCAGAAATCTTTTAGCACATCCCCCAAATATTAGACTCTAAACCACTTGAAGTGTTTATTTTTCTACTTGTATGACCTAACAGATTGTCTTGAACATAGCAGGGATTCAATAAAGACATATAAACTATATATAATATAGTATGTAGTTGAGACTTTTTATACAGAAATAAATTTTATTGACTTAAAATATTAAGACATTTTTAAATAGCTTTAAGACCTACCCCCTAAATCATCTTCTTTAGGGCACAGAATTAAGTAGTTATAGTTTTCTATTCCTGCAGGAAATTGAAGGTATATTCTCATTTCAAGAAGACGTCGTCAGCTCCAGGCCATTATCAGTCTGTTGGTGAGCATTATCCCAACATATGTTACAAACTGTTTTATATTTCCCTCTACATTTTAGCTAACCAACAAAATGTTAATATATCCAGGATCGGATGTAATGGTATTACTCAGAAACATTTCATGACCTCTCACTGTCCATACCCACAAAGCTGGACTGAAGGACCTTCACAATTTGATCTCAACACACACCCCCCACTGCCTTCCTTTTTACAGCCCCACTCTACTCCCCCCACATTCCCTGTTGTCTAAAATGTCAAGCTCTCCACAGTACATCTCCTACTCCTCAACATGTATGACCCAAGGTGACCTCTGAAGAAAGTGAGGTCCCAAAGGCACCCTCCCAGTTCTTGTTTTTCCCCTCACCTGACCAGCACATGGGGTTGCTTAACACTTGCCTTTGGGAGACTCTGTTTCTCAGCAGGTTATATAACCTCCTGCCTTATCAGGTCCCGGGTCATCATCCAGACAGTCTTCTTATCTCACATGTTTTTTTTTACCTACTTCGTTGTATCTGAGGCTTATCCAGGTACTTCCTAGGCCGCCTCTCACCTAAGAGCTCAGGACCAGAACTATTTCCAAGTCCAGCCACGCTGGATGTAGATTCTAATCTGAACCCTAATCTCTATTTAGACACATGTTGCTCTTGGTGGCTGCCATCACCAGTCGACTATCTCAGGGCTCTGGTGAAAATGATAACTTAAAAGCCTCTGTGCCTTGGTCTCTGCCTGCTTTCTGATTCCAACTCTCTCATGACTCTGAGGCCAACCTCAAAGGACAATGCCATAATCCTAGTTGCTCAGGCCAAAAATTTTGGGGTCATCTTATATTATTCAACTTATTTCATACCCCACATTTTACTGCCTTCAAAATAGATCCAAAATCTGACCAGCACTGCTACCATCCTGGTGATCTAAGACAATATCATCTCACATTTGAATTATTGTAATAGCCTCTGCTATGCTTATTCTTAAGCCCCTATAGTCAATTTTCAATACTGCAGCCAGATGTGTCCTTTTAAAATAAAGCATATTTCAAATTGATCATGTCTCTCTTTTGCCCAAAATTCTCCAGTGGCTCCCCATTTTACATGGAGCATAAGCCAATGTCTTTGTGATGGTCCATGAGGACCTCCATGATACCTCTCTGAACTCACCTAACTCATCTCCCCTTTGCTTTCTTGGGTCCAGGAACTGGCATCCATACTGTTCCTCTAACAAACAAGAAGGCATGTCCCTGCCCTAAAGTTTACCCTATGTCTAGTCTGCTCTGCCCTCAAAGAGATGCAGGGCTCATTCCTTCTTACCTCAAATCTTGACTCCAATGTCACCTTCTTGATGAGGCCTCTTCTGAACAACCAATTTAAAATCGCAAACTAACCCCTGCCACCGCTCTTAATCAGCACTCCTTACCCAGCCATATTTGTGTTTTGTTTTTTTCCATAGCACTCCTAATTTATTACGCTTATTAAAATCTAAATCTCCCTATTTGTCAGTAAGCTCCATTCAAAGATAGGGTTTCTTTGGTACTTTATTCTCTTCCGTATCCTCAGAATTTAGAACTCTACTTGACACACAGCAGACATTAAATAAATATTTGCTGAATGAATGAGTAGCTTGCCATACTTGTCACCTGTTAAGACTGGCCAAAGGCTGGCTGACCCAGTCATAGTTGAACCAAGAAGAGGCCAGAGGACAACCTCATTGACTGCCCTTCTCTTACTTCTTTGAATGTCTCCTTTATTTGAAACTCAGAGAACCCGTTTCTGTTCAGGACATCCTGATTTAGTCTGCATTCTAGGTGCTACATCTCATCTACGTATCATAACCTTCTGTCATTTCCAGTAGGTCACTTCTGACTTCTAATAGTAACCCCACAATGGCTTTGTACCTGACCCATTTACAAACCAGTGCTTCCACATCCCCACCAACTGGTCTCCATCCCAGACCCTCTCAACCAGGTCTTCTAAAACCTCCATTTGGGAATATGCAGCTATTAATAGTTTCCAGTTATGACCCTTTTAGATCATTACCACTGACTTAGTCACACCTATCACAAGAAAGCAGATTATTCATCAGTAAAGTATGGATAATAAAAGTACCTATTTCACAGGAAGGTATGAAGGTCAGTTTAAAGTACTGCATGCAAAATACTGACCAGTACATGACACATAAGTGCTCAATAAATTACGTGTTCCTGTTACTAGATAACATAAGATAAATCTTTTACTCAAAATCAGATGCTAGTTCCAGTCCTGATAATAAAAGCAACGTTTTTCAAGATAATTTGAAGAGCGACTAGTTAAAAGACATGAATGATTGATATAAAAGTATATGCCACATGATGAATCTGTGGCAACTACAGGAGAATAGGCAGAATCCTTGGAATACAAACATCCGTCTGGTGTGAGAGCCACCCTCATCTCAAAAGGGTCCCCATAGCAACCCCCCATTACATTTCACATCTCATTAGGAGGACAGGTAAGCAAAAGAAAGTTATATCCCTTTATTCTCATGGAAGTTAACATTTGATAAGATACTTCAATGTGTACCTGAGGTCCTAAGCTTATCATCCCATTCAGCTGCAAACTACATTTTATGTATAACATTTTAAACAAAGATGCCTACAGAGTTCTCTTCATCCGTGTTCCTTCCGCTTCCTATTAGAATACTACTTGCCCCGTTCTCCTGTGCAGGGTTATTTTTCTGGCTTGGCTCTAAAGGCATCTGAGTTTGCAAAACTGCTAAATTCTATCCCTATGAACTTTAAGTATTATTTAGACATTAGGAAAACTGAATGTTTTATGATCATAATGTTTTATGATTAGCTTTGCCATTCCAACACACTACTAAAGGTGTATTATCAGAAAAATATTACACACTTCAATAAATAAATAAGTTTTTAAAAATTTAATCCTATGACAGGAAGGAAAATGAGTAAACAAATTATCATAAAAAATAAACTGTCTATTTCAGAGAACCCAGAATACAAAGAACTAAATTTTGTCCCATGGTCAATAACAGGCTCTCTCAAAGTTCAAGAGAAAGATTGTACACACCACATGCAGTCCCTATAGGAATTGCTTCTCACAGCTTATTTTGGAAAAAGAAAAGAAAAAGAATTAAAGAGTACCAAAGGGTAAAAACTGAGAACAGAAAATGGTCTTAAAAACATTTCCCTTAATCAGATAAATCATGCTCACTCTGAAATAATTCAAATTCAATAATAATAATTCAAATCGGTTAAAAATGAAAATCATGGGCGATTTAAGACTTTACCTGATAAGACATAGCCTGGTAAAGCATCTGAAACTCATAAATCACACATGACTTTAGTATACAAACCAAGCTGGAGGTCTTATATAACAATTTTTTTTATTTTTTCATACACCAGATTTTTTGCTTCCACAGAGCAGAAAAACAGCCACTCTATCAGGAAAGCAAAGTCTTTTAATCTAAGACTAATTATGGTAGACCTTAAATAATATACCTAATATTACTTTTTGAATTACATCAGAATATTTAGTAAGTAATAATAGTTCATAAACTCAGAGTTACTTAAACCAACTTTTGACCCGAAATGGCAGGTCTATAATAAATATGAACTTTAAAAACTTACAAAAACTTGCTCTTCTTTTTTATAAATATGGAACCCTTGTATAATGTCTTTATTTAAAAATCTAATAAAATTATCACTTTTAAAATTCAAGATGAAAATGGAATGACTACCTTTTTTCCTCTTGGTCTACAGAATGTTCCCCTACCTCCACCTTAGCTTTTCACCAGAACTCTGTATCTTTTCAGATCTTTGGATCTTTATGTAAGAAAGCAGGTTTATAATTTTTTCTTCAACTCTGAATACCTGTCCATAAAAGAGATGCCTTTTCTGCACATCCAGAGTGTAAAATTCATACATCTAAGCTGTCTTCACAGTGGGTCTTATTTTCAAATATACAAACTTATGTTGAATCAAAATTTTCCCATTTTGAACTTTCTAAGCAGTAATACTGGGAAAATGCTATGTAGATTGCTAATGCAGTGTACATAATCACCACGATACTTCAGAAATGGGTTTGAGTCATTTCAACAACAGCTAATAACCCTGGCTGGCATTCCTGGTAAGATGCTGTCTTGTTACATACTGGACTTGGTCATTCATTGCTCTCACTTTTAAAGAAGAAATGCCAAATCACAGTGATGCAAAAATACAGGCTGATAAAACAAATACTGTGTATTAATGCATGTATGTGGAATCTAGAAAAAATGGTATAGATTATCTTATTTGTAAAGCAGAAATAGAGACACATGTAGAGAACAAATGTATGGATACCAAGGGGGAAGCGGGGGTGTGAGAGGAGTTGGGAGATTGGGATTGACACATATATGCTATTGATACTACGTATAAAACAGACAACTAATGAGAACATACCACATAGCACAGGTAACTCTACTTAATACACTGTAGGGACCTAAATCGGATGGAAATCCAAAAAAGAGCGGATATATGTATATGTATAGCTGATTCATTTTGCTGTACAGTAGAAACTAACAACATTGTAAAGCAACTACACTCCAATAAAAATTAATTTTAAAAATACAGGCTGATGGATTCTTTGACAAAATAAAGGTCTGGAGTAATGTAGTAAGAGGAAAAGTAGAAGAAGGAGAAGAAGGGGTCGCCATCATCTCAACACCACACGCAGGGTATTAAACATGTGGAGGTGTCATGGTAGATAGGTCAGCCAATTCATTCCACTCTCTCAAGGATCCTATGGAGTATTAGCATCTCCGTTTTACAGATGAGAAAACTAAAGCTCAGAGAGTTTGTAGTATAATGTCTAGTGCAAACAGCTGTTTGAGTTGGGATTCAACCCAGCCTTAACTGACTCTGAGATTCAGAGCCTTCATGTCATTCCAAGAAGTCTCTTTGAAAAAGAGCATTATTTGAAATTGGCAATTAAAAGAGGCTGCAGCTTTCTGTGTAACTGTGTTAAAGTAACTGTGTTAAAGTAACTGTGTTAAAATCATCAGGGTTATTGTTAGTAGTGGAGGATAGGAGTAGAGAACCAGGAGTTTGGCATATAGAGAGTATTCCCATGCAGACACAGTGAGAGTTAACATTGTAAAGTCAGTACAATTTTAAAAAGATTTTTAACAAGATCTCTTGCTCTCTTTCTCTCTCTGTCTCTTTCTCTCTCTGTCTCTGTCTCTCTCTGTCTCTCTCTCTCTCTCTCTCTGTCTCTCTCTCTCACACACACACACACACACACGTATATACACACACACATAAAATGCATTTTATTCAAAGAAAAGCTGTTCAAATTAATGTCACAGGATACTAATGTCATTAAATCTTACTAAGTAAAAGCTATTTTTTGGAAGAAACTAATTTTGACTCAAATTTAAACAAAGAAATATTCTTTGTGTTGGAATGGGAGGGTGCAGAGAGGAAATTCTTAATAAAAATTGGGAATATCAGGAGAGAGATAACCCTAGTCTAATAAAGGCACTGACAAACACATAAATATCACTTAGCTGGGCAGGATATGGCTGCAAAGTAATAGTGATGAAAGTGACACACTATGACACAATTATTATTATTCATATAATGAACTAATTCAGTATAACATATTGAAATAATCTTGAGGTGGTAAGTGCTATTAGAGATTTGGATAAGAACATTCGATTTAAAAAACCCTAAAATGCTTTGCTTCATGTCTTTCATTAAACAAGTGAAGATACCTGTGGTGTACAATGACTTGTTCAATCCATAACTAGTTAGCTATCAAGCCTCTAGTCCAGTGCTACTTTTATAACACCCATCAAATCCCAGAAGCCCCCATCATTAGTCCACCTTCCCTTTTGTGGCAATGGGCCACCTGGTAGTAAATGTTTCTCTGTATTACTAAGAATTCTGAGGCTGTAACAGACACACCTAGGAACAGTGACTCAGGGAGCAACCAAGATCTGAACTCAGGAGATGCAGGACAGAGCACCTCAGGAATCACTTCTGCCCTAATTCTCACTAGACTTTTGCTTATGTATCTTCTCGACCCCATATTTCACAAGAGTAAGAGTCACATCTTATGGAAGATGCTAGCCTAGAATTAGGAAACAGAGAGGCCAACAGCATTCTGGTTAAACATTTACATATTCAAGACTACCAGAAATCGTTACTTTAGGGATATTTATCACTGAGTGGACAGAAGAAAAATGACTTTAGTGAAAGATGACTTTTTAAAGTAATTAGAGGGGACATTTTCATAACACAGAGTAGAAGTAATTAGGAATAAATGCATATATCATCTTGGGAACACCTCTTGACAGACAGATAATTACCTGGGAAAAGTCTTGCTAGATGCTATCAGACTTTATAAAGTTGAACCAAATTTAATTATGTCAACCACACAGTGAAAAATAGAAGGAAGTTAGGAAAGAGCCAGTAAATAAAAATAAGACCATTTTAGGGCACAGGGTATTACCTGTAATTAGATTTTCCCAAAGGAAAATTGTCAAATAGCCAAATAAGCAAATATACAAAAGAAAAAAAAAAAAGAAATGGAAACAAAAGAAGAAAAAAAAAATCTCTCTGAATAACCTGTGACAACTGACATAAATGAAATGAACAAATACAAACAAATCTATGGATTTTTGAAATACTATAAAGATTATATTCTGCTTATAAAAACAGAATGATTCAGAGATAATAAAACTAATGCATATAAATTAATGAAATTCAAAAACAAAGTATTTTCAGTGGTTATGATCAGACTTCAAATGATTGGACCTCTAAGAAAACTGCTTTTGGCTCCTTTCTATTATTTTAAGATTTTTTTTTTCCATTATATGACATTTATTTTCATAAGCACCTTATCTTAATTGCAAACAGAGCAGTGAAAACGAATTTAAGTTCTTCTCTGAGATCATTTCCTGGATTCTGCTTTGCTGGTTCCTAGCTCTACTTGTTATGGCCTCATAGCTCCACAGAGTTTCGTAATGTTGATTAACAAAATAATTTCACAGAGGCAAAAAACTTTATTCTATTCACTAAAATAAACATTATTCAAATACTTTATGAAAAAAAAGATCATCCTCTTCATACATTTCATCCTGTCATGACAATTCATTGAGAGTTACCAATAAAGAGAATTTGTCCTCTGAAAATAGTTCAGAAAAAAGAAGTTTATCATAATAACTAACAGGCTTGATTCTGAAGGTTTACAAGAGACTAACTTACCTGCTGAATAAATGATAGTCATGAAAAGCAGGCAGAATATTTAAAAGGCAATGTGTTTCAACAAGCTGGTATTTCATAATAATATTTGCTCTTCTTATTTTAACATTTTTCACAGGACCTTGTTCAGTTATGGGCTAAATAGTCTAAAATTTTGTAAAAATGTGATCAATAACTTTTTCTTCTCTGGAGTATTGGATCCTTCAAAAATCTTTAAACTAACATAGTGACATATGAAGAAATTTCCAAAATATTCGCAAAATATACATCCCATGCATTTATAGCCCATTTAACCTCAATATTTATTGCATCTGATTAGAAACAAACACATTCTCCAATGCTTTCGGGAAAAAAAAAAGGAAAGAAAACCACTAAGTAATCTATTATGATTTATATTCAATTTCAATATACTCAACTTATAAAGTTCAAATAATTCTCTTTCTTTGAATTCAGCTTGGATATGTATATACAAGGTAATATACATACCTTGGGTATGTATAAAGGTAGAATTCTTTCTTATTTTATGCCACTTAGATTTGGTGAAAGAGAAGCAAAGCATTACATTATTGTTTTACAGTTTGGACTTTGAGTTCCTCAGCTTGTTAATTCAAGTAGGAATTCTAAGCAGACGATGACCAGGCAGAGGATATTACTTTTAGAGGCTCACTAAATAAATAGCTGCCACATTAGAAAGAAAAATACATCAGATGGTCATGACTAATGTTCAGTTTCCAGTAAGTGCTAGCCCAAGAGCTCATGCTAGCTCCTGAATTTCATTTTGTGCCACAGAAATGCAATGCCCCGTAGGAGATTAGCTGTGGTGCAGGCTAATGAACTCATAACTACTAAGTTTACCATAATAACAAATATTAAGCTTCACTGATGTATTTTTCAATTTTCAGTTAACACTGTAGTTCAAAAACATATTGTCTCCCCAAGAAGAAATTCACAAATGTTCGTACTTGATATTTGTTGTTTTACCTTTACAAGGACTCATATATTTTCTTGACTTCTGTTGTTTCACAAAATACAATTGTATACTTTGTTCTCAGAGCACAGGATAGTCCAGTTTTAAAAATCCTCATGGTTCAATTCAGAAAATTGAACTGACAGTTCAATTCATTCAATGAAAGTTTGGACACCTACCGTGTACCTGATTCTATAGCTAATGTTTAATAACTGGAATAGATTAGTGCTCCCTTGATGTAACCCTGCTAAAGGAGTTAATATGGTTACAAGGTCAGGTTATTTGAGTTTAAAAGGTCCAGGGAAAAAAAAAATCACCTTACTTTTGCAAAGCCTGAGTTTGACAGTAGCCTTGGAACACTGTGTCTTCCTAATGTGAACGGGAGGCTCTTAGTTGCCTGTCTTCTAAACTACCATGTCCCTGTGGGTTTCAAGGGTCTAATATGTCTGTACTTCATAAAAGCATGCTTTCCCAAGCATCTCTGTGTCTTGTTGACATGAAAGAAAGCAATGCCGTGTATGTGTGCATCGCAAGGCCCCTTTTAGGTCTAAATTTCTATACTGTATAGTATCCATAACTAAGAAATAGACACTTCATAGTTAACAATCATAACTTTTTGATCATATACTTTAAAACTCAATAAACAGCCTGGGAAATTTTGTTGTAGTTTCCAAAGCATCCATCATGGTGGTGAGTACATAGAAAACTCCCAAGAAGCTTTATTAGATTGATTAAAAGAACATTTCTACAGTTTTATCTGAGCTTTAAAATAGAATTTCTGAGATTTATAAACCAATATAAATATTTAAGAGAGAGTACAGAGGCCCTAAAATGCTAAGCACCTCAGGACTTTACTTTAGAATTTTACATTATCAAGCCTGATTTTTCACCATTTTCACACAACTTAGGAAATAAGTAAGAAAATCTATGCTTTATTTAATAGGATAAACTATATCCAGAACAAGAATTAGGGCTCAGTCCTGTTAAGAACAAAGAAAAATTCACCAGATTTGCCAACCACATATTTCCTTTCAGAGATTAAGGAAAATGTAAGTGATTTAGGCTATGAATACATCAAATCATCTCTTTTCCGGTCCATACACCTCAGCCTTCATGGGTGAAGATCTCTCATGTACGTGATGAAGAGAAGGAAATCTCCACCTGTAGTAGGAACCCAACACCACTCTCTCAGATATTTACAAGGTATGGGAAGTTACAACCTTTCTACGTATCCAAATATATATTTCCTGAAATAGGCATGGTCTATACATATAGAGACTCTTCCATTAACATATATGTCTGTTATACTACTCTGGTGATTTTCCACATTTCAAATTTTTCATTTATAAATAGAAATATTACCTTTCTTGCTTCTTTTATCATCTTCCGAATGGTTTCCTTAATTGTAAATAGTTGTGCTCTTGGTGGATGAAAGAGGAGGTCAATTTGGGTACCCGTTACGAGTCCAGGCATCACATATGGCCAGCCCAATTCAAGATTTGGAGCTTCCACATCAGACTCAACGGGCCAGTAAGTCCCTGAAGATGAGGTATCATCGCAGGAATTATCAGTACCATATGCTGTGCTTTGTGCCACTTTTTGAACATTTTTCAAAATATAATTAATTTCTTCCTCGGCTAGAAAGTCTGACACTCGTTCCTTGGCAAGAAATTCTTGGTATGCATCTAACCCCTGTTCAATCAGTGTGTCCACAGCTACTCGATACCATTCCTTGTAGTGAGGTTCAATGTAATTGTCTAATTTACATTCGTCATTCAAGGAGGAAAGCATTGATGAGTTCTCCATGCTTGCAAACCTTTGACAATGGCACTTTCAAATGCCCATTCGTGCAGGGATGAGAGGTATCTGGGTATTTAAAAAGAAGGAAATCAAGATCAGTTAGAATTCTGTAATCAAATGTTTCATAATCCATGTCAACTGTTATTTTTACATTTACTCATAAAAATGAGTACCAGTAGCTCAATATGACATACATTTCATATCCAAAGTGGCAATAATAATACCATAATTCACATATCTATCACAAATAAGCTAAACAGAATCCCATTCACAGACTGCTAGCTGATATTCCTTTTCCAGGTTACCTCTAACTTTAGTTTCTCATCTAAGGAAATACATCTTCCTTTTCTGATATCCAGAAAGTCCACCCTCCTTACCTTTAATCTGGGATTACACATGGTGTGATCAGTTTCTTTTTGGTTTTAAAATATTCTAAAATAGAATTAGAAGAAAACCAATGCCTGGCCAGCCATTTATATAAATCTTACTGATTACTTGTGATACATATATCCTGATGAAATATAAAAAGCACAGAACACTTGTTTTCCAGGAACTTATTAATTAGATGAAGAGGCAAAAAGTACACACAAAACTGTTTGTTACCCACTTTGAACAAAGACATATATTGCTAAGGGCCAAAATGAGTACTGTCTGTAGTCAATGCTTTCAGAATAAAAGCAAGTAGAGATCAATATGGAGTAAAAGAGTTACGGATAGCCTTGCACAGGAGGGGGGCTTCAGGTGAACCTGGGGCAATGAGTAAGAATATCATCAGGTGGAAAGAAGGAATATTTTCATCCCACATAAAAATGTAAAGCATAAGAAAAGCACAGAACAGGTATGCACTTGGTGCATTCAGGAGTTAATTTAAAAAAATAAATAAATAAATAAAAACCTTGGTCTGCTGGAAATTAGGATCGTTGTATTAGGGGTAGGAGATAAAGTTGAATAGACAAAATGGAGCCAGGTGTGGAGGGCCACTGGAGACTGTTGTGATTCAGCAAAACTTGTGTTTAAAACAATTAGTCTGGCAGTATCAGGGGAGTGGAGGAGAGACAAGTAGCTAGGAGAGTCTTTCAGAGTTCAAAGTCTCAGTGAGGACGTGACAAGAATATTCAAGTGATGGTTCAAAGCATGAACTCCTGAAATTTGATGACTTGACAACATACAGGTGATAAAAAACTTCAGGACATCAAAGACAATTCAGATTTCTCATAGGAATTAAAATCTGCCTATCTGAGCTCATGCCCCATCCCTCATGCCCACAAAATGTTATCTGTTCCATAATTCCCTGCATGAGATACTGGACTGGACCTTATCTCAATCAAATAAGGGACTTTCTAGGCTTTTGAAATCAGGATCTTCATTGTGTGGATTCAAACAAAGTACAACCCTATGATGTGCTACAAGCACAAAAGGGCTTATTTGACCAAAAACATCTTTGTCAGTGGCCGTGCCCTAGTTTACAATTTTCCACTTCACTCAGACTTTTTGGTCTCAGGTTTACCAAAAATTGAATCTGATTTGGGAGGGTAACCCAGGAAGCCATTACCATTTATTAACTCCTTACCTGAAAATATGTAACAAGAGTCACTACTCATAGACAGAAGTCGTGAAGGAATGGACAATAAATAGGGTCATAAGTTCTGCTGGGGGAGAAAAGATCAGAAAAAGATCCAGCATATAGGAAGGCAGAGATGAGGAGTGAGGAAGATACAGGGTACCTTACGTTACTATTTTAGTGCAGATAAGCCTACGTCCATCCCTAGGCTCAGAGTTTTTACAGAGAAAATCTAGCAGTAATGAAAGCCTAAAGAGTAAATCTGATACAAAAATAAAAACAGAACATGTCCCTTTTGGTCTCCTAGAGGGTCCTCAGCTTGAGCCATAACTTGATCCAGGTCAAGGAGACTGAACCTGTCCCTGGGTCCCAAGACCGTCAGGCTGTGCAATGTGGCATCTGAGTTCTGGGCAATACCGTCTTCCTGCCCCACATGGTATTATGGTGGAGCTTTGGGTAACACACTCTCACTCCTCCATGCGCAGAAGGAGGAATAAATACCAAGCTGTCTGCTCATGTGAGAGATACGGTATGAAGAAGTAAAATTTGTTTCTTTTATTACCTAATTACATTTAACTTAATCTATTGACATGCACCAGGAAGCCAATGAGGAAACTTTCATAAATGTCTCAATCTTGTATAAGGTGCCATCTTCTTTCGAATGACATTTTATTTGAGTCCAGTGGTTCTCAACAGGGGAGATTTGACCCCACCCCCATCCCAAACAAGAACAATGTCTGGAGATGTTTTTAATTATAAGGATTTGTGGGGAGGGTGCTACTGGCATTCAGTGTGTAGGGGCCAGGGATGCACAGGACAGCCACCCACAGTAAGGAATTCTCTGGTCCAAAATGTCAACAGTGCCAAGGCTGAGAACTCTTCATCAAGTTGCGCACTTCCTACGCATGATATCATACTACTAATTGATGACTTTTTGGTGTTCATTACAGTTCTCTTTGGCACATAACACTCATTTTTAACAAAGAAATAAGGTTTTTATTTGCTTGAGAAGATCAATCCATTTGATGAAAGTATAGTTCCCTAAGGTTTAGTGAGGTGTGGTTCTCACTTGATAATTCCAGTCCATGAAGGGACAAATATCCAGGGATGACATGAATATCACACAGATTATCTGTAATTGTTAAAAACAGTAGGTAACTTCTGATTGTTCATAACAATCCCAAGTTTTTTGAGCACTCATTTTTAAACTTTTAAAATTTAACTTTTGAATTCCTATAACTTATGATGTTAACTGCCTATGACTTATCTGGAAATTAAAATGCAAAAAGTGCTTTAAAAAACTATATTCATTTCTTAGCTTTACCTACGCATATATATACACTCTGCAACTATAAAAAATTTATTGTTGAACTATGTGTAAGCTGAGATATCATAAAGATCGGAGGGATTAGGAAAGTAAAATAAAACTAGGAGGATAAAGTGGAAAGTTAATTATGAAGGAAAAAACAATTGAAAATGAGAAAAAAGCAAAACACTACAGGACTAATCAAATAGCAAAGCCAGAAATTATGCAGAAAAACACACCAAAGGAAAAATACAACAGCCATAAGCACTGAAGCTGAGATATGATTTATAAGGGTTAAGAAATAAATACACTTGATTTGTCCTGCTGGAGAGAGGCTATCTTTCAATGTCTAGAGATATCCATTTATTGCAAGAGGTGTTTACAAGGGATACTTATAAAGGAGCCATCTACAAACAAATTTTAATGGAGGAGAGCAAGGTAATGGCACCTACATAAACAGCTACTGCAATAAAATAGCAACAGTATTTAGTTATAGACTTAATATAATACTTTCAAAAGTTCAATTATTAAATATTGGAAGGGCTATAATTGAGGATAAAATGAATTGGGTGTACCTTTAAACATACAAAAAGTATTATTTAATTCATAACCATTAAAAACTCCTAGAAAGTATATTCTTTCAACATACAGGATAGAGTTAATAAGTAGAGAAAAATAAAATCTTGCCATGATATGAAAGCTGAGCAGAGTGCTAGGCTCGGCTGCTATTTAAGTGACTCAGTCCAGAAAAAGAGCCTTGGAAAATACATGATTCAAATCCAGGCCCCAAACCACTACACACTGCATTTGATATCAAACCTTTAGTGTGACTTGAGGGAAGTATAAATTCCAAATGTTAAATCTGTAAACACAAAAGCTATAAACAAGGTATAAAAGAATAGATTTCAGTGCATGGGCCACTCTGAAAAACAGTTTGGCAGGTTCATTTATAAAACTGCATATAAATACACAACTAACACATGAGGCAAAAATTGCACGCCTGGGGTTGATCCCAGAGAAATAAAAACTTATCTTCACACAAAAACTTGTATATGGGGCTTCCCTGGTGGCGCAGTGGTTGAGAGTCCGCCTGCCCATGCAGGGGACACGGGTTCGTGCCCCGGTCCGGAAGGGTCCCGCGTGCCGCAGAGCAGCTGGGCCCGTGGCCCATGGCCGCTGGGCCTGCGCGTCCGGAGCCGGTGCTCCGCAACGGGAGAGGCGGCGGCGGTGAGAGGCCTGCGTACCGCAAAAAAACAAACTTGTACATGAATGTTCATAGCAGCTTTATTAATAATAGCTCTAAACTGGAAACAGCTCAAATGTCCTTTGCAGGTGAATATTATACAAACCGTGGTAACCTCAGACCACGGAACATTAGTCAGCTATACAATAAACTAACTTCTGATGCCTGCAGCAACCTGGATGAACCTCACGAGGATTACGCTGGGTGAAAAAAGCCAACTCCCAAAGATTCCACACTGCATGATTTCATTTATAAAATAGTCTTGAAATGACAAAGTTATAAAAATGATCAGATTAGCGAATGCCAGGGGATAAAGAAGGGGTCGATGTGGCTATAAAAGGGCAACAAGGGGCATTTTTGTGGTGATGGAAACTTTCTGGATCTTGACAATATCCACGTCAATATACTGGGTGTGATACAGAATGACTGTTTTTGCAAGATGTAACCACTGAGGGAAACTGGGTAAAAGATAACAACGAATTCCTCTGTATTATTTCTCTCAACTTCATGTGAATCTACAATTGCCTCAAAACAAATTATACTGATGAGCAATTTCATCTGCCTTGAATAGAAAGCAAAAACAAAAACAACACATAGCTGGGAGGGTGAGAGCTTGTGTGTAGGCTCACACCACCAGGTTCAAAGCCTGCTTCCCAAATTACAGTAAGTCCCCTACATAACAAACCTTCAAGTTGTGTCGAAGATGCAAACGTGGGTTCCATCAACGTCAGGCGTGAGTGAAATTGCAGCTTGCCCTCTGATTGTGTTAGCTGGGTACATAGGCTAACTTTGTTGGACTTAACGAACAAATTGGACTGAGGAATACACTCTCGGAACAGAACTCGTTCATATGTAGAGGACTTACTGTATTGCGAAGCTCTTGGACAAGTGACCTATGTCCACAAGCCTCAGTCTGTGTTTGTTACCGAATGCAAGTTCATGTTCCTGACCCCCAGTGAGGCCAATCAAACTGAAACATCAGAGTTTGGAGCAGGGAAAGGCTTACTGCAGGGCCCAGCAAGGAGAACTGGTGGCTTGGGTGGCTCACACTCAAAAACCCCGAGCTCCCCACAGGGTTCTAGCAAAGCATTTGTAAAGGCCAGGTGAGGGAGGGACATCTCAGGGAATGTGGTCATCTGAGGCACAGTTCTCTGATTGGTTGATGGTGAGGTACCAAGGTGGTGTCACAAGGGTTAACAATGTCAATCCTTAGGCTCCAATAGGTCTAGGGACTATGTGGTCATGGTCATCAAGTAGTTAATTTCTTCTATTTGGTGGTGGTTTTTAACATCTGAAAATCTCAGGAAATATGAGATGCTATTATTGGGGGGTACTTCAGAGAGGAGCTAAAGCAGAAGATAATGGGGCAGGGGTCTGTCCCAAGAAGGCCCCATAGGGTCCTACTCAGTTACATGTTAGTGGCATTAGGTCATTCTAAGGAATAAATGAGGTAATACCCTTAAAATATTTAGCTTTTATCATAATTATTATTATACTACTATTCGTATTTTACGTTTTAACAATCTGTTAGAGTATAAACACTATAAAGATACAAAAATTGTTTGTTCACAAGAGTCTTTTAGGATTCAAAAAAAGGTAGTGTTTTCTGTCATCCCATTAACAATGTTATGCACTGTTTTGTCAACTGCAGTATTAAGCAAACAGCCAAACCTAGTCTCCATTTGTTTATGGTTTCTGATCTAAGAAAACTCATTGAAAGACTTCTGAAATAAGAAGAGGTCAGTGGGAAAATGCTCCAAGGAGAAATTACAAGCTTCTTAAATGACAGATAGTCTGAGGTTATGATTATTTCATGTGCAAGCAGCTGGCCCCAAATCAGGACTTTGACTGAAAAATACCAAACAGATCAGAGTTGCCAGTGTCTTTGAGGTCCTTTTCCCAACTTCCATCTTAGGCTGTTCCTATTCAACTATTGAATGCTGTTATGAATTCAATTGTGTCCTCCAACAAAATATGTTTAAGTCCTAACCCTCAGTACCAGTGAATGTGATCTTATTTGGAAATAGGGTCTTCTTTGTAAGATACAGGACATAGAAAAATACACAGGGAGAACTCCAAATGAGGACAGAATAAGAGATTGGAATGCTAAGGATTTCTGGCAACACCAGAGTTAAGAGAAAGCCACGGACAGACTAACCCCTAGAGCCTTCTAAGAAAATGAGGTTCTGAGGAAACCTTGATTTCAGAGTATTAGCCTCTAGAACTGTGAGAGAATAAACTCTATTGTTTCAGGACAAAATTTGTGGTAGTTATAGCAATACAAGGAAGCTAATATAAACACACACAGGATTGTCTTTATTTGTAAACCTTAAAGAATGTAAAATAAAGGAACTTAATAAAAAATTAATTTACCCTCCACAAGTAATTTCAAGTGTTTTTCTAGTTTATGTGGTATTATAAAACCAGTTCTCTGACATAACTTCAATGTTAGGCAAATTTCACTAAGGGACATTTTACAATCTTTTAAATATTGAGGAAAAAATGCCTCATATCACTCTTTTTTTGGGGGGTGAGAACTGACTCTATGATGTGTATCAAAATGTCTACTTACAGGGCTTCCCTGGTGGCGCAGTGGTTGAGAGTCCGCCTGCCGATGCAGCGGACACGGGTTCGTGCCCCGGTCCGGGAAGATCCCACATGCAGCGGAGCAGCTGGGCCCGTGAGCCATGGCCACTGAGCCTGCGCGTCCGGAGCCTGTGCTCCGCAACGGGAGAGGCCACAACAGTGAGAGGCCCGCGTACCACAAAAAAAAAAAAAAATATATATATATATATATATATGTCTACTTATAGAAGATGAGAACATGTTTTATAAAGGATTGTTTCAGAACATCCCTGTCTTATAAAATCATAATCTATGGTGGACCACTGTTCAAACTCATATATCTCTTCTTCATTCAAATTTGTACCTGCCAAGATAAGTTTGACTTTGATTATCAGAAATTTAAGATGACAATTAAAACATTAAAGAAGTTACTGTTAAATTAAAAATTCACTATAATACTGAAGCTGCCAAGGACAATCTGATATCTAATTTTGGCATCCAAATGTATTAGGAGATTCTAAGCTGGCTTCATAATAACACTTAAAACAAAATGGTCCAGTATCCAAGAGCACAGGTCACAGGCTTCCACAGAGCAGGCCAAGGAATACATGCCTGCGTGGCACACGCAATCAGAGTGTGGGTGTAGATGTCTCCATACGTGAGTCACCTACAGAATCACCCATCTTATCAAACTCATGAAAAGCACAAAACTAAGCAGCTCCAACTCATTTTATAAATCCCAAAAGAAAATTCCATTTGCTCAATATCTAATCATTTATTAGTTTCCTTAATCTCTTTTAATTGGGGATAGAATGATGATCACTTTCACATCAAAATAATTGCAGGGTTTGTTTATATTGGCTGCTCTTCAATATATTTGCACCCCCAGTCTAAACTATAGTTCAAATGTAAGAAAATAAAGGCCACCAATTTATGTTAATGACATTAAAACATAATCCTTCACTACCATTTGGAAGGATTTATTGAGTAATTCCTGTAAAGAAATTTGTGGGAAAAAGAATAAACACTTTACTGAGAGAACATATACTTAATAGTCAAACTGCAGAGGATTACTCTATGCATGGCTTAAAATGCAAGAGAAATTAGAGTAAAATTACTTTTTGACCAATATCTAACCTGTTCCTGAACTGTGTTTTATTATGATATTAGTACACCAGAAGCTCCAATGGATGAAACAAGGTCATCCTGATGGGTTGTAACTTGTGCCAAAATGATCCATCTCCACCTGATCCTGATAAATATGTGTAACAACCATTTGGACCAATAAATAGAAAAACATTGATACAGTTTACAGAATTGAACAATAGCATATATATTAGATGCCAGAATCAATATTCAAAATGAATTCAAAATGATCTTAAGTAGTGAAATATAAATTTATTTAAATTTAATAAATCAACTGGATAGGATTAAACTCAATAAAATAAATTTTAAAGTTTGAATTTACATTTAAAACTAGCTATACAAGTATAGGATGGAGGAGGGTTTGGGAGCAGATTATGTCATAAAGAATAGTTGAATAATTGGAATGTTTAGTCCAAAGAGAACACAAAGATAGGGCATATTAGGGTAGTCTTTAGTTACAAGAAATGGTGAAGCAGAATTATTTTAAAGGCAAATGACAAATCACAAGTTGGCTCAGTGACCCAGAGTGGGAAAGATGGCCCAGGATTTGACTTCTGCTCTGCCACATACTGGTTGTTAAGACCTAGGTCTTCATTATTTCAGGGCTCCAAACCTCGTGTTCCTCACCAGGAAAATGGGTAAAATAACAGTACTGATAGCAAAGGGTTTCTATAAAGACTAAATGAGATTAAAGCTTTACTCTATATCAGCCATAAAAACTGCTAGAAATGGTGAGGTAGTCATATAGGAAGGAGTTTTATTTAGTAATAAGGCTCTATTTTTCTTTCTTACTGAGAATCCTCTCTCTGTATGTAATCACACAGAGGACATATTTTTGGATAGAGTCCTATAATGTGTCACATATTGGCTTCCTGGGGGACCCTTTGCTTTAAAATTTTAACATGATGTTTATTTGGCCTTCTGAAGAGACCTGGGATACCCACAAACTCACGAACTTTGTTTGGAAGCAAGGAAGTGGTGAGCAAAGCGTTTCTTACGTGTAACAAAGACCTGCCTACTATGCCCTGTCCTGGATTCTCCAGAGTCAGCCTTCACAGTTTAGCTTCATTCTTTTGAAGTTAAATAAACAACATTATACACAAATGCAAAACAAATGAACAAAAAAACCCAAGAAAGTCAGAAGGTGTCTCTAGTAGTTTTAATAGCAGGCAAAAATGCTTCTGTTATGATGCTATATGGACAAGAAGCAGGCTACCAAACTACAAAAGAGCAAAATTATAACCAAAGAAAATTCGTCCAAAACCAAAAGGAAACACACACATAAAAATGAGAGTGCTTGTCTTAGAGTGGTGGTTCTATGAGTGATGTTTTAAAACTTCTTTACACATTTCTGTATTTGCCAGATGTGTATCAATGAATATGTATTGTTGGCACTGGGGAAAAAGAAAGTTGATAAAAGAAGTATCCCAACAGTTATTTTTGACTTTAGAATGTCCTCCTCTTTTTTTCAGTCATGTGCTAAGTTGACTGTAATAGGTAATTTAAAACTCTGCATATAATAATTATTAGACTCTGCAGTCTAATAATTATTACAAAGCAACACATGAAAAACTACAAAATGTCCAGAAAATAAAGCTATGGTCACAGGGACCACAAAGAAAAAAATAAAATTAAAATAACTCCATGTGGTTAACGAGGTCTTACTAAGTAGCTCAGAGATGCACAGTGTCATCCCCAACTCTCAGGGGTCAGGACCAGAACCAGGGCAAGGAGTGCCACAGCACTCGTGGCACCTGTTATCACATCTGATGCATCAATTAAAGGCCTTATTCACTATACCTCCTTCTCTAGACTAGGAGCTCTGGGATAGAGGAGACTCTCTGTTTAGCACACTCATTAATGCTCAGGATGGACATAATTGTTAAATAATAAGCTAATCACATACTGCCTTAATAACTCAAAGTAAGAGAATGATAGTTGATTAAAGTATGATAGGTCAAAAATTGCCAAAATATAAATTTTTTTATAAAGCAATAATACCCATGCAGAACTTTTAAAGATAGAAGCAACTACTTGTTTATATTAACTAGAGGTTAATTTTTTGACAATACAAAATATTACCCATTTGTAAAGCACTTCTAAGAAAATAATTAGAAACCCAGTGACTGTTGTAAGTCATTAGATAAATCCAGATATCTCTATCAAAAAACACAAACACTTATTTCAAATGAGCACTTTGTCAGGAGAATGGAGATGTTATCAAGTGTCACTTGGGGATTCTAACAAAAATTTGTATTTGGAAATGTTTAATTATGTTGAAGTCATTCTGAAAATGGTTTCTGTGCATTTAACATCTTTACTAGAGTATAATTGCTTTACAATGGTGTGTTAGTTTCTGCTGTATAACAAAGTGAATCATCTATATATATACATATATCCCCATATCCCCTCCCTCTTGTGTCTCATTCCCACCCTCCCTATGCCACCCCTCTAGGTGGTCACAAAGCACCAAGCTGATCTCCCTGTGCTATGCAGCTGCTTCCCACTAGCTATCTATTTTACACTTGGTAGTGTGTATATGTCAATGTGACTCTCTCACTTCGTCCCAGCTTACCCTTTCCCCTCCCCGTGTCCTCAAGTCCGTTCTCTATATCTGTGTCTTTATTCCATTCCTGCCCATAGGTTCATCAGAACCATTTCTTTTTTTTTTTTAGATTCTATATATATGTGTTAGCATACACTATTTGTTTTCCTCTTTCTGACTTACTTCACTCTATATGACAGACTCTAGGCCCATCGACCTCACTACAAATAACTCAATTTTGTTTCTTTTTACGGCTGAGTAATATTCCATTGTATATATGTGCCACATCTTCTTGATCCATTCATCAGTCGATGGACACTTAGGTTGCTTCCATGTCCTGGCTATTGTAATAGTGCTGCAGTGAACATTGTGGTACATGTCTCTTTTTGAACTATGGTTTTCTCAGGGTATATGCCCAGTAGTCGGATTGCTGGGTCATATGGTAGTTCTAGTTTTAGTTTTTTAAGGAACCTCCATACTGTTCTCCATAGTGGCTGTATCAATTTACATTCCCACCAACAGTGCAAGAGGGTTCCCTTTTCTCCACACCCTCTCCAACATTTATTCTTTGTAGATATTTTTTATACACCTGTTCCATTAGGAAGGAAACGAACAAATTTTCAAATGCATAAGATGCTAGAAATGTATTGGGTTTTTCTTTTGTTGTTTTGTTTTGTTTTTTGCAGAACACGGGTCTCTCACTGTTGTGGCCTTTCCCATTGCGGAGCACAGGCTCTGGACGTGCAGGCTCAGCGGCCATGGCTCACAGGCTCAGCCGCTCCGCGGCATGTGGGATCTTCCCGGACAAGGGCATGAACCCGTGTCCCCTGCATCGGCAGGCAGACTCTCAACCACTGCGCCACCAGGGAAGCCCTCTTTGTAGATTTTTTGATATGGCCATTCTGACCAGTGTGAGGTGATAGATCATTGTAGTTTTGATTTGCATTTCTCTAATGATTAGTGATGTTGAGCATCCTTTCATGTGTTTATTGGCAATCTGTTATCTTCTTTGGAGAAATGTCTATTTAGGTCTTCTGCCCATTTTTGGATTGGGTTTCTGTTTTCTTGATATTGAGCTTCATGAGCTGCTTGTATATTTTGGAGATTAATCCTTTGTCAGTTGCTTTGTTTGCAAATATTTTCTCCCATTCTGAGGGTTGTCTTTTCGGCTTGTTTACGGTTTCCTTTGCTGTGCAAAAGCTTTGAAGTTTCATTAAGTCCCATTTGTTTATTTTTGTTTTCATTTCCATTTGTCTAGGAGGTGGGTCAAAAAGGATCTTGCTGTGATATGTCAAAGAGTGTTCTTCCTATGTTTTCCTCTAAGAGTTTTATAGTGTCTGACCTTACAGTTAGGGCTTTAATCCATTTCGAGTTTATTTTTGTGTATGGTGTTAGGGAGTGTTCTAATTTCATTCTTTTACATGTAGCAGTCCAGTTTTCCCAGCACCACTTATTGAAGAGGCTGTCTTTTCTCCATTGTATATTCTTGCTTCCTTTATCAAAGATAAAGTGACCATATGTGTGTGGGTTTATCTCTGGGCTTTCTATCCTGTTCCATTGATCTATATTTCTGTTTTTGTGCCAGTACCCTATTGTCTTGACTACTGTAGCTTTGTAGTATGGTCTGAAGTCAGGGAGCCCGATTCCTCCAGCTCCATTTTTCTTTCTCAAGATTGCTTTGGCTATTCAGGATCTTTTGTGTTTCCATACAAATTGTGAAATTTTTTGTTCTAGTTCTGTGAAAAAATGCCATTGGTAGTTTGATAGGGATTGCACTGAATCTGTAGATTGCTTTGTGTAGTGTAGTCATTTTCACAATGTTGATTCTTCCAATCCCAGAACATGGTATATCTCTCCATCTGTTTATATCATCTTTAATTTTAAAGTCCTGTGTTTTTCAATGGAAATAGTGATACAAATTAGCTGTAAAGCATGACTCATTTCACCTCTGTTATTAATGTCAGTTATATTATTAAATGGATTTATTTCAGCAGGAAGGAATGATTCATTCTCTGTTTAAATGAATTATGATTACAGACGTTTGGTATATCATTAAGGTGAAACTGGCATCGACGATATATTCCAGAGCAGCCTGGAGAAGTTTAAAAGTCCACATTTTTTTTTTAACAGCGTGATAAAACACAGCAGTGTGAGGCTTCTGTTTGTCCAATAAATTATCCTGTTACAAAGCCAGATTATGGTTTCGAGCAGTATGTAAATCTCTCCATTCTAAAGGTACGTAAAACTTGTGCGAGTCACTTGGTGGCCGTCTGGGTTATCAGACCAACTGGGGTGTCACAGGGCTTGTGCTCAAGTGACCCTTATTTTACTTAATAACGACCCCAAAGCAAGAGGAGTGAAGATGGCAATTCGGAAACGCCAGAGAGAGGATGTAAAATGCTTCCTTTGAGTGAAAAGGCGAAAGCTCTGTACTTTTCATCAGGAAAGAAAAAAAGGTGTGTGCTGAGGCTGCTGAGATCCACGGGCTTAGTAGTACAAGATGAGCACTTTCTTCTAGATACCTTGAAATATTTACGAGAATGTGTCCACTTTAGGAAGAAGCTAGAGCCATGTGGCTGACAGGGTCTTGGTGCTCCACCTGGGTGTCAGGCCTGAGCCTCTGAGGTGGGAGAGCCGAGTTCAGGACACTGGTCCAGCAGAGACCTCCCGGCCCCACGTAATATCAAACGGCCAAAGCTCTCTCAGAGATCTCCGTCTCAACACTAAGACCCAGCTCCGCTCAAAGACCAGCAAGCTACAGTGCTAGACACCCTATGCCAAACAACTGGCAAGACAGGAACACAGCCCCATCCAATAGCAGAGAGGCTGCCTAAAATCATAATAAGCTCACAGACACCCCAAAACACACCACCGGATGTGCTTAGCTAGCTATATCACAGTTGAAATAAAGTGATCCTCTTTTATTTTCTCCCAGAAATTCCCCCTAAAAACATGTGATTGGAAAACTAGCCCATAAGCTTCTTCATTGGCTCCTCTCACTTGTTTATAAAACAATTGCACACGTAGAAATTAGTTAATCAGGTCTAAATAAAGAAACACATTTTTTAAATGTGTAAAATGCTGCTGCATTTGTATAATGGATTCTAGGTCTTGTGGATTTCAGGGAAACAGTAACCTGAGTTCCCTGTGATCTCTCTTCGTAACTGTGCTTTAATCTCTCTGACCGTGGTTCTAACCCGGAAAACTGTAATGACAAGCAATCCCTACAACAATGTACATTTTCAAGTGGAAAGACCCTGGCACTGTTCTGAAGGTGTGTTATCACTGGTTACATTATCAAAAGCTGTCTTCTCTGTGCTTCAGTTGTAACCATCCTCTGTACAAATCAAGAAAGTCATTCACATGTATGTATACATATGAATACATGTATACAAAATAAACAACTATTGAGGGTCTCCCCCAGATAATGGTATTACTATGCTGTGATATTAAAATCAAAAGTAACAATTTGTTTCTTTAACTCAAATCATTAATGATTTTATCAAGTCACTTACTGTGCACACACCTACTAAGGATGATCTAGGGCTCCTGTCCCAAATTTCTGGGGAATCATATTTGGGATCCAATGGCCTTGAATAGATTTTATGCTCTTTTCCCTTTAGGTTTCTTGTCCTAACTCTTCTACATACAAGATGCAACCTGCTAACTGGGAGTAAGTCTACTCTATAAACAAAACACGGGATTTAATATAGTTTGAAGACACTGTCTTAATAACAGCGCTCTGAATTAAGGCTTTGAGGATGTACCAGATGTGACTGATTTCTCAGGGAATACCTTTAGATGCGAGTGTACAAGAACTGGCCAATTGCACAAACAAATGCTTTTGTAATAAAGCACTTTTCATGTTACTCTCAGTGTTTAGAGGCTGATGTTTTTTGCCTCACATTAACAGACACGGAAATTGTAGACATAGGCTATCATTTCAATTTTCTTTAGTATCATTTTTCTATTGAGAATTTTTTTAAAAGAAAGATTCAATTATATGTTTAAGTGGTCCCTTACTTAGTCCTTTTGACCTGTGACTTTTTCTGCATTAGACACTGACACTCAAAGTAACTCTTCTGTGATAAATCCAGTCTTTAATCCATCAACTAAGAAACATTTCAATTTACTGCCCAGTAAGGCTGTCAGCATGTCAATATGCAGTTTCAAAACATCGTTACCCTCTTTTTACTGTCTTATTTGCACTCTTATTTGAATATTTTATTCCAACTTGAACTTATAAGTTTTTGAAAAATAGATAAATGAAAGTCTCCATGGTAGTGACAAAATGCTTATCTGATAAATGGAATATAATCAAGGCAAAGATGGAAATGATTGGATATGACAAATGAGGCAAATCTTTAGTTTTAAACAGATGATCGTTATACACCTGTTCCATTAGGAAGGAAAATAAATTTTCAAATGCATAAGATGCTAGAAATGTATTTTGTTGTTGTTGTTGTTTTGTTTTGTTTTTTGCAGTACGCGCTCCTCTCACTGTTGTGGCCTCTCCCGTTGAGGAGCACAGGCTCCGGACGCGCAGGCTCAGCGGACATAGATCACGGGCCCAGCCGCTCTGCGGCATGTGGGATCTTCCCGGACCGGGGCACGAACCCGTGTCCCCTGCATCGGCAGGCAGACTCCCAACCACTGCGCCACCAGGGAAGCCCTAGAAATGTATTGTTAAATACTGTATTTAACATTAAAGTGTAACTGGCAATATTATTTATAGTTTGGCTATCAGAGAATAAAACTTCTCTTGCAATGTGTTTTTTTAATACAATTTGATTTTACAGATTTTTAGAAACATATAATGTACCAAAGTAGAGACCTGTACTGATGGAGATGACAGATGGAAATGAAGAAAGATAAATAAATAAATAGGTGAACAAATGGAGAAACAGACAAACAGAAGTAGGGAATGGGAGGGCTGGACAGAGAAAAGATGACAGGTGAGGTAGCAAAAGAAGATGAGAGAAAGGATGAGATGGTGGAGCAAAGAAAGAAAGAGAAGACTGAGGAAAAGAAAGAAAAGGAAGAGAAGGAACGAGAAGGGACAAAGAGAGGCCAAAAAGGTTAAATGGACAGTAAGACTGGAAAGCAAAGGAACAGTTGAGACTGCAAAAAAACCCTGAAATCATTGGGAAACACCGTCAACAGTTCCTTACTCTAAAAACACCTTACCTTTTTTTCACTTTTCTCAAACCAATAATTCAGGAGTTACGTTTATTTGAGAAAAATACCTTTTTTAAAAAACATCAGGAAACAGCTATTGAATGAGTCAGATGATACTGAGTATTTGGAGCAACACACTGTTTAGAAGTGAAGCCATCATTGCTTCTGCATGTATATAAAAGACAGCCCAGACAGACATCCTATGGTGAGCGACGCTATTACAGCCATTGAGGTGGAAGATGCCGCTTTTTAGTACTCTGAAAACTGCCTTTTCTTCCCCAAGTGAGTAATGCTTATACAATCTGAGAAGCAACGTGATAATAAACAGAGAACTAAAACCCTTTGAAATGAAAGTTGGACAATAGAAGTGGAGATAATGAGATTTCAGTGATACCTTGGGGAGACCTTAGTTAACACTATTTTATGGTACCGTCAATTAAAAGCAATCACAGAGAATTTCAGAGCACAATGGGATACACCAGTGATCATGTATCCAAGCCCTTTCACACCAGTGAAAAACTTGAGAGGTTGAGAGAATTTAAATACTCCGTCCAAAATCACCACTAACTCAGGTCTGCTAATGTTCAATTTCACAAATGATTAATGAACATACACAATATCTGCTGAGATCTTCAGAGTATGAAGGAAATACTGAGTAAAGGGACCTGATCATTAATATCTGTTTGTACTTATTAGGTTCCTAACTGTGAGCTTCCCGAGATCCAAGAACAGGATCTTGATACCCTTACATTCCTGGAGCAGAACACATTGCTTGGTGCATAACTGTCAATATATATATGTTGAATGAATAGATAGGGCACAAGAGCACAAAGTTATAACCTTTACACATCATGACTGCACAGCTTTTGTATAAACTCTTTAAAATAGGTCACTGCCTACTGGCTGTCATTTATATACATTCACATGGAGGTTACACCAGACCCTATGCCAGTACGCAAGAGGCTGACCACTACCACCACCTTACCTTCCCCAAGGATGAGCAGAGTCTACAAATTATTTGACACATAGCTCAAAGGATAAATGGCACGTGCCTCTAGGGGGCATCTGGGCTCACTCCAAAGGACAGTGTGAAAATAAAACAATATACAAACTGGGTAGGTAATTAGATATCCCCCGAGGAAAAGTTCCGCATAGAAGCCATGATCATGTGACTCAAGCACTTTGCAATGTAGATGTGTCCAACGGGTGAATATTCCTTATATTGGTATCATCTCTCCAACCCAGGCTCATCTTCCTCACAGCATCACAGCTGCTCAAAACATCTTTTACCTCCCTGATCCCCCACCCCTACCTCCTACGCATGCTAGCATCCTGACTCCTTAAAAACCCTCCTTCCCAAATGGAAGCCAACTTACTCCCATTCAAGTTCACCTCCACACATACCCTTTCTACTGGAGCTCACCATCCCCACCCTCCCGTCCTGTGTCAGTTGCCCACAGTACTCATCTCCCATGATTGGCAATGCCAACCCCCGTGGGTTCCCGACTCTACCTTGTGGGCTGGGATAGGTACCGCAAACAGTGCCAAAGCCCACTGACCCACCTCAGGAGGAGGAAGAGGCATCTGAAGGCTCCAGAAAATTTTCTCAGAGAAATTGGTAGTTGGTGGATTTAATTCTTGATGGAGCTTAGGTGCTATTTGTATAAAATTTAACCCATGGAACCCCTAAAATCCATCATTTAGAATTCTGTTTCCAGGGTTCTGGGGGTTGCGGAGTGTATTCTGATTTTCAAATGATAAATTCACCAACAAAGTTCTAAAATACACTTCACTTCCAGATTAGATATAATTAAGTGATCAAAAGGACATTTTTAACACTGTGTTTAACAGACGCTGTGAAATTGTGAAACATCCCTGGGACACACATACTCGGCAAGTTACAGAGGGAGACACATGAACTTACCTAACTAGCTAAACAAGGGCAACTTGTAACTTTACAAATAATTAGTTAAATTAAGCTAAGAGTGGGGCCTTTTCAAAAGGTCTCCTCCAACCAGATTTACATTACAGAAGAGGCCTGATTTACTGGAATCATAACTTCACTGCAAGATTCACAGGGCCCTGTTACATCTTGGAAACTCACAGGTGTATAATGTAATGGAACCGGAAGCAAGGAGGTGAGTTGTTTCTGGTCAGTAAGTCATGGCCAAGAAAAGCTCCACCATAAACTGTAAGGGGTCTGCTAGCAGGAGGGGATGTACTAGAAAGAATAACCATCCCCCAAAAGTTTAGTCAGTTACAGTTAAAGTAACAAACTCCAGAGAGTAACCACAAAAAACATCACACTGAGCAAGAGGTGTGGTTTGTCTCCATGTACGCAACACCTTTCAGCAGTTGTTCAATGGGTGATGCTTCCCACATTACATTCTGAGCATCTGGGGTCTAAAACGTGCCAGCTTGAAAGGCAGGATCCACCCAGCCCCTCAGGCAGGCTCTGCAGGGTGCCGCCAGCATTCTACACAGGTATGTACACGACGTGTGCCGTAAACTCAAAAGCAAGGGGTGAAATTTGGACTGGATGGAGTGGGGGCCTCTATCATGCTAGGAACTGCAGGAAGACAGGGAGAAATCAAACAAAACCAAGACCTGCTTCACCCCCACCCCATCCGGATCCATGCCACTCTTGTTCTTTTGTTATTTTGCAAAACTGAAAAGACCAGCTTCCTCTTCTGAGTCCCTTTCATCCCTGCTCCCTTTCGTATTTCTTGTCAGGACTGATTCAGCCTCAGTCATGGGTTTCCCTGGGGCTTCTGCCTGTGTTTGGGGTGAGAAAGGGAAAGAGGGGAGGTGCCTGCTGGTAACCTAGCATTATGTCTATCAAGTGGGAATCTGGAAAGGAGCTGCTGGACATCAGCGTCTGGCCTTGACTGCTGGCTACTAGCACCACTCTTTCCTAGTGTCCTGGCCTCCTTAGCTCTTATCTCCACTGCTGGGGCTGAGACGCTATAATTTATAAGCACATTCCTAGGGGCACAGTCTCCATGCGGTCCTGTGTTCCCAAATCTCCAGTCTCTTCCCTATAAAGCACCACTGTCTCTTCACACACCCGTGATTCCAACTACTAACATACATACATTATCTTCCTCTTCACTGCCTGCCCGCCATATAGGTAATAATTCTCCCAACACGACACAAAGAACAGACCTCAAGTCTCCATGTGAGTTTCCAGGAGCAATCCCCTCTCCTTTTAAGGCCACCACCACCCTGGAGCAGTGGTTCTCAAAATCTGATAGGAACCAGAATGACCGGGCGAGCTAATCAAGGTCACAGATCCAGGCTCAGGGGAACTAAAATTTGAAAAGCACAAGTCTGGATTAATGTGAGAGCAGAAGCGGGATCGGACACAAATAGGAGAGTGTGTCAAGGTAAACTTTTATTTTCCCTTTTGAGTGCTGTTCCCCACGCAGGGTCTAAAGGACACCCATGCCCTGTGCAGCCGCGGTCCCCACCTTTTCCCAAGCTCCCCTCCTCCATCCAGCCGCCCTCCTCCCAAGGAGGCCTCCAGGACTCTCCCCACCGCCGACCCCAGAGCCAAGAGGAAAATGATCCAAAGTACACCGCGAGCGGGGCCTGTCCCTCGGGCACCCGAACCCAGCTCGCCTGAGACTGAACTTTTCAAACTTTCCAACTCACTCTTACACACACGCTAACGAAAGAAAAGCAGATAAAAGCAAGAGACAACTCTGCACGCCGGCAACTGTCCGATCCCGCGCGCGCTGCCCGGGGAGGTTCGCGCCCTCCTCCTGGCCGGCCCCGGGGTGGCCGTGGTCCCCGCCCCTGTCGCCCCCCGCCCGCCGGGGAGAGGAGGGGAGGGGAGGGGAGCCAGGACCCCACTTACCGCCGGGAGCGTCCCGAGCCGCGCGCAGCCACGCCCGCGCCAAAGGTTTGCGTCCCAGGAATTGGAGGTGAGGAGTCACCTGCGCGTCAGGCGCTGAGGGCAGCTCGGTCCCGCCCGGGCCGCGCCTCCCGGGCCCAGGTGCCGAGCCAGCGAGGGCGGGGTGGGGACGGGCTGCAACAGGTTCCAAGCTGGGTCGTACCGAAGCCCGCGCAGCCAGCCAGCGCCCCGGAACCTGTCTAACTCAGACCTCCAACCCTCGGCCAGCAAAATAGAAAGCCTTTCTTTCCTGTCCGCCCTCAGGGCTACCAGAAACTACAAGTCGCGACATCCCGGCCGGGCGAGCAGAGCCCGAAGGGCGGCAGCGCTCACCTGGGCAGGGGCTGGGCTCACGGAGCGGCATTCAGCTCCCATCCCCCGTGCGTCCCGGGCTCAGGAATGCGCGGGGGCGGGGGGCGGCTGGGTGAAAGCCGGGGTGGTACCACCCCCCAGGGAGCGGATGGACTCAGCTCCAGGGAGATAATTCCCATCGGCAGCCCGCAATGCAGACCCTACCCCACCGCCCGAGTGTGTCCGGGCTTGGAGGAGAGCAGGAGGTGGAAAGGTGGAAGACAAACTGCGTGTGAATTTATCTTTTTGTAAGAAAGAGTTTTACGTATCATCAAAGATGTGGGACTGACTTTGCATTGTCTTGATTACTGATTTGGATGAAAGGAATACCTGCGCGAAAAGCAGGTCACTAGGTGGGGTGCTGTGGAGCAATGTTATGGACATAGAGACACTATCATTTGGTTTTAATATAAAATAATTGCGGCAATTAATGAAATTAATTTTATATTTTTTCTTCTACATCTCAGTAAATCTGTTTCGAGTGTTGTTAATAATTGTATAATCACGTCGTCTTCAAGATCTAGCCATTTGCAGCAAATGTTAAGAATGCAGCCTAGTAGGGAAAGAATGAAACTTAGGAAAAATAGGCATATTTTAAACTTCTGGCATGATATGTCAATTATCATAAGCTGGAATTGACTTTTTAAATGACTTTTATGTCTATTTTGCCCTGAATAAAAACACTTGAGGAAAATGCTAAACTGTTGAGATTTGAATTAAGTCCTGACTGATGAGTAGACACAGGAGAATGAAATGTACATATTCTAGATGTTGAAACAGGGCAAAGGACAAAGATGGAAAGTAAAAGTAAGTTCCAGCACATCACAAAGACAAATTTCCAGATTGTGGTATCTGCGATCTGCAGTTTCTTCAACAGCATGTGCAGAATATTCTTGTTTTACTCAGTCAACTTCTTTCTTCTGTTTCTGCTAATTTACATGTCTCACCTTTTAATAGTTTTGCAATTCTGGTCTTCATTTTTGGCATGAAATCTTCTGACTCACTCAGTCCATGTTCTCTGTGTGGATCTTCATTTGCTGGTGTTCAAAAATAATGCTGCATTAAGAGAACAATATTTATGAGCATTTTGAAACTATGTTCATAAATATATGCTTATCCTATTTAAAAAACAGCAAGAACATTTAGACTAAAATTAAAAGGGACCCGTGGGAAGTTGAATTTTATTAACGTATGCATTCGTGCATAAATCAAGTGAAATCTATATCTACTAAAATGTTAATTATTCAAAGCAAAAGAGAGGAAAGTATCAGTAGAGAGAAAGAATCCATTAAGGGTGCTATGCTAAGGGCTTTCCATCCTTAGTGGGATGAGAGAATGTATAAAATTGACCTGACACCTTAAGTATCCTGCAAGCTAGGTGAGGAGAGAGGACACATGTACAGGAAAGGGAGCTACTAGACAAGGCAGTAGAACTTTAAGTGGAAAGGCTCTGTGTGCTTTACAGGTAAGAGGAAGAAATGATTAACTGCTTAGATTACTGGGGAATGCTGACAGAATAGAAATGTCGGAGTTTGAATTGGGTCCTGACTGATGAGCAGACTTGGCAGAAGATGGAAGTTGACGTATAACTAGATGTTGAAATCGCAGACGAAAGGTTAGAGGTGAGAAAGTAAAAGTGAGTTCTGGGACCCTACACAGCAATAGCCACATGTGGCCATGGGTATGGCAGGGCTGCACTGGAAGGTAAGTTTCGGAGAAAAGTTTCAAGATATTTCCTCAGCTGCAGAATGATATCAGTGTTATTTACTGCCTAGGATTGGTGTGAGAATTATGAATTAGAAATAGTACGTGTAAAACCCTTACCATAGCACTGATATGTGATACTAAGTGGCCACTATTATTATACTTGGGCTCAGGTTGTGAAGAGCCCTGATTGCAAAGCTGCAAAACACAGACTTGGTATTGACTGATGGTGAAATAATGACTAATCTAACAGTTGATGCCCTTTAGGATAAATTCTAGGGTGTGAGGAAGAGCAGTTAGGCCAGCTGTAGTGTAAAAAGGGTGACAAGGGTAGCAGCAGTGACAACAGAGAGACCAATTAGACAGCCAATGAGACTGAAAATCAATATCATTGGGGGTCAGAGTGGATGTGGAAGTTCAAGGGTTTGAAATAAGAAATAACTGGAGCTGCTAAAAGTTATCAGTGGAGGGAAGGAAAGAAATAAACTAGCCATGTATGTGAAAAGTAGGAAGAGGCAGGAACAGGGTCATGTGGAATTTATTTCTGAGATGTTGGGGACCTCTCTTAAGTCTATAGGCACTCAGGGAAAGATTGTGGAAAGGAAATAGCAAAGGATAGAAAGAATAGTGGTAAGGAAAAAGAGCCAGGTAGTGTGGGAAAGCACACATAACCCTCAGTCTTTCCATATGAAAACCGTGCCTAATACATTCTCACCTCTATGATTTTTTTAAACAGGTTAGATTGAAAACAGGAACTAAAATTTTACAAATAATCCTTTAAAAGTAACTAAAAAGATGAGTGAGAAGATGGCATGCTTGACTAAGAGGCTCCCAAGACAATATTTATTGATCAGACAGCAAGTCCATCTTCATTGCTTCTTTACCCCATTCGACAAAATTTAGGCTGAAGTCCGAGAACAAAATAGTGGCAATGTTAAATTACACTCAACAGATCTTGAGCTATCTCCCACATTGAGTTCACATGCACAAGGAGATTCAAAAGCAGTATCAGTTTCTTTTTTTTTTTTCTGATCCTCAACATATTTATAATTTAATTGAGAAGACAAACTATACATATATGAAATAGAATAACACAGAGTATTATACAGATGCACAAAAACATTCATAAAAATAAAAGATACAGAAATCATAGAAGAGAAAAAGCAAATAAAGTTTATTGGAAAAGAGAATTATATTCTTGGTGATATTTTTTTTCCTGACTGTTTATTTTGCTTTTAACAAACACGTGTAACTTCAAAACTTCTTAGAAAAATGATAAGAAGCTATTTCAGTGGGTTACCAGATTTCAGTCATTATTTGTAGACCAAAGGAGCACTAAGCTTCTGGTCCTTTCAAGAGCTTTAAAATAAACATTTTAGTGCACTTCAAGGCAATGGCTTCCAGGCAGATAAAGCCATTGATACAGAAAGAATGTCACATTTAACAATAAAAAACAAGTTGTGCTTATCAATAACATTTTCCCTAAGTACATTAGGGAAAGTTAAGAAGCAAAATTCCGTATCAGTGTTGACAAAACCTATAGCTGGATGAATCATCACATCAGTTTAACTGTCTTATGACATTTCATGTATGACTACTGTGGAAATCATTGAAATGAACTTCATTTTATTTATGTGCCACATTTAAATTGCTATATAAAGTATTATGTAAGTGTCATTAATTCAACACATATTTATCAAGAGTTTTCTGTAGGAAAGGCATCATGTCAGGCACTAATTAGGGCAGAGGTTGGAAAGTTAATAAAGCAGAGCAGATATGCCTAGGAATTATCTATGTTTATCTGAATCTTTGACATTTGTGTATGTTTGTGTGTGTGTGTTCATGTGTGTGTAAAAACTTAAATACAATTTAAAGTCCAAAAAGATGGTATGATTCTTTGTGAAAAGAGGTACGGAAACAAATATAATTAAATATTATTAGGTACATATGTAGATTAATAATAGTTTTTTCTGGGTCTTTTTTCTACTGCTAAATTCTTTCAAAAGGATGGGAAACACATTATTATACTTTGTGCTTCCTCCATTCTTCAAAATTAATGTTTATTACTGTGTAATTATTTTTTTTATCTAGAAGTATCTATAAAAGGTTAGATAATTTTTTTTTTTTTTTTGGCTGCGTTGGGTCTCCATTGCTGCATGTGGGCTTTCTCTAGTTGAGGCGAGCAGGGGCTACTCTTCTTTGTGGTGAGGTGCGCGGGCTTCTCATTTTGGTGGCTTCTCTCGTTGCGGAGCACGGGTTCTAGGCACTCGGGCTTCAGTAGTTGCCGCACACGGGCCCTAGAGTGCCAGCTCAGTAGTTGTGGCTCATGGGCTTAGTTGCTCCACGGCATGTGGGAATCTTCCCGGACCAGGGATCGAACCCATATCCCCTGCATTGGCAGGCAGATTCTTAACCACTGTACCACCAGGGAAGTCCAAAGTTAGATAATTGTAACAAATTATTTTAGGAAATGAGGTAAAGAGAAATTAAATGGTAATTAAAACACAGAAAACCATCATCTTTTATTTTTAAATCACTAAACTCATTAGATCCTACCCTCTCATGAATGCATATTCTCTTCTTCTTGGGCAGATCAAATATGGGAAAATATTAGGTTGCTTACGTTTTTCATGACACACACAAATAACTTTAAAAATCTTGCCAGTATTTACTAGTAAAACACACAATCATCAATGAAGTAGAAGGACAGAACATGTAGTGATGCTGATAGAAGATATTTGATATAATCTACTGATTATTAGAGTTACTAATTTTTAATAAATTTCCATTAGTGTTTTGTTACCAGTGTTTGCTAAGGTATATGAAAGTTGTCCAGTTTAAATATCTTTTCAAAGGCTTCACCTAACTTCTGAAAAGTCATTAGCTATTCATCATTGTTATGGATGAATATGAATAGCTGTCTTCAAAGGCATTTTAGAGTGGCAGTATGCAACAGCCATGATCACCAAGGTTATTAACATAATCACGGACATCCATCGTTATCCTACATTGTATGAATTATTTAGACATACTGCAGTAGCAGTCATTTTAGTTGTCCTCAGGGTCACTCACTACCTGGACTGGATTTCACAGAGGTCAGCTGAGGTCTGGGATATAACTTGTGCTTTTGTGATTAAAACAATGAGGGGAGAGAAACAGAGACAGAGAGAGAGGAGAGAGGAGCAGCAGCTAATTGCCAACTCCAACTGCCTTTTCTGGAAGATCTAATTTGGGGATGTCTGCAATCCTATATCACTGTCTCCCAGATCATGTTTATTTGCACTTCATGCATTTGCCCACGTCTGCTCAGTGGATCCCCAGCCTGTGATGCCCTCCTGTTCCTTTCTGCCTCTCTATAGGATAACCACTGCTCAAGACCCATCTCTATTCCTACTTTGTCTAATTCTAGCTTTGACTAGTGTAGGCTCTTTAAAATGCAAAAGACTTAATCCCTTTACTACTTCTCTGCTAAAAATATGTGACCTTATAACATACCTATCATTGTTTTCCAGGGCTGTTACTGAAGTCTTCTGGTATAATTTAACCTTCCCAGCATCCTGTCTTCCAATCAGATCAGTGGTTCTCAGCAGAAGGAATACCAATCCAAAGAGGACGTTTGGAAATGTTACAATGATTGAGGGCTCTCCTGGCATTTGGTGGGCAAGAACCTGGAAAGGAATATGTCCTGCAATGGGTCCAGCACAATGGAAAATTCCCCCCTGTATTGTGCAAGTAACTGCAGTCCTGCCACATAATGAGGGTGAAAAATCCATTAATTATTACCTAAGACTAGAATTTCTTCCTTTTACATACAAGAATTGTTTGCAACTAAGTTAATTTTTGCAAGTCAGTAATTCTTTTTTACTTGTAATCTTTTACAAGTAAAAACAGTTTTAACATACATTGAATTCCAGGAATCTACTTACAATATATTTTGCTTAATTTAGAAATGTGCTAAGAATTATTCTTTATTCTGTAAATCACAACACTAGCAGAACTGCATCAGTTACCAGTAAAACATATCTGTCTTCCTAGGCAACTGTAGGTCAAGCATCTGATTCGTGTTTTCTGGTAGAATTCTGTGTGAATATTTATATATTTAAAAAACAGTATTGTTTTACAAATTGCTTGTATTTATATTACAAATGAGGGCATGACATTCCTTTTTAAAAATATGTGTGTAGGTTGTTATTTTATCAATAGTTTTCAGTTTGTTTCAGTATAATGAGGGGACATTAACCTTATTTGTTCAGAAACATAGAGGGACATTGAGTCTGAGAGTTGAGACCTACAGAACCAAATTATACTATTTGTGGGAAAAGCAGGATCGAAAGGAGGAGTAAGTAAAGTAGAAAACTAGGATTTACTGAGTAATTCCTTTGTATCGGGCACAGTGTCTTAGATTCTAATATACACACAACACTGCAGGACCAACCCAGTGATGGCTGCAACCACTAAGTGATGAAAGAGCAAATAGTCCAAAGGCATAAAACATATACTGAATGATAACAACAAAATCCTTACCATGGCCTGTTGCATGCACTGGCCTGCCTATTTTGCTACTTACCTGGCATCTCCACCTCCCTTCACGCTGTACCCCCTGCTCTCACCTTCTGAGTTCCAGCCCCATCAGCTTCCTCCAGTTCATCTGTTTTCCTGGACGTTCTTCCTCAAGGCATTTGCAAATGCTGTTCCTTCTGCCTGGAAAGCTCACTGTCTTCCCCAGGCTTTCCCTCTTTTTCCCTTGAGGAAACCACTCTCTAGAATTATTCCCATGTTTTTTTAAAGCATGTTTGTTAGTTTGTTTTTCTGGCTCAATATTACTTCATGGAAATCTTTCTGTGTCAAAAGGCAAAGCTCTAATTGATTCTTTTAACTGGGACATGGTACCTTTTGAAAGGATGTTTTATATTATATATGTGGCATTTCTCTATTGATTACAACTTTATATCCGGATTACTATATTTTTCTACTATTCACAGCATTGCAATAAACATCCTGGTGCATTTAAGAAAAGAGTCTAATATGAACTCCTCCTTCAGAGTTAAACGTTACCCTTCCTTCCACTGGAAAGCCTTCCTGGCTTCTCAGACGGGGTCATTTCCAGGTTTGTACATTTTCATGTGGTTTTTCTTCCTTAAAACTATAGTAATTATAATTTTAAGTTTATGCAAATGCTCAACTCCTCTAGTTCACAGGGAACAAACATCCATCTGTTTCTGTCCACCTCTGAACCCCTAGTGCATAGCAGGGGCTCAAAAATATATGAAGAATGAATGAGGGAGTGAATGAAGTATTATACCCAAGAGCACCTTCCCTTTAACTCTTCCAAGTGGTGCCTGCATACTCACGTTTTTGTCTCTTAGCAACTTCTGTAGCTGACATTTCCTCTTCTTCTGAAAATTGAGTTGATATGGTGTTGAAAAGAACAAATGTAAGGGATTGTGAGCTTCAAAGACCTGACTTCTATATTGCTCAATATCAGACTTCAAATATCAAAATGTATCTCTTAATCTCTGCTCTAATTATGAGACTGGAATTATTCATATTTAAACACAGACACACTTTTGAACAGTGCCATGTTCTGCCTTTACTACCAACAGTATTCCAACCAAAAGTATATTATTTCCCCAGTGGGGATTATTTTAAATACACTAGACTTCATTTAAGCAGATGTTCCCTAAGGTTCCAATTCTGCTTACAAACATAAGCAAAATAAACTCCACCATCATTATGATTATTAGCTGGACAAAAGGAGTTAACAGAGAATGTTTAACAAAGAAAATAATTTATAAAAACCTATAGGATACTACTGCTGTAGAGAGTCAGATTACATTGCTATTTGTTATTATATAAAGAACATAGCTTTTGGTTTTAATTTTAAAAATCTATTATGAAATTCAGTTGGGACATTAGGGTATCTGGAATGAGAAATGGTGAGAAGAAAATAGAAATCTGGATGGAACAGAAATTGAAATCCAATAACATTACCAAAGTTTATAAGCCCAAGTTGTAGAACCAGCTGATTTTCATTCAAATCCTGGATTTGTCATGACCCTTAGCATGGCGTCTTAAATGCCTGTGTCTCCAAATCCATACCCCTAAATCTGGTATAATTATAATAATACTGACCAACCTCAAAGAGATGCTAGGTAGCTTAGAAAACGTACAGTTACCATACAAAGGTCCAATATGACTATGGCTACCATTACTGCAGACATTCCACACCTATTTCAAACATCAAAGCCGAGACAAGCTCTAAGATGAATTAGGACAGAAACAGAGCCTCATTCTCTGCATGGCAAAATTCCATTCTGATGGTTCACCTTGTATAATCATGTTCTAAAAAGACAAACTGATATTTCAAAATAACCACCCCCGTCATTCGGTTTTCAGCTAGCACAACCTACAGACTAGGGGAAGCCAATCAGAGTTTCTCTTGGAATTTAGAGACAACTTCAGCATCTGTCTGGAGCTATAAAATCAGTCTGCGAGTAGCCATATTTAGTCATGGAGACAGAAAAGAAAAGAGAACTGGTCTGCAAAGAGAATGAGGACACAAAAGCCCACGGCAGAGTAGAGAGGAAAGATGAAACTGAGTCTTAATTGCCTTCCACTTTCTAGGCTCAGATTCTGTTGTGGGCTTGAGTGCAATCCTGTCCTTGGGCTTGGGAGAGATGCATTCATCCTCTTAATGTATCTTTCACTCCTACATTTGTAAATACAAGCTGGTTTCTGTTACTCACAGTCTAAAGAATTCTAACTAATCACCTATTTTAGTATCAGGTGGAGGGCTGAGAATAACAGACCCTCAGAGAATGTGGAACTGGCTTTCAGGAGAGGGTCAGGTTGATTTCTCAACCCAGAGAGAGAAATTGTTAATCTGTATCATGCAGCAGTGAAGTATTTGATTAAGTAATATGCGTTGGCTCTTGAGATTTAGGCTAAGTGCTTACCAGAAATGAAACATTAGTGGAAATAGTAGCAAATAACGATATATGTGAAAGTGTGCTGTTTGCACTCTGAGATGTTTAGTTTTAGCCCAGGATATGCTTCAGTCCTGCATTCGTCTGAAAGCAGATAAAGAAAATCTGGGTCAGTGATTAAAAACATTTGAGATCTAGGCAAAACAATTTACCATAAATCACATGAACTGCAGTTGGTGCATATACCAGGTACTATGGATAAGATTGAAGCAATGGTTTCAAAGTACAGAATCGAAATTTGAGGGATATGTATGTTAAACCTTACCACCTGCCTCCCCTTCCATGTCTTTCAAGCAGTCTTCTAACATTTGTTCCCAGAAGTAATAATCTTTTCATTTCACTGTAAGCCTCATTTCATCACTACATGGTCAGGAGGAAGGTACAGGACCCGGTCACGGTTAAGAAAGGCTCCTTCCTCATTCTACTGTTACCCATCCATGGTTTGTGGCCGAGGTCAATCAGCAGGGGATGGTGAGAACTGGTCACAACTCATAATCACAGGAAGGGAACTTTCATGGTAAAATAGGGTTTGGAGAGTGTCCTTATAGGCAGTGTCTTGTGGAAATGTTTTTCAGCAATTTCAGTTCCCCCAAATAAAGTCAAAAGACAGCCCAAGAAGTTTCAGGGCAGAGGCAATATAAAACTCTGAGGAACAGTTATCCATGATAACAAATAGTGCAGGAAGTATTATCCCCTTGGGTCACCCTCAGATCCAAGATCAAACAGCACTAGGAAGTAAGGGGTGCCCAAATACCTATGTGTATGTGCCTACCCACACCCACAAAGAGGAGCCTTCCTCATGCTCCTCCCAGGGGAGGCCTTGAAGAGCACTGCACAAGGAAAAGATCAAGATTGATTTCATCAAAGATTCATTCCGTTTTTTCCCCCACCATTTTTTTAAAAAAAATTTTATTGGAGTAGAGTTGATTTACAATGTTGTGTTAGTTTCAGGTGTACAGCAAAGTGAATCAGTTATACGTATACATATACCCATTCTTTTTCAGACTCTTTTCCCATATAGGTTATTATAGAATATTGAGTAGAGTTCCCTGTGCTACACAGCAGGTCCTTTTTAGTTATCTATTTTAAGTGTGTTGGCCACAATTAAGATTATAATTTCAGGTAGCAGTATATAAGAACAAACTGAAAATGAACTCGAGAAAGAATGAGTTTCACTTAGAGAAAACTAACCCATTAAAATGCCCCTCAGATGTTTTTGTCCAACAACATCCGCCTTTTGGGAAAACCATATTTTCCCTGTTCCTTTTGGATCTAATGGGTCTGAGAACCTCAGTACCTCTTCACTCTCCCCACAGCCACAGTGGTAAGCAAATGGCCTAGCCTTCCATGTTCACTATTAAAGCAAAAAAGAGAGAGAGAGAGGGCCAGGCTGCTCAAATCATCTACATAGGGCCAACCAGAGGTTGTCTCTAGAATCAAAATCCCAACATTTAAATTTTTTTAATCATAAAATATCTTGGCCGTACTAAAAGGTATAAGGAATAATATAACAAGGATCCATGTAACCAATACAGCCCTTACATACCCCACCACAGGCCATCCTGTGATCTTGGAAAGTTAATCATTCTCCCCAGTTTTCATTCCCATGTCTGTCCTGATACTTGTTTCTTTACTTATGTACATACCCCTAAATGATATATAGGATTATGTTGTAAAGTTTAAAATGATATCCATATATCATAATGCAATTAGAGAAGTTAGAAGCTGTCTTTCTGCTGAGATTGTTAAGCTGAGGTGGGGAAGGATGGCCTCTTCCTTTCCTAACTGAATGGATGAATGTGAAGAAAAAGGAAATTAAGCCAACTTATGAAGGACAAAAACTTTAAGCAGTTGGGAAGTGGAGGGAGAGGACATTTTAGTAAGATGATAGAGTCCTGGATATAGCTAACTACAAAACCATCAATCCAGCTCCTGTTTTAAACAGAATTTGAGTTGGATTTTGTCCCTTGCAACCCAAGGAGTCTTCATATATAAATTGGTATCTTAAAAAGGAATACTTCAGGTAACAAAATGTATGATGCAAATAGATTGAACTGCATTTTTTTTTAATAGACAATTGGCCATGGGTGGGCCCATGACCAAAACAATATCAATCGTGAGTCTTCCACTGGATTATATATTTGGATACTGGAGAAAAAACTGGGATAGCACACCGTGAATCTAATAGTGACCCATCTTCCCTAGACACGTGGAGAAAATCCCTCGGTAGTTGAGAACGTTAAGTTTACATACAGAGGGAAGCAGTGGAGGTAGAGGTACACATATTGGAAAATATTTTGAACTCTGAAATCTAGTTGAATCTAATCTAGAGTCAAGAATTTCCAAATTAATGATCTAATAACTTTCCCTTTTAGTTTTAAGTTAGTTTGAGTTGCTCCTGTCTTAAAAGTCCTGATCTATTCCCTATGGTATAGCTCTGTGTAAAGTAAAGACTATTACTTCAGGATTACTCTAATTATGGAGTAGTTAAGTGTTTGTTGTTAGGCACTGGTTGGTTGAATCGTGGATAGGATATCTTTGGATATATGGAAAGAAAGACATAGATGAGCTGAGAAGTCAAGAGTAGGACATGACATGTCTTTTTTGCAGTGCAGACAATTGCACTGCTGACAATAATCGTCCTTCCTCTGGGAACTTCCCAAGCATCGGGAGGGTGAGAGGGCAGCCATCTATAAATTGCATCAACTCCTGGATCCTAACAAGATCAGGAAGAGCTTACTGAAAAAACCTGGACAGATGACACTTTCTCTCTATTTAGAAATGATCTTGAGAATGAACTAGTTACTCGTGGCATGTGACTGGAACCACAACATGTAAACTCGGTGGCCGTGGCAATGCCATTTCGTCTTAAAGATGAGAAGCAGAGAAAGCCATTATGCAGAAATGGAAAAACCGATGCAGATGTGCAGAGATAAACAAGAGAAATGGAAGGAGATTTTCATGGCTCTCCTGGGCCTAATCCCATTGTCTTCTGAGGCTCAACGCCATTCCAGCCCCCTTATGTTGCTTCTCCACCTCTGCAAATTCAATTAACCTTCATTGTGTACTTGCCCAACCATTAGCTGGGTTCTGTTCATTTGCAACTGTATGTTTCAAAACAAAACAGCTGTGCCATTATAACAATAACTTTGATGGCTATGGTAATAGTAATGTTAACTAAAATTAATCAAGCATTTTTCATAACTTTATATGACATATTATTTAATCTTCTCTATAACCTTATGAGATAGATGTTATTATTTTCCCCAATTTAAATATGATAAAATGAATGTTAGCATATATTGTTACATCTTTCATTGAAAAATATTCAGGCAAGTTATTAGTATAAATTAAAGAATTAATAAATATTGGGTTCCTTTAAATAAACTGTGATATTATATTACACCTCCAACAGAAAAGGTGAGAAATTATCCCAGGAGTTCTTTTTTTCTTTCAGTTATTTTTTTGATAGTGGTTTTTCACTAGCATGGTATGATAGTTATTAAGAAGTAAATACTGACCATCAGGTGGCATTATGAGTCATTTTGACAGATACTATAATTTAATCCAAAAGTCCCCCAAAACAAACAAACAAAAATGATACCCCACTGATACTGACCCTATTTAAAGTTCTCATAGAAAACCTTGTGATTATGTTCAGAGAGATAACACATAGTGCATTGTGGCTTCAGGATCTGGCTTTGTTTTCCCCTGATATTTTTCTTAGTTGAAGCTCTGGTTTTAAATTTTAAACAAATGCTTACATGACTCAGACAATTTGATGTAACATGAAAGAGCAACTTTGACCCTACCTAAACAGAACCTCCGTGGTTGCCTAAATAAAATGTCTGAAAAAAAATTAACCATGGGAAATCTTGCCTATGGCATGACTTATCATAATATAATTTAATATAAAGACAGAGTTTCAATCTAATATAACATCGTATCTTCTACCATACTGCGTACACTCTTATGTAGCACTCACTACATATTTTTGAGAAAATCAATGTGAGGTGGATCCAATTTTGAACTGTATCCAGGGATGACTTGTATATGACCCAGAATGATTTCATTTCAAAAACCTGCCACTGTCATAATTTCCTGTTGTTAATATTCCACAGATTACTGGAATGCATTTTCACTGCAAACATTTGTTTTCATGCCTGGCTCCCCATTAGATGGATTTTCTTAATATCAGAGACTGTGCCGTCCTTATTCACCTTCTTTCTTCAGTGCCTAGTACATTGTGAGCACTCAGTAAAAATGGGTGAAATATATCCAACATATGATTATCCCAAGGTTCCAGGGCACTCAACACAAGGAGTACACAAGTAGTCTGGCCATCTGGTATGTCTCCTTATTGGTGTCATCTACAGACTTCTTAGACACCCAAGATTCCTTGAAGACTCTAACATCTGGTTAGCTCTCTGATTCCTGGTGAGTGCAGAATACACATAGGTCATCTTTCCAACACACCCTGGTTACTAGATTTTTGTTGATCCTGTTGTTAATCTCTCCTCCAATAATCTTAGCCTGCAACCCATCTCAGGAGCCATGCCCACGGTCATACCCTGGACTTGGCCATTACCAATAATGACACCCTCTCTGTGATGTTCATTTCAAATATCCCTCTCTGACCACCACCTTCATTCTTCTCATTGTTCCCACTAGACCTCTAATATCTAAAACCTTAACTCCATGGGCCTTCAATTCCTCAACTCTGACATCTTTTTACTCCTCTTTGCCTCCCTCATTCCTCATTCCTCTTCTACCTTACTTAGATTCAATGTTCATCACTAGGATCATTCCCTTACCTATACCCTCTATTCCCACAATGCTCTTTCCCTCCATTGTATTCTCCTAGCCAGGTTCCCAGTTCTGGGTGCATATAACTATCTCCTCTGCACATACACCCAAGGAGAGACTAGAGCTGGAGGAAAACCCACCACCATGCTGCCTGGTCCCAGTTCACATCTATGATCACTAACTTCCAGCAGCCCACCGCACGGCACCTCCCTTGTTCATTTCATTCTCCCACTGTTCCTCATGACTATTTCCCAGTTTCTCCTCTGTCCCCAAACCTCTAATGTCTCCTCCACCCTCCCACTCACAGCTGATGATTTTGTCCCTTATTTTACTGAGAAAACTGAAGAAATCAGAAAAAAATGTCCTGATATTCCAGCCACCAAATATAAAACCTAAAAATGAAATTTTGCTTTCACCTTTGGGTGAGCTATTCTAACTCCTGGGAAAGGCCAATCCCCTCCACATGTGCACTAGATTCTGTTCCCTGTCACCCACTGGAAGACAGGATGTGGCTTCCTCTCTCCTGCTTCATACACTAATTGTCTCTATTGAATCTTTTCCATGAACATACGAACATGTTATAGTATTTCTCATCTAAAAGAAAATGAAAAAATTATAAAATCTAATTCCTCAATTCTCTGCTCCTCTTTACGACAAAATTTCTAAAAAAGTTTCAGGAATCTCTAATATTTGTGGTCTCATTCTTCATTGAGTTCATTCCCATGAGGTCTTCCCACCCTCTCCCCACCCAAGTGATATGAACAGCTCTTTTCAAAAATATGTGTTTCATTCATATCGCCAAATCCAATGGTCAGTTATTGATTTGAACTTAACAGGATCTATCAGCAGCGTGTCACAGTTGATCACTCTGGCCTTCTTGAAACAGAACTCCCGACTCCATGCCCTTTGGCCTCCAAGACACCTCACTGACTGCTCCTTCTGAGTTTTCTTTGCTTATTTACCGTCATCTCTTGGATTATAAACACTGGTGTCCCTTAGCTTGTCCTTTGACCTCTTCTTTATCCATATGTATTCATTAGGTGATCCCTGATGAGCCTCCAACCCAGTCCTCTCTCTTGATCTGCAGAATCATTCATCAGATGCTCCCACTATATTTTAACTTGGAAGTATAATAACATCTAAAACTAACATATCCAAAGTTAAGTTTTGGTTAGGCTTGTCCTTCAAAAATGAACAAAACAAAACAATTCGCCCCACCAGCAATCTTCCCCAAATCAGTAAATAGTAATTCCATTCCTTTTTATTTCAGCAAAAAATATGGGTGCATGCTTGATTTCTCTTTTTATAATGTAATCTGCATTCAACCTACTAACAAATTCTATTAGATTGTCCTTCAAATTCCAAATCTCACCATTTATTATTATTCCACCCCTGCTTAATCCTGGTCATTTTTTCCTTGGACTATTGCAGAAACCTCCAAACTTGTTAACCTGCTTTCACCTTTGCTCCCACATTTGCTAAGCTTACACTCTGCTTTATTTAATAGGAGTACACAAGCAATAGCATGAACAAGATAGAAATTTCCAGGAGGTTCCACTGTCATCAGGCACCTGGCATCCTTCTATGTAACTGTTCCACTGCACTAATCTAAGAGGTCTGCTCCAGCTCGGGCATCTGTCTGCATTCTGAGAAGTGAGGGGAGAGAAAAACACAAGGAAGAGATCACTTTCATCCTTTAAGGAGTCTCAGTGGGAGTCTTCACATAAAATTTCTACTTATTATTAGCCAGAGCTTTGTCACTTGGCCATGCCTAACCACGAGAAGTGGGGAAGTATGGAGATGTTCTCATCAATGTGTTGAGTTAATCATCAGTGTTCTGTTACCAGAGAATAAGAAGAAAGTAAATACTGGGAAGGATCCAGCAGTTTCTGCCACACTTTCCCATTGTGTATCCTTCAGCACCTGCAGTTATTTTCAACAAGAAGAACCATCCAGGCACCTAGTTGCTGTGTGACTAGAAAGAGACTCTTACTTTAGTTCTTGGAAGAGCATCTTAGCTGTTCTCTTTACCTTTGCCCCATAATGTCTATTCTTACAGAGCAGCCAGAGTGAAATTTTAAAAATATGTTTAACATTATCATTCTTCATTATAAAACTGTCCAATGGCATATCATCCCACTCATCCAACATCCTTACAATAGCCTGCAAAGTCCTGCACAAATTTTCCTCTGGCTACATCTCTGACTTCATTGACTTTGAATTGCCCTCATGCTCACTGTTCTGCACATGTGGTCCTTGCTGCTGTTACTTACATATTTCACACATAGTCCTGCTGCAGGGTCTTTTCACTCACTGTTCCTTCTGGCTCCAGGATATCCTTTCCTCAGCTTTCTTATGGTTTTTCAGACATGACCTTCCCCAACTGCTCTACACAAGAGAAACTCCCCCAGTCATTGTCTAGCCCGTTTCACCCTTTTAATTTTTATTCATCTACTGAAACCACCTGCCTTGGCCAGGCACGATGCTAACCACTTGCATGAGTTGTCTCACAACAGGAGGTCCTGATAAGGAACATGGTGCTGGCATGGAAAACTCACCAGGAGAATTCAGGAGGGACTGAAAGGAGGGAGGAGATGCCAGCCCATAATATGTCCTAACAGCCTCCCAGAATCCTTTTGCTAGAATCCATCTTGGCTGAGAGAAGCACGCACCACCAGGAAGGACCCTGCTTCAGAGCAAATCTGAGCCAAGCAAGATGATTGGCCAGAGACAACCCAGAAACTACCTCCATTATCATAAAACTTGAGATTGTGAGCCACGTGGCAGAGCAGTTCTCCTGGTCTCCCTTACCTTGCCGTTCTCCACCTGGGTGCCCCTTCTGAATAAAGTCTTTTGCTTTGTCAGCAGGTGTGACTTCTCAGACAACCCATTTCCAAGTTTTAGACAAGAGTCCAGTCTTGGACCTTGGAAGGGTTTTCCCTTCCTGCAACACTTACTCTATACATTTTTGTTTGTTTTTATGATTTTGTGGTCTCTTCTTATCACCATGTAGTCTTTTCAAGGGTGAGGATTTCATCATATTTGTTCACAACTCTATCTAAAAGCATCAAGAATAGCATTTGACGCACAGAAGGCATTCAATATATAATAGCGAGTAAATTATATTTATTAATGCGAGTTGGGAAAAAGTTAACATCTAGAGTAGAAAATAACTTTTTGAGTTCATTAACTTTAGCTTTCTGTATCCCTTTATATGAATATTCATTTAATAATGGTTTTATAAGGGAGCAGTTTGCCACACCAAAATATGTCTCTTTGGCATGAGAATTAATTTAGGCTGTTTTTCAAAACAAGACTCAGGAAATTCTTCTCATTACCTCACCCTTAACTGCCTAAAAGGATTTAGACAAAGGGCACATTCCTAGAATAGAGCTATTACCAGAGATATCTGGAAAGAATATGGGCTGGGTGTGGTGGGGGAACTTGGCAAAGCCTAGAAATCAGAGTTCACTTTGCACCCTGTGAGCCCTGCTTAGCCCAGCAAACGTTTGTCTTTCCATCTCCATGTGAATATGCTTCCTCCCATTTGAAATCCCAACAATTTGCCACAACACCCTGGTTTGTCTTCAGATGAAGGTGGTATTTTAAGGTAAAGGTTTTAGTTCATTTTGGAGAGTAACTCAGTTTTCCTGAGTCTCTCCCATATATATATATATGTTATTAAACTTTTATTTGATTTTCTGTAGCTAATCTGTCTCATGTCAATTTAATTCTTAGACCAGCCAGGAGAACTTAGAATGGGAGAGGAAAATGTCTTTCTCCCTGACGGCTTCATAGGGAACATTAGAAGTGCTGCTACATAAATGCTCTTGATCATTCTGATCCCCTGGAGTGAAACATGACAATTAAATACATACGTCCCATATAAAATGTTCATGAAATTTAAATAGATTTTCCTTACCAAGGAGTTTTGCTCAAGGAAGAATCAAAGTTAATGAAGCATCTTAGAATTACACTTAAATAGTTACAAGACTCACTGAAGCCAAATTTTTCACAGTGAGTGAAGAGTTCTAGAGATTTTCATGTGTATGAATAAAGTGATTAGCTATTTCAACCTCTGATGATGAGGGTGTTGAAAGAGATCCTCTGATAATTTTCTATTGCTAGTATCCAAAATGTTCCAAGGTTTCTCCTTAGAAATAGATGTTTGGTTAAAAATGTTCCCTATATTTTTTCGAGTATCCATTCTGTAAGTTACTACTGTACTGAACTAACCTGACCATCTAATTCATTAACTTGGTTTATACTTTAATGCCTTAGTCTGGTTGGTCTTAAAGAAATTAGTTTTTTTAAGCTGAATTCAAATTTAAGAACAATTTTTCTTTTTGTCTTAGCTGTATGTGGATTGTGTTGCTTTACTTCCTAGAGATTTTGGATAGTTAATGAAAATATGTAAAATTTATTCATCGAGGACTTACTATTGAATCTTTATACCAGCTTAATGAAGTAGACATCATTAGCCTATTTTGAAGATGGATAACCTAAGATTCATACTATCTTTTCATATGCTTAAGATCTATTTGCATTTTCTTTCTTTTTTTTTTTTTTTTTTTTGCGGTACGCAGGCCTCTCACTGTTGTGGCCTCTGTGCTCCGGACGCGCAAGGCTCAGCAGCCATGGCTCACGGGCCCAGCCGCTCCGTGGCATGTGGGATCTTCCCGGACCGGGCACGAAACCCGTGGCCCCTGCATCGGCAGGCGGACTCTCAACCATTACGCCACCAGGGAAGCCCTATTTGCATTTTCTTATTCTGATAATTTTTAATCATACATTTTGTCCACTTTTCATTGGTTGATGATTATTTTCTTAACTATTTGAAGGAGCTTTTTTCTAAGCTAGGGAAATTAAATCTTTGTCTGAAAGTTACAATTATGTTCTAGTTTGTCTTTATACTGATTTTTCTTAAGGGGATTTCAGCCATGCAGAAACTTTAAAAATTTTCACTTCTGAGTAGTCAAATTTGTCAATATATTATTTCATGGCTTCTCTCTCTGTTTTGTTTTGTTTTTGTATCATATTTGGAAAAAGCCTTCCTCATTCTGAGATTAAAAAAGAATTGTCCCCACATCAACTAAAATGACTACTTAAAAAAAACCCAGAAAATAACAAGTGTTAGGATGTGAAGAAACTGAAACTACAGTGCATATCTGATGAGAATACAAAATGATGCAGCTGCTATAGAAAACAGTATGGCAGTTCCTCAAAAAATTAAACAGAGAATTACCATAAGATCCAGCAATCTCATTTCTAGGTGTATACACAAAGGAACTGAAAGCAGGGATTTGAACAAAATTCAAGTAGTATTAGTCACAAGAGTCAAAAAGTGGAGAAAACTCAAATGTCTTTCAACAGATGAATGGGTAAACAAAATGTGGTATATACATACAATGGGATATTATTCAGCATAAAAATTGAGCAAAATTCTGATACATGTTACAACATGGATGAAATTTGAAAACATTGTGCTAAGTTAAATAAGCCAAGCACAAAAGGGCAAATATTATATGATTCTACTTGTTTGTGGTACCTAGATTAGCCAAATTCATAGAGACAGAAAGTAGAATAGTGGTTACTAGGATCTGGGGAAGGGAGGAATAGGAAGTTATTGTTTAGTGGGTACAGATTTTCAGTTTGGGATGATAAAAAAATTTCTGGACATGGATAGTGGCGTTGGCTTCACAATAATGTGAATGCACTTAATTCCACTAAATTGTACACTTAAAAATGGTTAAAATGGTAAAAATTTGTGTTATGTATATTGTACCATAATTTAAAAAACAATTATCCCATTATGTCATTTAATACTTTTGTAGTTTCACTTTGTGTTGGACCCTGGTTGCAAGAACCAGGTCAATTTTAAATAAGACAAGTTTATAGGAAGCCATTTATTTATCCAATTTTATGCTAGTTTGTTTATTATTAAAATGGAATTTATTTTTTAAATACTCATAAAAACCACATTATGGAGACTTTCCTGAAATGTATACTTAAGTAGAAGATAAAGTAAAACCTGCTTTTATTTGTTGTACTTCAAGAAGGGAAAAGGAGGAGATACTTTGCAGGCTCTTTTTTTTGCTAGGTATTATCAAAAATTAAAATTGGATAATCATACTAAAAGATAAGTCAGGGTCAGATTTTTATCTTCATAAGTTCTTCCCCTTTAGAAAATGTCAATTTAGTAACATCTCTGGTGTCATGGTTTTATTAACAGTACATTAACATCTAGTTAAAATGAATTTTTTTCAAAACTCATATGAGAATTTAAGGGTGACTTTTAATGTTTATTTTTTTCAAATAAATAAACTGTATTTCTCCAAAGACTACAACTTCCACTATAATGATGATTGTTTTCCCCCAGGAATTTCAACCAATATTTTTATATAAAATCCAAGGGTTCCATCTTATTTTAACTTAACACTCAGGGAGTGATACTAAAATTTTAGAAATTACTCTAAATACACACCTACTAACAGGACTATGTGCCATGTGGCTGTTGCAAAGTTATCATGTGTGAGAGTGGAAAGTGATAAATTCAGAGAGATTTCTGGGGCCAGGTTATGTAAGGCCCTGCACATTCTGGTGAAGCCTGTGGATTTTTATCCAGTGGGATACAGGGAGGCACTAGAGGGATTTTAGCAGAGGAGTAATTTATATGAAAGTGAAGGTTGGACTGCAGTGTTTGGAAGATTCTGCAGAAAGGTAAGGGCGGAAGCAGCTGGATCAGTTAGGTAGCTAAGTCAGTAGTCCAAACGAGGCATGAGGGTTATGTGGTCTAGGGTGGTGGCCCGAAAATTGTTGAGAAATGGTTGGATTTGAGGTATGTTTTGAAGTTGGAGTCAGGGGGATTTGTTCACAGATTGGCTATAACTTGTTAGAGAAAGAGAGGAGTCAAGGATGAGTCTGAGATTTTGGAATTAGGAAATCTATATTGGGAAGAAGTGGAAAATTAGATAGACACAATGAAGCAGAATAAAAGAGCATTTCAGTGCCAGATGGAGTCGTCTGGGCTTGCTCCTGTAAGCATTACAAAGTTGCTTTAAGATCTTGGGAAGGAGAGCAGCATGATGTAAGAGGTGCTGTTGGATCACCGGCTGCATTGTCTAGCTAGGCTGAGAGAAGGCTGACGAAGGCAGGACTAAGGAAACAGGACTGTGCTAGTTTCTGTCTGAGGCTGGTAAGACTGGTTCCTTCTCTTCCCCCTTTGGGAATGGAGGCCCTCACACCCAGTGGTTCCTTGTCTATCTGTCTATCAAATATGCCCTCCAGTTCCCAGTGGAATCTGTCAGAGTGAGAACATATTAGAATTAGTATGGTGGGTCACACAGCCCCCAGTCACAAAGGGAGTTCACATGCCTCCCATAAAACGTTCCTGGCAGTGCACTGAGCAAGTTTGTGGAAACTCAGCTCAGACTATTTGATTTTGCATTCTGGTTTTACTGCTTCCATTTACCCAACTTTGGGCAAATTATTTAACTTCCCCACATCTCAGTTTTCTCACTTGGGAAATAAGGTTAAAATAGTACTCAACTCATAGGGTCAAGGTGGGAACCAAATGAGCCTTACGTTTTAAAGCATTTGGACAGTAAACGTGAGCTGATTTTTTCTTTACCTTTCAAAAAAATCAATGTGGACTAATCCTTAGGATATGTTCTATAGTAATCTTGGTATGGATTGATTAGGATTTCCAGTAGACGAGAGTGAGAATATTATTTCAAGAGAAGAATAGCAGAATTTGATATCTCGATAAAGGAAATAAAAGTGTAAATGATGACGCTGAGTGACTGGGGAAGAGTGGTGTCCTAAACAAGTAATGAGGAAAGAACCCATATTTCAAAAGGGGAAGTTGGCAAATTCTTTTGGAAATGTATTTATTTAAATCAATATTTTTGGATAACCATATGATGCAAATTATACTTACAACAAAAAATGATTCTCTAATTGCCTGTCACAAAGTTTCTCTCTAGCTGTAATGCAGAGATTTATTGATTAGGGGAGAAAAGAAGAACAAAATTCTCAAGGAGAATAAACTATGTGTGATCACTTCCAAATATAAATTTATGAGAAAGGAACAATTCACCATTATTATAAGGATGTGTTTCTATTTTAAAATGGTCAAATGCATTTCTCCTGGATTGAGTGTCTATTCTATTACCATGCAGATTTAAAAATTGTGTTTATGTTGACTGGGTGATGTTGTTATTGATCATATATGATTACATGATTTAATTTGTTGTGTGTTTTCAAATAACTATCAGCCAGGAATATTTTCATCTTCTTTAATGATAAGAAAAATATTTAGGACACAAAAGCTTTGATTTTCAAAAAAAAGTTGTCTAAGTAATTAATGTGACATTTAGGCATACTGAAAACAGGTCTGAATTTCTGACATTAATATGCTTATTTATGATAACTATTCCTATACCTACTACTCATTTGAGGACCTTTAATTCTTAGCATATGTGGTAGGAAGAATAATAATAACCTTCCAAAGATGTCCATGTTCTAATCGCCCAAACCTGAAAATATGCTACATTATATGACAAAGACGTATTAAGGTAGCAGATGGGATCGAGATTGATAATCTCCCCTTGAGATGGGGAGATTATCCTAGATTATTGTGTGTGTGGGTGAGGATGTAATCACAAGGGTTACGATAGATGTAAGGCAGAGAGAAAAGAGGGAGCAGCAGAGAGATGGCAATGTGAGAAAGACTCGACTGGCCATTGCTGGACTTGAAGATGGGAGTAGACCATGGACCAAGGAAAGTGGGTAGCTTCTAGAAGCTGGAAAAGGCAAGAAAACAGGATTCTCCGCTTAGAAACTCCAGGGCGAACACAGGCCTGCTGACACCTTGATTTTAGGCCAAAGAGACCCATTTTGGACTCCTGAGCTCCAAAACTTCAAGACAGTAAAGTTGTGTTGTTTTAAACCACTGAGCTTGGGGTAATTTGTTACAATAGCAATAGAAAACTAATGTAACACCTAAAAGAGATATTGCAAAATGTGTACAGAATAAAGTTTGAGAAAAAGTTTTGGGCTTTCAGGAAGTTCAGGAGATGAGAATAATGGAGACAAATGTTTCAGTTCAGGATTTATACAACTCCTAATATCTTTCACCAAAGGAAGTGAAGTTATATTTTATACTCAAGTCTCAATTTAGCATCTATAGCATTTTCATTTTAACTTTATTCTCTGATCACTGTCTCATTCTATCTATAGAATTTTCACAGATTTTGGCACACCTATAGTAGTGAACATTAAATACAAAAACTTTAGAATAAAAAATGCTTTATAATACTCTTCTTTAACACATGAGTGGCATTCTTTTTAAAATTTACCAAACCTGTCATTAAATTCTACATAAAACATATAGTTGGGGAACTTCCCTGATTTGAATTTGATTCTATTCAGATGTATACTAGTTAGTTTTATAATCATTAGTCTATATTTCTAGCACTGTCCACAATTTACAATATTACTTTCAGCACATCACTTGCCCTCATCATATCTTAGATTCCACATTCACAAAGAAATAATTAGAGACACTTAACCCAAGAAGTGAAGTGATAGCTAATTAAATTGTGTCTGTAAAATATACATCTAATAACACCTTTCATCTGAGGATCCCAAAGCACAGTCTATAGATATTAATGAGTATTATTATCTCAAATTTACAAGGGGAAAAAAGGCAGAAGGGATTAACTAGACTAGAGAAAGCCATAAATTCCCCACTGGTGGGAGACTCTCATGGCTGTACTTGCTGTACTTCTATCTGCTTACCAGCATTTTAACCTCTATTTGATATCAATAGGAAATAGATACATAATCAATAAATTATAATATTATTTATGAATGTAATATATAATATATTACTAATAGAATCAATACTATCCCAAGTCCTAAAACATATAGAAAATGCTCAAGAGAGCCTAGCCTGTGTTTAACAGTCTGTGGAAAGGCTACTCATCTGTGTAACATTTCCAGGATTATTGCTGTCAGACCTAAGTGTATCATAAAGAGAAAGGAGATTTTAATATTTGTGTCATCAGTCACATTAGCTTTGCTAAAATTGTGGAGGGCTCTCACAACAGACAATGCATGGATTATATATAACAATTAAAACTCCTTATAAGTACTGTAATTAATTTAAGAGAACTTTGGCTATTGCATAAACGCTGCTCCTATTATCTTTTGCTTTGTTGTCTACAGTTAATAATACTGCATTGGACACTTAAAAATTTAAGAAGGTAGATCTCATGTTAAGTGCTTTCATTAATAATAATAATAATAATAATAATAATAATAATGAAAGAGGTGTTCACAAGTTTTTGGATTACCCAAATCAAGTTTAATACAGCTTCAACTACCTCTATCAACATTTTTCCAGGAGCTCCTTCTCCATCCCTAAGTTTATACAAACGCCTATGCAAGCTCATATGCTTATTTGGTTCAGAAAAAAATTCCACAGCTTTCACAGCAACCTCAGTTCCTAATGGAAGTAGAATATCTTGGTGGGCTCTGGTCTGCTGTCTCTGTCTGATGCTGAAGTAACATCCAATGTGGGGTCTTTCCCAGCTTCCTTTCCAAAACAGAGGAACCTGTTCAGCAGGACAGCTCCACTTGTGACTCTTTTCCCTCAGGTCCAAGTTCTATCATGGGGGCCCCTTGCTTGGGCTCTCAGGCTGTGCTGCTTACTTAGTGTCCCCCTCCTCCCCTCTCCACCATATCCTTGGTGCTCACAGCTACCCAGGAAGCTGTGCTTTTTTTCTTTTTTTTTCAGATCTTGATTCCTAAGAAAGAGACTTCAAATAAGATTTCTCAGGCTCCTGTACCTCTCACAAAACTTTCAGTCCTAAAACTCTCCCCTGTCCCTGTGTGGGTATCCCCTCTTCTTATGATTTTTCCCACATACACACCGCATCTCTAAATGCAAAGCTGCCATAACTTTCTCCTTCTGGGATGCCTACCTGCTCCAAAGGTCATAAAGATTTGCCATCGGTGTTTCAATCCCCATTTGCAATTTCATCACAGTCATGAAACAAAAAAGTCTCTTTTTCCCTGAAATCTTCATGTGAAGAAGGAGAATCTATATTTTACAAATAAGATCTGTCTGCCCTCTTGAGAAGGTAAAGGAGAATAACTGTTATTCCTTCTTGAAGGGCACATAACAATGAAAAGTAAAACCAAGCTAATTTTTCAATAGTTCATTACATGAACTTGCTATGTTAAATCTACAATGAATCACCATGCTCTAATAGTCTTATACAGTGTCTGTGGAGTTCTGGTCTTGCATAGTGACACACCTGTTTTCAGGTGCCACTTCTGTTATGAAACTCAGGTTCAGAGGCTCATTGCTCAAGAATCCAATGCTGAGATACAAGTGTTGGGTAAAAAGGTTTACTGAGAAAACTAGCAATCCTGGGGTGAAGGTGGACTCAAGTCCCAAAGAACCAACTCCCCATTGCCAATCAAGGGGCAAGAACTTTTAAAGGGGAGTTTCAGGGGTGTATAGGTGGAGGGAGGGGGATACTTGCAGAAACAGTACAGTCAGTTCTGACAATCATCTTGAAATTAGTCATGCAGTGGTCTGACCACTGTCATCTTGATTGTTTTAAGTACAGTTAATCTTCAGTTCCATGATTGGTTTGTTACAATTTCTTTGAGGCCAGTTCTTGGAATTGTGGCAGCTTACGTCAAGGCTACAGTCTGGTCATCATGTAGTTAACCTCCTCCACCTGGCGGGGACTTCAGTATCTACCAAACAGCTCAAAGGACATGGCTCAAAATATTAGCTCTAGCCCTTGAGGAGGAACTAAAGGTCCTTGACATTTCTTAATGACTAAACTATTATTATTTGGTCTTGTTTGACTATTTTCCTCTGTTTCTGCATTTTCTCACTTCTCTGATTAAACTTATTCTTTGGGTAAAGTTTTTCTACATACAAGAGGCAGGTGGAGGACATGGGGCATGGGGGTCTCTCATGGGAAGATTGCTCCATTACACCTCTACCAGGAAGTGAATCACCCAGCCAAAGGGAGATTAGGGTTTCTTTTGTGCTGTATCCTCCTTATCCTACATTGTGGAATACAACTCATGGGCCTTCTTCTCAGAGATACGGAGAGCTGCAGTAACACATAGCATGTGTCAGATTTTGGAGAGGTAGAAAGACTTGTGAAGAAACCTGTTAATGAGCACTAATACTTTGACTAAGTCTATTTTATAATTTAGACATAAAGGTCTGAAAAGAAAGAGGTGACATACCTTGAAAGGCCCAAGTGGCATAGAACAAGAATTACATGAGACATCTGGAAAAGGGAATTGTGTTGGATGTGGCTATTACTTTAGGTGAGACTTTTCTTAAGCTTTACTATAAGGAAGCACTAGAGATTGAAAACATAACCATTCCTTATTCAGTAGAATTTACTATACGTGTATAAGCTTCTCCTTACCAACTAGTGGAAATAAGCAAGGGTCCATTAATACTACTTTGAAAATAGTGTAGCCTCCAGCTATGTGAGAGCAGGGTCTCAATTCCACCTTTTAAGTCTCTCAAAGTTATTCCTGGGAGTTCCTGGAGTGGTCCCAGAGGGTAGCTCACATTCTTCTCAGTCATTTTTGTTGAATCTTTTTGTGATGTGTGTAAGGTCCTAAGTTAACAAATTGGCTATCTAAAATGGATGTACCCTATCTGTCCACAAGAGTCAAGATGCAGGTCATTAGAGTGTGCAAACCAGTAAACAGCATCTCTCATGGGAGTCTGTCCTAATGAATATTATTTTTTTGTTTGTTTCATATATTTTGTGTGTGACCTGTTAACATCTGTTTTGTGAATATTTGTAAATATTTTCCTGTAAAAGATGTCCTATATTTTTTATTCAATTTTACTTCACCAACTCATTTGATAAATATTTCTTGAACACCTTCTATGTGCAAAACCTGGGCTAAGTAGATGCATTTATGAATAAGGTATAATCTCTGCTCTGTACTCTAATGGGAAATGAGTACAGACAATGATAATTAAAATTAAAAGATATAGGAGAAAGTCGATATGAGAGATATAAATAAATAATTTGTACTTCAGAGGAGGAAAGTACTAGTGTTTGTTGGTGTCTCCAATAAGTCTTCAAAGAGAAAGTGGCCTTAAGTTGAGGCTTAATACATGAACATCATGTTTTAAGATAAACTTTATGAATTTATTCTATATTAAAACTGTTTATTTCATATAAATTAGAAAAAAAAATCATTTCAAATAGAAGGGAATAAAACTGCCTATAAGCCAGTCAGTCAAAAGTAATTTTGTAATTGTAGAAAATTAAATTATTGGCCACAATTTTTTATCCCCTCCATTTAATACTGTCAATAGTTAATAGTTTCTTTGCTATGCTTTCAGACCATACTGTAAATGTTATTTTGTAATCTGATTTTATCACTCAATATATTGTGATCAACTTTCTATTCTTTTGCATCATTTTAATGTCTGAATAGCTTTTTTAGCCAGTTCCCCAAAGTAAAAATCTGTATTTGTTAGTTTTAGATTTGGCTGCAAATGAGAGAAAACCAAGCCTAAGAGAAGATTAAACATGGCAGAATTTTTTTCTTACATGCATGAAAGAACTTCTGAGCTGAGATGAAGCCACATGATGTAGGATCCCAGACCCTATCTGTTTCTCAAGTTTCAGGAGGATGGAGTAAAGTTAAGCAAAAGGAAGAACTTTCCCATACACTGCACATTACTATTCTTATTTATATCCAAAGCGTAGAACTTTTTTACATGTCCATGTCTACTTACAAGAGAATCTGAGAAAAGTAGCCTTCAACTCAGGCAACTGAGACCCAGCAAAAAACTAAGGGTTCCATTTTCAAGGAAGAAATGGAGAAAAAAATACCCCACTATAATTGATATTCTCTGTGATTGACACCTATTTTGTTTTCAGTCTTTTAATATCATAAATAACATTGTGATTAAATTTATAGTTCTTTTGACAGGCAGAAAAGGAGAGGATATTAGATAGAGAATGAAGTGTATTTAGAAAAACTTAGGGACTAGTTTATGAACAAGTAATATAATTTTGTAATAGTGTAAAAGACGAATAGGGGAATAGATGGAAATAAAACTTGTTTTCCAAAGGTATATTTGATCTTGTGTATCTAGAAAGAGAAAAATCCTGAGTTCCAAGATCAATGATATTAGACCCTCATTTTCAGTTGGTTATCTAATCAGCATATGAAGCATTTATGTTTAATAAGTGAACTGGTTAAGGCAACCAATGAAGCCATCTTTGAGCATTTAAGCCCCTCTAGGCTTTTATCAGAAGGCAAAATTTTTTTCTTTTTCACATTAAAATAGAAAATCTTTCTGGAATAAGTAGTTTAAAATGTGTATGAAAAATATTCTATATTTTTATATATAGTTTACATTACTTGTTATAATAATAGAAATAATAACTTACATTTCTAGAGATCTCTACAGTTGACATAACATTTTTGCATAAATTATTGCCAAAATGAGCAAAAATATATTATTTTTTACACATGAGGGAATAAAATCTCAAGAAATATTAAATACCTTGCCAAGGATCACACAGCTAATTAGAGTAAAGGACTGGAATTTGGGCTAAAACCTAGGACTTCTGATTTACATAACATCATATTATATTGCTCCTCTGGCCAGAAACCATAAATGCTTAATTTGAATGTAACTGGATTTAATATGACTCACTTGATGAGGAATAAGTAGCAGATCCTTAGTTAGAAATTAATAATAGTTTAAAATTTTTACACCAAACTGTATTAATATCTTAATAGTATTAATACTACTCAATTTGCCACTACTATTTTTGTGAAATGATCTTAAATTAAAAAGCTAGATAATCAGTATCTCCTGATAAGAAGTATTATCCCTTTACTATTTCCTTAACATATATGGCCAAATCATGTTGTGCCTTGGTTAAAAAACAAACAAAAAAACCCAAAACAACCAAAAAACTCTTAGGTGACCAAACACTTAGTCCAGAAAGCTGTGCTGAACCATTCTTTATTTCAAGATCAAAACCTTGTGATCCATGGAGAGTCCAGGTTAAGTGGGAATCTGGAGATGATGCTCATTCCACTAACAGCCTTTGTTATGATACTTGGAGTAGTAGTTTGTTTGAATGTCCCTTTTTAGATCTTTTGGGAAGGCTTTTTGTAGTGACACTTCCTCTCCTCCCACATAAATGACCTTGCTGGCCTCCACACACTTGCTGTTCTCTGGACCTAGTGCAGATCTTTCACTTGGAATGTAAACTATTCAGTTCCTTTAAACTTTACCCCAAGGGGGTGGAAGGGTCTGTGAATATGTCTGATGAATGCCAGATACAAAAGAAAGTAACTTCAGAGTGAAGCTCAATAAAACCAGGCCTTTCATCTCAGTGAGAAGGCAAGCTTCTCACCCAATGATTTTATCCTAAAGTAGTCAGTTTATCGTTCTGGATTTTATTTGAATTATAAAAGTCTGTCAATTACCCTAAATTATGGGTGTGGCCCTTACCCATGTACTTCAAAAAAATAGCCTCAATTAGCTTCTGTGATTCCATCAGCAATACTACAGTTTCCTGAAGAAAACCTGAATTTTCTTTGATCTCTCTTTCCTCCTTGCTGCTCAGAGGAATTAACAGAAAATCTAGGGAGTCAACATAAGTAAAAACAACTAAAATACAATGTGATAAATACAGCTCTTGGACTATGCTCAGAATGCTACAGAAATGTAATAGAGAAAATAATGAATTGGGAGGAAGTCAGGGAAATTTCAGAGGAGGTGATGGTGGAACAAGATCTTGGAGATAATATGATTCCATCCAGCAGAGAAGAGAAGAAAGTGACTCTAGGAGATTGGTCTCAATGACTGAAAATTGTGCAGGTGGGACACTATTTAACATGTTCCTGGAATCTTGAGGGAATGGATTGTAGCCAGAACATAAGTGTATATATATGTATATATATATATATATATGTTGGGGGTAGGGGTGGGGGCACAGGAGCAACTGAAGATGAGGCTGGAAAACTCTTTCAAATTTTCATTTATTTATAATATTTATAATAACCTTTATAATATAATATATAATACAATATTATATAATCTTTATAGTATTAAAGATTAATGTTATTGCTAATTCAAAATAACTTTCTTTTGTGTTTATAAAAGCACGGCATATTCATTGTGGAAAACTTCATGATCTGGCCGCTGGACCCATAGCAGCCCCTTCCTTATACTGCTGGACCATAAATTGGATCATCCTCAATTCATTCTGCACACTGTCCCCTGACCAGCTACGCTAATGAGAATTCTTCCTGGCACACTCCTAATTAACGTTACAGACAGGGTGGATGCAGTGGGGCCATGTAGACTTAACTTAGCTAATGTAGTGACTCCCAACCCTGTGACTTCCTAAAAATATCAATACCCATGGGCTTTACCACTAGTTTCTGGTGAATTGATCTGTGCTGGGGTTCTGTTGTCAGTGGAGCTTTAAACAACTGTCAGGTGATACTAATGTGAAGACTGGAAGAAAATCTCTGAGTTAATAGCTAGCCTCACAAACGACCGATCATCCACGTTTCACTTGAATATTTCCATCTTCATGAAGCAGGCTAAGCTATTTGCAGCCAACTCTATAAAATATTTCTTATGTAAAGCTAAAACTGGCTTTTATTTATCTTTAACCCACAGAACTAGTTTTGTGCTGTGACACTACAAAGAATACGTTTATCCTTTTCCACATGACAGCCTGTTAATTACTTGAACATTTGCTAACATGGCCTTCTTGAGTGTTCTTTTTCCTCAAGCTAAGCATACAAAATTTTTTTAAATGTAAAACTGATGTTTTGCTGTTAGCTTAGGCCATCCCTAGCTGGACAGAGAGCTTGTTACGTTCCATAGATCAGATAGATTTACATTTCTGAATGCCTTGCATTCCTGAAAGACATAGTTTACAGACTCAGGTTCGGATGATGCTGCAAGCCAGAAAATTCCTTTTTTTTGTTATCAAACATAGGAATGCCTGGCCTATATCAGAATGACTGAAACATTATCCAACTAGATTTTTTTTTTACTTTAAATAATCATTTGAAGAGTAAATACAGACGAGATTCACTATAATATACTATACTATTAGCTGTAGGAAATACAAAATATTTTATGCTTTGTATTATAGTAAAAATACTTTAAATATTTTTCTTTTTATTTTGGGACCCCAGTTATTTTGAAAGCTGGATTCCCTTGCGTTTTTCTATATGGTCATAAGAAGAAGAAAAAAACCTTCACTCATCTATCAAAAAATGTCTATGAGCTTTTTCTTTGATGATATATAGACCTTTCTATTGTTCAGTGACAAAGATTTCTAGTCTCTCAGTTACTATGTTTACTCATTTGTGGAGATGCCCTCCTACTTCAACTGTGGTCTGCTTAGTGAGGAATTGAATGGAACCCTCAATTCCCTTGCTCCAGAGAAAGTGTCTGACTTAATTATGTAGGCTGGATCTTTGATAACCCATTTAAAATGTCAGCTGTGAGGACAGCCCTACAGATTATGACCACACATCTCTCTTCTGGTTGACATTGGCTCATTAATCATAACCCAGCCTATTATCAATTATCCACAGAAAAAAGCCCAAGGGCTGGCAGATATTCAGGATCATCTATAATTAGGTCCCAATTTAACCTTTCTCCCTTTATTACCCATATCTCCCTAAAATGGAGTCCTTATTACATCAGTGTACTCACTGTCTCTCTAAATAATGTCACAGATATTTCTGTCTGCACAACTATACCATTCTCCCTGCAATGCAATGAAGCGTCCTGCCATTCACAGAATCCTTTCTGCCTATACGTAGTCTACTCAACATTTAAATATCAGCACAAGACCTGTCTCTTCCGTGAAAATGTCCCAAAATGCTGAAGTTCCCAAACCTTATAGTTCCTTTGAACACCTGTTGCCTTTATTGCCTATAATGGCAGTTGTAATAGCAACAAAAATAATAATCATACATATAATAAGGCCGTATATGACAAACCAAGAGCCAACATCGTTCTCAATGGTGAAAAACTGAAACCATTTCCTCTAAGATCAGGAACAAGACAAGGTTTCCTACTCTCACTACTATTATTCAACAGAATTTTGATAGCCACATCTATCAGAGAAGGTAGTCACAGAGAAGATAGCCACAGCAATCAGAGAAGAAAAAGAAATAAAAAGAATCCAAATAGGAAAAGAAGAAGTAAAAATGTCACTGTTTGCAGATGACATGATACTAAACATAGAGAATCCTAAAGATGCTACCAGAAAACTACTACAGCTAATTAATGAATTTGATAGAGTAGCAGGATACAAAATTAATACATAGAAGTCTCTTGCATTCCTATACACTAATGATGAAAAATCTGAAAGAGAAACTAAGGAAACACTCCCATTTACCATTGCAACAAAAAGAATAAAATACCTAGGAATAAACCTACCTAAGGAGACAAAAGACCTGTATGCAGAAAACTATGCAGAAAACTATAAGACACTGATGAAAGAAATCAAAGATGATACAAACAGATGGAGAGATATGCCATGTTCTTGTATTGGAAGAATCAACATTGTGAAAATGACTATACTACCCAAAGGAATCTACAGATTCAATGCAATTCCTATCAAACTATGGATTTCGTTCTTCATAGAACTAGGACAAAACATTTCACAATTTGTATGGCAACACAAAAGACCCCGAATAGCCAAAGCATTCATCAGAAAGGAAAACAGAGTTGGAGGAATCAGGCTCCCTGACTTCAGACTATACTACAAAGCTACAGTAATCAAGACAGTATGGTACTGGCACAAAAACAGAAATATAGATCAATGGAAGAAGATGGAAATCCCAGAGATAAACGCATGCACCTATGGTCAACTAATCTATGACAAATGAGGCAAGGATATACAATGGAGAAAAGACAGTCTCTTCAATAAATGGTGCTGGGGAAACTGGACAGATACATGTAAAAGAATGAAATTAGAACACACCACAACACCATACACAAAAATAAACTCAAAATGGATTAAAGACCTAAATGTAAGGCCAATCACTATAAAACTTTTAGAGGAAAGCATAGGAAAAACACTCTTTGACATAAACCACAGTAAGATCTTTCTTGACCCCCCTTCTAGAGAAATGGAAAAAAGAACAAAAATAAACAACTGGGACCTAATGAAACTTAAAAGCTTTTGCACAGCAAAGAAAACCATAAACAAGATGAAAAAACAACCCTCAGAATGGGAGAAAATATTTGTAAATGAAGCAACTGACAAAGGATTAATCTCCAAAATATACAAGCAGCTCATGAAGCTCAATATCAAAAGAAACAAACAACCCAATCCAAAAACATTTAGAAGAACTAAATAGACCTTTTTCCAAAGAAGATATACAGATTGCCAACAAACACATGAAAGGATGCCCAACATCACTAATCATTAGAGAAATGCAAATCAAACCTACAATGAGCTATCATCTCACACTGGTCAGAATGACCGTCATCAAAGAATCTACAAAGAATAAATGCTGGAGAAGGTGTGGAGACAAAGGAACCCTCTTGTACTGTTAGTGGGAGTGTAAATTGATACAGCCACTATGGAGAACAATATGGAGGTTCCTTAAAATCTAAAACTAGAACTATCATATGACTCTGCAATCCCACTACTGGGCATATACCCTGAGAAAACCATAATTCAAAAAGAGACATGTACCACAATGTTCATTGCAGCACCATTTACAATAGCCAGGACATGGAAGCAACTGAAGTGTCCATTGACAGATGAATGGATAAAGAAGATGTAGCACATATATACAATAGAATATTACTCAGCCATAAAAAAGAAGCAAAATTGAGTTATTTGAAGTGAGATGGATGGACCTAGAGTCTGTCATACAGAGTGAAGTAAATCAGAAAGAGAAAAACAAAGACTGTATGCTAACACATATATATGGAATCTGAAAAAGAAAAATGGTTCTCACAAACCTAGTGGCAGGACAGGAATAAAGATGCAGATGTAGAGAATTGACTTGAGGACACAGGGAGGGGGAAGGGTAAGCTGGGATGAAGAGAGAGAGTCATATTGACATATACATACCACCAAATGTAAAATAGATAGCTAGTGGGAAGCAGCTGCATAGCACAGGGAGATCAGCTTGGTGCTTTGTGACCACCTAAAGGGGTGGCATAGGGAGGGTGGAAATGAGACACAAGAGGGAGGGGATATGGGGATATATGTATGCATATAGCTGATTCACTTTGTTATACAGCAGAAACTAACACAACACTATAAAACAATTATACTGCAATAAAGATGTTAAAAATAATAATCATCATCATCACTGTTTAATAAGTTACCATTTTACTGAGCACTCTTCTGGGCAATTCATATATATTGTTAACCCTGAGGGTAGATCTTATTTTACCTATTTTACAGAAGAGGAAACTGGGACTCAAACGGGTTAAGCAACTTGCCCCATATGACAAAGCTACTAAGGAGTGGAATTAGGATCAATTTCTGGTCTACCTGACTCTATCATATCAGGTCACCTTACTTCTATGTCTGCTTGGCCCTGAATCATGCACTGGCTGGTATTATTATTTAATTTTGCTATACTTGAGAAACATTATATTTAACTTGTAAAATAATAATTTAGAGTAAATCAGCATCATGTTAATACTTACGTATGAAGTGTAACTATACAAAACTCAACACTATTTTAAAAGCCTGAAACAACCTGAGGGGCACTGTCTCATTTGCTACCCCAAAGTCAAGTCACACCTCTATTCCTAGTCAACGATCTCCTTTCCTTTGTTAGAATTTAATTACATCCATTCTAATTAAGGGATTGCATCCAGATGAAATCTACACCCTTTAAAAAGTGAGAATTGGCACACATATGTGGATGGTGAGTTTCCCATAATTCTTAGATGACTTCCTAAGGAATTAATTCTCTTTCCAGTGCCTTCTCTGAATGGTTGGCTCTATCTCCCGTAGTTCCCACGTTACCCTCCTGCTTGCCTGTGACCAAACCTCTACCTGCCTCTAGCAGCTTTGCCTTCCCCAAGTACAGTTCGATGAACCAGGGTCTCCAATTGTGGTTCTGTGTCATGTTCACCCAGAGCTCTGCTCTTCTTTCAAGGTTTCTTCTTTCTTTCAAGGTGGTCAAAATGCGTGGTAATGAGCGCCGCTTCCCCAGGCCCCTCTGCCTCACTGCCTAACCTGCTTGCACTGTTAGAAGACAGTCCAAAAGAGTGCTTGATCCAAACTGTGACCTGAATGCTAGCCTTTCCAGTACCATAAAGGTATTTCTGGCAGCAGGACTTTTCCATCCTTTTAAATCAAACAAGATTTAGTATCTGCGGGGGATTTGTTCCAGGACCTGCCATGGATACCTAAATTCACGGGTGCTCTAGTCCATTGTGGGCATTCTGTATCTGCGGATTCTGCACCTTCTGTGCTTGGTTGAATCTGCAGATTGGGAACCTGTGGATACGGAGGGCAGACTGTATCCATCCCCAGCCAAGGATACACCTGCAATGACTTAGTCTTAGGACTTTTGATAGTAAACAGAGAAACAAGAGCCAATCTCAGCAATATTGGTGATGTGAAGGAAGCGGTAGAAAGGCACCAAGGCAAGACCTGGCTTCAGTGTTGGAACTTTCCTGCTTTAATACTGTGCAAAATGTACAGTAGGATAGAATCTTTCTTCTCAATCCCTTATCAAGTAAGACAGAGTAGAAGATATTGGTCTTTATAATTATATATAAAAATTATATGTAAATATATATACACCTAGTACTTTTCCAGTGGTTTCTAAATTACACGAAGGTCTAGCCTCTCTTATTTGAAATATTTCGTGCACTTAAAACAAGTACTTAGCTAATCCTCAAGCACTCTTTTTAGGCAGTGCCATAGTATTAACCTCATTTTAACAAAGACAGACTTTACTGGCTTATCCTTTAGTCCTACAGAAAGACCAGGGAGAACAGCAGAATTAAAAGAACTTAAACATAATCTTTATAGTCATGATGGTTTTTCTGAATAAATTATAGATATAAATCTTTTGTTAAATCATGGTAGGTCAATACTTGGAGAGAATTTACCTCTGCATGTGAAATCAAAGGACTGCTTGAATGAAGTAGCATTGCCAAGTATTAAGTTTGCCATTATAGGTCCCTGTAATGATCCATTGACCTCTTCTTCCAGAATAATATATTTCCAGAATATAATGACACATTTTAACTCAAATGAACTTTTATATCTTCTTATAAGCCATGGTTACTTTTATTGTTATCCACAATTTTAAGGAAGGTGTATCAATTTTTCTGAGACTAATATTATTACTTTCAATTATTGTATATATTTAAAAGAAAAAAAAATATGGTCCTTCAAGCCCAATCAATCACTGATTACTATAACATTCCTCTTAGGAACATACATTTTAAAAGTGAGCCTTATTCATATGAACTATGTATAATACATATGAGATATATTTTCTTCAGGAACATTCAGCAATGAAGGAAAAAACCTTTTGACTAAATGAGTTTAGAAATAGCCCTGCCTGCCTGATTCATTATGGAACATTAGTATGAGTCATAAGTACCAAAGCTCAGTTACACATTTGTGACATCATGATAGCATATGACTATGCTGACAGGCTTAGCTTCTTAAGCTTTAATTTCATAATTAACTTTTTCAAGGTAGGAAGGATCTGGCATCAGTGGTTACAAAGCTTTCAGCAAAACCCTGTAATATATGAAATATTTTATAAAAGACTTAGAGTCTGCTTAGTGTAGGTCATATAAGTTAATGTTGAAGGGACTATAATTTTACTTTTAGGATTGAGATTATGATGAAACGTGGCCTTTCTAGCTCTTATGCCAGTTTTGTTTCATGACGGCTGATGTTCCAAAAAAGGGTTACATCCTAGTTATTTTCTATTTGGAAAATTCAAATACCTCCGGTGGTACCAATAAAAAAAAGAAAGTGTCAAAATTTCATCTACACTGCATGCCCCCCACAAATATTCTCCATTTGGTCGATTGACGAACATAGGAAGACAGTTGGCATATTTTTTCATTAAGTTGAATGCATTTGACTGACAGGTGAAGTAATTCTGCTTGTTTACAGTACATGACTTTGGATTTCCTGGAAAGACATATTTTACTGAATAAATAAATTGATAAATTAATATTTTAATGATTTTAAGTTGTATTTAATACTATTTAGCATTACTTCTAATTGATTTTATCTTCCTCAATCACTCTGATCAACTTTCTGCACCAATAGAGGGAAATGATGACATGGATAATCTGAAACAAGAGATAATTTTTTTTTTTTTTTTTTTTTTTTGCGATACGCAGGCCTCTCACCATTGTGGCCTCTCCCATTGTGGAGCACAGGCTCCGGACGCGCAGGCTCAGCGGCCATGGCTCACGGGCCCAGCTGCTCCGCGGCATGTGGGATCCTCCCAGACTGGGGCATGAACCCGTGTCCCCTGCATTGGCAGGTGGACTCTCAACCACTGTGCCACGAGGGAAGCCCCAAGAGATAATTTTTAAATATAAATATGTTTATATATTGGTGTTTAATTCTGAAGCTGAAGAATAGTCTATCTCATATTCTGCTCCATTGTAAATCTGTAAGAATGCAGATCCTGTCTTGTTTGACTATATCTCAAGGATATAGCTCAGTGTCTGGCATATAGTAGATATTTCAAAGTATATATTGAGCAAAAAAAATAAATTCCCTGTAATTGTGAACAGCCACACTAGCAAGGCCCATGTTGTCAGAGCAGGAAAGGAGTCCATCCCAAGTTCTTCAGCTACCAGAGCCTCCATGGTTCACCGCATGCTAGAAACTGAGTAGGAAGTATTAGAATGTAATTCCTTTTGTATGTGCTTGTTTTGAATATTTTACTTTTAATTTGCAATGAGAGATGAGACAAGTATCAACAGACTCCTAGGTTCCCATTGCCTACCCAGTTCCCTACATTTTACAGCAGTAATGCTTACATTGCATGTCAATTTTCCGAGGAAAGTTTTAGGTTAAGTCTTTTTCACTTTCACTGGCAAAAGTTTCCCACTTTGGAAGATCGATTATTTGTTGCACCTCTCTGTGAACCTGAACATGATCCACATTCTCTAAGAATAAAGATAATTGACTTATTGACTCATAATAAACTCCCATGGCACTGGCACCAAGTCAACGTCACCTTTTCATCATCTTTCGTGTATTCTTTGTCTTTGTCAGATGTACGTCTAGTGCTCACAAATTATGTGTAATCCTCTGTTCTAGACACAATCAGTGAATGATAAGCAACAGGGTAATCGAACAATGTTATGATATTTATTGGATTTCATTTTTACACATAAAACCCTCTACCTGTTGAGAAATTAAACTGTATATGTGGTTTTAGTGGTTCACTGTGACATCACGGTTCAGTCACCTGGAGATGATTTGTTTTGTAATTTATTCATACATGAGCAGGAGTCCTGTTTTCCACCCAGGAGAAAAGGAATCCATGGTACCATTTGGCTAAAGTAGGGTTCTAGCCTTGCTTCTGTGAGAGTCACTTTCTCCTGATCAGCAGTCACACTCTCCAGTTAAGTAAAACTTTTAAAATATCTGGATGTCAATCAACGGATTAGTGAGCATAATATAATGGCTGTTATGAACAAGGGAGGTTGGGAAGAAGAAGAAAGACCAAGAAGAAGGAAAGAAGGAAGAAGAGACTTGGGCTCATATTCTCAAAGGATCCAATAGTTGAAATGAAATGAACAAACATGACCCAAAATAAAGGATTGTTTAAAAAGATAGATGGAGCACAGACGGCCAAAACACACATGAAAAGATGCTCAATGTCACTAATTATTAGAGAAATGCAAATCAAAACTATAATGAGTTATCACCTCACACTGGTCAGAATGGCCATCATCAAAAAAATCTACAAACAATAAATGCTGGAGAGGATGTGGAGAAAAGGGAACCCTCTTGCACTGTTGGTGGGAATGTAAATTGGTACAACCACTATGGAAAACAGTATGGAGGTTCCTCAAAAAACTAAAAACAGAGCTACCATATGATCCAGCAATCCCATTCCTGGGCATATATCCGGAGAAAACCATAATTCGAAAAGATACATTCACCCCAATGTTCATTGCAGCACTATTTATGATAACCAAGACATGGAAGCAACCTAAATGTCCACTGACAGAGGAATGGATAAAGAAGTTGTGGTACATATATACAAGAAATATTACTCAGCCATAAAAGAGAATGAAATAATGCCATTTGCAGCAACATGGATGGACCTAGAGATTGTCATACTGAGTGAAGTAAGTCAGACAGAGAAATACAAATATCATATGATATTGCTTATATGTGGACTCTAAAAAAATGGTACAAATGAACTTATTTACAAAACAGAAATGGAGTCAGAGATGTAGAAAACAAACTTATGGTTACTAAGGGGGGAAGGGGGAGGAGGGATAAATTGGAAGATCGGGACTGGGATTGACATATACACACTACTATATATAAAATAGATAACTAATAAGGACCTACTGTATAGCACAGGGAACTCTACTCAATACCCTGTGATGGCCTATATGGGTAAAGAATCTAAAAAAGAATGGATATTTGTATATGTATAACTGATTCACTTTGCTGTATACCTGAAACTAACACAATATTGTAAATCACCTGTACTCCAAAAAAAGTTTTTTTAAAAAAGTGTAGATAGAGCAAGGTGCTGGGTCATTCTTTTTATGTGAACATATTGAGACTTAGAGATAAGAACATTGGAGGCACAAGTTCTTACACTTGTTTGTCAAACTTCAGATCATTGCCACAGATCCACCAAGCTGTCCTGTCTAGACATTTAAGACATTTTACATTGAAATAAGATGGGTATCTAGGCAGGGCAGCCATGTTAAGTGAGGCTTTTCATTGTTGCTATTAAGCCTGCATGTAGAAAGGAACTTTACTAATGAAAATAGAAAGAATGGTAACAACACAAGTTATTTAAGAAGTGAGAGAGGAATAAATCAGTATTTATTGTAAGTAAAGTAGCTTTAGGTAAGGAGTGGAATCTTTCTCTGTCCAGGGGGAAAAGATGAATATAGATGTAGACAAAGAAGTATGTTGAGATAGAAGTAAGAGAGATATGAGAGCTCACTCCAGATGGATTTCAAAGGCATTAGCTGAAATGGAGAGCTGAAATGGGGGAGTAGGAAGGAAGACTCGAGAAAAAGAAGGTCTGGGCAACCCCCGTCATGTCCTAACTGGAGAATTATCCCAGTGGTCTATAAGATATTTGCACAGGAGTGGAAAGGACCCAGCTGAAGTTTGGCCAGTCACTTCTACACTTGGTCTAATACTGCTCAGGGGCTAGAGCAAAAGCAGAGGAAACAAAGGTTGGAGTTATCCAGACTGAGATTAACAGGACGGGCATAATGGGCATGAAGGAGATGAGCCTGGGTCATTGGAAGGGGGCTGCCTGGAGGTTGCTGTGCTGCCTGGGAATCCAGTGTGAAAGCTGCCGCTCCTTGTTTATCAGGAAGGCTAATCAAAAACTGCTTTTGCATTTTCTCTCTGTCCCATCAGAAGATAAAAAAGGACTAATCTCCTCTCTTCTGAGGAAAAATCTAAAGTTTACTGGAACTTCATCCTGCTTTTATTGAAAATGCTCAGCTGTATGATGTTAATATCTTTTATATGTGAGTCACAAGAAAAGTAAAAGGACCTAGCAGAACTCTAGTGAATTAAGTGTACAGAAAAAAAAAAAAATCAATCACATGCCTTATTGGATAAAAATAGCCAGGATAGGTGCTAACACTGATATAACACAGTGTAGCACCTAAAAGAAAAAAAAAAAAAAAAGCTTTCAAGGTACCCATTCCAGAGAACAGCTGATTTCATGAAAAAATTTAAGGATTTGAAAAATTATTCTGCATCAGGCATATTAGAAAGTGCTATCTTTGATATGAAAGAGATAAGTAAAGATTCAACAAGTATGACTTTTCAGAAGCTTTATCTATGTGTAATTCCATCTTCCTAATAATGTGGGACTTGGTCACTAAAGGTGCTGATTCAGCATGATTCCAGGATTCCTATGACATCAGCAAGTTGCTACAGTAAGTTGCTTAGGGCACCGACCTTGAGGGCTTCCAATCACATTGTACTTGAAAGTGAATGTCCAGCCAGTCACATGATGGTAGAAAATCTTCTATACAGAGTGCCACTAGCATAAATAAATATCCACCCAAAAGTGCCTCTGGTTACCACCCATATAGGATATTCTCTTTCTGAATTCTACCCAGGTAAAAAAGGGAGAGCATTAAATGGTTCCTGATATTATTTGCAGCCTATTTATGTTTATACATTAATGTGTAAATTAAGAGTAATTGTAGTCATCAAAGTGCCAGATATATCCTAGCACTTTTCTCTTTTAAAGATAAATGAAAATTGTTAGTAGCCTTCTACCTTCAAATTTCACCAGCAGAGATTTCATTGTTGTTTCATCCCTGGAGACAGTGTCATGGAATATCTTACTTGGAGCCACATTTACTTGGATTCAGTCCCGATGACAGCTAACTAGTCTAAGCTGGGTCCATTCCTTCATGGGCAAAGCAGGTAGAAAACCCTTTGCATTACCCACTGCACGTGGATGTTGGAACAGTCAGGTAAGGTAATGGAAGGAAGGGGCTCTGAGCCTATGGTCAGTATACATATTATTATTAATATGTTCATGTATTATTATAACCTAAAAAAGAAGACAATTTAAGTATAAATTTCACAAATGAATTCACCTAAATATAGTGATTTCCAGTATACCCTCTGTACATCACAGTGTACTCTCAAGGCCATCCAGAGTCTATGGAAATATTGGAACTTTGCTGTATCAAATATTGCTTTGAATAAATGACCTGGAACATAGATTTTAGATTTTCTTATGGTAAGAGTAACTTTTGTTGCTGTAATCAATCTAAGATTGATACAAACCCAACAAAACATACACACAGAGTAAATTTTTCCCATAATTAGTCTTAAAAGATAGATGTCATGTCAGACATTTATAAATATATTAGGTTTAATAGTCTGTCCAACTTTTCTACAACCCCATAAATATTTTAGGACATATTTCCATAATTAAATGGGCACCATAGTGGATGGGTACTGAATTACTATAATGATAATGTGAATGCTGCTGGTTTTACTTTCTAATCTGGGTTTTCTGTTCTGGTTAATAAAATGTTTGAAATTTTGTATATAAATCGATCAATAAGTCAAATAAATCATAAACACTACAAGTATTTTAAGGGTCTGCTTCTACCTTTGCTATTTTACTATTTCCTCGCTGAGTGTATTTTGTTGCTGTTTGTTTTTCTGTGGATCTTTTTCTTCAAGTCGGTCCCCCCTTTCAGGACTGAGACTCCTAAACTAAACCAAAATAAAAAACAAACAAACAAAAAATACCCCAGAATTTTATTTTGGGCTTGGTAGTAATAGGAAATAAATTATTATGCAATGTATTGAATATTTAATGGCTATTCAAAATGAATTGTGGCCTTAATACAAAAATTCAACTGCTAAAAATTAAGATTAATCCTGCACTAGGGAAAGTAATTTGCATCTTTGTATTCTTATAGTTTTAAATGTGAAGATTATTTTTAAAAGTAAAATAAAATACAGGAGATAAAAATATACCAAAAATATAGTGAACAGATTATAGCAAGTTATTTTGTGTATACTGACAAAATGATGTCTAAAGGTTATATGGAAAGCAAAAGATCTAGAATAACCAACACAATAGTGAAGGAGAAGAACAAAGTCAGAGGACTGATTCTACCAGATCTCAAGACTTACTAGATAAAGCTAAATCAGGGCAGCAAAAGAACAGCCAAACACATTCATGGAGTAGAATGAAGAACTCATAAATAAACGCACACAAATACAGTTAACCGATCTTTGACAAACCAGCAAAGGTAATTCAATGGAGAAAGGATTTTTTGTTTTAACAAATGGTACTGGAACAACTGGACATCCACATGCTAAAAAATAAATCGAGACACAGGCATTAATTCTACTTGGGGTTCACTCAGCTTCTTGAATCTGTATGTTTATATCTTTTACCAAATTTAGGAAATTTTCAGCCATTATCTTTTTGAGTGCTCTTTCAGTCTCACTCTCTTTCTTGTCTCCTTTTAGGATTCCAATGATACAAATGATGGATCTTTTGTTATTTTCCCTCAGATCCTGAAGATTCCTTCTCTCTCTCTCTCTCTCTCCAGAACCTTTCCTTGTAACTTTCAAATCATGGTAATAGTAATAATACTACTAATAATGTAATAACATTAACAATCATGTTGTTAATAAATACTGAGGTGTTAGTTTGTATTCAATATTGCACTAATGCCTTAAATGGACATTGTCAGGTAATCTTCTAATAGTAATAATTGTATTAGGTGGTCATTTGTACTAACAGTATTTTAAAATTGAGACAGCTATGGTTTAAAAAAAAAAAAACTTTTCTTAACTGTGCTTAAGAAATACTTACCTGTGTTCACCAAGCTAGTAAGTAGTGGAGCTTTGACTTGAAAGCAATCCTTAAACATTGTGGTCAACTATATCTATGTTAAATCAACAGATAATTTGTTAAATCTAATTCGTTAGTGACTTGAGGCTCAATTTTTAAAACTAATATAATAAGTATATGCTTATTAACATTTTTATATCTGTTGTTAAAAGTTCAAATATATTAAATGGTTTAAATTCTTACTCTGTATTGAAATAACACATATTTTCCCTCATAATCTAAAACAAGGACATAGTATCCACAAGAAAAAATAAATTCGACCATGTTCTTATCATAACTCACATCACTGACTCATGCCTAACTAGTAAGTGTGTTACTGGCATAAGTAAGAAGGGTTATGTGCCCTTGAAGAAGTTAAATTTAACATCAATTTCCAGCCATCCTCGCCCCCTCCCACCCAGCCAAGGGGGATTAGAGGAAGAAAAGGCACAGTAGACACTGAACAACAGAGTGTTACAAATTAACAGTTACTGGGCTTCCCTGGTGGCGCAGTGGTTGAGAGTCCACCTGCCGATGCAGGGGACACGGGTTCGTGCCCCGGTCCGGGAAGATCCTGTATGCCGCGGAGCGGCTGGGCCCTTGAGCCATGGCCGCTGAGCTTGCGCTCTGCAATGGGAGAGCCCACAGCAGTGAGAGGCCCACGTACCGAAAAAAAAAAAAAAAATTAACAGTTACTATCGCTCCCTCCTCTTCAATATCCTCCGGACAACACAGACTGCAGATCTAAGAGAAATGACGCAAAAATTTCCATTGATTGTAATAAGCACTTGGCAACAATGATCTCTTCTGTCATGTATGGTATAGCTTGAATTAGTCATTAAATGGCTGTGCTAGATACAGTACGTTCCTTATACTGGTTAACAATGCGTAATCACAATGAGACTCTGAAATTCCTATTACATTTGTATTATTCTGAAAAATAGTTTCTGAGGCATTGTTAATGGCATATTCTTTTACTAGCTTTCAAAATGCTTTCTGATTATTTTACTAGTGGAGAGAATGGATAAGGAATCTCCACATTATCTGTCATAATGTAACAAAAGAAAGAGCACAGCATTTGGGGTTAGGTGAATTTGTATTAGTAAGTTTCCAAAAAATTTTTATTTTCCTAGTCATAAAATGGAGCAAGTATTAATTAAGCCATTAACTTTCTTTTAAAATTCCTCAAGGGAATATTTGTAAGAGATACAAAATGTGGTCAGAGTACGTGCTTTTGTAAAATTACATCTGTAAGGGGTCATTTGGTAATTTTGGGGTAATTATTAGTTTAAAATATATTAAGATATCATTTATATTGTCATAATTTATATAAATAGATATTTTTGGTAGGGCACAAAATTTAGTCTTATTAAAAATTATTTTGTTAGCCCATAATGTATCTTAAATAATGCAAAACATATTAGTCTAGCTTTATCAGAATTATTAGGATTTGTAAGTTAAATTTAAAAATTCAATTAACAGATTTATTGTCAAGAGTTTAGATGATTTGTTCAAGGTTAGGTTTTTGATGCAAGAAGAATTGCACTTAATCATATATTAAGTAAATCAAAAGAAAATCATTTGATTGATGGTAGTAATACTTTTCTTCAAGCATCTTTCCCTAATCATCAGAGTACCTATTACTACACCAGGCACTAATTTATGTTTTTTTTTAGTGTCCTTGGAAGAGTTAAGTCATTCTTGAGGGTGAATCATATAGATGTTTGAGATGCTAAGGTCAAACAGCTGAATAATTTTAAAGGCAGCTACTTTTCATCAGCCTAAAGCACATCTTTACAGAGAATTTTTTTTAAATTTCTTTAAGTCTTAATTGAATTTGTTACAATATTGTTTCTGCTTTATATTTTTTTTCTTTTTTTTGTTTTTTTGGTTGTGAAGCATGTGGGATCTTAGCTCCCTGATCAGGGATCAAACCTGCACCCCCTGCATTGGAAGGTGAGGTCTTAACCACTGGACTGCCAGAGAAGTCCCTTTACGGAGCATTTACAAGATTCCAGGCATCATAAGCATACCAGGAAACAGAAAGGGAACTTGTCCTGAGTCTCACAATTGACAACACACATGCAGCTTACTGGGCTCCAAACCCATGCTGTAATTATCCATAATGCCTAGGGATTTTTCTGAGAATTTTCCATCAAGTATACACACCTGGTAATCTATATATCTCATTATTTATCTTCTTCACATGTTCATGTGTACAAGGCACTTTTTCCCATTTTTTATGGGAAAACTTAGATTGCTAGACAAGTCTATGCTGAGGCAAAAATACTACAATAAATAATATCCTAGGGATCTGAATCATCTTATTCACATAAGGAATATGTGTCAGCAGAGAAGAGGAGAAAATCCTGGACCAGGAAATAGGAAGCTAAGCGCTAGGTCCTTTGCTGCTCTACACTAGCCAGTAACGTGGTGGTAATAGCTGGAGACTTCTTTTGGAACTTGGGTTGCCTCATCTATGAAATAAGGGCAGTGAATCAGGAATCCTCAGCCATCACTCAACTCTACATGTATGTGATTCGAAACTTCAGATATATATGCACTGAAAAATGCTTTGTCAACCATTTAGAAACACTTGAAATAAATATACTTATTACCTGACTTTTACTTGGAGAAGGCAGAGAGAGTTTTCTTACATAGATTTTTAATTTGCAGAGTTGACTTTTCAATACTTGTGGAACATTGGGTACTGCTGCATTTTTACCAAACATGAAATTTGAATTTAGCCAAATTGCTTTTTTCTTTACATACTGCCTCCATTTTAATAATTTAAAATAAAATGTGATATAATTTAAGGAATAAAATTATTCTTCTTGTCTACTTACACTCTTTCATATTAAAATAAACATATTGATCAAATTAATGGTGAGAAGTATAGCAGGCAAAAATGTATGAGATGTTGAGCCAAGAGTTAGCTGTCTAATTTCCAGTTATTTGGTTTTCTGGCTCCAAATTGAGAGGAACCAGGATGCATACAAAAAGAGGCTTGGGACTCCCAATCAGGATGAGGTGTTGAAACTAACAGAAAGATAAGTCATTGAACATAAGCTCCAACAGTTTTTCAGTTTTGTCTTCCCTTTTCTGACTTCTTTGTTGTTTCCTTGTTTCACCTTTACTGTTAAATTCATTCTACAGACTTTTTTTTTAAAGACACAAACATGAGGACACTATAGGGAATATAAATCGTTCTCCTTGTGAATATTTATCTCATACTAAGATATTTTTACCCAATGGGAAGGTATCATATCCCCATTATGTATTAAATATACCAGGAATGAGAATGAATAATTACAAATTAACCTGAAACTGTTTCATCATCTTCTGTTAAACCACTATTTCTTTTTTCTTTTTTTTTTTTTTGCGGTATGCGGGCCTCTCACTGTTGTGGGCTCTCCCGTTGTGGAGCACAGGCTCCAGACGCGCAGGCTCAGCGGCCATGGTTCACGGGCCCAGCCGCTCCGTGGCACGTGGGATCTTCCCGGACTGGGGCACGAACCCGTGTCCCATGCATCGGCAGGCGGACTCTCAACCACTGTGCCACCAGGGAAGCCTTAAACCACTATTTCTTTGGGGAATTTTTTTTTTTTTTAATCTGACTCCTGAAATGCTCAGTCTAGACTTGCTTCCATGTCCTAAATGCATTGCAATTCCTACCTTTAACTGATGCATTTTAAAATCAGGAACGTGTTCTATACATGAGAGGAATAATAAGAACCTAATTTTTGTTTCTTTATTTCTAAATAACATATTTTGAATAATTGTGGTTAGGTCATTTACTCTCATAATAGGAAAGTAAATCAAAGTGTCACATAAAATGTTTTCTTTTTCAAATGTTTCATGGCCATTATTGAAGCAATAATTTTTGTGAGCAAATCATCTGAAATCTGATACCATGCTATTCAAATTTCATTTTGTTAATGCTAGTTTTTCTTGAATGCATTTCTACTCTGGCACTTCTCTTGCCTTAATGCCTGACTCTCTCCCAGCACGTTCAATGGTTAAACCTTTACACGCAGGCTCCTCTATTTTCAGACCCATCCATGTTCCCAACTGACAACTCCAACTCTGCACTTCCATGCTGGTCTGGCTGTCTCCTCATATTCATCATTCTTCACCCAACACACATAGATGGACCATGGACAGTTCTCAATGTGATCTTTAATCTTTGGTCCATTATGTCTTACTGTGCATAAGTGAACCCATCTCTGTTCTTGGTTCGCTACCATCTGACCCTTGGGGGAAACTGTTTGGACCTTGCTGACTCCTATTACTTGTCTTCATAAGTCATAGGGGATTTTAACTTGGTGGGTCTGAAAGTAAAACCATTCACTCTATGTATGTTATTTTATTTATATAAAACTATTATCTTAGGGATAAAATATGCAGAGCTCTTGTGGTACTGTTTCCAATTGTCACAGTAATTATGACAATGAATCTTGTCTCTCCAGTTAGATTGGAAGACCTCTGTGGGCAGCTATTACATCTTAAATTCATTAAACAAAAGTGCTTACATAATCGGGAGAAAAATAAAAGGAGTCAATCCCCGCAGTAGAGTTTATTAGATTCAGTGTTTATTTTTCTTGTGAACTTGCACAAAGTGTGCTGCGGGCAGAAGTTTATCAGCTAAGGAGGAAGAGGAAGGTAGAGGAAGGTTATTAGTTTACAGGGAAACAAGAAATAGCCTGTGTAAAGTTACAAGGACGTGAATGGGCTTTGAGTTTTGTATAATTTGCTTGTAATCATTCCTTAAGAATAAGAGTGTGTGTGTGTTGTTTGTGGGGTTTTCTATGGTATGTGGCAAGAGTAACTATGTAGCTTTGCTCCCCAACACGTGCTCCATGAACCAGCATCATCATCATCACTTGGGAATTTGTCAGAAGTGAGGACCCTTCAGCCCCACTCCAGATCTATTGAAACAGAATTCTCATTTTTAAAAAGATATTCACCACCACCCCACCACCCCAAACCTGGTGATTCTTAAGCATATTTATAATAATTTTGAAAAGCTCTGGTCTATATTGTGTGTAGGATACAGTGTAGGTGGCATAGTTCATGTGGTCATTGCTGCAGATAAGGATGGACATGTAATGGGAACAGAACATAAGACATATTTGCTCTACTAAGCTATTTGATGAAGCTAGGGACCCAGAAAAATGCATACATCTACACAATCTGGCATAAAATTTCAGGGTATTTCAGAGTCCTTCTAGAGCTCAGAAATGAAGTGCAATTGTTAGCTGTTACTTAGGTAAGGGACAAGATCAGATTTGAGTTGTGGAAAAATAAATAGCAGTGGTTTAAAGGAAGGAGAAAATAGAGGCAGACAAAATTTGGAGGCCATTTCTAGGACCCAGATAAGAGAAGTATAATTTCCCAATGTATATTAAGTACCGCCAATATGCAAAATCCAGGAAAGAACATTCAAATTTTAGCTCTTAATGCAAGTGCTAAATATTCAGATTGATGACTGAGGATCAGAAGTAGCTAGCTACCTGAAAAATAGAAATCTTCATACTTAATCTAATCCTATTTTCTGCTCTCAGATATGAATAGGATCCCCTTTCCTTGACTCATTAGATATCTTCATGTGTTTTTGCACTGTTCTAGAGATTTGTAATTTCTTTACTTGATACCAAGCCCTCTGCAGTGACTTTTGTATTATGAACATAAACTCCATTATTGCCATAGGTTGTTCATTTATTCCAGAGACACCCCTCTGCAGGGCTATTTGTTCCATCACCCCTCCACTACAGAAGGCTGAAGAAAGGGTCTTTCTCATTGACAAGGTAGTGAGTTCTGCTTACTATCCTGAAGGATGAAACCAGGTGATTTTCTTTTTGTTTGATCCAAAAAGTTTCTAGCCACTTTTCCTTTTTCTTCTGAATTTTTTTGAGATGACCTCTTTCCATCCCTTACCCTGTAGTTACCCACTCTGATTCAAAAAAAGCTTTTAAAATAAAAATATAAAGTAACTCCTGAAAGTGACATTTGAAGCAAAATCTTGTCATAAGGGTCAATTTTACTGCTTGCAATGGCTGTAGTTGTTGCTTGTCACTCCCATCCTGACTTTCTTTTTATTTCTAAATCCAGATTTATAAGTGATTTATAGTGCCCACTCATGTTCTTGAGTGCTTGGTCTGTGCCAATGCTCTTCAGGACTTTAAGTGAATTCACTCATTTAGTCCCAACAATAACCATGACAGGTATAATAACAGGTTTAACATTTTGTACATATATCAAATACTAAAGAGTCACTTTATTAAAAAGAATCAGCGAGCTTCAGTAGATCTTAACATAAAAATTACTAAGTTGAAGACCTTGTTTCTCCTTGAAGTCAGAGTTTCCTAAATTGCATGCAGTAGCTGAAAAGCATCTGCAAATAAGAATAACATTGTGAATCTTATTTAAAGTTTTAGGTCAGTTTTGTCACGATACATCACTCACCATCTGTCAAGTTGTCAGCATGTGAAAGGTCTCTAGAGAATAAAGAATATTTGGCTAGAAACAGTCTCTTCCAATTTTCTCCTCAAATAATGACTTGGGTCAAAATTGTTCTTACGAGGTCATTGCTAAATAATATTTCTGATATGTTTGACATGTTACTATGCATTACATCAAATCAACTTTTTATCATATTTTATAAAACTTCTATGTCAAATACAATGGCTTTCTCCCAGTGAGCACTCAAATGTGGCAATTAATGATGTCCAAGACCTACCTCTCATCAATTTAGTTTGCTTTAAATTTTTCTTTGTTATTTTTTTTTCTCCAAACCTTGGCATTACTTCACAATTTATTAGTGTCTGTGATCAGTTACTTAGTTTCCTCATCCATAAAATTGGAATACAATAGTGACTGCATTATAGGGTTATTACCAGGATAAAATGAGTTAGTGTAGGAGCTTATAACAATTTTATTACCAAAATATAGAGTTAAAAATGAATTTATATCTCAGAGTAAAACAAGAATGCTAATTAAAGGGGAATTATTTAAGTTCTTTACATACTTTTATTCACACATTGCAAGAAAATGCATGCATGTTAAACTACCAGCATGACTTAATCCATTAATGTGCTTATTTACATGAGTCACCTCATGCTCTCAAGAATGTACTCAACTCTTCTGATATGTCTTTCCTGCATTTGTAGATTTTGTTTTCTCTCCCTTCCTATATTGCTTTACATTTCTTTGCATCATGCTTTTGCCTGTATAATGTGTATTAAAGACGTAAATGTTTTTGTTTTTTCAAACAATCAAGTCCAACAAAGTTTTTGTAATATGAAAAAAATAATAGGTAACCACTCAAATATTTGTGTGCAAAGGTATTAAACAATATTAGTTGTAGGCAAACCATCCCCCCAACACCCACCCTCCCCCACAACCAGCTGTCCCCAAACAGAAGTAATGAGCCGTTCTTCCAATCCCACGTTCTTTCTCACAGTGGTGGAGTGTTCTAGATCATATCAGTCTAGCTTGCTACTCTAATCTCCATCAGGAACAGAATCAATTCGTACTGAAGCCCACAGAGATGACATCATAGGAAGATACTGTATTAGTCTGACATAATTGTAATCTTTTCATTTATGGGGGGATAGTTTTCATTAGTGCACTAATCCAAGGCTCCCTCCCTCCACCCAAAGTAAAAAGCAATAAATTGATACACTGAGTTCCTGCTAGCTATCACATGACTTCCTCCAAATGAAACAGCTCTTAAACCGCTCTCATTTCCTTTCTGGAAGGGTCTTATTGAATAAAAGCACCATGCTGCCAGCCGTGGTGAGGTTCTAAAAGTCAAGGCTGATCGGGTCATTTGCATCCTTAAAATCTTTTATTGTTTTCCTGCTGCTTATAGGATAAGGTCAAATCCCCCTTGCATGGCAACTCAGTCCTCCCTGATCTGGCCTGGCCTTTGCCTGTGCCTGGCTCTAGCCCATCACACCTTCCCTGACCTTCCATCTGGTCACGGTGCTTACATCATCTGGAAAGCAACGCATTCTTTCTGTATGTTCCTGCTTTAAATTTTTACCTGCTTATGTCCTGTTTACTTCCATTGTCTTCCTGTAGAATTAGCATAAATATCCCTCGCTTCATACTCCTAAGTGAGTATTACCCTTTCAGGTCAGAGAATATTGTCACATTGTTTTTTTGGGTTTTTTTTGAGATTACAGTTTTTTTGTTGTTTTTTTGTATTTTATTTAAAAAAATTTTTTAACATCTTTATTACAGTGTAATTGCTTTACAATGGTGTGTCAGTTTCTGCTTTATAAAAAAGTGAATTATATATATATTCCCCATATCTCTTCTCTTTTGCATCTCCCTCCCTCCCACCCTCACTATCCCACCCCTCTAGGTGGTCACAAAGCACCAAGCTAATCACCCTGTGCTATGCGGCTGCTTCCCACTAGCTAGCTATTTTACATTTCATAGTGTATATATGTCCATGCCACTCTCACACTTTATCCCAGCTTACCCTTCCCCCTCCCCATATCCTCAAGTCCATTCTATAGTAGGTCTGAGTCTTTATTCCTGTCTTGCCCCTAGGTCCTTCTGTCCATTTTCTTTCTTTTTTTTTTTTTTCTTAGATTCCATATATATGTGTTAGCATATGGTATTTGTTTTTCTCTTTCTGACTTACTTCACTCTGTATGACAGACTCTAGGTCCATCCACCTCACTACAAATAACTCAGTTTCATTCCTTTTTATGGCTGAGTAATATTCTATTGTATATATGTGCCACATCTTCTTTATCCATTCATCTGTTGATGGACACTTAGCTTGCTTCCATGTCCTGGTTATTGTAACTAGAGCTGCAGTGAATATTGTGGTACATAACTCTTTTTGAATTATGTTTTTCTCAGAGTATATGCCCAGTAGTGGGATTGCTGGGTCGTATGGTAGTTCTATTTTTAGTTTTTTAAGGAACCTCCATACTGTTCTCCATAGTGGCTGTATCAATATACATTCCCACCAACAGTGCAAGAGGGTTCCCTTTTCTCTACACCCTCTCCAGCATTTATTGTTTGTAGATTTTTTTGATGATGGCCATTATGACTGGTGTGACATGATATCTCATTGTAGTTTTGGTTTGCATTTCTCTTACGATTAATGATGTTGAGGATTCTTTCATGTGTTTGTTGGAAATCTGTACATCTCCTTTGGAGAAATGTCTATTTAGGTCTGCTGCCCATTTTTGGATTGGGTTGTTTCTTTTATTGATATTGAGCTGCATGAGTTACTTGTATGTTTTGGAGACTAATCCTTCGTCAGTTGCTTCATTTGCAAATATTTTCTCCCATTCTGAGGGTTGTCTTTTAGTCTTGTTTATGGTTTCCTTTGCTGTGCAAAAGTTTTTAAGTTTCATTAGGTCCCATTTGCTTATTTTTGTTTTTATTTCCATTTCTCTAGGAGGTGGGTCAAAAAGTATCTTGCTGTGATTTATGTCATAGACTGTTCTGCCTATATTTTCTTCTAAGAGTTTGATGGTGTCTGGCCTTACATTTAGGTCTTTAATCCATTTTGAGCTTATATTTTTGTATATATTTGTGTATGGTATACACAAATTGTATATTTGTGTATATATTTGTGTATGGTATACACAAATTTCATTCTTTTACATGTTGCTGTCCAGTTTTCCTAGCAGCACTTAGTGAAGAGGCTGTCTTTTCTCCACTGTATATTCTTGCCTCCTTTATCTAAGGTAAAGTGACCATATGTTCGTGGATTTATCTCTGGGCTTTCTAACCTGTTCCATTCATCTGCCTTTCTGATTTTGTGACAGTACCATACTGTCTTGATTACTGTAGCTTTGTAGTATAGTCTGAAGTCCAAGAGCCTGATTCCTCCAGCTCCGTTTTTCATTCTCAAGATTGCTTTGGCTATTCGGGGTCTTTTGTGTTTCCATACAAATTGCGAATTTTTTTGTTCTAGTTCTGTGAAAAATGCCAGTGGTAGTTTGATAGGTATTGCATTGAATCTGCAGATTGCTTTTGGGTAGTAGAATCATTTCCACAATGTTGATTCTTCCAATCCAAGAACATGGTATATCTCTCCATCTATTTGTATCATCTTTAATTTCTTTCATCAGTGTCTTATAATTTTCTGCATACAGGTCTTTTTTCTCCTTAGATAGGTTTATTCCTAGATATCTTATTCTTTTTGTTGCAATGGTAAATGGGAGTGTTTTCTTAATTTCACTTTCAGATTTTTCATCATTAGTGTATAGCAATGCCAGAGATGTCTGTGCATTAATTGTGTATCCTGCTACTCTACCAAATTCATTGATTAGCTCTAGTAGTTTTCTGGTAGCATCTTTAGGATTCTCTATGTATAGTATCATGTCATCTGCAGACAGTGACAGCTTTACATGTTCTTTTCCAATTTGGATTCCTTTTATTTCTTTTTCTTCTCTGATTGATGTGGTTAAAACTTCCATAACTATGTTGAATAATAGTGGTGAGAGTGGGCAACCTTGTCTTGTTCCTGATCTTAGAGGAAATGGTTTCAGTTTTTCACCATTGAGGATGATGTTGGCTGTGTGTTTTTCATATATGGCCTTTATTATATTGAGGAAAGTTCCCTCTATGCCTACTTCCTGGAGAGTTTTTATCATAAATGGTGCTGAATTTTGTCAAAAGCTTTCTCTGCATCTATTGAGATGATCATATGGTTTTTCTCCTTCAATTTGTTAATATGGTGTATAACGTTGATTGATTTGTGTATATTGAAGAATCCCTGCATTCCTGGGATAAATTCCACTTGATCATAGTGTATGATCCTTTTAATGTGCTGTTGGATTCTGTTTGCTAGTACTTTGTTGAGGATTTTTGCATCTATGTTCATCAGCGATATTGGCTGTAGTTTTCTTTCTTTGTGACATCTTTGTCTGGTTTTGGTATCAGAGTGATGGTGGCCTCATAGAATGAGTTTGGGAGTGTTCCTCCCTCTGCTATATTTTGGAAGAGAGAAAGATAGGTGTTAGCTCTCTCTAAATTGAGAGAATTTGCCTGTGAAGCCATCTGGTCCTGGGCTTTTGTTTGTTGGAAGAATTTTAATCACAGTTTCAATTTCACTGCTTGTGATGGGTCTGTTCGTATTTTCTATTTCTTCCTGGTTCAGTCTCGGAAGTTTGTGCATTTCTAAGAATTTGTCTATTTCTTCCAGTTTGTCCATTTTATCGGCATACAGTTGCTTATAGTAAGCTCTCATGATCCTTTGTATTTCTGCAGTGTCAGTTGTTACTTCTTTCAATTTCTAATTCTATTGATTTGAGTCTTCTCTCTTTTTTTCTTGATATGTCTGGCTAATGATTTATCAATTTTGTTTATCTTCTCAAAGAACTAGCTTTTAGTTCTATTGATCTTTGCTAATGTTTCCTTCATTTCTTTTTCATTTATTTCTGATATGATCTTTATGATTTCTTTCCTTCTGCTAACCTTGGGTTTTTGGTTCTTCCCTCTCTAATTGCTTTAGGTGTAAGGTTAAGTTGTTTATTTGAGATGCTTCTTGTTTCTTAAGGTAGGCTTGTATAGCTATAAACTTCCCTCTTAGAACTGATTTTGCTGCCTCCTATAGGTTTGGGTCATTGTGTTTTCATTGTCATTTGTTTCTAGGTATTTTTTGATTTCCTCTTTGAGTTCTTCAGTGATCTTTTGGTTATTAAGTAGTATGTTGTTTAGCCTCCATGTGTTTGTATTTCTTACAGATTTTTTCCTGTATTTGATATCTAGTCTCATAGCGTTGTTGTCAGAAAAGATACTTGAAAGGATTTCAATTTTCTTTAATTTACCAAGACTCGATTTGTGACCGAAGATATGATCTATCTTGGAAAATGTTCCACGAGAACATGAGAAAAATGTGTATTCTGTTGTTTTTGGATGGAATGTCCTATAAATATCAATTAAGTCCATCTTATTTAATGTATCATTTAAAGCTTGTGTTTCCTTATTTATTTCCATTTTGGATGATCTGTCCATTTGTTAAAGTGGGGTGTTAAAGTCCCCTACTATTATTGTGTTACTGTCAATTTCCCCTTTTATGGCTGTTAGCATTTTCCTTATGTATTGAGGTGCTCCTATGTTGGGTGCATAAATATTTACAATTGTTATATCTTCTTGGATTGATGTCTTGATCATTATGTTGTTTCCCTCTTTGTCTCTGTAATAGTCTTTGTTTTAAAGTCTATTTTGTCTGATATGATAATTGCTACTCCAGCTTTCTTTTGATTTCCATTTTCATAGAATATCTTTTTCCATGCCCTCACTTTCAGTTTGTATGTGTCTCTAGGTCTGAAGTGGGTCTCTTGTAGACAGCATATATACCGGTCTTGTTTTTGTATCCATTCAACCAGTCTACCTCTATTGGTGGGAGCATTTAGTCCATTTACATTTCAGGTAATTATTGATATGTATGTTCCTATTACCATTTTCTTAATTGTTTTGGGATTATTATTGTAGGTCTTTTCCTTCTCTTGTGTTTCCTGCCTAGAGAAGTTCCTTTAGCTTTTGTTGTAAAACTGGTTTGGTGGTGCTGTACTCTCTTAGCTTTTGCTTGTCTGTAAGGCTTTTAATTTCTCCATCAAATCTGAATGAGATCCTTGCTGGGTAGAGTGATCTTCGTTGTAGGTTTTTCTCCTTCATCACTTTAAATATGTCCTGCCACTCCCTTCTGGCTTGCAGCGTTTCTGCTGAAAGATCAGCTATTAATCTTATGGGGATTCCCTTATGTGTTACTTATTTTTCCCTTGCTGCTTTTAATAGTTGTTCTTTGTATTTAATTTTAGATGGTTTGATTAATATGCATCTTGGCATGTTTCTCTTTGGATTTATCCTGTATGGGACTCTCTGTGCTTCCTGGATTTGGTTAACTGTTTCCTTTCTCATATTAGGGAAGTTTACAACTGTAATCTCTTCAAATATTTTTTCAGTCCCTTTCTTTTTTTCTTCTTCTTCTGCAACCCATATAATTAGAATATTTGTGTTTAATGTTGTTCCAGAGGTCTCTGAAGTTGTCGTCAATTGTTTTCATTCTTTTTCTTTATTCTGTTCTGCAGTAGTTATTTCCACTATTTTATCTTCCAGGTTATTTATTTGTTCTTCTGCCTCAGTTATTCTGCTATTGATCCTTCTAGAGAATTTTTAATTTCATTTATTGTGTTGTTTCTCTCTGTTTGTTTGCTCTTTAGTTTTTCTAGGTCCTTGTTAAATGGTTCTTGTATTTTCTCCATTCTATTTCCAAGATTTTGGATCATATTTACTATCATTATTCTGAATTCTTTTTCAGGTAAACTGCCTATTTTCTCTTCATTTGTTAGGTCTAGTGGGTTTTTGCCTTGCTCCTTCATCTGCTGTGTGTTTCTCTGTCTTCTCATTTTGCTTAACTTTTGTGTTTGGGGTCTCCTTTTCACAGGCTGAAGGTTTGTAGATTCTGTTGTTTTTGGTATCTGTCCCCAGTGGCTAAGGTAGGTTCAGTGCGTTGTGTAGACTTCCTGGTTGAGGGGACTAATGCTTGTTTTCTGGTGGATGAGGCTGGATCTTGTATTTCTGGTGGGCAGGTCCACATCTGGTGGTGTATTTTGGGGTGTCTGTGGCCTTATTATGATTTTAGGCAGTCTCTGTGCTAATGGATTAGCTTGTGTTCCTGTCTTGCTAGTTGTTTGTCATAGGGTGCCCAGCACTGCAGGTTTTTGGTTGTTGAGTGGAGCTGGGTCTTCGTGTTCAGATGGAGATCTCTGGGAGATTTTTGCCATTTGATATTATGTGGAGCTGGGAAGTCTCTTGTGGACCTGTGTCCTGAACTTGGCTCTCCCACCTCAGTGGCACAGCCCTGACGCTTGGCTGGAACACCAACAGCCTCTCTTCCACATGGCTCAGAATAAAAGGGAGGAAAAAAAGAAAGAAAGAAGAAGATAAAATAAAATAAAGTAAAATAACATTATTAAAATAAAAAATGATTATTAAGAAAAAATTTTTTTTAAGTAATAAAAAAAATCCCCCCCAAAAAACCTCATAAAAACAAATGGACAGACAGAACCCTAGGACAAATGTTAAAAGCAAAGGTATACAGACAAAATCACACACAGAAGCATACACATACACACTCACAAAAAGAGAGGCAGTGACAGGGGGCAGGGAGGGGTACAGATGATCGTCTGTGCAGGAATCTCTCTGCTTTCCCCTCTGCACCCCTGTGGCTGTGCTCTCCTCTGTGGCTCCAAAGCTTCCCTCTCTGCCCACCACTGTCTCCACCAGTGAAGGGGCTTCCTAGTGTATGGAAACCTTTCCTCCTTCACAGCTCCCTCCCACTGGTGCAGGTCCCTTCCCTATTCTTTTGTCTCTGTTTTTTCTTTTTTCTTTTGCCCTACCCAGGTACGTGGGGAGTTTCTTGCCTTTTGGGGGGTCTGAGGTCTTCTACCAGCGTTCAGTAGGTGTTCTGTAGGAGTTGTTCCACATGTAGATGTATTTCTGATGTATTTGTGGGGAGGAAGGTGATCTCCAGGTCTTAACTCTTCTGCCATTTTGAAGCTCCTTCTCTTTCATATTTTTGTCACTATTTCAATGTCTCCTTCTGCCACTGTCTGTGTGCTCCAAAAATAGGTATAGATTCTTTGTCAGCCTTACTAATATTAGTAAATTGTTCTTCTCTATAGATTACTTCAAAGAACAAAAGGAGGTTTTGAAACTTTTAGAAGAAAGCAAAGTGGGACACATATGGATTTTTTTCATATTGTTAAGTAGAGCAAGGATAATAATCAGCAAATCTGGGGAAATGCTTAGATAAATTAAGATGGGATTGCAGGAGTTTAGTTCAGCAATTAACATTTATTGGGCACCTCTTATGTGTCAAGCATTTTACTGGAATCTTTTTATGGGTCTGCTCATACAAGTAAATAGGGTTGTAAAGAACTTAGAACATAACAGTCAAAGCTTGACCATAGAATAAAAGGAAGTTAGTTCTAGCCACTAATTTCTCAAATCAGGAAGCTTTTACCTGTGTTGTCTCCATGCTTCCAGGTTATTCAAATACATAAAGTATATAGAGAAACAGATTGTTAACATGTAATTCTTGTGTTTAATTTAGCTCCCAGGACTCAAGCCTAACAGCTTAGAACTGTTTATTGATTTAAATAGAGGCACAGTAGAAACTATCTCAGAGTATATAAATTATGAAACCCTAGACTTTAAAAAATTAAGATATATTATGGCTCTTATGGAAGAAATTTACTTTGAATGATAGTGACACTTTCAGGCTTTTCTATAAAATAGTATATGTATCATGCATTAAAAAGCATTTTTAGGTTTTGTGTATTTTTGTGTGAACGTAAGAAAGATATAAATATTGATTTTTTTTTTTTTTTTTTTTTTTTTTTTTGTGGCTGCGCTATGCTGCTGCAGGATCTTAATTCCCAGACCAGGAATTGAACCTGGAGCCACAGCAGTGAAAGTGCCAAGTCCTAACCACTTGGACTGCCAGGGAACTCCCTTCAATAGTGAATTCTTGATCTAAATTTAGTATTATGAACTAATATTAAATCTAAAACTCATGCAAATTAGCTAATTCAGGTTAATTATAATTGTGAATATATCTTGATATAAACATGATATTTATATATAATCAGGCTTAAGTGTATTGGGTATCTGTCTGGCACATGGTAGATTTAAGCAAATCTTAATTCACATAAATTCTCTTCTTACATATTTCAATAAAAACCTGAAGGTATACCATTAAGGTTACATCAGTGAGGGTAATCTCCAAGGAGCCAACAAATATCTCCAAGGTCCACACGTCCTTCTGGGTGTTTAGAACCAAAAAGACAAAACTAAAGTAGCTGGAAGAGTAGTTGGAAGATGGGTACCTGAGGATATGTTTGTTCTGATGTTGATAGCATGCTAAAATCTAGATAACAGTGTCAGAGGTTTGTAGTAATTTCTTAGCTCTGCATAACAAAGCTGGACAGACTGGCTGGCTTAAACAACAGAAATTTATTTTCTCACAATTCTGGAAGCTACAAGTCTGAGACTGAGGTGTCAGTCTGGTTGATTTCTTCTGAAGCCTCTCTCCTTGTTTGTAGATGATTGCCTTCTCTCTGTATGTTTGCATAGTTTTCCCTCTATGCCTGTCTGTGTCTTAAACTCTTCTTATAAGGACACAAGTCTTACTGGCTTACAACACAAACTATATGACCACATTTTACCTTAATTACCTTTGTAAAATCCCTATCTACAAATACAGCCACCTTCTGAGGTGCTGGGGGTTAGGACTTCAACATACAAATTTTGAGGGGACACAATTAAACTCATACAAGGTTATATTCACTAATAATTACAGCTAATATTTAATCACTGCTTACTTTGTGTGAAAAACACTGGTCTAAGGACTCATATGTTATCATGTTATTTAATTCTCACAACTACTTATGAGGAAAACACTATCATCATCCCTAATATAGATATGGAAACACTGAGGTCCATAGAAGCAAATTAATTGGTTATTAAGTGTTAAAGTCAGGAATTGAACTCAAACAATGTATTTCCAAGTCTGTGCTCATAACCAGAACAATTTATTCCTCCTGATTAGAGCCTATGATGTTGGAATCTCCTTAAGGGTAAGATCTTGTATTTTATTCATTCTTGTATTTATTCACTATCTATTCATTCATTAACAAGTATTCTGAACACATGTATAACACTTGTCTATAGCAGCTACTTAAAATATATCCCATAAATTAACAATAGATATATAGATCTATTAATGTCAGATAATGTTTATGTGTCATAAACATTATCTGACATTATACAGACTCATCCAGACTGCAGCTTCAGGCATTGATTTCAGAGATGACAAAAATAAGGTGGACACCTATGATTTTCTATCAGATAATAGAAACACAGTGGTAAGCAAAATAAACTTGATCTCAAATATAATAAACGTGAAAGAGACATCAATAAAAAATAACACTAATGGGTGAAACAGTTATAATTGCTCTGAAAACAAATAGGAATAGAGTTATGAGTTTCTAACAAAGAAATCTAACCTAGACCAGTGGTTCAGGAACAATTTCCCTGATAAAGTGCTGATTGTGTTGAATCTACTGACCAAAAGAGTAGGAGCTAATTTGAGTTTCGAGAGGTAGTGTGACGATGGGTTTAACATTTTGTACGTATGGATAAAACAATATCTACAAAAGCCATGTGACAAGTTCAAGACACTTACGGAAATTTGTGTGGCCAGAGTGCAGAGAAAGAGGAAGAGAATATTGCAAAATTAGGCTGGAGAATTAGGACATCGTGTACCTTTTTTTTTTTAATCTTAAGAGCAATGGCAGATTTTTGAAGGATTTCAAAGGTTATGACATGATCATATATCCTTTTTAAAGATCACTTTGATAGTGGGGTGGAAAACAGATTGAAGGAGGGCAGAATGGATGAGAGAAAACCCGTTAAAAGGATATTACAGTAATCCAGGTGAGACACTGCTGTGGTTAGGACTTGGATGGCAGTGAAAATTAAAAACAAAAAAGATGGATTCAAGAGATGATCGAGAAATAAAAATGACAAGTTGAATATGGGTTTTTGTGGGAAAGCGATACAGAGAGATTCTTATATTTCTGATTTGCATAACTCCAAGGATAGTGGTGCCACTCAAAACAAGATGGGAGATTCTGAAAAGGACAGGGTCAATAAAGTAAATATCATGGATTTGATCTTAGTAACATTGAATTTGATGTGATTTTGAGAGTAGATATGTTGACTAGGTAATTTTTCTAGTTTAGAGTGGTCATTGGTCCTACGATGCCCTCTGCACATTTTATATTACCTGGGCAAAGAGTGTAAGGAAACAGTGATAAAGGAAGAGGAATGAGAATTAAAGTTTGAGGAACTCAGAAGTTTAATGGCTGAAATAGAATAATAAATAGGCAGGAGACTATTAAGAAAGGACCAAGAAAAGGATCAAGAAATCAGGAAAACAGGTATTGTGTACATTAAGAGAGTAGTGCAGGAAGTAGTTGATGCTCCTCTTGACCAAATGCAAGACTGGTCAAGTAAGATTAAGACAAGGTAAGTGCTAGCTATCAAAGATATGTAGTATCTCTTAGACAAAAATCTCAGCTCATGGGTCTAATTTCTACCTCCTCAAGAAAAGGCAGGTTACTCGAATTACAATCAAAATATAAAGACTGGTTCTAAAAAGAAAGTAAGTGAGTCATAGAGGCCTAACCAAATGTTAAACTATTTCTTAATGCCTACAGCCATCGTTAATGGTATATCCACTGTTAGGAGGGCATAGGATTAGTGAGTCCAAGTAACAGTCAATATTTGGGAATTGTGTAAGAAATAATCATTATCTTGAATATATACTTATTATGTCATGCAGTAGTAAGTGTCCTGAAGTATAGGAAAAAGATTCAGAGCCATCAGAAGAACTGAAAAAAACTGAGTAGGGTGGTGGTCGAAGATGTTACCAGCCAATGGGCTGATGCTGGGAAGAAAACATCATTTTGGTATTCAAACTACTGAGTTCTCAATTATTGTTGAAAATCACTCTTTCCTTGGTTTCCATATCAACATTTTTTCTCCAGGATCTTCTTAGTCTCTATTTCTGACTGTTAAGCCTCAGAACTTTATACCTAACACTCTGTCAGATATTTCACCAGTATTTCATGGACATCTAATACTCAATACATCCAACTTAAACTAGTCCTACTGTTTTCTCATTTTCTTTCAATGGCATGTACCAATATGTTGCATTAATAAAGGAATATTTTCCTCATTGTGAATGCTTGCCCCAGGCTGGCACACTTTACTTTTTGACCCTTCTAAACAAAAAGTCTACTGTAATTATGAAAACTGCTCTTGAGTAAAAACTAGTGTAAATATAAGGGGAGGTTGGCTGTTTGAAATTTATTAGGAGGGTGTGTGAACTCTAGTCCTTTTCTTTTTATCAGCCTGAAACCAAAATAAGCCTCCTTACCTTCTTGGTATATTTCTTCCTTATTATGATGTCCTGTGGACATTTTCACGTTTTATCTCCCCTTTATTACTTCTGTAGTCTCTTACCAGCTAACATTTCTGCATTCCCTCTCAAAATACTCTTCTGGCTGGCAGACAGCCTATAGTATCTGTGGAGCCTAATAAGAAACCTCTATGTCTGTTAACAAAAGGGAAAATAACCCAAATGTCTGCTCAAGTCAAAGTGTTTAAGGGCATCAGGATTTTTGATCTCTATTAAATCAAATTTTGCAGAAATTTTCCTCTGGGTCATCAGAATTGAAGCATTATTCTATTGGCATTAACAAAAATAGTGATACAATTTGTTGAACCGTGTTCCAAAAATAAAGCTAGGACTTTCAGTAACAAAATATTTCTTGTTATTTTCTCATAGAAGTTTCTAAGGAGAATCAATCAAGTAACCTATTAAATGAGAGAAGCAATAGAGCTTTCATCTTCATCATGCATAGATATTTTATTGCTATTTTACAGTAATTTTTGTTGATCTAATAAATGCTCTTTTGTTTGGAAAGGTGGAATAGGATAATTACTTTCACTTTCAGTAATGCAAGGGAAATACAGGAGAATGGGAAATAACTAGGATACACCGGCTGGAGTGTATCCTTTGAAATAACTAGGATACACCGGCTGGAGTGTACACTCACTACATGCTGGAGAAGTTGGACCCCTCTCAGTTGCAGGCTATGAAACAAGGTAAAGGGCTAAAGATGGAATCTAATGCCACTGTACTCAGTTTTAGAAGTACTGATTGAAGAGAAAACCTTGGGTTCCTTCAAATAAGGACTGCATTATTCAGATCTTTTGGGTCTCTTAGTGATTCTATCAGTTACACTAAAACTGATTCCCGCCCCCCCCCCCGTCACTTCTGAAGTTCCAATAAACCCCTGTAATTCTGAGGAGGACAGACTAGAAAGCATGGAAGGCAGGTTGACTGTTGTCTACGGTAACAATTAATTTATTTTACCAATCAGTAAGCACTCTTTTTGACCCTGTAAATGGCTAGTGAAAGCGAATGGTTTCCAAGCCAGGATAATGACAGGCATCCCAGGTATTCTCCTTTGATTCATGCACTGCATCCTTCCAACTCCATCCAAAATCATGCCCAATTACTGAACAGACATGTACGATGTCATCAAATAGATTGATGTAATCAAAATAGATTGAGTTTGTGTTCTAACTCCTTTGGGTATTCATTCCCTCTTTTTCATCCTCACTGATAGCATTATCAGGTCCTCATCATTTTCAGGTTCTCATCATTTTTCATCTGAAGTATTCCAAAAGCCTAATAAATGTTCTTTCTAAGCCTTATCTTGTCCTCACATAATCCGTTCTTCACCCTGACTTGTTGGTAGATCCTTCTAAAGTATAAATTGGATCAATTACTGTTCTTCTTAAAAAAGTGCATGGCTCCACAATGCTTACAGAATAAAATCCAAATTCTGTTTCATGGCCCAGACAATCTTCATGATTTTGCAAAGTTACATTTTTTGTTTGTTTGTTTTGTTTTTGTTTTATTTTTTTTGTGGTATGCGGGCCTCTCACTATTGTGGCCTCTCCCATTGTGGAGCACAAGCTCCAGATGCGCAGGCTCAGCAGCCATGGCTCACGGGCCCAGCCGCTCCGCGGCACGTGGGATCCCCCCAGACCGGTGCACGAACCTGCATCCCCTGCATCGGCAGGCGGACTCTCAACCACTGCGCCACCTGGGAAGCCCCCAAGTTACCTTTTATCATTCCCTTTCTTCTCACGCCCTACCAAACTACTTTTAGTTTGCCAAATATACTATGTGGTTTCATACACTTAGAGTTTTCTGTTTCCTCTGTTTGGATAGTTTTGCCTTTCCCTCTTCCCTGCTATTTTCTCTGGCAAAAGTCTGCTCATCCTTTCAGATAAAACTCAAATATTGTATTCTCAGTGAAGCATGTGAGACTCTCACAGTTATTTATTTTCTCCTCCATTCCACTATGGTACATTGCACATGTTATTAACTACTATAATCATTTAAACTTGATTCCCATTTTTCAATCTAGAATTTATTAAGGAAACATAGGCACACCGCACAAGCAAGCCTGGCACATAATCGGTACTCAATAAGTCATCCTACCATCATCTCAAACTTAATGTATCCAAATCAGTACTCCCCATCTCCCATTTAATGTCCTCCAGTCTTCTGTGCTGGTAAAGGTGCAATCATTCTTGTCATTTGGGATTAAGTTCTTAGAGTCTGCTCTACCTCAGCTTTCTCCTTAATTCAGAATGTCCAATCAGGAGATAGGCTCACTCTCAAAAACAGAATGCAGAGCCTCCAAGGTTTATTTTCAACAGATAGTTCCCTGGTGGAGTCTCCAGCTGTCATTGTTTTACTTTTTCTTCCTTTAGTTACCCTAGACAACAAAATGCTGCTTGACACAGACAGGGATGCACTGCTTCCTTTTAACAATGTGGCCTAAACTTCAGCAGGCATCCTTCTCCTGACTCCATTTAGAGCAGGTAAACTAGATTATAACTTTCAAAAGATTTAACTAGCTGCCAACTTAAAAAAAAAAAACAACATAATAAACCTAGTAATTAGAAAACATGTAAACATAGTATGACTTTCACAGTACGTATTTCTGATGCTTCCCCCCAAAATTGCTCCCCCTACCTGTAAGTTCTGTCATATTTTACATTTAGTTTGAATCAGTTATATCAACCCCAAAGGGTTGGTATCACTTTGTAGGCGACCTGTCTGACTTTCTAGCTTCTGAGCTCCAGTCCACTTTTGTGTGGTGGATACGATCTTACCACCTACTGTCTAGCTAGGAGTTAATTTTAGTAATTTGACCAAGAATACTTCTCTGCAGTCCACAGAGGTCTTTTCCTGCACACTTCATTTCTTGTCTGCAGAACCCTCATCCTTCAGTCAACACAAATGTGCTTTACATGAGAATCCACTACTGTTCAAACATCACTTCTGCTAAAATTTCATGGATCTAAACTAGACATACGGTTTCACATTATTTCAAGGAAGCGAGATCTCTAGTCTTCTAGTGCTCAGGAGGAGAGAAGAACCAAATGTGAGTGTATGCTAGAAATCTCTCCAGTTCAACTGATTTGGTTTAGTGGGGTTTAAAATATAGCTTCAGAAACCAACTGTTTTAATAATTGTGTTTCTGTGGGGAAATGCAGTTTGAGTTCTAAGCAACTGATCTATTTGACTTTTATGACTCAATCTTTTTGGAAAAAGACATTCATTGAGAGTATCTTTTTGCCAATGATATTATCTTTCGAAGGCAAGGACTTTTCTTGTACTTCCTTTATACAGTTAGAAAAGTTTTCATTGAGCATGAAGATACTAGTTTATTAACTCATAAAATAAATCAGTAAAGTCTGAATAAACAATTGCCCGATGATATCTGTACATGAGAAGAATTTCCTGCTTCTTAAGTATAATATTTCATTTGTGAAGCTCTCTATTTCCAAATAGAGTTGTATAATGATAGAGCAGTAATGTAGCAATCCATTGAATGCTCACTGAGTTACAATTCAATGAAATTGGATGTTTTGGTATAAGTTTAACTGATAGTGTGGTTCTACTTTTAAAATAATTTTTGTTATATGTGCATGGCCAACAATTGATTGCCCTTGATGTACATGGTTTCAAATTCACATATTATGATTAGATACCACTTATTCATGGGTCCCTACAGAGCCAAGCCAAGCCATATTGCAGCCTGAGACAAAAGGAAAAGTCAATAATAAAAAAAAAAATCAACTATCTTATTTTTATTTACATTTTGATATTTTTATAATCTTGGATTTTTGTGTTAATTTTGATTCTTTAAAATATTGCATTAAAATATTTTTTTGATTACTGAGTTTTTGATTACTGAGTTATTTGGCATCTCCCCTTAAATTTTGCACCAGAAGCAAGTGGCTCACTCACCTCACCCTAGCCCCAGCCCTACAGCCATGCCTGACTTCTAGAGGACAGGGAAGTGCAATTCTGTGTTATATACTAAAGAAATAGAAAGGGGGGGAAATTGGCAAATGATGCTAATGACTCATATATACAGGTAATATAATAGGTTCTGTTGTAGAATGGCTGATTGAGGAAAAATGATACAGCAAAACTCAGGACATCTTTTATTCTTCATCGAATAATAAAGTATTCCTCATCAAATAATTTGAAAATGTAATTCTACAGTTACACAGTTTATAATCCTATTATTAGTAAACACATCTCCTTTTCCTAGAAGTCTGACTTAATAATTTTACCTTGAAAAATCTCTATTTGAAAGTCAGAGTCAGATGCTTTTTTCTCAATCAATTGAGATGTAATAATTGCACTGCTGTTACCTAAAAACTCCTTGTGGATTGATTTCTTCAGGTACTCAAAAATGTTTACCTTAACTCAGTTTGCTTTATGTTTTTAGCATATTTTGGCTTGTTTTTCCTAGCTCACCATGATTTTTCTCTCTCTGACTAGCAAATAACAACAGCCAAAAAAAAAAAGCAAAAAAGAAGTGCATAGAATTTATCATATATCTGGGTTTTAAGAAACCTAAAAATCATCCTAATAATGCCCATTCAGTGTCCTCTATGATTGTACATTAAAATACTTTAGAACATTCTTATTCCATAATATGCAGTTAGCTTATTTGTTATGAGGAACTGTTTTGTATGTGTGCAGTAATGCATTCATTTTAGTGATGTCAGTTAGTAAAAATTATGTTTGGTTACAAAACAAAGAAAATTAATGTTAACTAATACAGGATTTACATATTTCATCAGCTTTATCAATATGACTGTCTATTCTACATGAATTTCTAAGGTTCAGTAGTAGGTTTAATGACAGAAAAACAAAAGAAAAATTTCATCTCAAATAAAAGCCAGTTTTATTCCCAGCAGAAAGTCCTAACTCTCAGAAGATGTTTTTCTGTGTAGCCTTTCCTTTCTGTGTAACTGCAGTGAGCAGGTCTGTGTGTTTGGTTTATTACTCTACCACAACCTATACGTCAGCATTAGCAGTTCTCACTAAAGAGCTAGACAGTCTCCCTTCATCATAACATTAATTTATTCTCTCAGCTTCTGACATTAAAGTAGAAACATAAATGTTCAACCATAACTTGTGTGGCCTTTCTACTTGCTAAAAGGCTCTGAGAGAGCGATGGTATCAAGGGAAATGTTTTTTTTGAATACTTTGAAATTCCGTGTCTTGACAGGCAACACACTACAGTTCAGTCCCTTGAGAAACATGCCCCAAATCAATTTTATTACAAACTAAATTATTATTATTTTTTTTGCACAGAACATTTTTGTAGCGTATCATTCATAGGATTATGTCCTGAGACAGTTCAGACATTATATGAGGCACCTCCTTTATTTTTTTATATACCATATCATATGTATATAAATTAGTACAATTTATGTTATAAGTCAAATCTGATATAATTTGAAACTATGTGATTCTTGAAGACATCATGTAAAAATTTTACCTGTAATATGTTGTTCTGAACAATTGTATTAACTTAGCATAAAAAATGGAACAATTTTTATCCCATGATTTATTTTCTAAATGGAGTACAATGACCTTCCATCCTGGCAAGAAGTCTAAAAAGATATTGCTTGACCTGAAAGTCCCTGAATGGGGAGGATGACATGTATGTGAATTTTCACCTAATTTATTTTGTGGACAAATAATAGTCTATATAAATATATATACGTATGTATGTAAAAATGGTATATAACATTATATTAGTTTCAGGTATACAACATAAGAATTCCAGCTGTGTGCATATACTAAAAGTGATCACCACAATAAATCTAATTATAGTCCGTCACCCTACAATTGACCCCTTTTACGCGTTTTGCCCATCTCTCAATGCCCATCTCACCAGTGAAGCCATCTTGTCCTGGACTTTTCTTTTTTGGGAGGTTTTGATTACTCATTCAATCTCCTTACTTATAATCAGCTTATTCAGATTTTCTATTTTTTCATGATTGTTTTGGAAGATTGTATGTTTCTAGGAATTTATCCATTTTCTTCTAGGTTGTCCAGTTTATTGGCATACAATGGTTCACAGTAGTCACTTATGATCCTTTGCATTTCTGATATCACTTATAACTTCTCTTTTATTTTTGATTATATTTATTTGAGATTTTGATGTCTCTCTTGGTGAGTCTAGCTAAAGTTTTTTCAATTTTGTTTATGTTTTCATAGAACCAGTACTTAGTTTTATTGATCTTCTATTTTTTTGGGGGGGGTGGTTCTATGTCATTTATTTCCATTCTGATTTTATTATCTCCTTTCTTCTACTACCTTTGGAGTTTGTTTGTTCTTCTTTTTTCCAGTTCTTTTAGGTGAAATGTTAGATTGTTTATTTGAGATTTTTCTTATTTCTTTAGGTAGGCCTATATTGTTATGAACTGCCCTCTTAAAACTGTTTTTGCTGCATCCTAAAACTTTGGAATGTTGTATTTTCATTTCCATTTGTCTCTAGGTATTTTTTAATTTTTTCTTTGAGTTCTTCACTGACCCATTGGTTGTGTAGTAGCATGTTGTTTAATCTCCACATGTTTGTTTCTATTGTACATTAATTCATAGATTGACTAAGAGCTACCTGAAATATCAGAAATATATATCAAGTACAAAGAAGTATTTTCTCTTTCATGTTATTGAAACTCTGACGTAGTGGAATCCACAAATAATATCCTTTAAAGAAACCTGAGATAAAAATACAGAGGACCATCAGGTCAAGTATTTGTGATTACTTTTACCTCAGGACACAAGAGAGTTACAAAACCACTCTCATGCTAATCATACTCATAAATATTCATCTAAAGAGTTTTCCTCTGGTTTCAAGTGGACTGTTGAGCTATCACTCTAGTGCTCTTGAAATGCCAATATGTCCTTGCCATATTGGCAAAAACACTTGCCTCAAGTGTTTTTCTCCGAGGTAATCTTTGTATTTGTCATGGACCCTAATGATAGCTGCCGATCTGGTAGACAGTTGACAGCACTGGTACTATTGTAGGTTCTCCTCCATTCCATCCATGCTAATCATAACCACCCTTGAATGGATGCAATGCTTTCCCCTGCTCATTGTACTCTGTCACTTGCTGGGGCAACACAGCAAAGGGATTCAGACGAAGAAGATCAAATATACCTAGGATTAAATTTATTCCATTATTTGCCATTTGACTTCGACAAGTTATATAAACTTTCAAGTTTACAATTTGGGACGTTAATATATATATCATAAGATTGGAAAAATTAACTGAGATAATATAAAATTATGGCTCTGTCTAGCAAATACTAAATGTTACATATGATGGTTATGCTTATTCTCATGAATGTCAAACTCATATACTACCTTGAGATACCATTTCCTTTTATTCATTTAATAACAGAGTCTCAAGTTTCTTTCCATCATAGTTCCTCTCACTTGGAAGGAAACCCTAAGGGAGCTGGGACAGAAAACAATCAGAAACAATTGTTCCTCTGCTCTAAGTCTGACCATTGTCTCAACACTTTGATTCTCCCTATACACTACTAAATGTCTTCCCCATCAGGCACTGACAGTGAATTAAGAGCAGCCTGTCACCTTCAGAAGTTTTACTTACTGTTTCTTTTTTTCTTTTTTTTTCAAAAGGTGTTTAAGGTAAGTCACTATTTTTTTTAAACATCGTTATTGGAATATAATTGCTTTACAATGGTGTGTTAGTTTCTGCTTTACAACAAAGTGAATCAGTTATACATATACTTATGTTCTCATATCTCTTCCCTCTTGTGTGCCCCTCCCTCCCACCCTCCCCATCCCACCCCTTTAGGTGGTCAAAAACCACCGAGCTTCTCTCCCTGTGCTATGCAGCTGCTTCCCACTAGCTATCTATTTTACGTTTGGTAGTGTATATATGTCCATGTCACTCTCTCACTTTGTCACAGCTTACCCTTACGCCTCCCCATATCCTCAAGTCCATTCTCTAGTAGGTCTGTGCCTTTATTCCCATCTTGCCCCTAGGTTCTTCATGACCACTTTTTTTTTTTTTTAGATTCCATATATATGTGTTAGCACACGGTATTTGTCTTTCTCTTTCTGACTTACTTCACTCTGTATGACAGACTCTAGGTCCATCCACCTCACTACAAATAACTCAATTTCATTTCTTTTTATGGCTGAGTAATATTCCATTGTATATATGTGCCACAACTTCTTTATCCATTCATCTGATGATGGACACTTAGGTTGCTTCCATCACCTGGCTATTGTACATAGAGCTGCAATGAACATTTTGGTACATGACTCTTTTGGAATTATGGTTTTCTCAGGGTATATGCCCAGTAGTGGGATTCCTGAGTCATATGGTAGTTCCATTTGTAGTTTTTTAAGGAACTTCCATACTGTTCTCCATAGTGGCTGTACCAATTCACATTCCCACCAGCAGTGCAAGAGTGTTCCCTTTTCTCCACACCCTCTCCAGCATTTATTGTTTCTAGATTTTTTGATGATGGCCATTCTGACTGGTGTGAGATGATATCTCATTGTAGTTTTGAATTGCATTTCTCTAATAATTAGTGATGTTGAGCATCTTTTCATGTGCCTAGTGGCCATCAGTATTTCTTCTTTGGAGAAAAGTCTACTTAGGTCTTCTGTCCATTTTTGGATTGGGTTATTTCTTTTTGTTATTGAGCTGCATGAGCTGCTTATAAATTGTGGAGATTAATCCTTTGTGAGTTGCTTCATTTGCAAATATTTTCTCCCTTTCTGAGGGTTGTCTTTTGGTCTTGTTTATGGTTTTCTTTGCTGTGCAAAGCTATTAAGTTTCATTAGGTCCCATTTGTTTATTTTTGTTTTTATTTCCATTTCTCTAGGAGATGGGTCAAAAAGGATCTTGCTGTGATTTACGTCATAGAATGTTATGCCTAAGTTTTCCTCTGAGAGTTTGATGGTGTCTAGCCTTACATTTAGGTCCTTAATCCATTTTGAGCTTATATTTGTTTATGGTGTTAGGGAGTGTTCTAATTTCATACTTTTACATGTACCTGTCCAGTTTTCCCAGCACCGCTTCTTGAAGAGGCTATCTTTTCTCCACTGCATATTCTTGCCTCCTTTATCAAAGATAAGGTGACCATATGTGCATGGGTTTATCTCTGGGCTTCCTTTCCTTTTCCATTGATCTATATGTCTGTTTTTCTGCCAGTACCATACTGTCATGATTACTGTAGCTTTGTAGTATAGTCTGAAGTCAGGGAGCCTGATTCCTCCAGCTCTGTTTTTCGTTCTCAAGATTGTTGTGGCTATTCGGGGTCTTTTGTGTTTCCATACAAATTGTGAAATTTTTTGTTCTAGTTCTGTGTAAAACATCAATGGGGATGCATTGGTGGGGATTGCATTGAATCTGTATATTGCTTTGGGTAGTAGAATCATTTTCACAATGTTGATACTTCCAATCCAAGAACATGGTATATCTCTCCATCTATTTGTATCATCTTTAATTTCTTTCATCAGTGTCTTATAATTTTCTGCATACAGGTCTTTTGACTGCTTAGGTAGGTTTATTCATAGATATTTTATTCTTTTGTTGCAATAGTAAATGGAAGTGTTTTCTTAATTTCACTTTCAGATTTTTCATCATTAGTGTATAGCAATGCCAGAGATGTCTGTGCATTAATTTTGTATCCTGCTACTCTACCAAATTCATTGATTAGCTCTAGCAGTTCTCTGGTAGTATCTTTAGGATTCTCTATGTATAGTATCATGTCATCTGCAAACAGTGACAGCTTTACATGTTCTTTTCCAATTTGGATTCCTTTAATTTCATTTTTTTGCTGATTACTCTGGCTAAAACTTCCAAAACTATGTTGAATAATAGTGGTGAGAGTGGGCAACCTTCTCTTGTTCCCGATCTTATTGGAAATGGTTTCAGTTTTTCACCATTGAGAATGATGTTGGCTGTGGGTTTGTCATATATGGCCTTTATTATGTTGAGGAAGGTTTCCTCTATGCCTACTTTCTGCAGGTTTTTTATCAAAAATGGGTGTTGAGGGCTTCCCTGGTGGCGCAGTGGTTGAGAGTCCGCCTGCCGATGCAGGGGACGCGGGTTCGTGCCCCGGTCCGGGAAGATCCCACATGCCGCGGAGCGGCTGGGCCCGTGAGCCATGGCCGCTGAGCCTGCGCGTCCGGAGCCTATGCTCCGCAACGGGAGAGGCCACAACAGTGAGAGGCCCGCGTACCGCAAAAAAAAAAAAAATGGGTGTTGAATTTTGTTGAAAGCTTTCTCTGCATCTATTCAGATGATCATATGGTTTTTCTCCTTCAATTTGTTAATATGGTGTATCACGTTGATTGATTTTCGTATAATGAAGAATCCTTGCATTCCTGGAATAAACCCCGCTTGATCATGGTGTATGATCCTTTTAATGTGCTGTTGGATTCTGTTTGCTAGTATTTTGTTGAAGAATTTTGCATCTATGTTCATCAGTGATATTGGCCTGTAGTTTTCTTTCTCTGTGACATCTTTGTCTGGTTTTGGTATCAGGGTGATGGTGACCTTGTAGAATGAGTTTGGGAGTGTACCTTGCTCTGCTATATTTTGGAAGAGTTTGAGAAGGATAGGTGTTAGCTCTTCTCTAAATGTTTGATAGAATTCTCCTGTGAATCCATCTGCTCCAAGGTTTTTGTTGGTTGGAGGGTTTTTATGTATTGAATTGCTCCTATGTCAGGTGCATAAATATTTACAAATGTTATACCTTCTTCTTGGATCAATCCCTTGATCGTTATGTAATATCCTTCTTTGTCTCTTGTAATAGTCTTTATTTTAAAGTCTATTTTGTCTGATATGAAAATTGCTACTCCAGCTTTCTTTTGATTTCCACATGCATGGAATATATTTTTCCATCCCATCACTTTCAGTCTGTATGTGTCCCTAGGTCTGAAGTGGGTCTCTTGTAGAAAGCATATATATGGGTCTTGTTTTTGTATCCATTCAGCCAGTCTGTGTCATTTGGTGAGAGCATTTAATCCATTTACTTTTAAGGTAATTAATGATATGTATTTTTCTATTCACATATTCTTACTTGTTTTGCATTTGTTATTGTAGGTCTTTTCCTTCTCTTGTATTTCTTGCCTAGAGAAATTCCTTTAGCATTTGTTGTAAAGCTGGTTTTGTGGTGCTGAACTCTCTAAGATTTGCTTGTCTGCAAAGGTTTTAATTTCTCCATCAAATATGAATGAGATCCTTGTTGGGTAGAGTGATCTTGGTTGTAGGTTTTTCTCCTTCATCACTTTAAATATGTCCTGCCAGTCCCTTTTGGCTTGCAGAGTTTCTGCTGAAAGTTTAGCTGTTAACCTTAGGGGGATTCCCTTGTGTGTTATTGGTTGGTTTTCCATTGTTGCTTTTAATATTTGTTCTTTGTATTTAATTTTTGATGGAGTGATTAGTATGTGTCTTTGCATGTTTCTCCTTGGATTTATCCTGTATGGGACTCTCTGTGCTTCCTGGACTTGATTAACTATTTCCTTTCCCATATTAGGGAAGTTTTCAACTATGATCTCTTCAAATATTTTCTCTGTCCCTTTTGTTTTCTCTTCTTCTTCTGGTACCCCTTTAATTTGAATGTTGGTGCATTTAATATTGTCCCAGAGGTCTCTGATACTGTCCTCAGTTCTTTTCATTCTTTTTTCTTTATTCTTCTCTGCAGTAGTTATTTCCACTATTTTATCTTCCAGGTCACTTATCCGTTCTTCTGTCTCAGTTATTCTGCTATTGATCCCTTCTAAAGTATTTATAATTTCATTTATTGTGTTGTTCATCATTGCTTGTTTCCTCTTTAATTCTTCTAGGTCCTTGTTAAATGTTTCTTGCATTTTCTCTTTTCTTACCAAGATTTTGCATCACCTTTACTATCATTATTCTGAATTCTTTTTCAGGTAGGCTGTTTATTTCCTCTTCATTTGTTAGGTCTGGTGGGTTTTTACCTTGCTCCTTCATCTGCTGTGTGTTTTTCATCTTCTCATTTTGCTTATCTTACTGTGTTTGGGGTCTTCTTTTTGCAGGTTGCAGGTTCGTAGTTCCCCTTGTTTTTGGTGTCTGTCCCCAGTGGCTAAGATTGGTTCAGTGAGTTGTGTAGGCTTCCTGGTAGAGGGGACTAGTGCCTTTGTTCTGGTGGATGAGGCTGGATCTTGTCTTTCTGCTGGGCGGGTCTACATCTGGTGGTGTGTTTTTGGGTTTCTGTGGCCTTATTATGATTTAAGGCAGCCTCTCTGCTTATGGATTGGGCTGTGTTCCTAGTTGTTTTGCATAGGGTGTCCAGCACTGTAGCTTGCTGGTTGTTGAGTGAAGCTGGGTGTTGGTGTTGAGATGGAGAACTCTGGGAGATTTTTGCCATTTGATATAATGTGGAGTTGGGTGGTTTCTTGTGGCCCCGTGTCCTGAACTTGGGTCTCCCACCTCAGAGGCACATCACTGACTCCTGGCTGGAGCACCAAGAGCCTTTCATCCACACGGCTCAGAATAAAAGGGAGTAAAAATAGAAAGAAAGAAAGAGGATAAAATAAAATAAAGTAAGATAAGATAAAGTTATTAAAATAAAAAGAAAAAAAATAATTAAGAAAAAAGTTAAAAAAAAAAAAAGAAATGGATGGACAGAACCCTAGGACAAATGGTGAAAGCAAAGCTATACAGACAAAATCACACACAGAAGCATACACATACACACTCACAAAAAAACGAAAAGGGGAAAAATAATATATCTTGGTCCCAAAGTCCACCTCCTCAATTTGGGATGATTCTTTGTCTATTCAGGTATTTCACAGTTGCAGCGTACATCAAGTTGATCGTGGAGATTTAATCCGCTGCTCCTGAGGCTGCTGGGAGAAATTTCCCTTTCTCTTCTTTGTTCGCACAGCTCCTGGGGTTCAGTTTTTGATTTAGCCCCGCCTCTGCACGTAGGTCGCCTGAGGGCGTCTGTTCTTCGCTCAGACAGGACGGGTTTAAAGGAGCAGCTGCTTCAGGGGCTCTGGTTCATTCAGGCTGGGGGGAGGGAGGGGTACAGAGTGCAGGGTGAGCCTGCGGCAGCAGAGGCCGGTGTGGCATTGCACCAGCCTGAGGCGCGCCATGTGTTCTCCCAGGGACGTTGTCCCTGGATCACAGGACCCTAGCAGTGGCTGGCTGCACAGGCTTCCGTGAGGCGAGGTGTTTATAGTGACCTGTGCTCACACACAGGCTTCTTGGTGGCCGCAGCAGCAGCCTTAGCATCTCATGCCCATCTCTGGGGCCTGTGCTGATAGCCTCAGCTTGCGCCCATCTCTGGAGCTCCTTTAAGCTGCGCTCTTAATCCCCTCTCCTCGCACACCAGGACAGAAAACGGCAAGAAAATGTCTCTCGCTCCTTCAGTAGCTCTAGACATTTTCCCAGACTCCCTCCCCGCTAAGCGTGGTGCAATAGTCCCCTTCAGGCTGTGTTCACGCCGCCAACCCCAATCCTCTCTCTGTGATCCGACTGAAGCCCGAGCCTCAGCTCCCAGCCCCAACCTGCCCGAGTGGGTGAGCAGACAAGCCTCTCGGACTGGTGAGCACTAGTCGGCAATGATCCTCTGTGCGGGAATCTCTCCAATTTGCCCTCCACACCCCTGTTGCCGTGCTCTCCTCAGTGGCTCCAAAGCTTGCCTCCTGCCCACTACTGTCTCTGCCAGTTAAGGGGCTTCCTAGTGTGTGGAAACCTTTCCTCCTTCACAGCTCCCTTCCACTGGTGCAGGTCCCTTCCCTATTCTTTTGTCTCTGTTTTTTCTTTTTTCTTTTGCCCTACCCAGATACGTGGGGAGTTTCTTGCCTTTTGGGAGTTCTGAGGTCTTCTGCTAGCCTTCAGTAGGTGTTCTGTAGGAGTTGTTCCACGTGTAGATGTATCTCTGATGTATCTGTGGGGAGGAAGGTGATCTCCGCATCTTACTCTTCCACCGTCTTCTCAAATACCCTGTACTGTTTCTTTTTTGGGACTCCTCAGGCCTTCATGTAAATTGTTCCTGAGTTATCTTGACTACTATAGATTGAATTGTGTGACCCCAAAATTTATATATTAAAGCTTTAAACTCAATGTGACTGTATTTGGGCTTATAAAGAGGTAATTAAAGTTAAATGAAGTCATGGGGATGAGGCCCAAATCTTAGAGGATTGGTGTCCTTATAAGAGGAGGAAGAGATAAGAGAGTTCTATCTCTTTGAGATGTGTGGACACAGTGAGAATGTGGCCACCTGCAAGCCAAGAAGACAGCTCTCACCAGGACCTGAATTAGCCAGCATCATGATCTTGTACTTTTCTGCTTCTAAAACTGGGAAAAGATAACTTTCTGTTCTTTAAGCACCCAGTCTATGATATTTTGTTAAAGTGGTCCAAGCAGACTATGACATTGACCAAACACCACACTTGAAAGGCGTTTTATTTTATTTAGCTTTGCTTATGTAGCCAAAGCCCTCCTATATATACAGTTGTGTAGGTAGGAAATTCAGATCACATACAATACCTATAACTTTACCAAATTATTTTCTTATCAGCCCAAAAGCCTAGGTAATATCAAGCTTATTTAACTGAAAATATTTCCTACCTTTCATACCTCCCTCCAGCATCTCTATACTCCTGACCATCTCGTAAACTACCCCTAGATTAAATTTTCCTAAAATTTAATTTCCTATTTCTCATTAATCATTACATTACCTCTAGTGAACCCTTAGGCACATAGCATGGAATATACCCAGATTCATCACTCAGGGTCTGCCCTCAAATGGCCCTCCATAAGTAGCTAGCCTTATTTATAATGGTTTTCCTTATACAGTTCTCCAATAAGGCTGATGGCCTTATTTAAAAAATAATATTCATCCTCATAATGTTGCTTTGAAGATCAAATGAGATACTGTATGGAGAACACTCATTATATTGTCTGGGATATAATAATATATAAAATGTATTATTGTTTTTAATGATAATAACAGGCAGTTCCTGACAATTTAATATGTATTAAAATTTAGTTTTAATTTTAATCCTGTTGAAAGATAGGTAATAGTTGATTATTTTTCCCTTCCCATTTTATACATCAGAAAACTGAGCTAAAGAAAAGTTATGTAACTTGACCAAGGTCACAAGGAAGACCTTTTTGCTCATAGTAGAGCAAAAATTTTATCCTAAGCAGTGTGGTCCCAGAGTCTGCATGCTTAATTACTACTTATACTGCCTCCTTCTTCTACACTAACTTATACTATGTGCTCTGTTACATTTTTTTCCTGGAACATTCCTGAATTTTTTGCCTTCTCTTTGTGTAAAACTAAATTTTATATTTCCTTCAATGTTAGCTCAAAACTCATCTCTTTCACTATATTTCAACACACTGAATTTCCCCCTGTTTTTCTACTTGCATTATAAAGCATTATAAAGCATCTGAACCCTAGCATCATGCAGCATTTACCTATATATTATAGTCTTTCAAGTATATGAAAGCTTACTCAATTTGAATGTAAACTCATAGTGACATGGACCCTTTAAGTTTTATAAATTTCTGAAAGTCTTAAACATTAAAAAATGTTTGGGCTTCCCTGGTGGCACAGTGGTTGACAGTCTGCCTGCTGATACAGGGGACACGTGTTCATGCCCTGGTCCAGGAAGGTCCCACATGCCGCGGAGTGGCTAGGCCTGTGAGCCATGGCCACTGAACCTGCGCATCCAGAGCCTGTGCTCCACAACGGGAGAGGCCACAACAGTGAGAGGCCCGTGTACCACACACACACAAAAAAATGTTCAATTGGAGTACATTAAAATGAAGAATTTCTGTTTATCAAATATATCATTAAGATAATAGATAAGGGAGAAAATATTTCCAAAACATAAATTGACAAAAAAGTTGTGTCTGGAATATTGACAAAAAAGTTTTGTCTGGAATATATAATAACTCTTCCAACCAATAAGAAAAAGACAAAACCTTAATAATAAAGCTAGTAAGAGATTTCAATAGGCACTTCACAAAAGAGGATATATTGTAGACAACTATATGAAAAGATGTTCAACTTTATTAGTCACCAAGAAAATGCAAATTAAAACCATAATGCAATAATACTACATGCCTGTCAGAATGATCAAAACTTTGAAAGCTGATAAATGAGTTTGTGAGTGGAGGAGAGATGAGGGAGAGTTAAAAAAACAAAAACAACTATGTGAAACAAAATTGATAGAATTGAAAAGAAAAATTTAAAAAAAAATACCCACGATTATAGTTGGAAACTTCAATATCCCTCTCTCAATATGTGTTAGGACAAATGGACTGAAACTCAGCAAGGATATAGAAGAACTCAACAACACCATCAAGTCATTGGAGCTAATCAATACTTATATAACATTTCACCCAAGTAAATAGCACATTATTTTCAAGTGCCCACAGAACATACACCAAAATAAAACAGACCTTGGGACATTAAAGGAACTTTGACAAATATAAAGAAATCAAAATCACTCCAAGTATGTTCTCTCACTATAATGGAATCAAACTAGAAATCAATAATATAAAGATAACAGGAAAATCTCAAAGCACTTGGAAATGATAAAATAAACTTTTGAATAACCTGTAAGTCAAAATCTCATGGGAGATTTTAAAAATACAGTAAACTGAATGAAAATAAAAATTCAATACATCAAAATTGTGGGAAATGGTTAAGGCAGTAATGACAGGGAAATTATGTCACCATATGTGTACATTACAAAAGAGGAAAAGTCTAAGCTTGCACCTCAAAAACCTAGAAAAAGAAAAGCAATTTATACCCAAAGTGAGCAGGAATCAACAAAATTGAAAACAAAACAAAAAAACCCAAAAAAACAAAAACAATGAAATAAAATGTTTTCTTTGAAAATGTAGTAAAATTGACAAATACTTAACAAGACTGACAAAGAAAAAAAAGAGGTAAGTCAGAAATTACATATTAAGTATCAATAATGAAACAGGAGATATTACTACATACCCTCCAGATATCAAAAGTTTAAGGGAACAAATACTATGAACAACTCAAACACATAAATTTGAAAATTTAAATAAAAATTGGACAATTTCTTTAATAGCAGGAATTACTACAACTCAGTCAATATGAAAATGACTATTTTATAGCCCTATAAATATTAAAGAAACTAAAATCATAATTTCACAAAACTGTACAAAACAAAAACAGAAAACTTCCCCAAAAGAAATCTCCAGGCACAGCTGTTATCACTGGAAAATTCTACCAATGGTTTAAAGAAAATTCATACCAATTCTAGACAATCTCTCCAGAAAATGAAAGAGAAAGCAACATTTCTAATTTATATCTGGGTATTATCTTGATATCAAGACCAGACAAAGAACAGAAATAAAGAAAACTACAGAACAATATTATTCATGAAAACAGACACAAAAATCCTTAACAAAATATTAGCAAATATAATTCACCAATACATAAGAAGAACTATGTACCATGATTGAGTGGGGTTTTTTCTGGGGATGTAAGACTGGTTTGATATTTGAAAAACAAAACAGATCTGCAAGTTAGTGGAGTAGGAAGACTCTAGAATTCTCTTTCCATTTTAATAGGGAGGCAAACATTTGGTAAACAGTTTTACGGGATGATCAGAGTTTCTACTAGAATTTTTAAATTTCTTACCCAGTTCAGCAGTATTATCTGAAAGTTATCAGAAAGTTGTATCTATTAAAAAGTCCTTTCCATGAATCTTCTTAAAGATGAAGCATCTTTACAAAGGCATCAGAATAAAACAATAACTGTCTATGAATGAATGACAAAAGACTTAAAAAGGCATGGTTAAAGATCTGATTACAATGTAATTGACAACTGACAAAGAAAATTAACCAAGTTGCTATAACATACAACATTTTAAGATAATAACTAGAATTATGACTGATAACATTATACAGGGCATATCCAAATTTTAGAAATTTTATATAACTTCTAGAATATTGATATTAATGACATTTACCTATATAGTATAACCTAAGAATGTTTATCACCACTCATGTGATAATGATCATTAAAATGAAAAAAATAAATTGCACTTTATCAAAATTAAAAACTTTTGCCCTGTCAAAGATCCTAATATGAAGGTGAAAAGACAAGTTGCAAACAGTGAGAATATTTTCAAACAACAGATCCAACAAACAGTGAGTATGTAGCATATATAATGCACTCTCACTACAATAAACACATTAAAAAACAAACAATCCAATTAGAAAATGAACAAAAAACATGGAGACATTTAAATGAAGAGGATATGCAGAGTGCAAATAGACACCTGGAAAGATGTTCAACATCTTTAGCAGTTAGAGAAATGCAAATAAAAATCACATGAATATCATTATACGTCTATCAGAATGGTTAAAATAAAAAATAGTGACAACACAAAATGCTGGTGAAGATGCAGAGAAAGTGGACTCCTCATACATTTCTATGGAACATAGTACCATCACTCTGGAAAAATAGTTTAGCAGTTTCTTTAAAAAGTAAACATGCAGCTACCATCCAATTCAGTACTTGCATTCCTTGGCTTTTATTGCAAAGAAATTAAGACTTATGTTTGCAGAAACACATAAACACAAATTTACAGCAGCTTTATTTGTAATAGTCCAAAACTGGAAGCCACCCATAATTTCTTCAATGGTTGTCCTTCAATGAGTGATTTGTGAACAAACTGTGGTACATTCTTACCACAGAATTCTACTTGGCAATAAAAAAGAAGAAACTATTGATACATGTAACAACCTGGATGAATCTCCAGAGAACTATGCCCAGTGAAAACAAAACCAAAAAAAAAAGCCAATTCCAAAAAGTTACAAACTGTATGAATCTATTTAAATAATATTTTTGAAATGACAAAAATTATAGAAATGGTTATGTTATTTTGCTATAGTTTTGTAAGATGTTTCATTGGGAGAAACTAGGAAAAGTGTACATGAGATTCCTCTGTATTACATCTTACTCCTGTATATGAATCTAGAAATATCTAAAGTTAAAAATTTAATTAAGAGATGTAATAGATCTCATTTATATTAACAACATAAACATGATACTTTAAAACTTTAGAATAAATCTATCAAAATATCTGTCAGACTTTTATGCAAAACAATTGAAATATGTTGCAGATTACAAAATAAAGTTGAGTAAATGAATTGGAAGTTTCAATTTTATAAAAGTTTTTCCAAAATTAGTCAATGAAATATGTAAATGAATCAATATTCAACAAATCAACAAGTCAACAAGCTTTTTGGGGGGGAAGAGGAGGAGGTTATAATGAGCCAATAGTACAATTCATTAGGAAGAGACAAAGCCAAAATTATTTGGAAAAAGGAAACAGAAGGAAGGAGTGTGATATTCAAAACAGAAGAGATAAATGAGGTACCATGGTCCCCTGTCATATGCTACAATCCCCACTGCTGCTGCAGAATCTTTCTCATATTTGCAAGTTTTGAAAGCTTGATATATGTCAAAGCTGAGTAATAGATAGACCATTTAAAAAATAGTACTAAGAAAATAAGTTATTCACAGGGGAAAATATAAAATTAGATTCCAACACTACACCATACCAAACAAAACCAATTCCATGTGGAACAAAAACTTAAATGTAAAAAGCAAAACTGAAATTTTGAAAAGAAATTATAGAATATCTGTGACCTTGAGGCAGCAAAGAATTTATTATACAAGACATTTAAGGTATATTTTTTAAAGATTGTTAAATTTGAAATAATTACAATTAAGACAATATTCTATTGACAGATATCCAAAACATCATAAATAGGGTATAAAAATAAGCCATGTAACTAACAAAACCATTGTACTCAGGAAATAAAAAGAACTCTGAAATCTTAGTAAGAAAAAGAAACAGTCCAATAAGAAAATGCAGGCAAAAGATATGAGCAGACAATTTAGAGATTAGGAAATATGAATTGCCATTAATATATTTCATATTTCAAGAGTGACATATGAAATATACTAATATATAAAAATATAAGGAAATGAAAGTTAAAGCAATAATAAAATACCATTATGCACCTGTCAAATTAGCAAAAATTAAATGGTTTTACATTATCAATTTTGGTGAAGATGAGGAGAAATTAGAACTCTCAGAAACTGCTGGTGGGGCTGTTAATTGATAAAAACACGTCACAAATATGAAGATTTCTGAACCCCAAATGTATATGTTGATACTTCAAGGCAATGGTCCCACAAGTGAGTCTGTAGTTGTGTAGAACTGCTTACCTGCCCTAGGTTGGAAATAACCTAAATATTTAAGTAGGACTGTAAATAAATACACTGTAATATATTCAGACTAAACACTACCATGATGGCTAAAAAAAGGAGTGAGAGCTACATTTACAAGAGTTGATATATTGCAAACACATAATTTTGAGTGGAAAAGGGACTTGTGTTATTTCTCCATATAAAATTAAAAGCGTGCAAACCACTGTTCAAAAATTACTATATTTGGTTTATAGAAATATTCATATAAAATACATTTATAAAAATGTTCATGGGAGGTGCAGTGGTTGAGAGTCCACCTGCCGATGCAGGGGACACGGGTTCGTGCTCCGGTCTGGGAAGATCCCACATGCCATGGAAAGGCTGGGCCCGTGAGCCATGGCTGCTGAGCCTGTGTGTCCGGAGCCTGTGCTCCACAACGGGAGAGGCCACAACCGTGAGAGGCCCGCGTATCGCAAAAAAAAAAAAAAGAAAAATATTCATGGGAATCATAAATATCAAAAATAGGATAGTGGTTCTACTAACAGAGGAGAGGGAGGAGAATCGTATTGGGAAGGTATACACAGTGGCCTTCAAATGAAACTTTAATACTTCTTTTAAAATTAGAGAATTAAACACTATTTAATAATTGTTTAAAAATTAAAGTATTAAATTTGGCAAAGATATAACAAGTATCAAAACTACTTGGTAGGTACATGCACGTTTATTACATTATCCTTTACACTTCTCCATGCTTTGCCGTTATCATACTAAAAAAGTTAAAATCCTTAACAACCAATGTGATAAAATAGTGAAAAAAAGAAAACTGTTGTAAGTTGTAAATTTTTAAAAATAAGTGATTTTTTTAAACATCTTTATTGGAGTATAATTGCTTTACAATGGTGTGTTAGTTTCTGCTTTATAACAAAGTGAATCAGTTATACATATACATATGTTCCCATATCTCTTCCCTCTTGCATCTCCCTCCCTCTCACCCTCCATATCCCACCCTTCAAAGTGGTCACAAACCACCAAGCTGATCTCCCTGTGCTATGCGGCTGTTTCCCACTAGCTATCTATTTTGCATTTGTTAGTGTATATATGTCCATGCCACTCTCTCACTTTGTCGCAGCTTACCCTTACCCCTCCCCATATCCTCAAGTCCATTCTCTAGTAGGTCTGTGTCTTTATTCCCTTCTTACCCCTAGGTTCTTCATGACCTTTTTTTTTTCTTCTTCTTAGATTCCATATATATGTGTTAGCATACGGTATTTGTTTTTCTCTTTCTGACTTACTTCACTCTGTATGACAGACTCTAGGTCTGTCCATCCACCTCACTACAAATAACTCAATTTCATTTCTTTTTATGGCTGAATAACATTTCATTGTATATATGTGCTACATCTTCTTTACCTATTCATCTGTTGATGGACACTTAGGTTACTTCCATGTCCTGGCTATTGTAAACAGAGCTGCAATGAACATTTTGGTACATGACCCTTTTCGAATCATGCTTTTCTTAAGGTATATATGCCCAGTAGTGGGATTTCTGGGTCATATGGTAATTCTATTTTTAGTTCTTTAAGGAACCTCCGTACTGTTCTCCATAGTGGCTCTATCAATTTACATTCCAACCAACAGTGCAAGAGTGTTCCCTTTTCTCCACACCCTCTCCAGCATTTATTGTTTCTAGATTTTTTGATGATGGCCATTCTGACCGGTGTGAGATGATATCTCATTGGTGAAAAACTGAAACCATTTCCACTAAGATCAGAATCAAGGCACGATTGCCCACTCTCACCACAATTATTCAACATAGTTTTGGAAGTTTTAGCCACAGCAATCAGAGAAGAAAAAGAAACAAATGGAATCCAAATTGGAAAAGAAGAAGTAAAGCTGTCGCTGTTTTCAGATGACGTGATGCTATACATAGAGAATCCTAAAGATGCTATCAGAAAACTGCTAGAGCTAATCAATGAATTTGTTAAAGTAGCAGGATACAAAATTAATGCACAGAAATCTCAGGCATTCCTATACTCTAATGATGAAAAATCTGAAAGTGAAATTAAGAAAACACTCCCATTTACCATTGCAACAAAAAGAATACAATATCTAGGAATAAACCTACCTAAGCAGTCAAAAGACCTGTATGCATAAAATTATAAGACATTGATGAAAGAAATTAAAGATGATACAAATAGATGGAGAGATATACCATGTTCTTGGATTGGAAGAATCAACATTGTGAAAATGATTCTACTACCCAAAGCAATCTACAGATTCAATGCATTCCCTATCAAACTACCAATGGCATTTTTCACAGAACTAGAACAAAAAATTTCACAACTTGTATGGAAACACAAAAGACCCCAAATAGCCCAAGCAATCTTGAGAACGAAAAACGGAGCTGGAGGAATCAGGCTCCCTGACTTCAGACTATACTATAAAGCTACAGTAATCAAGAAAGTATGGTACTGGCACAAAAACAGAAAGATAGATTAATGGAACAGGATACAAAGCCCATAGATAAACTCAGGAACATATGGTCACCTTATCTTTGATAAAGTAGGCAAGAATATGCAGTGGAGAAAAGGCAGCCTCTTCAAGAAGCGGTGCTGGGAAAACTGGACAGGTACATGTAAAAGTATGAAATTAGAACACTCCCTAACACCATACACAAAAATAAACTCAAAATGGATTAAAGACCTAAATATAAGGCCAATCACTATAAAACTCTTAGAGGAAAACATAGGCAGAACTGTTTATGACATAAATCACAGCAAGATCCTTTTGGACCCACCTCCTAGAGAAATGGAAATAAAAATAAACAAATGGGACCTAATGAAACTTCAAACCTTTTGCACAGCAAAGGAAATTATAAACAAGACCAAAAGGCAACCCTTAGAATGGGAGAAAATATTTGCAAATGAAGCAACTGACAAAGGATTAATCTCCAAAATTTACAAGCAGCTCTTGCAACTCAATAACAAAAAAACAAACAACCCCATCCGAAAATGGGCAGAAGACTTAAATAGACATTTCTCCAAAGAAGATATACAGATTGCCAACAAACACATGAAAGAATGATCAACATCATTGATCACTAGAGAAATGCAAATCAAAATAAGTGATTCCTAAAAACATCTATTGTTTTCATGTTTCTCCAAATCCATTACCAAGCTAAAAAGTTGAAAACGAAAGTGCACAGAGAATTATTTTACATAGCTTCTCCACATATAGTAATACAATATCACAGGATATTTCAACAGAATGTAATCAAATACCTTAATTTTTAAATCATAAAAAAGTTATTTACTCTGTATTGGTGTGCATGAGTAAATGCACCACAGCAGAATTGTCTACCCCTTGCCCGCATGAAATAGGAGGCATTGGCCAAAAAATAACTAAAATATAATTCTTTAGACTAGCTTAATTACATTAAACTGCACTGATTTATTTTAATGCTTGCTTTCCATTTTTTCTAGCTAGGAAGGTAATGTTTACATCCTATTTCCAGATAGTGGTTATTTTGAAAATAAGACAATTTAATATGCTAAACATTTATCTTTTTAAAAATACTCAATAAAATGTACACAGAACTGTTTCAGTTAAAAGCTCATTTTTATAACCATATTGATATCTGTACACAATGTCTGTCAATAAATATTGATTTTAATAAATTCTTGGTGCTTAATTAATACTTGATACAAATCAAAGTATGACTTTTTACTTTAGCTCTTCTATTAGAAAGTGATACAGCATTGTGATTTGATTTGCATTTTCAGGATGGCTAATGATATTGATCATCTTTTTGTGTGCTTATCTGTTTATCTACCATCAATATATTTCCTTGCTCACTTTTAAATTGGGCTCTTTTTTTAACCATTGAGTTTTGAGAGTTCTTTGTATGTTCTAATACAAGAGTATTGGTTGGCAAACTGGCCCCTCTAATTGCAGGACAAGGAGAAACCGAGGAAAGAGGCAGATCTCTCTAGCTGGGTAGGTAGCAGTTTTAGTAGAAAGGAACTTACGAACGAGGTTAGTCTTGAGAGGCCGCAAGAAGAGTAGATGTCCCCATCCGCCTGCCAGAATTGCCTTAACTGGGTTCAATCATGTGCTCTAATCAGATGGTCTCAACAACACAGAGCTCTCTCAAGGCTGCATCCTTGAGAACAGCCCCACTGTGGGACTGGTGGGCAGAATGTACATTCCAAGGACAGGAAGTGGGAGGGGCCTCCAATTCCCTGGGTCCATTTCTTGGGTCAACTCGCAATCATGTCCTTCAGATGACCTCCTCCAACAAAGAAATTTGTCAGATACTTTATTTGCAAATATTTTCTTCAGTGCATAGATTTTCATCCTATTAATAGAGTCTTTCAAATATCAGAAGTTTTAATTCTGATGAGGTTTAATTTATTAATCCTTTTATGGATTGTGTATTTAGTGTCAAATCTAAGAACACTTTGCTTCCCTAGATACCCTAAATTTTCTTCTTTTTTTTTTCTAAATGTTTCATAGTTTTATATTTAAGTTCATGATCCATGTTAATTTTTGTAGGAGGTGTGAGGTTTAGGTCAATTCCATTTTTTTTTGCCTATGAATGTCCAATTATTCCATCACCATTTATCCAAAATACTATCTTTCCTCCATTGCATTGTTATCAAATCCCCCAAATAATGATCTCAACCTTTGTCAATCCACTGGGGCTCTTTTGGTCTTCATCTTACCCTTCAAATGCACTTGACAAGACTGATCTTGCCCTTCCTGAAATGCTCTGTCCCTCTTTCTTCCATTCCTGCTACCTCCCTCTGGAGATTTTACTCTGACTTGTCTGATTATTCTTGCAAACCATTCCCAGTTTACCTTAACCTCTCCTGTAAATATTCAAGTCTCTTCCTCCCTACCTGACTAAACAGGCATCAATTACCATCTGTGTATTGATGCTGTGGAAAAATTTTACTTCTTACAACCCTATCTGGCTCTCTGCTCTAGTCACACTGTCTTGTTGTTTCCTGAAGACGTCAAGCTCATTCTTGCCTCCCTGCCTTTGTACTCACTGTTCCATCTTTTGGCAGAGTCTTCCATCTCGCTGTTTCTTTTCATTCAGATACTCTCCAAAATATCACCTTCTCACAGATGCACTGCTTGACCAGCACTTTTAGAATGGAACCACCAACACGCCCTTCACCTTGTTGCTTTGTATTTCTTCATGGCATTTTTCTCCAACTCATGTTTTACTGTAGATTTTTTTGTCTGTTTAGAATATAAACCCCATGATGGAAGGGAGATTGTTGTCTTGTTCACTAGTATGTTCTCAGTGCATGGCACATACTAAGTACTCAACTAAGTATGTTATTTGTTGAATAAATACTTGTTGCATAGAGAGGAAAAAAAGCATTGTCATCTGTAGACAGATCTTGAATCTGATTCTTCATGCCTACGTGTGACTCGGGTAAGTTACCTATGCACATATTTCACATTTGCAACAGAGTTACTATGAGGAATAAGTGAAATGACTCTCGTAAAAGTGCTGAGCAGAGTGTCTAGTACCCAGCAGACACATGATCATATTTATATTTTTTCTTTTCACTGAATACCCATTCTTCCCTTCCTTCTATTAACAGTGATTCCAGGAAAGATGAGGTTATGGATCTGTTTCTCACCAAAAACACCTAAGCTTTGGTTAATAGTGTAGTATGGCTCTGTCAATTGTACATTTTTATTTAATATTTTTCATAAGCCTCTTAATGCTGTCAGCCTGTGCCACTGTGAGGTTGCTGAGCATGATCTCTGTCTGAAATAATCCCTCTTCTTAATCCTTCCTTTGTAAGGCATTTGGAGAGCACTCCAGCTATTGATTCTGGTATGTCAATTAATGAACAAGACTTCAAGCATATATCCGTACCTTTTAGAATTCTATAACATTAAAATAATATTTTCTTTGCCCTTCATTCTCTGAGCCTTCAGCTTTCTGATCCTTTCAGTCTCTTTCACTCATATATTTGTCCTTCTCTGGAAACAACCTTTTTTTGTGCTCTGATATATCTTTCTAGTGTCTGACTAGAGCTGAATGGAGCTTTTCTGGGGTGGAAGCATTTGTTTTATATCAATTATTGTCAAGTGGAGGTGGAGTGGAAGTGAGTGTAGCAGAAACAGTAGGGCAGTGTTTAAAAAATATTTTTAATAAATATGACCTCCTTCCCTACCTCCACTCTTACTTCCTTCTCTTTGAGAAAACCTGTTTTTGAAATAAAGAATTTTTTCTTTCTTTCTTTTCTCTCTGCTGGGTTATTTCCATATCTTTTATCTGACAAAGATTTCTGAATCTCCTTTGAATCCAAGCAGGCTGTTTTATTGTTTCATCATCTTTCAAGTCACTTTCCCAAGAAAGCAATGGGGGGCTGAGAGCTTCCACCAAATACATACAGTTTGATTTATGTTCCTTATTGTAAAATGATCTGCTATTTTGTTTCCACCACTCACAACAACACACTATCTCTCCACTGTGGGAATAGAGATCAAGGCCAAGTTTGTAGGTACTGTCAGATTAATCTCTTTAATCTTAGCAAATGCTATGGTTTGGTTTTCTCAATGCTATGCTTCCAAAGCTTCAGTGCATCTCCATTTTATTCTACTTCAATGCAAATTGACAAGCTCATATTCAAGACCCTCTATAACTAATTAGAGACTCAACTGGCTAAACATATGTCCTTGCGTTCTGCTCTATATCACCATGATGTCTGGCTGTTCATGAGCAATACCATGTCTGTGTTTTCACGTGTGTTTTGCTAAACATCTGTATCTATCTTCATCTTTAATTATCAGTGTCTTCACCATCCTTTGAGGGCCAACCTAAGTGATACCACCTCTGAAGACTTCTATTTATTTTAATCTACCTCACTATTTTATAATTTTCTTCTGTTTTTTATGACCCAAACTTTATGTTTTTATATAGCTTCCCTATCCAATGTTGTTTCTTGAGAAAATAGAGATATGATTGTCATGTGGTTGATATTTGCTGAATCAATAAATGAAACAACTTAGAGTTAAGATTCATTGTGACAAAGAAAGTAAGAAGGAAAATAAAATAAATAAAATAGCTTGGTAATCATTTGCTTTAACATTTGACATTCTGTTATATGGGCATTCTACAGCTAGTGGGCACATGGTAGGGGGCTAGGTTTGGTTGGATGTCCAACAACTTTAGTAGGAACCCCTATCTACATAAATGTACAAGAAAAAATAAGTTATTTAAGCATGGCCAGCAATTATAATCATATTTCTGCACTTCCTATGACTGCCCCTTTCCACTTCCTTTGACATTTTCATGCAGAAACACAGCTTTCCATACCTTGTCACTAACATCAATAAGTAACATTTAATATAGTCTATTAAAAATTATTTACAGACTAGGTCATATCACTGATGTTTCCAAGGGACTGTAATCCTTCCTGTTAGGGTAAATCAATAGAAATATTAACATCATAATCTTTCATTCTTAGGTTGCTCAGTTTGGAGGTGTTAAAGTTGAAATTTATTTTAAGAAATGTAAGGAATTTATTCAAGATGTTCATAGAGAATATTAAAAGAAAATATCTCAACAGAAATATGTTTGCTATTGTTAACAAAAAGTAAAACATTAAACAAGAGGGTAGAATTTCCTTAAGTCAGAGTCTCTATAGTATAAAACTCTCCTTAGGGCTTCCCTGGTGGTGCAGTGGTTGGGAGTCCGCCTGCCGATGCAGGGGACACGGTTTCGTGCCCCGGTCCGGAAAGATCCTACATGCAGCGGGGTGGCTGGGCCCATGAGCCATGGCTGCTGAGCCAGCACGTCCGGAACCTGTGCTCCATAACGGGAGAGGCCACAACAGTGAGAGGCCTGCGTACTGCAAAACAAAACAAAACAAAACAAAACAAAACCAAAAAAAACCTCTCCTTAAATTTATAGCACAGTATAGAGCCTAAAGCACTTTCACCTATTATTTCATTTGATTCTCAAGAAACCCTGGAAGGCAAGGAGGAAAATTATTGTCCTCACTTTGCAGCTGAAGAAATTGAGGTTATGACATGCTTAATTACTTTTCAAGCACCACATGCTCTCTTAGTGGCAGATCATACTTTGGTAGGAAGAATTCTTTATAGATACCCACCAAACATTAAAAATACTACCTGCAATTCTCCAAGGTGTCTGAGTCTTCTTCCTCCTGCTCTCCTCAGGTATAACACTGAGTAATTATCTTCCTCTGGCTGGCTACCCAATAAATCTTGTAGTTACAGGGAACTTCTGGGTATCTATAGGCTCTCCCACTGAAAGGAATTGGTTGAGTAGCCCATTCTCAGATGAATGAAAATTGCCACTCTTTGGTAATATCACTCAAAAAGCAGTTATAAATTCTTAAAATACTACCCCAGTTCTACAGACCTGCCCATCATTCAAGCTTGGCCATCCTGTCAGAAAACAGCCATGGGATTGAATTCTCTTTCTTGTTGATGACACATAATAACATATTCGGTGAATTAGTTTTTAAATGAAACATCCAATACCTTATAATCACCTTAAAATGTAGATTTGGAAATATAAATTAGTTTGTTACATCAATTTCATTAAGGTTCTCAGCTATTAGTCCCAGCCTTGGTAGCAACTTTTCTGGGCTTCATTTTTCTCATGTCTAAAAGAAGAAGTTTGACCCTTTCAATGATTATGGAAATTTGCTGTTTCTAAATGTTTCAGAAACATTAAATCACGGGTTATCCATAATAATTCTATGAGGTAGATGAAACTTATTATGAATTACACTTGACAGAAGAGAAAAAATTAACTTAGAGAGGTTATGTGACTACCCAAGATCATACAAATAATAAATTGAGACCCAAAGCTGCACCAGAGATTTCTACCATATATTTCTAACTGTAAAAAGCTCAAATCTACTCAGCTTTGCAATTTTCCATCAATGTAACTGTATAAATCATGACACCTTCTTCTATGTTCTTTAAAAACATTAATAAAAAGGACAGGGAGATCTTCAGGATGGCACAGGTGTAAGACATGGAGGTCACCTTCCTCCCCACAAATAAATCAAAAATACACCTACATGTGGAACAACTCCTACAGAACACCTACTGAATGCTGGTAGAAGACCTCAGACTTACCAAAAATCAAGAAAATCCCCACGTACCTGGGTAGGGCAAAAGAAGAAACAGAGACAAAAGAATAGAGATGGGACCTGCACCTCTAGGAGGGAGCTGTGAAGGAAGGAAAGTTTCCATACACTCGGAAGCCCCTTCACTGGTGGAGCTGGGTGGGTGTGTAGGGGGAAAGCTTCGGAGCTATGGAGGACAGTGCAGCAACAGGGGTGCAGAGAGCAAAGCAGAGAGCTTCTCACACAGAGAATTGGTACCAATCCGCACTCACCAGCCTGAGAGGCTTGTCTGCTCACCTGCCAGGGCGGGTGGGCACTGGGAGCTGAGGCTTGGGCTTTGGAGATTAGATCTCAGGGAGATGACTGGGGTTGGCTGCATGAATACAGCATGAAGGGGGCTAGTGCATCACAGATAGCCAGGAGGAAGTCTGGGGAAAACTCTGGACCTGCCAAGAGACCATTGTTTTGGAGTGTGCGAGGGGAGGGGATTCCTTCCCTGTCTGCCCACAGAAGGCAGAGCACTACCTAAACAAGCTGCAGAAATGGGCTATCAGCTCACACCACAGAGATGGACATGAAATGCTAACACTGTTGCTGCAGCCACCAAGAATCCTGTATGCAAACAAGTCACTATCCACACACACCCCACCCCCCGCCAGGGAGCCTGTGCAGCCCACCACTGTCAGGTTCCCGTGATCCAGGGACAACTTCCCTGTGAGAACACATGCGTGCTCAGGCTGTTGCAATGTCATGTTGGCCTCTGGCACCACAGGCTCACCTGGAATTCCAGTTATAACTACCGTACCCCTCTCTCCCGCTGGCATGAGTGAACCAGAGCCCTCTAATCAGCCTCTGCTTTAACCTTATCCTGTCTGGGTGGGAACAGAAGCCTGTGGGTAACCTACATGCAGAGGTGGGGCCAAAACCAAAGCTAAACCCCAGGAGCTGTGTGAACAAAGAAGAGAAAGGGATATTTCTTGGTGCATCCTCAAGAGCAATAGATTAAATCCCCACAATCAACTTGATGTATCCTATATTAATGGATATCTGAATAGACAAAGAATCAACCCAAAATTAAAGTGGTGGACTTTGGGAGCAACTGTAGACTTGGGGTTTGCTGTCTGTGACTGACTTGTTTCTGATTTTTATGTTTATATTGGTATAGATTTGAGCGCTGGTAACATTGGTGGATTTGTTTATTGGTTTGGTTGCTCTCTTTTTTTTAATTCCCTTTTTATTTTCTTATTTTAATTATTTTATTTAATTTTATTTAAAAATATTCTTTTTCTTTCTTTTTTGTCCCTTGTTTTCAGAGCCATGTGGCTGGCAGGGTCTTGGTGCTCTGGTCTGACCTCAGACCAGAGCCTCTGAAATGGTAGAGCCCAGTTAAGGACATGAGACCACGAGAGACCTCCTAGTACCATGTAATATCAATCAGAGAGAGCTCTCCCAGAGAACTCTATCTCAATGCTAAGACCCAGCTCCACTCAACAATCAGCAAGCTACAGTACTGGACACCCTATGCCAAACAACTAGCAAGACAGGAACCCAACCCGACCCATTAGTGGAGAGGCTGCCTAAAATCATAATAAGCTCACAGGCACCCCAAAACACAACACCGGATGCAGTCATGCTCACCAGAAAGACAAGATCCAGACTCATCCACCAGAACAGAGGTACCAGTCCCCTCTACCAGGAAGTCTACACAAGCCACTGAAATAACCTCACGCACTGGGGGCAGACACAAAAAACAATGGAAATTATGAACCTGCAACTGCAAAAAAGAGACCACAAATACAGTAAGTTAAGCAAAATGAGAAGACAGAGAGACACACAACAGATGAAGGAGAAAGGTAAAAACCCTCCAGACCAAACAAATGCAGAAGAAATAGGCAGTCTACCTGAAAAAGAATTCAGAGTAATGATACTAAAGGTGATCCAAAATCTTGGAAATAAAATGGAGAAAATACAAGAAATGATTAACAAGGACCTAGAAGAACTAAAGAGCAAACAAACAATGAAAAACAACACAATAATTAAATTAAAAATTCTCTAGAAGGAATCAATAGGAGAATAACTGATGCAGAAGAATGGATAAGTGACTTGGAAGTTAAAATAGTGGAAATAACTACCACAGAACAGAATAAAGGAAAAAGAATGAAAAGAACTGAGGACAGTCTCAGAGACCACTGGGACAACATTGAATACACTAACATTTGAATTATAGGTCTCCCAAAAGACAAAGATAAAAAGAAAGGGACTGAAAAAATATTTGAAGAGATTATAGTTGAAAACTTCCCTAACAGGGGAAAGGAAATAGTCAAGTCCAGGAAGCACAGAGAGCCCCATACAGGATAAATCCAAGGAGAAACATGCCAAGACACATATTAATCAAACTATCAAAAATTAAATGCAAAGAAAAAATATTAAAAGCAGCAATGGAAAAGCAACAAATACAATACAAGGGAATCCCCATAAGTTTAACAGCTGATCTTTCAGCAGAAACTCTGAAAATCAGAAGGGAGTGGCAGGACATATTTAAAGTGATGAAAGGGAAAAACCTACAACCAAGATTACTCTACCCAGCACGGATCTCATTCAGATTTGACAGAGAAATTAAAACCTTACAACAAGCAAAAGCTAAGAGAATACAGCACCACCAAACCAGCTTTAAAAAAATGCTAAAGGAACATCTCTGGGCAGGAAACACAAGAGAAGGAAAAGGCCTATAATAACAAACCAAAAAAAAAAAAAAAAAAGAAAATGGTAATAGGAATATACATATCAATAATTACCTCAAATGTTAATGGATTAAATGCTCCAACCAAAAGACATAGACAAGTTGAATGGATACAAAAACAAGACTTGTACATATGTTGTCTACAAGACACCCACTTCTGACCTAAGGTCACATACAGACTCAAAGTGAGGGGATGGAAAAAGATATTCCATGCTAATGGAAATCAAAAGAAAGCTAGAGTAGCAATTCTCATTTCAGACAAAATGTATTTTAAAATAAAGACTATTAAAAGAGACAAAGAAGGACAGTACATAATGATCAAGGGGTCAATCCAAGAAGAAGATATAAAAATTGTAAATATTGATGCACCCGACATAGGAACACATCAATACATAAGGCAAATGCTAATAGCCATAAAAGGAGAAATTGAAAGTAACAGAATAATTGAAGGGGAATTTAACACCCCACTTTCACAAATGGATAGATCATCAAAAATGAAAATAAATAAGGAAACACAAGCTTTAAATGTTATATTAAGCAAAATGGACTGCATTGATATTTATAGGATATTCCATCCAAAAACAAGAATACACTTTGTTTTCAAGTGCTCATGGAATATTCTCCAGGATAGATCATACCTTGGGTCACAAATCAAGCCTGGTAAATTTAAGAAAATTGAAAGTGTATCAAGTATCTTCCAACCAGAATGCAATGAGAATAGATATCAAAGACAGGAAAAAATCTTAAAAAATACAAACACATGGAGGCTAAACAATACTAAAAAACGAAGAGATCACTGAAGAAATCAAAGAGGAAATGAAAAATTACCTAGAAACAAATGACAATGGAGACACGAAGACCCAAAACCTATGGGATGCATCAAAAGCAGTTCTAAGAGCGAAGTTTATAGCAATACAATCCTACCTTAAGAAACAGGAAACATCTCGAATAAACAACCTAACCTTACACCTAAAGCAATTAAAGAAAGAAGAACAAAAAAAACCCAAAGTTAGCAGAAGGAAAGAAATCATAAAGATCAGATCAGAAATAAATGAAAAAGAAATGAAGGAAACGATAGCAAAGATCAATAAAAGTAAAATCTGGCTCTTTGAGAAGATAAACAACAGAATACACATTTTTCTCAAGTGCTCATGGAACATTCTCCAGGGTAGATCGTATCTTGGGTCACAAATCAAGCCTTGGTAAATTTAAGAAAATTGAAATCGTATCAAATATCTTTTCTGACAACAACACTATGAGACTAGATATCAATTACAGGAAAAGATCTGTAAAAAATACAAACACATGGAGGCTAAACCATATACTACTTAATAACGAAGTGATCACTAAAGAAATCAAAGAGGAAATCAAAAAATACCTAGAAACAAATGACAATGGAGACACGATGACCCAAAACCTATGGGATTCAGCAAAAGCACTTCTAAGAGGGAAGTTTATACGAATACAATTCTACCTTAAGAAACAGGAAACATCTCAAATCAACAACCTATCCTTGCACCTGAAGCAATCAGAGAAAGAAGAACAAAAAAACCAAAAGTTAGCAGAAGGAAAGAAATCATAAAGATTAGATAAGAAATAAATGAAAAAGAAATGAAGGAAATTATAGCAAAGATCAAAAAACTAAAAGCTGGTTCTTTGAGAAGATAAACAAAATTGATAAACCATTAGCCAGATTCATCAAGAAAAAAAGGGAGAAGACTCAAATCAAGAGAATTAGAAATGAAAAAGGAGAAGTAACAACTGACCCTGCAGAAATAGAGAGGATCATGAGAGATTACTACAAGCAAATATATGCTAATAAAATGACCAACTGGAAGAAATGGACAAATTCTTAGAAAAGCACAACATTCCGAGACTGAACCAGGAAGAAACAGAAAATATAAACAGACCAATCACAATCACTGAAAATGAAACTGTGATTAAAAATCTTCCAACAAACTAAAGCCCAGGACCAGACAGTTTCACAGGCAAATTCTGTCAAGCATTTAGAGAAGAGCTAACAGCTATCCTTCTCAAAATCTTCCAAAACATAGCAGAGGGAAGAACGCTCCCAAACTCATTCTATGAGGCCACCATCACCCTGATACCAAAGCCAGGCAAAGATGCCACAAAAAAAGAAAACTACAGATCAATATTACTGATGAACATAGATGCAAAAATTGGCCATAGAATACTAGCAAACAGAATCTAACAGCACAGTGAAAGGATCATGCACTATGATCAAGTGGAGTTTATCCCAGGAATGCAAGGATTCTTCAATATACACAAATTAATCAATGTGATACACAATATTAACAAACTGAAGGGTAAAATCCATATGATCATCTCAATAGATGCAGAAAAAGCTTTTGACAAAATTCAATACCCATTTATGATAAAAAAAACTCTCCAGAGAGTAGGCACAGAAGTAACTTACCTCAACATAATAAAGGCCATATATTACAAACCCACAGCCAACATTGTTCTCAATGGTGAAAAACTGAAAGCATTTCCTCTAAAATCAGGAACAAGACAAGGATGCCTAAGCTCACGAGTATTATTCAACATAGTTTTGGAAGTTTTAGCCACAGCAATCAGAGAAGAAAAAGAAATAAAAGGAACCCAATTCAGAAAAGAAGAAGTAAAACTGTCACTGTTTGCAGATGACATGATACTATACATAGAAAATCCTAAAGATGCTACCAGAAAACTACTAGAGCTAAACAATGAAGTTGGTAAAGTAGCAGGATACAAAATTAATGCACAGAAATCTCTTGCATTCCTATACACTAATGATGAAAAATCTGAAAGAGAAATTAAGGAAACACTCCCATTTACTATTGCAATGAAAAGAATAAAATACCTAGGAATAAACCTACCTAAGGAGAAAAAAGACTTGTATGCAGAAAACTATAAGACATTGATGAAAGAAATTAAAGATGATACAAACAGATGGAGAGATATACCATGTTCTTGTATTGGAAGAATCAACGTTGTGAAAATAACTATACTAAACAAAGAAAACTACAGACTCAATGCAGCCCTATCAATCTATGAATGACATTTTGCACAGACTAGAACAAAAAATTTCGAAATTTGTATCAAAAAACAAAAGACCCTGAATAGCCAAAGCAAGCTTGAGAAAGAAAAACAGAGCTGGAGGAATCAGGCTTCCTGACCTCAGACTATACTACAAAGCTGCAGTAATCAATACAGTATGGTACTGGCACAAAAACAGAAACATACATCAATGGAGCAGGATAGAAAGCCCAGAGGTAAACCCATGCACTTATGGTCATCTTATCTTTGATGAAAGAGGCAAGAATATACAATAGAGAAAAGACAGCCTCTTCAATAAGTGGTGCTGGGAAAAAAGACCTACATGTAAAAGAATGAAATTAGAATACTTCTTAAAATCATACACAAAAATAAACTCAGAATGGATTAAAGACCTAAATGTAAGGCCAGACACCATAAAACTCTTGGAGGAAAACATAGGAACAAAACTTTTTGACATAAATCACAGCAAGATCCTTTTTGACCCACCTCCTGGAGAAATGGAAATTAAAACGAACATAAACAAATGGGACTTAATGAAACTTAAAAGCTTTTGCACAGCAAAGGAAACCATAAACAAAACAAGAGACAACCCTCAGAATGGGAGAAAATATCTGCAAATGAATCAATTGACAAAGGATTAATCTCCAAAATTTACAAGCAACACATGCAGCTCAATATCAAAAAAAAAAAAAAAAAAAAAACAAACAACACAATCCAAAAATGGGCAGAAGATCTAAATAGACCTTTCTCCAGAGAAGATATACGGGTTGCCAACAAACATATGAAAGGATGCCCAACATCATTAATCATTAGAGAAATGCAAATCAAAACTAGAATGAGGTATCACCTCACACTGGTCAGAATGGCCATCATCAAAAAATCTACAAACAATAAATGCTGTAGAGGGTGTTGAGAAAAGTGAACCCTCCTGCACTGTTGGTGGGAATGAAAATTGATACAGCCACTATGGGGAACAGTATGGAGGTTCCTTACAAACCTAATACTAGAACTACCATATGACCCAGCAATCCCACTACTGGGCATATACCCTGAGAAAACCATTATTCAAAAAGAGTCCTGTACCACAATGTTCATTGCAGCACTATTTACAATAGCTAGGATATGGAAGCAAGCTAAGTGTCCATCAACAGCTGAATGGATAGAGAAGGTGTGGCACATTTATACAATGGAATATTACTCAACCATAAAAAGAAAAGAAACTGAGTTATTTGTAATGAGGTGGATGGACCTACAGTCTGTCATACAGAGTGAAGTAAGTCAGAAAGAGAAAAACAAATACCATAAGCTAACATATATATATGGAATCTAAAAAAAAAAAAAAAAAAGGTTCTGATGAACCTAGGGGCAGGATAGGAATAAAGACTCCGACGTAGAGAATGGACTTGAGGACACGGGGAAGGGGAAGGGTAAATTAGGACGAAGTGCGTGAATAACATTGACATATAAACACTACCAAGTGTAAAATAGGTAGCTAGTGGGAAGCAGTTACATAGCACAGGGAGATCAACTCGGTGTTTTGTGACTACCTAGAGGGGTGGGATAGGGTGACGTAAGATGGTGGGGATATGATGATATATGTATACATATAATTGATTCACATTTTTATACAGCAGAATCTGACACAACATTGTGACACAATTATTCTCTAGTAAAGATATTAAAAAAGAAAACAAAAGGACACAACCTACAGTTTATTAACTGAGCACACTAATATATTGAACCAAGGATTTTCCATTTTTTTTCACATGTCTTTGGAGCAATGTTTTCAATATCATATGCAATTTCCTGACTGCAAGTGGAAAAGCAGGCAAGCTGCTTGTGAACTGGATGAAATATTCCAGAATAGAAGAATTACTAGATGCAATTGGGAGAGGACTCATCTTGATGAATTTGAGATAGAATTCTAAACATGTCTGTACATATCTTCACTAATCATACTCATCTCACCCTCAAAGGAATGATCCCACAGAGTAAAAAACTCATGTAAATACTTGTTTAGACAGTTTAAAAATAGGCTTTATTTGTTCATTGTTATATAAGTCCCTCCCAAGATTTCTCTTCATAATGAGTAATACGTTGGGATTGGCTGATGGCCTGGTATTGAGATAGCTAGCAAATCTTAATGCTAAGACAGGTCGCCAATATATATTCTGACTTGAGTCCATGGGAATGAGAAGTGGTGTAGTTTAGCAGATTTCCTGTCAGAAGTGGTCTGGGCACCTGTCTGTAACAGATAGAAATAACTTTGTGACAATCAGGGATGAAAGTCTAAAGATTATAGGAATGTAGAAACTCAGAAATTGATGAAGAAAGTCCCCCATGAGTTTGGTTGGAGGCAACTCAGTAGAAGAGAGTCATGAAATCTAGTTACAGCTCTCCATGCTGGGTTTGTGTTTTGGATAAAGAACTTCAGCCTTCAGTACATTGATTTAATGCCAGCCACAGTCACCATCCTCAGCTTGTTAAAAGCAGAGTTTTGATTCAAGAGATATGAAAAAACTTTAAGGAGTTTAATGTAGTTGCTGTTTTCTATTAATGTGCCAAGTTCAATTTTAAACTGAGAGGATAGGGGAGAAAGCAGAATTGTATTGTGGATTGACAGCCTGCTATAGTTTCATTTACTCATAAAAGAAATAATAACAAGACACTTTGTCATCCGCATATAAAATTTACTCATTCCTGGAATTAGAAGTACGGAGAATCTTATGATGAAAATATCTGACAAATTTCAATTCAAGGCAAAGATACATAGGTAATAAATATATTCAATAATGGATAGTCCTTTCCTTTGAAAAATGTTTAGAACAAATGACTCTGATGACCTAAAAATGTTATCTTATAAACATTTCCAAATTTAAATTTCCATAATGCTTCAGAAAAAAATGAGTTTCGTTTTCCTAAATTTATAAAACTATTGACATTAACATGAATGCATATTTTACAAGTGATGCTCTTTTAAAAAATACAGACATCTGTAATGTGTTGTTTTACAAGAGTCCTTGGGCTAAAACTTGATGAAATTGGCACTTCTCCCTCATTCCTTTAGAAGCAGACAAGAAAGCCAGGTTGCAATGTTACCTGTCTCTCTATCTTGGCTCCAAACTCCAGAAACAATCATCAAAGTCACACCCAGATTGCTTGTTTTGTAATGTAGAGAACAACTTGAAAAGAGGAAAGAAAATGTTGGCTCCCATATTGTGGTCAAATGACCCAGAGAGTAGATTTCCAAATTCCTACTTAAATATATTGTGTTCATATGAACAAGTATCCCAGGTCAGGTGGGGCAAACTTCCCCAAGGTTGGATATGAAGTTCTGATGCTTCCTTCACAACAAAAAAACAGATTCAGTGTTTTTTTGTTTTTTTTCAGTAATGCCAAGAAAACCCAGATAGAGTAGGTGGAGCCATTTAAATTATAACTCTCCTGAGAAATTCATTCATCCACAGAGATCCTTTCTAATTACATTATTGTTCTCTACACCTTCATGCTTAAGTAATGCAGTATTAATTCATGAAAATAACTAAATCTCTGTCTAGTGGGTTTTGTTGAACCATTCTCATTCTTTTAAAGTACATGTTCTGATATTCTGGATTTATCGCTGGGGACTGGAAAAGAGAAGGTATTTTTCCCCTCACACCTTGTCTCAACTTAAGGGCAGAAATGATGGTAAATTTTCCTCTACTGGTGTCTTGGACCATGTAGATGTTTGGATCAAGCATAAGACAAAGGAGAAGATATCATATCAGAGGGCAGTAAAGGCAAAAATGTGAATTAGTAAGAAAATGCTAAACTTAGGGTTAGACATTGCTGTTAAAGCATCTCAGTGCAACTTACTACTAGCTTTGTGACTTTCAATTACTAACCTCTTAAGCTTCCATTTCTTCATCCAAAAGATGGAATTAATACATTTGCCTTGCTGTGTTATTGAGAGAATTAGATATCATATATGTTTAGTGCTTAATACAGTGCCAGATCCAGAACAGCCACTCAGTAAACTGTAATTACTTTCTACTTTAGTCTCAGATTACTTTCAAAAATATACTCATAAATTATTTCTAATAATCAGATCTAATCTTTATTGAGCTCTTTATATAAGAACAATGAGAAAATATGTTTCATCTCATTTAATTTCTACTATATTGCTTGAATATTTGATATAATTATTCCAGTTTTACATATGTAAAAATTGAGACCTGTCTAGGTCAAGTAATTAGTCCAAGGTTAAATAGCTGAAAATGGATGAGTGGGAATTCAAATTCAAATCTAACTCCAAATCCCATACTATCAATCAGTAATCCTATAAGGGCTTTGTGGTGAAGTGCAACCCAAGCTATTTCCTAAATCTTAACTATCAAGCCCCATCAAGAAAAGAGTAGAACAAAGCATTCAGTGTGTATTTGGTTTTTTGTTTTGTTTTGTTTTAATTTATTTTATTGGAGTTATAGTTGATTTACAATGTTGTGTTAATTTCTACTGTACTGCAAAGTGATTCAATTATAAATATATTCTTTTTCATGTTCTTTTCTATTATGGTTTATCAAAGGATATTGAATATTTTTCCCTGTGCTGTACAGTAGGATCTTGTTGTTTATCCATTAGTGTGTATTTGTTGATGGTAATTGTTGATAGTGTTGAGATAAGGATTTATAAAGGCAAATCATATACAGGTAAGAAATGACAGAATGAGTAAGAGTCCTTCAGGGCACTTATGCTACCTTAGAAAACCTTGTTCTGTCTGATGCCCTTCTCTTTCTGGACACAGAGAGGCATAACTTTGTCCTACTTCTACCTTTGGTATAATCTAGAGTTTTCCCTAATTTCCATCCTATGCCTCAGGAAGTCATTCTTATTAGTTCTCATAAGACTTATGTCTCTATAGGGTCCAGTCCCACATAATCACCAACATCCATCACCTTGCAAGATTGTCCAAGCTTCTGAGCCAGTTCCACCTCCATAGCAGGCAGGGTATTCTGGGCCTTAGAAGCATCATTCTATAGGGTCAAATTTGTAGCTGTAGACCTGGCATCCCATCTTCCTGGTAAGCCTTGAGCAGAAAAGAGTCCACTGAAATTTAGTCTTTCAAAAAAATTTACAGAATCTTCCAAGTCCTTATCATGTGTCCACTGTCATCAATCTCCTACCTCCCTTTAGATCTTGCTATGAATACTAAAACAACATATCTCAAGGCATAGATATGCCCTTGTAACAATGCAAGCAATCGTGAGTCTGTAAATAATCAGACTTTATGAGGATGATACTCAGGAATCTGAATTTAAATAAGCTCACCCAGGTAATTCCTATACATACTAGTTTGAGAACCACTACTTGGTCCACAATTCTATTGTCTTGCTAAACATTGAACATCATAGCTGTCTGGAATCTCCCTCTCCTGGGATCCATAAGAAGATCCATTGGATTCTGGATCTGGACACTCATCAGAGTCAATCACAAATGACCTGCACACATCAGGGTAATCTAGCTCAGCTGTCCACCCATCGCCCCTCCTGGGCCAGCCCTGCCTTCTCCCTTCTCCCCACCCATCGAACATGTCAAAGTCCCTGCAGACCCAAGTTCCAAACTCTCACATGACTCTCAGGGTTCTTTTCCCCAATGTACTCTTCTTTTTCTTTTTACTTCTTTCTCTCTTACCATTCTGATGTTTGGGTTCCTTCTGTCTTTTGAATCTATCCTTTAGCTACCAGCAGCCAGGCTTTTTAGTTTTGTGCTGCCCAAAGGAAACCATGATAACGTTTTTACATTTCCACAGGGAAATTCACAACCAACTCAGAACTGTAGTCAAGAAATACCATGATAGGGAATTTTCTTCATTCTCTATCATTCATTAATCACAGAAGACCATATCAAACAGAGTGTGATGAAGTGTAAAGTGTAATGTTAACTCTTTACACCTATTTGGATCTTGATGTTAGTTTCGCTTTTGTTATATAAACCAGCTTATTTCTCAAAATGCAGGTTATAACCCATTGGTGGTTTATGGAATCAATTTATGATTCTCTATCAGTACTTAACAAATAGAATAAATAAGAAATATCAGATTTTATTACATAGTGGAAGAGTAAGTATTATATAATGAGAACATTTTCATGAATGTGTGTATTTGTGTGAATATTGGGGCATGATGGAAAGTGTTTTAATTTTTAGTTGTGATCCATGATTATTAAAAAAAGTCAAAGCCATTTCTCTAAATTTTAGAGGATTAGAACTATTGTCTGCATGCTGTGAGGTCAGAATGTCTGTTTATGTGAAAGCTTTCTCTCCAGGGAACGAAGCCTCTCTATTTTCTTTCTCAAATAAAGCATGTGTTTTCTTCAGTTGACACAAATCAGTCAGAGCTTAAACTCTCCATCTTGATGCTGCTTCATCTAATTTAATAGAAATATAAAATGTTGACACATACTGTATTTAATCTACTACATACTTGACTATCATCTCATTGTCAATTTTGTCAACTGTAAAAATGGAAATATAAAGACAGGGTTTTTGATAAAGATTAAATGAGATAATTTGCATCAAATACTGAGAATCAATGTTTAGCACATAGGAAACCATCAAGAAATGTCAGCCATCATCATTATTATCACATTCAATTACACAAATTATTATTATTATCATATTCAATGACATAAACCAGATATACTTTTTAAATCAGATCAATGCAAATAGGAAAAAAAGAAAACACTCAGCACCAAAATCTTGGAGTCTAAAACTGTTATAAATTTGTTCAAAGGTTATCGGAAAGGCTTCTTATAAAGTCTCAGAGGGAAATTCAAGGAAAAATGGTCTCCGTTCATGCTCTTACCAAATTGTTTAAGGCTAATTAGCTATTGAACGTCAGCCAAAACAAACATGGACAACCCCCTAAGATCTAAGAATACACAATACTATAAACTGAATACTTGAGGTTATTCTTCTTCTGACAACCATGGAGTAGTGAGGTGGAGAGAGAGAGAGTCTGAAAACCCTTTAAAACTGATTTTACTTCATTAACCCACTGTTGTTTATCTCTGCACATCTTTCTTCTCCATTTAACTTGTACAAAAGGAAGAGCCAGCCCTCGTGTGAAGGGGCAAGTTGGTGTGTGTCTTCAGCTACCACTGTCCCTGTTTATTTGCTATAACAAAACCTTTGTGTTCAAGGTGCTGTGAGTCACCATGAGTGCAATTAAGTACGTAGTGGGTATGAATTTACAGAGCCACCCTTTTTTACTGCTCTGTGTTCACCACTGCCAGTTCCCTGGATTTATGAGGCCTGGGAAAGTCTGATGTTACTACCACAGCCTGGCCTCTTGGAGACTGCATTATTTAAAATAGGTCACTCATATTGGTTAATGTTTAGAGAATTTTTTAAAAGTAGATTTTGATTATGTCTATGAAAGACAAGTTGACTGACAGCTTTTGACTGCCCAGTGGTAAGGCTTATTAAACAATTATTCCACTGTGTTCTCAATAAGGTCATTCAACTGCCCAGGCTTGCCCTAGTCCGTTGGGAATCTGGCTCAAAGGTTTCTGCTGATTGGAACATTCAAGTGTAGAAAAGGAAAGTAATGATTGTTTTATAATCATTTTGACTCCATTTAACTAAATGTTGGATGTGGAATTAAGGTAGGGGGAGAAGGCAGTGTTGTAAGAAAGAAAGAACTGAGAAAAATGCACAAACTCAAGAAGTCGTAGAAAATAGCTCAATTCTATCACAGACCTACCTCAGAGATATTGTGGATTCTGTTCCAGACCACCACAATAGAACAAATATTGTGATAAAATGAATCACATGAATGTTTTGGTTTCACGGTGCATATAAAAAGTTGTGTTTACACTATGCTGTAGTCTATTTAGTGTGCAAATGCATTATGTGTAAAAAAACAATGTACGTATGTTAATTAAAATATACTGCCCAAAATGCTAACAATCATCTGAGCTTTGGGTGAGTGATAACATTCTGCTGGTGGAGGGTCTTATCTCGGAGTTGACAGCTGCTGACTGGTCAGGCTGGTGGTTGCTGAAAGTTGGATGACTGGCAATTTCTTAAAGCAAGACACATCCATTGGCTCTTCCTTTCATGAATGATTTCTCCACAGCAGGCAAGGCTGCTTCATAGCATTTTACTTACAGTAGAACTTCTTTCAAAATTGGGGTAAGTCCTCTCAAACTCTGTCACTGCTTTATCAACTAAGTTTATGGAACATTCTAAATCCTTTGTTGTCATTTCAACAATCTTCACAGTGTCTTCACCAGGAGTAGATTCCATCTCAAAAAAAAAACAAAACTTTTGCTGATTCATAAGAAGCAACTCCTCATCTGTTCAAGTTTTATCCTGAGATGGCAGCAGTCCAGTCACATCTTCAGGGTCCACTTCTAATTCCAGTGCTCTTGCTGTTTCCACCACATCTACAGTTACTCTCTCCACTGAAGTCTTGAACCCCTCACAGTCATCCATGAAGGTTAGAATCAACTTTTTCCAAACTCCTGTAAATGTTGATATTTGGACCTCTTCCCATGAATCACAAATGTTCTTAATGGCATCTAGAATGGTGAATCCTGTCCAGAAAGTTTTCAGCTGATCATGCCCAGATCTATCAGAGATATCACTATCTGTGGAAGCCCTAGCCTTATGAAATGTATTTCTTAAATCATAAGACTTGAAAGTCAAAATTATTCCTTGATCCATAGGCTGCAGAATGGATGTTGTGTTAGCAGACATGAAAGCAACACTAATCTTACTGTACATCTCCATCAAGTTCTTGAGTAACAAGGTACATTGTCAATGAGCAGTAGTATTTTGAAAGGAATCTTTTATTTTGAGAAGTAGGTCTAACAGTGTGTTTCATGTATTCAGTAAACCATGTTGTAAACAGATGTGTTGCCATCAAGGCTTTGTTTTTCTATTTATAGATCAGAGGCAGAGTAGATATAACTCTTAAGGAACCTAGGATTTTCAGAATGGTAAATAAACATTGGATTCAACTTGAAGTCACCAGTTGCATTAGCCTCTAACAAGAGAGTCAGCCTGTCCTTTGAAGCTTTGAAGCCAGGCATTGACTTCTCCTCTTCAGCTATGAAAGTCTACATGGCATCTTCTTCAAATAGACGGCTGTTTCATCTACATTGAAAACCTGTTGTTTAGTGGAGTCACCTTCATTCATTATCTTAGCTAGATTTCTTCTGGATAATTTGGGGCAGCTTCTACATCAGCACTTGCTGCTTCACCTTGCACTTTTATGTTATGGAGATGGCGTCTTTCCTTATGAACCAACCTCTGCTAGCTTCAGACTTTTCTTCTGCAGCTTCCTCACCTCTCTCTGTCTTCATAAAATTAAGAAGAGTTAGGGCTTTGACCTGGATTCAGCTGGCTTGATCTTCTATCCAGACACTAAAACTTTCTCCACATCAGCAATAAGGTTGTTTCACTTTCTTATCATTTGTATGTTCACTGGAGTAGCACTTTGAATTTCTTTTTAAGAACTTTTCCTTTGCATTCACAACTTGGCTAATAGTTTGGTACAAGAGGCCTAGCTTTCAGCCTATCTTGGCTTTTGACATGTCTTCCTCACTAAACTTAAGCATTTCTAACTTTGATTTAAAGTGAGAGACATGCAACTCTCCCATTTACTTGAACACTTGGAGGCAATTGTAGAGTTATTGATTGGTGTAATTTCAATATTGTTGTGTCTCAGGGAATAAGGTAGCTGAGGGAGAAGGAGAGACAAGGAAGTAGCTGGTCAGTGGAGCAGTCAGAACATACACAACATTTATTGATTAAGTTCACTGTCTTATTTGGGTGCTGTTCCTGGCATCCCAAAACAATTACAATAGCTTCATCAAAATCATTGAGCACAGGTCAACTTAACAAATAATAATGAAAAAGTTTGAAATAGTGCAAGAATTACTAAAACATGACATAGAGACACCAAGTGAGCAAATGCTGTTGGAGAAAGAGCACTGATAGACTTGTTTGATGCAAGGTTGCCACAAACCTTCAATTTGTGAAAAATGCAGTACCTGCAAAGCACAGTAAAGTGAATCACAAAAACTTAAAACAGTTCTAGCAGTGATTTTAATATGTTTATATGGAAGAATGCTGGGAAGCATTGTAGAGAGACACAGAGAAAGGCAGACAGCTAAACAAAGGGAAAGATGTAGATGCAAGTAGATAATGTAAGTCATAAGAGAATGCATAGGTATGTCATTGGTTATAAGAGTAAAATTTGATTGATAGTTGATATCATAAACACATTATAAAGCTATACATTTTATTTTTTTTGAAGACACAGTAGGGTAACAGGATGCTTCTAAATTTCTTTTTTTTTAATTAAAAATATTTTTAAATAGATCTTTATTGGAGTATAATTGCTTCACAATACTGTGTTAGTTTCTGTTGCACAAAAAAGAGAATCAGCCATATGCATACACATGTCCCCAGATCTGCTCCCTCTTGAGCTCCCCTCCCATCCTCCCTATTCTACCCCTCTAGGTCATCACAAAGCACCTAGCCGATCTCCCTATGCTATGCAGCTGCTTCTCACCAGCCAACTATTTTACATTCGGCTGTGTATATATGTTGATGCTACTCTCACTTCGTCCCAGTTTTGCCCTCCCAACCCATGTCCTCAAGTCCATTTTCTATGTCTATATCTTTATTCCTATCCTGAAACTGGTTCATCAGTACCATTTTTTTTCTTTTTTTTTTTTTTTAGATTCCATATATATGCATTAGCATATGGTATTTGTTTTTCTCTTTCTGACTTACTTCACTCTGTATGACAGACTCTAGGTCCATCCACCTCACTACAAATAACTCAGCTTTGTTTCTTTTTATGGCTGAGTAATATTCCATTGTATATATGTGCCACATCTTCTTTATCCATTCATCTGTCAGTGGACACTTAGGTTGCTTCCATGACCTGGCTATTGTAAATAGTGCTGCAATGAACTTGTGGTACATGTCTCTTTTTGAATTATGGCTTTCTCAGGGTATATACCCAGTAGTGGGATTTGCTGGGCCATATGGTAGTTCTATTTTTAGTTTTTTAGTTTTAGTTTTCCAGCATTTATTGTTTCTAGATATTTTATAGTGGTCATTCTGACCAGTGTAAGGTGATACCTCATTGTAGTTTGATTTGCATTTCTCTAATAATTAGTGATGTTGAGCAGCTTTTCATGTGTCTCTTGGTCATCTGTGGTGAAATGTCTTCTGCCCGTTTTTTAACTGGATTGTTTGATTTTTGATATTGAGCCCCATGAGGTGTTTGTATATTTTGGAGATTAATCCTTTGTCAGTTACCTCATTTGCAAATATTTTCTCCCATTCTGAGGGTTGTCTTTTTGTCTTGTTTATGGTTTCCTTTGCTGTGCAAAAGCTTTTAAGTTTAATTAAGTCTCATTTGTTTATTTTTGTTTTTATTTCCATTATTCTAGGAGATGGGTCAAAAAAGATCTTGCTGTGGTTTATGTCAAAGAGTGTTTTCCTCTAAGAATTTTATAGTGTCTGGTCTTACACTTAACTCTTTAATCCATTTGGAGTTTATTTTTGTTTATGGTGTTAGGGGGTGTTCTAATTTCATTCTTTTACATGTAGCTGTCCAGTTTTCCCAGCACCACTTATTGAAGAGGCTGTCTTTTCTCCATTGCATGTCCTTGCCTCCTTTGTCATGAATTAGGTGCCCATATGTGTGTAGGTTTATCTCTGGGCATTCTATCTTGTACCATTGATCTATATTTCTGTTTTTGTACCAGTACTGTACTGTCTTGATTACTGTAGCTTTGTGATATAGTTTGAAGTCAAGGAGCCTGATTCCTCCAACTCTGTTTTTCTTTCTCAAGATTGCTTTGGCTATTCGGGGTCTTTTGTGTTTCCATACAAATTGTGAAATTTTTTTGTTCTTGTTCTGTGAAAAATGCCATTGGTAGTTTGATAGGGATTGCATTGAATCTGTAGATTGCTTTGGGCAGTATAGTCATTTTCACAATGTTGATTCTTCCAATCCAAGAACGTGGTATATTTCTCCATCTGCTTATGTCATCTTTGATTTCTTGCCTCAGTGTTTTATAGTTTTCTGAGTACAAGTCTTTTGCCTCCTTAAGCAGGTTTATTCCTAGGTATATTATTCTTTTTGTTGCAGTGGTAAATCGGAGTGTTTCCTTAACTTCTCTTTCTGATTTTTCATTGTTAGAGTATAGGAATGCCAGAGATTTCTGTGCATTAATTTTGTATCCTGCAACCTTACCAAATTCATTGATTAGTTCCAGTAGTTTTCTGGTGGCATCTTTAGGATTTTCTATGTATAGTATCATGTCATTGGAATTCAGCGACAGTTTTACTTCTTCTTTTCCAATTTGTATTCCTTTTATTTCTTTTTATTCTCTGATTGCTGTGGCTAGGACTTCCAAAACTATGTTGAATAAGAGTGGCAAAAGTGGACATCCTTGTCTTATTCCTGATCTTAGTGGAAATGCTTTCAGTTTTTCACCATTGAGTGTGATGCTTTCTGTGGGTTTGTCATATATGGCCTTTATTATGTTGAGGTAGGTTCTGTCTATGCCCATTTTCTGGAGAGTTTTTATCATAAATGGTGTTGAATTTTGTCAAAAGATTTTTCTTCATCTATTGAGATAATCATATGGTTTTTATTCCTCAGTTTGTTAATGTGGTGTATCACATTGATTGATTTGCTTATATTGAAGAATCCTTGCATCCCTGGGATAAATTTCTTAAACTTACTTACATGATCCAAGAGTGACTAGCTAGAGTATGTTACCAATAGTGCCACCTGGTGTTCAGATGCTCACACTGCATCTGAGTACCTCAGAGCAAGCCCCTGAGGAGAACCCACAGTGAAGGCTGTGCTACCCCATGGGGAAGACACAGTGACATTAGAAGTATGAAGTCACACACAACAGAATGGCTTTATGGGGAAATGGTTACGTTTAAATGTTGCCGCCTGGGATTTCATCTCCTCTTTCAGGGTCGCTATGTTGAAATTACAAATAACTGAGTTTAGACAATAGCTACAAATTAAATTAAAATTAAATTAATAAACTATTAAAAATTAAATCAAAAACTGTAAAAATTAAACTAGAACATGAACACAAACATCTAATTCATGAATTCGAGGTTCATAGACATTAGCCAATGTGTATTCTTTACCTATTCTCAGAATTATAAACACAATCTGAAATGCCCTTAAAACTAATGTAGTTTTGTGTTCATTCTAGCAAAAAAAAAAAAAAAAAAAAACCCAAAAACTGGAGAATATAACTGTGTAGCATTAGGCAATTTAATCTCAATGAAAAAGAACAAAAGAAAAGGAAACAGTCAAAAGACTTAAAAATATCTCAGCTAGAGTAGCATTGACATATGTACACTACCAAATGTAAAATAGATAGCTAGTGGGAAGCAGCTGCATAGCACAGGGAGATCACCTCGGTGCTTTGTGACCACCTAGAGGGGTGGGATAGGGAGGGTGGGAGGGAGGTGCAAGAGGGAGGGTTCATGGGTGTATATGCGTACATATAACTGATGCACTTTGTTGTACAGCAGAAACTGGCACAAAATTGTAAAGCAATTATACTCCAATAAAGATGTTAAAAAAATAAAAACATCTTAAAAAAAACAAAAAAAAACTCAGTTAATTAAATGATTATGAACTTGAATAAGCATCTCATTACAAATTTAGGACAAGTGAGTTACCTATTACAAAATTTGAGCACTGTAGCAGGAAAGAGCCAGGGAATACAGGATGGTTATGTACAAGAATCAAGAGAAGTTTTGTCCTTCTCTTAATTACTTAACTTTTTTCTTGTTAAATAGTATCTAAGTTTATTAAATATACAGACCTGGAAAATTTCCAATTTTCTCCTAGTAAAGAGGTTTGGACTGTAACATATATGCTCCTCCTTGCAGATAGAGAACATATGTTGCTGGTTCACATCATTACTCACGTGCATTGTATTTACTCTCTTACCCTGCTCAGTCATATAAACAAGTTGCTTCTAAGACTGAAAATGCCAGCTTGTTTTATAATCCTGGGAAGATGAAAGAAGAGGGAACTGAGGAAATGATGGATATCCAGCCGGAGGAATGGAGAAGCAGCCTTCCCCAGGTGGAGACTGAAGACGAGAGTCAGGACCAGTCCATGTAGCTGGAGTGCAGCACAGAGAGCGATCTCAGGGGTAGACAGCAAGAGGCATGCAGAGAATGTGTTTGACGACTGTGAAGTGTGGGCAGGATGAACTTGATTGCAGGAGAAACAGGGCAGCCAACAGAGAAGCAGCAGAAGCCAGAGGAGATGAACTTTGAAGGAGTGTGGCGTGAGATGCCCACAAGAAAAGGAGGTCTCAAAGGAGGGAAGTTGAAACCATTTGCAGAGGGGATAGCAAAGCCTTAATAGAAATAATAGTTCTTTGACACTGAGTGATAAGGAAGAGTCTAATGTCCCCTGTAGCACCCTTAAACAGGATGATATACAGGAAATGAAGGAGGTGGTAAACAGAGACCCCTAACCATCCACAGGTAGAAACATAACTAGCTCAGGGATTTCTGGTCTGAATCTAGTTCACATGAATTTGGTATATTTCAAATATACTACAATTTTTCATGTTTGATATGTTGTCACAATTTTAAACACTTTTCTATAGGATATTTTCAATCTTTAGGATTTTTAACATAATTGTTTAGTATGCGTACTTAAAAGATTGTTATTTTTAAGCAAATATATTTTTCTGATAAATCTCTGTGTAAGATGTCAAGGATTTGAAATTCTAACACCTCAGAGGCTAGGTAGGATGGATAAATGCATGAAGTGGCTATGGGTAAAAATGCTGGGAATGGAGAAAAAAATCTAACCGAGGAGTCCATTCCCTAGAAAAGGTATCCATAGTGATTGAAAGCATAGATTTCTACAACCAAAGTAGCAGCCACAGCAAAGTCCCACCTCACTGGACAAGAAACACACAGCAGCCGGCTGCTTGGCTTAGTGAATTGTCCATTTGTGACCATGCCCTGATCTTAACTACTGACTGTTAAAGCCTGAATTGATCTGTTTGCTGAACACTAGTGGCACAGACCTAATTTATCAGTAACCCTAGCACCTAACTACCTGATGGAGAAGGGGTAAGAGGAATGGGCAACCTGAGCAGGAAGAAACATAGTTAAAATATTTTCTTAGTTTCTAGGTAGGCTCATTCAGACAGAAGCTAAAATCACAAACACATCTAGGAGAGCTTATAAGAAGTTATTTTCCTTATATGTACACATTCAAATGCAGAGCTGAGACCTCTCTTCCAAGCCTTTGCTTAATAGTTTATTTTAAAAATTAGAGAAAGAAAAATTAAGAAAAAAATAATTAAAAAATATTAATTCCACTAAGCATCCCCTGGCTCTGACCTTTCCGATTTCATTTCGCCCGACTACTACTCCACAGTTTATTAGTAGCAGAAATAGCCATAAAATCTAAATGACTTATTATAATAGAGCTACCTGCTCCATGTAGCACAATATTTTTCATTTCATATACTAATTGGAAAAAAAGAGATAAATAAAATCTGTTACAAAATGCACCTTAAAAATCAACTTCTGATCAAATGAACATTATGCAGCAAAAGAGCAATATAAGGGCAAGTTTAGAAAAGAAAGTTCCAGAAAGCCCAGCACTAGAAGAATCAGCAGCAGAGATGATATATTTTAATTTGATTTTATGCTCTTTGATTTCCTAAATAAGGAACTTTGGCTGCTAATATGTCATGACTGTGTTTAGCCCTTTTATGACTGTTTAAGATTAGTTGAGAACAATGGCTTTAATTTAGAGTATTTTGAGATGAACCATCGTTTCATGAACTTCTACAAAGAAGATTGCACTCCCCAGCCTTGCTGCCCCCACATTGCAATATATAGCCAGACTCCCATTTGTGTGTCACCATAATTTTAGTAGGAAAACTTGTATTGTAATACTAATTTCCCACACTAAATTCTAGTGTATATCTACCTCTTCTTTTGCATATATTCAGCAATATTTTTCTTTACTACAATGTTGGCTTTGAAGGCTTCATTAATAGACATGGTAAAATTTCAATGTAGCAAAGAGTGAATATCCCTTCTCAATCATGTCAAATCAGAAGAAATTGCATCACTTGCCATAGTTTTACTCTTTTAATTATTTACACAGTTTGCTCATCTGCAAAATGGAAAAAAAATGGATTTAGCATGGTAGTGTTGTTATGATGGTCAAATGAGATTGGTTGTAGAGAGTTTGTACCTGTCTTGTTCTTGCTAAACTCAGCTGCTATTACTCCTGACACAGAACACTGCCACTCAAGCAGAACCTACAACAGAAATATTCTCACTGTGAATTGAAAACTAGGTAAATGGAAATCACAGTAAAAGTTCCATGCAGACTTGCAGAAACGGGAAAAATTATAAGGAGTCTTCTGAAATTTGGGGGTGTATTGTTGTGATACAGGGTTGACCAACAGAATATTGAATTAGGTGCTGAAAAGTGGAATAAGTATAGGATGGCATGAGCAGAAGGACAAGACACAATTTCTCATAATGAAGAATGGTAGCGACCTGCTGAATAAACAGCTGGGAAGACAGTCAACAAGCATTGATTGAGTGCCAGAATGTTCCACCGGTCTTTTCAGTAGAGAGATATAACCAGTCCTGCAGCGAATGTCACCAAACCTTTCCCAACCCCCCACACGCCAAGCAGTGGTGCCCCATTTCAGACAGGAACAACAACAGCATCTGTTATTGTATACAAATTGACATGACAAAGAAATCCTGTTTGACGACAAATTTGCAAAAGGAAGTTTGAGAACACCTGTTGAAATGAATTAGAAAACCTGGCTTGAGCCCCATAAATTCACTGGGCCCTGCAGACGCGTGGAGACAGAATAATTAAGTGCCCGATGTTAACTCAACATGGGTAAACTTTATGATGTTCTGAGCCTGATTGTGAATAATGGGATTGTTTACCATTATGTCAGAAATAATGGATAATAATCCAAATGAAGATTTGGTCACAAATTTTCAAACATTTCTTTTCCTTTTTTACATGAAAGGAAATTCTAATTTTATTGCTGCTGCTTGTTAGATGACTACGACAACGGTGCTATAACTATCTTCAAAATGGTAGAAACATTTACCTTGACTATTTCAGTCAAGCCATCTTTGTAATCAAAATTTCATTCCCAGTCAGAGTTAAAGCCAGCCCATACTTGTGGTATTAGGCAATGGTTAGACTCAGCCACTAGAATTTTTGTCAGCTTTGTATCTCTATCTGACTTTTCCTTTTTTCCCCCCACAAAATATCATGATAGCTATGATATTAGCTAGCAGAATGAAATAGAAAAGCCTTCTTAATAATGTTTCTTAGTTAGACTTTTGAATTTGTCCTTAAAGGACTTTTTATCTACAAAATTGGGTATTTCCGTAGATACTAACCATGGCTTTGCTTTAGAATCACCTGGGGGATATTTTCATTTTAATATCAACTCTGTGTTCCCTTCTCAGACCTCCTGAATTAATATCTGCAGCAGGAACAAGTCTCAGGAATCCAGAGTTTCTTTAAAGATCCAGTGGGGTAATTTTCTGCCCTAGACCACCCCTAGCGACCAATTCCTCCTCCTATATAACAAAGTTGGCCCCCCATTATGTAAAGATTTATTTATTAACCATTTACTCTGTCTGTAAAATTGCACCAGACCTGCAAAACTCAGCTGTGGAATGTAAGATGTTTTTGTACTGATCTTTTCTTTCTAACCCCATATAAAATGACTAGACAAAAATTAAATGATGATTTGTTCTTAATTTAACTAGAGATGGTAGAGACTTCAAACCTTCATTCTGGAGGCAATAATTCAGTAGTGCCATAAAGAATGGATCATTTTTATTTAAAAAATTAGATTGAGAAGGAGACTGTAAAAAAGCTAAAGAAGAAGTGATCAAAAACAGAACAAAGAAATCTTATATCATGAAAGCCAAGTGAAGAAAGTTTCCAGAAGGGGAGAATTATAAGTATCGTTAAAATACTGTTAAAAGCTTCCAGAATGAGGTCTAGGACTATAAATCTGAGAGAAGCCCTTTGAATTTGGCCAAAAAAAAATCATAAAGGAAATAATTATAAGCTGGGCAACGGAATGTCCTACAAGATTTTTCTCATTAAATTATTATCAGAATTCAGAAAAGGGGAGGGAGCATGAAGTGAGCAAGATTTTACACTCAGGGTTGTTCTAACTCTCAGTGACCAGAGTGAGAGATCGATGCCTCTGTCTGATGTTTATTAAGGGATAAACACATAGGAACATAACTGAGTGTTTAAGCTATTGTCATATTACAGTGAACAGAGCAGAGAATGGATTAATTTGCTCAATAAATATTTACTGAGGACCTTGTTACATGACAGGAACCAGAGACAGAGCAATGAAAAGGAAATAAAATCCCAGCAGTTCCAGATTGGGAAGGACTGTTGAGATAATATCATCCAAGGCAAGGTTTCTCCATGTTTAACATGCATACATAAAAACCTGGTGACCTTGTTAAAATGCAGATCCTGATTCAGTATTTCTGGAGCAAAGCCAAGTGCTCTACATTTCTAGCAAGCTCCTATGTAGTGCCTACACTGCTGGAAGATGGACCACACTTTGAGTACAAGAACAAGGACATCCATTAAAACAGTCTCCAAGATTTGCCTCACTCAAATCACCTTTGCCTAATGCAGATGTGTGGTCCCTCTGCTGTAGATTTTGATCTGTATACTGTTCTCTCAACTCCATGGATGATTCTAAGGCTGACCCAGCTTTGGGTACAACTGATATCATCCAACCACCTCACATTACAGGAAAGGAAATTGAAGACCTTTAATCTTCAGTGACCACCTGAATCAAGATTCAGGCCTGCTGATAACTGTTAGGATGATTAAGGACATCTAAATAATAGCATCATGTTCTCCACACCCAATTTCTGAACAAAATGTAAAAGAAGACAAAGAATAACCATCTTTATTGCTGATGATAGCTAGGTCGGAGAATACAGCTTACCTAGAGCACCAGAGGGCCTCCTAAGGTAAGCAGGATTAGGCAGCCTCAGGCAGCCAGTCAGAGGTACACACGAGACTGGACTAGGACAGACTTTCTCCAGAAGGGAAGGGTGGGCCCCTGGAGGACAGCAAAGAATGCACACTCCCTGTAGGCAGCTAATTCCCAAAGAACGAAGGCAGAAACTAAACAAAGCATTCCCAGTTTTCCTTTCAAAATCAACCAATGACATGATACTACTCCTGGAAAGGAGTAAGTGATGAGGCAGAGGGGAGCCAGAATAATCACATGTCCACATAGAAAACAAGATCAGGAATGGGGAAGGCCCATTCCCAGACTGCAACACATCCAGCCCTCTTCCCACTGCATGGTCTTCCTGCAATGCACCAGGCCCTAAACCAAGCATGCCGATAACTCAAGGTGAGATTTGTGAATTTTACATACTAGCCATGATCTAGGGCAGGGCTTCTCAAACATAATTCTGTACTCAAATTACCCTGAGATCAGATTCTGATTCTGGAAATCTGGGGAGGGCCTTGAGATTCCAGTTCTAGGAAGCTTCTAGGGCATGCTGAAGGCCATACTTTGAGAAGCATGGGAAGGGAATCCCCTTATTTAAAGACTTAATTCTGTCCCTACCTCAGATTTGAAAAGCAAGAATATTTATGGATTGTTCTTATTTTCTGTTTGCTATGATCTTGCTATTTAAACTTACCCCCTGTGCATTGTCACTGGTAGCTAATATTCACAGGTAAAGAACCTTGTTACTAATAAGAAAAATAAAGATAAATTAATCAAGTCTGCTCCTTTTCTGTTACCAATAAAGGATTGAGAATCATCAGGGGAAATTTACTAGCCCAGGGTAACATAAGTAGTTGATGTGAAAGCCTGGAATAAAAATTCCTTTCTTCTGAATCCAAGGCTAGTGTCTTTTTCACATAACTGTGCTGTTTGCCATTGGCAGACTGACCATGACACTGGTTTTCACATGTAGTCTACGTTGCTGTACCGATCAAGTTCTCTCTCTATTGCACTTGACTGTCTGGAGATCAATGATGTGGTTATTCTAAACATCTCTCAAATATTGCTGCAACTTCATTTAGCACAATATCTCCTGTTTCACTACTCAAGTCAAGGTTATAGTTCCTTTCTTTTTATTTTCCTTCTTATTAATTCTTTTTGATATGGACAGCTATAGGGCCAAGATGTATTGAAATTTAACTTGGGGCCTCTCACTTCCTCTCTCCATCTATCTCACTCAGTCTAAACTCAGAGGGAGCTAATGATAAATTACTAACAGTGATAAACGCCCATCAGACAAAGACCACTAGGAACTCCCATGCTGTTGAGGTCAACCAGGTCAAGTTCATCAATGTGTGCTGCACTGAGGCAGAGCATACACTGGGGTGTGGGGTCTTTTGCTGGTGGGCTTTAGCACCACCAGATACTGTTATGCATCTGGTACAGTGCTTCTCAGGTCACATTCACTCAGGCTAATAGGCCTACAAAGGTCATCCTTTATTGATAATCGGAGCATTTTGGGTGGCAGCAGTTTTGCCCAGAGGCCTTCAAAACCAACTAAGTAGGCACTCATCTAATCTATTTGTATAAAGATAATCATGTGTATAAATATTTTCTCTCTGAACAAAAAGATGGGGAAACTTAAGAGGAGAATACATGAGGTGTTTCCAAATTTCTGTTTTAATCAGATTTTCAAACACTCTGTACATAGAATGAAAACAGCTCTGTAAAAGGTAAATGTGTGTAATGTGGAACTATTGATCAAATTTAAATATAGAGATTATGTATGTCTTGTTGAAATGGTTAACTCTACATTAAATACTAATAGACTAATTGATTGTATTATTTTTAGAACTTAATATTGACTAGGCAACCTGGTTGCAATATTAAGAAATTCAATGAAGAGTAATCCGATGGGAGAGGTAATGTATTTACATAATATTTATATAACAGGGGTAATTTGTTCCAATGACTTGAAACTAGGCTCATAGAATTTTAACTAAAGGTTAAGCTTTTAGAGTAATAAGCTGCAAAATACTATCTCAGAATTCATGTCTCAAAATTTGAGTTACATTTCACATTTATGATGCATAATATATAAGGTGTTGGTAAAAGATAAGTAATATTATTAAATGTACCTCATGTATATAAAGGACATTTGTCTATTATAATTTCATCTATCTATATTCAGTTACTGTAAAAAGTGAATAATTTTCAGAAATTGCCATCAAAATCAAATGATTGTAGATCTCTTTCTGGCCCTTAGTTTCAGCTGGTTCTCAGCTTGTTAAAAGTTAAATATTCACATATTCACCACTCTAAACTGAAATGAGTAGCTGTTATCTTTTGCATAGACCTAGTAAATGATCTTGTTTTTAGAGTCCAAATTCCTTTTATAAAGTTATTATTTTCATAAACATTTTTGTGTTTCTAAGCCTCCCTGGCAACCATTTAAAAAAATCACAAGTATCATGCTAGATATTAGTGAGAGGCAGGTAGAGAAAAACATCTGGAGGCAAACCTTCAATCTATCAACTATCAAGTGAAGTACAAATTGTGGCCTTAGGGACCCTAGAGTACAACCCAATCTTACTACTTTGGCTTGATAGTGAACTTCTCTCCCAGGGGAACCTGACTTCATATAGTACGTTGGTCATGCCTGGGTTGCTGCTGCTTTACATATTTTCTCAGGCCGTTTCTTTCCGTGTGTGTAATTATTTTTTCTTCTACCTCACATTTTCATTATTGGAGTAGCTTTCATTTCAGCAAAGACTCTTGTATAAGGAAGGTCATCACATTATGATTTATAATAGCAAAATGAAAAGACACAGTAAATGTCAATAATGAGAATTGGTTGAATTAAGTTATATCCATGTGATGAAATATTATGTAAACATCAAATTATATTAGTCTCTTTAGGTTGGCATGCTTTATTAAATTCTGTCTCTGTTTTCCTTTTCCTTTTTGCTTTGAAGTAATTTTAAACTTACCAAAAAAGTTACAAGAATATCACATGGAGTTTCTGTTTATTCCTCACTTTGTTTGTCTAATGCTAATAACTTCTATAGCTCTAGTACCACTATCTAAGTGAGGAATTAATATTTATATGATGCTGTTATCAAATCTACAGACCATCTCTGAATTTCTCCACTTGCCCTGCTGATATCTTTTTTCTGCTGTAGGATTGAGTCCAGAATCCCATGTTGCACTTAGTTGTTGTGAGGCCTCAGACGCCTCCAATCATCAATTTGGGAAACCAATTCAAAATATTTTAAAACACTATAGAAATCAAACATGGGGTTTGTCACGTCTGATTGGCAATTTTATATCCTCTGTGAATAATACGTAAAAAATGCCTCACTCTGAATCATTATAAAATCCAATTGTTTATTAAAAAGATGACTAAAATGAGCAGACAAATGCATATTAGTTTAGCATAATATGTCTTATTGTGAGAATAAAGAAGTCTAAATGGCTGTTTGGATCTCTGTCCCTGAATTTTTTTTTTTTTTTTTTTCGGTACGCGTGCCTCTCACTGTTGTGGCCTCTCCAGTTGCGGAGCACAGGCTCCAGACGCTCAGGCTCAGCGGCCATGGCTCATGGGCCCAGCCGCTCCGCAGCATGTGGGATCCTTCCGGACCAGGGCACAAACCCGTGTCCCCTGCATCGGCAGGTGGACTCTCAACCACTGGGCCACCAGGGAAGCCCTGAAATGTTTGATAAGACTGATTTTATCTGCTAGCCAGTGAATTGTGTAAAACCAAGGCTACTCCTAAAATTCAACCAATCCTGGTCACCCTTGGGTTTAGAGTTATTTTCCTGAGTTTATGAACATTAAATGTTGTCTCATTGTACTGCTCACATCAGATCTGTGCTATTCCATTTCAACTATCCAAGGAGCCAGCTTTTTCTGTACTTCACACCCAAACCTCCCAACCCATTCCCCTCATACAGAAACATCCAAATACTCAAGCACACAGACTGTTGACTTTGTAGAAAGTTAAAGAGACAAGTGAGAGATTTATGGAGTAACATGCAAACTATTTTAAGTGGTTGATATTCTTGGTTCTAAAAGGCTTGGCACCATTTGCTGTGGACCTTTATTCACTGGTAGCTTCATCCTCGTACTTCTGCTGCCCAAGCCACATCACTGGATCTTTTCATCTCTTCTTTCCTTCTCCGCTTATTATCTCTGTGTTTTGCTCCTTCCTGTACAAACCAAAAACCAATTTAATGTCATGCAGAGGTCCCTTAACTCTTTTTTTGGCTTGACCATGCTCTTAGGCTCTGTCTTATAAGCTTATCAAGGTATATTCTTAAAAAAAGAGTCATCTCTCTAAGAAGAATACTGATGCCAAGGATAAAATTACCTCCCTCCATCTCTTAAGGTTTAAGAAATAACATGGGGCCTTTTTTTAATTTTGGTTTTAGATTTCTTTACATATTGTTTGCTCATATCTAATCCACTGAAAAGCAAAAACCATGATTCTCAGGATTGCTAAAAAGAAACTAATACTTCTTTCCTCATATTGGATTATTATTTTTTTCAATTTTGGAATAATTTTAATTAGAAAATTTGCAAAGATATTAGAGTTCATGTTCACCCTGCCTTCCCCTAATGTTCACAACTTACCAGAAAGACCATAGTATATTTTTCAAAACTACGAAAGTAGCATTGTTACAATACTTTAACTGAAACTACAGACTTTAATTTGGATTTTACCTTTTTTTTCATTAATGTCTTTTATGTGTTCCAGGATCCAATTTAGGATATCACTCTCTTGCTTTTAGAGAGTTACTTTTAAGGAAGCAGCTGATTCATGAAATCTACATCAAAATAGGAGCCTTAAAATCAAGTTCACCATTATTTCTGCTTTATGCCTGAAATGACAGCCATCATCACTCATGAGCAGCACTAACAATAATAGGGTGTGTGACTGTCTTGAAATAATGACCCCTCCCTTCTCCCAGGCGCAGTGATTCTGGGCAGGTAAGAGCATCACCTTCCTTCTGAGCAAAGCGTTTAGTTGAGCCACACACCAGTTCTCAGGAAGTTATGAGCTTTACTGTAAAGGATTTTTATTATGTATCATAGCTTAGAAGATAAATAGTATATGGGATTTAATTTTAGAAGGAAGGCATGATACCTTGATATTTAAAAAAACACACATTTTAAGAGCTGGTCTTATATTTTCTGACCATTGGAATTTAGCATATTGCCTAGAAAATATAGATTATTAGGGCAATAGATCATCCTCAAATCTTTATATTATGTGTCTGGTGTCCTTAAGAAGTTAACCAGAATTTTAAAGAAAATAAAGCAAAACAAAACAAAAACTTCCTTCTAAAAGCCTTGAAAACAAACTAAAAGCCAGTTCTATGGTAGGAAACATTTGGAAAGCATTTGGTTAAAACATATGCCTACTCAAAATTTAATATACTAATGTGCACCATATGTCTGAAAAAAGGAAAATGTCTTGCAGTGTTTCCCAAACATAAATTAACTGGAGAACCATTTTTTAAAAAGCATATTAACTTCCCATAAAGAATAAAACTTGAGAAATGTTGGAAACATATTTATTTATTGACTCCAAATGGATAGAAATTTAGAAGTATTTAGTTCAAATTTCCACTCTTAGAGCAATCCTCACAGAAGGTTCATCAGCCCCTACCTCCAAAGTCATAGAAGTGTGCCCTTCCACCACCAGAAAACTCCAGTTATAAGGGGAAAAAAAGCAACTTTTTATTCTGTGCCTGAATTGCCCTACTTTCAACATCCTTCAATCATTCCAAAGTCACTCCTACAAGGTGACATAGAACCTTCCACGTGATGGCCGAGGTTTTCTTTGAGGTCAGTTCTTCTGAATTGCCAGTTTATTGTTCAGGTATGTCAAGGACTTTGAACATTTATCATAATTTCTTCCTGGGCTTCTAGCAAAGTCTCTAATAGTACTGAATATGGCCTTAGTCACACAGCCTTGCTTTCTTCGATGTTTTTTTTTAACGAGGGTAAGGGAGCCGCCCTGAGCCTGAGAATGTAGGCAGGTATAGCCGGTTTGACAGGTATCTCGCTAATTCTGAGTTGAGGGAAGAAAATTCCTGCCCTGCTCATGTCTGATGGAATCACAGGTTTAGGAAGACCGTTCAGAAGTACTACTTTGTCTTTGAAAATGTCTACTGTTATTCACTGAGGGAAAACCCACAAAAAAATGCTGATGCTCTGCATTGCCAGAATAATCATTTGCCCCAGGGTAGCCGATCAGAGGAGTCAAGAGCTGGGCTGATCAAGCATTTTGAGAACATATTTAAACAGAAATAGAGAATTCCCTTACAGGCCATAGACTCGAATGTCCTTCTGAGGCTGAAATATATTTTTTAATTTTATGCTTTGATAATACTTCAAAAATATAGGAATTACAGTTTAGTCTAATTAAATATAGAAACAATTTTCTTTGAAAATTAAAATATTCTTATTTGGTGTTAACCTCACTTTAGAATGATTTCTCTCTGCAATGAGATAAAAATTAGAAAAAGGTACAACACATGTATAAATGCATGTTTCATATATATTACAAGCAGATGAGGTTGAAGTACAATTTATTCAGAACCTAGAACATTTTTAAAACATTTACAAATGCCTAAAACAGAGAAAATATGGACTTACACTATGGGATGTGTTCCTGGGGATACTATGAAGTTATTGCTGAATTGTGTGACTCTGGGGGTGGAAGTGATACTGACCAGGGTTCTTGGCTAGCCGCAATCAATAGAAGTTGACTAGAGGCCAGACAAGAAATTCAGCCAAGGCTTCACTGGGGTCCCTGCAGCCACAGCAGGGAGTGAACACAAGGAACAGTTTCCCTTGCTCACTAGCTCCACGAGGGGGGCTAAGCTGACTCCTTATATAGGGTGAGGGTAAGGATGTGTTGAGGGGTCAGCTAGAGGGGTGGCTTAGGTGGTCTACCCACCACTTTGGTGGTGTTGAGTGCAGGAGGCATGTGCAGTACCCTGCTTTTGCTCCCAACACCCTGTTTCTGCTACCCACTCTTCAGAAATATCAGTTGGGTTCTTTGGTCTTTTTGTATCTTTTTGTCCATAATTTGCCCCAACTACACATGCACACAGTTATTTTTAGTCCCTTATAGTCTCTTCGTATTTTGCTGTCCAGGTGCAAGCATTGTAGCACTGCAGCAAAGTGTCCCAGATCCCAGCCTGTCTCAGGAGGAGCATGAAAATAGCAAGATGGGGCCAGAAAGGGGTGAAGGCCCATGTTCTCCTTCCCCAGTCAATTCCCTTGAGAGCAAAGCAGAGAGGAATGCCTCCCCCTACCCACTGGGTACCGACATGTCACTCCTTCAACCCCTCCTTCCAACCCACTAGGACTCTCTGTTCTTCTGCAACTTCTTCACCTCTTCCAAATTCCCTTTGATGCTTATTGTAACTGTTGTGTTTTATACAAATGAGAATCGGGCGCAGAAAAGAAGCCTCATCAGACATCTACCCCAAACCCATATCTGTGCACAAACCAGCAGCTGTCATGTCCAGAGTCTAGGCATTTATTGAAGGACCAACAGCTTACAGCCGTAGATGGGGCTTAAATCATCTTTGCAACTTTGTACCTGGCCCTCCAGGAGTCCTTGTCCAGTCTCATCTCTTCAGTTGGTTGTTCCAAACCTCTACCAGATCCTCAAATCCTGTACCTGATGTCTAGCTTCTTGCCCTAAGAAGTTGACTAAATCTTTTCACAAAGGAAATAAAGAATATTAGCAGTGCTTTCTCTCTGTATCCCTCTTCCTTATATCCACACCCACCCTTTCCTCTCTGAAGGACATGGATGCTGCTCCTTTGGGGAGCTGGCCTCTGGTCCCTCCATACCACGCCTGGGCATCATTTCTCTTCCACTCCCTTCATGACCTCTTGTCCTTACTGTACTTCTCTCTCCAGTGAACATTGTTTCTTAAGTTCATCACATCCTGAAGCTAAAGAAAACTTCCCCAACGTTGCTTCTTTCTCAAAATCACTGTCATATCTCTTTCTGCCATTTAAATGATGTACCTTTATCATTCTGTCCTCACTGTTCTCACACCTTCTCCCATGTGCTCCCCAGTCCATGCCCATCTCATTCACATCCTCAGCACTTCACTAAATCTACTCTCTCCACAACAGCAATGTCCCCACTAATGGTCAAATCCAACAGCCTCTTCTCACTTTTACCCAAATTTCACAGCAACTGACCTATTTGAACATTTATTCTATGAGAAAATGCCTCTTATTTTGTTGTCCACAAAACCATTTTTAATCTGCCTGTGGAATTCTAGACATTGCTATCTGCTCCAGCCTCGCAGTCCTTTAATTTGGGGATTCCATGTGACTGTTTTCTTTCTTTCTTTCTTTTTTCTTCTGCATTCACAATGAGTGATCTCATCTCCTCCTATGGCTTAGAAGCGTTCAGCTGTAAGAGAAAAAGATGAATACTCTACAGGGGTTTGGTTAAATAGTGGTTTCCTTCTTTCCATGCACCAAGATTAAATCAGATTGGTGGTTGCTGGTGTTGTTTAAAGCTTCAAGGTGTCAAAGAAAATTTCTCTGTCTTTCCTAATGTTAGACAGTATGACTGGTGTAGCTTGGCCGTCCTTTCCACAGTCCAGATTAGAGATGAATAAAGAAGCAAAAGTGGAAAAAAGGGCAGAACCTTCAGCATGAGAGCAAAGACTTTCTCATAAATCCCCATTAGACTTCCCCTTATGTCTCACTGGTCACACCTATTTACAAGGATTTCTGGGAAAATAGCACTGGAAAAAGGTGTAGAAATGGGTATTGAGTGAATCGGTCTACAGTATATTTAACAACTTCATCAGCCTTAAGATTTCAATGGAAGTGACACCTGCTGTGTAAAATATTATCTGATTCTTTTTGTGTGCATGTGTGGCTCTGTGGATGTAGGTCTTTTGGAGCATGTGTCACATTGCGCTGTAATTCTGTAATTTTTAGGTGTCCATCATCATGGTCCTTACCCTCAAATCCCCCATTAGATCATGATCTTCTTAATTGCAGCCAATATTAGATCCATCGGTGGATTTGTGAACCATCAGTGCCTAGCACAATGAAAAGTACACATGCTCTTTCAATATTATATATAGCATATAGTATATATAATATTGAAAATAAATTTGAATATTGGATGATAAATATCTTAATTCTAATTATAGCTATTGATTATTATTGCTATCTTGATTGTTCAGATCTAGACAATATTTTAACTTAAACTGAAGCAATACATAAATTATTTGACACTAGAGTCTACTATTGGCCCTTCCTAACTCTCAATTTAGTGCTGGTGTGATATTTTGTCACAGTATACATATTTTTTTCCAACCATTTTGTATTTGACTTCTCTTTTCCTCTTCTCATCACAACTGCTTTTGTCTTTTTTATCCACCTACTCTTTTCAGCCTGTAAGAAGCATACAGCAAATCTGGCATCAGTGTGATGTAAGAACTGTCATTACTGTAATGTAAGAACTGTCTATTACTGCCTCTGTTTGATGGGAATATGTGTTTCTGAATGTTTTTGCTATAGGCTGATGTTTGGATTCTCTTCATGGAGATAAAGAGAAATGAGTGAGATTTCTAGAAAGAAAAGGAGGAAGGAAAGAAGTAAGATATTTTTTAACCAGAAATTTGCAAAGCTGATACTCTTTTCAATACTATATTCCATTTAGTTTATATTTCTGTATTCAGCCTACCAAATGCAGCACTTTGCAGCATTGTTATGATGATGATGGAAAGCTGTCATCTAATGTCTTATAACATGTGTACTTATGTTTCATCTCTTTTAATATCAACATGACTTGAAAGGAAAGTGTCAGGTACTTCATTCTGTTTTAGGTTTCTGTCAATTCAATATCTTATTCAGGAATATTCATTGCACTTGCCTTTTTTAATTAGCTGAAGTGTTGTTGAAATGAGTGACTATTTAGATTATTCATTTTAAAATATTAAGTTTAAAATCTTCTAGAGAAATTGGAGAAATAGTAAAGTGTATTGTCAAAAAGTTATATGAGGGGAGAATTAAAAGAAATTATTTTATATTAATAATAGTATACCCTGCTTGTTCAGTTTCTTGGGAAAACCCTGATTAATACAGAGGCTCAGCATCAAATTGTACAAGACCCCCTTTGAGAACAAGAAGCTTTGAATTTTCTACTGGCCTGACATGTCCACGGAACACTTTCTCTCAAATATTTGCAAGGTTGTTTTCTTCTCATCATTTAAGTCTCTTCTCAAATATCACCTTTAAAATGTCCTTTCAGATTTTCTTCAAATATTCCCCCCATACACCAGTTGTTCTCTATTTCATTATTCTATTTTCTTTGTAAGACCCATCTGAGTGCAATCAAAAGAGAAAGAAAACCACACTGGGGCTATTTTGCAACTTCCTTCTCTCTTGCCGGCTCCACTACAGGGTCTGTGAACACATGCTTCTCTCTTGCCGGCTCCATTACAGGGTCTGTGAACACATGCTTGCAGCTGAACAAGTCCCTGCGACCCAGTTCTGTTCAATAAGGGGAAGAGTGCTGAGCATTCCTGGGAAAGAAGAGCTCTCTTGATCTCAGATGAGATACTGGGAGCTGTACCATCCATCATAAACACTTGAAAATTAAAAAAAATCATAAAAACTAAAAGCAATCACACTAAAGACTATGGTTTGGAAAGGGGAAAAACCCTGAGCTCCGGGTCCCTATTTGGTTGTCTGACCCTACCTGATGCTGCTTTTCTCTGAATTTTTTGTTCTACAAACACTGATCATCCTTACAGTTTAAACCATTGTTGTCCAGGTATTCTGTTATGTGTGGCCAAAAGCAATCCTCAAAGAAACGTGGAATGATCTTATTTATTCATTTACTTACTTGATTCTTGTTTCTATTCTGTTTAAACTGTAAGCTGTGTGAATATAGAGATCGTGTTTGTTTATTTCAGTGTGGGATCCTCTATTTTTGCAGTTGTGCTTTGTGCACGCAAAACATTCAGTAAATGTGTGCTGAATCCATGGATGACAAGCAAATGATTAACTCATCAAGGATTAATGATTACCTTAATTCTGCTTTACATATTCTTAGGGCACAGAGGGGGTGATCAGTGTGGATATTAGAGCTAGGATATTGTAAGAACCCACACACTGAGTGTGCTGGGAACTCATCTCTTAAAAGGAAAAATTCTAGCCTGCTTGTTCTATTAAGTGGTTTCTATAAAATTTTGTCAGGAAGCAAGTTGGTTTTCCAGACCTATCATTTTAAAAATCTGACAAAAGCCTGAGTTTTGACCAAGGAGCCATTATCTCTAGAGTTGGAAATATCAGAAAATATCATAGTTTTTCCAGCATTTAGGCATATTAATTTTAGTGATTTTGTATTTGAACATATTATTGGAAATTCATTCATTTAGACTAGTGTTTTTCAATAGAAATATTATGTGAGCCACATATACAATTTTACATTTAAAAAATTAAAAGAGAAAATTTTGCTACCATATTTTATTTAACCCAAAATATCATTTTATCATGTTGTATTGGTAAACGTGATAAATATAAAATCATTCAAAGGTTATTTCACAATGTTTGGACTCAGCGATTTAGTGTGTATTTTATACTTACAGTACAGCTCAACTTGGACTAGTCACATTTCAATTCACAAGTAGCTAGAGGCTTACATATTCAACAGAGCTGATTACAAGGATTCATTCTGCTAAAGAAATCTCATTCTATTAAGCCCTCCTGATGCTTATCTGTTTTGATTAAACAAACATATTAATGTGGTTGGCCTCATATTAAGTACTGACAACACACAGATAGATAAGCCATCCTTACTCTCCCCACCCTTGCCCCCAAAGGAGCACACAGTATTGATTAATGATTCACAGAAAAGGTCATTATAAAAATCATGTGAAAGATTGTAAAGGAAATATGCATAGGGCATTAAGGGAGCACATGGGGAGCACTAGTTAGGAGGAAGGTGGTTAGGACAGGCCTCCTGGAAGATGAGATACCAACACTTAGCCTTAGGACTGAGGAGAGCTTATCTTGGTGAAGGAAAGGGGATTCCAGACAAGGGATCATCACTGAGATTCAAATAAACCAACAGACTCGAAATGTCCAGTTACCTTAGGAGTTGAATGTTGAGAGGAAAAGAGTGGCTGGAGAGACAGACGAGAAGCCATGTCATGGGGGACTTTGGACAGCTGAACATTTATTTCATAAACTGTTTCTCTACCTTCCTCATCTTCTATGTTATTATGCAGAATAGTTCTACCAGTATTTCACTGGAGAAGGTTCCCACTCCCACGGTTCACTAACCCACTTCTTCTTCCATCCCTGCCCCTCTAGTGATCTAAAAAGTGTAGACCCTTGCCCCTAACTATTCTCACTTTCACTTTCTTAGTTAACTGTTCTTAGCCTCATCATTTTCAATTGTTGTCTCTATGATGAGAAATTTAAATGTCCATATTCAACACTGACCCTTTGTCTACAATATCAGGCAGTGGGAAAATATAATTAAAAACAAAATCTTCTCCTAACCCAGAAAACCTCTTCACAAAGGTAGAAGAGAAAGAAACAATTATCTTACTGAATAAGTATTAAGTCAGAATGAGATAAGCATTGTAGACAATCAGCTAAGAAATGGTAAAGACAAAAATAAATCTCACCCCCATATATAGCCAAGCAGATACAACCCATCACAGACATGTTTTCAACATAAGCTATAACTAGTCCTCAAGTAAGAGGACTTGAAGTACCATTTGTCACTCATAATTCATCCTAACTTTGCCTGGATATTGGGGTGACCATCTGTGTGAGCTAATTAGCATTATCCATCTCTCTTTATCACAGAATGTAGTTTTGCAACTTGGAGTGAGGCAGGGCTCACCTAGTTGCAAGTTAGGTTCCTACCCTTCCAATAGAAACTGGGGGTTGGATGGGGTGCTGTCTCCCTTAACGCTTGTATTTCAAAGTCTCACAGGTTCAAGAGAAGGACATTTTGGGGTCATAAAGCTGAAAAAAAGCATATCTCATCTTCAAAACGATTTATATACATTTGAACAGATGAGAAAGTACTTGCAAGTTTTCTAAGGTAAATGAGAATTAAGTTGTATATTTTTACTTTTTATTTGTCCTTACACATGCTTTCTCCATGTTATCACTCCTTGCTTATTTCATCATCTCTTCAAATGAAATACATTTATTTTTAATTTATTTTTTTAAAATCAAGTTTAATGCCATATCTCCTATCCAAACTGATTCTTCATTTCTGTCAATAATTTTTCTTCTTTCCCAATAGCCAAGCTTCAAATCTCAAAGCCAGTTTTGAAATAGCTTTCTTTTCAATCTGTCACTAAATTCTCAATTGTCCTCTCTCATTTTTTTCACTACCACAGCCACAGCCCATGTCATGCCTCGACTATGTAAAGGAGTACAAACTTGGTGTATTGCTTACATTTCATTTTACTCTCTACTCTTCTGCTCCCCTAACTGATCTTCACAATCATCTATCCTTACTTGTTCAAAATCTGCCATTGTTTTTTAAGAGCTATAAGAAAAATATCATCCATATTTTGAAGTTACTATATCAAGCTAACTTGGTCTTTCTGTATATTTCACACCAAATTAAGTTCTCAGCTCAAGGCCAAGTCTTTCCTACTGATGATAAAACACACCATGCTCACTTGTGAACTTCAGATTTTTAATCCAAACACTTCCTATTTCCTATTTTTCTTTCCTCTTCACTTCTCTAAATACCCCCACTATCTATCCAACACCACCATGACAGAATTTATCCTGATTTTTACTAGTTAACCTGCTCATATTTTCCTCTTCTAAGCAATGTGATGCTTGAGACATCATTCCATTGTTTCTGGTCCATCTGAGTTCTACAAAACTTTCTGCAAAGCTTATTTTAACTCATTTTATAACCTCTAGAAGAAGATCAGAAAAGTAAGTATTCTGCATTTTAGTGGTGTCACCTACAAATTGGCTCTTGCCATCTACTTCTAAAAGGATCAGATTATAAGCTGCTACAGCTACTGACCTTCAACACCCCCTGAAAGGAGCTCAGGGTGGAGATCAGGAATAAGGCACTCTGTGTTCTGAGAAAAACTGGCAGAAAACGTCTTCAGCTAGTTAGATATTTTCAGGAGACAATTTTGAGAGCCCAATTCTTGCATCTCCTCATATCTTCATTTTAGAAAAGCACTAAAATCCTTCATGGTGATGACTGCTCATCGTGATTAGATTAACCTTCACAAGACTAGTAGAAAGCTTCTGCAAAAAATGTGTGCTTGATTACATGTACTCCCCCTTCACCAAAATCACATATATACTAACTTTCCCCCTACCACTTTGGGGCAGTTTCTCAGAACTTATCTGAAATGCTGACTCCCAGGCTATACTCATCATTTTGCCCCAGTTAAACTTAACTCATAGATAGCCTCATCCACCAGAGGGCAGACAACAGAAGCAAGAAGAACTACAATGCTGCAGCCTGTGGAACAAAAACCACATTCACAGAAAGATAGACAAGATTAAAAGGCAGAGGGCTATGTACCAGATGAAGGAACAAGATAAAACTCCAGAAAAACAACTAAATGAAGTGGAGATAGGCAACCTTCCAGAAAAAGGAATTCAGAGCAATGATAGTGAAGATGATCCAGGACCTCAGAAAAAGAATAGAGGCAAAGATTGAGAAGATGCAAGGAACGTGTAACAAAGATCTAGAAGAATTAAAGAACAAAGAGAGATGAATAATACAATAACTGAAATGAAAAATACACTAGAAGGAATCAATAGCAGAATAACAGAGGTAGCAGAACATATAAGTGACTTGGAAGAGAGAATGCTGGAGTTCACTGTCATGGAACAGAATAAAGAAAAAAGAATGAAAAGATATAAAGACAGACTAAGAGACTTCTGGGTCAACATTAAAAGCAACAACAGTCACATTATAGGTGTCTCAGAAGGAGAAGAGAGAGAAAGAACTTGAGAAAATATTTGAAGAGATTGTAGTCAAAAACTTCCCTAACATGGGAAAGGAAATAGTCACCTGAGTCCAAGAAGCACAGAGAGTCCCAGGCAGGATAAACCCAAGGAGAAACATGCTGAGACAATAGTAATCAAATTGACAAAAATTAAAGGCAAAGAAAAATTATTGAAAGCAACAAGGGAAAAACAAAAGAAAACATACAAGGGAACACCCATAAGGTTAACAGTTGATTTCTCAGCAGAAACTCTACAAGCCAGAGGGGGTGGCATGACATATTTAAAGTGATGAAAGGGAAGAACTTACAACCAAGATTACTCTGTCCATCAAGGATCTCATTCAGATTTGATGAGAAATCAAAAGCTTTACAGACAACAAAAGCTAAGAGAATTCAGCACCACCAAACCAGCTCTACAACAAATGCTAAAGGAACATCTCAAATGAGAAACACAAAAGAAGAAAAGGACCAACAAAAACAAACCCATTACAATTAAGAAAATGGTAATAGGAACTTACATATCGATAATTACCTTAAATGTGAATGGATTAAATTCTCCAACCAAAACACACAGTCTTGCTGAATGGATACAAAAAAAAAGACCCATATATACACTGTCTACAAGAGACTCACCTAAGACCTAGTGTCACATACAGACTGAAAGTGAGGGAATGGAAAAAGATATTCCATGAAAATAGAAATCAAAAGAAAGCTGGAGTAGCAATACTCATATCAGATAAAATAGACTTTAAAATACAGAATGTTACAAGAGACAAGGAAGGGCACTACATAATGATCAAGGGATCAATCCAAGAAGAAGATATAACTATTATAAATATATATGCACCCAACATAGTAGCACCACAATACATAAGGCAATTGCTAATAGCTCTAAAAGAGGAAATCGACAGTAACACAATAAGAGTGGGAGACTTTAACACCTCACTTACACCAATGGACAGGTCAACCAAAAGTAAAATTAATAAGGAAACACAAGCTTTAAATGACACAAGAGACAAGATAGATTAAATTGATATTTATAGGACATTCCATCCAAAAACAGCAGATTATACTTTTTTCTCAAGTGTGCCTGGAACATTCTCCAGGATAGATCACATCATGGGTCACAAATCAAGCCTCAGTAAATTTAAGAAAATTGAAATCATATCAAGCATAATTTCTGACCACAGTGCTATGAGATTAGAAATCAATTACAGGGAAAAATAGTAAAAAACACATGTACATGGAGGCTAAACAGAACATTATGAAATAACCAAGAGATCACTGAAGAAATCAAAGAGGAAATCAAAAAATACTAGAGACAAATGACAATGAAAACACAATGATCCAAAACCTATGGGATGCAGCAAAAGCAGTTCTAAGAGGGAAGTTTATAGCCATAAAAGCCTACCTCAAGAACAAGAAAAATCTCAAATAAACAATCTAACCTTACACCTAAAGGAACTAGAGAAAGAAGAACAAACAAAACACAAAGTTAGCAGAAGGAAAAAAATCATAAAGATCAGAGCAGAAAAAAAATGAAAAAGAAATGAAGAAAACAATTGCAAACATCAATAAAATTAAAAGCTGGTTTTTGAGAACATAAACAAATTGATAAAACATTAGCCAGATTCATCAAGAAAAAGAGGGAGAGGATTCAAATCAATAAAATTAGAAATGAAAAAGGAGAAGTTACAACTGACACCACAGAAATACAAAGCATCCTAAGAGTTGACTACAAGCAACTCTATGCCAATAAAATGGACAACCTGGGAGAAATGGACAAACTCTGAGAAAGGTATAACCTTCCAAGACTGAACCAGGAAGAAATAGAAAATATGAACAGACCAAACACAAGTAATGAAATTGAAACTGTGATTTAAAATCTTCCAACAAACAAAAGTCCAGGACTAGATGGATTCAAAGGTGAATTCTATCAAACATGTAGAGAAGAGCTAACACCCATCCTTCGCCAAAAAAAAAAAAAAAAAAAAAAAAAAAAATTGCAGAGGAAGGAACACTCCCAAACTCCTTCTATGAGGCAACCATCACCCTGATACCATAATCAAACAAAGATACTATAAAAAAAGAAAATTACAGACCAATATCACTGAAGAATATAGATGCAAAAATTCTCAGCAAAATGCTAGCAAACAGAATCCAACAATACATTGAAAGAATCATACACTATATTCAAGTGGGATTTATCCCAGGGATTCAAGCATTCTTCAATATATGCAAATCAATCTATGTGTTACACCATATTAACAAATTGAAGAATAAAAAGCATATGATCATCTCAATAGACGCAGAAAAAGCTTTCAACAAAATTCAATACCCATTTATGGTAAAAACTCTCCAGAAAGTGGGCAAAGAGGGAAACTACCTCAACATAATAAACGCCATATATGACAAACCCACAGCAAACATCATTCTCAATGGTGAAAAACTGGAAGCATTTCCTCTAAGATCAGGATCAAGACAAGGATGTCCACTCTCACCACTATTATTCAACATTGTTTTGGAAGTCCTAGCCATGGCAATCAGAGAGGAAAAATAAATAAAACAAATGCAAATTGGAAAAGAAGAAGTAAAATTGTCACTGTTTGCAGATAACATGATATTATACATAGATAATCCTAACGATGTCACCAGAAAACTACTAGAACTAATCAATGAATTTGGTGAAGTTGGAGGATACAAAATTAATACACAGAAGTCTCTTGCATTCCTATACACTAATGAGGGAAAATCTTAAAGAGAAATTAAGGAAACACTCCCATTTACCACTGCAACAAAAAGAATAAAATACCTAGGAATAAACCTACCTAGGGAGACAAAAGACCTTTATCCAGAAAACTATAAGACACTGATGAAAGAAATTAAAGGTGATACCAACAGATGGAGAGATATACCATGTTTTTGGACTGGAAGAATCAACATTGTGAAAATGACTATACTACCCAAAGAAATCTACAGATTCAGTGCAATCCCTATCAAATTACCAATGGCATTTTTTGCAGAAGTAGAACAAAAAATCTTAAAATTTGTATGGAGACACAAAAGACCCCGAATAGCCAAAGCAGTATTTAGGGAAAAAAATGGAACTGTAGGAATCAGAATCCCTGACTTCAGAGTATACTACAAAGCTACCGTAACACAGACAGTATGGTACTGGCACATAAACAGAAATATAGATCAATGGAACAGGATAGAAAGCCCACAGGTAAACCCACACACCTATGGTCAACTAATCTATGACAAAGGAGGCAAGGATATACAATGTAGAAAAGACAGTCTCTTCAATAAGTGGTGCTGGGAAAACTGACAGCTACATGTAAAAGAAAGAAATTAGAACACTCCCTAATGCCACACACAAAGATAAACTCAAAATAGATTAGAGACCTAAATGTAAGACTAGACACTGTAAAACTCTTAGAGGAAAACATAGGAAGAACACTGTTTGACATAAATCATAGCAAGATCTTCTTTGATCCACCTCCAAGAGTAATGGAAATAAAAACAAAAATAAACAAATTGGACCTAATGAAACTTAAAAGCTTTTGCTCAGCAAAGGAAGCTACAAACAAGATGAAAAGACAAGCCTCAGAATGGGAGAAAATGTTTGCCAACAAATCAAGGGGCAAAGGATTAATCTCCAAAATATACAAACAGCACCTGCAGCTGAATATTAAAAAAACAAAGAAATCAATCAAAAAATGGGCAGAAGACCTAAATAGACATTTCTCCAACAAAGACATACAGATGGCCAAGAAGCACATGAAAAGCTGCTCAACATCATTAATTATTAGAGAAATGCAAATCAAAACTACAATGAGGTATCACCTCACACCAGTTAGAATGGGCATCATCAGAAAATCTACAAACAACAAATGCTGGAGAGGGTGTGGAGAAAAGGGAACCCTCTTGCACTGTTGGTGGGTATGTAAATTGATACAGCCACTACGGAGAACAGTATGGAGATTCCTTTAAAAACTAAAAATAGAATTACCCTATGACACAGCAATCCCACTACTGGGCATATACCCAGAGAAAAACATAATTCAAAAAGACACATGCACCCCAATGTTCATTGCAGCACTATTTACAATAGCCAGGTCATGGAAGCAACCTAAATACCCATCGACAGACAAATGGATAAAGAAGATGTGGTACATATACACAGTGGAATATTACTCAGCCATAAACAGAATGAAATTGGGTCATTTGTAGAGACGTGGATGGATCTAGAGACTGTCATACAGAGTGAAGTAAGTCAGAAAGAGAAGGACAAATATTGTATATTAATGCGTATATGTGGAACCTAGAAAAATGGTACAGATGAACCGGTTTGCAGGGCAGAAATTGAGACACAGAGGTAGAGAACAAATGTATGGACACCAAGGGGGGATAGTGGTGGGTGGGGGTGGTGGTGGTGGTATGAATTGGGAGATTGGGATTGACATATATACACTAATATGTATAAAATGGAAAGCTAATGAGAGCCTGCTGTATAAAAAAAATAGATAAAATAAAATTCAAAAAAAAAAAAAACCTTAACTCACAGCTCTCACTTTGTGCACTTTTTTTCAGTTGATAATGTGTTATGTTTCCATATCAAACTAATATGGCCTTTCCCAACCTCTGTATTTATAAATAACATGCCTCATGGTCAGCTGAAGTTCACAAAATTGAATGGTTGTTTTTATAGAATTGCCTTCATTAACTTTCCAATAAATCATTTATAATCCTGGTATGCCTACTTAAAATGATATTCTCGATTTGAGTATTTACATCACACAAAAAACCTTCATTAACTATGCAAATGGTTACTTAGCCTTGGTAAATAGCAAAAACCAATGCCCATCCTGGACATGTGTGAGTTAATCTAAAATATTGAACTTCTTAAACAATTCTTTACAAACCCATATAAAGAAAGCAATTCTTCTTTCTATAATGCATTGACAATGTAAAACACACTTCAGTTCATATAGAGGAACAATAGTGTCTTGATTATTCATGCAATTTAAATAAAACAATGAATAAATGAATGTTGTAGCTTAAATCACATTGACACCATATATAGAAAAGGCAAGGCACATGCATTACTCTTGTAATTATCCCTTGAATAGTAAAGTATGTGGTATAAATAACTGTTCAATTATTTCCTTTTTTAATGAGTAAAATTGATTGACTTTTAAGATTCAGCTCCTCAACACAGCCTTCCCCTTGCCAACCATCCAAACTGATAGCCATGTCTTCTTTTTCTTAATACGATAATATTTATATTTGGCATTTGCTATCATTCTGTATTACAGAGGTGCTAAAGAAATGAATGGTAAAATAAGTGGAGAAATTCCACATTCAAAAAACTCAACACAATTCTTGTCTATTTTAAACTCTGATTACAGCAGTTCAAGGATTTAAAGTCACGCCAGCCTTCAGTGCCAAAGGAATTAGATGACTTGTCATATTCTAAACTGTCTATGAGTCCAGCTGCTTCTAGCAGCTGTTAACAGAAGCTTCAAAAATGTTCATTTCTGACAGATTTGTGTGAATTTATTCCTCGAGAATTGAAAATGTACCAATTAAGACCCAGATTTTAAAAGACAATTGAATAAATGTCAAAGATCAGTCTTGGAGAGACAAGAAAGCAAGAGAACTCAGAACTGCTCTTGCATTGCGTTTCATTTGATAATTATTTGTGGCTGTCTTGTGGAGATGTTTATCTCACCCTTTAAGTGGAGGTATATCCCAGAAACAATAAATCATTAGGAGAGCAAGGTGAGTTTAGACGGCACATAAAATTCTATGCCAACAGTCCACAGAGAGAGGGGTGTTCGGTAAGATCATGTCCAATTTGATTCTTGTTTTGGCCTGTGAGGATATTCTTTGTATTAGGGATTTAACATTAATTAAACATCAGAACCATTTTCCAGTGTAAGCAAACAGCTTTTAAAAAAGATACAAAGTAAGCCATATACAGCATACACTAATATTTTTGAAACTTGTGATAAACGTTTCTGAAAGGAAGATAACTCACTAGGATATAAAACTGAAGAGTAAATTTTTCAATAGATCTGAATGGATTTAGTGTCAGTAATAAGCCAAGACTAAGCCTTCCCCATGAGCACATGAAAACACCTATTTAATCTGAGCCACTCAAGACCACCTGTCAGGGATGCCATAAAGAGACTCATTTGAATGATAACGCACAGAAAAGCTGTGAAAGGTAATCAGCACGTATATTTTGGAAAACTAGAGTGAATTTACAATCTCTTCCCAGTTTTACAAAAGACAGCAATGATTTAAAAGTGGTTGGGCAAAATGGCAATTCCCCATAAAAGTGTTTTGAGAGCTTTTAAAAACTCACACTTTGTGCTAGAGTTGAGTTCAATAATGTAAAAAATATGTAATATTTATTGAGCTTCTATTATATATCAAGGGTCATACCAGTCACTGGGGAAATAAAAGACAAGTAACATATCATACAGCAGGAAGAGAGATACAAGGACTACGAAGACTTAAAATACCACATGATGATTTATGGAAGTATGAAATGACCCATGAATGCATGGGGGAGTCTGTGCTCTTTGAGAAATAAGAGAACAGATAACATTTACCTAGTTAAGCCTTATAGAGTGACTAAGATTTTGAGAGGAAGAAAAAATGAGATAAGTATTCCAGGGAGAGATAAAATAGGATCAAAAGCACAGAGCACTGAAGTGAGTGTGTCAGGAAGGTAATTCAATGTGATTTTGGTGAACGGTAGGAGCAGAGGGACGAGTGAAAATACTGCTGGGAGGTGAGGTTGAAAGGCAGTTTGGGGCAGAGTGATCATTGAAATTTAATTAAACAATTGTCAGACGAAGCATGAGGTGTGGAATAGAAATGTAATCTGAGCATCGTTAGGTCCGTCCAACTTGCAGGTACAAATGATACTGTATTAGCATCAACACTCAAACTTAGATCTCTGGCCCCTGCTCTCTGAGTAACTTCAGGATCATCACCCCACCTGATCTCTAAACAGTCGTGGAGTCCAGAGACATGTCTTGGGAAAACCGGACAGCTATAGGTAAAACAATAAGATTAGAACATTTCCTTATAACATATAAAAAATAAACTCAAAATGGTTTAAGACCTGAAACTATAAAACTTTTAGAAGAGAACATAGGCAGAACACTCTTTGACATAAACCATAGCAATAATTTTTTGTTCTGTCTCCTAAGGCAAAAGAAATAAAAGCAAAAATAAATAAATGAGACCTAATTAAATTTAAAAGCTTTTGCACACAAAGGAAACTATTGACAAAATGAAAAGACAACCTACTGAATGGGAGAAAAAATTTGCAAATGGTATGATGGACAAGGGGTTAATATCCAAAATATATAAACAGCTCATACAACTCAATATCAAAAACAAAACAAAACAAACAATCCAGAGAAAAAATGGGCAGAAGACCTGAATAGACTTGTTTTTCCAAGGAAGACATACAAATGGCTAACAGGCACATGAAAAGATACTCAACGTGGCTAATTATTAGAGAAATGCAAATCAAAACAATAATGAGATATCACCTCACACCTGTCAGAATGGCTATCATGAAAATGTCTACAAATAACAAATGTGGGAGAGGATGTGGAGAAAAGAGAAAGCTTGTACGCTGTTGATGGGAATGTAACATGGTACAGCCACTATGCACAACAGTATGGAGTTTCCACAAAAAACTAAAAATAGAATTACATATGATCCAGTGATACCACTTCTGGGCATATATCTGAAGAAAACACTAATTCAAAAAGATACATGCAGCCCAGTATGCACAGAAGCACTATTTGCAATAAACAAGATATGGAAGCAACCCAGTATCTATCAACAGACAGACTGGTAAAGTACATACAATGGAATATTACTCAGCCATAAAAAGAATGAAATTCTGCCATTTGTGGCAATATGGATGGATCTAAAGAATATTATGCTTAGTGAAATGTCAGATAGAAAAATACAAATATTGTATGGTATCACTTATATGTGGAATCTAAAAAATAAAACAAATGAATGTATATAGCAAAACAAAATCAGACTCAGAGATAGAGAAAAACTGGTGGTTACTTGGTATGGAAAGTAAGGAGGGGCAAGATAGGGGTATGGGATTAACAGATACAAACTACTATGTATAAAATAGATAAGCAACTAGGATATATTGTACAGCACAGGGAATTTTAGCAATTATCTTATAATAACTTTTAAAAGAATATAACCTGTAAAAATACTGAATTACTATGCTGCAAGCCTGAAGCTAATATAATGTTGTAAATCAACTATAATTCAATAAAAAATATACTATACACCATAACTGTTTTTCAGGGTGGGATTTTGACCAAGGCATTCCTATCTTAAATGATGTACTATGTGTTATGAAAAGGATCTGACTACATTTTATTTACAAATTTGAATTAAAAATAGAAAAGTTTTTCCTTCATGAATGGTTAAAAATTTTATCAATAATTTTAGTAGCATTGGAAGAGGTAAGTTTCTTTGGGATTTTGCCTCTATCTCTGGATGTAACACTAAGCCCTCAGACTCATGTCATAAAACGAAGTAAGGTTCTAAGCCAGGGATCAGCACACTTTTTCTATAATGGCCAGTAAGTAAGTATTTTAGGTTTTGTGGGCCATACAATCTCTATCGTAAAAACAGTCATAGTCAACTCATGGGTGTGCTCTAATGAAATTTTGTTTATAAAATATATGTGCCAGGCTATAGTTTGCCAACCCCGTCTCCTAGGTAACAAGCCATCTTTTCCTGTTCAAATTATTGCTAGACAGTTTGAGATAGAAAAGCATTCATGTAAGATTATGAAGATATACAGGGTTTAGTTTATACATAGATTATTTTGCTTGGAGTGTTTAAAACTGATTGCTAAAAAAATTTTAAAGATAGCTAAGACCTTTAATTTCCTTTTTGTATCCTCATAATTCACAGTTGCATTTCTCACTACCTCACTGAAGCTCTCAGACATTAGACTGGATCATAATGGGAAACAATCTTCTTTAACTGAAATCACAAGAATTAGAGAGTGACTGAACTTCTGGGAATACATCAGCCTGTTGTTATTCTTAAGGCCACCTTGGATATGACACCAGCATCTTCCTAAAGCCCAGTAATGATCACAGGAAATTCGGTCACTACAGATGAATGAAAAGGCCACAGAGATCTAGAAGCACAAAGGTAAGCGTTAGTATCAGCCTCCCAAAGTTAGTCACCTCTTTGTAGCCATTGCCTGGACTTTTCTGACATCAAAGAGTGAGGTCTCTGTAAATAAAAGCTTAGAGATGAACTAATACTCTATAGGAAATGTTAAGCTCACAGGAAAATTGGGATGTGGACATAGTACATGTACTTGCAGTCTGAGGCTTTTTCTTTTAGTTTTTAGACTCTTTTTTAAATTGAAGTATAATTGATTTACAATGTGTTAATTTCTGCTGTACTGCAAAGTGGTTCATTTATACATATATATACAGTATATTTCTATATTTTCTTTCCATTATGGTTTATTCAGGATACTGAATATAGTTCCCTGTTCTATACAGCAGGACATTATTTGTGTTTTTATTTTTAGACATTTTTATTGGAGTATAATTCCTTTACAATGGTGTGTTAGTTTCTGCTTTATAACAAAGTGAATCAACTCTACATATACATATATCCCCACATCTCCTCCCTCTTGTGTCTCCCTCCCACCCTCCCTATCCAATCCCTCTAGGTGGTCACAAAGCACCGAGCTGATCTCCCTGTGCTATGCAGCTGCTTCCCACTAGCTATCTATTTTACATTTGGTAGTATATATAAGTCCATGCCACTCTCTCACTTCATCCCAGCTTACCCTTCCCCCTCCCTGTGTCCTCAAGTCCATTCTCTACATCTGCAGGACCTTGTTTTCTATCTGTCCTATATATAGAACCTTACCTCTGCTAACCTCTATCTCCCACTCCATCACTTTCCCAACCCCCCCACCCCCTTGGCAACCACCAATCTGTTCTCTATGTCAGTGAGTCTGTTTCTGTTTTGTAGATAGGTTCATTTGTGTCATATTTTAGATGTCACATATTGAGGCTTCTTTATAAGAGAAATTTCTAGTGTGTTTTCTGTCCTCACTAAAAGTATCTCTCAAAATGCAATTTATGTCTCAGAGCAAATGTAGAGCTGAGAGAGACACTACAGGTGATAATACTCAACCCATTGTACACTTGAGTCAACTGAGTCTTGGGCCTGCTAAAAGACTCAAACAATTTCCTGGACATCTTCACAGTTAAGTTTGGCCTCACTAATACTCTTAGTCAAATGATTGCCATTTTCGCTTTTTTTACACTGCATTGCGATGCCTGTGAATGAAGCAATACAAGGGAAGCCTGAGACTCTCTGGGTCCAATTCATGTCCTTCAGTATGAAGTACAGTCCTAGATTCGGTAACACAGTAACATGTAAAAAAAGTCCCTTCCCCTGAGGGTTTTACATAGGCAATAAACACCAGTGTGGTGCTTACCAAGTGCCAAGCACTCCTTTAGATGCTTTCTGGATTGTAAGCCACTTAATTCTCAGCAAAAACAGCTATGCATAGAGACTTTTCCAACTTGAAAGAAAGTGAACCAAAGAAATGGAAAAAGTAATTCTAAAATAGAAAAAATATGAGTTCCTGAGGGAATTATACCAAATGATTAGCTTTTCAAAGGAACTTAGAGATCTGTAGTCCTGTGCCTTTTTTATCAATACTAAGAGTTGGGGGGGAAACTTGAGATTTTCATTTTGCCATTCTTCCTTTGATAATGCTCAGAAGCGACAAACATACCCTTTCCTCAACAAATTCACCATTGTCCTGTAATAAAGTTGGTGATGTTTTTAACAGCAAAAATTACTTATTCATCAAAAGTACATATTTTACTCATCACGTTAAGTTTACACATGACAAATTTTAAGAAACCTAGGAGGATGGATTTGGGGAAATTTCTTATTTCATAGCAGTGGGCTGTTCTCTACCTAGAAATAAAGATATGGTCGAGAGTATTTTGTGCTTTTTATCCAAATACCAAATGATATTTACTGATGGTTCTAAAGCCATACATATACCATCTTCTCTCTTAAAAGTATGATTGGAAATTATAATAAAGATACGACTGAGATGGTGAATAATTTTCTACAGTTCACAAAACAACTAAAATATAAGCTCCTTCTCCCATCTTTTACAGTAGTTGTGGTTTCCTCAAATTATTTGGTTTAAAGGATAAACTTGCTAAATAGTCATCATGCTCTTCAGGCCTGGGGTCATCTTCAATGCTGGTTAAAAAAAAAAAAAACTGCTAGAGGCCAAAGGTATACGTAGAATCTAGATTTCTTAGTGAATATCATACAATTCTATCATATGATATTTATATGTAGGTTTTATACACATTTTATACATCATTTAATTAACAAATTTTTACCAAGTCAAAGGACAAATATAATAGTGCTTGAAGAAACACTAGAATTCCTATAACACTAGAGTTGCAGTGAATAAAATGTTTTTGAAAGGATTTAAACATCACGTGAATTCAAAATGCAATAAAAAATAGACTTCTGTCAATGTAGTAGTTTAAGATAATTAGAAGTTTTAGCAATAGATTTCCCTCCCCTTCTCTGAACTCAGCCTTCAGACTGATAATCAGATCAGACTATTATGCCAATAGGCTTGTTTTGAATAATCATTATTTTTGAGGGGAGAAAGAATCCAAAGCAAAGCCAAACAAAATTCACTCAGTTCTGGGAATAAGCCTCTTCAGTCGGCTCAGGAAACAACAGTCCTCTCACCACTAAAATAAACCCTTTCCTGCATCCTTCCTTATTGCTGATTCTCGTAAATTGTTAAGAACTTGTCTCACCCCATTTTGTGAGACAAAACTAATTCTGAAAAATAAGAGATCATAGTAGCTGTTTAACAATTTTAAATATATTTAATATATTCCAACACTTTCAGAAATGGAAACATATTAAAATGGAAAAAGTAAAAAATACTGACTCTGGTCAATCGACCATTTCTATCTGAGGTGAGCCACAGTTGTGCTTAGTGACACATTTCTCTAGCCATCTGTCCATTTTGCAAGGTTTCATGTATTTATTGCTTGAGAACACCTTCTGAAGCTACGGGGGGGGAGGGAGGGGAGGAGGGGGCGTTATGTTTTTGCTACACTCTTCTTCTTCTTCCCTTTTCTGCTAATTCACAATTTTTCCTGTTTTTTTTTTTTTTTTCTTTTTTCTTGCAGTATGCGGGCCTCTCACTGTTGTGGCCTCTCCCGTTGCGGAGTACAGGTTCCAGACGCACAGGCTCAGCGGCCACGGCTCACGGGCCCAGCCGCTCCGCGGCATGTGGGATCTTCCCGGACCGGGTCACGAACCCGTGTCCCCTGCATCGGCAGGCGGACTCTCAACCGCTGCACCACCAGGGAAGCCCTTTCCTGTTTCTTTAACTGTCATTTCTTTCTCCCATTTCTCTACAAAGTTAACTCTTCACTCTCCTTTATCTTCCCTCTCTTTCTTGGAGAATTCTTGCAATTTCACCTCTCATCCAACATGGATGGATTTTAGCGTTAAAATGTTGTTGGTAAAATGGTATTGCCCTTTAGGTGTCTGGATTCTTCTTTGGCTGCAATTATTTTAAAAAATTATTATACTTCTACTCTCTTCCTCTTATAGTCAACCCGTTTCCCCCAGCTTTCACCAAATTATTTAGTTTATTGATCTATTGGTAAAACTTCCTTTGATAGATTATTTTTGGACTGTTCACAATGACCATTACAATTTACCAGTGCAATAGCCATTGTTACAATGTCTTTTATAACTTATTATTTCAATTGTCACCATTACAGACATGTTTGTAGCAGTTTATAAATGTTCTTACTATGTGGATGGCTTCAAAAAAATCCACATATCTGACCCTAACTTGCTTCCTGTCTTATATCTAAACTTTCATCTGTCCCCTAGATACGTTATTTTCTTCTTTGGAAAAAAAAAGTGTGTTCTTGGTCATTTGAGTTTCTTCTTTGTTAGATGCCTATTCATGTTCTTTGCCCTTTGCCCATCTTTGTATTTTATAAATACATATTATTACCTGCTGGAAGTTTTCTCATATATGTCCTAAGGCTACCATTGTCAACTCTATCTCATTATGTCCAAAAAGGGATTCATCTTCCCACCAACCAGTTGATCCAACTTATTTTCCATTTCTGTGATAGATACCATCATTTTTATCCCTTCCTACAGTCCAGAGCACTATTTTTCAATATCTCTAGGCCATAAATTCTCTTCGAACCATGGCATTTCTTTACTGGTATCAAATATTTACCACTGATAATTACTGCCTGCAATGGTCAAACAAAATAATTATATTCAAAAGTGCTTTGAGAATTATCAAGCATTGTGCAAAGGTATTACATTATTATAAATATACTTAATTTTTATAGATATTTTCCATAGATGTTATGCTTCTCCAGCTAGATTATTAGTAACCTAAAGGCAGAAGTGTGTTCCCCAAAATTTTTGGTTTAATATCACATACAGGCACTTTTAAATATTTGTTGGTTGCATGAATAAGTAATTCAACCTGAAGAATTAGAAGTAAAGGGAAATTTTATTTTTGAGAAAAGTTTCTATTCAGATGGTAAAAGTACCATTTAGTTCCTTTTTTTTTTCTTTCTTTTTTTTTTTCTCATTTGATTTCTAAATTGTGATTTCCTTTTGTCTGCTAGATGGTCTCTAAACAATTAATGTTAATTCTATGCTTGATTAATATAAATAAATAAGAATTTTCTATACTACCTATTTCCCTCAGAATTGTCTCTTGAATCATTTTATTAGTAGGATTTCCTCATTTATTTCTTGTAATTTAACTGACTAAATTACCTTTAGTGGAATTCTATATAGAAACATATTATATGGAATAATTTGCAACAGTAATTTCCATGAATTGACTTCTAGAGTATTAAAAGGAGTCACTTAATGAAATAAATTCTATATGCTAGCATATTAAAGAAAGTATCCTTACAGAATGAACTTGTACTCTACGATAAGAATAAGTAAATTATTATTTTTTGTAAGGAAAAAACATATTAAGTAAACTGAAAGTAGAATTTAGAACACTTCAGGATTTATCTACCCATTTCAAAATTCATGTTTAGAAAAAAATGAACCATACACTTTTTAAGCCCATCTATCATTTATTTACTCTTGGGATCTAAATGTGTTAATCCCAAACCATATTATGGTAAGGCATAAACAAAGAACACTCCAAAAACAATTAATTCCCTCCCAGTGCTATTAGTCTCTGTGAACAAGGCATAATAATTACATGCACTGAATTAACTGGCCTAGAGATTATGTCTTCACATTGTGGGGAAAGAGCAACTTAATTTTTCTGTTATATCAACATAGAAGTCCAGTAGTGATCAAATTGTAAAAGAGTGATTTATGATTCTGAGTACTTCCTGCATTTTAGGAAGGCAGACTAGTTGACACGTCTACCACAGGGTAACTGAAGAACTGGATTACAATCTTGGTGGCCTGACTATACCCTTAACTAACAGTTCCCCTGGTTAGGGCAAAGGTAATGACTGAAAGAATCATGTAAGACACTTGCAAAGAAATAGTAATAAACCAGCATTTGAATGTCATTTTACAGATTACAAACTGCTTTGACATGTGAGATCTCATTTGAACTACCCTATGAACAGCTGGTGTCACTATGTCCTATATAAAATTAAGGAAATTGTGCCTTATGGAGGTGAGATTACTTTTCCAAATTCACACAGAGAGTAGGTCGAAATGTCAATATTCATAACCAGTGACTGTAAATTCCATGTTCCTTCTGATAGCAAGCTGCTTCTTAAGGTAAATGCGTACACACTCAGCAGGGATCATTCATATTCTCTTGATCCAGCTATCCAAATAGTTTCTATAATTCATTCCTTGCTGTGGCTTCCCTGTAATTTGCATATTTTAGCTAACCAGATTTTAGATAGACCATGCATTGATTTGTACTCATGGTTCTTAAACATTTTTCTTCACTTCAGTACCCCAGTCATTCTGTGTCTTTTGATTGCGTTACTTTGATCTTGTTTACTTCTAATTAGGTTGATATTAATAATTGAAGTGCTTATCTTGAATAAAGTCTCAAATTTTTTTTTTCCACAGCCAACAGCATTGACTGATGATACAAATGTATTTCACATACAAAGCTGCTATCCTAATTTGGCATTCCCACCCAATTTCAATTTCACAGGTTTTGATGCTATTTATAATCTTAGAATAACAGTGTTTCAGTCATGGATGATTAGGGCAAGATGAGATATAAAGGCATTTTGAAATGATTGTCTACTTCAAATTCAGGGTTTTTATCCTGTAGCTTCTGAGGAGGTGTTAAGTCACATATTTAATCAATTGCAATGCTATCTTATTCTATTGATTTTGCTCTTGCATTGTGTTTCTTTAATATCAGAGCCTTTTCTATTTAGTGGTGTTACATTTTAAATTAAACTTATTTAGTAGGCATTAGTTTTCATCTCAAATGAACTCGTCTTGTTTTTTTAAACGTTTTTGATCTCCTGTGGTTAGATACTCTGCATACTAAAATCATTCTACTGGAAAAACTGTGTGGATGTTTAAAGGATACATTCTAATTCCTATAAAAAAATTGCATGGTTTAGACTTGACTCACTAAATGATTAAATGCATATATCCATAAAAGTTGAATTTTTAAAAAGAATTGTAATTGGACATATCTTGGAAGTCTTTCAAACTAAGAGTTCTTTATTATTACTCCACATTTGATTTTTGCATTACGGGTTGGCCTAAATATATTTCCAACAGAACACCTCTCAGAGCCATTAGCCCTCCCCAGAGACCTATGACATTGATGTGAGAATATGTCATCTAATCTTTTCAATTTTCTCCTAGGAAAACTTAGTCATGGCAATATTAGATGAGTTGGCCAAATGCTTCCATTAGTTGGTGTAAAAATCAGATCTAGGACCTAGATGTCTTTCTACTCCTCACATATTTGTCTTTTTGCTTTTTGGTCATTCCATCTTTTGCCAAACATTAAGGACCCATATAATCTACTTTTAATAGTTAGAAGGTGTTTTGTGTGTTGGAAAAGAAGTAGAATATGAAATACTAATATTGTCTTATTAATGGAGGTATTATGATTATAAAAAGAGAATTGTTCAATAAGGGCTAACTCAATAGGTCTCTTGCTTTACCTTCGTCTCTTACTGTTCCATCTTTGGCTAAGCCCTTTCATATGGAAAGCAAAAGTAGTGTGACAGAATCATATGGATGGATTAGTAGAGGCCCATGTGACCATAAGAATGCCACATGCCAATGGATTTAGATCTTAGATTGGGATGCTTGACTCTATACTCCTTGATAAGAGGATAGAATTAAACTTGACTAGCAAAATCATAGCAAAAGCAGAACAACCCTGAGGAAGCATTTTAGAAATTTGAAGCAGCTTAAAAAAAAAAAAAAAAAAAACCTATTCTAATTGTTAAAGAGATTTAAAGGTATCTAGTGAATGAGGGTAGGGGGAGGTGAAGGATGCCAGGAGTCATGCACAGAATAATTCTACATAAAAAAGAATTCCCTGGTGTTCCAGGAGACTTTCAAATGTCCTGTGATAGACACTCATGTAGAAAGTCATATACTATTGAAATTGGTACTGGTCCATTATTACTAATCCTTTTGCTTTAAGTTCCATCCACACTTCTACTTTCCATTATTCCTGTACTTCTTGTATGGGATGGCTTCTGATTTTCTGACTTCTCTTAAATGTGAACTTGTTCACTGTAAAGATATTTGAGAATTTAGTGACTTGAGTATGTTTCTAGTGGAGTTGTGACTGAGCATTTACATATTGAAACCCACATGATAGCATTAACATTACATAATTTTAATGGATACTTTGTATTACAATTAAAATATTATATTACTTTTTTTTCTGAATAAGTAAGTGGCTGACTCTCATGTTAGGTTAACAAGGAATGCATTACAAAGGATGACATCGAGATTACAGTTGAGACTCATTGTCTTATCAATTAATGCCAACCCCTGGGCACATGGCTGCCATATAACAGAGTCAGCATGGGTGGATTATGGGGAAGGACAACGTACACAGGTCATATTTTCATCTAGTTTAATAAAAACTGTATATCATACAAATAATTCCTTATGAAAACTAAGATATTCAATCACAGATGATCTTCTTGTTCATGATCAGTATGGAGTCCTGAAATGGTCTAAAACAGCACTTATTTTGTATACAATATTTTAAAGCTATGTTAAATAGTTAAGAATTGAAATGTATGTGTTGTTACCTTCTAAATGCTAGACCAATGCAGTACATTTTAAATTATTAATCAGTGTATGTTACAACATATTAAAGTTATATGCAAACTTTGATCCCTTTAGGGATTCAAATAATTTTCTAAAAAATATATCATTCTAATGGAATGTATTTATATATGTGTGTTTATATATATAAATATTTAAGTATATAAATAGATATATACCCATTTATTTATATGTATCTATTTAAAGTCACTAGAAAACATACATACATGTGTGCATGCATATGTACAACTAAACAGAAGACAACCAGGAAGGTGAGGAAGCTCAGAGACCGATATGTTATAATAAAAATTTAAACAAACAAATTTAGGCAGGTTAACCTAAAGAAGGAAAGAAGTGAGCATCACACAATTGCTATTTTCAAATATTCTCAGCGAGAGTGGCTTCTACTTTCTTCCAGAACAAGAAAGGAAACATGTTATAGGGAACAACATTTCAGTTCAGTATGAGGAAGAAATTTCTGGCATTCAACACTGCCCCCTCACCAAAACGTATCCACTATTATGTTGAATAAATTGATTGATTTTGCACCCCTAGCTGATAGGAAAGCAGTGGGAGGGAATTCTACATGAGTAAATTGGCTAAGTTAGAGTTCTTTCCAAGCCTCTGTTTTTAACTAGCAACTTAAGAAAAATTATCTACAGTTTGTATAAATGGTTTGGTGCAAGTTTCTCTCAATGGAATCATATTAATTCCAGCCAGGCTTACCTTTGATAATTATTGGATATAAAATGTCACTGGTTACTCTGATGGCAAATGACTGCTATGGACCTTGAGACTGGAATGAGTCTCCTCATCTCCTGCATCCCCTGACAGCCAGAACTGGGAAAAGGTGATGAGTCCACATTGAATTCCTCTTTTAAAAATCTGCATTAAATTTCCACAGGTTGTTGTTTCTGTGAATGATGGATAATATTTTACTTCTCTGTTTCCTTTAAGAAGAAGCATTACTATCTAGAAACAGCAAAATGCAAGGAAGGAAAGAAAAATTCTTCTGCCACTCCCCTCAAAATGTCATCGCTTATTGAAGGCAATATTCCACTAGGGGAAAAAAATGTGTGTGTGTATTTTTTTAATACTAGGGGATTTTCATGGGGTTTGACATCTTTCCTCATCTCCATGGGGAGCATATGATATGATTCCCTAAGAGAGCAATCTGGAATGGATATTTTAATCTTCCTCAAGAGGGCAGAATTTATAGCATTGCTAATAAAATAAGCATCTTAATGGCATCAGCTTTTTTCTTTCTCTTATTTTTAACTTATACAGCATGTCTCTAAAGACGTTTATGACTGCCTTAACGTTCTACTTCTTGAGAAATTGGTTAGAAAGGAAAATTATACTCATTTGTTTGCTTGAGGGAAATTACCCATTGTCCCTTCATAAGAATCTCAATAACCAATTGAATACTAAAGTTTTCACAGTAAGGGTAATAGCTATATTGAGTTTTTAATTTTAAAGTATTTCTAGCAAATGGCATAGAGCACTTCCCTTCTGGTTTCTGGGAAATGCATATGCCATACATAATTAATTGCTATAAAAGAAGATTAATAACTGACATTCATTGCCACCATCTCTCTCATCTCCTCCAAATATCTCTAGTGTGAAATCAAAATCTATAGATGACTGGGATCAGGACAACAATGAATGTTCCATGATGGCTGGGCACATAGTAAGTACTATGCATACATGCACACACACTTGAATGACTGAATTATTGACTCTGCTTCCTTTTTCTTTCTTAGTGGAGCTATAAAGGACTCTGAAGATCTCAACCACATAAGAAAATTTGCCAATCCCTGGACTGAACCTCCACTCCCATCCTGGCCTGTCAATGACAAAACCAATCAGACACTTTTTGTTATCTGGATGGTGTACATTTTTTTTTTAAATCTCAGGAGCTGCATGAATCCAAGGACTGTCCTTGTGGCTGAGGAAAAGAGAGGAGTGTATTTTTCTAGGGACCATTCTCTCCCTTATCCTGCTACCACAGTTCCCTTATGTCAGACATCTGCTGTCCCTGGTCTCACTTATCAGAGGCCACTTATTAGTGGAACCCCATACATGCCTTTCCAAGCTACCTCCAAATTTCCCCTCCACTAGCTGGAACTCTGGTCCAGTCACCCAAGGAACCAGTAGAAATATGAAACTCTCTTCCTATCCACATTTCCTCCAGAGCTTGGGTTTTACTTCTACTTCCTTCTTCCTTTAAATCTACTTCACAAAAAAAAAGAAAGTGTAAATATTATATGACACAGAAAGGTCTGGTTTTGTTTTATAAGAATTCTACCTGCTGTGGTTAATCACCTTGTGTCTATGGGAGATCTTGGTAGCTAAAAATTACTTTCGTGTATGCCATCCAATGTCATATTGTACTCACTGGCTGTTCTAATTTTTATTTTTCTGAGAAAACTCTAATGGTGTTGTGAAAAATATCAAAGTTCGAACTTTATATTTTACATAACCACAGCTGAAAAGTTTCATCAAGTCATCACACTCTTATTTCACATCATGACCTCAATTAACTTCTTAAGCCAGCAAAAGTTGACTACAGATGAGTTCTTCATTCAGTCTAGTGTCTAGCAAAAGATCTGATACACAGTAAATGCTGTGTATCAAGTTTTGAAAAAATTAAGTTGAAAAAATCCCTTTCAGTTTTCTGATCTGTAAAGTTGAGGATTGAAGGAAAATAACACATATGTCTAGTTCGGGGTTTGGTGCATAATAGGACATGGCAAATGTGTAGCGTGCACTCATTCCCTTTGGATCTACCATGTTCTGATGTCTCTGCACCTCTGCTCATATTGTGACCAGGGCTTGAAGAGATTTATCTCCGTTCAATCAGCTGGAACTTTCCCACTCAAATATCATTCCTGTGGCATGCTGTCTCCTAATTTCTCCTGCTCCTCTAGCTTCCCTTTTCTGCTTTCTCCATGCTCCCTTCACACTTTATTCATGTTGCTATCATAGTATGGATTGCTTGTTGGTACAATTAAAAGCATTTCTATAATAACATCATGACATCACTGAGAACAGGGACTATGTCTTATTAGTTTCCATACCCCCTAAATGCCTTGCACAGACACAGCTATTTTTGAATCAGTGAATGAATCAATAAACTAGTTGTTCAGAAAACTAACAAAATGTCAACTTGAAATAAACTAATATTCTTGAAATACCAAAACCTTTAGTTCTTATTTGCTCTGATATTTTTTATTATTGAAATAAGGATAAAGACATTTATTTTTAATTTGAAGTAAATGACAGACTAAGATTTATTTTTTTTCTTAAAAATATAATGTGTGTGTGTTCACATATGTGTGTGTAAGCTGAGAGAGCAAGAGACAGGAGAAACATCTTCATGTCATTGGATGCTAACATGAAATTATTCTGTCACATATATGGATGAATCTCAAAACAATAGGAGCCAACAACTCTATATGTAAGGCACATGCTGACCTTCTATGCAAGACATGCTGAGAACTATCCTAAAATCTTTCACAACCCTTGGAGACATATCCTTCTTGAGGGTACGAAAGACCTGGAGCTGTTGAAAAGTAGAGGAATCTTTTGGAGAGAATTTCAGTGTCTTAAGCATGCTACATCTTCTCCCTTGGGGAAAGGGTAGGACCCCTTTTCCTAAACTCAAACACAATGGAAGAAGGAGGAGATTCAAAAGAATTTAGAGCTTTTGGCTTATGGATTTGGGGGCCTCAGCATACTAATATAAGGCATACATCTGGAAAAAAATCAGTGATGAGAGAGCTAGAGCTTTCCACCAGTGGCTAAATTAGGCGACCACACTGGGACCAGTGTGCACCACACATGTTTCTCCAGGTAAAGGATATTTAAAGAATTCCTGTGAACTATCCTGAGACAGTCTGGGGCCATCTTAAAGGGGATTTACCCAAGGTGGACGATGGATCCCCACTGCCAAGAAAGGCTCTCTCTGGGTTAGATTGCCCAAGCTAAGGGGAAACTAATACCCACTAATGCTTTGGGAGTTAAATACTCCTCTGATTTATTTATTTATTTTATTGAGAGCCGTGTGTGTGTGTGTGTGTGTGTGTGTGTGTGTGTGTGTGTGTGTGTGTTGTGCAAAGACCTTTACTTAAAGCTTTAGCGCTAGATCTGTTTCCAAATTCCACATTTTTTAGTATATACAGGTCAAAACACAATATATGTTACATATTATAAACATACCTATAATCAAACACATTATTATAATACACATATTTTGGAGTGAAATATGAATATCTTACTAATAGGTTGCCTTAGTTCAGATCCAGTTTTGATCTAAATGAATTATGCAAAGTCTGAGTTTTCAGAATTGTTTTAAAGTAATGTGGACCTGTGCAGATTATACTCACAACTGAACACAGGGAAAGTTCACTTCTGTGCTACTTTTCATTTTGTCTCCATTTGGGTAAACTTGAAAAAGCTTGTTTTCTCTCAGCCTTGGTTACTACAATTTAAAATAGGAAGACTGAGCTAGATCAGAAATCACAAATGCAAATGTCTTCAGAGGACAGGTTATAGAAATGCGTGAAGCAGCCAGCTGCATATGGTACTGTCAATGAAAAAATGTTGCCTGCCATATCAGCAAACAAAGGATGTTGCAGCCATTAAGCCCTCACATTACAGCTGCCCCTGATAGTGAGACCTGAGGAAGCTCAGGATAAAAGCAGGATGCCCGCCATCTAGCAGTCAGTCACTGCAGCCCCCCAGATGGTGCACCCTGAGGAGACTCGGATGAGAAAACACAGGATGCTGGCCCCAGACAGCTGAGGTTCATATCAAAGGAATGATTTTGGTAAGCCCGGAGTTTTGCATCTTCCCAGACATAGAAGAGCACTAAATTCATTAACTTGAGATGTCTGGTTTTCTTTAATTAACAGTAATCTTTTGATGTTCCAACTACCTGGTTTTTGTTGCAAAAACTCCTGTTTATCCTGGCTCCTCCCTTACCTCTTAGGAGTAATCTCTCAGAGCTATCTGAGAGGCTGCATCCCAGGCTTAAATCTTCAGTTTTGTTCACTAAATAAAACATAATTCTCAACTTTTAGGTTGTCCTTTTTTTTTTTCCAGTCAACAGCACCATAGTAAGAGCTGGCAAGGCTGTGGTGGATTGGAACACCTCATCATGTCCAGAGGCATCCACATTCAGGAGAACGTCAATGTCCTCTGAGGATCAAACAGCACATCTGTGGACAGGTTCTCTGACCTGCTGCCTGGGGCGGATAACTTAACCTGTGTCCTTCCTCAACTTGTATTCTTCAACACTGTTCTCAAACTCCACACACGATTCTTGTACATCACATAAAGTTATCCTTTGAAGCAGTCTCCTACTTGCTTTTTCCTCCTTTGTTATTTCCCTACTGAAATCATTACTATCTTTCCTTTCTCATTCATTTATATTTTTTTCTATCCAGTAAGATTAAATACTCAGAGCTTCATTTTATGACAATGTGAAAGAACCAGGAGTTTGATGAAACTAATCCAAAGAATTCCAAAATGGGTCAAAGCAAATTGAAAGGGAAAAAATAATTGAGTCTAGGATTATGAAATCACTTTCCTCCAATTTCAAGCAATGGATTTGTTGGACCATTAGAAGCAAGCTTTGATAAGAAGCCCTCTATTCTACAATATCATGAAAATAATAAAGCATTCCATCCCACACACTGCAAACTCATCACTCACTGAAAGCATTCATATCTGCTACACTCCCCTTCAAAATTCACAGTGTTCTACCATGGGGGCAGGGAAGGTGCTATTTCAGAGCTCAGTGGGATTTCTCTGCTTTTCATCGGATTTTTGACACTTTGGGAGGCAAATTTCACTTATGATGGCCTTAAAAATCCCAAGTATTCAAGGAATGCTCCTTTTCTTATGCTTTCTTACTACTATTTCTCTCTGACATGCCCAGTTCTGCCTTACATTTTCTTCATGTGTGAAGTGATGAAGAAAAGGCAGTTCAGAATTAAATCATCCAGCATTTCATTTCGAAACTTTTTTCCCCTGCAGTGTGCATTTCTTCCTATGCTGTGGGTGTTTATGTCTGGGTCGTGCTCAAACTTTTGGACCTGTTTACATGCAACTGGCGATCAAGCTAAGTAGTGCAAATCCTTTCCCTTTGCCATGAATACTGAATTTGCTTCTCTCTATGACATTTGGCTAAGGAGAAGAACAGAGCAATTCCATGGTAGAGGGAGAGATCAGGGCCGAGGTCTGATGATTCTGAATGAAAAGATATCATTTGGCTAACGATATAAAATTCTGTTTCTCCACATTTCACAATCCCTTTTGTTTGCCAGTCAACAAAAATAAAAGTTTGTACTTAATACTCATGGATTTAGTTATTCACACACGGATTCATGAGCTAACTTAGTGCTTGGTATTAAGAAGGATCCAATAAGAAATCTAAGGCCATCCCTGATTAGCTTCAGTAAGGCACCTACCACAGTATATAACACCAAACAGAAACAAAGATAAAGCTAAGGATTCTTAAAATGATTCTCACATCCATAAATAAGGGGCGAGGAATAGAGGAGGTACAGACAGTCCTGTGTTCTCATTTCTCCCTTAATCGACCTTTATCAAATGGGCTTTGACAAGAGGTGAGCTTTCCATACTGGCTGGGGCTGCAGAGCAGGGGGAAACTCTGTGTGTGTGTGTCTGTGTGTGTGTGTGTGTCTGTGTGTGTGTGTGTGTGTGTGTGTGTGTGTGTATGTGTGTAGTAAGGAAAGAAAGAGCAATGATTTCTGAAAGACAAGGATTCTTAAAATTTGCATGAATCAAATTACATCTGTATTATATTATTTTGATAATGTTGTGATCAGTGACTGGGTAAAACCCTGATCTTATTATGTCTCTAAGTAGAGACTTAGGATACATATTTTCTTCTTCACACTTCATAATTTGATTCTGGGAGGATGAATCTATACACATAAAGCGAAATATCAATGCATAGTATAATACAGAGATTTCAAGAGGCAAAACACTTATGTGATGGGGGCCTTAAATAGGGGGATTCAGAAAAGAAGTAGAGACCGTGAGGGGTCCTGCATACTTAGGACTTTGACATCAATTGGTACCAGCTAGTGACTCCCATCCTTCTGTAAAGACACAGTAAAAAATAACTGTAGGTCCTGAGGTGTATGTGTTTTATTTATGCCTTTGGATTACTCTCTGCCTCCTGCCAAAGCCTGGGGTTTCCTTTGACCCATCTTTCCCTGGAATCCTGAGTCTGCTGTGGTACCTGTGGTATCTCTTGCCTAAACACTGTTTCGACAGATGAATGGATAAAGAAGGTGTGGTACATATATACTATGGAATATTAGCCATCAAAAAGAATGAAATAATGCCATTTGCAGCAACATGGATGGACCTTGAGATTAGCATACTAAGTGAAGTAAGTCAGAAAGAGAAAGACAAATACCATATGATATCACTTGTATGTGGAATCTAAAATATGACACAAACGAACCTATCTATGAAAAAGACATGGACTCACGGACATAGAGAACAGACTTATGGTTGCCAAGGGGTAGGAGGAGAAGGTGAAGGAAGGAATGGGAGTTTGGGATTAGCAGATACAAACTATCACATATGAAATGGATAAACAACAAGGTCCTACTGTATAGAACAGGGAAATATATTCAATATTCTATGATAAACCATAATGGAAAAGAATATGAAAAAGAATATATATTATATGGATATAATATATATCAGTTTTATATGTATATCTGAGTTACTTTGCTGTACAGAAGAAATTAACAAACATTGTAAATCAGCTATACTTCAATAATTTTTTTTTAATGTGAAAAAAAGTTAGTTGTAATATTCAAAAGATTTCAAACTACACTTCAGCACAGAAACTGTAAAGGAGACTCTTCCAGCTTTTTGGAATGAGGTCATAATTTCAGGGGCTCACCAAGCTGTGCAGGGGAGGATGAGAAAAGTTGGAATAAAATTTAGAAGTCACGTCAGCTCACATATGTACTCTGAATTCAGGGAGTGCATACTTGAGAATGTTCACCCTACATACCCTCTGCAGCTCGGGGATGTCTACTTCTGATTATATATGATCCTGAGCCAGGTCCATGTGGAGATGGAAAAGGCAGCTGTCTACACATTGAAATTTGAAAGTTCCTCCTGCCAGTCTGTCACTATGCCCGGAGCAACAACTACTGTAATCCCTCATCTGAGATGAGGCACTGTGTCCTCAAGAAAACTTTGCTAATAAGAAAAGGGAGTGACTTGTTTATTCATTACAGCTCTATCTTAATTAGGGATATTCTGGTTGCAAGTAACAAAAGCATCTTTCAAATATGCATAAAATAGTTTATTGTAAAGTAATTGAGACGTCTCTCAATACAAGAATAGAAACAGCCAGGATCAGAGGTGGGGGTACCACAGAGGAAAGCTATCAGAAACAGAAAACTCTTTTTAAAAAATTCTCTCTCCTTCTCTCTTTCAATTCCCCACCACCACCACTGGGGCTGCACAGTCTCTGTTGCTCCTCTTTGAAATGCTGCCATTTCTCTCTGTCCATGTTTCTTTGAGAATATGGCAGCCACACAATGTCAGCCTCAGCTCCTGAGTTTAAATCCCCTCACTCCAGGCGAATAGGCCAGAAGGAATTAGACCAGCTCTGGCTTAACTGAATCTTGTTGGCTCAGCATTAGTCCTGTGTCTACCCTTGGCTTGACTAATAATGAGCAAGAGTCTAAGAACATTCCCCATATGTGTGCAGCAGCCCAGATTGGTAGGTTTCTGTTTGTTTCTTAAAATTCTTTACTGAAGTATAGTTGATTTACAGTATTGTGTAATTTCAGCTGTATGGCACAGAGATTCAGTTATATATACATGTGTGTACTATTTTTCAGACTCTTCTCCCATATACATTATTACAGAATATTGAGTAGAGTTCCCTGTGCTATATAGTACTTCCTTGTTGGTTATCTATTTTATATATAGTAGTGTGTATATGTTAATCCCAACCTCCTAATTTATCTCTCTCTCACCTCCCTTTCCCCTTTGGTAACCATAAATTTATTTTCTGTGCCTGTAAGTCTCGTTTGAGAAATAAGTTCACTTGTGTCTTCTTTTTTTTCTTTTAGAATCTACATATATCATAAGGTATTTGTCTTTGTCTGACTTACTTCACTTAGTATTATCATCTCTAGGTCCACCCATGTTGCTGAAAATGGCATTATTTCATTCTTTTTGATGGCTGAGTAATATCCCATTGTATATATATACGCCACATGAAGCAGTTTTCACAGAAGTAGGACCTTTGTGAATTGAATAAATTCTTCCAAAGTTATCTACAATAGATTCACTAAAGCCCACTATGCAGGGTGAGGGTCTTAGATTAGCAGAACATGGTCTGGCATAAAGGAGGAAAGATTGCACTTTTTGAAGGAGTAGGGAAGTATGACAATATTGGGGACCTCAGTGTTGGCTTGGCTTGGAAAGAGGTGTCCAGTGACAGGGCAGCTTCAGCAAGTGAGGGTGAGACCCACCAAGGGGAAGGAAAGCTCTGAAGACTAACACTGCATGGAGGAGGCCTTGTGGCCTCAAATGACACACTCTCCAACCACGTTGGGTAAATTTCCTCCCTGTACTATTCTTACTCATTGGGAAAAATCAGCAGCTAAATGACTTTCTTGCTCAGGTTACTGGGTAACTTCTAGGGAACATTTGAAAAGACTTGACTCTTCTAGCAATTTTGCAAGTAAGATGTGAATAATCATCATTCCATGAATTAATAGTTTTCTGGGAAATTTCAGTGGCCAAGTATTTTTGAGAATCACAAGGCAAGGCAAAACTTAACAGGAAGTATGGTTGTAGTAAAACTTCTCAGAGCTTTTAAGATGCTTCTGCTCACGTTTTAACAGTGCACAGCCTTCTTTGACCAGGTCCCTATGTTCTCACAGCATTTTTAGGGGCTGCTTTTCTACAGATCATATTTTGAGAGGCTAACCAGAAATGGTAATGGATCTTCTACATATCATAAAAGCAAAAGCCAACTTGGATGCAGATATATGTTACATGGAAAGTACCATGATCCCAGATAAGGAGAATGGTTTTATGAACAAGTTCAGAAACATTCTCAAGCTCTTGTAAGAGAGGCAGCTCATAAGAGGACTGGACAGAAAACCCGGAGGTGATTTGTGGTCCTGTTTCCATCTTATAGTTTACAGGATATTCAACAAAATCACTTCCGTTGTAAGCCTGGGGTCATGGGTCACTCGTAAAATGTCTGTCTTGTTGTAATCACAGTGCTGGCACAGGAATTAAAAACATAGTGTAGGGAATTCCCTGGTGGTCCAGTGGTTAGGACTCAGTGCTTTCACTGCTGTGCCCCAGGTTCAAACCCTGGCCTGGGAACTAAGATCCCACAAACTGCATGGCACAGTCAAAACAAACAAACAAAAAACAAAGTGTATGTGAAAATATCTTGTAAATCAGAAACTACTGTGCTAAATGTTTTCTCCAAGTCTAGCCAGTGCAAGTGTGAAACAGACTCAGTACTTAATAAATGTTGCTGCTTCACCAATCACTGATATCTTAAATTGTTATGATGTTGGCACAAGTTATCCTTATGTGAGATCATCATAACTCTACATAGCTTTTAAAAGAAAATTTGTATAAGCTCAATATAGAATACTAAAGAACAGATAAAAACATAGTACTAATTACATGTAATCATACCAAACCAATTATTTTACATATGATTTATCCTGGAATTGTTAAAAAAGAGTTCATAGGTTTCACCTAGCACTAAACTCTGCATTTTCCCATGTTTCTATATAACCTTCATAGTAACTAGAAAATATTCTAATGTCTTATGCCATATGATTTAGCCATTTACCTGTTAAAATAACTTTTATTGATTGATTATTATGTGTGAAACCCCAAGATAAATGCTTTATTTGCATTATCTTTAATCCTCACTAAAGCCTTATGAGGTTAATATTATTATTATTTCCATTTTATGGATTGCAAAATTGAGCCTCTGAAAAGTAATATAAGATCTTATAAGTTATACAAGGTTTCCTAAGATCACACAGGTAGAAAGTGACAGAGCTAGGCTCCAAATTAATGTCAGTTTGGATTCAAATTGTTTCTAATTTTATTTTAAATATTTCTTTAATAAATGCCTTTTCATGTAGTTCTTTATTCTTTTTCCTTGTAATAAATTTCTTTCTAGTATAAATTCCTGGAGATGGTTTAACTGGCTCAAAAAATGTACATTACTTTGTATCTCTTGATATTACTGTACTCAAATTACAATTTGTTTTAATTCAAGATCCACTGAACTTTTATTAGCCTTGATTTTATAATCTGTAAGTCAAGTGTTTAATTCTCCTTTTCTAAGAGGAAACAACAGAAGGAATACTGATACATTTTAACTAATAAGAACACTATATACAGTATTTAAACATTACTATACAAATTTCATTCATACATTCAATCAACAAATATTTTGCAAACATACTGTGTGCATGGCATCAATTTATGGCAAATGTCTTTATCCCTGGGCATTCTGAAATTGTAATATTCCTTTTTAGATTCCAATGTTTAACCATCTTATTTTGTGAAATTTTCTATCTTTCTACCCTTTTCTATTTCTTTCACTCTGATTAAAATTTTTTCTGGGTGAGAGGTGGAGTTAGAGAACAGCAGATAGTATTTTCTAAAAGTAATTCCCATCTAATTAGAGGAATATTTCTCAATCTATTCTATGGAAAACTCATTCCATGGAAAGTTCTGTGAAGAAAGGATTCATTGTCAAAGTTTTGGGACTCTGCAAAATGTACCCTCTTTTAGAGTCAATTGACAGTTAGCATCTGAAAGCCCAAAGAAAGCCTTTAAAAAATAAATATAGTTCAGTTTATTTAATTCAGAGTTTCTCAAACATATTTGACCATAAAACTCATTTTCAAGAGCGTCATCTGACACTAGTGCTACCAGCAAACACAGCAGCTGCAGCTACAGCCCATTGACTTTAAAAGCCAATTCTAGCATCTCCCTCCCTCCCACCCTCCCTATCCCACCCCTCTAGGTGGTCATGAAGCACAGAGCTGCAAGAGGGAAGAGATATGGAAGAGATACCTATGTATATGTATAACTGATTCACTTTGATATAAAGCAGAAACTGACACACCATTGTAAAGCAATTATACTCTAATAAAGATGTTTAAAAAAAAAAAGCCAATTCTATTCCACTGTATAGCAGGAATTGCTGAGAAGTCTGGGAACATTGATTCAATTATCCTAATTTCTTTGGGCCTTACTAACCTATAGGGCAAACCAGAGCATATTAATGGAAATAACTCAAATTTCACTCATGCATTGATTCTATTACATGAAGCAGGACCTGTTTGTGAACTGTCCATATAAACACATGTGAGTTCACCAGTCTGTATGTGTGTGTATATGCACACATGAATTTAATTTTGAGAGAGACAGAAGGGCAGCTTTTAGGAGGCATTTCACATGTATTCACAAATAAGCCCACTTCCACTGACGTCCTGCTGCTAATAGAGTACCTGTGTTTACTGACACTGGCCCACAGGGATCCAAAGTCTCTCCTGCCCACTGTCACCTTCACAGGGCACCAACTCCCTTGTTATATATCTAGGAGTTGGGAGGAAATGCCTCCCTTGACTTTGGGAATTCTCTGTTAAAGTACTTACTGAGCTTAACTATTTTAAGATGTTTTAGTGAACTAGCTCTTACAGTTATAATTCTGTGCCTTGAATAACTACTTCCTCTGGCCACTAAAATTCTTCAGGGTCTGCTTGTAATAAACGGCCTCTTTACCTGGGATGAGTTCTCTCCCAGAAGCCTCCTCAGTCTTGCAAACGGTCTTCTGTCTGGCCAGTGGTTCTCCCAACGCTCTTGATGATGTCTAAAGTGGACACATTTTATGATGTTTTTCAGGTGTTGAAATTTTCATTCATATAAACTTCTGTTGGATCACTCTGCTGCTTCTCTCAGTTTTCTGGCCATGAACCTAGCTGTGCACAAATTTTTGGCTGAAGCTGAGATCACAAGTCCTAAAATATGTTATAAAAATTGTGGTACCCCCTGTCCATAATAGGATGATTCACCTCCATCCAGATCAGGACTTTGTCCTTAAAGGACTCCCAAGCTCATGATTACAAACTCCCTTTAAAACTGACCTTTGATTCTAAGCTAATCTGATTCTGTTTGAACCCTCTTGTATTCATCTGACGTCCCTGGTTTCAGTTCTCTTTCACTTTGTATCTGAATTCTGTCTTTCACTTCATCAGATTGCAAACCCAGTCTGGAAAACTCAATACATTGATCTGCCAAATTTGGTTTTGAATTGCCCATTCTGGTTCACACACTGCCCAGTGGTCTAGGCTTCCTGCTTACCACATGGAAGGAAATCAGGTGATTGTTACTTACAAAGTCAATGGCTATATTTTCAATTTCCCTCTTCTTCAACAACTGTCTGCTAGTTTTATATTGCTGATCAGGTATTAGTCCTGAAACTCCCTGGCAATAGTGACTTTCTATTTGTCTTATTCTACTTTCTGTGTCTCTTAGTGTCTCTTCCTCTATACTTCCCATCTGTGGTTGCTTCTTGTGGAGTGTCTCCAGTCTTCTTTTCTTCACAGTTCTCCAGTGAAAATCACTTTCATCCTTAATAATTCAGCTCTTGCTGTGTACAGAAGGCTATAAGATTCATTTTTAATCTTTGCCCTTTGTTCCAGGACTTGAAAACTTACTCCCCTTTGAGTATCTCTACATGGATGCCTGGTGCCCAAAACCCAGCATGTCTAAAATCAACACTTCATGCTCCCTTCTACATGGCTCTCCTTACGTGCTCTTGCTAATCATCCATTTCCAAGTCTTAAACTCTCAGACATTTTTTAATCTTCCCCTTTGACTCATCCTCCACATGCTGTCATTGAGTTTACCTCTATTTCCTTTTCCCCCATTTTTCTTCCTGCTAAAGCCATAGTTTACACTCTCTTGTCTCTCAGATTAAGATTCTCCCCTATTTGGTCACCCTACCAACAGTCTTTTCTATACAAAAGCCACTTTACATACTACTGTTGAACAATTTTCCTCAACTGCAGTACTTCTTCTTTGACTATAAAGTCAAAACCTGGCTCCTAATAATCTATACTATATACCAACATACTTTTCCAAATGTGTTTAGAAATCTTTGTATTTAAAGGCTACAATCCAAATGACTTCTTGCTGTGCTCTACATATGTACCACGTTTTCAGCCTTGATGGCTTTACTTATGATGCTTCCCTGTATTGGAATGTCCCTTTTCCTTCCAGATCATGTTATCATGTCCAACATAATTTTCCCTATTATACTTATTATTTATATTACCATATTCCTTACTATAATATTTCCTTATGTTTTTCTCCTCAAACACTACCCTTCAGTGAAGCTTTTCATAGGGCAACTATTCAGAAAAAACTTTTGCTTCAATTCACCTCACATAGTACTTTATGGAAACTTCCCTTTGGGAATCTATTTCTCCTACCTTTTATCATAATTATAAGTGTGGTTGTATATTTTCCCTTCTAGAGGTTATGTTAGTTGAAGAAAGATTTCATAAAACTTATTTATCTTTGTTTACTTCACTAAACTTAATGCATTATTCAAGTTGTCCTGTAGGCTAACTAGTAATTTTTAAAGATTTTAAAATAGATTGATATAGTAAAAAAGTGTCATGTTTCTGGTAAGCTTACTATTTATTAATTAACCAAACTTGCAAGTTTTTGCTGTCACAAAGTTTCTGCTGTGGAGATTGAATTAATGTTGCTTTAAGGATAAAGCTTGACTTAACACATTCAATTATCTGAATTTGTTGGATGTGATTAAAGAATAAGTATAGGCCCTGTCAAATTGTTTTACAAATTAAATTACTTTCATAAAGGACAAAGAATATGATGAACTGAAGAATAAGGTTTAGCAAAGATGATGCCAGATTCTTCTAAAGTACCTATGTAACTAAGTGAATTAAAGGATAGAGAGTCAAATACAGGACTCTGCTGAAACTCTGATGAGGAGAGTAGGAGCTGTAGCATCAATTATAAACACCCCGTGGCCTAGCCAGAGAAAAAGTCCAGGAAAAAGAGAAATAAAACAAAACAAAAACTTGAGCTCTTCTTTTTCAACTTAGGATTTAATACTGCATGCCTATAACCAACACTATGTAGAAATAGACTTAGAATAATACAAATTAAAAGGAAATAATAACTAATATCTACTTAATGCTTGCTAAGTACTAGACACTGTTCTAAGTGTCTTGGATATATTCCTCATTTAATTCTCACAACTCTGTATATAGGTACCACTGTTAACCTTTTTTCACATTGGAAGAAAACTAAGGCACAGACTAGTTAAGTAATTTTTCAGAATCATACAAGATACCTTCTGAAAATACTGAATTTTAATTCAGGCAATTGGGCTCCAGGGCATGCAATCATTATACTATACTCTATTGTGCTTTACAGATAGAATGATCTTCCCCAACTTATCATCTTAGAGAACATGCAAGAAAATGAGCAACATTTATTCTGACCCATTTGTTTGTTGAACCAGTATCTGTTGAGCACTTCCATTGTACTAGGTACCATTATGGGTACTGGAATACAGTTAGGAACAAGGTAGGGGAAGATCCTGCCTTGATAGAGACTTCACACAGACAAAAATTAAGTAAAATGATAAAAAGGCAATATAACTATAGAGATATTAGTTCAAAGAAATAAAGTAAAAGAAGTAGAGAACATGTACAGATATGGAGGAAGGGGTCCTCTTTTAGTTAGTTTGGTTTGGAAAAGCATACTGGAGTAGTGGGTCATTTGACCAGGGAATGGAAGGAACCTGCCACATGAAGATGTGAGTGAGAGATGTGTAAACGCCCTGTTATCAGAAGCCAGTAAGCCCATGTACCTGAAGTTGAGTAAGCAATGAGTAGAAAGGTAGGGAGGAGACAGATCATGTAATTTTTTTTGAAGACCAAGGTAATGAGTTTGAGTCTTTTTCTAAGTATGATGGGATACCATTACAAAATTTGAACTGGAGAAGTGAACTGATCTGTTTCACATTGTAAAAGTTTCCTTGTGGCTACAATGTGGAAAATTAGCTGTAGAGATTGGGGGATACAAAAATGGAAACAAAGAGACTATTTAGGAACTTCTTTCAGTCTTCTAGTCTAGAGAAGATGGAAAAATAGTGGTGGACATGATGAGAGATGATCAGATTCTGTATATATGTTGAAAGCAGAGTCAGCAGTACTCTTTTTGACCCTTCCTCCCTCTCTTCTTGGAACTCCACTAATGCATAAATTGTTTCTCCTAATGATATCCCATAGGCTTTCTTCACTTTTTCATTCTTTTTTCTTTGTTTTCCTCTGATGGGATAATTTCAAGTGAACTCTCTTCAAGTTCACAGATTCTTTCTTCTGCTTTTGCAAGTCTACTATTATGCTCTCTATTATATTTTTCATTTCATTAATTGTATTCTTCAGCTCCAGAATTTCTGTTTGGTTAATTTTGATCATTTCTATCTCTCTGTTAAACTTCTTGTTTTGTTCATGTATGTTTTTCTTTAATTCATTTAATTGTCTTTCTATGTTTTCTTGCAGCTCACTGAAGTGCCTTAAAGCAACAATTTTGATGCCTTTTTCAGGCAAATTGCAGATTTGGGGGGTTAGTTCCTGGAAAATCATTGTGTTCCTTTGGTGGTGCCATGCTTTCTTGGTTCTTCATATCCCCTGAAGTCTTGTATTGCTACTCACTCATTTGCAGTAGTAGTCACCCCTTCCAGTCTTTACTGACGGGTTTCAGGAGAGAAATACATTCTGTCAGTCCTGCTAGGCTTTCTGAGGCTCACTCAGACCTTTTTCTCTGTATATGTCTGCTCTAGACTTCTTGCTCCCTCTTGTGAGGGAATTTTAAGTTTGTGTGCCTTCTTTGGATCCTGCAAAGCCAGGCTACGTGCTGAGAACCCCCTGTTTACTTTCTCTAGTGCTGAATGTTCAAATTTATGTACTTCCTCCCAATCCCACAGAGTCAGGGTGGCTTTCTGTGTGTTCTCACCATCTACAAAACTCACACTTGCCCCCCTCAGAAGTATGCACAGGGGGCCGGTCACATGGGGTGTGTGTGTGTGTGTGTGTGTGTGTGTGTGTGTGTATTACAAAACATGTTGGGAGTGCCTGTGAGTCAAGTGGGAGATCCATAAACAAGGTGTCCAGGCATCTTGAGGCCAAGTTTCCTGATAAGTCCACAAAGCATGTAGTAGAATCTGCATCCCTTTGATGCCCTTCAGGAGGTCTGGCTGCTGTTCTCCCAGCCACTTCCTGCTTCCCAGTCATGGAGCACACCTCAGTATTCTGGATGGGGCCAGAAAGATGTGGGCCTCTTGCTGATATCAATCCTCTATATCCTTATGAACTTTTATGCTCACAAGTTTATTGGACCAAAATAAAATTAAGAACTTCAACTCATGGAAAGACATTAGTAAGAGAGCAAAAAGGCAATCAACAGAGTGGTAGAAAATATTTGCAATGAATATATTTGGCAAAGTCCTCTTATTCAAAATTTAAAATTAATAAGAAAAAGGAATTCAGAGCAATAGGAAAAAGGGGGGGGGGGCTTAGACTCAAACAGGTACTTCAAAAAGAAGCTATTCAAATAGAAAAGAATTAAGGATGTTCAACATCATTAATCAGGGAAATGCAAATTAAAGCCCACAATAAATTAACACTTTGTTTTCACACCTGCTAACACAACATCCACTCTCATCCAATAGTCTCAGGCTCTGGGGCCTCTGTTTGGTTCACCAGGGCAGCAAGGCCCCTCCACTCAAATTCCAGACTGAGGATCCCTCTGCTCTTTTCCTTCAGACACTATTCATCCATTCACTTTCTTTCTCCAAGGACTGTTTTGTAATTTCTCATCTGCTGACAGTTTCTCATCCCTTCTTCCTGTGGATTTTATTAGGGGGTAATTATTTTAATACAGCTATTTTATAAGACATCGAACAAGAAACTCTGTGACTTTTGTTTTGTTTTAATTTTTTAAAAATTTTATTTTATATTGGAGTATAGTTGATTAAAAATGTGGTGTTAGTTTTGGGTGAACAGCAAAGTGACTCAGTTATACATATACATGTATCTATTCTTTTTCAAGTTATTTTCCCATCTAGGTTATTACAGCACACTGAGTAGAGTTCCTTGAGCTATACAGTAGGTCCCTGTTCCTTATCTATTTTAGATATAGCAGTGTGTATATTTCAGTGCCAACTTCCCAGTCTATCCCTCCACTGTGACTTTTTTTTAATCTATTTTTTTCTGGTCTCTTAAATTGCACATGTGTTTATTTTTTCTTTCTTTTTATAAAATGTAAAATTTTATTCTGATTAAAGCATTGGCTTTCATATAAAATGTTCCCATTTGTTAATTCCTACATGATTGAGAATTTCAGCTTTCACTTCTGATGGAGGATTTTATTAGGTTGACTCATATGGATTACCATTTTGTAAGTCAAAATGGTAATATCAGCAATTACATAGGATTCAGCTTAGGTTGGTTGTTTCCAAGCTGTTCAATTTTTTGTGCATTTTTGTTAATTTCTGGTTTACTGGATTCTGTTAGACAATAGCTTAAAAAGGTATTATTTTAGGTATAAAATAAGGTTTGAAAAATCATGTGCAAGCATATAAAAACTTTTTAATAAATGGAACACAGTACTTTGTGTGTGTATTTGTGCACATGCATGTGTGTGAACTGTAGTTATGAGAATTCTTTATATCAGTGTCTGAAAAGTATGATATACTCTACAGATTCCTACCAGTAGAAAACTATTTTTGGCCTGTTGAGTGTTTAAAAAATAAAATTTGAATATCTATAGAGCAAGATGTGGACTCCCCATTTCAGCCACAATCTATACAATTTGTTATTGTCTTATTACTAATCTAATCTACACACTTATACTATCTGCCAAGATCCTGTAAGCACTTGAGTTTTATTCTGTAGTTTATACCTTTTCTCTAGTGATTGTCACTTTTCTGTGTTTTTGTCTTGTTAGATAGTTCTTCCATTATTCTTTCAAGCCACTAAAGCAACTAACCTCTTTTTCTATTCCTGTACAAAATTTTATAATTCAAATATCATGCTTCTTTGGTTTCATAAAGACCTTCTTATGCTCTAATTGCATCCTTTTGAGAGCCTACATTTCATTTTTGTTCAAGCTTTCTTCTGTCTTTTCATTTATTTTGCCTCAGTGGGAACAACCTGTTCTTATTATCCAGCTTAGCCTCTTTCTCTGTTTTTACTGAGTCTTTTAAAAATGGATCTCTTTGCCTTCTCATGAGTTTAGGTTACCTCCACATCCTCATAAAACAGGACGTTGGGGTTTCTTAGGAATGGGCAACCCTTGAGAGACACCACAGTCCCTTCCCTGTGAGGCAGTGGATAAAGTCAGCTGACAATATCAGGACCCTTTACACTGAAGCATGTGATGAAGACTGTGTGGTGTTTTAATCTTAATTAAATACTCTTGGGGAGGAATATCTTCTTCCAACCACATGGAATATTGTGTAGCCCATTAGGGGCAACCGTTTCCTGGGCCACTGGCACCAAGAGGACTGCACAGCCTCCTCCAGGACTTGATTTCACAAGAGAGAAGGCACAGCCCTCTCCTCACCCAACTGATGTCAGGCAAGCAGTGTAATTTCTTGGTCTTCACTCCAGCCTCTGCTACCTCCACAAATAATAAAAGCCAAGTTTTGGTAGCAAAGTGATTTCCTCAAGACTCATTTAATAGGGTTATTTTATTTGTTGAGATGCCCAGCAAGGAGCTGGCAAAAAGAAGGGTGGTGGGTCAGGGACGTGAATCCAAATGATCTCCTTTCCTGATGGCCAACCTTTCTTTTTCGATCAGGTTCACCCATTTCTTTCTAGTCTTCTAAGGTTGAATATCCTCTAGCATTCCCCAGCCTTCTTTCATCTTGTACATTGTCACTGGAGAATCCTGGTACTTCCCATCCCATCATCACTTATACTCTAATGAATCCCCAAACTGTTATCTCTAATTCCAATCTCCTTTCTAAACTCTAGCCCCATATTTCTAACTACACTTTAGGAATCTTCTCCTAGAGGTGAATTCATCAATTTTCCCATTTCTATGACTGTCATCAATAATGGACTCCCTTGTTCTTTATCAGGCATTATTATAAGATATTCCTAATGGGAATCTTTCTCTCCAGATTTTCTGTTTATAGCACATTCATCAACCTGCTATTTGTTTTCAAATTGTCCCATTCCCAGAATTTTCCTTCAAAAATAGAGTAGGATTCCTATTGTAAAACTTAACCCTTCAACGGCTATATTTCCATAGCATAGAGCATCTGGTCTTAGAAATCCATCCCTAATCTACATTTAACGGTTCATCTCCAGTCACTCCTCTAACACAGACATCTCATGCACTAGCTATGCCATGATATTCACCCTTCTCCCAAACATACAATGTACTTTTACACCCTCATGCACAGGCTCTTGTATCTGCATTTACTTACCCATTATGCTCTTCTATCCTTTTCTACTTATTCTCCATATTCTTTAAGACTGAGCTCCAATACCACAGCTTCTTTGAAATCTTCTCTGATTTTGCTGAAAATTACCCCTTCTTCTGTCATCTCAAAGCATTTTGAGATAGTATATTGTGTACCAGAGTTGTTTTAATGTATTTGTTTCTTTGGACAAATCATAAGTTCTGGGAAAGCTAGATTTCATCTTTTATCACTAATGTAGTGAGTTATTAAATAAATGGTTTGTTCAATGAATTAAGACAACACTATTCTGAATGTTTGGACTTCTCTGATTATGTGGGGAGAGAAACGAATTAGTTTAATCAAAATAGGGAAATATTGACTGACATAATCAAATCAAGAAAAGATGAAAGAGTTTATTCCTTCCTTCCTCTTTCCTCTGTGTGGGAATTTTCTCAAGTTGGCTATCCTCATGGGCCTGGTATCTTACCACAAACATCACTACAATCATAGTCTCATGTCATAAAGAAAATGGAGTCATTTTCCTCTAGCTCTCATTAGAAAATACAAGTGGAGAACTCCAAGTGACCCAGTTTTGATACATACACAAACCAGAGACCAGAGGGCAGGGGACTGTGATTAGCCTCTTCCAACAAAATCACAGGGATAGAAGGTGAAAGAAACAGTTCCTCCAAATAGCCTGCACTTCTAGCATGAGAAAGAATAGAGGTTCCCTTCCATTACACTTCATTATGTGTAGATATCAAATACCCAGTAATTGGTCCAAAAAGTGAGTATTAGCCCTTCTCAACAACACTAATTTTATATGTGCTTGAGTTTTCTGTAGCCTAAGGATTTTCCTCTTTTGAAATACGAAAAAATTTTATTTACATTTTTTGCCTCCTGAATAGACTAACTCTAGAGGCAGAGAACAAAAAATACTTTGTTTTGCTATTACTTCATTGCTATGGTGAAGAGAGGTGGATATTTTACGAACATAAACTTTTTTTCTCAACTCTTCTTAAAAGAACATTGCTAAGGCTATTAAAAATTAGTCCCTATGGACTTCCCTGGTGGTGCGGTGGTTGAGAGTCCGCCTGCTGATGCAGGGGACGCGGGTTCGTGCCCCGGTCTGGGAGGATCCCACATGCCGCGGAGTGGCTGGGCCCGTGGGCCATGGCCGCTGAGCCTGCGCGTCCGGAGCCTGTGCTCCGCAATGGGAGAGGCCACAGCGGTGAGAGGTCCGCGTACCGCAAAAAAAAAAAAAAAAAAATTAGTCTCTATGGAGAAATAACCAGTTTCTTAGTGTAACAGAACTTTAGAGGTATGTTAATGTCTGAGATGTCAATTAAATAAACAAGCAAAAATCAAGATTCCTGATTGAACGTACATGCATTATTGATTACACCTGCATCTGTTTTTTAATCAAATATTCTAAGAGAATCACAGAGCACTTCAAATACTGATTGGCTCATAATTAATGCTTCTGCATGTAGCATCAAATATAACCTGAATTTTTAAATGTACAAATTATGTATTTGAAATTTCAAAGTACTCATAGCTAGCTAAATATTATCTTTTCTACCAAAGATTGGAAGAGAGAATCTAAAAAATTAACTTTTGTTTTACTTTGGAATGCATGTGCTTAGTTTGGAAAAAGAGTTACCTCCTAAATTTTCTTGGTTAAGAAAATATTAAATTTTGCCTTGTATTACCTGAGTGTGCAGAGTCTGGAGAATCATGCATCTTTCTTGCATTGATTAAGTGTCTATGTAATAGAATTGCATTTGGCTTCATGAAGCAGAAAAACAACTATAAGGGTTTAATCAAGAATGTGTGTGTATTTGAATTTTCCAAGCAACAAGAAATATGGAAGAAAGACTGATTAGGGCTTACTCCAAGGTGCTGAGACCCAGGTTTCTATTCCCACTTTTAGCATGCAGCTTTTGTGTGCATGATTCCAGAATAACCTACTTAACCTTCAGGAAGAAGAGGTAGTGATAAAAATAAAGGCATGGGCTTCCCTGGTGGCACAGTGGTTGAGAGTCCATCTGCTGATGCAGGGGACACGGGTCCATGCCCCGGTCCGGGAAGATCCTACATGCTGTGGAGCGGCTGGGCCCATGAGCCATGGCTGCTGAGCGTGTGTGTCCAGAGCCTGTGCTCCGCAATGGGAGCCACAACAGTGGCTCCCGTGGTTCTCAGAGGCCACAACAGTGAGAAGTCCACGTATGGCAAAAAAAAAAATAAGGTATGACACCTATCTCAAAGATGTAAAACTTTCTAGAAATCCTCAACAGATGTCTGCTTATATTTCATTAGCTAAACTTTTTTAACATACCTCCCATTAGCTGCAAAGATGGCTTTAAAATACCATTTTAGCCTGGGCACATACAGTCAGGGTTCTTTTAATTTTAAGAAAAAGGAGGGGGGGTGTCCAAGATGGTGGAGGATTAGGAGGATGTGGAGTTCATCTCTCTCCACAGATGCATCAGGAATACATCTACAGATGCAACAATTCTCACAGAGCACCAGCTAAACACCAGCAGAAGACCTTGGACACTGGAAAGGACTATAAAAATCCCCACTAAACTGGGTAGGATGAAATAAAGAAGGGAGAAAGAGGAGGAGAGGAAACGTGACAGGACCTGCACCCCAGGGGAGGGAGGAGCTGAAGCAGAGGAGAGATTCCTGCATCCAGGGAAGCCCCTTCACCAAAGAGGAAATCAGTTGGGACAGAAGGGAAACATCTGAGGCTGTTGGAGGAGCGTGAAGCGATCGATCTGTGGCAGACTGGACAGAGTGAAAACTACACAGATGGTCTGAACTGTGTCCCTACATGCCCTAGACGGGGACATGTATCCACCGGTGTGCATGGGGGCTGGGAGCTAGAGTGTGGGGATTAGAGAGCAAACCCATGGTGAGGACTGCTGTTGGCTGCAGGGAGATGGCCTGAGGGCACAGCAGGGAGGAAATCCACAACAGGGAATGCTTATGGAGGAAAACCAGACTACCGTGGAAGCAGGGCACTACTGCTGAGTCACACCCAGGGAGTGGAGCCACCATTGTAGCCTCTCTCTTCCCTCAGGTGGATGCCTGCCTCTGGACACTAGAAAAGATTCCCACTAGGGCCATATCTCTCTTTTTTTTTTTTTTTTCGGTATGCGGGCCTCTCACTGTTGTGGCCTCTCCCGTTGCAGAGTACAGGCTTTGGACGCGCAGTCTCAGCGGCCATGGCTCACGGGTCCAGCCGCTCCATGGCATGTGGGATCCTCCGGGACCGGGGCATGAACCTGTGTCCCCTGCATTGGTAGGCAGACCCTCAACCACTGCACCACCAGGGAAGCCCAGGGCCATATCTCTTGAACCCATGGTCACTGGCTTCCCTGCACACCTGGTGCTGCTGGGAGTCCCACAATCCAAGTAGCCGTGCCACCTCTGCACCCTGTCCTTACGGGGACAGACTCAAGCACTCCAGGGCAGCCTCAGGAGCAGACTCCTGTGGGTGACACACACACAGAGGTGGGGATAAAACCACAGATGAGCCCCAGGGACAGGGTGACTAAGGAAGAGGATCAAAAATCTTTCCATCAGTTGCACAAGCTGCAGACTAAATCCCAATGATCAGCTAGGTAGACCCTGTGTCTATAGAATATTTGAATGGACAATGAGTATTCCCACAAATGAAAACAGTCTAGCTCTGGCAGCTGTGGACTCTGAGGACAATCACATACAGGAGTGGGGCTAGATCAGAGTCTAAGCTGTCCCCACCAGGCACGCAGGGAGTCCAGAGACCAGGCTAGAGGCATTGGAGGGCTTCCTGGGGAGGCAGAGGTGGGCCACGGGTCACAGCAGGGGCAAGGACACTGACAGCTGAACCCCAGGAAAACATTATTATTACTATTATTTGTATAATGTTTTGATTCACTCTGTTGTTGGGTTTATTTATTTTTTTTCTTTATTGTTGTTGTTGCTGTTTTCTTTTTTCTTTTTGCAGTACATGGGCCTCTCACTGTTGTGGCCTCTCCCATTGCGAAGCACAGGCTCCAGATGCACTGGCCCAGCTGCCATGACTCACGGGCCTAGCCGCTCCGCGGCATGTGGAATCTTCCTGGACTGGGGCACAAACCCATGTCCCCTGCATTGGAAGGCAGACTCTCAACCACTGCACCACCAGGGAATCCCTGCTGTTTTCTTTTTTAAGTTTTGTTTTATTTAGTCTTTTGGGATTTTTTTGACATAATTTTTATCTTTCCATATTTCTATTTTTACTTTGCTTTTCTGTTGTTCTGTGTGTTTTTTTTTTCTTTTTTCCCTTTTAATCCTTTTTGTCTGTTTTATTTTCTTTGCTTTATGAACTTCATTTGGCACTCTGCTTTGGTTTGGTTTTTGTTTTGTGTTTTTGTTACTTGATTTTTGATTTCGTTTTTAGATTCTTATTTTGTCTGGTTGTTTTCTTATTTTTTGTTTCCTTTAGTTCTGTTTTTGTTTCTTTTGTGCGTGTATGTTTCTTTGTTTTTGTTCTTGTTGCTTTCATTTTGCTTTTACCATTTGTCTGTCTAGGGTTATGTTTTTCTTGCTTTTTTTTTTTTCTTTAATCGTCTTTATTGCCATATTGAGCAGCATGCGTTATCTTGGTTCCCCAACCATAAGTTGGGCCTGAGTCTCTGGGGTGGGAGCACTGAGTCCAGGATGCTGGACCACCAGAGAATTCCCAGCCTCAAGGAATATTAATCAGTGAGAGCTCTCATGGATGCCTCCAGCCGAATCCAAGACCCAGCTCCACCCAACTGCCTTCAGCCCCCAGCGCTAGATGCTTCATGCCAAACAACAAGCAAGAGAGGAACACAAACCCACCCATCAGTGGACAGGCTGCTTAAAGACGTACTAAGCTCACAGACACACCAAAATATACCACCTGACATGGCCCGGCCCATCAGAGGGAAAAGAGTCAGCTCCACCCACCGGAATGCAGGCACCAGTCCCTCCCACCAGGAAGCCTACACAAGCAACTATACCAGCCTCACCCACTGGGGGCAGACACCAGAAGCAAGAGGAATTACGACCTTGCAGCCAGTGGAAAGGAGAACTCAAATACAATAAGTTAGACAAAATGAGAAGACAGGAAAATATCTTACAGATGAAGGAGCAGGGTAAAAACCCATAAGACCAAATAAATGAAGAGGAAATAGACAATATACCTGAAAAAGAATTCAGAGTAATGATACTGAAGATGATCCAATAGCTCAGAAATAGAATGGAAGCATGGATTGAGAAAATGCAAGAAATGTTTAACAAGGACCTAGGAGAAATAAAGAACAAACAATCAGTGATGAACAACACAAAAACTGAAATTAAAAATACACTAAAAGGAATCAATAGCAGAATAAGTGAGGCAGAAGAATGGATAACTAACCTGGAAGATAGAATGGTGGAAATAACTGCCACAGAGCAGAATAAAACAAAAGGAATGAAAAGAAAAGAGGACAGTTTCAGAGACCTCCAGGACAACATTAAGTATACCAATATTTACATTATAGGGATCCCAGAAGAGGAAGAGAAAGAGAAAGGGTCTGAGAAAACATTTGAAGAGATTAGAGTCGAAAACCTCCCTAACATGGGAAAGGAAATAATCAAGTCCAGGAAGCAGAGAGAGTCCCATACAGGATAGACCCAAGGAGAAACATGCCGAAATATACATTAATTAAATGAACAAAAATTAAATGCAAAGAAAAAATATTAAAAGCAGCAAGGGAAAAGCAACAAATATAATACAAGGGAATCTCCATAAGGATAATAGCTGACTTTTCAGCAGAAACTCTTCAGGGCAGAAGGGAGTGTCAGGATATATTTAAAGTGATGAAAGAGAAAAACCTACAACCAAGATTAGTCTACCCAGCAAGGATCTCATTCAGATTTGACAGAGAAATCAAAAGCTTTACGGATAAGCAAAAGTTACGAGAATTCAGCAACACCAAACCAGCTCTACAAAAAATATTAAAGGAACTTCTCTAGGAAGGAAACACAAGATAAGGAAAAGACCTACAAAAACAAACACAAAACAATTAAGAATTTGATAATAGGAAGACACATATTGATAATTACCTTAAATGTAAATGGATTAAGTGCTCCAACCAAAAGACACAGACTAGCTGAATGGATACAAAAACAAAATCCGTATATATGCTGCTTACAAGACACCCAGGGACACATACAGAGTGAAAGAGAGGGGATGGAAAACAGATATTCCATGTAAATGGAAATCAAAAGAAAGCTGGAGTAGCAATACTCATATCAGAAAAAATAGACTTTAAAATAAAGACTATTACAAGAAACAAGGAAGGGCACTACATAATGATTAAGGGACCAATCCAAGAGGAAGACATAACAATTGTAAACATTTATGCACCCAACATAGGAGCACCTCAATACATAAGGCAAATGCTAATGGCAATAAAATGGAAAATTGACAATAACACAATAATAGTGGGGGACTTTAACATCCCACTTACATCATTGGACTGATCATACAGACAGAAAATTAATAAGGAAACACTAGGCTTAAATGACACATTAGACCTGATGGACTTAATTGATATCTTCAGGACATTCCATCCAAAAGCAGCAGAATACACTTTCTTCTCAAGTGCACATGGAACATTCTCCAGGACAGATCACCTCCTGGGTCACAAATCAAGCCTCAGTAAATTTAAGACAATTGAAATCATATCAAGCATCTTTTCCGACAACAACACTATGAGATTAGATAACAACTACAGGAAAAAAAAAACTAAAAATTATTAACACATGGAGACTAAACAATATGCTACTACATAACCAAGAGATCACTGAAGAAATCAAAGAGGAAATCAAAAAATACCTAGAAACAAATGACAATGAAAACATAACAACCCAAAACCTATGGGATGCATCAAAAGGAGTTCTAAGAGGGAAGTATACAGCAATAAAATCCTTCCTTAAGAAACAAGAAAAATCTCAAATAAACAACCTAACCTTACATCTAAGCAACTGGAGAAAGAAGAAGAAGAACAAAAAACAAAAAAAAAAAAAAACAAAGGTAATAGAAGAAAAGGTAAAGATCAGAGCAGAAATAAATGAAAAAGAAATGAAAACAACAATAACAAATATCAATAAAACTAAAAGCTGGTTCCTTGAGCAGGTAAGCAAATTGATAAACCATTAGCCAGACTCATCAAAAGAAAAAAGCAAGAGGACTCAAATCAATAAAATTAGAAATGAAAAAAAAGAGAAGATACAACTCACACTGAAAAAGTACAGAGGATAAGGAGACAACTACAAGCAATTGTATGCCAATAAAATGGACAACCTGGAAGAAATGGACAAATTCTTAAAGAGTACAACCTTCCAAGACTGAACCAGGAAGAAATAGAAAATATGAACAGATCAATCACAAGCACTGAAATTAAAACTGTGATTAAACATCTTCCAACAAACAAAAGCCCAGGGCCAGATGGCTTCACAGGTGACTTCTATCTAATATTTAGAGAAGAGGTAATACCTATACTTTTCAAACTCTTCCAAAAATTGCAGAGAGATAAACACGCTCAAACTCATTCTATGAGGCCACCATCACCCTGATAACAAAACCTGACAAAAAAAGAAAATTACAAACCAATATCACTGATGAACATAGATGCAAAAACCCTCAACAAAATACTAGCAAACTGACTCCAACAACACATTAAAAGGATCACACATAATGATCAAGTGGGATTTATCCCAAGGATGCAAGGATTCTTCAATATATGCAAATCAATCAACGTGATACACCATGTTAACAAATTGAAGAATAAAAATATGATCATCTCAATAGATGCAGAAAAAGCTTTTGACAAAATTCAATACGGATTTATGATAAAAGCTCTCCAGAAAGTGGGCATAGAGGGAACCTACCTCAACATAATAAAGGTCACATATGACAAATCCACAGCAAACATTATTCTCAATGGTGAAAAACTGAAAGCATTTCCTCTAAGATCAGGAACAAGACAAGGGTGTCCACTCTCACCACTATTATTTGACATAGATTTGGAAGTCCTAGCCATGGCAATCAGAGAAGAAAAAGAAATAAAAGAACAAAACTGGAAAAGAAGAAGTAAAATTGTCACTGCTTGCAGATGACATGATACTATACATAGAAAATCCTAAAGATGCCACCAGAAAACTACTAGAGCTAATCAATGAATTTAGTAAAATCACAGGATACAAAATTAATACACAGAAATATCTTGCATTCCTATACACTAACAACAAAAAGTCAGAAAGAGAAATTAAGGAAACAATCCCATTCACCACTGCAACAAAAAGAACAAAATGCCTAGGAATAAACCTACCTAACAGGCAAAAACCTGTATGCAGAGAACTATAAGACACTGATGAAAGAAATCAAAATGACACAAACAGATGGAAAGATATACCATGTTCTTGGATTGGAAGAATCAACATTGTGAAAACGACCATACTACTGAAAGCAATCTACAGATTCAATGCAATCCCTATCAAATTACCAGTAACACTTTTTACAGAACTAGAAAAAAAATTTTACAATTTGTATGGAAACACAAAAGACCCAGAATAGCCAATGCAATCTTGAGGAAGAAAAATGGAGCTGGAGTAATCAGGCTACCCAACTTCAGACTATATTACAAAGCTGCAGTAATCAAGACAGTATGGTACTGGCACAAAAACAGACATATAGATAAACAGAACAGCGTAGAAAGCCCAGAGATAAACCCATGCACCTACGATCACCTTATCTTTGACAAAGGAGGCAAGAATATACAATTGAGAAATGACAGCCTCTTCAGTAAGTGGTGCTGGGAAAATTGGACAGCTACATGTAAATGAATGAAATTAGAACACTTCCTAACACCATACACAAAAATAAACTCAAAATGGATTAAAGACCTAAATGTAAGGCCAGACAGTGTAAAACTCTCAGAGGAAAACATAGGCAGAACACTCTATGACATAAATCACAGCAAGATCCTTTTTGACCCACCTCCTGGATTAATGGAAATAAAAACCAAAATAAACAAATGAGACCTAATTAAACTTAAAAGCTTTTGCACAGCAAAGGAAGCCATAAACAAGATGAAAAGACAACCCTCAGAATGGGAGAAAATATTTGCAAGCAAAGCAACTGACAAAGGATTAATCTCTAAAATATACAAGCAGCTCATGCAGCTTAATATCAAAAAAAAAACCCAATCCAAAAATGGGCAGAAGACCTAAATAGACATTTCTCGAAAGAAGACATACAGATGGCCAACAAACACATGAAAAGATGCTTAACATCACTTATTATTAGAGAAATTCAAATCAAAACGACAATGAGGTATCATCTCACACCAAGCAGAATGACCATCATCAAAAAATCTACAAACAGGGGCTTCCCTTGTGGCGCAGTGGTTGAGAGTCCGCCTGCCGATGCAGGGGACACGGGTTCATGCCCCGGTCTGGAAAGATCCCATGTGCCATGGAGCAGCTAGGCCCGTGAGCCGTGGCTGCTGAGCCTGCGCATCCAGAGCCTGTGCTCCACAATGGAAGAGGCCACAACAGTGAGAGGCCTGCGTACCGCAAAAAAATAAAAAATAAAAAAATCTACAAACGATAAGAGCTGGAGAGGGTATGGAGAAAAGGGAATCGTTTTGCACTGTTGGTGGGAATGTAAATTGATACAGCCACTGTGGAGAACATTATGGAGGTTCCTTAAAAAAACTAAAAATAGAACTACCATATGACCCAACAACCCCACTCCTGGGCATATACCCTGAGAAAACCATAATTCAAAAGGACACATGTACTTCAGTGTTCATTGCAACACTATTTACAATAGCCAGGACATGGAAACGACCTAAATGTCCAATGACAGATGAATGGATAAAGAAGATGTGGTACATATTTATAATGGAATATTACTCAGCCATAAAAATGAATGAAATTCAGTTATTTGTAGAGATGTGAATGGACCTTGAGTCTGTCATACAGAGTGAAGTAAGCCAGAAAGTTAAAAACAAATATCATATGTTAATGCACATATATGGAATCTAGAAAAATGGTACAAAAAAAACTATTTGCAGGGCAGGAAGAGAGAGTAGACATAGAGAATTGACATGTGGACCCAGGGTGGGAAGGGGAGGGTGGGAGGAATTGGGAGATTAGGATTAATATATGTACACTTCCATGTGTATAATTGATAGCTAGCGTGACATGCTATAAAGCACAGGAAGCTCAGGTTGGTGCTCTGTGACAACCTGGAGGGGTGCGATGGAGGGTGGGAGGGAGGCTCAAGAGGGAGGGGATATATGTATGCATACAGTTGATTCACTTCATTGTACAGCAGTAAATAACACAACAGTGTAAAGCAATTATACTCCAATAAAAAAGAAAAAAAGAAAAAGGAAGGGCAGTGAGAGTGAATAATGACAAAACTCTCAGTGTCCAAACAGGCTACTATGGGTTAGTGATTGTGTTAATTACCAGACAAAGGGAATTGAAGGAAAATATTAAAACCTACCAAAACTTTGTGGTTATTATCATTTTTCAAGAAATCCACAGGGGTCATATTTCTCTAATAGAGGTAAAAAATATGATCAAGTACAACTCAGTCAAAATTTTGTTTCTGTCAGAAGTAGTCAGACACACATGTATCTTCAAGAAACCTACAGTGAATATGAGTTTGACTCCATCTCTTTCCATTGATCTGGGCAATTTCCTTAACTTCCCATTGTCTGTCTCCTTATCTGTAAAATGAGAATGATACCTGCCCATTGTATTGTAGAAGTAAAGTAAGTGATATATGTAAAGCACCTAACTTGGTAGCAATAATTATTGAGTATTAGACAACCATAATTAGTTGAAAAGAGCTAACCTTGCACCTCAGAGTTAGCATCTTGGAGATATGTATTGGTGTCACAATATCACAAGAACCTAGTTTCTTACCACTATGTGTACCAGTGACAGCCCAATTACTTTATCAAATTTAACCTACTTGAGAGGGATTCCCAAAATACCAACAGAGGCAATACTGTGCACTTTTTAAAGCTGATATTGGTGGAAATGTTAATAAATGCATTTCCCTGCTGAGATGTGGAATCTTTTGATTCCCTCAGCAGCTTGAAAGATTTTCCAAATCTCCTTTAACATGTAACAAAATTCTTGACAAAAGAACTTTATAGTAAAGAAAGTTAACTAATTATGTAATTATTCACTTTACTATCAGCATTTTAATTGTTTTCTTAACAAAGTCTCAACCAAACCCTCGACAAATTCACATCATACAACTCTCAATGAATCTGACTTTTTTTCTTGTAATGTTACAATTTAATTTTTTTTACCCCTTTATTTTGCTAAGCATTTAAAATTTTCATATTGTCTATGTTCCTTATATATGGGTGTTCAAATTCAAAGATGCTTCTTTCCTGGTCAGGTCATTCTGTCAGTTTTATACTAAAATCCAGTCTCATATTGCCTATCCAAGGATGTACAATGTATTTTCTCTTTTGAAACATTTTAGGATTCATTTCTTAAAATATAATTATTATAGTAGAAATTTTAAATATAATGAATGCATTTATTTGCATAATTGTTTTCTTACTGAGTATAAGTTTGATTTAAAAATCAAGGCTATATTTTTCATTGTTTTATTTTTATCAAAACATAAGTACAAAATAATATAAAATACATAAAGACATAAATAATAGTGATACAATGATCACCTGAGTATCCACTATCGATTTTAAGGAAATAAAGAAACAGCATTAACTTCAAAGTCATTACCATTAACTTTTGTGTCGCATCCTGATTCCATTTGAATCCCATTCTCTCTCAGACGGAATAATCATCATGAAATTCTGTGTCTACTATTTCCTTCGTTTTCTTTATACTTGTATGTATTTGTTCCTAGTTATTTACTTGTACTGTATAATGTGTAATATGTGTATTGTATTATTCAAATACAAATAAATCCCTGTAATATGTTTAGTTTGTATATAGCCTTCTGCAACTTGTCCCTTTGCTCTGCACTATGCACTTCATCTATGCTGTTGCAAGTGGCTATAATTCATTCATTTCAAATGGGATAAAGTATTCCATTGTCTGACATTTTTACCTTTGTTGGACATTTGTTTTATTTCCTGTGTATTTTGCTTTTATAAATAGTGCTTCCATGAACATTTTTTTGTATATGTGCCTGATGCACGTGCAAAGGAATTTCTCTATGATAGAGCTTTTCAAGAGTCATGCCATTTAGATTATAAATTGTGCTACAAAATATTGGTTGACTTCATTCTGAGGTTCCCTAGGGAAATCTAGGTTGGCTGGCACCCCGGGCAGGTTTCTTCAAACACTAGCTTCCTCCCTCTCATTCTCCTTAGATGGTGACCAGAGCCCTCAGATGCTCTGTGTTTCATCACAATGTCCTCTGTCACCTGGATACTGACTGTAAAAGCTGACTGCAGAGTGAGTCATTGTCCTATAGATAATGGGCCCTGGAAGTTGTTTGGAGTTCAGTTCCAAGTGGCCAAGGAGAACAGCTTTCAGATTAGATGAGACTGGTTAAGATTTGGGAGTCAGGGATTCCAGATGGTGTCCTTGAGTCCCCGTCTTCAAATATATCAGATAATCCTGTTCTTTTATGGCTGATGGGCCCTTTTACTGACAAAAAGGCTTGTTACAATTGGCTTTCTGAAATTGGGGCTTCTGCATTATTTTGAAATAGTTGATGTATTAGTAAGAGTTCTCTAGAAAAACAGAACTAATACTATATATATATATATATAATTTACTGTAAGGAATTATCTTACACAATTCCTTGGAGGCTGAGAAGTTTCAAGATCTGCAGTCAGCAACCAGGAGACCCAGGAGAGCTGGTGGTGTAGTCTCAGTTCAATTTGAAGGCCTGAGAACCAGGAGAATTATTGTGCAAGTTCCAGGCTAAAAGCTGGTACACTCAAGACCCAAGAAGAGATGATGTTTCAGGTCAAGTCTGAAGGGCAGGAAAAGACTGATGTCCCAGCTCAAAGCAGTCAGGTAAGTGGAATTCTCTCTTACTCAGGGAAGAGTCAGCCTTTTTGTTCTATTCAGGCCTTCAGCTAATTGAATGGGGCCCAATCAAGTTACGAAGGGCAATCTGCTTTCCTCAGTCTCAGATTCAAATGTTAATCTCATCCAAAAAACATCATCACAGACAATCCCATAATAATGTTTGACCTACTATCTGGGTACCTTATGACCCGGCCAAGTGAACACACAAAATTAGTCACTACAGTTGATATGAAAAAGATCAACCAAATTAAAATTATGTTCACATTATTGCCAGAATGTGCAACTTTGCCACTGGGACAAAAGGAAGTTGCGTTTTTTACTGTAAACATTGTTTCAACTGGTGTACATGTTTATTGGTTTGAGAAGCTAATTTTAACTTGTATTACATATCGGCATGAACAAAGTTCTTTGTTGATGCTGATTTTTGACAATGTGAAGAATTCATTATGCAAGAGGCAGGATCAAGAATTGCACAGAGCAACTGCAAGTATAGGGTCGATAAAGTTACGTTCATGGAAATGAATTCAAAGTTGCCATAAATATTCTGAAAACACATGATTTGGAAGTTTTAGATAAATTTAATAATAAATTTATTTGAAAATATTTTTTATTTTACTTTAAAAATATTGATTATATCCAAAAATGAGAATCTAATAAACTTTTACAAATCAAAATCTCATTATAAATGCTCTCAGGATCTCTAAACTTTACATTACTATAGGCCAAATGTATATTTTCATTGTAAATGTGTCATAATTTGAAACATGTTGGGAAGAAATGCTCTGAGTGTATATTTAGGAATAGAAAATCTACTTTAGATGGCATGAGCATAATCTTTAATAGAAAATGGCTAATTATTTTCCAATTTACACCCCAAGTGGCAAAGCACAAGTGTTCTTGTTCCTAATCTTTGCCAACACTTGACATTATCATAGTTTTTAATATTGGTAATCATGTAGGTATGCTTTTTAGTTTGTATTTCTTTAGTTACCAAGGAGTTTAATAATCTTCCATGTTTATCTACCACAGCTGCTTCTTGTATGTAGTATCCAACCAAATATTTTGCCCACTTTAATTAGTTATCTTTTTCTTATTGATTTATAGGAGTTCTTTGTTTATCCCAGATAACAATCCTCGTAAATTATTTGCATTGTAACCCTCTTGTCCCAGTATGTTGGTTGACTTATTCTCTTTCGGGTGTTTTAATGAGCAAAAGTTTTAAAATTTTAATTTATCAATCATTTTCATTTTGGTTTATATCTTGCTTAAGATATTTTTCCTGTAGTGAATTATTATTCTCCTATATGCCTTCTAAAAGTTTTATAGTTTGCCTTTCCCATTTAGGTTTTAGTCCATCTTTAACTTATTTTGGAGAAGTAGGTGGGGATCAATTTACTTTTTTATCTGATATAAATATTTTCATCACTGATCTGTAGCATAGTTCTGTCATAAACCAAGTTTCTATACATTTACAGCACTGTTTTGAGACTCCCCAGTCTGTTTTACAACTTTCTGTATCTCTGCACACAACATTTCAGTCCTCATTAACATAGTATTACAAATTCTAAGTATGTTAGGCTTTTTATTTCAAACTCATTGAATCTGTAGGAAGGACTGAGATCTTTCAGCATTGGTTTTGAATGTGTGAAGGTGTTGTACCTCTCCATTATTGGACTTCTTCGATGTCTCTTAGTCAAGTTTTCTTCATGAAAGTCTTGAAAAAATTTTTTATTCATTCCTAGTTTATATTTTCAAGGTAATGTAAATAGTATGCTTTTATGATTATATTTTCTACCTGTGTGTTGTTAAGGTAGAAAAAATCAGTTACTTTTGGTAGAACATATTCAGCAAACTTGTTATACTCTCCCATAGATGCTGAAAATTCTGTATTTTCTTTGGGGTATTTTTTTATGGAAAATCATTTCATTCAAAATAATGAGTGTTATGATTATTTCCTCCCAAACTATATGTTTTTTGTTTCAATTACTGCTAGTATAGAGATGGCCAGAATCTCTGATTTCATTTTGTATTTTTTTTTTCTGCTTACCCTCCTTCATGATGCCTTGTTTCCTGGTGTGTGTGTGTGTGTGTGTGTGTGTGTGTGTGAAAGAGAGAGAGAGAGAGAGAGAGAGAGAGAGAGAGAGAAAGAGGGACTTGTGATGATAAAGTTATATTTTGGGGAAACTTATTATGTAAAACACTTGGAGTCCTATGTGAAGATGAGTTACTTGTGGAAGTAAAGGTCTGTATTTGTTCCTACCATGCACCTGGGGTTACTACAGAATTTTTTCTAGTATTATTATTTTTTTAATTTATTGAAGTAGAGTTGATTTACAATGTCGTTTTAGTTTCAGGTGGACAGCAAAGTGATTCAGTTATATATACATATATATTTTTTCAGATTATTTTCCAATATATGTTATTACAAGATATTGAATATAGTTCCCAGTGGTATACAGTAAATCCTTGTTCTTTATCTATTTTACACACAGTGGTGTGTATCTATTACACCATACTCCTAATGTATCCCTTCCTCCCTCAGGTTTTTAATTTGAGATATTTTCAATACACCAAGCTAAGATGAATTTGGACTACAAACCTGCCTGAGGACCATTTAATGAATATTCTAAATTTTTGTGCACTTCCTCTCATGATAGACAATTTTCCTGGTGGCCCCCCAGAGTGGGCTGTTTCATTCTATTTCACTCTAACTTGCAGAGACTAGCCCTGTTCCACGGAGGGATCCCAGCTTTTTGGGAAAAGTTTCTTACTAGACCTGACATCTCCGGCAGCTGGGCACTGTCTTTTCTCCCTGAAGCCCCTAAGTTCAACACCGTCCTCAAGAAAACACCAATATCTTGGATGTCTATTTTCATTTAGCTTTGCCCTTTCTGTGTTTACTAAATTTCCAACTCATTGATACATTAGAGATATTTTTAAATACCCTGCATTTTTAGGTGTCTTTTTTCATGGGGGGACTGAGGATTTGTCAGGCAGGTGGCCAGAAGCAGAAGGATAAATATTCTCAGTGCCATTCTGATTTCCGCTTTCTCACACATATTTACTTCAGTTTTAAAATAACAGTCCTGGTCTCTAGGAGAAATTCTTCTGTACTTCAAGCACATAAATTAACAGAATTTGCTGCTCTTGTCAGAACAATGAGTTAAGTTAAAGAAGCTGTGGTGGTAGCAGAAGTCTGAGACGGCCTCCATGGTCCCCAACCCTTAATGTCCACACTATGTATTATCCTCTTTCCTTGGGTGAGGACAGGAGTATGAATACAATGCATTTCACTCCCACGATTAGATCACACCATACAGCAAAGACCAGGAGACTTTTGCAGCTGTAAAAGAATTTGAGTTAATCAAAATGGAGATCATCCTGGATGGGCTTGAGCTAATCAGGTGATCCCTTAAAAGGGAGAAGGTCCTTCTTGAAACAAGTAATTCAGAGCATGAATTACTGCCCTGTTTGTCTCAGAAGAGCAAACTGCCACAGAGCAAAGAGAGTAACATGGCAAGGACCTGAGAGCACCCTCTGGGTATGGAGAGTAATCCCTGGTACCCATTTACAGTAAAGCCAATCTTCTGACACCAGGCTGTGGTGAAGGAAAGTACAGCATTTATTGCAGGGCACCAAGCAAAGAGAACAGGCAGCTCAAGTTCAAAAGACCCAAATTCCCCAAGGGCTTTCAGGAAAGGGGTTTTAAAGGCAGAGTGAGGGAGGGGCTGCAGGGTGTGTGATCTGCTTGTGCTCAATTCTCAAATTGATTGGCATCAAGGTGAAATTTCCAGCATCATCCACCTTCTGGTTTCAACTGGTCTGAGGCTTACATGCTTGTGGTCAGCAGTTTTCATCTGGTGGGTCTCTGCTTCCTATAAAAAACAACTCAGGAATCCTGTGTGTCAGACCTTTATCTACATCTTTCAGGGAACTGGGAATTTGGTGATTCTGCTATGCAGCAGATTTATAGCCTAAATTGTTACAAGTTGCTGGCCCAACAGCTATTATTTGGAGCCAGTCTTTTGAGACTCAGGGGAGGCCTAAGAGACTTAAGCCAAGCCTCTTGCTACAAAAGACAGGGACATGTGGGCTTGTATATGGTTTCAGTAGCCAGCCAGTAAGACAGTGGGATCTCAGTCATACAACAACAGGAAACGAATTCTGCCAGAGCCTGAGGAAGCCTGTAGGTGGAACTTTGCCTAATCAAATCTCCAAAATGAGGATGAAGCCAGTTGATACCTTGACATAGTCTCAGGGGACACTAAGCAGCGGACCAGCAGAAATGCATAGAAACAGTGACGTAATACAATTGTATTGTTACAAGCTGCTAAGTGTGTGGTGATCTGTTAAATAGCATTAGAGACCTAAAACAGTGGCCATCACATCTAATGCAAGTCATGTCAATATTCACCACGTTTTTATTGTCCTCTCACATAAATATTCCTTGGCACTAATATTAAAATCATAGAACAAAATCTTTCCAGGTTCACTTTTTCATCAGAAGAATAGGGTTGATTTGGGGGAAAAACAGCATTCCATTTTGTAAATTTAGACAAAGTCTTCAGGTTAGCACAATATCTTAGAGAAAGCTTATTTTGCTTTATTTCCAGGGCATTCTTAGCATTTAAAAATATGGAACACATGTTATATAGAAAACAGTATAGTTTTAAAAGAAAAATAATACAAAAATTAAGAGAAATTATTTTTAAAGCCTATAAAAATTAACTAAGGTAAAATTATGATGATTCTGGTTTATAGCATCACTGTGTCTTAGGGGCACAGTCAAGGCAACACCATAGTGACTCATTCAGTACAATAAAGAAGCACCCAGTTTCCTCCTTATAAAATACCATTATTTTATTTTCATTTTTTAAAATCTTATTGAAGTATAGTTGATTTACAATGTTGTGTTAATTTCTTCTGTACAGCAAAGTGACTTAGTTATACATGTGTATATATATATATATCTATATATCTATATATATATATATATATATTCTTTTTCTTTTTCATCTTCTCTTCCATTATGGTTTGTCACAGGATATTGAATATAGCAATATTGTGCTATAGAGTAGGACCGTGTTGTTTATTGATTCTATATATAAAGTTTGCATCTGCTAATCCCAAACTCCCATTCCTTCCCTTTAAAATACCATTATTTTAAAACTCAGTGTAGAAAGCCTCAAAATTTGCAAAATGGTGCAATTCTGTTTTCCCCCTAGTTGACAGGAAACTGTGCATATAAATTACAATAGTTGTGCTTTAACAAAGAGAAATTTTTTTTGACCATTATGAACCAGCAACACATGCTATCAAAAATAGGGTCTTACAAGTTGGACATCTTGCAAAACTGTGCCACCACAAGACCTATTCCTCACTGCTTCCACTTCATCAGAGGGATGTGAGGAATTGGTTTATGGTGTGGGTGCTCTTTGATTCCAACTAGAAACCAAACTCCAACCAGACCAACAAAGTTTGGCATCACAATGTCTGACCAAATGAAGCAACAGAAATATGTCTTAAACCACTTGATCACGTGTTAGCTCTCAAACATTTGTTAATACATAATTCCAAATCTCTGTCAATTACTTTAAGAAAAGTAGTGTGTTAGAACCATAACAGAATGACCTCCGCATGAAGAAGCATTTATTTCTTACCATCCTATAGAGTTGTACATGTCATAAAAGGTCTGCGCCTCCAGGGCTGAGCTGAGAAAAGAAAAATGACTGTAACAATCTTTGCAAAATAGAAGTCAGAGCCCAGAATATCAATACTGATGTGAGAAAAAAGCTGACCACTTGCTCTTTCTACTGCAAATACAGTCAAGTGTTTGCAGTGCCTCTTGTCATCAAATTGCTGTATTTGCCCATTAAGAACAAACAAAACAAAACAGAAGCAAACAAAATAAAATCAGTATTCACTGAGAAATCAACTATGATGGAATAAGGAACTTTTCAAACATCTGATCAAAGCTACCAAGTGTTGGTATGTGGGCTAATGTCAGTGTCACTCTGATCAGAGTCCTCTCTAATTCCTCTGAGCCTGACAGAATAAAATGAGAAGGTAGCTGTGAACTCTCACCCCACCCCACCCCTGCCCAGACCCTCCAGTTCTTTTCTGGGCACTCACTCCCTCACCTCTACTCTGCCACTGGTGCTTTAAGCCAAGGAGACTTTTGCTGCTTGCTTGCAGACCAGCCCAATCCCCTGGTTCTCTTAAGTACAAACAAGACATAGCTTAATTAGCAAACAAGACATAGCTGTGGTTGCTATCAAAGCATTGGAAACATGAGACATAATCTCTTTGCTCAAAAATCTCACCGCCAGTAGCAGACAAACATGCCTTTCCTGATAACAGCTCCAGACCCTAAATCACTGACTAGATCCACCCTAATCCAACCTCTTTAACAGTTTCATTGTCTTGACCCTGAGCCAAAAGCTTGATTCCTGTTTTTAGAACCAGGACCTATTATTTATAATTTGCATCTCCAGCATTTGATCCCTGTTATCCAGCCAACTTCTGTTGCTCTTATTCTGAGTTTCCTGGGTTATTTCCAGTAGGAACATACAACTCCAGGTCTGGTGTTTGGTCACCATGTGGGACATTCTATCCTCCCTTCCTTCTCCTTAAAGGGAAAATTTAGAGATGCATATCTTTAAGCATCTCCCTAAGCATCTCCCTGAAGATTTCCCTAGAGATGTTGTCCTGTTAGTGGAGACTGAGCAAAGGCTATAGCACACCCTCTACATTCAGAGATGCTGGTTACACAGTATGGGGCTGAATCCAGAGAAGAATGTGAGCTTAGGGCTGGACAGAGCAGAACATGAATCCCAACACTGTCACTTCCAAGCTGTATCCTTTTGGGGAAATCATTTAATATCTCTGAACTTCAGTTTTCTTATTTATAGAAAGAAAAAAAAATCTTATTTTGCAGCATTGTGAGTAATAGGACAGGATTATGCATAATAGTCCCTCCTCAAATTGTGACTGAATAGTATAGAATGAGAAACAAACTGAAATTGAGCTATAACCACAATACTGGTTTTCCTATATGCCTGAAAAAAATGGCTTAAAGGGCAACAAAATGCTAAAAAAACAGGTACAATCAAATATATACGTGCAAATTGTGTTTGTTCCCTAGCAAGATAAAACAACACAGAGGCTATCTGGGTAATCTGAAAATAGTCCTGAAATCCCTCTGTGCAGACAATAGATATCTTACATACAAGTGTATTTCATAGTTCCTAGGATATACATATCCTATAGTTCATATTCTATTCATAAGATAGTTCCTAGGATCAGCATTCAGAACACATTTATCCTTGTTTTACCAAAAATTTCATCAAGCTTACCTTTCTAATTTCCCAATTCATAACATATTTGAAATAACAAATTAACTAGGAATAAAGTGTGTGGATGGAAAGAAACTGACAATTATATTATCCAAGAATTCATTCCTGAGGGTTCAGTGCAGCAGATATCTTTTATGAGTTTTGTGTTGAGAAACAAATCTTTGCCTTGCATTTTGTGAATTGTATGGTGATATACACATATATATCACTATACAAAAAGAGGGAAAAACATATATATACATATGATGTGTCATGATTATTGTTTTATCTTGGAATTCTAAATATTAAACCATACCTAGATCAAAGAATGAAGACATGTCAACAACTTTTAAAACAAGAGGACTAATATAAATGTGTTAGTTGTGTTAGTTGTGTTAGTTTCTACTGTAAAATTAAGTGAAGTTGAGCTCCCCAAGCTATACAACAGTTTCTCATCAGTTATCTATTTTATACATATTAGTGTATATATACATCAATCCCAATCTCCCAATTCATCCCACTGCCCTGCCCCCCCATTTCCCCCTTGGTGTCCATATGTTGATTCTCTATGGTTGTGTCTCTATTTCTGCCTTGCAAATTGGTTCATCTGTACCATTTTTTAGACTCCACATATATGCATTAATATACAATATTTATTTTTCTCTTTCTGACTTACCTCACTCTGTATGACAGTCTCTAGGTCCATCCACATCTCTATAAATGACCCAGTTTTGCTTCTTTATATGGCTGAGTAATAGTTTGTTGTATATATGTACCACATCTTCTTTATCGATTCATCTGTCGATGGACATTTAATTGCTTCCATGACCTGGCTGTTGTAATAGTGCTGCAATGAACATCGGCGTGCATGTGTCTTTTTGAATTATAGTTTTCTCTGGGTATATGCCCAGGAGTGGGATTCCTGGGTCATAGGATAATTCTACTTTCAGTTTTTAAGGAACCTCTATACTGTGCTCCATAGTGGCTGCACCAATTTACGTTCCCACCAGCAGTGCAAGAGTGTTCCCTTTTCTCCACACCCTCTCCTGCATTTATTGTTTATAGATTTTTTGATGATGGCCATTCTGACCTGTGTGACATGATACCTCATTGTGGTTTTGATTTGCATTTCTCTAATAATTAGCGATGTTGAGCATCTTTTCATGTGTTTATTGGCCATCTGTACGTCTTCTTTAGAGAAATGTCTATTTAGGTCTTCTGCCCATTTTTGGATTGGATTGTTTGGTTTTTCTTTATTTATTTATTTAGTGATCTTTAGGGAATTTTCTTCTTTTATTTATTTTTTTATACAGCAGATTCTTATTAGTCATCCATTTTATACACATCTGGGTATACATGTCAATCTCAATCTCCCATTCATCACACCACCACTCCCACGCCCTGCCACTTTCCAACCTTGGTGTCCACATGTTATTTCTCTACATCTGTGTCTCAATTTCGGCCTGCAAACCAGTTCATCTGTACCATTTCTCTAGGTTCCACACATATGTGTTAATATACAATATTTGTTTTTCTCTTTCTGACTTACTTCACTCTGTATGACAGCCTCTAGATGCATACACATCTCTACAAATGACCCAATTTCGTTCGATTTTATGGCTGAGTAATATTCCATTGTATATATGTACCACATCTTCTTTATCCATTTGTCTGTTGATGGGCATTTAGGTTGATTCCATGACCTGACTATTGTAAATAGTGCTACAATGAACATTGGGGTGCATGTGTCTTTTTGAATTGTTTTTCTCTGGGTATATGCCCAGTAGTGGGATTGCTGGGTCATATGATAATTCCATTTTTTTTATTATTATTTTTATTTTTTATTTATTTATTTTTTGCAGTATGCGGGCCTCTCACTGTCGTGGCCTCTCCCGTTGTGGAGCACAGGCTCCAGCCACGCAGGCTCAGTGGCCATGGCTCACAGGTCCTGCCGCTCCGCATCATGTGGGATCCTCCCGGATCAGGGCACGAACCCATGTCCCCCGCATCGGCAGGTGGACTCTCAACCACTGAGCCACTAGGGAAGCCCCCATTTTTAGTGTTTTTAAGGAAACCCCATACTGTTCTCCATAGTGGCTGTATCAATTTGCATTCCCACCAACAGTGCAAGAGGGTTCCCTTTTATCCTCACCCTCTCCTGCATTTGCTGTTTGCAGATTTTCTGATGATGCCCATTCTAACTGGTGTGAGATGATACCTCATTGTATTTTTGATTTGCATTTCTCTAATAATTAGTGATGTTGAGCAGCTTTTCATGGGCTTCTTGGTCATGTATGTCTTCTTTGGAGAAAAGTCTATTTAGGTCTTCTGCCCGTTTTTGGATTGGGTTTGGTTTTTTAATATTGAGCTGCATGAGCTGTTTATATATTTTGGAGATTATTCCTTTGTCCATTGATTCTTTGGCAAATATTTTCTCCCATTCTGAGGGTTATCTTTTTGTCTTGTTTATGGTTTCCCTTGCTGAGCAAAAGCTTTTAAGTTTCATTAGGTCCCATTTGTTTATTTTTGTTTTTATTTCCATTACTCTAGGAGGTGGATCAAAAAAGATCTTGCTGTGATTTATGTCAAAAAGTGTTCTTCCTATGTTTTCCTGTAAGAGTTTTATAGTGTACAGTCTTACATTTAGGTCTCTAACACGTTTTGAGTTTATTTTTGTGTATGGTGTTAGAGAGTGTTCTAATTTAATTCTTTTACATGTAGCTGTCCAGTTTTGCCAGCACCACTTACTGAAGAGACTGTCTTTTCTCCATTGTATAACCTTGCCTCCTTTGTCATAGATTAGTTGACCATAGGTGCATGGGTTTCTCTCTCGGCTTTCTATCTTGTTCCAATGATATACATTTCTGTTTTTGTGAGAGTACCATATTGTCTTGATTACTTTAGCTTTGTGGTATAATGTGAAGTCAGGGAGTCTGATTCCTCCAGCTCCATTTTTTTCCCTCAAGACTGCTTTGGCTCTTTGGGGACTTTTGTATCTCCATACAATTAAGTTTTTTTGTTCTAGTTCTGTAAAAAATGCCTTTGGTAATTTGTTAGGGACTGCACTGAATCCATAGATTGCTTTGGATAGTATAGTCATTTTCACAATATTGACTCTTCCAGTCCAAGAACATGGTATATCTCTCCATTTGTTGGTATCATCTTTAATTTCTTTCATCAGTGTATTATAGTTTTCTGGATAAAGGTCTTTTGTCTACCTAGGTAGGTTTATTCCTAGGTATTTTATTCTTTTTGTTGCAGTGGTAAATGGGAGTGTTTCCTTAATTTCTCTTTAAGATTTTCCCTCATTAGTGTATAGGAATGCAAGAGATTTCTGTGTATTAATTTTGTATCCTCCAACTTCACCAAATTCATTGATTAGTTCTAGTAGTTTTCTGTTGACATATTTAAGATTATCTATGTATAATATCATGTTATCTGCAAACAGTGACAATTTTACTTCTTCTTTTCCAATTTGTATTCCTTTTATTTGTTTCTCTTCTATGATTGCCATGGCTAGGACTTCCAAATCTATGTTGAATAATAGTGGTGAGAGTGGACATCCTTGTCTTGTTCCTGATCTTAGAGGAAATGATTTCAGTTTTTCACCATTGAGAATGATGTTTGCTTGAGGGTTTGTCATATATGGACTTTATTATGTTGAGGTAGGTTCCCTCTATGCCAACTTTCTGGAGAGTTTTTATCATAAATGGGTGTTGAATTTTGTCAAAAGCTTTTTCTGCATCTATTGAGATGATCATATGGTTTTTATTCTTCAGTTTGTTGATATGGTGTATCACATTGATTGATTTGCATATATTGAAGGATCCTTGCATCCCTGCCTAGGATAAATCCCACTTGATCATGGTGTATGATCCTTTTAATGTGTCATTGGATTCTGTTTGCTAGTATTCTGTTGAGGATTTTTGCATCTATATTCATCAGTGATATTGGTCTGTAATTTTCTTTTTTTGTAGTATCTTTGTCTGGTTTTGGTATCAGGGTGACAGTTGCCTCATAGAATGAGTTTCAGAGTGTTCCTTCCTCTGCAATTTTTTGGAAGAGTTTGAGAAGGATGGGTGTTAGCTCTTCTCTAAATGTTTGATAGAATTCACCAGTGAAGCCACTTTGACTTGGCTTGACTTTTGTTTGTTGGAAGATTTGGTCCTTGACTTTTGTTTGTTGGAAGATTTGTAATCACAGTTTCAATTTCATTACTTGTGATTGGTCTGTTCTTATTTTCTATTTCTTCCTGGTTTAGTCTTGGAAGATTATACCTTTCTAAGAATTTTCCATTTCCTCCAGGTTGTCCATTTTATTGGCATAGAGTTGCTGGTAGTAGTCTTTCAGGATGCTTTGTATTTCTGTGATATCTCTTGTAACTTTTCCTTTTTCATTTCTAATTTTATTGATTTGAGTTCTCTCCTTCTTTTTCTTGATGAGTCTGGCTAATGGTTTATCAATTTTGTTTATCTTCTCAAGGAACCAGCTTTTAGTTTTAATGATCTTTGCTATTGATTTCTTTATTTCTATTTCATTTATTTCTGCTCTGGTTTTTATGATTTCTCTCCTTCTGCTAACTTTGAGTTTTGTTTTTTTCTTCTATCTCTAGTTCCTTTAGGTGCATGGTTAGATTGTTTGTCATTTTTCTTGTTTCTTGAGGTAGGCTTGTATTGCTATAAACTTCCCTCTTAGAACTGCTTTTGCTGCATCCCATAGGTTTTGGATCATTGTGTTTTTGTTGTCATTTGTCTCTAGGTATTTTTTGAGTTCCTCTTTGATTTCTTCAGGGATCTCTTGATTATTTAGTAGCATGTTGTTTAGCCTCCATGTGTTTGTGTTTTTTCCAGTTTTGTTTTCTTGTAATTGATTTCTAATTTCATATTGTTGTGGTCAGAAAAGATGCTTGATATGATTTCAATTGTCTTAAATTTACTGAGGCTTGATTTGTGACACAAGATGTGATCTATCTTGGAGAATGTTCTATGTGCACTTGAGAAGAATGTGTAATCTGTGGTTTTCAGATGGAATATCCTATAAATATCAATTAAATCTATCTCGTTATTGTATCATATAAAGCTTGTGTTTCCTTATTAATTTTCTGTCTGGACGATCTGTTCATTGGTGTAAGTGAGATGTTAAAATCCTCCTCTATTATTGTGTTACTGTCGATTCCCTCTTTTATGGCTGTTAGCATTTGCCTTATGTATTGACGTGCTCCTATGTTGGGTGCATATATATTTATAATTGTTACATCTTCTTCTGGGATTGATCCCTTGATCATTATGTAGTGTCCTTCCTAGTTTTTTTTAACATTCCTTATTTTAAAGTCTAATTTATCCAATATGTGTATTGGTACTCCAGCTTTCTTTTGATTTTGATTTGCATGGAATATCTTTTTCTATCCCCTCACTTTCAGTCTGTATGTGTCCCTAGATCTGACGTGGGTCTCTTGTAGACAGCATATATATGTGTATTTTTTTTTTTTTTTGTATCCATTCAGCTAGTCTGTGTCTTTTGGTTGGAACATTTATTCCATTTACTTTTCAGGTAATTATTGATATGTGTGTTACTATTGCCATTTTCTTAATTGTTTAGGGTTTGTTTTTGTAGGTCTTTTTCTTCTCTTATGTTTCCTACTAGAGAAGTTCCTTTAGCATTTGTTGTAGAGCTGATTTAGCTTAGCTTTTGCTCGCCTGTAAGCTTTTGATTTCTCCATCAAATCTGAATGAGATCCTTGCTGGGTAGAGTAATATTGGTTGTAGTATTTTCCCTTTCATCACTTTAAATCTGTTCTTCCACTCCGTTCTGGCCTGCCCAGTTTCGCTGAAAAATCAGCTGATAAAATATTGGGATTCTCTTGTATGTTATTCATTGTTTTTCCCTTGCTTCTTTTAATGTTTTTGCTTTGTATTTAATTTTTGAAAGTTTGATTAACATATGTCTCAGAATGTGTCTCCATGGGTTTATCCTGCATGGGACTCTCTGCACTTCCTGAACTTGACTATTTCTTTTCATATGTTAGAGAATTTGAGACTATAATCTCTTTAAATATTTTCTCAGACCCTTTGTCTTTCTCTTCTTCTTCTGGGACCCCTGTAATTCAAATGTTGTTGAATTTAATGTTGTCTCAGTGGTCTCTGAGACTGTCTCCAATTCTTATCATTCTGTTTTCTTTATTCTGCTCTGCAGCAGTTATTTCCACCATTCTATCTTCCTGGTCACTTATCCGTTGTTCTGCCTCAGTTATTCTGCTATTGATTCCATCTAGAATATTATTAATTTCAGTTATTTTGCTGTTCATCACTGTTTGTTTGCTTTTTAGTTCTTCTAGGTCCTTGTTAAAAGTTTATCAGATTTTCTCCATTCTATATCTGAGATTTTGGATCATCTTCACTATCATTACTCTGAATTCTTTTTCAGGTAGACTGCCTATTTCCTTTTCATTTGTTTGGTCTTATGGGTTTTTATCTTGCTCCTTCATCTGCAAGATATTTCTCTGTCTTCTCATTTTGTCTAACTTACTGTGTTTGGGGTCTCCTTTCCACAGGCTGTGGGGTCATATTTCCTCTTACTTCTGGTGTCTGCCCCCAGTTGGTCAGTTTGATCCAGTGGCTTGTCTAGGCTTCCTAGTGTGGGAGACTGATGCCTAAGTTCTGTTGCATGGAGCTGGATCTTGTCCTGCTTCCGATGGTGTGTTTGGGGTGTCTGTGAGCTTAGTATGAGTTTATGCAGCCTCTTTGCTAATGGATAGGTTTGCATTCCTGTCTTGATAGTTTTTTGGTGTGAGGTGACCTGCTTTGAGCTTGCTGGCTGCTGTGTGGAGGTGGGTCTTAGTGTTGAGACAGAGACCTCTGGGAGAGCTCTTGTTCATTAATATTCCCTGGGGTTGGGAGTTCTCTGATGGTCCAACGTCCTGGACTCAACTCTCCCACCTCTGATACTCAGGCTCAACATCTGGTCAGAGCACCAAGACCCTGCAAGCCACACAGCATGGAGGAAAAGGGAAAAAAGGAAAACAAACAGAGAAACAAAACCCCAAGACAAATGGTAAAAGGAAAACCAAAGAGATAAAAACACACAAAGAGAGCTTTCCTGGTGGTGCAGTGGTTGGGAGTCCACCTGCTAATGCAGGGGGCATGGGTTAGTGCCCTGGTCCGGGAGGATCCCACATGCCATTGAGCAGCTGGGCCCGTGGGCCATGGTCACTGGGCCTGCACGTCCAGAGCCTGTGCTCCGCAGCAGGAGGGGCCATGGTGGTGAGAGACCTGCGTACCTCAAAAAACAAACAAACAAACAAAAACACACAAAGAAACATACATACAAAAAAAAAGAAGAAAAAAAGAGAAAACAAAAGAGAGCAGCAAAACAAATAATTGAACTCAAAAATGAAAACAAGTACTAAAAACTAAACTCACAAAACAAAAAACCAAAATCAAATCTAAAGCAGAAAGCAAATTAAGAAAAAGGCAAAGAAAGCATAAAACAAACATACAAAAATGATAAAAAAGTTAAAAACAGAAGAAAGAAATAAACAAAAGGGAAAAGCACAAAACAAGAAACAGTTAAGTAAAAATTGAAAAATATAAAATATTGTTAAAAAGAAGATAAAAAGCAAAATAAGGTAAAAAACAAAAACACTGGAAAAAACAGAATATAACAAAAAAGTAAAGTAGAAATAGAAAAAAAAGTAAAAGTAAAAGCATAACAAAGAAAACAAAATAAAAAGTAAATAAAAAATTAAAAGAATAACAAAAAAAAGTAAAACATCAGAACTAAGCAAAAACAGAAATAATAGTAATAATAATAATATTTCCTGGGACCTCAGCTGTCAGTGTCCTTGCCCCCCAGTGAGCCAAGGCCAATCCCTGCCTGCCCAGGAAGTCCTCCAATACTTCTAGGTAAGTCTCTGGACCTGCTGTGGGCACTGTGGGGCCAGCTCAGACTCTGATCTTGCCTAACTCCTGCATGTACTTGCCCCCATAGTCCACAGTTGCCCCCAAAGTCCGCAGCTTCAGTTGTGGGAAGACTCACTGTTTATTCAGATATTCCATACATGCAGGGTTTACCAAGTTGATTACAGGGATTTAATCCACTGCTCCTTCAGCTGCATGGAGAGATTTCCACTCCTCTTCTTTGGTCGCACTGCTCCTGGAGTTCAGCTTTGGATTTGGCCCCACCTTTACATGTGGGCCACCCTCAAGCGTCTGTTCCCCACCCAGGCAAGAGGGAGCAAAAGCAGTGACTGATTAGTGCTCACTTGCTCACTCAGGCCAGGGAGAGGGAGGGATGTGGCAGTCAAAATTGGGATGTGCGGGGAGTGCCTGTGGTGGCAGAGGCCTGCGGGAATTTGCAACAGCCTTAGGTGCACACTGCATTCTCCTGGGGAGTTGGCCCTGGATCGCAGGACCCTCAGCAGTGGCCAGCTTCACAATTTCCTGGGAAGGTGTGGGCAGTGACCTGTGCTTGCACACAGGACCCTAGGTGACAGCAGCGGCAGCAGTAGCTCTCGTGCTTGCCTCTGGGGTCTGAGAAGACAGCCGTGGCTCACACCCATCTCTGGAGCTTGTGTAGGCTGTGCCCTGCTGTCAGTGAGTGCATAGAGCAAGAAGCTCCTATGGTGGGCACTCCCCTCCTAGCACATCCTGCAACAGTGGTCCCTTGACTCTCTGGCAGGCCCAGGCTTCTTCCCGAACTCCCTCAGCTGTGGCACACTAGCCCCCTCAGGCTATCTTCACACAGCCAACCCCAGTCCTCTCCCTGGGGTCTGACTTCCGAAGCCTGAGCCTCAGCTTCCAGCCCCACCTGCCCCTGTAGGCAGACAAGCATCTCAGGTTAGGAGTGCTAGTCAGCAGGCACTGATGCCCTGTGTGAGATCTTCTCCACTTTGCCCTCCACACCCCTGTTGCTGCACTCCCCTCTGAGGCTCCAAATCTCCCCCCTGTACCTGCCAGTGAGGAGGTTTCCCAGTGGGCAGAAACTTTTCCTCCTTCACAGCTCCCTTCCAGAGGCACAGGTCCTGTACCTATTCTTTTGTCTCTTTTTTTTTCTTTTTCTTTTGCTCTACCCAGTTATGTGGAGATTTTCTTGCCTTTGTGGAAGTCTGAAGACTTCCACCAGCATTCAGTAGGTGTTCTGTAAGAGTTGTTCCAAATGTAGATGTATTTTTGATGTATCTGTGGGGAGGAAGGTGATCTCTATGTCTTAGTCCTCCACCATCTTGAAGGTTCTCCCTCATATACTCTTACTGGCCATATTAACTGGCAGTCTCCCATTGGAACATGATTTATATTATGCATAGGCATTAGTATTTAATGTTTCCAAAGTTTATTTCACACATATTAACTAAATTTATCCTCCCAACACCCATGAGGTTTAGTTATTTTGCATATCCATTTTAAAAATAAGAAAATTGAAGCTCAGAGGTGCCATATCAAGTTATGTCATACAACCTGTAAGTGGCATAGTCAGACCGAAAGCCCATGTCTTTGAATTTCAAGTTCAGTTATATTTCCATTAATCAGAGTTGACTATCTAGAAAGACAAGCATTTTGTACAGCAAAGTGTGTCACTATTTCGTACAATGAACATGAAAAGTGCTGTGTTTTATTAGCATGAAGGCAGGTAATGCACTGGTGCCATCTCTATTTCCAGGGTGGTAGAATTGCTATGACAAGAAAAGAATTAAGTAGACAAGGAAATATTAAAGACATTCTTTTTCCTTATTAAAAATTTGTAGGAGTGTTTCTATTTTTATTTATTTTTGTTTGTTTTAAGGATATGTTTCTAAATCTATCAATTGGAAGCTTTGGGTTAATAATCCTTCTTTGACTGTTTGAAAGAACAAACTCAGTGGAAATTATTAATATGATCAATGATTAGTTTAAATAAAATATATAGAAAAAGTAACTGTAGTTTTGAAATAACATATTATCTGGCATTGCACCAGCTTTTGAGAGTGATAATTGTTATGAGCTGCTGAAGCCGACTTCAACTTTCATATGGAATTATTTTCTCTCCCGTTTCCTTGTGTTATTGAAGATGAATTATGAAAGTCATAATATATTGGGAGTTTGCAATTTGGAACTCATTTTATTTAACTGATAAGAAGCTTTGCATTTCATGAAAGATAACTTCACCCAGAACTAGAAAACTGTTGTGCTGTATTAAACAGTGAACAACAGGACAGCAATGTTAATTGACTTTTGGACTGTGAGTATTTGAATCAGTTCTCTTCCTCATTATTTTTCCATTAGACTTTGCTTGAATTACTCCAAAAACCAAGGTATAAATCCTGATGTAACACTGCATAACATTTTTCTTATTATTATTGTAGCATTTTTAGAAATTCTCTGTACTATAATAGACACAATAAAGCTACTCCAGAATGTATGTTCAACTGATTGACCATTAAATGTTTGTTCTTTGTTCAAAGATGATGTCCAAGTCAAAAATAATTAGATAGGATGTTTAGTTTTATTGTGATAAAAGGGAAGGGATGACTTTGGGAGGAATCCTATTTACGTTTGAATCCTGAATTCTTAGGATTCTTAGTCTCTTCTCTAGGGCAGGATTGGGAACTAGTTAATGACGTGAGCCCTGTACTCAAGCAACCTTTCTTTGGCCACCTCTTTGCTATGTGGATTGGGGCAAACTACTTAGCTTCTCTGAAACTTGGTTTTCTCACCTGTAAAATAAAGTAACCACTTAAACACATAGAGAGTAGTAATAGTTAAATGAGATAACCAAGGCAATGTCTAGTCCAGCACCTGGAACATAATAAATATTAAACTCATTAATTTTATTTTCTCTCAACTCCCTTATCTCTTCTCTGTAGCTAGTGGGGCTTGTTGTGAACCCTGTGATGTGCCAAGATTTCCTTTCAAAGAGGGTCTTGATGTCCCAGTTGCTGGCAGATATGCTTAAGTGGCTGCCCCTTCAGGCTTGCCTCAGCTGCTGGCTGCTTTCAGAAACATCCCACCCTTCCCAGGGCAGCCCACAAAGAATGTTGGAACAATCCTTGCATAAAGAGGTCAGGCCAACTCTGCCCGAATCTTAACAACTCTGGAAGGTCAATAGCTATACAGCCTCTCTATGTGGTCTCTTAGGCTACCACTAAGGCTGAATCCCAGTTTCTCCCTCTGCCCATTGCTGCTGCCTTTCCCTTGTCTCCAGAGGGATTGGTCCTAAGGCCACTACTTTATAAACATCTTTCAGTTAACCTGCAACTCACAGTTCGCTCTCCAGAGAACCTAAGTGGCAACCCATCTCCACCTGCTCTTTTTAAGTCTTCAAGGAATATTCAATTCATAACACTGAGAAGGAAACTCACTTTCATTTCACTTCCCCTTCCCACTGCACACAAGGGCCAGCACCCCAGCCTGGTGAGAAAAGAGCCAACAACTAAGGGAGAGCACTGGCTCTTGATAAAAGCCCTGGGCCTTACTACTTATCATTTTTCTAGGCTGGAAAGCTTTCTTGCAGGCTGGTCAGACTCTTAATTCTATAGCTAAGAACTACAAAGTTTTTAAGACATTGGTATTAAAATCAAATTAACCTCAGTGTTATATGTTGTTCAGAGCAGGCTGTTTTTTAATGACATATTTGTATTTGAACAAAACAAAATATTTAATACCATCATTCTATTGGGTTGGCCAAAATGTGCCTTCATTTTTGAGTAAAAATAAAGACACATTTTTCTTTTCCACCAAGAGCTTTATTGAACAACATATTCACCCTTTTGTTCCACTACTTTCTGCCATTTTTCAGACAACTTCATAATTCCATCTTCCCAAAACTTTTTATCTTTTGGAGCAAAGAACTCTTCCAGACGCATTTTACAGTCTTGCAGGGAACTGAAATATTTTCCATGAAGAGAATTTTCTAAAGACTGAAATAAATGGAAATCTGAAGTTGCAATGTCTGGTGAATACGAAGGTTGAGTCAGAACTTCCCAGCCAAGCTTTAACAGTTTTTGCCTGGTCTTCAAAGAAACATGCGGTCTTACGTTATCCTGATGGAAGATTTTGTGTTTTCTGTTGACTAATTCTGGACACTTTTTGTCAAGTGCTGATTTCAGTTTGTCTAACTGGGAGCAGTACTTGTTGGAATTAATCATTTGGTTTCCAGAAGGAGCTCATAATAGAGGACTCCCTTCCAATCCCACCATATACACAACATCACCTTCTTTGGATGAAGACTGGTCTTGGTGTGGTTGGTGGTTGTTCATCTCGCCTGCCCCATGATCTCTTCCATTCCACGTCATTGCACAGTATCCATTTTTCATCATCCTTTACATTTTTTTAAAAAAAAACAGAACATTTTCTTAACGTTTAAGTAGAGAATTGAATGTGGAAATACGGTCAAGAATGTTTTATTCACCTAACTTATGTGGAACCCAAACATCAAAGTGATTAACATAACCAAGCTGGTGCAAGTGATTTTCAACACTTGATTTGGATATTATATGTCAGCTATCTCCCATGTGGTATAACGTTTATTGTTCTCAATTAATGTCTCGATTTGATCGCTATCAACTTCAACTGGTCTACCTAACAGTAGAGCAACATCCAGCGAGAAATCTCCAGCACGAAACTTCGCAAACCACGTTTGACATGTTCAATCAGTCACAGCACCTTCTCCATACACTGCACAAATCTTTTTTGTGTGTGTTTCAGTTGTGTTTTTACCTTTCTTGAAACAATAAACATAATATGCCAAAAATGTTGCTCTTTTTCTTCCATCTTCAACATTAAAATGGCTACACAAAAATTCACCAATTTTGATGTCTTTTTTTAAGTGCATGCTGTTATGACAGCAGTCACTTACAATCTAACAAAATTGTTTTATGAAGTTAAACACAACTAAATGCTACTAGAGCCATCTTACTGAAATAAAAACGAATGAACATTTTGGCCAGGCCAGTACCATCAACCATTCCTATAACTATTACCAATAAAAGCACTAGGAACTATATTCAATATTCTGTGACAAACTACAATGGAAAAGAATATGAAAAGGAATATATATATATATATATGTATAACTGAGTCACTTTCTGTACAGAAGAAATTAACACAATGTTGTAAATCAACTATACTTCAATAAAATTTTCAAAAAAGAGCAACAAGAGTAAAAATAATACCTAAAATTTCAAACATCTTATTAGAATTTAGAAAACCCAACATATAAAAGTGATATAGAATAGTTAGGAGTATTACCCTGATACTATATGTAAAGAATATGAGGCCCAGACAAGTAAATGGTTCATAAAAGTTCACAGAGCTAATTGGTGAAATTGAGACTAAATTCAGACTTCTAACTTTAGCCTTAACGGATTTTCTCCTCCATGGTGATAAACCCCACCTCCCTTACAAAAATCAAGCTTGAGAATGTGAATACCACATAGTCTTAATTTTTCATATTAGACTACTGTAAATATGTATATTAATCCATAGAAGTGTTTGTCCATAGAGCACAGCTTTGCAGTATAATATCTTCAAAGAGCTGAATTTGCCTGCACATAACAACAAACAAATTAATGTACATGTTCTGACAATAATTATTAACCCTTATTACTAAAAGAGACAATATTGCACAGATGGAAAATGTGGCTTTTCCAAGGATACATAAGAAATCAACCAAGCATGTGATAGGGCCATCATTTGGGGACAAGTTTAGATTTGTGTTCTAAATAAAGAGGCCCATCTACCAGGTAGGGACTGGAGGCTTGGAATTGGAGACCAGGTTTCTTTGTTTCATCATGTATGGACCCCTTGATACAGAACATAAGGAGGCTTCATAGTGATGTGAATGGCAAGTGCTTTGTAGAATGTTCTATATGTAGAAATCACACTGAACACACTGTCAGAATTCTAATGACCTGATGTATTCTGTGGCTTTACTTTGCTAAGAGGAGTCTGTAATGATTGTTTAGTTGACATATATCAGATATCTTCCCTGGAATATGTTTAACACAAATAACAAAAGCATGCAAACATTTCCATTTCCCTCACATAATTGCTTTGATGGAGTGCCATTTTCCCAGCATTACCAATTAGCCATTCATGTTGTTTGCTGCAATTCATTTGCAAGATGGCAAGAGATTCCAAGGTATTGAATAAAAAATATGTTGTTCAAAATCCATGAAGAGAGTTCTTTATCAATTTAGAAATGGAGATTCAGAAGGCCGGGTTGGTAAATGTTCATCATTAAGTGATAGCAGGGATTGCTCAGAATGGAGCTATTTCTTGCTGTCAGTGTTCCATGTCGGAGCAGAGGCAACAATTATGGTCTGATGGGGACAGACCTGCAGACACCCTGGATGTGCATCACAGGGCCCAATGACAGCTAAAGCGAGCTGGAGTAGTACATCTCCCCTGAGAGAACGATTTGGTATTTCCTGAAGTTTGAGATGACTACATGCTTTGTTTGGAAGCGTGTGATATTATCAGAGAATTGCTTTGTAAAACCTTATGGGATGTTCACAATTCTATAAAACTTCTCCAACCTATAGAAACAAGAAATGACATCTCACCAAATTGAATATTTTTATATATACTTGAATACTTCCTTCCAATAAGGAAAGAAGGAAATGGTTTTCTCATCTTGGGTCTCCATCTCATATCTAGTTTATAATTTTCTGTGTTCTAATTTATTAACTTTTGTCTTTTACTTATTTTTCCTTAATCCTATGATTTAAAAATATTTTTTAAAATTTATTTTCTCCCTTCTTAGCTGAGTGCCAAATGCACTTATTTTTATTTTTTTCTTGTCATGTAATAAAAGTATATATGGCGCCACATTTTTCCTCTGAAGAAATTCTGCATTCTATCTCATAAGCTTGATATATATGTTCTTAAGATTATGTTTTTTCTATATACACCACAATTGCCATCTTATTTTCATCTTTGATTCTAGTTTTCTCAAGAAAAAATTTAAATTTCCAATAGTTGGAAGACTTCCTCCTTAATTTTTATTATTTTGACTTTACTATTATAAGGGTGTGGTGAAATGGTCTATTTCTAGGTTTTTTTGATATTATGTTTTACATGTCCATACCTATGACTAATTTAAATTCATGCTTCATGTATCCCAAGATGTGTCTTTGTTTCCAGGATACATATCTACTAGGGCCATCAATTAAAATATTCAGAACTACCTTATATTGCTGAAATTTTTTCTTAGTTCATTAAAAACTAAGAACAGAATGATAAAACAATTTTATTAATATTGATTTTTGCTAAATTCTTCTTATATTTCTAGCAGGTTTGTAATCTATATTTCAGGGTTATGTCAAATAATACATAAAATTTTAGGATTATTATGATTTTTGCAAAGTCATTTCAGAGTCATTATAAAATAGATTCATCCTAGTTGATACTTTTTATATGCAGCATATATTTTATATATATGTATATGTATATATGTATATATATGTATATTATAAATATATATTTATATTATATATAATACTGCATATTATATATTATAAACTATAACTTTATTAAGATTATTTTTCATTTTGTATGGTTTGTCTGGTATTTCTTTGTTCTTTTACTGTTTGCATATTTAAATTTCTGTGTGGTATATATATTACATATAACATACAATAAACTTTTCTTTTTTGAGTCAAGTTGAGTAGTTTTCTCATGCACTATTTTCCTACTATATATATATTGTTATAACAGATGGGCTTTCTGTATTGTAATTTTATGTCAAGCTTTGGCTTACTGCTTCTTTGATGTTTTTTTCTCTTTTTATTTTTAAAAAATCTCATCCATTTCTTTAAAACTTGATCTGAGCCCCTCAACTCCTGCAGTGATTTAGAAGGTACATAGCTTGTTTTAAAAATTCTATTTGTGTTTACTTTTCTTCTCTTAAAATAATTACTTAAACACATAAGCTATGTTTCTCAACTTAACAGAACAGTGAATTACATTTTTCCTCTACCACTTTACTAATCTCCTGATATTTATTGGTTGGGTTTGTAATTGTTTTCCCCATTCTATTAATACTGATCATCTTTTGACATTTTGAGGCTTTTTACAAAATATTTTAACATTTGTAATCAACATAGTAACCATAATTTCATTTATTTATATTTATTTATTTTTCAGATGGATTCAGTGCTTACCACTAATTCATTCATGCCATAGTTTTATCCCCTCATCAGTTTCTTTTAAATTCATAATGAATATGGATAATTGATATCTCTTACTGATGTCTCACTTATTTAAAAAAATGTATTTATTCATGTTTGCATGAATAAATAATAATTTGATATTGTATGTGTGACACTATTGGTTGCCTAACTAGTATCAATACCACTTTCTTACTTCTGCCAAAATTTCAGGTTTTTTTTTTTTAAAACAGCAATGCACCCAGCTAAATATTAATTTTTCCAACCACCCTTGACAATAGGATGTAAGTATTCTAATAAAATGGTACAGGTGCAGGTTGACTGGGCTTCTCAACCTTGTCTTGAATATGGACACCTGAAGCTGATTTAAGGATCCTGGGTCATGAGGCTACAAGCTTGAAGACAAAAGCTAACAGGCTTAAAGTGTTGGAGGAGAAAACTAGCATCTGTGTCTCTGAGATCATTGTTAACCAGCTAGACCAACCAACCACTCCCTGTTCCTGAAATGCTTGTTATTTGAAGAGGGGAAACTTATTTGTTTAAACCACAGTAATTTGGATTTTCAATTCCTCCTTGCTGAAAGCATTCCTCCTAACTAATACAGTTGGACAAGGAATACACGTGGTACAACCTGGTCCACTGTTTGACAAACATTAGGGTAAATGGAACCTCTAAAGAACAACAGTTCTTCTAGCAATCTTCAAGGTAATTTCAAACTTCTGAAGATAATTTCACTATGCCAGTGATTATGTAACCCCATCCTCTACATTTATTCTTAGCTACTGATCCTTGCTTGAACATGTGGCCAGTCTTAAGAACTACTAGTCTAGACCTCTGATGTTGAATACACTAGCCATTAGCTTCATATGTCCAAATAAATTTGCATTTATTAACAGTAAATACAAGGTGAAAAATGTATACAATCTGAAGATAAACCAGAGTATGATTATTAGAGAAATGCAAATCAAAACTACAATGAGGTATCACATCACACCAGTCACAATGGCCATCATCAAAAAATCTACAAACAATAAATGCTGGAGAGGGTGTGGAGAAAAGGGAACACTCTTGCACTGCTGGTGGGAATGTGAATTGGTACAGCCACTGTGGAGAACAGTATGGAGGTTCCTTAAAACACTAAAAATATAGCTACCATATGATCCAGCAATCCCACTCCTGGGTGTATATCTGAAGAAAACCATAATTCGAAAAGATACATGCACCCCAGTGTTCACTGCAGCACTATTTACAATAGCCAGGACATGGAATCAACCTAAATATCCATCAACAGAAGAATGGATAAAGAAGATGTGGTACAAATATACAATAGAATACTACACAGCCATAAAAAAGAATGAAATAATGCCATTTGCAGCAACATGGATGGACCTAGAGATTGTCATACTGAGTGAAGTAAGTCAGACAGATAAAGACAAACATCATATGATATTGCTTATATGTGGAATCTAAAAAAAGGCTACAAATTAACTTATCTACAAAACAGGAACAGAGTTATAGATGTAGCAAATAAACTTATGGTTATGGGGGTGTAAGGTGGGGGGAGGGATAAATTGGAAGCTTGGGATTGACAGATACACACTGCTATATATAAAATAAATAACTAATAAGGACCTACTGTATAGCACAGGGAAATTTACTCAATATTCTGTAATAGTCTATATGGGAAAAGTATCTAAAAAAGAGTGGATATATGTATATGTATATCAGATTCACTTTGCTGTACACCTGAAACTAACACAATATTGTAAATCAACTATACCCCAATAAAAGTAAATAAATAAAAAATAAAATAATACAAAATTAAAAATTCAGTTTCTCCATTGCACTAGCCACATTTCAATAGCCACAGGTGGTTAGTAGCTGCCATATTAGAAAGAACAAATATAGCACATTTCATCATTACAGAAAGTTCTATTGGACAACGTGGGTCTAGACTTTGCTATACCAAAAAGTGGTCCTTGGATTAGAGACATTAGCATCATCTGGGCTTGCTAGAAATGCAGAATCGAGGTCCCACTGCAGATCTCTGATTCAAAATCTGAATTTTAATGAGTCCCAGGTGATTCGTATCAACCCTAGTGTTCAAGGTACACTGCCCTACATGATTTGGTCATGCATATACCTTGCTCTCAACATTTAATAATGATCTAACATTTATTGATCTCTAGCAAGTTCCTAAGAACTGTGCCAAGAACTCTACAAAAATCTCAATGAATTCTCACCATAGCCTTGTGACATTTGTATTATTATCATTTCCCTTTCACATATAAGGATACAAAGGCACAAAGAAGCTACATGATTTTACTTGGATCACTCAATATGTCAGGAAGCCAAAATTAAAATTCAGTCACTCTGACTAGAGGACTCACAGTGCTTCACAGTAAGTACCAGGTGGTAGGCTCTTGGAGGGAGGGCTGTGTCCTATTTAATTTTTGAGTTTAGAACATAGTACAATATTTGGCATACAGCAGGTCCTCAGTTCCTATTTGTGGAATGAAACATGAATGAATGGAGGGATCTAGGCTTCTTTTGTCCCATGTCAGGTGGAGCTCCTGGCAACCTTGTAACAGAGCCCATCATTTCAGTTGAAATGAAGACTTTGTCTATATTTTGCCCAGGTAAAAATAGGACCCTAAAACTACTCCACAGAGTTATTACTTTAAGCAAATAACAGATCTAGCAAAGGGTCTTCATGTTGAGCCCTGAGAAAAGTGAGTGGATAGAATGTGTTTAGGGATGAGTATCCACCACTAAGAAGGTTTTCAGAGCATGGAAATAGTCCGAGGACCAAAGCAGTGTGATGACAGCTGCTATAACAAACCGACCTCAGGGTGTATAATGGCTTAAGTGTAATAGAAGTTTATTTCTCATTAATGGAAATCTAAAACAGGTATTGGTGCCTAGTTCACTCCAAATGTTTTCTTACTGCTGGTTTTTCTTGACTTTTGTGACTCTGCTATGTTTTCCATGCAGCTTACAAGTTAATTATGCTCACCTTGAACAAGCCATGAAAACTGTCTGAAAAAAAGAAGGATGAAGAAAGCAACTTTCTTTTTAATGCTCTTGGCCTGTGGGTAACATGCATATCTTTTGTTTACTTTCCATTGGCATGAGCTAGGTGTCTAGCTCCATCTAGATGTAGGTAGGATGGGGGTGGGGAGTGCTAGGGAAACACTGGTAATATGACACAACCCTGAACTGAAGTGAACCTGGCCAGCCACCTAATTATTGAGGTTATATTATATTGTTCCTGAGTCAATCAACACCTCTCCTACTTGGCAGATAGGTAGAGACAGATGACACCCACAAAAGAGGTATTTATATAAACACAAAGCCAACACTAAATAAATTGAAATGTATGACAGCCATGGGTGCCACAAATAAAATAGAAAGAATTATATTTAAAAAAGCTTTAAGTCAGATCCATATCAATCCATCATTTAACAACGTTGTGAACTCAGGCTCATGGGTGACTTACCCCTTCTAAATCTGAAAGTCTCCAAACTTAAATAAGGATGGACTAATGCCTATCCTATGTGTCAAGTAGCACTGTTTTACACTAGACTGTCTGGAATAAAAGAAAAGCCAAAAAACCTATTGTATATTTTAATATTGAGCCAAAAAGTCAATCATTAGCAGAAACAGAGTAGAATAAACCAACTGGGATAAAGATACTGTAAGAATTTCAGGAAGAGTATGTAGTTCAGAACATAACACTTCAACCTTGGCTGACAAAGGAAGTATTCCCATCACCATGAGTTGGTGTCATACATTTAGAACCATATCAGTAAGAAAAATGTCTATGGGTGTTAGGGATGTTTATAAGGTCTATTCATTTCAGACTAACGCTTTCTTTGACATTCAAGGTATGACATTCAAGAAGATCAGTTTTTATTCTTCCTGACATTGATCTGACTCCACAATTATCTTTAAAAAAAAAAAAAAATTAATGGCAGTTCCTCGCTGAGCTCTTCTTTGGAGAACCAGAAGCAAGTTCAGCAGCTTTGGAGTTTATTTTTGGTAAAGATGAGCACGACAGAGGATGCCTGGACACCTGCAGCATACCTGATGAATTATTTATTCCTGATTATCCTGAGCAGACAGACTTGTTTGCAGTAATATGTCACACGTATAATTCCTTGGGTCCTATGGTTTACTAAATATATATATATATATATATATATATATATATATATATATATTTTTTTTTTTTTTTTTTTTTTTTTTTTTTTTTTTTTGCGGTACGCGGGCCTCTCACTGTTGTGGCCTCGCCCGTTGCGGAGCGCAGACTCTGGACGCGCAGGCTCAGCGACCATGGCTCATGGGCCCAGCCGCTCCGCGGCATGTGGGATCTTCCTGGCCGGGGCACGAACCCGTATCCCCTGCATCGGCAGGCGGACGCTCAACCACTGCGCCACCAGGAAACCCCAAGGACCATCATTTTATTTGACTGACTTCTATGTCATGGCTGATAAATGGGGTACTCACACATTCTTCTGTATCGATTGAAGATCACTGCTATTGAAATTGTGTGTATTATTTACTAAAAAATGCCACCCTGTATATATTCCATAACCTTCAATATCTCCACCACTGCCACTGGCAATCAAGAAAGCAGAAACTAACACACCATTGTAAAGCAATTATACTCCATAAAGATGTTAAAAATAAATAAATAAATAAAGTACCAAAAAAAAAAAAAGAGTGAGCAGAGATACTTGTCCATGGCTTTGCTTTGCTACCTTGATTATATTTACAAGGTTGTGCTGGCAGCCTGCTTCAGTGAACTGATGAGTAACTGCCAGGATATTACACAGAAAACATTTTATCTCTATCTCCCATTGACACGTCTCAGGGAATTTGTTAATTGAAATATTAGTGGGTATTGTCAAGGTTATCATTTCTAAATTGGTTTTCTCTCTATCATATTATTTTTCAATATTCACTTTTTACATGCTCTCTTTAAAAATGTTTGTTATTCATCAGGAATGTAGAAAATGCTGATAATCAAAATGGAGAAAATTAAAAAAAAAAAAAACCCTGAGAAAACTTTTTACTCATTTTGTCACATTTCCTTCAAGTATTTTTGTTTCTATATCTGTGTATTATGTATTTCGTTTTTTAAGGACTCATTATATTATTTTGTGAGCTGACTTTTTCACTATAGCATTTCAATATCTTTTCGTTTTATTAACTATTCTACCACATATAATTTTAATGGCTACATGGTATTAATTATATGGATGTACCATAGTTTCATAGATTCTTTATTGTAACTTTTGGATATTATCTTACTAAGTGAAGTAGGTCAGACAGAGAAAGACAAATATATGATATCACTTATTTGTGGAATCTAAAAAAATGATACAAATGAACTTATTTACAAAACAGAAACAGACTCACAGACATAGAAAACATTCCTATGATTACCAAAGGAGAAAAGTGGTGGAAGGATTAAAAATAAAACAGTTCATTATTCAGATATATCTTTTGCAAAAATTTTCTCCCAATCTGTGGATTGTTTTCTCATTCTCTTGATGGAATTTCTTTCAAGGACTTTTGAATGCCCCCAGAGCTGTCAGAATTAATCTGCCCACTCCACAGTGCCTGTGATCCTCATTCAACCATGTCCTATTTTCACCCCTAATTGGTCCACCAAGATCTGACTTCCCCGGTCATGTTGTTTCAGCACTTACTAATGATCATGTAAGCCACTTTTCTGCCTTGGCAGTCGATGGGCTGCCAATATTTCATTTTTCAACCATAAGCAGATCACCGTTGTCTTCAGATCCTACCAGGTAAGATAACACTTGCAGATTTCCCTCGTTGTAGGTCTGTTGTATGCAGATGTTTACGGTTTCAGATATGGTACCAGTCAAATTCCAGTTTAAGAAGCAGAAGTCCCTTCAAAATTGTTAAGAAGAAAATAATTTAATACAGAGAATAAGGTGCTCTCCTTCGCAGGACTGGAGGAGTAGGAAGTAGGAGGCTGCCACTGGAATTACTTAATTTAAGAGTGTAAAATTGTAACACCAATCCAGGTATCAAAGGAACAGCTGTTATAAATATCCACAATCGGGCATGCTTCTAGAAGCAGCAGCAAAAAAAAGGCTTTAGCCTCACTGATACCTTCTGGATCTCATATGAATACACCTAATTGGTAGAAACTACTTTTCATCCAAAACCCTGGCTCTAAGTATCTGGGAGATGCAGTTCTTAGTTTTCTAGATTTTGAAATACAGAAACACTTACGAATGGAGTGGGATGGATGTTGACCATATCAATTGTAGTCATGCTATAGGATTAGTTACAATCTATACCCTATGTTTCAAAGCCATAATTTTATTTTTGTGCTAGAACACTGCCTGGCCCGCTGTAATAGCTACGTAAGTGTTAGATGTTTTTTTTAATTTATATTGGAGTATAGTTGATTTATAATGTGTTAGTTTCAGGTGTAGAGCAAAGTAATTCAGTTATACATATACATGTATCCATTCTTTTTCAGATTATTTTCCCATATAGGTTATTACAGAATACTGAGTAGAATTCCCTGTGCTATACAGTAGGTCTTTGTTGGTTATCTATTTTATATATAGTAGTGTGTATATGTTAATCTGAAACTCCTAATTTATCCCTCCCCCCCACCTTTCCCCTATTATTATTGTTGTCATTATTTAAAACTTCTCTTTCTAGATCAAAATATATATGAATTATTACCATTAACTCATATAAATTCCTTTAGAACATCTTTAGGTTTTATAAATCCCTAAAGGGTCATGGGGTTCTGGAAGCGGTTGCCAGCAGGTAAACAAGTAGAAGCCACATGTCCCCACTTTGTAGTGGCAGTGGAGGTTCACGATAGACCCCAGACAAGGTGAATGGAGATAGGTAAGCAGTGAGGAGGCAGATGTGCTCTCCACTCCTCACCTGCTCTGGCTCCAGGGAAGCCCTTGGATCCTTTGTGTTTTGCAGTGTAAAAATAAAGGGCAGCTGAGTCCTTTATCCTAAGAGAGGGTTGTGAAAGAGAAGAAATTGAATATGTGCCCTTAGATTTTCTCATTAACTTTCTACCTCCAGGGAGAAATGTAGCTTTAATCTTCTCAGTGGGAGTGGGGCAGGTGGAGAAAGGAGTTGTCAAAGAGAAGTGCAATGCCTGTTTCTAGATGTCGTTTTAACTTTCCTACCAAGTCTGTATTTTTATTTTATGTTGTAATGGCAGAAATTAAGATTGAGCCTGTATACTGCAACACAGGCTCTTTTAAGAGAATTATATAAAACTTTATTTTATTTTATTTTTTCGTAATTTTAAATTTTATTGAAGTATAGTTGTGTTAATAATGTGTTAATTTCTGCTGTACAGCACAGTGACTTAGTTATGCATATGTATATATATTATTTTTCATATATATTCTTTTCCATTATGGTTTATCACAGGATATTTAATATATTTCCCTGTGCTATACAGTAGGGTCGTGTTATTTACCCCTCTTATATATACTAGTTTGCATCTGTTAAACCCAAACTCCCAACCCATCCCTCCTAAACCCCTTTCCTCCTTGGCAACCACAAGCCTGTTCTCTATGTCTGTGAGTCTGTTTCTGTTTTGTAGGTATGTTCATTTGTGTCATATTTTAGATTCCACATATAAATGATATCATATGGTATTTGTCTTTCTCTTTCTGACTTACTTCGCTTGGTATGATAGTCTCTGTGTCCATCCATGTTGCTGCTAAAACCTTAGTTTAAAGTTTAACAGTAATTATTTTCACAATATTTATTAGACCAGAATTAGCTGCCATCACATGATAACTAAGATGCAGATGTCAAGAATTCAGAAAGGAAGTGAGGTTCCTCTCATCTTTATTGCTCAGTTCCCTTTGAAAATATGATAACAATAAAGATAGCTTCTGCAAACACTCAAAGTCTATTCTAATATTTCCTTCTTTATAATTTCATCTCGGTTATAATAATAAAGACATTTTAAGAGTTAGATAAAGAGGATGTTAAACAAGTAGCTAACAGATTAGTCAGAAATGAGAATAAAAACATTCCCCTTTAACTACACAAAGATCCTGGTTTCTGTTAAGGTCGGCAGTTCTTTTTGTTCATGTTAAAGTCAGCAGTTCTTTTTGTTCATGTTATCTCTCTTACATCATGCCCGCTGAAAGTTAATTTGGCAGAAAAAAGTATGACAGAAATATGAGTCTTATCTTTTGAAGTTCATTAGAGAATGTTTCCACTGGTAAATTTCCCTCCATCAAACACTGTATCCAAATTATCAACAAAAACACCCTGATTGCATGATAAATTCACTGAGAGTTAGACTCTAGCCCAGGATACCATCAGCTTTTGCTCTAACATGCTTCCCCCAGAGATTCTGCACACTGATTGCTAATCTTACAGAGGAAAATGAGAATAGGAATCCTTAGAGTCAACCCCAGCTTTTAGGTAAGAATGTGTGAGGATGACTGATCAGAATGGCAGGAGATGCAGAACTTTTATCTAGTTCAGTTCACCTTCAAAGTCCTTAATGAGTTGCTACATGAAATGAAGAGAGACTTGGGCTAAACCTCTTGGACTCAGCACATTATTTAACCCACTTTATGACTATGAGGCTGAGACAGGGGGGATTTTGAAAATGTATTTCAGACCCTCCTAATAAAAATGTCTTTCTGTGAACTGACCCCTCAATATGCCTTTCTTGGAAGCATTCATCACTGTCATTTTCAGGGATTTTCTTTCTTTCTTCAAGGAACTTAAACAGAATGTGTAGGTTAGAGTTTAAAGCCAATGGACTTTTAAATTTTCTTCATCAAATCATCATAGACTGAAATAGCACAAGAAATGACTTTCAGAAATTATATTGTACCTGATCACAGGACTTAGACATGGGCATAAAAATGGTACAAATTCATGCAGAGGCTGACGCTGGTGGAAGTTCAGATTGAAAACACCTTTTTCATTATTTACATTGGAGAAAAAATATTTGTGAAGAAATATTGCTCTATTAAAAGTTATGGCCTTTCAGCAAAAGTGCACAGACACCCCTCCTATTCTAGACAATTTTGCTCATTATCATGCTTTTTATCTCAGTACAGGAGTACTTGGTCCTATTCAATCAGTGACATTTTACCTGAAAGCAAGATCTCAGGTTACCATACAGGAGTAAGACCTGGCCAAAATGGGGCATTCCCAGTAGAGCACAAACATGAATGCTGTCCCATAGCCAGGCTGCTTCTTGAATAAAGCAGGTGATAGGAAACAACTCAAGTGACATTGTCTCAAGGGATTCCTACACAATTTTATATAAAATATTTTTGAAAAAAAGATTTATCAAATATGAAATTAGCATAGGGACCTAACCAACAAAAATGCATTCACTGTGCCAAGCGCCATATCAGGCACCAAGAGAACATAATAAAAGTGTCAATGTAGGTTCCAGTTGTGGTGTGAATGTGCTTTGTTGTCCAACAGACCTGGACTTTAAGTCTTGTGTTAATCACTACTTTGTTACTTGTCTTAATCTGTAATCAAGTTCGTTTAGGAAAAAAGGAGGAATTTATTGAAATGTTCAATGCTTCTAGATCTGGTTTTTCATTGCCTTCTAGGTTTTATTTAATAAGACTGGCTTGTGCACATGGTTGAATCATTGCTGCAAGGGACAACATTGCTTTATTATCCCTGGTCCCCAGTTTAAAGTCCTAGGAAAGGGTTTATCATTGCTTGATTTCAAGTCAAGTCCTGATCTCACAGACAGAAGTCTGTGTCTGGGAATGATAGGTGAAATAGTAGAGTAAGGTACTTATAAGAATATAGCATTTTTGCAATCCTTATCAAAATTCCAATGCATTTTTACAGAAATAGATCAAACAATTCCAAAATTTATATGAAAACACAAAAGACCCCAAGTAGCCAGATAACCATGAGAAAAAAGAACAAAACTGAAGGTTTCATGCTTCCTAACTTCAAATGATATTACAAAGCTATGGTAATCAAAACAGTATGGTATTGACATATAAAACAGACACATATGGAACATAATAGGGAGCCCAGAAATAAAACCACACATATATGGTCAATTAATTAAGACAAAAGAGCCAAAAGTATACAATGGAGAAAAGAAAGTCTCTTCAATAAATGGTGTTGGGAAAACTGGAAAGCCATATGCAAAAGAATGAATCTGGACCACTATTTTCACCATACACAAAAATTAGCTAAAAATGGATTAGAGACTTGACTGATCTAAGACCATAAAACTCCAAGAAGAAAACATAGGCAGTAAGCTCATAGACATTAGTCATTACAATGATGCCTTTGGATTTTACACTAAAAGCAAAGAATAAATAAGTGGAACTACATCAAATTAAAAGGTTACGCACAGCAAAGGAACCCAACAAAATGAAAAAGCAATCTCCTGAATGGGAGAACGTACTTGCAAGCCATATCCTGATAAGGGATTAGTATATAAAATATATGAAGAACTCCTACAACTGAATAGCAAAAAAAAAAAAAAAAAAAAAAAAAAAAAAAACATTAAAAAATAGGCAGAGGATCTGAATAGATATTTTTTCCGAAGAAGACATACACATATCCAACAGGTACAAGAAACAATGCTCAACATTACTAATCATCAGGGAAATGCAAATCAAAACCACAACGAGATATCACCTCACACCTGTTAGAATGGTTATTATCAAAAAGAAAAGATGTAACAGCTGTTGGTGAGGATGTGGAGAAGTGGAAACCCTCATGCACTGTTGGTAAGAATGTAAATTGGTGCAGTCACTATGAAAAACAGTATGGAGGTTTTCCAAAAAATTAAAAATGGAACTGCTACATGATTCAGCAACTGCACTTTTGAGTATTTATTTAAAGAAAACAAAAACACTAACTTGAAAAGATATCTGCACTCCCATGTTCATTGCCACATTATTTACAATAGCCAAGAACATGGAAGAAACCTAAGTGTCCACTATGGATGAATAGATAAAGAAAATGTGATATTTATAAATTCAATTAAATATTATTGAGCCATAAAAAAGGAAATCCTGCCATTTTCTACAAAATAAACCTTGAAACCATTACACTAGGTGAAATAAGTCAGACAGAGAAAGACATATACTTCTATCTGAATCTAAAACAAAAATAGAAGCAAAAACACCGGAACTCATACATAGAGCAAACAGATTGGTGGTTGCCAGAGGCGGGGGCAGGGGTTGGGTAAAAATAGTGAAGGGGATCAAAAGGTGCAAACATTCAGTTATAACTTAAATAAGTCCTGGGAATGTTATGACAGCATGGTCACTATAGTTAATCATACCGTATTGTATATTTGAAAGTTGCTAAGCACCAACAAGGGCCTACTGTATAGCACAGGGAACTCTGCTCAATACTCTGTAAAAAGCAAACGGGAAAAATTTGAAAAAGAATAGATACATGTATATGTATAACTGAATCACTTTGCTGTACACCTGAAACTAACACAACATTGTTAACCAGCTATAGTCCAATATAAAATAAAATATTTTTTAAAAAGAGTGTAAATCGGGCTTCCCTGGTGGTGCAGTGGTTGAGAATCTACCTGCTAATGCAGGGGACACAGGTTCGAGCCCTGGTCTGGGAGGATCCCACATGCCGCGGAGCAACTAGGCCCGTGAGCCACAACTGAGCCTGCGCATCTGGAGCCTGTGCTCCGCAACGAGAGGCCATGATAGAGGCCCGTGCACCACGATGAAGAGTGGTCCCGCTTGCCACAACTAGAGAAAGCCCTCGCACAGAAACGAAGACACAACACAGCAAAAATAAATTAATTAATAAACTCCTACCCCCAACATCTTTAAAAAAAAAAAAAAAGAGTGTAAATCTTAAAAGTTCTCATCACAAGAAAAAAAGTAATTCTGTGTAGTTAAATAAGAAAAAAATATATATAGTATTTTCAATTTGCCCCTCTAGGTTACAGTGACTTCAGTATTAGAAAATGGTACCATGGACTCCTACCTAAAGTCTTTAAGTTGGCTCCCTTTGTTGCAAGTGAGAGAATTCCAAACCCAAACTGACTTAGGCAGAAAAAGTAGGTGTTGCCTGACACAACTGAGAAATTCAGTAATTGCCAGGCTTCAGTGGTACAAAGGGTTTAATGTGATGCCATCCATTCTCAGTTTCTTTCTCTCCACCTCTTGGCTTCACTTCTTTTTCTGGCTTCTTTTTTTCTTAAATAAATACTTCACTCCTAGTGTCAAACTGGCTGCAGAAGTCCACTGGAAATGGTGAGCTTCTTTTCTAGTAGCCCCCCTGGAAATCTATATGTTCATTCTGATTAGATTGACTTAAGTCACATTTCAACATGTGAAATAAATAGAGTGGCTAATATAACGTGCTTGTTTACACTGACCTAAGCTTGAGTCCAGTGTTCAACCATGGAACACAGGTGTGAATCCCCACACAGAAAACATTGAAAGGTCTTTTTATATATTTTTTATTGAAGTATAGTTGATTTACAATATTGTGTTACTTCCAGGTGCACAGCAAATTGATTTGGAGATTATATATACATATATATATATATATATATATATATATATATATATATATATATATATATATATATATATATATATATATATATATATATATACTTTTCCATTATAGGTTATTACAAGATATTGAATGTAGTTCCCTGTATTTATTTAAAGAAAACAAGTTACAGTAGGTCCTTGTTGTTTATCTGTTTTATATATAGTAGTGTATATCTCTTAATCCCAGACTCCTAATTTATCCCTTCCCTCCCCTTCCCCCTTTGGTATCCATACGTTTGTTTTCTATGTCTGTGAGTCTGTTTCTGTTTTGTAAATAAGTTCATTTGTACTATTTTCTAGATTCCACATATAAGTGATATCATATAATACTTGTCTTTCTCAATTGAAAGGTTTTGAGGTATTGATCTCCATCTAAAAACTGAGGTTAATGACAGCAAATGGTAAAATAGAGGCCAGGAAGACAAATAACAAATGTTTATAAATAATTCCTTATGGTGAAGGAGTAAAAGACAGAAGGTGAAGTAGTTACTCTAATAGAATATTTTCTCAGAAGTAAAAGTAGCACCATTTTGATGTAAAGTGACAATGGTCATAACAGGTAGAATAGAGTGTATTCTCCACTCATATTTTCAGAAGACACTTTAGCTTCAGTACATTGAAGAATCAAAAATACAACCTTATTCTGACAAAACAAAGATATGTGGGTTGAGTAAAGTCAGGAAATGAAGTGTTCTGGTAGCATCCGCAGTGGAAAGATGCCCCTAAAAATCTTCACAGAGAATAATAAAGAAGAACATGAACAGGCTCTTCAAAAACTCATAAGTCATCTCTGATACTCCTGGAAATTAGTGGCTTCAGTAAGATGGTGATAAGATAGAGTGAAAAATGATTATTACCTTAAAGTTTCTCAGGCTGCATCCATAGGCTGGTGAAACAACAGGAAACTTCAGTTAAAATCACCAAAAACCCACAAATAGAAAATGCATTAGGGTTAAAAGAAAAACTTACAAAGGCAAAAGAGAGAAAGCCAAAAAGAAGCAACAAAAAAAAAGGGGGGGGGGGAATTAAATTCAGTCCAGGGAGTTGTACATTGCAGGGTACAGTCATGATGAGGAAAGCAAAAATAAACCTGATATGAATCCTGCTCTTGAGGAATCTATATCTAGAAATCAATATGCCATTTATTTAAATAAGTAAAATAAGATGTAAAAAGCAATGAGAGTAACACATATTCTTTTTAGAATTTAATGAAATAATAAAAATATGTGAGGCATTTAGTATACTACCTGACACACAACTGAAGCTCCATAAATGTGGTGATGATTGTTTACAAAAATAGTGAAAACCATAAGCAAGTTACATTAAAAAAACCTTCCATTTTTACATTGAAGAAACATTTCCAGTATAATAAAACAGCAGAAGCAGAAGTACAATAGTAAAAGTTTCAGAATACTTGTATCTTCAATTCGATCAGTTTAACCAGTGTGGAGGGATGGATGAATATATCTGGTTAGTGGCTTATAAAAAATGAGAAGTGGCAAATTAACTCACTGGTAGCAGACATCCAGAATACAGAAGAGTGTACTGTGATGGGTAGTACCTGCTCTGGGTAGTGAAAATTAGAACTGATGACAGGTACACCAAGGATGTACCACCCCAAATAGAGTGCAACACACTGGGTGGTGGATGTACCTGAAAATGGGGTCTAGGGAACTGATAAAGAACTTTAAATCAATGCTCAGAAACTTGGTCTTTTTTCCATAAGTAACAGAGAGCTGACAAAGATTTTTGTGTAAAGATATGATATTATAAGTCAATTTTAGAAGCATAACTCTGGCAGCCTGTGGAAAATAGAGGTACATATTTATTTAGGAAATTATTGCTATTATCCTGCTGGGAGTAGTGATAAGGCTTTAAATAGGATTATGTCAGTAGCAATAGAAAGAGAATGGATAAGAAAAGTGATTCCAAAATACAATGAATAAATCATACTGCAAATGGGGAGTAAGTGAGATGATTAGAAAAAAAAATGTTCTGTGATTTCTCATTTGAGTTTTGAGGGAGAGGTAAGAGAAATCATAGGAAGAGAAGAAATTTTGGAGAGTAGAAAGAGAAAATTCTGGATTTGACAGTAAAACATCCATTTAGAGTTGTTCAGCAGATATTTAGAAACCTCGGGTCTACAGAACTAGAAAAACATGAAATCTAGAGATTAAAAACTTGTGAATTTTCCAATTAGTATTAGTTGAAACAGGGACTTGCTTCTATTAGCTTTGAGCCAAATGAAGCATCCAAAATTATTGCACTGGACATAGGAAGGAAGAAGATTTAGAACTACCCTTTCCACAAATATTCTATATAATGGATCCCCTTGAATGGATAAGTACAGCCTACAGAAAACAAAAAATGAATTTATTTTATGGAATTTGCAAAACAGTTGAAAATTGGAACAATTTATACATGAAAGAGAGATAAAAAGCAGTCCTTTGACTTGAAGGGAAGTGAAAAAAGTGAAAATAATGCAACATATGTAAGTGATTATTGTTAAGAAGCTTAGTAAAGAAGATGAACTTTCAGCTTTAAGTCTTTAAGGCAAAAAGGTGAATTTTAATTATAAATTTGGTTTCTAGGTGAATGAACAGTAGTTTCCAGAGGACTGTAGCTAGAATGAGCAAGCCAAGTCCAATGGACACTGAGTGACTTTGTACATGTGCTTGCAGTGGATGCTCCTGGAAGCCTGGTGACTCGCCTCTGGAGTCTCCATTTGAAATTATAGCATTGATTCACTTAAAATGTTAAAAATATTTATCAACTTCTATTTCTCACCAGGATGGTGTAACTGGTAAAGGACCTATTCTTCCAGTGTTGTAAAGCACAAAACTTGACAAAGTATATGAGGCACTTGTTTTCATGCATTGGCTATGGGCCCTTTAGGGCTTTCTGAGTGAATGGAAATAGAATATATAAGCCCCACATTCACCCAGTCTTTCTACCTGGGGGAAGTTTCCCAAAATGCATGAAGGGAGGCAGCCTCAGGCAGTGAGTGGAGGTCTTCATAATGAGGAGGAGGCACTGAGCACAGTCCAGGGTGGGGGTGGTAGGTCGACTTGGGGGGATATAATCCAAAGTGGAACAGTCTTCATAGAGGGTTTTCATGTGGCTCCCCTGTGAGTTGTTAGATGAGGGCTAGGCTGCACGTATTCAGGGAGAGACTCTACAACAACCAGGACAAGGTGACTGCAGTGGATCTGAGAGCTAAACAAAATATCAGATCGGTCTCAGAGAGATAGCAGGGAGCTGTGGCTTGAAGCAAGATCTTAGTTCCCTGCCCAGGAATTGAATCTGAGCAACCTGGATGAAAACGAGGAATCCTAGCTGCTAGTCCACCAGAGGCTAAAGGTCAGAAGCAAAATTCCACTGGCCCTTGTCCTCATTGAAAAATGCATTTCTCAAGGAGGCAAAAGCTGTAAAACCAGATACACAGTTTATTATTAGAGACACAGCACAACAAGTGGGAGAGCACACAGAGAAAGAGTTTGTTTAGTGAAGACAGACACAAGGCAGAGATACACACCTGGAGAGAAAGGGTGTGGGCGTTCTCCCTAATGAGGAGGAGTGCAGTAAAGAGGCAGATAAATCATTTATACAGGACAGTTCTTCTGGGTCTTTGTTTACCTTTGGCAAATTATCTGGTTTCTTTTTCCACACCTGACCTGTCCTAGGACCCTCCCCAACATTCGTGTGCAACTTTTTTCCAAGATGGATTCCAGCCCAAAGACCTATGGGAAGCCTTGGCATCACCTATTCTGAGGTGCTGCCCCCTCCTTTTAGACCCCCAAGGAGCCTTTCTGCACATGTGCAGTGTCTCCCTTGCCTCAAGGATGGGAAATATGTGACCTCTTGATCTTTTACTCAAATAGGGTTTAGCCCCTCTCCGTCCCTGCCATGACTGTTATCTTAGTGTCCACAGGAAGCAAAGTCTAGCTGTTTACCCTGTTCCTGTTGTTATTTGCATCTTGAAGTGCAAACAGAAGGCTGGTTGTAAGCATCTAGCCTGGAGCCCACCTGCCTCCTTCCTCAGGAAGTGCTAACAGGAGGCCAATTGTAAATGTGTAGCCTGGATCCCATCTGTCTCCTGCCGCAAGACAACATATAGGACTAAGAGACACTGGAGCGCTAACCCAGCCAAAGTCCCTCTGGACCTCACTGAGCCTCTTGGGAATCCAGGGAAAAAACCTGGAAAAACCATACCTTATGAGTAAGAATCATACACTGAAGTAAGGGCTACACCCTAGGACTAAGAAAAACTGAAACAGACTTACCCTAACAAAGAGTAAGACAAAAACTGAGAGAAACAAAACCATTTTCTAGTAATTTAATTGCTGTAAGACTAAATTTTAAGGCTATTTAAGGAAAGATAACATAAACTTGACTCTCTTCCATGAAACATTAAGCAACGAAAGAGGAAAAGGAGATCCATAATGAGAGAAAATAAGTGTCAATAAAGAGATTTTGAGATGACTCAGATGTTAGAATTAGCAGTCGAGTATTTTCAAAGAGCTATTATAAACGTGTTCCAGGACCTCTAAAAAAAGATGGACATAATAAACCAAGAGATGGGAAATTCACAGAGAAAAGAAGCCTATAAAAATAAGGCTAGGGGATTTAGGACAAGCATCTAGGCCTTAGTTAGGGAGAGTGTCATGGCCGTGGGACTAAATTCAGGGCCTGAGTTAGACAGAGCATAAGGTCTTCAGTTAGCATAAGAGGCAGGACAGTTGCGAGGGACAGGGTTAGGATAAAGTTTAGGGATCGTGTCAGGAAATGACTTAGGGATAGTGTCAAGACCTTAGTTACTGACAGTATCAGGGCCTTATTTAGGACCAGTGTCAGGGCTTCAGCGGGAAGATGGTGGAAGAGTAAGATGCGGGGATCACCTGCCTCCCCATAGATACACCAGAAATACATCTACACGTGTAACAACTCCTACAGAACACCTACTGAGCGCTGGCAGAAGACCTCAGACCTTCCAAAAGGCAAGAAACCCCCCACGTACCTGGGTAGGGCAAAAGAAAAAAGAATAAAAAAGAATAAATAGAGACAAAAATAAATAAATAAAATAAAAATAATAAATAAAATAAAATAAATAAAAAAGAAAAAAAGAATAAATAGAGACAATAGGATAGGGACGGGACCTGCACCAGTGGGAGGGAGCTGTGAAGGAGGAAAGGTTTCCACACACTAGGAAGCCCCTTTGCGGGCGGAGACTGCGGGAGGCGGAGTGGGGGAGCTTCGAAGTCACAGAGGAGAACACAGAAACAGGGGTGCGGAGGGCAAAGCGGTGAGATTCCTACACAGAGGATCTGTGTCAACTGGCACTCACCAGCCCAAGAGGCTTGTCTGCTCCCCTGCCGGAGCAAGTGGGGCTGGGAGCTGAGGCTCGGGCTTCTGTCGGAGCGCAGGGAGAGGACTGCCGTTGGCAGCGTGAATATGATAGATCATATCGTGGGTCACAAATCAAGCCTTGGTAAATTTAAGAAAATTGAAATTGTATCAATTATCTTTTCTGACCACAACGCTATGAGACTAGATATCAATTACAGGAAAAGATGTGTAAAATATACAAACACATGGAGGCTAAACAATGCACTACTTAATAATGAAGTGATCACTGAAGAAATCAAAGAGGGAATCAAAAAATACCTAGAAACAAATGACAATGGAGACACGACGACCCAAAATCTATGGAATGCAGCAAAAGCAGTTCTAAGAGGGAAGTTTACAGCAATACAATCCTACTTTAGGAAACAGGAAACATCTCGAATAAACAACCTAACCTTGCACCTAAAGTAATTAGAGAAAGAAGAACAAAAAAAACCCCAAAGTTAGCAGAAGGAAAGAAATCATAAAAATCAGATCAGAAATAAATGAAAAAGAAATGAAGGAAACGATAGCAAAGATCAATAAAACTAAAAGCTGGTTCTTTGAGAAGATAAACAAAATTGATAGACCATTAGCCAAACTCATCAAGAAAAAAATGGAGAAGACTCAAATCAATAGAATTAGAAATGAAAAAGGAGAAGTAACAACTGACACTGCAGAAATACAAAAGATCATGAGAAATTACTACAAGCAACTCTATGCCAATAATATGGACAACCTGGAAGAAATGGACAAATTCTTAGAAAGGCACAACCTGCCAGGACTGAATCAGGAAGAAATAGAAAATATGAACAGACCAATAACAAGCACTGAAATTGAAACTGAGATTAAAAATCTTCCAACAAACAAAAACCCAGGACCAGTGGCTTCACAGGTGAATTCTATCAAACATTTAGAGAAGAGCTAACACATATCCTTCTCAAACTCTTCCAAAATACAGCAGAGGGAGGAACACTCCCCAACTCATTCTATGCGGCCACCATTACCCTGATACCAAAACCAGAAAAGGATGTCACAAAGAAAGAAAACTACAGGCCAATGTCACTGATGAACATAGATGCAAAATTCCTCAAAAAATCACTAGAAAACAGAATCCAACAGCACATTAAATGGATCATACGCCATGATCAAGTGGGGTTTATTCCAGGAATGCAAGAATTCTTCAATATATGCAAATCAATCAACGTTATACACCATATTAACAAAGTGAAGGAGAAAAACCATATGATCATCTCAATAGTTGCAGAAAAAGCTTTTGACAACATTCAGCACTGATTTATGATAAAAACCCTGCAGAACGTAGGCATAGAGGGAACTTTCCGCAACATAATAAAAGCCATATATGACAAACCCACAGCCAACATCATCCTCAATGGTGAAAAACTGAAAGCATTTCCACTAAGATCAGGAACAAGACAAGGTTGCCTACTCTCACCACTCTTATTCAACATAGTTTTGGAAGTTTTAGCCACAGTAATCAGAGAAGAAAAGGAAAAGGAATCCAAATCTGAAAAGAAGTAAAGCTGTCACTATTTGCAGATGACATGATACTATACATAGAGAATCCGAAAGATGCTACCAGAAAACTACTAGAGCTAATCAATGAATTTGGTAAAGTAGCAGGACACAAAATTAATGCACAGAAATCTCTGGCATTCCTATACACTAATGATGAAAAATCTGAAAGTGAAATCAAGAAAACACTCCCATTTACCATTGCAAGAAAAAGAATAAAATATCTAGGAATAAACTTACCTAAGGAGACAAAAGACCTGTATGCAGAAAATTATAAGACACTGATGAAAGAAATTAAAGATGATACAAATAGATAGAGAGTATACCATGTCCTTGGATTGGAAGAATCAACATTGTGAAAATGACTCTACTACCCAAAGGAATCTACAGATTCATGCAATTCCTATCAAACTACCACTGGCATTTTTCACAGAACTAGAACAAAAAATTTCACAATTTGTATGGAAACACAAAAGACCCCAAATAGCTAAAGCAATCTTGAGAACGAAAAAAGGAGTTGGAGGAATCAGGCTCCCTGACTTCAGACTATACTACAAAGCTACAGTAATCAAGACAGTATGGTACTGGCACAAAAACAAAAAGATAGATCAATGGAACAGGGTAGAAAGCCCAGAGATAAACCCACGCACCTATGGTCACCTTATCTTTGATAAAGGAGTCAGGAATGTACAGTGGAGAAAGGACAGCCTCTTCAATAAGTGGTGCTGGGGAAACAAGACAGGTACATGTAAAAGTATGAGACTAGAGCATATAATACCATACACAAAAATAAACTCAAAATGGATTAAAGACCTAAATGTAAGACCAGAAACTATCGACCTCTTAGAGGAAAACATAGGCAGGACACTCTATGACAAATCACTGCAAGGTCCTTTTTGACCCACCTCCTAGAGAAATGGAAATAAAAACAAAAATAAACAAATGGGACCTAATGAAACTTAAAAGCTTTTGCACAACAAAGGAAACCATAAACAAGACCAAAAGACAACACTCAGAATGGGAGAAAATATTTGCAAATGAAGCAACTGACAAAGGATTAATCTCCAAAATTTATAAGCAGCTCATGCAGCTTAATAACAGAAAAACAAACAACCCAATCCAAAAATGGGCAGAAGACCTAAATAGACATTTCTCCAAAGAAAATATACAGACTGCCAACAAACACATGAAAGAATGCTCAACATCACTAATCATTAGAGAGATGCAAATCAAAACTACAATGAGATATCATCTCACACTAGTCAGAATGGCCATCATCAAAAAATCTAGAAACAATAAATCCTGGAGAGGGTGTGGAGAAAAGGGAACCCTCTTCCACTGTTGGTGGGAATGTAAATTGATACAGCCATTATGGAGAACAGTATGGAGGTTCCTTAAAAAACTACAAATATAACTACCATATGACCCAGCAATCCCACTACTGGGCATATACCCTGAGAAAACCATAATTCAAAAGGAGTCATGTACCAAAATGTTCATTGCAGGTCTATTTACAATAGCCCAGAGATTGAAACAACCTAAGTGCCCATCATCAGATGAATGGATAAAGAAGATGCGGCACATATATACAATGGAATATTACTCAGCCATAAAAAGAAATGAAATTGAACTATTTGTCATGAGGTGGATAGACCTAGAGTCTGTCATACAGAGTAAAGTAAGTCAGAAAGAGAGAGACAAATACCGTATGCTAACACATATATATGGAATTTAAGAAAAGAAAAATGTCATGAAGAACCTAGGGGTAAAACAGGAATAAAGACACAGACTTACTAGAGAATGGACTTGAGCATATGGGGAGGGGGAAGGGTAAGCTGTGACAAAGTGAGAGAGTGGCATGTACATATATATATATACTACCAAACATAAGGTAGATAGCTAATGGGAAGCAGCCGCATAACACAGGGAGATAAGCTCAGTGCTTTGTGACCACCTGGAGGGGTGGGATAGGGAGGGTGGGAGGGAGGGAGATGCAAGCGGGAAGAGATATGGGAACATTTGTATATATATAACTGGTTCACTTTGTTGTGAAGCAGAAACTAACACACCATTGTAAAGCAATTATACTCCAATAAAAAAAATAGTAATAATGCTAGGGGCTTCGCTGGTGGTGCAGTGGTTGAGAGCCCTCCTGCCGATGCAGGGGATACGGGTTCGTGCCCTGGTCCCGGAAGATCCCACATGGCGCAGAGCGGCTGTGCCCGTGAGCCATGGCTGCTGAGCCTGCACGTCTGGAGCCTGTGCTCCGCAATGGGAGAGGCCATAACAGTGAGAGGCCCGCATTAAAAGAAAAAAAAAAAGGCTAAAACAAGTTTAATAAAAGAGGATCAGATTTGGAAGTCTCACATTCCCTGATTTCAGGACTTTTTATAAATCTGTAAATAGTAATCAGATAGTGTAAATAGTAAAGAAGACAGTGTGATATTGGCAACATAATAGATATATAGATTCATGGAAGAGAAAAAAGATGATCAATTGATTTTCAACAAAATACTGACCCAAACTCAGAGGAGAAATGAATCTCTTTAACAAATCATGCTAGAACAAGTATATTTCCATCACATTATCCAATAATTTAATTTAGAATGAAGCATAGACCAAAGATAGAACTGGAAGCTATAATTATTCTAGATGAAAACATAGGAGAATATCTTTGTGATATTCTTAGAAAGAATACAATATAAGAAAAATAATTATAAATTTGACTTCATCAAAAGTAAAAACCTCTGCTCATTAAAAAGTAGTATTAAGAAAATAAAAAGGCAAGGCACACACTGGGAAAAATATTCTAAATACATATATTTGACAAAACATTCATATTCTGAATATGTAAGGAAGTGTTATAACTCAGTAACAACTAGATTGATAGCTTAATTAAAAAGAAGCAAAGAATTTAAGAAGACACATACATTGTTTTGTAACATTTGTCAGTGTTTTCCAAATGGCCATGAAACTCACAAAAAGTTGCTCAATATCCTTGTCATCATGAATATACAAAATAAAACCACAATGAAATATTATCTCCTACACCCTATGGTGGCCAAATTTTTTATTATTTATTTATTTATTTGTTTATTTATTTATTTATTTTTCAACATCTTTGTTGGAGTATAATTGCTTTACAATGTTGTGTTAGTGTCTGCTGTACAACAAAGTGCATCAGCTACATGTATACATATATCCCCATATTCCCTCTCTCTTGTGACTCCCTGCCACTCTCCTTATCCCACTGCTCTAGGTGGTCACAAAGCACCCAGTTGATCTCCCTGTGCTTTGCAACCACTTCCCACTAGATATCTATTTTACATTTGGTAGTGTATATATGTCAATGCTACTCTCTCTTACTTCATCCCAGCTTACCCTTCCCTACTCCCCATGTTCTCAAGTCCATTCCCTACATTTGCAGCTTTATTCCTGTCCTATCCCTAGGTTCATCAGAACCTTTTTTTTTTTTTTTAGATCCCACATACATGTATTAACATACAGTATTTTTTCTTCTCTTTCTGACTTACTTCACTCTGTATGATAGACTCTACGTCCATCCACCTCACTACAAGTAACTCAATTTTGTTTCTTTTTATGGCTGAGTAATATTCCATTGTATATATGTGCCACATCTTTATCCATTCATCAGTCGATGGACACCTAGGTTGCTTCCATGTCCTGGCTCTTGTAAATAGTACTGCAATGAATGTTGTGGTACATGACTCTTTTTGAATTATGGTTTTCTCAGGTTATATGCCCAGTAGTGGGACTGCTGGGTCATATGGTGGTTCTAGTTTTAGTTTTTTTAGGAACCTCCATACTGTTCTCCATAATGGCTGTATCAATTTACGTTCACACCAACAGTGCAAGGGGGTTCCCTTTTCCCCACACCCTCTCCAGAATTTATTGTTTGCAGATTTTTCATGATGGCCATTCTGACCAGTGTGAGGTGATACCTCATTGTAGGTTTGATTTGCATTTCTCTCATGATTAGTGGTGTTGGGCATTCTTTCATGTGCTTGTTGGTAGTCTGTATACCTTCTTTGGAGAAATGTATGTTTAGTTCTTCTGCTCATTTTTGAATTGGGTTGTTTGATTTTTGATAGTGAGCTGCATGAGCTACTTGTATATTTTGGAGATTAATCCTTTGTCAGTTTCTTCATTTGCAAATATTTTCTCCCAATCTGAGGGTTGTCTTTTTGTCTTGTTTATGGTTTCCTTTGCTGTGTAAAAGCTTTTAAGTTTCATTAGGTTCCATTTGTTTATTTTTGTTTTTATTTCCATTTCTCTAGGAGGTGGGTCGAAAAGGATCTTTATGTGATTTATGTCATAGAGTGTTCTGCATGTGTTTTCCTCTAAGAGTTTAGTAGTGTCTGCCTCACATTTAGGTCTTTAATCCATTTTGAGTTTAGTTTTTTGTATGGTGTTATGAAGTGTTCTAAATTCATTCTATTACATGTAGCTGTCCACTTTTCCCAGCACCACTTATTGAAAAGGCTGCCTTTTCTCCATTGTATATTCTTGCCTCCTTTATCAAAGATAAGGTACCCATATGTGCATTGGCTTATCTCTAGGCTTTCTATGCTGTTCCATTGATCTGTCTTTCTGTTTTTGTGCCAGGATCCATACTTTCTTGGTTACTGTAGCTCTGTAGTATAGTCTGAAGTCAGCTGTTTTTCTTTCTCAAGATTGCTTTGGCTATTCGGGCTCTTTTGCATTTTCCATACAAATTTTATGATTGTTTGTTCTAGTTCTGTGAAAAATGCCAGTGGTAGTTTGAGAGAGATTGCACTGAATCTATAGATTGCTTCGGGTAGCATAGTCATTTTCACAATGTTGATTCTTCCAATCCAAGAACATGGTACATTTCTCCATCTGTGTGTATCATCTTTAATTTCTTTCATCAGTGTCTTATAGTTTTCTGCATACAGGTCTTTGTCTCCTTACATAGGTTTATTCCTAGGTATTTTGTTCTTTTTGTTGCAATGATAAATGGGAGTGTTTCCTTAATTTCTTTTTCAGATGTTTCATTGTTAGTGTATAAGAATGCAAGAGATTTCTGTGCATCAATTTTGTATCCTGCTACTTTACCAAATTCATTGATTAGCTCTACTGGTTTTCTGGTGGCATTTTTAGGATTCTGTATGTATAGTATCATGTCATTTGCAAACATTTTACTGTTTTACTTCTTCTTTTCTGATTTGGATTCCTTTTATTTCTTTTTCTTCTCTGATTGCTGTGGCTAAAACTTCCAAAACTATGTTGAATAAGAGTGGTGAGAGTAGGCAACCTTGTCTTGTTCTTGATCTTAAAGGAAATGGTTTCAGTTTTTCACCATTGAGAACAATGTTTCCTGTGGGTTTGTCACATACAGCCTTTATTATGTTGAGGTAGTTTCCCTCTATACCCACTTTGAGAGTTTTTTTTTTTTATCATAACTCGGTATTGAATTTTGTCAAAAGCTTTTTCTGCATCTATTGAGATGATCATATGACTTTTATTCTTTCATTTGTTAATGTGGTGTATCACATTGATTGATTTGCATATATTGAAGAATCCTTGCATCCCTGGGATAAATCCCACTTGATCATTGTGTATGATTCTTTTAATGTGCTTTTGGATTCTGTTTGCTAGTATTTTGTTGAGGAGTTTTGCATCTATATTCATCAGTGATATTGGCCTGTAGTTTTCTTTTTTTGTGACATCATTTTCTGGTTTTGGTATCAGGGTGATGGTGGCTTCATAGAATGAGTTTGGGAGTGTTCCTCCCTCTGCTTTATTTTGGAAGAGTTTGAGAACTATAGGTGTTAGCTCTTCTGTAAACGTTTGATAGAATTCACCTGTTAAGTCATCTGGTCCTGAGCTTTTGGTTTTTGGAAGATTTTTAATCACAGTTTCAACTTCAGTGCTCGTGATTTGTCTGTTCATATTTTATATTTCTCCCTGGTTCAGGATTGGAAGGTTGTACTTTTCTAAGAATTTGTCCATTTCTTCCAGGTTGTCTATTTTATTGGCATATATTTGCTTTTAGTAGTCTTTCATGATCCTTTGTATTTCTGCAATGTCAATTGTTACTTCTCCTTTTTCATTTCTAATTCTGTTTATTTGCATGATCTCCCCTTTTTTCTTGATGAGTCTGGCTAGTGGTTTATCAACTTCTCAAAGAACCAGCTTTTAGTTTTATTGAACTTTCCTATTGTTTCCTTCCTTCATTTCCTTTTCATTTACTTCTGATATGATCTTTATGATTTCTTTCCTTCTGCTAACTTTGGGGTATTTTTGTTCCTTTTTCTCTAATTGTTTTAGGTGTAAGGTTAGGTTGTTTATTTGAGATTTTTCGTGTTTCTTGAGGTAGTATTTTATTGCTATAAACTTCCCTCTTAGAACTTCTTTTGCTGTATCCCATAGGTTTTGGGTCATCATGTTTTCATTGTCATTTGTTTCTAGGAACTTTTTTATTTTCTCTTTGATTTCTTCAGTTATCTCTTGGTTATTTAGTAGTGTATTTCAATTTTCTTAAATTTACCAAGGCTTGATTTGTGACCCAAGATATGATCTATCCAGGGGAATATTCCAAGAGCACTAGAGAAGAAAAGGTGTTCTGTTGTTTTTGGATGGCATGTCCTATAAATATCAATTAAGTCCATCTAGTCTAATGTGCCATTTAAGGCTTTTGTTTCCTTATTCATTTTCATTTTGGATGATCTGTCCATTGGTGAAAGTGGGGTGTTAAAGTCCCCTACTATTACTGCATTACTGTCGATTTTCCCTTTTATGGCTGTTATCATTTGCCTTTTGTACTGAGGTGCACCTATGTTTGGTGCATAAATATTTACTATTGTATATCTTCTTCTTGGATTGATCCCTTGATCACTATGTAGTGTCCATTTTTGTCTTTTGTAATTGTCTTTATTTTTAAGTGTATTTTTTCTGATATAAGAATTGCTACTCCAGCTTTCTTTTGATTTCCATTTGCATGGAATATCTTTTTCCATCCCCTCACTTTCAGTCTGTATCTGTCCTTAGGTCTGGAATGGGTGTCTTGTAGACAACATATATACGGGTCTTGTTTTTGTATCCATTCAGCCAACCTGTGCCTTTGGGTTGGAGAATTTAATTCATTTACACTTAAGGTAATTATCTATATGTATGTTCCTATTACCATTTTTTAAATTGTTTTGGGTTTGTTATTGTAGGTCTTTTCCTTCTCTTGTGTTTCCTACCTAGAGATGCTCCTTTAGTGTTTGTTGTAAAGCTGAATTGGTGTTGCTGAATTCTCTTAACTTTTGCTTGTCTGTAAAGCTTTTGATTTCTCTATCAAATCTGAATGAGATCCTTGCTGGGTAGAGTAATCTTGGTTTTAGGATTTTCCCTTTCATCACTTTAAATATGTCCTGCCACTCCCTTCTGGCTTGCAGAGTTTCTGCTGAAAAATCAACTGTTAACCTTAAGGGGATTCCCTTGTATGCTATTTGTTGCTTTTCCCTTGCTGCTTTTAATATCTTTTCTTTGTATTCAATTTTTGATAGTTTGATTAATATGTGTCTTGCCATGTTTCTTCTTGGATTTGTCCTGTATGGGACTCTCTGCACTTCCTGGACTTGATTAACTATTTCCTTTCCCATATTAGGGAAGTTTTCAACTATAATCTCTTCAAATATTTTCTCCATCCCTTTCTTTTTCCCTTCTTCTTCTGGGATCCCTATAATTCGCATGTTGGTGTGTTTAGTGTTGTGCCAGTGGTCTCTGAGACTGTCTCAATTCTTTTCATTCTTTTTTCTTTATTCTGCTTTGCTGAAGTTATTTCCACTATTTTATCTTCCAGTCACTTATCCGTTCTTCTGCCTCAGTTATTCTGCTATTGATTCCTTCTAAAGTATTTTTAATTTCATTTATTGTATTGTTCATCATTGTGTGTTTGCTCTTTAGTTCTTCTAGGTCCTTGTTTAACGTTTCTTGTATTTTCTCCATTCTATTTCTGAGGTTTTGGATCATATTTACTATCATTAATCTGAATTCTTTTTCAGGTAGACTGCCTATTCCCTCATTTGTTTGGTCTGGTGGGTTTTTACCTTGTTACTTCATCTGTTGCATATTTCTCTCTCTTCTCATTTTGTTTAACTTACTGTGTTTGACATCTCCTTTTCACAGCCTGCACATTCAGAATTCACGTTATTTTGGGTGTCTGCCCCCAGTGGGTGAGGTTGGTTCAGTCGCTTGTGGAGCCACCAGTGGAGGGGACTGGTGCCTATGCTCTGGTGGGTGGGGTTCAATCTTGCCCTTCTGGTGGGTGGTGTGATTTGGGGAGTCTGTAAGCTTAGTGTGTGTTTAGGCAGCCTCTCTGCTATTGGGTGGGGTTTTGTTCCTGTCTTGCTAGCTGTTTGACATGGGGCATCCAGTCCTGGAGTTTTCTGTCTGCTGAGTGGAGCTGGGTTTTAGTGTTGAGATGGAGATCTCTGGGAGAGCTCTCTCCAATTGATATTACATGGGGCCTTGAGGTCTCTGGTGGTCCAATGTTCTGGACTCAGCTCTCCCATCTTGGAGGCTCAGGTCTGACACCCAGCCAGAGCACCAAGACCCTGCCAGACACAGGGCTTGGAAGAAAAGGAAGAAAAAAAATGGACAGAATCCTACAAGAAATGGTAAAAGCCAACCTAAAGGGACAAAATCACACAAAGAAACATACACATACACCCTCACAAAAGGAGCAAAAAGGAAAAAAAAATTAAAATAAAATAATAAAATAAATAAATAAGGAAGAGAGCAACCAAACCAATAAACAAATCCACCAATGGTAACAAGCACTAAAAACTAAACATAAAACCAAAAACAACTCAAACACAGAAAGCATACCCCATGTCTACAGTTGCTGCCAAAGTCCACTGCCTCAATTTTGGGAACATTCGTTGTCTCTTTAGGTATTCCACAGATGCAGAGTTTGTCAAGTTGATTGTGGGGATTTAATCTGCTACTCCTGAGACTGCACAGAGAAATTTCTTTCTCTTCTTTGTTCACACAGCTCCTGGGGTTCAGCTTTGGTTTTGGCCCTGCCTCTGCTTGTAGTCCACCCTCAGGACTCTGTTCCCCTCCCAGACAGGAAGGGGTTAAAGGAGGAGCTGATTAGGGCTCTCTTGCTCCCTCAGGCCAGGGAGAGGGAGGGGTATGGTAGTCATAATTGGAATGTGGGGAGTGTCTGCAGGCGGCTGTGGCCCACGTCATGTTGCAACAGCCTGAGGCATGCCATGTGTTCTCCCAGGGAAGTTGTCCCTGGATCAGCGAACCCTTGCAGTGGCGTGCTGCACACGCTCCCCGGGGGATGTGGGTAGTGACCTGCACTTGCACACAGGATTCTTGGTGGCAGCAGTGGCAGCGTTAGTGGTGCATGCCTGTCTCTGTGATCCTAGCTGATAGCCACTGCTGGTGCCCATCTCTGGAGCTCACTTAGGCAGCACTCTGCCTTCTGTGGGCACATGGAGCAGGAATCCCCTCTCCTAGTGCACTCTGAAACAATGGTCTCTTGCCTCTCCAGCAGGTCCAGACTTTTTCCTGGACTCTCTCCGAGCTAGCTATGGTGCATTAGCCACCTTCAGGCTGTCTTCACGCAGCCAACCCCAGTTCTCTCCCTGTGGTCTAACCTCTGAAGCCTGAGCCTCAATTCCCAGCCCCCAGCCACCCCAGGGTGTGAGCAGACAAGCGTCTCAGGTTGGTTAGTGCTGGTAAGCACTGATCCTCTGTGCAGGAATCTCTCCGCTTTGCCCTCTGCACCCTTGTTTCTGTGCTTGTCTCCATGGCTCTGAAGCTTCCCCTCCACTCATACCCCGTCCCTGCCAGTGAAGGGGCTCCCTAGCATGTAGAAACTTTTCCCCCTTCACAACTCCCTCCTAGAGATGCAGGTGCTGTTCCTATTCTTTTGTCTCTGTTTTTCCTTTTGCCCTACCCCAGTATGTGAGGATTTTCTTGCCTTTTGGAAAGTCTGAGGTCTTCTGCCAGCATTCAGTAGGTGTTCTGTAGGAGTTGTTCCACATGTAGATGTATTTTTGATGTATTTGTGGGGACAAAGGTGATTTCCATATCTTACTACTCCACCATCTTGAAGGCTAGTTCAGCCAAAAATTTTAAAATAATAATAACACCACCAAATGTTGGCAAGGATGTGGAAAAACTGGAATTCTCTTACTTTGCTAGTAGGAATGTTAAATGGTACCACCTCTTTGGAAAACTCTTTAGAAGTTTTCTGATAAACTTAAATATACACCTACCCTACCAGCTAGCAATTCAATCATAAATATTTAGCACAAAGAAGTGAAAGTATGTTTTCACAGAAAGAATAATACAAGAATACTTATAGCAGCTTTATTTAAAATAATCCCAAACTGGAAAAAAACTTGCCAAACTAATGTCTATCAGTAGAGAATGAAAAACCAATTTGTGGTATATTAATACAACAAAACATTACTCAGCAATAAAATATAATGAACTAATATAAATAATAATGTGTGTATAGCTTAAAAACCTATTGCATGAAAAATAGACAAAAATACTAATAATGCCATTCAGATGGCATTCAAAAGCAGGAAGAATTAGTCTAGGAACATAGAAATCAGAACAGTGGTTGTTGGCCATGGGGTGAAGTTTGACTCAAAGGGGACAGGGAAGAACTTGCTTGGTGATGGAATTGTTCTCTATCTTGTCTAGAGTGTTACTTACATAGGTGTATGTATCTGTCAGAACTCATGAATTATATGTTTAAGATCTGCGTATGTCACTCTACATAAAGTTTACATACATACACACATACACAGTAAAGAATATGTACAGAGTCACTGCTAGGTGTAAAGCACGATAATGAGAATTGTGGGGGACCCAAAGAACAATGACACATCCCTGAGAATAAGGAGATGATATATCCACTAAAACATGGTTTGGAGGTCTAAGTAGTGAAGATATTATTAGAAGCCTTAGTGATAATGAGCAGGATCCTGTGGGGCTCCTGGGCACAAAAGACTTTCTGTGTCCCGCATTTCTTTGCTGACAGAACATAGGCTTCATTCAGCCTCCGTGACCTTCCTTGAGTTCCAACAGCAGGTTCAAACAGTTGTTAATTAGGGAAGGGAAGGGATTCAAGATATGGGAGAAACAAACATTCAAGAGAAACAATAGTGCAGCCTTGGGACTAGGTCCTGGTTTCCCATCAAGGGATACACATAACAATACCTTTGAGCTGTTTTGAAGATACGAAAACCCCCACCAGGTGGAAGAAGAAAACTGTATGCATCCCACAAGCACGTAGACACCAGACAGGTTTGTACCTGGAGGTTGATGATGCTGAGTCCTACTTACCTCACCACGAACCAATCAGAAGGATGTCCACGAGCTGATCACTCCCTCTTTGAACCATTACTATGAAACTTCTCACTACCCTGTCCAAGTGGGGACACACAGTTTTGAGGACATTAGCTCACTGTGGTCCCCTTTTGCCTGACAAAGCAATAAAATTATTCATTTCTACTTCACCCACAACTTTGTCTCTGAGATTTAATTTGATGTCAGGGTACAGAGGCCAGATTCAGCTTCATTAATAAATCATTCTTTTGCCCTTAGCAAAGGTAGTTTTTATCCTTGTTTTTATTACAACAGTAATATATTTATAAACTAGAACAGCTACTCATTAAATAGATAACATAACCACTTAAGTACAGTTTGTAAAAATACAAACACTTTAGAACTGCTAAGTTTTCCTCATTTACTTTATCTTTTAACTACATTCTTGTTTCTATTCATGGTTAAGTGCATTGCTTTTTAAAATTCATTCTCCATAATATTTTCTGTGCCTGACCTTTTCCCATCTGCAGAATCTCTTTTCTACTTCCTAAAGGTAGCTTCCCTTCCTTCTTTACTTGTCACTGGGGAGAGAACTGATCAGTTCCATCTTAATCAGAGAGTAGGCATAAACTTGTCTTTTTAGCATTCTCAGTTATCCGGCTGAATACCAATCATCCCTGCTGTGTTCCTTCTGACACCTCCTCTTTTTCTCTCTCCTCTTGGCAAAGCAGAAAGCCACAGGAATTATGCAGCAGCATGAAGTCTCTGGTCTGAATGAAAACTCTGTGATTGTCTTTTTCCAACCAACAAGTTCTCTGGAGGACAGCTTCTAAATTGTCTTAAGCTCCCCTCCCAGTAGGTATGCTAGATGCTTACTAATTAATTTAAACTGAATGCGCCCTTAGCAACTCTCATTCACAGAATTAAATCTCTGTGCTCTGTAATTTGAAAGGACTATACCTTCCAAGAGTGTAACTTTTTATAACCTGGATAAGGTTTATGAGCAGATATTTTATAAGCAGCAAGTTAAGCCTAGCTATTAACATATTAATATGTTAATATTTAGAACATATTACAAAGAAAAGAATGGGAAATACTGGTTGATGAGAACTTTAGGCATTCAACTGAGCCACTTAATTTTAGTAGATGTTTAGGTATCTATTGTATGTATCAACATAATGAAAAGAGCATTTGACAACAGTATGTGCATCTTTTCTGAAAATCTGGAGTTATTTTTATGTAAGTGATCTTCAAGTGTTGCAGAAGAAAATCAGATTCTAAAAGAAGAAAATCTGAATTATTTCAGAAACTGACAATGATGTTAAGAGTGGGTGAAGGGCTTCCCTGGTGGCGCAGTGGTTGAGAGTCCGCCTGCCGATGCAGGGGACGCGGGTTCGTGCACCGGTCCGGGAAGATCCCACATGCCGCAGAGCGGCTGGGCCCGTGAGCCATGGCTGCTGAGCCTGCGCGTCCGGAGCCTGTGCTCCGCAACGGGAAAGACCACAACAGAGAGGCCCACATACAGCAAAAAAAAAAAAAAAAAGAGTGGGTGAATATTACAAAACAGCAAAATGTTAGTTGATCAGACATGTTTGGATTAATAGCAGTTCTGTGATGCTTATTGAAAAGAAATTATAGAAAGCACCCAACTATCATTTATCTTCACCCTTACTGAAAGTAATTTTTAGAAAAAGGAATACCAGGAATAGCATAATTATTGGAACTGAAATACTCCCACGGTAAGTGTTGATTACTTATATTATTACTTGCAAATGTATCTTTCTTCAACTTTACATATATCATAACTAATGTACTTGGCAACCCCAGTGGTAGCACACCCCACAGAGGCTGTTTTGTCTCCATGTCTCTGTAGACAAAGAATGCTGCCTGCCATTTCAGTAAACAAAGGATGTTGAAGCCACCAGGCCCTCAGCCACTGCAGCCACGCCAGACAGTGCACCCTGTGGGGAATTTGGGATGAAAAAAAAAAACAAGTTGCCTGTCAGCAAGCCATCAGGCTCTGAAGCCATCCCCAGTGGTGCACCCTGAGGAGATTCAGGTTGGAGAAAAACAGGATACTGGCCCTAGATAGATAAGGTGCCTATCAAAGGAATATTTTCAAGAAACCCAGACTCTTGCTTCTTCTCATACATAGAAAAGTGCTAAATTCATTAATTTGAGATTTCTGGTTTTCTTTAATTAACAGTAATCTTTTGATGTTCCAACTACCTGGATTTTTTTTTGCAAAAACTCCTATATATCCTGGCTCCTCCATTACCTCCTCAGAACAGCCCCTCAGAACTATCTGAGAAGCCATATCCTGGGCTTAAGTCCTCAGTAAATCCACCAAATAAAACATAATTCTCAATTTTTAGGGTGTGCAGTTTTGTTTTGTTTTTTTTTCCAGCTGACATCTCCAAGTGACTTAGCTGACATCAGGTGCTATAGATTGAATGTGCCCCCAACTCCAAATTCATATGAAAAATTCTAATACCCAATGTGATAATACTTGGAGGTAGGGCATTCAGGAGGTAATTAGGTCATGAAGGTAGAGCCTCATGAATGGGATCAGTGTTGATAAATGGAATATTGCTGGCATATCAGTAAATAAAGGATGTCATGGTCATCAGCGATTGAAGCCACCACCTGGTGGTGAGCTGGTGAGCCCTGAGGGAACTCAGGATAGAAAACACTGGATACTGGCCCCAGAGAGCTGAGGTGCATATCAAAGGAGAGAATTCAGTGAGCCCCCAGACTCTTGCATCTTCCCATACATAGAAAAGCGCTAAATTCCTTAACTCGAGATTTCTAGTTTTCTTTAATTAACAATAATCCTTTGTTCTTACTACCTGCCCTTTGTTGTAATACTCCTACATACCCTGGCTCCCCAACTTGCCTCTTCCTCAGAAAAGTTCTTTCAGGGTTACTTGAGATGCTGCCTCCTGGGCTTGAAGTCCTAAAAATTCCCGCCGAAAAAAACATAACTCTCAACTTTTGGGTTGTGAATATTTTTTCAGTTGACAGTGTCTTTATGAAAGAGACCCCATAGAACTCCACTGCCTCTTCTGCCATGTGGGGGCACAGAGAAAAAAGGCCATCTATGAATTAGAAAGCAGGCTCTCACCAGACACCAAATTTGCTGGTGCCTTGATCTTGGACTTCCCAGTCTCCAGAACCATGAGCAATAAATATGTGATGTTTATAAGCCACCCAGTCTATGGTGTTCTATTACAGCAGCCCAAAGGGACCAAGAAACAAGCCACACCCATGGTTTCTGTAGTATCTGGAGGTTCTCAGCTCTGGTTGTTCATCAGAATTAAGTATGGATATTTTTAAGTACATGGAAAACTTATCTGAACTTACTGAATCATAATCTTCAGAAGAAGGCCTTTACCCCTGTACTTTATTTAGAGTGGAATAGGGGTTTTGATGTGTAACCCAGTGTGAGAACTATTGGTGTAGACCAACTCTCCTACTCAAGAATGCAAGTGATAAACTAAAACCAGCATAATTTTTCTCTCCCTTGTTAGATTATATTTGGACCAGGCATGCTTTCCTATCTCTCTATTAAAGAACACTGGGATTAAGCAAAAATAACCTAGCTACTTGCTCCAGGGAATATATGCTCTTGGAAGATACATCTGTGAACCAACGAAAAAGACCTACTTATCAAGACAAACAGTTTACTCATCAAAACTGACTTCAAGACCTTTGCCCCAATGTGCCCCCAAGTCCAAAGCTATTATGTGATAAGATCTGCTAAATCCTGAGTATATCTTGCCTTATGGACTGACTTTTAAGTTTCCCAGACCAGGTTGCAATGCCTTACAAATAGACTCCCTGACTCCCCCTCTTTTGAGGAACTTCTAAGACCCTGTCAAGGTTGTGTTCGCCCTGATGGCAGTGTATCCAATAAGCTTACCTTTGCTTTATCAATAGGTATTTTTGGTGAGTTGAAAGTCATAGTTCAATCATCATCACTCAGTTGCATAAATTATATATGTGATAACAATGGCTACATTTTATAAGAATAAAATATAGAGTTTGAAAGGCATAAATCACCTAGGTACAGACTGAGGTGAATTACTTGGGCATTTTTTGCAAAGGTTGCCTTGGTTTCTCCTTTCCACAGATGATTTTGTTCCTGGGTGTGCTCTGGCAACACTGTAAGTTTTGATAACGCAGAACATCCTAGTTTAATACCTTCACCTGAAGAAGCTGACAACAATTTCTAAGTTCCATTTTCTTCTGTTCAAGCATCATGCTACTCCCAGATATCCAAAGTCCCTGATTGTTTTCCCTTTGTTAGGGGTTATTCTGTAGCTGTTTTCATCTATTAATATATGTGCTAAACCAAATAGGAAAATATTACCTGTGACCATTAGGCAATTATGATATTTACTTCATCTTAATCTGTACCTCCTACCTAAAAAAAAAAAAACAAAAAAAACTGTTTCTATTTATTTTACAAGAAGTAACTTTACTGTATCTAAATTCTAAACCTATATTTGACTTTAGACACAAATTTCAAAAATTTCTGAGAAAATATGTCAGAGCTCATGAACTGATGTTCTAAAATGGAAAATATTCAAGAAAATTAAGAGACTATCAAAAAAATAAAAAAATGGTCTGAGAAGAAGGAACATTAGGTTAAATACCCAAAAGACAAATAAGGATATTTGACTGATGAGCTTGGATTTTTAAAGGGCACTTATAAAAGACAACTAAGAGTGAATTTGATAGAGTGGGATGACGTGAGGATCCAGAATAAGCCTACAGTTGTGCCCCCAAAATTAAAATAAAATTATTTTAAAGTTAAATTTGGCTAAAAGGGCCTTTAAACTTACCTATGTAGTATGAAGAGGAAAAGGAACTGAGCTTGAAAAACTTGACAAGAGCCGTTACATCCATTCTTGGGAGCATGTGGTTAAAGGTCAAAATTCTTAAAAGCTTTTGACTCAACCTCAAACTCCCATATTTAAGATAAAGAAAAATAGACTTTAAAAATAAATGTCAACATGTGTATTTTTGATTCACTATTTGAAGTCCTGGGACATGTCTGGTTTGAGGCAATAAGGGAGGAATTAGTGAGATAAAGGCACACAACAGTTCAGCTCAGGTGAGTCATATAGCTCTAAGGACTGGGTCCAGATGCAAGTTCAGACACAACTATGATGAATGGCATTGAATAGGCTAGGACTCTACAGCAAAATTTTAATAGAATGAGCATTAGATTTATCCATGATACTTATTTCTGTTTCATTTTATAATAATGTCTGGATCTGTAGTTAAGGCAGCAAAGACAAGAAATAAGTTTGGACACCCAAATCTCAACATCAGGTAAAACATTTGCTCATATTTTAATGTATAGACCTCCAGACTTGGTGTATGCAGATACAGAGACACATAAGTTTGGTATAATACAGTGCATAGTGTTTTATAACCTTTTAAACTTTACATATTAAGCTTTGTCAAAAATATTCATTGATAACTTTTAATGTCTGCATAGAGATTGGATTGGATCATAATTGATTTAACTATCAAACTATTGTTAAAATTGTAATGTTTTAGCCCCAAAACATTCATATAGCTATAATATTTTCATACATTACTAATTATTTTCTCCAGATAAACTCCTAGAAGTAGAAATACTGGGCCCAAGTCTATGCACATTTCTAAGGCTTTTCTCTCATCATTTAAGCTGTTAAAAGCCTTGTTGGCAGGAACTTATTGATGAGAAATTGTATATGTGTAAAAGAATAAAGGCAAATGTCAGTGATTTTACTATTTCACAGTATGATATTTTAATACATTGGGTGTATCAAGTTGGCAACAGATAAGGAAGTGTTAAATGTAATGTCAGAAGATCTGGATTAAATTCCCACAGTGTCACCTGTTACTAGAGTCTTTAAGAAATGTATTGATCTCAATCAACCTATTTCATCATCTTTAAAGTTGTATTATTATTACTTGTCATAGCAACCTCTCATGCTTGTTTTAAGAATCAATATGAAACAAAGTACATGGAGAACTTAGAAATATATATCAAGATTTTCACTAAGCTCAGGGCTGAATGGAAGTCACAGCTGGATCTCAGAGTGTGGCTACAGTACCCACGGGAGCCCAAGTACAGCTGAGTAGGTCAGGGAGCTGCATGGTCCTCTGATCAGCTAGATTTCAACACGTACATCATTCAGAGAAGCAGTTACTGCTTAAAGTAAGGGAGCATGTCACTCTTTTTCTATTGTTGCATCACAAATTACACTGTATGGTTTAAACAAAAACAATCATTCACTATCATTCACAGTTTCTGAGCGTTAGGAATTCAGACAAGGTTGTCTGGAGCCTCAGGTGGAACACATGAAGGCTGGAGGCTGGAATATTCTGAAGGTTCCTTCATGTACATGCCTGACAGTTGGTGCCAGTTCTGAGCTTAAGGCATGGTTGGACTATCACTTTGAATGTCTATATGTGACCTTGACATGTGCCCTGGTTTTCCTTACAACATGGTGGCTGGGTTAACCTGGGGGCTGGATTCTATGGAGAAGCATCAAGAGAGAAAGGGAGAGACAGACACAGAGAGACACAGAGACAGTGAGAAGCAGGAAAAAGCCACCTTGCCTTTATGAGCCAGCAAGTAGCTATGGAGATCATGTGTCATCGTCTCCACCACATGCTGCTGGCTGGCAGTTTCAAAGGTGCACCCTGGTTCAAGACGAGGGGATGATGATGGCACCTCTTGATAGAGGCGTGTCAATATCACATTGTAAGGCACCACCTGGGATATAATATATCTTGGTGAAACCATCTTTGGAAAATACAATGTAACACAGAATATACAAACCCCTAGAACTGTTACTTCTCTCCTCCTCTATAAAGTTGTAAAAGCTACATTCTTCTTCCCAGGAGCCATCTTGTGAAGGTACCAGGGGTCATGTTGTGGGGTGGAAAACTCAAGAAATCTGAGAGATTAGAAAGGCTAAGCATTATTAAAAAAAAAAAGCTGCCTTGAAAATTATTAGTATTAACTAAGTATTAAGCTGGGTTAAATTAATGACTAATATTCTAATAGTTTTTACTACACAATGTTTAGGGCTTGAAAGAAAGAATCATTTCGTTATACATAAAATTTTAAATATTGAGTTTTCTCAACACCTTCATTCTAGTATAAGTTAAAATTTATTACTCTGTTTTTATTGAATTAGGTTTGTTAAAAAGAATTACTTCAGGTTTAGAGAGAATTCTGCTTACTTGTACTTAATATAGCAAGTTGCCTGATTAGGATTGCATATTAAAATTGTTGAAGTTGGAAAATCTTATTTGGGATTTGAGGAAGACACCTTTGAACTTGGAGAATGGTTGTATTTTAATAGGTGTTTATAAATATGCACTGACTAAAGAGATGCCTCACACTTATTCTTGGGGGAAGTCCTAAACCCATGACTGCTGATGCCCAGGAGTAAATCCTGAATGTCGTAGATTTGGGGGAAATTTACTGTCAGATGTTATGATTGCCTTACATGATTAAAGAGTAAAGAAGCTGTGGGTTCTTGATATCAGTGCATCCAGTGAGAAAAGGAAGCAAACCTTGGACACAGGGAGACACAATAGCTCCTCCTTTCTCAGGCCGGGAGGCATCTGGAGACTCTTTTCATCTTTTGAGTTGGCAGACAGGAGCCATACTGGGCCTCTTTTTCTTGTCCATACCTTTGTCTTTTGTTTTTGTTCTACTTTCTTGTTTTGTTTCATTCTACATCTTTTGTTTACTTCATTCTGTCTTGCGTTTCCTGTACTCTATTCTTTATTTTGGATATCATATTTATAATTTTCAGAGGTTTTTCTTTTGTATTGTTTCTTTTCATACCATTTTTTTTTATGGATGCAATATTTTCTCTTACCTTTGAAAGATATTGATTACAGTTACTTTGATTTAAGTTTTCTTCAGGCAGTTTTTCTGCTTACTTATTTTGTACCTATCTTTTTTTACCGGTATGTGGGCCTCTCACTGTTGTGGCCTCTCCCGTTGAAGAGCACAGGCTCTGGATGCACAGGCTCAGCGGCCATGGCTCATGGGCCCAGCCGCTCCATGGCATGTGGGATCTTCCCGAACCAGAGCATGAACCCGTGTCCCCTGCATCAGCAGGTGGACTCTCAACCACTGCGTCACCGGGGAAGCCCTGTACCTATCTTTAATGTTGGGGAATTTCAGTTGTCTGGTTACATAGTGTTGGTTACATTGAAGAATGAGACACCAAAATTAATCAGTAGCTCTGTGCTGGTGGACTGGAGGGCTTCCCTGGAGGGTGATAGGGTGAACAGCTGGCTTTTCCCTAACTTCCAATGTAATGTTGATAAATATTGCCTCTTTCGGTTGATTTTCCAGAGAAGGATCTGTCAGTATCATCACAGGAAGTTTACAGCTAGTGTAGGAAAGGTAAAGGGAGGTTTTTCACCATTCCGTATACACATCTTTACCTAGTCTTTCTATGTACAACTTTGCTCTTTGCCATCCTGTGTGCATACCTCTTTATATATAGATTTATATTGGGGATGGGAGGTTCAGGAGGGACGGTTATCCATGTGTTTAGGGTGGAAGCCTGAAGGTATAGCAATTCCTTTAAAGTCAGCTCCCCAAACACTCTCATACACTACATTGCATCAACTTTCTGACACTTTCTGGGGTTCCATGGAGAAAATTGCCTTGCTTCTCACCAAACCACTCCAGCAACTGCAGGAACATTGGTTAATTGTGCATTTTCCTTCACCTGCCTTCTACCATCATACATTGGGATAAGATGGTTATAGAAGTCACCTAGTTTCATTTGAATTTAGGATTCATATTTCTATCTCCTCCTTAATGCATTGGGATAATTTTTAAAAGGAGAAGGGAAAATATATGTTGACTCTACTCTTTGAAATTCTAAATCTGGTTAGTATATCAAATATATATTTTAATAGAATTAATATATTTAAGCTAGAACATCTAGATTTTAAAGAATAGAAATAATAAAATTAAAAACATCCAGAATCCTATCACTCTGAGATAATCACTCTTAAAGTATTAATATATATTCTTAATTGACATATTATTATTCTATCTTGCTGTTCTAAGGTTAATTTTTTAACCACCCAAGTCCTCAGTTTACACCAAGTAAACAGCTTCCACAACCAGTTTCCCATTGAATGGAATGATGCTTCCTTTACTGTATCAAGTATATCTCTTTATTTACAGCTATTTTTCTGGAAGGCATTTACAAATATTAGAGAGCACTCCATAAAGACTTGGACTCTAAGAATTGATACTTCTTGTCTATACAAATAAATAAATCAAGTCAAAAACAAAAATTCCATACAATGGAGAAAATGATAAGTGTTAGTCATTGATTGCTTCCTTAGAAAGAAAGAAATGATCTGTGGTTTCACCTTCCACAGCTCAGAAACAGTAACACTTGTGAAGCTCTCATGAGCTACCAAATTAATCAGTAATGATTCATGACATTGAGAAATCCCTTCACAACAGAGGCTATGTCTTATTTATCCTTATCTCTTTCCTGGTGCCTAGATAACTACTTTGCACATATTTCATGTTTAAGAAAAGGATATTAAATACCTGAAAAAATACCTCTGACATAATTTAATAGACTATATTTTTGCATTCAGGTTTCTTTTTCCCTTTGCTGATACCAATTTCAATTTAGACTAAGATATGGGAGAAATTAATTTATTGTGCAGATGGCATCTGCAAGTGAAAATAAAATGTAGTTTCCTTGGCTTTCCTCTGAATAAGGGTGCTTTGCTTCTCTTTCAAGCAAAAAAATATATTATTTTATCAGAAATGTGTGAAAGAAGTCTAACTTTTGAAAGTATCAAAAGAAAAGTGGTATATTTGGAATATAACAAATTTGGTTAATTTATACTTTTTAATTTAAAGATTTATTTATTACTAGAAAATCTATATTGATTGCATTAAAAATACAGATATGAAACAAAGATAAAAAAACTTAGAATCATAAGCCTAATAGTCAAAGATAACCACTGTTTACATCTTTGTTCTACTTTTTATGCATAATATGTTTACCAAATTTAAAAGCAAAGAATTGCATGATTTGCTCATACAAATAATTAGAATGTTTAAACACCCCTGGGAGAGTGTAAAGTAATATAGCCACTTTAGAAGCATTCTGGCAGTTCCCAAAAGGTTAAACAGAGTTGCGTTATGACCAGGCAATTCTACTACCAGGCATATACCAAAGAGAAATGAAAACATATGGCCACTCAAAAACACTTACGTGAATGTTCGTAGTAGCTTTATTTATAATAGCCAAAAGTTTGTCTGGTTTTGGTACCATGGTGATGCTGGCCTTGTAAAATGAGTTCAGAAGCATTCCTTCCCCTGCAATTTTTGAAATAGTTTGAGAGGATCAGTGTTATCTCTCCTTTAAAGGTTTAGTAGAATTTATCTGTGAAGCCATCTGGTCCTAGAGTTTTGTTTCTTGGGAGTTGTTACATTACTGATTCAATTTCAAAATGATAATTAATCTGTTCTTATTTTCTATTTCTATTTCTTCCTAGTTCAGCCTTGGGAGATTGTACGTTTCTAGGAATTTATCCATTTCTTCTAGGTTGTCCATTTTACTGGCATATACTTGCTCATAGTAATCTCTTATGAATTTTGTATATACCCTTACATTTCTGGTTTTATTTATTTGAGCCCTCTCTTTTTTCCTGATGTATCTGGTTAAAGTTTAATCAATTTTGTTTATCTTTTCAAAGAACCAACTCTTAGTTTCATTGATATTTTCTATTGCTTTTTAGTCTCCTTCATTTATTTCTGCTCTGATCTTTTTAGGTTTTCTACTAATTTTAGATCTTGTTTGTTCTTCTTTTCCTCATTTCTTTAGATGTAACATTAGATTGTTTATTTGGGTTTTTTATTATTTCCTGATGTGGATGCACTAGTAGGTGGGACTGGATCCCAGCCTGGTTGGCTTCCATACTCTGCCTCATGTGGTGGCTGCTAGCTTGCTGTTGGGCAAGGCTGGGTCCTGGCATGGCTTGTGGCACACCTAAGGAAGTTCCCAGGGCTGGTACTAACCTGCTGATGGATGAGCAAGTCCTCACTGCTGCCTAATTTCTTATGACCTGTGAGACAAAAATGGTTGTTAAAATTTTACTTGGCTGGATAGAAATCAAAAGATGAATAATATTTTATAACATGCAAAATTATATGAAATTCAAATTTCGGTGCCATATATAAAGTTTTGTTGATACAACCAAACCCCTTTATTTATATATCATCTCTGGCTGCCTTCACGCTACACAGAGATAAGTAGTTGAGACAGACATTCAGTGGTCTGCAAAGTCTAAAATACTTACTCTCCTGCCCTTTACAGAAAACATTTGCTGATCCTTGGTTTAGTCTTTTTGTTCCATTGTAATGTCAGCATCAGGGGTTGATATTTCAGAATGGGAAGTAATTCTATTTGGCTCATGCAACCTAAGACTAACTTATTAGAATTGGAAGCCTGTTTTTTAAGTTGTTCAGCTGCTGTGTCTTGAATAATAAAGAAAAATTCAGGAAAACCAAACAGAAAGGCATCTGCTGAAGAATATAACATCTTGTCCACTGCCTTTATGCAAGAGTGTGCTTCAGCCATAAGCATCATTCACTTTTTCATGATTTCTTTATCCCAAGATGAGATAATCATTGAAGTATCAGGGTTTTTTAAATCCTCATTTTGAGTGATCTATTTATCTTTAAGCACTCTTAAAGCACTCATTAGAAGCTAGGAACTATTACTTTTCGTCTCACTGATTTATCTTACTGAATGAGATAAAGTTTAGAGGCCCTGGTTATTGTCAGCAGTCAATGAGGACTTCAATTTTTGTTTTTATCTCAGAACTTGCAACATATAAAGAAATGTAATGTTCACATTTCTTCACCCCCCAAAGTAAGATCATCACCAACAGAACTTGAAAGGAAAGTATCTTCCTTTAAGTTTTGAAAGGACATACTTGGTTTCTCTTCAGTATTGGGTGTTTATTACCAAGATTCATATATAATGCAGTAAAGTACATATTTTTTGCTTGTTTCTGGTAATATCATAGACTCTGAAGCTGGGGTATATAACAAGCTCCACAGATAATGAAAAGAGTGAGTTAGAGATACTGTTACTACCAGAGATCTTCATTTTCTTTGTTCATCTACTACTTTTACTTTCAGGGAAGATAATTTAATTATATCAGTTTTTCACCAGGCAATATGAAGTAAAAACACCTGCAAAAAGAACTACATATATGTTAAATTTATGTTAAACTGAGATAATATTCTAGGACTCAATATGTTTGGCCCAGACCAAAGTGAAGAAATAAAAGAGCTAATGGAATCACTGTACCTAGGAAACCTTTGGTGGTGACTGAAATCTCAGGTATTTTTCTGGAGATGGAATGTTATTCTGGTTCATAAATTTAGTAGATAGGAGGACAAGTTATGGCTTCTTCCTGGTCCTCAATATCATAACTCCATCCAAAATCATTTGCTCTATGGGTTAGAGAACCACGAGCTTGATTTTTTTTTTAATTACTAAATACACTTTCCAACTATATACTCCTGAATTTGGGACATCACTATTGGAAAAAAAAATTTTCCATTTTCCCACCTACTATGAGAGAAATTCTGTCACAATTATCTATCACTTAACAACATAAGACTCCAGTGGACCACTGGGGTCAATGTGTGAAAACTTTTGAAGTGTCCCTTCTCTAGATAACAATCTCGTGCCTTTATAAGTTTTTCAGTTTTTGAAGAAGACAGAGCACAGTGGCATAGTCTGTATAAAAGCAATTATAGGAGCCTGTACCAGAGGTTATTTTCTCATTTTCTAATTGTCTCCAGTCTTCTTATAACAAATGAAGCAATGCACCCTTGTCTTAGTAACAAATTTATTTTTTATTTTTTTTTTTGCGATACGCGGGCCTCTCACTGTTGTGGCCTCTCCCGTTGCGGAGCACAGGGTCCGGACGCGCAGGCTCAGCGGCCATGGCTCACGGGCCCAGCTGCTCCACAGCATGTGGGATCCTCCCAGACCGGGGCACGAACCCGTGTCCCCTGCATCGGCAGGCGGACCCCCAACCACTGCGCCACCAGGAAAGCCCAGTAACAAAATTTAATATTTACTATTTCCAGAACTTTCCTGAATATTTTATATACATTCTCTTTATTCTCTCAACAACCTTTTGGAGTAGTATTCTTAACCCCACATTACATTTATTTTGAAGACACCAAGACCCCAAATCACACAGCAAGTTTAAAGGTAAGTCAATATTTGCCCCCAGGCTGTTTGCACTACACTGTTGATATAATGGCTTGTTGGTATGAAAAAAGCACAGCTCCCATCTTTATCAGGCCAGTACAGTTTCCTTGGTTATACAGATCAAATAAAATCTTAGGGAATACTTTAACATTTCATTTTATCCTTTCTAAGCCACGACCAAACGTCTCTGGTGTTATAATTCCCTAAATCTTGAGAACTGCACGCACTTTTGCTCTTGTCACTACCTGACCAGTCCCATTATAATCAACAGCTCTTGTGCTTACAGTCTCTCCAACCTGTGAAGAAAGGACAAGAAGTCCTCTCACCCCTTCTGGGGACACACTTTGTAGGAAACATAATGTGAGCTCCAACAGCCAGCCAGGTGATGTCAATAGATCTACTATATAAATTTCTTCTCCCAAAACACTGAATTTATTTGCCTAAATTATGCCAAATGCTGGTTCTTCACAACAGTCATTATGAACCAGGGATTAGTATAATTGTACATCAGTTAAAACAGCATGCTGTTAAAGCTCTTGAGAGCTGTCCTTGATTGTGCTTTAATGTGCATTCCTGATGGGTCTAAAAACACAAATGAAGTGTGCTCCAAGTACTTGTCCATGTCTCCCAGACAAAGGATCTCTGAAACGAAGACCACCTCATCTCGTCTACCTTCTGTCAATACTCTGATGATTTGTACAAATCATCCTGGGTCCATTCCCACTCCTTCTGAGTATGGATTTTCATAGTAATGCTAAGGTAAGTGCAAAGTCCAACTCTAGTTTCTTTTGTGTCTCATAACTGGAAAGATCATCCTCACTGCCAAAAAAGAAAGATAGAGGGAGGGGTTCAGGTAGCAGGGAAATGGTTAGAAATGTCCTTGTGTATCAAGTATTCCGAAATTAAAGCCTCCTTTAATCCTTCTAAAAGTCCACAATTCAGTGAAACAAATCTTAATTTGATCAACCAGAACCCTGATTTTTTTTTTTAATTGGAGTATATTTGCTTTACACTGCTGTGTCAGTTTCTGCTATACAGCAAAGTGAATCAGCCATACATACATATATTCCCTCTTTATTGGATTTCCTTCCGTTTAGGTCACCACAGAGCACCAAGTAGAGTTCCCTGTGCTATACAGTATGTTTTCATTTGTTATCTATTTTATACATAGTAGTGTGTATATGTTAATCCCAATCTCCCAATTCACCCCACCCCGTGTTTCCCCATTGGTATCCATACGTTTGTTCTCTATGACTGTGTCTCTATTTCTGTTTTACAAATAAGATCATCTATACCATTTTTCTAGATTCCACATATATGCGTTAATATATGATATTTGTTTTTCTCATTCTGATTTACCTCACTCTATATGACAGTCTCTAGGTCCACCCATGTCTCTACAAATGACACAACTTCCTTTCTTTTTAATGCTGAGTAATATTCCATTGTATATATGTACCACATCTTCTTTATCCATTCCTCTGTTGATGGACATTTAGGTCGCTTCCATGTTCTGGTTATTATACATAGTGCTGCAATGAACATTGGAGCGCATGTATCTTTTTGAATTATGGTTTTCCTCTGGGTATATACCCAGGAGTGGGATTGCTGGGTCATATGGTAGTTCTATTTTTAATTTTTTAAGGAACCTCCATACTGTTCTCCATAGTGGCTGTATCAATTTACATTCTCACCAACAGTGTAAAAGATTTCCCTTTTTGGGCTTCCCTGGTGGTGCAGTGGTTGAGAGTCTGCCTGCCGATGCAGGGGACGCGGGTTCGTGCCCCGGTCCGGGAAGATCCCACATGCCGCAGAACGGCTAGGCCCGTGAGCCATGGCTGCTGAGCCTGCGCGTCCAGAGCCTGTGCTCTGCAACGGGAGAGGCCACAACAGTGAGAGGCCCGTGTACCGCAAAAAAAAAAAAAAAAAAAAAGAAAAGAAAAATTTCCCTTTTCTCCATACCCTCTCCATCATTTATTGTTTGTAGGTTTTTTGATGATGGATATTCTGAGTGGTGTGAGGTGATACCTCATTGTAGTTTGATTTGCATTTCCCAACGACCAGTGATGTTGAACATCTTTTCATATGTTTATTGGCCAACTGTATGTCTTCTTTGCAGAAATGTCTATTTAGGTCTTCTACAAAGTTTTTGATTGGTTTGTTTATTTTTTTTCATACTGAGCTGCATGAGCTGTTTGTATACTTTGGAGATTAATCTTCTGTCAGTTGCCTCATTTGCAAATGTTTTCTCCCATTCTGAGGGCTACCTTTTTGTCTCCATTTTGGTTTCCTTTACTGTGCAAAAGTTTTTAAGTTTTATTAGGTCTCATTTGTTTATTTTTGTTTTTCTTTCCATTATCCTAGGAGGTGGGTCAAAAAGATGTTGCTGCAATTTATGTCAAAGAGTGTTCTGCCTATGTTGTCCTCTAAGAGTTTTAGAGTGTCTAGCCTTATGTTTAGATCTTTAATACATTTTGAGTTTATTTTTTGTGTATGGTGTTAAGGAATGTTCTAATTTCATTCATTTACATGTAGCTGTCCAGTTTTCTCAGCACCACTTATCGAAGAGACTGTCTTTGCTCCATTGTATATTCTTGCATCCATTGTCATGGATTAGGTGACCATAGGTGTGTGGGCTTATCTCTGGGCTTTCTATCCTGTTCCATTGATATATATTTCCGTTTTTGTGCCAGTACCATACTGTCTTGATTACTGTAGCTTTATAGTATAGACTGAAGTCAGGGAGTCTGATTCCTCCAGCTCCATTTTTTTCCATCAAGATTGCTTTGGCTATTCGGGGTCATTTGTGTCTCCATACAAATTTTAAGAATTTTTGTTCTAGTTCTGTAGAAAATGCCATTGGTAATTTGATAGGGATTGCATTGATTCCATAGATTGCTTTGGGTAATATAGTCATTTTCACAATGTTGATTCTTCCTATCCAAGAACATGGCATATCTCTCCATCTGTTTGTATCATCTTTGATTTCTTTCATCAGTATCTTATAGTTTTCTGCATACAGCTCTTTTGCTTCCTTAGGTAGGTTTATACCTAGGTATTTTATTCTTTTTGTTGCAATAATAAATGAGATTGTTTCCTTAATTTCTCTTTCTGATCTTTCGTTGTTAGTGTATAGGAATGCAAGTGATTTCTGTGTATTAATGTTGTATCCTGCAACATTACTAAATTCATTGATTAGTTCTAGTAGTTTTCTGCTGGCATCTTTTGGATTTTATATGTATAGTATCATGTCATCTGCAAACAGTGACAGTTTTACATCTTCATTTCCAATTTGGATTCCTTTTATTTCTTTTTTTTCTCTGATAGCCATGGCTAGGACTTCCCAAACTACGTTGAATAATAGAGGTGAGAGTGGACACCTTTGTTTTGTTCTTCATCTTAGAGGAAATGTTTTCTGTTTTTCACCGTTGAGAATAATGTGTGCTGTGGATTTGCCATATATGGCCTTTATTATGTTGAGGTAGTTTCCCACTATGCCCACTTTCTGGAGGGTTTTTATCATAAATGGGTGTTGAATGTTGTTGAAAACTTTTTCTGCATCTATTGAGATGATCATATGGTTTTTATTCTCCAATTTGTTTTAATATGGTGTATCACATTGATTGATTTGCATATATTGAAGGATCCTTGCATCCCGGAAATAAATCCCAGTTGATACTTTTAATGTTTTGTTGGATTTGGTTTGTTTGTATTTTGTTGAAGATTTTTTTCCTCTATGCTCATCAGTGATACCAGCCTGTGATTTTCTTTTTTTGTGAAATCTTTGGTTTTGGTATCAGGGTGATGTTGGCCTCATAGAATGAGTTTGGGAGTGTTCCTTCCTCTGCAATTTTTTGGAAGAGTTTAAGAAGGATGGGTGTTACCTCTTCTCTAAGTTTTTGATGGAATTTGCCTGTGAAGCCATCTGGTCCTAGACTTTTGTTTGTTAGAAAGGTTTAATCACAGTTTCAATTTCATTGCTTGTGATTGGTCTGTTCATATTTTCTACTTCTTCCTGGTTCAGTCTTGGAAGGCAGTACCTTTCTAAGAATTTGTCCATTTCTTCCAGGTTGTCCATTTTATTGGCATATAGTTGCTTGTAGTAGTCTCTTATGATCATTTGTATTTCCACGGTGTCCACTGTAATTTCTTTTTCATTTCTAATTTTATTGATTTGAATCCTCTGCCTTTTATTCTTGATGAGTCTGGCTAAAGGCTTGTCAATTTTGTTTATCCTCTCAATGAACCAGGTTTTGATTTCACTGATCTTTCCTCTTGTTTTCTTTGTTTCTATTTCATTTATTTCTGCTCTGATCTTTATGATTTCTTTCCTTCTACTAACTTTGGGTTTTTTTGTTTTTGTTTTGTTTTTTGTTTTAGGTATAAGTTTAGATAGTTTATTTGAGATTTTTCTTGTTTCTTGAGGTGGGGTTTATTGCTATAAAATTCTGTCTTAAACTACTTTTGTTGCATCCCATAAGTTTGGGGTCATCGTGTTTTCATTGTCATTTGTTTCTAGGTATTTTTTGATTTCCTCTTTGATTTCTTTAGTGATCCATTGGTTATTTAGTAACATTTTGTTTTGCCTCCATGTGTTTGTGTTTTTTAGAGTTTTTTTTTTTCCTGTAATTGATCTCTAATCTCATAGCATTGTGGTTGGTTGGAAAAGACACTTGATATGATTTCAATTTTCTTAAAATACTGAGGCTTGATGTGTGACCCAGATGTGATGTATCCTGGGGAACGTTCCATGTGCACTTGAGAGGAAAGTGTATTCTGCTCTTTTTTCATGAAGTGTCCTATAAATATCAATTAAATCTGTCTGGTCTAATGTGTCATTTAAGGCTTGTGTGTCCTTATTAATTTTCTGTCTGGATGATCTATCCATTGGTGTATATGTAGGGTTAAAATCCCCCACTATTATTGTGGTACTGTTGATTTCACCTTTTATGGCTGTTAGCATTTGCCTTATGTATTGAGGTACTCCTATGTTGGGTGCATAAATAGTTACAATTGTTATATCTTCTTGGAATAATCCCTTGATCATTATGTAGTGTTCTTCCTTGTCTCTTGTAATAGTCTTTATTTTAAAGTGTATTTTATCTGATATGAGTATTGTGACTCCAGCTTTCTTTTGATTTCCATTTGCATGGAATGTCTTTTTGCATACCTTCACTTTCAGTCGGTTTGTGCCCCTAGGTCTGAAGTAGGTGTCTTGTAGAGAGTATATATACAGGTCTTGTTTTTGTATCCATTCAGCTAGTCTGTGTCTTTTGGTTGGAGCATTTAATCCATTTACATTTAAGGTAATTATTGATAGTATGCTCCTATTGCTATTTTCTTCATTGTTCTGGGTTTGTTTTTATGTGTCTTTTTCTTCTCTTGTGTTTCCCTCCTAGAGAAGTTCCTTTAGTGCTTGTTGTAAAGCTGGTTTGGTGGTGCTGAATTCTCTTAGCTTCTGCTTGTCTGTAAAGCTTCTGATTTCTCCATCAAATCTGAATGAGATCCTTGCTGGGTAGAGTAATCTTGGTTGTAGGATTTTCCCTTTCATCACTTTAAATATATCCTGCCACTCCCTTCTGGCCTGCAGAGTTTCTGCTGAAAAATCAGCTGAAAACCTTGTGGGGATTTCATTGTATCTTATTTGTTGCTTTTCCCTTGAGGCATTTAATATTTTTTCTTTGCATTTAATTTTTGTTCATTTGATTAATATATGTCTCAGCATGTTTCTCCTTGGGTTTACCCTGTATGGGACTTTCTGTGCTTCTAGGACTTGACTATTTCCTTTCCCATGTTAGGGAAATTGTTTAATCTCTTCAAATATTTTCTCAGGCCCTTTTTCTTTCTGTTCTTCTTCTGGGACCCTTATAATTCAAATGCTGGTGCATTTATTGTTGTCCTGGAGGTCTGTGAGACTGTCCTCATTTGTTTTCATTCTTTTTTCTTTATTCTGCTCTGCAGCAGTTATTTCCACCATTCTATCTTCCAGGTCACTTTTCTGTTCTTCTACCTCATTTATTCTGCTATTGATTTCTTCTAGTGTATTTTTCATTTCATTTATTGTATTGTTCATCACTGATTGTTTGTTCTTTAGTTCTTCTAAGTCATTGTTAAATATTTCTTGTAGCTTTTAGATCTGTGCCTCTTTTATTTCTGAGATCTTGGATCATCTTTAATATCATTACTGTGAATTCTTTCTTTTTCAGGTAGATTGCCTATTTCCTCTTAATTTATTTGGTCTTATGGGATTTTACCTTGCTCCTTGGTCTGCAGCATATTTCTCTGTCATCTCATTTTGTTTAACTTACTGTGTTTATAGTCTCCTTTCCACAGGCTGCAGGGTCATAGTTCCTCTTGCTTCTGTTGTCTGCCCCCTAGTAATTGAGGTTGTTCCAGGGGCTCATGTCGGCTTCCTGGTGGGAAGGACTCGTGCCTGAGCTCTGGTGGGTGGAGCTGAGTCCTTTCCCTCTGATAGGCAGAGCAGCATCAGGTGGTGTGTTTTGGGGTGTCTCTGAGTGTAGTATGTCCTTAGGCAGGCTGTCTACTGATAGGTGGGTCTGTGTTCCTGTCTTGCTGGTTGTTTAGTGTGAGGTGTCCAGCACTGGATCCTGCAAGCAGCTTGGTGGAGCTGGGTCTTTTTGTCAAGATAGATACCTCTGGGAGAGTGCATGCTGAATAATATTCCCTGGACCCAGGAATTCTCTGGTGGTCCAGTGTCGTGGACACAGTTCTCCCACCCCCGAGACCCAGGCCTGACCCCTGGCTGGGGAACCAAGAGCCTACAAGATGCACAGCATGACCAGAGAAAAAAGAAAAAAAAAAGGAATACAACCAGACAAACAAAACACAAGACAAATAGCAAAAACAAAAACAAGCAAACAGCAAGAAAAACAACACACACACAAAAAAAGAAAGAAAACAAGCAGACATCCAAACACAAGACAAATGATAAGAACAAAACCAAACAGAGAAAAACAGGCCCCCCCCAAAAAAAGAAAACAATAAAGAATAGAACAAACAAACAAAAGAACTCAAAAATGAAAAAAATCAATAAAGGCTAAAGTAAAAATACAAATTGAGAAACAAAACAAAAACAGAAAGCAAACTAAAAAAAAAGGCAAAGAAAACATAAAAGAAACACATAAAAAAGATTAAAAAGGGGAACAAAAACAAGAAAAAAAGAATAATTACAAAACATCAAAACAGAAACGCAAAACAACAAAAAACTAAAAATAGAAAAAATATTTATTAAAAAATAAAAAAATAATAAAAACAACTGAACAAAATGAAACAAACAAAAGAAGTATAATAGTTATAAGAATATTTTCCTGGTGCCTCCTCTGTTAGAGTCCTTGCTCCCACAGTGAGGCACAGCCAACCCCCAATTCCCCAGGAGACCCTCCAAGACCTCTAGATAGGTCCTACGTACCTCTGCGGGCACTGTGGTGGCAGCTCAGACTCTGGTCTGGCCCAACTCTCGTGTGTACTTTTCCCCAAAGTCCACTGCTGCTAAAGCTAGACTGGTCTCTGTTATAGGAACACTTTTTGTCTATTCAGATATTCCACAGACACAGGATTTACTAAGGCACAGATGCAGAATTTACCAAGCCAATCGTGAGGATTTAATCCATGGCTTTTGCAGCTGCACAGAGATATTTCTATTCCTTTTCCTTCGTCTCACTGCCCCTGAGTCTCAGCTTTTGTTCTGGCCCCACCTCTGCATGTGAACCACTGTCAGGTGTCTGTTCCCTGCCCAGGCAAGAGGGAGTAAAAGCAGCAGCTGATTGGGGCACACTTACTCAGGCTGGGGAGGGGTACAGCAGCCACGACTGGAGTGTGCATGAAGTGCCTGTGACAGCAGAGACCAGCAGGTAGTTGCAACACACTGCGGCATGCTCAGTCTGGTGGGAGACCCTCCCAGTGCCCATGGAGGCAGAGGCTGGTGTGTGGGAGCAGTGGCAGCCCTGGCCCTTGTTTGCCACTCAACAATGGTGCCTCATTTCCTAGGCAGACCATGATTCTTCTAGGGGCATTCCTGACAGTGGAGCCCCTCACTTCAATCCCCTCTGTTGTATCCGTGCAGCCAACAGCTGTCCTCTCCCTGGATCCACTCTCTTAACCCTACGCTTTAGTACTCAGCCCCTGCCAGCATTGGCGTATTCCTGTCTCAGGCAGGGGCACACAGGGCTGATACCCGAGGAGGTTTAGGGATGGTTGGTACTCAGGGCCCCAGAGCCTACACAGGTGGAGGAGGACGTGGCTTGAGGGGTGGGTGAGACTGCTCAGGTGGGTGCCCCTCACAGCCTGAGGAGGCTGAAGCCAGTGGGTGGGGAAAGGGGTTGCAATGGAGGCCCCATCCCTTGTGCACCACTCAACAACGACGCCTTGCTTCTATGGTGTCCCGGGGTTCCTCTGCAAACTTTCCCGGTTGTGGAGCTCCTTACTCCTGTCCCTTCAGGCTGTCTTTGTACAGCCAACAGTTGTCCCCTCCCTGAGTCCATGCTCCAAACCCCACTTTCCAGCACCCAGCCCCCCTCCGCAACAGGAGACACACAGCTCAGGCTGGGGTGTGTAGGTCTGCGACACAGACCATGAGCACAGTTCTCACTTTGTCCCGCCTTCCGCAGACCGTCTGCTGTGTTCTCCTTTGATCCTCTGAAGGTTTCTTTTTGTCCCAGCTGATTTCCCCATTGTGAGGGAATTTTTCTGAGTGGGGGGACCTCTCCTCACCTTCAGCTTCCTGCCAGGGTTGCTGGTCTCTTTTTTGATTCCTCTTTTCTTTTTTCTTTCTTTCGTCCTACCTGGTTGTGAGGGGATTTTTCCTGTCCTTTTAGGTGTCTGAAGTCTTCTACTAATGTTCAGCAGGTACTCTGTGAGAATTGTTCCATTTATAGATGTATTCTTTTTTTTTTAATTAATTAATTTTTTTTATGGTTGCATTGGGTCTTCATTGCTGTGTGCAGGCTCTCTCTAGTTGTGGCGAGCAGGGGCCACTCTTTGTTGTGGTGCGCGGGCTTCTCACTGCAGTGACTTCTCCTGTGGAGCACCAGCTCTAGGTGTGTGGGCTTCAGTTGCCATGGCTCACAGGCTCCAGAGTGCAGGCTCAGTAGCCATGGTGCACTGGCTTAGTTGCTCCACGGCATGTGGGATCTTCCCGGACCAGGGCTCAAACCCATGTCCCCTGCATTGGCAGGAGGGTTCTCAACCACTGCACCACCAGGGAAGCCCAATATAGATGTATTCTTGATGTACTTGTGAGGAGAGATGAATTCCATGTCCTCCTATTCCACCATATTGACTCCTTCCCCTCAGAACTCTGATTTTAACTATGAAAAGTTAATGCAACTGGGAATTCACCTTTTCCTTACATCTTTCTACGTGCCTACACCATTGCACTGCCTGGCATACAGCTGTGAAAGCACTGGATTCATGCTGAACGTGTTTCCTTCTACAGAGTCACATAATTGTAGCAGTTAGGACATCTTTGAGCCAAAGAACAATAGACCTACCTCAATGGACTTCGATAAGGAGACACTATTTTCTTATACAAAAAAAAAATCTGTAGTAAGGAATTTCGGTGTTGTTCCAAGATCTCCATATCATCAGGGACTGAGGCTCTTCCATTTCTACCATACTTTGCATGATGGCTCAGCTTTCCTCTTGCCTTTCCTGGTCAAAATATGCCTACTGCAGTTCCAAGCATCACAATAGCCAACAATGCATCTGGTCCAAGTAAAAGGATATTTATTCAACATTTCTATTATGGATGAAAACACTTTCCATAGGTCAAGCAGACAGCCCGTCAATTCCCAAACCAGGTTCTGGCTACAATAGGCTGAGATGCCTGGCCATAACCTTCTCATAGATAGAGCAGCCAAAATGAGTACCTGGCATTTTCATCTTTGGCCAAAAATATCCTTACGAACATAGAAACAGAGAAGTAGACATGGGTAAGTAACTCAGTATTTTGACAAAATATGGAACTCAGTTTTGTTAGTTGTCTAGAATCAGAATATCTGAGTATATTGCTTTTTCTATGTAGAACACAGAGGGTCACCAGAATTGCCTATTTATCCTGTCATTCTTCCATATCACAATCCCTACAAAATAACCTAGTATGGTGCCAAGTTCATGGCCTGAAGTCATGATTTCATTACATGTGTCATCCTCAAACAATAGCAGAAGGGGTTGATACCTTAATTTCTAATTTATTCCCCACACCCAAATGCTTAGTTTCCCATTACTACACGGGAGGACCTAATGCTCCCCATTTTGCTCCACCCAAATCCGTGTCAAGTCTGAAGTCTATTCCTGAAAACCTCACTACCAGGCATCAGTAGCTTACAAAAGGACTGGGAGGAAGAGACAAAACCTAGGTGCCTCTGGTACAGGACATTTATTATAAGAGTGCTCAAAATGAGACAGGAGGGAAAGGGGCAAGACACAAACACTAGATAATGAAGAAGGGGCACAGCTATTGGGATGTGATAAAGACTGGCTGGAACAAGCTGAAACCAAGGTGGCTTTGAGAATAGTCTCGTCATTGACACTTAGTTCATTATATCTTCATTATAATACTAAAAATCACTCCCCCTTATGCCGTGAGTGTCCTGAGGAGGACCATAAAAGGCCAAAAACTGGGAAGTGACCCAATTCCTGGAAAATCCCCACCCTACCCTGAAATAGCAAGAATACTCCCTCCACTCCTTAACCTATGAAATTACTTACCCTGTAAAAATCTGTGACCCCATGCCCTGGGGCCACTCTCACTTTCTGAAATGGTCTGCATTCTGCCTATAGAATGTGTATCTCTCTAAATAAACTTGCTTTCCCTCTACTCTGGTTTGCTCTTGAATTCTTTCCTGCACAAAGCCAAGAATCCTCACTTGGCAGTCCATTCGAAGGACTCCTGCAAGTCCCAGGACATGACATTTCCCTCTTCTGCCACAAAAAGAGTGTTTCTATGTCTCTGCAGCCATGCTTGTTGTTCTGGGTTTGGGTTTCAGTTTTTATAAGAGCAAATATTATCTTAGTGATTTTCTGCACCAGACTATTCAGAGCTAAATTAAATGGTCTGCCTCCTCTTTGTTTATTTAGTAATTATATATTCTAAGAGTGATAATTTTTTCACTGTTCAGTATGGAGCATATCACTAAGCAGAGCTTCATCTTGGCCATGTCAGGAGGAATTGGCCTTTTCCAAGTGCAGATGCCAGTGGACATGTCTGAATCAGATACTATAGTCCTTGATCCCATCATTTGTGGCTAGGCCAGCATGGTTACTTTTATTCAACCCAGGTGGCATGATCCTCAGCTGTTTCTTATTAAAACAATATAGTTACTAGAAGAATACAGTGGATTTCAAATGTGCTTTAGACTTTATTTCTGAATCACTCCAAAGCATCAACAGCAGCCATTTGGAGAATGCCTCTTTCATGCCAGTCAACTTACTAAGTGTGTTGCATATTTAATCAGCATAGAAGTAGTAATGTCTCCATAGTACAGATGAAGAAACACAGTCTCCAGTATCATACAATAGATAAACCTATCTATACTCACTGCATTAATTGACTTTGGATAGCTTAAAAGAAGATGGTGAAAAGTCAAAAGAAAGCCCTTTAACCTTGATCACCTTTTAAATCAGGGGTATGTAAAAAGAAATAAACATAAGGAGAGAGCAAAATATTAACCAGGTCTTAAATGTTTATGGCTAATATTTCTCCAAGCAGTCTTTAATGATTAAGGAAAATAAAGTAAGTGTAAGATACGTCTGAACTTTAAGTAATCATCTTCATCTGAATAGAACTCTACTTAAAGTCTCAGCTAAACTCATTCTATAGTTCTAAACTCATTCTATAACTAAAACTCATTTTATTTTATTATTATTATTTTTTGCAGTACGTGGGCCTCTCACTGTTGTGGCCTCTCCCGTCGCGGAGCACAGGCTCCGGACGCACAGGCTCAGCAGCCACGGCTCACGGGCCCAGCCGCTCCGCGGCATGTGGGATCCTCCCGGACCGGGGCACGAACCCGCGTCCCCTGCATCGGCAGGCGGACTCTCAACCACCGCACCACCAGGGAAGCCCCTTTAGTTGGTTTTTTAACTCTTGCTTTCCCCATCTGCTATACTAGAGGGAAACTAACTCTATCGTGACAACTGTGTGCCAGGCATGAGGCCACTTCCTTTATGTACACTACGTCACTGAATTTTATTAATAGTCTTATATTTCTCTTATTTGAAATGTGTAACTCCCCGTTGATTAAAAAAGTAGGTCACAATGACATACATCTTGTGAGAATTCCTTAACATACGCATTTAAATATTATATCATACCATTTACCTGAGAACCTTAGACTATCTCTGAAATATCTCCAGATTTATAAATTATGGTTTTCCAGAAGTGATTCTAGGTTTTTCTCATTGTTACCATGAGCACATGTAATGTTTCCCCTGGTTATAACTATCCCCTAAATGGAACATTACGAACTAACTTGGGGAATGATTTTGATCTATACTCTGACGTTGTGGATATACCCCTCGTTCCTAATTTGTATTCAGATATTCACATCAGGAGGCAAGAGTCTAATTGATTGTTCTGAAGACAGAGTGAAGACCGCATGAAAATAATTGGAAATCTTGGACTCAGCCTACATAAGACTCAGTATACATAATACATTTTTCCCTAGTTAAGATGTTTTTTTGAATTTGAGGTTGTGCAGTCAAAATGAAAATTATTAAACTAGCAATACATTATTATGGATACTTTGCAGTACATAAACATGTGCATTTAAAACACCAAAAGATTAAGTAGTAGGGACTTGCTTTATGGTATTAGCCTAAATTCAACTTCACTCAAAATTTGCATTTTTCATTGTTAGGCAGGTAAATACAGATGACTTGTGTTCAAATTCTGACTCTCCTCTTATGAGCTTGTTTACCTCCTGCCCAAGCTATTTAAGCTTGCTTTTTAATCTAGAAAAGCCCATAATAATTCTGAGTATTATCTGTGAGGATTATGAGATAACATAAGTGAAAATGTCTAGCCCAAGATAGGCTTTGGTAAATGTTTTTATGTCTCATTTCTGCAAAATATTAGCTTGTCTAAATGCTATACAAGCTATGTAAATCACCAAGATCGAGGGAAATTAGCATTCATGGAAAGAAGAATCCTCACCATTTCCTTTTCACTCTCTACAAGTAAAACTGTTGGATTCTCAAAGTAAAGGTAAAGGCAGATTCTAATAACCAAGTGGCAAGACAGAACCGTTAGTCTGTTTTCTCCTTAAGTACCTAGGTGTTTAAGTCCCTTAAGGGTAGAAGGACTAACTTTCCAACAACCACTCCAGACATCCTCCCTTGTAAAATATCCATCCCTGAACTTGTTCCCCCATCCTTGCCTCCAAATGTAATGTCTACCTCACAGTCCAAGTGGAGTTTTCTTTCTACCCTGAAAACGCACCATGCTCTCATCCCCATGCTTTTGCAATGTGTCACCCACTCTCCTATGACCTAATACCTCACATCTCAACCTAGATAATACCTGCCTAGAAAGGCTTACCTGAACATCATACTCTGTCCAAAGAGAATAAAAGTACTTGCAATTCTAGCCTCACTGAGGGGAGTAGATGCTCAATAAAGAGGAGTACACAAGGAGTACTCAGTGCTTGTTGACTGAGTCCGTTGGCTTCTTTTCCTCCTGTATCAGAAAAGGGACTGTGCTAAGTCAGCAACCCAATTTGAAGCCTTCTGAGGATTCATGAATGTGATTTTACTAGCTCATCTTTGTATTTTGGAGTCTAACCTACATGTCAGGTCCATGGGCACAAATAAGTTCAGAGTGGCAAAGAGAGAAGTTGGAAAAACAACTCGATCTACATTATGAATTTATGCCTGATTGCACACTTGGGTTTAAAAAAATCATGGCTTAAGTAGCTGCAAAGGACAGTGGACTGTTAGAATTTCTGCACGTAGAACCTTATAGGTCAGTTCCCGTCACACTTCTGGTGTGTTATTTGGCACTAGCCCTTGAGGTTGACCTTAGAATAATATTAAGAAATTCTGATTGAGAAATCTAAAGCTTTTCTCCTATAGGTCTAATAATAAGAAACAAATACAATGATAAAATTCAAAAACTGTTGGATAGTGTAATTAAATATTATGATTACATTAAAAGTAAATAGATATTAACTTGAAAACCACATGTAGTAATGTCCTACGTTTATTCATATTATATTCAGGAGCAGAAAGAAAACACAGCTCCTTTAATTTCAATTAACAGGTATGATGTTCACGTGAGCCCCCACCTCCTGGGTAGCTGGGTGGTGGAATCAAGGCAGAAAACAGTAAATTTGTTTTAATATGATAACATCGTTTCGTTATAATAAATTGAAAGTATTTTAAACTTACATGTTCTCTTTTGGGTCATTCGGCTCTCTCAGATCTACCTCTTTCCCTGCTTCTCTGTATATCTGAGGGCTCCTCTCCAAGCCAGACCCAAGGAGACTGTGAAAAATCATGACACTTAAGCCCCCGAGTTGCTCACCTGCTCAGGTCCCATCCAGGGCTCTGGAATCTACTCACAGGGTGATACATTTTAATGAAGTTTGCAATATTAACAACAACTGGTGAAGACCACTGGCTGTTTCCATTCTGATTTCCTCTGTCACAGATCCCCTCTTGTTTGGTGGCATTGGCACAGCCATGGGAGTTTTGGAATCAGCTTATGGGGACATTTAACAAGGAATCCACATAGTCTAAATTTAGAGTAATCTACTTTTGTAGTTGGCAGTCATTTCTCTGTAAGTTAAATTATTGCTGGCAGTCTTGAAATGTTTCTAGGAATAATGTAGTCAGTTTAAAGAGTATTTAAGGAGACCTGAAATGTCCTGAAATGTCAAAGCACACGTACGACAGAAGCTTGACAAAGGCTTTTCCAGATTTGACAGCCAAGGTGAAAAACCTACATGGCATTACTAATTATAAGTTGTGAAACCGAAAGGAACTTTTTTGCAACTGATACTATTTTTTAAGAAATTAATTGTAAATTGATGATTTTTTAAAAGCCAATTACTATTAACCATGCCAGAGGAAAGTTACTTTCCTAATCTTTCTATGGAGGGGTACTAAAACTCATCATATCAAGAAGCAGTTAAAATATAAGCAGGGAATAATGTAGGGATGAAAAGTATGATAAAGGTGAGTCAGGAAGCTCATGAATAATAATTAGTTATATCTTTTTCCTCCTATACATTTTTTAGAGCATTTGATAACTTTTGAAAATTTAAATGTTCTTTTGTATGTTCTTTTCCATTCTGAATATGCACGTTCATTTTCATTCTTAATTTTTTTACTTGTAATTTTTTTTTTCTTATTTTTTCGGTAAAGTTTCAAAAGTTAAGTTTCAAGCACCACAAAACCAAACGCTGCAATCCCACCCCTCCCTGCCCCACCCCGGGCGCGGCTGATGTGAACTTGTAGCTGCAGTAGGGATGGAGGCCTCTCACGTCTGCGGTGTCTTCCTGAGCGACGCAGCTCTGAGCGTGAACTGGGGTGAACGGCCCCACGTGCTGTTGGAACCTGCTGACCCCATGGCAGGGATCCTTGCTCTCAATTTGTTCTCTTTGCTTCAACCCCAACCCTCTGCTCCACCAGCCATTGCTAAGTCCCTCCACATGTATCAGGGGAGGCCGATGCCTTGGCTTTCCTTTTCACAGCGCACACCAGCCGAGGGGTAGCGGGAGCGAGGCTTAGGATTCTCTCCAGTGACTGCCTTTCACCGATGCCACGAAGTTCCTGCACACAGCGGAACGGACTCCCGACTGGAGCGTCTCCTCGAGGTTGTGGTCCCCAGAGAAACATACAGAAGGGTGCTTCTCAAGTCACCTTTAACAAGCTATAGGTTTCTAAAGACCACCATCTCATCGTTTCACCCAAATGGTGAAATCACAACATGTAATCTAGTTTCCATTTCCTCAATCCATTCAGACCAGGATTTGACTTACTTTTTGACTTACTTTATAACCTCCCTTACATAAAATTCTATGTTCTACATCTATGTCTTGACTTGATAGAGGAGAAGTCATACTCATACACCATGGAATCCGAGCTGATTTTCTCACGCAAGTTTTGAAAATCTAATTTGGGATGTCTGAAACGGAATATGGATGATTTCTTTCTCTTTTCATTTTTGCTGGGATAAATCTTAATCTACCCCCAACCCATCAGCCATGAGAAATAATGGATCTCATGCTGATTAAGGAAAAGGTCATGTACATAGAGAAACAAAGGAGCAAAACAGGTATTACTTGATTTCCCCAGTCTTCTCCCCCTCCCTCGCTTCATATGAGTAGATAAAAAATAAAAAAAATGATTTCACAAATAATATTTTAGAGATAATTGGAAATGAAAATGGGAAAGAAGAAAGCCTATCAAATTATAAGTACCCAGCTTTCTTTCATTTGCTTGTATTTATTTTACGGGTTTTCCACGGACTCACCCCTTTTGTGAGGGAAGCACAGAGGGGAGAACATAGTGTTGGCTCCATTGCAGGCTGTGACTTAGGATGGGCATCCAATGACACAGCCATGACGCTGAAGTCCTGCTCCTAGAAGAGCCCAGAAGGTTCTTCTTAAGGTGGGATTCTGGTTTTAATGGTGACAAGGCAAAGATAAGAATGAATGTCCATTTAGATAATTTATCTTTTAATCTGTTGCTTCCTCCTTCAGTAACTGGAGGGAATCTATGCAGTATGAATTTTTAATTTCATAATTGCTGGTATCTTTTCTGACAGACAGGGCATAACCTGAATTTCCTTTATTCTTGCTTATATTTGGCCAACTATGTCACACAGTAGGAGAAATATGTTGATGATAAATATGCCAACATAAAACACAATACCGATCATTAAGTCTATTAGTTGAAATATGAATGCAACCCTTAAAATACTGAAAGATGATTTTCCTTCCTTCGTCCACCTGTTTCATTCTTCCATCAACAATTCCATCGTGATCATTGAAGTATTCGATGCTGCCAATATCTCCTTTTCCCTATGTTTTCCACTAATACTCCTAAGTTGCTCAAATCATAATGTTCTAAACAACTCCACTTATTTTAAATTGGAAGAAATTGAGGCTCTAAAAGGAAAAAAAAGATATTTTCTGAAAACAGACAACTGTTAGCCTCAGACTTCACCTTTTATAATATGCAATACCCTCCTTCTTTATTTGGCTACAAATAATTGCATCATCTCCATTACATAAGGCTGACTGGGTAGAAACACAGAATTTCAGGTCTTGAGAGATACTTCAATGAAAATACTAATCAATGTCTTTATTTTACAAATAAAGAAACCAAAATCCAAAGTGAAATATCTTACTCAAAGTCACACACCTAAATGGTGACAGATAAAAGACTCCCATATAAGACTCTTCATATAAAAATGGTTGAAATATAGACTAAAACAAATACAATCTAGGACAAGGGAAAAAAATATTTGTCACTGGGCAAAACAAAAGTTTTAACTTAAGAGCAAAACAAAAATTTTAACTTAAGAGCATTAAGATTCTGTACAGCATGTGGACAAAATGAATTGCTTTGTACAAGTTTTCATGTATGAAAATGGCTCAGGAAAGCCATCTTTAAAAAGGGCCTCAAACAAATTCCAGATGAACAGAAGAGGACATTTTGAATGTGAAAAAACTAAAATTTTGTTTTAAAAGTAGGAAACAGAAATTGCTAATTTTCAATCTCTGTATAAAGAATTTCTAATTTTAAGAACAATTGGTAAAACAAGAAAAAATAAGTGAATTTGACCACACAAAAATATAAAACATCTCTGACTGTAGAAACACTATGCAGTATATACCAACAAGATGTATGTATGCAATATATACAAACAAGATAGCAGAAGAAAGAATAAAAACAAACTAATTGCCACTCACGAAGAGAATAAAACTCAAGCAACAAGTCTGGAAAATATATTGGTAAAAACACTGTAGATATTTAATATCTTTAATATTTATAAAGAAAAGAAAAACAGAGACACTCTTCTGAGTTGAATTGTGTCCCTCTGAAAAAGATGTGTTGCAGTTCTAATTCGTATGAACTCAGAATGTGGCTTTTATTTGGACATGGGGTCTTTACAGAGGTAATCAAGTTAAAATGTAAGATCATTAGGGTGGGTCCTAATCCAGTATTACTGGTGTCTCTATAAAAGGGGAAATTTGGCCACAGAGACAGATGTGCATACAAGAATGCCTTATTAATGTGTAGGCACAGATCCAGGCAGTGTAGCTATAAGCCAAGATTGCCAGCAAACCCCCAGAAGTGAGGAGACAGGTCTGGAATAGATTCTCCCTTACTGCCCTCAGGAACCAACCTTGCCAACACCTGGATCTCAGACTTCTAGCCTCCAGAACTGTGAGTCAGTAATTTCTGCTCTGTAATCTACCTGGTCTCTGATACTTTGTTAGGGCAGCAGACCTCTACAAACCCCAGATCATAAATGGGCGAGGGATACAAGCTGATAAATTTGGAAAATAGCCTATACAAATGGTATTAACGATTAAACTTTAATCATTGCAAAACACATTAAAGTGTTTTGCAATGATTAAAATTTGCTAATAATTTTAAAGTGCATATTTAAGTGACACAATTTTCTTTTTCATAAAATAAATTGGCAATTAAAATGCTAATATTGAATGCTCTTGGGTATCTATGAGGGAACAATTTTTCATTATGAATCATGAGACAAAAATAATATCCCTACTTCTTGACTGGGTGTTTTCCACTTCTCTAAATACCCCTTTTACAGAAATAGGGAGACAAATGTTGATGTACACAATGTTACTTAAAAGAGAAAATAACTCAAAAACTTGAATTTCCAAAACTAGGGAGTGATCTAAAGAAATTAAAGTCTCTTTATAGGAGGGATTAATTTATAGAGATTAAAAATAATATTAAACAAAAGTTTTTTAATACTACTGGGGAAAGCTCATTATTTAATTTTTAAAAAGAGAGAAAAACTGATGATTACATGTGAATTCACAATTCTAAGCCTGGCTTTGTAATATTTTATTTGAAGAAGATAGTGAAGGTCATTTTTAAATGTGAAAACTGGCTATGTTAAGGTATGGAAGATTATTATTATTATTATTTTTTAACAGATAAGGAAGCCCCTCAGTCTTCCCTGTGAAATGTATATAAAGGGAAGAAAAAGAATCAAAATGGAAAGTATATTAGTTTCATAGAGCTACCATAAGAAATTACCATAAATCAGAAGTTTAAAAGAACAGAAATTAATTTTCTCACAGTTCCAGAAGCCAGAAGTCAAGATTTTGGCAGAACTATGCTCCCTCTGAAGGCTCCAGGGGAGGATCCTTCCTTGTCTCTTCCAGCATCTGTGGCTTCTGGTTTTGTTGGCTTGTATCAGGCCATCTCCAGTGTGCCCCACCTTCACGTGACTTTCTTCCCTGTGTCTCTATATCTTCATCTCTACTTAGAAGGAAACCACTCTTTGGATGTAGGCCCTGCTCAAAATCCAGGATAATTTTATCTCAAGGTCCTTAACCTGTGAAGACCCTCTTTCCAAATAAGGTCACATTCTGAGGTTCCAGGTGGATGTAAATTTTGGAAGGACACTTTTCAACCCATTACATAACAGAGAAAAAGAGAAAAAAAAATCTTTTTAAAAACAGTGGTATCTTTGTGTTGAGATTATACATGATACATTTTCCTCAGTGTCTTTATAACATTTCAAAGGTTGCAATTTTCCTTGTACTGTAAGGATAATTTTAGATAGGTAAGATCATGAGTCTCATGTAAATGTACAATAAACATGTCATATGTTTTATTTGTCATTTTTTTAAATTTCTTTTTTATTGGAGTATAGTTGATTTACAATGTTGTGTTAGTTTCAGGTGTACAGCAAAATGATTGTTATACATACATGTATATCTATTTTTCTTCAGATTCTTTTCCCTTATAGGTTATTACAGAATATTGAGCATAGTTCCCTGTACTATAATACAGTAGGTCCTTGATGGTTATCTATTTTATATATAGCAGTGTGTATATGTTAATCTGAAACTCCTAATTTATCCCTCCCTGTCACCACCACCTTTCCCCTTTGGTAACCATAAGTTTGTTTTCTATGTCTGTGGGTCTATTTCTGTTTTGTACATAACTTTATTTGTATCAATTTTTTTTAAGATTCCACATATAAGTGATATAATATGATAATTTGTCTTTGACTTACATTACTTAGTATGATAATCTCTTCATCCATCCATGTTGCTGCAAATGGCATTATTTCCTTCTTTTCTGTGGCTGAGTAATATCCCATTGTATAAATATACCACATCTTCTTTATCCATTCATCTGCCAATGGGGTTATTTGATGAAGAATCAGGAAGATGTTAAAACTGGTTCAGAGATACTTCCAAGCTTGAGGGCAGGTGACACTGCCTTCAATCTGGTTAAAATGGGGGAGAGAAGAGAAGACAAAACATAGAAGCCAGCACCAAGGTGTTCTGGAGATTTGGTGGCTACGTCATCAACGGTCCAGAGCTAGCCTATGTCTTTCCCCTGAAAAAGCCTTTTGGAGCTCCTCAGTCTAAGAGGCCAAATTACCTCACCTGCCTGCCAAAAGGGGAGAAAATCTAGGTGGGGATAGTTGAATATTTTCACATGGTTGTTATAAACTTTGTGCTACGATGAAATACTATGCAGCCAGGGTTGGCAAATTACAGCCCAAGGGTCAAATCCAGCCCACTGCCTGCCTTCATAAATAAAGTTTTATTGGAACATATGCACACACACACAACTAGTTCAAAGGGCATTTGAGAAGCTTAATATTAGTAAGCAATATCAAAATAAGATTGTTTATTTAAATATGAAACTAGTTAAATTTCAAAGGACCATAATCTATAACCTTTGGAATTTTCTATTCTATCAGGAAGAAATTATCTGCATCTCCATAGGATAAAAATCTTGTGGCTAACATATAACTTTGCTAAGTCTCAGGCCTTTAACCAGTGATAAACAATAAATTGAACTAAATATATTCCTGTCATACAGTGGTGAGAGAAGAGGAATAGAATAAATTCTGTAATGAAAAGAATTGCATTTTTAAAATGGAAAAATATTGCACACTGAATATTTCAAAAGTTAGTTTTCATTATATTCTCAGAAAAATAGTTCATAAAATAGTAAAGAAATATGATTGGAAATATTTATTATTCATTCCTTTTAAATATAACTAATGGCCCCATATGTAATTTTAATACTACGGATCTTATGTAACTGTTATATTAGACTAAAACTCTTGAGATAATTTTGAGTAACAAAAAATATATTGGGATGAGTCATTAATTTCATTTCAATACGACTAAATTCAAACTAATTTACACATCAAGTTTTTTGGGTATAATTAAAATTGAAATGTCATGTACATAATTTCTGAAATAATTAACATAAAAATAAAGCCATTTACTCTATTATATGCTATTCAAAAATATACATATAAAATGCATTATATGTATATTCATTTATCCATATATTATATTCATCAAAATTCATTTACATTTATATGTATATTTATCAAAATTCATTTACTGTTTTAAAATATACATATATATATTTGTGTATAGTTTATATTGTATAGGTTATACATATATAACCATACATATATCACTATAATGTAGTTTTAAAAACTATGTATGTAGTTTTAGAACTATAGTTTTTTTAAAAGATGGGACAGAATGGTTTTTTTTCTTAAAGGGAATCTTTACTGTAATGCAAAATGAATTGTAAAATGATCAGGAATTTTCCAGTCAAGCAAAAAATCTGTCACTTTCCTATCAGACAGGAGTCCCTAGGATGAAGATGAGTCCCTTTGGATGAAGCAAGAAGTCTCAAAAGGGGCACAAGTTCTTCCACGATCTGCCCATTTTGCCTCCTCTTGCCTCTTCATGCTGTTCTGTCCAGCTACACTCAACCTCTTTTGCTCCACAAGGTCCATATGCTCCTTCACCACCAGGCCTTTGAACACACTATTTATGGCCTTACCTTCCCCCTTTCACCTGGCTGGTTTCTGGGACAGAATTTTTTAATTGTTAAAAAGTTTTCCATACACAATAACACCAAAAGTAGAAAATACATTAAAAACAACAAAGTAGCCATGGAAATGTTTCAAAATAATTTTAGATACATACATGTGTTTCACTAAAGGCTACAAGAACTTTCTCAGATAAAAATTGTTAGACTGTTTTGCTACCGGAAGAATATCCATGTGAATTTTTTTAAATAAATACATTTCTCTGGATCTATTACAATTACATCCACCAATTATGCCAATTTGGCAACATGTGCATCAGTTTCCCGTTAAGCACTTAAAATTCAAGGATGAGTCACAGGTAGGGATCCAGAAAGAAGCCAAAAAATTTAATTTCAAAGAAACTCACTGGAATATATATCAAAAGGATTTCAAAACTTCTAAATATTCCCTACTTCATTTAAACGCAACCAAATAATAATTGAGTACCTTCTCTGAACCTGTACTTCACTGGATGCTGTAAGAGAAACAAAAGTCATACTTTTAGAGGTTTCAGGTTTCCCTACTGAAAAATTCCCTTAGCCTGAAAATGCTGGTAATTACAATACCTTTTCTGTACAGCAACTGGAAATTTGTTTCTTTGTTGATTGGTAATCTGAGAGCCCTACTGATATGTCAGGACTATTGCATCATCAAGGCTGAGATCAAAAAGAAAGAATAAAGCACATTCACCCATTTAGCAAATAATTAGTCCATGAGTTGCCAGACGCTTTGATAGTGAATTGAGGCCAAGCCCTGTAAGCCCTCTATTTTAATATGCTGGCTGCCATATTGGTGATAAAAATATATTCATGCGAAACAATTGAAAAACTATGAAAGAGTATATAAACAAGTATTCTTTGTAATCCGGTGCTAAAACATTGAAGCAACTCTTGACATCTTTTTCTCACATCCCACATCCAATCCATCAGGAAATCCTGTGTGCTCTTTCAAAATACATACCCAAATCCAAACACCAGTCATGACTTTTCTTGTCTGCGCAGCACCATCCGTCACCTGGGTCCAGCATTTGGCACTTATGTGGTCACCCAGTGTCCATCTTTGCCTTCCTGTAGCCTATTATCAACACAGCTGTGAAAGCAATCTATTTAAAATTTAAATCAGGTCGTAAAACCCTACCGGATTAAAACCTGCCAACAACCTCTTACTTCATTCACAACAAAAGCAAATATCTCTACAATGGCCTGCAAAGCCCTACCTGGTCTGGCCCTGGTCTCTCTCTGACTTATCTTCCTTGGTTTCCCCTCCCTCCACTGGACCAGTCATTCATACACTTCATTTTTTCAAGTGTAACAAGCCTACTCGCACCTCAACATTTGGTACTTGTTTTGCCCTCTGCCTTGAATGCTATTCAGTAAGTGTGCTTCTCTCTCTAACTTCCTTCTAGATCTCTACTTAGACATCAATTTACTGAAGACTCCCTCACCAAGTTCTGTACGTAAAATAATAATCGACCTCTTTCCACCGCGTCCTGTTTGTTGTTCCTCACAGGAGTTAATCACCATTGGTTGCAGGAGATATTGACTCTTTTCTTCCTTCTTTGTGGTTTGCAAAAAGATGAAGAGCATTCTGGACAGAGTGAAGAGGAATAGCAAAGACTTTTAGTCAGTGCAGAGCTACCTGTGTCCTGGGCCAGTGGAGCTGGGAGGGAGAAAGAGAGAAATTGACTGAGGGGGGAGGGAGGGGTTTAAATGAAAAGACAAGCAGGAGGAGACATGATAAGCTTGACTTTCTTTCTAGCTGTGATGGGTGTTTTACATATTTGATTTACAAGGTATAAATGGTGTTATTAAAAGATCACCTTACCATGTGGTTTTCCACATGGATGGAGTGGAGTGTGCTGGATATTTTCTGGCTTTCCTTGCCCACTTTCTTCCTTGTCTATCCTGGGAGGCTGACTGTTATAGAGAGTATCAGTCAGACCCTCTAGCCTTCTGGATTCCCCTTAGATTAGGCCAATGGAAGGACTCAGAAGGAGAGATCAGTTAGGGGAAATTTTTCCTCCAACAGCATACTGAGCTGAGGTTTGGCAGCCCCCATGTTCCTCTACCAAAGGCCTCAGCTGCTGCCAGGAGGATGCCTCCTATAGTCCCTGCTGGCACTGGGTTCCAGTAACCACTCTCTTGCCTTGCCCACTCTGACACTGTGCTGGCCTAGACATGTTTCATCATTCCTCATTGGTTCCTTCACCACATTCACACCTCATTGCATACCATCCTTTTCTGCCAGGATCCTGACAGCAGGTAAGTGGAGAATGAGTTAGGAAGCAACTGGCAGTCCAGAAGAGAGGTAGCTTAGACTAGCATGGTGTCCGCAGAGATAAAGATGGGTGTGAGATATATTTTGGATGTAGAATTGGAGGCCTTTCCTGTTAGACTATCACTAGAAGACAAGAAAGAAGAATAAATAACTCCAGTGTTTGTGCTTGAGCTTCTGGTTGGACTGTGGAGTCATATAAAGAGAGGAAAACCAGGATGGTGTCAGACAGTATGGAGGAAGAAAATATGGAGTGTTCTTTTTGACATGTGGAGGTGAAATTGCCTTTTCGGCAGAGAACTTGATTAGGGGCTTGGACACCATGGAGACACTAGAACTAGATAAAGGTGTGGACGTCGTGGGCATAGAGGGGATGTTTAATATCAAACAAACGGAAAGGGATAACCTTAGAAGAAAGCATGGATTTAAATGAAAAAGTCTCCAGGACATAGTCCCTTCCAAAGGTGGGAAACTCAAACCTTTAGAAATTGGGTAGAGAAGGAAGATTCAGCAAAGATAACTGGGAAATATGCAATGTGGAGGTAGGGAGGAGAGAATCAGTGTGCAGAGTTCCAAAGGCATGGAGGCATGAAAGTGATTTCATTGAAGGTATTTTTACTTTAGGTGTGGAGTGGAGGTTAAACTAAACCAAGACGTTTTCATTAGCATCCCGTTCAGCTCACTAGAGACCTACTGTGAGGATGAAGGATAGAACACCACCTAGTTAAAAAAAAAAAGTTCTTTTGTGTTCATTTATTTATTTATTATTATTTACTTTTCACAGCTGAGGATATTTTTTTTCTTAGCACCATGTAGGCTGGCTGTACTACTCACTGGTAGGATAAAGGAGATCAGTACTTTGCCCCAGCCACTATATGTTTATTTATAAATATCTATTACCACCACATCTTAATTGACGTACAGGGCATATTATGCTTTACCAGCCGAATAACAATAGCCACAAAATAAATTACAGATGTTCAAGATGGCATACCACTGAATGTGCTGTCATCAAAAATCCTATTTAAAAAGTTTTGAGTCTATCCAGAGACCTTTGGGTTTTTTTCCATTGTCTCACTTTAAAATGACTATTCCAAATTTGCATTTATAAAATTTTGTATGTTTTAACTATAATAGTTATACAGTCTCTTTCATCGATGCAGTCTATCAAATATTTTGATTAGAAAAAGAATTCCATTGCTATAAGGTGAATATACAGATCATTTTGGGAAAAAAAAGTGGCACATTTATTCTTTTCTTTTTTCTATTTGCAATTAAATTATTCCAAATAATTTTTCAACATTGATGCTTTCATCACCTTTTCTGTTGAAAATAATAGATAACTAATCAATAACATGGTCCTGCCTCAGTATTAAGATAGAATTTAACAATATAGTCAAGAAAAGCTTGATAAAAATGAAGCAAATTTGATTTGTAGAATGCATTTTTAATTTTAAACTGCATTTTATTATAAATATCATACGAGACTTTACTAGTAATCCTATTTTTCAGATGAGATTTTTTTAAATGACATTCCTCAAAGTTGTGTAAATAACACAATTTATATAAAAGCATCTGTGGGCTAGCTCTAATTTTTCCATTCTATATTTTAAGGCTTTTTGATGTGCCAATTGCCTTAGTCCTTAGAAGAATGAAACAAAATTGGAATGCAAACTAACTAATTAAGATTTGTTATCTAATATGAAAATGAATGCTTTGATCCAAGACATGGACAGATGGCTATTGTAGTAATTAATTAAAACATGAATCTGTTTTTTACGTTTAGATAAACAACATCCCCAAATAATCCTTTTTTACTTAAAGATACCTGTATGGCTCAATCATCCTTCCCAGCTTCAAAACTGTACTTAAATATACCAGAATGTAAACAGATTAAAAGTGGATAACTCCATCTGGGATATAGATTATTCAAAATAGAACATTGCAATGGAAAAAAACCAGATATCAGAATAAGAGCAAAGATAGAAGAGATTTGATTTCACACCAAACTTTACCCACTCTCTCTTGGAAAAGTCAGATTTTGCTTTTGTTACTTTCTTTATAAGTAAAATAAATGGGAATCTGCTTTTTTCTATTTCAGGAAGAGGTTTTTGTTTTGTTTTGTCTTGTTTTTGTTTTGTTTTGTTTTGTTTTGAGAAAAAAGGCTTTTTTTGGATTGTTTTGGTTTCATTAAGTTGCGGAAACATGAAGTGTAACTACAGCTTATATTAGTAAGATATGTGATGATATATATTTGACTGAACACCTACCGGAAAGATCCAGGCTTGATGGACTGTACACTTTAATTTTAATAAGGTCTCAAATTTCCACAGTATGGATTTGGTTTTTCCATGGGAGAAAATGACTTGATATTCCTTGATATAAAGATAAACTCTGTGGATCACTGATATAGGAGTAACTATGATTTTTGAACAGTTCATCAACTTGTACAGAAATTGGGAGAGAATTTCCAATCTGGTCACTCTGGTGACATAACTTGGAAATGACATGTACCTTGTATCAATATTTTATTTATTTATTTTTGAAACCTAAGCACACCTTTATTTTTGTCTTCTACCATCTATTTAAAATGTATTCAATGGAGAAAGTTTTCTCTGCTGGAGGAAAAATATTCTGGCAGGATCTATGACTTTTCTGGTGACTTGGAGGTAAAAGAAAATCCTATGGTCACTGTAAATTGTAAAACATCTTGACTCAGATTACACTGTCAAGACTGATGTATTCAACAATATTTCCATCTGGATTCAAAAGAATGGAGTTTTCCCAACCTCCCAGCTGGAGCATGTAGCAGGCAGTTTGCCTGCCTTCACGGTACGGCTGTGGAGTGGACTGTGCTTACTCTCCTTTTTCTAACTTTTTTTAGATATATGTCAAATTTACAGAAAAGTTGCAAGAATAATACAAAAAAATTCCTTTATGCACTTCACTCAGATTTCACAAAGGCTAAAAAGAATATTTTACCATATATGTTATTCTACTTTCTCTATCTATATATAATTTCTTCCTGAACTATTTGAGAATAACTTGTAGCCATCATACCTCTTTATCCTCAAATGTGTCAATATGTATTTTCTAAAAACAGGAACTCTACTCAATACTCTGTAATGACCTATATGGGAAAAGAATCTAAAAAAGAGTGGCTGTATGTATATGTATAATTGATTCACTTTGCTGTACAGCAGAAACTAACATGACATTGTAAATCAACTATATTCCAATAAAAATTAAAACAATCAAACAAACAAACAAAGGTTGTTCTTGACTTACAGACATAGAGAACAGACTTGTGGTTGCCAAGGGGAAGGGGAGATGGGGGAGGAATGAATTGGGAGTTGGGGATTAGCAGATGCAAACTAGTATATATAGAACAGATAAACAACAAGGTCTTATTGTATAGTACAGGGAACTATATTCAATATCCTGTGATAAGATGGAAAAGAATATGAAAAATAATGTATATATATATATAGGTGCATATATATATATATATATATATATATATATACATATATATATATAACTGAATTACTTTGCTATACAGCAGAAATGAACACAACATGGTAAATCTACTATATGTCAATAAAATATTTTTAAAATGCTGTTCTCTTATATAACTTCAGTATTATGTTCAAAATCAGGATAATAGTATTGATACAACATGATGACCTACTCTCAGACCTTATTCAGATTTTGCTAATTGTCCTGTAACATCCTTTAGAGCAAAAGAAAATCCCAGGTCTATTTAGTTGTCATGTTTCTTTAGTCTTCTTCTGAGGCTCCTCCAAAATCCCATAATTTATGGCTGGGGCTACTCTACTCCTAGAGCAATGACTACTTTAGATCCTAACAAAATTCCAAACAACCTTCAAAAGAATCAAGCTTAGCCATCAATAAAATAAATGGGTATACTTCTGGCTACAAAGTGTCCATGCCTCTCTTCTTCTTATAGACTTATAGACTCTCCCCCCAGGAAGAAAATCCATAGTTCTACTCAGTTCCTACACCAGCTTATGCTGGATCTTAAGTGAAGTGAAGTCTGATCCCTCGGGTTCAGATCTAGTGATCTGTGCACTAAAAGAAGAGGGAAGTTATTAAGTTTTCTTTGCTTTTCCACAGACATCAACACTCAATACGCAATGGAATCGCAAGGACAAAATATTTCCAGTGAGAGTTCTCACCAGAATAGAAACATGCCAATCAGCAATCAACTGAAAATTACTTTCATAAGGTCCTGATTAGAAATCTGTTCTGTGACTCTTGGATCCACCTTCCGGAAGGTTCTTTCTTGTCCATTTTCCTCCTTGACCACAACGGCAGTGATCATTGGGGGTACGTTATTTTGGGTCATGACATTTTGAGGCTTCTAGAACTTTCACAGCACGACTCTTGCTGATGCAAAAGTGTGGCCCTTGAAGTTGTTTTGGTGCTGGAATAGTTACAGGTTTTGTTGTTTTGCTTAGACTTGTGATTTCTATAACAAACTAATTCTCTAAAAAATTTAGTAGGCTTTCACTCTATTTGCTTTTAGTTTCTGGTGCCAGTAGGCACACTGAAAGCATTTTGCTTAGACATGATTCATGAATCTGATTTATTGGTTTGCTTCCTTGCCCCTATATCTTTTCCTCTCAACATAATTATGGCTGCTTCAGGACCACCACTATGAAACATGTCACTTTTCCACTGTTGGATTGCAAATAAGGCATCAACTCCACATTTTCTTTTTGCATTTCCACTGACAATTTCTCCTTCCTTATACATAGAGATTCTAGGGACCATATTTCCATCTTTTGCCTATTTCATTAATGAAGTCCTTGGAGTACTAATTAAATGTCACCTCATAAAAGTATTTTTCCTAACAAACAACCTAAAATAAACTTCCACTGAGTTTGTTCTACGACCCTATTTCTCTTTCTCAGCATTTACACACTCTGAATTTTTGGTTTTTCATTTTTAACCTGTTTGCTGCTCCCCACAAGATATATGGAGCATTAGAGAAGTGGCAAGCACCGTGTCCAGCACGCAGAAGGCGCTCAATATTTACATGCTGGATTAGTACTGGATAAATGAGCAAGAAAAAACATGTGGCATTGTGTTCCAGAATTATAGTTTTTAATGCCTTTTGAGCCATTACTTTTTAAATGGTTCACAAGACAGCACATTCCAAAAAAAGAAAAAAGAAAAGGAAGAAAATTCTAGCTAATCTCAAAGTTGTACATTTATTTTCTGAGTCATGCTGGAACACTTGACATGGGGCAGAACACCCTCTTGGGAAAGGCAAGTCATTAAGCCATTGAGTACCTTGCCATTACAATCTTCCTGGGAAACATTCCAAATGGAACTCAAGAGTCTTCTTAACTTGCTCCTTCTAGTTTACCACCTCTCCCTGTTATTTGAGTGGAATCTGAAATAATAGTGCTTTACTATCAACACTATAAGGAACCCAGGAGTGGCCCTCCTGTGTATCGAAAGTTGGCAGAAACATATGAACTTCTTAACCTCATAGTTTTTAGGATACTGTCAGAATCAGTAATGGAGCAAACCTCCTAGCCATCCAAGAAGATACCAAACTGAGAAATCATATAGTACTTCTATGAGAATACAAATACATACTGAAGTCTGCTACGCTTTAGCAAGTTAAGTAGAACAGAAAGGTTAGTATAATATTAACATAATGTAACACTCTTCTTTTTTCCAACGAAGACATACACATGGTCAACAGGTACCTGAAAAGATGCTGGACATCACTAATCATCAGGGAAATGTAAGTCAAAACCACAATGAGATATCACCTCAAACCTGTTAAAATGGTTGTTATCAAGAAGACAAGTAATAGCAAATGTTACTGAGGATGTGGAGGGAAGAGAACACTGGTGTACTATTGGTGGGAGTGTAAATTGGTGCAGTCACTATGGAAAACAGAATGAAGGTTCCTCAAAAAATTGAAAATAAAACTACTATATGATCCAGCAATCCCACCTCTGGGTACATAGCCAAAGGAAGTGCAAACAGGATTATCCGCACCCCATGCTTATTGTATGGGGTTATTCACAGTAGCCAAGGTACAGAAACAATCCAAGTGATGTGGTATACATATGTATAATATGTATTATGTATGTACAATAACAATGGAATGTTATTCAGCCATGTGCAGGAAGTAAATTCTGACATTTGCAACAATGTGGATGGACTTTGAAGGCATTGTACTAATTGAAATAAGTCAGACAGAAGAAATGAAATATGGCATGGTATTACTTATATGTGAAATACAAAAACAAACAAAATATTCCAGTGAATAGAAACAGTAGAAAAGTAGTTACCAGGGGCTGGGTAGGTGAGGGAAATAGGGAAAGGTTGTGAAAAGGATACATAGTTTCAGCTATAAGATGAATAAGAGATGAACAAGATCTGAAGATCTAATGTATAACATGGTGACTCTAGTTGATAACATGTATTGTATAAACGAACTTAAATGTTCTCACCAAAAACAAATGCAAACAAACAAAATATTTTATGACATTTAAAAACTGGAAATACCATCTAGAGAGAAATGGGTAAAATGTGATACATTTGTATACTTGAAAACTACAGAACCATTGAAAATTTAAAAAGGAATGACCTGCTGCATGTAATGTGGACAAATCTCACAGACATCATGTTGAATGAAAGAATCCAGACATAATAGTACTTATGTGAAGTTCAAATACAAGCAAAAATAATCTATGGTGACAGAAGATGGAGTATTTGGGGTTATTGAATAGGAAGTGTTCTGTAGTCAAGTTCTAAATATTAGGTTGCGTGTAAAATTCACTGAGCTGAACACAACACTTACGCACGTTTCTATAGATATGACAAACCTTAATGAAAAAATATATTTAATCCATGGATGATAGAATATATATGTTAACCAAACATTTCTTGTTAATGCTGTTTTCAGATTAATTTGTAGTGCCACAAGCCATTTCTATCTATATTTCATAAATGTTTTCATTTTCTCCCCTTTCTACCCCAGTTAAGTGTAGGACACCTACTTATTAACTGCCATTCTGCTATTTCATTAATCAGTTCTGTTTTCTCTGGGAACTTCTTTCCAATTCTGAACAACCTAAGGAGCATTTAGAGTTTTGAATCATCTGAATAAATTTACCTAAACCAAGGCATTACTTTGAAGTTCAAAATCCATTTGAACCATCGAACAGTTCTGTGCCAACCAACGAGTGTGATTTAAATTACAACAGAAATGGCGATGAAATTCATAGTGAAATGATGTGCTAGAGAAGAAATGAATCTAATAATATCTTTTCCTCTCTTTTTCCAGAAGTACCAGATTAAAATGTTCGCTAATGCCTTTGTTACCCAGATGCTCACACCTCAAAGGGGTGGAGGAAGCCATGGATGTTAGCACAGGTTTTTCTTATGAATGAGAATGCTGTGTGTTTTGCCTTACTTAATTGAAGACAAATATATAGAAGCGAGAAATATGAATACCATTCAAGAAGGTTACAAAAAATACAATTTTGAAGCATAGATTAGATTATAACCCATATTTTAGGGCAAAATAGTTGTCTTGGATTGGGCTGCCATAACAGGTTACCATAGATTGGGTGGTTTAAAAAATAGAAATTTATTTCTCACAAGTCTGGAGGCTGCAAGTCTGAGATCAGGATGCTGGCATATTGGTCTCTCTGCCTCACAGTCCTGTGCTTGGGGAGAGTAAGAAAGATCTCTGTCCCTCTTCTTATAAAGGCACCAACCTGTCTGATTAGGACTCTACCCATATGACCTTGTTTAGCCTTAATTAACTCCTAAAAGTCCTGTCTCGAAATATAGTAATTTGGGGGTTAGGAATTCAACATATCAATTTTAAGGGGACATAATTCAGTCCACGGCAATAGTCTAGTAGTTAAAAGTGGGAACTCTGGAGTTATAATAACATATTATAATAATATAACTATAATATATAATAATAATCAAGTTCAAATCTCCAATATACCACTTCCTAACTGTGTGGCCTTAAACCCGCTATGGTATAGTTTTCTCATCTATAAATCAGATAATAGTACTAACCCCATAGAATTATTGTGATAATTAAATGAATACAGACATGCAGAACAGATGGTAATTTTTTAAAGATATAATTGGTATATAGCATTGGATGTTTAGCTGTGCAATATGATTTGATATAAGTATATACTGCAAACTGATTACCACAATAAGTTTAGCCAACATCCGTCTTCACACAGTTACATCTTTTTCTTATGGTGAGAACTTGTAAGATCTACTCTCTTAGCAACTATCAAATGTCAGTATACATAAAGTATTGTTAACTATAGTCACCATGCTGTAGATTACATCCCCAGGACTTATTTATCTTGTAACGGAAAGTCTGTACATTTTGACCCCCTTCACCCATTTTTGCCCCCTCCCCCCAGCCCTGCCACTGGCAACCACCAATCCATTCTATGTATCTATGAATTTGGGTTTCTTTAGATTCCACGTGTAAATAAGATAATATAGTATTTGTCTTTGTCAGATATTTCATTTAACATAATTCCTTCAAGGTGCATCTATGTTGTTGAAAACAGCAAGATTTCCTTCTTTCATGGCTGAATGATATTTCATTATGTATGTATGTATGTGTGCGTGTAGGTTGTTTCCATGTCTTGGCTGCTGGAAATATAATGCTGCAATGAACACAGGGGGTACAGATATCTTTCTGGGATAGATGGTAATTTTAAAATAAATATTAGCTATTATTATTACTAGGTCATATTGCAAGAGTAATTCTCCTCCACATAGGATAATCTTTTTAAAAATAGATTTGATGAGTCAATGTACTATTGAATACATTTTTTTTTCTAAAAAATTACCTGGTGGGCTTCCCTGGTGGCACAGTGGTTGAGAGTCTGCCTGCCGATGCAGGGGACACGGGTTCGTGCCTCGGTCCACGAAGATTCCTCATGCCGCGGAGCGGCTGGGCGCGTGAGCCATGGCCGCTGAGCCTGCGCGTCCGGAGCCTGAGCGCCGCAACAGGAGAGGCCACAACAGTGAGAGGCCCGCGTACGGCAAAAAAAAAAAAAAAAAAAAAAAAAAAAAAAGTTACCTGGTAAAAATGCAGCAAAACTAATGTAGCAGTGGTTCTCAATTTCATGTCAGACAAGCAGCATCTGGAAATTTGATATAAACATAAATTCTTGAGCTCCATCCCCGAAAGAATAAAGCAGATCTTTGGGCGTGAGTTTCAGTAATCAGTATTTTAACAAGCCCCCCAGGTAATTGTTTTCACACCCACACTAATGCTTGAGAATCACTGCGAAACAAGTAAGGCAGCCTTGTGAAGGAAGCAGACTTCATAGAGAAGCAATCTTTGGTGAATCTTTGGCCTGGAACACTGAGACTTCTGTTACTTTCACTGTTGAATAAATCAAATTAAAATGCATGTTATACTGTAAATACAAAAACAGTAAACTATAAAATAATTGACATAATTTTATGCCAGTGATGAATAGGAGAAATGTAGAAGCCTACAGGCAAAAATAATAATAATAATAAGGTGGGTTTATTTAGTACAAACGCTTTTTAAGTTAAATCTACTTCAGAGACAGCAGTGTGAATTCTGGTATCTCTGCTGAAATCTCCAGGATTTGTCTTTTTCTAAAAAAGGAAAAGTCACATGAGGAGCTATACTGCTCTAGAATTTATGCAAGCCATTTATGTTCTAGGCTAAGCCCTTGAGAGCAGGTTCATTTGATAACGCAATTGTGTAAGTACCTGCTTGAGAACCAGAGACACTTTTGCATAATCTTACTTTATCTCTGCCTTTGGCTTTGCAAATGTGCATCGCTCTGTTTTAAAATGGCACTATGTCATTTTTCAGTTGGAGTTCATATTGACTGGAAGTATGAAATGAGAGAGACCTGGCTGGAGTCCAAGTTATCATCCACAGCAACATCTCCAAGGCATTAGAAATGCTTAAAAAGGAGTCAAGGCCATAAGCTTGTTTCACAGATGAGGAGATGAAATGGATCAAAGACTTCCTCTGATTTGTCACAACTGAACATGGAAGTCAAGGAGAAGTGGGTCAATGTACATATGAGTCCTATCCAGAAAACTCTTCACCATTCATTCAACTTCAGGATTTATTTCTTTATTCACTACTCATGCATAGCCTGAGGCCATGGTCGCAAAAGAACATTCTCTCAGAAATTAGGGGTCGGGGGCAGATGAGTGAGTAGGTAAAAAGGAGGAGGAAGCGTTCAGGGGAAAGAAAGTGAAGGTGAGTGGAAATCTTTAACATCAAACATGCTTAATAATCTAGAATTCACGAAATGCTTTATTTTGGGTGGTTGTGATGGAATCTTCAGGTCATAAACTAATTGAACAAGTAGTTTATGCAATCGTCACCCATCCAATGAGGCAGGGCCAAGAAAAGCCAAATACTATGCTATGGAGAGAGCGAATATTCAAGAAAGACTGGGTTATTACTTTGCTAAGCAGAATATCAAGGCACAGGATCATCAACTTGCCTCTCTCCACCAGCATCTCAGGGGCATCTAATTGGGTTCCTACAATATCTGCCTTTGTGCTTGAGTTACCCACTGTCTTCCTGTTACTATTCATTCAGTGACTGGTTTACAGTGACTACTTCAATTGTACAGGTAATGAGGTACTCCACAAGTGATTAATTAGTATTTTATTGCAAGTGGAACTGAGGTTAATGGCTTATCAAAGGCGTTTTAAGTCAGTAGTTGACTAAAAATAGAGCATGGCTTTAGACACATGTGCATTATATTTAAACATTTGTGCCGAGTTTGAGTTATTTTGCCATGTTAGTGGGCTTATCATCCTAACCATCCTAGTAGAAACATTAGATTTTTTTCAAGATTCACTAACCATCATTGTCACATAAATCAGAATGGTTTGCTTTAATTTACAGCTTTACACAAAAATATTATTTAGATATTAACTCACAAGAAAGCAATCTATAGTTGAAGTAAAATCACTCATAGCCTATCAGTTTACAATAGACCATTTAATTTTAACTAACTCTTTAGTTACCATACCAAAGGACTTAAAAATAGGTCTCTCAGTTTTTAAATACAAAGAAATTTTACATGTCAAGAACAATCCCTTGTGAAACTCAAACTCCTTTTGAAAACTTTACTATTTAAAAACACTATTATGGTAGTCAACTCATTCCTAAAGAAGCCACTTTGTGCCTTAACATTGCAGACTCTACCATAAATATTTCTATTTTGAAAGTTAGATTTCCATTTTATTATATAAAATATAATTTTAAGCAGAAGTTTTAATTTTATTAAACATGTCAAATGAGGTTTTATATGTAGAAAATAAAAGCATTTTGAGGAAAAGAAGTTTTAATTATACAATTTAATTAGTGTTGACCAAAACAAAATTCACAACCTAAAAGCTGAGACTTATGTTTTATTTGGCAGGAATTTTTAGGACTTCAAGCTCCAGAGGCAGCATCTCAAGCAACCCTGAGAGAACTGCTCCAAGGAGGAGGCGTGTTGGGGAGCCAGGATATAGAGGAGTTTTGAAACAAAGGGCAAGTAGTCTAAACATCAAAAGATTATTGTTAATTAAAGAAACCAGATAACTCAAGTTAAGGAATTTAGTGCCTTTCTATTTATGGGAAGATGCAAGAGTCTGAGCTTACTGAAATCATTCCTTTGATATGCACCTCAGCTCTCTGGGGCCAGTATCCTGTGTTTTCTATCCTAAGTTTCCTCAAGGCTCACCATGGGGAGTGGCCGCAATCTGATGGCTGCTAGATGGCAGGTCTTCTTTCCTTCCTGAGTTCCCTCAGGGCTCACCAGCTCACATCAGTGGTAGCTGCAATTATTGATGGCTGTGACACCCTTTGTTTACTGATATGGCAGCAATATTCCATTTACCATTATCAATAATTTACTGAATATTCTACTTTAAATTTCAATAGTCTGCAATCAGAAAAACCTTAACTGCTCAAAACAAATTTTTAGAAAATGAGTCCATTTCTGCTCAAAATAAATTGGTTTTATTGGAAGACTATTATTTAATACACAGTTTTTAATATACATTATACATTCAATGCCATATATTTGATATGACTGCTTCTGTTGCCTGTGAGTTTTGATCAATTTTTCAAAGAAATGCCAGCAAAGTGATTACTTATGCAGCTCTGGATTCAGGCTGCCTGGGATTGATTTGTGGTTTCCCATTGAACTAGCTGAAATGAAGTGCAAGTTATTTTTTGGTTCCCTTGTCTGTAAAATGGGATGTATTTGTAAGGCCAGCAGGTCCGGGGAAGGGCCCAGGGAGCCAGACGGAACCCCTGCCAAAGTGGCTGATGCAACTGACACCTGATATTGCCGCAACACCGGAGAGATTACCAAAAAAGGGCTGCTTCACACAGCAAGCACCTCCCCTGCATCCACCCCTATAAATTTTGTTCGCGCCCACACCCGGGTACAACTTCTCTGGCCCCTTTCTCTCGGACCAGTGAACCTCGCCTGGGAGCGTTCCCAAATAAATCTTGTTTAAGCTCGCCTCCATTTTTGGTGCCATTCCTTACAGTATTAATTATCTATTGCTATGTAACAAGTTACCACAAATCCAGTGGTGTTGATCAGGCACTATTCTCTTCAAAGCTTATTCAAGTGGTTGGCAGAATTCATTTTCTTGAGGTTGTAAGACTGAAATCCTCAGACCTTAAGACTGCCTCTCCCCACAGGCAGTACACAGATGGCTGCTTCAAAGCAAGAAGAGAGAGTCCCTCCTACCTCCAGTCTCTTCTCTCAGTAAAAGCATGGCCATCTTTTAAAGGGCTCACCTGATAAGGTCAGGCCCACCTAGGACAGTCTCCCTTTTCATCAACTCAACATCAACTGATTAGGGACCTTAATTTCACCTGCAAAATTCCTTCACCTTTGCCCTATTCTATGGGTTAGAGGCAAGCTGCAGGTTCCAACTGTACTCAATGAAAGGAGCTAGGTACCAGGAAAAGAGAATTACAGGGTACATCTTATAATTTTAACTACCATATTGGAATAATAATGGTACATACCTCTTTGGGTTGATTTTTTAACACTTATTTGTGTAAAGTACTTAGAGTAGTACATGTCACACAATAACAATAATTTATTACTTTTTTTAGTTTGATAGTCATTTTTGCAGAAGCTTTGAGCAATTAAAATGGTGGTCATACAGGGGAAGCCTACAAGCTGACATGGAGGTGGCAGGTTGAAAGGAAGCCTCATGTGTTCACTGTGCTCCATTGATATCTTGGTGGTGTATTCTGTTATCTTGCATGTAGCACTAATGGAACCAAACAACAAATTTCCATGGGGTTATTACATTGCCCTGTTACCCAGTCCAAACTCACTCTGCTTGCTGCACGACAGGCCAATAAATCGGGAGACAAGGTTTTGAGGCAAGAAATAGGACTTTATTCGGAAAGCTGGCAGACCGAGAAAATGGCAGACTAATGTCTCCAAAAAACCATCTTACTGGGGTCAGGATGCCAGTTTCTTTTATAGAACAGAAAGAGGGAGGAGGTGAGGAAGTAAAGTAAAATGGCCATTTATCTTGCAAAACATCTCCTCAATGGCTTGCATCAGCAAGGGGATGTGTTAATTTCTTCTTTTCTGCAGCCATTCACAGGTGGGCAGGGTCAGATTGTCTCCTTGTGAGCTGAACAAAGGCACTTTAGTTTACAGTTCAGGCAGTGGGGCAGGGTTCCCTGAGGCAGGCCATTATGTACGATTATAATAACAAAAGCAATGAAAAGCAAAGGTTACAGTCAAAGAAACAGATCCAACATGGAGTCAAAATTGGCTCTTCCCTGTTCAGTCCCATAAGGCCCCATGGTCTATCATATTTCAAACATTAAATATTTTTCCTACTGGATATTGAGAAACTAAGTGAAAGTTGAGGTGAGGTAGGTGGGTTATTACACAGGTTACTCTATATTCTCCACATTTATATTCTCCTCATTGCTTTAATGAAGGATCCAGAAATTTTTTTCTAAGGAAATAATTTTTGCTCAAATGAATGGTAAATGATACTTCATTAACCAAAGAAAGTATCTTTAAAAAAATATTTCTGATGATCTTGCCCTTTCCTCTACCCTCAGCATTTCACAGAAAAATCTTTGAATCATCCACAGAAATGCTGTTTAACTAGAATAGAATAAGCAAGGTATGGTAGTATTATCTTTTTGCTTTGAAAAATGGGAAAGCTTTTTTTCTTCCCTTGAAGCCCCAGACTGTGGTGAGGTGGAGAGAGAGGGAGTGTGAAGGGTAACATTCTGGTACTACATGAATTCAGGGTAAATAAAAATTTTATTTTCCTGAAAGTGCTTGAAAACAAAACGATCATCTATCTCCCTCCACCGTATTCAGCTCTCCATTCAATCCCTAGAGGACTCACAGGAAATTAGGGCTACACCAAAACACAGTCCCTATTATTTTTTAGTAACAGTCACCAAGAGAACTTTATAGCTTTTTCTCATTAATGCTCAGAAAACCCCAGTGGAAAAGGAGAATTCTTAAAATCAAAATGGAGAGAGTTTAGTGATTCCAAAATGTAATTTAGATAGAAAATACATCTTTCTTTGTTTTGATAAGTCATTGATATTTTAGCTTAATTTACTAAATGTTTTAAGAGAACTTCAAGAGTATTCTCACTTAAATATGCACATTAAAACAACTCATTATGTTCTTCTTCTGGCATCTAAGTAATTGTTGACCCCCTTTCACATTTCTCACAAGGCTCTCTTTCCTAAGATTTCTTGAAGAATAATTTGTTTGCATATGCTGCCAAAGCAATTGATTAATTTCGTATCTGGTCAAAAATATTATTAATGAGTTCACTTTTTAAATTGCAAAGCAGACATACATGTTGAAGTGACACAGAGAAACTGTTCTGTTGATTGTCATTTTCTCCTTTTTCACTGAATTTTGTGGTATTTCTTAAACCTTATCTCAGCTTTTTTAAATCATTTTATTTTTTATTACTTTATATCTACTAACAGTATGAGTTTTATTTCTTGACTGCATAATTTCTGTAATCATTTTCTTGATTTAATTATTTCTGCATGTAGGGAAATATTTTAAAAGAAAGAGTTAGTTTATGTATACATGTACACCCTTATATATACATAGCCACATAATATTTTGTTTATATTTGGGAAGGAGATTTATGTGTGTGTGTAACCACCCATGTGGTATGTTTTCAAGTCTTTTGAGACCACCTAATCCCATATTTACAACGTCCAATCCATTCTCTTATGTGTAAAATTGCATATTCAGAGTCTCAGTTTTTTAGCTTAAAGTACTGATTTCATTGAAAAGCAAGTCCAGGTGTAAATTCCAATATGGTAATTGTTTGACAGGCAATTACTCTGCTAACGTCTCCCTCAATACTTAGGAAGTTACACACACACAACCTGAAAGCAGATCCCTTCTTTAAATGGGGCTGACCATCCACTCAATCACAGAATCATGGTGACATTTCCATTAGATTTAAAGTCCATGGAACTGGACTGAAAGCCCAATAAGTAGAAGAACCTGTGATATGCCAGTAACTTTATTGCTTTAAAATATTTTAAAAGATCCTGTCTACTTCCCTCTTCTTTGAACTCTTGTTTAGATAAAAAACAAACAAAAGAAAAAGAAAGCAGCCATCTTTTCACCTCATGGCTATACATTTAAGGAACCAGTGGACTCTTCCCTTTTTTATAATCTCACCAATCTTCTCTTCTATACCATTGAGAGACAGAAATGCTTAGGAAAAAAAGAAGAAACAAGACAAAACAACAACAAAACAAGGAGACTGAACTAGATGGGGAGTCACCTGGAATTGGCAGATTGCTTCATGAGAATCACAGTTCTTGTCTGTCATGCAAGGTAGACTTGTCAGAAAGAGGAAAAGTGCCTAAATACAGGGCATTCTGAGAATTAAAGTTATTATATACTTCTTTCATTTACCCTAATGTATCATGGTTCAGAAAATGAGTCTAAGTGAAGACCCCATTTAGTCCAACACAGATGCCAGAGAAGAAAGCCTTTTGGACACAGAGAATTGGCTGAGTTGGCATTTCCCCAAGTACATATGTTCTAAAAAAAGACCACGTATATTGGATATTGCATAAAAGTACAGATAAAGGATCCTGTGCTCAAGTTACTGAAAAAAATATGTTAATTTTAACAAGTGGGTTTTTTTTTAACATTTATTTTATTGAAGTATGGTTGATTTACAATGTTGTGTTGATTTCTGCTGTATAGCAAAGTGACTCAGTTATGCATATATGTGTTCTTTTTAAAATATATTCTTTTCCATTATGGTTTATTACAGGATATTGAATGTAGTTCCTTGTGCTATATAGTAGGACCTTGCCGTTTATCCATTCTATATATAATAGTTTGCATCTGCTAATCCCAAATTCCCAATCCATCCCTCCCCCACCCTCCCTCACTCTTGGCAGCCATAAGTTTGTTTTCTGTGTCTGTACATCTGTTTCTATTTTGTAAATAAGTTCAGTTGTGTCATATTTTAGGTTCCATATATAAATGGTATCATATGGTGTTTGTCTTTCTCTTTCTGCCTTACTTCACTTAGTATGATAATTTCTAGTCCATCCATGCTGTAAAAAGGGGTTTTCTTAACTTGAGTTCTCAGGATTTTTTATGCCAATATTCATTGTAAAGAGGATCATGGGGGCAGCCAGCTGCATGGTTTGCAGCATTTATAAAAAGTATACCATAAACTGCACCCCTTCCCACCCAGAACATCTTGTGGGATGAGGATTCTCAAAAGAAGATATAATTATTAAAACTACATATGTCAGCCTACACTTTAATCTGCAAATGTGAGAACCTGTACAAGTCAGACCCTTAAAAATAAGGATTTGTTGCAAGAATGAATGAAATGGGATAGGCAGGCCAGTGGTAAATGAGGCAGACTGGCAACAAACCACTTCTTTTCATGGCCTGTATGGTAACCCTCTCTTCTCTCACTTCTAACTGGTCAACCTTTTCCCACAGCCTTATCTGTCCCCCCTAGTTCCTGGTCTAAATTCAGGAGGAGACAGTGAGCATGGCTGGATTAATTAGTATACCCCCACATTGGGCTGTGCTCTCAGCACCTTGCCAGTGCTCTGTTCTCTGATGTCTGTGTGTGGTCACCTTTGTTCAAAGGACCTGCCCAATGTCCAGTTACAGTCTACCTTGGCCTGTCCTGTTTTCCTGACCTAGGGCCTATTGGAAAATAAAATTGAGCAAGACTGAAACCCTATGTACAATTCTATATTTATGAAATAAAATCACAGAATTAAGGTGGAAAAACAAGCATCATTCTAAAAATACAGAGGAGAAGCAAATCCCTGAAAATGACCTTCTGAAAGAAGCACATGTGTAGAAAAACACTCGGCAATCTCAAGATCCAGAAGGTCTTATTTGTCTTGGTAAAAGCAGAAATCCCTAAGAAGTAAAAAAGTCTAAGTTGGGGAAGAAGCAGGATGAGATAAGGAGAGGCAGGGTGTCAAAGAGAAAAGACAATGGCATAATTCAAATATACAGAACAAGGAGTAAAAAGCAGAATCAATGCTATAGAAATTTAAATATTTGATGTGAAAGTCAAAAGTACAAAGTGATGAAGACAGGAAAAGATGGTATTTATGTAAGAAGACATTGGCTCAAACCCAAGCCCTCTCAAATCTTCCCACTATGCCCTCTGGGATTCATGGTCAGTTACCAGCATCTTCTCTATAATCATTCCTTACTGAATTTTTCCTGAGGGTGACACCTAACTTAACAACTCTCTCAGGTCAAGGCTGTATTTCATTTCATTCACCATGTATCCCAGTGCATAGAGATAAGCCAAGTGTCTCTTTGTTCTCCATTTCTGTTTCCAAACCATCTTCAGTTCTTTTTCTTTCACAAATCTCAACCTCTTTGAAAGACATGTTTTGGAACTCTGCCATTTGCTATCCTCTTTTATGTTTCATCTACATTTTTTTGTGCAAAACAGTGTCTTTCCCTCCACCAGTATTTCTGCAATTATTCTTGATGCTCTCAACACTCATTTGGATAATTCCTTTTGGCCTTCAAGTTCTTTGACCTTCCAAGCTCCAGTGATATTTTTTTTGTATCCCACCTTGGCTAAGCACATGGTCATTGCCTTGATTTGTTTATAGCAACTGCCCCACCTTCAAAATCACAATAAGTATCCCTTTTTCTGATGACTGCCTCTAATTTTTCCAATTCACCCAACCTGGAATCTCCATGCCAAGAACACTGAGAGCTCCAATCCGCTAACCCAGCTACATTTTCAATATTAGTAATGCTTCTCATCTCATCTACCACTCCATTCCATACTCTGCCCAGATTCCAGAACCCCTGACTCTTCATCCACCCAAACTTTCCCCTCCTCTAGTCTCCACTATCCATCCCTTTGTACAAATAAACAACCATGCAGCAATTTTTAAAATTTCTTTTTCTCAAACCCCATAGTCAACGCATCAGCAAGTCTTGTCAACCCTACCTCCAAACTGTATCCCAAATCTATGCACTGCTCTCTGTTGCCTACCATCTCCCTGGTTCAAACAATCATTACTTCTCACCTGAACTGCAGTACCTTATGAGATACCCTAATTTCATCTCCTGCTTCTTTCTTATCTCTTTATAATCATTTGTGATATACTAACAAGGGTAAATGTTTAGAGAAAGTAGACTGAATCATATATTTCTACTTTGTAAAACCTTTCAATGGCTTTCCATTTCAAACTCTTTCTGCAGGTCCAATTAGATTCTTTGTGAGTTGGACCCATCCTATCTCTCAGACCTCAGCTCCTAGAAAATGATGTCACATTCACTGTGCCTGAGACCTTCTGGCTTTCTTAACACCTGGTGTTACATAACACCTGAGTTAAATGTTTAACATATATCAATTTACTGAGAATTTGTTATGTTCTGATAAAAGAAATTTTCACATATTGAGATGTAGGGGAGTTATTCTGACTTATACATGAGTTAACTCGAATTTTATGCTAACTAAAATAGTCTGTTTGTGGCCTATTATACATACATTGTAAATCTGCTTTAATTATTAAAAAAAAAAGCAAAGAAAGCCCATGTTAAAAATAAAGATTAAATGCCCTCTTCCTGGGACGCCAATGCTGGTCCTCCTTGGATGATAAGACTCCCTTCCCAGGTTCCAAGGCCATGCTGGATATGCTGTATGTGTACATGCTGGTCTGTTTTTTTGAAACTTTGAAGAAATGTTTCCCTGACTTGTTTAATGTTCTTTGTTCTGACAAGATATAAAACTTGTCAAGAAGCTGGAGCAGCTTCTCAGAGTAATCTGGGAAGCGGGCTTCTGGGCTAGTCCTTAGTTTGGTTCATATAAAACTCTTTCTATTCTTATTATAGATTGTTTATTGATGATTTTCATTAACAGTTCAATATGCTGTGTTCAGTGAGATGAAGAATGAATGACAAGAAAAAGCTACTGTTTTTTGGAGACTCACAACCTAGTGCATTCACAGAACACCTAATTTTTAATGCAATTGTTCTCAAAATGTGGTCCTCAGACCAGCAGCATCAGAATCTCCAGTTACTTGCGAAAAACGTAATTCCTTGGGCTTCACCCTACACCTACTAAATCAGAAATTTGGGGGTTGGCCTACCTGTGGGTGTATTAACAGCCCTCCAGGTGATTCTGATGCATGCTAAAGTTTGGGAACCACCACCTTCTTCCCTGGTCAGCTGAATCTGCTAATTTTCTTAGCTAACTGGAAATTACTGACGGTTTAAATATGTTCCCTTTCTCCCTCCTTATCTAAGACTTCTCAGAAAGTCATAGATACTGCACAGTGGCTCAAATAGTCTAAAAAGTCTCAGTCTCTTCTCTGAATCCCTATGGAAGCGCACAGATGTTCACAAATAACTCTGCAAAGTGACTGATTACCATGCAAGAGAGGCTGTGCAGGAGAGGCGAGTCATCCCACTTAGCCTCAGCACACTGGCTGCTAGAAGGAAAAAAGGAAGAATTTTTTTTTTAAGCCCAGAGCCCAGAGGAGAGCTAGATGCTTTCTGTTTCTAAGAAAAAGCATGGCTCTTTATACAATGTAGGTAAATTGATCTCATGAAAAATAGCTCATTCTTGTAGTTTGTTCACTCTTAGTGAATAGCTGTGGAAAGGAAAAAAGTAAGAGAAAATATAATTTTTATGGCCACAAGGAACTCTACTGGAAAATTTGCTAGAATGTTGACCCAGCAAACTCTAATAATCAATATTTATCATATTGAATATATATTGCACTTCCTCTAAAGAGACTTCCATGTGCTTTATGCTGTTATGACAGGAATAGGTGTCATGATGCAACTTCCTGTCTCTTTATAACACTTACATGTCAGTAATGCTACCATCAATTTTCCAGATCATAAAGTTAGGGTGGTGTTGGGCCCGCAAACCTGATAGTTGCCCAGCCTCCAGACTGAAGAAAGAGCCCAGAGACAACAACAGAGATATGGATGGTTTATTGGACAAGGGATCTTACAAAGGGTCCTGGAGCGATACCCCACCATGGGCTCATCAGTTCCCAGGGACTAATTAAGCCCTATAATTAAGAGGATTGGGTAGTAATGTGGGTTGAAGCAGGGACTGGCTGAGCACGGGATGTACAAGAGAATAGCTGTCTTGAATGGCCTGACTACACAGGTGGTATGCCACTCTCCTCAGTCTTATGATTTTAAGAGAAGAAAGAGGGGAAGAGGAGGGAAGAAAAGGGAGAAACTGAGGTCAAACTCTCAGCTACAGAGCCCAATAAAACTTACCTTCAAACAAAATAAAATTCAAATTAAAAATACTTCTCAATGAAGAAAATAGAACCAATCTAAGGATTTTCTTGTTCTTTGTTTTTAGAGCCAGAACACATTTAAACTAAAAAGGCTACAAACAATACAACGCTAGGAAATTCAGATATAAGCGGTTTTGCTGAATTTGCAAACCAACCATTTTAAAGAATGTCTTTAAACTGTATTTATAAATTAAACTTAGCATTGAGCTAGTTTCTTATTCTATTACTTTCAATATCCATGTAATTCTGAGAAATGTGTTTCATTCCAGTTTTGAATATTTACCTGCTGTGTGTCCAAATGGTCCAGAAGAAGACACTTAGCCAGAATTACCAAACTCTGTCCCACTGATGGGCTGTCACGGACATGTTATTGCTCTTGGTGAGTTCTGTTCTTTCATGTCTAAAACATGTTTGTGATGAAGCCAAACTAATTACACAATTTCAATCCCAAATTGTTCCAAGTTTCTGGTAAATTAGAGTGTTGAGAATGTACAAGTTTTATTCATTCACTCATGGATGTTGAATGTACTGTTAATACTACATAAAATCCAGTTTAACAAGATGCATAATTATTCAACCAAAAAATAATATAATGAAAGTCCTTTGATCTACATGTAATATATAAGATATTTCAATCCTTTGGGGTAACATTTTTAAAAGTATGCATTACTATACATAGCAATTTGTGGCAAATTAACAATTATTTATAATTTCATATTTTACATCTCATTGAAATACCTTGATTCTTTGATAAAGTTACCTAAAAATGAAACATAGTACAGAAAACCCAAAATTCTAAAAGATGGAATTTCTGTAGTAAATACAATAATCTATAAAAAATAATAATCCTCAGTGAAGTCTATAAGGATTACAAAAAGAAGGAAATATAATCAAATGTTGAATGAGGAGATAATGATTTAAATAGGTATCTTGTAAAGAAAGCAAATAGAAAACCACTGTCTTAAAACAAAGAAAGAAGGATATGGGAAGGCCACTATAAAATTGTTAGGTAGTTAGACATTAGCAGCAAGGAGATGACAGCAGCGAAAAGACAAGAGGGAGTAGTCGAGTCACACCCCAACCATCTGGGAACCCTCCCCTGACCCACCCCCCCAGAATGGGCAAAACTATGGTCGCGTGGGGGGCGAACTTATCCTGATAAAGAGGGGGGACAGTAACACAAGGGAACTTCCCCAGGCTGTGCATGCCTAGACCAGATAGGCATATAACCTGTAGTAAACCCAAACTCATTATACCATCATTATAATAAAATCTACATGTGGTTTTGCTCCCCCCGCCCCGTGGGCGTTTCTTAGTGAATCAAGGGTGAGAGCATGTGCAATAGTGAACTTGTCACATAGCTTGGGACTGGCAATCAAGTAATGACCTCTGTCACTCACCCCGCCGCCCTGCAAAATGCTCCTTAAAATTAACTTTAAGCCTGTACAGGAATGCTGCTTTCACTTCGCGGAAACAGCCAGCTCTGTCTCTCTCTAAGAGTGTACCTGTGCTTAAATAAACGTTGCTTTGTGCTTGCGCCTGAAGTGGTAGTCTGCAATTCTTTGCTTGCTACCTCAAGGACCAAGATTGCTGGTCCGGGTCTCCTTGGTTGAAGCTATTGTGACACAACGCACACCAACCCGGTTACAAAATCAGAAACACTGTGAATTTATTCTTTGAAAAAGAAATCTCTTCTGCAGCTCTCTCACTAAAGAACCCTGATCCAAGGTCATATTGGCTACCAACAGTATGACAGAGACAACTTTATGTGCACCCCTAACACCACTAAAAGGAAAAACAGGAGAGAAGCTGAGTTTATGTCTCACTGTAGGGAAAAGTCAAGGTAGGTCAGGACTAGCTTGAGAAGAAGCAAGGATCTTTTCACAGGTTTCAAAGGTATTGCTGAAATGGAAAAGGAGCCATATCAAACTGTCAGATGTTCGATTTCAATGAAAGAAAAAAAAACCTATAATTAAGTGTAACAAATTGAATCTGTGAAAAGGCATAAACCCCAAAGGATACTCAAAATGGAAAAATAAATGCAATGTGTTTAAGTAATTATTTATCATGCAAAAGGAATGGTACGTATAAAAATGTATAATTATATTGATTTTTAATAGGTCTGGGAGTATTTGAGTCTGTTTCTACTGTTAAGCATATTTTCACTCAAAGTAAAAACCCTTCTCTATCAATTGTTTAAAGGAATAAGAACAGGGAACTCTAAGCTGTCAACTCCTGGGAATGAACAGAGAGGACTGGTCAATATAGTAAACGCACGTACTAACCCATGGCCAGTCTGCACTAGAGGTGATACAATGACAGATGAAAAGTGGAGCTAGTGATGTGTTCCAAAATGATGGCCTACACAAATGTTCTCAAGAGGAGAGGTCATTTTGCCCCTCAGCCCTTTGTCTCCTGGAAGTAAAACCCCTAAATTATTGGTAATGAAATGTTCACTAGTCAAGCACAAGTTTTCAATTACACTAACAGTCCAGGTCAATAGGAAGGAGAAGACAGTGGGTATGTAATACAGGCTAAGTAAAATTCCTTAACACAATCATGGAAAGGGAACAGGATCTGCAAGCCTAAAGCTCAGTGGAAATGTCTAGGTTCAGAGTCCCACTGATGTAGCAGTGAAGCTGAGCTATAAGAAAGTGCCCAGTTTGAAGCACTCCTGGTGAGGTTTGGAAAATACAATTAGCTCTATATGCCAAACAAAAATCAATCAATCTTCCAGAACCTGCAACCTCAGCTTCCATGAGACAAGAATCTTTTACTTTTTCCTGGCTTGGAAGATGGTTGTATCCTAAGGAAAATGCAAAAGGTATCCGATGAAATTGCTGTAACCCAAGCAGGCATACGAAGCAGTTAGAAGATGTGTGTTCACCGAAAATGAGAAAAGAATAAAAAAGACAAATAGAAACAGATCTATATGCACTGTATTGATAATTTTGTACTAGATTAAGTGTAAGTTCATAGCTTTAAAAAAATTAAATTTAAAAAGTCTTTTGTCTGCTTATTTAAGTGACTAAAGCAATTAGATCTCATAGTATACTTAACAATTTTAATTACATGTTTGGGAAATCTGATTAAATAAATGTCATAATGGTTAAATAAGAAAATTTTCCTTTTTCAACTTATAATACATTAGTTTTTTAAGTATTCAGAATAATATTATTTAATTGATATACAATATTAAAACATTGAGCACTAAATAAATTACAAATAGTTTTAAACGTGTCTCTGCATGTACAAGAGCTTATTGGGTATTAAAGTTAATAAGAACAAAACCTACTGAGTACTTGTATGTGCTGGTACTGTTTCCAATGCCGTACCACATTTTCTCTCGCAGTGTATCCTGACCTCTGCACTATGAGTTTTATTCTGTTGTGTTCTATAGATGAGGACCCTCCAGCACAAAGAGATGAGTAACTTGTTCTGGGTTACAAATTATGCAACCCCAGACATGGTAATTTCACCTGTTCCCAATCTTAACTGCTATGATGGGGCACCCCCAGTCACACCCACACGTACTGAGCAGCCCTGAGTGTGATTTCTTCTCAGTAGTGCTGAATGTGTACATGCGAACCTTGGTCAGTCTACATCAAGACAGAGCATTTACACAAGTGGCAAATGGGCCTCATAGTAAGATGCTCTTAGTATCTCCTGCCTCTGCTCTGCTGACTGCAGCGAAGCAAGACTTCACTTGAAATTCAAATCTTTGGGAGGAAGGCTCTGAAGAAAATGTTTGCCTAGCCCCATAATTCATATTTTGAATGACAGTAATAATGTATGAAATAAACATTTTTGAGTTCAAAATCATTTCAACACATTGAAAAATGTTTCTACCTTCATTCAAAATACCAAGAAATACAGAGACATAGGTATTTCTAAATCGTTTAATGTTCTTTCCAGAGTTCCGCTCCCTTCATTTAATTGTACTTTTCTACTTGCAAACAAGGTGAAAAGGGATATGCAATGAGTCAAGACTACAATTCTGGAAAGGACCAGTTTTGCCCTGCTTTTCGGCATCATCCAAGAGCGCAAGTTTCCATATTATTGTTACAGTCCCTTTGTGTTTAATAATCAGCTGTGTCCAAACTCCCTTATGACAGCAATAACGATGTGTCTTCCCAGGCAAGAAGTCATTCTTTCTGTTGGGCTCTGCTCTCATCAGAGGGCACTAGAGCTCCCCCTTCCCGTCTCCTGACTATTTTAAATGAGGTTTCTCTTCGTTAACTTTTACGCTTATCATCAACTCAAACCCAATTTAATTCTCTCATTTCTTTCAACTTTCCTTTTACCAGTAATCCTAACTCTTTCTATATCAGTCAACAGTCTTGCTTTCATCCTGCCTGTGACATACAGCACTTAAACTCTTTGAGCCTGATCTTATTGAATTGGAAAATCCTGCCACGTACAAGCTTCTTAGAAACTTGGGATAGTCAGCTCTTCTTGGATAAACTATTTGCCACTCCTCTCTTCATAACCTCCCATGGTTTATAAGTTTATACGAGAGAACATCCATGTTTCTGCATCTGCTACTCAAAGTAGGCTAACCACAACCTAAATTGACAGTGGGAAGACTGTGCAGGGTTCGGACTTGGGCTCTGAAGAATGACTACCTCATCTTAGATCTCAGCTAGTGTTGTGAACTTGAGAACGTTGCTTCACTCCTCTCTGACAACACTTCATGCCTTTAAATAATCATATTCTAATCATTCTTCAAAATTTCCTCCCCCTTGAAGCCTTGTCTACATTACAGAGGATGAATTCTTTCTCCTCTGAAATCATTTAAGAGGTAAATGTATTTTCTGTGTCACTCAGGTGGATTTTAACAGATTATCCATTCTGTTGGTAATAGTTAAGAAAAGGCAGTCTGTCTCTCTAGACGGAATCGAAGCTTCTTGAGGACAGGAAGCAGTCTTTTCTGTGTTTTATACATAACTATTGGTTAGTTTATTGAAGTTCAGCAACAAGCTATAAATACAGAAAGGATGTTTACTTGTAAACAGGGGATGTATTTCTGACATCAGTTGTGTCAACTTCATCCTTTATATTTTTTTCCACATTTGTTAAATTTATTAAGATATGCAGGGGTGAATAACAGCTACTTTTCTTTGTGAGATTATGTTTCTAAATTTTTTTTTCATAAAATTAGCCACAGCTACAAGCATAACTATGACCTTTGCCTACATATAGTCTAGAAAGTATGCAGCTAACTCACTTCCTGATTTAAAGCCAACATTAGTGTCAATACCAGTAAAAATATGTGTGCTTGCATGCACACACACAATCAGAACTAGCTTGTAAACAGCAATTAGTTTTGAACAACCTTCTGTTTTATTCCAAGGGTATTCCTTTTGGCACTTCCTGCATCTGATCACTAATTGGCTTCAATTGAAAAAGTATCTTTTAAATGTGGAAAAAGGGCTTCCCTGGTGGCGCAATGGTTGAGAGTCCGCCTGCCCATGCAGGGGACACGGGTTCATGTCCCGGTCCGGGAAGATCCCACATGCTGTGGAGCGGCTAGGTCTGTGAGCCATGGCCACCGAGCCTGCGCGTCTGGAGCCTGTGCTCTGCAACGGGAGAGGCTACAACAGTGAGAGGCCTGCGTACCGCAAAAGAAAAAAAAGTGGGGAAAAATATAACTATTGACCATATTATCATTTTTTGTCTCTCACAATATTATGCTCTCAAGTAAGAGTTAAATATTTATTATGCACTTCTTTTAGTGCCCTGCAGGTTTATCTTACCAGGTTATAAAAATGAAAATATTATTTGAAGCAGTGAGGAATGTGCTGACAATTGGATACACTTGAATGTCAAATATTAATATTCTGAATAATTATCTTAGGTTATTTTAGTATATTTTGCCAGGTTGCACTTCTTTGGAGATAGTTCTATGGGAATTAATTTCAAAGCTATACAGGCAGCTAGATCTATGAAGTCCTTAAATCTAGTAAATCACAAAAGATAAATTATATTTCATGGAACTTAATGACTTTCAATCAGCTTTTGTTATTTCCTGAGAGTGTCTGAAGAATGTTGCAAAATAAGTTGTGTATTAATAATAGTAGTCAATACTTAGGTAGGGTCTGCTCTGCAGTAGGCATTGTTCTAAGAGTAGGCATCGTTCTAAATCTATGTATTAACATAGTTAATAGTCAATATTATGTTTCCTGTGTTACAAATAAACAAATTAAATAACATGGCCAAGATGATAGTGCTATTTGTAGTGCCCCAATTTTATTATTTCATATATTTAATGAATATTTAGGAACACTGACCATGTATGTGTCACTTGACATATTTTTACATATTTTTCCTCTTGACTTGATTCTCTTGATTATTTTTTTTTCTTTTCTGTTTACATTGTATTTATACTGTATATATTGTGGAAGCTGTAAAAATTTTGGAATGCAACACATGTATATGTAAACACACACATGCATATGCATTCACTAAACAAAACACTCCTAAGGCTGATTTTGAAATGCAGACAATTTATGTGGCTTACTACCCACTTTTCCCCCATGGCCAAAATGCTACAGCATTATCATCTCCTCAGCATCCCTGCCATCACACACTTATGTATTTGTTCATTGTGTGTCTGCAATGTCCTTCCTTCTCTATTTATTTGAATCCTATCCTTAAAGTCCCATCTTCTCCATGAAGTCTACTCAAATATTTCAACCCCTTTATTCTCTCTCCTCTGAAATCCTACACTTACCATTATTACATGGCCACTGCAGGGGTCATGATATGTACTTCTAAATTCCATAAGACACTTAACACTAAAAGACCTCACAATGAATACCACTTAAATGTTTGCTTGATCAATAAGCACAGTTATTCTTCTATTTTCTCATATTTCCTTTTCATGTAAATTATTATTAATTATTAATAAGTATTATAAATTATTATTATATAAGTTATTAGTAGTGAAGAGTAATCAGAGAGAAAAGACCATGTCCCAGGTCTATGGTCAATAAGATTAGCATACTCTTATTTTCTTCTTCCAAGGACACCAAATTAACATAATTATTTGTTAAAAGATATTCAGCCAAAATATATACTGAGTTGGTAAAATATTTTACTAATGTTATATATATTATTTCCTCTACATATACACAACAGGTTTTTTAAATATGGATTTTACTTTTTAAGAAAATGTTTTCCCAAATTGCACCTTTACAGAGGTGTAATTGCTTTTGTCCTAGGTGAGTCATCTTTATATAATGATTCATAATCTATTGTTACAGAGTCCCTTAAAATCAGAATCTCTTTTATAAGAACAATTTTGAGGGGTGAAAACACTTTTGTGCATTTCACATCAATTTTAAGTAACTTCAAAGTGGTTATTGAGATATGTAGGTTTGGCCTCATCCTTAGAGATGGAAAGATCAAAGGAAAACAAAACAAACTTTTGTGCTAATGGTCCTGCCAAGTATTTAACTGTTGCAACACCATAGGATCTTAACATAAATGGGTTCTGAAGATGTCCCTTTACAGGAAAATACTCTAGAACCTACCAGAAAGGGAAGAGTTGAGGATCCTAACATGAAGAATCCAGCAATAACCAAACATTTTCCTATGTAAAATAGTGTCCAGAGCTACTGCTCCTCTGTTTGAACTAGTGATAGAACCATGTCATTTATGTTTCCATTCCAATCTTGAGCTGCATGGTATATAAAGCAGGGGTTGGCAAACTTAGGTTTATGGGCCAAATTCCTTCCTCCCCCCACCTGTTTTTGTAAACACAGTTTCATTTTATTAGAACACAGACACATCCATTCATTTTCATATTGTCTACGCCTACTATCAGGATATAGCAGCAGAGCTGAATAGTTGCAACAAACACCATACGGACCACAACATCTAAATTTTTTTCTATCTGGTCCTTTATAGAAAAGGTTTGCACAACTTTAAAGGATATTATGTAAAATTCTAATCTTAGGTTGACCTGAAGAATATGTGCCATCTTTATCCTTATCAATAGATTTGAAGAATCAGTGAAAAGGATGATGTACTGAAAATACACATTTGTAATGTGTTAACCAGAAAGTCTTATCAAGTACATGTAGCCGCTGTTGTAATTTCCACTATTATTACTATTGGTGAACGTTATTGAACATTTATGATATGCCAAGCACCTTGTATGTAGTATCTTATTTACACCACACAAAGAACCTTGCGAAGTAGGTACTATTATAATCTCAATTTTTGAAATGATAAAATTGAAGAGTAATTTGCTCAAAGTTACATACTTAGGAATAGGTAGGGCAAGAGTTGGAAACATCTCTTCAACTCTAGAACTCATATTTTAAACAACTGTGTTCACTGAACACCACCAGGGACTAGTGAGAAAAATAAAGGAAAATAGTAGACCCAGCCTCTGCCCACCCCTGCAGCAAGCTTCTAAGCATGTTACAGCAAAATATACACATCATAAACATCTATAAAGCGTTTGTGGTGGGTGCTGTCCTCAGCACTTTACACGTATTATCTCATTTAATCTCCAAAACAGTCTTTTGATCTGAGTTCTGTTATACACCACTTTCTACAGATGAGGCAGGAAGTTTAGGTCATCAGTTAAGACCACACAGTTAGAGTAACTGCAGGGTGGTTGCTTAATCACACTACATAGGTCCACCCAACATTCAACAAGCAAAATGCACACAATTGAAGCTTTCAGACAATGCTTAAGTTCCTTACTCTTAAATCTGACCAGATATCCAGGAAATAGACATTTAAGGAAATATTGTAACAAGAAAATATAAAGGAAAAAATCAAAGAGACTGAAGAAAGCTTTAAAAATACCTACAAATGGGGACTTCCCTGGTGATCCAGTGGAAGAATCCACCTTCCAATGCAGGGGACACAGGTTCGATCCCTGGTTGTGGAACTAAGATCCCACATGCCAAGGGACAACCGAGCCCCCATGCCACAACTAGAGAGAAGCCCTTGTTCCACAAAGAAAGATCCCACGTGCTACAACTAAGACCCGACACAGCCAAAACTAAATAAATAAATATTTTTTTAAAAACCCTACAAATGCCATATTTGGGAAAATAAGAAAAGATGTTTTATCTATGAAACACAAATAAGATGCTAGTGTTTAGAAGGAGGGACAGTAAAAGCACAAGAGATAGGTTTTAGAAAATAAAAATATGAGAGCACAACATATACAATAGAAGGAGAGAAAATAAACAGCAATAACAAAAATGAAGTCATGACAATGATAGAAAATGGTAATAGTAAGAGACGATTTTAAAACTCAACATGGATTAGACATGCCAGAAATTATCAGGTAAATAATTTAAGACAATTTTTTAGAACTTAAGGATATGAGTTTCCAAAGTGAACAGGGCCCACTGGTGGCCAGCACATTGAATACAAAAATATAAATAAACATTATTACAATTAACAAAATCAGGCACACAGAGAACTCAAACACTTTCAGAGAGAGGAAAAAATGAGTTTATACTTAAGATACTTTATACCAGAACAGCTTATGACTTCAGAAGCTTGAAGAAAATGGAGCAAAGTGTTCTTTATTTTATGCAGGAATTGTAAATTCTGTGGGTGTGCTACAGCTTTCTGCTAGGATTTTCATATTGTCAGTTTCTCTTTGTGTATCTACCGATTCTGCCTTGGCTATTTTGATCCTATTTTCTTTGCTATATAACATCTTATCTGTAGTTTCTTAGTGGTTTATTGTACCCTTTTTCCAATATGTACTCTTTTGTCCCGTTTTAATCTTGTACATTGAATTCTTCTTTGATATTAGTAAGGTCACCTCTATTCTGCATATTTGTACATTTACCGTTTAGAGCTTTTGCCGTGTCATGATTTTCAACAGTCTGGTTATTTCATTTTAGAAATGTGTTTTATAAATACTGAAGATACTTAAATGTATTTGACTATATATTTTTCTATCAGTATCAATAATTAAAGTGCCCACAATCTTTCACACACTCTCTCCAAGTTTTTCGATGAAAATGATGAGAACTTTAATTTCATAATAAAGAGTTCCCGTTACCTTCTATTAAAGAAAATAAGCAACGTTTGAAAATTTTTCATCACGTGAGAAAAAGATCCCATAATTGGTTTCAAATAATAATTCTGGAATTTATGAGGATACATTGTACGTTTGGGAACTGTGTGTTGGTGGTAATTCTTGCTAAGGAGCTATTATAATTGTTTAAGGGAGAGATGATAATTGCTCAGTCTAAGGCAGTTAAAGGTTGAGAGATGACTAATTAGATTCAATAGGCCCAAGGAAGTAGAGATGAGAGGTTGTCCAGGATCTTGGGGTCTTGATTTTGAGTAACTGGGGGGATGATAATGACACTAATTATCACAAGAAGTGAAAGAGAAAAAGAAAGAGAAGGTTTTTCTGTATATCGATTTGAAGTGTCTCAGGAACCAGAACTCTACCTTAGAGTTGCAAATAGAGGCTAGTAATGAGTTAGTCAATGATATGTCAATTACATTTCAATTTAAAAAGATGTAAGAATATGCCTATAGAACAATGTTATTATTTGTGTATCAGTAAATGTCATTATTTCTGATCTTTTATTTTGTTGGACTTCCCTTTTACACATTTTTGAAATGAGGGACACTAAAGCTTTTATGATACTCCATTGATACCAAAAATAAAATGTTTTTTTTCCTGAACTGCCACTGATGTAATTATTTTCTACCCTCCCAAAATTCTTGTGTTCAAATTCTAGCTCTGATCTGATTTTAATTTAGCATAGCTGAAAAAAATAACCAAAAATTTCTGTGTGTGAAAACTATATCTCTAAATATTGTATATCTCAAAAATCTTGATGGCAACAAGGAAGAATTTTCTTCGCATTCAACTAAAAATTAGCATCAGAAATATTGGTGACTTGTGGTCTGACAGGGAAAGAAAAAAGGATCAATAGGTAAAGAAGATATATTTTCTAAACCCTTCAGCCATCCTCTGACTAGTGTACCTGGGAGGGCACCTCTGTCTTTGGTGTGGGATCCTCTCTTCAACAATCAGTTTTTCAGGAATCTGTCTGGGACTTTTCCTGCTCAGCTCCCAGGATGGACTCTCTCGGGCTGGACTTGCCCTTGGCTTTCTGCTGCCCACAGTGGCCATGGCTATTGGTTCATAGTTGGGCACACAAACTAGTCAGGACAGCCCAAGCAGACCTCAGGGATTACAGGAAGCTGGGGGAAAGGATGCTCTTTTTCCATGAGACATGGAAGTGTGAGTTTATGACTAGACTTGCTGCAATAAGGCAGAGCCCCTTTGAGAAAAGAACCAATCCAGAAAGAGAAGAACTGAGAACTCAAAGACAGGAACCAGACCTTGGAGGCATTACTTGAATCTTTGCCTTAAGTTCCACCTAAAGCCAGTCTTCCTCAATTTCTCACTTTATCTAGGCCACACAAATCATCTTATTTAAGTTAGATTGAGTTGTGTTTTCTGTCACTTAAAACTAAAATTCAGTAATGGGTATATATTGATTTGACATAATCTTGAAATGTATTTAAAAATATCTTATGTATTTCAAAAATATATGACACAAGATATTACAATGCTGTTCTCCTAAATAGTAGGCAATACGTCTTCTCATCTAGTGAATGGAAAACTATGTATTAATAAATGTAAAATAAAATTAGCAAGTTCTATCCAAGCACACAGAGAAGTAGGAGCTTAGCAACCTGGACTAGGGTGGAGAACGGGCACCTGAGTGGGACACAGGGGGAAGGGGTTGGCATGGGCTTCAGGGCACAGAACCAAGGGGAAACCTGGACCAATTAGACAGTCCAACAGAAGCATCAAGTCACAGAGGCAAGTTATTAAGTCAGAAGAGAAGCAAGAGGCCAAAGACCATGAGGTCTCCCAGACCACTGAAGAAGGTTTAAAACTTGTGTTCAAAAGGCCAGACTTAAAGGGGGCGCCTGATGACTTGGGGATGAGCTGCATGCTTTTAATAGGTCACTTCTGGAGTCAACACAGGAGGAGAGGGTATTATGAAGGCACTGAAGAACAGGAATACACTTGACAAAATAAAATATTCAGTTATGTATCCAGAACAAGAACAAAACCCAGAATTCAGTAGACCTTCAAATCCCCAAGGCAACATTACTTTGAAAGTAGGAATATCTTCATGTAGGAAAACACTCCCTATTGATGAAGTGGTAATTCTCTGTGACCTGCCACTGAATCCCTGAAAGTAATCAAAGTACAAGAGGAAAATTGCATTTCTCTGCTTCTCTCCCACTCAACTCCTCCCACCTAACAGAGAGTGTGTTATGAATTGACCACTTCACAATAAAACATAAAGATGACCTCAACTTCCTGTAAACATACGTGAGATTAAGGAAAGAGGTGAATATGTTAAAAGTATCTCTAATCATTAGAGAAATACAAATCCAAACTGTAATGAGGTATCACCTCACAATGGTCAGAATGGTATGATCAAAAAGTCTACAAATAATAACTGCTGGAGAGGGTGTGGAGAAAAGGGAACCCTACACTTCTGGTGGGAATGTAAATTGGTGAAGCCAATATGGAGAACAGTATGGAGGTTCCTTAAAAAACTAAAAATAGAGCTACCATATGATCCCACTCATGGGCATATATCTGGAAAAGACAAAAACTCTAATTTGAAAAGATACATGTACCCCAATGTTCATAGCAGCACTAGTTACAATAGCCAAGACATGGAAGCAATCTAAATGTCCATTGACAGATGAATGGGTAAAGAAAATGTGGTACATATATACAATGGAATATTATCCAGCCATAAAAAAGAATGAAATAATGCCATTTGCAGCAACATGGATGGACCTAACAATTATCATACTAAGTGAAATAAGTCAGACAGAGAAAGACAAATACCATATGATATCACTTCTATGTGGAATTTAAAAAAATGATACAAATGAACTTATTTACAAAACAGAAACAGACACAGAGACAGAAAACTAATTTGTGGTTACCAAAGGGGAAAGTGGTGGGAGGGATAAATTAGGAAGTTGGGATTAACAAATACATGCTACTGTATATACAATAGATAAACAACAAGGTCCTACTGTATAGCACAGGGAACTATATTCCATATCGTGTGATAACTCATAATGGAAAAGAATCCGAAAAAGAATATTTATATATATATATATGTATAACTGAACCACTTTGCTGTACACCTGAAAGTAACACAACATTGTAAATCAACTATACTTCAAAAAAAAAAAATAGGCCAATAATTTTTTTAAAGTATTGGTTACATAGAGAGAACTTGGAGAGTCCACTTGTTCCACAGCTACACGTCAAAAGCTAGACTCAGACAGAATTATGAGATGTTGTTCTCAAAGGGCATCCTGGATAGCATCACCTTAGGAACTTGTTAGGTGGAACTACTGAATCCAAAACTCCAGGGAGGGGGCTCAGCATGCTGTGGTTTAGCAAGCCCCCCAGGGGATTCAGATTTACAAGCAAGTTTATGACCTGCTGCCTTAGCCCAGCCACATCTCAGCTGGAGTCACTGAGCCTTTCCTCTGACGGCTCAACCATAACCATTTTCTGAACACATATCTCATAAGAGAAGACAGAGGAAAGCGTCTCGCTGTGATGGCAAATGTCCTCAAGCATTTACAAATGAAAAAAAAGAAACATTAACAAATTTAAAAAAAAAAAGAAGAAAAAGAAAAAGATGGATGGGGATCTTACTAAGGAAAGAAAAAGTTAAGTTTTTTCCCCCTGGAGAATATTTTTTTTTTTCATGGAAAACAAATGTTTCTGACAGCCAGCCACAAAAACATTTGGCAATGTGGTTGCTACATAAATGCCTATATTGGGTAAAGATTCAAACGTGCATTTGTTAACATTTTTGTTTTTAATTTTAGGCAGAAATATATTTGAAGCATGTATTGGTGATTTACACTAGAACATGAATACTAACAACACAATGCTAATCATAGAATCTTCTTATTGGGAAGGATATTAATGATCATGGATTCTAATTTCTTAGCCACTGCAGAAACCCCTTTTCCACAATCCAGAGTAAGCAATCCTCAAGGCTCTGGTTGAATATTTATAGTGAGAAGAGACACCGTTGAGTCAGACTAACCATCAGGTCTTTTGAGTATAACTAATAATCAGAATTTTTTTAATGTTTGCTGATAAAACTACCTTGATTTATCATTTTGTCAGCAATAACTCTTTTTGAGGCACCTCTCAGAGCCTGGTCACAAGTGGAATTTCTTCAAGATGGTATTAAAACAAGGGTCCTGTTTGTATATCTCCCATTGCTATGATTCACTTTACTTTCACATAATTTAGCCACAAATGGTCACAACTTTTGGATGCATCTGTGGCTGCTTGAGGGTTGCTGGTATTTTGGAAGCTCTAATAAGCGTCCTGACACTAGCATTCTTTCCTGAAACCTTATTTTAGTGTAGTTGTCATCATTAAATGCATCATATTAGTCATATGTGAAATTTCCAGAAAAATAAAGAAATTTCCCCATTAGTAACAACATTAAAAAGAAGTATAATGCAGACTAACACCCTGAAATGAGCAGGCCTCTTATAAAAAGACTTTAGTATACAGAGCTGATCTTGGGGCAAGAGGTGGACCAATTTGCTTAAGCATTTTGTAAGTAAAAGGTCCAAGACCTTGAGTCGGCTCCCTAAGATTCAATATCAGTGAGAGCTAAGTGAGTGAATTCATTCATTCATTCATTTATTCATTCATCCATCTATCAAGGACCAAGCACAGACCTAGATGCTAGGGGCACAGCAGTAAACAAGGTTCCTGCCCTTGGCTCCTGGCCAAGCCTACCGGCAGAGAAGGACTCCAAGAATATACTTGAATGGCAGCAAGTCTGATGCTTTAAGGACCAAAGTACACAAGAGACAAGATGATTTTAGTACACCAGCTTCCTTGGCATAGTGACAGTTTTGTGGAGCAATAATGAAGCACGGGAGTATGAATAAGAGTTTTAATTTTGGTACTCACTGTGGAACAGCACTCTGGTGCTTGCAGGGGCCGGGACAAGCAGGAATATCCCTGCTGCAATGGAGAAACATAACCTCATACAGAATGCCATTGACCAGCTTCCATGCTGTTTGAGAGGAAGGAATTGATGGCAACAATGGATCAATTATTTTACTGTTTGCTTAGTGTCTGGAATACTAGTAACCTCCTTTTGAACAGAATAAGCTTCTGGATTTTTTGTACAATGGGTGTATGTGGGCAGATGTCTTAAGAGAGAGAATTAATGGATATACTGCTACTAAATAAGCCAAGGACTAATTGAAAATAATTTAAGTGGTTATATATTTATAAAAGTAGGTGAATTGGTAAGGTTGATCATGGAGGTTACTGCTACAACATCAATGCCTGCCCTGTACATTGCTGTGCTATGAGCTATGTATACGTTATATCTGACCCTCCCAGTAATTCTGCATGATAGATCACACTTCTCTTTATTTAATAACTGTACAACATCACACAGTTATCTAATAGAAACTTATTATAAACCACTGTTGGTATAGCTTAACAGTTCTGGGCTTCCTCTTATTAAACCAAGGGATTTACATTGCACATAGTGCAGCCATAATAAATAGAAGCTACCCAAAAGAAATCAAGGACTTTTTTCAATGACTTGGGTCTTCATTGTGAAAACTATTAATATTATAGCAGCATAGAATTACCTTATGGAGTTCACATATTCATAGAGAGTTGAAGTTGTTTATTTGATGGGCAGATTTAGCCCTGTCCTCTCAAAAATAATTTTTTCTCTTTCTGTGTCGGAACCAAGAATCCACAGGAAGCTGAATGGACCAGTTGACCCACCATTTGCATAATGACCTTCTTTGGTTATACGACATTCTGCATTTCTTCTTGTCAATGTTCACTGCTCTCTGGAGAAGGAATCCAGTTTTTCCTTAGTATATTTGATGCATAGATCCTGGACTTTTGGAGCACACATATGAAATTATGAAGTAGGGAAAGCTTGGAATGTTAGAAGTAAGTCTGCTCATGCCTTGGAATATGATTGTTTATAGTAATGGCAAATAACACAGAAAGGGGATCGTATATAAAATTATGTGAGAAAGATCATTTCCTTGAATTAATCTTGAAACAGAGTAGAATCTTTTCTTATGGAATAACTCTACATCATTAATATATTAAGGCCCAAAACTCTAGAATTTAGAGGCATCTCTGCATTCACTTCCTACACCAGGGGCCTAAATGGTCATGACTCTAGAGAGGATCCTGGTATAAGTTAAAAAACAAAACACAAACAAAAAACCCTCCAACTTTTGTGTTAGACTATTTTTGAATACGTGTAACTCAATTTTGCTTTGAGATCTCTCTTTTATCAATATCATAAGACATTTCTGCATCTGTCTGTGTGCTCTTCTTGCCTAAGTGTCTTGTCTCAATCCACCCTCACTTCCGCCAGATACACCAACAACTCTATTAAATGTAGGACTCTAATTCAAGACATTCTAGACAAAATTCTCAAGTAGCTCCATCTTTTCTCTGCAAAATAAACTTTATGGGCTTGGGCTGTATGACAGCTTTTTTTTTTTCCATCTACTTCTAAGAACACAAAATGACAGTGGCTGAGACTTTTCTGAATTCCGACCATCGTTTAGATGACAGGTTACCATACGGTGGACTATAACACTTCCCATCAAGACTATTCCAGTAAAAACACTGTAAAAACAGGATTAGTAGACTAGACCATGCAGAGATCAAACATGTATGTCCTTATATGCAAGCCATATTTCTATAAATTCTGAGAAGACTGAGACCAGTTGAAATCATTGAAATATATTACCTTAGGATATTAGGAGGCTTCAATCTGAATTTTACAAAACAATTATTTAAGAAGTATAATTTAAATAATATATTTATATGCAATGACACTAATTCTTCTATAATGTATTGATGGAATATTTTTTTTTCCTTGTATATTTATGGAAAACCTAGTGTGTTTTAGGCATTGTTTGTGGTTCTGAGGAAATAGAACAAATAAGAAAGACCATGTTCTTTATCTCAAGAAATTTATATTCTTGTAGGAAGAAAATCTAATTAAAATAAATGAACTTAAAACTTTAGATGGTGATAAGGTCTACAAAGGAAATGAAAATGGGTAACCATATAGAGAGGGGCCAGACTGGGAGGAAGATCTTAGTATGAAATAGAGTTGTCAGGGTGGCTTCTCTGAGGAACTATAGCTCAGACCTGATTCCATTTTAAACTCTAAACATTTAACTAGAACTTGATGTGAACTTAAAAACATTTTGATAAAAGAAAGGCTTAGAAAAAACAAAGTAAACAAAAGACAGCTGCAAAACTTGAAGGGAATAAAGGGAATTTAAAAGACACATTTATGTTAAGTAACAGTGAAAGTTTGGGATGTGTTTTTTAAAGCAGACTTCATTGTATTGATAAACGTCCCCTGGACGTGATTGGGAGCTCTAGTGAGTACGTTATTACAGGAAGATACACTCTGTGCACTTACAATGATGGAAGGAAGAGAAACACCAGAAGTCATTAAAAATCACCTATCTATATTTTTGGCCAGGATGACCCATATTTTCTGTTCAAAACGCCTGCACATAGGAAAATAGGATTTGTCATGCTGGATTAGAGCACTGCTCTATTACATGTGAAAGGCTGATTCCAGCAAGAGTCAAGTAGTTCTTGCATCAGACGCAAGCAAAAATTTCCAAAACAGGTTGTCAGACTTGCTGTGCTTTCAACAGCAGCTGAAAGTCCATCTGGAGCTACACTTCACTGACTCCCATTTTAGATGGAAGATATTTTATTCGAGAACTTTAAAAGTTGCTAAGAAAGTGGATCTTAAAAGCTCTCATCACAAAAAAAGAATTTTGTAACTATGTATGGTGACAGACGTTAACTAGACTTATTGGGGTGATCATTTCACAATGTATACAATTATTGAATCATTATGCTGTACACATGAAGCTAATATAATGTTATATGTCAATTATACCTCAATAAAAATACATTTAAGCACCTTATTTTATGAGGATCTGTGTACAGGATGAGAGAGCGCGTGGACCTAAATGAGCCATGGGTCAAAGATGATAAAACAAAGGAAATTAAAAATGATTTCAAACCAAATGAAAATTAAAACTCCACAGAACGCAAGCGATAGGATGTATTGATAGGTGTTTAGAAAGAAATATATATAGCACTAAATGCTTTTATACGAAAACAACAGAGTTCTAAAATCACAGATTATGCTTCTACATTAAGAAGATAGAAAAGTGTAAAATTAAATCCAAAATATGTAGAAGGAAGGAAATAAAGATAAGAGTGAAAGTAAATTACATAGAAAATGACAACAACATAGAAAAATCAATAAAATATAAATGTTTTTTAAACATTTAAAATTTATAAACCTGCATAGATTTATCATAAAAAAATATAGGCATAATATCAAGAATGAATGAAGCCACATGGCTATGGGAGCTGAAAAAATGAATAATGAGGAAATATTACAAGGATAATAAGGAAATATTATGAGCTACTTTATACCAATAAAATTGACAACTTAAAAGAAATGAACAAATCCTTAGAAAGACACAAATTTCTGAAACTGATCCCAAAAGAAACAGAACATCTGAATACCCCTATATAACTACCTAATACCAAAACCAGATGAAGACATTAGAAGACAAAATAATCACAAACCAGTATGCCTTATTAAACCTCTTTACTGTTATTACGCCCATTTTACTAAGGAAACTATGGCTTAGAGACCACAGAGCTAGTAAGTGGCAGAGTGGTGGCTAGAACCCAAGCATCCATACTTTTCATTACTAAACACATGCCTACAAGGAATTGCCCACATTTTCTACCAGAAGCTGTGATTTCTAGTCCCTGTCAGATTCCAGACCTGACCACCTGTAAAATTACTACTTGAACAAATATTGGCACCTTGATACACTTTGTAGGATAATTGTTTTGATTGGATATAGGCATGCTTACGGTTCCCTGAAAAACCCAGAAGTCTTACCATAAATACATATTTAATTGCAGTTACAGATTCTAGCATCCCTTATTTTGATTACCAGTTTTTAAAGGCATTGGAAGATTAAAAGCTTCACATTCAAAAAATGCAAGTATTTTAACAATCCTTGGCAAGAATAATAGAAACCAGACTTGGAGAAAAATTTAGAGAGCAACTAGCTTATCCACTCTATTTAATAATCCCCTGAGGCAATTCTGCTCTAACATTTAAAGCAGGTAGCTTTGTTTCATCACTGTCGATTCTGAAATTTTAATGAGTCACAGTTTTAATCAAAAAGTGAAGGTTATCTGAACTGTTAGCTTTATCCCATGTCTTGAATATACCGACATGTTTCTTACCACCTGATCTGTACACATGAACAGTGAAGAAATGAAGATCACCTTAAAACTGTCAAGGAAATATAATTCATAACATTTTCCATGCCTGTTACATGATCTGATACTCAGCTCTGTGAATTTACCAGATTGGTTACAGTTTGCTCCATTTTACAGAAGAATAAACAGAGACCCAGAGATATTAAATGACTTGTTTGTCCAGGATCACATAACCAAGAAGAAGCAAAAAATATGGCAGAACTCAGTCTTTTTAACGTTAAAATTCTTATTCAGCAATGTATACTTTTTGTCTCAACTTGATGTAAAAATGTCTCATGTTTCTTTTCCAATAAATAAATTATTCTGGGTATGGTTGCAGAAGGCTCATAATTTACATCTCAAACACTGAACATGAAATAAGGCATCAACTGAGGAAGGTTATCATGTTAACTGACACTTCCTCAGAATCCATGACAGAGTCAGCATTAACTCTTATATCTAAGCAGTCAGTGAAAGCGTAAATTTCTGGTCACTGTTCTTATGTTTAGAAAATGTCTGGTGTAAGATAATGCTTGTTACATTGCTGTACTTCTGACTTTTAAGGTTAAGTATTATGAACCAACTTTTGAATTTGAGTTATGAGTAACAGGTTACATACTTTCTAACTGCCATGAACACTAAAGGTACAGATGTATAATTTTATTGTTTGTAAAGACATCAACATACACTAAGAGTATACATATAGGCAAAAAAGTAACCCTTTTTCTACAAAAGAAGAACTATGAAGTGGAAATATCTCTGCAATATCTAGATGCATGGAGAAAATAGTATTAGTATTTTCTACCTAAAATTAACAGCTTTTACAAAAGTCCTAAACAAAAATTAGGCTAAGTGAAATAAGCCAGACACAAAAGGACAAATATTGCATAATTACACTGACATGAAATATCTAGGTAGATTCATACAGACAGAAGTAGATTAGAGGTTGCCAAGGGTTGAGGGTGTGGGTAGGGAATGGGGAGTTATTGTTTATGGTCAACAGAGTTTCTGTTTGGGGTGATGAAGACATTTAAAAAATAGATAATGGTGAGAGTTTACAACATTGTGAATGTACTTAATGCCAATAAATTATGTACTGAAAAGTGAAAAAAAAAGATGTCCTGAGTAAATTACAAAACAATCGTCTAAAAGATAACATAACACAAGTTGGCTAGATGTACTCCATTTTTTGATACCCCACTCAGCATTTTTTTTTGTTTTTTTAATATTCCTGGAAGCAAGCTGGGAGAACCTATCTGGTTGCAGCTGAATCTCAGAAATAACCAATCAGGCAAAAGGAGCCTTTCTATGCAAATCCAACCTATTCCAGACACATGAAACATTGATCACTGCTGTAACGTTTAAATGAGTAGTTTAAAAACTATAAAAGTGTATTTATTAACTTGATTTAACAATTCATTATTTAATTATTAAAACAATAATAACCCATTCATTCAAGTAGTAAATATTTTTGAGGGTTATTATATGGAAGGCACCATAAGAGAATCAAAGAAGTATAGGACATTTATCTTAGCCTCAAAAGAGTTTACAAAAGGAGAAGAGATTTGTCAATTTACATCAGTTACCATAACATAAGATAGGATATGATTAGAGGTGATGTACAGCAGAGGGAGGGGCCCCTTGATCAATGGTGAGCAGGGCAGGCTTGCTGAGCGACTTTGACATTGCATCTTTTAGGATAAGCAGATTTCATTAGACAAAAATAGAAGGGAATCCAGAAAATGACATTTTAAAAAAAGGTTTTCCTGAAAAAGGTGGAATAGCAATAAGGCATTTTTGAAGAATAGACAGCATAATAATTTCCTGGACCATTATTCATAATGTAATAAATATACTATATAATATATAATAATAAAATCATGCAATGATTTGTTAAATGTATGATTTACCTTAAAACATAATGATTTTTTGGCAGATTTTACTAATTTAAACTCATGTCGTGACCCAACTTTTTTACAAGCAGGGCATTAAATCTGTACCTGAAAAATGTAATTATAATTTTAATTACAAAGTCTTACTCAAATAGTATGTGGTTCACTACTGATGCTGTGTATATAAGCAGTCAGATGTGTCAAATCATTGTCTTTCTACTACTGCTGCATCCCTGACAGACCTACAAAGTGTCTTCAAACTGTGAAAGCTTCCAATTTCCTCATAAATGTGCTCAAATTAGAAGTATTTCAAAGAAAGCAGCAATTTTATCAAGGATAAATGAATATGAATCAAGATACATTCTGTCTTCAAATTCCACAAAACAAATATTTATTTTGATTAAAAAGAATCAAACTCTGCAGTCATTTTTCATGGTGAAGATAAATACTCATATTACATTTTGATATTAAAGGAAAATACAAAATTACTGGGGACCATTACTAGGCATATAAGTGAAGATAAGCTAGTTTAGGTCTGAAACCTCTGTGCAATCCCTTGGTATCTCCTGACTTTGATGGGCATTTTTCCCCACCAGTGGCAGAATGCAGCACTGGGTCCCATCCACGCCTGCCCTGGCCCCTCCTTTATCATGACATTTATGAATCTGAGCTTCTGACCTAAGACTCAACATTCTTTTTTTCTTTTAGATTCATGTATATGTATGGCTGAATCACTTTGCTGTATACCTGAAACTAACATAGCATTGTTAATCAACTATAATCCAAAATAAAATAAAATGTTAAAAAAAAAAAGACTCAACGTTCCCTCATTCTACCCTCTCTCCCTTTCTCTACTAGAAGAAAATTATAATGAGGATTATTATATAGCCTTCTCTCTCCTGAGTTACTCATTCCAATTAAAAATGCCTTAGACCTCAAGTTCAACCTTTTGTGTCATAGACCCCTTTAGCATTCTGATGGAGTCCATGAACCCATTCCCAGAATAATATTTTTAAATGCAGAGTGTTACAAGGAAGCTAGTTATATTGAAATCCTATTATTAAAATAAAAATGTGATATAATAATGCATGTTTCTTTATTAACCTATTAAATAGCAATATCTGGTGAGATGTCTAATAATGCCATATTTTTAAGGAAATGATGAGTGTAAATGATATTTTTGAAGTACTGCAATAACTTTAATATGCCAGAAAAATACTACACTGTTTCTGATGATAAAGTCACTGATATGGCTAATTCTACTGTGGTTTGCTGCCTATATTCAAAATTAATGAAACTGCTAACTTTGAGTGAGATGTTAGTGAAAGTGAAGATGTAGTTTTGTTCTTTCACCCCAGTTCCTGGATTCCTCTAATCCTCTCTCTGCACCCCACGTCAACCCTTGATTTAAAGATGTAAAATGAGGCACTTGTGCACTATGACAGTTGAGAAGCAGCAAAGTGTCTTCTGAAGACATGAGTTTTATAATCAGTGAGACTCAAATTTCAACCCAGGATATGCCATTTACCAATCAGTGAGACTCAAAGTTCAACCCAGGATATGCCATTTACCAAGTCCAATTACCCAGTGAGTAAAGGACTTGTCACCCTGTGGTTGTGCCCTGTCCCCTCCAGTTGAAGCCAACTCCTGGACATGGACAAGAGGTCTACCAGGATTCCTCCAATCTCGTGTAACCTGGCATAGACCACAGCTTCTAGAACTATCTCAGCTGAGTCTAAAGAACATGACCTTCTTTTGTGCTCCCGTCATGTGGTACCTTATTTATCTCTCTCCTTTGGCACTTCTCTCTGTGACTTGTGTATGTATTTAGAGGACAACTTGTCCTTTAAAATGTAAAAGCTGGTTTGTTTGTCACCCCACATTCAGTCTAATAACTGAATGTGTAAGAGCTCTGCGTAGTTACCCAGGGCATGTTCTCTCACAGTTTCTTCTGCCCAGTGTCTCTTGCTGGTGACCTCCTAGCCCCTTGTGTATCTCATCCTCTCTGCCTCTTTTCAGTGGAGAGACTGAAAGTGGAGACCTGGTCACTTTTTCACAATCCTCCTCTTTCACCCACCCTCCTAAAAGAGAATATCAACAATGCCCACAGGGCATTATGTGAGCTGACTCGACGATGCTTTAGGGAAATGGAGGGCTGACGTCAGCACTTTGCTCTCCCCTCCCACTTTCAGTCCTCTCCTGGCAGCTCTGCTTTCTCAGACCTTAGCAACCATGGGCTCTGATACAAAACTCTTTCCCTTTCCTGGTATTGGGCTGAGTAATTTAGCTCTTTACCACCTAATGTGTGCAGAGTTTATTTTTGTAGATCCAAAGACTTTCATTTCTCCTCTAGCAAAGGGACCATCTCTTCCTTTAACAGCAAAGAAGAATCGGCAGAGACATTTCTGTTCCCCTTCCTTCACCAGCCTCTGGGTGGGAAAAAGAGCCCTAGGGAGATTTCTTCTTTCACTGATGCAAATTTTACCACTCATCTTGGAACAAACGTAGTGAGAGGTAGAGTAAGTTTCGATTTTAAATAACGGATTGCTCCGTGGCGCTGGCGTGACCGCTATTCGGTGTAGCATTTATCTCTCTCACTGTAGTACCAGCTCCTGGAGGAGAGAGTTAGGGACTTTACAATACACAAGCTCCTCACTGCATAGCAAGATGCTTTGCACATAGGATTTCTTGTGAGGGGGTGGGAGAGGGATGAACGAATGGATGAATGGATGGTTGACGAGAGAGGATATTGCAGTATTGCAGATTCTCTGTATGCACTTAAATGTTTCGTTAGTGGTATATGTGAGCAATAGTTTGGATGAGCAGAGTCCAAGTGATTTATAAGCCAGTAATGTGGTCTGTACGAGCTCCTAAGTGAATCACCTCTTAATATTTATATTTAAGCGGTACGTATATATGGAGTGCTATTAGGAAAAACAATCAAGATGTAAAATCATACTGAACCCTTGTAGTACAAAGGATCTAAATAGAGCTCCCTGCCTTCTGATGAAGTATAACAAAGTGATCAATTTCATGGGATTTAGAGTAAAGCAAACCCAGGTACAAATCCTGACCTGTCACATACGAGGCATACAACTTTGCCAAATTACTTAGCCCCATTTTTTTCACCAGTAAAATAAGTATCATTAAAGAAGAGGATTTGGGGAGAATTAAAAGAGAGATAGTGTATATAAAGCCCCTAGATCACTTAACATAATGTTTGCTCTATTAATCAGGAAAACATAATAAGCTACTTATAATAATTGCCATGACTATTACTATTAAAAAGAAGCAATAATAACTAGACCACATGATGCTGAGGAATGTCCTGGGTACCAATCTAAGATTTTCTTTAGCTTCAGCTCACAAAATTTGTTAATCCTTCTGGCATTCTTTGAAGTCAAATGGAATGTTTTAATTGTCCCTTGTTAAAATTATCTTCAGCTGTGTTCAGGAGGCACAAACCAAGCCAGAGGAGATCTCTGTAGTTCAATGAGATCAAAAGAAAAAAAAAATTCCATTATGTTATTAACGAACAGAGTTGTCAGATCAGCCCTAATGTAATCCAATCCATGACACACTTACACATGCTTTATTCTAAATTGTGAAGGGGAGCTGATTGTACAGTTCATTAGAGCTTTTTGGCCTACCATTGGGAACATGTTTAGACAAATTATTTCAGTGATTCCTCTGTCTCAAAATGATATCAGAAAAATGTGGGAACTTTCTCATACTATTCTATGAAAAATGATTTAATTTGGTGAGTGGGCTGTGCTTTGATAACAGGCTGTTCAAATCATCACTGGTTTTCAACACTGCTGTGTGATTTTCACTGGGAATCAGCCATCTTTTCTCTTCCAGTGTTTGTGATTGCTAGAGCTGTGGTGATTAGTATTTATGGGCCTGATTGAGGTTTCCCTGGGCTTCAGGGTGCTAACTACCTTCACTTCATCCCTTTGTGCAAAGGTCTTACCAACAACTATGTGGACCCTTTTAGCTCCATATAAATCCTGAGTCCTGTGAGAAACAGAACTTCATCAAAGTGCAAATTGGACCCCATGCTGTTTTGTCTCCTCACATTTATGGGTAATCAATGTCCATGTAGTCGTGTTCTCTAATGCATGGTGTCTGCCCCATTACATAAAACGGAGAATATTTTGTATGAATGTTAATAGCATTTATTAAACTATTTCTGGTTTTACAAAGCTAGAAAGGCAATTTTTTAACACAGAAACAGAAAAACTTATCATCGCCAATACATACAATTTCTTTCCTACCGGGAACATAAAAAGCCTATATGCCTAAATAAATACAGTCTTAAGTGTATCCATCCCCAGGAAATCTCTGTATCAAACTGTGGAAGAGATGGAATAAAGGAAAGAAGCTGTATTTGGAAGGTAGATGAAAACTTCTGTAAGCGGCCAGCTGCTTCCTGTTCAGTTTTTCTATGAGACTTTCTGCTGTTTTTCTTTTCCTTTAGGAGCAACACTGAATTTGATTCTTTTCTAGCCCTAAATGTCCTTACATTTTATGAGGCCAGTATCAGCCTGATACTAAAGCCAGACAAAGCATACAGACCAATATCTTTGATGATCATACATGAAAAAATTCTCAACATCCAATAAGCACTTGGTGAAAGAAGTTCGAGAGTAGAGAGATCAGAATTGGATTTGAGGGATGGACCACAGAGAATGTGGGAAGAAATCTGCCCAATGGCTAAAAAAAGAAGAAAAGGGTCTTCCATCTTGGCACACGGACAGATGAGAAATAAGATGAGGCAGTGAGAAGCACTGTGAGTTTATACATCCCTTTACATGCTTTTCCATTAAGTGTTCATGTTTCCATGGGAACAAACAAGAGATGGCAAATGGGAATAGGTGAAGCTATATAGCCTATGCATTAACATAGGTTATCTCAGTAAACAACAGAATTATATTTGATACTATACAACATATAATGCTGAAATGCATCACAGTATCATGGTTTGTCAATAGGTGTAAACTTTTTTTAATAAGAACGGCCCAAATCAATTTCACCCAGACCATCAATATTTGCTAAAGTTAAATATCCATTGGTTGCTGATAGAGTTCCTAGCTACCCCCTTTCCCATACTGCCTCTCTAAAAAGGATGTATTTAAATATTCAGATGAAGTCCTTAAGGTTAGGGAATAAGGAGAATGAATACATTTGGGGGATAGATTCAGATTTGTTTGAAACAGACTCAATTTCAGATATTTAATCCTGTAGTCACACCATGAATTACAATTTGAGTTGGCAAAATATAATCAGCCAGATGAGTCAAAGACACAGAAATGAGTGGAGGTGGGAGAGGGTGGAGGCAAGAATAGTCAAATAGTTAAGCTTCTGGGGTTTTTGGGGGGGCTGAGCAGCAGACAATGTGAGACTACACCTCTCCCTGTCCACTCACCATGTTTCTTTTCCTTCCTCACTTACTCCCTTTCCTTCACTTTGGGTCCTTTCTTTTCTTACTCTTTTCGAGTATCTTTTTATTTCTTCCTTATCTCCTGTCACTTCTTTTTATCTCTTTTTTCTACTTTTCATTAGAGTTTCCATTCTTTGTAAGACTTAAGAAACCCGAATTTTAAATTTAGAATTAATAAAATTTACCTTTCAATTTTTTTTTATTTGTATAGTAGAATTTTCTCTTTGATCTTAAGTATTTTAAGAAACATAGAGGAATGAATGCTTTATAGTTCCTCTCTTTTTCTCTATTCCCATTTTCTCTGATCCACTCTTTACTCCCAAGACTGACTCACAATAAATTCTAACTAAAGTTATTTCAATTTCTTTTTAAGTGAAACCAAGTTTTTTGATATGTAAGCCCACAATTAATCTGGGGGATTCTCATTCTTTTAGATTAATTTTATCCCTAAACAGAAGTTACCTGGAATCAAGTATAATCCTGAGAACAATTTTATCTTCATGGCAGAATAATAAAGCAACAAATGGAAGATTGTTGATTGGCAGTTTTTATCTTTTAGCTCAAGACCTCAAAATTGAAATCAAATAGGAGTATTTGAAGAACTCCCAAAGGTTTTCTTCTCATAGGCTAATTAATTTTGCTCTAATCAGTTCTTACATTTAAATACATTTCAAAATAATTCCTTTTCTTCTGTTTGAAATAGATAATGTTCCCTTGCCTTCATAAAAATATTTACATTTCAAAACACAATATGGGGTATTTACCTGCAGTTTCCTATAGTAGCAATCCATTTTCTCTTTTTTTTTTTCCTTTGAGAAGTAGACTTTTGTTTTATGGAGGATGCATTGCTCCAACGAAAGGAAATTTACATTATTTTTTGATACTTTGAAAGCTACTTCTCATCACAATGTCCCAAAATAATAAGGAAAAATGAGTTATTGTCTTCATTTTATAGAAGAGCACACTAAATTCCAAGGAGGTTAAGTGACTTGTTTGAAGGTAGATATCAGGGAGTACAGTATAGAGATTTATAATTCTTAAACAAGTATTTTATAAAATCTTATTTTCTCTTAACTCTTAAAAGCAATGTTAAACTTATAGTGCTAAAGTTCTGGGTTTTTTTTCTCCTTCTGGCACGGTTCTTTTTGATCCATACCTATAATAAACATATAAAGGATATCATATCACACTAGTCCAACAGAAGAGGCAAAAGAGATAAACATCTCGTTGGTAGAGGGGACTTAAGTTTCCTGTAGTAGGATACACTGGAAAACATATGAATCACCTTGGCATCTCTTTTGATAGTCAGCTTATAAAATCAATACCATAATTAATTGGAACATTTACAGAGTATTGGAAAAACTGAAAATAAATAATCAGATTAAGATGCAGTTAAACATGCCATCGTTTTCCAGAATGCCTTGTTTCTTCATATTTTTCTGAATTCTTAGTTTCTGCCAAAAAAATCCATCTTAGCTAGTTTAAGCAAGAGAGAATTTATGGATCCACATTAGAAGCTCCAAGAATTATTAGGCTCTGAACTCCAATGTCAGAACATCTCCGACTCCAGAACTGGCCTGAGAAGTTGGCTTTAGACACTAATGATGTCAGAACAATAGCTCTGCCACAGTAGAGATTCTTAATTTGAGATGCTGTCACATTACCCACTGCCAGTCCCAGAAACACCATGCTGAGATGCTGTCATATTACCCACTGCCAGTCCCAGAAACACCATGCTGAACTGGCTTGGTTAGGAGTCTGTCCCTATTGTCAACCAGAAACAAGAGCCAACAAAGTACATTTTCCATGTTGAGCCGGTTTCTTCACTTGGCTCAACTCCAAACCAGAATTTTGGGAGGTTTTGTTTCACTGGAGGAAGGTAGATCATCTGTCTGACCCTAGTGGGAGGGAAGCTGGGGAAGACAACTGGATGCATTCTATCTTGGGGAGGCAGCATTCAATAGGGCTATGGAAATGTAGACACATGTTTAAAAGAGTTTAGACATCTCTGATGACAGATGGTCACCACACCTCTGCAAAAATATCACTCTTATTTGTAGACATATCTAGAACAAAAAGAAAAAAAATTAAACACTAACCATCCACGAAGTTTTTTTTCATACAGATCACCCATAGTTCTTTGGTTCTCAGGTATTTCCTTGGGAAGAAGTTCTGAAGCAAGTTTAATTAAAAAAATGTAAAGTTAACGGTGTTCACATGTTTTAGTTGTAGTTGTTTGGAAATGAAATCAAAGTAAACTTCTAAAATTATGTTCTTCAAAGAGTCAAAGTATCTCTGGGATTAGTTGAAAAAAATCTGTTTGACAGTGATATGGTTAATGAAGCATGCTGCTTTCTACACTTTTAGAGCTGAGCTTTCCATAGACTCAAGGCACAATGTTAAACTTTATTTGCTTTCCTTTAATATAGGCTTCCGAGGTTTCATATTTTATTTGTAAAACTTTATCAAATGCCATTATTTCCAGGTAGCTTGTTTTAGAAGCCATCCTTCAACAATAAAGAGATACTATTTTGTTTTGGCTAATTAATCTAATATGTATTTCATATTTTCTTTCTTTCCTACAGATGGGTTTGAGCTACAAAAAGGTAAATAACCAGAAAAAGGGGAAAATGTTATCATCCAGATATTGTGACCATGAGATTATATCAGCAAAATCTTATTTTGCTAGTATATCTGCAACATCTGACAAGCAGAGTATTTTTCCTTACTTGCCCATTTATACACTGTAGTCTAGTTTTGACTCCATCATTTGATGAATAACATTGAACAAATCATTTAAATTTTATATGTTGTATTTTTCCAAAGTGGCAACAGGTAAAACTGATAATACATGACTCATTCTTCCCAAGAATATGGATAAGATGGAATTGATAGCATATGTTCTTGTTCTGTAAGATTTTTCTAGGAAATGTATGAGATAGATATTAAACTGTGGTCATCTTTGAATTGGAGAAGAAGATCCAGTCTTATATTTTAAAACCATCTTCCATATCTTGCTTTCTAAATTTTTTTATTGAAATATAGTTGATTTACAATGTTCTGGTGTCCAGCAAAGTGATTCAGATATATATATATATATATATATTCTTTTTCATTATAGGTTATTACAAGATACCAATCTTCTGTGTTTCCTTCACCTTTGCATCCTTTCCCTCTTTATTAGGTAACAGCACTCTCCTGTTTGGGGAGATATTCTCTTCCTCTGCTTCTCCTGTGTGATTCTGGAAGGGCTTTCATACACAGAATCTCATTTCCCTGGCCAAGGGTGCAAACATATACTTCAGTCAAGCTCACTACAGTTTTCTACATCATTGACTCTAGTCATGCATCTAAGAGTTTGAGATATAATTGATACTAAGTCAATGAGTCCCTCCCTGAGACTCATGTACACTGAAAGAGACAGTCTTTCTTTTCTTCAGGGCAATGCTTCTCTCAAAATTTAGCATACTTCAATATTAACTGGACAGTATGTTAAGGCACAGATTGAGGATGGAAAGCCCAGGTCCAGAGTTTCTGAGTCAATAGGTCTGGGATGTGACCATGGCATTTGCATTTCTAACAAGTTCCTAGGTGTTGCTGATGCTGCTGGTTCAGCATCAGCAACTATGAGAACCACTTCTCTGGAGTCACTTAGTTAGGATGATATCAGCCTAAAACCACCAGTGACTGCTTCCCTTGCTATGCAGATAAAGTTTGCTCATTTTTAAAATGGTATGTGATAAGGTCAAAGCCCAAGAGGTAGAGAAGAAGAAAACAATGAAGATATGAGATAAAGAATGGTGAGCTCACCATTTAGGCTCTGGATCCAGTTGACCCGTTGACTGGTTCCATCTCTATTTTTCCCCAGTTATATGAATCAATAAATGTTCTATCCATCTGATTCTAATTTGAGATGGCCTTCTATTTTTTGAAAACAAAAATTTCATGTGGTCTGTTTCCAACAATAAAGGAAAATTTATTTTGATGGCATTATTTAATGATCTAAGTTTCATTTAAGAACAGCCCCCCCCCCCACAAATGTACAGTACTGTGGCCATGTTTAATTCTGCAGGAGGAAGATGTAAATAATTTGTACCAAAGTTTTTAAAACAGTTTTCCCATTTTCATGTGTCATACATTAGAATATATTAGTACAGAGGATCAGCGCATTGGTGATTGCTTCCTTAAGAAATAGCTACACATAATTATTTGAATTACCATTAAAAATGATATTTAATTTATCTGCTCATCATTCTCAGTTGGGTTTTAAAATAGTTCATCAACAGAGTTCAAATTATAATAATATGGGGGCAGCATAATATTTCATATATTTGGAAAATACCCACAATTATTTTGTATGTTTGCACTATCTGCTTTACTAATTCCTGAGTGGCTCAAACCACAGAACCTATTCAGAAGTTTAAATACATTTTCAAAAATAAAAGTGGAAGAACAGAAGAGAGTGGTGCTGGGAATATCCTGGAGAAGAATTTTGATGATCCTGCTAGGTAATTAACACAATAAGTAATGCCTTCCTTGCATGATCTCTCAATTCCCCCACAGAGACAAAGTCAAAGTCTTTTTATCTTTTATTTCATCCCCATTTCTAAGGATCTTTTCTTTATACATCACTGAAAAGTCCTTCATTTCTCATTAATGCTTTAAGTACAAAACTAGTTCTGGTGATGATATAATTTTTCCCAAGTCTAAATTAGGTTTCATAAAGAGCATTACAAAGTCAAAAGGCAGAACTCACACTGTTCTACTATTTTACTTGTTTTTATATGAATGAAGAAACATTGAGTTTCAGAAGCTTGTTTTCTTTGTATTCTTTTCCTTTTCAAATCAAATTTTTATAGTTGACTTAGCATTTATTGGACCAAAAATAGCAGAAGAGGTCAGTTTTACACTTTTTATTCTTGCCCAGATTTCAAAAAGATACATAGAGTTTCATTCAATAGAGAACATTTGTATATGTAGCCAAGGAAAGAACCATCTAAATTTTAGTAAAAATTTTCTGTGTATTTGCATCATATGAAACTCAACTTATTAAAACCCAATTTTTATTGGTTTCTTGTTTTCTTGGGATTTTGATTAATCAGAATTATCTCATTCTATGGACATTGCAGATACTAAACGTGGCCACTGGGATATTCAACAAAATTTTGCATGTTCTTTTTTTAATTGTCTGCACTCTAAAATGTTGTCTATTCATCAGCAAGCATATACCAAACATCTGTTTGGAACAGCAATTACATTAAGCACAACTGAGAATACAAAACTTTCTCTCTCAAAAAAGTTCTAATTAACTATGAAGAGAGTATACATTATACACACCGACACACACACATTCTGTATGTATACACACACATATACATACACATGCATATATACATATGGAACTTTTTTAGTATTTTTGTAATATTGCTTAATTTCTATTTTAATTGCCCATCCAATATTATGGGCAAATAATGTCATATTAGTCAATTCTTGGTATACATAGTCATTTCTATTTCAAAATTAGTTAACTGAGGATTTATCTCTTCCCTGATTGCTTTCTGGGAGGTAGCTAATTCCCAGGACCTATTTAGCCTTCCTTGGAGCATTGTGTGGTGAGAGGAGGGAAGAAGGGTATTTGGACCTCATCATCGGTGTCTGTCTATACTGGCACGTGCTGATGTGATGCTCATTCTCCTGTCTGGTCTTGGGCAGGACCATCCCTCCAACCACTGAGATGTCTATCTCACTGTCAATCTCCAGTCCATTTCATTTTGCCCAATTCATCCAAACTTAGAGGCCACTCTTGCTATTTCTTTGTCCCTGTCTGGTACCTAGGAGACTTTTGTTCTCTCTACGTCACTTTAGGACTGTGGGAGACTTGGAGTCATATCAATTTACTATGTCCAAGCGTGAACTCTTGGTTTTATCTCAAAACTGCTTTTTCTGATTCTTCCACATCTCAGTGAATGACATGACCATCAACCCAGCTTCTCAGGGAAAGATCTAAAAGTCTTCCCTAAATGTAAGTTGGTGCAACCACTGTGGAAAACAGCATGGAAGTTCCTCAGAAAACTAAAAATAGAATTACCATATGATCCAGCAATCCCACTCCTGGGCATATATCCAGACAAAACTATAATACTAAAAGATACATGCACCCCTATGTTCATAGCAGCACTATTCACAATAGCCAAGACATGGAAACAACCTAAAGGTCCATTGACAGATGAATGGATAACGAAGACGTGGTACATATATACAATGGAATATATTGTATATATGTACAATACATATATATAATTCTCAGCCATAAAAAAGAATGAAATAATGCCATTTACAGCAACATGGAAGCAACTAGAGATTATCATACTAAGTAGGTCAGAAAGAGAAAGACAAATATCATATGATATCACTTATATGTGGAATCTAAAATACAACACAAATGAACATATCTATGAAACAGAATCAGAATCATGGACATAGAGAACAGACTGGTGGTTGCTAAGGGAGAGGAGGTTGGGGGAGGGATGGAGTGGGAGGTTGGGGTTTGCAGATGTAAGCTTTTATACATAGAACAGATAAACAACAAGGTCCTTCTGTATAGCGCAGAGAACTATATTCAACATCCTATGATAAACCATCATGGAAAAGAATATAAAAAAGAGAATATATGTGTGAGTGTGCATGTGTGTGCACGTGTGTGTGTATAACTGAATCACTTTGCTGTACAGCAGTAATTAACACAACATTGTAAAACAACTATACTTCAATTTAAAAGAACGATAAAAGTCTTCTTTAATCACATGTGCAAGTCTTTTTCTTCCTACTTCTCATTATCTCCCAGTCCTCAGTTACTGCCCTGATCTGAGCATCCACTACCTCTCATCTGTTCCACTGCAATAGCTTGCTTACTGGTTCTCTTTCTTCATCTTGATTTTTCTTCAACCCATTTTCCATACAGCAGTTAAAGTGAAAATGGTTGCTCAATGCCTTCCCGCTGCACTGAGATTAAAAAACCTAAGTTCTGTACTATGGCCATCTTAGTCCACATGGATTTGTCCTCTGCTGCTTCTCCAAAATTACCTTGGTCTACCCCTCATCACATCACACCCCACCCCACTATACTCTGACCAGTTTATTTTTCTTTCAGCTATTTTCTCACATCAAGAATATTCATGACTCCCTTTTGCACAGATTATTTTCTTATCCTAAAATTCTCTTCCCTCCTTTATTCACCTGGCTGATTTTTTAATATGTTTCCCATAATTTCCCCATAAAAGGCTTTCATGCTCAGGCTATTCAGATGGATCCCCTTTCCCTGACCTCCTTTACTCTCCCTCATTCTAGCCTGTTTGAACTACAAAACTATGTCCATTTTTTATCCCTATATTTCTGTAACTGTTCTCAGTACTCAGCAATAGAGGAGGCACTCAAAAGGATCTGTTGAATTAGGTACCAAATGGGCTGGGACAGAAAAAAGTTACATCCAGCACATTAATTTTCTCTTTCAAAGCAGTATTTCAAGGACAACTTAAAGGTATCTTGGAAATTCACCCTGAAAATCCCTGAGCTTTAACTTTGTTTAATAACCAAAACCTTTAGAGTACTTCTTGAATCCCCTCTCTCTAGCTCATCACCATGGGTCTTAAATCAAGTCCTGATAATATTATAATCCAAACATTTTGCAAAACTGGGCATTACCCTTCTCCACTTCCTGGTCTAAATCACCACCATCTCTGGTCCCAAGCTTCATAATCAACAGCTGAGCAGTAGCCTTGTCTCTGGTCTTGCCTTCCTCAAATCCAATCTCCAGCCAGCAGCCAGAGTGACTTTTCTAATCTTTTAATAGCCTCCCCCTCCCATTGTTTTGGAGATAAAGGCAAAGATCCCTAACAACATTCCTACAGTCCTTTACAATCTGCTTGTCACCCACCTTCCTAACATCGTCCTTGCCAATCCCTCTCACTCATTTGCAAAAGAACCTCTCCTTGACTTCTCTGAGATTGCTCCTGCCTCCGGACCTCCCTAGAACATTATCATCTGCCATCCAAGCCAGACTTTCTCTAGTCTACTCCTACTTTTCCTTCAGTAACCAACCTAAACATTCCTCCTGAAAAGCCCTTCTGTTGCCAATACTCTGAACTAGACCAATTCCTCCTGTTACAGTTTCTAGTCACATGGAATTTTCTGTCAAAATATCCCTCATAATTTATTGTAATTATACATTGGATGTCTATTTTTTCACTTCAGACTAAAAATACACATTTCTGAAAGGAGAGCCTAAGTCTGACTTCTTGTCCCAAATATCAACAGTACCTGGTACAGTCTAATATAGAGCAGACCCTTGACAAATTTCTATTTAAATAACAAGCTTGGACATGAAAGAGACTCCTATCTCCAAAGTTCCAAAAAGACCACATGTGTCTGTGTCTGCATGTGTGCACACGTTTGCACGTGTCTGTGTTCTCACCATAGACAACATCAGAATATTAAAACCATAGGTAACAAATGAATGTTGAAACTCTCCCACTGCAAGAAGCCCAGAGAATCCTGGAAGATGCAGATTTCCATTTCCATCTCCTAAAATGAGACAATGTGTGTTTACCTCCAGATTCTATCTGGAAATTGGGAACCCCCTCCTTTCTCCCGCTGCCCCAGGCAGTCCTTGGAGGATAATTTGAAAACTAGAGGAGAGTCTATTCTGTCTTTCTAGAAGCCTTTATACACACACAGCATCCTTGGGTCATAGATTTTCCAGAGCAGTCATGATGTCAAATAGAAGATCTCATTATCTCCCTAAGCACACTTGTAAATATCTGACGTGGCATCCTAATGGTTGGGTCAGAAAATATGGACACTGGCCCTACACAGAACTACTCTGAGGGCAAGATGCCCACCCTTAGCAACCTGCAGCATTGGGTGTCAGGAGTGGGAAAAAGCTTCAAATAATTGTTTGGACCATCTGTATTCCCTCCACTCTGCCTTCACTGCACCTGACACCACCTTAAGATGAGGAGAAAGGTATTCTGTCATTAAAAGTCCCTGTGCCCTTTTTAAATTATATCTTCTGGAACTGCATGTACCACCCACTAAATTAAGTGGAGCCTATATACAGCACTTGTCATTATCACTCAATACATAGCAAAGGCTCAATGAATGATGGTTTGATTAATGTGTTAACTTAGTTGAACATGATCCCCAAAGAGTAATAGATATTTAGTAACTTCTCAGAGGTCTTAAAGCTGCTTTACCTGATAATTTAATATTCATAAGGAAGATTGAGTCTTAGTTTTACTGTACAGTTACCCCTTGAACAACATGGGTTTGAACTGCATGGGTCCACTTATACAGGGATTTTCTTCAATAATTATTACATGATCCATGGTTGGTTGCATCCGTGGATGTGGATGTGGAAAGCTGACTGTAAAGTTATACATGGATTTTTTACTTTGCAGAAGTTCAGAGCCCCTAACCACTACATTGTTCAAGAATCAACTGTAATTCACAGGTGTCTTTCAAAACTGTATTAAAATAGAAAAAAAATGTTATTTTTATTACTTCAACTATATCATCATCTTAATTATTCTATAATCCTTTTAAGCACTGTTCATATGCATATCATATGCATATGTAAAATATTCTGACAAATGATCAAAAGGAGGCTTTTTCTACAATGGAGTTACTTCCGTTTTAAATTAATATTTATTTCCAAGGAAAGATATCTCATGCGGTATTAATTCATGAATCAAAAGCATAAATTAGACAGAGTTGGTTAAATGCTAAAGAGATTGCAAATGGCAATTATCAATAGTAACTGCAACCGTAAGAATAAAACTTTCTTCCTTTGCACAAATATCTCTTTACTGGGAACACACCTGTGAATTTAACATGCCAAACACTAAATACTGTAAAGAGAAATACAACATACTACAAAATCAGAAACAGATTTTTAAATAACAAAGTCATTTACAGCTTGCTTGACTTTTCTGCTACTTTATTTTCTTTGTCTCTGTAGGAAACTGTTGGGCTAAGAAAGGAGAGATCTATGGCTAGCAGTTTTTAAAAAAGAGAATGTTATCACTTGAAATGAAAAAAACTAACACTTAATGGCCTGGCCACAGAGAGTGGCTCTTCCTGGAAACATGGCTTTCATAAGTAAATACATCTGTGAACTAGCCTGTTGTGAATTTTCCAGTGTCAAACGTATATTAGAGACCTAAACACTAAAACATGTTTCTTACAATGCAAAGTACATCAGTGCAATGAGTTACCAAATCACATAGTTGATATATTATGCTATTAAATTATTTATACATTGTATTTATAAATATACTGAATAGAGATGATCTAAGAGAGTACATGAGAAGTAAAATATAACTGCTCATACAATTTATGCAACTTTTCTTCAGGTTTAACTAATTAGAAAGTGTGTGAGTTTTTTTTTTTTTTTTTTTTTTTAGCATTTAAGTAATTACAATTATAAAGAGCTAAAGGGAATTGTGATTATACTGAGAGGCATCATTTAGAGAGCACAGTACAGAAATACTCAAATTAGAACACCAGAAAAGCTCAAAATTAATGAGTTAAGGGTTTACTTTAAGAAGTTAGAAAAGAATTCCAGAATAAATACAAAGAAATTAAAAAGAAGATAACAAAGATGAGATCATTAACTCTACAGAAAATAAAGTCACAGAAGAGAGTATCAAAAAACCCAAATCTGTTTCTTTGAAAAGGAAAAGGAAATAGACAAATCTCTGATAATTTTTTTCAAGAAAGACAAAGAGAGAATGCGTATATTAAAGGATAAATAATATTAGGAAGGAAAAGTGAGAAATAAATGCAGATCCAGAAAAATTAAAAGAATGTTAGTAAAAATATGAATAATATAAACCAGTATCTTCTAATAATATGAAAACATATGAAATGGGCAAATATATATATGTTTTTATTGTTTACATATGCTGCATATATTTTCTCCTCATGTACCTCACCTGTTCATTTTCCTTATTGTGTCAATTGTGTCTTTTGGTGAGCAATGTTCTAAATTTCATGTAGCAAAATTTACCAAACCTATTTATTTCATGGTTAATGCTTCCTCTGTCTTACTATTTATTTCTTCTTGAGTCACTTTGTGTTTTATATATATATTTATCTCATATAATTTATATAATTATATAATATTTAATATATGTATATATAAAAAACACAAAATGACTATACTTACTATTTCATAAAACAGTCATTTGTGAGATAATACATATAGTTGAATCTGCAGATGTGAAACCCGTGGGTAAGGAGTGCCAACTCTCATCATTGAACTATGCTATTTTATACATAAAAGGGACCTGAGTATCTGCGGATTTGGTTATCTGTGGGGGCCCCTGAAATCAATCCCCCATGGATATTGAGGGACAACTGTAATAAATATTGAATGGATAATGTGTTATTTAATGAGGATTTTTAGGAGAAAAGGGTCTGTGGACACACATGGAACCACTGTATACAACATGTACAGCTGTATACAATGTTGTGTATGTTGTATAAAATGAACCATTATATACAACTATACATTGTATACAGCTGTACATTGTGTACAGCTGTACATGCTTATCCCCACAATGAGTACGTGGCCAGGTGAGTGAGGACTGAGCCAGCCTGGGCTTTGCCAGGTGTTACTACTACTCTAGGACTTCCCAGTGGCCTAACTGTGACCTGGGAGTCTTTAAAATAGTGGATGTAACACAAGATATATCTTAAATTCTGTATAACTGACACTTTTTCTCCTTATAATCTCAGAAGAAACACAGACTTAGCTCATTTTATAGGGGGTGGATGTTACAGACAGGGGACCAGGGAACAGATGATGGAGGGAAAAGTTATTTCCAGCTGCTCTACTTCTAACTAATGAGGCTCTTTCTGCCCGTTCTCAGGAGAAATCCCACTTTATTGGGTTTACACATCAATGACTTTTTAAACATTTCCTTTGGATATCTTACAAAATGATGTACAACAGTGTTCACAGCTGAAGGTGGAGAAGGTTTTCCTCCCTTCATTCAACCACCCCATTCTTGACAGCGCTGGACTGATTCTCCCTCCTTCATTGGCCACTCTGGGAAGGGAATGTCTGTGTGTCCTTTAGGACTTTCCTTTCTGATACAATGGCACCTGATGGAGTGATGCTTCTCTATCTTGAAACATTTCATAAAATGTAGTTTATGAGATGATACCCACTCTCTTTTTCCTTTTTTTCTTTTGAATATGGAATCAACCTCCACCCAAAGAAAAATAAATGTCCTAGATCATAATCCTTTTTTTTTTTTTTTTTTTTTTGTTTTGTGTACACGGGCCTCTCACTGTTGTGGCCTCTCCCGTTGTGGAGCACAGGCTCCGGACACGCAGGCTCAGCGGCCATGGCTCACGGGCCCAGCCGCTCCGCGGCATGTGGGATCTTCCCGGACTGGGGCACGAACCCATGTCCCCTGCATCGGCAGGCGGACTCTCAACCACTGCGCCACCAGGGAAGCCCCATAATCCTTTTGATAAGCAATCATGGTGAAACAACATACAAAGTCCCTATAAATTACTATGAAGAAGTGGGAAAAAAATCTTTCCCTACATAGATTATAATACATTCCCTATAAGTCGAAAGAGTTTAACCAATAAAAAGGACATATAATAGCAAGCATTATAGTACATAAGACATAATTAAACAAGATATTGAGAGCATGAGCTAATCGATCATTGAGAAATTATTCCTTTATTCAATCTTAATTTCCAATATCTATATGGAATGAACCAAAAATGTATTTTCTGTTCATCCTATTATTTATTCCTGGCCCTCATCCTATTCTCCTCTGTATCTGGTAAAGGGTGGAAGCTGACCTTGACAGCTTAATTTCATCATCTCCTGTATCAGTTGTCTTTCTGCAGGATCAGCCAATGAGGGGCACTGATGAGAGTTCGGAAAGCTTGAGCAAGGGAGAAGCCTCAGTGTTTCTTTCCCTTCCTCTCTGCTTCAGGTGGCAAATTTGGCCACAACATGTCTTTTCATAACTCCAGCTTCCACCAGACAGTCCAGTCATGCTCCCAGCTACCACCAGGAAAATGGCAGTCCCCAGATCCCAGTGATCCACTTCTTCACTCTGTCCTGTCAGTCTAGGGCTTATGGCAGCTTCCTACTTTTGCTCATCCCTGGACTGACTCAGCATCCTTTATTGCCTTCTCTGCTCCTCCATCACCTATGTAACCAAGTCTTTTCACTATACTCCTCCTGTTGCAAATACTTAGAGACGTTCCCATTTTTTCTGGTTGAATATCAACTAACAAACAATTCCATTTTATGGGTTTAAAGAGAATTTTTGAACATGCATTTTAAAAACCTGGAGAAGGCTTTTTATTGTTTAGGATACAATGAGATGGGACTCAAACATGGTGAAGCAAGAGAGGGCCTGAGCCTTGTCTTCAAGATCTTTCCTACTTCTTTCTTATGTATGTTTCCTAATGACACCTGAAGAAAGAAGCATTGTTCAATGTGCTACATTGGGACTATTTCCCCAGTTTTCCAGGAAAAACTAGACATAGTAATCAGTTTCAATTAGAACCCGTGAAGAGCACATAAATGGCAAATACTTTGGATTGAACAGGAAGAAAACCAGGTCTGTGTGCTCACAGTATCACTCAATCTGAGACATATTGTCTTGGCTGAATTACGTGATCACAAGGACAGTGCTTCCCTCCTGTGCTCTAAACACAAAATAATAAGACTTCATATATGCAAGCAAAGACTGGAATGCTAAAGACATATGGACCAAATGTGTCATCCTTCCCATTGCTCAGTTCAGGCCGAGGTGAGTAGAGCACACCTGTAGGCCAAGAGAAGCCACAGTGTAGGGGGACACTGTCTAGTCATCTGTCAAATCCATTCTACAAATAGCCACTCAGTCCCCAGTGTGGGCAAAGGAAGATGCCAATCACTATTTTTTGAAGGTCAACTTAGGGCCTTTAGATAAGAAATAGAACCAAACATGCTCTTTAAAGTTGTAAAAATGAGAAAAATCTGATTATTATATCTTATTAGAAGATAATGAATACATATGCTCTATAGTAGGTCCTGTACTATACAGTAGTCCTTGTTGTTTATCTATTTTATATATGGTAGTGTGTATCAGTTAAGCCTAAACTCCCAATTTATCCCTCCTCTCCTTTGCCCTTTGATAACCATAAGTTTGTTTTCTATGTCTGTGAGTCTGTTTCTGTTTTTTAAATAAGTTTATTTGTATCATTTTTTAGATTCCACATATAAGTGATAACATATGATATTTGTCTTTCTCTGTCTGATTTACTTCACTTAGTATGATAATCTCTAGGTCTATCCATGTTGCTGAAAATGGCATTATTTCTTTTATTCGGGCTGAGTAATATTCCAGTGTGTGTGTGTGTGTGTGTGTGTGTATACACACACTGGATCTTCTTTATCCATTCATCTGTCAGTGGACATTTAGGTTGCTTCCATGTCTTGGCTATTGTGAATACTGCCGCTATGAACATTGGGATGCATTTATCTTTTCAAATTAAGAGTTTTCTCCAGATCTATGCCTAGGATATGATTGCTGGATCATATGATAGCTCTATTTTTAGTTTTTAAGTAACCTCCATACTGTTTTCCATAGTGGCTGCAAAAGTAGGAAATTTTAAAACAGCAGAATCTGGGCCTACAATCTAGACCCACAAGCCACAGTGTGAAAATTCATTCCAACAATTTTCGTCCATTTACATACTGAATCAGCTTAATCCCATTAAGTATTTTTAAAAACAATGTTAGCCTTCTGGCATATTTATGCATTAGCATTTATTACTTCTTCAGTCTTCAACATCTGAAGAATGTTTTAAAAGTGTAGGGCTTCCCTGGTGGCGCAGTGGTTGAGAGTCTGCCTGCTGATGCAGGGGACGCGGGTTTGTGCCCCGGTCCGGGAAGATCCCACATGCCACAGAGCGGCTGGGTCCATAATCCATGGCTGCTGGGCCTGAGCGTCTGGAGCCTGTGCTCCGCAACAGGGGAGGCCACAGCGGTGAGAGGCCAGCATATCACAAAAAAAAAAAAGAAAAGAAAAAAGTGTCTTAATACCTGTAGCAAAGACACTGCTGGTGCCCTCCCCACATCGCCTCACCTGTGCCATTTCAGTGGCCATCAAACTCACATCCAGCTACTGGAACCTGCTTTTCTTTGTCTATGGATTTTTTCTTGACACTGGAACCTGTTTCTTACACCCTTGTGCCAGGTAAGAACAGCCAGGAAATTCATGGCCCCAGGAGCAACCCTCAACCAATAAGCTTCCTTCTTTGGTGGCATTTATCTGAGGGATGATATGGAGAGTCCCTAGTACATAAGAACTAGTTGCCTGATGCTTTGCTTGGTAATGTGCCTTTCATTGTCTGCCTTTGCTGCCCTGAATCACTGCCCTACTCCCTTCTCAGGATTCCCTTCACCGCCAAAACCAACTAGTATTTAGTTGGTCTCAGGGAATCCAAACAGACAAACCCAAATTATGTCTCAATCCTCTGGGGGCACATCAGCCAACCACAGCAAAGTGAATTAGACTCATGTATAGTTTCTAGGGGAGAAGTAAGTGAATAGATGCGTCTTCTGATAAAGCTGCAGTGATTACTGGAGAAAACAATCATTAAGGAAACACTTTACCTTTCTGTGCTCTATTTTCTCACAATTTCAGCACATCTGGCTTATCTAACCAGGGTACCTTTGGGCACAACCCCATTAAAAAAAGCCCTACTCTGGAAATCCAGATAATAGAGGGCCCAGAAACAAAGGCTATGGATATCTCACCATTGTCATTATAATCTACCATGCTCACTAACAGATCAGCTTTGCTTCTTCATTTATTAGTTTGCCATTTAAGATGCCAGTGAATTATTAAAAGATTGTATCCTTTCCCAACCAGGATGATGATAGTATTTTTGCTTCTCTGACTATAGAGAACTAAAATTAAAATTAGTTGCAAATTAGTGCCAATTTAGCTTACTTTTCAGCATCTCAAGCAGTGAACTGTGAAATGGTTGTGATAAAAATGCATTTATTCTTTCTGAGTCATGGCATCAGGTTGCTGTTTGGGGGAGGTAAATGTGTGATCTTTCCGGATACAGTTTTGCAGCTCATTTTAATAGACTTTACACAAAGGGCACTGGCTTCCAAAAACAGGAGTATGTGTGTACATCAGGACGTACTTGCATCGTCAGCATCAGCCCCTAAGTCTTTTCATTACTTATCATCTTTCCCACCTCACAAGCCATTACACAGTAGGGTAAAGAGTAGCTCTTTCCTGTGAGAGTGAGTCACCTTTTGAGTTCAGATTGCGAGTTCAGCTTAGACAAATGAAAAGAACCAAAATGTGAGCTTATTGAGGGAAACACTCTATTTCCATCTCTTTCTGGCAAAACATAAGCAAGGTCTGAATTAAGAAGGCATTATTGGGTTGAAAAAAATCGTAACAATGGTAAATTGGTGTTTTCGGTGCTTTTTGTCAGTTCTCATTGGTCAAAGAGAGAGAAACCAGATCACATCTACAAACAAATGCTGTGAATGTTTAGAACAAGTGCCATCACACTGTTAAATGATAAAAGTCAAAAAGAACATTGTCAGGAGAGGGAAATAAAGACTGCCAGGGAACTCGAAAGGTATTTGAAGCCACTCTCCATGCTCTGTTAGTGTTTTTACATACTCAGTAATATAAAGGAAGCAGGAGCTTAGAGTCCAGGGTGAAACAAGAAAACAAGCACGTTATACTAACAAGACGAAGAGGCAGAGATTCCACTGTCACAGAGAACGTCACGTTGCTTAATTTCAACTTAAAGGGTGACTTGAATGCCTGGCCTTATGGAAATTTAGTGCTTTGTTATGGTTCATCTGAACTTGTCAGTTGGCCCCAAGCTGCGATAATCAACTTTTCAATGTCAGACTCATTTACTCCTCGAAGAATCCTGAAATAGCCATTCTCTCCCCAGGACTTTCCCCAGGAATTGGCAGCAATCTGCAGAAAAAAAAAACAAAAAAAACCTGAATAATACTTGGATATTTTTTAATCCAACCTGTAAAGTTACAGGGGACTCTTATGTAGCTTTATATGCTTTTGACTTATAGATTGTGATTATTAAGAACCTACACATTTTGAAAAGAAGAACAAAACAATTTATTATTCATTAATTACATTAATATGCATATATACTCATGTTCATGATAACCAGAATTGATGAATTCTCCCAGAGTACAATAATAACATATGAGACTTTGAAATGCCACATCAGAAAATGACACACGCTGCAGTTACAGAGTGTCTATTATGTGACTGGCCCTGTGCTAAACATGGGAGGAACCATGATAAAAAATATCCTGTGTTCAGGGAGCTTATGGTCTAATGAAGGATGGTCAATGTAAGGCAAGTACTAAGGTAGATATATGCACATGGAGAAGCATCTCACTCATCTAAATGGTTCAGGGAAGTTGTCATGATGTACCACATGATGCATATTAAAGCCTAGGAGTAAATTAACCAGATTAAAAACATGGAGGAAGGGAGATTCAGGTAAACAGTAAAAACATAAATATCAAAGCATGAAGCAGCATGAAGCAGAGAAATGAAGCAACAAAATTGTTATCATTAGATCATAAAACAGAAGAAGGTTGGTAGTTTATGAGGCTAGAAGGGGAGGAGAGGAAATCCATACTGAGAAAATAATGGTGAAAATGATGACAAGTTGTTGAGTTACTTCCAGCAGGAGTGCAGGTGGACAAATTTATATTTTGATTACATTATTCTGTATGAACTGAAATGGATGAATTTAAAAGGGTAGGAAAAAAAACCCACAGGGATGTAAACAGCTCTTTGCAGGAAACCGTCCTCAGCAGGAAACCCCTTTTCTTGTCACTTTAGCAAAGCTATATTTTAACTAAACTTAAACCGTCCACCCCCACGCTCTGCTCATCTCTGACCCAAGCACAGTTTTCAAATCTTTTGATCACACACTACCTTGCCTAATCTGTTGGTTCTTCCCATAGATCAAAGAAGTAGAAATGAAGAATAAATAACTAACAGATGACCAGATCTCTTCTCTAGCTTCCCCTTCAGTGATCTCCAGAACAAACTGTGTGAACAAGATAGAAACTAAAGAAAGATCACAAAAGTGGACAAGCCTGCAGGCAGTAGGGGATGGCAAGGACTCTGACCCCCTATCCCAATGATTAACTGAGATTACTTCCCCTTTTCCCTTTAAAACTTTCATGGCCAAGAAGAATCTTTGGAGTTGGTTTTTGGGGGACACAAGTCTGTCTTCTCCCCAGATTTCTGACTTTCTGATTAAAAGCAATTTTCCCTTCCACCTTTCTGGACTCTCAGTTCTGTTGCATTAATCTATTTGTCTGTTTTTATGCCAGTATCATACTGTTTTGATCACTATAAATTTATAGTATAACTTGAAATCAGGAAATGTGATACTCCTTGCTTTGTTTTTCTTTCAAAGGACTGCTTTGGCTACTTGGGGTCTTTTTTGTTTCCATATAAATTTTAGGATTTTTTTTTTCAATTTCTGTAAAAAATGCCATTGGAATCTTGATAGGGATTGCATTGAAGATATAGATGTTTTCAGTAGTATTGAAATTTTAACAATATCAATTCTTCCCCTTCATGAACACAGGATACCTTTTCATTTATTTGTGACATTTTTGATATCTTTCATCAATGTCTTATAGTTTTCAGAGTAGAGACCTTTCACCTCCTTGGTTAAGTTTATTCCGAAGTTTTTTCTTTTTTTTTTTTTTGATGCTATTGTACATGGGATTGTTTGTTTTCTTTATTTCTTTTTCAGATAATCTGTTGCTAGTGTCTAAAAGGCTACTGATTTTTGTATGTTAGTTTTGTTATCCTGTAATTTTACTGAATTAATTGATTTGATCTAAAAACTTTTGGGTGAAGTCTTTAGGATTTTCCAAACAGGTATACCTTGGAGATTTTGCAGGTTCAGTTCCAGAACACTGCAATAAAATGAATAGCACAATAAAGTGAGTCACATAAATTTTTTGGTTTCCTAGTGCATATAAAAGTTATGTTTACACTATACTGTAGTCTTTTAAGTGTACAATAGCATTACATCTAAAAACAAATGTGCATACTTTAATTAAGGATATTTTATTGTTAAAAAATGCTAACCATCATCTGATTATTTAGCAAGTTGAAATATTTTTGCTGGTAGAAGTTTTAAAATACTGCAAGAATTACCAAAATGTGACACAGAGACACAAAGTGAGCAAATGCTTTTGGAAAAATGGTGCCAATAGACTATTCAATATGGCCTATTGCCACAGATCTTCAATTTCTACAACAAAACAAAACAAAAAAACCAATATTTGTAAAGTGCAATAAAGTGAAGTGCAATGAAACATGGTATGCCTATATAAACTGCAAATAGAGACAGTTTTACTTCTTCCTTTCCAATTCTGATGGTTTTTATTTCTTTTTCTTGCCAGATGGCTCTGGAAAGGACTTCCAGTACTATGTTGAATAGGAGTGGTGAGAATGGGCACCATTGTCTTGTATCTCATCTTAGAGGAAAAGCTTTCAACCTTTCACCATTAAGTACAATGTTATCTGTGAGGTACATTCCTTCTATACTTGTTAAGAGTTTTTATCATTAACAAATGTAGAATTTTGTCAGATGTTTTTTCTGAATCTATTAAAATTGCTATATAATTTTTTCTTTCATTCTATTAATGTGATGTTTCACATTGATTGGTTCATGTGCGTTGAACCATCCTTGCATACCAGGTATAAATCACATGTGATCATGGTGAATGATTCTTTTAATGTGCTGCTAAATCAAATTTGCTGGCAATAAAATGCTGTCTTTTTTGGTACACAGGCCTCTCACTGTTGGGGCCTCTCCCGTTGTGGAGCACAGGCTCTGGATGGGCAGGCTCAGTGGCCATGGCTCATGGGCCCAGCTGCTCCGTGGCATGTGGGATCTTCCCAGACCGGGGCACGAACCCACGTCCGCTGCATCGGCAGGCAGACTCTCAACCACTGCGCCACCAGGGAAGCCCTAAAATGCTGTCTTAATTGCTGTAGATTTATATAGTCTTGAAACCTGATAGTGTACATCCTCCAACTTTTTTCTTCTTTACTGTGACTATCTCGGGTACTCTAGGTCTTATGCATTTCCATTTAAAGTTTAGAATCATCTTTTCAGTATAATCCTCTCTCCCCCTCCAAAAAAAAAAAAAATCTCTGCTGGGACATAGATTAGGATGTTACTAAATTAATAGATCAATTTGGGAAAGTTAATCTAGAGACTTCCAGGTCATCAATATGGTATAATTCTCCTTTTAGCTAGGTCTTCTTTAATTTCTCATAACACTAAAAATCTTGCACATTTTTCATTGACATATTCCCTAGGTTTTTATTTATTTATTTTTGGCTGCATTGGGTCTTCATTGCTGCGCACAGGCTTTTCTCTAGTTGCATCATGTGGGGGGCTACTCTTCATTGTGGTGCACGGGCTTCTCATTGTGGTGGCTTCTCTTGTTGCGGAGCATGGGCTCTAGGCACACGGGCTTCAGTAGTTGTGGCATGCAGGCTCAGTAGTTGTGGCTCGTCAGCTCTAGAGTGCAGGCTCAGTAGTTGTGATGCACGGGCTTAGTTGCTCCACGGCATGTGGAATCTTCCCAGACCAGGGCTCGAACCCATGTCCCCTGCATTGGTAGGTGGATTCTCAAGCACCACCAGGGAAATATTTACCTAGGTTTTTAACTAGTTACATCATTTTTTTTTTGTATTAGGACTTTAATTGGGCAAAAAGGTTATTTTCTTCACAACGGTTACATTAATAAAAGGCTTTAAGCTGAAATTAGTCATTAAACCTAAGTCACTTGTATTTTCAAAAAACCAAGAAACAAATATAGACCAAAAATAATTACTTTCTCTTCAAAATATTTATAAAACTGGAAAGACTATCATACATAGAAAATTCTAATACTTCAAAGTAAAGCTGTGTTTTCCCTGGAAACTTGCTAAATTTTTCCTCAAAGATGTAGCAGGAGTGCAGTATAGCAGAAGCTGGACAGAGGACAGTCGCAGTTTATGCCCCTAACTAGATATTTCCTATACTTTGTCTAAGCCATCCAATTTTTGGTACTGTGCTACGGCAGCCCTAGCAAACTGATACACTTCTGTATTCCCTAGGGTTCATTTTTTATGTCGCCTACTAAATATCCCAGTAATATTCCTTAAAAAGAATAACTCAGTATAACTCTTTAAAAAGCCAGACCATGACCTAGAGACTCTGTTCAGCTTATCTCCTCCCAGCTTATCTCCTTCTCTCTATTAAATTAAACCTTCATTTAATAGAGACAGCACTTCACTTTCCTTTCAGAAATAGTTCTGTAATTTGTTCTCAGTTTTTCAAAAATAAAAAATATATTGTTGAGGGATTTCCCTGGCAGTCCAGTGGTTAAGACTCTGCACTTCCACTGCAGGGGGCACGGGTTCGATCCCTGGTCAGGCAACTAAGATCCTATGTGCTACACAGTGCAGCCAAAAAAAAAAAAAATCTGGGAACTAAAAGAGCTAAGCAAAGTCCCAGAAGGCAAGAGGGAGAGGTAATATGAAAGAGAGGTTGAGAGACATAGAGGATAATACGAGAAGGACAATCACCTATTTAATAGAAAGGTCCAAAAGTAAAGGAAGGAAAGATGGTATATTCAGCTATCATAACTGAGACCTTTATAGTAGTCATCAATACCATGAATCCTCAGAACTGGAACACAAAAAGCCGCAATTCTTACACAAAATTTAACACTACAGATACTACAGCAATATAATCAGAATTATTTTGGTAATGTCAGGTCTACTCTCAGATCAGAAATTTCCTGGAGCGTAATCTCTCTCTCTCCTGGAATTTTAATTTCTGTAAGTAAAGACAGCAAGGTGTTTCTCTCACTGCTATAGATATAAGTAGAAATAATTATGAACTAGATGCAATACATGTAAGAAAAGGCAATAAGTTCATTATGAATTACAGTAATTATGACCCTTAGTAAAATGACATATCCCATTCAAAGAATTTCACACAAATATAAGAGTCTAAAATATATCCTAATTTTCAGGGACTGGCAATCAAATCTGCTATTTTATGATTCAATATGGAGTATAAAATACTTTCACCAGTAAGGGTTGGATTAAACAAATTTTCTTTTTAACACTTCACTCAGATTCTCCCTTGTCGCTTCTAAAACTACGATTTTTTTGTTTATTTATTTATATATTTATTTATTATTAGTCATCCATTTTATACACATCAGTGTATACATGTCAGTCCCAATCTCCCAATCCATCACACCCCCACCCCACCCCACACCGATTTCCCCCCTTGGTGTCCACACGTTTGTTCTCTACATCTGTGTCTCAATTTCTGCTCTGTAAACCACTTCATCTGTACCATTTTCTACGTTCCACATATATGTGTTAATATAAGATATTTATTTTTCTCTTTCTGACTTACTTCACTCTGTATGACAGTCTCTAGATGCATCCACATCTCTACAAATGACCCAATTTTGTTCCTTTTTAAGGCAGAGTAATATTCCATTGTATATATTTACCACACCTTCTTTATCCAATCATCTGTCGATGAGCATTTAGGTTGCTTCCATGACCTGGCTATTGTAAACAGTGCTACAATGAATATTGGGGTGCATGTCTCTTTTTGAACTATGGTTTTCTCTGGGTTCTGGGTCATATGGTAATTCTATTTTTAGTTTTTTAAGGAATCTCCATACTGTTCTCCATAGTGGCTGTATCAATTTACATTCCCACCAACAGTGCAAGAGGGTTCCCTTTTCTCCACACCCTCTCCAGAAACTGTTGTTTGTAGATTTTCTGATGATGCCCATTCTAACTGGTGTGAGGTGATACCTCATTGTAATTTTGATTTGCATTTCTCTAATAATTAGTGATGTTGAGAAGCTTTTCATGTGCTTCTTGGCCATCTGAATGTCTTCTTTGGAGAAATGTCTATTTAGCTCTTCTGCCCATTTTTGGATTGGTCTGTTTGTTTTTTTAATATTGAGCTGCATGTGCTGTTTATATATTTTGGGTATTAATCTGTTGTCCATTGATTCATTAGCAAATATTATCTCCCATTCTGAGGGTTGTCTTTTGGTCTTGTTTATGGTTTCCTTTACTGTGCAAAATCTTTGAAGTTTCATTAGGTCCCATTTGTTTATTTTTGGTTTTATTTCCATTATCCTAGGAGGTGGATCAAAAAATATCTTGCTGTGATTTATATCAAAGAGTATTCTTCTTATGTTTTCTGCTAAGAGTTTTACAGTGCCCGGTCTTACATCTAGGTCTCTAATCCATTTTCAGTTTATTTTTGTGTATTGTGTTAGGGAGTGTTCTAATTTCATTCTTTCACATGTAGCTGTCCAGTTTTCCCAGCACCACTTAGTGAAGAGACTGTCTTTTCTCCATTGTATGTCCTTGCCTCCTTGGTAATAGATTAGTTGACCATAGGTGCGTGGGTTTATCTCTGGATTTTCTATCCTGTTCCACTGATCTATATTTCTGTTTTTGTGCCAGTACCATATTGTCTTGATTACAGTTGCTTTGTAGTATAGTCTGAAGTTAGGGAGTCTGATTCCTCCAATTCCATTTTTATCCCTCAAGACTGCTTTGGCTATTTGGGATCTTTTTTGTCTCCATACAAATTTTAAGATTTTTTGTTCTAGTTCTGTAAAAAATGCCACTGGTAATTTGATGGGGATTGCATTGAATCTGTAGATTGCTTTGGGTAGTATAGTCATTTTCACGATATTGATTCTTCCAATGCAAGAGCATGGTATATCTCTCCATCTGTTTGTATCACCTTTAATTTCTTTCATCAGTGTCTTATACTTTTCTGCATACAGGTCTTTTGTCTCCTTAGGTAGGTTTATTCCTAGGTATTTTATTCTTTCTGTTGCAATAGTAAATGGGAGTGTTTCCTTAATTTCTCTTTCAGAGTTTTCATCATTAGTGTATAGGATTGCAAGAGATTTCTGTGCATTAATTTTGTATCCTGCAACTTTACCAAATACATTGGTTAGCCCTAGTAGTTTTCTGGTGGTATCTTTAGGATCCTCTATGTATAGTATCATGTCATCTGCAAATAGTGACAGTTTTACTTCTTCTTTTCCAATTTGTATTCTTATTATTTCTTTTTCTTCTCTGATTGCCGTGGCTAGGACTTCCAAAACTATATTGAATAACAACGGTGAGACTGGACATTCTTGCCTTGTTCCTGATCTTAGAGGAAATGCTTTCAGTTTTTCACCATTGAGAATGATGTTTGCTGTGGGTTTGTCATATATGGCCTTTATTATGTTGAAGTAGTTTCCCTCTATGCCCACTTTCTGGAGAGTTTTTAATCATAAATCGGTGTTGAATTTTGTCAAAAGCGTTTTCTGCATCTATTGAGATGATCATATGGTTTTTATTCTTCAATTTGTTCATATGGTGTATCACATTGATTGATTTGCATGTATTGAAGAATCCTTGCATCTCTGGGATAAATCTCACTTGATCATGATGTATGATCCTTTTAATGTATTTTTGGAGTCTGTTTGCTAGTATTTTGTTGAGAATTTTTGCATCTATATTCATCATTGAATCATTGGTCTGTAATTTTGAATCATTGGTCTGTAATTATCTGTTTTTATAGTATCTTTGTCTGCTTTTGGTATCAGGGTGATGGTGGCCTCATAGGATGAGCTTGGGAGTGTTTCTTCCTCTGCAATTTTTTGGAAGAGTTTGAGAAGGATGGGTGTTAGCTCTTGTATGAATGTTTAATAGAATTCACCTGTGAAGCCATCTGGTCCTAGACTTTTATTTGTTGGAAGATTTTTAATCACAGTTTCAGTTTCATTACTCGTGGTGGGTCTGTTCATATTTTCTATTTCTTCCTGGTTCAGTCTTGGAAAGTTATACCTTTCTAAGAATTTGTCAGTTTCTTCCAGGTTGTCCATTTTATTGGCATAGAGTTGCTTGTAGTAGTCTCTTAGGATGCTTTGTATTTCTGCGGTGTCTGTTGTAACTTCTCTTTTTCATTTCTAATTTTATTGATTTTGGTCCTCTCCCTCTTTTTCTTGATGAGTCTGCCTAATAATGGTTTATCAATTTTGTTTATCTTCTCAAAGAACCAGCTTTTAGTTTTATTGATCTTTGCTATTGTTTTCTTTGTTTCTATTTCATTTGTTTCTGCTCTGATCTTTATGCTTTCTTTCCTTCTGCTAACTTTGGATTCTGTTTGTTCTTCTTTCTCTAGTTCATTTAGGTGTAACGTTAGATTGTTTATTTGAGATTTTTCTTGTTTCTTGAGACAGGCTTGTATAGCTATAAGCTTCCCTCTTAGAACTGTTTTGCTGCATCCCATAGGTTTTGGATTGCTGTGTTTTCATTGTCATTAGCCTCTAGGTATTTTTTGATTTCCTCTTTGATTTCTTCAGTGATCTCTTGGCTATTTAGTAATGTATTGTTTAGCCTCCATGTGTTTGAGTTTTTTATGTTTTTTTCCCTGTAATTGATTCCTAATCTCATAGCATTGTTGTCAGAAAAGATGCTTGATATGATTTCAATATTCTTCAATTTATTGAGGCTTGACTTGTGATGCAAGATGTGATCTATCCTGGAAAATGTTCTGGGTGCACTTGAGAAGAAAGTGTAACCTGCTGTTTTTGGATGGAATGTCCTATAAATATCAATTAAATCCGTCTGGTCTACTGTGTCATTTAAAGCTTGTGTTTCCTTATTAATTGTCTGGATGATCTGTCCATTGGTGTAAGTTAGGTGTTAAAGTCCCCCACTATTATTGTGTTTTGTCGATTTCCTCTTTTAGAGCTGTTAGCAGTTGCCTTATGTATTGAGGTGCTCCTATGTTGGGTGCATATATATTTATAATTTTTATATCTTCTTCTTGGATTGATATCTAGATCATTACATAGTGTCCTTTCTTGTCTCTTGTACCATTCTTTATTTTAAAGTCTATTTTATCTGATATGAGTATTGCTACTCCAGCTTTCTTTTGATTTCCATTTGCATGGAATATCTTTTTCCATCCCCACACCTTCAGTCTGTATGTGTCCTTAGGTCTGAAGTGGGCCTCTTGTAGACAGCATATATATGGGTTTTGTTTTTGTATCCATTCAACCAATCTGTGTCTTTTGGTTGGATAATTTAATCCATTTACATTTAAGGTAATTTTCCATATATATGTTCCTATTCCCATTTTCTTAATTGTTTTGGGTTTGTTTTTGTCGGTCCTTTTCTTCTCTTGTGTTTCCCACTTAGAGAAGTTCCTTTAGCATTTGTTATGTAGCTGGTTTGGTGGTGCTGAATTCTCTTAGCTTTTGCTTGTCTGTAAAGCTTTTGATTTCTCCATCGAATCTGAATGAGATCCTTGCCAGCTAGAGTAATCTTGGTTGTAGGTTCTTTCCTTTCATCACTTTAAATATGTCATGTCACTCCCTTCTGGCTTGTAGAGTTTCTGCTGAGAAATCAGCTGTTAACCTTATGGGAGTTCCCTTGTATGTTATTTGTCACTTTTCCCTTGCTGCTTTCAATAATTTTTCTTTGCCTTTAATTTTTGTCAATTTGATTACTATATGTCTCAGCATGTTTCTCCTTGGGTTTATCCTGTTTGGGACTCGCTGTGCTTCCTGGACTTGGGTGGCTATTTCCTTTCCCATGTTAGGGAAGTTTTCAACTATAATCTCTTCAAATATTTTCTCAGGTCCTTTCTCTCTCTCTTCTCCTTCTGGGATCCCTGTAATGCGAATGTTGTTATGTTTAATGTTGTCCCAGAGGTCCTTAGGCTGTCTTCATTTCTTTTCATTCTTTTTCTTTATTCTGTTCCACAGCAGTGAATCCCACCATTCTATCTTCCAGGTCACTTACCTGTTCTTCTGCCTCAGTTATTCTCCTATTGATTCCTTCTAGTGTATTTTTATTTCAGTTATTGTATTGTTCATCTCTCTTTGTTTGTTCTTTAATTCTTCTAGGTCCTTGTTAAACATTTCTTGCATCTTCTTGATCTTTGCCTCTATTCTTTTTCCGAGGTCCTGGATCATCTTCACTATCATTATTCTGAATTCTTTTTCTGAAACATTTCCTATCTCCATTTCATTTAGTTGTTTTTATGGGGTTTTATCTTGTTCCTTCATCTGGCACATAGCCCTCTGCCTTTACATCTTTTCTATCTTTATGTGAATGTGGTTTTTGTTCCATAGGCTGCAGGATTGTAGTTCTTCTTGCTTCTGCTGTCTGCCCTCTGGTGGATGAGGCTATCTAAGAGGCTTGTGGAAGTTTCCTGATGGGAGGGACTGGTCTAGTTACATCATTTTAGGTCATGTTTATTTTTAATTTCCCATTGTTTCTTGTTACTATATAGAACTATAATTTGTTTCTTATATTTTTCTAATATCAAGAAAACTTGTTAAATATGCTTACTGTTTCTAATAGTTTATTTCTATATATATTTTTTGATTTTCCATATTCATAATCATGTCATCTACAAATAACATCAGTTATATTTCTTTCCACACCCCCCTTTATTTTTTGTTTGTTTGTTTGTTTTACTGCACTAGGTGGAACCTTCAGTAAAATTTTGATTAAAATGTTGAGAATGAATGTTTTATTTTTCAGTGATAAGGGAAAAGCATTCAGTATTTTACCATTAATTATGATGTTAGCTATAGGGTTCTTGTGGATAAAGTTTATAAGGTGAAGGAAGGTAGGTTCTACTCCTAATTTTCTGAGGTTTTAGATCATAAATGACTTCTTTGGTCAGCAGGATTCTAAAATGACCCCCAAATTCCTCCTCCCTTGTGTAGTTTCCCCATATAATCCTTTCCATTTGAGTGTGGGAAGGACCTGAGAATATAATGGGATATCACTTCTGTGATTAGGTTATGTTATCTCACAAAGTTGAACAGATTTTGAAGATGTGATTCAAATTCCCAATCAACTGACTGTGAGTTAATTAAAAGGGAGATTATTCTGCCTATGTGAGCCCTGTAGAAGAGAGTCTAGAAATCAGAAATTGCTTTTTCCTAATAATCTTGAAGTTACCGTGTTTGGAAAGGATTTATGAGAGTACATATGAGGGGGCAGGTGGCAAAAAAACTGTTATTATTGCATCTTCTGTACAAATTAAGATAATCATGTTTATTTTTCCATCTTTTGTCTGGCATGTGAGGAACTATATTCATTGCTTTTACATGTAAAACCAACTTTGCACTCCTGCAATAAACCTCACTTGATCATAGTATATTGTCCTTTTAATATATTTTACAGATGTGATATTTTGTGTAGAATTTTGTGTTCATAAGAGATATTGCCCAGTAGTTTTCCTTTCTTGTGTTGTCCCTGTCAAGTTTTGGTATTGGTGTTATGCTGGTTCATGAAGTGTGTTGGGAACAGTTTTTTCTCTATTTCCTAAAAGATATTGACATAAAATTGATTTCATTTGTTCTTTAAATGTTTGGAAGAATTTACCAGTGAAGCATTTAGAGACTGGTGTTTCCTGTAAGAGTTTCTTTTTAATACAGAATCAGCTTTTCAAATAGTATTATAACTGACTTTTCTATTTTCACCTTGTGTGAGTTTTGATGCTTTGCTTTCCAAGGAGTTTATTCATTTCATCTATATTTTCAAATATATTGACATAATGCTTGCATAGCATCTTATATTACTTACTTAATATCTATTGAAACTGAAGAAAGTCCTCGTTTTACATTTCTATGTTAATTTTTTTTCTCTCTTGGTTTCTTTATGATCCTTCCTAGGAACTTAATCTTTTCAAAGAATCATATCTTTGCCCTCTTGATATTCTCTATTGTATGTCCACTTTTCTTCATTGATTTCTGCCCTTCTCCTTTTCATTCCCTTCATTCTATTTTTTGGAGGTCTGAGTTCTTTATCTAGCTTACTGGATTACTATTTTCAACTTTTCCTTTTTTAATATATGCATTGGTTTTAACCTTTCTTTTTTTCAAATACATGCATCTTCTATTACATTAAGTACTGCTTTAGCTAAGTAACACAAGTTTTGACATAACATACTCTGTAAAATTTCAATCCTTTCAGTTTGTTGAACTTACTTTATGACCCAGCATATAGTCAACTTTGGCAACTATTCCATATGCACTAAAAGAATGTATATTCATTAATAGTTGTATCTAGTATTCTATGAATTTTAATTACATAAAGCTAGCTAATAGTTTTTTTAACCTTCTATATCTTTACCTATATTTTAGCTGCTTACTCTGTGAAATAATAAGTGGGATGTGTTGAAATATGCAACAAAATTGTGGATTTGTCTTTCTCTTTTCTTCTGTAACTTTTGCTTTATATTTTTGATTTTGTGTTATCTTAGCTTTTGTTTGAATGAAAATGTTTCTGATTTGCCTTCTCTGAAGAAAGTTGCCATTGGATATAAAATTCTAGTTTCTCTTACTTAGAGTTTATTGAGCTTCCGAATTTAGGTTGGTGTCTTTCTATTTTGGAAAACTTTTGGTCGTCAGTTCTTCACATATTGGTTCCACTTCATTCTCTCTCTCATCCTTCTGAGAATGCAGTTACATGTATGTTAAAACATTTGATTGTGTCCCACCCGTCTCTTCCCAGTGTTCTGGATTTTTCATTATATTTACCTCTGTGTACTGCAAGTTGGATATATTTTATTGCATTTATTTAAGATATCTAAGTCTGCCTGCTATTTAACCCATACGTTGAGTTCTTAATTTCAGACATTGCACTCACACCTACAATAATTCTTTTCTTTTTGTGTATTGAAATCATTTGTTGAAATTCTTTATCTTTTCATCCATATTTTAAAAAAATTTTTACAATGATTATTACATCTATTATTTCTATTGATAGTTTTTTCCCTTGGTTATTGGTCACATTTTTCTGCTACACATCTCAAAATTTTTTAATGCATGCTGGATACTTTGCCATAATAATTACAGTTGTCCCTTGGTATCGGTGGGGGATTGGTTCCAGGGGACCCCTTTCTCACTGCACCAAAATCCACAGATGCTCAAGTCTGCCAACTAAAAACTGACACCTGACATCTGCCTCTACAAGGATAAAGTCATTAGCCACTTCAGTCTCTGAGCTTCAACACACCTGAAAGGAGCTCAGGGTGTAGATCAGGAATGAGGCACACTGTGCTCTGGGGGAAAACTGGCAGAACAGGCTTTCAGATAATTAGATATTTTCAGAAGAAGATTTTATGAGTCCAAATTCTTGCATCTTCTCATATATAGAAAAGCACTAAAATCCTGAACGGAGACATCTGCTCCTTGTGACTAGCACTAACCTTCATGAAACTAGCAGCAAACTTCTGCAAAAATGTGTGCTTGATTACATGTATTCCCTCGTCACTAAAATCATATATATACAGACCTCTTCCCTATCTCTTCTGAGCAGTTCTTCAGAGCTATCTGAGATGCTGTCTCCTGAGCTATAGTCCCTATTTTGCCCCAAATAAAACTTAACTCACAACCCTCACATTGTGCAATTTTTTTAGTTGACAAGTCCCTTATTTAAAATGGCATAATATTTGTATGTAACCTACACACATCCTCTCGTATGCTTTAAACCATCTCCGGGTTACTTATAATACCTAATGCAATGTAAATGTTATGTAAGTAGTTGTAAATGCAATGTAAGTGATATGTAAATAGTTGCCTGTGTACAGCAAATACAAGTTTTGCCTTTTGGAACTTTCTGGAATTTTAAAAATATTTTTGATCCACAGTTGGTTGAATCTGTGGATGCAGAACCCTCAGATATGGAGGGCAGACTACATAGAGATTGACACTGTGATTGTTTTCCAAAGAAGATTAGCCTTTTCTTCTCCTAGAGAGATATGGTAAGGAACTATCCCCCTCAATTTAGTAAAGAACTGAGTAGGATCAGGGCTAGAGAAAAGTTTTGGTTAAACTTAATTGCACCTGGTTTCAAATATTTCAGGGCTGTACCTACCATGTGTGTGTTTCAGGCTCTTTTCAGGCTTCTCCTACCCCGGGTTTGGCAATGCTGTAGATGATTTCACTCTGCCGTCCCCCCACCCTTAACTACTCACATTATTCTGCATTCAGAAATATTCCAGGAGGCTCAAATAATATATTCTCTTTCACATATCATAAATGTTAACTATTGAACACTAATTTTATTGACTATCTCAAGCTATTTTAATAAGGAAAATGATATTTAAGAAAGCTCAGTTCACATACAAAGAAACATCATTCTACTCAAAAGCATAACACCTCCATATGTCAACAAGACAAATACGAGTGGTGACCACATACTTGGGTGATTGATTTTTGTGAGTGCCTTGTGGAGAAATCTAATTAACAAGAGTCACTTGAGTGAGCACATGCCCTAATATTTAGTGTTTTATAAGTTATAATATGCCCTGTAATGCATACATTCAAGTTCAAATTCTATGATGAATATCATTACCTAAACTTTATTTCTGGGGGAAAAAAGGTATATAATATAAGGACCTGGGATAATTTTCTTTATTGTAATCAACTGAATATTTGAGATAATATATTCCAATCTTCTTCAAACTTTCTTACATATAACTTCTATTATTTTTTTAGACTAGATATTAGTTTTTTCTCAGTAAAGAATCATGTGTATGTTATAGTTGGCAAAAACAAAAACAAAACTATATATATATATATATATATATGTGTGTGTGTGTGTGTGTGTGTGTGTGTGTGTGTGTGTATATTTGATACTAACATTACAAAAGTATCATCCATAGCAAAAATAATGTAAGAATACAAAGTTGATTGACACATATGTGAGAACTCTAATCATTTCTTTAATTTTAATATAGGTGATAATAGAACAAAAGTTATTCTGTTGATTCTCATTTTGAAAAATAATACTGATTCATCTGTTACAATTTGAGATAAGAGGAGTTGTAAAATGTTATTATAATATAAATGATTATAATGGATTTTCTGTTGGAGAAAATACCAGTATTACAAATTATATTACAGTGACTTAGGATATGACTAAATAATACAAAGCTGGGAATACAGACACAGATGATTCTAAAATACTCACTTCACAGTAGAAATTTAATTGAAAAGTATTACATACCCAAAATTTTTCTTTCCGCCCCTTTGCTCCTCTCAGTGTGCCCCATCTAAAAATAACAATAAAAAAACATGGTTTAAAATGTTTGAGTTACATCTTGATAAAATTCAACTTATTATCAGAATTATATCTTTTCTTTTCTCTTTGCCTCACTGTGTTTTATTATGGAACTGTCATCATTGCCTACAGAAATGTGCATGTATCATTTTCGTTTTAACCAAAACTTCATTGACTTCTTCAGAATATACTCATCTATGTCCAAATGGCTTGAAATCAAACTCTTTGACAAAAGGATATAAGTCTTAGGGCAGCGGGGATGCAGGGGTTTTAAAGTACTTAAAGATGCCTCCCTTCTTCATATTTCACCTTCTGAAGCTCTGCCAAAAATCTCCAAGACTACTGATAAAAAACATAATGTAAATTAAGATAACTGTTGTAGAAAAGAGCATTTATGTAAAAATATTCATATGGATATATTATTCTAGAAAATGGCTGTATGCCTAATGTGGCATTTCTATATATACATGTACATATGGAAATCGAATACTATATTCTCAGCACTGAGCCATTCTCAATGTAGCAGGTAACAGTTCATAAAATATACAGGTCTACAATACCTCATTTCTTTTCTTTTGACTAAACCCAGTGACATAGATGTTACTAACATGTTCTATTTACTAACGAAATATCAAGACCTGTCCAAGATCACAGAATGTTGTTGAGCCAGCATTCCAAATTTCATGTTCTTAACATGCCATATTGCCTCTCTTGTAAATATACAGTCCCCAACTGCAGTGTGTCCTGAGTGACATCAGTTTTATGTGGAGAAAGTATATTGACCACCACTTTCATGCACTTTGGTGGATTATGAGAAAATAATCCTGTCCACTTCAATTCATTCCTAATACCCCAAATCTCAATGTCAGAGTGGTATGCCATTGTATAAAAGAACATTCTGGAAGAGGTACAAATTTGTTGTTCAAATATTTTCAACATATTCATTTGCCAGAAAGCTGTTTTTCATAGGTTATAAAATAGAATGATGGCACCACAGCATAGAAGTATTGCTTAAAGATGACAGGTTTATTGTAAGGATCTTGGGGCATTCAAGGGAGTATGCAATAATGCATTTGGATCCTTTGGTACGAGAGTGAGGGAAGAAAAAAGTGATTTGGGAAATAGGAAAACACTAAAGAACAATTTTTCTTTAGTTTGTTCCTGATGGAGACTAGGACTGGTAATTGCACTGATTGCCATGTCTTTTTTAGTTATCTATGCACAGAGCAGTGGACTGAAACACTTTAGGGTTTCAAATATTCTAGCCGCTTTAACATGTAAGTTCAAACTGGTTCAGTTTTCAAAATCATTTTGCAGTTTTGTAATTGTACCTACCTCCTTGTAACTTTTCTAAAAAAGCTATCACCATTGAAAAAATTTATCAGTCATACTATGTGCCCCAAATCTTCTAAGGTCATTATGTACTTCAAGCAGTGACCATATCTGAAACCTCGAGTTGCTCATTTTTTACTCATGACTTTTATGACAATTTCAGGAAGACTGTACCACTCAAGCAAACTTCCTTTCAGGCAGTCTGAACACTAGTTACTTTAGCTATTTACATGAAATACAAAATATCAATACAAGACTAAATCAGAAAAATTTAAGTAATCGTATGACTCCAAAACAATACAGGCAGGAGAGGATCCCCATATCTGAGATCCCACCAGACATGGTGAGAAGTTGAGATCCGTCTTGCTTGAGGCACTAAGGAGCCTCATAAGAAAGAACTCCCAATCAAGAAAGAGGTATTCAGACATGACAAGCTCAATCCAGTAATTAAGCCCTCATCAAAAGCGAGGAAGAGCCATTGAGAGTATGATTTGTTCCCAGCCACTCAGATACATCCAAACTTAGCTCCACACTGAACTCAGCTAAGTTTGGAGTTGGGGGAGAAGCAAGTCAGACTTGTTATTAAAATCTGATAGAGCTATTTCACTAAAAACTGTATATTCCATAAAACACTTTAATGATAATCAAATAGAGGGTAATACCAAAAGTGGATAAAGGTTTCTTTCCCACTTTGTAAGATATTTCTAACTTCCTGGGCTCCACTGCATTGAGAATGGTGCATGGGAAGACAAAGTAGTATAACAGAGGGAATTAGAAGACATACAGGCAAAATACACTATGAAGTAAGTATTGCATTTATTATTAAGTCCATTTTAGATACTACTAGGCACTCTCAGAAATATTGAGACATTATTTTGGGGCATGAAGATCCACAACTGCATATAGGGTTAAGATTTACCCAAATGATGACTACACATAATTCCATTAACAGCAGATCAAAGATTAACTACAGTGGACCCTTGAACAATATGGGTTTGAACTGTGCGGGTCCACTTATACAGGGGTTTCTTTAACTAAATACATATTACAGTACTATAGGGTCTGCAGTTGGTTGAATCCGTGGATGAGGACTATGGAGTTAAAAAAGTAAAAAAGTTACATGCAGGATTCCAAATGTGTGGGTCAGTGGCCCTGACCCCAGCATTGTTCAAGGGTCAATTGTAATTCTAAGGAAACATTTCCTCACAAAGGAGGAGAGGCACTTCAGAATGTAGTTGTATAATTTTTCTTATTGTAGTATTATCAAATAAGTTAAAAGTGGACTAAACTACTTTATTTTGGAGATATCTAGGAAATACAAACTATCACTTTTGTTCAAATGGCCATATTTTTCATATGTTCCTATATATTTTGTTATGATTATCTAAATAATATTTTTAATGATATAATAGCATTATTATCTTGCAAATCTATCAACTCTTTGAAGTTGCTATAAATTTCTTTTCAGGAAGTACTGTTGTTTATTATAACCTTAAGATGCATTATTTTGAGCACCATTTTTAACCCAGGGAGAATGCCAGCATTAAAATTATTATAAACATTCTCAAAATTGACAGAAAAAGTTAATCAAAACTTCAAATAAAGGTGAGGGAGGAAAAGGAAAATAAGTCTGCTGAAGCTGATAGTTTCAGGGGCTTGGATGCTTGTGAAAAAAATTATAAACAAAGGATGTGGACCTTTATGCAAAATTCAGTTGGAAAGAAAATACCACAGCTCATCACAGAAGCTAATGTTCAGTTCCCCTGTGTTACAACCTCTGTGTCAAATGACAAGCAAGTTTCATCCATCAGAGGGTCTAATGTTTGCACTGCGACCTTCAGCTATCTTTTGTTTCCTCTATCTTCAGTAGACTGTTCCTCAGATGGTAATCAAATATCCCATAAAGTCGCAAAGGGGTGTTGTAGGAAAATAGGTGAGTGGGTTATTTTCTAAATACCCCAGGTTCTGAACAACTGGGAAAAATCACTTGACCACAGATAATTTTTCATTGGTTTAAGAGTGAATTCATGTAATTAAAAGCTTTATCCAAACAAAGATAAATGTTAACTAGTACAAAACAAGAAGACTACTATTATTCATTTACAGAGAGAGTCTCTCTATTTTTGACCTAAGAAGGGCATTTTTCCCATATATATACTTTCCTGAATTGTGGTACTGATTGTACCAATAGGTTGAAAATTTTAGAAATATGTATATATTTTCACAAATATCTTTTGTCAGGCAGTGGGTGTCTTTGAGGACATGAGGATTTTCATTACAGTCATACTTGCTCTAAGCCTATGTACACACTTCTTTCCTTCTATTACACCTCTTCATTTAGGACTATTCAAAAACATTTGTTTAGACGAATCAGAACCTTAGCCGTCTTCTGCCGAGATCGTTTCCTTAAACTTGTTCATCTAAGACTCCCTGGTGGCGCAGTGGTTAAGAATCCATCGGCCAATGCAGGGGACACGGGTTTGATCCCTGGTTCCAGGAAGATCCCACATGCTGCAGAGCAACTAAGCCCATGTGTCACAACTACTGAGCCTGTGCTCTAGAACCTGTGCTCTGCAAAAGAGAAGCCACCGCAACAAAGAGTAGACCCTGCTCACCACAACTAGAGAAAGCCCACGCACAGCAATGAAGACCCAACACAGCCAAAAATTAATTAATTAATTAATTAAAAAAAAATAAAACTACTGTACTATGGGTTCACCAGCTGGAGAGACCTTAAGAGCAGCTGTTCTTGCCTTGAGGGATTCAATTGCCTATGAACTTATACTATTCTTTTCATTTTTTCTACCTCATTAAATTAAATCATTTCCACTATTTGTTAAGACACATTAATGCTCCTTTTCCTTACAATTTAGTGACTCCTGGGGAAATGCTGGTATTGGAAAACTCCAGGCAGCTAGCAGCTCATTGCCATATTACCTGATGATGCCTGAGGAGCGATGGTTCCTACACTGAGTCTATTGCTATATCTCTCACTTCAAGTACATGATCACCTAAGCTCTTCCTTCTGGATTATTCTTATATGCTCATTTTTAGGTAGTTCTGGAAACACTACTCTTTTGCATAATATTAAAAGTTTTTCTTGGAGATACCATAAATTCTGCAAAGTAAACTTTAAAGAATGATGTAAGATTTTGTATGGCTAAGGTCCTTTGAAAAGGATGTTGTTCTTTTCAGACAACAGTGCTAAACAATACTAGACCTCTTAAAACCCTATTTTAAGCTCTGCCTAGATAGTAAAACAATTGGAACTGAATAAGTACTTTGTATAAGACTTTAAATGATATTTTTTTTTCTCTTCCTTGGTTTTGTTTGATTTTGCCATTGAGGTCAATTTATACAATGTGGTCGTATTAGACATGGTAAATAAGAGAAAAGTGAATATACAATTTTCTTAAAGTAACATTGATATTCCTATAAGTATCCCTTTTAATTATGAAAGTACAGCATCTCTTGTGTACTTCACCCATTTGTTTCTGCCATTATTCAGCACACTACTCTTTAGTACAAAGAAAATGTATCTTCTACCTTCAAGAAGCTGATAATCTAATGGGAATGACGGGAAGTAAAAACACAAACAAGTATAAAAATAATTTGAATTCTATAATTGTTACCTTTATAAAAGCATGTTTCACAATTTTTCTATGAGTTACAGGTGAGGAAATTAACTGTGGAGGGCAAAGACAACTGCCTTCACAGAGTGGAGTAGAAATTCTTCAGGTGGAAATGGGAGTGTAGAATTGTAGGTACGGTAAGTGCAAAGTCACAAGAGAGCCATGAAAACCTCATCTCAGCCTATTCTTAGAGCAGCACTTGGTTCAGTGTGACTGGAGAACAGAGGTGGGAGTGGCTGGAAATAAAGTTAGAAAAGGAGATTTGGCTCAGCCTGTAAAGAGCACTCAAGTCTACCGAGCTTGGCATTTATAAAGTGATGGTAAAGAGTCATCCACATATGGGATGTGACATGATCCAGATAGTTTTTCACAGAGACAACTCTGGTGTTAGCATGGGGATAGGTTCCAAGGGGGAGGAGATTGAAAGCTTAAGATGAATATTTTCATTAAAGCAAGACATAATGAAATGTTGAATAAGAATGTAATTTCTCTCAAGCAAATGTTGATTCTTTTAACAGCTGTGTCTCCAACATCTGGGATAGTGACTATCACACAGGAAACCCTCCATAGATATTTTTTGAGCAAGTACACTGGCAGTGGGAATAAAAAGGAGGGCACAGATTTGAGAGCTATTTTGGAGATAAAAGGGAGGAATTTATTGGCTAATTTATTTTGACTGAAAGGAAGAAGAAGGAGTCAAGGTTAACTGCAGGATTTCAAGGTTGAATGAGTAGGGAGGTACATCACATGTGGCAAATCTTGGGGTACACTTCACACTGTAGAGAGATGTGTTCCTGATGACCAGGTTGATTGATCATCGCCAAGACTAATTACAGAGTTGCTTCATCTTCTTTAGGGTAGTTCTGCATATAAAACTTTAAATTCATGGATTTTCAGGGTTTCTGACAGGTAAACCACTGAAGGAACCAAGGAAAGCTGATAATTAGAAATAATTGTGAAAGAGACTTTCTGCAGAGTGAGGAATTCTTCTGTGACAAGAGCAATTATTTCTAACTCACATGTCAGGATCATATTTGCTTAGGAATCAACTTCTTTAAAGCAGATCTCACCTCCAGCTAAGAATTCGGAGTTACAAGAAGAAAAAATATTACTTTATATTGATGGTAGGCATACTACACTGTAGCCCAATCATCTAGATCAAAATGTTGCAATGCTTATGGTGATCTGTTACTTCTGGGGTCACAGCATGTACCCAACAGACTGACAAGAGGAATTCAAACTCATGTTTTCTGGGCAGACCAATTCCGTATTAGTGAATATAGATCCAGACAGATAAAAAGCAAAGTTTCTAAACAGTGGACATGTAAAGAAACTTGATGCAGTACAGACAACTAGAACAGGAAATTTTGGAGGAAAACAGGGAACAGATACATAAGAGAGACTGATATGAAACTCCAACCCTTCTTATTAAGGAAATGAAAGTCAGATAGGATACAAGTATAAAGAAACCACCAGATGAGTTTCAAGTCAATAACAGTGATATGACTACTCTGGATATAGGACTTTACTTCTAAAGGTGAGACAGCAGATAGATGATTAGGTCCCTTTAACACAAAGATTTGAAAGATAACTGCAGTAATAATGAAGCAGAGATACACAGGCTTTTTTTGTCTTATGAATGTTCTAGCAGAGACACTTAGTAACTTTATTCAAAAAAATACTCAGGCTTGGTGAGCGTGGCAGTGTTGAATATGACGAGAGCCATCACAAAGTGCTAATTAATGCTAGATCAGAGATGAATGAAAATAGACAGCATGGGAAAGCAAAATAAAATGAGGGTCTTACCCATTCCCCTTCACTTTCTACTGAAACAAAATGTACATTAAGCCAGGGTGCACTGAATCTAAGACTGGGTACTTTTATTGATGCATTCTGCCAAGGAGCTACAAACTTTATCATTGATTGAAGAAGTAGATGGAGATTTCTGAAAGATAATTATTTTGTATGAAAATGTCAGAGAAGATTGTGTGTACTGTGCGCTCCTCACTTATTAATCATCCAAACAACACTGTTTATTGAACTGCTGACATATTGCTTACACTACCCTCTCTTAATATTTCAGGAAGCAAAAAGATTGCTGAGTATACTGTCACATTTAATTTGACCTATAAAAAGGATTATGGAGGAAATTGATGACAAGGTTGTACCCAGTTTATGCTCTGGTCAGAATGATCTGCTGTGAAACTGGGAGAAGTATCCCAGAATATGTGTTAAGATGTCCACACCATGTGAAATATACTGGGGAGAGATTGCAGAACCAAAACTGTCCATCATCGTCAATGACAAAGAAATAGGGTAATATCTAATGATGACACACCATGAGGGAAAACTTCAGCCCTTTGATGTTAGGAATAGAAATGGCTTTCTATTTTCTTATAAAATCTTAACACTGAAAGGAGACTTCAGGGGTTGGAGTATATGACTCACAGGCTAAATCTCGCCCACAGCCTGTTTGTTTGTTTCTTAGTTATTTTTTTAAATTGAAGTATAGTTGATTTACAATTCTGTGTTAGTTTCAGATGTACAGCAAAGTGACTCAGTTATGGAAGAGCCAAGCTCATTCTTCTACATATTACCCATATCTACAAATGACAGAGTTGAATAGTCAAGACCATACAGTTCCCCAAATTAATCTGACTCTAATCCAATTTCTTTGCTTCATAGATAAGGCAACTAAAGCCCCAAAAGGTTAAGTAACAGTTCAAAATTATATGGTAAGTGACTAAATTGTCACTAGTATCTAAGGAGCAACCTATAACATTAGCAACAAAAAGTAGGACCAGGAGAAGATAGAAATGGATGGAGTCATTTCCAGCTGTGAAGAGGAAGGGCATGATCAGCCTTGAGTAATTTGCAGAAGATACCAAGAAGAAAGGGGCACACCTGAGAGAAGAGAAGGAGATAATGCCAGGGTTTACCTTTTGTGTCTTCATAGAGGAGTCATGAAAGGTTTGGAAGGGGAGGGATTGTAGGCAACCATAGAAAGATAAAGCTGGTGATGGTGAACAAGATGGACTAAAATGAAAAAGTGTGGGGCAGGCAGAACAGCTTGGTCATGATAACAATATTCCAATCAGGGTTGCATTCATCACATCCAACCAACTCATTTATATCCAAAAATGTAATGACCCTAATGATTAGAATCATGGGGACGGAAAAGAATAATATTTGTTACATTTATTTTGAGGATCAAAGTAAATCAAATTTGTCACTTAGTATCACAAATAGTACTCATTCATCATCTGTGAAATTCATTTTTTCTGCAACCTTTCCCCTTTTAGGGTAACATAGACTTGGCCCTACCTTCTCTTTGGTCATATTGAAGGAGTCCATCATATCCTACATGTTTTTGTTCAGAGGAGACATTATAAATCACCATAGCAACACACGCCTTTTAAGAAAATCTCCCAGTTCATTCACTCATCAGAATTGTCCTGTAGATTATGTTTTCTGGAGCGTAAGAGAAAATCCTGATCCTAGATTCCAACATGGTAAGCTTGTATTATATACTTTCTAAAAATGTGCTGTGATTATCCTGAAAGTGCTCTCTCTTTCAAGGGACAACCAGTCCACACTTCTTCCTGACAAAAGAAGTCAGAAGCCACTCTACTTCCTATTCCCGATATCCCCCCAACACCACCACATGTCAGGAAATTCACAAGCATATGCTTTACCTAACCTCCATTGTGAATTCTATCATATTTGAAATTTTAAGGACAACACCTACCACAGAAGGTATTTATTTTTAAAACAGAATCACCACAAGTAATGTATTAAGCTGAATTTCGAAGATAACCCTGTACCAGGGACTAATAACGCTCCATCACACAGGCCCCTCAAATCTTAAGTATCCACAGACATTAAAACTCATCTTAGAAAGAAAGTAAAGTATACTTTCCCAATAACTGAAAGCCATAATTTTTGTATTATTATTAATAACAGTAAATATTTATTGAATGCTTCCATACATGAAGCATACAAGTACTGTGTATGCATGATCCCATTTATTCCGCACAAGCATCATTTTATCCCCAGGTTACAAAAAGCTAAACACATCTCAGTAAATGGCAGCAAGAGATTTTTGATATAGATTGTCTGACTTCAACACACATACTCGTAACACTGTGTTGTGTCCCAGGGGTCTACTAAACAAGGTTAGTATTGAAGCGGCTTGAGCTTAGCATGGATTCTGCAACTAGACAGCATGGGAATCTCTGGAAAATCTCTATCACTATACCCTCTTCTTTTACATTAGGTTATTGGGTAGATAAAATCCGGGTCCTTTACAGATCTTAGATGGATAAGATATTTTAAGTTTGAAAAGTAGTATATTCTTTAATCAATTTAATTAAATTATCCTTTTAATACTTCTTTTAGTTTTAATAGTATTTACTACTAAAATACCTCAACTGGGTAATGAAAGTGAAATAAAATAACAGTTTAGCAGTCAAATAGCTTCATATTTAGAAGTTGCATTTAATAAAGATATAAAAATCTTAGGATATAGGGAAGAGAAAAAAAGTTTTATAAAAATGAAATCCTTGAAAAATAGCATTTCTCTAAAGAAAAATAAGTGCAGGATACTTAATAATAGTCTTTAAAAAGTAAGAAAGTTTATGTTATCTTCTTTATAAATAAAACATTCAAGTTCCAATTAAGTTGCTCTGAGTTTGTTTGTTTTAATCTCATTAGGAAAATAACTAGATAAACATTGAAAAAATGAGAGCAATGCAACAATGTGAATACTATGTAATATTAAAATAAAGTGGTAGAAATTGAATGATAGACAGTGTGTATTTTGAACAGGGCACCTCAGAATCAAAACTTAATAAATTTATGTAAGAATTTAATAAGCTATAAAAAATGCATTTCAAAGAGTAAGGAAGGAATGGATTATTCATTATGTGGTCTTGGTGTTTTTAGCTCAGAGTCTGGAGGAAAACATTAGATCATCACCACACATCATCACCCAAATATCTTCCAGGTAGATCTTTGACTTAATTACTTTAGAAATAGAACTTTAAAAATTTAGAATAAAAGTTAAAGTATTGCCCAGGTCAAAATCATTAAAAATAAATTTATGAAGCCAACAATAAACTTGGGTTTAGTCTTAAAAACGAAGACTCTGTTAGAAAAGCAAATAAAGAGCAAGAATAATAAGTTCACAGTAGAGGAAATGCAAAGGCTTAATTAACATCCTAGTAACCTTTACTCCAGGGTCATTTCTTACTCTAGTCCTGACTTGTACGTTCTCTAATGCACCTGCACGCTCTTAGGTGAGGTTCCCCTCCTCTATGCTCTCTAACATTTTGATTCCATCTGTGCAAAACCAATGCACTTACATTATATGGGTTTTTTGTTTGTTTGTTTGTTTTAATTCTTGTAGATTAGTCAGGATGGCAGAGGAGAGAGACCCTGAGCTCACTTCCTCTCACATTGTATGTTTATAGGGCTATTCTCACTACTAGATCAAAAACACTTCCAGGCCAGGCCAGTGTATGAACATGGTTTCCCAGAGCTCAGGTCTGCCACGATGTGTCAGGGGAAGAAAGATTACTTTTCCTTTTTGAATGTTATTCAGTTTGTGCTACTTGCTTTATAGCAGAAACTGTACAGTGGATCTAGTCTATTGAGATCCCATTTCTATTCTTTGGTGACAGTTTCTGCTCTCAAATTTACCCACATCTCAAAGTAGAATGACCCAGAACTAGGAGACTGAACTGAACCGAACATCACAGAATAGGAGGTAGAGAAATGTCACCTGGACACTTGGAACTTTCACTGTAAACCAAACAATGTCGTTGTGAAGGCATATAAATTCATACAGAGATGATGGAGGACAGGGGGCGAGGGCAAACCCAGAGATGCTGAAGCAGTCAGACCAGGTGAGGCCCCAGGACAGGTTAGTAAATCATCATTAATAGCAGAATACCCCGAGACTGGGCTACCTCTTAGTCTCAGTTTTCACTAGATTCCTCCTCACTCTACACTCAACCTATTTACCCTTTCCAATTTCTTAAGTAGGTAATATTCTCTCTCACTGTGAGATTGTCCATTTGCTGCTCACTTTTCCTGGGACATGCTCTTCTCTTGCCATGTACCTTTAATAATTCCTACCTGCTTTACTCACCTCCACAGCAGGTGCTACCTCTTCCCACAAGTCTTCTCTGGCCCCAGAATTGGAGTTATGTGCCTTTCTATATGACTCACACCCTCACTACTCAATTTAAATTCCTATCCTATTTCCATCTCCACGCTTAAGACATTGTGCATAAGCACTGCTTGTTCCTCTCTGTCCTGCTCTGTCTCCTTCTCTGCCTCCTCTCTCTCTCTCTCTCTCTCTCTCTCTCTCTCTCTCTCTCTCTCTCTCTCCCTTTCTATCTCTCTCTCCCACTTGCTTGAAAACAGGAGCAGGATATTTTTGCTGTTGGTATTCTTAATGTCTAGCACACTACATGACTGACACATATTACATACTGAAAAAAAAGTTTCTAATTGAAAAATTAGGCAAAGGTCTTTATGTGCAGATTAAAGATGTGTGGTCAAAGCAAGTGAGAATAGAATTTTTAAATAGGAAAAAAAGGATATATTTATTTTTACCCTAAGGACACTTTTACTAAAAGAAAAAATATAGCAGTTTCTTGAGAAAACCTAGATGATAAATAAACATTGAGTGAATCTTGACACTGGACCTTCCTTGTTCCTATATATACGTGTGTGTCTGTGTGTGTGTGTGTGTGTGTGTGTGTGTGTGTGTATCTATATATATAATATTTATATAGAAATGTAGTATGGTTAAAAGAGCTATTTTGAAGTCAGAAGAACTTTAAAAGTTTTCTAAACACTCTGTCTCTTATTTCTAGTAAAATGGAATACTAATTCCCATCTTATAAGGTTTTTTGAACAGGAGGATTGTGTGACAGTACTACTTCAGTGATTATGGATATAGTTGGTACCAAATGCATTTATTAATTGATTCAGTCTTGTAAAGCAGTAATTCTTAGAATTTCCCAGTGAAGATTCTCTAAAAACTGAACACAATCACAGAGGGTCTGAGAAATGTAGATCAAGTCAGCTCTCCACAAACTCAAATTTGTGTCTCTGTTTGTTTTTATCTTTAAAATTTATGCAAATTTGGAATTCTGCTCCAAACTATAGCTCTATTTGTTCTCATGTTATAACTTCGCTGCCAAATCTTTTATACTTCCCAGTCTCATTTGCAGCTGGGTAGAGGCATGTGAATGAGTTTTAGCCAAATGAATGTGAATGGACTTGTAAGTGCCATTTCTGAGTCAAGGCTTTAAAAGAAGTGAATTTAAGAAGCCCTCCTCATGCTCTTCTTCATTTTCCAGAGGCAGAATAAAATCAAAACATGTGACCCTAAGAGATGGCAGAGCAACAAGGTAGAAAGAGCTTGGAGTCCCTGAAACCATATGGAAGAAAGTGACTCCAAATCTAGGATCTCCCATCTTGAACTAGTATATGAATAAGAAATAAACTTTAAGATATTTGAATTATTAAATATTTTGAGTTTATTTATTGTAGCAGCTAGTGTTATTCAAGCCAGTGCACCCCAAGACCCAAATTAAATGTCTTTGCATTGTCTATACTAATTATCACATATTTATTTTCATTTTCTAAATAAGTGTAGTTGAAAGTTTCATTCTACTGTCTTGGACTTCACCATGCATTAAAAACCTCTAATTAAAACTTCTGCTTAGAACTTACCAATTTGCCAAGGGTTAAACATAACATAGCATGAAATTTCAGGCTTACCATTAGTGGTTATTCAGAAAAGAAGAAGGAAAAAAAGATGAATGGGGGAAAACAAGGGGTGGCCCCAATATAGCTATGTTAAATAATTTATAATCTCACTAAATAATGATTTATGCTCCTGGAGTCCTTGCTGTTTATATGTTTAGACAATATGGGGAAAATATATGAGAAATTTAACTCTGAAGCATTATTTTTAAAATTGTTATTGAAATATAGTTGATTTGCAATGTTGTGTTAGTACAGTAAAGTGATTCAGTTACACATACATATATATAAATATATCAATTCTTTTTTTACGTTATTCAAACCAAATTTAATAAGTAGAAAAACCATAATTGAAACTTATTCTGTTTTGTTTAGCATTCTTTCACTACAATACATGAAGAACAAAGGCAAACAAGAGAAATCAAAAACCTACAAGCAAACAAAATCAGAGAATATTTATGAAAAAAAGTACAATATTCACAGTTGTAAGTCATTTTCCTGATTTTATGCTACTTACTAGTAACTAAGAAGAGCTATGATTGATTTTGTATCAGTTTTTGACAGACTATGAGCCTTGAGTGGCCACTTATTTTTGTAAATAAAGTTTTACTGGGACTTGGCCACATCTAATTTATTTACTTATTATCTGTGGCTTCTCTGGAGTTCTAATGACAGAGTTTATTTGCAGCAGGAATTTATGCCTTGCCAAGCCTAAAATATTTAAAAAAAATTTTATTGGTGTATTGATTTACCTTGTTGTGTTAGTTTCAGGTGTACAGCGAAGTGAATCAGTTATACATATACATATATCTGCTCTTCTTTTTTTTTTTTAGATTCTTTTCCCACATAGGCCATTACAGAGAATGCTGTACACATACAGCAGGTTCTTATTAGTTACCTATTTTATATATGGTAGTGTTTATATGTCAGTCCCAATCTCCCAATTTATCCCTCCCTCCCATCCCCTGGTAACCATAAGTTTGTTTTCTGCATTCGTAACTCTACTTCCATTTTGTAAATAAGTTCATTTGTACCCTTTTTTTAGATTTCACATATAAGCGATATCATATGATATTTGTCTGTGTCTGACTTACTTCACTCAGTATGGCAATCTCTAGGTTCATTTGTTGCTGCAGGTGGCATTATTTTGTTCTTTTTTATGGCTAATATTCCTTTGTATATATGTACCACATCATCTTTACCCATTCCTCTGTTGATGGCCACTTATATATATTCTTTTTTTAATTCTCTTCCCTCATACGTTATTACAAGACAAAGCATTATTTTTATAGTCTCTGGGAGCAACTATCTTTAAATGGATAGATAGATAGATGATAGATACATAGATACGTAGATACATAGATGATAGATAGACCGGTATCAAACATTTAGGATCTAAAAGCAGACAATGAATACTACAAGATAATTAGGCACTAAGTCATATAAAATTATGACTTAGTCACTCTCTACCACTGTATTCATAATCTGTAAAATATTACCTCATTATTACATGATTACTTTTCTCTCATAAACAATAAAAAGATTAAAAATCTAAAAGGTAAGAAAAATAAGTTAGACAATCATAAAAATCACAGCGATTAGAATCACCATGGTCTCTAGTCCAATGATTTTTCTATTTTCTTTGAATCCATCAACCCTCTCTTTTCAGCAGGTTTATTAAGCTTTCACCATCTCAGCAACACTTAGGTCAATACTCATACCCTAAACCCCTTGTTTTTCTGACTCCTCATTGCACCCATCTGGAAAACTGTCCATCTTGTATGAACTCAACTACCCACTTCTCTTTGCATCCAGCCAAGTGGCTGACTACAACTGCAGAAAGCACATACAAGAGGGCAGAATGGTGCCATTAGCAACACGAGGCAATTCCTGTAGGTAGGTTCCTGGGGCAACTCCCTCACCTAAACATCCAGAGGACGATTGCAAACCACCTCTATTCTCAAATTTCTGATCATGTATCCTCCCACCACCTCTTCCCTCTACAGATAACCTTGCCTCCGGCTTCCTGGAGACTAAAAAAAAGAAGAAATATGATAGGAATTTTCCTCAACCTACCACTACGTTAAATGTTAAAAGTTTCATTTAACCTCCTGTCTTCCTTCTCTCCTGATAAAATAGACTTGTAACTCAGTCTTTCTCTAAGACCAATGTCTTCACAGACTCTGGATCCCAACCTTACAGTTTCCCAGTTTTCTCGAAATCTTACACTAGCCACTTTTGGGATGAATTGGGAGATTGGGATTGACATATATACACTAATATGTATAAAATAGATAACTAATAAGAACGTGCTGTATAAAAAAATAGATAAATAAAATTTAAAAATAAATAAATTAAAATTTAAAAAAACCTCACTGGCCTCTCCTTCTTTTTGTAGACTCATCATTTTCTAGCCAGTCATGAAATACTGGATTTTCCCATGGCTTAACCTCAATCAGTCTTTCTTTTTTTCTTATTCTGTTCAGTACCATCCATCTTCAACCCTTGTCTCTACTATGACCTTGAGATCAATATATCTACCTGTCTTCTCTGACATCTATCAGCATTCTTATGTCTCAAAGACATCTTGAAATTACCAGACCCAGTAGTGACTGCCTTCCCCACTTTGTTGTCCACCACGATTCCAAATCCATATCCCTTCTTCCAGCTTTTCTCTTTAAATATTTCTTGATCCACCCATATCTCCCCAACTCTTTCACTATCTTACCAGGTCCAGGCTGTTGTCTTCTACTAGAATTACCACCATTTGCCTTTTATATCACATTCTTTATAGTTAAAGCAATCTTTTAAAAAATAAAAAGAAAGATCATGCCACTTTCCTATTTAAATCTCTTCAGTGACTTCCCTTTGCTCTTAAGATCCTTAATGAAATACTTAACATCCTTGACTAAATTCTATAAACTGGTCTACAAGTCCTTGCCTTCCAAGATTCAGCAAACACAGCATTCTTTGCATTCATATAGTGTTTTGTATCCTTCTGACCACAGGGCCTTTACACAAGCTGCTCCATTTGCCTGCTGCTAAACAACCTATAAATCTTAGCTCATACTTTTCTTCCTCAAGGACATTTGCTGGATCCTCAGGTCTAGATCAAGTACTTTTTTCTTTTATTTATTTATTTATATTTACATGGTTGCACCAGGTCTTAGTTGCATTAGGCAGGCTCCTTAGTTGCGGCATGTGGGCTCCTTCGTTGTGGCATGTGAACTCAGTTGCAGCATGCATGTGTGGTCTAGTTCCCTGACCAGGGATCAAACCTGGGCCTCCTGCATTGGGAGTGCATAGTCTTACCCACTGCGCCACCCGGGAAGTCCCTAGATCAAGTACTAAGCATCCTCTTACCACTTTCTTCCCTGCCTTTATGAAATGTGGCATAACTTTACATTTTTGTGTGTTTTGGGTTAATATCTAGTTGCACTGTGACAGCAAGGACTTTTTTTTTTCTCATCATGCCTACTACTCAGCACAGCACCAGGAACAACATGGATTTTCTTTGAATTTTTGTTGAATATATAGAAAAGAGAAATATATAATTCATTCTATCTGTGCCCAATTTTAAGTCCCATTATGGGTTTGCATCACAGTTTACAGAAATCTCTGACTTGAATTCTTAATGATTTACTCAAACCAAATAAATGTCTTCACAGTCATTTATTGGAAACATGCCCAGTTTCTATCACTTTGCAACATTTTAAATTTATTTTAGGGTGTTCGGTTTAATTTTAAAAACTGCAATTCTCATTCACAATCTACTTGAAAACATTTTTGTTATTCTTTCCTCTGTTCTTCTCAGACTGTTTTCATGTTTACTTTCCTTTTGGCCTCCATTTCCCAGTTGTTTGTCTTCTCTCTCTCTGAGTCACTACTCAATATTTATGCATTAAAAATTTGATATTGTTGACACCAGACACACACACCCAAACTTTAGCACCAAAACTCTGGCCTTTTATAAAATACTATTGTATTTGCCTAACAGCTATATATCAATTTGTAGAATATAAATTTGATGAAGACCAGGATCTGTGTCTATTTTGTTTCCTGATGTATCCCTACTTCTAAAACCACATCCGGAAGATAGATGTACTCAATAAATGTTTGCTGAATAAATAAACTTTCACATAAAACATTATTGAATGATGCCAAAAATATGTCCTAAAATGATTTTATTGTTCTCTTCTGTAAAGATAGACTCAATCCTCAATAAAATTCTGTCATATAAGCAGGATTGACAGTGATTTATCCCCATTATTTCCCTTAATTTTCTAAAATGTCTGACTGCTAGTATTTTTTTTTCATTTGTCATAGTGGTAATTCCTGGAATCATATACAAAAGTAAATGGCTTTAATGCACTGCTTTATAAACTTCCGAGTGAGGGTTTCAAGAAAGCTCAGAACCTTTGGTGGACAGGGTCACAAGATGAACTGCAATGTATAAAGAGATGTGGAATAGAACCATAACATAAAGAACATTGGCCACGATGAAAATCTTATATATCATATTTTTTTATTATATGACACTCTTTTTTCCCCACATTTTAGCATCTCAAAAATTGAAATCAATCTAACAATCTATGGAGTTGTTTAGTATAATTGGTAATATTTTATTCTTATTATTGGTATATAAAATAATGCCATGTTTCAAAACATCTGGAGTTTTTAATTCAATTAAATGCTTTTATGACTTCAGTATCCATAACAGGGTTAGACAGAGGTTATGGAAAGAGAAGAGAGAGGAGTGAACTAAAATTATGAGGAACAAAGAAAGGCATTACAAATGTATATCTACCTATCACTATTCTGTGTTTTATATATGTAAAACCCTATATGCATGGAAATATATGCCAGAAGCAGTTGTGAATGTCTCTACCTTATTCCCTAAACTCCTTAAGAGCAGGACTATGTATTAATCCTCCTTGTATTCCCCAGTGATGAGCATTCAATAGAAGTTTAAATTTATTTGTTCATGTAAGTTAAATCTAATAACTTTGTCTTTAACAGAATGGACAGCAAATAGAATTTGTTGCGATAAATTTGTAAAGTACTTCTATGAAGTACATTAAGCTCTCTGATAAGGAACATTAACTTACTTGGGCTATTTGATTCCTCTCTAATTCACTGATGCATTCACTTTCTAAATACAGTAATTACCAAATCAGGAATTACTAATAGAGAAATGAATTAAAATCTACTGCTCCAGGGCATTTAACAATGCCTAGGGGACCTAAAATATTTCTGAAAAATAAACAAATTCTCCAGAAGTTGCTTGCCTACTAGCAGAATTAACCTTGTTAATTGTCACACATGTGAGGTAAATTTATAAATGTCTCAATCTTCTAGGAGTTTATAAAAGTGAACACATTACTGCAACTGACACACTGTACACGGAAAATATACAAACAGTGCAGAGTGATTAAATAGAAACACATTCATAATTTGTTCAACCTCAACATGAATAAATTTAGAAGTAGAATGAAGAAAACATGACCAGCATGTTTAAATACATGATAGAGATGATAAAGGATCAGTTCTGATAAATCAAGGAAGACACCACATCAATGTTGCCATTTCCAGAGTTCTCTGAATGATAGGAAAAATTATTTCAATTACCAAGTGTGTGGGAAAATTTTTTTCCAAATCACGGATATTACTAGAGAAAACAAAAATTGATAATGAAACATACATAGGAAGGAGGGGTTTAGAAGAAATATGACTTTCAAACTGAAGGAAAACAGAACTCAGGTGGCACTGAATTCCCAGTTCCAGTGGCAGTATAAAGGCATTCTTATTCCATTTGCCTTCCTGAAAAGTCACTGAACAGCTAAGAAGGGGAAAACAAAATAAAACGAAACAAGTTTTAAAACCTCAGTAGTACCTTCCTTCTATCTTTAGTAAACCAGGCAAACAGCCACAATCCACCCCCCCAAAAACAATAAACAACTTTGAGGAATAATGGAAAAAAACACATTTTGTTCTGTATCAAAGCAAAAGTAGATTCTGAGAACAAGACTCACCGCAACACTCTCCCTCCCCCTCTAGACCTGAATAGGAATTTTTTCCCTTTAAAAGTATGTGGGACAATCCAGAACTACTCCCTCAAGCTGTTTATAGCAAGGGCCATGAGCAAGGCTAGGTGATCAGACTGTCAGTCCCTCCCCATCCTACCCTGGGGGGATCAGCTGAAGAAGAAGTCACACTGGGAGCCCACTGGGCTGCCCAAGTCCTGGCCAAGCCACCAGGGGCAATGGTTGAAAGATGAAGGTGAAGCAAAAAGGAAAGGCAAAGGGTAGCACATGGCAGCAAAGACCACTGGAGGGCATTTATTGTGAGTCCCACAAAGCTCTCTGGGCTGAGAAATAGGGGCAGAGTTGATCAGATGAGTGTGGGTCCAAGAATTACAAACCAATCGAAGCTGAGCAGCTACCTCATTGAAAGATGAGTATCAGGCTAGAACTAGTATAGAGTATGCTAAAAAAAATTCATTATTTGAATAGAAAAAGCATGAGGTGTATGAAGGACCAGAATTGTATGCTTTGGCTACTTCAGCCAATAAGATAGACGCCTGCTCTCACGGAGCTTCGTTCTAGTAAGGGAGACAGACAATACACAATCATCAAAAGCTAATTAAATTAGTATGTTGGAAAGTGATCATTGTTATGGAAACAATTTTAAATAGATCAGGTGAGGGGGATCAGAGGTGCTGAAGCAGAGGGCAGGTGGCAGTATTAAATAGGACAGTCAGGGATGTCATGCTGAGAAGATGAGATCTGTGCAAAGACTAGATGGAGACACAGACACTAAGGAATCAGATGTCTGATAAAGGATCAGTGTAGGCACAGGGAAAGACTCTGGGTGTGGGTGTCTGAAATATAATGGAGCAGGAGATCAGGAAGAACAAGGTACAGGTGAACAGAAATTGAGATCAGATCACTTTCTTACTTTCTATTGTAGGGTTCTGATCAAAGGAGTGATGAAATCTGATTAATGCTCTAAAAGAACACACTGATTTCTCTGTTGAGAATAGACTGTCCAGGGCAAACTTAAATGCAAAAGGAGCTGTTAGAAGCTTCTCCAGTAACCCATGTACAAAATGATGGGTAATGGTGGTTCAGGCAAGGGTGGAGATAATTTAGATGGTGAAAAGTGGTTGGATTCTGGGTATAAGTTAAAAGAACCAACGGAGTTTCCAACATCTTAAGAGTGAGTGGCAAGGAGAATAAAGGATGATTCTAAGGTTTCCAGTGAGAGCACATGGAAAGATTGTATGGTCATCAGCTAAGAAGGAGACGGTAGATGCTGTGTGGTAAGTGTAAAGGGGGAGATCAGGGGTTCCGTTTTGGAAGCACTGAATGTGAGCCATCCATTAGGTACCCAGGTGGAGGTGTCCAGGAGGCCTTGGAATGGATGAGTCTGGAGGTCAGGATCAGGTCTGGGCTGGAGATATAAATTCAACCAGTGTCAGGGTTCGATGGGACTCAAAGCCAGGATGAGCTCAGAGACCGATGACTTCACCAGGAAATAAGTGAGGGGAGAAGGGACTAAGACCTCAGTCTGGGGCTCTCCAACATGAAGTATGGAAGTATAGAAAAAGGAAAAAGAAGAGCAAAGAACCTCGAAAAGTCACGGCAGTAAGGAAAATCCAGAAGGAGGGGACAGGTAGGTGTGTATTCTGACAGATGAATATAACAATGGGGACGTCGCTGAGAACCTTGACCCAGGTACTGTTGTGAAGAGGAGGAAGGAAGTAAAAAAAAGTGATTGGAGAGGTTTAAGAAAAAAATGGGCAGAGAAGAAGTGAAGAAAGTGAGTACAGATGAGTCTCGCTAAGAATTTACTGTATGGAAAGAACATAAAAGGAATGTAGAGGAAGTGAAGATGAGAGAAAATTTTTTTGTTGTTTTGTTTGTCTTTCATAATATCTGAGAAATAATGGCACATTTGTATGGTGGGAAAAATAAAATTGATTACAGAGAAGAAAATGGGAAAATTGCCTCTGAATATTCTTGTATATGGAGAGAGGTTGAGGTCTACACTATAGCAAGAGGGGTTTAGATAGGATCAGAGAAGGTTCAACTCTGTGAAAAGTGGGAAGAAAGGGAGGAGTACTTATGGGAAGAGCGTGTGATGCTGGGAACTGTTTCCTGATTGCTTGAATTTCTTTGGTGAAATACAATGCATGGTAAGAGCACAAGGTCACATTATTGGTGATTCAAGATAAAAGGAAAAATTTTGAGATCATCACCTGAAGAGTGGGACAGTAAGCATTTCATCTGAAGTGGAATGAGACATGAGAAAGCTTGGAGACTGGGCAGAGTCAGAATGAAATTGAAAAAGTGGTCCCCAAGGACCACACTCTCTGAGTAAGGTCTATTTGTGAGATGACTTACTCTTGAAATGCAACCAAATTTTGAACCTCTTTCTTGCTCTTGCAGAGCTGAATGTATTTGACCTACAAATTTGATAAATTTCATTTCTACAATTCTCACATAAATATAAAAAGTAATCTTACATTGAATGAAAGGTGGTTCTATCCTCTCTTCTTGCTTAATCTCTACCATTTGTTATTCCATCCAAAACCTTCTCCCCAAACCCTGATACACCGTGGTTTTGTACCCTTTCCTCGATTATTCCATATGCAGAATCTATTCCAGTAATCAATGTCCCTTATCCATAGAACAGATTCTTAGGATGGATTCCCAAGTAAGTGAGAGACAGAATTACCTTTCCCAGAATATTGAGTTACTTTTCCACCAGACTTTAAAATACTGACTAAACTAATGTCAATCCTTTTATAATTTTCAATTTGTATGAGAATCTCTCATACCAAGAGGAATTCCAGAACGTAAATGCACACTACATACTCTTATTTTCAGTTTTATTTTCCAAAAGCATTCAATGAAGATTTTTAAGAAAGTGACTTACCCAGTGAGTTTGACTGCATGTGTATGAAGCTTTTGATATTTTTCTGATTCTTCATTTGTGCTGGTAACATGTCTATATATCCCTTTCTTATAATTGAAGAAATCCTCATGGACTTGCATTATGGCTAAAATACAACACAACAGGATAAATGACACAGTTTTAAACCATTATCTTTAAATGCTTCCAGAAATTCTCACAGAATAGTCAATGAGAAAATTGCCAGGGGTAGAATCTAAGAAGGAATTTTGCAATTCAGCCTAATTTTCTTTCCTACTTAATTGGCTGCAATATTTTCTTGTTCTCTTATAAAAATAACTTTTAGCTACTTAGAATATTACTTAAGGTCACATTATACTTTTAGAATGCCATCTATTTTTTTAATAGATCTTTATTGGAGTATAATTGCTTCACAATACCATGTTAGTTTCTGTTGCACAAAAAAGTGTATCAGCCATATACATACACATGTCTCCATATGCCCTCCCTTTTGACCCTCCCTCCCATCCTCCCTATCCCACCCCTCTAAGTCATGACAAAGCACTGAGCTGATCTCCCTGTGCTATGCTGCTACTTCCCACCAGCCAACTATTTTATATTCGGTAGTGTATATATGTCGATGCTACTCTCACTTCACCCCAGCTTTGCCCTCCCACCCCATGTCATCAAGTCCATTCTCTATGTCTACCTCTTTGTCCCTGTCCTACAACTAAGTTCGTCAGTACCATTTTTTTTTTTTTTAGATTCTATATATATGCATTACCATACAGTATTTGTTTTTCTTTTTCTGACTGACTTCACTCTGTATGACAGACTCTAGGTCCATCCACCTCACTACAAATAACTCAATTTCATTTCTTTTTATGGCCGAATAATATTCCTTTGTATATATGTGCCACATCTTCTTCATCCATTCATCTGTTGATGGACATCTATGTTGGCTCCATGTCTTAGCCATTGTAAATAGTGCTGCAATGAACATTGTGGTGCATGTCTCCTTTTGAATTATGGTTTACTCAGGGTATATACCCAGCAGTGAGATTGCTGGTCATATGGTAGTTCTATTTTTACTTTTTTAAGGAACCCCCATACTGTTTACCATAGTGGTTGTATCAATTTACATTCCCACCAACAGTGTAGGAGGGTTCCCTTTTCACCACACTCATTCCAACACTTATTCTTTCTAGCTTTTTTGATAATGGCCATTCTGACTGGTGTGAGATGATACCTCATTGTAGTTTTGATTTGCATTTCTCTAATAATTAGTGATTAGTATCTTTTCATGTGCCTCATGGATATCTGTATGTCTTCCTTGGTGAAATGTCTATGTAAGTCTTCTGCCCACTTTTTAACTGGATTGTTTGGTTTTTTGATATTGAGCTCCATGAGCTGTTTGTATATTTTGGAGATTAATCCTTTGTCAGTTGTCTCATTTGCAAATATTTTCTCCCATTCTGAGGTTTGTCTTTTTGTCTTGTTTATGATTTCCTTTGCTGTGCAAAAGCTTTTAAGTTTAATGAAGTTCCATTTGTTTATTTTTGTTTTTATTTCCGTTACTCTAGGAGGTGGGTCAAAAAAGATCTTGCTGTGGTTTATGTCAAAGAGTGTTTTTCCTGTTTTCCTCTAAAAGTTTTATAGTGTCCAGTCTTACATTTAAGTCTTACATCCATTTGGAGTTTATTTTTGTGTCTGGTGTTAGGTAGTGTTCTAATTTCATTCTTTTACATGTAGCTGTCCAGTTTTCCCAGCACCACTTATTGAAGAGGCTGTCTTTTCTCCATTGTATGTTCTTGCCTCCTTTGTCATAAATTAGGTGTCCGTATGTGCGTGGGCTTATCTCTGGGCAGTCTATTCTGTACCATTGATCTATATTTATGTTTTTGGGCCAGTACCATATTGTCTTGATTACTGTAGCTTTGTGGTATAGTTTGAAGTCAGAGAGCCTGATTCCTCCAGCTCCGTTTTTCTTTGTCAAGATGGCTTTGGCAATTTGAGGTCTTTTCTGTTTCCATATGAATTGTAAGATTTTTTGTTCTAATTCTGTGAAGAATGCCATCAGTAGTTTGATAGGGATTGCACTGAATCTGTAGATTGCTTTGGGTAGTATAGTCATTTTCACAATATTGATTCCTCCAATCCAAGAACATGGTATATTTCTCCATCTGTTTATGTCATCTTTGATTTCTTTCATCAATGTTTTATAGTTTTCTGAGTACAAGTCTTTTGCCTCCTTAGGCAGGTTTATTCTTAGGTATTTTATTCTTTCTGTTGCAATGGTAAATGGGAGTGTTTCCCTAATTTCTCTTTCTGATTTTTCATTGTTGGTGTGTAGGAATGGCAGAGATTTCTGTGCATTAATTTTGTATCCTGCAACCTTACCAAATTCATTGATTAGTTCTAGTAGTTTTCTGGGGGCATCTTTAGGATTTTCTCTGTATAGTATCATGTCGTCAGCAAATAGTGACAGTTTTACTTCCTCTTTTCCAATTTGTATTCCTTTTATTTCTTTTTCTTCTCTGATTGCCATGGCTAGGACTTCCAAAACTATGTTGAATAATAGTGGTGAGAGTAGATATCTTTGGCTTGTTCCTGATCCTAGTGGAAATACTTTCAATTTTTCACCATTGAGTATGATGCTTGCTGTGGGTTTGCCATATATGGCCTTTATTATGTTGAGGTAGGTTCCCTCTATGCTCATTTTCTAGAGAGTTTTTATCATAAATGGTATTGAATTTTGTCAAAAGATTTTCTGCATCTATTGAGATGATCATATGGTTTTTATTCCTTAATTTGTTAATGTGGTGTATCACATTGATTGACTTGTGTCTATTGAAGAATCCTTGCATCCTTGGGATAAATTCCACTTGATCATGGTGTATGATCCTTTTAATGTGCTGTTGGATTCTGTTTGCTAGTATTTTGTTGAGGATTTTTGCATCTATGTTCATCAGTGATATTGGTCTATAATTTTCTTTTTTGTGATATCTTCTTCTGGTTTTGGTGTCAGGGTGATGGTGGCTTCATTGAATGGATTTGGGAGTGTTTCTCCCTCTGCAATTTTTTGGAAGAGTTTGAGAAGTGTCACTGTTAGCTCTTCTCTGAATGTTTGATAGAATTTGCCTGTGAAGCCATCTGGTCCTGGACTTTTGTTTGTTGGAAGATTTCTAATTATGGTTTCAATTTCATTACTTTTTATTGGTCTGTTTATATTTTCTAATTCTTCCTGGTTCAATCTTGGAAAATTGTACCTTTCCAAGAACTTGTCCATTTCTCCATGGTTGTCTATTTTATTGGCATATAGTTCTTTATAGTAGTCTCTTATAATCCTTTGATTTCTACAGTGTCAGTAGTGATTTCCTATTTTTCATTTCTAATTTTATTGATTTGTATCCTCTCCCTTTTTTTCTTAATGAGTCTGGCTAAGGGTCTATCAATTTTGTTTTTCTTCTCAAAGAACGCACTTTTAGTTTTATTGATCTTTGCTATTGTTTTCTTTGTTTCTATTTCATTTATTTTTGCTCTGATCTCTATTCTTCCCTTCTGTTGACTTTGGATTTTCTTTGTTCTTCTCTCCCTAGTTGTTTTAAGTGTAGGGTTACATTTTTTATTTGTGATTTTTCTTGTTTCTTGAGGTGAGATTGAATTGCTATAAACTTCCCTCATAGAACTGCTTTTGCTGCATCCCATAAGTTTTGGGTCATCATGTTTTCATTGTCATTTGTTTCTATGTATTTTTTAAATTTCTTCTTTGATTTCTTCAGCGATCTCTTGGTTATTTAGTAGTGCACTATTTAGCCTCCAGGTATTTGCTTTTTTTACAGTTTTTTCCTGCAATTGATTTCCAATCTCATAAAGTTGTAGTCAGAAAAGATGCTTGATATGATTTCAATTTTCTTAAATTTTCTGAGGCTTGAGTTTTGACCCAAGATGTGATCCATCTTGGAGAATGTTCCACGTGCACTTGAGAAGAAAGTGTATTCTGACACTTTTGGGTGGAATGTTCTATAAATATCTATTAGTTCTATCTGGTCTATTGTGTCATTTAAAGCTTGTGTTTCCTTATTTATTTTCTGTTTGGATGATCTGTCCATTGGTGTAAGTGGGGTGTTAATGTCCCCTACTATTATTGTGTTACTGTCGATTTCTTCTTTCATGGTTGTTAGCATTTGCCTTATGTATTGGGGTGCTCCTATGTTGGGTGCATAAATATTTATAGTTGTTATATCTTCTTGGATTGATCCTTTGATCATTATGTAGTGTCCCTCCTTATCTCTTGTAACAGTCTTTATTTTAAAGTCTATTTTATCTGATATGAGTGTTGCTATTCCAGGTTTCTTTTAATTTCCATTTGCATGGAATATCTTTTTCCATCCCTTCACTTTCAGTCTGTATGTGTCCCTAGGTCTGCAGTGGGTCTCTTGTAGACAGCATATATATGAGTTTTGTTTTTGTATCCCTTCAGCCAGTCTGTGTCTTTTGGTTGGGGCATTTAATCCATTTACATTTAAGGTTATTATCAGTATGTATGTTACTATTACAATTTTCTTAATTGTTTGGGGTTTGTTTTTGTGGGTATTTTCCTTCTCTTGTGTTTCTTGCTTAGAGAAGTTTCTTTATCATTTGTTGTAAAGCTGGTTTGATGGTGCTGAATTCTCTTAGTTTTTGTTTGTCTGAAAAACTTTTGACTTCTCTATTGAATCTGAAGGAGACCCTTGCTGGGTAGAGTAATCTTGGTTGTAGATTTTTCTCTTTCATCACTTTAAGTATATCTTGCCACTCCCTTCTGGCCTGCAGAGTTTCCACTGAAAAATCAGCTGTTATCCTTATGGGGATTCCTTTGTACATTAATTTTTGTTTTTCCCTTGCCACTTTTAATATTTTTTCTTGGAATTTAATTTTTGCTAGTTTGATTAATGTGTGTCTTGCTGTGTTTTTCCTAGGGTTTATCCTTTATGTAACTCTGTGTGCTTCCTGGACTTGGGTGACTATTTCCTTTCCCATGTTAAGGAAGTTTTCCAGTATAATCTCTTCAAATATTTTCTCAGACCCTTTCTTTTTCTCTTCTTCTGGGACCCCTATAATTCAAATGTCAGTGCATTTAGTGTTGTCCCAGAGGTCTCTGAGCTTGTCTTCATTCTTTTTACTTTATTCTGCTCCTTGGCAGTTATTTCCACCATTTTGTCTTCCAGCTCACTTATTTGTTCTTCTGCCTCCATTATTCTGTTATTGATTCCTTCTGTTGTAGTTTTCATTTCAGTTATTGTGTTGTTCACATCTGTTTGTTTGTTCTTTAGTTCTTCTAGATCTTTGTTAAGCATTTCTTGTATTTTCTCAATCCATGCTTCCATTCTATTTCTGAGATTCTGGATTGTCTGTATTATCATTACTTTGAATTATTTTTCAGGTAGACTGCCTATTTCTCTTCATTTACTTGGTCTTATAGGTTTTTACCTTGCTCCTTCATCTGTGACATATTTTTTTGCCATCTAATTTTTTTTTTTTTTAATGAGTGTGATTGTGTTTCTGTCTTACTGGCTATTTGGTCTGAAGCTTCCAGCACTGGAGTTTCTAGGCTGTTGGGTAGAGCTGGGTCTTGGTGCTGAGATGAGGTACTCTGTGAGACCTCTCTCCAATGAATATTCCCTGGAGTTGGAGGTTCTCTGTTAGTCCAGTGGTTCAGACTCGGAGCTCCCACCACAGGAGCTTCTCCCCAACCACACAGTCATAAATCAAGATCCTGCAAGCTGTGTGGTGTGGCAAAAAAAAAAAAAAAAAGAGCAAGAGAAATAACAAAGTAAAAAATAAAATTACAATTGGAAACAATAGATATGTTTGAAAAACTTTAAAATAAAAATATAGATGAATCAATAACTGGAAGTTACATCAGTACCACAATAAAAAAAAAGAGGAGGAGGGAATGGAAAAACAAAAACCAGTGGAGGGATAAAGGCCTTGGCTGTGGAGAGTGTGGCCTAAGCAAGGGTGAGGTTTGGGTATTGGGCGGGGCCAATGCTCAAGACCCACAGGGCTGGAAAAGGCCCTGGGAGATGTGGGGGGTGGGGCTTAGGTTCAAGGAACAAAAGGGGCCCAGGCATGCTACCCAGCCCAGTCTCAGGGAGAGGGAACCTGACCTGGGGGGCTAGCAGTCTTCCTGGGCTCGAGAGGGCAGGACAAATGCCCTCCTCTCCTCTCCTGCACCTCTGATCTGTGGTCTGGGAGGGCTCCTCCCGCCTGCCTGTCCTGATCTCCCCAGCCTCCCTCCTATGCCCCCAGGACCAATGCAGCTGGTGGGGGGAGGGTGAGGGAAGGGGGGTTTTGAGGACAAGGGACTGGGCAGGGAGCTCAGCAGGCTCCCCATGCCTGAGTGGGCCAGGCAATTGCCCTCTTCTTCTCCTGCAGGGCCTCTCTCACCTGCCTCTCCGGATCTCCCCAGCCTCCCTCCTAAGCCCCCAGGACCCAAGAGGCCTGAATGGGGCTTTGGATGGGGGTGGGGGAAGCGGCTTCAGAACTCAGCAGGCTTCACTGCCCGAATGGACCAGGTGATCGCCCTCAGCTCCTCTCTCGCTCTTCCCAGAGAGTCCATCCCACCTGCTTCTCCTGATCTCCCTGGCCTCAGGGAGGCTGATCTTGTCTGGCCTCTATTTCTCCTCCACCTACGGTCCCCCCTATGTCCTACCGGTTCATTTTGGAATTCCTCCCATCTCCCTGGGGGTCAGAGTCCCTGACCGTGACCGGCAGACTAGTTGTGATGAGACACTAGTTGTGAGGAGACACTAACTCTGCATCTTCCCACACCACCACCTTGACTCCTCACCTCATCATCATTTTTTTTTCCTCTTGCACACATTTTATTTTATTTTTAATTTTTGAATTTTCTTTTATTTATTTTTTTATATAGCAGGTTCTTATTAGTCATCAATTTTATACACATCAGTGTATACATCTCAATCCCAATCACCCAATTCATCACACACACCCCACCCTCCATCACTTTCTGCCTTGGTGCCCATACATTTGTTCTCTACATCTGTGTCTCAATTTCTGCCCTGCAAACCAGTTCATCTGTACAATTTTTCTAAGTTCCACATATATGCGTTAATATACGATATTTGTTTTTCTCTTTCTAACTTACTTCACTCTGTATGACAGTCTCTAGATCCATCCACGTCTCAACAAATGACCAAATTTCGTTCCTTTTTATCGCTGAGTAATATTCCATTCTATATATTTACAACATCTTCTTTATCCATTCATCTGTCAATGGGCATTTAGGTTGCTTTCATGACCTGGCTATTGTAAATAGTGCTGCAATGAACATTGGGGTGTATGTGTCTTTTTGAACTATAGTTTTCTCTGGGTGCTGGGTCATATGGTAATTCTATTTTAGTTTTTTAAGGAACCTCCATACTGTTCTCCATAGTGGATGTATCAATTTACATTCCCACCAACAGTGCAAGAGGGTTCCCTTTGCTCCACACCCTCTCCAGCATTTGTTGTTTGTAGGTTTTCCGATGATGCCTTTTCTAACCGGTGTGAGGTGATACCTCATTGTAATTTTGATTTGCATTTCTCTAATAATTAGTGATGTTGAGCAGCTTTTCATGTGCTTCTTGGCCATCTGTATGTCTTCCTTGGAGAAGATGTCTATTTAGGTCTTCTGCCCATTTTTGGATTAGGTTGTTTGTTTTTTAATATTGAGCTGCATGTGCTGTTTATATATTTTGGATATTAATCCTTTGTCCATTGATTCGTTTGCAAATATTATCGCCCATTCTGAGGGTTGTCTTTTGGTCTTGTTTATGTTTTCCTTTGCTGTGCAAAAGCTTTTAAGTTTCATTAGGTCTCATTTGTTTATTTTTGGTTTTATTTCCATTACTCTGGGAGGTGGATCAAAAAATATCTTGCTGTGATTTATGTCAAAGAGTGTTCTTCCTATGCTTTCCTCTAAGAGTTTTATAGTGTCTGGCCTTACATTTAGGGCTTTAATCCATTTCAAGTTTATTTTTGTGTATGGTGTTAAGGAGTATTCTAACTTCATTCTTTTACATCTAGCTGTCCAGTTTTCCCAGCACCACTTATTGAAGAGACTGTCTTTTCTCCATTGTATATCCTTGCCTCCTTTGTAATAGATTAGTTGACTTTGGTGCATGGGTTTATCTCTGGGCTTTCAATCCTGTTCCATTGATCTATATTCTGTTTTTGTGCCAGTACCATATTGTCTTGATTAATGTAGCTTTGTACTATAGTCTGAAGTCAGGGAGTCTGATTCCTTTAGCTCTGTTTTTTTTCCCTCAAGACTGCATTGGCTATTTGGGGTCTTTTTTTCTCCATACAAATTTTAAATTTTCTGTTCAATTTTCTGTAAAAAATGCCTTTGGTAATTTGATAGGGATTGCATTGAATCTGTAGATTGCTTTGAGTAGTATAGTCATTTTCACAATATTCATTCTTCCAAACCACGAATATCGTATATCTCTCCATCTGCTGGTATCAACTTTAAATTCTTTAGGCAGTGTCTTATAGTTTTCTGCATACAGGTATTTTGTCTCCCTAGGTGGTTTATTCCTACGTATTTTATTCTTTTGTTGCAATGGTAAATGGGAGTGTTTCCTTAATTTCTCTTTCACATTTTTCATCATTAGTATATAGGAATGCAAGAGATTTCTGTGCATTAATTTTGTATCCTGCAACTACCAAATTCATTGATTAGATCTAGTAGTTTTCTGTGGCATCTTTAGGATTCTCTATGTATACTACCATGTCATCTGCAAACAGTGACACTTTACTTTTTCTTTTCCAATTTGTATTCCTTTCATTTCTTTTTCTTCTCTGATTGCCATGGCTAGGACTTCCAAAACTATGTTGAATAATAGTGGTGAGAGTAGACATCCTTGTCTTGTTCCTAATCTTAGAGGAAATGCTTTCAATTTTTCACCATCGAGTATGATGCTCGCTGTGGGTTTGCCATATATGGCTTTTATTATGTTGAGGTAGGTTTCCTCTATGCCCACTTTCTAGAGAGTTTTTATCATAAATGTTGCTGAACTTTGTCAAAAGCTTTTTATGCATCTACTGAGATGATTATATGGTTTTTATTCTTCAATTGGTTAATATGCATATCACATTGATTGATTTGCGTATATTGAAGAATCCTTGCATCCCTGGGATAAATCGCACTTGACCATGGTGTATGATCCTTTTAATATGTGGTTGGATTCTGTTTGCAAGTATTTTGTTGAGGATTTATGCATCTATATTCATAAGTGACATTGGTCTGTAATTTTCTTTTTTTATAGTATCTTTGTCTGGTTTTGGTATCAGGGTGATAGCGGCCTCATAGAATAAGTTTGAGAGTGTTCCTTCCTCTGGAATTTTTTGGAAGAGTTTGAGGAGGATGGGTGTTAGCTCTTCTCTAAGTGTTTGACAGAATTCACCTTTGCAGCCATCTGGTCCTGGACTTTTGTTGGTTGGAAGATTTTTAATCATAGTTTCAATTTCATTACTTGTGATTGATCTGTTCATACTTTCTATTTCTTCCTGGTTCAGTCTTGGAAGGTTATACCTTTCTAGAATTTGTCCATTTCTTCCTGGTTGTCCATTTTATTGGCGTAGAGTTGCTTGTAGTAGTCTCTTAGAATGCTCTGTATTTCTGCAGTGTCTGTTGTAACTTCTCCTTTTTCATTTCCAGTTTTATTGATTTGAATCCTCTCTCTCTTTTTCTTGGTGAGTCTGGCTAAAGGTTTATCAATTTTGTTTATCTTGTCAAAGAACAAGCTTTTAGTTTTGTTGATTTTTGTTTTTGTTTTCTTTGTTTCTATTTCATTTATTTCTGCTCTGATCTTTATGATTTCTTTCCGTCTGCTAACTTTGCACTTTGTTTATTCTTCTTTCTCTAGTTCCTTTGGGTGTAACGTTAGATTGTTTATTTGAGATTTTTCTTGTTTCTTGAGACAGGCTTGTATAGCTATAACTTCCCTTTTAGAACTGCTTTTGCTGCATCCCTAACATTTTGGATCATCGTGTTTCCATTGTCATTTGTGTCTAGGTATTTTTCAATTTCCTCTTTGATTTCTTCAGTGATCTTTTGGTTATTTAGTAACGTATTGTTTAGCCTCCATGTGTTTGTGTTTTTTACATTTTTTTCCCTGTCATTGATTTCTAATCTCATAGCATTGTGGTCATAAAAGATGCTTGATATGATTTCAATTTTCTTAAATTTACTAAGGCTTGATTTATGACCCAAGATGTGGTCTATCCTGGAGAATGTTCCGTACGTACTTGAGAAGAAAGTGTAACCTGCTGTTTTTGGATTGAATGTCCTATAAATATGAATTAAATCCACCTGGTTTATTGTGTCATTTAAAACTTGTGTTTCCTTATGAATTTTCCATTTGGATGATCTGTCCATTGGTGTAAGTGAGGTGTTAAAGCCCCCAACTGTTATTGTGTTACTGTCAATTTCCTCTTTTATATCTGTTAGCAGTTGCCTTATTTATTGAGGTGCTCCTATGTTGCGTGCATATATATTTATAATTTTTATATCTTCTTCTTGGATTGATCCCTTGATCATTATGTAGTGTCCTTCCTTGTCCCTTGTAATATTCTTTATTTTAAAGTCTATTTTATCTGAGTATTGTTACTACAGCTTTCTTTTGACTTCCATTTGCAGGGAATATATTTTTCCATCCCCTCACTTTCAGTCTGTATGTGTCCCTAAGTCTGAAGTGGGTCTCTTGTAGATAGCATATATATGGGTCTTGTTTTTGTATCCATTCAGCAAGCTTGTGTCTTTTGGATGGAGCATTTAACCCTTTCACGTTTAAGGTAATTATCAATATGTATGTTCCTATTACCATTTTCTTAATTGTTTTCGGTTTGTTTTTGTAGGTCCTTTTCTTCTGTTGTGTTTCCCACTTAGAGAAGTTCCTTTAGCATTTGTTGTAGAGCTGGTTTGATGGTGCTGAATTGTCTTAGCTTTTCTTGTCTGTAAAGTTTTTGATTTCTCCACTGAATCTGAATGAGATCCTTGCCAGGTAGAGTAATCGTGTTTGTAAGTTCTTCCCTTTCATCACTTTACGTATGTCATGCCACTCCCTTCTGACTTGAAGAGTTTCTGCAGAGAAATCAGCTGCTAACCGTATGGGAATTCCCTTGTATGTTATTTGTCGTTTTTCCCTTCCTGCTTTCAATAATTTTTCTTTGTCTTTAAGTTTTGCCAATTTGATTATTATGTGTCTTGGCGTGTTTCTCCTTGAGTTTATCCTGCATGGGACTCTCTGCACTTCCCAGACTTGGATGGCTCTTTTCTTTCCCATGTTAGGGAAATTTTAAACTATAATCTCTTCAAATATTTTCTTGGGAGCTTTCTCTCTCTATTCTCTTTCTGGGACCCTTATAATGCTAATGTTGTTGCGTTTAACGTTGTCCCAGAGGTCTCTTAGGCTGTCTTCATTTCTTTTCATTCTTTTTTCTTTATTTTGTTCCACAGCAGTGAATTCCACCATTCTGTCTTCCAGGTCACTTATCCATTCTTCTGCCTCAGTTATTCTTCTATTGATTCTTTCTAGTGTATTTTTCATTTCAGTTATTGTATTGTTCATTTCTGTTTGTTTGCTCTTTATTCTTCTAGATCTTTGTTTAACATTTCTTGCATCTTCTCCATCTTTGCCTCCATTCTTTTTCTGAGGTCCTGGATCATCTTCACTATCATTATTCAGAATTCTTTTTCTGGAAGATTGCTTATCTCCACTTCATTTAGTTGTTTTTATGGGGTTTTATCTTGTTCCTTCATCTGGTACATAGCCCTCTGCCTTTACATCTTGTCTATCTTTCTTTGAATGTGGTTTTTGTTCCACAGGCTGCAGGATTGTAGTTCTTCTTGCTTCTGCTGTCTGCCCTCTGTTGGATGAGGCTATCTAAGAGTCTTGTGTATGTTTCCTGATAGGAAGGACTGGTGGTGGGTAGAGCTGGCTGTTTCTCTGTTGGGCAGAGTTTAGTAAAACCTTAATCCACTTGACTACTCATGGGTGGGGCTGGTTTCCCTCCCTGTTGTTTGTTTGGCTCGAGGCAACCCAATACTGGAGCCTACCCAGGCTCTTTTGTGGGGTTAATGGCAGACTCTGTGAGGGCTTATGCCAAGGAGTACTTCCAAGACTTCTGCTGCTATTGTCCTTGCACTCATGGTGAGACAGAGCCACCCCCACCTCTGCAGGAGACCCTCCAACACTAGCAGGTAGTTCTGGTTCAGTCTCCCCTGGGGTCACTGCTCCTTTCCCTGGGTTCCAATGCACACACTACTTTATGTGTGTCCTCCAAGAGTAGAGTTTCTGTTTCCCCCAGGTCCTGTCGAAGACCTGCAGTCAAATCCCACTAGCCCTCAAAGTCTGATTCTCTAGGAATTCCTCCTCTCATTTCTGGAACCCCAGGTTGGGAAGCTGGACATGGGGCTCAGAACCTTCACTCCAGTGGGTGCACTTCTGTAGTATAAGTGTTCTCCACTTTGTGAGTCACCCACCCAGCAGTTATGGGATTTGCTTTTATTGTGATTGCGCCCCTCCTACCATCTCATTGTGTCTTTTTCTTTGTCTTTGGATGTGGGGTATCTTTTTCGGTGAGTTCCAGTGTCTTCCTGTTGATGATTGTTCAGCAGTTAGTTGTGATTCTGGTGTTCTCGCAAGAGGGAGTGAGAGCATGTCCTTCTACTCTGCCATCTTGAACCACCCGCCATCTATTTTTAATTGACAGAAGCACAATTACCAGGAACTGAGACCTTGCAAGAAGCCCACTACCCTTGACTGATGATCACTATTTCTTGGGCTTCTTGGGCTTCTCCACAAGTCTCTTTAAATTCCAATTAAGTAGCAGCAAAGTGTGAACCTAGCAAACAGGGTGTAAAATAATTGTCCTTCATCCTTGGAAGTCAATACAAAACTTTCCTTGGTGAGTTTGAATAAAAAGCAAACCCTTGGCAAAAGAATACTCTGACAAGATTGCATCCCTGCAGCTCTGAAGAACTAAGCCAATAGTGTATTGTTTAGAAAGAAAGAGCTTATACTTCATAAAACTCTCCTTCCTTCCCTCACCTAGATTATTTCTTTTCTGTATTGTGTGCTGTTTTATTGAAGGGCTTGGGCAATTCAGGGTGAACACTTTAAACTTCTCCTTTTGAAGACTTGAATTGAAAATATTTTTAGTTGGGCTAGTTAAGTATACCTTGACAACTGTGCACAATGCTTGTCTTAGTTTGATGTACATTTTGAATAAAATAAGAAAAATTTTGATAGATACTAAAATGAAGCTTCTCTTCCAAAGTCAAATATTACTTTTGATTCCACTTTTTATTTCATTTATTAATGTTTCATGCCTTTTCTGTTGCTGTCTAAATATTCTCAAAAGAGGTTAAATCTTCTTTATTTACTTTAAAACACCTTTCCATAGGATTTCAAGAATTTATATAACTGTACGTTATGCAGATCTTTTCTTTTGTTCTCTTTCCAGTACATAAACTTATTTTTAATTCTATAGATTTCAGAAGAATGCACATGGTATTATTTATTCAGAATTCTATTGCCTTTTACATTCTTTTGTACCAAGCAGGAGAAAGTCCTGTACATTAGCCCAGGCAACAATATGTAGACAACCATGTTGCATTGACAGCAAGATGAGGCAACCAGCATTTATAAAAGTGTGAAATATTGCTATTGGTTTTCTCTTCCATAGAATCATTGACTCCATTAGCTTTTCTCAATTCTAAGCACTGTGAATAAAATATACTCTTCAATGTGGAAAAATACCACTGTAAACAAAAGAAACATGAGTGAGGCACCATGACAATTAACTTGAAGACGGATCCTTCCTTGAGTTTCTGACACCAAAATAGACTTGATGAACTTGATCAACATATAAGTACATAAACTACTGTAGTGCAATTATACTTCTGGAGAATAGCAGCAAACTTATTACACAGAATTATGACACACCTGAGGGTAGGACGGTGAGCTCTATCTCATGATCCTGGTTCAGGCTGGCAGGAGGAACGTTCTCAGCAAACATTTGTTACATAGATGTTGAATAATCTGAATTTCAACATTATTATTTACAAATTTTATTTCTTTATTTTTGATTATTATGTAAAATTCATGACCACTTATATATTTGACTATACAATAAACCTAAGGTGTTCTCAATTTCAAATCATTATGATGCAAGTTTCTTTTGACTGATTAAAAGAAAGAGAGAGAGAGAAACTTGAAACAGTAATATAACTATTGTAGATTCAGAGAGGTTTAAATAACTTGACCAAAGTCATTTAAGTTGCAAATGTCAAAACTGGAATTTCAAATTCAGCCTTGACTTCAAATGCCTGTGTTCCTTCAAATTTGTCACATAAGCTCCACTTAACAAAGCATATATTTAAATTACATATGAATTCCCCTGTTATTTTACCAGCCTTCAAAAATTACACAACTGTAAGGAGGAAAAAAATTTCTCTTTATTTGTTTCAGTTTTTGTGTATTGTTTCAGGATTTTAAAAGTTAAATTCAGGGCATGATTAGAGTAAGTTTTGGTTTTCCAATAAATGTTAAGTGATGATAAAGATCAATAAAAATCCTTCCATCACAGTTTTAAAATCTGTGGTTCCTGCAAATGTTGAACCAGTACTAATTAGGCCAGCATTCAGAAAAACAAAAATACATTTTGGCCAATAGCTCCTTGGGTATATATCAGATGTTTTCAATTTAATTTTGTTATGTTTAACCAAGTTCTTTAATTTATTTATCAATTCCACTGCATTGATACTATATTATGGGCCTTTCAGTATTCACACCCTGAATTTCTATTTTAGGCCTCACTGGTTTTGTTTTTCCAAGAATTTCAATGCAGTGTTTAGCATAGAAAATATACACTGTGAACCTATTTTTATTCATGCCATTGGTGCAAAATCAAATCAAATAGGTAAGCAGAGGAACTATGTATCAGAAATAATATCTTCATATCAAAATCAATGGACAGAAAGTCAGTATATTATTTCCTTACTTACTGTTAGTTTACCATACATAACACATTTACAAAATTGATCAAAATGGAATGCATGTTATAAAACACAAAAATTATACTGGCCTATTCGATTTCTTTTGAGTTTATAAAAAAATTAAAGTGTCCACTTTGTTTCTACTGCTAAACCTTGATTTTTTTTTCAATTCGTTACCTAATCCATTTAAACCGAAGTGAGAAAATTTCTAACATTATGTATGAGTCCTAAATATAAGTAAACAATTAAATGAACTCTATCAGTTAGTATTTCCTGTTCGAATGTCTTTTGGATCCACGATCACTTTGGATACACTTAGCAGACTTTCATCCAATGTGTCATTAACATTCGTTTAAGAATTCAATGTATGAATGAGTTTATCTTCTTCAAATAAAAGGTCAGCTAATTAGGTTATTAGGTGAGTGTATCTCCTATAATTACTTTGGTCTTACAACCACTGAATCCTTAAGAGTAATCTAAAAGTAAAAAATTTCTATCATTTATTAAGCTCTTTATACAGGAGCTAAAATGTAATGTTGTTTATTAAAGGAATAAATAAGACACAACCATATTTCAACCAAGCTTACCTTGAACTGGTCCATTTTGCATGATTTCTTTCATTATCTCAGTTTCCTGGAAGGAAAAAAATCAGTGAGCATCATTTCTGTTATCAGAGCACACTAAACCTATTGTTTGGTGTGTAATGTTAGGTACTGTACAATTAGTTTAGGAATTATGCAACCCAGTGTGCCTTGACCACTTGCAATTTACTCTTAATCATCTTTTGAAATACATGTGAACTGCCACATTGATGAAGTTGCTAAAGACAAGACACACACACGTTTCAATGACTCTTACCACTAACAATAATTTTGGAATGAAGAAAAATACAAAGATGTTTATGGTCACAAAGGAAAACTAATTCAGTTAAAGCTCTGTTTATCAGTAGAGATTAGTGCCATCTCCATTCTTAGGATCACAAAAGTGATCCCAGAAGATAGTGAGGTTCCTCAATTTTAGCATACAAATATTTCTCTGTTGTCCCCTGTGTAATGCAACGCTTAGGAAAGAGGCAGGTCATTCATTCATTTATTCATATAAATGTGAGCACATTGATCAGAGTAAAGACAAGAAACTAGGACAGAAAAAAATATTGACCTTGCCTCTGTCCTGAAGACATTTGCATTTTGGTGGAATAGACAGGCACTAACAAAACTAATTGCATTATGAGATACTAAGTTTTATTACAGAGACAAACACAAAGTGCCATGGATGCAAACAAGAAAGGGACATTGGTTCTGCCTAGGAGTCAAGAAAAAACTTCTCAAAGAAGATGAAATTTTGACCTACTTCCTTGACATGGAAGTAGGTGGGATAACCATTTGGGTGAGAGGAATCATCACCTGGCTAAGTAGAGAAGCATGGTCATGGTGCACCTGGGGAGCAGACAGCAGGTCAACTTACCAGGAGCATTATGGGCAGGTGGGGGGTGGGTTAGAACCTGGTGGGAAATTAATCTGTGAAAGCAGTAGGTCAGAACCAAATCATGAAGCCCTGTATGTCATGGTAAGAATGTCAAATTGTATTCTATAGGTATCTGGAAGCGATTGAAGTTTCAACTATTCTGAAAATGAGAATGTCTTGCTGACACTGATACAGTGGAGTACAATTTTCCTAGGCTTTTAACATGACAAACTGGAATCCAAGAGAATCTTTTTTCCATTATGACTGTGTCCGTTTCAATTATTCTGTGGAGTAAGGCAAAGGATTGATAAAATGAGCTACTATCACAAAAAAGTCAGTGAAAAAGGTTTTGCTGTAGCTTTTACCTGTCAAGTATTTATATATATATATGTATATATATATATACATATATATACATAAAATTATAAAACTTTATTTCCATGGGCATTTTTGAATTTAAGGCAATCATTTGGACTGCTAATACTACAAAGATCAAAAATTATACCCAAATTGGAGGTCTTTAATAGACATCTTAAGAATATCAAAAATTATACCTGAAAGCATAGCATTATTTTAGAATATACTAGTTTTTAAATAGTTTTAATAACAGTAGTATATATTTTTGAGAAAGTTAACTCTTTCTAATTCTTGCGATTCAGACTTACATTGGAAGAGACCCTGTATGGAGGAGAACATTGGTAGATCCTATTGGATTTCTCGATGCTGTTGGGACAGGGCTTGGTGGCATGTCGCTTTCCCCGCCCATCAGACCTACTTGTCATGGCGCAGCCATTATTGGTAGCATTTTGATCCTTGAAAAGTGGATAGCATGCATGGGATACCAGTCTATGAGGAATAAGCAAAGATGTCAAAGTAATACTTAGGAAAATGCCATAGTTACCTATCTATATGCAATTTTACTGAATAAAACATTTGTAAATTATTCTGGCTATGTACATGCAAGTTTAATGACATTGAACATAGTCGTTCAATCATATTAACTGTTCCCCACCCCATTCCTATTTCTTCATTATAATTTTTTTTCATGGAAAGGCATTTTATTTTAAATATAGCAGTGTGTACATGTCAATCCCAAACTCCCAATCTATCCCTCCCCTGTACCCCTTTCCCCCAGTAACCATAAATTCCTTCTCTAAATCTGTGAGTCTATTTCTGTTTTATAAATAAGTTCATTTATATCATTTTTTTAATATTTTAAAATCTTGCTCAAATCCATTATAATAAATAAATTTATCTACTGAATAGAATTTTCCAAAGATGAAAACTGTTCATCAATTAAATCTGTGGTAATATTAATAGGGGAAGGACTCCTTAAGTCTGCATCTATAATGATAATGTAGAGGAGCCAAATTTAATGTGAAAGAGAATGAACTTTATCATACTCAGATGTAATATTCTGATAAATTATGTAAGTTTTAGAATGAAGGGTTTTTTTTTACATTTTTATTAAGTTATAGATACCTTCTCATAAGACTTCAATTATTATGTGTCTGTAGTTCATGATACTTTAGAAGGAATTGTATATACTAACATAGTATTAAAGTTAATAAGGTAGAAAGTTATCAGATATATACATTATACAAACAATAAAATAATTTTAATTTCTTATTTTGAAATTGAACATTGAAAAGTACAAATTATTTGGATCCAAATCTAACATAATTTATTGAATATAGAAGCAGGTAGTAAGGAAAATAAAACAATGGAATTGATTTTATGGATAGTCAATGTTGAGCTGGCCATGGAATTATCTGGTAGAATTGTCTCAAGAAAATTCAATAGTGTTCAAAAAAGTAAGAGAATCTGAGCAAAGGAGCATGATGAAAACAAAGCCATTTCCTAAAAAGGTCTCAACTTGGGGACAATGAGGACTATGGATTGAAGTGTGTCAGCCCAAATTCATATGTTGAAACCCTAACTGCCATGTGATGGTATCAGGAGATGGGGGTCTTTGGGAGAAAATTAGCTTTAAATGAAGTCATAAGGGTGGGGCCCTCATGCTGGGATCAGTGCCCTTATAACAGGAAAAGACACTAGCGCTCTCCCTCTGCCAGATGAGGACATGACGAGAAGACAAGCCAGGAGGAGTGTTCTCACCAGGAACTGAACTGACTAACACCCCCGTCTTGAGTTTCTCAGTCTCCAGAACTGTGGGAAACAAGTGCCTGTTGTTCAGGCCACACAGTCTATGACATTTTGTTATGTGAACCTGACCAGACTAATACAATAAGATTTCACTGACTCTCATGTTGTTATATTTTTAAACTCCTAAAAGGCTTTAATTTTTATTATAGTACAAAACAGAGGCCAACCAAGCACTACTACACCAGGAAGGTATTAGCCCAAGTTGTCCATTCTAAGCACCATCTTATTAGGCAAAACATAAGAAAAACATTTTAAAGGACTTTATATAAAATTCCTAACACCCACTCTCTCATAGCACCTAACTTCTCTGTAGCAGACCCAGATCACTCAGTGGAGGAGGAAAGAACACAGGGGCAGCACATACATCTACTACTAGTTATCAGCTGCAGTTTCCTTAGACAGATATCTCAGCTTTTAAGTAGATTAGTTCTTATAGGTGACAGAGGATGCTGTGTGAGTATCAGACTACATGAGCATAAAGAAATGCAACCTGCCTCTTCTCATCAGATGGGATGGATAGTGACAATGATGTTCATGAGTTGTAGCAACTATACAGGACGTTTTTATGTTATTCCTCTGATTCTTAACCTAATTTTTACCTGGAATTATTTATTCATCTACTTGGGGAACTAAAGTTCTCAAGAGAGGTATCAGCAATGTCAACTACTCTTCTCCTTCCGTGGCAACTCAGTAGAACCATTTGGGTCAGAGCCACAAGAAGACAATGCTTACTTGACTCTTCATTAATTTAGCTAGAAATATATACATTCTTCAAACAATTGTTTCCAATAGCTTATAATCTCAATAGATACCAAATATAGTATATACTTAAATATAATCCATGTGTTTATATAGATACAGCATATATATTTGTAAATTTTTTGAGAAACTCTTAATATATATGTTTTCTTATTCTAACCTAAGCCACACTCTTAAGAATCCTAGAGACGTGTGTTGGGCAGCTATTTACCCACGTCTTCTCAGGTACCACCAAGCCCTATCGATGCTTCCACTGTTGCATCCATGGTGGTTCTTGCCACAGCAAGAGATCAAATTCTGAGGGGATAGGTTGGCTGTGTATCGACCTTTGGACTGAATCGCTATGCGGTCAGCTGCTACACCTGTTTCAAAGAGAATATTGATTAATAGTCAAGTGACACATGGTATTGCCAAGAATTTACATAGCGCTTTTTGTTTGAATCTTAAGCTAGTCTTGGAAACTTAACGTAACTAAAAATCAAGGCTAAATGTGATGAATATATCTCTGTATTCCAACAAATTCAACTGTGTCATCATTTCAGTTACAGTTTTTGTCCAGTTTTGGCATTGCTTCATTGTCTTACCAACTTCACAGACTTCTCTAGTTCCTTGTTCCTTTCATGTTCTATATACTTCTGAATTTTTCATTAAGAAATTTGCCAAGTGAAACTCCTTGAGGGCAAGAGCCATATCTTACATTTATATCTCCTGTACCTAAAACATATAATCATGGCTTAAAATATATTTTTGAAGTGAATGTAACTAAACTCAGGAAATCAGAAAAACTGATCATAGAAATATTAATTGGAAATTCATCCATGTTAATCTGATGTATTGGAATAAATTAAATCTTTGGTTTTTAAACTAATCGAGACTAACATGAATCTACATTATAAACTATCAAAAAGCTACATAGCACATTTTTATGCTTACAGTTTTCTTGAACATTATGATCCTAATCTTATCTTAGTAGATGTGGAATTCACCTTGTTATATATATATATATATATATATATATATATACCTTTTGTGATTGAACCCTCTATTTGTTTAAATAATTCCCTAGCATGGTTGTTGTTAATCAGTTTGTTCCTTTCCCCAACACACAGTTGTTGACCACCTACTAGGTGACAGGCACAGGACTAAGCAGTAGAAATTGCAACAATGAACAAAAACCAAAAGAGTCATCATACTGTCCTCATAGAATAATAGACTAGGGAAATGAATCAACCAGTGGCAGAAAACTACTACGTGAGCATTTTGATCATGCTACCATGATAATATGTGTGTTGATATCACAAGAAAATTGGAGTCAGTGATATTCTGGTACAGATTTTTTGTTGTTGTTGGAGACCTGATATAGTCTTGTTCTTAATCTCTTACTTTTGATGAAAGGCAACAAAGTCATAACCTTCCTTCTATCTATGCACTTTTCTCAGAAGTTATTGTTTTCATTCATCAAAATTATCTGTGTACTGAAACCCCTCAAGATGCTAGTTTAGAATTATTCTAAAATAATTCATTTTAAAATAATTCCTTTACATATGTATTTCTGCATATACATGTTTTTTATGTAACTACAGCATATGTACAATTCTGTAGTGTAATTGCTGGCACATTTTAGACACTCAGTGTGTGTTGAATCTATATCCTCCTACTTCCTTCTCAATTCCCATCTATTTTGTGCTAGGTACATTTCATAAGAGCAAATGCCATTATACCACCATCTCTTTTAGTCTCAAGAAAATAATTCCCTGTTTCATAAAAGAAAATAGAAATTCTTTGATGCTTCAACTTTCAGTACAAGCATTCAGAATCAAGTATATTTTTTAAATGTTAGTGTAACTATTCTTGGTTCAGAAAAGACTTTCACAAATAATACCGAAGGATTCAGAAGCCTGGCTTCTGGGATCACTTCCGAGACTTCTCGCCTTTCACTTTGGTCAGGTCACTTCCCCTCTTTGTGCCTCTTTTACAAAACCAAAGGCTTGAAAAAGGGGACCTCTAACATCCCCTCCAGCCCCATGAATCTGTAGATTTCAACTAAAGGATGAGGGTTTAAATTGTGATGATCTTCAATACATTGCTTTTTTACAGACATTTCTGAATCTCAGTGAAGGTTTAATCCAAATTCACTTGAAATACTTGGAAAAGGTCAGAAGATTTAAGAATGACTCAGTTCAACAAATTGCTTTCCACTCTCTCTCTGAAAACTTTCATTGGGCTTTACCTCTGAGACCCACACTATTATTTTCCCTGCTTATTTTATTCTGTCTCCAAGTTTGCTCTGCAGTATGTATTGCCCTCACCATTTCAAACTCCTTCACCTATTAACTTCTGACATCTTGCTTGAATTTTATTTGGCTGCATAACAATATTTTTATATGTGTGTATATTTTAAAATTGTATTTATCCCATTTTATAGTTTTTAGCTTCTTTGAAAGACTTTTCTTATTTTAACTACAACCTCCTGACAATTTTCTAGGTCTTTAAGAGACCCTAGAATATTCTCTTCTTTACTTAACACATTAAAAAAAAAATAGCATCAGCCTGATTTGATGTATTGAATACACAGGATACAAAACTGTGTCATCTGTTAGGTAGAGGGACAAATCCAGACTTAGCCCTGTGCTGAGGCCATCTATGAGGCTGTGACCTGGGCATACCAGAGTACACAGGCCAAATCAGCCTAGTAAATTACTTTCAGTATTTTACCACCAATGTCTTTCCTAAGACATGTTCGGAAATACTGGTCTACCTTAAAGTAAAATTCTTATATAACCCCTAGGAGGTGTAATACATTAAGTACATGAACATAAAATGACAAATGATTTATATGATTAAATCTGTCCCCACCCAACAAGAATAGGGCTCAAAGAGGTCAAGAGAACGTTTATACTGGGGGAGTAGGCATTAGTGTAGAGGTAACAGATGGAGATGCTCCAGAGGTGAGTTCAGCCAAATGTATCTTTTCTAGAACGAACTAGTTCATACTATGAAGTGATGATGTTTAGACAAAGGATCAGCACTCCTCTGTGCCAAGGAGTGCAACACTTCAGAGCTTATGAACTTATTTCATGATGCTTTCAGTACTTAGTCTTTTGAGCACTCTTTTGGAATTATTTTTAAGCCTAGACCACAGTTTTATGAAACTGATCTTTGATAGTAGACAATCAATGTCATATTAGTCTTAATATGTGTTGGCTGTAATACAACCAACACGCTTTTGAGGATAATTTGGAGACCAAATCTTGGGATTAACCTGAATATCGATTTACTGGACCTGTGAAAATATATGAAAGTTGCTGCAACAGAGGTATGTATTCCTCACACAGTGGAAGCAAGAGCAACCCTAACTTGGAAACTACTCTTATTAGAAGATCAATTATATCACTTTAGAGTCAGAATCTACATATTTGCTTTTATCTAAAATGAGATAAAACCCATTTAATCCATTATTATTAGTTCTGAATTCTTACTTTACATCAAATCTACTAGTTTAATAATTAAGTATATTCTTGCAGATCTTATCAAGAAAAAAGAACATAAGAATTATATGTCTGTGTGATATACATATTAGGATTACAGATGGTACTATAGGTAAAGAGGAACTTTATACTCTTATTATTTGGCCTTAACTCTCAAACAACAAATAAATTTTGGTAACTTCTTTGTTGCTCTTTTGATCTACTCTCTATTTAAAATTAGATGCTAAAAATAAACACCAATTTTCAGAGTAAAAACATATTTTTATATCATTTTCAGGCTGCTTTCTCTGGCCAGAGTAAGATTTTAAATTGACCAAATGTTAATATTTAACTGTTCTAAATTAAAAACCCTTTTAATTACTATGCCAAGATCTAAAGTCAAAGGGAGATTTATAAGGAAGTAATTAAAATGATTTTATTACTTGCAGTAGAAAAAGCCCAGGATGCAGCACAATTTTTTTGATCCAATGGGCCATGGGTCCATCCAGGCCATTTGTAAGAAGCAATAAAGAATTCCGGAAGATCAGTTGTTTCAGGTAAAGAAGCCTAAAGAAGAAGTAGAAGCAGAGGTGTCAGTGTTTTTCAAATATATTCCAAAAACCATTATGAGAAAACACCATGCCCTTTTAAAATGTTTGTCACTGTTTTTTATTTTGTACATTCAATTTTCTGAATGGCATCCCTGAAAAGAGTTATTTGTGTAAGATATCTATTTCACTCTATGTTTAAAAATGACAATTCAGTGTGGGGAATCATAATATATATAGTAAAAAATCGTAAGAACAAACATAGAATGTGGTACCATATGGTGCAATAATTTCGGCCATTGTTTCTGTCATCTTGAATCAGAGTTTTGGTCATCCCTGTGGAAGACCACATGATGTTATTTAAATTTGGCCTCATAAACAATGTTTACTTTTATATCCCTCCTACATTGGAGAGTGTGTGCACTTCGGATGTGAAATTAATTTGGAAACAATGCATTTGTGACAAATATGCATTAACTCACTTGGAGCCCCAAGAAACACAAATTTTGTACCAGCTATTGGGAAACAAAACTGGGATAAATTGATGGATAGCTATAAAATCCTTGAAGAATAAAAAGAACTTCAGAAATCATGTAATGTCAAACATACAATGAATGCCAAGATGTCTTCAGAGTCTATTTTAGGTCCTGACGGTTTCAGCTTCTCTCTTTCCAAGAAGGCATATTAAACCTATGGGCCTTGCTCTGTTCATGTCACTCAAAGAAAGTCTAAAGACCTATAACCTGGTTTTTTTCTTTCAAACTCCTAAAGAGTAATAAGTTTCACTTCCATAAATAATCAGTATTCCAACAAAATAAGGATGTGTTTATTAATTTTCTATCACTTATGCATACACATACATTCACACACACACATAATTTTTGAGAGTGCATTAACGTTTTTAAAGTGTTTTATTTTCTCAATAGCTTTATGTGATATAATCAGGGAAAATATTATTTACTCTATTTTACGAATGAGGAAACAAACCTCTAAGAGTTAAATGACATACTAAGTCCTCTCACTTAAATAAGAAATACCCCTGAGATGAGACCCAGATATTAGATTTCTTAACACTGTGTTTCATTTATCATTTAGCCACCTTATCAGAAATAAATGGATACTTTGCAACAGAAGTAAAATGTCTACTGAAAATTTTTATGATTGTTCATTGAACAAGTCAGGCTACTGATCCAATATCTTGCCCTGCAAAATTACTTCTGACAAGTATAAAACAACTTAAGAGAATAAAGGAAAATTTTAAATGTACACTTCTGCTTGAAAAGATATCCATCCAAAATATTTATAAATTCGAATTTCAATGAAAGAGTTCAGTTTTGACTCAAAAAACTATTATCATCTGATAAGAAAGTGATTAAATCCTGAGTTTCATTACTAAAAACACTGCTATTTAGGTGATAGAAGAAAAGTGCCAGATCTTTAAGCAGATCATGGTAGGGTATCTACATGATAACTTAAAGAACAGTATCATAGAAATCTTAGAAATTCAGGTGATTTTAGATTCCTGTGCCATCAGATTGGCCATAGAATTGGAGCAGAATAAATTTACTGCTCTGAGTAGATAGTTCCAGGAACATAGACTAATTCTCCAAAAGAGCCTTTCTACCTGGGACAGAGATACACGTACCCTATACATTACTGATATTTTCCAATTGTATTATTATTGGCTAATCAGTGTGCTTTTAGGAATTTATAGTATTAAGTTGCCTCATGTTCCAGAAAAATAGCTAGAGTGTCCCTGTTATTTTAATTTATCACTTTATAATTCTAATTTAATAGCAGAACTAGGATATTTCCATTCTGCTCTGTGGAAACAGTAAAGATATAACTATGACTTCAGACAGATCTCATCAGGATTAGGCTATTCAGAATCTGATGTCCCCATTCCAAAGTTGACCAGAGAACTTTGCACATGGAGGTATTCCATAAATATCTGATAATAATGAGGAGATACATATCTAGCTGGTAGATTTCATCACTTTAAAATATCATTTTCCTCCCAAAGGCACATTAAATTAAATTATAATGACATCATGCACTTATTTTCTTATGATTTATTGTTTAAAAATAAAAATCTATGAAAGGATAATCCTTCTCCATAAGATAAGGCAATAGAAAACAACAGGAAAAATGCCATATTCATTAAAAACATATTTACCAACCCACTAAACCAGGTCAATTCATGAAGCTTACCTGTTGGCTCTGTCATGATTTTTACCAATTAATTAATATTGTGTTTCCTAAAAATAAACCCATAGGATTTGAGGCCCAGTAAGCACATATTACCTTACAATTTTATTTACCTTATGATACCAGATGATCTGATATAATAAACTCATGGCAAATTTTACATCTCATTACTCCATAATTATTTCATTCCCCTATAAAGTAAGAGTGTTTTTAAGGGCTTATAAATAAAAGTAAACACCACAGAATAACAGCTTTTAGGAATTGGTAATAGAAGTCTGGCTTCAATAAATGATTTTTTTTTTTTTTTTTTTGGTCAAAGGATAGCTTCATAAAGCAAAAAAGTCAAGCGAGTCAGCTGACAGAGACAAAAATTCCAAAGTGATAGTGGTTTAAGATAGAAATTTAATTTTAAAAAGTTTTACACTATTACATATGGGCATTTTTAATTATTTCCATTATAATGTTGAAAATTTTGAGTCATAATCTAATTCTATTTCAAAATTAATATTAGTCAAACTTGAATAGTCTCCCTGCTTTAATATTTCAATTTAAATATTAAATATACTGTGAACAAATGTAAGAATTAAATTCAGTGGTGAACACTGGAGAATTTTTTACAATAATTCCTGCATTTTAATCGAATCAAAATCTCTAAAAGTAATGGAAACCTAGTCACAGAACAGCTTGAGAACAAACCAATCAAATTCTGGACATTCAGGACATTCTTATTAAAAGCCCATATAGGGGCTTCCCTGGTGGCGCAGTGGTTGAGAGTCCACCTGCCAATGCAGGGGACACGGGTTTGTGCCCGGGCCCGGGAAGATCCCACATGCCTTGGAGCGTCTAGGCCCGTGAGTCATGGCCACTGAGCCTGCGCGTCTGGAGCCTGTGCTCTGCAACGGGAGAGGCCACAATAGTGAGAGGCCCGCATACTACAAAAAAAAAAAAAAAAAAAGCCCATATCTACACAATATCCACTCAGTGAATCACTCCCTTCATCCCTAGTTGCATTTACTTCCACTTAAACTTGGATAATGAGTGACCTGAGAATCAGAAGAAGGCAACAGAGAACATCATTCTCTTCTGACCTTCACAATCCAAGGTCAGTGGCCATGCGTACTAAGAACTGTCTTCTAAGGTACTTGATATTGGCAGGGAAAAGGCTAACTTTTTCATTGTTGATGGCAAAATGAATTTTTCATCTTCAATATTTGCCTTGATGTCTTAACTCTGAAAGAGTTATGCTTTGATAATTTGCTAGTTACTGTTTTTTTTTAACAATCTAATTTCTTGTACGTATAAATAATCAGTGACCACGCTATGGCTGGTGGTGCCAGTTCTCCAGGTCTCCTTGTTTGAATAGGCTTTCCTTTTATTCGTAGTGATACTTTTAGCTCAGTACCTGCAAGCTCAGAAAAATGACTATATTTCCTGGTCCCCCTTGGATCCCAGGTGTGGCCACATTACTAAATTCTGGCCCATGGAGTGTAAGCACAAGTGTCACTGGCAGCTTCTGAGAACTGTTCCTTAAGAGACGTTTGGCACTTGATTTTACTCCTTTTTATTGATCTTTTTTAAAATTTTCCTGTTGGCAGGAATTTGGATATAGATGGACATGCAGCAGCTTCTTGAACCATTATATGACCTCGGATATAAAGGCTCTGGAAAATAGAACAAGGAGGAAGAAGCCTGGGTATCCAACACCAAGGAGTGCAATTCTACGATCCACCTCCAGTTTTGTTGGTAAGAAATCAATTTCTATTTAAGTCACTATCATTTTGGACTTTTGTCACTCTCTGATGAGCCCAATCAAAGCTAAAACAGCACGCAGAACTGACATTAAAGATGCTATGGCAGGAGAGAGGGGGAAGATGGTGGAAGAGTAAGACGTAGAGATCACCTTCCTCCCCACAAATACATCAGAAATACATCTACACGTGGAACAATTCCTACAGAACACCTACTGAACGCTGGCAGAAGACCTCAGACCTCCCAAAAGGTAAGAAACTCCCCACGTACCTGGGTAGGGCAAAAGAGAAAAGAATAAACAGAGACAAAAGAATAGGGATGGGACCTGCACCAGTGGGAGGGAGCCTTCAAGGAGGAAAGGTTTCCACACACTAGAAGCCCCTTCACGGGCGGGGACTGCGGATAGTGGAGGGGTGGAGCTTTGGAGCTGTGGAGGAGAGCACAGCCACAGGGGTACGGAGGGCAAAGCAGAGAGATTGCCAGGCCTTTGAAGCTGCACGCTCGCCCTGCCTTCTGTACCCCTCCCTCCCCCGGCCTGAGTGAGCGTCTCCTTTAACCCCATCCTGTCTGAGAAGAACAGACGCCCTCTGGCGACCTACACGCAGAGGCGGGGCCAAATCCAAAGCTGAACCCCGGGAGCTGTGCGAACAAAGAAGAGAAAGGGAAATCTCTCCCAGCAGCCTCAGAAGCAGCGGATTAAAGCTCAACAATCAACTTGATGTACCCTGCATCTGTGGAATACATGAATAGACAATGAATCACCCCAAATTGAGAAGGTGGACTTTAAGAGCAAGATTTATTATCTTTTCCCCTTTTCCTCTTTTTGTGAGTGTGTATGTGTATGCTTCTGGGTGAGATTTTGTCTGTATAGCTTTTCTTTCACCATTTGTCCTAGGGTTCTATCTGTCCGTTTTTTGTTTTGTTTTGTTTTGTTTTGTCTTCTACTTTTTAAAAAAATTTCTTTCTGACTAATTATTTTTTCATTTTAATAACTTTATTTTATTTTACCTTACTTTATTTTCTTTTATCCTCTTTCTTTCTTTCTTTCTTTCTTTCTTTCTACTTTTTCTCCCTTTTATTCTGAGCCATGTGGATGAAAGGCTCTTGGTGCTGCAGCCAGGAGTCAGTGCTTTGCCTCTGAGGTGGGAGAGCCAACTTCAGGACACTGGTCCACAAGAGACCTCCCAGCTTCACATAATATCAAATGGCAAAAATCACCCAGAGATCTCCATCTCAACACCAACACCCAGCTTCACTCAACAACCAGCAAGCTACAGTGCTGGACACCCTATACAAAACAACCAGCAAGACAGGAACACAACCCCACCCATTAGCAGAGAGGCTGCCTAAAATCATAATAAGTCCACAGACACCTCAAAGCACACCACCAGACATGGACCTGCCTACCAGAAAGACAAGATCCAGCCTCATCCACCAGAACACAGGCACTAGCCCCCTCCACAAGGAAGCCTACACAACCCACTGAACCAACTTTAGCCACTGGGAACAGACACCAAAAACAATGGGAACTACAAACCTGCAGCCTGCAAAAAGGAAACCCAAGACACAGTAAGATAAGCAAAATGAGAAGACAGAAAAACACACAGCAGATGAAGGAGCAAGATAAAAACCCACCAGACCTAACAAATGAAGAGGAAATAGGCAGTCTACCTGAAAAATAATTCAGAGTAATGATAGTAAAGACGATCCAAAATCTTGGAAACAGAATAGAGAAAATGCGAGAAACCTTTAACAAGGACCTAGAAGAACTAAAGATGAAAGAAGCAATGATGAAAAACACAATAAATGAAATTAAAAATACTCTAGAAGAGATCAATAGCAGAATAACTGAGGCAGAAGAACGGAAAAGTGACCTGGAAGATAGAATAGTGGAAATAACTACTGCAGAGAAGAATAAAGAAAAAAGAATGAAAAGAACTGAGGACAGTCTCAGAGACCTCTGGGACAATATTAAACGCACCAACATTCAAATTATAAGGGTTCCAGAAGAAGAAGAGAAAAAGAAAGGGACTGAGAAAATATTTGAAGAGATTATAGTTGAAAACTTCCTTAATATGGGAAACGAAATAGTTAATCGAGTCCAGGAAGCAGAGAGAGTCCCATACAGGATGAATCCAAGGAGAAACATGCCAAGACACATATTAATCAAACTGTCAAAAATTAAATTCAAAGAAAACATATTAAAAGCAGCAAGGGGAAAACAACAAATAACAAACAAGGGAATCCCCATAAGGTTAACAGCTGACCTTTCAGCAGAAACTCTGCAAGCCAGAGGGACTGGCAGGACATATTTAAAGTGATTAAGGAGAAAAACCTACAAGCAAGTTTACTCTACCCAGCAAGGATCTCTTTCAGATTTGACGGAGAAATTAAAACCTTTACAGACAAGCAAAAGCTAAGAGAGTTCAGCACCACTAAACCACCTTTACAAAAAATGCTAAAGGATCTTCTCTAGGCAAGAAACACAAGAGAAGGAAAAGACCTACAATAACAAACACAAAACAATTAAGAAAATGGGAATAGGAACATACATATCAATAATTACCTTAAATGTAAATGGATTAAATGCTCCCACCAAAAGTCACAGATTGGCTGAATGGATACAAAAAAAAGACCCATATATACGCTGTCTACAAGAGACCCACTTCAGACCTAGAGACACATACAGACTGAAAGGGAAGGGATGGAAAAAGATATTCCATGCAAATGGAAACCAAAAGAAAGCTGGAGTAGCAATTCTCATATCAGACAAAATAGACTTTAAAATAAAGACTATTAGAAGAGACAAAGAAGGACACCACATAATGATCAAGGGATCGATCCAAGAAGAATATATAACGATTGTAAATATTTATGCACCCAACATAGGAGTACCTCAATACATAAGGCAAATACTAACAGCCATAAAAGAGGAAATCGACAGTAACACATTCATAGTAGGGGACTTTAACACCCCACTTTCACCCATGGACAGATCATCCAAAATGAAAATAAATAAGGAAACACAAGCTTTAAATGATACATTAAACAAGATGGACTTAGTTGATATTTATAGGACATTCCATCCCAAAACAGCAGAATACACTTTATTCTCAAGTACTCATGGAGCATTCTCCAGGATAGATCATATCTTGGGTCACAAATCAAGCCTTGGTAAATTTAAGAAAATTGAAATCGTATCAAGTATCCTTTCCAACCACAATGCTATGAGACTAGATATCAATTACAGGAAAAGATCTGTAAAAAATACAAACACATGGAGGCTAAACCATACACTACTTAATAACAAAGTGATCACTGAAGAAATCAAAGAGTAAATCAAAAAATACTTAGAAACAAATGACAATGGAGACACGATGACCCAAACCCATGGGATGCAGCAAAAGCAGTTCTAAGAAGGAAGCTTATACCAATACAGTCCTACCTTACGAAACAGGAAACATCTCGAATAAACAACCTAACCTTGCACCTAAAGCAATTAGAGAAAGAAGAACAAAAAAAAACCCAAAGTTAGCAGAAGGAAATAAATCATAAAAATCAGCTCAGAAACAAATGAAAAAGAAATGAAGGAAATGATAGCAAAGATCAATAAAACTAAAAGCTGCCTTTGAGAAGATAAACAAAATTGATAAACCATTAGCTAGACTCATCAAGAAAAAAAGGGAGAAGACTCAAATCAATAGAATTATAAATGAAAACGGAGAAGTAACAACTGACACTGCAGAAATACAAAGGATCATGAGAGATTAATACAAGCAACTCTATGCCAATAAAATGGACAACCTGGAAGAAATGGACAAATTCTTAGAAATTCACAACCTGCCAAGACTGAATCAGGAAGAAATAGAAAATATGAACAGACCAATCACAAGCACCAAAATTGAAACTGTGATTAAAAATCTTCCAACAAACAAAAGTCCAGGCCCAGATGGCTTCACAGGCGAATTCTACCAAACATTTAGAGAAGAGCTAACACCTATCTTTCTCAAACTCTTCCAAAATATAGCAGAGGGAGGAACACACCCAAACTCATTCTACAAGGCCACCATCACTCTGATATCAAAACCAGACAAAGATGTCACAAAGAAAGAAAACTACAGGCCAATATCACTGATGAACATAGTTGCAAAAATCCTCAACAAAACACTAGCAAACAGAATCCAACAGCACATTAAAAGAATCATACACTATGATCAAGTGGGGTTTATCCCAGGAATGGAAGGATTCTTCAATATATGCAAATCAATCAATATGATACACCGTATTAACTAATTGAAGGAGAAAAACCATATGGTCATCTCAATAGGTGCAAAGAAAGCTTTTGACAAAATTCAATGCCCATTTATGATAAAAAACCCTCCAGGAAGTAGGCATAGTGGGAACTTTCCTCAACATATTAAAGGCCATATATGACAAACCCACAGCCAACATCATCCTCAATGGTGAAAAACTGAAAGCATTTCCACTAAGATCAGGAAGAAGATAAGGTTGCCCACTCTCACCATTCTTATTCAACATAATTTTGGAAGTTTTAGCGACAGCAATCAGAGGAGAAAAGAAAATAAATGAATCCAAATCGGAAAATAAGAAGTAAAGCTGTCACTATTTGCAGATGACATGATCCTATACATAGAGAATCCTAAAGATGCTACCAGAAAAGTACTAGAGCTAATCAATGAATTTGGTAAAGTAGCAGGATACAAAATTAATGCACAGAAATCTCTGGCATTCCTATACACGAATGATGAAAAATCTGAAAGTGAAATCAAGAAAACACTCCCATTTACCATTGCAACAAAAAGAATAAAATATCTAGGAATAAACCTACCTAAGGAGACAAAAGACCTGTATGCAGAAAATTATAAGACACTGATGAAAGAAATTAAAGGTGATACAAATAGATGGAGAGATATACCATGTTCTTGGATTGGAAGAATCAACATTGTGAAAATGACTCTACTACCCAAAGCAATCTACAGATTCAATGCAATCCCTATCAAACTATCACTGGCATTTTTCACAGAACTAGAACAAAAACTTTCACAATTTATATGGAAACACAAAAGACCCCGAAGAGCCAAAGCAATCTTGAGAAGGAAAAAGTAGCTGGAAGAATCAGGCTTCCTGACTTCAGACTATACTGCAAAGCTACAGTAATCAAGACAGTATGGTACTGGTACAAAAACAGAAATATAGATCAATGGAACAGGATAGAAAGTCCAGAGATAAACCCACACACATATGGTCACCTTGTCTTTGATAAAGGAGGCAGGAATGTACAGTAGAGAAAGGACAGCCTCTTTAATAAGTGGTGCTGGGAAAACTGGACAGGTACATGAAAAAATATGAGATTAGATCACTCCCTAACACCATACACAAAAATAAGCTCAAAATGGATTAAAGACCTAAATGTAAGGCCAGAAACTATCAAACTCTTAGAGAAAAACATAGGCAGAACACTCTATGACATAAATCACAGCAAGATCCTTTTTGACCCACCTCCTAGAGAAATGGAAATAAAAACAAAAATAAACAAATGGGACCTAATGAAACTACAAAGCTTTTGCACAGCAAAGGAAACCATAAACAAATCCAAAAGACAACCCTCAGAATGGGAAAAAATATTTTCAAATGAAGCAACTGACAAAGGATTAATCTCCAAAATTTACAAGCAGCTCATGCAGCTCAATAACAAAAAAACAAACAACCCAATCCAAAAATGGGCTGAAGACCTAAATAGACATTTCTCCAAAGAAGATATACAGACTGCCGACAAACACATGAACGAATGCTCAACATCATTAATCATTAGGGCAATGCATATCAAAACTGCAATGTGATATCATCTCACATCAGTCAGAATGGCATCATCATAAAATCTAGAAACCATAAATGCTGGAGAGGGTGTGGAGAAAAGGGAACACTCTTGCACTGCTGGTGGGATTGTGAATTGGTACAGCCACTATGGAGAACAGTAGGGAGATTCCTTAAAAAACTGCAAATAGAACTACCATATGACCCAGCAATCCCACTACTGGGCATATACCCTGAGAAAACCATAATTCAAAAAGAGTCATGTACCAAAATGTTCATTGCAGCTCTATTTACAATAGCCAGGAGATGAAAACAACCTAAGTGTCCATCATCGGATGAATGGATAAAGAAGATGTGGCACATATATACGATGGAATATTACTCAGCCATAAAAAGAAATGAAATTGAGCTATTTGTAATGAGGTGAATGGACCTAGATTCTGTCATACAGAGTGACGTAAGTCAGAAGGAGAAAGACAAATACCGTATGCTAACATATATATATAGAATTTAAAAAAAAATGTCATGAAGAGCCTAGGGGTAAGACAGGAATAAAGACACAGACCTACTAGAGAATGGACTTGAGGATATGGGGAGGGGGAAGGGTAAGCTGTGACAAAGTGAGAGAGTGTCATGGACATACATACACTACCAAACGTAAAATAGATAGCTAGTGGGAAGCAGCCACATAGCACAGGGAGATCAGCTCGGTGCTTTGTGACCACCTAGAGGGGTTGGATAGGGAGGGTGGGAGGGAGGGAGACGCAAGAGGGAAGAGATATGGGAACATATGTATATGTCTAGCTGATTCACTTTGTTATAAAGCAGAAACTAACACACCATTGTAAAGCAATTATATTCCAATAAAGATGTTAAAAAAGAAAAAAGAAATAATTCCCAAAAGAAAAAAAAAAAAAGATGCTATGGTAGGGCAATACCATATTTCATTGAACCCAGGACATCATCAAATGTAAGAAGCCTCCCAATTTTAGAGTTGTAAAAAAGTGAAGAAAATGTGCGTCTGGAGATTGATGAACTGATATTTCCTAAAACGACTTCATTAGAACACTAGTTCTGAGAAATTGTAATAGATAATTGCAAAAAGAGGAGCTGATTAATCAAACAGTTCTGAGAAACTGGTTTTAACAATTAAATAGATTTTTGTCCTCAATGCAGTAGTTTTTATAAACTACCTAAGTGCTGCTGAGAGTCTCTAAGAAATGAAAATAATGTTTGTGATTTTTAATGTGCATGACCCAATGCAAGGTATTTTACTTACTTTCCTTTGATTTCACATCAGTTTTATTGTGAAGAGGATCAGAGGACTAGTGTTTTATGGAATGCACTTTGGCAAGAACCACAGTATGGACTAGATAGACCCAAATTTGGGGAGTCCATGTAACCAAGCCAGACCATATGAGGCCTTCCAAAATAGACCCACACCCATGTTCTCTGCCTGCCTTTTGTCTGTAGAAAAACTTTAGTCAACGAATAAATTTAATCAGAGAGGTGAGAAAATGCAGAAAGAAAGGGAAACAGTCAAGTAAGACAAAATAAGAATACTTTAACCATTAAACTAAGTCAAGGACCTTTAGTTCTTTCTCAAGGACTAGAGACAATATTCTGAGCCATGTCCTTTGAGCTGTTTTGCAGATACTGAAACCCTTACCAGGTGGAAGAAGTTAACTGTATGCTGCCCACAAGCACTTAGACTGCAGACCGGTTGGAGCTGGAAGGTTGATAATGCTGACTCCCAATTACCTCACCACCAACCAATGAGAAGAATGTCTACAAACTGACCACGCCCTGCTCCTTGAACACTGTAAGACTCCTCACTACCCCCTCCAGGGCGGGACACACGGTTTTGAGGGCATTAGCCCTCTGTGGCCCCCTTTGCCTGGCAAAGCAATGAAGCTATTATTTTCTACTTCACCCAAACCTCTGTCTCTGCGTTTCTATTCGGCACTGGTGAACAGATATCAACACACAGGCTCCTTATATCAACACACCAAATCACCTCAGGAATCTACCTTTTAACAACCCCAAATTTTTGTTCCCAGAGAAGGGAAAAAATGAATTTTCACATTTCTTTTTGAAGATATGTCCTGCAGTGATCAATTCAGCCCCATGGCATTGGTCAAGTCATGCTCAATTACATCACAGTGCTATGCATCAGACCTTAGTAAAGAAAATAAACTGACAACTCGGAAACTGATTTGACAGATGAGACATTCATTCTGCCACAAGTTCGGCTGGATAAGGAGTGAGGCCAGTGCGTATTTCCTAAAGTTTGCTGAAGGGTTTGAGGTTCTATTTGGAGAAGGAGAGAAAGAAAGGAGAGAGCCTGGAGGAGACGTGAGGAAATGCTTCAATGCTATTTGAATTTTAAGACTCTTAATTCAGAGACAAATCATTCTGTCCCTGGTTCTTTACCCACTGAGCAGAGGAGATTCTGAAATGAGCTGAGCGAAGTATGTACTTAAACAGAATCCACCATAACATCTGGCTGTGATGCTCTTTTGCAGCATCAGTGGCGCCTACTCTATGCTATAAAATTATTATAAAAGCCTGACGCCATTTGCCTCATGTTCATATGGAGCTAAACATCAATTTTATAGAAAAGAATAGTCATTTTTGTTCAATAATATATTAAGAATATAACTATAGAACTGTGTTTTTCACTTTTCTAATTAGTGTTTTGGTTTCTACAAGATGCTTTACACGGGTGATACACATTATTGATATTAAATAGATGTTTGTTCAGGTAGGTTAGTTAATTAAATTAAATTTTAATTAAATAATTAAATTAAAACTAATCAAATAAAAAATTTCAATAACCTATGAGAGGTAAAAACAAAAGCTGGTAGTAGTCACTCTGATTTTTTCCAAAGGTACCTTTCATCCCTCAGTACTTACTATCACTAAAATATATTTCAGAGAGGAAAAAACAAATTCTTCCTAGAGAAATAGATCCAGTCAATCAAATACCATGTCTTATCTAAATAATGATAAAGTATCCAGACGATGAAATAAATTTCCCTTTCTCGTCTCAATAATCAGTGGTTTTAAAAGTTATTACATAACACATAAAATACAATTTTACTTTAACTTCCAGAAAACAATAGAAAAAGATGTTATTTTTTCTTTGTTGGTAATGCCAACTTAGACACACTAAAATCTTCTGTATTGGGTGACTGGGAAAAGATGTACTAGTAAACTATGAGGCTGACAAAAAAAAATTTAGAACATTTTTACATACATCAATCGATACTGTATAATATAGTAAAGCTACAGGTTTTAAATGCTATACCAGCCTTCTTAATGTTTTAATAATTTCTAAATATTGGTAGCTCCACCTAAGATGCGATATTTATCTGTGATAGCTTTGTTAACTTTATTGTTCTCCCTGGGAAATGAACAACAAAACTATTAAAAACATATTTTTTAACTAAGCCAAGTAGAAAAATGAACTCTGAATTTCCCTATCTCTGTTTGAAAATAGTATGTTTTATTCAAAATGTTTGCAGTATTTATAATATAATATAACACAGGGAAGCCTCTTGAAGTTATCTCCCAAATTTAAATTCCTGGAAAAATAATCAGGTACAGAACGGTTGCTTTGATTAGATTTGATTTGACATGATTTGATTTGATTTGATTTAGGAGCATAGTAGAAGAACTTCCAGGTTATCAAAAATATATAATCTCTGTCAGGGCCAATAAACCCAGAGCTACACCTTTCTTTATGAAAGGAAATGCTCCAAATGATTAAGTTCTGGGTAATTTAGCTCTTACAAAATTTACCTGTTTCAGAAACTTGCTAGTTTCCCAAGCTTAATCCAAGGGAGAAAGAACCACTTTGTATATTATATAATAACATTTCATTAATGCTCTACTATACAGTCTGTGTGCTAAAACACTCCTTATTCATCATTTCATGGACTTCTTACAGCCCTGTGAACTGGGTACCACTGCTACCATCATTTCAGCCAGACTAAGAGCCAAGCACACAGGATGCAGAGCTCATGTCCATCTCGGTATGTGAAATGGGGCCACGTGACTAAACGCACTGCCTACATGTGCCTATTAACAGACTTCAACTGTGATGCTTCTGCTGGCTCCAAAGGACCTCAGCCCATGCCAATTTTGCATACAGTCATAATAATTGTTTTCTTTCTGAGACATTAAGTTCTGTTTTAGCCCTGAATATACTTCTGCTCTCTCCAGCACTTTTCTTTCAATATTTTAGCTTATGTTAGCAGCTCCTAAAGTGTGTTCTGTGGAATCTAAATCTTGGGAAGTATTAACGGTCATTATAAACAAAGAAGAAAAGGTTCTCTGATGTCATGAGTTTAGGAAACACTGGGTGGAAAAAAGGTCATTGGAGGAAGAGTTCTTAGTGTCCTCAATATACTAATGAATAGTGTGCCTCTTCGGAAGAAAGATACAATACACCATTTCACAAGTGTATTTGACCACAGATGGGACACCTTTATTCCAAATCTTGCAGGATTGGTGGTCCATGGCACAAATGTTGAGAAATATTGAAATAAGATTTTAACTGTGTAATCACCTGTTTTGTACCATAAGGAGACAAAAGGCTCAAGTGGCAGAATTTAAAGTTCCTGTAGGGAGCTACATCAGTCCCGTTGTGAATCTATGCAAGCAAATACACAGTCTCAATGGACTGACAGAGAATCGTCTAATCATTCTTAACATATTTAGTGTACAACAATTTGGAACAGAGCTGTCCAATCAAGGCATTGCTTTGAACAATCTCAAGAAAACGCTTTTAGGAAAAAGTTAGGCAAAGATTGATCAGCTGGCATTTTTGACCTGACACTAGACATAATTTTAAAGTGGGTGAAGCGAATCTTCATACAAAACAAGAAGCTGCACGGTCTAGGCAGGACCCTCTTGGCCTTCTTTCTTTCCCTTTTTCTCACTTCCTCTCATCCAGTCTGCTTGTACCCAGAGAAAACAGTAAGTTTTTGTTTCCTTTTGTCTGCCCTCACATAGGACTGCCATCCAGGAAAGGCTCCCCAAATCCTTAAGTTAGTTTTTTCTAACCTCCCATGATCAGCATATTTCTATTCCTCATTATTATGAATCACACTCCACAAAAAATCATTTGAATTGAACTAATTCATCCAGATTAAACAGATTTTTTCATATTTATATAATCATGGAACTCTTTGTATAAGACCTGTTGATATTCTTCTAATGTACGTTCAGCAGACACATTATGTGACTAGTGATTGAAGTCAAGCAATGTAGCCAGGGAACCAGCTAGAGGAGAGCTTTCCCAGGAACTGGGAATGACTCATTGCTCATCTTTCCTACCCAAGATAAAGAATTTGGTGAATCTCTGTTCTCATCCAGGTAATGGGCTCAAGGAAAGGGAGATGTTTTAGGCTGGGGATGCAGTGAATTTTCTCAGAAAAATCATTCCCACTGTTGGCAACTGCCTACCATAAGTGTATATATATATATACCATCCTATGTTGAAAAGGGTATTTTAAAAAATTGGGGAAAAGTTGAGGGGGAGGGAGTTATCCAGAAGCATACCCACGCAAAATAATTCATTTTCACTATTCAGAGGCAATTTGATGTATTGAGGGTATTTTCTACGTAGTCACCAGGCAAAGAATTAATCTATTTTTCAAGCTCTTCCTGTGGCTACCAGTTTAACTTAGTTCATATAGACCCCACATTCTTCATTGAAGTTCTTGTTGTATTTCTGATTTTCTGATATCTTCTGACCGGTATTAGGACAACTCCAACACTCAGAAACTTTTTTTTTTTTTTTTTTTTTTTTTTTTTTGCCGTACGTGGGCCTCTCACTGTTGTGGCCTCTCCCGCTGAGGAGCACAGGCTCTGGACACACAGGCTCAGCGTCCATAGCTCACGGGCCCAGCCGCTCTGCGGCATGTGGGATCTTCCCGGACCGGGGCACGAACCCACGTCCCCTGCATCGGCAGGCGGACTCTCAACCACTGCGCCACCAGGGAAACACTCAGAAACTTTTTGAAAGGACCTCAACCCTCAAGCTACTGTGCCTTAGAAATGGGAAGCTATGTCCTTGTGTGTAACAGAAGTCTTACAGTTCAGCCAAATTTCCCTTATTGCTTTCCTGGAATTACTTAGCTACTTTATTACATTAGTTCATAGCACTAGGTAATTTAAATTCTCCCAGAGTACTAATCATTAAGATTTTTCATTTAAATATCACCGTAGTCACTTTTATGCAAACAAATCCCTAGGAGCCAATAAATGATTTAGAATTAGATTACCTTTTTCTATGCTACAGTGAGTGGCAACCTGGGAAAGAAACATACCTCATTTTCTCTATAATATAAAATACTCTAAATTGCAAAAAAAAAAAAGCTTCAAAAGGAAATGCTAGAAAGAATCAAGAAAAAATGTATATTGACACCCAAATGAGTATTTGGCTAACTGGGACCCCTCACTAAAAGCAAGAGAAAGAGTAATCCTTATAAAGAGGGTGAATTTATTATTTTCCTAAACACTTCTGTCTCTTTTTTTCTAGATAGATAAGGACAAAATTGAAAAAGTAAACAGCCAGAAAAAATAACTCTTTTCCAATTGATCTTATAAGTAAGTCAATAAAAGCTATGAATATGAGCCACACCTCTAAAGATGTTATGTCTTACTGATTGTGGAAAATATCCAAAAATATATCTAAGCTGATCATTTCATAAAGTTAGTTCTGGCTCCAAGATGAAAAGACTTTTTGCTGTTTTGAACCTGAACTGGCCAAAGCTAACTGATTAAACCGGAAGTCTAGGAACCATTTGGGGGCAGATCTTTTAAAGTCCTGACTCTGCCATTTAAGTAATTCTATGGTGGCTTTTCTCTCCTCTCCATCTCCGTGTGACTTGGCCTCTCTCTGTGTCAATGTTCTTGTCTTTAAAATGTGGAGAATTACAGTACCCACTACATCAAGCTGGAAATTAGATGAGATAATGTATGAAAGTGCTGATAAGAGTGATTGGCACACAACTACTCAATACATGGCAGCTATTATGATCTTTTCTGATACTAGTTATAATTTAGCAGGTCCTGCTACTGGAATTTGAACTGGAATAATAAGTCAGGGGATTACATCTTTTGAAAGCAAAGCGCATTGAACATTTAATGAGGAACTTGTGGATTTACAACTCATCCAACAGCATAAATAACAGCCCTGCTTGCTCTGAGATGCTGAGAGCTTCCAGGCAGCCAGGACCTGACACCTTCATTGCAGAGGGAAGAGCCAGTTCTCCAGCAGCCAGGGAACCCCTCTCTGCCCTGGACATTTTTTTTAAATTTAATTTTTAGTTTATATTGGAGTATAGTTAATTTACAGTGCTGTGTTTGTTTCAGGTATACAGCAAAGTGATTCATTTATCCATATACACATATCCATTCTTTGTCAGATTCTTTCCCATATAGGTTATTACAGAATACTGAGTATAGTTCCTTGTGCTATAGAGTAGGTCTTTGTTGATAATCTATTTTGTATATAGTAGTGTGCATATGTTAATCCCAAACTCCTAATTTATTCCTCCCTCCCACCCTTCCCCTTTGGTAACCAAAAGTTTGTTTTTGAAGTAAGTCAGACAGAGAAAGACAAATATCATGTGATATCACTTATATGTAGAATCTAAAAAAAAAATGATACAAATGCCTTGGGGGCATTTGTAGCAGGCCTTGAATACAATCAAAATCTCAACTGAGAGACACCACAAATGGGATGGTAAAACTGCAGCTCTAAGTTAGACATCTGTGATAACTAGACAGGTGGAAGATTCTTTATGCAAGGTACATATTATCAGAAGATAACACCACTTGAAAATGAAAGGGAAAACCAATACAATAGTATTAGAAACATGAGGGTGTTACGAAACATGGCAATTTCATGAAGGAGTTTGCCAGCTCATCAGGGAAATTTGAAGGTGTTCTTTAAATGGAAAATGTGAGGATTTTTGAGGATAAACTTCTGCTAGTCGTCATAGCATACCTGTCTGCAGTTACTGGCATGTATTTTATCTTCATTTCATAATGGAGTACCCAAGAGCTGTCAAAACTCTGTTTTGATGAATTCACAAAATAACTAAGTTTACTTAGAAAAAGAAAAATAAGGACAACTAATGACTTGCTTAAGCATTGGGTCACCGACAAGCCAATCATCAGAAACATGAATTTCTCTGCAATGATTAGCAATGTAAATGAACACAATCATTCCTGAAGAGAGGAAACTATATCTAATTAATATTAGTGAAATTTCAAAGTCCACATGAAAATTTGGGGGGATGTAACAACCATTTTGGGGAAAGGTTTTTTTTAATTTATATGACAAAATTATCTCGGAAAGCACTAAACTCACTATTTTAGTTATTTAAAATTGCTTTATATGCACATATGAACACACTTATACAAACACACACATACATGAGTCAAACAGAGAGGATACCTACTGCCACTTCATTCATACTCAGAAGCAAGGGGCTGGGTGGCAGGGTGCCAAGGCGATATGTGAAACCCTCCTCCAAAGTCATTCCCCAGAATTGGCTGTAGTTCTGGGCTGTCCATCTGCCTTACAAATGAAAGAGAAAAATAGGTACAGGTTACATGATGTCACTTTTATCATTACATGTTCACTTATATTTCTGAAATTATATAGAAGCAAATCTGACAAAATTGGAACTGTTACTGAAAGCTAGATATTCATTATATTAATGATGCATTATTGATTACTCTAATAGGGAAGCATATCACTCTTCTTAAAGTAGGTCTATATCAATTATTTTAGTGTCTCAAATGAGGAACCTAAGGCTGTATTAATATAGACTAAATTTAAGAATATTGAATCTCCACATACAGTAAAGGGATTTTAGTGATAATAAGGTCAATATATGCAGTTTCTTCTAAATGTCATTAAATGTATTTTAGAAAGAAGCTTGAATGTTCAGAAATGTACTTATAGGTTAAATTGGGAAATCTGTTTTATTTATAATTTAGATTTGAAAAGAAGCCGACCATGTAAAAACAAGTATCCATGAAAAATTGAGGATAAAATAGTTATACTTAAAAAGATTACAGCAACACTAATTTTGTTGAAATATTTTATTGAAATATTGAAATATTCTATTATGTATTAAATGAGTTAATTTGTGGTAAATGCTCAATATTAGTCATTATTAATATAATATAAATTCAACTGATGTAAAATTAGATAACAAAAAAGTACCGTTTTTTAGAGACATATTTTGTGCCCTTACATAAAAAAGTAAGCTTTGTTTTCAAAACCTAATATTGAGATTTCAAGACAACAATTCCTTAAGAGATGATAGGAGATGAAAAATGAGAAAGATGAAAGTAATTTAATCATTGTTTGTTTGAATTAGCTACAACTTAAGGACAATATATTTTCAGTACTTAAGGCAAATCTAAACTCTATCATGTTGTGTTTATCACCAAAATTGTTTACAGTGTGAAAGGCTCTTATGAATGATTGAAGATATGACTCAATTTTCAATAATATGCCTGGTGGGCTTCCCTGGTGGCGCAGTGGTTGAGAGTCCGCCTGCCGATGCAGGGGACACGGGTTCGTGCCCTGGTCCGCGAAGATCTCACATGCTGCGGAGCGGCTGGGCCCGTGAGCCATGTCTGCTGAGCCTGCGCGTCCGGAGCCTGTGCTCCGCAGCGGGAGAGGCCACAACAGTGAGAGGCCCGCGTACCGCAAAAAAAATAAAATTAAAAAAATATATATATGCCTGGCAAGTTAGTTCTTTTCTTTTACAGGATCTGTTAGTTCATAAAACATGAAGCAACTTTGAGCCACAATTTTTAAATGTAATCTCCATCATCCAGGGAATTTCAATAAAGAAACTTTTGAATATATTAGACATTGCAGGTTTATTTAAGAGACCACCAGGATCAGCCTTAGGCAAAATCACGCAATAGTAAAATATGTTTTTGGTGCCCTACACTAGTAGTTTTCAAACATTGAGACATTTGGGGGCCATTTAATTAATCATTCAATTTAGTGAATAGGGATCAGTATTTTAAAAGATAAAATAGACTATAAGACAAACAATAGGAAATATTAGAGTTTATAGGACAGAGTGAGGGTAAGTAATATTTATATACATTTAAGTATAAGTATAAGTGCATGTGTGTGTGTGTGTGTGTGTGTGTGTGTGTGTGTGTGTGTGTACTAGGTCATAAAGTTACATGTATGATTTACTATAATTTATGCTCAAAAAAGCATGAATAGCACCACTGCTCTGCATCATCCTTTTTGACCTAGGCGCATCACTTTGTTTTTTTAATTGAAGTATATTTGATTTACAATGTTGTGTTAATTTCTGCCATACAGCAAAGTGATTCAGTTATATATACATATATATATATATTCTCTTTCATATTCTTTTCCATTATGATTTATCACAGGATATTGAATATAGTTCCTGTGCTATACAGTAGGACCTTGCTGTTTATCCATCCTATATATACTAGTTTGATTCTGCTAGTCCCAAACTCCCAATCCATCCTTCTCCTACCCCACCTCTCCCTTGGCAACAACGAGTCTGTCCTCTATGTCTGCCATCACTTTCCTTTTAACCCAAGTTAGCATTTACTGAACATTCTTAATTTATCTATCACATTCTTCAGTAAACACTGGGAACATAGAAATAAATTTCTCTACCTTCAGAAAGCTCATACTCTAAAAAAGCTTACAGAGGGTAATGACTTCAGTATGTATAATTTATTAGCGGTAGGTCAAAATCTGATCAGAGTAGAGGACTGAAACATAACTCTTCCTGAAGGAGTTAGAAGAATTTGTTATAGAAAGTGACTTTTTAGTGCTCAGCCTGGAAGGATGAGAATGAATTAGACAGCCAGATGTGAGAGAAGAGATAATTTATTCTAAATAAAGGCAACTCTGGAGCAAAGCAGGTTTGAAATTTGGAATAACATTTAGGGAATAGCAGATAAGTAGAACACTTAAACTCTGAGAGCGAGCAGAGAGACAGGGGTTGGAAAGAGTGTAAAAGATGAGGGAGTGAAGCATTTGGGACAGATTGTTATTTATGCTGAGGAGTAAAATTATATTCTAAAGCAATGGAGTGTCATTGAAGACTTTTTAAGAACGTGAGTGGCAGAATCAAAGCTTTGTTTTAGAAGGATAACCATGAAAGTATAAAGGATTGGTTGGAATTTGGTCAGACTGGAAACAGAGAGTAAAGTCAGGTCATTTCAAACTAGGCTTGATAAAGAAATGCACTAGAATATAGCATAAGAATAAAGGAAATACATTTCTAAAGTAAACTTTGTGAGGATTACAAGAGTGTAGTGACTGAGAGTGAAGAGGAAAGAAGCCTCAAACTAACTTCAGATTTTCTGGCTTAGTTGACATGGTAGTGGGGGATGCCAGTAACCAAGGACAAGTCAAAAGGTTAATCCTTTTGGTTTGGAGTATTTTTGACTTTGAGAAATCAGTAAGAAATCAAAGTCAACTTATTCAATAGATAGTCTATAGACTTTGAGTTCATAAGAAAAATCAGGGTTAGAGATAGGATGGATTAAAAATGGGTACAAATTCTTTGTAGCTCTTTCCATCAAGAGATGGAGTCCATTTTTCCAACCGTTGTATGTGAGCTGGCCTGGTAACTTGCTTTGCCTAGTAGAAAGCAGTGAAATTGACAATGTACAAATTTCAAGCTTTGGCCTCACCTGAGGCCATTTCCACCCTCCACTCATGTCCTGCTTGAACACTGTCATTATGTGAAGAAACCAAGGCTGTCCTTCTGGAGGCACATGGGCCCCCCAACAACCAGCACCAACTACCAGAAATGGGCAGGGGGCCATCTGGACAATGCAGCCCCAGCTGAGGCCCTAGATGTCTGTGGACACATGAGTAACCCCAGGAGAGACCAGGAAAAGAGCTTCAGCTAAGTCCATCCCAAATTGCCGGTATGAACAAATAAAAAGCTTGTGCTTTCAGGACGCTAAATTCTGAAGTGGTTTGTTTCACGGCATCTGATAAACTGAGACTGTTCTCTCTCTCCCTTTGTTCCACTAACTTGCTGATTATTATTTGTGCTACTAATTTGCCACTTATAACTGCCCTATCACTAGAAATCCTTTTACAAAGTTATGATATGTGGATTCCTCAGCTAGATTGTAAATTCCTCTAAGAACTTATTTATTTGTATCCTCAGCAGTGCCAAAAGGGAAACACATGTTTTGTTAATATTAATTGCATTACAACATAATACAGGGAATAAATAAGCACTGAAGTGGGCTATGCAGAATGAATAAAGATTTGGATCTAAATACTACCAAGATGCCAGAAAGCAAAGGCTGTATATATTTGTATGTAGGCTATTTTAAAAAGCGCTTAAAATAGACATTGAATGCTATAATATGACTCTGTTTTCATACATGAAAACAACTTGAACATCAGGAACAGTAAATATCTGAGAATTAGAACTTTCTTTTTTTCTTTCTTTTTTTTTTTTTTTTTTGCGTTACGCGGGCCTCTCACTGTTGTGGCCTCTCCCGCTGCGGAGCACAGGCTCCGGACGCGCAGGCTCAGTGGCCATGGCTCATGGGCCCAGCCACTCAGCAGCATGTTGGATCCTCCCAGACCGGGGCATGAACCCGTGTCCCCTGCATCGGCAGGCAGACTCTCAACCACTGTGCCACCAGGGAAGCCCTAGAACTTTCTTTTAAATTCAAGGACTTTCTACACTCCCTCTTGTTGTTCCCTGGTAAATAATTTTAGTTTTACTCCTTTTCTTCATACTTTGTCTCTTTTACTTAACTTTTTTCTTTGATCTGAGTATATTTTCTTTTGCTGCAATTTTACTTCACCTTTTTTTTTTCAAGTCATCTATGTTTGCTACTAAAAGGCAAATCCTGTGCCTCTTAAATTGACCTAGAGTACTCTCAGAATAAACAAATGATGGAAAGAAAATTCTTCCTTCCAAGGAAGGCAGCATTCCCAACAGATCTGTACTCTTATATGACTTTCTTTCCACATTGCTTTAGACTGTGGTTTCTCCTGGGCTCTGTTACAGTGGAAAGCTTGCCTGCTTATCTTGGCTTCTTGGAAGTGTGTGCTTGTTAGCTCAAGCATTTGAATCCTTTTAGGAACCTGATTCAGATAATCTCTCATGATGACACATACTCTCATGTCCTTTTAATGATTTAAATATCACTTAGCCATAGAAAATAATTGTTTTTCCCTAGAAATACTTAAAATGTCATCATATTATCACCTAAAATATTGTCAAAACACATACACACACACAGAGGAGTTGAGAATGGTTTAAGAATATTAATATCAATAAATGTGACTTCCAAGTGTCTTTTGTGTCTTCCAAGAAAATACTCTGGTTGCATCGAAAATTAGTGTCCCCACTGTCCTGGGAAACATATGTCTTAGGTGTAGCAAGAAGTGATTATTTCTATGTTTTAAAAATGCATTTCAGGATGACTTCACTTTTATAGTTGCTTGACAATAGGTCTTCTCATGTGAAATCTTTTCCTGAAGGTAGAAAATGTTTTCAAGAGTGTATAGAAATTTGATCAGTGACAGTGGAGAAATCCTGAAGCAGAAAACAGCTGGCCCATCCCTTCTCCCTTCAGTTCAGTAAAGAAAGCCAGTGTCAGCACTTACACCTAATTCCCTCTATGTAAGTGGAAAAGTGACTTAATTTATTAATCTATCAGAGCGCATCAAACAGTTACTTCCTTTAAGTGTCAATCAGTTCAAGCTTCTGTTTATTAGCAAAGTAAAATGGCTCAACCAGTCTTTTTACTAAACCGTGAGTGAAATTGGCTAGATATCAGTCATGTCGATGACGCTGTCTAGATGGACTGGTCGTTTGGGGGATCATCGAGATAAAATACTGCTTTCTGAAGGTCGGAGTCTACCCAGGTTAGATGAGCATATGATTGGCTGGGTCAGGGCAGCACCGGAAGGAAAGATGATGAACATGAATGAACCTGTTTGCCTACTTCCTGATTTTGCCTGAATACTTATTTAAACTAAAGCTCCCCCTACTAGCCTCACTCACACCTTGACACTGCTCCTTCCTAAACAATTTAAGACCATGCTCTATATTTCCTCTGTGCATTTTAATTTTAATCATTTAATGTTCCCCTCTGCTCATTCCAATTTCACATGCCTTTCTACCACCCTCCCCATTTCTCACCCACTCTTTTTTTTGTTTTTGAAAGAATGATAATTTTTAGAAGGAAATGATAGGAAATACATTGTTTGAAACCTGAGGGGCAATGAGGGGGGGAGGCGCCAAAAAGCCTAGAAAGCAAGATTTCTCTCACCCATAGTCTCCTTTATTGACATGTTCAATTAATCCTGGTTGAACAAGGCATACGTGCTGGGAACATTTCCATTGCTGTCCTGAGCATGTGCTGTAAAGATACAAAAGTTATGAAAGTGGCCTGGTCTTTAGGGAGTATACTTATAAAATTAGTAACCAGAGTTGCACCTTGTTAAGGCATAAAAGATATTTTTGACTAATGTTAACCATATGACTATTTAATTCTTGGCAAAAATAAATCACAACACGTGCATTAGCTACCACTCAACATCTTCCACTTCAGGCAATTAATAAATGAAATGATCACTGAGTCATTGGAGTTTGAAAACATAAGACAATGGAGACAGTAGATTCGACACATTTGTAATTGTAAATTTTTTGCAGGATAATCAATTTCAAGGCAGCTTTGTTTTATATATAGTTACTGTGTTCAAGAACACGTGATTTTCCTGTAGTATATCAGAATGTTTAAAATTAAGAGGTTTGTGAAAGCAGGCCACTGTCACAAACACCAAACTCAAACGTTAAAAGAAATATTCATGATTAGCTTTTAAACACTTATTAAAATTAAATATACTTATAAAAACTATGGGTATGTGATATCTTATGACTTATGATTCTATCTGTATTTAAATATATGCTTTGTTTCACAGATGTTCCTTTGAAGAAAACATACACAGACAGTAGAATTCAGTTTTGTGCCACTTAAATTCATTACCAGGAATTGCAGTTTTCTTTAATTACTGATCCTTCTTCATAACGTTGACCATCTCTGTGGCAACCTGTCAACATACCATGTAAACAAATCAAAATTCTAAATTGAGTAATAAGTAAATTAAAATTGTATTTAGTTTTTTCAAATATGCAAAAAAATTTGGTGCCCATCTGAAGGAAATCCACATAGGGTTTGTGTCAAGGTTTGTATATCGAATGCTTATGGGCTTGTTCCATAAGCTTCTATCTTTACATTGTGTATTTGTTCCAACTGAGAGGATTTGTAAAGCATAAAAACTAGATTACTGAGGTATTGATCACTAAACGCACTCAAAAAAATAATGTATTCAAGTAAGTAAGCAGTAAAACAGTGTTTGAATTAATTTATGGCATTTCTTATCTTAAAAATCTAATCAACTCTCATATGTAAATATGATTAATTACATATGCTTAGAGGAAGGAGCTCAAAGTGTTGGACCAAAATATAAAGCTATTTCAGTGAATTCACCTTACAAAGATAAACTCTATTTTTTTTTTAACTCTATTTTTTCTTCAAAATTTAGATCAGGAGAAAAATTTATATGGTTCCAGTCCTTTGTGTTCCAAGTCCAAATGTTTCTCAACCATTAACCAAAACTCGTTGCTATTTTACCAGACTCTATAAACTACTCCAAAGAGATGAATGGTGAATTATCATTATATGAAAACCAATCAGTAAAATATGCTGAAAATAATACCCTGGCTACAAATTAAATCCCTTTTGAAAATATAACTTACACAAATTTAAATTCATGCTGAACTAGCAAAGGTAGCAAAATTCACTCCTTTGTCATGTGAAAACTTTTTTGACGGAGACATGTCACTGATAGATCACAACAATGGCCCCTAGTTAAATAAAATGAATTCTAACTTTTTATTCATACAATCATACGAGGAAATCTACATGTTTAGAAAGCATTCCAAGGGACCTGGCTTAACCACCAGCCACAATGTCACAAAAGCCACTTACAAATTAGCTATCCTCCGATTTTTCCAAAAATTGTTTCACAGGAAATATTTTACAAGTGCCCCTCTTCAGCATGCACTGTGTTCTCACAGTTCAATCTTTTGCTTAATGAATCTAAAAATCTCCTTGTATTTGCACCTATCCACCTCTTTTCCATGGATTTTTGACATTCCACTCTCACGAGAAGAGAGAAGGAAACCACCTCTCTCCTGAACCACAGGGGAGGGGAAAGATTTAACTTTAAATCAAGTTCAGAGTTTTAATTACTACCCAGGATTAAACACTTTTTGTAAATGACTTTCTATGTTTGTAACTTACAAAGACCCCGGAATTTTTACTACCTAAGAAAGCAACAGAAAATTCATGCAACAATTCAAATTTTATTCAAAGTCAAGAGAAGTACTTCCTTGACTAGTTCTAAAGGAGATAAGGGGCAAAATCAAAGCTGATTTTTAAAAATTTATACTGAAGTATAGTTGATTTACAATGTTGGGTTAATTTCTGCTGTACAGCAAAGTGATTCAGTTATACATATATATGTTCTCAAACCTGGTTTTTAATCAAAACCGATGAATGTTGCTTGTCCAGCATACCAGTTACATAGATAAAGGGATGAGAAATCACAAAGGTCCTAAGGAAAAAAAGGCTGTCCCTTCTCTAACCTGTACCCCAGCTATTAATTTTGAAGTAAAGAGAATGTTATCACCGTGCCCACCCAAGATCATTAGTACTATGTCTAGTGTTAGCAAAAGTTCCATTTCTTGGTCTTCCCTCCTTAATATCAAGTCAGAGTTGACTATAAGAAACAACGTTTGCTGTAATCTCACTTGAGAGTTGGCCTCTTGAACAAACACCATAATCTGTTCACTTGAGTCTGGCCAAGGTGCTAACAAAGTGAAGCATCAACTTCTACACAATGCAGAAACGCAGTCCACTCCCTTCCTCCACTCTTCCCCACTCCAGTGTATCCCTCAACCCCTGAACAGCATTTAGTGAGATCTTTTAAAATCTACATTGTGTCACCCTTTGCTTAAAATCCTCAAGTTATTCCCCATCAAATTTAAAATAAAACCAAACTTCTTACAATGACCTATAAGACCTTATCCAAAATCTCTCTTCCATAATCTTTGTCCTCGTCACTCCTGTTGTGCTGGCTAAAGGGTTTCCATGATACTGATGAGGATGGAGAGAAGTGGATGAACATAATTTGGAGGCAAAGCAAATGGGACTAGCTCTTGGATTGAGTTTGGAGAATGAGGAAAAAGAGGAATTAAGGGTGTCTCACTAGGATTTTGGCCTGAACCATAGAGAGGCTGTGAAGCTAATATTGAAATAAGGAACAGGCTTATGGCAAGAAATCAAGAGTTCTGTTTTGCATATTTTAGATTTAGATTAAGTCTATGTTAGCCATCCTAATGGAGAATATCAAGTAGAGTAGTAATGGAAATTCGGAGTTAAGTCATGATTGGAGCATGAATTTGAGAGCCAGCAACATACATATCTTTAAAGCCTCGAGACTACATAAGAGGCTGCTTGAGAGAGGGTTTGTAGGTAAGAGAAAGACGTCCAGGACTGAGCTCAAACTCTGTAGCTAACAGACAGTCAGAAGAGGAAACAGGGAAGGAGTGACCTATGAGAAAGAAGGGAATTCAGGTGAGGGTAGAGTCTTGAAAAGTAAGAGAAGAAAGTATTCCACACAAGCAAAAGTTTTCACCTACACAGAGTACCACTGAGGGATCAAGAAAAGAACAGACATCTTAATATTGCATTTGGAAACATGGAAGTTTTCAATAACCCTGCCAAGACAGAGCTCGGTAAAGTAGCAGGAAACAAGGTCTTGTAAGAATGAGCTGATGAGAGACTTGGAGTCAGGAAGTGAAATGTTTCCTTCAGATATTTTTGCCATTAAAGGAAAGAAGGAAATGGGATAATAGTTGGTTAGGGACATGGAGTTGAGGGAGGGCTTTTTCAAAGTTGGGAGTTACAACTACCTACTAACCTCCTGCAAGAGAATATCTTGTAAATGATGTTTGCTCACTTTCTTAATTATTTCCTCGGGGAAAGTCACTAGAAGTGGAAATTCTGGGTCCAAATTGATGTTTGGACATCTTTAAGGCATTTAGTTCATATCGTCATTTTTTTTTTTTCTTTTCAGAATGATTTTACCAATTTATATTCACCAGCAGTTGAATGAGTGAGTTATTCTGTGTCACCCTAATGCATAGACTGTAACTTTGGTTCCCATGTTAGGTACCACCTCATCATGGAAACAGAGTCAGGGTTAGAAATTAACCTTTGATGCTGTCTAGCACCATCTCCCAAGCAATGCCTGAATCCTCTTTTGGATTCTACTAGTTTTGAATGAAAAATATTTCTTTTAAAATGCTAATTTGAGAACATGATTGACGTTTAAAGGTAGCCGAAAAATTGGGGGAGTTAAAAAAAAACATTTTTGTAAATCAATAGTTTTGTAAAATGATTGATCCAGGAGAGAAAGGGAGAAACGATGCTTTAGGAGAGAAAGAGGGAGAGGAGAGAGGAGAGAAGAGGAGAGAGAGGGAGGGAGGGAGGGACAATTGTAAGGGTGGAGATTTTGAAAAGATAAGAGACAGTGAGAATAAAGACACAGACCTACTAGAGAATGGACTTGAGGATATGGGGAGGGGGAAGGGTAAGCTGTGACAAAGTGAGAGAGTGACATGGACATATATACACTACCAAACATAAAATAGATAGCTAGTGGGAAGCAGCCGCATAGCACAGGGAGATCAGCTCAATGCTTTGTGACCACCTGGAGGGGTGGGATAGGGAGGGTGGGAAGGAGGGAGATGCAAGAGGGAAGAGATATGAGAACATATGTATATGTATAACTGATTCACTTTGTTATAAAGCAGAAACTAATACACCATTGTAAAGCAATTATACTCCAATAAAGATGTTAAAAAAAAAAAGAAAGAGTGAGGAAGGAGACATGAGCCAAGAAATTCAGACAGCCTCTAGAAACTGGAAAAGGCAAGGAGAGGGATTCTCCCCTAGACCCTCCAGAAGGAATGCAGCCCTGCTGACAGCTTGACTTTCTTCCAGTGAGACCCATTTCAAACTCTGGCTTCCAGAACTGTAAAATAATTATTTTGTGTTGTGATAATTTGTCATAGAAATAAGAAACTAATACAGTGCCCATACATCATTTGAATAAACGATATGTTCACACACACACACACACACACACACACACACACAAAGAGACAGTGGGATTTAGAGCTCAAGAGGAGGAATCTACTCCATGGAAACAGTAACCAATATGGGGGTACTTTGAAAATTATGATGATGGAGAGATGAGAAAATTCCTGGTGGCTTTATTTCCTCAAGGAAAAATGTATAAAGCACTTCAGAGTGAGTTAATCAAACTGATTACACCTTGACATGATAGATAGATGATAGATAGATAGATAGATAGATAGATAGATAGATGATAGTAATGGTTATTGAAATTAAAGGAGTTTTGAAACTTTAACAGCCATTAATACAAAAATGAGGCAAATCAGATATTTGGAAAGTGAAATCCATCTCTTGATTTGAGAAAAGGTGACAATATGATGTAACTTATTTTAAAATAACTTCATCATAAAGTGTTCTAATAAATGTGCTGGTCTCAATGTCACTTCAGGGAAGGCAGTTGCCTGCTCTAATCAGGAGTCCGCATTGCAGGGGCAGTCAGTAGCACTGATCCTGAAAGGTCAGACTCCAGGTAAGCTGCTACAAGGGGTTCCATTACCCATCTTTTAATGAACACTAGAGTAGCAGTATAATGAGTATCAGAAATGGGCTTTCACTGGCAAAATTAGTGGCTTGTTAATCAGCATAATGGATATAAGTAATCAGCTCTTATTGGTTAAATTAACAGCAATAAATTGATGTAGATTAGCTAAAACACTTAAAAATCACATCCCACTCTCATACTCCACAGTTTTTATGTATCTCTTAAGGTCAAAAGCCTTCACTCTTAGACCTGGTGCCCTAGGATTGATCTTTACAAGGTCCTGTGTCCAGCCACTGGGTAGGAGGATTTATCATAACCTGACACCCTCTGTAATATTATCACATGGGAAAATTCCAGTAAATTTTTCAAGCAAGGTAGATGTGGGAACATCTAACAGGATGGGGACCTGAGACTTCATGGAGCTTACAGAGGTTTATGGATTAGTGTACATCTCCTTACCAGTATATAGTTTTGTAACAGTATGCACGGCCGAATTTGGACTGTGATTTATCTTCATTGTAATGTGGTTAAGAAGGTCATGAAGGGATAAATAATCCTCATTCAATTCAAATGTGTCAGTGGTTTACATCCATTTTTTACCAATGTGAACAGAAGAGTTGTGTGTAATCAAATTAGTTTAGGTCTGTTCACAGCACATGGTCCACTAGACTCTTTCCTTAAGATCTGCTACACTGAGAGATTTTGTCTGGAAAAACCACTCTGGTACTGTTTCAAATTCTATCACTTTTTTTCTGTATCTGACATTTGAAATCCTCCAATGACTGGAAGTAACCAGCAGAGATGGGACAAAACCCAGAAGGAAGATGTTTACTCATATGTCCAAACCAATTTACACAAAAGGTACATATCTATTTATTTTTTGACACATTTATATTTTTAAACCTTAAGATAATATACATAGTTTTAAGTCCCAGGTTGAAAAAGAAATGCAGTATAAGAGACTAGACAATAACATGTAACTAGATACTTGAAAAATATTTAATAAATTAGTGAATGAACTAGACAATACCATGTAAGTAGATAACTGAAAAATATTTAATAAATCAGTGAATAACTGAAAAATATTTAACAAATCAGTGATGCTTTACTAGCATCTCAGAGGAAAGTCTCTTTATATGGCAAAAAAATAGTATAAATAGTATATCATTTTCTATTTATTTTAGTTAATTTTGTACCATTTTTAAATATTGTGTAGTGCTATTTTCTTTTAACCAGCTACTTTCATAAGGAAGATAAAACAAAAGAAAAAAATCACCTTCATGAGTGCAAATATAGTTTACTGTGAACATTTGCTACTAAATAAACTGATGAATTGCTTCCCTCCATCATGAATGGAATAAAAACTATGCTGGGAACATAAGTTCTACCTAAAACATGACCCTAAATTAAAGTCTTAGCAAAATCCTAGCTTTCAAGCAAAAATGGACATTGAAGAAGCAGCAATTTCTTTTCCAAATGGGTTACATGATTCAAATAAGAAAAGCTCAAATACGTTTTATCACATCAAAAGCACCACAGCTGATCCATAATACTTATCCTCAACTTCCAGGAAGCTGACCCTATTCGTACTTTACATCTCTCAATGAGTTCTCATAACAGGATAAAATCCTAAACTCTTGATGTGGCCTATAAATCCTGGAAAAATCTGACTTCTACTCACCTCTCAAACCTCATCTTATGTCACCCCCAACCCTCCACTGATCATGACTCTCTGGAAGTGGTGGCCTCCATCCAATTCCTAGGCAGCACCAAGCTCCTGGCTCCCAGATCCCTTTCTGTTGGCCCTTCCTCAGGTCACCTCACTCCTCACTCCTCAAGTCTCCCACCCAAGCTAATGTTATGCATTATTTTACATGTTAATGTTATATTCTGATATAATTTCTCACCGCACCCTAAGCGTTTCCTTCAAAGAATTTAACACAATTTGCAATTGTACAGTGAATTTGTTAAATATCTTATAACCCCCACATATAACTTGACTGTCACTTCCATGAGGATAATGTCTTGTCTTTTTTCTTCCCCATGGTTGCCCCCAGCAAAAGCACAATGACTGGCCTGGTGGAGGTAGTCAATGAATATTTTTTTGATGAATGGCTAGGTCTGCCATTTCTAAGAGACTATCTGCCACTTTTTAGGGTGAAATAAATGTTTGCTGAACTGTTTACTGGTAAAGACAAAGGCCTGGCATTATTTTTTTTTATTCAAATTAGTTGATTTACAATGTTGTGTTAATTTCTGCTGTACAGCAAAGTGATTCAGTTATACATGTATATATATTCTTTTTCATATTCTTTTCCATATGGTTTATCACAGAACATTGAATATAATTCCTGTACTATACAGTAGGACCTTGTTTATCCATCCTATACCTAAAAGCTTATAATACATGTGTGTTTTAAGGAGTACTTCCTCAATTTTACAAACAAGATGACATTACTGAGAATGAAGGCAACAGTCAGCATCTGGATCTTGCTAGAAGGATACAAAATCCTAGCTTATCCTACATTTTCTTCTAACTGTAATCTCCACTCACCATCACCCACTTAAATTCATGTGACATAGCTCCGAGGAAACCTGCACTTCTGCCTGTATAAGTGGAGCAATAGAATTTTATTTTGTGTTTTTGGCAAATTTTGGATATATCGATTGCTCAGATTCTATAGCCATTTTACTATAATTAGACCAATACAGGAAATACCACCATTCTCCTTATGAATTATTTGTATTTATTTGCTCAGTCTTAGACTTTTAAAACTACCTTATATGGAGCACTCTTTTGTTTTTAATAGTTTAAAACCCCAGATTGGCAAAATGAAACAAAACAAAAACACACATCGTGACTCTATTTGGTATTACTTAGGCAGAGAGGGTGGCCAACTTTATTTTGCCTTTGCACTGGTTTAAATGACATTGCTATAACATAGGTTCTAATGCTACGAGGTCCAACAGTCTCATGAAATAGTAAGTAAACTGTTACATAAATCTGCAGAGGATCAGGCTTGTGAACTTGATGAGATTCTCTAAGAGGTTACACTCAAAAAAGTGTGAGCGATATTTTTCTTGTCAATACATATTACAAAAAAAAGAAAGAAAGAATTTTAAGTAACTTTTATATAAGTTGAGTGAGTATTCAGGACAGAATCTAGACCAGCCTTCGTGGCTGTCACAGCAGAACTTTCCTGAAGGCTCTAGTCTGATGCGTGTAACCGGCATCTAAACCAAAGCATGTTAACAATCCTAAGAAATTTATTCTGGTGACCGAAATATTCATTTTTCATTTCAACTTAAAAAAGGAAGGGAGGAAGGAAGGGAGGGAGGGAGGGAGGAAGAGAGGGAGGGAGGGAGGGAGGAAAGAGAAAGAGAAAGAAAAAGAAAGTTGGACAGATCTTGTTATGAACTAGAATGATGCTTGAACACATTCCCAAAACCTACCTTCTGGATACCAAGGCTTTGTGTGAGGAGGCCATCCCTTCTTTTCACGGCAAAATGACTTGTAATCAGGACAGCAATCAGAATTCTCCCTTTCACAGAATTTATCACAGTAACACAGTGCATTTCTCTCATAGAACTGAGTCACACAGGCATCATCTCTGTCTTCACAACAACCAAAACTTCTACAGTATTGCCCTTTGAAAATGGCTCTTTTGAATCGAGTACCCTCCAAAATGGTGTGATTCCTAGTGAAATTAGCTCCTCGGTCCACTTCTCTTTGAGATAAATACTGTCTCTCCATCCAAATTTCTGTGGTGAGATAAGAAAGGATTAAAATCTTATATCCAGTCCACATTCTCCAGAGGTCAGGTGTGGCTCCCACTTGCTATTATATTCAATACCCTTGGCCTTGGGGCTTCTCCTTAGAGCCTGAATTCTAATCATCAAGACAACTCAGCCTGAATCCTGAAACTGATCCTTTACTTGGACTGAGTGTATTTCTTGTAGTTAAACATTAATCAAGAATTTCAATGTTTGCTCAAGATAAGGTAAGTGTTAGAAATAGACCATTGTCATTCCTCCAACGTTTAGATTTTATATTTAATATAATGAGAAAAAATGTCCATCGCCATGAAAATAAATACCTAAAAATCTTAGGTATAGATGATATATTGAATATTGCTTGCTTCCAAAATAATCTAGATTCTTAAATCAAAAACCTCTCTGGAATACACATGGCCCAAATTATGGCTGTAATAACTACTGGCAAAGTGTAGGAAATTCAAAAGTCAAAAACAATTTTTCATCACCTACTTGCACTGCAACTAAAATCCAATCTCTCCTGGGGTTGTCTGCTAGGATCTGTCATAACAATAACACATGCCCAGTCACACACTGGCTTGATTTTTCCATGTGTACCCCACTCACCTACCAGAAGCATTTTGATTTCAAGGCTTAGTGGAGCCTAATTCAGCTAGAAATTCCCTGATGGTGACCTTAGTTTTCTCTACCTGAATCTCTACTTGACATCAATGCAGGAATCTGCAGTATCTGAAAAGCAGCTTATAGTCAAGAAAAATCAATCCTGTGTGCTAAAGAGCTTGGGCGGGGGGTGCGGGTAGGGGGCCGTTGTGAAGGAAACTCAAATGTCAAGATGTCTTTCGTGTTTCTGTAAAGCTGTGCAGTTTGCTATAGCGTATTTATTCATTAACTATAATAACTCCCTTTGGGTTGTGGTTAAATAACCAGCAGACGATGATTCAGCAAGAGTGGCCAGGTTGCCTAGAGGAAAGGACTGCTCTTGATGATCAGAAAACCTGGACTCTCGTCCCTGAGCTTACTGCTGAATTGGCTTTATGATCTTGGGCTCACAATTTTCTTCTCTGGTCCTCAGTTATTTTCCTATAAAATGAGTGCCTTCCTCTCCAAGGTTAATCCATACTGCCAACCATTCGAACTTGTTCCCGGACTTTGCTCTGTAAATTATCTGACTCACACTTCTATTTTCATTGTTTCCCTTTCTTCTGGCACCTTCCTCTCAGGCTATAAACCAGTGCAAATCTCTTTATCTTTTGTCATTTTACTTTTACATCATCATGGTGTCAATTTCCATAATCCCACTGTCTCTCCAATCCCAAAACTGCTGGCTCCACTTCCTTGCCACCAGCTGAGTCACTAAACTACTGCAAAATACTGTCTCCAGTCCCACCGACCATCGCTAACGTCGATTCCCATTGACCTGTGTCCATCTTGATCACACCTGAACCCTTTGCAGCATTTAACCCTGTGTAGTGAACTAGTCAAGAACAGGAGCCAAAGAGTTAGACTAATGAAGTTCAAATCCTAGTTTCACCACTGACCAGCAGCACGTCTTTGAGAAAGTGGCTTAGTCTCTCTATACTTTAATTTCATCATCTGCAACATTTAGATAACAATATTTATTATCATATCAGGTAGGTGGGAAACTTAAATGAGATAATACATAAAGTACTTAGCACATCATTCATGCTCAATAAATGTCAGTTATCATTCAAAAGTACAATCTCCAACTAAAAACTCTTTCCTCCTTTAAATCCGATGCTTTCATGCTCTCCTGCTTCACGTCACATTTTTCATAAAGTTCCCAATTTATCTGCTTACTCTTGGACTCACTTTCTTCTCTTCTCTGTGGTCATTTAAAGTGTTCTTATCAATATCCTCAATCCTTTCCCTCCCTGGTCCTCATGTATCATCTTTCCTCAAAACACCCAGCATTGAATCAACCTAAAAGCCATAGGTTACAAGACTCTGTATGAGGTGGACCTCCAAACGTGGTATCTCTCTGGCCTCAATTTAAACCATTTTACCCCTCAACCTTATTGGTCTGGTCATCACAATAACTTTGCCCTTCCTCACCATGCCAGGCACACTCCTATCTTAGGACCCTTGCACTTGCTGTTCCTTCCGCCTGAACCATGCTTCCCTGATATACACATGGCTCAATCTCTCATCTCTTTCAAGCCCTTTTTCAAATGACACCTTCTCAGAGAGACCTTGCCTACATTTCCTACCTAAAATGACACCACATCTCCAGTCCCAGCTCACTCTATCCCCATTCTCTGTGCCTATTACTGATATATTAACATTATATTCATCAATCTTATTTATTTTCTGTATTTCCTCTCCAGAAAGCTCTACAAAATCATAGAATTGTGTCTATGTATAATTTGTCTGTTGACCATTTTATCTTCATCACTTAGTTCCTGACACATATTAGGCACTCAAAAAGCATTTATTCAATAAATATATGAATCCTACAATTTGCATTTTCTACCCCTGTACTATGTCTACTGTTGGAGATGATCCACCAGCTTGTAGAACTGCTACCACAACAAATTTTTTGACTTTGATCTCAGCTAAGCTCTTAAGTGCTTCTCATATTTCTTTAACTTGTTCCCTTTGGAGCCATTACAAACCTTGATTTCCTAACTTCCTAGAGAACGTCACTTTTAGGGAAGACATTCTCTCAGAGGTTACCAAGCAAACAAAGACAGCAAATGTTAATCCCATGCCTTCCTGTCATCAAACTCATAAACCAATCTACATTTGCAGCCATCCTCTCCATCTTCCTTCCAGACCCAGAAGATGAGGTGTCATCCTGTTCCTAGGGAATTCTTCCATCTATGATTTTTAGTCTTCCACCATTTATCTTAGTCCTTCACTTATCACTTGGTTCATATACATCTTCAACCCTTTTCTCATCCAATGACTTCAGCCCCTGGGTAGGATTCAGCAGACGCTGTTGACACTCTGTCCATATTCCCATCATCTGTACCATTTTAGGAAAAGCTGGCTGAAATTGCATCCCTATGAGTTAGTGACCAGAGCTCCCTCCTTCCCCAGCCCCACTGCATAACAATCCAGAAGTGCTAAGAATTAACACCCTCCCTGTAACCCAGAAGAAGCCCTTTAAATAATGCATGGAAGAGTTGATGTATAAGTACCCCACTCTCCTTATTCTTTGATGGGTTATGTCTGATACCCACATACACATAACTCTCACCCTGAGGTAAGATTGGGAACCCCACAGTCAGAAGGGATTGACAGTGGTGCCCTAACTTATTTGTTTATAGCACATGGTTAAATATTACAGTTTAAGTGTATCTACTGATTATACTATCTCACTTCAATCATTTCACTGTCTCAACATTTACGAAAGCTTTCAAATATCCCTGCAAAGAAACTTCACATTGAAAGTGACATATTTGACACAAGTTCTACTACTAATATATTCCTTTAGACTAGTAGTTTTTAATAGGGGATGACTGCCTCCCAAGAGAAGTTTAGCAATGTCTGGAGACTGCTTTGATTGTCTGGACCACAAGCATCTGGTGGATGGAGGCTAGGGAAGCTGCAGAGCTTCCTAGAATGCACAGGACAGAACACACAACAGAGAATTATCTGGCCAAAATTGTCCATAATGACACTGGCAGTTAACGCTGATTGACACATTACAAACATTTTAAAACAACTAACAAGAAATAAGAAAAAAATAAAATGCTCGTATTTACTTGCAATTTGGATTTACATGAAGGTTGATCAGATGAATCTCCAATAAATGATTCTTCAACATAATAATCAATAACTGTAATACAGTGGGTGGATTTTCAAAAACTGGAGGTGTAACATATGCATAACTAGAAAGGTTAGAGTCCACCATGCCACACCCTCTTTCAACATGACCATTCTCCTTGGATGAGCTTCATCTCCGATGAGAAGAAAGTGCTGCATTTCCTCTTTTTGTGATTTTTACTACCTTCATTACACAGGAACAATGGAGGAAATCAGCACCTTTGGATGTTTCCTAGGAAAGAATGAAGGCAATCAAATAAGTTGTCTTAACACTAGATCTTAGCTAGATCCTACAAAAAAGGACTGGACACTGGAGATTTTAGTCACATTTAACCATTTGTCCCCTCTTATCCACAGTTTCCCTTTCCATGGTTTCAGTTCCCCACAGTCAATCGTGGTCTGAAAAAATTAAATGGAAAATTCCAGAAATAAATAATTCATAAGTTTTAAATTGTGCACTGTTCTGAGTAGCGTAATGAAATCTCACACCGACTAGCTCCATCCCACCCAGTATATGAATCATCACTCTTTCTGGCATGCCCAGGTTGTATGTGCTACCCACCTATTCATCCCTTAGTGGCCATCTCGGTTATCAGATCGACTGTTGGGATATCCCAGTCCTTGTGTTCCAGGAACCCTTATCTTACTTATAATGGCCCCAAAGCACAAGAGTAGTGATACTGGCAATTCAGATATTCTCTTACTGTGCCTAATTTATAAATTGAACTTTACTATAGGTATGTATGTATAGGAAAAAACATAGTATTATACATACAGGTTGGTACTATCCAAGGTTTCAGGCATTCACTGGGGCTTTTAGAATGTATGCCCTGTGGTTAAGAGGGTAGTACCATAATTGGAAATTTTTAGATATATTTAAATAGGCAAAAATGGGGAGAGAGGGAGAGAAAGAGAGAGAACTCAAATTTTAGAGTAAAGAGTTTCAATGAGACATAAAGAAAACTTTTGCCTACAAAGTGTAGTTGTCTTTGGATTAGGTTGCTAAGAGGGACTGGAAGATTTTACACATTGTAATTACAATATATGTCTGTATATGTACATATATATGTCTATTTAATACACAATACACATTGTGTGTTAGAGAGTGCACATAATCTCTTTGGATCTTGCAGTAGTCCATGATGGTAGAATTTATAATTATTATCCCTATTTTCATTTTTACAAATGAAGAACTAAGACTCAAGTGACTATGCAAGTACACAGCCAATGATGAAGCTGTTGACCCCAAGATCAGGGCACACATTCCTGCCCCATCCAGCCTTTCTGTTTAAGTATTCACCTGGTCATCTTGACTAAACCCTGCCCTTAGCCCATGACATGGATACTCTATCCAGATTCTTTCCAACCCAGTGAGTCCTGAGGTGGGGAGAATATGAGAGGGGGTAGAGATCTAGCAAAGGATCATGGGGTTTTTCACTGACTGGTTCTACATTGTAAAAACACTCAAGTGAAACCCTAATCCTCTGTGGAAGTTTACCAGTTAATGCAGACTTGGTCTCTAATTATACATTACTGAGAAAATTGAAAAAAAAAAATTAGTAGATCCATGAAATGGAAAAGAGAATCTTAAATAGCTCCCTAACAAGTAATAGTTCAGGATGCTGGACCCAGGTCTAGGCATGTAGCAATTTGTCTCAAAATCTTCTCACCTCTCACAGTAATTAAACAGATACTTTGGGTTTACTTTCCCCTTGTCTTTTACTTTTTTTGAAATAGCAATGTCAACATCTTTTTCCATTAAAAATTTTTTTTTCCAACATAGAATTGCATGTACAGCTATTTATGTAGCATGCATTTGCAGATTAAGAGAGTCTAGTGGGAATATTTGATTTAGACCAATAGGCACCAAAGCAAACCTCTAATGGGCCAAGAGAATGCATCCAGTTTGGGCCTGGAAGGAAAAGAGGCCCTGACCAAGGCCGCATTTTGCCTCCCACCTGGTCTCCACTCTGGTTCAAAGACCTCCTACAGAGATTATGCTGCCCATTCTTTTTTTTTGTTTTGTGTTGTTTTTGGGTTTTTTTGCGTTACGCGACCTCTCACTGTTGTGGCCTCTCCCATTGCGGAACACAGGCTCTGGACGTGCAGGCTCAGCGGCCATGGCTCACGGGCCCAGCCGCTCTGTGGCATGTGGGATCTTCCCGGACTGGGGCACGAACCCGTGTTCCCTGCATCGGCAGGCAGACTCTCAACCACTGCGCCATCAGGGAAGCCCGTATGCTGCCCATTCTTTGCCTTGATGTAAATAGGGGAGGAGCCTATGAAATCTCATAATGATAAGACCCAAAAAGAAAGAAAAAAAAATCAAAGAAAATGAAAGAAAATTCAGGAGGCAAAGGAGATCATAAAAGACTACAAAAGAGAAAAAGCTAACAGAAAAAAAGTTATTAGAGGAAAAGGTGTGCATATGAGTGAGAACAAAATTTTCTTTCACATCAAAATTCTAATTTCAATATATTTAAACAGGAAACAATAGGGGATGCAAACAGTTATCCTCTAGAGATAATAAAATTTTTTTTAATTAATGCTTTATTTCACATGAGGCAGTTGAAAATAAGAAATAGGCCTGCCATCTAATTCTCTTAGCATGCTTTTAGCAGAACAACACTTTGAGAAAAGGCAGTTTTAGTTACTCATTATTTTATTCAAAAAAAAAAAATATATATATATATATAAAACTTCAAATGTACTCCAGGCACTACTATATTTGGGGGATGCACAGATTAATAAAACCTAATTCTAATCCTTACAGAGCAACCCAGTATAGCCAGGGAAGCCAGCTTGTAAAAACATCTTTGCAAGGAGCCTTGAAAATTGTTATTACAGAGACCGTCAGAGGGTTTAATAAAAGCACAAAGGATGCAGTGGCCAACCCTTCCTGGTGGAATTAGGAAGGATGTTACTAAGGAAATGACATTTCATTTGAGGCTTAAAGTAAGTAAGGAGGATATTTGTCATGTAAAGTAGATATAATTCTAGACTGAGAAACAGAACATAAAACAAGACACATTTGAAAAATTAGTAGAGGCCAGATACTTTTGGATCTTGAATGACAAGGACACACCAAGTACAGACTTCACTTTAAAAATAAGAAGGAATATTAGTCAGTTGTTTTCCCTCACCCCCAAACTTTTTAAAGTAACAACATACATTTTCCTTTAGGGATCTACTCTTCCTCCAAGCCATGGAGTCTTGGTGAAGGTGACCATCATAGGTCTTCATCTCACCACTTCTGGAGATCTCATGTGACATAAACTGAGCCCGTCACTCTCTCCTGAGAACTGAATCTTGAGTGGAGTGACTGGTTTGAGGTATTCAGATACTGACACCCCCACAACTGGCCAGGAGGTACTGACCAAGATCCTCAGTCAGTCATCTTTTCTTTAATTTCTGTGAATACCAATATCCTTCAAAAAATTCTTTTGGGGAGACCTTCGATTAACCATAGTCAGTATCTGTCATTTTTAACTAATGAATCCTTGGGACAGGAAGTTATTCCAAATTCATAACAAGACAAGGATATGGTCAGGATGGCATTTTTTGGTAGATCATCATGCTAGCAAAACAGAGGATGGATCAGATGAGGGTGAGACTGGAGACTGGGAAACTATTGCAGGAGTGTCAGCAAGGATGATGAGAACTTGGCCTTGAAAAGTGGTTCTGAAATAGAGTAAAATAAGAAAGATATGAAGCAGGTAATACTTGTAAAATGTTTCACTGAATGTGGAGATAAAGGAATAGGGGTCACCCAGGGTGAGTTCCAGGGTTCTTGCACTTATGACTAGATAGTAGCAGTAGCTACAGAAGAAGAAGTTTGGGGTAAAAGTTAGCTCAGTTTGGAATCTATTTTGATTTTCTGGCGGCTTATCCAGATGGGGATGCCTAATGAGAAACTGACTTCCATCTTTGCTAGAGTGTAGATTTGCAAGTCATCAACATATAGTAAGAGCCATGAACATGAATGGCAGTGCCCATGGTCAGCCAGGGCTAAGGCAAGACTCTGGAAGGAAGCTATTTGAATAATTTTTGTAAATGTGTTTGCAAGGAATTTTATTTTAGAATCTCATGGGCTATACTGAAAGGTTCTTTTATAATTTTTTTCATAAACTATATGAAAATTCCAAATATTCCTCAGATATTTGTTTTATGAGAGACATCATGATATATCAGAATGATTCTTAGCTTTGGATTCAAGTCAAAAGTAGATCGAAATTCCTTACCAGCCATGTGACATGAGTCAAGTTATTTTATCTTCTTATGGGCTTGGTTAACTCACGTATCAAAATAGGAAGCATAATACCAATCTTATAAAGTTGTTTTGAGGATTAAATAAAATAATCTATGAGAAAGTACTGGAAACATGCAGGAGCTCCTTTCCTTGCAAAGGATTAGTTCACAAAATGCTGATCTTAAGCCAATGTATTTAAAATCCAAAGGGACTCCACTGCTTCAGCTTGTGGTCCTAATTCATTCTCCTAAAATGACTTAAAATTAAACCTAATCTTATCTTCTTTGTTGATTTGTATTTATTTAGAACTCTTTTTCAAAACCTAACTGTTTCATCTATATGAAAATATGTGAATAAGGCCAGCCACTTTCTCAATGATCTCTGCACAAGTGATAGGGGAATTCCTAGAATATGGCAATAGCGTTTACTGCCTCATCACTACTTTTAATTTGCAAAATGTGAAAAAGCTTTGAGCCTGTGGAATCTCCACTAGCTTGAGGCAATCATCCTAAATGTACAATTCCAGTACACCTAATGTTTAAAACCCCTTTCAATTACAAACCCATCACCTCCCTCTGAACTCCTAACCTAGTGGTTTGCACACTGGCTGTAGAATAGAATCACTGAGGAAGTAAAAATTATGAAAAATAAAAGTAAACCAGTCTCCAGGTCTTATCCCAAGAAATGATGATCTCATCGGTACAGTATGAAATATGGTAAAACTCAAAAACAGCTGCTGGAACCACACACTCAAAAGCTGTTTCATTTTTTCACTTTTTTTCATCTCTTGTCTATTAATTTCAATGTTACAGACCCAGGGTCTGATTTGTGATATGTCCTCTAGATTCATTGAAAAATGAGTCATTCCATATACTTGTGCAATACTCATCCATTTCTTTACCACTTTTAATTTATAAAAATTATCTCTGGGCTTCCCTGGTGGCGCAGTGGTTGAGGATCCACCTGCCGATGCAGGGGACACAGGTTTGTGCCCCAGTCTGGGAAGATCCCACATGCCGCAGAGCGGCTGGGCCCATGAGCCATGGCCGCTGAGCCTGTGCGTCCGGAGCCTGCGCTCTGCAAAGGGGGAGGCCACAACAGTGAGAGGCCCGTGTATGGCAAAAAAAAAAAAAAAAAAAAAATTATCTCTAGTTTCCATCCCATCATGTCTTTTTCATTTTGGCACTTATTTTGTACTTATCTACCAGAATGGGGTTTATCATGATGATAAATTATCTCAAAACTAACACATGAGTGGCAGTCTATGACTCAAGAAACACAATGACCAAAAATGACCTAACATTACTACTAACCCCATCTACTGGTGATGGGTGCTTTTAATTGCAGCGTAATTTCATTCACAGAGTGAGAGTCCATGAATTGAAAATTTATAAGTGGAAACGCTTCTGTGAAATAATGCCATTTTCAGCAACATGGGTATAACTAGAAATGATCATACTAACTAAAGTAAGTCAGAAAGAGAAAGAAGAATACTATATATATCACTTATATGTGGAATCTAAAATATGACACAAATGAACCTATCTATGAAGCAGAAACAGACTCAGACATAGAGAACAGATTTGTCGTTGCCAAGGGGGTTGGGGGAGGGATGGAGTGGGAGGCTGGGGTTAGCAGATGTAAGCTTTTAGATATAGAATGAATAAACAACAAGTTCCTACTGTATAGTACTGGGAACTATATTCAATATCCTGTGATAACTATAATGGAAAAGAATATAAAAAAAGAATGTATATATATGTATAACTGAATCACTTTGCTGTACAGCAGAAATTAACACAACATTGTAAATCAACTATACTTCAATTTAAAAATAAGAAAAGCTTCTGTACCAGATATATAATAGTCACTCAATATATATTAGTTTCTTCTCTAGATTATGCCCTTGCTCCACCCCTCCCTTTCCTATCATTCACCTTTGGATAATAATATGCATTAGGCAGACCTTAAATTGTCTAACCTTAAATTCTAAACTCTTGTGGGCTATTAATATTTGGCAATCTATTTCTTCTTTTTTTAGAATAGAAGGGAGTTTGTATTCATAAGCGGGGATCCTGAGGGCATTCACTTCCCATTTACTCACAGATACAATGGTAACAACCCATTCGAAAATGATGATGTTCAATCAGACCAGAATGAGGCAAATGAGATAAAACACTGAGTGAGATGGTTGTATGTGGGTTGAGGGAAGGATGACGGTTCCAGACAAGGATAGGGCTCCCTGTTTCTCATCATAAATAGGCACATTTTTGTGTGTTTTACAGGCATCATATGTTGTGGGTCCTTCCCTCCCCAGCGTGAGGCAAGAACCACAGCTGATTGGAAAACCTGAGTCATTTTCAGCAGCTGCTCTAGTGAAAACCAGGAGAGAGAAAGGGAAGTGTTTCCATTATCACAAACAAAAGGGAGATTGGAGATGAAGGACTACCTCTAAAATATTTCAAAGCTCCAAGAACAAAAAAGAAAGGGAAAAAAAAAGAAAGAAAGAAACAGGAACACATCCCTTCCACAATACAGAGGGATATAAATAACACACCTGAAATGATCTCATTCAAAGCAGTGTGTTCAAGAAAAGAAAGTGTTGTGTTTGGAATTAAAGAGGACCAAACTTGGGTTTCGACTTTAGCCCTCAAATTTTGGTGTATTTTTTTTAGAAGTCACTTAATACTTCTGTGAATCAGTTTCTAAGTGAAATGACAATAAATAGACCAGTTCAGCATATTTTTCTCCCATGCAGGCTGTCTGTGTGAAGGACATCAACAGTAAAGACCATGAGCCAAGCTGAACCTTCTTCCATGTTTCTGCCCCTCCTGCAACATGGTGCAAATCTCACGCCCATACATTTTTGCTGCTGGACTCAGAGTCAGTCTAGGCATCTAATGACCATCTGAAGCTGTATCGGCCTCTGTATTCCAACACTGAATTAAATCTTGGAGACAGAGTTTCGGGTGAAGGAGAAAAGAATAACTTTATTGCTTTGCCAGGCAAAGAGGACCACAGCGGACTAATGTCCTCAAAACTGTGTGTCCCAACCTGGAGGGGATAGTGAGGAGTCTTATAGTAATGGTTCAAAGATGGCATGATCCACTCCTGGACATTTTTCTGATTGGTTGATGGTGAGGTAAGTGGGAGTCAGAATCATCAACCTTCTGGTTCCAACCAGTCTGGGGTCTACGTGCTTGTGGGCAGCATACAGTTAACTTCTCCCACCTGGTGGGGGTTTCAGTATCTGCAAAACAGCCCAAAGATATGTTATGTGTATCCCTTGAGGGGGAACCTGGCCCCTGCCCCAAGGCTGCACTATTGTTTCTTGACTGCTCCTCCCTTGTCTCTGCATCCCTTCCCTTCCCTGATTAATAAATACTTGAACCTGCCCATTGGAACTCAGGGAAGGTCATGGAGGCTGAATGAAGCCTATTTCCTGTAATCAAGAAACAAGGGACGCAGAATGGCTTTTGTGCCCAGGGGCCGAACAGGGTCCTGCTCAGTATCACATCTAATGAATTAGTATCAGATTCTGTCTTATATTTTTATACCCCCAAAGCAACAAAATCTTCAGCATTATAAAGTCTAGTTCAGTCGTGTAAAACTTACACCACCAAATGGCTTTCCTAGCTCCGGTGTGTAAAATAATGACATTCAGCTTATTTTATAGCTGTCCACAATAATATTTTGGTACTTATGTTAAAAGGTTCCTTTTAGATAATTTTTCAAAACAACTCTTAGTTTGAGTTTGAGACATCACTTAGATAAAAACTAGTTGCAGATTTTTAATAGTAATTTTTTGGCTTGCCTGCCCTTCTGTGAGGTGGAAGTTTGTTCTTACACTTACATTCAGGCACCCAGATGCCTACAGTATCATGAAGAAGGGAAAAAGAGAAAATTGCTTTATACTGTATGACAATATTGAGATTGACTTATGCAATTTTAAAAGTAAAAGGTAAAGTTTTCTGGAATTCTATTGCTTTCTCTAAAGGACCAACCAACAAACAGAGACCATTCCCAGGAAAATTATATGCTCAGATGATTTTAGATCAGATTATTTAGGAATCTCATTCCTCACATAGCTTCATTTATTGGCTATGATGCCTTTTGAAATCTATATCTCCATTTAGATTTTGCTTCAAATTCCTCATCCACATTTTAACTGTATACTGGATATGTCCACTTAAACATCTCTCAGTGATCTTAAACTCAACATTTGTAAAACTAAATTTACCTTCTGCCTTTTCCATTCCCCTCTCTTTTTGCCTCCATTCCCACCCACAACACACACACACATACACACACACACACACACACACTCTTCCTATGTTCCAATATTTGTCAGAATAGGCTAGCCTTATTCTGTATGAACAAACAGCCCCAAAATCTCAAAGCATAACATATGAAGTTTATTTCCAGCTCACACAAAGTCCTCTCTTGACTGGGCAACAATCCAGAGCAGCTGCCCTCCACGGCGTGACTCAGGGTTCTCAGCTGCTGTGATTCTGTGGCTCTACCGTCTCCACATATGGCCTCCCTGCTTCTTGCCAAAGAGGAAGAAAGAGAGGCGAGGATGGCACCAAGCTTTCTATGGCTTCATCCCAGAAGTAGCAGTCATCACCTCCACTCATGTCTCATTAGCTGGCAATAGTTACACGGTCTCTCCTCACTGCAAGGGTGTTGCCAAGTCTAGTTGTCCACGTGGCAGAAAGAAGGAACAGGAAATAAAAATCACACAGCATGGTCTTTAACTAAATTTCAGATTCCCAGGCCAGAACCTATGACTTCATCCCTTTCATCTCCATCACCCCCACACTCCATCCATGCATAAGTGGATACCATTAATTTTGCTTTCTCTATATCTCCTTAGTCAGTCCACTTTTCTTTATTCCCCCACTTAGTAAATTCAAACTCATATCACCTCTGTCTTTGATGACCACAGCCACTTTCTCACAGGGCTCCCTGCCCACAGTATTCTCTCCATTCAATTATCTACACAGCAACCATGGTGATCCTTTAAAAATACCAACATGATCATGTTGACTTAACCTCCAGCTTAAAATCCTTCAGTAGTTCCCCATTGCTTTAAAACAAAATGCCCAAACCTGCAAATATGATTTATAAGACCGTGTATTACTTGATACATGCTTACCTCTCTAACTGCACCCTTTACAAATTCACGCCTTGTAGTAGGTGCGGTGCTGCGCTGCTCAGAGCCCCTTCAAGTCCCAGGCCCTTCTCTTGAGTCACTGGAAGGTGGCCAGCTAATGGCTCATGGCTGAAACCCTTTTCCAGCATTGCCTTCTACCAAAGGAAGCTGCCTCACCCTAGTTTACTCCTTCACTGCCACCCCACTCCCCGGGAAACATTATCCAACGTCAGTGGAAGATACAAAGGCCCTCTACTTGCTTCAATCTGTGATACATTTAAAGAGCCATCCTGGTTCTAGAACACACTATGTGGGAGTCCGAGATCCCTGTTGTAACTTCATCACATCCCAACTTCTCCCACTGCCCAGTCCTGCCTCCCTCCCCCCGTTACAGGTGCTGTCAACTGAACACACTTTCCAATAACCTCCTACACTGACATCTCTGTCCTCGACTCCATTTCTGGAGGAACCTAAAACGTGCCTCAAACTCTGTGCTGCATCCACTTGAAATACTAACAGCACCTAGAAAAGTCCTTCTAGATCTTTGCTCATGTGATGTCTGAGGCCTGGAACACCAATCCCACCTCCTTGATTTTGCCTGATCTACTCATCCTTAAGGACGTGAAGATCACATCAAGTCAACAAAGAACATCACAATCTAAAGAAGCCCTCTCATCAAGTCCATACTGAGTTAGGGGATATATATATTTCCTTCTGCCCTCAAAACCCTACCTACTGTATAGCACAGGGAACTTTACTCAATATTCTGTAATAACGTATGTGGGAAAACAATCTGAAATGAATATATGCATATGTATAACTGAACCACTATGCTGTACATCTGAAACTAACACAACATTGCAAATCAACTATACTCCAATAAAATTAATTTTTTTTTAAATGAACATACCCAGACTCTGAGCAATGCAATCTTATCAAATTACATTGTAGTCCCCTGTGAAGTGGGGTCCTGTGTACTCTCAGATATACAGTGAAAACCATTTGGAGTGACAGGATGGACCCACCATAAAATCTGTGATCCCAGCTATTGGCTCTGGGCTTGAAGCTCAAATACATTGTTTTTTTTTAATTCTGAACATAGTCCTTGCTAACACCCTGGGCCCTTAGCACCTTCTTCTGACCTGGGAACCTCTGAATCCTCAGAACTTTTCATGGAGGCCTTGGGGGGACAGAGATCTCCCTGGATTCCTCCTATTGCACCTCCACCCCATCACTTATAGGGCGTGTGGATGTGGCAGCAAGCTGAAGGCTAGGATTCATCCAGACATCTTCAGCTTCTCCCGTGTTACATCTTTCCTTTCTCTTCTCTCACCAACCTCAGGGGTAACAGCTGGCTTTCTCCATCTTCCCCCAATACCCTGAGATTTTCTCTACTTCTTCAGTGAAGTCTTCCACTTTTCTTTGGATATGCTAAGGGCATAGAGCAGGACCTAGGGAGTCTTCTGGGGCAGACCCCTTCCCCATATCCTCTGCTTTAGCTCCTCTCTGAGGTACCCAGATAATAGTATCTGATGCACATTTCCTGAGTTATTTTACAGATGCCAAAACCCCAGCAATTAACTACTTGATGATCATGAGCACGTAGCTGCTACACCTACTGGAGCCTGAGGATTGATAATGCTAACCCTTGTTACCTCACCATGAACCAGTCAGAGAACTGTGCACTAGCTGACCACTTACCATGGGATGCCCTTCCCTCACCTGGCCTTTAAAAATTCTTGCTGAAACCCATCAGGGAGTTCATATGTTTTGATCACTTAGCTGCCCTGGACTCCTTGCTTGGCACCTGCAGTAAACACTGCACTTTCCTTCATATTGACCCAGTGTCAGTAGATTGGCTTTATTGTGCATGGGTGAATGGACCCAAGTTTGGTTTGGTAACAAAGGAAAATAAAGTCATTAGAAAATCATTTTCTCTCTCTGTTGCAGAGCTACTGACTACCTACAAGGGTCAAGAAAGCCAGCTTTAAAATTTAAGACCAATCAGTGGCCTCTTTTTTAAGCAATTTCTTCCCTTCTTCCTTGAAACAAGAAGGCTGGAGGCTCAGCTTGAGCTGCAGAAGAGCTGCAAGGAAACACGTTCAGGAAGGATATGAAAATGTGTGGGTTTCATATTTGCAAGAAAAAAGTCCCACGTCACATCTATTCATGTGTCTGCTGCTCCAGAATATGTGTCCTGTCAGCAGTAAGTATTTTTATTTGTCCTTGAAAATTCAGTGACTAATAAAGTGCATAGTACATGGCAGGTGTGCAAACATTATTTGTTGAAATACATTAAGAATATCTCCACCTCTGACTTCAGGTCTATTACAATATTTCTCCTGTTCTGAAGAGCTCCATCTTCTATCTCTTTAAACTCTTGCTTCTCTTTTATTTATTTTTTCCTTCAAAGTTAGGAACTGCTTATAATTTTATTTTGTATTGGAGTATAGTTGATCAACAATGTTGTGTTAGTTTAAGGTGTACAGCAAAGTGATTCAGTTATACATATACTTGTATCTATGCTTTATCAAATTCTTTTCCCATTCCCTGTGCTATACATTAGGTCCTTGTTGGTTATCTATTTTAAATATAGCAGTGTGTATATGTCAATCCCAAACTCCCAGTCTATCCCTCCCCCCCCCATTTTTGCCCCCTATAACCATAAGTTCATTCTTTAAGTCTATGAGACTCTTTTTGTTTAGTAAATAAGTTAATTTTTATATATATTTTTTAGATTCTGCATGTAAGCAATATTTGTCTTTGTCTGACTTACCTTCATTTAGTATAGTAATCTCCAGGTCCATCCATATTGCTGCAAATATTACCTCTTCTCTTTTAATTTCAGTTAAAATGTATACTCTGAGATACTGGTCTCCTCCGTTTTCACCAGTAATCCACACATTTGGATTAATAAGAAAAACAGGCTAGATCCTTGTACATATAGTAAATATTTGCACTTGTGGTATACATTCAATGTATTTATTTTTTGTTTATTAATAAGTTATTTTTTAATCTTTTTAACTATTGCCCAGACTCTAATCTCCTAAAGACAGAAAATTATTTTTTATATCACTTGTCTTTGACTGGTATGAATTTTTTCTGCATACAATAAAAATAATGTTAACCAGCACACAGAAATATATAAGTAAAGGAGTTAGACTTTAGAATCGTGAATAACTTCAAGATATTGATTCCAATTAGGGGTTGAGGCACACATGAATTTCTAAACCTGGCTAAGGCTACATAGCTGTAACAATCAAAATAATAGATAACATTTTTTGAACTATTACTCTAAACCAGACCATGTATTAATAATTTTACATGTACTACTTCACAGCATCTTAGAACATTACTACTGGAAATGTTACTATTTTACAGGTGAGTCTAAATAACTTGTTCAAAGTCACACAGTTGCTAAGTGTCAAAATCATAATTCAGATTAAGACATTTTAGTCTATAATCCATGATTTTAAATATTACAGTACAACACTGGCTACTTTCTGCATATCTGAGGAATCTTTCTGTCATTTCTATGAAACACACTTTCTACTCTACATACTAGTTTTCTAATGTGATGAAAGGGTTGTTATGCAGTGAGACGATTTAAATGGGCTCTAAGAGTATGGTGCTTGAACCCCAGTTTGAGTCCTCTGCTTTAAACCCAGGCTTTCTCTTCTTAGGGTGTGTTTTAATGAAAGTTCCCCCAAAATGTTCCAATTTATTCTAACAAACCACCCGCCTTAATAAGTCTAAGCTAAGCTAAAAGTAACCTGGAAAACCTATATCTGAATATAATTAGAACGTGGACATACTTATTAGGAGTAAAGGCTGCTGCAGGAAACATATGTACAAGGAAATCTTTGAAATGAGATCTTTTGTCTCTAAGCGCTGCTGCGGCCACCCAAGAAGCTGCAGCTGTGAGTTTTAATATCACTATCAGTCAGGTTAAACTTCTTTTGGTTACATGTAACAGAATGCAACTTGAACTAATGAAGGTAAAAATAAGAACATCATTGGAAGGGCACATGGAGAGCTAATGTAAGCAGGGAGGCAGGTGCCCCTTAAGAGTCAGTGGGACCAGTGGCTGCAAAGCCAGAGGGAATTCAGATGAGTCCCTCTCATCATATTTCCCTCCATGCCTTTCCTTCTTTTGACTCTCATTGCAAATCACATTTCTGTGTTTATCTGTATCCAGTGTGGAAAAGGACCCTGAATGCTTCTGAGACAATTCAACATCCAGCCACCTACATAGGAGGTGAAATTAATTCTCTCAGGTCAAAATCCAAATTTATGGGGAAGAAATGTATTAGTCCAGCCTGAAACATGTGCTCATTATGACCAACTAGATGTGGACTGAGCTATATTCTTGAGCTGGGATTTTGTTTCTGTACAATTGAACTGGGAGCTGGGGGTGTCATCACAATTGTATGTGCACCAATGCCCCTGCAAGAACTGTGTAGGTAGAAGGCTGGGAGTTCCTAGAAAAAAAGAGTATGTGTTGGGTAAATTAATAGATGTTCACCTTGAACAAGAAAGGTGGAAAGCATAGCTATAATTCTCAAACTTGTTTGTGTATGTCATAGACTTTGAAGAATAAAAGAATCACAACCTCAAACACCCATGAATGAGCGTATACATGGTGTACACCTTCCTGTATCTGATGCAGAGATTGGCTGAGTATGAGTGACGCTAAAGGAAAAATAAAGGACAAAGACGCTTAATGGGACTTGTTCTTGGTAATCCAAAGGAAGGCACAAGAAAACTAATCTTTATTGTGTAGGGTACAATATCAGCTCTTTTCACTTATTATCTCATTTAATCCTCACAGCAATATTTTTATGTATAAAGTGGTCTATAGTTTCTCCATTTAGCAGATGTGAAATTACCTAAAAGAGGTAATAACTTTCCTAAAATCAATTTTTTTTATTATAAATTTTTTATTTATTTATTTTTGGCTGTGTTGGGTCTTCGTTGCTGTGCGCCGGCTTTCTCTAGTAGCGGCAAGCGGGGGCTGCTCTTCATTGCAGTGCGCGGGCTTCTCACTGTGGTGGCTTCTCTTGTTGTGGAGCACTGGCTCTGGGCATGCAGGCTTCAGTAGTTGTGATTCACGGGCTCAGTAGTTGTGGCTCACGGGCTCTAGAGCACAGGCTCAGAGAAATGCACACAGAAATGCATTTTAGAATAAGAAGGGAAACAAAAATTCAAGCTCTGAAGAATTTGGGCAGCAAAGTATAAAATACAAATAATATAGTAAATCACATAGATGGAGAAAACATCAGGGAAAGAAGGAAAGGAGAAAAGCCTTAGCTAATGAAAAAGCTCAGGATCTGGGAGTATAAAGGCAAGACTGACCGTGTAGTGATGGAATCTGTAAGACATGCTTGGTAACTAGTTCAGGATTTCCACTGACCATTGCCTAGGAAAATCATGTCATATAAGTCAGGACTTGGACAGCCAGCCTGGTTAATGAATAGTCTGCTAGTGAACTCTGAAGCTCTGACCACAGTTCCCTCGGCCTAGTCTCCAGGGTTAACAACCTCATTCAATCATTTTTGCTTAGTGAAACATTATCTGGTACATATTAATCAGAGAATCTCTGAGTATAAATTCCAGGAAGATTCTGAGCTATCACTCAGTGAGGGAAGGGGTAGAATCCTCACTTCACAGATGAAGAAACTGAGGCGCAAACAGATACACTGACTCAGCCACACTCGCACCAAGCATCAGGGGTAGAGCCACTGTCCTACCTCCTACCAGCACACCAAGAAGGGAAAAGGCTGAGCCTAAGGCAGGGCCAGTGTGTCCCCAAATAGAGGACGAGTCCATGCTGGCAGTGGAAGGGCCCTGAATCTGAGGTCAGAGGGTACGGTCCTCAAACCAGCCACTTCAAGTATAAAGCCAGTTATCAAAACACAGCTCAGAGCCTCCAGAGGTCCTCACCCTTAATGAAATAGTCATGTTCAACTGTTGTTCGGTTCTGAGAATAGTCTAATGTTCTTATTTTAGGAAAAACAATTGGACAGAAGATTTCAGTTCACCAAGGCTGATCTCCTCCACAACACAGGGACTGTGGCCATATGGTGATCTAGTCTTTCAATCCCCTCCTTTGATGGAGCCTTTTTACCTCTCTTTTCTGAAACATTTTTAATGAAAATGTTTAACCTTTTTTTTTAATTGAAGTGTACTTGATTTACAATGTTTCAGATGTACAGCAAAGTATACATTTTTTTCAGTTTATTTTCCATTATAGGTTACTACAAGATATTGAATGTAGCTCCTGTGCTTTACAATAGGACCTTGTTGACTATCTATTTTATATATAGTAGAGTGTATCCGTTAATCCCAATCCCCTAATTTATCTCTCCCCCCACATACCTTTCCCCTTTGGTAACCATAAGTTTGTTTTCTATGTCTGTGAGTCTCTTTCTGTTTTGTACATAAGTTCATTTGTATCATTTTTTTGATACACATATCACATATAAGTGATATCATATGATATTTGTCTTTGTCTGGCTTACTTCACTTAGTATGATAATTTCTAAGTCCATCCTTGTTGCTGCAAATGACATTATTTCATTCTTTTTATGGCTGAGTAGTATTCCACTGTGTGTATGTACCACATCTTCTTTATCCATTCATCTGTCAGTGGACACTTAGGTTGCTTCCACGTCTTGGCTATTGTGAATAGTGCTGCTTTGAAACTTTTAATAATACAATGATACATGAAACCATGAATGCCCTTGCACTGCACTAACTCAGCCCTCCAGTTCCACACTGAGTAAGCCAGAACTTAGTTTAGTTTCAATTCAGCTTGATTCATAGCCTTCATCTCATTTTCCCAAATTTTTTGACTCGGTATGTAATTCAGTTATAATGAGAGACAGAGAGGCAGAATGAGAGATTGTCATTTGTTGCAAGTTCAATTCATTCCAGGTTCACTTTGGATGCAAATGTTTGGTTTTAGCTTTGGTTTGGTTTTGCTTTTCTAATGTCACTCATCCTTAAATAGGCTCTGCAAAGAAAGGGCTGAAGTTTAAATACCAGGAAGACTCAGAAACTCTTTTCATGGTTCCTAGAATGTACCCTTGTCATCTGTGCCCCCAATGCCTTTACACATGCAGTGCCCTCTCTGCTAATCTGTCCATCCTCCTTGACCTTGGCCGACTGTACTTCATCCTTCAGTCTCAGCCTCACCTCCATTCCTCAATGAAACCACACCCCATTCCACTGCTAAGCACTCCGTGGTAACTTCTGTCTTTCTGTGAGTCTGCAAGCAACCGGAGAGTCCGGAGGGAACTGCAGCCCAGCTCGGTACACTGCTTGGCACAGAGCAGATGCTCGACAACAACAACAAAAAATGTAAAATAATGGAATGAATCAATTAATTAATAAACCCCAAACCCATCCTCCTTGAAAGCTGCTTTTGCTACCTGAGTTAGCCAGAAATCTTTCCTTAGGTGGAAAATATTTGACCCCAAGGAGGTCTAGTAATGATGTGAGTTCAGTCATGTTACTTAACATCTTTGTGCCTCAGTTTTGTCATTTGTAAAATGAAAATAACACTAGTAAATGATGACATAATACAAATAAAGAAGTTACAGTAATTCTTGGGGTATAATAGGAACTCGTTTAATTTGAACTATTCTTATTATTGTGAGTGTAGTAGTATATCAATGGATGATTATGTGGGTGATATACTTAGGGTGGGTGGATTACGGATTGTGAAACAGCAGCACACCACCCAGCTCTTTTTTCATTCTCAACAGGCCCCAGACATTTGATTATTCCAGTTCCCATACATTCTCCAAGAGATTTGAGACAGAAATCAGTCCTTTGAGTAGCCCCACAAAAGTCAGAATGTTGGCTATAAGTCCAGTATTCTCTTTCCATCTCCAGGGAGAAGCCAGGAGTTGAGAGTTTTCCTCTCAACCACGTGGCGCTATCCCAAGGGTAGGGATTGTTAAGAGCCATGAATTTTCCTTCTGGCTTTGATGCACCCGGTTTTGTGCTTGTCTGGAGTATGGGAGCCTCTTAACTGGCTTCTGGATCTCTCACAAAGAGAACTGGTCCCTGTATTGTTATTGAATCGGTGTCTCCATGGCAGGAAGGAGGAAATAGGGCCTCCTACTGTAATGGAGAGAGACCATATGAGGCCTTCCAAAATAGACCCCCATGTCCTCCACCTGCGTTTTGTCTGTAGAAAAACTTTAGTCAAAGAATATATTTAATCAGAGAAGTGAGAAAAGGCAGAAAGAAAGGAAAACAGTCAAGCAAGACAAAATAATAATACTTTAGCCATTAAACAAAGTCAAGGACCTTCAGTTCCTCCTCAAGGACTATAGATAATATTCTAAGCCATGTCTTTTGAGTAGTTTTGCAGATACTGAAACCCTCACCAGGTGGAAGAAGTTAACTGTGTGCTGCTCACAAGCTCATAGACCCCAGACCGGTTGGAACCAGAAGGCTGATGATGCTGACTCCCAATTACCTCACCACCAACCAATCAGAAGAATGTCCAGGAGCTGATCACACACCTCACAAACGCCCTGGCTCATCCTGTCTTTATAAATCTTTCCCTGAAAGCCTTCAGAGAGTTTGGGTCTCTAAAGAATTAGCTGCCTGGACTCTGCTTGGAGCCTGCAATAAAGCTATTCTTTTCTAATTCACCCAAAACTCTGTCTCCGAGATTCAATTTGGCGTAGGTGCACAGAGGCTGGGTTTTGCCATCAACACTCTGCCATCTTGCTGACTTCCCCTCCCCCACCCCATTGTGTCTCTTTCTAAGAGCTAAGTAATTCTTACTAGAAGACCCTGAGCAGATTTCCTCTTAAATTTCATGGACCAGAATCAAGTCTCTTCTTACACCATCAATGACAGTGGGTTCCAATGGCACTAGGAACTAGGACAAGTAGGTTTTAATTTTAGAAGCAAAATATTGGGAGGACTTTTCTGCAGAAAAAAAAAAATAGTGGTTTTTAGAAATTGGGAGGAAGGAAAGATGCAGTAGAACACAAAAGGTGTCAACATTTCAGGAAGACTATGTTTTGTGAAGCCTGTACCTATATAAGCAATTTGAGTCAGCAGAAATCAGCCTGTCAGCACCCTGTAGAGGTCCAATCTTGCATGATTCTGGGGAAGAAATAACACATAGGGCAGCCAGAATGATCCATTCACCAGACCAATTTCCTAAAACTGGGGCCTGGCTGCAGAACCATGGGACAACACTCTAGGCATAAATCTCTATGCATCTTAGAGGACCTAGCTGCCCCAAGTATGATGTAGATGATTGAGATACCCTGAATGGGAGATACAGGGTCTAGCTAGAGCCTATGATGTTTCCTACCCAAACTCAGGATGCCCCATTTGGGTGGTGTTGTTGACCTGTACTCATTCCAGCCTAAAGAGGGGTCCAGACATTTTTGAAGAAAGCACTTCAAAGCTCAGCCACCCCTAAACTGGAGATTCCAGAGCATCAGCCCCAGTTGCCCAGGGATAAGGGGAGTACAGGGGACCTGGGTTGATTTAGACAATCAGAGGGAACAGTCCTTGGGGAGGAGGAATAAGAGCACAGAGGAAAGTGTTGTCCAAGAGCTAACTTGCAATACATCAGGGCAGGAGTCATAACAGGTTTCCTCTTGAATGTGAATTACAGCCATTGGATTATGGCTGCTTGGACCTCTGTGTGGGAGATTCTGAACCCAAACCCAGACTCCGTAGCTCAAGACCATGATCAGGAAAGGATGCTTCATGAGTACTGGATGGGGGTTGGGGAAACTGATGTCAGATGTTTTCCACTCTGGCTGAGAAGAGTTGTCTCAACCCCTTACACCTTGGATCTCTATAAAAGCTTACATAAACCATCATATTGGTACTCACTGGTTTGTATTGTAATGTTCAGGATTATGTTTAGATTATTCTAGAGCCATCAGAATGGAAAAAAAAGAATACTTATAACTCAGCTGCCAGTGTTGAAGTACAGTGCAACTATTAGTGTGTGTGTATAGGTATGTGAGGGAGAGAATGTGTGTGTGTGAGAGTGTGCATGTGCGTGTGTGTGTGTGTGTGTGTGTGTGTGTGTTGTGATGTAAGTTTGTAAGTTGAGAAGCACTCAGAAACTGGAGAATTGTGATTGGATTAAAAATGAAAGATTGATTTGACACCCCATCTGCTTTTGTTCCCTGTCTACCCTACTCCCATCCCCAAATCTGGTGATAGTGCTAACAGGCTGTGACACTGCCAATGCCCAGGCCATGAGATGTCGGCTTGAACAGCTTTCCTGCCCTGAGAGCTGACTGGGAAGTGTCTGCCAGGAAAACCTTCACTGAGGTTGTGTACGGACTGGCCCTGACAGCCAAGGACACTCTTCGCAGGAAATATTTGAAACTCCCTCCCCAGGGCAATTCAACAAAGCACAACCTTATCAGGTGTACAAAGCATATTTTCTTAGTTAAATTCTGTCTCCAGGCATATATGGAAGTAGGATGCAAGCTGAAAGGACTATTCAGTCAGCTGCAGGTTTCCATTTATATTTCCTATTAATTGTAGAGATAAATCACTTACTACTCAGGAGAGGGCCGGACATGAAATACTGGTAATAAGCCTAAAAAGGTATCTTATAAAACAAACGTGACTTTGGGTTTCACAACTGACAGGCAACCTCAGCTTTGTATATTCTGCTCCATTTAGATCTTCTAAAGGAAGCACACCTCTCACATAGCCAGTCAATAGAAACAAAAAAGTTTTTTGGGAGTTTTTTCAAGATAGTCAAGTGCATTATTTTTAACCTCTTTATTGGCACTTTACAATGGTGTGTTAGTTTCTGCTGTATAACAAAGTGAATCAGCTATACATATACATATATCCCCATATCTCCTCCTTCTTGCATCTCCCTCCCACCCTCCCTATGCCACCCCTCTAGGTGGACACAAAGCACTGAGCTGATCTCCCTGTGCTGTGCGGCTGCTTCCCACTAGCTATCTATTTTACATTTGGTAGTGTATATATGTCCATGCCACTCTCTCACTTCGTCCCACAGCACTTTTCACTGTTTCTCCCCATACTCTGAGACAGAGTGAAAAGCACAGGTCCCCTTCTCCATAGCTTATCATTCAATTCATAACCACAAATTGAGACTCCCAAATGGTCTAAGGTCAAGTCTCCCCCATCCCCTTTGCTGTGTAGGTTAGCCCTGGGGCTTGAGATCACAGCTGCACCAGAGACCTGAATATGGCAAATTTTCTAGCATAGAGGTCCCTAGAGTTAAGGGATCAGCCCCTCGGGCAAGCGTCAGGTCAGAGCCTAGGATGAGTTTCAAATTCAGGCAGCCTGGCGATGAGGGAGAACATGACAGAGGAAAGTTTTTCAGTCCCATCCCCATTATTATCCAAAATTTTGCCTCTCTATTGGTACTGCCATGAGGCATGCTTTCAGCTAAATATTGCACAGGGATTTCTTTTTTCCGTTGGGTTGAATCTTTCACTGTTTTCATTTTAGAGATTCTGTTCAGTATCTGAGTCACCATCTGTAGCCCCCTGGAAAAATCTTGTCTTTTATTTACATTATTTACTAAGCTTCCTTTGCCTGTTGTATAGCTTCATTTTTTTAAAATTTATTCCCAGAGTTTTCAGTTAAGGAAAGTCTAGACTCAGGTGCCTAAGTGATATTGAACAATTCCAAATAAATCCATTAGAAAACCTTTACAAAAATAAAGTGTGTTCATTAAAGTATAAAATAAAGAAAAAGGATTTCTAGTCAAATATATTGAGAATAATATGTTCTAAAGTATGAGGGCATTATAATTTTATGACATACCACAGGAATATGTGGAAAGTCCCCAAAATGTAATATATATATATATATATATATATATATATATATATATATTTTAAACAAATTCAATAATATTTCCTAATTACTATTTAATTATTCTAAGGCCTCTAGACTTGCTTTAGGAAAACAATCTTTCCTTCTTACAAACCAAATGACCTTCTCACACAGTTTATTTAATTTCTAATAGAGAAAGATTATTTCAAATGTGAAAATCCAGGGCAGTCGAGTTAAAGAAAGATTTTTGTTCCTAGTCTTAATTGCAGAATTGTCTGCTTGTTTGATAAATAAAATCCTGAGAATTCCCCTTATTCCTTAAGCTTTCCATTAACTATTCCTTCCTGTATGTTCTTCAGAGACTATAAAGAACAATATTCAAGAGACTTCCCATTTTTTCCAAATTAAAATTTCATAAGGAAATAATGAGTCCTATTAGAAATGTATCATGAAAAGTCAAAAAAAAAAAAAACTTTACAAAGAAAGAAATCAGGGCTGAGTAAAGGTTGATAGTCCAGCTTTAGAATGACAACCCCAGTTTCCTTTCCTCTGAGTTGAATCAACTGTGAGACATATTCAACCTTGTGTCCTAGAACCTCCCTGCACAGGGGGATTGAGCTCCAGGGGGAGGAGCTCCAGTCATCCACTGTAGTAACTGGCCTTCTGATGGATTCTTTACTGGTTCCTTCCCTCCCCTGACTCACTGCCTCACTCCGTTACCAGGGATGCCTATGGTCACCTCCCAGGTAAACTCATCACGCTAAATACTTGTCTTCAAATCTGCTTGCCACAGAACCCAAATAAAGATACACTCTCGGCATCTGTCTGTTCCACACTACCTACTCCCACCTCCTTCCTCCTCACAAGAATCATTGTGCTCCTAAGCTGCTCAGGACACTGATGCTAGTACCAACCAACCTGAAAAGCACTCTGTTCTCCATGTTCTCCCTGCAACCAACTTGTCCATCCTGTTTTCATGGTCTCAACACTCTGATCTTTGCTGAGAAGCTGAACAGATTGGACTATGATGTTCGGATGCAGGTTGTTTTGGTAGAAATAGCATAGTAGAAAAGCCAAAAGGCCTTGTGCTAGGTTTATCCATCACTACCTTATTTGACCTCAGTCAAATAATCCTTCAGAAATAAGGCTTTCATCGATTATATGAAAACAATAACACCTAAGTAACAACTGCGCTGAGTTAGAGGGTCTAGAAGTCTCTGAGAATTGGAAAACCTAAGGTGAATAGGACACCATATTCAAACAAATTTCCTGTCTTATAAGTTGCCTTCAAAGATGGTAAAGCCTGAGGTTTCAAAGCTCGTATCTCCAAGTAGAGAGATACTCAGGGACATAAGAACCCTAACACATTGCTGGTGGGAATAAAAATGAGGACATGCATTCTAGAGAATAGCAGTCTGGGAGCACTTCATCAAATTAAGCACATACAGACTTAAACAATTCTAAACCTGGGTATATAGTCCAGAGAAATTCTCACAAAGGTCCACAGGGGGTTACATGCAACAATACACATCACAGCTGTTCCTGGTAGAGGGATGCATCCTGACAGCTCACCGTGGGGCAGGTGGGCAGGTGAGATGTGAAGACCGCACCCCAGGTAGCTGTGAGGAAACAATCCATTAGGTATTTATAGAACAATGTGGATAGAGCTTAAAAACCATGTGCTAAGTGGAAAAAGGAAAGAAACAAAATATAAACTATAATGTCATTTACTTTTATTAAATACATATGCAGAGAAAAACAATGCACATCCTCAAAACGTATATAGGTAAAGAATATTCATCAAACACAAGAATGTGTGCTTTTAGCAGAAGGGAAGATAGAAATTGTTATAAAAGTTAATCAATCAGTCATCCAATCAACAAGTACACAGAAGAGGGGGTCTTGCCCAAACTTAAAACAGCAATGAACTAGGGAGTGTGATCAACTCAACCTTTCATTCTCAAAGTCAAAAATGAATGGATAAATGATTGAATAAATAACTTGGTCTTAGAATCTGATTATCTGAATGTTAATTCTGTCTCTACCACTTACTAGCTTGATTTAACCTTTTGAAGCCTATTCTTACAAACATAAAATCTGAAAAATACTATTACTTGTCTCACAGGCTCATTGTGAAGGTTAAATCAAATTCATGGTGCCTGACACATGATCAGAGCACACTGAATACTAGAGATGGTTATCAATAATCTAAAGTGATGCCTCACACAATTTAGCAGGTAGAGATTTTTGTTTAGGGGAGGAGAGAGAGCAGAAAGCTTTATTAAGGTTCCACTGCTTCTCACGCACTAATGGAGGAGATGATGAGAACTTTGTGTTTCCAGGTGCCAACTGATGACTGGCAATGGAGCCTTCCAAAATGGCCTGTGGCAGGATGATGGGGGTGATGGAGCAGTGGTCTGAGGGAGCCATGGCTCAGACAGAGCTGGCTCCCAGGGGAGCATGTGTTGTGTGCGAGGGTATAGTCTCTACTGAGAGTCCTCTGCTACCAGGAGCTCACTGTCCAGAACTATTGTGGACTCTTCTTTAGTGTGTTGCCCCAGTAGAAGGCTAGAAAAAAGGAAACCACTTAGAAAAGGTGAGCACAGGATACTGAGGATGGCAGCTGGGAAAAAAGAGACCACGGCCAATATGGTGGGCATTGGGCCTGCTGAAGGTTGGCTCCGGGATTGTCACCAACAGTGTGGTTTGCTCTATAGTCTTGGCTGCTCCCAAGATTATGGGTACAAAGTAACACTGAAGTTGCCTTTGCAAGAATCATGTGGTGATGGTCAGAGAGACAGTGATGTTAGAAACATTCCAGCAACACCACCTCAACATGACTGTCTGTCCCATCAAGCACAGAACCCAAACAGAACAGAAAAATAGCATGCGTTTTGTGAAAATACCAACTTTCTCACATTCAAGAGCTCCCCCAATGAACTCCTGAAAGCAGGCAGGGGCTCCTTTTTAAAAAGTTGCTGTTCTTTTTTTTTACATGAAAAAGAAATTAAGCAGAAGGGGAATAAATCTTGATTCAGGGAGTAATGTGTGCATTAAATAAAACTGGTGTTGGGTTTCCCTGGTGGCGCAGTGGTTGAGAGTCCGCCTGCCGATGCAGGGGACATGGGTTCGTGCCCCGGTCCGGGAAGATCCCACATGCCGTGGAGCGGCTGGGCCCGTGAGCCATGGCCGCTGAGCCTGCGCGTCCGGAGCCTGTGCTCCGCAACGGGAGAGGCCACAACAGTGAGAGGCCCACGTACCGCAAAAAACAACAACAACAAAAAAAACTGGTGTTGAAAAATCGTCACACCCATCCTTCTATTTCCCTGTGATTTGGCTGCTAAATAGAGGGGCATGTTAATATTGCTGTCAGCTTACTAGAAGGCATTCAAGGCTCTAACAGTGGTGGGAGAAACTGTAGGTAAATATCTCCTATGTCAGGTATTAGTGAGTACTTCCATGTTATATGCCTGCAGGAAACTTTTTTTTTTAGTTCCACTGCAGTTCATAAAGGAAACACTAAGACTGAAAAAAAATAGTAATAAAAGTTAAATCTAGCAAGTGATTAGCACCAGCACTCCAAAAAGCTTCAGCCCAGTCTGGGTTTTCACTTCTTCATCTTCATTGCTGCAAAATAAGAGAAAATAGTAGTCAGGTTAATGGAGATATAGAATTTTAAAAACTATGCCCCATTCATATTCAGGTGTAGCATCTCATATAAAAAAATGGTTTGGAGTAGGAAGTTTTTGTTTATTTTTTTCCTCAGTAGCTGTTTTCTTGTTATACAGTTAATGGCAGGATAAAGACACACAGCTGTATCTTCAGATCAGACCCTGATCTCTCAAGAGCTCAGCAGAGCAGTTCTGGCCTACTGAGAGGGGTGACCATGGCTTTGAGGGGCTGATGCCATCTTAAGGAACAGCCCTGCCATAACCCACCCACACCTCCTCACCTTTCAATCGCTTGGTTACCTTTTCCTTTAGTACTGAGTGCATCATTCCGTAAAATGTAACCTCTAAAACACGGAGGAGGTAAAGTGAACTGGGATTGGATTAAGTCCCAGCTTTCACAAAAGGGAACATTACAAAAGTGAGAGACAGCAAATGAACCTCTTGCTATGGAGTATGGAGTGGAGTGGTTGCACTGATTTCTTTATCCATCAATCTGTATTTGATAGGGTTACACTGTCTGGAGCGGACAAGATAAACTTAACTGAGTGGAGATTGGTATTAGCAGATCATACCAGTCGAGAAAGAAGTATAAAAGAAAATATCAGAGAGGAGGGCAAAAGAGAAATTTAGTTCTAAAACTGTACTCTAATAGAACAATGTGATGAAATGACATCAGTGGAAGGAAATGACCATAAGTTTGTATTTCCAGGTGCCAATGCATGGCTGTCAAAGGAGCATTTCATCCCAAAATGGCTGGTGGAAATTGAGGGAGGTCAGTTTCTCTTCTTTGGGCAACTCTCTCTGTTTTTTGTTTTTTGTTTTTGTTTTTTTTGCAGTACACGGGCCTCTCACTGTTGTGGCCTCTCCCGTCGCGGAGCACAGGCTCCGGACGCACAGGCTCAGCGGCCATGGCTCACGGGCCCAGCCGCTCCGCGGCATGTGGGATCTTCCTGGACCAGGGCATGAACCCGTGTCCCCTGCATCGGCAGGCGGACTCTCAACCACTGCGCCACCAGGGAAGCCCTGTTTGTTTGTTTTTTTTAATTTTTATTGGCGTACAGTTGATTTACAATGTTGTGTTGGTTTCAGGTGTACAGTCAAGTGAATCAGTTATACATATATCCACGCTTTTTTAGATTCTTTTCGCATATAGGTCATTACAGAGTGTTAGGTACAGTTCCCTGTGCTATACAGTAGGTCCTTATTCATTATCTATTTTATATATAGTAGTGTGTATATGTCGGTCCCCAACTCCCAATTTATCCCTCCCCCCTCCCATTTCCCCCTGGTAACCATAGGTTTGTTTTCCACATCTGAGACTCTATTTCTGTTTTGTAAATAAGTTGTTTTTTTGTTTGTTTGGTTCGTTGTTGGTTGTTTGGTTCGTTGTTTTGTCCTGGGCTGGATCACAGGGTGAAGAAGCAATCGTCTGAGAAAGCTGTGGCTCAAAGTTGGCTCCAGGGTGGACATGGGGTATGTGCAAGGCATAAGGAAAGCAGACAGGAAAACTGCAGGTGGCATAGCCAAGTGGCTGAGCAGGATGGTGAAACAGGACACGTCCTGCATCATGGAAGAGGAGCTGTATTTGTTAGATGAGAAGGAGTAGGTGGAGGAAAAGTTGCTAAAACAAGAAGTAGCTTCACTCCTGCACTGATTTGTTCTAGCCACAGAAAATCAATAGTCATGAAATAACTGAGTTGTAGCTTTCATCATCTGTAATTCTCTGAAGGTTTCGAATGAAAGGAGAAAAAGCCTCAATTCCTCCTTTTCTTTCTAACAAATAAAAATTAGCATGTTTTTGATTTTCCTGAGAGTAACAACATTTGGTATTTACTCTCACAAAAGATTTAAAGAAATCATCTTCTTTGGCTAATCTTTATGAAGGGCTATTTATTTTACATATCAATACTAAGCACTTTACATGCATGAATGCAAATCTTCACCATAATCCTTTGATCTCATATTACAGAGAATGAAATTGAGGCTCCAAAGATTAAATATCATGCCCAAGGCCACAGTGTTTGAAACTAAACCCTCGTTTGTTCAATGTTTCTTGTTTTTTTTTGTTGTTGTTCATGCAGTCATTAGTTTGTTTCATCCATATTAAAACATATATCACGTCTGGCTTATAAATGGTAAACTCTCTGTCACCAGAAGAGTTTCAACAGAAGACTTATAAGGCTATACGGGATTATAACATTCAATAAAATATTGGACTAAATGCCCTCTCAATTATCTTTCAAATGTAAGATGTTATAATTATAGGAATAATTAAATGAGATTGAAGAGGAATAAGTACCTCATCCTCTGACACCAGGCTGGCAAACTGAGCACTATTTCTCAGCTCTTCCTGAATGCGATGGAAGGTCAAAGTAATGTTTGCCACCACGATTCAGCAGCTGGTTTGAAATGGCATGATGCAATGACAGGTAGAGTCATGATTTTGGGCCTTTTGTGGCGTTTCTACTTTCCTTTGCCAATCTGAGTATAGGTAAAGAGCTGAATAACCTGGGAAAATCAAATGTCTACATTTAAGAAAGATGGAGATCATTAATAAAATAAATAAATCATTATTTTCAGACTAGACCGCTGACAGTGAAGGCTCAGTATTATATCCTATCACCAGTTGAACAACAGAGTTATTTTGGATAAGAAAATATAAATAAGAAAGACCTTAAGACATTTACAAAATCGTAATTTTGAAGGGAGTCACATTCCAAAATTTGTTTTGCTTAGAGTTAACTTTGGGTAATAAATAATGTAGCTGTGAAACTTTAATCCAATATTACAGAAAGAACGTTCTTAAAGAATGTGCTGTGTAAATTGATTTTTCCTTCCCTTTTAATACATAACCAACTCTGAATATTCTTATCTGCCAAATGAAAGCAGAATGATCTACATATATGTTTTTATAAAGATGAAACCAGAGCAAATTGTCATTTCCAGAAAATGTATATCATAATTTATTGACAGCTACATATTCATTTTTTTCTGAAAGATTTTAAATATATTTTGGACATTTACATAACTACTAACTATGGTGTAAAAATACAAGATCTAGTATCAGAATTTATTATCTGTAAGCCAGAAGTGATAAGATGTTCATTAGCTAAGGTCCTGCAAAGGTAGGATGGTAGGTGGAGAATGTGGATATAATTAACTCTAAGAAAGACAATATTGAATCTGCGGTCAAAACCGTTTAATATCTGGGTTACCTGACCTCCACATAGTTATTAATCCTGATTCTATTATTTTGTTTGTTTATCTTGAAAAACTAGCACACACAGGAATGTCTGTCCTTCTACTTTCTGACTTCTGCTCAGCTTTTTACTGTGATTCACTGCAATATAAAAATCAACATTAAGCTCTTGAAAAGACTTTGAAGGAGAAACCCCCAAACTGTCAAACCCCCACTTCTCCTACAGTATTATCAACGGAGTCCCTAGAAAAGAAAAATCAGTGAGACTTCTTTCTTTTTAGTGGCTATTTCAGGGTCAGACTCTGAGATTTCAGTTCTGCCCCATGTCAGCCAGGTGTAAGGACAAAGAGAAACGTTCGAAAAGAGGCTTAATTCCCCTTGTTGAAAATAAGTGAAGAGATTTCCCTCCCTTGTTCCTAGAGCAATTTATTTTAGAAAACTTGTCTTTATAAGTACATTTTCCTCTCTTTGAAATGGTGATAAATCCTTGTGAAAACTAGATGGGCATTTTGTCAGCTTTGAGACTCAGGAAAGTCTCAAGGACTTGAGAACCATCTCCTTTGAAGGTAAACATCCGAGGGAGATAGCAGCCTTATCTCCGAGTTTCTCCTAGTTTCTGAGGGAGGGTGGGAGCCTAACTTTAGCTGACACCTGGCTCTAAGTTATAAAACTACCTCCTGTCATAAAGATATGAGAAGTTTCTTTTTCCTTTGGGTAAAGCCAATGAACTAACATAGATGGTCCCCCCAATTAACAGGTGATTTAGGATGAACTGTGTGTAATAAATGGTGCTTGCCAAGTCCTCTTACTTGAGGATAAATTGAATTATTGTTTATCTTGAGAACATATATATAATGGGTTACACCTGCTCGGCTATATGAAGCGTGAGATTTCTTCTCTCTTTTCAGTCTCTTAGTGTTTGTGATAGGTATCACATTCTGGTTTGAATGCTTAGTCAATAATATAAGTGTTTTCTTTCTCTACCACCTTTGTGAAGAGGACTCCTGGGTTGGCAAATATATATATATTTAAATTTTATTTCCTCAACACAGGCTGTGGGCTTACAACACAGGAAGGTCATCTTGATGGGGTCCACTGTTGCTAAATCTGGTTGTCAGAATGTCCTTGCCCACCTGGATGTCTGGGCAAGGTAGCTACTCATTCAGGTATTCATATGAGGTTTCTTTATAAGACAGATTTACCCTGGCCCTCTAGCAAGTTGTCGATCAAAGCATATGAATCTTCTTTTCATCAGCAGTTAAAAATATCCAGATACCAAGTTCTTCTCTATGGTTACAACCTTGAATGTTGCAATCCAAGATTTACCAAAGCTTGATTTTGGTGAATAATATTTATGGGAAATTGCCTGAAGAGAATAGAGTGGGCCCATTCCTCTTGGTAATTTCATTTTTACCCTTAAATCAAACCAGAAAATGAGAGTTGCTTCCATGGACAAATAACTTATTTTTCTCTTTTACGTGTTCTAATCTGGAGAATAAAGATAAAGGAATGAGACACCTGTCCCATAAAATTAGAACTCGAGTCATCAATGGAGGTTCTGGTATTCAAAATAAAATGAACACAAAAACTTATATTTTTGTTTTTGTTTTGCAGTTTATATACACTGCAGGAACAAATCAATCCTAGATGGTCACCTTGCCAGCAGAATTGTTATCTTGGGAACCCTGAAGTGTTTATTAAAAATCCGCAAAGAGAAGGAATAAGATAACAGGAGAAGAATTTGCCTAGTATGTGTTCTGTGGGCAGGTAGTGAATGATTAGCTCTCCAGTTGTGTTAATAACAAGTGGATATGAAAGGTCAGAACCAAATGCGTTTAATCATGTTTTTGAAAATCAATTGACCCTCAGTTAAAAATAAAATAGGCCTAGGACTGAGTGTAGCAGGTGATGTGAAGAGTGGCAGGTCGGTTTATATCTCATCCCCAGTATGACTTTCACATTTAAACCTGTAGAGAGAGAAGTGGGTATAGAGACGTGTTGTGGATCCAAGTTGCTGAATTCACCAGATATGATGAATACAATCATAAATTATGGTTGCTAGTGGAATTTAATTTTTTCTAAGTAACTATAATCAAAAAGCATTTATCTCAGGCAGAGAGTCTGCTTTAAATTAGATGGTGTCATATGTACACCTACTTGGAGATTACTGCATTGGTGTCAACAGTTGTTGGTGGGAATGTAAATTGGTGCAGCCACTATGGCAAATAGTATGGAGGGTCCTCAAAAAACTAAAAATAGAGTTACCATGCAATCCAGAAATCCCATCCCTGGGCATATATCTGGACAAAACTAATTCAAAAAGATACCTGTGCCCCTATGCTTATAGCAGGACTATTCACAATAGCCAAGACATGGAAACAACCTAAATGTCCATCAACAGAGGAATGGATAAAGAAGTTGTGGTATATATATATATATATATATATATATATATATATATATATATATACACACACACACACACAATGGAATACTAGTCAGCCATATAAAAGAATGAAATAATGCCATTTACAGCAACATGGATGGAACTAGAGATTATTATACTAAGCGAAGTAAATCAGAAAGAGACAAACACCATATGATATCACTTATATGTGGAATCTAAAATACAACACAAATGAACATCTCTATGATGCAGAAACAGACTCACAGACATAGAGAACAGACTTGTGGTTGCCAAGGGGTTGGGAGAAGGGAAGAAGGATTGGGAGTCTGGGATTAGCAGATGCAAACTATTATATATAGGATGGATGAACAACAAGGTCCTACTGTATAGCACAGGGAACTATATTCAATATCCTGTGATAAACCATAATGGAAAAGAATATGAATTACAGTGATAAACCATAATGGAAAAGAATATGAAAAAGAGTATATATATGTATAGCTGAATCACTTTGCTGTGAAGCAGAAATTAACACATTTTAAATCAACTATACTTCAATAAAATTTAAAAAATAAATGCAAGCACACTCAAAAGAAAAATATATGAAAATGATCTTCCTTTGAAAATTGATCAACCAGCTGATCACAATGGTTAAGTCCATTGTTTAGGGGTCTCTCTTTCTTCTATGAGGATTAATCAGTGGCCAAGTATTTTTTAAAGTGCCAAATAAAATGCTAAATAAAACATTCTTTGGAAGTACTAGCCCTCAGACTTAACTCACAACAAATGCTATGCCTGACCCCAGCCTAAGTATTTTCCAAACCTGTGTAGAATGTCAAAGGAAGCATAAAGCATTAGGTTTTACTAACTCAATTACAGTGAATCTCAGCATAGAACAGATATCTCAGAAGTAATCTACCATAGATTAAAGTACAGGTTAAACTTTTATGACATCAGACAGGAAGAATTTGTGACCCAAATTTTTATTAATTCAAAGCATTCCCTGAAACACCATTTCTTATGATCCTCCTGCTTTTACTTTCAAATTTGTGTTTCCAAGGTTCCAAATGATTGACTTTTCTAGACTGCCAGTGAAGGAGATAGAATTTGAGGATCTCAATTCCTGTTGTACATGTAAATCACCGGTGGAGATTTTAAACCAGCATTTGCCCACCTCCAGAGATTCCTTTTTTTTTTTTTTTTGAGCTTAACAGTTTACTTTGATTTTGACTTTTAAAAAATACTTTTAAGCATTGCTTTAAAAACAAAAACACGTGCTTTTAAGAGCACCAGAGCAATAATGAGATTTTTTTTTCCATTTCAATTTCTCTGATTTCTAAAGAGAATCTAAAACTTATCAAGGGACCAGTGAAGACTTTTTTTTTTTTTGGATTGATAGTTTTTTGTTTTATTGGAGTACAGTTGCTTTACAGTATTGTGTTAGTTTATACTGTACAGCAAAGTGAATCAGCTATACGTATACATATATCCCCTCTTTTCTGGATTTCCTTCTCACTTAGGTCACCACAGAGCACTGAGTAGAGTTCCCTGAGCTATACAGTAGGTTCTCATTAGGTATCTATTTTATACATAGTATTAATAGTGTATGTACGTCAATCCCAATCTCCCAGTTCATTCCAGCACCCCCTTCCCCTTGGTATCTATACATTTGTTCTCTATGTCTGTGTCTCTATTTCTGCTTTGTAAATAAGATTGTCTATACTAATTTTTTCAGATTCCACATATATGCATTAATATATGATATTTGTTTTTCTTTCTGACTTACTTCACTTTGTATGACAGTCTCTAGGTCTATCCATATCTCTACAAATGATCCAATTTTGTTCCTTTTTATGGCTGAGTAGTATTCCATTGTATATATGTGCCACATCTTCTTTATCCATTCCTCTGTTGATGGACATTTAGGTTGCTTCCATGTCCTGGCTATTGTAAATAGTGCTGCAATGAACATTGGGGTGCATGTGTCTTTTTGAATTAAGGTTTTCTATGGGTATATGCCCAGTAATGGGATTGCTGAGTCATATGGTAGTTCTATTTTAAGTTTTTTGATTTCATTTTCCTAGAGTGGAACCCTGTTCTTGGGGATTTTAAAAAGTCCCAGGAGATACTAATGTTGAGCCAGAGCTGAGAACCACTGACCTAGATGAGAAGTCAAATTGTCATTTTGAGTTAGTTGTCTTTAAATGGATTTCATAAATCATAGGACTTGTAAAAATGATGATCATATTAAATCAGATAAATCTGAGGTCTCTGTTTTTAAATGAATTACTGATCTATTTGAAAAACTAGTGTCTACAAATAGCAGGATCAAATGCAAGAAACAGGAGTCTGGCAGTAAGAAAGGGAGACTGCTGTCTTTAGGAAATGAGAGAAAACCAAGAGGGAAATTCTCAGATCTGATCAATGTTCTTCCATGAGTGTTTAATTGCACTGGATTTGTAACTAGCTTTACTCCCTAGTTCATATGGTTATAAGACGAGAATTGCTTTATAAAAACAGGTAGTTTTCTTGTTTGGTGCTTTATAAAAACAGGTAGTTTTCTTATTTTGTGGGTAAATACATATCAAAAAGAGGGTTTGGGAAAAATACATGGGTAAATATTACAGTCTGATCACATATCATAAGGAATTGTAAAACGTTATTAAATTGCTCCCAAATGTGCCAGTGTAACTAAGACATAAAACCCAGCATACTAGGTGGATAAAATGGTAGTTTAATTATTTATGTTTCTTTTATTTTTTTTAGTTTGATATATATTTATTTATTTTTATTGAAGTATAGGATTTACAATGTTGTGTTATTTTCAGGTGTATAGCAAAGTGATTCAGATATATATATACATATATATATATATATATATATATATATTCTTTTTCAGATTCTTTTCCATTAGAGGTTATTACAAGATATTGAATATAGTTCCCTGTGCTATACAGTAGGACCTTGTTGTTTATCTATTTTACACATAGCAGTGTGTATCTGTTAATCCCAAACTCCCAATTTATCCCCCCTCTTTCCCCTTTGGTAACCTTGCTGGTTTTCTATACCTATGAGTCTATCTCTGTTTTGCAAATAAGTTCATTTGTGTCAAATTTTAGATTCCACATATAAGTGATATCATATGATATTTGACTTTCTCTGTATGACTTACTTCACTCAGTATGACAATCTCTAGGTCCATCCATGTTGCTGCAAATGGCATTATTTTGTTCTTTTTTATGGCGAGTAATATTCCATTTTGTGATTTTTGTGTGTGTGTGTGTGTGTGTGTGTGTACATTTCTTTTAATACTAAGAGTAACTCACTATCTCTCACAACTGTTAAACTTCAAACTGTAGGGGTTTTTATGGTATTGCTTTATATATTCTAAACATGAAAGTTGAAATCATTTTTTCACAATCTTATCCACTAGCTTAATGCTAAGTTTTATCTCTAGGATTGTGATAACTGGTGCCCCCAAAGTGTAAATACTACATCTACTCTGTTCTTTTCAGCAATGGAGTCTTTCACATTACATAAGATTCTCTTAATTCAGCATTTGTTATCTGAACCAGATGCTTTTGTTATTTAAACAACCAACTGACTTTCTGTTATTGTGTAGAAACATTCTTATTTCTATCTGTAGTCTCTGTAAGCTTGAGCCAAAATTATGATGTTTGAAAGAGAATATTTGATTATTTTTTAACATTCATTGAAAATGTACAAAATTTATTCAAACTTTCTCCTTTTTTTGGAACTACATATTTGTCCAATTGTTTTACTATTACACAATTTGCCACCATCACAGTGAAAGAGCTGGCACATTTGACAGAGTTCATCTCCTTAATATATAAAGGGAGTTTACAACTCAATAATAAAAATATTACTAGACCAGTAGATAAATGCTTAACATGATGCAAAAGCAAAATAGACAAGAATAACAGAAAAAGATAGAACTTTTAAATGCAAATAAAAATGAAAGATAATTTCCTCTTTTAAACTGCAAATATTTTAAAGCATGATTTTAAAGGGGAAAAAGATTTAAATAGTATAGATAGAGATTTAGATAAAGGTAGCCGGATAGAGGAAAGTAGATTGTTTAAGAGCATAGGCCCCAGGCAGTCATATCTGGATCCCATTCCTGACTGTACAGACACTTGTCAGCTATTTGACTTTAGGCAATAAATGGATTTCTCTTGGCCCCAGTTTCCTCATCTGTAAAATGGGAACAATAATACTTAACTTACAATGTTTTGTGAAGATTAAGTAAAATAATGCATCTAAAGTGCATAACATGGTAACATATAATAAACTCTCAATAAATTGGCAATTATAATAATTCTCAATGCTGACAGATATATAGTACACAGAAACAGGTATTATAGCAAGTTTCTGGGAAGGTGAATTACTACAGTTGTTCAGCAATGCAACTTGGCTACATGTATCAGCAGTTTCCCATATGTCCATACTCATTACACCAATAATCCTGATTTTTTAAAAAAATCAGAGATATGGTCAAGGATACAAATTCACCCCTATTCATAACATGCCTTTATATTTTAATGACTAAAGTATAGCAGAGAGACACATTGGTCCTGTATGATACGTTTCAAAATTTACAAAAATAGGGATGTGACTTTATGAAATACACCTAAATTGTGGAAAATATGCTTGGCAAAATATTCAGATTTCATTTAGAACCTTATTTGGAATTGTATTATTCTTATTGCTCTTTTGTATTATTACTATTTTTTCTAAACTTAGAGGCTACAAAACTGAGCAGGCCTCATTTGTGAGGGTATCTGGAATGAATGAATAAGCTCACTTTTTACCATCTTAAAGATAAGTCCTTTAAAAAGCATTGTTTTTTCCATATTTACCACTTTGTCTGAAGGGATATAGAAAAAGAAAACATTGTTCAGTTATTCTTGCTCTTAACACAAAATTTAAATTTTTTTACAAAACTTTTTCATGTCTCTTTGGCATAACATTTATAAAAATAAAAAGGTTTTTTGCATTTATTTTTATCTGTTAGCTCAAAATGTGAAAGTGTTTAAACACTGCATGAAATTCAGAGGTATGTTTGAGATGGCGCACGCTGGTCTGTATGCTACGCGCCATATGCAAAATTCACTTGGGGGATGGGAAACTGAGCTACCACGAGGTCCTGAGACCTCTGACTCAGAAGACACATATAAGTATTATTGGATATCCTAGAAAAAGAAGACAACAGTGGTTTCACATATGAATCCAAAGAGAAAATCACGAAGACAGAGGGGAAAGAAGTTAGTTTGTGACCAAGGTGCTACACACATGGGGACCTCTAGTACAACTTCTACATTGAGAAGCAGCAAGAATTTACTCATGTGACTATCAGAGTAGACCAGTTCATTCTTTCTTTTTTTTAAAAAAAAAACTGATTTTATTAATATTTTTAAAAAATAAGATTGGCTTATTTCTACAACCTAATATCACATGGAAACAGATAACCAGATCTCAATTGTATCTTCCATTTACCTCTTCGGAATCAAGAGTTTCGTGTTCCGGAATAGCCATCATTGGATGACTCAACTTCACAGAAAAGACGCCCAGGAAGTGAACAGGGATAGAAGTAAGGAGAGATAAATGTTTAAATTTCATTTAAGTTGACAGTTAAATGATGATGTAAGTATATTATTGCTGATCACATTCTACCAATGTAAACATTAAGATTTGATTGTTATTAAAAACAAAGGAAGATATTCTTAACATAGAAAAAAATTTTAGCAGATGGTGAATCCTTGGAGCCTAAGACCACATCTTATTTATCTCTGTGTCCCACATAAACTCTAACAGTGTTTGGCACACAGCATAGACAGTTATTAAATGTTTATTGAATGAATGAATTGTTAAAACACACTGGCAGTTATCAGAGAGAGGAAACAAAGTTAAATTTATGTTGCCACTGTCACAATAGCTCTCAAATCGAAAAGCTCCAAAGCAAAAGAGACAAATCACGCTTAGACCTGCAATGCAGATGCATCTGTAGTGAACGCTTAAGTGAAATGTAAAACATTGTGCGTTATTGTAAACATTAAGAATCTCAAAACACAAGGACTTCATAAACATTGTAATCTTACCAGATGACACTATTATCATGCAGTTTACGACACAGTGACACTTTAACAGAGGGAGGTTCTTTTGTTTATATAGGAATTTTTATTATTGCATGGGTCTTCTGAGCACTATACATACACTTAAACCTATTCAGACAGAAGAAAAGTCATAGATATGCAAGCAAAAGAGACAGAATGAGGGACACAGACAAGGAGAAAACAATCATTTATAATAAATCTGCTTACCTCCTTTATTTTTTAACCGTCTCTCCTAACTCCAACATTAGAGTAACCATAATACCTGATTTTACTGGAGCATCCCCAGGTTTTACAACTATCCTGGGCAAATCCGGTCTGTGGAAATAATTGACTCCCTTTTACTCTCAACCTGGTCCTGATTTGATCAATAAATCATCGGATCAGTGATCTGCCCCTGATGCTCCAGGGCGATTCCGGGGGTCCTAGCGATGCACCCTTGGCCCTAGGAGGACATCACCAGAGGCTGCTGGGGAGGCCTAGGAGGTCCCATCTCACTTTCCCTCTGTTCTAGCTGATTTTCAAGAAAGGAGCCTGCTTTTATTTAAAGCTAGAGCTTCGTTAAATTCCAACCATCAAACTCTGTCCCAACTATGAAATTCTTGGAGTGTCATAACATCAGGGATCCCAGCTTCCTGAGACCATTACCTTAAATAGAAATATGATCTGTCCCTAAGCCAGCTAGAGATTCAAATAGTTTTCCAAAAATCAGCTGAAAGCACCTACTTTCTCCTGTTCATCAGGGTCCCCTGAGATTGTAAACCTGGCTTAGGATCAGATGCTATGTACCCCTTCAAACTTCAGACCAAGACAATTGGTCCTAGAGACAGCAAAATCTTTAGCATACCTAGGCTAAATGGTATGGTAATTCTATGAATCATTGAAGTTTGTACCATGGCAAATCCCCATTCTCCTAGTCTCCTAATATAGAGTAGAATAAACATCCTAAAGTTTGAAAATGTTGTTGCCCCAATAAAATATTCAACTGAGATTGGAAAAGCAATTGAGTAATTATGCGATATCTATTTTACATTCTATCCCATCTTTCCAATATAGGTATTCATTCATTTAAATCCATTTTATTCTAATCTTCAGTTTCAAAAACTATGTATTAACTATGCTAACCAACAAAAGAGAACAGCAAATGACTGATCCTAATTAATTGTTAATCCCCAAATCATTTATATTTGGCTTTGGAATGCTTTCCTCTATGATCTTGGGTCCCAATAGGTTTGCTTTCTTATTATCCTCAAGGTGACCAAAAACATTACATAAAATGTGATACTGTTAATGGAGTTAGTCATAGTAATTTATTGTGTACTCACATGATAAATTCGTTATATGTATTTGTTTATTTAGTGTTGACAGCAACCTAGTGAGGTGAGCGCTAATTTTACCCTGATTCACAGATGAGGAAACAAAAGCACCAAGAGGCAGGATAACTTCTTCAAGGTCCAGAGCTAGTGGCAGAGTCAGGATTGGAATCCAGAGTGACAGTCTCTGGAGACCATTCTTTCAAAGCAGTAAGAAGTGGTAACATGTCACTGGGAAGAAGCTCGGGAGACAGGAGCGGGGAGACAGAGGGAGGAGTGGTGTGTGTGCCATTTTGCAAAAGGGAAAGCCATGTGTAAGAGTGTCAGAGTCAGAAGCAGTTTGGAGTGGTTGGTGTAGCTGGTGTCTTCATTCAGGAGACACAGACAATGAAGTTCGTATGTCAGATGAGGAGTCTGGGATTCATTCTCTAGGCAGTGAGAAACCACTGAATCTCCAAGCAAGAAGGGGACACGTGTGATCAGATTTTCATGTCAAATAATGTCACCCTGGCTGATGTGCAGAATATAGATGGGGCAGGGGGGTTGGAAACTATGTAAGTAATCAGAGAGACAGAGAATAAAGAAGAAAGTCTAAAAGAAAGAGTTGCCTTAGAGAATAGAATAAATTCAAGATTTCCTGGGTGACTCTAGGCCCCCCTACTCTCTAGTGTGAGTGAAGGAGCATCAGGCAGACACATTGATATTTTGTTGATTAGGGAAGAAAAACTACAAAATGTTCCAGAGGAATACTGTTGAAGTTGGTATGTGTGCAGAATGCAGAGGTTTTGTAAAACATGAGGTCTGGAGATGTCGTATGGGGAGAACAAATATGGCAGGAACATCCTCTCACAGTCAGAATGAGAATGATGACACTAAAACATTGAAATAAATTCCATATGGGTGGATGGCTTGTTATCTAGAGTCAGTGGATACAGGAAGACAGAGAGAGTCCTCCAAGCCTGTTTACTTGGTGGTGAGTGTTCTAGAGGACAAATTACTATTTTGTCTCAAAAAAAAAAAAAACCTGAAAAGTTACAAATTTTATCATCAGACCATTATTCAACATAGATGGATCGATGAAATGGAAAGCTTGAGTGAAATGAGACAAAACATCCTTTCATCCTGGATGGAAACTCCAGTCCCAGATATTGTATAACATCATCAGACCTTTGCTCACTCACCACTGTGGGATAATCAACAAGCTGTATTTGAATGAAATCTTCGGTTGAGTTTTATTACATTCTTTATCACAGCTGCCACCACACAAATATAAAGCCTTGTGGAGTGTTTGTTATCCGTGTGGGACTTTCTCATAAATGTCACTGCATCTCCAGAGCTAACTTCTCTGACAAAGACAGATAAAATTACCTCCAACCAACTGGAGAGAACCCTACAACTAGAAAAGAAGAAAATATGCCGAATGTGGTGAAATCAATTAAGTCTTAATCTACCCGAGGAATGGCATTCAGAGCTGTAACTTTGTGAAACAGCTCTCCCGCCTGTGCAAAGATGAAGTAGATTTTCTTGCCTTCCAAAAATGATGAAGTGTTACAAGAAACGTTCCCAATTTTAAATCACTGAGGGTGCTACACCTGCTATTCAGAATTCACTCCTCGGGATTGCTTTTTAGCTGAACCACATCCTCTTGTAAACCTCCTTTGCTCCATTTGTCTTCAGGAAGCTGTCCCCCCTACTGTCTCCCACTGAGATTTGTGAACCACTCAAGCTAGAGTGTAACCTTCTTAAGAACATCTCTCAGAAATAGACGTGACAATTATTGCAGTGATACCTACATAAAGCACTGTGTTTCCTGAGTACAGTGTTGTCATCGTGAGACTGTGAGCCACTGCATGTCATGTACATTCGATGCTATTCACTTTTAGGTCAGTTGTACCTGGCAAAGGGACCACTCAGCACAGGAGACACAGAATGTGTATTGAATAAATAAATTAATAATGAAAGAGAGAAGGAATGAAATAGAGAAAAGAGAAATCTGCATTAGTGAAGACTTAGAATTGTTTACTGCATTCCCCAGTCTCTTCATTGATAAGAAATTTTGCAAACTAAAGACGTTTCAACCAGCACTATGGCACGTGTGCATTCGGCTTAAGTCTTTCATGATTCTTCTGCTTAAAGTCAGACAGAGGAAGACAAATGTCATATGATATCCCTTATATGTGGAATCTAAAAAGGTGATACAAATGAACTTATATACGAAACAGAAACAGACCCACAGACATGGAAAACAAACTTATGGTTACCAAAGAGGAAAGGGGGGAGGATAAATTGGGAATTTGGGATTAACGGATACACACTACTCTATATAAAACAGATAAACAACAAGGACCTACTGTATAGCACAGGGAACTATATTCAATATCTTTTAATAGCCTGTAATGGAAAAGAATCTGAAAAAGAATATATATATATATGTGTGTGTGTGTGTGTGTGTGTGTGTGTGTGTGTGTGTGTATAACTGAATCACTTTGCTGCACACCTGAAACTAACACATTGTATATTAATTATACTTTAATTTTAAAAAAAGAAAAAATAATAAATAAAAAGAACTGAATTTAGTTGTCAGTGCTTGAGTCCACAGATTCTACTTGCAGGTTTGTGTCTTTTTCTCTTGAACTGCTCAAGGGTCCTGCAACCCTAGGCCTGCAATCGTCTTGATATGCACATGGCTGTCCCTGTTAGATGAAGCTAATCTCCAGGTCAACACAGTGCCCACCACTCCCAGTGAGGGAGGTCAAGGGTCAGAAGTCACCTATGATCATGCTTATACATAAATGTCTGATTTACTTCACTCACCTAGGGGATCTGCCTGGCCAAACGAAACACTTGAGTTTTTAATCTCTGATTTACAACACATCCCAGCCCATAGGAAGCACCTGGCGAGTCCTGTAAATTTCAGATTCTGACGCAGCTGGTCTGGGGAGGGTCCTGAGCGTCTGCATTTCTAACAGGTCTCAGCTGAGACCAACAATACTATAAGTTGAGGAGCGAGACCACAGCCAAGATTTTTGTATGAACTGATGGAATTGATGTTTTTCAAATATTTATCTATTCACAACTCAAATTAGCTGTATTCAAAATGTCCTCATCAGTTAAGTTACACTGTGCTTGTGTAATTAAATACTTTACCACAGCACTTTTTTATTGAGTACGTGCTCATGTACCAGACACTTTACTGGATGTTAGAGATATGACAGCAAGTGACCAGGCATCCTCCCTGTTCTTGGAGACCACAGTGCAGTGGGAGAGGAAGATATTAACTATATAATCAGGAATATACGGAAACAAACACAATATAATGTGTTCTGAAGGGCAAGTTCAGAGTGCTAGGAGGGTTCATCACAGATAAATCAGACCTGGTCTAGAAATAGGAAGGAATCTCTTCCCAAGAGGCTGAAATCTACAGGGTAATTCTCGTCATAGAGATAAGAGAGACACAGTTCATGTGGTGTAAGTAGCTGAAAAGAAGTTACTCACCGTTGGGCTGATGGGAAAATAAGGAGAAAATTCAGAATGAATGGACCAAACGAGTGAGAAAATCAGAAACCCAGGCTAGAGAATTACTGTGCAGGGATTTTGCCTGCATCAGCTCCACTTCGGAAGTCAAGGATTAAGCCCTTGAAAATACTCATTAAATGAATCAAGGCTGTTTAATATGAGTCCGTCTCATTGCCCAGAAAGACTGCAAGCTGCTAGAGGACAGGGTCCTCTAATATGCTAGCACTAGTTGGTTGATTTTACTGCTCAAGATTCTATGCCTGGTTGCAGCAACATGGATGGACCTAGAGATTATCATACTAAGTAAGCCAGAGAAAGACATATATCATATTATATCACTTATATGTGGAATCTAAAATAAAATGATACAAATGAATTTATATACAAAACAGAAATGGATCCACAGACATAGAAAACAAACTTATGGTTACCAAAGGGGAAAGGGGTTGGGGGAGGAATAAATTTGGAGTTTGGGATTTACATATCCACCTACTATATATAAAATAGATAAACAACAGGGACCTACTGTATAGCACAGGGGACTATACTCAATGTCTTGTAATAACCTATAAGGGAAAAGAATCTGAAAAAGAATATATATATACACACACACACACATATATATATATAACTGAATTACTTTACTGTACACCTGAAACTAACACAACATTGTATTAAATCAATTATACTTTATTTTTTTTAAAAAAGTCAGGAGATTAGACTATGTGCATTAAAAAAAAAAAAGATTCTATTCCTGGAACAAAACATGGGAAGTGCTCTGAGTTTGTCCTTAATGAGGTCAGTTCACAATATGTGCTATGAGGACACACCTACTTTCATGATGATCAGAAACATGCCACTCCTATCCATATGTCTTAAAGATTTCATCTGCATTAGCCTGGGATATTTTTTTTAAATTATAAAACTTCAGTAGCTTGAATATTTATTTTTAGAATTTAAAGGTACAGCATCTTTTTTTGGGTGATGCCCAAAGGTTTACACATTTGTCTATGTCACTAGCTTCTGATGTAAACTGGGAAAAACCATTTTGTCTCTGGACCTCAGTGTTCTCATCTTTAAATTCTGGGTGCTAACTAGGTGATTGCCAGTTCCTTCTATCCTTGGATGAAGCAAAAATCTCTTCATTGATAAATGATGCTGTCTCCAAAAAAACAGAGTTCTTCCTTTTTGGAATCTCCTGCACTGAGCCACAGCTGAGGCAGAAGGTACACCTACAGGGATGGTAAAAATGACCTCTCCATGGAATCTTACCTGGGATCTTTAATATCAGTTCTTAGCTGTGCCACTTGCTCCGTGTGTGAAGTTTTATAAACACTATGAAGTTTCACAGCATTCCTTTGGGTATTCCCTGAGTATTCTCAAATGCTGAGGTGGAATTTGGTACATGTTAATTGTTTTAAAAACCCACAGGCAACTCCCTGTTAAGTTCTGATCATTAATATCATTATATGGGTGTCTAAGGACCAGTTGAGTCTTATACCAGTAAGAAAACAGGAATTTTCTGCTCTGATCTTTGTAATAGGTCTTTTGAGATATGGCTGTAAATTCCGCAATTATACTATTTTTTATTCTTGGCCTTTTCTTTCCACCCTAGGAGGCCCAGACTCGGGACACATTTGAATTCCCTCTTCCTCAAAAGACCACCTTCAAAAGGGCAGCAGGATGGAATTTTTTCTTCTATGTGTTCATCCTGTTTTGAAGGCAAACACCACCTCCCCGTGTTTACTCACATTTTTCATCTAAAGTTGCTTCTTTCTTAATTGAAAAATCTTAATCCCCTGGGGGATTAATTACCTCATTCACTTTCTTCATCACTCAGCTCCCGGGTTGGAATGGAAAGGAAGCAAAATCTACCTTCTAACAACATTTTAGGACTCAGAATAAATTCCAGAACCTGAAGTTGGAATTGACAAGGAAGCATATTTGCTGTTCTCTTTCTTTCCTCTATCCTTTAAGGGCACAATTAGTTGCTTAGTAATACAGGCAAAACATCCCTTTCAGTTGTTCTCAGAATCTAGTACTAACTCTAGTACAATCATAAACCAAATGTCTCCTTCACAAAAGATAATGTTGGCAGAATTTTTCTCCCTCTATTCTCTCTCTTCTATAGAACAGAAAGGGTATTAGCCATTTTATTCCAATGTGACATACAATCCCTGCCCTGCCTTAGCCCCACCCCAGCTATTCCTAATTTGTAACTAGTTGCAAGAAACTTACCCTAGAACCCAGGAGTATGTCAAGAGATGTCAACTGGTGTATCATAAAAATTTGGAAGTGTTTCTGAAGATGAAGAACAGGCATGACTGTGATGGGGTCAGTCTGTGCCCCCATCACCTCCAGAGACCCCGGACCAGACCCCACTCTGCTCTCTCCTAAAACGACAACCCCAGCAGCATCTTTGAGGGAGAGGACATGTGAATCGTTGGTAGGCAGATGAGCTGAGGACAGTAAGCCTACAGGTCAAGTGGAAGGCTGCCTCCTGCATGGTGCCTGCCAGTCCTGCCTCCCTGGACTTGGACCTTGTTCCTTCATCCCCACATCTCCCTCTGCATTATTCCAAGCTACATTTCAGGAACGATGTAAGCACCTCCTAACACTCTTATCGTGTCAGTTATATGCCTTTGAGCTTTCAGTGCACGCATATTCTCTGCCCCACCACCGGCCCCTGCCCCAACTATATTGTCCTGCCAGGCGCTGCAACTTGGTCTTAGATGGCAGCCATTCCTGAGGGATTCCGACAGCCTTGCTTTCTGGAGCCTTGTTGTAATCTAAGATCTCCCCTCTGGAGACTGTCTTCTTTCACTCCCTGCTACGTTCCTGCTAGAACCACATCCTAACATCAAGGTATCTCTTTATCCAAGTTAAAAATCATGAAATAGGTGGGGTATTTACTGGTTGCTAAAAACCCATGGAAAAACTCTATGTTTAGTTATGTTATGTTAGTAGGTTTCAGCCATTCCAAAGAGTGAGTGATACCTTTTGAAAATCAGGGTAAAAATGCTACCATATTTGTCTAAGATTTTTATCACCTAAAATTAGATGCACTGATAAAATATCATATAAATACAGAAGCATAAAATATGTTCTCAGTCATACAGGGCCTGAGAATATTTGTCAAATAAAGACCCACCTTAAAACTTTCTTGGACCAAGGACTCAAATAAGAAGATAAATAAACACAGAAGGAGGGAGCAAAAAATATAAGAAGGTAAGGTAATAAAACACCCTGAGCAAGTGTATCATTGCCATAAAAAAAAGCCACAAAAAGCTATGGGAAAGAAAGAGAGAAATTATAACCATAAAATCCCAGAAATAAAAATCTAGAATTGGACAATATGAACATGATGAAAGATAATGGAAGGGACCAAATGAACTTGTCTTCCTGGGAGAAAACATAGATATTGACAGGGGTGTATAAAAGTGAATATGAGCCCTAAGCTAAGGGCAACCATAACAACAAAGTAGGATGAATAAATTCTATGCTAATAAACCCATATCTCTTGGATGGAAAACTGGAAAGAAGAGATAAGAAATTATAGTAATGGAAAATGTAAAATAATATGGCAGAATTAATGTCATGTAATAAGATAATCTCAGACACGAAGAGAAGTCTCTTGTGATAAAATAAAAAATCAAGATGGGAGAATATACGCTCAATAAGAGACACACACAAACAAGAAGACATATAAAAATTGAAAAAAAGGAGGAAAAGATGTATCTGTCCAATACGAGCCAAGATAAAACTAGAAGTGCAGCCTTATTATCTTTAAAATGGAATTCAAGAAAAAGTTTTATAAGGGACCAAAAATAATTACATGCTGGTAAAAAAAACTCACTGAACAGGAAGATGTGACCATCATAAATATGCATTCCTAATAATATAGTCCCAAAGTTTTCAGATGTCCCAATGATTGAGCTGTAATTCTTTGAGGAGTGATCTTACACATCGTTTGAATGTCTTAAGAACTAAGGAAGCATTTCAGTGTCCAATTGGAGCTAAGTGAACACTTTTATACAACCTGAGGAAAGGTCCAATCCCACTGTGATATCCTTCTTGTGCAAAAGAGATTTCTATTTGATTCAAAGGACATATGGAACATATGGCTTATATGTGGACAAATGGGTATCATTATTTGATGGCTGTTAATCAAGTGTCTAGTTGTACTTTGATCAGTCACACATGGGTAAACGTCAACAAATTTAGTAATCGGAAACAATTTTATGGTCATATTTTAGTAAAAGAAGTAAAACAGTAGTTACATTAAGCAAAAGGAAGCAACATAGGAAACTTGCCCTTAAGTTTCAAAATAAGAGACTCCTTAACTATGTAAATGCCACATATCACATATGGCTTTTGTTGCATGGAATAAGTAGAAAGGTAAAATAAATGAAAGCAATGAGACCAACAATTAGGTTGAACTATGTGAAACTGATAAAACTGATGTTTTCCTACATCAAGAACTATTGAATAAGGCAATTTCATAGGGATCAACCCCATATAAAAGATAGTTGCTTATCTAACCTTCTTTTAATGCTATTCCTTTTCTTAAATATCTTTTAAGAAATACATATTTAAATATCTTTTAAATATATGTATGTATTTTGTATATATGTACGTGCCGAAGTGAGCACAGAATACATACGTACAAAATACATATATTTTAAAGACTCAGTTTGCAAAGATAAACGCCTCCATCAGGGATTTCATTTTTTCAGAGTCCGCAGCTGCCTCCTTCTACAGACCATCGCCCTCAGCTGAGAGGAGCATCCCAACGCTGAGTTCCTTGACCCTCTACCCACACCGAGACCCACAGCTGATGATGACTGGTAAGGTGTATCCAAGGACAGCTCCTTTGCCTCAAGTGTGGGTGACCTTGCAATTTATGCTCCAGAGCCCTCTCCCTGTGAATTAGGCAATGGCTAGCCTGTCTGAGATCACACTTCCTCTTCTCCTTGCCCTTCCAAATCACAATGTACACCCTCCCTTACAGGACGTTTTTCTGGAGAGCCATGCCCTCAGCAAATCACAAATACCAGAAACCCTGTCTCAGGCTCAGCTTCTAAGGAACCTGGTCTAAGACACCAGGCAGTGGGGATGGGACAGGTGGCAGCTGAGTGCTTTGAAACACCAGGGGCTCATTTTTCCTTAGTGCCTCCGTCTGAACAAGGTGCAAACAATGCCTACGAAACACAAGCATGGTCTATCAATTCTAAGGGGCCAGCATGTTATTTTACAAGAGCTTTAAAACGAATCTTTCTCCAAATATACTTTTCCATGCTAAAAATGCCATCCAGCCTGCATCCTACTGCACATCTCTTTCGAATTAGCAAATTCTTAATTTTTAAGGTGATTTTATTAAAAGCATTACAATGAAAACTTTCAGCTAGATGGCAATATGTGGGCTTAGGGACAGATACATAAAAATTGGATTGTTCTTCTTTCCTGGAATAAATATACAAGTCAACTGCTTGTGATTATATCAAGTACATTTTTAAATGATAACTGACAGTGAGATAACCCAAAACATGCCTGGTTTCAAATGCCAGCCTGTCATTAAGGCACCTATTGTGTTGATATGTTCTTTTTGCCCTCTAGTGGAGAACCTAACAAAATATAATTAATACTTAATTTTTCAGAACTGCTTCTATTAAAATACCTGCTCACTGGCATTCTTTTTTTTTTTTAATGTTAAAAGTCCAATTAGTTTGCATTTAGCCATTTTAAACAGAATGTTCTTCCTGAACATATTATACAAATTCATCCATTTAGAAAACAATTTGGCTTAGGCCAACAGGGCTCAGGTTTTGGTTTCCGGAAAAATCTCAAACATTAAAAACCAATTTTGAGTTTATAGAGGTTCTTCTCCTATTCCACCCACCTCAAATGTTCTCTTCTAAAGCATCTTAATAGTTATCCAATTCTCATTAACTCCAAAAGTTGTCAGAGAAGTTTTAGAATTAGGAGCAAGGCAGGTTATCTCCATGATGATAGAAAATAAATTACCTTGATATACTCAGAAGGATTTCTAATTATGTAGACAGAACACAAACAGACATTATTAATGAGGAGGATAAAAAGAGGTTTTGCTTCCAAAAGTCAAGATGACTTTTTTCAATAAATGTGGCTACCTCAGTAAATTTTTGTCAGAGTTTTAGATAAACGATGGCTCTCTTAGCCACTAACCTTTGGAACTGTGGCTGCCAAAGAAGGTGGTTCACAATAAACCCAGGCTCTGGCAATCACTCACACTGGCCCTTGGGTGTGTCACTTGGCATCTTTAGTCTTCAGTTTCCTCATCTGGAAAGTGAAGGAAGTCAGGTGGCCTTGGTGGTTACTTAGTTCCTGTTCTGATATCTCCGTCCTATCCTGTCATTTAACCAGAAGGCAGCCTGTGATTCCAGAGGGGAGATGTCCAAGAGGGTGGTGATGCAGCTTCAGCGATAGATTTTTTTTTTGGGAAGGGGGGCAGTTTCTTAAGAAAAATCAGTCAAGTACCAGCTTTTAAGCCCATTCTGTGGAATCCTGTACACATTATTTACACTTTCTGAGCCTCAGTTTCTTCATATGTAAAATAAAGGGGATAAAACCTACTTTATGATTGTTTTGAAACTGAAATAAAATACTGTCTACAAAGGAAGTGGCCTGTGGTCTACTTTTTATAAATATCAATTCCTCTTGCACAAAATCTTGGAGATGCCTCACCTCACTCCCTGCTTTCTTCTCACAAGTTCAGATGAGGCCAGAGAGGAAGAGCGGTCCAGCAGTCTTACTTCTTGCTAACTTTAAACCGTATTTCCCAATCCCAGTGGTTTCCTCAATACTCTGGCTTGCTTTCATTTTCTCAAGCTCATCCTGTTTCTTTTCTTTCCTGCCTGGAAAACTTTAACCATGCTGTTCCCTCTGCCTGGATGTCCAGCCCGGCCCCAACTTTTGCTTCCTTCCAAACCTCAGATGAGACATCATTTCCTTACTAAGCCTTTCCTGATTCATCACATGAGATCAGGACCTCTGTTCTATGTGCTCATAACTACTTGTTTTCTGCATAGCAGGTGTCACAACGATCATTTACAATGATTTGTTTTTTGCTTATTTGTTACATCTGTTTTTCCCAAATAGAGAAAATGTACCTGGCAAAGGCCCTTGCTTTCCAATGCATGACCGTCACAGACACGGCTCTTTGCAAATAAGGGGTACTCAATAAATCTTTGTGAAATGAATATATTGTGCTTTGTCGACTGCCAGACTCCAGAGTTCCTAGATTTTGTGTTGAAATTAAAAAGTTGCAAGGTCTATGCTCTTTGTTATTGGTGGGGAATTAGGCTATTTGTTGGACAAGGATTTTGTAAACTTGAACCCAGTCACATAACTTAGTGTTCATTTTCTCCTTCTGAAGCTATGCCCAGTTATAAACTGCTTAGCTCAAAGGGGTGTTGCTTTATTCTTTATATATTTGTAGAAGATTTTTCACATCTTTAGATCTAAATATTTACAGCTTACATTAGAAAAGCAAGTTTTTATTTCGAAGCCCCTTCAGCCTTTGAAGCAGTTGATGAAAGTTAGAATTACTTTAAATTTTTCCGTTCTCCAGCTGAGTCATAATCTGCTTTAACTTCTGTTGATTGATTTTGTTAAAATATCAAAAGAAACCTCAGAAAAGAAATCTCATTTCAGAGGAGCTACTAAAAAATTTAACTCATGTTGGAAATATGTCTTTAATATTAATATTTTAATTCATTTATTGAATTTCTATAGGTTCATAGGGTCAGTTCTCCAAGTAGCTATGCAATGATTGTACCAGTTAAGATAGTCTCAATAAAGGTAAAAATATAAACTTCACAAATGGATTAAATTTGAAAATTAAGAAGTAGGAGATAAAAATAGGGGAAAAAAGAATGAGAAAAGTCAACATTAAAGGTGAAATATCCAAAACTTTTAAAGAAAGGATGGTCATGATTTAGGAAGCAGGCTAAAGCCAATTTATGGAGAGACCTGTCCCTCTGACCATCCTGGATACAAAAGTTTCTTTCCTTCCTTGGCTTCCTACCTCATTCATAGTCCGTGCACCTACCCCCTAATACTCTGTTATGTGAAAATAAAAGTCAGTAGGACCCAGTTCCCTCAAAGATGTGACTGTCTATTACAATCGTTTTTTTTTTTTCCCTCCTATTTCTGAAACTGTGTACTTCTTGTTCATAATACATTTTCTAGGTAGATTCCTCACTATTCTAATAGATGTCTCACCCTTGGCTTATTATAAGTGGAATGATCCTTTATGTAGAAAAGACAAATAATGGATGGAATTGGGCTGAAAACACCACCATTTTGCTCACTGAACTCTCATTTTTCATCACAGCGAAGTTATATTTCCTTTTTATTCTTAATCTACAATCTCAAAAGCAGCTGTTTGGAAAACAGCCTAATAAAACGGATCAGTAAATATTCTGTTGACATATCATAAGGATAAAATACATTTCAAGTAAAATACTTCATCTTTCTTAGTAAAAACATAATTCTAATATAAAAGATTGTTATATTTTAAAATCTCTTTTTATGAAAAAGACACTTTAATTTCTTAAAAAGTAAATCATAAGAAAGTGCATGTTGGCAGCTGTGGTATTTTTTCAAAGAGAAATGACTTTTAATGATTGAAGTAGTGCACTGGAAAAAAAGATATGTACCTCTGATTCAATAAGTCCAAGAATACTGGATGTATAAACACTCAACCCAATTGTAAATGCTACAAGCACATAGGTACAATTTTGACTAAGAACTCAACCTTACATTTTACAACTTACTCTAATAAAAAAAAAAAAAATCCTGTGACCTAAATATGTATATATACTACTTAACAGTTGTTTTTACTTACTAGGGGTTTTATGAGAAAAAAATCAATTATAATCAAACACTTATAAACATGTCAGTATAAACAGTTTTTCTGTAAAGTTATTTTTCATAATGAAGTTCATTTTCTTGCTGAATCATTACAGAATTTAAAAAGCAAAAGAGGAAACTTTTGCTATCATGGAGGAAGCATGGACTTTTCAATGGAGTAAATACTTTAAGATCACTCAGGCCAGTGGAAGTTCTAAGTTTAGAAGTTCCAACTAAGTCCCATTGATTTGCATTTGCCTAAGATCTCTAGGTAATTCTGATGCAGTCAGCCCAGTTTATCTCCAAGAGTAAGAGTTTTGGAACCAAACCCAATATGCTACTATTACTGATGAGAAAAAAGAAACCCACAGAAGGTTAGGTTGTTTGTTTGAGGTGTTTCTTGTTTCTTAAGGTAGGATTGTATTGCTAAAAACTTCCCTCCTAGAACTGCTTTTACTGCATACCATAGGTTTTGGGTTGTTGTGTTTTCATTGTCATTTCTTTCTATGTATTTTTTGTTTCCTCTTTGATTTCTTCAGTGATCCCTTGGTAATTAAGTAGTGCATTGTTTAGCCTCCATGTGTTTGTATTTTTTACAGATATTTTTCCTGTAATTGATATCTAATCTCATAGCGTTGTGGTCAGAAAAGATACTTGATATGATTTCAATTTTCTTAAATTTACCAAGGCTTGATTTGTGACCCAAGATATGATCTATCCTGGAGAATGTTCCATGAGTACTTGGGAATAATGTGTATTCTGTTATTTTTGGATGGAATGTCCTATAAATATCAATTAAGTCCATCTTGTTTAATGTATCATTTAAAGTTTGTGTTTCCCTATTTACTTTCATTTGGGATGACCTGTCCATTGGTGGGAATGTAAATTGATACAGCCACTATGGAAAACAGTATGGAGGTTCTTTAAAAAACTAAAAATAGAACTACCATACAACCCAGAAATCCCACTACTGGGCATATACCCTGAGAAAACCATAATTCAAGAAGAGTCATGTACCACAATGTTCATTGCAGCTCTATTTACAATAGCCAGGACATGGAAGCAACCTAAGTGTCCATTGACAGATGAATGGATAAAGAAGATGTGGCACATATATACAATGGAATATTACTCAGCCATAAAAGGAAACAAAATTGAGTTATTTGTAGTGAGGTGAATGGACCTAGAGTCTGTCATACAGAGTGAAGTAAGTTAGAAAGAGGAAAACAAATACCATATGCTAACACATATATATGGAATCCAAAAAAAAAAAAAAGTCATGAAGAACCTAGGGGCAAGATGGGAATAAAGATGCAGACCTACTAGAAAATGCAATTGAAGATACAGGGAGGGGGAAGGGTAAGCTGGGACAAAGTGAGAGAGTGGTAGTGTATATATGGACATATATACACTACTGAGCCAAATGTAAAATAGATAACTAGTGGGAAGCAGTTGCATAGCACAGGGAAATCAGCTTGGTGCTTTGTGACCAGCTAGAAGGGTGGGATAGGAAGGGTGGGAGGGAGGGAGATGCAAGAGGGAAGAGTATGGGAACATACATATATGTATAACTGATTCACTTTGTTATAAAGCAGAAACTAACCAAATAAATAAATAAATAAAGCTAAAAAAAATAGAAACCCACAGAAAAAGAGTGAAGTATGTGACACAATAGCATTTATGTAAATTTAATTATAGACACACAAAATAATAATGCAACTTTTGAAAGAAAATATACTAAAAAAAAAAATGGAAACAAAAAAACACTTCAGTATAGTTGCCTAGGGGAGGAAGGAAAGCAAAGTGAAAAATCAGAATGAAAGAGAATACATATGTGAATAAATTTGGAGGGATTAAAAGTAATGAATAGATTCTAATAAAAGAAAAAAGACTATATTAGATGAGAGTATTGTCCTACTAGCTATGTTGATGGATTATTTCTTTACTCCAGCACCGAAATTCTACAAATAATAGACAGCATGTTGAAAAATATATAAAACTGGGTACTTAAGGTGGAATGTGAAAGTTTCATTTACCAGTTGATCATGGTAACAATTCTATGCTAGAGATTCTATTTTTATTGCTATTTTATAGGTAAGGAAACTAAAGAAAGAGTTTGAATTGCTTTTCCAAATACAGACATAAAACAATTCATTTATTCAACCAAATTGTCAGTAACTGATATCTTATTATAAAGTCTGCAGACAAACTTTAAGCTGTATTTCACTATAGGTATACCCACTGATCAAATCAAAACACCTGCTAATGAGAAGGCTCAGTAAAAATAACTGAAACCATATCATTTTAAAATATTTATTGATTGATTAAAATGGTTTGTTACATTAATACACCTATAAAATATTTACTTACAAAAAAGCTTTTTTTAAATAAAATTATTTTTAAAAATAGAAAAAGACATTGGTATACTTAAAAAGAACATTTCTGGGAAAGATCAAGATGAATGGTTATCCTATATAGGAGTATACATTTTCCTCTCTCTGTGGGAGACCTTAAAGTCTTGCCCTAACATCTAGCAATGGTGACAGCAGACTGGGCGTCTGCACTAGGAGTGGTCATTACCTTGGGGAGACAGCAGTGAGCAGTGGCTTGAAGTGAGATCTTAGTTCCCTGCCCAGGAATTGAACCTGGGCAGCCTGGGTAAAAACCAGGAATTCTAACTGCTAGTCCACCAGGGGATAGTGGCTGGAACTAGAGCCACCCTGGCTCTTGTCCCCCTTGAAAACAAGAATTTTTCAAGGAGACAGAAGCTGTAAAAATAGGCACAAAGTTTATTATTAGAGGCACAGCACAACATGTGGGAGAGCACACAAAGAAGCAGTTTATTTAAGACAGAAGCAAGGCAGAAATACACATCCAGAGAAGAGTGCAGGTGTCCTCCTGAATGAGGAGTGCACTAGGGAGGTGATTTAAATCACTTATATAGGGCAGTTCTTCTGGGTCTTTGTTTACCTCTGTCCAATCATCTCACTTAGTTTCCCACATCTGCCCTGGCCCAGGGCCCTCTCCGATATGTGTATGCATCTTTTAGCCAAGATGGATGCCAGTGTTGGGGGGCAGTCCTCTGGGAGATTGACAGCACCCAGAGGGATAGCATCCCCTGCTTTTTTGACCCCCAAGGAGCCTTTCTGCACATGTGCAGTCAGGGAGGTCCCCTTGACCCCAAGAATGATAGATGTGGTCATCTTATCCCTTTACTCTAGCAGAGCTCAGCTCCTGCCATTAACTTTTTCCTTGAAGTTGGAGACAAGCCCCAATTTACTCAGCTTGACAAATTCCAGCTGCTCATCCCCAGAGCCCATCTACCTCCTACCTCAGACAGGGCTGAAAAGTGTTCTGGACAGGAAGAATAGAGGTAGGAGATGAATAACTACCTCTCTCCTGCTCTGAAGGGAAAGCTAGAGTGGAAGGGATTTTCAGAGGCTACTCCAGAGACAAGCACTGAAATATTCAAATTGAAAGTGCTGGAAATATAAAAAATAACATCCTGTCTCCATAGCCTATGGTTGTGCTAAATAAAAGGTCAAAAATGTAGGTGGGATAAGAAAAGAGGAAAAGGTGCACAAAGCTGAGTACTTCTGTGAGTACCCACTGTGAGTACTTCTGAGTACCCACTGTGAAAGTGGGCCGGAAGAGTTAGAATTTGGGTTAGACTAAAAAGACAGGGCTACCTCAGAGATTGTGAGAGTGGAAGACAGAATAAGTGAGGCAGAGGCTGGAGAAAAGGTTAAACATTTGGGAGAGCGATAAACTTCCCACAGATGCACGTTATATGCACGTAGGTTTTCTCACCTGAGGGTCAAGAAAGTAGCTGAGACCCCATGACGATGTATTAATGGGGCCAGAGAAGAGGAGTCTTTCTAAATGAACTGAATTCTTAAAAACAGAGAGTGGGTGGCACTAGACCTGAACACAAAAGATGTGTTGTGGGTGGTACTTTATTAGCTTTGAAGATAAACCTTTTTAAATGCATTGCAAAATGGAGGAAAAATTGGCAAAATGACTCTAGATGAGAGACAATTTTAAGAGAGTAGCCTCACACACCCAGACACAAATTCCTTGGTAGCTTTATTTTTTCAGCAGTTATAGGTAGCAAATCATAATTATTAAAAATAAAGAAAATTCTCTCTATTTTTGATAGCCAAAGTTTTGGTTTTCAGGATCCCGGACTTCAAATTTAGATCAGAAACATGGTATGTGTGGATATATATTTTATAAATCATGGAACCACATGTGTCATCTCAGACCCTGACATTTTAATACCAGCCTCTCAACTTTAAAAAACCTGTCCCTGCTTCTCTTGGCCTGAGGGCTCTTTCTGAGGAGGAATGCTCCCCTCCCCAACCTCAGGTTGTCCAACTCTGAGTTGTCTGCTCTCCACTGGCTCCCAGAATCCCTTGGGAAACTTAAGCTCCAGTTATCTACAGTGGCACCTTGCTTGGTGATACACCCTTTATTTTACCCGTCTCAGTCTCCACTACCTTAATTGCTATTCCTTAGAACCTCCCAAATTAACTACTAATATATGAATCCTTTTCTCAGGGAAATCCAAACCAAGATATGACTGATTCTCATTACTTGGCGGTAGTTCTGTCCCATAAAGTAACTACAACCATGGAATTAGCAAATCCTGAACCATAGCTCTGAGAAGAAATACAGGATTGGGTTCCTGTGAGCTTCTAATTACATTTTCATCAGACATCACCTTGTTTACCTTGTCTTCTGTTTAAAGACAACTGATTTAATATATATTATTGATTCATTAACTCTGAACTCACAGCTAACAGCACCATAACTCATGCCTGAAGGAAGCTTACCTGACATGCACATTTTCTCTGTAAGGCACATCCATCACAACATTCTTGCATTTGAAACACTAGACAGTACTGCAGCACTAGGCTTAGGGGCCATTTAAAATAGCAAAATCACCAACAAAAAAGCACAATAATTCCAAACACGTGGGACCAGATGGTCCGTGAAAAGAACCATTACTTATAACGTAAGAAAAACAAAACAAAACATCACCTTGTTCACCTCAGCTGGGAACATGTGCACAGGTCAATCAAGTTTCCCCCTGTTCCCATATGTCCACACATGACCACAGAAGTGCAGTGAGTACTGACATTTTAGTGAGTAGGCAAGTTCACAAATATGGAATCTTGTGGAATTCCCTATGGCAAAGGGAGCAGGAACAGAAGAGGAGAGAATATGTAGAGTCTCTAAGCTGATGGTTCTGAGATGGCCTCAGAATTTATCTGCTCCCAGAATGTAGGTATCAATAGCAATACATGCTATAGATGCTCCCATACATGCTATAGATGTTCAGGATTAGCTGACCTAGAGCCAATAAAGTCATGTCTTGCAGGTGAAGAAAGAAGGATGCAGTGATGTATTATAGGATTGATGGTCATGTACCAGCCAGAACTGAGGACACGCCAAAGGATATCAGCATCCACATACAACAGAGGAAGGTCAGAGACCTCCTGGTACCCTGAGGTTTGGGTTTCTAATAAGGTTGTGCTAGGAGCATTTGTTTTAGGGTTAGTGGTAGAGTTTTTAGTAGTGTTATACATTTTAGAGAGTGAGAAGGTGGAGATTGTGTTTTAGTTTAATGGGTTGGGAGATTGGGTTGTTTACGATATAGGGGATTTTGGGTCTTTTAATGAGGAAGCTATGGGAATTGCTGCTTTATACAGTTATGGTACTTGATTGGTGATTGTTACAGGTTGGTCATTGTTTATTGGTGTTGTGGTTATTATGGAGATTACTCGGGGTAACTAAATAAGAGCATACCAAGGGTAATAGTGATAAGGAAAGATAAAAAGTAAAGTTTGATAAGGGCTTGTTGGTTTGAGGTTAGTATGGAAGCCTTTAGTTGAATAAAGGCTGTAGTTTTTGGTAAGATGATTTCTAGTCAAGTTAGGTCTAGTAGGGAGGTTGCTAGTTTTTGGCTTATTGATAGGTTTAGGTGAGGGGATAGGCGATGTATGATTGTGGGGAAATATCCTAATAGAGTGGAGAATTTAGTGGAGTTTGAGGGGTGTATATATTTTAAGTTTTGTGTTTTGAGGTTGATTTCGAATGCAAGAATAAAGCCTAAGGTCGTTATTATGAGAGCGGTTAGTTTTAGATGTAAGGGTATGGTTATTAAGGACGTGGTCATTGGAGGAATATTGTTGGATAGAATGAATCCAGCGAAGATGCTTCTGATTAATAGACGTTTGATAGGGTTAGTTAATAGGGGATTATTTTCATTAATGTTCATGAAGGGAGGGAAGTGAGGTTGTCCTAGTAGTGTAAAGAAGATGATGCGAGTGCTATAAATAGCTGTGAGGGAGGTAGCGGTTAGAGTTAATAATAGGGCTCAGGCGTTGGTATAAGACGAAGTGGCAGCTTCAATGATGGTCTTTAGAGTAGAATCCAGTGAGGAATGGTATTCCTGTTAGTGCCAGACAGCCAATGATAAGGGCAGTTGTGGTGAAGGGAAGGGCTTTGTATAGTCCGTCCATTTTTCAAATGTCTTGTTCGTTGTTTAGGTTATGGATGATAGAGCCGGAACATAAGAATAATATAGCTTTGAAGAAGGCGTGTGTGCAAATGTGTAGAAATGCTAGGTAAGGCTGGTTGAGACCAATTGTTACTATTATTAAGCCTAGTTGGCTGGAGGTGGAAAAAGCAATAATTTTTTTGATATCGTTTTGGGTGAGGGTGCAAATGGCTGTGAATAAGGTGGTGAGGGCTCCCAGAGAAAGAGTTATTGTTTGAATGAGTTTGTTGTTTTCTATTAGAGGGTGGAAGCGGATAAGTAGGAAAATTCCTGCTATAACTATTGTGCTTGAGTGGAGTAGGGCTGAGACTGGGGTGGGACCTTCTATTGCTGAAGGGAGTCAGGGGTGAAGTCCGAATTGGGCTGATTTTCCAGCTGCGGCTAGTACGAGTCCTATGAGAGGAAGGTTTAAGGAGTTTTGGTTGAGTATGAAGATTGTTGTAAATCTCAAGTGTTTATGTTAGATAGAAATCATGCTATTGACATAAGGAATCCGATATCTCTGATGCGATTATATAAGCTTGAAGGGCGGCTGTGTTTGCGTCTGTCCATCCGAATCATCAGCTGATGAGTAAGAAGGATATAATGCCTACTCCTTCTCATCCAATGAAGAGTTGAAAGAGATTGTTAGCTGCGATGAGGATAAGTATAGTGATGAGGAAGAGGAGCAGGTATTTGAAGAATTGGTTGATGTGGGGGTCAGAGTGTATATTATCATATTGAGAATTCTATGATTGATCATGTGATGAACAGTGCCAAGGGCATGAACGTGAGTGAAAAGTAGTCTATTTTGAAGCTAAGTGTTAGTTTAAGGGTTTGGATGGTAATTCAGTGTCAATTTGAAATAAGTGCTTCTTGGTTTGTGTGAAGATATATTATTGTTGGGATTAGGCTAGTGAAGAAGGTGGAAAGGACAATATTTTTTACATAGTGTTTGTACTTGTTGCTTTTGTAGAGGTTTGTGTTGGATATTATGATTGGGGCAGTTAAGATTAGTAATGTGAGTAAAGCAGAGGAAGTGAATAGGTTTATTACTTTTATTTGGAGTTGCACCAATTTTTTGGTTCCTAAGACCAATAGATAACTGTTATCCTTTAAAAGTTTGAAAAAGCCACATTGTTAGGTGTGGAGGCATGAGTTAGCAGTTCTTGCAATACTTTTTTGGTAAATAAGAAGTTTTGGTCTTCTGTCACTAGTTTCACAAACTAGTGTTTTTCTTAAACTATATTTACAATAAAGGGGACCTAGGACAATTTTGGGGTTTAGTGATAGAAGTAGTAGGAGAATGACGTGTAGGGCTACTGAAGCGTGCTCTCGCGTGAGGGAGGGGGTGAGGTTGTTGATATGGTGAGTATGTTTGCCGTGTTCTGTTGTGATTAGCATATACAGGGAGTAGAGGGCAGTGATTACAATATTTGTTCCTATTAGGATAATAGTGAGGTTTGATCATGAGAAGGCTGATACAACCACGAGTAGTTCTCCAATCAGGTGGATGGTGGGGGTTAGAGCGAGGTTTGTGAGGCTTGCTAGTAGTCATCAGGTGGCTATTAGTGGGAGAAAGATTTGTGGGCCTCGTGCTAGGATTATGGTTTGGCAGTGGATTCGTCCATAGTTTGAGTCTGCCAGGCAGAATAGTATAGAGGATGTGAGGCCATGGGCGATTATTAGAGTGGTAGCTCCTATGTAACTTCAGGGGGTTTGGATAAGGATAGCTGCGATAACGAGTGCTATGTGGCTAACTGAGGAGTATGCGATGAGTGATTTTAGGTCTGTTTGACGTAAGCAGATAAAGCTGGTTATGATTATTCCTCACAAGGAGAGCATGAGGAAAGGGTAGGCTACATGTTCTCTCAAAGGGTTAAGCATTGATGTAATTCGTAGTATGCCGTAACCTCCAAGTTTTAGTAGTACAGCTGCAAGGACTTGAACCTGCGATAGGGGCTTCTACGTGTGCTTTGGGTAGTCAAAGGTGTAGTCCGTACAGAGGTATTTTTACTAGGAAAGCTATTATACAGGCTAGTCATATGAGAGCATTGGATCAGGAAGTGGATAGTGGTTGGGCTCAGTGTTGTAATAATAGGAAATTTAGAGATCCTGTTGTATTTTGCAGATATGTTAATACTACTAATAAAGGGAGGGAGGCACCCGGTTAGTGTGTAGAATAGGAAGTAGAGTCCTGCATTGAGTCGTTCTGTTTGGTTACCTCAGCGAGTAATAATAATGAGAGTGGGGATTAGTGTGGCTTCAAATATGATGTAGAATAGGATTAGTTCTGTGGCGGTGAATGTTATAATTAGGAGTGTTTGTAATATAATTAGTATTGTATATAAAGCTTTTTTCAGATGAGTGGTTCTTTGAGAAGGTGGGATTGGCTTGCTATTAGTATCAAGGGAAGAAGTCATATTGTTAGGATTAGGAGTGGTGTGGAGAGGGGGTCAGAGAAGAATGTTAGGGAGTAATTAAGGCTGTTGTCCTTGAGTTGATTGAGGAGGAGTAGGCTGGTAAAGCTGATTTGTAGGCTATGAGTTGTGGAACTAATTCAGATAAAGTTGCTTTTTGATAGTCAGGTTAGGGGTATTAGTATGATAGTGGGAATGATGAATTTTGGCGTTGGAGGAGATTGAGGCTTTGTACGTAGTCAGTGCCGTATGTGTCATAGATTATGACTTGTAGGGCTAGTCCAATGGCTGCTTCACAGGCTGTGAATACTAGGAGAATAATTGGCATCATGCTGGCCAAGGTGAAGTGTGAATTTAGGATTGTGAGGGCTGCTAGGATGAAGAGTGATACCATTATACCCTCTAGGCCGAGTAGTGCAGATATTAGGTGGGATCGGTATATTAATAGGCCTACAAGAGATATGGTGAAGGCTATTAGGATATTTATATGGATTAGAGACATTTGGTAATTGTGAGTTTGAATCACAGTCTAGTGGGTCGAAATCACTTGTTTTGTTTTAAACTAAGTACCATATTTGTCTCATTCTAAGCCCTTTTGGGTTCATTCGTAGGCTAAGCTGGCTGCTAGTAGGGAGATTAAGAATAAGGTTATAGTAAGTATTGTGCTTAGGTTGTTTGTTTGGGTTGCTCAGGGGAGGGGAAGTAGGAGGGCGATTTCCAAGTCAAAGAGAAGAAAGATAATTGCTACCAGAAAGAATTTTATGGAGAAAGGTAGGCGGGCAGATCCTATAGGGTCAAATCCGCATTCATAGGGGCTTGTTTTTTCTGCATACATGTTTAGTTGAGGGAGTCAAAAAGCGATAAATACGAATAGTAAGGCTAGTGTTGTATTTGTTAGTAGTTTTAATAGGAGATTTATTGTTCTTTTTCGGAGTGTACCAAAACTAACTGATTGGAAGTCAGTTGTACTTATTAATACTAAAAGGACTATGAACCTCAGCAATAGATAGATACGTAGAGAAATAGTCATACGACATCTATGAAATGTCAGTATTAAGCAGCGGCTTCGAAACCGAAGTGGTGATTTGATGTGAAGTGGAATTATATTTGGCGTATGAAACAAATGATGAGAAAAGTGGATCTGATGATGACGTGTAGTCTGTGGAAGCCTGTGGCCACAGAGAAAGTGGACCCGTAGATTCCGTCTGAGATTGTGAATGGGGCTTCGTAGTATTCTGATGCTTGGAGTAGGGTAAAATAAAGGCCGAGTATGATTGTGATGAAAAGGGCTTGAAGTATATGTTTGCGGCTTCCTTCTCTGAGACTGTGATGGGCTCAGGTGATAGATACACCAGAGGCTAGTAATACAGAGGTGTTAAGGAGTGGGACTTCTAAAGGGTTTAAGGGGTGGATGCCTATTGGTGGCCAGCATCCACCTAGTTCGGGAGTGGGGGCAAGGCTTGAGTGGTAAAAGGCTTAAAAAAAGCCTGTGAAAAATAGGACTTCTGATAAGATGAATAAGATTATTCAGTATCGAAGTCCTTTTTGGACGGTTGGTGTGTGGTGGCCCTGGAAAGTGTTTTCTCGGATGATGTCTTGCCATCATTGGCACATTGTTAGGATGTTTGTGAGTAAGCCCAAGATTAGTAGAATTATTGAGTTGAAGTGGAATCATATGATTAGGACTGATGTTATAAGAAGTGCTGAGAGAGCTCCTGTGAGGGGCCAAGGACTGGGGTTTACTATGTGGTATGAGTGGGTTTGGTGGGTCATTATGTATTGTCATGCAGGTATAAGCTTATTGGGACAGTGAATATGTAGGCTTGAATTAAGGCGACAGCGAATCCCAGGATGGTTAACAGAGTAAGAATGGAGAATGTGATGAGAGCTGTGAATAGGCTGGTGCTTATTAGTGCAAGAGTTGTTTTTCCAATTAGATGTAATAATAAGTGGCCTGCTGTAATGTTGGTGATTAGTCATACGGCTAGTGCTACTGGTTGAATAAGTAGGCTAATAGTTTCGATAATTACTAATATGGGAATGAGGAAAGTGGGTGTGCCTTGTGGTAGAAGGTGGGCTAAGGATGTTTTTGCTTTGTTGCGGAAACCTGTAATAATGGTGCCAGCTCATAGAGAAATAGCCATTCCTATGTTTATTGAGAGTTGTGTGGTAGGTGTAAATGAGTGGGGTAATATTCCAAGAAGATTTGTGGAGGCAATAAATAGGAGAAGTGAGATAAGTATTAGAGATGAGGTTTGTCCTTTAAGGTTATGTGTATTTATTAACTGTTTTGATGTAAGTTTGGTTAGTCATTGTTGAATGGAAATTGTGAGATTGTTAATTAGTTGATTTGGTGTTGGGAATAACATAGTGGGGAATATAATAATTAGAGTGATGATAAGGATGCCTAGTATTACTGGGACCATGAAAGGGGTAAATAGATTTTCGTTCATATAATGTTTCAAGGGGTTTGTTGTTTTTGTGTTTTGGTGAATATTAATTTGGGGTTGGGGGAGTAGAAATGTTTGGAGATCTTTAGTTGGAATAGTGTGAAGAGGGTTAGGAATATAGATAGGATAGTAAGGAGTCATGTTGATGTATCTAGTTGTGGCATGTCATTAAGGGGAGCTTTGGCTCTCAATCTTTAACTTAAAAGCTTAACGCTAGTTCAGCTTCTTAATGAGATTATAGTATGGATGCAGATCATTTTTCAAAGTTCTCTAAGGGTACTAGTTCGAGAACAATTGGTATAAAACTATGATTTGAGCCACAGATTTCTGAACATTGCCCATAGAATAAGCCTGGTTGTGTTGATATTAAGGTTGTTTGGTTTAGGCGTCCAGGGATTGCATCTGTTTTTAGGCCTAGGGAGGGAACAGCTCATGAGTGTAGCACGTCTTTGGAGGAGACTAGTATTCGGATTGTTATTTGTATAGGTAAGACTATTTGATTGTCCACTTCTAGTAGTCGTAGTTCTCCTGGTTTTAGGTCTGATGTTGGGATTATGTAAGAGTTGAAGTTTAGGTGTTCATAGTCGGTGTATTCGTAGCTTCAGTATCATTGGTGGCCTAATGTTTTTACAGTCAGAGAAGGGTTATTAATTTCGTCTATTATGTAGAGGATTCATAGGGAGGGTAAGGCAATTAGAATTAAAATGGTGGCTGGGAGGATAGTTCAAACAGTCTCTACTTCTTGGGCGTCTATTTTGCTGGTATGTGTTAGTTTGGTTGTAAGTATTATGGTGATGATATAGAGGACTAGGGAGCTAATTAGGAAAATAATTATTAATGTATGATCATGGAAGTGTAGGAGTTCTTCTATAATGGATGATGTTGCATCTTGGAAGCCTAGATGAAAGGGATATGCCATGGAGACATACAGAATTTTCCCTTGTGACTTAACTTTGACAAAGTTATGTAAGGCTTTACTAATATCTCATTTATAAAGAAAGACATAGTTGTTATGGTGTTGGCTTGAAACTGATTAGAGAGGGTTCAATTCCTTCCTTTCTTGATCATTTTGGGTTGACATATGCTGGTTCTTCAAATGTATGATATGGTGGAGGACATCCATTTAGTCATTCAATGTTTGTGGAGGTGAGGTCTACTGTTAATACTTCTCGTTTGGATGTAAATGCTTCTCAGATAATGAAAATTATTAGTATAACTGCTGTTAGTGAGATGAAAGAGCCTATTGATGAAATAGTGTTTCATGTTGTGTAGGCGTCTGGGTAGTCGGAATATCATCAAGGTATGCTGGATAAGCCTAAGAAATGCTGTGGGAAGAATGTTAGGTTTACACCTAATAATATAATTATAAAGTAGATTTTTGCTCATGTTGAGTTAAGTGTGTATCCTGAGAATAGTGGGAATCAGTGGACAAACCCTCCTATGATGGCGAAGACAGCTCCAATTGAAAGTACATAGTGAAATTGGGCGACTACGTAGTAGGTATCATGGAGAACAATATATAGTGATGAATTAGCTAGAACGATGCCAGTTAGGCCACCTACTGTGAAGAGGAAAATAAAGCCTAGGGGTCATATTAGATCAGGGGATCATTTAATATTCCCTCCGTGAAGTGATGCTAATCAACTAAAGACTTTTACTCCTGTGGGGATAGCAATGATTATAGTGGCTGATGTAAAATATGCTCGCGTGTCGACGTCTATACCAACTGTGAATATATGATGAGCCCATACAATAAAGCCTAAGAACCCGATAGAAACTATGGCTCAGACTATTCCCATATACCCGAAAAGTTCTTTTTTTCCTGAGTAGTAAGTTACAGTGTGTGAAATTATTCCGAAGCCAGGTAAGATTAGACTATATACTTCGGGGTGGCCAAAGAATCAAAATAGGTGCTGATACAGGATTGGGTCTCCTCCTCCTGCAGGGTCAAAGAAGGTTGTGTTTAGGTTCCGGCCAGTTAATAGTATGGTAATTCCGTCTGCTAAGACGGGTAGTAATAGGAGTAATACTGCTGTGACTAGGACTGATCATACGAAGAGGGGTGTTTGGTATTGGGTTATAGCGGGTGGTTTTATGTTAATGATAGTTGTAATGAAATTGATAGCTCCGAAGATTGAGGATACAATGGCTAGGTGTAGAGTGAAAATGGTAAGGTCTACTGAGGCTCCTGCATGTGCTAGGTTTCCAGCTAAAGGGGGATATACAGTTCAGCCTGTGCCCACATCAGCTTCAACCATTGAGGATGCTTTTAGTAATAGGAAGGAAGGAGGAAGTAGTCAGAAGCTTATGTTGTTTATATGGGGAAAAGCTATGTCAGGTGCTCCAATTATTAAGGGAACTAGTCAGTTTCCAAACCCACCAGTTATGATAGGTATGACTATGAAAAAAATTATCACGAAGGCATGGGCTGTTACTAGTACATTATAAACTTGGTCGTCTCCGATTAGTGTGCAAGGTTGACCTAGTTCAGCGCGAATTAATAAGCTTAGGCCCATGCCTACTATCCCTGCTCAGGCGCCAAATAACAGGTATAAGGTGCCAATGTCTTTGTGGTTAGTTGAGAATAGTCAGCGATTTATGAACATAGGTAAAATGGCCGAGTAGGTATTAGACTGTAAATCTAAAGGCAGAGGTAGAGTCCTCTTTTTGCCAAGTCCTGTGGTGAATGTTCATCTTGAATTGCAAATTCAAGGAAGCAGCTTCAATCCTGCTGGGACTTCTCCCGCTTTTCTTTTCTCGGGGCAGGAGAAGTAGATTGAAGCCAATTGATTAGGGTATTTAGCTGTTAACTAAAAGTTTGTGGGAGATGTATCCCTCCAATCTAGTGAGGATTTAGCTTAATTAAAGTGTTTGATTTGCATTCAATTGATGTAAGGTATAGTCTTGCAATCTTTATTAGGCAGGGGTTAAGTAAATTATACTTGCTTAGGCCTTTAAAGGCTCTTGGTCTGATTTAACCTAAACTCCTACAGGAAGATGGAGAGTATTGGTGTGAGAGGTAGGAGTATTGTGGATATTATGATTGCTGTTGGTAGAAGGGTTATTTGTTTTGTGGAGTGAAATTGTCATTTTATTTTTATGTTGTTTGTAGAGGGGAATAGGGTTAATGCTGTGGAGTAGGCGAGGCGTATGTAGAAATATAAGTTGATTAGTGCTGTAATGGCTATGAATGTTGGTATAATAAGAATATCGTTTTTTGTTAATTCTTGAATAAGCATTCATTTGAGTATGAAACTTGAAAGTGGAGGGAGTCCTCCTATGGAGAGTAGGGTGAGCATGGTGAGGGTTGTGGTGTTGGGTATTATGTTTCATGTTTGGGGTAGTGATAATGTAGTGGTGGTTGCGTTTTGGATGAATAACATGAACATGGTGAAAGTTATTGTGATATAGATTAGTAAGTTTAGTAAAGTTAGGGTTTGGTTATATAGTAGGATAGTTGTTATTCATCCTATGTGGGTGATTGATGAGTAGGCCATAATCTTTCGGAGTTGTGTTTGGTTTAGTCCACCTCAGCCTCCAACTAGGATAGAAAGTAAAGATATAATTAGTATTAGATGTAGGTTGATTGATGGTGAGATTTTATAGAGGATTGATAGGGGTGCAAGTTTTTGTCATGTGAGTAGGATTAGGCCTGTAGTTAGGGGAATGCCTTGTGTTACTTCGGGTAATCAGAAGTGGAAGGGGGATAGTCCTAGTTTGATAACTAGGGCCATTGTTATTAGTATAGATGCTGTTGGGTTGAATAGTTTTGTGATGGTCCATTGGCCGGAGTGTAGTAGGTTAATAATGACTGCTGTTATGAGTAGCGTGGATGCGGTAGTTTGTGTTAGGAAATATTTAGTGGAGGCTTCTGTGGCTCAGGGATTAGAATTTTTTATTATGATGGGGATAAGGGCTATTGTATTTATTTTAAATCCAATTCAGGCAAATAGTCAATGAGAGCTGGTGGTTATGATTACTGTTCCTAGGATGAGGGCTATTAGGATAATGATAAGGATGGATGGATTTATTAGTATGGGAAGGGTATAAACCAACATTTTCAGGGTATGGGCCCGATTGCTTGTTTAGCTGACCTTATTGTAGATTATAGTGTAACATGGTAGCACAGAGAACTTTGAATTCTTAGGGGTAGGTTCGATTCCTATTATTCTAGAAATAAGAGGGTTTAAACCTCTATTATTTACTCTATCAAAGTAACTCTTTTGTCAGACATATTTCTTGTCTTTTATGTTTGAGGGGGAATGCCTGTTATTATAATGGGCAGTGAGACGTGTCATATACAGAGGACTAGTGTTAGGGGAAGGAAATTCTTTCAGAGTAGGTGTATTAATTGATCATATCGGAATCGGGGGTAAGATGCTCGAATTCATAGGAAGGATATTGTGAGCAGTAGTGTTTTGTGTTTTGACAATGAGGATTTTTATGTATAGTTCTGGTGTGTAGGGGTTGTGGAATGCTCCTAGAAATAAGATAGTTGTGAATATATTTATTATAATGATGTTGGCATATTCTGCTAGGAAGAATAGGACGAAAGGGCCTGCTGCATATTCTACATTGAAGCCGGATACAAGTTCTGATTCTCCTTCTGTTAAATCGAAGGGGGCTTGGTTAGTTTCTGCCAGGGTGGAAATGAATCATATTATGGCTAATGGTCATGAAGGAAAAAATAATCATAGTTGTTCTTGCGTTGTGGTTAGTGTGGATAAGGTAAAGGAGCCGTTTATTAGGAGTACTGATAGGAGGATAATGGCTAGTGTTACTTCATATGAGATTGTTTGTGCTACTGCTTGGAGAGCTCCAATTAGTGCGTATTTTGAGTTGGAAGCTCAGCCGGATCACAGGATAGAGTAGACAGCTAGGCTGGATATTGCTAGCATGAATAATATTCCTAGGTTTATGTTGATGAGAGGATATGGTATGGGTAGGGGGCTTCATATTGTGAGGCCTAGGGTTAGGGTAAGTATGGGTGCGATGATAAATATAGTGGTGGAGGATGTAGCTGGTCATAGGGGTTCTTTAGTGAATAGCTTGATTGCATCAGCAAAGGGTTGGAGCAGGCCATGTGGGCCCATGATGTTTGGTCCTTTTCGGAGTTGTATATAACCTAGGATTTTGCGCTCTACTAGTGTTAGGAACGCTACAGCTAAGAGGATAGGGAGGACGAGTGTTAGGATGTTAATTATAAACATTTTGTTGGGGAGAGGATTTGAACCTCTGGGTGTAAAAGTTTAAGTTTTATGCAATTGCCAGACTCTGCCACCTCAACAAAGCCCTGGTCTTGGGCAGGTATGATTTGCGCTTATTTATTAAGCTGAGATTAGATCATTAATTGTTTGAAGGCACTTATTTGAAGTTGGTCTTATTTCTCTTGTCCTTTCGTACTGGGAGAAATGCATAATAGATAGAAACCAACCTGGATTACTCCGGTCTGAACTCAGATCACGTAGGACTTTAATCGTTGAACAAATGAACCCTTAATAGCGGCTACACCATTAGGATGTCCTGATCCAACATCGAGGTCATAAACGCTATTACCGATATTGACTCTAGACTAGGATTGCGCTGTTATCCCTAGAGTAACTTCTTCCATTGATCAAAACTTTGGATCAATAAGTGATATTATGCTTTGGCTAGTAGGCCTAGGCTTTAATCACTCGGAGGGTTTTTTGTACTCCGAGGTCACCCCAACCGAAATTGTCAACCCATATAAAGCTTTGTTAGCCCTTGGTGGTTTGGGTTTGTGATTTTGGGGTTGATTAATTGAAGCTCCATAGGATCTTCTCGTCTTATTTTGTTATCCCCGCCTCTTCACGGGGAGGTCAATGTCACTGATTAAAAGTAAGAGACGGTAAAACCCTCGTGTGGCCATTCATTCAAGTCCTTATTTAGAGAACAAGGGATTATGCTACCTTTGCATGGTCAGGATACCGCGGCCGTTTAATGATTGTCACTGGGCAGGCAGTGCCTCTAATACTGGTTATGCTAGAGGTGATGTTTTTGGTAAACAGGCGGAGTTTGTGTTTGCTGAGTTCTTTTTACTTTTTTAAATCTTTCCTTAATGCACGCCTGTGTTGGGTTAACAGTGTTTTTAATAAATAATTTAGTGTTGGGTTATATTTACTAGCTGTTAATTATCAGTATATTATCAGTTACTGATGTAAGCTTGTGAGAGGAGAAAAATTTCTTGTTACTCATGTTAACAGTATTGCTTCTATAGTTGTATAGAGTAGTCCAATAGTCAGGCTAGGAGTGGGTTTACTTATTGTTGGAATTAAAACATTGTTTTATTGTCGAGCTTGAACACTTTCTCAATTGGTGGCTGCTTTTAGGCCAACTATGGTTTATGTTTATATTACTCTCTAGTTAAGGTTGTATCCATTTCTAAAAAGCTGTACCTTTTTAGACTAACGATTAAATATACGTTAAGACTTGATGTGGTTTTTAGTATTATTTAACGTTGAACTGAAATTCCTTTCTTGGACAACCAGCTATCACCAGGCTCGTTAGGCTTTACACCTCTATTATAAGTCTTCTCACTATTTTGCCACATAGATGAGTTTGTTCTGGTTACTGCTTGTAAGTAGCTCGTCTGGTTTCGGGTAATTTAGCTTAAGGTCTCTTTGCTAAGTTGTTACTAGTTAAGTCATTATGCAAAAAGTACAAGGGGTAAGCTTTGCTTTTTTTTACTTTTAGTGTTTCTTTCATCTTTCCCTTATGGTACTTTCTCTATAGTGCCATTGGTGATTAAATTTCTATCTCCTATACTTTAGATGTATGATGAATGTTTTATTTGATTAGTTTATAGTAGTAGCTGTGGGAGGGGGTGTGGGCTAGGTTTAGTTCAAGATATACACGGGTTGTGGAATCTTCTAGGTGTAAACTAGTTGCTTTGTTTAAGCTACATCTTGTTTTATCCAAGCACACTTTCCAGTATGCTTACCTTGTTATGACTTGTCTCCTCTCATAGCTTAGCATGGGTTAGTGAGCTGGGGCTTTGCTGTGGTACTTGAGGAGGGTGACGGGCGGTGTGTGCGTGCTTCATGGCCTTATTCAATTAAGCACTCTGCTCTTAAATTACTACTAAATCCTCCTTTGGTTTTTAAATTTCATAAAAACTTTCATGTGGGTATGAGGGGTGTTCTTAGTATAGAAAATGTAGCCCATTTCTTCCCATCCCATAGGTTACACCTTGACCTAACATATTTATGTATGGTAGTTATGCTTACTTTCGCTCCCTTTTAGGGTTTGCTGAAGATGGCGGTATATAGACTGAAGTAGCAAGGGTTGGTGAGGTTAATCGGGGTTTATCGGTTACAGAACAGGCTCCTCTAGAGGGATATGAAGCACCGCCAAGTCCTTTGAGTTTTAGGCTGTTGCCAGTAGTACTCTGGCGAATAGTCTTGTTTTGTGACTATTTAGTTTACGACTAAGCATAGTGGGGTATCTAATCCCAGTTTGGGTCTTAGTTGTCGTGTACTCAGATTGTACTAAAGTCACTTTCATGGTTTAGCTTAGTTTTAATTATGGCTTTTTACAGCTTAATTAAGATTTGACTTTATTCTGTGTGATTCCTTAACACCCTTTACGCCGTGTCTCTATTAATTTGGGTCAATCGTATGACCGCGGTGGCTGGCTCGAAGTTTACCAACCCTAGTTAACATGACTTAGTCAAACTTTCGTTCATGGCTTAATTTTTATCACTGCTGTGTCCCGTGGGGGTGTGGCTAAGCAAGGTGTTGTGAGCTGCTAGTGTAGCGTGCTTGATACCCGCTCCTTTTGATCCTTGTGATTTGGAGGGCATTCTCACCGGGATGTGGATGCTTGTATGTGTAAGTCTGTTAAGAATTAATAGAAAGGCTGGGACCAAACCTTTATGTTGATGGGGCTGGCGAGCCCATCTAGACATTTTCAGTGTCTTGCTTTATGAAAAATTTAAGCTACATTAACCTATGGGGTGTAAAAGATGTTCGTATAATTTCATTATGGGGCTTGTGTCAGATTTAGTATTGATTTATTAATAAAATGGTTCATAGATCTAGGGAGGAACCTGTATAGGGGGGTGGTGAATATCTAAGCAGATGATTAGTTTTGTATGGGATAAGGGGGGTTTGATCCACTACGAGATACAGTTTTTTGAGCCCGGGGGGAATAGTGGAGTACTATGACCTGTAACCATTAATTTAATTGCACATGTTGGTTGTGCTAGTCAAATAACAAATACATACAAGTCCAGCTACAATTTGCTTGACTGTGACGAGAACTTTTAAGGTCATAGCTGAGTCTGTGCAAATCCCCCCCCCAAAAAATAAAAAATACCAAATGTATGAAATCTCAGTTATGTGTGAGCATGGGCTGATTAGTCACTAACCCAACGAGATGTCTTATTTAAGGGGAACGAGTGGGCGATTTTAAGTTAAAATTGTCCTGAAGTAAGAACCAGATGTCTTATAAAGATCACTGTTAGCTACCCCCACGATTTATGGGCCTGGTGCGAGAAGAGGGATCCCTGCCGAGCGGGTTGCTGGTTTCACGTGGCATGCTGATTAAGCTCGTGATCTAATGGAGTGGCCATAGTGTTAGCTGACTTGAATTTGTTTCAGGACATGTCCTATGTACGATCAATAATTTTATGTAATATGTAAAATTAATAAAATTTAATATGAGATTTAACTGCTCGTGGGGAAAATAATTGAATGCACAGTTATACATAGCATGTACATTTACATTTACAGTAAGATGCTATTATTGACACGTGGAGGTACATGTGTGTATGATTTATATAACAAAAGTATTATAAAATAAATTATTTTCATTACTGACATAGCACTGTAGCCTTGTGGTTATTCTACAATAAACCTTTTTCAGGGAATAGTTTATGTAGAATTTCAGCTTTGGGTGCTGGCAGTGAGGTGCAATGCTTCTTCCTTGAGTCTTAGGGAGGTGTGGTTTTCTCCTTTTCCAGTTTACAAAGCTGGGGTATTTTGTTATACTACAAAGACTCTTCACTTTAGGAGTTTATTCTCGATAAGACTAGTTACTGGTATTAACACTAGGATTAGGAGAAAATATAAGATGGGTGCTAATTGGCCTACAATTATGTATGGGTGTTCTACGGGTTGACCTCCAATTCACGTTAGGCTTAGGAGGTCTGCGACTAGTATTCAGAATAAAAGTTGGCTGAAGGGTCGGAATATTACGCTTCGTTGCTTAGATGTGTGGAGTATTGAGATGAACATTAGGACAAGGATTGAGAGTAGTAGGGCTAAAACTCCTCCTAGTTTGTTGGGAATTGATCGTAAGATTGTGTATGCAAATAGGAAGTACCATTCTGGTTTAATGTGTGCTGGGGTGCTGAGTGGGTTTGCTGGGGTGTAGTTGTCGGGGTCTCCTAGCAGGTCAGGTGTGAATAAGGTTAGTGTAAGTAGGGTTAAGATTAGTAGTAAGGCACCTAGGATGTCTTTGATTGTGTAGTAGGGGTGAAATGGGATTTTGTCTGTGTTGGATGGAATTCCTGTGGGATTGTTAGATCCTGTTTCGTGGAGGAATAGTAGGTGGACGGTTGCTAGTGCTAGGATGATAAAGGGGAGAATGAAGTGGAAGGCAAAGAAGCGTGTTAGTGTTGCTTTGTCAACGGAAAAGCCACCTCAAATTCATTTGACTAGAGTGGTACCGATGTAGGGGATTGCTGATAGGAGGTTGGTAATGATGGTTGTGCCTCAAAATGATATTTTTCCTCAGGGTAGGATATAGCCTACGAATGCAGTAGCTATAACTGTGAATAGTAGTATTATCCTAATGTTTCATGTTTCTTGGAAGGCGTGGGAGCCATAGTATAGGCCATGTCCTACGTGTGCATAAAGGTAAATGAAGAATATGGAAGCTCTGTTTGCATGTAGATATCGAATAATTCAGCCGTAATTAACGTCTTGGCAAATATGTGTGACAGATGAGAAGGCAGTTGTCGTGTCTGGTGTGTAGTGTATTGCTAGGAATAGGCCTGTTAGGATTTGTACAATTAGTCAGAGACCAAGTAGGGAGCCAAAGTTCCATCATGAAGAGATGTTTGATGGGGTGGGAAGGTCGATAAATGTGTAATTGAGGATTTTTATTAGTGGGTGTGTTTTTCGAATGTTGGTCATTGGTGTTCTTGTAGTTGAATGACAATGATGATTTTTCATGTCATTGGTCATGGTTGAAGTCCATGTGAGAATAATGATGACATACATTGTTTGTATTATAAGCATTACTTTTGTAATTAGTTTTGTGGGGGTTCTTCAAAGCCTTCACCTATTTATAGGGGTTTAGGATTGATTGTGGGTGGTGGTGTTGGGTGTGGGGTTGTTTTAAACTTCGGTGGTTCATTTTTAGGTTTAATAGTATTTTTGATTTATCTGGGGGAATGTTGGTTGTGTTTGGTTACACAACAGCTATGGCTACTGAGCAGTACCCTGAGGTTTGGGTTTCTAATAAGGTTGTGTTAGGAGCATTTCTTTTAGGATTAGTGGTAGAGTTTTTAGTAGTGTTATACGTTTTAGAGAGTGAGAAGGTGGAGATTGTGTTTGAGTTTAATGGGTTGGGTTGTTTACGATACAGGGTATTTGGGGTTCTGCCAGAACAGAATTGGTTTGAGACGACATGAATGATAAGTCTGAGGTGACAACATGGCACCCTGGGGGAACTGACAAGCAAGCATCTGAAGGTATAAAACTGGATCTCAGAGGAGAAGCAGAAGTGGACATGTGGATTTGAGGATTATCAGTACAAGTAAGATCACCCCAGAAGCCTGTGAGTAGGTGAATATCTGAAGTGAGGCAGTTAGAGAGAAGAGGTAGAGGAGGACATGTCCACCAAGAAAACAAAGAAGGAACAGTCAGGGAGTTGAAATGTACATATTATCCCAAGAGCAGAATGATGACAGAGATTCAAGAGTGAATGATCAACGGTGTCAACTGCTAAAAGGCATAAAAGAGATAGAAGACTCAGAAAATTCAGCTGAGTTTACTGACAAGAAGTTTACCCTTGAGAGAGAAATTTCAGTAGAGTGGTTGAGGTGAAAGACAAAATGCCTTCAAGAATGAATTAAAGAGTAATTTACAGAAGAGGGACGGCTACTGATCACTTTGAGAGAAAGTCTTGAAATTTCTAGGTTTGTAGCATCAGCAAGGAAAAGGAAGGGGAAGTATTCATTTTATTTTGTGTTTTGAAGTTTCTGCATACAAAGAAGATGGGTTCAATGGAAAAAGAACAAATGAAGATGTAAGAGAGTGATGACATGCATACTAAAAGGATGGGTTCAATGGAAAAAGAACAAATAAGATGTAAGAGAGTGATGGCAATGACAATTCAGGAAGGCTTATTAATACAAAGACCTAACTCTTGTATGGTTCTTGTTATGTCCCAGGCACTATTCTAAGTGCTTTATACATATTAGTCCATCTTAATCTCATAATATTCTATTAAGACAGTACTATTATCATCCTCACTTGCCCACTATCACCATCTGGAAGGAGTGGGTTCAAGAAATGAACTCAGATGGACTGACTAAAGACACCATGCTCTATCCATTGGGCTATGCTAGTTATAAGGGTTAAAGAAGGAAATAAGAGTAATGACTCCCTTCATGAGACGGGGAAAAGAGAGGAAATACTGGTTTAAGCACAATAACAGGGAAACACCTGAGCATCTTCATATATGATAGGACATCATATGAAGTTCATCATATGAACTAATGACAGTAAGAGAATAGAACAGGGATTAGTGTAAGTATTTAGGACAAGAGAGAAGCACACACTACAGATGAAACAGAAGAACAAAACTTGTCAAACATCTTCTGTAGCCCCAGTTGATAAGGGAGCCCCAGAGGCAGTTATGTAAGGTCAAGTTCAATGTGGACCTCTGGGGGAGGGGAGGGAAGGGAAGGTTTGAGTTTGGAGATGAGCCCAGCAGATAAAGCTGCAAAGTGAGATCTGGGAAGGATGTTAGGATATTGGAGAGAAGTTAATTTAAATGACAGTTATGTTTTACAATTTCAGACAAGAAGCTATTTTCAGTAAAAAAGAAACACAAGTCTTGATAACTTGGTATGCTATTGGCTGAATATTTACAACACAGTGTTTGTAAACATTGATATCAAATTGAGTAAAATTCATACATTTTAATAGGAGCAATTAAAATACAAAACTAAGCAACTGAATCTTCCATCAAGAAATGTTGTCTAACTACAACATCATCATCATCATCATTATTATTATTTCAGGTGTGAAAATATCAATAAATCTCAGACACTGAGAGATGAAATCTATTGTGAAGCTTGTGTAGACTGAAAATAGTTGTCTAGCCTCAAATGGCTTTCATATATTGTTTTTCACAGCCTGACCAAGCAAAGGCTAAATTATGTATGAAATACTGACTCTACCTTTGCTAAATGTCTCCAGAAAACACCACTAAAAATGTCAAAAGAAGAGCTATTTGAAGCAATTGATATCTATAAAATACAATTATAATCCTATCGTAGATGATAATTTATATAAGAAAATGGTTGTTAGTATCAGAATTTTTAACTCTATTTAATAGCTAAATGGATGTCATAGACGTTGGCTAGTACTAAAAGAGGGAGAATTACAGATAATATAAAATCATTTTAAAATATCATACTCTCCCTGAAATACTTCTTTTTCTAGACCTAGAATGAGAAGCAACCAAAGGCCATACAAATGTCATCCTGAACTTTGCCTAAAAGCATTTGTTTTGCAGAAAACGGATGTTTTAAAAATTTAATTCAGGGTTGACAACTCAGTCATGATAAATGTTATTAAATATAAAAAGATAATTTTTCCTCATATAATTATATTCACTTTTTAGATGATTCTTTGTGTTTAGACTGGGTTTATGAACATTTTTGTGAATGCTTTAAGGCCCAAGGAATATTGTTCAACTACATATGCCCTTGATTGATTTCCAAATATAGAGGTGTATTTCATTAAATATAGAGAATTTGCAAAAAAATGTTTTAAAACAAGATTTTACATTTTAAAAAAAGATTTAATTGCAGGTTGATTTTGACTAGTCAATTCTTTTAGAAAAGTTTCAAGGTCTGAGAGTCTGTGTTAAGGCAGAATGTCTTTATGGTGATGTTCAGAAGAGCAAAGGATGCTTATACATAAGCCTTATGTGCTATTGACTGCTTGCTTCTAATAGAATATTTATGATTACATTCCAAAGCCAACTATAAGTATTTTTGCTTTTTTAAAAATATATATACATATTTTTAGGTACTGAACACCTCATTACTTGTTACATATCCCATCACTATACATTATGAGGCAGATAGATACATTTTTAAATAAAATATTAATATTTATTGCAGATATCTGCAGAAATTCTAATTATTTATTTGCCCACTGAATGCAATTATAAATGCTTCCTCATCAAGGTATTGTCATTTTAAGAAGCTTTTTAAGAATGTTAAACTAAGACTAGAAGATAAATTAATAATGGCATCTTTTAAGGTTTTGAAACATGTCTTGGGATTTCCACCTTGGGATTAGAACATGAAACAATGAGCAATGCAAATTAGGAAATGACTTTTAAAGGAAACATAAATATTTCATAATTCCCCAAGGTTAATTATTATCTTTTTTTAAGGACATGTGTCTTCACACAAATATTTAACATTCTTAATATATTTAAATATTCTTAATATATGTTTCGTCCACATATAAGTTTCGAAAGTTAAGCATGAAGAAGGTTCACAGCACAGGGCATTCTCACCTTATTATATGCGTTGTGACTAGACAGGGTGTGAGAATTCTCCTGTTCATCACTCAGGGAGAAGGAGGACAAGTGACTGAAGGGTCCTGGGGTAAGACAGTCAGCATGTGGGAGGGTCTGTGGATGCATCAGAGACTTAGCAGGAGGATGGAGTTTAGTTTGATATAAAGGATGGAGAGAAAAAGGCTTGGGAGGGACAGGCACATCCTGGGAAGAAGAAAGGCATAAAGAGGATGTTAGTGGGCAAAGGTCAAGCTCACTTGGAATTAAGTCTAAATATTATAGACTTTGCATCAGAATCTTATACTAGTTGGAAGAAAACCTCCCATCATATTCTGGATCCTCACAAGACTCCTGCTTTTATAGTGCATTGTCTGTCTCTTCCAGTAATTCCCGTTGGTCGCCCATCTCCAGCCTCTCTTGCAGAACTGATCAAGTGCCCACAGAGTCTCCCAACAGGGCCATGTTTGTTTAAGGAAGGAGAGAGCTCATCCCAAAGTGGGGAGGATGGGACTAGAAGAATTTTCATTGAAGAGGTAGTAACAGTGGAAATTAATTTAAAGGTGCTTGTGATTTGGTCTGGAAGAAACTGGGGGCAGAAAGGGGGAGGGCATCATAGAGGGTATCAAATCATTGTATAATTCATGGTGCCATGAGTTTCCGGTTGAGCTGAGTATGGGGAAGGGCTCAGGAAGAGGTGAGTCTAGAAAGAATGAACGAAGATGTCCATTCCAGGCAGGGTGTTACTTTGGAAAGAAACTGGAGAACAAACAGACGTGCTCAAATGTAGAGGGGAAAGGTAATGAGGTCTTAATTAGAGAGGGTCTTTCCATCCCCTGGAAAGGGATGCCTGCCTGAGGAAGTCTTTGAGAAAGTAAGAGCTGCTAGATGAGGCCTTGAATTATGCGAACAGAACAAGGAAACCACAAGAGGGAAGTCCTGAATCTACAAAGAAAACTCACAAGAAAGACATATATATATATATATGACATATATATATAAGACATATATATATATATATATATATATATACCCATCATAAAAGAAAAGGGCTACTATTTTGCAGATCTTTTTAAAGCACCTCTTATATTCCTGAAATTTTTAATGTAAGGTAATAAATTGACAGTGATTATCCTACAGTAAAATCTCTTAGGGGATAAAACTTCTAAAATAAAACCTGTTTTATTCACCTTTGAGACCTCAGCATCAAGCATAATGCCTAATAGAGCAGATGTTTAATGCAGTAACAATTGAGTTTTCAAAAGAATATAATATTTTCAATGAGGTCAAGAATGCCATTAATAATGAATGAATGTGTTTGGCTTTGTGTGAAATGGAAATTCAGTACAAAATAATGCACATTGCTCAAAATGACATTCAGCTAAACAGGTAAATTCAACTTTTAAGACTATACAATTAATATTTCTTTTCATGTAAGCTGAATTGATTTTGCCAAAGCCATGTATTTTTAAGCCACTGATTGGTTTTCTAAAATTTATGCTGAATGTGTTTGCTGTGTCAGTAGATGCCCCCACAATGGGTTCAAACTTACTTTAAAAACTTACTCCAAAACATACTTTAAAAAACTCTTGGAAAATTTTAAGCAGGTTAGAAAATTAAATTCTAGGGTTTTTAAGTTTGTAAAAATGAGGGGTTTTAACCTTATGTACCTTGAAAATATGACTAAAAGTGTTTTATTTTATTAGTTTCTTGTTTGTGCTTCAAGTGTTTATTTTATATATCAAGCAATTACAAATATACATTCTCATTTCACACACACAGACTACAAACATACACTTATTAAAAAGATAGCATCCTATACACAGTGTTCTGCATCTTATTTGAGGTTTTTTTTTTTCCATTTGATTACAGTTTTGGAACATTTCTATATCAGTACATGAAAGCTATGGATTCCCTATAACACACATTACTGAGTTATCTCACTGATGATAATCATCATTCAGTGATTCTCTTGGAAGTCCCAGGTATATCACCTAAAATATTAAATCACTTAACACAGTCATAAATTTATCTCTTCTTTGCCAGTTTTTATACTTTTCAGGACTTTCTTTTGTCTAATCCCATTGGCTATTGCCTCTAACATTATTATTATTAAATAATAGTCACGTTAATGTGCAATTTAATGGAAGGGTTGTAGTATTTGCCCACTAAAGATGGCTTTTAGATTAAAATGTATTCTAATTGAGTTTTATTTCTCAATCAACCATTTCATTATTTTATCAACAACTAATTAATCGGTGTGGAAAAGGATTAATATGAAAATTGAGTAGTAAGCACAAAGACTAGCTGTGTAAGAAAAAGACAGCATTGTTATTGATAGTTGACAGTGCCTAGGAAGAGGAGCTGAACAGTCTCTGGTTTATAGTCTGGCTTCAGCTTTTTTTGTTTCCCTTGAATGTTTTTTTAAAATTTATTTATTTATCTTTATTGAAGTATAGTTGATTTACAATATTGTGTTAGTTTGGGTAGACAGCAAAATGATTCAGTTATACATACATATATCTATTTTTTTCAGATTATTTTGCCTTATAGGTTATTACAAAATACTGAGTATACTTCCCTGTGCTATATAGTAGGTCCTAGTTGTTTATCTATTTTATATACAGTAGTGTGTATATGTTAATGTCAAACTCCTAATTTATCCCTCCCCCCACCTTTTCCCTTTGGTAACCATGAGTTTGTTTTCTATGTCTGTTTCTCTTTTGTATATAAGTTCATTTGTATCATTTGTCTCAGATGGTTCAAGAATCCATTGTGAGAAAATGTCAGGAGGCAGCCTGTAGTGATCCAGGGGAATCCAAGAGTTCCTTATAGGGAGCAATCTAACCAAGGTCTAACCAATCCAGAGGGAAAAGTTTGAAGAGGGTGTGCTGCCCTGTGTTCTACGCTTCTAAGCTCTCTGGGCTAACCTCCATCTCTCAGGAGTCGGTCAAACCTGAACACTTCTGTAGGGTCAGATGGCATCAGCTATTCCAGGCAGCTGGGCAGGGAGGAGAGAGCAGAATTTTATCAGCATTTGCACAGGCCAAAGAGAGCTAAGAATTTTGGACAAGCTCACTTGAGCACTGTCTGTGGTCAGGACTGTACAAAGCAGAAAGGACCGTTGGTGGTGACAGCCTCTACAGGTATGTCACTGGAGGCACGTTTTCCAATCCGTGCTGCTTGTCTTCTATGCTTTGTGTAGGTTGTTATCCTGCGATTCTTTTTACCTTTGTCCTGGGAATTTGCTTTGCTTTTCTCTTGTGTTTGATCTCCTGTTTCCAGTAGCCCATGTTTTTTCTTTTCCATGTTTCTTCTCATTCACTGGGACTTAAAGGAGCTTCCTGGGGAAATGGAATTTGGGAAGCCAATTTTTGACACCTTGCATGTTGAAAACTTTGTTCTGTCCTTGCACAATTTTTTGTACTAAATCATTTAATTTTTTTGGATTAAATCATTTAATTTTTAAAATTAAATCCAAAATTCTAAGTTGCAAAATAATTTCCTTCAGAATTTTGAAAGTATTGTTACACTGTAATAGTGTTACTACACTGTTACTATTTTACACACTTTTCTCAAAAACATATTTTTTATGTATGATTTCTACAGCTTTTCTGTTTTACAGTTATTTTTGTCAATTCTCATCAGTTCCTTTCTTTTACTTTTCTTATGAGCAGGAGATCTTACTGTTCTTTAATTTTCCAAATTGAATATTTAATTGATTTATTTTTATTCTCTTATTCATTAAACATATTTAGAGTTATAAATTTTCTTCCAAGGGCTATTTTAACTATATTCTATAAGTTATAATAGATAATTTTTTCATTGTCTTTTTCTCCACATAGAAATTTTATTTTGAATTTCCCCTTTAATAAAATAATTTGTTAAAGAGCAAATTTTTCAACATACAGATGACAGGGACTTTTTGTGTTTTCTAAATTTGTTATTAATTTATAAAATTTTTGTGATCAGAGAAATTTCTCTGTATTATTTTTATCTTGGAAGTTAATAGTTTTTTTACTGAGGTAGAGCTGATTTACAATATTATATAAATTTTAGGTGTACAACATTGTGATTCACAATTTAAAGATTATACTACATTTATAGTTATTATAAAATATTGGCTATATTCCCTGTGCTCTACAATGTATCTTTGTAGCTTATTTATTTTATAAATAAATAACTACATAGTAGTTTGTACTCTTAATTCCCTACCCCTATCTTGTATTACTTTTATCATGCCAACTAAAAGCTTTTCCTTTTGGGCCTAATCTCAATACATGGTTGGGTTTTGTGAAGAGTCCACAGATGTGCAAAAGAATAGTTTCTGTTTTGGTTTGGCTTTTTTGCAGGATACAGAGCCCAACTACATTTATATTAATTCAATTTACTTTAGAGGATCTATTTTTACCTACTGTCCTATGTAATCTATCAACAACTATAAAATGAGTTAAAGTATTTTACCACCAATATATTTTCACTTTTTCTCATCCTATCTCTTGCTTTTGCCTTATGAGCGTTGATGTTATATTTTAATGTTTAGATACTCTAATGATTGTATTTTCCATGTAAAGTTTATCCTTTAGCATATAAGGGGGTCTTGTTTGTCTTGTTTAAGGAAATTTTGGCCTGAATTCAACCTTCCCATTCTGAACATTATAACCTCTCCTTTCCTTTTGTTTGTAGCACCTAGAACACTTTGTTATCCTCAGCTGTTCTCAATCACTTGGTTTAACAGTCCCAGCTTAAAGACTGCTTTTTCTGTTATCTAATCTAGGAACTTTTCTTTTCCCTTTTTTAAAAATTTATTTATCTCAATAGTAAAGGAATCTTTCCTAGACCATAAGTTTTTGCAAGAGGTTCATATGAGGAAGGGACCACCGCCTGAGATTGTCTTTGTGCTCCAAAGATACAGGCTTTGGGGTGTGAGTCTGTTTTGTCTTTATTTTTCCTCAAACAATGAAGACTGTCAGCTATACAGTATTTCACATACAGTATTTCACAGATAAGCAACTTATCTGTGTCCAGGCTGTCACAGAAAGAGAGAGCCTCCTGCAAATATGACTTCCTCTGTGATTCACTCTATAGCCTTACCTCCTCCGATTCCTAGAACAAAATCAGTTCAGGGATCTTCTGTTGCCAACATATGCACCCATGCAAAGACAAGGGATTGGGGGTTTGCATATTAAGGTGTATCCCACACATCCAAGATGGGTATTTTCCCAAAGAACAGTGATTTCATTAAATTCACTTATTTTAGAGAATAAAATATATTCTGACTTATTTCTGGCTTATTTTTCCTTTAAAGTCTGAAAAAATGATTTTATTAAAGTCACTTATTTTAGAAAATAAAATATGTGCTGACTTATTTTTCCTTTAAGTCTGAAAAAAATGTCACTCATATATTTCATATTTAGAACACAAATATTATAAATTGAGAATATTTTTAAATTTATACTTTGATCCGGCTGAATAATAAAATTCCAATATAACATAATTTGCTTATTCTTACTTTTTCCAATCTTCAGTGGCATTTTCTATGCATTTTCTAATGGTATTTGATACAAAGGAATGAATTTCAGTTCATCATTCTTTTGTTTTCTATGTATTATATTATGATGTCTACTGTAGCAGGAAGAACACATGTATCCCCAATTAAACTGGGTTTTCAATTTTTCCTTTATTAAGATTCCTCATAAAAGACTCTCAACATTTACTTAAGCAAAACTTTAAAAATTATAATATTGAGTACTCTTTGTCTTCAAACATTCCTGAAAATTGAACATCATTTCCAAGCCCCAGATGCCTACTTTGGAAATGTCTTACTAATTATGATGTCATAATACAATTTTTAGTTAAAATTCAAGGCAAAAATATAAGGTTAGGGCTAGGTATGTTAATAATGAAAGTAGTTATGAAACAGAAACAGACTCACAGACATAGAGAACAGACTTGTGTTTGCCAAGGGTGGGAGGTGGGGGAGGGGAATGGATTGGGAGTTTGGGATTAGAAGATGCAAACTATTATATGTAGGATGGATAAACAACAAGGTCCTACTGTATATAGAACAGGGAACTATATTCAGTATCCTGTGATAAACCATAATGAAAAAGAATATGAAAAAGAATGTAGTGTATAACTGAATCACTTTGCTGTAGAGCAGAAATTATCAAAAAATTATAAATCAACTATACTTCAATAAAATTTTTAAAAATAATGAAAGCAGATATAAAATCTTATTGCAAATAATTTCAAAAATTTCAAAAAATTAGCCTACTTCTTGTCAAATTCCAGTAGGTTAACACTGATAAATATATAACTTATATTTATGGTTGATAACATAGCTTATCTAGACCTAGGTGTTATGTGATGACCTCTGTCATTTCTTATTGTTTATGTCTATATGAATAGTGGAATATTCAATCTAGATTATTTTGCAGGAGTCTTTTTAGTAAAGTTATCTTCTCACTCTCTGAAGATTATTTTAGTCAAACATAATTGAAATGATAAGTCATATACCTAGTTGGGCACATGAACGGCAATAGGGTGCAACAGGCTTAAGGAATAACCAACTAAGGACTCTCTGTCCATTGCAACAAGTTGGAGAGCCATGACTCTTTTTTTCACCCTCAGGACTATACTTATTAGATTCTTGTAGTTGAAAGAATCTCAATGATGATGGAAAGTACGGGATGGGGCAAGAGACCCTTACTCAGGAAATCTCACCTAGAATATACATGAGCTGTGTCTAGCATTCAGAACTACAAAAGAGACCAATGTAAAACCATATACAACAGGAAAGCTTAAAATCTTTTTTACTGCTTTAGGTTAGGAGTTAGCCAGCTTTTTCTGTAAAGGCCCCGATACTGTATTTTTTTTTAACATCTTTATTGGAGTATAATTGCTTTACAATGGTGTGTTAGTTTCTGCTTTATAACAAAGTGAATCAGCTAGACATATACATATATCCTCATATCTCCTCCCTCTTGCATCTCCCTCCCATCCTCCTTATCCCACCCCTATAAGTGGTCACAAAGCACTGAGCTGATCTCCCTGTGCTATGCGGCTGCTTCCCATTAGCTATCTATTTTACATTTGGTAGTGTATATAGTCCATGCCACTCTCTCACTTTGCCCCAACTTACCCTTCCCACTCCCCGTGTCCTCAAGTCCATTCTCTACATCTGTGTCTTTATTTCTACCCTGCCCCTAGGTTCTTCAGAACCATTATTATTATTTTTTTAGATTCCATATTTATGTATTAGCATACAGTATTTGTTTTTCTTTCTGACTTACTTCACTCTGTATGACAGACTCCAGGTCCATCCACCCCACTACAAATAATTCAGTTTTGTTTCTTTTTATGGCTGAGTAATATTCCATTGTATATATGTGCCACATCTTCTTTATCCACTCATCTGTCAATGGACACTTAGATTGCTTGTATGTCCTGGCTATTGTAAATAGAGCTGCAATGAACATTGTGGTACATGACTCTTTTTGAATTATGGTTTTCTTAGGGTATATGCCCAGTAGTGAGATTACTGGGTCATATGGTAGTTCTATTTTTAGATTTTTAAGGAACCTCCATACTGTTCTCCATAGTGGCTGTATCAATTTACATTCCAACCAATGGACAGCTCATCCAAAATGAAAACAAATAGGGAAACACAAGGTTTAAATGGCACATTAAACAAGATGGACTTAATTGATATTTATAAGACATTCCATCCAAAAACAACAGAATATGTTTTCTTCTGAAATGCTCATGGAACATTCTCCAGCATAGATCATATCTTGGGTCACAAATCAAGCCTTGGTAAATGTAAGAAAATTGAAATCATATCAAGTATCTTTTCTGACCACAATGCTATGAGACTAGATATCAATTACAGGAAAAGAATCTGTAAAAAATGCAAACACATGAAGGCTAAACAATATACTACTAAATAACCAAGAGATCACTGAAGAAATCAAAGAGGAAATCAAAAAATACCTAGAAACAAATGACAATGTAAACACGATGACCCAAAACCTATGGGATGCAGCAAAAGCAGTTCTAAGAGAGAAGTTTATGGCAATACAATCCTACCTCAAGAAACAAGGAACACCTCAAATAAACAACCTAACCTTACACCTAAAACAATTAGAGAAAGAAGAACAAAAAAAACCCAGATACTGTATTTTGTAGGCTTTGCAAACCATATATTCTGTCGTAATTACTACTGCTATGATAGTGTGAAAGCAGCCTCGGATAATATATAAATGAATAAGCATGACTGTGTGCCAATAATGCTTTATTTAAGAGGTGGTGAATCAGATCTGACCCACAGGCTATAGCTTCTAAACCTAAAGGTTTGAAAACAACACACATTAATAAAATCTTTTTAACGTTTGACCTGCACCCTACCTCCCTTCCAATGAATTATCTTGAGGTTGGTACATTTTTCTCTGGAGATCACTATTCAAAATGATTCTTGAAAATGAACATCATTCTACGCTGCTTTGGTATTCAATAGATGAATCTCATAAGGTTCTAGTTTTTGAGGGAAGAACAGGAATCGTAAAATTCTCCTGTATGTGTTTTTATCAGTGAGATATGTAACATAGTTATTTCCCATAAAATCCTTACAGTGCTTTTCACTTACTTGAGAATTGTCTTTTTCAATGTAAAAATACTTAGAACAAATTTTTCAAAAGAAAAGAAGCTTTATTTAAGAGCTTTATTTTTAAAAAAGAATTGACAATTTGGCTTGATTATCATATCCTGCAAAACTTCAAGAACACATGAAGTTATGAAGTAAATAACATCTTTGTTCATTACAGAAGGATTACCAAAAACATGCAGAGAATAAATTCATTTAGTTTTATTTGTTAAAAGAACTACAGAGCCAGTAGAATTAGATATTGACAGAGACATCATAAAAGTAATGCTATAGCAATATCTGACGCATTCATCACTCTAGAAGAAGCCCACTTTCTACTCAGCCATCAAGTCAAATTGTTTAACCATAAAAGCTCTTTCCATTGCAACACTCAAAAGGACATTGGAATGCATATGGGCTCTTCATTAAAGCCTACACATCTGAGGCTCTTTTGTTCCATCTGTTTTTTTAAACCTCCTTTCCTGTGGTTTGGTAGTGAAAGGTGAAAATCCATTTTCCCTTTGCTCTCACTGTCCCCTCTACACACCACACACAGTTATCTGTGCCTTTTGAAACTCAGAGCACCACTGCGTGAAATTACTGGAGCCTTTAACTCCATCCTTTCTTCCCTCTTCCCACCTCTTTGGGAAAATGAATTTTTTTCTTTTGTTAACAACACATTTTTAAATGCAGCACTTATAGTCAGCTTTTCTTTCCTGCCTGGAGCCTATAGTAATCCAAAATCAGAATTTTAGCATTTCTGCTAAAGTTTTAATTTAAAACAACATCCCGTTCATAAAGTCAAGGACGATTACAATGTATTTCTTAAAGAGTGCCTCCTTCGGCCAAAGAGGTATCAACATTTTACAGACATGATCTCAGAAACTCCAAATTACTAAGAAGAGATTCTAATCATCTACATTTCACTAAGATCAAACCAAGATAACTTAGGTCTCTTAATTTTGAACATATGGCATAACTTCTTGCTTATCAGCCCTAATTTTAAAGCATCCATGTGAATTTTAAAAACAGACATACTTAAAGCAACACATCTATTTCAGACACTGACTTGAACAAAAAAATTTGAACTTGTTAAATATGAAAAAGTTAGCATATGCTTAGCTACTTCAAATTCCCTATTAAAAAAAATTAAAGGACTAAAACATAATTGTGAAGATAGGATTTGGACTATTTAGTTCTGAAAGTTTGTGGTTGTCTGAAAGCAAGTTTCACAGAGCAGATAACATAGATAAAGTGTGAAGATATTTGACTAAGACATGCTCAAGAGAAAAGAAAGAGGAAGTATTTTATAATCAATCACAGTGGGCACTAGAGCATGAAAATGCTGAGTTTTATGTTTTTCTATACATATAGTTTAATTTTCATCCTACATTCTGACATGGATTCATTTGGGGAAAAAGGCGCAATTTAAGTTGAAGAAGTTAGAAAGTAACACAGAAAAGAGGCTTCTCTGATTTCTCATCATGGTGGGAAGAAAGAAGAGAATGTATTTGGCGGCCCTTTAGTAGGAAGTCAACTCCTTTCTTCCAAAATTATAATGCTCCTAAAAGAAATGATAACAACAGTAAACATTTAAAAATTTGCATTCCCTTTAAGGTGTCCAGAGCTCTTTCACAGTGACTGTTTCATTTAATCATGAATGGATATGAGTATGGGTACCATTAGAAATGAGATTAGTAGCCCCATTTTTCTAGGATGAAACTGAAGTTCAGAGAGTTGACTGATCTTCCCAGGATCACACCAAGCCCATGTTCTTTCCATTGCATTCTATCGTAATGTTTCTCTCCTTTGCAGGAAGCAGGAAAGTTACTGCTGGAGCAGTAGGCTCCAGTAACCAATAGTGAAGGTAGGGTCCCTTAATGGATTAGGCAACCAGAGGGCCAGGCCTTGGAGTCTGTAGCCTGAGTGTGAAGTAGACAGGTAAGAGCGAGAAAGTACAGAGGGTTGCAGAGAAGGTTAAGAGTAGCAGGAAAGAGACAGAGACCAAGGTTCAGATATTTAGAACCCACTAGGATATAAGCTCCATGGGATCAAGGATATTGTCTGCTCTGTTTCCTGAGAAAGCACCCATATCTTTATTGGCACAAACATAAATGGCTGGATGCTAAGAAGAGACAAAACGGAAGTGAATGTGGATAGAAGTAGCGACACCATCCATCAGGGACACCATCCACAGGAAGGACTACAAGCCCAGGAATACTTTCCAGTCCCTTCTCCCCTACACTCCTGTGCTCTGTGGTCCTTCCACCAACATGGGCAGCTAAGGCTTAATACCATCTTCATATCTCAGGGTAGGATTTTGGTGGTGACTGTTAAAACTGAATTTCAAAGAGAAATTCAGTACATTTAATGTACAAGATACATTAAATGTATCCTTCATATTGTTCATGTTAACAAAGTGTTATAATTTTTAAAAAAAATGATCTTGTGGTTTTTAATATCCTGAGGTTTTGTTCCTTTGACTCTACTATTGTTTCACCAAGAAATTTAAGTGAAAGTGTTGATGTTCACCAACTAAATTGTGTTTCCTGTACACAGCCTGTCACCCAGTCTAAAATCACTTTTCAGAGAGATCTAGAAAGGCAAAAATTATCCCCAAAGTTCATTACAAGGATTATCCCAGAGTCTTTTGTGATTATGAAACAAAGGAATCGAAGCATGGTGTCTTCTACACTTAAAGGATGCAGAAACAAGAAATCCAGACACAGCCAAGACTTCACTTTCATTATAGAAAGCATCTTTGTTTAAATTTTAGGTTGCCTACTTAGCCTTCCTATTCAGGATATTTGCAACGGAAATAGTTGTCAAGTTTGCCAATGTAAAAACAGGAAAAAAGTAATTTTAGTAGCAAATACCAGGACCCTGATACAGGCTGTTATATATGGTGTCTTTCATATGAACACACACACACACACACACACACACACACACATATATAAATGTATATATGTTATATATACATTTATATATGTATATATAAATGTATATATGTCATATATACATTTATATATGTATATATAAATGTATATATGTTATATATACATTTATATATGTATATATGAATTTAATTTTGAAAAGAAATCATTTCTCTCCCAGGGATTTTAGTTTAAGGAAAAGCAAACAAAGTATAGTTATTCAAAGGGAAATAATGACAATGAATCATATTGATAATTTCTTATTACTCCACAAATAGGAAGTAAATAGGACATGATTTTTTTAAAAAGGAAAAAAATCAAAATAAAAGAAAATATTCCCTACCCCAATTTTCTCAATCAAAAAGAAAAGAATCAAAGTAAACTCTGTGGGGGTAGAAGTAGTCTTATTTGTCATGATTTTGACCTAGACAGTAGATTATAAGATTTTCCATCTCTCCAAAGTTATGACCTGATTAATACTTGCTCTTTTTTTTTTTTTTTTTGGGATCATCTAAGGATGTGAAATATCAGAAGGGTTCCAGTAATATTTAAGGGCACGAACACAGAATTTCATAGTAAGGAGGTACCTTCGAAAGTACTTCATACAACACACTCATTTTGCAGATGTGTAATTAAATCCAGGATCAGGAATGACTTAGTCTAACAGCATGCATTTTAAGAGTCAACATCAGACTGCCTGACTTTTTAAAATTTCTCTTTCAGTTAATTGTCCTTACACCTAACAATTGGGGAAATACAAGAAAGAGAAATGTCTAGAAAAGTGGTAAAGCCATAATTTTGCTGACATAGAGCCAAGGAAAATGTATGTCCCTTGTCAAACAGGGCTATCATTATGAGTAGTGGCTCTATGGAATGTGGAAATTCTCATAAATGGAGGCTTACTTACCTCTTTTGTGTAAATCAAATACGGAAAAGTTCTTAGTTCAAACAAAAAAGAAGGCACCTAATCAATGTTGTTTGAAAGGAAATGCCCCTGGCAGGGGTAGCTTTGAGCATCATTAGTCATAGAATTCTTGGAGCTGGAAGGGAGGCAATAGGTGGGCCAACCCAGGGTCTCTCAACCCCAGCATTAGTGACATTTGAGGTAGGATAAGTCTTTGCTGTGGGGGACTGTCCTGGATACTGTAGGATGTTTAGCAGCATCCCTGGCCTCTACCCACTGGGTGCCAGCAGCATGCTCAGCCCCAGTCATGACAGTAATATCTGGGGCAAAGTCATGCCAGTTGAGAACCACTGGTCCCCTCATTTCACAAATGCACTGAGTAGAACTGGTTAACCACACAATCACAACTAGAACACATACTTCAGAGCTCTTTCTGAAAAACCAACCTGCCCTAGTTTCCCTTTGGTTCAATTATGTATCATAATGAATAAGGGCATCAGATTTGCATGAATGTGGTTTCTGAAATGTGAGGTGAAACTAGCCTGACTTTAGAATATGCTGCAAAGGGCCAGTCCTTCTATCAAATGCAATTCATGAGGGCCTAATACTTCCCAAAAGCCATTAAGCCACAGATTGAGAAAAACACCTCTATTTTTCTGAGCCTACCCTATGGGATAAATATCATATATACTTGCTTTTACTTGAGCAAGTAAAAGATGCTAAGCCTCTCAGCTCTACTGGACAAAGATAACTGACAATCTGGGTCCTGGTAAGTTGTTTCTTACCAAATGCATTTTCTGTTTTCAAGGAAAAGTAAGGTAAAAAATATTAAAGATCTAAAGGTTCAAAAAACAAATTTGTATTTGGATGGCTGGGCTACAGTAGATTAAATTTCACTTAGGATGTCTAGATTTGGAGGTTAGAACATTATTTTTAAAAACCCTATAAACCTACCAGCTCTCCCATCTCAAAGGAATAACCAGTTTTGAACTTACAAATTTACTACAAATTGTTCTTTTCACACAGCCTTTGAGATAAAGAAAAGTACATTTTTAATCCTGGCGCTTTTTTTTTCCATATATTTATTTTAAATCACTTGCTTCACTAACCTGATTTCAGTTTTCACAGGTTGGACTTCTAAAGCTGTCTTTGGTTTCTTTAACGGAACTTAAAAAATAGTTTATTTACCAGTTTTAGCTCTCTGTTTCATTCTGTCCTGTGCACCCTCTTGATTGCTCTTCTCATTTGGATTTATTGTTTTCTCTGCCAAAATGACAAACTCACAGTTATTTTATCTTAGATCACAGTGAGGAAGAGAAAGTTTCCAAGTCTCTTCATATGACTCAGCTTCAAATTTCTATATCTTGCTGTGACCTTTACATTTGTCATCATGCAAAGCTGGCCTAATCTCACCCACACTTTAAAATATCTAACAATCTCTCCAATAGTTAGAGATTATAACATTTATTCTAAACACATCAATCTTAGCATTTATATTCAAAGAATACATACAGTTTTTTACTACATCCTCCTCTAAATATATTCTACCTAGAGTCCATTTCTCATAGGTCAAAGAAAATGTTCATAGAGAAAAGAAAACCACAAGCCCCTCACCCAGGTTGCATTTCCTATGTACACTTATTGATAACTAGCCCCCCAGATATGTTAAGGAAGTTGTAGAATTGAATCTGTTTAGAGGGGGAGGGAGGAGATCATTGTAGACAATGTCCTGGGAGAGGTGTGACATACAGTATAAAAGACAAAACTATACCAAAGCCATGTTGTTGTCACCATATAGTTGTATTCACAGGCTGACACTGACTCAAAGTTCAAGAAGTTTTGAGAAATAGACTCCTCTGAAGTAAAACATAAGAACACATCTTTTCTCTTGCCAACAAATAAAATGAACTTTCTAAACTTTGAATAATATTTATCTTGGCTATTACTTAAAATTATTTTTACACAGCTACCTTCTCCTCTTAAAATTCTGTTGTCTGATACTTTTCAGGTGAAACCAATGGAGAATTTTAAACTCTGTTTTAACAAAACCTTATTTTAAGTACTATTTGTCTTGCCTTTCCCTGGCTTTTCTCAAACAAATATAAAGGAAATAAAACCTTACTTTAAAACCATAATATACAAAAATGTTTAAATAAAAATAAAATAAAACAATTTTTTTTTAATTTTAAAAATTTGAAGAAAAGAAACTTAGCCTTCCAAATAGAAGTAATAAAAGTTTAGATATAATGACTACAGCTTTTTATTTCATAAACTTCAACCCTATTAGATGTAGATAAAAATGAAAATAAAGATTGAATTCAACCAAAACAAAAAACAAAGAAAAGGAATATAATTTACATGAGAGGTTCTAAATATGGTAATCATCACCTCTCATAAATAAAGATATCTGGGGACATCACGAGTTAACAAAACATAGGACATATTTATATAAAGCTTTCAGATTATCATTGTTTTCCAATAGACTGGGGTACAGTCAGACACTACATATTCACCAATTTGTTAAACTACTAATGCTTCAAAGCTTAACTAATTATTAGAATTCAGTTGCTTAACTAATTATTAGAAGTATTCCATCTATTATGATAGAAGTGGCAAAGGTCTTCTTTGTGTGTCTGTTTTAAAGCAAGTAAAAAGACTCCCTCTTGTGAGAGCACCAGAATCACAATTAACTGCTGAACCATCATTGACAGGAAAACACTGAACTCACCAAAAAAGATACCCCACATCCAGAGAAAAAGGAGAAGCCACAATGAGATGGCAGGAGGGGCGCAATCACAATAAAATCAAATCCCATAACTGCTGGTTGTGTGACTCACAAACTTGAGAACATTTATAACACAGAAGTCCACCCACTGGAGTGAAGGTTCTCAGCCCCACATCAGGCTTCCCAACTTGAGGGTCTGGCAATGGGAGAAGGAATTCCTAGAGAATCAGACTTTGAAGGTTAGTGGGATTTGATTGCAGGACTTTGACAGGACTGGGGAAAACAGAGGTTCTACTCTTGGAGGGCACACACAAAGTAGTGTGTGCTTCAGGACCCAGGGGAAGGAGCAGTGACCCCATAGGAGACTGAACCAGAACTACCTGCTAGTGTTGGAGAGTCTCCTGAAGAGGCAGGGGGTGGCTGTCTTTCACCATGAGGACAAGGACACTGGCAGCAGAAGATCTGGGAAGTAATCCTTGGCATGAACCCTCCCAGAGTCCATCATTAGCCCCACCAAAGAGCTGGGTATGACCCACTGTTGGGTCAGCTCAGGCAAGACAACCAAGAGGGAGCGAATCCAGCCCCACCCATCAGCCCCACCTTCATCCTCAGTGGATGAGGATTAGATAGCCTCATCCACCAAAGGGCAGATAGCAGGAGCAAGATGAACTACAGTCCTGCAGCCTTTGGGACAAAAATCACATTCACAGAAAGATAGACAAGAAGAAAAGGCAGAGGGCTATGTACCAGATGAAGGAACAAGACAAAACCCCAGAAAAATAACTAAATGAAGTGGAGATAGGAAAACTTCCAGAAAAAGAATTCAGAAAGATGATAGTGAAGATAATCCAGGACCTCAGAAAAAGAATGGAGGCAAAGATATAGAAGATGCAAGAAATGTTTAACAAAGATCTAGAAGAATTAAAGAACAAACACCCAGAAGAACTAAAGAACAAACAAACAGATATGAACAATACAATAACTGAAATGAAAAATACACTAGAAGGAATCAATAGCAGAATAACTGAGGCAGAAGAACGGATAAATGAACTGGAAGACAGAATGGTGGAATTCACTGATGCAGAACAGAATAAAGAAAAAAAAAAGAAAAGAAGTGAAGGCAGCCTAAGAGATCTCTGGGACAACATTAGATGCAACAACAGTCACAATATAAGGGTCCCAGAAGGAGAAGGAGAAGAGAGAGAGAGAAAGGACCTGAGAAAATATTTGAAGATATTATAGTCGAAAACTTCCCTAACATGGGAAAGAAAAGAGCCACCCAACCACGCAACCCCAGGAAGTGAAGATGATCCCAAGCAGGATAAACCCAAGGAGAATGACGCCAAGACACATAGTAATCAAACTGACAAAACTTAAAGACAAAGAAAAATTATTGAAAGCAACAAGGGAAAATGACAAATAACATACAAGGGAACTCCCATAAGGTTGACAACTGATTTTCAGTAGAAACTCTACAAGCAAGAAAGGAGTGGCATGATATATTTAAAGTGATGAAAGGGAAGAACCTGCAACCAAGATTACTCTACCCGGCAAGGATCTCATTCAGATGCGACAGAGAAATCAAAAGCTTTACACAGAGGCAACAGCTAAGAGAATTCAGCACCACCAAACCAGCTCTACAACAAATACTAAAGGAACTTCTCTAAATGGGTAACACAATGGAAGAAAAGGACCTAAAAAAATAACACATTACAGGGCTTCCCTGGTGGCGCAGTGGTTGAGAGTCTGCCTGCCAATGCAGGGGACACGGGTTCGTGTCCCAGTCCGGGAAGATCCCACGTGCCATGGAGTGGCTGGGCCCATGAGCCATGGCCGCTGAGCCTGCGTGTCCGGAGCCTGTGCTCTGCAGCGGGAGAGGCCACAACAGTGAGAGGCCCATGTATGGCCAAAAAAAAAAGAAAGAAAGAAAGAAGCACATTACAAATAAATACTGGTAATAGGAATATATATACCTATAATTACCTCAAACATGAACGGATTAAATGCTCCAACCAAAAGACACAGGCTCGCTGAATGGATACAAAAACAAGACCCGTACATATGCTGTCTACAAGAGACCCACTTCACACCTATGGACACATATAGACTGAAAGTGAGGGGATGGAAAAAAATATTCCATGCAAATGGGAATCAAAAATCAAATACACTAAACTTTAAAATAAAGAATGTTACAAGAGACAAAGAGGGACACTACATAATGATCAAGGGATCAATCCAAAAAGAAGATATAACAATATAAATATATATGCACCCAACATAGGAGCACTTCAATACATAAGGAAACTGCTAACAGCTATAAAACGGGAAATTGACAGTAACACAATAATATTGGGGAACTTTAACACCTCACTTACATCAATGGACAGATCATCCAAACAGAAAATTAATAAGAAACCACAAGCTTTAAATAACACAATAGACCAAATAGATTTCACTGATATTTATAGGGCATTCCATCCCAAAACAGCAGATTACACTCTCTTCTCAAGTGCACATGGAACATTCCCCAGGATAGATCATATCTTGGGTCACAAATCAAGCCTCAGTAAAGTTAAGAAAATTGAAATCATATCAATATCTCATATCTCATTGCTGACCACAATGCTATGAGATTCAAAATCAATTACAGGTAAAAAAAATAACAAACACAAACACATGGTGGCTAAACAATACATTATTAAATAACCAAGAGATCACTGAAGATATCAATGAGGAAATCAAAAAATACCTACAGACAAATTACAATGAAAACACAATGATCCAAACTGTATGGGATGCAGCAAAAGCAGTTCTAAGAGGGAACTTTATAGCAATAACATCCTACCTCAAGAAACAAGAAAAATCTCAAATAAACAACCTAACCTTACACCTAAAGCAATTAGAGAAAGAAGAAAAAAAAACCCACAAAGTTACTAGAAGGAAAGAAATCATAAAGATTAGAGCAGAAATAAATGAAAAAGAAACAAAGAAAGCAATAAGAAAGATCAGTAAAACTTAAAGCAAGTTCTTTGAGAAGATAAACCAAATTGATAAAACATTAGCTAGACTCATCAAGAAAGAGGTAGAGGACTCAAATCTATAAAATTAGAAATGGAAAAGGAGAAGTTACAACAGACACCACAGAAACACAAAGCATCCTATGAGACTACTACAAGCAATTCTATGACAATAAAAAGGACAACCTTGAAGATATTTTCAAATTCTTAGAAAAGTATAACCTTCCAAGACTGAACCAGGAAAAAATAGAAAATATGAACAGACCAATCACAAGTAATGAAATTGCAACTATGATTAAAAATCTTCCAACAAACAAAAGTCCAGGACCAGATGCCTTCACAGGTGAATTCTATCAAACATTTAGAGAAGAGCTAACACCCATCCTTCTCAAACTCTTCCAAAATATTGCAGAGGAAGGAACACTCCCAAATTCATTCTATGAGGCCACCGTCACCCTGATACCAAAACCAGAAAAAGATACTACAAAAAAAGAAAATTACAGACTAATATCATTGATGAATATAGATGCAAAAATCCTCAACAAAATACTAGCAAACAGAATCCAACAACACATTAAAAAGATCACACACCCCAGGTATGCAAGGATTCTTCAATATACACAAATCAATCAATGTGATACACCATATTAACAAATTGAAGGATAAAAACCATATGATCTTTTCAAATGATACAGAAAAAGCTTTTGACAAAATTCAACACCCATTTATGATAAAAACTCTCCAGAAAGTGGGCATAGAGGGAACCTACCTCAACATAATAAAGGCCATATACAACAAACCCACAGCCAACAACATTCTCACTGGTGATAAACTGAAAGCATTTCCTGTAAGATCAGGAACAAGACAAGGTTGTCCACTCTTGCCACCATTATTCAACATAGTTTTGGAAGTCCTAGCCACAGCAATCAGAGAAGAAAAAGAAATAAAAGGAATACGTTGGAAAAGAAGAAGTAAAACTGTCACTTTTTGCAGATGACATGATACTATACATAGAGAATCCTAAAGATGCTACCAAAAAAATACTAGAGCTAATCAGCTAATCAGTGAATTTTGTAAAGTTGCAGGATACAAAATTAATGCACAGAAATCTCTTGCATTCCTATACACTAATGATGAAAAATGTGAAAGAGAAATTACGGAAACACTCCCATTTACCATTGCAACAGAAAGAATAAAATACTTAGGAATAAACCTACCTAGGAAGAAAAAAGACATGTGTGCAGACAACTATAAGACACCGATGAAAGAAATTAAAGATGATACAAACAGATGGAGAGATATACCATATTCTTGGATTGGAAGAATCAGCATTGTGAAAATGAGTATACTATCCAAAGCAATCTACATATTCAATGCAATCCATATCAAATTACTAATGGCATTTTTCACAGAACTAGAACAAAAAATCTTAAAATTTGTATGGAAAACACAAAAGACCCCGAATAGTCAAAACAGTCTTGAGGGAAAAAAACGGGGCTGCAGGAATCAGACTCCCTAACTTCAACTATACTACGAAGCTACAGTAATGAAGACAGTATGGTACTGGCACAAAAACAGAAATATAGATCAATGGAACAGGATAGAAAGTCCAGAGATAAACCCACACACCTATGGTCAACTAATCTATGACAAAGGAGGCAAGGATATACAATGGGGAAAAGACAGTCTCTTCAATAAGTGGTGTTGGAGAAACTGGACACCTACATGTGAAAGAATGAAATTAGAACACTTCCTAACACCATACACAAAAATAAACTCAAAATGGAGAGATTTAAATATAAGAGTGGACTCTATAAAACTCTTAGAGGAAAACATCAGAAGATCACTCCGACATAAATCACAGCAAGATCTTTTTTGATACACCTCCTAGAGTAATGGAAATAAAAACAAACAAATGGTACCTAATGAAACTTGAAAGCTTTTGCAAAGCAAAGTAAACTACAAACAAGATGAAAAGAAAGCCCTCAGAATGGGAGAAAATATTTGCAAACGAATCAATGGACAAAGGATTAATCTCCAAAATATATAAACAGCTCATGCAGCTCAATATTAAAAAAAACAAACAATCCAATCCAAAAATTGGCAGAAGACCTAAATAGATATTTCCCCAAAGAAGACATACAGATGGCCAAGAAGCACATGAAAAGCTGCTCAACATCACTAATTATTAGAGAAATGCAAATCAAAACTACAGTGAGGTATCCTGTCACACCAGTTAGAATGGGCATCATCAGAAAATCAACAAATGCTGGAGAGGGTGTTGAGAAAAGGGATCCCTCTTGCACTGTTGGTGGGAATGTAAATTGATACAGCCACGATGGAGAACAGTATGGAGGTTCCTTAAAAAACTAAAAATAGAACTACCATATGACTCAGCAATCCTACTACTGGACATATACCCATAGAAAACCATAATTCAAAAACACACATGCACTCCAATGTTCATTGCAGCACTATTTATAATAGCCAGGTCATGGAAGCAACCTAAATGCCCATCGACAGATGAATGGATAAAGAAGATGTGGTACATATATACAATGCAATATTACTCAGCTATAAAAAGGAACAAAATTGGGTCATTTGTAGAGAGGTGGATGGATCTAGAGACTGTCATACGGAGTGAAGTAAGTCAGAAAAACAAATATTCTGTAAGGCAGAAATGGAGACAGAGATATAGGGAACAAACGTATGAACACCAAGGGGGGAAAGTGTTGGGGGGGGGTGATGAATTGGGAGATTGGGATTGACATATATACACTAATATGTATAAAATGGATAACTAATTAGAACCTGCTGTATAAAAAATTAAAGAAAATTCTAAAATTAAAAAAGATAAATAAATAAAGCAAGTAAAAATCTAAGATTTTTAAACCTACATAAAGCAATGGAAGAGGGGCAGGAGAAGAAATCTTTGCTGTGGAAACCCGCACCCTTAGCAATGTGGAAACCTGCACTCCTTAGTTCCTGTCTTCTTTGGTACATACACAAGGTCAAGAGAAATCTTAAAGCAATAATAATAAAAATAATGATAAATAAATAAATAATAAATGGGAGAGATAAAAGCCTAAGTTTGACGAAGAGCTCCTATATGATTATATCCTGGAAGAAAAAGTAAATATTGTCTCTATAGGAAAATTTCTTTAACATTAAAAAGTTTATTGTGCTGATAAATTATCTATTACATATCATACATAACCTGTATATGATAAATTGTCTGTTACCTATTACATATAGAGGAAGGGAAGAAGGGAGGAAGGAAGGAAGGCAGGAAGGAGTAGGGAGGGAGGGTCAGAGGGAGTAAAGGGAAAAGATGAAGAGAAAAACTCACAAGGATTTCATTACTTGAATAATCAAAAACAACCTAGTAACAGTTGGAGAAGCCAAATCTCTGGTCTTAACTCTTCCAAAAGAAATGTAACCCTGCAAACAATTTTTGTTCTCTTCCCTCAAAACTATTCAGTAAACCACTTAATCATTTCTAGATCTAAAAATGTTAAACATTTTAAACTGAAAAAATTTCTTGATAAAAGGTTAGCAATGATAAAAAGATAATTTTATGACAAAAGAGATTGAGCCATCTTGATTGAGAAACAAATGTTGAAAAAGTAGCAACTTGTGACAAAGCCAGTAGTCATTCATAATAAAAGGCAATATTATCTAGTTCACCTTTTAACAAAGGTGTTTGCTCTATAATTGTAACACATGGGTGATAAGGAAGTGCAGGTGAAGGTCACAGTAAAAATATAATTTGATGTATATATGTCCATGCTACTCTCTCACTTTGTCACAGCTACATATATACACTTCCAAACGTAAAATAGATAGCTAGTGGGAAGCAGCCGCATAGCACAGGGAGATCAGCTCAGTGTTTTGTGACCAAACTAGAGGGGTGGGATAGGGAGGGTGGGAGGGAGTGAGATGCAAGAGGGAAGAGATATGGGAACATACGTATATGTATAACTGATTCACTTTGTTATAAGGCAGAAACTGAAATTAACTCACCATTGTAAAGCAATTATACTCCAATAAAGATGTTAAAAATATATATATATATATATATATATATATATAAAATTTAATGAATAATTAGATAGAAAACTGAAAGTCACCCGCATTGTCGTCAAAGTTGAAAGTCAAACAGATAGTTTGGTTGGGAAGTCAGATGTCTAAGAAAACTCAGAAGAAAAGAAAGAATGTAAATACTACAATAAAGAAAATTCCCTGTAATTACTCATTTACATTCTCTTTGGTGGGAAGGAAACTCGTTAAATGGTCATTTTCACACAAAAACATGCTCTTTTCCCTATTGAAGCAAATTAGGAGGAAAATAAAATTTAAGAGGCATACATGCTGGAAAGCACTATTTCTCATTTTAAAAAAAAGAAAAAAGGAAAACATTTCCAGGAAAATGAGATGAAACTAAAATACAACCCCCTTTCAATTCTGTCCACAATATTTTTATACATTTTTCTAGGGTTTCAAGAAAGAAATGACATACCTAATATCATGGGTTTCATTACTAATTTATAAAGAATGAGAGAAAAATATTTTATACCACATTTTATATAACTGAGGTTAGCAATTGCTTTTTCTACTAAGTTGAGACTCTTCAGGGCAGAAATCACTTTTGTCTAATTAAATACATTAAATGACCAGAAAGCAATCAGTATATTTTGCAAACTCACGAGTAGTCAGATAAACAAAACACCATTCCTCTTTTTGGTATCTTCATTTTAATTAGTGAATTGATTTTCTAAGCCTCTATGTCTTCTGGATGCCCATTTGTCCAATCAATTCTATTAGTTATTTAACTCTGTCTTTAGTTATCAATAGAACTATGCCTCAAAGTACATCACCATAGTTTTATATCCGTAGGTGGAGTGTGAGGATATTTTGTAAGAACTCAAAAGGACCACAAATTGATATAATAATGGATTGAATGGTAATTTCAGAGAAGCATAAACTTCATTCTGAAGTGTCTTTGTTTAAAAATCCATCTAATATAGAATGATGAGAGGAGACCTTCAAGATGGCAGAGGAGTAAGACATGGAGATCACCTTCCTCCCCACAAATACATCAAAACTACATCTACATGTGGAACAGCTCCTACAGAACACCTACTGAATGCTGGCAGAAGACCTCAGGCTTTCCGAAAGGCAAGAAACTCCCCACATACATGGGTAGGGCAAAAGAAAAAGGAAAAAACATAGATGAAAGAAGAGGGATGGGACCTGCACCTCTGGGAGGGAGCTGTGAAGGAGGAAAAGTTTCCACACACTAGGAAGCCCCTTCACTGGAGGAGACAGGGGCTGGGTGGGTGCGAAGATTCGGAGCCACGGAGGAGAGTGCAGCAACAGGGTACACAGAACAAAGCAGAGAGATTCCTGTACAGAGGATCAGTACCGACCAGCACTCATCAGACTGAGAGGCTTGTCTGCTCACCCACTGGGGTGGGAGGGGGCTGGGAGCTGTGGCTCTGGCTTCAGAGGTTAGATCCCAAGGAGAGTAATGGGGTTGGCTGCATGAACACCACCTGAAGGGGGTTAGTGTGCCACAGCTAGCCAGGAGGGAGTCCAGGAAAAAGTCTGGAACTGCCTAAGAGGCAAGAGACCATTGTTTCAGGGTGTATGAGGAGAGGGGATTCAGAGCACTGCCTAAATGAGCTCCAGAGACAGGCACAAGCTGTGGCCATCAGCATGGACCCCAGAGATGGGCATGAAATGCTAAGGCTGTGGCGGCAGCCACCAAGAGGCCTATGCGCAAGCACAGGTCACTATCAACACCTCCCCTCCCGGGAGCCTGTGCAGCCCACCACTGCCAAGGTCCCGTGATCCAGGGAGAACTTCCCCCAGAGAACACATGGCATGCCTCAGGCTGGTGCAACGTCATGCCGACCTCTGTTGCAGCAGGCTCACCCCGCATTCCATACCCCTCCCTCTCTCGGGCCTGAGTGAGCCAGAGCCCACTAATCAGCTGCTACTTTAACCTCATCCTGTCTGGGCAAGAACAGATGTCCTCAGGTGACCTACAGGCAGAGTCTGGGCCAAATCTAAAGCTGAACCCCAGGAGCTGTGCGAACAAAGAAGAGAAAGGGAAATTTCTCCCAGCATCCTCAGGAGCAGTGGGTTAAACCTCCACAATCAACTTGATGTACCCTGCATCTGTGGAATACCTGACTAGACAAAGAATCATCCCAAAATTGAGGCAGGGCACTTTGTGATCAACTGTAGCCTTGGGGTTTGTTTTCTGCATCTAATTTGTTTCTGGTTTTATGTTTATCATAGTTTAGTATTTAGAGTTTATTATAATTGGTAGATTGTTTTATTGATTTGGATGCTTTCTTCCTCCTGTTTATATATATATATATTTCGCTTTTTCTCTTTTTCTGAGTGTGTATGTGTATGCTTCTTTGTGTGATTTGTCTGTATAACTTTGCTTTTACCATTTGTCCTAGGGTTCTGTCTGTCCGTTGTTTTTTTTCTTTGTATAGGTTTTAGTGCTTGTTATCATTGGTGGATTTGTTTTTTGGTTTGGATGTTCCCTTCATTCTTTCTTTCCTTTTTTTAAATTACTTTTTAATATTTTTAATTTTTAATAATTATTTTTCATTTTAATAACTTTATTTTATTTCTTTCTATCTTTATTTCTTTTTTTCTCCCTTTTCTTCTGAGCCGTGTGGCTGACAGGGTCTTGGTGCTTGGGGCAGCTGTCAGGCCTGTGCCACTGAGGTGGGAGAGTCGAGTTCAGGACATTGGTCCACCAGAGACCTCCTGGCTCCAAATAATATCAAATGGCAAAAGCTCTCACAGAGATCTCTGTCTCAATGCTAAGACCAAGCTCCACTCAACAACCAGCAAGCTACAGTGCTGGACACCCTATGCCAAACAACTAGCAAGAAAGGAACACAATCCCATCCATTAGCAGAGAGGCTGCCTAAAATCATAGTAAGATCATAGATACCCCAAAACACACTCCAGAAGTGGTCCTGCCCACCAGAAAGACAAGATCCAGCCTCATCCACCAGAACACAGGCACTAGTCCCCTCCTCCAGGAAGTATCCAGAAACCACTGAACCAACCTTAGCCACTGGGGGCAGACACCAAAACATCAGAACTACGAACCTGCAGTGGGCAAAAAGAGACACCAAACACAATAAGTTAAGCAAAATGAGAAGACCGAGAAACACACAGCAGATGAAGGAGCAAGATAAAAACCAACAGATGAAACAAATAAAGAGGAAAGAGGCAGTGTACCTGAAAAAGAATTCAGAGTAAGAAGAGTAAAGATGATTCAACATCTTGGAAATAGAATGGAGAAAATACAAGAAATATTTAACAAGGACCTAGAAGAACAGAGAGCAAACAAACAATGATGAACAACACAATAAATGAAATTAAAAACTCTCTAGAAGGAATCAGTAGCAGAATAACTGAGGCAGAAGAACGGATAAGAGACTGGGAAGAAAAAATAGTGGAAATAACTACTGCAGAGCAGAATAAAGAAAAAAGAATGAAAAGAATTGAGGACAGTCTTAGAGACATCTGGGACAACTTTAAATGCACTAACATTCAAATTATAGGGGTCTCAGGAAAAGAAGAGAAAAAGAAAGGGACTGAGAAAATATTTGAAGAGATTAGAGTTGAAAACTTCCCTAATATGGGAAAGGAAATAGTCAATCAAGTACAGGAAGCACAGAGAGTCCCGTACAGGAAAAATCCAAGGAGAAACATGCCAAGACACATATTAATCAAACTATCAAAAATTAAATATAAAGAAAAAATATTAAAATCAGCAAGGGAAAAAAAGCAAATAACATAAAAGGGAATGAGCAGAAACTCTGTAAGCCAGAAGGGAGTGGTAGGACATGTGATCAAGGGAAAAACCTACAATCAAGAATACTCTACCCAGCAAGAATCTCATTGAGATTCGACAGAGAAATTAAAACCTTTACAGAAAAGCAAAAGCTAAGAGAATTCAGCCCCACCAAACCAGCTTTACAAAAAATGCTAAAGGAACTTCTCTAGGCAGGAAACACAAGAGAAGGAAAAGACCTACAATAACAAACCCAAAACAATTAAGAAAATGGTAATAGGAACATACATATTGATAATTACCTTAAATGTAAATGGATTAAATGCTCCAACCAAAAGACATAGACTGGCTGAATGGATACAAAACAAGACCCATATATATGCTGTCTACAAGACACCCACTTCAGACCTAGGGACACATACAGACTGAAAGTGAGGGGATGGAAAAACATATTCCATGCAAATGGAAATCAAAAGAAAGCTAGAGTAGCAATTCTCATATCAGACAACATAGACTTTAAAACAAAGACTATTACAAGAGACAAAGAAGGACACCACATAATGATCAAGCCAAGAAGAAGGTATAACAATTCTAAATATTTATGCACCCAACACAGGAACACCTCAATACATAAGGCAAATGCTAACAGCCAAAATAGAAATCAACAGTAACACAATCATAGTAGGGGACTTTAACACACCACTTTCACCAATGGACAGATCATCCAAAATGAAAATAAAGAAGGAAAAACAAGCTTTAAATGATACATTAAACAAGATGGACTTAATTGATATTTATAGGGCATTCCATCCAAAAACAACAGAATACACTTTCTTCTCAAGTGCTCATGGAACATTCCCCAACATAGATCATATCTTGGGTCATAAATCAAGCCTTGGTAAATTTAAGAAAATTGAAATCATATCAACTATCTTTTCTTACCACAATGCTATGAGACTACTTAACAATTACAGCAAAAAATCTGTAAAAAATACAAAGATGTGGAGGCTAAACAATACAATACTTAATAACCAAGAGATCACTGAAGAAATCAAAGAGGAAATCAAAAAATACCTAGAAACAAATGACAATGAAAACATGATGACCCAAAACCTATGGGATGCAGCAAAAGCAGTTCTAAGAGGGAAGGTAACAGCAATACAATCCTACCTCAGGAAACAAGAAACATCTCAAATAAACAACCTAACCCTACCCCTAAAGCAATTAGAGAAAGAAGAATAAAAAACCCGCAGAGTTAGCAGAAGGAAAGAAACCACAAAGATCAGATGAGAAATAAATGAAAATGAAATGAAGGAAACGATAGCAAAGATCAATAAAACTAAAAGCTGGTTCTTTGAGAAGATAATCAAAATTCATAAACCATTAGCTAGACTGATCAAGAAAAAAGGTAGAAGACTCAAATCAATAGAATTAGAAATGAGAAAGGAGAAGTAACAACTGACACTGCAGAAATAGAAAAGATCATGAGAGATTACTACAAACTATTATATGCCAATAAAATGGACAACCTGGAAGAATTGGACAAATTCTTAGAAAAGCACAACCTTCTGATACTGAACCAGGAGAAAATAGAAAATATAAACAGACCAACCACAAGCACTGAAATAGAAACTGTAATTAAAAATCTTCCAACAAAAAAAAGCCCAGGACCAGATGGCTTCACAGGTGAATTCTATCAAACATTAGGAGAGAGCTAACACCTATCCTTCTCAAACTCTTCCAAAATATAGCAGAGGGAGGAATGCTCCCAAACTCATTCTACGAGACCACCATCACCCTGATACCAAAACCAGATGAAGATGTCACAAAGAAAGAAAACTACAGGCCAATATCACTATTGAACATAGATGTAAAAATCCTCAACAACATACTAGCAAACAGAATCCAACAGCACATTAAAAGGATCATATACCATGATCAAGTGGGCTTTGTCTCAGGAATGCAAGGATTTTTCAGTATACGCAAACCAATCAATGGAATAAACCATATTAACAAATTGAAGGAGAAGAATCATATGATCATCTCAACAGATGTAGAAAAAGCTTTCTACAAAATTCAACACCCATTTATGATAAAACTCCTCCAGAAAGTAGGCATAGAGGGAACTTATCTCAACATAATTAAGGCTGTATATTGACATATGTGACAAACCCACAACCAACATCATTCTCAATGGTGAAAAACTAAAGCCATTTCCTCTAAGATCAGGAAACCTCTCACCACTATTATTCAGCATACTTTTGGAAGTTTTAGCCACTGCAATCAGCGAAGAAAAAGAAATAAAAGGAATACAAATCAAAAAAGAAGAAGTAAAGCTGTCACTGTTTGCAGATGACATGATACTATGCATAGAGAATCCTAAAGATGCTACCAGAAAACTACTAGAGCTAATCAATGAATTTGGAAAAGTAGAAGGGTACAAAATTTATGCACAGAAATCTCTGGCATTCCTATACACTAATGATGAAAAATCTGAAAGAGAAATTAAGGAAACACTCCCATTTATCATTGCAACAAAAAGAATAAAATACCTAGAAATAAACATACCTAAGGAGAAAAGACCTGTATGCAGAAATCTATAGGACACAGATGAAGGAAATTAAAGATTATACAAACAGATGGAGAGATATACCATGTTTTTAGAATGGAGAATCAACATTGTGAAAATGACTGTACTACCCAAAGCAATGTACAGATTCAATGCAATCCCTATCAAACTACCAAAGGCATTTTTCACAGAAGGAGAACAAAAAATTTTGCAATTTCTATGGAAACACAAAAGACCTCAAATAGACAAAGCAATCTTGAGAAAGAAAAACAGAGCTGGAAGAATCAGGCCCCCTGACTTCAGACTATACTACAAAGCTATAGTAATCAAGACAGTATGGTACTGGCACAAAAACAGAAATATAGATCAATGGAATAGGATAGAAAGCCCAGAGATAAACCCACACACATATGGTCACCTTACTTTTGATAAAGGATGCAAGAATATACAGTGGATAAAGATAGCCTCTTCAATAAGTGGTGCTGGGAAAATTGGACAGCTACATGTAAAAGAAAGAAATTACAACACTCCCTAACACCATACACAAAAATAAACTCAAAATGGATTAAAGACCTAAATGTAAGGCCAGACACTATAAAACTCTTAGAGGAAAACATAGGCAGAACACTCTATGACATAAATCACAGCAAGATCTTTTTGACCCATCTCCTAGAGAAATGGAAATAAAAACAAAATAAACAAATGGACCTAATGAAACTCAAAAGCTTTTGCACAGCAAAGGAAACCATAAACTAGACGAACAGACAACCCTCAGAATGGGAGAAAATATTTGCAAATGAAGCAACTGACAAAGAATTAATCTCCAAAATTACAAGCAGGTCATGCAGCTCAATATCAAAAAAACAAACAACCCAATCCAAAAATGGGCAGAAGACCTAAACAGACATTTTTCCAAAGAAGATATACAGATTGCCAACAAACACATGAAAGGATGCTCAACATCACTAATCATTAGAGAAAGGCAAATCAAAACTACAGTAGGCATCACTTCACACCAGTCAGAATGGCCATCATCAAAAAATGTACAAACAGTAAATTCTGGAGAGGGTGTGGAGACAAGGGGACCCTCTTGCACTGTTGGTGGGAATGTAAATAGATATAGCCACTATGGAGAACAGTATGGAGCTTCCTTAAAAAACTAAAAATAGAACTACCATATGACCCAGCAATCCCACTACTGGGCATATACCCTGAGAAAACCATAAGTCAAAAAGAGTCATGTACCACAATGTTCATTGCAGCTCTATTTACAATAGCCAGGAGATGGAAACAACCTAAGTGTCCATCAACAGATGAATGTTTAAAGAAGATGTGGTACATGTATACAATGGAATATTAGCCATAAAAAGAAACGAAATTGAGTTATTTGTTGTAAGGTGGATGGACATAGTGTCTGTCATACAAAGTGAAGTCAGAAAGAAAAAAACAAATACTGCATGCTGACACATATTATGGAATGTAACAAAAAAATATGTTTCTGATGAACCTAGGTTCAGGACAGGAACAAAGACACAGATGTAGAGAATGGACTTGAGGACATGGGGAGGGGGAAGATTAAGCTGGGATGAAGTGAGAAAGTGGCATGGACTTTTGTATACTACCAAATGTAAAGTAGATATCTAGTGGGAAGCAGCCGCATAGAACAGCGAGATCAGCTCAGTGTTTTGTGACCACCTAGAGTGGTGGGATAGGGAGGATGGGAGGGAGATGCAAGAGAGAGGAGTTATGGGGATATATGTATATGTATAGCTGATTCATTTTGTTATAAAGCAGAATCTAAGACACCATTGTAAAGCAGTAATTTACTTACTCCAGTAAAGTTGTTAAATTTTTTAAAAAAATAGAATGATGCTTCCTGGCCTATGCCATTTTGATGTAAAAGTTGTTGATTAATAAGTTTCAATTACTTGATTAAGCATTTGGTTTCAAACTTTGCTTTTAGTGCTCAGGGGCTATCTCCAGGCAACTTTTCAGTTCATTATAAGTTCAAAAGTCTGCCTGGTTGTACCTTCTTATGCTACAATAAATACATTTTTGTCTTGTCTCATCATCTTTGGTGTGTAACTTTTTGTAACAGAGTTTTGAAATCATATTTTATGGCAGTGAAGCTGCTAGGGGAAATTCATGGATTTAACAATCCTATCTAACATCTCCTGTCATGTGGGACTGTCCCCAGGACAGGACAGATCAGTGAATGTGAGCTGTTTCAGTTTGGCTCAACTGTCAGGCTAAAGAATTTTCCATTACATGGATGGATGGTGAGATCAACTGAGTTTAGAACCATTCAATTTATTCTGTGGCAGCAGCAAAAGAGAACGCAATAGCGACCAGAACTGAATTTGAGTTAAGTTCTGATGAAGTAGCCATGCTGAGATCATAAATTGTTATTACTCAATTCATTATTTAAGGAGCTTTCAGCATTTATGCTTGTGAGCTGTCTTTTGTGTCTGCCTCCACTGTAGATTTTGGCCACATTGAAGTGGTGGTTATAGCTTCATGTAGAGGCCAGTTGATAGTATATGCAGCTTCCCGGTTTCCTAGTATATTCATTTTTCCTCTCCTGCAAGGTCAATGAATAAGATCAGGAAAGGTCTGGAATTCACTTTTAAGTGCTCTGCTAGACTTCTTTCAATTCTGACAGTCTGCTGACACAGAAGTTGGGATATACACAAGAATAAACTGATTGAAAGAAAATATAAATAAGTCTATGCACCACCAAAATACTTGCAGAAGAACTCAAATTTTCTACAAATTATCTGAAAATACATAGGTTTATGTGTACATAAACAGAGCTTTAAACTTGTTGTATAGTCAGGAAAAGCTATGAAAAGAACTGGCAACTCCTTTTAACGAAAAGAATTTCTTACAGCGGAAAATGGAGTTTATCATTCCAGAGGACAATAAATGGTGATAAATTATAGTTAGGTTAACTTGACATTCTACAAAGAATCTTGTTTAAGGTAAAATGCATGAATTTAAAATTATACTAATACAAAAGAACAAAACTTTTATTTTACAGAATTAGATCATATTTGAAGAATACGTTGCATCGATATGTGAAATTTATTTTAACTGTTGGCATTTTTGTCATATAATACTAGATTACTTCTATAAATTTTTATAATAATCCCATACTGTCTAGAATGTCACATTAAGCCTCTAAAATATCAGTGTCATATAAGCAATAGATATATAATGAATATTTTCATTGATGATGGAAATATGCCTTCCAAACAGGAATTTCCATTTCTTTTATGTGCAGATTTAGTGAACACACCTTATATATCAATAAGATTTCCCTATTTAATTTAATTAATTAAGGGCTCCCTTTTATTTTATAAAATGAGAATAATTGCCTCTAATTATCATTTTCAATGATATTAGTCTCCTAAAAATGCTTAACTTATTGAAATCCTATCAGTCTTCACAAAGTATATATAAATAAGCAGAAAACATTATCATCTCCATTTTATAAATAAAAACTGTAGCTAAGCATGAGAAAGTATTTATAATGAACTTTTTCAAGGCTTTTAGCCTACTCACAGTTCTTAGATTTTAAATAACCCAGATTTTAGAATTTGAAGGATCCTTAAAAAGTACCTCTTCTGAATGCCTCATTTTATGCATTAAGACACAAACTGGGCGAGATGAAATACCTTGCTCAGTGTCATAGAGCTAGTATAATACGAGACAAGATATTTCTTATGCTTCACAAATATGACCGTAATTTCTATTTTCAAGAATATTGTTAGTTATCATTTTCCAACTGAACTTTAAAAAGAGTATAGCACCTTACATTCTTTTGCAAGTCTATTCTATTATAGATTACCAAATGTGGTGGTGATCTTGCGTATCCTGGTTGTACCCACAAAGATTTCTGGATTGCTTGCATTGCTGAAGCATGTAATAATATTTGAGATATAAAATATATAACCCATGTCGCTTTGTTGCATTTGAAGAAGACGAATAAGGATGTAAGGTTTCCCTTTGAGATAATTTATGAAATTTTATATTGCATAAATGTATATTTTCATGTTTTTCCTGAATATTTTATAAAGCACCATCAACAACCTTCCATTATACCTTCTTCAACATATAGGATATATAAGGGGAAGATAGTATACCTTTTTTGCACATAAACCAAAAAAACAATGATGCCTTAAAAGAACTTAAGCCCTTATTCCCTATCTAGTAACACTCAATCTAGGGTATCACATCATCTCTATTATGTTGATATGAATCGAAACAATAGATCTTCTGTCAAATGTACTAATATACCAAACCTAAAGCATTGCATTACTTCAAAAGGAAGCAGATATTAGAACTAAGACTGCAGCACCTATATGACTCATTTAATCAGTGACTCCATGATGTCTTTATAAGAAGTAATATCTTGGTCCCCAAAACAATACCAACAATAGGTAGAAAAATTTTAGGAAAAAACATTTAAATACTTCAAAATATCATCCTGAAAATACTTAAGAATTGTTTTATTATGTAAAAAAATAGATATTTTTTATTACTAAGGATATTCCAATCACAAATATTTTCTTGCACACACCATATTCATAGAGGCATCTCTATATTTTGTACAGTTATTTATCCAAATATCAAAGACTTTCTCATATGCACACTCACCTGATCAGAAAAGAAGTCACTGTGCTCTTCCAGGTATTTACTGAAAGGGTTGGGTTCATAGACTTCCTCCTCTTTTCTCAGTAATATTTTTGATTTTACAGGTACGGGGCGAATTACTCCAGGCTTCGTCTTCATGAATATCAAATTTTTAAAAAATAAAGGAAAAAATACTATTAAAATGAATACATAGGTATATTAAGTTATTCATATATTCTCACAGCAATTTTTTTATTTTAAAATGATTTTATAAATACATAAAAACATCTAGAAATCAAATGATTTTTAACTAATGTAACTAGTTTTAGTTACCTGTTACAGCACAATCAACTCATTAAGATCTACTATTGTGACGTTCAAAATGCAAAAACATCTTCTTTTATCTAGTCAAACATGTTCCTATATCCTTGCCAGTGTATTCAGTCAATAAATATTTCATTTGACAAATATTTATTGAGAGCATCCTCGGTGCCAGACAGCGTACTAATTTGGGGCATGATAGGATAGACGAATCTAGTACAATCCAGCAAGCCCAAAACAACTTTCTTTTTCTGGAAACCCTAAAATCCCAGAAGTCATGTTCAGACTGTGTATGATGAAACCAAGGGTGGCTTTCTGACACAAGGGACTGGGGGCTGGGTAGCAAACAGATGTTCTCTTCCATGAATATGGAACACTGCTTTAAACTGCTCTGCAGCCATGCTGGGAGACTGAAATTATAATACGTGGATTTGGGAGCTATGGGAAAGACTTAATCTGCCATAAAAGCAGATCTGATGAGACCAAGAAAAATACAGCAAAGTGTATGGAGAAGAGACACACTTGAGGGCTCTCCAGAATTGAATTCCAAAACATTCCTGGGACCCAGCTGAATTTCTTCTCTGAGGCTTCCTAAGATTTTCCTTTTCTTTTACACAAAATTCCCTTTTTTTTTTCCAACTCAGTTTGACTTCTATAACTTGCAATCAAAAGAGTTTGAGTGAATAGACCAGTCATTTCAGATTCGTGGATTTGTACCCAATGTCAGTCTGACAAGAGAGAGAGAGAGAGAAGAATCTAGTTTGGGGCAATTTCAAAATGATGTTTCACAAACACCAAAATCTCGTTACACTGTAAAATGTCACAAAATGATTGATAAGTTTACAAAAAAAATCCCAAACAAGAATTCAGTAAAAAGTTGTGATGCTTTTTCTCTTTGAGCATTTTGCTGTAATCATTCTTCTCAAGCCCATTTCCTTTCAGAAAATAGTAAATTAGCTCTCCTCAGTCTGTGCTGATGCTCTCGAATTAAGCCTTAAGGGAGGACATCTATCTCTCTGCCCTATAAGCCACCCGTTATGTTTTGAGTCTTGAATAAATGCCACTCTGCAATATTTTTTTCAACCCATATTTTCCCAGCTGGCTTTCATATCTATGCCAACTGGGGGAATAAAGATTGAGAAAAAAATCTCTATCTTCCCCAGGCAGGGAAATATCTCCCACTTAAGAAACTCTGATTTCTCTCCAGGGGAAAAGATGAGCAAGTAACAACGAGTTATGCATGACGTCACACAGTTGAGTATACATATGAGAGTAATATCCTCCAATGAACTCAGCACGAGAGCAAAGCTCAAGCAGGTGCTGATTTCTACAGTCACCTGTCATAGGGAGACGCCTGATACCTGGGTCATGATCCGAAACTGTCCAGATTTCCTGTCTCTCTTTTCCACGTGACTTCCTGTTTCATTTCTCCTTCCTGCTGCTCCTACTCTTGTACCTTCTCTCCTGCTCCTTTGGGAAGCAGGCAATCAGTACAACTCCGGTACTCAGGGCTTACTGGGTTCTAAAACCAACACGGAAGTTTAGACACTAAACTTGGTGGCACCAGCCAAAAGATGAAAGCAGAGGGAAGAAATCTGACCAGAAGCACTTGATATGCTGTGAGAATCCCCCTGCCAGAGAAACTTGATGCCCTGGTTCCTGCATTGCTAGCAGGTGGATGTTCTGGGTCATCCTGGCCTGGAAACTTCCACTCAGATCATCTCTCTCGGGATCATCATCCTCCAGGGTGAATCCAGAAAAGACAGTCCTCTGGTTGGCTGGATATCAAGTAGCTTTAATATCAGAATCAGTTACTGACCCTTCATGCTTATTTCTCTGCCAGGTTTGATGCTTTTTTTGTTATGAATTTCCTGGATTTGATAGTTGTCTGGCAATTGAACAAGGATTCTTTCCCTATTTCCTCTATTTCCACCTGCTCTTTTCTTGGACTCTGTGTTCCTAGGCTTTGGTCTACCTGAAATCTCTGAATTTTCCTCATTCTAGTTTGCGTATTTGGTCTCAATACAGTTGCCCCAATTCTTCCATTATATTCATTACCTCTTTCCTTAGTCCTGTTTTTATTCCTGCACCATAACTTGCTGTCACTTACCAGCCAACATTTCATGGACAGGGAAGCCAACTCCAGGCAAAGGAAGACTAAACATAGTTTGCCTTTGACATTGTTCACACTTCCTGCCCTATAACCTTTTTTTTTTTTTTTTTTTTTTGCGGTACGCGGGCCTCTCACTGCTGTGGCCTCTCCCGTTGCGGAGCACAGGCTCCGGATGCACAGGCCCAGCAGCCATGGCTCACGGGTCCAGCCGCTCCACAACATGTGGGATCTTCCCGGACCGGGGCACGAACCCATGTCCCCTGCATCGGCAGGCGGACTCTCAACCACTGCGCCACCAGGGAAGCCCTGCCCTATAACCTTTAACCATACCCTTCACACCTAACTGTGTGTCGGCCTTTGGTCAAATTGAAACTCAAACCTTGTTGGCCCAATTCTGAGCCTCATGTACTCTCCATAAACCATGGTACACTGATCAATCCTGTATATGGCAGCCTCTGCACCTTGCTCATACCATTCCACATGGTTTGAAACCAGCCTCAAAACACTTGAGGATTCATTGCAGATAATGACATCATCATTATCCCATAGACCCAGATTCCATATCTTACAGGCACTACATTCAATATTTTAAATTGATTATCTCATCAATTCCTTATCAACAACCCTGTGAGAGACTTAGAATCAGTCACATGCCAAAGCCATACAGTTAATATGTGAACAAGTCGAGGTTTAATCCAGGTCTAGTCTGATCATAAACCCAGGGTTTTAATTACTCTGATGTCTACTCCAGAGATAGAGACAGGGAGAGAAACAGCATAGAGAGAAACTTAACATGATTTTTAAACACCCACCTCTCTATAACGTCCTCTGGGCAATCACTAACAAAGTCCTAGTATTTTTATGTTTTTGATTCCTTCTAAATCCATTGCTTCTGTTTTATTTCCACTGCCAATTGCCACATTCATGACTTAGGCCATGGTTAACTTATTACATGTCATTTTACTGTTCTTTTCACTAGTCTTAGTAAATCCAGTTTTTCTTACCTTAAGCAGGGCACAAACACTACATTTAGCCTCCTAAAGGATTCTGTAGTTTGCACAGCCAGACGTCAAAATTTATACTGATATTTCTCTGGACTTGGTATAAAATCCAGTCCCAAGAAGCAGCATGATATTGGTGGGGGGAAAGTATAAGGACATAGATTTTGATTTTTGCAATAGTGTTAATAGACTGTATGACCTTGGAAGAAAGCCATTCGACCTGTCTGGACCATCAACTAAAGGATCCTAATCCTCCTGCATGATTAGGTCCTTTAATAATGAATAATGGCACATTTGATTATTTACATTCCTGCCTCCTCAAGAACCACACCACACAAAGTTATTGCATAAGTCTTAGAACAGACTGTCCTTTATCAATTCCTAATCTATGCTGCCTCCTTGCTCATAGTCACCTGGTATCTTCAGACTCTAAGTAGACTGGTTCGCTAATTCTGGCAAACCTAATTTGCTAAGTCTGCATCCAAACAAAAACAAAGGAAATTAGATTAACAAGTGAGAAGACTCTAAAAAGGTGAGCTACTCTAAGACGATCATTGACAGCAACATGACAACTAAACTCACCCGAGGAGGCCCTTCCTTCATTTTTTAGCTGCTAAAGAATCGAAAGATCCAGCTAGACTCGTGAGTGATACAAACAAATGTCATTCTTACAATGCCAGGGAAAGCAACACCATAATTTTCGTTCCAGCCTACGTGGAGAAATAAAAACAGGTAATGACTCCCATAGTCAGCAAAAGGAGCACAGAAAGAACAACAAGAAGGTTCTCCAAATAGCAAATTTCAATGTATTGTGATGAACCTCCTGAGAACTGATTTACACTGGATGTAAGACTTTTCCCCCCTCTTTTGGAGCTATATTTTGAAAACAAAAAAAGGTTAATCTTTCATTCTTGCTAGTAAAATATTTCCCCCACCTTTAGAAAAAAAGCATTATCATTGCAGAAAAGGGTAGGCAGATGTTTTATTTTTAACTGGAACCAGAATACTGTGATTCTGATAACAGAATACTGTGATTCTGTTATTGTAAGTTTTAAAATCTGAGAACCTCATTAGAGCCAGGAGTACATATGGGCTTTTATTGGATGCGGAGTCTGCCTGTTTATATTCTTCTTGACACAATTCCAAGAGTGCTAGATCCCAACAGTCATGGACAATTCTGCTCTCCATTTGCTTTGATGAGAAGAGTAGTTCGCACAATACTGATAAAGTCTTTTTTTAAAAACTGAAGTATAGTTGATTTACAATGTTGTGTTAATTTCAGGTGTAAAGCAAAGTGATTCAGTTATACATATATATGTATATGTTGCTATACATATATATGTATACATATATGTATTCATATATATACATGTATGTATGCATGTATTCTTGACATATACGTATGTATGACATATATGTATGTATTCTTGACATTTTTGAAGTGCCTTAAAGACAAAGCAACCATTGTCTTGGAGCTCTGAAGCATTCCTCTATCAGACCATCTCTCAGATGCTCTCTGCAGGCATTTTGCCAAGTGAGACCTATTCTATGTCAGTAACTGTAGTGTCTACCCAGATGAATAAGACATAACACTTGTACTCAGAGGGCTCACAATTCAGGTGAGTTAAGCACAGAACAATCACTGAGTAAATCAAGCCATGTCACAGGACTCCAGTCAAAGCACTGAAATTCCTCATCTTCTCACTTAGAGTAAAAACCCAAACCCTTACAATGCCTGCAGGATGATGCCTACAAGGCTCCATATGACCTAATCTTTCACTCTCCAACCAGCTTCTCCCTTTCCAATCTTGTCTCCTGCTACTGCCCCTCTCTCTCCCTCACTCTCCACTCTGGCACACACTGTGTTCCCTACTCTGGGAGTTTGAATCTGCTCTTTGTATTGTCTGGAACTCTCTTCTCCCTTTCCAGGACTCTCTCTTTCAATTTTTCAAGTCTCTGCTCAAATGCCACCTTATTAGCAGACAGGTTTTCCCTAATGACCCATGTAAAATATCAATCCCCACCTCCTCTTACTCACCCTATTTTTTTTCCATAGTACTTAACACAATCTGAACTCAGTTTATGTTTATTTTCTTCCTTCCTCCACTAGAATGTATTTAAGATCTGTGAGACCAGAGATCATTGTTTTGTTCACTGTTATCTCTCCAAAACCTAGAACTGTGCTGGGAACCTAATAGATGCTAAATAGACATTTGAAGGATGAATAAACTAATTGACAGGCAGAAGTTCAATATGCTGGCTATGATCCAGTATGGGTCTCCCCTTATTTTTCCTGGACTGACTTTTTGATTACAGTATAACCAGGAAGAAGGAACTTCGCCAGATAGAAGATCTACGTGCCTTTCACCCCTAGGGGACCAGAAGAATGAATGTGAGTTGGTGAGCTCCACCCTCAGAGATAAGAAAGAGTAGAAAGCTGAAGTTATCATCTCCAATGATACAGGAAGTCAAGACCAGGGACCAGAGGCCACATCTTTAAGGACTTTGCAAGATTTTAACTCTATTTTTAAAAAATCATTTCTTTTTCCCCCTATTTGATTGCAGTGATAAGCGTTAGGTCTTAACATGGAAGAAAATGACATAATCTTCTTTGGAGAATTCAAGAGTGGGTGGAACTTGGGCGATCACATCTAACTCTATTATTAGTCTTAAGGGAGAAAAAGTCCAAGAGATACAGTATGTGGAGTCCCGGGGCCTGGGGGCAGGTTTTAATGGCCTGTAGGGCACTGATCCCACTATTCATTTGTGTTTATAATTCATCAAGTATACACTTATCCTTGAATATTGCTACTCGGGCACTGTGAAAATAGATATTGTTTCTGTCCTTTGGAACTTATAATCATAATTCTATGACAACAAGTTGGTACTGCCTCTGGCTGGAGACCAAAGTTGAAAATTAACTGTCAACACTGACCTAGAGAATCCATTATATGGATAATGCCTTCTTAGAACCACATCTTTCATAAATTAACTCCAACTAGTGGACTAGTGTTTTTAATTGCCTTTGACTGAAGTAGTAAGCTCTGGAGTCATGTGATGAGAAAAGAAAAGAAATAAAGAATAGGATCCCAGTTTTCAAGGGTTTATTTCTATCTTTTTGAAGAAATAAGATGTGTAAAAAAAAAAAGCAAGAAAGTAATAAAACACATCATATAGAAAATTCTGTGAGTCTGACTAATTTGATGGATCCAAGGAGTTTGTGAAAGTACCATCACTGCTTCTTTTAGCCATTTGCTTCTGTCTTGTCTATATTCTCCAGTGTTATTTTTTTTTCTTTAGAATTTCTGTGGCAACAAGCTCAGAGAAACTCAAAAACATTCTCCTAGTCAAGACTGTTGACAAAAGCAATATTTTCTAAATTATTTAGCTGATTCACTCACAATTAATAAAAATTTATTAACTCTAATTCTTTTTTTTAATAAAAATATTATATGCTTGAAGCAAATACTTAAGCTTTTTTTTTTTTCCCCTCAAAGAAACATTTTAAAACACTATAGTACAGAGTAAAGTTTCCAAGATTAGGGAGGAGGGGGCAGACAGTTTTTAATACCACCCATTAGGTGTGAGACTGTTGACACATGGTAGATATCTAGACTTCAGGATTTTTTCCATCAGAATAATGGAAATAACAATCAATGCCATACTAACTCACAACATGATTGTGTGAATCTAAGGAGATCATATGCGTGACAGAAATTTGTAAAGAAAAAATATAAAAGGAAATTGAAAGGAAAAAAAAAACCTTTCCTTTTTCCTGTTTTTGCACTTTGTATTATATAATACAGAGTATTGATACCAAATGATCTAGACTACCCAGGAAAATACTTATCTGATGAACTTTTTCCAAAAATATATTTTATAATTACTATGATAGCTGTATTAAAATAAACGTATGCAGGATTTCAATAATTATAAACCACAGCTCACAACTCCAAAAATATTTTTTGGAACGTACACAACACAGATTGGCCAGTTTAAAATATTTCAACAGTTAAAAGAAAATAGCATGACTCAGACCTGAAGAGGCATACATGATAAATGCTGTAGCACTTGAGCTTGTAGTGTCAAGGAAAATTAGTCAAGGACAAACCACCTTCAAGCTTGAAGAAGACATTAGTTCTATGCAAAAGCTTTCAGGGCTGCATTTTCTGAACAACAGAGACCTCAAGGGCCCTTAGAAAGATCAGTCATGCACCACTAAAACAGGACACATCAGTTGGCTTTCAGAACTGGGAACAAAGTATCTGCAAGGTTAAGCGCCTCTTCTGTACAGTGTTCCAGTAAGCTCCATTTTGCTTTTACCTATATATAACCATGTGGTTTATTTTTTAAATCTATTGTTTTGTACTCTCTAAATTCAGTATTCCATCTTGGGCAACAATGAGCATTTTGTAATGGCATGAAATTTCAAAAGCAAAAGCCAAATGTCTCCTAAACCAGGTTCCCTTACCTATTGCCAAGGAAGACCAGTGTTTACCCATTCTATAAAGCCTAACCTGTTTTCCTACCCAGAGAAAAGAGACCCCACCAGCCTCTGTTAATATTATGATGAGTCAGCTCAGCAATTAGGAAAGCTTTGTGAAGGTTCAGCCTAGATCCGGAATCTTCCTTTCCTTTTGTTCCCTTTCTGATGCCAGGGGATGCACTATCCACAGGTGTGAAGCCTCAGGACCCTAACTGATCCTACTCAGCCCCTTCTCTTCAGAAAATGATCACATGTGCCGGTGGAAGTCACACTTCCGCAGAGGCCCTATTTCCCAACTCCTTCATCAGCCTTTTTTATTCCCCTTGAATTATTTAAAATCAATAATGATTCCTTTTGAAAGTCACGCGGAACAAAGATGACCACGAACACTGTGATCTTAGTTGATCTACTCAAACTCTGTGACCCTCTGTTTCTTTATCTGTAAAAAATGGCCACTCGTTAAATCTCAGAGATAATATTTCAGAGACTTTATATGCAATAATAACATCCCCCACCCCATATGTACAGGGCTACATTGGCAACTTTACATTTTATGATATGTGAGCCTTACAAAAACGCTTTCAGGTTGACAGGGTAGTTGTCCCAACCTCCATTTTTTCTAGATGTGTATTTAAAACATCCTCATCTCTAAGTCCTTCCCAGTTTTGATGTACTGCATTACTGTTTAATAGAAGAAGAGAAACTGAGGCACAAAATGGTGAACTAGTTTCATAAGGACCCCCAAAACACTTCTCTCTGAGCCTAACGCTACATAATTTGGTTTTCAGAGTAAACGGTGGAAATATTTTAAGAGTAATGGGCAAGGTCATATTTCTTTTTTTCCTTCCAGTGTTGAATGGGTACAGTTGCAATGTAAACAAGCAAATAGCTAAGCCACATTAAAAAGAAAAAGTATGAAAACATGATATATTCTTAAAAAGCCAAAGCTCAAAAGCAAAATGGTTTCTGTGTTAAGCTTGTGCTATCATAGCAATTCAACATTTATTTTCACTTCAATTTATTACATTTCTCCCCTAAAATAGGAATCAAATAATTTTAATTGCTTACTTTATGCAAAACATACAATATTTACTTACATAATTTAACTATAATCTATCATGTGTTCCCCAAAATCTTGTATTTATATGCTATACACATGTACACACACATATAAACAGAAAGCAATATGTATATGTGTGTGTGTGCTATCAGAATTATCTGTCATATGGCATCTATATGTATAGTATATGTTATAAGCACACACACATACTGTGTGTGTATATATACATATTTGTTTTTCAAAGGCATTCTTATTTACTGAAATTACTCAGAACTTAACCCTGAAGAGAGTTCATGATGGCAAATATTGGAAATCCATTCATAAAAATATAATTCATTCATAAATTACAATGCTTAGGAGTGAAAATATTACAAATCCTTAAAAAAGCAAATCCATATAGCATCCCTTGCATGCAATTACTTCTACTCTATTCTATACTCACAGAATGTAAATACAGGGTTAATATCATGAAGTAGAAGTCAGTGATTGAATTGAATAATTACATCCATCCAAGAGATGTTCTTTTTGTGTGTGATAGCCTGCTTGATAATAATCCCTTCACAAACCTACCTAGATCTCAAGTGAATTTTGGTATTAAAACTTAATTTAAAACTTGGTTAAGAAATTCCTTGAACTCTCTAGAGAAAATGTCTAAAGTAAATGCAAAAATAATATCATCAAAGTCAGTCAAAGCAACACTTCGTATTTTTCTCAGAACACAAACATCAAATTCATAGAATTATTTGGCCAAAAAAGTTCACTTATTACATTTCCAATGGGTCATTTATACTATGTCTTAATTTATGAAATCATTATCTATATTTGCTTCTTTGAAATAGTTTCTTAAAATATTGTCAAGAACTGATATTTATCTATCTATCTATCTATATATGTATATGTCAGTCTGATAATATATATTCACACACATTCAACATCTAAAATCTGTTGTATCTATGTTGAGTATACAAAATATTTTTTAATTTTCACACATTACTCTCAAGAAACGAGTACATATATCATTATTTTAAATATTAAAATAGTTGTAACAATAGTTCCATACTAAAGTGGGAAACTGTTCAACTTCACAATGTTATTGTACCTCTTATTTCCATGGCAACTCCTTTGCTCCCCTGAACTAGTAACCATGGACTCACTGCCTTAGAGAGGCTTGGACAGAGTATAATCGTTGTTCATTTAGAAGATTGAAGCCCAGTCTCCCAGATTCTTGACTTCTCCACTATCAGCCCAGTAGTTAGCGTTAGAGCAAGAAGTAAAAGATGGGTCTCCTGGCCCCGTTCCAGCATTCTTTCAACTATCCTATACTGATGCCCACTATTCTAAATCAACTGACACTAAAATAACACTTCACACACACATACATGCACACACACGCAAACACACCCCATATACACACTGCATGTATAAACACCAACATGCCTAAGCCATTTGCTTCAATCATGCTATTTTAAGAGTCAAACTACACTTTTTATGATTTCCCAGCACTACAAATAAAAATATCATTGTCATTTTGGCATGATAATGACAAGATGACTTGTTGGCTATGGATGTAGGACACAGAAATAATTGCTTAAAATAGGGGGAAAAATCAGTATTAAACCGATTTTGTCTTCTTAATGTCTTACAGTGCTTTACTAGATATTTTCATTCGATTTTACTGAAGGTGTTTATAATTAATTATAAACAATAAAAATTAAAAGATAATAAAGAAAATATTTAATAATATCTAGGTAACATATCATGGTTCCAATTTGCTCATCACTGTAACAATAATACAAAACACTGTTAGAAAAAGTAATTTTCCTACTTAATCAAATTTTTATCTATAAATAACAGATTCTAGAGCCTACATCTGTGTTGTCCTACACAGTAGCCACCAGCCCCCTTGTTGGGCCCTTGAAATGTGGCTAGCCTGAATTGAGGTATGCTGTAAATGTAAAATACATAGCAGATTTCAAAGACTTTACCCCCAAAAAAAGAATGTAAAATAATCTCAATTTTATACTGATTATATATTGAAATGATAATATGTATATAAATAAAATATATTATTGAAATTAATGTGACCTATTTCTTTTTACTTTTTTAACGTGGCTCTTAGAAAATTTTAAATTACAAATGTGGCTTGTATTTGAGGTTCACACTATATTTCTATTGTTCGTCCCTGGTCTAGATCATCCACATGCTAATCTTCCTGTCTGAAATATCTCATTTCCTCAATTGCAGAACCTACTCTACATGATCAAAGGCTACATTGTCCTTAAACCCTTTTCTGATCTCTCCCATCCGGAAGTGAGTCCTTGTCTCTAACGTCCATCTGCATCTTCCTTCTGGCCTTGCCCATTCTATCGTAACACCACTACTAGGATGCAAGTTACTGGCAAATAAGTTCTATATATGTTTTTATGTATGTCTGTGACTTGCAAAACAACCACATGGAGCTTTAGTAAAGCATCGGTGAACTTTTACTAGACAAGTAAGCAAATAAACTTATATACAGTCAATTTGTTCTCAGTTCACATTTGTTTATATAAAGCTGTCTTAAAAGATCAGAATTTTCTAAAGTACCAGGTCTATGTCTAGTAAGAGGATACGTACCAGCTGACTCTCAGATACCGTAGAAGATGGTGAGGCGAGGTTTGCCTGCAAAATTATAAACATAGTGTTTATTTAGTGAAATTCATAATTTAGTAAGATAATATATCTATGTTTTCAAGTATTCTGAAGTTTTTTATTGCTAAAATAATACATGTCCCTTGTAGAATTTTGACAGGTATTAAGTAAAAGAAAAAATACCATTATGCCACCAAAAAATGATTTTTTTTTACATTTTTTGTACATTGCCTTACAATATTTCTCTTACACATTTTTATTCAGCTCACATAATAGTAAATATGATGTTTTCTATGTTGCTTTTCCTTAACATCTTAACACAAGTACTAGCGTAAGACATAAAAAATTCTTCAAGGTGTTGTAATATGTCATGCTCTGTATACTCCATATTTTACTCAAACTTACCAACATTGTTAGCTACTTATATTTATGTACAGCAAAATGAAACAAATAACAGATTTTTTCATTAAATTACTCATATTAGAAAATAGTTTTCATGAAAAAAATTTTTAATTGCTTTAAATTAAAGAGGAGGCTAATATTGTTTCATCATCCTTGGTTCCTGAATTTCACTCCTTTCTTCTGGATTTAGTTTCCTTCTTGCTGAAGTAAATGCTCTGGTAGTTTTTTCAGAACTTCCTGTCTTGGGCTTTGTCTGAAAATGTTTTTATTTTGTTCTCATCCTGAATGAGAGTGTACTTGGACATAGAATTCTAAGGTAATAGTTATTATTTCCCAGCATTCTGAGGACTGCCCACTTGCTCTGACTTCTGTTACTGCTGTCAATGTAAACGTCATAACTTGGATCATCCGTCTTCACATTTGCTTAGTGTTTAAGATTTTTCTCCATGACATTCTGTAATTCCACTATGATGTGTCTGGGCATGGACTTCTTTTTATGTATCCTTTTTGGGGGTTTGGTGTAGTCCTTCATTCTGAGAATACATATCTTTCTTCATTTCTGGAAAATTCTCCAGGAATTACTTCAAATATTGCCTCTCTCCCATTATATCTAATCTCTTCTTTGGAGCTTTGATTAAATATATGTTGGGTCTTCTGAATCCATTCTCCATCTCTATAAAATTCCCTGTCATATTTTTTATCTCTTTATGCTGCATTCCTGATCGTTTCCACATATAAGTCTGACGGCTGACACATTTTTCTTCAGCAGTATATTAATACATTTAACATGGCCATTGAATTTTATATTTTAATGACATTATTTTTAACTTCTAGAAGTTCAATTTGGTTCTTTATCAAATCTTCTTTATGGTATCTGTAATTCCTTTTAACTATTTCAACATTTTATTATATTTATAAATTCATTCCAGATTTTTCTATAATCTCTCTTGGCTAAATCCCTTGTTTCTTGTACCTGCTGACTCTCCTTCATGCCTCTGCCCCATGATGTTCTTTACTCATTTGATGGCTTTTTACTTTTGATTTTGAGCTCCTCTTCAGTCAGGGTAATTTCAGTGATGATTTCTGTAGGTATCTGAGAAACCCTGGGTTGGGAAACCATGCCTACAATACATTTCACATTTGCCCTAATGGGGTCCCAGGTATTTCACTGATTCTGGACCAGTTTCCGTTTTATTTCATCACCCTCATATTCCTGAACTTACAGGGTGGCAGGTCCCCACATCTTCAACTTTCACAGGTTTAGGACCCATTTTCTCATGGATGACTATATTACCACCCAAGAGTGTAAATTAAAGATGGTGGGAGGATTTATGTCTATTTCTATCACATGCTTCATGGCCATGTGGCCTTCTAGGCTCCTGGATGCACACAAAGGATTCATCCACAGCTCTGACTCATTATATAGTGAAAGTTAAACTCTAAGCTCCTGGCTACTGTCACCTGGGTTCTGACATACCTGTGTTCCCCCAGAGCTTAAGCTTCTTCTTAACTTTCCCACCTGGGGCTCCCTCTTCATTTCTGACACTCACAGTTACTCTTTCTTTCTTTTAGATTGGGTTACATATATATTTTTTAATAGTTATGTTTTCTCAAGCTTTGCTGCCCTTGAATGGGAGACCAGGCTTCCACATCAGGGAAGTGGTCAACATACAGATGCACAATCATAAATATACTTGGCTGACACATGATAAAGTTGTGTTCCTACACTATCTCTATTCTTTTTGAAATTGCAGATATTTTCGGGGTTATGACAGATGTGTCAATATTGCTTTTACTCTCTGAGAAGTGAATGATAACTGAAAGCTGAGTGGTTCCTATGGTATTGCCAAGTACATAAGAGTGTGAGTCACCAAACATAACGACCAGGCGCCTGCTGTCCTTCTCATACTGTGTCCAACATGGTTTGTTTTTGATTTTTTGACTAATGACATTCTTCACCAGGATGGTCACTGCTCACTGCCATCCCTGCTTGCTCTACAGCAGCAGTATGTCCTGGCTAATTTCTCCCCACCTCTAATTGCTGTGGACCAGGTTACCATGCGCTGAGGTTCATGGTTATTCTGTGCTGCAGAAAATTACCCTGCAGAATGCCTATCCCAGTGATTTTTCAATTCACCTAGGGTTTCATTTTTAACCTCATAATGTAATATGAGTAATAACGATTTCTTCTAATGTCTTAGGATCTTTTCCTTTTGGTTAATTCATTATTGCAGTAATGAGAGAATTCTCTATGAATTCCCTAAGTTAAATGACTTCTATGAAATATGCTGAACTGAATGTATCTTGACAGGAACAAAATATAGTTATATTTTTACCTCAATACTTATAGGAAAAAAGAAGTCACACACTAAAAATAAAGTATTTGCACAATTTAACTATATTACTAACATTTTTCAGTACTTTGTGCTAAATAATACCAAACTATCATAGGGAAAAAAGAGAAAGTGCTCAGGCAAACACATTAATTAAATTAGGGAAAAACACAAATATCTTAGTATCCAGTCTCCAAAAGTCCCCAAAATTTCTTCACTGGGAATTATGACATAACAATAAGGTGATTTAGACATCCCCAGTACAGTTTTATTTCATCTAATATAATGGACTTCATATCACTATTATGAGAAACTATTCCTAGAGGAAAAAACAGAATTAAATTTGAACCTCAGGGTAGAGTTAATATTTATAAATCTACTGCAGATCCTTTATCAGAGAAAAAGAATATTGGCTTATGTGTATCATCACAAATATAACCAGATGCTTTCAACTAACCCAGTTGTGTCAAACTCTTTGAGAAGCTTCCCTTTGCTTGCCCAATACATGTTAATGTTTATTAAATTCTGTAGCTATAGTTATGTTACAATATTGCAGCAATGATTTTTGAAAAGTAAAGAAAGATTTCCTGGTGAGCTGAGATTGGAATGGTGAGTAGCAAGAGAAGGCTACTATATTTAAAAAACTGCCAGTTGGTCAACTAAACTAAGGAAGAGAAGCAACATGAGGTACCTAAAAATAAACTTGAAATTGGACTTGAACAGCACTGATGTTTTTAGTCATTTGTTCTATCCACGCTAATACTAACCATGAAGAAGGTTAGAGATGAGTATAAGAATGACTCTTGTGTGAAACAAGATCCCATAACCTGTATTCTACAGCCTTTGACATCATTTTAATTACAAAAGAAAAAAAGTGAGAGGAAGATAGAGTAGGAGGATTTTAACCAGCATATCACCATTAAGAAACAAACAAAACTTTAAAACAAACAGAGCAGTCAAAAAATTGGGAAGTCAAAATTTCATATTTCAAAGAAAACCTATTAAAGCGGTAGGTTATATGCAAACTGAAAGAGTTAAGACTAAGGAAAGAAATGAAGATTTAAGAACCACTGAAAAATAAATTGCTACACAAAAGCCACCACTTAGGCCAAGCCCACTTTGGAGAAACCATTTTCTTCTTCCAAAGACCTCATGCCAGAGGCACATAAAGTATATCCAAGCTCCTCAGCTGTTGTCTAGATTTGCTTTTCCTTGCAATCCACAGCTTTTCCCCATTCTCGACTCATGGGTGTCAGGCATCACACTAGCAGACACCTTTTGGGAGATTGGGACAAAATCAAATTGTATCAGGTAAAAAGTGTTGAACAGTTACTTTTGCCTTCTACCCTATGCACTTCTACTTTGGGCAATATTTTTTTCCCTTTCAGCAGTCATGTCCCTCCTCCCTGAATATAACATCCAATTCAATAGGATTAAAATGTTTCTCTTTGACCTTTTCTCTGTTGACTTTAATTGTCCTGAGTTTTCTTTTCTTAAGGCTCAAAGAACTCTAATTAGTGATAATGTGTTAATTGAATTATTTTAGTTCTCCCAGATAAGACTGATCTACAGACAAGCAAAAAGGTAAAACTTAAAATATCAACAGAGCCTCTAATAATCCCTGAGTTGCTGAGCTTGGCATTGAGGAAATATAAAATTATAAGATGATAAGACACTGTCTTACCCTTTATCTAGAGAACATTCCTGTTATTTGTACATAAGGCACTACTCAAAAGACTGAATCCAAAAGAAGATGAGGTACATATATACAATGGCTTATTACTCAACCATAGAAAAAATGAAATAATGCCATTTGCAGGAACATGTATGGACCTAGAGATTATCATACCAAGCAAAGTAAGTCAGAAAGAGAAAGACAAATAACATATGATATCACTTATAAGTGGAATCTAAAATACGACACAAATGAATATATCTACGAAACAGAAACAGACACACAAACATAGAGAACAGACTTGCAGTTGCCAAGGGGGAGGAGAGGTGGGGAAGGAAAGGATTGGAAGTTGGGGATTAGCAGATGCAAACTACTCTATATAGAATGGATAAACAGCAAGGTCCTACTGCATAGCACAGGGAATTATTCAATATCCTGTGATAAACCAACATGGAAAATAATATGAAAAAGAATCTATATATGTATAACTGACTCACTTTTCTGTACAGCAGAAGTGAACACAACATTGTAAATCAACTACACTTCAATAAAATTTTAAAAAGTTGAATCCAATGGTGAGCATGGTAGGCACCAAGGACAGAGAGATATATGTATGAGACGTTATATTTTTCTTGCTTCATACTGTTTATTCTACTTGTAGACCTTACCCTATATGAATACCTCACTAAGAGCTATATTATGAGTTAGTGATATGTCCCCAAAAGGTCTAAATATAAAAAGTAGAGTTGAAAGTATTTAAAAAGTTTGACTCAGTAACTTAGGGAATGATGATTCCACATTGTTATGAACATAATTGGTAGGTAGAATAAAAGGGCATAGTGACCAGCGACAGTCACAGTTTACATGTGCAAAAGAGGAATAAAAAATCAGATCAAGGGAAGTGTGGCTGAAATATGGCGCCTTCATTTTTGGTGACATCTAAAATGATGAAGAGAAGGACCAAGGCATAAAGGATGTCTCATTAAATCATTTCTCTTCTTCCTCATTTAGCTCAGCCTATATAATTACCTTCCTTTCCCTCCTCATCCCCTCTCACACATGCATACCTTGGAAACATTTCTGAACAGTGGAAAAAAAAAAAGGAAAGAAAGACAGAATGAAGAATGATCAGTAGAGTGGAATTTCTTGCTTATATTGTTCATAACTCATCAAATCTCTGGTCACAACCTATAGAAGCAGATTTGGATCCATGTCTGGATTTAAGTAGATTGGATTTTTCACCTCTTACTCTTAAGAATTATGGCTGCATTTGGGCACATCACCTCCGAAACACTCCAGCATAGCAACGTTTCCAAGCATAGCAACAAGGGGACTGTGTGAGGTGGCTTAATTGGAGAAGATGACCTTTATTTGAACATCTGTATATATAGAGGGAAATATTCTTAATAAAGTTTGACACATTTTTCATATTCTGTGATATTTTTAAAGCAATATGCTTCCACTGTAATGATATTTTTCTGTCCCTCAAGCTCATTAAAATGAGATTTTACCTCTATGCTATATCATATTCAATAAAGCTGTCTTTGTTAATTCTCTGGCACTTAAAAGTAACTTATTAAATGTAGAGAGTTTATTAAATAAGTTGTTATCAATAGAATGTGACTCCAAATGACAGTTTTTTTGATAAACTAGTAATAGGTCCAAATATTTGCCCTATTTTCTGAGGTTGCTCTTTATTAAGAAAGCATACTGTGGTTTTGAATTACATGAGTGAAATGAATTTATACTGGTAGCAGTTAATGAAAAATAATAAACATTTACTAAGGCAAGTGTAATGCAAAGAAAAAAAAATAACACTCCCCTCCAAAGATGATAGAGTGAAAACAGAATGAAATAGAAATTTAATTAGAAAATTCATTCCATTACATAGAGGGAAGGAAACTCTTTAAAAATGAGTGCCATGAGAAAAAATCACTTGTAGATTAACTGATAAATTATGAGTTAATTTACATGCAAGCAAATAATTTAAAACATTAGAAATATACTAAACATTATCATCTTAGAAGTTGTCACCAAATATGAAATTATTCATTCAAAGTTTAAGCTGGAGTTTACTGGGGATGAAGAATTAATTTAAACCCAGAATATGAATACTAATGGATAAAATATTTAAGGAAGACAAATTATTTCTAGCCCCTGTTGGTACATGCAAATAATAACAACAGGGGCTTTGACATGAGGAAGACCTGGGTTGGACTTTGCCTTCTCTGTGACTTTGTTTCCTCCTCCATAAAATGGAGATTTGAAATAATCATACCCACTTCATAGGACTGGTATAAGGTTAAATGAGATAGTTAAAACTGATTTGCAAGGTAAGAACTCAAAACACTAGTTATTGTGATTGTTGAATTTGGCATCTGTTAAAAACAATCAAGTGAAATACGAATGATAAATTAATCAATCCGACAGGTGACCTGTGGAGATCAGGACCACTCAACATGTTTGTTCGCCTTGTTTAAATTCTATGACACTTAAGAGAACCTCAATTAAATTACTTTAAACTGCAATTCAAGTACACGATGAATTGAAGAAAAACCTGGACTTTAATTAGTCTAAGTTGAAGGTCCTTTACTGTATCTGGCTCATCCTAAAAAACAGACTAAGTGAAATGTAACAATATGTGCAATCAAGATTAAGAAAAGGAAATGAATTGTTGTACATGGATTTTTCTTTTTTTTGATGAAGGAAAGTCAGCTTTTTATCAAAGTCCCCTAAAGAGGAATTAGTCATATCATTTCTCATTATTTAATTAAACCACTCTCATCATCCCAGGAAAATTGGAAATCCAATGGACATACTGACACATTGAAAACTAGCAACTTTGTACATTTGTTTTAACATCAGCCAGTGCTCTGGCTAGCTCTCCTCCAATTTCTGCAAGATTGCTCTTTCCTATTTTGTTTACTGTCTCCCACATGGTATGCTTCAGAAATGGGGGCCTTGCTATTCTATTCATCCCTCACACCTCAGTGACTCCACATGAGTACTGGGGCATGGCAGACACTCAAATATTTGTCAAAACAGTGGAAAATTGAATAATAGAGCTAAGAACTGACTACACTTTCTACTCATCACAATTCACAGACTATATACTATACTTTTAAAGAGCCCCCAGAAATAGGGATTTTGAGTGGACTGTGCTAAGCAGCTGAGGCCACCCTCAAGTGTAACAAAACTTTTTTTTTGGTTCTAATTTAAGTCTTCCCTTTTTTTTCTCTGTGGTGCAGACATTGGTAAACTGCATGATCCCTGCTTTAGAATAGAATCCAAGAAGCTCTACAAAGGCAATGATACACCAAGTCCCAGCAGCTGTATACTGTGAAGATGCCTACTTTCTTCAAAGTTTTGAAGAGAGATGGTAGAATATTGAAATGTTACAGTTTGTAGGATTCTCAGGTTTGCTTTTGAGTTTCCATGGGAGAGGAAGGGAGAAAAATGTGGAGATTAATTAATTAATTAAGGGAAAACTATGCAAGTTGCACTTAATATGAGGCATTTGTAGCTCTGCTAATATGAATATTAGAATTTCTAGAAAAATATATTACAGTGTCAGGAGGAGAGATAAATTAGGAGGTTGGGATTAACAAATATTTACGCACTACTATATATAAAATAGATAATCAACAAGGACCTACTGCATAGCATAGAGAACTCTACTCAATACTCTGTAATAACCTACATGGGAAAAGAACCTGGAAAAGAATAGATATATGTATAACTAAATCACTTTACTGTACACTGGAAACTAACACAACATCATAAATCAGTTGCACTCCAGTATAAAATTTAAAAAAATTTAATAAAAATAATTTTAAAAATTTAAAAAGTTTTTAAGAAAGAAAATATTACAGTATAATTCTTTTTTAAAACTCAGGACATAGTGTATTCAAGGTCAATTGTTGACATATGACTAAGGCTTATAGCTAAGGAACACTTCTGTTCTAAAATTTCATTTTTCTCCTCAAAAACACTATATCAGACATCACTTAGTAAATGTAATAACTGAAGCCAAATATTTACAAGTGTGACTTCTCTCTGATGGCACCAAAAATTGGTTTTCCCATTCCACCATAAAATCATCCCATCTAGTCTTTCAAAAGACATGGACATATTTGAGGTGTCACAAACAACAATTCAAATGTCATTTTGTGAGAGAAATTAACAAACAAAGCTTTTCCAAGAAACCAAATTTAATCAAAGCCAATAATTTTATCTGAATTAGAGTTTATATTTGTTCGAGGCTATATTAAATCTATTTGATGATTCAGTGTAACTTTGAATGACTCAAATGCTCTCACAAAGTTTGCGGCAAATGTTAACCTCCTTTAATCAAGTCGGATAACTGACAGAAGAACAATGTGACATAACCTCTAACTATGGAGATTGAAGCAGCCCCTCCAGAATTGTTTCCATTGTTATCAAATTATCCACCTCCAGGAGGTGTGGGAGGAGGCATCAGCTCTCTGTACCTCATTATAAATGAGTCTAAATCAGATGCACTTAGGTGCAAATTAGGAGTAGATGAGAAAGGAAGGTGAGAGTAAAGAATATTCTAGCTACTTTTTCTTGGGTCTGGCTCTTGTAGAATGTCTCAGTCACAAAAAAAATAGAAGCATTTTTAGGGACTTTCTTTTCTTATATCCAACTGAAGAATCAAGGAACTCAGCTAAATCATGGTGCGTCTAGTCTTTCCAAGATAAGGAGGGGGAAGAGAAGGGGGGAGACATGGATGAAGGGAAAAACAAAGGAAAAAGAGAGGGAAAAAAGGGAAGAACCATTATTTATTGAATCATTTCTATGTGTCAGACTACAGTAAGGGCTTTTCATATGTTAACAGTTATAAATCTTACATCAACTAAATATTAGTATCCCAATTTTATAGATGAAAAAAATTAAGGCATAGAGAGGTTAAGTGACTTTCCAGGATTCATTAGCAAGCAGCAACACTGTGATTAAAACTTGGGTATAGCCCGCTAAATGCCTCCACTCTTTTAAGTATTACTCCAAATGACTTCCAGTAATAACAGAAAATAACAGTGAAGCCTTCTAGAAAATGTTCTAAGCAGTGTTCCCATCCATACCTTCCAAACATTATTTTCTGAATGTGATGAAGCTCAGTAACTTCACCCAATTTATTATCTGCCTTAGGGAGGTTCTAAAGAAGGCAGAAATGTATAAATTACAAAGAAGATATGTCACAAAATTTATATTTACTAATTATTGACTCTGAATGATGATGATGATGAAAACTACATAGTAGAAAATATGAAGTATAAACTAAAGGGAATAGTTTACTGGTTTGTTTTAAACTAAAAGCTAAACACTTGCTTATGAGACAATCTGGCTTATACTAGAATATGTTGGGTCAGAAGCAGAAGTTGGCCACATGATGGATTATTAGGTAAATAAAGAATAGGAATGGGATGAGGCTATGTGTGTGAGTGTGCATCTAGGATGTTCGGAGCCAGATCTCCACAATTAATTGAATCAAGTGTGTGAGTCTATACCTACGTACCCATTATTACTATATTTTTGCTCATAGGTGGAAATCGATTTATTTGAAAACAATTTAAATGAAAGAAAGCAACAAACTAGTCCAAATCAAATAAATTGGCAATCCCATTAGAAACAGACAAATCTTAATGTTTCAGCTATGTGAGTTGACTCTTTCATAATAAGCATGATAAACCATTACAGAAATGAAAATGTCATCTAAGCCTTGATAATTAGAAAGACAGAAAGCAGGTGTTAGAATTCTGTTTGATTCAGCCAAACTAATCAAATGAGACCTCACTTAAGAAGGAATTTATTCAATAAACTTACCTGACATAACGTGATTTTCCACCTACCCCTTCCATTTATGAAAAATTCAACTAATTCAATTTAAATGACTATATAATTGAGTTTCCTCCAAAGCATGCATATGCACCCATTAAAAAAGCAGTATGGGGCTTTCCTGGTGGTGCAGTGGTTGAGAGTCCGCCTGCCGATGCAGGGGACACGGGTTCATGCCCCGGTCCAGGAAGATCCCACATGCCGCAGAGCGGCTGGGCCCATGAGCCATGGCCGCTGAGCCTGCGAGTCTGGAGCTGTGCTCCGCAACGGGAGAGGCCACAACACTGAGAGGCCTGTGTACCTCAAAAAACATAAAATAAAATAAAATAAAAAGCAGTATGTATAATTATGAAGGGACTCACATATTTGGTTTCTCGACCAGCTGCTCTTGGAAGAGTTGTAGGCATCTGTATGAAAATAAAAACAATTACACTACTGAAGTAATCAAGAAAATGTTAAAAGATCAACTTCTGGGATAAATATGTTCACCTTTTTTTTTCCTATTAAGACTTTCTAACCATTGCTCCCTGTTTTCTTTACAAAACCCCCTGTCCCTTTGAAATTATTTCATTAAATACTATCACTTTATTGTTTTTTTCATTGTTGTTATTGATCAGCTTTCTAGGAAGTTTTATCTTATTTATTGATGATGTTCATTCATGGATCATAATAGTTCCTTATGTAATTTTGGCAATTTCAAAATTCACACAGAAGTCTCTATCCCCTCAATTCTTTGAGCCGCTCAACTCCAAAGATACTCTTATCCACTCCTTTTCAATCATCCGCTGCCAGGACCATTCCTAGATGTTACCTTCACAAATAAAATGGAAAACTTTTGAAATTTCATTTTCACATCCTCCTCTTAGAACTCTACTTCTCATCTACCATCTTCATTTCTCAAATATCCCAAAACAACAGTTCTTCAGCCTCACTGAGACTTCAAAATCAGTGAGCCTTCCCAGCTCCATTATGGCTTTACTGCCTCTCTCATTACATGTTTCATATTCTCAGCCATTTTAATAGTACCTTAATTTATCTTGCTTCCTTCTCTCCTTGTGACAAACTCACAAAAACTAACAACAATAACAAAAACCTGGATGGACCGTATCATATATTTTCTCTAAATTTGTACTGGAGATGCAAAACATGGCTGAGGAAACTCTCTTAATTAAGCTAACTGATTCCATTAAAAATTATGAACTAATATTGTACATCAACTATATTTCAATAAAAAATAAGAAATTAGCTATGGATACATGCAAGTGCACTTGGGTTGCAGGGAGGAATAGACTACAAAGGAGCACAAGGAAACTTTTTCTTTTGATGGAAGTTTTATATCTTGGATGTGGTGGAGGTTACACAACTCTATGCTTTGTCAAAACTCATAGAACTATATATTAAAAAGGAAAATTTTACATTAGGTAAATTATACCTCAATAAACCTGACTTTTAAAACAGAACTATATAAGCTATAATAAAGAACTGAACATAGGGACTGAAGAATATAGTAGATACTGAACAGATCCTTGAACTGGAATATCAGATTGACGAATCCTCTTAGAGGCATTAGGAAACAATAAATTAAGAAAATATTTAAAGATTAAGAGCTATAGAATACAGAAGCAAAAGTGACAAAATCAGTCTGGTAAGAGTCCTAGGAGGAAAGAAATGTTTGAAAAAAAATAATGACTAAAGCTATCTTAAATGTAAGGGGGGAAAAAGAGTGAAAACTTCAGATGAAAGGTCAAAGAGATACATAAGAGAAAAACAAAGCACATTTAGACACATAATAGGAAAAATCAGTAACATCATAGATAAATATAAAATTCTAAAAGATCACAGTGCCACTCTGTAAATGATCACTCTGTAGCAGAGGAGTAAATATCATGCTGACAAAATACTTCACAAGTTATGTTGTTGAAAAAAAAAGAACCTAGGGCAAAAACTGTTGAAAAGAGGGGACCTATAATTTTACATCCAGCAAAACCATAATTTAAAAGAAGGGAGGGCAGAGTCAAGATGGCAGTGTGGGAAGATGTGGAGTTTGTGTCTCCCCACAACTAGAGTACGTGCCAGACACTGGTGGGGGACCTCGATGCCCAAGGAAATGAGAGGAACCCCCAAGCGAACCGGTAGGATGTGGGGGGGCTGAGGGGGGAGGAGAAGTGGAGGCCAGACAGGATGGGTGCCCCTGAGGGGTGGCTGAGAGAGGGGAGGGGTTCCCAAGTGGAGGGACCCTCAGGGGCTTGGACTGGGGGGAGTGCACCCAGAGTTTCCCCTGCCCAATAGGCTGGGGAAGTCTGCCTGGCTCTTGGGCCATGTCCTAAGCATTCAGAGTCACCCTCTGGGCTGCGTTGGTCCTGGGGGCATAGGATGGAGGCTGGGGGGAGAAGAAGAGAGGCAGGAGGGAGAGACCTTCCAGGACCAGAGGAGAAGGAGAGGCACGGAGGGCATTTGCCTTGCCTACTTGAGCCTGGGAAGCCTGCTGGGCTCCCAGGTGGGGCCCCTGCTCTCTGAGACCAGAGGTGGGAGGCACACCTGGGCCCCTTCTGTTCCATTAAGCCTAAGCCCCACCCCCCATACCTCCCAGGGCCTTTGCCAGCCCTGTGTCTTAAGCATAGGTCCCACCCACTGCTCAAACCCCACCCTTGCTTAGGACACGCCTTTCACAGCCAAGGCCATTTCCACCTTTTTGGTTTTTTTCTCCTCCTCTTTCTTACTATTGTGGTTCTGTTTTGCCTTCTGGTTGTTGTTTCATCTATATTTTTATCTTTATATTCTTTCTAACATATCTGTTAGTTTCCTAGTCTAATTTTATTTTTTACGTTATTATTGTTCTTTTTTTTTTTTTGCTGCTGCCCTGCACAGCTTGCGGGATATTGGTTCACAAGCCGGGAGTCAGGCCAAAGGTCCTGTGATGGGAGCTCTGAGTCCAAACCACTGGACTAACAGAGAACCTCAGACCCCAAGGAATATTCATTGGAGTGATGTCTCCCAGAGGTCATCATCTTGGCACTAAGATGCAGCTATACCCAACAACCTACAAACTCCAGTGTTGGAAGCCTCAGTCCAAAAAACAAGTAAGACAGGAACACAATCCCACTCATCAAAAAAAAAAAAAAAAAATGAGAAGGCAAAAAATATGTCACAGATGAAGGAGCAAGACAAAAACCTACAAGACCAAATAAATGAAGAGGAAATTGGCAATCTACCTGAAAAAGAATTCAGAGTAATGATAGTACAGATGATCCAGAATCTCGGAAATAGAATGGAAGCATGGAGTAGGAAAATACAAGAAATGTTTAACGAAGGTCTGAAGAACTAGAGAATAAACAAACAGAGATGAACAATACAATAACTGAAATGAAAAATATACTAGAAGGAATCAATAACAGAATAACTGAGGCAGAAGAACGAGTAAATGAGCTGGAAGACAAAATGGTGGAAATAACTGCCAAGGAGCAGAATAAAGAAAAACGAATGAAAATAATTGAAGACAAGCTCAGAGACCTCTGGGACAACACTAATCACACCAACATTCAAATTATAGGGATCACAGAAGAAGAAGAGAAAAAGAAGGGGTCTGAGAAATTATTTGAAAAGATTATAGTGGAAAACTTCCCACTATAATCCTTTCCCATGGAAAAGGAAAGTCACCCAATCCCAGGAAGCACAGAGAGTTCCCTACAAGATAAACCCTATGAGAAACACATGAAGACACACATTAATCAGAAAAACAAAAATTAAATTCAAAGTAAAAATATTAAAAGCAGCAAGGGAAAAACAAAAAATAACATACAAAGGAATCCCCATAAGGTTATCAGCTGATTTTTTAGCAGAAACTCTTCAGGCTAAAAGGGAGTGGCAGGATATACTTAAAGTGATGAAAGAGAAAAATCTACAACCATGATTACTCTACCCAGCAAGGATCTCATTCAGATTCAACAGAGAAATCAAAAGCTTTTCAGACAAGCAGAAGGTAAGAGAATTCAGCACCACTAAACCAGCTTTACAACAAATGCTAAAGAAACTTCTCTAGGTGGGAAACACAAGAGAAGAAAAAGACCCACAAAAACAAACCCAAAACGATTAAGAAAATGGTAATAAACATACATATTGACAATAACCTTGAATGTAAATGGCGTAAATGCCCCAACCAAAAGACACAGACTGGCTGAATGGATACAAAAACAAGACCCATATATATGTTGTCTACAAGACACCCAGTTCATACCTAGGGACACGTACAGACTAAAAGTGAGGGGATGTAAAAAGACACTCCATGCAAATGGAAATCAAAAGAAAGCTGGAGTAGCAATACTCGTATCAGATAAAATAGACTTTAAAATAAAGACTGTTACAAGAGATAAGGAAGGAAACTACATAATGTTCAAGGGATCAATTCAGGAAGAAAATATAACAATTGTAAATGTTTATACACCCAACATAGGAGCACCTCAATACATAAGGCAAATGCTAACAACCATGAATTGGGAAATCGACAGTAACACAACAATAGTAGGGGACTTTAACACCCCACTTACACCAATGGACAGATTATCCAGACAGAACATAAATAAGGAAACAAAGCTTTAACACAATAGACCAGATAGATTTAACTGATATTTATATAACATTCCACCTGAGAGTGGCAGAATAAACTTTCTTATCAAGTGCACACAGAACATTCTTCAGGATAGATCACATCTGAGGTCAAAAATCAAGCCTCAGGGCTTCCCTGGTGGTGCAGTGTTTGAGAGTCCGCCTGTCGATGCAGGGGACGCAGGTTCGTGCCCCGGTCTGGGAGGATCCCACATGCTGCAGAGTGGCTGGGCCCGTGAGCCATGGCTGCTGAGCCTGCACGTCTGGAGCCTGTGCCCCGCAATGGGAGAGGCCACAACAGTGAGAGGTCCACATACCGCAAATAAATAAATAAATAAATAAAATAAAAATAAATAATATCAGAAAATTTAAGAAAACTGAAATCATATCAAACATCTTTTCTGATGACAACACTATGAAACTGGAAAACAATTACAGGAAAAAAAACTCTAAAAAACACAAATACATGGAGGCTAAACAGTGTACTACTAATACTAAATAAGTAAGAGATCACTGAAGAAATTAAAGAAGAAATTTAAAAAATACATAGAACCAAAATGACAATGAAAACACGATGATGCAAAACCTATGGCACTCAGCAAAAGCAGATCTAAGAGGGAAGTTTATAGCAATTCAATCTCACCTCAAGAAACAAGAAAAATCTCAGATAAACAATCTAACACCACCCCTAAAGCAACTAGAGAAAGAAGAACAAAGAAAACCCAAACTCAGTAGAAGGAAAGAAATCATAAGGAACAGAGCAGAAATAAATGAAATAGAAATGAAGAAAACAAGAGCAAAGATCAATAGAACTAAAAGCTGGCTCTTTGAGAAGATAAACAAAATCGATAAACCCTTAGCCAAACACATCAAGAAAAAAAGGGAGTGGATGCAAATCAATAAAATTAGAAGTGAAAAAGGAGGAATCACAACTGACACAACAGAAATACAAAGAATTATAAGAGACTACTACAAACAACTATATGCCAATAAAATGGACAACTATGAAGAAATGGAAAATTTTTTGGAAAGGTACAATTTTCCAAGACTGAACCAGGAAGGGTTAGAAAATATAAACAGACATATCACAAGGAATGAAATTGAAACTGTAATTAAAAATCTTCCAACAAACAAAAGTCCAGGCCCAGATGGCTTCACAGGTGAATTCTATCAAACATTTAGAGAACAGCTAACACCCATCCTTCTCAAACTCTTCCAAAACAGTGCAGAGTGAGGAACTCTCCCACATTCATTTTACAAAGTCACCATCACCCTGATACCAAAACCAGAAAAGGTATCACACACAAAAAATTATAGACCAATATCACTGATGAACATAGATGCAAAAATCCTCAACAAGATACTAGCAAACAGAATCCAACAACATATTAAAAGGATCGTACACTATGATCAAGTGGGATTTATCCCAGGGATGCAAGGATTCTTCAATATATGCAAATCAGTCAATGTGATACACCATATTAACAAATTAAGGAATAAAACCATATGATCACCTCAATAGATGCAGAAAAACCTTTTGACAAAATTCAACACCCATTTATGACAAAATCTCTACAGAAAATGGGGATAGAGGGAACCTGCCTCAAAATAATAAAGGCCATTTATGACAAACCCACATTAAACCACATATTCAATGGAGAAAAATTGAAAGCATTTCCTCTAAGATCAGGAAAAGACAAGGATGTCCACTTTCACCACTCCTATTCAACATAGTTTTGGAAGTCCTAGCCACAACAATCAGAGAGGAAAAACAAATAAAAGGAATACAAAGTGGGAAAGAAGAAATAAAACTCTCACTGTTTGCAGAAGACATGATACTATACATAGAAAATCCTAAAGATGCCACCAGAAAACTACTAGAACTAATCAATGAATTTTGTAAGGTGCAGGATACAAAATTAATGCACAGAAATCTTTGGTCTTCCTATACACTAACAATGAAAAATCAGAAAGAGAAATTAAGGAAACAATCCCGTCTACCACTGAAACAAAAAGAATAAAATACCTAGGAATAAACCTGCCTAAGGAGGTGAAAGACTTGTACTCAGAAAACTATAAAACACTGATGAAAGAAATCAAAGATGACATAAACAGTTGGAGAAATATGCCATGTTCTTGGATTGGACAAATCAATATTGAGAAAATGACTATACTACCCAAAGCAATCTACAGATTTAGTGCAATCCTTATCAAACTACCAATGGCATTCTTCACAGAATTAGAACACAAAATGTTGCAATTCATATGGAAACACAAAAGACCACAAATAGCCAAATCAATCTTGAGAAAGAAAAACGGAGCTGAAGGAATCAGGCTCTCCAACTTCAAAATATATTACAAAGCTCCAGTAATCAAGACAGTATGGCACTGGCACAAAAACAGAAATATAGGTCAATGGTAAAGGATAGAAAGCCCAGAGATAAACCCACACACATACAGTCACTTAATTTATGACAAAGGGGCAAGAACATACAATGGAGAAAAGAAACTCTCTTCAATAAGTGGTGCTAGGAAAACTGGACAGCTATATGTGAAAGAATGAAATTAGAACACTACTTAACACCATACACAAAAATAAACTCTAAATAGATTAAAGACCTAAATGTAATACTGGACACTATAAAACTCTTAGAGGAAAACATAAGAAAAACACTCTTTGACATAAACCACAGCAAGATTTTTGGACCCAACTCTTAGATTAATAAAAACAAAATAGAAAACAAAATAGTAAACAAAAATAAACACACGGGACCTAATTAAGCTTAAAACTTTTGCAGAGCAAAGGAAAACATAAACCAGATGAAAAGACAACCCTCAGAATGGGAGAAAATATTTGCAAATGAATCAATGGGCAAAGGATTAATCTCCAAAATATACGAACAGCTCATGGAGCTCAATATCAGAAAAACAAACAATCCAATGAAAAAATGGGCAGAAGGCCTAAATAGACATTTCACCAAAGAAGACATACAGCTGGCCAAGAAGCACATGAAAAGATGCTCAACATCACTAATTATTAGAGAAAGGCAAATCAAAACTACAATGAGCAATCACCTCACACCTGTCAGATGGCCATTATCAAAAAATCTAGAAACAGTAAATGCTGGAAAGGGTGTGGTTAAAAGGGAACCCTTTTTCATTATTGGTGGGAATGTAAATTGATAAACCACTATTGAGAACAGTATGGAGGTTCCTTAAAAAACTAAAAATAGAACTACCATATGACCCAACAATCCCACTACTGGGCATATACCCTGAGAAAACAATAATTCTAAAAGAGACATGTGGGCTTCCTTGGTGGTGCAGTGGTTAAGAATCCACCTACCAATGCAGGGGACATGGGTTCCAGCCCTGGTCTGGGAAGATCCCACATGCTGCAGAGCAACTAAGCCACAACTACTGAGCCTGCACTCTAGAGCCTGCGAGCCACAACTACTCAGGTCACGTGCCACAAATACTGAAGCCCACCTGCCTAGAGCCCATGCTCTGCAACAAGACAAGCCACTGCAACAAGGAGACCACGCACTGAAACGAAGAGTAGCCCCACTCACCAAACTAGAGAAAAACCGCATGCAGCAATGAAGACCCAATGCAGCCAAAAATAAATAAATTAAAAAAAAAATCTTAAATAAAAGAGACATACCACTATGTTCATTGCAGCACTATTAATAATAGCCAGGACATGGAACCAACCTAAATGTCCATCCACAGATGAATGGATAAAGAACATGTGGCACATATATACAATGGAATATTACTCACCATAAAAAGAAATGAAGTTGAGTTATTTGTAATGAGGTGGATGGACCTACAGTCTGTCACAGAGAGTAAAGTAAGTCAGAAAGAGAAAAACAAATACCATATGCTAACGCATATATATGGAATCTAAAATTTTAAAAAATGATACTGATGAACCTAGTGGTAGGGCAGGAATAAAGCCTTAGACATAGAAGAGAATGGACTTGAGGACATGGAGGGCGGGGGAGGGGAAGGCTGGAACAAAGTGAGAGTAGCATCAACATATATACATTACCAAATGTAAAATAGATAGCTAGTGGGAAGCAGTAGCATAGCCCAGGGAAATCAGCTCTGTGCTTTGCGACAACCTAGAGGGGTGGGATAGGGAAGGTGGGAGGGAGGCTCAAGAGGGAGGGGATACGGGGATATATATATGCATATGGCTGATTCACTTTGTTGTACAACAGAGACTAATGCAGTATTGTGAAGCAATTATACTCCAATAAAGATCTATTAAAAAATAAATAAATAAATTTAACTAAAAATAAATAAATAAATAAAAGAAAGGGCAAAATAATGATGATCTCAGGAACACAGGCAATAGAATCAATACAAAAAGACCTTATTGAATACAACCAAGAGGTCAACAAGAAGAAAAATAAATCCAGGAAAAAGCTATGAATGTGTAAGAAATAAGGATCTAAATAAAGTATGTGTCTAAATAAAGAAGAAATCAAGAAAAATATAACCATATAAAATTCAGATCTAGAAGTCCAAAAAATACTAACAAACTACGTCTACATACATATGCATAGATAGATAGATAGATAGATCTTGATTAAAAACAACAGGAAAGTGCAAAATCCTGTGGTACTTAAGTTTAGAAAAAGATGTATGTAAGCTTTAAAATTGATAGGAAAATAAACATAATTATTGTCTTTAATAATTTAGAGGTAAATATGAAAAGTAACAAAAAAGCAAAGTAAAATTTTCAAACCAGTAAATATCAAAATATCCAAAGGAAAGCAGGAAAGTCAAAAAAGAAAACATTTCAAGTAGTAAATATAAAATAAGATAGGAGATATTAGTCCTAATATAAGAAGAATTACAGTAATTGCTAATGGCTTAAGGTCCCAGATAAACAGAATTTCAGATCAACTATAAAAGTGATATCCAGAAATATGTTGTCTTGAAGAAAATAAGATGAGTGTACAAAAAGATAAAAAAAAAGTAATAGAAAATAGTAAAAAAATAATAATAATAGAAAAAAGTAATAAAAGATACATCTAGGAAAACATGAATTAAAAATTACATATATGTTATGTATCAATATATAAGGTCACAATTTTCATATGAGACTAAAAAGAACAGCCTCAGGTTCACAAGGACTTTATAGGCTAATAAAGACTAGAAAAATCAAAATGATGAGAATAAACACATAAGCAATAGCAATATAGTTTCAAAATCAAAGTCAAATCTTATGAACACTTCTCTAGCCTTATTCGTTCTCTTTTTCTTGGCAACAATCACCACGATCACACTCTCTTAAACACTGTGCTCTTGTAGCTTCCATGTTACCACACTGCTCTGAGCACAACAGACTTTCATTCTCCTTGATTGGACCTGCAATATTTTGTTCCTGGGAGCTCCATACCCGGTGTCCACAGCATCGATGTACCAGTCATTCCCCGATCTCTCGTACCAGCTCCAGCCACACAGGTTTAAGGCCTCCCTGACACACATCTTGAACTTACCTTATCCAAATAAACATAACCCTCTTCCCTCTACCACACTGAGCCTCCTTCACGTTTGTCTACAGTCGAGGCAAAGAGCAGGAGCTCTTCCACGATTCTCCTCTCCTTCTCTGCACACATCCAAACCCAAGCAAGGCTGCAATATCTCTTTCATACTCAGTGCTTCTCTGCAGCTCCTCTGCACCAGGCCACTGTCATGGTTCCTCTGACCTCGGTAGCCTCATCACAGCAGCCATCAGCCAGCTTTCTCAATAGTTTCATATTATTCCCCCCATATTTTTATATCTTCCCATTTTCCCTGGAATCCAAACTTCATGGCATGGCATGTAAGTATCCTCGCCATCCCTACACCCCTTTCTCACCTCATTTCACACTGTTCACCATACTGCAACCACACTGGCCTTCTTCATGCACACTAAGCTCTTTCCTGCCAGGATATTTGCACATGTTTACTCCTCTTCCTGAAAGCTATTCTCCCTGATCTTTCTATGACTGGCTTCTTTCCCTCATGGTCTCAGTTTGAATCCTACTTTCAGATCGTTATATCCAAAGTACACCTCTCAGTGTGGAGAAAAAGGAACCCTCCTACCTTGTTGATGGGAATGTAAATTGGTGCAACCACTATGGAGAACAGTATGGAGGTTCCTTAAAAAACTAAAAATAGAACCACCATATGATCCTGCAATCCCACTCCTGGGCTTATATCCAGAGAATACTCCAATTTGAAAAGATACATGAACCCCAATGTTCATTGCAGCACTATTTACAATAGTCAAGACATGGAAGCAACCTAAATGTCTGCTGACAAATGCATAGATAAAGAAGATGTGGTACATATATACAGTGGAATATTACTCAGCCATAAAAAATAATGAAGTAATGCCATTTGCAGCAACATGGATGGACCTAGCAATTATCATACTAACTGATGTAAGTCAGACAAAGACAAATACCGTATGATATCACTTTATATGTGAAATCTAAAAAAAAAAAGTACAAATGAACTTATTTACAAAACAGAACAGACCCACAGACATAGAAAACAAATTTATGGTTACCAAAGGGGAAAGGGGGTGTGGGGAGGGGTACATTAGGAAGCTGGGATTAACATATACATACTCCTGTATATAAAATAGATAAACAACAAGGCCCTACTGTATAGCATAGGGAACTATACTCAATATTTTGTAATAACCTATAAGGGAAATGAGTCTGAAAAAGAATACATATATGTATATTTGTATAACTGAATCACTGTGCTGTAACCTGAAACTAACACTACATTGTAAATCAACTCTACTTCAATTAAAAAAAAGAAATACGCCTCTCCGATTACTCTGCCTTGCTCACACTTATCACCATAGTACCTCACAGTGCCAAGCCCATAGTAAGCACTAATAAATATTTGTTAAATGAAAAATTGCCTTAAATTGAATGGCCTAGAATAATGTATCTTTAACACTATAAGCGTTAAATATTTGTTAAATAAATCAATAATACAGGTTATTACTCACATGTTACTTAAGTCCTATTCCTATTACATTTAATGTAATATAGGGTATTTTTATATGTTCAACAAATGAAATGAGAAAAAAATACATTTAAAATTTATATAGTCTCTGGCAAATCAAACTTTTCTATCTTTAGATTAAAAGACTTAAAGAATATACAAAATAGGTTACAAATAGAGAAGCTATAACTATCCATTTGCAGGTTCTCTCTACTGAAATGTAATAATACTGACAATGAGTGATTACCTGGCTTCTACATCATTATTAAAGGATATTCATCTATAATGTTCCAATTGAAAATTAGAAATACTGTTTTAGTTATAGGCAATTCTGTACATTTAAAATCTACATTTTAAAATGTGTACATTTTAAAATCTGTACATTTAAAATCTGTGTTTGAAGAAACACAACTTTGTAAATCAACTAATAAAAATTTTCAATAAGTAAAATACAATAAAATCTACTTGATACATACAATGTCCAGTTTTGAAAAAGAATATGCAAAAAGTATTTATACTAATTCCAAGAGAGAAAATAAAACTGACCAAAAAAACCTAACAATTATCAATAAAAGAAAAACCACAATCATTCTGAAATTTGGGTAAGTAGATCTGTACAAAGCATTCAAAAAAAAAATAACTTGGAGAAATGTAATATTTTATCCCAACAAATGAAAAAGGCTACATGATAAGAAGGGAGTACTTAAATATTCAATTATAACAATGCTTTAGTAGTCCTCAAATTATCTAAAATATCCAGGATTCTGTCCCTCTGAGTCAACGAACAATGAAATAAATTCAGTTAACCAAAAGAAAAGAATTCCAGAAATAATACCAGTGTTAAAGCTCTAAGACTAACACTACTTTAGTCTACCTCATTTTCAGTTTCTACAAGTGTAAGAGCTCTGAATTACATAAGGACTGAAGCTATAGTTTGGGATGAGAATAAGTCACAAATTCTACATACATTTCTATATCCTAAATGCCAACATATAACAACACAGTCTAATACTTTGGCTTTCAAACTGTTTTGAACTTGACCTACAGTTAGAAATAGATTTTACTGCAATCTATATACACATGCCTATACCTGTATATGTAAACGAATTGAAATAAATGTCAACAATACCTACTCACTGCTTGGAATAATACAGTCTGATTGATAGTTTACATTCTTATTATTCTATTTTAATATGCTGTTTGCTAACAACAAATAAACAAACAAAAAACAAAAAAACCACAATGCTAGTTGCTATCCACTGATTTCCCAAATCACTACTGGGCCTTGACCTGCAGTTTAAAAATCATTAATATTACTATATTATGGTTCAGTAAATTATATTAAATACATACATACTTTCATTGTGTCAGAACCCAAAAATGTCTGTAGGGAACTTGAAGGAGAATCAGAAGAATGCTAGGAAAAAAAAAAAAAAAAGGACAAGCTTATGATGCATCCATCCTAGCCAAGCAAAGGGAAATGAAGTGAAGCAAAGCAAAGGTTTGAATTGCACGGTCTAGTCTAAGGCATTACCATAGACAAGGAATCCTGTAAGACCTTATCAATGGTAGCACAGAGCTCTTCAGTTTGCTGCCTGAGCTGTTCAGGGAAACACAACTGGAAGAATTGAAACCAGGTACTGGGTTAGCAATGAGTTTCGCGATTGCATTTCAAAAGCAGAGGTGATCTGAAGCCATTACCTCCAGAGGTGGATCTAATGTGTTGTCCTTGGAGATGCTCTCTGTCTTGGCTGGTTCGTCTAGTGCCTAGTGATAATAAATGAAATAGTTCTCATGTGAGGATTTTAGTCAAATATACATGTAGTAAATTCTGAATTCAAAGAAAGCCCTGTATGTCTCAATGTTTCCAAGAAGAAATATCTTTGAAACATTTGATGAGCTATTCTCTGACCTGGAGGCATTGCCCACAACTGCCTACTTTCTCCTGTGGAACTAGTATCTCCAATATAAGGAGTCTTGTAGTTCTTGTGGGCACAAGCCCCATTGGCTTTTGTAGCTAGGTATTTTGGGGGTTTGTCCCTTGGGTGGGAGCCTTAAAAGCTGGGACATTAGATGTACAGCCTAAAACCTCAGGGCAAAGTTGGGAGCTGGGGTTTCCCTCCCAATTGTTTGGCACTGTGCCAGGGATGGGGTTGCTGGCAAGAATGTATCTCAGCCATTCCTGCCAGGTTTCGTATGGGTGTTTTCTTATTAATCTGAGATGCTGGAGTCACTCAGCTGGTTTCTGGATTTCTCTCAGAGGGAATTTCTCCATGTGCAGCTTTATATTCAATGTGTCCCTAGGAGGAGAGAAGTTCAGAAACTGCCTATGTTGCCATCTGGGTCCATCCCCTTCATCATTTCTAATAACTATTTGTGTCCACCTGCTTTTTTCTTAATCAAGTTCCATGTAGAATTATCCATTTCTAATCTCTTAATTGGACTAACTTTTGGCTTTGATCTTCTTCGGCATACTCACATTCCATTTCAGTAGTTTCTGTTCATATCTTTACTATTTATTTCCTTCTACATTCTTTGGATTTATCCTATTTTCCCTCAAAGAATCCCTTTTGTTGCATTCTACAAGTTGTGATATGTTGTATGGTCACTGTCATTCAATTCTAAATACATTTTTAGGTATTTCCATTAAGGTAGTTTTTCTTTCTAATTTTTTTAAAATATAAGGGTTTTTTTCCCCCAATTTTTAAATTACCTATTTATTTAGTTATAACCATAGAACTTTTCAAAATAGCCATTTCTTATGTAGTGTGAGATTTATGGTATAAGACATGATTAGTTTTTTGTAAATATTCCATTTATGTTAAAGAAAACATCTATTCTCTAATTGTAAATATTCCAGTTACAATTAGAGAACTGTAAATATTCCATTTATGCTAAAGAAAACATCTATTCTCTAACTGTTGGCTGCAGAGCTGTGTGTGTGTGTGTGTGTGTGTGTGTGTGTGTGTATGTATCTATCAGATCACGATTTTTCATTTTTTTCAAATCATCTTAGTTTTACTACTTTCTTTCTTTTTCTTTATTCTATTAATAATTGAAAATCATCAATTAATTGAAAGTCACCATAAAATCTCACAGAATTGTAGTGAGTCTGTTAATTTCTCCCTGTGATCTTAGCAATTTTTCTCAATGTGGTTTGAAACCATTTTATTAGCTACATTCATAATTAGAAGTATACCTTCCTCATGAAATAAAGATTTGTCATTATGAGGTAACCCTCTATATCCCTAATAGTGCTTTGTGTCTTAATCTCTATTTTGCCTGATACAACCAAATGTTTTTATTAGCATATACCTAAGATGCAAAATGGAAATAGTCTACATCGCTGAGTCACCGACAGAGAGCCATACTGAATGGCCAAGTTGAGCTATACCTCACTGTGTTGTGGGTAGGAAATAAACATTTATTATGTTAAGCTATCCCCCTTATTTCAATAACTCACAAAGGAAAATACTGTCTGAAAATCATTTTTTCAAAATCTATTTCTCTGCATTAAATAAAATATAAAATATTGGCTATGATAACCTAATAGAAACCCTTGAGACTGCCTCTTTCCTACCATAAAAAAAATCTCTTTTCCTCTCCTCCTCCATCCTCTATATATTTTTTTCTTTTTTTTGCAGTACACGGGCCTCTCACTGCTGTGGCCTCTCCCGTTGCGGAACACGGGTGCCGGACGCGCAGGCTCAGTGGCCATGGCTCACAGGCCTAGCCGCTCCGCAGCATGTGGGATCCTCCCGGACCGGGGCACGAACCCGTGTCCCCTGCATCGGCAGGCGGACTCTCAACCACTGCGCCACCAGGGAAGCCCATCCTCTATATTTTTGATTAATCATGAGTAATGGATAGCAGGGAACAGAAGATGTCGTAAAGATAACTCCTTGCTGGTGTTCAGACAGCTTAATTTTTCCTTGACATGGTGTTCTAATCACCTCCTATTTACCCTGCTGGTGGGGAGAGGAAGAGCTTCCCACTCTGTGGTGATGGGGATGGCCGAATACATGACACCTGACACTGGACAGGTGAAATCAACAGCAGTTTAATAGTCAGAGGTGGCCACGGCCCAGGGGAAGAAACTGTGCATTCCATCAGGGCCACATAAGAGCTGTGCTCGGTGCTCGGGGAACAGTGAACAACAGGGACTGTGGAAGGCACGTTTTGTAGGATCAAGAGAGTGAGGCATCCCTGCTTCCTTAGAAGGGTGTGGTCGGCTTGTTTGAATAAGTAGGCACTGCACCTGGTCGGTTTGATAGGGACGGTTAGGGGACCTTATCTGGGGGAGCAGAGTGGGGAGGTGAGCTTGCAATTAGACCAGCTGAGGCCCTCCCAATTCTACCAGGTGCCAAGCAGGTAGTATTGGGCTTTAATTTTAGACTTTACACTACACATGGCTTCTAACTATGACGGTCATTATAGAGAAGAAAAAAGTCAGAAATTAATGACCCAGAGGGAGGGGATATAGGTATACATATAGCTGATTCAGTTCATTGTAGAGCAGAAGCTAACACAACACTGTAAAGCAATTATATTTAAAAAAAAAAAAAAAGCCATAGACTGGGAGAAAATACTTGCAAAGTTAAAAAAGAAAAAAAAAATAAGAAGAAAAAAATTAGTGACCAGGATTAACAACAAACTCCTTAGGAGAGAACCTTGGTCTAGCTCTTCCTTGCTCTCCAACAACACCTTCTACCCACTCCTCACTTGCATGCTGCTCTTTAACCACAATGGATCACTTGAGTTCTTTGAACTTGTGCTGACCTTCCAAGCACACGTTATTAACTTTGCCTAGATTATCCCTCCTCCATCCTCAGCTCACTTAGAATTCGTATTCATCCTAAAAATCCTAATCCAGCTCCTTTATAATATTTTTTGGCGTTTGCACCAGGCAAAATCTGCCCCTCCCTCCTTGGGGCACTGCATCATTCCATACATGCCTTAAGCATATTGTATCATCATTACTCTTCAACTGTATCTCCTCTCTACTGGACCATTTGTCCTATAACAATTAGGAAACTATGGTATTTATCTTGGCAGTCTCAGGATAGAACACATGATATGTCTTCAGTAAAGATCTTTAGGATGACTTGAAAGGGCAGACTGACAAATAAATGGAGTTAAATGAATAAATGAATCATAGAAAGAAGATGATCTTAATATGCCTCGGCAAAATGCTCTAGAGAAGGAGTTTAAACTCTGAATATTTTAAGTAACAATTTATTTTCCCATATTTCAATTAAATGTGTTTACCATCAAAGATCTGAGTATGTGATCCATGTTAATATAATGAGCAAATATTTTTTCAGCCAAAATCAAATAGGGTTATTATCTTGGTTACTTCGTGGGAAATTACTATAGGCAAACACAACTTTTATTATGCTACTTAAAGTATTGAAATTTACTCAAAGAATGAAAAAACTACCTACTCAGAATGCTTGGAAAATTAAGGAAGATAACTAGTATTCAGTCAGTAATGCTGAAACTTTGAAATGGAGATAATACTCGAACTGCATTAAAATTTGGAAGGGGGATTATTCTAAGTTTGAATAGCCTTGAAATTCACTAGAATTGATTTTTTTATTGACAAGGAGTTCTCTGTCAAATATATCATCTTGATCCACTCCTTCTAGCAGCCATAAAAAGTAGGTTTTTTCTCTGTAGTACAAAAATGTATTAAAAGAAAATATATTAAATCTCCATTAATGTGAAGCCTGACCGTAGATTGCTTTTTGACAATTTAGCCCGGCAGGATTGTACTGATGTTTCTTTAGATTTATTCATTTTGAGTGAAGTTCTCTCAGAATATTCTCCAATTAAAGATTTTATTTCAAAAACATATTTTCTACCAAACTGGCCGATAGCCAAGTGAGGCATAAATGGAACATGCTTTGAATTTTTTTTTTTTTTTTGCGGTACGCGGGCCTCTCACTGCTGTGGCCTCTCCCGTTGCGGAGCACAGGCTCCGGACGCTCAGGCTCAGCAGCCATGGCTCACAGGCCCAGCCGCTCCGCGGTATGTGGGATCCTCCTGGACCGGGGCACAAACCCGTGTCCCCTGCATCGGCAGGCCGACTCTCAACCACTGCGCCACCAGGGAAGCCCTGAATCCTATTTTTAAAGATTCTTAACTAATAGTTAGAAATAGTCTCATTAAAAGTGGTTATATTTTACTCAGCACAACCAACTTTGGGGCCCAGTTTTTGAAAAGAGACATAGTGAATCTCCTTTTAGAAGAGAATAGTTTCTGAGCTCAGCATGACATTATAATTAAGAGGCAAGAACTAGGAGCAAGCATTGTAAATCAAAGTCTTTATGAGAATATATGACCGCACACTGTAATAGGTGTTCCCCATCCAAAAGGAGCATCTCTCATGGAATTACAAACACTGTTAAGTCAGATATATTGAATCAGCAGACTGATTAGAACCTGCTCTCTTTGGAACTAGGATTAAGTTCTAAAAATCTGAAAATTGAATTAGTTGCACTAAGAGTTAGAAAGTAAACTGCTTCCAAAGAGAGGATACTCTAAAAGGGCTTGTAAACTTTTTGTGATGCCTGGACTATCTAACTGGATTGGATTTCAAAAATTGAATGGGCGAGTACTGTATTTTAATAAAGATAAAATTAACCTCCCAAAAAACAATTCAGGCAGAAACCCCAAAACTGCTATACTTTGTTAATCTGACCAGCTATTTGGTAGAATAAATCCTGTGAGAACAAGAGATTTGCTTGATTTTCAGTCATTAATACAAAACCATTTGTAGGATTGGAGATATTCTCAGCTAAATAAATCTCATTTTGATTCTCTAGTTGGAGATTCAGGTCTGAATAGCGTTCAGATCTGAAGAAAAGGGGGAAATGTATGCTGTAAGCCAAAGGGGCCTCCAATATATAAAATCACAGCTTCTTTAAAGGTCTAGGAATATTTATCAGCAGATTATTTTCATATGATTGGTTTAAAAATTTCAAGAATTGAGGAAACTTACTTGGTGTTTTTAATCCCAAGATCTCTGGAGGGTTAAATGTCTGTTCTTCTCACACAGAAGGAAGGGAGTTTTGGCAAGTCATTACGGCCAGTTTCAAACCTGTTCCTGAAGACTTAATGGCAAAGCCACCAGACTTTTTCTTCGTTTAATCAAGTATATCAGAAGGGTGTTCCTGATTCCCAGCCAGCACCTCCTCTACTGTAATTCACCACCTCTCTTTTAATAACTCAAAAAATTGGGCTGCTTTGTAAACCCTCACTAACTCAAGTCTTGTCAGAACTAAGCTATTTCCAATTCCCTTTAACTCTTCCTCATTAAAAAAATAAAAAAAATAAACTTTTGCTGCTCTAATTTAATGAAGATTTAAATATATTCTAGCAAGTAATAAAAAATTATCCAAAACATCACCTCTTGCTCAATATTTCACTTTAGCTAATTGATGTCACTGTTGCATGGTGAACAGGGAAAAGCTAGGGGATAATCAGATCCCACTTAAGGTCCATTTCAACAACTCACTAGCCCTGCAGCTTTGGGAAATTTAGTTGACATTTTGGAGCATCAAAATTTTCAGAGTTGTGAGGATAGTAAAGCATTTAGCTCAGTGTCTGACATGCTAAAGTACTCAGTATGGCAGCCATTGTGATTGTATTATTTAACCATTAAAAATTACCAAGTCTAAAACCAACTTACTTTCCTTGTAGCAGAAGGCCTTTTATATCTTTTCCATGGAATTAGAATTGATGAAGCTCATTCTACCCTAAAGGAAGATGCTTATCATCATCCTAATTGCCATATACGAGGCCCCCTTATTTTTACAATCCTATGAGGAAAAAATTGCTTTAAAATCGTGTGGAATAAAATTGGAAATTTAAGAGACCTACCCAGGTGCAAACTAAATTAATTCATTCAATGAATGTTTAACAAAAACGACTATGTTTTCTCAAATAGTTTATAGTAGAAAAAAAAAAAACCAGTATGCATACTTTAATATGGTTTACTAAGCGCCTTAAAAGAAATAGTTGCATGGTAGACAACTGCCCAAGAAGAACCAATTGGTATAGATTTGGGTCCTGGGCACTTTTCCATTGTTAAAGAAATTGGGAACACATTTACTTCTTGAACTAACCTAAATGAAGAGATGTCTCTCTAGTCTAGACCATATGCTAATTCGGTAACCAGATTTTGTTAAATTTTTGAGACATGCAAAGATCCTAAAATAGTCTCACCCAAAGGCATATGTTTAATCAGATTGGAGTTTACCAACTCATGTTTTAAAAAATTAAACTGGCAACTTAGAATAAAATGATTTGACAATTGACAAGATATCTCAAATCTTTACCTTTCTATTTTTGTAGCACAGTTTTTGCTACTGTCTTCAAAACAGTTGTTCTTTATCCTCCTTCCACCAGGAAAAATAAAATAATTTTTCTCCTGTAACTTTCATTTAAATAATTAATCCTATAACTTATAGGTGCTATTTATAAAATTGAGCTACTCTAAAATTCTTTCAAACACATTAAGCTTATGAATTAAATGCATAGTGATATCATTTGTTGAGAAACAGTACCTAACCATAGCCTTGATTTTATCCTGAGAAATAATTGTGAGGAAGGGAACAGATAAATTACTTACAAGGAAAAAGTGTATTCTTTCATGGAAAAAAATTAATCACTCTGAGACAATATATATTCGCAATATTTGATTTCAAGGAAATATCCCTTCATCTTTCCTTCCCTTAATACAATTGCTCAATAAAAATAATAATCCATTTATTTAGAATATTAAAATGTGCCCTTCAGTTTAATTTTAACTTTTTACCTATTGCTATCAGACTCAGATGATTAAGAAGAAAAATTAGTCAATAAGAGAGAGAGAGATCTTCAACATTCTCTGAAAAGGACAGCAGTACCCACATTGAGACTAAAAAATAATGTCTATATCAAACTTATTTCCTCTACAGAGTCCAGTATATTGTTGAACATATTGTAATAAGGACAGTCACAAATGCACGTTCATCTGATTATTTTGTTCCTGCTTTATAATCACTTGTATTACATCCTCATCTCAATCTTAGAGAAGATGATTATTGGCAGGAGATTAAGTCAAAGACCCCAACACCAACACATTAAAATATGATGGCTGTAAAGCCTTAGTTAAGGCTTTAGTTAAAAATTCTTCCCTCCTAAAAGTTCATAGGGGAAAAAATGATAGAAAATGGAATAAGCTATAAATTTAAGTTTGACACAGACAATAAATTACAGAATTGAAGTATCAGAAACCTCATGTCCCCTGCCAACAAAATGTACTCTTTTGAAAATTATGGGCTTCATCAAGGGGTGATTAAAACTGAAACCAATCCAAGGATTCAATGAAAGCTTAATGTCTGATTGGAAGGGATGCCTGTATTTCAATTTGGAGAAAATTTTGCTTTTAAAAATAGTATTATTTTTTAAAGTGATTCTGGTTCCTCATTAATTATACTATATGCTATAAAACAGAATGTGGTTTAAAAAATCTGGTTGGGGGAGAGAATTAATTGTCCATCTATCTTAAGACGAAGTAAATGTGCTTTTTCTATCTTCAAGGTGTTCCACAGCACAGACCCTAACAGAATATTGTAATGACACTGCTCCATCATCCTACCCCTTAATTGTGCTGTTCTGTAAGATATTAAAGGGATCTCAGAAAAGCTTCTGTGATTTAAAATATTCCAAAATGTTAATCCTCTCCCAAATAGATGAGTCTCTGATGATTATAGTTTTAATTTACTCACTCAACTCAGAAATAAGTCCCTTTGATTTTAATGGCATAGGATGAGTTCTATTGTATAAACAGATGGGCAAAAAGATAGAAATTACCAGATTTATTTTTTAAAAACAACAACCATGAAAGAAACAGCACAATACCATTCAAGAAATATTACTGAAAATAGAAATAAACTCTCATAAATCTTGGGATAATACTTTTGTTATTTAAAAATTCTTACAAAGTAAAATCTCTTATTGAGGAATACATAACATGGGAAAGCCAGCAAAAAAAAAAAAAGTGGAATTATAAAAGGCTCTAAAGAAAAACAAACATCATGTTATATCCTGTGACCTTTGAAGAATTCAAATATTTATTGTCCAAAACCAACATCTTAGTCAAGAGACCATTATCCACACTAGATAATTTTATTAGATATTTTAAATTAGATATCATGATATTTAAACTTAGATATTTTAAACTAGATATCATGATATTTACATGTTGTGGTACTAAAAATAAAAATAATAATTTTACTGAAGAGTATGTTTTATTCAAAATTAAAAACACAAAACCTCTCCCAAATGAACTTGCATTAGGTTCAATGCAAAGCAATACCACCATAGACATTTATGAAATGGGTTTGTGATGCAATTTGAAATTAAGCTAATCATTCCTCATTTTTAATGACTGACTAATGGATTATAATCTCTAAAATCCACTGAATTGGAAGAGAAGAGAGCTGGCCAGCACGAGGGAAGGACCCTGTGGCAGAACAGCCCCTATTCTGTCTTCCTGGCTACTGAGTGGGAGAGCTTCTCCCATTTCTGTGAAGGCAGGCACTTGTCACCAGATTTTGGAAATGTCCATCTGAAATGGGGAGAAGGTCTATGGTGAGGGAACACTTCTACTATGACTCCACATAATATTTAACTCTAGAAAATAGGATAAGGGGCATCTGGTGAAGGTGTCACTTCTTGAAGCCACCTGAAACCTCCTGAAATTGGTGTTTTACGCCCATCTTATCTTTCAGTGAACCATAGAAGGTCAAAATTCAGAAGAGAAGCTAGAGAAAAAGTTACAGATGGCCCCCTCACCTCCCACCTCCAGTTCAAGGCATTCAGATATATAGAGCATAGACTCTGGGCCACAGGTGGATAATTGGGAATTTGTTATCAGAGATACATGATATAAGAGATACTGCCAACCAATGTTCACCTATATACCACTTAGAATATCCCACTAACAACTCCTACTTTTTTAGACAAAAGAATATATAACAGTTTTATTCTCCAGATCATGCTAAAATAACAAGAATATAGGCTCATAAGCCAGTGGTCAAAATACCACCTGGTTGCAAACATTAACATTCTGACAAATTATAACATTATTTGAAACACTATAATTGCACAGAAAAAAAATGGGCTTCATGCAAAGATAAATTGCCAAAATAAATATCATAAAAATAACATAAGAAATGTATCATGTCATAGACTTGGTAATTGATTTCACTTCAATTCTGATATGATCCTCCACTGGGGCTTCATTTGAGTATTTGTAATGACTTATGAAACAAGGGGCTTTAATTTAATTTACCTACTGAAGCAGAATCCTGTAATTTTATAGTTAATGACTCAATAGCAAGTCAAAAATACCCTGGAGCCATGTAAAAGTAGCTGGGTCATTGGAAGGGATCTCAACCCCTCCCTCCCATTCATGGAGGTCAGATCAATGGCTGAGGAAAATGGATAAAGATGTTCACACCGTGATGGGATTTAAGAGGCTAAGTTGGATGTTTGGCTATAATATTTCCACCCTGTGGAAGCCACTATTAATCATCAAATTTCAAAGGTGGCCAGTTGCCCACACGTAACCACATTTTACCTCTACTCTATTGATCAATGTGAATAGAGGTAGAAGCTCTTAAATATTAATAACCATTTAAAATTCCAAAGGACAGGGATGTACCCAAATCTGAATCAAGTTTCTCAGAGCTGCTTAGTAGCTTGGATAACTCCAGGCTCCTACCAAGACTCTACCAATAAATCAGTGATGTCTCCGATTCTATCCAAGATGCTTTCACTATGTCATCCTAAACTAAGAGCAGCATTTTATTTTAGTAAAGGCAGAACTTGAAAACAGAATTTTTTTTAAAACATAACAAAAATGACATAAGCAATTTTAGAAAACATCACCAAAATTCACTCTGCTTCTGAGCCAACACTGACCTTCTGTTCCAAAAGCAATGTGTTTGTTGGGATTGCTGCAAAAGCCTTGTAGCTGGACTTGGTCTTGTATTGCTAGAATGGGGGTAACCAGAAAGCAAGAGTGGAGTTGAAAAGGGGAAAGAACGTGACATAAATTTAGACTAGTTCTACCAAGTTAAACCACATGTTATCAAGTGAAGAAAACAGTGATTATACTTCAACAACTTGTTTTTGACAGAAAAAAATTAGTTTATCATGGTAATATTTTATTAGAATGAGAAGCAAAGAAATATCACAGTAAAATATCAGCCTAGGGATTATAGGCAAGTATATGCTATATCATTTCAGAACTTAAAAACATTCATTTTTACAAAGTTATATATAGATTTCTCATTAGCAGCATACCCTGAGAAGAATACTATTGTATAAATATTTGGGGTATTTTTGCTTGATTCTCAAAGGAAAGCAATTCTTTTTTTATAGTGTCATAATTAACAAATATTATGCCAATAAGTTTAATTGAACTCAATACATTCTCTTGCATCATTCATAAAAACAATGATCAGAACACGTAAAATTTAGCAGTAATTTTTAGAGAGTAGTATATTTTGAATAGAAGTGATATCAGCAATTTAACTCCATAATGGAAAAACTAGAAGGCTGTGCTCTTGATCTTAATTTCATTTTGTTAAACCTCATCACCCTTTCCTGCACTTTCTAATACAGTGATGTTAATGAATCAAATGATAAAACATTCTGAGTTTTCTTTTTTTTTTTTCTTTTTTTTGCAGTACGCGGGCCTCTCACTGTTATGGCCTCTCCCATTGCAGAGCACAGGCTCCGGACGCGCAGGCTCAGCGGCCATGGCTCATGGGCCTAGCCGCTCCACGGCATGTGGGATCCTCCCGGACCAGGGCACGAACCCATGTTCCCTGCATCAGCAGGCGGACTCTCAACCACTGCGCCACCAGGGAAGCCCAACATTCTGAGTTTTAAGTAAAACTCAGAGTAATCTAGTTCAGTTTTGGGAAGTATTTGGGGGAGAGGGTTGAGCGTGAGAAAGTTGTAGAAACCAGTATCATATACATAACCAAAGGCCCAGTTTTGATATTGTTCTGGGTCCCAAGCTGCTTAACTAAGCTCAAGGTTCCTCTCACTTCAAAAGCTCTCAGGCAACTTCCCCACTCGCCCAGAGCCAGCGGGAAACTGGCACACAGCTCCAGGCTGTCTTCGTCCCCTGGAAAGAAGACCAAAGGATCTACAGAAGAAGACATGGTAATCAAGTAAAATAAAACCTTGAATTTTATGGATGGGATTGGTGTACCCTCATTCAACAGGTGTGAGGAAGGTAAGAGGCTGGCACATTCATATTCCTTAGGAAGAAGTTCAAGTAGAAAAAAATCAAAATGCCAGACCTGGAAGAAGAAAGTCTCTGGTCCCTTCAAGACTTGAGCTTACCTACTGAAGCAGAATTCTGTAATTTTATAATTAATGACTAAAGTCATTAATTATAAGTCTCTCTATTGATCCAGCACTGCTATGGTCTCCAGAAAATAATGTATTTGGATAAGTACTAAAATAAAATGCCATCTCAGCATGTGGAATTAGAGCTGACATCTATGACTAGACGAATAACATGCATTGCCTCATTTAATTTTGCAGAATCCCTATAACTAAAGAGTCATTAGGAAAAGAAGATGTGGTGAGCTCAGGTGACTCATCTAAGACCACAGCCCATAAAAACAAACAGATTTGGGATCTAGGTCCATCTGGATCCAATATCCATGCTTCTCTATAAGATACTTTTTCCCAAGGAATATCTAAACAGACAAATAATGCAGAATAAAATATGTTATTAATACTCCACAATGGTTTGTGGATATTTAACTGTAGCAATAGTTGCAACAATAATAATAGATAACAATCACTACAATCCAGGTACTCTTCTGAAACCTTAATGTGTATTATCTCATTTAGTTTTCACAACAAACCTATTATGTAGGTATTACATTATGTTTACCTTATATATGGAAACTAAAACAAACAGATGTTAAGAAACTTATCCAGGGTCACTAGCTACTAAATCATAGCTGGGATTTGGACAAGGGTGCTCCAGCTCAACAACTGTGATTTACCTGCCATATGCTCTTGCCTCTCCTTTCAGGATGCGTGATCATTTATAATGCTTGTTCTCCTATCCACAGCTGTCCTAAAGAATATAGTTGACGAAGCCTCTACAGAGCAATATCTTATTATAAATGTAATGCCATATAATCTTAGAATTAGAAGTGATATTGAAGGCAATCTGTTTCAACCCCCTCATCCAAGGCATCAATCTCTCTGATTCTCTGTTCAGGCACACCATGAACAATTGCCTACCTCCCAAGGCAGCATATTTAGGTCTAATTGTTAGAATTGGTACAAAATTCCCCTTTATATTGAGCCAAAATATGTTTCCTGCTAACTTACTCCTATAGGACTTTGGTCCTCTTTTTCCCTGCTTGGACTAAAAGCTCTCTTCTGTGTGATAGTTACACTGCTGTTTCCACCTACCCCTTCCTTACTGATCCTCAGCTGAAGAATTTCACTATCCCTTTCCTCTGTCAATATTCCTTTAAATATTTTTAATTTAATTTTTATTTTATATTAGATTATAGTTGATTTACAATGTGTAAAAAAATGATACAAATGAACGTATTTATAAAACAGACTCACAGACTTCAAAAAAAAATTTATGGGGACTTCCCTGGTGGCGCAGTGGTTAAGAATCTGCCTGCCAGTGCAGGGGACACGGGTTTGAGCCCTGGTCCTGGAGGATCCCACATGCCACGGAGCAACTAAACCCGTGTGCCACAGCTACTGAGCCTGCACTTTAGAGCCGATGAGCCATAGTTACTGAGCCCACGTGCCACAGCTACTGAAGCCCACGCACCTAGAACCCATGCAATGCAACAAAAGAAGCCACTGCAATGAGAAGCCCGCACTCTGCAACGAAGAGTAGCCCCCACTGGCCACAACTAGAGAAAGCCCACACGCAGCAGTGAAGACCCTACATAGCCAAAAAATAAAAAAAAATTAAAAATAAAATAAAAGAACATTTACATTTCTTCTAAAAACAAATAAAAAATAAAAATTTATGGTTACCAAAGTGGAAACGTGGGAAGAAGGATAAATTAGGAATTTGAGATTAACACACTATTATATATAAATTTTTTAAAGGTGTGTTTATCTAGATGTATTTTTAACACGAAGTAGAATATCATCATCACTGACATGATATTGACAATAAACTCAATTAATACAGTGAAGATGATACTCATTGGCATTGCCTCCTTGGTTTTTGTGGTGTGTTTAGAATACACAGAATGAAGTTGAGGTCATTTTATATTGTTGGATCACATTGTGTATACTATTACCTAAAATTCCTAATCCTTTCATCTTTTTCTTAACATTTGTTGAAATTAACCTCTATCCTGTAGTTATGCTTTTTTCCTTCTAGATCCAAAAATAGTACTTTAGGTATTATCTCTATCCAATTTCACTGATTAGATTTGTCAGTCATTGTAAACTTCAAAGATAATAATTTTATATTATTTCATGAACCATTTTTTAGGCATATCATCTTTATCTTCATTCAAGTCACATACAAGGATAGGGAGCTCTTGCCTACTGCATTCTGCCAACCTGGTGGGCATCAATCCATCTTGTAAATTTATTTGGATACGGCAGTTCAACTAATAGATTCACTCAACAAAATATTATTGAGTATCTACTTTGTAACATGCATTGCTCTAAGTATTGGTGATTCAGCAGTAAACAAACACACAAAGCCTTTACTCTCTAGAGCTTACATCTTAATGAACTGAAACAAATAATAAACAAACAAATAAATAAGAAAGCAAAAGAAAAGCCATAGAGAGATAATAATATGCATAAAATTAAAATAAGGTGATGAGATAGACAGTGATCTCGAGGATGCTTTGGATTAAGCATTCAGAATTCACAGAAATATATCGCTACTTCTCAAATATCTCTCCTTGTTCAAGATATCATGAAAGACATCACAAAAGCTAGAAGCTGGAAAGAATTCAATAAATGTCTTTTGCTGAAGAAAATGTCTGACTTCCAGTTATAACTGTTTTGGTAAACATTCACAACCTAAGAATTTGCCATAATTTTCAGAATTTACCTTCCATTTTTTGTGTTAAAAAAACAGCTTGCTTCTTTTTTCTGGTAAATCTCCTCTTTCCCATCATTTACAATACTTCTTTTGCAATAAAATTAGAAATTTCATGTGTTTTTTGAGATACGATTTATCTAGACCAGGAGATATGAACTTATTTAGAGCAACTAGTTGTCCTTTCTAGTTCTTCATCTATCTTGGGCTTTATGCATCTCTAAGACATATGTAGCCTTTCCTTCTCAGTCCAAACATCATTCTTGTTGCCATAAGAGATACTTTTTGTGTTCAGTATATTTCTTTTAGGTTCTCCTAACAATATCCAAATTTGGAGCATATTTCTTTTTTAGTATGTCAAGGCTTCCAGGTATGAAAGCAAATTCATTTGTTTCCCTTCCTTGGCTTAAAATTACAGATCACTCTAGTCACTGTAATTATAACTTAAATAATAAGAATAGGCTGGAATAGGCTGGAATAGGCTGGAATCACCATTAGCTAGTCATACAAGGTAGAACCGACCAGCCTGACTTTGAATCCAGCAAAAAATTCAGTGATAACTACTATATCTCTGCAATTTGCAATCTATGTTTTTAGTCATCTTTCCATAAATATCTGTTAAATATTCACTACATAACAGGTACAGGGCAAAGTTTAGGTTTAAAAAAGGAAATTGGGGCTTCCCTGGTGGTGCAGCAGTTGAGAGTCCGCCTGCCGATGCAGGGGACACGGGTTCGTGCCCTGGTCCGGGAAGATCCCACATGCCATGGAGCGGCTGGGCCTGTGAGCCATGGACGCTGAGCCTGTGCGTCCGGAGCCTGTGCTCTGCAACAGGAGAGGCCACAACAGTGAGAGGCCCGCGTACCGCAAAAAAAAAAAAAAGGAAATTGTATTTTGTATGTAAGTTTATCAGAGCTAATTCTATTTATAGGCAGTGCTAGATATTGTAACATAAATCTTGGGTGTGAAGGTGGGGATAGCAAGAACACACCCTTCCCCTTCAGAAAATATTTCCCACCACTCTCCTCACCACCACCCCCATCACTGACACATAAAATTCACCACAGGCTCTAGTAATAAAGACCTATGAGATCTCAAAACAAACTGTACTATTTGCCTTGAGAATCAGGGATTTGAACTCATGGTTACACTTTAAGTACAGGTAAATGGCAGGACCTCAAATTACATAAACAACAAGACCCTGAGGAAGGGCCTGACCATACTCTCTCAAGAAGCATCACCTCCTTGGATGTCACCCTTTCAAAGAAACCTATCTCCGCCACCCAACATAAATTGGTGACAACCACCTCTTACCCTGCTATACTTTTCTCTATACTTATGATCTTCTAACATACAAGAAAATTTACTTATTGGGGAGGGGGAGGGTCGTGGACTGTTTCTCTTTCACTGTAGAATATAAATGTTCTTTTAGCAGGCATTTTTTGCAATTTTATTTGTTTCAGCATCTTCACAACTTTGAAACTTGTACATAATGAGCACTCAATACGTATTTATTTTACAAATGAGTGATTTTTTTTGAACTCAGATTGACCATTTTTGCTCATAGAGGTACATTTCATTCTGTTCCCAGATTATGTAAGGATCAGCAGAAATGGAGAAAGTCACATAGAGGCTTGTAACCACCAAGTTTTCAGTGTGATATACTTGGAAATGTTATGATGCCTTAAAAGAATGAGAGTTTATAAATAAAACATCAACTATAAAAGTTCATAAAATATCTAAAAGCTCCCAACTGATTCCCTAACCAATCCATGTGTCCATCTAGCTTTCAGGCCAGGACAGTGACACCACTGGAGCCCGCACAGAGCTTCAGACAATCATCATTGAGGGGCAAAATGTATGAGGTTTTGATGTAATGGCCATCCCAAATTTCCATCTGGAACACCATAATAACTCACTAGGAGAAAAATGTAAATTATAATGAAGGCAAAAGATATTGGGAACCCAAATACAACTCCATAGATTAATTTTCTGATATTCAGGTTTTCCCAAGGGGAAAAAGTGTCTCAGACAATATACACATTGATCAAAGAGCCATGGGAGCAACATTCAGGGAGACACCCATCCTGTCTAGGACCATGATTCTAATGTGAAATAATATTTTTCAACCATATCTGAAATCAAAATATAGCCGTTATACTAATAAAAGCAGATTCAGAACTTTAAGATTCTATCTATGAGAAAGAAACATCAAACATACCTTATACCTGAATTTAGCTCAGCCTAAGCTAGCTGTTCCAGTTCATTTTCATATCAAAGGACAGTAAGGCCAGACTTGGAACTAATATCTTTCAAGCATTGATGTTTTAATTTGATGGCTATCTGTATTCTAGGACCTCTTTCCTTTCAGGATCTGGCACTGAGTGAAGCTGATCTAAATCTGAAACTCTTTGACTTCAAAGAGGGTCCTGTGCTCAGATTAGCACCACAGTGGAACGAGCCAGACAAGAAACAGTCCCTAAAAGCATATAAATTCTTTGATATCCCAAAGCTTTTGTCTATTTCCTCCTATCAATCTATAAAGTAATCTTAGCAATTTAAACAAAACGAGTCAAACATCAAAAGAAACTGCGATAAGATTTATCTCTTCCAGTATCCAACAGTGTCCATTTTACTGAACTTTTTACACTCAAGGTACAATTCTTGCAAAGAATAGTTATATATATATATATATATATATATATATATATATATATATATATATATACACATACTGATTTTTTACCTACAGAGATAACAGCAAGAAGCAAGGAGGAAATAAATATGACAAATATGATATATATATGATAAATATGACAAATATGTCTCGAGAGAAACCAATTTTGCAAAAGTTATTATAAATTTTACCCATTATAAGAAACATTTTTTCTGTTCAAAGGAACAGATAAAAATGGATTAGTTATAATCATTCTCCATATTTTCATACATGTTCATCAAATTTAAGAAGCATTTCTACAAGTTGAACTTTATTAACTTGGATATAAAGAAAATAAGCAGAAAAAATAAAGCTAACACTGAAAATTCAATATTGGGGGCAGTAAATGAGCTGGGGAGGAACAGGTCTTCAAAAAACTTGATTTTAGGGCAAAAAAGGACTTCATCAGAAGCCGCTCTGGGCTCACTCTTTTCCAACTCTCCAAAAATGGGACAAAACATGAACAAAACAGAGTGAACCACAAACAGAAACCCTCTAAGAAACCTGTGGAGTAACACTACTTTTCATAGAGGTAAAGAATAAGTGTAAGGCAGTATGGTTTAAGAGACAATTGCCAATAAATTCAGGAAAAAGTAATGTTTAGATCACCAGGGGTTTTTTTTCAATACATTACAAATGAATACCATAATCACACATATGTATTGAAAAGATAATCACCAGGTCATTTCACCTCAAATACATCATATTTTCAAACTTAGAGTTAGAGAGAAAGTTAGATTTCCTCCATCCCATTTGCTTTGAAGTTTAAAATACAAGGACTTAATAATCTTGAAAAATACATTTTAAAGTGATTCAAATATTATACAAATTGATAATTCTAATCATCATTTCATTCCTTCATAAGAATTAATAAATAAGGCTAAAATGATAATTAATATGAGTTATTGCTTTGTAGCAATAAATCTCAGTAATAAAGAACATGGCTTCAGGAATCAGTAGATTTCAATTAATATAAATGTCAGCTCTGCCAGTATAAGAAATGTAACCTGGGCAAGTTATTCACTGAACTACAGTTTCTTGGTATACAGAATGAAGAAAATAATATTACCAATCTCATATGGTCATGACAAAATTAACTAACACGGTCCCTGTTAATTAAATTTTAACTACTTTGCTTAACTACTAGGATAGTCCTTGACTCACAGAAAGTACTTGATATCTGTTACTGTAATTATCATTACTATCATCACTATTCGATGATAAGGCCAATCTTCTTACATGTCCACATATACTCCTCTGGGATCGTCTTCTGTATATTTGGTGGAGTTGTTTACCATTTCTGAAATGCCACCTGCTTTCCTCTTCATTAAGCTAAATCCTAAACATTTCCGACAGGCCTGACATTTATGATAACTTCCCTTACTAAACATATCCCATAATAATATTTCTCTTATACTGAATTCAGTGAACTCTTATACACAATCTGTATTACGTTATATTAATATTGCCTTATCCTTGTTTTCTAGCTTTACTGTAGATTTAATAACTCTCTATAGCTTCTCCACATTATATATATGTATATGTTGTTTTGCTGAATAAAATATATTTTTAAGATAAAGGATTATTTTCCTTAAAAATAAAACACATCCACAAAAAAGCTAGTATGGTGGTGGGCATACAGTAGATGTCTAATGCATGCTTTTTAAGTTGAATTGTACTGTAACATATTAACAGCATCATGTGGGCTGTTTTATCTTTTCCATGGTAAGTTCATCATCCCAACAGTGACAGAGTTGAATACAATCTCCATGAAATCAACTTGGACACTCTAAAATGGTGCTAATTCAATGCACTGAACTGAAAATCCAAACCCCCTCCTAATACAGACACTTTCATAATTTTATTTCATTTATAGAATACTGACTGAACCCTAAGTGTCTAAACTCCATATCTTAAATTACATAAGAACAGTTGGGAAGCTGCTACACTCTAGGGCAGAGTTGCCTTCCTCCAGGAAAAAGGAACAATGAATGCTATGGGTAACTCCTTCAAATGTTTCCCTTCTCATATTAAAGTAAATGCTGATTTCACATCCTTCCTCAATGGGTCGCTTCAGAGCATTTAAAAGTCAATACTTCTCCTCTCTTAACTTTACTTCCCTCTACCCAGCCTGTCCATCCTTTCTGTATTTTATAATCATTAAGTATTCAGTGTTCATAATAAATCAAATAATTTTCACATACAAAGGAAATTTCTATTCTCTTTGCCCAACATATATATAGCTAAATCCATATTGATTTAGCTTGAGGTATATGGAGAGCAATAAAGAAATCATCATGGTGGAAGGGGAAGAAAATTACTACTAATAAATAAATGCCAGTAAAGGAAATAGAAAGTTGTCAGATTGTCTGGGCAGTTATATGGGGCTTGATATATGATAATAGTCCATTTTACAGTAATCCTGTCTACTATTTTATCAGTACAGGATATTTTGATGGATAATAGGGTCCATGTTATTAAAGAATCAGAAATGTATCATATTCCCAAATTCCATCTAACTGCTCTAAATTCCATCTTCGGGATCAATAATATAACTCATATTATGCCTGGAAAAAAATGCCCTTGGAGCCACAGATATAAAAGGTTACCATAAGAGGATTTGCAACATCAAAGAGGCTTTCAGAAACATACACAATTTTAGACCATTTATAATTCATCTATGCATTCAAATATACCAAATCTTAGATCCCCTTGCACTATCTCCTTGTAGGAACAGAAAGAATATCATAATTGATGATTTTTCCCCTGAAAAAAAAATGATTCCGTATTTCAAAAGAAACATGCACCATGCAACGTGCAAAAAAAAAAAAAAAAATACCTTGTGTTTCTTATTTTCAGGGCCTGTTGACATGGACAATGCACAAGGTGAAATCAGCTCGTTGGTTCTTGTTAGAGAGATGGGAGGTGATGGGGATGAAACAGATGACCTGTGGTCAGATATGGAGCTTTCGGATTTCCCAAGTCTTGAAGGCAGGGTAAGATTTGGGTGCAGCGCTGAGGGACTGAGGTGGCGCACCTCGGTGGGCGGATTAGCACGAGGGAGAGCGGAGCACCCCAGTTGGGGAAGAGAGGCAGAGCCAGCGCTGGAGACAGGGTGTGGGGGAGGAGCTAAAGGTGTCTGCCCCGGGCCAGAGAGAGGTGCTGATGCTCTCTTGGATCTGTTTATCAGGTTTGAAAGAGCTGGGGAAGGATGGTAGCATTTCTCTGGAGAGGGGAGCCTGGCTCTTGGGTTGGTGGGAGGAGACACCGAAGACGATGCCGACGAGGCTAACGTAGAAGGATGTGGGGAAATATCCCTGGGCTTTCCTGGGCCCCTGAGGTCAGCATCCTGTCTGCCCTTGGAAAACAAAGGAGAAAAGCTTGGAGGGACAGGAGGCAGACCTGTAGAACTGGAGGTACTGGTTTGCAGCTGGGAAATCATTGGGCTGCTCTTTAAAGAAGTGGGGGATGGCGTTTTCTCTACATTCAAAGAAGCAAGGCTGCTACTGCCCTGTTTCGGGGGAGAAAGGGAGGATGCCAGAGGAAGGGGAGCAGCTTTAGTGGAAAAAGGGAAGGGAAAGGATTGCTGGCTGAGATCAGAAACCTGGTTTTCCCTTTGCTCTGGAGACGCCGCTCGCAGGGAGCAACTTGAGAGGGATTTTTTAGGCGTAGGAGAGGTTTGTTTAATTTTTTGATCGAGTGTGAGGCTGGAAGAAGCCAGGGAGTTGAGAGAGAAGGTGGGACAGGATGCCGGGGAAAGGGGTCTTTGGTGAGAAGGGTTGGATTTGAGGATGGCAGTGAGGAGGGAAAGCCGGGAGGGCACTGGGGATTTCACCCCTGACGTTGAGAAGTTCCCGCTGGATGACACTTCGCTACAGACAGTGGAAGAAGAGCCGTGGAAAGGGGAGGGGAGGGGTTTGGGACTCGGAGAGAGTGAGTGCGTGACGATGCGGACCGGGATGTAGGAGGCTGAATTCGACTTCAGAGAAGCACCGGAGGGCAGCGAAGGAGAAGAGGTTCTCGGACTTTCTCTGGGACTAAGGACATGCGAGGTGACAGTCTTCTTGAGGACTTCAGACGTCAGGCCAGGTTTTTGCTGGACTGCATTTGGACTGGATGAGTGAGAACCTGATAATTGAGCGGGATGGGGGAACTGTGACGTCGAGGACGTGCCCTTCGGTGCAAAAAATGGTGCAGAGTGAGCGGAAGTTTGAAAGTACATGGCTGTTTCTTCCACCAGGGCCCCACTGACATCCAGCCTCCTCGGGTGGAACTCCTCCAGGACAGAGGCTCCGGCTAGGTCGACTGGGACAGGTGGTGTTTTCTGATTAGTTGGAGAAACAAAGGAGAAAGCAGGTGGTTTATAGGCAAGCTGCTCAGAGGCAGTGGGAGAAGTTAACTAGAGGAAAGAGAAACAGACAGGGTCATAGGACATCATTTGTGAAACTGTCAAAACATTCTTGTCACTTGTGCATTTATGCAAACAGTCTTATTAGTTTACACAAAAAGAGGCCCTTAAACCTCTGAGAAAATGGCAGAAATTCTGTTTTGCTAATGAGGCATTGCTTTGAATTTGAAATAAAATATAAATAAACAGTGAACTCTTAGATACTATATCTCATTTATTCTCCAGAATGAACATCAATATAAAATTGTATTTGCATGTCTCCCTTTGGAAGATAATTCATTGACAAAAATCTAAAAGAGTTATCTTCTTTTGGAATTGTGTGATTTGAAAAGATTTAAATCACCGTCAATATAAATTTCAAAATGCACTTTGGAAAAGGAAATAGGTCTTCTTCCATTGCAAGAATATAAACCATAATATAATAATAATGACTACAATCCTTAAAAACTTTACCACACTTTGAATGTTAAAAATTCTAAAAACTTGGACTACTCCTACATATTGTAAACCTGAAAATAATGCCCAGAATTCAAAAGATGCAGTGCTTAACATCAACATAACTGTAATAAACTGAGAGACTGAAAGCCAAGGCTGAAACAGAGAGGGAGTTTTAGCTTATGAAAAATATTTTCCCTAATTACTTGCCAGAATGAACAGTTAATAAATGATGTGAGTTATGTTGGAAGGAATGAATAGATACTCTTTCATATGGAAAGAAACCAGAGTACATTATCTGTTTTTTTTTTAATTGGAGTATAATTGCTTTACAATGTTGTGTTAGTTTCTGCTGTAAAATGAAGTGAATCGGCTATATGCATACCTATATCCCCTCCTTCTTGGACCTCCTTCCCACCCCTGCCTCCATCCCACCCATCTAGGTCATCACAGAGCACCGAGCTGAGCTCCCTGTGCTATAGAGCAGTTTCCCACTAGCTATCTATTTTACACATGGTAGTGTATTTATGTCAAACCTAATCTCCCAATTCATCCCACCCTCCCCTTCCCCCACTGTGTCCACATGTCTGTTCTCTACGTCTATGTCTCTATAGGTGCCCTGCAAATAGGTTCATCTAATCTGCCTGAAACAATGCAAGCCACCAATCCCACATCAAATAAAAAGAAAATAAAGAAATATTGTATCACTTTCAAGAGAAGCTAGGGAGAGCCTGTAAAATAACTGAGTAGCTCTATTCTTGCCCTATTTTTAAAATTATCCAGTACTTTAAGACAAATACTGAAATTATAAATGATTCTAAAGCCAAATCTTTTAAACAGAGGTTTCCCTTTAAAATTATTGATTTGAGTCTATTGATCCATAAGAGAAAAGAAAATATTTGTACCTAATACAGAATTTAGGGAATATCTGTTATTCAAAATATTAATTTGTATTTGTTAAGTTATATACTTAATTTATTAAGTTATATATTAAGTTGTATAATATTATATACATTGCATTACATAGCAGAAAAGTGTACGACCATAATAATTAAACTTAGCAAGAGCTTCATTTATAAACTCAGTAAAAGATATTTCTTGATTTTGCTCTATAACATGTTAAGAAGGTGTCCATCAGACCTAATGCAAAGATTTTCACATCATAGAGTTTTGAGTTCTAAAAATATTTAAGACTGATAAATTCAAACAACTCACCCCAAACTTCTAAGTTTCTGAGCAAATGTACCCAAAATATTCTTCTCTTTTTATATGTAAATTCATTTGTGTATTTGCAACACAGAATTCTTGCCACATAAATTATTTTTTAATAATTTTGGCATGCAACCCAGAATATCTGAAAATCATCAATAATTGAAAATCAAACAATTCAATAAAATTGAAAAAGAAAGCTTAACAATTCCCTCACATAAGTTTTGCTTAAAAACAATTCGCTTATCCAGTATTTGTAAAATCAACTCTTGTGTTTAGCCATAAGTGAAAGGTCTTCTCTAATTGTTTCCTATGATTGGTCTGTCCTCATGGAAGGAATGAAGAAATTTCGAGGCTATGTACAGTCTCTTTGCATGCTATGCCATAGCTTTTGTTATAAAAAAATTGTAAATTAATAACAGCCACAAAAATTCCATTACCTTTTCAGTCATGTTTCCAAATAACTTCAGTTTATATAACAAACTCATTAATTCATCCTGATTATCTACCAAATTATCATGTTAAAATCTCAGGACTGTGATTTTGAGGGTCTCATCAGAGGAAAAGACTGTTCCCTTCAATTTCCCCAAGACTATGGCTTCTAATTACCAAACATTCTATTACATGAAGTCATATCTTACCTAATATAAGTAACTCTTAATTTTACTGTACTTTCTAATAGCTTATCATTGAAGAACTTCTAAGAAAAGTTCAAAGGGAAAGATTCTGAAAAGTCTAAGAATGTTTTTTATTATATTTTCCTATTTGATGTATTAATAAGCATTTGCAATATGTTTTTTTCTAATTTGATCTTATCCTAATTTATACTAATATAAAAATGTGGCACCATATTTTTATAAAATTTCCAGGAGAAGGGAATGCATTTTTTAATGAAAAAGATTCATTTTCCTGAGTTCCTCTTATTAATAACTTTAAAAAAAGAGCGAGTAAAGACATGAATGATTTTATGCAGGAAGAAAGGATGGATACCTGTCAAATGTTCAGTCAAGTAGCTCGAAATAGGCCCTTTATTTTAGCTCTTTCCTGTAAATCCCTTACTGATGATAATAAACTTCTCTGATGATGCCTACAAATTATATCAATCTTTCCATCCTCTCCCATTAATAACCCCAGTTCTGTTCTCTAGGTTCTCTAATTCCTTCTCTCTCAAACCTGTTCTCTGTCTTCTCCACCATTTATTTCTAACCTGATATTTGTTGATGTCTTCGCTTCAGGCACCTCTCTAAAATCACCGCTGACTATGTTCTCCAATCCCCAGCCCTCTTCTGATTCCTTGAGCCCCCTTACCACATACCTCCTCCAAAATCATTTTCAGAACTCTCTTCTCCTAGAAAAACTATCCTGAGCTCTGAATACATTCACAGTAATCTCTGTAACAGAGGATGCTTACAATACTCTGCTCTCATCAAGTGGATGGTCTTAATCTTAAATCCATATTGGATCCTGCATAATAGAGGCTATCAGTTATTTTAACAACCAGTCTCTGTAGTATAGCTGCCTTGTCACTTTAGTCAATCTCAAATTAACTGCTTCTCAGCACTATTCACAGTAGCCAACACATGGAAGCAACCTAAATGTCCATAGACAGAGGAATGGATAAAGAAGATGTGGTATTATATACAAAGGAATACCACTCAGCCATAAAAAAGAATGAAATAATGGCATTTGCAGCAACATGGATATAACTAGAGATTATCATACTCAGTGAAGTAAGTCAGAAAGAGAAAGACAAATACCATATGATCTCACTTATATGTGGAATCTAAAATACGACACAAATGAACTTATCTATGAAACAGAAACAGACTCACAGAGATACAGAACAGACTTGCAGTTGCTAAGGGAGGGTGTTGGGGGAGGGATGGACTGGGAGGTTGGGATTAGCAGATGCAAACTATTATATATAGAGAGAATGGATAAACAATAAGGTCCCACTGTATAGCACAGGGAAATATATTCAGTATCCTATGGTAAACCATATGGAAAAGAATATTAAAAAAAAAGAATGTATATATATGTGTAACAATCACTTTGCTGAAAAGTAGAAATTAACACAACATTGTAAATAAATTATAGTTCAATAATAAATAAATAAAATTAACTGCTTCTGTGTATATTCAGTTTTTCCTAATGTGTCCATGAGATTCCAAAACATCTGAATAAAAACGAAAATGTCTGATCTGCTGCCTGATGGTCTGAATAGTTCCCAAGATTTAAACCATGTTGGTCCATATAGTTGTGATCTTTCTCCTGAATCTGTACAGTTTCTGCAAGGCAGAAACTCCCGATTCTCCTTTGTCCTTGCATGCAATCATTACATTATAGCTCCTTGGCCTCCTAAACAAACCTGCTGATCTGTCCTCTTCTCACTGATGGACACTTGCAATGTGACTGAGCAGATTCTCAGCCTTTCTTACCTGAACAATTTAAGTCATCTTTTTGGTATTCCTATTTCTAGTTGCACCCAATTGCACCTATCTTCAGACTGACCTGTTAAAAATCTAATCAGGGCTTCCCTGGTGGCGCAGTGGTTGAGAGTCCGCCTGCCGATGCAGGGGACACGGGTTCATGCCCCGGTCCGGGAGGATCCCACATGCCACGGAGCGGCTGGGCCCGTGAGCCATGGCCGCTGAGCCCGCGCGTCCGGAGCCTGTGCTCCGCAACGGGAGAGGCCACAGGAGTGAGAAGCCCACATACAGAAAAAAAAAAAAAATCTAATCAAAACACACCGATGCTCAAGATGTCACCAATACTTTCCCACATCTGCCAAGAACTCAAGATTGTTCCTTCACAACAGAGCCCCTCTCCTCCTAGCCAGTCTCATCTCCCTCATCCCCTGCTATTTTGCATTTTAGGTTTTAGAAATACTTATTTAATCTCAACCTTCTTGCCAATATTGTCAACACTCTAGCCATCTTGTTCTTTTGCTAATCCACTTGGCAAATCATTATTCTTAAATCAATTATGCTCCTAGACCTAGTCTACTTAAAGCTGTTATTTTAAAAATATAATGGAACCCAGGGCCACTGCACTTGATTTAAGAACTTGTCCTGTACAAGGGCACCAGCTGAGAGTGGGGCTGAACTTTCCTACACTAAGCAGAGGGGGTACATTTTTCTAATTCACACATGGGCTGGGTAAGGCACTGTAAATTTGTGTCATCATAAACTTAAGGTCTATAGTCTCAGCTGGGCTGTGTACCACTCAGCTTTTTTGTGGGTCATTTGGGATTTTTTTTTTCTTTTCTTATATTTTGACCTCAGCTTCCTCTCCTGTTCTAAACAACAGCCTTCCACAAAGTTAGCACTCACTAACCCTTTTCCCAGAACCTCCCTCACTGTGTGCAACAGATAACTGAAATTCCTTTTCTCCAAGGAAAATTATGATTACTGGGAAAATTAAATTTTTTCTAGACCTATTCTTATCCCCTTTCCTTCATTCTAAAGAAAAATAATGTCTTTTCCCTTTTTAAGAGTAAATTTCCCTCTGTACTCTGAATCCCAGCAGCTCTTGCCTTCTCAGGGATCCCATTTCATTAACTATCCCCTGTATGCTATGTATTCATCCTTTTTCTTTTTTACTGGTTCTCTCATCCTAACATAAAGCAGAATACTTCCCATCATTAAAAAGATAATAATAACTATCATGTAGTAGACTGTAAAAATGTCCACATTTTTCTACTCTTTTCGTAAGAAAGGCAAAGTCCTTTTCCTCATTCACCCTTTAACCTCACCTAGCCATATGACTTGTTTTGACCAGTGGGATGTTAGCAAATGTGATACAAGACACAGTGGCTTGAAAAGCACTTGTGCATTGGGGCTTACTGGCTTGCTGAGTGCAGAGCATCACCACAATGTAAATGAGCCCAGGCTAGTCCACTGGAAGATGCCAGACCACATCTCAGCTAACCAACCACCAGACAGCTAACCAGCCAGCAGCTGACCCAGCAGCCAATTGCAGACCCGTAAGTGAACCACAGCAAAGATCAGCCAAGCCTGACCCAGAGCTGCAGAACCACGCAGCTGAACACAGCCAAATTGTTGACCTGCGGATTTTTGAGCTAAATAGATGGTTGCTGTTTGAAAACACAATTTTGGTACTGTTTGTTAAGCAACAAAATCTAACTGATAAAAACACATGCACACACATGCACCAAGATCTGTGGTGCCTGTAAATGCCCTAGTTACAGGTCTATGTAGATTTCTTCTCAGCCACACCTTTCCCTACCATCACTGTGTTGATTTACTTACTTATTCTGGCCAACACACCCTAAAATGACTTCTCAAACAGCCGCCCCCACACAGACTGCCTTAATCCCCTCCTCTTAAATGTAGATGGAGACTGTGACTTGATTCTAGCTAATAGAACCTGGCAACGGTGAAGGCATTTTGCAAATGTATTTAAGGTTCCTAATCAGGTGACTTTAACTTAATCAAATAAGAGATCCTCCTGAGTAGGCATGCCCTAATGCAATAGGGAAGAACAAATCTGACTCCATATTGGATGTGTTTCTTTTACTTTAACCTGTGTATCTATTGCTTTAGCTACAAGTTAAGAATGTTGCCTATAGCCTGAAATATGCAGGATAGCGCATTCTCAAGGCTCTAACCTTTAAAGGTGTAACACTCTTCCATTCATATAGAGATAAAAAGTTGCAGAACAGAGTAACATCTGTCTTGAAGGTTTATAGGAACATTGTGACCAGACCTATAGACCTATGTGGACAGCTGCAAAAACAAAGGATTCCAACACCAAGAAGTTTGCAACAACTAACTAAACCACCTCCCCTTTTTAGATAAACGAAGACTGAATTCCAACTCAGGGAAGCTGGTTCCTTGGGGCACTAGTCTGCCATCTTCTTGGTCTGCTAGCTTTCCAAATAAAGTCACTATTCCTGGCCCCAACAACTCATCTCTCAATTTATTAGCCTGACATGCGGTGAACAGTACGAGCTCAGACTTGGCAACACTAATAAAATGAGCCCTTTAAAAGAGGGTCAGAAAGCTGGAGATCAAGGTAGCAGCTTTAAGAAGCAAGCTGCCATGAATTCTACAGCCTCGAGGAAATGAATTCTGCCAATAACATGGGGGAACTTAGAGGCGGACCCTTCCCTTAGGAGAGTTTCCAGGTGAGATGAACTTGACATCTTGATTTCAAACTTGTGAGACCCAGCTCAGCTGTGCCCAGGCCTCTGATCTAAAAATCCCTGGAGAATATAAATAGGTGTTTTTTTTAAGCCACTAAATATATGATAATCTGTTATGCAGCAATAGAAAAGTAATATACTTCCCCTGACTTCTTAACAGATTTTACCCCCAGCTCTTCTGCAGAAACTGTTATCACCAATATCTACAATGGTTTATTTTTTCCTAAGCCCCTCAGGCACTTGAATCCCTTATCTCTTCTGATTTCTCTACAGAATCTGACTTGCAATCTCTTCCTCCTTTTCAAAACTGTTTTATCTGTGGCCTCTATAACATCTCTCTCTCCTAGTGTATTTCCTAGTATATTTGATGAGCCCTTATCATACTCCTTCTCTTTTCCACCCTCTTCTTGTGTGTCAGTACTTCCCTGGCTGTTCTCACTGTCTGGAATGCCTGGGCCCTGTTCGTCAGCCAAGAACACTTTTACTCATCTTTCACATTTCAGCTCAGACAATGTGAACCCTTCCTGGTGATCCAGGATGATCTAGGTGTCCTCCCTCTAGACGTCCCACTGTTCCTTGAACCTGTCACCTTTCATTGGCATCATTTTCAGGTGCAATTGTTTTCCAAGCTCCTTGAAGGCAGGTACTAAGTTCTTTTAAAGTTTACTCTCCTAGTGTCTAATGTCTGGCATGTTACCTTCATGCAGGAATGAGGGAATAAAGTGTCAAGTGGGTGTAGGAACAGAAAGCCAGAGAGGAGGGTGTGGTGTCACATCCTGACACCTCCCTCCACAGTGGCATCATCACCTCCCTCCACAGTTGGCCCCTCTTATTCTGCTCCAGACTCTGGGCATGAGGGTGGAGAGACTGATGGCTCTTAGATCCACAGGTCTGTCTTTTCCTCATCAGCAAGACAAATATTTGAGTTCTGATACCAAAAGTCGGGAGTCCCTCCTTTTAAAAGTCTTCCTCACCCTTCTGCTGAAATTGTCAAAGCAACTTGATTTTCCATAAATGCACTTCCTCTGCCCCTCGGGCTATTGGTACAATTGATCTCAACCAGAAGAAGCAACCAACGACCAGCGAGGCATCACAGGGATTCTGCCAGCATCAGAGCAGAGCCAGGGTCCCCCACTGAGTCAGAGGAACTCTCCTTGGTGTGTCCAGTGTCACTCACCATGGACGGTGACAACGTAGGTTAAGTGAGTGGAATAGGATGGAATCATATACTCACCCTAAACAAGAAAGGAAATGGGGAGTTGGCAATGGGAAGAGCGCTAGAGAAAGGTTTTTAAAGCAATAAAATCAGTTGGTCAGGGGTATGTATATCAATTAAAAGAATGAGGGCCTCTACATTTTTTTTTTTTTTTTTTTGCCATACACTGGCCTCTCACTGCTGTGGCCTCTCCCGCTGCGGAGCAACAGGCTCCGGACGCGCAGGCTCAGCGGCCACGGCCCACGGGCCCAGCCGCTCCGCGGCACGTGGGATCCTCCCGGACCAGGGCACGAACCCATGTCCCCTGCACCGGCAGGCGGACTCCCAACCACTGCGCCACCAGGGAAGCCCCCTCTACATTTTTAATCATCTCAACTGCCTCAAGGCAATTATACGATCAAGTGGGCCCAGCCAGAATCTGCGATACTACTTGGATGACCTCCCACCTGCTGTGCAAGGCAGACTCCTGTTTTGTTTTCTTTGCTGCTGGGCCCCATGTAGCTCTGCTCTGCCTACAGTTAGGAAGTCATCCTGCTGATGGGCATGTACAAATGACTTCCTTGCATTTTAATAGAAACATGCCATTTTTCAGGAACCTGTGTCTCCAAGCTAGTCTTCTCAGCAGTTAGAGTAGCAGAAGACTAGCAGTTAGCAGAACTAACATGGAAGTTTAACCTCCCAGCTTTTTTCAAAGTCTTAAACCTCTAAATCCCTAGGCCCAAAGCTATGGACAATGTGTTTTAACAGGCAACATACAAAACAACAGCCAAGCTATGAGGCTGGAGTCCTAGGCTGTCTTCCCTCCTCTAATATAATTTTTCTCTGCTGTAAATTAAGAGAGTTACGTAATGATGTCTATTCCCTATTTATATGGCAGTGTCATGGGAAAAGGAGGATCATTCATTCATTCATTCATCAGATACTCTCTTAGTACCTATAGTGTCTCAGGCATTGGAGTTAGGTGATGCAGACAGAAGGCGAGAAGATTTTTTGTCATCACAGGGCTCACAAATCTACTGGTGTAAGAGAGACATATAAAAGCTACTCTGATACAATGTGCTGGTATGAATAGGGTATTTCACTATAGAACAAAGGCCCACGACTATAAAAAAGGTTTCTATGTCTGATGCCCTGTCCAAATAATTTGTTGCAATCTCTTTTCCATGGATCCCTAAAATCTAGGTTCTTAATTAATATGTGTGCCAATGTCCAAATTTCCCAGAATTTTTTGTAAGAGCCTCCTCTATTTGGCCACCACTAGTTCTACTGATCTTATTTTTTGTGTCCTTTCTTCCGTTCTGACATCCAAGCTATGTTTGAACGAATATATAAAATGTTTCCCTCCTCCCATGTTCCTTACCCTGTGCCCCCAAACATGCTGCCATTTCCAACTTTTTAAATACACTGAATCATTCCTGAGAACACTTATGGGCCAGGAACTGTTCTAGGCCATATATTTAATCTCATTTAATCTTCCCAAGGAAGGTTGATAGCATCACCCCATTCTACAAATGAGGACACTAAAGTTTACGACCTCAAGTAACTGCCCAGAGGAGTGTGAACATAAGTTGCCAGTCTCATTTTTGCTTTTTCATACCATCTCTCTACTGTGTGATCTCCCTTTCACTACTTATCCATTCCTCAACTTGATTTCTGCCCCATCACCCCACTCACATTGTTCCCATCAAGGTCACCAAATGACCTCCTAAGTCCTATATTTAATGGACTTTGAAGGCCCTACTTTATTTGGCTTTGTTTTGTATTTTATTTTGACTTGTATTAAATTTATAATATTTTCTATTGTGTTATATATTATATTATTTTCATAAATCATATTATAGAATAATATTTTAGTAGAAGGTGCCAGGCTGCTCTTCTGGAGCAGAGCTGGTCACATGCTGGACAATCCCATCCCCTCTCCCAGAGGAGGAGCCCAGAGGAGGTGTGTGTCCAAGCAGGTAATGGGACCAGACTCTGGGCTCTAACCTGGGAGAGCAGAAGGGCTCCCATATCCCAAATTGAGACAGCGGCCAGGTCAGACCCCGCATCCCTAGCCCCATCCCTACACATCTGGTTCTAATAATAATCATGCAGGAGAGGGTCCCCTCCCTTCCTTGCAGAGGACACACCTCCCTGCAGGGACCCCTAGTGCTTCACCTCCAACTCTATCAGCAAAAGGCCTTTTGATCCTTCCCTTCCCTTTGATCTTGGCCTCTTGATCTCCTAGCTTCTAATCTTCTCTAAATCAAGCAGCAGCATATATTAACCTGGCTGTCCCACTTGGCAGAATTACTTGCTGCAGGACAGTAAGAAAATCTGTCATCAAGGCAGCTAGAAAATATGAAAGTACAATATTGGAGAGGAAAGCTGCATTCTCCAGGAGGTCTCCCGGCGTAAAACAGGGAGAACCATATGATTCCTATGTGATAATTCCATGTTCATTCTCAAAACATGTCATGCCACCCGAACGTTCTTTCACGGTTGGTATTTTGTATCCCAGAATGGATATGATTGATAACAGATTCATTTGAGTTTTAGAAAGAAAACATTACTGAGCTACGTTTAAATTATTGATTAATTAATTAATGTTTATATAGTTTATGTATTTGGCCTCATTTATAAACTACCTTTTATTCGAAAGTCTCTTTAGCTTTCCCTGCATGAAACCCCTCTCTCCAACTTCTTTGGTCCCCTCTCAGCCTCCTTCTTTGGCTTCTCATCTTTCACTGACCCTTTATACTTGACTGCGTCCTACGTTGTATCTTGTATCTTCCTGTTTTGCATTATTTCCACGAGTAAACAGCTCCATTCTCATAGCTTCAGCTCATATGGGAAATACTTCCAGTCTCCCATCTCCCTCTTATGTCCAGATTTATATTTCCAGCTTCTTTCTTGATAGCATTGCATTCTGCCACCAGGCATCTCAAACTCAACATTAGATATGTCATCTCTTCTTATCCCTTCCCAAGACCTGTTATTCTTTCCTCAGTTAATGCCAACATTCATTCAATTTCCTTGGTTATAAATTTCATTCATCACTGATTTTTTTTTTCCGTATGTGGTCAATGAACAAATCCAGTTCATTCTACCCCCACAAAGTCCCTCTTTTTATTCCCACAGACACTGTCTTAGCTCCAGGCTTTATTGTAGGTCTTTCAGACAAATCATTCTGTTTTTATACGTGTATATTCACCTCTCTTTTAAGTCTAATACTATCCCTAGGAAAGTCAATTCTTAGCCATCTACACCAACATTCAAGACATTAACATTCAAAAACATTACTCTTTTCTTTCTGAATTTTATTTGAAAGGCTTTTGATTCAACTGCTTATATTATACAGTCTTTTTAATTTTGACTTACACTTTAAAATTTTAAATTCTTTAATGATTTTTAACATAATGTACTTTTGCTTAAACATGCCACCTCAGCAAAAGTATTTGGAACACAAAATACACTCAACCCAATATTTATACTGACTTTGTTCAAGATAATATAGTAACCACTATAGAGAAAAAAGTGTTTAATAAAAATGGGCTTAACGTGGACCTTACCTCTAAAAACTTCACAGTCTGTTAGGTGAGATAAGGCATGAACCTAAATAGTTATAATGCATGCTGGAATAGGATAATTGTTATAGAAGATGTACAGAAAAAGCTACCAGAATTATATTGAGAGAGAGTTTGCTTTCACTGAAGGAACCAAAGCAGGCTTCATGAAGGAGTCAATATCTGAGCAAGGACTTCAAAGATGTGAATTTTTAAATATTTATGCTTTTCATACACCTTACTGAACCTCATGTATATGCAAGACACTCTACTAAGTGCTAGAGGTACAGAAATGTACAAGGGACAGGCCTTGACTTCAAATAGTTCTCAGTCTAGTGAGGAAGAAAGATAAAATCCACCATTATAATCAGGTGAAAAGGAGTTATATTGGAGATTTTCTAAAACGACTACAAACTACAAGGAAAATGACAAAGATATAGGAGAGAAACTAACTCATCTTCAAAGGGAATGTCTCTAGGAAAAGGTACTGCTTGGGCTGAGCTTAGAGCATCAAATAGCTGTGGCCACATGTAGATGGGCTGAGAAGAGAGAAGAATCACACACAGAGGAATCAAGGACCAGGGATGCAAAGGTATGACGTGTATACTTCGATGACAGTTCAGGAGAGCTGAAGAATAGAAGTACCAATGTGGATAGAAAACGACATCTAGGCTAGGTTATAGAAAGGATAAAGGTCAGACTAGGAGCTAAGTAAATTTTTTTAGGAATAGCTTCATAAATTATTCCTGACTAACTGATAGTGATAATATATAGACAATTCTGTACATGGATTCATTTTTACCAGAAATAATTAACTACATTTCTGATTGAAAAGCTGATGTTGTTGGCATCAGGTAATCCAATTATGGGATAATCTTTGGGCTTTTTACACTAAGCTTCGACTACTGACTGTACTAACTTCTCAGAGTGACTTCTTTAATGCTCTGGCCATTTCTGATTAGCTTACATTTAACAGTCATCTCATTTTCACTTTTCTTTTTTTTTAATGTTTATTTCATGATGACCTACTATTCATCACTCAAATGGATTACTATAGGAAATGGAATCCGGAACAATGGTTATTCCCAAACATTTCAGGACCCAGTTTTCCTCCATTTACAGTAATCATAATGCTCATCCACCACTAATGAATTAGGCTGAGCTTTGCCTTTTCATTTGGAGCTTTGATACCATGAGCTATAACCTACTTCTAACTAACTGATTTTGGCAAAAAGATCCCAAATGTGTGTTTTGTCTCTGGCTTGCCCTCTATATATTTGGTCACATGAAAACAAAATAAATGACCAACTCAGCAGAAGAAATCTATCAGTTGGGGAAAAGAGTAAATTGAAAATCCAAACATTGCTTCATTAAGAATACTTTTCTTTATTTATATTTGGTATCACCATGTCTTCAAAGGCCATGTTAAACTACACTCCACACACTATGGAAACTTCCACATTGCCAACTTGCTTATTTCATCATCTTTCCTAAGGCAAGAAAGAAATGTTTAAGCCTACCACCACTTACTGAGAATATGTTTAATTATATGATTAGAATATTCCCAATAACTAGCTAAGAATAAATTTCAAGAAGAAATAAATGTTTTAATCCAATAGACCTGGGTGGTGCTACCCCAGTGAGAGTCTTCTATCACCAAAAGACAGCATGAGGATACTGGATGCTTGAGAGTGACATAAATACATCATCAGGAAGTCCAGTGAAGGCTGCATAAATAAAGATAAGGTGGCACCAAAGATAAGATGCCTAAGCTACAGTTTTGCATAGGTCCTAGTAGTACCAAAAGGCCAACTCAACAATAAAAATGTTCTCCCAACTACTTTGGTATGCTTGCAAGTGCCTGGTCTAGCAGTTTCTAAATAGAACATCTTGGTACTGACTCATCCTCATTGTCACAGGGAGCTCTGCACCCATTATTTACTCCCAAAGCCAAGCCAGTCTCTGCATTCCTAACATTCTACGCCTTGTCAAAGTCATCTGATAGCTTCATGACAACAAATAGCCAGTCATCCTATTTTTTTCCCTTCAAAATCCCACCCTCTTCACCCCCTTTCTTTCCTGCCGTCACAGCTATGAGTCTTCTCCTACAGTATCAAACCCTTGACACCTTAAAGGAACCATTCAATCTTGCTGCTAAGCTTTGGGGTGGGATCTTCTCCCCAATTCTCTGAGGCCAGCCCTGCTTCTGGTGGTTTCCAGGAATACAGTCAATATTTCCCTGAAGTCACACAGGAGGAAATGATTTTCCTTACACACTCTTAATTCCTAGTGTATCCTTTTACTACTCTTTTACTAGTTTAAAAGTAAAGTGTCTGCATCCAGTTGATGTCTTTTTGCTGGATCTTTCTCATCTCTGAAATGTGCTTCTTCATGCACCCAGCCCACCAAGAACTCTCTCCTAAGAAATTCCCTGTACTGACCTTCTCCAAGAATTTTCAGAAGGAAGGGTTAATATTCCCCCAAATCCACTCCAGCTAAGTGTTTTACATATTCTCTTCAGCCAGTTCACAGCATAATTGTATATAATCCTTTTCATCTTATGAAATTTATTTCTTTTGAATTTATTATCTATATTTACACTGTGATGGTTTATGATCTTGCGATTTTCGTTTTTTAATATCTCTTTCCTTGAGAGTTTTGTACACCTTGCTGCCTTGAATAAATAGAAAGGTCTTTGCAGACAAAGGGTATGAAACATTTTTTTTTTTTTAATGACAAGGAGAAAAACCTACCGGCCCATGTTTTTGCTGAGGAGCCATCCCATGAGGCATTTCAGGATGTGACAGAACCTGGAGGTCTGCCCCCCGAGTTTTGGGGCGTACCACTTCAGAGACCAGACTGGAGGAGATTGCTAGAGACGTGGGCCGAGCAGCTGTGGTGCCCATCCCTCCTGGGGGGCCTTGTTCACCTTGTCTGCTTGGAGCTTCATCTTCCCCCTCAGAGTCCACAATAAAGACATATTCAGCTTTGAAGAGGTCACTTTGCTGCATTCCTTGAGGTTCGTTTGCTTTAAATCCCCTTCCTTGGGAAGCCTTGTCCTTGACCTCTAAAGGATAAGTCAATGTTCCTCGGTCTCTCTCCCGTTGGCTCCCAACATTCAAGGTCAAGTACTCATTGGAATCAGACTGCAATAAATGTAGAGACATAAAAGCGTTGATGTTGCTTTGGTAAATTTTTTTTGCATGTACTCTTTCTTAAAACCTTAATCTGCTTATAACCCCCAAGGACAAAAGTTTTTACAAATATATCTAAAAATCAGGTTGGCATAGGAGAGATTTGGGTTGAAGCTAATGGTTTACTTTTACTAACCCACTTGTTTGTCCTGGTCCAAGCCCAAACAATTTAGGGCTCAGGATCAAAGTCAGCAAAACCTGTTTTCAAATAAATCCTGGTATGACTTTTTAAAAAGAGAGGAAGAGAGCAATGTTTTCCATAAAGACATTCACAAAACAAATGGGGATGTGTCATGGGTTTAGTTAATGGTCAAGCAAAACTTATGGCTGTGTAGATACCATTGCCATCTGTATCCTTATCTTCGGAGGCTTCAGAGATATGCAACCAAGATTGATTCATACATCTATAGTCCCACACTAATAGCACCTAATCACAAAGGATCCCATGAATATATTATGTGTACTTGAGTACTGTTAGGGAGAAATTTCCCAGAAGTGGTTTATGTGGCATTCAGAATTTCTCTGAAATAATTTGGTCCCAACAGTCTTTGAAATAAGATGACATTGTAAGTCCCAGGTTATATATTACTTCTTGCTAGATAAGATGTTTTCATATAGACAACGAGAATCAGATAATTTTATCTCCTACAAGTTGGCTCAAAAATACCACAAAGTTCCCCCAGTCACATTTTATTTATAACAAGATAGTATTAAAATACATTTTAAAGAGAAAAATTTTTTACCCAAAATGTCACTACTTAACACAAGTCATTTTTAGGTTTTTGTCTGTTTTAATTTCTTTTTCAGTCTTGGTGTCTCTTTAGATATGTACAATCAGGGTATAAATACAACTTTATAATCTATTGTATCACTTAATATTGTAAGATTAACATGTTCCATGAAATTACATAACCATTATAATTATAACTTTGTCAAGGTGATGTATTATCATATGCTTAGCTTTTCTCTAATTGTTAGATATTAGGCTCCTTTTATTTTTCTCTAATTATTTTCCTATATAACACTTTTTTTTCCTCTGTACTATTTCCCTGGGATGCATTTCCAAGAGTTTAAACATTAAAGGGTTATACACAGTTGTATGACTGTGGATAAGGGTTTTCCACCAAAATTGTACAAATTCACAAAACTAGCAGCAAAGTGTGAGCCTGCCAACATATCCACAATTGCCCCAAATTCAGATATTACACTTTTTTAATGTTGCTAATCTGTTACACGTAAAATAACACCTTGCTGTTTTATCTAGTATTCTTTAAAGATAAATTTAAACTTTGTAAATATTTTGTTTTTATTATTTTAAGATACATTTGGGAGGGGAGGTGTCAGGAGGCCGAATATATCACGTGAACAGCAAACAAAAAGATATCAAATCAAAAGGGTTGAGAATAATGTATTGGAGAGAACCTGAAATTTGATAACACTGAAGTTCCTATTACATAGTTATATTTTTAGCCAATCTTAGATTTCCCAGTTATCTCACTTTAAGCAGAGAAAATAAACAACCATACAAATTTGCAAGTCATTATGATGGATAATTTAATGTTAACTGCTTGATATAAAAAATAGTAAAAAATAATCCTACCCTATTTACAGTTTCTGGAGTCTTATCACTTGGTTCCTCAGGAATTTTAACAATGAATTTAGAGGTGTCACCCAACTGGGACTGGGTTGGTAGTCTTCTGACAGTGGGGACAAATGTGAAGATCAGAGGTTTGGCTTCAGAATCACCAGAAGAGACCTATGAGACACGTAATAAATTAGACTTTCAGTCTTATCAAAGGTTTATTTTGACTTTACTCTCTACATATTATATTTATCTCATTTATTTTGATAAATTGCCTATTGTCCTATGATCATGTGTATGGTTGGCAAAGAGAACATCTATTAAAATATTCATAGTTTATCTGACCCTTTTTTTGTGAAAATATTTATCGGAGAAAGAAATACAACCCAAGGAAGATCCTACTGTAGGACATGGCAACAGAAGAGCAGCTTGGCAAGTTGAGCTGCTGGAATGTTGCAAGTTAACATGGATAAAAGTTAATTTCAAAACAGACCAGATGCTGTGTTTGTGATGACCCCACAGAGGTCAAGGACTTTTATCCATTTAACTCTGGGTTAGCAGGTTCAGTGTGACTCATAATCACCAAGCATGTGTGAAACTTCTGACATATATCATGAATGAGAATGCTAAAATGTGAATTGAAAATTGAAAGTTTACTTTTGTTGCTGCCAGGATACCAATGCCTCTTCTCGAGGATATACCTTCTCTTTCATTCATTCTTTATTCATTCAAAAACCATTTTGTTAAACATTTGCTGTGTGACAGGTACTCAGGAGCTAGAGATATAACAGCAAATAAGAAACAGCCAATAGACCAGTCACAAGTCGGAAAAGCATACGCACAGAATAGGAAGGGAAAAGCGATAAGGGATGCCTACCCAGTCTGGGAAGCTCCATAAAACGCAGCACCTGGAATTTAAGTCCTAGTAAAGAGAAAGATAAGGGTCTTCCAGGCTGAAGAAACCAGCTGAGTGAAGGCATGGAAAACAGCACTGGGTGAGAATCAAGCTTGAGTCCTGTCCTTTTGACACTGAGAACCATGTGCTGTAGATTGGGAATGAGATCGTCTCATTAGCATGTCAGATAGGTAATGCTGGTTTTATAAGACCCAAGGCTAGTGATCAGGACAGAAAGCCAAGAGTAATAGACGGAGGACTAAATGGAAAGGCAGAAAGAGAAGATGGTGCTGGAGATTTCTCTTTTGAGACGTTTGGGTGAGAAGGAGGAAGAGAGATGGAGAGTACTTAGAAGGGAAAGTCCAGTCAAAGAGGTGCCCTTGTTAGTCTGTAACAGGATAGACGTGAAGACGTCTGTAGACTCGGGGAAGGAACCAGTAGGAAGGAAAATGGAGCAAAGTCCTGGAGGAAGCAGGCAGCGAAAGCTCAAGCAACAACAGAAAGAACATGGCCTCTTCTGAGAATGGAGAAAATTAACGGAGATACAGAAAAGCTCTGACTGTGAGGCAGTGAGAGAAGCTGGAAGATGAGGGGACTCATTTGGTACGTAATCCATGTTCATGATGGGATCAGCCCCATCTAGTCAGAGGGAAACTGCCACACTGCCACCTCCATGCCTCTGTCACAAGAAATGCAATAGCCCCGGCAGGAACCCCCAGGCTCCTCTCCCTTCAGGTCGTGCCACCCTTGTGTGTCATATCTCAACATGCCCTTTAAACCTGATCACATCAGCTGCATGAGAAACCCAGCCATCCCTGTGTCTCTGTGTGCAATGCACACCCCTAGTTTTGTTCCCTTCTTGTACCTGTAACCGAGAAGGACCCTATGAGGCCTTCCCAGAATAGATCCCCACCCATGTCCTTCACCTGCTTTTTGCCTGTAGAAAAACTTTAGTGAAAGAATAAATTTAATCAGGGAAGTGAGAAAAGGCAGAAAGAAAGGAAAACAGTCAAGCAAGACAAAATAATAATACTTTAGCCATTAAACAAAGTCAAGGGCATTTAGTTCTTCCTCAAGGACTATGGATAATATCCTGAGCCATGTCCTTTGAGCTGTTTTGCAGCTACTGAAACCCTCACCTGGTGGAGGAAGTTAACTGTTTGCTGCCCATAAGCACATAGACCCCATACCGGTTGGAACCAGAAGGCTGATGATGCTGACTCCCAGTTACCTCACCACCAACCAATCAGAAGAATGTCCATGAGCTGACCACACCCTGTTCCTTGAACACTACCCTCTCCAGGGCGGGACACACAGTTTTGCAGGCATTAGCCAACTGTGGCCCCCTTTGCCTGGCAAAGCAATAAAAGCTAGTCTTTTCTACTTCACCCAAAACTCTGTCTCTGAGTTTCTATTCAGTACTGGTGAACAGAGACTGAGTTTCAGCAACATACCATGATCCAACTCTTGGAAACTTTTCACCATACACTTTCTGGAATTCAGGCAGTTGTCACACATCCCTCCACATCCTTAACCTCTTCTCTACATGTTCTGACTCTAACTAAACATGGTTCCTGCTGAAGGACTCTGCTTCTCAAGAAGCTCTCTGTTTCCTCTCACGCTGGGTGACCCACCAGAAGTAGGCTAGGTATCCTCTGTGCACTCTTTTCTGCTTCCAGATCATTCTTCTTCCCTCTTACCTACAAACTTCCAGGTTTGAAGCTCCTGCCATCCACAAGTCTACACCATTCACTACCTCTTCTTGTTACAGCCATCTGCCCACCCCCAAGTCAAACCCTTCTTTCTTTGAAGATTTACTTCTGGGGTTAATTCCACTCCTTCTAACACCGCACTTTTTATAATACCCAATATGCTATCCCATGGGTAATTTTTCTAATAGCGTATTTCACTACCTCTACTCTTCCTTGCCCGTCACATCCTTAGCAACAACCAGTAGCCACAACACCACCATAATTTCAGGGTTTTTTCCTTCTCGGATCAACACTTCTTTTCTTTCCACACCATCTCTTCAATTCTGGACTCCAACATTTCTGGGAAACCACCAAAATGAAAGTCTACTGATCCTTCCAACATTAAGTTTTCCCAGACTTCTTTTTTTTTGGCCAGACTTAATGACCGAGTTGACCACAACTCCTCCTGTGCATGCCCTTCAAATACCTTACCTTCTCTCACATCACCATCCACTTCGGGTAAATCATAGTGATCACTCAGTCTACCACATACCTACTCTCCTCCTGCACCATAAGGGTAAATGTGGTCACAGAAAAAAATCACACAACCCTGCTTGCTGGTTTCACTTCAAATTTATGACCCTGAGCCTCAATCTGGCACTTTAATTCTTTGTAATCATACTATACAGTTCCAGAGCCCATTTACTCTCCCACTCGCTAGAAAACTCACACCTTCTCCTCTTTCTTCAAACCCCTACATCTTCTTCCTCATTCTCACTCTGAGCTGACAACTTTGTTTCCCACTTCACTGAGACAGTTGAAGCAATCCGAAGAGAACTTCCAAAACCCTCATCACCACATCTAGTCACCCACCTACATCTTTGTCCTTTTACATAGCCATCAGTCCTGCTACTACACTCCTACTTAAACCAAACCTCACTTGAATACGTTGCCTTCTACTTACTTTCATTTACTCAACAAGATCTTATTAAATGCCTACCAGATGCTAGGCTCTATTCTAGGGGTTGACGACACACAGTGAACAAAAACCTGTACCCATTCTGGTGGGAGGGAGACAGGAAACCAAATAAATATGCAATAAAATAGGATTTTCAATTGTGATAAGTGCTGTGAAGACTAGTATAATAACCCATAGGAGAGAAAATGACAGGTAAAACTTGGGTTGGCTGGAATCTAAAGGAAAAACTTAGAATTTGCTGAAAAATTAGAGGTGCGATATAAGAGGCAGACAAGAGTCAACACAAGTACAAAATTTTTGACCTGAATAACTGAAAGAAATAAGATATTCTGGGGCTTCCCTGGTGGCGCAGTGGTTGAGAGTCCGCCTGCCGATGCAGGGGACGCGGGTTCGTGCCCCGGTCCGGGAAGGATCCCACATGCCCCAGAGCGTCTGGGCCCGTGAGCTGTGGCCGCTTAGCCTGCGCGTCCAGAGCCTGTGCTCCGCAACGGGAGAGGCCACAACAGTGAGAGGCCCGCGTACCGCAAAAAATAAAAAAAAAATAAAAAAAAAAAAAGAAATAAGATATTCTTCACTGAAACAGGGAAAACAAGAGGTGAAGCTGGTTTGAAAATAAAGATCAAATATGATATGACAAATATATATCCAAGTGGAAATGTGGGGATGGGAGAAAAGTTCAGGGGAAAGTCTGTCCTGGAGATAAAATTATTACAGTTGTTGACCTCTACATGGTATTGAAAACCATGAGACCAGATGAGATCATCAGGGGAGTCAGCACAAATAAGAAAAGAAGAGGTCCAATGTTGAACCATCCAGCTCTACCATTAAGTGGTCCAGTAGCTGAGGAAGAAGTAGCAAAGGTGACACAGGATTTTAAGAGAAATGGAAAATCCTGGAACACCATTGATGTAGGATGATGCAGTGAGAAAGAAGCCTGACTATAAATAAGTAAAAGAATTGACAGACTATTGTGAGGGCCCAGCCTAAATGTAAATCTGTGAATTTGTAGTAAAAGCAATTTGCTTGGCTTTTTGATAATGTCTCCAGGAATGCTCAACTGCCTATCATAGGAGCAGAGAAAGTGAATTGCAGCGTTTATAGAACTGATGTTCAGAGGTGGCTCTGGCAGAAGAATGTTGTGAGTGTCAGGAAACTGAGGGTACTGTTGGGAGAAGAGCAAAGGGTCAACCATGAAGTTCAACGTGGACAGGGAAGAAGAGGAACTTCAGACTAAGGGACTAGTGGTCTCTTTGGTTCAGGAATCAGATTTGAAAGCATGGTGGGTGTTGGGGAGAATGGCCCAGGGTCACAGTATGGGTTATGAGAGCTTAGGATTTAGTAGGGTGGTAAGACTAGATGATTATAAGGTCTAGGCTTATAACAGAGTAAGGTTAGGGTTAGGGTTTCTAGAAACAATGTCTATTCCTTAGGGCATAAAAAATACACAGAGAAACCCTTCTGAGCCAACTTTCATTTTTCAATATTATTTTCTGCCTTTAAAAATAATTGTCTATTCCCCCATGGCATTCAGGTCGCAATTCCCAGGCTTATCATCCAAAAATAATAAATCAATGCTTTCCTTTGTAGGAAGGGACATTAGATCCCTCATGAGATTCAGGGAACCCACTAGTCTTATCAGTGATACACAATACAACACACTTTCTAGATGGATTATTTTCTAGGAAGTCTTCTTTACATGACTAATCTCATCAATATCTTGATGGGTGGAGAGGGGTTTTAACAAGGAAATCACTGAGGGTAGTTCAGATAATTTATCATAGAATTTCATTTGAGTAGGAAATAAAGATAGTCTTTTAGGAGTCAAAGAAGAGGTGAAAGTGTGACTTTGTCCTCAGGTGCTATAGGCCTGCCCTCATCTCCCCACATGATGACTACAGGTCTATCTTATGTTCTATCCAAATGAAATTTAAATACTGAGGTATGCACTTCAGTATAAGTGCCCTGTGGTTACAAAATACATATAACCATTATTAACAGTAAGTGGCTTTGCCTTCTAAAGCATATACAGTGACCAAGATTTATTTCTCCAAAAATTTACTTCTTTACTTTAGCTTGCTACTAAAGTCTCTAAAATACAAATAGATCGTCACTACCGATACATTGTGAACTATTGACTTTTTAAAGGTTAATAGTTACAATTTTAGTGAATAAAATTGAAACAAAGTATGAATAAAAATGGATGCTTCAATGAATGAGGTGTGCTTTTAGAACATATCCTCAAAGGAATTTCTAAACATAACCAAATGTTGACAATGAAAGCAACTGAAAATAAGTAAAACTGTTTCCTTCTTTTTTATTGTTATATTTTCTTACAGGAACATCCATAGCCTCCATAAAATTTCTTCACCAGGTAAGGAGAACAGTTTGTTTTTAATTTTAGTTGAGCCAACATATAATGTCATCAAGAATAACATTAAAAATGGAAAATCCAACAGTACTAAAGACTTTTCATCTTCCTAGTTTACTGTCAGAGAACAAGATCAGGGATAAATTCCTATCCTCAGATTAACCACAAAAAGGGCAATGGTTTGGTATTCACTTTTAAGCTGAGAGTACATTGTTAGCATGAGGCTCTTTTTATCACTTTTACCTAGCATCGTCTTATCCTAACAAGGATGTACAGAATTTTTTGCACAAAATTTAGTTGGAAAAGGATTTGAAATTATACTAGCTACTCTATACAACATTTAGATGAAGAGCCCCGTGTTAGCCGGTGGACTGCTGAATCCCTTATTCAGGAAAGAAAAAGAAAAATTTTGCTGTTTACTGCATACCGTAGCCCAGTTCCAATGGAGCCCAGAAATGAATTGCTATGGTGATGAAAAATCATTTTCCACACAAAGCAGAACCAGATGCATGTTAATATCATTGCATTGGTTAAATGCCAGTTAACACTTTCCATTGTCAGTGTTGTTTAAAAACGCATTTTAGTTCCTATCCTTGAGAAACTAGTTTAATAATAAAAATTAGAGCTGAAAGGATGAAAATATTTTCCTAAGTATAGTTTCAAGTGCTCGAAACTCTGAGACTGTCACCTTCTCACTGGCCACTCGACTAATAATTTAAGAAACTGTTTTCCCCCCGTGCCATGCAGGCTCACTGCTTCTTTGCTCAGTTTCAGGCTCCAGTGCCTTCCTTTCTTCTATTTCCCTATAAGTTCTCTTCCTTCTGACGTTGACACCCACACTCACAGATGGCCACTAGCTTCTTGTTGAGAAGAGACATGACAGGGTGTCTCTCAGCATTTACACTGCGCCAAGGACTGTCCTGAGCATCTTCTTTGGTTGCCAGTAAGCAGTTTTGCCTTTATCTGCTCATCCTTTCCACTAACTGCCTATAACATTTCATTTTGACATAGTCAAATTTATCTACACCCGGCCATCTCTCCCTCAAACCCTCTTGCAGTAAACACCAGAGTGCATAGCCTTTCAAAGTTCTCAAAAGCATGAAGGAAAGACTTCCTTTTACCTGGGGTGTGGTCTGAATGCTCCCTGCTAAGATGCACGAGATCATTTGGAAGTAATTGCTCCCGCAGTCCCTCGGAAGCCCCCGGCTTTCTGGAAGCATTGATTCATCCCATAAGGGCGTGAGCAAACCAATGAGTGAGGTGGGAAGGGAGCCACTCCCTGAAACAACACACACACTCGCAGGGAAAAAAAGAATTCTAAAAAAGAGGTAACGAGGAATCCTCCCTGAACGAAAGGGTTTTGTCAGCTCCAAAGAGTAGATTTATGTTCAGACAATTTTTAGATTTGGAACTTCAGGAGAGGTCAGATTGACTGCTGAAATGGAGCCAGTAGAAGTAAAAGAAGAATTACCACCTATATGTGTTTCCCCTCTTTTCTTTTTATGCATGTAGTCCAATTAAACATTCTGCAAAAAGAACAGAGAATCCAGATTGTACAGCAACAAGAAGCTGATCGAAGGACCTGCACAGCTGACAATCCCAGCAATCAGTTGGTCACACTCACTGGGAACATTTAGAGGTACAAATACATGCAAACACTGGGTCTAAATAAAGAATGAGAAAATACACAGTCATCCCTTCAAAAATCAATAGCTTTAATTAGTGGTCCTTGGCATGTACCTAGCGAGCAATGGTACAGGAGTGTCTCTAGTGACTGAAGTTTTGCTATTAACTAAATTTGCTCTAAAATAGAGCTTGGAATCAAATATTTGTCAAAACTAAATTCCATTCCAATGTTCCTGGAAGACAGTGAGTTTCCTGACTATAGACAAACGTCAAAGCTTTACATGTGAAATTGATTGGAGTCTTCAGCTTTCACACTTCCATTTTCTAAGTGTTGAATTTTCTCCAAATCTGTAATATCTATATTTGTGTTTTGGTGATGAAAGACGTTGTGTCACAAGGGCTGGTTATAGACCAAAGGCTCTGGGAAGGAATGAAGGTTTTATTTTAGGGACCTAGATTATACCTCTTAACATTTTCACCATTATCAGAAGCCTGAATTCTTGGAAACATTACAAGTGAACCAATTGTCAAAAGTGATACTGTTAGCACACTGGGAAAAACTATTCCAAATAACCCAGTACTTTTTGACCTAGTAAATGATCTAAATTTTTTAATGTGAGTGCTGTGTTACATCAGAGACCAAATTATGTGCCTTCTTCTATGCTATGTATATTTATGGATATTCAAGAGAATATAATACCCTCCTGCCCTTAAAGAGCTTACAGTCCAATTGGGAATATAAAACAGGTGTACAAGTACAGAGATGCAAAGCAAAAAAGAAGAGAAAAATTCCCATCCTGCAGTTCTCAAAGTTTATACATAAGCCACCTGGAGATCTTAAAATGCAGTTTCTTAAATATCCTGTAATAAACCATAATGGAAACGAATCTGAAAAAGAATGTATTGTTAGGTACATGTATAACTGAATCACTTTGTGTACAGCAGAAATTAACACAATATTGTAAATCAACTGTAAATAATTTTTCTTAAATGCATAAAATTTTTTTTTTTAAATGCAGTTTTTTGTCTTTTGGTTTTTTTGCGGTACGCGGGCCTCTCACTGTTGTGGCTTCTCCTGTTGCGGAGCACAGGCTCCGGACGCGCAGGCTCAGCGGCCATGGCTCACGGGCCCACCCGCTCCGCGGCATGTGGGATCTTCCCCGACCGGAGCACGAACCCGTGTCCCCTGCATTGGCAGGCGGACTCTCAATCTCTGCGCCACCAGGGAAGACCCTAAATGCAGTTTTTGATTGCGGAGATCTTGGGTGTGGCCTCAGATTCAACATTTCCCACGAGCTCCCAGTGGTACCCAGCTGCTGGTCTGTGACACTCAGAGTAGCAAAGACTTAGAGGAATTTTTGGAGGGTTGTGAGATCATAGTCACCTGGGGTAAGTAATTCAAGGATAAAGTGGCATTTGGACTCACTTAGAAGAGTAGCGGAATAGGACCTCTGAAGGTGAGATAGAATAGCCCTTATTTCAGGCAGAGAGAAAAGCTCAGGTGAAGGCACCTATCAGAACGGCAGTAAGCAGCAGGGGTAGCCACAGAGCAGGGAACCAGGGAGTCAGATCACCCACTGGCTGTGGGACCTGGGTCCAAGCCGGAGTTACAGGACCTCTCGAAGGCTCAGTCCCCCACCAGCAAAATATGGATCAAAATAGTATTTATTTCACAGGGTTTTCATGAAAATTACAATTAAATTCAGCATGTAAAGCTCTGTGTCAGGCAAATAAATGTTACACCTGTGAACACTATTGTTACTCAGTTTGGTAAATAACATACATGAGAATAAAGGCAAATAAGACTAGAAAAGTAGGTTCAGTCTAGATCATGAGATTTTTTTTAATTTACCATTTTAATTATTTTTAAGTGTACAGTTTAGTGAGTAGCATTACATTTACATTGCTGTGCAACCATCACCACTATCAATCCACAGAACTTTTTTTCATTTTGTCAAACTGAAACTCCGTTCCCATTAAACAATAATTCCTCATTCCCTACCCCAGCCCCCAATCCCTGGTGACCACTATTCTACTTTCTACATTCAGATTCATCTCTCCTCCCCTTTGTAGATCATCAGAGATCTTGAATTAAGATGTTTTGATGCTATTCAGTAGGGAATAGGAACAAAGATTTTATATAATTACATAAATATATGTATATGCATATATATATCATCATATATATACATATAAAATCCTAATTCCTATTCCTTACTGAATAGGGGAGCCTTAACAAATCCTAGAGACCACACTCATCTCCACGATCCATCCCTTGTCAGTGGTTCAATCAGTTTATTCTAAGTGGATTCAAACAATAAGGAAGCTATTTTCCTATATCTCATTCTGTCTTTCTCCCTCTGTTATTTTTCTCATTCCCTCCCCCAAACATAAAGCAATATTCACACATGTTGGTACAGTCAGATTTGGGAGAGGAAATACTTCAGCCCCTATCCTTTGTCCTACTTGATTTCTTCCTTGAGTCATTTTACAATGAGAACCAATGAAATTAATCCATTATTTTGCTATTTTGTTCTGTGTCTTATTGGGAACTTTTCTGTACTCATTTTCTTTCTCTTGTTTTCTTAGTAATTGTTGGCATTATAGACTATTCCTTATATTGATAGAAGGCAAGTTTTACTTAACAAAAAGCAGAACAGTCATGCATTATAATAGCATGCTTCAGCCATCTGCTTAGTAACTGCATATATACTCAAAGAGCACATGTATTTAGAACAATTTCTATAGAAACCATCCTCATTGGAATAGAAAATCATGGCACCTGGTCAAAAAATAGGCCTCAGTCTTGGATGATGAAGACCAAGTGAGTTACCGACACAGGATTGGGGGTGGGAGAAGGGGAGAGTCTAGCCTCCAGTTACAACTACTTTTTTCTATAGATAAGAAGGCCATGTAGGGTCTGCCTAAGACCCTGAAGCATTTTATAAACACAAACTTTTAATGATCTCTATCCTATTAAGGAACACAAACTTTTCTGTTGAATAATCTATTCCCAAAAGAAAGTAAAGTTTGTTGAACATTGCAACAGACAAATATAATCCAAAATTCTCTTTAAAATTTGGCATTATTGATGGCTGAAGTAGGGCATCCTTCACCCTTCTTACTAAACAGATATTACTGCAATACCTTCCAGCCAAGAGAATCTTAAGGTATTACTTTTAAAACAAACAGTATTGAACAAATAGTCTCTCTTCCTGACATGGAAAACAAATTTGAGGAAAAAAAAAAAAAAAAAAAGACACCTCTACAAAATATTGCTAAGAAACATGTAAGTTATTAAACAGATCCAGCTGTCAAGACCATCCAGAAGTCTATTTGACTGCTCTTATGCCTTGTGCTTAAAAAAAAGTCACTAGAAATCCCATTTATTCATCTTAATAAACTCCTGTTGAGTGACAGGCACTATTCTAAGCTCTAGGAGACATCAAGATAAAGACTTGGACCCCATTCTCATGAAGTCTCCTTCTCATGAAGGAGACACCTTCACAGCTACACCACTGGTGAATGAAGTTAGAGGAGAGGGCAAGTGATGTGCTGAATCTAGGCTGTTCGGGGAAGCAGCCTCAGGCCATCCCCAGGGAGCTTTCACTCAGCTTCTGCACTTAGTTTCTACTCCTGGTAACCAACATCAAAATCACTTCTCATTCTGTTTTAGCCCTGGGTGGCGTTTTTCCTCTGAAGACGGGAATCACCCAGGGTTTGGACCCCTGCTCCAGAATAATAGGTGATTGTAGGAATCATAATCACAACTCAGAATTAGCTGTATGATATTTAAATGAATCCTGACATCTCATAAAAAATACATGAGAGGGGGCTTCCCTGGTGGCACAGTGGTTGGGAGTCCACCTGCCAATGCAGGGGACACGGGTCCTTGCCCCGGTCTGGGAAGATCCCACATGCCGTGGAGCGGCTGGACCCGTGAGCCATGGCCACTGAGCCTGAGCATCTGGAGCCTGTGCTCCGCAATGGGAGAGGCCACAACAGTGAGAGGCCCGTGTACTGCAAAAAAAAAAAAAAAAAAAAGCATGAGATCCTATTGTAACTGAGGAATTTCAGCTTCAAGTATGCTAAGCCTGACTCCTGCCCTAGTTCCCCTTCAACTTTAACTTAATTTACAGAAGAATAAGCTAATGATACATATTGAAATGGAAGATTAGTTGTTCTATTTTGCTTTAACACTTGCTCCTTATTTTTTAGAGATAACTAACCAGAGACTCATGGCAAAATGATGTTCCAATCATAAGCAAGACGTGACGAAACTTTGGCACCAATGATCATGATAATCATCTCTGAAAATAGAATACTACCCTCTCTCCAGCAGGTAGCTCCTTTCTCTTTTCTCTATATTATCTCCAAACAAGACCTGGGGAGTTGGGAGTTGGTTCTTTAGGACATGAGTCCACCTTCTCCCCTGGATTGCTGGCTTCCTCAATAAAGCTATCTTTCCTTTTACCCAACACTTGTGCCTCAGTATTGGATTCTTGAGGAACAAGCAGCCAAACCTGAGTTTGGTAACACTGTCACAGTCTAAGTTTGTCCTCATCTATATTGGCATGTGTGCTGGCCTCATCTGGATTTCTTCTATTCCTGTTACTACTGCTTGTAGAGTCTCTTCTCTTGAGGGTATATCCTCCTAGGTAAAATGATACTAAAAGTCCACCTTAATTCAAGTAAACCAAGAGCTTCAAAGTATTGAAGAAAATCTAGCATCTAAGTGAAAATGTTTGACATACTTAGATATTCAGAAGAGGCAAATAGGCCTTGTACATGGTAGAATTTGAAAGGGGAACAGAGACAATGATAAGAAACATATATCCAACAGGAATAAGTGTCTGGTGGTCACTCTCCCCTTGTGGAATCACTTTCCAGCTTGGCTTCTGGTATACCATTTCTCTTGGTCCCCTCGTAGCCCCTGTACCCTCCCTCTCTGCCTGCTTTGTGCCATCTGACCCTGCAGCATTGAAGTGACCCAGGAGTCACTTCCTGGATAATCTTATCCAGTCCCATAGCTTTAATTAACATTTATAAGCCATTGAGTTCCAAATTTGTTTCCCCAGCCTGTACAGTGTCCTTGGATAATACACCCCTATAGCCAACTAACATCTTCACTTAGATATTTTACAAACATTTGAAACTTAATATGTCTGAAACTGAATTATTTGTGTTTCTCCTGAAATTGTTTCCCACCCCTCCCCCTAATTTCTCCCCACCAGCATATAGTTGTACTTATTTCTCATTGCATAAGCCAGAAATGAGGGCTTATATTGGTTTTTGTTGGTTTCTCATAATCCCCCATCAGTATATCAGTATTGGTCAATATACTGATATTCTTGCTTTCTCAAAACCTCCCATCAATATATTAGTATAACTTGTCAGCTCTCCCTTCAAAATAAATCTAGAAAATGAATCTATCTCATTACTTCTACTTCTAACATCCTAGTAGCAGAACCTACCATAATCTCCTTTCTGAATCACTTTCTCATAAGTGGTCTCCCTGCTTCTACTTTGCCTCCTATAGTCAATATCTGATAAACCACCCACATCTCCCTTTGGCTGGAGGACTATCCCCAGATGCTGGAAGTGCTGTGACAGTGCTCAGCTGTTTATCTTCTCCAAGAGTTGTTCCTGGTTGAATAAAGCTCCTTATAAAGTCACCCCCCTTCTCAGAGGCAGCCTGTATCCAATGGCTGCTTGATACATCCATACAAAAACCTGGCACCCCGTTCCAATTTGAGACAATGTTGAAGGGTGAACCCAGTTTCAGAGCTACACTCAAGTTGGCAAACCTTTTACTGAGACTTCATTGCAGCCCAATTCTCCCTCTGTGTAATCTTGTTTCCTTCCCATCTCCCACTGGTGTTGGTCCTGAGAGCACTTCCAAGAGGGAAAACTTCCTGTATGCTAATCTCTATCTCAGAATCTTCTTCCTGGGAAACTGATCTATCACATCTCCCCAGTTGCTTTCCACACAGTAGCAAGATTAAGCCTTTAAAACATGTCAGACCACATCACTTCTCTATTCAACACCCTTCAGCAGCTTCCCCTGACACCCAGAGGCTAGGCCAAATTCCCTAAAATAGTCAACAGCTCAACAGGACTTGGTCCCTATGACTCTCCCTCCTGCTTCCTCAGCTCCAGCCACGTTGAATTTTGTGTATTCCTACAGCATGCAAATCCCACTCCCTCGAATGTTTTTCCCAAGCTTATTACTGTCCCTTCACTTCCTCAGGTCTCTGCTCAAAAGTCACTTTAACTGTAAAACGTCCCTCACCACCCTACATGAGACTGCAACCCCAATTCAAGCCCCTTCCCCGTACTCTCTATCCACTTTTGCCCATGTTATTTGCTCTAGAGCCTGTAACAACTTCTCACGCTTGATTCCTATCTAATTTTGTCATTGTAAAAAAAAATTTATTTTATATTGGAGTATACTTGATTTACAAGTCATGTTAGTTCCAGGTGTACAGCAAAGTGATTCAGTTATACATACAATACACATACAATTTTATCATTGGTTTTTAAACTCCATAAGGGTAAGGATTTGGTTTTGATCACCTTTATTTTCCTAGAATAGAATGTGGCACTTATTACCACTCCATAAATATTTATCCAGTGAACTTCTTGACTGACTGAGATCTTTATTTGTGGATATTTCTTGCACTTCTTTTCTTCTAATGAAAAGGACAATTTTGATTAAATTTGAATTGACTTTCTAAAAGAAAACAGAATCATCCCAATCTCAAGTTTCTCGATTCCACTGGGCCAGTTGCTGCTGGGGCTCACAAGTCCTTACTAAGAATCAAAGGTCTAGAGGCTAAAGGTCATAGCAAAATGAGAGTAACTGCAGTCAGCTTCCTCCCATGACTCTTACATACAAATACCTATAGCAAGAAATAGCAAGATGCTCAGAGCTATGCACTGTCCAACCATCTAGGTCAAAAGCAGACAAAATTTGTTCTGATCTCAGATTTTCCACCAAATAGTTTGTGAGGTTTTGGGTAAGTCACTTAACTTCTCAGGGACAATTTGTTTCTAAAACAACATTCTAGAATCAGTGTTGGTTTCCCGATGTGCCTTCTTTAGAATACCAGCCTTGCAAGATAAATAGTGATGAAAGGATTATGTGGTCAAATAAATTTAGGAATTGGTTTATTCCATATCGACCTTGTGGAGTTGTCTCATGGTCCAGAGGCCCTTCAAGCTTGGCTTAGCCCACAGTTTCTCACATTTATTTGGCCACAGAAGCCCTGGCTTTCCCAATGCCCACTTCCAACCCACTCACAGTGTGAACTCCTGAACTGGGCTGTCCACAAAGGTGTCTTTCTGCTGTGATATTTGATGAAGGCATGAAAAAGAGATATTTTGGTCAAACAAATCAAGAAGTTTCCACAAAGTTACTAGATGAAGTGCTATTCCTGATCTGGGCTTGGAAGGGAGAACAGTGAGATAGATGGATATTGGCAGAAGTCCTCTGAATTAGGAAGAAAGGAAGAGGTGGTCCACATTCCATGTCTAGTGGGCACTATAAATACACGTGGGCCCATAGGTTATGAATATATTCAGCAGCACAGGAATATGAACTGAAAATATGGATAATAAATTGACTAGAAGATCTTGAAACATATCCAGAGAGATATTAATGAAGTGTGGTGCAAAGCATTGGGGATAAAGCATATTATTTAATAGAAATACTCAGAGATTCCATGTGTAGAGAATCACTTCTATATACATCATAAGAGAAACCTAAATTCTGGCCCACAACACTATTCATAAAGTCTTATTTGTAAGTGAATAGAGTAACACTAGCATCTTTAGAATTTACAGCATAATTTCATAAAGGAACAGAGCAAAGTAATATTGATTTCCAAAATGACTTTTGGTATAGTATGATTTAAATGTATTTTATTTAAAATAAAGGGGAAGAGGGGCGCCTTCAAGATGGCAGAGGAGTAAGACACGGAGATCACCTTCCTCCCCACAAATGCATCAAAACTACATCTACATGTAGAATAACTCCTACAGAACACCTACTGAACGCTGGCAGAAGACCTCAGACTTCCTAAAAGGCAAGAAACTCCCCACGTACCTGGGTAGGACAAAAGAAAAAAGGAAAAACATAGACAAAAGAAGAGGGACGGGACCTGCACCTCTGGCAGGGAGCTGTGAAGGAGGAAAAGTTTCCACACACTAGGAAGCCCCTTCACTGGTGGGGACGGGCGGGGGGTGTGGGGGGAAGCTTCAGAGCCACGGAGGAGAGCACAGCAACAGGGGTGCAGAGGGCAAAGCGGAGAGATTCCCGCACAAAGAATCGGTGCCGACCAGCACTCACCAGCCCGAGAGGCTTGTCGGCTCACCCACCGGGGCCAGTGCGGGCTGAGGGCTGAGGGCTGAGGCTCGGGCTTCAGAGGACTGGGGTTGGCTACGTGAACACAGCCTGAAGGGGGCTAGCGTGTCACAGCTAGTCGGGAGGGAGTCCGGGAAAAAGTCTGGAGCTGCCTAAGAGTCAACAGACCATTGTTTTCGGGGTGCGCGAGGAGAGGGGATTCAGAGTGCCGCTTAAAGGAGCTCCAGAGAAGGGCGAGAGCTGCGGCTATCAGCGCAGACCACAGAGACGGGCATGAAACACTAAGGCTGCTGCTGCAGCACCAAGAAGCCCATGTGCAAGCACAGGTCACTATCCACACCTTCCCTCACGGGAGCCTGTGCAGCCTACCACTGCCAGGGTCCCGTGATCCAGGGACAACTCTCTGGGAAGAACACACCCCGGCCTCTACCGCCTCATTCTGTACCCCTCCCTCCCCACAGCCTCAGTGAGCCAGAGTCCCCTAATCAGCCTCTCCTTTAAGGCTGTCCTGTCTGGACAGGGAACAGACGCCCTCAGGCGACCTACACACAGAGGCGAGGCAAAATCCAAAGCTGAACCCCGGGAGCTGTGTGAACAAAGAAGAGAAAGGGAAATTTTCCCAGCAGTCTCAGGAGCAGCAGATTAAATCTCCACAAACAACTTGATGTACCCTGCAACGGTGGGATACCTGAATAGACAATGAATCATCCCAAAATCGAGGCGGTGGACTTTGGGAGCAACTATAGACTTGGAGTTTGCTTTCTGCACCTAATGGGTTTCTGGTTTTATGTTTATCTTAGTTGAGTATTTACAGTTTATTATCAATGGTAGATTTGTTTATTGATTTGGTTTCTCTCTTTCTTTTATATATATATGTTTTTCTTTTTTCTCTTTTCGTGAGTGTGTATGTGTATGTTTCTTTGTGTGATTTTGTCTATATAGCTTTGCTTTTGCCATTTGTTCTGGATTTAGAGTTAGGGTTTTTTGGGTTCTTTGGGGTTTTTTTAGCATAGATTTTAGTGCTTGTTATCATTGGTAGATTTGTATTTTGGTTTGGTCGCTCTCTTCGTTATTTCTCTCTTTCTTTTTTTTTTATTACTTTTTAATTTTTTTATTTTTAATAATTATTTTCTATTTTAATAACTATTTTACTTCTTCATTTTTTCTTTTTTTGTTTCTTTCTTTGTTTGTTCTCCCTTTTCTTCTGAGCCATGTGACTGACAGGGTCCTGGTTCTCTGCCTTGTGTCAGGCCTGAGCATCAGAGCTGGGAGAGCAAAGTTCAGGATATTGGTCCACCAGAGACCTCCTGGCCCAACATAATATCAAACAATGAAACCTCTCCCAGAGATCTCCATTTCAACGCTAAGATCCAGCTCCACTCAACAACCAGCAAGCCACAGTGCTGGACACCCTATGCCAACAAGCAAGAAAGGAACACAACCCTACACATTAGAAGAGAGGCTGCCTAAAATCATAAAAAGTTCACATATACCCCAAAACACACCACCAGACATGGTGCTGCCCACCAGAAAGACCAGATCCAGCCTCATGCACCAGAACACAGGCGCCAGTCCCCTCCACCAGGAAGCCTACACAACTCACTGAACCAAACTTACCTACTGGAAGCAGGCACCAAAAACAACGGGAACAATAACAAACCAGAACAATTAAGAAAATGGTAATAGGAACATACATATCAATAACTACCTTAAATATAAATGGATTAAATGCTCCAACCAAAAGACATAAACTGGCCGAATGGGTACAAAAACAAGACCCATATATATGTTGTCTACAAGAGACCCACTTCAGACTGAGGGACACATACAGACTGAAAGTGAGGGGACAGAAAAAGATATGCCATGCAAATGGAAATAAAAAGAAAGCTGGAGTAGCAATTCTCATATCAGACAAAATAGACTTTAAAATAAAGACTATTAGAAGAGACAAAAAAGGACACTACATAATGATCAAGGGATCAATCCAAGAAGAAGATATAACAATTATAAACATATATGCAGTCAACATAGGAGCACCTCAATACATAAGGAAAATGCTAACGGCCCTAAGAGGGGAAATCGACAGTAATACAAAAATAGTAGGGGACTTGAACACCACACTTTCACCAATGGACAGATCATCCAAAATGAAAAAGAATTAGGAAACACAAGTTTTAAATGATACATTAAACAAGATGGACTTAATTGATATTTATAGGACATTCAATCCAAAAACAACAGAATACATTTTCTTCTCAAGTGCACATGGAATGTTCTCCAGGATAGATCATATCTTGGGTCACATATCAAGCCTTGGTCAATTTAAGAAAATTGAAGTCATATCAAGTATCTTTTCCAACCACAATGCTATGAGACTAGATATCAATTACAGGGAAAAAATCAGCAAAAAATACAAACACATAGAGGCTAAACAATACACTACTAAATAGCCAAGAGATCACTGAAGAAATCAAAGTGGAAATCAAAAAATACCTGGAAACAAATGAGAATGAAAACACGACAACCCAAAAGCTATGGGATGAAGCAAAAGCAGTTCTAAGAGGGAAGTTTATAGCAATACAATCCTACCTTAAGAAACAGGAAGCATCTTGAATAAACAACCTAATATTACACCTAAAACAATTAGAGAAAGAAGAATTAAAAAACCCCAAAGTTAGCAGAAGGAAAGAAATCATAAAGATCATATCAGAAATAAATGAAAAAGAAATGAAGGAAATGATAACAAAGTTCAATAAAACTAAAAGCTGGTTCTTTGAGAAGATAAACAAAATTGATACACCATTAGCCAGACTCATCACGAAAAAAAGGGAGAAGACACAAATCAATAGAATTAGAAATGAAAACGGAGAAGTAACAACTGTCACTGCAGAAATACAAAGGATCATGAGAGATTATTACAAGCAACTACATGCCAATAAAATGGACAACCTGGAAGAAATGGACAGATTCTTAGAAAAGCACAACCTTCCGAGACTGAAGCAGGAAGAAATAGAAAATAGAAACAGACCAATCACAAGCACTGAAATAGAAACTACAATTAAAAATCTTCCAACAAACAAAAGCCCAGGACCAGGTGGCTTCACAGGAGAATTCTATCAAACATTTAGAGAAGAGCTAACACCTATCCTCCTCAAACTCTTCCAAAATATAGCAGAGCAAGGTACACTCCCAAACTCATTCTATGAGGCCACCATCACCCTGATACCAAAATGAGACAAAGATGCCACAAAAAAAGAAAAATACAGAACAACATCACTGATGAACATAGATGCAAATATCCTCAACAAAATACTGGCAAACAGAATCCAACAGCACATTAAAAGGATCATACACCATGATCAAGTGGGGTTTATCCCAGGAATGCAAGGATTCTTCAAGATATGCAAATCAATCATGTGATAAACCATATATTAACAAATTGAAGGAGAAAAACCATATGATCATCTCAATAGATGCAGAAAAAGCTTTCAACAAAATTCAACACCCATTTATGATAAAAACCCTGCAGAAAATAGGCATAGAGGGAACTTACCTCAACATAATAAAGGCCATATATGACAAACCCACAGCCAACATCGTTTTTAATGGTGAAAAACTGAAAACATTTCCTCTAAGATCAGGAACAAGACAAGGTTTCCCACTCTTGACACTATTATTCAACATAGTTTTGGAAGTTTTAGCCACAGAAATCAGAGAAGAAATGGAAATAAAAGGAATCCAAATTGGAAAAGAAGAAGTAAAACAGTAAACTGTTTGCAGGTGACATGATACTATATACAGAGAATCCTAACGATGCTACCAGAAAACTACTAGAGCCAATCAATGAATTTGGTAAAGTTTCAGGATACAAAATTAATGCACAGAAATCTCTTGCATTCCTATACACTAATGATGAAAAATCTGAAAGAGAAATTAAGGAAACACTCCCATTTACCATCGCAACAAAAAGAATAAAATACCTAGGAATAAACCTACCTAAGGAGACAAAAGACCTGTATGCAGACACTGATGAAAGAAATTAAAGATGATACAAACAGATGGAGAGATATACTACACTCTTGGATTTCCAATCAAAGAATCAACATTGTGAATATGACTATACTACCCAAAGCAATCTACAGATTCAATGCAATCCCTAACAAACTACCAATGGCATTCTTCACAGAACTAGAACAAAAAATTTCACAATTTGTATAGGAACACAAAGAACCCGAATACCCAAAGCAATCTTGACACAGAAAAATGGAGCAGGAGGAATCAGGCTCTGGACTTCAGACTGTACTACAAAGCTACGGTAATCAAGATAGTACAGTACTGGCACAAGAACAGAAATATAGATCAATGGAACAGGATAGAAAGCCCAGAGATAAACCTACGCTCATATGGTCACCTTATCTTGGATAAAGGAAGCAAGAATATACAATGGAGAAAAGACAGCCTTTTAAATAAATGGTGCTGGGAAAACTGGACAGCTACAAGTAAAAGAATGAAAGTAGAACACTCCCTAATACCATAGACAAAAATAAACTCAAAATGGATTAAAGACCTAAATGCAAGGCCAGACACTATAAAATCTTAGAGGAAAACATAGGCAGAACACTCTATGACATAAATCACAGCAAGATCCTTTTTGACCCATGTCCTAGAGAAATGGAAATAAAAGCAAAAATAAACAAATGGGACCTAATAAAACTTAAAAGCTTTTGCACAGCAAAATAATCCATCAACAAGATGAAAAGACAACCCTCTGAATGGGAGAAAATATTTGCAAATGAAGCAACTGACAAAGGATTAATCTCCAAAATATACAAGCAGCTAATGCAGCTCAATATCAAAAAAACAAACAACCTAATGCAAAAATGGACAGAAGACCTAAATAGACATTTATCCAAAGAAGATATACAGATTGCCAAAAAACACATGAAAGGATGCCCAACATCACTAATCATCAGAGAAATTCAATTCAAAACTACAGTGAGGTATCACCTCACGCTGGTCAGAATGGCCATCATCAAAATATCTACAACAATAAATGGTAGAGAGGGTGTGGAGAAAAGGGAACCCTCTTGCACTGTTGGTGGGAATGTAAATTGATACAGCCACTATGGAGAACAGTATGGAGGTTCCTCATGAAACTAAAAATAGAACTACCATACGACCCAGCAATTCCACTACTGGGTATATACCCTGAGAAAACCATAATTCAAAAAGAGTCAAACATTGTACCACAATGCTGCAATGTTCATTGCAGCTCTATTTACAATAGCCATGACATGGAAGTAACCAAAGTGTCCATCAATAGATGAATGGGTAAAGAAGATGTGGCACATATATACAATGGAATATTACTCTGCCATAAAAAGAAACAAAATTGAGTTATTTGTAGTGAGGTGGATGACCTAGAGACTATCATACAGAGTGAAGTAAGTCAGAAAGAGAAAAACAAATACCGTATGCTAACACATATATATGGAATCTAAAAAAAAAAATGGTCGCGGAGAACCTAGGGGCAGGACAAGAATAAAGACGCAGACGTAGAGAATGGACCTGAGGACACAGGGAGAGGGAAGGGTAAGCTGGGATGAAGTGAGAGAGTGGCATGTACATATATACACTACCAAATGTAAAATAGATAGCTAGTGGGAAGCAGCCACATAGCACAGGGAGATCAGCTCGATGCTTTGTGTCCACTAGAGGGGTGGGATAGGGAGGATGGGAGGGAGACACAGGAGGGAGAAGATATGGAGATATATGTATATGTATAGCTGATTCATTTTGTTATATAGCAGAAACCAACACACCATTGTAAACCAATTATACTCCAATAAAGATGTTAAAAAAAATAAAACAAAGGCGAAGCAATAACCTCCTATTTTATGTTCCAGGTATACTTACATATGAAGAATGCCCTCAAAAGCCTTCATCATATACTACAGATACAAATTTTATCTGTATTACTCAGTTTTGCTGATGAAAACTGTGTTCAAAAAGTGATTTTAGGATGGCTCAGATAAAAGTTTTAATTGATTATTTTTAAAAGCTCTAAGCTCTTTACATTCAGGCTCTGCCCACCAGGACAAGTCATGAAACACCCCTGCCCACAGGTATCTGGTCACAGAGAGATCATAACCAATGTTTTGTCATTAGAGTCACATCTGCTCTTTCCGAAGCAACTGTATTTTAAATTAGCTTCCTTATATTGGTCAACATAAAGAATAGGCTAGATATAAGTGTAAAAATGTGCATACCAAGAAAACAACTACTACTTCCTCTACATATTTTATATTTTATCTTAATCCATCATTTTTTTCATCGTACTCTATTGAAATTCATGACTCTGCAGAATAACTGAAGACAGATGTCAGAAAGCCAGTGTCGGTCCATTCTTTTCCTGAACTACCTAACCATAATTAGAAGAATAAAATAGCAAGAGAAGAAGGGTAGAACTAACTGACTGTGTTTGCAATACAGAAGAGAGAACATGGGGCTTTGGGTGAGAGAGTACTTGTATGGTATCCCCACCCTTTGCTACTTACTAGCTGTGTGACCCAAGGCAGATTCTTGATCTCTCTGAGCTTCCTTTACTTAGGACCACAGAATTCATCACACAAACTGGGACACTCTCGAGTGTGAAAGATGGGGGCATGGGGGGCACAATTAGTAATTCCTTCAGGGCAACAGGCATAAAATGGGACTATAAGGGGCAAACCAAGGCATAATCAGCCTACTTACTTGCAATATTGAGGCCATAATATCTCAAAAGTGTTGTGAGGTTAAAAATGGCATGATATAATAGGCTACGGAGGAAGTTTAACAGCACGTATTCAATAAGTTATTTTTCCCTTCTCATAAATAACAGTTGGGTATTGGTTGGGGATGGGGATGATGTGAAGGGCTAATTGTGTTATCTTTTAAAACATGGAGCAAGATAAATGGTTGACCTACTGCTTCTTCTGCTTGCAGTGCTCTCCAGCAACCATCTCCCTGCTTCATTTCTCTTCACCCTGCTGAGTTCTAAGACACTCAGAGATTCTATGGTGAATCATTTTAATTTGCATGATGAGGTTAACACAATTGCTCACCCACAGTATACTTCATAAAATCACTACCTGAAGACTCCTTCCATGATTTCCTGGGTGAGATACAGCCACCTGTTGCTGCTCTCTTAGGCCTTGTACTTCTGCATAGCATGTGCTGCTATTAAAATTATGTGATTACATGTATAGTGAATTCTTTAATGTCTGGCTCCCCAGTTGGAACATAAGCACCAGGTCAATGGGACATTTCTATTTTGTCTCCTGCTGTACCCCCAGCACCTAGTATAGTGCTTATCACATAGCAGGGGGTCAATAAATGTCCATTAAATAAACAAATGACCATGGGCATACATGAGGGTTGTATGGAGGATTCAGAGAGGGCAAGAGAGATTTCTGTCTTCAAGGAACATACAGTTGTTAGGGAACCACTGACCAAAACTGCCCACCTTGGCCAACTACCATGATAACCACTTGCATGAGTTATCTCACAGTAGGAGTTCCCGACAAGGAACATGGTGCTGCCAAGGAAAACTAACCAGGAGAATTTGGGAGGGTCCAAAAGGAGAGAGGAGATGCCAGCCCATAATATGTCCTACCAACCTCTCAGAATCCTTCACGCTGGAATCCTTCTAGGCAGAGAGATGCATGCACCACCAGGAAGGACCCTGAGTCACACCAAATATGGGCCAGGCAAGATGATTGGCCAGAGACAACCCAGAAACTAACCCCATTACCATAAAACCTGAGACTGTGAGCCACGTGGCAGAGCAGTTCTCCTGGGTTCCCTTACCCTGCTGCTCTCCACCCAGGTGCCCTGTCCCAATAAAGTCTTCTGCTTTGTCAGCACGTGTGTCTCCACAGACGATTCATTTCTGAGTGTTAGACAAGAGCCCAGTCTTGGACCCTGGAAGGGGTTCCCCTTCCTGCAACACAGGAACAGATTTGATCAAATTTATACTATGTATAAATACCATTTAACGAGTTTTATGTGATACTATTCTGGGTACTTAATATAGATCATCTCTTGAATTTCTCACAACAAGCCAGCAAGAGAATTATCATGTCCATCAGACAAGTGAGAAAATTGAGACTTGGGGAGATTAAATTACTTGCCTAACGAGCACAAGATGTAATTGGATTTGAATCCCTGTCTGCCTGGCTAGAACCCAGTTTCATGTGGACTCTTATTTGCTGACTGCTTCTCCCAGCCTTACCATAGAGATACTCACTTACAGACAAGTGATAAGAAAGGTTCAGGAGAGAGCAGCCAGCAAAGATTTTGTTGTTAACAACGTTAAAGAGAATTGGACTCAGGTGAATGTTTCCCTAAAGCCTCCAGTATTCATTCCCAAAATGAGGCTATACACTCTGACTTTTCTAGCTTTCATCACCATTATTTTCTGTCTCTATGTCATTCTTGCTATAAAAACAATGCATGGTTATTTCGCAACATAACTTTAAAATGGAAATGAGATATCAGCAAAAAATCCAATTGTATTGGTATGAATGCTAAAGCTACCTAAATTTCAATATGGATAGTGCAACATAGACCCAGAAAAATATTGTTGGATCACTAAATATGTTTATGACAAGTATTTCCTTATATTTAATAAACAATATTTATCTTCAAAAACATCTAAACTAATGTGTGAACTCTGACATGTTTTATACCATCAATTTATTAATTCTACTAATGGAAACAATGAAATGTGGAGTCAGATTCAAACCATAAATCTACCAATAATTAGCCAACAACACTATGATAGTAATTTAAATTCCATGAGCTTTCATTTCTCCATCTATAAAATGGGCATAATAAAGGCATCCAAATCTCAGAGGGTGAATGTGAAAATTAAATGAGATGACATATAAGATCCTGATGTATGACCCAACACACAGTTGGCACACAGTAAATGTTAATTTCTCTCTTTCTTTCTAGGACAGATGAAATGTATAAGGTTTAACAAAAATCTCTAATGGATACAGTCTCAGAATACTACCATGTTTTCTTGTGGTGTCCTCTATTTTCTCCCCTTAATGTGTTCACTCCAAAGCAAAACAGAAAGGCAGATTTTAACCATCTTCATCCTCATCTACTGTCATCCTAAAGATCCTTTACAAACGCTGTGACTTGCCCACAACTGCAGAAAACCAGATTCATCAGGAGTTACAGAACACTCCAGCAGCACATTAATAGACTCAACGTTCAGTGCTCCATATCCTCCAGAATCAACCATGACTTAGACCGAAGGGTTGTCCTGAAAGAAGGTGCATATGCATTTGTAAAAGAGTGATTCAGTGGGTGAAGAGATGCCAGTGAATCAAAGCACACTGGGATGATCTTTTCTTTTTTTTTTAGGTTGACACCAGAATTTCCACAGAGGGAAAAACCAGCTGACCGCTACAGTAGCCAGTATATTGCCCCAGGATGAGAGGTGTCCCTGGGACCAACACTGCTGAGCAGTCTTCCACGAAGACAGGAATTAATGATGCCCTTTTGGATCACCACTGCATCTCTGGTACTTAACACTGAGTAGATACTAAATATATATTTGTTGAATGAATTAATTAATAGTTCATGCCAACCCTAAAGAAAAGAAGAGGTCAGAAATAAAGGTGCTAGGGGTCAAGTATAAAGAAATAGAAAATAAAAGGCAAAGCTTTTCTCCCCATGACTCACCTTATTAGTGGTAAGTCAGTAGCTACCGTAATTTAGCCTTCCACTGTCACTTCTCTGACTACATCACATTAGATGACAGGATGCTTCCTAGTTCAGAAATGGCTAGGGTTTCAAAGGTGGGATTTTAAGAAGCAATACAGGAGATAATGCAAGGAAAACATGTTTCTTCATTATCTTCTCTCAGTGTGCAATGAAGTAATATGCAGGATGTAAGAAGGAAGATTTTCAAGTTAATAAAATAGATCATTTTAAGGTATTTTATACATCATGAAAGGGAAACTGAAATAGCAACCATCTTACCTGAAAAAAGCACTTTACCTACTTATCAAATTTGTCCACAGGTTAGAATAAAGACAGCATTAAAAATTTGCAGTGAAGACTTATTGAAGAGGTTGTCTTTTCTCCATTGTATACTGTTGCCTCCTTTATCAAAGATAAGGTTTTATGGCACTTGGACATCTTTCGACGTAGCTCTAGGCAGCTTACAACTCACAAGTGCATGGGAGATTCCTGCATCTTTTGTGCTCTCAAGAAAAACCAGGGGGCTTCCCTGGAGGCACAGGGGTTGAGAATCTGCCTGCCAGTGCAGGAGACATGGGTTCAAACCCTGGTCTGGGAAGATCCTACATACCACGGAGTGACTAAGTCCCTGCACCACAACTACTGAGACTGCACTCTAGAGCCCGTGAGCCACAACTACTGAGCCCATGTACCACAACTACTGAAGCCTGTGTGCCTAGATCCTGTGCTCCGCAACAAAAGAAGCCACCACAATGAGAAGTCTGCGCACCACAATGAACGGTAGCCTCTGCTCGCCATAACTAGAGAAAGCCCACGTGCAGCAACGAAGACCCAACACAGCCAAAAATAAAAATTAAAAAAATTATTAAAAAAAATAAAATTTGCAGTGAAGAATGGCTCCCTCATTTCCATAAAGAAACTAGATTATCTAACTCATAGGGATTTGAGGATAATTAAATGAAATGATACATGAGACATTCTCAATATGAGGCCCACCATATGATAAAATCTCAGAAATGATCAGCTATTGTTGTAGCTGTAGGCTATAATATTGTGTTGCCCAATGTGACCAGCAATCTAACATTAAGTATATATTTAAAACCAATAAATGCAAGTTCTGTAATCATTCTAAAATTTCAAAAATATATGTTATTACTGAATATATACTCCCAAGTACTTTTCTTTAAAATGAGTATTTTGAGTTCTTTTTTTTTTTTTCTGATCAACTTTTACTATTTTTTCTTGCCTTTTTATTTTACATCTGTATATACAATGAAACTCTCTTCCCACCTATGATTTTGTTCATTGATTAGTCTGCATGGAGAGGCAAATCTATTCCCTTCAAATCTGCCTATTACAGTAACCAGCAAATTCTAAACAGAAACACTTTTCCAGAGTCTCTAATTTTGAATATCATAGTACAATTTTATTTGAAAATTGAACCATAAGATTCCAGGTAGAAATATTTTAAGAATTACTTCTCAGTCTTTTGAAAGCCCATATTGACATGAATAAATCTGGTTACCTGAAAGGGTTAGGAATGCTGTAAGGCTGGTATCTGTAAGTCTTAGATCCCAATAGGCTGCCCATGTGTCTCATATGCAGTTACATGTATATATATATTTTTTTTTTTTCAAATCAACATGTGACTGTGTAGGCGATGAGTGAGGCTTCAAGCTATGTGAAAATAAGCTCTAGAGGTTCTAATGACATTCAGCTGGACAGTCTGTAGGCATAAAGGAATTTGAGACACAAAAAATCATTGTTCCAGTGCAGAATTATTAAAATGTTTTTCTGTAAAAAGAGAATGCCCTCTTTCTTTCTGGAGATATTTACTAAGGACCATAATGTATCATTTCAATTCTCTCAATAAGCTTACCATCAAAAATGCAATATATGTTCCCTCAATATTTTCAAATTTCACTTAAATTATTTTTAAACTATTTTTTCTCTTTAAAAACTGACACGGGAAAAAATAAAACAAAACTGATCCCTCTTCAAAACAGGTTTTTAGGGAAAGAAGAATGAATAATCACTAAATACCTTTAACAATTCCTATGAAGATGGATGTGAGATTTTTACCTCAGAAAAAAACATCTGTGGACTCTTGCCATTTCATTACTTTTTAAGAAAACTTTGGCTTTTCTAGACTCCTAACCATGAGCTCATGAGCCAGACTGCTGGGTTTGGGTCCCAACTCTACCACTAAATAGCTGTGTGACTTTAGACCGATGACTCAATTTTCTCATCTGTAAAATGGGAATAATCAGAGTAGCTACCCCGTGGGGTGCACGTAAACCCTTAGAACAGAACCCAGCATGGAGTAAACACTCCATAAATATTCACGGTTATGATCAACCATTGTTAACAACAGGATGACCAGATAAGTTTGAAATAGTTGGTCCATTTTTTCCAACCTTCCTCCACCCATTCCCACATCCCATTTTCAACACTTACTTCGAAAGAATGAATGACCTCTTACTGCTCAGATAATTGACTTTTTTCTGAACGTCTGTGTTATAGACATTGTTGGCTCCTTTCACAGTCAAGAAAGTCTTTCTCTGGGTCTCTCGGACCCCCCCACCCCGCCTAGTTCTTCCCCAGTCTCTCCTTTGCTTCTCCTCCTCCAGGAGAAAGAGCCCAAAGACTCAGCACTTAATGCCTCCTCTTCCTTTTGCTTGATTCTCTCCATCCCAGTGGTTGTCCTCTGCTCTCATGGTTTCAACCCTCCTAGGCGCTGGCTGGCTCCCCACCAGCACCTCCACCTCTGCCCTCTCTCCTGAGCTCCAGCTTTTCCTCTCTGATGTTTGATACGAGCACCATAGTGCAAGTGGTTGGATTGGGGGGCTTGACAAACATGGGTTTGAAGCCTGGCTCTGCCGTTTGCAAGTTGTGTGACTTTGATCAATTTCTTAATTTCTGGAAATCTCCATCTCCTCATCTGTAATAGATCATTTAGAAAATCTACCTCTTAGGCTCCATTAAACAATACAACAGATATAAATCATTTGACATAGTTCCTGGTCCACAGAAAACATGTTAGATGATTATTAATATTAATGTCCAATTGAATATGTCCAAAATCTTTTGCCATTCCACACTCTTATGTTAAGTAACTCTTCTTCTCCGTAAGTTCTAAAATGTTTTACTGTCCCCATCAATTTCAAGACACAAGATTTTAGGCTTTTTATTATTTTCTATCATTTGTTTCCATCATCTGAAAGAAAATATGGTAATATATTCTTCAGTTGTAATAAAAAGAATGTTTTTCAGCTGTATATGTCATTGACTAGTTTAAAGGTTACATTCTACAGCCTCCCTTACTTATAGGTGTGGCCATGTGATTAAGCTGTGACCAATGAGATGTAATTAGAAGTAAGTCTCCTTAAAATGTTGTGGCATGCCCTTCTTTGTCTCATTCTCCATCCTGCTGTCTGGAATTTTGATGTGATGGCTGGATCTCTGGCAGCTATATGAGACCCTGATGATAGAAAGCTTCACTCTAAAGATGATAGATTCATGAATTGACAGGGGGAGCCGCCAATCAAGGTCAGGACCAACAAGCTCTGAACATTTTTTTTTAATAATGTGAGAGAGAAGTAAATGTCTATCATGAGGTTTCTCTCCTGTCTACAGCCAGATCTGATCTTAAGTGAATTAACAACATTTCGATTGCTGACTCTCCTCTGACATGCACCCCTTACTCTAGTCAGGTCCCCTTCGCTCACAGTCTCCCACTCACTTTGCCTGTACTGCTTTCTCACCCTCAAGTGTCTTGGGCTTGCTCAGCAAAACGGTCCAGATCCAGCAAGAGCCCATAACTGATTTTTGAAATGCTCACCTCTCTCCCTCTCATCTGAATGTTGTAGCATTTCTATTCTGTTCCACATCATCAATTATCCCCATAGGATAATCTTGCCTCTTGGATTATCTGTAAGATCATTAATAACCTGGGGTCGCAAGTTGGGTTCTCCAGAAACAGATCCCGAGACAAAGTCCAGGGTGTCAGGTATTTACAAGAGATCAACAACAGTGAGAGGGATGGAGCAGAAGCAGAATTGGGAGAGGGAGAAGTTGAACTGTGATTCTGAGGCTGATTGTGTAGGGAGCTCAGGAGTGAGTATTACCACAATAGCATCCCACATCCAGCCAAAGTGGCCAGGCCTTTGCCCAATGTGGGCTGCCCTGGGAAGGTGTGAATTTAGCATGGCATCTCTCTGCAGGTGAGGCAGACCTGAGCGAGGTGACAGATAGAAGCTGTCTGCCCAACACACTCCCTGCACTGGGCAGTAAGACCTTCCTCAAAGAGGAAGCTGGGTACCCATCTCTGTGCCCACCCCCCTGTGTCTGAGTTCTATGCTTCTCTGCCCAACACACCGATTTTAATATTAAACCAACAATAGGTGTCTGATAAATATTTACAGAAAACTTACTCTATGCCTAGCCTAAGAAACGTAATCAGTATGAAGTTCCTGAGTGAATCCACTCACACTTTTAGAAAAGGTCTTTAAAAGTGCCTTTATAAGAAAAGATCTTTTTAGTTCCCTGGTGGTGCAGTGGTCAAGATTTGGCACTTTCATTGCCGTGGCCCACTTTTGATCCGTGGTCGGAGCACTGAGATCCCGCAAACCGTGCAGAGCAGCCAACATAGGAAGGAAGGAAGGAAGGGGGTAGGGAGGGAGGGAGGAAGGAAGGAAGGAGGGAGGGAAGGAGGGTGGGAGGAAGGGAAGGAAAGAAGGAAGGGGGAGGGAGGGAGGGTGGGAGGAAGGAAGGAAGGAAGGAAGGAAGGGGGGAGGGAAGGAGGGTGGGAGGAAGGGAAGGAAGGAAGAAAAGGAAGAAGAAACTTTTTAAAATCTTTTCCTTTTGCTTCCTGGAATCAGCACTGACTTCACAAAAGCTCTAAATCCGTTGTTTTGCAGAACATGCCTTTTTCTTAATTCCATCTAATGCCTCCCACCATGCTGCCAGGGCCTTCAAACACACACAATATGAAGTAGGAGTACGTGGGACGGAGCTGCCCATTCGACTTGCTTCTATGAGGAACACTGTTCTCCTGGGGGAAATCTTCCGAGGAAGAAAACTCACCATTCATCTGGAGAGCGCGGAAGCAAGCTCACGACAAAAACACTCTGACGAAGTTTCCCCCGTTATGGTTTCTGTTTTTCTCTGATCCTCCAATCCTCCTTCACTCTAAGCTCATCCGGGGGTCTCTGCAGAGTCTCGTCAATTTCTATAGGTCTTTTCACCCTTTCTGAAGGGTGAGTAGCCGTTGACATAAGGAAACAGGCACCTTTCTTGTTTACTCTGCCCACTTTCCTACCCCAAGTACACCATCCACCCCCAACTGCACTCCAGTTACAGCGGGGGTTGGCACAGGATTTGGGGGGAAGGAAACCCAGAATTGAATGAGGTTCTGACTCTGGTCACTGGTTGACCATGGGGGAAAAAAGCAGGGGGAGAAAGCACCAAGGCTAAACAATAATAATAATAGTAATAAGTCAAAAACCAGTCGGAGGATCAGCCAAGACCAGCATCCTCTCACTTGATCCTGGTCATTTGTGAGCATAGGGAGGAGAAGGCTGTGTTCCTATGATGTATCTGGGTTGTGACCAATACTTTTATTTTAGCCTAGAGATGAGCAAGATTGAACAATCCGTAGGTGAGCTCACTTGGCGTGGCGGCCTGCTGCAAATCTTTCTACCTCTCCTCTACCTGCCACTTCCCAGAATATAACTTTATGGTAATTTATCCACTCAGAGCATCACTCCCATCTGTTCTCTGCTACAAAGATAGCTACTTCCAGAGATTGCTGTCTTCGCCGGTTGGCTGGGGAGGGTGACGGTGATGCTGTCTGACACACTGTCCACAGCAAAGTCACCTCAATGGAGTTCCCATTGGTAATCCACCACTTGGGTGTCTTTGAAATGTTTGTGCTTGGATGTTGTTTTCTGCATCTCCCTGAGCCAGAAGCCTTGTCAGAAAGTCAAACCTCCAAAGTGACAAAGTGCTCTGATCATAGAAAGGTGGTTTCGTTGCCAGGGAAACTGCTTGCAAGGGAGAAACAGATCCTATTTGTGAATTTATAACCTGAAGAAGAAACAGATGCTAAGTTTCTGAGTGAGTCTCACTTCGAATTGTACTTGATGGTGAGAATGGGTTACATTTTTTAGGCCATAGATTAGCAAAATTATACACTGTATAGGAAACCTTCTTACTGTAGCCTAGAAATTAAGAATAAAAACAATTCTTTCTTCCCCTTTTCTTAGCTTTGCAAATCAAGAAAAGCAAACAACATTTTCCCCAGGAAATCCATGGGATCTGGGAAAATGACCAGGACTCATCACAAAGCCCAACACAGGTGAAGGCCTCTGGTACACACTTAAGCGTGATCTTAGGGTAAAACAAAAATCATGAACACTCCACATACATTTTCAAAGGAGTTGTCCAGAATGAAAAAATAAGAAGAGATTAGTGGCCACTTTTTTCAGAAATGGACAAGGAGAAGTTCTGGGCTTCCCTTCAAAATATGTCCCTACATCTGCTGATTAAGCCTAAAATCTAGAACTTCATTCTTTTACCTTGTAGCAAAGTTTCAGATCCTTTCCTAAAAATTAATTTTGATACCAGGGGAAGGGAAAAACTCCTTAAGTGTTAGGTATCTGGCAATAGAAGGGGTGGTTTCTATAATAGGGTAAAAGAATTTGAAGCTGGTAGCCAAAGAATTAATTTTTCATCATGATCACCATCTTTACTATTAACACATCATCATCTCTATTAATATCATCAACAACACTATCATAATTCACCCTAAACTCTATTACCACTATATAATGAGAATAGCTGCTCTTCTTTGGAATTTACCATGTGCCAGAAACAGTAAGTATTCTACATTCATGATGAAATAATTCTCAAGAGTTGGCAAACTTTTTCTGTAAAGGGCCAGAGAGTAGATATTTTCGGCTTTTGGGGTCACAACTGGCACAACTACTCAGTCGGGTAAAAGCAGTCACAAAAACGTGCACATCAACTTTATCTACAAAAGCAGACGGTGGGCCAGATGTGGGCTGCTGGCCCTGCTTTACCAGCTCACATCATCTCATCAGCATCCTCACGAGGCTGTGGGCTTGGCAGGAGCATCTTCATTCCTCCGGTGAGGAAACCAGGCATATCAGAGATGGAGTCATTTGTCCACAGTCACACAGGGAGCAGATGGAGGGTAGGGTGAGACCCTAGGTGTAGCCATCACCAAGGCAACCAGCCATCTGCTCTCCACCTTGTCAGAGTGTGATACACGTACGCCTGACTGCTATTCAAGATGATTTTAGGAAATACACGTGTAAGCATTTTAATAGCTCCCCTTATTTTCATATGCATGAAAAAATAGAACCAGAAAATCCAATGTTTGATTTTACTACTGTTTTTTCTTCAGATGAAACACAAGAACAATCATCAATAATCATTTTTGTGCCTTCCTATTTTTTAAAAATAAAGAAAAAAATACCTGATGGTTGACAAGAGGGAAAATTTTTTCAATATTCATTCAGTATGTAGGTGCCATTTTGGCCTTTCAAAAAGTTTTCACTCTTTTCTCTCATTTGATTTTCACAAAAAAGAAGAAGAGAAGTACTATGTTATTATGCCCATGCAGCAGATGAGAAAAACTAAGGTACAAAAAGGTTAAATGGTTTCTCAAAGGCAAGCACCATGACAGTGGCCTGGGGCAGAGGGGGCATTTCACCTGGCCCCGGCTCCCTTCTTTCCTCCTGCTGTGTCATCCACGTGGGTTCTCCAGGGCTCAGAGTTGTAAAGAGCCAAACTCAGGAATTTCTTATTTCTCCCAAGGTATCAAGGTAACTAAAAGCCAGCAACATGAGTCGGGTTTCTTTGGCCTGGGTGTCACAGGGCCAGTCACCCAGATGAGCAAGTGTGTGTGTGCATGCACAGTGGCAGTGGGTAAGCCCGCCTCCTGATTTCCACCAGAGCAATCTGAACGTACTTTCTGGACTAGCCATAAATCATTTTGTTAGAGCCAAGTGCTGAATGGCATGAATCTGAAATTCCATATGTGTGTTTAGAAGAGAGCTCGCTTTAGCTGCCAGTGAGCTGTTGGCCCAAAGGCAAGTCACGAGGGCCCCAGATTCTGACTCAGGAAACACAGCTGCTGGACTCTGTCAGCATTTGTTCGGGTTGTTTTTGTTGTTGTTGTTCTCTGGGGGTTTTTAGGGGATTATAGTTTACTCATCTACAAAAGAAAACCTAGATGCCTTTCTGGATAAACAGATTGAGAAGAATACCTCTCGAGCTTTTCTAGCACAAACTTTCATATCTATCAGTTTCAGGAACCAATATACAGGGTAAACACAGCCAAGCCTTGAAGAAAGCATCGCGATGCCGAAAAATATCTACAGTTTAACTTAGGAAAACTTTTTCCATTCCCTGAACCAGTCCTCCCTTTAATGAGACACGGACTTAGAAAAAACGGGTGTCAGATAGTAACAAATAGATTTTAGGAAAAAAAATTTCCACTAGATCAGTGTTTTTCAAACTACAAGTTATGACCATGGTGAACTGCGGTCAGCATTTTTAAATGAATTAAAGAAAAGAACAGAATGGAAAAGAATCAAATGTAATAGAAAATATCCCAATAAGCACTGTTTGAGAGACTGTTTCAGATTTATATAAACACGTGCACACACACACACACACACACAGGATTTGTGGGCCACAAATTTGAAAGCCATTGGACCAAATGATCTGAGAGCTTTGTGCAGCTGTAAGATTCAATAACTCCCTAACCTATTCTCACTGCAATAAAACCACTCAAACCACACACTGAAGTGATGGAAAGTCAATAGAATTTTAATTCTTACAAATCTCCCCAGCACTCAGTCTTGGCAATTGTTGGGAAATTCTTTATAACCATTCTATTATTATTATAAATTCGTTTCTATTATATTATGAATTCTATTACAATGCTCTTTAGATCATTACCGTAACACTATGAATACTTTAACTAATAGTAATGACACTTTTGCTACATTATAGATACAATGTCATTATATCTATATTTAAATATACTTTGGGAAAATATGATCAAAAAAGAAATAAGTTCTGAAAAACCTGCCTGATTTTTTGTCCCTCCTTGCCTACATATAAGTAAAACAAGACCAAATAAAACATTTCGTAGGGACCCCCTTTTTTTTTTAACATCCTTATTGGAGTATAATTGCTTTACAATGGTGTGTTAGTTTCTGCTTTATAATAAAGTGAATCAGCTATACATATACATATATCCTCATATCTCCTCCCTCTTGCGTCTCCCTTCCACCCTCCGTATCCCACCCCTCTAAGTGGTCACAAAGCACCGAGCTGATCTCCCTGTGCTATGCAGCTGCTTCCCACTAGCTATCTATTTTATATTTGGTAGTGTATATATGCGTAGGAACCACTTTGAAAAGAATCAAACATGTACCAAGATATACAAAGAGGACAAAGCTTTCCAGTTCTTGTTTCCAAATGAAGACATAGTCAATGCTCGTGCTGGACCAGTATGTTATAATTTTCATTGAAATGGCAACTCACCAGTCTGTAGAAAAAATCCAGCCAAAAGAATTCAGCACTTGGGTTCCATTTCAATCTGGAAACCCCAGAGGACACTCTGCACCATTTGCAGAAATGGTGGTGCCAGGGTGTGTGATAAATTGAATGAAGAGGACAGGAAAGACACTTCAAGAATTCACTTTCTGAAACTGAAACCCTTTCTATTTTTAATCCTCTCTTGTGGGCATTTAATTCCAGATCCTAGTCAAGTCATGTTGTAAAAAGTATCCAAATTGACAAATTATCAGTGCCATTTCCTTTAGCTGCCATTTCCCTTTTGAAAACCATCTTCATGGATTAGTATTCAGAAACACAAGCTCAGTTTAGTGCCAGTTTTGCAGAAAACAGAAAGACTGAAAACAAGAATTAAAAGTAGAAATCGTAAAACTCCTTAGTACAAAGAAGTGAGACAGTAAAATAAGAATTTTTGAATGTCTACCAGTTTTCCAACAACTGGTATGAGTTTAATTAAAAGAAATCTATAGCTGGAGACCCAGGATTTAGAAGGATCACCAGAGTTGATCCTCAGAGCAGTGGCTGAGCACATGGGCTGTTCCCAGACTATAAGGGTCAAGTTTTTGCTTGTTCACACTGCAGTCAGGGGATGGTTAGATTTCACTGGTGTAATAAAAACTAGCATAACGTACTGTATAGCACCGGGAATTCTACTCAATATTCTGTAATAATCTATATGGAAAAAGAATCTGAAAAAGAATGTATACATGTATATATATATATATATATATATATATATATATATATATATATAACTGAATCACTTTGCTGTACACTTGAAGCTAACAAAACATTGTAAATCAACTATACTCCAATATAAAATAAAATAAATTTTTTTAACTAGCATTTATTTGGAACTTACTGATTTTTCTTCCCAAGGATCTTGAAAACACATCCTTACTCCTATCTTATTGACAAGGCAGTCCATATAGTCTCCCAAACAGATTCTATGAATAAAATCTTCCCCACTCTCCATTTCATCTTATCTTCAATTGATAAATATTTTCTCTCAAACAACATCAAAGAACAATGCCTATATTGGAGACATTGATATTCAACAGAAAAAGAAGATATTAGTTCAAACTTCAGTGAATAAGATTTTAGAGGCCTCCTCTCTGTCAGATGTCTTCCTTAAAAGAAACATAGATTTTAGAGTATTTCATTTTCCATATTTAATAAATGTCCTTAAAAAATAAAAGTTTTAATAAAATTCCAGTGACTTAAGTATCACTTATCAATCTAGAACTGGTTCTCAACCCAGCCTATTTTATTCCCCCAAGGACATGGCTGGAGATGCTTTTGGTTGTCACAAACATGGAGAGAGGTTTCCTACTGGTGTCTAGTGGGTAGAGGCTAAGAATGTTTCTAAACATCCTACCATGCACAGGTCACCCTCCACAACGATGATCTGTTTGGCCCAAAATATCCGTAGTGCAGAGGGTGACAAACCTGCTTTACAGTGTTTCCCCAACAACAACAAAAACAACAACATGATTGCAACAGTGTTGTATTTTGGTCTGTACAGTTGGCTTAAATATTAGCTAAGTGACTTGCTCCCCCACCTTAACTTCAAGTAGATGGGATTCAAGTTCATGATTAGCAAAGCTGCAGATCTCTTCATGACTCCATGACTTAGCAACTCAGGATTGCTGGAGAATTTTAAAGTCATGCCTGTTAAAATCTGCGGTCCTGTCTTGTGTGTGTGTAGGTGCGGGGGCGCTTCTCTCTCTCTCTCTTACACACACACACACACACACACACACACACACACACACACACACTCTACTTAACACAGATAGAATGCCCTGCACACTACTTGTGCTCCTTCCATTGTGAAGGCTGTTACCCACACCAACCTCAGAGTGAGAGGGCTAAAATGATTACCTTGGAGTCAGAAGGATGAAGATTCTAACGGTCAAAGAAAGTTGCTCTGGAGAGAAGGTGAAAATTAAAACCAACTAAAGTGAAAAACTTAGAATAAGGCTGCCAGATATGCCAACTGATGACAGAGTGGGAGTATCTTGCTGAGAGGGTTAGAGTTATCTGTAAGTCTAGTGGATTCCAACAGAGAATAGGCATCTTCAACATAATTCTTGTGCATAACGTCTGTATCTCGAGACATCCTTATAAGATAGCTGGTGCACTTTATACAGCCGTCTGAGCCTTTTCTGCCAAAGGAGACATGGTAGGAGGATTGTTACTGATGAAGAGTTGAGAAGAAAACATAAATCCCTCAGGGATCAGAGTCCCTCTGATGATGGGGAGATGAAGTCTGAGTCCCGCTGCTTATGTTTCTTCCTACTTCTTTTTTTTTTTGCGGTACGCGGGCCTCTCACTGTGTGGCCTCTCCCGTTGCCGAGCACAGGCTCCGGACGTGCAGGCTCAGCGGCCATGGCTCACGGGCCCAGCCACTCCGCGGCATGTGGGATCTCCCCAGACCAGGGCACGAACCCATGTCCCCTGCATCGGCAGGCGGACTCTCAAGCACTGCGCCACCAGGGAAGCCCCATGTTTCTTCCTACTTTAAATGTGCAACTGCACAGGAAAAGAAATCAAGAATCAGGAAACAAAACCTGTTAGATTATCCACTTTCATCTCTCTAGGAATTATGTTTCCAAATTAGAGACAAGGTTATTTAAGAGGCGGGGAGGTAGTATCCATAAGGATTCATGGGAAATTTGTTGCAGAGGTGTGGGAGGGTGAGCAGGTTCAATCCAGGGACATACCACCAAGGCACTGGATCAAGTCCAATTTCATTCAGAGGATATATTGATGGCCTTGTTTGGTAAAAGTCCTGTAGTTTTTGACATATTCAAGTTTGGCAGCAGTTCAAAAGAAATCCTTTAAAAATATCTTTGTTCAATATAGATTTTAGTTTAAAAAATAAACTCAATATTTGGACTTAATTCAGGGTTTAGCAAATTCTTCAAGGATATTTGGTGTAATGGGACCTGGCCTTTCATTTTGTTTTTTTGAGATGGTGTTTCAATGGGATTCTGATTCTGGTTCCTGAAAGACTCAGTCAGGTAGGAGAATTCTGTGGGAGGGACAGTTTCAGACTTTGAGCTGTTGCATGAGCATTCCATCCGTCAGAATTAGAACTGTCCCAAAATCTAGACCTTTCAGCTCACCTGTCATTCCTCAGAACCAAAATGTATTTTCAATCACATTCTCCACTCTATTAAGAGAAGTACGGTTTGGAATCCTGAAAGGAAAATTATCTTGTGACCTTGGGATAAAAGCTTATTCAGGTAATATAAAATGTCAAGCAGCCCACAATTCGAGCTCAGCTAAGGTAATTCCCAATAATATTTATATCCTGAAAAATAGGTATTTCAGCCTTGTTGAAATACTATTATCATAAAAGGACTTCTCTTTTTAATCATTAAAGTAATGTAACTCAGCACGGCTACAAGTGTAGAGAACCTCTGAAAATTCATATATATCTTTTAAATCCTAAGAAGTCGATTTGTTTCTAATTTAACTAAAACTCTCAGAGAAAACCAGGTGTCTTTGAAAAGAAAGATGCTTATGTTATACTTTTGCTATGGAAACAATTTTTTCTTAAAAATCCACCAGAATTTTGTCTAAATTTTTTTTTTTTAATGTTCCACTAGAAACAGTTCAAATTCTTTGCTATTGGCCTCAAAAAACAAAGTTTTAATTTGGGGAAAAAACGCTTAATTTAAAAAAAATTTTAGGGAAGTGTATTGAGTTACCATCTACAGCATAAGAATGAGCATATCCATTTAAAAAGACAAAGAAAATCCCTTCCAGTGGGTCAGCATCCTCTATCATGTTGCGTATACAGGACACAAACACTTAAGTGTCAGTCTCACGGGTTAGCACATAAAGATTGTTTAGATTGAGGTGGGGATATCAAAGTGCATGCAGCGGGGCTTCCCTGGTGGTGCAGTGGTTGAGAGTCCGCCTGCCGATTCAGGGGACACGGGTTCGTGCCCCGGTCCGGGAAGATCCCACATGCCGCGGAGCGGCTGCGCCTGTGAGCCATGGCTGCTGAACCTGCGCGTCCGGAGCCTGTGCTCCACAACGGGAGAGGCCACAACAGTGAGAGACCCGCGTACAGAAAAAAAAAAAAAAAAAAATGCATGCAGTGGTCTCCAAGATTCCTGGAGTATGCACCCATCAGTAAAATAATCTGTACACATGCATCCATTATATGAATATTTATTTTTTTGTTTATTTACTTATTTATTCATTATCTTGTGCATGTACTCCAGCACAAACGTACAGTGTAAATCTTGAACCTAAATGGCAATCAAAATAGTGAAAACAAAAATTAATTCAGATTCTCCCCATGCCCTATGCCCTAGTTTCTCCCCATGCCCTAATGATGTAGGAGATAGATGGGCCCCAGGCTGAGCAGCTGCAACCAGTCTCCTGCTGAGACTTCAAGATAAGATACTAGCAGGAGCATCAGGCTCTGATTGAGTAGAAGACAAAGAGACCACAATTTCCTCATTCTTGTGGTCAAGGGGATTTCCCAGCCTGGAACATGCACAGAGAAGGTCCTCAGTCTAGGGAGGCACCAAAGGAGGGAAGAGCCGCCAGCCCACAATATGTCCTGCCAACCTCCCAGAAACCTTCACGCTGGAATCCATCTTGGCTGAGAGATGCGTGTACCCACCAGGAAGGACCCTGACTCAGACCGAACATGGGCACAAGCAAGATGACTGACCAGAGACAACCTGGAAACTAACCCCATATAAGCAACCTAAGCTGCCCCTATTGCATGCAACTCACTCTGAGTTTACCCGTGTGCTTTTCCACATGTACTTTGCTTCAAATAAATGCTTTATCTGTTTCACTATCTTGGTCTCTTTGCTGAATTCTTTCTTCAAAGAAGACAAGGACCAAGGTCTTTCTTCCAGCCACCTCACTGCCAAGATCACTAACAGGTTGCCTGGCACAACCGCTGAGACGTGTTACCCATTCTGAGACCACAGCAATAGGTATAACTCAAGCTACTCAAGCACCACGCATGGCTGATTTTTATGATGCAGTGTTTCTTGAGCTTCATGGGGATTGGTAAACAATACTCACCAAAGGTGAGAAGCCAGATTGCCCTAACATTCAAGAGACAGATGTGCTTCTGGAGACGTTCTTTGATGTCCCTGTAATTTAAAGAATGGGCTAGAGAGATGGTGGGGATGGATAAGGGGCATTTACATAAGGTTAAGACACAACCCAGGCTTTATGGCTGATCATGTTCTCTGGCCTCTTCCAACTCTGGCTTGGACATTGTCTCATTTGCCACAGAACCCCATGGAAGCAATGAAGGGTAAAATAAATCTATACTTTGCCAGTCCTACACTTGTGTGCCTTGCCAGTCCCTCAGATCTCCCACTTAGGTTATATTCACACCTTTTCCTTCCCTGAACCTCCAGCATCGGACCCTTGATGTCTTCAGGGAGTTGGATACCTCAGAGACCTCACACAAGTTTCTCTTTTCCTGGGATTTTCTTCAGAAAAGACAAACTCTTGTACCTTAATTCTAAAACCACCTGGTTTCAACTAAATGTCTGACATTTGGAAAACACATTAGCATAAGAAGATGCACATTTCTTCTTCGGAACAAGAGCAAATGGGAAAATATCCCCAGGGTTCTTTCTGAAGACTCCCAAACACAGCTGCTCAGCTCAAGAAGTTAAGTTCAATACAGAGTAAGCTTGGCCTTCCCCTCTCCCCCCAGGTGTTTTCCCATTGGACACATTCCCCACGCAGTGCTTCAGGATCTTCAGAAAGACAGGCCTTCTGGCAAAGGGTAAGGATCTCAAGGGAAAATAGAAGAGTCCAAAACGGGAATTTCCTTCACAAGCATCTGAATATATCCTATGCTTTTTAAATTTTTCTTAATCAGTTCAATAAATGGCAGCATTGCCCAGGCTAAATCTGCTTTCTCTGATTTAAGCAAAGTAGTATTCTCCCAAGAAATGTGTCCACAAGGGTTGAGAGCTTGCCTTCTTTTCCTTTCACTGATGCATACTTCTAAGAGCATGTGCCCCACGGTGCAGAAGCAGGAGCACTCAGGAGAAGCCACAAAGAGCTTTCAAGGGTGTTCTTACTTACCTGAAATTCCTTGGCTATTTTAATTGTATTCATTTTCCCTTTGCCCTTATTTTTTTCTCCCTCATTTCCTTTATTTTCCATTTCTTTTTTTCCCTTCCTTTTCTTGAAACACTTTCCCTCCATGAAATATCCACCTCAATTGAGTCATTAGGTTCATTCTTATTAATTGGTAAACAGTCTAAACCGCAAAGCTTATTGTTATCAATTTGAAACTTCCACATCCTCAGCAGTGTATGTCCCTGAGGCAGATTTTGTAACACCCCCGCCCCACCCTCCACCCTCACAGCTACAGAAGAGTTGCTGTTAAAATATGTCATTTTGGCTTTGGTGACATATTGGTATGGAATTTTCAAAGGCCTTTCCCTACTGTTATCTCCTCAACTGTGTGCATTCATTGTTTGTTCAATAAATGTTAATCTGAGCATGAGTTGTGTATTATTCTAGGTCCTGGAGACACAGCAGTGGACTAAACACACAAAACTCCCTGCCCTCTTGGAGCCTCTATTTTACAGGAGAGAGACAGACAACATAAAAGAAAGCAAGTTATGTACTAGAATGTGATAATGCTGAGAAAAAGATAACTGTAGAAGCTGGATAGAGAGTGCCATGGAGTGGAGATGGGAGTATAATATATTTAAATAAAGTGAACAGGAAGCCTTCCTTGAGGGTGACTTTTAAGAAGAAACTTGAAGGAAGTGCGGAAATGAACCATGCAGATACCTGGAGAAAACACCCCAGGAAGAGGGGACTGCAAAAGTAAAGAACCAAAGAGGGGAGAAGATCTGACATATTTGAGGAACAGAAGCTGGGGTGGCTGAAGATGAGTCATCTTGGGGAAGAGCCCCTGGAGATGAGGCAAGAAGAGGCTTGAGAACAGGGGTCAGATGCAAAGGCTTGTCTGCTGCTGTGAGGACTTGGGTTTTTATCCTGAGTGAGACAGGAAACTCCTGGAATATTTGGAGCAAAGCAGTAACATGATCTTGTTATACTTTGGAAGGGTCATTCTGGCTGTATTAGGAATAAATAATAGGAAATGATAAGACAGAAATGAATAAGTTGGTGACTTGCAATCGGGAGGGGGTTGGAAAAGCAGGATGATACTGAAGGGAGTCTACTCCAGGACACTTTTTTTTGTATAGTTTTGACTGTTGATATAATCCTAGTCTTTTACATATTCAAAAAGATAAAATTAAATCAACAATAATGGGGGGAATCCTACGAGTGCCTATAAAAAGAAACAAATTAACATAGTCAGATATAGAAGTGACAACATAATCACACAAAGGAAAGCAAAAGAAATTAATCCAAGTAACTTTTGAGGTTTAATATATATACACCAAAAAAATGCATGAAACATCAGTGTACAACTGAAAGTATTTATAAAATCAAATATACCCTTCAACCATCTCTCAGATCAAGAAACAGAACCTCATCAGCACCCCCAGAAGCCCTCATCCTCCCTTCCAGTCACTACCAACACCCCAGCCTGCCAAGGGTAATTGCTACCTAACTTCTCACAGCATGGATTGGTGTCCCCCCCACCTTTTTTTTTAACTGCATATAAATGGACTCATATGGTATGAACTCTTTTAAGTCTGGCTTGTTTTTCTCAATATTATATGTGTAAGGTTAATGCATACTGTTATGTGCAGTTGTAGAAACTTTACTGTGGGAGAAAAGAGATACAAATATGAAGGCGGAAGATAAGGAAGAACCCCAATCTGTTGGATGTTAGAGGTGACAAGAAAAATATTGGTTTATCCTAGTTTTGTCTGCTGAAAGGACCTAGAGGCAAGGATACCCCAGAAACAATGAGCATATTGGACACCCAAATCTTGATTCCTATATGCCACTCCCCCCTAAAATGGACAAGGGTTGGAGAAATGACTGATTCCAAAGTTGAGTCAAGAGAAGTACAAGATGATACTGAGACAGGCTGGGACCTGGGACCTGGGACCCTTTACTGCAGTGCCTCCTTGAGGAACAAAATACAAAGAAACTATAAGGGACTAAAAATAGCTGCATGCATGCACAGATGGGGCAAATTATGGACAATAAGATACAAAAAGACCAAAACAACCCAAATGTCACTTCTGAAGAGCTGGGAGCAAAAGCAGGGTACTGCGCATGCCCCCCTGCACACAGCACCACCAGAGGGGTGGGCAAACCACCTAAGCTACTGATCCAGCCCAACCACTGGACACACCTCTACCCTCATGCCATATAAGGAACCAGCTCACCCCCCCCTCAGGGAACGAGCAAGGGAAACTCTTTCTTGTCCTCGCTCCCTCTGCTGCAACAGGGGCACCAATAAAGCCTTGCCTGAATTTCTTGTCTGGCCTCTGATCAATTTCTAATGATTAAGGAGGCCAAGAACCCTGGTCAGTAACAATACTAAAAATTACATATAGAACATAAATAGATGGGGTAGAGAGAAAGTTTTTCCTAGCAGGAAAGTGCCAACTAATAAGAGAAGCAATATAAGAATTAGAAAAAAATGAATCCTAATGAAGTCTAAAGCCATCAGGTAAAAGTTCAGAAACAGGATATATAGTCTCAAAGTATCTCCTCATATATTACTTATTAATTGCAAAGGGAAAGGATATCTTTACAGTAGATGACTATGGTCGACACCAACTTATGTAACTAACCAATGTGAACATCAACAATAAATTAACAAACTGAAATCATGTGCTTTCTCATGTGATATAACAGAATACATCACTTGTGTTTCATTCTACACAAAAATAATAACCTGAATCTCATCATGAAGAAACAAGCAAAAAACACCTAAATTAAAGGACTACAAAATAGAAGCAAGAACTACAGTATTTCAGCCTGTGGAACAAAAACCACATTCAGATAAAGATACACAAAATGAAAAGTCAGAAGACTATGTACCAGATAAAGAAACAAGATGAAACCCCAGAAACCAACAAAATGAAGTGGAGATAGGCAACCTTCCAGAAAATAAATTCAAAATAATGATAGTGAAGATGATCCAGGACCTTGGAAAAAGAATGGAAGCAAAGATCGAGAAGATGCAAGAAATTTTTAACAAACACCTACAAGAAGTAAAGAACAAACAGAGATGAACAATACAATAACTGAAATGAAAAATACACTAGAAGGAATCAATAGCAGAATAACTGAGGCAGAAAAATGGATAAATGACCTGGAATACAGAATGGTGGAAATCACTGCTGAAGAACAGAATAAAGAAAAAAGAATGAAAAGAAATGAAGACAGACTAAGAGACCTCTGGGACAACATTAAACGTAACAACATTCGCATTACAGGGGTCCCAGAAGGAGAAGAGAGAGAGAAAGGACCTGAGAAAATGTTTGAAGAGATTATAGTCAAAAACTTCCCTAATATGGGAAAGGAAATAGCCACCCAAGTCCAGTAAGCATAGAGTCCCAGGCAGGATAAACCCAAGGAAAAACATGCAGAAACATAGAGTAATCAAATTGACAAGAATTAAAGACAAAGAAAAATTATTAAAAGCAACAAGGGGAAAATGACATATACAAGGGAACTCCCATAAGGTTAACAGCTGACTTCTCAGCAGAACCTCTACAAGCCAGAAGGGAGTTGCATGATATATTAAAAGTGATGAAAGGGAAGAAACTACAACCAACATTACTCTACCTGGCAAGGATATCATTCAGATTCGACAGAGAAATCAAAAGCTTTACAGATAAGCAAAATTTAAGAGAATTCAGTACCACCAAACCAGCTCTACAACAAATGCTAAAGGAACTTCTCTAAGTGGGAAACACAAGGGAAGAAAAAGATCCACAAAAACAAACCCAAAACAATTAAGAAAATGGCAATAGGAATATACATATTGACAATTACCTTAAATGTGAATGGATTATTTGCTCCAACCAAAAGACTCAGACTGGCTGAATGGATTCAAAAACAAGACCATATATATGCTGTCTACAAGAGACCTACTTCAGACATAGGAACACATACATACTGAGAGTGAGGGGATGGAATAAGATATGCCATGCAAATGGAAATCAAAAGAAAGCTGCAGTAGCAATTCTCATATCAGACAAAGTAGACTTTAAAATAAAGACTATTACAAAAGACAAAGAAGGACACTATATAATGATCAAGGGATCAATCCAGAAGAAGATATAACAATTGTAAATATATAGGCATCCAACATGGGAGCACCTCAATACGTGAGGCAAATGTTAACAGCCATGAAAGAGGAAATCAACAGTAACACAGTAATAGTGGGGGACTTTAACACCTCACTTACACCAAAGGACAGATCATCCAGACAGAAACTTAATAAGGAAACAAAAGTTTTAAATGACACAATAGACCAGATAGATTTAATTGATATTTACAGGACATCCCAACCAAAAACATCAGATTACACTTTCTTCTCAAGTGCACACAGAACATTCTCCAGGATAGATCACACCTTCGGTCACAGATCAAGCCTTGGTAAATTTAAGAAAATCAAAATCATATCCAGCATCTTTTCTGACCACAATGCTATGAGATTAGAAATAAATTACAGGGAAAAAAACATAAAAAATCACAAACACATGGAAGCTAAACAATATGTTACTAAATAACTGAGAGATCACTGAAGAAATCAAAGAGGAAATCAAAAAATACCTAGAGACAAATGACAATGAAAACACGACGATCCAAAACCTATGGGATACAGCAAAAGCAGTTCTAAGAGGGAAGTTTATAGCAATACAATCCTACTTCAAGAAACAAGAAACATCTCAAATAAACAATGTAACCTTACACCTAAAGGAACTAGAGAAAGAAGAACAAACAAAACGCAAAGTTAGTAGAAGGAAAGAAATCATAAAGATTAGATCAGAAATAAATGAAATAGAAACAAAGAAAACAATAGCAAAGATCAATAAAACTAAAAGCTGGTTGTTTGAGAAGATAAACAAAACTGATAAACCTTTAGCCAGACTCATCAAGAAAGAGAGGGAGAGAATTCAAATCAATAAAATTAGAAATGAAAAAAGAGAAATTAAAACGGACACTACAGAAATACAAAGCATTCTAAGAGACTACTACAAGCAACTCTATGCCAATAAAATGGACAACCTGGAAGAAATGGACAAATTCTTAGAAAGGTATAAGCTTCCAAGACTGAACCAGCAAGAAATAGAAAATATGAACAGACCAATCACAAGTAATGAAATTGAAACTGTGATTAAAAATCTTCCAAAAAACAAAATTCTAGGCCCAGATGGCTTCACAGGTAAATTCTATCAAACATTTAGAGAAGAGGTAACACCTATCTTTCTCAAACTCTTCCAAAAAACTGCAGAGGAAGGAGTTAGGTGAGGCCACCATCACCCAGATACCAAAACCAGACAAAGATACTACAAGAAAAGAAAATTACAGACCAATATCACTCATGAATAGAGATGCAAAATTCCTCAACAAAATACTAGCAAATAGAATCCAACAACACATTAAAAGGATGATACACCATGATCAAGTGGGATTTATCCCAGGTAGGGATGCAAGTCTTCTTCAATATATGCAAATCAATCAATGTGATACACCATATTAACAAATTGTAGGATAAAAACCATATGATCATCTCAATAGATGCAGAAAAAGCTTTTGACAAAATTCAACACTCACTTATGATAAAAACCCTCCGGAAAGTGGGCATAGAGGGAACCTACCTCAACATAATAAAGGCCATATACAACAAACCCACAGCAAGCATCATTCTCAATGGTGAAAAACTGAAAGCATTTCCTCTAAGATCAGGAAAAAGACAAGGATGTCCACTCTTGCCACTATTATTTAACATAGTTTTGGAAGTCCTAGCCACGGCGATCAGAGAAAGAAAAGAAATAAAAGAAATGCAAATTGGAAAAGAAGAAGTAAAACTGTCACTCTTTGCAGATAACATGATACTATGCATAGATAATCCTGAAGATGCCACCAGAAAACCACTAGAGCTAATCAATGAATTTGGTAAATAGCAGGATACAAAAGTAATGCACAGAAATCTCTTGCATTCCTATACACTAACAACAAAAGATCAGAAAGACAAATTAAGGAAACAACCCCATTCACCATTGCAACAAAAGAATAAAATACCTAGGAATAAACCTACCCAAGGAGGTAAAAGACCCGAACTCAGAAAACTATAAGACATTGATGAAAGAAATGAAAGATGACACAAACAGATGGAGAGATATAACATGTTCTTGGATTGGAAGAAGCAGTATTGCGAAAATGACTATATTACCCAAAGCAATCTACAGATTCAATGCAATCCCTATCAAATTACCAATGGCATTGTTTTACAGAACTAGGACAAAAAATTTTTAAATTTGTATGGAGACATAAAAGACCCTGAATAGCCAAAGCAATCTTTTTTTTAAAAATTTATTTATTTTATTTATGGCTGTGTTGGCTCTTTGTTTCTGTGCAAGGGCTTTCTCTAGTTGCGGCAAGTGGGGACCACTCTTCATCGCGGTGCGCAGGCCTCTCACTATCATGGCTTCTCTTGTTGCGGAGCACAGGCTCCAGATGCGCAGGCTCAGTAATTGTGGCTCACAGGACTAGTTGCTCCACAGCATGTGGGATCTTCCCAGACCAGGGCTTGAATCCGTGTCCCATGCATTGGCAGGCAAACTCTCAACCACTGTGCCACCAGGGAAGCCCCCCAAAGCAATCTTGAGAGAAGAAAAAACAGAGCTGGAGGAATCAGACTCCCCGACTTCAGACTATACTACAAAGCTACAGTAATCAAGACAATATGGTACTGGCACAAAAACAGAAATACAGATCAATGGAACAGGATACAAAGCCCCAAGTTAAACCCACGCACTTATGGTCAACTAATCTATGACAAAGGAGGCAAGGATATACAATGAAGAAAAGACAGTCTCTTCAATAAGTGGTGTTGGGAAAACTGAACATCTACATGTAAATAAATGAAATTAGGACACTCCCTAACACCATACACTAAAATAAACTCCAAATGGATTAAAGACCTAAATGTTAGATTATAAACATTATAGTCACTATATAGTACACTATATAGGACACTATAAAACTCTTAGAGGAAAACATAGGAAGAACACTCTTCGACATAAATCACAACAAGATCTTTTTTGTCCCACCTCCTAGGATAATGGAAATAAAAACAAAAGTAAACAAATGGGACTTAATGAAACTGAAAAGCTTTTGCACAGCAAAGGAAACTATAAACAAGACGAAAAGACAACCCTCAGAATGGGAGAAAATGTTTGCAAACGAATCAACAGACAAAGGCTTAATCTCCAAAATATATAAACAGCTCATGCAGCTCAATATTAAAAAAAAAAAAACCCAATCAAAAAATGAGCAGATGACCTACATAGACATTTCTCCAAAGAAGACATACAGATTGTCAAGAGGCACATGAAAAGCTGCTCAATGTCACTAATTTTGGAGAAATGAAACTCAAAACTACAAAGTGGTATCACCTCACACCAGTTAGAATGGGCATTATCAGAAAATCTACAAACAACAAATGCTGGAGAGGGTGTGGAGGACAGGGACCCCTCTTGTACTGTTGGCAGGAATGTAAATTGATACAGCCACTATGGTGAACAATATGGAGGTTCCTTAAAAAACTAAAAATAGAACCACCATATGAGCCAGCAATCCCACTACTGGGCGTATACCCAGAGGAAACCATAACTCAAAAAGACACATGCACCCCAATGTTCATTACAGCACTATTTACAATAGCCTGGTCATGGAAGCAACCTAAATGCCCATCGACAGACGAACGGATAAAGAAGATGTGGTACATATATACAATGGAATATTATTCAGCCATAAAAAAGAATGAAACTGGATCATTTGTAGAGACGTGGATGGACCCAGAGACTGTCATACAGAGTGAAGTAAGTCAGAAAGAGAAAAACAAATATCGTATATTAATGCATACATGTGGAATCTAGAACAATGGTACAGATGAACCAGTGTGCAAGGCAGACACAGATGTAGAGAACAAATATATGGACACCAGGAGGGGAAAGCAGTGGGGGTGGTGGGGGTGGTGGGATGAATTGGGAAATTGGGATTGACATATATACACTAATATGTATAAAATAGGTAACTAATAAGAACTTGCTGTATAAATAATTTTTTTTAAAAAAAAAAGGACTACAGGGCTTCCCTGGTGGCACAGTGGTTGAGAGTTCTCCTGCCAATGCAGGGGACACAGGTTCATGCCCCGGTCCGGGAAGATCCCACATGCAGCAGAGCAGCTGGGTCTGTGAGCTGTGGCTGCTGAGCCTGCACGTCCGGAGCCTGTGCTCCACAATGGGAGAGGCCACAACAGTGAGAGGCCCACGTACCAAAAAAATTTTAAAAAAGGACTACAAAATAAATATCTTCAGTCTTCAAAATGTCAATGTCAGAAAAGACAAAGAAAAGCTGAGAAAACGTCCTATATAAAGGAAACCAAAAAGGCATACATCTAAATATTATACATGACTCCGGGTTACATTCTGGATTGAAAAACAACAGTGTTATAAAAACAGTGTTATAAAGGACAGTGCACTAATTTTGCACTAATCTGGGCAAGAAAGAATGATTTGGGATGAGGGTACTAGCTGTGGAAATTAATATAAAATATATGTTCAAAAACAGTATTGTATCTATGCTAAATTTCCTAAATTTGATAACTGTAATGGGTTATATAGGAAAATGTTCTTATACTTAGAAGATCCATGTAGAAGTATTTAGGGATAAAATATTGTGATGTCCATATCTTACTCTCAACTTGTTCAACAAAAATGAAGCAGAATATTATAAATGTTGATGACAATGATAGATAGATACATAGATAGATAGGTAGATACATAGATAGATACATAAATAGATACATAGATAGATAGAGATATAAAGCAAATATGGCAAAAATGTTAAATAATGGATGTATATAGGTGAAGGGTATTTGGTGTTAACTGTAGTTTTCTTGGAATTTTTCTGTAGCTTTGATATTTTTAAAATAAAAAGGTTAAAAGTTTGAAAAGAATATATCTATTAAAACGTTTTTGTTTTAATATGCATATTTTAGTTCTAACAAATCAGAAATATCAGCTATCAATGTGCTTTTGTTAACCAGCAGCAAAAATACAATTGAACTGTCACTACTTACTTATTTTGAAGGTACAGACAGTTATTTGGCAATAGATGCTAATCATACTGGCTTATTTAAACTGATTTGTTATGACAAGATATCCTAGGAAAGAACAGGGGTGGGGGGATCTAAAACTTTGCAAGAGAATAAAAATTTACACTTAAAACTAGAATACAGGGGCCGCTGGGCCTGCGTGTCCGGAGCCTATGCTCCGCAACGGGAGAGGCCACAACAGTGAGAGGCCCATGTACAGCAAAAAAAAAAAAAGAAGAAGAAAACAATAGACTACAGGGGGACAAGGGAGAAGAAACGAGGGCAGATTGGAGGCTCTAATTTTGTATAGACAAGAAAGCATGAGTTTGGGACCAGGGCAATGGCTGTGGAGGAAGTGAGAACTGAGGAGAGTCAATATATTTTCAGAGTAGATCTATGATGAGGCTAATGGACTGGATATGAGGTATGACAGAGAGTAGTCAATGGTCACTCCAAAGTTTTGGACCTGAGTAAGAAAATGAGTATGAATAGATGCTTATAGGAGGACAAACCCTGGTAGGCAGCTCTATATACAATGACCTCTTCGAAGGAAGGGAGGATGAGGGGCTTCTGGGATTCTGGTGAGATTCTATATTTTGATCTGGGAGATGGTTATAAGGCGACATCACTACAGATGCTATGGACATTAAAAGAATAACAAGGGAACACTGTGAAAGACTGTATGGTCACAAAACTATGGACTTTGGGTTATTATGATGTGTCTATATAGGTTCATCTATCACAACAAATGTACCACTCTGGTGAGGAATGTTAGTAATGGGAGAGGCTATGGATGTGTGGAGGCAGAGGGTATATGGGAAAGCTCTATACCTGACCTTCAGTTTTGCTGTGAGCCTTAAACTGTTCTAAAAAATAAAGTCCTAATAATTTTTTTTTAATGGTTAGATAACCTCTCACAAGGACCTACACCAAGAAAATGATAGATCCAGAACTCAAACCCAGGTCTTTCTGACTCCATGGAACTGTGATCTTAACCATTTTATCCTAAAATACTTCTCAGAGAGATGCCTCTCAGAGGCGCAACTTGTGACAGTGGCTGGCTGGAAATGAAAAGATTGGACTAAAGAGAAAGGAGTTCGATGGAGATGTACTCTCAGTTAACCTGGCCATGTCCCTCAGTTAAGGAACTCCCATTTGGAGCCTGGGATTTACTAAAGGTGAAAAGTCTCCCATGGATGCAATTCCTGGTGAAAAGCCATCTACAGGATAAGTGCAGTGGATTTGAAATCAGACCTATCCATGCTTATTGGATCTTGCAAAATGTAAGTGCTTGTTACAAAACCGGAACACATTTCTAGAGTAACTTGCCATCATCTCAAAGAACCTTCAAGTCTTAACATATACAACTTTCAGACAGAATATAACTGAAGAAAAGACAGAAGTTTACAGAAATTCACAACGGCTGAATTTCTGGAACAAAAACTTAGTATTCAGCTGCTCCCTTGACTCTGAGATAAAAAGGCCTTTACAATAGCCAGGATATATGGGGAAGAGTTACAGCTGTGCTACCCTGGGTGAACAAGCTTAAAAGGCAATGAAAATGCACTAATCTTCCCAATTTGAGGAATTCTAGAAGGAAAAAAATGCCTGAATTTGCAAGCAAAGAACACTTTTATCTCCTTATTAGCTGAAATAAAAAATGTCCCCAGCTATTGCAGTTGTACACATATCCACCTGCTAGAAGGTATAGAAAAACAATCAAATCACTCTGGAATGCATTCATGGTGGAATAGATAAATCCTCTTCTCCCTGTCCTATTTCACTTGCATCTTGCATGTGACCCTGACTGCATGAGCAATTCCTTGCAAATAAAAGCTGCAGGAACATTCTGTACCCATTTATTATTTCATCGTCATAGGCCTGACATACCCAACACAAAATGTAATTATGTACAGCACCATAAACAACGTTATCTCCAGCTACTACTGTGGATAAATTTCAGTTTCAAAGGACACTATTGGAAAAAAATACAGTAATGAAACTTCATAAGTGGAGTGCAAAGTGTCACCTGAAGAGCGTAGGAATGTTCGAATGCCAGGCTAAGAAAGAGAGAAGGGAGGGATGGAGAGAGAGAGGGAGAAAGAGAAATAGGAGGGAAGTTCAAGGAAGGACCAAGGGGGAAGAGTGAGAACCATGGCTTCTGAATTTTGCTATCCCAATGCATAACTAAGAATATGTTAGGAAGTTAAAATTGCATTTTGAAATGTGTTTTTAATATATTTCAAAGTTTAGTTACATCTTAAATAAAAAGTAATTCTTTAAACTCATGATGCTCAGTCCAACCCAAAATTTACTTAAATTACTTCTTGTTATATAAAGTTACAGTAAAATCAACTTTTCCTGGAGCAATTCTAAGATGAGCATCCACAGCAACTTGAACACTTGTCATCTTTACATTGTAAACAGTCACATCAACTACAACATAACTACTGCCATTTGAAAGAAGAAACACGAAGACAGGACATAGTAATCGTAGATGTCAAAAGTATGACATGGTGACAATAACAAGGAATTTCAGTAGTAATGCCAGAGAACTCACAGTACATTCAAGTCCAGGCTGCCTACAGAGCCTGGTGCCACATGTCAAACTAGTAGATGTCAAGAAAGCAGTGATTGTAACGACAAGGTCAGGGTCAGCCGACAGACCTTAATTGACAAACACTTGCCTGTGCCAGCTGCTGATATTGATGAGCTGCAAAGACGACAAAGCATTGTACAATTATGCCCTCCTTCCTCCCGCTTCCCCAACAACTCTGGACCAGAAATAGAAATGCATCTGTTATTGCAATCTCATCTGAATATATCAACCTGTCTCAACCTTAGCAGTGTTCTAAGAGAAACTCTTCCTCTGGAAATGTAGGGAAGCCCTATTTTAAAGGCTATGAAAAGGGCCTAATCTGATTTGGTTGCAAAAGTGTCACTCTTTCAAGTGATATGTATGTATGTATGTATGCATGTATATACATGTGTGTGTATATGAATATATATGTATATATCAAATGACAAAGATTGACAGAAACAACTTTAAATTGAAAGCCTTAAGTAAAAACCTCAGATTTACAATAGCATCTACATTAAATTAAGTGGCACTCTCAAGTCAACTCAAGCAATTTTGCTAGGTATCATCTATGTGCCAGGAACTAAGGAAATAAAAATGAAAAGGTCTGTTCTTGCTCTCACTTGAATTCATAGCCTTAGGAGAGAAAGAGACAAGCACAAAATATTGCACAATGAGGTAACTGTTACGTTAATCCATAGATGGGGAAAATGCTATGCTCATTCATAGATGGGGAGAAAATATTTGTAGTACATAAAATCGAAAAAAAAAAGGATTCAGAAGTCAAAAATATATTTTAAGGGCTCCACAAATCAGCTTTTAAGAAATGGAATAATTATTTAAGAAAAAGTTTTAAAAAATGAAATGGAATAATTAGCAAATTATGGAAGGAGAAAATTCACAAAATGAGAAAGGCAAATGACAAAAACAAAACAGCAAAAGATATGCAATCTTCCTAGTAATCAGGAAAGCACAAATGAAACCCATAATGAAATGTCATATCCTCCCCACCAAATTGGCAACATTAGATGCTGCCAGAATGCAGAGCAACAGGTAGCATCACACACAGCTAAAGGGAGAGTAAGGCCACCTTGGAAAGCAGTTTGGCAATACCTCAGAAGAGGAGACCATGGGTACACTCAATGACCAGCAGTCTCATCCCTAGATGTATACCCGAGAGAAGCTCCTGCACCCGGCCCAAGAAATCACGTACATGAATATTGTATTGATGTTTTACATTAGAGGAAAACGAGAAGAAAGTAGTCTAAATGCCCATCAACTTAAGAATAGATAAATATATCTGATGTATTTATCCGTGAAATAGTACAAAGCAATAAAATTAATTCCCTAGAATTATATGTATCAACCTACCTCTCTCTTAAAAGTAGAATATTGTGAAAATAGCAAATTATAAAAGAATAACTACCATAACATGATCTGTGTGGTATTCAAAAAACCACAAAACCAGCTACATATAATTTTATAGATTATAGGTGGTATTAGTATAAAATGCTCATGAAAATTATGAACACTAAACCCAGGATAGTAAACTCTGGGCAAGAGTGAGAAAAATAAGATAGAAAGAGGTAGATAAGAAGTTTCCTTTAATATTGAAAGGTCATTATTTCTCTTTCTTATGGATCAGAACTACTTTAAGATACTAACAATAAACTCCAAAACTGCAACAAAAGCAGAGGTAAAGGAGCAATTGGTTCTGCCTCAAGGTAAATAACACTGAAATTAAAGTGAATAAGATGATGGTGGGTCATTATGGTATCAAAAAATAAATCTGCCATGGAGAAGTCAGAATATCCTAAATTTTTTTGATAAAAATATATTCATCCAAACACTGATTTAGAGGGCTCACTGCTTTCTATTCATTTGCTTGCAACTGAGACTCTGAACATAGTTGCTATGATCAAATATTCTATGTAATCTGCACAAGCATTAAATGTCCCTCTTTTCATCGCCACCGATGGAAACCTGGGAGCGTCTTACAAATATGGAAGTAGCGCCTCCCCAGGATCTTGCTCCTCTTGAAAATCAAACTGCTTGACAGCAACTCAGTTTCAGAGCAAAATATTTTCTGTGATACTGAACAGTGCTTGATCCCACCAGTGGGCAGCCATGGAGGGATGTTGAGAGCAAGAGAGAGATGGCATCTCTCTGTTGATGTCGCCATGCAGTAGTTCAGCAGTGTAGTCAACAAACACTTATTAATCACCTACTGTGTTCAGCCACTGTCATGAGCAAATGGAGGAAGGTGAATTGCAAGTAATCTACTGCTTGCAGGAAGCTCCCAGAGAGACTCGTGAATAAACGAGGGCACCAGAGGCGGGTACATCATTGCCAGAGGGGACCAGGGAGGTGGGGAGGCTGGTCTGAACAGTAAAATAAAATAAAATGGCCCTTCACAGAAGTTTTGAAGGGCACTTCAGGCAGAATCACAAAATCATGACTCTTAAGAGTTGGAATAGAGCTCGTTTTAAACAAGGTCTGTGAGGTCAGGGTAAGGAAGATTGGGGGAAGCAGAGCATAAAAGGAGGTGAAATAAATGTTCTTTCACCAAGACTGGTGATGAAGTCTTATCCAGGAACAATTGGTCTGACTCAAGTGAAACAGAAAGTGCACAGTACTTTCATAGTTTCTTCTGGTTCTTTGGGTAGATGGTATATCTATATCTATATCATCTATATCTATATATCTATATTATATCTTTATCTAGATAGATAGATACAATTTTTTCTAAGACAAAAATTTATATATCTATCTGTAGGATAGAGAACCCAGAAATAAAAGCCACCCACTTATGGCCAATTAATCTATGACAAAGGAGGCAAGAGTGTACAGTGGAGAGAAGACAGACTCCTCAATAACTGGTGCTGGGAAAACTGGACAGCTACGTGTAAAACAATGAAATTAGAACAGTCACAGCATATACAAAATTAAATTCAAAATGGATTAAAGACATAAATGTAAGATACTATAAAACTCCTAGAGGAAAACATAGACAGAGCACTCTGACATAAATTGCAGCAATATTTTTTTGGATACATCTACTAAAGCAAAGAAAATAAAAGCAAAACTAAACAGGATCTAATTAAACTTAAAAGCTTTTGCACAGCAAACGAAACCATCAACAAAATGAAAAGAAAGCCTACTGAATGGGAGAAAATATTTGCAAATTATATGACCAATAAGGGATTAATATCCAACATATATAAACAGCTCATAAGACTCAATATCAAAAAAAAAACAAACAAATAACTCAATTTTAAAAAGGGGCAGAATCCTAGAGGGGTGGGATAGGGAGAGTGGGAGGGAGATACAAGAGGGAGGAGATATGGGGATATATGTGTAGCTGATTCACTTTGTTATACAGCAGAAACTAACACACCACTGTAAAGGAATTATATTCCAATCAAGATGTTAAAAAAAAATGGTCAGAAGAACTGAACATTTTTTCTAAGAGGACATGTAGATGGCGAATAGGCATATGAAAAGATGCTCAACATCACTAATCATCAAGGAAAGGTAAATGGAAACCACAGTGAGATATCACCTCACACCTATCAGAATGGTTATTATCAAAAAGAACACAAATAACAAATGTTGGCAAGGATGTGGAGAAAATGGAACCCTTGTACACTCTTGGTTGGAATGTAAATTGGGGCAGCCACTGTGGAAAACAGTATGGAGGTTTCTCAAAAAACTAAAAATAAAACTACCATGTGACCCAGCAATCCACTCCTGCATATATGTCTGAAAAAAACAAAAACACTAAAATTTGAAAAGATAAATGCCCCTCAATGTTCATAGCAGCATTATTTATAATAGTCAAGATATGGAAGCAACCTAAACTTCCATCAACAGATGAATGGATAAAGAAGGTGTGGTACATATATAATTTTTTCTCAGACAAAAATTTATATATATCTATATATATCTATATCTAGAGAGAGAGAGAGAACAATGATAGGTAGATAAATAGATTTTTAAATCTGTTAAAATCTATTAATCTATTAAAGGTTAATAAAGGGGCTTAATCTAATGACTTTGTTGTAAAAGTCAGAATATAAATATATGAAAAATATAAATATCAATTTAAAACATAAATATGTAAATTTAAAAATATAACTTTTTTATCTGAGAACATCTAAGAGCCCTGGGAAAGGCCAGGGAGAGGAGAGGGTGAAACAAAGCATCTACTGTGTGCTCTACATAATAAAGTCATAAGCATTTGGGAGTTTAGAGTCTAAAGGAGGTGAGAGAAGCAAAGGCACTGGGGGAAGGGTATTCAGGGTTCTAGAATGAGAAGAGGCACCCAGTAGAAGTCTTGGGGAAGGGGTATTGTATTGCATTAGGAATTACAACAGGGCAGGAGGCCAGAGCCCAGTGAAAAAGCCCCACAGCTGGTGATGGCAGAGAAATTTCTAAGAACAGAATGTTCTGTACTCAATGTCAAGTACCTCCCATCCTGTGCTACATTGTAGATCCACCCCCACTGACTTTCTAACCTCCAGTAAAAGTCAACTTCATACAACAGTGTTGTGTTAGTGGCATTTGGAGGAATGCAGTGAGAGGGCCCATTTCTAATGTGAGATTAAACAATGTGAAAAGAGGAAGAGTGACAACCAGGGTGATGGTTGAAGGTCCATCAGAGAATGGTAATGCTAAAGGTGATGTTTCACAGCTGAAGTGTTTTCAAATATTCAAGACATCATAACTGCTCTACTTATTATATATGTATACATGTAAAAGACGGAACAAATACTACAAATAACAAATGGTGTAGAGGGTGTGGAGAAAAGAGAACTCTCCTAATGTGATCCATCAATCCCACTCCTGTGCGTATATCCAGACAAAACTATAATTCAAAACATACATGCACACCTATGTTCATAGCATTGCTTCATCCTCCTGCTGCATGCGCCTAGCTCCCTGAGTGTGCCTCCGCAGCTTCTGGACGTTCCATGAGTGACAGGGAACACTGGTGTGACAGCAGCCTACCAGGGAGAGGATCTGCAGACATATACATGTGGAAGCTACCTGCCATGTGTAAGATACATTATGGAAAGACTCAAATGGCAAAGAACTGATTGAGACTTCTGGCCAACAACAAGTGAGGAACTGACCTCCTCAGTCTGCCAGCTTCTGAGGAACTGGCTCCTGCCAACAACAACCGTGTGGCTGATAGGGTCTTGGTGCTCTGGCCAGGTGTCAGGCCTGAGCCTCTGAAGTGGGAGAGATGAGTTCAGGACACTGGACCGCCAGAGAACTCCTGGACCCACATAATATCAATCAGTGAGAGCTCTCCCAGAGATCTCCGTCTCAATGCTAAGACCCAGCTCCACTCAACGACCAGCAAGCTACAGTGCTAGACTCCCCATGTCAAACAACTAGCAAGACAGGAACACAACCCCACCCATTAGCAGACAGCCTGCCTAAAATCATACTAAGTTCACAGACAACCCAAAACACACCACTGGACGCAGTCCTGCTCACCAGAAAGACAAGATCCAGCCTCATCCACCAGAACACAGGTACCAGTCCCCTCCACCAGGAAGCCTACACAACCAACCGAACCAACCTTACCCACTGGGGGAAGACAACAAAAACAATAGGAATTACGAACCTGCAGCCTGTGAAAAGGAGACCCCAAACACAGTAAGTTAAGCAAAGTGAGAAGACAGAGAAATAAGCAGCAGATTAAGGAGCAAGGTAAAAATCCACCACACCAAACAAATGAAGAGGAAATAGGCAGTCTACCTGAGAAAGAATTCAGTGTAATGATAGTAAAGATGATCCAACATCTTGGAAATAGAATGGGGAAAATACAAGAAACGTTTAACAAGGACCTAGAAGAATAAAGAGCAAACAAACAATGATGAACAACACAATAAATGAAATTAAAAATTCTCTAGAAAGAATCAGTAGCAGAATAACTGAGGCAGAAGAACGGATAAGTGACCTGGAAGATAAAATAGTGGAAATAACTACCACAGAGCAGAAAAAAGAAAAAAGAATGAAAAGAATTGAGGACAGTCTCAGAGACCTCTGGGACAACATTAAATGCACCAACAATCAAATTATAAGGGTCTCAGAAGAAGAAGAGAAAAAGAAAGGGACTGAGAAAATATTTAAAGAAATTATAGTTGAAAACTTCCCTAATATGGGAAAACAAATAGTCAATCAAGTCCAGAAAGTGCAGAGAGTCCCATACAGGATAAATCCAAGGAGAAACATGCCAAGACACATATTAATCAAACTATCAAAAATTAATTACAAAGAAGAAATATTAAAAGCAGCAAGGGAAAAGCAACAAATAACATACAAGGGAATCCCCATAAGGTTAACAGCTAATCTGTCAGCGGAAACCCTGCAAACCAGAAAGCAGTGGCAGGACATATTTAAAGTGATGAAAGGGAAAAATCTACAAACAAGATTACTCTACCCAGGAAGAATCTCATTCAGATTCCATGGAGATATTAAAACCTTTACAGACATGCAAGAGTTAAGAGAATTCAGCACCACCAAACCAGCTTTACAACAAATGCTAAAGGAAGTTCTTTAGGCAGGAAACACCAGAGAAGGAAAAGACCTACAATAACAAACCCCCAAAATTAAGAAAATGGTAATAGGAACATACATATCAATAATTACCTTAAATGTAAATGGGTTATATGCTCCAACCAAAAGACATAGACTGGCTGAATGGATACAAAAAAAAAGACTCATATGCATGCTGTGTACAAAAGACCCACTTCAGACATAGGGACACATACAGACTGAAAGTGAGGGGATGGAAAAAGATATGCCATGCAAATGGAAATAAAAAGAAAGCTGGAGTATCAATTTTCATATCAGACAAAATAGACTTTAAAATAAAGACTATTACAAGAGACAAAGAAGGACACTACATAATGATCAAGGGATCAATCCAAGAAGAAGATATAACAATTACAAATATTTATGTACCCAACATAGGAGCACCTCAATACATAAGAAAAATGCTAACAGCCATAAAAGGGGAAATCGACAATAACACAATATAGTAGGGGACTTTAACACCCCACTTTCACCAATGGACAGATCATCCAAAATGAAAATAAATAAGGAGACAGAAGTTTTAAATGATACATTAAACAAGATGAACTTAATTGATATTTATAGGACATTCCATCCAAAAACAACAGAATACACTTTCTTCTCAAGTGCTCATGGAACATTCTCCAGGATAGATCACATCTTGTGTCACAAATCACACCTTGGTTAATTTAAGAAAAGTAAAATCATGTCAAGTATCTTTTCAAACCACAAGGCTATGAGACTAGATATCAATTATAGGGAAAAAAATGTAAAAAATACAAACACATGGAGGCTAAAAAATATGCTACTAAATAACCAAGAGATCACTGAATAAATCAAAGAGGAAATCAAAGAATACCTAGAAACAAATGACAATGAAAACACGATGACCCAAAACCAATGGGATGCAGCAAAAGCAGTTCTAAGAGGGAAGTTTATAACAATACAACACTACCTCAAGAAACAAGAAAAATCTCAAATAAACAACCTAATCTTACACCTAAACCAATTAGAGAAAGAAGAACAAAAAAGTCCTAAAGTTGGGACTTCCCTGGTGGTACAGCGGTTAAGCATCTGCCTGCCAATACAGGAGACACGGGTTCGAGCCCTGGTCCAGGAAGATCCCACATGCTGTGGAGCAACTAAGCCCGTGCACCACAACCACAGAAGCCCACGTGCCTAGAGCCCATGCTCCGCAACAAGAGAAGCCACTGCAATGAGAAGCCCACACACCACAACGAAGAGTAGCCCCCACTCACTGCAACTAGAAAAAACGTGCATGCAGCAATGAAGAACGAACACAACCAAAAATAAATAAGTAAATAAATAAATAAATTTATTAAAAACAAACAAAGTTAACAGAAGGAAAGAAATCATAACGATCAGATCAGAAATAAATGAAAAGAAATGAAGGAAATGATAGCAAAGCTCAATAAAACTAAAAGCTGGTTATTTGAGAAGATAAACAAAATTGATAAACCATTAACTAGACACATCAAGAAAAAAGGGGGAAGACTCAAATCAACAGAATTAGAAATGAAAAAGGAGAAGTAACAACTGTCACTGCAGAAATACAAAGGATCATAGAGGTTACTACAAGCAACTATCTGCCAATAAAATGGACAACCTGGAAGAAATGGACAAATTCTTAGAAAAGTACAACCTTCTGAGACTGAGCCAGGAAGAAATAGAAAATATAAACAGACCAATCACAAGCACTGAAATTGAAACTGTGATTAAACATCTTCCAACAAACAAAAGCCCAGGACCAGATGGATTCACAGGCAAATTCTATCAAACATTTAGAGAACAGCTAACACCTATTATTCTCAAACTCTTCCAAAGTGTAACAGAGGGAGGAACACTCCCAACTCATTCTACAAGGCCACCATCACCCTGACACCAAAAACAGACAAAGATGTCCCAAAAAAGAAAACTATAGGCCAATATCACGGATAAACACAGATGCAATAATCCTCAACAAAATACTAGCAAACAGTATCCAACAGCGCATTAAAAGGATCATACACCATTATCAAGTGGGGTTTATACCAGGAATGTGGGATTCTTCAATATATGCAAATCAATCAATGTGATACACCGTATTAACAAAGTGAAGGATAAAAAACATGATCATCTCAATAGATGCATAAAAAGCTTTCAACAAAAACTCTCTAGAAAATAGGCATAGAGAGAACTTACCTCAACATAATAAAGGCCATATATGACAAAACCACAGCCAACATCATTATCGATGGTGAAAAATTGAAACCATTTCCACTAAGATCAGGAACAAGTCAAGGTTGCCCACTCTCACCACTATTATTCAGCATAGTTTTGGAAGTTTTACCCACAGCAATCAGAGACTAAAAAGAAATAAAAGGAATCCAAATTGGAAAAGAAGAAGTAAAACTGTCACTCTTTGCAGATGACATGATACTATATATAGTATATATAATCCTAAAGATGTCACCAGAAAACTACTAGAGCTAATCAATGAATTTAGTAAAGTAGCAGGATACAAAATTAATGCACAGAAATCTCTTGCATTCCTACACACTAATGATGAAAAATCTGAAAGTGAAATTAAGAAAACACTACCATTTACCATTGCAACAAAAAGTATAAAATACCTAGGAATAAACCTACCTAAGGAGACAAAAGACCTGTATGCAGAAAACTATAAGACACTGATGAAAGAAATTAAAGATAATACAAACAGATGGAGAGATATACCATGTTCTTGGACTGGAAGAACCAGCATTGTGAAAATGACTATACTACCCAAAGCAATCTACAGATTCAATGCAATCCCTATCAAATTACCAATGGCATTTTTCACAGAACTAGATCAAAAAATTGCACAATGTGTATGGAAACACAAAAAACCCTGAATAGCCAAAGCAATCTTGAGAAAGAAAAACGGACCTGGAGGAATCACGCTCCCTGATTTCAGACTATACTACAAAGCTACAGTAATCAAGACAGTAAGGTACTGGCACAAGAACAGAAATATAGATCAATGGAACAGGATAGAAAGCCCAGAGATAAACTCATGCACATATGGTCACCTTATCTTGGATAAAGGAGGCAAGAATATACAATGGAGAAAAGACAGCATCTTCAATAAGTGGTGCTGGGAAAACTGGACAGCTACATGTGAAAGAATGAAATAAGAACACTCCCTAACATCATACCAAAAATAAACTCAAAATGGATTAAAGACCTAAATGCAAGACCAAACACTATAAAACTCTTAGAGGAAAACATAGGCAGAACCCTCTATGACATAAATCACAGCAAGATTCTTTTTGACCCACCTCTTAGAGTAATGGAAATAAAAACAAAATAAACAAATGGCACCTAATGAAACTTCAAAGCTTTTGCACAGCAAAGAAAACCATAAACAAGATGAAAAGACAACCCTCAGAATGGGAGAAAATATTTGCAAATGAAGCAACTGACAAAGGATTAATCTCCAAAATATATAAGCAGCTCATGCAGCTCAATATCAGAAAAACAAAAAACCCAATCCTAAAATGGGCAGAAGACCTACATAGACATTTCTCCAAATAAGATATACAGATAGCCAACAAACACATGAAAGGATGTTCAACATCACTAATCATTAGAGAAATGCAAATCAAAAGTACATTGAGGTATCACCTCACACCGGTCAGAATGGCCATCATCAAAAAAATCTACAAACAATAAATGCTGGAGAGGGTGTGGATAAAAGGGAACCCTCTTGCACTGTTTGTGGGAATGTAAATTGATACAGCCACTATGGAGAACAGTATGGAGGTTCCTTAAATACCTAAAAATAGAACTACCATACGACCCAGCAATCCCACCACTGGGAATTTACCCAGAGAAAACCATAATTCAGAAAGAGTCATGTTCCACAATGTTTATTGCAGCACTATTTACAATAGCTAGGACATGGAAACAACCTAAATATTCATCAACAGAGATGAATGGATAAAGAGGATGTGGTACAGATATATAAAGGAATACTACTCAGCCATAAAAAAGAATGAAATAATGTCATTTGAAGTAACATGTTACAACTAGAGATGATCATACTAAATGAAGTAAGTCAGAAAGAGAAAGAGAAATACCATATGATTTCACTTATATGTGGAATCTAAAATATAACACAAATGAACCTATCTAGGAAACAGAAACAGACTCCCAGATACAGACTTGTAGTTGCCAAGGCATTGAGGCAGGGAGGGATGGACTGGGAGTTTGGGATTAGCAGATGTAAACTACTATATATAGAATGGATAAACAACAAGGTCCTACTGTATAGCACAGGGAAGTGTATTCAATATCCTGTAATAAAACTTAATGGAAAAGAATATGAAAAAGAATATATATAACTAGATCACTCTGCTGTACACCAGAAAGTAACACAACATTTTAAATCAACTATACTTCAATTAAAATGTTTTTTAAAGAATTGTCCACTAGAAGCATTTGCATTTTTCAATTTTAGCAGTACCCAATATAAAACATAGTAGACAGCAAAATCTCCGTTTACTAGAACATGCTTCAGTATACAGTTAAATTTGAATTTCAGGTAAACACCAAATAGGTTTTTAATATAATTATGCCCCAACAAATATTTAGAAGGAATAATTTTTAGTATAAGCGTGTTCCAAATAGTTCATGTGACATACTTAAACTCCAAAAAGATCTGTCATTTACCTGATATTCACGTCCAACTGGGCCTCCTGTGTTTCTATTTGCTAAAAATGGCCAAGACCCAAACAAGAGCTAGAGATCTACTTTGTCTACTAACTCTCTGTGTGGTATTTTATAAGCACATTTTTTAAGGGAGAAATGGGTGAAATGAATTGATTACATATTCATTTTCAAGCACTGTTAACCTAATCTGTGAAAGCCTGAAGCAATAGGTGTCTCAAAGGGAGTAGCTTTGATACAACAAAGACCCCCCTGGCTATCAGGAGCAGTAAATGGAACCAGTTGAAACATTTCTGCCAAAATGACAGTAGGTCAGATGGTCATACAACCTATTCAGGTCATTATTCCATTTTTCTGTTAAACTGATGAGTGAAAACGAGAACAACCTGGACCATAGCAAAGTGGATTCCAGATACATAAAACAGTCGATTTTGACCTGAATTTAAAGTTATTTTCTCATTAATGCAAAAATGGTCCATAACCTTCAGTAACAGTTTAAATAATCCAACTACATGTCTGGCAAGAAAACATATGTCCCGAGTCATGTATTTGGAAGATAAACGCTCTTGATTGAGCTTTACCCATATGTTTCTTAAAGCATTTGCTTGCTTGCTTGCTTGCAGACTATAAATGCTGTGCCAAGGTCAGCTGGTGCTCTAAACTGTTGCTGCTATGGGTCCCACTTTTTCATCAGTCTGTAGATGGAAGTCCTTTTCCCAACCTTAATAAGACACACAGTCTCTGACTGCTATAGGGCATGTGGTTTTTAAAGCTTCCTTCCCATTTTAATTTTTTAAGGAAAAGTTGAGTTTGGTATGTTTTTCAAGAAAGATCACATTAAATAATTATTTTGAATATTGAATATATTAATATAGTCTACTTTTTATAGGTTGACCATAAATGGTCTAAACCAGGGGTCTGCAACTAAGGTCCACAGACCAATTCTGGCCTGCATCCTAGTTTGGAAAAGGAACTTTTATTGGAACACGACCACACTCATTTATTTACACATTGTCTTCTGCTACAACCACAAGGTTGAATAGTTACAGCCTATAAAGCCTAAAATATTGACTCTCTGGTCTTTACACAAAAGATTTGCCAACCTCTGGTCTAAACAAACATTTACCACCAGTCAAGGGGACAGATCGCTCCTCTGGAGCTGATTTGGATATAGTTAGAATAGTACGGCAGCTTTGATAATTCAGGCTTTGCATAGTGAAGAGAGACAAAGTCTAAAACACTGTCAGCTTGGACATGTCTCCTCAGGCAAGTGCAACAAAAGCAAAACAAACAAATGGGATTACATCAGAGTCAAAAGCTTTTGCACATTGAAGGAAACCATCAACAAAAAGAAAATGCAATTGAATGGGAGAAGATATTTGCAAATATCTTTTTCTGATATCCAAAAAAGGGGTTGATAACCAAAATATATAAAGAACTCATACAACTAATATCAGAAAAATAAACTGATTAAAAATGGGTAGAGAAAAAAAAATGGGTCGAGGATCTGAATAGATGTTTTTTAAGAAGACATTGATGGCCAACAGACATGAAATGGTACTAAACATCACTAATTATCAGGGAAATGCAAATCAAAACCACAATGAGATACCTTCTCTGACATACCTGTCAGAATGGCCATTATCAAAAGTACAATAAATAACAAGTATTTGTGAGGATGTGGGGAAAAGGGAACCCTTGTACACTGTTGATGAAAATGTACATTGGTTCAGCCACTATGGAAAACAGTATGAGGTTTCCTTAAAAAACTAAAAATAGAACTACCATAGGATCCAGCAATTACACTTGTGGGTATTTATCCAAAGAAAACAGAAACATTAATTTGAAAAGCACTATTAGTGTTTCAAAACACTAATTTGAAAAGTTCATGGGAGCACAAGCCATAGACAAGATATGGAAGCAATCTAAGTGCCTATCAACAAATGAATGGATTAAGAAGATGTGGTATACACACACACACACACACACACACACACACACACACACACACACACACTGGAATATTACTCAGCCATTAAAAAGTATGAAATCTTTCCAGTTTTGGTAACATGGATGGACCTGTAGGGTGCTGTGCTAAGTAAAATAAGTCAAGTCAAACAGAGAAAAACAAATACTGCATGATTTCACTCATATGTGGAATCTAAAAAAACAAAACAAAGAAAACAAAACAGAAACAGTCTCATAGATACAGAGAACAAATTTGTGGTTGCCAGAAGGTAGGGGTTATGGGGACATGGATGAAATAGGTGAAGGAAACTAAGAGGTACAAACTTCTAGCTATAACATAAATAAGTCAAGAGAATAGAAAGTACACACAGGGAATATAGTCAACAATATTGTAACAACATTGTATGGTGACAGATAATAACTGGTCTTATTGCAGTGATTATTTGTATAAAATGTATAAAAATATGAAATCTTTATGTTGTACACCTGAAACTAATAAAATTTTGCATGTTAAATATAACTAAAAAAATAAATAATATAAATATATGGAAAAATAAAGAAAAATAAATTAATTAAATGGTGGTGATGGTTGCATAGCTCTGTAGTATACTAAAAACCACTGAATTATACACTTTAAATGAGTGAATTGCATGATGTGTGAACTATATCTCAATAAAGCTTTACACACACACACACATACACACACACTGCCTGGCAAAGGGGCTCTCTCCTCACTCAGTCTAATGCAAAAACCATTCTCAGTGGGTCATTCACCTCCATCCTTTGCTCCTGGCAGATATAAGAGCTAGTTATCCAGTTGCTATAAGAATCAAGTTAACAACTCAGTTTGATGTCTTTCTCCTTTTATCTTTTTGAAAAAATCCATTAAAGTTCTAGCCTCTGTCAAATCCCACCCTCACCACCAGAAAACACTAGCCGAAATCACGCCTAGACACACTCCCAAACCAGTCCTCCTAATCAGTTGGTACACACTCATTTGGGGAATATAGGAGATGCATTAGTTTTCATGCAGGGCGGTTTTAAATGAAACTGTATTCAGGCTTCTATGTTGGTGGAACCTCCAGGACACTATACAAAATTTATTCTTTGAAGCTTGGGAAAAGCCACCCAGAGACCATCTATGAGGCTGCTCTCTGTTTCCATCAAACACTGGCCACAGACACGCCTCACACAGAATATGTGTGCCTTACATTGCATTCATTTTAATTAAATCTTACTGGCAGTGCCCTAAAGATGCTTTCCTCCAGAAAGATGGTCCAGTAGCCTTTGTTCAAGCAAAGCCCAGAGACATCAACCAGGTGTGGATTGGGTAGAGGAAAACAGTATCCACACTTTCCTCTGACTGCGCAGTCAGCATGCGATTTTTAGCTAGATTTATGATTATCTGGCTGGGAGGGCTGCTTTGGGAAGGCCAACGGAGATTACAGTGAGGGGCCTTAGGTTTTCCATCCTAATCCACCCCGGTACATCCATTCATCCCAAACTCATTGGGGCAGGGAAGGATGGGTGATTGCAGGGAGGTAAGTGCTTCTCCAGGAAGGTCAGAAATGTATCATCTGATGCTCACTAGAGCAGGAGGCTTTAGAAGGCTAAAAACCAGTGAAATCATTCACCTTATTATTGAAAAGCATTCTTAACTGGGATAGAAATTATCTTCTCACCCTTTGAATCATTTGTCAACCATAAAAAATGAGATAAAAAATGGTTCTGTAATGATGAAATATACTCATTCAAATCCCCTCTTTTAACTGTAGTGAAACAAGTGACAAATGCAAGTCTTGGGTTGGCTTCGTGGACTGACCCCTGGGGGCATCACTTGACAGACTCTAGATAGAGGGAGGCAGTAGCCTTGGTGCTGGGCTCTGAGTCATTGGGAAGACTGCCTCAATGGCTTGGGAAACCAGGAGGCCATCAGGAATAAAAAGAGGAAGCAGTTCTTTGTGAGATATCACTGAAGTGATATCTTAACTTGCATCCTAACTATGGCCCCATATAAGTAGTGGTGAGAAAAAAATAGCCCTTTCATATCTTAAAACATTTAGAATCTGGAAACATGTATCATGGAATCTTTCGATAGTACAGTTACTAACAAAAATCATTAATATTTATCAGATAAATGGTATATGCTAAGCAATGCGGTAGAGATTTTCAACATTTACCAGACTCGTGATAGAAATCCTATATATAAGTATGACATACTTAAACGTTGCTTTAAAGAATTTACTCATAAACAACAAGGTCCTACTCTATAGCACAGGAAACTATATTCAATATTCTATGGTAAATCATAATAGAGAAGAATATTAAAAAAGAGTATATATATATATATGTATAACTGAATCACTTTGCTGTATAGCAGAAATTAACACAACATTGTAACTCAACTGTACTTCAATAAATAAATAAATAAATAAGAATTTGATCAAATTGGTAAAAGGTCTGATGTGGCTATTAAAATTCAACAAACCAATCACAAATCCATCTCCACACAGTAGACGAAAGCGAGGACAAATAAGCATAAATCACGTTGAATAAAACTTCAGTAAGAGGTACACAGGTATTTCTCTGGTTATTATTCAGGGCCTTGGGAAATTTTTTTTCTCAAATGAATACAGCAGCTGTGCTTTTGCAAATGAAGAAGTCAGAAAATTTGAAATTTTTGAGCAAATTTCTGTCTATAAAAATAATTTCCATTTATTAGCTGTTTACTGTGTATCAGGTGTTTTCCATCTAGTGTTTCTCATCCCTTACAGCCTGCAGGCTCCGTATGATTTTATAAACAAGGAAACTGAACACTTGCTAACAAATGACACATTTGGGCTTTGAACTCAAAACTGATGTCCCCAAGGCTGGGCTTGTCCTTTGATGCTGCTCTGCTTCCCCAGTAGTTAGAAGTTTCCAGTTCAAACACAGGAATACCCATTAATTTGCATAAATTAGGCCAAACCCAGGCTTCTTTCAGTTAGGGGCAAACCTCAACCCAGTATATCAAAATTATTCATCTTTCAGGATGACAACTGAACTAAGACAGCTCCACGATGATCAAAAGGTGCTTGTTTTTGGAAGTGAGATCATGAGAGCTAACAGAAATAAAACATGTGGCTTTAGGTCCTACTGTATAGCACAGGGAACTATATTCAATATCCTGTGATAAATCATAATGAAAAAAATATAGACAAGAATGTATATACATGTATAACTGAATCACTGTGATGTACAGCAGAAATTAACACATTGTAAATCAACTATACTTCAATTTAAAAATATATATATATATATAGCTTTGATTTCTCTTTTTCTCCAGAAAAGAAAAGCAATCCCAGGCCATTCACCTCCCAAACACAGTCTGGAGTCTTGCCGTGATTAGCAATGGAAGTCTCCTATCCCTATTCAATTCACAGGTCTGCATAGTGCAGGCAGGTCCCAGAGCTGAGCACTCAGAATCACTATAAAATCAATTACCTTTTCCCATCTACAGCAGCAGGCACATACTGGCAGCTGTTCGTCAATAGAGCCTCGAAAAAATAATAATAACTTTACCAAGATAACAAACTTGGTGGAATTTCTTTTTTAAAACTCCTGAAAAACATGACTTAAGAAAGTATGGCTCAAAAGCAAAAGAAATAGCTGGGAGGAAAACTGATGACAAAAAAAGTAAGCTTAGTTTGGTTGAACACGCATTTTTATGTGAATTCATGAATACTAGCCCATTTATGGCCAACTTATAAAAATTTTTATTACAAATTATGAAGTTAATATCTGATAGCAAACCTGATAATCGTCAATTAAATGTAAGTTCTAAGTGAGCCTGGATGCACCTCTATTTAGTTGTGACTTTGCCAGAGAAATTTAAAATTCACACTATGGTGAAAATTTGGGATTCAAACTGTATTAGGAATAATAAAGATTGACAGTAATTTTAGGTCTGTGGCCTGTCCTCTAGACCAGTGGTTCTCAAAGTCTGCTTCTGGATCAGCAGCAAGGAATCACTTGGGAATCTGTTAGAAATGCAGATTCTCAGGCCCTACCTCAGATTTGCTAAATCAGGAACTCTGGAGATGGGGCCTAGCAACCTATATTTTAACAAGCCTTTAGGAAATTCTAAAATTTGAGAACCACTATTTTAGGGTCCATGAACTCAGTGTTCTGGTTTATAAGAATTGGTTAAAATACATGTCTTTAGGACTAACCAAAGGAAAAGTACACTACAGTAATTCTCAGTTTACAGAAATGAAAAGTTTACTCGCAAACTGCTTTGGTTTTCTAGAAGAACATAGGAAAATGAACTAAAATTCTCAGTTCAATCCACAAAGCCAATTTAACTTCTAAAATTAGAACTATCATACTAAAAATGCAATTTAATAGGCACTGTAATGGAATGTCCTTCCAGAAATAACTATGGAAAGCTGAAAGCTGATACAGGGAAGTGGGCAAGTTGTACGAGGAAGGTAAAAAGACTCTCCCAATCCTGCTCCCCCAGGGCTCTTACCCCCATTTCTAGGCCAACCTCACTGGAAGAGGACAGAGTTTGAAAATGGGACAAGGTCACAGGGGAGTGGTGGCAGAGGCTGAGTTCTCCCTAATGGGAGAAGGGAGTGAGTGATGACTGTTGCCATTGGAGCTCTGACAATGTGCGGCAAGGTGGAGGGAGGGATGGCAAAAATCTCCAGAGATTTTGAATGTATCAGTCACTCACTGTAGAATTAGCACAGTAACTTTAATTTATATAGAAATCATCCATATTTTTATATCACATTACAATATAATATTACAGCAAAATCCCCCCAGAAGCTGAGAAAGTCAACAGCAGCCCCTGAGGCAGAAGAAAAAGAGGAATGCTTGGAAAGGGTCTACTTGCATCCATGGGCTGTTTGTTACGCAGGCATTTGAAAGCAGAGACAATGAAATCAATCACTAGATTAATTTACACAAACTTTTCACAGAGGGGAGGAGAGCTAGATTATTTCTGATGACAGATTCAGACAAGACTTTGTTTCTGCTCCCATAAAACTCCTCAAAAAGATTCACAGAGGCATCTCAATGTAAATTAAATCATAGGATGCTTCAAGCAGCAGAATCCTGGGAAACTCCAAAACATGATTATTAACCAATGGATGCCACCATCATCAGTGCATCATCTTACTTGGAATGTGCAGAGTCTAAGTAGCCAGAACTAGTTTCACACTGAAGCAGAAAAGATGAATGTCTAAATCGTGGGATTTGAAGTTCAACAGGAGGGTCTCTCTACTCCCAAATTATAGCACATGGCTCATGAGGTCAGAATTTTTTTTTTTTTTCTTTGCGGTACGCGGGCCTCTCACTGCTGTGGCCTCTCCCGCCGCGGAGCACAGGCTCCGGTCGCGCAGGCGCAGCGGCCACGGCCCACGGGCCCAGCCGCTCCGCGGCACGCGGGATCGTCCCAGACCAGTGCACGAACCCACGCCCCCCGCATGCCAGGCGGACTCCCAACCACTGCGCCACCAGGGAAGCCCCTGAGGTCAGAATTTTTTTAACTTATATCCATATGAACGTTATCTACAAAGAAAGTTACCTTGGGGAGTCCATATGTTTCTTTAGTGTTTCTGCCATTCCTCAAAAGATGTTTGAAATCTCTCTCAGGATTAAATTAAAAAGTAATTTATGGAACATAAAAAACTGGTTTCACTGCCTTAAATGTACACCCTTTTTCTTTTAATCCTAAACAGTTTATCTCATCATGACTTTTGTCTTTTTCTAACAACCTGCTATTGAAAGATATACTATGGACAAAGGAGATTAGGATTCTGTCTATAAAGAAAATTAAGGAAGAATTTTTCCCACGAAATTTCTAATATAAATAGTTTGCAAATGTTATCATAGCTTAAGGAAGTGACAACATTGATAGAGAAAGCATTTATACATGTTTGATTTTGTCATGTTTGTTAAAACATATACCACTATTACAGCAAAATATATACACACCCCCCCATTAAATAGGACCATACAGTGCTTGAAATTCCATTATTATGTTTTGTAAACCATTTCTCTCTCCCTGAAGGTCTTATTTTAAAATGCAAATACCTAGGAAAGAAGTAATGCATTAAGTCACCTACAATTTATAGCAGTGGAACATATTACTTTTTGTTTGCATTAATCCCTAAGTGAAATTTAACGTTTCCTTCAATTATGAATGTAATCAATCACTGTAGAATTAGCACTGTAACTTTAATTCCTAAAGAAATCATCAATATTTTAAAATATATCACATTACAATATAATATTGCAGGTATAGCAAAATATCACGGATCACTACTTTGAAATTACAATAGTTATTAGACCTATCTCCAAATCTTGTTATTTAATGAATGAAGCACATATTACAATATCACAATTTTTTTTTTTTTTTTTTTTTGCGGTACGCGGGCCTCTCACTGTTGTGGCCTCTCCCGTTGCGGAGCACAGGCTCCGGATGCGCAGGCTCAGCTCAGCGGCCATGGCTCACGGGCCCAGCTGCTCTGCGGCATGTGGGATCTTCCCGCACCGGGGCACGAGCCCGTGTCCCCTACATCGGCAGGCGGACTCTCAACCACTGCGCCACCAGGGAAGCCCTATATCACAATTTTTAAAAAACATTTTGGGACATTCCCTGGCAGTCCAGTGGTTAGGACTGGACTTTCACTGCCGGGGCTAGGGTTCAATCCCTGGTCGGGGAAATGAGATCCCACAAGCTGTGCAGCAAGGCCAAAAAAAAAAAAAGATAGTTTGAGGTCTGTATTTCAATATAAGTGGTTTTCTTTATGGTATGTCTTTTATAGCGTGACTGTAAAAACCATATGCTAAGAAGGGAACCATCAGCCTCCTTCTACTGAAAAGAGGTGGCTCAAAAAAGGTTATATAATGAGTTCATTTATTACATTTATTTATTTTTAATTGAAGTGTATTTGTTTTACAAAGTTGTATTAATTTCTGCTGTACAGCAAAATGACTCAGTTATACATATACATACATCCTTTTTTATATTCTTTTCCATTACTATTTATCCCAGGGTATTGAATATATCTGCCTGTGCTACACAGTAGGACCTTGTTGTCCATCCATTTTATATGTAATAGTTTGCATCTGCTAATCCCAAACTCCCACTCCATCCCCCCCCCACCTTGGCAACCCCAAGTCTGTTCTCTACATCTATGAATCTGATTCTGAGTCTATTTTCTTTTTGATCAGGGCAGCAAAAGATTACAGGATACCATAATAGCAGTTGGAAAGGGTTCCCCAAGGTTAGAAGGAAAATTTTGCATGTAATAAACTTGGTGTGCCCCGCCCTTTCCAGAAGCAAAAGCAGTAACACGGTCCTAGAGGCACATTACATAAACTGTCAGCTTGGAAATCATGAGTTGAATGTACCTACTCTCTCTATGACCAAAATGTCAGCAGAGAATCTCTAGTAAAGCAGTCTAGTTTAACAGTTTACCATTATCCAGGATATCAACCATGTAGGAGGTGGTAAAAAAAGAAATGGAAAATTTGACATTATATCAAGCTGAGCTAATCCCAGCATGATACTAAGTAGCTGAGAAAATTGAAGGAGAAACAACAAAAGTGATGAATGAGGCAGGGGGACTGAGTCAGGAGATGAGTTGGACAGCTGTCTCAGGAAAACGGTCAAGTCATTGTGCATGGGTGTCAGGAGGGGTCCACCCCTTAACGCCTAACACTAAAGAATGAAAGCGATCATTTGGTGCGGTTTACCTCTGAAGGGAGCACAGAGGGGCAAATATGGAAAAAAATAAATAACTATAGTTGACACATTGGCACAAAGATAAAAAACGCTTAGCAAAAAAAAAAAATTGTTGAGTAAGTCAAAACTTTTAACTTGACCACTCCATATTTTGCCAGTATTTTTTCACAACTTTCCAAAGAATCTTATTGATGAAACACTAGGGTACCAAAGAGGAATATGCTATATCTTAATCTCACTTTGTAGTTCAGTCCATATTATGCTTGAAATAAAAATATAGCTCATTTGAGTCTTTTTTTAAAGACATATTTTCTGAAATTGTTGAGTATTTTAAATAATTTGGAAATAAAGAGCATTATTTTCATCATCAAGCAACTGTAAAGGTGCCCCTTGAACATGTATATGTAAATATATTTGTACTATTTGTTATCTGTAAACATCCCAATGAGAAAGATTAATCCACTTAATTGAGAAGGAAAGGATAACATTCACTGAATGATCTTGAAATTGTCTCAAGAAGAAACAAATATATCACCTTTTTCTAATAAGTAAATAAATAAAATGGTAGGAAAAAAAAATGTTAAGTAAAAGTGTGACCTCCAGAGGCACAAGGAGGATTCTTAGGACACTTGGAACACTTTGAATGTGAAGTGACCTATCAGACGTGTTCATGTATAAGGGCAATCAACACTGGCTGGGGTAACAAATATCACCAAAATCCATAGGTGACAGTAGGAATGTAGAGGACATCTGCTACATTGTCCTCTTCTCTGGGATGTTTGCCCACCTCCAACCACCACTTTCACCTTAACTACTCTGGGAGTTGACATGTTCCCTCATGGTCCCTACATCTGGCAATGGACTAGGAGATGCACACCTGACCCAGAAGAGGTTAATCACAGAGATAGTCAGGGGAGGATGATGGGAGCTCTGTAAAAAGACAGACCCTGAAGCAAATCCTGGGCTCAAATTCTGGCTGTAGAGATTTATAAGCTGGTGAATTGAGGCAAGTCACCTAACTCTTCAGAAGCCTTGAGCATACCATGTATCAAATAAAAGTTGTAATAATTCTGATCTCATAGAGTTGTTGTGAGAAACAAAGTTAAAAATTAATTGACAGTGTGTAAGATTGCTTCTGACAAAAAGTGTTCCATTCATTATTTCATTAGACCACGTTCAGTATTAAGAGTTGACCTAAGCGGGGCCAACAAGAACTTTCTTCTGGATGTTTTAAATTGGGGAATGGATCATTGAAGCCCATTTCCCACAGGGATGGCAGAGTTTTAAGACAAAATTCAGGTGCCACTGGTGACCTGTCCAGACACATGGCAACCCCAGTCTGCGGTGGGAAAGAAAGAAGCTGACAAAGAAACAACCAGACATGGGTGCCCAGGGAATAACCCGGCTGCTATAAGTCCCAGCTTCAAATATCTCTGGAGGCCTGGGCAGCCCAATCTCACCTGACTGGATTTTCAACCTTGGCTTGGATGTGTGAGTCAATAAAATACTGTTTTGGCCTAAACTATATAAAGTTTGATTCCTATTACTTAAACCAGTCCTGTTGACTATAATGAAAATAGTCTAGGTTTCGTGGCATCCTAGGTTTTCTCAGTCTCTGCCTACAATGTTCAAGGTATAGGCTGTGTACAGAACAGCTTTAACTTTGCGACTTGAATATTAAAAGTACAGAGCTCACTTTGGGCAATTAGGCTTTCAACTTAAGAGAATCTCAAAATGCTGATGGACTGTTTAGAAGAGAACAGTAAAATTTAGCCTGAACTTGGAAAGTGATCAAATCTAATTCTAGAAAGTGAATTAGAATGAGCTGATGATTTTAAAGAAGGACAACTTTTATGTGTATTTCTAAAGAATCTGCCACTTTAAGGATTCTGCAGAAGCTGTTGAAGGTTAATTAGGTACAGTTTGAAAAGAAAGAGTTAAAGTGCCAATTTTAGATTTTTCCCCTTTGTTTTATTTCTGAACTAACTGTGATTTATTGAATGTGCTGGGCATTTAATGTAATGACATCTATGAAACAATATGTCAAACTCAATTTATTTCTTCTTTTTATCAATTTCAGTATATTTGATTAATTCAGCTACAAATACATACTGTATCCTGAATTAATCTTAGTGTCCTGCCAAAGATCAAATGCCAACTCATGAAAATTGAAATTCTTGAGTGGTTCTCCCATTAATCTCAACCTCCATCTTTCCCAGAAGAGATTATGCCTTGATAAACAAATGCCTTTGGGAAAATTACAGTGCATTTGCTTTCCATAATGATGTTGGAATTTCATAAGGTTTCCCAAATATTTTCATGTGTCAATGCCACTGATAAAGGCAGAAAAGCTTACCTAATTAGTTTGGGAAAGAAGTCTCATTGGCCTTAAAGTGGAAATGAGAATGGAGTTTTTTTCCTCTAGATATCACTGATGTTGAATATTTAGGTTTAAGATAAAACATCACTTCATCAAAGCAATCTCTTTCTCCACTTACCTCTCCATTTCTCTGGATGAGATGTCATTTTCCAATTAGTATTGTATTGGTTGTGGTCATGTGTTATTCCCCTTATTTGACTAGAAAGTCACTGAGGGCTGAGACTGTGGTTTTTACATCTTTGTAGCTGTCACTACACCTGATTCAGGTCTTTGGACAATAAGGAAGTTCCATAAGTGTTTGCTGAAATAACAAATCACCTGCAAAACTGATCTACTTCTCATTAAATTATAATAATGTAATGCTGGGAGAAACATTTACTGCCTTCCCTCAATCAGTATCTATCTAAACTGCTTAAACTGAACTTTCTAAGTAAGGAAATTTTACTGTGTATTATACAGTGTGATCAGAATACCAGAAAGTCATCTTGCCTCTAAATATTCAGAAGTTTATGTTAATATGTATGCACACACACTCATACTGCTTAGAATTCCTTTCTAAAATGAGTAAAGAAAAAGCCATCAGTCATTCATGCATTAATTGGAGTTAGTCAAATTATTTCTTTCCTGAAACCTCAGGAATTAGGATAATGGGGGTTTATGAGCCAAGTATATTGCACACATTTAATGTTGCTAGAAATAGAAATTTGCTTATTACTTTTAGAGTGAGACCTGGCTATATGTCTCTGATACATAGAAATGTTTATGCTTTTGACCTAATAATCCAACATTTGGAATTTGTTCTAAGTAAATAATGTGAAAATGAAAACAAAAATGAACAAAGACTATTTTTTTTTTTTGCGGTACGCAGGCCTCTCACTGTTGTGGCCTCTCCCATTGTGGAGCACAGGCTCCGGACGCGCAGGCTCAGCGGCCATGGCTCACGGGCCCAGCCGCTCCGCGGCATGTGGGATCTTCCCGGACCAGGGCACGAACACTGTGTCCTGTTTCGGCAGGCGGACTCCCAACCACTGCGCCACCAGGGAAGCCGAAGCAAAGACTTTTATAATAGCATTTTAAGAGGAAAGTATAAAACAAGCCAAATAATCAATAATAGGAAAAGTATTCGAGAGTTATAGAGAAATTTGATGACTAATTCTACTGATAAGATAAATGTAGAAAGGATATAGAAAAATGATGTTGAGTGGACGAAAGAAAATACAGCATAATATATACCTTTTGATTACAACTACATACAATTTCACTGGTATGAAAACTAGAAGAGATCATCCAAAAAAAGATTACATATACAGTTATCTGAGTCAGAAATCCTTTTTTTTTTTTTTTTGTGGTGTGCGGGCCTCTCACTGCTGTGGCCTCTCCCGTTGCGGAGCACAGGCTCCAGACGTGCAGGCTCAGTGGCCATGGCTCAGGGGCGCAGCCGCTCTGCGGCACGTGGGATTCTCCCGGACCGGGACACGAACCCGTGTCCCCTGCATCAGCAGGCGGACTCTCAACCACCGCGCCGCCAGGGAAGCCAGAAATCCATTTTGAAAAGATTATTGATAAAGTAAAAACTATTAAATCTGCAAAAAATTTGAGATGAGGACAAGGAAGAGTATATAAAATTTATATTGACTAAGTAAATCATAGGTGGCCTGGACTGGACATTCCAGGAAGGGCTTCAGCAGCCCATGGAAAGAATAGCAAGGAAACCCATGAGAATGGAGGACGCCAAAAAATTAACCCAAGTGCTTCAAGTGCTGCGTAAGTTTGACCTGCATGAAGAATCCCAGAGCTATAACCTTACTTATCAATAGAACTAATCATAAGTCTCAGTGGTATATTCTTCCTTATAGTTTCTCTAATGCCTTTGTGCTTTAGTTTAAGACTTTTGTGGTTGCTTTTCCCTGGGAAGAAACAATGAGTTCGCTAGAATTCATGCTCAGGGCAATCAATTCCTTTTATATATTTAGGTATCTTTACATATGAATCTAAATCCTCTTTAAAAAACTAAGAAGTCTCTATCCTTGATTCTTTTTAACTAGAGGTAGCTTTGATGAAATAAGAAATGATTCATAATAATTTAGTCCTAATAATGGCAAACACACAATGAGTGTATATTGGGCAACATCCTGGGGGTTTAGCACAAAGCAATTCATTTTCACCAGATAATAATTATATGATGTGGGAACATTTATAATCTTCAGATTAGAAAACCAAGGGAGAAAGAAGTTCATTGCCCCAGATTTTTCAACTAGTTTGAGCAGAGCTAGGATGTATACACCAACCATCTAAATGAAAATCCACTCAATCACTTTCAATACTACCTCTCTTTCGGCATTAGCTCCCTCCTGTTAAAAAACCATGAGGGAGGGCTTCCCTGGTGGCGCAGTGGTTAAGAATCCATCTGCCAATGCAGGGGACAAGGGTTCAAGCCCTGGTCCAGGAAGTTCCCACACGCCGCGGAGCAACGAAGCCCGTGCGCCACAACTACGGAAGCGCGCGTGCCTAGAGCCCATGCTCCGCAACAAGAGAAGCCAACGCAGTGAGAAGCCCACGCACCGCAATGAAGAGTAGCCCCCGCTCGCCGAAACTAGAGAAAGCACACACGCAGCAAGGAAGACCCAACGCAGCCAAAAATAAATTAATTAATTTTAAAAAAATCATGAGGGAGTTAATAATCATCTTAGCAACATGGAAAAACTCTATTAAAGGAGATCTCCTGAAGGGCAGCAACTTGCTAATTCCAGATTCTCCCAACCCTGAACTCAGAAGTAATTATGATACAGTGTATGTATACAGTTAAACTCCCTAATGCTTCAAAAGTTATCAGTTGCTGTAGATGAGTTATTTGGTTTAGTGTCGATTAACTCCTTTGTCCTAGTGTTCCTGAACATCGTCTTCCTGCCAGACTCCTCTTAATAGTTCCAAAAAGCTACAAGCTGACATTGACTCATACAAGGGGAGAAATGTTTGTCTTGTGGTTATCAAAGCTTGAGAGGCTTTTGAAAGAGACTTTGTATAACACACACTCTTCCTTACTGTGCTGATAAATTAAACCCCCCGTGTTGTATTGGGCATTGATGCTACTGGGGAACAAGTTGAAGGGGACAAACCTCCAGGCTGCTGTATTTTAGCCATCAGCAGCCAGTGACCTGATACTGTGAAAATCTTCAAACTTCTAATGCTTCTTTCCCCGGAATTGAATAACTTAATCACATGCCCTGGACTACAAATAAATGTGTGCCTTTTTGTTGATTCTTGACCCTGGGGATTGACTGGAGTTAACACACAAAAATAGATGAGGAAAAATTAGGTGAGGTCCACCATAATTTCTCAGTCTTAATTTTTTATGATTTTCTATGGCTTTAAGTCAAAAATATCCCCACACATCTGGGTTATTTCCAAATTGGAGCCAACAGTTTTTAGTAGTCAGAAAAGCAGAACTCATCAGTATTAAAACCTCAAGCAAGGGAAGTCCAGACAAGAGATAATTTCTAAAGTAGGCTTCACTTGTTTCCAGTGAAACACTAATTGGAATTTCTGAGAAAGCAAATTATTTAATTTAAACCTATAAATGACCTTTCTAACTCTTTGTACCAATTAAATTCAGGGTTGAATTCTAAAAGTACCCAGTGCATTCTTTAAGTACAAATATCTGCCTTGGGCAATAAAATTTGGAAGATTTTCGTCCTCTGTACTAAGAAAGCTCACGCACATGCACACTACATACACCAATGCCCCAGCTCTGCCACCCCCTGGACACATGATCTGTCCAACTTATCATGTTTGTTTTTAAAAAGCTTTGACTTTTTAGGGTGAATCTATCTTGAGCAAATTTACTTACCATAACCATGTTTTACTAGATAAGTACAAATGGTTTAAATTGCTTAATACCTATTTGCATTACATTTGCACCTAGATGATAAGCAAAGATGTACAGAGTTAGTATATCATTGTTAAATATGCCAAAGCCATAATAACTTTATCATATGTAAAATATTTCCTGCAAATATTACAAAATTATTAGGCTTCAACTGTAATTTTTTCTCCATTAGTTTTTCTAAGTACACATATACACGCACACATACATACACATTGACAAGAGAGTTTTCAGGTTAAAAGAAAAGCAAGGTGATAGGACAAAGGCAGGGGAACTGAGGGATGAGAGGAAGAAGAAAAAGGTCTCACACTCTGGCTCATTTTAATTCTGGCCCTGAACATTCATTTATTCATTCAACAAGCATCTATGGAGAACCTACTAAGTGGCAGACACAAGATCTGATCTCTGTTCAAAAATATATAAAGAAGCTACTTTAAACCTGACTTTTTCCTTATTTTCATTTGTTTGCCAATGACCATAGACAACTTCCTTTATTTTTTTCCACTTAAGAAAATTGTGAAATGGATATTAAAGTTAAGCCAGGATTAACAGAGGCTTAGAGAAGAATTCCGTTGAGGGATGAGTAAGCACTTTTGTTTCTCACCTCTCTCCTCTTTCCCATTCATCCTATGACACTGCCAGGGGCGGAAAACTAAAGGGCCTCTGTTTTCTGGGAAAGGTGTGTAAATCAGATTACAGTTAAAGGTTCAGAAAAGTGAGCAAGTGGAGACTGGCCTAGACCATAGATTGTCTGAAAGTCTAAAACGGTTTTGACTTCATCATGGAGAATTATAAAGTATTTTTTATTAATTTTTATTGAAGTATAGTTGCTTTACAATACTGTGTTAATTTCTGCTGTACATCAAAGTGAATCAGCTATATGTTTACATATATCCCCTCTATAAAGTTTTTAAATAAGGAAATAGCCTGATTTATTGTAAAGGTGCTTTTCAGGCTATTGACCTGACTGTGGTCCGCAGAGTGAAATGGACAGAGAGAAAGTCTCTTAAAATATTCCAAGATATCAGTTGTAGGGGATAGATGGACTGATGGATTGAATTCAAATATTTTAGAGAAAGCTTTGTCAGAACTTGACAATGGAGGGGAGTGGGGGATAGGGAAAGGAGGAAAGTGAGAATTGTGATTGGGATAGTAAGAAGAAAGAGAGCTAGCAGCAAGAGAACGAATACATGAGGATAGTGTTTGTATTGGAAGTAAGAAACACTACCAAAAAAGTCTCCATAGTTCTAATGTTGAAAGTAATTTGTTCTCTGCTTTGGTTCATTTGCCCCCATCACTCAGATGGGGAAGGACCAGAATTGATGACTCCCTAGGCTATTACCTTGTTTATCACAAAGGTGTTTGATGTAAAATCAGGTCAGCTGGAAAAGATTTCAGGAATCTCCTAAAATGACATGATTTAAATGTGCAGAGTGAAAATAAGTACATTTCAAAGCAAAGATTTTTAAAAGAGAGTGTTTTTTAAAAAAATAGATATCACCAACCTGAGAAAGTAATGGGGTATGTCACAAATCCCTGGGCCATCTTTGTGCTCTAGGACTTCTAAATTGCCCTTTGCTTTCTCTTCCCACCCCTTCTGAGATTTTCCCCTATACCCCTGTGACACTTGGGTCATTTCGCCTTTGTCTTTCACACCTGCGTTGTTAACATTGTCAACTACAATTGGCACTTGCCATCTACCTCTGCAAGGATTAAATCATGTGCAGCTGTGCATGCAGCTGCTGATCTTCAACACCCCCCTAAAAGGACTTCAGGGTGGAGAGCTGAAATGAGACGCTCTGTGCTCTGGGAAAAACTGGCAGAACAGGTCTTCAGAGAGATATTTTCAGGAGCCGATTTTATGAGCCCAATTCTTGTGTCTCCTCATATGTAGAAAAACACTAAACTCCTTCATGGTGATGACTGCTCCTCGTGACTGGCAGAAACCTTCTGCCAAAAAATATGTGCTTGATGACATGTACTCCCCCTTCACCAAAATCACATATATACTGACCTTCCCCCTTACCTCTTTGGAGCATATCTGAAATGCTGTCTCCTGGGCTGCAGTCCCCTTTTTGCCCCAAATAAAACTTAAGTCACAACTCTCACATTGTGCATTTTTTTAAGTTGACAGTTTTATGGCGACCACAAAGGGACACAGAGAGGACTTCTCTCCTTCCCCTGAACTCTATGAGGAACCAGAGCCTTAGTACCAGCAGAGGCACCCATCTGCCTCCTCTGAGAATCCAGACGAATTTGCTTAAGTCTCTCCTGGTTCTCGGATCTCCCATATTGGTTGATGATCCTGAGTGTTATTTGGCGGTATATAGCAGGTACCTGCCTCCTCCCAGTTGAAAGATACTGGGGGCGGGGGTGGGGGGGGGCCTGGTTAAAAGATATCAGTGAAATACCCACCCAGTTGAAAGCTACTGGGGGGGACTGGGTTGAAAGCTACTGGGGAATACCCACCCAGTTGAAAGATACTGGTGGGGTGGGGCTCAGTTGAAAGATACCAGGGAAATACCCACCCAGATGAAAGATACTGGGGGGGGGGGGCTCAGTTGAAAGATACCAAGGAATACCCACCCAAGTGAAAGATACTGTGGGGGTAGGGGGCTTGCTGAAAGGTACCAGGGTTTGCTCAGTTGTAGGAGACTGAGTGGTCTTCACTGAGTGGTTAGGTATGAGACTGATCCGATGCTTTTCCTCATTTTGGCTGCCTTAATAGAATTTGTTGGGATAAAAGTGAAGTTATTACATGAGAGCTTTGCTCTGAAGAAAAGGGACAAGACTCCTTCTGGCCAGTTACAGCTTTCTCAGGCGACTAGGAAATTTATGGGAGTGGTGGAGACAGAGTCCTTATGCCGTGCCGTGGTCCTATAGGGAAACCCACTCATTGATTAAAACACTTGCTCATCCAGGGGTCATGGGTAAGAATTGGTCATTCAGCAATTCGAGCACCCACGGTAATCTGAGACCACCGAAGGGAGAAACCGAGACATGTAAGAGGGCTGAAACGACTCTGGGGTGATGCCTAGAGGAGCTAAGCTCACAAGCAGCACACTGGCCACCACACAACTTCACTAGTAAATTTTATCCCTGACAAATTCAACTTTAAAATGGGAAATAAAGCCTCTCAAACACAGAAACAAGGGGCATCAGAAAGCCAGCCTCTGACTAACACTCCAGCTAGGTTTATGTATGTACAAAAATGCATACTTTCAAGTACCTACTTAATTGGGGAAATTATACTAAAGGAGATCTCAAACCTAAAATCGCCAAATTGGAGTTCTTTTGATATTCCAAAATTAATATTTTTGCATGCACGGTTAGAAAAAAACTGGCTGTAAAATCAAACAGACTGAATGGAATGCTTACTTTGATTGGTATCTAGAAGCTTCTAAAAGAGAAAATGATAAGAGTAACTTCTTTTTAAACATGTAACTAAAGCTAATAGAAATAATAAAGGAAACATTTCAGTGTACAGTAGGAAAGTAGAATGTATGTTTTCAGTAAAGAAGGCATGAGGAATGGAATTGCATTTTATCAAGGGAAAAGTGTAGGTCTGACTTATAGCTGGCTGTTTCTGAATGGGAAATACAGTGATGGATACAGAAAGTTATAAAAAGTGCTGTGGAAAGTGGACCCCAAGAAGAGTTTTATGCATGGTCCAGATTGACTAAGGTTAAAATAAACTTGAGTAAATGAATTGTAAAAGTAAGCACATGCAAAACTTGAATTTGGTTTTTCTCTCAAGAGGACAAGATATTTTTAAATGTTGAACTGCTTTTCACAACAGATTTCAAGTTTCTTTACCTTTTAAGTGATCTGTTCTGTATCTGCCTTTGAAATCTTTTATTGTTACTTTGGCTAAGTGAATAACTATAGTTTCATGGTGACCTGTGATCCTATCTGACTGAGTGTTCTAAACCCTTTTTGATATTTTTTGCTGAAACTTCCTAAATGAAACTCTAATGAAGTCCTTTTGACCTCTAGCTAACTTTGAGTTGCTTCAAAGGGCCCCTGAAACATCCCAAAGAAAGATATAAACTAGGTTCATTTTGTATGTTGAGTTACATGGGAATAATTGTCAAATGAGTAATAAATCTTCTTAGGTTATATTGTATGGCAAATGTTACTATATATATATATATATATATATATATATATATATTCTGGAAATTATACGGAATACCTAAAATTCTGATATGTCCTGGTAAAATGTTATCAGTCATAATTCTAGTCATTATCTTAAAGTGTTGTATGTCACAGCAATAACCAAGTTACTCTGTCAATTGCATTGCATAGTCATCAGATTTTAAACATGCCTTCTTAAGTCTTTTGTCATTATAGACACTTACGGTTTTATTCCAATGCCTTTGCAAATATGCTTCCTCTTCAAGAAGATTTATAGAAAGTACTTTTGGATAAATACAAGTTTCTGACTTTCAGACCATAATGCTGAACTGGGTAACAAATTGAAGAATTCTAGTGAAAAACCTGATGGCTTCATACAGCTGTTAACCAAAAGGATTAGTTACATAAGACTGAGTGAACTGGTAAATACGGTTATAACTTTTATGTTTTCTATCTGAAAAATTATTGGCTTGAATCTGTGTTTTCCAGATGTAAGGAAAACCTTCCCCTCAAACTAATCATCGTTTACATTAATATGGTAAATTATACCTTTGTAGGCAGAATTGAAACATTTATCTTTTTTCTCTACCTGCTCCCTCCAGAGTTTGTAAACTCTTAGGATCCCAGCAGCATTATCAGATAAATTATGAAGGCCAATCAATAACTCGTACAGAAAATTCAAGATATTTTGGGGACCTTAAAAAGGGAGGAATTCATCTAGATCTGCTAGGTAAAATCAGTGATAAGCCCTTGGCATGACTTTCCTAGCCCTGAAACATCTTTTAAAAGTTCAGTCTGAAGAAGCAAGAAGAACTAAAGTCCTGCAGCCTGTGGAATGAAAACCACATTTGCAGAAAGATAGACAAAATTAAAAGGCAGAGGACTATGTATCAGATGAAGGAACAAGATAAAATGCCAGAAAGAAAACTAACTGAACTGGAGATAGGCAACTTTCCAGAAAAAGAATTCAGAATAATGATAGTTAAGATGATCCAGGACCTCAGAAAAAGAATGGAGGCAAAGATCAAGAAGATGCAAGAAGTGTTTAACAAAGACCTAAAAGAATTAAAGAAACAACAAACAGAGATGAACAATACAATAACTGAAATGAAACCTACACTAGAAGGAATCAATAGCAGAATAACTGAGGCAGAAGAACGGATAAGTGACCCGGAACTGAATGGTTGAAATCACTGCTGAAGAACAGAATAAAGAAAAAAGAATGAAAAGAAATGAAGACAACCTAAGAGACCTCTGGGATAACATTAAACACACCAACATTCTCATTATAGGGGTTCCAGAAGGAGAAGAGAGAGAGAAAGGAACTGAGAAAATATTTGAAGAGATTATAGATGAAAACTTCCCTAATATGGGAAAGGAAACAGCCATTCAAGTCCAGGAAGCAAAGAGTTCCAGGCAGGATAAACCCAAGGAGAAACATTCAGAAACACAGAGTAATCAAATTGACAAGAATTTAAGACAAAGAAAAATTATTAAAAGCAACAAGGGAAAAATAACAAATAACATACAAGGGAACTCCCATAATGTTAACGGCCGATTTCTCAGCAGAAATTCTACAAGCCAGAAAGGAGTGGCATGATATATTTAAAGTGAGGAAAGGGAAGAACCTAAAACCAAGATTACTCTAGCCAGCAAAGATCTCATGCAGATTCGATGGAGAAGTCAAAAGCTTTTCAGACAAACAAAAGCTAAGAGAATTCAGTACCACCAAACCAGATCTACAACAAATGCTAAAGGAACTTGTCTAGGCAGGAAATACGAGAGAAGAAAATGATCTACAAAAACAAACCCAAAACAATTAAGAAAATCGTAGTAGGAACATAAAAATTGAAAATTACCTTAAATGTGAATGCATTAAATGTTGCAACCAAAAGACATAGACTCGCTGAATGGAAACAAAAACAAGACCCATATATATGCTGCCCACAAGAGACCCACTTCAGACCTAGGGACACATACAGACTGAAAGTAAGGGGATGGAAAAGATATTCCATGCAAATGGAAATCAAAGGAAACCTGGAGTATCAATACTCATATCAGATAAAATAGACTTTAAAATAAAGAATGTTACAAGAGGCAAAGAAGGACACTACATAATGATCAAGGGATCAATCCAAGAAGAAAATATAACAATTATAAATATATATGCACCGAACATAGGAGCACCTCAGTAAATAATGCAAATGCTAACAGCTATAAAAGAGGAAATCGAAAGTAACACAATAATAGTGGGGGCACCTTAACACCTCACTTACACCAATGGACAGATAATCCAGACAGAAAATTAATAAGGAAACACAAGCTTTAAATGAGACAATAGACCAGATAGATTTAATTGATATTTATAGGACATTCCATCAAAAACAGGAGATTACATTTTATTCTTAAGTGCACAGAGGACATTCTCCAGGATAGATCACACCTTGGGTCACAGATCAAGCCTTGGTAAATTTAAGAAAATCAAAATCATATCCAGCATCTTTTCCAACCACAATGCTATGAGCTTAAAAATAAATTACAGGGAAAAAAACATAAAAAACACAAACAATATGTTACTAAATAACGAAAGAAATCCCTGAAGAAATCAGAGGAAATCAGAAAATACCTAGAGACAAATGACAATGAGAACACAACAATCCAAAACCTATGGGATGCAGCAAAAGCAGTTCTAAGAGAGAAGTTTATAGCAATACAATCCTACCTCAAGAAACAAGAAAAATCTCAAATAAACAATCTAACCTTACACCTAAAGGAACTAAAGAAAGAAGAACAAACAAAACCCAAAGTTAGTATAAGGAAAGAAATCATAAAGATCAGAGCAGAAATAAATGAAATAGAAACAAAACAATAGCAAAGATCAATAAAACTAAAATCTGGTTCTTTGAGAAGATAAACAAAATTGATAAACATTTAGCCAGACTCATCAAGAAAAAGAAGGAGAGGATTCAAATCAATAAAATTAGAAATGAAAAAGGAGAAGTTATAATGGACACCACAGAAATACAAAGCATCAAAATAGACTACTACAAGCAACTCTATGCCAATAAAATGGACAACCTGGAAGAAATGGACAAATCCTTAGAAAGGTATAACTTTCCAAGGCTGAACCAGGAAGAAATAGAAAATTTGAACAGACCAATCACAAGTAATGAAGTTGAAACTGTGATTAAAAATCTTCCAACAGGGCTTCCCTGGTGGTGCAGTGGCTGAGAGTCCGCTTGCCGATGCAGGGGACACGGGTTCATGCCCCAGTCCAGGAAGATCCCACATGCCGCGGAGCAGCTAGGCCCGTGAGCCATGGCCGCCGAGCCTGTCGTCCAGGGCCTGTGCTCTGCAACGGGAGAGGCCACAACAGTGAGAGGCCTGCATACCGGAAAAAAGAAAAGAAATCTTCCAACAAATAAAATTCCAGGTCCAGATGGCTTCACAGGTGAATTCTATCAAATATTTAGAGAAGAGCTAATACCCATCCTTCTCAAATGCCTCCAAAAAATTTCAGAGGAAGGCACACTCCCAAACTTATTCTATGAGGCCACCATCACCCTGATACCAAAACCAGACAAAGACACTACAGAATAAGAAAATTACAGACCAATATCACTGATGAATATAGATGCAAAATTCCTCAACAAAATACTAGCAAATAGAATCCAACAACACATTAAAAGTATCATACACCATGATCAAGTGGGTTTTATCCCAGGCAGAGATGCAAGGATTCTTCAATATATGCAAATCAATCAATGTGATACACCATATTAACAAACTGAAGGATAAAAACCATATGATCATCTCAATAGATGCAGAAAAAGCTTTCGACAAAATTCAACACCCATTTATGATAAAAACTCTCCAGATGGTGGGCATACAGGGAACCTACCTCAACATAATAAAGGCCATATATGATAAACCCACAGCAAACATGTCTCAATGGTGAAAAAGTGAAAGCATTTCCTCTAAGATCAGGAACAAGACACGGATGTCCACTCTCGCCACTATTATTCAACATAGTTTTGGAAGTCCTAGCCACAGCAATCAGAGAAAAAAAAGAAAAGAAAGGAATGCAAATTGGAAAAGAAGTAAAATTGTCTCTATTTGCAGATAACATGATACTATATACATAGATAATCCTAAAGATGCCACCAGAAAACTACTAGAGCTAATCAATGAATTTGGTAAACTTGCAGGATACAAAATTAATGCACAGAAATCTCTTGCATTCCTAAATACTAACAATGAAAGATCAGAAAGAGAAATTAAAGAAACAATCCCATTCACCATTGCAACAAAAGAATAAAATACCTAGGAATAAACCTGTCTAAGGAGGTAAAAGACCTGAACTCAGAAAACTATAAGACACTGATGAAAGAAATCAAAGATGACACAAATAGATGGAGAGATATAACATGTTCTTGGATTGGAAGAATCAGTATTGCAAAAATGACTACACTACCCAAAGCAATCTACAGATTCAATGCAATCCCTATCAAATTACCAATGGCATTTTTTACAGAACTAGAACAAAAAATATTAAAATCTGTATGGAGACACAAAAGACCCCGAATAGCCAAAGCAGTCTTGAGGGAAAAAAGCGGAGCTGGAGGCATCAGACTCCCTGACTTCAGACTATACTACAAAGCTACAGTAATCAAGACAATATGGTACTGGCACAAAAACAGAGATATAGATCAATGGAACAGGATACAAAGCCCAGAGATAAACCCACACATCTATGGTCAACTAATCTATGACAAAGGAGGCAAAGATATACAATGCAGAAAAGACAGTCTCTTCAATAAGTTGTGCTGGGAAAACTGGACAGCTACATGTATAAGAATGAAATTAGGACACTCCCTAATACCATACACAAAAATTAACTCCAAATGGATTAAAGACCTAAATGTAAGACCGGGCACTATAAAACTCTTAGAGGAAAACACAGGAAGAACAGTCTTTGGCATAAATCACAGCAAGAACTTTTTTGACCCACCTCCTAGACTAATGGAAATAAAAACAAAAATAAGCAAATGGGACCTAATGAAACTTAAAAGCTTTTGCAGAGCAAAGGAAACCATAAACAAGACAAAAAGGGGTGGGATACGGAGGGTGGGAGGGAGATGCAAGAGAGAGGAGATATGGGGATATATGTATATATACAGCTGATTCACTTTGTTATAAAGCAGAAACTAACACACCATTGTAAAGCAATTATACTCCAATAAATTATACTCCAATAAATATGTTAAAAGAAAAAAAACTACAATGAGGTATCACCTCACACCAGTTAGAATGGGCATCATCAGAAAAATCTACAAACAACAAATGCTGGGTAGGGTGTGGAGAAAAGGGAACCCTCTTGCACTGTTGGTGGGAATGTAAATTGATACAGCCACTAGGGTGAACAGTATGGAGGTTCCTTAAAAAACTAAAAGTGGAATTACCATATGACCCAGCAATCCCACTACTGGGCATATACCCAGAGAAAAACATAATTCAAAAAGACACATGCATCCCAATGTTCATTGCAGCACTATTTACAATAGTCAGGTCATGGAAGCAACCTAAATGCCCATCGACAGATGAATGGATAAAGAAGATGTGGTACATATATACAATGGAATATTACTCAGCCATAAAAAGAAACGAAATTGGGTCATTTGTAGAGACGTGGATGGACCTAGAGACTGCCATACATAGTTAAGTAAATAAGAAAGAGAAAAGCGAATATTGTATATTAACACACAAAAGTGGAATCTAGAAAAATGGTACAGATGAACTATTTGCAAGGCAGGAATAGAGACAAAGATGTAGAGAACAAGTGTATGGACACCAAGGGGGAATTCGTATGGACACCAAGGGGGAATTCAGGGGTGGTGGGTGGTGGTGGTGGGATGATTTGGGAGATTGGGTTTGACATATATACAGTAATATGTATAAAATAGATAACTAATAAGAACCTGCTGTATAATAAATAAATAAAATTCAAAAAAATAAAAATAAATAAAAATAAATAAATAAATAATAAGTTAATTTAAAAGTTCAGTCTGAGACCCCTTATAAAAGTTTCAGCAAAGAAAAAAGCCTGCATGATCAATTATAGTTATATCAATCATCAGGCCAAGTTTATTGAGACCAGATTTATTTGGCAAACAAATTACTCTTAATTTGGCTGTATTTGGTAGAAATTAGCGTACTTTTAGAGAGAAAATGATGCTTCAATGAATGTTAAATCCCAGTTTTGTTAATGGAGGTCTGTATTTACTAAGACTCACTTCCCGGATAGTTCCTTGCTATTATGTTATATTGACATAAAGATAAATTGAATTATTAAAAGGACACTCTAAGTTTGTTTCTGAAACTTGTCTTAGTAATCTATCTTTGGATGAAGATCAGATGCCTCATGACCTGTAACCAGGGGACTATGTATATTGGAAAAGACATCATTTAAAGACTCACTACAACCCAGATGGAAAGGCCCTCACCAGGTACTCTTAATTAGCTCATGTACAACAAAATTAAAGGAAAGTGACTCAGATTAATTTCCAATTACAAAGCGTCCCTGCACGGGACTGGTCTACAGAGAGGACTGCTGACATCAAAATCACCTTAAAACAATGCTCAGAGGAAACTACACTCACACCAGGACAAGAAGAAGACAACATCAGAAGTAGACAGCTTACCCAAGATGCTCGACCTGACTCGTATGATCATTTATAATGTTTTCTGACTTCTTGGACCTTTACATATAAATCAAATGTTTTTCTATCATGGACACGATCCTATCCTAGTTTTAAAAATCAATCCATTTGTTGGATTTGTGGCCAATTACCTGTGTCTAGCACTTCTGTATTACCTTGGTGCACTTCTCAACTCCAAGGCTCTAATTGGACGGTCCTTAGGACATTTATTTTAGAAGAAAGAAAGTTCAGTCCTGTTTAGGTTACTCTTGATATTACTAGATGGGATCCCCTCACCTAGACAACTAATAATACCTGCTCTGACCCTGGCCAGAAAAATGAATTTTCCTCTAAAGTCACTCAAGCTCAATCAGAGCAACAAGCAAAATTTCAGCCAAGGAATAAAAGCTCCCACAACTATGGGATGGATTTATGTGGTTACCACCAGGTTATGGTCATTTAAGCTTTAAGGCACCCCTTTACCTTGGGAACAATTAAATTACACTAAGGATAACCAGCCTAGTAACTAGGAAATTGGGCTGGGAGCTTTATGGACAGTGCCGATATATCATTTCCCCTGAAAGATAAAGATTGGTACAGAACAGACTAAGTCGGATCACCTGAGGATACACTGGGCTGCACCTAATGGAAGTTCTTGGCTTAATTCTCACTTACGACTTTAATAATACTGCTAGTTATATTATTTGTATTTTGCCTGTTTTACAAGATTGTTGTTTCCTGCATTAACAAATGTGTGATTGAGCCTCCGACAAAAATATATAGTTTTATATGAGATCAATGATTGTAATAGTGTAAATAGATATGGGAAGATACAACAAGAGGGAATTTTCCTGGACCATAACAGATTAGTAAGACAGGTGGTCCAGAGTCCTTAGTTACTGTTAAAAGACCTAGTCTGGTAATAGCACATTGAGTGGCCTATTAGCAAAATCTTCTTCAGACCTAAGAATGAGCCTTCCTAGCAACGTGGGATGAAACGGTCATGAAATGCCTCCCAAGGCATGGTTGAATTTATGACCATGAAGGGGCCCTGTCAACTACAATTGACACTCGCCATTGGCACTTGCCATCTACCTCTACAAGGATTAAATCATGTGCTGCTGCAGCTGGTGACTTTCAACACCCGCCTGAAAGGAGTTCAGGGTGGAGAGCAGAAATGAGGCCCTCCGTGCTCTGGGAAAAACTGGCACAACAGGTCTTCAGATAGATATTTTCAGGAGCCGATTTTATGAGCCCAATTCTTGCATCTCCTCATATCTAGAAAAGCACTAAAATCCTTCATGGTGACGACTGCTCCTCGTGACTAGCAGGAACCTTCTGCCAAAAAATATGTGCTCGATTGCGTGTACTCCCCCCTCACCAAAATCACATATATACCAACCTTCCCCACTACCTCTTTGGAGCAGTTTCTCAGAGCTATCTGAAATGCTGTCCCAGGCTGCAGTCCTCATTTTGCCCCAAATAAAACTTAACTCGCAACTCTCACATTGTGCATTTTTTTAAGTTGACTATATTATTATAGTTTGCGTTCACTTTTTACACTAATTCCCCAGTGGAAACTCCCTGAGGGTGGGGATGATACCTTATTCATTTTCGTATCCAGATACTGGCATAGTGTTTAATACATAAAAGGTCTCATTTTATTCAATGCCATTTAAATTCAATTTGTATGTTTTGCCTCCAGAATTACATAAATTCTGCCAAGGTTGGACCCCAGTGCCCTGTATAAAGCCTTGGGCACAATGGAATAACAGTGACAGAGGTTACTTTCTTATTTTGTCCACTTTACAGTTAGGAAAAAACATACACTATCACATTTGATCTTCAAGGCAGTCCAGTAAGCCGAGGTTTTACTCCCAGGTATGGATAAAGAACAAGGTCACATTTTAAGCCATCAACTCAGGACTACATGGCTGATAGGCACAGTCTAGAACTCAGCTTCCTCCTGATACAAGCTGGTCCACTGCTTATCTGATCCTCGTCCTCAAGACAAGTCACTCAGTTAACTGAACCATCTCCATTTCCTTGTTTCCATCTACTTCCGGAACTAGTTGCTTTTCTACTAATAAGGTGACATACTTGCAAAACAGAAGCAAGTTGGGAAAACTGCTTCAAGGAGTGAAATTAACAAATTGTAGGTGACAGCTTCTAGTGACCCAGACATTTCCTCCAGATAGCTCAACCCCTTTGGATCTTTAGTAAACTTTCCCCCCATTGTCTGCCTTGACCATGGCGAGAACTGTGAAACACAACAGAAATATAAATTTCTTTACCCAAAGAATTGATAAAAGTCTAAACTTCAGTCCTTAATAAATATCCCTAGATCTCTCTCCCCCATCTACCCCCATCTGACTGCCTCCCAAGGGCATTGTGACTAACTATACATTGGTTTGTGTGACTTCTTACCCTATTAAATATATGTACATTTCTTCTATTTGTATGTCTTCTATCCTCATACTGCGATTGAATATCCTTTCTTTTTTATTCTCTCTTCTAACTTTCTTCCTGCTAAATTATTGTCCTTATTAAATATTTTTTATCCTCTATCATCTTTTGCAGCTATCTACTTCCAAAACTAAGATGTTAGAACAATTGTTACTTATGTAACCTTGACTAATGCATTGCCCTTGAGAGCAAAAATGTTTCTCACCCCCATTCCTTAGATTTTACTTTCATCTAAAGATACCTAAACGTTGTTGAAATATGTATTAGCTGAATGACTGAGACATATAAATGAGATAGCACAGCTCAGGTCAGGATGTAAAGTGGGAGTCACATCTTACAACTTTGACCTCCACACAGAATCACTAAACACGGCACCAGACGAACATTCTCATCTGGCTGAGGTGCTTCCTGTTTTCTCTGACCAGGCCTTTTGGAGACACTTAGGAGTATTGGTTTTAAAGCGAAAGGTCAAATTACAACACAGGTAAATAACATGTCCCCTAAGATTTCTTACATCTCCATTGAACTCGTTAAGAAGAAAGAGTCGCTAAAATAACTATGATTCAGGAAAATGTCATTTAAGCACTTTAGAATTTTGGCAAGAATGCTATATATTTAAGACATAATACTGTCATCTTTTAAAAGTAGAGTAGATAACTATAGCTTTCAGTGGCTCTGAAGGTATCTAGGCATTTCTGGGGGAATATTTGAAACTACATAAGATTTCTCCAGACACAGCAATAGAATATGTCAATTCCACTGCACTAATTCTCCCCATTTATAAATTGAGTGTAATAATGTTATACGAGAGCATTGCATTTACAATCTTAAAAAATCTTTCAACCGAAGTCTACTTCTTGGACAAAATTTTGGGAGAAATCAGTGCATACCCATTATGAATGAAATAGATCTCATTTTCAATCCAGGTTCAAAATATTTTGAGAACTAGATGAGAAAACACCCACTGGAGAAAAGAAACTAAATTTGATCAGACTAATGGAGTGATTATATATTTTCTTTTTCATATTCTCTTCCATTATGGTATACCCTGTGATAAACCATAATGGAAGAGAATAAGCAAAAGAAAATATATACATATGTTTAACTGAGTCACTTTGCTGTACAGCAGAAATTAACACAACATTGTAAATCAACTATACTTGAATAAAGTTTTCTAAAAATTAAAATAAATAAAATTTAAAAAAAGAAATGCTAGCCTTTAATCATGCCAATAATAGTAACTCGTTATTTATAGTCAGCAGGATATTTAAAATAATATTCCCTGGTGAATCCAGGGTCAGTCACTCACTAACTATGTGACTTTGCACTTTTATATTTATGTCATTTCCGTAAAATGAGAAATTTGCAGACGAGTCTTTCCCTTCTGACACTTACATTCCAAAGTTTTATTAATGCCATCAAACTTTAATTCATTTCCTATTCACTCAAGTGTTTTTATTCCTCATATGTTAGTCTCATTTCAATTTTGAGAATAAAGAGGAGGTATTAACAGGAATTAGCAGCAGTATTTTCATAATATTATGGCAAGGCGCATAGGAATGCCTGAGTTCGGCCAGTCACCTCAACTTCAAGGAGTTCCAAGGGAACCACATGCACCAAGACAAATCAAGTAGCATTTTACTAATAACTGTCCAAATACCAGATTCCCCAGTGAAAGGCTTCAATCAGAAGTTGGAGCTGATTCGAGGCCTATGTACCATCTTTTACTCCATCCAAAACGGTAGAACAGCACATTCCAGTTGAAAGGAACAGAGGGAAGAAAGGAGAGAAAGCAAGATGTGTGAACACACTGAGTCATATCTTTGAAGATGCAGTGGTCAACATAGCCTCTCTCTCTCTCTCTTATTCTATCTCCATCTCTCTCTTTTCTCCCTGTCTTGAAAAAATACACCCAACCAATACATCACCTTCTAACTGATAATGTCTCATTATTCTTATGGACTTGTTTGTTTTTGTTGTTGATATTGAAACCATCAGGGTCAACTACAGAGCTTTAAGCTCCAATTTACTGCAGCGGATGAAGGGGTTAAGTTCATGTCCATGTAACTTTCTCTGTATACCCTCCTTTTTCTCCTCTATCTCTCTTTATTCTCCCCTAGACATTTGGTTCCTACCCCAACTAACCGAAGTACAACAATTGTCGTTGAGCCAATATTTGATATTTGTTTGAGGGGCCAATGTCACCAACACCTTTTTGTAAGAGGAACTGATTCTTCTCATCTAACCAGTGCGGCTTCTGTTCTTAGTGGCATTCTTCAGAGCTCATCTTAAAGGTCATGTTCTCAAGGAGGCTTTTCCTGACCTTTTGACCTAAATTAAAAGTCATTCCTGTATCATGCTTCCTCTTAGTAATACTAATTACATAGTTATGTGTTTAAAGACTGCATTTCTTATTAGAATGTAAGCCCTATAAAGGCAGGCAGTTGGCCATAAGCACAGACAGCAGGTCTGGGCTGGTTAGATAAACGTCCCGTCTCCCCTGGCACCCAGATGCAAGCTTATCCAGTGCAATTCTGCCCACACTTCAGTCCCACTCACGCCTTTGGCAGGAACAGGCACAAGCACACACAATGCTCTAAAGGCAGAGATCGGATCTGTGCTTTCGCCACTGTCTCCCCAGTATCTAACATGAAGTCTGCCACCTGGATAATGCTTGATAATTAGTTAATAAATTGAATTTTAGTATTCGAAGTTCCGACATTTGAACTGAAAGCCCTAATTATAAATCGAGGCTTTCAATTAATTTGTCCAATTAATTTTTCTACATTTTTCTCTTTCCGTCCTCTTAAAACACATACATACGTGCGCGCGCACACACACACACACACACACACACACACACACACAATATCTTCACACACATAGTACATTCTTTTTTTGTTCCTAGCCTCTAATCCAAATTTATTTGCTTATATTAGTCTGACTAATACAACCTGGCTTTACAATGAAAGTTTCAGAGGTAAAGTGGGAGACCCTAAGGAAGTTAACACAGTGTATTATTACAGGTTAGATTTTTCTCTTCTGTTAATAACTATTAATATGTTTGTTAAACATGTGGTCTTTATTTTCATGTGCCTGTCCCAAACAGTTTGGAAACACCTCCTGCATTCTCTTGATCAAACTGGAGCTCTATTTAACTGCAGAGTTTACATACCGCATCTTGAAATCCTCAAAGCAAAATATTTTACTGCAATCAGGACATAGATTTGATCTAAAATATACATGTGGAGGGGGGATAAATTAGAGGTTTGAGATTAACATATACACTCTTCTATATATAAAATAGATAAACAACAAGGACCTACTGTATAACACAGGGAACTTTACTCAAAAGTCTGTAATAACCTATATGGAAAAAGAATCTGAAAAAGAATGGATATATATATATGTATAACTGAACCACTTTGCTGTACACCTGAAACTAACACTGTGTATATATATATATATATATATATATATATATATATATATATATATGCGCTTTTTTTTTTAAAGAAGTTCCCAACAATTAGTTTTCCCCAAATAGACCAAACTGCCTCAAAACATTAAGGGACTTGCCATGACTGGACGTGATCAAGCAGTATTTGTCACAGGTGTCCTATAGACATTCCTGCAGGAAAAAAGAAAGTTTGAGAAGATTTGTATACTCAACGTTTCCTAAGAACAGAGGTCCTGCTGCCTAAAAAGTGACTACCATCCCTATGAATGCAAATTCACAGGTATTTTATTAATTTATTATCCTATATGGACAACAGAATGTAATAGAATTGCTAGGAATACATTTTGTTGTGAGCTCACTGTAGTAAAAAAGAATCCAAGATTAATTTGCCTTCCTTCTGCACCCCAAGGCAGCACTCATACCAGGACTGCAACTATTCAACTTAGAGACCTCCCAGGGTTCAGATTCCACAATCACAGCACGAGTCTCCCATCTATCCAGTGGCACAGCTGTACTGAATAGGGCTTTCAGTGTTCCGGATTAGAACTAGGGTTCTGCAGGGGTAAATGCCATCTCTGCTACTAGCTTTGCATGTCCTTGAGTGAGTCATTTAATTTCTCAACGTCTCATTTCTTCGTCCGAAAAATTAGCATGAAAACAATGTCAAAATTATCTGGGCCACTGGAAAGAGTAAATAAATGAGCAAATATATAAAGTACCTAGAATCCTGCCTGACACAGGTAGTACTCAATAAATGTTAATCTTATGCCCTTAGGCAATTTTCTTATCTTTTCTGTGTCTTAGTTTTCTCATTCTCAAGCACTTACGAAAATAACGCTCCCACCTTAGGCATTGTGAAAATCACAGGAGAGACGTAAAAATGCTTTGAAATAGATCAGCTTCTATACAAATGCCAGGAGTGAATAAAACTAATATTACGGACTGCTAAGCAAATTCTTTTCTTTCTGCCTTCCTTCAGTTGAAAGTACTTTGTAACTTTCTTCTTCACTCTGTAAGAGAAAAGTTTCACTAAAAACAAATAGGAATTTTACATCCAGTTAGACAATAGCTGTAGCAATAGAGGCATTCTTGCTGATAAGCTTTCAGAGATGGGTTTTAGCATTTTTCTGCATATAGAAGATCAGGGCTTTTTCAGAAAGCATTCTCTTGGAAGCAGAACAGGACCCTGGCTCCTGGGCCTCCCACTGTTTACTTCAGCAAGTATTCCCTGGAGCATCATTCACAGAGCGGTCTATCAAAGGTGCAGGGAGCAGAATGACCTCTGACAAAGAGGAAGAGCAGCATCTTCTCTAAGTAGGGAAAGAAGATGGAGAGATGAGCAAAAGGCTCTCGGAATCACTCCCAAAGGTCTGCCTGACCTTTTGCATTCAAGCTGCTGTACAGGGCGTCCTCTTTCAGATTTTCAGTGGAATCTTCCAATTTCCCAAACTTGCTCAACTTAGGGCCAGAACTTAAAGATGCAAATGCAAAGCCTTGCATTTAGAGCCAAAAAGAATTGCCTTTGTGCTTGATGAACGATGGGGCTTAACTCAACAGCGGTTCAAGTGCATCAGGCTGAGGGGGCAGGTGGCTTCTCATCAGGACTGGTGCCGCCGCGTGATACGCTCACAAAGTCATGGAAGCATGTATTTTAAAGTGAAGAGGTCATTTTTCTTATTATAGAAGCGGTACATAGTTATTGTAGAAAAGTTTGAAAATATTTATATTTTATTTATATGTAATAGTATATATAAATATATATACAACATGAAAATTGTCCTGAATCTCACAACTTAGAAATAATCCAGATAACGATAGACCTTAGAGTATAAGCTCCACATGGGCAGGGATCTCACATAAGAATGAGCCAGGAGACAAGATCCCAGCCCTTGAGGAACTCAGCAGGGCTCCTCTCCTTCAGATGTCCCCTGCTCAGGTCTGTCACTCTATTTTAAATTTCCCTCCAGTACTCCTTGTGTAATCTTTCTCCATAGCACTGATCACATCTGAACATTATATATATATTATATAAATATTATTATAAATTATTAAATATTCAATATATATTTACTGATCATTTTTCATGTGTCACATTCATTAAGAAAAATAGCAGATCATAAGTGATCAGTTGATTCCACATTATATATTTTTCCTATTTATTTTGTTTATTATCTCTTTATTCTCGCTAAAATGTTGGTTCGCTCTGATATTCCTAACTTTAAACAGTACCTGGCATGGAGCTGGCAATCAGTAAAGATTCCTAAATTAATGAGTGAAGAGAGATTAAATAAAAACACATTGCCATGTACCTTTTCCTAATAATTATGAACAATTTTAATTGGTTTAATTGATTTAATTTTAGTTGGTTTAATCATTATAAACCAGTCCAATAACAGAGGAGTGGGTAAATAAATTATAATTCTTCTACAAAATAAAATATATCAAAATATATATTTCTATATTCTATGGCATGTAAATTTTCCATTATGTTTGTTAGATTTTGAAAGTCAGATTATGAATGAACACACATAATATGATCCCGTTTTCAATATACATACACATATATTCATATTGATGTACAATTCTTGCTATGTGTCTGGCATGATGTTATGCACTAGGGCCACATGACTAAAAATGTGTACTTAGGAAACTGACATATAAAAGTTAATGATGTTGCAACTAGATAAGCACTATAATGAATATACGTGCATTTCTTCTGCTTTAGGAGAGGTCTGGCTTCTTGAGAAAATGGCCAGGGAAAGGAGGGAACAGTTAACTCATTAGAGAAAAGGCACTTTATACATACGCATTACTTTAATGGCCAAGCTGCCGGGGAAAATGTTATCTTTTTGGTGCACATGATGATAAAATGTTTTACTTACCATTCAAAAGCAAAGCCACGCTTCTAAACCATTCGCGATCACAATGAGATTTGCAAGTGACATACAGATTGTAACAGTTTTGAGATCTTTACTTTAGCCCTGATTATAGGTTGGGAACAGTGTGGAAATCAGAGAATTGTGAAGAAGTGTGTTTTTGTTCAGTGCTCACTCCATCCCATGGTGCTGTATCCGACACAGTCCTGAAATCACAAGAAGATTCTTCTCTTTGGTTTGTTCCACTGTCCCTAATACACCAAGGAAAGCAGAGACTTGGAAACTCAATCTGAGCCAACCACCCTGTTTGTCATCAGTACAATGTGTTATTTGCAAGTTCATCCAGTATCTTCCATTACAGGGTGTGGAGCAGCTAAGAATAGTTGCAGAATTTGACTCTAAGCTGCCTGCCGGGAAGCACAGAACTGACTGCGTGACTCACTGTGGGATGTAAATTCTTGTGAAAGCACTGATAGAGGAGAGCCCTTCGGCAAGGGAAGGAGAGGGCGCCTTTTAACAAGTTGACCGGGCTGCCAAGAACTTCTGCCCCTTTGGTCTTTTAGTGAGAAAGAGCAAACTCAGAGATAAGCGACACTCCAGAACATCACTAAATGGTACGAGGTTAAATTTCTCTCACATAGCTCAGATAACAACGTTGGATGCTTTCCTTTAAATAAAATTTAAATTCTGAAATAAGCTTTGGTCATAAACAGCACCATAAGCTAAGATAGCAGGGCCAAGGCTTAAACAGGCTGGAAGTGCTTACATATCAAGTGATTCCTGCATCATTTATTATCTCAGCCACTGGTGAACTTGCATCAGCAAGCCATCTCAGAATATCCCAGATGGATACCATTCTCAAATACCCACTTAAGAATCTGGAAATAAAATGAAAATAATACTAGCAGGGAATATTTATTCAGCGAGGCACTGTGCTAAGCCCTTCACTTGCAATTTCTGATTTAATTTTTACAATCACTCTAAAAATATATTAGATTATTATGTCTGAATTGAGTTCATTTACTGGCCCACAGTCACAAAACTAGTCAGGAGAGTATCCTGCAATTTGGCATTACTTTCTTCCATTTTTATTTCATGATCACCTGCTATAGTAAATCAAGAAAATAATATCATGTCACTTGAACTTTATAGCGAGATTTTGCACAAGTTTCTGCCTATGGTAAGTAAGACTATTAATTCCAACTTTATATTGTATTCACCTAGCATGCAAATTAGGAGAAAAGAACATTTTTTTTCTCTTAACCACGGAAGAGGAGACATCGTTAATGCTCACGATTCTCACATGAGATTTTTTAAAGGTAGAAAAATATAAAGATCACCTTTTTAACATTCAAAAATTCCAGTGCCATGCACATTCTTTTACCTCGTAAAATAGCTGATATCTGTTTTGAACCACAAAAATGGCATTTCCACTTGGTTCAACCCTCCAGATAACACAGTGGTGCTCCAGGATATGGGCCCAGAGCCAAGCAGACCTGGGTTCAAGACCTGATAAAGCCACTTTCTTGGCCTGTGACCTTGGCACATTATTATTGCTCTCAGTCAAAGGTCCTTGCGTTGTAAAGTGGGGCTGATGAAAGTTCCCGCCTTTGTGAGAAGATCATTCAGACAAAGCACTCACTGGAGCACCCATCCCATTCTCGGCAGTAAAGGATGCTCTAAGATGACCATTGTATACGTTACTCAGGTACGTTGGAGCCAACAAGCCCCCAATCCACATACCTTCCTCTTACAATACCTCTTCAATCTAAGTAGACCAGCATATGAATATGAGTCTTCATTTGCAATTCTATTCATTTTTTCTGTGAAATAAGTGTCAAAGTCACTTTAGAACCCAGGAAAGGTTCAACTCTGTGACCTAATTTATTCTCTCATTCTAGAATTATTTACTTAAAATGTGTCACCGTGTTTTCTCATTTTTCTCTCTTGGACCATCACGTTGCCCATTTCAAGAAGAATAAATTTTTCCTTATAATTTCACTCTAAGAAGACAGAAGAAGAGAACACTCTTGAATGTGTGGTAAGACTTGTCATAATAACTCAAGGGATTTTTAGCACATTATGTAAACATTACTGTGTTTATCCATCTTAAGTAGATAATTATTTACTGTTTCAGTAACTTTGCATAAAATAAAAATAGACCTCTGTGTCTTTTAAAAACAAAAATGCTAATTAATTCTCTAAAATCAATGTTTTTAAACATCACCTAAATCTATTTTTGCCAGAGTTTCAGACAGAATAGAGATATTCTCAGTGGATGGTTGAACAATAGATAGATGAACTTTAAGTTTTCTTCTGCCCCAAGACTCATGATTTTGATAGGAGTTTAATACACTTCCCTGACTCCATGGTCCTTGTGCCTCTTACTCTACTTCATTGCTCCTGTAAGGCTATTTATCACATTTGCCCCATGGCCACCCAGTTTTACATTCATCACAGCCTAGGATGACTTTATATTTCTTCCCCAGGACCCAGTGATTGGACAAAGGGTTAAGCCTATGACCTACACCTGACCAGTTAGAGTCCTCACTCATAATTTTCCAGCTTGAGACTGTCACCATCCATCTTTGTCATGGTATCACATGAGCCTACCTAAGAGTGAAGCCAACACAGAGAAGCCAGGAGATGGACAGAGAGAAAGGCAGAACAGCAAGGTGATGGAGAGAGTCAGAGCACTGGACACGTCATTTGAACTCCTGGACTCAGCTGTGCCTGAAGTCCATATATCCATGGTCTTCTTAGTTACACCAACTAATAGAGTCCTTTTTATTAAAAGCAAGTTGACTTGGATTTCTGTTACCAGCAACCAAAAACACATGTAAAATAAATGACAGAGACCTACTGTATAGTGCAAGGAACTATGTTCAATATCTTGTAATAACCTATAATTGAAGATAATCTGAAAAGGTAGATAGATAGATAGATATAACTGAATCACTTTGCTGTATACCTGAAACTAACACAACATTGTAAATCAACTATATTTCAATAAAAAAAATTTTTTTAAACATGTAAAATTGGTGGCATAATGCCTAGTCCACAGTAAGTTCTCGTTAAATTGTATAGATAGGTGTACAATTTAATACAAAGAGCACACATTGATCTAAAGCGCTGGAAAAGCACTATACAATGTATCACAAACAAAACAAAGATGACTAAACCGTACTTCAGGATATAGCTCTTCAAATATTAATGCTATGCATTAACTATTAAATAACTTCAAATATTAACTATGTATAACTTCAAATGTTAATAGTCTGTAGAAATTAGACAGCACTGGGTCCACGAAGGAGCCTGGGTGTTGTTGTCAGGGGAAGAGGAGTGGAGAGATGGTCACAGAAGGGATGGAGATCAATTCCTCCTGAAGGACTTGGGGAAACTTTCTGGGAAAAGTGGGCTTTCAGCTGGCTTTGCCGAAGGGTTGGATTTCTGGAGCCCGAGTTGGGGATATGGTGAAAAAAAACCTTCCAAGGTGGTCAATGGCATGAGTACAGAAACCTGAAAATTCAGGGTATGTTTGTAAACAGGGCGGCCCTGGATCCATAAGAGTTCACGTGAAAGGTGTATCAAAGTAGTATTAGGAGGCTTCCCTGGTGGCATAGTGGCTGAGAGTCCGCCTGCCGATGCAGGGGACACGGGTTCGTACCCTGGTTCGGGAAGATCCCACATGCCGCGGAGCGGCTGGGCCCATGAGCCATGGCCGCTGAGCCTGCGCGTCCGGAGCCTGTGCTCCGCAACGGGAGAGGCCACAACAGTGAGAGGCCTGCGTACCGCAAAAAAAAAAAAAAAAAAAAAAAGTAGTATTAGGGAAATAATGCCAGGAGAACTTCCTGTCTTCAATAGGCTTTCAGAATTCTCAAAATCTCAAAAGAGTTTGGGGGACAAATACAGTGATGCCCATGCAACTCATCAGAATATTAAGAATGCACTCCATTGTCTATGGTGACTGACTAAGGCAAGATACATCTTCCCCTTCAACCCTGGGGAGGGCTCCTCTTTCAATGCCCCAATCTGGATGTACCTCTCTTCCACATTACCATCTCTCTCCTTCTTCAATAATGAGCTAAGCTTCTTCAAAAGGTGGGCAATGAAAACTTCTATATCCCAGCTGTTGCTGAGAGGGTTAAATGATGTGCTCAGCCCAGTAGCTGTGGCAGAGTAAATTCTTAGCACGTGCTACATTTCCTTCTTGTCATTACTTTTTTTTTTTTTTCATTATTCTCTGGCTTCTACACCCATTCATTTGGAACACCTTAGCTGAAGTTCAACAGTTACAGTAAGTCACGGGTCAGTGGTTTACAGTCCTCATCTGTCCCCAAAGCTGCATCATTCCTGGCCTCCTCCTGACACTGCCCCCTCCCACGCCCCTGTCTGCTAACTCTCTACCATCATAGTTTTCACTTCACTCTTCAAATGTAGGGATCCTTTGTCTCTTTTTTTGTTTGTTTTCTTTGGGTTTTTTTGTTTGTTTGTTTTTGTTTTTCTGGCCGTGCCAGGTAGCTTGTGAGATCTTAGTTCCCAGACCAGGTACTGAACCCGTGCCCCCTGCAGGGGAGGCACTGAGTCCCAACCGCTGGACCGCCAGGGAGGTCCTGGGATCCTTTCTCTATAGGCACTTATTCCTTCTTCTGGTTAAAACTATGAATTATGTGCACTTACTATTCTAGCTCTAATTTTGCGTTTCCAATTCTCCACTGGGATATCTTCACATGGTCTCATTGGCAGAAGCCCAGGCTCAATGCCTGCTGTGCAATTTGTCTATATCCACACACCTTACTCCTCCTCAACAAATGGCAGGCCATCCTCCTGCCTCCAAGCTCGTAGTACCCATCCTCCATCTTCCTCCCTCATAGCTGATGATGTGTCCAATCTCACAAATTTTGCCTGTGTAACGTTCCTTTCCGTGCACTGGCCTTTCCTCGTGGTCAGCTCCCCAACACCCGTTTCAAGCTTTCTGACCCACCTGCCCTGGAACTTTGACACTCACCAAGATTCACAGTTCAGGAGAAATCAGTTGAGAATCATGACTATTTCAACCATGAGTAACTTTCATGTGAAAGGCTCTGCATCGAATCCCAAAGCTGTGAACTCAGTTTTATTGTAGTATTTCCAAACATCATAGTTAATTGGGTGGACTGTAGGTCAGATAATTCACTTTTTTGTGTTTTCAATGTGACATAAAGCTCTTCCAAACTTTCAACTATTTGCTATTATTTTTCTCCCTTAGTAAGTGCCAAATTAGCTCAGTTTTTGTTCATTTTTGAGTGCTAACAAACAAGGCTATCCTCAGCAGCAAGCAGAAAAAAATCCTGAAGGAGGAGATATGATTTCAAGGGGCAAGAAATTTCTCTGTCCCGGGTTCACTGGCAATGAGGTATCATATCCAAGGTTTTTCCCCTTATGATCATGATTGCACTTGAAGAAATAGGTAAAAGGATGTTAATTTCAACAACTTATAAAAACAAAGTAATGGACACAATTTTAATGTTAAGTAAGAGTGGATTGTTAAATAACTTAGGGTACAGTCATATAATACAAGCCATGGAAATATTAAATATGACTTATCAGCATGTTTAAAGATATAAAAAATCATCATAAATTAAGAGAAGAGAGACAGTTTAAAATTTGCACAGGGATGATTTCATTTTGTTATATGAAGAATGTATATCAAAATTAGCAGAAATAGTCTTGGAGAAATATGATCATGGAATATTTTTTTTCTTTTTGTTCAACTACTTTCTATGTATTCTACAATGAAAATGTGTTAAATTACAGGAAGGAGAAAAAAGGTAATGTTTTCTTACCATTAGAAATAATAGTCAAAAAAAAGACCTATGCCTTAAGAATAGTCTTTAATTGGTGAACATTTAGTATTAATATAAATTAGGTTATTCAACATTTGTGGAAGTATATATTGATGGATTCTTGGTAAAGAGGAGATATGAGTTTCTGAAGACACTAGATGGAAGAGAAATATAGCCACCAATGACTGGGTTGGTCAAAGAGAGAGGAGGATAAAAATACCAGCTTCCCCACTTCATAATCTTTTTTTTTTTTTTTTTTTTTTGCGGTACGCGGGCCTCTCACTGTTGTGGCCTCTCCCGTTGCGGAGCACAGGCTCCGGACGCGCAGCCTCAGCGGCCATGGCTCATGGGCCCAGCCGCTCCACGGTATGTGGGATCTTCCCGGACCGGTTCACGAACCCGTGTCCCCTGCCTCGGCAGGTGGACTCTCAACCACTGCGCCACCAGGGAAGCCCCCCACTTCATAATCTTGCCTAGAGAGAGCCTGCCACCAAATACAGCTGATGGTAAAGAAATGAAAAATTCGAGGTCTCTGTCAAGTGTGCTGTTACTCTCTCAACATCCCTAGCAACTCACCTATGTAATAAAATAGGTCATGCTGATTCACAGGGAAATCAAATTTATATTTTTGCCATGAGCCTATTCCTTGAGAAGCTTAAGAGTCTCAAACTCGGCCGTGCACACAGAGCCACTACGCCTCATGAATTTCTAATTTCTATAATTCCACAATTTGAAGCCAAGTTTAAAATAACTAAGTTTAAGATAAATATAACATTTTAAAATAAAAATCTAGAATTCCCTATGTCAAACACAGTGTATGATCTCATGAACTATTTCCTGAGATACAAGCTCAATATGAAATTTTATTCCACACTTGTCTCTTGTAGGTGGGAGGAAAGTTGATGCACCTAAGCCAAGCTGGAGAAGAACTTTTTTTTTTTATAGGACTACAATTGCTTTACAATGTTGTGTTAGTTTCTGCTGTACAATAAAGTGACTCAGCTTTATGTATACCTATATCCCCTTCCTCTTGGACCTCCCTCCCCACCCCCATCCCACCCATCTAGGTCATCACAGAGCACCAAGCTGAGCTCCCTGTGCTACACAGCAGGTTCCCACTAGCTATCTATTTTACACACGGCAGTGTATTTATGTCAAACCTAATCTCACAATTCATCCCACCCTCCCCTTCCCCCACCCACATGTCCACACGTCTGTTCTCTACATCTGTGTCTCTATTCCTGCCCTGCAAATAGGTTCATCTGTACCACTTTTCTAGATTCCACATCTATGCATTAATATACAATATTTGTTTTTCTCTTTCTGACTTACTCCACTCCGCATGACTGACTCTAGGTCCATCCACACCTCTACAAATGACCCAATTTCATTCCTTTCCATGGCTGAGTAATATTCCATTATATATATGCACCACATCTTCTCTATCCAGTCATCTGCTGATAGACTTTTAGGTTGCTTCCATGTCCTGGCTTTTGTAAACAGTGCTGCAATGAACACTGGGGTACATGTGACCCTTTGAATTATGACATACAGATGGCCAACAAACACATGAAAAGATGCTCAACATCACTAATTATTCGAGAAATGCAAATCAAAACTACAATGAGGTAACACCTCACACAGGTCAGAATCAAAAAATCTACAAATAATAAATGCTGGAGAGGGTGTGGAGAAAAGGGAACCCTCTTGCACTGTTGGTGGGAATGTAAATTGATACAGCTACTGTGGAGAACAGTATGGAAGTTCCTTAAAAAGCTAAAAATATAACTACTATATGACCCAGCAATCCCACTACTGGGCATATACCCTGGAGAAGAACTTTTAAAGGAGCTTTTCAAAGCAGAAATCCTTGGTTCCCTGAGTCCTTTCCATTGGCCAGCTCTTGCTATTTTATTCTAATACTCGTAGCATTGATTTCACTGACCCAATAACCCCCAAAGTCTTCATAGTGGAAGCCCATATTAATTAATGGTTTTCTCATGATTACCTAAGGGGAAAGGGGAGGAGGGGTAAATGGGGAATTTGGAATTAAGAGGTACGCACTACTGTATATAAAATAAACAACAAGACCTACTGTATAGCTCAAGGAACTATATTTATATCTGATAATAACCTATAATGGAAAAGAATCTGAAAAAGAATATATATAATATAACTGAATCACTTTGCTGTACAACTGAAACATTTTAAATCAACTATATTTCAATTTGAAAAAACAAGAAATGTACAAAGAAAAAATAAATAAAATATCAAAAACAAACAAACAAATTAATGGTTTTAGAATGAATTTTAAAGTCTTCTTTTGAAATCATGTTATATCGCAAAAAAAAAAAAAAAAAAAAAGGCCTGCCACCACTGGAAAAGACTACTTTCAAACACCTAAAAATTGGCAAAAGCAGTCACATGGTTGACCTACATATTCGAGCAATAATGAGCACATGCCCATTGGCTTGAAATACTTCCTAAACATTGCAGTTTTTCAAAAGAAAAAAGAACCAAGGTGTGTATTTTAAACAGTATTAAGAGATCTTGGGACAGAGAGTGTCCCATTTGGGCCAGAGCAAATGGACTCTCACGGGCACAGACAGCAATTCCACGTCCCACCAAGAGCACTCATCACATTTGCAGATGACAGCACAAAGCAAGGCAGTGCAGGGTGGCTGCCTGGCCTTCCATTTCCGCCCACTCCTACAGAATTGTGGCAGCTTTTAAAATGAATTGTGGCTTTTCATTCTTGAACCAGGAACCATGGGCCAAGGTAATTGTTACATTTGTCAAATTTAAGGACTAAATACTCAAAATGACCAGACGGTTGACTGTGTTTGCTGTGAATCCCTGAATCTGCACTAACAATAGAGTGATAACGTCAGTGTTCTTTTTTAAAAGTCCAAGAAATTTGACTTCTACTCTACCTGCAAAGGAAGAAAGAAGCACTAAAGTCATCTCTTTGGTAACTTTTTAACATAAAGCAGCAAAACACACCACTTCCCATACATCTGAATCTCCTCTGTTCCACAGCCAATACCCCTCCAGGTCACCTTCACCTCACAATTATGGGTCAAGTGAGGCTTGTCTAGCTTCCTGCTTCTCTTTGTTCTCATTCATTCCTCACACTGTTGCCATGCTAAATCTTGTATAATGCCGTCTTTAGCATTTGGATCACTTGAAATACTTCCTAAGTATTATTTGAGACTCTGGGCTTTGCTTTTTGCTCTCCCATGTAACTCCCCCATTTCCTTCTACCTGATAACTTATCACTGACTGGTATCTTATTCCCTGACCCTAAGAGAGAGTCCAGTCCATCCCCGGGGTAGGTATCTTTCTCCGTACTGGCTCTGGGTGGCTGGGTCACCTGATTCAGTTAACTGTACATGGAGGTGGGTGGAGAACATACTTGGCACAAAGAATTATAGGGCTGTAGGTGGAGCAGCTTTGCTTAGAGAGGGTTGAGGTTGGGCAAGAATAAAAATACCTGGGATAAACCCAAACACCAAGAAGAGGATTATGTAGCTGTTGAAACGCATACTGGGCTGAGCTTTTGCAGTTCAGCTCAGTTCCTCAAAATTGATTTTCTCAATTCATTACATTTTAACTAGCCACCAGGGAGATAGGTAAAAACTGGTTCTTATTCATTGAAAACGTCATTTTTCCTCTAAAACAAATAAAAAACTATCATGGGGTAAAAAATGCAAAATTCACATTTCCTTTTTTAAGATAAAATTAAGACATTTTCTAAAAGTGTCTAACTTAAAGGAGACAGCAGTAGGCTACACAAAGTATTTGGGGGTCTTTGTTCCCACTCCTCTGACTTGAGGGGGAACTCGAAGGAAGCAGCACTGGGTCTAAAGGTTTAGGGGTGTTGTAGGAAAAGGGTTGTGTTGGAGGGGGGCTCCACTGGCAGAAATCTCAGAGCACCTGGGGAGAAAATTTCTGAGTCTCAAGACCGTTGCCCGCAGTTTGCACTGAACCCACATAACTGGCTCTAAATCTTTCCAGATGGCATCTTGTCCCCTGTTATATTTCATGCTCCTTTCCTATTCATGGTCCCTTCCCTACTTGCCAAGCGAGCTAAGGAATGATGAGAATGAGGTTGAGGTTGATTATGATGGTTAGTTTTATGTGCCAGGAAAACTGGGCTAAGGAATGTCCAGGTAGCTGATAAAACATTATTTCTGGGTGTGTCTGTGAGGATATTTTTGGAGGAGATTAGCATTTGAATCCCATGACTGAGGAAAGAAGATCTGTCCACACCACTCTGAACAGGCATCATCCAATCCTTTGAGAGCCCCAGTAGGACAAAAAGGCAAAGGAAGGGTGAGTTGTTTCTCTCTCTTTTTTTAGATTTTTTATTTTTTAATTTTTAAAAAGTTATACAATTTTTAAACGTCAGTTTCCATGTACGGTTATTACAAAATATTGGCTACATTCCCCGTGTGGAACCTGCCTTACACCCAGTAGTTTTTGCCTCCCACCCCCAACCCCTGTAATGCCCCCCCGCCACCATCATCCCCACTGACAACCACTAGTTTGTTCTCTGTATCTGTGAGGCTGCTTCTTCTTTGTTATATTCACTAGTTTGTTGTGTTTTTTAGATTCCACATATAAGTGATATCATACAGTATTTGTCTTCTTCCGTCTGAATTGTCTCTCTTTTTGAGCCCTGCCCTCTGACATTGGGGTTCCTAGTTCTTGGGCTTTCGGACTTGGACTGAATTATACTACTGGCTTTCCTGGTTTCCCCAGATTGCAGACAGTGTATCGTGGCATATCTCAGCCTCCGTAACCATGTAAGCCATAATAAATTTCCTCTTATATGTCAAGAGAGAGAGCGAGAGAGAGAGAGAGATAGGTATCCTATTGTTTCTGTTTCTCTGGAGAACCGTGACTAATACAGTTATGATGATGTTGATGCTGATGGACTGATTCCTACCTTTCCAGATTTCAAAGCATTGTGATATACATTACATACATGTACGTTACATATATACACATTACCTACATTTATACCCACCTATGTTGTATATATTATCATGGTATCTTAGCAGTTGTCATGTCAGATGTAAGGAGGAGTAACTTATAAATGAGGAAACTGAGTTTCACCACGTTGTTCCTGCAGGACAGAGTCTTGTGACTCTTGGTCTGCTGCCCTTGACGCTAAGAATTTGTCTGCAACTCCTCTGTTGTTTCCTCAGGATGTTTAGTTTATATCACAGAATACTTGTTTACAGGTATTTTGTAGGTATTTTAGGTGTTCTTATGTAAGTTCACATTTTGTCCCCAACTAAACTGTAACTTTCCGATGATAATCTCAGTTATTATATTGTTCAATTTTCTGCCTTTGTTGTCATAGACAGTCATGACTTTAAAGAAAAGTAATTTGTTTGGGATTCTAAAATCAGTTGCTAGGGAAACAAGCTAAAACTTCAGCCATAAATCTGTAAATATATTTATTGAAATCCAAAAAAAGAAGAAGGAGGAGGAAGGGGAGGGGGAAGGAGAGGAGAGGGGAAAGGGAGGTGGGTGGAAAGGAGGGGGAAGAATGAAAAAGCAGATAGTGGTTAATCCTCCCCTCTCATACATCTCTCAGCTAGAAAATCACAAAAAAATACCTTAGGTTATGGGAGGAGCTTGGCCAAAGCAATGTTTTTTCACATCTAAGGAGGTTGTTGTCAGTTCTTTATTTATAGAAAGGCTACCTAAAGGCTTAGCCATGGACACATAGACTATTGAGAAAAAAAGTGAGTTAAATCCCAGTGGACTCTGCTTTTCATCTGTCTAGCATTAATTCCCCTCTTCCCAAGAAGAACCCTGATATGTTAAGCTACTCACCCTTCCGCCACAAACCCCATGTGAATTGGGGGAAATCGACCTGATTTTAGGGGAATATCCTAATTTCTAAGCTAGTGGTCTTTATTAGATGGTACCATCCTCCTCATGGAGTTTGGAAATGTGTGAGAGTGTTTTTTGGTTATCACAACTTCACGTGCTTTGAGCATTTTGTGTCCCAAATCCAGGGAATCTAAATGAGCTCCGACAAATAGGATGGCCTACAAAACCAGGAATTATACCATCCCAAATGTCAACAGCGAGCATGTTGAGAAACACTGCTTTCAACAAACCAATGGCCAATTATTTGACAAGTGTAAAAATTCTTGAATAGACACTTAAACAGTGATACACAAATGGCAAATCTGCACGTGAAAAGATGTTCAACATCCTTAGTTGTTAGGGATACAAGACAAAACCATGATAAGACTCCAGCACATACCTATTAGAATGGCTATAATAAAAAATGCTGAAAATATAGGTAAAGTGCAGGTAAAGATACGGAGCATCTAGAATGCACACACATTACTGGTAGGAATGCAAAACAGTGCTGCTACTCTCAGAAAACTGTCTGGCAGTTTCTTATAAAGGTAAACATACACTTACTTACAGGATGCCGAAGTCTCCTCCTAGTTATTTACTCTAGAGAAATGAAGGCTCACGTCTACACAAAAACCTGTACACTAATGTTTGTAATAGCTCTGTTGATAATAGCCCCAAAATGGAAGCAACCCAATGTCCTTCAGTGGGTAAATGGTTAAACAAACCATAGCACATCCATACAATGGAATCTTCCTCAATAATAAAAAAACAAAGTATTGATCTAAGGAGGTATGCAACAGCTTCAATGGATCTCGAAGGCATTATGCCACTTGGAAAAAACCAGTCTCAAAATGTTACATACTATACGATTCTATTGAAATGAATGTCTCAAAGGGACACAGCAAAAGAGACATAGTTTTGCAGAATAGGTCAGTGGTTGCCAGGGGTCAGGAGAAAGGGGAAAGATATAACTTCAAAAGGGCAATTTTGAAATTGCATATTATGTCCCCACAGGGGAGTTTTTTGAGGTGATTGAACTGTTCATGTATAGATTTGTATACACGACTTTGATGGTATAGAACTGTACACAAAAAAGTCAATTATATGGTATGCTGCTTTAAAAATAAAATTTTAAATGAGAAAAATAATTACCAGATATATTTATTCAGCAGCTTTTTCCTTTGCAGCAGGGCTTTCAAGAACAAATAAAAGTTATTTACCAAAGGATAAATGTACACATTAGAAAGTTATAATGCATAAAAGAGAGACAGAGAAAAATCACTGGGAGATTTGAGTGGGGAGAAATCATTTCCAGATAAGAATGAGGACAGGTCAAAGGTAGCCTGGATCTTAAGGGATTGGTAGGTTTTTTTAATTTTTTTACTTTTATAATTAATAGTATTAGTACTACAGGAGTAATATATGCCCAGGTAACACATTCCAACAATACAGATGGAAAACTAATTGGCAAAAGACACACACACACACACACACACACACACACACACACAATAACTACTAATCCCACACCCCAGGGTAACCACTGTTAACTTGGACACAGCTTGGTTTATATCCTCCCAAACATCTTTCTGTGCACGCACAAATGCTAAATATATACAATTTATTGACCAGACTGAACTCAGTAGAGTACAAATATGAAATGGTTTTGTTTTTCTCCAACGCCTGTAACTGTGCTATCAGATTTCTCTGTATCACCCCTTAAAAACAGCTTGGGAGGACTCCACAGTTTTGTGGTGCCTTTCAGACACTAACTCTAAGTTTAGTCAGAGCAGCAGTTTTGAGGGGGAGAAGTATTAGCCTATAATGATCTCAAACAATTCCTAACATGTCAAGAATTTGAATAAAATTACCAAAATGCAAGAGGAAAAAAAAATCTGTCTAGATTAATATTATCGTACACTTCTGATGTTGAATATGCATGTTTAGCTACATTAATAATTTATGAGTAGACTTTTGATTATTTCATCTATATCCCCAAAGATTTACATATTCAAGTTGCCCAAAAAAACTTGAGGGCATCCCTATCAGAAAAATGGAGAATCACCTCCCATTCAAGGTCACTCTATATCAAACATATTTACAAATGGATGATTTGGTTTTCTTTTTTAATAATAATAATAATGTCTTTTTTCCTTACTTAACAATATATCACCTATGAGTTGTCAGTGTAATTATATCTATCTTTTTTTTAAATGACATAACTCAGCTAACCAGTCACACTTTGACAAGCATTTAGATTGTTTCCAGTTTTTGCCATTACAAAATATTGTCACATGAAAGGTGGATATACCTTGTGCATTCATTTCCTAGGGCTGCTGGAACAAATTACCACAAACAACAGGAATATATTCTCTCACAGTTCTGGAGGCCAGAAGCCCAGAAGCGAGTAGTTGGCAGGACCACACTCCCTTGGAAGGATACAGAAGAATCCTTGCCTCTTCCGGCTTCCAGTGGTCCAGGTGTTCCTTGATTTCGAGCAGCTCACGCCAAGCTACCCCCATGTGTCTGTCTTCTCCACTTCTCTTAGGACACTTGTCTTTGGATTAAGAGTCCATCCTGACCCAGGATGATCTCATCTTGAGGTCCTTAATTACACCCTCGAAGACTCTTTCTTCAAAGAAGGCCACATTCACAGGTTCTGTCTGGTCACACCTTTTGAGAGCATGAAACTCACTACACCTTATAACATGTGAACACGGAGTCTGTAAGATCGGTTAAATGTGCCCGAACTAGACTATAAAATATTCACACCCAAATTGTGATAGACACCTCACCAACCCTGGATATTCTTGGCCTCTTTCATATTTGCTAATAGAAAAGGATAAAGTGGTGCCTTGTTTTCATTTGTAATTCTTTGGTAATTAATGAGAATAAACATCTTTTTGCATCCTCATTAGCATTTTCTATTTCTTCATCTGGCTTATGTCCTTTGTTTATTTCTTTATGGTGATTTTTTTAAATTTCACTCATTGATTTGCCATTGCTCTTGATTGATAGGATTTGGGTATATGAAAGAGAAAGAAGTGGATATTTTTAAACCTGGCCTCTCCTTCCTTCTGGAGGCTCTGAGTGTGAATAACTCAGGTCTGGAATTTGGGTGAGGTGTGACGGCTCCCACTGTGGGAGCCCAGGTCAGGCCTCTGGTCACCAGACCTAAGATGGGTCAGTCGGTTGGTTTGTCTGTTCTGTTGTACAGATCAAGCAGAGCTCAATCAGCAGTCCATCTCCACTAAGCAGTAGAACACAGTAGCTGAAAACATAGGCTCTGAGTCAAACATCCTTCAAGGAAAGAACACACCAGTTCCTCACTGTGCTGCTTTGGACAGTCAGCCTTGCACAGTTGCAAAATGAGAAATATATACAAATAAGATGCTGAGAACGCTTTGCACCTGTTTTTCTGTGGGGAATGCTCCCCCCCAACCCCATCTCCTCCTCATGGAGTGTCAGCTCCTGAGAGAGGCTTTCCTGAAGGTTCCTGAGTTGCCCCCACTCACTCTCTCGCTTCCATCTATCTCTATTCCTTCTTCCTGTTTTATTTTCTTTTTCCATTTATTGTTACTTGAAATTACCTTGTTTATTCATTTGTTTGATGCACAACTGTCAGCTCTCTCACCGTCCTCCCCTATAACGCTGGTCCCATGAAGGCTGTGGTCCAGCTGGTTGTGTCCACTCCTGTATCCTCAGTACCTAGAGCAATGCCTGACCCACAGCAGATGCTCAAAGGACATTCAAGTAGTTAAAGTAGATGAATGAATGACTGAGGAATGAGAGTAAGTAGGCTTGCACACAGTAAGTGTTCAAAAATGATAATGAGAGACAATATCTAAACCTCTACGATTCTGCTTGTTAAATCAACAAAACAAAGAGGCCGTTAGACTGAGTGGCTTCAACACTTTAGCTGCCCGCATAAGCAAACCAAAACCTAAGCCTGAAACACCTCAAGGTTAAGAAATCAAAACTCAGGACAACCAGTCACAAGCAGCCAACTAGACTTTCCCAAATAAGGCGGCCACTTAAACCACAGCCCATCAGATCATTTCCTTGCTTTGCTTCCCCTTCTTCTCTGTACAAGTCTCTCCCAGCTCCTGTCAGTGGAGTTCTCCTAATTACTTCCGGTTTGATGCTGCCCAATTCAATTGATTTTTGCTCAGATAAAACTCTTAACATTTTTAATATGCCTCAGTTTATCTTTTAACATACTATACTCAGCACAAAAATAGAACTTGCTAACAAGTGCCTGTGCTGTCAAATCCTCTTTTGGGTCAAATGTACTGTGTTTATATTGTCATTGTCACTGTCTTATTTTTAAATGTTCTAGCATTTAGAAGGGGAGAACTCTGTAGCTATTATTTTGTTTTGCTCTAAAGATGGTTAACACTTTAGCATGGCTGACCAGTTCATCTACAACTCACTATAACACAGAACACACACTGCATTTATTACATTACCTCTATTCTTTTCACCTTCATTTTATAGTTCATTTTACAGGGTGTGGGCTGAGGGAAATGAGTAAAGGTGGTCAAAAGGTACAAACTTCCATTTATAAGATTAATAAATTCTGGGGATGTAATGCACAGCATGGTGACTATTTTAAAAAAAAATCAAAAGAGACTGGGAGAGTTAAGGACAGAATTTAAATACAGGGCTCTTCATTGTCATATCTTTCCTGTTTAGATCACTGAGTAAACCTGCATCACGCAGTTTCACACATGGACCCACCACCCATCTGCTTCTTTGAAATCACGGTCAACAGGTCAGCACCAGCCAGAGAGAATTTTCTCTTTTTTTAACATTTTTAAAAAAATTTTATTTTATATTGGAGTATAGTTGATTCACAGTGTTGTGTTAGTTTCGGGTGTACAGCAGAGTGATTCAATGATACGTGTACATATGTCCATTATTTTTCGGATTCTTTTCCCATTTAGGTTATTACAGAATATTGAGTAGAGTTCCCTGTGCTATACAGTAGGTCCTTGTTGATGATCTATTTTATATATAGTAGTGTGTATATGTTCAATTCTCTTGTCAAAGAGAATTTTCTAATTTGTGTTTTCATCACTGGCAGTCACTTCTTTAAACCTGAGAGACACAACAGTCTACACTGCAGCCAAGCCCAAGGACATTCCCTTTTGAAGGACAAGTGGACTCTGGCTTTAAGATCAGTCTCGGCCATTAACACACTTCAGTAACATTCACCCATTTAAAATCCAACCTAGTTATTCCCCTTGAGTTATTTTATTTGTGCTTGTTTATTTTTAAATGGCAGCTCCCAGAATGGTTTTCAGAGGAAAATGATTTATTAAGGTTCATAAAATGTCATCACAGGGTACCACTTTCTCTAACAAATTACCCAGAAAACTAAGATGAAAGCCAAACTTAAACAACTTAAACTTTTTCCAGAACATGGTCAAAAATGACAGAAACACCAGCTTCCAAAGAGCTCCTACAATTTTGCTCATCCCCTTTATTAGTGAAACTTTTATTGTTCAAAGATCTAAAACATGTCAATCTTTAAAAATTATTTAAATTGGTTTTATAGATTTTTATGGTTATTATGCCTCTTCTACTCCAACTAGAGATGAATTTTCCAGTAGTAACTCTATTTCTATTAAGTTCTATGATGGGATTGTGGTCTTTTTGAGATTCTCTCTGAGTAGGGTTCTGATAAAACACCCATCTTAACTTTAATCATGGGCTTCATTAATAAAAAATTCCTCCAAAAGAACATTCTGAACACCTGATATATTACAAGTTCTCAGTTACCACCCACAACACATCCAGTTCCATAAGAGAAAAAGAAACCTCAGATTCCTAGGGAACATAAAGCAAGGCTGTGGTGATGTAAAAATGAAACAATGCATATAAAATCCCAAGGACCATGTCTATCTCATGATATGTGCTCAAAATCTTTGTTGGTTTTGATTCTAATTTCCTAACGTGAAAAGTAAATGTTCTTTCTTACATATGTGACAAGAATTATAAAAAATAAAAAAACGAGTGTTTATACATAACAAAAACTGATTGGTATGCTAAGTAAGAAAATTAGGATTCTAAAAGATACAAAAGAAAATGTGATATAGTACATGCTAAGAAGTCACAGTTTGGCAATGCCAAAAACAAAACAAAATCCAGTAGACCTTTCTAAGGACATCTGAATGCAGAGACCAAAATGTCAGAAAGAGTGGTTTTCCACTGGGACTTCATGGATCAGTCACTGATTTTTAAAGATTCATCATCACACGGGTTCGTGCCCCGGTCCGGGAGGATCCCACATGCCGCGGAGCAGCTGCGCCCGTGAGCCATGGCCGCTGAGCCTGCGCGTCCGGAGCCTGTGCTCCGCAATGGGAGAGGCCACAACAGTGAGAGGCCCGCGTACCGCAAAAAAAAAAAAAAAAAAAAATTCATCATCATTTTATAAGTAGAAAGAAAATTTTAAAAACAAAAAAATGAGAAAAGATGTACTCTCCCCATAAAAAGGACAATCCATTAAATAAATTGAATAAACATAAATTGTTTTATGAAGGAGACTGCATTGTTCTTATTTTTCTCATTTACTCTGGAGTGAGTAAAACCTTGTCGCAGACAAGCAGTCATCCACAAATCAGTTTTGGCAGCCAGTCTTCTAGAAAACACCATGAATTAATGAGAGCCTTCTGAGGTCTTCATTTCTATCTCAAGGAGCTTCAATTCTTCCAACCATACGTAAGAGAAAACCTCACTATGAAACCAGTAACCTTAACTTAGACTGGAGTCAGATCAGAGAACAAGTCTACTGATGACACATCCGAGGGCATATCCAATAGTCTAGTATGTATTTGATGGGTACTCAGGCCACATGTCAGGACCAGAGCTGACCCTCGGCAGAACTCTAAGGGAGCAGGGGAGTCAGGGGAAGTGTAAACGAGAATTTTCTGAACACCATACACCTTGATCTAGGTGGTATCTTTATTTAATCTCCCATTAAATCATAAAAATATCATCAGTAGATATTAGCAACAATACTTAAAAAGAGAAAATTAAGGTTCACTGGAAAAAAGTGACCGAAGACAACACCATAGCTGGAAGTCACCAGAACTGTGATTCCATCTCTGAATCCAACGTGATATTTTAAGCCCTCAGCACTTGCAACTTGGTTGGGACCTTTACCCCCAATCTTCCTTGCGATAACCATCCATCTCTTTATCAGAATGATCTTTCCCCTTTCAAAAGGCACCCCCAAGCCTGCTGACATTTTGCTTTCTCAACAAACCTGACAAACTTCTGTAAATCCCCCCAAGGATGAACATATCACCCCTGCCCTTGTAATAGACATTGTCACTTCACAACAACACTTCCTTAACCCAAAATCATGATGGGGGAAAAAGGTTATTGTTTGGAGGTATCTATCGAGATGTCTCTCACTGTGCTTTAAATCTGTCTCTCTCTCTCCCCTCTTTCACTCACACACACACACACACACACACACACACACACACACCCCTACGTATACACAAAAGCATACACTCAATTTTAGTGACTTACAGATGTCCTTTGAGAGGAAATTCCCTATATGGACCCACTTAATTGTGTTGGGTTACAGAGCTAATCCAGGGAAGCAATGGAAGATTGGCAAGATTCCAGATGCCAAGCATGTGGAATTCATATATGTGCAGCTGGAGCAGTATAAAATGTCCTCCAGCTCTCAGGATCATAGAAACACAGTGAACTTTACTACCTGTCCTTTGCAGAGCACACACAGAATTATCAATCAAGTAAGAACAAAAGCAGAACATGAAATGGGAAAAAGTAATGCAGCCTATTAGAGACCTCCTTCCAACTCCCAAACTTTGTTTTTAATTTTATTGAATATATTTGATTTACAAGGTTGTGTTAATTTCTGATGTATACCACAGTGATCCAATTATACATATATGTATATATTTCATATTCTTTTCCATTATGGTTTATCACTGTAATTCATATTCTTTTCCATTATGGTTTATCACAGGATATTGAATATAGTTCCCTGTGCTATACAGTAAGACCTTGCTGTTTATCCATTCTATATATAATAGTTTGCATCTGCTCATCCCAAACTCCCAATCCTTCCTTCCCCTCACCCCCTCCCCCGCTTGGCAACCACAAGTCTGTTCTCTATGTCTGTGAGTCTGTTTCTGTTCCATAGATAAGTTCACTTGTGTTGTATTTTAGATTCCACATATAAGCGACTGCCCAAACTTTTTGATTACTCCTTGCCTTGTGTGTCAACCAAGGACAAGATCAGTAAGAATCACAGATTTTTACTATGTCCCTGTGACTCTCAAAAGGTAACACTGAAGGAACATTTTTTCCAACTCTACTGAGTTATAATTGACAAATAAAATTGTAGGATATTTAAAGTGTACACTGTAATGGTTTGATACACGTGTACATTGTGAAATGATTCCCCCCATTAACCTGATTAACACCTCCAGAATCTTACCTATTTATCTTTTTTTTCCATTTGGTGAGAACATTTAAGTTCTACTCTTTTAGCAAATTTTAACTATTGATACAGTGTTATCAACTATAACCACCATGTTATACACTAGGTCCTCAGACCCTAGTCACCTTATAACTGAAAGTTTGTACTCCTTCACCAATATCTCCCAATTTCTCCCATGCCCCAGCCCCTAGCAACCACTTTCCTCCTCTCTCAAAACAACATTCGTAAGTCCTGGCATTATCCACACGTTCCCAAGAGGGTCTGCGTGTTTCTCCCCCATCTCTGATGCCCCGACAACAAAGTGTCTGTTTCTACTCTGTACTCACTGGGGACCATATTGGAAACCTCTCTTCCCACATCCCTCCTTCCAGGACTGATGTGTGAGAGAAAAATTAATTTTCATAGCGTTAAGTCAATATATTTGGGTCTACTTATAACACCTATTTAGACTACCCTCCTAATACAAGTAAATTAGCCTAAGAATCTTCCCATTAAAACTTTAGCGACTGGCTGGAATTACAGGGAAATAGGTATCAAGATTTTTACATGTGTTATTTGTAACAATAACCCTTTGTTATGAGCGCTATTATTATCTTCCCTCCACAGACAAGGAGTCTGACATTTAAAGCAGTTAATAAACTTCATTACAAGTTAATACACTTGACAAGGTTAAATGCCCCACATGACACAGTGAACCGTGGGAGCCAGGAATTACGTCAGTGTGACTGTCAAGCCAGGGCTCTTCACCACCATGTATAGTATCCCTTTGTCCCTAAGAACACTGGGCTAAGCCAACTCAAATATTCTGAGAGAGAAACTGGCATTTTTTTTAAACCAATAAACTGTTCTTTTTTGCAAATGTTTTCATCTTTGACCAATACTTCTTCTACATTGCCCGTTCTTATTAACTGCAGCGTGGGGACCTCATAACATGGCTCTCTTACGGTATACAGACCTATGCTTTTAAAGGTTCAACCTCAACAATTAAATATACTTGTACAAGTGTCATTCCCTGTGGTAAATACCCCAGAAGGATTTGGATTTTCCCCTTTCTGTAGGTGAGGCATGAAATCTAGGCATGGTATGTCCATCAGAACTTTCAAGAATCTAAGCTCTACCCTCTCAGGAGGTCATAGAATCACATAAATTAAAACTGAGAGGAACCTCAAATGATCCAGTTTAATATTTTCTTTTTACCAATAAGGAAATTGAGACCCAGGGAAGTTAAGTGACTTGTCCCAGCCATGCTTAAATTGATCGTCAAGCTTTCCTCATTCTTTCCACAATTCCACTTGGCTTCACTCAGAGAACAAGAGGCCAAGGAAAAGAGCAACATTTAATGTTCCCTAGTAACAGCATGACAAGATTTGTGATGCTGGGGGAAAAAAAGAATACCGTTTACACCTTTGAACAAAATGCTTCCACACCTTTGAATAAAGTGATATAATATTCTATCCACTGGGAAATTGATAAAACTGCAGCTATTTGTTTATGGCCCTTCTCTTTCTCTTACTGGATTCTTCTCATTTCACAAGTGAAATTAACCAACATTTAGGAAAACTAGGCTGAGCTCTCCCTCTCTCTTCACGGTCAGGGGCAATGGCTGCACCACTAACTCTGTAGCCCTGAAGCAAAGACATAAAAGACCATCTCTATCTCTGTCACACAAGATAACCTGATACACAAAAAGGAAAGCTAAGTTCAAGCTCTTAAAAAGAATGTCGGTAAGTGGATTCAAATTGTCCTTTTGCTAAGAACAGAAGCAAACGACATTTATCTGTTAGAGAATGCTTTCAACTCTTCAAGAATCTAGAAGCCATCCCTGACCCCTGGAATCATTGATTCCCTGGTCTCCATGCATGTGTAAGTTAAATATCGGCTGCCCACGTGCCCTGGCTTGTCTGGGACAGTCCTGGTTAGTGCCTGTGGTCATGAAGCAATTATTAATAGGGCCCCCTTTTACCCTCAAAAGGATCCCTGTTTGAATAGTAAATCACATGGTCACCTGATTAAATAAGAATTAAAAAATCTGTCCATCACATAAAGAACTCTGATACTTAAAAATAAATACCAATAGTACCATAGAGGAAATTAAAGTGGTTGGTCATAAAAATGAGAAAAGTTCCCCTGAAACTATCTTGTCATTCTTTAAAGTTATAAAGTTTCAGATAGAAGGATATCTCAAAGTAAGTTCTTATAAAGTTCAGACTTGCAAAATATTGCAAATGCCTCATTCAGAAAATATTTCCTATAATCTTTCTAAAACAGTAATCATGTCCATCTGAGTCTTTAATTAAACTAATGTTTCAGTCCATCATTCTTAGTGTTCCTATAGGAGCATTATTTGCTATTTGGACCCAAACACTAATTAGAAAGCAAATAAGTTGTTACATACATTTATCCCAAAATGTATTCTTGTGCAAATTTAACCATAAAGAAAACTGAGTTTAAAGGCAACATGATATGGTGGTTAAGTGCATGGACTTGGAGACAGCCTGGGTCTGACATGAGCTCCACCATTTACTAACTGTGTAACTAATTTCTCTTACCTTGGTTTCCCCATACATAAAAGTAGAACAGAAATAATATCAAATTTGGGGGTTATTGTGTAGAGCTATACATCATATGTGTGTGTGTGTGTATAAACATATATATGTTTATAAACATATATATAATATATTATGTATATAAACATATATATTTATATTTATAAATATATATTATATTTATAAATATAAATATATATATATATATAAACAGTGATGCCTAGGTCATAGCAAAAATATGTAAGTATTAGTAGTACGGGTGGCTGTTGAGTTGATGAAATGTTTCCCTGGTGATAAAGAGAATCTATAGTATGTGGGATTCTTTCTATTATGGATAATTAGAGTATATATGCCTTTCCAATAAATGGTGCTGGAACATTTGGACATCCAAAGACAAAGAAGAAGAAGGTAGAAAGGAGGACGAGTAGAAGTAGGAGGACAGGATGAGGAGAACAATGACGAAGGGGAGGTGGAAGAGGGGGAGAGGCGCGAAAGAAGAAGAGGGAGAAGGGGAGAAGGGAAAGGGGGGAAGGGGGTGAAGGCGAGGGGTAAGTATCATCCTAAAATTTTACCTAGGACTTTAAATACATGGGAAACCAAAAACAATCCGTTTTACATCTCAAGCATTATAAGAACAAACCAAAGCCAAATGCACAAAGATTCCAGATATCTCCAGAATAGATACGCTATACTTCATCCAGAGTCTACAATTTATACTGCAGAGTAGGTTAGGGATAATCTACCTCGCAGCACTGGTATTTGGTAGAAAAAGAAAATGAATCTTAGCAAAATATAAACTCCTCAAAAATAAACATAGTAATCCTCAAAGGATAGCGCAGATTTTATTGACATCCTAAGCATCTCGTTAAACATAACTGTCAGTGGTAGAGGTTCCTGGTATCTGAAAATATCTAATTAATCGCCATTTTTCATAGTACTTAATTTTCACAAGGGACTTGTAAACCCAACCTGTTCTTGGAGCAAAAATGAAGTCCAACTAATTATTTTAAATGGTATTAAAAATCGTATCACTGTGGCTATATTTCTACCCACTCTGAGAAAGTTCCATGCCTCTGTCATTCTTTCATTGCTCCAATGAACTAGTGCTTTAGCTCACATTTGGAGTCTGCCACTTTCCTCCTGTCACATGCTGGCCTATTGTCACACTCTGGCAATGCTGTCACCAGTGCCAAAATCTACAATTCTGCCACCAATGCCATCACTGCCTGCCGACGGCCACACCACGGTGTCCAGGGCTCTGCGTTGAGGATGCTGATGCCTTTGCCGAAGCTGCCAGCACCCAGCACACCGGCATTTAGTGCTTTCTACGCTGCTCAAAGACTTCATGGAAGACAAGTCTGTCCATTTTTACTCACAAGCAAAACTGCTGAGGTCGAGTTGGAGGTCAACCAGAAGGGGAGGCCACCTGCCATACTCAGGGTCCCTTATTTTCTATGAACAAAACCATAAGAATCTCATCTGTCTTTTCCCCGAGGACTTGGGGATAAGTCTTTCACTGGGAAGCTTTTCAGTGTCTCTTAAAAACAGTCCTTTGAAAGTGCCAAGCTACCAGCTCTCCAGACATGGCTGAATCTTAGGATGAATTCAGTGTAGGCTTAGTCTGTGATCCCTGCTACCTATGAAGTCAAAGTGCATTGCACACCCACACACAGACACACGTAAAAGTCACACCTGGGCAGTTGAACTGAGATTTATTGGGTATACATCAGGCACAGCCCTTGGTGCCATGAAAATCAAGTTCCTGATCTTGGGGGGTTTGCAGTCTGCTGGTGGCCCAAGGCTGTTTGACCGAAAGATGAAAACTCACCAGATGTCTACAAGTCTGCTTTCAGGTGAAGAATAGTGCACCAAATATCAGTTTACCTTGCATTCTTCTCTGATTCAATCTCATCAGTTCAGCAGGATCATTAAAACGTGAGGTTATTATGAAAAAAATATCACTCTGAGCTATTTGAAATTTCAGTAAAACTGAAAAATATAGTTCAATACACAGTATTGCTGTCTTTGTTTAGACTATTAAGAGATGTGCTACACAAATATATTCACTGATTGCATGTTAATGTCCTGCCAATGTGGAGGGTCCATAAAAGACTCTTTCATTCCACACTGTATAATATCTGAATTTTTGTAGGGAAGAGATGGAGTATATTGTCCACTATACCACTGCCCTTAAATTTCCTCATATGATGTTATCATAGATTAGTAACTAATTTCCCTACTGTGTCCATTATTTTCACTTTTACAAAACAACATTGTAATAAACATTATTATAACTAATATTTGTATATTTCTTTGCTTCAAAGAATTCCTGGAGTAAAATGACCTGGCCGGTAGCTACGTAAGCGCTTAAAGCCTTGATACGTTTTATGTTCCAGAAAAGTCGTGCCAGTGTAAGTCCTACTTGTAGTATAGGAACTATATGTTTTATAGAAAAATTCTTAAATAAAAAAATAAATGAACCATTGGTGGTGTTGGTTTCCCAGGAAAATACATTATGTACGAGGAAGAAAAATGCCAGATGAAGGTGAGAGACATAAATTATGATCTCTTGAACAGAATAGTTTCTGGATTTAAAACTTTTTTCAACCAAACAGCACTATTAACCATATTTCTGTTCTTCTTTTAAACATTCTACACACACACGCACTACGATGCCTTCCTATTTACCTCTATTCTTCCCCTCCTACAAACACCCCACCTTGATAAGTCTAGCAGTCATTGGTATATTTTTTATTAATTGTATTAGGTATGTCCTAATTATTTGTACCTCACAATTTAGCCATTTGTTCTACTCCTACATAGTACTTACATTAATGTAATGTAATTATCCTCTGCTGAGACAAAGCCATAATGTCTTTCAGAATGGGCACCAGGTTTTTAAAATGCTCTTACTTTTGCTCTTACTTTTTTTTGGTTTTTAAAATGCTCTTACTCCTCCTTCCAGGATAGACAAAATTAAAACTTCGAGTTCTGATGATGGCACACTTCCTCAGCATTGCCTCTGGTTTGAGATCACATTCCCTCTGCAGAGGACAAATCCCAAGTACAAGTCCAGGGTTTCTTCACCAGATGCAAGAAGTAAGTTATACCCCACTGCGATTCTCATTTGTCTAATGGCTCCCGTGTATTGAAGGCATCTTGTGTGCAAGTGCTTTTCCAAAATTTCCTTATTTCCAGTCCATATAACAGCTCTGGGAGGCAAGTCACATCCCATTTTACAGATAAGGAAGCTGAAGCTGACATAGGTTGACATAGGTTGAACACACAAGAGTCCTCACCACAGAGTCCCTGAATTTAACCATCACGATCACTATGGCACAAAAAGAAGGGTCAACACTATAACTTTCTTAATTTTCAAACTTTTAGAAACAGCATAATTCTTTTAGTTATATGCTCAGAATATTTCTTGGCATGCCATGTACCATAGCTTATACAACACTTCTACATAATGCCTCTCTCTCAGTGAAGAATCAGTATGTTTCCAACACTCCCTACCTATTGAAAAGATTTTCCAACACAAAGCATTGAGGAAGAGCTTTAAAAATAAGTCAAGGGTCTTCTGGTTCAAGATGGCTGATGGAACCCAGGAGATTCCCTCACATCCTTCCGTGCACCTCATTAAAAGGAGAGGAAAGGAATTTAAAAGAATAAACCCACAACAATAAGAGATCTGGCATGGGAGGGGAATCAGCATGAAAAACCATATTGTAAATTTCTAGAAGATAAAAAGGAGATGGAGGTGTATTGCTCTATGAAGCAGAGCTGCAGCCGGGAAGGGACCCTTAAAAGATGCCTTTCCAAACCCTGGAGGCACAAGAGTCAAGGAAGGCAAATTTCACAGGGCATGACTGTAGTAGATTTGTAAAGGAGAGAATTTATTGGAGGTCTCTTAGACCCACCCCCCCCCTTCTCCTTCCACACCCCCTGCAAAGGAGTACAGGCAGCCACGAGGTCGGCAAGCTACATGCAGAGGACTCCCAGGCTGGACGAATGAATGAATGAATAAATAAGGAGAAGCAAATAGAACAAAAAAGCATACAGGAATTCCCAGATTGAAAGCTGAGCTCCACCGGAAAAACAAAACAGAAATGGAAACACTTGATTTTCCATATTTCCTTCACACTTTCTAAAGGAGTTCCCCACTCCCCGTGATAAGCTTATTAATTCATGCTGACTTTTTCTCATTCAGCTTCCCCATGACGACGTGATATCCCAGGAAATTATACCAGGTTCAGGAAAGCAATCCTATGGGCTCTCTCATCTGCTCCAAAAATAAATGTCATCAAGTCAGTATTTAAAAGCATGAAGTGGTCTCTGAATGGCTACATCCTGACATCCAGCTTGTTTCGGAGAACAATCTGGGATGAGGTCTTCCCCAGAAGCTACCCATGCAAGGTAACGCCCACTAACTGAAAAGGAAATTGATGAAAGGACCCTTGAGAAAAATAGGTTATAAATAAAAGAGAGAAACCAGCAGTTAAACCACAGACATTCTCTTGCCATTTTAAAAAATCATCTCCTTATTTTTATGAAGATCAGATAGCAAAATAAAGCCCATGGCTCTCAAATATAATTCCATCACTAATACAGCAGCCTATTTGTCATTTCCTGGGGGGAGCCATACTCAGAACAGAGCTGGTTAGGTAAGTCACTGTAATTCCCACAATGAGAACCTAGGAGCTATCTCACCACACGTACAGGGTATTATAAATGTCACTGTGAAATCACAGCTCGGTTAAAGCTTGTCATCCATCCCTCTTCTGTTACTCACCATCACACAGAGCTCTAGCAAAAGATCCATTCAAACAGTGCATCTCAGACTTACATTATCAGCAGACACTGCTTTAATTAGCAGTGGTTTTCAAAAGACTGGATGGCTTCGAGAACTTCGTGTGAACCATAAGGTATAAATCTGGATCCTCATCAGTTTCACTTTACTCTTCACCTCCGCGCCCTGGGTTCTAACAGGCACAGCCCTCATTTTTTCTTCAAGGGAAAAGAAAAATCATAAGGGTGACTAGGATTTTGCCATTCGTGTGCAATCTACTTTTTCCCCAACCTCAGTGATGCAAAAGGGACTAAAATTAGAGTTGCAAAAGAGACTAAAATTAGAGTTGCAAAGGGACCAAGTTATCTGTGTCAGGCACATTGCAGGGAGCAGCGAGAACTACAAAAGGGAATGAACACGCCCTAAACAAACCATCTTAGAAATAACATTTAAAACACAGAGCTCATATTTTCTAAATTGTTATTCCCGATGAAAATAAAGTGTCCCCTTTATTTTATGTTACATCGTAAGAAAATAGAACGCCTTATTTCGATAATATCTCAATATTAATATTGAGGCATTTACATGCTTCCTTCTCCATCTATTCCATAATTTTCCTGCATGATTCAGTCCTCAAATCTTCTCAAATCTTTGTCATTTCTCACTTCTCAGTGAAAACATCGAAAATATATGCAATTCAATGCGTGAGTACTGAACTGTGAACGTCCTACTGCAAGGAAGATTTAATCTAATCACAAGGACTTCTGTTTTACATTTTACATTCGGTCAGTGACGACATAAAAATATTAACGATTTCAATGTTTGTATAAAGAGGCATTGTTTGGTATGGCAAGGATTTAATCAGCACACAGCCAAAGGGTATTTTTCTACAGACTCATAAAGTTTTAGACAGTAGCAATCTTGGAAAACCCAACCCAGCCTCTCACCTTGTAAATAAGGACACCAAAGGTTAAGTGATTTGTCAAAAGCCACACAAACAACTTGACCACCAATACTGGTCCTAGACTCAAATACAACATGCTTTTCACCACACCAGATGGCACTTAGGAAGAGGGAAGAAGGCCTCTTCTTTGGAATAAGAAGCCTTCAGCACCATACAATCACACGCACACACACACACACACACACACACACACACAGAGGCATAGGTTCTCTGTTCTGATTTTCATAGATATGGTAGGATGGTCCTCAGAACACCTGCATGCCCTCTCCTACCCTAACTCATCATTTTCCCAGTCTCACCTCATTCTGCAATGATGCCCATTAAGACTCTATTCCCACTGCTTAGTGGATTTCCCATTGATTCCTGTGATCCACCACCGTCATGGCATCTCGTCTCTTCCCTCCTTTTTTTATTTCATGCTACATATTCTTCAGGAATTTTTAAACATTTGTTACTAACTCTATGGAGAGGAGGACAGAGAGAGCTTAGAGTGGGATTATTTCTTATGAAAGAGTGCTTTCAGAGCCATTATTTAGTTTTTCACTTTGATCTGCCAAATGATCAGGATTCACGGTTACTCTTTGCAACTATGCATCTTCAGCCAGGGTGAAACCAGACTCTTCTTACTACTCATAATGCTTGAGGGCTGTTTCAGTGCTTTGGAGAGCATGTCTTAATCAATGAACTCCTGAATACCTGGTACAGACTGATCAAGCCTATAGCCCCTTTACTGAGTTCTCAGAGAGTTCTTATCCCCATAAGTCATGGGAACAACGTAACTGATCTTACTAAAAGTTCAGAAGTGACACTGAGCTCAGAAATTCAGAGAACCCTAGTTCTGAGTTTCCTGTTTGCCTTCCAGTCGAGGGATGCTTATTGAGGCATTTACTATAAAATCGTGTTCATTACCGCCCATCTGTTTTTTGAAAATAATTATTTCCACAGAGTATGCTGGGTGTCAACTTATTACAGAGCTCTGGCCCTCTCTGGAGAAAAGGGAATAGTGAATTCAAAATATACTGATGACGAATGGGCTATCTTGGCAGGGGTGCCAAATAGGGGTATAGAATGCATAGTAGGCACCACAGACATGGCCGAGAGACCGGCAGCATTTTTAGAGTTGCCCAAATGCCTACCAAGCTCCATGATGGTGCCACCCATAAAAACAAACGAGCCAGCAGCATGGAGGAGTTAAGGTTTGGGAACAAATTAACTCACATCCTCTACCATCAAAATGATCAGACACAATGGACATCCAAGGCAACTTTCTCAGTAAAATCCAGAACACAGCAAGAGTCATTGATCCACTCTAACAAATGCAAAGAAATGGAAGAAAGTTTTCAAAATAAATAATCAAATGTCAAAGAAAAGGAGACGTCACATTGTTCATTCATTTGTTTTCATTTCCCTTCATTTTGGTCATCACCAAAATTAGTTTATTAAGGATTTAAGGCAATCAATTATGATATAAAGATAGAGAGATTCAGTACCTTACCTCCAGAGAATTACAACCCTAAATTTACCACTTATTGTATTATGTGATGCTATCTTGTCTGGAATTACGTATAGATCAGAAACAACACTCAAGCTATACTGAAAATAATCTCTAGATAACTCACCAAAAACATCAGCAGTATACACTTTTTTTTTTCAGGTATGTCAGCTCCTACTGAGTACCTGTTACCAGGGACCCTAGTTAGATACAGTTAGAAAAATAGATATATAGATGTTGGTTTGAAGCCTTGGGAGCTTGCTGGGTGAAATTTGAAATTGGTCCCCATGCAGGGAGGGCAAGGAGAGACTGGAGAAGAGGCAGACCCTCCAGATTGGTGGGTAGCAGGTTTAATAAGCAGGGAACTTATATACCAGGCTTGTCTCGGGCATCAGCAAGAGGCGTGGATCCCCTGGATCGCTTGCCAGAACCTTAAGAGTTTATAGAGCGGTCGTAACTGGGTTCAGTCAGATGGTACCACCCAGCTGGTCTCAGCATCACGTTCCTCTCAAGGCTGCATCCTTGGAACAGCTCCCACGGTGGGAACTGTGGGCAGAATGCACATTCTAAGGACAGGGGAGGGGTGAGGAGATTTCCACTGCCCAGGTCCTTCTCTTGGGTCAACCAGAGGTCATGTCCTCCCCATGACCTCCTCCAACAGTAGACATTTATAATGAAATGAAATATGTTACTGCATAAAATGCTTTACAACTGTTCCCATTGCTAAGACATTCTGATGGGTAATTATAATCTTGCTGTCCCTAGTCTATGTGAGAAAAAATAATTTGGAATGTTTTTGTTTTGTACACTTAGAATACGTCTAAGCTACTAAAACTTACCATTATTCTTTTATAATCTACTAACAAATAATCAAAACAATAATCTCCTTTATGGCCAAGACTTTCTTTATCATGCATGTTCTGCTGCAGCCCTTAGTACCTGTCTTATTCCAACTAGGCATTCAGGAATGTGTATTGATCTGAAAGCCTCTTTTTTGTTTCTTTCTGAGGACAATCCTACCTAATAGACACTAGGTTGCATCTCTGAAGATGCTCCAAACAAAACTCAAACTTGTCATCAGTTAATAACAACAGGAATTATAACCAAAACAGCAGTTCCGTGTTTTATTTGCTAACAGATTTCTTCTTAGAAAATAATTAATTTTTTTGTATTAATGAACCTATGAATTGATAACTAAAATAACCTTAAAGTGCTACCCTTCACTGAATTACCACAGAATTTTTAAATGTATACTTTGTGTTTTTATATTTTACCCATAGTTTTTTCTTCAGTGTCTTTTCTCTTTCATTGTATTTAAAAGTGGCAGGATTCGCTTTTCCTAAAATTGAGAAGAATGCTTTTTGTGAGATTCTAAGGAAATCTGCATGGCATCAGATAAGTCTTTCACCCTCAAATTTAAAATAAGTCAAAAAAATTTTAAATATTAAAGATAGAATTTTATTTAAAATACAAGTTTTTAGCTTCTTATGTTAGATACAACCTGTTTAAAAAAACTGTCAGATGACAAATTTCTTTCTCAATCTCAGTTACTTTTACTCAAAAAAGCAATATTGATGATATTCAGCAACTGACTACTATGTTAATTTGCTTCTAACAAGCATCAATATAAAATGAGTTGGATGCAATACCCTTCTCATTATCATTATTTTTGTGATACTTACTGAACATTTATTGCTTGGGAGATAGAATTGTCTCTTGAGATATATTATACTAATGTGATAGAAATTATTGGACTTATGTGTGAGATCTATTTGTTCTTATCATCTTTTAGAGAAAGAAACCATTTTGATGTCAGAATGCCCTGAAGTGCATGACCATTTTTACTATGTTAATACATGAATTGTTCCTTTTTGTTAAGAAATTTCAGTTGAAGATCAATGTAAGTGAAATTCTTTGTTGACGCCTTTAATAATCTAAAAGAAAGAGTTCAGAGAGTAGTCAGAATTTCTGGCCTGAATTTTACTTATTTATTATTTATCTATTTATCTGTACAGGTAACTTCCCCAAGTACTGAACTTTATTTACTGTGTTCCCTCCCTCCCTGAGAACAGTTTCTGCTCAGCACAGATTGGATATTCTGCTGTCTTTTGATTGGCCCCAGATCTTCCTCCAGCCTTCTGGAAATAAATCAGAGGCCAGACCTAGGCTTCCCCTCCAGAGTCAAGTCCATGAACTCTGTGGCAGCTACTCCCTCTAAGGAGAGGATTTTGCTCATTTCTAGATTCATAGATGTGTTCCAGGTAGAGTCCGGCATGCAGAATGTGTGACCTCCCAGGCAGTGAAATTTTTGTACACCAAGAGATCATTTTAACTTTCGTTCAGGTGCCCCATATCCACTATGTTATTTGCAAAACTTCCTGTAAGAGATTGCCAGGGAGCTCTAGGTCAAATTTCACGTTAATTCATAGCAACTCTTATTCGTGTTTTATTTACCCTCTATCTGGTTCCATCAAGGTTTTATAACCACTAAGCCATTATGGTTAACATATCTGAGTTTTCCCTTTACTTTGAAATGCATTTCAGCTTTCTCTTTCTATATAAACAAACCCTGGGTATGTACTTGCTAAGTAAGTCAGGCCAGGAACAGTTTGAAAACATCAGTCTCAGCTGAGGGACTTCACATACATTATAGTTTTTAATGCTCATGACAGCCTTCAAATTAGGTATTACTGCTCCCCATCAACAAGTAAGTTAACTGAGACTCAAATAGCTTAAACAAAATCCCAGTGTCCTACATTTAGAAGTTATGGAGTGAGAATTTGCACCAGATCTTTCTGACTCAAAACCCCTGGTTAGTTCTACAACAATACATGGCTTTTCAAAACAGTCAAAAAGCAAAGTAGTCTATGGCCATGACATGTTTAAACAACCACCTAGAATAGAGGTCCACAGTCGATATTCAAAATGACCCAAATCCTTTAAGAAAAGGTTGTATTTTATCCAATGTATTTCTTCAAGACCTTGAAATTCTAATACACCTTAAGAGTTTTCAACCCAGTATTGTTCTTCTTTCTATCTTTCAAGAATATCACTACTAGTGCATACATCTGAACGTCAGAAATCCAAAACGATGCAGTCTCACGAGTTTAAGAAGCCACGGTCTTAAACCCAATATGGTTTTACTTTTTGCTACTTGCACTGCTTTTAAAATTAGCTGGCCCTGTTCTAACATTAACTCTGAAGCCACAGTAACTTTACAAACATAATTAGCCTCCTATACTCATCAGGTGGACCGTGAACAATACATTCTACTCTAGGTTACAGTATATTTTATGTTTGAGCAAATAGAAGTGACCACTATGTTCATTGACATTGAATTTCTTAACATCAAGGTAAAGCTACTTTTACAACTTCTATAGCCAAAAACTAAAAACTTTTGAAGAGTGAACTTCATGCTTACACCAGAAGATCATTAACTTATTCCATAAAACATTAAAACAGTCCATAATTCTTATATTTCCCCTGACACATATTCCTGGTATCTCTGAGAGAAACTGGGCTTTGAACATTCGTTAAACCTCATATCAGTAAAGACAATAATCTCCCAGTATTGAGACAATCACAACAAGGGCTCAAAATAAGTGGATTCTGGTTTTAAAAATGGAGATAAACCACATCATTAACTAAATCAAATCTGCCCACATTCTGGTAATGACAATGCATTAATAATTTTATTACATTGTTTTCAGTAAAGCCCTTGAAATTCATTCATTTCAAGGTTGTTGACCAGAAAAACATGGAAACATAGGCTGCCTGGTACAACTTTTCCAAACTATGACAGCCGATTTTTACTCCGTCAGTCACATCATAAAGCTGTGTTTGCAAAATCTCACCAGTCTTACCGTCAGTTTCTCCTCTAAATTCTGGTTTAATAAGCTTCCTTTTTCATGCTTTTCAAATTCCATGTTGAAAGAGAATGAGAGAGAGAGAGACAGAAAAAGTGAGATTCCGATTCTGTCTAGAAAACGATGTGACGTGCTTATGTGTTAGATATTGCAGGACATTCCAACTTGTGAGAGCCCAGGACACTATCAGAAAGCCCTGGCGATAATTTCTGGTTAGCTAGTGTTTCCATTTATAGATGTTCAAACCCCATAAACAGAGCACTGAAGAGAAGTCAGGCAGCTGGCCTTAGATAATGATAAATGTCACTTGATATAACAGCAAACTCTCCAACAGGAGAATATCCCAACACGTTAGGTTACCTGAGTCAAGAAAGATGTCTGTGACAAAAAGCCACTGTCAAAGAATTCATTAGTAGCCATTGCAGCACAATAAAATATACTCTAGAATATGGGCCTAATAAATCAATTTTAAAAGGACAAATGTGATGGTCATATAGCAAATATGAATCAGCCAGTCCCATTCTTCCAAATTCCAATTTGGGTCCCGGTAGTCTAGACATTTATGCATTATTTTGTAGCTCAAAACTTTAAAAAGTCACTTAAAGGGAAGTTCAAAGGCTAACTAATTAAAACTATTCAGACACACAACACATATATTCAATGGGTGTCAGTTTTATTCCATGAAAAGTGGGCAAATGATATTTAGAAACTTCAGGAAAGTGTTGTGAAAGGAAAGTGTTTTCCTTCACAAAACTGATTTTTTCTTCATTATCCTGGCTTTTCTACTGGGAACAAAGTTATGACAGGGAAGATGAAATTCATTTTTCCAATGGAACAAATGTTCTCAGAATTCTTTAGAAAGTGTTACATGCTTGAAAGAAAATTAACTGTGTGGCATGATGGTAATTAGCTCTCCGGGGTTTTTTGTTCTTTTTTTTTTTTGCAGCAAACTACATATGCGAATGGCAATAAAACATAAAAATGGCTTTCAGAATAAGCTAAGACTGATCTCTACGGTGGCCTAGTCTCTCAGCCTTTTCAAACATCATTTTCACAACTGTTTGTGATCGTATCTCAAATTACCTATCGGTTTTTCCTCCACTTTTAGGAAACATTTTAGGAAATGAGTTATGAGGCTCTGTCCTTTAGCATGATTATAGCTGGTTCTCTATTGCCAGGCAGGGTTGCTCTAGAGCTTATTCTGCATCAGGATGGACGGGCTGAGGATTCCAGAAGTGAAACATTTAGTAGAAATAAACCTAGCTAGCCCTGCTTCAGGATGAGAATTCAGAAATGGTCTATCAGACTCAAGGTCAAAAGGGGCTTCCCTCTTTGGCTCACCTCTGAGATCCAGAAAGGGAATCACACATGTTGTCCTAATACGTTTGCAATAAAGTCTTATAGGCTGAATAGCAGGCAAGATTGGTATATGTCAAAATCAAGGCAAGAGTTGAAATTTTATGTGAAGGGAACTTCCAAAATCTCTCTAGGAAAAAAAAAAGGCATGCTATGGCTGCAAAAGGAAACAGTTATTGCTAGTGTAATGCCGGAAGGTGAAATTCAGGATCCAGTTGGGAGTAGGGGGATGGTAGGATGCAGAGCCGGTTGGAGAAGGAGAAGATAACAGGTATAATGACAGGGACATGCCAGTGCCAGTGGGAGGGATGGAAAGTTTAATTCAACAAACATGTACTGAGTATACATAATGGGTGAAGATTACCCTAGATTCAGGCAGATTTTTAAAAAATAATGAATAAAAACAATAATAAAGTGAAAAGATACAATCTCTACTTTTCTTCCCCAACAAACTCACAATGTAAACGTGACTGCATATAAATAAGATATTATAGCACTCTTACATAGCCCAGTCCCATCGCACTCACCATGTGCCAGGAGCGGCTTTAAGACTTTCCATATATTACCTCAATTAATTCTCCAAACCACTTCTAGAAGGTAGATGCTATTCTGCCTACTTCTTTCTGGTGTTTGTTAAACACTTCTAGGTAGATACTACTATTTTCTCCGTTGTTATGAGATGAATTGTGTTCCCCAAAAAATTCATACATGGAAGTCCTAACCCCCAGTCTCTCAGAATAAGATTATACTTAGAGATAGGGTCTTTACAGAGGTAATTAATTTAAGATGAAGTCATAAGGGTGGGGGCCTAATCCAATACGACTGGTGTCCCTGTAAGAAGAGGCGATTAGGACAAAGATACACACAGAGGGAAGACCATGTGAGGACACAGGGAGAAGATGGCCATCTCCAAGCCAAGGAGAGAGCCTCAGAAGAAACCAACCCTGCTGACACCTTGATCTTGGACTTCTAGCCTCCAGAACTGTGAGGAAATATATTTTTGTTCTTAAAGTCACCCAGTCTGTGACTTAACAGACTAGCAGCGCTAGCAAATTAATGCACCCATTTCATAGTTGAAAAGATAAGACAGTTACACAGCCAATAGCTGGCACTCAAGCCCCCTGGCCCAAGCACCTACCCACTGGGCACTTCAGCACCTCTGAACAAGTAATCTCATCCCAGGCACAACAGGGCAAGCGGGTCTGTAGCCCCAGCACTGTACGGTGAGGACCACTTACTCCACCTGTGTACAGAGATATGCTTAAATATATTTTACATATGTTTTCGGGACAGGGGCTTTCTTAGGTAAGATCATGCCCATGCAAAAGCCAGCCCTTGTCCACTTGCTGGTCCAACAGAAGAGATGAGCTACATGGGTCTCCTTCCTGTTCATCAGTCACGACAAACACGTCTCCTTCCCCTGACTGGAGAGCCCTCTCTCCAGAGTCACGTGGCTCCATTCTCCCTTCATCCAGAGCTTCCCCAGTGACCATCAAAAATAGCAAACCCTCTGTCCACTCATTTGCCGTTTTCTCCTTCATAGCTCTTATCACCTCTGGCAGTCTATTATTTCACAGGATATTTGAAGTTTATACATATCTAACATTTATTTGCAGTTCATCTCTCCTACTACTGTATAAGCACCAGAGGGTGCTTTATTCACCACTTTATCCAGGCACTTAGAACATAATAAGAACTAAATAAAGAATTTGTAAAAGAAAGAGGGCAGGAATGAGAGGAAGGAAAGAAAAAAGCAAAGAAGGAAAGAGGGAGGAAGGGAAGGAGGGGAAACGAGGGAAATGTATCAAATGGATGTGACAAGACATTTAATGAACTATTATTTAAAAGACTTTTGGTAGGAAACACAGGAATAAAATGCATGTTTATCCAACGCAAATCATACTATAGATGAATACGATATGGATTGCTCACTGATCTTACTCAAAACACTAACCATTAGAGTAAAGGAGAAATAAGTAGACTCAGGAAGCGGGAAGAATTGAATTTATTTGCAGATTCTGCCAATTTCTAGTTGGGTCACTTTGAGCAAATTAATTCTCAGAATTTCAGTGCCCTCTCCCTTTAATAAAGGGATGATATCAACCTCTTAATGTTGTGACAAAAATTAAAATATGGTAACAGGTGCAAAGAACTTCACACAGTGTCTGCCATCAAGCAGGTTCTGGGTGAAAGTGCGTGCCATTATTTCCCCAGGCTTCGTGAAGTTTATCTAGGAAAAAAAGTTCACTTCAAAGATAGTATCAAAGTCCTAACAAATGTGGCAAAAAAATTAACAGAGAGAATGGGAGAAAATATTTGCAAATCATTTATCTGATAAGAGACTTGTATCCAGAATACATAAAGAACTCTTACAACTCAACAATAAAAAAAGACAAATAAACCCAATTTTTGAAATGGGCAAAGGATATGAATACACATTTCTCCAAAGAAGACACACAAATGTCCAACAAGCACAAGAAAAGCTGTTCAACAAAATTGTGATTAAGGAACCCAAATCAAAGCCACAATGAGACAGCATTTTGCACCCATTAGGATGGCTAAAATCAAAACAGACAGTAACAAGCATTGGCAAGGATGTGGGTAAAAGAAAGCCTTGTACATTGCTGGTGGTTACAAAGTGGAACAATCACATTAGAAAACAGTGTGGGAGTCCCTCAAAACCTTATATACAGAGTTACAATATTATCCAGAAATTCTACGTCTAGGTATATACCTAAAAGTTTTGTATATGTTCATACAAAAACTTGTAAAAAAATGTTCATGATAGCATTATTCATAATAGTCAAAAAGTGAAAACATAAATGTCTATCAACACATGAAAGCGGACATATCATACAGAAGCATATTACTCAGCAATAAAAGGAATGAAGTATTGATACATGCAGCAATGTGGATGAACCTTGAAGTGAAAGAAGCTAGTCACAAAAAGTCACATATTACGATTCATTTATATGAAACGTCCAGCATAGGAAAATCCATAGAAATAGATAATGGTTGCCAGAGGTTGAGGGGAAAAAGCAGACTGTGGAGTGACTGCTGGTGGGTAGGGATGGGGTTTTTGAGGGTGATGAAAATATTCTGAAATTAGATAATGATGATGACTACATAACTCTGGATATGCTAAAAAGCACTTAATTGTACGTATACTTTGAAAGAATGAATGTTATGGTATGTGACTGAAGGTATTATTTAAAAAAAAAAAAAGAGGAAGATCTATAATTCCTTTCTAAGATGGGAATTTATGATTTTTCCCCAGGAATATAATATGAGCAACAGGTCGCTCCAAACAGGAAATTAAAATCTACTCTACGGTAGGCCAGCAAGAATTCCATTCAAAAGTGAAAGAAATGACCCTCAGCAAATGATATTCGCTTCAAGGCACTGCCACCTCCCTCCATTCCTTTGCCTCATCACCATATGCCTTGTGGGGCTGGGGAAATCCCAGCTGCTCAGGTTTTGTGCTCATATTCAAAAACTGGGGGAAAGTAGAATTTGCAGCCATTAAAATGACTTGTTCATCTACTGGATCCAAGAGTTAAATATAGTTTTGTTTTGTTTTGTTTAATAGTGGTAACTTCCCCCACACCTGCCATTGAAAGAATCTTTCATCTCCACAACAAAAGCACAGATAAACGCTCTGCTGCTGAAACGTCACAAGGTAGGTAGACACCCACGAGACATGAAAAACAAATGCTGTCTTCTTTTTAAAAGAATGACATGTCTGCAGAGCATGGTGTAGACAGCTGAAGATCTTCCTCATTGTATGTGCCAAGGATAAATATCTTTTTATTAAGATAGGATCCTCTTCTGAGACAGGGAACACCTTTTATATGGGTTTCTTATCATTCTACACAGCATTTCCCAGACATGGGTCCTACGTGCTCTCCACAGTCAAGTCAGAAGCCCATGTAACCCCACACCCATTTAGTAGTGATCCAGGACACTGCACTCAGCACATGCCTCCAGGTGCCATATCCTGTCCCAAGAACCACCCGCGTCCCACCCCAGGGCTGTGTTTCCTGTGGCACTCAAACACCAAATGCAATTCCAACTACACCCAGCGCTGAGAACTTATCTCACTCAAACAGCTAACTTTGGACCTGTTGGTGTTGCTTTTGGTTCAAAATGTATGCCTATGTCTCTAGGAGGCTCTGTTTGATGGTCCAATGGGATGAGGGGGAGGAGTGACAGTGAAAAACAAAACACAGAGACTGGCCCCCAGAATTCCCTGGTTTTCCCAGCATCCCTGCCTGAGTCTGTTTATCAGCTTTGGCCGCTGTGAACCCTCAGGCAGCAGTTGTGAACTCTTATTCTAGAAAATCCTTCTGACTCTTATCTTCCGGTCTGTCTGTGCATCTGGCAAATAGGTAAAGACCCAAAGACTTTAACCTCCCCCTGTCACCATTTGTAAGCCCCTTTATGGCTTCTGCAGGCCAGAGGAACATGCCCATATCTTGTGAAAAGATAATGTCAACAGAGGAATTTCTTAAAGTTGAATTTGCCACTATGTAATAAACATTTTTTATAAGTGGAAGCTGCCAAGTGGACACAAAAGCAAACCCCAAAATATCATTATATGATAATTATGATAATGACAGCTTAACAAATTTGTACCTTTGTAATTACCAGTCTTCAATGAAACACAAACCTTTTCTACTGGAATATGATATTTTTGACTTCTGATACTATTTGATCCCTCATTTTGGTTCTGGGACAATTTTTTAAATGATTCTAGGCAACACATTTTAGTCAACGGAAGGAAAAGAATATTTTCTTTACAAAATCACCTTTGATGGTAGAGCATTTGTTTGGAGCATTAGAAAATATTTCAATTAAGCGAGAGCTGTGAGAACTTTGAAAAGTGTTATCTTTTTTAATGTGTGCAACTGAAAAATGCAATTCTTTTATCAAAACTTATTGAAAAATAAAATGAGAAATTTTTAAAACAAACACTAACACCAATCAACACTGACAAGAGCAATGATTCTGATATGAAACGAAATCCTTATCTCCAGAGCCTATAACACATAAGCTGGGAAAAATCAGCCCAGGATCCAAGTCCAGCAAGTTTCGTTTTCTGAACTATGCTATACTCAGCACCTACAATATACCTTATTTATACAGTATATATATATATATATACACACATATATATATATATACATACACACACACATATATAGTATATACACTATATTTACATATACACAGATATTTATATATACACAAATATTTATATATACAAAAATATATACGCTGTATGTGCAGGCCCTTTGAATAGTAAATACACTTCCCAGTACTCAGTGTCTCTCTTTCTCTCTCTCTCTCTCTCTCTCTCTCTCTCTCACACACACACACACACACACACACACACACAACATTGCTGTCTCAGGAGTGAAGACAACAGCCAAGATTAACAAGATTTCAGGAAAAAGGATTCAAAGATGAAAGCCTTTACTTTTTGAATATTAGAATTCCAGTGTGTGTTTCTCACGTCAGAAAGGAGTTCTGGATTTAAGTTTTCCTGTGTCTTTGCAGCTAAGCAAAGCAATGAGATTTTACACCATCACTCGCTTCTCCCCTAACCCCAGCAGCTTTGTCATGTGTGGACATGACAAATCACTTTGCCCCCAAAGTCACGGCTCCGGGCCCTTTGACAGCGTGCATATACCCAGGATATACTTTCAGCTTTATCAGTGGAAACTGAAACACGTTCCAAGGCAGTGTGCCCTTATACAGAAAGAATGCTTACCTTTCAACTGACTTGGAAGCAGCCTGCAGGACGGCCATCCATCAGGGAGGTCACCGGCCACATTCCCCGAGCAGCTGACCCTGTCAGTCTTTGGAAAATACTGTTTACTCTGTAACTAATGCTGGATCCCAGGCACAAGATACAGAAACAAAATTTTAAAAGAGTTAGGCGTAAACCTCATCCCCACTAGGACCTCTTCATGAAAACAGGAGTTCCGAAGTTTCCCCAGATGATTTCTTAATACGAAAGTCTCAGCAGTTCTGGAGATTTGGAGTCGAGCATTGAAAAGTTTTGCAGCACAGCAAACTATCTACTTTTTAGTGTACTGATGAAAATTCTTTAAGCTTCCCTATGGACATAAGTGATAGACAAGTAAAAGGTTACTAGAAATGGAGTTTTCTCTTCTGTTTATTTTGATTAGATTTTTAAAAATAAGATTGAAAGTCCTCCTGAAATGAAATGCCAATTGTTCCAGAGAAAATAGGTCAGAATTATACAAAGGGGAGCCCGTGACAGACTGAACAAACCCCACAGTCAGGCAGGGCACTTGCCTTGAGATCCAGCCACCAGGAAATACCCAGAGGGGCAGACTGTTGGTTCACCAACTGGCCTTGACACTCACGGCGAGGAGAAAGAGTCAGACACTCCAGACTGGCAGGTGGCAGATTAAATAAGCAAGGGAACTTCCATGTGAGGCTTGTCTTGGGTGACGACAAGACAAGCAGATCTCCATACCTGCCCACCGGAATTTTATTTTATTTTTATTTTTTTAACATCTTTATTAGCGTATAATTTCTTTACAACGGAGTGTCAGTTTCTGCTTTATAACAAAGTGAATCAGTTATACATATGTTCCCATATCTCTTCCCTCTTGCATCTCCCTCCCTCTCTTCCTCCCTATCCCACCCATCTAGGTGGTCACAAAGCACCAAGCTGATCTCCCTGTGCTATGTGGCTGCTTCCTACCAGCTATCTATTTTACGTTTGGTAGTATATATATGTCCATGCCACTCTCTCACTTTCTCCCAGCTTACACTTCCCCCTCCCTGTATCCTCAAGCCCATTCTCTAGTAGGTCTGCATCTTTATTCCCGTCTTGTCCCTAGGTTCTTCTCACCATTTTCTTTTTCTTTTTTTTTTTTTTTAGATTCCATATATATGTGTTAGCATACAGTATTTGTTTTTCTCTTTCTGACTTACTTCACTCTGTATGACAGTCTCTAGGTCCATCTACCTCACTACAAATAACTCAGTTTTGTTCCTTTTTATGGCTGAGTAATATTCCATTGTATATATGTGCCACATCTTCTTTATCCATTCATCTGTTGATGGACACTTAGGTTGTTCCATGTCCTGGATACTGTAAATAGAGCTGCAATGAACATTGTGGTACATGACTCTTTTTGAATTATGGTTTTCTCTGGGTATATGCCCAGTAGTTGGATTGCTGTGTTGTATGGTAGTTTTATTTTTAGTTTTTTAAGGAACCTCCATACTGTTCTCCATAGAGGTTGTATCAATTTACATTCCCACCAACAGTGCAACAGGGTTCCCTTTTCTCCACACCCTCTCCAGCATTTATTGTTTCTAGATTTTTTGATGATGGCCATTCTGACTGGTGTGAGATGATATCTCTTTGTAGTTTTGATTTGCGTTTCTCTAATGATTAATGATGTTGAGCATTCTTTCATGTGTCTGTTTGCAATCTGTATATCTTCTTTGGAGAAATGTCTATGTAACTATTCTGCCCATATTTGGATTGGGTTGTTTGTGTTTTTGATATTGAGCTGCATGAGTTGCTTATATATTTTGGAGATTAATCCTTTGTCAGTTGCTTCATTTGCAAATATTTTCTCCCATTCTGAGGGTTGTCTTTTTGTTTTGTTTTATGGTTTCCTTTGCTGTGCAAAAGCTTTGAAGTTTTATTCGGTCCCATTTGTTTATTTTTGGTTTTATTTCCATTTCTCTAGGAGGTGGATAAAAAAGGATCTTGCTGTGATTTATGTCATAGAGTGTTCTACCTATGTTTTCCTCTAAGAGTTTGATGGTGTCTGGCCTTACATTTAGGTCTTTAATTCATTTTGAGTTTATTTTTGTGTATGGTGTTAGGGAGTGTTCTAATTTCATTCTTTTACATGTAGCTGTCCAGTTTTCCCAGCACCACTTATTGAAGAGGCTGTCTTTTCTCCACTGTATATTCTTACCTCCTTTATCAAAGATAAGGTGACCATATGTGTGTGGGTTTATCTCTGGGCTTTCTATCCTTTACCATTGATCTGTATTTCTGTTTTTGTGCCAGTACCATACTGTCTTGATTACAGCAGCTTTGTAGTACAGTCTGAAGTCAGGGAGCCTGATTCCTCTAGCTCCGTTTTTCCTTCTCAAGATTGCTTTGGCTATTCGGGGTCTTTTGTGTTTCCATACAAATTGTGAAATTTTTGTTCTAGTTCTGTGAAAAATACCAGTGGTAGTTGGGTAGGGATTGCATTGAATCTGTATATTGCTTTGGGTAGTAGAGTTATTTTCACAATTTTCATTCTTCTAATCCAAGAACATGGTATATCTCTTCATCTATTTGTATCACCTTTAATTTCTTTCATCAGTGTCTTATATTTTTCTGCATACAGATCTTTTGTATCCTTAGGTAGGTTTATTCCTAGGCATTTTATTCTTTTTGTTGCAATGGTAAATGGGAGTGTTTTCTTAATTGCACTTTCAGATTTTTCATCATTATTGTATAGGAATGCAAGAGATTTCTGTGCATTAATTTTGTATCCTGCTACTTTACCAAATTCATTGATTAGCTCTAGTAGTTTTCCGGTAGAATTTTTAGGATTCTCTATATATAGTATCATGTCACCTGCAAACAGTTTACTGTTTTACTTCTTCTTTTCCAATTTGGATTCCTTTTATTTCCATTTCTTCTCTGATTTCTGTGGCTAAAACTTCCAAAATTATGTTGAATAATAGTGGTGAGAGTGGGCAACCTTGCCTTGTTCCTGATCTTAGTGTAAATGGTTTCAGCTTTTCACCATTGAGGACAATGTTGGCTGTGGGTTTTTCATATATGGCCTTTATTATATTGAGGAAAGTTCCCTCTATGCCTACTTTCTGGAGGGTTTTTATCATAAATGAGTGTTGAATTTTGTCGAAAGCTTTCTCTGCATCCTTTGAGATAATCATATGGTTTTACTCCTTCAATTTGTTAATATGGTGTATCACATTGATTGATTTGCATATATTGAAGAATTCTTCCATTCCTGGGATAAACCCCACTTGATCACAGTGTATGATTCTTTTAATGTGCTGTTGGATTCTGTTTGCTGGTATTTTGTTGAGGATTTTTGCATCTATGTTCATCGGTGATATTGGCCTGTAGTTTTCTTTCTTTGTGACACCTTTGTCTGGTTTTGATATCAGAGTGATGGTGGCCTCATAGAATGAGTTTGGGAGTGTTCCTCCCTCTGCTATATTTTGGAAGAGTTTGAGAAGGATAGGTGTTAGCTCTTCTCTAAACGTTTGATAGAATTCGCCTGTGAAGCCATCTGGTCTCTTGGGCTTTTGTTTGTTGGAAGATTTTTAATCAGTTTCAATTTCAGTGCTTGTGATTGGTCTGTTCATATTTTCTATTTCTTCCTGGTTCAGCCTCGGAAGTTTGTGCATTTCTAAGAATTTGTCCATTTCTTCCAGGTTGTCCATTTTATTGGCATATCATTGCTTGTAGTAATCTCTCATGAACCTTTGTATTTCTGCAGTGTCACTTGTTACTTCTCCTTTTTCATTTCTAATTCTATTGACTTGGGTCTTCTCCCTTTTTTTCTTGATAAGTCTGGCTAATGGTTATCAATTTTGTTTATCTTCTGAAAGAACCAGCTTTTAGTTTTATTGATCTTTGCTGTAGTTTCCTTCATTTCTTTTTCATTTATTTCTGATCTGATCTTTATGATTTCTTTCCTTCTGCTAACTTGGGGGTTTTTTGTTCTTCTTTCTCCAATTGCTTTAGGTGTAAGGTTAGGTTGTTTATTTGAGATGTTTCTTGTTTCTTAAGGTAGCCTTGTATAGCTATAAACTTCCCTCTTAGAACTGCTTTTGCTGCATCCCATAGGTTTTGGGTCATTGTGTTTTCAATGCCATTTGTTTCTAGGTGTTTTTTGATTTCTGCAGTGATCTCTTGGTTATTAAGTAATGTGTTGTTTAGCCTCCATGTGTTTATATTTCTTACAGATTTTTTCCTGTAATTGATATCTAGTCTCAGAGTGTTGTGGTCGGAAAAGATACTTGATACGATTTCAATTTTCTTAAATTTACAAAGGCTTGATTTGTGACCCAAGGTATGATCTATCCTGGAGAATGTTCCATGAGCACTTGAGAATAATGTGTATTCTGTTGTTTTTCAATGGAATGTCCAATAAATATCAATTAAGTCCATCTTGTTGAATGTATCATTTAAAGCTTGTGTTTCCTTATTTATTTTCATTTTGGATGATCTGTCCATTGGTGAAAGTGGGGTGTTATAGTCCCCTACTATTATTGTGTTACTGTCAATTTCCCCTTTTATGGCTGTTAGCATTTTCCTTATGTATTGAGATGCTCCTATGTTGGGTGCATAAATATTTACAATTGTTATATCTTCTTCTTGGATTGATCCCTTGATCATTATGTGGTGTCCTTCTTTGTCTCTTGTAATAGTCTTTGTTTTAAAGTCTATTTTGTCTAATACGAAAATTGCTACTCCAGCTTTCTTTTGGTTTCCATTTGTACTGACATCTCATACCAATTCCATAAGATAGCTGGGACCATCCTCTTCCTTTTACAAGTGAGGAAGCTGCACCCAGTAAATGTCGAATAATTTGCCCAAGGCCCCAGTTCAAAAGGGACAGAAGGAGACTCAGAATCGAGATGGGCTCTACCCTCCATCTTAGCCTCTGGTGTTAGCATGACTGGTCAGACCAGAGGCCTCACACTCCCAAGGAGGTAGGTGTGGGGGGCAGGTAGGCCAGGGAGAAGGACTTTGGAATTCTGTACAGTGGGAGTTTTAAAAGCAAGATGCTGATGGTCAAGCATTAATGGGGAAAGGAAGGGTCAGTTCAGATCATTTCCACTATAAGAATTTTGCTCTGGGAAAAGCAAGGGATGAGCCTGGGGTAGATCAGTCCAGCAAAGCCACCATGAGTGTTATGGCAACAAGGGATTTACTATAGGAATTAGAGTTTTCACAATTGTGGGAGGAGCAGTAACGTCTAGAAGACTTAGAGGACAGAAGAGTCATTAGCCAGCTTCCAGGGTACACTGACCCCACTGGACAAGACACAGAGCTTGAAGAAAGATCTGAGAAGCTGAGCACAGTTAGCCTCTGAAGTGGGGCTGTAAGAAGAGCTCGCGGTGGTTACAGAGGGGCTGTGGCCCCTAGCAGTCACTGCCTCTGTGGGTCTGAGGTCAAGCATCTGATGGTGGACCTGGGGCCATAGTTTGTTAGCAGATCCAGTGGTCTGGAAGATGAGAGGGCCACAAAGTGAAGGACAGCGAGGACAAGCTGGTACCCGTCAGGCACTTCTACATCTTTTCATCCCCGGATCTGATGGACTTCCATTTCTATATTTCCACCCAAGTTCCTCTCTTGACCAAAACTAAGGGAAACTCACCAGGAAGGGGATTCAGGAGATATGATTCCAAGCTTAACCAGATTATCAATAGGCACTATTCAACAGAAAGAGCTAATGCAGGAAAATCAGTTAGGAAGGTGTGTACGATATAATGTGGCTGGTGGAGAGGGGGAAATAGAAGATGGGAAAGACAAAAAACAAAATGAAAAGGACTTGGCAATCTACAAACAAATATAAAGAATTCATCTTTGGGGTTAATATTAGCTAATATTAAAAATATAATCACTTAATAATATGTTGTAGTTTACAACAGTAACCTCTAAAAGTATAATAATCCAGTTCTAGCATTATCAAAGGCCCTTTGCCTCTTATAGCAAAACTTATTGTTTCTAATAAGAACGTTCTAAACTGGCAATGTCATTTCGAATTAGCATTGTTAAAATTTCAAAAATGAAAATATGCTTCAGATAAAATGCTACCAAAACTTCTTAGAAGGAGAACATTTCTTGGAGGTGATACGCAGTTTTACTCACCTCTAATAGGTTTTCTTGTCAGTGTGAAAAATCATGCCGGATTTTCAGTTGTGAAAATTCTTCTTGTATTTGGAGGACTGAAGACCTATGACTTCAACAACCAAAAGAGTAAGACATGCTTGGGAGTTCTACTTCCCAGAATATTTGAGGCTGTAGAGCAATCGTTCTCCTGTTTCCTCCAACCACTGAAAAACCAAATCTCATCAGCAGTCCTATTGACCCCCTAACCCGTCCAAGATGATAACTTATTGAGGTTCCCCTATTTGACTTACAAGATAAATAAGCCTTAAAGGACACAGAACCCATCCAAGATGATAACTTATTGAGGTTCCCCTATTTGACTCACAAGGTAAATAAGCCTTAAAAGACACAGAAGAAAAGAGTCTCTACCTTCCTTTAAAAATAGCAAAATTAAACAGATTTCAGGTAAACCCATGTGGGTATCAAATACTGCCTTGTACGTGATATCACAGGCACTGGATTGAGAGTTTAGGGGGCCAGGGGTCCAATAATTTCATCATTAAAATGAGTGAACTAGACAAGATAATCTCCATCTTTTCTTTTTGTTCTAGAAATCTAACACTGCCATAGTCATAGTTTCAATAAATTTCATCCACCATCTAAGCAAAACATAACGCAGAAAATCTTCAAACCTTAGTCGACGACCAGGTTTGAAGATTTAGAAGATAGTAGAAGACTGTCTACTGGCCACAGTCCCCAAAGCCTCCATACATATGGAGTCCCACTCTTTGGCATCCTTTTTTTTTATAAGATGTCACAGAGGTTTAAAGTTGGACGGTTTTTTTAGAACAATATCACCTTCTGGTAAAACTTTTTATCAAGACCCCAAGACGAGTAATGATAATAACAGCCCCTTTCATCTGAAGGGCCTCAGCAGCTACTCACAGTACTGTTGGCATACACCGTCCCACTTGAATATCAGTGAAAACCTCATCATGTAGACAGAGCTGGGGACATTACAGCTATTTGCCAAAAGAAGATACTGCGGGTCAAGGAAACTAAATGGGTTAACAAAAGCCAAGTAGACATCACGTCTGAAGATTCATGGTCTTATTTTGCTCTTTTTGTCGTAATCTGCTGAGGGATTTTTTTAGACTGTAATGTCTACCAGATAGCAATCGTTTTGCAAGGCACAAAAATTGTATAGGATAATTAGAAGTAAGATTCATAATAAAGAGGTGCTTCATGGTTGTTCACTCAAGCAGGCTGGTAGCCAGTGTAAACTCAATGATATGTGATAAGCTTGTGTCAGTAGAAACAAAATTATGTCACTGTACCTTGACAAGAATTGCTAGTGTGCAAGTTAACCCAGTAATGTTTCCTCAAGAAGATATATATGTATATATATATATACACACATACATATACACACACATAATATATATACACATACATTATATATACACATATATATAACACATATATGCATACCTACACACACATACATATATATTTACATATATATATACAATACATATGGAGAACACAAACCCTCTCTATATAAATAGTACATGTACTGTACTGGAGGTTGCAAATATAAATGCTTTCAGGAACCAGCCAACCTTAAATTAGTCAAGTGGGCACTTGTGAAACAACCAAAAATGAGGACCACGGTGAACTGGACACTGCCGGTCCTTATTCAGCTCCAGGCTATTGTTCCTATAGGAGAATACAGGCCTGGTATTTCCAGATCTTCGCATTTTTCTAGAGAAACTGGATTCTTCTATGAAATCTCCTCATTTTTAAATGTGGGAAACTAATTCAATTTTTTTATGCTGTACAAGAAAAGAAAAAAAATACAAACACAGCACTAATCACATCCATAGGTCCAATTAGGCCAGCAGACCACCAATATACAGCTTCTATTGAATTCCAGTGTTAATACAAGAAAGTATTTGGCTTGTTAGCCCAGGGGTTCCAGGATAGTGGAACCTGGGACTAAGTTCTAAGGAATGAGAATCAGGCGAAACTAAAAGACAATAGTATAATTACCAAGGATAGGATGAAGACTAAAGTCCTGAAAAAAGTGAAGTGTTTGCCTAAATTTCCATCCCTCATGCCTGTGATCCAGACATGGAGAATTACTTGTGGTTCTTGAGTAAACTGTGAACCCCATCACCTCTGGGCCTTGGCACATGCTGTTCTGATGCCTGGACACCCTCTATTTCCTCCTCTCACTTTTACTGGTCACCCTATCTTCATACTCCAGATTCCGGGCCACATCTCACCTGTTCCAAGTATCACTTAGCAAGTCCGCACTCTAATCCTGTCCTTGGCAGTGCTACGCTGTATAGTTTATCACACAGAACTGTATTTGTCTGTTTTCTTGCACTTCTTCTGGATGACTCCAGAGGGTCCTTGAAGGCAAAATCTCTGCTTTATTAGAGTTTATAGTCTCAAGTTTTAAAATACCGTCTGGCACATAGTTGGTGCACAGTATTTCTTAAATGAATATATGCTAAATAATAATGTAATAAAAATATTTTATAGCCTTTCAGATAAGTAATTTGAAAAGTAAAATATGACTCCAAGTAGAAAAGTTATGACATTTCTATTTTCAAGTTATAAATCCTCCTGTATCTATTTCTTATAAGCTAAAGTCAGGTCCTTTCCCTTTCTTCCTGCCTTGATAGTAGATAAGATGGCTAGATTGACGGCAGCCTTCTTGTGACTATAAGGAAAAGGCAAAGAGAATTGCAGAGGTGTTAGACTTGACGTCATTTATCGTTGAACCCACTCTGCCATCCAGTGCTGTCTGGGCCTTTTATTTGAGGAAAAGGCACTGTTTTCTAAAAATTCTAATTAAAGTATTATAAAGAATAGGAGCATTTACTCAAGCATAGAGCACTATTTTAGGAGGAGAGACTTGTTCTGTTGAAGGTTAATAAAAGATATGATTCCATGTATGAATTAACCTTGGAGGAAATTAACCTAAAGGAAAATGCCTTAAAAGAAAAAACTACACATAATGAATTAAATTATTATTACTTACTCTCTCCCCCCAAACAAATGAATGTTCATCCCAAGTTAATCACTAAATTGAAAAGGTATTTTATTCCAGCAGAAAATGAACAGTCTTTAGCAAGTAGGTCATTTGTACCTAAAGCAAATAATTAGTTACACAGGACACCAAAGAATAAGGTAAAAATCTATACAATTACTTTAACCACTTTTTTCCAGTAAAATATAAGGAACGAAAAATACATTCATGGTTACTTTCGAGTCACTGACTATGGAGTTTTTATAAAATACACTAAAATAAAATATACTTGAAAAGAAGGACACTTTTAATATACCAACAACTTCATTTTATGTAGACGGCTTCAAGTTATATGATTTTTAACTCAAATTCTAATATTTGCAAATGAAAGACAATCCATATGGAGTTGGATTTACTTTGTCCTGTTTAAAACAATTTCTAACAACTTGTTAAACTATGATTAAGGCAGCATGACTCAAGTACAATATTAGAAAAATATAAGTGGCAAAATATTCAATTGTTTTTCTAGGAGAGGAAGACAAGTAAAAAGCTTTATTCAAACATCTGAATAGGGGAAGACACATCCAGCGGCTCCATCCTCCATCCTGAAGTCACCTGGGTCTTGAGATCCCAGGTCAGGGTCCTCATCTGAAGTAGAAGGACACGTCAGAATAATTCCAGGTCCCTTGAGATAATTGAGATAATCAGAGGTTGCTGACAAATGAGATGTAGGGATTTCAAAAGGAAGGAGGCTAAACAAAAAAAGACGAGCCAAATGCCAGGAATCATCATGGAAGATAAGCAATCAAATAAATGTAATTGCCGACAAAGATGTGACTGAAGCATGAATAAAACAACGAGGCAAACGTTTTAAGCAGTAGAACGGGAAAAAGGAGACAATGGATCCAATTAGGGATAGAAAAGCAAATCACAGTGTTACACACTTCAAGAATGTCAGTCTGACTTTGCTATTTTATTGACAATTTTGATGTGTGGGTTATTTCATGTATCATATGGTAGTAAATGCTGGGATCACAAGGGTTCACCTGTACGTTGAAAGGCCATATTACAATTTGCATAGATTTTGATACACTGAAGAGAGCCTCAAAGTACTCAATGACAAAACATATTTTTCCTTTCAAAATATACTTTTAACTGCCACCAAAGTGAAATTACTTGCATAATGGGTGAAATTACTTGCAAAATGGTTTAATCAAAATCCAAATGCTAATTGATGAATGTATTATGTAAAAGCATCATTTAGTAGGCAGATTTCACCAAAATGAATCCTTGTTAATTTTTTGTTATGAAATACGGACAAGAAAAAGCCAGAGGGCAGATATTCAAATCCTTGTCAACAAGCCTCCCCCAGTTTAGCTATCCTATGGCTGTTATATATGCTATGACCCATCCAGAATGCCAGGTTCACATAAAAGTTTAGAACTGCAAAGAGTGGGAACCATAAAGTCACACTGGGATGAGGTCCCCCTACACTGAGATTTTACTATCTCGTAGTAAAATGTGTACATATACGCCTGTGTGCCTGGAATTTTATTCATAAAGAACATGCATAACAGAGATTAGAATCACAGTAGACTATATTCTGTGAAACAAAGGAACAGACAGTTGGAAACTAATCTGGATGAGAAGATTCAGTTAATCAGTCACAGAAAATGGAAGCAAGTGTTTCTTATATACTGTGCACACTACAGACAAATACACAAAGGCAAAGCTTGGTAGAGAGATGCACCAATCATTGTTTCCACGCTCAGCCATTTAGACCCCTGGTTTTGAAAGAACATTTCAGAATTACTAATTTGCAGATGGTAGGAGGCCATGTATGAAGTAATGTTAATATGTCCAATGTAAAATACATATTAAACAAGTGTACTTACTTATTTAATCTCATTTCTAACCTCAGGAAATCAGAGCATCCTTCCTATCATTGTGGCCTAAATGAGGTTTTATCACAAAAATAAGTCGTTCAGAGTCCTCTCTTCCTGAACAATAATAAGACTATAAGGTCTGAGGATCTCATGTCTAAACAACTGTGAATAGCATCCAAAGGATAGAAAGATTACAAAAAGTGGATTTGCTTCCAACGACCCTGGTGGTAAACTTCTGGCTCTTTGAGTGACTCTCATGTTTTGTATGTAGTGGAAAGCCTGCGTTTCCTTTTGTCCTCATCAAAATAATGTAACTATCACCTTGCACACGTCTCTGCCTCGAGTACACATCCCATGTAGGCGTCCCATTCCTCTAAGCCTATGCTTTTCAAAAAGTGATCCCATGACCCCCTCCCCCATCCACTCCATCAAACCCACTTTTGTATGTTATGCTTGGGAATGCAATATGATACAAACCCCATGGAAGAGAATTTGGCCATAGCTAACAAAATTATATATTCATCTCCCCTTGAACCCAGCAGTCCCACCTCTAGGAATTTATCTTGAAGCTAATCCTCCAAAAATATAAAAGTATATATGCACACGTTTATTCATTGCAGCATTATTTGTAACTGCAAAATATTGGAAACTGCTTAAATGTCCAAGCACAGGAAATGGTTGAATAAACTCTGGCACAGACACACAACAAATACTATCCCCTCCTAGAAACGAAAGAGGAAACTCTCTAGGAAGTGATGCGAGATGAGGTCCAAAAGCTCTCGTAAGTGAAAAATCGAAGCACAAAACATCATATCCCGTACCTTTGTTTAAGAAAGAAGAGGAGGGCTTCCCTGGTGGTGCAGTGGTTGAGAGCCCGCCTGCCGATGCAGGGGACACGGGTTCGTGCCCCGGTCCAGGAAGATCCCACATGCCGCGGAGCGGCTGGGCCCGTGAGCCATGGCCGCTGTGCTCCGCAACGGGAGAGGCCACAACAGTGAGAGGCCCACGTACCACAAAAAAAAAAAAAAAGAAAGAAAGAAAGAAGAGGAAGGGAACTAAGAAAACATACATATATCTACTTCTCTTTACAAAAAAATTACAGGGGAAAAATAAAACAGAAATAATTAAGTTGGCTACCTAATCCATTAATTACAATTGATAATATTTATAATTAATAATTATAAATAATTATAACCACAATGTAGGGGGAAACCTAATTTGAATAATTTATAAGTTTTGACCACATGCCCTGCTTGTCCTCCATCTCGGGCAGGGCAGGGAGATGGGAGAACTGGAAAGATCCTGAACTCTTTTTAGCAGGTTTGTTTTTGTAGTACATGTGGGTGAAGGTATTCTGATACTATCTCAGATGTAACACGGGATTGAGCAGATGAGTCAGTATGCTGATGTTTCGGGAAGCCAGGATTCTCACTGGGAAAGGAGGGACACGTAAATGTGGGATGGGAGAAGGCAAGAAAGGTAAACTGGAATTGGAGATACTGGCATAGACCCATGATACCTAAAATACGTGTGTGTATGTATATGCATGTACATATATATGCATGTACACGTGCCCGTGTGTAGAACATATGCATGTGTGCACGCATAATTATGTGTGTGGGTGCGTGTGTATATGTATGTGTCTGTGCAGGTACATGTGCCCATGTATATGTGTAGACCCCGTGCTTGTGTGCATGTGTACTTATACATGTGGGTGCACTTGTATATTTCTTGGCTCTTTCCAGGAACAATGAGGACAGGTGAGGTGCAGAACTTGATCTCTAATACCATTCCCCACAACAAGGAACCAGGGTCCTTGGAGAAGTGGCTGAAAGCCGGGCTGGGGAAGGGTGATCCTGGAGCTACAAGATGAGCCTGGAACATTCTGTTACACCAGAAGGTAAAAATATGCTCCAAAGAATCATGGAAATATGACCCAGGCACAAGGAGCCATCTTGAAGGGCCTCTACTGGCCAAATCTGGAATAATATGAGCTTAAAACTATATGAGGGGACTTCCCTGGTGGTCCAGTGGTAATGAATCCTCCTTGCAATGCAGGGGACATGGGTTTGACCCCTGGTCAGGGAACTAAGATCCCACATGCTGCAGGAAAATAGGCCCACATGCCACAACTACTGAGCTCGTGAACCTCAACTAGAGAGCCTGCGTGCCGCAAACTACAGAGCCCACGCACCACAACTAGAGAAGAGAAAAACCCGCATGCTACTACTAGACAGAAGTCCATGTGCTGCAACAAAGAGCCCGCATGCCTCAATGAAAGATCCTGTGTGTTGCAACTAAGACCCAACGCAGCCAAAAATAAATAAAATAAATCTTAAAAAAAACAACAACTAAATGAGGATAATAATTAGAGGCCACTTGGGGTGGGGTGGGGAGGGGACACATGAAGCCATGTGTCCATACAGATAACACACATATGTATGCATACATACATGGGGGGGAGGGAGAGTTCTTGGTTCCAGGACAATGTCACGCACTGACAGGTACCCACGGAGGGGGTGCTGAAGTGGGTCATGATGACCTTTCCAGGTGTTACATTCATACCCTGAGTTTTGTTCTTACAGTTCAAATAGTTGACAATTAAGCCCAAGAGAATGTTGCTTCTTTGGGCTCTCAGGTGATATTCTCTTTCTTAACATCAATATTTTACTGCTAGGAAGAGAGTCACAATGTCTGATGAACGCTATCAAGGAGATGGCAAATACAGAGGACTGAGGTCTCTTTACAGTTTCTTTATGACTCCTCTGAACATTAGTGTAATATATCTAGAAAAATAAATTAAGAGGTTTAATTGAAGTTTTATGACAAAATGAGGACATTTTTTAATGGGAATTTAAAAGTTCTGAGCATTGCTACTCAAAGCATTAAACAAATGAAAAGCAATGAAAAGAAAAACTCCAAACTGGCCTAGACATCCCCAGGTGACCCAGCAAGAACATTTTCCTGTGATGTGGTAATTGCACAAACTTCTGTCATTTTTCTCTCTGCCCTACTATCTTTCAGAGAGCCTAAAGCCGATCAATAACATTCATTTTACGTCTAAAATACTGGCAGTTGAAAGGTGGATTAAGTCCAATCAAGACCTCTGAAAAGTGCCACCAGTGCTTTTAAGTGACCATGATAAGAAGGCTTTCCAGTAGATTAAAAAAACAAAAGTAACATTCATACAGAAAGGCAAATAAAACCCCAGAAATGATGGAATGGAAGAACGCAAAGACCAGCAGAGAGGAACAGTGATGGCAGAGTAAAGAAGCCAGAAGGGTGCACCTCTGAAACACTTTAAAGGTCAGAGAGTGAAATGAGAAAGCGGGGGGAAAGTATTTGTTCTAGACAGGCCAGCTGGGAGGAAATGTTTTCTGATTTCTATAGTATGGACCCAGCAAAGAAGCCAGCCAACCCGTGGTGGAGTCGCTCATTTTGAAGCCAGTCTATTTTGTTTAAGAGATGCTTTAATAACCTAATGTCCAGCTAAGGAAATGTTGGCACTGCCAAGTTGAATAAACATGAAACAGCACCACTTGGGCTAAACATACCACCCCATTTGGGGTTAAACACACCAGAAATGTATCAGAATTTAAAATGTATATTTCTGAGACAATTCCATCAGTGGCTTTGTGAGAAAATATTTTTGAATATTTTAAATCATCACTGAGAAAAAGGACATTTCCATTTTGTAGGAAGTTTGTCACTTTTTCTTCTTTTTATTTCGTTGAAATTTTTATGAGAAGCATATCAGAGCAAGCAAAATACCTTTAACAACTTACTGAGAGAACCCTAAATCACATTTTCATGACAGAAATATATACATATATTATTAGAAAAAGTGCCTATTTCCAGAAACAAAAACTAACTCTTCCTGGTCATCTGTTTTCTTTTCTTTTCTTTTTAACTATCTACTCTCACTAAATTTTCCAAGATACATATTTTGGGGTTTCATTATTCTTCAATACTGAAAATGGACTTATGTTTCAATCTTTTTTAATATAACTTGCTTTCTTCTATGGTCTAATAAGAATGCTTCCTGAAATATAGATAAGAACACGATGGTATCTAAGTCCTAACACACAGGCACAATCCCGCCCCTGTGTGAACAAGGATATCACCCCACAGTATCATATTAAAACCAGTTCTAAATATGACTTGGGCAGAATTGTTGCTTTATAGCTCTGTACCTTTTAAATTAGAAATTTTTCAGATTTCACGTAACCCAATTTGTGGTATATGCATATTACTTTTTAGACTATATCTAGCACATGATCAACTCAAAAATAAATTTCCCGATACCATGAACATGGCTCATGACCTCTACTTATAACCTGTGCAGCACCTTCAAGGTGAGGGAACTTACTCCTTCAGATTTTTTCTTTTCCTGATCGAAGCGGTTAGATTCCATACCACCCAATTAGGTAATTAAAGGATCAAGTACAGATCCAGCAAACTCTGGAAACAAAGTTGCAAGGGCTGTAGAGTGGAGCCTGCTGCCTTAGAGACACCCTCCCGACCCAATTCATCCCTCCTCTCCTGCCCCCTTCCCCATCTGCCTGACCCCACCCCCAACAAGGTTGAAGCAATGCTGTGGTATTTTGAGACTAGCTCCAAAGGTGGATGAAGCCACAAAGCACAACTAGAAATATGTGAAGACATTTAGGGCAACTCATTAATCAAATTTTAAAAAACTGGGTGTGCAAACCTTCAGAGTATGTGGCATCTTATACATCAAGAATTCAGGAACCTTCTCCTCCCATGGTAAAAAGTGTTTAAGTGGGCTGTGTTGAGAGTCAATTTATAATAACTGACTATTTTTATGGTATTAGTACACAATAACTATGTTTTTTTTTCTTTCTGCGATTTTGTGCAAATAATCCTTTCCTTTCTTATGTAAATAGTATTAAAAATTAAATGATCACAAAAGACTTTTAGGCATTTACTTTATGGGGCCATAATGTTTTCCAAGTCAGAGATAGGCTAACTGTTGCAGGTTGGGTTTCCCAAAAACAGATGCAAGATGGATTGGGGATCAACAGCTGTGAAGGATAAGGGACACAAAGCTGGATTGGGCGAAGGGAAAAGGGAACTTCAACTCCTAGCTAGGAGCTTCAGCGAGCGGGGCCCATTAGAGCTGGTTGGGAGGAGATGGCCAGCGAGGCTTTCATCCCTTTCGCCATGTCAGTCACTGGAAGGGGGCTGTTTGAACAGAGGGAGACAGGGCAAAGCATCTCTGCCGCCGAGGCCGACACACAAGGACACGTGACAAGTGCGGACTGTCTGCTCACTGCACTCCCCACAGCTGGCCGGCAAGCTCTTCCTTGAAGAAAGATCCAGGCAGTACACTCCGTGTACACCAAGCTGGTACTAACTGGCTAGACTAGGGCCCTACCTAGCAGCCTCTTTCAAAGTTATCTGTATCCTCTGCTCTGTAGAGCAGTTCCATTTAACAAACAAACATTTAAACAAAAAGTATTTGACATTCCTACATGACTTTGGAAACACAGGGAGAGTCGCTCTTAGGGAGGCTACCTTGAGCTGCTTCCCATGTCTGTTGAGCCAGTTACATCAGCAAGGCTGGCAAGCACTCTCCTTTGTAAAAGCCACCATTGGCGTCTGGCCCTGGGTCAGAGCTGGGCCCACAGCTCTGCGGTCTGCTCAGGTTCAGGGAACCCCCAGCAAATGGCAGAGTGTCCTTCACTTCAGACATCTTCAGGAACTAGAAGAAGTGAACCACAGTGATTTCTGGCTTGCTAGTCAGTTAAAACCACAGACCAACAAGAAGAAGTGCTTTCCAGGTGATGATGTAAACAGCAACCTCCCCAGGCCCCTCTCAAACAGCTAGGGTGCCTGAGGAGAAGAAACATTGGGAGCTGACTGCCTAACAGCCCCCCTCAAACAGGCCATTCCTAGACTTGCTTTCCTCCTCCAGCATAATCATGCTCATCCTCGTTGCTATGGGGATTACCCTGAGGGTCATCACTTGTGAACAAGCGCAGGTTTGGGCAGCCCTCTCCAGTCTGATGTTTCTCTTGCCCCCTTGATCTGAACATGACGACACTGAGAACAGAGCCTGGAGTCCAGAGAACCCCCAAGGTCAATATCATGGTCCCAAGCTCTGGACTCCAATAATGCCTTATCATCATTCAAGCTTGTTGAAGACTCGCCTACTCTGACTCTTGATTTTCATCCTGACTGATCCTCTTCCTGTGAGTCTTTAAACAAATCTTTTCTAGATCTCTCTCTCCTCATCTGAAAATAGGGTGGGTGGGTGTGTGGTTGGTGTAGATGATGACTAACTCCAAAACTCCGGGGGCTAGGACACTGCTGTATGGATCCAAAGGCACAGCTATGGGACCTCTCTTCTCTATCATGAATCAATCACCTGGCAAGTGAAAATAAAATGAATCACCTATTAAATGATAATCAGCATACCACTTTGGATATGTGGTGATACAGGCTTGAAATGATCTCCTTTCTCTTTCAACCAACCCACAGTTTGCTTTAAGACCAACAAGAGCCTAACTTTGGTCCTTCAAAAGTTCATTCAAAAAAAGCAAACTACCTTAAAAAAAAAAACCACAAGAAAACATTCTCAGATCCTCTACTGGGTGAGCCTGACACCTGCTGGCCTCCGTCTCCCCTGCAGTCACATTTCAGAAGGAGCATGTTTTTGCAAGATTCTAATACTACCTATGCAAATGTATCTGATCTAGAATGGCAGAGTTTTCTGGAAAGGATCCCATCGCGGCACTTATGCAAGAGAGTGGCTGTGAGCAAGACTCCAGTGTATTTCAGTGATCCATTTAGGGATTAGGATTAAGAAAATAACATGTCAATAAATAAACTAATTTTTAGTCACACATACACACACAGAGAATAATCTGAAAATTCTCGAAGAAAACTGTTCTAAATTTCCCCTCATCATTTATAAGAATCTGTAATCTGTTAGTGATACTTATGTGTTTATAGAAAATCAAAGTGACAGATAATATGAGAGAAAATGAGAAAGAAGCAAAGGGAAGTATAAGGAGAGAGAAAGATAGTAAGACAGAAACCTGGGAGTAGATGGAGAAAAAGAGGCAAAATGTAAAGAGGCAGCTCCAGGTACCAAGAGGCAAACACCGAAGTAGCCAGAGCTGGAGGAATCTTGAGTTAGGAAGCAAGAGGGTAGACCGTTCACTTTCCCCAACAAAAAATGAACAATAAAGTAGAGAAAAGTGATCCAAGAACTTTTAAGCTGTTTGGTGACTAACACACCTCACTTAGCTGGCTGCTCTCTTAAGCTGCCAGCTTTATCTCTGTGACAGCCCATGGCGAGAATGTAAATTCTGGTCCCTCTACAAGGCAGTTAAATGTCCCCGGAAGTGAAGAACACATTTCCAAGGCAACACTGAATTCAAGAGTTTCATTTAAAAGGGGGCTTCTTATGCAAATCAAAACTGCAATGAGGTATCACCTCACACCAGTCAGAATGGCCATCATCAAAAAGTCTACAAAATACATTCAGTATCTTGTAATAAACTATAATGCAAAAGAATCTAAAAGAGAAAATATATATGTATAACTTAATCACTTCTCTGTATACCAAAAACTAACACAACATTGTAAATTAACTATAGTTCAATTAAAAAATGAACCATAAAATGCAAATATGATAGTATTATTTTTTTTAAGTCTACAAATAATAAATGCTGGAGAGGGTATGGAGAAAAGGAAACCCGCTGACACTGCTGGTAGGAACGTAAACTGACGCAGCCACTATGGAGAATAGTATGGAGGTTCCTTAAAAAACTAAAAACATAGTTACCATATGATCCAGCAATCCCACTCCTGAGCATATATCTGGAGAAAACTCTAATTCAAAAGGATACATGATAAAGAAGATGTTGGTATAGAAATGAACTTATTTACAAAACAGAAACAGACTCACAGACATAGAAATCAAACATATGGTTACCAAAAGGGAAAAGCGGGGAGGGATAAACTAGGAGTTGGGGATTAAAATATACACTCTACTTTATATAAAATAAACAACAATGTCCTACTGTATAGCACAGGAAACTATACTCAATATCTTGTAATAACCTACAATGGAAATGAATCAGAAAAAGAATATATATATGTACATATATATATATAACTGTACACTTGAAATCAACTACACTTCAATCAATCAATCAATCAACGGGGCCTTCTTAAGATGTCACTGAACACTTCGTTTCCTTATAATCAATTTCTAGCACTAAGATAATTAGTTCTGCTGGGAGGAGGGAATACAGGTGCAGCCAAGGTATTTATATTGGGATATAATAAAATATACACTAGAATTCATTGGGATACGCTTAATGCAATAATAAAATACACTTCCTACGCTATAATTTTTCTTATCTTTTGTTTGGGGTAGAAGTCAGAAGACCAGCGTTCTCCTCCTAGCTCTGCCACTCACTAAAGGTCATTTAACCTCCCTGAGACTGTTTCTTTAACCATAAAATGGGGACACCAACAACCTAGTCTAGCCACCTTGGAGGATTATGAAGATTAAATGAAATGACATCTTTGAAAACACTGTGAAATATTCTGAGCTGGACTTTAAAAATGTGGAATCAAGAAACATTCTCCCTGGATAAGTGAGATATGAACAGCCTTGGAGAAGAGAAAGATGCCAAAGGAGGGCCATCCCAGCGGAGATGGCGTTCCAGAGGAACCCAACCCCATCCAAGTCTGGGTGAAAGCTCTCAGAAGCTATGGTAACGAGGCTTAGACACACCACTAGCAAATGGAAATATTAGACACAGATGAGTTTCTTCTCTGGCTCTCAATATTGATTCAAATAAATGCCCTACCCTTTCTCATTTGAACAAGCTATTCTCTGCTTTGTTGCAAACTACCATGGAAGAAGAAAAATTGAATGTACCCTTCCATTCTGCAAACTACCATGGAAGAAGAAAAATTGAATGTGCCCTTTCATTCTGTCAGTTAGAAGTGGCCTTATAGGGGCTTCCAGAGATGAAACAAATGAAGTTACTCCCGTGAGTAGGTTCCGACCTTGGTATCACATGGGTCCTTAACCACCCCATGGTTTTGTGTGCCTGTGACTCAGGCCACAGAGCAGGGATCCTGGATGGAGATGTATTTTTCCCAGGTCCTGGGCACCACTGTCTCTCAAGTGAATTTTGATTCCATGGAGATCGAAGGACACACAGAGGAGGCATGAATCAGAGGGTGATGTCACCCACTGAGGTTTTTCCACTTATTTGGGATAACTCGACTCCTACATGACTGAGCTAGTTCCTTGAAAATTTAGAACTTTGAGAACGGTCGAATTAGTTTTCACCTTAGAAATAACCTCATAATTGTGCCTAAAAAACATGCTGGACAAGCAGACTCTGAGAAGTTCCTTCCAGAATGATGATATCGGGTTTTTGGTTCTATTTACATAGCTATGCAAAAGGTGGATCTACTTGTAAGTCTGTGAACCTCTGCAAAGGAGTCCAAGTAGAGAGCATGTACCCCAGGATAGGCAAGAAGAAAAGATCAGAGCTTCAATTTATATTTGTTTACCTCATCCTTTTTAAAAATCATAAGTTTGTATATGTTTTATAATGCACATTATCGAATAATATCACAGTGCATTTAAATAATTTACAGATGCACACAATATATAAATAAAATTGTTCATTAATATCAGTGCCTTATCCCCCAAAATTCTGCAGAACACAGAAATACAATAAAGAATATTTAAAGAATATATTCTGTTTAATTTTGTCATATAGAAGATTACATGCTGCCTAGTAGGTTGGTTAATCCTTAAAGCTCAGTTCTGTCCCCAGTTTACAAGTGTCATAGACTAACACTAAAATTCTAGAACTTTGATGCTAAGTGAGTTCAGTAAGACAGGGGAAATGCATTGATATCAATGGATCATGACTAGAAGCAGAGCTGGGTCTAGTGTCATTACAGACATCAACATGTAACACACATGTAACCTACAAACAAAGCCATGAAAATACTAATGTCACACACATGGTGTGATGTTTATATTTTTCAATAGAAGTCGTGTCACAGCATTGGAACCCCGAAGGCTAACCTGAAATTGAATGTTTCTTTAATTCAAAGTCTGGGAAGTTCAAGAACTTGATCTTCAAAATGGCACAATCAAGGCAAAACAAGTTAACCTGGTGATCACATCCTCATCAGAAAAGCTCATTTCCCTACGCTGACCTAACTGTCATATCTGAGGAATCACAGACAGAAGGGGTGACAAAACATTGGCTTAAATACAGCACCAGGGAGCCCTCTCTCTCTGTTACATATATAACTTACCGTCATTACTTGATTCACTTTCCGGAATGAGGTGCCCTTCGGAGCTGAGTCATCAGCAGAATCAGGTCAGCCAAGATCTGAGACAGTTCCTTCCTGTGGGGCAAAAAGTAACTCATCACGTCCCTTTTATTACTTCTTGTTTTGAATTTTAAATTTTATCCACAGGACCCTCCATTCACCTCACTATGGCAGAATCTAATCCCCAGAGCCACAGAGATGGTGACTTTCTCCAGATTTAATGAAGACAACTGGCATGACCAACCCCCCCAAACCCCCACCCCACCCCCGCCCCACCAGGAATGACTCATTCGGTAAAGCGCAGTGAGGAAGGTCATAAATTCAAGTCCTCTGCTACTTCCAAGGACCAAAGCAGACAGAAAATGCATTCCAAAGGTGAATTGCCAAAGGTTGTCAAAATTGTGCTTCGGTTACTAGACAAGTAATTAATATAAGGACTTTTAAAAAAGAAATTATTGTTACTTATCAACCTAACATTTTATTATTTATCCAGGTTTGTGACTGAGAGAAAATATAGACTTTGTCAGCCTTAGTAAGTCCTCAGCTTACTTTCTTCCCTAAATTCTGCTTCTTACTTTGATAAACTATGGCCACTCAAAATACCCCCACCATGACACTAGCAACTTACACAGCAATCTCACTCCTGGCCATATATCCAGAAAAGACGAAAACTCTAATCTGAAAAGATATATGCACCCCAATGTTCATAGCAGCACTATTCACAATAGCCAAGACATGGAAGCAACCTAAATGGCCATCAACAGAGGAATGGATAAAGAAGATGTGGCACATACATACAATGGAATACTACTCAGACATAAACAAAAAGGAAATAATGCCATTTGCAGGAACATAGATGGACCTAGAGATTATCATACTAAGTGAAGTAAGTCAGACAGAGAAAGACAAATATCATATGATATCACTTATATGTAGAATCTTAAAAAATGATACAAATGAACTTATTTACAAAACAGAAACAGACACACAGACATAGAAAACAAACTTACAGTTACCAAAGGGGAAAGAGGGTGGGGGAGGGATAAATTTGGAATTTGGGATTCACAAATACACACTACTATATATAAAGTAGATAACCAACAAGAACCTACTGTATAGCACAGGGAATTATATTCAATACCTTATAAGAACCTATAATGGAAAAGAGTCTGAAAAAGAACATATATATATATATATATCTGAATCACTTGTGGTACATCTGAAATTAACACAATATTATAAATCAACTACACTTCAATTTTTAAAAAATAATAATAAAATAAAAGGAGAAAACTATCAACTTAATCAATCCATCCATCAAAACTCTAGTGGCAGCATGGACGTTGAGGAAAGACAGGTGTCCCATGTGCTCGAGCATTCTTTTACATTAGGGCTCTTTATATCATGTAGTCATGGCTGATCTGCTTTAAAATATTACCACATGAAGAATTTTTTTAAAGACTCAAGGCAACAAGTGCCTCTAGGGATCCTATAGGCAACATCTTCCTCTTGTCTTGGAAGTAGAAAATATTCAAAGCTGAGTAGACTTCTCAAGAAAGCCACAAACACCCAGGGTACTGACTTCCTAGGACTTAGTAAGAGACAGTCACCTAGCTCTGTTACCTCCAGCCCAGGTCCAGCACCATATACACACTTTGGCCCTTACCCCTGCCACACACTTCTCAGAAAACTTCCTGCCCAAGATCCTGGGCTTCAAATCCAGACTGTCTAGTTCCGAATCCTAGTCTTCACACCTGCTAGCTGTGTGACCTTGACAAGGTCTTTCACCTCTTGGTGTCTCAGTTTCCTCACTTCCTAACAAGTATCTTATTGTGTTGGTTTAAAGATTGAGTTAGTAAGTATAAAGGATGCTCTGTACCCAATGATAATGCCTGGGGGTTGGAGGGCAGGGTCGGGGGTGGGGTGGGTGGATGGAATTGCCCAGGATGGGAGGCCATGGCTCAGCACGCTAGGAGGAGGTGGAAGAAGGTGGCTTCTTCTCCTCTTGAATGAAAGCAAGCCAGGGAGGCTTCAAGAGAATTCTTGGATAGAAACTTGGGGCCTCAGGAAGGAGAGCTGGTGCCTCTCCCAGTTGGCTGTCTGCTTAGCTACCCTACTGCCCTAGACAGGAAAGAGTAACTTGGACAGAAATGGTAGATGGGGAGAGGCGAGTGGCCCATGTGTGGTTTGGCTAAACAGGGATGTTGGGTTTCCCGTGGGCCAAGTGCACACCATGGGAGGTAGCTGAACTTGAGCATCCTTGTTGTTTAGAGGGAGTATGCATGGAAGGCAACCTCCCTCTGTCTCTCTCTCTCTCTCTCTCTCTCTCACACACACACACACACACACACACACACATACACACACACACATGCTGCTCCCAGACCCCAAAACACCAGCCTGGCCAGTGGGTGGAGGGAGGGGGAACTTTAGAATGGAAATGAGAATTTAAATTCTATTGAACTGAGGCTTTGAAATGCCCTAAAAATATTTGCAGAGTTAGTACAAGTGTCCAGAGAGTCATTACAAGGCAGCATATGAGGTTTGAGAGACCGTGGTTGGAGTCCACACCAAGAGGAAAAGAACCCTGTTCCCTGTTTGAATTGCAGTGAGTTCAGACTGATGAACAAACTGGTGTCAGCTACAAATTGGCACTTGCCATCTACCTCTACAAGGATTAAATCATGTGCTGCTGCAGCTGGTGACTCTCAACACCCCCTGAAAGGAGTTCAGGGTGGAGAGCAGAAATGAGGCACTCTGTGCTCTGGGAGAAACTGGCACAACAGGTCTTCAGATAGTTAGATATTTTCAGGAGCTGATTTTACGAGCCCAATTCTTGTATCTCCTCATATCTAGAAAGCACTAAAATCCTTCATGGTGACGTCTGCTCCTCGTGACTGGCAGTAACCTGCACGAGACTAGCAGGAACCTTCTGTAAAAAAAATATGTGCTTGATAGCATGTACTCCTCCTTCACCAAAATCACATATATACTGACCTTCCCCCCTACCTCTTTTGGAGCATTCCTCAGAGCTATCTGAAATGCTGTCTCCCAGGCTGCAGTTCTCATTTTGCCCCAAATAAAACTTAACTCGCAACTCTCACATTGTGTCTTTTTTTTAAGTCAACACTGGTTAGAAGAGCATCATGGTCATCATGGAGGTTACTAACTCCTAAATCCAGTTTCCGCATCAATACCACACTGCACATGTCTTACCAAAAGAAAAAATTAATCTTGTACAAATGTAATTACCTGGAATTATCCTTCTCTAAATAATACATATGGGGTTTTGCCTGCTTCATAATCCTTATTCTCTGAAATCTGATGTCACCTCCAAATCACAGGAGTGGGTCTCAAGTTGATCTCTCTGCAATTCAGCCCCTGCCTCTGCCACAGCTGAATGGACCAGCAGGGATCACATGACCAGCGGGATCACCTGACCAGTGAGGATCACATGTTCTCTGAAATCCAAAAGTCCATCATATTTTACAAAACAACGAAAACCTCCTTCTACAGAGTCAATTCTATGAAATCAGGGCAAGAATGAAATAGTATTGGTCTAAAAAATCAGGAAAGTGTTCTCCTAAAAATTCCATAGTACTCATTCATGATTCTGGTGTCCTCGGTCTGCTCTTTTAACTCATTCATGATTCTGATATGTTAGATCAAGTCTGCTCTTTTAACTCATTCATGATTCTGATATGTTAGATCAAGTCTGGCTTAAAATGGAAAACTATAAAGATCTCCAGGCAACCAAGTCTTGACCTTTTCTCATTTTAGTCTTTTAATTTTAGTACTTTAAGTGGATTGACATGTAACTACAAGGCCTATTTTAATACCCGTGTGTAGTAAAATGTTTTTTGTTTTCTATTTTTTTTTTTTGGTGTTACTTTCATCTTCATAAAGATAAAAATCATGAAATAGACCTGTGTTCTTCAAAGTGGCGTGAACACACCCTGGGGAGATGCACGCAACCCAAAAACAATCCACCAGAGTGCAGGAAAGATATGTATGTCTAATGATGGACATAGTGTATTAGTGCAGTATTAGGTATATATATGTCTAAATAAATAGACACGTATGTATCGGGTTCGCATGCTCAAAAATGATAGAGGTCCTCTTGAAAAATTTAGGCCACTGAGACAGCCAAGAAATCTCCACTTCTCCTGACCTGCCGGCTTTTCAGTCCTAGAGCACAGTGCCATCTAGGGGTGCCTGAGGTAATACAGTCATGCTATTCGAGTAATTTTTCTAAGAAAAATAGTCTTGTCACTCAGATGGCAAGGCAAACAAATAAGAATGTTCTAAATAAGAGACACACAATTTTAACTATATCATGGGAAGCTTTGAAAACAGTATTTCTATAGTTTCCTGCTGCTGCCCCGAGGCTTTTTCCTCTGTCCCCCTAAAGGTAGACGCTTTCCTAAAGCTGCCACGCTTTCTTCCCTGCCTTATGCATTCTTCTCTATCTCCCTGGCCTACGTTCCTTCCCCCCTTGAATCTGTTTCTGATCACACCAGCGAAAGGGCTGCACCCTCCTCTACGCTTCATACCTCTTTCCCTTAGAGCACTTGTCCTGGTGACTTCTGATGATTTGTTTCCTTGCCTGTCTCCCTAGTCTATTATCTTCTAAAGCAGCAATGTTCAGCAGAAAGATAATAGAAGACACAAATGTAAGTCACCCTTAATAACTGTAAATGTTCTAGTAACCACATTTTAAAAAGTAAAATGAAAATATAGATTATATTTAATGTATTCCAAATATTATCATTTCAATATGTAATCAATATAAAAAATTACTAATGAGATATTTTCCACATATTAAGTCTTCAAAATCCAGGGTCTGTTTTACATTTATAGCACATGTCGATTTGAACTAGCTACATTTCAAGGACATAGTAGCTACATGTGTCTAGTGGGCTGTATTGAGCAGTGATTTCTAACGGCAGGGTCTGGTATCTCCTTACACTTAGTAAATGTTCAATAAATGCTTCGAAGATAAATAACTTTAAGCTGATAATGCTGCTAGATGTTCTCTGGGAAAATCTGTCCTTTTTGTATCATGCATTGGGTCTCTATAAATAGACACCGCAAAAAATCTACAAACAAGCCTCTCTTACAGGAGAAAAGGAGTCTAGCAAATCTTATCAATCTCTCATTTTGTTCTAAAAACTCCTTTTAGAGGTAAGTTATGCACATGGATTTCAACGTGTTTAATAATCATAAAATTAGCAATTGTCAGACTCCTAACGATGCACCTAGGTTTCTCCTTATAATATGCCATATATTGTTAATCACTTTTTACAAGTCTTCTCACCCTGCCAGCACAGCACACCTTTTAAAGGCGAAGACTGCCCTGTTGTGTGCGTTGCTATACACTCAGGGCCTATTTATGGCTGGCACACGGTAAGCATTCTAAGAAGAAATTTGTTGATTTGGAAAATTTGAGAGCTTGGATCCATGTGTGTTCCACTTTTCTCTGGATTTGTGAGTTTCATCTATTTTTTCCATTCATCTCGAAAACAAGGAGCTCCTCACTCTGTGCTAAGTGTTGGAGGCAGCGAGGGTTAGGAACACTGCTTCTTCCTTCAGTCTGAGCACAACCAATGCAAAATGTAATCCCTTCTCAGGACTCACCTTCTCAGACCACTCCCACATCCCTACTCAGAGCGAGGACTGGGCCTTACCCGTGCCCATAGCCTTTCTGTCTGCCACTGTCTCCGGCAGCTCTTGCGAGCTTCCTACAGCCCAGGGAAGTGGGTAGGCCCTTCTTAGAGGTTCCAAGAAGTTAAATAATGCCCCCCGCCAAGGGTCAACATGTTAATAAATTGAACCCGTAGTAGAAGCCAAATATTCTGACACTTAAACCATGTTTCCACTATAATGGCTCCACCTCTGAAGTTTGAGAATGCATCTTCCAAGTCATCTAATCTGTAGCTTATTGTTGTCTTGTATTTAAAATGAACGTCTGCTTTTTCTTTTCTGTCATTTGTGTCTTACAGCATTAGTCCATGGGGATAAAAGTTACGGTGACCTCCCCCAGAACTCTGAGTATGAAACCAGTGATACCAATACAAAATAAATGAGATTGGCGATCTGCAAAAATCATCTAGACACAGTGTTCAGAGCCGTCATGTGTTGATGTGCAGGCTGGGCACTGAATAACTGTGCAAAGTGCCAGTCGGGTGCACGGCTTGCAAATCACAACCGGCGGCCTTGAGGGTGGTTACCTCCCAGGTCCACAGGGAAAACAACCCCAGAAATCAAATCTAGGTCCGGCAGAGTGTAAACAAAGGTTGAATATTATCAAGGGTACTGAGACATCTGAGGAAGAGTGTGTGGCTGACAGGTGGGCCTCAGGCCTAATCTGGCCTTCACACCCAGAGGGCAAATGCCTCCAGGGCAGGAACCAGGCCCAGGTTTGTTTAGGCCCAACTCTGTGCACAATAGGTCTAGTTCATGACCCAAAATAAACAATCATTTATTTCTTTCAAAGTGTACGTGTGTCTCTAAGGGCTTTGCAAAAGGCAAATTTTATGCAGGTTAATAATAATCACAGGGCTTCCCTGGTGGCGCAGTGGTTGAGAGTCCGCCTGCCGATGCAGGGGACACGGGTTCATGCCCCGGTCCGGGAAGATCCCACATGCCGCGGAGCGGCTGGGCCCGTGAGCCATGGCCGCTGAGCCTGCGTGTCCGGAGCCTGTGCTCCGCAGCGGGAGAGGCCGCAGCAGTGAGAGGCCCGCGTATCGCAAAATAATAATAATCATCATGATCATCATCACAAAGTAACTACAGGTCATTCTTTTCACTCATAAAGTCCTTGAAGAATACTAGAAAATGCTATTCAACACCAAGTTGGCACATAACTTGAGAACCATATCCACTTTTTAAAAGTGAATGGCTCCTACTGTACAGCACAGGGAACTATATTCAATATCCCGTGACAAGCCACAATGGAAAAGAATATGGAAAAGAATACATATATGTGTAACTGAATCACTTTGCTGTACAGAAGATATTAACATAACATTGTAAATCAACTATATTTCAATAAAATGTTTTAAAAATTTTTAAAAATGTTTTTAAGTGAATGGCTCTTAAGAAAGATGGTTTTGCCTAAACTTACAAATAATTTCAAGTAATCTGAAAAGGCTTCTGAAGACATTTCATTCTAGGAAGAGGAAACAATCAAAAACCACTATTTGTGATGCAGCTTTAAGTAAGCCTGTGACACAATTCAGTGGGTTAAGTCATATCTTCTCTATCATCCCTCCAGCTGTTTGCCTCTTCCTGGTACACCAGGCATTTGGGTGGAATTTTTCTTGAGCAGTCTGTCAGCCAGGCCCCTGAGAACACAGAAGAATTGTATCAAACCTTTCCACCCACAGCTCACACTTGGCTTCAAAAGAAGAAGTAGAAAAAGAAGAAGAAAAAACAGTGGAAAAGAGTAATTGCATTTTCAATGATGGACATTCAGCTGCAAGTTCTAGAGTCAAGGTGAATTATTTGCTGACATGCAGGCCTTAGCCAAGTTCACTTTCCAGTCACTGCAAAGCACAGGGAGAGGTGTGCAGGTGGGTTAAGCCCTCATTACTCTTCAGACTTCAGGTGTCATTTGCGAAATGATCAGACTCCACTGGACCCAAGCCCTGAGGCCAGGACACTGGCTTACTCCTTGATTTTTTTTTTACCTTTCCTTTGGTCATGACTTAGTCAGATCTGATTTTGAGACTACCTTTTCAATTCATGAAAACGAGCTAGATCATCTCAGGAATAAAAAAAAGTCTCCACAAACCATTCAACGGAAACATTTCACGTTTATGGAAGCACACAGCTTTCTGCTGGGCCTTCTGGAGCGTGCATGTGAGTTGTGGCCCCCGCCTTCAAGGGGCGTACAATTTAAATGGGAAGGCAACACACATACAAATGTGCACAAACAAGCGGTGCGTAACAGCAGTGGAAGGCAGTGCATACAGGGAGGCAGTGATGGGTAGATAAGAGGGCAGATTCTAAGCCACCGTTTGGATTCAGATCCTGGTTCTACCATCCTGTGACCTTGGGTAAGTTACTTCACCTGCCCATGTCTGTTTCCTCACCTGTTAAATGGAGGTGATAACTGGACTTACTCCACTCATTGTGTGATGAATAAATGAATTAAGAACAGCTTAGAACAGTGCTGGGTGCATAGTAGGGACTCAGCTCCATAGAAAGAAGCTATAATTTTATAATTAGGAGCCAAATACATGGGATAGGAAGGGCTTTCAAAGTTCAAACAAGGGGAAAATTGCTGTGGGTTGGTTGGTTGATTAGAAAAGGTTTTACAAGGAAAATATTGCATCTGAAGTAAAACTGGAAGGGAAAATGTGAGCCAGAGGAAGAGGGGGATTCAGAGGAGTGGATATAGGACATCCTAGTTAGAGGGATGCTCTTTCATTGGAAAATAGGGGAAGATGAGGTTGAAGGATGGCTGGCCCATTGTGGGAGGGCCAGGCACCAGGATGAGCATGGTGGATTTTATCCTTTGGACAATAGGAAGCTCCTGAAGTTTCCTGAACAAGAGAATGATGGATAAGAGTAATGTCTTTATGAAGGTTAATTCTGCAGCGCTTGGAAGTGAGGCTTGGAGGGGAAGCCATCCATGAGATAATTTAAGGGCAAAAGGGTAAGAAACAAAAAGAGTTAAGAGTCTGCACAGGGGACTTCCCTGGCGGTTCAGTGGTTAAGACTCAGCACTTCCACTGCAGGGGGGCTGGGTTTGATCCCTGGTCAGGGAACTAAGATCCTGCAAGCTGTGCAGCGCAGCCAAAAAAAAAGAGTCAGCACAGATGCTTTCATGCAAGAACTACCAACTGACGGAGGTTCCAGAACAGAGATGAGAGAAGGAGTTGGTTGACAGCATTAGTGACAAAAAGAACGATGATGCCAGTGACATAAACAGGTAAATCCAGAGAGTTGACCTTCTTTTTCTTTTTTTTTTTTTGAATTCAGAGGAGGAAACCAGAATTCCCTTCTAGACATAATGACTTGGAGGAAACAGAGCGCAAAGAAAGGCAGATGGAGACGTGAAATTATTACAGAAAAGAGAGCTGAGATCAAAAAATCGGTAGGGGAGCCTGAGATCATGGGAGCCAGAAGAATGGATGGATTCACAGAGCAGGATTCACAGATACTAAGAATTAATGGATAGTAAAGAAGAAGACACACTTGGAAGAAAGAGCACAGCTTCTTCAAGGAAGGAGTCTTGACCTTTTTTTTATCCGCAATGGCCATGATGGAGAAGTACTCAAAATGGTAAAGGATGACAATTGATACTGAAGCTTTGGTCTAAATCAATAAACAAGAGTGTGCAGGGCAAGACCCTGAGCTGGCAGTCAGGAGAGAAGGGGGTTCAGGAAAGTGGGGGGGGGGGGGTGCCAACCACGGGGACTCCCGGCCCTAAAACTCCACAGGATTCTGTTCACCTCAAGGCGTGGTGCTGTGGATAACTTCAGTCGTTCTTCTTTGCATTATTTTTATTTTCCAGTATTCCCTAATTAGAATGTTTAACTTTGTTAAAGTACGGGGGAAACTATTCTAGAAGCTTATAAGACATCTGTCTACAGGGATAGGCTTCATTTTAACAATTTTCAAGGAAAATGTAGATGCTTTGGACTACTTCTATAGGTATTTATAGATATAGGTATATTCTATTTAAGAGGAATTTACATATCACCTTTATGGAGGAAAATCAAATGCATGCCAATTATCTTTTATTTCTACTTTTAATATAGAAGATGCCTACAGCAACAAACTACTTTAAATTTTTTTCTATCTAACTATCTACATATATATGCCTAGGTCCTTGCCATAAATTCTAAAAATACTCAGACACCTCATTTATTTAGTCAGTGGATACTGAATGCATTGGGGAATGCATTGGTAAGGAAAAATAAAAAATATGTACCCTCTCTGTGGAGAAAAGGGAACCCTCCTACACTGTTGGTGGGAATGTAACTTGGTGCAGCCACTATGGAAAACAGTATGGAGGTTCCTCAAAAAACTAAAAATAGACTTGCCATAAAATCCTGCAATCCCACTCCTGTGCGTATATCCAGACAAAACTATAATTCGAAAAGATACATGCACTCCTACATTCATAGCAGCACTATTCACAGTAGCCAAGACATGGAAACAACCTAAATGCCCATCGACAGATGAATGGATAAATAAGATGTGGTACATATATACAAGGGAAGACTACTCCGCCATAAACAAGAATGAAATAATGCCATTTGCAGCAACAGGGATGGTCTTAGAGATGATCATACTAAGTGAAGTAAGTCAGAAAGAGAAAGACAAACACCATACGATATCACTTATATGTGGAATCTAAAATATGACACAAATGAACTTATTTACAAAACAGAAACAGACTCACAGACATAAAGAACAGACTTGTGGTTGCCAGGGGGTGGTAGAGGTAGGGGAGGGTTAGATTGGTAGTTTGGGGTTAGGAGATGCCAACAATTGTATAGAGAATGGATAAACAACAAGGTCCTACTGTATAGCACAGGGAATTATATTCAGTATCCTGTGATAAATCATAATGGAAAAGAATACGAAAAAGAATGACTATATTATGTATAACTGAGTCACTTTGCTGTACACCTGAAACTAACACAACATTGTAAATCAGCTATACTTCAATAAAATAATTTTTAATTACCCTTTTTACACAGAGTATGATGAATTTATTTTTCCCTTTGACGTCTTCCCCTTCCTTCCCCACTGCACCACACAAGTTGGTCATGTAAAACTGACGTCAACTTACAGCAGAGCATCACACATCACCACTGGTAAGAGTTCTTTGGTCATCCCTACCTGTTGGAAATTCTTACCAACTCTCTTCCCCACTCAGACCCTCACCTCTGCCACATGGCTGGGCTCCTCTCCCCTCTGCAAACACTTCCCCTCCTCCTGCCCTTCTCAGAGACCTGTTTTTTTTCCACCTTCCAGTGGAAATTTTTAAAGTCCTGTTTCTTCATGATGCTGTGCCATTTAGTTCTCCGGCTGCTTCCCGGACTTGTCTTCACTTGTAAACTCTCCATCTGTGGTTCTCAGTGGGAGCGTGTGTTGGCCTCACCTGGAGGGCTTGTTAAAACAGAGGGTGCAGGCCTCACCCACAGAGTTTCAGAGTCGGTAGGTCGGCGTGGTGCCTGGGAATTTGCATTTGTTAACAGGAGCCGCTGCTGCTGCTGGTGACAGGCCACACTCTGCAAACCACTACTCTGAAGGCTTCTGAACAAGTTCTCCTAACAACAGAATCACCTCTGAGCTCCTGGCTCCCGTATCAGCCCCACAAAGGGAGAACTGGACTTTTAAATAAGTTGTTCTCTCTCTTGGGACTGAGCAGGACCATCTCCCCTAGGAACATTTTCTGTATCATCCTTAAAACATTTGTTCTGCCCTCTGTTCAGAGCTGTAGGGAGGATTCTGACTCCATCATTGGACGTTAGACTGCTGGCAGCTCTCTGATGATGAAAATAATCAATATGTAATCAATAATAAGAATAGAAAAATATATATGTATAACTGAATCACTTTGCTGTACACCTGAAACTAACACAACATTGTAAAGCAAACATACTTCAATAAAACAATTTTTTTAAGAACAAAAAGGATATATCCAAAGCAATTGATAGCATATCTAAAGTATCCCATCAATGCATAATCATTTTTTAATGAATGAACTTAACCTTTATCAGCATATTTGAATCTTGAAAATACATTTACTGGGAAAAAACAAGTTGCAGTGAACAAGCACTATATGATGCCATTAGTATAAATTTTAAACCACAGATCCATACTATATACTAGTGCATATTCGTTTTTGATGTCTATCAATATCAACAAAATCTCCTTTTCCTAGTAGAACTCTCTGCACCTGCAAATATGTAAAACATGCTATGAAAAAGTGGAGGTTGCTTTTTCCTGTGTTTATTTCAATAAAAGTTAATGAACTCTGAAAAAAAAAAAGAATAGAAAAGAGTTTTATTTGAGTCAAACTGAGGACTGTAGCCCGGAAGCCCGCTTCCCAGATTACTCTGAGAAACTGCTCTCGAGAAGCAGGGTTTTCAGCACAGTTTTACATCTTGTCAGAACAAAGAACATTAAACAAGTCAGGGAAACATTTCTCCAAGGTTTCAAAAAAAAACAGACCAGCACGTGCACATACAGCATGTCCAGCATGGCCTTGGTACCTGGGAAGGGAGTCTTATCCAAGGAGGACCAGCATTGGCGTCCCAGGAAAAGGGGCATTTAATCATTATTTTTAACATGGACTTTCTTTACTTTTCTTTAATAATTAAGGCAGATGTACAATGTATGTTTGATAGGCCACAAACAGGCTATTTTAGTTGGCATCAAATTCAAGTTAACTCATGTATAAGCCAGAATGACTTCCCTATAATCTCAATATGTGAAAATTTCTTTTATCATCTCAAACCTCACCCTTCCCTCTTCCCCTTGTGCCAGCATCTGAGGAAGCGGGTAAGAAAGCCAGGGTGCTCCCTGCTTTGGTGCAGGGGGGAAGATTCAAACCACAGCATCCTCTCTGCACGTGAACTCTCACCCCAGCCCACCCCCCCCACCCCCGACCACAAAAGAAAAGGCCAGCTTCCTTCGCTCCTTCCCTTGCTAGCTCAAGCCATTCTGGACCTGCATGAGAGGCCTGTCTGCTCACCCTCAGAAATCCCCATTACGTAACTAACAAACCATTTCACACCCCTTTGGTGTGTTTATGATGTCATCAGCCTCAACACCTGAAGCAAACTCTGAGTGCGGGTCCCTCCTGCTTTTGTAGGATGACCATAAAAACTCCCCCAGGGCTTAGAGGCTTTTTCCTTTCCTCTTTACATCTAAAGAACCCACAAAAAAATCATTCTATGAAACCGCATAGGTAGAATTAAGCAAAAGTTAAGATGGAATTTGAGATACCTTCCTCTGCCTTCCCCACCAGCTACTGGAAACTGGGTACAGACATTTCAGGAAAAAAATTAGAGGAAACTCCTCTGGTAATTCACACCAGCCCAGTAGAAAAGTTCTAAAGATACTGACATGACCAGACTGCCTTATAGGACAGACCATGGCAACCAGCCCCATTCACAGACACGGAGCTTCCAGCCAGCTTAATGCCCCACTTAAGAATGAGCAGACCGAGATTCAGTTCCTGATCAGGGAAATAAGATTCCCCCAAGCCATGCAGCGTGGCCAAAAAAGAAGAAAAGAAGCACCCAAATAAGGATCACCAGATATTTGAGGATAGTGTCTCATATGAAAGACAGAGACCAGAGAAAATAACAGGAAAAAAAGTAACTTATAGGAGACAGATACAATGCAGGAAGAAAAAATTTCTTCACAAAATATCATTAATATCCTCAAAAAGATAAGAGAACATATTGCAACCACGAAGAATAGGACACTGTTTTTTTAAGTGAGCAAAAAAATACTTCAAAAAAAGGAGCTCCAAGAAATCAAAAATATAACAGCAGAAATAAAAAACTTAGAAGGAAGAAGAAATCTTCCAGAAAGTAAAACAAAAATATGGAAAATAGAAATTAAAAGATAGAGAATTAGAAAGTCCAGTCGCTCAAAGATCCAAATAATAGAAAAATCCAGAGACTTCCCTGGTGGTCCAGTGATTAAGAATCTGCCTTCCAATGCAGGGGATACAGATTCGATCCCTGGTCGGGGAACTAAGATCCCACATGCTGCGGGGCAACTAAGCTCACCCCCTGCAACTACTGAGCCCTTGCGCCACAGCTACAGAGAAGCCCATGCACAGCAGCAGAGGATCCCGCAGGCCACAACGAAGATCCCTCATGCCGCAACTAAGACCTGACGCAGCCAAAATTAAAATAAATAAATAAATAAATATTAGAAAAGAAAAAAGAAAATCCAGAAAGAGAGAAGAGAAAAAAAGAGAGTAAACAGTCAAGATAATTTTTTTCAATTCCCCATATTTGAAGAAAATTAATTTTCACCTTGAAAGGTACACAAAACTCTAATATAATAGATGAATATAGAACCTACATGAAGCAATAGCATTGTGAAATTTCAGATCAACAGGAAGGTAGGGAAGATCCTGAAAGCTTCAATTTTTTTTTTCTTCTTGCAAAAGATCAAGAATCAGAACGGCATTGGAAAACCCAACAGAAACTGTGGAAACTAGAAGTCAAAATTACAAGGGAAAATGATTTCCAACCTAGAATTATATACCCAAGCTATTGATTAAAAGTTACAGTGAAATAAAAAATATTTTCTGGTAAGTCTGAAAAACCTTTTCTCAAATATACTTTTCTCAGAAAACTACCAAAGATTATGTCACACTAAAACAAGGAAGTAAACCAAGAAACAGGAAGACAAAGAAAGCAAAAAACAGGTAATCCAACATAAGAGCAAAAAAAATCACCAGGAAGATGTGCAGGAAGCTCCCAAGTAGACGATTCTGAAGCAGGTCTTGAGAGAAACTAGGAGAGTTTAGAGCAAGTTAGGAAACACAATGGGGGATTTCTTCAAGAAGATGAATAGACAGGACTTAATGCAGCTGATAAAATCTGGACAACTGACAGAGTATGGGGTTGAATTGGTGACAAGCATATAAAATAATGAAGCAAACCATTATTAACTCCAAGGAAAATAAAGCATGTTACAAAAGAGAAAAAGTAACCATTGTACGTCACTTGCCTTATCTGTAAAATAGCATTTTTAATTTTTTAAATTTATTGTATTGAAGTATAGTTGATTTACAATGTTAATTTCTGCTGTACAGCAAAGTGATTCAGTTATACATATGTATACATTCTTTTTCATATTCTTTTCCATTATTGTTTATCACAAGATATTAAATAAAATTCCCTGTGCTATACAGTAGGACCTTGTTGTTTATCCATTCTATGTATAATAGTTTGCATCTGCTAATCCCAAGCTCCCAGTACATCCCTCCCCTACTCCCAACTAGCATTTTTATAGCAAAAATAATAGCATTGAATATTCCTCTAACCAAAATTCTTGTATATCTCTATTAGGAGGGAGGGGAGAAGGCAGAAAGTCGAAGGTATGGTAGGTCAAAAGAGAAAGTATTAAGCAAGACTATCAATCAATACATGATGACTAAAACTGCAAAACTTTAGTAACAATAAAGTTGTAGTAAAGAAGTAACAACAGAAATCTGCCATATAGGGATATGGAAATAAATCTCAATAAAAGAGCTCACTTGGTTGGAAGCGGTTGTTGCCAAGGAGTGGAAATTTGGGAGATGCCCAGTGGAATGCTGCGTTTTTTACTGGAAGCCCCGTATACTTGTCTGACTTCTTAAGCTCTGTGCATGTGCAGTTTTAAATAGTTTAAATGTAAACTACTCCTAAGTTTACCAAATAACTTACCCTATAAAAAATTCCTAAATTAATTTTCTTTTTTAATACATATACTCTTCCCACAAAGAATCTGAGGTGGCATATCAAAATTCATATGTAACTAAAAAGTCAATACGAATACAAAAGAAAATCGAGGGAAAGGAGAAAAAGGAATACAAGTTTCTTGAAGAATTACCAAATTCGTAGTAACTTTTTTATTGCTTTATTTACTCAACTGAAAGAAGTGAAAATAGAATGGCTACCAGCATTTTGTGTGGGGTTTCTTGTTTTATTTTGCTTTGTTTTGTGGGAAGGAGATGTCTGTCACTCTTTTTAGATGTGAAAAAGGTGTTCCCAACCCATGGTAAAGCTGAGAGCCACTCAGCTAGAAAATTGTTTCTGACTCACAATTTGGAGCTGAGCTACTTTTTAAAAGTGAATCTATGCCATTAATGTTCACATATCAGCTCTGCTTCTCCCCCAAGGACTAGCACACAAAATAGGGGCAGTTATTTTTCCTGTAGGCCTCGGGGTGTTTTTAAAATATTTATATGTAAGTGGAATGTCTGAGCCAATGCTTCTCATCCCAGGCAAATTTCTGCAAATGGGAATATCTGTGACTGCGTTCCTCTGCAAAATAACTGTGTTCCCATCTGGGCTGCTTTCTGTTTGTCTACATTGTAGATGCAAAAGCCTAGGAAACTGTCCAGGAGTTGCTTTCGTTTCTTAAAAATAATATTCAAATTACCATTAGGGACACGATTAGCTCTTAATCAATAGTCTTCCGTGTTTTGTATTTTCTAACATTTGCATTTTAATAACTTCTAGTTTAATAACTAGAAGCTTAATAAACTCTGCAAACCACCCAGGTCATGAGTTTAGATATAAGAAAGTTCTCGGGTTTTTTCAGTTCTAAGTTGTTATGTTTTATTTTCTAACACTTGTATTTTTCTTCACAAATAGCTATAATTTACCTAGAAGGAAATTCACCAAAATATTCAGAAAGTGTTCATTTTCTTTGTGTGGATCAGCATTTTCTAAAAGAAGAGAGGAAGGGAAGGGGGTGCCAAGAGAGGAGAAAACACCCCTGATAGAAATGAATCAACCGTGTGCATCAGTCCAGGCCTGACTTTCTGAAAAGTTTTTATAAAACTCATTAAGATAGTGGCGTTCTCTATTTCTCTATGCTACTCCTCTAAATGCCTGGCTTTTCAAGAGCTTGAAAAACCTAAGAGAAAGATCTTTGTTTCCCACAGATTCTGTATGGGGGACTTGGACACCATACAGATTAAATCTCTTAAAGATTTAGAGAGTAATGTCCAGAGCAGGTAAGCTACCTACTTCGGGACACACAGCCAGTCAGTAATAGATCACAGACCAAGCCACAGCCACCATCTCCCGAGCCAGTTCTGCCCTTGCAACCCCACTTCAGATGTCAGAGTGCAAGGTAAACTTTTTTTATATTATACTATCAAACTAAGAAAATTTTATTTTTCAAGCCTGAAAATAACTTGTGGTTTCTAAATTTGTGGGTCCAGAGAAATCGACTGCAATGGATAAATACACTGTGTATTTCAACTCACACACCACAGCACATGCATGTGTGTGCATACACACACACACACATACACCAACACCCAGTGAGGCCATCTGCCATCTACCAGAATGCTTCCAAGTGGCAAGATGGCAACATATTCCTGCATGGATAGCTTTACCTTGAAGGATTGCTATATCTGCATATCATTCCTAGAATGTGAGTAACCTTGAGCGTCTCCAGAGACGTGGCTGGAAACTTGATGCAAACTGCTGAAAGCAGAATCAAAGAAATCACCCTCTTCTTCTTGGCCACAACCAAATCCTCACTGTGCATGTAGCTTCTTCGATTTCTCGTGAAAACTTTCCAGGGATTTCTTTGGTCACTGCTTTTGACTCTAATAGTCAAGAGGTTGCCAAAGGACTGGCTCCTGCTTCGGATTTCAAGAAGAAAAATAAATGTTCTGCAGCCTCTAAAAAGGTGATAAAGCGGAGTGATAACATTCATCTAACAATATATTGTTCACTCTGTTGGTGAACAATATTCTAAGGCATAGAGAACATCTTTAATAGATTATTTTCACTCTTTGCCATATTTTATTCCTGCACTTTCTTCAGACATTCTAAAGATACCAGCACTTTAACCCTCCCAAATGGTCCTCCTTTCCGCGTCTTCACCTTGTCTTAAGAGAGATGCCTGGGCCCAGCCACATCTTTAGTACATTCAAGTTTAAAGGCTTAACACTTTTTTAATATAAATACAGGGGGGGGGAAAAGTAAAGTGCTTAAAAATAGAATCAATTATTTCATTAAGCCATTCAAAGAGACAGTGATTTGGAGGGATTTTGCTGACTCTGTAAAATTTTTAAACCTGGAGTTACCGAAATGAGAGACAACCTACTAAAAGAATCAGTAAACAGCCTTCAAAGCTGTTTAAAAGCTTAAAAGCTGTAGGCAATGCTGCCAACAATGAATAATTATAGCAAAAAATCTTGTTTAGGATACACAGAAAAAATTTTAAATCACTATAGAGGAAGCACCTTCATTTGCAAAAGTGATGTCCTATAAGAGACAATACAATGTCAACTGACTGTTAAGATCTAATAAGAAGATAATCTTCTGACTAAGTCCTCTGAGGCAAACTCCAGTATTGGGTCAAGCATTGGAAAGTTCAAAGCAAACTAAAAAAAAAATAGAAACATAATTTTTAAATGCACAATTGGAGCACACTGTGCATGAAGAGTATTTTGCTGAGGGATTATTTTTAACTCTTCTGCATACAGATACGTTCACCATTATTTCACTGACATTCATGAGATTTATTCAATTAATTCGAGTCATTAAATGATATTCTTCTTCCTCCCCACTCCCTTCCTGATCCTGAGAATAGAAAAGTCCATTAACAGGTCATGGCAGGAAAGTGCTTCTTGATGGTACCATGGCAACATGCCACCAAACACAAAGGGGACCAGTGCTGAGAGGATGGGGAGAATCGAGGCAACCCACACTAGACAGGGGGAAAGAATCACCCAAAATGGCAAGATTATCATCTCCATTCAGAGCACACTTTTTGGGGACTATAAGTAGAAGCATATTTCTTTAGTTAATATGTCATTTTATAGCTGCAAAGAGAAAGACCTAAAACTAATTTTTTAAAAACCTAGTATATTCTATTTCCAAGGACCTATTCTCACGGTCACAGGTGGAAGCTCTATCTCCTCAGCTTCTTGCACTGGACTGACTCTTCCTTCCATTTTTCATTAGCTAAGCTGAGCATGTCCAGAAAACCATCTTTCCCTGTAATGAGCCCCAGTGGGAACCTGGCAAAGGAGCTCCTAGGAGGTTTCAGGAGCCTCTTACCACATCCTGGGTGGCAAGACGGGACCAGGTGATCGACTTCCCCACTAATTTTATCCTACATGGAGGGCATTGGCACCAGTCCAGCTAGGCTGGGGCCGGAAGGGTTTAGGCTGCTTACCAAGAAGTGCCTATTAAAACAGAAATGCAGGTATCCATGCCCCTTCCTCTGAGAAGGGGAAGAAGGAAAAGGACTCACTGATATCACACACACACACGCACGCACACATCATCCTGCCATTTTTCAGAAGCCATCTTTTAGAAAGTTTCCTTAAGCGCACTGCTTTGCCCCTTGATTTTCTTTCCTTTAATTATGGCAGAAATCACGAGGAATAATAAACATTTCCCATCCTTTACAAGTTAAAAAATAGGCAGGAAAATTTGAATTATTAAACAAGTCTGACATGGGGAAATAGAAGCAGAAAATCATTTTTGTCCCCCAGCTTCTCCAGGCCCTTTGAAAATCCGGGCTGTCCCTCTGATTTTTATAGTCTCTTATAACTAAGGCAAACATCCTTGATCCAGAAGTGTGAAACCCAGGCCCCTGTCCGATGGGCGTGAGATGGGAACCTTCCTCGAGGGAGGCCATGCTCTGGGCAGGATGCCAGCCCCGCAGAACTGCCCCCTGTCGCAGTGAAGAAAGATCTGTGAGAAGAAGAGGATGGGGTCAGGAGGAAGGAAAGTATTCCCCTGACCGGCACTGATGTCTGGCTTCATGCCGTCTGGGCCGGGCCATGGGGAAAGCTGACTGTCCCCCTCCCTGGTGCTTGTGTATGTGTTTTGGGAACCCCCATCGTCAATGTGGACCTTCCCCTGTAGTTCTCTCCACCCCAACACAAGCGTCTCCATCCTCAAGCTCCTAGGAGCCCTTCCCATCCTTAGCTTCTCTCTGCTGAGCCATGTCAGCCCCTCCAGGTGGCCCATTGGGTCCCTTCAGGGGATGTCAGGCTGTGTCTCACACTTGCACCCCCATCTCAGCAGGAGAAAACTAATGATAAGCTCTGGGAAGTCCGGTCCATCCCTTCCCCGAAGCAGCTCTCCTTAACTCAGCTGTCCAGCTGGTTTCTGGACTGAGCTTTCTCAGGAGGGCCCCTCTTCCACCTACTTCGACTTTGAGACTAAGAGGCCCAGACCTAGATGTCTGGAGTGGGTCCCTTTGAAGACCCTCCTGCAGGCCTTGAGAAGGGGGCAGACACCTGGGTGGGGGCTACTGGGAGAGGGGAGAGCCCCAGCAAATTCCAACTCTTTCTAAGGATAACTGGGGCTCCCTGAGTCAGGGCTGTGTCTCCCCTCAGACTGGGGCTCCCTGAGGCAATTTTTTTGTGTTTGCATAGAATGAGACGATTTTATATAGTATTTTTTGAAATGCACATAAAATATAACTGTATATTGGATAAAAATCAAAGTGGCCATTGGCCCTTTTAAACCTTTTTCGTGGAGTAATAAGGAGCCTTTTGTTCTCCTGGCCAATCTCTCACTGGACGCTGAGCACCCACATTGACTTTGGATTTTTTCGGTTGGTGATGGAGAAACGGAGACTTCAGCAAATCAAGGAAACAGGAGGTCATGGACTATTTGCCATTTTGTACAACTACGTTTTAAATATTCCCTAAGAAAAAAGTAAAAGAATCCAACCTCTCCAGCCCTTTGATTAGCTAAAACCATTACTGACAAATTGTATCCTGAGTGGTTTAGTCCTAATTCACGATGTAGAAGACAGTGAAGGCTCTCCTGGGATTAAGAACCAGAAAGAGGAGAAAAAATATAAACGATGTGCTTCAGGTTCAGTAGACAATTTTGGGCATTTGGAGTCAGGATACAGTGTTGTTTAAGAAGTCAATAATTTCCTAATCTCTTGCCACAAGATACAATAAATAATATTTTTTAAAAAAATGAATCCCAGGAGAAAATTTGAAATTGAACAAATACCCAGACAATAACCAGATATTTAAGATTGCTGGTGTGGACACAACATCTGCAGAGCGGGCAGCACAGATGCTCATTCAGAGGTGGGGTGCTGCCAGCCCACCTGTCCAGTGAGCTGGCCGCTGATGTCTGCCCGTGGGTCCCCACCCCAACCCAGGAGCTGACCTCCACTGAAGGCCACATTAATTACTGGTCATGGGTGCAAAGGCCACCTTCCTGCTTCACTTGGGCTCCCAAGCTCCCATCAGACAGGCTGAAGTCTCTGCCCCAGTGGCCTTGCTGTTTGGCTTCCCCAGACGCCCAGTCCTGCTTTTCACACTCCCTTCAATGGTTGCCACAGAGAACATTTCCCAGCAAATCTCCTGCACGCAAATCTCCGTCTCAGAGCCAGTGACCTGGGGAATCACAACAACAGTAAAGCAAACCAGAAGTAAAGTGGTTTCTAGTTTGTCTTCACGCCGTCATCTAGTTTCCCTGTTTGCCATTCAAAGATGGTAAAGAAACGACTTCAGACAGTAAAAGTCAGAGTACCAGGCACCCACAGGAATAGAAACAGTGCCTACACGCTGTGCAACTCTCAAAAGATGGGCTGTGTCTAGAAAGTGAACGGGGGAGTTTATCTCAGCCGTAGCTCTGGAAAATCCTCAATTTCTTAGGCTGAAATACTGTCAGACTGAGAGGCAGGCAGAGGTTAACTCGATACAATGCATAAATGTAACGGGGAAGCCTGGCCCAACAGAGCGTCCAGTGGTGGGGAAAATGGGGGTCGCCACTGAAAATGCCCATTTCGGGTAGGCTTTTCCCTGGCATCTTTAATATGTGGGGAACACCCACCTGCGATTCTTATTCCATGATAACATCGTATCTCTCTTCCAAAAGTTCACTAGATACCATGAAACTACATTTCTGCTTCAGAAGTTTTCACAACAGGCCTGTCAAGTAGGCAAATGCCTTTCCTCTTCTTCTGGAACCAATCTCTTTACCTCCCCCATGTGTTCTGTTTCCAAGCCCAATCTCCTCTCATCACCACCCCTTCCTCACCACACCCACGTCACAAACACCCACTACACCTCACCTTCCCCTTCTTTCCTCCCCCGCTCCCTCCCACACAACTTCCTACCAGTTGAACCACAGATGCCAATCAAGTGTAAGAAGCTTCCAGGGGCTTCATCACCCTCCGCCATTTTTATTCAACTGGACTCCCCCCGCCCCCGCCCCTGCCCCCGCTGCAGTTGATTGGCCAGGAGCCTGACCTGGGGGACCAATCAAGAGGCCGTGCTGGAGTAGCTTGTATTTCTGTGTCTCTCTCTGACTTTCTGTCAGCACCAACCCCAATTTGGCTTTTGAGCTGAAGAGTTTTGCAAGCACTGGGGCTGGGACTGCCTTTGCAAGTGACCATTGGAGGAATCGAACAGGCCTGGTTCAGGCACAAGAGCTGCCACCGTGAGCAAGTCAGTTATCTATTTATGCCTCAGTGTCTTAGTCATTCAAATGTGGATAAGACCACCAAGCTCCGAGTGTTGTGGGAATTAAAACTGAATTGAACTAGTGTGTGTTCTGCAGCCTGGATAGTGCCTGAAACATAATGGCAGTCACTCAGTAAAGGAGAGCTATTATCTCTTCTTCTACTGATGATAAAGCCAGACGAGTCCCCTAGAGTGCGTGCTGGGCTTAGCGGCTTACTTCTAACAAAAGAGCAGGGAATGAGAAACATAGGGAAGAGAAACTGGGGAACTCTACAATGGAGAGCGCTGGCTCTGTCTAAGGTCCACGCAGAAAAACCCAGATGGCTTTTTATTTTGGTTTTGCTGGTGGCTTTGTCCTAGATCAGCCCCAGGTTGTTTCAACCCGATGACCAGTCTCCCCTGACCTGACCCAGGGCAGGGCTCTGGGAATCGAATCTGGGGCCGACATCATTTCCTGCAGGAGTACAGTGTGCAGGTCTGGAGTGGAAACGGATTTTGCAGTCTGCAGCATGAAGAGGAAAGATGGGACCACCTAGGGAAAACGCATACGTAAGGAACAGAAAGCTGAAGGCAGAATGCTGAGACCATCAGAAAACACCAAGGAGGGACCAAGGGACCCCTCCAAGGGACCAAGGAGGATGGTGAGAGATGTGAGGAAAAGCAGAGAAAAGAGAGTCAGGGGAGGCAAAGGCATGGGCTTCAAGCTACAGAATTGGACCCATTACTGGGTTATGAAATCAATTACTTGGTTGTGACCAGCACTGAAGAAGAAGGAAACTGGAATTATTAGAGTTCTTGCATATAGTCAAGGATAAGGACTGTGTTGGGAAAGGTTAGTTTCAGCTGAGTAACCCATGCTGGGTTACTATGTAGAAGTTTCCTTCATAAGTTGATTTGCAATAAAAATAATTGGAAAAAGCATGGATGGGAGTTCCGAGGAGGCGGGGGCTGTCCACAGAGCCAAAGCCAGCAGAGCCGACGGGTCTAGAAACACAAGCGATGAATCAAAATGTCCACCGGCGTGGGAGCTAATGCTACGGTGGTCATTATTTTGCAAATATAAGTGTATCACGTCAACACATGCCACACCTTAAACTTACACAATATGTCAGTTATATCTCAATAAAGCTGGGGAAAATGTCCATTGAATATGGCAACACGGAGGTCTGGTGAGCTGATCAGAGCACTTTCCACAGCGTGTTGGAGGAAGTGCCCACGGAACTGGGTGGAAAGGGTGGGGGGGTTAGAAGGAGGGAGAGCAAGACTAGACCTCTTTTTCAAGAAACTTGGCAGAGAAAAGAGGAAACAGGTAGTTATGGAGGGGACTTAAGATCAAGGTTTATTGCTTACTTAGGATACGATTTAAATAAGTTTATAGAAGCAGCTGAAGTTAAGGGGCAAAGTGGGTCATTGATGGAGCAAAGTGAGGAGAGAGGCTAAGGAGAGCAGATTGTGACCAGGGAGTGGGGTCTGGGGAAAGGAGAGCCCGGCATGGATGCCCAGTGGGCGCCCCTAGTGGGGAATGGGAAAGCCTGCCTTTTCCCCCATAAAATAAGGCAGGCATTCAGGTATCTAAATATGCTGCCTTTCCAATTTTTTAAATATTGTAACTCTTCCTGCAGGATGCTAAATAATTTCAATTATGGAGACAACAAGTCACGGAAAACGATATTGTTCAGCCAGGCCTAGGATGGTCATGGGGCCCAGGAAGGGCACCAAGGGTTTGTCCTAGCCCCTGAGCATTCTGAGAAGGGGTGGCCCTGGGACTCATGTCCCAGAGCATCCCACGTTGGCAGAGCAAGTGGCAGGAAGGCTGCACTGTCAGAGGCGGGGACCAAGGTGCAGGCTCTCTGAGTTCAGCCCCTGCAGGAAACCAGTGTGTCCAGATGGGCCTCTGGCTGTGATAAGCAAACAGGACACTTAGCGCCCTCTGGTGGCAAACGTACCATATGGGACCTACGACTAGAAGCAGAAACTCCTGTAAACTTTATCTGTAAAGGGCCAAATAATATTTTAAAAGGCTTTGAGGGCCAATCTCTGTACATAAACAAATACACACACAGCTGTGTGACAAAATTTTATTTATAAAAACAGGCAGTGAGCCATAGTTTAAGGACCCCCCACACTTAAATGTTTTGATAGGAATATTGTCCAAGAAAAGTTTGTTATTGTTCCCAAAGCAAATCATGGCTCAGAGAAACACATCACTCAGTGACCACTACATTAAACAAGTCTTAAAAACGCACAACTTATTTGGAAATTATATGATAAATGATTAGCGCCACCAGTCAGATCTCTATGAAAGTATTGGCTTGGCCAGAAAGTTCATTTGGGTTTTTCCACCAATAGTTTTAATGATATATATAATTTTGTTTTAGATAATAACAAAGCATATAATTTAACATTTATGTATTGATTTTTTTTTTTTCCATACCAGATACTCATTTTGAAGATCATCTTTGCAATAACAAGGAGGAGGATAATGGATTGGGGGAGAAAAATGAAACCTTGGGACAGTTGACTTAAAACAACGTGACTCTAGTTTCTTAAGACACTAAAATGAGCGCATGAAGAACACAGGTGAGGTTTAGGACCCTGAAATGTTTAGAGACATCGCGGTTGGGAGATTTCCTCCAACAGCCCAGGTGTAAGAGAGGTTATGGGTTTGGAGATTTGGGGCTGCAGTGTGAGGCACAGACACACAAATAAATAGGACACAGTTCCTGCCATCGGGCAAGTCAGGAAGTGTTGGTCCCATCTGGCCATGAGCATTCCCAGGCTTCCTCTGGGGAGCTGCTCCACAGGGAAGCAGAGTGTCTAATTCTGGTGGCACCTCCTCGACTCCCATTAGCTTGGTTATGTTCACAGAAGCCTCAAGCCCAGCCCTTGGCTAAAGAGACCAGATGCCCTTCTGCCCACCTGTGGGACCACTGCACGCACACTTCAGGTCAGCCAAGGAGCAGGCAATTCCTGAAAGCCTACTCTGTGCCAGCTTTGTCCCCTAATTCTCTAAAAATATCTTCCACTAGGTATCATTCCCATCTTAAAACTGAGTCAACTAAGACTTGGGGAAATTAAGAAAAACCTCTCAAGGTCTCAAAATTAAGTAAGTGCTATAGCCTTTTTTTTTTTTTTTTTTTTTTTTTTTTTTGCGGTACGCGGGCCTCTCACTGTTGTGGCCCCTCCCGCCGCGGAGCACAGGCTCCGGACGCGCAGGCTCAGCGGCCATGGCTCACGGGCCCAGCCGCTCCGGGGCATGTGGGATCTTCCCGGGCCGGGGCACGAACCCGCGTCCCCTGCATCGGCAGGTGGACTCTCAACCACTGCGCCACCAGGGAAGCCCCAGTGCTGTAGCTTTTAAACCCAGCTCTGCTCAAATCTAAGGCTTCTGCTCCTCCCCATACACAGAGCAGTGATTCTCTTAGTGTGGGCGCTGGGCCAGCCATTACGCTGGGAACTTGTCAGAAATGCAGATTTTCGGGCCCCAACCTAGCCCTCCCGAATCAGACTCTGGGGGTGGGACCCAGCAATCCAATTTAACACGGCCACCAAGTGGCTCTGGTGCACGTTGCCTCCAAGAAAGACAGAATGTTGTAGTGGTCCCAGCAGGAATGGGCTCGCCCCCGAGCACCGAGGGGGGAGACAGGGCAGCAGGCACTGATTTTTCTGGCCGCCCCATGCCAGCTCCTTAAACAGTGATGCGATCCTATCACCAACAGCTGTGATTAGAGGGAAAGAACCAGGCCAGAGCTTCAGCGTATTTTGTTGACATGTTTCTTCTAACAACCTATGTGCTACAGGGAATTGTACACCAAGATGCGGTAAAGGAGGTTGGGTAGCCAGCTTAGAGTCAATCACCACAGGTGACAAACGCTGGGTTTCCAAAGGTCTGCTTCCATCCAGGCCCTGGGCACACCACCTTCATCCGATGGCAACATCAACACGGGGTGACGGCTGGGGAGGGACGAAGACGCGGAAACAGGCAGCCGCTGATGGGAGGCGCTCACCACCAAGCAGGGACCCCATCCAACCGGTGATTTTTCAGGTGTCCAGGTGAGAATACAACCCCGATGAGGGTTCCCTCCCATCCTGCAGGGTTAGGGCTAGGCTTAGGGTAAATGCCTATCCAGCTGTGTCCGCCCTCATGGGAGAAAGTGGCAGGGCCAGAACCTAACAACCCCGCAGTCAGCTAAGGGGGATGCTCCCTGACCCTCAGACGTTCCAGAATGACGACAGCCGAGAGCAACCCCCACCTGACAGACCCAGCCCAGAGCCCATTCCTGAAACTCCCCAAACCAACCCCGAAACTCGCCCCACCCAGAGTGCCTCTGGGCCAATGGGCAGGACAACAATTCAGGAAGAATATTCTATGCCCAGACAAGTGAGTGTGTTGTTTCGTTTTTCCAAGCAGTGCTCATCAAGGTTTAAACAAACAAGCCCTCACACCTACGGCAGGGAAGGATGGGAGGCCGCAGCCAGGTGTGTTAACACAGGATGCTGGGGTCCAGACAGGAGCAAACCTGTCTGCAAACAGCCAGACCTTAGCTCTAGAAAGCCCCTCTAGAGAAGCTTCTGTGGATTCTATTTACATGGTATCAGGTGTCCATCAGGCCCCGATGCTCCCGGTTTCCTGCCACGTGAAGACTGCCCAAGGCTGTCTCTTCCTACAACCAGGGTGATCGAGCCAGTTTCCAACAAAATTAAATGCTGCTCAGTCACACAAGTTTTCTATTCTTCTGCTTTGCTGCGTCTATGATTAAACGAAAATTCCTAAAGGGGAGTAATCACTATTTGTCAAATCTTTCACAACACTTTTTTAAAGGGAGGATCTGAAATAATAAATCACGAGTCACCTTTCCTATTTCCCCTCAAACTGCATCGAGATCAAGCTGCAGCACTCTAGATCTCCAAGTCTTCCTTATCTATCTTTTCTCCAAGGGGAGGCTGTGAAAGGCAGTGAGGATGAAGATCGTTCCTGATTAACTAGCTCACGCCAGGGCTAACTGCCAAGTTTTGAAACATGTTAGAGCTCTCTCAAGAGCCAGTTCCCCAACTGTCACTTCAGTCAATATTAAAAATATATATATCAATTTTTTTCTGGCCACCCACTAACCAAATACTTTTTCTCCCAAGTTTCTCAAGGATTGCACACAGTCTGAGATGGTAGGACAGAGATCCCATGAACGTTTTCAGAGCCCTTGCCATAGGACATGATGTGGGGTGGGCAGGGGGAGGGGTGGAGGGGAGTGAGGGCCATAGCATTTGCTACCCAAACTGGGCACAGAGGAAGATCCAGGTCTGCAGAGATGGTGCTAAATTTCACTGAGTTCTATGCCAGTCTTTGTCCATAACCCAGGCCTAAATGATCCCCAAAAATTAAAACAGAGCCATCGCGTCTACAATAAATACAACTCTGAATATAGTTGCAGCTTCCCAGTGTTTTAGCTGAGGGAGGGATGGGGGGCAAAGGAAAATAAGGGAGTCATGGAGATCAGAATCTAGTCAACGGAGATGTGAATCAAATTCCAACTTTGTCATTTACTGTTGGATCTTGGAAAAGTCGTGAAAACTATCTGAATCTTGCGGGGAGAGATCAAGATGATGGAATAGAAGGACATGGAACTCCCCTCCTCCCACAAATACATCAAAACTAGCTGAATCCTAATTCTCTCCTTTGCAAAATGGAAATGCCACAACCTACCTCATGGGCTGTTCTGGAAAACTGAGACTGTGTTCAGTCGGCCTGGGGTGTGGCACATAGTAAGTGCTCAGTAAACAGCAGCCATCATAACTGCCATTTCACCAACACCAAGGGGCAGCTCATCATTTGCTTAGAAATTAAACTCTTGATGCCTTGCAAGGCCCTTGGAGGATCAACCCAATTAGATTCTCACCCAATCAGAGCTCAGGGGTCTGTCACAGGGAGGGACTGCCCACTCACACAGTGTACACTGTCCATCTGCCAGTTGTGAGACACAAAAGCTCGTCTCAAACCTTCTCCACAGCCTACTGAATGAAGGTAACCAGATCAGGTTCTTCTGGTCGGTCTCCCCTTCCCGCCAGCTGTCACCTTTTCAAAAAGAAAACAGTCCAGCAAGATGGGAGTGGACCGCACATGCACCAGCTCAGGCTGCATTGATTTCTTTTATGCAGTAGGTTTTTTTTCCCACTGATGCTCCATGTCTTAAGTCTACTTGCCCGTCCTGGTATAGAAAAGCCTCAGAGGGTCTCCCTTGGAGAGAGAAGAGACAGAACACAGCAAGAGGGGGAAAAGGAGGGAGTTATAAAAATCAAAGGTGAAATAGAGTTAAGATACTAAATGGGCACAACAGACCAAAGCCCAGAACACTGAGGACTTGGCAGAGAGGGGATGTGGCCTGGAAACCCAGAGACCCTTTTCTCAATTAGGCGTTTAATGGTTTCTTGGTAGAAACTATATTTCCCTTAAGGACAGCTAGCTTAGTAAAGTCCAGTTACAATGAAGGGGTTACCAGGGGACCATTGCTAACCTTACCATTAAGTGAGCTGACCAGACAAAACTTCCCTCGCCCATTACATAACTCATGGGTCTCTAGAGAATATCGTAGAAGAGAGAGTTTTCAGATGAAGTTTTCTTCACCAGAGAACTAGCATGTGTCCTCATTTCTGGGGAACAAGACACTGGTGATCACACACTGCTGAGTCCGTGGTAGGAAGTGCAGAGCCGCTAATAACACCATTGTAATGACAACAACAGCAAAGACCTGTAATAGTTGCAGCCACACACTCCCTGAGAGCTTGTGTCCTATGCAACCCATTTCATCCTCACTCCGAGCCTGTAAGAGGTATCACTGCCCCATTTTAGAGATGAAGGACCGGGGAGGTTAAGTCGCTTATCCAAAGTCACATGGCAGGGCTGGGATTCAAACCCACGTCCATATGATTGCAACGGCTGTGCTGTGCTGACTCTCAAAATTTTAAACTCCAAAGGCTACTTTAAAAGGTACGCTTGCTCTCTGCTCCCCCCGAGTTTTTTAATTATTTCATTGTACAGTCTTCTCCTTATGGATGTATTTTGAAACATAATTTGGTTCCTTTAAAACGGCTTAGCATTTGCAGCAACATGGATGGACCTGGACATTATCATACTAAGTGAAGTAAGACAGAGAAAGACAAATACCATATGATATCGCTTGTATGTGGAATCCAAAATAAATAAAAAATAAAGAACTTATTTACAAGGCAGAAATACACTCACAGACATAGAAAACAAACTTACGGTTACCAAAGGGGAAGGGGGGGAGGGATAAATTGGGAGGTTGGGATTGATACTACTGTATATAAAATAGATAAACAACAAGCACCTACCATATAGCACAGGGAACTTTACTCAATTATCTTGTAAAATGACTCAGCATTGGTCTCGTGTTGGTAACTGCTGACACTGGGGGACAGGTATATGGGGGTCCACTACATAATTCTACTTTTGTATGTTTTTGATGACCCATATTTTAAAGTTTTTTTAATTGGCTCTTTGGAAAGTTGGGTGAAGTCAACACTAAAGGCGGATGTGAGCTTTTAACTCTCACCCAGCTGCAAGGTCCCTGCTTGCCTCCCATTAACAAGCAGCGCCAAGGCTGTCCCTGGTCAGACTGCGTGTGTTTGTGCAGCCTCGCCGCCCGCCAGCCAGCATGCCCGTAGCAGGGGTGTCAGTCATCTTATACGATTAGAACTGGTTGCTCCGAGTAACTTTCCGACAAAGAAGGAATTTTCCCAGCCTCCACCCCATCCATTATGCGTGCCTTCTTGGGTGTGGTCCATTTCACAAGAGATGGCAGGATGGCTGTCAAAGGCTGGTGCAAACGACTTACCTGTGCTTCTTTACCCCAGGAAGTTTTTAGGTAGAAAGATGGGGTTGGTCAGGACCATTGCTCCAAACTTTCCAGAAAAAAACAGAAGATCCAGGCAAACTGTTGTATCAATAGTTTTCTCACCTGCCCCTCTTTTCATCATCAATGATTTCATGATTTTATCTCCTCTACATTTTGAAGGTTTTATCCACTTAGGTGTAATTTCCTTGCTAAAGAAGAGGAACTAGGGGCTACGAACAAGTGGATGAACAGGTCATACTCGTCTTCCCTGCTTTTACCTGTCACTCCCCCCAAGACAAACAGTCAGGCCTTACAGCTACTCCTCCCTTTCCTAAAGGAAGGGCCAGAGAGGGGGTGGAGGCTGACCGGGCTGTGGAGAAGGATTCCTCAGGAAAAGGTCAGAAACTTCTGGCACTGGCCTCACAAGGCAATCCTTTCACGTTTAAATTTTCCTTATAATGACAAGAAACTTTGCTCCCTCATCTGCGGGCACCCCTTTCCTTTTCTCCATTTTAAGATTCTGGCATACTCGGTTTTATTTTATAAATATGATGCTTATGCCTGTTGCCTGACACACCTGATGTCTTTAACACTTTGATGGCCCTTGAAATTGCTTTGTAGAATCACTCTGTTTTTTACCAATAAAGGAAGAATTTTTTTAAATGAAAAAAGAAAACATGATGCTTAGGCTCATGGGCTGACAGAGAAGCAGATTGGCTTTATTTAAGGAGAAATCTTGACCCTGAAGAACAGAGAGAACTTCCATGGTGGTTTTTGTTTGTTTTCATATAAAGCCTACCCTTTACTATTCAGTTCACCATGGCTTTGGTGGAACAGAGGTGGACAGAACAGTGTGTGTGTTTAAATTTTTCTAGGAATTTCTATGTACCTAATTATTTGTTTCCTTTTCCTTGGAAAAGGCCGGCATGTTCTTGGGTTGGGTCTGACTGGTGGGTGCTGTTTCCATCATGACGCCTACACCTGTCCCAGCATCCGGAGGGTAAGAGCATCGTAGTGTCACCCAGAGTAAACGACTAAGGTGAAGGTGACTTTTCCAGCTCAAGGAAGGGGGAGGAAACTAATCCCAGGACTGAAAACAAAAAGCAAAACAAAGCAAAAAACCCCAAGTGAATGTGAAGTAGAAGAGACAGGCCAAAGGAAACAAGTAATTAGGTATGTAGAATTTTCTAGAAAAATTCAAACACACACCACTATTCTGTCCACCTCTATTCCACCAAAGCCATGGTGAACTGAGTAGTAAAGGGTGGGCTTTATATGAAGACAAACGAACAAAATACCAGGGAAGTTGTATCCGTTCTTCAGGGTCAAGAAAACTCTCCTTATATAAAAAGCCGATCTGCTGCTCTTATCATCCCATGAGTCTGTGGCATCATCTTTTGCAAAACAAAACCGAGTATGCCGGAATCATAAAACGGAGAAAAGGAAAGGGGTGCCCACAGATGAGGGAACGAGAGATAAAACTGAGCAGCCAAAAACCACTTATGTGCCGTGTGCTTTCAAGTCAGCAGTCTTAGAAACGTACACGCACATACAAACCACCGAAAAAGCAAAGTGAAACTCCTGGTAGTAAAAGAAGGTATCGCAGTTGGTTGGTTGAAAGCAGGTTTCTAAGGAGTCTGATTGGCCAGACAGCCCCAACCCAAGGTGAGGCGCCAGACTTGAAGGCGATGCTGGGCTCCGCCTGGGGTGGGAGGAAGGGGTACTCAGACCCACAGGAGGTTAGCATAAAACCACCGGCGGCTCAGGTATTTGAGGAAAGGGAGGGCATTCTTAAAGACCTCGGCTGCCTTCTATCATTTGAACATATGAGGAGAAATCAACTTTAAAAAGCTGTAACAGCTCATGTCCAGGGTGACTTTATTTCATGGAAAGAATAAAAAGACAACACCAACAGCATGATTTTCCTAAACACCACACAGGGACAGGCTGTGTCCTCTTTTCATTCCTCTTTTATCACATCATACAAAATTTTAAAAAAAGAAACCAACAGAAACACACCAAAACATACCCCCAGACCCCTTAAATTAGCAGACTTAAAATTAAAACTTGAAGCAATATTTTGTTATACTTTGATCCAAACTCTATGTACAAATTAAATTGCACTTATAAAGACAGCAACATTTCTAATGGGGTTGTAGTTTATTCTGCTTTATTGTGGTTTTATATCTCGATATAAAACTTTTAAAGCTTTCTTCAGTAAAAACCATACTTTCTTTAATAGTACATAATGCATTTCCCCACTGAATTTCTGAGCCGGTTTTTTCTTTTTGTGCTTTTCTGCTGTTTTATTTTACAAATGGCACATACCTTCTGAGTAGGTACAAGCAGACACAACACTCATCCTAAGAGACTCATTCATGAAAAAGTCAGACTGTAAAAGAAATGAAATATTAGCAGTCTAGTCCTTTGGTTCATCTTAAAAAAAAAAATCAACTGGTATAATTTACGAATTGGTGGTAACTCTTCTTTTTGGTTAAAAACAAATCCACCTGGTAGATTACTGATTAAAATCCAACATTGCTTTCAAAGTACCACCTTTCCAGCCTCCTCTCTGCTCAAAGATGCCATTGTGACAACTGGTTTGACAGGACACAGGCTACAGTAAGGCACAAGTGGATGGTACAAATAAAAACAAATACTTTAGGACTGGTGGTTGCTTTTTTTTCCTGCACGTACCGTTTCCAAGATAAAATCACAAAAAGAAATACATATTTTTTGTTATGAAATACCTATACAAAATGTTTAAATGTACACCATCTGAGCTGCCAAAAAGGGTTTAAAAAAGTATCAATTTCTCCCCCATACATAAAACTCTCTCTCATCAGTAGGTCCAAGAGAACTTGGGTTCACAATGTCCCAGCACTTTATGGGAGGGAGGAGGGTCAAAATTCCCCTTCCTGCTCTCCCTGACCCCAACACAAGACAAAAACAAAGGTCAGATGTTGTCAGTAGTGTATTCTACTTATTACAAACAACTGAAATTTAGGAAAAAAAAAAAAAAAAAAATCAGGCCGGAGACCACGGGTGGGTGCAGTGACTGGCTGCCGGATCAGAGTAAGGCACTTCCCGGGGGCGCAGCATCCCGACGCGTGGGTGGGGACCGGTGCGGGGTCCGGTGGAGGCCAGGGCCTCTGGGGGCTCCACGCGGGGACAGGCTGGCTCCGCAGCAGGACGACTCGGGAGGTATGACGTGGACGCGCCATCTACACCGACGTGGTCACGCGGTCAATGGTGTGGTTGACCTCGTTTTTGTTGGAATCCAGTCCTTTAGCAGCATTCCTGTCGTTCCGTAAATTTTCCACCGTCTTTTTCATGTTCTTGAGCTCCCCTGGGTGGGGCGTGGCTCGTCTCAGGAGTGTTCTCTGAAAAGCAAGGAGCGGGGTGAGTGTTTGGGTTTTACTCCATCACTCCTTCAAATGCGAAGCTTCCTGGGTAGCTTTCCAACACAGGTCTCCCCTTCCTAGCGGTTAAGAGGCTGAGTGGGCGAAAAGCTTGCTTTGGAGGTACGTGCATTTATCAACTACTCCCTCGCGGTTAAGGGAAGACGAAAGTGCTGAGTATAACTTACCTAGTCAAGATGGAAGGGCTCCTTTCAGAATAAAAGAATACTTCGCAAAATACGAGATGAGTGTTACGATAAGAACAAAGTTCCACGTGCAGTAAGAAAAAAATAAAAGATTTGTGAGATAGAATTGTGGGGGGAGGGGAGGAAGAAGAGAAAGGAGTCAAAAAAATTCTACAATTAAAATCCCTAGAATGTTCTACTATTATCTGAAGCGGTTCTGGCTTCCTTCAACCCATGAGGCACGGGAGGTGAAGGAAAAGGGAAGTGAGGAAGGACTTCTTTTGTAATTTTGCTGCTGTGTTTTATTTATGACCTACTGAAGAAAGTTCACATTTTTCTAATAAAGACCACAGGGTGGGAAGTGAAGTGACAGGGTATGGGCAATGTTTTTAAAATTATATTATTTAACATGTTCTGTGCTCTTCTGCTCCTAAAACAGTATTTACATCTTATAAATGGCCAGTCCGGGAGTTTCGATAGGTAGGAGGAGCTACGATAGGTTAACAAAGGAGGAGCGGTACTAAGGCAACGCGTAACTGGTGAAATAATCATGCTCTAAGAAGTCATGAGATAAAGTCATTTACATTGGAGTCATTTTGTCATGCCTAATTCCTACTTTGCCCTCTGCCACTGTAAGTGAATGAAAGCCCACTTGGGGACAGCTGGAATAACAAAGACTCCAGGCAGTAATTTAAAAACTGCCCTTTGTCTTGGGGGCTGCAAGTACTCCCTCTGAGTTCTGCTTATGAAAATCTCAATTAGTGCAAGGAGTTTAAGAAGCCAAAGCCAAACTGCAGGAAGACTCCGAGAGTTGTCCCTGACTCAGCTGGATGGCTGAGACATATGGAGGATGGAGGCAAGTAGGGCTGAGTGGTCCTTTCAAACCTATTCCTGATTTCTGAATGAAAACCCATAAGGGAGTCCTACTTAACATCACAAGCTCTCTGCATGAAGGTGAAGGCTCCCGGTTATGTGAAGATAAGCAAGAAGTCCAGGAGGACAGCAGGCAAGCTAAGCCACGTGGTGAAACATGGGTGAATCCCCATGGTACGGCTACAAATGGGGGTGGAGGGCAGGGAGAGACTCAGTTCACTGGGAACAACAGAGAAGAAAAAATTCCCAACCAATTTTAAGAAAGCAGTGGGGGCAGGAGGGTAAGTATCACAAATAAAGAAAAAGAAGCACCCACAAACTATTCAAACAAACAAACAAAGTCTCATTGGTGAATCAGAACCTTAGAAACTCCCAGTTTTGCCTTCTAAAAACAATTCTTAGATGTTGAAGGCAGAACAGAGAAAAGACTATTTGAAAATAAGAGAGATCTTTATCAGGTGTCCCTTTCAATCTCGGAAGGCTTTTAAACTTTGAACGTCTGTGGAAGCCAAGAAGCTCGAATCCCATACCGTTTCATTATCGTCCTCGTCCTTTTCATCTTCCAGAAATCGGATTGCGCTGACTCTGTTCACTGCACGCTCATTCCAGGCCTCATCGGACACATCGTTCACCAAGCTCTCCAGGGCACCACAGCGAGGCAGGTTCTCTGTTGGACAAAGACCACGTCAGCAGGGTTCCCATGACTGGCGAGGTTGCCCTTTCTTTTCAAGGATGCGTAGTTCTATTTAAGATCATAAGATATCTGCTAAATCAATATTTACTATTTCATTCCAGAATGTCATCATGACTCATAGAGTTCTTTTGCATTTTCTTTTTTACACACTCACTTCAGAAACTTCCTCTTGACCATGATTTGGCCACACATGTTGGATCTAGTACTTTGCCTGGCAGCACAACCTACCGCAATTGTTCTCTTGGGGTCTTAAGTGCTCCTCTGACGAGGCTGGGATAGGCAAGGTGGCTCCATTCGCCCAGACCCTTCTCCCTTTATTCTATCGAAACCAGCTCCCAGAAAAGGATTTATGACAGGCATGTGATATGAGTGTGAATGCTTTTTTTTTTTTAAAGTAATCACGTTTTTTATTTTAGAAGATGTTGGGGGTAGGAGTTTATTAATTAATTAATTTATTTTTGCTGTGTTGGGTCTTCATTTCTGTGCGAGGGCTTTCTCTAGTTGCGACAAGTGGGGGCCACTCTTCATCGCGGTGCGTGGGCCTCTCACTGTCGCGGCCTCTCTTGTTGCGGTGCACAGGCTCCAGACGCGCAGGCTCAGTAACTGTGGCTCACGGGCCTAGTTGCTCCGTGGCATGTGGGATTCTCCCAGACCAGGGCTCCAACCGGTATCCCCTGCATTAGCAGGCAGATTCTCAACCACTGCGCTCCCAGGGAAGCCCTGAATGCTTTTTAAACCACACATAATTTACAAAACAAAGGTACAGTCACTCAAAACAACTCCCTGTTTTAAAAAGAGTTTGCTGGAGATGTTCAATACTAATCCTCCAAACTGTCTGTTTGGATTTTAAGGGACTCCTACCTCTTTTAGGAGTATGTATTTGCATTTTCAGCCTTAGCTAGAACTCAAAACCAGAAGGCTGTTTAAAGAATATCAAATGTGATACACGGGTATGAGCAGCACGTTTTTTCTGCAGAGATACAGGGGAAGCTTCCCAGAAAAGACCCACAATGACCTCACACCTAGGCTGGCTCTGCAGGCAGATAAGACACAACGCAGTCCCGTGTGCGAGTGAGAGGCCTTAAGGACAGGCATTAGCTGCTGCTAATTCTCGGGGCCAAGTGAACCTGGTCCTTCCATTTACCTTGGCAGGCAGGTTCAGAAGGCAGCTGAGGAAGTAAGACACAGGTGAGAATCTTCTCCCCGGTGGTGTGGTCAGTGTCCGTCTGGAACGTGAGCAGGGGCTGGGACTGGTTGTCTGATAACCACAGAGCCTTCAACTTTAAAGCAGTCAGGGATAAAGGCAGGTGCGACAGCCTCGATGAAAACAAAAGGAGACATGGGGAGCTTACAATCTGTGATTAAATCAAGTCTTGTCCAAAACAAAACAGGAAAAAAAAAAAACTGCTTCCTGGGATTGGGTTCAATATGTGAAAAGGTATTATGTTTATAATAAGATACTCGATTTACCCTTTGCCAGTGGACGCTTCAGTGGGTGACTATGCTTCCCTTTTCTGTCATCACCTCTCTCATTAGCACCTCCAGGCCATGGGGCAAAAAATGAGGAAATTACAGCACGCACTGTTTACTCTTGGGAAGTTTCCATTTAAAGGCCGGGGTGGGGCGGGGGAGTGGGGAAGCCAGTGTTAATTGTGGAAGAACCCAGAAGCCGAGTTCTTCCTAAGTCAATGGGGACAGCCTCACCCGCAGGGCTGGAATAAGACCATGGCGTTACCTGCCCCCGGTAGCACCTGGCAAATCGGGACGTGAGGAAGGTGAGGCCTTGGGCGCTGCAAAGTTTAAACTGCAGTTAAAATAAAGATTAAAAGTGTTTCTTTATGGACTCCACTTGCTCTCTCTGGGGAGATTATTTTAGGTATTCCATTTTAGACTTTTAAGTCTCTGAAAGCTCCCACTTCTCAGACACCTACGTGATAATTAATTTCCACCTCAGATTGCTTCAGTTCCGAAGGAGATAAAGCACTTTAAAAACTGTAATGTGATACCTAAAGATTAGTTTTCTATCTATGTTTGTACAAGTATTTGACCAGTTAAATCTATTTAGTGATGACCGTCACCAGAAATCATATGCACTTGGTACTTGGCGAAGATTACTTGGAGCAGAGGATCTCAACTAGGGGCAATTTTGCCCCCGGGGACACCTGGCAATGTCTATAGATATTTTTGGGGGTGCTACTGACATCTAGTGGGTCAAGGCCCGGATGTTGCTAAATACCTACAACGCATAGGACAGCCGCGCAACAAACAACTACCCAGTCCCAAATGGAACACTGCCAGGGGTGCAATGCTGCTCTGGTAAAAACCAAGGCTTTACACAAGTTTAATTCACTCTGAAAACACCCGAACCTCTGCAGATACCAGGAATTTAAGGTTTAAAGAACTTAAGGTTATATTTGATCAAGTATTTTCACTCTAAGGACGGCTCCGTGGATTAAAGGATAGCTCCATCTTAGAAATGACTTCATACGTTAGCTAAAAATAAGCTAATCACAGTCTGTTACCTACAATAGGAGGCACATTTTCTTAAAAGAAATCTCTGGCCCATTAATTCTATAAGAAATTATGTGGCAGCGTGTATTCCTGGGGTTCTTTCTTCTATGAAATGGTACCTCTATCTCCATTTAACATATATGGGAGAGATGCCTAAATGTCTCACCAACAGACTAATGCAGACTTATCAGACGTATTTTGAATTGACAGACTTACGGGAAATAAACTAGAAATAAACTAGAAGAAGCAGTTATACTCCAATACTATAAAACGAATCCAAGTAAAACGTAAGCACAGACCAACTAAGTTAATTTAACAGATGAAGTTAGAAATGATCAAAGAATGCAGACAGCGTATTAACACACTTTCTATAAGAATAATGAATACATGTCACAAAAGCCTTCCCACGTCCTAGTTATGGAGGGGAGAAAATATTTTCTTTTCCTAAAAGTTAGCCCAGTCAAGGCTGACCCATCCCATACCCACTCAGTGGGTGCAGTATTGGTTAAATACAGGGAACTGTGCCCACGTGGGAGTGAGGTTCTCAAGTCGATGCCGTGAGAATTGCCGACGTGAAAGGACCCTTGAAAAGACTGCGTGTGTTGTACACGCCACTATTTCACCAATGACGGCCAAATTGGGTGGGAAATATGTGTTTTTAAATCCCAGAATCCACCCAGTGCAGTGACATGCACATACCAGGAGGATGCCTGGAGGGGTCTGAGGGTGCAGCAACTCACAGCCCCACTTCCCCTGATTCTGAGGTATTGGTTCTTTGAGGGGACTGGAAAGTGAAATCTCTGTGCTTATTTGTATAAGCGTACAAATGATCTCTCCCTCTGCCCAAAGGCTGTCACACACATACTCAAATGCAAGGAAGTTAAAGACACAAGGCAGGTATCTGCCAGGCACTGTGACAGGACTTTTTAAAAAGAATATCCTGGGGGGGTGCTTAAAAGACATCAAACCCTTTTTCATTTTATTGAACCAAAGGGTAATTTCTTTTGAAAGTTTGTCCCTATTTCTTTTTTAAAAAGGAATTAAGCTAATGTCCTCCAGAATGTTTCAAGTTTCAACGTCTTGGGCAAGAAATCTATAGTCAGCGTCTCTACCTTGGAGAGAGTAAAGAAAAAATAAATCAAGATTTGAAAGCTGGCATGACACACAGATACTAAAAACACGGTCGTTGTGCCTTCTCAGACTAATAACTGGCTTCCCAGATAAGTGCTAAAGCAAAGGTATAAACAAAAGGCTAAACAGAGCATCAATAATAAATAACAGCTGCTAAGGATGCAAATCATGTCATAAAAGCTAAAATAAATTACTAGACTCCACAACAACAGGTCTTAAAATCACATGCCACCAGGCCAGGTAAGACGGATGCGTGGTCTAGAACACTGGTTTTCCCGCAAAGAATCAACGTGCCAGCTTGGATTCCACTGCTGCCGGCCAAGCACACACCACACATGAGCTCGTTCACACGTGTCTTATGGACAGAGGTGTTCCCAGTGTCAAAGAGGAAAAAAGCCCTACTCCCTGCCCAGTCTGCAAACAGAGACTCTGCGGGCTGGGCCGACCCTGTCGCTGACTCACTGCGGCCTTGGGGAGAAAGACACACACTCCTCTGTCTCTCTTGGGTGAGCCATCCCAGATACAAGCCAGAAAACAGATTTTTAAAAAAATCTGCTTTCCAGGGGAGTAATACATTTTTGGTTTATTCTGGTACCTTCTGTTCACTACAGGATCAACACAAGAAGCCGCAGCCCCCTTTGTACACATCTCTGTGGTACATTTAGGACCACATCGCCTCAGAAATAAAAAGCCCGTGGTTACTATTTACATCAACAGTACAAGGAATAAAGCAAATGGACAACCAAACCGTGAGCTTCTCGTTTCCAGATACATCAGTGACCAGCCCACTGAAGTGACCTTCCCCACCTCTGGCTATGATAGCAGTTGCTTTATCAAATTTATTTAGCACCTAAACATGGCCTACTGATTAATGTAATACTAACTAGACCTATGGCTGAATGCTTCTTACAACTGAATATTTCATCTGTTTGTTACCTCCTAGTAGAATTGTTAGTTTTAAGCAACGTTTTCAAAAATGTTTAAAGAGATACACAGAGAGAACATAATCAGTGAAAAAATGTAAACAATCCCAAAATATCTAAAGCGAAAGCCCCCTGTAACCTCAAGTTTCCAGCCCTCCTCTAGGGGAACCACTTAATATTTTGGTGTTCTCTATAGGTAAGACTTTTGAAAAACAAAAACAAAAATGAGAGCACCAGGCACTGTCCACACTTACTCTTTGCCCTGGACATCGTGGGTCACAACGCAGAGAAACAGATCATTCTCTAGCTGCTCAGTATTCCACAGTCTGGCTACACTGTTGTGGTTTGTCTTTTAATATTTTTTCCAGCTTTATTGAGATCTAATTGACATACACCACTGTGTAAATCTGAGGTGGACAATGTGATGATTTGATATATAAAGTTGGTGTTCAGTGTCTGAGGATGCAGGACCTGCGGATGCGGAGGGCCAACTCTGCTGCGGCATCTTATATAAGGGGCTGGGGCATCTGCCCATGTTGGTACCCTCGGGGGTGCTGGAACCAATGCCCCCAGGGATACAGAGGGATGACTGTTTCGGGAAATGATTACCTCAGTAGGCTTAGTATCTCCATCTCACATAATCACCACAGTGTGTGTGTGTGTGTGTGTGTGTGTGTGTGTGTGTGTGTGTGTGTGTGTGTGTATGTGTGTGTGTGTCTGTGTGTTGGAAGCATTTAAGATCTACTCTCCTAGCACCTTTAGAGGATATAATACAGTGTTGTTAACTACAGTCATCATGCTGTATGTTAGATCTCCAGAACTTATTCATCTGCTAACCGGAAATTTGTACCCTTTGACTGGCATCTCCTAATTTCCCCCACCCGCTGGCCCCTGGCAACCACCAGTCCACTCTCTGTTTCTATGAGTGCAGCTTGTTTAGACTTCCCATAAAAATGAGATCACACAGTATTTGTCTTTCTCTGTCTAACTTATTTCACTTAGCAAAATGCCCTCAAGCTCCATCCTTGTTGTTGTAAATGACAGGATTTCTGACTTTCTCATGGCTGAGTAATATTCCATTTCATATATACGTATATATATGTGTACACACTCACACTCTCTCTCTCTCTCTCTCTCTCTCTCACACACACACACACACACACACACACACACACACACACACACACACATCTTCTTATTCATTCACCTGTTGGATGCTTAGGCTATTTCCATATCTTAGCTACTGTGAATAAAGCTGCAATGAACATGAGAGTGCAGATACCTCTTGGATATCCTGTTTTCTTTTCCTTTGGGTATATACCCAGAAGCTGAACTGCTGGATCATATGGTGGTTCTATCTATAATTTCTTGAGGAAACCCCACACTGTTTTCCATTGTGGACGCACCAACTTACATTCCCGCCAACACTGCACAAGGGTTCCCTTTTTGCTGTGTCATCACCAACACGTGTTACCCCTTGTCTTTTTGATAAAAAGCCATCCTAGTAGGTATAAGGGGATACCTTTTAGGCTTTTTAATTTATTTTTTGGATCATGAAATTCAAAGTTACAAACGATTTCTCCGTCGACAGCCATGGTTTGCAGTATTTGGCACTAGTAATATTGTGAGGAAGACGCTCCAATACCCGATTTTGTGTACTTGGTGGATAGTCATATGGGAAAGAACCTAAGAGTTAAGGACATCTGTATTCTGGGCCCACAGGTGGCTGCTGATACAAGGCACCTCCTCTATTACTGAACCAGAAGGCTTGGGGCTTTAGTGTCCAAGTGGCATTTCAGCGTTATCCTTGCTATAATTTTCCTATCAAACGTGTCCAAAAAAAGTTTCTGGGAACCGATATGCAGCCTCCCTGTGCCGTTTCCTACTTTTATATGCTTGTGGGGAGAGGCAGAAACTTCTGTTGTATTTGGTAGGACTTCCCATGGTGTGACATTTCTGCAAGCTGAAAAGCTAACATGGTAGCCTCTTTTCACCTGGAGGGTATCAGTTTCTCTACTGATACTTTAAATAAGTAGTAATTAAATATTTTAATAAGCTTAAAATCTGGTTATGCGTCTATATATACAATGGACTAAAGGACACACCTAACTGACTCAGATGACAGCTATGGCACTCGACTTTTTAATTGGCGTTTGTCCACCCTGGCCCAGGCATAATAAATATTGAACTTTCCCTTCTCCTGAGAACTTGAGAATGGGGTCTTCACTCGTGTGAAAAACAGTTTTTAGAGGTCAGAGCCATCTTTCTGCTCGAGAATTAGTGACGCAAATCCATGCTCCCCAAAGTGGCAAGAACTGGGGCGGGTCTGGAATCACTGAGCTTCTACTGCTGTAGGGAGAGGTTAGGAGGGAAGGGCCCTTCTCAAGCTGCATGTCTCCCGTTGGGCTTAATCCAAGCAGAAATTCAACATCTAGCTCAAATTAATTCTGAGTTTCCAGTCACCAGTGAATGGCCTTAAGAATCTATCAAGATGTCCTGAAAGCATCAACTTTAAAACGGTGAGGGTTTCCTGAGGCCATAGCTCATCCCCAGGTTCCCCCGTGTCCTGCTGTTTGTTTAGCACTGCTGTCCACGATCCATTAGCAGGAGTGAAAAATGGTGGCTCGTGCCTGACCTGTGAGCAGCGAATCACGTAGGCCACAATCCCCCAGGCACTCTTTGGATCGCTGGCCTTCACCATTTTGAAGCATTGATTATCTTCCCCTGGTCCAGCACGTTCTCTCCCATCTAACTATATAACACCCAAAAGCATTTTTTAAATTCCTTTTGGCAACATAGCCTGTGATATCAGGCCCTTTGCAGTGGCCTGCCAGCCATTCTGCAAAATGAACATTTTTAACATTTCCATTCAGTCGACAGATATTCACCAGGCATCTACTGAAGGGACAAATCACAATGACACACAAACCATCACATCTAACTTTAGGTAACTTTAATTTCAGGAGGGTCGCATGCAGGTAAACAAGCAGTTATCATCAGGGTAATTCAGAAATGCAGACCCAGAGAGGAGGCTTCCTGGAGAAAAGAGGAACATGAGTGCCAAAGGATAAAAGTGGGGAAACAGAGACGGTGTCAGAGGTGGAAAGAAGAGCCTGGGTAGGCGGGCTCAGGGGAAGGAAAGTGCGGTGACATTCGCAGTGATGAAATTGGTTCAGAATGGCTGAAATGACTCTAGTCCACATTCCAGAGTCTGGCAAGCAGCCCGCAGGCCTCTGACCCAGAACTCGAGAGATGGCGCTGCTGTGACCTTGGGGACACCGACTGGTGGCTCGTCAGGTTTTTTAGACTATGAAACACCTGGCAATTCTGACATTAGCTGTGGATCTTCTCACCAGCAAAGTGTCCCTGAATACAATTTTGTTCACAATGTCAGGGGGTTCAGAGTCACGGGCAAGACACATCAAGACCCCTGGCTACAATCTAGCTCAGACTCATGGGAGCTCTTTTTTCAGATGAGGAAACCAAGGTCCACAATGACATACGGAAGCCAGTTATAAAAGCCAAGACCTAGGTCTCCCTCCCCCTTCCATCGCGGTACCGTCATCTGGAAAGCATGTGTCCGGCCGTGCCCACTGTAACCTTAAAGGACTCCACGCTCTGGCCGCCCTTGACCTTGTCCACTCCATCGGGCTCCATCACTCCAGCTCCCAGACTGGGAGCTTCCAGGCCTGGCTAATGTGACCAATCAGTATATATTTTACAAGGTGGAGCAAAGGCAAGACAGCCAAGGCTGGGGTGGATGACCGTTTGCTTGTCTCGGGCTTACCTGTTCCCTGCCACGTCCAGGACGTGCAGCTCAGCGGCCCGTGACACCTCCGCAGGGATCCGAGTCAGCCTGTTGTCGCGCACGCAGAACACAGTGAGGCTGCTGCACCCGCCGATCTATGATGGGAAAGAAAACATGACTGTTTTCCAGGTTTTTCTGGGAGATGGGGGTGGGACTGGAGGGTCTCGTTCATCAAATGGCATGAAAAGGATGCACAAAATAACATCACACGATTTTAAGTCTCACTGATGACCAGCTATGATTGATTTAAATCATATAAAACACTGAGTCGTCCAGTAAGCTTAAAAATCTCTGCAAGACATTAAACACGTATGTTCTAAATTAAGTCAAGAAAATAAACAATACAGTTCAAAAACTGCATTCTGAACAGAACGTCATTTTCTACTGCTACCTAATGCAACTGCATCTTTTAAATATGTTAACCAGACAACACAGGTCCAGACATATAGTATTTGGTAATATGGGAGTTTAAGAATTCTAGTTTGGAAAAAATTATGAAAAAGGATATATATATATATATATATATATCTGAATCACTTTGCTGCACTCCAGAAACTAACACAACATTGTAAATCAACTATACTTTAATAAAAAATTAAATTAAAAAAAAAGAATTCTAGGTTTCAAAAGTCAGGCCAAAGATACACACACACGCACACACACACACCCCTTTGAAGACCTGCCCATTATATTAACTTCAGTTTTTCAGTTTCTTTAAAAATAAAAGAAAATGAGGAACATCTGAGAGATGATACATTGATTTCTACCATACATCTTTTAATAGCCTTTGGTCATTCACAACTTAATTTGATAAATTCATTGCCCTTTGACAAATGCAAAATGAACCATCTTGTAGCAAAAAGTGAACTTGGTCGGCTAAGACCTACTGCTGAAAGCACAAGTCAATATCTGCGTCCACACCAAATTTGATTCCCTTTTTATTTTAAGTAACCGATTCAAAGGTAACTGAGCTTAGTAAGAGTCTAGTCTTCGCAAAAGAATTCAAGGACTCTCTTGAATAAGCTGTCTGTGGTTTCTACAGTCAGGAAAGCTGAACGAAGGGGTTGCAAAACCAGCTGGGTCCCAGACACAACATCCCGCAGGCCCGCGTCCACGCTACACTCTCCCCACATGCGCTGTTCTGACTCAGGGCGGCTGGGGAAAAGGGCTGATGAAGGGACCTATTGATTCTGATACATGGAAAAATACCCCAGAGCCTCCGCCAGAGGAGGAGCAAGACACCCAGCTCTCCGTCAGTATCTGAATATACCTTCTGCCCTTTTCTATTTATTTCTGTGTTAAATGTACGTGTGTATCTTAAAAAGCGGAATGCACATTTATGAAACCGCTACATAATTACCTTTGTGCACAATCTTTTTATGTCTTCCCTTAGGAGTTAATATAAGGATTTTGAAATAATATATTTAACCACAGCATGTAACCATAATGAATGTAAAAGAAAACTAAACACACAAGAAAACACAGACTAACATTCCTCTCTGGTCACCTGGAAACACCCAGAGACGTACTGTTCCCCTCGTTTCTCAGTATTCACATTTCCCATCCCAGAAAAACTGGTTTGCTCACTGTCCTCTAAAAGACATCTTATATTTTTGGTCGCACTGTTTCTTATAGATACACCCTTCTTCTTTCTGTCTTTTTTAAATCTTACCATCACCCCCAATTAGCTAAACATCCTCTACCCCGAAAAGCCTGCCCAGAGCCCCTGGTCCACGTCAATCCGTTTCCTTTCTAATTATGGTCCATACAAACCCTCTGACAGATCGTTTGATGGGGCTGTTTAATTTGCACGCTTACATGTCATCAGGGTGTTTGGCATCCTCTCTGCCCAAAGGTGAAGCCCAGCTACCTACCAACATTCCTCATGAAGGTATGTCTACACACTTGTGTTTGTTTACTTACTACTGAAAGGCTGCTACTTAAAGTTGTCATCTGCTTCTATGTGTAACAATGGAGACCGCAAAACTCTTTTCCCTGGTAAGAATTACCAGGGCGGCCTCTCACGTTTTGTAAATATCACGTCCTAAAAGAGGCACATCTTCTGTGGGGCCTGGCATTCTTCCCTCCCTTGAGGAAGGGGCTCAGTCTAACCCAGGTGCCCAGGCACCTCCCAGAAGGAAAGGAATCAAAACCCTGGACACCCTGGATCGTGTGAGGACCGACACGATTAGATTCGCTCTGATGAATTTAGGTGACCCCCACAAAGATCGACCCATGCGGAGGTCCCCGTGGGGCCCGGCCCCGCTCCATGTGGACGGGGATCCGCACCGGGTCTGCGAGCCAGGAAGGGGCGCCTACTGGGTCAGCACGTGGCTGAGGCCGGTCACGCCTCATGCCGGCCTGGCTTTGAGGAGACAGGGCTTATCTGGACTCCAGGGAGGCAAAGCAGGTATCGGTTATTTACACATAGAGCCGAGGCTGCATCGTGACTTGGGGCTTCGCTTTGTCAGGAAGCCGCCCACTGCCCCCGCCACCGGTGGGGTCTTTGTCTGGGGGGCCTACTGTTGCATACACCATGTGAACATTTTCCGTTTGTACCGTGTGCCTATACCATCTACTCCTAAACATTAATTAACTAATGAAAGTGGGTCAGAGAGGTCTCTGAAAGTCGCCCGTGCAATAAAAGTTCTGGACAAGTTCACACCGCTTACGTACTTTGGGGGAAAGAACGGGAACTCCCGGTGGAGGGTGTGCACTGGCTACGTGCTTACAGCTTGTGATTTATTTTTTTCTCTTTCCTTCCCCGCTCTACTCTCACACCATTTGAGAGGTCAAGAGGAGGAAGGCAGTGTATCCAAGAGCCTCAGGCGCTCTGGGTGGACAAGGCAGGTGAGTGGCCCCTGAGCGCCACTGGCCATGTTTTCAGGAAACGATGAGGACAGAGAGTCCATCTGGGCTGAATGTGTGAGGGCTGCCTAACGGGGCAAAAAGCAAAGGACACGCTCACACCAAGCCAGCTGGGAGGGCACGGCGCAAAGCTTTGGCTTTTGGAAGAGATGATCGAGCAGTCAAAACCATGATTCCAAAGACAGAGTTCTTCACAGACGTCAGAGGGGGATGCGGGGTGACGGAGAGGGGGGGCTCTGGGATCTCACAGACCAGGGGTGGAACTTAGGCTCCGTCCTAGGTCCTGTGGATTTGGATATGTTACTTTAGCAAGAGTAACAATAAGCATTAGATTGAACGAAACCACCTATCACAGCCCCTATCCTAGGACCTGGCCTACTGCTGCTGTCAAATAAACGTAGCTGTTGTTTTTCCAAGAAGTGAAAGTCCCAGGTCCCAGTGACAGGCTGTCCACACCTGAGCCCCTGCCATGTTGCTGGAACTGTGCTGAGGCTGGCCACCTCCGCCCTGGATGCCCCAGAACCTCCTGAAATACTGTCCCCCTGACGGTGCATCACAGTGACATTTTGTGTTCATAGGAGTGAAGAACTGGCCTGAGCTCAGTATTGCATTCTGCATCATTCGCGTGTATTTGTGCTTTCTCTTTTGGGTTCAGGAGGCAGAGTTTACAGGCTCCTTAGGGGTCAACAGGATAAATGTCTCCATCACTTAGAAATTCTGGGAAGCAGAGTCACTGTTTAAATAACTTATTACCAGTTACGTAGGAAGCTGATATTTTCAAACTCCCTTTAACCACAAAATAGCACACAAGGAAGGCAGCACCAGAGAAAAGAATACGAGGGCTTGGACTTGGATTCTCTGAGAATTACAGAACGTAGCTAAGGATCCTTGTTGAGCTGTTCTGTGTTCTCCTAATTCAAGACAATACTGTCCTTAACTCTTCGGCACTGATCTGATCCATCTCAAGGATATGGGACCTGCAGATCACTGAGCAAACCTTCAGTAAGGTCAACTTTCCCTGAGTATTAACTGCCTGCAGGTGACAGCTTAAAGGAGATAATCAGACAGATTGCGTGACTCAAAGAGAAAGCCTGTGTTGGTCACCTTTGCCTATAGCCTGCCTTGTGAATACCTGCCCCGAGTGGAAAGGAACTTTCATTTTCCTTCGGCATCTTCCTTTCAATATTATTTGTAACAGAACTGAACCCACATTTCACTGGCAAGAGGGAAAATGTACAATAAGCAAAATCTGGTCAAAATCCTATTTGAACAGAAATAACATGAGGTATAATTTTAGAAACCAAAGACTATTTTTTGCCTTTCCCATGATCATCTGTGGCATATTATTCAAATGTTCCCTGCTCCAGAAATATTTTGGAAACCATGTGGTTTTGGGACTCCCTGAATTGTTGGGCCACTGACATCAAAATATCCACTAACAGCGACAGCATTCTTCTAATTATAAGAAAGTAACTTAGTTGACTGGAAAATAAAAACCACATACACACACGCACGAAAGCACAATGAGAAAATAACTCAAACCAAATCCTGCCATGAAGGGATAATCAGTCTTAACATTTTGAGGTTCAAATGCCATGCATTTGTGATTATAAATATGCACTTCAACAGAATTAGAACCAGCCCTATGATCTTTAGCACCTTTGTTTGCATACAGAATCAAGAATGTCTTCCCAGGTCATTTTGCTTCTAACAGAATTTTTACTGACCACATAGTTATTTCCTTCTACATATGTATCACAGATTACTTAGCAGATCACCACTGTAGACACTGCTAATTAGTTCTACCATTTCTTTGCTGTGTGATCCTGGGCAAGTTACTTAACCTCTCTGAGTCTTAGTTTAGAAATCAATATCTGTTGGATGCTGATGATGATTTACCTATACCTCATTGAATTGTTGTGAAAATCAGACAAGAATTAGCCTGAAGGCACTTGGCACAGGGCCTGGCACATGTCAGCTGCCTCCGGACATGTTTGGCATGGTGCCTGGAACATGCTAGACGCTCCTGCATACACTGGGAGAAATAATCTCATGCATGATTCTCAGTGTACATCCATAATAGTTCTCCTAGGATAAATTCCTAGAAGTGGAATTACAGAATCAAAGGGTATGCCTATTTTTCAAATTTTTAATACTACTACCAAATTCCCTTCCAGAGAAGTCATAATAATTTATATTTCCATGATAACAGGTACTTTCCTGTACTCTAACCAATATTTGGTATATTATTATATTTTTTAAATCTTGAAAATCTGATAGGTGAAAATGCTTCAATTAACATTTTGCGAATAATGATTTCACATTAAAAGTCATTTCTATTTTTTTCTCCTGTGAATCACTGGTTTTTGTGGGGGGGTTCTTTGCTTTTCTTTCTGTCCACTTTTCTAGAGTGGGTACATCTCTTTTCTCAATGATGTGAAAGAATTTCTAACAGAGTAAGGAAAGACAGCCTTCTTCACGTGTGATGCTGTAAACATCACCCTTCCCCCAGCCTGTCTTTATTTTCTTGGAGGTCAGAAATCTCATTTTCACATAGACAAATCCATCAACTGTTTCTTTTGTGAGTTATTTCCTCTTTCAAGTTTAGGAATGCCTTCTCTATCCTGAAACCCAACGGTCAGCATTTTTTTTTTTTAATTCTAGCATTTTTAGGTTTTGTCGTATCTCTTTTATTTATCAATAATTCACTTTAGAACATCATGGGGAACTTACTCTAGAAGAATTTTAAATTGTACTAATAAGAAGGCAGAAAGCTGTCTACAAAATGAGTACTCTATCACCATGGACATTTCTGAATAGCACAATATCTGTGGGTGATTCGTGTTTACAGATTGTCTGATAAAGGAAAGCTTTGACGAATGATCTGCAAATCCTCCCTTGTCTCATCTGACTGGACAGGTATGATGTAGGTAGAGTCACTTCCATTTTGACCTAATGGAGACGAGAGACTAAGCCCTAAACTTGGATATATACTCCATTTCTTCCAGCCAGAAACTCTCTGTGGTCTAGGTCATTTAACGATAAGATGTGGCTGGAAATACTATAAAGTTTGTGTCTATCCTCATACCCATGATCACACATACACCGACGTCCTGTCTATCCACGAATCAGAGTCTCTTCCCCTTAATTCTTCCCTCAATTCTTCCCTCCACCAAAAACAGGGTTTTTTAGGGAACTTCCTTATCACAGAAACATACACACTTGAGCAACGGGATGAGAAATAAAAGACGCAGGTAAGTGGATTGAAAAATCAGAAGCATGCCACATGTAGCAAATAAAGCGATTCTAGCCTGTCCCTCGGAGACAGAATCGTGCCAACAAAGTAGAATTTGGTGAAGGCAGATGAGCCCCCAAGGTATGCCTTTCAGAATTTCTGAATAACTTAAGATGTAATTCACAGAAAAGCATTCTTTTGAGAGAGAGTAATCGGAACAAGTCTGACAAACACATAGCAAAACCAGGTTCCAGGCCATGCAGTCATTTAAAGAAACAAAAAAAAAAACAACTGAGTTTCGAGGAAAATGTCCAATGTTTTACAATGAAGAGCACACAAAGCTGTCAGCCGATCTGAATCTTCATGCATTTGAGAAGCAGAATGGAAGTCAGAGATGCAACTGTGGTCTGAACAATACTTACAAGATTGCAAGTTTACCTGACTTTTCTAAATTTCCAAGCAGCTAACAATTAAGAAAACAAGAGACATTCATTGATTTGCAAATGTTTACTACACATAACACCACACAACACAAACAGAATCTATTATTGTGACCCACACAGTGCAAACATTTTCCCCTCAACCATTTGGGGAAAAAAATGCAAATAAATGCTGCTATAGACGAAGGAACTGTGCTGTAAGACTGACAATATGTGATACTATCCAATGGGGGGAAAGAAAAGACAAAAAAGAGGAAGAACTACACAGCACACCAGACCAATGACCATTAATACAATTATGGATTTGGGGCATATAAATGGAATTGGTCAGCATTTCAGCTTAGATGTGTCATGCGTGAGACTTAATTGTTCAAGAGGAAGTAATCACGTTTGGAAAGAAAAGAATCCAGTCAGGAGACTGCAGGATTTGATAGGATGGTATCAAGCTTGAAGGCAGAGTGTATGCACACACGTGGCATTCCCCCTGCACACACACTCACACTCACACCAGACCAACAAACAAGACCCCGTTCAAGGTGAGGGGCCCATCGATGATTCGGCAGCTCAGCCCGAGGGTCAGAGGCCAGCACTGCCCGTCTCTGCAGGGTCACCAAGCTGGGACCCACAGCAGAGTTGGGACACGTCCTAGCCTGGGAGCTCAGAGTATGTGAGTCGGAGTGAAATGGGCTAGAAAAGAGCCAGTCCCTGGGGTCCTAAACAGCTCTGCTTTCTCGGGCAGCTGAAGGAAAAGGCACAAACTTCATTCCTTGATGAAACTCCAAATGCCAGAGAAGCAATCATATCAATAATTTCATTCTCTCAGAGTGACAACAGGGCTGATGCTAATATGATGGGGACAGTTTACAAGAAGAAACTCCTCACATTCTTGTCTAAAATGTGTTCCTTTGAAAGAGCAGATCCAAAGAGAGGGATGGGGACATGGCAGGTGGGTGGTGACCTTGCTGGGGATTAACATCATACTCAGAAGCCCTCTCCTTGGCATTTACTGAAACTATTCCTCAAATGTATTAATTTTCTAAAGTGTCCAAACTAAAGATGATTTGACCTTCCTTTACCCAATCAAGGTCCTGCCTTACGTCAAGGTCACAGCGATGAAAAGGTAGGTTCAATCTGCTTTTATGGGCTTGGCCATCTGGGGACACGTCTGGAACCCATTCTCCCAACTCCCAGCTGTGTGAGCCCCGGTGGGGAAAGCTTCTCACCAGCCTCAGTTTCCTCATCTGTAAAGTGAGGAAACCCTCACGGCCTCAAAAAGCTGCTGTGACGATTCAATGAATATACACAACAGCAGCTAGTGTAGTGCAGGACATTGAGAAAGGAAGTCATGAATCTTTTCTACTTCTCTCTGCATGTGTTTATGTGTCCGATCTACACCCACCCACACATGTTCTCCAACAAGAGTACAATTAAATGCTCAGAACACCAGCTCTGTGTTTCGGTTTATTGCTTTGAGACTGGAACCAAAACATTTTGATGAGCAGACTCTCTGCTGTCCCAGTTTAGCTGAGATGAAGAATTAGGTCTTTCTGCTGGAAACAGAACGTAGTCACATTTATAACAAACATCCTTATGCTTCCACTCAGGAAGGCTGGCCGTTCTCACCCAGGGACAAGCCTGGGCTGCCGAGAGTAGAACACCCAGATGGGGAAGGGAAAGAAGAGACCAAGCCAAGTCGGACACCCAGAGAAGCGGCCCTGGGAGCATAAGAACCCCTCGAGCTCTGGCTGGTTGGAGGGCAGCTTTGAAACTATTCCAAAACAGATGTTAGAAAGGGTCAAACAGAGAAATAAGGAGGAAACGGTGCCTGGCCAGTGGTCATCACATCAGAGGACACAGCACCTTTTCATATGAGGCCTTGGCCAGGGCGAGGGGCTCACCAACGGCTCACTTGATGGGCGGAGGCGGGGGGGGGGGGAGAGAGTGGAGAAACGGCATCTTAAACTTTATTTTAGGCTCTATTGCTAATAAAAAATCAAGCTCAGTACGACCCGTTTCCAATCAGGTTCTCCTGGTTCCAAATAGAAAGAGAGTCTTCCTTTTAAACAATGGCCCAGATGCCTCCCTGTGTGATCTGTCTCAGGTTTCCTCCCCATTCTCAGTATTGGCACCTCCTTTGCCAGAAATGAAACGCCACTAAGCTGCACAGCTATGCCTACAAATGATGGTGACTGTCTCTTTTCTCCTGCTTGGAGCACTGACCAAAACATCCTAAGAACCTGGCCCGACCTTCGCGGGCGTCCTCCTCTACCTAGAGGGCTCACTCCCTCTCTCCCGGGGGCAAACCTCTGCCCAGGAAGACGTTCCATCAAGATCCATTTTTATGACTCCAATGGTTATGGGGCAGTTTAACCTCCTCATCAAACCCAGTCAAACCCAAAGTCATCCCCTTCCTCTGCCCAACTCCCAGATCACCCCTTCCTGTCCGTGGTGTCACTGTTCTCCTAGGTCAACCCCAAAATGTCGTTCTCTCTGTCCCCCAACGAATTCACCTTTCCCAACTCTGCTCACAACCATCTGGACCCACCTACTCTCCTTAGTGTTACTGATGGTCATTCTTTCATACAATTCCTCCAACCATCCCTGAATCCACAGATGAGAGTTGACACCTTTAAAAAGCATCACATAAGTCTTTTAAAGTAGTTGACATCTTTGACCCCTTATGTGTTATTATTTCTTTATAATTATCATTATATTATTTTCTTAAAAGCACGTACCTCTTTTGGTAAAGACACTAATTTATTTCTGTCTGCATTCAAGTTGCTCAACTTCTTAAGTTTTCCAATGCTCTTAGGTAAAGTCTGTTAAAGTAACATTTTTGTTATTAACTTACTGCATACTTTTCACACAGCTCAGAGTAAAACAGATCTTCTCAAGAACTGAGAGAATCTAATCTCATCCAGTAAGAGAAGTGACGGTTCTTCCTGGATATCAGGTGTTTGTAACACTCACTTGGGGGACGTGGCATCTAATATTTTGTATTTTTGTAGAAATGAGAGTATGTTTCAATGAAATGAGGTCAAAGGCACAGGCCTGGGAACTGAGAAACACCAAGTAAAAGAGGTGATGAAGGCTCTTTAAGTCAACAAAGTGAAATCTGCAACCTCGAGATTCATCCCTCCCCCGCCTGCACCTCTGAGAACTCCAAGAGATGGTGGCTTAGATGCCTGTGGAGGCCAGAGAGCTCAGCAGGCAGTGAGAACCCGAGCGGGGGGTGGGGGCCATGAGGCTGGGGGAAGGAGGGGGACCACCCGGGCTGGTGTGGGAGCCCACGGGGCGGGGGGGGGGTCTTCAACCCTGATGGAATCAGGGATGAATATTATTTTTCTGACTGTTATGACTACCATCTGTAATTCCTCTTTTCTTTTTTTTTTTTTTTGACGTGGACCATTTTTAAAGTCTTTATTGAATTTGTTACAATATTGCTTCTGTTCTATGTTTCGGTCTTTTGGCCGTGAGGCATGTGGGACCCAGCTCCCCGACCAGGGATGGAACCCACACCCCCTGCATTAGGAGGCGAAGTCTTAACCACTGGATCGCCAGGGAAGTCTCTACCATCTGTAATTCTAAACCCAGAAACAAGGAAGGAGAGCCTAGTCCCTCTCACCCAACCTGCCCGAGGAGGCCACTGTCCTGTCTGAGGGGAGATGCTCCGGGCACACCCCGCACTACCAACCCTACATCCTTCACTCACTCTTGCTGTCTTCTTCTGATCTTTTCACCTAAAGAGCATTACTTACTCTGTTTATAAAGAGAGGAGAAAAGGGAAGAAAAGAGGAAAAAGGAAAGTAGAGTAAAAACTAAAGTGACAAAATATAGAGAAAAGAGAATGGCAGGAAAATAAACTAAAGAAAACAGCGGCTACAAGACAACGACAAGAGGAGAAAGGGGAACAGATGGGGTGGGAGGTGAAGGACGATGGACGGAGAGGAAGCAGCAGGAGGCGAGAAGCAGCTGAGGTTTGCCGTCGCCCTGGGAACCCGCCCCAGCAGGTGCTGCCCCGGGAAGATGCAGAGGCCTCTCTGGTCCAAGCCCGGGGAACCTGAACTGCCTCACCCAGCTTCTCAGATGGGGCAAGATCAAGGTCAAAGCTGTGCTCTGGCTCCTCCAAAAGAGCATCCCCCCACCCCCAGTGCTCCCAAGGCTTCCCGAGACAACCACCATTCCCTCCCCCTCTGGCCCATCCTCGGACTCCCCGATGGAGGCATCAGCACCTCCACTGACAGGGCCGGTCCCCACCCACCCCCCGCCCCCGCCTCCCTGGGCCCCCTAGTGTCCAGCTCAGTCCCTGTACCCTAAGCATCACAATGGGGACACACTCTCTGATGGGGGACCTGGACACGTCAAAACGGATCACCTTTATGTCACATGCTTGCTTCTCAGGTCCCTTTGTTAGTTACAATGTAAGGCAATTTCCATCTGGTCTACCCAAATTACAAATAAGTAGAATCGAACCTAAGGAGCCTTTGTGATACAGAACCCACAACATAAGTCTCCCTCTGACCCTGGAACCACACTCACCAGGAGCCGGTTTTCCGTAAGAACCAATTCCGTGAGGCTTTCACAGTCCCCAACCGCCTCGGGCAACTGGGTGAGTCTGTTCTGATCCACCTTCAAGATTGACAGTTTCTTTAGTTTTCCTGTAAAAGCGTTATTCAAACTCATTAGTTATCACTGTCTTCCTGATCACCGCTTGGTACTTCCTATCGGCTGTCCTTGCTCATTTGATTTCCTCACCCAGCTTTTCAGATTATGAAACTGTACCATTCTCATTTCGACCACGAACAGTTGAGAGTTAAAATCATTTGTTCAGAATGTCAGAAACAGTCAGCAATTAGCGGCAAATCCTTTGGAAAGTCACTACCTAAAAATACGTCGAAGCCCAGAGATTTCAGGAAATCTGATGGATCTTTAAGAAGAAGAAATGTCTCGTGTACAGAGGAGAGACTTTAATGTTACTCTAACAATCATCCTCACTAAAAACAAAAGACAGCACAGTGCAGTTTATTCTATCACCTGTGGATGACAATGACTCTGTGAAGATCCCTACGATGAAGTATTTCTGTCAATGCAGAGTCAGATGGTAATCTTTGGGCTTCCCTGGTGGCGCAGTGATTAAGAGTCCGCCTGCCAATGCAGGGGACACGGGTTTGAGCCCTGGTCAAGGAAGATCCCACATGCCACAGAGCAACTAAGCCTGTGAGCCACAACTACTGAGCCTGTGCTCTAGAGCCCACGTGCCACAACTACTGAGCCCGCACTCTACAGCCTGCAAGCCACAACTACTGAGCCCGCGCTCTACAGCCCGCGAGCCACAGCTACTGAGCCCATGCACCACAACTACTGAAGCCCTCGCGCCTAGAGCCTGTGCTCTGCAGCAAGAGAAGCCACCGCAATGAGAAGCCCATGCACCGCAATGAAGAGAAATCCCCACTTGCCGCAACTAGAGAAAGCCCGCGCACAGCAACGAAGACCCAACGCAGCCAAAAAGAAAGAAATTTTTGAAAAAAAGATGGTAATCTTTGAAAAGCCACATTAAGACTGATCTATTTCACTCTGGGTGGGGAAAACGGACTCACGGGCAATGCCCTCAGGCCACGGGAAAGGAACTGGGGTTTACTGCAGCCTCCTCAGCCCCCGCGGGATGGAGGAGATCCTGCATCACCAGATTCTCACTTTCAACTACTACTTCGTCAGGGGCTGAGCCTACAGAGCAGAGGTCCTTGTTATCCACAGAGAGTGGCCGGCATGATGACACTGTCCCCAGGAAAATCGGAGAACAGCCTCTATCGTAAAAGAGACATAAATCTGGAGATGTGGAGATGCTGAAGGGATGAACTCGCTTTGCGTGCGGTCCCGGGGCAAGGCAGAGGAACTCACCGATTGCTAGGCTCCTTGTTTAGCATAATCAGTACCAACTAACACTGTCCGCAGAGAGTCCCCCCCAGTCCTCAGGCCAGGAGACCCATATCCTTCTGCGAGGCATGGAACCCTACAGCTGACAGAGCTCACTCCAAGAATCTCCTCAACAACATCACTGACAAGTGGTCCGACAGCCTTTCCTCGAATACTTCTAGGGATGGGAGGCTCATTTCTTCACTAAGCAGCCCAAACAGATGCATTTTAAGCTCTTTCTTAAATCAAACTGAGATTAGCAACCCTTTCCTTTCACCCACTTGAACTAGAAGACGGGATAAATCTCCTTCTACCTGACAGCCTTTCAAAGGCTTGACATCAACCGTCTCATGACTCCTATTTCTCCCTTTTCCCAACGACAAAACATCCCCAGTCCCTACAACTGCTTTCCGATGCCATATATGATTCTCAGCAAATGTTTCTACCTGGAGTCAAAGTCCCCATCAATTTCCCAACCAGCCTCAACCAAAATGCAGAGCCTGTATTTCTGCCAGGTCGCTATTATCATCTGGACCAAATACCAGAAAGGAAGGGGTCCTCTGTCACACAGCTTCTCCAACTACTGAAAACCTTCCCCAAACTCCCTTTGATGTTCTGAATACAAGTTAAGTGAAGGTCAAAGACAGCTATCCTATGTCAACCACACAGTTAAATATAATTTCTTACAATTTCTAGGCAGCTTGGCTACAGTGGAGCTGACAGCGTATGTCTGTTTATATCTTCTCTGTTTGCATTTATTTTCTCACCCTGGGCTGTGTTCCTTTACGGGAAAGAAAATGTCTGGACGTTTTTTTAAAGGAAATGGCAAAGAATGGTTCAAGGAAAAGATGATTCTCAATAGACCAGAAAAGGTTCCATACGACACCCACTCACCCCGTAACAGCCCTTACCTGGGTCACACCATAAGGTCAAAGGTCGTTTCCCATAAACTATTTACGATGCTCAATTAGAAATGTCTTAGTGGTTGTTCATATGTCTGAAACACATTCTGTGATTTGGGCTGATCCCTACTGAAATCATGGAAATAAGATGTGGAGGAAGTAGACAGGGGCCAACACTTAAAAGTAACAACACGTATAACTGCTACCAGACCAGGGCGACAGAAACGCTTGCATATGGAGAAACTTTAATTGTATTAAATATTCCTTGCTTTCCTTCTTTAAAAACAAATGACTGAAGGAATCACGTCCCCAGCACCTGAGAAGAGCCAGCACCTTGGTAGTTAGTTATTTTCAATACTCACCAATGCCATCTGGGAGTGTTTCTAACAAGTTCTGGGAAATGACTAAATCCGTTAATGACGTCAGGCCACTGATTTCTTCGGGAAGTCTTTCCAACCTGTTTTCAGAGACATCTAAGCAGAGCAGGTTCTTCAGATTTCCTATTTCCTACATCAACGACACAGGAAAAGAAAGTCATGCCTGAACCTGCCACGGTATGGAGGAATTTGTTACAGCGATTTTTCAAAATCGAATCCCAGAGAGGTCCTAAGGATGTTTCCTTAGCGCCGGTGTGAGTGTGAAGGCAGGGGTAAGTTTCCAGACCCCCTTCCAATGAAAACCGAAAGCAGTGTGAATCACACACACGGAGCTGGGAGGGACGCCAAGCCCTCCGACGTCACGCAGGTGAGGAATCACTCCCTTAATAAGATGAGGAGGTTGGCACCAAGAGAAGATGAGTCGTTTTAAGGTCCCACAGATTAGTGGGGGGAAAAAAAGGAGGCTAGAATCCAGTTCTCCAAGTTTGGAATCAATCACTCAGAAGGCAGCTCGCACTTGAGAGTGAGCCTGAGATGTCCTGGAAGGAAACCATCTACTTTCTATCTCCCATGACAGACAGCGCTTGTTACGACATCGGTGCGTCTGCTCCCCAGCCAAACTGGAGCACACAGACCCGCCGACACCGTTAACACCCGGGACAAGAAAGGCAGACTGCTTTGAAGCAGAAGAGCCAACCCATGAGTGAGGGAGGTGCCTCTATGAGGCTCACATTCCATTCAAGAGAGATCGTACCCTTCCGCTCTCCAAGGGCACAGTTTCTCTCTGATAACCGCCTCCACTGTTCCGTGCCATTGCCAGTCTGTTACGTTCCCACTCTCAGTACCCTCCCACCCAGACTGGTCTGGGCATCCTCTGCCCACGTCTGTTCACAAACCACGCCTCCATCTTTCCCTCCAGGAAACATCGCTCCAGTCACGGAATCAGACCCCTCCTCTAACTCCAGTGGCTCCCTGATGGCTACGTAAGCACAAACTCCTCAGCCGGCATTGAACTGGGATCGATTCTTCCAAGTTTATCTCCCACCTAATATACATCCTGTGAGCCCCACCCCTGCATTCCCTGCCTGTAGGAAATCAGACTACATTTCTACTAATTTCATGCCAGGCCCCTGAGGTTCTTCCACTTTTTCATTCATTCCTTTTAACAATGGCTTTGTCTCCTTTTCTTTCTGTCATCTGTGAAGACAGGAAAATAATTCTGATTCTCTGGGACTGTCTGATGTGTTTAGTCCTGGCTTAACAGAAGGTTATACAAGCGGGCAAATGAGATGTTGAAATAACCACTAATAACATGACCAGTGGCGTGTTCATTTCTTTGTGTTTGGGACATGGCATTTTGCACATAATTGTTCATGTACATCTGTCCACACATATACTCTCCCCCTGCATGTCTAATAGCTGATATTTTCAAGTTTATTGAAGTATAGTTGATTTACAATGTTGTGTTATTTCTGCTGTACAGCAAAGTGACGCAGTTATACATATATATATATACACATATATATATATATATATATATATATATATATATTCTTCTTCATAGTCTTCCATTCTGGTTTACCACATTGAATACAGTTCCCTGTGCTCTACAGTAGGACCTTGTTTATCCATCCTATACAGCTGATGTTTTATTACTTTCTTAATAACTCCCTGGCATCTTCCCCCCATCCTTTGACTCTTAAGTAACTAGAATCCTCTCACTCAAGATTTCTCATAATTTCCTAGAGAAATCTAAGTGTTAATCAAACCCTTGCCCACACCAGTTACTGTTCTGTCCTATCCTTTTCCCAAATGCAGCCAAGAACTCAGAAATACACTCAAATTAGTTCCTTAGTTGCATTAGTCGTGGGTGATGTCAATGGTAATTCCAGCACTATAACTACAACAATTAGAATTTTACTTAAATGCTTTTTTCTGGTGTTAGGCTTCCCTGCACCGATACACATTTCCCACCCGAAGTGCACGGTCCCATTACGACAGGTTCACACAGCCCAGCAGACAGCTTCTGAATTACTGTAAAATACACACACCTAGACCATCATGAAATATATTCTGACTTTAACCCTGGCTGTAAGAGACAGCAAAGAGTAAACTTCAGTAATAGTTGGAGAAAAACAAAGTAAGGGGGGAAATGCCCGTGTGTTGTTGTTAGTTCAAGTTTCTCTTTCAACTGACCAGAAAGCGGGTCCTGCTTGCTGGGACCCACAAGGTGACCACGACGTACTCAGAAGCCCACACGAGACTCCATTTCATTCCGAACATGGTTCTCACGCTCGGTAACAGCAGGAAAAACATGAACAGCGTGTGACATTCCAGCTAAACCATAGCAACACTTGGAAAAAATATGAAATAAAAGCTTTTTGCATTGCTTTTACATCAACTATTACGGGGCAAACTGGGGCCAACTTATCCCAAAGCACTTGGCACATCACAAACAGTGGCAGAAACTTGTACCATCTCAATCTGGCATCCTGGTAACTTCCAAATTTGCTGGGCTTCACGCAGGCAAGCCAAGCATAGAGCAAGGATGAAATAAAATGCAGACTTCACACACTACAGGATATATTTATTATCGTTAGAAATGGTGGGTGGAGGCTTTCAGTGTTCCTACAGCAAGGCAGCACGGTGAATGCTCAATATATTTTTCCAAATCTGCTTTTTCAACCAATGTTTTGGTTTTCAAGATCCCTCCTACAGAAAGTCTTATGTAGAGGCAGGAAACACATGAAGGTGGTGGTGGTTTTACCTTTTGGGGGAGACAGTGTGAAATGACCACTCACCTGAGGTAATTCTGACAGTTGATTTCCGTCCAACCAGAGATCCTTTAGATGTAAGAGAGCGCCAATCGATTCTGGCTAAAACAAAAAGCAATGTTATGGTAGCAAAGCTCCAATTTCAAGCCTTCCATTAAGAAAGAACCCTAATTCAACAGTTAGTAATGGGGTACTGCAGAGGTCGTTTGTTGGTACTTCTCCAATATCAGCCCCCCTTCCTAAAAGTATCCCCAATGCTCCCCAAGAATGCCAGCTGTTTCCACTGATACCCATCATCTCTAGCCGTGACCCTCCACCCCTGAATCATAATTCTTAACCTGTGTGAACTGAAGCACGTTCTCTAATGCTGCCAAGCTGTATCCGTGGAAACACTGGCTTACAAGCATCCCTACAGATCTCCCCCAAAATATTTTGTGATCGTGACTAAGGACAAGGTGAAATTCAAATCTCTCTTCAGTACAGACTTACCAAATTATATATTTCATTGTTTCCTAAATCAAGTTCTTCTAGTCTCCGTAGCTGGGTTAGAGAGCTATTAAAAACAAAAAACAAAAAAACAAAGGGAGGGAGCTCTTAGGACTTAGAAATGCTGAGCAGTACGGCATTCCTCACTTGGACTAGTTTCCCAAAATAAGATTCATCTGGATTTTATGGTCATAATTATTGCACAGGAAGGACTATTGAGAGAAGGCTGGCATCTCTCAAATTTTCCAAAAGGCACAGAATTTCTTTTTGACAAGATACTGTAGTACTTTTTTTTTTTTAATGCTTCAAGAAGTTCATTCAGTACATAACCCCCTCTCCTTTTCCCCAGAGACTCACTCAGGGAGATACGTAAGAAGATTCTCTCTCAGTTCCAGTGAAGCCAGGTTATAAAGACTAGAAATGAACAGAAGGAAAAAGTATAAGGAAAGTTCCTGAGATTCTTCCTACTCCACCCCCCGCAAAGTACACACTCCACAAGGAGCAACTCTTAATAAGACCTTGTACGTCACTTCCCAGGGGAAAACATCTATGACCACCCCCACCCCCACTGAAAACAGCATCATCTCCACTTCCCAAGTTTTAATATTAAAATAAAAAGAGCAGGGTCATCACAGTAAGGCACCCTCATGCCTATACTTTGTACAGTTGATATATGAAAATAACTCTCTAGCCCTTGAAAGACAACCACTCCCAGGACCAAGATAGCAGCCGAATATGTGCTTCTAGGCTTTAGAATGTCGAAAATGTGCTGTTGCCATAAAAACAGGAAAGCCTTTAATCTCGCGGAGCTCTTCTTACAAACATCAGTGAGAAACCATGCCCGTTTGAAAGCAGTGGGCACATCGGTCCAGAAAGTCCACATGCTCTACTTAAGACCACAAGTTTACAGGGCAAGGGAGCACTGAGATGCAGGAGGACTCAAGTAATAACATACTCCACGCGGTGCCCACGATGCGAGACGGTGGTCAATAAGCAGTGGCTGTGGTAATGTTGCTTTTATTCTTTTTTTTTTTTGTGTGGTACGCGGGTCTCTCACTGTTGTGGCCTCTCCCGTTGCAGAGCACAGGCTTCGGACGCGCAGGCTCAGCGGCCATGGCTCACGGGCCCAGCCGCTCCACGGCCTGTGGGATTCTCCAGGACCGGGGCACGAACCCGCGTCCCCTGCATCGGCAGGCAGACTCTCAACCACTGCGCCACCAGGGAAGCCCGCTTTTATTCTTAATAAACCCCGAATGGCACTCTTTCCAGCAGATTCTCCTGCCTCTCAGCTGTAATCCATGTCTACTAGGAACACGGTGCAAGGAGACAGATGTTCTCCCCAGATGCCGACGATCTGGGTGGCAGTGGCAATTCTGAATCAGCAGACACCACACACGTCCAAGTATGTCAGCACTGGCACGAGGTACTGATTCAGTAGATCATCGGTTGGTCTAGTTCTCCAGCAGCCACTGTGCTAAGCTCTAACCAATAGAGAACTCCAGCTTTTGCTAATGTCACCAGAGGAACGACAAGATTTGGAAGGCATTTACGTGTGAGCGCACAGAACACGGGGAGTCAGACATCATCCCAACACTCTCATCTGCCTTAATCCTCTGTACTCCTTCCAACATCAAAGCCAGAATCGCGGGCACTGACAAAGCCGGTTTCATAATATCAGAAATGTAAATTTGATTTTCAGGAACGATACATATACACACGTAAAGCCCATGGGCTTGAAAGCGTATTTGAACTATACTAGGAAATGCACAGATACGGTATCTCCTCCTCTAATTTTAGAGAACTAAAGTTAATTTTAGAAATTTAGAAGCTGAGTAACGGTTTTCACAATTAAAGCAAGAGCAAACAAATACAACTCTTTATAACATACTTTTTTTAAAGAAAAAGTCAATATCCCTGCTAATAAGTAATTGTGAATTTAATATCAATTAGTCTCTCCCCAAAATGCACCCAGGTGGGAGTCGCAGCTACCCAGTTCTACTGCCTCGGGGCCAAGGCTTTACGTAGAAGAAATAGAACGTGGGAGGGAGAGGGTGCAGTCTTTGCCCCCAAAAGCAACCTGTAGATAAGGGGGAGACAGGACGTTAACTCACTGTAAAAGTAAAAACTTAAAAACAAAGGGCTTTGTTTCCAATGTTAAATGCTCCTGGAACCAGTTTTATGGGGAAGGTGATCATCATTTGTCTGCTTTCACATTTCTATTTTAAAAACCACTGATAGAATTGTCATTTTATCTGTTTAATGGTCATTACTTTCATGCCTCTTTTGACCCACTAAAGACATCCACTAATGAAAGGAGGGGAAAAGTCCTTCTTTGCTTCAAAATCTTTACTCCCTGGGCAGCATCAAAAGCATCTTGCAAAGAAGCAGTGTCACCCAGGCCCTGCTACTGAGTGTTGCACCAAGGTCTGCAGTCCTGGTCTGAGGCCTCCTGCCTGAAACAGAACAGAGCTGGGACCCGCCCGCCACCTGGGACGCCACCTGGGGCAGGAGACGCTGGCTGAGGCGCCTTACCTGGGTCATCTCTGGACCAGGAACAACCAGCACATTGTCAATACCACTGGGATGACACCATTAGGAAAGTGAGGTCCATCAGACAGCGGCAAAGCCACAATTCAAATCTGGTGAAAGCCAAGACTCTGCCCTCGCCCTGGGGAACACCATTCTCTGGAACTCTCTCTTTATACTTTACATTTTAAAAACACCTGTCAGGGACTTCCCTGGTGGTCCAGTGGCTAAGACTCCGCGCTCCCAATGCAGGGGGCCCGGGTTCGATCCCTGGTCAGGAAACTAGATCCCACATGCCGCAACTAAAAGTTCACATGCCGTAACTAAAGATCCCACACACCACAACGAAGATCCTGCATGCTGATCACACGTGCCACAACTAGCACCCGGTGCAGCCGAATAAATAAATATTAAAAATAAAATAAAATAAAATAAAAACACTTGTCAATTTGGGGCAAATAAAGAAATCTTACCTCCTCAACCACACCAAGGACATTGGGGTTTTTGTTGATTTATGTCACTTTAAAAATATGATAACACATTTTGAAATTATCTCTAAATTTTGTCTTAAGGGGAAAAGGCAGAGGCCACAGTTACTGAAAGCAAATCATTCTTGAGTGAAAATGCTGCAAAAACACCAACAGGCTTGTGAATATACAGAACTTATAATAACAACATCACCTATCGTGCTAACACCCAAATATAACACCCTGTTACGTAAGAAGGTTCTGACTATAAAACCTCTTAGTTTCTATCATTTGGGGATAGTAGGGAAATGTGGATGCATGGGTGTTAGTTACAGTGACAACAAAAAATATCCTATTTTTGTAACCTTTCAAAACTCAAAAATTAATTTAAAATAAAGTGTATAAAATAATATCCTTTCTGGGGTGATGCTTCCCCGTTATCTTAAACTGAAGAAACTGGGATATTATAATCAGACTCAAGGGACCCACTGATGCAAGGTCATCTAAAAAGAGTCTGAGAGGAACGAGGGCCATCCCTCACAACTACTTGGATTTGCTTGGCTGAAGTGCTTCACCACAGCACCTCAATTCCCCTAAAATGAATACAATCATATCTATCGCAGTAAATAGGGCATGATAAATATTCCCTTCAAGTTAACAGAGCCAGTTTGGTACCTTGCTTCCTTGAGATAGCCCAGTGCCCAAGCTCAATCAGGGGCCTCACAAATACGTGTGCCCCAAGTCAGGGTATCTGAAAAGATTGCTATAAGATGCTATCAACCACAGGAGTCACCCTCTCTGCCCAAAACCTCCTCCAAGGACAGGCCTACAGATGGGGAGCGGCTGGCACCGGCCAATTTTTAAGGATACATCACCCATAATTGGTGACTCGAGGAACAACAATGAATAAAAAGCAAAGACAGTGGTTTGACTACAGACGCCCACCTCCCACGTAACCCCAAACCTCGGAGTGTAAGCTGGACTGTTCATTCTCAGTTTGATCATTAACTGATTCTCGAATGAAACCATGGGTTTGGTTCTCATCAGTAACTTGCCCTGGACAGTCCCAGACCAAACACAGAATCCTACCAGCCCCTCCAGAACGTGGTTCTCCAGGCCGTTCTAGGAAGAACTGACGTAAAACATGGTCTGCTTGAACGCACGTTTAGACCAGAGACATTAAGACCAAAATGAATGGACGAATGATCTCCCCTCCTGGCTTTTCCAAACACGGCATCTTCATTCAAGACTTCAGGATGGGAAGACACTGGGGAGGTCGTGAAGGAAGAGCTGGCTGCTGCCAAGAAGGTCCTGCTACAGCTACTGAGTTTACCGCTACCTAACCTGAAGTCGGGACTGGTCTGAAGGTGGCAGGTGCCATCTGTGCCTTTTCAGCGGCTCCCTTCTGAGACTGGAGACCTCAGCCGGCCCTGAACACGGGTCCACAGCTTCCACTACTCAGGCCTCCGATAGTGTATGGAATATAAAGATGGAACTCCCCTTGTAATCCGTAGCACTTAAAAAATGGATACTGGCCTATTCTACTAAGAAGATGTCTTATGGAATTTAAAAAAGTGATTTAAGTGCATGACTAGAAGACTTTCTCCTGAAGATCTTCTTCCAGAAGATATTTTTTGAGACAGGCAATATACCTGCAACTTCCATGTGGAAGACAGGCTCTTGGTGCTCCAGCCAGGCGTCAGGGCTGAGCCTCTGTAGTGGGAGAGCCAAGTTCAGGACACTGGCCCACAAGAGACCTCCCAGCTCCACGTAATATCAAACAGCAAATATATCCCAGAGATCTCCATCTCAACGCCAAGACCCAGCTCCAGTCAAAGACCAGCAAGCTCCAGTGCTGGACACCCCATGCCAAACAACTAGCAAGACAGGAACACAACCCCACCCATTAGCAGACAGGCTGCCTAAAATCATAATAAGGCCACAGACACCCCAAAACACACCACCAGACGTGAACCTGCCCACCAGAAAGACAAGATCCAGCCTCATCCACCAGAACACAGGCACTAGTCCCCTCCACCAGGAAGCCTACACAACCCACTGAACCAACCTTAGCCACTGGGGGCAGACACCAAAAACAACGGGAACTACGAACCTGCAGCTGGCGAAAAGGAGACCCCAAAAACAGTAGGTTAAGCAAAATGAGAAGACAGAGAAACACACAGCAGATGAAGGAGCAAGATAAAACCGACCAGACCAAACAAATGAAGAGGAAATAGGCAGTCTACCTGAAAAAGAATTCAGAATAATGATAGTAGAGAGGATCCAAAATCTTGGAAATAGAATGGAGAAAATACAAGAAACTTTAACAAGGACCTAGAAGAACTAAAGAGCAAACAAACAGTGATGAACAACACAATAAATGAAATTAAAAAATCTCTAGAAGGGATCAATAGCAGAATAACTGAGGCAGAATAACAGATAAGTGACCTGGAAGATAAAATAGTGGAAATAACTACTGCAGAGCCGAATAAAGAAAAAAAAAATGAAAAGAATTGAGGACAGTCTCAGAGACCTCTGGGACAACATTAAACACACCAATATTCGAATTATAGGTGTCCCAGAAGAAGAACAGAAAAAGAAAGGAACTAAGAAAATACTTGAAGAGATTATAGTTGCAAACTTCCCTAATACGGGAAAGGAAATAGTTAATCAAGTCCAGGAAGCACAGAGAGTCCCATACAGGATAAATCCAAGGAGAAACACATATTCATCAAGACACTTATTAATCAAACTATCAAAAATTAAATACAAAGACCAAATATTAAAAGCAGCAAGGGAAAAACAACAAATAACATACAAGGGAATCCCCAAAAGGTTAACAGCTGATCTTTCAACAGACATTCTCCAAGCCAGAAGGGACTGGCAGGACATATTTAAAGTGATGAAGGGGAAAAACCTACAACCAAGATTACTCTACCCAGCAGGATCTCATTCAGATTTGACAGAGAAATTAAAACCTTTACAGACAAGCAAGAGCTAAGACAATTCAGCACTACCACACCAGCTTTACAACAAATGTTAAAGGAACTTCTCTAGGCAGGAAACACAAGAGAAGGAAAAGACCTACAATAACAAACCCAAAACAATTAAGAAAATGGTAATAGGAACATACATATCGATAATTACCTTAAATGTAAATGGATTAAATGCTCCAACCAAAAGACATAGGCTGAATGGACACAAAAAAAAGACCGGGGGCTTCCCTGGTGGCGCAGTGGTTGAGACTCCGCCTGCCGATGCAGGGGACGCAGGTTCGTGCCCCGGTCCGGGAAGATCCCACATGCCGCGGAGCAGCTGGGTCCGTGAGCCACGGCCGCTGAGCCTATGTGTCCGGAGCCTGTGCTGCACGACGGGAGAGGCCACAACAGTGAGAGGCCCGCGTATCACAAAAAAAAAAAAAAAGACCGGTATATATGCTGTCTACAAGAGATGCACTTCAGACCGAGGGACACATACAGACCGAAAGTGAGGGGATGGAAAAAGATATTCCATACAAATGGAAATCAAAAGAAAGCTGGAGTAGCAATTCTCATGTCAGAAAAAATAGACTTTAAAACAAAGACTATTATAAGAGACAAAGAAGGACACTACATAATGATCAAGGGATCAATCCAAGAAGAAGATATAACAATTGTAAATATTTATGCACCCCACATAGGAGCACCTCAATACATAAGGAAAATACTAACTGCCATAAAAGGGGAAATGGACAGTAACACAATCATAGTAGGGGACTTTAACACCCCACTTTCACCAATGGACAGATCATCCAAAATGAAAATAAATAAGGAAACACAAGCTTTAAATGATACATTAAACAAGATGGACTTAATTGATATTTATTGGACATTCCATTGAAAAACAACAGAATACACTTTCTTCTCAAGGGCTCATGGAACATTCTCCAGGATAGATCATACCTTGGGTCACAAATCAAGCCTTGGTAAATTTAAGAAAATTGAAATCGTATCAAGTATCTTTTCCGACCACAACGCTATGAGACTAGATATCAATTACAGGAAAAAACCTGTAAAAAATACAAACACATGGAGGCTAAACAATACACTACTTAATAACCAAGAGATCACTGAAGAAATCAAAGTGGAAATCAAAAAATACCTATGAACAAATGACAATGAAAACACGATGACCCAAAACGTATGGGATGCAGCAAAAGCAGTTCTAAGAGGGAAGTTTATAGCAATACAATCCTACCTTAAGAAACAAGAAACATCTCAAATAAACAACCTATCCTTACACCTAAAGCAATTACAGAAAGTAGAACAAAAAAACCCCAAAGTCAGCAGAAGGAAAGAAATCATAAAGATCAGATCCGAAATAAATGAAAAAGAAGTGAAGGAAACTACAGCAAAGATCAATGAAACTAAAAGCTGGTTCTTTGAGAAGATAAACAAAATTGATAAACCATTAGCCAGACTCATCAAGAAAAAAAGGGAGAAGACTCAATTCAATAGAATTAGAAATGAAAAAGGAGAAGTAACAACTGACACTGCAGAAATACAAAGGATCATGAGAGATTACTACAAGCAACTCTATGCCAATAAAATGGACAACCTGGAAGAAATGGAAAAATTCTTAGAAATGCACAACCTCCCGAGACTGAACCAGGAAGAAACAGAAAATATGAACAGTCAAATCACAAGCACTGAAATTGAAACTGTGATTAAAAATCTTCCAACAAACAAAAGCCCGGGACCAGATGGCTTCACAGGCAAATTCTATCAAACATTTAGAGAAGAGCTAACACCCATCCTTCTCAAACTCTTCCAAAGCATAGCAGAGGGAGGAACACTCCCAAACTCATTCTATGAGGCCACCATCACCCTGATACCAAAACCAGACAAAGATGTCACAAAGAAAGAAAACTATAGGGCAATATCACTGATGAATATATGAATATAGATGCAAAAATTCTCAACAAAATACTGGCAAACAGAATCCAACAGCACATTAAAAGGATCCTACACAATTATCAAGTGGGGTTTATCCCAGGAATGCAAGGATTCTTCAATATATGCATATCAATCAATGTGATACACCATATTAACAAATTGAAGGAGAAAAACCATATGATCATCTCAATAGATGCAGAAAAAGCTATCGACAAAATTCAACACCCATTTATGATAAAAAAGACTCTCCAGAATGTAGGCATAGAGGGAACTTACCTCAACATAATAAAGCCCATATATGACAAACCCACAGCCAACATCATCATCAATGGTAAAAAGCTGAAACCATTTCCACTAAGATCAGGAACAACATAAGGGTGCCCACTTTCACCACTATTATTCAACATAGTTCTGGAAGTTTCAGCCACAGCAATCAGAGAAGAAAAAGAAATAAAAGGAATTCAAATCGGAAAAGAAGAAGTAAAGCTGTCCCTGTTTGCAGATGACATGATACTGTACATAGAGAATCCTAAAGATGATACCAGGAAATTACTAGAGCTAATCAATGAATTTGGTAAAGTAGCAGGATACAAAATTAATGCACAGAAATCTCTTGCATTCCTATACATTAATGATGAAAAATCTGAAAGTGAAATTAAGAAAACACTCCCATTTACCACTGCTACAAAAAGAATAAAATATCTAGGAATAAACCTACCTAAGGAGACAAAAGGCCTGTATGCAGGAAATTATAAGACACTGATGAAAGAAATTAAAGATGATACAAACAGATGGAGCGATATACCATGTTCTTGGATTGAAAGAATCAACATCGTGAAAATGACTCTACTACCCAAAGCAATCTGCAGATTCAATGCAATCCCTATCAAACTACCACTGACATTTTTCACAGAACTAGGACAAAAAAAACTCACAATTTGTATGGAAACACAAAGACCCCGAATAGCCAAAGCAATCTGGAGAAGGAAAATCGGAGCTGGAGGAATAAAGCTCCCTGACTTCAGACTATACTACAAAGCTGCCGTAATCAAGACAGTATGGTACTGGCACAAAGAAAACGAAATATAGATCAATGGAACAGGATGGAAAGCCCAGATATAAACCCACGCACATATGGTCACCTTATCTTTGATAAAGGAGGGAAGAATATACAATGAAGAAAAGACAGCCTCTTCAATAGTGGTGTTGGGAAAACTGGACAGCTACATGTAAAAGAATGAAATTAGAACACTCCCTAACAACATACACAAAAATAAACTCAAAATGGATTAAAGACCTAAATGTAAGGCCAGACACTATCAAACTCTTAGAGGAAAACATAGGCAGAACATTCTATGACATAAATCACAGCAAGATCCTTTTTTTTTGCAGTACGCAGGCCTCTCACTGCTGTGGCCTCTCCCGTTGCGGAGCACAGCTCCAGACGCGCAGGCTCAGCGGCCATGGCTCACGGGCCCAGCTGCTCCGCGGCACATGGGGTCCTCCTGGACCGGGGCACGAACCTGCGTCCCCTGCATTGGCAGGCGGACTCCCAACCACTGCGCCACCAGGGAAGCCCCAGCAAGATCCTTTTGACCCACCTCCTAGAGAAATCGAAATAAAAACAAAAATAAACAAGTGGGACCTAATGAAACTTAAAAGCTTTTGCACAGCAAAGGAAACCATAAACAAGACGAAAAGACAACCCTCAGAATGAGATAAAATATTTGCAAATGAAGCAGCTGACAAGGATTAATCTCCAAAATTTACAAGCAGCTCATGCAGCTCAATATCAAAAAAACAAACAACCCAATCCAAAAAATGGGCTGAAGACCTAAATAGACATTTCTCCAAAGAAGAGATTGCCAAGACACATGAAAGAATGTTCAACATCATTAATCATTAGAGAAATGCAAATCAAAACTACAATGAGATATCATCTCACACCAGTCAGAATGGCCATCATCAAAAAATCTACAAACAATAAATGCTGGAGAGGGTGTGGAGAAAAGGGAACCCTGTTGCACTGTTGGTGGGAATGTAAATTGATACAGCCACTATGGAGAACAGTATGGAGGTTCCTTAGTAAACTAAAAATAGAACTACCATACGACCCAGCAATCCCACTACTGGGCATATACCCCTGAGAAAACCATAATTCAAAAAGAGTCATGTACCACAATGTTCATTGCAGCTCTATTTACAATAGCCGGGACACGGAAGCAATCTAAGTGTCCATCAACAGATGAATGTATAAAGAAGATGTGGCACGTATATACAATGGAATATTACTCAGCCATAAAAGGAAATGAAATTGAGTTATTTGTAGTGAGGTGGATGGACCTAGAGTCTGTCATACAGAATGAAGTCAGTCAGAAAGAGAAAAACAAATACTGTATGCTAACACATATATACGGAATCTAAGGGAAAAAAATGGTCATGAAGAACTTAGGGGCAAGACAGGAATAAAGACGCAGAACTACTAAAAAATGGACTTGAGTATATGGGGAAGGGGAAGGGGAAGCTGGGACAAAGTGAGAGAGTGGCATGGACATATATACACTACCAAATGTAAAATAGATAGCTAGTGGGAAGCAGCCACATAGCACAGGGAGATGAGCTCGGTGCTTTGTGACCTCCTGGAGGGGTGCGATAGGGAGGGTGGGAGGGAGGGAGACGCAAGAGGGACGAGATATGGGGATATATGTATAACTGATTCACTTCCTTATATAGCAGAAAGTAACACACCATTGTAAAGCAATTATACTCCAATAAAGATGTTAGAAAAAAAAGATTTCAGGATGGAGCCTTCCCCATCAAGGCAACCTGGTCAATTCCACTCCAGCATCTCTGCATATCTTTCAGCAGTACCGAGTAAAGGACACGCTGCTGAGAAGTGATGCATTTGGGGGACCTGAATGCAATTCTGTCTACTTCAGGGGCCAGGCTCTTAACCACAGGCCAAGAGAAACTCCACATGCATTTATCAGCTGCTTCAGTCAACACGTGGTATTATAGAGATGAAAGAAAGCATCCGGTACTTCTAATACTTTTACATATGTGACCAAGGATTAGACACTGAGATGCAAATTGAGAATGACTGGTCTTTAATCCTCCGACTTCTAATAATGATATCAGCAGATTACTATACAACAGACACCGGTGCAAGCGCTTTCCAAGAACTAACTTTTATGGATGAGAAAACGGAGGCACAGAGAGGGGACCTGAACAAGGTCTTCCACAACTGGGAAGGGGCAGAGCCAAGATTCACCAGGGAATCTGCGTTTTTAATCACCATCTTCTGCCATCTCTCACCCTTGAGTTTGTGAAGTCAACTTTGTGAATAGGTAATACATGAACCTACATGTATGTAAAATAAAGTATTCAGTAATAAGTTTCCTCCTACTTCTGTCTTTCATCTATCTGGTTTTCTACCACCTAGACCCTCTCACTAGAAATAACCCTTTTTGTTAGATATTTATGTGTTCACCCAGAGTTGCCTTTTATGCAGAGACAAACAGGTATGAATGTATAGGCTTATCTCCTTTTTTTCACACTAAAGGTAGCATCCTATACAGAGCAGATATTTGTCTCCTTTCTTATCTGTACACCCCAGTATTTTTTTAATTGCATAGTATCTCTCTATATAGACCTTAATTTTTTTAACCACTCCCCTAGTAACAGATATTTTACCCTTCAATTTTAATTTCTGGCAAATTAAATTTCTATGTGATACCATCAGGAGGACCTCATCCTCCTCCTACAGAAACCACTATCTTCTATCCTCCCTTCACTCCCGCCGTTTTTACCACCAAATGGGGCTTAAAAAAAGAAAAGAAAGACAAACACCTAACAAGCTCCTGCAGAAAGAGTGTGCACAGAAGGCTTTCTTTCCAGAACACTGATCTTAATGTTCTACACGGTCCCTGAGAGCAGGCACAAGAGTTACACTCTTCTGTAAGCCAGAATGTAGGCCAACTATATTTTTAGGATTCTATTTCAGGGACTGGATGAGGGGTTACTTTAAAAAAATTTACATCTGTTCTCCACTATATTTCAAAAATTCCTTTCTAAACCACTTGGACTTTTTTTTCCATTTCGGTGGCCAACATCATTAAGAAAGTAAAGAATAAATTAAGGTGCCCCGAGCAAACAAATGGCAGTACAGTATTAAACCATTAAAATATAAAATCTGTAAACATTTACGGCAATAACATTTGACTGGAACGGGGGAGAAACACACATTCATAGTGTTTCTGCTTTTTTAATACCAGATTAGTATTTAAGAAATCTCTAGTTACAAACTTCCTTATGGTGGCTTTGCTCTAGAAATTTTTCTAAAAATTGTTCATTTTGTTTTTGGAACAACAAATATTTTACAGAAATTTCTGGGCCTCAAAAAAAAAAAAACAAGACCATTAAATACAGTAACAGTTTTCAAAAAGATTGATTCCTCACAGGCAGCACGTACTAACAGGTCACCATTCCCAAGGGCAGCAGACACAAAATCACAACCACACACTTGACTTCAATCTGCCAGAGAACCCAGGGCTTATCTGCTTCTTCCACTTCTATTAGCATATGGTGACAATCAAATCTTTATTGATAATAACCATTTAGTGACTGACCACTGGGTTTTGGGCACCATGCCAGTCCATTGCTTATATTTCTTCTTCTTAAAGAATGCTCTTTTTCAAGGAGAAATTTTAATTAAACAGAGTAGAGATGTCTAGACATATTGAGGCTAACTTAACTTTTTTTTTTTTTTCTGATGCCACCGGTTTCTTTAATGGCAAAGGATATGGAATCTCATGGAGCCAGATACACAAAGTCAAGACACAGCAGCTCCCGATGGAGGCAGAGCCTCCCCAGATTCTCCAAATCCTCCACAAGTTCCCGATGGGGCTTCTATATCCTCCCTACCCCGCCCCCACCCCTCCACAACACCTGGACCTTTTGGAGGCTCTGGCTGTGCAGACCTCCTGATCAGCAGGTGCCAGTAACTGAGACAAAACGACTTCAGCACATTGCCTGTAAGCTTACCTCGGGGAGGAGTGCCTGTAAGAGTAAACCTAGGTCCATTTCCCAGGTATAGCCTCATCCCTCAGCAGCACCAGGCTCAAGTCTGCCTAACGTCCATTCTTTTTATTTTTTTCATTGAGATACATTTCACATACTATAATATCCACCTTTACAATGTGTACTATTCAGTGGTTTTCAGTATATTCGTAAGGCTGTACAAACATCACCACTACCTAATTCCAGAAAATTTCCATCATCCAAAAAGAAACTTCAGACCCATCAGAAGCCATTCCTTATCCGCACCCCATTCCCCTCACCCTGGCCCACCCCACCCCTGCCCCTGGCAACCACTAATTTAATTTCTGTCTCTACGGATTTACCTATACTGGACATTTCATATAAATGGAATCCTACAACATGTGGCCTTTTCTGTCTGACTTCCTTACTTAACATGTTTTCTAGGTTTATCCACATTGTAGCATGTGTCAGTACCTCACTACTTTTTTTTTTTTTTTTTTTCGGTATGCGGGCCTCTCACTGCTGTGGCCTCTCCTGCTGCGGAGCACAGGCTCCGGACATGCAGGCCCAGTGGCCACGGCTCACGGGCCCAGCTACTTGGCGGCATGTGGGATCTTCCCGGACCGGGGCACGAACCCATGTTCCCCGCATTGGCAGGCAGACTCTCAACCACTGCACCACCAGGGAAGCCCCCTCACTACTTTTTATGGCTGAATAATATTCCATTACATAGACATAAGAATATTTTGTTTATCAGTTCATCACTGATGAAAATTTGAGTTGTTTCTGCCTTTTGGCTATTATGAATGATGCTGCTATGAACATCTATGCACACATTTTTTATAGACATATGTTTTCTTTTTTTTAATATAAATTATTTATTTTTGGCTGCACTGGGTCTTTGTTGCTGCACTCGAACTTTCTTTAGTTGCGTCGAGTGGGGTCTACTCTTTGTTGCGGTGCATGGGCTTCTCAATGCAGTAGCTTCTCTTGTTGTGGAGCATGGGCTCTAGGCGTGCGCGTTTCAGTAGTTGTGGCACATGGGCTCAGTAGTTGTGGCACATGGGCTTAGTTGCTCTGCGGCATGTGGGATCTTCCCGGACCAGGGCTCGAACCCGTGTCCCCTGCGTTGGGGACATATGTTTTCCCCATATGAAAACATATGTTTCATATGTTTTCAATTATCTTGGGTAAACATAACAAGGAGTGGAACTGCTGGGTCATATAGTACCTATGCTGAACTTTTTGAGGAAGGACCTGCGCCCTCAAATGAGGGGCTGCATCTTTTTTATTGAAGTATAGTTGATTGACAATATTGTGTTAGTTTCAGGTGTACAGCAAAATGATTCAGTTATATATATATACACTTTTTTCAGATTCTTTTCTATTATAAGTTATTACAAGATATTGAATATAGTTCCCTGGGCTATACAGTAGGTCCTTGTTGTTTATCTATTTTATATATAGTAGTGTGTGTCTGTTAATCCCAATCCCCTAATTTATCCCTCACCACCTTTCCCCTTTGGTAACCATAAGTTTGTTTTCTATGCCTGCAAGAGTGTTTCTGTTTTCTAAATAAGTTCATTCGTATTATTTTTTGGATTCCACATATAAGTGATATCATATATTTGTCTTTCTCTGTCTAGCTTACTTCACTTAGTATGATAATCTCTAGGTCCATCCATGTTGCTATAAATGGCATTATTTCATTCTTTTTTACGGCTGAGTAATATCCCATTGTATATATATACCCCATCTTCTTTATCCAGTTATCTGTCAATGGACATTTAGGTTACTTCCATGTCTTGGCTATTGTATTAAATAGTGCTGCTATGAACACTGGGGTGCATGTACCTTTTCGAATTAAGAGTTTTCTCCAGATTCATACCCAGGAGTGGGACTGCTGGATCATACAGTAAAACTTTTTTTTGTTTTTTAAGGAGCCTCCATACTGTTTTCCATAGTGGCTCCACCAATTTACATCCCCTAAGCTGCATCATTTTAAATTCCCACCAATAATGTATGAGGGTTTCAATTTTTCCACCAACATTCATTCATCTTTTTGATGACAGTCATCTAATGGGTGTGAAGTGGTGTATCACTGTGGTTTTGTTTTGCGTCTATCTGATGACTAATGATGTTGCGCATCTTTACATGTGCTTATTGGCCATCTGTATATCTTCTTTGGAAAAATTATTCAAATTCTTTGCCTCTTTTTAATTGGGTTATTTGTCTTTTTAGTGTTGAGTGGTAAGAGTTCTTTATGTATTCTAGATATATGATTTGCAAATATTTTCTCCCACTTGTAAGTTGTCTTTTCACTTTGTTGATAGTATCCTTTGATGCAAGAAAGCCTTTGATTTTGATGAAATCCAATTTACCCATGTTTTCTTTTGTTGTTCAGACTTTTCATGTCATATCTAAGAAACCACTGACTAATTCAATGTCACAAAGATTTACCCCTATGTTTTCCTATCAAAGATTTAACTCTTACATTTAGGTCTCTGCTCTATTTAGAGTTAATTTTTGTATGTGGTGTGAGGTAGGGGTGTGATTTCATTCTTTTGCATGTTGATGGATATTTAGTTGTCCCAACAGCATGTGTTGAAAAGACTATTTGTCCTCAGGCTTCCCTGGTGGCGCAAGTGGCTGAGAGTCCACCTGTCGATGCAGGGGACACGGGTTCGTGCCCCGGCCCAGGAAGATCCCACATGCCGCGGAATGGCTGGGCCCATAAGCCATGGCCGCTGAGCCTGCGCATCCGGAGCCTGTGCTCTGCGACGGGTGAGGCCACAACAGTGAGAGGCCCGCGTACCACACACACACACAAAAAAAACTATTTGTCCTCATTGAATTGTTTTGGCACTCTTGTCAAAATTGGTTAACCATAAATGCAAGGGTTTATTTCTGAATTTCCAATTCTATTCCATTGATCTGTATGTCTATTCTTATGCCAGTACCACATAGTCTTGATTGCTGTAGCTTTGCAGTTAAGTTTTGAAATCTGGAAGCATGACTCCTCCAACTTTGCTCTTCTTCTTTAAGACTGCTTTGGCTATCCTGAGTCTCTCATATTTCCATATGAATTTTAGGATCAACTCATCAATTCCTACAGAAAAGCCAGCTAGGATTTTGATGGGGATTGAGTTGATCTGTAGATTAATTTGGGGAGTACTGTTATCTTAACAATTTTAAGTCTTCTAATCCATAAACACAGGATGTCTTCCCATTTATTTAGGTCGTTTTTAACTTCTTTGAACAATGTTTTGTAGTTTGCAGTGCACATGTCTTACATTTCTTCTGTTAAATTTATTCCTAAGTATTCTATTCATTTTGGTGCTTTATAAGTGGAATTGTTTTCTTAATTTCATCCTGGATTGTTCAGTGCTATTATATAGAAATACAACTGATTTTTGTACATTCATCTTGTATCCTATAACCTTGCTGAATTCATTTATCAGCTCTAATAGTTTCCTGTGGATTCCTTAGGATTCTCTATATACAATATCATGTCTGTCTGCAGGCTACCTCACTTTCGATAAGCAAAAAAATGCAGTTTGTGATTTACTTGAGTAGAAATTGATACAACTGGTCTCAAGAAAACTATTTTCACTATCAACAAGCTCTTTTGAGAGAAAAATTCATTCACACTTTGTACCAACGTTTGAAAACTCTTTAAAGCAAAATTATCCTTTCGGGCTTGACTGGTAGAATCTTCCAGGTGTGTTTAGCGATAGTAAAAAGTCATTGTCACTTGGCACTGTTTTCAAGGGCCTATCTGAAAAATCCGTTCTATTCAGACAGTTTTCTTAAAGCCCATCCCGGACGTGGAACTCTACTCTCAAAGGTCCTATGAAGGTCTCCCTCCTCCTCCACCGCTGCCCTTCTGTGCTAAGTGTCACCTTCGATGATAAAGTCCTTTACTTAACTTTACCCCAACTTTTTCTAAGAGGGATTTAAAGAGCTCTTTAAAAAGTGCAAATATGTAAAAAGTTTCATGAATGAGAAAATGAGGGCCGGGCAAGGGAGGAGGAAACTAGTGTGCTCAGTGGGGCACCTGCAGCAAAGGAAATGCAGCTTTTTCCAGGGAGAAACCAAGTTCAAACCCCCGCTCTACCACCCACCAGCGACACACACACACACACACACACACACACACACACACACACACACAGGCAGATTACTTACCCCCATTTTACAGACAAAGCTAATGAAACTAGGGATGGTTCATGCTAACCTGTGAGTAGGGTGCTGTAACAGGACAGGTGTGCCCATCAGAGCACCGCCCCGCCTCCCCCCCACCCACTGTGCGTGCCACGCAGCACCTCTGCTCCCAGGTCTCCAGGTCCTTTCATCCCATGGAAACTAACACAGCTGCTCTCGCTGATCGTGGGAACCAGCTCTGAGCTTTCTGGCAACAAAAGCAGAAAGGGAAATGTGATAAATGTCAGAACTGTTATTAAAAGGAAGACGCTTACAGTTCTCCCGGTGAGGCATTTTTCCCTCTAAAAAATAAATATTTTAAAAATCTCTCCCTAGTGGCTCCTTATATGGGGGAAATTAAGCAATATTAATGGATAATAATTATTCTTCAGTAGAAGATTTCAGGGCAATGGAAGCAGGTTCTTTTCATAGTTATTTCTTTATGTCAACCTTTTATAGAAACTATATAGCATTTAGCCCAAAAAGTGACAGTGGAGGAACAGGTTAACGAGGTCCCAACACAAAGCGTCTGGAACCTAACTGGATCATCTACGATGTCAGCTTGGAAACCAGCAGCATGCAGGAGGTAACACTGTGCACCTTGTCCCACGAACTTGTTCAGCGTGTCAGAGCCACGGCAGGGTCAGTAGAGACACAAAGAGGGTCTCAGACCCAGAGCCCCACAGCTACAGGAGACAAGGTGGCCTGGGTGCACACGCTAACAGACACACACACACACACACACACACACACAATCAAACACTGAACTAGCCTTCTGTGCGCAGACAAAGCACTCAAGGGCTGATTGTGTGTGCGATGTGGCGGGAGGGGAGGGGCGGTCAGGGAATCTGAGTCTGGGATCTATTTCACCTCTTCCAATCACTGGAGGTTTCATGAAAGAGGCAGAATTTCAACCATTAGGTGGGGAAAAACCTCAGCCAGTTTGTAAAGAGAGGAGGCAGGTAAAGAATTTTGAAGTTCACTTTCATAAAAGGCTTTGAAGCTCTCTGCTTGGTTTGAGCAGAGCTCAGCGGGATCTATAACCCAGTGAAAACTCCCCAATGCATGCTGCTACAATAAACAAGCACCACCAAGCATCTGAAACAGGGGTCTCCAAACTTCGAGTGAAACACATATACAGCAGACTTTTTAAATGAAAATATTATATGGAACACCGATACAAAAAAAAAAAAAACTTTAAAGCTAATAGCAGAGCTGTGGTGGTACAAACAGGGACCAGCAGAGACCACGAACCAGGGCACTGGTCCACACTCTCCACAACTCCCGGCAGAGACTTCCCGGGAACACCTAGGGGCCCAACAAGGCAGAGTTTGAGAACCACTGGTCTCTGGCTTAAGGGACTCCCAAACAGTCTGCTCTAGAGTGGTGGTCCCCACACGTTTAAGAGTAAACCTTCAGGGGCTTCCCTAGCGGCGCAGTGGTTGAGAGTCCGCCTGCCGATGCAGGGGACACGGGTTCGTGCCCCGGTCCGGGAGGATCCCACATGCCGCGGAGCGGCTGGGCGCGTGAGCCATGGCCGCTGAGCCTGCGGGTCCGGAGCCTGTGCTCCGCAGCGGGAGAGGCCACAACAGTGAGAGGCCTGCGTACAGCAAAAAAAAAAAAAAAAAAAGAGTAATCCTTCTATTTATTTAAAAAAAAAATATAGAAGCACTATGTGCCATTATATTGTACACATTATAAAATATATAAAACCAAAAAAATTTAAGTAGAAGATAAAACAAAAGAAAAAATATTTTTAAATATTTTACTAAAGATACAAAAATCTTTCTGGCTCTCATTAGTGAAAGCAATGAGACTGAAAATACTGTATTATGTAGTAAATCTTTTGTTTTACATTTGGGGACAAAACTGATTCTAAATGATTTGTTTTGATACTTGTTTAATGGCTGTAACAGGTGAAAAAGACACCTCACAAAGTTACACTGATCCAAGAACTGCGTCATCAGCTGCACTTATTAAATCACCCTAGGACCAATTTTTTCAAATTTCTTCTGATTATGGAAAGGTCTTTGCTGAAATTCAGCTGATAAATTCCCATCTTCCCCAACATCAAACACTTGCTCATAAAGACTAATCAGAAGGTGTATTTTTCTATTTTTAACAAAGGGGTTTTAAAACACCCATTGAAGGTGAGTTCGTTTCCCGCTCTTTGTTAGGTATCACCTTTCCTTTGAAGGACCAAGTAATGTACTCACGGGCCATCACAGAAAAGAGTCAGCAAATTTGAGACACTTTTATTCTAGTGAAAGAAAAATGTGTGCTTTTGCACGAAGTAGCCCGTATAACTCTCTGTGGTTCAAAAGATTTTCCTGATCATTTCTCATCTTGCCACAAGTATTATGAAGATTCTACTACCTGAGAGACTTGCTTTATCAAGGTAACTGCACTGACGGTTACCTGGCACGTAGCCACGCCCTGTAGAACATGAACCACCTGGGCGATGCTGGCTGCTGCTCATCACCAACAGCTGATGCTGCAGACGCCCAAGCACCCAAACAGTGCACTCAGCAATTCCGCCGGCAGCGGGCTACTGTGCACTGAGGCAAACTCACGGGACCTCTGCACGCCTGTCGAGGACAGTGCATCTTTGCAAAGCGGTGACGAACGCCGAGGACGTGGAAAAGGAAATGCCATGGTATTTTGAGAAGCTGGGCAGGTGCCCATCGGGTAACCCACCTCCCAGAGCACAGATTTGGGGATGTTTAAGAAGGAAATACAAACATTCAGTCTTTCAATGTATACTATTACTTTTTCGAACAGCTGCTAGGTTGTTAGGACAAAAATGCTTATCAAGTTGTTTGGACCTGACTACTTAAAAAATGCACTGTTAGGTGTCGCTAGGGGAATGAGGAGAAAGTCGCTGAGCCCCTCAGGGCCACGGGAGGCGGCTGTCCTACAGTGATGGGGGTGGAGTGGGGGAAAAGCAGGCCTGGGGCCAGGAGCGCCGGACTCCACCTCCAACTCTGCCATCAACGCCCGAATGCTCTTCAAACTGCCGTCGGCGAATCACACGGGATGGGACAGGCTGCCCTCAGCTCCGAGGCCCTGCAAGGCTGCCTGTCCTAAAGGCTGGGCTCTCTCCTCCAGGCGGGACACGCCCACCCGATCCTGGAGAAACCCACAGTTCTCCCAGTTAAGGCCACGTGCTGTGCCAGGTGCCGAAAGGAGATGCCGAGATCCCATCGTCAACTGAGGCTCAAAAGGCCAATGCTGAGGTAGCTGCCCCATCTGACCAAACCGGCAGGGTTAATTTATGCCCAAACCTCCACTTCAGAATCCACAGAGACAACAGTGAGTATCCGTCATGCAAGTGGCCATTCGATGTCATTTTCGTATTTTTTGTAAGACCCGATCTTTGTGCCTTGTTTACGATACCATACTGTCTCTGAGAAGTATTCTGGTTACTAAATATTTGGTTAAATGCTCCCGAGCAACCATGTGGGAATCTTCGGGAAACTGAAGAGTCCCTCCCAAGAGGAAAGTTGGTAAGTGTCAAATAACGATTTGTTTAAAGTACAGTATGCTTATGCAAACAGAAGATCTCCTGGACAGTCACCAACTCAGCCGTTTCAAGTGCCTTTTCAGCACCGTCCAGGGCACAAGAGGGGTCCAGTCTTCCCCAGGGAGGAGTCTGCTCTCCGTTTCTTTCTACTAAGTGAGAACGGACACATAAACCCTAAGTCCAACAGGAAAAAACCATGGAGTCTCTTGCTACGGTAACAAAACCAGGAATAGGAAACGTCCCGTTTCCCATTAATTTTCACCAGCTGACCTAATAAAAATCAGTTGATTCACTCCTCTAACCAATATTCTTACTTTCTGGGTGATTATTCACCACACAGTTCAAGTTCAAAGTGGCATTTTATTTTGGAAACAAGCAGTATATATGAGGCTGTAATAATAACACAAGCTGATTAAATCTAAACTTGAAACAAAACAAAAAACTGCCCTTATTACTGATCAAAAAAGCAGATACACAAGAAACGCTGAACGTTGACAAAAACAAACATAGATATTAACAGAAAAGTGGCATAAAGACTATTGTAAATTATCCTGAAAGGATTGTTAAGTAACATTTTCCATAAAAACAATGCAGTAGGGAGTGAGAGGGAACTCTGGTTTAATAAGAACATATTTTCTCTCAAAGCATGAAACCTGTTTAAAAAGACATGAATGAGGGGATGGAAGGAGCAGCCATCAGGCCAGTGGGAGGCCGGGGAGAGTGGAGGAGGGTCTCAAGGGAATTAGATTCCAGAGACCCCAAGGGGCAGGAGGAGGGCAGCAGCAGTATTTCAGTGGCTATTATATTAATTAGAAATATATGAAACTTGACACAGCAAGAGTGCAGTGCATGAAATCCATGGCAAAACACTGTGAATTTCCTCCACAATGGGTACCATGAACTCAGGGACCCTCTTGTCTCTGTCCCTTCCTGAGAGCTAAGGGGCACAGTTCTTAATCAGCACATGTGCTGGCCCAGGGTCCAAGCATCAGCGTGAACCTCGGAGGAACAGAGACCTGCAGACGGAAACAGGGCAGCCAGCCGTCCTCCTCCTGCAAGGAGGGGACGCAGGGGGCTTCAGACGTCTGGCAAGAGAACCTTTGCAGAACAGACCCAGATACACTGCAGTTCCCCAAAAGGCGAGCTTCTGTTTTATCTTAGAACTTAGGCAGGACGGGTAAGGCCGAGAGAAATCCTTTATGACAGCAGGACACACCGGTCCACCAGTGTCAGCTGGCCACGGTGGGCTTTTAAGTGGTCAAGCATGAGCCACCAGACTGCTTTAAGCCAATGTCTGTCCTGAAGGGATGGAGAAGACTAGAAGACCTACTAAGATAATTCCATCAATCAGTTCATCTGTGGGAATGTGCAAAAGAACACTGATTCACCAGCATACAGTTTCTCCACAGGATTTTATTTCTTGACATGGCTGTCCTCCCCGACCTCCGAGCCAGCATCGTGGACACGTGCCCGTCCCATCCCACCCCTCTCCCCAGCCCACCCCCCCCCCACACACACACACACCACACCTGCTCTCCAGACACACCACCCTAACTCCCTGTTCCCAGGTCCACGGCACACAAACGCTGTCAGAGCTGCTGTTTAGGGCACATGCCCTATGTTTTCAATGAAATTACTACGAGTAGTCGTTTCTGACAGTATTTAATAACCACCTATATAACACATGCTACTTCGCTTCAATTAACTACTCTGGAATCCATCCGTTTAGAGAAAACTTCAAAACAAATTAGGTTTTTCACTAGTAACAAGTAGCAGCATCCTTTTTAACCATTAAAATTTAGGGGCAACTGGATGCAAAAACGCAGAGGCTTCCTTGAGGGAGATATTGCATGATCTTTCTTGAGGGAGATACTGAAGACTGGCTAAACGGCTTTCTGAGTAGAAAAACAAGACCTGTAAAAGCGAAGGAAGTGGAGTTGATGATATAAACGCCCTTTCACCCTGTATACGCAAACTTCACATAAAAACTTACTTGCCAATATTTTCAGGCAGAGACTGCAGTGAGATGTCATTTACAGAAAGACATGTCAAATTCTGCAATTCGGGAAAGCTTTCTGGCAATCTAAAACAAAAAAAAAATGTTATAGTTGAAAAAGAGAAGTGCATATATGGTGCATACTAACATAAATATAAAGACTTCTTCTGTATGCTGACTGAAATCACCTCCTAAAATTACTTTATGTATGGCATATTTGTCTTGTCTTTCTATTTATAAGGAAAAAAATAAGGACCTGGTCTACCTAGCAGTACCGGGGTATGATAAATACTTGCTGACAGGGTGATCCAGAAATAATTAGAGAGGAAAGATATTCAAGCTGTAACAATAAAGGAGAAACAATGTTGTGAGCCTACCGAGTGTATGGCTATGAAAGAAAATGATACATAGTTCCTGAAGCTGAAAGTGCCTAAGAGTGAAAATACTTTATTGATTAACAGAAAATAGAAATTTTAGTCCACAATATTATAATAAAACACAAGAGAGTTGCTTGATTTTTTTTTCTTCCTGTAGCTTACAATACCCAGAGCAAAGCTACGGATTACTTACAATTGATCAGCTGACAGCCAATTGCTACTTTCTTAATATTTTTCTTTTGATTTGATTTAATATGCCAATCATGTGAGATGATTATATGTTTCACAACGTTCTACACAAAGAGAAATTCTGTATACTTCCCTTAGGCTACTGAAGAGTGAGGATTCAAAATAAAAGTATTATTTAAATACCTGCAAAGAAAGTTTACTTTCAATATTTCTATGGTTACTAGTATTTGGAGAGGAAAAAACACAAACTGAAAGCAAAAAACATCTCATTGCATCTAAAATGCTTATACATAAATCTGCTAACATGGAGAAAAGAACACATAACTCATTTTTTTGCAGGGGGTGGTGAGGACTTCTTGCCTTAGTGATAGTCTCTAGATTAGACTCTTTCATTTCTTTCCTCTTTCTAAGTTCTTTTTTTTTTTTTTTTGCGGTACGCGGGCCTCTTACTGTTGTGGCCTCTCCCGTTGCGGAGCACAGGCTCCGGACGCACAGGCTTAGCGGCCATGGCTCACGGCCCAGCCGCTCCGCAGCATCTGGGATCTTCCCGGACCGGGGCACGAACCCGTGTGCCCTGCATTGGCAGGCGGACTCCCAACCACTGCACCACCAGGGAAGCCCCTCTAGGTTCCTTTTTTAAAAAACAATTCCTGGGCTTCCCTGGTGGCGCAGTGGTTGGGAGTGGTTGGGTTCGTGCCCCGGTCTGGGAAGATCCCACATGCCGCGGAGCGGCTAGGCCCGTGAGCCATGGCCACTGGGCCTGCACGTCCGGAGCCTGTGCTCCGCAACGGGAGAGGCCGCAACAGTGAGAAGCCCGTGTACCGCAAAAAAAAAAAAAAAAAAATTCCTATGCTGTTTGACATCTAATACAGGTAATTCCAAACTTCAAAACCAAATGCAGGCCCCGAAAGACAAGAGTATTAACTAGGATTTTCATAATCGATGAAATACATTCTCAGGAATGGTTTTTACAAAGTTGCAACCTCTTCCATAGTGTAATAGAGCTAAGATTTTTTTAATTTATATATCAAAAGATGCAACTTAACAGTTCTGAGTTTTTACCAGAAACTATATATAATTTTAAAACTAGCTAAAATGATCGTAAATATAAGGAAATTGTATCTTTAAATGGCTGATCTGCTTTTTTCACTGGCTCTTAACATTAAGAGCCAAACTAGTGATGTGACCCGATGAGGAAGGCCAGACTTAAGGTCGGGAGAGAGGAAAGCTAGTCTGAGCTGCTGCTCAGAGGCTGCATGACCTTGAAAGGTCATTTCACCTCTTGGAGCCTCAGTTTGTTCAGCCATAAAATCACTAGGCCACGCTGAATAATTTTTAAGGTCCCTTCAACTCACAGACATCGTCTTAATTCTTAAAAGAGCACACCTGCCAAATTAAAACGGCTTTCCTTTAAGAAACCTGCCAAAAACAAGTCCAGGGTGAAAACTGAGTAAGGCCTCATACGATGCAGTGTGTTCTGGTCAAGAGAGTTTTGAAATGATGATAAAGTCACATATCAGCAGACATTAGGGGAAGAACACTAAAGTAGTAGACAAGGGGATTAAGCAACTGAAGAGTTAACAAAAAAACTCCAGAACAGCATAATATTTCCCAGCTGCCCAAGCCTACGAGCTGTCTTGAGCACAAATAGCTCAGTTCAGTTCAACAAACACTGAGGGCTCACTCCATTCCAGAAAGTACAGTAGGGCTGCAGATAGAACCGTAAATGACAGAGGAATATATCTCGTTGGCGGGCCTTGGTCAAAGTGATCATTTACGTGTAGGTTTCGAGTGTTATGAGAAAAGTACGCACAGGGTTACAGGGCCCAGAGGAGGGGCCTCGGTGAGTCGTCAGGAAAGGCCTCCTGAAGAAATGTGATGCTCAGGCTGCATCTTAAAGGAGAGCGAAAGGGTTGGCACCGTCAAAACGAGGGGGAGTGAAATCAGAGACCTGGAGCCTTTATTACAGAGGCCACAACATCAGACAAGGCAATTGAGGGCCATGCAGGTGGAAAGGCCGGCCAAGGTCAGACAGAGGGCGGTGGGGAGGCTGCACAGCACACCAGGAGCTCCCACTTGATCTTACAGGGACGGGGAGCTACAGAAAGGTTTGAGAAAGAGGGACAACCGTACGGATGATGGTTAAGAAAGAGGACAAGACGTGACAACGGTGGTGAGTTAGAAAGCTATCAGGCTAGAGCCTACTAGAGTACTATTTTTCATAAAAATAAATATTACTAGTAACATAATAACTAAAATTCAAAAGACAAAAACCAGAATTGTTTTTAAGACATATTTATACTTCTTAAAAATAAGCAGATACGGGAAAAACAAAACGAAATAGGGCATTCCCCAGCACTCCATACCCAAGAAGATCTAAGCAATTTTGAGACAGATGAGATGAATCCCAAATTTTAACTCAATCTCAATTTTTCTAGACACTTCAAAAAAAAACAAAAAAAAAGGGAATGAAAAGGAAAGGAAGAGTACTTTCCTTTCTTCGAGGTTGCTTACAGAGTCTTGAGAAATTTTATAAATGGGCCCACCTGGCCCAGAGAGACATCTAGAATGGACTCTGGAGGTCTGGTCCCTGCATTGCTGTTTGGGCATCAACTCAGTTACCCTGGCAACACAGGCACCTGGAATCCACTGGTCAGTGGGCTCACGACTGAGCCAGGAGCCACAGGAGGGGCTCCTGACGTCCCCGTGTTCAAAAAGGGTACCCTTAGTACTATGGACAGAAAAGCAAGCAGAAAGGTTACCTAGTCAGTGGGTTTCCGCTGAAGTCAGCGATCTGTAGTGCTTTACAGAATGAGATGCTCTCTGGAATTTCAGGAATATCTGCAGAAGGAAAGAAAATGTCTATCACTGACCACGACTGTTAACAGTTTTCATCATCCTCAAGATGGACCACAGTCGCAAGGGAATATCTACAAAGTACTAACTCCGCTCAAACATGGCATGGATTCCTGAAGTACTTTTCTACATTTATTTTACATTTGCTTTCCTAATATAAGATATATTCTAAACAGAAGCACGTTCAAGAAAAACATAAAAAACAACCACCCCACCAAGTCCCATCACCTCATCAAAACTCACTGAGGGCATTCGGTTGGTAATTCCCTGTAGGCTTTATTTCCCCTATGTTTTCATATGGTTATATCAGTACAAAGTATTCTAAAGTATGCATTTTAAAATTATGGAATTTCTTCTGATTATAGGCATATTTGGAAAATACAGAAAACTCCAGTGAAGAATAAAAAACCACCAACATTCCCATCACCCAGAGACAATATTTTATTCTGATGTATGTTTTTAATTGTCAGACACACATACAGAGTGTGCGTATAAATAGATCATATTTCAAAATACTAGGTTCAAGCTTCACTTTATGTTATTTTACAAACTTTTTCCCCTGTCATTATTTTTCCAAATAGTTTCCCATTCTTAGTGGCACAAAAGCCCACTGCACACATTTCCATATTTCATGTAACCAATCCCCAGTTGTTGGACATTTAGGTTGTTTCCAAGTTCCTAATGTTATAATTATATTTATGTCCATTTCTGGTTATTTCCTTAGGCTAAGCTCCCAGAGTGTAATCACTGTGTCAGAGGCACTAACACCTCTGCAGCACTTGACAAATACTGCTAAATTGCCTTCGAGGGGGCCAGGTACACCTTTATACTTCCACCACCCGATTCAACATCTTTCCCTTCTTCCTTTCTTTCTCTTACATTTGAAAAACTGCCCATGTTATTGGTAAAATAGTCTGGCAACATTTTCTTTTATATTCCTTTGATTACTAATGAGGCTGAATATTTTTCCCCACGTTTACCTGCCACTAAACATTGCGATTCTTGAAATGACCAAAAATGCTATTTTAAATTCCTCTTTCTCTTGGTTTAAACCCTGAGGTTACAGCTTTCAGGGCTGGAAAAGGTTAGTTCACAGCATTTAATTTCAAGAATACATTTATTTTGGACGTACTAATGTTAAGAAGGGCTAAAATAGAAAAGGCTCTCTTGATCCCATGCCATTTCTTCCACCAGCTCGACAAAGGCAAGCAGAGCCAAAACATACCAAATATTTCTAAATTGGGGGTGAAAAGGAGACGGGAGAAATAAAGGGAAAAATGGATGCCCTGCTCCAACACCACAAAGTAAACAGAAGCTACATAAAAGCTCCAAGTACAAATTTAAAAGCTGCAAATATTTAAATTTGTGGTAACATTTGCCTCACACAATTCTCTGCCTTGCATGGTCGTATAAGGTAATGAAGAATACATACTATTAATGATCCTAGTTTCATAAATATGATAGCAGTATATACATATATATATATACACATACACACACACACATATATACACACAAACATACATACATATGTACACATACATGTGTGCGTGTGTGTATACATACATGTTGCATGCATGTGTACACATACATACACACTATGTATGTGTGTGTGTGTGTATATATATGGCTTATCCACATTAAGAATGAACTAGTGAATATAACAAAAAGGAGGTGGACTCACAGCTATAGAGAACAAGCTAGTGGTCACCAGTTGGGTGGGGGGCAGTATAGAGGGAGGGAAGCAGGAGGTACAAACTATTAGGTATAAAATAAGCTACAAGGATATATTGTACAACCCAGGGAATATAGCCAATATTTTATAATAACTATAAATGGAGCATAAGCTTTAAAAATTGTGAATAACTATATTGTACACCTATAACTTAATACAATATTGTACATCAACTAGACTTCAATTTTAAAAAAAAGGAAAAGACCGAAAAAACAAAAGAAGGAACGAACAAAGGTACATCCATCCATCATTACAGGACCAGCACGGCTATCCAGGGTGTGAGGCCTGCCCAGGTAAAAGGTGCTGGTCAGCCCTGCACTCCTGACTGTCACTCCTCGGCCACCACTTCAGGTCCTAGTGAGCAGTTTTTATAAAGCTGAAAAATGAGGTGCAAGGGCTGCACCCGTCACTTCACAAGTGCTACGGAAGATGAAGCTGACACACACACACACACACACACACTGTACAGCAGCTTTCTGCTTGATCTGAGGAAAAGATCAAGGAAACAGAGAAAGAGGAAAGGCACATCAATTTGGTAGAAGTCTTTAATATTTCTCAGACCATCAGAAACATCCCTGAAGCTCAGGAAGATGGGCCTACCAAGGAACACATGAACTCTGGTCGGGGCTGGTCTGGAGTCAGGGTATCTGAGGGTAACAACAGCAACTTCCAGAGAACACAGCTGGACCCAGTCCAGACAGAGCTGCCTTGTAGGAAGACATTCCATCCCTAGGCAAACCTGCTTGTACACAAGATCGGCAAACAGAACATAGGTCTCAACTCCAAAGACCATTTCTTTCTACCATACGCATGTTGCTAATTTAACTGAAAAGAAGGTATTTGCCTGTAAAAATAATAGCTTTAGACAAGGAAGGCAACAGTGTGGCTAGAAGAGTCCTGCTTACTGGTTTGCTTTAAATTACTAAAATTATCAGAGCAGAAAACTAAGGAAGGGAATGCCTGTTCCTTCTTAAATACTTAGCTAAAATATCACACCCTCAGGGACACCTCCTTTGGGCCCCAAGATTCGGTTGGATCCCCGTGCTCTCAGGTTCCTGAAATCTGTTACAGTTTTAGTTAAATAATTGTTTGGTGATGGTCAATCTCTCTTATTGAACTCTAGGCTCACTGGGAAGAAAGACCATGTGGGCCTTGTCTGTTGCTGTTTCCCCAAAGCTGACATAGTACAGTCGGCCTACAGGTTCCACATCTGGGAATTCAACCAACTGTGGATCAAAATATTAAAAAAATATTCCAGAAAGGTCCAAAAAAAGCAAAACTTCAATTTGCCTCATTGGGCAACTATTTACATAGTATTTAAATTGTATTTACAACTGTTTGCATTGTAATAGGTATTATAAGTAATCCAGAGGTGATTTAAAGGATATGGGAAGATATGCAAAGTTATATGCAAATACTATGCCATTTTACATAAGGGATTTGAGCATCCTTGGATTTTGGTATTTTGTCCTCCACAGAGGCCAAGGGGTGACTGTACTAAGCTTAAACAGCCCACGGGTACTGAATGAATAAATGAGAAACTCACATTGTTAAATCTCTGCAAAGACAGTTGCTCTCTAATGTGAGTCATGAAATATCCCCTGTAGGGTGGGTATTATCTCTGTTTTACTAGTAAGAAAACTGCTTGGTCCCAGATCTCTTACAAGAGATAGTATAAAGGCTGCAGGTTATTCCCAGCTGCAATCCCCTTTAACTGTCTTCCAAGTGTTTTGCTCTGGACAAATGTGAGGTTTAAGACTAAACATATGAAAAACTATAGACAAAAACCACTTCTCAATGAGGCCAAGGCTGACCACCAACCTTTTCTGCATTTATGAGGTCTGCAGCCTCGGATAAACTATTTAACCTACCTGTGCCTAATTTCCTTATCTGTAAAATGGGTCATCAACAGATATTTTCAAATAATACCAGTATATCATACCTTAAGTGCTGCAGAAGTTCAGAGAAGGGAGAAAATGAAACAAAGAAGGACACTTACACTTTGAACCAAATAAATAAGAGTAGAGGAGCAGCATAGGCAGGAATGTGACACTGGATGCAAAGTGGGGAGAGGGTAGGCCCTGGGCACAGTTTGCCTGAACTTCAGGATATCAGTTTGGGGGTGTCTGGAGAGGAGGCCGGAGAAATCTCTTGACAGAAGACTACCAATGCCAGGCTGAGCTGTTTACAATTAATTTGCCAGACAAGGAGTTTCCTCTTCTCTAAAAGAGGGATAATCACAGCTCCAGCTTAGGGTTGCAAAAGAATAAAGGAGAGTCACACAAATAAAAGCACATGGTACCCTCTACTGGACCTCTTTCTTATACTGGGTGGGGGATCAGTAGAGAGGACCACTATTTTCCATTCAAAGCCAAATAATTTTTTTATTGAAATATAACTGACTTACAATGTTGGATTAATTACTGCTGTACAGCAAAGTGATTCAGCTATACATATATATATTCTTTTTTTATATTCTTTTCCATTATGGTTTATCACAGGATATTGAATATAGTTCCCTGTGCTATACAGTAGGACCTGGTTGTTTATCCATCCTACGTATAATAGCTTACATCTGCTAACCCCAGCCTCCCACTCCATCCCTCCCCAACCCCATCCCCCTTGGCAACCACCAGTCTGTTCTCTATGTCCGTGATTCTGTTTCATAGATAGGTTCATTTGTGTCATATTTTAGATTCCACGTATAAGTGATATCATATGGTATTTGTCTTTCTCTGTCTGACTTACTGCACTCTAGTATGATAATCTCTAGGTCCATCCATGTTGCTGCAAATGAAGGCCGAATAATTTGAAGAAGAGTGGCGTTATTAATAGAGATGAGAGGCCTGAGAGGGCTTTTGCTTCTATCTGAGAAGGAATAAAACCCTGAATAAACATCTATTTACATACAAATATTAGAAATAACTCATGAGGTTTTTCCTCTCATTAAAGAAGGTACCCCCAAACTTATAGCTGCCAACATTCAGCTTAGTTCAAGCTGCTATATAAGGTGAAACAAACAAAAAAATCTTTACTCATATTTTTCATGTATTTAAACTGGCTTTGTCTTATATACGTCCAAGAATAAAAGCATAAAATTTGATATTTACGAAATGTCTGAAAATGATTGTAAAATTAAGTAATCTCTTCCCTACAATTTTCTTAAAATAACCTTCAATTCAGACCCATTCTAAACTACCATCATTTCTGAATCAGAATTGCTTTGAGTTAGTGAGATGTGGTTGCACTTCAAAAATAAAAATACTGAATCTGTTGTTTACCAATATAACCATCACTACCACCTGTATACAGGCGACTGACAATCAGTTCTAAACTCTGCAGTGCCAAAAATCGTCACCACCACCAAGCAGACAACCATCCTGGCACCATGAGCCCAAGGGCTTCTGAGAGAGAATACACTTTTCACCGCAGATACTGTCATTTAGAAAGTGATTTAGAAGGACAGTGCTTGCCCTTCCTGGCACTCCTCCTATTTTCTCAGCATCCATTTTTAACATATCAGGCTGGGGTTCCACCTTCCCCAGCCCCCTAACCCTCAGAAGTAATACAGAGCCTTAGCCTGCAATCCTCTATAAGGAATCCGATGCCCAGAAGCCTCAAGGTGGACCACGCCCTTTCCTGAAAAGCTATCACCATCTCAGGGCCCCCCTTGGGATAGACACAGGCTGGACTGTGTGACCTTCCTTCTAACTCCTTCTAAGGAGTTTAGAACCTTCCAGGGCATTTCCTGTCACAGAGAACGGTGCACGAACGGCCTGTCCAGTCTATGATCGCAGCCCCTGCGTGCAGCGGAATAAGTTCTTTCTGAATAACTGAGTTACTCACTGGCATTTCTTCTGGTTCTATATAAACAGCATCTCTTCTCCTGGGTTCAAGACCTGTCTGAGGTCCGCAGTTACAGTGCGAGGCTCTCTCCACCAAGAGATCATGAAATGCGAAACAGAACGAAAGTCTGCAGGCCCGCAGCAGGCGTGCAACACTACTGAATTACCTACCAACTGCGCTGGGCCTGGAATCCAGAGACAGACTCCAGGCCCTGCGCACGGGGATGCCTTCACTGCCGGGCGGCCCTGCTCCTCGCAAAGGGCTGCTGGCCTTCTCTGCCTTGTCCACCACCCCAGGCTACTGAGAGGTACGATGAGATGATGTACAGGGTAACGTGGTAAAGTACACAAATGTAAAGGGCTAGGTGGGGGGAGGTGTTCCCCCCCGAGGGGCACAGGCTGGCTTTCTCACTTTTTCTATCAACGTGTGGGATCTGGGGCACATGGTCCCCCCTCCTCTCACCCCGACACACTCAGACCAGAGGGGAAACTGTCCTCAAGACCCCTGCCAGCACAGAGGGAACTGAGTCTCTGCTTGAGCATTTTGTTATCAGTATCCCATCTCAGAGAAATGTGCAGCTGCACGAACCGTCAGGCATTGAGGGCAGTACCTCAACGCATCACTGATACTAAACCACATCAGAAACAAACAAAAAATAAGACAGCACAAGCAAACGGCGCCATGGCAACGACAGCCACCCCTGAACTGCCCTCAGAGATCCAGGGGCAGAGGTGACCCAACAGCCACCTGGCCGTCCCAGAGGCACCCGGGTACCAGACTCTAACCTCCCCTGGCCTCTGCGGTGACATTCCACAAGCCACCTCGAGACTTGTCCTGGGAATAAATGTGCACCAGGGCCCACCAGCCAGTGCTGGTCGCCATGGAGGCAGGCGCACACACACCTCCCTTCAACCACATATACACCTATACTTTTTAGCACAGTACTTCTACTTTAGAGGAAGATTTGAAATTGCTCCCCACTGCCTGGAGCTCTGAGAAGCCCCCTTTGCAATCGGTCACCTGACAGTTGTTGTCACCGCCACCTTCGACACAAGTAGCAGGTCTCAGGCACTGAGAGAACAGCAGGGGACAGACTCAAGGTCAGGAAGTGACAGGTACAGGTCTGAAAGAGGAACTCCTCCGAACCCTGTTACACCACTTGACCGTGTGGCCCCAGATAAGAAGAGATGCCTTTCTGAGGGTCTTCATGCATCATCTAATCCCAAAAACAAAGAGTGGGATGGATGGTGGTGGTCCCGCAAGCAGATGCAGAAGCAGGCCTGGAAACATTAACTAAACAGCCCAAGGTCACTGTGCTCACGTGTGGAGGAGCAGAGCTTTGAAATTCGGGTCCATCTGCTTCACGGCAAGGAAGAGGACAGTCAGATTCCATTGGTTCCAAACGTGCTGGAGAAAGAGATGCTGGAGGAAATGCACCTGGGGAGACAGACGAGGTGGGAATACAGGCCCGCGGTTCCGAGAGAGGTCTGCGCAGTCATCTCACCCAGAGACAGGGTGGGTGAACTCTGTTGTGAGAGCCCCCAACAGGCAGCTGGGGGCAGAGCCAAGAGGTCGAGGGAGCAAAGGGGTCCCCGAGGGGGTGGGTCTATGGTGCGGCCAGCAGGTAGGGGACACGGGCTGGGCCGCAGGGATCTGCTGCCACCGTCCAGAGGCGCCAACAGAGAGAGTGGTTTGAGGGGAATCAAACCGCAAAGGTGGAGAAGGCAGGTCGCCTGCCGGTTCCTGTGGACAGAGAGGAACGGAGGGCATACAGCAGCTGCCCGACTCCAGTCTCAGACACGGGGCTCCTGGCCAGCAACATGGGGAAACGAGGAGACAGTGGCACGACTTTCCGACCATGAAGCCAGATGTGTATATTGACAAGGGTCACTGTCCTCTGGGCTCTGTTTAATCCGAGATTATAGCCTGACTGCGGCCTCGAAATCTCCTGGCTTTTTACTCAATGACAATGAGTTCTTATCAAAATAAAGACTTAGCAATCCTGTGTCACAATCCCTGTAAAATAAATCCTGCTGTTCCATTACATCTGAAAGTCTGAGAGCCTGGAGACTTCGGAGTGTGCCGTCAAAAGGCCTGGCAATCCAGGGGAGAGAGGAGGGAGGGGGTTATGGCTTGAGGAGAAAACCAAGGTCAAGGGGAAAGTTCACTGTAGCGTGCTTGGGTCTGATCTTTTTGTTTGGGACATCTGCGGGGGGCGCGGAGAGGCAGACGGAAGTAGGATGAAGGAGCGTGGGTGCTCATGCCCGTCTTTGCTCAGAAGGCAGCACGGAGGGGACGCAGGGCCGAGGGGAGGCTGAGGGTGGAGGCTTCAGAACCCCGTCCCTGTCCACATCCACAGGGGAAGACGGAAGGGGCACCTGGAGGCGTGGGTGCAGACGAGGGAGAAGCCCACAGGCTGGGAGATGCCCCTTCCCACAGCAGAGGCAAGTGACAAAACCCCCAACATGAAACATGCTCAGCAAACAGTGAACCCCGCATCCACGAGGTGCATGCAGTGGGCAGGGAAGACGGGAGGCTCACCCTGGCATGGAGAGGGGGATCCCGTCACGCATAAACACCATGAATGCAGGCCTGGCCAAAGACAGGATTCAAACACAAGGACTAAACAACCAGCCGTGAACAGAATGAGCGCGTGAAAAGAGATGCTGCCGGGCCGTGGTGAAATACTGAATGCTATGACTTCAGGCTCGCTCTGTACATCATGCTGCTTCATTGAGGACTATTTACTGCTCAGGTAAAACAGGGCCCTGTGTGCCAAACGGGCTGGCTGACTGCTGGCTGCCTGATACCATCCTGCTTAAAAATACCTGGGACTGTCAAGAAAGGCTCAGTATGAATGCGTGATCCCAGTCTGCATTTGCTGCCCCAGCTGTTCCTCAGGGTGTGCAGGGAAGAAAATAATAATGTGAAGTGGACATTTTTTGTTTTCAAAGGCACCATCTCAGTTATCACATTATTCCAACACCCAGGGACTCGCCCAGGAGGCAGCCGGCCTTTGTAGACAAAAGACGTGATTCCTGCCCCGGCAGCCTTTCCAGCATCTGGAAGGAAAAATGGGAACAGACAGTGCAGGGCAGAAAGGCTGGCATGGCCTCTGCGTGGTGCATGGGGAAGGTGGGACACGGGCCCTTTGTCAAAGTTTTATTTTGAGTCTTGGTAACTTGTGCTGGGAACAAATTTTCCCAGCCCAGAGGGTTTTCACCTAATTCCAGCCACAATCACAAAAATAACCTTTACTCCTCAGCTCTTCCTCCCCAGCTGAGTTGGCTCAATAAACACAAATATGTCCCAAGATACAAGATCTCCTGTTTTGGAAAAAAAAATAAAAAATTTCACCGGAAAGAAAGAATTACAGAAAAGTAAATGTTAGGTTTCATACCGAATGAGAAGGGGGGTTGGGGGGAATGTGGACAGTTTGGCATCCTTTCTATTTGCCCTCCTCCCAAAATAAAATATATAGGATTTTGAAATAATGTCTACTTAAACCTCAAGATAACAGCAACTAAATATCGAAACCGAAAAACAATATTTGTATTCATCAGCTATTTTAACAGTCACTCAAAATTACTGCTCATTTTAATTACTCCCATTTAATATGGACAAAATCACAACTCCTGGTATCTATGCACCAAAATTCTCTAGGGAAATGAGGTCTTCCAATGGATCCAGGATGCTACAATCCAGAAATGAAGGCTTCTGCTCTCCCCCAAGCTCCTCCATCTTCTGAGACTGCACACCCTTTCCCTCCCCTGAACTGCAGATAAGCACCTGGGGTCAGGGTCCCCCTGCACGTGGATTCTGTGGGTCTGGCCCCGTGCTGCTCGTGACACCTTTATAAGTGTACTTCACCTTTCCAGTTAGCATCTGTGACCATCAGCTGAGATAAACATCCTCTCACACCACCACACCACACACAGTGTTTGCCAACTGACAGACCACAGGCTGGGGTGAGTCATTCAGACTCCTAAAGCCACGCTCTGTGGAACACAGAGAACAGAGGACAGGGCGCAGGGCTGGGGGCGACAGTGTGTTCTCCACAAGTGCAGGGAGAAGCCTCCTGGCCCAGAGGAACTCGCCAGAACGCTGAGGGTCAAGAGTTCCCACCAGCCCCTCCCAGGGCACATCCCTAACCCGGGGCCAAAAAAAACACTGAGGATCCCAGAGGCTGGGGATTACCAAATTTCACAGAACAGAAGAATCACTCGGAGCGCTTCCTCGATGAAAGGGCTGGGCCCACTCCGAGCCAACGGATTCACAGGGTCTAGGGTCTGGAGAAGGAATCTGCATTTTAATCCAGCTCTCCTGGAGATGCAGAGTAAAAGGGTCTTCAAGCCCCCGAGAAACACTGAGGCATTTAACCTAATTGGTTCTCAGCCCTGAACGCACATCAGAATCACCTGGTGTCATCATCACCCGAGATTGCAGTAAGTCAGCCTGCGTGGGATCCAGGAAGAAAGACAAATATCATATGATAGCACTTCTATGTAGAATCTAAAAGAAATGATACAGATGAACTTATTTACCAAACAGAAGCAGACTCACAGACATAGAAAGCAAAGTTACGGTTAGCAAAGGGGAAAGGGGGTGGAGAGGGATAAACTAGGAGCTTGGGATTAATAGACACACGCTACTATATATAAAATAAATAAACAACAAGGTCCTACTGTATAGCACAGGGAACTATATTCAATACCCTCTAATAACCTATAATGGAAAAGAATCTGAAAAAGAATATATTTTTAACATATTTATTTACATATATATTTTTATAACTGAATATATATTTATATAACTGAACCACTTTGCTGTACACCAGAAACTAACACAACATTGTAAATCAACTATATGGCAATAAAAAAAAAAACCCTACCTCAGGTGAATCGAAGATGCAGCCAGGTCAGGGCCCACTGATGATGAGGCCCTGGCTGTGATGGTGTGGTACCCAACTTACCCAACAATTACTCACAGCTCCTGTCCACCATCCACCTCCAGAGTAAAGCTATTTCTGCTCTTAGACAGAAGCCCAGCCTACAACACGTAAGGCTATGTGCGCTGAGCGCCTGCTTGATCAGACTGCTTCAAAGGGAGCCAGAACAGTGATGGGAGGTAAAGTAAAGCTGTCTTGTTGTTTGGAAGAAGATGGGGACAAGAGTAGGGGGAAGAGGTGGGGTAAAGATGCAAAGGGGGTCTGTTTGAATCTAATTAACGGCTTCCTTCCCATTTTTAGATAAAATCAATTTTTAAGAACTCCCTCTACCTGTAATACAAGTACACTTTTTCAACACTAACCCTAAAAAGAAAAGAGGTTAAACTAGAAAACGGAGTGCAAAAGTATTCTAAAAAGGGCTCAAAAACATGTTTATGCTATTCCAAAAAATACTGCAGAAAAAGAGCTTAAGGGCTTAAATATATAAGCTGTCAACTCACAGATGAAAAGGTATGATATTACTAACAATTTCAGGTGTACAGCAAAGTGATTCAGACATATAGATATATACAGATTCTTTTTCAGATTCTTTTCTCTTATAGGTTATTACAGAATATTAAGTACAGTTCCCTGTACTATACAGTAGGTCCTTGTTTGTTATCTATTTTATATATGGTAGTGTGTACCTGTTAATCCCAAACTCCTAATTTATCCCTCCCCCCCATTTCCCTTTGGTAACCATAAGTTTGTTTTCTATGTCCGTGGATCTATTTCTGTTTTCTATATAAGGTCATTTGTATCTTTTGTTTTTCAGATTCCACAAATGAGTGATATCATATATTTGTCTTTCTCTAACTTACTTCACTTAGTATGATAATCTCTAAGTCCATCCATGTTGCTGCAAATGGCATTATTTCATTCTTTTTATGGCTGAGTAGTATTCCATTGTATATATGTGTATGTGTGTGTGTGGGTATATATATATACATCTGTGTATCTGTGAGATAGATAGATATATCAATCACATCTTCTTTATCCATTCTTCTGTCAAAGGACATTTAAGTCACTTCCATGTCTTGGCTATTGTAAATAGTGCTGCCATGAACACTGGGGTGCATGTGTCTTTTCAAATTATGGTTACGGTTAGGTTCTTAAATGAGTGGCTCCTGGCTCCAATTTAATTTACGTGAGTTTCCCTGGAGATTAAAATGAAGACTCCGGGGATCCTGCTCTGGGAATTCTGAACGTGTAGTCCTTGGGGAAGGTGGGAAATATGCAATTTTAACAGATTCTGACGTAGGCGGTCCCAGAGCCCACCTGGAGAAACACTGCTCCAAGCGAAGGAAGGAAGACCAAAATCCAAAGTCTAACTTTCCAGGTAGAAAGAATTCTTGCTCCCATCATATCTGAAATCCCCTTTCTCTGTGGTCTGATGGTCAGCAGGACATTCTGATTTGCTGGACTTTGTCATCTTTTTCTCCATCCTCCCTTTTAAGCCTACAAGCATGGTTTTGCCCACATGGTCTGTAGGCCTCTGCGGAGAGACTGTAGCTCGTCGTTTCTTGGACAGGATTCTTCCTTCTGCTCTATCTGTGATAACATCCCAGCTCCTGGCATGCAGAGAAAGCACAATAAAATTTTCTCGAAGTTCCTATGTGCTTCTTTTCAAGAACTTAAAATCCATTATAAAGATCACACCTTATAATGCCATGGAAGTGCTAAACCTCACATTTCATTGATTCTCTGCCAGCCATCTACCAGTTTCTGAACTGATTAATTCACATAATTCAAGAAATCTGCACCTAAGGCTGGGTAGAGGGGCTGCAGACCCTGCACCTTGTTACAAAGCACCATTCAGAGAATAAGCGCTCCTACAAATCAAAAAGCGACAAGAACAGGGGCTCTCCTCTTGTATCCAGTTTCTCTCTGAAGTTAAAACGGAAGCAAGGGCAAAGCCTAAGAGAGCACCCTATTCATTCACGTGTCCCTATATCAGACTATTTACGCAGCTAATACTTGGTGAACCCTGGTGACTTATGTCAGGCTATGTTGCAGAAGCTAAGGAGGCAAAGGTGAGGCACGGCCTTTGCCCACAATGATCTTAAAATGCAGTGGGGAAGAGAGGTGTCATAAAAATAAGCCCAGTGTAGTGTGACACCCAACACGGGCAACCTCACCAGGGCGGGGAGAGCCTGTGAGTGGGAAGGGCAGGTTGATGACTTAAACTTTGCCTCCATTGACTTTTTATAATGAACCATATACTGCTTTCCTAATTATTAAAAAAAAAAAAATCCCAAGGTGAAATAAACTTGGAAATACAATGGGTAAATGCAACCATTAAAGGATCTTAGAAGGAAAAACACTGTCTGTGGTCCTCAACACTTAACATGGAATAACCAGGCTTAAAATGCCAGAGTCCACTCTCGTCCCAACCATCGCTGACGACCAGACTCCAGAAAAAAGAATATTGGTGACTGGTTTCCCCCACCTTTTGCCTTCTGGGTGTGCCTGAGACGGCTCATTCCCATGCCAGACACCCATCAAACCCATACACATTATGACCCAACTTATGAAACTCCTCCATTAATTATATCACGGTCAGCCGTCCAAGACACACATCACGTCAGGGTCGCTCCCGTGCCTTAGAACTGGCAGATCCAGCAGGAAACCGTGATGGCTGTTGTTTCCTCCTGGAAATGGGGGCTGCAGGTGTTTTTCAAGCACTTCTCTAATCTCGCAAAGAGAGTCCGGAGAAAGGCACAAAACAACAAGCAATGAATGCCATAAACCGCTCGGGCGTTGCTTCTCCGGTCACAGATGACCTCCCAGATGCCAAATCAGCCCACGTTCACTGCCCATCCAGCCCCTTTTTTCCAGGCAGCCTTCCCGGATGTGCTTCCCGCATCTGGCTCCCAGGCAAGGTCTTGGGATGCTCCCGTTTCTCCACCTGCTCCTTCCCAGCCTCTGTCTCAGGCTCCTTTTCATCGGTCCTTTCACGACGGTGCTCCCCAAGGTCCTGCCTTCCCGCAGCCGTGCCTGGACCGTCTCATCTGTGGCGACAACTCCATCCATTGATCTGCAAGCGTTAGCTCCACCCGTGAGGTCAGTCCTCCGGGGAGTCTGACGTGGTGGCAGTCGGCCACGCTCTCGCTCGGCTTGTCTATGACACCAGCCAGCACTGCTGAGCAGACCAACCGCCGCTCCTTCTTGGATCTTCCTCTGCTCTGCCTTAAATGGTGACATCCTGCACGCCCCTGCCCTTCATTCCCGCAGCCCCAGATATCCCCTGCACAAGGATGCCTCCCTAACCTTCACCTCCCCTGAGCCTCAGACCCTGATACTCAGCTGCCCACCGAACACCTCCACTGGGATCTTCCAAAGGCATCTCCCCCTCATCTTTGCTCTCAGTCCTGTCCTGTCTTGCGTCTCCCGTCTCCCCACGGTGGGAAGTGGGAGTTTATCCCAGTCGCAGACCTCTCACTCGCCCTTTCCTCCACATCCAACACATCCCCTCCCCATCTGTCACCCACACGCCTGGTCCAGTATCTCCCTTTTTCCTGCCCCCCCCCTCCAGTCTCTCCATTACCCACATGGATGCCTAGCCTCTGCCTCCAGGCTGCCCCCATTCAACCCCATGCTCCCTGCTGGTGCCGGGAGACCTGGGAGTCACGCCCCGGCTGGACACCCTTTCACAGCGCCAACCCTACCCCCACCCCCCGGGTTTCAAGAAAACACTCCCTAGCCGAGCCCACAGGCCCCCGTGATCCCGCCGCCATCCACCTCTCTCCGGCCTCGTCTCTTGCCATGCGCTACGGTAATACCTTGCGTTTCCCAAATTTCAGACCTTCAGACACACACACACATGCTATATCATCTGCCCAGGAACATCCTTCTTGTCCTTCTTGTCATTTCTTCGTCTCTACCTGCAACTTGTTCCTCAGAGCTTGAGTAAATGTCATCTTTCCCAGGAAGTCTTCTTAATACTCTTCCCTTCCCCAGGAATGACGGAGACCCCACCCCACCCTGGGCTCCTTCAGGCACACCTCTGACACCGTCCTGTCATCGCAGATGGACCTGGTCCTTTCATTCCTGTCCCCTAAATCCCTTGAGAGCCATCACCAATCTACCACTAGCCAGCTACCACTGGCTCCTAGCACAGAACTCGAATACCTGGTGCTAGTTTAAAAATTCAGGAAATGAATACAACTCATTCTGAAACTCTGTTCCTGCTCCCTTGTCCCTTATCTCAGTGAAGTGTGCGTTCCGGCCAAGACTTCACCAGTGCTTTGCTGGGCCTTTGGAAATACTCTGCCGTTATTTAGAACGCTTATCTGAGTTTCTCTCTTCCCATCTGGATCCCTGAGGAAGGTCAGAATGGTTGCCAGCACAGTCAAGAGGCATTTTAGAAATAAGAATAACTTCAGCTGGCTGCAGGGAAGGTCTCCAGAAGACCATCTGCTTAGGAAATGCCAACGAGCTACAGGGAGACCTCCTTGCCACGGTCCAGTGGGTCACATATAAAGGCTGACTGGTCCAGGACAAAAGCCCAAGGCAGGGACCTTGATAAGAAGGTCTGACTTATGGATGAAAAAGATGTGGTACATACACATAATGGAATATTAGCCATTAAAAAGAATGAAAGAATGCCATTAGCAGCAACATGGATGGACCTAGAAATTATCATACTAAGTGAAGTAAGTCAGATGGAGAAAGACTAATAACATATGATATCACTTACATGTGGAATCTAAAAAACAAAAAAAGATACAAATGAACTTACAAAACAGAATCAGACTCACAGACATAGAAAACAAATGTATGGCTACCAAAGGGGAAACGTGGCGGGGGGAGGGATACATTAGGAGCTTAGGATTAACATATGCACACTACTATATATAAAAATAGACAACCAACAAGGACCTGGTGTAAAGCACAAGGAACTCTACTCAGTGCTCTGTAATAACCTATATGGGTAAAGACTCTGAAAAAGAATGGATGGCTGTATACGTGTAACTGAATCACTTAACTGTACACCTAAAACTAATACAACATTGTAAATCAACTGTAGTCCAATACAAGATAAAAATTAAATTTAAAAAAAGTTATGAAGGCCCGAGTTAGGTGAGGGAGGGAGGAACACCCGTGACCCACTCAGTTCCAGGGGTGCCTGCTGCCGCCGCAACTTAGTTGAGGCCTCTGTGGTGTTACTTGGGGCTCCCCCACCCCACTCCCCAGCTCCAGGCTGCCTTTTGCTGGGGACGCGTGTGGAGTCATTGGCACCTGGCCCTCCCATGTTTGTCTACCTTGCTCAGGCCCCCTTGTTCCTCTTGGTCTACCACTCATCCACCCCACTGAATGGAGGAAGCCTATGCTTTCACATCCTGCAACGCCATCAAACAAAGGGTGAAGAGCAAAGTTAAACACTCCAGGGCATCAGCCCTTAACGTGCAATAGCACTTCCACTGAGCACCTTCACAAACAAAACGTATGTCAGGTAAACACGGAGCTGATTGCTTCACAGAACCTTAAAAGCAGCGGAGCGCTAGTGCTGGGTCTGCTTCTGCCCACGTTCTTTCCCGTGTCCCTCTCTCTGCAGCCGCATGGCCCTGGGGGTGGCTGTGTCTCCCTGACTGATTTCAGCACGAGAATCCTAAGTCAGGTAGAGACTTCTAAACTTCTTACTCACCTCTTACCTCACTCTGTCTGGCTGCCTTTGACTTATCACATCCTCTGGAAATTTCTCCATCTTGTTGGTTATCTACACCAATCCTACCTTTGAAACCTGTAGCTTCCTGTTGACATTAAAGTTACAGATCAGTTCGTGTTTTCTCCAGAAAGACGAAAAGGCAAGAGTTATTGATGAATCTGCCTTGTTAAAACAGTTAAATATTTAACAGTAAAGGTTTGGGAAATGTTCGCAAACCTATGTGAAGTGAACAAAGGCAAGACAGAAATATCTATGTGGTGCATAACCCCAATTTTTGTGAAGCAGGTTATGAAAAGGAAAAAGATAAAGAGTAAACATAAAAACATTAATGATGACTATTTCTGGGTAGTAAGATATGACACTTTTCTATTGGGGAGACAGAACTGTGATCTGGAATCTAACAAACCTGGATCCACTGCTCACTCACCCTGCCACCAAAGACAAGGTTTTTAAATCTGAGACTCGGTTTTCTCACCTGTTTAAAAAGGGGGATGCAAATTTCCTTCTTGGAGGTGGTTTGAGGATTAAAGGCGATAACACACGACGCACTTGCTTAGCCTCACAGCTCGTACACAGTAAGCCCTCAGTAAGTGTTCTGGGGATAAAGATTCACACAGTTCTCTTGGGTTTTCAACAGTGTTTCTTTACGTTTCCTTATTATTAATTCTCAACAAGCAACATGTGCTTTAGAACACATAAGCTGGAAAAGCAATGATCCTGATAATTCCTTGCTCTACCCTTCCCCAGTCTTCTCAAGGACAGGTCAAATGGAATTCACTTTAAGTACAGTGAGGAAAAAGAAAAAAAAGGACACCAGCTAAACTGGGGCTACTCTATGTTGCAAAGAAGAATTTCCCAGAGGGAAACCTGCTGGCTAGCCCAGGCAGAGCCTCAGGTGTACTCCATGGGTGAGATGAATGTCGGTGGGTTAAGCAGGTGAGTCACCCAGTCGCCAGGTCAGTGACCGTGTGCTCGGAGAAGATAAGGCTACGAAAATGTGTGCCACGCTAAGTAAATTCACGTGGGACCAGTGATCGATCTGTATGCCGATGGAGCCAGGTACTGATGTCAACATGTCAGCGTGTCACCTGTCTTCAGCATCCTTTTCAAGAATTAAACGCCCCATCACAGTGTTTGCAGAATATTCACACTCTGAGAAAAGAACATGATATGATCTTAGCCACTGGCAGTTAGAGACAAAGTCCTATCCATAGGAGAGGGCCACACCTACTTCCAAGGGACCTGGGACGTTCACGTTGTCTAATCTCTTTACTTTTCTTTCAAAGGTAAAGCCCCATACAGTCTTCATTTTTGGCTTTCCTTGTTCTACGCTTCTGGCAACACACCGGTCTTTTGCCAAGACAGCACAACGATGACCTTAGAAGGGTCACATCAGAGCATCCCAAGAAAGCCCTACTTTCTTTCATTAGATGATATTTCCTTTTTGGACATAAAAGATGGACAAATCACCTCATAGGGTGGACCAGTTCTACTGGTGGTTGAATTCATTCACTAGGTAGAATTTCATGAGTTTAAATCTCTTAGGATGACTTTTTCCTATTTTCATCTCCAAATGCAAAGAGCACTTAGTCATAAATATTGCCTATATTCTTTCTCTCAAAATAGACTAGAACTATCAGCTCTACCTTTATCATGCTCAATGTTCCCCAAATAATGAAAAGTGCCACCCCTCTGGGTTTCCCATTTCAGCTCCATCACTAACTAGAAATACAACTTGGAGGCATACCACAACTTCTTCAAGCCCCAGCCTCCTCATCCTCGTCAGTCATCCTGAGATGCTTCTACCCAGCTCCCAAGATTGGTGTATTGAGTAGATAAAATACGGGTGTGACGAAACAGCACAATGCCTAGCGTAAGGCACACAGTATCTAGACATCACTTCAGGTAGAAAGCTCCCTGTGTCACTCTAGCCTTCAGACGTGCTCGTGTCCTCACCCCTGCCCTGCATGCTTATTCTCACAGTCCTAGTGCAGATCCTCATGACCCAAAACAAAGGACAATAACAGGGTTAATTCCAGCAGCCAACACTGAGTGTTCATTACATGCAAGGCACGTTCTTAAGCCCTTTACACACACAGCCTCTTTTAAGAGTCACAATACCATTTCCCAGATGAAGAAACTGAGACACAGAGAACTGAAATAACTTATCCAAGATGGTGACCCCTGTCCTGAAAATCTTTCAGGACCCCATGTTCACCAGAGCAAGCGCCTCAAATACCCCTCACACATAAAACTCTTGTTTTCAAATTATACTTTAAACCAGTTTCTAAAAATTCAAATTAAAAAAAAATCATGCATACTTGCACAGGTCTTATGCAGTTAGCAAATGGGTGGCCACCCATCATGTCGATCCGTGTCTGGGTTTACACATTTCCGTGCAGGTGTGGAAAGGAGGCTACCCTTCCTCTTTGGGGGCACACATCTGAATTTCCTGCACATGGGTCACTCACTGGAAGGTTGTGACAGTGCAACAGAATCGTGTGTGTGTCTGTGTCTGCGTGTGTGTGTGTGTGTGTTTACTAGGCCTGTATGTGATCAGTGACATAAAACCGTACAATTCCAGGATTCAATTAAATGCCAGTTGGGGCAGCTGCTGCTCACGCCTTACCAACAGCTGGCTTTCTCTTTTTCTTGTGTAAATACCTAACTGCACTTCCCACCTCCTTTCAGTTAAGCTGGGGACATGAAACTGGCCAACAGACCATGGATGGGGATGATGTAGGCCACTTCTCAACACAGCCCATAAAAATCACCCAGGCACAAACCCCGTTTTCCCCTCCCACAAGGACCCTGGTGGCCGCTAGTTGAAGCAACACATGCATCCAAGGAGGAAGATATATAGATCCCTGAATATACAGAAGAGAGCCTCTCACAACCATCTCCCCATTCCACACACCCCCACCAAAAACACACACACACACACACACACACACACACACACACACACACACGGGAAGGGACTGTAAATTGATCAGCAATAAAATTTCTCATTCTGTTGAGCCCTTGAGAATTCTTTAGCCGCGCAGCACGGCTTGTGGGATCTTAGTTCCCCAACCAAGGATTGAACCCAGGGCCACGGCAGTGAAAGCGCCAAGTCCTAACCACTGGACCACAAGGGAATTCCCTCTTCTCTGATTTTGGATGAATCTTAACATTTTCAGTGAGTAACCAACAGACAAGCACTGAGATATTTGCATTTTAATGATATCATTGCCTCCATAAATGTATAACAAATATTTGAAAAATTTTTCCAACAAACAACAACTCAGCTGAGGAGTCCACTCTTCAACTCCCTCCAAATTTGCAACTCAAGTATAAGAATTGTTAAAGACTGCATGATTTCCAACTTCAAACCAAAAATCCCCATTATTCTCTCAAGTCTCTTTCAAATCAGTTACACTGTAACTGACACCTCTCTGTGTGCCCTGAGCACTTTATTTGTATAACTGTATAAGCCATCAATGTTAAATTACTTACATATGTCTGTTGTGCCTGTAGAATTACCTCCTTAAGGGATAGAAGAATTCAGCAAAGAGCCTTACACAAACACAGTAAGTACTCAATAAATGTTGCTTGAATTTAAAAAAATAATAATTATGAGCTATAGTTGATAACCACAAACAGTAAAAAAAAAAAAATGGCCTGGATCCAAGGCTTTTTCAAACTGAAAAGATGTAAGAATCAAAATTTATTATTAGCTTGGAGCAGGTGTGTTAGACTGAGGACATATTCAATACTTACAAAGTCAATTTAAAAACCAAATCATTTCTGGGCTTCCCTGGTGGCACAGTGGTTAAGAATCCGCCTGCCAATCCAGGGGACACGAGCCAGGGCTCGAGCCCTGGTCCAGGAAGATCCCACATGCTGTGGAGCAACTAAGCCCGTGCGCCACAACTACTGAGCCTGCACTCTAGAGCCTGCAAGCCACAACTACTGAGCCCGCGTGCCACAACTACTGAAGCCCCTGTGCCTAGAGCCCGTGCTCCGCAACAAGAGAAGCCACCGCAAAGAGAAGTCCACACACTGCAAAGAAAAGTAGCCCCCGCTCGCCGCAACTAAAGAAAGCCCGCACACAGCAAAGAAGACCCAACGCAGCCAGTTAAATAATTAATTAATTAATTTAAAAATAAATAATAAAATAAAATAAAATAAAAACCAAATCATTTCTATATATAATCCTCTAGTTTCAGTTCTCAGTCCTGCTCCTCAGTCCCCCTTTCCTCCTCGGCTTCTTCATCCTTTTCTAAGACGTGTCTTTTCTAGCTTAATAAGCTCAGAGCATTGTTTCTGGTCATGGCAGCATATTGCTGTCACCATTCTTAGGGAGAGATGCCATCCAGCCCTCAGCTGCCTGGAGGCTTAGCATCTCTTGGCTCCAGCCCAAGTCACGTGACAAAACAGGTGACCTCAAAATCAAAAATGAAGCGCCATGGCCACCCACCCTCAACCACTTTTACAGCTGGGCACTGTCAACCTGATACCAAGGAAAACTGCCTAATTAGAAAGTGAGCAGAGACTGGCATTCCACATGTTGGGTTTTTTTTTAATCACTGAAGTATAGTTGATTTACAATGTGTTAATTTCTGCTGTACAGCAACGTGATTCTGTTATGCGTATCTATACATTCTTTTTCATATTCTTTTCCATTATGGTTTATCAGAGGATACTGACTATAGTTCCCTGTGCTCTACAGTAGGACCTTGTTGTTTATCCATCCTATATATAATAGTTTGAATCTGCTCATCCCAAACTCCCAATCCATCCCTCCTCCACCCCTATCCCCCTTGGTAACCACAACTCTGTTCTCTATGTCTGTGAGTCTGTTTCTATTTCACAGATAAGTTCATCTGTGTCATATTTTAGATTCCACATATAAGTGATATCATACGGTATTTGTCTTTCTCTGTCTGGCTTACTTCACTTAGTATGATAATCTCTAGGTCCATTCATGTTGCTGCTAATGGCATTATTTCAATTCCTTTTATGCCTGAGTAATAATTCCCTGTGTGTGTGTGTGTGTGTGTATATATATATATATATATACACACACACACACACACATACCACATCTTCTTTATCCATTCATCCGTCGATGGACACTTATGCTGCTTCTATGTCTTGGCTATTGTGAATAGTGCTGCTATGAACATAGGGGTGCATGTATCTTTTCCAGTTAGAGTTTTCTCTGGATATATGCCCAGGGTTTTGTTTTACTTCAGGAGAAAACACTACAATTATGTGCCTTCATCTTAGCCCATTCTGTGTAAATCCAACACTGTTTTGGAAAATTCATCACCCGGCCACAGAGCAGTGCAGGACTGAGTGAATGACTGAATGGGGGAGGGGTGGAGGAGGGATGAGGAGCTACTGACAATCTCTAAACGTTTAGAGAACCCAGGACTGACTGAAGTTCGTACTGACCTAAAAAATATATTCAGAGGTGTTGACCTCAAACTCAGGGCACCATCTCTATTACAAACCTGCTAATTAAAGAGAAAACAAGAAAGAGAAAGTTATATAAACCTACAACTTATTCAGCACAGCCACAATTTTTCTGGTAAGTGGGAGAGAACCATATGAATTAATAAAGAGTAACAATAGTTTACTCTTTTATACTTTTTTGAAATTGCCATCCGAGGCAGATTTTGAGTACTATAAAATTATCAGTGTCCTGGTTTATTTACCTAAGTCAGCCTTAAGTAATACATGGTTGTTTTTGAAAACTGATCCACTCGAAAACGTGAAACCACTGGTCTGAGGATACGCAAAGTGACAAATTCTGAAAGAGTTCCAAAATCATTTTGAGCAGAGGCATTGCTGTCAAAATTTCCCTTCGGATTTAACAATTTGCATCACTAATTTGTGATAGATTTTCACGTTTATCTGATAAAATATCATGGATGTTTCTTTATGGGACAAAAAAAAAGGAAGGAAGGATCTGTTTGCATAGTTTATTCCAACTCTTTCAGTGTTTAAAATGGAAAGGTGATTAGAAAACGTCACAGACGCCAAATTTCTTTCCACCTCCACTTTGAAAATAATTATTATTATCTGGAATTAAAATGTGAGTGGAAGGCAATTATATGTTTTCTATTATTAACCCCTCCCCCTAACAAAAGAACAGGTAAAAAGTTAAGACAGAGAAAGGGCCTGTGATAGGAACGTGGCAGTCCTTGTAAAGACAACCAAGCCAGGTCTGGGGTAGAAACTGTCAGCTCTCCACCCTCAGGGCAGAGTGGCCCTGTGGGGCTTCTCTTTGAGGGGTGTCTCCTGTACCATTTTCACAGTGACTGTGACAAAGAAACTCACCGACTGATAACACAGATTAAGTCTGTGTTAATCCAGCGGTGTGCTAGGCAGAGCACTAAGCCTGGCCCCGAATTAGGCAGAGACAGAGAAGGGAACAATGGCCTGATTGTGTAAAGTCTTAAGCCTGCGTGGGCGAGAACTGGCCTCTGTCACACTTCTGTTGTGGGTGTATGTAGTTATTACCCCCAAAAAGCACTAACTGTTCATAACCAAGAAGGAGGACTTCTAGGCGCACTGGCTGCCTGGCTTGCCAGAAAGAGCTTTTTTTCAGGACACACTCAGAAGCACCGAGACGTGCTGTTATACAAGGGCATTTCAGCAGGCTTCAAAATTGATCTTAGATTTCATTAAACAAACCCACTGCCACAGAGCACAGACACTGATCCCCATCTTGCAGCTGGACAGAGGGCGACTAACCCAAACATTTAATCCAAGTCTAGCCTCTCGACTTTGTGGGATGATGATCCTGCTGACGGATTGGATAAGCTGTCCATCTCCTAACTCTGAAGCTCTGTCCCAGTGCCACTGAGGGTTTTGTACTAAAACTGTCTTTTAGTTTCCTGTTCACTCAAGTTTGCAAAGTAATTCTCCAGAATGTGCAGTCTCTGGCCATGTTTGTTCGGCATGCAGTATTACTTGCCCCATAAGAGAAATAAACTCATGACTTCTTTGGCTGTGCTAATACTAATAGCATTTCCTTAACTTCATCCATCCCTGTTCTACCTTCACAATTTTTGTCATCCTGGTAGAGCACCTGTGTTCTTTATTATTTACCTCACTCTTTTAGATCAACTTTGTTGAGTAAGATTTATTTTTAAATCACTAACATGAATAGAAAGCCATTATCATCACCAGATATAAAAGATAAATATAACAATCAATACAATATAGTGCTATTAAGTTTTACAGAAAGCAACCTAAAGGGAGTAAAAAGAATTTTAAATAAAAAGGAAAGAGGATAACTTCCTCGCTCTGATTTAATATTAAAAACTGCTGTTTTGCAGTACCACTTAAAATCTTCTCTAGCAGTGCTGGTGGCGTATGCCTTACACTTTGGGGGAAAAAAACTGAACTAAACAGATAATGATACAGTACTGTGATGTAAGTCGAATTACAGCATAGACTATAAAATTCAAATTACTAACCCTCTGGGCAGGACTCATGATGCACTAAGAAAGTCCACCCTACACTTGTGGACAGCGAGATAGTACTCTGGGGTAGTACCTCTTCTCACGTATCCAGAAAGCATTTGTCTCCAAGAGCTAAGAATCAGTGAGCAGAGAAAACAGACAAAAAGTCCGGGCATGAAAGCGGATGCGCTTCACCACAGAAAACTGCATCAGACCTTAACTTGAAGCCTATAGTACTATCTCCCTCCCTTGAGCAGGGAACATTAGGAAACGTCTAATTTTGCTCCTGGAATCAAAGCCGACTTGAACTTCAGTCAGCTCTAGCCTCTTACCCTTTAGCCAGGAATATCCTGGAGGTTTCCCACCTTCCACATGCGCAGGTGCGGGACCAAGAGAAACAGCGAATCTGGGCTCAAAGCCACAGGAAGCTGCTGAGGGGCTGTTAGGAGCGGGCTTGGGGGTGGGGATGGCTAAGATCTCCTCCTCAGTGTGTTTGGCATCCCTGGGGAGCTTCCTAGCAATGCAGCATCTCCAGACCCACCCCAGATCTACTGCATCAAAATCTACATTTTAACAAAATCCAATGGTAATTCATGGCACGGTCAAGTTTGACAAGCACTGATCCAAAAGGGCTTAAGTAGTCTGACACCAACATCTCGTTTGCCTCCCTCCTCCATGGGCGAGCGACACTTTCCGGAAAATCAGGAACTGAGGAAGGCAACAAAGGTCCTACCACGACAGTGGCCAGTGCTGGCCGTGACCCTGCTACAACCCAGGGACTGGGCAGGAAAAGCCTCTGATCACGGAGAGGGCCTTCTCCGCTGGGGCTGCAGAAGACACACGGGTCTCCAGACATGAGCCCCAAACCCTTACAAACACCTGCATCCACGCAAAGTGCGGGTCCTCCCACTGCCTCTCAGGCTGCAGACTCTGTAACCTGGATTCACCTACTCAGCTGCCTAGGAAACTCACATTAATGGGATTTTATGGGCCAGAAGAATGAGAGAGGAGACATAGGGAGATTTGCCTGACCTGGAAACAGCTCCAGACCCACGTTCCTGTTGGTTATAGTAAAACCATGACCTTGTTCTGCTCTGTCATCTGTGCAGTTTTTTCACAACCACAAAGAAAGGCCCCTCTACCACCACCACCCCATTCCCACCACACACACGAGCCAGAGCAAGGCTTTGCCAATAGGCGAAGGGGGAGTTTAACTCCCCCAGCATTTCTACAAGAGCCTGATTAAAAGGGAGCAGATCTGCGGGATCCGTCACAAAAGTCCAACACCTGCAGAAGGAGAGGTTGAAAATGAGGCAGGGAGAAAAGGAGGGTAGGCATCCCAGGGAGATAAAACACTGTGTGACCTGACACGACTGCAGTGAAAGCTCACCTCCTCTTATCAACATGCTGGAAGGTATAAATGGACATGTGGAAAGAGGCACGTAGCCCTTCTTTCTTCCTCTGAATATTTGAAAAGACACAGCTGATGTGGAATCTGGTAAAACTGGCCGCTTGACAATGCTGAATTCCCACAGAGCATCTCTTCCCATCAGAGTCAATAATAGGACTGCAACCTTCAAGCTTTATGCGTTCTCTGCTCCCAGATAATTAAAGCCAATACTTCTCCTCTTTCTCAAGTATTTCTGGACCCCTGCTTCTCTTCCTTCCTAATGCCAATTTCAAAATGACTATTTGATTTCTTGGGACTGTGTGATTTCAGCGACCATTTTTCAAAGTCACTGCTTCCTTGCAGAGTTCATAGCCAGCCAATCTTTACAACTGAGATCATCGCTAAGACAAGAGAGAGCAGTTTCAATCACATACGCCTTAGGTAAGGGAGACGCAGGACAGCCTTAGAGGCAAGGCTGGCCTCAGAGGTCCGCCCCCTGCTACCCTGCAGTGTGAGGGGACGCTGCCCATCAACAACTTCTGCAATGAGGGCAGGGCCGCGCTCTGTACTGCTTGCCACCCCTGTACCAGGGTAGCCAATACCCAGGGTGCCCAGTGACCGGGAGCTATGGCTTACGGTTGGCTTAAAAAGATGAGTTGGGTCAACCAGGCCTCATTTAGAAATGGCAGCCAGATGCCACAGCAAGGGCAGAGGCCCAGAAGTGCATGGTGAGAAACCACAACAAACCAGGTCTGCAGAGGCCAGCTCCAAAGGACAGAGCACCCAGAAACAGAAGAGAGAGGCCAAGAAACCACTCAAATGGTGTCAGATGTGGACCCCGGGGCAATGCTTTTAGCAAGTCAGCTCCACCCCACACCCCATCCTTACCATCAAATCCCTTTTACTTAAGCAGAGCTGACCCCCCTGCAACCAAATAAGCCATTGTAAACAAGCCTCCCAAACTAATTTTTTTCACTCTTTCTAGTACCTGCAAGGGAAGAAATAATGCTCATGACAAATAAAGGTAGACGCTATATCAAGAGCATATGGCTTGGCCTAAAGACAGTTTCCAATGGATGGGATCTGAGAGGTGGTAGCAATTTACAAAGTGGAGGGTAAAATCATTCTTTCTTCACCACGTTTTCAATCAAGTACTGATTATTATTGCTGCCTTATAACAGTGACCCACAGGAAAACACTATTATCCGGGCCTTGGGGTTTCTGCAGAGGACATCAGATTGAAAGAGCCAGACCTCAGGGTCACTGAGAAGGAACCTACAGATTTTTGTAGGAAAGCAAAACAAAACACAATGCTGGTGTGTAATAGGAGAGACAGAAAAGGATTATCATTTTTATAAACAATAGATTACATATGGGCTTATCCTCAGGACATTAAACCGGAGTTCTTGCAAGGACTGAATTCCACCACTAAAGACAGGACCCCTGGGAGCTGCCTCTTTAACTTGAAGTAATTAATCAAACATGCTCCAACAAGCCATGGGACCAGTCTGCCCGGGGAATGCTCTAAGGGCTATAAAACCCAAGGTAAAACCAGGGTACCCATTTAAAAGTGAAAGGTTAAACAGGATATAAACACCCTGCTAGGGCGTTCACTTAAAAGGAAGCAACATTACAGTGAAATCTGAAAACCAAAATAAACTCACAAATATGCCACACAAATAATTCAAGTGGGCAGACCTACCCGGGGCCTAATCAGAACTGAATGAAACTGACAGAAATATCTGGACGGCAAGCAGGTCTGTTCACTGCAGCAGGGAGACAGATTCTCAGGGGAGCAGCCCAGGCAACCAGGCCACAGCCAGGAGAAACCAACCCTTCCCTAGGGCGCTTTCCCCGCCACAGCAGTCCCCCGAGATCTGGACAAATGACCATACTAGTAGCCCTCAATGTCACCTCCAATCAAACGTGGGGGCAAGCTGCGGATTTGCCAGTCCGCAGCTCCACCGCTGTGAATCAGACTGAACCAACTTTGAGAAAGTTATCGCCTAAAAACTGTCATGACATTTTGGGTAAATACATATGAGGTGACTAAAGTATTCAATCACGGCATTAATTTCATCCCAAAACATATACATAGCTTTCCTCCAAGAACATTTATCCAGCCATATTTACTAAAAATTGTAAGCACCAGCATCAGAAGAGACAAATGAACAATTCAAGTGGAATCATTTTTTCTTACCATTTCGGGACACATCAAGTTCCACCAGCTGCATGAAGTTTGCTATTTCTGGAGGGAGCCGCTGAATTTCGTTATCGCTAAGTCCAAGCTTTCGTAACTTGACTAGCTGGAAAAATTGCTGAAAGACAAAATAGTTTCATGTAGGTCTCACATCTATTTGCAGTGTAAACTTTTTGCCCAATATGAAATTTAAAAACAATATGTCTTTTAAAAATTAGTGACGATTGCACCAATGTCAATTTCCTGATTTTGATATTGTACCAAAGTCATGTGGCCATGTCACCAACAGGGTAAACTGGGTACACAGGCCATCTCTGTGTACCATCTACAATTATTTCAAAATTAAAATTTTTTAACAATGAATAAGTAACTCAATGAGAATAGTAATGACTCCTTTATATTATCCAGTAGGTGGTCACATTTTCTACTTATGGAACCTGATATGAAATCTGCAATGTTAAATAAAGATATTTGAAAATTAGAGTAAAATATTTCTTAAACATTTTTAAAAGAAATTACTGTGCATTAGAAAATATATAAATATCCCACAAATGTGTGGAGGAGAAAAAAATTATTTTTGGCCAATCTAAAAAAGAGCCTGCACTGGATCCTTCCATTAACCACGGCACACAGAGGTGCCTTTTGCGCCACACCCTTTAAAAACTGTACTAAAATAGCATTAAAGGAATTTATAGGGAGATGGATATAGGTATAAAAATATGAAATAAAGGCATGAAGACAATTCAAGATGAGAGGGAATGAGAAGCAAACTAGACATGCAACAAAATCCTTGAAGCTAGAAAACAGATAAATTAAATGACAGCTAACGAAAGAATCGATACAAAGCTGAAATTTAAGCCTATGGAGTGAGTAGCCAATAGCAGATTAGGTCCAGGTACCTCTGAAGGAAGGAGAACTGTCTGAAAATGGATATAAAGACAGTTAGGCCCCCATAAGCCCTCCTCTCCCCTGCACAACCAGGCAGGGGACTGGAAATTTCCCCCAGAAGAGCTGACTGCAAGCACAGCTAAGGGCAGGGGTGAGGCACCCAACTGGAAACAGGGGGAGGGGGTCAGAGCCTGCTCACTGAGATCCACCCCCTTCTCCCTGCAGCCAGGCTCCCAGCGGGGGAAACAGACAGACTTACAGACACGGATTATACAATAGGGAAGCCCCAGGTTACAAGCCCCACCCATGCCCTCAGAGCTTCAATTCTCTCCTTTTTTACTTCAAGTGCCTGGATCTCATTTAAACAGAGCCAAGGTTCTCCAGACACTTGAGGAAAGCCCTTTACATGCAAGAGAGTGGGCACCCACACACATCTCAGAAGAAACAAATGTGATGTAGGGAGCAGGAAAAACTTCACCAACCAAAAAAAATATAATTAATACCCACAGAGAAATAAGAGGAAGTGAAGCAGCATGATGCCATAAAAGGCAAGCTTCAAAGAATAAACTCTCAGGAATTAAACACTAGTGCAGCATCAATATAAGAATCCAATAAAAGAGATGAAAAATAAAGTTAACAGAAATCCCTCAGAAAGTAGAAAAGAAAGACAATGAGGTGGAGAAACGGGACAGAAAAAAATAGGAAAATTAGAGGATCAGTCCTCAAGGTACTATATCCAATGAATAGGTATTACAAAGAGAAAGAAAACACAGAGACTGCAGAGCATGAGTTTCCAGTTTGAAACGGCCCAACACGTGGACAATAAAATGAATGACACAAAACACATAGGGATACCAAGGAATATTATAAAAGTTCATAACTCCAGAAGTAAGACGATTCTAAAAGCTTCCAGAGACCAAGGGGTTGGGGGGGGGGGGGGCCCGGGAAGGGAGGCCATAACAAAGGACTGGGAATCAGAATGGTGCTGGACTCAACAGCAACCTTGAAAGTAAGAAGGCAATGGAGCAATGCCTTCAAAATTGCAAGAAAACATTATTCCCAACCTAGAATCACATACCCAGCCAAACCATCAGTCAGGTATGTGACAGAATAAAGACATTCTCAGACACGCATGGTCTCAAAAAATTATCCTCCTTGGACCTTTCTCAAGAATCCATCGAGGGACTTCCCTCGTGGCACAGTGGTTAAGAATCTGCCTGCCAACGCAGGGGACACGGGTTCAAGCCCTGGCCCGGGAAGATCCCACATGCCGTGGGGCAACTAAGCCCGTGCACCACAACTACTGAGCCTGTGCTCTAGAGCCCACGAGCCATAACTACTGAGCCCACGCACCACAACTACTGAAGTCTGCGCACCTAGAGCCCATGGCCTGCAGCAAGAGAAGCCACCACAATGAGAAGCCCGCACACCACAACGAAGAGTAGCCCTCACTCGCCACAACTAGAGAAAGCCCGTGCGCAGCAATGAAGACCCAATGCAGCCAAAAATAAATAAATAAAATAAACAAATTCATTAAAAAAAAAAAAACAGAATCCATCAAAATGTGGAAGTATTGGGTTGGCCAAAAAGTTCATTTGGTTAGTGACTATGTTGTTCAATAAAATTCTTGGTGAAAATGAAAAATGTGTCTCTTATTTTCACTTAAAACTGAATGAGTTTTTTGGTCAACCCAATAAATCTAAAAGGAGGAAGATCTGAGATCCAGAAATCAGAGAATCAACAAAACAGAGACAAAGGACAAAACAGTGAAGGAATTCCAAGATGGCAACCGAGCAGCAGGTCCCAAGAGCAACCTGTCTACACTGAAGAAAATATGAGGGCTCCCATAAAAAAAATTAAAAATACCAACACATGTGAGGGGTTATCTGACATGTTTTGGAAGTATCAGGAAGATTTATTTGGTGACAAATTAGAAACTGAAACAGAGAAAACAAAGCAAGCAAAAAAGGAGGGAGTTATTAATTCCAGAAAAAATACAGAGTAAAAGAAGATATAGTCATAATATAAATATAAAATTTGGTTATGAACAATACTTATACAGTCATAATATTTTAATATTTATATACTGTCAAAAACAAAATTTATATTATGTCAATACTGAGAGGATGGGAAAGAAACTGCAAGTGCTAAAGACTCATCTTCCATAGAAGGAAATCAATAAATAACTAAAAAGTGGGGGGGGGGGGGGATCAAACAGTAAAATCAAGCCATTTAGCAATGTGGAAGCTAATGTCAATAGAAATATCCCAGAGCTGGGGGTTCGCAAAAGCCAGAAATTGGAGTGGGAGAGGGGGAGGGCAAGAGGCTTACTGGATTTTTAGAACATTATTTGCATATATTACCTTGCTAAAAATAGAAATTGAATTTACAAAGGAAAAAGTCTCTACTAAGATGACAGGGTGCTCCAAATGATAGTTGCAAAGGATGGTAACATTTAATAAGCTTCATCATTTCTTTTCCTTTGGTAAAAGGGAATGTAACTTATACAATCAAAAAGAAGGCATCATCTTTGACAACCAGTTGGGCAATACACAAAACGTAAAAAGTTTTTCAAGTCCACTGACATCATAACAATACTTTGGGGCATCTATTCTCCTAACATAATTGAAAATAAGAAAAACCAGCTACGGTGCACAATATGTCTTTGCATTCTTATCATTACAAATGAAAAGCATGTCAAATAAAGGAAATGCTTAGCATGTTATTAATAACTCAACACCAAGCAAACAACAAAAACGATTACTGTAAAGACCAGAGAACTTGAAAAAGATTGACGACGCAAATATAATTTTAAAAGAAGACAAAATGGCAGGTACTCTATGGAAAAAAGCACGCGTGCATGTTGAAAAGGGAACAGGGGGAAAAAAGTTATGCTAGGCAACAAGGGAAATGCATGAACAACTTTATTTTTTTAACAAAAAAGATGTTTTAAAATAAAACGAACTATGAATCTCAGCAAATGAATGCTACTAATTAGCTATATATGACAATGAGCGTGCTCAACAAAAGGACTAATCCTCTGGAGTTCTTTAATCATAGGGCTGAAATTTAATTTCTTAAGGAAAGGTATTGAAATTTCTTTATGTGGGTTACACTAAAGCATTAGCTGACACAAAAGCCATTCAAAAGAGTCACATTTGAATAACTGAGCTTATGCCAGTTGTTCAAAGAGTCTGACAGTTTAATAATGCATCGATGTGTTTACTCAGGCATGAAAAGCTCACTTTGTTTTCCAGGAAAGGCATAACAGCAACAGCACAAAAACCATCACCAAATCCATACATTCAAGGACCATTCAGAAATAATACAAGAAACCAAGTCAACCAGGACTTAGATCTACAGTGAATAATAAGCTAGTTGTATGTCTGTGGAAATGACAACCTGCAAATTCCAACGTCCAACAGAAATCCTAATTTAATCCTAATACTAATTTTAAATCCTAATTTAAAGCAAGCAAATTTAAGTTTTGTTCTGCATAGTAAAAGCATCCTCAAAAAGGACCTGTCACAAATACTACTTTATTCAACTGGGGATGCACATACCAGATGGAAAAACAACCCTATCTGACAGCATCCCACAACGAAAACAGTGATTCCTCAATCCTTCCCTCATTATCCTGATGGGATCTTAGTTCGGTGTCCAAATGCTTTAAATTAACTACATTCTATAAGATAGACACAATGCCACTAAGACTGATTAAATCTTCAAGTTTTCAACTTCCGCAGATCGTCATGGAAGAAAACTCCACAAGCTTATAAACGCTTCTGCCTTCTCTCTGAGATGAGCCAGGGCACATGAGGAACAATTCCTGTAGCCCTCTTGGCAGGAGGCCTCAGCAGGGTGATCATGTGACGGGGTACACAGACACCATTCTTCAACCACACCATGTTGATTACAGCGCACTGGCCCACTTAGAGCACATTTTGTACAATGACATGGAAAGAAACCCAAATTGCCTTGGCTTGCTTTGCTACACCACAGTCTTCTTATAGCCACCATTGTTTTTAGTAGATACAGAGTCTTTAATCTGGTTGAACAGAATGTTTCTTTTTCCCATTCTCCATTTCTGGCAAGATTCTTTTTCCTTCTCTTGATAGTGTGAGTTCCTCTCCCTTCTTCTTAGGAATACTCAGTCCTAAGAGAGCTGTGTCCTTTGCTATCACTATACGGCCAATGATCGATCGTCCCCCACTGCCCAAATGTCCCCATAAGGTGGAGAAAACATGAACCACTGTTACAGATTCACCTGGGAGATGACAACATAAAGAATGTTATTAAACTCCTGAAAAAACTGTTTGAGCTGTCATGACACCAAATTTACTCACAGACTTCCTTCTGGGAATCTTCTAACCCTTCAACTAAATTTGACCCCTTTCCATCCTACGTAACTCTCATCACATCCCTACTCCTGTCCCCAAAGACCTGAACTGCCTTTGTGGTCAGCCTCCTTGGTAAAGATGTTGTAAATCAATGGTTCTAATCTCCAGGTGAGAATAACACTTGTTACAGTATTTATCATTTGTATCATCTGGCAGTGTTCTTTTCTACGAGACTTACAAAAAGTAACTGTGACTTTATTACCCACAAATTCTACTCCTAGGTATATACCTTATAATTTTTTTTTAAACTCTCACATATTCTATTCCAGAATATATACAAGAACGTGGGTGACAGAATTGTTCGTAATTGCCCAAAACTGTAAATAACCCAAATACCCATCAATAGTAGATCTGACAGAGGTATATTCTTGTAATAAAATTTTTCACAGCAATGAAAATGGAAGCTTACTCTTAGTCATAGTATGGAGAAATCTAGAAATAATATTCAGCGAATGAAGCCAGACGCAAAAGAAGGCATACTGTATTATTCCATTTATATAATATTGAAAAATCACCAAAACTAACTGCTTTGTTACAGATGCATACAGAGGCGGTAAAAAATATTTTTAAAAAAGGCAAAGATGTGATTACTATTAAATCAAGTTAGTGGCTGCCTCTAGGTGTGAGGGAAACATTATGATCAGGAAGGTCATGCAATGGGCATTAGGAGGCCTGCCAATGTTAAACCTTCTAAGCTGAGTGGCAGCTATGAGTATTCATTTTATAATTTGTTATATACTGTAAGCTGTACATTTATGCCTTATGCACTTTTCAGTATATGTGAAATTTTTTATTTCACAGTAAGAAAAGTCTTTTTAAAGCTTTAAACTACTTACTAATCAGGAAGAAAAAATACCAGACAATTAGCACCATGACATCAAATTCTTTAACTCATCAGAGTTAATGATAATAAAAAGCAATGGCATTATGTCTGGAGAAGGGGGAGAAATAAAACGACCAATAGTAACCAAAACAACAACGTTAGAATGATCATTCTGTAGCCGTTATGATATAGCTGTCAACCTTTACTGAGGGATTCTCTGTGCTCAGCAGTGAGCTGAGGACTTTACCTGGATCACATACTCTAGTCGTCTCAACGTCACCACAGTGCTAACACCTACATGTATCAGTCAGCCACTGCTGCATAACAGACCATCCCGAACTTAGTGACTCAAAAGCAACATGACTTTTGGAAATTTCTCACATTTCTGTGGGTTTGCTGGGCAGTTCCTCTGCTGTTTTCACCTGGGCTCACTCATGCAATTACAAGCAGCTGGAGGGTTGGAAGGGCTGGAAGACCACCCTGGCCTCACACTTATGGTCTGGCAACTAGTGCCAGCACCCAGCTGGAGCACCTCTGTTCTCCACAGGTCTCTTTCCTCTCCCTTACGATTGAGTGGCTTCTTATATGAAGCTCTCTGAGTAACATTCAAAAGGGACAAAGAGTCTGGGAGGACTCTTGGGGACAAGACCTTAAAATTTGCACCATGTCATTTCAGTCCATAGTCAGGGGGTTGGAGAAATAGCCTCCACTGGCAGATGGAAAGAGCAGCAAAAATCACACTGAAAAGAGGCATGGGAGGGGAGAAATCTGGTAGATTAAATGGTCCACCGCAAAATGAGGTAGGGGCCTCAGGGGTGCCACAGAAGAACACATATAAAAACTGCACAGATTATCCTAGAAAATTCTATGGTTGATCACAGAGTAATGATTTTTCCCAAGGAAATTTAAACAGAAAATATAATAATATACTGAATAAACTTTGGTTAAGACATGACTTTTGATACACGAGAAAGTTAGGGATAAAAGGAAAAGCCCAAGAAATATTCACAGAATAGTTAAAAGATCCATTGGCTAAAGCAGAGAATTCAAATAATCGTATCCCACGTCCAGAATCTGAATTTGAAAGGGTTTCAGCGAACACTCAAAAATAAGAACTAGTGATGAAATAAGCATCAATAAGATACTTTTTCTAATATGTTTTAGTAAAGAGGGATGAAATGGTAATGTCCCCAGGTGAATCACTTGACTTCCCTGGTCCTCTGTGTCCCTGTGTAAAAAATAAGCATTAAATGATTGAAGGGCTGTTTTTAGTTCTAAAAATATTAGGACTGCATTTCAAAATACCTTCAATGTACCATAAGAAACATGAAAATCCTATTAACGCGCAATACAATAAGCATGCAGTTAAAAATGCATAAAATTACAGAAAGTAGATTAGTGGTTGCCTAGGAAACGGGAAATGACTGCTAATGGGTATGGGGTTCCTTCTGGGGCGATGAAAACATTCTAAAATTAATTGTGGTAATGGCCGCACAACCCTGCGAATATACTAAAACGATGAATCATTCACTTTAAACGGGGGAATTGTATAGCCTGTGAATTAATCTTAATAAAGATGTCAAATCACACACAGAACTGGTAGACAATAAAGAAGGAATCCCCTTTGGTAATGAAAGACTAAGCTAGGAACACACAGACATTTTATTTAAAATTGAATTATAGTTGATTTACAACGTTGTGTTAGTTTCAGGTGTACAGCAAGTGATTCAGTTATATTTACATATATATACACACATATATATATATGTTCTTTCTCAGATTCTTTTCCATTATAGGGTATTACAAGATACTGAATATAGTTCCTTGTGCTATACAGCAGGTCCTTGTTGGTTATCTATTTTATATATAGTACTGTGCATCTATTAATCCCAAACTCCTCATTTATCCCTCCCCTCCACCCCACTTTCCCCTTTGGTAACCATAGGTTTGTTTTCTATGTCTGTGGGTCTATTCCTGTTTTGTAAATAAGTACAATTGTCTCACTTTTTTAGATTCCACATATAAGTGATATCATATGGTATTTGTCTTTCTCTGTCTGACTGACTTCACTTAGTATGATAATCTCTAGGTCCACCCACCTTGCTGCAAATGGCACTATTTCATGCTTTTTTATGGCTGAGTAATATTCCATTATATATACGTACCGCATCTTCTTTATCCATTCATCTGTCAGTGGACATTTATAATAGGTTGCTTCCATGTCTTGGCTATTGTGAACAGTGCTGCAATGAACATTGTGCATATATCTTTTCATATTAGAGTTTTCCTAGACACTTTTATTTAATCAAATCCCTATATGCACCAGTGAGGTAAAGTTTTTTATGTTCAGTTCACAGATGAGGAAACTGAGGTTTCAGCAATATTTCACGGCTCCCTGATACTGCTGCTAGTTAATAACATTCTTTCAGGCATAACAGCATTAGAGGATCACAGAATAATAAATTTTCAAGTAACTGGCAAACAAAAAACATTTGTGAAACTATATTCTAAAGAGCTAAGTGAAACAAAGTCATGGGAAGGGGAAACTGGGGCTAGGATAGGTATTACATTAAAATGTTGCCAGCGCTGTAGGAAAGAAAAGAACATGCTAACAAGCCCTCATGGCAGGGGCACTGTGGCCAATTCAATCCAGGCAGAGAGAGCAGACGTGAAAGAGAAGAAATCTAGATAGATAAGAAAGTGAGTAACTTCTAGAGGATCTTGGGCCTGGAGAGGTAACTCCAGATAAAGCCTAAGGCCAGGGGAAAGGCTGAAAGAGACAGGAAACCAGGAGACAGAATGTGATACAAGTTTATAATACGACAGAGCAAAAGGGGCACATCAAGAAGAAAGGCTTGGTCTTCTTTTGGAGGCAAAGGAGGAAACATCACCCAGCAGCAGGGCAGCCCTGGTGGAATTCAAAAAAGACTGACTACACTGTCTATTCAACTGGCAATTCGAATTTTCTGAACGATTTTCGGATAGATATAGAATAGAATTCAAAAGAGAGTCACAGATACTAAAGAATTTGAAATGCTGATTCACAAAATGGGAAGCTCATATCCACACACTACTGCTTTGGGCCAGGGTACAGATAATAAACATGAAATGAGATAAAAGGTTCAATCCCTTCAGTAAAACTAATACAAAGCAGGGAGAAATATATTTCCTTGCCCACTGATTTGCCCATAAGACAAATAAATGAGATAGACCACAGGGAAAAAAGTCTCCTGTTCTAAAATACAATGTTTAATCAGTTCCTGATTGAGCAGCACAGGTACCTTTTCTTTTGGCAACAAAACGAGTGCGGATTCTTTTCCTTGCGTGGCCCTAGAAAGTCACAGTCAAATCAAAGTTCAGAGAAGCAAATGAGTTTCCCACTGAGTGCTGACATGTATACTTGAGCATTGATAATAAGGATGTTTACTTTGCTTGGAATATTTCTCTTCCCAATTTTTCTGTCTCTGGTCTCCACTAATCATTTTACCCTCTCTCATTTGCTAATATATGTTCACACTTTCACAGTGTTTTCATTACATTATCAAGCTGGCATCATGAATGAACACTAACGAGGATATGAATGCCTCAAGGGTGCACCCCTGGTAATTAAAACAGCTCAGGTGTGAATCACTTTGAAAAATCATAAAACCAGGAATGCATCATTTATCGTGCTATGATCAGAAGCCTGGATGAGGCTGGGACTGGTATTGCAATGGCTTGGAGAAGAGAAACCTTCCTTGAAAGTACGATGGATTAGGACAGCACTCCTTTACTGAGAACCTGAATGAGGGGAAAGCCAGGGTCACTGGAGGGCAGGCTGATGGCACAGAGAGAGAAGGGACAGACTCGGACTGAGCAGGAGTGGTCCAGCATGGGAAGGGTCAAACATGCCATGGTGAGAACAAGATATCAACCTGAAACACTAACAAAGGGGAAGGATTAAACACAGGCTGGTAAAGTCAAACAATGAACTATTGTATGGCCATTAAAAATGTTTAATTTTTAATTAAACATGGAGCCCTGGAGAGGGCTTCCCTGGTGGCGCAGTGGTTGAGAGTCCGCCTGCCGATGCAGGAGACGTGGGTTCGTGCCCCGGTCCGGGAAGATCCCACATGCCGCGGAGCGGCTGGGCCCGTGAGCCATGGCCGCTGAGCCTGCGCGTCCGGAGCCTGTGCTCCGCAACGGGAGAGGCCACAATAGTGAGAGGCCCGCGTACCGCAAAAAAAAAAAATATTTCTGTAGAATGTTTAATAATACAATAAATCCAAGTGTTCTAGGGCTATGAAAAAACAATGTAAAAGTGTATAAACTAGGGCTTCCCTGGTGGCGCAGGGGTTGAGAGTCCACCTGCCGATGCAGGGGACACGGGTTCGTGCCCCAGTCCGGGAAGTTCCCACATGCTGAGGAGCGGCTGGGCCCGTGAGCCATGGCCGCTGAGCCTGCGCATCCGGAGCCTGTGCTCCGCAACGGGAGAGGCCACAACAGTGAGAGGCCCACGTTATCGCAAAAAAAAAAAAAAAAAGTGTATAAACTATACAATCCCTATTATGTTAAAAAAATATATAATATAGTTTTAGGGAAAAAACTACTTTAAGGGCTTCCCTGGTGGCTCAGTGGTTGAGAATCCACCTGCCAATGCAGGAGACATGGGTTTGATCCCTAATTTTTTTAAAAAACAACTTTAAAATGGTAAATCTGCTGAGAAAAAAAGAACTTAAATTCAATGATTAAGGATCACTCAACTTTGGGGTATTGATATTTTGTACCACAGAAAACCAAAGACTATTTATCTGAAGAAAGAGTTGTTTTTCCTTCAAACTTGAACCAACTTCAAGCAAAACTTGAAAGGAAGGAGCTAACACCAGCTTACATACAAAAAAAACAGCTCTTCCAGCAAGAAGACAAACAGATATTCAATTCAGGTTATTAAAGTGGCTTTCTATTATATTTTGACACAGGATTTTGAATAAGATTGAATTTTTCACATATTGTACTCACGAAGGCATTACATGACTCAAATGGAATAAAACTGTGTTTGGGGGATGTTTTGGCTTAGATTCAATACAATTTATCCAAGCTAACAAGCAGTAGCAAGCACTACACAGAAAACGTGCCTACCACGTGCAGGGTTTTGAAGTGGAGGAAAAGATGATCAAACAGGTGTAGTCCTTAATCTCAAGGGACACCCAGGGGCTGACACAAACAGGTAGATCAAGTAGTTAAAATACAAGGGAGAAAGTGCAAATCATCACAAGTGAGGCTCAAAATACTAAGGAAGGATAATAAACGTCTTGTCAGAAACTACATCTATTATGCTCCTTCAGGTTAAAAAAAAAAAAAGGTCCATTAGGCTATTTTATGGTCAATCACACCACACCAATAAGATCAAAGATTCCTATGAGACATCACTTAAGAATGGATTATTCAGAGAAACTGTTAAGAAGGTCGTTTCTGAATTTTCTCAGGAAATTCACCAACATTTAGATCAATGCTCTGAGTTCTTCCAGGCTCAGCTAAGAAAAAAGATATGGGCAACACTAATGAACGCATATCTTGGATGAAGAGAATACGGCCAACTGCCTATTTGTTAACGTTTTCCATCTTCTATAGTAATAAATCGATAGCACCCCTAGCCAAGGATTGATCTTTCTGGAGAAAGAGCAAGAAATGAAGGAACACAGTCACTGACACAGCATTTAAAAAAGTAATCTGAGGGGCTTCCCTGGTGGTGCAGTGGTTGAGAGTCCGCCTGCCGATGCTGGGGAAACGGGTTCGTGCCCCGGTCCGGGAAGATCCCACATGCCGCGGAGCAGCTAGGCCCGTGAGCCATGGCCACCAAGCCTGCACGTTCGGAGCCTGTGCTCCGCAACAGGAGAGGCCACAACAGTGAGAGGCCCGCGTACCGCAAAAAAAAAAAAAAAAAAAAAAGGTAATCTGAGTTACCAGATCACAATCACTCAAGAAACTGGTAAAGACTCTCTCTTGGTAACCAGAAAGCTCATCAACACCTCTTTGGCTTTACAATTTTAGAGTAATGACAGGCCTAATTTGTGAGTCTTTTTCTATATAATCTGAACAAATCACATTGTACTGTGTCGTTTCCCCCTGAATATTCTGCACCGTCCCCAGTCAAACCACACTACCAACTCCACGATGCCCCAAATCAGCCTGAGTCCTAAGATGGAGGAAGTGTCCATTAGGGAAACGTCACAGAGACTCCAAGCCCTTCCACAAGGGAACATTTTGTTTGGAGATACCACATTGTGAAAACAGTCATTGTGTGACTTTTTGTTGTAACATACGCAGGGTATCTTAGAATTGTTCATATGAATGTCAATATAAAACCATGTCAGGGTCTGCCGTGGATTTGAAGCCTGAAGAAGTGTGAAGGTCAACACAGCACATCCTGGGCTATCGTACACTACTTGCCCAGTGCCCTTCATGCCACACTTACCTTTAAGAGCGCTGGCTTTTCTCTCTGGTTGGCATGAGAGCCCGTGTTTGATCTGATGCTGACAGAGGATATAAGGTGCTGGGGCAAGATTCAAGGCCCTTAATAGAGAAGGGGTTGGGATACCCAAAGGAGGAGATGCACTGAAAACAATGCACAGGCCGTTTGATTGTAAGGGAGGAATTTTATTTTTTATCCTTTTTTTGTTTTAATCTATTTTTGGCTGCATTGGGTCTTCGTTGCTGCACACGGTCTTTCTCTAGTTGCGGCGAGCAGGGGCTACTCTTTGTTGCGGTGCACGGGCTTCTCATTGCGGTGGCTTCTCCTGCTGCAGAGCATGGGCTCTAGGCGCACGGGCTTCAGTAGTTGTGGCGTGCGGGCTCAGCAGTTGTGGCTCCCAGGCTCTAGAGCAGTAGCAAGCACTACATAGAAAATGTGCCTACCACGGCTCAGCAGCTGCGGCGCACGGGCTTAGTTGCTCCACGGCATGTGGGATCTTCCCGGACCAGGGCTCGAACCCATGTCCCCGGCATTGGCAGGCAGATTCTTAACCACTGCACCACCAGGGAAGTCCCAGGGAGGAATTTTAAGACACCCATCAATGTGATTTGAAATAAATTAAATCAAAACAAGACAAAAAAATGGCTCCTAATCTTCTAAGGTGACATATAATGGCACTTTGGGTGCATACTCATTATAAGTAAAGGGGAAAAAAAGGACTTTATCTCTTATCCTCAATAACACTTAAGATGACCAAACTGTCATAAACCACTATCGAGAGATTTTTGAAGGGTGGGGGAGGGACCTGAGTCACCAGTGAATCTGATGTATTTCCACCCAGAATCTGTGTCCAACAAACTGCTGCAGGGGCTGGGCCCTGCAGTGCTACTCATCACAGTACGATATTTATTTTGGAGAGTTTGTTTCGAGGAATTGCCAAAGGACTTTTCCACGAGAGGAGGGGGGCGCATCATCGAGTAACAGAGGAAACTCAAGAGAAGAAATAACCCAAGCACGGGATGCACATCTGCTGAGGCCCCACAACACTCCAGACAATTTAAATATTGAGGTTCGGTCTTTGCATAGATGAAGAAGTCACTGTTAGGCCCCAGCCAGATTTCAGGCATTTAGAAATATAGTGATCGCTGTCAAATTTAATAGTGCAGAAGGGCTTACCTTGCCGCCAAACATTTTCTAATATATTCTAAATATGCATGAGCTACAACATGTACTTTGGCATCTGTAAGCACAATTTAAGATTAAAATGGCATAATTCAGGAACTTTAGGATGAGCGTGTCTCTCCACCTAGATAGGCTTGGGTTCCAAAGTGTTTCTAGCTCCTATGAGAGTGGCCTTGCATCTTCAAAAGAGATCATCTCTCGTGTTCAAGCTTCTCACACACACTCAATGCATACTGTTTCCTACCGGCTGCCCCAAACAGCTAAGTGCAAAGCAAGATGGTAAGACCCGAGAGTAGATTCCCTGGCAACTCCCACACAGTTATGCAAAAACATAACGGAGCACCTGCCGATCCCTGCATTTTAGCTCCACGAGCTGAACGAGATATTAAATTCTCATATTAATCCAGACGAAGAAACACAAGGCCTAATTCTGAAAACTGTCTGAACTGCCTACCGTGTAAGGAGCAAGAGAAACCATCAGTGTCTCCCAGAACATGCTGCACCCCCATGGTCTCCATCTGAGTAAATGCTTTGTGTGTGGAGAGGACAGGCAAAGCTCTCCCCCAGCCACTTCTTTAAGCTGCTCTTTTGGACATTCTTTAGATTTTATTGCTACTGTTTGCCAACAACCTTGGTCAGAGGCCACACACACATTCCTGGTGTTCGTTCAACATTGCAAAGTACAGCGGTGCTGGGTGGGGACCCGAGGCTGCCCCATCAGCCACTCCACTTGTTCAGCTCAGCAGCTAAGGACTCAGCTCTTCCATTGTCACCAAGCCCTACAGAGAGGTCCCCGCAGTGTGCTCGAGCCGCTGACCAGCCGCCTCCTTGGGAGAAGTGCTTACTCAGTTCATCACCTCAAGAGTTCTGGATCGGAAACCTCTCTTTTCGGCATGTGACCAAAAAGGACATTTGAGAAAAAGGGAACTCCTGGATGAATCCCAAAGCGAAGTAGAAGAGACAGCCACCTTCCTTCAGCTCCTGGACCCCAGGAAACAAGCAAGACCTATCAGGTGTCTGGACACAATGGCATGGACCATCCCCCGTAAGTTCTTGGCGTAATTTTCTGAAGTAGCTCCAGGGTCCCAGTAGCTTCCATGCTACCACTTCCCCAGGCCCCCAGCCTCCAACTCCCAGCCCTGAGTCCAGCTTTTTAGCCAGATGTGTCTAATAAAAGGACATCAGGTCATCCCTGTCATGGAATCCCATCGGCACCTCCCACCCACCCCATCAGTACCAACAGGGGCTGACCCCGACCCAGCACCACTTTCTCTCTGGAAAGCATCTTCGACAGCCTGGCACTGCGGCTGACTACGCATCAAAGACTTGGGAAGAGCATCAAGTATGCACAGGTCCAAGCAATTTAAAATTAAAATGCTACATGACCAGAGTAGACTTGGAAAGTCTTATTTCAAAAAGTTTCAGCACTTCACTTTTCACCAAAGAAGCTCTAAACTAAATAAGAGATGCCTCTACGGTGCCAGGTACTAGGCTAGGGGCTCTGTAAACATCACCTCACTTAATCTTAAAAACCACCCTGAGCCTGACAGCTACCAGGATTTCACAAATAATGAAAGTGCAGCACAGGGAGGCTACACACCTGGGCCCCATTTACACAGGTGTGTCAGTGCCAGGATTCAAACTCAGGTCCAAAATTCCTACCTGTCCACTATAAACAGCAAGGCCAAGAAGCACTGTGGAGTCCAAAGTCTGTAGACCTGGCTCCCCAAGTTACTGGCTGGCTGTATGACCTCATGCAAGCTGCTTAACTGCTCTATGCCTCAGTTTCTCCATCTGTAAAAGCGGGTCATAATAGTACCCATCCCTCACAGAAGTGCAGTGACAATTATATGAGTGAATCGAGGTCAAATATGTAGAACAGTGCCTGGCATGTAAGAAATGGTTAATAAATGTCAGTTATAATTATTACTATTATCTCACCATAAAGCACTCCCTCCTATATATCCAAGCTACTTAAACTTTTCAAGTGTAAGAAATGAAGATCCAGTTACAACATCTTGCTGCCCTTGGATTATACTGTTAGGATGAAGCTAAGTGCTACACGAGAACCATGCCCATACATTTCAAGACTTCTGTTATTTTCAAAAGCAGAGAAAGACCACAAACAAAAAGACATTATTACACATAAATCAACAGACTGCTGAGACCAAATGCTTACAGGACCTGGAGAGGTCCTTACATGTTAGTTAACGTTACATGTTAGTTAACAAGTCCAGTCACCCCAGTCTACCCAGTACTCGAGCTACTATCCAAACACAGCAAGTAAATTCGAAAGCAGTATTTCCTACTCATCAAATCATCGAAAACAAAATAAAGCAAGAGTGAACTAAAACATACATGAAAGGGCTGGAAGGATTTCGGGGAAGCTCAGTGACCCGGCAAGGGCAAAGTCAGTCAAGACTGCAGGGTGGGCCGAGCCTGGTCCTGAGAGGCACACAAGTGGGAGGGGAGGCCAGGAGGCCCGCCCAGGAGGAGGGCTGAGCCCACGCAGGCAGAGAACGGTTCTGGGAAGCGGCCCTTCAAGGGCTGCCTGGCTCAGGCCAGTGGGTGCTGCCCTGGGGCCCGGCTCCTCCAGGCCTGGCACTGTGATGACCAGCAGCAGAGGCCTGGGCACTCCAGATGCCAAAGGGACTCAATTAGGGCTCCGGGCTCTCTTCCAGGGCCCACAGCCTGGGAGTCTAATTATGAGAAAGGAAGGAGAGCGGGTGATGCAACTGCCCACGTCTCTCCCCCTTGGCCTTGAACCGAGAGCCTCCACCTCTCAAACGGGTCAGCTTCCAAACATGTACTTGCAGGTCAGCGGTGGAAGCTCAGAGCGCATCTCTGCACACACGGGGGCAACACTGCGCATGTGGCCGAGTCTCCGGATCACCCCACGAGTCTGCTCGACCCCCAGCAGCCTGGATGTGTCTTCCTGAAGCCTCCAGCAGCTGGCCACTGCTTACAGAACGAGGCACAGGCCTCGGAGGGGCACAACTGGGGCTCTCCTAATCTGGGCATCTTCTACTAAAAGCATCAACATTTTCTACAGGTTTTGGCAGCTTGCGAAGTGCTGCCTCGTATCTCACGCCACCCACAGAACCGCCCATGGGGCAATCAGTCATTCGAGCTGAACTTGAGAAGGACAATATGGTACGTAAGGCGACCGAGCCACAGCTCACATCCAGCCTCCCTGGCTGCAAGTCTGGTGTCTGGTCTAACCTCTGCCCTGAACTGCAGTGGCCTTTCCGACCTCAGTCCCCACACCCACAGCCTCAGGGAACCATCTGCTCCACACCAGGCACTGACTGCCTCCAGCATCTCTCTCCGGCTAGCAACAGCTCACTCACCCCAAATGTCACAACCTCTCGGAAGCCTTTTTACCCAATCAATATCCTATAGTGAACCTTAATGGAAAAGAATATGAAAAAGAATATGCATTTACGCATATGTATGTATAACTGAACCACTTCGCTGTACACCAGAAACTAACACAACATTGTAAATCAACGATACTTCAATTTAAAAAGAACAAGGTGTATTCCTCTCCCACCACACATACAAGATTTGGAACTGATTGCCATTATGAAGTATCAATATATCTAAGAACCACACAGACCAAAGGTCTAAGGACGTCACACTCTTTCCCATGCATGCTTGCCAGGCAAAAATGAGGACTGCACAGGACACTGGAACAAGCTCAGTACAGAGCAGCAAGGCTGGTGAGGAGCCCTGATCACACCCCAGGAAGAACCGAAAGGGAGTTAGATTTGCAGGGATTGTCAAATAGCTTACAAGTATCTGAAGACCTATCACGTGGTAAAAGAATCAGACTTGCTCAGTAGGGTCCAACCAAAGAAAGAAAAAAGTCCCTCTATATATTCAACTAAAACGTGATGGGGTCCTCTGGGGATACGGTGAAGTCCCTGCTCAAGCACAGGGCAGATGACTGCTTAGTGCGGTTTCCTGACGGGAACTGATGGATTAGATGGGAAGTGGATCTAGAAAGTGCCTGTCTGACCCCGAGATTCTGCAAGTTCAATTTCCCTCAGCATGCTCTTTCTCCCACTCAAAATCTACCCAGGTTCTTAGATAACAGCCTGTGACACGTGCTTTGGTCTGTAATTAGCTAGCACCAAGTACGGTGTCTGCAAGAGGCAGCAAAGCAATCTCTCGTTATCTGGGGTCAGAATTCAGCATCCAAAATTCAAGTCAGAATGTGATGTCACAGCCCCTGGTGAATGAGAAGAAAAATAAGGAAGCACTGACCAAGTCAGGTGGCAAAAACATAGCACGACTTTTCACAGGTATCGGAAGGAAGGAGAAAAGAAAGAGTTTGGCAAGACAGAATCACCAACTTGGCTTCTTCACAAGGACGCGGGCGTCAATATATTAAGTTCTTCAAGAAAGGATCGTGTCCTCCCTCAGGAGTTACAAAGAACTTTTAAGATACGGAATTTTAATTGATTCCTATCAATACTTTCCATGCTAATAGGAGGTTTCTGTTCTGTTTTGAAATCCAAAGATCTGACCTCATAGATGAAAATAGCACTATGAGTGGGAATTGTTACTGAGTCCAAGCTCGCACTGCTTGCCGCACAACAGGCCAATAAATCGAGAGATGAGGTGTTGGGGCAAGGAATGGTGACTTTATTCGGAAAGCCAGCAGACCGAGAAGATGGTGGACTCGTGTTCCAACGAACCATCTTGCCTGAGTCAGAATTCAGGCTTCTTTTATACTTAAAAGGGAGGGGGTCAAGTCAAGCATTTCCTGGTTCTGGTCAGTCTCCAGAGGGGATGTGTTAATTCCTCCCTTCCTGCAGTCCTTCATTCACAGGTGGGCCTGGTCAGGACATTTCCTGTGAGCTAAACAAAGGTATTTTAGCTTGACGCTCATTACCTGGGAGGCAGGGTTCCCAGACATGGGCCATTATGTAGAATTTAAGCTTATAGGCAACATCCCTTTAGTGATTAATGTGTAATGGAATACTACGGTCCTTCCCTAGTACAGAATAGCAGGTCCAGGTGAGGCGGGCCACAGCCTTAAGGCTGGCATGATAACCCCAAGGGTCACAGGAACGGAGAATTCGGAATCTGACCTTGGGAGATGCATCCTGGCATCCAATCACCATCCTTATACCGGTGACGGTTGAGCTGGAGAAGCCAGAGAGTACCTCACACAACCGCACCTGCTCAAGCCCTTTCCAGCGCCCAGAGGCTCCCACCTAAACTGGGCTCAACCTTCCCCACTGCCGGGAACACACTCACGTCTCCCGAGAATACACACGTGGATTACACGTCTGTAAGGACAAGAACAAGAACAAGAAGAAGAGAGAATGAATTCTTTGTGTAGCCATTCTTCCCACCCATTATAAAGAAGCACATTCCATAGGACCTAGGATGCAAACAAGAAGCGAAAGGGCATTTAGTTCTAGTCAATGAGATTCTGGTACTTGGCCAGGTGGCCATTTGTCTACTAATCCTGAGTGAACCACAGAAAACTGAACCAACCGCTCCTCCGTCCACGAGCCCGGCAGGACCTGGATGCTGCCCAGCAACCACCCGAGCGCTGGCCGGCCGCTCGCCCTCCCCAGCGCCTTTAGGAGGACACGCTTTCACTGCTCCAGGTCGCTTACCTGAGAGCACAATGGAGATGCCAACAGTGTTTCTGGCTCTCAAAATGCCAAAGCCACCTTTCTGATTAGGCCACAGCAAGACACAGAACAAGCCTCGTCCTATTTCTCCCTGACCTTGTCCAGTCCGAGGGTGGACTTCATTCAAGGGTACTGGCTCTAGCTTTTGGCAGGCCTTTATTTTAGTGTCGCCCATTTGTTTGGACACTCAACAAGCAAGTTTAAACCACATTCCCTGCTCTCTCACTGGCGTCTGAGTCTTTGCTGCTGCTGCGTCTTCCCCAACTCCTCTGCAATTTTCCTCCCTCAATTGCTATGTTCTTCTTGTCAAGGAGCCGTACCCCTCACCAGCCATCTGACACTTTAACGGTGGATGCACTGTTCCTAACAGGACCTAGAAATATACAGCTAGGTTAACAACCAAGAGCAAACGGTCTCTCAATCCATGACAAGTGCAGTGATTATATTTTCTTTCACAAGTCTTAGTTCAAGATAATTATTGACAAAAACCTAAATATGTTTGACACGCTCCATTCAAAAAGGAAAAGAACAGAATGGTCTCGCAACATTGAAAAGAAATTTTTTTTAAGGTTTTAAAAGCCTAGCATTAGAAGGCAAAGCATTAACCTTAGAGTCTTTCCAAAGTCAGCCTCTCAATGGACCAGACAGCTACTGAAAAAAATGTCCCCTTTACAGCCGTCTTTAATAGCATAGAGGTCTGCACAAAATCTAAGAAAGGCAGCCAGGGCCCGACAACCTAGAAAAGAGCAGAGAGAGAAAATGAAAATGGGAAACGCAAGTGGTGACTTCTCAGATGGTCATCGGGACAGTCCAGTATTCTCAGAGTAAATGAGGATACGAAATGGACAGGCACAGCCACCAGAAATCGCGTGGCCCTCAGGGTGGAGGGGGCACTCCTGAGCCTTTCAACCTAGGAGGCCCGGTGCCGAGGGCCCAGGATACTCTGAGGGGCTCAAAAATATATTCATTTAAGATCAAAAGAAAAAAATGAATATAAGATTATATATCACACTCATAAAATATAGCTGGTAATGTTTTTATGAAGGAAGGGGCGCATGAAGGAAAAGGGCCTGCAGCGGGCCCCAGGACAGTCATGCCCAGCTCCGTCCACAGAGGAAACACAGATGCCAGTGAGGCTGGTTACCCAGGGCCCGCAGCAGACACACGGGGACCCAGGGGACGGTGACACAAATGACCTTCTGCAGTGAGGGCTCCACTCTGCAGATTACAACAGGCACAGAGGAAAGGAAAAAAATCATTTTTCTTTCAGTTGTTCAAAGAAAGCTTGGTGCTGGTGACAGATGCCCAAGTGCTCCCTGAACAGCAGAGAGAAAACAAGCTCTGGAAAGAGCAAAGGAGCCAACAAGCCCTTAAGGAGCTGCTCTGTGTGGCCGCCACCCTGGATATGGAAACACAGCCGACGTGCCCGTAACATCAGTGCTGACGTTGAGTGTCTTGCCTCATGCTTCTCTCCCCTGGTCATATCTATTCCACTTTGAAATTTTTTGTTTCATCAAATTGTGATTTGTACACTCCAACATCTTGCCTTTTTCCTGTAATATTGCATCCTGAATCATCTCCTATGTCTCTAAATAGAGCATCTGGAATTCACCAAGGTATGTGGGAACACCTCTTAGGGTGCCCTGGACCAATGGAGGGATGAGCTGAAGAGAAAACGGGGGGATTGGAAACTGGTGGAACAATCTAGGTCAACTCAGAGATCGCTGGCCGGTGGGCATGTCATCCAACTGCAGGAGTGACCACGGGGCACCAGTCAGGCTTCACACCACGCAGTGCTGTAACGAATGAGTATGAGACACTGATGTTCCTCCACAGGGAGCCTATGATGTGCAAAGCTCCATTTCAGATGCTTGCCGTGCGTGGACTCACCACACCCTTATTTATAACAAGCCTGGGAGAGACAGAGGTTTCCATTTCACACCAAGGGTAGCGTACAGGATGGAAGTTCACAGGCCTGAGTAATCTGCCGAAGGTCAGACAACCAGCAAACAGCTGAAATCTAAGTTCAGCCCCCAGCTCCACCTTCTTTCCATTTGATGACACATTTTTCTTTCATTTTCAGGGTCCCTGAAACTAGCTGGTAAGTTGTTAGAAAATCCGGTGGAAAAAAAGATCTCTCGAAAGGCAGCTACAGTAGAGCTAATGTGCTAATCTAATGAGATTAAATTTAGCCCCAAGAAATGTGAAGCCTTGCATTCGGATCCATAAAAGCTAAAATCCTATACAGAATTATGGAGACTGAGCCTGAAAGAAGCAACATGCATGAGCAAGACTTGGGGATGGTGTTAACCAAGCATTTTATAACCCAAACTATACATATTAACTAAGCCATAAACACAATACTAGGGACTTCCCTCGTGTTCCAGTGAGTAAGACTCTGCGCTCCCAGTGCAGGGGGCTCAGGTTCTACCCCTGGTCGGGGAACTAGATATCGCATGCATGCCACAACTAAAAAGATCCCGCATGCCGCAATGAAGATCCTGCATGCCGCAACTAAGACCCAACGCAGCCAGAATAAATAAAATTAAAAAATAAATATTTTTCAAAAAAATAAACACAATACGAATTCAATAGTTAGGAATGCACTGATATGCTCTCAGACTGCATTTATGAGCATGTTATGCCCAGAACGAAGAAAGCAGCCCTTCTCTGCGCTGACTGGTAAATCTCACTTGGGGCACCGTGTTTTAAAAAGGGTCTGTGGTGAAATGTAACATCTCCTCTAGGAGCATAACGAGGCAAAATAAAGGAACTAGAAAGTTTAAATAGAAGACCAGGTTCTATAGAAGGGGATAGGGGAGAATCACGGCAGAGAGGATGCTGGTATACATCCCTTCACACACAGGCAGAGCCCCCGCTGCCCGCATCCCTTCCATCTGACATTTACACTACTTTGGTCCAGAGCGGAGGTCCTAGACTCCTTTACAGATGTCTGAGCAGATAAGGTACCTCCTCAACGAAAGACTCAATAATTTAGGGTCCCGCTAATAGCAATTTAGACTTTTTCCCAGGACTTAATACACAGTCACTCAGGAAGCATGCAGGCACTTCTGTGAGGGCGGGGGAGGGACACGAGGTCTTCAAGCACTTTCCAAGGCTCCCCTGAACGACACCTACACCTCCCACTCTTCCCAGCTCTACCTGCCCCAAGCATAAATCCAGGCAAGGCTAACAAGATAAATGTGAAAGGCCACAAAGGGATGTGTTGAGATACAAACCCAGTGGAGACCCCCAAACCCCCTTTTTCTCCCCGACGCCTTTCCATCTGTTGCCTTCACCATCGGGTCACTATGCCACTTAACTCACCTTTCTGGCAAGACCCTCCAGTGACCATCGGACCCTCAATTATCTCTGGCTCTTCCACAGCCTCAGCAATTCTTTTTTCTGGTCCCACAGAGCTTTCATGCAGGCTCTGAGCATCTCCAGCACAGGGCAGGACCCGCCACCTGTGGTGCCAGGGCAGTTAGCACTCCATGGGTGTCCCTGGGCTCTGCTCCCTGGGCTCCCTGGTGACTCGGACCCCAAACGATAAAAGCACTCGTGAAATGAGATTACGTGAGGATTTAAGTACCCAAGTCCATTTCCTAGAAGTGAAAGGAAGGAGATTTGGCAAATCACTTCAATGACCAGGACGCCTCCTATTCCAGGAAAGATTCAGGGCATATTTTAAGAAAACGAAGAAAAAGAAATTTAATTTAGAAAGCATTTTTTGACTTGACTCGCCCCTCCCCCATCTTTCTCCACGCTCATAACATCACACGTAAACATACAAACACACAGCCACATGCAGAGTTTCTCATTATTTTGTAAAAAGGAGATATTGTACGATCTTCTCTGCATCTTTCTTTTCTTAGATAAAAATATATCAAGAAAGTTTCTCCATAACAACTACTTAATAAAGCACTACCTCATCTTTGCAAGGACGGCAACATAGCCATGCTGTGTGTGCATCACAACTCATTCACAATCATTTCCCTGACAAGCATTCAGTTTATTTCCTTTTCCTTTTCCCTTTTTTTTGGCCACCACAAAAATGCATTAATAAAAATTCTTCAATCTCCATCTTGACACGCTGGTATTTCTATTTTTCAAACAGAATGTCAGAGCTGGAATTGTTGGGCTGGGCTTCCAATTTTCATCGATAGTGCAGGAACACCTTCCAGAAGGGCCCTATCACTCACATGTCCACCCCTGCCCTGCATCCGAAAGGCAGGTTGCTTAGAAGATAATTGGCATTGGTGTTTGTATATGCACAGACTACCTCTAGAAAGATACAAGGTAATAAAAGAGTGGCTTTCTCCTCTGAAGGAAAGTGCAGGCCTGGGACTCTGGAAGGGGCACTGCTTTTTGCTTTTCGCTATACACATTTTTGGTGCTGTCTTAATGTTTTACCACGTCCATACACTACATATTCAAAATATAAAATGCTCTCTAAAATATCTCTAGACATTCCAAAAAGAGCACCGGCCGTGTGTAATTCAATGGTGTGAGCTTAAAATGCATGGAATTTCATTTCAACTTTACCATTTTTGAGTGCCTCCATTACTCTAGAGTCTAGGGATACAAAAACTAAGGCCTGGGCTTCCCTGGTGGCGCAGTGGTTGAGAGTCCGTCTGTCGATGCAGGGGACACGGGTTCATGCCCCGGTCCGGGAGGATCCCACACGCCGTGGAGCGGCTGGGCCCGTGAGCCATGGCCGCTGAGCCTGCGCGACCGGAGCCTGTGCTCCGCAACGGGAGAGGCCACAACAGTGAGAGGCCCACGTACCGCAAAAAAAAAAAAAAAAAACTTAGGCAGCCCTTCCCTCAAGGTGCTCCGAGTCCAGTAGAGAGAAAGACATCCACAATGCCAGGTGGCAGCCAGGATGCTGGAGGGTGAAGGATGTGCCCCTGGGCTCCTTGGGGAGCTGGCTGGATGCCCTGCAGTGGAGCTCTAGACAATCACCACCTCTCACTGAAGTCAGGGACTCGAATCTTAGGTGCGATTATGGGGGACTTTCTTCCGCCTCGTTAAACATTTCTGCGTTTGTCAAGGTCCCCAAAATGGGCATTAGTATCACTTCTGTAATCAGAGGCAGGGAAGAAAATACTACCCCCCAAAATCAATTGGCAGCATCGAAACTATCAACCCAGCTGAACTTTCTTTAGCTTAAAAGTTGAAGCGCTAATTAAAATTCTGGCTATCTTCTCTGTCTTACCATGAAACTAATGTGACGAAATGTTTGTAAAGAGGAAGAGAGCTGGGTTTTTTCGGGAGCCCTCACACTGTTTCAGATTGTTTGGCACCTAGGAAAGCATTCCCAAGATGCGTGAATCAGAAAGAACAGGAAAGAAGGGCTGGTACACATCCATCACCCTTCCCGTTAGTCCCCACGAGCTGACTTTCAAAGAAATACTTAGTTTACAAAGAATACTAGAAAATTATTAAAATCTTGAATAAGGAACTTGAACATACTATTTAAATACTCTGTGGAAATAAGCTATATTCAAAACCATTGACTACAAATTTAGCTCTATTTTGATTTTGGTAACTCAAAATGAACACAAAAAAAGGCTTCTGACTGACTTCTATAGGCGCCAGGCACTTAGAATTTCCACCTCCATGATTTCTCTCTCCCCACGTGTTTCTTTTGCTTAAGATTCAAGAGCCTGTTGGGAGAGAGACGAAGGGGTTCAATTCCTAAAATACATTTGGATATTCCATCAGGTAATGAATGCAGAAGTATTAGTATATAACAATCAGAGAACACAGACCCAACATCTATTCTGTAGTCCAAGCCTAAATTATACCGAATATAATTAGCAAGCCAAGAATAAGGAAATATACCAAACGAGAAACAAAAATGTGCCCTTTGGTGCTGTGCTCACCGTAATTTATATCCTCAAAATATCTAGTGAACAGCCCAGTGACAAAGGCATTGAAGATTAAAGCCTCTTTTCCTTAAAAACTGCTTCTGAGACTGGAATTACATCAGACACACCTTCATGCATTTGCCAAAACTGCTCACGTTATGAAAGCCAAACTTTCAGTTAAGATTTTAAATGATTAGTGAGAAAAGAATGCGGAGTTATTCAAAAGTCACAAAGGGGAGATGGAAACTCAACAGCAACGTGCTCGGGTCCTCGGCAAACCTGCTTCTATCCTGGATATGGGAAGGGTTTTGTTTTGACAGAACCCTGAGGCAAAACCAAGGCATTCTTTTTTGGGGCTAGCATTAAAAACCAATAAAAACAAAACATTTCGTAAAAGCTGGCCTGCCTGTCTTCCAGGAAGATCAAGGTCACGTTGGCTGAGACGAAGTTTCACGGAGACAGCTACCTGTGCGTTGAGCCTGCTTCACTAGCCTGTGGACCCAGGGGAGGGAGAAGAGAACCCAGGTCTGTCCCTGAAAACTGGTGTCTGAGTTCCCCGCAGGCCAGCAGGCAGAAGCCAGCTCTGACAGGCTGCAGAGTCCCCCTGGCAGGCCAGGCCCACAGACAACTGTCACCATGCTTCAGGGACCTGGGGGGAGAGGACTGGGCCTGAGCCAGGCCTCAAATACAGCTCCTTGGGACCAGCTCAGCTGTGCGTGCACGTGTGTGTGTGTACACGCGTGTGTGCACACGTGCAAGCACGCGAGAGGAAGGGCCCAGTGGGAGAGCAGAATAGAAAACGAGAGAAGGGCACATCTCAAGTTGTGGCCACTAAGGGCCCCATGGCACACCTGGACCTATAGGCTGAGCCACAAACACCAGGGACAACAGGACAGGGGGCCCATCATCCACGGGCCCCACAGAGGAAGGGACTCCAGGCCAGAGGAGGAAGCAGCTAACCACTCCCGCCGACAAATACACCAGAAGTTCAGAGTATGATGGAGACCCTTGACCTCCAACCCTAGGTGATGAGCACCATAGCACGTGCCAAGCAGAGCAGGCGCCCTGTGTATACGGCTGCACTCCTCACAACGCCCTCCCCGGATGGCATCACCAGCCTCACTTCAAGGACGAGAGAGAGTGGCGTGGACATATATACACGACCAAATGTAAAACATAGCTAGTGGGAAGCAGCCGCATAGCACAGGGAGATCAGCTCGGTGCTCTGTGACCACCTAGAGGGGTGGGATAGGGAGGGTGGGAGGGAGACGCAAGAGGGAGGAGATGTGGGGATATATGTAGAGCTGATTCACTTTTTTATAAAGCAGAAACCAACACACCATTGTAAAGTAATTTACTCCAATAAAGATGTTAAAAAAAAGTTAAACAAAACAAAAACAATAAGGACGAGAGAACGAGGCTCAAAGATGGTGAAGTAACTCGGCGAGACCACGGAATCAGTACAGAGGAGGCAGGGCAGGAACCTGACCCATTCGAACCAAAGCCCACTGAGCCCGTGGTTCTCAGGGTGTGGCTGCGGGACCCCCAGCACCACTCACCTGGGGCGCACCCTCCCCGGGCACATAATGCATCAGAATCTCTGGAAATGCAGCTCCGGAATCCATAGGTTTCCAAAGAACTCCGCAGGTGCTTCTGATAAAGAACCAAGCCTGAACCCCTGTGGTGCCTGCCCGCCAGCAGCCAGAGGAGGCAGTGCGGCCGGAAACCTGCTTCGTGCGCGTGCTGGTCACCAACCAGCCGCGCCGGCGTGTGGCCACATGCACGTCATTCTTTACAGTCCCCACTGAGGGAGCCCAGACCCCAGGGGCTCCCAACCTAGAGCCTAGAGCCCAAAAGGCCCACGAAGACAGTAACACGGGTCTCGGAGTCCACTGCAGTATTTCAAAGGCCAAGAGAAATCATACCTTCGTTACCTAACTCCAGGTCTAAGTGAAATGTCTTTGGAAGAGGGAAAATTTAACGGTTCATCACTTCACAAATACAGTGTGTCTGGACTCAAAGCCTTTACAGCCAGGCTGAAAACGGAACAGAGAAGTGGCACAGACCCCAGGCAGGCGCCGTTGCTCCAACATCTGGGCACTTCCCCACTGGAGCCACCTTGGGGCCCCTCCCTCCACCCAGCAAGACAGAAGACCCGGGTCAGTGCTTCAGGGAACTACGGTATTTCCCAGACAGATCCATAACCTTATTCTCTAGACTTAGTCCCAGCCTGTCCCAAACATCAAATGTCCCTTCAAAGGAACAAAGACTTGCAAACTCCAGGGATGGTCAAAGGTATGTGTGGGTGGCCTGAGGATAAACAGTGTTTTTGAAATTTGAGTAAAACCCGGCAGGGTGATTAATCTGAAGGGCAAACCATGCCTTTGGATGCACGTGTGCCTACGTTACAGCTCATTCGCCAAGTTTGAGAATTAAGAAAATAGAACATAAAAGCTTACTGAACCAACACCCCAAAAAATTGATCTACACATTGCTTTAGCCAACTAACTTGAGCCGAACTCTGTGAGAAAATGAACTGGGGAGAAAGTAAATATGGAAAGAAGGGATGGGCAAAAGGGTAAGGAAAGAAAATGCTGAAGGGAAGCAAAAGAGGAAGGACAAGTCAAGAAGCAAACTAGAAAAAAGGAAAAAGAAACAGGATTGCCAAAGAGGGACACCCTGTCCAGAGGAAAGGAGCGGGACTGCTCACACATTTTTATCAGGATCTGCGGTTCGCTTGAGCCAAAGGCTTCAGATTACTATCACCCCCCTATTAGCTCCCACTGGGAAGCTAATTAGCTAGTTAGGTCTTTATCTTTAAAACCTCCATCCTCCAAACAGAAGGCGATGCCCAGGAAGGCGCGGAGCTACCGAGACAGTGGGCTCCAGTTCCCAGTCACCCCCGAACCCCTGCAAAGTCCTAGGGTCTGTAGAGCAGAGGGGACGACAGGAGCCCAGCCAAACCCAACCCGTGCACTTGATACACGGTGTGGTTTTTAAATTGTTTAATAAGATGTCAACAATTAGAAATCAGGAGACCTCACATAGAAAATCTTGTTTTCCAGCAAAAGAAAAACAAAGCACTGAGTTAGGCAGTAGCAGGGTTGGTCAGGTGGGGGCATCCCCTCCAGATGGGGTGTGGGCGCCTCCTGCCCACGGGCCTGTCTCAGGCTGGACCTCCCCATCCCACGCCCCCCACCTGTCACTGCGCAGCTGATCCTGAGACAGGCGAGCCTCGCAGCCCCCGGCTTCCTTGAGGCTAGTGACTGCCACACCCTGGGCATCACCATCCTCACCTGGTCACACCCTGGAACGCTGACCCCCCTCCAGCTGCTTCCTGTCACTCACCTCGACTCCGATATTCCAGACCTGCCACAACCTCTCCCACGACCTCCACCTCTGCTTCTCCTCGACCCTCTCCCCTTGCAGGAACCTCCCCCTCTCCCCAACGAAACAGCATCCCAAACCTTATGCATCAGAAACCTCAGGGGCCTCACACCCTCTCATCCTGCCGGCCTCCCCCGCAGGTGGACTGGGCACCTACACCCCACCCTCCTCTATCCCAGGCCAGTAGAGCTGAGCCTTCTGGAGGAAAACAGAAAAACCCACGAAGGCCAAAGGCACCCCCGGGAATTCACACCCACCCAGGAATGCCCTGAGCCCCCCCGCGCCCCCTCCTCCCTCACCTTGCAGGTGCCCCACCCCGTCCTCCACTGAGAATACTGAAGCCCCCAGCCCTGATCTTTTATTAACCACACGCACCCTTTCCCTCGGTCCTCCAATTCTGAAGGTGGTACCCAGTTCCTCAAGCTGAAAACTCAGCCGTTATCCTTGAGCCCAGACCCTCCAAGCCAGTCCGTCACCAAACCCTGCCCCTGTCCCGCTCCCCTGAAAATCCGCGCACAGGCTGCCAACAGGCTGAGCCGTCTCCACACAAGTCTGATCAGGGCCCCAGGGCTTACTGAAATTCCACTGACGACACGCCTCCACGACAAAATAAGGCCCAGCCTCCTGAACCTGGCTTTCACAGCCACGCACAACGGGGCTCCAGCTGTCCTGACCCCTCTCCTTAAAAATGTGGCTGGGTTGTACACCCCTCCCTCCACCCCTAGGAAGCCTGTGCCACCAGCTCCACGGGCTTGGCACAACGTGCCCGGGTGTCAGATGCCCCTGCTCACTTTTGCACACCCAGTACCTAATAAATGCACTGGCCTTTCAACGCACGTGAGCTGCGTGTTGATCTCAGGGCCCCCGGCCTGGCTCTGCCTAATGAGAACATGGCATGAAAAAGCAGGGCCTCTGGAGCCCCCGGACCTGGACTTCCCACCAGGCTGTTTCCCACGTGGGTGACCTCAGGCAAGGGCTCAGCTTCTGTGTTCTCATCTGTAAAATGGGGCCTTTAAAAACCCTCCCACATAAGGCTGACCTGAGGACCAGGCAAATCCTGAGTACGTGCCTAGCTGTGCATCTGAAACACGGTAGGCGGTCAGCAAAGAGCTCCACTGGGTGTTTTCAAAACCGTAGCTGAGGTTTCCCTCTGCTCTTCCAAGGCGAGGGCAGGCGGTCCAGCGCATGGGCAGAACTTCCGCACCGCCTGGCCATCTCACTCCTCATGCACACCTCTGCAAAGACACAGGCCTGAGCAGGACCAATGCTGTGTTCTCCCTGGACCCTGCCTCAGCCCCAGCTTCCCACCCGAGTGCAGAGCAAAGCCCCACCACACGCCCCGCTGGCTGCCAGCGGGTCCCTCCAGGGACACCAGGCGCAGGCTGAACTTGACTGAGGCTGGACTGCGGCACCATCGGTCCCTCGGAGTAACTCACCACGCTGTGGCACCAAAGGGAAACGTCCGAGGGTTTATGTATCTCAGCTACCCCATAAAAAAATTTTTTTCAATGCAACAGACATTTTTTGAACATTTCCTGTGAATAAAGCACTGAGTTCCCCACTGCCTGAGACAGAGATGCATAAAGCAAGTCCCTGATGACAAACCGAGAGAAACAAACAGATGCACAGCTAAGTCTAACCCTGAGGAACAGCAAGAGAGAGGTGAGTCAAGAGGGACTGCGGCGGGGGGGCGTGGAGGGGGGGAAGGAGGGGGGTGGTTGTGGGGACATGGGGTCATGGGTATGGCTGCAGAGCTGGGAGGGCTTCTCAGAGGAGGCAGCATCTGCCCTGGAGAAGAGGCTTCTGAGCGGAGCGCACAGCAACCGACAGGCGCGGAGGTCTGGAAGACGCAAGACCACTGAGTCACAGAAATTTAACCATTAAAGACCACAGTCAGAAAGTACTAAAATGTACTTAGCATGTTAGAATTTAACAACTTAGAAAATAAGTATATCTGGTAATTCAATCTTTATAATATCTTCTTGACTTATTTTTTCTTCTCTCACAAATTTTCTCTCACACATAGTGAGAAGGAAACCTACGGAAAACATCGACATGTCCAAGCTTTTCTTTTTCTTAAGAATACCTTGGAACAGAAATCAATCCTGCCAGAGACTTTTCCTCAGCAGACGGTCCCTGTGTTTCTGGCAGAAGACACAGCGTTAAACGAGAGAGACGTCACAAAAGGAGGGCATCTGCAAGGGCCAGCAGGCGGCACCGTCTCTGCCCCTCCTCCTTTCAGGAGCACTGCAGCCACACCCATCCCCACCCCGTCTGTCTACCCCTCACATTCCCTGCCTCCCTGCCTCCCACTAGAGGCCAGAAAAAGAGTCCAGGGTCCACCCGTGACTCTGCATACGCCCATCCCCGGGTGCCACCATACGAGGAACTGCAGGTCACTCAGGAGTCCCCTCAGTGCCCGGCACTGCCGACCTGCTAAACCAACCCTAACTTTCCTTCGGGCCTCCTGACACGTGAGGGCCCTAAGTGCCTCTGTCACTTAAGGCATCTTAGATTGAGATGTTTGTCACTCGCAGACGAGAATATTCCAAAGGCGCTCCTGTTTCTTCAAGGCTGAAACCCTCTATGAGGGGAAATGACCAGTGAGCTGAAACCATAGAAGTTACCTTACTTTGGACCTAAACCCGAATGTCGAAATCAAACATTTTAGAATATAGAAATTTTTAGAGACTACAGGAACTACACCTCACAAGCAATTACCCCCTGCTCTACTTGCCTGACAAAGACATCTTGAGAGATATTTTCTTTTCGAACAGTAAGTGCTAAAGAGGGGTGGGCGTGGGTGAGGTTGAAGAGTGGGGGTAGGGCTTGCTTTCTCTTGGCCTCTGTGTAACTTCAGTAAATCACCACCATTATCAGAGAGAACGTGACACTTTCCTCTACCGCCTCTTGCCATTTTAGAACCAAGTTATCGCAAATCAAGGTAGGTGAATTACTGTCACATGCTACTAGGTAAGGTGCATCTCCTATAAGATGCATAGCTTCTATTAACCTAATCTTATTAGCGTCCATGTGTAGCAGTATTGGAATGTGTATACTTCCAGAAAGTACATTAGAACCTCTTTATGAGTCTGACCTTTACAGTCAAGACTCGTAACTGCCTCATGAGCTAATCACTTGATATCATGCTTTGACAACAGAGATCAACAGTATAATAGCTGAATTATTGGCAGCAGAATTATAATGGAGACACTCCTAGGATAAAACCAGCGCTCATTTTCTCTCCTGAAGGTAAAAAAAAATCCAGCCCCCCAAAATGGGTGCCACTAATCTTCTTTGAAAGATTAAGCGTGAATAAGCACATTAATATTTGGTGACCTAATTTTTAAAATATTTCAGCTCAGTGCTCTTTTTCTTAACAGTTCAAAAATAACCCAGGGGGCACAGGTGTCTCTGTCCCCTTTCCTAGAGTGGACGCAACTCCTGGCCCATCAGGTGGCTTTTGGTGCCAAAGACGTGGTCTCTGTGCATGTGACCTTGAGGAAAGACGGTCCAGTGGTTAGGAATACTGGCTCTTGAACCAGACAGCCCCACTGTGACCCCCAGCTCTGCTCGTACTAGCTGTGTGACTTCAGCAAGTTAAGTCATCTCTCCGCTCCTGGTGTCCTCAAGGGGATAATGAAGCTATTTATGTTTGTTGTGAGGATTGAATGAGTTCATCATGGGAAGTGTTTAGGCAAAGCACAGCTCGGGGCACATTGCTCAAAAAATGTCTGCTGTCTTTATTATAATTATCGATACCCAGGCTTCCACCCCTAAGTTCTGGGCCTCATAAACACTTCACCACACCCCAACTCAAGGACTTACCAGGTCCTAGGCCACTATACTCCCTTTCCTGGTCCTCCCAAACCCCGTAAAGGCTCTGCCAGCACCCCAGTTGATAAACCCAAAAACGTACATCCACTACATCAGCAGTTTCTGTACCCCCAAGATAAATCTCATCACTCGCTGCTACCACCCCGGTCCAGAACCCATCAGTTCTCCAGGTCTCTCTGCTCTATGAACCCTTCCTCCCTCGAGACTAAACTCTCACCTGCCAGCAGAGTGAACTTTCTAAAACACAAATCAGATATCTATAGGCTTACCATCTGCCATACTTCCAATTGGTGAAAAAAAATCCAAACTCCTCACCAGGGTCTCTGAGCTCCGACATACATTAACCCCACCAACATCTTCACCTTGATTTTCCACCCCCCACCCTGTCATACCAGCCACACTGACCTTCGTTCTGCCCACAAACACCCCTAACTCATCCCGAGCCTTTGCAAGGAGCTCTGCACTGTTCACAGCTGCCTCACCGCATCAGGGCAAGGGTCCCCTCCTGGGAGAGGTATTCTCGGAATAAACAGAAACCTCTCCATGGCTCTCAACCACATTTCCCCATTTGGTTTGCTTTATAGCTCTGATCACTATCTGAAATTCTTATTTGCTTATCCATCTACCAGCGGTCTCCCTTACCTGGAATGGAAGCTCCGTTAGGACAAGGCAAAATACCCACCTTGCCAGACAGAAGGATGCCTGTAGCACAGCTGGCACTCAATAAAGATGCAGGGGGCTTCCCTGATGGCGCAGTGGTTGAGAGTCCGCCTGCCGATGCAGGGGACACAGGTTCGTGCCCCGGTCCGGGAAGATCCCACATGCCGCGGAGCAGCTGGGCCCGTGAGGCATGGCCGCTGAGCCTGCGCATCCGGAGCCTGTGCTCCACAACGGGAGAGGCCACAACAATGAGAGGCCTGCGCACCGCAAAAAATAAATAAATAAATAATAAAGATGCAGGGTGCATAGGGGAAGGGGGAGGGAGGGTCTGCCAGGACCCAGCAGAGATCGACCCCCCAAACCCCCACTCCTGAATCACACTGCCTGGGAAGCCTGACACCAACATCTAGTCAGGAAAGCAAATTTCAGCAGAAGAGTAGAAGGCTGTAGCTTTTGATCCTAATATACTCCTCGAAAAGCCACCTCAGTCTGATTTTAACTCATAGATATTCCTTAATCATCAGTCCCCAAATTAGGTTTCCCAAAATACAGTCTCTCGGGTGCTCACATCAACCCAGAGTGAACTTTCAAACAACCGCCTCTGAACTCTGCTTGAGTTCATTTAAAAAGGAGACAAAAAGCCCCAGCCAAGGTGCCTATTCTACCTCACTTCTAAAAGCTGGGAGCACGCAACTGACACAGGGAAAAAACTCAGTGTTCAGAGGTTGTTGGGGGGGGGAGTGTGTCTGTGTGTGTCTGTGCCTGTGTGTGTCTGTGTATGTGTGTGTCTGTGTGTGTGTGTGTCCATGTGTGTGTGTCTGTGTGTCTGTGTCTGTGTGTGTGTCTGTGTCTGTGTCTGTGTGTGTGTCTGTGTGTGTGTCTGTGTGTGTCCGTGTGTGTGTCTGTGTCTGTGTGTCTGTGTGTCTCTGTGTGTGTGTCTGTGTCTGTGTGTCTGTGTCCGTGTGTGTGTCTGTGTGTGTGTGTCTGTGTGTTTTAACCAAAGAAAATCTGCTGATCTTTTTCCCTTAATTGGTTCTGGGAATCAACAACTGACCACAGGAGGGTAAGCGTTTGGAACAGCTTCTCCTTATTATCGAATCCTTGATTATAATGATTAAGCCTGGACTTGTGGTTCTACTAAACCTCACTGAGCAACCTCACGGGTCACGTGCACAAGTGGGGACCACTCCCCTCAGGTTAGCGCTGTGGCATCGAGTCATAAAATGTCATAAAATTAGCATCCAGGGAGGTCAGAACTCCAAGAGACCTTGAACATCACTAACACCACCTCTTCAAGACAAATAAGGAAACTGAGGCTCAAGAGATTATGTGAATTGCCCAAGGTCAGTGCTAGTGTCAGTCAGAGCACGGACACAGGCCCAGGGCTATCCAACTGCAAGACCAGTGCTACCACCACCATGACGCCATCCATACAAGCAAGGATGGCAGAGAGCCCGGCTCTTCATGGAGTAATCGGCAAGCTCAACTTACAGTCTGCCCCCAACCCATTTCTAAATCCACTTGCCAAAAGGGCTGAAAACGTCCCCAAGAATGCTGCTCGAATATGTCTTCAATGTCTGCTCTGTGACACAGCAGGAAAGCAAAGAAGAAAAGGCGTGTTGTGGCTTCGATGGGGGACAGAGATCATTTCAAAGAGGTAACAGTAAGGACACAGGTGTCCCCAGAAACCAGAGAAGAGGGAAGGGAAGTGTTCTCAGAGGAAAGTGATCGCCTGAGCTGTGTCCCACGGGATGACCAGCAGGGAGGCAGACAAAGAAGCCAACAAAGAGGAACTCCCAGGAGACAGAGCACAAAATTGAAGACTCTGAGGCATGAAAAGACTGGTAACCAAGGGCAGCTAAGTGCTGCTGAAACGCAAGGTTCAAGCAGGGAAGAGATGCGAGATAAGGTAGAAGAGCCAGGCTGTATCCTGCAGGCCAGGAGCCACTGCAGCAGGAAGTCACCCATCACATCTGTGTTTTAGAAAGATCTCTCCCGCCAAGAATTGAGACAGGATTTGAAGAAGACAGGACGAAGGGCTTTGAAGCCTCTCTCACAAAACAGCCAAGAACGATGACAACAGCCAGCAGATTTGATTGGGTGCTGTCTATGTAACAGACACCGTTTCCAGCACACATAGTAACCCATTTACTCTTCACACACAGGAAGTGGAGTCTATTAGTACCTTTGTACAGATCAGCAAACTGAGGCCCAGTGAGGCTGAGTTACTTGTCCCAGGTGTCACAGCTAAGGGGTCGATCTCCTAACCAACGCTACACACTTTCCTGACAAGCAAGAGATCCAGGCCAGAAGCAACACATCAGTAGAAGGGACAGAGGGAGGGGCTGACCGGCCCCCCACAGCCTGCACGCTGCCCTGCCCTTCTGCTCCAGAAACCAAATCAACCCACATTAGGAATTCCGTGACGCCAACCTCTCTGCCCGACTAAACAGCATAAGCCACCTGAATGCAAGCATTAGGTGTCGGTCTTCCAAAGACCCGGAACGAATATCGGATTGACGGAAGCCCACCCAAGGGTCTTCCCAGGTCTCTGGGAAACAGCCCCAGTCGAGGAGAGAGGGGACAGAGATGACAGAACCCATCTCCCCACCTATTTCTCCAGCCCCCCGAAAGAGCACAGGACCTGGAGCCAGGAGTGGGAGAGGACCGCCCACATGTTCATTTTGCTCTGATCCATCACTTTACCTCACTCGTCTTGCACTTGTTTAGCTGTAAGGTGGGTAGATGTCTCCTATCACTAGGCCTCCACCCAACTCAGATTTAAAAAATAATCATCTTTGACAAGCTAGCAACATCTACTGAAATTTGTAAAGTATGTACCCTTTCATCCCGGGATTACGCACCTTGAACCCATGCAAAGAAACGTTTGCATGTGTGTACAAAGTAATATGAACAAGAACATTCAATCTAATGTAGTTCATCACTGCAAAAATTTGGAACAATTTAGATGTCCAGCGATAGAAGAATGGTGAAATAAATAAATCATGGCATATCCTATATAAGGGAACCTACAGCACCAGCACTGATGTTAACATACATCTATACATACTGACACAGAAGACATCCAGGATACGGAGTTAAGTACAAAACAGCAAGTGGTGACGCAACTTATATAGTAACTTATATAGAAGTAATTTATATAGGACTCCTCTTTTCCTTTTAACAATGATAAATATACGGTGGTATGTGAAGAGGAAAAGTCTATAAGGATACATTCTAAAATTGTTCATGTCTGGTATCACTTGGAGGGAATCAAGGAAAATGTCACATTTTTTATTCTTTGAATTCTTCTATGCATCCAACACATAATAACAAGACAAAACAAGGCCACATCATAGTCAAATTCAGGCAGCTTGCACTAACAGCATGAGCCTCAGAGGCCTCAGCATCTTCCACATCAGGTCAGGCAGTCAGAGCCCAGGTCACCTCCTCAGAGGTTTGGCAGCTCCTTTCTGGGCTTCACATCTGCTCATCTGACAAGCTCCCCACGTCCACCACAAGTCAGCTGATAGTCCCTCCGATTATCTCTCCCCCAGAAGTGGGTGTGGATTGTGGAAAGAAAGGTGACCAGAGCGGTCAGGATGGGAGGCCACGCTATCCAGGAATCAGTCTGGAACACACTGCAATTAGGTGTAACACCTTCCACCCACCACATGACAAATCCATGCCTTGTGGTTCTCGGAAACAGAAATGCCAAATGTCTCCCAACTGAGTCAAATTCTCTGGAATCTAGAAGTTACAGCCTGGATAAGGAAATTCTTCCAGACAGTGATAAGCAAAAAAAAAAAAAAAAAAAAAAAATTAGTATTCCATCTTACTTCTAGAAATTCGAAGTATTTTACACTACAGGCACATACACATTATACACACACACACACACACACACACACACACACACACACAAACTCGATTAGATCTTCTAAAATACCACATGCAATAGTAAATTACCATCCCTGTCCACTAAATAATACCCAAGAGAAAGTAAATGGACATCCAGCAGTTTCTCCTGTGCATTTACTAAGATCTGGCCCATGATCTCATCGCCCCTCATAACTATTCCATGAAGTGGAGGACAAACATCTAGCCCCGTGTTCCGGGGAAAATCCTAAAATAGGCAAACTTCCTTTAGACTTCTGTGAGCAAAGAGAGAAGCCTGCAGCCTCACTGGATCCACACCCAGAAGAGCCCAACGCTTCCGTTCATGGCTCGGCGAGACCATGGTTGGGATTTTTGTCATCACTGCTGAGAAATGTTTACCCTGCTATTTCTGACCCTCTTGTGTAAATATCAGCTATGCTTTACCCCCCAAATTTCAAGCCTGCGTAAAGGGTCCTTTTTAAGGAAATCCCAAGTACACAAGTATCAGAGTTACAGAAGCTGCAATTTTTGGCAGAGAGGACAACGCTCCAGAAGCTGTGAGAGGGGCCGCAGTGGACCCTTCTCTCTGGAAGCCCCTGGGAAGAGGGGAGGGGGACTGGGGAAATGGGTTCATTTTGCCGTAACCAGCATGACTCAACTTTCTCAACTCTAGGAAAGGTTTATTAAGTGAATAGTTTTACTTTTTCTCAAAGAATTGAGCAACTTTTTTTGCAACATTTCAGCAACGAGTTGACTTCAAGTGACTCTGGAAATCAAAAGGCTCCAAGCATCAGTGTTTTAAAGCAGCAACAGAGGACAGAGGAAACTGAGGTCCGTGGTCCAGTACACACATAACACATACTCATGTTACTTGGGAAAAAAGAACCCACAGGATCTCCAGTGTTACTATGGCTGCAATTTTATCAACTTGATGACAAAATTCAACTGACATCAAAAAAAAAAAAAAAAAAAAAACTTCCCACCCCCAGTACCTCTGGCCATCCATCTCTCCCCTAGGCCAATGCCTACATACACAGCTTAGCGAGCAATTTACAAGTTCAATGCTGACACGCCCCACAATCGAGGAAAATGTGTCCACAACAAGGAGGTAAATGCTTTGTGCTTAGTGTCCCCGGAGCCCTGATGAAGGGCCTCAGGCAGTCAGCACAACACGGCAGGGGGAAGAGGAGAAACGGTGCTGGACCAGAGGGCAGGAAACCCGCCCCCCCCCTCCGAACGTCCTTGATGACACGATCCATCCCACCTTGCCCACCCCACAGGTGCCGGGTGGTTTCCTCCCACCCAGACCACCACAGCAGCTCTTGACAGCATCCTCTGCTCCTCCCAGGACCACCTTCCCAGAAGAGAGGTCCACCTGTGCGGCGCCTCTTCTGACACACCGTCCAGATCCCGCCTGGCCCCTCTCCAGTCCCGCGACCACTTAGGCAGCCTCGCTCGAGCCACCTGGGAAGGATGGGCTTTGATGACCACAACAGGTTTTTTCTTCCTTCTAACGTGAATGTCACCCCCTCTGAAGTCTTCCCTCATCTCCCCAAAGAGGGAGATGCCTCAGAGCTGTCACAGGGCCAGGCCCCATCCCCAGGGGCAAGTGACACGGATCTGGAGGCACGCCCTGGCTCCACAGCTGACCTTGGCCCAGTTCCTTACACGAGCCTCCGAAACAACTCCCTAAGTAAGTCTCGGTGCCCACACTGGCAAAACTGGAAATATAAGGGCTAAAGTGAGTGGTGATTCCATTTAAGGGAAATAATTTCTAGAGAGAACTTAATGCAATGTTTGGAGCTCAGTAAAATCTCAGAAAGTGGCGTCTAGTAGAATATTATTAATAAGTAGCAGATACTCAAAGTTAATCAAAGACACTCCAACGTCCACCAACCTGGGGCAAATGACATCTTCCCCAGGCCTCAGTTTCCTCACCTGTAAAGCGGGGGTGGGGGGAGAGGGAACAGGAGATGAGGGAAGGGCACTGGACTAACACGGAACAGAACAGGAAAACAACCAAGAGCTAAACTGTGTAACAGCAGCAGGCTCTCTGAAAAAGCAGAACTTAAGTTAAGTTTCCCTAACTTGAGAAATGTGCAGGTCACGGCTCTCAGGGGCAAGTGCTCTCTTGGATGCCCTTCCTCCTGGGCTTTGCCTTAAATTATTCTCATTACAATGCTACTTAAGTCTGTCCAAATCTAAAGCTTCATATGCTTTAGCCCTTATAAAACTGTAAGGTGAGACAATGTAAAAATTGGATAAAAACCAATAAAAGAGAGCTCAGCTTTCGTTGAACGTGACGTATGGTAATGATGCAATTTTGTTCCGTGTGCTCGACTGTTCACACAGTGTGTTAAGTACAAGAATACCTGGGAGAGTTCCTGGCAACTCTGTGGGGCTCTACCACCGCGGGGCTGGAATCCCCTCAGCCAGCCAGCCACCGCTCTTCTCTAACGGACTGTCGTGAACCCTTTGTTCATGAATTTCCAGCCCTCGTCTGACCCCAAAACACAATTTCTGCGATAAGTCCACATCTGTCCTTTCCCCTTCGCTACAGACAAGCAAAGGGGTGTGCAACAGACGATCAAAGGGGTGCGCAATCTAACACTGGCAGGAAATCTTTATGACATGCCTCATTTGGAAGGTCACCTGGATGTTACAGAATCTATGATTTTTTTAATTATTATTTAAAAGAATATTAAAAATTTACTTTTGGTTTTAAAAAATAACTTGCAAATTCCCAGGAAGATGTCTTTAAACTCTAGTTTAAAACACATTGTTTCCTCAAAAATCAAGAAAATATTATATTCTGGTGAAAGAACTGAGTAACTGTATAAATACTATAAATTTGTTATATGGGAAAAAAACCATGGTTTCCTAATAAAAGCGTCTTGCCATAGTATCCAGAAAGATCTTAGACATCACAGACCTAACTGTACGTGTTCTGGGTGCATTCTCTCTTCAGTCCCAAGAACCACCCTATAAAGTAGGTGCTACTGTGACACGTGAGGAAACTGAGGCTTGAAGAAAGAATGAAAGTGATGGAGCAGCACCTAAACTGATTCCAGCAGCCATGCCCCCTGCTCCTTCCAGACCAGCCCTGAGAGCCTCTGCAGAGGACGGCCAGCCACGCACAGCAGGGATCCAGGGGAAACCAGCTGGGGGAGAGAGAGATGCAGAGGGAAGGTGGCATTCTCAAGGAAGAAATGACAGGACCTAGTGACAGGATGGATGGAGACAAGAAGGTAAGTCCCTGAACCTGTGAGTCAGGAAGAACGGCTGGCCCGGCCTCCAGAAATGGAACTGCTGGGGAGAGAAGCCAGTGCAGGGGGCCAGACCTAAACTGAAACACAGTGGGTTTAAGACAAAAGGGACTTATTCCAAGTGGGGATGGATATCCTCTCAACAGATCGCAGGTGAAGAGGTTGAAGTCTCGTTACACAGGAATTATGTTTACAAGGCATGAAGATTATTTCAAACAGACAAGTCGGTCAAAAGTGTCCAGCACAAGGGAATTCCCTGGTGGTCCAGAGGTTAGGATTTGGTGCTTTCACTGCCAGGGGCCCAGGTTCAAACACTGGTTGGGGAACTAAGATCCCACAAGCCTCACGCACGGCCAAAATACAAAAGCGTCCAGCATAGAAGAGATGGAGAACACAGATAGGCAGGACAGGACCACTGAATTCTGAACATCTGTGTCTTTACTAATTCCCATAGACCAGTGCACAGTACAAGTCAGGTCTGGGACAGGCAATCACGATGGCGAAGAAACAGGGCTATCTCCCCATGACAGCACGTAAGGACTCATCCAGGCAACAGACATGCCCACTGTGTCCCAGATACTGTCCTAGGTTCAGCCACAAACAAAAACCCCCTTGCTGGCACGGAGCTTAAGTTCTGGCTGAGGAGACAAAGAACGAGCAAGCAAGGACACAGTCTGGAATCAGGGGGTGATGAATGTTCTAAGGGCTAGGGGAAAAAATAAAGCAGGATACGAGAAAGAAGGAAGGGCAGGGGCAGGTATCTGAGATAATGTCATCTGGCGATCACGGAAGGACTGACTGAACTCTAAGAGGAGGTGACAGGATGAAACTCAACTTTTTAACCTAGAGAGGCTTGAGAGTGTTCACTCCAAGTGTCTGCTGCCTAGTAGACCAGGCCCTGCAGTGGTCTAGAGAGACCACAGTAAACACATGTTTGAAGGTATCTGAGCATCGTGCACAGATTGAGGGGAAAACTGATGTCATCAGGAACACAGAGAGGAAGGCAGGAGAGGAAGACAAAACAACCGCACCACGTGGATGACCTTCACTTCTGCAGACCTGGATATTCTCTGACTCCATTAGAGAAGGACAGATGCTGGAGCAGTGATGAGCTTCAGGGGACAAGAAAGCAGCAGAGGAGAAAGATCCGCATCAGACTCAGCAGCCTTCATTCAACAGATAAACAGGGGTTTACCCAGCAGGACCCACTGGACGCCGAGCTCGTGCTCCCAAGGGGGCACCTCGAGGTGTCTCTGTTAACACACACCCCAAAGGGATGGGGCTGGGGGAGGGGACCAGCTGGAGGATGGGAAGGGGTAGTGAGGCCAAAGGTGAGGGCTCTAGTCCCCTGCAGCCATGAGAGGCTCACAGGGTGGAGACACTGCTGAGGACGGTGGTGCGGGTTCAGCAAAAGGTCGGCAGATTAGGTCAGTAACCACTGCAGCATCTGATAACTGCAGTGCCCGCTCCAACCACACCCACCACACCTGTACTAAAGTCACTGTCTCCCCACAAAGCTGCTGATTAAACCTTCTTTAATCTCTGTATCCCCCACAACTAGCAAATCCTGGAGGGTCAATAAAGGCTCTACTGAGGTCAAGCTTTCATGACAGGAGTAAACAAGGAGGGGCTAAATAACTGAGGTTCTTCTGATGGAGGTGAGAAACCCAATAGTCCAGATTCCCGCTCAGTTGGCAGATACATGAAAGGGGAGAGCTGTGGGGTGGGGGGCGGGGGGGAGCTGGCCATAGCGACTGTATCACACCAGCTGTACAGCCCTGAAAGTCACTTCAATCCTGAGTCTCAATTTGGAAAACAAGGGGATTGGAGCAAATCAGAGGCTGCAGACTTTCAGGGAGAGAAGATGCTTTTCTCAGTGCTGAAGGCTGGGGAGCATGTGTACTTTTGCTATTGGGGTTGGGGGATGCAGGCTTCCCCTTTGGCTGCAAATGAATCGCAGAGACGAGAACATAATACAGGTATGGCCACCACCACGAGGACCTTGGAGGTTTGTCCGAAGAAGAGCCCCACTGGTGACGTGGCAGGTAAGAAGACGGGCTGGGGGAGGGGGCCAGGACTGCAGTGAGCAGCGGTAATGAGTTATGCAGACCTCAGACGGGAGACAACGGATGCCCAAGCAAAGACTGTGAATGAAACATCCGTGTTTTGAAGGCGGTTGCTGGAGTCTGGCTTGTACACACCCAGGCACACGAAAAGTCAGGGAGAAACAGATTTTACACAACTTGAAAACTATGAAACTACTTTAAGAGCTGTAAGAGCAATTACCCATATGCCAGACCACTTCTAGCCTTTGAAAAGCTTGTTTATTACCATATTTACTGAGGGCTATCAGACTGTATTTTGAGCTTCTGAGAAGTTTCCATTTAGAATCAGTAGAAATACCTGACACATCCAAACCCCATAATTTCCCATACCAAGCTGAATCCCCCAACATTACAGAAAAACCCACAAACTTTGCAGAAGGGAGTGAAAAGCCAATCCAGTCACAGGAAACCTTCCAGCTCTACAAAAGAAAACAAACAAACAAAAACACCACAAAGAGCACTGAAACATTTCTAGTCCAACAGCTTTTCACTCAAGCTTTAACAACTTTATTCTGAAGCCCTTGAAAAGTATTAAATTACATACAGTATTCTATATTCCTGGCAGTAGCAATGCCTAAAACTTATTATAACTTAAGGCAGTAAGTGAACTCATGACTTTTAAGTCAAATTTAAGGAAGCTAAAGGCCAGACAAAACCATGTGTTTGAAAATGCCCGCAAAATAATAATGCCGGAGGGAACTGGATGGCTTTTCTGCTTCTAAGCTAAATAAAGCCTGGGGGGCTTTGCAAAGATCCTAGTGAGGATAATCACACACACACCCCCACTGCACACAGCAAACCATCCAATGAATTCTACACAGACCAAGGAAAGTTAATCCGAGAAGAATAACAACACTTGAAATGTTGAGAAAAACACAGTTCTGCTGTTTAAAACACTCTATCGGGCTGGAGGACAAATCGGGTCATTCTAACATGCCAGAACATTTGACTGGTGAGTGTTTCTGTGACCATGTCTTGGCTTTGTGTTAACAAAGGGTCCTGCAAGACATCTGAGTTCCAACGCTCGGGCCTTCAGGTCCTCTCTCGCCTGCCAGCAGCCTCCCTACTTCCTGCACACCTTCGGATTAACTTCCCCGACTTCCTGCACAGCCCTGGATTTGGGCTACCTTCCTCCTTCAGGCTTTCAGGCTTACTCAAGCTAAGTTTTCCGGGCAAGCTCGAAGGGTAAAAGTTCGCAGTCCCTGACCCTCCATTAAAGCACAATCAGCATGTGTCGCTTGACAAGCCTGGCCGCGGCAGGGTGATTAATTTACATAAACAACTCTGAAGAGGTAACTCATCGCTTCAAGGGCAGAAGTCAGCAGGCTGAACCTGGCCGCTCTGGGAGCGGCGGCTGCAAGGCTGGCCCACACGGCAGAGCCTCTGCTGACGTTCACCGCGGCTCCTTCCACGCAACAGGTCCACGCAGGCAGGGCACCAGGGCACTTGCCCACAGCTCCGCGCACGCAGCCCCCCTCCTGCCCCGCCCCCCACGGCCGGTCCCGGAGCCCGGGCAGCTACGGCTCTTCCCGGCACGGCCCACCCGCGATAAGGCCCGGAGCACATTCTTCGGAAGATGCCGAGATAGCGCGGCTCTCTCGCGCGCTGCCCACCTCCTCCCGGCCCAGTCCAGGCCGAAGGGAAAAGGCGCCCCGGCCAGCGATCGGGGAATGCGAGACAAGGAGACCGCCCCGGGAGCCGGATGCCGCGCTCGGTCCTTCCAGCCGGGAACGGCCCCGGCCACCTGGCTCCTCACCTGCCCGGTCACAAGTGCCGGGCACTTGTACCTAGATATGTATATAAACTACTTATCGGCACAGAACGTTTTCCCAACTGCACAAGCTACAACGACTACTCAGAAAACAGCAAGTCGCTTTGTATAGAAAGAAAAGGAACTTTTCGGGAGGGGGAGGGGAGGGGAGGAGGAGGAGTGTGGGAGGAAGAAGCAGGTGAATGAACGTAGACGTGGTTTCCGCGGGACCTGCCTGCCGGGTCCCGAGGTGGAAGAGGGGGCGAGAGGGGAGGGGAGGGGAGAGGAGGGGACGGGGTGGGGGGAAGGGGAGGGCGCGAGGCTGGCGGGGCCCGGCCGCGCTCCCCCAGGGCGGCGCGCAGGTGAGGCTGGACACTCACCTCCGGCAGCTCGCGGAGCTGGTTGGCGTCCAGCAGCAGCTCCTCCAGGCTGCGGGCGTAGCGGTAGATCTCCTCGGGGACGTAGACCAGCGAGCAGTGGCGCTTGTCGATGGTCTCCACATGACGGTTGCACCGCCACAGGGGGATGCAGTGGAACATCGCCGCCCGCCGCCGGGTCCCGAGCCGCGGAGACCTAGGCTCCCCGCCCGCTCCGCCCGCCCGGCGGCTGCGCTCCGCCCCGCCACCCACCCCGCGCTCGTTGGACCCCGTGCTCGCTCGCACCTCGCGCCGGGCTCCACGCTCCCAAAAGCGCCCAGGAACCTCGGGCGAGAGCCCCCCCCCCCCGGCCCCGCGCCCCCGCCCGCCCGCCGCTGCGCCCCTCCCACCCTCCGGCCGCACCGCAGCCGCCACCGCCGCGCTGAGCTTCCTACTCGCCGCCGCCGCGCGACTGAGCATGCGCGCCAGTGGGCTCGCGCCCAGGGCGGCTCCCGCCCGAGAGATGCTCCGCTCCGGGTTTTCGCGGCGACCTGGATCCGGAGGGTCGGGGTAGCAGCGGTCAGACGCTAGCGGTCCCCCTACTCAGGCTGGGACCCAGGGAGTGTCGCGGCATCGGAGGGAGCCCCTCTGAAGGAGCCCGGGGCAAAGAAGAGGCAGGGGCGAGGCAGCCCGGGGGGAGCAGAATAACTTTGTTTTTTACTTTTACTTAACTCGCTCTCCTCGCTCCCCTTCCCCAAAACCACTTTCCCTTCCGGGGTCAGGCGGGACCGCCCCGAAGCGTACCTTGCGCGCCGTGGGCGGCCGGAGCCCCAAGGTTCCGTGTGGTTTTGAGGTGTCTCCGCCGCCCTGGCTGCGGCTTTCTTGGCCACTTGCGTGCGCGCTGCTCCAACACCCCCCGAAGTGAGCGGGCCGCCCCCGGCCCCGCACGGCACCCCGGCCCCTGCCCTGCCCCTGGTCCTCGGGCACCGCCTGCAGGCTGTGTAGCATTCTCAGTAATCATCGTCTCTGTACACAGTAATAGGAGATCCCTCTCCGCAAACCACCAACATAGGCGTCAGAGAGTCTACGAGATTCTCACAGATGTGGATGCACCCCATCAGGAGCCCACATACAAAAACGAGCTGGCAAAGATTAGTTTCTGAGCCCGTTCCAGCCTGGCCAGATGTTGGTCCCTGGCGACTAGCCTGGACAGGTGAGAGGGAGGAGCGGGAGAGGTGGGGCAGGTCTCGTGGGGGCTGCCGGCTGAGCATCCTCCATCTGGCTCCTGCGTTTCTGCACCAACACCCAGTCTCTTGCAAACAGTAGACTGCAGCCCAAGGAGTAGCTGGGGAGGACCCAGGAGGCTCACCACTGGGTGATAATGACCATTCCCTTGCCCCTGATTCGTATCAAGGGACTAGGACCAGAACCCTGAACTGACCCTCTTCCTATCTCCAAATAACCAAACTGGCTCCTTCGCAAAGGGTTGCTGACCAGGTGAAAACCAATCACATTTATGGATTGTTTTTTGGGGGTCTACTCTGACTCCTCACCTGGCCCCCTCCCTAGTCCTCACACCTTCTGCTTCAAGTGAACTGGGCCTGTGACCTCTGAGTAGACACCACCCAGGCTTTTCCACCCCCACTACTGCCCCCAAACTGCTAAAATCTGGAGCCACGGAATCCGCATTTCTGCAGAAGACTGAAAGCTGAGTGCGCTCCATGGCCAAAGCAAATCTGGGTCCAAAACTAGTTTTTGCAAGGCATATGTGGTCTCAGTTCCAACCGTGCACCAGACAGTTTTCCTGGGGTGAGTGGGGAGGGGAACATTTCATCATTTCAACTCTACTAGGACAGCTTTTCACTTCCCAGTCAGTGAGGATAGGTCCAAGTACCATTGCCTTGTCTGTTTCTACCCTGGCATTATCACCTTAACTCTAATTCAAATCAATGCCTAAACTCCACTGCCCTACCCACTCCACCTTGTCCTGGCTTGATTCCTACATTCTCAAGGGAGGTTACCCGGACTTTGAACCTTAGTCACTCTTCCTTCATTCTTGCATTCCAGAAACCCACTTTGTGCCACCTTTAGTGGGAGACTGTGGTTCCTGCCTGAGAGCCTGGGTCTGGAATGGTAAGCAAGTCACTGGCCTTGTAAGTTTTCCAACTGCTTAAAAATAATAATAAAAATAAAGAAGGCCTGGCCCCCCACCTTAATCTTATATTGACTTCCAGAGATTATCACACTAGATTATTATAATAAACACCAAATGTGTCTTTAAAATGTGGCTGATCTTTTTAAAAATTCAAACCTCAAGAAGCATTCCCTGTGTGCCTCTCCATGGCACTTATACTTCCCTGTGTTAGATTATTTTTGTATCACCTTAATCCCCAAAAGACTGTGACCTTTTGGACATCAGGTACTCTCTCACTTGCTCTGTAGACCCCTACAACTACCATAGTTCCGTATGTACACTGAATGACCGGCTTGTCTTGGCTCTTTGGAAAGTCAGTGGCAGAATTCTTGACTTTCCTCATTTCCAAAGATTTGCCGAGAATCTGAAACATTAGTCTGGTAAGAGAGAAGAAATGAAAACACTTTGCCAAGTGGAGAATTAGGGAAGCAATTCTTTATCCTCCTGAAGAGTTTGAGGGTTTCCCTATTGATATAATTTCTAGTTTCTTTCCCCATATGTATATGATTTGGACTCAAACAAAATTTAAACGACCATAGAAATCTAATTTTTTTGGAATAATGCAATTCATTTTCAGTGTGAACCATTTTTCACATCCATTGGGGCTAGAGAGGTCTGACTTTCAACTCTGGCTCTGCCACCTAATAGCTTTGTTGAACAGGTTGCTTCACTTTTATAAGCCTCGGTTTTATCAGCACAAATGAGGACAATGGTCCACGGGTTGTTATCAGGATTAAATAAGATGGTGTTAGTAAAACGCTTAGCATAGTGTCAGGCACACATCTGTTCAATCAATAAATATTCACTATGTACTGGTTTGTCTGTGTAATCAACGTCTATCTTTGTTTTGGGGGTCACTCACTTTGGAGAAACCAGCTGCCGTGTTGAGCAACCCAGTAGAGAGACCCACACGACAGTCTTCCCCATAGCTATGTGAGTGAGTAACCTTGGAAGCCAACCCTCCAGTCTCAGTCACGCCTTCAAATGACTGTAGAACCAGCCAATCCCCTAAGTGCAACCTCCTGATAGACCAGGAACCAGGACCACTCAACTAAGCTGCTCCTGGATTCCGAACTCTCAGAAACTGTGTGAAACAAATGTTTGTTATTTTAAGCTGCTAAGATTTGGTGTAATTTGTTACACAGCAACAGATAACTAGTAAATGTACTTACCATGCTCCACACATGGTGCTGCAGATAGGTCTTGCCCTCATGAAGCTTATACTCTAAGGTTAAGAACGATATATTCTCCGTTAATGGGGGGCTTCCCAGGTGGCGCAGTGGTTGAGAGTCTGCCTGCCGTGAGGGTTCGTACCCAAGTCCGGGAAGATCCCATGTGCCACGGAGCGGCTGGGCCCGTGAGTCATGGCCGCTGAGCCTGCGCGTCCGGAGCCTGTGCTCCGCAACAGGTGAGGCCACAACAGTGAGAGGCCTGGGTACCGCAAAAAAAAAAAAAAAAAGTTCTCCATTTATGGTGTTGTTGTTGTACTATTATTAATTTTTTGACTATGATGGTTGTCATTAATTTCTTTTAAAGTGAAAGTCCAAAGTGATAGCTGGTAAGATGGGGTAAAATGGGGATTCAGAGGTTTGAGCATGTGAATTTTAAAGGGAGGCACCACCCCCATCCGCTAGAATGACTAAAAAGAAAAAGATTGATAGTCTCAAATGTTACTGATATGGAGCAACTGGAACTCAGGCTTTGCTGGTGGGGGTGTAAAATGATAAAACCACTTTTGGAAAACAATTTTTAAGTTTTTTTATAAGTATATACCTACCTTAATGATCCAGCCATTCTACCCCTGGGTATTTCCATACAAAAGCTTGTTTACAAATGTTGATAGCAATTTTGTTAAAGATAGCCAAAAACTGGAAACCATCCAAATAGTCATCAACAGATAAATGAATACTACACTGAAACAATGGAATAACAACAATAAAAAGAAGTTTGTTCCTCTTCTACTACTTTTCTAATGTTACTAATGTTACTGTTACTTGTAACAATGTGGATGAATTTCAAAAACAGCATGCTTAGCAAAAAAAGCCAGACACAAAAAAGTATATACTGTATGATTCCTTTTATATACATATATAAATTCTAGAAAATGCAAACTAGTATAAGTGGTACAACGTAGATCACTGGGTACCTGCAGCCAGGGATTCAGGAAGAGATGTGGATAGAAAGATTGATGGCAAAAGGCATGAGGGAACTTTTTGGGATGATGGAAATATTCTACATCTTGACTGTGGTTGTTACGTGGGTGTGTACATTTATTAAACTCATCAAACTGTGTACCTAAAATGGGAACCTTTTATTGTCTAAAATGTATACATCAATAAAATTAATTTAAAAAGTTAACAAATAGTATACAGGTAAATATACCCAACAGGCAGTTGTAAATTACATCCAGGGCCAAGTCATGTTGTGTTATTTATTTATTGAGTGGCCGCTATGTGCCAGTCACTGATCAATTTACTGAGTTCTGGAGGCTGGGAAGTCCAAGATCAAGGCACCAGTAGATATGATGTCAGGTGAGGACCTGCGTCCTGGTTCACAAATGATCGTCTTTTCACTGTGTCCTCACACAGTACAAGGGAACAGGGGAACTCTCTGGGGTCTCTACTATAAGGGCACTAATCCTGTTCATGAGGGTGCCACCCTCATGATCTAATCACCATCCAAAGTCTCTGCCTCCAGATACCATCACATTGGGGATTACATTTCAAAATATAAACTTAGAGGGACACATATTCAGTCTATAGCATTTTATCTTCTCTGCTGGATGGCAGCTGAAATTTTGTGTTGAGTTATTTTATGCTTAACTGAGATGCTTGAAAACTGAACTACACATGCATAATTAAAGGTCAGTCAGAGAAATAGGCAGAGTTTATGCAGAATTTGGAGCATCCACTGTCACTCAATCCTTTCTGAGGTTTCCCCCTCTCACTTCCCAACTGCTGTGGTCACCCCAGCTCTGTCAGACTGCTCTAAACATTAGCTGTTTTCATTTATACAAGAAATATTACCTGTTCTGTGCAGTAGAGAATAGTGGCTACGCTTGTTAAAACCATGAAAACAGAACCTCACCTAGTGTTATTTCCTCTTTCCAGTGTAGACTCCCCTTCAGTTTCCACTTGCTTTTGGTCACTCTCCAGGATCTTCAGATAGTTTTTTCTTAATATTTTGTCCAACATTATAATTGTTATCTGTGGGAAGGTTGGTCTGATAACCTTCCCACTCAGTCATTACTAAAGATAAAACACTATTCCCTGCTTTTTATTAATCAGAATCATTTATTTATTCAGCTTTACAGGTTGTAATAGTATGTAAACAGTCTAAAATTTCACATTACGAAGACTTAAACTGCTCCTCCATTCAGAGAAGTTACAGATGAGCAGTTTGTGTTTATCTACTCTTCTGTTTTTCTCAATCTGATAAATGTGCTCATGATGAGACAAATATTGAACAACATTTTGCCTTGATGGAGATGAGCAAACACTGTCTGTCATGTAGGCTGGTGGAAAAAACTCATAATTTTGCACTGAATTTTTGCATCTGCTGCTAACTAGGGATGAGATCTTGGGTGATTCATATTAACTCCAGTATTCATTTTCTTTATTTCTGCAAAAGAGATGAAAAATGCCACCCTCAAAAAGCTGTCAAGAAAACTGTGGATTAATGTAGTCAAAAGAGCTTTCCGTGCCCCAGAAAACTATACATTAGACATTAGTCACTGTCAGTACTCTTTTCTCAGTTACCAGCCAAAAGAAAGCCTATCCTGTGAGTACTCCATTTGGGTAAACAATATGTAAATTATTGGATTGGGAGAAGTTAGACTGTAAAGTTTTCAACATGAAAGAGACTATACCAGAGGAGCCCAGTACAAACTATAGCACCAACCACTGAATCCATCTTTTTCTCTGCCTCTGTCTCACACCTTCCCTCTCCAGTAAACAGAAACACGTGGGGCAAAGCCTAAAGGAGGCTCATGAGCACGCTTCCTCGGGTTGGAGCGACGATTTCCATTTGTATAATGCTTTTTAGTTTAAAGAGCCATAACATACACCATCTCACTTGATCAAAATGTATTTTTTAGTCATTTGGATAAACATAGAGGTTTCATTTATTGCTTCATTTGTTTTCCACCTTGATCCACAAAGGATTTAAGAAGAGCATAAAGATTATCCTTTACTCATATCACTCTTATTTTATAGTTATGGTGCCTACAATATAAATTAAAGTATTATGGACACTAAGTCTTCACTGAAGGCCAAGACCTACTGCATAAAAAATAAGAGAAAAAGATATCAATGAGCAGAACTGTGTTCCTTCTAACAGCCAGGGTCATTCAGACAATTCAAATACCACTGCTAATAAAAGTGTGTTGATCAGTTCACTAGAATAAACCTAGAAAAGGTCATGTTTCTCCAGTGAATTTTGCACCATCCATAACATTTATGTAAACTTGATTGGAGAAATAACACCTTTTAAGCCCTGTCAGAGTAAAATGTTGTGAGGTTACTGATAAGGGTTATTTTTAATTTTAGTTTTATTAAGGTATAATGGACATACAAAACTGTAAGATATTTAAAGTGTATATCATGGTGATTTGTATACATTGTGAAAGGATTCCTTCATATAGTTAATTAACACATCCATTACCTTACACACTTAGCTCTTTCTTTCTTTTCTTTTTTTTTTTTTTTTTTGGTAAGAGCATTTATGTTCTAATTTCTTAGCAAATTTTAATTATACAATACAATGTTATCAACTATATATACCATGTTTTACATTAGCTCATAAGACATTATTCATCTTATAACTGAAAGTTTGTGCCCTTTTACCAAATTCACTCTTTTCCCTCTGCCCCCTGGCAACCACCTTTCTACCCTCTGTTTCTATGAGTTTGACTCTTTTTTTCAGATTCCACATGTAAGTGATACTATGTAGTATTTACCTTTCTCTGTTTGATTTTTGTGTATGGTATAAGAAAGGGGTCCAGTTTCATTCTTTTCCATGTGGCTCTCCAGTTTTCCCAGTACCGTTTACTGAAGAGTCTATTGTTTCCCCATTTTATATTCTAGGATCCATTGTAGTAAATCAGTTGACCAAATATCCATGGATTTATTTCTGGGCTCTGTATTCTGTTCCTTTGATCTATGTGTCTGTTTTTATACCAATACCATACTGTTTTGATAACTATAGCTTTGTAATATAGTTTGAAATTAGGACACTTGATGCCTTCACCCTCATTCTTCTTTCTCAAGATTGCTTTGACTTTTCAGGGTTTTTTGCAGTTGCATGCACATTTTAAGATTGTTTGCTCTATTTCTGTGAAAAATTCCATTGGAATTTTGATATTGATTGCATTGACTCTGTAGATTGCTTTGAGTAGTATAGACATTTTAACAATATAATTTTTCGAATCCATGAACATGAAATATCTTTCCATTTATTTGTGTTTCATTCAGTTTCTTTAATCAATGTTTTTTCAGTGTACAGATTTTTCACTACTTTGTTCCTAGGTATTTCGTTCTTTCTGATGCAATTGTAAATGGGATTGCTTTCTTAATTTCTCTTTCTGATAGTTCATTATCAATGAATAGAGACACAACTGATTTTAGTCTATTGATTTTGTATCGTGAAAATGTACCAAATTTGTTATTAGTTCTAACCGTTTTTGGTGGAGTTTTTAGAGTTTTCTATCTATATAATATCATGTCACCTGCAAATAGAGATAGTTTTTTGTTGTATTTTTTTTGCGGTACGCAGGCCTCTCACTGCTGTGGCCTCTCCCGTTGCGGAGCACAGGCTCCAGACGCACAGGCTCAGCAACCATGGCTCACGGGCCCAGCCGCTCCGTGGCGTGTGGGATCTTCCCAGACCGGGGCACGAACCCGTGTCCCCTGCATTGGCAGGTGGACTCTCAACCACTGCACCACCAGGGAAGCCCTAGAGATAGTTTTACATCTTTCTTTCTGATGTGGATGCCGTTTATTTTTTTTTTTTCTTGCCTGCTTGCTCTGGCTAGATCTTCTAATACTCTATTGAATAAAAGTGACAACAGTGGGCATCTGGTCTTGTTCTGGATCTTAGGGAAAATCAGCTTTTCACCATTGAATACTATGTTAGCTGTGGGTTTATAATATATCGACTTTATTATGTTGAGCTATGTGCCCTATATACCCAGTTCTTTGAGAGCTTTTATTATAAATGAATGTTGAATTTTGTCACATTCTTTTTCTGCATCTATTGAGATAATCATATGATTTTTATACCTTAGTTTGTTAATGTGAATGTCTATTTCCTTCCCCAAGTTAGGGAAGTTTTCAGCTGTTGTTTCTTCAAATAAGTTTTCTGACCATTTCTCTCTCTGTCTTCTCTTCCTGGATCCCTATAATATGAATATTGGTCCACTTGATGTTTTCCCATAAGTCCCTCAAGCTGTCTTCATTCTTTTTTTTCTTTTTGCTCTTCTGATTGGATGAGTTTCTCTGCCCTTTCTTTGAATTCTCTAATTTTTTTCTTCTTCTTTATCTAGTCTGCTATTGAACTCCTCTATTGAATGTTTCAGTTCGATTATTGTTTTCTTCAGCTCTATTTTTTCTTTTTCGTACTTTGCTATATTCTCTCTTTGTTGAAATTTTCACTTTGTTCATGCATTGCTTTCTTGACTTCAGTAAGCATATTTCTGACCATTATTTTGAATTCTTTATCAGGTAAATCACTTACATTTCATTAAGGTCTGTTTCTGGAGTTTTATCATATCTTTGTTTGGAACATACTCTTCTTTTTTCTTCATTTTCTTTGACTCTCTGTGCTGAATTCTGTACATTGGGTAAAACAACCATCTCTCCCAGTCTGGACAGAGTGGTCTTGTGTGAGAGATTAACCTTATTGCTCAGCCTGACCTGAGCTATTTGTTGTCTGTGAAACCTTTGTGATTGTCCAAGCTGCCTTCTTTGTTCTTACTGGCTCCCAGTAATTGAGGGTGTGCCAAGGCCCATTTCAATATGGGTATTTTCTCATTTGCCCAATGTACAGACATCACTCAACTAGTTTCTGGATTTCTTTTAGAGGAAATTGCTCTGTGTGTAACCATAGATTTAGTGTATCCAGAAAAGGAGGTGAGTTTAGGAGACTCCTATGTTGCTGTCTTAGACTGGGACTCTAATGAAGCTTTCTTAAAGAAAAGAAAGATAGCTGTGAACTTCCAGGCTGACATTTACCCAAAAAAAAAAAAAAAAACTTTTTAACTGTTTAAGAATACCACGTAGCGGGGCTTCCCTGGTGGCGCAGTGGTTGAGAGTCTGCCTGCCGATGCAGAACACGGATTCGTGCCACAGTCCGGGAAGATCCCACATACCGCAGAGCGGCTGGGCCCGTGAGCCATGGCCGCTGAGCCTGCGCGTCTGGAGCCTGTGCTCCACAACGGGAGAGACCACAGCAGTGAGGGGCCCGCGTACCGCAAAAAAAAAAAAAAAAAAAAAAAAAAATACCAGATAGCTTGTTTTTCATCTTCCAATTATATTACTAATCAAACAATAAAGAAATATGTCTTATTTATTTACTTATTTATTTAAAAGTACAGTATTTATATTTTATCCAATCATATTTCTTTACTTCAGAAACCATCTAGAGGCCTCCTCAATTCTAATTTATTCTTAGTATTTTCCATTAGTGGATCAACCATCAAATCTTTTTTTTTTTCCATTTCCCCCCACAAAACACAAGCAAGAAATCTTTCTAAAGAGCATTATCTTGCTGTAAAAAATTTTATTTTCTTAATATGTTGAGTAATTTGTAAACAAATGCATTTCTTTTTATTAATTCTACTGGCACCTTAAAAGAGGTAAAAAATTAAAATGTTAGTGTGAAAATATCAGTAAGTAATATTATTATAAATCTATCATTTGGATAAGCTGAATCAATTTGTAGGAAGACAACACTACAAGTATATCTGCTATAAGAAAATCAAGCATGAACATACCTAATCTTATAGCAAATTTCAATGGGGAGATGCTTTCTCTCAATTTTGTTGCTTTGCCAAAAAAGATTTACTGCAGCATTTAAATGGATCATTATTTTAATACATTGAAATTGAATTTTACTTAGCAAAAAATTGTTTCATACAATTTTGTAGGTAGACCTCTAATGCACAAAGCTAAGTATAACTGTATTAGTCTTGAATATGATTATTATTCAAGACCTGTGCTTAACAGTGAAGACATTACTCTGTGAAAGTCCGGAGTCAATCAGAACATGAACATTCACCAGACAGTTTGAATCTCTCTTAGACCTGCTGTGTAAGAAGAATTGAGGAAAATTCACATTAAAAGCACAACTTGCTAAAATCTACATACATGTATAAGGAGAGTTCACTTGATAGGCTTGTTTCATATTTTTTTTAAATTTATTTTGTTGAAGTATAGTTGACTTACAATGTGTTAATTTCTGCTGTACAGCAAAGTGATTCAGTTATACATATATAAACATTCTTTTTCATATTCTTTTCCATTATGGTTTATCACAAGATATTGAATATAGTTCCCTGTGCTATACAGTAGGCTTGTTTCATATTTTTAAACATCTTAAGTGATATAGAAACATCTTAAGTGATATAGAAAATAACAAACTTCACATTTATAAGAAAAACTTAAACTAATTCTCTTCTAGACCATAAAGTAAAATTACTAATAAAAACCACTGAATTAGGAATTCAGTGAGTCTCAGTCCTGGCTTTTCAACAAAATAACACTGGACATCAGAAGATTCATCTCTCCTGTGCCTGTTTCTCATCTCTAACCAGAGCAGATGGGATGACAAAGCATTATATATAAGGTCTCTGACAACTCCTTTTAAAAGGACTATAATTCCTCTTCTGCACAATGTTCTGCTCAGTGTACCTTTTAGCAAGAGTAAATGGCACAAAATCCATCATAAGGAAATGAGCCTTCACGTTTTCATTTTTGTAAACATTTCTCTTTCAGGGTTCACAGCCAGTGCATCTCCATTTTTCCATTATCACTTTTCCTCTTCCCAATGTAACTGTCATCATCAAATCGCTTTGCCTCAGAATATTCACCTGTTCATAGTCCCTTACATTCTTTTCTTTGTCTGTTCATCTGGCTCCTCATTTCTCTCTACTTTAGTGAGAAAGAATACTTCAAAAACAGAAATTGTTAAGTTTAATAGAGTGATTGGCTGTCACAGACAGCCCAATAATTAAATATTGTCCCTAATAAAATAGACTCTCAGTAATTATTAGAAACAGAAGAACACAAAGTGTCAAATTGCTGGATTGAACTTCTTAATCTCCAAGCAAGTCGTATTTATATAAAAGATAGGTTTTTCTACTTGTACAATAAAAATACAGTAAAATGTTAATATTTATAATACTAATTTAGTATTTATGATATGTTTGTCTAGTTACATCATGCATAGTTTAGTATTTACATAATCTGTCTTTGAAACCTGAAAGGATGCAACTGTCAGATTTGATCTACATGGTTCCCTCTTGGGAGGCTAATGCAGCTAGGCAGGGCCATGGCCAAGGGGCAGCCAGCAGGAGAAAGAGGAAAGAAGAGCCGAGAGATCATCCAGAGGCAGAACACTTCACCCTGGGGAGGTGGCTGGAGCACACAGTGGCTTAGTTGGGAATAATAAACAAGTTGCCTTCTCAGTGTGGGCTGGGAGTGGTATTTACATGTCACCATGACTACCTTCCTGATCTTTAGGGCTCCCTGAGGAAGGAAGCTGGAGTGTGTGTGTGTGTGTGTGTGTGTGTGTGTGTGTGTGTGTGTGTGTAGACCAAAGAGGAGGACGTGGAAAATGTACCAGGGAGATAGCCAAAGGGGAAAAGGTTCTTAAGAAACAAACCAGATCAGAGGAAAGGTATAATTAGGCTTAGAGTGGGAATTGAAAGTAGCCATGGTGTGATAAGTTGTAACACTGTTGTATTGTGATACTATGCAAAAGAAGTCATGATTGTTATTATTTCGTGGGGTATGTTGAAGCTCTTCTGATACAGCCGGTTAAGCTGCTTAGCAGTGTTTTTGTTCCCAAAGGGTGTGAGTCTCTTACAGAAAGACAGGACTAACTTTCCTATGAAAGTGATGAAATACAACTGGACACATCACAATCCCCAGGCTAGCTCTGTAAGACTAAACCACATTGTAGGCAGACTCTCATATGGCCCCAATGATCTCCACATCTCTGTATACAATAGAGGTTCTTGTATTATTCCCTCCTCTTGAGTGTTGGCTGCATTTATTGACTTGCTTCTAAGGAATAAAAAGGCAGCAAAAGTCATGGGATGTCACCTCTGAGATTCAATTATAAAAAGACCATGGCTTCCATCTTAGGTGTCTTGTCCCCTTCTGTCTTAGGTGGCTTGCTCTGGGGGAAGCCAGTGCCATGGCCTGAGACAGCCCTGCAGAGACACCCACTTGAAAAGCTTGGAAGCAGATCTCCTGAAACACGTCAGCAGCCACGTGAGTGAGCTCGGAGGCAGGTTCTCCCCCAGTTGAGCCTTGAGTTGACTGCAGGTCAGCTGACATCTTGACTGCAATCTCAACAGGAGGCTGAGCCAGAACCAACCCAGGAAGCTGTGCCCAGATCCCTGACCCAAAGAAACCTGGAGATAATAGATGTTTATTGCTTTAGGCTGCTAAGTTTGGAGTAGTTTGTTGCACAGCCATAGATGACTAATTCAAACCATGACAGGTAACACATAACATAGCTGAAATGCTATATAAGGTCCAGCGGAAGAGTTAGAATCAAGGCAGGCAGGGGATGGGACAGGAGAGATGTGGACGGTGACACAGCTCACGGAGCAGCTGTGTTGTTCTGTGTGCCAGGCACCTTACAGACACATCTGTGGTTATTCTCATTACTCTGAAACACTGGAACCGTTCTCCCCACATCACACATGCATAACCTACGGTTCAGAAGGGTTAAATAATTTGCCCGACCCTAGGGAATTCCCTGGCGGTCCGGTGATTAAGACTCTGCACTTCCACTGCTGAGGACACGGGTTCAGTCCCTAGTCAGGGAACTAAGATCCCACAAGCCCCACGGCACAGTCAATAATAATAATAATAACAATAATAATAATTTGCCCAACTCTATAGCGCTAGTAAGTAGCAGACGCTGGTTTTGAACTCTGGTTTGTGAGAAGATATGCTAATAATACATGAAGGTCCTGCTTCTATTACGCTAATTGCAATGAATGACACTGGTAATGAGTGGAAAATCACACCCGATTGCACCTTCCAGACACATGCCTCACATTTCACTTGATAAGAGCTGAAGTCGGGTGTGAGCAGCTCTCTGCAGGAACATGAATGGTGGTAGTGTGGGGAGGGGATGGAGGAAAGCCCCATGTGGGTTACATCAGACACAACAGCACGGCCTCTGTTACCCCCCGGGACAGCTCTGGCTCTGGTATCAGAGTGACATGGGTTCAGACCAATTATTAGTTCTATGACCAGGACAGGTTACTTCTTGCTGGCATAGTTTCCTTCTTGGTACTGATTCAACGAGGCCACGCATAGAAACTGCTTGGCAGAGAGTCAGCCATATGGCAGACACTTAATAGATGTTCACAACTGATAATACTATTATTATGGTTTTCTCTTCAAATTTGCCTTTCTGTTAATAAATATGTAATTACTAGTACTGCCTTTTATGCTCATTAGTCAGAGTGATTGTTTTTTTAAGGGAGGGAAAACTATTTCCCTACAATAATTGGGTGAGAGAGTTGAGGCAGAAAAAACAACAACAACACTAGAATATGAGAAAAGGGAAAGGGGAATAAAAACAAAAGGTCTGTGTTTGTGAGATAATGATTGTGAGAACAGTGCTGGGAGCAGAGGCAGGGAGGCATGTGGACCCTGTCTGCAAGGAGCAAAGGCTGCATTTTATCCATCTTCCTATTGTCCTAACACCATCAGGCCCACGGTCCTTCCATGAATGCATAATGAGCTCTTTCATTCAGCAAACGCTACGCAAACTTATGGCGCACCATCACGCTTCCACGAGGGTAGCATCGCAGAGCTTCCGTTCTCATAAGGCAAGAGAGGCAATCAACACGTAATATACAGAGTAAATCTACATACACAAAGCATGAGCACATTTGGAAAGTAATAACCGCGAGAGAGATTTTAAAGCAGGAAAAGGGGCTGGAAAGACCAAAGAAGGGGTCATGCTGCCTAAACCAGGGTGATCAGGGCATTGGTGGCTTCCAAGGCTGCCTTCTGAGCGTGGTGGGAGTGGGGAGCCTCTTTGGAGGGGTGCAGCCTGGGCGAGTCTACAGGGGAATGCTGGGGCACGCAGTGCTGGCAAGGCAGCTGGCCAAAGCCAGAAGTGGCACCCCACCAGCTAGGTAGAGGGGAAACCCACCAGTGATTCGGTCCCTAGCAAAAGTTCCACCAGATCCTTGACCCCTTGGCACTCACCCTAAAAGTAGTCAGCGAATCTTTTTCACACATGGACAGGCACTTTTCAACCCGCTGCCTCTGCACTGGGACTTGGCTGTGAAACCTTCAAGAGTGGAGTCTCCACAGACACAGAGAACACACTTGTGGTTGCCGAGGGGGAGGGGGCAGAGGAGGGATGGAGTGGGAGTTTGAGATGAGCAGATGCAAGCTATTATCTATAGGATGGATAAACAACAAGGTCCTACTGTAGAGCACAGGGAACTATATTCAATATCTTGGGATAAACCATACTGGAAAAGAATATACAAAAGAATGTATATATATGTATAACTGAGTCACTTTGCTATATAGCAGAGATTAACACAACATTATAAAACAACTATACTTCAATTAAAGAAAGATTAAAAAAAAGAGTGCAGTCTCAGTTTCCCACAGCTCCGCGGCCCTCCCATATGTAAGCACCCCTAGTTTTCAAAGCCACGCGTTATGCAGGCTCGTCTTCCACGTGTAGGTCTCCAGGGCCAGGGGGCCCGGTGTGGGGCTTGAACACCTTTCCTCTAAGGGAGGACCTCGCCTTTGTGATTTCCCCTCCTGCTGTGGGTCCCCTCACCGGGGGTGTGGGACCAACTAGACCACATCTCTGCCCCTCCTACCCATCTCCATGTGATTTTTGTCTTTATATCCTTAGCTGCAGAAGAGCTGTCCTCCTAGACTTCAGCGAGAGCTGCTCTCTATGGAGTCGTGGTTTTGGTTGTGTCCATGGGAGGAGGTGAGCTCAGGGTCTTCCTACTCTGCCATCTCGATCCTGCCTCGTACCTTTTTCTGTTTATTCTAACTCACTCTTTTAGATGTATTGTGTGTGTGTGTTTTAGAAATACGTTAGCACAATGGTAAATGAATACAGTGTACAAATAAGTAAAAATATATTGGGGGAGTTAAATGAAAAAAGAAAAAGACGGGCTTCCCTGGTGGCGCAGTGCTTGAGAGTCCGCCTGCCGTTGCAGGGGACATGGGTTCGTGCCCCGGTCCTGGAAGATCCCACATGCCGTGGAGCGGCTGGACCCGTGAGCCATGGCCGCTGAGCCTGCGCGTCCGGAGCCTGTACTCCGCGATGGGAGAGGCCACAACAGTGAGAGGCCCGCAAGAAAAAAAAAAAAGAAAAAGAAAGAAAAGAAAAAGACATGTTTGGTTCTTTAAAACAAAAAGCAAGTAATTTCTAGGGTGATACTTAGGCACCATGGAAATATTATTCTCCAATGACCTTTCACCTAGTAGTTTTAGCATTCATTGATGATCTTTGGCTACATCAATTATTTAAATGGGAGCTGCAAAAATGACGCGTTTTCTAGTTCCACACTTTCTCCTAAATCTGTTTGCTGGCTTTGTTCTGGGAAGAAAGAGCTTTCTCTTGTTAACTGGGGACGAACTAGGACCACTGAATTTCAGGCTTTAATGACCATTGCTATTTTCACCAAAGCTGCTTCTTTTTGATTTTGTAGATTGTGCTTTGCACAACTCGAGTGGTGGGGAGCTGACATAGTAGTCATTGTAGATTGTGTAATTATTATGACAATTTTCTGGAAGACAGCAGAAAAGCTTCTTGAGGAAGGGTCCTCTTTTCTAATTTAGCCCGAGCTGCACTCGGGCTGGCGGCTGGGACATATGTACCCCCATCCCTGGCCACTCGCCTTCAGACCTTGGAAATCAGCCTCTGGAAACCATTCTGGGATGTTCCCCAGCAGTGTGCTTCTCCCCAGAGCTCTGTCCCACCAGACACGTTTCTCCCATTCCCGGTTTCTTTCCTTACCATCCTTTATCATCTACTGGAAGAGCACTGAGGCAACTCTGAGTTGGGGGTGTTTTCAGTGTAGAGGAAGAAAGGGAAGGTACCTGCCATTCACTGATGTTTTGTGAATGATTCCGGATGTTTTGTGCACTCACCAGTTTTCAGAATCTTCTCTCTTCTGTCCTGTGCAGGAGTAAACAGTACCCACCATTCGTTTCTTTACCTCCTTCTATTTCTAGCAGACTAGAATTCTACAAAGGGGTACATTTTCCAATGTATTTATAGGCAACCAAGAGAAATGGCAAGACATTTTACTCAGAAACATTTGCACACCTAGTCAGTGATGCTCAGTGAAAATCGTCTGCATCTAGTGGGATGGAGCAAAGTGTCTTCTTATGGACTCATTAAACATCTACGGGGGCTTTCCTGGTGGTGCAGTGGTTAAGAATCCGCCTGCCAATGCAGGGGATATGGGTTCAAGCCCTGGTCCAGGAAGATCCCATATGCCACGGAGCAACTAAGCCCATGCGCCACAACTACTGAGCCTGTGCTCTAGAGCCCACAAGACACAACTACTGAACCCACGTGCCACAGCTACTGAAGCCTGTGCGCCTAGAGTCTGTGCTCCGCAACAAGAGAAGCCACTGCAATGAGAAGCCTGTGCACCTCAACAAAGAGTAGCCCCCGCTTGCTGCAACTAGAGAAAGCCCGCGCACAGCAACGAAGACCCAACGCAGCCAAAAATAAATAAATTAAATTAATAATTAAAAACAAACAAACAAACAAACATCTGCAGGGTCGCTCTATTCCCAGCTCACCTAGAGCGGCTGTTTGCTTAAAAGCTGTCAAGTCCACCTCCCCTTTGTGCTCTGTGTTTCAGCAATTCACAGAATGATGGAAATTTTCAGCTCTTTCTCTCGCCCTCTTCCCAGGGAACATGTTGGCAATTACAGCCTTTCCTTGACAAGGTCCTTTTGACACAGCACGCTGATGGCAGTTGCCTCCAGGAGGGTTCAGCTGTTTCAGGAACAGGGTGACTGTCAATTGCCTCGATTTCCACTGGCTACCACTTTTGTTGTTAAAACTTTTCCAGGACTTTTCAAGGTGGTCTTCTTGTACCATCATGACAATTTTCTTTTCTCACCACGGGTGCTGTCATGTATAATTAAGCTCTGTGCTCCAAAATGAAGTCGGAAGTGGTGATTACATTACCATCAGCTGAATGCCACCAACTCTATCCCTATGAAATTTAGAGAAGCTTCATGCAGTGACTTTTATTTTTTGCCCTCTTTTAACAAGAACTCAGTTCATACACCTATGAAACATTTCACTTTCGAAACTAGAAGACAGGTTTGAGCCACCCGGTCTGTATCTGGAAATCAGAGTTTTTTCACCTTGGCACTATTAACATAGAATGTTAACCAACATCCCTGCCTCTACCTGCTAGATGCCAGTAGCACCCCTCTCCCAAGCTGTTACATCCAAAAATGTCTCCAGTTATTACTAAATGTCCCCTGGGGGGCAAAATTGTCTCCAGTTGAGAATCATTGTTCTAAATGATAAAGTATTGATATAACTGTGTTCAGTTTGGTAACATACATTTCTTTTTTTGACTTTTTTTTTCTTTTCCATTATGGCTTATTACAGGATATTGAATATAGTTCCCAGTGCTATACAGTAAGACCTTGTTGTTTATCCATTCTATATATAATAGTTTGCATCTGCTAATCCCAAACTCCCACTCTATCCCTCCCCTTCCCCCTTGTCAACCACAACTCTGTTCTCTATGTCTGTGAGTCTGTTTCTGTTTCATGGATATGTTCATTTGTGTCGTATTTTAGGTTCCACATATAAGTGGTACCATATGGTATTTGTCTTTCTCTGGCAGTCTTACCTCACTTAATATGATAATCTCTAGGTCCATCCATGTTGCTGCAAATGGCATTATTTCACTCACTTTTATGGCTGAGTAATATTCCGTTGTATATATGTACCACATCTTCTTTATCCATTCATCTGTCGATGGACATTTAGGTTGTTTCCCTGTCTTGGCTATTGTAAATAGTGCTGCTATGAACATAGGTGTGCATATATCTTTTCAAATGATAGTTTTGTCTGGATATATATCCAGGAGTGGGATTGTTAGATCATATGGCAACTCTATTTTTAGTTTTTTTAGGAACCCCCGTACTGTTCTCCATAGTGGCTGCACCAACTTACATTCCCATCAACAGTGCAGAAGGGTTCCCTTTTCTCCACACCCTCTGGTAACATACATTTCATTGTTTTATCCTTACCTTTAAAAGCCTTACAAAATCTCTGCCTTGCCTAAAGGTATAATGGAAATAAAGTTCTTAATCTTACCTATTTTTCTACAGAGTTATCCAAAGTGATTCCTAATGAGTGTAACCAATCAAAGGGGTAATAGGGAGGGGAATACTTCTTTTCTGTATAATAGACTAAGCAATGCCAGTTTATTCACTGTGGGTAACTTTAAAAATACCAGAAGAAATGGGTAAAAAATAAGAACTTGTGCCATTTTGTCACATGATCAACCTGTTGATTTGTTTTTAAGAGTAAGATATTTTGGAAACCTAAGTTTAATAGCAATTCTACCACCATTAAGACTAGGTTCCCTCTAAGATGATTATTCCAGGACCTAAGATGATACAATGATACAGGCTGATGGGATCTTCCAAGCAACCTCAACACAACTCTTCACTGGCAGCCAGGACACTGAAACCCCTTGTGGTACAGTAGTGTATGTGTGCCTGTGTGTGCCTGTGTGTCTCTGTGTGTATGTACGTGTGTGTATATGTGTCTGTGTGTACGTGTATGTGTGTATATGCATGTGTGTCTGTGTATATGTGTATGTATGTGCCTGTGTCTGTATGTGTATGTGTGTGCATGTGTGTATATGTGTGTGTGCCCATGTGTCTGTATGTTCATGTGGGTGTGCGTGTGTGTGTGTGCATGCATGTGTGTTTATGTCTGTGTATATGTGTGTATGTATGTGTGTGTGTGTGCATGTATTGTGCGTGTGTGTGTGTGTGTGTGTGTGTGTGTGTTCCTTGCTGTCATGGTTCTCGAGCATTCTCTTCCCTCCCTGGCTCTGCTCATCTGACTGTTGCCGATCTCGGGAGGCTCAGCTGCTTTTCCTTTGCTTCCCTGAAATACTTCCCTAGAACAGTGATTCCAGCCCAGGTTGATTTCTTCCATCCTTAAATCCTCAGTGTGTATCCTCTACAACAGCATCTCCCCATTTTCTTGGAATGTTTCATTGGTTTTATACAAAAATGTGTTCCATGTTCAAATAAATGGGGAACTTGGCATTAACAAAAGGTCTGCAGATTACATTGCAGCAGACACCCCCCAGCCTTCATAGGCTAATATGCACAGAGAATCTCCAAGGAAGGGGCCCCCTGTGAGTGTTTCCCCAGCTTAATGCACTCTGGGACAGTTCACAAAGCATCTAATGGGACTAGAGTTTCTCAGAAGACTTTTCTGCACCACTCATGTGACACTTAGCATATGCTATGTTATATTTTTATCTCTTCATTTCATTTCACCTTCCATACATCATATGGGAAACTCCAGGGCAAGAATAAAATTCTAGCCATATACACAGGAGATGCTCTGTAACTGTGTTGATATAAAAATGCAAATCCACTTAACAGCTGACCTTTGATTTAGGGCCCCCAAAGATGGCTGTTCAGGTTGAGAACATGAGACTTTTGGGGGCGACATTCACCTCCAACATGAGGAGGGCTTCTGCAGGCAGCGCACGACCTGGGCAAACACACCCGGGGGCCCCCATCTTCCAGCCCTTCTGCCCGGGAGTGCTGTGTTTTCTTCACATCCACCAGAACCTGAATGCAGCAAATCTTCACATGCTCTTACATATTTCATTCACACAAAATCGTCAGTCAGAACCATATCCTTTAGTGAAGATTTTATGCGACAAACAGCAGAGGGGATTTGCATTGCCCGCGGTCAGCAAACATTAAAAATTACCCGTTAGACCTTTCTATTCTCCTGAAGACACTCTTCAGTTCTGCCACTAGGGTGGGCCTTGTTTTCTCTGTCCTTCCTTCTAGAAGCATGCTGACTTTCCCCCTTGTTGTAAGTTGCTTTCTCTGAACCACTGTGGCAAGGCACAGGAAAAGGAAGCAAACGGCCTCAAGCCACCACAGAAAGTCTTTATGACATCAAGGAGGGGCAGCTGGTGTTTGAAGGTTTGGGGCAGGGATGAAGTGGGAATGCCAGCAAAATAAACCAACCTGGAAAACAGTTGCTATGGCTTAGATAGAAATATCTATACATGTCAATGGGCTCAAATTACACAATGGGATAATGTCTACAACGTGCATATGGTTCCTACGCTGAATTGAGAAATGCGGTGTGGCCCTCGCCATTGCCTATCTCAGACCTTCAGCAGCTCATAAGATGCTACTGGCAGCTCTGTGTGCTCTGAGCGGCCCCAGCAGGAAAACTGGGGTTGGACTGGTAGAACACTTTTTTTTTTTTCTGCGGTACGCGGGCCCCTCACTGTTGAGGCCTCTCCCCGTTGCGGAGCACAGGCTCCAGACATGCAGGCTCAGCGGCCATGGCTCACGGGCCCAGCCGCTCCACGGCATGTGGGATCTTCCCGGACCGGGGCACGAACCCGCGTCCCCTGCACCGACACTGCGCCACCGGGGAAGCCCTGGTAGAACCTTTCAAAGGGCAGCATGGAGGGTGGTCCTTCCCACTAAAATATGAGTGGGGAACTTTAGGGTCAATCTTCAGGCAAGTGCAGTTTTACATGACATCTACTGGAGGGTGGGAGATGGGGGTCCACAGGAGGCAGGATCAACTGATTTCCAGGCCCCCTGAGTCCAGAAAACAATGCTCTCATGCAGCTGCTGTTAAAGACTAGTGACCAGTGGGGAGGGCAAGGCCCCAGGCTCAGGAAAGCCCTTTCTTTAGTAGAAACAGAGTCAGAAGCCTAACAAAAGTGGAACCACCCTTCAGCTCTGAAGTGCTGAGAGGACTGTGCTGAAGTGCTGAGAGGACTGTGACCATTTGGACCATTTTATGAACCAGTTTTCAGTCAAATCCTGGAGCTTTCCACAGAAGGGGAGTTACACCCTATTATATTATGTTAGGCACTTGTTTCTCTGACAAAGTTACTGACTGCAAAATAGAAAAGGCTGGTAGAACATGCCATCTTGTGCCAGTGAAGTCCTGAGCCAGTAATTAGCACAAATCTGCAGAACAATCTTCTTAGGCCTTTTAGTTACCCACAGGCCAATTCTAGCTGCTGTGGACGTGCTCAGATAAGCTTCTCTTGCATTTTAACTGTGTTCACATGACAAGGGACTGTGCATGGCAGGCAGTGGAATTTTTGCAAGCTTGTCTAAAGACAGAAGCCACCGCAGAGTGACAAAACTCTCCTGCTCTCTTCCAAAATAAGCCCTCAGAGCTGCAGCGTGGGGTCAGACCCCCTGACACACAAGAACATCAAAAATCTCCTCAGGCCAGGAGAGCAGGGCTCGTCAAGTTTGGATGCCATTTGCTGGACCCTCTGGAATCCTGCAATTCCTTCCAAAGATGCTGGCTGTGTCCTTAGGATGTGTCATTTAGTGCCTTGGGTTCTAGTTCCTGCCTTTCAAATCTGTATTTTCCTCTCCAGTTCTGTGGGTTTCTGAAGGGCTTAAGTTTGGCCAGCATTGCACATAAGACAGCAAAGGGATAATGTGGTCCTTTCCAAACAGGAGAAAATAATTTTTTTCTGATTATGCAAGTTATGCTAGCTCATGAAAGAACATTTAGAAGGTATGAAAGATGAAAGAATATTTAGAAAGATGAAAGAGTATTAGAAAGGATGAAAGAATATTTTTAAAAGTACCTATATTTCCACCACCTTGAGATGAATCAATTCGATCTTTTCTCTTGCGGAAATTTGTAATTAGTTGTAATTAAGATACAAGCAGTTGGAAGAGGAACAGAAGCTACAGATACGTGGAGAGACACAGAAACAGAGAAAGAACCAGGATGTCGGTCAAGCACCAAAACAGGGAATTGAGTAGCTCTCATACTAAGGAAATTTAGATCCTCTCTAAGTGTGGTCTGTACACCAGCAGTGGCATCACCAGGAGTTTGTTGGAAATGCAGAATCTCAGGCCAAATCCCAGACTTGCTATATCAGAAGCTGCATTCTGACCCCACCCTTCCCCCCACCCCCGACACCCCGGTGATTCCCACACTAGACTTTGGGAAGTTCTGCCCCAGGTCACCCAGAGGCCGCAGCTGTGGTGGGTCCTGACAGTCTTCATCCTGAGGTTGAGGCCTGATCGTACCCACCTTCCATGTCCCGTGAATCCTGGTCCCAGGTCATGAGGTTATAAATGGAAAAACTGGGACCCAAACAGGAGTCTGCCTCTCTAGTCCAGCTAGTTCACTGTTATGTTCTATTTCTAGTTCTTTTATCCAGAAACACTATATGGTTGCCAGGAAGACAAATCACGTGATTAGAGGGTTGGACCTTTCAGCCTCATCCCTGACCTCCAGGGAGAGGAGAGGGGCTAGAGGTTGAATCAATCAGCAATTGATTCGATCAGTCGTGCCTGTGTAACACAGCCTCCATAAAAACCCGAAAGGACTGGCTTCTGAGAGCCTTCAGTCGGTGAATACACGGAGATGGGGGCGGGGGCCCTTCTCAGAGAGCACGGAAGCCCCACACCCTTTCCCACGTACCTTACCCTATGCATTGCTGTCATCTGGCTGTTCCCAAGTAACATTCGTTTTTTTTTTTTTTTGGCCGTATGTGGGCCTCTCCCGTGGCGGAGCACAGGCTCCGGACGCGCAGGCTCAACGGCCATGGCTCACGGGCCCAGCCGCTCCGCGGCATGTGGGATCTTCCCGGGCCGGGGCACGAACCCGTGTCCCCTGCATTGGCAGGCAGACTCTCAACCACGGCGCCACCAGGGAAGCCCCCAAGTAACATTCTTTTATGATAAACTGGTGGTCTAGTAAGTAAAATGTTTCTCTGAGCTCTGTGAGCAAATTAAAAGAACCCACGGCTGGGATCATTGGAACCTCTGACCTCTAGTGGGCCAAGCAGAAGCCTGGGCATTTGATTGGCATCAGAAGTGAGGGGGGAGGGCCCCTAACCTGTGGATGTCTAGAGAACTGCTTGTTGGTGTGGAGAGAAACACCTCAGACACATGTTGGAAATTGGGTCCAGAACCCACTTTTAGGATCTTACATATTTTTACAGGAAACTTTCATTACCTGTTTACGAAGCAGTTGTTAATACTGCTTTGAACTATTCTTTGTTCTTTGCACCACTTAGGATTATACTTAGCAATATAGATTTTATGTCACCCTGCACAACTAATTTCTTCTGGCTTTGCTTCAATATCAAGATTGGCCTTTACCATAATAGGAAAATGTAAGAGTTAAGTCCTAGAAAACATTTCAGAGAAACTCACAAAAAATGGGTATGAAGTGTTTGAGTTGAAAGCTCAGAAGTTCTCTTTTGGTAGGAGGAGGCTCAGGGCTCAGGCAGATCGAGGTTTCTATCTTGACTTTCTAATCACTTTCAGAAGTTACGAGATGCAGAGACAATGATGGTGGCTATTAGATCAGTGGTTCCTAAGCTTTGCTGTGCTCTAGAATTTCCTGGGGAGCTTGTCAATTCCTATGGCCCCGTGACCAATTGAATCAGTGTGTCTGGGGGTGGGGGCCAGGCAGGAGGAGATTTTTAAAGATTCCCAGGTGATTGCAGTGTGAGCAAAGCAGGGGACCCGAGGTACTAAACGGTGCCTTCCTTACAATAGCAAATGATCAGCTCCTGGTTACCTGTTTAATAAATCCAGGTTTGCCATCATTGAGTTTGCTTGCTTCAAGTAAGGCACATGTGTAAAGTATCTGATATGACTAATAATTACTCTTTCTATGTAGAAGAAAATGGCCCCACCCCACAACTATGAGATCAGAATCTGCATTGGAACAGGATCCCTAGCTGATTCTCTTGCACATGAAGGTTTGATCAGACTGTGACTCCTGGAAGGCCTGGATGAGACCAGAACTATCCTTGTTTCCCTCATGGCCTCCTGATCCTTGCAGACAAGAGTATTTAAGAACTGATGGGTGATCAACAGATGAATGGATAAAGAAGTTGTGATACACACACACACACACACACACACACACACACACACACAATGGAATATTACTCAGCTATAAAAAAGCACGAAATAATGCCATTTACAGCAACATGGATGGACCTAGAGATTATCATACAAAGTGAAGTAAGACAGATAGAGAAAGACAAATACCATATGATATCAATTATATGTGGAATCTAAAATATGACACAAATGAACTTATCTATGAAACAGAAACAGACTCACAGACACAGAGAACAGACTTGTGGTTGCCAAGGGGGAGGTGAATGGGCAGGGGGATGGATTGGGAATTTGGGATTAGCAGATGCAAACTATTACATAAGGATAGATAAACAGCAAGGTCCTACTGTATAGCACAGGGAACTATATTCAACATCCTGTAATAAACCATAATGAAAAAGAATGTATATATATATATATTTTATATATATATAACTGAGTCACTTTGCTGTACAGCAGAAATTAACACAACATTGTAAATCAACTACACTTAAATAAATTTTTTTAAATTCTGCATACAAGTTTGTAGGCCCCCGGAAGCCCACACGTGAGCTCCCTGTGTCCCTGGCAGATAAAACTTGAGTCTCAAGTGATCACTGAGATCTTGAGGTGTGTATGCAACTTCCCCCCATCTTCAGAATCAACAGAGGGTAGAGCGGGATTCTAAAAAAGGTCCTGATGACAGGTTAATTAAAAGGCTAAACCAAAAATAGTTTGACAAGGGCAAGGCAAAGATGTTTATTTAGGCCTTTACACACAAGCCTCAGGAAAGTGTTTTGACTAGCACTTTGGTTTTCCTACTTCTTTCTTCATGCTGTGAATTTCTTCAGCTTTTTTTTAAAGGTTTAAATAGATCTATGATCAGAATGACCATGAACTGTAACAGAACAAGAGAATCGTGCCTATTACAAATATCCAGACCCTGTCTAAAATAGATTGGACAGTCTTTATAGGAAAAAAAAAAAAAGGCTTGCTTGCATGGGCTCCACACCCAGGCAATTAGCTCTGTTATTGAGACATAAAGCACCAGGGGAGAAGCAGGCTGTCAAATGTACCATGAATATGTATGTCTGGGAGTAGGATTGGAAACGATGCATACATTAGGTTTGACTCACATAGCCAAATTAATGGTGATTGGCAGTAAAAAAAACACTTTCTACGGTTTCTATGCCTTTAGCAATTTGAGTCATAATCTATTTAATGCTTGGGGAATAATAATTTTCCTTATTTACCTTCTGGTTTATTCCATGTAAGACATAAAATGGATTATACGGATATATGTGCCATGGAAGAAAACACAATCTTCAATAAAAGAATGAAAAATATAAGCCAAATGAAAAATAAGTGGGAAAATTATGAGACAGCAGTCAAAAAACTGCATTCTCTAGGTCCTGTGTATGTGAGACATGAGAGCCGCTGATGGCTAAGACAGAGGGTTTCGTTGGGCTCTGAGTTTTATTGTATGAAAACAGGAGTATTTTCACAATCTGCTAAAATAAAAAGATCTATTTCTGTAACTGAGACTAGAGGAAATAATGCCTCCTGCATTGTCAAAAAGAGGACCTAGTAAAAAATTGAAAAACTTCTTTCAACTTCTGTACAGCCAAGAGTTTTGTAAGATTACAGCATCAATCAAGTCGTTGAAGCATAAGTTTCAAGGAGGGGCAGACAAAACACGTTTTGTTTAAAATACATGTGTATTTTATCCACTGCAAACGGCTACCAGAGCTGCCAAGACACACTGTCCATCCCGACCTTGACCCCTCTCGGGGGAGATTCTGGTACAGCTCAGTGACAGCGGGTCTGTATGCCTCTCATGTAACCAACCCACGGCCGAAGCACTGGTCATAAAAACTGCACACAATCTTGCATCAATATTATTTCTAACATATTTCTCGGCAAGTCGATAAAAATATAGTAAAGATTAGTTATGCAGTAACTGTCAGCTCCCTGCCTGCCCCTTGGGTAGAACCTCAGAAACCCACACTGACAACTTTTCAAGGCAGAGAATATCTTAAAAACTAATAGGATTATAATTTATGGGAGAGTAAAGAGTGTTACTTTATTTAAATTAATTTATTTTTTATTGAAGTATAGTTGATTTACAATGTTATGTTAATTTCAGGTATACGGCAAAGCAATTAAGTCACATATATATATATATATATATATATATATATATATATATATATATACATACACACACATGCACACACACGTATATATATCGTCTTTTTCAGATTCTTTTCCCATATAGGTTATTACAGAATATTGAGTATAGTTCGCTGTGCTATACAGTAGGTCTGAGCCCACCACCTCTGAACCTTCGAACCACTCTCTGCTGGTGGAAAATCTCCCCCAGGTGCATCACTGTGTTGGAAGTGGGGACTTGGTTTTGATTTTTAAATTAAGTGTTTCCCAGATTTCACTAGCATGTCACTTTTATTATCTCTGCAAACTTTTCATACTATTTGTACTGTTATTAATATTTTTCTTGGAGCTGACTTTTAAACTTTATTCATCCTATGTGAAAACATTTGTGACATTACACTTGTGCAAGAGTTTTTTTTCTAACAGACATGAAAGACATGGTATTTTTAAAAATTTCTCCAAGAACCACCTAAAATTGTCTCACATCCAGCACTGTGGAAATCATAGCTTAAAGCCTATGAAAGCGCGTTAGAGGCAGCATGGCACAGGGGTTTGAAACTACAGGTTCTAGAAATAGACAGCCAGGGTTCAAATCCCAGCTGTGTTTCCTGTCAGCTTCACAACACTGAGCAAGTTACTTAATCTTTCTGTGCCTCAGTGTCCTCATCTGCAAAATGGGAGTGATAGCATCATGAATTTAATATATATAAAGTACTTTTTTTTTTTTTTTTTGGGTGGGCCACATGGCTTGCAGGATCTTATTTCCCCAACCGGGGTTCGAACCCTGGCCCCGGCACTGAAAGCGCTGAGTCCTAACCACTGGACCACCAGGGAATTCCCAGTATATATAAAGCACTTCTAACAGGGTTTGGTGCATAGTAAATGCTGTGTGCTGTGTGCCATTATTATTAGGACACAGTAAGCAAGATAGCCTTTGCTCTAGAAAAGTCCGGATTGCCAACTCTGTAAAGCTGGGGAAAGTGAGCTTTTTGGGTAACCCTGGAGCTAACTCTTTCCTGGTTCCCACCCAATTCATTCCTCAGATGACATGTGCTAGTTGTTACCTTTCATATCAGATTTGTTGGGCAAATTCACATCTTCACCTCTGGATCTGTCCCACCTAAATTTTCTGAGTTAATACAATATTCATAGTGACATTTACAATTTTAATTTGGGGGGGGTGGTTTGTTATTTACTGCTAAGTGGCAGATGTAAAGGAAATGGGGGAGGGGAGAGGCGAGAAGCAGGGCAGAAGGATGGAGGTGGAGGAGAAGGCCAGGCCTGAGGTCTTCAGAAAGTCCAGTTAGTGAGCTTCAAAAAGTTGTCACAGGGGTCAAATAAAATGTGAAAGTGGGTACTTCCCTGGCGGTCCAGTGGTTAGGACTCTGCGCTTCCACTTCAGGGGGCATGGGTTTGATCCCTGGTCGGGGAACTAAGATCCCGCCTGCCTCGAGGCTCACAAAAAAAAAAAGTGAAAGTGGCTGCCCCCGAGTGGTGGGATAATAAATGCATTTTATTTCCTTCTTCCTCCTTTTCTGTATTTACTGAGTCTTGTACAGTGAACAAGTATTGCTTTTATAATGAGAAAAAAAATAAAAGTGTTTTCTAAATTAATAAAATGTGTCCTTGGCAAACTCCAAACAGCAAGCTGTTCAGGGAGAAAGGAATTCAAACTAATAGCAACTGAATACAGAGAAGAAGACGAAAACTCTGACAGGGTAAAATTTTACACTTACTCCCTTGCTTATTCACTCATGTAAAAGACCACCAAGAATCTCAAATGCATAACTCAGTGAAGGTATTAACATCACAACAACTTTCTCACAGTTCTCTGGAAGTGCTCAGAGTTAACTCTGCTTGGAAAGTAGGGACTCACCACGTGGATAGAGTCAAAGTAGGAGGCTGGGGGCAAAAACCACAAACCTTCCAAGGCCTACCTTCTACTGACGCACAGAACAGTCCCTCCAGGGGTGGGGTAGGGGTGTGGACCGGGCTCCCCATACTTATAAAGTTGTAATGTCCTAAAAATTTTTTTGAACTCTCAAAACCTATATGTCCATAGAAGCTATGTTATAACTGTTGAATAGAATTCCAGTCTCCTTTGAGTTTTCAAAGATATGTTGCATTTTTTTCCCACTTAAATCTGGTGTAGACTTACTGTTTCCTTTTTTCCTGATCTCTCCGCTTCAAAGGGAGAAGTATTGAAATCTTTCTATCAGCCTCTGAGGTGCATTAAAACCTCCCACTACGGGGCTTCCCTGGTGGCGCGGTGGTTGAGAGTCCGCCTGCCGAGGCAGGGGACACGGGTTCGTGCCCCGGTTCGGGAGGACCCCACATGCCGCGGAGCGGCTGGGCCCGTGAGCCACGGCCGCTGAGCCTGCGCGCCTGAAGCCTGTGCTCCGCAACGGGAGAGGCCACAACAGTGAGAGGCCTGCATACCGCAAAAAAAAAAAAAATAGAAATTAAAAAAATAAAAACCTCCCACTATGATTTAGAGTTTGCCCATCTCTCCCTGTGGCATCAATTTTTTTCTTTATATTTCAAGTCTCTGTAGCTAGGTACATATAAGTACATGTTTGTTTTAGTTTCTTGGATTATTCCTATTACGACATATAATGTCTCTCTTTATTCCTTGTCTTGGTGCTGTCATTTTCCTTGGGAGGTGAAAGCCCAGGGCAGTGCAGGTGAGGAAAAAAGGAAGTGAGGTAAGGAAAAATGCAAGGCCGGGTGAGGCAATGAGTTACCCTGCTGGCCACCACTTTCCAACCAGCTCAGAAAGCACAGCTCTGTGCTGAACACGGTTCTGTTCTCCAGTATCAGGGACTTTCTCCACACCGTTCAAGAAAAGAATCGACAAGTTTTATCTGCCTGGCTCCCTCTTCTCTCCACCTACCATTGATTGAGTTTCATCCCACTGGAACCTAATTCCCCCACATTTCAGTCTTGTGTCATCTGGCCATTCAGCCAGCTCCAATGTCCTGAATGTGACCTTTAATCCAAATTCGGAGTGGAGGGAGTGGGGGGGGAGGGGAGGGGAGGCAGCTGAGAGAATCTGAGAAGAGACAAGAGTTGCATCGGGTACATCCCTGATAGCATACGTTCTCAGTGACCCTGAGGTCAATTCAACAAAAATCGACACCCCCAAAGAAAGATTGACCAACTCAAAATCAATTCAGTAAATGTGAGTTGAGCGCTTACCACATGCAGGTTACCATGCTGGGTACTCTGAGTGGAAAACAAGTTGCTAGACATGACCCTGGGCCTTGTGAGACACAGGCAGTGTCTGGAGGACAGATTTGGGATTTAGAGAGACCTGGATCTGAATTTCTCCTCTGCTCCTTGGTGTTTTGTGAATCTGAACAAAATGTTTATCTTTCTAAGCCTTGGTTTCCTGGAGATGGTGGTAGTTCTTGCCCTAAGGATTGTCATAAGAATGAGATGAAATAATTTTAAAAGTAGCCAGTATGTCTGATTAATGTTGTGTTATTTCCCTTCGTGGGCTTAAATCAAGGGGTCAATTCAGAAAACTACAAAAACAGCTGTTATAGGTAGAGGATGAACAAGGAACCCTGAAGGGCAGAGGAGGGAAAGGAAGGACCCAGGAATGTCCGTAAGGCTTCCAGGTCTGTAGTAAGAGAAAGAGAATCCTTTCCCCTTTCCGGGGGCACAGTAGGCCGTTAGCAAATTTTCTGTAACGGCACAATTGGCACCCTTCTGACCTCTGTACCCCTCTTCTGCCTCAGGTCACCTCTGTCCTTCACTTCCTCCAGGGTGTTAAGCCCGCCCCAACTCAACCCCCTTACCTGAGGAGGCACTATTATTTGTTACACAGTGAACTGATCATACTAATTCCGATGAAGTTTGAGTGACTGCTGGCCCTTTACCCTACTGATTTGTGCCTCGTCCTAACTCTCTTATTTCACAAAGCAAGTCTCCAATTGGCATCCCCTCCATGAGAACCTATAGGCTCAGACAAATTCCCTCAAGCCTCCCTGGCTTCTCAGGGTCTTCCTGTCTCCACTCGGACCCACAGACTCTGGAAGCTGCAGGCTTCCTCGGGGAGCTCTGGCCAGTGGAGAATCCAAGTTCTCCGACGGGTATTAGATGTTTCCACCTCAGAGGAGCCTACTGCCCCCTCTACATTTTTCAATCACAAAGTTTCCATTCTAGCCCCCTCCTCCTTTCTCAGCACTTTTCTCCTTTTCCTTTGTGTATATTTTCTATATTAAATCCAGCATCCACCTATCAATTTTTTGGTTAATGAGAGTCTTTTTTTTTAACAACCATTTATCAACTTTATTTTCTTCTTTTTTTTGTTCAGTAGTTTTTTTAATTGAAGTATAGTTGATTTACAATGTTGTGTTAATTTCTGCTGTACAGCAAAGTGATTCAGTTACACTTATATACATTCTTTTTCATATTCTTTTCCATTATGGTTTATCACAGTAGAATTGAATATAGCTGAACATAGTTCCCTGTGTTATACAGTAAGACCTTGTTGTTATTCCATCCTATATGTAATAGTTTGCATCTGCTCACCCCAAACTCCCACTCCATCCCTTCCCCACTCCCTCCCCCTTGGCAACCACAAGTATGTTCTCAGTGTTTGTGAGTCTGTTTCTGTTTCATAGATAAGTTCATTTGTGTCATATTTTAGATTCCACATATAATAGATATCATATGGTATTTGTCTTTCTCTTTCTGACTGACTTCACTTAGTATGATCATCTCCAGGTCCATCCATGTTGCTTCAAATCTCCCATCCCACCTTTTGATGGTGGTGGCAGGTCAGGAATGAGCAGAGGCCGTGTGCTACAGGGGAGAGCCCTGCACTGACATTGGGGCAGAAGATTTGCTGAGTCACTTATTAGCTGTGTGACATGACCAGGTTACTTCATCTTGTGGGGCCTCCTTTTCTCACATCTAAAATGTCAGTGACAAGCCACACCTCATGAAGTCAACAGTAAGTGAGATCATCTGACTCATAAAACACTTGAAAACCTGCATGCCAGATCCTATGCTAAGTACTAGGGATATACTTTGAACAAGACAAATTTCCGGCTCTCCAATAGGGCAGAACCTAGCAGGAAAGTCAAATCTGTGAATGGGTGTATCCTGGGTTCTAGAAGTGGATTCCACAGAGGCTCACAAGAGATGATATCAGACACACACAGGGAGCCACCCCTGGGGGAGGATTCTATGCTCTCAATAAGTCTCAATAAAGCTGCTACGGCCCATATGGAACACGTATCTAACGTGTTCTTTAGGTCGACTAAACCTAAACATTTTCAGATGGGGAAATTCCCATGTAACCTCTTCCCACCCCAGACCCCCAGAACCTCTGCTCTATACAATATTCGGGCAAAGTCAGTCATCACCTTATCTTCAACTTCCACTTGCTAATGACTCTGAAATCTGCATCTTCAGTCCAGATCGCTCTGCTGAGCTCCAAAACCACCATCTGCAGGTGGGTACCTATCTTCTGGTTGATCCACAGGTTCCTCATTTGCAATAAAAGCAGCACTGAACTCAGGGCACTTCTCCCTCTGCTGGTGGACCTCTTCCTCCCATATTCCCCCACTGTGTTGAAGGACACACAATCTGCCTGAGCTAATGACCTTGGAGTCATCCTAGATTTCCTCCATCCTTTGCACCATTATTAGTCATCCACCAAATCCTGTGATCTCTGAAATATATAATATACATCCCAAGTCTCTATTCCCACTGCTCTGAACCTAGTTAAAATCTGTAGGGCTTCCCTGGTGGCGCAGTGGTTGAGAGTCCGCCTGCCGATGCAGGGGACGCGGGTTCGTGCCCCGGTCCTGGAGGATCCCACATGCCGTGGAGCGGCTGGGCCCGTGAGCCATGGCCGCTGAGCCTGCGCGTCTGGAGCCTGTGCTCCGCAACGGGAGAGGCCACAACAGTGAGAGGCCCGCGTACCACAAAAAAAAAAAAAAAAATCTCTGTAATAATCTGCAATCATTTTTTTCTGGACTGTCCCCATGACCTTCTTGTCTACTTCTAAATGCTGTTCTCTCTAAACTATAATGTTTCTTTCCCACAGGTGATGTGATGACGTCAGTCCCAACTAAAATCCTTCCAATGGATTAACCCATTGGAAACACCCAGAATTGTGTCTTCCCCCTCTCCTTGCTTGATCAATTTTGGGGCAGAGTGAGGGACTGCCATGCACGAGAAATGGAAGACACATAAGTAAAGAATTTTAGAGGAGATCATCCTGCATTGAAGTAATTTATAGTCTGACTTAGAAGGCACTGGAGGAGTCAAATAGCATAAAGGTTATTCCGTGATCACTCATTGAATACCTGTGACGTGTCTGGCACCAAGCCAGTTGCTTAGTGCAAATGATTAAAATACGTGGTTCCTGCACTTAAGTTGGGGAACAACTGTTGCGTCATGATATCGGTATGAAGTACTGCCCCAGCCTGAAGCCTGAGTTGTGACTTGAAGGTTGAGTAGGGACTGGCAAGGTGATGATGGGCTGCATGGGGCAGATAAGGAAGCCAGAAGTTACAGCAAGAAGAAACATGATGTTTGGGAAATCGCATGCAGTTTGTTGCTGCAGGATTACAGGGACGATGACCAGGGGAGCACGAGAGTGAAGGGTTAGTCTGAGGCACGCATTCATTTATTCACTTACTCATTCGCATGTTCATCAGCAAATATTTATCTAATATCCTTTCCCGTATCTCCTATTAGTTCCATCAGCCCCAGAGAGCTATGGCTGTGTCATGGCTTAGTTAAGACCTTGAAAGTCACCGGTGAGTAGATAAAGATTCTAAGGGAAGTCACCATTGGTCTATTGCTTCCCCCTCCCCAACCTCCACTCTCAGTCCCCATAAAATGCCCTTGAACCCTTCAATAATTTTTTTTTGGCTGCGCCATGCGACACACGGTATCTTAGTTCCCAGGCCAGGGATCGAACCCGTGCCCCATGCAGTGGGAGCGCCAAATCCTAACCTCTGGACCTCCAGGGAATTCCCTCAATATTTCAATCTTGTGTTCCAGCCACAGATTTGAGATGTCATCCTTTAAATGAATTAGAATGAAAGAAAATAAACACAGTTAAAGAGAAAGAAAGTGCTTCAACAGTTGCACAGAAACCTCTTTGCTGCTATAAACATTTAGGACAGGAAGACACACGGCTGAAGTCAACTCCCAGCCACGCTGGGTGTATAGTTTCCATGTTTTAAACGATCAGCGTTCAGTCATTACTCCTGTACTGGCAGTCTTTTCCTTTGTGTATGTGAGTTTCTTCCTATTAATAAGCCTCTCTTTTGGAAGCATTCTTATGGCAACAACTATAATTACAAACCCAAGGCGGAGCTGCAAAATGCGGTGATGTGACAGCTTTTGTGAAAGGAAGAGTGGAGAAAGAATGAAAGCTTATAATTTTCTTTGAGGTGTCTTGAAAGCTGACAGTAGTTCTGCCGCGATGATGTAAACGTGCAGTGACCTGGAGATTCAGGGTGAGAATAAGCCAGACAGACACGCTATGTCCCTGCTCCATGGGCCATAAGTCAACAAGCAGGAGCTGGATTCTTGATGGCGTCTTTCAAAGGAATCATCTAGAACAATAGTTCTCAATATTTTGGAATAGGAAGGCTGCTTTTTCATGTCAATACTTTTCATTCCTCCTATGAGTTGAGTTGTTCTTTTTGAATACATCTTTTGAGGAAACATATAAATGATCACTAGCAGCTGCACCTTTGCTGTGACTTTGAAATAAATTTGTTTGCCTCATAAATCACAATAGCATTTATGCTATTGGAAAATTTCATTGCAAAATATGATTTCTTCAGTCGACCAACAAAGCTTGGCCCCTGATGAATTGAATGCAATTTGCAGCAGCCCAGAAACCTATGATTTCCTCCTCCCCTCACTGTCCCTACTTCAAGGTTACAGACTTGGAAAAGAGTGTTCCTTGTATCCATTCATTCAATTGTTTCTTTTCATAAAAAAAAAAGTACCAGGAGGCTATTATATTTTAAGCATTATGATTGGGGTCATACATGCAATACCTGGCACCTGCCCTCAAGGAACTTAAGTCCAGTTGGGGAGACGGATTTGAGAACAGTAAGACAGGATGATGAGCACAAAGGAGGCATGGTCAGTTCTATCAGGTGGGAGGAGTTAGAAAAGCTTTCCTGTAGGAGGAGTATCAGCCAGCTATGGCCACGGTAATGCTGGGCAGCTCATGGCTCAAAGACGTGGTGACTGAAAACAATAATCCTTAGGCTCATGGTCTACAAGACAATGGCCAAACCATTGGGCTGAGCTTGACTCCAGGCTTTGGGTTCCAGCTCTAGGCTGCTGACTGTGTTGGGGTCCTCTCCTCCACTCCACATGGCTCTCCTCCTCCTTAGATCACAGTCTGTTCTCAGAGTGCATCTCTAAAGAGCGGGAGAGTTCAGCTGTTCCAAAAGAGTTCAAGTCTCAACTCTCACTGCGGTCACTAAAATTCCACTGGCTGAAGCAAGTAACATGGCCACACCCAAAGTCAAGGGACCGGGCAGCATACTCCACTTTTCCATGACGTCGGTGTGGACGCCCTACAGGGAAGTGAAGAAGTGGGGCCCGAAACTCAATTACCAAAGGAGAGGACCTTGGCTCTACATCCTGAGGGATGATTACAGCTGACGTAAGGATCAAGAGAAATCAAGGAACATTCGTGCACAGTATTTGGCCTCCAAGAAATGTTCTGAGGGATACGGGTCAGGGATGCTCTGGGAGATCCATGCTCAGCGCCTGTCATGGAATATTCCAGAGCCACTAGTACATAGTGATGAGCACTGCCTTGTGGCTGCCAGAGCTGCCCTGAGCTAGAGGAAATTTAATGAAAGGCCTCCTCCTGCTGAAACTAGGCCCAGATCGACCCGGGGCCATTTGAACCCCGTGTCTTTGGTTTGATGGACAGTGACATTTAAAAGATGAAAAGTAGGACACACATTCTGTGCTACCTTCCACACTCATCCATTCTTCAGGCTGCTGTCTTCAAAGGATTGTATTCATTTCATATTTCCACTGTTGGGAAGGGGGACAATTTCCCCCCACCCTTCTTGAATTCTCTTGGCTGGTCTAATCAGTAAAAAGACACAGGACAGATTAACAGGAGAAAAAACAATTTTAATTCATATCTATGAAGGTCTCATAGAAACAGACCTAATTAGTAACCAAGGCAGGCAGCTTTTATACTCTTTAGACAAAGAAACAATAAGTTTAAGAGGAATGGAGAGGACAAAGAAATTTAGACTTGGGTGCTTAATTAGTGAAGAATCGAAATGGAATTGGGTTTGGATGGTAAATTGGTAAAGAAGTAACAAGGTTTGATTCTAGAGCCTTTTTGGCCCTTAATTCCCAATCTCTGGTGATAAGGATGCCAGAAGCAGGGAGGGCACCTTTCACATGGGAAATTTATTTCCTGTTTTCAGGGAGACAGGAAGGAGGGTCAGAGTGTCCTTCTTACATTGGCTGTTTCTTAAGTAACTTTCATTCAAAATAATCAATATACCACTTTGGCATATTTGGGGGCAGCCTGCCCTGGGCCCCAACACCACTGTAACCCAATTACCACAATCTTAATGGCTTAAAACAACACACATTTATGATCTTACAGCTCTGGAGGTGAGAAGTCTGAAATGGTCTAACAGGCTAACGTCGAGCTGCTGTCAGGGCCGCGTTCCTTCTGGAGCCTCCAGGAGAGAATATGTTCTCACCTTTGCTGGCTTCTGGAGGCCACCAGCGCTCCTGTGGTTTGTGGCTCCTCCATCTTCAAAGCTAGCAGTGAAGCATCTTCAAAACTTTCTCTGACTCTTTTCTCTTGTGATGATATTGAACTGACCAGAGAATCCAGGATGAGACCCTTATTTTAAGAACAGCTGGTTAGCATCTTTTAGTCCACCTTGCTAGGTAACATGGGGACATGGACATCTTTGACAGGCCATTATTCTGCCTAGCAAACAGGTGAGGGAATGGGGGGGTGAGGCATGAACATTGCCTCCTACTGGTGTTATGCTTTATGACATATCAAGACTTTCATTTTTTATGCTCTCACTTTTCAATCAATAGTAAGCAGAGAGCCCTTTTATAAGTGAATAAATTGAAACCCAGATAGTTAAATGGCAACACAGTATAGCATAAAAGTTACTTGCTGCTGTTTCAACGACCTCAGAGTACTACCAGTGTATCTAGTCGGCCCTTATCTGACTCAGTTGCTATCTTTTGTTACTTGTCTGTCTCATCACCTCTAGGCAGGCATGGAGTGTCTTTATGCTCTGTGCCTTAGCTTAAGGAGAGTGAAAGAAAATAACACTTATTAGACACTCATTGTAAACATCATTTGTCAGGGAGGCTATATGTGATTTGTACTTAAAGATGAGTAACCATGGGTCCAACAGAACAAGGCTGGAACTCACACCGAGATCTGCCTGACTTCAAAGCCAGTGATTTTTCTTCTTCCTGTGGGTACAGGAAGACCTGGGACTGGGACATAGATTTTGTGTTCAAAAGGGGGCAGCTTTTTCTATCAGCCCTACTAAGTTTATGGAGTATTCCAGTTTTAAGGCAGAACTTTGAAACAAAAAGTACACGATGAATACATTTGTCCAAACCCATAGTACATACAACACCAAGAGTAAACTATGAACTTTGGGTGATATTTATAAATATTTCGAATATTGAATACTTGTATAATATTCTAAATCCTTTGTTGTCATTTCAATAATCTTCACAGCATCTTCAACAGGAGTAGATTCCATGTCAAAAAACCACTTTATTTGCTGATTCATAAGAAACAACTCTTCATCTGTTCAAGTTTTATCCTGAGATTACAGTAATTCAGTCACATCTTCAAGTTTCACTTCTAATTCTGGTTCTCCTACTTTTCCCACCACATTTGCGGTTACTTCCTCCACTGAAGTCTTGAATCCCTCAAAGTCATCCATGAGGAATCAACTTCTTCCAAACACCTGGTAACATTGATATTTTGACCTCCTCCCATGAATCAGAAGTGTTCTTCATGGCGTCCAGAATGCTGAATCCTTTCCAGAAGGTTTTCAATTGATTTTGCCCAGATCGATCAGAGGAATCACTATCTATGGAAGCTATAGTCTTATGAAGTGTGTTTCTTAAATCACAAGACTGGAAAGTTGAAATTACTCCTAGATCCATGGGCTGCAGAATGAATGTTGTGTTAGCAGGCATGAAAATAACATGAATCTCCTTGGCTTTTTTTTGGAGCAGTAGTTCTCAATAGTGGGCTTAAAATATTCAGTAAACCATGTTGTAAAGAGATGTACTATCATCTCAGCTTTGTTGTTCCATTTATAGAGCACAGGCAGATTAGATTTAGCATAATTCTTAAGGGCCCTAGGATTTTTGGAATGCTAAGTGAGCATTGGCTTCAACTTCAAGTCATTAGCTGCATTAGCCCCTAGCACAAGAGTCAGCCTGTCCTTTGAAGGCAAACATTGACTTCTCCTCTCTAGCTATGAAATGAAAGTCCTAGATGGCATTTTCTTCCAGTATAAGGCTGTTTTGTCCAAATTGAAAATCTGCTTAGTGTAGCCACCTTCATGAATTATCTTAACTAGATCTTCTGGACAACTTGCTGCAGCTTCTACATCAGCACTTGCAGCTTCACTTGCACTTTTATGTTATGGAGATGGCGTCTTTCCTTAAAGTTCATGAACCAACCTCTGCTAGCTTCAAACTTTTCTTCTGCAGTTTCCTCACCTCCCTCAGCCTTCACAGAATTGAAGAGAGTTAGGGCCTTGCTCTGATTGGGCTTAAAGGAATGTTGTGCCTGGTTTGACCTTCTACCCAGAGATTAAAACTTTCTCCATATTGGCAGTAAGGCTGTTTCACTTTCTTATCATTCTTATCATTTCTTATTATTCACTGGAATAGCACTTTTGATTTCCTTCAAGAACTTTTCCTTTGCATTCGTGACTTGGCTAACAGTTTGGCACAAGATGCCTAGCTTTCTGCCTATCTTGGTTTCCAACATGCCTTCCTCACTAAGCTTAATCATTTCTAACTTTTGATTTAAAGTGAGAGACATGCAACTCTTCCTTTCTCTCAAACACTTGGAGGCCACTGTAGAGTTATTAATTGGCCTAATTTTAATATTGTTGTATCTCAGGGAATAGGGAGGCCCAGGGAGAGGAGAGACATGGGGGAATGGCCTGTTGGTGGAGCAGTCAGAACACACACATTTATCAGTTAAGTTTGCCATTTTGTATGGGCCTGGTTCATGGAGCCCCCAAAAAATTACAATAGTAACATCAAAGATCATTGGTCACAGATCACCATAACACATATAATAATAACAAAAATGTCTGAAACATTTGAGAATTACTGAAATGTGACAGAGACACAAAGTTAACAAATGCTGTTGCAAAAACGACTCCAATAGACTTGCTTGACACAGGGTTGCCACGAACCTTCAATCTGTAAAAAATGCAATATCTGCAAAGCACAATAAATGCGTTAAAATGAGGTCTGCCTATAAATGACATCATACAAGAAAGATTCTATTGACATTTTCTTTTTTCACTCAGTGTTTTGGTTTCAAGATTTATCCATGTTAGAGACTTCCCTGGTGGTCCAGTGGTTAAGACTTTGCACTCCCAATGCAGGGGGCCTGGATTCAATCCCTGGTTGAGGAAGTAACATCCCCCATACCGCAACTAAGCCCACGCACCACAAGCACTGAGCCCACGCGCTCTAGAGCCCGCACACCGCAACTAGAGAAGCCCGCACGCCACAACAAAGACTCAGCGCAGCCATAATTAATTAATTAATTAAAAGATCTATCCATGTTAATATGTGTAGATAGATATAGTGTATTTTAATGGCTGTACTGTATTTCATTGTATGACTATAATGTTTATTTTCCCCTATGATAGTAAATTTTAATTTTTTTCTATATTCAAAACAGTGCAACAATGAACATTCTCCTTTAAATGAATCTCCTGTTGCCATGGGCTGGAGTTACTGATAGCACTGTTCCTCAAATTGGGGACTGCAGACTGTTAGCAGTTCATGGCTAGAAACTGCAGAATTGTAGAATAAACATTTAGAAACTTTAAAAGTAATTCAACTGAGACTTTTACGTCTTTTAAATCTAATAATAAAAATTAGGGGCTTCCCTGGTGGTGCAGTGGTTGAGTCCACCTGCCAATGCAAGGGACACGGGTTCGAGCCCTGGTCCGGGAAGATCCCCCATGCCGCGGAGCAGCTAAGCTCATGCACCACAATTACTGAGCCTGCGCTCTAGAGCCCGTGAGCCGCAACTACTGAAGCCCACACTCCTACAGCCCGTGCTCCACAACAAGAGAAGCCACCGCAATGAGAAGCCCGCGAACTGCAATGAAGAGTAGCACCCGCTCATGGCAACTAGAGAAAGCCCACGCGCAGCAACAAAGACCCAACACAGCCAAAAATAAATAAATAAAATAAATAAATTTTAAAAAATTAGTCAGGCTTGTATTTTGTAGGTCTGTTGTTAAATTTCGTTTGTTTTATGAATTGCTTTTTCTTTTATTTTATAAATATATTGATCCTCAATAAGTTGGAAATTCAAAAGGAAAGTACTGGGTTTTCATGATAGTGTTTGAGAATCTCTGCACAGTTTCTACCCAGAAGAGGCATTTCTGGGCAATGAGTAAGTGCATCTTTAACTCTTTAGGGTGTTTACACTCCAACATGGTCAAACCATTTTCCAATTTTACATGCAGTGTATGAGTTTCCTTTTTCCCACAGTTGCATTATCAGGCTTTAAAATCTTTGCCAATATGATTGATACCTGCAAAATAATATTGCATCTTAATTAACACTTCTCTGATCAATGAGTTTGAAATCTGTATGTTTGTTAGGTTCCTATTTGTGTGACCTGAACAAGGTAGATTTTTTCAGTTTGCCATTGGGAGGAGGGAGTATTTCCTTAACAATCAAGCTCTAGGAGGTAAAGTATTATAACAGGTAGAACTGGTTTGGATGAGGAAAAGCCTAAGAATAATAGCTGGTTCGGACTTGATGAAAAACAGGAAATGCTACTTGTAGCAAATGAATGCTCAGGCAGGGACTTTCCTGTATACGCATCTTCCCTGGTATTTTGGGTTTGGGACACTCATTCAGTTGTCACCACTAATACACTTCAAAGGAGCAGTTTTCACTAAGAATTCTGTACCTAACATCCAGTTCTGATCATCCTGTGTTTTTCTGGTGCTAATGAGGCAGGAGATAGATGGGCCCCAGGCCGAGCGGCTGTAGTTCATCCCCTGTGGACAGATACTCCAAAATAGCTGGAGGTAAGAAAAGCTGAGTCCTGCTCAAACAAGAGACAAAAGACCACATATTCCTCATTCTCGAAGTCAAGGAGACCTTCCTGATTACACACGAGCAGAGAGACTCCTTGAAGGTCAAAAAGGGAGCGGGCGCCACCCCATAGTAAATGATGTCAACCTACCCATAGGCCTCTTCGCTAGAATCCATCTTGGCTAAGAGATGCACATGAACACATGGGAGGACCCTTAGATAAACCAAATACAGACTCAGAACCAGGCAAGATGATTGGCCAAAGGAAACCCAGAAGAAATGCCCCATATAAGTGATTCAAACTACCACGAGGGTGCTACTCTGTCTCTGAGCCCACCCGTGTATCTATCCACACGTACTCTTTTTCCTCCTAGTAAACACTTTACTTGTTTCACTACTTTCCGTTTCTTAGTGGAAATTCATTTCCTGCAAAGCCGTATGGAACCAGGACCTTGTCACTGGTCACTGCTGCAGCCTGACTTCAGTCTCTGGCTGAGAACGAAATCCTGCTTCAAGCCGCTGCAGGCTGAGGCCACCTGAGATCACTAATAAGACAGAGGACACAAATGGGACGCAGAGGGTCTGAGATGGAGACACAGTGGGGAATGAGGGGACCACCTGGCCAAGAAATAGGATGTTACCGGTCTTTCTCCCCACTAACTGGTACTTTATACTAGTTAGTCAATGTATCATCTGATACATCAGAAACCCACAGGATTTTTTAAGAACTGTGTTAGCTCAAGCAGAGACATGCCAAAATGAAAAGAGCTTCCGGGTCCTCAAACTTCTATGGGGAGAAATCAGGGTAAGCGTTTCTCAGCTGCAAACACAGGTCATTTTAATGAAAAAGGTAGTATGTCTCAGAGGCTTCCCAGGGGCTGGCCTGGAGAACGCTGGAGAACTCTTCCAAGAAGCCGAGCTAGCAGCACATGCCCAGTGGATTCTGGAATTGCTGTGGATCACTGACTGCTCTGTACCTTCTAGTCACTCGCCCCTTTTGAATGCAAGTGTCTACCTCTAGCTTACAGATGTAGGTTGAGTGTGTGTATGTGGCGGGGGGGGGGGGGGGGGGGGGGGGGGGAGGAAGGAGATAGAATAACTTCTCTTTCTGATTCACAATCTACACAATCTGTATCTGCAACCCAGGAACCACACCCAAGGAGTTGTGCCTGAGGGAAAATTTCTGAAAAGCCCCATCTGAATTTGAACATGATTTAGATGACAAGACGCCATCATGGGGTGAGGCTTTGGGAGTCCAGAGAGAGGTAGGTGTAAGTATATTTTGCTTGTGAGGGAGGTGACTCCTTGAAGACCGGAAAGTACACTGTGATAGCTGGGAGCTTCACCTCCTGGGATTCAGGCCCCTAGGTGGCCAGTCCCCTCCCACATTAAACTTGGTGATTTGCTTTCACTGTTAGAGTAGGGCAGAGGTAACATCACGGCAGCTCTGCACACAAGCCTCAACAAGGCCAGACAGCTCCCACTCTGTGCTTTGGGGATCCCTGAGCTGCTGTATAAGAATATCAGATGCTCCGCTGGGGAGATCATATGGAAAGGCCATGTGCGGAGGGAAAAGCCCTGGATTACGTGAAAACGAGGAGTGAAGCCTGGACTCCCAGCTGTCCCTCAAGGCGTCAGACAGTGAATGAAGCCGTTTTGGACATCATAGTCCCAGCTGCCATCCAGTTGCAGCTGCAGGAGGGACCCCCAGTGAGACCAGCAGAGCTGTCCAGCTGAGTCCATCAATCTATGGAGTCATCAGCAATGATAGAATTGTTGCTGATTTCAGCCACTACTTCTGGAGTGGTAACAAAACAACATCTTTATAATGTGAATCTACCTCATGAACACGCTCAATCTCTCCTTTATTAGATGTTCTTCCATTTCTCCCCACGACGTTTTGTAGTTTTCTGTGTCACGGTCTTGAACACTTTTTTAGTTTGGTTCTTAGACATATGCTTTTTGTATTCTGTTGATAAATAGTATTATGTGTAACATTTTATTTTCTAATTGCTTATTGTCAGGTTATAGAAATTTAATTATATGTGGAAATGAACTACATGATTTTGTTTATTGACCATCTATGCAGTGAGCTTGTTCAATTCTATTAATTCTAATAGTTTATCTGCAGACATCTTTGATTTTTCTACCTATGAAATTATATTATATATGAATAATGACAGATTTCTTTCTCTTTCTAATCCTAAAGATTTATTTCTCTTTCTAATCTAATTAGAATTTCTAATTCTAAATCCTAATCTAATCCTTTTTTCCTGTTGCTCTGGCTAGAACCTCTAATGTAATGTTGAACTGAAGAAACCATTCTTGTCTTGTTCCTGATTTTACAGAAAAAGCTTTCAATATTTACCTATTAAATATGATATTGTGGGGTTTTTTTTTAGATATTTTGGGGAAGGCAAGAGTTTTTATTATAAATGAATGTTGAGTTTTATCAAAAGCTTTATAAAAAGCTTTTTCTGCATCTACTGAGATAGTCATATAATTTTTTTTCTTTTATCTGTTACTGCGGTGAATTTAAACATTGATTTTTAAATTCAAAACCAATCTCACATATCTGAAATAAACCCAGCTTATCTTTTTAAATCTATCACTGGACTTGATTTGTTATTGTTTTTTAGTATTTTTGCATGTATGTTATAAGAGAGAGTGACCTGTAACTTCTTTCCTTGTATGTCATCATCTGGTTTAGGTATCAAGCTTATGTAGGTCTCATAAAAAGTACTTCTTTTGCTATTTTCTGGAAAAGTTTATGTAAGATTGATTTTATTATCTCTTTAAATATTTGGTAGAACTCACTAGTAAATCATCTAAGTTGGCAAAGATTTTCATTATAGGTTCAGTTCCTTTAACAGATGTAGATCTATTATTTTTCTTTTTTTTAAATTGAAGTACAGTTGATTTACAGTGTTGTGTTAGTTTCAGGTGTACAGCAAAGTGATTCAGTTATACTTATACAGATGTAGATTTAAATCCTATTTCTTACTGGGTTTTCTAGGAATTTGTCCATATCTAAATTTTCAAAATTATTGGCATAAAATTATTCACAGAGACATCTTATGATCTTTTCAATGACTTCATTCCTGAAATTGTTTATTTGCACCTTCTCTCCCTCTCTCTCTCTCTTCTTGATTAGACTGGCCAGGTGTTTGTCAACTTAATAGTCTTTTTTTTTTAAATGATAGAACTTTTAGATCAGACAAACTTCATTGGGTGTTTGTTTTGTTTTCTACTTCGTTCTTTATTATTTACCTTCTCTACTTTCTTTGAGTTTTCTGTTGTTTCTAACTTCTTGAAATGGAGACTTAGATCATTCATTTTCAGTTTTTATACTTTTCTAGTAGATGCAATTAAACCTATAAATCTCCCTTGAAGCATAGCTTTGGATGCAGCCCACAAGCTTTTTTTGTTTGTTTGTTTTTAATTTATTTAATTAATTTATTTATTATCTTTGGCTGCGTTGGGTCTTTGTTGCTGCACATGGGGTTTCTCTAGTTGCGGCGAGTGGGGGCTACCCTGCGGCGCACGGGCCTCTCATTGTGGTGGCCTCTCTTGTTGTGGAGCACGGGCTCTAGGTGCGTGGGCTTCATTAGTTGCAGCACATGGGCTCAGTAATTGTGGCTTACGGGCTCCAGAGCACAGGCTCAGTAGCTGTGGTGCACGGGCCCAGTTACTCCACAGCATGTGGGATCTTCCTGGACCAGGGCTCGAACCCATGTCCCCTGCATTGGCAGGCAGATTCCTAACCACTGCACCACCAGGGAAGCCCCAGCCTACAAGTTTTGACGTCTCATATTTTCAATACACTCAATTAAAAATATATTCAAATACCTACTGTGATTTTTGATTTGATCCACTGGGTTATTTAGTAATGTAGCATTAATTGTTAAAATTGTGGGATTTTCATATTGGTATATTTTCATATTGGTATGTTTATTAGCAGTTTAATTACACTGTGGTCTGAGAACATTCTCTGCACTATTTGTTTCTGATGTTTGTTAAGACTTCCTTGATGGCCAAGTATACGGTCAAATTTTTTATAATGTTCTATATGTACTTGGAAAATAATGTGTAGTCTGCAGTGGTTGGGTGCATTTTCCAATATGTATATGTCAATTATGTCAAACTTGTTAATCATGTTGCTTAAATCCTCACATTTTTACTATTTTTTGTCTGCTCCTTCTATTTATATCCTCTAGTGAAGGACAGTCTCTACAGTACTCTACAGTACAGTACTGTACAGACTTATCTAGTATACATAAGTGAAGATCCTAGATAAGTCTTATTTTTCCTCCCAAAGCTTAGCTATTCAAGACATGGTTAGAAATCAGGTGCGCATGATTCCATACAATTTATTGTCCTGACTGGCACATTTTATAGGCATCAGGGGATGGAGTATCTCTCCATCAACTGAAGACACTTAACTAGAGCAAGTAAAACAAAACCAGAAACGCAGCATAGCTTCATCAGAAAGCTTTTCAGTTCCCGGTTTGTGTTCTAACTTGTACTGAAGTACATAATGAAGAGAGTGTGACAGGATGGGGACACTGAGACAACACTGTCACTGAGAAAAGTCACGTGACAAGTGCTAACAGTACAAATCCTAATATTCCATTTGCGGCGCTGACACTAAGATTAAATTAAGACCGCACCTGCAGAAAACACGGCTGTGCTGGGATAGTCCTCCTACGGGATGTTTGTGTGTCTAAGCTGAATGTTTTCAACATCTCTTTCCAGTTGCTCAACAGAGGATTAATGAACATAACTCCATTTAATGTGATGAATGTCTCAAAAATATATCTTATTCTAGAATTCATAAAAGACTCTGACTTCCTATCGAAAGGCCTTCAAAAAACAAAGTAAAGAACATCAAATCATATCTAACTATAAAAATTGAATTTTTTTTTTATTATTATTTTTTTTTTTGCGGTACGCGGGCCTCTCACTGTTGTGGCCTCTCCCGTTGCGGAGCACAGGCTCTGGACGTGCAGGCTCAGTGGCCATGGCTCACGGGCCCAGCCGCTCCACGGCATGTGAGATCTTCCCAGACCGGGGCACGAACCCGTGTCCCCTGCATTGGCAGGCCGACTCTCAACCACTGCGCCACCAGGGAAGCCCTGAAATTTTAATTTAGATATTAGATTCAATAACGAACCTTGGTCAATGAATGTTTATTTTAAAAGAAAATTCATGCACCGCAGCCTTCCTACTAATGATAGGAGATGACATAGCTATTTAAAATATTGAATTAATGCAAATTAAGTTGTAAATGTGGATGCCCTTCACTTAGTACAAATATTTTACCCTTCCTCTATTCTCAGAAATATTTTGTGTTAGGCCATCATGGACAAATCTGTTCCCTTTATGGACTCACTTTTCAAATCATTGTAAAAGAAGGGAAATAAACTACTTAGCTTATATGATTATTATGAAAATAAGGTGAAATCAAGTAAACAATATTTTAAAAGTATAAAGAATCTGCAGTTATTAATCACTAATATTATAAGGAAAAGAAGACTCAATAAAATTCCAAAGAGTTCTTTTTCTTTTGAGACTATCATATAAATACATATACACCAGGATGTGTATATGCATTCTTGTTAACTTGAAACCGCCGTATAGATCTATACGTAAAAAAAGTGAATGGGAATTTTACAATTAAAGCTAGAGATTTTTCTATTAACATATCAAGAACTTCCTTTGTTTCTAAAACCATAACAGCAAAATTTATATTTATTATACCAGAACATAATTAGTGGTTATTCAAGTGAACACACACGGAATCATGTAAAAATAACAGGTGCAAGAACTCATAGAGTCATTAGTTGCAGAGGCTCCGAGGTTTTGGAGCAAGAGGCACAAAATAACTGAGAAGCAGGCATTCCAGGTATCCATGTGGCTCGTGTGGGCGCTTTGAATTATTTGACGTGGGAGATGACGGCTTGTCTAAAGACAAGGCCAAGCAGAACAGCTGGCTTGAGGATTAGCCACATGTGAGAGGCTGGGGATTGGAGAAGAGCAGAGGTAGGATCAGAGCACCGGGTAGGGCCAACTCTGGCACAGCTGGACTCTGAGTTCTGAAACCATGTGTCTGCCCTTGTTTCTCACTTGGGTTCCCGCCGCCAGTTGAACTGCAGACTGTCTTCCTGCCCTGGCTCTTCTTGTAACTGATTTCTTCTCATGGTTTAGGGTCAGCTCATTGTTGTTTCCTCATAGAAGCGGATGCCTCCCCAGCGCTCGCTGTCTATTTCTCTGCAGCCTTTATCACCATCTGCAACTATGTTACTTAATCACTTGTCTACTGTTCACTGTGTGCTGCTGCCTATCAAAAGATAAGCTTTATAAGAGGAGTAACTGTATCCCCAGCAGTTTCTGGGTCATTTTAGTAAACATGAATCAAATAACTGATGGATGGATGGATGGATGGATGGACAAAGTAAAACATTCATCTCCAAGGTCCCCTTCAGCTGTACGATTTTCCTACTACGTGTGTGTGTGTATATCACTGAATCACTTTGCTGTACACCTGAAACTAACACAACATTGACTATACTTCAATACAGAACGGAAATCTTGATCAAGATAAATAAAAGTAAATCATAAACACACTGTAGTGAGCAGAAGAATAGCAAAGACAAAGATCTTACCAGGGAAAAGTCAGATTACGCAAAATGTACAATGAAAAGATTCCTATAAGAATTCTCAACAGCAACACTGTACATCAGAAGACAGTATATTCCAATCTTCAAAGGGCTGAGATAATAGAGTCACCAACCTAAAACTCTGTGCCGGACTGAACTATTATTAATATAATAATAGAGAGTGTACCCCTAACAGACCTTCTTATTCCAGGAAGAAAAAAATTGAACTCAGAAGGAAGGACTGAGATACAAAAATGTATAGTAAGCAAAGAAGTCACTAACTATTTAGATCATTCTTTTAGATAGGCCTTGATGGCATAAAGCAGCCTAATAACTATATTGACTCGTGGTTATAAAAGAGGATGGAGTTATGACAAGACAGAGGAGAGTGTTGCCTGAGAATGTTCTAAAGTCTATTAGGAAGTAGAGGCATTTGTTAACCTCGGACTTTGAAAGTCATATATGTGTGATCAGACTGTAACCATCACCACCAAGAGAAATGAAATATATAGTTGTCAAATCAACAGGTGCTCTCAAAAGGCTTGTGGTTGAGTGCAGCTAACAAGGTATTTCACGGCACTAGAGCTGATAGTCTACCTTTTTTGTGAAAGCCCCCCCCCCCCCAACAGACCCAGGAGTTCTTTCCTCTCTGTTCTTTGGTGTCATGTCCTTTCCCTTTAGCACAAATTGTCATGACCTGTGCCATGGGGCCATGTCCTGTGTCTTCCTCACTATTGCATCCCAGGGCTTGGTACCCACAGGCCCTCATGTTCGTAGAATGAATGGATGCAGCTTGCTCAAGGCCACACAGTGCCAAGTGGCAGACGAAGATGAGGACCCAGATCCTTGCAGGCTCAGGCTTGTTTCGAAAAAATGGTCACATCTGAAAAACGCTGTGCCCCATGAAAACAGTAGCTGTTGGATTAAAGCAAGAAGAAATCCCTCTAAGATCAAAAATCAACTTTGATCAGAGAAATTCACGTGGGTAACTATCGTCAATCTTCTGTTGGTAACTTTGCAGGTGATGCTGGCAATAGAGCAGAGTCCTAGAATAGGCTGTCAGAGCAACCAAGTCGTCCAGGAAGAACTTGACCGTATTCATCCCAGGGCAGCCTCCACAGGGGCACGATCCCAGGGGATGGAGAGGGTCGCTGCCCACCAGCTTGTCACCACTAGGGATGAAGACCCCTCGTTAAATGCAGTGCGCCTCCTGGCCTGCCGGTGATCAGCTGAAGAGGGGGCAGGTGGGAGGGCTGCAAATTTGCTCCTGGAAGGTTCTGCACTGAATGAGCCAGGAAGGAAAGGAATTGAGCGAAGGGGAGAAGAGGGGGTGAGAAACTAGAAGATGATGGAATACGCCAAGTACTTGTTCCACGATTCTGCCTGGGGCCACCTCTTGCAGATCTTCAGCCTCAACACCCCCATTTTAAACTGAGAAACGCCACACAACAAGATTAAAGGCTGGGCAAGAAGTGGGGGATCTTCCGAGATTCTCTGAAGGGCAGCAGACAACTGAGTTAGAAAGAATCACTCAGACTCACGGCGCTGCTGTCCGCGTGGTATTTTCTCCTGCCCTTTCCTGTCAGTCAAGCACCAAGGAAAGCAGATAGAGAAGGAAACTGACCCCAAAGTCAGCTCCCTTCAAGAGGAGGAGGGCAGTCAGGGGAAGGAAGGAGTGGGGAAGCTCCGGACAGGAGGGGAGGGAGATGCTGAGGATGAGAGTTTTTGTTTGGGTTCACGGCTAAACTGAGCTACCATCGAGGTGGGAGTCATGCTACATCCAGGTACCTAGGCCTTGGGGTACAAGATTCAAGTTCTTAAATAGAGCTCATGCCTCCACTTAAACTAGAGTTTCTCTCCTTAACCTGCCTCCCACATAGAGGACCACCAGCAAGGAAACACACTCTGCTAGAAAGACTAAAGGAGGTTAGTGTGTGTGTGTGTGTGTGTGTGTGTGTGTGTGTGTGTGTGTGTGTGTTATCAAGAACGGTCTGAGGACTTGAGGCAGCAGGAATATGTAGCATTTCTGTCACACTGGAGTGACTAAAGTTAATGTTCTACTCCATCCTTCAACTCTGAGGTACAAGGTGAAGTCCTGCTTTTGCATTAATTAATCCTTGACATTTTTCACAGGATTGTGGAGCTTTACCAGAAAGGGACTTCATAACTGTCATAACATTTTAATCTCCCTGGGCCTGGGACCCAGTGGAGCCCTACTGGGTTCCAAGGAGACTTTTTTCTACAATTAGCATTTCAGTCAAAGCCTTAATTCTGCAAAAAGAAAGCAGAACGTGAACAAAGACTTTCCAAGACACCAGTTCTGACTCTAGCTCCCTGGGGTGCTGAAGTCGGTTGTGATCTAGCCCTGAAATCAGAGCTTTGTCTCTTAAGCCTTGCTGTCTCTACTTGTTCAAAATGCATGGACTAATACTTTCATCTGTGAATACTTGCATTTTTCCAGGGGTCTTACTGTACACATTTTCTGGGGGGAAGTCTGTTTCCTCCCACATAGGTTTGAAGTGAGAAGAATCCAGTTCATCGTTACACATTTCCTTAGACTGCTTCAGGGTATGGGGCCACCAGCATTTGCCTGTGAGCTACTGCTATAAAGAAGCCCCTTGCAAACGTTACCTGTCAGACTGCTGCCACGTCTTCATCGATAGCAGACACTTGGCGTTAGCGAATCAGACAACCACTGGGTTAATGAGAACTCAGACTCGCAGCCTCCCCTCCGCTCATAGAATAAACACTGTTTTCCTTTGGCCTAATTACTAGATGTTCTTAAACATCATCATTTTGTAAAAGAAACCAGGACTACAAATTACTTCGTGAACCGCACTGTGGGAACTCAAAAATGTGCCTGCAGTTTGGAGAGAGTGTTTGTAACAGTCCGAAGGACACAGCGCTGGTCACAGGCAGCAGGCACTCTCTGCAGATACCGTGTTATTTCCTGCACTGTCCCTCACTGTCTACACAGCCCCTACCTAAAAAAGGTCAGATGGGAATCAGAGTGTCTTTTCCCTTTATCAACAGATTTTGTGTGGTCGGGTCCATAAAGCTGCTGGCCTCGGGGATAATCTAGATTTCATCCCCAAAGCCCCACAACCGATTTCTGTTGTCATGATTAAATGAAAAAATTCAACAAACAAAAAGTCATCACACCACCACCACCATGAACAACAACAAAACTCAGAGACTTACTTTTGTAACTTTCTTAGATAAACAACAAGGTCCTACTGTATAGCACAGGAAACTATATTCAATATCTTGTAATAAACTGTAATGGAAATGGAAAAAAGAATATAGATATATACATATGTGTGTATAACCGAATTGCTTTGCTGTACCCCTGAAACTAACACAATATTGCAAATGAACTATACTGCAATTTAAAAAAACAAAAGTAATTTTCTTTAACTCAGTGAAGCCTGATGAAATATCTCAGGGTTCATAGTGGGTCAGTTATGTTGAATTACTATGATAGAATTTTATTTGAATATTTAGCCTAAAGGAGCCTTGCCTAGTCAGATCTGCACAGGTGCCCCTATACCAATGGGGAAATATCTGGAATTGGGAAGAAAGAAGCGGCCTATGGGTTGCTGCTGGGACCCGCAACATGTAGAGTGGTGAGGACTGTTCTTAAACACAAAATCTCCTGCTGAGTATGTCTACAGACCCTGACCATAGGATCCCTCACCTCTTCTGGAAAACAGCAAAAGAACGCTGAGAGAACAGCCAGATATGTCATACACAGGTTGTTACACAGGCTGGCATTCCAATACAACCGTGGAGAGCTTATTATTATTATTATTCTACTACTACTACTATTATTATTATTATCACTACCACTACAGAGTAATAATTCCTGAAGGTATTCTTTGGAGGGGTCATGCGGCGCGTCCACCACTAGAGGGCGCCGCAGACCCTTCCGTGTTAAGCGCTGTCCCCGAGCAGAAGTGGGAACCAAGGGCTAAGGGCGGGGCGGACCTTACTTTCACTCAGGACTCTCTCCATCCCTTAACTCGCATCCCACTGGGGGAGTCACCTCTGAAGGCGAGGGGCGGCGGGGTGGCCAGGCAATCACTACTTGAATTGCTTTGAAATTCAATATTTCTTTGGAAGAAAAGATTCTTGCCTTTGATAAATTTTATTCATTAAAATATTTCAGCCCTTTGCATGAGCCGAGGCTGTGCTGGCCTCGGACCCCAGCGCCTCTTGGACACTTCCCGCTGCAGGTGTATTATGGCGAGGCCGACAAGTGAGTTCATCAGCAGACTGCACCGTCCTAAAGGCAACGTGAGGGAGCTCGGGGGAAGGGGGTGTAAGTCAGATGAGGGGTGAGCCAGCAGGCAGTGTGTCCCCAAGGCCTCAGTGTGCTGAGGCTCAGAGACCAGATCAGAAATCACCGGGTGAAGGAGAAAAACCAGGCAGGAACAGAGATGGCTTTTTGACAAAGTGCTTTCCGTATAACAGAATACATGACAGAAAACCAAAATCCAAATGCAAAATAAGAGAAAAAGCCAATAGCTAGTAGCCCGCGACAAATCCACCAAAACCAAAAAAACCCTGTTCTTTTAACCAGAAACTTTTCTAGTTTTCAGGTTTGGGGTTAAAAACAATCCAGGAAGAAAACAACAGCGTAACCACACTGACCTGAGATAAGGCATTGGAATATCATCTTTAGAGTGTGTGCCGTCCCCAGGGGGTGACAGGGCTGCTGGCTGGTAGTGGGGACGTTTCCTCAGAGGGGTCATGTGAGAATATGTCCCCACTTCTCCAAAATGTCCACCTAATCCCCCCGAAGTGCAGGAGTGCTAAGTGCTCAGGTTCTCAATCCTGGCCACTGACAGCTTCAGATCACTCGGGGAACTTCTGAAAAACACAAATGTCCTACCTGCTGCCCCTCCCCCGGTCCAATTTAATTTCTGAAGATTCTCTAGATTATTCTAACGTGAAGTCAGGGTGGAGACCTCTTGAGTTATACGCAGATGACATTTCGTAGGGAAAACACAAAATTCCAGTTCAGGATACCCACCACCTCCTTTTCTTCTCTAGAGCACCAGGAATGGATTAAAACCTCTATCTAACTTTTACTTGCACCTTCAACACCTGAAATGGTATGTAGGTAAAATCTGTTTTCACAAAGAAAGTAGTATTAAAATTAAAATGAATACATAAACGGTAGGAAGGGTGCCAAAATATTTATTTTTATTGTTCTTATGAGTCACCTTTTAATTTCTAGAGTCCCCCTCAGATGAGCATCTGACAACTCCTCCCTTCGGTCCTTCTTTTGCGCTTTCTTCAGGATGCTCTGAGGACCTCCCTGCCCTTTCCTGGGGGTCCCAGCCTCATCTCTGAACAGTAGACTGAGATGCCCCCATCTCTGAAGCTCCCTGTTGGCTGCATCTGGGACTTTGGGTGGCAGCCTCTACTGAGCTTGTACGTGTGCTGACCGTAAGCAACTTAGAATTTTTCCTCTCAGAGCATCTTCAAGACTGACAAGCCTTCCTTTTGCCACCATTCATCTCCTCTCATTATTGTGCTAACACATTCCTTAATTTTTTCCTGTTACGTTGTCATTGAAATCATTTTTCCCTTTGATTATTCATTTTACTTAGCAGCTTGACTGGGCTGTGAGATGCCCAGATAATCGGGTTAAACGTTATTTCCAGGTGTCTGTGAGGGTGTTTCCGGGAGAGAGAAGCATTTCAGTTGGTGGGCTGAGTAAAGCAGACAGAGTAGAAGGCAGAGGAAGGTTGAATTCTACCTCTGTGCCTGACTGCTTGAGCTGAGATCTGGGTCTTCTCCTACGCTTGGATTGGTACTTACACCATCGGCCCTCCTGGCTCTCAGACCTTCAGATGCTGACTGGAATTACGCCACCAGCTTTCCTGGGCTTCCAGAAGGCAGATCCGGGGACTCCTCAGCTTCCATAGCTGCATGAGCCAACTCCGTATAATAAATCTCTCTCTATCTCTAATATATATAGTATAATTCATCTATATTTATATTTATACTTAAAATCTCTTATTTCTTCTCTGGCTGACTCATGCACTCCCCATCAGGAGAGAGTGTGAGAAAGATACAGGCAGTGGTGAAGAGGGGGACCCCGGCCCTGCCACAGCTCCCTGACAGCTTGCAATCAGCCACCACTGCGCTGAATTGGAGGCTCCATCAAGGGGCTGGATCCCATCGTGGTTACTGCAAAGCGGCATGTTCTTTGCAGCTGGAGGTCCTACATTTTTTAAGCACTTTAATTCAAACTAGGGTCCAAGACGGCTGCTGCCCAGTAAAGTTCATCTTCGTCTGGCAAGAAACAAGAATTCGAGCAAGAGCTCTCAGGACTGGAAGGGAAAGGTTGAGAAACGAAGAGGGCTGAAGGATTCATCCCTGGCAGCCCCGTGCAGCTGGAAGGCAGAGCAGCCGCTGCGCCTACACCTTTGTGCCACTAGAGGGCGGGGTTATTTCGGCTGCAGCAGCTGTGTTGGCCCAGGGTTTGCACCAACACTTGATAAATGTATATAATCCTAAAAATAAACGCCTCACAATCTGTGATATCTTACATTAAAAGCAACATGGCTCATGGAGGAAAAAAAGAGAGAGGCAGGCAACTCAATCAATGAGACTCTGGGAACAAACAAAATACTGATTCTCATAAAAATATAAACGGTTGGAGCCACATGTTACATGCCAAAAAAATAAGAAATACAATGGTCAATAGAGAGCCTTAGAAGAAAAGGTGAAAGTGGCCTGACTGAGGAGGATGAGGAAGGGGTGTAGAACAAGGACCCCGAATATTCGCAGGCTGCTGGTGGAGATGCAGCCACAGCCGAGGCTGTGTCTGGAATACGGTGGGGCCGGAAGTGACGCTCTGGTCCTTTGTGCTTTGTTTTGCACGAAGATGGAGGAGACTCGTGCAGTTAGCACTTCTAAGACAGAACAAATGACCAAACTGGGTAAGAATTCGGGGTGAATGCATTTCCCCTCATTATGGAATTTCTCCACCACAGTGTCAGGGGAAGCTGACAAAGCATTCACATCCTGGGGGCGGAAATCTTGTGTGAGCCAAAGAGACTTCCACATTTCCAATTTACTGACATTTCTCAATTTACAGCCATGGTCAGCAATGACTCGTGTGTAGGAAGCAGGCACAACAGATTGGCTTTGCCTGGGCTCCCAGGACAGCTCTCTCTTCCCATGCTAGTTTCTGGTTTGTTTTTATTTTTAAGATTTTTTTTTTTTTTGCTGTACACGGGCCTCTCACCGTTGTGGCCTCTCCCGTTGCAGAGCACAGGCTCCAGACGCGCAGGCTCAGCGGCCATGGCTCACGGGCCTAGCCGCTCCGCGGCATGTGGGATCTTCCCGGAAGGGGGCACGAACCCGTGTCCCCTGCATCGGCAGGTGGACTCTCAACCACTGTGCCACCAGGGAAGCCCTATTTTTAAGATTTTTGCCTTTAGGGATTGCTTTAATAGCTTGGAAGTTCAGCAACACCTGGAAAGGTATGTTTTGCTGGAATTTATCCCCCTTGTGAATGGTTTCAGTAGGGTGGCATTTCCAAATGCCTGGCCCTCTCATCCTCACTCTTCCAGCTTGTCCAGCCCTCTCTTCACCCGCCTGTGCCCTGAGAGACGCTGGGTTAGTTCACTGAGAAGTTCGGTCACAACAGTGGCCTTAAAATAACCACAGAGCCAAAGCCAAGATGATACAGAGTACCGAAAAACAAGGAGATAAAAAAGGGCAAGAAATCCCTAGCATAAAGGGCCAATGCTCCTTCCCCAAAAAAGGTAAGAATGAAACCCTTGAAGGGTTTCAAAGATAATCTCATATATTACACATATATTATATATATTTTACAGTGTCATGTTACCCACAAAATCATGGAGTATCACACTAGATGCCTTATCCTGGATTTCTCACTGTATCAAGCAGAAGCTAAGATCAGAATCAAATGAGACATCACTTACATAGATCAGTTGATGTAATAGCAGAAAGTGCTAGAAGGCTTCCGTAGAGCCCCAAAACTCTGACACCACTGCTGGAATCAAGATGAAGCCTATCCCACATGTAAACTGGTGCAGCCACTATGGAGATTCCTTAAAAAACTAAAAATAGAGTTACTATATGATCCAGCAATCCCACTCCTGGGCATATATCTGGAGAAAACTCAAATTCGAAATGATACATGTGAGGCAACCTTCAAGATGGTGGAGGAGTAAGACGTGGAGATCACCTTCCTCCCCACAAATACATCAAAACTACATCTACACGTGGAACAACTCCTACAGAACACCTACTGAACGCTGGCAGAAGACCTCAGACCTCCCCAAAGGCAAGAAACTCCCCACGCACCTGGGTAGGGCAAAAGAAAAAAAGAAAAAACAGAGACAAAAGAATAGGGACGGGACCTGCACCAGTGGGAGGGAGCTGTGAAGGAGGAAAGGTTTCCACACACTAGCAAGCCCCTTCACTGGTGGAAAGAGTGGTGGGCAGGGAGGGAAGCTTCGGAGCCACGGAGGAGAGTGCAGCAATAGGGGTGCATAGGGCAAAGTGGAGAGATTCCTGCACAGATTGGTGCCGACCAGCATTCACCAGCCCTAGAGGCTTGTCTGCTCACCCGCTGGGGCAGGTGGGGGCTGGGAGCTGAGGCTCGGGCTTCAGAGGCCAGATCCCAGGGAGAGGACTGGGGTTGGTTGCATGAACACAGCCTGAAGGGGGCTAGTGCGCCACAGCTAGCCGGGAGGGAGTCCGGGAAAAAGTCTGGACCTGCCGGAGAGGGAAGACACCATTGTTATGGAGTGTGCAAAGAGAGGAAATTCCTGCTCTCTGTGCCCACAGATGGCAGAGCGCTGCCTAAAGTGAGCTCCAGAGATGGGTGCAAGCCGTGGCTATCATCTCAGATCCCAGAGGCAGGCATGGACTGCTACCGCTGTCGCGGCTGCCACCAAGGATCCTGTGTGCAAGTGCAGGTCACTACCCACACCCTCCTGGGAGCCTGTGCAGCCCGCCACTGCCAGGGTCCTGTTATCCAGGGACAACTTCCCCAGGAGAACACACGGCATGCCTCAGGCTGTTGCAACTTCACACCAGCCTCTGCCGCTGCAGACACTCCCGGCATCCCAGTTATGACTACTGTACCTCCCCCTCTCCCCAGCCTGAGTGAGCAAGAGGGCCCTAATCAGCCACTGCTTTAACACCCTCCTGTCCAGGCAGGGAACAGATGCCTGAGAGATGCCTGCATCTACATGCAGAGGCAGGGCCAAAATCAAAGCTGAACCCCAGGAGTTGTGCGAACAAAGAAGAGAAAGGGAAATCTCTCCTCAGCCTCAGAAGTAGTGGATTAAATCCCTGCAACCAGCGCAGTAAACCCTGCATCTGTGGAATACCTGAATAGACAACGAATATTCTCACAATTGAGGTGGTGGACTTTGGGAGCAACTGTGGACTTGGGGTTTGCTTTCTGTGTCTGATGTGTTTTGGGTTTTATGTTTATCTTATTTTAGTTTTTAGTGTTTGTTTTCATTTGTGGGTTTGTTTATTGGTTTTGTTGCTCCCCTCCTTTTTTTTTTTCTCTTTTTGTGAATGTGTGTGGGTATGTTTCTTTTTGTGTAATTTTGTCTGTTTAGTTTTGCTTTTACCATTTCTCTTGGGGCTCTGTCTGTTCGTTGTTTGTTTGTTTGTTTGTTTGTTTGTTTTCTTCCTTTTCTTCTGTGCCATATGGCTGGCAGAGCCTTGGTGCTCCAGCAGGGTATCGGGCCTGAGCCTCTGAGGTGGGAGAGCCAAGTCCAGGACTTTGGACCACCAGAGACCTCCCAGCCCCATGTAATATTAATCAGCAAGAGCTGTCCCAGAGATCTCCATCTCAATACTAATACGCAGCTCCACCCAACGGCCAGCAAGCTCCAGTGCTGGATGCCCCATGTCAAACAACTAGCAAGACAGGAACACAACCCCACCCATTAGCAGACAGGCTGCCTAAACTCATACTAAGTTCACAGACACGCCAAAACACACCACTGGACGTGGCTCTGCCCACCAGAGGGAGAAGATCCAGCCCCACCCACAAGACCACAGGCACCAGTGCTGCCCACCAGGAAGCCTACACAAGGCACTGAACCAACCTCACCCACTGGGGGCAGACACCACAAGTAAGAGGAACTATGTACCTGCAGCCTGCAAAAAGGAGACCCCATACACAGTAAGTTAAACAAAATGGGAAGACAGAGAAATATGCACCAGATAAAGGAGCAAAGTAAAAACCCACTAGACCAAACAAATGAAGAGGAAATAGGCAGTCTACCTGAAAAAGAATTCAGAGTATTGATAGTAAGGATGATCCAAAATCTCGGAAATAGAATGGAGAAAATACAAGAAATGTCTAACAAAGACCTAGGTGAATTAAAGAGCAAACAAACAATAATGAACAACACAATAAATGAAATTAAAAATACTCAAGATGGAAGCAATAGCAGAATAAGTGAGGCAGAAGAATGGTTAAGTGACCTGGAAGATAGAATAGTGGAAATAACTGCTGCAGAGCAGAAAAAAGAAAAAAGAATGAAAAGAATTGAGGACAGTCTCGAAGACCTCTGGGACATTAAATGCACCAACATTCGAATTATAGGTGGCCTAGAAGCAGCAGAATAAAAGAAAGGGTCTGAGAAAATATTTGAAGAGATTATAGTTGAAAACTTCCCTAACATGAAAAAGGAAATAGTCACCCAAGTCCAAGAAGCACAGAGAGTCCCATACAGGATAAATCCAAGGAGAAACATGCTAAGACACATATTAATCAAACTATTAAAAATTAAATACAAAGAAAAATATTAAAAGCAGCAAGGGAAAACAACAAATAACATACAAGAGAATCACCATAAGGTTAACAGCTGATCTTTCAGCAGAAACTCTACAAGCCAAAAGGCAGTGGCAGGACATATTTAAAGTGATGAAAGGGAAAAACCTACAACCAAGATTACTCTACCCAGCAAGGATCTCATTCAGATTCAATGGAGAAATTAAAATCTTTACAGACAAGCAAAATTAAGAGAATTCAGCACCACCAAACCAGCTTTACAACAAATGCTAAAGGAATTTCTCTAGGCAGGAAACACAAGAGAAGGAAAAGACTTACAAAAACAAATGCAAAACAATTAAGAAAATGGTAATGTGAATATATGTATCGATAATTACCTTAAATGTAAATGGATTAAATGTTCCAACCAAAAGACACAGACTGCTGAATGGATACAAAACCAAGACCCATATATATGCTGTCTACAAGAGACCCACTTCAGACCTAGGGACACATACAGACTGAAAATGAGGGAATGGAAAAAGATATTCCATGCAAATGGAAATCAAAAGAAAGCTGGAGTAGAAATACTCATATCAGACAAAATAGACTTTAAAATAAAGTCTATTACAAGAGACAAAGAAGGACACTACATAATGATCAAGGGATCAATCCAAGAAGAAGATATAACAATTGTAAATATTTATGCACCCCACATAGGAGCACCTCAATACATAAGGAAAATGCTAACAGCCAAAAAGGGGAAATCGACAGTAACACAATAATAGTAGGGAACTTTAACATCCCACTTACACCAATGGACAGATCAGCCAAGGAAAACAAGGAAAAACCAGCTTTAAATGACACATTAGACCAGATGGACTTACTTGATATTTATAGGACGTTCCATCCAAAAAATAACAGAATACACTTCCTTCTCAAGTGCACATGGAACATTCTCCAGGATAGATCATATCTTGGGTCACACATCAAGCCTTGGTAAATTTAAGAAAATTGAAATCATATCAAGTATCTTTTCTCATCACAACACTATGAGACTAGATATCAATTACAGGGAAAAAAAACTATAAAAAATACAAACACATGGAGGCTAAACAGTACACTACTTAATAACCAAGAGATCACTGAAGAAATCAAAGAGAAAATCAAAGAATACCTAGAAAAAAATGACAATGAAAACATGATGACCTAAAACCTATGGGATGCAGCAAAAGCAGTTATAACAGGGAAGTTTAAACCAATACAATCCTACCTCAAGAAACTAGAAAAATCGCAAATAAGCAACTTAACATTACACCTAAAGCAATTAGAGAAAGAAGAACAAAAAAATCCTAAAGTTGGGACATCCCTGGTGGCACAGTGGTTTAGAATCTACCTGCCAATGCAGGGGACACGGGTTCAAGTCCTGGTCAGGAAGATCCCACATGCCGTGAAGCAACTAAGCCCATGCACCACAACTACTGAAGGCCGCGTGCCTAGAGCCCATGCAATGCAACAAGAGAAGCCACCGCAATGAGAAGCCCACGCACCACAATGAAGAGTAGCCCCCACTTGCCGCAACTAGAAAAAGCCTGCATGCAGCAATGAAGACCCAACATGGCCAAAAATAAATAAATAAATAATTTATATTTTTTTAAAAAAACAAAGTTAACAGAAGGAAAGAAATCAGAAAGATTGGTAAGAATTAAATCAAAAAGAAATGAAGGAAACAAGAGCAAAGATCAATAAAGCTAAAAGCTGGTTCTTTGAGAAAATAAACAAAATTGATAAACCACTAGCCAGACTCATCAGGAAAAAAAAGAAGACTCAAATCAAGAGAATTATAAATGAAAAAGGAAAAGTAACAACTGACACTGCAGAAATACAAAGGATCATGAGAGATTACTACAAGCAACTATATGCCAATAAAGTGGACAACCTGGAAGAAATGGACAAATTCTTAGAAAAGTACAACATTCCAAGACTGAGCCAGGAAAAAATAGAAAATATGAACCGAGCAATCACAAGCACTGAAATTGAAACTGTGATTAAAAATCTTCCATCAAACAAAGTCCAGGACCAGATGGCTTCAGAGGTGAATTCTATCAAACATTTAGAGAAGAGCTAATACCCATCCTTCTCAAACTCTTCCAAAAACTTGCAGAGGAAGGAACACTCCCAAACTAATTCTATGAGGCCACCATCACCCTGATACCAAAACCAGAAAAAGATACTACAAAAAAAGAAAATTACAGACTGATATCACTGATGAATATAGATGCAAAAATCCTCAACTAAATACTGGCAAACAGGATCCAACAACACATTAAAAGGATCATACACCATGATCAAGTGGGGTTTATCCCAGGAAGGCAAGGATTTTTCAGTATACTCAAAACAATCAATGTAATACACCATATTAACAAATTGCAGGACATAAACCATATGATCATCTCAATAGATGCAGAAAAAGCTTTTGACAAAATTCAACACCAATTTATGATAAAAACTCTCCAGAAAAGGGCATAGAGGGAATCTACCTCAACATAATAAAGCCCATATGTGACAAAACCACAGTCAACATCATTCTCAATGGTGAAAACCTGAAACCATTTCCTCTAAGATCAGGAACAACATAAGGGTGCCCACTCTCACCACTATTATTCAACATAGTTTTGTAAGTTTTAGCCACGGCAATCAGAGAAGAAAAAGAAATAAAAGGAATACAAATCAGAAAAGAAGTAAAACTGTCACTGTTTGCAGATGACATGATAATATACATAGAGAATCCTAAAGATGCTACCAGAAAACTACTAGAGCTAATCAATGAATTTGGTAAAGTAGCAGGATACAAAATTAATGCACAGAAATCTCTTGCATTCCTATACACTAACAATGAAAAATCAGAAAGAGAAATTAAGGAAACAATCCCATTTACCATTTCAACAAAAAGAATAAAATACCTAGGAATAAGCCTACCTAAGGATGCAAAAGACCTGTACTCAGAATACTATAAAACTCTGATGAAAGAAATCAAAGATGACACAAACAGATGGAGAGATATACCATGTTCTTGGATGGGAAGAATCAATATTGTGAAAATGACCATACAACCCAAAGCGATCTACAGATTCAATGCAATCCCTATCAAATTACCAATGGCATTTTTCACAAAATTAGAACAAAAGATTTTACAACTTTTAAGGAAAGACCCTGAATAGTCAAAGCAATCTTGAGAAAGTAAAATGGAGCTGGAGGAATCAGGATCCCCAGCTTCTAACTATACTAGAAAAGCTACAGTAACCAAGAGAGTAAGGTACTGGCTCAAAAACAGAAAGATAGGTCAATGGAACAGGATAGGAAGCCCAGAGATAAACCCATGCACATATGGTCACTATCTTTGACAAAGGAGGCAAGAATATACAATGGAAAAAAGACAGTCTCTTCAATCAGTGGTGCTGGGAAAACTAGACAGCTACATGTAAAAGAATGAAATTAGAACACTTCCTAATACCATACACAAAAAAACTCCAAATGGATTAAAGACCTAAATGTAAGGCCAGACACTATAAAACTCTTAGAGGAAAACATAGGCAGAACACTCTATGACATAAATCACAGCAAGATCCTTTTTGACCCACCTCCCAGAGAAATGGAAATAAAAACAAAAATAAACAAATGGGACCTAATGAAACTTAAAAACTTTTACACAACAAAGGATAACATAAACAAGACAAAAAGACAACCCTCAGAATGGGAGAAAATATTTGCAAATGAAACAACTGACAAAAGATTAATCTCCAAAATATACAAGCAGCTCATGCAGCTCAATATCAAAAAACAAACAACCCAATCCAAAAATGGGCAGAAGACCTAAATAGACATTTCTCCAAAGAAGACATACAGATGGCCAAAAAATGCATGAAAAAATGCTCAACATCAGTAATCATTAGAGAAATGCAAATCAAAACCACAATGAGGTATCACCTCACACCAGTCAGAATGGCCATCATCAAAAAATGTAAAAACAATAAATGCTGGAGAGGGTGGAGAAAGGGAACTCTCCTGCACTGTTGTTGGGAATGTAAATTGATACAGCCACTATGGAGAACAGTATGGTGGTTCCTTAAAAAACCAAAAATAGGACTACCATACGACCCAGCAATCCCACTACTGGGCATATACCCTGAGAAAACCATAATTCAAAAAGAGACATGTACCACAATGTTCATTGCAGCACTATTTACAATAGCCAGGACATGGAAGTAACCTAAATGTCCAACGACAGATGAATGGATAAAGAAGACATAGGTCATATATACAATGGGATATTACTCAGCCATAGAATGAAATGAAACTGAGTTATTTATAGTGAGGTGGATGGACCTAGAGTCTGTCATACAGAGTGAAGTAAGTCAGAAAGAGAAAAACAAATACCATATGCTAACACATATGTATGGAATCTAAAAGAAAAAATGGTTCTGATGAACCTAGTGGCAGGACAGGAATAAAGATGCAGATGTAGGGGACTTCCCTGGTGGTGCGGTGGTTAAGTATCCGCCTGCCAATGCAGGGGACATGGGCTCGAGCCCTGGTCTGGGAAGATCCCAGGTGCCGAGGAGCAACTAATCCCGTGCACCACAACTACTGAGCCTGCACTCTACAGCCCACGAGCCACAAATACTGAAGCCTACAAGCCTAGAGCCCGTTTTCCACAACAAGGCAAGCCACCGCAATGAGAAGCCCGCGCACCGCAACGTAGATTAGCCCCCACTCGCCACAACTAGAGAATGCCTGCACGCAGCAAAAAAGACCAAACGCAGCCAAAAATAAAAATAAATTAATTTTTAAAAAATCCTAAAGAGAAATATTAAAAAAAAAAAAAGACGCAGATGTAGAGAATGGACTTGAGGACACAGCAGGGGTGGGAAGCGTAGGCTGGGACGAAGTGAGAGAGTGGCACAGACATATATACACTACCAAATGTAAAATAGATAGCTAGTGGGAAGCAGCTGCATAGCACAGGGAGATCAGCTCGGTGCTTTGTGACCACCTAGTGGGGTGGGATAGGGAGGGTGGGAGGGAGGCTCAATAAGGAGGGGATATGGGGATATATGTATACATATAGCTGATTCACTTTGTTATACAGCAGAAACTAACACAATTATTGTAAAGCAATTATACTCCAATAAAGATGTAAAGAAAAATTATAAAAATACAAATGAAATTAAATCTCAAAGAAAAAAAGATACATGCATCCCAGTGTTCGTAGCAGCACTGTTTACAATAGCCAAGACATGGAAGCAACCTAAGTGTCCATCAACAGATGAATGGATAAAGAAGATGAGGTACATATATACAATGGAATACTACTCAGCCACAGAAAGGAATGAAATTCTGTCATTTGCAGCAACATGGATGGACCTAGAGATGATCATACTAAGTGAAGTGAGCCAGGCAGAGAAAGACAAATATAATATGGTATCACTTGAATGTGGAATCTAAAATATTATACAAGTTGAACTTATTTACAAAAACAAAAACACTCACAGACATAGAAAACAAACTTATGGTTACCAAAGGGGAAAGGAGATGGGAGGGATAAATTAGGAGTTTGGGATTAGCAGATATACACTGTTATAAATAAAATAGATAAACAACAAGGACCTACTGTATAGCACAGGGAACTATATTCAATATCTTGTAATAACCTATAATGCAAAAGAAAAAAAAGAGGAAGCCCACCCCACAAAATCCACATCAACACGTCACCCTCATTTCTCCATCCTCAAGGAGATAATCACCTTTGCTGCCTCCAATGACTGGCTGGCCAACACATATGTGACATTTTCTGATAAAATAAATGCTTGTGGATGAATTGCTGTGGCTTTAACAACAGTTTGCTTCCTAAAAACTGTTAACTGTTTCCCTGTTCCACCTTTCAGGTTTACAGGGTAGAGGGAAAACCACACAATGGCAGTCACATTTTATCATGATCAGTATAATACTGACCCTATTCCAAGAAGATGCAATTCTGATTTCAAAAGATATTGCAGTTCAAACAATTAGATCTCGTGGGGCTCTCAGGATAATAAATGAAAGCCTATGCAGGAGAAATTTATTCTGAGATAAAATCCCCCCTAAAAGATCTCTTTATCTTAAGATTAGTAAAATGTAAAAGCAACCACTGTTTCCAATGAAGATTTCACCTAAAATAAGCAAATGAGAATTATGTGTCACTTATGTGGTATGTTAAGACTACAAACAACATTATAAAATTTTTTAAAAACAATGAATCACAAAGTAATGTCCTTCACATGAGCTGGACAGTGTCTGGGGAACACAGGGATAGTCTGTGAATCCCTCACCATCAGCGCCACCAGCATCTGAGTGGTGGGAGTCCCTCTGACAGTGCCTGGTCCAGAGGTGGTGAGACACCAGACAGGTGAGCCACTGGCCTCGGGAAGCCAGATAGTCCAGGCCAAGCCCTGGGTTCGGCATTCTGACTTGGGCAGGACAGGTGGTGTCCTCTCCTGGGGAGGCCAAGTACATCCCTTCAGAGAACTCATTCTCCCGGGGATATACCTGGCCATTCAGGGAAATCTAGGAACCTCTGAAACTCAACCTAGACAGAGCCTGTACCCAAACCCAAATCCAAACTACTATCTTTCTACACACACGCACGTGCGCGCGCACACACACACACACACACATGTTCATCGTGGAAATATCAGAAGACAAATATGACCCAGGTATCAGCTGGGGTCCCCCACTTGAGAGGACATGGGGAAGTTGTCCAGAACCTCCAATTCCAGAGCGTGTGGAAGTCCTGCTTCCAGTGCTAGTTATTTCTGTCTGCTTCCCCTGCCCCATCCCTCCTTGCCTGCTCTGTGTCCCAGGGGGCTGAACTTTGCAGGTGGCACCTGCACGGTCCCTGGCCTCCTGGCTTCTCGGTAGGGTTTGGCCAATTGAAACACATACAGAAAATCAGTGAGTGGAAAGAGCAAAAGGAAGAGACACGGATTCCCTCTGCTTCTGTCCTCTGTTGCCTACATTCTGTAGTCTTAGCTCCAGGTGAACAGTCTGTCTTCCAAGGTTCCAAGCTCTCTGTGGACTTGGATAATGCAGTTCCCTCCCTCTGCCCCCTAAGGACTGCACGTGTACCAAACCAAACTTGGGTCTGCTCACCCGACGTGCAACAAAGCCCAATCTACAGACACTGGGTTATGGTGAAGGAAAGTACAGAGTTTAATGCAAGGTGCCAAGCAAGGCGAAAGGCAGCTAGCTGGTGCTCAAAAGAGCCAAATTCCCCAATGGTTTTCAGGGAAAGGTTTTTAAAGGCAGTGTGAGGGAGAGGGTCGTGGGGTGTGTGATCAGCTCTTGCAGAATTCTCTAATTGGTTGATGGTGAGGTAACAGGTTCTGTTTTGGGAATCTCAGTCATCAACCTACTGGTTCTAACTGGTCTGGGGTCTACATGCTGGTGGCCAGCAGTCAACTTCCTCCACCTGGTGGGGGTTTTAATATCTGCAAAACAAGTTAAAGCTATGACTCAGGATATCATTTGTAACCTGAGGGGGAACTAAAGGTCCTTGACTTTGTTTTATGACTAAACTATTATTATGTTGTCTTGCTTGACTCTTTTCCTTTGTTTCTGCATTTTCTCATGTCTCTGATTAAATTTGCTCTTTGGAACTTAGGGAAGGCCTAGGTGGCTAAAGGTTTTTTACAAACAAGGGGTGGGGATGTGGAGGTCTGTCCAGGGAAGGCCCCACAGGGTCCTGCTCAATTTCAGGAGTGTGAAGGCTCCTTTGGGTTGCTAGTCCTGTGTGTCACCTGTGCTTGCTGGTTCCTCTAACACTGTCCCCCTCTTTTTTTCATTAAACTCTTCTCAGTTAAACCCCCTGAAGGTGTGGTCTTTCCCTCTTGGTGTCCTGACATATGTACACTCCTTCCCAGTGATTCCTTTGGACTCCAGAAGGTCTTATGGTCACATGTGCACTGCTGTCCAGGCAACCCTGCTTCTTCACTTTATGGATCTAAACAAGAAGCAGCTATTTTAATGGTTCCTTAACACAGTAAGATTTTTAAAGTCAGTCATTCATGAGTATGGGGGGAAAGTTGGGGGTAACAGAAATGATCATAACTCACACCATGCAGTCAACAACTTAAAAATCCACGTTAGACACATGTGGCCAATTGTTTCAGACCATAGCCTCTGGAGTCAACTCTAGGAACCAAACACTGGCTCTACCACCTCCTAGCTGCTGTGTGATCTTGGATAAGTTACCTAATTTCTCTGGGCTCCAATTTCTTTCTTTCCTCCCTTTCTCTTTCCTTCCTTCCTTCCTTCCTTCCTTCCCTCCTCTCTCCCTTCCTTCCTTCCTTCCTTCCTTCCTTCCCTCCTCTCTCCCTTTCTCCCTGCACTCTCTCTTGTAAATTGGGGTGGCCATAGCCCCTACCTCCTAGGGTTGTTGTGAGGATGGAACAAGTTAGTATCTGTAAAGTTCTTAGACACCTGGCTATGCTAAGGATCCTGTGTGGGAATTAGCTATCATTTATTATATATTATTATTATCACTGGACATTCTCCAAAATCCTTCTCAGCTGAGTTTCTTGGCCTCTCTCAGCCCCTTTGGCAACTTGGCACCCTCTTTTTGTCCAGCTTCCCCATTCCTTTCTCCGGGACTGCCCCTAGGGTGCTGGGTGGGAGAGGACAAATATTTTTTGCCCCCTTGTCTGTACAAACCATTTGAGTCACTCAAAATTAGCATGTCAGCCCCATACCGGCTGTCCAACCTTATGCATTTCATGAAGGAAATACGGTGCTGGGCAGTGGGGATGACCCGCCTGCCAAGCCTCTGGAACTGGGGCCCAGCCCCAGGGCTCCCAGAAAACTCCACAGGCACAAAGTCTCCGAGATCCTCAGGACATCTGGTCAACCTCACATGTGGGAAGTGGGGGTGGAGGATCAGAGGGTGCCGCAAAAGGAAGAAAGAGGGGCCAGGACCCTCAGGGAACCTGGGACTCTATACAAACCCTGGTCTGGGCTCAGGGTCCCCCACCTGGAATGTTCTGCTGACCCCATCTGTCCCAGGCACTAAAGGACGATGGACGATTTTGAGGACCCTATGAGGGGCTGGACTGGTCTTCTCCTCACCTACTTCCTTCTGCATTTCTCCTTCATATAAAGTAGAGTAAAGAAAGTTCCACATTCTCCGTCCCAGGCTTCCATGGCCCCACCAATCAAGGTCCTCTATAGACACAGAGGCCTTCCTTTGGCAGGACCTACCCTCCTTATAAGGCGCTTACAGTGATAGACTTCTGATAATGACAAAGGAGGAAAAAATAAGAAGATAAATATTACCCTTAACTCTACTACCAGGAGATATTGCCTGGCCACATTAAGGCATGTGGAAAAGTATGGCAGCTCTAAACAAAGAGGTGGATCTAAATGAGTGGATACAGAAACGAGTTTGTAGTACACAATACAGGATGCCCCATTAGATTTGAATGTCATATAAACAGTGAATCTTTTTTAGCATAAGTATATCTCATGCAATATTTGAGACATATTTACACTAAAAAAAAATTTTTTTTTTTTTTGTCTGTGTTGGGTCTTCGTTGCTGCATGCAGGCTTTCCCTAGTTGCGCCGAGCAGGGGCTACTCTTCGCTGCAGTGCGCGAGCTTCTCATTGCAGTGGCTTCTCTTGTTTCGGAGCACGGGCTCTAGGCTTGCAGGCTTCAGTAGTTGTGGCACACGGGCTCAGTAGTTGTGGCTGGCAGGCTGTAGATCTCAGCCTCAGTCACTGTGGCACACGGGGTTAGTTGCTCCGTGGCATGTGGGATCTTCCCTGACCAGGGTTCGAACCCACGTCTCCTGCATTGGCAGGTGGATTCTTAACCACTGCGCCACCGGGGAAGTCCTACACTAAAAACTTTTGTTGTTTATCTTAAATTCAGATTTAACCAGGCATCCTGTATTTTTATTTACTAAATCTGACAACACAAAGTACATTGTTAAGTGAAAAAAGCAAGTTGCCAAACTTTTGTTTATACTGATCCCATAAGTGTAAACAAAAATTATTCTATACATAAACATGCTTATATAGACACACACACTCATAGATAAAGATCTCTAGAAAAATATACACAGGACTAGTACCTCTTGGGTATAGGATACGGGAGGAAGCTTTAACTTTTTACCCTACACATCTGTGTGTTATTTACATTTTTAAACATTTGACAAAGTCATTTGAAAGATGTAATGAATGTATTATGGGTGAAAAGACTTTTAAAATAGGTGGAAAGGTAAAAAACATAACTGTGTAAATAGTATAATTACATCTATAATTATTTAAAACGCTGTGTCAGAACATGCACTAAGAACTTAACAATGGTTCTGGACACAGTGCTCGGGGTTCCCATGTATGACATCAGTCCACGCAAATGGATTTTGTGCTGCTGCTTGATTTGCTGACCCCTCATTTAGATCACCCCCAATTTACTGAGAGGGAAAGGAAAATTGGAAGCCCACGGGAATGAGGGGAATGCCCGGGCCAAACTTCAGGCTGTGAGCTCATGGATGGAGTCCCGGGTGGCTGTATGCATCATGCTGGAGCTTGGTTTATTTCAAGGTGATACCAGGCGTCCCGGGAGTGGAGAAGGTAAATGTTCTCTGAAGTGGACACCTACAGGCCCCTGACACAATTGTTAAGGCCTGAGTTTTACTCTGAAAACTTGAAATGGTGTCCTGAAGATACAGAGGACTTTGCTGTATATAGGAAGCATCATGTAAAACTTTAAACTTTGGGTTGTATCCAATATTGACAACTTTACACATTTAGTCTCTTAGAGGCAGCACAGAGCCATGAACTTGGCCAACTGAAACGTTTTGTAAAAATCACGTCCCCAAACTTCTTCAAATTCTACATGCTTCTCTTCCTGCTTGAGGACATTCTTTCAATTGTGGATCCTCCGCCCTCCTGTACCTCAAAATAGTCTATTAGGCAGACCATTTGTTCCCTTTGATTCTATTTTGAGAGTGGCTTTCCTTTGGACAGAGCCATTAGAGCAGCTGCGAGAGTTGATGTCTGTCCATCTGTGACCAAAAAAAAAAAAAAAACTTACACAAGTGCAGTAACACCAAGGCTGTCCCCAAGCTGCTCTGAATACTGCTCTGAGCAAGGGAGCCCCGCCGGCCCAAAGGTGGAGGGTCCCCTCTCCCGATCCACGTAGCGCTGGATTGAGGGATATCTGCAATAAACACGTGGGATGAGGACTCATTTGTAGCAGTTACTATTAAAAATCACTTTTTTAGGATCCATCATCAGATAGTATTAATGACTTAGTACAAGTGAGGAATGTATTTATGCCACGTGCTAGGTTGTAATCAGGAAAGATTCAATTATAGTTTCTGCTCTCAAGGAGTTAATAGGCTGAGACACAGAATTGCAAGTGATGAACCTTATACATGACCCCTAATAGTTTTGCATGCTGCTCTGTGCTTTCACTCTGCCAAGCCTTTTAACCAATTTGAGCTCATCTTCCCAACCACCCTAAGAAGCGGGCTGCTGGGAAAATGGACAAGAGAAGCAAGTATCATTAAAAAACGTGAAATTTCATTTCTTCATTTCCATGTAATGGAAATGAACTTTGTAAACGGACTTTGTAAACGAATCTGAAATAGTACCAGTTAAATAGAAGCTTAGGGGAAAGGAGTCCCCGGGCTCCACCGGCTGGGTGTAGGGTCACCCAACCTGTTCCCTGCTCCTGCCAGCAGCCCAGCCCACCCCCAGGACCCGAGGCCAGTCTGCACACTTCCCTTCCAATGGCCACAACCAGCAGTGTCAGTTTGAGCTTCTGAGATGAGGGACAGAAGTTATGGGCGGGTCTGGAGTCCAAAAGGCAAGGAGCCACTGAAGCTTGCTTCCTAAGAGGGAAACTCAAAGTTCATGGCAAGCTATTTTTACCACTGCTTGCCTTAAAGGAACCTTACTTCTTCCCAGAGAGTAACGTAGGCATGGAGAATCTGGCCCATGTAATGTGATCTCAAATTATATTAAAATACTATCAACTCATGCATGGCTTTGGGGCAGAAAGTTGTCAAATCATGAACAAATCCATGTGCCTCCTTGCTGTGGATGGTATAGGTTTGATCTTGCTTCCCACAGTGCCTCCTTGCTGTGGATGGTATAGGTTTGATCTTGCTTCCCACAGAAATTTGAGCGATACACACTGAGACCCTGCCTCCAGTCCCTGGGATCCTCCAAAGCATGGGGCAGTGCCAGGACACCCAGTGCAAGTTCATACATCTTGGCTGAATTTATCACTGAGTCATAAACATAATTCATCCTGTGTCCTAATGCGAGAGGGGAATCAAAGACTGCAGCGTAGAGGATGTGTCTTCTTTTTCCGGGTTGGCAGGCAGAGAGTGAGAACTTTGCCTTGCCCTCTCCCTTCTTACCTTCCCCTCCCAGGGGCCCACCATCTGTTCTGGAATATCACCATCCATGCAGGGTTACCCCGAGCAGGCCTTTTTAGACAGGGTTTTGTCATGAACTATAAGTAGCAGTGATCCAAAAGAGAGATTAGAGATGAATGTACTCTTCATCCTTCCCCCCAGCCCAAGCAGTGCTTTACAGAAACACAATGCTTACTCAGATAGCTGAACATCCCCCAAAGTGCTGGTTACAAGCAAATCCATAACACTAGTCTGTATCACCCTTTCAACCGGCGCGTGGACGTCACCCACCCACGAACACAACACGCCTCATTCGTGAAGTGTTTGTTGAGCTGCCTCCGTGGGCAGGTAATTGTGGGGGCATGGGATGAGTCAAATACGGACATTTCCCCACGAAACTTCCAAAACAACATGGGAAATAGAAGGTGCAATTATAATCCAGGCAGGAAGTGATGAGGTGCCAAAAGAAAGATACACACACAGGAATGGGGGTTCTGGCAAGAGACCAGTTCCTGTGTTTGGGAGGAGAGGGGGGTGCCTTTGAAGGCATTTGAGCCAGGTCGCAAGCAAGGGCAAGGTTTAGTCCTGCACAGTCAGGACCCGGCAGGGATTGGCAGAGGCATAAAGGCAGGGAATTGCGTGCACGCCCCGCGGAGATGGTGACCAGAGGGATCTGGATTCATCAGCATGAGGCGGAGTAAGAAGAGATCAGAGTTAGATTCCTGCCACGTCAGGAACTATGTAAAATTACAGGCGACAATTGTAGACTCACTCCACGGGAAAGGCTTTTTGTGCCCAGACGCAACATCAGAGCTGCGTTTGCCAAAGTCTGAACCGACGTGCGCCCTCCTGGGAGGGGCCTGTATGAACCGACCTCTGGGTGCTTCCCACGTGGAGCGGGGCTGCCTATTGCCTCCGGAGCACAGAGCAGGGCTGGAGGGGGAAGGGCGCCACGTGGCGAAGCCCTGGATAAGCTCCAATCGCAACCGGTGCTGTAGGCCCGTTTGACAGGTGAGCAAACTGAGGCGTAGACGGACTCCTTTGCCTAAGGCCATGTAGACGGTCAGAGATCAGAATCAGGACTGGAACCCGGATCCATCTGACTCCAAAGCTGCTATTCTCAAATAGTAGCAGCCTTGACATCCTGCAGAAATGCAGCTGAGCTCTCCTGCCCCCTCTCCATTCAGCAACCTACCTTAGGTCCTAGCGGCAGAGAATCCAGCGTAGTGGAGGATGTTACTGTAAAATGACAGGCTGGAGCCCAGGCTTCGTAAGGAAAAAAAAAGAGAGGGAGAGGGAAAACCCAGAAAGGTGCTGAGCATCTATTAAAAATAACCAGGGCTCCAGGGACTGGAAGATGAAAAAAGACATAACAGTATATATAATAATAGCATTTTGGTAAGTGCTAGCCAGTACCGAAACAGTTTATGTATAAACAGATTACCACAATTTTCACAGCAGCTCATTGAAGGGGATGTAGTTAATATCATCCATGGCCCAGAGAGATTGATTAACATGCCTAAGGTCACACAGCTAAGAGAGTGGCAAAGGCAGGATACAAATCCAGACATTTCTGACTTCAGGGTCTGTGCACTGAACCTCCACAAACTGTCCCTTTGAAAGATGTCAAGTAACCATAAGGAAAAGACATAGACCCTCTAATAGAAAAGAAGACTCTAGGATTTCGGAGGTTTGTACTTACCACAAAGTCATGTAGCCCGTGACTATCTAGAGATGATTTCTTCCAAGGTAACCATTCATTCTCTATGTCCAGTCAGTTTGCTTCCTTTAAATTTGCCTCCACCAACTTACCCCCAGCCTCCCCACCAGGACAGTATTGTAGGTTCTGGTCACTTCTTCTTCCCCCAGATCTCCCACGTCTGTCTGCTCCCTTCCTCTCACACCCGGAAACTAGCAGTTCTGCTTCTGTCACTTTTTGGCTGGCAACAAAGAGATTGGGTTTCTTGAAGCAGGAATTTTAAGGCTACACTCAGACGTGTCTCCCTTTTCTTCAATAGCAGCATTTTTCTCCCAGTGGATTCAAAACTACTTTTAACTTGGAAAATTTCATCTCTCACGGCATCTCTCTATCGTGGATCAGGATGGTTGACATTGTTTGGGGATTATGGTGAGCCAGGCGTAGCTCTTAGTTCTTTACCTGTATTAGCTCATTTAATCCACATGCATTACCTGATGGGATGATACTACTGTTAGTTCCAATTGTAGATAAGGAAAGTGGTTCAGAGAAGTTAACATATCTCTTGTTTCCTGGTTAGGTAACTGTTGGAAGCAGCAGAATCCATGTTCTTGGATCCTAGAGTTGAGTTCCGGTTCATTTATGGTTTACTAGTGTCCTGGTGAGACCAACGATGCTGAGTATTAACATGGTTCTAGGGACTCTAAGGTGATCGTTGGTAGCCCTAGTTCTTGAGGACATTCCAAAATGCGTGGAACCACATTTAAATCACTGTAAAATCACATTTGTAGACCTGAAGGCATATAATCCACCTGCCAGGGCCACCATATTATATAGTGGAGGCAGGAAAACCAACCCATATCACTTGCAGGCGTAAGCAGGCCAATGTCCAAGCTGCCATGTTGCAAAATCACATTACTTACAACAGTTGCCGTGGACAGGCAGGGATTTGTGACTCCCAAACAGCACCTTAAATAGCAAGATCCAGCAAGACACGTGGTTCGGATTCTTTTTTTAAAAGAAAAAAAAATCTCTACATTCTTAACAAATGGCCTTATCATATTGGGAATCAACTAAGATATTGACTAAACTAATAATGTTTTATTTTTACTTTGTTATGGACATAGGCAGAAAAAAATATCCATTCAGATAAATAAGTTGATTTGCATACTCAAAAAGAACAATTAAGAGGAATTCCTTCAGGAATACCGAAAAAAGTAACAGTCTCCCATGTGTGAAATCCTCTTTTATGCAAAGTCTAAATAATACTCTCCTAGTGCCCTCATCTGATTATTTCTTTACGGTAAGTTCCTAGAAGTAGAACTATTGTGTCAAATGATATTAAGGGGCTTATCATACACTTGACCAAACTGTCATCCAGAAAGGTGTCCCCAGCTTCCTACAAGAGCCCTGATTTCCCACACTCTCACCCTGGCTGATATTATCCAGGTGTTTTTGAATTTTACCATCAGAAAGTATGTTCAGATTCTGCTGAATCTATTTTTCCTTACTTCTTGGGTTTGTGTTGCACAAAACCAAACCCCACCTATCCTCTGGTCTTGTTTCACCCTCTAGGTCCTCACGCCCTGACCTCCAGCTTCACAGGCCTCCCTACAATCTCTGCACATGCTCTTCCCTCTTCCTGAAACCTCTCTCCCTGAGCTCTGCCTGGGGGACTCCTACTCGGCCTTCAGCTCTCTGCTTAACCATCTCTTTCTCAAGAATTCCATCTCTGTTTCCCTCACTAGATCAGACTCCCATGAAGCTCCCTTCAAAGCACCCCTCTCTGTTGAAATGTAATCTACTATGTGATTCACTTATTAAGGGTCTATCTCCACGACTAAATCGTAGCTCCATGAATGCAGGTATTTTTTAATGTTACCCATTGGATTCTTAGCCAAAGAGTACCTAGGACATCCTAGACACCGAACAAGAATATTTGAACAGATAAATCAATGAATATTAAGAAATAAATAGAACTAGCCTTCAAGTTGCTATTGACTCAAAAAGAGAAGTAAATGCAAAAAAAAGTTTTTATAATACGATGGAATAAATATGCTACTATAGAAATATACAAAGTTCAGTTCAGAAGAGAGAAGGGGCAAGTGTCTAACTCTGGAGCAAACTGAGAAGGCATTATTGGTAAGGTCACCTGAGTTGAGACACAGAGAGTGAGCTCCTAAGAGAGAATGAGGGTGGGGTGAACATCAGGGACCGAGGAGGAGGCCCTGCAGAGACCCAGCCATGGAGCCCTGGGAACTCACAGGCACTGAGGGAGGTTTTCGGAGTGAAGCGGAAGGGAATACTGGAAAATGACAGGGCGGGAGAGGTGACTGGAATTTTATTATGCAGTTTGCACAGGCAGAGAAGGCACCACTAGAATCTGCATTTTAAAATCTTGCTTTTGCAAACTGGAGAAAGCATTGGGGTGGAACGGCGTCAGGCAGGACTCAGAGAGACAGGGAAGAGGCTGTTGAAACGGTCCGGGAGATAGATTAGGGCCGGAGCCAAGGAAGTAGCCGCGGGTTGAAGATGAAGAGGTTGAGACAGGGGTGAGGGGGGGTGGTGAGGGGGGTTGTGGGGGGGCCTGCAGAATTTGCAGGGCTCCGTGTCAAACCGAAAGGCAGGGCCCCTTGTTCAAGGGACAGTGCCAAGAAGTCGTGAAAGGTACAAGTGTTTTCCTTTCTTCCATAGCCCCCCACCTCCACCCCAAACCTCTCTCAACTTAGGGTATTTTTTATTTGCTACTTAATGCTTTTGCCAGTAAAGAAAAATTAAATTCTACATTACTACAATGAATTTTACCCCTCATCTTTATATTGTGCGACGCCAGTGTTAAGTACAAATATCAGAGTTTTTAACTGCGGAATTACACACTTTGAATTTCGTGGCTCATTCCGGAGGGTTCCTCCAGGAAGGCTGGAAGGAGGAAAGAGATTGCCGAGGCACGAATTGCCCTCGGGCGCTGCGGGGCTGAGACACGGGGTGCTTTTGATCCCGTCTGAGGGCCCCCGGGTTCCCAAGGTGCTGCTCCCGTCCAGGTGGGATCTGGGGGAAACAAACCAGGCGTTTCCCTTCCCACCGCCTCCAGCCCCAAGCCCTGCGGGACAGGATCTCCCAAGGATCTTAAACCCGTGCCCGGAGACGCTCCTCCGCTTGGGGAGGGGAGCGGGGGCGGGGGCGGGGAGGTTGCTGCACAGAGAGCGTCCTCCTTTAGCCCCCCGCCCGCCGCACACGGCCCCAGCCCGGGATGGGAACCGCAGCCGCCTCGCCAACCTCCACCCGCACCCCCGCTCCAGACTGCACAGGGCCCAAGTGTCTGATTCCGACGCTCCCGGACAGCGTGAGAAATGCTGGGGGCCCCGGGGAGCAGGCGGAGAGCTCCCGGCGGGGAGGCGGGACCGCGGTGAACCCAGGCTCCGAGGCCCCTGGAGCCTGCTCCATCCCCCCGTTAGACTTCATCACAAAACACAGATTCAGACAAGCTGGTTAAGACTTGCGAGACAACAGCTGCAGAGCGCTGAGCCCCAAGTACACGCTCCCCTGACAGCCCGGCCCTGTCGGGTTGCAAAGCCGTGAAGCTGGCCCCAGGCAGAGACAAGAGATATTTAAGAGGTTAGAATAAGATGATGGGTTTCATTGTGCGTATGTGGGTGTTTTCTGGGAGGCATAAAGGAGAGGGGACCTTCCACAACCAATAGTTTTATGTCTTAGGTGACAGATATGGGGGTTCCATTAGTCCAGAGAGGGAATGTAGAAAAGAGCAGGTGTGTTTCCACCTGTGGCTCCTTCACAGTGTAGCGTTCTCCGCTTAACCTGTTCTCCCAGTAGATTTGCCTTGTCAGGGGGCAGTTGCCTTTAAAAGAAAAAAAGTTTCCCATACAATATGCAAGACTTGAGCATGTGAAAAATTCCATGGAAATCTCTTGGCCCAGAGAGTAAAAGAAAAATTAAACTATTATTTAACTTTCCACTAAAATTTGGAGAATTTTCTAATGCTTTTATAAAGAAAGGAAAAAAATCTTGACTTCTATAACTTCCCTCTTCCCTCAAAATATTCAATAAGTGTGTGTTCCCATTTGATGCCTGGGTCATACTCTTAAGTAATGAATTGGCTGAAAGTAACGTTCCCGTTAAAATATTTAGCATAACTGTTTACAATAGCCAAGACATGGAAGCAACCTCAATGTTCATCAAGAGATGAATGGATAAAGAATATATATATAGTGGAATATTACTCAGCCATAAAAAAGAATGAAATAATATCATTTGCAGCAACATAAATGGACCTAGAGATTATCAAACTAGGTGAAGTCAGTCAAAGACACATATCATATGATATCACTTATATGTGGAATGAACTTATTTAGAAAACAGAAACAGACTCACAGACATAGAAAACAAACTTATGGTTACCAATGGTGAGAGGAGGGGGATAAATTAGGAGTTTGGGATTAGCAGATACAAACTACTATATATAAAATAGGTAGACAACAAGGTCCTGCTGTATAGCACAGGGAGCTGTATTCACTATATTGTAATAACCTATAAGGGAAAAGAATCTGAAGAAGAATCACTTTGCTGTACACCAGAAGCTGACACAACATTGTAAATCAACTATTTTTCAATAAAATAAGTAAATAAATAAAATATTTAGCATAGAAGTGTTGAGTTAAAATTTAAGGTAGAAGTTTTTTGAAGCTTTCTGTGTTTTCAAAAGCTTTCTGTGTCCAAAAGATGAAAGTGAAAGTGTCACTTATTCATTCAGCAAATATTTATACTGAGAACCTATAGTGTGCTAGGCTGGAGGTGCAGAGGAGAACAAATAACACACAGGCTGTTGTAGAACAAGATCATCCTAGTGGTAGAAGACCTCCAAAAAAAGGTGAATACAAAAGCACGGTCATTTCTAGATGTATTTTCCTTGCCCTTGCCCTGGAATCAGCCGAATTCTTCAATGACCCCCGGTTCCTTTTTGTAGAAAATGGTATTTAGAATTCAGAGTCCTATCGCGAAGGTAATGGAGCATCCCTGCTCCCAGGGTCTCAGCAAACAGAACTCTAGCCGGTTATCTCCACACACGCATGCACACACACCCACGAATGCACAGCATCAGTGCCAATTCTAATCACACACCACAGGGTTCCTTCTGCTTTCCCCCCTTTTCATATTTATAGCTCCCTTCGCTGACAGTGAGAGACCTGGGACCCACCATTCTTGATACGTTTACTTATCGAATCGATCCCCTCCTTATAACCACGTTCTTACTGCCGCTGCCACCCCTTTCCCCGATGTTTGCTCCTTTCCTCCCACCCTGTTTCCACTCCCATGTCAGTCCCACGGGAGCGTGGGAGCTCCCCTCCCTCCACCTGTGCTCTGACAGTCTGCCCTGTGTGGACACCTCCCTCACTCTGCTTGGATGCGATACCCTGAGCCACGCTCTTCTACATCGTATGCCTTCTTCCCTCCACTTGAGCCCTGACCCCCAGACCTTACTGCCCCTGCATAGACAGACCTCCTGACCCCCACAGGCTGCCCCTCTACGTGGACACCTCCTCACCGGGTTCCGGAGCCTGTGCTCTCATCTGTGTGGTCAAACAGGCCACAGAAGTCAGGAAGAAAGACCTCCAAGCTAGCGTGTGCCTTATTTAAGGGGCTGGGGCAGGAGAGGATGGGTTCGTGGCAGCAGTCCTCCTGCCCTAAAGCTATCGTTACTCTCATTTTCCTCCTGCCCAGTTTATTGAAGACATTCATCTGTGAATTGAACTGGAATGTAATGTGCAGCAGGCATCATCATCAGCCAGTGCAATGCGTTAGATGAAGTTCTATTGTCCTCGGAACATTTTTCCACCAAAATAAGCCAAGTCTTAGGATCTTGTATTGCTATTTTTCAGAAAGTTTCTCTGGGGTCAGGTTAACCCGCAAAGAAATCAGGTACTACTTCAGTGGGTCCCTTGAAAGCGTTTTTCGTTGGTCTGTTTTTATTTATTTTTATCCAAATCCCACCCCCCCCACACACACACAGCTTATTAGGTATGATAAATAAGTTAAAGAATAAGTCACTAAAGTATACTGATGGATGCAACCCTGAGTAGTCTTCCTACCTTTCAAAGATCCTTTCATTTAAAGAGTTCTCCTTTTAATTACTTGCTACCCTCTGATTCCTCTCACTATATCCATCCTCAATATTAATGTCCTAACTTTTCCCATCAGCCTTGCTTTCCAGACCAATCCTGGATTTCCTTGCTAACTCAATAGCAAATTCTGGGATTCCACCCAGGGACCAGAGTACTTGACCATCTTTAAGTCCCAGACACAATCCGTCACAGCCTGGAGTCCATGTAAAGAAGAAGAATGGCATGTGTGCACAGGTATGCACACAGGTACGTGCACAGGTGTGCGTGCAGAGCGCACAGCACAAGCCAACAAGCCAGCTCCCTCTTCTCGCCGCGTCCTGAGTCACTTTTCCGCCTGCACAGTCAAACCCTGAGCATGGCTTTCGGAGAAAGAGAAGATGACGCAGATTTAGAAGCAACCCTACGGCTTTTTCTGCCATTTCTCCCATCAGAGATCTTCTGCTCGGCACTGACCACAATTCAAGTTCATTATATATTTGGAACCACCCAAGACCCAATCAGATTCTGAGGGTTTGTGTCAGGGGATTCAAACTGACTGCCCCTGGGCTGAATCCAGCCCCGTAAAAAGTTTACATTTGCCCAGAAGAGCATTTAAGAAGTGCCTGTGAATGTTTGCAGGTGGGGTCTGCCCTTCCTACCTGGCTCGGTGCTCAGCACACTTCTTACAAGGCAGCCTCCACACCCTTTCTACATCCTTTGCCTGCCGTAGAGGCCCTGGCATAAACCCTGCACTCATGACTTCCACTGCCCATAATAATGACTGCTCTTCCCCACGCACGTATTTTCCTTTACTTGTTATTCCGGGATCTTGTTCCCTATCCCCGTTAAGAGGTCTTATAATATTTTCTTCCCAGGCTCTCCTTCCACCTTTCATCACATATTCCTTTTTACTGTTCACTCAGCCACAAAATTCAATTGTTTTGGAGCCTGGCTCCGTCCACAGGTTTTGTAGGGAGGGAGCCAGATAGTCATGAGACCTGGCTTTATTCTGGTCTCTGCCCCTGGTGAGCTGTGTGCTGTTGGGCAAGTTGTCTTGGAAACTGCAACCTCCAGCCCCCCATCCCAACGTGAGGGACGGGGAGTGCGTGGTCTCAGTTTCCTGTCAACTGTCCCACGTCACATTTCTGTGATTTGCGGGGGGCAGGGGGGTGTGTGGCGCAGAGAGGTCACAGTCCAAATAGAAAGAAATGGTAAGGAAAAGTAGCATCTGTTTCATTAACTCAACCATTATTAGTTGAGAATGAGTAGGCACTGGGCACACGGCAGTGAATAAGATAAAGTCACTGCCTCAATTAGAGGGAGACGGTAAGCAAACGAAGAATGTTGGGTTGTAACAAAGCTATAAAAGGAATAAAGTGAGGTCACTCAGTAGAGTGACTGAGCAGTGACTTAGGCAGCGAGGGAGGGCATCTCTAAGGAGATGATGTTCAAGCTGTGAGCTGAGTGAGGAACCACACGAGGAACAGTCAAGGCAGAGGGAACGGCAGTGCGAAGGCTACGAGGCACGTTAGAGAATCTAAAGCATGCAGTGTGTCTGACATGTACTGCGCTGAGGATAGAAGGTACAAGCAGAGGGGAGGGAGGGAGGCAGAGGTCAGATTGTGAAGGGCCCTGTAGGCTCTGATGAACTGGAGGGTGGTAAGCAGAGAAGTGGCCTGGGCTGCTGGTATGGCTATAAGTGGGGTGGAGAGGAAGCCAGGGAGGACTCCTGGTGATGGAGAAAGCAGGCGAATCTGGTTGTATTTTGGAGGTGGACCTGGCAGGACTTGCTGAGAGATTGTGAAGATGGAGGTGGGGAGTAGGAACCCAGGACCACCCTTGGTGGTGTGGTGACACTCTGGTGTCAGCAGACCCTCCAGTCACATGCATGAAATCCAGCAGCCCTTCCAATGCTCTCCTTACGTCTCCCTGTTCACCTGTAAACAGCAGTTCAGACAGCTCTGTGCTTCCGTTCAGCATATATTTATTGATTGCCTATGACATGTTTCTTTTAAAGTAATGTGGCTCTTTGGTTAATTTCAGTGCGGTTGTTTTAAACCGCTCCAGTCGGAGCCGACTTAATCAGCAATCTAAGCTGTGGATGAGATGAGTTCCTTTTTCAGCATTGGCAGGCTGTTTGCAGCAAGTGAAGACGCCTCAGCTTCATGCCAACTGTGGGCAAATACTTCGGGTTCTCAAGCCATAATGTTCTAGAAATTCAGAGGAGATAGCCAGGTTGAGGCTCGGGGATGATCTGTGCTTGTCAAACTCTGTCCTGCTGCGTGTCTCAGCTCTCTCTCCATCACAGATATCATTTGCTGGAGAGGAAAGGCCTCGTGTGGGGTCTGTCATGGTGTCTGTTAGTAGGGGCCCTGTTCAGTCTGATCTGCTCCTTTGAACCGAGCGCCCTCCTTGCTGCTCTTGTGGGTACAGACCTGGGTCTGCTCCACGCAGGGTTTTTAGATACTCAAAGCTGCCACTGAGATCACCACTTAGTAAAGCTCCAATCTATGGAATTATGCTAAAGTGGGCCCCTTCGTAACTCAGGCAAAAGAAAAGTGAAGCCTGTTAACAGGCTTGAAGGAAAAAAATATGAAATCTTCACCAACTCCTCAAAACCTAAAAAAATGTGGTTGTTTTATTCCACCCAGGAAACCGGACTTAGTCAAGTGTAGGACTAGTTCTGCTCCCTTGGGATTATCATTTTAAGATTCTTCAGCTGGACAGGTGCAAAGTCATTCATCCAGCTTGGCTCGCTTCCAAATGGCAAAAGCCTCGTCTAGACTTTGAACATCTTCAGCGGCCATTTGCTGACATTTCTGCTCATTTCCACACAAGCAAGGATGGAATTCCAAGCCCACGTCCCAAGTTCACTCCTCACGTCGGTCACGTGAGTGATTGCAGCTATACTGGAAAGTCATCAACTTGTCATGGCTTGAGTGGCTCACAGAAACTCCTGACACCCCAGATGTCACCCTCCAATACTCCCAAGACAATAGCTAGACTAGCAGAGTAATAGGGTATCAGGTAAATGCTTTCTTTCCTGTTGCAGGGAAGTATGCTAAAGCCCAGAGAAGGGGGGAAAGGCACCATCACATCCAGCAGCGGGAGCCAGCCACGTCCCCGTAGGGTTGATGGAGATGCACCAATTCCAGAACCAGCAACTCTGCCCCCCAATCCACCCATGGAAGAGCCACATGAGAAAAGGTTTTTGAAAGTGTTCTTTGGAAATCTCTATCATGTCACAGTCTGGTCAGCCTTTTAAGTGGAATCATAAAGCCCTAGCCACCTCCACGTCACCTGTGCCCTGAGAGTAATTCCGCAGAGGCCTGCAAAGGCACAGCTGAGTGTGCAGTGAGGTTAGCAGCTATGTGTGGAGTGAGGGCTAGAGGGCCTGGTTACACTGAACCGTAGCCAGGTGGGGCAGACGCCAGCAGGCCAGGCTGGCAGGAGAAGAAGGACTGACCTGAACTCAGTAATCTCAGTGCACAGGTTACATTAGCATTTCTGCCCCTTAGTAAGAAGCACATGGCTCCTTGTAAGACAAATATACCTCCAGCAAACCAATTTTGGCAAATAGAAGGCATTTATTCATTTAAAAAGTACACCAGTCGATTATGCTGTGTGATTACAATTATGTACAAGAAGCTGTGCAAGTATATCTTGTCATACCTTTTCAAAATTTGTAAAGTGTTTTTATTGAAGTATAGTTGATTTACAATGTTTCAGGTATACAGCAAAGTGATTCAGTTATATATATATATATATATATACACATCTCTATTCTTTTTCAGATTCTTTTCCATCACTGGTTATAACAAGCTATTGAACACAGTTCCTCTTGTCATAACTTTGTATGGTGACAGAGGGTAACTAGACTCATAGTGGTGATCATATGTAAAAATATTGAATCACTATGTTGTAGACCTGAAACTAATATAATACTGTAAGTCTGCAATACTTCAATTTAAAAAAATATTTTAGAACAAAAAATTTCACAATTTGTATGGAAACACAAAAGACCCCAAATAGCCAAAGCAATCTTGAGAAAGAAAAACACAGCTGGAGGAATCAGGCTCCCTGACTTCAAACTATACTACAAAGCTACTGGCACAAAAACAGAAATATAGATCAATGGAACAGGATAGAAAGCCCAGAGATAAACCCACGCACATATGGTCACCTTATTTTTGATAAAGGAGGCAAGAATATACAATGGAGAAAAGACAGCCTCTTCAATAAGTGGTGCTGGGAAAACTGGACAGCTACATGTAAAAGAATGAAATTAGAACACTCCCTAACACCATACACAAAAATAAAATCAAAATGGATTAAAGACCTAAATGTAAGGCCAGACACTATAAAACTCTTAGAGGAAAATATAGGCAGAACACTCTATGACATAAATCACAGCAAGATCCTTTCTGACCCACCTCCCAGAGAAAGGGAAATAAAAACAAAAATAAACAAGTGGGACCTAATGAAACTTAAAAGCTTTCACACAGCAAAGGAAACCATAATCCAGATAAAAAGATAACACTCAGAATGAGAGAAACTATTTGCAAATGAAGCAACTGACAAAGGATTAATCTCCCAAATTTACAAGCAGCTCATGCAGCTCAATATCACAAAAACAAACAACCCAATCCAAAAATGGGCAGAAGACCTAAATAGACATTTCTCCAAAGACGATATACAGATTGCCAGCAAACACATGAAAGGATGCTCAACATCACTAATCATTAGAGAAATGCAAGTCAAAACCATGGGGTATTACCTCACACCGGTCAGAATGGCCATCATCAAAAAATCTACAGACAATACGTGCTGGAGAGAGTGTGGAGAAAAGGGAACCCTCCTGCACTGTTGGTGGGAATGTAAATTGATACAGCCACTATGGAGAACACTATGGAGTTTCCTTAAGAAAAACTGAAAATAGGACTACCATATGACGCAGCAATCCCACTACTGGGCATATACCCTGAGCAAACCATAATTCAAAAAGAGACACGTACCACAATGTTCATTGCAGCACTTTTTACAATAGCCAGGACATGTCTAATAACCTAAATGTCCATCCACAGATGAATGGATGAAGAAGATGTGGCACGTATATACAATGGAATATTACGCAGCCATAAAAAGGAAAAAAACTGAGTTATTTGTAGTGAGGCGGTTGGACCTAGAATCTGTCATACAGAATGAAGTAAGTTAGAAAGAGAAAAACAAATACCGTATGCTAACACATATATATGAAATCTAAAAAAAAAAAAAATGGTTCTGAAGAACCTAGGGGCAGCACAGGAATAAAGATGCAGACGTAGAGAATGGACTTGAGGACACGGGACTGGGGGTGGGGGGAAGGGTAAGCTGGGACAAAGTGAGAGAGTGGCATGGACATATATACACTACCAAATGTAAAATAGATAGCTAGTGGGAAGCAGCCACATAGCACAGGGAGATGAGCTCGGTGCTTTGTGACCTCCTGGAGGGGTGGGATAGGGAGGGTGGGAGGGAGATACAAGAGGAAGGAGATATGGGGATATATGTATATGTACAGCTGATTCACTTTGTTGTAAAGCAGAAACTAACACACCCTTGTAAAGCAATTATACTCCAATAAAGATGTAAAAAAAAAAAAAGACCTTGTAAGGCAAACTTTCAACCAATAAAAAATAAATAAATAAATAAAAATTTAAACAGATTTTAATAAAGGAATGAAAATTGATACAAGTAAAATAATATAATAGTAATAGTTGTCCTTGTTTGTTGGGGTAATTTTTTTCTACATTTCTAATTTTCTTGATTTCATACTTGTTAGTTTTATAGCTTTAAAGAGAAACTAAATAAATGAGTTTTGTAAAAAGAAGGCTTAATAACTCCAAAGACAATCAATTAAATTATTAGGGCTTATGAGCCTAGTAAGATTTATATTTAGGAGATAAATATATTTAAATCAGTAGCTGTCATAAACTGTTAATAATCAATTAGAATGATGACATATCTCTCTATCTGTATCAGGAAGAAACTTAACAATAAATGTGCAAGATCTATGTTTGTGAAGAAAGTATTAAAATATATATGAATAACATACATGAATAAATGGAGAGACAGGCCTTGTTTCTGCATGGAGCACTAAATACTATAAAAATATCAATTCCACTCACATTAACGGATTAAAATGCAATTTCAGTAAAAATTCCAATAAGACTGCTTTAGAACCTGCCATGGGAATTCTAAATCCATCTGGAAAAAAGTAGAGAAGAAATTTGTTTAAAAAAAGAAGAAGAAAAATGAAAACTAAACTTTCTAGAAGTTCTATGAAACTGCAGAAATTATGGCAGCTTGGACAGTCACACAAATGAAAAAAGAGATGAAAAGAGGAACCAGATTATATCTGTGGGGTTGATTATATGATAAAGGAGGTATTTCAAATTCAGAAGGCCTGTTCGATGCTGAGGATGGAATTTGAAAATAAAAGAAACAAAGTATTGTGCGTAATCCCGAACAAACTTTTTGGTCAACCCAATAAGAGCTCAACTTTAAGTCATAAGTAAAATACGTATTTTGTGCACGGACTAATGATCAGATGGATTAATAAATGACAAATCTATGCAAGTAGTAGATGGAAAAACCAGGGATATATTTTATAAGCTTGTGATGAGGAAGTCTTTCTTAAACAAGAAGTAAAACTCAGAAGTCATGAAAGACAATTGACAGACCTCACTATATAGAAAGGGAACACGTCTGTGAACCATTGTCAAACAGACTGAACAATGAACTATAGTCTAGAAGGAAAATACTTGTAACATATAGTAGACAAAAGATTACTGTAAAAAGATAAGCAACCAAACAGCTAAAGGGATAAAGGCCATAGACAGGCAATCCCAAGAAGAGATCCTTAAGTCTAACAGACATTCATCTTCATGCCTTCATCATGATGTGCAAATTAAGACACCCATGGGAGCCACTTTTCACATATCAGATCGGTTAATCTTGAAAATATTGATAATACCCATTAATTGCAAGGTGGTAGGGAGAAGGGGCACTTTTATATGAGATGATGCGTATGTAATTTGGTGAGCCTTTTAGAGATATAATTTGGAGGGCAATTTGAGAAGAGCTATTTAAATAACCCAGCAATTCCACGTCTACACGTCTGTCCTACAGAACATCATGTACATGTGCCCATGGATGTGTGCTCACAGTGTTATCTGTAAAACAGAAAAATTAGAGTCAACTGAATGTCCCCCTTATGAGGGGTTGGTGAGATGAATTATGGCTCAACCGCGCTGTAGAATACAACACCATGTCGATAAGGACGAAGTAGGTCTACAGGTACTGACGATGGAAGAGGCTCATGACATGCTGAGTTAGAAAATTGTGGCATACGTGTGTGCAGGGATAGCTTGATTTAAAAAAATATATATATTCTTTATACTATGTGAAGAATGGAGGATTCTTTTATTTTATAAACTTTCATAGTTTCAAGTTAGATTACTCATCTTTTTAGAACACTTGCTTAACTGAAGTATTCAAAACTAAGCACCTCTAGAGCAGTCCACTTCTCAATGTTCTTGCCCTCCCTAGGGTCCCAGGCTACCCATCACTTCTACTCTGTTCACAAAAGAGCCCTGGAAAGCTTTTAGAACATAGCGACTGCCTGGGCTCCATCTCAAGCAAGAAAGTCAGAATCTCAGGGGAGAACTGAGGCATCTCAAAGCATGGTCTGCAGACCAGCAGCATCACCAGCCTCTGAGAGCTTGTTAGTCATGCAGAATCTCAGGCCCCACTGCAGGCCTTTGCCAGCAAAATACGCATTTCAAGAGAACTATACTCAATATCCTATGATAAACCATAATGGAAAAGAATATTAAAAAGGAATATATATATAATTGAATCACTTTGCTGTACAACAGAAATTAACACAACATTGTAAATCAACTACACTTCAATTAAAAATATATACATTAGGGGCTTCCCTGGTGGCGCAGTGGTTGAGAATCTGCCTGCCAATGCAGGGGACACGGGTTCGAGCCCTGGTCTGGGAAGATCCCACATGCCACGGAGCAGCTAAGCCCATGAGCCTCAACTACTGAGCCTGCGCGTCTGGAGCCTGTGCTCCGCAACAAGAGAGGCTGCAATAGTGAGAGGCCCACGCACCACGATGAAGAGTGGCCCCCCGCCCCTGCCACAACTAGAGAAAGCCCTCTCGTAGAAATGAAGACCCAACACAGCCATACATACATACATACATAAAATAAATATTTTTTTTAAAAAAATATATATATATATACATTAAAAAATACGCATTTCACATCGTACACCCTGGGTGATCCCTGGGCACATTAGAGTTTGAGAGGCACTGACTATTCCACTTATTGGCCTAGAGTAAATGACTTAATCTCTGCAAACTCCACCTTCCTCTATTATAAAATGGGGGAAAATTATATCTGTGAAACCTGAAGAGCTGTCACATGCCTGGGGTCCTGCCAGGCACATGGTAGAGACTCAGGAAATGTGGGTTTCTTAAGCTGGCTACTTCCAACTTTGTACCTGAAAGTGGGGGCTTGCTCAAGTGACCTCCACCTGCCAACTCAGAGAGCATCCACGCTTTCCAGTTCCTGAGAGGTGTAGGCCACACTCGGGATGCACAGAGGCTCTCGGCAGTGGCTGTCCTCCAGCACACTCTGGCTTCTGCTCCCACAGGTTCAACTGTGTGTTTACCAAGAGGCAGCTGGGTGTGTCCCCAAGCCTGTTCATGCCAGAACTACCTGTTACAGAATTTAATTAAATAATTTAATTAAATGTTATGTGAACCAATTGAAATATTAGTACAAAAAGAAGGTTGTTGTTTCTATGAAACGCTAACTTGAATGCTTTCTAAAACACAGTTAAATGCAAGCTTCTAAAAATGGGTGTGGATGAGACAACTGTATAAGACAAGAGAAAAGAAATCATATACATTTATAACTATATTTAGGTCTCCTTGCAAGTTACTCAAAATTTTCAATCCAGTATAAGGAAACCAAAATTGGAACTCACAATCAATGTTTTGTGGGTGAGTTAAAGAAAGATCTATTCACCTGTGCTCACACAAAAGGCCTTGGCTGTACATTGAATAATTGGGGGTGAGTATACATTTTTAAGTTTCAAGTGTAAATAAGATGCTTCAGGAATTGATAGGCATCTCTTGAAGGGTTTCGCAAGTGGTCTGGTTAGGAAGACTTGGTGCTCAATAGGGTACAAAGAGAAACTTTGGGGTCTGCTCCCCAGCCTCTGCTGCTTTGCACTGGCTGCATGGGCTGGTTCTTTCCCTGTCCTTGTGTGAAGTCTCAAACAGTCACTCTTGGGTGGGCGGTAATGTCCTGAGGTCACCTTTGGTCTTTAGGAAAGTCTTGTTTTAGTAATTAATAATGTTCAGTTTAGTATAATAATCAAATTCCAAAATTTTTCCCTTCCCTGAGCTGAGGCCTGATTTAGGCCAAGAAGCCTGGAGTGGGAGTCCTGGGGGTCAGGGGCACAGGGGCCATCAGGGCAGGCGGGCATCTTTCCTCTTCCACTGCCTTCCCTCACTAGCTGCCTTTCCCACCCCTCCATGTTGGGCCCAGGGCAAGAGGGTTAGGACGAAGGGCACAGTCTTCTATGGATGGTGCCTCTGGTCTGGAGCTGCTGCTCATTGGACTTGGCATTCAGGGCTGACTCTGTTACAAGGTGCTTCCCTCATAAGAATCCCCACTGGGAACTCCATGATGACAGCGTAACTCCTCGGCCTGCCCACTTTCACCATCACTCAACCCTCAGGCTTCTATTTTGAAGAACCCTCTAGAAAGCCTTTTCTTTGGGCAATCCTTCTTAAGAAAAGAAGGCTCCAGGCCAGGTCCCTCCCAAGAACTCACACAATCAATCAGAAAAGCATTTACCTCCTTGTCCCATTGTTGGAAAAATTACAGCTTGCTCCCAGTGCTCTTACTTAACTGCAGCTCCAGCCATAATAGCCTCATGGAGAGTCAGACACCCAGGGAGTTCAAGCACAGTTTTACAGGTTATAAACATTGTCATCTCTGTGAATGGGACCTGTAGACTTGTACAGTGTGCAACCTAAACAGCCATCCTCGGAGTTCAGACACTAGTCCACTGAATTCCAGAGGACACAGATCAAGCACCTGAAGTGACTCCCTCAAAGCCTTTCTCACCTGGATTGAGAAGGGAGGACACACACTTCTCCCCCTCCCCCAAAAGGGAAAATGCCATAGCTCTCCCAAGAACTTCCTTCAGAGGAATCCTCTCTCTTTGCTCTCTTTTCTCTTCTTCTCAACCTCCTAGCTCCATCTTAAATTACTTCCAAGGGTCACAGAAACAGTTTTTGTTTTTGTTTTTTTGACAATGTAGCTAATGAGAAAAATGAGAAGCTAATCTTTGGGGTCTTGTTTAATCTTGTTTCAATCTTGCTTTATTCTAGAGCTAGTGGGTTATTAATACAAGCAAATCCCTAGACTGACAAACTTTCTTGAGCATTGATCAGGTATCAGGCACCATGCTGGGTACAGAGATTCAAAAAAAAAAAAAACGGACACTACAAGGACCTTGTCCTCCAGGGTCACATAGGCTAGGGAGGGGAAAACCACGTTAGTATAATGTGGCAGGTGTCACGAGACAAAGCTATACCCGTGGCATTACAGGAAAATGGAAGAATGCACATAGAAAAGTCTGGGAGATGGGTGGGAAAGAGGCAGGCAGGTACGTCAGGGAAGGGGTCGATGAAAAGAAGGTCACTGATGGAGAAGATACACTATCAAAACTTGTTGGTAAAGAAACATATTATTTTAACCCTGTGTGGCCACAGGACTCAGTATCTCACTTTTATTAAGCCAAATGCTGCCAGGAAAGCAAGTTCTCTGATTAACAGCCGTCTACATTTTAGAAGGTGGACTCTTCAATGGTGCCACCGCAAATGAGAGCTGGTCCTCGAGGCTTTCATGTGTATACTGTTTTCATTATTTGACACCAAAAGGCAGCCCTCAGTGACTATACGCTTACAGTCGGAGAACTCGTGCTCTGTGTTTTGCAAACTGCCTCATACTTTCAGAAGTGCTTGCAATGTACATGTTTTCTCCTTTCCAAGTGTGTCTTACCCAAAACAGTGCTGCCACCTTTAAAATGTCACAACAGAGCATATGGCTCGCAAGTGTCCACTTACGTCAAGAAGCTCTTAACTATATTGAGCACAGCCCCAGCACAGCTGGCATTTCTAGAAGTTATTGGGACGAGCAGTGGGAACTCACTGGGTTAGCTGCAGTCTCCACGAAAGTTTCTACTTCATTGATGGACCTCGTGTTTATTTTCCGGAAGTCAGAGTTTGATGGGAACTCTGAACACATCTGTGCTGCTGGCCTGAACCTATCTTAGCCAGGGCTTCCTGCTTCAAACCTACACGTGTCTGAATAATAAAACATCTCCCTTTGGTTCCCCTTGAAAAGGCAATGCTTGGAGTCTATTATCTGGAAATTCTTGGCATGTGGCCTCTGCTCATTCTGTGTGTCCTATTTTTTCACAGAGTCACTAACAGCTCCTCTCGCAGGCAGGTTCCATCTCCACAATAAAGATGGAGGCAATGTGGGGGGTGGGGGTGGGGGGATGAACTGGGAGATTGGGATTGACATATATACACTACTATGTATAAAATAGATAACTAATGAGAACCTGCTATATAAATAAATAAATAAATAAAATTGTTTTAAAAAAGAGATGGAGACAGCATTGTTGTTCCCTGTGACCCGTCCACAAACGAGCACGTCCTTCTCAGTGAGGACAAGTGGATTAACTCTGGTGTGGCCCAGACGTCAGCTGAGGTCTCCAGGCCTTTTTGATATTTATTTATTTATTTGTTTATTTTTGGCTGCATTGGGTCTTCGTTGCTGCACAAGGACTTTCTCTAGTTGCGGCGAGCGGGGGCTACTCTTCATTGCGGTGCGCGGGCTTCTCGTTGCGGTGGCTTCTCTTGTTGCAGAGCACGGGCTCTAGGCACAGTAGTTGCAGCATGTGGGCTCAGTAGTTGTAGCTCGCAGGCTATAGAGCGCAGGCTCAGTAGTTGTGGTGCACGGGCTTAGCTGCTCCTCGGCATGTGGGATCTTCCCAGACCAGGGATCAAACCCGTGTCCCCTGCACCAGCAGGCAAACTCCCAACCACTGTGCCACCAGGGAAGTCCCCTGATATTTAAATAAAATTGGCTTGACCTCTCAAAGTCACTGCCATTGAGAAGTTCCATGCCCTCACCTGCATTTCAGGGACTGGCCCAGGGCCTTAGGCTTGTGTCTATCGCCTCTGACCCCAAGTGACCCCTCTGTTGGACATTCCATCACAGCCTATCTCCATAGCTCTCCTCTTATCTCTGCCCACCTGGGTGACCCTTCATTGATTTCCTCTCAAAACACCCACCCAGTGTTTATGGAGAGCAGGCTTTACCGAAACTTCTGTGCCACGGAGAGTCCTCACCCCGCAGAATGCAAACCACTGAAAACAGATCATGAGGCACTTTTGCTGCTCCAGGTACTTCAGCCACTGGCCATCAGAAAGTCCTCCAGGGCTCCTTTTCCCCCACAGACTCCAGTTCATGTTGTGCAGCTCAGCTCTCATCTCCCTGACTCCCCATCTTCCAGACAGCCTGCTCCCAGCTTCTCGCTTCTGCTCATTTCATGAGCTCCTGAGCTAGTAAACCACATAACTAAAGAGGAAGGGAGTCTATTAAAGGGGGGATGGGGAGGAGAGGGATAAATTAGGAGTTTGGAATTAACAGAGACATACTCCTATATATAAAATAGATAATCAACAAGGACCTACTGTATAGCACAGGGAACTATACTCAATATCGTGTAATAATCTATAATGGAAAAGAATCTGAAAAAGAATATAATAATGTATGTACGTATGTGTATGTGCGTGTGTATATATATATATATATATATATATATATATATATATAAAACTGAATCACTCTGGTGTACACCTGAAACTAATACAACATTGTAAATCAACTATACTTCAATTAAAAAAAAAAGAAAGAAAATTTTAAAAATGAAAACATTATTAAAAAAAAAAATTAGATCCCATGCAGCTCAGGGAATCACTGTTGGAAGACCAGAGAAACAGGCCAGGGAAAGGAAAGAGCAAACGGGGGCTTTGCAGCCAGAGCCACAGCCAAGAAGAGCTTCAGTCACCACAGCTGCCCCCACAGAACCATGGAAGCCACAGTTGGATGTCCCAAAGCCTCCAGCTCTTGATCCAGAGGCTACTCAAAGTGTGGTCCTTGGACCAGCAACATCAGCAGTACCTGTGAGCTAGTTAGAAAGGCAGCATCTTGGGCCCCACTCTAGATGTACCTGGTCAGAATTGCTATCTAACAAGGTTCCCAGGTAATTCCTGTATCCATTAAAGTTTGAGAAGCAGCATTCTAAATGACTTCCTACTGAGAGTAGGAATTGAGAACTGGCTAAGTGATCAGAGCTATAATGTACAGCAGATACATATACTTTGGGGACCATGGGTTATTGTCCAGTGATTCTTTCAGCTATAAAAGATTTTATAAAAGACACGTTTTAGCTAGAGAATCCCTGTGAATTTTTGTAGGAGACAACTAGGATGAGTAAAAAGCAAAATATCACAATACTTTTCATCTTTGTAATTTATTGTGTAGTCAGTATTACATTTTTATGCAACAAATGTTTATTGAGTACCTATTATGTGCCAGGCATTGTCTTGGTTCTGCGGCTGCAGCAATTAACAAGAAGAATTCCCTGCCCTCGGGACTTCATATCCATCCTTATTCAGCTCAGTTTTGTGGTCTGTCACTATAATACTTCTTGGCATACACTCTCAATTCTCTTGCTCTCTAACTTCATCTTACTCATTCAAAATTTATTTATTCATTCATTTATTCACCTAGTCAGTTAATAAACAATGACTCATCATCCACTATGTGCCAGGCACTGTTTTAGGCACTTGGGGCTCATGAGTGAACAAAACAGATAAAGATCCCTGCCCTCATGGAGCTTACATTTGAGTTGGTCTGTGGCAGGATCAGGGGAGGTTGGTGAAGGAGAGGTAGGCGCTAGCAATGGAAACAAATAAATTACCCACATTGCAAAACCCCTTCTCCAGTTAAATCCAGCTCTCTGGTTTCTCTGCAGTTGAACATGGCTTAAGAAAAACACACAAGCAGGCTGACAGGTCTCAGACCAGCAGTCATGGCCATTGACCTCAACTGGGCCTTCTATCCTGCTGGGCAATCCTAGCCCATGTTCTCCGTCACCAATACCACCTACACTACCCTAGTCTTTGCTGATAACTCACCTAATATTTTCAATCTCTTTCTAAACCTCTATATTCTACAAAGGTTATACTCCCCAAATGCCAGAGCATTCTTTCCAAAATACCAATCTCATCATGGCCATCTTTTTGTTAAAATAAACTTCAACACGTAGGTCCCCATTGCTTTAAGAATAAAGTTCACATTTCTTCAGACACAGGCATAGAGATCAGACTTGTGGTTGCCAAGGGGGAAGGGGGGAGGGAGGAGGATAGACTGGGAATTTGGGGCTGCAAACTATTACACATAGAATGGATAAACAACAAGTTCCTATTGTATAGCACAGGGAACTATATCCAATCTCCTGGGATAAACCTTAATGGAAAAGAATATTAAAGAGAATGTCTATATGTGTGTAAAACGCAGTCACTTTGCTGTACAGCAGAGATTGGCACAGCATTGTAAACCAGCTCTATTTCAATTAAAAAAAGATTGAATATCTTATTATACACTACAGCCTCCTGTCCAAGCTCCTTTTCTACCCATGTTCCATGCCCCCTATTTCCAGCATACCAACCGCAGCAGTAGTTGAATCCTGGCATGTGCAGCTACTTTGTGAATGTTTTTCAATTGAAGTGTCTCTTAGATTTTCCATTTCTGCCATTTATTCTTCCACTTGGGTTCATACCTCTATCTCAAATAATATTCTATTGAAAGAATTATCTCAGGGTTGTTCCCGTGAACAACGTGAACTGAAATTAACAGTCTTGAACAGATGAAGACAATAGTGTTGGTCCCCACACCTACCTCTTGACGGCCCTTTCCATCATCATATCAGCATTACCATAAATACTGATATAAGGCTGACTTTTTTTTTTTTAAGATGTTGGGGGTAGGAGTTTATTAATTTATTTATTTATTTTTGCTGTGTTGGGTCTTTGTTTCTGTACAAAGGCTTTCTCCAGTTGTGGCAAGCGGGGGGCCACTCTTCATCACAGTGCGCGGGCCTCTCACTATCGCAGCCTCTCTTGCTGCAGAGCACAGGCTCCAGATGTGCAGGCTCAGTAGTTGTGGCTCACGGGCCTAGTTGCTCCACGGCATATGGGATTCTCCCAGACCAGGGCTCGAACCCGTGTCCCCTGCATTAGCAGGCAGATTCTCAACCACTGTGCCACCAGGGAAGCCCCAAGGCTGACTTTTTATCACAGTAAGAGTAGAGTTGAGTGCTCTGGTCCTTTGTTGGACTAAGGAGGTAGAAATAAGAAGGATCATTTTGGAGTGAGTCGTCCTCCATTAGCTTTATGTCAACCATAGAATAAAGAGCTTTCTTTGATTTACTTCTAACACATTCTGGGCTGGAGATCTATGGGTGGAAGTAAATTTTTAAAAATCAAAAGAGTTTTTCCTACAAAAAAGCTGGCTGGTTGCTGTACACCTGAAACTAACACAACGTTGTTAATCAACTATTCTCCAACATAAAGTTTTAAAAATTGTTTTTAAAGCTGGCTGGAATTCAAATAGAAGTGGTAACTAAGATGTTATCCAATGAGTTGAGAGGGGTCAGGAGAGCTAGAGGCAAATACATATAGAATCATAGAGTTTTAGAGCTGGAAAGACACCAGAGATGATCCAACGTGAGCAAGAATCTCCTCCGTGTCACCTCAGTGCTATAGCTTTTTTTACGAGCACCCTTCTAATCATAGGGAACTGGTTCCTTTTCATCACTAGAACCCATTTGTTATCAGAGTTCTCCTTCCTTATTTTTAATTTTTTCCCCTGGAGTTTCTACCCATGGGCCTAATTTTTGACACCTTAAGCTACAAAAATTTTAATTGAATCCCCTTGCTACCCAACAGCCCCCAAAACCCTTGCACCCAGGAGACTCACTTCTCCTAAGTCCTCTCTTAGTTCTCCTTTTCTGCAGAGGATCCCAACATGCCCAGCTTCCTTCCAGCCACTTCCTTCAGGATACAGAAAACCTTCTCAGTATGCCACAGCGGCCAAGCAATGCTGAATGCATGACCTGACTAATGAAGAATAATTAGAACATTTATTTTCTATGATCTATTTTTCTTTTATTGCCGCCTAATATCAGGGTAACTTTTTTAGCAGCCACTTCACGCCCTTGGTGCCTATTTAAAGCTTGTGGTCAGTTATAACCCTCTACATTTTTTTTTTCCACAGGAAGTGTTGCCAAAGTATTTCCCCAAGCTGCATGTGTGCTGGAGCGTGTGTTCATCTCAGGCCTCCCTGTGGATCACCGGATCATAGAGACTGGTCACGAACCTTACTCTGTTGAACTGTACGATGACTCCAGTGATACTGGTGCCATATGTGAGCTACCCCAAGTTCCTTTTCTAAAGAACAGTCTATTTAAAAACCCAATCTTCTCAAAGGAACTGAGGTGACCAGGCTATTAACCTTTCTAGTAGCTCATTTTTATCCACAACCTTCCCTTTCTCTTACCAAGTACACACACTCTAATCTGCTTCCAACAATTAAATACCCACCTAGTTAATTTTCTTTCCTCACTCCCAGGTTGATTGAGTTCTTGACTTTCTTGTTTTTAAATACTGAGCAGGTCAAGAAACCCAAGCCCTCTCCACCAACCAGGGCTCCGCCCTCTGCCCCGGGGTGGCCTGAAATTGAAGCCAAAGCGGGGGAGGAGGGCTCAGAGCGCAGGCTCGGCAGCGCTGCAGCCGGAGGGACGACAAGAGGTCACTCTAAAAACTGCTGCTGCTGGGACGCGTCAGGTGGCTGCTGGTGGTTCCCCAACGGGTTTTCCTTCTCCCTGTCTCTCTCTCCACAGATTGCTTCTCAAAAGGAATCTGCTGCTGAAACTTCACCATCACAAGTCGGGGACGCCCCTCACACAGGACGGTAAGGACCTGGCGCCTCAATCTCCAATTCTGGTCTTCTAATCCTGGGGTGTGAATGGTGGGGGGGGAGGCGTCTGAGTTCGCGGTGGTAGAGCGATCTCATTGACAGTGGTCTACAGCTTGGTCAGATCCTCCTGTTGGAGCCAGAAGACATCTTCTTGAAATCCAAGGGATGCAATAGATGAGAAGAATGTCATAGCAATAGAAATGCATGCTAAGGATGCCTTATGAAAGTAAAGTGACTTGTAATTTCTAACAATAATTTTAAGTCTCTAAAGCCTAATGTAGGTTTTTCTTCCTCTATTTTATGGAGAGGGGAGGGGGGAAATGAAATTCTTGTGTTTTGTTCATAAAGTTTAGAGTTTCACCTCCATTTTTTGTCAGGAACCGTCAGGAACATTTTGTATCTGATAAGTTTAGATAAAATGTAATCAGTTTTGTTGAAATGGGTAGCAAACAAATCAGACAACTCTTTGAATCCCCAGAAATAGAACCTATTGACAAAATCCCTCCTGCAAAAAAAGAACAGCTTTTAATTTAACTGTGAAACAAGTTTTTGTTCCAAATGTGTACCTATAGCAATGCTGACACATGTTTTATGCTAGAAATCATTTTGGAAATGAAACAGTAAAGTAGAGAAGCCCCCTAAGGTTGGACTTCACTGAAAATGGCAAGAGGCAGAGGCTGGGTGTTTCTATTCCGGGGTCGGGCTGCCAGCCGACACACGGGGGGGCTGGAATGTGGCGGTGACCGGGAGCGGACGCAGCTGACGCCCCCTTGGCAAGAAGACCTTCTGGGACCCCAGCTCATTCTGGCATGAGAGTGACAGTGACACTTTGGCACACATGGCTTCCCAGCTTGCCCTGGGTACAGTCTCTCCCAGGAGGCCAGGGTGGAGGGCAGCAGGAAAGAGAATGCTCTTACTTATACAGTGACAGTTCTTTTCTGTAATTGGTTCTAGGAGTTTTCATCTGAAATCTGTTTCAGGCCAGGAGGGACAGGTGTGATCCTGTCACATGGACTTGCTGCCTTGTAGAAGAGGGTAGAATTATGTTACCATGTCTTGGCAGCCTCATTTCAGTCCAACGGTTCTGGATCTATTTGGGGTTATGGACCTTTTTGTGAATCTCTGAAAGCTCTGGGCCCACTTTATAGAAAAATACACATAAACACACATGCACAACATGTTTTCATAATATTCCAGAAATGTTCATGGAATTCCTGGGCTCACCTGAAACCCAACCCAGAAAAGGGTTGCCTGATAAAATACAGGACACCCAAGTACACTGAACTTCAGATAAACCACAAACCAGTTTTTATTATAAGTATGTCCCAAATATCACCTGGGATATATTTAAATACTAAAATAGATGGGTGGTTTTTCTAAAATTCAAATTTATCTGGAGATCCTATATTCTTATTTACTAAATTTGGCAACTCAGACCCAAATGCATGACTTGCAGATGGAGAATCCCCTGTCTCTGTTGGTTTATCCATATCCGATCATGAGTTGATGCTAGGGTTCTAAAAGGCCATATTGGGGGGGCAAGGGGAAGGAGGGAGAAGTGATACAGACCGGACTTTGACTATTCTGACAGCAAAAGCCAGCTGTTTATTTTTAACTCTCTGTAAAATTTTACAAATGAAAGGTACACATCTCATCTGACGGATGATTAAACTGAAATCCTAAAAAGTTGAATGTTTTGCCTTAGGTCTTTCAAATGGTTAGAGCAAAATTAACATCAAAACCCAATTCTCAGTTCTGTGACAACCAAAGGGACATTCATCTTACAAACTAGATTTCTAACCCCACTTCCTGCAACCTTAACGTACACACACAAAAGACAAGTAAAAGAAAGAGCTATTTTACTAAAATTTTCAACAAAACCAAAAATCTTAGCACAGGGTCCTTACATCCTGTATCCAGGTTTGGAAAATAGAAGTTAGCTTTATGTATAGAGTGTGTATATGTTATAGATAGCAGGCCTCTAGCTAAGTTGAGCCATCAGAAATTGATAATATTTGTCTTTAAACAAAAATTGATAATTCCGTATTCAACCTAACACTGAAAAGGAGGTGTCTGGTTCTCTGATCAACAAATTCATACAAGATCTCCTTGAACCTACTTCTGTTTTTGGCTTACCCAAACTACTAGAGTTTCATAGACTTACAACCCCTAATAGGATAAAGAAACCCATAGGCTCTGATTGTCCCCAAACGAATCTGTCTTACAATTAAAAGGGCAGCTCTTTTATTTCAGTGTTTGGAGCTATAAAGAACCATTTCATGTTCTCCATATCCAAACTTTGATTTTATAAATTTGAGTTCCACCTCACTCAATCTCAATCTTCCCATGTTGGAAGGAGTTAACTTTTTAACCTGCGACAGATTTCAACCTGCCCTGGATATAAGGGCTATATAGGGGGTCAGGGTTCAATCTGGGTTTGAATCTTTGCCCTACTACACGTTATATACCCATCGTGTGACCTTGGATATGTTTTTAAAACTCTCTCTGAACCTTAACTTCTTCATTTGTAAAATGAACATAATATTACCTGCCTTTTAGAATTTTCACGATGCTTAAATTTTAAAAAATAATATCATGTCAAGTATTTACCTAGGCTCAGCACACAGTTATCCCTCAATTTATACATGTAGCTCTACAATTATTATTTTAGGTAGAAATGAAAGTAATAGCTTACATTGAATACATAGTCTAGATTCATGCTTGGTGATTTATATCTAGGAATTAATTATTCACATGCTTAAATTGGCAAATACAGAAGATCACGGCAAATTTGACAGCTCACTTAACTGCCCACTGTTGTCACGTGTTGAATACACGACACTATCATCATAGAAATGACACAAGAGCCAAGACCGCCAGTGGGCAGTGGGAGGAGGACATGGAATTGTGCCTCTGTTGCCCTTCTGCCCACTTTCTAACAGGCAGCTCTTCCCGGGGACCTGGGAGGCAGCTCTGGGCGCTAGTGGATGGAGCGGGGAGGGAAGGAGGCGTGGGGTCCACGACCAGAGAAGAATTCTCTGAGCTCCCTCCACAGAATGAAGGGATAGCTCCAATAGCCTGGGGAGCCTTCCACAACCTTCTGCACTCTGTGCAATCTCCTCTTTTACCCAGAAGGGGAAGGGACGGGGGGCACTGCAGTACCTCCAAATAGCTGCTCATCTGACCTGCGCTGTCCAGCGTGTCCTGCTACGGCAGGGCCACTAACGGTCCCGGGGCACCTGTAAAGCTCTTTTTTGATCCCAAGGGGGCAACTCACTAGAGCCCCCTGGCTGGGGAGGGAGAATCATGCCCTTCGTGCTTCAGGAAAAACGGAGAAACAGTCCTGAAACTGTCCCAGTTGCAGGCAGCTCAGATAGGCTGGTCCCCTCACCATGCAAACCCCATGCAGACTGACTGTGACCCCAGTCAAAGCCCTCCCTGGGGTGTGGAAATCACAGCGACTGCCCAGCTACCAAGCCTGGGGAGGGGGTTCCCTGAGCCTCTGGCCACAAGGTCCTCACTCATTAAAAAAGAAAAGAAAAAGACAAAAAGCTTTGAAAACAACAACAAGAGTAAGAGAAAGCCCCATCCAGCTTATTGAATCAATAAGAATGGAATGCTTTCAAAATGGATTGCTCAACACCAGGTCACACCCTGTATTGTATAAGAACGTGTACAGGCAACTCGTTGTAACCACTGCCTCTTCCTCGTAGCCACGTTTTGGTATCACTGTGACCACCATTTGTGATCAGTTACAATATGACCCAGGGGTGCATAGTGAACATTTGTATAACTGTAAAAATTCTATATGTTATAATTGAAAAGACAATGAGACTTCTGTGCAAATTGCTTTGACTACTTGTCCTCATATGACCTTGGAGCTGAGTAGTACGTTTCTGTGAATATTCCATTTTTTTCTAATCATCCTCTACAAGCCCACACCATCAGCCTGGCAGTCCAGCACCGTGACCAGATGAGTAAATGGAAGTGAGTTAAACTGTTCCCCTTTCCTTCCATTCATGAGTCCTTAGGCTGCCCTCTTATAACTTCTTTCCTTTAAGGCTGCCTTTGCTTTTCATTCAAGTGTGATTGTAGAAAAATGCTGGTTGGTTGGTCAGTTGGCATGGGGTGTGTGTGTGTGTGTGTGTGTGTGTGTGTGTGTACCCAGTGTGACATGTCAGAAAGGCCTCAGTGTGAGGGTCCTAGAGAGTCATCAAAGGCTTCCCCGTCTGCCTTGTGAGAACATAGCCTCTGGGTTTTGATCATCCATGAAGAGGGAGCTGGTCTTCCCTGCAGTAAGGACTGGAGCACACCCTGTAGCTCTCCTACCATACTTGCCTTAAATTGAGAAAAGCCATGGCCGGAGCCCCACCTCCCTGGGAGATGGAAGAGCAGGGCCAGAGGAAGAGCATTTCTTGGGATGTAGGGAGCAGTGAACACCTCTGCAGCCTAGAGGACAACATCAGAGCCTGGCCCAGCTTCCAAGGAGTGAGCCTGGTCCCCAGACTCCTCTGAGGGGTTTGCAGCATGTTATCGGAGGAATATGGCCCAGACTGAGAACACCTGGGCAGGTGGATGGAGAGCCTCACCTTCGAGGTGCAGACCTAGGAACAGGATGTAATGGCAGTTCTAGTAGAGAAAGACTGAATTTATGAGCATATCTGGGGAAATATGGCCACCAGGAAGTGGTCTGCAGGCTCTGATTTCAAAACTCTCTTAAATGGTCTCCTGAATCTCAGAGCTAAAGAAGCCAGTTACCTTTACACAGTGATTTTGAGGATTCTAAAAACCCTCTCTTATTAAGAAAAAATATATATATTTAAAATATTAATTAATAAGATTAAATTAATGTAATTTGATTAATGTTAAAATATTATGTAAATAATAATATAATATTAGTTTAAAGAATATGCATATATGTTCCACAGTGGTAGCTCTGTTAGAAATTTGCATGTGAGTCATTGGAGTACACTGATAAAAAAAAACCAAAAAAACTCCAAAAAACATGCATATCTGGGAGAAAGAGTAGATTTGCCCACTGATGGATTAGCTTGGATCATCTGTCAGACTAGCTAATGTGTCACCCAGTAGGGCCCTGGAGAAATGGGACAAGGGCAAGAGAATTCAGATAAAGGGTCATGAGGGTTTCCATGGGAACACCAGGGGCAGCAAGAAGGCCAGACCATGGAGGAAAGAGAAGGCAGCAACAGAAAGTAACAGAAGGAAGCCGTGGAGGAAATTTGACTGATTTCACTAGGGCCTCAGTGCGCCCTCTCCTTCCTGGAGGTTCCTTAATCCTTCTCAATTGCATAGCAACTCATCAAGTTCAAACCCTTCCTGGTATCCAGCATCCTTTCTGTATCCTCATGTTACCTGCCTACCTGTCTCCCTCACTCCAGCAATCTTCTTCGTCTGCACATCCCGTGCCGAGTCACCCCTCCCTGCTTCCATAACAGGCATTTCCTCTGCTTTAAAGGCCTTCCCCCTCCTATACCTACTCCTCTTAAAAACCTTTCATTCCTGGAACAGGCAAGATTCCTGTTATCTACAAATCTTCCCATCCTAACCCCACTCCAACAAAACAGTTCCTTTCATTTGAAATCTGAAGTCCAGGTTCATAGATTCAATCTGTTCTATATAATCTGTTATTTTCCTGACATAACCTATGTCCCAAGTTTCTTAAATTTCCAGGCTTACCTTTCTCGTCCATAGCAAAGTAAATAATCTGTTCTTCAGCCTATGTCATTGCATGAGTTCCATTTCTCTCCCTGGCATTTTCAAAAATCCCTTAGAAATGTTTAACTGTTCCAGAAATCTACTCTTGATCCCCATGACTGAATCTCCATCCTGTGGCCACTTCCTCTGATTGGTTTCACCCCAAAGCTTAAACAGGTTACTTCCTTCATTCCCTAAAACACATCTAAGAAGGTTATTGATTTTAATGAAAACAATTCAAATTTTTTGAACATTCACATTTTGCAAGACACCCTATTAAATGCTGTACAGACATTTCTCACTAAGCTTTCATGGACCACCCGACAGGCAAGCACCATTATTATCTTTACTTTAGAGGTAAGCCAGTAGAGTGGAGACTCTAAGAGGTTAGTAATCCATGGAAACTCACAGCTCAGATAAATAGTGGAGCTGGTATTTACATTGTATTTTCATTTTCATTCTCATTCAGTTTGAAATACCGTCTAATTTCTTCTTTGACTCATGGATTATTTACAAGCGTATTGTTTAATTCCCAGGATTTCCTCCAAAACAATGAGTGGTTATAAGCCCGACATCCAAATGAGTAAAAAATTGCCCATAGGACTTCCTCCAGGAAAATAAGCAGGGCTATTTCCAAAAACACATTTGTACTCCTACTGGTAGAATCTACTGGGTTTTTGTTTTGTTTTGTTTTGGTTTTTTAAGTTACTCTGCTGTGATTCCCTAAATTCTTGTTGTCATTTTGTACTTGTCATTGTTTATCTATTTAACACAAATTACATATTGTATTGCTCCATCATTCCCAGTACAGTGCCGCCCACACAGCAATAGGTGTCTGATAACTACTTGCTGAACAAAATTTTTAAAATTTTCCCCAGAAAAATCCAACAAGGGGACACTTACCACCTAAGTCAAATGCGTTTGAAGACTAAAATGATGGTGGGTTGAAAATCTGTTTCACAAGGTAAGGATGCATGTGGCTTTGCCTGCAAGAAAGAATGAGGAAGCACAAATGTGCTACAGTCTTGTAAACAAAAACAAATGTGAATATGACAGAGCTTAACGAGGAAGAAAAAAAGCCCTGGCAAAGCAAAAGACCTTCTCTGTTTCCTACCTACTTGCTACTCTCCTTCCACATGGAAAAGAACAGGAACAAACACAATAGAAAGTTTTTAACATCTATTCCAGTAATTAAACTGAAGACTTTCAAGGGGGATCAAAGCTAAGTTTTACCTCTCAGGATGAACTCAACAGTGAGACAAAACACACACACACACACACACACACACACACACACACACACACACACCACCCCTCAAAAACTATAAAACACCTAAACATCTAAATGTGCACCTACAAGAGAATAATTGAACAAGTTTTATATATCCTTACTATGGGAATCTATGCAGCTGTTAGGGACAATGATATAAATTTATGTATGTGCTGATATGGAAAGATGTACATGAGTACATCCAAGTGAAAAAAGCAAACTGCTGAATAATATAGCATAAACTTGTTTTTTTTTTTTTGCAGTATGCGGGCCTCTCACTGTTGTGGCCTCCCCCTGTTGCGGAGCACAGGCTCCGGACGCGCAGGCCCAGCGGCCATGGCTCACGGGCCCAGCCGCTCCGCGGCATGTGGGATCCTCCCGGACCGGGGCACGAACCCGTGTCCACTGCATCAGCAGGCGGACTCTCAACCACTGCGCCACCAGGGAAGCCCCATAAACTTGTTTTGATACAAGTTCTCTTATAGTGGTATGCTGGAGCTCATGAGAACCAATTTACATTTTCAGGAATTTAGCAAACTGGTTGTTGGTAGCTTAAAACCAACCACAACGAGTGTATTTGTACTCAAGAAATTAGCACCTTACAAATAAGGGGTATTTCCCCCCCCGGAGAGTTGATTTACCAGCACACCACTGCTCAAACTATGCAAATATAAGTTTGCATAAGCATATACAATTATCTGGAATGATATAAAGCAAACTGTGAGTTGTTGAACTACACATACTGATTTTGTTATTTTTAAAATGAAAAAAAAATAAATAAATGGATGAACCTAGTGATTATCATACTAAGTGAAGTAAGCCAGACAGAGAAAGACAAGTATCATCATGTGATATCACTTCTATGTGGAAACTAAAAAAAAAAAAAAAAAAAGATACAAATGAACTTATTTACAAAACAGAAGTAGATCCACAGACATAGGAAACAAACTTATGGTTACCAAAGGGCGAAAAGGGAGGGAGGGATAAATTAGGAGGTTGGGATTAAAATATACACACTACTCTATATAAAATAGATAACCAACAAGGACCTATTGTGTAACACAGGGAACTATACTCAATGTTTTGTAATAACCTATAAGGGAAAAGAATCAGAAAAAGAATATATATATTCTGAATCACTGTGCTGTACACCTGAAACTAAGATGACACTGTAAATCAACTATACTTCAATAAAAAATAAAAATGAAAAAAGTAACACCAGTAATTTCACAAGAAAGTGAAAGGCTATAGATAAAATCCATTTAAAAGTCTAAGTGGGGCTTCCCTGGTGGCGCAGTGGTTGAGAGTCTGCCTGCCGATGCAGGGAACGCGGGTTCGTGCCCCAGTCCGGGAAGATCCCACATGCCGCGGAGCGGCTGGGCCCGTGAGCCATGGCCGCTGAGCCTGCGCGTCCGGAGCCTGTGCTCCGCAACGGGAGAGGCCACAACAGTGAGAGGCCCGCGTATCGCAAAAAAAAAAAAAAAAAAAAAAAAAAAAAGTCTAAGTGTAGCATCTTCTGATGACTATGCCCAATATATTGAGAAGGGCTAAAATAATTTAATCTGTGATACTTTAAGGGCCACGTATTTATTTGGTAAACTTAATATATTTCAAGGCTACATTTAATATTAGAGCTGTGCAGAGCTACGTAATAGAGCTAAATCTACACTTCCTATAGATTTAAAAACGGGTTCAAATATTTATAACATTGATAATAGGAAGTGGTTACTGTCCTTAATATGTCAGCATCTATATAAATATATTTCTAAGAGGCACATTAGTAGATTTAGAACTTTAGTGTCAAAGCATAAAAATAGCTTTTATTCTTAATGGGCTGCTAAATTATTATTCAAAAGACTGTATCAGTTATACTCCCATCAACAATGTATGGAGAGTACCACACCAATATCTGATATTCTGAATATTTTAAAATATTTTAACCACTTGATAAGCAAAATTTGACGACAAAAAATAAAAAGGCTCTCTGGATTTCAGTTGACAGTTCTCTGATTATTGTTAGTTTAGCTTTTTAAAAATATTAACTGTTTGTATTTTATTTTCTGTGAACAACCTTGTTACCTAGACATAGTCTTTGTCCACTTTCTACTTGGATTACCTTTGACTTATTAACTTTATGAGCCCTTTAAATATCGTTAGGGAATTCCCTGGCGGTCCAGTGGTTAGGACTTGGCGCTTTCACTGCTGGGTCCCAGGTTCGATCCCTGGTTGGGGAACTAGGATCCGGCAAGTCTCCCAGCAAGGCCAAAAAATAAATAAAAATAAATACTGTGTTCACTTCACTTTAACCTTTTATCTGTCAAAAATGTTACAAATATTTGTCTTCACAGTCTGTTGCTTGTCTTTTAAATAGTTGGTGCTGTTTTATAGATATACATTTTCATTTTTTTAATATTCAGATATTTCAGTCTTCCCCTTTATGCTTCTGGATTTTATGTTATGCTTAAGAGGGTCTTTCCTACTCTAAGATTTTTTTAAAAACTACTTTGTTCTAGTTCTTGTGTAAGTTTGTGTGTGTTTGTGAGTCATTTAGAAATTCAACTGGAAATTATTTTAGTGACTATGTAGAGTAGAAAGTACTTGACTATCATTACAATTCCTTATCCATTGATTGTTAGCCACGTTTATTCTAATATATATTCTACATTTAACACGGATTCCTGAATTTTAGTGTTATGATATTTTATTGAGAGAGAAAAACTTCAGGGTAGTTGTCATTCACTTTTTCCTGAACATAAACTAAGCCCCTAAAAAGACGTTTAACTACTATTCCATAATAACTGTACAGGTAGATCAGAGAATATTGGGTCATTTCTGCTACATAAAATTACTTGGCCATATAGCTATTGAGAGGTCTCATTTGATAATATAAATGTTTCTAGAATCGTCTACAATGATCGATGCTGAAGTAAACTGTGAATAAGATGTGCATCTAGTTTAACGTAAGTCTTTAAATCTAGTTTTGACACTTTAATCAATCTACGTTATGCCACTAAAAAACTACTATCTTATTAAAAAAAGGAAAGTTTCTCAATGTAGTATTTCAAAGTTTAATGCACAATTAAAATAAAACCGTTTCTTTTTTTTTTTTTTTTTTTTTTTTTCAAGTTCTTGCCTGTGACAGTGTGTTTGCCACCATGGCCCCCAAAAAGAAGACTGTCAGAAAGAACAAAGGCAACATCAATGAGATGACCATCATTGTAGAAGACAGCCCCCTCAACAAACTCAATGCTTTGAATGGGCTCCTAGAGGGAGGCAATGGCCTTAGCTGCATCTCTTCTGAATTAACAGATGCTTCTTACGGCCCCAACCTCTTGGAAGGTTTAAGTAAAATGAGGCAGGAGAGCTTCCTTTGCGACTTAGTCATCGGCACCAAAACAAAATCCTTTGACGTTCACAAGTCAGTGATGGCTTCTTGCAGTGAGTACTTTTACAACATCCTAAAAAAAGACCCCTCTACCCAAAGGGTGGATCTCAGTGATATCGCACCGCTGGGCCTGGCCACGGTCATTGCATACGCCTACACTGGAAAGCTCACTCTCTCCTTGTATACCATAGGAAGCATTATTTCTGCTGCTGTTTATCTTCAGATCCATACCCTTGTCAAGATGTGCAGTGACTTTCTGATACAAGAAATGAGTGTTGAGAATTGCATGTACATTGCTAACATTGCCGAAACATACTCCCTGAGAAATGCAAAGGCAGCAGCCCAAAAATTTATCCGGGATAACTTCCTTGAATTTGCAGAATCAGATCAGTTTATGAAACTTACATTTGAGCAAATTAATGAACTTCTTATGGATGATGACTTACAGTTGCCTTCTGAAATAGTAGCATTCCAGATTGCAATGAAATGGTTAGAATTTGACCAAAAGAGAGTGAAATATGCTGCCGATCTTTTGAGCAATATTCGCTTTGGTACCATCTCTGCACAAGACCTGGTCAGTTATGTTCAGTCAGTACCGAGAATGATGCAAGATGCTGATTGCCACAAGCTTCTTGTAGATGCTATGAACTACCACTTACTTCCCTATCATCAGAACACATTGCAGTCTAGACGCACGAGAATCCGAGGGGGCTGTCGTGTGCTTGTCACTGTGGGGGGCCGTCCAGGCCTTACTGAGAAGTCCCTTAGCAGAGACGTCTTGTATAGAGACCCTGAAAATGGATGGAGCAAGCTTACAGAGATGCCAGCCAAGAGTTTTAATCAGTGTGTGGCTGTGATGGATGGATTTCTTTATGTGGCCGGTGGTGAAGACCAGAATGATGCAAGGAATCAAGCCAAGCATGCAGTCAGCAATTTCTGCAGGTACTGCCTCTTTTATTAGGAATAGAAATCGTTCGATGTTATGAACATAGAATGAAATTAATCATGCCTATTAGCTTAATTCATTGGCTCAGTAAATCAATAATAATAATAATGCCACATTACATGTATATAACACTTCACATTATATAAAGTGCACTCACATATATCATGCATTATAATTTTCCAAGTAAGCCAATGAAGCGAGCACGGAAGATATGATGATTCTGATTTTACATGTGAGAAATTTGACACCCAGAGAAGTGACACCACTAGTAAGTAGAATTCACATTTTCTCATTTCTGGTCAGGGTGCTCTCCACAATACCCTGCCTTTTTGACAGAAACTGGGTGAAAATTTAGTTTTTAACATTAAATGGTAAGAAAGATTAAAATGATACAAAATTTCTTTTTAAGTGGACTGTTACTGATGACTTCAGATTTATAACTGGCAACTAGAATGAGATCATTAAAAATGTGGCAGCTAATTAATTTTAAATATTTCTTTAAAGACTGAATACCATCAATATTTTTGATACATGTAAACAAGAGTAAAAGCATGATAAATCCTGCAGAAAGTGGAATTGAAATGCATATTATTTTTGTATATTTATAATAAAAAATTAAACCTCCATATACATGAAATGTTCAGAAAGTCATGCTTCTATCATGGTAGTGGTTCAAAGGCAAACATAACTAATGAACAAGATCTGAAAATTCATCTAGTAAATCATAAAAAATATTCTTTATTGTTTCATTATATGTACATGTGTGTCATTTAAATGAATCCAAACAATTGATTTTTAGCCCTTAATTTGTAGCTATGGTTAAGTTTTGATTTGGAGGTGAAATGAGACAAACATGAATGAACATCAAACAGAGTCAGTTCTGTGTTTACAATACTTGGAACTATGGAAAGTGTTAGTTTACTATGGGTGCCTTATTTTCCTCCTGCTGATAACTACTTGTACTCAAGTCACTGTTTTTGAGCTATTGACTTCAGTGCTTCTGGTATAATAATTGTAATGCTGAACACTGAAAAAAATATACCCCTACACTAAAAAGTCAGACCTACTAATAAGTGCTAGAAAATAGAGAAGCATCAAAAGTTAAGGCTTTGTTGATGCACTGGGACATGAGTTCTATTGTTCTCATTATAAACAGATGACAGAAGACTTAGTGACTTAGCTTTACAGCGGCAATGCCAGGAGAGGTGTGTGAACAAGAAGGGGTTTGTGAGAATGTAGGAACTCAGTCAACTTTCTTGATTAAGCCATGAGAATGAGCTAGGGGTGGCTGGTGTCTGAAGATATGTGGAATTGACTTTAATGTGGCCGTATTCCCTTCTCCGATTCCACAAATACCCAGCTTCCACCCTTCCTCCACGTGCGCATCCCCTAAATCCTACGGGATGATGGATTTGAATATGAAGGAAAGAGGACTGGAGGTCGGTCTCAGCGGGGTGGTCTCCCGGTAGCTGCTTTTATAAACGGGAGGAGGGGGAGTCACCTATGCCTGCCCTGCCTTTCCCAAGAGTCACACTTTTTTACTGGTTGAGAGAGGATTAGCAGCCTCCAGGCGAGGAGCTGCGATGGGTCCCCAGCCTCCTCGCAAGGATAGTGTCGAGCCTCCCACGTCCTGGTTGGCGGCGTCACCTGGGTTCCCCGGCTGCCGCCCACAAGGCTGTCACGCTTGCTCTACCACTTCCAGATACGATCCCCGCTTCAACACCTGGATCCACCTGGCCAGCATGAACCAGAAGCGGACGCACTTCAGCCTGAGCGTGTTCAACGGGCTCCTGTACGCCGTGGGCGGCCGCAACGCCGAGGGCAGCCTGGCCTCGCTCGAGTGCTACGTGCCGTCCGCCAACCAGTGGCAGCCCAAGGCGCCCCTGGAGGTGGCGCGCTGTTGCCACGCCAGCGCGGTGGCCGACGGCCGCGTGCTGGTGACCGGCGGCTACATCGGCGGCGCCTACTCGCGCTCCGTGTGCGCCTACGACCCGGCCCGCGATGCGTGGCAGGAGCTGCCGGCGCTCAGCACGCCGCGGGGCTGGCATTGCACGGTGGCGCTGGGCGAGCGCGTGTACGTGATGGGCGGCAGCCAGCTGGGGCCGCGCGGCGAGCGCGTGGACGTGCTAACCGTGGAGAGCTTCAGCCCGGCCACCGGCCAGTGGAGCTACGCGGCGCCGCTGCCCGTGGGCGTGAGCACGGCGGGCGCCTCGACGCTGCACGGCCGCGCCTACCTGCTGGGCGGCTGGAACGAGGGCGAGAGGAAGTACAAGAAGTGCATCCAGTGCTTCAGCCCCGACCTCAACGAGTGGACGGAGGACGATGAACTGCCCGAGGCCACCGTGGGCGTGTCGTGCTGCACCCTAGCCATGCCCAATCACGTGACCCGAGAGTCCCGCGCTAGCTCGGTGTCCTCCGTGCCCGTCAGCATCTGAACCCGGGGAGCCGCGGGCTCGCGGGGAGAAAAGATAGGCATCGCGGTTCAGCTAAAGGAAAGGAAACTATCTAACATTTACTACAGGGGAGTCTTTTCAGATCCATCGAGGCATCTGCCTTGGTGGTTTTCAGTTGCTGGTGTGGCATCATCTACCTCTCTGTCGATTTTTTTTTTTTTTTTTCTTTTTTTAAGCAAAATACAGATCCGGAGCCAACAAAGGAAAGAAGCCATTTATTTCAGCGGCCACTGGGTGGCAGACAGAACTCGCGGTGGGCACTACCATCGCGGCATCCTTTCTAAACATAGAGCGGTTACACCCACATTTGAGATTGTGCTTCTGCACTTTAATACACACGAAGCCTGTGTGAGTAAGAGATTTCTCGTACAAAAGTTTATTTTCCTTTCTCTTTTTTTTCTTTAGGAAGTTTAAAATATTCCTTTATAGGCTTCATTTTTAAATGGAAATCAGTCTACATCCATAAGGACTTAAGATTTAATTCTGTGTTTCTATGCAGTTTCTTTACTTATACATGCCTGAGTAAAGGATTTCGAAAGGCATCCCAGGAGAAAATCATAAAGCTTAAGACAAATACTGACGGGAAAGTAATAGGGATTCCACCCCGGGGCTGACAGGTTGGTGCCTTTGGTTTAGCGGTGATACCCTCCTCCCTGCCTCAGGTCCCCAAAAGTATTTCCTATCATAAAATCCTACTCTCAGAGAAGGAACTGACATCAGTCATCTAATTTATAGGCAAATTTAAACCATCTTCTTGTTTCTCCTAGAAGTATTCACATTTTACTTTGGTCCCCCATTAAAAGAATTGCAAGTAGTACTCGCACCCTAAACACTACATCAAGATGGTTAAAGGCAACCTTGACCTTCATGTAAGCCCCCAGAAGAACACCAAATAAAACTCTGTCTGTAAGGATCCTTAACATATAGCATATGCAGCCTGAAGGTTATGCAACCAATAACAATAATTTGATTTCTTCCAGTCTTTTAGATGAGTGAGAATGAAGGAAACATTTGGAATTCCTGGATTTGGCAATAGCAGGATGAATGGGTCCCCCTGTTGGTAAATTCTATTGTTTACCAATTGATTTCAATCCTGATTTCTCAATTAAAAATCTAACACGTTCATTTTCTATAGAAATGTTAAGATAATATATGCCCATTTGATTATATATTTTTAAAATTTCATCTGCTCCAAATTAGCTTTGCAAATTAAACTATATCAGCTCCATATCATTTTTCTTATATGTTCGCCAAGTTTGGAAGCAAGGGAATGATGGCAGTAAATGATACATATTTTCCTTTCTTCTAATTTATCCTTTTATTCTTTGATAGTTCACTTGTTTTGGAGAGGAAAGGCCTATAAATTATGGGTTGTGTGCAGATGGATTTTGAGAAATAAGACAAACTATTTAAATGGTGAAACATGACATCTATGACAGTATAACCGGGTTTTCATGAACCCTGTCCTCTCCCACTGTGTGTAGATAGGTTATGGCTAGAGTTACAATATTTATATTGAAAATATTTTATTCGAACTGTGAAAAGTGGTTCATATAGTAGTACACTTTGTGGAACAATTTTATATCATTGCCCCTTATGGAAAGTTCAATCTCTGGGTATTTAATGGTAACACTCGGGTAAAGGCTAGAACATTGCGGGTTGAGAACAAAACGTTATTAATGTAAAAACACTGGGCTGTTTCCTAACCCCACACAGGGCAGGAGGAGCTTCTCCAAGTACAGAGCAGATCTGCTCCTTGATTCTTTATTGGCCCAGGCTGAAAAATAAACCTGTGTGAGAAACCAGTGTATGGAGCTGGTTATATCACTGAGCTCTTAAGTCACAATGTACAACCTATAGATAGACTTCTGTCCTTGCAGCACCTGGGTAAAATTAGCTTTTCATTTGTAATAAGTTGTTTAGGACACAACTTCCAAAGCGTATATGAGGGTGACTGTAACATCTTTTAGTTTGGTATAAACATATATTTTCATACAATCGAGAAGCTATAGCATACCGTTAATTCTGAGAGACAAAAGGTGATGTATTATGGATTACAGGTCATAAGTGGGCAAATAGACATAATCTCTTGATGCTCACCAAGAGATGTATCTCCCATTGAGATCCTAGAAGTATAAGTGGGGGGCTTAAGGCTGGAATGAAATAAGAATCAATCAACTGTAATATTTTATCATGGATGAATGAGGAAAGACGCTGAAACTAGAGGATTTTTCATCTATCAGAGCTTTGTAAAATACAGTGCACAAAAACTCGGCAGTGGCTTTCTAGAGGTGACCCTGGAGATGTGTTAGAATGGATAAAGCATTTGAAATGACCATTTAACGTAGTTTCTACATTGGTTATCTGAAGACTCACAGTATACAAATATTGGGGCTACCCAGGTTCCTGGGTGCATTGCTGCTGTATCTCCTGCTTCAACCATTAGGTCAATAAACAAAGACCGATAGGAATTTGGAATTCCAGAATTTCTGACATAACAAATTGGAAGGGAGCGTGGAACCTAAGGGTGGGTGAAGGTTTTGCCTCCTGGAACATCCTGCACAGACCACTGAAAGACATGAAAATATGCAGCATCAAAATAATGCCTGTCATCTTCCACGTGTCAGCGAAACACACTCTTTAACCCAACTACTGAAGCAGGTACCTCTAGAAAACTTGACGACTTCCCCATGTTTTCCAACTGGAAAATGACTTCATTTTCATTATGTTGTAAGCTTACATTCAGTCACGCTCCCAAGTCTTAGGAGCCAAGCCGATACCTCCTTTTATTTTTCCGAAAGCAGAGGACTTGTTATTTTTGTAATACCAGAGTCCTGGGATGAAATAAAAGCATGGGTTCAGTGTATCAGAGAAATAGCAGGTTACCCAGCAGCTGAAATAATAAAACTCAAGCTCTCTTTTTCGGAGTGGGCCAGAGACCTGACATAAAACTTTCCAGGGAGCCAGCCTGTAGTCTGTCCGTTTTTAGTTAGGTTCCTGGTGCCAAGTTGTTGACCCTCCTGCACTAGTTGCTTTCAGTGGCATTGGATGAGTTTTATTTTTACTTCCTATGTTGTAAGAATGGTTATGAAGAAGGAGGTCAGGGATGGTACAGATGAATATAATTCTAAACAAGGATTAGATGGTAGTGGACTGTTATGAGTGAGGAGGTATAACTGAGGTAAGAAGAATGAGAGAATGTACTGACTGGGTCTGTGACTTAAGGCAGAGCAGCAATTACAGTAAGTGTATTTTACAAACATGCACGTAGATAGAGGTTTGCTTGGAAACATTTAAGTGTTAAGAGGTCCACATTTTGCTGGTTATCCTGGCCAGATAGCTTCCGAATTCAACAAAGTTACTAGATAAAAGAAACTAAAATCACTTCATTTAATTAATGTTTTCCCTGAGTTACAAAGAAGTGAATTTATGTCATCCACTCTGAATGACTCTTCTCTGAATGAGCTAGATTCCCACCCCAGCCACTGTTGGATATATTCTCTAGCACAAGGCAGCATTCAAAGGAATTATTTTTCAGTATTTCTTTTCATATTTTAAAAACTATAGACTAGTTTCCTAAACACTCCTCCATGGTAATTATGAGAATTAAAGATTCTAAAATATTAACAATTTACCCTCCAGCACATTGAGAGGGTCAAGACCATTTAAATGTCCCTCTCAGGGAACTTGAAATAAAATATTTGTCTTGAATACTCCTAAAAATCTTTGTATTATTTAGCAAATTTTGGCCCAAAATTTCTTTGTTTGCTTAAGACATTCTTGTACTCTATAAGGAACAACAAACTAAAAGGTATGTCGTGTTTGTAACTCCTCTCTATCAATAAAGCTGCGTTCAATAAGCGCTTTGTCAGTGATCAGATATGGGTAGTTTTGAAGTGTTCTTTCTGTGATGGTTGGGGTGTTGGTTTCTTTCTCTTTTTTTCTCTATTTAGTTTTCCTGATGACTCAGCTCAACAAAACACAACAAAAAAAGGAAACGACAAATAACTGAAAAGCTGTTCCAATAACTTGAAGACTAGTGAAAAATAAAAAGGGATAAAGTGACTTGCTCTGTAACTCAGACAGAAGCCTAGGTCTGTCTCTCAGTCCTGACCATGTAGAAGTCATGGATTAAGTGTGGTTTCTTATCTCAGTTCCACCCTGACCACAGCCAGCCTGACGCAGACTCAGGTTCATCATCATTTGCAACGAAACCACTTTTTAGAAAATGAAATTGTGTTGTTATGCAGACCAGCCCTCACAGCCTTTCTCTTCCACCTCACCGTCCAGATGAGCAAATGATATGGAACCAACATGAGATGCTCAACCTTTGATCTGAGTTAGCAGTAAAGTATTAAAACTCAGTTGAAACCATCTTGGTCATTTCTAGAAAATTCTAAATGGCAGAAATACTTGTTCTTAAGGCTCTCCAAGCTGTGTGACCATGTAAAGAGAGTGGATTGGCCTCCAAACCGAAACAGAAGCCACGTTCCCAGTTTTGAGCATCCCAGCCAGGGGCCTCAGAGTTTCTTTGTGTTTTCTTTGAACTCTCACAGAATTCCAAGCTTCCCTACAGGTTAGCACCACCCCCCGTCCCCGCATTCACATACCATCTATCCAACTCATAACATACATGAAGCTATTTCATCCCACTGAAATAATTCCCTTGTGTGTCAAAGGAACAACCATTTTGCACATGCTGTACTTGGCAAGCTTGGTAGAAAGACTAGAGGTGAAAAGACATTCGAACACTCCTCTTGGCTTTCCTCCATCAAGGTGGTATGGAAGTGCAGTGAAGGTCCATTTCAGGAAAGGGAACAGGCCTTGAGGGGGAGAGATCCAACCCGTGACTCTGGAAACACCCTGCTCAGCCCCTTTGCTCTCCTTTCTAGCCACATTCGCAGGCTGGTCTATGAACCTGGGTATCAGACGCATTACTCCTTATGCCAGCACCAACCTTCCACCCAGTTTCAAACCAAACCCGCTCTTTAGGGAGTGGCGCGGAAGAGAAGGCACTTTTCCTGAACCTTTGGACAGGCACATTAGCCTCAGGTTAGCCTAAAGATCCCATGGGTCTTCTTTCCTTATCCCTTTCAGAGAAATGCCTTATAAAGTCAGGCTGACTCATACTGACCTCCCATTCGGACTTTGCCTTGTTGTTCAATCATGGCTATAGAAGTGATTGCAATCTTCAGAAAGAAGGCCCTTGTAAATTACCATTATTTAGCCCAGAAGGGGTGATATACCAAAATGGAAGAAGCAAGACCTTGATTATACTAACAAACATTTCTCCCACTGCACCCCCTTCCAAAGCATTTCAACGTGTACCCAAAGGAGGGAAGTGTCCAGTGACACGATTGGAGAACTTGGACGCCCTTTATCTGGCTGTCTTTGCTTTGTGCTCATGTTTAGGTTATCGCCACAGGCTCCACATTCAGCAATTCTCTTTCCATGTTGGGGATACCCTTCCCCCTCAATGAGAGGGGGAAACTGAGCAGGTGGGCCAGGTATGGAGGTGATTTATGTCAATTGCATCTACATCACTTTGGCCGGAAGTAGGCATACGGCCCTACCCAGATGCAAGGGAGCTGGGGAAGGATGTCTTCATGTGACACCGGGAGGAAAAAGAAAAATTTTCATTGAGGATTGTCTCTGCACGATGAAGGATTACATTCTGGAAGCCGTAGCTCTCATCTCCCTCCCTGGCTGTCCATGGAGCAAGGAGCTTGCCTGGAGAACCACCTTCCTCCACCACACCCCTAGGGATCCGCTCACACTATGCAGGGCTCTCCCCCACCGCCAAACCCTTGCCCAGGTCATAAGTCTTGCACTCAGCTCCCCTGTTATATCTTGCCTTTCCCCTTCTGAAGGACAAGCCCAGACAACCCTTGCAGCCTTTTCTCAATTCAGGGCCCTTACAGGTCTACAGCATACATTAAATGGGTTCTGTAAGCCTTGGGTATCTGCATAAATCCGGTTCTAATGAACTCAAGGAAGCCCGTCTAATATCACAAGCCCCCCACACACACCTCTGCCCCCCTGGGTCTCCCTGTCCCTCTACTTCTAGAAATGCTCTACACTCTTCTTGATTTTACCTCTTCTAAGACAATATGGACTGTAAAGTCCACATCTGTGACTAAATTCCTCTTATTCCAGCCATACAAGAAGGTTCCCAATGCACGATGGTTTTGGGAAAAGAGAGCACATCATGGAGAGTCTAAGAAAGGGAATACATGCTTCGATTCTTTTTTTTTTTTCCTTTTTGTGTTAGTTTCAGGTGTAGCAAAGTAATTCAGTTACACATATATATATGCATATATAAAAATATATATATTCTTTTTCAGATTCTTTTCCAACATAGGTTATTATAAGATATTGAATATAGTTCCCTGTGTTATACAGTAGGTCTTTGTTTTTTATCTATTTTATATATAGTAGTGTGTATCTTCTAGTCCTAAACTCCTAATTTATCTCTCTCCCCTCCATGCATCGATTCTTAATCACCACAGCAAGAGAGGATTCCTCAGGGACAGAGGGAGAAGGAAACTGAAATGATTATAGTCTGTCCCCCAAGTTTTCTTCCCTAACCTTTATGAAACTTTTCCATTTATTGCAGGCTTGAAGTTGAGAAATGTTTCATTCTATCACAATTCTGCATATGGGTAACAAAGAAAATTCTTCATGCCCAGAGAATCCTTGTTTAGCAAATGTTCACTGGCATAACTGTGCACCAGGCACATTGCTGTAATACATCGTGAACGTGATGCTGTGTTCCCCCAGGGATAGTGAGGAACCAGAACCCCCATGGGGTGACCGATGCCTGAAACACACATTTAGATCAGGCAGAGCCAACCATACAAAGCACAATTAAATTGTTTTTGAATTTTATTTTATTTTTTTATACAGCAGGTTCTTATTAGTTATCCATTTTATACATATTAGTGTATATATGTCAATCCCAATCTCCCAATTCATCACACCACCATCCTCCTGCCACTTTCCCCCCTGGATGTCTATACGTTTGTTCTCTACATATGTGTCTCTATTTCTGCCCTGCAAACCGGTTCATCTCTACCATTTTTCTAGGTTCCACATATATGCATTAATATACGACATTTGTTTTTCTCTTTCTGACTTACTTCACTCTGTATGACAGTCTCTAGGTCCATCCACGTCTCTACAAATTACCCAATTTTGTTCCTTTTTATGGCTGAGTAATATTCCATTGCATATATGTACCACATCTTCTTTATCCATTCGTCTGTCGATGGGCGCTTAGGTTGCTTCCATGACTTGGCTATTGTAAATAGTGCTGCAATGAACACTGGGGTGCATGTGTCTTTTTAAATTATGGTTTTCTCTGGGTATATGCCCAGTAGTGGGATTGCTGGGTCATATGGTAATTCTTTTTTTTGTTTTTTGTTTGTTTGTTTTGGGTTTTTTTTTTTTTTTTGCAGTATGCGGGCCTCTCACTGTTGTGGCCTCTCCCGTTGCGGAGCACAGGCTCTGGACGCGCAGGCGCAGCGGCCATGGCTCACGGGCCCAGCTGCTCCGCAGCATGTGGGATCTTCCCAGACCGGGGCACGAACCCGTGTCCCCTGCATCAGCAGGCGGACTGTCAACCACTGCACCACCAGGGAAGCCCTTTTTTTAGTTTTTTAAGGAACCTCCATAGTGTTCTCTATAGTGAGTGTATCAGTTTACATTCCCACAAACAGTGCAAGAAGGTCCCCTTTTCTCTACACCCTCTCCAGCATTTGTTGCTTGTAGATTTTCTGACGATGCCTATTCTAACTGGTGTGAGGTGATACCTCATTGTAGTTTTGATTTGCATTTCTCTAATGATTAGTGATGTCGAGCAGCTTTTCATGTGCTTCTTGGCCATCTGTATGTCTTCTTGGGAGAAATGTGTATTTAGGTCTTCTGCCCATTTTTGGATTGGGTTGTTTGTTTTTTGTTTTTTGGTTTTTTGGTTTCTTTTTTTTTTTTTGCGGTACGCAGGCCTCTCACTGCTGTGGCCTCTCCCGTTGCGGAGAACAGGCTCCGGACGCGCAGGCTCAGCGGCCATGGTGCACGGGCCCAGCCACTCCGCGGCATGTGGGATCCTCCCGGACTGGGACACGAACCCGTGTCCCCTGCATCGGCAGGCAGACTCTCAACCACTGCGCCACCAGGGAAGCCCGGGTTGTTTTTTTGTTTTTTTTTTTTGATATTGAGCTGCATGAGCTGCTTGTATATTTTGGAGATTAATATTTTGTCAGTTGCTTCATGTGCGAATATTTTCTCCCATTCTGAGGGTTGTCTTTCGTCTTGTTTATAGTTTCCTTTGTTGTGCAAAAGCTTTTAAGTTTCATTAGGTCCCATTTGTTTATTTTTGTTTTTATTTCCCTTACTCTAGGAGGTGGGTCAAAAAGGATCTTGCTGTGACTTATGTCATAGAGTGTCCTGCCTATGTTTTCCTCTAAGAGCTTTATAGTGTCCAGTCTTACATTTAGGTCTCTAATCTATTTTGAGTTTATTTTTGTGTATCATGTTAGGGAATGTTCAATTTCATTCTTTTACATGTAGCTGTCCAGTTTTCCCAGCACCACTTATTGAAGTGACTGTCTTTTCTCCATTGTATATCCTTGCCTCTTTTGTCATAGATTAGTTGACCATAGGTGCGTGGATTTATCTCTGGACTTTCTATCCTGTTCCATTGATCTATATTTCTGTTTTTGAAGCACAATGAAATTAATAAGCATGTGCTTCTTGCCAAGTTTTGTGTTCCTTGGTCCTATGGGGAAGAGAAAAGTAAACCCAACTTAGAGCCTGCCCTCAAGGTGCTCAGACGTGGTAAAATCTCTCTAATTGACTACATTTGGCCCCTGATCATGCTCTTTCTCTGCCCTGCTCTGTGCTCCGGGAGGCTGACCCCCAGGGATTGCATCATCCAGACTCAGATTCTTCAGCCAAGAGGTTGTATTTATCCAATAGGAGACCTCAGAGAGGTCAGAGGCAGAAGAGAGTGGCTGGGGTATTTCTCTCCTGTCCTTTCCTGGCCGTGGCTATAATTCTGAGCCTCCAGCTCCTGCCAGGTGGCCTCTCCCCACACCGCCTGGACTCCAGCTCTCCCTGGACTCATACCACCACACCACAGCTACCACTTCTAGATATTTTTTCACTGGTTTGTTGATGCTTTGCCACTCTTTTTAGAATATGTTCCTTCAGAGCGAGGAACTTGTCTGTCTTATTCACTGCCGTAAATGTCCAGTGTCTAGAACGATGCCTGGTGTGCAGCAGGGGATAAGTACTTTGTGTTGAGTAAATAACTAAGTGAATGAATGAAATAGCAAAACCATCATGACTTACCACTTGCTAGATTCCTATTCCAATATCATTTATTTAATCAATAGTTATTGCACGTCTACTATATTCAAAGCACTTTCCCTTGCCCCAGGAAGAGGGAAGCACAACAAAGTACACAACCATGACAACGAGGACTCCTCCAAACTAGCTGGAAGCCAAGAATTCAATTGCTGAGAAACATCACAGGCTAAAGGAATTATCCAACCAAACCTTACTCTATATTTACCTTTTTTTTTTTTTTTTGGCTGCGTTGGGTCTTTGTTGCTGTGAGCAGGCTTCCTCTTTGTGGTGGCTTCTCTTGTTGCGGAGCACGGGCTCCAGGCGTGTGGGCTTCAGTAGTTGTGGTGCACAGGCTTAGTTGCTCCGCGGCATGTGGGATCTTCCTGGACCAGGGCTTGAACCCGTGTCCCCTGCATTGGCAGGCGGATTCTTAACCACCGCGCCACCAGGAAAGTCCCTACCTATTTATTTTTAAATTTCTCAGAAGATTGATAATATTTCTATAGTTATTTCTCCATTAATTTTTTTTAATTGCATACTTTCTCTCTATAATTGCCAAATCTTTAAAAGCAGGTTACGACTAGTTTCAGCAGTTAGCTGGTAAGTGTTTATTTAGTGCTTACTATAAGTAATATAATATAGTATAATAATATATAATTATATATAATTATAGACTATGTTTATATACTTATATATATTCTATCAAATAATGTGTACATATATGAATATATAGATTTTACTGAATTTTATAGATAGATCTATATCTATTTATCACTAAATAAATACCAGCTGAATGCTGAAACTAGTCCTATATATAGTTATTTATATAAACATAGTTATATTGTTATAGACTGAATGTGTCCCCTCAAAATTCATATGTTGAAGCCCTAATGTGATGGTATTTGAAAGTGGGGGCCTTTGGGGGGTCATTAGGTCATAAGGGTGGAGCCCTATGATGGGATTACTGTCCTTGTAAGAAGAGGAAGAGTTAGCCCTCCCTCTCTACCATGGAGGACATAAATGAGAAGATGCCATCAGTAGACCAGGAAGAGGACCTTCACCCAGAACCCAACCACACTGGCACCCTGATATCGGACTGCCCAGCCTCCAGAACTGTGAGAAATAAAAATATTTGTTTATGTTTAAGCCACCTGGTCTATGGTATTTTACTACAGCATCCCCAGCCGGAGAGAACTAAGAGATAGAGATGGAGATTATAGAGACAGAGATATGTCTCATCATGCTGTTACATGATTGCATTCTGAGATTGAGCCGCTCTGATTTCATCCCCTTGACTTACATGACACCTGAATGAGTTACTAGGTAATGTTCATTTCTTTAAACACGTCTTGAGGGCAGCCATGTTCCTGGCCACATGGAGAAATGTGAGAACGTTGGAGCCCACCCACTGACACCCAGGTGGCTTTTTCTGGTTCAAGAATGAGCCATAGATAGAAGAACTCCTGGGAGCAGGGCACCTGCAGCCTGAACCCTGGAGCCCTTCAGAGTCCCCAGACAGGCCTCCACTGATGGTTCTCTCATTTCCCTCATGGATAAAGATACTGAGGACAAGTCAGGACTCATGGCACAGTCCTGGGTGATGGACAATAAAACTCTGGGCTTGAGATACTAGGATATCTTCCAGAGATACTAGGAATGTGGCATGTATAAAAAAAAATAAAAAAAGAAGTCAGCAAATTCAGCTGGAAGAAGGACCTGCCCACTCTTCAGAGGCTCTCCATGGAGCACACTTCTGAAGGTGATGCAGTGGACTGCAGACCAACCCAGGCAAGCGTGGGAGCCACGTGCTAAAGGTGGCAGGGCCACTGGAGGAGAGCCTCACCATCCAGGAATGCTTGGATGGAACGGCGACAAACTGGCTCCACCGAAAATCCATGAAATATCGAACACTTCAATTTCTCCTGAATTCTTCCAGTTGAAAGCCAGCTCTATAAGTTAGTGCCTTTGGTGAAGCCCTTCAGTCCCTTGTCCCTGCCTGCACTGACCAAACACAGACAAGATAGGGAGTCCTCAGGGATGAGAGGTCCCTGTGATGTCCAGAGGTAGACCAGGGTTCTGAGCTGCAGGAGAAAACTTTAAATCAGGAGAAGAGTGAGCAGGTGAACAGGGATAGAGCACACGAGTCCCCTGCTGCAGAAAATGCCACCATAGGCCCTGCCACACTCCTGTGCAGAGAACGGGTTATGACCCAGCCCTGCTTTGATGCCTCCCAGGTTTGCCATTGGCATTTAGCAGTAGGGATTTTGCTGTAGGTTCGCCAGGCAGGGTCTACGGAGGCCAGTGCTTCTCTGGCTACAGTCAGCCATTTGCGTTTTTCCCCAATGCACCATGCACATCATTCCACTTTCTCTTCGTGCATTTTCTCTTTGCTCACGCAGAGCAGAGTTAGAGAGCCCTGTTTTACAGAACTTGGCCTCCCCATCTCCCAGCCCCACTGATGGTCTGCCCTGGATATCAGGCACTTGTTTGGGTCAGAACTCTGCAGGATTCCATGCCATCAATTGTGGCTCACAGGTCACTGGCAACCAGAGACAGAGCTGCAGTGTTCTCTGGAGCCAGAGAGGGCCTGCTGACTGCCACAGAAATGTCTTTCCAGCAGCCCTGGAACAGCTGTGTGGTGCTCTGCCTGTGTTGTCCAAATGCTGGGGACGATGCCCAATTCTCTGTGAGTTTCCCAGTAATTCTGGTATCTGCTCTTTATACTAAAGAGCCCACGTACTTTAAGGAGGGAAAAAGAGTGAGCCAAAAGGTTTTGTGCCAGGGATTAAGACTATGGTAAAATCAGAGAGAAGATCAGACCGCTTACAAGACCAAGAAGGCCTGAGTCACCTCTAGTGGAGGTTGGTCCTCTGAAGTTACGAGCACTCGACAAAAATCTGAACGTGTCCATCTCTTCCCTTGAGGATAAGTAGAGGTTCCTGACAAATGATGGAAAAGCGAGACTCCTAACCTTTCATTTCATGGAGTGATGTTGCTCGCCTTCAAGGACAGACGCACAGTCACTTGAAGACGCATCAAAATCCTCCAATGCCTAGTAACACACACCAAAAATATCTTAAAGGCATCTCAGAAGAACGTAGAACAACTTTGGAGAGAAATGATGGGTGGTTTGGATGACAACACTCATCTTCAGGAAAGCCTAAAACTGCTTATCTGAGGGATTTCCCCGGTGGCACAATGGTTAAGAATCCACCTGCCAATGCAGAGGACACGGGTTCGATCCCTGGTCCGGGAAGATCCCACATGCTGCAGAGCAACTAATCCCATGCTCCACAACTACTGAGCCTGTGCTCTAGAGCCCGCGAGCCACAGCTACTGAAGCCCGCATGCCTAGAGCCCATGCTCCACAACAAGAGAAGCCCCTGCTCGCCGCAACTAGAGAAAAGCCCGTGCGCAACAACGAGTACCCATCACAGCCAAAAATTAAAAAAATTTTAGAAACCAAAGAACTGCTTATCCTAGAAGTTATGAGATGGAAGAAAGTGTGGGAATTAAAGAACAGAAAAAAAAAACCCTTTGAAAACTCAAACCATGAGAATGAAACAGGTTGTGAATGACAAAGCAACCAGTTAAAATCTCTAACTGAAACTATACTGAAGGTGATACATTTGTCTGCTCTGTTTAGAGAAGATTATGGATGATGGCAACTTCGAATGAGATGAAAATAGTGAACCACACGTGGCTGCCTAAACTGTCAGTCAGAAGTCACTTTGAAGAAACTCATTGATGCTGTAACTTAAACGTTTCCTTAAAAGGGTTTAAAAGAGAAGACCAGGAATTATTTTAAATTATTTGAATAAAATCCAATGGATGAGGAGCTTACAGGTCGAATGAAAAGTTTCCAAACTGAGCAAATATCTTAACATTTAAAAATTCACAACCTAAAGGTGAAAGTCAAGAACTTCAACTGAAACTTCAGATATCGCCTGAACTGTGTCAAGAACATGCAGTGAAACTTGGCAGAAAACCAGTCGAGGAAGTAATTTACCTCTTAGGGAAAAAGCTTCCTAAAACATAGGAAAGCATCAGCAGCATGAATTGGAGACACAACTCCAACTGGAAGATGACTGAAGATCTGGAGAAAGAATTACAATGAACAACTTCCTTCTTGGAGAGCTAGATGGACTATCTCCCACGGGAAAAAAGCTCAAGAGAGCTGGTTGGCAGCTTCATCAACTGAAAAAAAGCTCAATGGACTAAGAAAAGGAAATGGCTGTACCAGACAAAAATCGGCTGAAGCTGATTAAATTTCCAATTTTCTCAAGTGACCCTACAGTGGGCTGATTAATGGCCACACCCTACTGTCTGGATCCTGTGTATATGTCATGTCATGTGGCAAAAGGGACTTCACAGAAGTCATTAAGGTTATGGATCTTGAGGTGAGGACTATCCTGGACTCATCAGACGGACCCAACCTAGTCACTTCAGACCCTAAAGCCAGAGAAATTTCTCCAGCTGGAGCCAGAGAGATGCAGCCAGAAGAGGAACTCAGGGAACTTCCAAGTGGGAGAAGGATTCACTGCACTGTTGAGGTGTAGGTGTCCAAGTGCAAAGATTGAAAAAAAGACCTCTAGAAGCTACAGCCAGCCCCTGGCTGACAGCTGGCAACAAAACAAGGACCTCAGTCCTACAGCCGCAAGGAACTGAGTTTTGCCAACAACCTGAATGAGCCTGGAATGAGTCTGTCTATAAGAGGCCAGCCCATCAGCACTTTGATGCAGAGAAACCAGAGAGCAAAGCCACACCTCTAACTTACAGAACTAGAATAAATGTGTGTTGTTTTGAGGGCTAAGTTGAGACCTAATGCCCTTCTATTCAAAAAGCAGCCTTGGGCATAGGTCCAAGAGGATCAGTGCATCCCCTGAGCCATCAGGTCCCTGGAGGAGGAGGAAGGTTAAGGAGTCTGGAATGCAGGTCACATGCAGGTTGGATTCTGCTTTCAAGGCATCTGACCCCTGCATACCCATGGCTACGGGAAATTTTCCTGCATTCTCTCTCTTTAAAAGTCATTTTGAGTCATCTGTTTTTAGCTTAACTACTATTTTTTAACTGAGGCTACATCTGCTGATAAAATTACAATTCCTAAGGTAGTGTTTTTCAAATATATATAGGTGGTTGTTATGTAATTCTTATGCATACATTATTTCCACTTCACTGGACCCTGTAGAGAATAAGTCAGATAAATATTGTATTTTGTTTAAAATAAAAGGTCTAATTTATTTATTTATTTATTTTTGCTGTGCTGGGTCTTTGTTGCTGCACGTGCGCGGGCTTTCTCTAGATGCCGCGAGGGGGGGCTCCTCCTTGTTGCGGTGCGCAGGCTTCTCATTGCAGTGGCTTCTCTTGTTGCAGAGAAATAATTAATTAATTAATTAAAATAAAGTAAAACGTCTATTATCACTTAAGCCATCATTGAACTTCGACATGACCAGATGGAAACATTCAAAAGAATGGAGATCATTTCTACATCCTATGAGCTGTTATTAGAAATCCGTAAAAGTAGGTTGATACTTACCTCAGAATTTTTTTATTGTTTTTAAAAACAACACACACACAGACCCGAATGACAACACCACCCCCAGCTAACCTTAGTCCTATAATATTTTTATAATCACTAATTCATAGATGAGAGGATTTGACATTTGCATTTGTTTCTTATTTTTCCATTTTTTAACCTTTATTTTGTTTAGGATATTTTTTACTGTTTAAATGTCTCTACATGTTATGCAGTCAACAAGTTTTCCTTTTGTGAAAAACGTAAAGATACCTGTTGAGCTGTTGTTACCTCTAGCAACCTGCTAGGTGCTAGAGATCCAAGATGACTAGACCTTGGCTGGTTGTCCCTGGGGGCCGGGGTGTGGTGAGGGAGAGGCTTGGAGACAGACGTGCGAACAAGTGATTGTTGGATGATGCAATATGTGTAACCCCAGGGTGTGTGCAGAGCCTCGTGTTATCACCACAGGAGATGCAAATTCTACCTGCAGGGGTCAAAGCAAAAGAGGCAAACTTCCAGATGAATTTTTAAAAAGATTTAGGAATTCAGTGTTTCTGTGGACCATGCATTATATCAAAGAGCATTATAAAGCCTATACGCTTGCCTCTCTTGAATTTTGCCAAGAAATTTAGCGAGGGTTTTCCCCTCATGGCCTCTTATATCGTCTTTGGAAAGGAATCTAACTGGCATTTTATACCTAAATCCAGCATCTACTAAACAAATGGTTTGGGCCTCATTTTCTGTAAAAATGGCAATTAATCATAACCATCCTGCTTACCTCATAAGACGATTGTAAAGATGAAGTTAGATCACGTATGTGAAAACACCAGGGCGCTCTACAGATTACTCCAGGCCAAAACATTTCTATACTGAGTTGCCTGTGGCTGATGTGAATGACTGCCGTGTATTAAAAGAACAGATTCATTAGAATAATAAAGATATTTGATTCCTTAGAGTTCCACAGCACCGTTCTTCTGAAGCTTTGCACATCTGTTCTCTCTTTGGCCTCCAGGCCAAATGTCTTTCCAGGATAAGCCGGGGCACGTGTTACTGCCCCAGACTTGCAGAAGAATGAGGAAGATGAAGTCACAGGGCGGAATCTGGACTTGAACGCCAGCTCTTGCCTTCAGACCATCCCTAGACACATATGGTGCCCAGAGCGCCAAGGAGGAATGGCTGTGATGCTTCCCAACAGATTATTTTAATAGCCATTCAGAAGAGATAAGGATATCCTTCTGATATATCCTTATCCTTAAAGATAAGGATATATTTATTCCAATTACAAATGCTCAACAGTAAAGTTCATTCTCTTCAATATTCAACTGGAAATAATAAATCATGCCTCTAAAATATAAAGGAGAAAGCACTGCCTGCCTGACTGCCCGGGCTCCCACCTTCCTCCCAGTTGTCTGCACAGCTGTGGGGACCTCACTGCTCCGTTCTGCTCCAGCCATGCCAGGCACAGAATACCCTTCCCCATCTCCACCTGCGGAAACTCCTCTCCTCCCTAAACTCAGTTCAAATGCCGCTCCTCCCCAATCCCAGATGCCAGAAATAGGTTCCTCAGCTTAGACAAGTGGGTAAGAACCCAGAGCCCCAGGAAGCCTGCCTGAGTCTGAATCTCCGTCCTGCTACTTTCGAGCCCCATTTCTGCCTCTGGTCCCTCATCTCTAAGGGGGAAGTTATGGTGGCCACACTAATAATGGCATGGTCACTACAGGGTTATTAAAGGGATTACTGAGATAACACATGTGGCACACACTTGATGGCTCATGCAATACCCAATAATACTAGCAGTCAAGTTCTCTTCTTTTCCTTTGCAGGTTTTCCGTCCTGCACCAGGTAGCCAGTTCCCTGAGGATGGGAATTCGTTCCCTGGCACCCCTTCCCTGGTACATAAGTGTAGGTTCCAGCTCTGTCGTTTATGATATCTGCGAACTTGGCCTATCATTTAATTTCCTAAAGTCTCAGTCCTTATCTGAGGACTGAGATAATGGGGTTAACATGGAAATCAAAGCCAATAATGTGTATTAAACCAATGGCACAGTGCCGGTAAATAAGCAATTAAGCAAATATATTTTAGCCACTGTCCGGTGATTAAGAGTTTATATGAAAACTGTATTAAAGGGTTAAGGCTCTGATGTCACAGTGTTCCTCAGACAGTATTTTCTGACTTTTACAGTTAAAATTACAGATCAAAATTTGAGGATTGAAAAAAGAGAGAGAGAGTAGTGGTAGGAGGCTCAGGGCTGGGAGGACCGCAGGAGGCAGCCTGATGAGATCTATTCTCCAAGAGAGACAAGAAGCCCTCAACTCTACTCCTGGAAGGAGGCCATGGCCTCCTCCTGATGAAGGGGGAGGGAATGGGGAAGGGAGAGCCAGTTGGGGAGAACGTAAGGGACAAGTAAGATGAAGAAAAGGGAGGCAGAGGGACAGAGGATGAGGGAGACTCAGAAGAGGAAGAGGAGAAAGAAGGAGACAGACAGAGGGGACAAGGGGACCAGAGCAGCTCTGTGACTGAGCAAGCACTCACCTAAAGGTCGTCGGATGGAGTTCTACAGCCCAGGAGGGTGCTGGGAAAATCTAAGGGGGTAGTTGTTTGTCCCAACACTTGCAGGTTGCATATGGCAAGTGGACTACACAGGCAGGTCCCACAACTCAAAGAAGAGTCCCACATCCTGCTTTTTAAAATTTTATTTTATCAATCTTTATTACTTTTTAAAAGTCATTTAAGGGACTTCCCTGGTGGTCCAGTGGTTAAGAATCCATCTTGCAATGCAGGGGACACCGGTTCAATCCCTGGTCGGGAAACTAAGGTCCCACATGCAGCGGGGCAACTAAGCCCGCGCGCCACAACTAGAGAGAAGCCCCATACGCACTGCAACGAAGCAAAGAGCGCACGCACTGCAACGAAAGATCCTGCGTGCCACAGCTAAGACCCGACGCAGCCAATAAATAAATTTTTTAAGTCATTTAATATGATGGTTTACATACCCTACTCTTTAAATTAATTAATATTGAAGTATAGTTGATTTACAATGTTGTGTTAATTACTGCTGTACAGCAAAGTGATTCAGTTATACATATATATATATTCTTTTTTTACATATTCTTTTCCATAATGGTTTATCACAGGATATTGAATACGGTTCTCTGTGCTTTACAGAGAACTTGCTGTTTATCCACCACATCCTGCTAGAGGAATGTTTGGCATGGAGGAATCACTCGATAAGTATTAGCTATTAGGATTCTTCTTCCCAGGAAATTTCCTTCCTTTGACTCCGGCGGGCCCCCCTGGGAAGCGGGGAGCACTGCAGAACGACTCAGCAGTGCTTGTTGCGATCCTGCTATGCCAGGTGCACGGTGCTCTTTCTATCCATGTCATCAAACACAGATCAAATTAGAGGGGAAAGCTCTACAGGAAAACAAAGACACCAGAGAATTCCCCTCTGACAGGCACAGACCAAGACAAAAGGAGTTATGTGAACACGAGCCATATATTCAGAAGAGTTTAGACAATACACTTCTTTGTTATATTGCATGAGTTCATGGCACCCAAAGACGCTGCAAATACAGGAGGACAATAGCTGACATATCAGGTTTTGCAGTCATACTACCAGTGGCTTACTGTTTGCCAAACTGCCTTTGGCTCGGGCCCTGAATTCACATAACAAAAAGAGGAGAGAATTAAAATGCTCACTTCCATTTGGCTTTAAAAGTCCCAGCTTAGCTGAAAGATAAATCAAAAATAAAACCAGAATCTAGCCCGTTGCATTTGATGACAGGATTATTAGTTTATTCCTTTCCTGAGGTATCTAAATAGGAAGAGAGAGGGTGTTTCGCAAACATAAGCAGAGGGTAAGCCTGCACAGAATTTATCTGAGTTATTAGTTTATATCAGCCCATGGGTGTTGGACTAGTTTTCTAGGGCTTCACAAATGACCCCAAATTGGGTGGCTTATAACAATAGAAATTTATTCTTTCACAGTTCTGGAAGCAAGAAGGCCAAAATCAAGGTGCCAGCAGGTTGGTTCCTTCTGGAGGGCTGCAAGGGAGCACCTGATCCGTGCTTCCCTCCCAGCTTCTGGAAGTTACCAGCCATCCTTGGCATTTCTTGGCTTGTAGCTACATGACTCCAAACTCTGCTTCTGTTGTCACATGGCCGTCTTCTCCCTATGTGTCCCTGTGCTTCACATGGCATTCTCCCCTGTGTGTCTCTGTGTCCAAACTTCCCTTAGGGTGTTGGATTGGAGCCACCTTAATGACCTCAACTTACCTCGATTACATCTCCAAAGACCTTTTTTCCAAATAAGGTCACATTCCCAAGTACCAGGGGTTAGGATTTCAACATCTCTTTTGGAAGGACGCAATGCTGACAATAACAGGTGATGAATTTGCTAATTGCTAAAGAGAATTTAGAGTCAATCAAGTTCTGCCCACTGGCCTGAGTATCTTCATTCCTTATATGAGGAGGGCAAACAGACTTGATTTGGGTAGGGATAACTCTCTTCTAGTTTTCACTTGAGTTCTGTTTTGATACTTTTCTCAGTTTTAGAAGAAATGGTATTTGCCTTGTCTCTAAATCTATTATTAACTCTGTACGTAGATAAGTCATCCCAGAAGGTAAAATTACAAAGGCTGTTGAGTTAGTCATTGCTGGCCATGACATGGGAGAAAGAAAATAGAGGCCACCTCAGAGAAGTTCCTCCACTCTTGCCAGAGGCTGGCTGTGTGCAAAGAACTTCACCAGCTGGGAGGGAAAGTAGCAAACGGGGCCCCCCTCTTTAAAGAAAGCCTGGAATAATATATTCCAGCCCCTTCTGTATCTTAAAAGCAGGCATGAAGTTTGGTTTAAGGCTATTAGCTTCCAAAGTTACAAATGTAAGATCGAAGGGAAACGACAGTAACGTAGTTCCACGCAGGCAAAATGGTTCCTCCTTTCCCCATCCTTTAGGAAAAAACAATAACAAAAAATTGCTTGTGGAGAGTATGAAAGTTAAATTTACCTGTTTGTTTTGTCTGTTTATTTATATCATGGGTCAGCAATGGGGGCCCACGTGCCAATCTGATGGCTGCCTGTTTTGTGAATAAAGTTTTATTGAAACACAGTCACCCCTATTTGTTTTATTATCTATCGCTGTTTCACACTACATGGCAGAACTGGGTGTTGCCAGCAAAGCCTGAAACATTTACCATCTGGCCCTTAACAGAAGAAGCTTGCCAGTCCTTTAGATTTAGGGAATTAGGAAATAAAGGATATCACGAGGCACCAAACACCCTGCTCATGGATTACCAGTAGTAACTTGCAACCTCTTGGCACTGCCATTTCTTTAACAAGCCTATGAGCTTAGTGGTAAACACTTGGCATTTGTGCCTATCGGTACAAGCCAGGCAGGGTTTAAACAACCAAAAACCCCTAGCAATCATAAGAATAGGGATGCCAAAAGTGGATACTATTAAGAATCAGAATCCCCGAACTGATAGAAAAGAAGACTGAATCACAGTCTGGGATAGCCTTCTAGGGCTTGAAGCAGGGTGTGGATGAAGAATGACGCCCTGCCATATCAGTAAACCAAGGATGTTGCAGCCATCAAGCCCTCAGCCACTGCAGCCACGCCCAACAGTGCGCCCTGAGGGGCTTCAGGATGGAAAAAAGGAGGATACTGGCCCCAGAGAGCTAAGGTGCATATCAAAGGAATCATTTCAGTGAGCCCATACTCTTGTACCTTCCCACACATGGAAAAGTGCTAAAATCCTTAACTTGAGATGTCTGGTTTTCTTTAATTAACAGTAACCTTTTGATGTTCCAACTCCCTGGTTTTTGTTGCAAAAACTCTATGTCCCGCCTCCTCCCTTACTCTTGGAAGCAGTTCCTCACAGCTATCTGAGAGGCTGCCTCCCGGGCTCAAGTCCTCAGCAAGTCCACCAAATAAAACGTAATTCTCAACTTTTAGGTTGTGCACTTTTTTCAGTTGACAAGGGGATAAAATCCTCTTCTTATGCTTGTTGATAACCACTTTCTGGCGCTTCTCCTTGCTACTGTCATTCTTGTACTTTGTCCCCTCCTTTGCTTGGGTCACCAAACCACACCAAACGGTGCTGTAGACCCCTGAGCCTTTCACGGGGTGCCCCCCAGAGCACCTCAGACCCAGTGCTCTATAAAAAGCACCTGCCATTTTGTCCCAGGGGCTGAGGCTCCTCTCCCAGCTCCCACAGCCCTCTCCCCAGCCTATGGCTTTGATCGGGTGTGCTCGTATTCTCAACCCAAACTGTCTTTCCGGCCGGGCCCTACGGATGAGTGCCTCGGCTGAACTGTCTGCCTGGCTTCGCATCAGATCATCTTTGAATCCAGGCTCTGCGGCGAAAATGCCAGACCTGATCTAGCCCAGTCCGCTCTGACCTCATTATTTTTCCCCTAAGGGCACAATGTCCAATCTCTACCACTAAGCCACAGGGACTTCGATGTACTATATTGGCTGTTGCCTTTTTGCTGAATCTGTCTTTCTATGACAGTTTCTGGGTTAACCCAACTTAGAATATACCAGAACCTGAAGGGGCTGCTAATCTTTTATGTCCTAGGAGAATATATATATATATATATATATATATATATATATATATATATATATATGGCATTTAGAAGCTTGCCTGACTATAATAAGCACCTAATACATGGTAGTTTTTATGTTATTATGTTATCTGAGCCAGCGACTGTAGTTTCTTAAGTGCTACCCAGTATTCAGAGAGCTTCTTAGAACCAAGCGTTTACTTCTAAGAACAGGATTTGTCTTCAGGTTATTGAAACTGCAGTCTTAGGTAGGATCTCTTGAATATTTCTCAATTCCTATTTCCAGGTGGAGAAGGGAAGCTTGGGGAATGTGCCTTTAAGTAGAATGAGAAGGCAAGAATACCTGTATTTATTTTTCTTATTTTATTTTTAAGCCACTGAAGCTCAGTTGGGCCAAAAGATAAGCAATCCTTGAACTGTCACAAGCTTTGTCTAAAACAGAAGCATGTTTTTCATCTTCTCAACAGAATGTCTTTTATACTTTTCCATATAGCAAGGATTGTTTTTCCCCAAATACTAGCACAGAAAGAACTACTCAGTGTCAGAGATAGCATATTTACCCAACATAACTGCAGCCCTCCAGGGTCATCTATTCTCATGTGCTGCTAGATGATCCATGGTTATGATGTGCTGAGTATTTACTGCTCATCTCTTGAGCTTCCCGTCTCTCCATGTTGGTGTCTTGTCCTTTGAACTCTTTGTCCAGCCAGCCCTGGGAGACAGGGCTGCAGGAAGGGGTGTAATAGAAATCAGGAAGCAAAGGTACTGGTTCCCCAGCAGCGGCCAATCTGGGAAAGGACCTGTTTCAAAGATTATTTGGGACAAACACATGCTGTACTGTTCCCAACACTACCTGTCCAGTGTCTGCTCCAGAAGTAGCCACGTGAGGTGGATAATAATTAATGGGCCTGTAGGGACCAGACCAGTAACTTGGTAACCACAGGGAAATTTTAGACAGTGGGCCTGGCTCCAGATATGAGATAATCTGTGATCTTTAGAATCAGGCCTCATTTAGAAGAGCTGGAGCTGGAGTTGAGCCCATACTAGCCTGCAGGTAAGAGGGCCTCCCAGAGGCGTCTTGTCTAACACAAAGCCCGGAAGATTCCTTCTATCTTGGACTTGCTTTATTGTTGCCCTCGTCAAACAATATCATAAATATTTCTCCATATTCTCCACTAAATTCTGAGCTCCTTAAGTGGTATGATCATATAATTTTCATGTTTAGATCCCCAGTGCCCATCAATCAGCCAATTCACTAACCAATCAATTCATTTCAGGTAAAAAAGAACACTGTACCACACACCCCTCAATTAGACCAAGCAGTTGAGATACTAATGGGGCTTCAGGGACTCCTCCAGGGTGGTTTAAATGTGGCATCTTCCTTTCTCCTACCTCTTTCTCTGGGTCATTCACAAATGGACTGGGAATGTTGGTCCCCTCGTGTCTTAAAACTAAAAGGCTCTGTCTGGTTGTGGGGCGATGAAAGAACACTTGGGACTAACAAAACTTTTCCCACCTACCTGCCAGGTGGCATGAACGTCATCCAAGCCTAGATGCAGGGATTCACCCAAATATTTGTTGTCATCTATTGCAACATCCTCTTCTAGGAAAGAAGAAAACAGCTTCCATATCTCTGTGCCCCTGAATGTTCTTGGTCTAATCTGACCAAAGGCAGCTCTTGGCCTTTCAGTGCCAAAAGCACTGACCATCCTAGTACCTACAGTGTCACCCTGACCAAGCACTCTGGAGGTGTGCATGACTCATGGAGTCCCACCTTCTGGAAGTTACAGCAGGAGTGGGGATAGCATAACAGGGCCAGAGTCACAGCAGGAGAGGTGACCAACCTGTCATTTACCAGAGAACAAAGCAAGTTTTTTTCATTCTCAACCCCCCTGAATAATACTCCATTTATGTTTTATTCCTTTTAAATGAATCCAAATTTGCCCCTCATTTCCTTACTTTTAGTATCTCATTCTAGATCTATTTAGATCCAGTGCCCTTCCTGTACCTATTTAAAACCCACTAGTTTACCATCTGAGTCAGATGTTCTGGACTCTGACCTCTGGTCAATATTTGAGACAAGATGAAGAGGTGACTTTAAAACTTTCAAAGGATAAGAACCAAATCAGCACATCCAACCCTTACAACCTGCCATGTATCACAGAAGGTACTATATGGATGTTAAAAGGGTGAGCAGAAGTGCCTTAGGCTCCACATCCCCACCCCACCCCCCCACCCCACCCCACCACCACCACCACCCCACCCCCGTTACACTGAGACATTGTAAGAAGGCATCAGGAAATAGACAAGGGAATTATAGGGGAAGGAACTATGAGCTATGCTGGCTGGAAGCCACACGCCTTGTGGCGGAACAGATTCTTTGACCACCTCCAACAACAACTCCCAACCTCTTTGGAATTCTGACATCCCATCACTCTCTGTTTGACTATCTAGTCTTGATCTGACAGCTTCCATCTTGCAGGAAACAAGTTACACAGCATAGATTCATTACATTTTTTCAAATGAATGTGAATGAACAAGACTTTTACTGCAAGCATTTTACTGCATCCCTTGAAACAACTTGCAACACCTTGGCTAAACAAACACCGTTTTTCAAAAATAAACTCCAGTGGTTGTGTAGCTATTATAGCACTGTAGCCACTAGGGGAGCATTACTGCAAGAGTCCTAGGAGCTAGCAGAGAGCAGTTGTAACCTCAATCAGGAGACAGCACAAGAGAGGGAGAGTTTCCCACTTCCTGCAAATGAAGTTCAGGACACTTCCTCAAATCCTTCCAGTAAATCCTCCCTTTACTTGAGCTAGATTCAGTTTTTCAGTCCTTTAAACAAATGATCCTTGACTAGAGCATGCTGAACTGGAACTCAGACAAAGGATAAATGGAGAAAAACCAGTAAAAAGCTTTGCAGGCCCATCACCTGCCTTCTCTCGTTTAACCATCCGAGCACAATACCCTGCGGGAGGGGAGGGTGAGAGAGAGCTTACCTGTGTCTGGTATCACTCTCCCACCTAACAGAGCCATATTCCCATCTGAAATGTTTAACTCGGATAAAAGAGGGCATTTTCTTGGCCTCTTTAACTGATATCTTTGGGTAGGGCAAAGGAAAAAGAGACATTGAACAACATGAAGAGGAAAAATAAAACAAAACATGAAAACCTGTGGCAAATAATTCCCACCCAAGCATGCACACTCCTTTACAGAGCACATAAAAGACCCTGGATTTGGAAAAAGACTCTGTTCCCTCAGAGTCATACTTACATTTTCAATAAAAATATCTTTGCTCTACAGACCCATCTGCTGCCTGAGTCTACTATAAAACAAGCTCCAACTTGGCCTGGCTGTAAGGGGGAAATGTGAAGCTGGGAAAATTATTTCCCCAGCTTCTTTTAGCACCCCGCCCCCCTTTATTGTGGTAATTCCTCGACTTTCACCCACAGGTTCCCATAACTGCTTTATTTCCCTTGTGCTTAAGGCCAGGTCAGCACACAGTGGTTGGTGGCCCAGTCCCTCAAGTCTCTGCTTTCTGCCGAGTCACTGTGTGTCTTACTAGTTCATACAGCAAGTAGTGGTGTAGATAAAAGGATTTGGCTTAGACAGGCTGACAGCCCACAGCTAAGGAGCCCAGTGCCTTCTCTGAGCCTCAATTTCCTAATGTATAAAATAGATATTTCTGCTCTCCTGGGTTGCTGACAGGCTTGCAGAGCTCCAGGCTGGGAGCAGGTACACGCCAGGCTCTACACACTACACTGCAAGGGGCCTGGCCTCTCCCCGAAATGTACTCACCTTCTTAGAGTTTCTGTTAGTGGGTCCAAGAGTGCATGAAATTTAAGAACAAGTTGATAAGGCAGCGAGAAGTGGGCAGAGGATGGAGTACGTTTGCTCAGGGGCACTTCTGTACCCTCACATCCCACTGCAGGGGTAGAATGTGCTTTTGTACACTTACCACGGACTCAGTTGAAAACTTGACAGAAGGTTGAGGAAGGCATCGAGCAGAAAGGCTGAAGGAAGATGAGCAGTAGAAGTCAGCATAATTCTGCATCAGGATCAAAACTGAAATTCTGCAGATAAAATTTTATTGTGAAAGAAAGATGTGAATTAATGGGAATTACAATTTAATGAAGTTAGAATTAACTACTATCTTAGCTGATTTTTTATATACTGAGCTGAAAGGAAGTTTATAGTCATTCTTCTTATTATTAATAATATTAATATGTTATTATTATTATCATGTTTAGCCAATTCAGAGTCTTTTGGGGAACCAAAATGTCTCTTAATGACTTAAAGAAATTAAATTACTTATTTAGAGCCTATAATAAATCTCTTTGACTCTTTGTTAACAAAAGCTTTAAATCCATCATTCAGAGATGGATTCCAAGAAATAGCAAACTTATTAAGATTTAATCATACAGACTGAACAGCCAAGTCCAAGTAGTGAATTTGACTGAATTTAGCTGATGATGTGGATGAGAATTTGGTTCTCTGAAATATCTTAGAAAATAAATTCTGGGACTTCCCTGGTGGTCCAGTGGTTAAGACTCCACGCTCCCAGTGCAGGGGGAATGGGTTGGATCCCTGGTCAGGGAACTAAGATCCCACATGCTGCACAGTGCAGCCTAAATAAATAAATAATAAATAAATAAATAACACTGTAAAAAAGAAAATAAATTCTATGATTGTTAATGTGAGGATAGCAATCCATGTGCACAACCTTATGTTCAATCTTTATCTAGTTGGTTATAGTTTTAAAATTTAACTAGTAGGCTAATTAGTTACTCCCATGCCATTTTCTATAAAGAATAATAAGCCACTAAGAAGGTTTTATAAAATAGAGCTTGATGACATAAGTTACCTATAGGTGGAAAACAAATGTAAGTACATGAAGTAGAACTAGGAATAAATCCAACAAAAAATTGTCTACCATATGAAGCTATTTAGTATTGGTACCAACTTCTTAACCAGGTGTGGAAAAAAACAGTTTGACTTTTTATAAATATAAAATATTTAACTTTTTACTTTTTCAGGTTTAAACTTTACCTATTTGAAGCACATTCCAAAAAGATTCCTTTGCACTTCAAAATCTTCTACTGAGTCTTCTTAAAATTAAATCATATCTTATTATGATATTTATATTTAATATTATATCAAATTGAATTACTATTTTCCTACCTGATAGCTTGAAAACAAGGACTGTCATATTACTAGAAAATCCTACAAAAATGCAAATCTCAGCCTGTGTGAATTCCTGGGAAGCGATAGGATTTTTTAGGGACTTATATATATATCCACATCTATAATTTTTTTAAGATAGAAAATTTCTGTAGGAATTGCTTGCAAGTTTCTGTTTACAGGCTTCAAAGACTTCAGATATACCCTACCCCTCCACTTAACACACTATTCTTTTATTTAAAAGGTTTCCCCAATAAAGTGTTAGTTTTATCAGGTTTTGGTCCCTACAAAAGCAGTCACCTTGCAAATTTCAGAAACAGATAGCCCTTAAGATCCAGCACTCACAATCTTAGATTTTCTGAGTCCTACTTTAAGTATTCTGTCCCATATCCTGTCCCACTGAATCATCAAAATAGCCCAGAAATTCCAGCATTTCAGCAAAAAAAGAAAAAAGTATATAAGCATTATAATAAACACATTCACAATTCAAAAATAACTTCAAGCCACAGATGATGAATAATCACAAGCTAAAGAAATACTTTAATTAGTGGTAGAGCTAGTAAGAAACTTTTAAAAGCTGACATTGTGCTAATTGATAAAATGACTTTTTTTCCTAATCTAAATAAGATTTCTGGTATATCAGTTAAAAGTATTAACATCAACAACATTTGCCTTGGTAGGTCCACGTAAGACACAACATGTTAATTTCAACAATAATGTTTTGAGTGCTTCTTGGCTTACTCCATACAAGGCAGCATCAAGCACTAAGTAGAGTTATAAACAACCCCCAGGGATCTTTCTTTGCACTCAATTAGGGAAATTTTCTAACATATACAAAAGTATACAGCATAGTATAAGGAGCCCTCACATACCCATCACCCAGTTTTAATAATTATCAGCTCATTGTCAGTCTTGTACCGTATCCCCAACCACAACTCCACCCCATATTATTTGAAATCAAATGCCAGATATCATAACATTTTATCTGTATACATTTATTATTTACTCTTAATTTTAAATACAAGCATAACAGCATTATGCCACCTAAAAAAAAAAACAACCCAATAATTCTTAAATAGTATCAAATATTCAGTCAGTGTTCAAATTTCCCTGCCTCTTAAGTCTCTTTTAATCTCAAGCTCTTCCTCTGCCATAGTTTGAGTTCCTCCAGAAAGAGACCGTAAGACAAGGGTTCAAGTACACGTAGTTTTTTTAGGAAGTTCAGGGGACACCGTGAAGTAAGGAAGAGAAGGCAACCAACAAAGGGTATTAAACATAAACCAACAATGCCATTTAACCATTTACCAGTGCATGATTGAAGCTTAATCCTTTCAGGGAAAAGGTATTAACACACACACACACACACACACACACACACACACACACACACACACACACATGTAAGCCCCTCGGAATTACCTCCCTGAGAGTTGAAAAAGCAGGGTATTTATTCACCCACTTTATTTAGTCATTGATTAAAGGCTGCTTCTGGGGGCATTGATTTCCTGGCACTCCTGACCTTCCAAAAGGGGCAGAGCAGGCTTCCATGGGTCAGGGGGAAAAGCTCTTTGGCACAGAGGAGCTAGTGACAACTGGAATTCAGGTTGAGCACAGTGAAAGGTACAAAAGACAGGTGTAAGCACTGACAGCGTCTACTACACACTCTTTCCCTTCCTTGCCATTTATATGGTGAAGACGCTGGGTTGCTTTGTCCTGGAGAATTTCCCCCATTCTGGATTTTCCTGACTGCATCCACATGGTGTCTTTTAATCTGTTTGCTGGCCCCTGCATTTCCTGTGTTCTCACTCTCCAGTGGGTAGTTGGTTACAGACTTGATCACTTAACAGACTGGATACAGCAGATATATAATGCCCAGGACTTTTCATTAGCAGATATATAATGCCCAGTTGTCTTTCTTAGATATTTTTGCCAAGTTCATTATTTCATTAGAGCTTACAAATATTCTAACTCTTATTCCTTTTTTCACTTACTAGCAGGAATACTTCTATAATACAGAAACTTCCTCTTGTCAACTATTTGGTTACTCCATGATACATTTAGTACAAGAAAGGTAGGATAAACACTTGATCTTCTCCTTTTATTTACTAATTCTCAGAGTCCTCTGTAGGTGACCAGGAGTTCTTTATTTTTTATGAACTCATGGATTTAAACATATCTGCTGTGTTTCAATCCATAGCTCAAATGTTTCTTTTCAAAAGGAGTATATCTGTTAATGTGCCTTAATGTCATCTTTAGAGGATTTGTAAAACTTTTTTTTTTTGAGAATTATGTTTTATTAGCATCATTAGGATTCTCTATGTATAGTATCATGTCATCCGCAAACAGTGACAGTTTCACTTCTTCTTTTCCAATTTGTATTCCTTTTATTTCTTTTCTTCTCTGATTGCCATGGCTAGGACTTCCAAAACTATGTGGAATAAGAGTGGCGAGAGTGGACATGCTTCTCTTGTTCCTGATCTTAGAGGAAATGCTTTCAGTTTTTCACCATTGAGAATGATGTTTGCTGTAGGTTTGTCATATATGACCTTTATTATGTTGAGGTAGGTTCCCTCTATGCCCACTTTCTGGAGAGTTTTTGTCATAAATGGGTGTTGAATTTTGTCAAAATCTTTTTCTGCATCTATTGAGATGATCATATGGTTTTTACTATTCAATTTGTTAATATGGTGTATCACACTGATTGATTTGTGTATATTGAAGAATCCTTGCATCCCTGGGATAAACCCCACTTGATCATGGTGTATGATCCTTTTAATGTGTTGTTGGATTCTGTTTGTTAGTATTTTGTTGAGGATTTCTGCATCTATATTCATCAGTGATATTGGTCTGTAATTTTCTTTTTTTGTAGTATCTTTGTCTGGTTTTGGTATCAGGGTGATGGTGGCCTTGTAGAATGAGTTTGAGAGTGTTCCTTCCTCTGCAATTTTTTAGAAGAGTTTGAGAAGGATGGGTGTTACCTCTTCTCTAAATGTTTGATAGAATTCACCTGCGAAGCCATCTGGTCCTGGACATTTGTTTCTTGAAAGATTTTTAATCACAGTTTCAATTTCAGTGCTTGTGATTGGTCTGTTAACATTTTCTATTTCTTCCTGGTTCAGTCTTGGAAGGTTGTACTTTTCTAAGAATTTGTCCATTTCTTCCAGGTTGTCCATTTTATTGGCGAATAGTTCCTTGTAGTAATCTCTCATGATCCTTTGTATTTCTGCAGTGTCAGTTGTTACTTCTCCTTTTTCATTTCTAATTCTGATTTGAGTCTTCTCCCTTTTTTTCCTGATGAGTCTGGCTAGTGGTTTATCAATTTTGTTTATCTTCTCAAAGAACCAGCTTTCAGCTGTATTGATCTTTCCTATTATTTCCTTCAGTTATTTTTCATTTATTTCTGATCTAATCGTTATGATTTCTTTTCTTCTGCTAACTTTGGGGGATTTTTTTTGTTCTTTTATAAAACTTTTAAAGAAATTTCTCCAGCAAAATTTCCCAATATGCAGCTCAGAAAATATTATCATCATTCCCAAAGAGCATAAAGTAAAATTCATCCATCTTTCAAATCAGAAAACTGGGTCTCCAAATCATAGAACTAATTTTTTTTCACTTTTTTGTTTGAAATAATTTCAGATTTATGGAAAAGTTGCAAAAATTGGACAAAAAGCCTATATAATCCAGATTCATCAAATGTTAATATTTTGCCACATTCACTTTCCCAGTCTCTCTCTCCTCATCTCACTCTCTTTTTTCTCTTTCCCCATGTGTCCACACACTTACACACACACACACATTAATCAAAATTAGAAATCTGACATTGATACAATACTAATTATCTATCATTCAGCTTGTATTCAGATTCTTCCAATTTTCCTAGTAATATCCTTTATAGCAATTCAGGAGCCAACATGGATCGTGACTTGCTTGTAGGTGTCACACCTCTTTGGTCCCTTTAATCTGAACTGGTTCTGTAGCCTTTCTCGATCTTGACGTTGACAGTCTTGAAGAGTGCAGAGCACTTGTAGAACAGGAACTAGTGTTCACTCTTCTCAGCCCCTTCTGGAGTTGGTGTTGCCTTGGCAGTAAAACTTGCTGTGTGCTATCCTGACCTTCCAGAATCTATTTCTTAAGGGTGAATAAACCTAACAACTCATTTTCATGAATCTATATGTGCAGAATCTGAATCCACATACACATATGAAGATTCCAGGCAAACTTATAAAATAGTTGTGGCAGTGGTAGCTAGTACTTATAGCGCTTACACCATCACATATATTGTCATTTAATCCTCGTAACAACCCTAGGAGATCAATACAATTATCATCACCCCTATTTTATGGCACAGGAAACTGAGGCACAGAGAAGTTAAGTAGCTTGGCCTAAACCACACAGCTAGAATACAGCAAAACCTGAACTTCAACCCCATAAATCTGGCACTAGAGGCTTCTATGGGTTCTGTCTCTCCCAGATAAACCTCATCACCTCTTTCACAAGCATCCAGCCTGGTGAGTGAGTACTTGGCCCTGATGATAGGTTGGCATATGATCTGGGTAACAAAACCCTCAGGAACTATGTCTTGGTCTACTTCATAAGCCCCATACTCTACATCTAAGCCAGGTAGGAAAAGAAGACCAGAGAAGCAATAAGTTAGCAACAGACATAAATTCTTTGCAAGCAAGAAGTGGCAGTGTCTGGACAAATTGTCACAGAGTCATATTAAGTTAAATATTTATTCCCGCTGACAGGAGTAAATATTACATTTTTAATTATTATCCACTTTAACCAACATTTAGCTTGTGTCCACTGTGTACGGGAGACCATACTATGCATTTTGGAAAAAACACAAATAGAAAAAAGGGTCTAAGGGAGCAATATGCATTCATGAAAAAACAAAAGCCTACAAATATTTATCCAAAAGTATACACGTGTTGATCAGTTAGTATTATACAAAGAAAACAGTGTTCACACAGACCCTGAGGGAGCCATCAGAGAAGGGAAAGTTTATGGAGATAAATTTCTCCTTGAAGGTGTAGGTTTTAAAATAGGTTTAGAAGACATAGAGAACAAACGTATGGATACCAAGGGGGAAAGGGGGGTGGAGTGGGATGAATTGGGAGATTGGGATTGACACATATACACTACTGATACTATGTATAAGATAGATAACTAATGAGAACCTGTTGTATAGCACAGGGAACTCTACTCAATGCTCTGTGGTGACCGAAATGGGAAAGAAATCCAAAAAAGAGGGGGTATATGTATACGTATAGCTGATTCATTTTGCTGTACAGTAGAAACTAATACAACATTGTAAAGCAACTATATTCCAATAAAAAAAAAGTTATCGAGACAGAGTAATTATCAGAGACAGTAAAACTGTTGTATTAAAAGATGAAAAAGCCAGAAATAATTAACTGCTTAATAGGGCAGCTTGGTCCAGGAGTCAGACCCCAAGAGGCTACAGAGGGAGGCCTTCTGTTTGGTGGGGCCTCAGGCAACATTAGTCATTTTAGACCAGACCTTTATTTTTCTTTCAATTTTTTTTATTGTGGTAAAATACACATAACAAAGAAATTTAACATCTTAACCATTTTAAAGTGTACAGTTCAGTGGCATTAAGCACATTCATACTGTTGTACAGTCATCACCACCATCCTTCTCGGCAACGTTTTCATCTTGCAAAACTGAAACTCTGTCCCTGTTAAAGCATAACTTGCATGGCAACCACCATGCTACTTTCAGTCTCTGAAATTGACTGCATTAGGTACCGCAGGTAAATGGAATCATACAGCATTTGTTTTTGTCTTTCTGTGGCTGACTGATTTCAAGTAGCATGATGTCCTCAAGATTCATCCGTGTTGTAGAACGTATCAGAGTTTCTTTCCTTTCTGGACTGAATAATATTCCATTTTATGGCTAGACCACGGTTTGTTTCATCCATTTATCTGTTGATGGACGTCTGGGTTGCTTCCATCTTTTGCCTATTGTGAATAAATAATGTATACAAATATGTGTTCAAGACCTTGCTCTCATATTCAATATCCCGTAATAAACCATAATGGAAAAGAATATAAAAAATGAATATATACATGTATAACTGAATCACTTTGATTTACAGCAGAAACTAACATAACATTGTAAATCAAGTATACTTCAATTAAAAAAATCAATAAGAGAAAAAAATAACATAGGTTTAGAAAACCAAGGAACTATGTGGCGTTAAGAGTGTCTTGAGTGGGATAAAGATGCAGAGCTGGGAGGAGATCACACACACGTGGACCTACAGAGAGAGGAGAGTGGTGGACTCACCTGGGATGTGGAAGGATGCTAACAGCAAGCGTGACCATAAAAATCTCCAGACAGGTCCAAATAATGCACATGGGCTCAGGGTTACAGAGGTCAGGATGGGGAGACTGTCTCAAGAGCGGGAAGACTTTGGGTTTGGGGGTTTTGTTTTATTTTGTTTGTTTTTTATAACAATGTGAAACCGATTAAGTAAGCGTGAAAGAGGGGTATGAAAACAGCTCACTGGATCAAGGTCAGAAGAAAAACATCAGGGCTTTAGAGAAAGCAATGTGTTCTGATAAGTGGTGGGCAGAGAGGAAAAGAGGGTGGAAATGTAAATTTCTTCACTCCAGACATTTTGTCAAAATGGTCGTGGAAAATGAAATGGCAACTGGATGGAAGTGAGGTCAAGGGAGGGATTTTTTTTTAAGTAAGAAGAGAATATAAACTGGCTACAAATTCCCTGAGATTGTGTCTAACCAGAGCTACAGATATGAAATCAGCTCCCAATGTCTGCTTTCATGACCTCAGTCATTAGAAAAATGTGCAGGAGAAACAGGAAAACTGAGAAACATAAACCTTTGAGCAGAAAATAGAGGGGAATCATAGAAAAAAAACTTCATACTATTATGCAAAAGGCCACCTGTATATGCTTACAGTGGAAAGGGAGGAACCAGGGGCATGTGATGAGAGAAAAACACCAGAGTCAGTTAAAATTTTACATGCAAAGATTGAAGGCAAACCTAGAAATAGTAGTAATTGTGGCAGGCCTAGTTGACACTTATGTTGTGCTTACTCTGTGTAGGATCATGTGAGTGTAGAAGCAAAGACCCTACAGAGGGATCCAAAACCCAAGGAGAGACACTGATGTTTTTCATCACGTCTCAGAGTTTTGATAAAAAGTAGAGGATAGATGGATGCATTCACTAATTCAATAAAACATTTACTGTGAACACTAGGGGTACAGAGATGAATTCACTACGACCCCTTCAGTCAAGGAGCTCCCAATCCAGTGGAACAGGCAGATAAGGACAGTCCAGTGCAACAGCGGCCACCAAGGACAGAGTGACAAACACAAGTGTTCCACTGAGACGTGGGGTTCCACTCAGTGGACTCCCATGAGCCCCTCTTTTATCCTGAGAGGATGCCCATCACTCAGGATGTTCTTTGGTGTTCTTAGCGTTGCCTCCTGCAGGATGACTACTAACCCTGCCCCAAGAAAGATGGTCTCTATTGATCCTTCCAGCCCCGTTGTCACCTCACTTCTACCGCAAATAACCAACCTTGCGGAGTGGACCTTGATGTTATCACAAAGAGGAACTTCACCTCACCTATACTGGAGCTCTCTTACTGGTGTTCCAAAAGGTTGTCTGGCTCCTAAAGATTATTTTTTGTAATTTTCTCTCTAATGCAACTTGAAATACCTCTACTGTGCTGAACCTTGAATAAGCTTCTTAACCACCTTCTAGTGAGGTTAAGAACACACAGATACACAAACATACACACACACAACACACACACACTCTCTCTCTCTCTCTTTGCTCAGTAATCTAAATCTGTTTTTTTTAATTTTATTGAAGTATAGTTGATTTACAATGTTGTGTTAATTTCTGCTGTACAGCAAAGTGACTTGTTATACATATATATTCTTTTTCATATTCTTTTCCATTATGGTTTATCCCAGGATATTGAATAGAGTTCCCTATGCTATACAGTAGGACCTTGTTGTTTATCCATCCTATATATACTAGTTTGCATCTGCTAATCCCAAACTCCCAGTCCTTCCCGCCCCCTCGTCCCCTCCCCCTTGGCAATCACAAGTCTGTTCTCTATGTCTGTGTTTCGATGCCTGAACATCAATCCCAAGGCTTACACATCATCCCTGCTTAAGGTGCCCAGGCACATCTAGTCCAGAGGCTTCTAGGTAGCAAGGCCAATCGATTTTCCCCAGGGGCACAGTCTTGGGGGCGAGAAGGGGTTTGTGGGGAGGTGCTTTGCTGTTTTATTACATAAGAGGGAGAAGCACCTGGAAAAGAGAGTTTTAGTGAATGAAAGTGATCATGTGACAATGCCTCCAGGCTCACTTCAGCAAACGAAAGGAAGTGAAAGTCAAGCTCTCAATATCCTTTTCACAGAGAATCACCTGATCACAGTGACTCAGCACCATCAGACATTTTTGTCACTGGTGCCTGATAGGACCCAAACATTGCTCCAAACGTGTTGCCTTGTCACACCTCATCACTGTTACTAGGAAAACATATTCAATGCAGGAAAATGTATTTGTTACACTAAAAGCAAAGATAAAGACTGCAGGGCAGAAGCAGGTAGTGATCTGATCCAGATCAAAGCTGCCTTTCAAAAGGCATTTGTCATTGGTTCACACTCTCCCATTTAAGCTCTTGCTGACTCATTGTAAACTACTCAAAGCTGCACCGAGCTAATGTTTAGAAATTCATTCTATATGGAAGCAAAGTCCAATATCAAATTCTTAAAAGCGTTTGACTTGGTCTATTCACACCTGAACATACACTTAGTCGTGAGTCACTCGCCACTCAACATGATTGTAGGAAAATGGAATAACTGGCCACTCAAGTGAGGTCAATGAGGGTTATTTTTAATAAGAAATAAGACTACAAATGGCCACAACCTCCCTCTGCGTTGATGTTTCTATGCATATATATACATTCTCACATGAAACTCTACAAAACTAAAAGCCAAGTGAGTGGAAATACCTGTAACTCAAACTAAGACTAGAGTAACAAGGACTACAGATTACAATTTGGTTGTATATTTCCATTTCCTTTCCCATTATTCCAATTATACATTTTTTAAATGTAGTGAGGTATAATATACATACTGTAAAGTGCACAGATATTAAATGTGGGGTGGATGAATTTTTCCACCTGCGCTTACCTATATAACCACCATCCAATTCAAGATAGAGGACATCTCTGCTCATTGACCCTTCCCAGTAAATATCTCCCCAGAATGAAACTATTCTGACCTCTATCATCACAATTTCTGTTCTTGAACTTTATGTAATTTAAATCTTTAAGATAGATACTTTTAATTTTATTTAATTTTATAAAATGTGATACATTCAAAAGGTACAAAAGTGATGTTTCTCTCCCAGCTCTGACCTGCAGGAACTCAGTTCCTCTACCCAAAGGCACCCAATGATATCAGCTTCTTGAGCATGTCTACAGAAATATTTACTCATATGCATGCAAATGCATGTGTGTATACATAGTTTTCCTCCCTTCATACAAGTTCTGTAGAATACCATATACACAACGTTCTATCCCTTGCATTTTACACACACACACACACACACACACACACACACACACACACAAAATATCGGGGATATTGTTCCCTATTCAAGACTTTCCCTATTTTTACTGTGCCACAGAGTATTCCATTATTGAATCAGTCCCCTATTGATAAACATTTAGGTTATTTCCCATTTTTTGCTGTGATAAACATACACGGAAGTAAATCTATGAAGTAGATTTACTTACACGGAAGTAAAAGTACAGTTCTGGGTCAAAGGACATATACATTTGCAATTTTTATAGATTTGCAAAATTCATCCCATGATATAGAAGTTGTTCCCATTTAAACTCCAAGATCCTATTTGCTCACACCTTTGCCAACACAGGGTGCTATTGAACTTTTGGATCTAAGCCAATCTGATAAGGAAAAATGGTTTCTCTAGGTAGATCGAATTCGCATTTCTCTCATTGTGAGGCTGAGCCTATTTTCATGGACCTAAGAGCCATTTGTATTTCCTTTTCTGTGCACTCTCTTTTTGTTCATTCTTATTTAATTGTTGGTGTATTTCTTTGAAGATGTGTCTTACATATTAGGGAATTCAGCCTTTAATTGGGAAACGTCTTGCAAATATTTTTCCCTAGCTTATTATCATTTGTTTTTCTTTATGGTAGCATCTGCCGTACAGATTTTTTATGTAGTTGAATTTTATTGTATGGCTTCTGACCTTTCCACTCAAAGAATATAAAAGAAGATTCTCCCATGGAATCTTTTGGTGTTTTAATAGTTTGTTTTTTCTTTATGTTTAAATGTCTGATTCATCTGGAATTTATTTGGGTATACGATGTAAGGTATGGATATAACTTTATCTTTTTCCAGATGACCATTCAGGTTTACAGACACCATTTATTAAATAACTGCCTTTTCCCTCTTGATTTGAAGTATTGTTGTTATCACATCCTAAATTCTACGTGTCCTAGAGTTTCTGTCTCCCATCATTGATCTAGAGTTCCTACCTCTCAGCAGTTTTTAGTACCAAACTGCTTTAATTATTACATTTTAAAATGTTATAACATCTGATAGGGCTAACCACCTCCACTCTGCCCTCCCCCTTCATTGTTTTATTGTTTTGTCTTTTTCAGAATTATCTTGGTTATTCTTTTTTTTAATTTCATGTATTTATTTATTTATTCTGGGCTGTGTTGGGTCTTTGTTGCTGCACGCAGGCTTTCTCTAGTTGCGGAGAGCGGGGCCTACTCTTCACTGCAGTGAGCGGGCTTCTCATTGCAGTGGCTTCTCTTGTTGTGGAGCACGGGCTCTAGGCACACAGGTTTCAGTAGTTGTGGCACGCGGGCTCAGTAGTTGTGGCTCGCAGGCTCTAGAGTGCAGGCTCAGCAGTTGTGGTGCACCAGCTTAGTTGCTCCGCGGCATGTGGGATCCTCCCAGACAAGGGCTCAAACCCGTGTCCCCTGCATTGGCAGGCGGATTCTTAACCACTTAACCAGGGAAGTCCCTATCCTGGTATTCTTACTAACTGATTTTTCCATGTAAACTTTGGAATCAGCTTGTCTAGCTCCAAATATCTTGTTGTTCCTTTTATTTGGATCTCATTAAATTTGTAGATTAATGTAGTGTTCATGTTACCTATTATTATCTAACAGACTACCACCAAAACTTAGTGGTTTAAAAACTTCTTATTATTTCTTATAGCATATTGATAAACTAAGCCCCTCAGGAAAATTTTCACTTGGGGTGTCTCAGAGGCTTGTAGTCAGATGAAGATGTCTTCCCTCACATGTCTGGTGCCTGAGTTAGGACAGCTAGAACAGCTGGGGGCTGGCCAAGCATCTCTCTTTCTCCAAGAGCCTTTCCACATGGCCGGTTGGGCTTCCTCACAGCATGGTAGGATCACAGGAGTCAGACTTCCTACATGGCTACTAAGGCTTCTCCCAGCCCAAGAATTCCAAGAGACAGGCAAAAGCTTCCGGGCTTCTCATGACCAGGGTTCAGAAGTCACACAGTGTCACTTCTCCCATGTCCTATATATCAGAATAAGCTACAGGTATCGAAATGGAGGGGACTACACAAAAGTGTGACTAAGGGCTGTTTTTGAAGTCAAGCTTCCATATTTACGGAGAATGACAACATGAATGGGGTCTGTGGAGAAGAGTTTATTTATTTGGCTCATGTTCTCAAATAACTTTTAGGCAAAGAGAATTTTTCATTCATTTAGAAGTGCTAAGAAAGAACTTCTGTGATAGAAAATAGAAAATTAGAGAAGGGAAATGGTTAACCCTACATATGAATGATACGCTTCAATAACACTTTATGGTTCACACAATGCTTTCCTCCCCAATCTCAGCTGATTTTCATTTCTACACGAGACAGTTTTATTGTTCTGGTTTCCCAGATGATGAGATTGAGGCTCAGATGGATTCTAAGTTGCTCAAGGCCACACAGTTCCTCTGACTCTAAGGCCCACCTTGCCCAAGGCAGAAAAACTCAAGTGTCCACAGGAGCCAGGATGATAATCAAAATGAGTTAACTGGGACTGCCCTGGCAGTCCAGTGGTTGAGAATCTGCACTTCCACTGCAGAGGGCTCGGGTTCTACCCCTGGTCAGGGAACTGAGATCCCACATATCGATATCCGCATGCCATGATGTGTGGCAAAAAAAAAAAAAAAAAGAGTCAACTGGTCCAGTTGTATTCTTTTGAAAGAGACACATTTTGTCTGAAAATTAAGTGCATAAAATATTCTTTATTTCCACTAATCATTATTCTATCACTTCTTGTTAAACATGCCATTGTCTTCAGCTACCTTTGGTTTCCAACTACTGATAGAGATGGAGTTGCAAGAAACAGTTTACTCTCTTCTGAAGTTGACCATGAGAAGAACACACCCACACACATGGTCAGTGACAAATGAAGGCTCTGGCAGTTGGAGTCAAAAAGAGAGTAGAGAGACATTTGCAAACTGGAAAGGGAGCTTTCCAGCAAATCCAGCGAATGGTTGCCATGCAGCACTATGGGCCCAGTGTGCAGGTTTTTAATTTTCAGAGCTGTTAGAAGTCCATATTTAAAGTGAAGTAGTCTGAGGCTGAAACAGTGACAACAAATTCAATTCTTTTTAAAGACTGAATTGCCCACCAGCCCCTGAGTATGGAATGGAAGCAGCAGCCTGCTCCAGCCCACGAGCAGAAAGAGTCTTACAATTAGAGTTCCCAGCCTGAATTACTGCACAGGTGCTGACCCAAGTTCTCTGAATCTCTCTCTCCACAATATGAAAGCCTCCAACCAAGAGACAAAGGGGAAAACTTACATTGAAACAATGAACACCATGGAAACTGTCTTAGTCTGTTCAGACTGCTAGAACAGAATACCATAGACTGGGTGGCTTATAAACAACAGAAATTTATTTCTCACAGTTCTGGGAAGTCCAAGATCAAGGCACCAAGAGATTCAGTGTCTGGTGAGAACCCACTTCCTGGTTCATAGACAGCTGTCTTCTCACTAGAACCTCACACGATGGGGTCTTTTTTTATAAGGGCACTAATTCCATTCATGAGGACTCTACCCTCATGACCTTATCACCTTCCAAAGGCTCCACCTCCAAATACCATCACATTGGGGATTAGGATTTCAACATTTGAATTTTAGGGGGACACAAACATTCAGTCTGTAGCAGAATTACAGCTAAGGCGACAAGAGACCAATCTGTGAAGATTCTTCTACATTCCTAAGATCAAATAGGACCCAAACAGAGGTCACGATTACCCCTGAAGATAGGCTCATAGGAAATGAACAGACAAGGAGAGAGTCAGCAGCCACACAGATATGAGGAATCACACTCAGTAAACTTCACACAATAGGACATCTGAAAGGCACCTTAAAATAAACGTTTCAAATGTCAAAGAGATGGTAGCAGGAAGAGAATCTCTAAGATAAGAACAGAACATTTTAAGAAAAGAACCTGAAAGTCTGAAAGGGAGTCGAATGGAATGGATTGAATTATAATGTACTGATTTGACCTGAATCGAATACTAAACTGACCAATTATTAACTAAGATTTGTTGTAAATATTGCCTAAGAAGAGAAAAAAAAATGAAGGGAAACAAATATGAATTTGCCTATCAAAAATTTTTTTTAATATTCTAAAGTTATTTAGAAAAATTATTTTAAAAAAATCATTCTAAACTTTTTGTCTCAACTTCTACAGTTATTCATTTGATAGTGATTTATATTAGAAGAGGGGCATCATTTTACCTGAGTAAACACAAGCTTAAGATAAGGAATGGCACAAAAGCTACTGATGAGAAAAGCATTGTGTGTACTTCTTCATAGATTAAAGGAACCTTGAAAACCAACACAAATTAAAGGTGTTTCTACTTGGTAAGGTAAGTAATAATGGATATGGACATATTACAGAGCTATAATTATCATGCCTCAAGTGCACGTAGAGTCAATTTTATATAAAATAAATAATATTATTACTTATAATAATATATGATTTTATATAATAATATAATAATTATAATAAATAATTTGACATAAAAATAGGAGGAGAAAAAGATAGCGATATAATGTAGCATTTAGAAATGTGTTTAGCTACAAATAACAGAAACTCAAAAACAGCAGCTTAAATACTAAGTTTGCCGCATGCAACAAGAAGTCTGGGGCAGGCCAAGGCTGCTACGCAGGCTCAACAGGCTTTTTCTGTTTTTTACTTGTCTTCATGCTGTCACCCCTTTGTTGCACTATGGCTGCTGTACCTCAGGTATTACACCTGTATTCTAGACAAGGAGAAGAAGGAAAGGGGAAGTAGGAAGGGGCTGGAAAACAGTCAGGAAAACAAAAGCTTCCGCAGAAACCCTCCGCTTATATCTCATGGAACACTACAGGGTCCCATGGCTCCTGTAACTGCAACATAGATAGTCTAGTAAAGCAAGTAATTTTAGTTTGGCACACTGGATAAAATTAAGGCTCTTTTCGAAAGAGAGAGGGATGAGAATTGACATCAGCAGTTAGAGGGTCAGCCCTGGCCTCATGATATTATGACTATGTTGATTATTAAACACTGAGAAAGTTATAGACTATTCTAAGAAATCTTAGTTTTGATAAACACCTATTCACATCAATTTTTGCTAAGTCCTTCCTACTTGCAGGCAAAAGGTGAACTAAAGTACTCCTAAAATTTCCTCTCATTTTGTTATTATAAACAGATCCGTCTTTCTTTATCCACAATTGCAAAATGTAAAAACAAGACAAACAACTAAAAACTATGAAAACAGGAAAAAAAAATGTAGCCAATTCTGTGGCAGAAACTTTATCTGACCTGAGGCGAAGATATTTAGAGCCTTTCTTTATATGAATTAGTGTGACTGTTTATTTCATATATTGCAGAAATATTAATGTTTGATTAAGGGGTGCTGCCCCAGACCCTGCTTGGAATATTACATAATGAACAGTATCATCTAAATTTGAAAAGTTCTGAGTTCCTAACACCTCTATTCAGTGGTTTGAGTTGGGGATTGTGGAGCCATACTTAGAAAGATGACCTCAATATAAATACACAGCTTGTCAGGGGAATGGCATAAATAACTTTAAATTAAGGCAGGCAGAAATGAAAAAAAAAAATCCTAAAATTTTGAGAAACTGGAATAAGGTCAAATTAATATGTTGCTTAAATTTGAGTAATTTGAACCATTTATATAGTCACTTAGGATGAGGGCATCAAGAATTACATATTTCTAAAACTCTAAATATTACGTACATTACGTACATCTAAACGTTACGTACAAGTCCTAGGACTAGTCTCAGGAATATCACTGACAAGTATGACTCATTGTTAATATTTGCCTGCCTACATGACCACAGGATTCACAAGGGTAAAAGGTAAAGCAACTGCACAAGAAGTCTTTGCTCTTGTTTGTTACGCTGAGATTATCCTCCACCTGAAAATGCTTAAGCAGATGCTTCCTAGCAATGCAATACAATTGACATCTAATCATTCCCAACGAATACTTTAAGTGCTTATCAAACTTCTGCTAAAACACATTTATTGACATGATAAATGACAGCCAAACTAGTCAGTGTATTACCTTGTTCAATATCCATATTATATTGTACAAGCGCTATATTATACAAGTATTATATAAATACTATTGTAAGGTAAAAAATACAATGAATTAACCTCACTTGAGCTCTCTGCAGGGCTGCTGAGGCAGAGCTGGGTACCAGGTAAGTGACTAGGCCAGGCGACCACCACAATCATGCTTCTCCAATTTTAATGAGCACACAGATGGGGGAGGGGCGGGGGGCAGTGTTACAACGTGCATTCTGATTTAGTAGGCCTGGGGTTGGGCCTGAGATTCTGCATTTCTCCCAGAACTCCAGGTGACACAGATACTGAATTGTCCACCACATTTTCAATAACAAGGCCCTAAAGCTTCTTCCAACCCTGGGTTATCATAATCCTCTAAACAAGGATTCCTATACTCCATCTGTGAACTGGACTATGGAAACATAGGGTGATAATAATAATAGCTGACTACTGTTAGTTGCTTTGGAGGAAAACATGCATCTCAGAATCTACAAAGTCTTAGGGGAACTCCATGTGATTTGGAAATCAAGCCAGCTTGCCAAGAGGATAATGAAAAACATCACTGAGATGGGGGCGAAAATCTCCGAAGACTAGAAGCCTCTGCTCTGACATGCACCCTGAATATGGCTGTCCCTGTGCCAAGGTCTTACTCAAAGGTAATTAAGCCCAACCTTGAGAAAACATGTGTTCTTACGAGTCTCTGGAATTCCCAGCCTCCAGTGAAGTTAGGCAATTCTGGAGGACCCAGTTAACTTCTTAGGTCTATTACTTGCGAGGAACATTTAAGACCCCATAAAGAAACAAGATGTCAGCTAGATAATAGGCCATAAGAGAAGTCGAGCAGAGTGGAGAAGTCCATAATAACTAAGGACTGAAAGGAATTCAGAGTGAATAATTTCTACAGGGCTCTTATACTGGATTTCAACTGGTCTCCTTGTCTCCAGAATCTTTTCATACCAATTTCTGTTTCTTACCACAGTCATCCTCTCCAAAGAGAATTTTTTACGTGCTGCTCTGTTGCGAAGTCTAAGGCTCAGAGAGATAAGGAAATGCTCAGTCTTTTGAGTGTACAATTCCATAGGTTTTCATGAAAGCATATGGTTGCATAACCACAACCACAAGCAAGATACCGAATGCTACCATCATCCCCAAAATACAAGCCCTATTAAAATCATTCTTCTTTTACTGGAAATTGGTGGCCAATTCAGAGCACTATCAAAATTTATTACAAATGACACTTTCTTACTTTCATGCTCACTTTCTGGTTTACCAGTTTATGAAACGTCTAGCATTTCCGGGTTTGTCTTCATATTTCAAAAGAGATTCTTTAGTTAACTCTGAATTTGATGATTGTTCTAATAATGTCGATATCTAGAGACTTGATTGCTTTCAATGGTTGAAAAGCTGTTTTCTAGCCAAACTTGTAACTTGTAACAAGTATAATTTAATCCATTTCTGCATGCATTCTTTCTTCTTTTCCTAAACGCTGTACCACTTGGCTTTTTAGATGCCATATTTCTGAAAATTAATTTTTAGTATAAATTATAGTATATTTTTATTTTTTATAGTATATTTTTAATCAATACAAGGTTTAAATCAAGTAAATATAATGTACAGTGAATTAGAATTAATTTATATGAATTAGCTTAATTCATATAAATTATAATATTTAAAAACCAAATAGATGTACATAAAAGTTTGTATCAATAATATTAAAAAACCCCTTGTGCACTATTGTTGGAAATGTAAAATGATGCAGCTGCTATAGAAAACAGTATGGCAGTTCCTCAAAAAATCAAAAATAGAATTATCACCCAGTAATTCCACTTCTGGGAATATACCTCAAAGAACTGAAAGCAGTGTCTCAAAGAGATGTTTGTACAACCACATTCATAGCACCATTATTCACAATAGCCAAAAGGTGGAAGCAACCCAAGCATCGTCCAATCAATGGATGAATGGATAAACAAAATGTGATATACACATACAGTAGGATATAATTCAGCCTTTAAAAGGAAGCAAATTCTGACACATACTACAACATGGATGAACCTTGGGGACATTATGCTAAGCGAAATAAGCCAGTCACAAAAGAACATATATTGTATGATTCCTCTTATATGTGGTCAAATTCACAGGGACAGAGAGTAGCATGATGGTTACCAGAGGCTGGGAGAAGGGGGAATAGAATACTTCATGTTCCTTTCCAGGCTCACAGAGGGGGAAAACCTTTCTCCATCTTTATCTGTTATTGTTTTGAAATCAGAGCTTCCAAGGAAAACAGTATCTCCTTAACACAGAAGCTGGCACAAAGCTTTGTCCAGGGTTGAAAGTGTGCACTAATGAATAGTTTTCAAATAATTTGTAAACCAGAGAGGTGAGCCTGCTTCTGCCCTGGGGTAGTCACATGGGTGAACTTTTTTGGCAAACACAGGGCAAGAAAGCAGGCATTGTCCTGGGATTAGGATGGAACCCAAATTTTGTGTCTCAGTCAAGGCTGAGAGCTTTGTTATATAAAACTGGGGAGACAGGGAGGAGACAGCGGGTCGATCTGAGTGAGTTCAGGGTCTTCTGGGAGGCAAGAAACTGAAGTTTTAACCATCCCCAGTTCCCTGATATGTGAAGATAGGAAGCTGTCAAGGTGGACCAGGATGCCTCTGAAATTAAATTAACTCTAGACTAGCAGAGGTCCGAACAGGTGAGCTGAGCCTGCCCCAGAGTCAACAGGGGAAGGCTACATCAAACACTGGTCCTGTGCTGATCATTTTGTAATGATATAGAAATATTGAATCACTATGTTGTGTACTATGTTGTTTATCAATTATACTTCAAAAACGAACAAACAAACTGGTAGAAAAAGGGATCAGATTTGTGGTTACCGGAGGTGGGGTGGGTAATATGGGGGAAGCTGGATTGGATGAAGGTGTTTAAACGTTACAAACTTTCAGTTATAAGTATGTACTAGGGATGCAATGTACCACACAATAAACATAATTAACACTGCTGTATGTTGTATATGAAAATTACAAGAGTAAATCCTAAGAGTTCTCATCACAAGGGGAAAACCTTTTCTTCTTTTTCTTTCATTTTATATCTATATGAGATTACAGACACTCACTAAACTTACTGTGGTCATCATTTCACAATGTATGTAAGTCAAATCTTGTACACCTTGAACTTATACAGTGCTGTGTGTCAATTACATCTCAATAAAACTGGAAGAGAAAAAAAAGCAGCCATTGCTAATGATATAAAAAAGAAGAAACTCATGACTGCTGAAATGAAATTGGGTGCTATGTCCACATTATCTTGGAAACTTAGCAGTGGGATCCTAGGGTTCAATACCCTCTTGCCTTAGCATAGAAACAGATCTAAAAAATTACATCCATTAGAATATACCAAATGTAACTGGGAACTTACAATTCACGGTTACTTTTGTATTTTTGTTTATATTGTAAAACAATTTTTACTGAAAGATGCCATACATATAGAAAAGGGCACACATTATAATTACATAGTTAGATGAATTTTTACAAAATGATCACACCCACATAGGCACCACCCAGATCAAGACAGACCAGCACCGCGAAGTCCTCTTTGAGCTCCCTCCTTGCTATGAATGTTTGCAAAGGTAACCACTATCTTGATCTTAAGTCATCTGAGATTGATTTTGTCTGTATATCTATTTAATAAAATGGAACCATACAGAACAAAAACAAACAATGTAGGTCCTGCAGTTGCTGGAATGCCTCCTGGCCAGGCAGCAGGACCTGGTGCTTTTGATCCAAGAAACAGGTGCTGAGAGTGGAGTTGTGAGAGGAGTGGTGGATGCACCTCCATGGAGGCCCAGAACTCCGGGAGGGGAGGGGAGGGAATGGGATGGGATGGGATGGGATGGGATGGGATGGGATTGCCCACCCACCCTCAATGAACTGACTGCCAAGAGTTGCCCAGGAGGCACCATTTCAGAGTGGACCACCGTCACCTGAAGATTAGGGACGATTTGGTTTTTTCTGTAACAGTGTGTGCATGGTGGGGAGAGTGGCAACAGCTGATACATCACTTGGGAAAGTTAGACAAAGGCGCTTTTCAGACTTTAGAAGTAACCATGGTGTTTGGGAGTTTTATTTCAACAAGTCATAGAAAGGAACCTGAAAGGGGGACTATTAGACTTCTTGTTAATCTGGCAGCTGGGGTTCTGGAGCTGTCTTCAACTCAATATGAAAATCTAAAAGAATGTGACTAATAAGTCCATGAGGCAGATAAATCCAGCTACACATATAACATAACCCTTATCCAAAAACAGTATTTGAAGCAATATCAGAGGCATTATAATTTAGTGATTAAAGGCATAGACTTTGAAGCCAGACAGGCTGAGACCACGTTCCAGTTCTGCCACTTCTTTGCAAGGTAATCTCGGTTATTCTGACGGGCAGATCATTTTCCATCCTTTTAAGCTCAATTTATACAATAGCTTGGTGTGGTTGATTAAAGAAATGGTGTTTGGAAACAGAAAATCTGAGTTCAAGTTCTTGTTGTGCCAATTAAGAGTGTGTCTTTGGCAAGTCATTTAACGTCTTATATCCTCAGTGTTATTCCTTGTAAAATGGGATAATAAAACCCTATCTTTCAGGTTTGTAGGGAAGGTGAAATGTGGCGATGTCTCTGTGAGAGCTCTCTGAACTATTCAGGGGTGAGCCTGGTTACCCTGTGTGGCTGATGTGGTCCACAGTCCACCACTGCATCCCCCTGGCGCTTTCACCTACGTGCTCAAGCCTGCTCACTACCCGAGGGCTTTGTTCTGGTCCTGGGAGAGTGACCAGCAGCGTATGAGGCAAGCCATGGTGCTGGGAGCAGCCCTGAGCCAGCGGTGGGCAGAGTTTGGTGGACAGATACCCCCCCTTGCAGGGCTGCCAAAGAAGTGGAGTCCACATTAGAACAAGATGACAAGAAGCTATTTAGAGTCTAAGCTGGTATTATGTGTTGTGATAATGGATCATTAATTCCGGGGGGGGGATCATAGAAGGGTTTTAGAAGTTGGGGGAGGGGGAGAAGGTGGGATAGAGGAAGGGGAAACAGAGGGAATACACAGAGCCCTGTGCAGTTCTCAGAGCTTCCTCCTCTCCTGTCACCTCCCCCTCTCACTCCACCCCCCGCCATGCTGATGCCTCCACTCCAGCTGCCCTCCCTGCAGCGGGCCTTCGCCCGGGTTGTTCCCCCTGCCTGGAATGCTTTACCCTCAGAGAGCCACTCAGTTGATTTCCTTACTTGCTTCAAGTCCTTGCTCAAATCTCTCCTACTCAAGGAGACCTAACTACCCTGGCCACCTTATCCAGGCCGTATCAAGTCCTGACCACACACCTACCTCACACTCTTGATCCCATTCTAATTTTTCTTTTTTTTCCATAGCACTTAATCACCTCTGACTTCCTATACAGTTACTTATTTACTGTGGGTATTGTGTGTCTCTCCTTCCTAAAATGTAAGCTCTATAAGGACAAGCACCTTTGTGTCGTCCACTGATGTAGCCCAAGCACCTAGAACGGTACCCAGCCAGTGGTGAGCGCTCAATGAACATTCGCTTAAAAAATGAATGAATGGATGAATGAATGCCAACATTCATAAGCCCACAGGAACAGTCAATGTGACACTCCACGCCTTCACTGTAACTTAGCGCCCTGTGCTTCCAAGGAGAAAGAAAAGGCTTCATTTTCTCTGTTTCCTGTCCCCCACGTCCTACACATTCCCCACTCTCCTAGTCCCAGTCTTGTCTTTTTTTGGGTCTAACAACCAGAGGCCTCTGCCTTGTGAAAGTAGTCATTTTCTTCTCAGTTTGATTTCAAATGTTAGTGCTTTTGCTTGCCTGTGAAGCCGATGGTAACAGTTTATTTAATAACTGGACTGTCTCCCTTCTCTTTTTTTGGACACAGTAGATGCCATGAACCATATTTTGCTCTTCGTTGTTTTTGTCAAAGAGAAGGTAGGATCTGCTCTGTGATCAGCATTAGGTCTGGACCCTGCCCTTAAATTGTCAACATTGTGTTTACTTGATATATTTATAGTGTCTGGAAACATTTGCTTTAGTTCCAACAGTCAAGTTTAAGAGATAAGGATCTGAAGAAGAGAAAAGGATGGGATGGAAATCAGCCCATGTGTCAAATGCTGGGAAAGGACAGAGCTACAGGCTGGAGAGTAACAGAATCTTACTCTACAGTGAAATCAGTAGTAAAAAAAAATATATATATATATATATGTATATACCAAAGCATTTAAATAATTCTAATATGTAAGCTGAGAACTAAAAGTTGTACTTAAATTCAAAGAGTAGCATTTAAAATTCTGATGCACCCTGGTGAGTGTTGTAGGACTGAGTTTAGGATTTGATTAACTAAAAACTAACTAGCTCCATTTGCTGAAACCTAAAATCATAAGCAATTAAGTGTATGAAGAACACAGAAAATACACAGAGAAAATGCCTCAGGAATGCTCACTTTCAGTTTTTTTTTTTTTTATCATCCACCATAATTTTTTTTCACACTTTTTTAAATTGTGGTATATAATTGACCTATAGCAGTATATTAGTTTCAGGGGTACAATACAATGATTCAAGATCTGTATATATTGCAAAGTGATCACTACCTAGTTAATATCCATCACCATACACCATTACAAAAATATTTTTCTTGTGATGAAAATTTTTAAGATCTCTTAGCAGCTTTCAGATATATAATACAGTATTATTAACTATAGTCACTATGCTGTTCATTACATCTCCAGGACTTATTTATAACTGGAAGTCTGTACCTTCTGACCCCCTTCATCCATTTCAAACCCCCCCTCCCCAGTAACCACCAACCTGTTCTCTGCATCTATGAGCTTGGTTGTTTTTTGGGTTTTTGGTTTTTTTAGATTACACATATAAGTGGGATTGTACGGTATTTGTCTTTCTCTTTCTGACTTATTTCAATTAGCATAATATCCTCAAGGTCCATCCATGTTGTGACACTTTCAGTCTGAAAGATAATAATCTGATGTAGTGAGAACATTGGCAGAGAGGACTCCACGGCACACCAGGAAGTCACTGGCTGACTGTGTCAGCTGGTAACAATATGGACAGACTGCACAGCTAACAGAAGAGTCACCACGTTTTGCCCTTCAGACCCAATAAACACTTAAGTATAGAACAGTTCAACATTAAATATTCTGTTTCCCCATCCATTCATCCATCCATCCATTCGGTAGATATCCAACACTTTGGATATCTACTGAAGGGCCAGGCAAATGAGCTTAAAATTATTGAAAAAGAAAAAAGAAAGAAGCAGTCCCTGGTGCCAGGAGTTCCCAGCAAAGTAAGAAAGATTAGTTGGAGAAAGTTTCAGGAAATGCAGCCCACGCTGAGAATGACTGGCTTGTCTGCAATGCACGGGCTGAAGTGAATGCAGGAATGAACACATCAGTATTTCTTCAGTGTTCTTGCTTTGTCACATCTATTTATTTACAGGGTTTCATATTTATATATTTATCTTAATCAAATTACTTTTTTTTTGGTGCTGGTTTTAAAATGTATCATTGGCAGAGTGAAAGAGGGTATGTCTTTGTTTTTCTTTATATTTTACTTTTTTTTTTTGGCCGTGCCGTGCAGCATGCAGCATCTTAGTTCCCCGACCAGGGATCGAACCCATGCCCCGTGCATTGGGAGTGCAGAGGAAGTCCACTGGACCGCCAGGGAAGTCCCTGTATTTTACTTTCTTTAATCCCCTCCATGAATCAATTCAGAGTCCAGCCTTAGCTCTGAATTGCAACAATACCAAAATAGTCAAGAAACCAGTCCATTAATTAAATGCCTACTTCATAGATAAGAAAACTTATGTTTGGAAGCTTGCGTAATGTCACCCACTGACATCTGTGGCAAGAATTTTTTTTACCTTTTTATTCCTACTTAATCTAGAAAAATTTATGGGAATTTTCATAATGCTGCATTATTCTGGAAGTGGGTGATATATTAAACCATTAAAAATGACTCAGTCTGACCCTGTCTATAGGGTACACAGTCAGCTCCAGCAAGAAACTTTTGGGAACATGTAGAAAAGATCGAGGTGACAAGTGCAGAGCCTGATAGAAAAGTCTAGTTTAAGATGCAAGAAAGTCAGCCGGCAGCATTTGACCTGGTAATTTATGCTTAAAAAGATACTAGGTGCTTTTCTACTATAGACTCTAAAACAAGTAAGGAAAGGGTTATTAAAACGCTTCATTCAAGACTTCCTTCTTTTTCTTTCCTTCCAGTTTCGTTAGAAAGAATTGACATACAGCACTGTATAAGCTTAAGGTGTACAGAATAATGATTTGACTCACATACATCATGAAATGATTAGCACAATAAGTTTAGTGAACATCCATCATCTCATATAGATACAAAAAGAAATAGAAAAACTTTACTCTCTTAACAACTTTCATATACAAGATACAGCAGTGTTAATTATATTTATCATGTTGCACATTACATCCCTAGTACTTATTTATCCTGTAACTGGGATTTTGTGCCTTTTGACTGCCTTCCTTCAATTCCCCCTTTCCCTACCCCCACCTTTGGTAACCACATATCTGATCTCTTTTTCTATGAGTTTGTTTGCTTGTTTTTGAAGTATAATCGACCTATGACACTATGCTAGTTCCTGTTACACAACACAGTGATTCGATATTTCTATATATTTCAAAACAATCACCACAGTAAGGCTACTTACCATACAAAGATATTACATAATGATTGACTATATTCCCCACACTGTACATTTCATACCTGTGACTCAGCTATTTTGTTACTGAAAGGTGGTACCTCTTAATCTGCCTCACCTGTTTCTCTCCTCCCCCAACCCCAACAGTTCCTTCTTGTTTGGAGTTAGTCTGTCTGGAAATTCCTGGACAATGGGAACTTTATTGCATCACTACTTTTGAAATGGGTGAATGAGCAAACTCACGGAGAATTTGCAATAAGATCTAAGTCCTTATAATGACCGACCCTATGGTCTTTGATGCATGGCTCCGTCTTTCCTAGTGCCCCCCTACCCCACCCCGGCCAATGACTGACCTCTAGCCATGCTGCTGTTCTTCCTATTTCTGGGCTGCATTAAGCACTAGCCCACCTGGGGCTGGGAGCCTTCCCACATGCTGATTCTCCCAAATGCTGGTTCTCAATCTCAGTACTACTGCCTGAAAATTGGGGACCTGAAAATTCTTTGCTGTGAGAGGTTGTCTTTTGCACTGTAGGAAGTTTAGCAGCATCTCTGGCCTCTACCCACTAGATGCCAGCAACGCCACCAACCCCCCTCCTACACCTTGCCCAGCTGTGACAACCAAAATATCTCTAGACACGGCCAAATGTCCCCTGGGGGCAACTGTACCCAGATGAGTACCACTACTCTAGCTGGTTCCAGCTCACCCTTCAGGTTTCAACTTAAATGTCGCCTCCTCTAAGAGGGCCTCCCTCGTCCCTTAATCTAAAGTAAAACCCCTTATCAATCTCCCTTTCATACCATCCCAGTCCTTTCCTTGATAGACATTTGCACAATTTGTAATTACATACATATTATCTTATTTGCTTGTTTAATGCCCCTCTAACACCTGCTGTTGGAGGCTCAATGAGGGCCGTGACTGCGCATACTTCATTTGCTGTCATAAACTCAGCCGCTAGCACAGTGCCTGACACACACAAAAAAGATGCTCAGGTAAAATTGTCTAAGTACATTATACTAACATTTCAAAGGATTCTGAGGTCAGAGTTATTTTGTATCCAAAGTCCCTAGACAGACCCCAATCTTTGCAGGGGTAGGTATTTATATTCTAGGATGTATGATGAGTGACTGGCTTTTGATCCATTGCCCAGTTCTGCCACTTAGCTGCCCAAGTTGGGTTAATCACTTCACTTCGTAGACTTACAGTTGTCTGCTCTGTAAAATAAGGCAGAGTTATAGTAAGGAGTAAGGATATTGTTTATAAGGTATCTGTCACATAGCAATTGCTCAATAAAATGGCACATGTCATCAAATATTCTTCTTAATATTGATAATGACAGTCCTGTCCATCCTGGGCCTTAGCAATCCAACCACACTCAGCTACTGCCATCCAGCCTCCAATCAACAAGCCCAGTTCCAACAGCCAGGCCAAGGCTACTAGAGACCCTGCAAATGAACTGGGTGAGTAGTTCACTCTCCTGCCTGAGCCTGGTATGCAACATGCCCCACTGAGCCCAGAGCCCAACAAATGGCAATCTGTCTCTAACTCCAGGCATCTTTGTTCAGCCTGTGTAACCTGGCTTTTGCACAAATTTCTTGGCTTGCACATTATCTTCCTTTCCAGGACCAATTTTCCCCGAGACCCACCCATTTTTATTAGGGCTCAAACACGCTCCTAGATATTTCTAGCCCCCTCTGTATGTCGATAACCATAGTCGATGCAACAACACAGACCAACCAACACAACCCAAACCACAGCAACATCACCACTAGAAACTCCCCCGCTGCCCCCATCCAGTAATCACACCCAACGCTGGTTCTGCTATTGATGTGAGCCAGAAGTCCCCTCTGGAGAGTAGGAGATTAATAGCAGAAGCACTGCAAACTGGGACAGATTTGAGGAAAGCCATGTGAATTACCTGGAGAAGGAGGGATAGGGCTGGAAATTGCTGACTCACAGTCCCTGGCATCCACTCCCTGCTTTCTCCCCTCTCTCACCTGCTGCAAAGGTCCCAGGGGATCCGTTAGCCAACAGATGATGAAGAATCTGTGGCAAAGTCTTCGAAACACATCCACAACCTTTAGAATAGTTCAGCATAGCCATAACTCTTCCTATATTTCTGAAAAGTCGAGTTCATTTCCGGATTGAGGTCAACGACCTGTGTGTGTCCTGACTTAGTGTTTCTGGCACAGCATTTCAGCAAACTCTTCCTTGTACTTAAATTCACTAGGTGGGGCTGACATAAGTCAGTAAAAAAGGTAAACCCTTTTCTGATTGAGCAACATGTAGTGCCAGTCAGAAGGAAGGCTGTTGACACATCTTCCTGGGCTAGAGAGCGAAGAAGAGCAACCATTACCCTTGGATTCCAGTTAGCTTTCTTTCCTCTACGGCTCCACAGCTTTCTTTCCTCTATGACCTCTTTTCTGTACAAGGTCAGATAGTAAATATTTTAAATTTTGCAGTCCACATATAGTCTCTGTTTCTTCTTCTTCTCCTCCTTCTTCTATTTTGTCTTACGTCCTTTAAAAATATAAAAACCATTCTTAGCTCCCAGGACACACAGAAATAGTCCCACAGGCCATAGTACACTGACCCTGCTCCAAACTAACAATGCACAAATTTCTGAGTAACAGCCTTCAGTGCGACAATTCAAGCCAAAGTCCATTCATTTTATCTGGGATAGTGTGCTCATTAAGGAAATTTTACCAGTGAGCACACTATCCCAGATAAAATGAATGGACTTTGGCTTGAATTGTGAGTTTGAAGGCCCACTTATGAAAACTCCTAAGTAATTGGTAATTTGTTGAGCTTATACTTAATATTTGTACATTTTACTATATGAAAGTTTTACCTCAATTTTTTTGTTTTAAAGCATTTTTAGTACTTTTTTATTTAAGCTCTATCTCATCTACCTTTTTATTTCCAGAACCATGCCCAGTTGAAAATAGGCACTCATTTATTGTGTTTTATGGAGAAAAGGAGAAGCAGGAGGCTGGATGGTGGTAGAGGGAGGAGGAGAGAAAGAGCATTATTGAATAACCCATGGCTAAAAACCAAGACAGCTCATAACTGAATGGCCAGATCTCTTGAAAATCACCTGTTACACAGGCAAAATGAAGCACCTATGGACATCTGGTTCTAATAAACAAGTAAAATTTCATAGTTGTTACATCTGTGGTTACAAGGGCTCATGCAAGTCCTCTGGGGCAGCATAACACATGGGTCCCCGACAGGTTTCTCAGGACTGTGACCCTGGAAGCTGTGACCAATTAGCCTATTAAGCCAGGAGAGAGTTCTAAAATTCAATTTGATACCATTTTAATACGCATAAGAGCTCTGTGAGATTCCATAAAATTTGAAGTGTTACAGAGTTGTATGTAAAAGACACTTTTATAAACCTTAAGATTCAAGGAAAGAGGGATGGTAGACTTCCCTGCAGAGAATATTAGATGTTTGAGGGTTAAGGGACCCATTGGCTCTGGAAATCAGAGTCTGGAAATCACAAAGGTGCAAGTATTGGGCTGGCCAAAAAGTTCATTCAGGTTTTTCTGTAACATTTAAGTTTGTTGCATTTAGGTCTAACATGTCAGATTTATAACAATTACTCAAACACTTGGGAAGGTTTATTAGTCAAACAACATTTTAGAGATAAAGAACTGAAATATATTAAATATTTAAATGCAGTGTAAAATATCTGAAGATGTTTAATTAACAAATCCATAAATAGAACCAAATATTAGTCAAAGACCCTTACAAGTGATTGCAAAACTTTGGTTTACAAACAAAATAATATTTGTAAACTGAACTTTAAAGTTTAAGGAAAAACTATGATTTTGAATCTGTAACTATAATAAATTTATTATTAACTCTTAAAGCTTAACCAACCTCTGAATAGTCTTTTCTGCACTTAAAACAGCCCTTAAGTACACTGAGAAATTCACACCTAACACCTCCATTACCAGCCTTAATTCTTTCTACAGTTCCCCTTATGACATGATTTATACACATCTCAGAATTTCAGTTACCTCTTCTGGACAGTCATTTATCACTGTGCCTATAGGCACTAATTGCAAAAATTCAAATTGATACTTATCAATTTGACATCCAAGAGGTGCTTAGTAATTTAAAATCAAGTAGTAATTTAAAACCAAGATATCCTGGTGCAATAACATAAGTTCTAAAATTGAGATAAAATGCAAAGTAACTAAAATTTTGAGAAAACAGCTCAAATTAATCTGCTAATTTAGAGCTTCTTTGTGCCACAGAAATTTAGCCATCATACAAGTTGGGAATTTGACCAATCAGCATAATATACTGCCTTCTATAAGCATAGCCTGCTTATAGAATGCATATTGCTTTCTATAAGCATAGCCTGCCTCCAACTTCTGGAAGTTTAAATTTAGGGACCATTAGAAGAAACACCCCATCTAACATATTCTGACAAGAAGATATAGCAATAAAATAGAAACTAAATATATATTATATCTATAGGCAGTTTTGAGATCCTTTTTTCTAATCTGAAAATGTTTTTTAGAATAGGAAAATAGTGCTGTTAGCTTTGAGTTATTTTCTAGTAATAATAGTTTTAAAAGGATAAAATAAATACATAATGTTGCAATGGGTGTGAACATCTTCTGTAACTGTAGAAGAGCATGGTAGTCATAAAATCTTTTTTTCCCCAAAACAAAATTAAAGTGTGTGAATGGAAGATGTCTCCAATAACAAAGAACAAGGACAGAGGGACAGCCCAATTAGCAGTAAAGAAAAAGTCTTTACACCATTTATGTATAAATTTGTTTTTCCTTACTATAATTCAGGGTTTCTTAGCTATCTAAGTCATAATTGTATATAATAAAATTTAGGAATAAAAAAGGAATAAAGAGAAACTTTTGCCACCTTCACAGCAACCAGTATTAAACTTGTCCTCCTGACATAAACAATTATAAATGACAAATAAATAAGGCAATTATTTTCAGACATTGAACATGAGGCAGCACAGGACTCAGAACCTTGAGACAAGGGAAGCCCACAAAATGAGTGACACATTCACCCTGGTTCTTTCCCTAGAAAATCCTTCCAAATGATAGGGGCCAAGAAGTAGAGCCCAAGCAGAGCATAGCAGTCGTCTGAGCAGAAGAGGCAGAGACTGAAGTTCAGGGCTGCTAAAGGTCTGAAATGTGTAGGGAATAATACCAGAGGGCAGAGAACCACAAAGATGAGTTCCTAGAAGTCTGCATGGGAGTTCCCAGCAGATCCTAGGCTGGGGACAGGGATGTACATATCAGGGTAAAACTCCACAAGGCCCCACAGGAGAGGCTGCTGCTGGGCTGTGTGCTGAATGAAGGCACCAGAAAATAGCTCAGTGCTGCAAGGCTTTGGAGTTCTAGCCCTTGCCAGGCTCTTTGAGCACCTCCTGAGGCGACAGGAAGGCCATGTGATAGCAGGAAGTGTCACGCCCTCAAGTGTGGGGCATTTTTTAGAGCAGAGGTTAGCAAAACTTTTTACAAGCCTGGACAGTAAATATTTCAGGCTTATAAGTCATATGATCTCTTTCCCAACCTTTCAATACTGTCAGTGTAGCATGAAAACAGCCACAGACAATATGCAAATAATGAGCATTGTTGTGTTCCTATAAAGCTTTTTTATAGACACAAAGATGACCTAAGTGTTAGAACTGGCAGACAAGGACATAAAAGTAGCCATTATAAATGTGTTTAAAGACTTAACAGAAAAGATAAACACAGTAAACAGGTAGGAAATGTCAGCATAGAAATGGAAATGATAAAAAATAACCAAATGGAGGGCTTCCCTGGTGGCGCAGTGGTTGAGAGTCCACCTGCCGATGCAGGGGACACGGGTTTGTGACCCGGTCTGGGAAGATCCCACATGCTGTGGGGTGGCTGGGCCCGTGAGCCATGGCCGCTGAGCCTGCGTGTCCAGAGCCTGCGCTCCGCAACGGGAGAGGCCACAGCAGTGAGAGGCCTGCGTACCGGAAAAAAAACAAAATAAATAACCAAATGGAAATTCTATAACTGAAAATTACATTACCTGAAATAAAATACTCATGAGATAGGTTTAACAAGCAGGCTAGAGACTGCATAAGAAAAAGTCAGTGAGTTTGAAGACAAATCAAAATAAATCATCCAATTTGAGGAACAAGAGAAAAAATGTTAATGGGGCAATACCAGTGATCTAACATATGTGTAATGGAAGTATCAGAATGAAAAGAGAAAGCGAACAGAGAAGGAAAAACTATTTGAGAGAAAGATGGATGAAATATTTTCAAATTCAGATTTTTAAAAAGTCAATTTATAAACCCAAGAAGCTCAGTGAAACCCATGCAGGATAAACACAAAGAAAAATACACCGAGACATACTATCATCAACATGCAGAAAGATCAAAAAAATGAGGAGAAAAGTCTTAACTGAAGCAAGAGAAAAAGATGCATTACATTCAGGGAACTATAATACAAACTCAAAATGACTTCTCATCCAAAACAATGGTGACAAGAAGTCAGAAAATGAACCATTAAAGAGCTGCAAGAAAAAAAAAAAACCCACCACCATCAACTCAAATTTCTAAATCCAGCAAAATTATCATTGAAAAGGGGGAGAGGGCATAAAATAAAAACATTTTCTGATCAATGAAAACTGAAAGAATTTGTTGTCAGCAGACCTACACTGTAAGAAATGCTAAAGAAACTCTTCAGACTAAAAGAAAAATGAAACCAAGTGGGATCTCAGATTTATAGGAGGGAATGAAGAGCGTGGAAAATAGTAAATATGTAAATATATTAGAAGGCTATTTTTTTTCTTAGTTTCTTTAATAGACAAATGTTTAAAGCAAAAGTAGTACTGCTGTAGTGTATGGGGTTTATAAAATCCAAAGAAGTAAAATACGTTACAGCATTAGCACAAAGATGGAGTAAAAGAAATTATACTATTGTAAATTTCTTCCATTTTACATGAAGTGCTACAATATTAATTTAAAATGGACTGTAATTTTTCAAAAAAAGAAGAAATTTTTTAAAATAATGTTAAAATATTCAATTAAACAAGAAGTGGGAAAGTAGAACCGCAGGCAAATTCATTTCACCTGACTTCACTAATCAAGGTTGTTTTAAGACTTGCATGTCCTCCAAGCTGCAGGATACCCAAACAATAAGATGTTTGCCTGAGTTGTTTTCCAGGAACTTGGAGTCAGCTGTGTCAAGTTCTAACTTAGCTGGTTAGGACTGGATGTAACCACTGACCCTCCAACTGGGCATGTGTATGTCTGCTTGGTGACATTTAACCATCAGTGGGCCAAAAACTCCACCCTCAGATTGTGCTTAAGCACCTCCATTTTTGAACATGCAGAGGCCTGTAGCTTAGTACATCTGCACAGAACAACGATTACCATATCTTTTTCCAGTAACCTTTCTCTACATTCCCCATGCTCCCTAAGCCTCAGACTGCCCTGCTTCTTTATTCTTTATTCCATAAATACCTTGACCCCTTGCCTTCAGGGAGGTGGGTCTGAAACTTGTTCTCCCATCTCCTTGCTTGGCTGCCTTGCAAATAAACCCTCTCTCCTGCAAATCTCAGCATCCCAGCATTTTGGTTTGCTGTGCATCAACCTGGTTTGGTAGCAAAAGGAGTAACAGAGTAACAAAAACCACATGACAAACAGAAAACAATACAAATTGATAGACCTTAATCCAACCATAACAACAACTACACAAAATGTCAATGGACTATATTCCCCAATTAAAGGGCAGACCGTCAGGCTGAATTTAAAATGCAAGACTGAATAATACGCTGTCTGTAAAAGAGGCAATTTGAATACAAAGACATAAACACATTGAGGGAAAAAGATATATCATGCAAACAGTAAGTGTAAGAAAGCTGGAGTGGCCATATTAAAATCAGTCAAGATAGACTTCAAGGAAAAGAGGCATTTCATAATGATAAAAGAATCAGTCCACCAGGAATACATAATCCTAAATATGTATGCCTCTGATATTAGAGCTTCAAAATATATGAAGTGAAAATTGACAAAACTAAAGGGAGAAGTAGACAAATCCACAATAATAACTGGAAACTTTAATTACTTTCAGCAGTTGACAGAACAAGTAGAAAAAAAAAATCAGCCTGACCAACACCTATCAAATAACTATTGCACCTGGTCTTCTTTCGCTCAGAGGCACCTAGTGTAATCCAATATACACAGAATGAATTAGAAAATTTAAAATAATTCAGTACAATTTTTCCAATACAAATTTTTATAAAATATTATTTTCTTATCACATCTTTATTTTCATAAGGTTCTTGGAGCTGCTGATTTAGCTCACCCAATATACGGAGAGTGTTATGGACTGAATTGTGTTCTCCAAAATTCATATGTTGAAGCCCTAACATATGAATGTGTTAGAATGTGACCGTGTGTGGAGTTAGGGCCTTCAAAGTGGTGATTAAGTTAAAATGAGGCTGATAGGGTGGGCTATAATCCAATCTGACTGGTGTCCTTATAAGAGGAAATTTCGACACCCAAGAGTCACCAGGGATATGCATGTGTAGAAGAAAGACCATGTGAGGACACAGTGAGAAGGCCACTCTGTGCAAGCTAAGGAGAGAGGCCTCAGAAGCAACTAAGCCTACCAACACCTTGATCTTGGAATTCTAGCCTCCAGAACTGTGAGAAATAAATGTCTGTTGTTTAGGCCATCTAGTGTGGTTCTTTGTCACAGCAGTCCTGGCAAACTAACACAGAGAGCCAGTGGTTGTTGTCAAACTGAAAAGCCAAATCAAAAAAAAATCAGACTTTATCAATTCAAGTTGATTGTTAGTACATGTCCTCAAGTCAGCCATCTCCCCTCTGCATGAAGTCCTAAGTTTCTCACCTAGTGAAAACATTGCTCCCTCTGTAAGCCCCCTTTCGGCATCTGCTTTGTTCTCACTGAACGCTCACCAGGAGAAGTGCAGTTGTTTTGTTTTTTGTTCTTTGTTTTTGTTTTTTGCCGTACACGGGCCTCTCACTGTTGTGGCCTCTCCCGTTGCGGAGCACAGGCTCTGGACGTACAGGCTCAGCGGCCATGGCTCACGGGCCCAGCCGCTCCGCAGCATGTGGGATCCTCCTGGACCGGGGCACGAACCCATGTCCCCTGCATCGGCAGGCGGACTCTCAACCACTGCACCACCAGGGAAGCCCCGAGAAGCGCAGTTTTTGACAGTGGAAGTGGACAAGAGAGGTCATTGGATGAAAATTGTCACCATGCTCACTCATGCAATACAGTACTACAGAGGAAGTCAGGACATTTGAACTTGGGCTGGAAGGCTCCATGTTTAATGTAGTCCATGAACAGGAATACATGGGGAAGACGCATGGCATGTTTATAGTGCCTCGACTAAAGAAGGTCTTGACACCCAGGACAGTATGCCACATTAAGAGCTAGAGCAAAGTACTGGTATGATTTTCAAGCAAACAAAAGGAAGGAAGAAAGGAAGGAAGGGAGGGAGGAAGGAGAGGATAAGTGAGAATATAAGAAAGGAAGACACACTACTACCCATATCTTAACCCAGGTGTGTGCTCAGTCGACCTGAATGCAGACAGGAGACAGAATTTTAGAGAAGGTGGTGTATCTAGCCCAACAGTCACATTTATAAAAGTGGAAGCTTTTATAAATTAGGAATTAAGTGGCAGGAGCAGAACTGGGCCTAGACTGAGGTCCCTACATGCCCAGTCTTCTCTCCACATTTCCAAAGGTGTGACATGAAGTCACTGATGTGATAATCTTGGGTTATAAAATGCAGATAAAGACAGTTTTCTCTGATACTACTTGACTCCAGTAATGTAATATTTATGTAATATTTAGCATCAAATGAAGAGCGAGGATATTTTAATGAATAACGATAATCCAATTACACTTTGTAATGTACAAAGAGAAGAGTTTTTATTCAGTGTTTCCTCTCATCTGTTAATGACAGGCTATTTCTGAGACTGAAAATAAGATAAAAGTCCAACATAGCAATAAACTAATTACAGTTTATTTCTGGTGTCGCAAAGTAGTAGCTATAGAAGTATTGACAGAGAAGAGATTCCAGTGAGGGTGAAATTCTGAGTGGTGCTGGGGGCTGAGCTGGGGGAGCAGATCAAGGCTGCCCTCACTGGATTGGCACTATCAGGCTCTATAAATTTTCAAAAGCCCATCTAGACTGAGTGGTGCTTAAAATGGGACATAGGCAGGCAGGCCAAACCACACAGACCGAGGGATCAGAGTTGGCATGAACTTCTGGCAAGGTAGGGCCATGACTGAGGTCAGGTCAGGTGACTGAATTCAACAATCCTGCCGCCTCAATAAAGATTAAAAGATGAATTAGCAAAGAGCTCTCTCTAGAATCAGCAGCTCAGTCTAAAACACTCATTGCCTGTTCTCATGAGTCTAGCGATCTGTATAAATGACTTTTTACAAAGACAAGCATTCATTTATGTGGTAGTGGATGTGAGGTGTGAAAACATAAATCATGACTTATATTTAATGATTAAAGGTACTTAGTGCTTCCCACTTTAAATACACTTTCAAAATGTGTTCATTTTCGTTTTATAAAGAGAATGCTGGAACTCAGAGATGTGAAGTGGTTCTGCAGTACGTAAAGCAGCCAAGACAAACGAGTCTCTCTAAGGCTTAATCTGAAGGAGGTAGGGTCAGAGGTTACAGTCGGGCTGCTGCATACAGTTGTACAAGCAGGCCTATGGTCAGTTCCCCCCAAAGCAGAGCTTCAGACAATCAGTTACTCTATCCTGAGGAACCCTTTGACAACTCTTATGAAATGTGTCTCAGAAACTTCCATGGAGGCTTGTGGAGGCAGCAGAGCATTTATTCACTGAGCCCTGTCCCCACTGGTCAAAGGTTGCCTCACCCTCCATTAGTCCCTCCACCCTCCTGCCCCTGTGTTACTCCTCCCTGCCCTCAGTCCCACCCTTCAATCTTGCACACGCGTGAGTGCCAAAAAGGCTCCTATGGACGTCCCCATGAGGAGACTCACAAAAGCCCCCAAACAAGAAATGAGAGGCCTGGGTGGTAGAGGAGGCACTACTCAGGGGCACCTGCGTGAAATTAGTTGACACCTGCACAGAACTGGTCACTGCAGCTGTGGCTGGAATAAAAGGTGAGGCCAAGAGGATTTGAGATAATATGCAAGTGTCCACTACCCAAGTACACTCAGTCGGGGGGTGAGAGGGGCTGAAATTCATCCTGTGCTCTGCTCTCCACGGCACGCACGCGGGTGCCGGCTGCAACTCCCTGGAGGCAGCGGCTGGCTTTTCTCATTCACACAAAGATGCCATGTGGGATAGCAAAGGTCCTGGTTGTTGTGCACCAGCTGTTGCATAGCAGGCTAGAATCTTAATTTCAATGTTCAAAACTCTAAAACAAACAAGGAAAAGAAATAAAAGCCATCTAAATTGGAAAAGAAGAAGTAAAATGATCTCCGTTTGCAAATGACATGATCTTATATGTGAAAAATCCTAAACACTCCACACACCCATACACAAACAAAACTGTTACAACTAATAAAAGATTTTAGCAAAGTTGCAGGATAAAAAGTTAATACACAAAATTCACTTGCATTTCTATACACTAGCAGTAAACTTTCTGAAAAAGAAATTAAGAAAATAATCCCATTTATTATAGTAGCAAAATTTCTCATGGGTTGGAAGACTAAACATTGTTAAAATGTCCATACTACCCAAAGTGATCTACATATTCAATGCAATCCCTATCAAAATCCCAATGGCAGGGACTTCCCTGGTGGCACAGTGGTTAAGAATCCACCTGCTAATGCAGGGGGCACCGGTTAGAGCCCTGGGCCAGGAAGATCCCACATGCTGCGGAGCAACTAAGCCCGTACATCACAACTACTAAGCCTGCGCTCTAGAGCCCACGAGCCACAACTACTGAAGCCCACGTGCTTAGAGCCCATGCACCACAACAAGAGAAGCCACCACAATGAGAAGCCTGCGCACCACAACAAAGAGTAGCCCCCACTCGCCGCAACTAGAGAAAGCCCGCATGCAGCAACAAAGACCCAAGGCAGCCAAAAGTAAAAATAAATAAAATTTAAAAAAAAAATCCCAATGGCACTCTTAGCAGATAAAGAAATAACCATCCAAAAATTCATAATGAATCTTAAGGGACTCTGAATAGCCAAAATAACCTTTAAAAAGAACAAAGCTGGAGGCCTCATACTTTCTGATTTCAAATCATGCTACACAGCAACAGTAATTAGGATGGTGTGGTACTAGCATAAAGACAGACATATAGACCAATGGAACAGAACAGAAAGCCCAGAAGTAAACCCTTACATATATGACCAAATAATTTTCAAGAAGATTACCCTAAGGAAAGGGTAGTCTCTTCAACAAATGATGTTGGAAAACCTGAATATCCACATGCAAAAAATGAAGTTGAACCCTTCCCTACACCAAATGCAAAAATTAATTCAGAATGGACTAAAAGGGTTGTGGAATCAAGATGGTGGACTAGGAGAATGCGGAATTCACGCCTCCGCACAACTAGGGCACCTACCAGGTACCGGTGGGGAACCATGGGCACCTAAGGGGATGGGAGGAACCCCCAGTGACCGGGTGTGGGGTGTGGGAGCAGTGAAGGGGGAAGAGAAGTGGAGGCAGGACGGGACTTGCGCCACTGAGGGGCGGCTGGGGGAGGGGAAAGGATCCCACGCCAGGAGGGGTTAACTGGGGGACCATTGGGAGGGCAGAGATCAAAAGGGAGCGTGGCCAGGTTTCCCCTGCCCACTTGGGCCCCCCCGGAACCTGCTGAGATCTCAGGCCTGATCCTCTGCCCACTGAGGACCCCTCCAGCCACGCAGGTCCTGAGGGAGTGGGAGGGAGGGAAGGGGGAGCAAAAGTAAAGGTCGGACTTCCGGTGGGGGGGTTGGGGAGAGGAGGAGTTCCTACACCCAGAAGAACCCACCCACTGGTAGGGGTCCAGCAGGGATGGCGGAGACCCTGGGGGGGGGTGTGCAGAGGAACGGAAGGGAATGCAGCCAGCACTTGCCCTGTCCACTTAGGCACCAGGGTGCCTCCTGGGCTCCTGGGCCTAATCCTCTGCCCTGGGAGCATCCCTCCCGCCGTGAAGAGCCCAAGTCCCGCCCCTATGCCCCCTCACCTCTACACTCAGAGACCCCCTCTTAGACCCCCTCCAACGTGCTGGGCCTAAACCCCACCCACACACCCTCACCCAGGGCCTTACCTCCAAACTCTGGAACTCCACATTCCAGACGCCTTCCTTTGGACGTGCTGCCTCTCCCCTTCCGTGCAGGTCCTAAGCAGAGCCCCCACCCCATGCTTGAATGTCGCCCAGCCTAGGCCCCGCCCCCAAGGCCTTTTCCAGCTGTAGTGGGTCCTGAGCCTAGGCCCTGCCCCAGGCTGAAACGTCACCCCCCACCCGCCTATGTCCTGCCCCACCCTAAAGCCCGGTTCTGCCTGAGTTCCTCCCCCGCCTAAACTCTGCCCCCATAGCCAAGGCTTTTTTTCTTCTTCTTTGTTCCTCTTTTAGATTGGGGTTCCATTTTACCTTGTTGATTCATTGTTGTTCATTCACTTATATTTTTATTTTTTCTAATAAATCTTTTATTTTTCTAATTTTATTTTATTCTCTATACTTTGTTATTGTTCTCTCCTTTTGGCTTGTTCCCCCCAACTTTTTTTTTCTTTCTTCTGTTGTGGTTTTATTTTACCTTGTTGCAGTTGTTTCAATTATATTTTTAATTTTCCTAAAATATTTTTTAATCTTTCTAATTTTATTTTGTTTTTTATTCTTTGTTATTGTATTGCTCCTTTTTTTCTTTCTTTCTTTCTTTTTTTTTTTCTGCTGTTCCACACAGCTTGAGGGATCTTGGTTCCCAGGCCGGAGGTTGGGCCCAAGCTCCTGTGGTGGGAGCTCCAAGTCCAAACCACTGGACTAACAAAGAACCTCAGACCTCAGGGAACATTAATCGGAGGGAGGCCTCCCAGAGGTCCTCATCTCAACACCAAGATCCAGCTCTATCCAACTGCCTGCAAACTCCAGTGCTGGAAGCCTCAGGCCAAACAACCAGTAAGACAGGAATACAGCCCCACCCATCAAAAAAAAAAAAACAAAAAAGAAAACAAAAAAATTTGTTACAGGTGATGGAGCAAGGTAAAAACCTAAAAGACCAAATAAATGAAGATGAAATAGGCAACCTACCTGAAAAAGAATTCAGAGTAATGATAGTAAATATGATCCAAAATCTCAGAAACAGAACAGAGGCACGGATGGAGAAAATACAAGAAACATTTAACAAAGATCTAGAAGAACTAAAGAGCAAACAAACAGTGATGAACAACGCAATAGCTGAAATTAAAAATACTCTAGAAGGAATCAATAGCAGAATAACTGAGGCAGAAGAACGGATAAGTGAGCTGGAAGATAAAATGGTGGAAATAACTGCCAGGGAGCAGAATAAAGAAAAAGACTGAAAAGAATGGAGGACAGTCTCAGAGACCTCTGGGGCAACATTAAACGCACCAACATTCGAATTATAGGGGTCTCAGAAGATGAAGAGAAAAAGAAAGGGTCTGAGAAAATATTTTAAGAGATTATAGTTGAAAATTTCCCTAACATGAGAAAGGAAATAGTCACCCAAGTCCAGGAAGCACAGAGTCCCATACAGGATGAACCCTAGGAAAAACACACCAACACACATATTAATCAAACTAACAAAAATTAAATTCAAAGAAAAAATATTAAAAGCAGCAAGGGAAAAACAAAAAATAGCATACAAGGGAATCCCCATAAGGTTATCAGCTGATTTTTCAGTGGAAACTCTGCAGGTCAGAAGGGAGTGGCAGGACATATTTAAAGTGATGAAAGGGAAAAACCTGCAACCAAGATTACTCTACCCAGGGGCTTCCGTGGTGGCGCAGTCATTGAGAGTCCGCCTGCCGATGCAGGGGACACGGGTTCGTGCCCCAGTCCAGGAAGATCCCACATGCCGTGGAGTGGCTGGGCCCGTGAGCCATGGTTGCTGAGCCTGCGCGTCTGGAGCCTGTGCTCTGCAATGGGAGAGGCCACAACAGTGAGAGGCCTGTATACCGGAAAAAAAAAAAAAGATTACTCTACCCAGCAGGGATCTCATTCAGATTCCATGGAGAAGTCAAAAGCTTTTCAGACAAGCAAAAGCTAAGAGAATGCAGCACCACCAAAACAGCTTTACAACAAATGCTAAAGGAACTTCTCTAAGCGGGAAACACAGGAGAAGAAAAAGACCCACAAAAACAAACGCAAATCAATTAAGAAAACGGTAATAGGAACATACATATCGATAATCACCCTGAATGTAAATGGATTAAATGCTCCAACCAAAAGACACAGACTGGCTGAATGGATACAAAAACAAGACCTTATATATGCTGTCTACAAGAAACCCACTTCAGACCTAGGGACACATACGGACTGAAAGTGAGGGGATGGAAAAAGATATTCCATGCAGATGGAAATCACCAGAAAGCTGGAGTAGCAATACTCATATCAGATAAAATAGACTTTAAGATAAAGACTGTTACAAGAGATAAGGAAGGACACTAAATAATGATCAAGGGATCAATCAAACATAACAATTATAAATATTTATGCACCCAACATAGGAGCACCTCAATACATAAGGCAAATGCTAACAGCCATAAAAGGCGAAATCGACAGTACCACAATAATAGTGGGGGACTTTAACACCCCACTTACACCAATAGACAGATCATCCAGACAGAAAATAAATAAGGAAACACAAGCTTTAAATGACACAATAGACCAGATAGACTTAATTGATATTTTTAGGGCATTCCACCCAAAAGCAAAAGAATACGCATTCTTCTCAAGTGCACATGAAACGTTCTCCAGAATAGATCACATTTTGGGTCACAAATCAAACCTTGGGAAGTTTAAGAAAACTGAAATCATATCAAGCATTTTTCCCAACCACAATACTACGAGATTAGAAATCAATTACAGGAAAATAAAACAGTAAAAAACACAAATACATGGAGGCTAAACAGTGTGCTGCTATATAATTAAGAGATCACTGAAGAAATCAAAGAGGAAATCAAAAAATACCTAGAAACATATGACAATGAAAACACGATGCTCCAAAAGCTATGGGACTCAGCAAAAACTGTTCTAAGAGGGAAGTTCATACCAATTCAAGCTCACCTCAAGAAACAAGAAAAATCTCAAACAATCTAACCTTACACCTAAAGCATCTAGAAAAGAAGAACAAAGAAAACCCAAAATTAGTAGAAGGAAAGAAATCATAAAGATCAGAGCAGAAATAAATGAAATAGAAACAAAGAAAACAATAGCAAAGATCAATAAAACTAAAAGCCAGGTTTTTGAGAAGATAAACAAAATTGATAAACCTTTAGCCAGACTCATCAAGACAAAAAGGGAGAGGACTCAAATCAATAAAATTAGAATTGAAAAAGGAGAGATTACAACTGACACTGCAGAAATACAAAAGATCATAAAAGACTACTACAGGTAACTATATGCCAATAAAATGGACAACCTGGAAGAAATGGACAAATTCCTGGAAAAGTACAACCTTCCCAGATTGAACCAGGAAGAATTAGAAAATATAAACAGACCAATCACAGGTAATTAAATTGAAACAGTAATTAAAAGTCTTCCAACAAACAAAAGTCCAGGACCAGATGGCTTCACAGGCTAATTCTATCAAACATTTAGAGAATAGTTAACACCTATCCTTCTCAAACTCTTCCAAAAAATTGCAGAGGGAAGAACACTCCTAAATTCGTTCAACGAGGCCAACATCACCCCGATACCAAAACCAGACAAAGATACGACAAAAAAAGAAAATTACAGACCAGTATCACTGATGAATATAGATGCAAAAATCCTCAACAAAATACTAGCAAACAGAATCCAACAACACATTAAAAGGATCATACACCATGATCAAGTGGGGTTTATCCCAGTAAGGCAAGGATTCTTCAATATACACAAAACAATCAATGTGATACACCATATTAACAAATTAAAGAATGAAAACCATATGACCATCTCAATAGATGCAGAAAAAGCTTTTGACAAAATTCAACACCCATTTTTGGTAAAAACTCTCAAGAAAGTGGGCATAGAGGGAACCTACCTCAACATAATAAAAGCCATATACAACAAACACACAGCAGACATCATTTTCAATGGTGAAAAACTGAAATCATTTCCTCTAAGATCAGGAGCAAGACAAGGAAGTCCATGCTCACCATTCTTATTTAACATAGATTTGGAAGTCCTAGCCATGGCAATCAAAGAAGAAAAAAAAGAATACAAATTGGAAAAGAAGAAGTAAAACTGTCACTGTTTGCTCATGACAGGATACTATACATAGAAAATCCTAAAGATGCCACCAGAAAACTACTAGAACTAATCAATGAATTTCGTAAACTTACAGGATACAAAATTAATGCACACAAATCTCTTGCATTCCTATACACCAATGATGAAAAACCTGAAAGGGAAATTAAGGAAACACTCCAATTTATCATTGCAAAATAAAAGGATAAAATACCTAGGAATAAACCTGCCTAAGGAGGCAAAAGACCTGTACTCAGAAAACTATAAAACACTGATGAAAGAAATCAAAGATAACATAAACAGATGGAGAGATATACCATGCTCCTCAATTGGAAGAAGCAATATTGTGAAAATGACTATACTACCCAAAGCAATATGCAGGTTCACTGCAATGCCTTTCAAATTACCAATGGCATTTTTCACAGAACTAGAACAAGAAATTTTACAATTTGTATGGAAACACAAAAGACCCCAAATAGCCAAAGCAATCTTGAGAAAGAAAAACACAGCTGGAGGAATCAGGCTCCCTGACTTCAGACTATACTACAAAGCTACAGTAATCAAGACAGTATAGTACTGGCACAAAAACAGAAATATAGATCTATGGAACAGGATAGAAAGCCCAGAGATAAACCCACACACATATGGTCACCTTATTTTTGATAAAGGAGGCAAGAATACACAACAGAGAAAAGACAGCCTGTTCAATAAGTGGTGCTGGGAATACTGGACAGCTACATGTAAAAGAATGAAATTAGAACACTCCGTAACACCATACACAAAAATAAACTCAAAATGGATTAAAGATCTAAATGTAAGGCCAGACACTATAAAACTCTTAGAGGAAAACATAGGCAGAACACTCTATGACATAAATCACAGCAAGATCCTTTTTGACCCACCTCCTAGAGAAATGGAAATAAAAACAAAAATAAACAAATGGGACCTAATGAAACTTAAAAACCTTTTGCACAGCAAAGGAAACCATAAACAAGACGAAATGACAACACTCAGAATGGGAGAAAATATTTGCAAATGAAGCAACTGACAAAGGATTAATCTGCAAAATTTACAAGCAGCTCATGCAGCTCAATATCAAAAAACAACCCAATCCAAAAATGGGCAGAAGACCTAAACAGACATTTCTCCAAAGAAGACATACAGATGGCTAACAAATGCATGAAAAGATGCTCAACATCACTTATCATTAGAGAAATGCAAATCAAAACCACGATGACGTATCACCTCATCATCAGAATGGCCATCATCAAAAAATCTACAAACAATAAATGCTGGAGAGCGTGTGGAGAAAAGGGAATCCTCCTGCACTGTTGGTGGGAATGTAAATTGATACAGCCACTATGGAGAACAGTGTGGAGATTCCTTAAAAAACTAAAAATAGAACTACCATATGACCCAGCAATCCCACTACTGGGCATATACCCTGAGAAAACCATAATTCGAAAAGAGACATGTACCACAGTATTCATTGCAGCACTATTTACAATAGCCAGGACATGGAAGTAACCTAAATGTCCATCAACAGCTCTTTGGATAAAGAAGATGTGGCACATATATATAATAAAATATTACTCAGCCATAAAAAGGAACGAAATTGAGTTATTTGTAGTGAGGTGGATGGACCCAGAATCTGTCTTACAGTGAAGTAAGTCAGAAAGAGAAAAACAAATACAGTATGCTAACGCATACATGTGGAATTTTAAAAATCGGTACTGATGAACCTAGTGGCAGGGCAGGAATAAAGACATAGATGTAGAGAACGGACTTGAGGTCATGGCGGGGGAAAGGGAAGCTGAGATGAAGTGAGAGAGTAGCACTGACGTATATACACTACCAAATGTAAAATGGATGGCTAGTGGGAAACTACTGCAGAGCACAGGGAGGTCAGCTCGGTGCTTTGTGACGACCTAGAGGGATGGGTTAGGGAGGGTGGGAGGGAGGCTCAAGAGGGAGGGGATATGGGGATATATGTATACATATAGCTGATTCACTTTGTTGTACAGCAGAAACTAACACAACATTGTAAAGCATTTATACTCCAATAAAGATGTGGGGAAAAAATGGATTAAAGATCTAAATGTAAGACCTAAAAGTATAAAACTCATAGAAGATAATATAGGCAGAAAGCTTCAGGACCTTGGAATTGGCAATGATTTCTTGGATATGACACCAAAAGCATAGGCAGAAAAAGCAAAAGCAGACAAATGTTATGATATCAAACTTAAAAACTCTGTGCATCAAAGGAAACAATCAACAGAATGAAGAGGCAACCTATCTGAATGGGAGAAAATACTTGCAAATCATATATCTGAGATATATAAGTTGATAACTGGAAAATGTAAGAAACAACAACAACAAAAAAAACAAATATCCTAAGTAAAAAATGGAGAAAGGACTTGAACAGACAATTTTCCAAAGAAAATACAAGAATGGTCAACATGAAAAGATGCTCAACATCATTAATCATAAGACAACCCAAGATCAAAACCACAAGATTATCACCTCATACCCACTAGGATGGCCACTGTAAAAAGAACAGAAAATAATGTGCTGATGAGGAGAAATTGGAACCCTTGTGCACTGTTGATGGGAATGTAAAATGGTGTAGCCATTATGAAAAACAGTATGAGGATCCTTCAAAAATTAAAAATAGAACTACCATATGATCCAGGAATTCTACTTCTGAATATATATCCAAAAGAATGCAAAGTAGAATCTTGAAGAGATATCTGCACACCCATGTTCATGGCAGCACTACACACAATGGCCAAGAGGCGGAAGCAACCCAAATGTCCATCAACAGCTGATTGGATAATGAAAATATGGTATAAACATACAATGGAAGATGATGCAGCCTTGAAAAAGAATGAAATCCTGTCACATGCTAAAACATGGATGAACCTTGAGAACATTATGCTATGCGAAATAAGCCAATCATGAAAGGACAAATACTGTATGTTTCCACTCACATGAGGTATCTAAAGTAGTCAAAAATCACAGAAACAGAAAGCAGAAAGGCGGTTGCCAAGGGCTGGGAGGGAGGAATTAGTTGTTCGTGGGTATCGAATTTCAGTGTTGCAAGATGAAAAAATTCTAGAGAGCTGTTGCACAACAATGTGAATATACTTAACACTTTCGAGCTGTACACTCAAAAATGGTTAAGATGGAACATTGAATGTTATATGTTTTTGATCACAATTTTAAAAAGACCAAAAAAACGAAAACAATACCTAAACTAATATAACTCAGAATTTTTAAAGAAATAAAACAATTGGTGAGGATGACGGAAATGACGCCCAGTCATGAGACTTATACACAGTTCACTCTCCATAAACATGCACAACAAATTCTAAAAGACACAGAGCATGTTTCGATATCCTCTTTAGCTCCTCTTTCTGAAAATTCTTAGTGAAGAAACTAGTTAGGGTTCAGTCTGGTTTCTCCATATGACACACGAAATGCTTATGCCACTCAGTCATTGAGAAATCTGTTTCTTGCTTTGGGATCTTTAGGAGTGATTTCGGCGAGATAGCTTTGCTTCTTCGCTTGTTCACAGAAAATCTTTGAAGTCTGAGTTTGTGTCAGCTGGTCATGAGGGAAGGCTTTGTCCATCCCTGGCTGTGAATCACTGAGCTCTGGCCCTGCATCTGTGGCATCTGGAGGCACGTCGTACTCCCTGCAGAGCATCATTTTGCAGCCAGGACTAAGTGGGTGTGGGGTTTCAAACCTATTTTGGTTATTGGAATCACTTCCTACTTGGAGTGAAAGCCAGAAATAACTTCCCTGTTGACTGTGTTACTATTAAAACATTTCTGTCCCTCTTGCTTCCTGCCCTCCTGCCAACAGTTGCTAGGAGTTGGGACAAGCTTATTTCCTCATCCAATGTTGTGTGAGTCGTCACAGATTGTCCAAAATGATGCAGATGGTCATAGCTGGGACCAGAACTAGAATCTAGGTTTTTCTGACTACACATAGGATATTATCTCAGCTATACTTCTTGGCTATAGTTATTGGTCTTTGGTTAGTATGAATTCCAATATTCCAAGAGTTTTAAGTTTAAAAGATTATTTTCTGGGACTTCCCTGGTGATCCAGTGGTTAAGACTCCATGCTCCCAATGCAGGGGGCCCAGGTTCGATCCCTGGTCAAGGGAACTAGATCCCGCAGGCCGTAACTAAGAGCCCGCATGCCTCAACTAAAGATCCTGCACGCATCAACGAAGATCCTGTATGCCACAACTAAGACCCGGGGCAGTCAAATAAATAAGTACTAATTTTTTTAAAAAAAGGTTATTTTCTTGGGACTTTTCTGGTGGTCCAGTGGTAAAGAATCCACCTTACAATGCAGGGGACATGGGTTCGATCCCTGGTCAGGGAACTAAGATCCCACATGCTGCAGGGCAACTAAGCCCACATGCCTCAGCTAGAGCCTGTGTGCCGCAAACTACAGAGCCCACGCGCTCTGGGACCCACATGCCACAACTAGAGAAGAGAAAACCCGCACACCACAACTAGAGAGAAGCCCAAGCACCACAACAAAGAGCCTGCACGCCGCAACGAAAGATCCCACATGCCTCAGCGAACATCCCGTGTGCTGCAACAAAGACCCAACGCAGCCAAAAATAAATTAAATAAATAAATAAATAATAAATCTTTTTAAAAAATAAAATAAATAAAGATTATTTTCTTTAAATTATTTTTAAAGACTAATAGGGGAAAAAAAACCTAATCAAAATAATAACACTCATTATCACTATTTTATACAGGTAGGAACAGAGAGGAAAATTAACATTTATTCAGCATCCTATTTGACAGACCTGTACACACTTTATCTTATTTAATCCTCACTACATTGAAGGATATTTATTATTATGTAAATACTTTTCCCTATACTTGACAGAATGAAAGAAGTCAAGTAAAGTACATTTATTCACATCATACTCTGGCTCCCATCCCTCCGTGGTCAAAGACAGCCTCAGGGAGCATCATTTTCTTGTATTTCAGTTGTGCATCTGTCACCATGTCTTGGTGAGCTCCTGGAGACCTCCCACACAGCAAGAACAGAGAGGTAACAGGTGAGCCAAAGATACACAAGACAGCTGAGTCCAGGCACTGCCAGGTCACACCTACACCTCTGGTTGCCAATGCCAGATGGGGCACAAGAGGTGTCCCATATACCCACCAACTACAAACACATATCCAGACAGCCCATACTTCTTAATTCTAGCCTTCATCCAGCTATCAAATTGCACCACCCTCTTCTATGGGCCTATCAACACATGATACCCAATTCATGTTTAAAAATGTATGAAAAGAAGAAGAATCTTCAAGATATTAATATTTCCATAACCTATCATTTTTCTCAGTCCAAAATATTAGTGATATCTAAACATGGATATTTTCAAAAGTGGTCCTCTTGATTTTAATTATCTTTTTGAGCAAAAAAAAAAGAAATAGTAAAAATAAATAAGCACTTTTCAGAGTTAAAAAAAAAAAAACTGTAGCCATGAGGAGTCAGCAAACAATTGAAAGGTTGATCTCTATTTTACTGAATCATAATTCTGCAGTGTACACTAGACAGCTTGGGGGTAAAAAATGCCAAGCAAATATGGGGATGAAAAATCCATCAGACTGGAAAAAATAGCTTTCAAGAATGTGTGAAAAATTAGGAAACAAACATTTGAGTTTCAACACAGGCAATTCAAAAGTAAAAATATGAAGAGAAAAAAGCAATCTATGCTATTAACTATAGCTATCCTATAGTTTACTACTACATAGTAGTAGATTAAATAGATGATGATTACTATTGGCTATGAAGTAGATATGGAACTCTAGAAAATAAATGGAGAAATCATTAAGCCTTAGAAATTACTACAGATGCAGCTGGATCATATTTTTAAATAAATAAGGTTTCACACACACTCACATTTCCATGCCCTCTGGTCTTTTCAGATTAAGTCATCCAGGGCATTTTTCTTTGCAGCTTCAGGGCAGGCACTATCTGGCAAAATGAAAAGGACAATGGAGTCAAGTGTTTGGCATTTCAGGCCTTGGCTGGCATAGAGACAGATGACTTGGGAACATGCATTCTCTGAACTGGAGAGAGAGAAAGCTAAAGAGAACTGAATTTACTCAAGAACTATTGAGAGGGAGGAATGGGTAGGATTTGTTAATTAATTTAGGACTGCAGTAGAGGCCAGGGAGAAGTCATGGGTAGTTCCTGGGTTCCTCTCCTGGGTAACCAGATGGATGGTAGTGTCATTCACTGCAGTTTGGACCATGGAAGGAGCTGATGGATTGTGGGGCGGGGGCGGGGGGGTGGGCAAAAAAGCAGTATGAGGCCCGGGGAAGGAGAGAAGGATTCAGCCTTCAGTCTGGGACAGGTTGAGTTTGAGCCATCAGAGAGAAGCTGCTCAGTCGATGGCTTGATTTCTGATGCTCAGGAAAGAGATTTCAACTGGAGACGTTAATTTGGAAGAGATTAATATAGAAGATAAGAACCTACGTAAGGGATGAAATTGCCCAGGAAAAGTGTATAGAATAAGAATAGAAGGTGACCCAAGACATACCCTGAAGGAACACCAATATTTAAAAGATGGAGAGATACAAAAGAGCCCTCAAAGGAGACTTCGGGGTATTCAGAGCAGTAGGAAGAAAACCAGAAGATGGCGGTGTGACAGAAGCTACAAGAATATACTTCAAGAAGAAATTGGTCATCAGTGTCACATTCTGCTAAGAGGTGAAAACGGAACTTGAAAAGTGTCCACTGGACTTAGCAATACAGAGTTGTGACCTTGATAAGAAGCACTTCGTTGGCATGGTAGAGCAGAAACCAGACGCCAGTGGGTTGAGGAGTAACAGGTGACAAAGACAGCACAGACACAACTGCTGCTTATATCCACTCGGCTTATATCCAGGGACAGTAACTACCACATCCGGGAACGCATCCCTTAGAGCAGGGGTCCCCAACCCACGGGCCATGGACCCTATTACCAACCAGGCCCCACAGCAGGAGGTGATCAACGACCGAGCAAAGCTTCATCTGCCGCTCCCCAACGCTCACATTACCGCCTGAACCATCCCCCCACCCCGCCACCGTTCCCCGCAACCAGTCCATAGAAAAATTGTCTTCCACGAAAATGGTCCCTGGTGCCAAAAAGGTTGGGGACCGCTGCCTTAGAGCCATCGCATAGAGGGAATGAGTAGCTGAGTGATGAATAGACAGTGGGTATAACTCATCATGGTAATTTTCATATTAAAAACATAGCTTGTTGTTGAATTGAAAGGCAATAAATACCACTCATTAAGTAAACATTGACTTGCAGTGTATTAGGCAGAGCCAGAGTAAAAGCTGGGACAATCAGCTGTTCTTTTATTCCTCTATTAACTGTAAATCTTACCCCTAAACAATTTCATTTTCAGATCAGTACTAGAGATAAAAAAAAAACAAGAACAACAACAATCTCTACCAATTCCCAAACACGTCAAGTTGTACACACTAAATATCTCCAGCTTTTTGTATGTCGATCATACCTCAATAAAGTGCTTTTTTTTTTAAAGTTCTCTACCAGTTATCTAAATCCTCAGGTAAAAATGTCAATAGAGTTGATGGGCAGTCTTAAGAAATGTTACACTGTAAGAGTATAAATACTCTGGGAACTTCCTCTTAATTCCTTTAAAGGAATCATAAATATAATGAGTCATATACATGCCATATATTCAAAAGAGAAGCATTTTGCTGCTTCTTTCCTTTAGAGGTGGTGCTAAAGCACAGGGAAGGAAGGGTATTCTGGGGCTTTGAGCTCCTAAAGGACCAGGCCCATTATCTGCCTCTTTTCTGTATCCCCAACAATATGGTACCTTCGCTTGAATGAATGAATGGCTTGTTTCATAAATGTACTAACATTAAAACAGCAAGAAAAAAAAGCATAATAAGGACCACTGACTCTCACGGATCTTGAATTTAATGACTTTCTAAGAATAAAAAGGGGAAAATCCCATAAAATTAGAGTATACAATAATATACTGAGGCATTCTTTTCAGTTTAATTTTATTCGTTTCTAGATCTGGACTCTTTTTTCTGTGTTGTTTATAAATATAACAGAAAAAAGAACTAAAGAAAAAAAACAGCTGGTGCATTTTCTTTCAAGGCTCTACGTGTTAGAAAGATATTTACTTGCAAGGCACATTCATTGTACGCTGATACTTGACAGCCCTTCACTGAAAGAGCTCAAGGAAATAGAACTTGGGGAAGGCAGAAACCTGACCTTCACAGAAGGCATTCCAGGTAGGGTTCGTCAGGTTCTGGTCCCAGCCAGAATCTTCTTTCATGATGGCGATTCTTCCTTTGTATCACCTGTGAGGCACTGAGTAACAATATGCTTGTAAATGATCCTTATTCCTCATGTATCAGTGGTTTAATACAATCTCCCAGGAAGGAGGAGACACGGAAGAGAGTAAAATAAACCTTTGTTGAAATACTGATTTGTTTCTGGGGACCTTTGACTGTTGCATTTTATCACAAGAAACAATTCCTAAGAAAAAACTTTGAAAGTGGACCCCTTCCAAAGAGAAAGAAAATGTACTGCCCCAAAACGTGTGGGATGAGGTAGGTTCATGCACTTGTCAATGAGCCATAAAATCATTCTTCTCTGGTCACAATCATAATGGGCCTTAGGAAAAATCAGTGAACCAAGGAAACTCAAGCCCACAGGGAGTGGCTTTTAGAGACGGGCTGTGTTCTGCCTCTTCTTCCTGGTCTCTTGTTTTGACTCTATGCTGTGGAGGAAACTTGAGAGGGAAGAGAAGGAGAATTCTCCGTGAACTTACAAAGGATTCAGACCACACTGGCCGTTTATTTTACTGTGTTCAGACACGTCTCTCCATCCTCTCTATATCACACTCCCTTCCAGGTTCCTGCAACCCCAGATTTCCTTTTGATGCTAAGAAAAAGTGAGCCCCGTCTTAACCTTATGGCTTCCTTTACCTCCTTCCCATAACCACTGGGGTCACATCATTTCTTTGCCTCTAATCCTGCTCAGCTTTTCCCAGCCCAGTAAGGGAGCATCCAGTACAGTCTCCGGAGAAGCACAGCCTTCCAGCTCACACCCACAACTCCCAGGCTGTACCTAACTGCTGACCTCAGCCCCTCCCCTCCTCTCCTCATCTCTTCATGGACTGGAGTGAAGACAGCAGAAGAAGAAACAGCAATCACAGCCTCCTAATGGGACAGGGAGGGATGTCCTACAGAAGGCAGTGAGGATGTGGCCTCTGGGTGGAAGCTGGATGTCAGTGAAGACTTTGGGCGTTCATAAGGCATGCAACAGAGGAGGGAGGCCAGATAATGTGTCACGATGCCTGCCTCCGCCAGACGGCTCTGCCGGGCCTTTTCCCGTTTGCATCCCAGATATAAAATGTTTTCAGAGCAACAGTGCTCATAGGCCTTTAATGCAGAACCACCCATCCACACAGGATCCAGTAGAAACCGCTGGATATTTCTGGCGCATGGACAGGGCCGACTTGGATTCTCCCTATTCGTGCTGTTCTGGGTGCTAGAATAGATACAACAGTGCACAATACAAAGACACCCGTGTCCTCATGAACCTTCCATTCTTATAAAATCTATGTGAATTCTCTGACAGTTCACTTCCCACTCTCCTTCCTCCAAGCTTGCTAACCACTACTTTCCCTTTCAAAAATGACTCCTTTCTCTCTCAAACTATATCCTTCTCTGACCAAATTCCTCCACTTCTAAAGCACCAGTTGTCACCTCTAAACACGCAAAACTCCATCTTCTCTGCTGGGATCCTGGACAATCCTTCCAACTACCAAAACAAGAGACCGAAAGTTTCTCCTGAGTTCTTGGGTGAAGGACATGGTCACACTCTCGCCACCCATGTCACTGCTCTTCCGTCTCACCAAGGCGGTTTGTTTTCCAAGATTCACACTGAAAACTCTAAACTCATGTTTGATATCAACAGGGGCATGAACATCTATGTTTGCTCATTGAGGGTCCAGTTTATGCTGCAAACGTGATAAAGAAAATTATTCAATTGGATTTAACAAACATGTACTGAAAACCTAAAATGAGCAAAACACTGTGTTTGGTCTGGAGACATACAGGCAAAAGGTGGATTTAGGTTAACGAGAAGACAACTGAGTAGAAATCAGTGAAGAATGAGTAAATAATTTAGCACCACTTTGAAGTGAGGCCAAAGTATGAGCATAGAACCTCATACCGCTGGAGATATGGAAGGTTCAGGAAGTATCCAGGCAGAAGATAAACAGGCACGGGTTAAGAAGATGACTTTAGAGATGATGAAAGAAGGCCGAATTTGAGAACCGCTGTGCAGAAAAAAAGTAATGGGGATTATGAAACCCCAGATGTGAGGGAGTAAAGGCCTGGCAGAAGTCAAAACCAAGGGGGTATGTTCCTTAGGAGGAATATTCATATCCCTTACCCCCAAAAGGAGGCTTTCACTGAGGATTTTTGGCTTGAAGGGTTAAAGGGACCATAAACACGATAGTTTGTGAGGGCCTTATGACCAGTGAGATTTCTAGAAATTGAGATATTCCAGAAAATTAACATTGTCACATGCACCATGTTGAAACTTGCTGGTCTTTTTTTTTTTTTTTTTTTTTCAAGTGAAATATAAAAGATTGTTCTTGGTAAGTAGGGTAGAATAACTAAACCATTCCCATATCTAACTAGAATCTAGGTAATATTTTAAGCATCAGGCAATCTTTATTCTAAAAGAAAAAGGGCTTAGGAAACGGCTAAGTGTTTTTATTTGGATAATTGTTTGTTTATTTGATGTTGTTTAACTAGGTAGCATATTTTCAAAATCTGAGGTTCTTTTTAATCCAGTAAATTTATGCTATTTTTATTTATCTCCATTCAATCATTTTATAATTCCACAAGCTACAGTTTCTCTTAACCATTTTTAAACTTATAATTTATCATTACTAATATGTCAACCTCACAGATTTCACAAGTCAATTTAATTCAAATATTCCCCTTGAAGCCCAGGAGAGCACCACACCCCATCCTACAAGAATGCCTTGACGGGCTTCCCTGGTGGCGCAGTGGTTGGGAGTCCGCCTGCCGATGCAGGGGACACGGGTTCGTGACCCGGTCTGGGAAGATCCTACATGCCGCGGAGCGGCTGGGTACTTTCACACACATTAAATTATTTCATCCTCACAAAGACCCTGTGAGGAAAATAAAAGACACTCTAACCCCCATTTTACAGGTAAGGAAACTGAGGCTTACACAAACTAAGTAAATTGCCCCAAATCAAAGCCAGTAAGTCAAAAAATTCTTACTCTGAGTTTTCTAGTCTTTTGCTCTTTCCACCATCCCACTGTGTCTCCTATCTTTCTATGCACCCAGTTTCTGTACATTGGGCCAGAATAGAGCTGTCTCTATCAAAGAAGAATTATCAGCTGTGGCTTAAACACACCCTTCATACTACTCTCATTTCCCAGATATGCCAGCCAAACTGTACCCAGATCTTGTGCACGCATAAAAAGTGTGGAAGCAAAACACTACGCACCAGTGACACAGAGATACTTAAAAAAAAAAGTCCAAAGTGTGTTTATGAATAAATATGTCCACATCTCTTCTCCCAGCATACTTAGACTTGCTCCCAATGAGAACTACAGCTCTGGGGAGAATTGAATTTCAGGGTCACTAGACGTTGTTCTGGGCCTAATGAAAAGAATGGGAAGACATTTCCCTTTCTGCACATCTCTTATTAAAGGAGAGAAATAGATGGAAGGAATTGGCCTGGGCCTCTGCCTCTCTATCCTGTGTTCCCTCCACCCATCAAAGTGTCAAAGGGCATAACTATTTTTAAGATTCTTGATACTTGTTACAGAATCATGCTGTCAATCATGCTTTGATAGGAAGCTGGCTCCTTGCATAAGGCACATAACCTATTCTGAAGGTATCTGAAACTTTTTCACAGTAAAACGTGAATATCTGAGGAAACTTAATAACAGTATTACCCATGCCCAGCCTAAGGTTTAAAATGTTAAGGGTAAAACTTGAGGTATAGGAGAGACATTAGGGGGTATAGGGGCATATCTTACCCATATCAGTCCTCTGTGCAGAAAGCACCAAAGAGAACCTCCTTTTATAAACGCAGCCTGGATTTGAAAGGGCTGCAAGAAAAGTGCTATCTTCAGAAACAAGCCAAGCTACAGATAAGGCAAGGAGACGAAGTAAAAAAATGGTAGACAGCCTGAAAGAGAAGAGATTATTAATAACCAATTAGTGAAGAATTCTAGAGGAAGCAACTGGAAGATGAGAACGGGATAAGAAAGTGGGGAGAAGAGGGAGGAGAGAATGGATCAGAGGAGAGAAATCATGGGGAACTATTAAGAGTAGGGAGAAAAATACTTAATGACTTAATTTTGGTGGAGACCAAGGCCAATGGGCATTCCAATTTAAATAAAAATATCTTGATAATACCTTAGTGTTGAAGGCTTGACTGGAAGTGAAACAGCATCTCTAAGAGTTCCTCTGGATGATGGGTAGAGAATGAGAATATGGCAGTGGTTCTCAACCCAAAGTGCCACTTAGAATCTCCTGAAGACCTTTTATAAAATATAGATATCCAGGCCCCCTCTCAACCATTAAACTAGAATCACTGGGAGTAGACATGGACACTGGCAGTTTCTGGCAACAGGATTCCTTTTAAGATCCCCAGGTATAGCCAGGATCGAGGACCATTGACATGTGGCAGTGGTCCTTAAAGTTGGTATTGGACTACAGTGTCACTGTAACCTGGGAACTTGTTAGGAATGCAAATTCTCAGGCATCACCCTAGACTCACTGAATCAGAAATCTGGGGGTGGGGCCCAGCAATCCAAGTCTTAACAAGCTCTCTGAGTGATTCTGAGGCACGCTAAAGTTTGAGAACCACTGAATATGGGATGTGGTGGAGGTGGTGTCCACCTGCTACACAGAGGCAGCTATAGCCATATCTACAAGTATCCTTCATGGTGAGCAGAAGTTATGTTCCCATCAGCATTCTATGAGAATTCTAACTGCCAAAATCTTTTTACATGTAATTTTTGGCAGTTTGATAGGCAAAAAAAAAAAAAAAAGAAAAAAGAAAACTTTTCTCTCGTACTTGAGATTGAACACTTTTCATATGTTTATAGTTAACATAAATCTTGCATGCTACAGTTCAAACTGATTTCTTTGATTTTAGTCTAAAATAAAAATAGAGACTAGCCAGTTACTGTTGAGTGGAGGGGCAAACACACTGAATAGTTGCAAGGGGGTAACAAAAGCTCCATCTAGCCTGCTATGAAGGATAAAGACAGTGTTCTAGTTACCAACTTTCAGCCCAATAATATGAACATACACAATAACATTTGTTCATAGTCTCTATTTTTATGAAAAGAGAAAGGGAACCACTCTCAAAAAAAATTAAGGGAAAGAAAACGAAGAGGAAATTCCTCAGATTAAACAAGTTTAAATATTGGAAGTATCTGGAGTAAAACACAAGCAGAAGATGTGGTATATATTTCCTGAAACTGTTAGTCGTTAGGTGGAAGGAATGATGTTTCTGTATTTTCTTAAACAGAACTTGCCGCAGTCTGGGTGGTCCATAAGTTTTAAATAATAGCAATTTGCTATCCAATCTGGCCTCATTTAGCTTCCTTTTTCACTTTAACATCTTGAATTTCTCCCAGTGCTTAGTTTGCAATTCACTCCAAAAAAGACAAAAAAAAAATCTAGCTAAGAACAAACATACTTAGAAAAAAAAAAAAAAAAAGGCAAAATAAAACAATAGCGGAACTTCCCTGTTGGTCCAGTGGGTAAGACTCCACACTCCCAATGCAGGGGGCCCAGTTTCGATCCCTAGTCAGGGAACTAGGTCCCACGTGCATGCCACAACAAGAGTCCTCATGCCGCAACTAAGATGTCCACATGACGCAACTAAAGATCCCGCATGCCACAACTAAGACCCAGCGCAGCCAAAATAAATAAATAAATATTAAATAACCAACAACAACAAAAACCCCAATAGCTTCTTCAAGTTTGGGTTCAACTAACAAGTAAATTATTTATACAGAAAAAAAATATCTTCTTACTTCAACATACAAATTATCAATTCAGATACTTGTTACTGCTTACTTAGACTCATAACTGTTTTCCTTTCTCTTTTTATCGCACTCTGCTGCAAGATTAATTTTCTTACAGCGAAACTCAAAAGCTCTCGGTAACCTATCCCCCACTGCCACCCCATGCAGTACAGACAAGATGTTTAGCAGAGATAGGCCACAGGGAATCAGCTCTGGGGAGACTACAGAAGAGAGAGGAACGTGGTAATCTTCAAAACTGTGAGGAATTCTGGAGAGACTACAGACCATTGTCAGCTGTTGGTGGAGAGGTAAGCAAAGGCAGAGTAACAGGTGAGAGAGTGCTGTTAGTTTCTGCTCTGCCTCTCTCAGATTTCTTTTGGACCACTGCCCCCCCCCCCAATTACCACTGGGAGTCAGAAGGCAGCAACAGGAGCCCACATAAAGGTGGGAACGCTGACCAGCTGCCCTGAGACCCACTCCTCCCAGCCTCCTTGCCAGCCCACACAAGGGATAGTAGGTCACATCTGAGAGAACTGTCTTCTCCCTTTAAAACTTTAGAGGAGAACCCTTTCCCAAGGAATGCCTAGTTGGGGGGTGGGGGGAATGGCAACAGATGGGTGGTGGACTGCAGTTCTGGTGTCTAGGACTCTCTCCCTGGGGCTCATCTTCTAACCTCTTCTTAAAATCACAAGAAAGCCATAAACCAGGGCCTGAGCCTTGGTGTCTCCTCCTGGTACTTGATAACACTAGGGGGACATCAGCTCACAACCTAAATACCTGAGGTTAGAACCCCTAGAGAAGGAACACCACAAACTGCACAACATAGATCATATCAAGCAGAAATACTGGAATAAGCAGATTAAGAATTTAAAATAAGCACAACCAATGTTGTCAAAAGGTACTGGTAATATGAAACAGGAAAAAGTCAAAAAGATAGGCAAATTGAAAGATTAACTATTAAAAAAAACACTCAAAGAAAGAATAGTAGATGGATTAAATAGCAAGCTGAATATAGCTAAAGAATAAACTGCAAAACTGAAAGAGCAGATTGAGGAAATTTCCTAGGAGGCAGAAAAAAAATAGGATAAAGAAATAAATATAGAAATAAAAAGTTAAGCAGGGACTTCCCTGGTGGTGCAGTGGTTAAGGATCCACCTGCCAATGCAGGGGACATGGGTTCTATCCCTGGTCCGGGAAGACCCCACATGACACAGAGCAACAAAACCCACGCGTCACAACTATTGAACCTGCGCTCTAGAGCCCATGAGCCACAACTACGGAGCCCACGCACTGCAACTACGGAAGCCTGCACGCTCTAGGGCCCACATGTCACAACTGCTGAGCCTGTGTGCTGCAACTACTGAAGCCCATGTGCCTAGAGCCTGTGCTCAGCAACAAGAGAAGCCACCACAATAAGAAGCCCGAGCACTGCAACAAAGAGTAGCCCCTGCTCAGCAACGAAGCCCCAAGGCAGCCAAAAGTAAATTAAAAAAAAAAAAGTTAAGCATCATGGAAAATAAAAAGCAGACATGCTGACATACTGAAAATAGGAATCCAAAGGAGATAATTAAAGAGAGGAGAAAAAATATTTAAGGAAATAATAAAAATAAATAACCCTGAATTAAAGAAAGATGAAAGAACTCAGATGGAAGGAACTGAGTGCCAAATAAGATTAAGAACTCAGATATAATACTGGGAAATTTAAGCACATAAAAGATAAAGAAAATTCTAAGAGCTTCCAGAGAAAAAGAACATCTCCTATAAAACTACAAGAATCGGATTTCTTAACAGCAACACTGGATCCAAATATTTGCAGATTTTCCAGATATCATTCTGTTACTGATTTCTAATTTAACTCCCCTGTGGTCTGAAACATACTTTGTATGATGTGAATCCTTTTAAATGCATTGAGAGTTGTCTTATAGCTCAAAATATGGTCTATCTTGAGCAGACAATTTACCAAAGAAGATATATAGATGGCAAATAAGCACATGGAAAGATGCTCAACACAATTAGTCCTTAGGGAAGTGCAAAATAAAACAATAATGAAATACCACCACACACCAACCATACCAAGTGTTGCCAAGGATATAGAGGAACTGGAACTCTCATGTACTGCTGGTTGGTTCAACAACTTTGAAAAGTAGTTCAGCAGTTTCTTAAAAAGTTCAGTATACAAATTGTAAAATTTCTTGTTCTAATTCTGAGAATAATACCATTGGTAATTTGAGAGGGATGGCACTGAACTTGCAGATTGCTTGCTTTGGGTATTATAGTCATTTTCACAATATTGACTCTTCCAATCCAGGAGCATGGCATATCTCTCCATCTGTTTATGTTATCTTTGATTTCTTTCATCAGTGTTTTATAGTTTTCTGAGTACAGGTCTTTTGCCTCCTTAGGTAGGTTTATTCCTAGGTATTTTATTCTTTTTGTTGTGATGGTAAATGGGATAGTTTCCTTAATTTCTCTTTCTGATCTTTCATTGTTAGTGTATAGGAATGCAAGATTTCTGTGCACTAACTTTGTATCCTGCAACCTTACCAAATTCATTGATTAGCTAAACACAAAAGACCCTGAATAGCCAAAGCAATCTTAAGAAAGAAAAAATGGAGCTGGATGAATCAGGTTCCCTGACTTCAGACTATATTACAAAGCTACAGTAATCAAGACAGTATAGTACTGGCACAAAAACAGAAATATAGATCAATGGAACAGGATAGAAAGCCCAGAGCTAAACCCACACACATAAGGTCACCTTAACTTTGATAAAGGAGGCAAGAATATACAGTGGAGAAAAGACAGCCTCTTCAATAAGTGGTGCTGGGAAAACTGGACAGCTACATGTAAAAGAATGAAATTAGAAGACTCCCTAACACCACACACAAAAATATACCCAAGATGGATTAAAGACCTAAATGTAAGGCCAGACACTATCAAACTCTTAGAGGAAAACATAGGCAGAACACTCTATGACATAAATCACAGCAAGATCCTTTTTGACCCACCTCCTAGACTAAGGGAAACAAAAACAAATGGGACCTAATGAAACTTAAAAGCTTTTGCACAGCAAAGGAAACCATAAACAAGATGAAAAGACAACCCTCAGAATGGGAGAAAATATTTGCAAATGAACCAACTGACAAAGGATTAATCTCCAAAATTTATAAGCAGCTCATGCAGCTTAATAACAAAAAAACAAACAACCCAATCCAAAAATGGGCAGAAGACCTAAATAGACATTTCTCCAAAGAAGATATACAGACTGCCAACAAACACATGAAAGAATGCTCAACATCACTAATCATTAGAGAAATGCAAATCAAAACTACAATGAGATATCGTCTCACACCAGTCAGAATGGCCATCATCAAAATATCTAGAAACAATAAATGCTGGAGAGGGTGTGGAGAAAAGGGAACCCTCTTGCACTGTTGGTGGGAATGTAAATTGATACAGCCACTGTGGAGAACAGTATGGAGATTCTCCAAACTACAAATAGAACTACCATATGACACAGCAATCCCACTACTGGGCATATACCCTGAGAAAACCATAATTCAAACAGAGTCATGTACCAAAATGTTCATTACAGCTCTATTTACAATATCCCGGAGACGGAAACAACCTAAGTGTCCATCATCGGATGAATGGATAAAGAAGATGTGGCACATATATACAATGGAATATTACTCAGCCATAAAAAGAAACTAAATTGAGCTATTTGTAATGAGATGGATAGACCTAGAGTCTGTCATACAGAGTGAAGTAAGTCAGAAAGAGAGAGACAAATACCGTATGCTAACACATATATATGGAATTTAAGGAAAAAAATGTCATGAAGAACCTAGGAGTAAGACAGGAATAAAGACACAGACCTACTAGAGAATGGACTTGAGGAGGGGGAAGGGTAAGCTGTGACAAAACGAGAGAGGCATGGACATATATACACTACCAAATGATAGCTAGTGCGAAGCAGCCGCATAGCACAGGTAATTCAGCTCAGGGCTTGTGATCGCCTGGAGGGGTGGGATAGGGAGGGTGGGAGGGAGGGAGATGCAAGAGGGAAGAGATATGGGAACATATGTATATATATAACTGATTCATTTTGTTGTAAAGCAGAAACTAACACACCATTGTAAAGCAATTATACTCCAATAAAGATGTTAAAAAAAAATCTACAAACAATAAATGCTGGAGAGGGTGTGGAGAAAAGGGAACCCTCCTGCACTGTTTGTGGGAATGTAAATTGATACAGCCACTATGGAGAAGAGTATGGAGGTTCCTTAAAAAAAACTGAAAATAGAACTACCATATGACGCAGCAATCCCACTACTGGGCGTATACGCTGAACAAACCATAATTCAAAATGAGACACGTACCACAATGTTCATTGCAGCACTCTTTACAATAGCCAGGACATGGAAGCAACCTAAATGTCCATCCACCGATGAATGGATAAAGAAGATGTGGCACGCATATACAATAAAATATTACTCAGCCATAAAAAGGAACAAAATTGAGTTATTTGTAGTGAGGCTGATGAACCTAGAATCTGTCATACAGAGTGAAGTAAATCAGAAAGAGAAAAGCAAATACCGTATGCTAACACATATATATGGAATTTTAAAAAGTGGCACTGATGAACTTAGTGGCAGGGCAGGAATAAAGATGCAGACGTAGAGAACGGACTTGAGGGCACGGGGGAGATGGGGAAGCTGGGATGAAATGAGAGTAGCATTGACATATATACACTACCAAATGTAAAGTGGATGGCTAGTGGGAAGCAGCCACATAGCACAAGGAGATCAACTCGATGCTTTGTAATGACCTAGAGGGATGGGATAGGGAGAGTACGAGGGAGGCTGTAGAGGGAGGGGATATGGGGATATATGTATATGTATAGCTGATTCACTTTGTTGTACAGCAGAAACTAACACAACATTGTAAAGCATTTATACTCCAATAAATATGTGGAAAAAAAGAAAATTTCAACATACACCTCCCATCTGACCCAGCCATTCCACTCCAATGAATTATCCAAGGAAAAAGAAAGTATATATATGTCCATACAAAGACTTATATGAGTGTTCACAGCAAATTTACTGGTAATAGCCAAAACCGGAAACAATCCAAATGTCCATTAACAAGTGAATGGATAAACAATCTGCCATACATTTATATAATGGAATAGTACTGAGCAATACAAAGGAATGAACTATTGATACATGCAGTAACATAAATGAACCTGAAAATACTTATGCTAAACAAGAAAAACAGAAACGAGTTCATAGTGTTTGATCGATTTATATTAAATTCTAGAAAATGCAACCTAATCTACAGCGACAAAAAGCAGGTAAGTGGTTGCCTGGGGATGGGGAAGAAGGGTAGGGAGGGGTGGGAGCAGGGTTATAAAACAGCAGGACAAAACTTTTGAGGGGCATGAATACGTTCATTATAGTGATATTATGATTACAGTAATGATTTTTAAGAGTGTATACATGTGCCAAGACTTATCAAAATGTACACTTTAAATATGTGCAGTTTCCTGTATGTCAATTATACCTCGATCAAGCTGTTAAAATGAAAAAAAATTAAAGTTACCAGAAAAATAAAATTGGTCTGAAAAAAATAGATGAGGGACTTTCCTGGTGGTCCAGTGGGTAAGACTCCGCATTCCCAATGCAGGGGGTCCGGGTTTGATCCCTGGTCAAGGAATTAGATCCCACATGCATGCCTCAACTAAGAGTCCACATGCCGCAACTAAAAAGCCCACATGCTGCAACTAAGAGTCCACATGCCACAACTAAAGATCTCGCATATTGCAACAAAGGATGCTGCATGCCACAACTAAGACCCAGCACAGCCTAAATAAATAAATAAATATTCAAAATCAACAAACTTAAAAAAAAAAAAAGATAGATGAAATACAAACCCCAATTTTTTATTTTTAAAAAATGACCAAATAAAAGAAGGAAAAATAAAAATACATATTTATAATAATCTAGAATTAAAACTCTAGATAATATCAACGCAGTGGTGGAGAGGAGAAGCCAAAGGAAGATGAGATGATGTCTCTCAGTTGGAGTCCACTTGGGAGGCGGAAACACACAGCCATTGTTAACAGTGAGTATTGAACATAATTAAGGAACTGCTAGACAGGTTGCAAAGAACTGGAAAATCAAAAAGGGAACCATTACCACCCCTCAAGCCTTCCTTTCCCCAGCAGTGGAGTCCGTGCCAGTAGCAACAGTTGAGCCTGGTTTTCAGGGTTCCCGACATACCCCCAGCCAGCCTCAACATGATCCACTGAGAACAACGCCACCTCCTCAGAACTGTTAGTCCCGCTCTGCAGGGCTCCTCCTCCAAATTTACAGATTTTAAAAATTTCCATCTCCTCTAATATTCTACAGAAATATTAGGGAAATACAAACACCACTTATTGAAGAAATAATTAAGGAATTTTCACTAATTTTTTAAGCAAGATAATAGCATTGAAGTTATGTTTCCCCCCAAAAAAGTTCTCATCCCTTAAGGATTCAGGCTGAAATAGTAACAGATGAAATAATATAATGTCTATGATTTTTTCAAAGTAATCTGACCAGAGGGATTGCTAAAGTAGGTGGGGCTATAGATAAAATAAGATTTGACAGGAATTGATCATTATTACAAGTGGATGATGCGTAGTTCATTTACTTTTGAAATTTTCCACAATGAAGGGTATTTTAAAAAGCATGCACACAACCGTACTTATATAATAAAAACACACACAAAAAAATTATGACTATCAAGTGCATTAGCAAGGTTGCAATTGCTGGGAGTGGGAAATAAAAGGAAATAAAAATGAATGAATGAACGAAACAGAAGAGTCTAGCACAGACTAATGGCCAAACTTTGCTATAAACTGAGGGGTACCATTGGCTTAACTTTTAGCACAATATAGGACAAAACAAAACAAAGTCCCAAGTCTTTAGATTGCCATTTTATGTCTTCTAGATTTGGATCTACCTTTTAAAACATTTTTTATCATTCACCTTGAAAATCTAACATTCCATCAAAATAGAATATTCACTGTGGATCATGTCCTCTGATTCCATGATGTAGTTCCTAATGGTCCTACTGCCCAAAACTCTGTGTCCATGTCCCAATCTCTACATAACAACTTTTCACTTGTCCTTCAAAGTCTAGCCCATGTATCACCTCCCACTGATGCCTCCATAGTGCCCTTCTCTTCCAGTGGAGAGAAATCTATGTACAAAACAAAACAGAGGGCTTCCCTGGTGGCGCAGTGGTTGAGAGTCCACCTGTTGATGCAGGGGACACGGGTTCGTGCCCCGGTCCGGGAAGATCCCACATGCCGCGGAGCGGCTGGGCCCGTGAGCCATGGCCGCTGATCCTGCACGTCCGGAGCCTGTGCTCCGCAATGGGAGAGGCCACGACAGTGAGAGGCCCACATACCGCAAAAAAAAAAAAAAAACCTAGCACTTCATCAGAATTTTGCTTAAATAATTATCCTTTTCTAATTTGCACTAAAGTTTTTTTGGTATTTACCGTCGTTCTCAAGATCCAGTTCTTTGCAATGTAGTATCCTAGGAAACGTACCAGCTATATTCATCTCTGTATCCCATTAGCACTGTCTCAAATATTGCAAGTGTCTCCTAAATGATCAATGAAGGAAGAAGAAAGAAAGGGTGGGAGGGAGGGAATAAAAAGATTGGAATGAATGAATGAACTGCATTTCAATTCACTGGTTCTTTCAAGGGAGAAAACTGATCAAAAAAAAAAAAGCCAAACTCACTTAAAATCATAAGAACGAGTTCATAACAAAAGATGTCAGCACTTTTGTAACTATTTCTTCTCAGGTCTCTGGAGCTTCCTTTTTTTTTTTTTTTTTTTTAAGCATATAAGTGCATATATCAAACGGGATTAAAAAAAGAAAAATGCAAGGTAAAAGCTGAAACACATGTTCAGAAGCCTTTTTGTTAGGACACTGTCCCTGCTTTATGCCTGAAACAATGGCAGCAACATGAAAGGGGTGGGGTGGGGTGGGGGTTAAACCAGTTGCATTTGGAGGAAAGATGTGTTTCCCACTTCTTACTCCACCTCCCTCAGCTGATAGGCTCAGCAAGAGACAAAAAGAAAAAAGCCAGGAGGACAAAGAAAACTCAGTCTTCTTGTGGGCAGTGGCATAGATAGTTTCTGGGTTCTCCGCCTGTCCGTGGTTTTCCTAGTTCTGGGACCTTGGACAAATCATTCAACCTCAAATCTTCTCTACTGAGTCTCTTAATTTTAAAATGGGGCAACAGCTATTGTAGTCTCCATTGTTCTTGCTGACTGCCTTTTCTGAATTTTCTTTTAAATGACTTGATGCCTTTTGGGGGAAAAGGAGGCCGCTGCAGTTTCCTTGTTCAGAGGGGAATGGGTTGGAACCGCCAGGACACTCTTAAGGAGACTAGTCTCTGAAAGGAAGGTGGGCAAAGAGGAGGGATGGGGGATCCAGGCGGCAATGAGGTAAGGAGGTGCCACAGAAGCGTCCCTCGGAGGCTTGGAGACCGTCTGGCTTCCAGCGGAGCCGCCTCCAAACCAAGTGCAGTTCAGCCCTGGAGACATCTCTCCCGGGGCTCTGAAGCCGCTGAGATTCTGACGACTGTACACAGGTGGAGGCAGCATCCGGGGACTTCCCTGTCTATACAGACCTGGGATGTCTGAAGAGACCGTCCTTGAGGCACAGGAAGTGCAGTGGGTGTGGCCCAGACAGAGCGGGAGAGAGAGCATGTGGGTCCATCGCGGTGACAGGAGAGGAGGGGCTTATAAGCCTGGTGCAAGGCACCCCTTCCAGGACTCGCAGAAATACCTAGTGGGAAATGTGGGAAAGTGAGGGATGGGGGCAGGGGCTCAGGTCAATCAATCGCATTCTGGGGAGAAGAACCAGGGTAAATTGGATATTAAAAATTAATGATATTCACACACTACTATTATATAAAATAGATAAGGAATAAGGACCTACTGTATAGCACAGGGAACTCTACTCAATACTCTGTAATGACCTATATGGGAAAAGAATCTTTAAAAAGAGTGGATATATGTATATGTATAACTGATTCACTTTGCTGTACACCTGAAACTAACACAACATTATAAATCAACTGTACTCCAATAAAATTTTGTAAAAATTAATGACATTTCATTTTATACCCCAGGTGGAGGAAAGCAAGACTTGCTGCTGAAATCACTACGTACATCATGCCATATTTTGCCAATTCCAAGATCCATTACATTTGACCCTTGAATAAGGAAGGGGTTAGGGGTGCTGACCCTCTTCACAGTTTCACAGCTGAAAATCCGTGTATAGTGGACCCTCCATACCCCAGGATTCAACCAACAAAGGATTCTTGTAATACTGCAGTATTTACTACTGAAACAAATCCATATAAGTGGATCCAGCAGTTAAACCCCTTGTTGTTCGAGGGTCAACTGTAGTTGTCAGCTGCACCATCAATTTAAATAAGAAGGGTTGGGGGAAAAAAATTATTTTACCCCAGCCATAATGCTAATCATAAACAATGATCATAAAACAAATCGTGACTTCAGACTGTAACAAAGAAGAATCAGAACTGAGGAAATATATTTTTACCATTTAACAAGCTTTACTGTTATTCAGCAGTATTAACAGTTAAAAAATTAACAGTGCTTTTAATGGTTTGATAATTGTAAAATTTCTCACACACATTACTTTTACACTTTGAAATATACATACACCGTTTTACATGAAGGTTTTGCACAGAGGTAGGATGAAATATAAAAGATTTTGATCAATATTTATTCCCACTAATTAAGATAACTTTATCTTTAATGTAAAATATTTAAGGAGTAACTTTCAATAGGCCATAAGGTGATAATTCATACTCAAAAGGAAGGGCGAGTGACTTCCCTGGTGGCGCAGTGGTTGAGAGTCCGCCTGCCGATGCAGGGGTTCGTGCCCCGGTCTGGGAAGATCCCACATGCCGTGGAGCGGCTTGGCCCGTGAGCCATGGCCGCTGAGCCTGCGTGTCCGGAGCCTGTGCTCCGCAGCGGGAGAGGCCACAAGAGTGAGAGGCCCACGTACCACAAAAAAAAAAAAAAAAAGGAAGGGCGAGTGACTTCCCTGGTGGTGCAGTGCTTCAAAATCCTCCTACCGATGCAGGGGACATGGGTTGGAGCCCTGCTCCAGGAAGAGCCCACATGCTGCAGAGCAACAAAAGCTGTGCATCACAACTACTGAGCCTGTGCTCTAGAGCCCACGAGCCACAACTACTGAGCCCACGTGCCACAACTACTGAAGCCCGTGTACCTAGAGCCCGTGCTCTGCAACAAGAGAAGCCACCACAATGAGAAGGCCACGCACCACAAAGAAGAGTAGCCCCCACTCACCACAACTAGAGAAAGCCCACACGCAGCAAAGAAGAACCAGTGCAGCCAAAAATAAATAAATAGGTAAGAGAAAGACAAATATCCTAAAAATAAAAAGATAGGGTGAAAGTACATATTTTATTGTATTTTTTTTGGAAAAGCTTTCTAAATGTTTTATTTGGCCATTAACTGTTGCTAAAATTTTATCAGTTTATTCTCTATGAAAATGTAGATATATCCTAAACCAAATATTTAAGTAACATTTTACTGGAAACAAAACGCTATGTGGTTATATAAATAAGACTTAAAAATGAGATGTAGCCCACATACTGTAGAATATTAATATTAAAACAGATATATTAAATGGTGAGAAGATAATTTCTATTATATGTATAGAAGGAGTTAAACTTTGGTTAATTGGGGGATATGAGGAAAAGAGAAATCTCTTCACAAAACAATTGATATTTTATCTGTAAAAATCAATGATTATTATGTCTTATTCCAGGTAATACAAAGATAATAATATTTCCTTAAAATTTATAATTATAGCAGATATAGAAATATTCACTTACAGCTGAAATTTACTTTCAAAAACTATAGTATGCATATGTAATAAAAATAAATGTATTTCCTACTATTATGCATAACTTCCATCAAAGGTTAATAGTTACATTATTCTAGAATCATCAATATACAAGTATTTCAATATCAAACAGTCTATAAACATGTTTTCAATATCACTTTCTCAGAAGGGCCTTTTCTGAAACTATCTCCCATATGGGGATATATGTATATGTCTAGCTGATTCACTTTGTCATAAAGCAGAAACTAACACACCATTGTAAAGCAATTATACTCCAATAAAGATGTTAAAAAAAATCTAAAAAGTTTTTTTAAAAATTAAAAATAAAAAAAAATAAACTGTATCCTCCTCTCCTTATTCCTTTCCATAGCACTCTTCTACTGTCCTAAGACATCATAACTTAAAGTTATGCATTAATTCACACATCTCTTTATTTAACACCACTTTCTTTCTACCCAACTTGGCTGTAAACAGAGAGAGAACTAGTCTGCCTTTTGTTCACATCTTTGTCCCAGCACCTACCACAGTATTGGGCACCTATTAGGCAATTAACTACTACTCATTAGATCTCTTCATATTTCCCTAGTACCCTTACTTTACTCCTTTTCCTGCCTCTTTTCCCTTTTTTAAAAAATTATTTTTTATTGAAGTATAGTTGATTTACAATGTTGTGTTAGTTTCAGCTGTAGAGCAAAGTGATTCAGTTACATATATATATATTCTTTTTCAGATTCTTTTCCCATATAATTTATATACAGTAGTATGTATGTTACTCCCAAATTCCTAATTTATCCCTCTTTCCCGTTTTTGAACCCTGACACTTCCCAGTTCCTCCATTAACCCCTGAAAAGTATTCACCAACCTCTGGAACTAGGAGAACATCACTGAGAAGCAAGCCATGGATGCCCTCAAGGATGGTGCCACCACCCCAAGAGGGGAGAAGGAACACAGACACCCTCCGGAAATGCTACAGGAAAGGGGGACGGGTAGGGGAAAAAGGTCTCTGATTCCACAGGGCCAACAGCAGACTTTGCAGGAGAGCCCTGGGCCCCTTGCCTTTGAGCCCCTACACACTGGGGAAGAGCAGGTGTCACAGGTATGCTTGGAGAGCTGAAGTGGAGAAGCAAGGTGGTGAACACCTGGACTTGGAATTGAACTCTGACATTTACTAGATATGTAACTTGTAAATATACTTAAATCCTTGAAGGTTGCTTTTTTCAGCTGCCACGTGGAGCTGTGGCCAGTTGCCATTGCTGGCCCCATAGAGTGGTTGTGAGAATTAAATGAGAGTATGCTTAAGAGTTTGAACACAGTGACGGACACATACTATGGCCTCAGTGAATGGAACACAGCCTCCATAATTATTGGATCCTGGCCTTGAATTGGATGAATCAGTTTCCTTCACCTTTTCCTGTCTTGTAGAATGAATCACCTACACAGTATCTTTTGGTTTCTTTGTTTTGTTTTGTTCGGGGGGGTTTGGGGTTTTTTGTTTGCTTTTTACAATAGGCACTAATCAAAGAGATACTGTTCTGTTCCTCCTGCACCCACATGCACCCACTTGAGTATTGAGACACTGCAAGTTTCCTCACAAGATAAAGGATGTTCATCTTACTCTCTGTGCCTGAGCCTGGCTTGGAGGCCCCTCGAAATACCTCAAATATAGTTTTAGAAATAAGATGGTAAATGGGCCTGTACCTTTTATTAATACAGGCGCACCTCGTTTTATTGCACTTTGAAGACATTGCATTTTTTACAGATTGAAGGTTTGTGGCAACCCCGCATCAAGCAAGCTTATTCATGCCGTTTGTTCAATAGCATTTGCTCACTTTGTGCCTCTGTGTCACAGTCTGGTCATTCTCTCAACAGTTTACACTTTTTCATTATCATTATATTTATTACAGTGATCTGTGATCAGTGATCTTTTTTTTTTAACATCTTTATTGGGGTATAATTGCTTTACAATGGTGTTTTAGTTTCTGCTTTATAACAAAGTGAATCAGTTATACATATACATATGTTCCCATATCTCTTCCCTCTTGCGTGTGATCAGTGATCTTTGATGTTATTACTAGGACTCGCTTAAGGCTCAGATGATGGTTAACAATTTTTTGGCAATAAAGTATTTTTTTAATTAAAAATTTACATTTTTTAAGACATAGTACTAGACTACAGTATAATGTAAACATAACTTTTATATGTACTGGGAAACCAGAAAATTCACGTGACTCACTTTATTGACATTTGCTTTATTGTGGTGGTCTGAACCGCAGACTCTGAGGTCTGCCTGTAGTATCTGCAGAGAACTTTCTTCTGTAGAGAAGTTTTTCGAAGCACTTTCATATGTTATGCTGTTTAAACTTCACAATAACTCTGTGGCTGGAATTATCATTTTCAATTTCTTTTCTTACGTTTTTTCTTAATCTTGTATTTTTTTCCCCCAGAACCCAGGCTAAGATGTTAATGTATTTGCCCAGAGTCCTGTCACTAGCACACTAATATCTGAAAGAATGAGTTGGTCCGTAAGGAACCAAAGACACTGCTCCAGGCTGTCCCTGGTTTTTTTTTTCTTCTCTTTCTCCCTTTCTTCTTTCTTTCATTTTCCCCTCAATTCTTTCCTCCTCTCCCTTTTTCCGGTAACCCCTCATAATCTACACCAGTTTTCATGCCCTTCCTCTGGGAGTCTGGAATGCAATACTAATGCGATTACTAAACTGCAAGCCTCAGAGGAAACAAAACACAATAGTCTTTTTTTTTTTAATTATTTCAACAGTCTTCTTTCTCAGTTAAAAGAAACCCAGCTTTCATTAATCATGCAACATGTTACCTGAATTGAGCTGTTAACAGACTTTTAAAAGTCGAAATAAATATTTGCAGGCTTACATTGGCACTTCTTTTTGCCTTTTAAATAAACTACCCTATAACCATCCGAATATAAAACAGCGCTAAAACTATATAAACTGGCCATAACTTGAAAATGAAAACTCAGAAACCTCAGAACATATTACCCTAGTTAAAATGGGATGACCTGAATCTCCATTTTATAACTAGAAAATACAAAAATGGATAAAAGAGAAAACTCTTGCTAGGGTTCCATCTTGAAGCAGAATTTATGTTTGTCTTTTATGAGAAGAGGAAAAAAAAACAGGATTTATAAACAACCTTGGGTGTAATATAATATGGATTAAAATATTTATTTCTTACAAATTTGACCTCATCAAATGTACCAAATTTCAGTTTCCCCATCTCTAAAATGAAGTCAAATATCTGAAAAACGGGACAATTTGCACTTTTTCCCTCTGTTTTTGCATTCTAGATGCCCTTCCCCACCCCGTGTTAGGAACTTTCTATCAATGTGGTCTCCATGCAGAAGAGCAGAGTCTAATGTTAGCAAAGGCAATATCACTAATTATCATTTTCAATCCAAGTAAATTTTGGAAAAAAAAAACCCTGACCCAAGTAACATGTCAAGTCAATTTAATGAACATCAAATCAAATATTCTTTGACATTTTGACACTATTTTGACTTACTGAATAAATCCCATCATAAATCTTTCTTAAATACTTGAGGTTTTAGAAGTTGTTAAATGTTGTTTCTAAGATCTAGAGATGCATAACAAACTATCAAAGGTAACTAAAGCATGTCTTTCAATAACAATTACAATGATTATCTCATTTTGAAGGATTTTAGGAAGGAAGCTATATGCCCTACCTGAAGGAAAAGAAGGAAAAAAATCTCTACTTCAACTAATAGATTTTTATCCCCAGCAGGAGCAAAGGAAAATACTCTAGAGCTGGTAGCTTTTTGGGGCTGCAAAATCACAGCTCTAGTAGTTAAATCGTTAGCAAAACTAACCAGAAGAAGGTCTGACATACGCAAATCATCAAATAGTAATAACTTCTCTCTATTACTTTCTTCAAAATGGCACCTAAAATCACTCTGCTTATTCACTTGTTTATTTTTTGTCTTCTCCCTCTAGAAGGAAAGCTCATGAGAACAGAAATGTTGTCCTTCCCATTCACCCCAAATCCCCAGTACCAAGAACAGGACCCACATAGAGTGGGTACCTAGCAAATATTTGTTAAATAAACAAGCACACATTTAATCCGACTGGCAGAGAATTGCCTTCATTATATAATCATGGAACTTTATGTATTGTCTAAATTTCCAAAAGTTCTTTGTAGCCCAGATCAACATTGGTACTCATTTCATAGCTAGTTTATGGACTTATTTAATCCATGTTCTTAAATATTAAAAGACATCTGTAAAAGATTTCTTAGTTATTTGTTTTGCAAAGTGAAAACAAGAAGATAGTGCCTAAATCTACTTCAGTAATAATCTTAACTTCAAGGACAAATTCTCACATTCAAGGTTTTAGCTATCACCCTTGCAATTTAATTATGACTCAGAAAACCCACTGAATTTCCCCAAAATGGTTCGTGAGCTCTCACAAAAGTTACATACGGTTTTCCTGGGCAGGAAAAAGGGCTGTGCTATGTGCTTGAGAGACACCTCTGGGCAGAGAATTTTATTTTCAATACCATGAGTTTTAGTGAATGATACTGAAAAGGAGTGGCCTGTTTTACATCTATGGGTTTACTTTAAGGAGTGTAGTTATTGAAGATTTTCCTTTAGAAAGAAATCATTTCTTGAGAGTCTTCTCAAGGTCATCCAGCCTTTCTATCTTCTTCCATCAGCACATGACTTAGGTAATTATTCTAATGCCTCAAAGTTCTGGACAAAGAAATTAAAAGGCATAGAGAAAGAAACAGAAATTTATAAAAAGAAAAAAATCAAGTTTAAGAATTTCTTTTGTACAGTCTTGAGCCAGCAAGGATGATTGTCTGATTCCGAAAGTCTCTACCGAATGAAATGACACCATCGTAATTAGGGCAAGGAGGGTCCTGATTTTTCTGTCAGAAGACCCGGGTTTAAGTGTAGGTTCTATCATTCAACTTTTCTCCAGCTCAGTTTCCCCATCTCTAAAATGAAGTCATATTAAAACTCTACAAGATTATATAAACCAGTTGTGAAAGGGGGGCGTATATATTAAGGCAGCGTATTATATGTTATATTAAGGCAGTCTATGTGTAAAGGCAGCCTGCAGGCAGGAGTCAGGTGAGGGTACTAGGAGGAAAGACTTTGGGAAAAGATGGGGTGAACCTGGGTGGTCAAGCCATCACCTGGATGAAGAGAGACACTGACCTTACTACCTGCCCCAGGCCAGCAGCTGCTTTACCCAGAGAAGAAAGCCATTTCCTGGGCCAGCCTTCTTTTTGTATTAGCTCTTAAAAGACAACTGATTGGGGACATTTTGTTTGTTTGTTTTGTTTTTCTGTTTTTTGTTCTGTTTTCTTTTTTTTTTTTTTTTTTTTCCTGTTGATCGGGAATATTTTGAAAAAGAAGGGAGGGAAAACTATGTGCTAAGCTTCAACTCTTGAAGAACTGGGTTGGTGATGAAATACTCATGAATCAATGCCCACGGCCAGGTGCTGGCAGGGTTGGAGAAATAATGTGTGTTCTAATCCCAGCCTGGCCTTATGCTAGTGGTGCCACTTTGGGGCAAGGTAGGTAACCTCTCAGCCTCAGTTTCCTCCCTGTAAAATTGCCCTACTCCACACGTGTGTTATAAGAATCAAATGAGATAAATTATGTGAAAGCTACACTCTCATACACAAATATGAGTTATTACTGTGCTTGTTCTTAGAACTCGTGAGGTACAGAGAGAAAATAATGAAAGGGCAACTTAAATTTGTAAAAGAAACCAAGACCATCTACTATAAGTTTTGTGAATCAGAAATTCACACTGTTAAGAAGATTAAATAAAATGGTTGATGGAAAGCACCAGATGCAGTGTAGGTATATGAGAAATGTTCGTTCCCTCCCCTCTTAATTCTCCCTTTCTTCTGTCAAAGCACTTGGTAGGCCATAAAAGCCTAATCAAAATTTAGGTATTACTGTTTATATGGTTTGGTTTGGTTTTTAGCAGTGTGAAGAAGGTGGAATGAACTTGGACTTTGAAGGCAAACAGGCCTGGTATCAAATCCTGGTTTTGCTGTTCACTTGCTGTTTCTAAGTGTGGCCTTTGAGGATGGAATAATCTGTGAGCCTCAGCTTCCCCTTCTGTAAAATGGGCTCATACCTCACAGAAGTCTTTCCCAAACTTTTCCATAATATTGCACACCTTGAAAAGGAGAATATTTTTACTGCAAAGAATGTTGCTGCCCACCATGAGATGTGACCATACCAGGTGGCAGTGATCACCCAGATCAGGTGCTGCTTTATTTGGTTTGTGGGGAAGAATAAATGTGAGCCTTCCTGGTCATAACAGACGTAGCATGATTTCTTAGATCCCTTTCCTTCCCTAGATCAAGGACAAATGGAGCAACCTACTTGGCTGACGTGCATCTCCCAGGCTGAACACTCCTCGGAAGGGCAACGGCGGGCTCTACCAGGGCAGGGCTACCCATCCCAAAGTGATGCTTTGTGGCGACTCTCTTTGTGAACTCACTGGCTCACGTGCCATGTGAGCTGTGGCCTGTCCTCCTTGAAGCCCCTACAACGCCCCTATCTGAGGCCATGGGGCAGCTGCTGTGTAGCAAGCTGTTCTCTACTTTGTCCAGGCTACTTCTTGGGGAGAAATAAGGTAGAAAACCCATAGAGATTTGCCTGAATGACACTTCCAGAAAAGACACTGGCAGAAGTCACAAAACCTTAAAAATGAAAGTCCCAGAGAGGCAGTTTTCAGTGGCCAGGGGGGAGTTTTAACCCCAGCTTTTACAGGTACTGAGCTTTTGAGTAACAAGGGAGTGTCATTCCAGAAAAATCTAAAACTTCTTACCATTCCAGCCATGGCTGGAAGATGCTTCGCGAGCTCACTGCTATTTGAGTGTAGTACTGTTTGTTACTCCTGAAATTCCTACCCTGCCTTGACTGATGCAAAAGAAGTACCGTTTCATGAGCCCCACTATGTGTCAGATGCTCTGCAGGTTATTTTCAATCTTTACAACTACTCAGCAAATTAGCACCCAAGCCTTCTTGCAGTATGCTGTCGGGCTGCACCCCGCAGTTTGCCCAGCTTCAAGACCGAAGAAAGAGCTCGGAGTCAGCAACAGAGACATCAATGGCTTAATGGATTGGGGAGCTTACACACCAGAAGCAAGGTCCTAGAGCGACACCCCACTGTGTGGCAGTCTTTGCTGGGGTTGGGGGGTGGGGGGTAGGAGGGATGTGTGTGCTGGGGGCAGGTTACCAGTTACAGGGGGAACTGACGTCCGCTTGGCCATGGATTACCAGGGGAACTAGCAGAGGGGCACCTCTCCCCACCCCTTTGATAAGTATCATGGTACTTATCATGGATAAGAGATGTTCTTATCTAAAGTTAAAACAATCACTAGCTGGGGCAGGGCCAAGTATGTATCAATAGGAAGGTCAGTCACGGGAGTAGGTGTAGGTGAAGCAGGTATTGGTCGAGCAGGGGATGTACAGGGAACAAGAGAATAGCCATCTTGGGTGCCCTGATCATACATATGACATATTCCCTGTCCAGGAGGAAAAGAGCTTTTAAGAAAGCTAATGAGTTTTCATTCTTTAAACTGAATTTTTAAGAAATCTAGACAGGGGACTAAGAACTCTGCAGTTTAATATTAATATTGGTACAAATATATAACTAGCCTCACATGGACAGGAAATAAGATGCTATGGAGAGGAGACCGGGATCGGATGACTAAGAGAACACGAGGAAAAGAAAAACAGGACAAAGTAGGGGCCCTAACCTCACCCTCCTATCATAAGCTCCAGAAGCGTACTACAGACTGAGTGTACTAGACAGCTGTATATATCTGTGTTCATGGTAACTGCAAATAAAGTGATACTAACCATTGTATATATCCAGTTAGTCTCAACTAATCATTCTGATGACCTTAGAAACCCTTGCAAGGATTTAAGGAAAGGCACCCACGTAACACTCAGAATCAATCCTGATCCATGTAGACCAAGATTTCTCACCCTTGGCACTGCTGACATTCTGAGATGGATGATTCTTCACGTGGATTGTAGGATAAGTTGCATTTAGGATAAGTTGCATTTTAGATGAGTTGATTTTTTTCCCCCAAAGGTACCTATTACATTTCAGCCTAAGTACTAAAATAAATGGCAGGGGTATTGTGTGTGGAAAAACACCTTCAGGAAGTAAAATTACATTATTCCTTTTTTTTTTTTTTTCTTTTAGGAACTGATCTTATCAAAGCAAAATTGCTCAATATTTAGTACAATTGCCTTTTCAAGTATATGTAACTACAGTTAGCACCTTTTCACATCTCATCATCCACAAATGATGGGCTGCTGTGTGCCAAAGGTGAATTATTTGATGCTATCTAATCTACAATGAAGTTTACATATGTCTGTGTGAACCAGTGTAAGCGAAATGGGAGGGAAGGGGTGTAGACTAACATTAGGGATCTTTAAAAGGGTAAATACATGCTTGAAAATCCTTATTCTCCTTTTGACAGTGGGCCTACTTTGACCATAATAATTATCCATGCCAGCTATTGTGAAACAGTTTATACTACATGTGACAAGCACAGTTTTTGGTTTTGTTTTTGGCTTTGTTTTTAAATGCAAGGTCCCATAATTTATAACAATAGCTAGAACATTTGGAATAAAAACCACTGGATAACGTCAAGCGTCTCCAATTTCTGCACGAAGGACACTGATTTCCAGTAAGGGATTAGCCTACTGCTCATTCCTTCCTGTCTTCCTGGATCGCCCCTCATCCCTACGTTCCTCTTTTTTTCTTTAGCACTCACTTAGAGCTAACCACTTGAGATCATACTCAGTAAGATTTGCTCTACACTAATAAGAGGGGGTGAATACCCAAAACAAGATTAGCCATGCAGTGATACTGAACATGGGTAAAAGGTATGTTACACTATGTTCTCCCTACTTCTGTGCTTGTTTGGAAATGTCCATCAAAAAGAGCTGTGTTTTGGGCTTCCCTGGTGGTACAGTGGTTGAGAGTCTGCCTGCCGATGCAGGGGACACGGGTTCGTGCCCCGGTCCAGGAAGATCCCACATGCCGCGGAGCAGCTGGGCCCGTGAGCCATGGCCGCTGCGCCTGCGCGTCCAGAGCCTGTGCTCCGCAACGGGAGAGGCCACAACAGTGAGAGGCCCGCGTATCGCAAAAAAAAAAAAAAAAGTCAAAAAGAAAAAAAAAAAAGCTGTGTTTCTTTAACTATACTCCAGTGAAAAGAGTGAGTCTGTGGAACTCAGCTACCACATTGCCCATCCCAATACATCTTCCCTAGCATCTCACAGGAAGACGATACTATTATTTAAAAAAAGAAAAGAAGCTCACCTCTTTACGTGTGCTCTGGATCCCATCAAGTCATGTCTTCTGAGAGATCTTGCCTCTAAGGCATCCTTTCTCACTCCCACATCTTTAACCTCATCCCCAGCTGACTCCTACCCGTCTTCTTTACACACTCACGCTTCCCCAGCTTAATAAAGGCTTCCCTTGACAAGCAGATCTTTAGTAACTCTACATGAAAATGAACATGTTTATACTTTTTAAATCCATATAAACTAAAAATTGGCTTTTAGAAACTAAGTTAAAAGAGGTGTTTCTTGGGACTTCCATGGCAGTCTGGTGGTTAGGACTCTGCGCTTCCACTGCAGCGGGTGTGGGCTGGATCCCTGGTCAGGGAACTAAGACCCCGCATACAGCACAGTGCGGCCAAAAAAAAAGGTTTTGTTTTCTTTTTACTAAAAATAGCAATTGCGCGTCTCAGCATCATGCGTTAGAAATACTACACAATACAAAAAGGTTTGCACTTTTTTAACTAATCTAGTAGTATTAACATCAGAGAACGTTTAGGTTGGAAGGGAAACCACATTTCTTCCAGATTCTCATTGGAACAGGTGAAGAGGTAGGGGTCCCCTATGATACATACAACGTTGCTTAGCTCCACCCAGCTGCTTACCCTCTGAGCTAACATGAAGACCCCAATCTCTCGGCTACTGCTCTTCTATCATAAGGTCCTGGAGGCCTTCTTTAGTATAATCAATTCAGATTCAAAGTACAGTGAAATTGTAGGGAGAAACACCTTTCCACAGCTTTTGGATTTTGTATTACATACACTCAAGTTAACTGTCTTTCTACCAATTAATGAAAATAAAAAGAAAGTCTTAAGCCCCTCACTAGCAGACCAGAGGTCTTTGGGGGGAAGGGTGTGTCAAAGGCGGAAGGCTGTAGGGCAGGAAGCATCAAGAACCAAGAGTCCCACTGCAGGAGGCCATCAGCTTCACGCAGGATGTGAAGTGCAGCAGAAAGTGCACAGGCTTTGAAATCACACTGGAGTTCCAAGTCCCTGCGTAGCAACTACCTGTTGCTATTACTGGATCTCAGTTGCCTCGTCCATAAAACGAGACAACCACCAGGACTGCCTCACAGATTTCCAAATCTAAGAGCGTGGCATTAAGCAGGTGCGCCATAAAGAGTTAGGTACTGACACCACCTAAGAGACCATCTAGGGGATGCTCACGCCAAACGGAGCAGTAAAAGCTGGTGCGGGTGACCGCAAGTAGCCTGAACCTCAGAGAGCCCTAGGCACAGCCCTTCTGCTGTCCTCATTCGCCCTGTGCAAGGCCAGCTCCGGGTTCTCCGCGGAGCCGCTGACTCAGGGGAAACTGGGAGCGGCGTGGCCACAGGCAAACATATTTTTTTCCTCTTTGACCGGAGGCCCGAAAACCGACGAGACTGAAATGGCTGCCGCAACATCAGCAGCAGCAGCCCCGGAGGCAGGAGTGCAGGACCACACTTCCAACTTGGCCAGCCTCTCCGGGATTGACTTCTAGCTCTGAGCCGGCACAGAGTGCTGAGTCACGGCGAGGCGGCGCTGTGCGCGGGGGCCGGACCCGCGCAGTCACGTGTCGGGGGCTGGACCACAACACCGTCTCGGCGTGCAGCGCCCGCGGCCGCACCGCTTCCTCGCGCGAACCGCCGGCTCTCCGAGCATGCTCAGAGCGGCGCCCGCTCCCCGCCCCTCGGTTCCACCGCCCGGATTTTCCGGGCGGCCCTGGGGGCGGAGCTTTCGGCCTCCCTGGATACCCCGAGCGCAGGATGCGGTGTTTGTACTGTCGCTGGGTTCCGGCCCAGTGGGTCTTGCTGTTTTGTGCAGAAGAACTGTCCGGGAATCCACCTTTGGTCAAGGCTGATTCTGCACGATATGCGCGCCTTCTTTTCGCTTTAGCCATCATTAAGGCCTTAAACGTTCTGTGCGGGGCTGTCTGCAGAAAACCCTCTCCCACAAGTCGAAACCCAGTCTTGGGTGCAATCTACAGAATGAAATCGAGAAGTAAACCAAAGAAAATGCAAAACACTGTCAAATAGAGGGGAATGACTTGTTAAATATGACGTCTGTTGATCTGTAGTTGTTTTTTCCCCTTGTAACAGCAATTACAAGTCACCCTGGAGGTCAATTAATTTAAGTAATATCCTATAACATATCCAAAATACTAGTATAGAAACATGTAATCAATATAAAATTACTAATGAGATATTTACATTCTTTGTGTGTACTAAGTCTTTGAATCTGGTGTGTGTATTACACTCAGCTCATTTCCAGTCCAATAAATTTTCTTTGGAAATACTTGATCCGTATTTAGAGTTCATAAAATTTACAGATGAAAAAGTGGATTTCACATTCCCAATCTGTTCCAGATTTACTTAGAAGCTTTCCAGTAGCCAAATGGAACATCAATTTTACAATTCCTATTTTACTGGATTAAAACAAAAGTAAAATTCACTTTCTCAAATTAGCCACATTTCAAATGGTCAACCACATGTGGCTGATGGCTATTGTATTGAACAATGCCAGGGTATGCAGATGTGAGATGAGATTATGAGAATTACAAAATGATCCTTTGGATGCCTCGCCTGGACGTGAATGCCTCGTGAAACAGTGACCAATACTATCCCTCCCTCCCCATCTCCACACTGCCTCTTTCCATTTATACAAAGCACTTTTCTAGAGTTAAAGATACAAAAGGCGTGAATCATCTCTATCCCAGAGGAAGTCACTACCTAGTATGGAAATATTTTTTAAATGATTCTATCATAACGTAGAAATAGTGACATGTACAAGTGCAACCAAAAGACAGGAGTAACTGGGACTCAAAGAATGAACAGGATTGTGTCAGGTGAAGAATTCCAAGCAGAAGAAACAGCAGAAAGCCAGGACCGCACAGGTCTAGTGAGGTTGGTGGGGAGGGTACAAGGAAGAGGGGGCTGTGGACAAAGTAGAATGAGGCTTGGTTTTTATCCTGGCTGTTGAAACAGATGATTGAAACCTCATCTACTGAGCTTCAAACCCCCTCACATCCCCACCCACACTCCAGACACATACACAGACACCCCTGTGGACATTACAGCCAGACCTTGGGTATCCATGTCCCCAAGCCCTGAGATGGGCACAGCCAACATGAAGGGTGTGGGAGAAGAGACTTCTAGGATCATGTACCCATTTGTCAGTCATTAAGTGGTCACTAAATGTTAACTTTGTGGTGTGAGGGAAGAGGGCAAGTAAGTACACACTTTCTGGTCTCAGTACACATATGATCTAGTTGCCGTCACTTTTCCCCTGATCTGTCATCTCATTGCTCTTTTGACATATTTTTTGAACAACTACTTGGGGGCGAGGTACCTCGTTCCTTCCCTTTCCTGCCAGGATAAGGCTAACCCCAGCTGTTTCTAAAACCTTCCACCCCGTGGTAAGCTCACATGAGCATCATTTTAATCACTTGATGGTTGAATCCTAGGTTTGGATGGGGGATATACTTTGGAGATGATTCCTTCTAACGATCCTTATGGAAATGTTGACAAAGCTCCTTTGGTTGCAGTGAATGGTGTCTGTGCCATCCAAAGAACATATGTCATCAGATAAATAGTTAGAGACTACACAAATAATATGTACACGTCTAAAAACCTGGAGACAAATTTTCTTGCCACACCCTGCTGCTCTCACCCTGGTTTTATAAGTGTGAGGCGCTTCTCTCCATAAAAAATAATATGGTGGATTCTTCATTTATTCGAATAATCAAACTTCTTCCCCAACGCAGAGTTTCTCTCTTTGGATTAGAGAAAACGGATTTTTACACATCGCGTTTGCTTAAAGCGAGGCCGACCCCGGCCTGGTGAGGCCCTCCCCTTGGACTCCGCCCTAACCACGCCTGCGCACGCCTACCCTACAGCCGCCGAGTCTCTGCGGGTGCTCGGCCACGCCTCCTCGGCCGCACCGCCTCCTTTCCCCGCCCCAAGCCCGCAGTCTATAAAATCCGGAGCGGCGGATCGAGCTGGGGAGCGGCGAGCGGTTGGGAGCACTGGGCATGCTCGGCGGCGCAGGTTTTGGTCACAAGTAGGAAGGAGGTAGTGCAGGACACCGGCAAAGAGAAGCGGGAGCCACCGCTGCGCCGGGGCTGTGGGCACCGCCGCCGCCGCCTCGCAGCAGGAACGGGGCGGGAGCCGGAGCGGGCGAGGGGCCAGGCCGTCGGGCAGAGGGCCGTCCAGCCGGGCCCCCCGGTCCGCAGCCTCCGTCCGCGCGGTACACCCAGCCCCTGGGTCGGTCCCCCGGGGGGCGAGGAACTCGCGCGGGGGAGCCGGAGCTGACCGGACCCTTCCTCCGCCGGCTGCGGCCCGAGGGCGCCCCCTCGGGGCTGAGCCGCCGCCGCCTTCCGCGGGGAGCTGAGTGTCCGGCCCGCGCCGCGCGCCGGGAGCCCGGAGCGGCCGCCGCCGGCCCAGAGGGCGAGGAGAGGGGGCGGCCATGGGGCTACTGTCCCAGGGCTCGCCACTGAGCTGGGAGGAGACCCAGCGCCACGCCGACCACGTGCGGCTGCACGGGATCCTCCAGTTCCTGCACATCTACCACGCCGTCAAGGACCGGCACAAGGACGTGCTCAAGTGGGGCGACGAGGTGAGCGCCCGGCCCCCGCCGCTCCGCGCCCCTTTGTTCGGCGAGGCCCCTGCGCCCTCGATCCGCGCCCTGCGCTGCCCTGAGGGTCCCCGCCGCGCCCCCGAGGGTCCCCGCCGAGCCCGCGGGCGTCCAGCGCTGTCCAGGGCCGTGCTCCGAGCCTTTGGCCGGACTTCTCTCTCCCATTCATTCATTCGAGGTTCGTTTCCATTCAGCAAGTGCGGAGTAGGCGCTCGGAGGGCGTGAGCGTGCAAAAGTGTGACACTGGGTGCCTGGAGGAGTTTTCAGGCTGGGGTGTCTGCCCACCGCCTATCGACCCACGGTCCCGTCTCAAAATGCCATTAACGTGAAAGGGACTAAAGTTGTCCTAGAAGGCCGGTTGCTGTTAGGAATCAGGTCTTCAGGATTTCGCTTCCGCCCCACCTTTTCCTGGTGCCTTTTAAACCTCCAGCTTCTCCTCATCAACCACCCCCCCGACCACCACTTTATAGATATAAATTTAAAAAATCATGGCTTGGTTTAATTCTAACTGGGAACTCTGAGAGCTTCAAAATTAGGATCTGTTAGTGTCTTTCCATGGCCCAGATCTAGTATATAAACTTTCCGAATCTGTGCTTCCACATGTGTGCTGCTTCGAAGTGAAATGCCTCTAGATTCTCAATATTGAACCATTGTTTATTGGAATGATTTGGAAAGCACTGCCTCCTGTTAGTTTTAAAGTCTTTTCTGCCAAAGCGTTTTATGCCTTTCCTTCCTGTTTTTTTAAAAAAGACGTGTATATACAGTTCAAATAATCAAATGACTTCTGGAAAGGTTCGTTTATATTTTTCGTGTTTTTACCTTTTGCCTTCCATGGCTTGCTCAGGTGTAAATAATTTATCTCCTTGTCAGTGTTATCACTCTTCACCTAAGTGTCAAGGTGCTGCTACACCAGTGCCGAATCTCTCTCCTTGCAAAAAGTTAGTTTTTCTATGATTGGAAAATAATTCTGCCTGTCATTTGAAGGAATTGTGCTCTTGTAAGCTAGAAAAGTATCATGACTAGTAATTCACATTTCTACTGTAAGTGGTTTGCCATACTTTATTGGACAGAAGAGGGGTACAGTATGTTTGGTGATGATTCTTCAGTTTTAGACTAAAACTCTTTTTTTTTTTTTTACAGCATCCGACATTTTATATATTCGTGTATTGTGTTTATTTTATGATCTATCCTCTGTTCCCTCTAGATGTTTTTTTCTCTCCCACACCTCCCTTTCCCTTTTTTCCACTAACAAACCCATGTCCTTTGGAATGGGGAGTTTACTGTTTAACAGAAACCATGGAGTAGAAAAGTTATCTTAGATTTAAAAAATAACCCACTGATTATTTATTATTACTTTAAATTCTGCTTCAGTCATGTCTGGGTAGAGTGTAAGATTTTCAAAAAGAATAAAATTCCTGCCTGCCAGTATTGACAGTCCTCTTGGAAATAAGCAGTATGACCCAAGGGGAAGAATTGAGATTGTGAAGACTTCCCCCGTGGTTAAGAAAAAAGCCCCACTCTTCCTACTCCTGGAATAGGACTTCATTGAAAGCTTGGTCTCCCCCAGTTTGATTCTGTAAATCAAACAGGGGCTAACTCTCCGTTGTGGTACCTCTGCATCTCTGGACAGCGATGTGACTTGGGTGGGGGAGCGGGGGTTGTCTCACACCTAAGCATTTGCTGATGCTTCTGTTCCTCCAGCATCATGTAAAGGTAATCACTCTTATGTTACAGAAAATTACTTTTCAAACTGGAGATCATGATCCATTAGTGGGTTGAGAAATAAATTTAGAAGATTTTAGAAGTCTGAAATTCGTTGTTTCTTTACAGCATCTGACATTTTGACCCTTGAAAAACTAGAGTCTGAACTGCTCAGGTTTACTTATACGAGGTTTTTTTGTCGGATAGTGAATACAACCTGATCCACGGTTGGCTGAATCCACAGATGCTGAATGGAAGGCCAACTATGGGACTTGAGCCTCTGCGGATTTTGGTGTCTCTGGCGGGTCCTGGCACCAGTCCCTTGTGGATACCGAGGGACTACTGTGTATTATTTGTGTATTGTGTGTATTTTATGATCTCTCCTCTCCCCCTAGATTTTTTTCTCCCCGAGACTTTAAAAATGGAAATGGGGTAGGATGAAGAGTATTGGTTTATCACACGTAGTGAGAATATTATGTCAAACTTGAGTTATTTGAGAGTGTGTGTAGGGGTGGTATATTGGGTGCATGTAAATTATTTCTTACTGTGGTTGCAGTTATGGGGTTTGAAAGTCAGAGTCCCACATTTATCATGGCAGGCCTCCCTGACGAGGTGAGCCTCTGAGAAAGAGCAGGCCGTTAACACTCTTAGCATTGATCCTTGCGCATAGTGGGAACTCCCTGTCACGTCTACTGAGTAAAAGTCTGCAGGCAGAATCAGCCTGCAAGTGAGCTTGTTTGGATGCAGAAGCCTAGGGAACAACCAAGAATCAGGCTGGGCCGATAAAAGTGGAGAAGGGTGTGGTGGGTGCCGTGGCCCTGGAGATGAAGGATGGCCCCACCAGACAGAAAAGGGTGTTTGGGACGTGATATGTTGGGCTGGGTCAGCGTGATATCAAAATACTGCTCTTTGTGGAAGTTTTGATGTTGTGCTTACAGGACCATGGACTCGGATTAAAAAAGGAAAAAAAGCAGCCTAAACCTATCATTGTAGATCTGGTTGGAAGGAGAGCCTGCCACTTTGGAAATGCTTGGCGCTAGGACAGTATTTGTCTCTGGTGGTATTTATCAGGAAGAACTTGGATTTGGAGTTGCACTTGTGTTGTATTCCAAGGCTTGCCAACCACCTTGGTGGTTGTGAACCTCAGTTTCCTCCTTTGGAAAATGAGAGGGTTGTTCCTCTTTGAAACTCGCCTGGGATCATCTTTAGACTGCTGAGTGAAGAGAAGGCTGCCACCAGTCACTGTGGTAAAAATGGTTGTATTGTACAAGTGTGTGTCTGCTGGCTTTTTGGAATTCAGAAGTATTTTCCTGTGAGAACCTTAGAAACAGGCAGATTCCCAGGTCAGCTTACAAATGCGAGTTTCGCCTTTAGTGTGGCTGGTCCCAACCCATTGATCATGCTGTTACTGTGGGTAGTCGAAGTTCTAACTCCCAGGTACTGGGAAGATATTTCATGCTGCCCCAGATGGGGGTGAGGGGGAGGTGAGATGGGTGTTCCTGGGGGCCCTGATGCCTGCTAAGCGTTCTTTTATGCAAAAAAGTAAGCACTTCTCTCTTCACAGCCCACACACAACTTTTTAGGTACAGATTTTGTAAGTTGGAGTATGCACATTAAAAGACAAACCTAGGAAGTTTATAAACACTGCAAATGTGGCAGTAAATTCGACTCTTGAATGCTTCCTAATATCCCTCTAGTGTCAGCTACCTGCCAGGCTCTTCAGCTACTCAGTGGCAGAGGCATATAAGAATTGAAATCTGTCTGACTTCACGGTCTACTTCTTAAATACATTACACCAGGTTTTGGAATATTTACAATGTATGAGATTTCATCAAATCTTTTTACAGAGTTCAAACTCTCCAGGTTACAGATGTGTCAGAAAAACATTTTAAAGGAAACATCTTTTCTGATTTTTCTTTTTTGCCTTTCAAAGGCAAGAAGGTCAATTGTACTCTAATGAGCAGATAAATCTATGAGAACTTTGAGAGAAATATACATCTTTAATATTTATAAGTGTGTTATTATCATGTGTAAAACCAATAAGAACTGAGATGGGATTTATAAAGGGCTGGCATATCATTCATAGTTAGAACTTCAAATTACCTATGTAGGTTAAGAATGCTTACATGACTAATTAGAAAATGCATAGCTTGTTAATCAGTAAGCTTATGATCCTATAGCAAAAATAACATCCTGAGCTATAAATCTAGAATGGACAAAAGCATAGTCATTTGAGTCTAATTGAAGGTTCTGTGTAGCTTTGGACGAAGTGCTTATCTCAGTTTTGTCATCTGTAAAATGGGGAGAGTAATACCTTCCTTATACAGTTAGTAAGATTAAATGAGATAATGTTGTTGGAATGGTTTACAAGTAAGTGCCTAGTCTTTTAAGTAAGACTCATAAATGTTCACTTGGGAATGTTTAAATACCCAGGATATCTCATTTAAAATATATCATTTAAATAGCCATGGTTATTGGGGAATGAGGCATTCCATGTTTGCCGGTTTTTAACTGAAATTTGCCCATTCAGATATAATTGTATTCCATTAGCTTAGTAATTGTTTATGGTATTTCTAAACTGCATTTCAGAATCTAAATTGTGTTTTTAAAATGCATTATTTGACAATGACTTCTTAGAATAAGGTACTGAGCAAAAATTACTCTGAGAATTCATGAAGATTCCATAGGTCATTGTGTGCTCTCTGCACACGAAGCACAGTTGCTGCATCTTTCTGTCTCTTGCTGTCACTGTGGGCATCAGTTTATCCGCATTTACTGATGTGTCTAAAGCACGGTGGTGAAATCGAGGAAAAAGAGTAAAATATGGTTAGAGCTTTCTGGTGATTTTCTTTTTTTTTCAAAATTATCTTTTATAACCAAGAGGTTCATTTTTGAAGGTTAGGGAACCAGAAAACTGACTGTGTGTACAGTTGAGCTTTAAATAACATGGATTCGAGCTGCACTTGTCCACTTATACATGGATTTTTTTTCAATAAATAACGTAATAGAGTACCACATGATCCAGACCATAAAATTTATATGCAGATATTTGGCTGTGGGGAGAGTCAGCATCCCTAACCCTCTCATTGTTCAAGGGTCAACTGTGTATTAGGAATTGAGGCTAAGAATTTAAGCTTGGCTTAAATGTGAGCTTGACTATCACTTCTGGTGTCCATCTCAGTTTGGAATTTTTTCCCCCTGTTCATTTCGTGTTATATGGTTTTATGTGGGCTTTCTTTTTAAACCAATTTCATTGAATTATGATTTACATACAATAATATGCACCCATTTTAAACATAGAGCTCAATGACTTCTAACAAGTGTATACAACCAGATATCTGCAACCACAGTCAAAACAAAGAAATAGGAAACATCTGTATACATATAACATTTCCATCACCTCCAGATGTTCCCTTGTGCCCTTTGCAGACGTGTGAGACACACAGCACCCCAGGTGATTGTGATGCTTCAGGCACCATCTTTGGGAAGCTGCCCTAGAGAATTAGGGTCGTTATTTATATGAAGAGAAGGGAAGAGAAGGGAAGGATTCCAGGCAAGTGAACAGTGTAATAAAGGCAGAAAGGTGAGAAATAGCATTGGTGTGTGAGCGTTCTGTGTCTGGTGGTGGTGTCAGTGCGGTGAACAGGTAGGATTAGTTTGTAGAGGTCTTTGGATACGTAGAGGTTTTGATGTACTTTAAATATGGCGAAAACACAATGGGAGGAAAATGTTTATTCCTTCTGCACACGTGGCTCCCCTAAGAACATGTTTCTGGACTCCTGAACAAGTTACTGTGACCCCACCACATCACTGTTGAATTCTTCTTTGTGAAGAGGAATGTCCAGGATATCACTTCTAAAGGTACCACTTCTAGGAATGTCTAGCAGTGGTGTTAGCAAATGTACTAACTAGAACTCTGTAGCTTCATTTTGAAGGAGAAACCTAGGTAATGTTCAGTGTAAGGCCCCATATCTTGAGAAAAGATGTCAGAATATTATCTGAGCCTCTAACATAGAATTTGTGTTTCTGTCTAGGAAATCTTTCATTATCTAAGGTTTTCTCCTGTATTTTCCTCTAGAAGTTTTATGGTCTTAGGTTTACATTTAGGTCTATGATCCTTTTGGAGTTCACTTTTGTATATGATGCAGGGTATGGATTTTTGGGTTTGGTTGCTTTTGCACAGTGCCCCAGCACCACTTGTTGAAAAGACTATCCTTTCTCCACCGCCGAAGGCCCTTGCACATTTGTCTGATATCAGTTGCCTATGTGTGGTTTCATTTCTGGACTCTTTGTACTGTTCCATTGCTCTATTTGTTCTTATGCCAATACCACACTTTTTATTGCTATAATTTATAATAAACTGTGAGATCAGGTAGTCTTACCTCTCCAACTTTGCTCTTTTTCAACTCATTTTGACTCTTTTAGGTCCTTTGAATTTACACATGAATTTTAGAACATCTTGGCAGTTTCTACCCAAAACAAACCCTAGCGGGATGTTGACCATGGTTGCGTTGAATCTGTAGATTGTTTGGGGAGAATTGACATCTTAACGATGCTTCCAGCCCATGAACAAGTATATCTCTCCACTTGTTTAATTTCTCTCATCAGTGTTTTGTAGTTTTCAGTCGACAAGTCTTTCATGTCTTTTGTCAGATGTATCACTGAGTGCTTCATATTTTTTTTATTGTAAATGGTATTACTCTTTAAGTTATAATTTCTGATTGTTGTTGCTAATATATTAAAATAAAATTGATTTTGTGTATTTATCTTGTATCCTGCAACCTTACTATACTGCTTTTGAACATAGGGAATACAGTTCTAGTAACTGTTTTAATGTCTTTGCTAATTCTATCATCTCTGTCATTTAAAGTCAGGTTCACTTGACTTTTTCTCTACATTTTGAGTAGGTTTCTCTGCTTCTTTGCATGCCTGGTAGTCTTTGATTGGATGCCAGACATTGTGAATTTTACCTCGTTGGGTGCTTGATATTTGCGTTTTCCTAAACGTATTCTTAAGCTTTGTTCTGGAATATAGTTATTTGGAGATGGTTTGATCCTTTCAGGTCTTGCTTTTACAATTTATTCAGCAGGTCCGGAAGAGTGTCACTTTAGGGCTAATTATTCTCTTCTGCCAAGGCAAGGCCTTCAGGTGTACCTTCCTCAATGCCCTGAACTAGGAGTTATTCCATGCTGGCGGGGGGAAGGCACCCTGTCCCAGCTTTGGGTCCTCACCTCTCACGTGTGGGTTGATTTACTACCGAGTCCTTAAGGGGGGGACCCTCTGCAGATCTCCAGAATTGTCTGTGCAGCTCTCCTCTCTTTGGTACTTGGTCCTGTGACCTCTAAATTACTTGGTTTCCTCAGATACTCAGCTCTATCTCTTCAATTCAGGGAGTCCTTCCCCCCATCAAACCCCCACTCCACCGTGGGCTCTGCTTCACCTCCCTGCCCATGGTCTAGTGCCTCTCGCCAGGCAGGAAGCTGGGGCATTTGCAGGGCTCACTCACTTTAAAATTGTCCCCCCTATCACGGGGATCTCTGCCCTTTGTTATCTGATGTCCAGTGTCTTGAAAATTCTTTTATATATTTTCTCTCTTTCTCTCTTTTTTTTTTCAGGGTGGGGGGTGTGAAATTGATCGCTATTACTCCATCTTGAACAGAAGTGGAAGTCTTTCTACCTTTTCTCTGAGCTCTGCTCTCCTTTGTCTGTAAACTTTGTCCAAAGGCTAGCTACCCTCATGGTTATATCTCCAGCAACCTAGATATAGCCAAGTTTTTTAAGTCAGGATTTTCTTTGCCTTTATGCTGTAATGTTCATCACTTAGTACCACTGTTATCATCCTATGACTGGGTATTTGGTGAAAACACAATTATTTTGAAGTTTGCATACATGTTTAAGAATGGACTAACTTGAAGATGGGAGTGCAGCCGCAAGTCTTCCTCCAAACAGTCGTGTGATCTTAGATACAGAACTTAAATTCTTTGGACCACAATTTCCTCATCTGCAAGAATAATCAAAAAATTCTATCATTTGGTTTTGAATTGCATGCTTTTATATGTATATATAATTTCTAATTGTATCTTTTAACAATTTGACTGTTTCAGAATGCTTTAAATGCCACACAACTTACAAAAATCAGGAAATGTGTACAAGAGACAGTAGAATCCGTTTCCTTATCCCGTCACCTTTTGGGTTTTAGGATTTTTCAAAGAGAACGTACTTTACTGGCTACTGAAAAAGTAATCTAATTACAAACCCATAGATACTAGGTTTCTAAAATCTTTTCCTTAACTTCCTAAGTAAACCTGTTTGAACCCCATAATGTTTCTATTAAAAAAAAATAAAAACAAGATATTATCGCAGACTGTTTCCTTCAGAAAAACTGAGACTTAAGCTTCACTTACATGTGGCAAACACTAAAGGCTTTATTTCCATGATGGATGACTTTTAAGTATTTATTGAGTGACTCCTGTTTATCAAGGACTTCCTGTGGTAGGTCATGGGCTTGAAGAGAGAAACCAAGAAAAGGGAGAAGCTCCCTGCCCTTGAAGAACTCCAGTGGCATGGCAGGGTCAGGGGACAGGCTGGAGAGAGGAGGGGAGGAGTTTACTCTCTGCCTGGAGATCCTGGGAGTCTTAGAGATGGGGGGCGGAGTGGGGGACCTTCTGGGAGGATCTCAAAGGGAGACAGCGCAAGGGAAGGGTGTGTGCAGACGTGCGACTGTGAAGTGCCTGAAGTTGAGGATCACTGCCGTGGTGTGGGACCAGAGCAGGGCAAGGGGAGTGGCTAGAGGCTGAGGCTGTCGAAGGTCCTTTGTTTTTTGGGGGTTTTTTGTTTTTGTAATTAATTTTTTTATATTGGACTATAGTTGATTTACAATATTGTTAGTTTTAGATGTACGACAAATTGATTCAGTTATACATATATCTTTTTTTAGAATTTTTGAATTTTATTTATTTTTTTATACAGCAGGTTCTTATTAGTTATCCATTTTATACATATTAGTGTATATATGTCAAGGTCCTTTGTAATGGACCATGCCAGGAGACGTGGTATTGTCAGTCCAGGAATCGTACCGGGAGACTAATCCTGGGTCTCTTCGGTGGTGGTGGGGAAAACGGGCTGGGAGGGTAACTAGAGGCTGGCAGCTCCCACTGCAGAGGTTACCTCGATGCTGAGGGAGGGGAGAGAGTGTAGCCTGTGGGGATAGTTCCTGGGGAACTGCTTGGATCTTCTGGTTTGGGACCTCCTAGGTGAAGGAGCCCAGTGCTCATACAGTGGAGATGCGGGGTAGACAGTGCAGAGGGAGCTGGAGCAACATCTGAGCTGGCTGTGTGTGTGGCAGGGCAGCCACGGGCCTGAAGATGGGGTTAAAACCAAGGAGGAGAGCGAGATGACTAACCCAGAGAGGAAGCATGGCCATCCCCTCCGAACCCTGGTGATACACACAGAAGGACCTGGACGTGTGTGGGATCTGGAGAAGGACCAGTGGGGGCAGTAGGACTGCCCTGGGGGCAGGAAGGATGTCAGGCTTTCGAGAGGAGTGCAAGGATGGGAACGGAAGTGAAGCCAGAGTTGGCCGGTTAGGGGACTGGAGGCTTTGGCAGCGACCTATCTCGAACATACTAGAACTTGGGAAAAGAGCAAAAATTGGTTTCCAGCCAAAATAAATGGCTCAAAGCCCATGCATGTTTTCACAGCTTGTAGGGTCCTTGAAATCTTGGTTATGATTTTCAGAAAGAAACAGAATTGAATTGGGAAAGCATATGGGAAAGCATTTTGGCTACTTAGTAGCCACGGGGATTGTATATTGAAACTGATCATAAAGGACTGAGTAATTTAGAATGATGACCCTGAATCTCCTCCACTTAAGGGCTGGGTTTCTCAGACATTGTTTCAGATGTTTCAGGAGTTAAGGAAACATAAATAAGCATCAGACTTCTAGCCAAAAGAGCACATCTTTTATAGGTGTCCAGAAAACTTGGTTATCTAGGTTGGTATATTTTTGCAGCATTCATATGGCCACGGCTCTACTCTGTTGGACACTGTTTGGAGAGCTTGCTGTGTTCTTAGATGTTTGTGTCTGTTATGGTCAGGATTTAGTAATTAAACTTATTTCCACAACAAGATTACAAAAGAACCCCCAAACCAGATGTTCCTAATTACATAAATGTTCACACAAACCCACTGTCTTGTCTCCCATCCCCCAGGCCCTTTTTTCAGTCCTTTGGATTTAGTTAACACCTTCCTTTTTTTGTACTGGATGATGATTTAGCAGAGTTAAAACAAACCCTGAAGGCAAGAGCCTCCATGAAAGTTTACATTTTTTAATTTAAAAAGTTTTTTTGCTTGAAAGGATACACTGAGCACTGTAAGCCTCAGAGGAACGTTAAAGAGGTTATTTGGGAGTGCTTCCCTCATTTCCCGCTCAAGCGTTCACGTATTTACGCAAGTCGGGCACTTGGAAGGCATATCGTCCAACACACCATGCGGCAGCAGCCCTGCCTGTGGTCCTCCCTCCATGGCTGTGTGAGTGGTATCCAGGGCTCAGGAGCTGCTGGCCCCAAAACACAGACAGCGAGAACTAGGAAGCAGGCAAAAGCCCTCTGGGTACAGAGTGCATGCACTTTACTCCTGGAAGCCTGTCTCAAGCCTTCACCCGGAGATTGCTCACTTTGTCCACAATTCCTGCAAGCTGGTCATTTCCTTCCACGGTTCAGGATGAACTACAAAAAATCAGTCGAGGCAGCAATCAGAGACCAAGTCGGAGAGCAGCTTGGAAAAGCAGATCTCGACACGGCAGCCGGTGCCTCCCAGGGCCTTGCTCTGTTAAAGAAATGAAATTGCCCCGAGTCTGAAGCCTTAATAAAAAAAGTGGAAGTATGTTTAGTATCTTCTTATTGTAGCAGAAGAGGATGTAATCAATTTTAGAAAGATTTCCACTGATGTATGCATACAATTTAAAAGATCATGTGCTTAGAAGGGGTGAGCTTTAGGTAGCAAGACGACGCATTTGAAAAAAATTCCCTTCCTGGCAATGCAGTGTGTGCTGTCTTATCTTTGAGAGGGAAAGAAAAATGGATGGTTTTATACCACAAGAACTTCTGGAAGAGTTTAATGACAGACATAGTAGTTTAGAGTTGGAAGGGACACTTTGTTAGATTAGGACATGTTCCAAATGTCCATAATTGTAATATTTGTGAGGAGAGAGGGGAAATTAAGACTGCTCTGGCCTGGGTAACCACTTCCACAACTCCACAAGGCACTAGTGTGGGTGGCACTCCTGGGCATGGGAAAAGAGAGGTCCTAGTGTTGGGGGTTAGCCAAGGTTGCTCCGAAGAGGTAGCACGTGACTAGAGCCCATCGGGAGCCAGCTACTTGAGGGGCTGCGGTCAGAGCTTTCCAAGCAGAGAACAGCGGTGCTGTCCAGGCCCTGGAGTGGTTGACTGGCGGAGAAGCAGAAGGAAGGCCTGTGTGGGGGCAGCCTGGGGGGCGGGGCTGGAGTGGAGGGGCGGCACACGTGGTGAGGGTGCTAAGATGTGCTGAGTTTGAGCCATTTGAAAGTGTCCGGGAGGGGGGTGACTTGACCTGTGCCCACTGTCGCAGAGCTGGCGGTGTTCTGCATGAAGTCTTTCCTTTTCCTGAGACCGCGAGTGCCTGAAACAAACACAGCGCGAAACGGTATTTGGGTGAAATAGTACTTCTTTTCCATGAATGACATATTCTGGTATTTATTACTCATTTCAACGTTTTTTGGTAATGTTGATTACAGGCCACCATGGACCCATAAGAACACTTAAAAGACACTGTTCTGCCTCAATACGTGTGTCCCTGCCCGAGAGCTAGAAAATCATCACTAACACGTGAGGATATGTGTACTCAGCTACCACTTTAGGCACTTGACACATTACTTTGTGTGCTCCTCCCCGGTGGCCCCTTGAGGTAGGCGTTATCCTCATTTTATAAAAGAAAAAAACACAGATGTTACTAAGATTCAAACTAGGCTCCAACCCGAGGCGAGGCTGGAGGTGGAAGGGAAAGGCGTAGAGTGTGGGGTGGGGTAACAAGGCAGGTGGGCTGCTTTGATAAAGGTCTCGAGCAACAAGTGCAAGCTTCGGTGTTTTTGGTTACCAGATGATCAGCGGTTCCCTCCTAGTGAAATGCCAGCTACACTTTCAGATCTGAAAAGTCGAGGATGTGTGGTCAATTTCTCGGTCCGCAGGGCAAATGCTAACAGGTTTAGCAATGTGGCTGCGGCCTTTCCAGCTAATCTTCTGCTGGCAGCCTAGCCCTGTGAAAGGGCAGACACGGATGAGCCTCTGTGGGGATGAGGCTGACCTCACTTGATAGCTATGCTGCCAGGCGGACCTTGTCCCGGGCCGCAGGTAGTGGGCCAGCATCAGAGCCCCAAGTCAGGAGCTCTGGTTTAAACTCAAACAGAGATTGTAATCCTTTCCCGTGAATTCCAGGTATGGCCGGAAGGGGTTTGTCTTAGCACGTCTTGCATCCTGCAGACCCTGTCTTCAGCAGGTCAGAATTGCTGTCTTGGTGGGACCTGCCTCAGCATCCAGGCACCCTCAGATGCGGTTATGAAGGAGACTCTCACTGTGGTGGAATGGCATTGCACTTGGAGGTCTGGAATCGCTGTCACCTGCCCCTGGGGGCCCAAGGGCCCCTCTGAGCACAGCAGTGACTTAGGAGTTGCACGTCCTGTTTCGGCACTGGATCTAGGTCTCTTTAGAAAGCATCACCCTCCCTTTGTTGGGTGGGTTAATCTATCACCAGTTCCTAAGAACTAAAGCCCTGAATTTCTTATCTCTCGATGGTGGTCCCTGAATTTGGGCCAACTTCATCTCTAAACACACTTACAGGGACCTAGCTTGCTTTGTCAGTCACCTGCTCCAGGAGTGCCTGGGGCCCTGAGCCAGCCCTGCTGAAGCCCTGAGTTCTCCTTTACCTCGTGGGAGTCCTTCAGGGGCCCTGACCTCTCACTCCCTCACCACCCCCTCCCCACCTAAGCACTGCAGAGCAGTTGGTCCAAGACACCGTCTCTTGTCAGCCGCGCGGTGACCAGGACCCTGTTCTCAGGAAAGAAGCAAAGAATTCACTTGTCCTCAGAACCCAGAAGCTATAGTACTAACCTGCAGGTGTTTTGAGGTAAATAAGAACTATTTATATTTACAGTATTATTTCTTTAGGAGGACGTGTCTTCTGGCTTAGGTTTCTAAGTTGCAGAGTGCCCGTGTTGGTGGCCACAGCAAACATCTCCTTTGGTAACTTCACGTGATGTGCTCTCTTTTTAGAGGTTAATTTGTGGGAGCAGACTGGTTGGGTTCTACTTTGGTTCAGAAATAAGGTAGGAGTGACTTAGCCTGGTCTTTGTAACCATCAGAAAATGAAAACTGACACACGCCTGAAGTGTAGTGGCATGGTTAAAAAAAATCAGCCAGTGTCAATTCAGAGGCCCAGAAAGTAAATGTCTCACACCATTTGTAGGACATGAAAGAGCAGATCGGCATGCAGGGCTTTCCTTTGCACCAGCAGTAATGCATCAGTAAGTGTGTCCAGATATAATTCCGAGAGGTGATTTCTCTCGGGTTTAAGTCCAGTGCTGTCCAGTACAACTTCCTGCAGTAATTGAATTGTTTGCGATATCGTTAGGGACTTGGGAACTGAAATTTTTATTTTACTTTAATTTAATTTTATTTTTTACAAGTTTATTTATTTTATTTTTGGCTGCATTGGGTCTTCGTTGCTGTTTTCTCTAGTTGCAGCAAGCCAGGGGCTACTCTTCATGGCGGTGCACAGGCTTCTCATTGGGTGGCTTCTCTTGTTGCGGAGCTCTAGGTGCGTGGGTTCAGTAGATGTGGCACATGGGCTCAGTAATTGTGGCTCACGGGCTCTAGAGTGCAAGCTCAGTAGTTGTGGCACACGGGCTTAGTTGCTCCACGGCATGTGGGATCTTCCTGGACCAGGGCTCCAACCCGTGTCCCCTGCATTGGCAGGCAGATTCTTAACCACTGCAACACCAGGGAAACCCTACTTTAATTTTAAATCTAAAAAGGTCACACGTGCCTAGTGTCTACCATAAAGGAGAGGGTGTTTTTTTTTCCTTTCCTTTATCGAAAGGTGTCATTGTCCCCTTTATGAGATTCATCACAATTTTCTCTGCTCTCTACTGAATCTTAAAATTTTTCACTGAGGCTTCATATTACTAATCTTGGCATGTGAAGAATTTGTTTTGGGAATGATGCAAGGAAGTTACTTTACGTAATCGTATAGGAAATTCATCATTTTACGCAGTGTTAAAATTGAGATTAAAGAACCTCCTGCTCTGTTAGCTGAAGTCCTGGTCTAGGACACTGGAGGAAGACCAGGCCAGGGCAAGGCCACGTTTATTTTGTGTAAACTTCCCTGACGTGCACCCTGTGTTATTCTGTGGTATGAAATGGCATTTCATAGTGGGGGAAAAGTCAGAATATAGCAGATATTATAAGAATTTGATGTAACTTTATTTTTGGCCTGTGTGTTTCTTTTTTTTTTTTTTTTGAAGTATAGTTGATTTACAATGTTGTGTTTCAGGTGTACAACAAAGTGATTCAGTTATACATACATATATATACACATACATATATGTGTATACACATATATATATTCTTTTTCAGATTCTTTTCCCTTATGGGTTATCACAAAATATTGAGTATAGTTCCCTGATGTAACTTTAGAGTAAACTACGAAAACGTTTCCTTTTGGGGAAAATAGAGCAGTTTAAAATAACATTTCAACAGTTATAGTCTAAAATGTCACCATATACAAAGGGTTCCTGGACCTGTGGTGGTCACCTCAAGTTCACCCACTGTTTCAGGCACAGCTGCTCTTCTGGTCTTGCCACACAGGTCTTCCCTAAATCACTACAAGTGATTTTGAAACCAAGTAGCATCACCGTTGGTTCTAGGACCCCTTTGGGTGCTCCAGGCTTGAGTGTCTTGCTAGATACGGAAATGGGGGCCATCCAACTGGATGGTTGAAAGTGCTCAAAAATACTGGTCATTACTATTTGGCTGTGTGAGGAAACCATCTTCTGGGCAGAAGGCACAGTCACTAGCTTTAAAACAGTTTACAGTCTAGAGGCGGGACTACTGTGACATGGTCTCCAGGGATGGGCCCAGTTTAGTTTATCTGCATCTCTGGGCAGCCAACCAGGTGATTACGCTGCAGTCAGGGTGGTGGTCAGGGGAAGCTCAGGGGTCAGGAGTGGGGGCTGTATTTATGACGACCCTCTCCTTTGCCTGGCCACCCTCCTCCCCCCAGGAAACCTTCTGATACCCCAGGCGGGACCAGACCCTCCTGTTACACGTGCCCCAGACCATTTAGCTCCCTTGAGTTGCTGGCTGTCATTTCAGCCACCTGTGAGCTTGACAGCAGGAGCCACATCCACCTGGCTCTGTGCAGTGCTCCCAGCACCTGCCGACCACAGGACTTTGGGTGAAAGGACAAAGGGTGTGGAGGCAGCAGGACGCTGTGTTTCAGCACTGATGGGTCATCAGCTAGTTAGAGCCTTATCACAAGATGGCTGCAGGCTTGTTCAGGAATCGGTGTAAGGAGAAAACCAGGTCTCTTAGATGCAATGGGTGGTTCCCGCCGAAGTCAAGACTGCTTACTGCTTGGGCCGGTGGAATGGAGGAGCTGGCCCTGAATCCTGAATTGTGAATTCCTTTAGGGTGGCTGCGGACCCCGCCCTGCAGCCCAGTCCTCCTGGGCTGAGTTACCCCGCACCTTCCCCCTCCTCGGCCTGACCACCTGGTTGCAACCCCTTCTCCAGGGTGCAAGGAGGCCAGAGTCTTCATCCCAGTGCCTGGGAAGCAATGTAGGACCTCACTGTCCCACAGGGACGCAGTGATGGGTTCCCTGTCTCCAGAGGTCAGACGCATGATAGGTTAAATACTTCAGAGAAGTGGCCCAGAGACCTTTGTATAACATTGTTTCAAAGGAATTTGAAAATTCCTTTTTTCTAATGTACACAGAAATTGACAGAGGAGCTTTCTCAAAGTACAATCTCCCTAAATAGGGAACTGCCTGTAGCTGCTTCTGAGTCTTATGGAACTAGATTGTTACCAAATTAAGTGCTGTTTTCACCTCAGCGCTGATGACTTGAACTCATCAGTAAGACAAACTCTCTTGCCTGTTCAGGCTGCTGTAACAAATAACACAGACTGGGTGGCTTAAACAACAAACATTTACTTCTCACAGTTCTGGAGGTTGGAAAGTCCATGGTCAGAGGTGCTGGTAGATTTGGTTTCCAAGTGAGGTCCCTCTTCCTGGCTTACAAAGGGCTGCCTTCTCGCTGTGTTCTCACACAGTGGAGAGAAATCATCTTTCTCGTCTCTTCTTATAAGGGCACAAATCGCGTCACAAGGGCCCCACTCTCCTGATCTAATTACCTGCCCCCCCCAAGGCCTCACTTCTAAATACCATCACATTGGGGGTTAAGGGCTTCAACATAAGAATGGTGTGGGGGGCACTAACATTCAGTCCATAACAACAACTAATAAAAATTCATCAAAAGTTTATTTTTGTTGTCATCTAAACCTGCCAGGCTATTTCCCTATGGTTACTAACATTTTTTCCCCCTTTTATATTTCTTAGCTGAAGGGCAAACCTGTCTCTTGAATAGTACTATTTCTGTGATAGGGAGGACTGACTCAGATGCCTTCCACCTGGGACGGTGGGTCTGCAGACCAGAGCCCCCCTCAAAGGGGGGCTGCCCAGCCCCAGCCCCTCTGGACCCAGGCCTCCTGCTGGGCTTCTGCACTTTGGTTTGTTTTTAAGGCTGGGATCTGGATTTACATGTGAAATGTCAGGTAGATAAGGTAGATAGTGGATGTATTGTTGCCTTTCTCTTTTATAATAAGCCAAACAACGTACTTTCTGGGGGCTGGTCTGCCACGTGCCACAAGTTTGCCATCCGTGTCTTGGGGTCGTGTGCGAAGGGTGCTCTCAAGGGTTTGCCTGACTGATCCAGCTCCAGTCTTTTCACCTACCTTTGGATGATGTGTGTCTATATTAACCGTGAATAGGGAGTCACAATCTTCATTATTAATAGCAACTATCATGACTTAACAGCGTGCGATTTCACGGAAAACAAATGCAGGTTCTGTTTGTACTCTGCCCAGAAAAGTCTTACTTTGGTATTTCACTCTTGATTTTTTATCAGAATTCCACCAGGTATTGTTATGAATGCACTAGTGCACCTTGCGTTGTAAATTCTGTATGAGTTCAGAGTGGGGAAGTGGTCTTAAATTATTCCTGAAAAACCAAAACAAAATTGCCAAAACTCCTAAACTAATACCTCTACATTGGTGTATTTGATTTTGATTTAACTGTCCATTAGTGAGGCTCATAGTGGGATGATTAAATAACCTACCAGTGAGGAAGGATAATCTACCTTGATTAGAACGCTCAGGTAACCCCTTTCATAAACTTACAGTAAACCCACCGAGGAAATACGTTGTAAACTGCGACTACTACGTGCAACTGCGATTTACAGAATCCTGGCTTTGAAATACTTCTTTCTCGAAGGACAATTTGTCAGAATGGGCATCCTGACCTTTCTATAAGGTGTTAAGTAGAACGAGGGAAGACGGAATCCCGTAAGAGTCCTTGTACTCCCACAAGGCCACTGTTGGCCATTCTCTCCAGGTTTTTGCATTATGCAAACCTCACTCAGTAAGCACCGTTGTGTAAGCAGATGTGACTCCTCAGGACACTGTCATCCTTTCCAACCTTCACGTTTCCCTACTTTTCCTAAAGGTCACATCAAGCACGAGTGGAGGAATGTTCATCTTTCTCTCCTTTATTTTCAATAGGTGGAATACATGTTGGTATCTTTTGATCATGAAAATAGAAAAGCCCAACTGGTGCTGTCTGGAGAGGAACTTCTTGAAACTCTGCAAGAAAAGGGGGAAAGGACAAACCCAAAGTAAGCTGATGTACTGAAGGCTTCTTTGAGAGTTTCTGAAACTGTTAGAACCACTGGAATATCATCTCTCCTCCCACATACAGGAGACAGGAGAGCACAGCAGTTTAGGGCTCTGGCTCTGGTTCCCAGTTGCCTGGGTTCAAATCCTGCTTCCTCTGCTTAATAGCTGGGTATCCTTAGGTGGGGTACTTAACTTCTCTGTGCCTCAGTTTCCTCAACTGTAAATCAGGGATAATAATACCTACCTCTTAGGGTGTAGACATTCTAAATACGTTAGTAAGCACTTAGAAGAGTAAACTCAATATAAAGTTTGTTTACTATTTAAATATTTTTTTAAAAAATTGGCAGTTACCAAGATCACAGACCATGGTGTCAGGGAAAACTTGCAGATGGGTTTTGCTTGGCTGGCAGGATATTTTTAAAATATTTCTTTATTTCAGTAGACAGAGGTGAAGGGGGCATGTATCTCCAGTTCATTTTTCTACCCACTACATTTTGGGAGGCTGGGTTTGCATTTGGAACCCAGTCTTAAACTGAAGGAGGCCTTAAATCCCCACGTCCTTCCCCGCAGAGTGGACAGGCTTGCTTGCCTTGGACAGCGCATGCCCTGTGTGTGTCTCAGTTACTTATAAATATTTTAGACCCAGCACTTGTAACCCTTATGTAGTTGAAAAGCTGTGGAAGATTAACAGCCACTGGGAATTGTAAAGAGTTCTTGGCTTCTTGTATACCCAGTCGTTTCTAAATTTTTGGAAGCAACTTTTTCAAAACTAAAAATGGAGCAGACTGCAGCAGAAGAATAAGATGGACTGAAACCTTTTCTCCTCTGTAGCCACCCTACCCTTTGGAGACCAGAGTATGGGAGCTACATGATCGAGGGGACACCTGGCCAGCCGTACGGAGGGACCATGTCTGAGTTCAACACCGTCGAGGACAACATGAGGAAGCGCCGCAAGGAAGCGACATCTCTGCTGGGGGAAAACCAGGCCCTCTGCACAATCACTTCGTTTCCCAGGTTAGTCCCTGTGTCAACGTGCATGGCTGGCATTTCAGAGCATCCGGGTATCAAGAGAGCAGATCACAACCCAGCACTTGACCCCACAGCTCTCATGCTTTGCAGACAGTTCATCCTCATCACACTGTGTCTGGTAGAATCTGTAACATTAGAGCTGCAGGCAGAGTCATATGCCAGCCTCTGCCGGTGGTGGTGGTGGCCGGGGGGACTGTGGAAGGACCCGAGGGCCACAGACTCCGCAGGCCGAGGGGAAGGAGCGGTGCACAAGGAAGGATGTGCGTTACCCCCAGATCAGATCAGGGGGCCCCCCGACGGGTGGATGGCATCAGCGCTCCCAGGGTCTGTTGATACATATTAACAAAGAACAAGGGAGTCACTGGGTCACGTTTGGATTGTGCTGAAAAGATTTAGGATTTGTCATCAAATCTAGTTATGGCTAAAGTTTCATAAGAGTAAATATAAGGTAAATATGAACAGTGAAATTCTGTCCTTAGCTTAGTATGAGGTACGTAAATATCACACAGTTAGTTATACATAGGACCTGTATGCAAGAATGCAGTTCTACCAAATCGTAAATCTGGTTATCTCTGCTAGATATCTGTCAGACTGTGGCAAAGTATGCTTACCTCCCCAAAGTTCAAAAGCACTTTGGGGATTGGTATCCGTGGCCTGGAACACTCTGAACTATTTTTATGCTTTCTTTTTCTTTCCTGATAAATGTCCACGATGAACATAGGCATTCACAGTCACACCACTGGTCTTAGGACACTTAAAGGGAATTTTGTTTTTTAAAATCTCCATGGTCACATATAAATAGTTGAAACCTTATTTAAGCAACTCATCAGACATTTAGAGAAGTATCTTTTTCCTTCTCTTAAGTTATTATGAAGGGAGGAGAGTTGAGCTAGGAATAAGTTTTATTCTAAAAATCTAATTTTTTTTAAAAAGCCTAACCATATCTTTTATGGTGAGAGGGTATTTTTGGATTTGTAAACAAAACAAAGATAATAATTATTTGTTTACATCCACAGTTAAATGATAAGGGAAGTTTTATTTCGGGATCAAGAGGGAGAGCAAGACTCAGTTTCTTCAGTGTAAACAGGGTGATTCTCTTTCCGTAAACAGGTGCAACTGTAGTGTGGCCTAGCAACCCTAACAGTGGTCGTGTGACTGTTTACATTTAAATCAATCCGACTTGTATACAATGAGAAGTTCAGTTCCTCAGTCTCATTCGCCTCCTTCCACCTGCTCAGTACCCACCTGGGCAGTGCAGGTCGTGAGCATTTCCATCCCTGCAGAGGTTCCGTGCGACGGTGCTGGCCTGGAGGAAAAGTGGGGCTGGGGGTGCGGGTCTGAGTCCTGGCTGCCCGCTTCCTGCCAAGTACACACGTGCTTCTCCAGCCTGATTCCGGTCAGCAGAGAGACCCCCAGATCTCAGTTTGTCACTCTCTGCAAGGGCTTTTCCTAAGGCTGCAGGCTGTCAGTGAATAATGTACGGAGCTGCAGGAGCTCTGAGGAGCCCCATCATAGCTGGGGCTGTTTTCCAGATAAGATCAGCAAGTTCAGTTTTTGTTCACAAGGCGAACATGGGCGGCCAGTTTTATAAAAGGTGAGGTTGAAAATAAGGCACCGGCTAGTCTTGGCTCCCAAGCCAGAAGTTTCCCACTGCCGATCTACACCCTGCTTTGTTTCTCTGTTGGAATTAAAGCTCTTCCTCAGGTCAAGTGAGATAATAGGGTTGGGTTTCAGCCTCCAGAGGGAGATCCTGGGGGTGGACAGGGGCACCGGCAGAGAACCTGCCTGATCTGGACGGAATCATGAGGTGCCTGGCAGAGGCAAGGAGCAGGAGGCCTGTCCCAAGTCGAACCAAGCTGATGGGGAGGTGGTAGTGTGCAGGGGTCAGAGCTGGTAAAGGAAGACGCCTCAGAAACCGCGTGGGGGAAACAGCCAAGGCAGCCAGGACGTAAGTAAGCGCTCTGCAGACCCTGAGTGGACGGAGGCTTCTGATAAAATCGGCAAAAGGGCTGCAGTCACAAGAGAAGAGCTTGGTGAGCAAGGCAGACTGCAAAGGCGTGGCTGCGAGGGGCACAGTGTTTGCAGAACACCTGTGTGCCGGACCCCTGAAAAAGGCAACGTTACACATGCATGTTTTTAATCCCTGAAGACAGATTCTATCTCTTTAGTTCTTCAATTTCTTGTAGATTAGGCTGCCCTGGGTTCACACTGCCCGAGTTCAAGCCCAACCCAGTGGAAGGAGGAGCTTCCAAGTCCCTCTTCTTTCCTGATGAAGCGATAAACAAGCACCCGCGCTTCAGGTAAGTGTGTGGATGACTCAGATCCCTGGATCCCTGCCCTGGGGGTGCAGTGTCCCTCCCAGAGTCATTACTGAGCGGTTCCTGAACTCCAGCTCCTGTGGTAATTAACCAGAGGAGCCCACAGACCCACAGCTACGCCTGTTCTCGGTCCCCCAAGGCTGCTCGGTTGGTGCTGCTTGTTTCCAGGCTGGATCTGCCTGTTTTCCAAGTGACCCTAACGTTGTTCACTTAGCCACAGATGCATTTCAATCCTAGTTCTGTTAACACCTGTTTGGAGAAGCTTTCTTGTCATCACTTTTACCTTTTCCTCCTCTGAAAATGACCGCCAGTCTCTGTGGTCTTCTCATCCCACTCCATATACCTTGACAGTAAGGTAAAATGTGTACAATACCTGTGTATATAGTAGGCACGCTCTACCTTCTGTTCCACTAACTCCTAAGTCTGTTGGTCTGTAGTTTTAATTCTAGGGTTTCAAGTTGCTTCAGTCTGATCTCAGCTTTGGACCTTTGAGTCTCACCTGTCATCCTGAACCCGGGCTCCTGACCTAGAGTTAGGGACCTGTGACTTCTCAGTGTTCATTCCTGTAACGGGTCTGCACACCTGCGACGTGCAGAGTCCGTGGGGAAGATAAAGACATATAAACATAGTTTCCGACATCAAGTGTTTATAGTGTGCCAAGGGGAAGGTGGAGATATTCAGCTGCAAGAAAAGGTAGATTATGACAGGTGTCCAAAGATGATAACACCAGAGAGAGGAAGGTGCTTCTGACTGAGGGGGTCAAAAGCAGGCCTCCTGAGAGAGGTGGCATTTACACCGTCGACAGCAGCACTGCCCAGTAAAACCATAGTGCAAGCCACACGTGTAATTTTAGTAGTAATTTTGTAGCCACCTTAAAAAAGTGAAAAAGGTGGACTTATAGTGTATTTTATTTAACTCTATAGATCCAACTTGTGACCAGTATTTTTTAATTATTAATAAGTTTTACTTTATTTCTGTACCAAGTCTTCAGAATGTGCTGTGTGTTCACCCTCAGAGCACATTTTAATTAGGACTGGCCGCACGTCCAGTGCTCACAGCCACAGCTTGCCTAGGGGCTTCTGGATCAGACATCGCAGGCTGGAGGATAGTATTAATGCTGCAGGATGGGTGGAGGGAGTGATGAGGTTCTGGGGTCCAGAGATGCCCGGGGAACATGAGTACCACAGTTTGGCTCAAGTCTTTGGACTTAGCATGGAAAATGTTAGAAACATACGGTGAGGCTAGACCACGGCAGACCTTGGACACTTGAGCTTGGTTTGGTGAGTCACACGGAGCCGGGGATCAGGGCTTGGGCAGGAGAGAGAATGACATTCTCAAACAAGAACCAGGGGACGTGGTATTAATGCAAAGCCTTCTTTCAGGAAATCCCCTCAGTCTCTCGGTCCACATGAATTTTCGGTAGGGATGTCTTAGAGGATTAGTTTGAGGGAGGATTTCATTCCATGTACTTGCATATTGTCAAATTCTTCTTTTGCATGATGGTTCTTAGGTGACCAACTTAGGACATTTGTTGTCTGTTTTTTAGTACCCTCACCAGGAACATCCGGCACAGAAGAGGAGAAAAGGTTGTCATCAACGTCCCAAGTGAGTCTACAGAGGTGGCGGGTGGGAGGGGACCCCCCCCCATTGTTGTTAATCCTTGACTCTCACCCATTTCCTGCTCTTTTCTTTCTTTCTTTTTTTTTTCTTTTTTCAATTAATACTGCAGTATTTAAGGACAAGAATACACCATCTCCATTTATAGAAACATTTCCTGAGGATGATGAGGCAGCAAAGGCTTCTAAGCCCGACCACATTTACATGGATGCTATGGGCTTTGGGATGGGCAATTGCTGTCTGCAGGTATCATTTCAAATATCCAGAGAGGCAAGCTGTCCTCATCCGTTTCTATTTATTAACTTCTTTTCTTTATATGTGCATGTTTCCTTTTTAAAAATCACATTTTAATCAGGTTGAAATAGTAGCTAGTACTTCTTTCTGAAAACCAATGAAGTTATCTTAGTAAATTCACTGGAAGTTGTCTCTGGACGGAATCTACAGTTCACTACGAAGACATAGTTGTTAATGAACTTAAAAGGTGAAATATTCTGCAGTCACTGTCTCTGTTCTCTCTGTGCCTCATTTTTGCTGCCATCTAGTGACTAGCTTTGAGATTGTAAACATTGCTCAAATCTTATCATTTCTGAAAATGAATTCTGGATGCACTCCAGTGAGCTTGTGATCCAAGGGAAGGATTATTTGGACTTTAAATTTTTATTTTCCTGCAAGGCCATCTAGTGTTATAAAAAGAATAAATATTTAGCAGCCCATGTTTGCCTTACCCCTGGCTAAGTTTCACAGGAGGTATTGTAGAATAGCCTTTCTCTCAATGACTTGGTTAAAACTTCCCCTGGATCTAATCAGATTACTGGCACCTGTGGCAGGGATGGTGTCCCACCACACAGGGGACCTGGAGCGGGGAGCAGGAACCCATCGGGCTGCCCACAAGCCTGTGTCTGGGCTTTAGCTGTGATTTCTCAGGTATTTGGGTAACTCTCCTTCTTCTGGTCTCGGTTTTCTCAACAGCTGAAAGAAGGATTTATATTAAGGCTGCTTCTAGGTCTGTCTCTGAGCTAATATTCTTTAATTGTTTTTATTAACAACAGTATTGGTTTTAACCTTTAATTTGTTTAAAATCATGTTAGAACAGAAGTAAAAGTGGCACAAAATTAGAAGTTTCAAACTGAAACTTTCAAAAGAAAAAAAGAGGGCCTCTTGTTATTATCCAAGGAGATTTTATCCAGTTCTGATTATTTGCTGATTGGAGCAGTGTGAAGTCTGACCCCACATGAGCACCCCCCAGCCCACCCCCAGCCCTCAGTCTGCCTGCCCTCCACACGGCTGGGGACCCAGCATCCCATCATTTCAGGCAGCTGCACACAGACACACACCTTCTTGCACATGTATCTTGGATGTGTTTATTTTACAACTACGTATAATCAAAATTGAATGCCAGAGTCAGATTTTTACATGCTAAGTGTGTTCAAATAACCATGGCCAAGGATACCATTTCCCCTGCTTTCCCTGACTTACATAGGTGGCATGAAGCGTGTCTTCCAAACAAACCTAGGCTATGAGTTTCCTTCCAGATGGACACACTTCATAAAAAAGAGACCTGTTGACTTTTAACTGCCTTATCTGCTTCCCTATCTTAATTCCAAATATTGCTAAAGAGAACCATTAAGCTCTAGAACTTAGAGTGCACAGCTTTAAAATCTATCAGTGCTCTTGAAGGACCGATTGCCTCTTTTTCTTGGTTTAATATTAAACCAGGGTGTTTTGCCATGGACAGCACAGTTGCCCCATTCCAAAGGGATAGTCTTTCCCTTGAAACACTGTGTTTACACAAATAAATATGTCCTAATGGTAGGTAGTTTACATTTTTATTGCTTGTAGATACAGTTTTCCATCCAATTTAAGCTTTGTCATGGGTTTAAGGTTGTTTTCTTTTTCTCAGTGGTGTGTCCAGCCACCCCACTTTCAATACTCCACTTAAAAGTCTTTAGCACAGATAATGTAAGTATATGGTAAATGAGACAAATTCCATCAATCACCACAGAAATCTCTGCTTTATCTCTTAAGTGGAACACTAGAAACTACTTATTACAATAAGGCAAAAAAAATGGTTTCAAAGTTTTTGTTTGTTTGTTTTTTAAGGTTACTGAGCATCTTACTGTACAGAACAAAAAGTACTTCAACTATATTCAAATTCTTGACTCTTGGTGTGGGACTTTGCAGGAATCATTTAATAAGTTCATGCATATTGTGATAGGCTTCCCCCCGCCCCCCAAGAAAATCCTATGGCTTCGACACTGGGTTCTGGACAAATTTTAGATATTTAGGTTTCTAACATCAATTTTTCATACTTTCTCTTTTTTTTTCCCTCATCAGTTTCCTGGTGACATTGCTTCTTTTCTTTATATGATACTTTAAAAGGATACCAGAATCCAAAACCGTTCATATATTCATATCTTTTTAAGGTGTTAAGAACTCTTTTTTTTCTTCCCCCATTAAAGCCTTTACCACAGTGATGTCTCAATGGCTCAATCAGCCCTGGGGTAAAGAAGCTAGTTACTAAATATACTTAGAATAACTAAGTCGTATCACTGTTCTAACTCGGCTATTGAATTCCAAGTGCCAGTTTTCTTAAGCATATTTTTCTAGGGTTGACTTTTTCAGAATTTGCCTGTGAATTGTCTAGTATATACTAGGCCATCTAAGAGAAGCCAATCAAAAACCTGAAAAGAAAAAATGCTTGTCATAGGATCTTCTTAAAAACAAAAATAACAGACTCTAAAATAGCTAAGAGTAACTCAAAAAAGGACCTAAATAAACTAAGAGATGTATGTTCAAAAGCATTCAGCAGTCAAAACACTTGGGGGAACATTTAGGTATCCCTGATCTCAATCCATATAAGTTTGGGCTATAGGGTCAGCTTTTCAAGTATCCCACCATTTTATAAAAATAAAACTTATCTTTGCTCCTGTGTTCTCCTTTTTAGCACCCTCTTTCCTTCAAGATACTCTATTCACTTAATAAATATTAAGGACTAAGTGGGTGTCAGACCCTGTCCTACACACTGGGGATAGAGAACCGCAAGGCAGACCCCTGCCCTCCTAGGGGCTTACACTTTAGGGGTGGGGTCACAGCAGATAAACCTGTAAATACTCTGCTCGCCATCTCCCCCACTTCTCATTTAACTCTTACCCACAGACAAGCTGATTTCTGCATTCCCACCTCTTGGCAGAAACTGCCCTGGTTTGGGTTATTAGTGACCTGTCAGTTCTTCTCAATTTCTGTTTTCACCTTTGACATTCTTGCTCCTTTACACCTGTGACACAGCTCTTCTCCGTGTGTTGAATTAATTTGTAATGGCTGGGTACCTATCATTATGTTTTAATTAAAATATAGCACTGACTTAATAATTCACATAGAAATGGTAGGAAAGTCAGGACACAGTAAATGGTCTGAATCATCGTTTTCTGTAGTAGTCAGTCACCACACTGACGTGAAATGCCATGAATTCAGCGGTTAGACCCTTGAGTCTCCAACAGAAGTCCTCTGCCATTTAAACAAAAACCAAAACAAAACAAAAAAAAGCAAAGTTGAGACCTGGCTAAAACTACTGGAACTAACAGGTTGCGATTAGAATAGTAAACATTCACTCAGCTGCTAGTTCAACTATTAAGCACTTAAATTATTTACTGCACCAACACAAAATCCAAACTGTCATTATTAAATAACAACAGAACATGAGAACTGTTCCCAGTTTGCAGTTATTACAAGTGTGCCAACACAACCACAATTTGCGGTCCCTGCCCCTTCCGCTGCCCCAGCCCTGCAGAGGGCAGCACTTTTTTTTTTTTTTTGGTTTCTTTTGGGTAATTGCTTTAAGAGGATTTGCACTAATCAATTACGTGATCTCCTTCTCTGCCTAACTCTTAAGTCCTACTTACCCGTCTTGTGCGGGCTTCCTGGGCAATCTGCCCTTCTTAGTACATCATCTGGGCCTACTCCCCAAATACTTCTCCAGCTCGGATTTTTCTTCCTGGCCCCAGCCCTGGAGACCAAGCCGCTTACAGGGCTGTTCCGCTCTTCCTTGGCCTCATAAGCCCATTGTGTCTTGGCGCCGCTGCTTCCCATCTGTCCGAGGAGCACCCAGGCCAAAACCCAGGTCACTCCTCACTCCGCTGTGCCCACTGGTCACCAGGCCTGCTTTGGCCCTGCTGTGCCTCTTCCCACCAGACTTCCTCAGTTTTTTCCTGGACAGTTGCAGTGTTTTAACTGCCCTCTCTTCCTTCCTCCAGTCCTGCCCCCTTCCGAGCTATCCCCCACTGTGCCACCAGTGAACTCTGAAACCCATCCTTCGCATCTCCAGATCCCCCTTTTGTACCAAAATGTATACAAGCCCACAGATGTGGATGGGCAGCTGTAGAAGGAAATAAGTCAGTGGAAGAGGAAACGCCTGGCTGAACTTCATTGTTAATCTAGTTCTTATTTATAGTAGATGTGAACATGATTAAAGCCATTTTCTAGCAAAATTCATCCGAGACAGCTCTTAAAACTCCTGTGTTCAATGTTGTCATCAACGGAATGACCATCACATGCCATGACCAGCCACCTTCCTTCTCAGACTTGGCTCCTTGTGGAGGATGGTACTGATTTTGTGTTGTTGTTTAATAACTTGGGATTCTTAAACAGGTAACGTTCCAAGCCTGCAGCATATCTGAGGCCAGATACCTTTATGATCAGTTGGCCACTATCTGCCCAATTGTCGTAAGTAGAAATCACACCTAATTTTAACTACTTCTTTGTATAAAATAAAGACTGCACGTGCAAAATTTGCTGACCATGTACTATTTAAGTCCAGTTAAGACTTCATTTAGAACTGAACTAACATGAATAATATGCAGACTTAGAGCTAATGGATAAGAGTCTAAGCTGTAGAGTTTACCGTTGCCAGTAAGGCATTTTTGTGTTGAAGTGTCGAGCTTGAGCGTAGCCGTTTTCCCCCTCCCATCCCGCCTGTCCTCACGGTATAGAGAAGATGATTTAAAAGAATCAGAGGCAAGGATTGGAGTCACTTCTGGTGTATTTCACCATGAGAAGGCAGGTGCAGTAGATGTAGTAGAAATCTGTAGCGGTTGCATAAACTGATTCTTCCAGACCAGAGGTAACTGCATGAAGCTTTTTTCAGCATGTAAATGACACTTTGAACTTGCAGGTGCTGACTTCTGTTTGTTTTTAGATGGCTTTGAGCGCTGCGTCTCCTTTTTACCGAGGCTATGTGTCAGACATTGATTGTCGCTGGGGCGTGATTTCTGCATCTGTAGATGATAGAACTCGGGAGGAGAGAGGACTGGAGGTGGGAGTGATTTTCCTTAATAGTCTTTTAAGTCCAGCAGGTAAAATGGGGATATTGTCACTGCTTACAGTTTTGAAGTCGCCCTTAAATTTTTATCCTGAGTGGGTTAGTCACACATGGGAAGAAGCTGACAGGTTATCAACCTGTCTTTGGCTCCACAATGTGTGTTTGGGGTGAGAAGGTAGGAAATGTGATTTGCTTGGCGGGGGCGGGGGGGGCGTTCAAGTTAATTTTCATCATTTGTTGGAACCAGTACTTGTTTTTACCTTCTAAAATTAGTAGTACAAGTTTTCTATATTTTGGGAGTCAGTGCTGATGGCTGTTTTTACCAGAAAGCTTTTTGGTGCTACGTGAGTGCTTCGTCTGTGGTGCTCTCTGTTGTGGAAAGTGTCATCTGTTGTAAGGTTCTTTGGCCTGTTACAGAGGGTTAGGTTTGCCTAATGAGGTAGGTTTGTGCCTCTTGTTTGCATGTTGAACTGCATCTCTCCAACCAAGACTGTGCGTCAGAACCACCTATAGAGATCTTTAAAAATAAGTACCCAGGCCCACCCTAGCCCAGTGAGTAAGTATGTCCAGAACTGGGACCTAGACATACATGTTACTAAAGGAGCCCTCACAGGTGATTCTGATGTTCTCGACTGGGCTGCCCTATTGATGCTCTGCTCTTTGTGTAATTGTTCATAAATTGTTGAACATGCCTTCTAAGTAGAAATAAACCTTAAAGCAGAAATCATTTTAATAGCTTTGTTTTACATTATAGTTCTATAGTTTTGCTTTCAACATTGGCATTTTCCTATCTTAATGAGAATGAAGGTGATCCACTTTAAAAAAAGAAAAAGAAATATATATATATATTTAAGTCATGTCAGAAAACAGACTACTTAAATTGTCTCCAGATTTTTTTTTAATATAATTTTTCTAATACTTTTCAGGATTAACTAGCTTTTTTTCGGGATCTCGTGTTCAGGTTGGACAGTTTTATGTAATTACATATATAGTATATAGGCTTTTAATATAATTATTTGGGGCGTTAGTTTGTTTCCACATCATTTTATATGGCATTCATTTGTATTTTTTTCAATTTTAGCCGCTGAAGAACAACCACTATAGGATCAGTAAGTCCCGATATGATTCAATAGACAGTTACTTATCTGAGTGCGGTGAGAAATATAATGACATCGACCTGACGAAACACAAAGAAATCTATGAACAGCTGTTGCAGGAAGGTGAGCCTCTGTTCCTTTTGTCTAGATTTGATTGTAAGCCTTTAGTTCTTCAAAGCCCTTTTAAATTCCTTTGCTGACTCCTGGCCTGGCTTCTATTTTTAGTGTGAAGTCTCTTAACTTTTCTCATGAGGCTGCTTGTTCTTAAAGTTTCAAGTTCCAGATACTTGTGAGATCTTAACTTTTAGCAAAAGGAGCTGACTTTGGAGGTCTGTCCCTTGGTCCACAGCTCTGCCCCCACGGGCGTTGTGTAAGGAGCGAACACACTCCATAGGATAAAATCCTGGGAGACACGAGAAGCCTGCACAGCCCAGCCATTTCCTAAGCTTCTAGATGCCCTTTCTTCAGACTTCCCGAGCTGTCCTGCCGTCTTTCTGGGCATGGAGAACAGCTCCGATGTGAGTGGTGTGACCTCTCTCTGCAGGCATCGATCATCTCCTGGCCCAGCACGTGGCTCATCTCTTCATTAGAGACCCGCTAACTCTGTTCGAAGAGAAAATCCACCTGGACGATGCCAACGAGTCCGACCATTTTGAGGTATCTGCTCCGCTTTGAAGGTGTAGCACTTCACTCTCCAGGGTGGAGGCCGTTGTCTGGAGGGGCAAGGAGTTGATGACAGTAGAAGCCTTCTATGACCTCCATGACTGCAGCAAAGATTTTAAATTGGTTCAAGTACCCTTATTTTATGATTCTTACTCTCCGGTTCTGCATTTTTCATTCAGTATTTTCTCTTATTTTCATAGCGATGAAAAATGCAAATATGCGGCACAGGAAAATAACACGACCGCTTCTTTCAGGACTGCTGTCGTGTCGCCTGACTTCCGTTAAGCGCTTGCTGTTTTGTCTCCCTAGCAGGTCACGCTCCACGAAAATCTTAAATTGTACCTTTTTGTATTTGTAAATTGAAGAGTATTTGGTATGGACAGTAAACAGTCTGCTTCACGTATTAAATATCAAATCATCTTAATACCTTACTGGAAAATTGGTTTTATTCTCTGCTTTTTGAATACAGAATATTCAGTCCACAAATTGGCAGACAATGCGATTTAAACCTCCTCCTCCAAACTCCGACATTGGATGGAGAGTGGAATTCCGGCCCATGGAGGTACGCAGCCCGTCGGCAGGAACCGACTTGGACGCACCCGTTCCCAGCCACCTGCCACCCACCCGCACCCTTGTCAGAAGCTCGGGTTACTTGGAAGGCAGCACAGATCACGTGTGTGCGTGTTACACGCAAGTGCAGCAGCTCGGGAGGACTGCTTCTGAGAATAGATTGTGGGCAGAGGCTTCCAGACCCAGGTGGGAGGTTAGGAGATGCTTGGGAAAGACATGACCCTCAGGGGCCTCTCAGGGAGGAGCTGTTTGCATGGTGGGCCCCTAATGTCTCGGGCCCCGTGTCCAGGTTCAGTTGACAGACTTCGAGAACTCCGCGTACGTGGTGTTCGTGGTGCTGCTCACCAGGGTGATCCTTTCCTACAAACTGGACTTTCTCATCCCGCTGTCAAAGGTAAGGATGAGTTTCAGTGTAGGGCTGGGTGTCTGTAGGTTATCATCCATTGCTCATTTATGTATAATAATTGTTTCAACTCTGACCTCACTTAGGATTGTTCCTCCCTTAGAATAAAATGCTCTTCTTCCACCCTTTTTTTTTTTTTTTTTTCTTTTTAAACCTAAGTTTATGCTATAGATTTTGGTACCGTTTTGGTGGAGACTCCTGGAAAAAAATGTTAATAGTAGCTCCTTACTCAGCCCATTTGGAAGACATTTAGGGTTGCATTTGAACAATCTCTAGTTTCTAGAGGCTTTTGACTCAAGATGATGGCGGGAGGGATTCCCAAAAATGGGTTTTGTCCTGTCCAGTCCCAGGCCGATCACGATATTAGACTCAGGACGGAGGGACGTGTAACTTTGGTAGTGCAGGGAATGGAACCAAACTGGAGAGGTTTCTGAAGAACATAGTTGACGCTGCACTACTGGAAAAACAAATCTGAATCAGCCTCAGCCCAACAAAAACCAAGAAGGAGCTTTCTGGAAGCAGTTTCCCGGCAGAGCCTTGGAACAGTTCCAGGCTGTGAGGCAGCAAGGCTGGGGGCCGCGGGGCAGTAGCCAAGTGAGTATAGAGACCTTTGGTTCCTGGCCGGTGGGTCTCTTGGCACAGAGAGTGGCTGGGAAAGGCTGCCGGGCGGAGTGAGGGTCTGCCGGGGCTCAGGGCTGGAGGGAAGAGAAGCAGAGCTGCCCTGTCCCAACACACACACACACCCTGAATGTGGTACAGCCACTGGGGAGATGAACGCACATAAGGAGGGTTCACGTGAGCTGCCAGTTTATGAAATACACTTGACATGCGTGTAACTTATAGTCAGTTCCTCCGTATCTGAGAATTCAACCAGCAGCAGATCATGGAATACTGTAGTATTTACTGCTGGAAAAATCCTCATATAGGTGGACCCACATTGTTCTGGGGTCAGATATAGATGTCTGAAAGTCAGTATAAAATTGAACACTTTTAAAGAGAAGAGCCCATGGGCCTGCAGAGTCTATTATCCTCAGTGAAATACAGTTAATTTTTTTTTTTTTTTTTTTGGCCGTGTAGCATGTGGGATCTTACTTGCCTGACCAGGGATCAAACCCGCACCCCCTGCAGTGGAAGTCCAGAGTCTTAACCCCTGGACCGCCAGGGAAGTCCCAAAACACAGTTAAGGTAGAAACTGGAAAGAATTTTAAAATAAATTCTCATTAGTGCCCTCGAAGAAATTCTAGAGAAAGGTCACATCTTAAATAAACAAGCCCTGTGGACCAAAGAACATTTGGAAAGTAAGAGTTCTCAGAAACACGGGACGTGGTAGCCACACTCAGTATGCTCACCAGTAAGCAGGTGTGGTTGAAGACCAAAGTCTGTGATTCAGGGGAACCACACTGAGATTCATCCCAGCAGGATGGCAAAGAAACAGAGATTATGGGAAAAAGGATGAGAGGATTTCTCTGGAAAGTTCAGGGTTTGTATCAAAATTTAGAAGAAGAGAACAGTCTATACAAAAGAGATGTGAGATACAATAAAGAAAATTAAGAAATAGAATTTCCCCTGAGTGAGAGAGTCCACTGAGGATGAGACAGAATTATTCAAAGAAGAACCCAAGTCTAGGAATTTCTGAATCTCAAAGAGAAGATCAGTTGTCCAGACAGGAGAGGAAATTAGGATACCTAAACTTCCTGCCAAGAGGGAGAAGAAAATCAATTGATATCATTTCTCATCTACAACATTAAACGCGAGACGAGATGGCGAGAGGTCTACAGAAGCCGAAGGGTAAAGAATTAGAACCATGCCAACCAAACTGGTCTTTAAATTGCAAGTGATTCTAACAAAAAAGATCAAATTAGGGCTAAATTAAGCCAGAAATCTTATCTAGCAAGGGGATAGTGGAAGGAGGGGAATGGTAGATACTTCTTAATGCTTGACATTTGGAGAGAGAATTTCAAAACTACTTGTCTAAAAGTAAGAAAGACCACTAATAGTGTAGAAATAGGATTTGTCGCCTCTAATCTCCTAGCTAAAGAGGTGGGAAAAAAAACAAAGCTTCCTGGTGCCACAAAAGTGGGTCTGGGGCCATGGGCGTGATAAGACATTATGGTCCAGAGAACATACAGTGGTAAAATAAGATGAAAACAAATTTGAATAGACTAAATTCTATTCAAAAGCTAAAATGGGTGATATAAAATAGCAATGTAATGGTACATGTTGTTTGCATAAGATATACTTAAAACAAGGACAGATGTTGACAGTAAAGAGCTCCATATGACCTCTTAACAATTCAGGAAGGACAAAGTCTTAACAGACAAAATGTGAGAAGGTCTTAAATGAGATACAGGAAACAATTTTATATACTCTTTTCAAGATAACATTAGAGCCATTTTCTTTTTTTTAACATAAAGTGTAGCAAACATTTCTCAGCAGCATAAGAAGAATTTAAAGGCACTGTAGTACGGTGGGGAAGATGTGGCTTCCGGGTGAGCACTCAATTCATAAATCACTTGCACTACTTACTAGCTTTTTCACCTGGACAAGTTAGTTGTCCTCTCAGTGCCCCAGTCCGCAGGTGTAGAACAGAGACACATGGGCTGTCGTAAGGCCATGTGGGGTTCGTGGAGTAAGTCACTTAGCAGAGTTTCTGGCGTGTTACTCAGTAACTGACAGGCCATATAATCAAAGGATGAGAAAGACCACAGGGGAATTAAATGACACAGTTAATAAGCTTGGTTGTGTCGCCTGATCACAAATCTTATACCATGGCACACCTTTTTTAAATGCCCTGAGGAAGAATAACAAAAATTAATTAAGGAAAATTTTCACTTCTCAGAAGTAGACACTGTATAGGATACATTCCCACCAAAGTTGAACAAGAAAATGTTCAGGAAACATTTAACTATTGGAAATTTTAAATCGTTTTCCTAGTAGGTTCTAGATTAAGTCAAAACTAGAATTATAGATGCAAACTAGTATATATAGAATGGGTAAACAACAAGGTCCTACTGTATAGCACAGGGAACTATATTCAGTATCCTGGGATAAACTAGAATGGAAAAGAATACATATGTGTATAAGTAAGTCACTGCTGTACAGCACAAATTAACACAATATTGTAAATCAACTATACTTCAATAAAATTTTTTTTAAAAAACTAGAATTATAGATTGTTTAGGAAAATGATGCCAGCAAAGATAATTTCTAAGGGAAAATCACAGCTTTAAGTACTATAAACAGAAATATTAAAAATAAACCTAAGTAACTAAATAAGAATGTAAAGAGCTGTAGTAAAATTACAGCTTTGTAAAAGGAATTCATAAAAGCAGAAATTAAAACTGATGATCTTTGTGAGTTTTTGTCAAGACTAAGAAAAATACAAACGTTATTAGAAATGAAGCCAGATGTTCCTAGCCAGGATAGAATTTGAGATTGCTTGAATATGTTCCTGTATCTAGATTAATCCGAAGGTCATATGTGCCTTAAAACAAACAAAATAATGATAGGAATTGATCAGTGTGAGGGGGCAAAGCTAAGTAACCAAAGACTCTGCACTGACCGTCCCTCTTCAACATGACCTCTGACTTGTGTCTGTTTTGAATATGGAGAGTCCCCTAAGATTTCATTATAGAAATAAGGGACTACTACTAAAAAGTTTTAAAAGCTCTACTTTGAGGGTCTTAAAAAGTCATTGGAGAAATGGAGAATTCACAAATAGGGGTTGGGGTCTCCTGAGGGAGTGGGCACGGCAGAGCCGCAGGTGGGCAGGCAGCATCGGTGACCCGCCCTGGGAGGGGTCACCTTATTCCAGATCCCACAGCCCGCCTATGAGGCAGCAAAGCCCCGGAGGCAGGGAGGGCACAGCCCTCAACTCTAGGTGGCAGGAGAGGCAGGAGCGTGAGTCTGGGCTGTGAGGAGGGACCAGCCCCCTGACCTCCCAATGCCATAGAGTCATCCCAGGGTGTCTCAAGGGACCTCGAGATGTGGGCGGCCTACATGAGTGTAAGTTTCGCATTGATTTTTAAGGTAAGCTTCTCTTAGAATTGCCCCATTGTTATTAAAAAGCACATCCCAGCAGTCTGGGGTTGAGGGACACAGCCCCACATGACAGTGCAAAGTCTTATCTGGCCGCCAGCAAGCGCTGGCTATGGGACGCTTCTTCCCAGATGGGTCAAGATCGCGAGCTGAGCGAGGCACCACAGCCCCCAAATGCGCCGGAGCGGGAGTGCCCTGACTTTGGCAATGTTCTCACTTGGCTGCGATGGTTTTCCTCCCTCAGGTTGATGAGAACATGAAAGTAGCACAGAAGCGAGATGCCGTCCTGCAGGGATTGTTTTATTTCAGAAAAGATATTTGCAAAGGTACTGCCTCCTCTTGCATTTTTGGGGTCCCTGTAGGCCACACGGGCCGCTAACACCCTCTGCGCCCCTCTGGCAGGTGGCAACGCCATGGTGGACGGCCGCAACAAGACCACGGGCAGCACCGAGCCAGCAGCCGAGGAGTACGCACTCATGACCATCGACACCATCATCAACGGCAAGGTAGGGCCCGCGCCCCAGCTACCCCGCCCCCCCCCCACCCCACCCCCCCGCCCCTCCCCCCACCCCACCCCCCGCCCCCCGGGGAGTCGGATGACAGCGCACCCCGCTTCTTGCAGGAAGGCATGTTCCCCGGGCTGATCCCCATCCTGAACTCTTACTTGGAAAACATGGAGGTGGACGTGGACACCAGATGCAGTATTCTGAACTACCTGAAGCTGATTAAGAAGAGAGCATCCGGTATGCCATTCTGCACTTTGCTTTTTTAAAAATCTCTTAACGTAGGCGGAACCTCACAATCTTACAATATTCAGTTTTTAAAGCAGTCTTTTATTAAAGTACATGGTATCCTAAATCAATGAACTTTCCCACATTGTGCCGTCTCGACGGTTGGATGCACCTTGTAATCTTTGACAGTCACCGTTTGATTAGCAGTGCTTTTGTTCTTGCTGGTTCATACAATAACGCTGCATCTTTAAGCCGATGGCCTCTTAGGCAACGAAATACAGTATCTGGATTGCCTGTTCGACATTTATGCCCGACTGTGTGTGTCGTGAGGCACCCTGGGCTCTTTGCACAGTGAGTCTAAGCCAGTCCTCAGGTTAACTAATAGCGCAGCTAAGACGGTGGCCCTCCAGCCTGCCTCCCTACAGGGGTGCCCTCGAACCCCACTTTCTCAGCTTTGAGATCATGGTGGCTGGGGAGCTGTCAGCCATGACTAAGAGGACAGTAGCAGTGGCATCTGTATTTTGCTCGAGGCTTCTGTAAAATTTCCAGATCCACAAAGGATATACCCCACCCCGCAAATGCTGTATCTGCCAGTTTCTATCTTCATGCATCTACTTCTCATTATTCTCTCCGCCTCTTTGATCAGATGGCTCTGGGGAACTCGGGGGCCCTCCTGTCCCGGGGCAGTCTCGTGACACCGGCATGGGCAGGACTTGGCCAGATGGGAGAACTCGGGCTCTAGTCCACACACATTGGCTCCCGTGTCTTAGAGCCGACAGCATCACCATGTGGGTGGCATCTAACAGGTCCCATAGCAGTGGGATGTGTGTGTTCTCACTGCCTGCCTACAACATGAAACCCTTCCCCAGGAGGAAGCCACGTAATACAGCTCGTCCTGGCCCCTGCCAGGTGGCTACACCAGAAGGCCACACTGATTCTTCTTCAGGATTGTATTATGTGGGCCAATAAATGTCAACTTACGAAAGAAAAAGACCAAACAAACAAAAAAAAAACACTACCATTAAGTTGTTAAAAAAAAAAAATTTTTTTTCAGGAGAATTAATGACAGTTGCCAGATGGATGAGGGAGTTCATCGCAAACCATCCAGACTACAAGCAAGACAGTGTAATAACTGACGAGATGAACTACAGCCTTCTTTTAAAGTGTAACCAAATCGCAAATGAATTATGTGAGTGCCCAGAGTTACTTGGACCAGCATTTAGGAAAGTAAAGTACAGTGGCAGTAAAACTGACTCTTCCAACTAGACGTCCTGCAGAAGGAGAAATGCTTCACCGTGTTAGTGAAGGACTGACCGCAGGATCAGCCCGTGTGCATGGTGTGAGGACCAGATAATAGCACTGCACTGTTTCTTGCGCTGCTCGGCAGAAGTGGGTTTAGGCAAATCTAGAGTTTATACAGTGTACATGTACATAGTAAAGTATTTTTATGATTAACAATGTATTTTAATAACACTGTATCTAAAGTCATTTGTGAGCTGGCTTGTACATTTTTCAGTTCTGACTCTGGAGCAACTACTGTGGAAACGGTTTTGTAAATGTAACTTACTGATAACTATATCTGCATTCCAGAGTTTAAAATGTTTACTGTAAATTTTGGGGTTTTTTTAAAAGACTTTACCTGGACCTGATTCACTGAAATCTATCACTTCACCTTGAAAACAGTTTGTCCTGCTAATTTTCTTTGAGTCCTCTCCTTTGGCATATACATGAAATCACTATTGAATCCACCAAAGTGCTTTGAGGGGAAGCTTAGATTTCCGGCACCTTATCCATGACGATTCTTTTGTAATTGGAATAGCTAACCCCTCGGTAACCCTGTCCCAAGCTTTTCCCACTAAACAGAACCCACTGAACTGACAGTACTTTCTGTCGACGTTTGCTAATTTTGGCATCAAGTTTGAAGACAACTCTGGAGAAAGACTCTGAGTTCACGTGTAGTGATTATTGGGGGTAATTTTTTTATGGAAAAAGGGGAGAATTGTTTTTCTTCTTGTACATACCAAGAGTAATGTCAAAAATGCCACCAGCTCTTCTGTTGTGGTCACCTGTTTATTCTGATTGCGGCTATCTACTTAAATTTTCAAATCAAACGCAGCTGCTGAAGTTTCTGTTTTGCTACTTTTTCTCTAGTTTCCAGTAAGCATATTACAGACATTCTTCTAAAAGCCATTCATTCTAGATTTTACCTGGGGATTATTCTACATACTACTCACCTTCTCTGTGAAACTCATAAATTAATCATGATATGCACTAAGTTTTGTGAATCAGGACCCTAAATGTTTAATTGTAAATAATTTAAGTTTCACAGAATTGTTAGAGCTTTTTGTTGAAGTTTTTTTTCCCCAATTAGTTAAAAGTCTTAAAACTGCTTCTGAAAAAACTATGTGTAGTAGATTATGCAAACTCTACAGGCATAAATGTCTAAACTGTCATGCTAATTTTAAGAAATGGCCATAAGCTTCAGCTAAACCTGTTTGTGTATAGATACTAGGGTTTGTGCTATATTTCATACATGCATTTTGGAGGATTAAAGAACACCTGGTTTTCCTTTGCAATTTGCTTGTGTAAATTCAGTTTGTAAAAAGGCAGTAAAGTGTTTGTGGTATGAGGAAATAAAAGAATGGAATTGGCATTGTGAAAACTCTTGAATGTGTGAGTTCTACAACTAAACGGATGGTGGTGAGGGTGGTTTTTTTTTAATTAGCCCAGATATGCCAGGAAATAATTTCTTCATCATGATCCTCAGCTCCTTCTAGAAAGACTCATAGTGATGAAAACAGATGCCTCACCTCCCTAGTAGCTGTCAACCCCTGTGGGGAGAGGAGAAATGACCACTGGAAGTGAATTTTTCTTCTACTCCAAACTGTCGCTGTGCCAAGTCAGTGGTCACATGGTGAGTTACAGGTAAATCGGGCTGTGTGCGCACTAGGGTGCTGTCCTGCTCAGACTGGCTCAGCAGGCCCTGCAGAGAACTGTTTCCAACCCATGTCTTTGGACTCACATCCCTCTACTACCCCCAACCCCTAGTTCATCTTGTCCACCCACTTTTCTCCGCTTCATCTGCTTGTCTACTTTTAACTGAACGATCCTAGGGCAGGGTCATTGACAAATTAATCTGCATACATGTCTCTTACTGAAGTGCACCTCTGGCTCTGTGGGCCTGACATGGGGGCCCACGTTCCTGCATTTCTAAGAGGCCCCCAGGCAATGCTGACGCTGCTGGTGTGTGGGCCACGTCAAGTAACAAGGACTTAGATCACTTCTGTACCTCAGACACAAATCAATTCTAAGTCTCAAATGACACTGGTCTTCAATTCGAATGTGTGTTTATCTGAAAACCAAATAACGGCACCCTATCTATATCCAAGACAGAAAGTACCACCTTTCATAAGCTTTCCTGCCTGAACTCAGCTGAGGGTTCAGGACTTTGGGAACAGAACGATGAACACTGAGATAAGCAAAGAGGGCCTTTTCCTTGGTGGAAATAGCTGCGGCTGAGCCCAGACCCTCACTTAGAACACAACTGGCCCTAACTTAACCCATCCAGTCTCCTGGATTAACAAGCGGTTTCCTCCTGGTCCCAGGCTGCCTCTGCCCCTGCCACCGGCTCCTCCCTGAGGCTGTTTGTGAGCCTTCTGTCCCTCAGTGGAGGGAGCTGGCCTTAGCCGCCGCCTTCTAAACCACCTACATGAAAGTTAACTAAGAGTGGAAAGTGTGGAAACCCAGGATGTGGTGAGAGGCCATGTCTCAGGAGGTTTCTTGGGGATCTTGCAGAACAAAATGTGACAGTATCCTTCAAGCAGCTGGTGGTGTCTGACGTGGGGGAAGGGACGTGCGATGTGTGCCTGGGGTGCCTGGGCATCAAGGCTTTTGGCTAGGAAGGGGCCCCTTTCAGAACTGTACATAGGCTGCGTCACTGCAAGGTTCTTGGGGCTGCTGCTAATGAATTTTCCATTTAGGTTAAGGCTCCCCCTGGCTTTCCCTGAAGATAAGCCACTGAGATCTACCAGCTGCTCTCTCCTCTCCATTATGCTTTTGTGTAAATATTTAACATTCCCTGTAAAAACTTCGGAACATACATGCCAAGTGATATTTAGGAAAGTGTAAATTGGAAGGAAACTCATGAGGTCTGGACTGGACGTGAGGAGGCCTTGGTGGGTGACCTTGGCTGGGAAAGAGACACTCCTCCGACTATTTGCATTTTCTTGGTAAGTGGTGGCTGAAATTGGCTGGGAAGTCCCTAAAGCCCCTTTCATGCTTAACATTTTATGAAATGAAACATTATAAAGTTAATTATGGAAAATGCATTAAGAGTAATGGTGCCTCCAGCTTTGATTTCAAACCATATTAAAAAGCTGTGGTAATCAAATCCGTACGGAATTTGGAAGAACAGATCAATGGAACAGAATAGAGAGCCCAGAAATAAACTCACATATACTTGGTCAATTAATTTACAACAAAAGAGCCAATATACAGTGGGGAAAGGACAGTCTCTTCAATATATGGTGTTGGGAAAACTGGACAACCACATGCAAAAGAATGAAATTAGACTACTATCAATATTCACATTGTACACAAAAATTAAAATGGGTTAAAGACTTGAATGTAAGACCTGGAACCATAGCCTCCTAGAAGACAACATAGGGTGTTAAGCTTCTTGACATAGGTCTTGATGATTTTTTGAATCTGACACCAAAAGCAACAAAAGTAAAAATAAACAAGTAGGACTACATCAAACTACAAAAATTCCTTTGCAGCCTTCAGAAAATGAAAAAGCAACCTACTGAATGGGAGGAAATATTTGCAAATCATGTATCTGATAAAGGGGTTAATATCCAAAATATATACAAAAATTCATACAACTCAATAGTAAAAAAAAAAATCCCCTTATGGGCACAGGACATTTTCCATGAGCTTCCCATTTTATTTACTCCAATGCTACCCTGAAAGATGCCCTGGGTACCCCATCCTCATCAGTACCTTCCTCCTAGAACCCAAGGCATTCGGCCTGATCATCGGCAGCCTCATTCTTTAAAAAACAGTCCCGTGATGTCATCCTCCCACCCCACCCCCACCAGCTGCCCCCTTGCTCCCGGGGTCCAGAGGAACAGGAAGCCGGGGTCACGGAGTGGCTGGTGGGCAGGCTGCATCCACCATTGGCCCCAACAAAGATCCGGGTAGGCTCCAGTGCTGGGTCAAATCAGGCCAAACAACCAACAGGGAGGGAACCCAGCCCCACCCGTCATCAGACAAGCAGATTAAAGTTTTACTGGGCTGTGCCCACCAAAGCAACATGCAGCTCTACCCACCACAAGTCCCTCCCATCAGGAAGCTTGCACAAGACTCTTAGATAGCCTCATCCACCAGAGGGCAGACAGCAGAAGCAAGAAGAACTACAATTCTGCAGCCTATGAAAGGAAAACCACATTCACAGAAATATAGACAAAATGAAAATGCAGAGGACTTTGTACCTGATAAAGGAACAAGATAAAAAAAAAACCAGAAAAACAACTAAATGAAGTGGAGATAGGCAACCTTCCAGAAAAAGAATTCAGAAAAATGATAGTGAAGATGATCCAGAACCTCAGAAAAAGAATGGAGGCAAAGATCGAGAAGATGCAAGAAATGTTTAACAAAGACATAGAAGAATTAAAGAATAAACCCCTAGAAGAATTAAAGAACAAACAAACAGAGATGAACAATACAATAACTGAAATGAAAACTACACTAGAAGGATTCGATAGCAGAATAACTGAAGCAGAAGAACGGATAAGTGACCTGGAAGGCAGAATGGTGGAATTCACTGCTGTGGAACAGAATAAAGAAAAAAGAATGAAAAGAAATGAAGACAGCCTAAGAGACCTCTGGGACAACATTAAAGGCAACAACATTTGCATTATAGGGGTCCCAGAAGGAGAAGAGAGACAGAAAGGACCTGAGAAAATAGTTGAAGACATTATAGTTGAAAACTTCCCTAACATGGGAAAGGAAATAGCCACCCAAGTCCAGGAAGCACAGAGAGTCCCAGGCAGGATAAACCCAAGGAGAAGCATGCCAAGACACATAGTAATCAGATTGGCAAAAATTAAAGACAAAGAAAAATTATTGAAAGCATCAAGGGAAAAACAACATACAAGGGAACTCCCATAAAGTTAACAGCTGATTTCCCAGCAGAAACTCTACAAGCCAGAACGGAGTGGCACAATATATTTAAGTGATGAAAGGGAAGAACCTACAACCAAGATTACTCTACCTGGCAAGGATCTCATTCAGATTTGATGGGGAAATCAAAAGCTTTACAGACAAGCAAAAGCTAAGAGAATTCAGCACCACCAAACCAGCTCTACAAAAACTGCTAAAATCACTTCTCTAAGTGGGAAACACAAGAGGAGAAAAGGACCTACAAAAACAAACCCAGAACAATTAACAAAATGGTCATAGGAACATACATATCGATAATTACCTTAAACGTGAATGGGTTAAGTGCTCCAACCAAAAGACACAGGCTGGCTGAATGGATACAAAAACAAGCCCCATATATATGCTGTCTACAAGAGACCCACTTCAGACCTAGGGACACATACAGACTGAAAGTGAGGGAATGGAAAAAGATATTCCATACAAATGGAAATCAAAAGAAAGCTGGAGTAGCAGTACTCATATCGGATAAAATAGACTTTAAAATAAAGAATGTTACAAGAGACAAGGAAGGACACTATATAATGATCAAGGGATCAATCCGAGAAGATATAACAATTATAAATATATATGCACACAACATAGGAGCACCTCAATACATAAGGCAACGGCTAACAGCTATAAAAGAGGAAATGGACAGTAACACAATAATACTGGGGGACTTACACCTCACTTACATCAATGGACAGATCATCCAGACAGAAAGTTAATAAGGAAACACAAGCTTTAAATGACACAATAGACCAAATTGATTTAATTGATATTTATAGTGCATTCCATCCAAAAACAGCAGATTATACTTTCTTCTCAAGTGCACATGGAACATTCTCCAGGATAGATCACATCTTGGGTCACAAATCAAACCTCGGTAAATTTAAGAACATTGAAATCATATCAAGCATCTTTTCCGACCACAATGCTATGAGATTAGAAATAAATTACAGGGAAAAAAAAGTTAAAAAACACAAACACATGGAGACTAAGCAATACGTTACTAAATAACCAAGAGATCACTGAAGAAATCAAAGAGGAAATCAAAAAATACCTAGAGACAAATTACAACGAAAATATGATGATCCAAACCTATGGGATGCAGCAAAAGCAGTTCTAAAAGGGAAGTTTATAACAATACAAGCCTACCTCAAGAAACAAGAAAAATCTCAAATAAACAATTTAACCTTACACCTGAAGGAACTAGAAAAAGAAGAACAAAAAAAACCCAAAGTTAGTAGAAGGAAAGAAATCAAAAAGATCAGAGCAGAAATAAATGAAATAGAAACAAAGAAAACAATAGAAATGTCAATAAAACTAAAGCTGATTGTTTGAAAAGATAAACAAAATTGATAAACCTTTAGCCAGACTCATTAAGAAAAAGGAGAGGACTCAAATCAGTAAAATTAAAATGAAAAAGGAGAAGTCAAAACGGACACTGCAGAAATACAAAGCATCATAAGACACTACTACAAGCAACTGTATGCCAATAAAATGGACAACCTGGAAGAAATGGACAAATTCTTAGAAAGGTACAATTTTCTAAGGCTGAACCAGGAAGAAATAGAAAATATAAACAGACCAATCACAAGTAATGAAATTGAAACTGTGATTAAATATCTTCCAACAGCTCTCTTGGTAGGAACCAAGATGGCGGAGTAGAAGGACGTGCTCTTACTCCCTCTTGTGAGAGCACCAGAATCACAACTAGCTGCTGGACAATCATCAACAGGAAAACACTGGAACTCACCAAAAAATATACCCCACATCCAAAGACAAAGGAGAAGCCACAGTGAGATGGTAGGAGGGCCACAATCACAGTAAAATCATATCCCATAACGGTGGGTGGGTGACTCACAGACTGGAGAACACTTATACCAAAGAAGTCCACCCACTGGAGTGAAGCTTCTGAGCCCCACATCAGGCTTCCCAACCTGGGGGTCTGGCAATGGGAGGAAGAATTCCTAGAGAATCAGATTTTGAAACCTAGTGGGATTTGATTGCAGGACTTTGACAGGACTGGGGGAAACAGAGACTCCACTCTTGGAGGGTACACACAAAGTAGTGTGCACATTGGGACCCATGGGAAGGAGCAGTGACCCCAGGAGAGACTGAACCAGACCTACCTGCTAGTGTTGGAGGGTCTCCTGCAGAGGCCAGGGGTGGCTGTGAATCACCGTGGAGACAAGGACACTGGCAGCAGAAGTTCTAGGAAGTACTCCTTGACATGAGCCCTCCCAGAATCTGTCATTAGCCCCAAAAAAGAGCCCAGGTGGGCTCCAGTGCTGGGTTGCCTCAGGCCAAACAACCAACAGGGAGGGAACCCAGCCCCACCCATCATCAGACAAGCAGATTAAAGTTTTACTGAGCTCTGCCCACCAGAGCAACACCCAGCTCTACCCACCACAAGTCCCTCCCATCAGGAAGCTTGCACAAGACTCTTAGATAGCCTCATCCACCAGAGGGCAGACAGCAGAAGCAAGAACTACAATTCTGCAGCCTGTGAAAGGAAAACCACATTCACAGAAATATAGACAAAATGAAAATGCAGAGGACTTTGTACCCAATGAAGGAACAAGATTAAAAAACCCAGAAAAACAACTACATGAAGTGGAGATAGGCAACCTTCCAGAAAAAGAATTCAGAATAATGATAGTGAAGATGATCCAGAACCTCAGAAAAAGAATGGAGGCAAAGATCGAGAAGATGCAAGAAATATTTAACAAAGACATAGAAGAATTAAAGGATAAACCCCTAGAAGAATTAAAGAACAAACAAACAGAGATGAACAATACAATAACTGAAATGAAAACTACACTAGAAGGATTCGATAGCAGAATAACTGAAGCAGAAGAACGGATAAGTGACCTGGAAGGCAGAATGGTGGAATTCACTGCTGTGGAACAGAATAAAGAAAAAAGAATGAAAAGAAATGAAGACAGCCTAAGAGACCTCTGGGACAACATTAAAGGCAACAACATTTGCATTATAGGGGTCCCAGAAGGAGAAGAGAGACAGAAAGGACCTGAGAAAATAGTTGAAGACATTATAGTTGAAAACTTCCCTAACATGGGAAAGGAAATAGCCACCCAAGTCCAGGAAGTGCAGAGAGTCCCATACAGGATAAACCCAAGGAGAAAGACGCCGAGACACATAGTAATCAAATTGGCAAAAATTAAAGACAAAGAAAAATTATTGAAAACATCAAGGGAAAAACAACAAATAATATACAAGGGACCTCCCATAATGTTAACAGCTGATTTCTCAACAGAAACTCTACAAGCCAGAAGGGAGTGGCATGATATACTTAAAGTGATGAAAGGGAAGAACCTACAATCAAGATTACTCTACCTGGCAAGGATCTTATTCAGATTCGATGGGGAAATCAAAAGCTATACAGACAAACAAAAGCTAAGAGAACTCAGCACCACCAAACCAGCTCTATAACAAATGCTAAAGGAGCTTCTCTAAGTGGGAAACACAAGAGGAGAAAAGGACCAACGAAAACAAACCCAAAACAATTAACAAAATGGTCATAGGAACATACATATCGATAATTACCTTAAATGTGAATGGATTAAATGCTCCAACCAAAAGACACAGGCTGGCTGAATGGATACAAAAACAAGCCCCATATATATGCTGTCTACAAGAGACCCACTTCAGACCTAGGGACACATACAGACTGAAAGTGAGGGAATGGAAAAAGATATTCCATGCAAATGGAAATCAAAAGAAAGCTGGAGTAGCAATACTCATATCAGATAAAATAGACTTTAAAATAAAGAATGTTACAAGAGACAAGGAAGGACACTACATAATGATCAAGGGATCAATCCAAGAAGATATAACAATTACAAATATATATGCACCCAACATAGGAGCACCTCAATACATAAGGCAACGGCTAACAGCTATAAAAGAGGAAAACGACAGTAACACAATAATGCTGGGGGGCTTACACCTCAGTTACACCAATGGACAGATCATCCAAAATGAAAATAAATAAGGAAACAGAAGCTTTAAATGACACAATAGACCAGATAGATTTAATTGATATTTATAGGACATTCCATCCAAAAACAGCAGATTACATTTTCTTCTCAAGTGCGCACGGAACATTCTCCAGGAGAGATCACATCTTGGGTCACAAATCAAGCCTCAGTTAATTTAAGAAAATTGAAATCATATCAAGCATCTTCTCCGACCACAATGCTATGAGATTAGAAATGAATCACAGGGAAAAAAAAGTAAAAAACACAAACACATGGAGGCTAAACAATACGTTGCTAAATAGCCAAGAGATCACTGAAGAAATCAAAGAGGAAATCAAAAAATGCCTAGAGACAAATGACAATGAAAACACGACGATCCAAAACCTATGGGATGCAGCTAAATCAGTTCTAAGAGGGAAGTTTATAGCTATACAAGCCTACCTCAAGAAACAAGAAAAATCTCAAATAAACAATGTAATCTTACACCTAAAGGAACTAGACAAAGAAGAACAAACAAAACCCAAAGTTGGCAGAAGGAAAGAAATCAAAAAGATCAGAGCAGAAATAAATGAAATAGAAACAAAGAAAACAATAGCAATGTCAATAAAACTAAAAGCTGATTGTTTGAGAAGATAAAATTGATAAACCATTAGCCAGACTCATGAAAAAACAGAGGGAGAGGACTCAAATCAATAAAATTAGAAATGAAAAAGGAGAAGTTACAACAGACACTGAAGAAATACAAAGCATTCTAAGAGACTACTACAAGCAACTCTATGCCAGTAAAATGGACAACCTGGAAGAAATGGACAAATTCTTAAAAAGGTATAACCTTCCAAGACTGAACCAGGAAGAAATAGAAAATATGAACAATAGGGAGGGTGGGAGGGAGGGAGACACAAGAGGGAAGAGATACGGGAACATATGTATATGTATAACTGATTCACTTTGTTATAAAGCAGAAATTAACACACCATTGTAAAGCAATTATACCCCAATAAAGATGTTTAAAAAAAAAAGAAAGAAAATATGAACAGACCAATCACAAGTAATGAAATTGAAACTGTGATTAAAAATCTTCCAACAAACAAAAGTCCAGGACCAGATGGCTGCACAGGTGAATTCTATCAGACATTTAGAGAAGAGCTAACACCCATCCTTCTAAAACTCTTCCAAAAAATTGCAGAGGAAGAAACACTCCCAAACTCATTCTATAAGGCCACCATCACCCTGATACCTAAACCAGACAAAGATACTACAAAAAAAGAAAATTACAGACCAATATCACTCATGAATATACATGCAAAAATCCTCAAGAAAATACTAGCAAACAGAATCCAACAACACATTAAAGGGATCATACACCATGATCAAGTGGGGTTTATCCAAGGGATGCAAGGATTCTTCAGTATATGCAAATCAATCAATGTGATACACCATATTAACAAATTGAAGAATAAAAACCACATGATCATCTCAATAGATGCAGAAAAAGATTTTGACAAAATTCAACATCCATTTATGATAAAAACCCTCCAGAAAGTGGGCATAGAGGGAACTTACCTCAACATAATAAAGGCCATATGTGACAAACCCACAGCCAACATCATTCTCAATGGTGAGAAACTGAATGCATTTCCTCTAAGATTAAGAACAAGACAAGGATGTCCACTCTCACCACTATTATTCAACATAATTTTGGAAGTCCTAGCCACGTCAATCAGAGAAGAGAAAGAAATAAAAGGAATACAAATTGGAAAAGAAGTGAAACTGTCACTGTTTGCAGATGACATGATACTATACATAGGGAATCCTAAAAATGCCACCAGAAAACTACTAGAGCTAATCAATGAATTTGGTAAAGTTGCAGGATACAAAATTAATGCACAGAGATCTCTTGCATTCCTATACACTAACAACGAAAGATCAGAAAGAGAAATTAAGGAAACAATCCCATTCACCACTGCAACAAAAAGAATCAAATACCTAGGAATAAACCTACCTAAAGAGGTAAAAGACCTGTACTCAGAAAACAATAAGACACTGATGAAAGAAATCAAACATGACACAAACAGATGGAGAGAGATATACCATGTTCTTGGACTGGAAGAATCAATATTGTGAAAATGACTATACTACCCAAAGCAATCTACAGATTCAATGCAATCCCTATCAAATTACCAATGGCATTTTTTACAGAACTAGAACAAAAAATCTTAAAATTTGTATGAAGAAACAAAAGACCCCGAATAGCCAAAGCAATATTGAGGGAAAAAAAACAGAGCTGGAGGAATCAGACTCCCTGACTTCAGACTATACTACAAAGCTACAGTAATCAAGACAATATGGTACTGGCACAAAACCAGAAATATAGATCACTGATACAGGATAGAAAGCCCAGAGATAAACCCATGCACCTATGGTCAACTAAGCTATGACAAAGGAGGCAAGGATATACAATGCAGAAAAGACAATCTCTTCAATAAGTGGTGTTGGGAAAACTGGACAGTTACATGTAAAAGAATGAAATCAGAACACTCCCTAACACCATACACAAAAATAAGCTCAAACTGGATTAGAGACCTAAATGTAAGACCAGACACTATAAAACTCTTAGAGGAAAACATAGGAAGAACACTCTTTGACATAAATCACAGCAAGATATTTTTTGATCCACTTCCTAGAGTAATGGAAATAAAAACAAAATAAACAAGTGAAACCTAATGAAACTTTTGCAAAGCAAAGGAAACTACAGTCAAGATGAAAAGACAACCCTTAAAATGGGAGAAAATATTTGCAAATGAATTAACGGACAAAGGATTAATCTCCAAAATATATAAACAGCTCATGCAGCTCAATATTAAGAAAACAAACAACCCAATCAAAAAATGGACAGAACACATAAATAGACATTTCTCCAAAGACATACAGATGGCCAAGAAGCACATGAAAAGCTGCTCAACATCACTAGTTATTAGAGAAATGCAAATCAAAACTACAATGAGGTATCACCTCACACCAGTTAGAATGGGCATCATCAGAAAATCTACAAACAACAAACGCTGGAGAGGGTGTGGAGAAAAGGGATCCCTCTTGCACTGTTGGTGGGAATGTAAATTGATACAGCCACTATGGAGAACAGTATGGAGATTCCTTAAAAAACTAAAAATAGAATTACCATATGACCCAGCAATTCCATTACTGGGTGTATACCCAGAGAAAACCATAATTCAAAAAGAAACATGCACCCCAATATTCGTTGCAGCACTGTTTACAAGAGCTAGGTCATGGAAGCAACCTAAATGCCCATCGACAGACAAATGGATAAAGAAGATGTGGTACATATATACAATGGAATATTACTCAGCCATAAAAAGGAACGAAATTGGGTCATTTGTAGAGACGTGGATGGATCTAGAGACTGTCACACAGAGTGAAGTAAGTCAGAAAGAGAAAAACAAATATCGTATATTAACGCATACATGTGGAACCTAGAAAAATGGTACAGATGAGCAGGTTTGCAGGGCTAAAATAGAGTCACAGATGTAGAGAACAAACATATGAACACCAAGGGGGGAAACTGATGGTGGGGGGTGGTGATGGTGGGATGAATTGGGAGATTGGGGTTGACATATATACACTAATATGTATAAAATAGATAACTAGTAAGAACCTGCTGTATAAAAAATAAATGAAATAAAATTAAAATTTTTTTAAAAGAGAAAGAAAGGGAAATATCCCCAATTAAATGAGGAAGTCAAAAAGGGAACTAGGAGGAATGGATTGATCACTTTTTCACATAAAATATTAATTATTCTAAAGCAGAGTTGCTGTGCCAAAGGCTGATTTGAGTCCTTTATCAATCTCTCAGCCCCCTGTAGAATGTGATTTAGACATTGACCCTATTACATTGTTAGTTACATGCCCTACAAAGGTACCTTCAAGAACCTCCATTCCACATGGAGGGTCTTGTAGAATGTGATTTGGACATTGACCTTATCACATTGTTATTTACATGCTCTACAAAGGTACCTTCAAGACCCCCCATTCCACAAGGATTGCCCCCGATAAGCCGCTTTCTCTATGTGTATCCTGGAGGTCCCACTAAACTCAGTGACAGTATCTGGAGACAATCCTGAAAAACTTGGGTGACCATCGCTGACCAGCACAGAGCTGGCTCACAATAGGGCCCCAGTTAAAATGTTACAAATACAACTGGATCAAACCTTTAAAGCACGAAATTAAAACAATCCTCCTAAGGAAGGAAATCTGAGTTTCAAAAGAGGAACTTCATATTGAGTATCTAACCAGCAACTGATGATGATATTCACAGATGAATCTGATTGGTTCTCCAAAACTGAGACGACCCAATCCAGGAACAAAGAAATGAGTTCCTTGGTTGGTAATGTTTGAGATGTGGGTTGGAGGAGGGTCCTAGTCCTCACTGAGATTTGTCTGCTCCCCTGCACCCTGTCTTCTTCTCTTCTTCTGCATGGTGTGCCTTTGGTTCCCCGCAGGCTCCTGGACAGTAATACTGACAGTGATACTGATGGTGCTGAGCCCGCTCCTGGCTTGGGCTGGAGAGGTAAGCGCACACATTTGATGGTGAGCTATTTTGGGGTGTGGGGGAAGGGAGGGAGTTAGCTTTGTCTGGGTCCAGGCCATGTCACTTAAAACACCGACATCTTCTTCAGTGACTACTTACCTTTATCACATGGATCCTCAATTCCTTCCACAAACAAAAGGAGCCTGGATACTTGCCCTCTTTATAAGACCAGCATAAGGTGCCTTCGTATATATACATATAGGCTATTTCTTGTCAACTCTCTTCTAATAAAACCTCTCCAGCCTTATATCCCATTCCCTCGGGGTTTTGAGAGGATTTAGAAATGCTTTCAAAAATGATCTAAAATGATTATTAATGATTTCAAAACAATTCCCATCCGTGGTTCCCTTTATTCTGTTGAGTTATGCCAGAAAATGGGAATAATCCTCTGAAAATTTTATGGGGACTCAAAAGGAATTAGAAAGATCTCTCCTAGAAGATCCTGTGTTATGTCCATGGGATCTGTGATGCGGCTACCTCTCACTAATACGTGAGGATGTATCAAGAGACCTCACCATTGTCTCCTTTTCTTTTCTTCTTTTTAAGTTGAAGTATAGTTGATTTACAATATCAAGTTAGTTTCAGGTATACAGCACAGCACTTCAGTTATATATATATATTATATATTATACATATATATATTCTTTTACAGATTTTTTTCCCTTATAGGTTATTACAAAATATTGAGTAGAGTTCCCTGTGCTGTACAGTAAGTCCTTGTTGGTTATCTATTGTCTCCTTTTCTTTCTCCCTAAACCCCACTGTTCATAAGGCCTGTATGCCTGTACTGGAGGTACTCTGACAAAAGCTGGGGTTAGTTTTCTCCCTATTTCTCCTGCATAAAGCACTCTGGACCTGAAGCAGGGATCCTTAGTACTAAGAATGACCCTGTAGTTAAGGAGCATCTAAGGGGCATTCTGTGATGCCTTAAAGAACTCATAAGAACTGAAAACCTGACACAGGTTAATTCTTATTAGTGCTTATTCTATTTTGAACCTTTCTATCCTATCAGTTTCTCCTATATCTCCTCTTTCTGTGGCCTGAACCCACAAGAAGAGATTCAACTAGTATAGAATAAATTATGAAATTATATTTTTATAAACTCCAAATAGTCAAATATCAGCAATTTCATATGGTTCAAACCATACACCCTGAGCAGGATACAGAGCATGTGAAGGCTGTTTCCATCCCATAGGGCTGAAAGCCAGTAAGGAAATCAAGGGAACTCATTGACCTCTTGGAGTCTTGGGCCCAAATTTCATAGGTTCATTCATCATGCCATCTATTTTCCATAATTAGCCGTCTTTGGTTACCTCTCCTTCCAGTTTTTCCCTATTCTTTCCCCTACTATGTCATCACTGTTACTAAAAATCCCCGGTTTGCACAAACCCTCAGCAACTATAACAGACGCATTGGATGAAATGAAACTTCATGAAATGTTCCCTATCTCTTAAAAATCACCTTTTCCTTACCTGTGAATGTTTCTTCCAAGTAGTAAGAGGAGAAAGAGGAAGTTAGTCTGAATTTCTCACAGGAAAGTAGAAGAGTCATAAGGTGTCATGATTACAAAAGTGTGTTGGAACTGGAGCCCCTTCTTGCTTTACCAGGAGCCCCACAAAGATCAATTCCCAAAACTATGGCTTTATTTAGATGACAAATACTTCTTTGAGCAACTATTATATACTGGGCTCTGTCCTAGGCACAGAGGATTCTATTTGAATAACAGAAAAAAAAGTCCCCTATGATCATGGAAGTTACCTAATGACAAGAGAGAAAGACAACAACCCAATAACCATTGAACCAAGAAGAACATTTCAAACAGCAATAAATGCTCTGAAAAAAAATATAAGGGTTAAGGGACTGAGAAAATTGTATTCACCTGACTTCAGTGCAAGTGTCTACAGGGGTCTTCCTGTGACATTCAATTGAGACATAAATGATGAGAATAAGCCAGACATGGGAAGGATCTAAGGGACAAATGCTCCAGGGAGAGGAACCAGGGGAAAGGTCAAAGTGTGGGAAGATGTTTGCTGTGTTTAAGGGATGGAAAGAAGGTTAGAGGAGCTGAAGCAGAGAAAGCAAGTTGGGGAGTGGAATAAGATGAGGTTAGAGAGAAAGTCAGGAGTCAAATCATGTTAGGCCCTGATGGCCATAGTGAGAAATTTGACTTTTATTTACAGAGCTGTGTGAAGCTACTAAGGGGTTACAAGGAGAGTCCATTTATATTTATTTTAAAAACTAATTCTAGCTACCACATGGAGATTGGATTGCAGGGGTTCCAAGTGAAGTTACAGAGACCAGTTAGGGGACAGTAGAAGGGTTCTCCAGGGAAGATGTGCCTGTGACTTCATTTAGTGTAGTAGCGATGAAGTGAACAGATTTGGGATAGACTGTTGAGTGACTTGTTAATGAATTAAATGGTGGGAGTTGGAAGATAGAAAATCAAAAGCTTATCCCTCAGGATTTTGTCTTGCATGATAACTAGGTGGATGGTGGCACTGTTTATTGAGATAGGGAGGACTATGGACCAGTACATCTCCTTAGACTGGATCCAAAAGTCACCTAATTAATATAAAAGACTCATTTATTGATTTTACCCCTTAGGAAATTTCCAGGGTTTTAGGAGACCTGTGGCAGAAACGGGGATGAAGAACAAATACATGTTTCTTATCATAAATCACAATATCACAGTGACTAATTGCCAAGGCAAAGAAATCAGTCAACTTTGGTTGGACTGAACAAATTTATTTTATTGGAAAAAACAGCTCTTCACTGGGACCGGCTTCCCAAAAAACATATTTCATGTAGGACCAAGATTTTCAACAGAAATAATATTGGCAAATTTTTCTATGTCACTCTCAGCTGCTCCATACTTGAGAGTGGTTTCTCCAGGACAGTTTTTTCATATGATTTACACCCATGGTTCTCACCCAACGACAGCTCAGCACTCTTTCTCCCCGTTCCTTCACCCGCCGCAGAACATTGGCTCCAGATAACGCCATTTTTAGTTGTCACACAGGGGGTTTCTTTTGACAACTAGTGGGTAGAGGCCAGGAAAGCTGATAGACAGGCTACTATGCACAGAACAGCTCCCTCTCCCCAGCCACAAAGAACCACCTGGTCCAAAATGTCTATAGTGCTGAGGTTGAAAACACTGCTTTATATACACTATGCTGCTTCTAGAAATTCTAGACTTACACTTTCTACACACATTCACCTTCCAGTTCAACTCTTCATGGTTTTATGTAGCTTGTTTCATTACCCCCAAAACTAGACAGTTGAACAAATTCATTACTTTCTTGTTGAATCCATTCAATCAAAGCAAGTTCAAGATCTTCATTTTTATTTTTTGCCTTACGCCATGTTTTTCAAAATGTCACGAGTTCTTGGTCATCACATCTCTATTTGATTTCAACAACTTGTCTTTTTAAGTCATAAATAGTGGTGGCTGTTACAATATTTTTCAGTAAAATGCCTCAAATTTCTGCAGCAATGCTACTTTCCACACTATTAATGATATCAGAAACTTCCATTTATTCTTCTTACCTTTAACCACAGGGTTATTCTTTAACTCTTTTTGACATTTTCACAATTCAACTAAATCTAAAGACAAAAATATTTTCATTTTTGAAAGAAACAAAAACATTCATTTGAAAACATACATGCAACCCAATATTCACTGCAGCATTATTTACAAATATCCAAGATGCAGAAGCAACCTAAGTGTCCATCAACAAATGAATGGGTAAAGATGTGGTTTGTGTATATACACACACACACACACACACACACACACACACACACACACATACACACACACACAGTGGACTATTACTCAGCCATAAAAAAGAATGAAATTCTGCCATTTGCAACAATGTGGATGGACCTACAGAGTATTATGGTTAGTGGAATAAGTCAGACAGAGAAAGTCAAATACTCTATGTTATCACTTATAAGTGGAATCTAAAAAATAAAACAAATGTATATGACAAAACAGAAACAGACTCACAAAGAGTGAACTACTGGCTACAAGTGTGGAAATGGAAGGGGAGAGGGGCAAGATAAAGGTATGGGATTAAGAGATACAAACTACTGTGAATAAAATAAATAAGCAACAAGATATACTGTACAACACAGGGAAATATAACCATTATTTTGTAGTAACTTTAAATGGAGTATAACTTTTAACAATATTGAATCATTATGTTGTACACTTGGAACTAACATAATGTTAATGATACTGTAATTTAATACCAAAAAATCAAAAATATGTGCATTCATATGATATATATGTGTATATTTATGTCTATATGTATCTTTACACACAGTGAAGCTACAGAACCATACGTAACCAATAAGAGCTCTGAGACACATTTGACCCCTTCTCTCAGCAGGTCAGATTTGCCAAACGAATTTTAGCAGCAAATTTTTAGAAAATCTGATTTTCTGAGCTATCCAGATTTGGAAATGCAGAAAAGGCATTGTGGACCTGTATTGGGGTTATGGTTTTAATCTCCTAAAACTCTTCAATAGTTCTCATTACGTTTAGCATAAAGTCAAAATCCTAATGTCACCTACAAGGAATTTAAGTGCCTGGTTCCATGTGATTTTTCCAGTCTAATCTTTTCCCCTCCTTCCTCTCACTCTCTGTGCTTCAGTGAACTTTCTAGAGGAAGTTCATCAATTCTTTCAGCTTTTCCACACAGTATTACCATTACCTAAAATGTGTCTCTCTTTTTCCCCTAAACACACACACACACACACACACACACACACACACACACTCTTCCTCTAGCTCACATCCATGTAACCTTTTATGTTACCACTTAAAGTGGTCTTCAGAGACCACTTCTCTGGCACCCTAACCTAATTTGGGTCATCCTATCATTCTCTGCTATAGAACTTTTATCCTGACTTTTCTCACTTCTGTATAAATTCTTGCGTGTTTGGCTTTTGTCCATCACTTTCACTAAATTTTAAGCTCCACAAGTAGAGGGGAGATGGCTGTGTTCCCTTCCTTGGAGTCCCAAGGGACAGCGAAATTTGGACACAAGCACAGCCCTAACCAAGTACTTACAGAATGAAGGAGGCTCCTAAGAGGAGATGGTGATGGGGCAAATCCCAGTCCAGTTCACACTTGGAGATGTCCAGGCGAGCATGGAAGCCAAGTGGAGCCCGAATGGCTCAGGAGCAGAGGGGTCTCTTCCGCCCAGCACGTCCTTCCTCCACCGCTGGCAGGTGGAAGATGAACCCGTGGGGTGCCGGTAGAGCCTCCGAGGGAGTCCTAGCGCCCCCCGCCTGCGTTCGGGCGCCTGTCATCGGTGGGCGTCACCGCCAGTCTCCTCCCATGCGCGCGGGTGACAACATCATTCCTGTCCCCACAGCACTTTTCATGGTACAGGTAAAGTCCGAGTGTCATTTCTCCAACAGCACGCGGCAGGTGCACTTCCTGGACAGGTACATCTATAACCGGCAGGAGCTGATGCGCTTCGACAGCCACGTGGGGGAGGACCCGGCGGTGAGCGAGCTGGGGCGGCCGGCCGCGGAGCTCTGGAACCGCCAGAAGGATGCCCTGCAGCGGGCGCGGGCCGCCGTGCACACCTTCTGCAGGATCAACTACAAGTTCTTGGAGAGAAGCAGCGTGCGGCGGCGAGGTCGTGGGGGGGCGGGGGGCGGTGACAGAGACAGAGAGACACAGAGACAGAGGGACTGAGTCCAGGGTGAGTGTGTAGGATTGTGGACAAGTGCAAGTTACGAGGGTACACGTGAGAGCCTTCTGTGGGAAAACTAAAGTGAGATTTTGTCGACGTGTGCTGGTGAAAGGGGAGAGAGTGTATGTATGGTGGGGGGAGTGGGCCTGGGGTCTGAGAGGACCGGGAGGGAGGGGGGTATGGGGAGAGGGATGCAGGAGCGAGGGCTCCAGGCAGCCTCAGCTGCCGCCCTGGGAGAGTCTGGGGGAGGGGAGACGAAGGAAAAGGCTGACTGGGGTGGGTGGTCAGAGATGCGGGAAGGAACCTCCAGGTGTCTGTGCTTGGGGGAGGGTAGGGGAGGAGAGGTGAGGAATGTAAGAGGTTTAGGAGAACGTGAGAGGAGCCCCAGTCTGCTCTGGTCACACACCCTCTTACTCCTGAAACCCCTGAAATAAATGTGCCGGCGTGGCGTCTGTGTGCAGACGCGTTTCTTTGAGAATGAAATTTGTGAGGGAGACTAATCTCTAGGGGTGCAACGGAGAAGAACCTTCCACTCACCTCCGACCTTTCTGAGGCTACTTTTAGGTCTAAATTTCCAACTACTCTTTTGTTTTCTTAGTGTGTATATTTTTACATATTTGAAATTATTGTGAAGCTAGCTTTTCAGATATAATTTTGTTACTTAATAATACCATACTGATGTTACTATTTTTATAATGCTAATAGTACTTAGGTAGTTGTGTTTTCCCTTTGTATGGCTGTAAGCAATTTACCTCACATTCCCCATTGTTAGATTTTATTTTCCATATTGCCACTTAGTTAGAAATTTATATCTTATTATTTTTAACTTACATTTCTTTTATTTCTAAAATTCTTCTCTCTTTTTTTCCCCCCCAATTTTAATGACTGCCCAAAGCATTATCTATTAATCTGTTGCCACTAGGGTCCTAGTGTTTTTCTCAGTAATTTTATGGGTTGTCTATGCAGTAAGATTATTAACACTTTGCTGATACTTGATTCAACGTTTTCTCCAGTTTGTGGTTTCTATTAGATTCTGTTCAATATTTTCCATGTTGAGAATTTAACGTTTTTTACTTACTGAAATAGAAACTGAAAAATTGTGACTAATGATTTACCATCGATCTTAAATCTGCTATTTTGTGGTACTGTACAAATGTGTCCCCCATTTCTCCTTTCTTTTTTTTTTAAATTAATTAATTAATTTATTTATTTATTTTATTTTGACTGTGCTGGGTCTAGTTGCCACACGACGGCTTCTCTAGTTGTGGCACGCAGGCTTAGTTGCAGTATGTGGGATCTTAGTTCCCCAACCAGGGATCAAACCGAGGCCCTGAGCATTGGGAGGGCGGAGTCTTAACCACTGGACCTCCAAGGAAGTCCCTCTCCTTTCTTTTAAAATAATTGTATTTATTGAGGGCCTGAGAGTGCTAGAGGCTGTCTCAGACGTGAAGAGTCCCAGACCCTGCCCTGATCTCAAATGTCAGTTTAGAAGGAGAGAGAATTCTAAAATGATAACAATTGAAAAACTAGATGTGGCTTTTTTGGGGGAAAAAAAAAAAGAGCAAGAGAGAGAGAGAGATCCATCAGCTGAGTATAAAACAATAAAAACTTTTTAAATGATTAACTTTCCTTGTTCCTTTTCCTCTGCAGGACTCATGCTTTCCTTGAGACACAACTCATAGAGTTAGAGAATGACCTCTGTCTATTTCTGCTTCTCAGGGGAAGAACCATTTCTGTGCTGTTCTAAGATGTGAGTCCATTGAGGCAGTGTAACCAGGATTTCACACTCTACACCTCTATCTACCCCACTACTGTTCCCTAATTTACCCTTAAGCTGTGAATCACACTTTCTTTCACAGTAAAAACATTCAATAAGTAACTGACGTATACTGAAGGCTAAGTTCTGGTCATTTCTTTTTTTTCTTTTTTGGCCCTCCCTGTGCGGCTTGTGGGACTTTACTTCCCTGACCAGGGACTGAACCTGGGCCTTCAGCAGTGAGAGCGCAGAGTCCTAACCACTGGACCGCCAGGGAATTCCCCCAACCATTTCCTTACATAGTTTAAGTCCATTAACTCTTTTTTTTTTAATATGATGATCAATATTTTTTATTGAAGTATAGTTGATTTACAATGTTGTGTTAATCTCTGCTGTACAGCAAAGTGATTCAGTTATACATATATACATCCTTTTTAAAATATTCTTTTCCATTATGGTTTATCATAGGATATTGAATATAGTTCTCTGGGCTATACAGTAGGACCTTGTTGTTTATCCATTCCATATACAGTATAATAGCTTACATCTGCTAACCCCAGCCTCCCACTCCATCCCACCCCCAGCCCCACCCTCCTTGGCAACCACAAGTCTGTTCTCTATGTTCGTGAGTCTGTTTCTCTTTCGTAGATAAGTTCATTTGTGTCATATTTTAGATTTCACATATAAGTGATATCATATGGTATTTGTCTTTCTCTTTCTGACTTACTTCACTTAGTATGATCATCTCTAGGTCCATCCATGTTGCTGCAAATGGCATTATTTTGTTCTTTTTTATGGCTGAATAGTATTCCATTGTATATATGACTCATTTAACTTGAAGAGGTAAATTCATATCATTATCCTCCTTTATAGGAGAGAAACTGAGGCACAGAGGGATTTAAAAACTCTCGCAGGATTAACCAGTTAGAAGTAAAGCCTGGATTTGAACACAGGCAGCCTAGTTACAGAAATCACCCTTTTATTGAATGCACCCTGTGTCTTGCAAAATTTGTAAACACTTCAACAATAGGTAACTGTTTCAAATTATGAAAAGAAACCCCACAATTTTGCTCAACATCTCTCAACTCTAATAGGCCCTGTTATAGGGGTTAAATTCAAGACCCATGACACTGACTTCTCCTAAGCCACATGGCAGTCTGGTCTGCCCAAGGCTACATCTGGTCAGGAGGCTTTCTGTCTCCCTCACTATTCCCTCTACATTTTCTCTCCTACTGGAGCCTACAGTGACTGTGTATCCTGCAAAGACCCAGCCCCTGTGGCACCACAGCCTCCTGGTCTGCTCTGTGAATGGTTTCTATCCAGGCCACACTGAAGTCAGGTGCTTCCAGAATGGCCAGGAAGAGGAGGCAGGGGGTGGTCTCCACAGGCCTGATCCCTAATGGAGACTGGACCTTCCAGACCATGGTGATGCTTGAAATAGTTCCTCAGGGTGGAGAGGTCTACACCTGCCACGTGGAGCACCCCAGCCAGACCAGCCCTGTCACAGTGGAATGGAGTGAGAAGCTTTCTGACCTCGAAAATTCCTTACCCATCAGGGAGGAGACTTGCTTACCCCCGAGTGTCAGGTTTCTCCTCTCCCCACAGCATATGTGCATTTTCTCCATGTTCTTCTCTCCTTCAGCTTAGATTATTGGGGCTGCCCTGTGATATCCTGTGATAGAAATCCCCTGATTGTTTACAGACATCCCGTGATGGTTTCTACAAATACCTATACTCCCTGGGAAGGCAGTTCTGCCTGACAAGCAGAATAGAGGATGTCCCTGTTTTGAGCCTCCCATGACAGCACAGGTCGTGGTCACCCCTTGGCCCTGGGCACCAGTGCCCTGCATCGGGCTGGGCTCGTGCTTCTGACACTCCTGCTCTGAGTTGTTATTGTGACTGAGAAGGGGCACATCCTCTACAGGGATGTTCCTGTCCTGAGGGGAGTTCAATCTCAACCAGTCCCAGGCTCCTCGTCCATCAGATGTTGAAGACGTGTGGCCCTATGCCAGGGCTGTGATATTTAAGCGATTCACTGCCTGAACCTTGTAGCCATTCCTTTTCTAGGAATGGCCAATTATTCTAGTTCTTTCATATCAGGCTTCTCCCCCCAGTCAAAGCTCTCAGAGTCTCAGAGAAGTTGGATTCAGGGTAAAAATCACCCAAACTAGCTTCTTTTCTCAGGGACACGGTATGAACCTTCACGAGGCAAGATGCTGAGTAGAATCCGGGCCTGTGTTATGGGTCTGCTCCTCCTTGGGGTGGGGCTGCTCTTAATCAGGAATTAAAATGGTAAGGAAGCTGTTAGCAGCTGAGATGCCCCGCAGGTTTCTTGGAGGAAGAAATATGGCTTTGCTCAGTGAGTTCTCTGAATATCAATGACCCTATCCTACAGGGTCATCGTACAGGGTCATCGATATTCAGAGAACACATCGAGCAACACTTACCTAGTCAATCTCAAATTTCCTGGAAATCCAGAAATCAACAGTCCGCGGTTATTTATGAGTGAAATATAAGAGGTGATGGCCTGTACAGATAAGAGAAGGGTTATCATGCATGGAGATCTCAGATGGAGATCCTGGGGCAAATGCAGGAAGAGACGCTAAGCCTGATGAAATGATGCTGGATTTGCGTGACGGAAGCTTCCTAGGTCACGTGCTCTCAGGGTCTGCTCTCCTCTCCACCCTGGCATCAGGTGATATGGATGGTGATGTAGAGAAATCTCAGGTGAGAGGAGGGAGTCAGGGGCTGGGGACATTGTATCCGGGAACAGACTTGCCTCCGTATCTTTTAAGTATACATCCTCCCTTCCCTTTCCTAGGTTACTCTGGACTTCAGCCAACAGGTAATGCCCCTTCAGCCTCTTTTAGAGATGGATTTGGTCTCCTAGAAATGGTGGTGGAGATGACAAGACAGGAGACAGACAAAATGAGAAAGACTTTGAATTCTGATTAGGTGGTTTGCAATAAAGCTTTGCACCAGCTAGTAAGAGAACAGACTTGTGTTTGCCAAGGGGGAGGGGGTGGGGGAGGGATGGATTGGGAGTTTGGGGTTAGCAGATGCAAACTATTACATACAGGATGGATAAACAACAAGGTCCTAATATAGTGCAGGGAACTATATCTAATCTCCTGTGATGAACCATAATGGAAAAGAATATAGAAAAGAATGTCTATATGTGTATAACTGAGTCCCTTTGCTGTACAGCAAAGATTGGCACAGCACTGTAAATCAACTCTACTTCAATAAAAAAAAATTTTAAAAACAAAGAAGAACCTTCTGTCCCAGCTTCTTCACAGCACGAAAAGTTTTCCTGCTTAGCACTCATTCTTCACAACAAGAGTACTTTCTCAGGATCTGGTTTGCTCAGGATCTGGTTGAATGACCCTGCAGGAAATGTCCTGGATGGCTTCCTCAGCCCCTAACCTGGACCTGGAAGTTCCCAGTGTTGATTCCAGTACCTTATTTCATTCTTTCCTGATCCTCTTTGCTTTCTACCCTTGCTGCCTCCTTTGGCCCTCATTTCCTTATATTTATTTTCTGAAATACACAGGGAGTGAATCTTCTGCTTCATACAGCATCAAGGACAAGAAATAGAAGGAAAAGAGAAAGGGAGAGTTGCATCACAAAACAAAGATCGTTTTCATTTACATTCCGGAATTTTGGACACATGTGATCTGGAAGGTTTCCTTGCTTCCTTCCCCGTTTTATCTCGGGGGTTTTCTGCATTCTGTATTTAGGCGTGTTGCCCTGAGCTAGGAGAAAGCCCTTACTGAACCCACTTCCTGGTCTCCTACATCTTTGCATTCTCAAAGACAAACACACAAGTCCCTTCACACCATGGGATACAGAAAGGGGACAACAAATACAAGACATGCAGGTAACTTGTAAGTATATGATGCCTTCAATCACATTCTTTTGTCTCTTTTCCCTGATTTTTTAAAAAGAAAATATCTAAACCTGGGTACTTCTAGAACTTTCCTTTTATTATTAAGGGTAGACTTCAACACCTCAATTTTTTTTTCTATCTCTTGAATAAAAATCAGTGGCATGCTGACTCTGACTTGGGATGTGCTCTTTTCAGAAAGCTATCAGGACAAAGCCACTGTAGTGGAAAAGATGTATTTCTGAGGCCCCCCACCAGATAGTGTGACAAACTGTCTGTCATGAGAGAATCTTGTGTGGACCTTACCTTAGCAGAAAACAGAAAATGCTGGGAAACAAAAGGGAACGCATGAATACACTGATATAAACGATGAAGTACCCTGCAGCTAGAAAAAAATGAGAAGCTCTCTGTACCCTGCTATGGAATAATCTCCAAAATATATTTGGAGCAAGGTACAGGAGAGTATGTGTAGTATACAACATTTTGCTTAATAAATTAGAGGAGGAGAATAAGACTATCTAGCTATACCCATTCTATTCCATTATATTCTACTCACATGTGTATATAGAAACAATGGAAGGTTTGTAAAAGTGGTTGCCTAAATGACAATGAGAAAATATGTTGTAATGGACAGATTTGAAAGCTTGACTTGTCTGAATATCTTATTTAATCATTTTAAATTGAAGAACATTCAAATATTTTATGTAATCAAAATTTTATTTTTTTATATCACTAAACACTAAATATAGTGTGCACCAGTAAATTAATTAATTGATTAATTTATTCGGCAAACACATATTAAAAACCCCTTTTATATTAGGTACAACTTTATTTTTTTTTCTTATTAGTCATCCATTTTATACACATCAGTGTATACATGTCAATCCCAATTGCCCAATTCATCACACCCCCACCCCCACCCCCCACCGCTTTCCCCCCTTGGTGTCCATATGTCTTTTCTCTACATCTGTGTCTCAATTTCTGCTCTGCAAACCAGTTCATCTGTACCATTTTCTAGGTTCCATATATATGCATTAATATACGATATTTGTTTTTCTCTTTCTGACTTACTTCATTCTGTATGATAGTCTCTAGATCCATCCATGTCTCTACAAATGACCCAATTTCATTCCTTTTCATGGCTGACTAATATTCCATTGTATATATGTACCACATCTTCTTTATCCATTCATTTGTTGATGGGCGTTTAGGTTGCTCCCATGACCTGGCTATTGTAAATAGTACTGCAATGAACATTGGGGTGCATGTTTCTTTTTGAATTATGGTTTCCTCTGGGTATATGCCCAGTAGTGGGATTGCTGGGTCATATGGTAATTCTATTTTTAGTTCTTTAAGGAACCTCCATACTGTTCTTCATAGTGGCTGTATCAATTTACATTCCCACCAACAGTGCAAGAGGGATCCCTTTTCTCCACACCCTCTCCAGCGTTTGTTGTTTGTAGATTTTCTGATGATGCCCATTCTAACTGGTGTGGGGTGATACCACATTGTAGTTTTGATTTGCATTTCTCTAATAATTAGTGATGTTGAGCAGCTTTTCATGTGCTTCTTGGCCATCTGTATGTCTTCTTTGGAGAAATGTCTATTTAGGTCTTCTGCCCATTTTTGGATTGGCTTGTTTTTTTTTTTTTTAATATTGAACTGCATGATCTGTTTATATATTTTGGAGATTAATCCTTTGTCCAATGATTCATTTACAAATATTTTCTCCCATTCTGAGGGTTGTCTTTTCATCTTGTTTATGGTTTCCTTTGCTGTGCAAAAGCTTTCAAGTTTCATTAGGTCCACTTGTTTATTTTTGTTTTTATTTCCATTACTCTAAGAAGTGGATCAAAAAATATGTTGCTGTGATTTATGTCAAAGAGTATTCTTCCTATGTTTTCCTCTAAGAGTTTTATAGTGCCTGGTCTTACATTTAGGTCTTTAATCCATTTTGAGTTTATTTTTGTGTATGGTGTTAGGGAGTGTTCTAATTTCATTCTTTTACATGTAGCAGTCCAGTTTTCCCAGCACCACTTATTGAAGAGGCTGTCTTTTCTCCATTGTATATCCTTGCCTCCTTTGTCATAGATTAGTTGACCATAGGTGCATGGGTTTACCTCTGGGTTTTCTATCTTGTTCCATTGATCTTTGTTTCTGTTTTTGTGCCAGTACCATATTGTCTTGATTACTGTAGCTTTGTAGTATAGTCTGAACTCAGGGAGTCTGAGTCCTCCAGCTCCGTTTTTTTCCCTCAAGACTGCTTTGGCTCTTTGGGGTCTTTTGTGTCTTCATACAAATTTTAAGATTTTTTGTTCTAGTTCTGTAAAAAATGCCTTTGGTAATTTGATAGGGATTGCATTGAATCTGTAGATTGCTTTGGGTAGTATAGCCATTTTCACAATATTGATTCTTCCAATCCAAGAACATGGTATATCTCTCCATCTGTTGGCATCATCTTTAATTTCTTTCATCAGTGTCTTATAATTTTCTGCATGCAGGTCTTTTGTCTCCCTATGTAGGTTTATTCCTAGGTATTTTATTCTTTTTGTTGCAATGGTCAATGGGATTGGTAAATGGTAAATTTAATCCAAAAGATTAAAAAGGAGTTACATAAACTGAAAACAGACGATAAGAATGGAAACAAACTTGACAAAAAGTATGTGATTAGAAACAAGCTAGAAAAGTAAATCAAAGAAATATTCTACCCTTGTATAAAACATTGTGCAACTATTAAATCATTATATAATTCTAAATTCCATAGACTTTGGGAATATAAGTAAATTATTATACTAGAAGTAATTATAAGTAATATAGATTATATAAAGTTGTTGGACAAGTCTCAGAGAAAGAAATTGGTTGAGAAAATAGAGGATTCTGCTATTTTGTTCCATTTGAAGAGTCAGCGTCAAATAGAAAGAAATCCTAAATGTAAGTGATTGATTTAGAAGTTTATTTCAAAGTAATAATCATTTGAGCACAATTCCTCCAGTGTCAGAGACTATTATTCTATTTTTAAGCAAATTCAGTCTATTTTTTGAACATCTTAGTTGCATTGTATATTATTTACACTAAATAAGTCCTCATGCTATAGGAATTTAATAAGGAGATAGTCATGTCTGCAATAGACATACAGTTGAGATAAGTTTTATTTGATCCCAAAGTTGCAGCTTTACTCTTGCTTTGTTATCTGAGATGAAGAAATGATTCCTCTTATTTTATTTGAAACCTGGTGTGAAATTATAAGGTTGAATTAAAATGTATGGCATGACTATTTCAATGAAGACACTTTCTGCTGCTAGTAGTAGAGAAAACCCAATCAATTTGGCTTTGATTTGTTTTTTACTTATTTTACATAGCAGATGGGCCCCAGGTAGGGCACCTCCAGAGCTGATCAATGTAGCTGTCCAATAGCTAAATATATCCATCACCTCCAAAAATTTCCCTGTGTTCCCCACCTTTATTGTCATAAGAATCCTTTCCATGAGACTTATCATCTTAACAAATTTTTAATTACACAAGAGGCAACTTAATTTTTCCCAGAGTGTGATATTAGGTTTCATAAAATGAAATCTATATTTGGTCTTTTTCCCCATTCCTGGCACAGTTCTCCTAAAACGCTTGGAATTTCCAAAGTGATGAGAGCCACAAAGGTGTCTCGTTATATTAATGAGGTGACAGTTGGACCCCACTTAGGGGTGGGGGCTGGTTGTGGGGAGAACCAACCCTGTGATCAGACCCACTCCCTGACCTCTGGGAAAGAGAAAGTACTTGGAGGTTGAAACAACAGCCAATGGCAACTCAGGGGACCCCAGACACAGCAGAAGAGCCCCCATCTCAGAGCCTCAGGTGGCAACACCAGCAACACGGGCAGCAGCAAAGCACCAATGACTCCAGAGGCACAAGAAGTGACAGTGAGAGCACCTTGCAACACCTCTGACAGAAGAACTCAAATATAACCAGAGGCAGCTCAGGGAAGAGAAACCAAAACCGTGTGCTCTAGTGCCACCTACTGGAAAACAAAAGAAAAGCCTCTAACTTCTAAACCCACGATTCATCAGAATAGAAGTGTGCTCGCTACTTCAAATGTGCTGGCAGAGGACAACTCATCAAGCACCATGAAGAACCACAGCAATAGTGTACCACAAAAGTAAATAATTCTCCAGAAAACAATCATAAGGTCATGAGGTATGGTGCTCTAACTGACAGAGAATTCAAAACAACTGTCAGGAAGAAACTCAACGAGCAACGAAACTCACAAAGGCAGAACAGAACGAATAATTTCCCAAAGAGATTGAAACCCTAAAAAAAAAAAAAAAAAAAAAAAAAAAAAAAAAAAGAACCAAATAGAAATTCTGGAGCTAAAGAACTAATAAACGAGATGAAGACTTCTTGAGAAAGCACTGGAAATAGAGCAGACCGTATGGAAGAGAGAATTTGTGAGCTCAAAGATAGAAATGTAGAAATGATACTAGTAGAAGAGAAAGATCTTTTTATTTATTTTTTTAACATCTTGATTGGAGTATAATTCCTTTACAATGGTGTGTTAGTTTCTGCTTTATAACAAAGTGAATCAGCTATACATATACATACATCCCCATATCTCCTCCCTCTTGCGTCTCCCTCCCACCCTCCCTATTCCACCCCTCTAGGTGGTCACAAAGCATCAAGCTGATCTCCCTGTTGCTATGTGGCTGCTTCCCACTAGCTATCTATAAAAATATGGAATGCTTCACGAATTTGCGTGTCATCCTTGCGCAGGGGCCATGCTAATCTCTCTCTTTATGGTTCCAATTTTAGTATATGTACTGGCAAAGCAAGCACTGAAATCTTTTTAGAATGCGGAAATTCTGTGAGAGCCATTTGACTCTTTCAGGAAGGGCAACATTAGGGTGATGGGTATCTCAGAAGAAGAGAGCGAGAAGGGATGAGAGAAGTTTATTTAAAGAAATAATGGCTGCGGGGCTTCCCTGGTGGCGCAGTGGTTAAGAATCCACCTGCCAATGCAGGGGACACAGGTTCGAGCCCTGGTCCGGGAAGATCCCACATGCCGCGGAGTAACTAAGCCCGTGAGCCACAACTACTGAGCCTGCGCTCTAGAGCCCACGAGTTACTACTGAAGCCCCTGTGCCTACAGCCCATGCTCCACAACAGGAGAAGCCACCGCAATAAGAAGCCCACTCACCACAAGGAAGAGTAGCCCCCACTCGCCTCAACTAGAGAAAGCCCGCACGCAGCAACGAAGACCCAACGCAGCCAAAAAAAAAGAATAAATAAAATAAATAATTTCTTTTAAAATATAATAAAAAAGAAAGAATGGCTGAGAACTTACCAACCAGGGGAAGGAACTGAATCTACAAGTCAATGAAGCAAATAGAGCCCCTCATTAACTCAATGCAAAAAGACCATCTCCAAGACACATTATATTAAAATTGTCAAAAGTCAATGACAGGGACTTCCCTGGTGGTCCAGTGGTTAGGACTTCGTGCTTCCACTGCAGGGGGCTCGGGTTCAATCCCTGGTCAGGGAACTAAGATTCCACATGTTGCACAGCACAGCCAAAAAAAGAAAAAAAAAAAAAAAGTCAATGACAGAGAATTTTTTAAAGGCATCCAGGGAAAAAAGGATAGTAACCTGCAAAGGAACCCCCATTAGTTTATCAGCAGAGTTCTTAGCAGAAATTCTACAGGTCAAGAGGGAGTGGAATGACATTCTCAAAATACTGAAAGATAACTGTTAGCCAAGAATACTCTATCCAACAAGGTTGTCATTCAGAGATGAAGGAGAAATAAAGACTTTCTCAGACAAACGAAAGCTGAGAGAGCTCATCAACATATACCTTCCTTACAAAAGATGTAAGAAGGAGCTCTTCTACCAGAAATAAAAATGTAACTGAACCCAGGTTCAGTTGCTCGCCATTCTTAAGCCAATAATTTGAGAGGCAAGTGTCAGTAGGAAGGAAACGTGCTTTAATCAGAAAAGCCAGAAATCTGGGGAGAAGGTGGACTTGTTTCCCAAACCAACTCCAAAGATTCTGCTCAGCCATGACAGTTTTTAAAGGGAAAAATGGAAGGAAAGAATCTCAGTGAAACACCAAGGCAGGAGGCTGGGTTCTGCATCATTCTCCATTGAGTGCAGACTGGCTGACTCTCTCTTCAGATGTTATCTTGCCTGCGTGATCTACTGCAGGATTGCTTGGGGCGGGGGGGGGGGGGGGGGGGGGGGGGGTGTTGAGCTGCTGGGGGTAGAGAGCTAGTCATTTTTTAACTGCTTTTTATCTAGGAAAAGAATCAACAGGTTAGACAAGGCATGGTGTGCATTCAGGAGAGCATAAGTCGGGAGTTAGTTTCAATTGCCTAGTGATCTCATTCCTATAATTAGATTCTTTTAAGGTTAGAGAGGAACAGAAATGGGCAAATAGGAAAGGGGCAAAAGAGCTGCTTTCAAAAAGGTAAAAAGTACACACAACTTTGAGTAAGGTGATACACAGACAGAATCAGAAAATTGCAGCTCTGTATCAGAATAGGTTTTCAAACATTTATTGTAGCATAAAGGTAAAAGGGGGGCGAGGCATAAAAATAACTATAGCTACTTCAATTTGAGAACAAACACAACATAAGGGATAATTTGAGACAACAAAAACATAAAAAGGGAAGAGGAAAAATACAGAAGTCATATAGGTAAATGAAAATAAGATGCTATCAGCAGAATAAAAGACTATTTTATATATGAGATGTTTTATACAAATCTCATGGTAACAACAAAACATAAACCTAGAGCAGAGACATGAAACATTAAAAAAGAGGAAACTGAGAAAAACGTCCTTTAACACCACCAAACTAAAATGGCAGACAGAAACACAAGGAAAAAAGAAGCAATAGAGACATAAAACAACCAGAAAACAAAAGATAGAACGGCAGTACCATGTCCTCATCTATCAATATTCGCCCTAAATGTAAATAGATTGAATTAACGAATCAAAAGACACCACTGTAACCACTACTCTGTTCTCTGTATCTAAGCATTTATTTTTGTTTGATATGTCTTGTTTATTTTGTTTTTATTTACTTGTTTTTGCAGTCCACGTATCAGTAAAATCATACAGATTTCTCTATCTGATTTATTTTACTTAGGGTCATACACTCAAGGTCCATCCATGTGGTTGCGAATGGCAAGACTTCATCTTTTTTTATGGCTGATAGTATTCCATTGTATGTGTGTGCGTGTGTGTATACATATATATATATGTATGTATATATATATACCACATCTTTTTTTTTATCCGTTCATCTGTTGGTGGGCACTTAGGTTGTTTCCATATCTTGGCTATTGCAAATAATGCTGTGATAAACATGGGGACGCATATATCTTTTCGAGTTAGAGTTTTCATAGTCTTTGGATAAATACCCAGAAGTGGGAGGAGGGTGAAATTGGTAAAGGGGATAAACTCTATGAAGATGAATGGAAACTAAATCTGGCAGTGAGCATGCTCTAGTGTGTACAAAAATAGAAATATAAGGTTGTAACATAAAACTTATATAGTGTTATAAACCAATGTTACCTCAATAAAAAAATAAAAGAAAAAAACTATAATTCACTGAAAGCATTAAATTTTACATGTACAAAGAGTGAATTTGTGGTAAGTAAATTATACCTCAAGAAGCCTGTTAAAATAATCTTTCTTAAAAGAAAGAGTCTTCCTAAGCAAGATAGAAAGTGTAGAAGACATAAAGAAAAATATGTATTTGAATAAAAATTTTAAATTTATTTGCATGGATTAAATAAATTTTAAAGAAATATATAAAGCTCAGAAAACTTTGCAACACACAAGGCTGACAATGGGCTAACTTTCTTATCATGTAAAATTGCCAACAAATCAACAAATAAATGAACAAAAATAAACAACAGAAAAGTGGGCAAAGATACAGACTATTTACAGAATCAAATACACCAAAAGCCAATAAACATAAAATATTTACTCAAACACACCAATAATCAGAAACAAATTCAAATAGCAATGTGATGAAATATTTCTCCCCCAAATTGGCAAATATAATAGTCTGGGTTTTTTAAATAAAGGATTTACAAGAGTCTGTGGGAGTAGATTCTCTCGTATATTATTAGTAGCATCATGAATGAGTGGGAGCTTGGTGGTATCTATTAAAATATTAAAGTGCAAATGTTACATGATTGACACAACAATAAAATCCACATCCATATATCTGCAATGTTCTGTGCCTCTACAAAATGTATCTGCTGAAACCTAGTCCCTAATGTGATGGTATTAAGACGTAGAGCTTTGGGGGGTGATTAAGTCCTGAAGGTGGATCCCTTATGAATGGGATTAGTGCCCTTATAAAGGGCCAAAAAGACCAGGGTCTTCCCTTCCACCATGTGAGGCCACAGTGAGATATTGACAGTCTGCAAACCTAGAAGAGGGTTTTCACCAGAACTCGACCTTGCTGGTATCCTGATCTCAGACTTCCCACCTCCAGAACTGTGAAATATAAATTTCTGCTGTTTATAAGCTACTCAGTTTATGGTATTTGGTTGTAGTATCCTGAATGGACTAAGACAATATCTATCTAAAAGAAACAATCCTACATGAGCTTAAAGAGACTTGTAATTGAATGTTTGTTGCACCAGGTTAGGAATAACAAAATTATTTCCAAATTCAAAAAGAAAAACTGACAACTTTGTCTTGATTATGAAAATTCTGTACATCAAAAAATTATAAAATATGTTAAATATTGGTGTATATCCCTTTGGGTAGTTGGATAATCCCAGACTTCCATCCTAGATAAAAACATTTTAAATAAATTCTCATACATGTGCCAAGATGACATATAAAAAAAGTAACTGAAGAGAAAAGAAACAGTCTTAATTTTAAGAGAGAGAATGGATGAATTGTGGTATAGCCGTGCAAAGGACTAATATACCAAGTTTTAAGTGAATGATGTAGGACTAGCAACCTGTCTAGCAAAAAAATCACAAACTACAAAAGACCCAGAATACCCAAAGCAACCCTGAGAAGGAAGAACAAAGCCAGAGGTATCGTACTTCCTGGTTTTAAACTATAGTAATAAAAACAGTATAGTACTGACATTAAAATGGACACATAGACCAGTGGAACAGAAAAGAGAGCCCAGAATTAAACCCTTCCATATATATTCAACTAATATTTGACAAGGGAGCCAAGAATATCCAATGGGGAAAGGATAGGGTCTTCAACAAATGGTGCTGTGTAAACTGGAGAAACACATGCCAAAAAAAAGTAGAAGAAAGGAAATAACGAAGATAAGAGAGGAAATAGAATGGACAATAGATGTATAATAAAGAAAATCACAAAGCTAGAGTTTTCTTTTTTTCTTCTTTTTTTTTTTTTTTGATAAACCACCTGCAAGACTGATAAGGAAGAAAAATCCAAATTACAAATTATTAACGTCTGTAACAAAAAGATGCAATTGCTACAGATTCTACAAACATTAAAAGATACTAACAGGATATAAAGAATTTTGTGCCGGTAGATTTGTCGTTTTGATAAAATTCTTTGAAAAACAATATTTCATGATCTATTTCTGTATAACAAATTACACCCAAACTTAGTGGCTTAAAACTACAGCCATTTAATGATTTTTCACAGTTCTGGGAGTTGACTGAGCTTAGAAGGTGGTATTCACAGAGGGTCTCTCATATGGTTGCAGGCAGATGGTAGCTGGGGCTGGGGTCCTCTGGAGGCTCAACTGGGACACAGAGATACTCTCTCCCTCAGCAATTCCAGGGCCTCTAACGTGGCCTATGTGGTCCCATCAGCAATGAAGGCAAACTTCTTTCCTGATGGCTCAGGACTTCCAATAGGAAAGTAAAAGCTGTAAGCCTTCTTTAGACGTACTCTCAGAATGGTCTAAGTCCAGGGCCAGCTACATCTCCATGAGATGAATGACAAATACTTTGTACCCTAATCAATCTACCCCACAAAATTTACCAAAGCTGACCCCGAAACTAGACAATCTGTATAGTCCTACAGATGATTTTTTAAAAATTGTTAAGTGTAATAAAATCATCCCTCAAAGGAAATTCAAGGCCCAAATAGTTTGCAAGGATATGACTACTTTTGAGAGGAGGGAGTGGGCTTTGATTGGCCTGCAGCAGGGAGACTTATGCAGCAGCAGGAAAAGTTCTATTTCTTGAACTGAGCATTGATTACAGGGGTTTTGCCTTAAGTCATGTATTGAATTATACATTTTATGTGGTAATCTCTATCACAGTTTTATTTTAAAGGAAAAAGTCTTTTAAAAAACAATGAAAAGGGAGCAGTGACTATCTGAACGTTTGTCTTCTGAAGATTGTGGGGCTGCCTTTGGAAGAGAGAAAGATGGAGATCACGACTTAGAGGGTTAGGGCTGGACCACAGAAAAGTAAAAAGTTTGGGATTGGAAGGAGCTAGGTCTTAGGGGAATTTCTGGTCCTTGGAAATGGGGACTATTATAGACAAGGAGGAGGAAGAAGGGCACAAAGATGAGAGATGCGTGATCTCAGAACACAAGACTCTAGAATCAGTTCAGGACTCCGCCAAGCTCTCATGGAAACGAGTCATCCAGAACATTGACCTCATGAATGTCCTTCACTTAATCCAGGGCCACTCAATCCCTCTTCAGGCTCCAGGGGGAGAAGCTTCTATTAGGACCTTAATGTGGCTGTGGACGAAGAACTTCTCTTGGGACCTGCAGGGACAGTGATAAAGTCCCGTGAGTCCCCCACCCTCCAGCACAGGGACTCAGCAGACAGCGCACCCAGCCAGAGTCACTTACATCTTATCCCAGTGATCCCTGAGAGGTATGATCAGCCCTCCCTGCCTTGCATCTTAGACGTTAGGAAAAGTGGGAAGCGGGGAAAGCCAGGGGGCAGGTGGCAGGGGTACTCCTCAGAGCTCATTACCTTTCCGAGCCCTGGTGTGGATGACGATCCCCACCAGAAGGAAGACTAGCCCAACCAGGAAGGCTGCAATTCCACTCAGCATCTTTCTCCAAGGATATTCAGACTGAGCTCCTATGGAAAACATGTATTAAAGTGAGCCAAAAGCTCCCAGTATTTGGTGTACCTTCCTGAAATCCCAGAACCTGTGCTGGACACCAATCCAATGCTATCTAGGGAAGGACTACATCTTGGAAGCCAAGGTTTGTACTCATGGAGTTTCTGTTAATGATTCTTATAATGCCCCCCTAAATGCCAAGACCAAAGCATTAGAGGACAGTAGTTCCCAAAGTTGGAAGTAAGTGACAAGGTGATTACACCTCCATATTTCTTGGAAGATCCAAGGATAGCCATGTTTTTTCCCACCCCAACCCAAAGACCCCAATTTCTATGACTCCCTCAGATCAGAGGGAAGAAGAACTAGTGTTGAAGCCAAGATGAACACAGAGGTAACACAGGTCTTGAGTCAGATTGAGCCGAGTTTTGTCCAGAAAGTATAAGCTGATTCTCACTCCACTCCACAGAAACAGGGCTCAGCAGGCTGGGATGATCAACAAGGCAGGTGTAGACCTCTCCAAGTTCAGGAGTCATTGCCAGCATCACCATTGTCTGAAAGGTCCAGTCTCCATTCCTAATGAGGCCAGTGGACATGACCCCCTCTCTCTGTTCCTGCCCATTCCGGAACCACGTGATCTTGATGTCCCCTGGATAGAAACCTGTCACAGAGCAAAGCAGCAGATTGTGGTGCTGCAAGGCTGGGATCCTCTCTGGATACACTGTCACCTCTGGTTGCACTAGCGGGGGAGAGAAGACATGAGACATGGTGAAGGAAATCCACAAAGCCAACACAGGAGTTTCATTAAAGGTTATCTCAGCCCCATATTTCTTTCCCAAATCACCCAAGTAGAAACTGGAAATGTGGGAAAATCTCACCCCCAAAGACTCAAACACTGGATATGTTAGTGTTGCAAGGAGGATTTAGGCTTTATCACATGCCCACAATTGCCCCTTGTATTTGGGAAGACACTAGCCCTTAAAGTCCCTGAGAACTGGGGGTCTGGGACCCAAGACCACCATGAACTGACCCCTGAGGATAGTGAGTGAGTCACAATTGAGGATAGAATGTATACAGACTCCCCTGCTCCTGACCCATCTATCCTGAAGCAGGAAACTGCCCAGTACAAGGAAGAAGAGCCACAGCCAGGCTCACACGGGGGAGATTCCTGAATCCCTGCAGTCCCCACCTTACACCTCACCTTTTCTCCCCACAGTGAAGGGTGCACCCAGCTTGTAGTTGTGTCTGCAGAGCGCATCCACAGAGGCTCTACTCCTTGCCAGTATATCGGGCCGATTGTTCCACAGCTCAGCGTCAGGCTGGCCCAGCTCCGTCAAGGCCACAAACATCCCCAAGTTGCTGTCAAAACGTGCATACTCCTCCAGGTTAAAGATGAATCTGACCACAAACTGCACATTTTCTGTCCCATTGGTGAAGTAACAGTCAGCCTTTGCCTGAATCACAAAATCTTCTAGAAAACCAAAAAAAAGACTATGAACCAGCCCCAATTAGGAAACCCATACCTGGTTTATTATGCCAGACCACATTGATTGGAGAAGAGGCCTTTGACCTCAGTAAATCGGCCAAAGTAGCCTCTGCTCCCCTGGGCCCCACCCTGGTTCCTCTTAGCAAAGAGACATCCATTCTTCTTTGAAAGAAGCCTGAGGTCCAGCCTACCAGGCCAGCCAAACAGGAGACCTGTAACCCAAAGAAGCAAGTCAGAATGTGTCCAGAGACATAAACTTTCATTCAACAAATATTCATTCCTTTGACCAATATTTATAGACTGTTTGCATTTTGCCAGACACTGTGCTAAGTTTCTCCAAGCCAAGCTTTCAGAAGCCCAAGAATTCCCAGCCCTGTATGGAATAGTTCAATAGTATTCTTGCCGTTAGTAGGTTAATTCTACATATTCCTTCTGGAGTAAAGTGAAAGGAGGATGGAGGTGGGGTAAAGAAATGCAGAGTAGGTTCATAGTAGGTGTGAAATAAACTACCCTTCTGCTTTCCACTCACTATGGGTTTTCTCAAGAATTTTCTTCTGTGGACTTCCCTGGTGGTCCAGTGGTTAAGACTCTGTGCTTCCACTGCAGGAGGCACAGGTTCAATCCCTGATTGGGGAACTAAGATTCCAGGTGGCACAGCCAAAAAAAAATTTTTTTTTAATGAATTTTCTTCTGGACATTTTCCTTTGCACGATTACTCAGAGACCTCATCCCCTCTGTTGGCTCTAGTAAGGTAATGACCTCATTACCTCTATCTATGTTGGGTAAAATAGTATTAACTCATGACTTGAAGATGCCTTTTATCATCATCATCATCATCATTGGCCTTGTATGCACAGTTCTAGTGGTTGTAATAATATGGTGAATATAGGGTTAACTTAAACCTTTTCTGGAAACTTTTATATTAAACACTTCCACTGAAGAATGAATTAAAAAATCCAAATCCTTCAATATCCTGTGATAAACCATAATGGAAAAGAATATGAAAAAGGATGTATAACTGAGTCACTTTGCTGTACAGCAGTAATGAACACAACATTGTGATTCAACCATACTTCAATACAAAATAAATTTTAGGGACTTCCCTGGTGACATAGTGGTTAAGAATCTCTCTGCCAATGCAGGGGACATGGGTTTGAGCCCTGTTCCAGGAAGATCCCACATGCCACGGAGCAACTAAGCCTGTGCGCCACAACTACTGAGCCTGCACTCTAGATCCCAAGAGCCATAACTACTGAGCCCGTGTGCTACAACTACTGAAGCCCGCACGCCTAGAGCCTGTGCTCCGCAGCAGGAGAAGCCACCACAATGAGAAGTCCGCGCGCTGCAACTAGAAAAATCCCGTGTGCAGCAACAAAGACCCAACACAGACCAAAATAAATAAATATTTTTAAAAATAAATTTTAAATAAATAAGTAAAAATGCAAATCCATTCTCCATTATGATTTTCCACTTTCAAAGTACCTTATTAGTATTGATAGTGATTAGTTTGAAATCTATACTGACTTTCATACAATGTAACTCTTTTCTAATTGGCATGTTCTCCAAAACAATTTAATTTCCCAAAGCTATTTAATCAGTCTTCATAGGTAAGAAAAAGTATGATTGTGTATTGTGGTCTGGATGTTTGTGTTCCCTCCATTCACATGTTGAAACCCCAACCCCCAAGGGTAATGGTATTAGTCGGCAGTGTTGGGGGAGGTACTTAGGTCAGGAGCATGGATTCTTGATGAAAGGGATTAGTGTCCCTAGAAAAGAGGTTCCAGAGAGCTCCCTAGCCCCTTCCACCATGTGATGGCACAGAGAGAAGGTGCCCGCTCTGAACCAGAAAGAAAGCCTTTCCCAGAACACAACCATGCTGCAGCCTTGATCTCGGACTTCCCAGCCTCCAGAACTTTGAGAAATAAATTTCTGTTGTTTATAAGCAATGCGATCTGTGGCATTTGTCATAGCAACCCAAACAAACTAAGGTGGTGATAGTTGTCTTAGATTTGAAGATCTGGACAATTTTAAGAGACAAACTGGTAAATGGACCTGGATTGGTCTCAATTCACTTAAGTTCTAGTTCATTTTACATAGAAACAGACACTTCCCCTCCCTGATCTGCTTCCCTATCAATAAAGACAGGTTTGGATTCACGAACACCAGCACCGAGGTAGAGCTCAAAAGCATTGTGTTAGGTAAGAAAAGAAACAGAATGTGATTCATCGCACAATGACATTCATTAAAATTTAAAAATACAGGAGGGAGCGGAGTCAAGATGGCGGACTAGGAGGATGTGGAGATCGTGTCTCCCCACAACTAGGGCACCTACCAGAGGCTTATGGGGGACCTTGACACCCAAGGGGATAGAAGGAACCCCCAAGTGACTGGGGAGGACATGGGGGAGAGCGAGGGGGAAAGAGAAGTGGAGGTTGGAGGGAACCAGTGCCCCTGAGGGGTGGCTGGGGGAGGGGAGGGGTTCCTGTGCCTGGAGGGACCCTTGGAGTTTCAGAGGACTCGGGGGAACGTGGATAGCATTTCTCCTGCCCACTCGGGCCCTGAGTCCTCCACCATCCGGGGACCCCTCCTGCCATGTGGGTCCTAAGGGTGTGGGAGAGAGGGGGTAGGGGAAGAAGAGTAAATGTGAATGGGGAGCCTGCTAAGGTCTCAGGCCTGATCATCCCTACTCTGAGGCCAGAGGCACATCAGGGCCCCTCCAACAGCACTGAACCTAATTCCCACCCCCCACCCCAAGGGCTTAAGCATAAGGCCCCGCCCCCACCTAAACGATGCCCATGCCTAAGCCCCACCCCACATAGCCAAGGCCTTTTCCGGCCTTTTTTTTCCTATATTTTTGCTACTGTGATTCTGTTTTACCTTCTGGTTGTTGTTTCATTTATATTTTATTTTTTCTAACATATCTATTAGTTTTCTAATCTTTTATTATTGTTTACTCTTTGTTACTTTCTGCCCTTTTTTATTTTTTTGCCACCCTGTGCAGCTTGCAGGATCTTGGTTCCCAGGCCAGGGGTCAGGGGTCAGCTCCTATGGTGGGAGCACTGAGTCCAAATCGCTGGATGAACAGACAGCCTCAGACCCCAGGGAATATTAATCAGAGTGAGGTCTCCCAGAGGTCCTCATCTCAGCACCAAGACCCAGCTCTACCCAACAGCCTACAAACTCCAGGGCTGGAAGCCTCAGGCCAAACCACCAATAAGACAGGAACACAGTCCCACCCATCCAAAAAAAAAAAAAAATGAGACAATAAAAAAATATCTTACAGATGAAGGAGCAAGATAAAAACCGACAAGACCAACTAAATGAAGAAGAAATAGGCAACCTACCTGAAAAAGAATTCAGAGTAATGATAGTAAAGATGATTCAGAATCTTGGAAATAGAATTCAGGCATGGATCGAGAAAATACAAGAAATGTTTAACAAAGACCCAGAAGAACTAAAGAATCAACAAAGATGAACAACACAGTAACTGCAATAGAAGGAATCAATAACACAAAAACTGAGGCAGAAGAACAAATACGTGAGCTTGAAGATAGAATGGTGGAAATAACTGCCAAGGAGCATAATAAAGGAAAAAGAATGAAGAGAATTGAAAACAGTCTCAGAGACCTCTAGGACAACATGAAATACACCAACATTCGAATTATAAAAGTCTCGGAAGGGGCTTCCCTGGTGGCGTAGTGGTTGGGGGTCCGCCTGCCGATGTGGGGGACGTGGGTTCGTGCCCCAGTCCGGGGGGATCCCGCGTGCCGCGGAGCGGTTGGGCCCATGGGCCATGGCCACTGGGCCTGCACATCCGGGGCCTGTGCTCCGCGGCGGGGGAGGCTGCAGCAGTGAGAGGCCCGCGTACCGCAAAAAAAAAAAAAAAAAAAGTCTCAGAAGAAAACAAAAAGAAAGGGTCTGAGAAAATATTTGAAGAGATTATAGTCAAAAACTTCCCTAACACGGGAAAGGAAATAGCCACCCAAGTTCAGAAAACACAGAGAGTCCCATACAGGAGAAACCCTAGGAGAAACACACCAAGACACATATTAATCAAACTAACAAAAATTAAATAAAAAGAAAAAATTTTAAAGCAGCAAGGGAAAACAAAAAATAACATACGGGGAATCCCCATAAGGTTATCAGCTGATTTTTCATCAGAAAGTCTGCAGGCCAGAAGGAAGTGGCAGGACATATTTAAAGTGATGAAAGGGAAATACCTACAACAAAGATCACTCTACCCAGCAAGGATCTCATTCAGATTCGATGGAGAAGTCAAAAGCTTTTCAGACAAGCAAAAGCTAAGAGAATTCAACACCACCAAACCAGCTTTACAACAAATGCTAAAGGAACTTCTCGAGGCGGAAAACACGAGAGAAGAAAAAGACCCACAAAAACAAACCCAAGACAATTAAGAAAATTGCAGTAGGAACATACATATTGATAATTACCTTGAATGTAAATGGATTAAATGCCCTAACCAAAAGACTCAGACTGACTGAATGGATACTAAAACAAGATCCATATATGTGCTGTCTACAAGAGACCCACTTCAGATCTAGGGACACATACAGACTGAAAGTGAGGGGATGGAAAAGGATATCCCATGCAAATGGAAATCAAAAGAAAGCTGGAGTAGCAATACTCATATCAGATAAAATAGACTTTAAAATAAAGACTGTTACAAGAGATAATGAAGGACACTACATAATGACCAAGGGATCAATCCAAGAAGAAGATATAACAATTATAAATATTTATGATTTAAATAAAATAAATATGATTTAAATATCCTCCCAACATAGGAGCACCTCAATACATAAGGCAAATGCTAACAGCCATAAAAGAGGAAGTCAACAGGAACACAGTAATAGTGGGGGACTTTAACACCCCACTTACACCAATGGACAGATCATCCAGACAGGAAATAAATAAGGAAACACAAGCTTTAAATGACATAATAGACCAGATAGATTTGACTGATACTTATAGGACATTCCACCTAAAGCAGCAGAATACACTTTCTTCTCAGATTCACGTGGAACATTCTCCAGGGTAGGTCATATCTTGGGTCACAAGTCAAGCCTCAAAAATTTAAGAAAACTGAAATCGTATCAAGCATCTTTTCCGACCACAACACTATGAGATTAGAAATCAATTACAGGAAAAAAAAACTGTAAAAAACACAAATAGATGGAGACTAAATAGTGCACTACTAAATAACCAAGAGATCACTGCAGAAATCACAGAGGAAATTAAAAAATACATAGAAAGGGCTTCCCTGGTGGCGCAGTGGTTGAGAGTCCACCTGCCGATGCAGGGGACACGGGTTCATGCCCCGGTCCGGGAAGATCCCACATGCCGTGGAGCGGCTGGGCCCGTGAGCAATGGCCGCTGAGCCTGCGTGTCCCGAGCCTGTGCTCCGCAGCGGGAGAGGCCACAACAGTGAGAGGCCCGCGTACCGAAAAAAAAAAAATACATAGAAATAAATGGCAACGAAAACACGACGACCCAAAACCTATGGGACACAGCAAAAGGCTTCCTAAGAGAAAAGTTTATAGCAATTCAATCTCACCTCAAGAAACAAGAAAAACCTCAAATGAAAAATCTAACCTTACACCTAAAGCAACTAGAGACAGAAGAACAAAGAAAACCCAAGTCAGTAGAAGGAAAGAAATCATAAAGATCAGAGCAGAAATAAATGAAATAGAAACGAAGAAAACAATAGCAATGTCAATAAAACTAAAAGTTGGTTCTTTGAGAAGATAAACAAAATTGATACACCTTTAGCCAGACTCATCAAGAAAAAAGAAGGAGAGGATGCAAATCAATAAAATTAGAAATGAAAAAGGAGAATTACAACTGACACCACAGAAATTCAAAGGATTATAAGAGACTACTACAAACAACTATATGCCAATAAAATGGACAACCTGGAAGAAATGGACAAATTCTTAGAAAGGTACAATTTTCTAAGACTGAACCAGGAAGAATTAGAAAATATAAACAGACCTATCACAAGTAATGAAATTAAAACTGTGATTAAAAGTCTTCCAATAAACAAAAGTCCAGGACGAGTTGGCTTCATAGGCGAATTCTATCAAACATTTAGAGAAGAGCTGACACCTATACTTCTCAAACTCTTCCAAAAGATTTCAGAGGGAGGAACACTCCTAAATTCGTTCTATGAGGCCACCATCACCCTGATACCAAAACCAGACAAAGATATCACACACACAAAAAGAAACTTACAGACCAATATCTCTGATGAACATAGTCACAAAAATCGTCAACAAAATACTAGCGAACAGAATCCAACAACACATTAAAAGGATCATACACCATGATCAAGTGGGATTTGTCCCAGGAATGCAAGGATTCTTCAATATACACCAATCAATAAACGTGATACACCATATTAACAAATTAAGGAATAAAAACCATATTATCAGGCTTCCCTGGATGCTCAGTGGTTAAGAATCCACCTGCCAATGCAGGAGACATGGGTTCGAGCCCTGGTCCAGGAAGATCCCACATGCTGCAGAGTAACTAAGCCCGTGATCCACAACTACAGAGCCTGCATGCCACAACTACTGAAGCCTGTGTGCCTAGAGCCCGTGCTCTGCAACAAGAGAAGCCACCACAATGAGAAGCCCACACACCGCAATGAAGAGTAGCCCCCACTCACCACAACTAGAGAAAGCCTGCATGCAGCAACAAAGACCCAATGCAGCCAAAAATAAACAAACAAACAAATAAATAAATAAACCATATGATCATCTCAGTAGATGCAGAAAAATCTTTTGACAAAATTTAACACACATTTATGATAAAAAAAAAAAAAATTCTCCAGAAAATGGGCATAGAGGGAACCTACCTCAACATATTGGGTGGGCCAAAAGGTTTGTGTGGTTTTTTCTGTAATATGGCTCTAGTAGAACTTAGTTGTCTTTAAATTCATTCAAAAGAACTTTGTTAGATTGTATACGACAGCTGTCATATCGGCATACATTTTTTAAAAATTATCAAAATTGGTGAATATTTGTGTAGCCATTTTAATATTGAAGATGGAAGAAAAAAGCAACATTTTCAACATATTAGGCTTTACTATTTCAAGAAAGGTAAAAACGCAACTGAAACGCACAAAAAAGATTTGTGCAATGTATGGAGAAGGTGCTGTGACTGATCAAACGTGTCAAAAGTGGTTCACGAAGTTTTGTACTGGAGATTTCTCGCTGGACAATGCTCCACTGTCGGGTAGACCAGTTGAAGTTGATAGCGATCAAATTAAAACAGTAATTGAGAACAGTCAGCGTTATACCATGCAGGAGACAGCCGACATACTCAAAATATCCAAATCAAGCACTGAAAATCATTTGCACCAGCTTGGTTATGTTAATGGCTTTGATGTTTGGGTTCTCTGTAAGTTAAGCAGAAAAAACGTTCTTGGCCATATTTCCGCATGTGATTCTCTACTGAAACATAATGAAAGAGTTCCATTTTTAAAACAAATTGTGATTGGCGAAGAAAAGTGGTTACTATACAATAATGTGGAAAGGAAGAGATCGTGGGGCAAGCGAAATGAACATCCAACAACCACACCAAAGGCCGGTCTTCATCCAAAGAAGGTGATGCTGTGTATATGGTGGGATTGGAAGGGAGTCCTCTATTATGAGCTCCTTGCAGAAAACCAAACGATTAATTCCAACAAGTACTGCTCCCAATTAGACCAACTGAAAGCAGCACTCGATGAAAAGCTTCCAGAATTATCAACAGAAAATGCATAATCTTCCATCAGGATAATGCAGGACCTCATGTTTCTTTGATGACCAGGCAGAAACTGTTACAGCTTCACTGGGAAGTTCTGATTCATCTGCTGTATTGACCAGATATTGCACCTTTGGATTTCCATGTATTTTGGTTTTCACAATATTCTCTTAATGGAAAAAAATTCAATTCCCTGGAAGACCATACAAGGCACCCGAAACAGCTCTTTGCTCAAAAATATAAAAAGTTTTGGGAAGATGGAATTATGAATTTGCCTGAAAACTGGCAGAAGGTAGTGTAAAACAAATGGTGAATAAGTTGTTCAATAAAGTTCTTGGTGAAAATGAAAAATGTGCCTTTTATTTTTACTTAAAAAATGAAAGGCACTTTTTGGCTCACTGAATAATAAAGGCCATATATGACAAACCCACGGCAAACATCATTCTCAATGGTGAAAAACTGAAAGCCTTTCCACTAAGATCAGAAACCAGACAAGGATGTCCACTCTCACCACTATTATTCAACATAGTTTTGGAAGTCCTAACCATGGCAATCAGAGAAGAAAAAGAAATTAAAGGAATACAAAATGGAAAAGAAGTAAAACTGTCACTGTTTGCAGATGACATGATACTATACATAGAAAATCCTAAAGTTGCCACCAGAAAACTACTAGGGCTAATCAATGAATTTGGTAAAGTTGCAGGATACAAAATTAATGCACACAAATCTCTTGCATTCCTATTCATTAACAATGAAAAATCAGAAAGAGAAATTAAGGAAACAAACTCATTTACCATCGCAACACAAAGAATAAAATACATAGGGATAAACCTATCTAAGGAGGCAAGAGACCTGTACTCAGAATACTATAAAACACTGATGAAAGAAATCAAACATGACACAAACAGATGGAGAGATATGCCATGTTCTTGGATGGGAAGAATCAATATTGTGAAAATGACCATACTACCCAAAGCGATCTACAGATTCAATGCAATCCCTATCAAATTACCAATGGCATTTTTCACAGAATTAGAACAAAAGATTTTACAATTTGTATGGAAAACAAAAGACCCTGAATAGCCAAAGCAATCTTGAGAAAGAAAAGCGGAGCTGGAGGAATCAGGCTCTCCAACTTCAAACTATACTACAAAGCTACATTAATTAAGACAGTATCGTATTGGCACAAAAACAGAAATATAGATCAGTGGAACAGGATAGAAAGCCCAGAGATTAAACCCACGCACCTATGGTCACCTAAACTATGGCAAAGGAGGTAAGAACATACAGTGGAGGAAAGACAATCTCTTCAATAAGTGGTGCTGGGAAAACAGGACAGCTACATGTAAAAGAATGAAATTAGAACACTCCCTAACACCATATCCAAAAATACACTCCAAATGGACTAAAGACCTAAATGTAAGACTGGACACTAGAAAACTCTTAGAGGAAAACATAGGAAAAACACTCTTTGACATAAACCACAGCAAGATCTTTTCTGACTCCACCTCCTAGAGTAAGGAAAATAAAAACAAATGGGACCTGATAAAACTTAAAAGCTTTTGCAGAGCAAAGGAAACCATAAACAAGATGAAAAGACAATCTTCAGAATGGGAGAAAATATTTGCAAACAAAGCAACAGACGAAGGATTAATCTCCAAAATACACAAACATCTCATGCAACTCAATATCAAAAAAAGCAAACAACCCAATCAAAAATGGCAGAAGACCTAAATAGATATTTCACCAAAGTAGACATTTCACCAAAGTAGACATACAGATGGCCGAGAGGCACATGAAAGGCTGATCAATATCACTAATTATTGGAGAAATGCATATCAAAACTACAATGAGGTATCACCTCACACCTGTCAGAATGGCCATCATCAAAAAATCTACAAACAATAAATGCTGAAGAGGGTGTGGAGAAAAGGAACCTCCTTGCACTGCTGGTGGGAATGTAAATTGATACAGCCTCTATGGAGAACAGGATGGAGGTTCCTTAAAAAACTAAAACTAGAACTACCATATGACCAAGCAATCCCACTACTGGGCATATACCCTGAGAAAACCATAATTCAAAAGGACACGTGTACCCCAATGTTCATTGCAGCACTATTTACAATAGCCAGGACATGGAAACAACCTAAGTGTCCATCGACAGATGAATGGATAAAGAAGATGTGGTACGTATATACAATGGAATATTACTCAGCCATGAAAAGGAACGAAATTGGATCATTTGCAGAGATGTAGATGGACCTAGAGTTTGTCATACAGAGTGAAGTAAGCCAGAAAGAGAAAAATAAATATCATATTAACACATGTACATGGAATCTAGAAAAATGGTACAGATGAACCTATTTGCAGGGCAGGAGTAGAGATGCAGACGTAGAGAACAGATATGTGGAAAGGGAGGCGAAGGAGAGGGTGGGACGAATTGGGAGATTAGGAATAACATATATACACAACCATGTGTAAAATAGATAGCTAGTGGGAACATGCTATAACACACAAGAAGATCAGCTCAGTGCTCTGTGATGACCTAGATGGGTGGGATCGGGGGTGGGAGGGAGGCCTAAGAGGAAGGGGATATATGTATACATATAGCTGACTCATTTCATTGTACAGGAGAAACTATCACAATATTGTAAAGCAGTTACACTCCAATAAAAAAATATTTTTTAAAATACACACAGGAAAACAATGCTACATCTTCCTAAAAGCCACCCTCATACTTAAAGACATACCAGACACATTAGAATGGAAGGGAGGGAGTGAGAATGGAGACAAGGGAAGAGAGGAGAGCGTCCTTGTTCTGATCAGTGATTACAAGGTGCTGTGAAGTCACTGGGGAAGATTAACTCCATTCTGTGCACTTGAGAACAATATAAAAGGACATTCAAATGGGTTAATAATGTAAGTTGATCAGGAAAGATCTCCCTGAAGAAATGGCATTTCAGTTGAGACTTGAAGGATAATTGTTACTGATCTCGAGCAGTAGATTTTCCTTCATTTCTACGTTCAGAGGAACTACTGGACTGAGTGTCAGGACAGCAGCATCCTTCCTGGGTCAGCCAGACTCATCTCGAACTCAGCTAATTTCAAACAATGCTCTAACCTCCAAATCTCTATTTTGTCTTACATTCTAAATAAAAATATTTTAAAAGTTAGTTTTCAGTCAGATCTGTGTCAGAGTTTAGATCTTACTGATTGTGCATGTGTTGTTGTTGTTCAATGGATATCATAAGCTCAGAGAGGTTTCTGTTCTCCAAGAATAATGATCTCCTCACACCCAGCCTCCACACCCCTAGGTTTGTTCCTCTTTTGTGTTTAATGAGACTTTGACGTTCAAAGGAGTTCTGTTTTTTAGCATGTTATATCCTGTTTTCTTCTGATAAATATGTTTTCAGAATGTAATATCACTTCATGTTTGCATAGCTTAACTCCTCAGCTAGAAATATAACAGCAGTAAATACATGTACCTGGTAACACGAGGACAGGCATTCAATTTCTAATACATTCTAATACATCTAATACATGTATACCCTCCCTATAACCCCAGTTAATAATAAAAATTTACAGAAGATTATTCAAATACCTGAGTTTTTTTTTAATACTTGTACAGAGGAGTACATAGGACAATGAGTGCATTAAAATGTAATCCAAAGTAGCCATATGATTGACTGATACCATGTATACTGTATCTTTCTCTGATTTAATAAAAAGTACATTTACATCTGAAAAAAAAAGGTGGGGGATTTCCCTGGTGGCGCAGTGGTTAAGAATCTGCCTGCCAGTGCAGGGGACATGGGTTTGAGCCATGTCCTAATACAATTTCTAATACATTCAATTTCTCTCATTTCTCAAGATCGCTTCCTACAATCTGACCATATTATAGGGGCTTAAAAATGTCAAATGAAGCAACCTTCGTTTCCAAGTTCTTTTATTCACATATACCTCAATTGGATACATATGGAAACAGTCACAATCATCAAACTCCTGGCTGAAGGATAGCAGCTATTCTCAGACTGCCTCCATTTATTACAGCTCTCCAGACTGACATTAATACCATAAGGACCCTAAGCAAGCAATGTTTCCCTTTTTCCTGCCTCCGGACTCCTTGAATCCGTGGCTGTGGGACAGGAAGACCCTTTTCCTGCCGGTCCATTGCATGTGGTAAAGAGGGAAGGAATAATTTCCTGTCAAAGGGAAGAAGACTCTCTTTGAACCTAGAAGCCCCTTCCGGTGTGGACTGGAGCCTGGACCTGTAGGGAAAGGCCTTCCTCCCCCACGCCAGTTTTTGCATGTACACATGAAAGAAATCACTGTGTCCTTACCTGGAGCATCTCTGCCTTGAGTCATGGAGGAATCCAGCCTGACTACCGTCACTAACAAAGCCACCACCCAGGGAACCCAGCTAGAACCCATTCTGGAAGAAAACAAGCGAGACAGAAAAATCGTCCACCTCTTCAGAATGGGGCTTGCCCACACACAACTCAGTCAAAAATATTCATGAAGAATAGAGATACCTTTCTGGCCTCCCCAGGATTGGAAACTCCTCACATGGATAACCAATCAAGACAGAGGGGCTTTGTGTCATTAGGTGCTGGGTAGAATACTTTCATAAAGTAGTTACCACTCAAGAACTGTTGACCTGCAGAATCACTGGCAGCAGTTTAGGTACATGGAAACCGGCTAGGAGAAAAAGGTCTTAGAAGAACTGGGCAGATTGTTTATCATGGATCTTACTATCCTCATATAGCACTGTCCCTGGCCTGCTGTGACTAATAGATCTCCATGCCGATGGGGTCGTTCACATTGCCTACAGAGAGTGTGTAAATAAAGAAGATAGTAGACAGCATTTGGAAGCATGGACCTTATGAAGAGTTAGGGAAAGGATTATCAGAGAAGAAATTGAAGAGACTGAGAATTACCTGAAGAGGATTTCCTGTAAACCAAGACAGGGGGAAGAAAAAAAAAAAAAAAAAAAACATGGAGAGAGGATTCTCAAAAGAATAAAATGCTGCAAGAAATGGCTAAAAGGATAAAAGAAAAGAAAGCATTATTGCGTTTTATAAGTAATGGGGCACCAAAAACCTTCAATGGAACAGAGTGTTAAAGGTAGAAGCAATATTTCAAAAAGGTAAAGAGTGAATTAAAATGAAAAAATGAAGGCAGCAGATGTAAGCAGTCCTTCAAGAATTTTGGAAGTGAAAACAAGGGAAAAGATGAGACTCTCTCTTGAGAGAAAAGCAACACTAAGGAAAAATAGCTTTTAAGCTAGAAAAGATCTTCCTAAGTTTCTGAGTCAAGTGAAAGTCAACTGTACTTAGGATAAATTGAAGATAAAAAGGAGAAGAAAAGAGAAATTACTCTCCAAATGTTGATTGGAATCCAAATAATTGTCACACATGGCAATAAAAAGAGAAAGACTTTTTCAGATACATGAATGAAATAGGAAGGTTTGGGGTGATAGAGGGGAATGAGGAAGTTCCAGTTGTGTGGCTTCAATAAACTCAGTTTAGAACAAGGCAAGATCTTCTGCTAAAAAGAAACTGGAAAAAAAAAATTGATAACTAAGGAGAGCAAGACTCCTTTTTTGCCAAAGTGGTCTGTAAGTGCATTATCATTTAATTAGCATCATGCTCTATGGCCCAATATTGTGGACAGTGCAAGATGAAACAGACATGTTTCTTGTCCTCAAGAAATGTAAAACCTGGGTGGAGTGACAGGGAAACAATCCACTGTAATGTCAGGAAGAATCAAATCAACATTGTAATGCTTGAGCACACAAGAAGAGAAAATTCTAACCATCTAAGAAAGAGTTCATGATGAAATTGATAAAGTTGATATTTGATACATGTGGCCAGGAGAGAATTTTATAATTCCACATATGTGCATGTGGACAAAAGAGAGGAAATAAACAGTTAAACAAAAAGGGTACCTGGAATTCCTTAAAAATTACTGATTAGCCAAAATAAATGTGTATATATATTTTATACACACACACACACACACACACACACACACACACTACTTCATAGAATGAGAAGATACAATAGAATTTTTTTCTCCTTCATTTCCCTAAAGGAACACATGCTTTGATGGATGCGTAATATGGGATTATTATGGTAATTGACCAGGTGAGCCTGGAATACTTGAATTATGCCTTGCCAAATATGCTGAGATGCCCTCAGGACAGTTCTACCCATAAATGTAATAGCAAATTGTAAATCAAAGGCTTTATTAGCTGGTCAAATCCCTGATACTCTAATAGAGAGTTTTATGCTAAGCTTCTGTGAAGCATAAGACCCCAAGCAAGGTCTCATGTTCCCACTTTTACTGCTAGCCAGCTGTAAATCCTGAAGGATTAGAACTTCCAAGCATATGAAGTGTGGGAAGAAGAAAGATGACAGGGGGAGTCAAGATGGCAGAGTAGGAGGACACAGAGTTCACGTCTCCTCACAACTAGGCCACCTACCAGGCACTGGTGGGGGACCTTGGACACCTAAGGGGATAGGAGGAACCCCCGCATGACTGGGTAGGACTCGGGAGGGAGGGAGGGGAGGAGGAGAAGTGGAGGTGGGACAGGACCGGCACCCCTGAGGGGTGAATGGGGGAGGGAAGGGGTTCCCACATTCAGAGGGGCCCACTTACAGCAAGAGAATTAGCAGAGATGGGGTAGACTTTTGGGGGATTGGAGGATGGGAAAGGAACGGATCCAGCATTTCCCCCCATGTAGTTGGGCCCCAAGGAGCCTGCTGGAGTCCCAGGCCTGAACCTCCACCCTCCGAGACCACCTCCAGGCACACTGAGCCTAAGCCCTGCCCCTGCCACCCCTCACAAGACTTGCATGGGTCCTGAGCATAAGCCCCGCCCCTGCCTAAGCCCCTCCCCACTCCCCCAGCCAAGGACTTTTCTGGACCCTCTTTCTTTTTTTTTTTTTTGCTGCTGTGGTTTTGTTTTGCCTTGTTGTTGTTTCATTTATTTTTTTTCCTAATGTATTTTTTACTCTTCTAATTTAATTTTATTTTTTATTCTTTGTTATTCTGCTTTTTTTTTTTTTTGCTGTGCCACACAGCTTACGGATTCTTGGTTCCCAGGACGCCAGGGGTCAGGCCTGAGCTCCTGTGGTGGCAGCACCGAATCCAAATCGCTGGACTAACAGACAGCCTCAGACCCCAGGGAATATTAATCAGAGTGAGGTCTCCTGGAGGTCCTCATCTCGGCACCAAGACCCGGCTCTACCCAATGGCCTGCAAACTCCAGAGCTGGAAGCCAAAGGCCAAACAACCAGTAAGACAGGAACACAGCCCCACCCATCAAAAAAGTGAGATGACAAAAACATACGTTACAGATGAAGGAGGGAGGTAAAAACCTATAAGACCAAATAAATGAAGAGGAAATAGGCAACCTACCTGAAAAAGAATTCATCTTTACTGGTGATAGTAAAGATGATCCAAAATCTCAGAAATAGAATGGAGGTACAGATCAAGAAAATACAAGAAATGTTTAACAAGGACCTAGAAGAACTAAAGAACAAAGAAACAAAGATGAACAACACAATAACTGAGATGAAAGATACACTGGAAGGAATCAATAGCAGAATAACTGAGGCAGAAGAACGAGTAAGTGAGCTGGAAGATAGAATGGTGGAAGTAACTGCCAAAGAGCAGAATAAAGAAAAAAGAATGAAAAGAATTGAGGACAGTCTCAGAGACCTCTGGGGCAACACTAAACACACCAACATTCGAATCAAAAGGGCCCCAGAAGAAGAAGAGAAAGAGAAAGGGTCTGAGAAAATATTTGAAGAGATTATAGTCAAAAAGTTCCCTAACATGGGAAAGGAAACTACCACCCAAGTCCAGGAAGTGCAGAGAGTCCCATACAGGAGAAACCCTAGGAGAAACCCACCAAGACACATATTAATCAAGCTAACAAAAATTAAATAAAAAGAAAAAAAATTTAAAGCAGCAAGGGAAAACAAAAAATAACATACAGGGGAATCCCCATAAGGTTATCAGCTGATTTTTCATCAGAAAGTCTGCAGGCCAGAAGGGAGTGGCAGGACATATTTAAAGTGATGAAAGAGAAAACCTACAACAAAGGTCACTCTACCCAGCAAGGATCTCATTCAGGTTCAACGGAAAAATCAAAAGCTTTACAGATAAGCAAAAGCTAAGAGAATTCAGCACCACCAAACCAGCTTTACAACAAATGCTAAAGGAACTTCTCGAGGCGGAAAACACGAGAGAAGAAAAAGACCCACAAAAACAAACCCAAGACAATTAAGAAAATTGCAGTAGGAAAATACATATTGATAATTACCTTGAATGTAAATGGATTAAATGCCCCAACCAAGACTCAGACTGGCTGAATGGATACTAAAACAAGATCCATATATGTGCTGTCTACAAGAGACCCACTTCAGATCTAGGGACACATACAGACTGAAAGTGAGGGGATGGAAAAGGATATCCCATGCAAATGGAAATCAAAAGAAAGCTGGAGTAGCAATACTCATATCAGATAAAATAGACTTTAAAATAAAGACTGTTACAAGAGATAATGGGGCTTCCCTGGTGGCGCAGTGGCTGGGAGTCCGCCTGCCGATGCAGGGGACACAGGTTTGTGCCCCGGTCCGGAAGGATCCCACATGCCGTGTAGCGGCTGGGCCCGTGGGCCATGGCAGCTGAGCCTGCGTGTCTAGAGCCTGTGCTCTGCAATGGGAGAGGCCAAAACAGTGAGAGGCCCGCGTACCGCAAAAAAAAAAAAAAAAAGAAAAAAAAGAGATAATGAAGGACATTACATAATGACCAAGGGATCAATCCAAGAAGAAGATATAACAATTATAAATATTTATGATTTAAATAAAATAAATATGATTTAAATATCCTCCCAACATAGGAGCACCTCAATACATAAGGCAAATGCTAACAGCCATAAAACAGGAAGTCAACAGTAACACACAGTAATAGTGGGGGATATTAACACCCCACTTACACCAATGGACAGATCATCCAGACAGAAAATAAATAAGGAAACACAAGCTTTAAGTGACACAATAGACCAGATAAATTTGATTGATACTTATAGGACATTCCACCTAAAGCGGCAGAATACACTTTCTTCTCAGGTTCACATGGAACATTCTCCAGGATAGACGACATCTTGGGTCACAAGTCAAGCCTCAAAAATTTAAGAAAATTGAAATCGTATCAAGCATCTTTTCCGACCACAACGCTATGAGATTAGAAATCAATTACAGGAAAAAAACTGTAAAAAACACAAATAGATGGAGACTAAATAGTGCACTACTAAATAACCAAGAGATCACTGCAGAAATCACAGAGGAAATTAACACATACGTAGAAATAAACGACAATGAAAATATGACGACCCAAAACCTATGGGATGCAGCAGAAGACTTCCTAAGAGTAAAGTTTATAGCAATTCAATCTCACCTCAAGAAACAAGAAAAACCTTAAATGAAAAATCTAACCTTACACCTAAAGCAACTAGAGACAGAAGAACAAAGAAAACCCAATGTCAGTAGAAGGAAAGAAATCATAAAGAATCAGAAATAAATGAAATAGAAACAAAGAAAACAATAGCAATGTCAATAAAACTAAAAGTTGGTTCTTTGAGAAGATAAACAAAATTGATACACATTTAGCCAGACTCATCAAGAAAAAAAAGGAGAGGATGCAAATCAATAAAATTAGAAGTGAAAAAGGAGAATTACAACTGACACCACAGAAATACAAAGGATTATAAGAGACTACTACAAACAACTATATACCAATAAAATGGACAACCTGGAAGAATTGGACGAATTCTTCAAAAGGTACAACTTTCCAAGGCTGAATTAGAAAATATAAATAGACCTATCACAAGTAATGAAATTGAAACTGTGATTAAAAACCTTCCAACAAACAAAAGTCCAGGCCCAGATGGCTTCACAGGCAAATTCTATCAAACATTTAGAGAAGAGCTCACACCTATACTTCTCAAACTCTTCCAAAAGACTGTAGAGGGAGGAACACTCCCAAATTCGTTCTATGAGGCCACGATCACCCTGATACCAAAACCAGACAAAGATATCACAAAGACAAGAAAATTACAGACCAATATCACTGATGACCATAGATGCAAAAATCCTCAACAAAATACTTGCAAACAGAATCCAACAACACATTAAAAGGATCGTACACCATGATCAAGTGGGATTTGTCCCAGGAATGCAAGGATTCTTCAATATATGCAAATCAATGTGATACACCATATTAACAAATTAAGGAAATAAAACCATATGATCATCTCAATAGGTGTAGAAAAATCTTTTGACAAAATTCAAAACCCATTTATGATAAAAACTGTCCAGAAAATGAGCATAGAGGGAACCTACCTCAATATAATAAAGGCCATATATAACAAACCCACGGCAAACGTCATTCTCAATGGTGAAAAACTGAAAGCCTTTCCACTAAGATCAGAAACCAGACAAGGATGTCCACTCTCACCACTATTATTCAACATAGTTTTGAAAGTCCTAGCCATGGCAATCAGAGAAGAAAAAGAAATTAAAGGAATACAAAATGGAAAAGAAGAAGTAAAACTGTCACTGTTTGCAGATGACATGATACTATACATAGAAAATCCTAAAGTTGCCACCAGAAAACTACTAGGGCTAATCAGTGAATTTGGTAAAGTTGCAGGATACAAAATTAATGCACAGAAATCTCTTGCATTCCTATTCACTAACAATGAAAAATCAGAAAGAGAAATTAAGGAAACAATCTCATTTACCATCGCAACACAAAGAATAAAATACATAGGGATAAACCTACCTAAGGAGGCAAGAGACCTGTACTCAGAATACTGTCCTCTGCCTGCCTTTGGTCTTAAAAAAACTTTAGTCAAAGAATAAATTTAATCAGAGAAGTGAGAAAATGCAGGGAAAAAAGGAAGATAGTCAAGCAAGACAAAACAATAATATTTTAGCCATTAAACGAAGTGAAGGACCTTTAGTTCTTCCTCAAGGGCTATAAATAATATTCTAAGCCGTGTCCTTTGAGCTGTTTTGCAGATACTGAAATCCCCACCTTGTGGAAGAAGTTAACTGTACACTGCCCAGAAGCATATAGACCCCAGGCCAGTTGGAACCAGAAGGTTGATGGTGCTGACTTCCAATTACCTCACCACCAATCAATCAGAAGAATGTCCACGAGCTGACCACGCCCTGCTCCTTGAACACTGTAAGACTCCTCAGCACCCCCTCCAAGGCAGGACACACAGGCTTGAGGGCACTAGCCCGCTGTCTCCCCATTTGCCTGGCAAAGAAATAAAGCTATTTCTTTCTACTTCATCCAAAACTCTGTCCCCGAGATTTAATCCAGCACCGGTGTACAGAGGTTGAATTTCGGCAACACTACCAAGTCAACTAAGACAGCCTTGAGTTATATAAAATGTTGAAACCAGAATATAAAAGCAGCCTAATTAGATGTGTCATCAGGGAAAGAAGGTGCGCTAGAGAATCACCTGAACCTACAAGAGACACTGCATGAATGAGAAATAACTTGCTTAATTAAGCAAGTTAATTAATAATTGGTAGTGGGAATTTCGTGGCCGTCCAATGGTTAGGGCTCCGTGCTTCCACTGCAGGGGTTCCAGGTTCGATCCCTGTTCAGGGAACTGAGATCCTGCAAGCCACGCGATGAGGCCAAAAAAAAACGGACTGGTGGTGGTTGTTACTACAGCCTCACTTAACCTAATAGGACAGGAACCAGAATGTACCCCCCTCCCCATATCCCTCAGGTAGATTAGAATATTCATGAATTAGAAGCCTGACCACAGGCCAGAAATTCAACTCTGTGTACAGATGCATGAGCCATGGTTGTGAGTGCTTTTTCTAGAAGTGGATGGTTGTGTTGCTCCCAGTTGGAAGGGTGTGTGTGACGCTGAGTAGAAAGGTGGCAATCAGAAGGAACGCAAGCCACTGAATTTTAATTTCCTTCTTTCTTCATACAAACACTTACCTCAGTCTTTCCTGTGTATCTCATCTCATCTGGAAATAGAGAAAAATGTTTTACTTGAGGCTAAGTGAATGAGGACATGATATGGGGGTGATCAGAAGCAGTAAAAGCAGGAGATGACAAGGCTGCTTATGCCTAAGCCTGTCTCCGCTCCTCTGCAGGCAGTACCCCGGCTGGCCTTCTGCAGATTCTCTCGGAGATGAACGAGAGCCCATGAGGAGAAGAGAACTCTGGGGCCCAGAGAACACAGATTAAATTGGGGCTTTTGCTTGGATTTAGAGGGAAGAGGAGTTATTAGATGGCAAGTGGTGGTGAGGGAAGATTGGAAGATACGGATGCTGAACCAGAAATTTAGGAGGGCTCCCTTTTACTTTTTCCGGTGTGAATGTGCCTAAAGCCCATAAACTCTGAAATCTGACTTGACTACATCATAACAGTAAGAGCTAATACTTTTTGATTGCTTGTTATGAGTCAATTTTCTAAGCACTATATGACTGTGTAGGGCAGGACGAGGGAGAGAGAGAGAAAGAGAGGAAGAGAGACAGAATCACCAGAACAACGCTTCACTGTAGATACCATTATGACCTCCCTTTTACAGGTGAAGTAATGAAAGAATGAACCAAAGGTCACAAGTAGTAAATCCACAGGCTGTGCTATTTCCATTGCACTACATTTCTTACTTGAGAACCCTGGAAACTTTATTTCTACACCTTTAACATCCCTGTAATGATAAGATGCATAGAGGTCAAAATAACTGAAGAATTGTATTATAACTTTGGTACCAGGACAGATTTCCATCCCCATCTCTTCAAAAGAAGTCAGCGGTTTCGTATATCACAAGCAAGGAATGACATGGAGACCATCTGTAGGAAGAGGTAGCAATGTCAACCAAGAAGAGGAAGCAATACCAACCTGGGAATCTCCCTTGTCAATGGCCTCTGATACATCTTGAATAAATCGAAGCCTCTGATTGGTCCAGTTGGAAACTTTGTTGAGTCATTTTCTGTGCTTCTTGTCAATGTCTACAGTGGAAGGATCTGAGCTTCAGAGGCTCATCAGAGAAAATAGACATTTCTGGGGAGACAACTAATAAAGGGAAAGGTCATGCCCTGGTTTCTTTCTCCCACATTTTTGTTTTTGTGTTCTATTTGTATGAGTTTGAAAAATAAAGTGGGGCATTTTCATCTATCTCTTCCCGTCTGACTTCAGCCAAGAGCCCTAACTAATAGAGACATGGGCTTTTCTGTGATTTTTCCCCAAAACTCATATTTTGCATCCCTCTTTCTCATTCCCTCCCCATTCCCTAGGGAGTGAGAGAAGTTGGGTGTGGTAGATGTGGTTATTCATTGAGGTGGTAAAAAATCATTCTCCTTATTACCTGACAAAAATATCTCTTCCAGCGGGGTGGGGCTTCCCTGGTGGCGCACTGGTTGAGAGTACCCCTGCCGATGCAGGGGACACGGGTTCGTGCCCTGGTCCGGGAAGATCCCACATGCCGCGGAGCGGCTGGGCCCGTGAGCCATGGCCGCTGAGCCTGCGCGTCCAGAGCCTGTGCTCTGCAACGGGAGAGGCCACAACAGTGAGAAGCCCGCGTACCGCAAAAAAAAAAAAAAAGAAAAAAAAAATATATATCTTCCACTGCTATCTTGGTGACTTTATTAATTTTTATTGAGATATAATTAACCTACAACACTCTGTTAGTTGATATACAACATAGTGATTTGATATTTCTATACATTACAAAGTAATCACCATGATAAGTCTAGTTACCATCTGTCACCATACAAAGTTATTACAATATTATTGACTGTATTCCCCACCCTGTACATTTCATTCCTGTAACTCATTTATTTTGTAACTGGAGGTTTATATCTCTGAATCTCCCTCACCTATTTCACTTACTCTCCCCAGCCTCCTCTCCTTTGGCAACCACTCTGTATCTATGAGTCTTTCTGCTTTGTAATTGTTCGTTCACTTGTTTTGTTTTTCAGATTCCACATGTAACTGTAACCATACGGTGTTTGTCTTTCTCTGACATTTCAATTAGCATGATACCCAGTAGGTCCATCCGTGTTGTTGTTAATGTCACGATTTTATTTCTTTTTTATGGCTGGATAATATTCCATTGTATATACGTACCACATCTTTATCCATTCATCTATCGATAGACACTTAAGTTGTTTCCATTTGTTTGATTTTGTTTTCCTTTCACTTAATTCACTTCATTTCATTCTTTCCTTTCATGGATGTAAGTAACTGAGGTCATGAATTCTTCTCTGAACACTGAGGAACTATATCCCAGAAGTTTGATATGTGATTTAATTGTAACAGGGAAGAGCAAACTCGGACTCCATGTTGGATCTGTTTCTTTGATTTTAAACTTTGTTTTTCGTCGCTTTTGTTATTATAATCATATATAACGGCCTGCCTCAGGGAACCCTGCCCATCTGCCTGAATGTTATAATAAAGTGCCTTTGTTCAGCTCCCAGGGAGACAATCCGACTCTGCCCACCTGTGAATGGCTGCAGAAAAGAAGCAATTAACACATCCCCTTCCCGATGCTGGCCAAGCCAGGCAAATAATGGTCTTTTTACTTTACTTCCTCACCTCCTCCCCCTCTCTGTTCTACAAAAGAAACTGCCATCCAGACCCTGATAAGATGGTTGTGGGGGGACCCTAGTCCCCCATCTTCTCGGTCTGCCGGCTTTCTGAATAAAGTCGCTATTCCTTGCCTCAACACCGTGTCTCCCGATTTATTGGCCTGTTGTGCGGCAAGCAGAGTGACTTGGTAACAATTTTTAATTGTCATTTTTCTAGAAAATCTTCAGCTGTTTGTTTGTTTGTTTGTTTTCTCACTCTCTGGCCCAAGAGAAAGACCATTTCTTTAAGTTCCTATGTGGAAGGGCATTTACCTTTTCTGACCTGATTATTATCAAGCTTGCTCCATTATAGTCAGAGAATAGTACCTGTATCATTCCTATTTTGAGGAAATGATTGAGTGCCAGAATGTGTGGTTTATTTTCATTAATATTTTGCTGAAACTTGAAAAATTATGTTCTCAATTTTCAAAGAAGAAATTTAAATATAGAGCCATCAGATCTAATTTTTGACTATGTTAGTAATATTTTCTGTGTTCATATTTATCTTTTGTCTACTTGATTTGTTAGGCCTAAGAAAAGTGAATTAAAATCACCTATTACTACATTTCTGAATATTTTCCTGGTATCTACCTTCATTTCTGCTTTGTGAGGGTTACTTATATGCTATTTAGAACTTATATATTTCTTAGATATGCATTTTGAGTTTTACACTTTACATTATAAAGTGTCTTCTTATCTCAACCAATCTGGGGAGATTGGTCTGAATTTCACCTTGTTTAATAAGATTGTGACCTCTGCTTTCTTTATGTTTGCATTCTCTTTTTATGCCTTTGTCCATCATTTTATTTATTGAATAAATGAACGAATTTATTTGAGTCACTTTATTTTTAAGCATATCTTTTGTATATTGCAAGCAGCAGAGTTTTTCTTTTAATCTAATCTGAAAATATTTTTTATTTTAATGAGTTAAGTTCGTTTACAATTATTAATATGGCAAATAGTTCAGTGTAATTTGGAGATTATTATTTTCTGTTAAATATGATGTTTATATGAGTATTTCTTTTTTATTTCTTTTTTTTTATTTTTTTGGCTGCGTTGGGTCTTCATTGCTGCATGCAGGCTTTTCTCTAGTTGAGGCGGGTGGGGGCTACTCTTCGTTGCAGTGCGCGGGCTTCTCATCATGGTGGCTTCTCTTGTTGCAGAGCACGGGCTCTAGGTGCACAGGCTTCAGTATTTGTGGCTCACGGGCTCTAAAGTGCAGGCTCAGTAGTTGTGGCACACGGGCTTAGCTGCTCCGCGGCATGTGGGATCTTCCTGGACCAGGGCTTGAACCTGTGTCCCCTGAATTGGCAGGTGGGTTCTCAACCACTGCACTACCAGGGAAGCCCCGACTATTTCATTTTTAAAATCTTTCACTATGTCTTTTTGTGGTTTTCTAAATTGCAGTTTTTCAGATATTTAGGAAAGTGTATATGTTGGGATTGTCTTGATAATTTTATTTTTATATACTTCAGTTAGTTCCTCTCTTCTTTAGATAGTTCCTATTAGTTTTCTACTATAAACATCAGAAAACAAGCTTATATTCTCTCCCTTTCTCTTCCATTGTCTTTGTGTATAACTTTGTACTCTTACATATGTTCTAAATACAACTACTTGATTTATCAGTCTTAGGGCTATCTTTTGACTCTCAGATATTAAAGACTAGGCCATCAGCAAGCTTATTCTATGTCCTTACTCATTTTTCCACTTAATCTGTAATTATTAAGGAATGTGTTTCTATTTGTCAATTTCTTCTATAATTTGGCATACAGATATAGATATAGATATTTTTTTGCCCACGCTGCTCGGCTTGTGGGATCTTAGTTCCCCTACCAGGGATTTAACCCCAGCCCTCAGAAGTGAAAACCGGGGAGTCCTAACCACTGGACCACCAGGGAATACCTGTGGTCTATATTTTCTTACCTATATCTGACTTTACTACTAGGTGCAGACTCATTCAGTTTTAGTATAATGTCCTGGTGACTTCTTGCTATCATTATGCATATTTTAATTTATTTATTTTGTAATATTTACTTATTTATTTATTTTGGCTGTGCCAGGTCTTAGTTGTGGTGTGCAAACTCTTAGTTGCAACAAGCATGCGGGATCTAGTTCCCCGACCAGGAATCACACCTGGGCCCCCTGCGCTGGGGGAGCTCGGTCTTACCCACTGGACCACCAGGGAAGTCCCATTATGCATATTTTTAGATGTCAATGTACATGAACTATCTTCTATTAGTGTTAGCTTTACACATCGTATTACACATTTTGATTTTAACCTTTTCAAGTATTTAAGTTTTCTTTGTGACTCATGTGAAGGGCTTATAACTAGATTTTGTGATAGTATTAATCCAATCTGAGAACTTCTTTCTTTTAACTTCTAAATTTAAGCTATTTACATTTCTGTGACTACTAAGCTGTCTGGATTTGTTTCTATTATCACATATTGTGCTATGTTATTTGCTTCCTTTATTGTCCTTTCATCACTTACATTAAACTAATTAAATATTCTAAGTAATCTCTAATTTCCCCCTACTGGCTTAGGAGTTTTAATTTTTATTAATTAAGATTTACCCCTACATTTTTAACATAACTGCCTAATTTAGCAACATCCGAAGTTAATCAATATCTCTGCCCTCCTGCCAAATACGACCAAGACTTTAGAATTCTTTTACTTTATCTGCCCTCACTCTCATGTTATTTCTGATTATTCCATCATGTTCTTAAATTTAATTGTCATTATTGCCAGTGATTTTCGTAGTTATAGTCATTTTTCATTCCTCAGTCTGATTTACCAATATTTTAGACAGGTTTCAGTTAACGATGGTTGTGGTGGTGTGTGCGCACGTGTGTGTGTTTACTCATCTTTGCTTATTGCATCCCAGTTTTTCTTTCTGGGTTCAGTATCCTTCTTCCTTAAGTGGTAACAAAAATAAACCAAATGACAACTTCGGTACGATGCCACTTTTTATCTATAAGAGTCACAAAATCTAAAAATTTTGCAACATTCTGTGTTGATGAGAATGCGGGGAAAGAGATAAACTCATATACTGCTGATGGAATTCTGCATTCATACAATCTCCATGACGGTAATTTTCCAATATCTATCAATATTAATAATACATAAACATTTAGACTTGGCAACATCCTCTTTAGGACTTTATCCTAGTCCTATTCTCGCACATGTGTATAACAATGTCTAGACAAGACATTGCTTATAATAGCAAAAGACTTCTGACAGCCTAACTACTCATCAATAAAAGGAGACAGGCTAAATGAAATATGGTACTTCCATAAAATAGCATACATTAGAGCCATATATTTCTAAAGTTTAAAAAGTAAATTTCAGGACTTCCCTGGTGGTGCAGTGGTTAAGAATCCACCTGCCAATGCAGGAGACACGGGTTCGAACCCTGGTCAGGGAAAATCCCACATGCCAAGGAGCAACTAAGCCCATGTGCCACAACTACTGAGCCCACATGCCACAACTACTGAAGCCCGCATGCCTAGAGCCCACGCTCCGCAACAAAAGAAGCTACCGCAATGAGAAGCCCGCGCACCGCAACGAAGAGTAGCCCCCACTCGCTGCAACTAGAGAAAGCCCGCATGCTGCAACGAAGACCCAAAGCAGTCAAAATTAGATAAAATAAATACATTTATTTAAAAAAAGTAAATTTCAGAACTGGGAATTTAGGGAGCTGCTATTTGTAATAACAGGGAGCGAGAATATATACATATATATGCTTAAATATACAGTACATTGTTTCTCTGGAAGGATAAAGCTTGAAGTATGCATCGCCAAAGCAAGGGGTACTGGCAAACTGTGGGGAAGGATGGGAGTGAAGCTTTCCTCCATAGACCATGTTGTGCTTTTTGAATTGTAAACCACATTAATTAACGTATTGCTTATTCACATGAATTGTATCTTTAAAAAAGAGAATAGTAAGAGGGTAAGTGGATACAGGCAGTATAGCAAACTCTTTTGAGGAGTTCTGTTGTAAAGTTAAGCAAAGTCCACCTCTTCCTAGCTCTGTGTCCCAGGCAAGTGAGTAAATGTTTCTAAATCTCCACTCTCATTCTTAGAATTGGGATAGTGACACCTGCCACATGGGATTATCTTAAAGATAAAGTAAGATGGTATATGGCAGGCACTTAGCACAGCAGAAGCACACAGAGGGCACTCCGTGAATGACTATCGTTGATACTGAATTATTACAATTCATAAAAGCCCTTGAAACTCTAGGTTGAAGACTCAGTCTTTCCTAGGGCCAGCAGGTGGCATCGGACCCAAGTGAACGGATGCTCCTTTCACTCAGCGCCCAAAACAGATTTTTGTTTTCCTTATTCCCTTGTCCTTTCCCCCGCAAATTCTGACTCCACACTTCCTTCTCCTGAACCGCGACTGCCGTGCAGACTACAAGTGGCTGCCCCACTCGGCTGGAGTGTAAAGTACTTTAAGTTCAATGTTATTCCCGCACTGGGCAGAGCAGACGGGGCGGGAGGTTGTTTGGGGCTCCAAAGTAATCTGAGAGTTTCCTAAGGTTCCTCCTCTCCATTCATATCTCGCTTTAGAAAGAGTAGTACATGGCTGAGCAGGAAAGGCAATGAAGGTAAGTGACAAGAAGAAGGGGAAATTAAGGGGCGGAAGTCAAATGGTGATGGGTAGTAGGAGGGGGAAATGAAAAGAACTCTGGACAAATCAGAATTACTAATGTCTGTGGTTACCAGGCAGACCACACTTGTAAGATTTGTTGAGCACTCTGTCGGGGAACATTGTTCTGTGTCCCTGAAATAAGGCGTACCTGGAAGTTTCCCTGAGATAACAAGTTTTCACGACCGCTTATGATCCTAAGTTCTGCTGTATCTTCCCATACTGCCCATCAGGATGCCTGAGTTTTCCTCCCAGCTCTGTCACTGATTAGCTGTGTGATTTCAGGCCACTTTCCCTATCTGTAAAGTAAGATTTGACAGCTATACTATTTTTAAGATGTCTTCCAAGTTTAAAGTATTTTGAGTCAATGGGTATAATTTGTACTGAGGACATCAAAGATTAATACATCTTCTTCTGTGAGGACTATAGTTTCCATAAGGTAGGGAGATACAGAAATTATCATTCCTACTTTATAAATAGAAGGAGGACATTTGGTGGGGAGGGGAAGGAATCAGGCCAGCCTTCTCTCTCTCCCAATGCTTATTTCACCCTTGGTGAAATTTGAGAGATAAACAGGTGTGGAGAAGTAGGACAGCAGCAGGATGAAGCAAAGGTTTATCTGCACCAGAAGTTCCTTACTCTGGCCTCACCTTGCTCCCAACAGTGGCCAGGCAGAAGAACAAAACAAAAACAAAAACAAAAATATCTGGTGAGTTCATTGCTAGCCGGGAAAGTACCTGCTATTTCTGGGAAAGTGAAAGTTTCAACTTCCTAGAATAGGAACCGTCCACTTTAAGACCCTTCCAATAACCAGTGACGTGCACAGCTTTGGACTTTCCACGATTTGTATGTGTACGGAGGATTAAGATGGAAGACAGTAGAGGAAGGAGATTTATTCATTTACCCAACAAACATTTATTTATTGTCCACTATGAATGGAGCCCTGTGCCAGGTAGTAGATATAAAGCTTAATAAGATAGACAGCCTCCCCCGCAAGGGCTCATGGTCTCGTGGAAAGACAGAGGTCTACAGTGGGCGGTGGAGAGTTTAATAGGGACTGTGAGAGGTAAGCCCCAGCAGCAGCGCAACAAGAGCACGTAGAAAGGGCACTTTCTCCAGACTGAGAAGATAAAGCAAGGCTTCTTGGGAGACTTGAATCCTGAGTGGAATCTTAAAGAACTGGGGCAAATCCAGGAGCATCGTTCACCGAATGGCAGGAAACAACATACTCAGAGGCACAAAGACATCAGGAGGGCAGGAAGTTTGTTGTGGATAGAACTTAATCCAACAAGAAAGGGTGAGACAAACGGGCTAGAAAAACTGTCTCTGAGGAAGATGTGAGCAGAAAAAGGGGTGAAGACACAGGGAGGATTTTACAGGAGTGACATCGTCTTATGCGTCTTTTAGAAAGAATGACTTTGTGAACAATGGCTGGAAGAGGTGCACCAACGGTAGGGGAACCTCTCTGAATATGAGATCATCTCACACTATGAATGAAAGTTACAAGAACGAGATCAGAGAGAAGATAAGGGATTCAGAGCTTTTCGGAGCTAGAAGTGAAAAAGCTTTACTTGATCTGATTATAAAGTAGATTATGACACAAGATGCAATATAATGTATTGGCTGAGAGCGTGGACTCTGGGGTCAGGCCTGGATTCCAAGTCCAATTCCACCACTGTGCAACCTTGGGAAAGTCCTTTAATCTCTTTGAGACTCAGTATTCTCATCCATAAAATGGGGATAATAACTAACAATCTCAAAGGGCTGAGGATAAGGATTAAAAATGATAATACATGAAAAAGGCTTAGCATAGTTCCTACTCTGTACACAGTACACAGTACAGTACACAGTACACAGTAACTCATCAATACTTTATTCATACTGTTAATTAGGGAACAGTCCTCTGTCCCACCATACCCTAGCTCCCCAACAAAATATCAGGTCCTGGTGGGAATAGGGAAGGATACAGAAAGGCAAACTCATGAATATTTATGTCATACTGGTTAACATGTATCTCAAAGAACAATTCAAAGGCTAAGACAGCCAGCAAAATATTCCCTGTGATTATCTCTGGGATGTGAAACAGCGTGCAGCTTTACTTTTCTCCTTCCTACCTGTCTCTATTTTCTACATTTCCTATATGAATGTGTGCTATTTATATAAGGAAAAAATATTTTGAAATGTACTTATGATGCCACAGTACAGTACTCAGCACCAGGCAAAGCTCTGTTCATCAAGGAAATAAGGTCCCTGGATACAGAAAGCAACCTCCTGCCCTCCCATGGCCCCAACAAAAGTACACATGGTCTAAATCTCCATCATCGGGCCTCCAGCTCCAAAAACAACCACCCAGGGGAACACCCCCAGGGAAAGCCAAAGCAGGAGCTACTCTGGGTCACTGAGATGGCCCTGAGAAGGCTCCAGCATCTCTGGGGTCTCAGTCCTCCTGTTCTGCTGCACCAGGCGGGAGTAGAGGTCCTGCCCCTCCATGAGCTGCTCATGCTCCTTCAGCTCTCCCTGGCTCAGCACCAGGATCTGGTCGGCGTTCAGAACCGTGTGCAGCTTGTGGGCGATCACCAGCACCATGCGGTCCCCGCGAGCTTTCCAGTCCTGCAGCTGAAGGGGGAGGATCATAACACCTCAGAAAGATAAGAATGAGATGGACGCCACGGCCCCACTGGGCACCATCTCTAGTAACTTAGGGTAGAGAAGGCATGAAACACGAGAAGATAAGACAGAACGGGAGGGAAAGGTCTGCGCTGCCCTCCTCTCTCAGAGGGGCTGTGGCAGCTGGAGGATGGGACGGGAGACATGGCGGCATCAGGGATGTCCCCACACCACCCCCACATAGCCTCCATTCCATCCCAGCCCTAAGAAAGGTCCCACCGCCCCTGCCCCTCCGAGCCCAGTACTCACAGCCTGCTCACACTCCACGTCCAGGGCACTGGTGGCTTCATCCAGGATGAGGACCCGGGGGTCCCTCACAAGGGCCCGGGCGATGGCCAGACGTTGCTTCTGTCCCACAGCCAACTGGTTCCCTTTCTCCCCAACCTCTGAGGAAACCGAGAAATCCCTCTCCTCACACACAGGTGACCACGAAAACATCCTCCTCACAAGCACAGCTGGTATTTCCACAGCCAACAATTAGGCGGATGAGGGCCCGGAGTAGGGGAGGGACCTCTAGGGCTGCCCGTGTAAATATGCATCATCACCCTGCCCTGCTCTCCAGGAACAAAGGCTCCTGAGCTGGACAGGCAGCTACAGAACTCATGATGCTGGGGAGGGAGGTGAGTGGGTTTGGCTGAAGGTACCTGTATCCCTAAAGCAATTAGAGGAAGAAGAACAAAAAACCCCAAAGTTAGCAGAAGGAAAGAAATCATAAAGTTCAGATCAGAAATAAATGAAAAAGAAATGAAGAAAGCGATAACAAAGATCAATAAAACTAAAAGCTGGTTCTTTGAGAAGATAAACAAAATTGATAAACCATCAGCAAGAATCATCAAGAAAAAAAGGAAGAGGACACATATCAATAGAATTAGAAATGAAAAAGGAGAAGTAACAACTGACACTGCAGAAATACAAAGGATCATGAGAGATTACTACAGGCAACTCTATGCCAATAAAATGGACAACCTGGAAGAAATAGACAAATTCTCAGAAAAGCACAACCTTCCGAGACTGAACCAGGAAGAAAGAGAAAATGTAAACAGACCAATCACAAGCACTGAAATTGAAACTGTGATTTAAAATCTTCCAACAAACAAAAGCCCAGGTCCAGATGGCTTCACAGGCGAATTCTATCAAATATTTAGAGAAGAGCTAACACATATCCTTCTCAAACTCTTCCAAAATATAGCAGAGGGAGGAACACTCCCAAACTCATTCTACGAGGCCACCATCACCCTGATACCAAAACCAAAGATGTCACGTCTTTGTTGATGTGACAGAAAAGAAAGAAAACTACAGGCCAATATCACTGATGAACAGAGATGCAAAAATCCTCAACAAAATACTAGCAAACAGAATCCAACAGCACATTAAAAGGATCATACACCATGATCAAGTGGGGTTTATTCCAGGAATGCAAGGATTCTTCAATATATACAAATCAATCAACGTGATACACCATATTAACAAATTGAAGGAGAAAAAGCATATGATCATCTCAATAGATGCAGAAAAAGCTTTCGACAAAATTCAGCACCCATTTATGATAAAAAACCTCCAGAGAGTAGGCATAGAGGGAACTTACCTCAACATAATAAAGGCCATATATGACAAACCCACAGCCAACATCGTTCTCAATGGTGAAAAACTGAAACCATTTCCACTAAGATCAGGAACAAGACAAGGTTGCCCACTCTCACCACTATTATTCAACATACTTTTGGAAGTTTTAGTGACAGCAATCAGAGAAGAAAAAGAAAAAAAGGGAATATAAATCAGAAAAGATGAAGTAAAACTGTCACTGTTTGCAGATGACATGATACTATGCATAGAGAATCCTAATGATGCTACCAGAAAACTACTAGAGCTAATCAATGAATCTGGTAATGTAGCAGGATACAAAATTAATGCACAGAAATCTCTTTCACTCCTATACACTAATGATGAAAAATCTGAAAGAGAAATTAAGGAAACACTCCCATTTACCATTGCAACAAAAAGAATAAAATACCTAGGAATAAACCTACCTAAGGAGACGAAAGACCTGTATGCAGAAAACTATAAGACACTGATGAAAGAAATTAAAGATGATAAAGACAGATGGAGAGATATACCATGTTCTTGGATTGGAAGAATCAACATTGTGAAAATGACTATATCACCCAAAGCAATCTACAGATTCAATGCAATCCCTATCAAACTACGAATGGCATTTTTCACAGAACAAGAAAAAAAAATTGCACAATTTGTATGGAAACACAAAAGACCCCAAATAGCCAAAGCAATCTTGAGAAAGAAAAACACAGCTGGAGGAATCAGGCTCCCTGACTTCAGACTATACTACAAAGCTACAGTAATCAAGACAGTACGGTACTGGCACAAAAACAGAAATATAGATCAGTGAAACAGGATAGAAAGCCCAGAGATAAACCCACGCACATATGGTCACCTTAACTTTGATAAAGGAGGCAAGAATATACAATGTAGAAAAGACAGCCTCTTCAATAAGTGGTGCTGGGAAAACTGGACAGCTACATGTAAAAGAATGAAATTAGAACACTCCCTAACACCATACACAAAAATAAACTCAAAGTGGATTAAAGACCTAAATGTAAGGCCAGACACTATAAAACTCTTAGAGGAAAACATAGGCAGAACACTCTATGACATAAATCACAACAAGATCCTTTTTGACCCACCTCCAAGAGAAAGGGAAATAAAAACAAAAATAAACAAATGGTACCTAATGAAACTTAAAAACTTTTGCACAGCAAAGGAAACCATAAACAAAACCAAAAGACAACCCTCAGAATGGGAGAAAATATATGCAAATGAAGCAAATGACAAAGGATTAATCTCCCAAATTTACAAGCAGCTCAGGCAGCTCATTATCAAAAAAACAAACAACCCAATCCAAAAATGGGCAGAAGACCTAAATAGACATTTCTTTGAAGATATACAGATTGCCAACAAACACATGAAAGGATGCTCAACATCAGTAATCATTAGAGAAATGCAAGTCAAAACTACAATGAGGTATCACCTCACACCGGTCAGGATGGCCATCATCAAAAAATCTACAAACGATAAATACTGGAGAGGGTGTGGAGAAAAGGGAACCCTCTTGCACTGTTGGTGGGAATGTAAATTGATACAGCCACTATGGAGAACAGGATGGAGGTTCCTTAAAAAACTAAAAATAGAACTACCATATGACCCAGCAATCCCACTACTGGGCATATACCCTGAGAAAACCATAATTCAAGAAGAGTCATGTACCACAATGTTCACTGCAGCTCTGTTTACAATAGCCAGGACATGGAAGCAATCTAAGTGTCCTTCGACAGATGAATGGATAAAGAAGATGTGGCACATCTATACAATGGAATATCACTCAGCCATAAAAAGAAATGAAATTGATTTATTTGTAGTGAGGTGGATGGACCTAGAGTCTGTCATACAGAGTGAAGTAAGTTAGAAAGAGAAAAACAAATACCGTATGCTAACACATATATATGGAATCTAAAACAAAGGTTCTGAAGAACCTAGGGGCAGGACAGGAATAAAGACACAGATGTAGAGAATGGACTTGAGGACACAGGGAGGAGTAAGGGTAAGCTGGGACAAAGTGAGAGAGTGGCATGGACATATAAACACTACCAAATGTAAACAGATGGCTAGTGGGAAGCAGCAGCATAGCACAGGGAGATCAGCTCGGTGCTTTGTGTCCACATAGAGGGGTGGGATAGGGAGGGTGGGAGGGAGACGCAAGAGGGAGGGGATATGGGGATATATGTATACGTATAGCTGATTCACTTTGTTATAAAGCAGAAACCAACACACCATTGTAAAGCAATTATACTCCAATAAAGATGTTAAAAAAAAAAAAAAAAAAAAGAAGGTACCTGTATCAAGTCCATGCTTCATTTCCTTTATGAACTCCTCCACTCTGGCCGCCCGTGCAGCAGCCAGCACCTTCTCATCGCTGCAGCCCTTCAGCCCATAAGTGATGTTGTCCCTCACCGAACCCGAAAACAGCACAGGCTCCTGCCCGACCAAAACCACCTGGGCAGAGGCGACAGGAGCAGAGGACCATGTGGAAACCCCCAAGGCAGGGACCCTCCTTTCCTCCTCGCCTACCTACCTCACAATGGACCCCTTGTGTTTCTTCCCCCGTCTCCACCCCCTGCTCTCTGCACATACTTCTTCCATCCAATCTGCAATCCCTCTCCTTCCTCCCCACCCACCTGTTGGTGTAGGTAGCGGCGCTCATACTGGGAGATGGGCACCCCATCCAGCAGCACCTGCCCCTCGGTGGGCTGGTACAGATTCTGCAGCAGAGCAGCTACTGTGCTCTTTCCAGATCCACTGGGCCCCACCAGTGCGGTCATCTTCCCAGGAGGCAGGGTGAATGTCAGACCCTAGAAAAGCCAGGAAAGAGTTAGGGGCCTGCCTGTTTGCCCTCCCTCTCCTCTTCTTTCTATCAGAGAAGGATAAGCTTCTCATCACTCAGGGCGTGAGGGGCCCAGATTCCCTCCCTGGGGTCTCCGTTGGGCACCTTGAGCACAGGCTGGTCAGGGCGATTGGGATACACAAAGGAGACGTTCTGGAATTCCATCAGGCCCTTCAGAGTGGGCGGGGCCTGTGTCCCAGTTGGAGGCAGATTTGGCTTTCGGTCCAGGTAGCAGAACACCTTCTCTGCAGCCCCCACATTGCTCAGCATGTCCCCAAACATGTACACCAGGGTCTGCAAACAGGAAGGCAGGGGTCAGCCAAGCAAAGGAAGCTCCACCAGGAACCAACTTCCCAACTCCTCACACCCTCCCTGTCACACTCCACCCCAGCCATGCTTCTCCCCTCATCCAAAAAAGATTCCCTACCTTTTATATATACATAGATAGATATAGATATATACACATATATATAGATATGTATATTTATTTATTTTTGGCTGCATTGGGTCTTCGTTGCTGCGTGGACTTTCTCTAGTTGCGGCAAGTGAGGACTACTCTTGGTTGCGGTGCACAGGCTTCTCATTGCAGTGGCTGCTCTTGTTGCAGAGCACGGGCTCTAGGCATGCGGGCTTCAGTAGTTGTGGCACGTGGGCTCAGTAGCTGTGGCTCGTGGGCTCTAGAGCGCAGGCTCAGTAGTTGTGGAGCACGGGCTTAGTTGCTCCGCGGCATGTGCGATCTTCCCGGACCAGAGATCAAACCCGTGTCCCCTGCATTGGCAGGCGGATTCTTAACCACTGCGCCACCAGGGAAGTCCCGATTCCCTACTGTTAATGTGCGATCTTTTTTTTTTTTCTTTTTTTGGCCGTGCCACAGGGCATGTGGGATGTGGGATCCTGTTTCCCTGACCAGCGATCAAACCCGTGCCCCCTGCAGTGGAAGCATGGAGTACTAACCACTGGACCGCCAGGGAAGTCCCCTTAATGTGCAATTTGCTTGAATTTCAAAGGGGCACCAATACCCCATTATTCCAATTTGCCAGGTAAAGGATGGAGACCAGAGTCCTTCCATCCCCAGACCTTTCCAGTTACTCGTACACAGCTCTGTCTGGCCGAGTTACACAGGGAACTCCTTAAAAGCGGGTGCTGTGCCCACCTCCTCTTTGCAGATGCCAGACTGCTTTGCACAGCTCTCCACCCATAAAAGATGTTTAATCCGTGTCTACGAAACTTATAAAGCCCAAGATCCAGTAACTAATTATTTTTGAAAACTGGTAAATATAGGAAGGAACTAAACACTTACTGTGCCTTTCCTAATCAAACTGTACCACTTGGCAACCAAACAGTAGATGAGGACACATCTCCCTTGAGACATGCATCTAATAAATAAGGAATGGGGGAGTGTCACCGTTTTGCCACCGCAAATGATTTAATGGATCTAAGCTTTACTGGTTGCTGTCACCACAAATGTATATGAGAGAGAGAAAGAGATCAGTGTAATATATACCTCTATGAAAAATGGGAAAATCTGATCATTGACTTGCATTTGGTGAAGTTGTTGTTAATTCTCTTGCTGTGGCCATGGCTTTGTGGTTACATGTATTTTAATGTTTACATGTAGTGATACATATTTACAGATGAAACCGTATCTTGGATTGCTTCAAAATAATATGGGGGGAGGGAAGTGGGTGGGGTTACAGATTAAATAAGATTGGCCATGAATTGGTAATTGTTAAAACAGATGCTGGGGGATAAACAACAAGGTCCTATCGTATAGCAGAGAGGACTATATTCAATATCCTATGATATATACACACTACTATATAGAAAATAGATAACTAATAAGGACCTACTGTGTAGCACAGGGAACTCTACTCAATACTCTGTAAAGACCTACATGGGAAAAGAATCTAAAAAAGAGTGGATATATGTATAACTGATTCACTTTGCTGTACACCTGAAACTAACACAACACTGTAAATCAACTATACCCCAATATAAAACAAAAATTTTAAATAAAATAAAGAAAAAAAAAGTTAAAAAAAAAACAGATGTTGGGTACATGGGGGTTCACATTATAGTTTTTTTCTCTTTTATTGCCCATGTTTGAAATTCTCTATCACAATGAGTTGGGGTTATTTCAGTTTGTTGTTTTTTTTTAAGGGGAACAAATAGAAGACAAAGCGGGAAAAGAGAGCCTGCACAGCTCCTGACTCACTTTCACGTGGTTGCCCACGTCCTCCTGGTAGAGCAGAAAGGAGATCAGCCCGCCCCGGGTGAGGTCCCCAGCCAGGATCTGCTGCAGCCCACGTCTCAGCAATATAACCTTCATTGCCAAGTGCAGCATCTGGAGGGAGAAGGAAAGGGAGCCTGAGAATCTTCCATTCTTTGGCCTCCCTGCCCCTATGACACTGAGCGACCCCCAGACCAGCTGTAGGAAGAGGACCATCACTTTCCCTGCCCCCTCCCTGAGCCCTTCCTCCAGCCACTCAGCCTCCTCACCCTCCTTAAGAGGCAGTAGAGGGCCCTTTCCAGATCTCGTCGCCACCACAGCTGCCGGCATCGGTCAAGAGCCTCCTTATAGCGACGGACCTCTTGCTCCTCCGCCCCAAAACTGCGCACAGTCTGCAGCCCTCCAACTGCCTCACGTACCACCTGTCCTGCTTTCGCCACAGCATCCTGGATCTCCTGAAGGACTGCCTGGAAAAGTGGGGCAGGAGATAGGAGGGGCTGATTCGGCAGAAGACAGCCGACCCCCACGTCTCATTCCAGCCCTTGGAACGCTCTCTTCACGCTAAGTGAAGCAAGTCAGACAGAGAAAGACAAATATTATATGATATCATTTACATGTGGAATCTAAAAAAATAATACAAATGAATCTGCATACAAACAGAAACAGACTCACAGACGTAGAAAACAAACTTATGGTTACCAAAATTGGGGGAAGGGGGGGAGTGGATAAATTAAGAGTTTGAGATGAACAGATACAAACTACTAACACAAAATAGATAAGCAACAAGGAGTTACTGTATAGCACAGGGAACTACATTCAACATCTTTTAATAACCTATAATGAAAAATAACCTGAAAATCTCTCTCTCTCTCTCTCTCTTCCCCGCCACCTCTCTTCCCACCCCACTCTCTGTCACACACACACACACAAAGTCCCAGAGGGTCATGGACCTTCTGAAGCCTCTAAGGGCCTGGAGAAGGCCTCTAGGAGAACTTTCTTCTTCCCTGGGGATTCCCTAGCATCCACACGTACCTGATGGCGAGCACTGTACATCTTTTCAGCCGCTGTCATTAGAGGCACCTCAAGCAGAGAAAGGAGGGTGAGTCGAGGTGACAGGTTGAGCATGAAGCTGTAAACTCCCAGCACTTTCACCAGGCTTCGAGACAGCACGTTGGCATTAAGAGGAAGCCAGTTACTCATCAGTTTGGTATCCGAGCTCAGCCGGGAATTCAGCTCCCCTGGGCAGGACAAAGCCGGTGAGGAAACCACATGTTGTAATGCAGAACCCCCAGAAACTCCCTCCTGAGCTCCCAATCTCACACAGCCCTCCCTCCCTGCAGACTGCCTCTCTACATGGTCCCCAAAGAGAGAAAAACAGCTCCAGGCCTTGGCACCAGGGATGCAGGGGGAGGGCAGTGGAGGGGAAAGGAAGTCCTGGGGGACCCCAGACCTGGACTCCAGGCCCTACCTGTCTTAGTCTCCTGGAAGAAAGCAAGGTCCTGGCACAGGAGGGAGGAGAAAAGCAGCTCCCGGACCCGCAGGTTGATTCTGGACATGATGAAGGTGAAGGTGCTTCCTCGGCAGCCTGCAGACAGTGAACTGCGGGGAAGGAGGGCGGCAGAGGATGAAGAGGAGAGATGCAGAGAAGGACGGAGGGAGAGAGAGAAGCAGAGGAGAAAGCATGCGAAGAAAACAAATACAAAGTTGGGGGCAGTATATCATGAGAGCAGAAGAGAAACAAATAAGAGAGAGGGAGACACAAGGGGCAGGAATCAACAGACGAAGAGAAAAGAGGACACAGTGAGCCAGCTGTGGGAACCACATCATAACACAGACAGATTCACCAGCATCACTAGTTCATTCTGTTCTAGACAGGAGGGAACAGTACAATAGAAATGGAAAGATGCTGTGAAGGGAAAGAGCCTATGGCTTGCTTCTGACCTGGTCTCTCTCAGGGCCATCCCTCCAGCTTTCCCCTTGGTCTTGGTCTCCTTCCTCCACCCCCAACGTCCTTCTTCCTACTTCCAGATATTGATACTTTCTTGTGGGAACTGTAGCAATGGACTCCCTGCCCTCCCATCTCCAAAGCCCTGGGATCCTGCTGTTCTCCCTCTCCACTGTCCTTGGGATTGGAAAATTCCTCTTAGACCAAGTGAATTTTTACAGTCAAACTCAAAGGAAAACTGTGAAAGCGCAAAAGCAGGAACTGTACAAAATATGGGTTTCTAATACAAATCTAATGACCATGTTGAGAGGGCTGCTGGCATACTCAGACATCAAATGGTGAGGGTTTGGACTTTGGTGATCACAGTGAGAACGGAGAGAAAGGAGCCATAGGAGCACGTTTTGAGTGTGGCAAATGCAAGAACGTGAGAAAGGCAGCGACGACGCTGGTGCTTGGAGCTGAGGATACTGATGGTTTCATGAATGGGAATAAGAAGAGGGAGGCATTTTCAAGGAGACCAGGAGGGAGTGGGATGCACTTGGAGTTCTGGGTGCATGGAGTCTGAGGTGACAGGGCGTCATCCAATGGGAACGTCAAGGAGGCCTCTGGATTACAAGACTGGAGCTGGATGTGGGAATGTGGATGTGGGAATGTCCTGCAGACGTGAGCTGCATTAGCTCAACAGGAAAAATGTTCTTAAAGATCAAAGAACTGAGTCCTGAGAAAAGTCCATAATTAAGGATCCAGAGGAGGACGGTTCTCCAGAAGAGGCAGAGTGGACTGGAAAGTAGAAAGGGAGTTCATAAAAGCTACCTGAAGAACAAGATCAATCATAAGAGATTGTTCTGGGACTTCCCTGGTGGTCCAGTGGTTAAGACTCCGAGCTCCCAATGCAGGGGGCCCAGGTTCGATCCCTGGTCAGGAAACGAGATCCCGCGTGCTGCAGCTGAGAGACCATATGCCGCAACTAAGACCCAGCACAGACAAATAAATAAGATACATAAATAAATAATTTTTTTAAAAAAAGAGATTGTTCTGATGCCAGATGCTACAGACACATAGAGAGCTGAGGGCTGATTTTTTTTTTTAAAGCAGCAGCTTGATCATTAAGAAGTTCACTTTTAAGTAGTTTCAGCAAAGAGTAGTAAGTATGAAATAATGAAGAACTGGTTTTTGAGGGATTCTAAATGAAGTATGACCATATCAAAGGAGCAGGATCAAGCAGCCGGCTGGTATTTGGGGAAGGCTAGTGAGGTACTCGCACGACCCTGAGAATGAGCACCTCCTTAAATTTTGCAGCCTAGGTGCCTGACTCACCTCATCCTAGTCTCAGCCCTATCAAGCAGTTAGTTAATTAGTTACTTAGTTTGTAGACAGCGGACTCCTGGCTACGTCTTAAAACAGAAGGAAAAGTAAATGAAGTGGAAAAGAGTAAAGATGCTGGAAAGAAAGGTGACAAGCCTCAGAGTAAGATCTTCCAGGAGAGACAAGATGACTTAAGGACGAAGAGTCAGGAGGAAGAAACATGCCCACCCTGACAACTGGATAACTGTGGAAACAAACACAGGGTGGGAGGTTGGAGACAGAAAAGAGAAATGGAACTTCATGGAGATAAAAATGTTGAGAGGTAACTGAGAGACATTCCATTCGACACATAAACACCTTTTGTACTACATTCACTCCTATCCGTAACTATAATAAGTAATATAAACTTTGAAGATGTTGGAGCCACGTGGTGAACGGAGGAATAAATGAGTGGATGCATGACACAGAATGGTGAATGAACAAATACAGATTTTTTAGTTTAAGTATTTTGTGCTTTGGGCACCAGAGGGTCTGAAAACAGTTAGGAAAGTGAGGGCCCCTGTAAAAACTGGGGGCTAGCAAATCACCATCACCTACCTCCCAACAGAGAAGAGACACATGAAAAAGATGGCGCTGGCAAAGGCATCAGGATCAAAATCACCTCCCAGGATGTCAATCACAAGACCAGAATAGTAAGAGATTAATGTCTCACCTGCGGGAGGACAACAGTGAATGTGCTGGTGCCCAGGGCCTTTTCCCACCTCCAAGTCACAGCGCCCTCTCCCGACTCACCCAACACAGCAACAGCGAGGAAGAAGAAGGCCACACCCAGGAAAGGCAGGTCTGGCCTTGAGAGCTTCAGCAACCTCCACATCAAGGCTCTGTTGCTCTCCTGGCCCTGCTCCCTCTCCCGGGCTCCTGGAGGGCTCAGCACAGCCCACACGCCCCAGCTCAGCCCTGCCGCTCCGTAACCCAGCAGCAGCCAGCTCCACGGGGCTGAAGCCGCCCTGGCTGGGGGAGCACTCAAGGTCCCCGGGACCAGGGCCCGCAGGGAGAGAAACAGAGGGGTCACCAGGCAGAGGGGGGGCAGCAGTGCTCCCGCAAACCTCAGCAGCCCTCCCAGCCTCAAAAGCCACCAAAGCCCTCCCAGTCGCAAGGTGCCTTCTAGCCACAGGCCTGGAAGCCCGCGGGGAAGCAGAGCCCCCAGGGTCCCCTGCAGCAGCCAGAGTAACGCCCAGTCGGCCAGCAGCAGGAAGGCCCAGGGTCTCAGGTCAGGGAGCCGCATGGCGAGATCTAGGGGTAGAAGGTGAGAAACGACAGAGGTGAGTCCCAATCCTTGTCCCCACTCCTCCCCACTTGCACTCCGCCGAACGCGTCCACGGGCTTCCCATTTTATTTACCCAGTGCTACCCTGAAAGATGCCTGAAAAGTGCTTGGTCCTCTCCCTCCTAGGATCCCAGGCATTCGGCCTGACAGAGGGAGCTGGGAAGCCTGACCATCTGCAGCCTCATCCTCTAAAAAAAGACCCGTGACCCCCTCCCCCCACCCCGCCCCCGCCAGCCGCCCCCGCCGAGTTCCAAAGGGCCAGGCGGTCCCGCCCCGCTCCCTTGCTCCCGGGGTCCAGAAGGGCTGGAAGCCTGGGACGCGGAGTGGCTCGTGGATGGGCTGCGTCCCAGTTAGAGCTCCAGGTTCCCACGCGCACCAACTCACCGGAGGGGACTTCTGGGCTGCAGCTCGGAGGTCTTTCCTTTACGTGCCAGGGGCCGAGCTCTGAAGTGCCCTCGCGCCGCCTCCGCTTCGTTTCCCCTCTGTCGGCGGGCGAGGATCCCCGAGCCAGGGCGGCCGGGCTCCCTCGGCTTTCGCTTTCGCTTCCGCAGCCGGTGCCCGGTGCTGGGCCCGGCGGCCAGCAGGCGGCGCGCGACACCTGCAGCCCGCGGAACAGACCCCTGAGTCCTGCTCCACGTGCCAGGCCCCGGTTAGTCTCCACCCTCAGAAACAGTTACTCTGTCATAGGAAACGGCTGCAGTTTTTTAAATTGCCACTAAGTAAAATAGAGCTGTTTCGAGGATTGGGATGCTTTGTAATTGGAGAACCGCTGGATTTTCAGACCTCAGCTCTGAACCTATTTTGAGAACTGCCCTCTTTCCCAATCCAAGTTCCAGATGTAGGATCTTGGGGTTTAAAACAACAACAACTAACAAACAAACAAAACACACACACACACACACACACACACAAACAAACACAAACACACACACAAAAGAAACAGAGCCAGAGTCCAAGCGAGAAACACACAGGACTTCTATACAGAAGGCCCAGCTACTCTCACCAGGACCTAAGTGAGTTTCCACTTACAGATTCTGAGCTGAGAAGGCCCCCCACCACTGCACATCTTCCCTGTCTTTCTCAACACAGCTCCTGAGCAGAGAGAGTGTTCAGACGCCTCTAGATTTATGCTTCAGATGATGGTGGAACCACCTTCCTCATATGAGGGAAGTAGATTTTGTTTCTTAGTTTAACACTGATCAGCACAGTAGTCAGGTTTCTATAGGTCCTGCCAGACCCAGAGCCCATCTATGGGGCAGGTAGATTGGTTTATTCCAGAAATAGCTCTTCTGGTTGAAACCACCTCCCAGACTCAACATATTCCCCAAGGGAGGGCCACGTGGATTCCAATGCACCCTTTTGAAATGTTATTGGCACGACTTCCATGGGTCACTTCAAATTTAGATTTGAAGTTAGAGGATTACTAAAACTTCTCCAACCCCGTCCATTCTGGGATTTTAAGGATCTCTCTCTAACGAAAAAGCTCCATGTTCAGCTGCTTCCTACTTACAAGCTCTTCCTTTGACGAACTCTCCTTGGAGAGGTGACAGTGTCCTGCTCCTTCCTGAAATCCCAGCGTGATTCAGAAAATCTCATTCTGTCTCATCTTTCTAACCTGGTTACCTTTTCCTCATATTTCCAACTTCAGCGAGTCCTCCTTATCTCCTCTTCCACTTCAATCACAGTCGTGTCATCTTGCAATGGAGTGTGACCCATCATGAAATGGAACCCCTAACGTCCATCTTTCCATGTAATAGCCAATCTCTCCACAGGGTTATTTGAGATAAATGGGACCGTGTTTACGATTACCGCACACACGTGAGGAGGAAGCTTGTTCATCCTACTTTACCAAGTCAAAAACAGTTGTTCTAAGCACACTACACCCAGATACCCAAACCATTAACAACTGACTACACAGGAGCCTTCAGGCTGTGTGCCTAACCTGAATTAAATTGCACCTAAGTGTCCACAGACAATGTTGAACCTTCCCGAGGTCCTGGAGAGATGAAAGTGGAAGGAAAGCCCAGAAGAATATTTGATGAGACCCCATTTCTTAGGTAGGGGTTTGAGTCTCTTTTCTCAGGAAAAGTCTGTCTTTATTTCCTGATCCCTCCTCCCAACAAGCCCAGCCCAGAGCCCTCACAAGGCCACAACACAGAGGCTTTTATAACCGTTTTCCTTTATTGTGCTTGGTGGGACACCCAGAAGGTTGGGCTGGGGGTGATACTCACGGAGACAGAGAACACACAAAAGGATAAACTACACGCTGCCTCCCAGTGGCCCCTGGTTCTCTATCTCTGGGTCAGGTCAGGCCCCCCTTTCTCCTGGGGTGTAACCTGGCCCAGGTCCCCAAGTCCACCACTGCCACCATTACTGACTGGCCTCACGGTACTGGTACATCAGGTCACTGACGTCTGTACTTTCCACTTTCAACCAACCGTCCTCCTTCACGTGGTACACTGCAGGCAAAGGAGAAAGAACAGAGTCGGGCTTCCCTGGTGGCGCAGTGGTTGAGAGTCCGCCTGCCGATGCAGGGGACACGGGTTCGTGCCCCGGTCTGGGAAGATCCCACATGCCAGGGAGCGGCTGGGCCCGTGAGGTACCACAAAAAAAAAAAAAAAAAAAAAGAACAGAGTCACCTTCCCTTCAGCAAGATCCTGCTAATGATGTTATGTTGAAGGCGACAACAGCAACACACATTCTCAAAGCCCTTATTATGGGGATTGCAATGCCCCCTTCAGGCTCTGAAAACCCGTTCCCTGCCACTCAGCCTCCCCCATGTCTCCCAATCTCAACCCCCCTCCTTCTTCCTCACTCCCCAGGGGCGTGGCAGGGGAGGAGGGCATTGGTCTCTTACTATTGACAACGCCTCCAGAATAGCTGTCTCGGTGGGTGGCATGAACAATTGCCCTTCGGCCCAGGTCACAGGCCTCTTCAATGCTAAGGTCAGGTCTATAGCCAGTATCCATGACCCCATAGGCATGGGAGCACCCACTACCGGTGGAGAACATATTTCCCGAGAGCCGAGTCCCATCTGCATCCACGTAGTAGAGTCCAGGCCCCTATAGGATGCAAGAAGGGTCTAGGTTGGAAGTGGAAAGGAAGTTGTTGGTAACAGTCAGATTCAAGTGTGAGCCATGAGAAGTGGACCAAAGACTTAGGCTGACCCCAGGAACATCTGAACTAGGAGAACACTGTGGGAACAATCATAGCACTTAAGGGAGGAAAAACAAACTTGGAATCAGCTATTTGATCCAAAGGGACAAGCTTATGAAACAATGGTCCACATCCAGACCCAGAAATTGCCAGTGGGTAACAGTTCTATAACCGAGTGTTCTCTGTGCCACGTACCCTGTAGGGGAGGGAGTGGGAGTGTAAGGTGGGGAAACTGACCTCTCATCCACATGTGGGAATATGGAGAAGGGAGGGGACTCACTTTCTTGTCCCAGCCACAGATCATGCTGCCCATGGAGAGGCCCATGCCCCGGTACTGGCACATCATGTTGGAGAGCAGTTTGGAGGCTGCAGACACAGAGATACGCTCACCATTCCGCAGATAGTACAGCCTGGGTGAGAACAGGAAGGTTCCAGGAGAGGACTTAGAGGTGACAGGAGAAGGCTAGCCCTCCTAGCAGCCCACTTGATGGGCAGAAAATGATTGAAGAGATAAGCATTTGAAAGGAGTGGTTTTGTAGGATCTAAGGATGGGGAAAGATTTGGAATGTATATAGAATTAACTTTTCTTTAGTTTTTGGCTATGTGGCATGTGAAGCATAGTTCCCTACCAGGGATGGAACCTGCGCCCTCTGCATTGGAAGGCGGAGTCTTAACCACTGGACCACCAGGGAAGTCGTCAAAACCACACAAAGAGGGCTTCCCTGGTGGCGCAGTGGTTGCGGGCCTGCCTGCCAATGCAGGGAACATGGGTTCGTGCCCCAGTCCGGGAAGATCCCACATGCCGCGGAGCGGCTGGGCCCGTGAGCCATGGCCGCTGAGCCTGCGCGTCCGGACCCCCGCAACGGGAGAGGCCACAACAGTGAGAGGCCCGCGTACCAGAAAAAAGAAAACAAAAAACAACAAAAAAACACATAAAGAAATCCCAGTAGGGACTTCCCTGGTGGCGCAGTGGTTAAGAATCTGCCTGCCAATGCAGGGGACATGGGTTCAAGCCCTGGTCCAGTAAGATCTCACATGCAGCGAAGCAACTAAGCCCGTGCGCCACAACTACTGAGCCTGCGTGCCACAACTACAGAAGTCCGCTCACCTAGAGCCCGTGCTCTGCAACAAGAGAAGCCACCGCAATGAGAGAAGCCCACGCACTGCAACGAAGACCCAATGCAGCCAAAATAAATAAATAAATAAATAAATTTTAAAAAAGAAATCCCAGTAAATGATAGGATCCCACCAGGGTCGATGCTATTGGTGCTAAATATTGATAATTGACAAATGATGTGGCTTCTTGGCAGGAGCACAGGCTGAGATTTGGGAGAAGGTTTTTAACCACCAAAAGGCTGTTTTGTGAAATATGACATTAGCACTAAGATGCTGGGGGCAGTTAGGAGCAGTGATCTGGAAGATGAAGAATCCAGGCTTAGAAGGGAGGTAAGGGGCTAGGCCTACCTGCACTCCTTCGCCAGCAGACGCTCCCAGTACTGACAGTCAGCTGCACAGCCAGACATGGTGCCAAGCAGGTAAGGGTTCATCTCAATCACCTTGTTCACCGTTAATGTGCCTGGAAGAAGATGGAGTTTGGGGAGAGGAGGAATGACCCCACAGCTCTCCCTGTGTGTCCTAAAACAATATCTGGTCCCACTTTGGTGTAGATGCTGGGCTCCTGCTGAGAGGAGGACCCAGCTCCCCAGATTCTGCCAGCTGAAGAACACACACTCACCAATGTAATTCCCAGCCGAGGCCCGAGAATCCACAGCCACAATCAGCCCATGCTGGAACTTGAAGGCCAGCGTGGTCGTGCCATGAGCCATCTCGATCTGAATGTTCCTTTCTCCATTCCCACCCAGGGACCGGAAGAATTCAGTGGGCTAAGGAGATAGAAAAGGCAGAGAAAGGGCCACTGAAAACTTCTGAAGCTGGGCACTCCAGGAAAAGAATGTAGAGGAAGGAGATACCCAGAAATTCTCCAACCACCAATAAATGAAACAGTTAATAACCTAGCTCTACAAGGAAATGGTTTGGGAGAAGGGAAAGAAGAGGCCATGACACCAACCTTTTCCATATGCCAGCACAATAGACTAAGTGCTACACTAGATTAACTTAGAACAATGGCTTTCAACTCTCATTTTGTATTAGAATTATCTGGGCAATTTTAAAACCTCCTGAGATTCTGATTCAGTTGGTCTTGGGTGGGACCTGGACACTGGTATTTTTTTTAATTGCCCTATAATTGATGTTAATGTGTAGCCGAGATATAGATGCATTTATTTAGGGCAGACTGTGTCTTGTAAGACAGCAGCATTCAGTGGAAATACTTCAAGTTTGTTTCAAGTTTAATTTTTAATATATTTGAACTATTAATTAATTAAAATAAAATATACAATCAGTTGTATTAACTACAAACGTTAAATCTCAGGATGAGCCAAGCTCATCTTAGCCTCAGGGTCTTTGCTGTTGGCCTGCAATACTTTGAAGCTTTGCCTGGATGGCTTCTTCTCTTTATTAAGGTTTCCACTCTGTTGCTCCTTTAGAGAGACCGTCTGTGAGTGTCTCCCAAAATACCTCCCCCAATTTCTTATCTCATTGTTTTTAAAGGTTTTCATTAAAACACTTTAATTTCCTGAAATTGTCTTATTTTCATTTGTTTTTTGTTGGCTTCCTTGCAAAATGTAAACAGAGATCTTGTCTGTCTTGTTTTAACATGTGTCTATCCCTAGCACAAGGAGTGGAGTTTGGCATATAGTAAGTACTCAATGAATATCTGTTGAATGAATGAATGAACGGCGAAAATTTAGTCCATCTGTTTATAAGCTAAACTGACTCTCCCAACTTTGAACACAAATTCTGTGTACCTTCCTTCCTAGAAAACTGGAAAAAGAACACACCTGGTACACAGGTAGAGGTATTCTGAATTCAGTTTAAAATAAAGGTGATTTGATAAAGCCTTCATTCGTAGCTGGGATTGTGACTCTTACTTGATGATAAAACCATGTTTCTGGAAAGTATTAATTGTGTTTTACAATAAATTGACATCTCTGATACATAAAAAAAAAGTGCTACCATAACTGAACATTTTAAGGGTGACTGTAATGGTTTTCCATTCATAGGTCATTTAACCCTCAGGAAAAACGTTTTATGAATATTATCCCCATTTTACAGAAGAGACACCCAAGACCTAGACTAAGGGACTTGATCCAAGGCACACAACTGTGAGTGGCTGAGCCCAGGCTAAACGCTCGAGTTCATAGGTTTTGCAAGACACTACACAGCCCCTGTATCATAGGATAGGCCCATGAGAAAAGCTTCGTGATTTGTTTGTGATGGAGAACGGGCAGGAAAGCTCTCCGGTCTCCCGATGGGAGCCCCCTTCCCGCTCACCTCTCCTTCTTTGTCCTAATCTGCACCTCCTAACCCTCAGGCGGCCAGCCCCCAAGTCCCACGTGGCCTCTTCCCTGGCTCCGGCCCTAGACCCTGGACGTGGCTCTGCTAGACTAAAGGATGGCCCCCTCCGCATTTCCCCGCCTCCGGACAGTCTCAAGGAAGACCCTCCATTACTCTGCTCCCTCCTGCCCGCCTCCCACGGGATTTTCTTACAGCCCTGACCTGCATTCCCAGGGGGAGGGCGAGCTCCGGAGATCGCAGAGAGAAACTGTAGTGACCGGGGTCCGAGCGCTGCCGGCTTCCCGCGTGAGGGAAAGCCCAGTCCTCCCGCTGCCCGCGCGGGGCTCCGCACACGTCCAGCAGCGCCATGACCGCCCAGCACCCGGAGATCTGGCGGCTCTCGGAGGAGGAAGTGAAAGCGAAAGCCCGAAGCCTTAAGGGGAGGGAACCAGAATTTTTTCCACATCCCCCTGCCCTTCTCGAGAAGTGTCCAGTGGGCGTATGGGGACCAGGAGTATTATGCTGGGGACAGGCTTCTCTGATCCGCCTTCATGGAAATTAGGGAAACGGGGGTGATAGACTGCCAGAAGAAAGGAAGAAAGAGAGCGAGCAGCTCGAAAGCTCCCTGGGCGATGAGGTTACTGTAAGAGACACCGACAGGCTGGGGCATCCTCCGGGGACAGTTATGGGGTGGGCAGGGGTCATAGCATCAAAAGCGTAGCCTTAACCAGAAATCTGGAAGTCAGTGAGAACCTGGGAGCAGTTTCAAACCGGGAATGGGGGAGGGGTGTGCCTAGGAGCATCGCTTTATAGAAGTAGGGGAGGGATAGGAGTACGTGGGGGCACTGAGTCTTGAGGACAGACAGGTCTTGGGGAGACAGGCAATAGAATACACCTGCAGCGTTTGGGGGAAGGGAGCACCAAGGAGAGGGTGCAGCCTCTGAATCCTTCGACCCAGTCCCTCCTAGGGCCTCTCCCAGCTCGACGGTCTCCCTGACCTGTAGCCACCCACAAGAACTGCCCTTTCTGACCGCACCTACTTGCGTAATTCTTGCTTGACTGAGCACTGTCTTGTTCAACGTCTCTAAAACCCGCCTCTCCTTGCAACCTGAGTTGGCCTAATCTGCCCGGCAACTGTTGACGTCACATGACCACGGCCCTCCCTGAATGGAAGAGATCTACTAGACCACCCCGCCCACTACGCTGAGTTCCCGGGGCAGGTGCCACTGCAGAACCCGGCGAGCCCTGCTGTAACGGACCGGGGTGGGCAAGCGAACGAGGTGGTGAACTTCCTCTAGACGTGCTCATCCTCCATCCTCCATCTCCGGGCTCTGAGGCACTGCAGCTGCTGGTGCCTGCTGGAGGACACCGTATCCCCGTTTGGCTCATCCTTGGGGGTGGGCACAGGGGGATGGAGAAGTGAAGGGGGCAACCATAGGAAATAGAAAACTTAAGGGAAAAGATGGCACACTCAGGGCTGGGAAACACTGAGGATGTTGAAGGAGGGAGGGACCCAGCTCCTGAAAATGGCGCTGCAATGGTCGGTGGGCCACTTGGTCCACTGAAAACACGAGAAACCACAGTACAAGACACCAATTTTATTATAAATATCAAGAAACCACAGGGTATTTATGGGCCAGCATATGCCTCGGGTGAGGTTGAAAAGGAGCTGACCTTCCATTTCTGTGTATTCTAAATATTTCTCATGCTAGCCACACCAACCCTGGCTCCAAACCCAGTTACACCAAGGAGTTCTGAAGCCTGTTTTCTTCCAGGAAATCTGTATAACCAAGAGGAGCTTGGAGAGCAGCTAACACTCATGGCAAAATTTCAGGCATCACCTCAGGGGTTACGTTTTAGAATGTCACCCCTCCCAGTAGCAGCTGCCCACTCTGCAACTCTGGTAAGACCTTTGTTCTCAAACTCTCCACTATAGAGAGGAGGGAAAAAGGGAAGGAGATGGAGTGTGCAGATCTGAGGAGTCTTTCATTCTGGAGCACCTGACCCACCAGGAGCCTGAACCATGGTGCAATAGCGTCCCTTATTCGCCATGAGCTGCTGGTGGGTTCCCGCCTCAATGATGGTGCCTCCTTCCAGAAAGAGGATGTGGTGAGCCTGCTTCACCAAGCTGAGGCGCTGGGTGATGAGAAGCACAGACCGAGAGCACCGCTCAGGGCTTTTATACAGGAGCTCCTCCACCTGAGAAAAAACATACACTCTGTCAGACCAGGGGACCACTCCCAGCTCAGGGAGACATCTGTGTTTCCAGAGCTGGGACAGACCTCGCCAGGATCATTGCCACCTCTGCCAATAACCCAAAGGAAACTGAAGATTCTCCTTCTGGGTGCTTCTCTGTCAAACCTTTGATTTGTGAAGGGCTGTTTACATGAGGTGGCAACGGTGGAATAAAAGAAAGAGGCCTAAACTGGGAGATTGGGATTCACACACTACTGTATATAAAATAGATAACTAATAAGAACCTACTATATAGCACAGCGAACTCTACTCAGTACCCTGTAATGGTCTATATGGGAAAAAAAAATCTAAAAAAAAAAAAAATCACTTTGTTGTACACCTGAAACGAATACAACATTGTAAATCAACTATACTCCAACAAAAAAAAATTTTTTAAAGTAATGAAAGAAAGAGCCCTAGGGTGAAACCCGTAAGAAAAGAGTGAAAGGTATTGAATAGTCTCTCCTCTCTAATTTTTAAATTCTCTTTTAAGGAAATATAACTTACTAGTAAAGAGCATGAGCATTCAAGTCAGGCAGACTTGAATTGGGGTCCAGGCTCTGCTATTCAATAGCTGAATGACAGTGAGCATGTTATTCAACCTCTCTTAGCCTCTGTTTTATCATCTGTTGGATGAGGGTAACAACACCCAGCTCACAAGCATTCATGATGAATAAGTGAGCAAGAGACTACATCCAGCACGTCCAGCACATAGTAAAAGTTCAATTCATATTAGTATTATGAGGGCGGTCTTTTGCTTATGTTTGGCTTCACAGATTCAGGGTCTATAGATCATCTCTTTTAACTGGTTTTAGGCATCTTGGGGAGAAGCTAACGGGAACTGAGAATTGCAAGGACCAGTTTGGAGAATTATGATGTTAATATAATAACAAAGGATGAGTGAAGGAAGGAGGACTGGATGGGAAATAGGCATTAAGAAGATGACTCTCGGGCTTCCCTGGTGGCGCAGTGGTTGAGAGTCCGCCTGCCGATGCAGGGGACACGGGTTTGTGCCCTGGTCCGGGAGGATCCCACATGCCGCGGAGCGGCTGGGCCTGTGAGCCATGACCGCTGGGCCTGCACGTCCAGAGCCTGTGCTCCGCAACGGGAGAGGCCACAACAGTGAGAGGCCCGCGTACCGCAAAAAAAAAAAGAAGATGATGACTCTCTTACACAGGACTGGCTGTTTATATCCAGGGCACTGGTAACATCATCCAGGATGAGTACACACGGTTTCCGGATCAAGGCTCGAGCCAAGGCCACTCTCTGTCGCTGACCCCCTGACAGCTGGCCCCCAGCCTCACCTACTTCTGCAGAGACAAGGGCCAAGGTGAGAGCTGAATAAGCACACGCACGCACACGCACACGTACACGCACACCAAGGACTGATGGATGCAGCAAGATAGAGAAGGTTCTGGGAAGGTAAAGGAGTTCTGAGGACATGAGGATAAAAGAGCCATAGGAACAAGATCTTACAACTTCAAACTGATGTCAGTGGGGTGGGGGGAGCTAAGGAATCAAGGCAAGACTACTGGGGTTACAAGGAAGGTAAAGATGTCTGGGTGGTGATGTGAGTGGAGAGAGCACCTGTGTCGTAGCCTTGAGGGAGTACAGAGATGAACCCGTGGGCTCCGGACTCCACTGCAGCAGCTGTGATGTCCTCCATGGTTGGCTTCTGGACCAGGCCATAGGCAATATTTTCTTTAAAGCTTCTTCCAAATAGCTGTGGCTCTTGTCCCACAGCAGCCACCTGGGACAAAATACGATGCAGAGTCATAGAACAAGGAACACAGGAGTGTGGTTCTCTAGAGACTGAAGACTGAGAATCTCTACTGGAAGCATATCACAAAATTACACAGCCTCTCTCCTGACCACGCGCTCACCTCCACCTAAGGTCTCCTAACGCTCTGTTCAGAGTGCTCGGTAAGAATGCTCTTCTGACTTGAGGCTCCCTGCCCTCCCCCATGCCATCTTGTAGCTCACCTGTCTGTGCAGGTAGCAGTGCTCATATTTGGGAAGGGGCTCCCCGTCCAGGAGCACCTGCCCCTCGGTGGGCTGGTACAGATTCTGCAGCAGGGCAGCCACTGTGCTCTTCCCAGACCCATTGGGCCCCACCAGCGCCGTCACCTCACCAGGACGAAGGGTGAACGTCAGCCCCTGGAAGCCAGAGAATCACACACACTAAGAGGCAGCCGGAGGCCCCTAAGCTTGAGACCTGTCAGTCATTGTCTTGTTACGTTGTCTTGTCAATGTCTTCCCCCAGAGAAGAGAGGAGGAAAATGGTGAAGTACAGCAACTACTCCCCTTCCACATGCACAGACACCTCCCCATGGAGTAGAGACGGAAGATGAAACAAAGACAAAGGCAAACACTAAGACCACTGTGCCACACAGGCAATCTCAGAGAGCATGACAAAAACGAAAACAATCACATTCCAAACCACAGATGGAAAGAAAAAGGAAGACTGGAGACACAGCTTTTGCTTCCATGACGCCTTAGGACAGGAGAGCCTTCTCCCTGAGAGCCTCCTCTTCCATTCTTCTTGGAAATCCAGCCTGGTCCTTGAGCTCGGGGGCAGTTTTATGGAACGCGTGAGCTTGTCTTTGCCTCTGAAGGGTGAGGGAGGCTCTACCTAAACCTGGTGCTAAGCAGGTTGAAGGCAGGGAGGAAATTTAAGGTGGTCGAGTTGAGGGTGAGGTTGGTAGAATACAGGGATTGGTAGGTTGTACCTGCAGCACTGGGACATCTAGACGGTTTGGGTAGGCGAAGGAGACACCCTGGAACTGGACGAGGCCCTGCAACTTTAAGGAAGTGAACACACCACTGGCTGGGCAGTGAGGGATCTGGTCCAGGTATTCAAATATTTTCTCTGAAGAGCCCACAGCCTTCTGTAGCCTGGGATAGATGGACAGCAGTACCTGGAGGGGAGGTATGAATAGTGAGGCGGGGGATGGGAGGGACCCAATCTGTTACCAGGGTTATGTGATGTGAGAAGGGCAAAGGAGGGAAGGAAAGTGATTCAGATGGAGACGGCACAGGGGAAGGAAAAGCACTGGGGAGTGAGAACGGAAGGACCTCACCTCAACAGCTGTGGTGAACTGGTTCTGGTAAAGAACAAAGGCGACCAGGTGCCCACTGCTTACAGACCCACTTGTCACCAGCTGCCCACCAAAATACAGGATTCCCACCTTCAGCAGCAATCCTGAGATCTGTGGAGACCACAGAGAAAAGGGACTGTGGGAGGAAAACCTAAAATTCTGGTGCAAAGATCCAGAATCATTAACAGTAAGGAGAGAGAGCGTCCCATTTCCACCAGTAACTCAGGGGGTTCAATAGGTATTAAAGAATGAACCATAGCGTGCCATGGAATCTCACTCGGTTACCCATGATAGAAGTCAACTATCACCATCACCATCACCAGTAGTGCCTTGTTTGGGGAACGTCTTGCTCTTCACAAAAGGTTTTTATGAATGTAATGTCATCTAACATTCATATCAAGAGCCCTATAAACTAGGTTATATTACTCCCATTTTTTTAAAATGAGAAAAAAGTCTCAGAGAAAGTAAGTTACTAGCCCGTGGTCCCAGCGCTAGTAAATGGCAGCATCAAGGCAGGAACTTCTGATCGCTGATCTAGTTCTCTGTCAATTATATCACAAGATGCCCCGCATCCTTGGCTTCCGCTGTTCCCATGGTTCTCAGGAGTACATCCGCATAGTTCAGGCATGAAGCAGGCCCAGGTGCAGGAATGCATAGCTCCCTGAGCACCCCCCATGAGGCAAAGGAAGGCCCTGGGACTGGAAGACTTTCCTACAAAGTGGGTCGGGGAGATTTTGTGCACCCTACGGAAAGGAAGCCATCTAGCATGCCTAAAGAGGGAGGGGGTTAGGAACACTGAGTGGGGTCATGGAGCCTCTGGTTGCTGGGATACAGACACTGAACCCACCATTGCCCAGCGGAGGAAGAGTGTGGAGCAGGGTCATGGGACAGGGAATGGCACTGAAGTAGTCCCCTGCCAAGGGGACCAGGGAATAGGCATTCATCCCCAGGTGCTCACACGGGTGGTCCAGAGGTTGACCGCGTAGGCCAGGGCCTCCTTCTGGTTGAGTGTCTTCATTTCATGCAGCTTTTGCCTGAACTTCTGGGCCTCACCCTCTTCGTTGGCAAAGCTCCGGACTGTAGGCATGGCTGACAGCACCTCAATGGCCACCTGGCTGGATTTTGCCAGAGATTCCTGCACCTGTGCTGCCAGCACCTGTGGAGACATGGACAAGAGATGTCACACGTGGTTGGCAAACCATAAGGGACGCTAGGACCTGAGTTATCCAATTGTAGATTAAAGGTGAGAAAGGGCAGAGAGACAGAAGAGAAAGGGACACAGCTATATCCCCCACGGATACTAAAGAGATACAGAGAAGAGGAAAGTGACTCAGAAGGGTCATAGAGGATCATATTCTTGAGACTGGTGATCATATTCCTTTTTTTAGTTTTCATTTTATATTGGAGTACAGTTGATTTACAATATTATATTAGTTTCAGGAATACCGCGAAGTGATTTAGTTATACATACATACGTATCTATTCTCTTCCAGAGTTCTTTCGTATATATGCTATTACAGAGTATTAGGTAGAGTTCCTTGTGCTATACAGTAGGCCCTTGTTACTTATCTGTCTTATATATAGTAGTGTGTATATGTTAATCCCAACCTCGGTGATCATATGCTTAAAGACAGACGGTAGGCAGACATTAGAAGACACAGAGAAGGTGAAGATCAACACTGAGCAATCCAGGAACGTGGACAAGGAGTTTCAAAAAGATGAAGAATCAGCGAAGGTGCCAGGAAAGAAATCTGTGAGGAGAGCCCACCAAGTCTGGGCGATGAGGGTCAGTATAGGTTGAGGCAACTCCCTGGACATACCTTGTGCCATTTTCCCAGCTTCTCAGGCAGAAGGAAGAGTAGTGGCAGGGCGAGCAGGGTGACCATGGTGAGGGACGGGGAGCCCCAGAGCATGAGCCCCAAGAGACACAGTCCACGGCAGAGGTACCACAGAAAGAGGCTCAGGTCCGAACTCAGAGACTCACTCACGGTGGACGTGTCCTCTGTGACCCGAGATGTGATGGCACCTGCCAAGGGTTGAGGAGAAGAGAGTGAGTGAGTGAGAAACTCAGAGTGATGGGAGGGACTGGCAATGAGCCAGGGTGCCAGGGGGAGGGGTTCTAAGCAGGTCTGGAAAACAAGGTCAGTGGTTTAGGGAGGCTTGGACTCTCAACTCAAGGAGAATGGGTTCCAGAGGAAAAGCCTGGTCAAAGACCTTCCTTTTAACTCTAAAGAAATTGATGCCCTTGTGAATTTCTAATTCTCTGACAGATTTCTGTTCTCTAAAGAACTTGTATATCCCCTGCACATAGGCAGGAAAAACTTAAACTGATCATATAACAGAGCTGGAGAAAAACGAAGGTGCTGCTAGAAAGCAGTCCAGGAAACTGTAGCAAGTCCTGGATTGGGAATCAAGAGATGGCTTCTATTCCCAAGTTCATCTCTATCCATACGTGTCTATGCAAGTGTTGGCATTTAGGGTCTGGGCCTCAGTTCCCGTCTCTGTAAAACGAGGTGGTTGGACTCTGTGATCTCAAAATTTCCAGGTTTGAAATTCCTGTCGTTTCTATCTAAATACACACAGAGGGATATATTTGTGGGAAAGTCTTGGATGGAAACACTAGGTTTTTCTGCAGATAAGAAGTATATGTATTTTGCTCTTGAGGTACGTCAAGAATAAGACATGACGACGTTTATGTGTGAGAGGAGGATCAAGGTTGTAAGTAAAAATATGTATGGGGATATAAACAGTAAGTGGATGGATAGTGAAAAGAGTTTCATGAGAAACCTGTTCGGTTCTTTTGAAAAAACTCTGTTTTCTGGCACAGGACAGCCCGAAACACCTCTCCCTGCAGGTGGCAGTGCACACGGCCCATGGTGCTGTTGTAGATTCCATCAGCCGTGAACTCCAGCACTGCACTAGAAGGAGACAGAGAAGGAGGGCCAGGCACGGTCAGGGGGCCCCCCAGAAATGCACTCCAGACGGTAGCCCCAACTTTCAACTCCCTCTTTTTCAGGGTTCCCCCATCCCCAGCCTTCCAACTTCAGCCCCCAGACCTGGCTATGGTGAGGACAGACATGAGAGTTATGTTTCGCGCGAAGGCAGCGCCTGTCCTGTCTTGTAGAATCCAGTCCGTGAAACGGCCCGTGAAGAATGGAACAGCCATCTCCCCTGGGGAGGGAGAGAAATACCAAGTCTAAGAAGGTCAGCTCTAACCAGACGGCCCACCCTCCTTTCACCTTTGCCCATAATCCTGGAGGGCAGTGGCAGAAAGACACAATCTACACCTAAACGGGCCACCTGGGAACTCAAAAGCCTGTGGCCCCACAAGACCTTTAGAGGTTGGATGAGGAAGGCTAGGGATCATAGGATGGTCTGCCCCAGAGGAAAGGCCTTGTCCAAGGTGGCCAGTGAAGCAACGCCCGGGGCAGCCCTGGAGTCCAGGACTCCTGACTCCTACCCAGTACAGGGCTCTTCCCTCTCCACTGGGGTGGGGAGTGGGGGCTCTTCTCAAGACCTGAGCTGGGTCCCCTTCCCCTCATCCACATTTCCGAGAACTCATACCAATCTATTTCACTGACCATTACTCTCGATTCCTTCCCAGTCCTCTAGCCTCGTCCCTCTCCCCCTGCATCCCCCTTACCAAGACAGGAGAGTACCACCAGGGCCAGCAGGAGCGGCAGGCGTTGTATCTCTGGGACCAGGAAGCCTAGAAGCCGTCTCACCGCCACTCCAGAAGCCCCGCGAGCTCCTTGCACCCAAAGGTTCCTGATCTTATGCCACAGGGCGGCCGCAGGCAGTGCCGCCGTGTAGCTGAGCGCAAAGGCGTCCAGGCGACTCCCCCAGTGCAGTGGCCGGGTGCTGTGAGCGTCCCCGGGGGCTCCCCACGAGCGCAGCTCTCGGAACGAGGCAAGTGCCGGCAGAGCCAAGCCCAGCGCCGCCGCCAGCGGCTCCAAAGCAGCCAGCCATCCCCGGACTCCTGCGCTTTCTCTCCGGAAGCCCAGCGCTGCCCCGAGGACGCCTCGGGCTCCCAGCCACAGTACCGCCCAGCGGCTCAGGCCCGCCACCCAGACACTGAGCAGCGGCAGCGCAGGGGGTACCAGCAGGGAGGCTATTCGAGGCAGCGCCAGCCGGAGCAGCATCCAGTCGGCGAGGAGCAGCAGCGCTGTCCCCAGGCACGCGAGGGAGGCTCGGGAGAGGCGGAGACACCCGCAGGGAGCGGGGGACTCCGAGCAGGCCATGGGCGCGCGCGGTTCGAGGCCGGTCCAGGTCCTGGGACTCTCGCCGTCCTCGCCAAGACGGAGTCTAGTCTCTGGACGCTGTTGGAGTCGTAGCAGGGCGGGCCCCCGGACCGCGCCGGGGAGGGAGCAGGGCGAGCCGGGTCGGGGCTTCGGAAAGTCCCGGGAACCCGCCGAGCCCGCGGGCGCTGGCCTGAAGTGAGCAGTTTACAGTAAAGGGAAAACGAAAGCGTCTCCGGCTCCCCACACCCACCCACTCCGAAGGCGGCCCGCCCGGACTATGTGGGGGGAGGGCGTCGACATCAGATCCGAGATTTAGGGGAGCAGCCCTGGTGCTCCACCTTCTCCATTCCCAACACCCGACCCTGCTGTCCTCGCCTCCACTTGCGGGACCCACTTGCCGCGAATTTCTCACTCCAGCCTCTGGGCGGGGTGCCTACGTCATCTGTCTCCGGGCAGTTCTGCCCCGCGCAAGTTAGCGCCCGGATGCGAAGCCTCACGGCATGGACCCGAGCGCCCCCTGGCGGGCGTGGAGAAGGGGAGGAGCTGTAGGCAGCGAGTGGCGCGCTGTCCCAGGTCGCAAACCAGTGCACCAGGCGGCGAGGAGCGCGGCGCAGGGATGCTGCGAGCGGGAGCACCCACCGGAGGCTTACCTCGGGCCAGAGAAGTCCACACCGGGGTAATGAGTCTGGGCTTGAGGGTTAGCGGAGGGGTGGAGGAAGTAGAGCGATAGGGGGACCCTGGAAGCGCCAAAGAGTAAATTTGGAGACTAACAAGAGTGGGGAGATAGCTTGTAGCAGCCAGTGCTCACATCCCGAAATGAACACGGGCGTCTGTATTCTGAAGGGGTCGTCTAGGGGTCCGCGAAGGGACTGGGCACGGGAGGCAGGCAGAGAAGGTGTACTTTGGCTCTGAGGTGGAAGCGTTAAGGGGAAGCTGCCCTAAAGCGCTTTCGCTTTCACTCTGGGCTAGAGAGAGCGGCTGGTTAAATCAAGGGAGGGGGTTGGAGAAGGTGCACAGAGAAAAGGAAACGGTGCCCTGGGTTAAGTAGGACAGCACTTGAGAGAGGGGAGTATGGGCACTGATTGAGAAGGGACGCATCACACAGACCTTTGATAAACTAGCCTGTGGGTAACATAGCCCCAGCACTGATAATGGGGGTTCCATGTGAGCTGGAGGGGCCCTTCCCCAGCCTGGCCCAGGAAGGCTCCTACTTGGCCCAGGTGCCACCGTGCTCCCTTCCCTATGTCTTCCCCACCCACCTCCACAACCTGCTGGACGACTTTTGCCCAGGCTGGACCCGTGGGGCAGATGGCAGCCCAAGGCAGGCTGGCTTCTGCTCTCAAACTTCTACCACCAAGCTTAGCTTTGGGGCAGCTTTGTTATATAGGAATAACCTCTTGGATGGGGTTGCCTCTGTTCTCTGCTGTGCTATTCATGATGCATCAGTATGTCAAAATGAACACTCGGCCAGCATCCCTGGAAGCCAGAGTAATTTATGGAGTGGTGAGAAGTATAGCTGTAAAACCATTTATAAATTAGAAAATCTCTCCTCACTGCCAGATGAGCAGTGAAAAATAAGAAGTAGAAGTTAAAACAAAGCATGGGAGGTAGACATGGGTTTTAGTCCTGTGTGACCTTCGACAAGTCATTTGCGTTCTCTGTGGCTCAGTTTCTTCATTTGTAGGATCTTTAAGGCTTTTTCCAGTTCAACAGGAGTTTTAAAATGTAGCTTTATCCTCCTTCACTCTTCCTTAATTCTTTTGTTTAATTTCTTTTCTTGACCTGAAAAAGTCAGCTCAAACTCCCCAATCAAATCCTCTTTTGGTGCAGATCTCTTTCCCTGGCTACTCTCTTCCCCTGGCTGTTTACCTCTTGATAAGAAATCCTTAAATGAGACCTCTGTTTTAAACTGTCCCATGTGTTTCTTGCTGCTTTCCTCCTTCCTTGACACGTGGCCATGCTAACCACTGACCCCTGAGATGTTTTCTGTTGTTCAGTAAACTGAAAGAGCTCACTTCTGATTAAGGGGGGGGGGGTGGATGATTGTGGGCCCAAAAGAAGGGCTTGAGCTTGTTTCCCAAGGTCACGGTCACTCGCTGTGTGGGGAGGTCTGTAGCACATCTGTACACACAACAAACGCATGCGGAGGTAATTCATTTGTGGAACCGCGTCACGGGGACTTGGAAGTGCCCGCCCTGAGCCCTTCACTCAAAGGGAGCACTTATGCCCCTAGGAGCCTCATCCCACCTCTCTCTCTTTACAGTGGAAGGATTCTAGGGATGCCATTCTTTCTGTGTGATACCACCGCCAGGCTCTGACATTCCCTTGCTGCTGGGAGAGACAAGAGAGAAAATGGAAAGATGAAGAAAAAAATCCCATTCTGGGAGTCAGCTCTGGCCTAAATTACTGTATAACCTTGAGCCAGTCGCCTCCCCATTCTGAGAATGTTTCCTCATCTGTAACATGAAGGGATCAAGGCTCTTGCTGCTCTGACGTTCCATCCTCTGTGTCTCTGCAGACAACCATCATGGCGGTAGAGTTTGATGGGGGCGTCGTGGTGGGATCTGATTCCCGGGTGTCTGCAGGGTGAGTAGCAGTGCCAGTGTGTTCTTTTGGAAGGAAGCTAATGGCCCCGAGTGCACATTTTTCTTAACCATTCATAAAGAGACTGGCAAACTGAAGCATTGGAGAAACTGAGTGAACCTTTCAGAAAGGCCACTATGATAAGATATTGGGTGGGTATTTGGGTCTCTGAATTCATGGCGAAGAATCTGGGGCCTGGATGCTAATGTGGCCCGTCCCAGGGAGTCACAGAATTGGGTCTGAAAAGGGTTTAGGAGATAGAGATTTCAGGGGCCCACCTTCCATCTATGTTTAGAGATAGAAAAGATGGTCCTGCCAAGCAGATATTCTGGTTTCTGATCCATCACGTGTTGAACTAAGTTTGTCTTTCTCCCTTCTGGCCAGTTTCCTCACATACAAGATTAGATCAATATTACTTACTTTATGTTCCACAGAACACGTAACTTCCTCAATATGGTTAATAACAAAGAAAAATTAATAAGGCGAAGATTAATCTTAGCTTAATTTAGTATTTTTTGTGTTACTATAAAAATCTAAGCCTGAGGGGCTTCCCTGGTGGCGCAGTGGTCCCTGCCGATGCAGGGGAGGCGGGTTCGTGCCCCGGTCCAGGAGGATCGCACGTGCCGCGGAGCGGCTGGGCCCGTGAGCCATGGCCGCTGAGCCTGCGCGTCCGGAGCCTGTTGCTCCGCAGCGGGAGAGGAAGCAGCAGTGAGAGGCCCGCGTACCGCAAAAAAAAAAAAAAAAAAAAAATCTAAGCCTGAAAATAAATCTAATTTTGATCATTACTTGCAGTGTTTCGTTTGTTTGAGACAATTCTTTGCTTCCTGCTTTAATCCAAGCTTTAAATTTCATGTACTCTGAAGCCATTCTCTTGTGAAATAAATTTGAGAAACACCGAAAGATGAACATCAGAAATTTTGGCAACTCTCTATATGATCCAGCAATGCCACTCCTGGGCATATATCCAGACAAAACTATAATTCGAAAAGATACATGCACCCCTATGTTCATAGCAGCACTATTTACAGTAGCCAAGACATGGAAGCAACCTAAATGTCCATAGACAGAGGAACAGGTAAGGAGGACGTGGTACACCATGAAAATTGGGGTGCATCTGTCTTTTTGAATTATGTTTTCCTCCAGGTATATGCCCAGGAGTGGGATTGCTGGGTCATATGGTAGTTCTATCTTTAGTTTTTTAAGGAACCTACATACTGTTCTCCATAGTGGCTGTACCAATTTAGATTCCCACCAACAATGCAAGAGGGTTCCCTTTTCTCCACACCCTCTCCAGCATTTATTGTTTGTAGATTTTTTGTTGATGGCCATTCTGACCAGTGTGAGGTGATACCTCATTGTAGTTTCTATTTGCATTTCTCTAATAATTAGTGATGTTGAGCATCTTTTCATGTGCTTTTTGGCCATCTGTATGTCTTATTTGGAGAAATGTCTGTTTAGATCTTCTGCCCATTTTTTGATTGGGTTATTTGGTTTTTTGATATTGAGCTGCATGAGCCGTTATATTTTGGAGATTAATCCCTTGTCAGTTGCTTCGTTTGCAAATATGTTCTCCCATTCTGAGGGTTGTCTTTATACAAAAAAAAAAAAAAAGAGTGAATATATGTATATATGTAACTGATTCACTTTGCTGTACACCTGAAACTAACACAACATTGTAAATCAACTATACACCAATAAAATTTTTTTTAAAAAAGAAAATGTGGTGTATATATATAATGGACTGTTACTCAGCCATAAAAAAGAATGAAATAATGCCATTTGCAGCAACGTGGATGGACCTAGAGATTAAGCATAGTCAGAAAGAGAAAGATAAATACCAAAAGATATCACTTACATGTGAAATCTAAAGTATGACACAAATGAACATATCTACCAAACAGACTCACAGACGTAGAGAACAGACTTGTGGTTGCCAAGGGGGAGAGGGGTGGGGAAGGGATGGATTGAGAGTTTGGGGTTAGCAGATGCAAACTAGTATATATAGGATGGATAAACAACAAGGTCCTACTGTATAGCACAGGGAACTATATTCAATATCCTGTGATAAACCATAATGAAAAAGAATATGAAAAAGAATATGTATATGTATAACTGAATCACTTTGCTGTACAGCAGAAATTAACACGACATTGTAAATCAACTATACTTCAATAAAATTTCGTAAAAAATTGGCATCTCTAACGTTGATGACTTTTGACTCCTTCCTGACAGAGAGGCGGTGGTGAACCGAGTGTTTGACAAGCTGTCCCCCCTGCACCAGCGCATCTACTGTGCTCTCTCTGGCTCAGCTGCTGATGCTCAGGCCATAGCGGACATGGCTGCCTACCAGCTGGAGCTCCATGGGTATGAAGTTCTGGGGTCCCCAGTCCACACCACCTAGAGTTCCCCCAGCAGTGAACCCCTATACAGAGTCCTGTTCCAGGAGCAGTGCTGTGGAAAATGAAAAGTTCTTGCTTTGCCTCCGGCTTTCATTGGTGTTGAACTGGCATTTGAATCTCTCGAAGCTGGTTTCTGCACCTGTAGAGTAGAGATGACTAATAGTACCTGCCCTACCTCACCAGATGGTTATTTCCAGAATCAAAACATATGAGTGAAAGTAGTTCAAAAACGGCAAATCACTCCCCTAATATAAATAGTGGGGACGAAGATTAGGACATGGGCCACCATAATATCAGGTGGTGACCGTAGGGGAAACCAAGGTCATTAGGGCAGAAGTAAAGTTTACCTGCTTTGACCCACATGGGCAGGGCTCTGGCAGTCAGGAGAATTATGTCATTGGGGGCTGGGGGTGGGACAGAGTAAAGGAGGGAGAACAATTAGCAATTGAAACCTTCTTCCCAGTGGGTGATGTGAGACTCTTGTTCCCCTGCACTTGTGGGAGGGGAGCTAGAGTTTGAATCCTTGCAGCTATAGGTTTCGGGTGTTCCCCCGGCAGCGATGATGGTAATGGCCCAGGAGGGTGGAACTTCAGGAAAATCATTATTGCTGCCTATTCCTAACCCTTCCTTTAGAATGGAAATGGAGGAACTCCCACTCGTTCTGGCTGCTGCAAATGTGGTGAGGAATATCACCTATAAGTATCGGGAGGACCTGTCTGCACATCTCATGGTAGCAGGCTGGGACCGACGCGAAGGAGGCCAGGTGAGTCTCTCCCAATGTCCTCCCTCCCTCAGGGTTCCCCTCTCCCGCAGAGAGGGAGATGGAGGTCATATGGCATTCTCACTAAGAGTTCCAAAGACACTGCCTCGAAAATGTAGGATAGTCTCAAAGGAGAAGGGCATGAGATGCTGGGGCTTCACTGCAGAGTGTGGACACCACCTGCTTGTCTCAGTGGTGAGCAGAGGAGGGAGGCTTCTAGAGTCTGACCTGAGGATGCCTCCCCCAGGTATATGGGACCATGGGAGGGATGCTGATTCGACAGCCCTTTGCCATCGGTGGCTCTGGCAGCACCTATATCTACGGTTACGTGGACGCGGCGTATAAACGAGGCATGTCCCCGGAGGAGTGCAGGCGCTTCACCACAAATGGTAACTAAGCAAGTGGAAGGGTACCTGGGGCAGGTGTTGTTAATTGTGGGAAGGAGGTAGAGTATGAGGAATAGGAATACGTGGGTGACCATTTAATTAAATGTCCAATGGGAATTCCCTGGCGGTCCAGTGGTTGGGACTCCTCGCTTTCACTTCCCGGGGCCCGGGTTGGATCCCTGGTGGGGGAACTAAGATCCCGCAAGCCATGCAGCATGGCCAAAAAAAAAAAAACAGAAAACGTCCAAACTGGGACACTTTTGAGAGTGAGAGACGGCAGGACAAAGGCTAAACTAGATGGGCCTTCAGGATAAAAGGCATAAACCAGGATTGTTATAAGTACACCAAATTAAGATCTAGGGTGACCACAAAAACCAGTGGTGAGCTAGCTTGGGCCCGCTCCTAAGAGCTGATGGTTAAATATTCAAGGTTGGGGAGCTGCTTATTTATCTATTTATAATTTGAAGTCAATCATGGCGGGAGTATCGAGACCATGGACATCATGTGAAGACTGTTTTTTTTTTAAAGTTGGTTGACCACCACTAAATATGCATCTCTAGGAGACGGGTTCTGAAGTCTGAAAGTGGTCATAGGCATATGGACAGGAGGGAAGGGAAATGATATTTGAAGCTAAGCCAGTCTCTCTTCCTCTCTGCAACTTGAAACCCTCTGCAGCTATTGCTCTGGCCATGAACCGGGATGGTTCCAGCGGGGGCGTCATCTACCTGGTCACGATCACAGCCGCTGGTGTGGACCATCGAGTCATCTTGGGCAACGAGCTGCCGAAATTCTATGACGAGTGAATCTTTCTCAGACTTCCCTTCTTTATTTTACAATAAACTTTCTGGGACTGGAAGCTGGTATGGTCATGGTCACTCAGGGAGATGAAGCTTGGGAAGGGGGCTTCTTCCCACCCAGGTGTTAGCATATCTTTTTTATTCTTTTGTCCCCAGGTCTAAAACATCTTTCCCACAGGAGAGAGAGGTGGGCAGGGAGGCGGGGTGTATACTAGAACCAGGAAGAGCTCTACACAGGACAGGTCATAGGTAGCTAAGACAGCTACACACAGGAGAATTAGCTAAGAGCACCAGCAAACTCACATGGAAGAGAATTCCTTTCATAATGCATTCATTCACGTTAGAGACGAAAAACTGATAAGTACTTAAATATTTGGTGGGGGGGTACTTGTGAATTTCCAAGAATAATAACAAGAACCAAAAAAGCTACATGTATTGAACCAGGCATTAGCTACATGCTTATAAACTTCATTTCTTAGAACCCAAACAAAAAAGTCTTATGTAGGTAGGACAACTACTTCTGTGTACGGATAGATGGGAACTTAGGAAGAGTAAGCCATGGCAAGTTCAAAAGCTGAGATGTGGGATTTAGTTTACCATATGCCTTTCCTCTACCACAACATGAAACCTTCTATTCCCGCAAGCTTCATAGAGCATCTCCTCCTTGAAATCTGCAGTAATTAGCCCAGCCCATGCTTTGACACTTTCGAAGTCGTCACTAGATATTTGAGTAACTGTACGAAACAGGCTGAGTTCTGGTCCTATCGTTGCCAGGCACTTTCTGAGTGAGAGGACAAATTACTCCCCTTCTTTGAGCCCTCATTTTCTCTTCTGTCAAATGAAGGTGTTGAGTGACTTCTAAGATGGTTTATAGTTTTGACATTCAATGCCATTTTGCTCATAAGTGAGCAGTTAAGAGGTGTATTTAACAGAAATCCTAGTAGGCTACCCAGGAAGCTTCTGTCTGCTTTTCTTTCTGGAGCTCAGGCTCAACATACAAATTCAAAGTACCCTAAGACATTCCTGTGTCCTTGGTAGTGTGTATTTGGTTTGGAGAAAAATAATCTAAAATTACTAGAGCCTAGGGGAGGGGGAAGGGTAAGCTGAGACAAAGAGAGTAGCATTGACATATACACACTACCAAATGTAAAATAGCTAGTGGGAAGCAGCCTCAGCTCGGTGCTTTGTGACCATCTAGCCCTCTAGATAGGGAGGGTGGGAGGGAGACTCAAGAGGGAGGGGATATAGGGATATATCTATGCATATAGCTGATTCACTTTCTTATACAGCAGAAACCAATACAACATTGTAAAGCAATTATACTCCAATAAAGATGTTAAATAAATAAATTGTACATTGCAAATAAAAATTAGATCAACCGTTTAAACTGAAAAATAAATAAAAAATAAATTAAATTACTAGAGCCTGGAGTTCTTTCTAGCCACGAAATTTAACCTATTTTGCAATTTAACATAATAGTTTAAGAGCCTATCTCTCCTGCTGATCACAACTCCCCACCTCGAACTCTGGAGAGTAGACAAAAGCAAGGACTAAACCACTCTGAAAAATAAACAAAAGCAGGGGGATTGCGGAGTCAAAACTTGGGGAGGCAACGCTCTGGGGGGAAAAAGAGGGTTCAATGTTTTTTCTCGTGGCTCTGCCCTGAAGTCAGGCAGCAGCTACAGAGCTACACTTCTGAACTGAATGTCCACTGCCGTTCTGGCTGGAGAAAAGAGGCCCCCGTGGGCAGGAGAGTGTAGGGGAATCTCCCAGATGAGAGAGCCAGGGACGGGGCTCCCTAATTCTAGGTATGAATCCTCATGACAGCCGGGTTACTCCTGAGCTGCACATATGACACAACCAGCACAAAACAGCAAAGACTTTGAGGACTGAATTAAGATGTAAACCTTTTAAAATTAGATGGTGGTCTTTTTCTTTATTGGCCAAAATACTGCATCCTTATGCCCCTCATTCCAAAATAATGGCTTACAATTTTAAAAGAAGAAGGAGGAGGAGAAGGAGGGGGAGAGGAGGGAGGGGCAGGGGAAGAGGAGGGGGAGGGGGAGAAGGGGGAGTAGAGGAAGAAAATAATTAGAGCAAAGACAAAGTTAAGAAATAAATGAAGCCAAGAGGTAAAAACAATATACAACATGAATATCTCCTTTTAAAAAAGAAAAGTGAGGGCTTCCCTGGTGGCGCAGTGGTTGAGAGTCCGCCTGCCGATGCAGGGAACGTGGGTTCGTGCCGTGGTCCGGGAGGATCCCACATGCTGCGGAGCGGCTGGACCCGTGAGCCACGGCCGCTGAGCCTGCGCATCTGGGAGCCTGTGCTCCGCAACGAGAGAGGCCACAACAGTGAGAGGCCCGTGTACGGCCAAAAAAAAAAAAAAAAAAGAAAGAAAAGAGATGTGCTGGAGCTGTCTTGAACAGCCTAACAGGAGCAGATTGTAAAACATTCAGGAATTTTGAGAGGTGACTGTTAACCATTGGTAGCTTGACATTGACCGTGGTGAAAGCATTTATACTACAGAAACCAGCAATGCTACGCATCAGAACTTTTTTGGTTTTTTCCCCAGAAAGCCAGTTTAACAGGCCACATGTTGATCAGCCAGCTATCCATGGGTGAAAAACAACTGGCTCTGAGCTACAGGGTAGTGAAAGCAAAAAAGGAAATGAAATCAGGTACAAGATTTGAAAGATTCATTTAAAAAGCGAATCATCCAAAAACAACAATATATATATATCTATATAATAGATATATATATATAGTTTTTCAAATCACATAGAACATTAACTGAAATAGAATATGCATCATGCCATAAAGAAAACGCCAATAAATTCCAAAGTATCAGTATCTTTGAAACTACATTCAGCATCCATATTGTATTAAATTAGAACTTGATAACAAAAGGATACCTAAAATTCTGATGGTTTTCAAACTAAAACAATATTGATAAATAACAGAGTTAAAAGGTACTCATAAAAGAAATTTACTCATTTAGAACCAGGTGGTAAAAACGTTACCTATCAGATTCTGTGGGACACAAAGGAATACTTAGAATTTTATAGCTTCAAATACATTTCTTAGAACAAAAAAAGTTTAAAATAAATGACTTAAAAATTCTCCTAAAATGTTGGAAAAAGAACAATCGAGCAAACCTAAAGAAATAAGAAGGAAGGAATTAATTTTCTATTGTTGTCTCATACTCACTGCATTAGCTACCTATTGCTGTGTAACAAATGACACCAAAATTTAGCAGCTTAAAATAACAACCAATAACAACCATTTACAATTGGGCATTACAATTGGGAACACAGGGGAAGTTTAAATACGGACTGTGTATTTGATAATATTATATCCATGGTAAGTATCTTAGAGGTGATGATGTTATTCTGGTTTTGTAGGAGAAACATTCTTATTCTTAAAATACACATTCCAAACTATTTTAGGGTAAAATGTCATATATCCACAAATTTTCTCAAATGGCTTAACAACATAGATCCTCAATAGTAAATGGATAAATAAAATGTAGCTTATTAATACAATAGAATACTGCATAAGCAATGCATACTAATAACTACTGATAATGCAACAAGATGGATAAATCTCATGGAAATAATATTGAATAAAGAAGCCAGATGCACACAAAACTACACAATATATGTTTTGAAACAACCAGGTCCTACTGTATAGCACAGGGACCTATATTCAATATCCTGAGATAAACCATAATGGAAAAGAATATGAAAACAATATGTGTATAACTGAGTCACTTTGCTGTACAGCAGAAATTAACACAACATTGCAAATCAGCTATACTTCAATAAAATTAGAGAAAGAAAAATATATATATATAGGTTTCGGTTATCTATTGCTGTGGAGCAAACTGCCCTTAAACTTTGTGGCTTAAAACAAAAACAATCATTTTATGGTTTCTTGTTATTCTGGGGGTTAAATGAACTTGAAGAACCACTGATGTAGCCCGTGAACCAAAGCACTTATCACGGCAGCCGATCCATACAATCCCTGACATTTCATGTAAGGACATTGGTTACCTGTCCCATCAGATCTGAACACCTTTAGAATACTGTAAAAATTTCCCCGACTTTATGGGTCCTGCCTCCCCATAGAACAATTCAGAAAACCCACTTCTCCCAGTCCTCTTGGAAGCCAGGGCACCAATATAAGACCTAAGTCCCACCTTTAAAAAAATCAAATTCATGCACCTCAGACTTCAATTCACAACTGAGTGACAGGAGGAAATGGGCATCTACCCTGCATTCAGTTCGAGGCAAAGGTGACAGGAAAAGCAACTGGCTTTGAGGGAAGCAGTGGTAAAAAAAAAAAGGCTAAATTCCTGCCACCAAAGCGGCTTCGAAGTATCTTCAGTGGTGGTTGTAATAAAGTCTAATTCCTAATGAAAGAGCAACACCTGGAAGCAGCAGCACCTGGAAGCAGCAGTAAAGTGGTTTATGAGACCTGTTCTGGCTTGGTGGGGGGGGGGGGATGGCTATCTGTTTATGATGAGCCTACCATATGTTGGAGAAATGTATTTGTTAGATTTTTTAAAGTGTTGCCAAAAATTAACGAGGGAACCAGGAAGAATACAAGAGACTAGATTCAAAGAGTATTTGCAAAACAAAGTTGCACATAGTCAGGGGAAATCACTGTGTTAGAGATTCAAAATGGTTAATGTACTACAAAGCAATAAAATCATAACCTTGGAGTTATCTCCTTTACCAGACAAAAAGCAAAGGCATCACACCTTATCAGCTTTCTACAGATTAACATCTCATAGTACAGGGCCAGCTGGGTTCTTTTTAGTCAATTTACAATCCCTGAAACAGGATTATAATCAGGCAGGATTATAAGAAAATGTTCACATATATTAATCAAGAAAGCAGATGTTTGCCTTATTTCCAAATTTTGGAACATTTTCCCTACATGATTCCTACCCCTAAAGTAATGAATTGACCAGATAAGATTTTCCAGAAATATTCTAATTCAATATCCTTAATTTGACAGGCTCTTTTATTTGGCCTGTTTTAGTATTAAGATGTGAAGACTTCCTTGTCATGTAGTTAACAAAACAAAGGTCTTAATGATGTTAACAGTTCACATCTTTCTGGAAGGCTTTAGCCCATAAGGTCATAGTTTTAATTACTCCTATGATAACCAGAAATCATTTTATTGCCATGCAAGAGCTTACTTATCCCAAGAACCCTCCCCGACTCACCGTCTCAGAGCTTCATTTGTAGGGCCTTTCACTGAGGATGAAATCCCATTTTCTCTGAGATGCTCAAAGTTCGTCAGTGATTCTGGCTCATCAGAAATTAACATCCTTTTCCACCTGTCGGGTGGGGACAATAAACTAGGAACCAGTGTGCTCAGAGGATTTTGTAGGCCTTGTTTCCACAAACAAACTGCAGTTCTTTCTCTTATTAGAGAAATTAATGAGATTAATGAAATGAGATTTTCCTTTTTATATGACACTTCTGGCATGCTCAGCATTCCAAATTCGGAGATGTGAACCTCTGCATATCACTACACTGCCATAAAAACATAAAGCAACCCACAAAAGCACTTTGAACACTATTTGCAGAGAAGAACTATATACCAAATTTTCTATAGAATTATCATATATTCCACCAGTGATGCTGTCTACAAAAATATTTGATTGTCTATAGAGCTATGGTAGCTATAAAAAGCAAAATTTGACTCACTGTCCTTTAACAAAGGATAGCTGGGATTTTTCTAAGCTTAAAAATTGTAAAAGCATTTGTCAGAATTCCAATTAGGAATAGGGTCATGATTATCTTTCATTTTTCCTGAGTAGTTATACTTTGCAGTCTATATTAAGATTTACTATAGGATATTTTTTCCTGAATTCTGTGGTTCCAATGGAACAAGACATCATTCAAAGAACACTGGGTTTTATTTTCCATAAGCATAGGTGAAACCTGAGGATTACAGATAGATAAGAAGAAAATAAAATGGTCTGCTTACATGCTCATCAGAAAATAGAACATTTAAAACAACGTTCTGAAATAAATCACCATAATTAAATATTGGTTAACAGTTTCATTCAGTCTCATTTCCTGTCCCACTGATCTAGGGCTAGCAGACTATGTTAATGACTTCTCTGCTTCTGTACTAAAATAGTCCTATAAGTTCCAATTTTTAAGTCCCCGATACAGTTTGACAGGTGTCAATAGGTGACCATATCAGCATAAACTGGTAAATTTGTTCTCATAATTCTATTCTCTGCAATAGCAAGAATCAAGAAATCCTGGTCATCATTTCCACTGAGCCCCTGAGATTGTCCTTTTCTGTTGTTTCTCTCAGAAGACCCAATTTTTGGTGATAGCTTCTAGCAGAGGGCTTCTTCAAGTATGAGAGAAAAACAGAAAACATCTGTTTGGCCAGATGGTGCAGTTTAATTTATCACAGTAGCCAACAATATCAGAATAGACGAGTAGAATCTAGAAATCTCACAATTTCACAAAGACTTATGAGTCATTACTCTGAAGGTAAGTACACATTCTAGACAGTGGGCCTCCGCTGGGCCTGCGCGCCCGGAGCCTGTGCTCCGCAACGGGAGAGGCCACAACAGTGAGAGGCCCGCGTACCGCAAAAAAAAAAAAAAAAAAAAAAGTATTAAAATCACCCATCCAGACTTGGAATACGAACAAGAGTATGCTTTTACCCTTCCTGAAACATCTACAGTCATTAAGACACACATTCGCAATATTTTTACCTGGACAAGATTAATAAAGGAAAGGGTGAGCTCCTGTGTTTTGTCAGCTTTTTCAGCATTGTGGGGTTGATACACAGGGTAGCTCTTTTGAGAGTATAGAATTAATTTAAAGTATATAAGGCATGCAAAATGCACCTAATTAACTTCTGGCCTCCTGCGTTTCATATTGTGACAGATTAAGGCTTTGGGGCCACCTAGTGGTCAAATGGGTAGTGGCTATCTAGTGGGAAAAAGGGTTTTTTTAGAGTACAGTAAAAGATAGCTTGACAGTTTTAATATTTTCAATTAAGAGTTTAGTCTTCAGGAAGTCAACAACAACAAAAAAGAATTGTCAGAGGAAACTGGTCACTTAACTCATATAAGTGGACAGGTACCTAAGAGTGGTCAATTGTTAAAGTTTTTGCTATCCCAATAACCAGAGTGATAATAAAACATTTTAAAATAAATAAAGAAGGTAACATAATAATTATAGAAGCCTGTAGGTCTCTCACGATTCAAAGGGTTTTTGTTATTTGTTTTTAAAATATTTAAGGCCATGAAAATATCAGCAAAAGCACTCAAATTTATCAGGATACTGAGTGAGAGTATTCGGAGAGAAAATGGCTGCTTGCTGAGCTGATTACACTCAAGGAAATAAAAGCTTTTTCTATCTCTTTTAAAGAGTACAATGAATATTCCAAGACCAAATTTGAACAAGTTCTCTCTTTCTTTTTTTGCGGTACGCAGGCCTCTCTGTGTTGTGGTCTCTCCCGCTGCGGAGCACAGGCTCCGGACGCGCAGGCTCAGCGGCCATGGCTCACGGGCCCAGCCGCTCCGCAGCATGTGGGATCTTCCCGGACCGGGGCACGAACCCGCGTCCCCAGCACCGGCAGGCGCACTCTCAACCACTGCGCCACCAGGGAAGCCCCTCTCTTTTTTTGCTTATTAATTTTAAGTCATCATTATGTGTGTGTTTCAAATATGTGTATAGTTAGATGACAATATTATTTAAAGCTTTCAACTTCAGCTTTAAAATATAATTAATCTTATTAATACAATACACTAATGTGTATACCACATTGAGTTTACCATCTTTTCTTATTGAAGTATAGTTGATTTACAATGTTGTGTTAGTTTCAGGTATACAGCAAAGTGACTCAGTTTTACATATATATGTAAATATATATATATATATATATATATATATATATTCCTTTTCATCTTCTTTTCCCATATAGGTTATTACAAAATATTGAGTATAGTTCCTTGTGGTACACAGTAGGTCCTTGTTGGTTATCCATTCTAAATATAGTACTGTATGTATATGTTACACCCAAATTCCTAATTTATCCTTCCCCCCAACCTTTCCCCTTTGGTAACCATAAAAGTTTGTTTTCTATATCTGTGAGTCTGTTTTGTAAATAAGTTCATTTGTATCATTTTTTTTAGATTCCACATATAAGTGATATCATATGATATTTGTCTTTCTCTGTCTGACTTACTTCACTTAGTATGATAATCTCTAGGTTCATCCATGTTGCTGTAAATAGCATTATTTCATTCTTTTTTATGGCTGAGTAATATTCCATTGTGTAAATATATATATATATATATACACCACATCTTCTTTATTCATTCATTTGTCAATGGACTTGAGTTTACCATCTTATTTTAGTTTTGCAAAAAGTAAATATGGACAAGAGTATATATACATAGAAGCTGATTCAGTATTTTTTGGTGATTCAGTATTTTTTTCTTTGTCTCTATGAATTATTATTTCTTTTAAGAATGTTGTAGGTGGGGCTTCCCTGGTGGCTCAGTGGTTAAGAATCCGCCTGCCAATTCAGGGGACACGGGTTTGAGCCCTGGTCCAGGAAGATCCCACATGCCGCGGAGCAACTAAGCCCGTGCTCCACAACTACTGAGCCTGCGCTCTAGAGCCCGAGCTCACTGCAACTAGAGAAAGCCTGCATGCAGCAAGAAAGACCCAACGCAGCCAAAGGTAAATAAATTAAAACAAAATAAAATTTTTTTAAAGAATGTTGCAGGTAATCAAAAGTCATTTCTTACTTAACTCAATTTAAATTAGTCCAAACTTATAAAATCATTTAGGTAAGACTACGAAGTTGAACATAATAACCACTATTGACCTTAGAAGTTTTTCAGAGGTGAAAGTTTTAATTTTTACTGAGAAAGTAAGTGGAGTAACTAAGTCAATGATTTGCAGCATTGTCTAAAGACCACAAGAGCTAACAGTTTACAGAATAAAAGCATGTCCTGTGTTAATTAGATTAAATACATATGTTTACATTTAGGTTTTCTTCCCAGAAATTAAGACAGCAAAATGAGGGGCTTCCCTGATGGTCCAGTAGTTAAGACTCTGTGCTTCCACTGCAGGGGGCACGGGTTTGATCCCTGGTCAGGGAACTAAGATCCTGCATGCCCCATGGCAGTGACCACAAAAAAAAAAAAAAAAAAAAAATCTGAGGACGGGGAACAAATCCTTTTCTTTTTTTTCCCCCAAAATCAATTTAAAGTGATAGAAATCAAATTAGCAGGTGTCTAGAGTGGAGAGTTACTGCAAAAGGGCAAGGAGAAACTTTTTGAGACATGAAAAATGTTCTATGTATCAATTGGGGTGGTGGTTACACAGTGTATACATTTGTCAAAACTCATCAAACTGAATACTTTAAATCAGCGGTCCCCAACCTTTTTGGCACTAGGTACCAGATTCATGGAAGACAATTTTTTTCCACAGACGGGAGCAGGGGGGATGGTTTGGGGATGATTCAAGTGCCTTACATTTATTGCGCAGTTTATTTCTATTATTATTACATTGTAATGTATAATGAAATAATTATACAACTCACCGTAATGCAGAATCAATGGGAGCCCTGAGCTTCTTTTCACTTGCCACTCACTGGTAGGGTTTTGATATGAGTCTGAAAGCAATTGATTTATTATGGTCTCTGCTAATGATAGTCTGTATTTGCAGCCGCTCCCCAGCGCTAGCATCACCGCCTCAGCTCCACCTCAGATCATCAGGCATTAGATTCTCATAAGGAGCGCGCAACCTCGATCCCTCGCATGCGCAGTTCACAGTAGGTTTCACGCTCCTATGAGAATCTAACGCTGCCGCTGATCTGACAGGAGGCGGAGCTCAGGTGGTAATTCGAGTGATGGGGAGCAGCTGTAAACACAGATGAAGCTTGCCTCGCTTGCCTGCCACTCACCTCCTGCTGTGTGGCCCGGTTCCTAACAGGCCACGGACCGCTACAGGTCCGTGGCCCAGAGGTTGGGGAACCCTGCTTTAAATGTTTCCATTGGTTTTATGTAAATTACACCTCCAAAAAGTTTATTAAAAACCACAAAATGAGATCAGAAATTTCAGTTGTGGAGTTTGTGGGGTTTGGCAATAGAAAACCAAGTAGGTCATAGGTCAAGCATAGCACAATCAAATATCCTGTTTCCTTTTTTGCCTCCTAATTTAGTAGATCAGGTTTTTTAAATTTAAATTATGTAAACTAAAGTAAAACAAAAACATCTGTGACACAGTTTAGAAGGATTACAGGGTGCAAAGCCTGGATTCTATATCAACTCCAGGCAAGAAAACTGGCCCTAACTTCATCAGGAGTCCTTCCCAAATCTACCACTTATGGCATAAGCATTGACCAGATATTTACTAATCTAGGCCTTTCACTCATCTTGCTTCTACCATAGTTTTCAAAGGTAAATTTGAAGCTCAAGAGCTTAACCTTTCGATCATCATTGTTTTGCTGTGGCCACCCAAGGCATGAAGTGTAAAATGCCTTATCTGTCTCTATAGCAGAAAGACAAAACAATCCTTAGTTGATGTCTTAGAATTTTTCCTGCTGTATACCTGAATATACAGGGAATGTCCTAGCAGGATACAGGCTACAATGCACAGTTACCTTTGGGAAGCAGAGTGAAATGGAGAGAGGGGAGTGATAAAAGGAGACCTTTTACCCTTTTTACACTCTTCTATATGGTTGGAACTTTTTATAACAAGATATTTTATAACATGATCAGGTATTTACTGCGGAATTTTAAGAAACAAAAAATGGGACCTTTTTTTTTAATGGATGGATTTTCCACTAGGTGGTAGTAGAGAATTACAATCAATATTAGTCTGAACCTGAAGGGCAAAAAGAAATACTTATTAAGCCGAAAATCAAAGGCTGTAGCCCATTTGCAGCTACAAATATTTATTAAGTAGATCAGTCTGAGGTTTAATTGCTCCATGAACACCAGATGATAGGTATCTGCTCTTTTGAGTAATGCTTTCCTGGTTATGTTCTCCTGTAATCTGATTTTCTGAAAATGGGCCTGAGATGTACTCCTACTGAAAGTGAACAATTGCGGTGCATTATGGTAGGAATGATGGAAACTTGAGAAGCATTATGGTAGGAATGATGGAAACTTGAGAAGAGATACACACACTGATAATAAAGATATACACTCTTTTTTCTTAGCTGAAGTGAAATTGCAGAAATACACGCTGGATCTGTACACATTCCTCTCCTTAAGTCTCCCTGGATAAAAGGAGGATATGTGGGCATCCCTGGTGGCCCAGTGGTTGAGAGTCCGCCTGCCGATGCAGGGAACACGGGTTCGTGCCCCGGTCCGGGAAGATCCCACATGCCGCAGAGCGGCTAGGCCCGTGAGCCGTGGCCGCTGAGCCTGCGCGTCCGGAGCCTGTGCTTTGCAACGGGAGAGGCCACAACAGTGACAGGCCCGCGTACTGCAAAAAAAAAAAAAAAAAAGGAGGATATGTATCTGAAGGATGAACATCCACAAGTGGGCTGTGGATGCATCGTTACCTAATCTCCAACATGCTTGACTCATCACGTCACTGACCCTTATGTCTCTGCCTAGTTGCTTTGCCCATTCCATCAAAATTCAGCAGGACACACATTCTTTTCAATTGCACGTGGAAAATTCTCCAGACTGGCATATTAGGCCACAAAACAATAGATTTAAGATGGTTGAAATCATATCAAGCATCTTTTGGGACAACAGTATAAAACTAGAAATCAACTACAGGAACTTCCCTGGTAGTACATGGCTAAGACTCTGAGCTCCCAATGCAGTGGACCCAGGTTCGATCCCTGGTCAGGGAACTAGATCCCACATGCATGCCGCAACTAAAGATACCTCACACGGCAGCAAAGATCCTGCATGCCGCAACTAAGACCTGTCACAGCCATAATAAACAAATAAATAAATATTTTAAAATACTGTGGAAAAAACTGCAAAAAACACAAACACATGGAGACTAAACTACATGCTACTAAACAACTAATGGGTCAATGAAGAAATCAAGAAGGAAGTCAAAAAATACCTTGAGACAAGTGAAAATAGAAACACAACTGTCCAAAATCTATGGGACACAGAAAAAGCAGTCCTAAGGGGGAAGTTCATAGCGATATAGGCCTAACCCCAAGAAACAAGAAAAATCTCAAATAAACAACCTACTCTTACACCTAAAGGAATTAGAAAAAGAAGGACAAATAAAACCCAAAGTTAGTAGAGGAGAGGAGATAAAGATTAGAGCAGAAATAAATGAAATAGAGACTTTAAAAAAAGAGAAGATTAATGAGACTAAGAACTGGTTCTTTGAAAAGATAAACAAAATTGACAAACAGTTCTTTATATATTTTGGATATATCTCCTCAGACCCTTTTTTTTTTTTAGATTCCATATATATGTGTTAGCATACGGTATTTATTTTTCTCTTTCTGACTTATTTCACTCTGTATGACAGACTCTAGGTCCATCCACCTCACTACAAATAACTCAATTTTGTTTCTTTTTATGGCTGAGTAATATTCCATTGTATACATGTTGGCAGGCGGATTCTTAAGCACTGGGCCACCAGAGAATTCCCTTTCAATGTTTTTAGTTTTCCCCATTTAAATCTTGCATGTCTTTTCTTTTTTTTTTTTTTTTTTTTTCCTTGGTGAAGGATTGTCCAAGCTACAGTCAATCTTGTAAGAGGCTCCCAGGGTCATTATAACATAACTACCATATAACAGTATAGCATTAGAGTCTATTATAATCACTTATCAACATATTTGCCTCCTCTATTAGACTTTCGTTTCCTTAAGAGCAGGGATTACATATTATTCACATTTACATTCCAAGAGACTTATTACACTGCACACAAAGTATATGCTTAATAATGATGGTTTAGTAAATATTTGAGAGCACATTCAAATTCAGAGCTACTTAAATCAGATTCAAAGTCTTATGAAAAGATTTCACTTAAGGAAAAGAAAAGCACATACACGCGTCCCGTGTTTGTACGGGAACAAAGGTCATCAAATATCATTCCTAATCATGATCATTTATATTTTAAATGTGCATGCAATAAGTATTTGTTCACTTAAAACGCTGTGAAAATCTCATTCAGAAGAGGCAGAGAATCTGGCCACTTTCCTTCTTCTAAGTCCTGCTTAGCAAATGAACAACCAAAACATGAATGCACAAAAAGGAAATTAGCAGATGTTGGGCAGCAAAAGGAAATTAACAATGAATTGTGTATTAAATCATCTTAAAGATAATAATTTAACAATAACATTAGAAACCTTATGTTCTTGTGGGGTTTTTTTGTTTGTTTTTTTGTGGGTTTTTTTGCGGTACGTGGGCCTCTCACTGTTGTGGCCTCTCCCGTTGCGAAGCACAGGCTCCGGACGCGCAGGCTCAGCGGCGGCCATGGTTCATGGACCCAGCTGCTCCGTGGCATGTGGGATCTTCGCGGACCGGGGCATGAACCCGTGTCCCCTGCATTGGCAGGCGGACTCTCAACCACTGCGCCACCAAGGAAGCCCTGTTCTTGTGTTTTGAAATGAGACAATTTGTTTGTCTTTTCTTTCTGAGAATTTATTTCTGATTACTGTAAGTTTGCTATTAAAAGAGACCATTTTATCACATATCCCATTTTTTTTGTTGTTTTGATAGAAAAGTGCATTTGATTTTTTTGTGTATTTATCCAACCACCTTGCTAAAATATTATTAATTCTTATATCTCAGATTTTTTTGGTATTTTTTCTGTAGACAATCATATCACCTATACATAATGAAAGCTTGTTTTTTTCCTTTCCTATGCTTCTATGTTCTTCCTTCCTTTCGTTCTTTCTCTCTCTTTCTTTCTTTCTTTCTTCCCTCCTTCCTTCCTTTCTTTTTCTTTCTTTCTTTCCTTTTGGCTGTTGTTAAAAAGTCCCAAATTCTCTGCCTAAGTAACCCCACTAAGCCATTTTCCATTTCACAGTATAATATTTGACTCTCTAGAAGGGTCTACCTCTTTTTAACTCAATGCCAAAGATGGAATTTCAGTTCTTAGCCTTAAGACGCAGGTGACAAAATTCTCTGTAAGATAATAAGGAAAAGATGTTATTTTTCTGCTCGCAAAGCTGGGGAGAATGATGAATGCATTTTTTTAACATAACACTGTCTTTGTAAATGATACATCTAACAAAGACAAGTTGTCAAACCCCTATATATCAAAGACTTTGGACAAGACTGGATAAAATACCCCTTAACCTATAAAACATCTGTAATCCTGACCACTCAACTTTCTTGATAATGTAAGCTCTAGTGATAATATTGTTAACATCTCCATCTGCAGGAAGCTAAAATTACTTGCGAATTTCTTCTGTCAAATGAGAAAAAGCATCATTGGCATTTTCCTCTTCTCACACACACAGAATAAATGACTCTACTGGACTTTTTATTAAACAAAGAATGAAAGACTGTTCAATGAGTGAACCAAGCAGAGAGTAGAACCATAAGGAGGGCGATTCCATGCTGAGCCTAAAAATAAGCCCACAATTAAAATAAAATGTTTTTAGTTCTAAAAATATCAAGTAAGACAAATCTCTATTTTGACCTCAATAGGAGCCTCTCTGCCTCCGTGATCTTTCCCTAGCTAGCTCAAAACTTTGTTGTTAAAGAATTATTTGTACTGAAAATCCAGAGCTATTAGAAAGTAAGAAAATTATGGGATTTTCTTTTGTTGTTGATTTTTGTCTAAAGGTTTTTGCCAGATGTCACTGGTATGGGTCCAGGTGCACTCTTATCTGTGAGAGTACTAGCAGTTGAATCCAAGCAGGCATTCCCAAACTTGAATGCATCGGAATCCCCTGGAAGGCGTGTTAAAATGCAGATTTCTGGGTCCCACATCCAGAGTGTCAGATTCAGAAGTTTTGGGTTCAGACCTAAGAATTAACCTTTTAAATACATTTCAAAAGCTGCTGATCCAAAGACCACATTTTGAGAACCACTGGAGTAGAAGAACAACTGTAATTCCAGCACATGTTCTATCATTCATCTTTCTAAGTTGGTTGTGTTAAAAATTCATCTGATTCTAAGTGAGGGATTCTTTGTGAGAAATGAGGCTGAGATGGAGAGTGTCTCCATAGAGAGAGTTGAGAATAACCCAGCCTGGGTTTAAGTACACGATGCAGAACACAGAGGTTCCAATAGGTTGCTTTTCCTCAGTAAGAGATCCACAACCCCCCACCCCAAAATATTTCTTTAAAGGAAACATAGGAAAGTTGTGTGATTTTTTTTTTCTCTTCTAGATGGAATGTATTTTTTTCTTTCTTTTCCTTGGAAGGAAAGTACAGTAGAACAATCTCTAGTTTTTCCAAGAAGTTAATGATTTCTCCTTTTATTTGAGTGTGAGATTTATTCTACCTGTGTGAAAGTCCATGTGAACTGTGTGTTTAGGGTTTTTGTATCTATATCCACGAGTGAGATTGACTTATAAATTTCCTTTTTTGTACTGTCTGTCAAATTTTTAGTATAAAGGTTATTACAAGCCTCCTAAAATAAGTAGGGGATATATCCTCTTTTTATATTCTGTAAGAACTTCTGTAGGATTAGAATTGTTGTTTCTTTAAGTGTTTGGTACAACTTACTGATGTAGCAATTAGGGTTTGAGTTTCTTTTGTGTGAAGATAGTCAATGATCAATTCAATTTTTTCTGCAGATGATTATTAAAATGAAGGATTCGATGTAACTGAAAAATGATGAGCTGATCATCATGTGGAACCCCAGACAGCAGCTATTTTCAGAAAGAAAGAGCACAGCCCCTTTCCATAACCTGCTATGTCCTGAAGGAAGGTCACTCTGGCTGAGGGCTCCTTTCCTTAAGGATGAGTCTAAGGGTGGTGGGGGTAGGGCTCAGAGGGAGAGGGCCTCTTGGTTACTTTGGGAGCAAGGGCACCAGGAGTTCAATTCAGGGAGAGGGCTCCGTGCTTTTCAAACATTTTTTTAAAAATGTTTTATATATATATATATGTATGTATGTATATATATATATATATCTGCTAATACACACACACAAATATATTTAACTGAAACATTTCATGAAACTATAGTTACACTCACTATCTGTGGAGCAGGCTGGTATTTTCTATTCTATTGTATTCTATTCCATTCCACTATATTTATATACACATATGTAAACATATTTTTTCATATACATTTTTATAATTACTACACATTACTACATGTTTTACATGTTACTACATATATTACTATATATTTTATATATTACTATATATTTTATATAAATATTATATGTTTATATTATATATTTATATCTTATTTATTCCAGTCCACTAATATATATATATATATATATATATATATATATATATATATACACACACACACACAGATACATACAGGCTTTCAGGGTCGTGGATGTGGCTTGGGAGTGGACTTCGGAGCGTGATCAGTGCTGAGGATTCCCAGGACCCCACATTTCCACATCCATGGTACCTGCGATTTCAGTTTTTCTGTACAGGGGCAGCTGACGTCCCTCTTTTCCACCTGCCTATGGGGAAGACTCCAGGGCTAGTCAAGATTCACATTTACCAAGTCAGCTGGAGTGGACTTAGGGTCTAGGTTGCTGTTTCATGCAGTGGCATCTGGAACCCGCTAACGCTACTAGAAATCCCCCTCCTGCTCCTTTCACGGGCCCTGCCGCAGCGGTGAGCAGGTGCGTGGGGAACTGAGGTGTGGCCGGACATCTCAGGTCACCACGGGACCGCACTAAGGGACTCCGGGGAAACGGCTCCTCCGGGAGAGCACAGACAGCCCCCCAGGCCCGGTTCAAGCAGGAGGGCAGGGCTGCGTTCCCCCCGCCCCACTCAGAGCGCCGAGCTCTGATTGGCGTTCCAGAGAGCCAATCATAGCTTCCGGCCCACAGGTGGGTGGGGCCTGAGCGCTCCTAGCGCTCTTGCGGAGATGGATACCGGGATACAGTCTTTCTGGTGCAAGGGGGCACCGGCAGAGTCCCGCTTCTCCGCGCCTCTGGCAGCCCTCGTTAAAAGCCTGCGAGAAGATGTGGCACATATATACAATGGAATATTACTCAGCCATAAAAAGAAAGGAAATTGAGTTATTTGTAGTGAGGTGGATGAACCTAGAGTCTGTCATACAGAGTGAATAAGTCAGACAGAGAAAAACAAATACCGTATGCTAACACATATATGGAATCTAAAAAAAATTTTTTTAATGGTTCTAATGAACCTAGGGGCAGGGCAGGAATAAAGACGCAGACGTAGAGAATGGACTTGAGGACCTGGGAAGGGGGAAGGGTAAGCTGGGACGAAGTGAGAGAGTGGCATGGACATATATACACTACCAAATATAAAATAGATAGCTAGTGGGAAGCAGCCGCATAGCACAGGGAGATCAGCTCGGTGCTTTGTGACCACCTGGAGGGGTGGGATAGGGAGGGTGGGAGGGAGACGCAAGACGGAGGGGATATGGGGATATATGTATACGTACAGCTGATTCTGTTTCTTATACAGCAGAAACTAACACACCATTGTAAAGCAATTATACTCCAATAAAGATGTTCAAAAAAAAAAAGCCTGCACCCGGGCTTGGAGACTCGACAGAAGCGGGTGCTGCTGCTCAAAGCCCCCAAAATAGATGCCTATTTTGCAAAGTCCCGAAGCGCCTGCCTGGACAAAGAGGGCATGCATCTGGTGGCTTGCAAATAAATACCTGAAGAACTCGCAGGAGACGCTGTTGTGGGGTGAGATTTGGAACCGTGATTGTGTCCCCCAGGTACCACCCAGCTGGGGTAGTGAGGAAGGGATCCGGACCCCTAGATTCCTCTCTCATTCTCTTCACGGAGCCCTGGAGTGAGGTGAGGGAGAGCAATGAGAATAGGTCTCGTCCCTGACGAGGGAGGGACGGGGTCTGCCCAGACCCTTAGACCCTTTAGTTATGGGAGGTGTACGCTGAGTCCTCCTGTCCTGGCGGGATCATTAAAGCAATCCAGGTCCTTGGGGAGGGTCCCAGGAGAATACTTCGGGTAGTACGTTTATCCCTTCGGTTCTCACCGCGTTTGTTTGGATGTGTAACTCGTTCCGTTTAACCTGAGGTGGCCTTAGTTTGTGCAACAGCCGTCTTCTCTCTTAGACACCAACCTCTGGGCTTCACATCCGCACCCCTCAGCCTGAAGTGGGGTACAGAGGGTTGTGTGGGGAAGGGAATCTCTTCTCAGACCAAGGCAATCAGGAGCCATCCAAGGTGCAGGCAGGACCAGGGTTCCAGCCAAGAGAGAATCATAAGCCATCTCCTTTCCCCTTTTCAAAAGCCATCGCCCTACCTCCTTATAATCATGGACACAGTTGCTCCATAATTCAAAATAATAAAGAAATTAGGGAAAAAAATCCTAAGTTGAACTTCTTCTGAATATCATATTTCTAACTGAAATACCAATGATCAGTGATCAGAAATAGCTCTCTATTTCTCTATGAGAGAAATAGTATAGTAGATATTTATTCTATACAGAGTCCTGGAAGTAAATATATTAACTAACAAATATTTTTTTTCCAATTTGGAATGGCATAATCATGGAAGTCTAAAACAAAAATAAAAATAAAAAATCAAAATTTTAGTTGTAGAAAGCAAACGATTTTTCTGGACTCTTCAATATCTAAAAAGCAGTTTTAATTTGGTTTCATAATTTAAGTAAACTAAAAGCCAAGAGTTTGGTGAATCCCAGAAATGGATAACCTTCTTATAAAAGTAAGATACCTTATGTATTCTATATTTAACTGAACTACTGAGCTCTCCCTTTTATAGGTCTTTCAATGGAAATAGAAAAGGACTAAAGAAGTAAAAATTTACCAATAAGAAAAAGTTGAATAAACTTCCATTTTTCTGTAACCCTAAAAAAAAAATCATCATGGACATAATTGCTGACCTACTCTTCCTTGGTGCTCTGGTTATCAGAGTGGAGGTTGGATAATATAGATGAAAAACTTGAGTGAGGATACCAGGTCTCTTCACCTTGACTTTGGTTTTCCACTCTTAAGTAGCTGAGTTACACAATATCCGACCACTCTTACACTAGGGCCAGAGGTGATGACTCACAAGTGTTCTGTAGAGGATAGAAGGGAGTCAGACCTTAGGCAAGCGAGTCTCAGCCTGGTAGAAGGGTGTGGCCATGTAGCCACTGCAGAGGGGGCAGCACGTGCAAGTGAGTTCCCATGTCTGCTTGTGGGAAACGAGGGGAGGCAAGAGGCTGGTGAAAACTCAGCCTCGTGGTCAGTCCGAGAAGCAGCCAAGATGGAGAACTGCAAACTCAGCAGTACAGGTTTTCCAGGAGTCCCAGTGCCCAATGGCAGCCTTCCACCAGGGATGGCCAGTCTCTGCGGGCTGAGCTCCACTTGGCTGGTCTGCATTCAGAGCTCCCCTGCTTATTCAAAAAGGCTGGGGAAGCCAAGCCAGGAGCCTGGAGAGTGACTGAAGGGTACCAGGGACCTGAGCAATGGTTCTTTTATCTTCAAGATATCCACTCCAAGAATTCTCTTCCCAAGCTTGTCAATAGTGATTCAAAAAAAAAAAATAGTGATTCCATGGGAGGAAACCAGGTCCCAGCCTCGATTAAAAACAAAAAATGAACCCCAAAACCTCTAGGTGGCATGTATGGGTATGTAAATGGTGCTACAAATGGTGTGTTGAATAGTCAAAGGGGACTTCTACCCCAAGCATAGATGAGAGGAAAATTTGGAATCAAAGCACCTTGGTGTGGTTCCCAGATCTAGGGTTCACTGGAGGAAAGCCACTACTTCAGGACAGACTTCTAGGAGAGCCATTGTCCTATGCCTGGCACAAATGTGTCTTCCCCTCCATTGTTTCCAGATGCTACCTTGCATCTGGCATCTACATTTTTATACTGCTTCAAATATAAGACTAATGGGTCTGCTCTAGGACTTCACAGCCTCCACTTTCACCCTGACCCCACAGGGTCATTTTCTCTTCATGGGGAATGAAAAAGGGTGGTATCCTCATCATCTAGTAAATAAGGGGGAGGGATTCAAATCACACGAGAAAGGAAAAACTAGTTCTTTGCTGTGGGGAAGAGTTACTGAGAGTTTCAGAATAGTCTACTCAGCGGAAGGAAGTTTTGGGGGTTGGTCATTTGGGGTGTGGGAAGGGATTCCAGAATACCAGGGGCTTCAAGACTAGTGTGTCTTATTGTTTCCAGCCTCAGTTTGAGTGGACTTCCTGGCATAGAACTGAAAAAATGTCCACTCCTTCCTGTGTCTGCTGACACCTAGGTTCTCTTCCCCAGTAATATGTCTGTGTTCTTATCAGGGTAACAAAAGAAGGGGGAAGAATTAGTGCTCTTCTCTTCACATCTCTCCTAAAAGAATTGTGAAACATCATATGCCTCTTCCCACAAGCTGAAGTTGACCTGAAATTCTCATCATGGATTCAAATAGTTACAAAGAATAGAAATTTCAATATATATATCAACACATTTACATAAAACTATTAATCACTCTATCACATGTCCAGTGGAATCCAAGTACCATAATGTTTGACACCCATCATTAATTTTTAAAAGGCACAAGCAACCCCTTCCTTAACAGTTGGAATTTTTACTTTGCTCCTTTTTCCTTTGAATTCCTATTTTCATTTTACTGCCCCCTATGGAATTGTTTTTGAATTCTCCACCCTGGCTGCATCCTAATGTAATATATTTTTGTTCTTGGAAATCTTTTCTTGATCCAGCTATTATGTTTCTTTGCAGCAAAGTACGTTCTAAAAATGAATTTTTAATTTTCTCTTCTAAGTGCTTAAAAAGTCATGTGAATTAAAATAATTACAATTATTAAAGATACACAGATGATCAAAACAATATAAATAATATAGATTATGGTAAATAAAATATGAAATTATAATTTTTTTAAAGTAAAATTTAACTGAAATGCATCTCTTACTGAGATGGATAGGAGCTTTATTTTCCCAATTTCATGTTGATGAAAATTACTTATCGTGAGGCCAGGTTCTATATGATTTCTATTCCCTTAAAAAAAAAGTTTAATGTAAAATAACTAAAGAATTTTGTTCACATATGTAAGTGTGGGAACAGAAAAAGTATGGAAGAGGTAAGAATTTTCTTGTAGCAACTTCACCCAATTTTACAAATTTCCTCTTAGTTATATGCCAAAAACTCACATAGTAAGCTCTTATTAAATACTATTTTTAATAGTCTCACAACTCAAATGTAGAGGTTTTTGGGTTTTCTTTTTAAATTTATTTTATATATTCATTTTTGGCTGCGTTGGGTCTTCCTTGCTGCACGCAGGCTTTCTCTAGTTGCGGTGAGCGGGGACTACTCTTTGTTGCGGTGCGCCGGCTTCCCATTGCGGTGGCTTCTCTTGTTGCGGAGCACAGGCTCTAGGCGCGTGGGTTTCAATAGTTGTGGCATGCAGGCTCAGTAGTTGTGGCTCTCAGGCTCTAGAGCGCAGGCTCAGTAGTTGTGGCGCACGGGCTTAGTTGCTCTGCGGCATGTGGGATCTTCCCGAACCTGGGTTCAAACCCATGTCCCCTGCATTGGCAGGCGGATTCTTAACCCCTCGCCACCAGGGAAGTCTCAAATGTAGAGTTTTTCTTCAGTGTTGTTGAAGCAAAGAATTAGAAACTACTTGATTTGCAAAACTGTTTTTGCACATACATTACGTTCTATCACTTTCCCAATACCAAAAAGGCTTTACAAATTCTTATGAAATAACTAATAATTTTACGTGTTAACCATTCACTTAGAGGCATCTTGTTTGTGAAACTCAAATTAGGTGAAATTGGGGATAGAAAGAAACAGACAGACCCACAGAATTGAAAATGAAAATTCAGTAGGTTCTGAATAAAGACCTTTTTTTCCATTTTTTTTTATGTCATCTGGAAGTGCGTTTAAGAAGTATGGCAAAGAGGGACTTCCCTGGTGGCGCAGTGGTTAAGAATCCGCCTGCCAATGCAGGGACACGGGTTCGATCCTTGGTCCAGGAAGATCCCACATGCCGCAGAGCAACTAAGCCCGTGCGCCACAACTACTGACCCTGTGCTCTAAAGCCCGCGTACCACAACTACTGAAGCCCGTGCACCTAGAACCCATGTGCCTAGAGCCCGTGCTCCGCAGCAAAGAGAAGCCACCGCAATGAGAAGCCCGCGCACCGCAGCGAAGAGTAGTCCCCGCTCACCGAAACTAGAGAAAAGCCCGCACACAGCAACGAAGACACAACGCAGCCAAAAATAAAAAATAAATTAAAAAAAAATAGAAGTATGGCAAAGAGATGGACATTTTAATGTGTGTATATCATTTCACTTCATTGTCAACAATGATTAGTTTTATACTTATACATTTGACAGATGAAAAACAATGTGTCAACATCCAACAGGGAGAAATTAATCCAAAATAAATGAACCTGAATTTTTTTAAGTTTAAGACATTGCATCCAAGATTGCATTTGGGAACATTTCGTTTTGTATTTATTCATAAGTGGCTTTCTGCTTTTAAGAACACCATTTAATCTACTTAGTGAAAATCAACAGCTAAATGAAGAGAAGGTATTAGATCATCAATAAGTGTAAATTTACAGAAATTCTATCACTGATTGCTATGTGCATTATGTACAGCAGAATCCACAAGATCTTTTTATCAGATTAATCTGAATCTAGTCAGTATATGATAAAAAAAAATGAGTAGAGAAATAACAGTATATCATAGACCAGAACCCAAGTAGAAAATGTATTTATACAATCCAGTAATATTTGGTAAAAGTTAATGAAAACATTTCTCCTAGGAGTCTGAATAAGTTCAAGAAAACATATATCATAGTACCCCTCATATGTGTTTCTTTTACTGCAAAATGTGATGTTGATCTGTCAGAAATAAATGTTGAGACTTTTGCCTTCACTGCCTTGAAATCATGCAAAATAAGCACGTGAAGTACAGATGAGACATGAGGGGGTCTTTGTTGGTACTCAGAGTGCTTTGTAGCAAGTTAGTATTTCTTTCCATGATTTTTACTAATTACATATTCTAATCCTAAAGTAGATAAGGATCGGAAACTTGGCAGGAGTTTGTCACTTGAATGAAATCACCACCACCATCAGTATTTCTTGCCAATGCTAAGGAGCTATTCATTCTTTATAATGATCAGAAAGGAAGCATCAAAGTCATCAGATGAAAATTTTTCAGTGTCCCAGCTTGTCCACTGAGGGACTGTCTTAATCTGGAATATTGTAACATAGACCAAAACTCCCTCGTTTCTTAGGCCACATGTCACCCTTAACACAAGGTTACTCAACCTGAAGCATTTTTTTTTTCATTAAATATTGTTGATTTACAATGTTTCAGGTGTAGAGCAAAGTGATTCAGTTACACACACACATACACACATATATTCTTGTTCATATTCTTTCCATTGTAGGTTATTATGAGATATTGAATATCGTTCCCTGTTTTATACAGTAGGTTTTTATTGTTTATCTATTTTATATATAGTAGTATGTGTAGTATGTAACCATTAATTCCAAATTCCCAGTTTATCCCTCGCCCCACTTTCCCCTTTGGTAACCATAAGTTTGTTTTCTACATCTGTGAGTCTAGTTCTGTTTTGCAAATAAGTTCATTTGTATCATTTTTTAAATTTATATTTTATTTATATTTTGGCTGCATTGTGTGGCATGCGGGATCTTAGTTGCCCGACCAGAGATTGAACCCGTGCCCCCAGCACTGGGAGCTCAGGGTCTTACCCACTGGACCACGAGGGAAGTCCCTGTATCATTTTTTTTTTAGATTCCACATATAAGAGATGTCTTTCTCTGTCAGACTTACTTCACTTAGTATGATCATCTTGAGGTCCACTCATACTGCTGTAGATAGTGATTCCTCCCTTGTTACCAAGTGGAATGTGAAAGCATCCTCAGCCTTTAGAAACTTAAGGTGTTTTGTGAATAGTTATGACAGTCCAATGAATATTATTAGTGTATCTTTGAATTCCCTCAGAAAAACATCAGTTGTGTTATTAACCAGATTTAAATATTTTGCAATATCTCACAAGGACAATTCTCCAAACATAATGAAGAATAATATGCACTAACTTTAATAATTACATCTGAGGAGGGAAAAGAAAGGTGGAACTGAAGTCAGGTGTGTAAGTATGATTCTTTGTGTTTTCTGTGTGTTAGAAATGTTTAATACTAATTATAACAATGTAAAATGTACTCAGGTCCCTCATGCTGCCAATTATAGAATACCGCTCTTCTGATCAAACTTCTTATTCTCATAATCCATATACAGATAATAGAATAAGTTTTAATTAATTCTGTCTAGTTCTAACAGAATCAGGTGTTATTAATTATGTCTGGTTCTTTGAGCAAGTAACAACTGATTTTGTTCCTATGATTAGCATTTCTTAAAATCAATTAGTTTGCCAATCTTTTTATGATCTTTTATTTTATTTTAATTGTTAAATATTTAAACACTAAAGAACATTCATTGCCCAAACACCAGCTTTATTAAATCTTAATATTTTGCCTTACTTGTTTCAAATCTTTTTTAAGAAATCAATGACTGTATATTTTGGAAACTAATCCCTTGTCGGTTGCATCATTTGCAGATATTTTCTCCCATTTGTAAATGATGCAACCAACAAGGGATTAATTTCCAAAATATACAAATAGCTCATACAGCTCAATATCAAAAAAAAAACAACCCAATCAAAAAATGGGCAGAAGATCTAAATAGACATTTCTCCAAAGAAGACATACAGATGGCCAACAGGCACATGAAAAAATGCTCAACATCGCTAATTATTAGAGAAATGCAAATCAAAACTACAACGAGGTGGGACTTCCCTTGCAGTCCAGTGGTTAAGGCTCCACGCTTCCACTGCAGGAGGCGCGGGTTCGATCCCTGGTCAGGGAACTAAGATCCCACACGCCGTGTTGAGCTGCCAAAAAAAAAAAAAAAAAACCTACAATGAGGTATCGCCTCACACTGGTCAGAATGGCCATCAACAAAAAGTCTACAAATAATAAATGCTGAAGAGGGTGTAGAGAAAAGGAAACCCTACTACACTGTTGGTGGAAATGTAATTTGACACAACCTTTATAGAGAACAGTATGGAGGTTCCTTAAAAAACTAAAAGTACAGTTACCATATGATCCTGCAATCCACCCCTGGGCATATATCCAGAGAAAACTCTAATTCGAAAAAATATCATACATGCACCCCAATGTTCACTGCAGCACTGTTTACAATAGCCAAGACATGGAAGCAACCTAAATGTCCATCAACAGATAAATGGATAAAGAAGATGTGATATAGATAGATAAATAGATAGAGATATGTATACATATCTATATATATCTATACACACACACAGTGGAATATTTTATACACACACACAAACACACAATGGAATATTACTCAGCCATAAAAAAAGAATGAAATAATGCCATTTGCAGCAACTTGGATGACCTAGAGACTATCATACTAAGTAAAGTAAGCCGATAGAGAAAGATAAATATCATGATATTGCTTATATGTGGAATCATAAAAAAAAAAAGATACAAATGAACTTATTTCCAAAGCAGAAAGAGACTCATAGACATAGAAAGGAAATTTATGGTTACCAAAGGGGAAAGGGGTGTGGGAGGAGGGATTAATTAAGAGGTTGGGATTGACATATACACAATACTATATATAAAATAGATAACCAGCAAAGACCTACTATATAGCACAGGGAACTATACTCAATATTTTGTAATAACCTATAAGGGAAGAGAATCTGAAGAAGAATATAGCTAGCTAGATAGATAGATTATATATATATATGAAACTGAATTGCTATGCTGCATACCTGAAACTAACACAATATTGTAAATCAACTATACTTAAATAAAAAAATTTTTTTAACTTAAAAAAATTTTAGGTGTATATATGCACCTACCTTAGGAATAGGATTCAGCAGAACTACATCTGATTTCTTAGTGATGACCTGTTTTGTTGAATAGTGATGGTCTATAAGTTGAGGGATATTTGAAAACCCAGTGCCTTCAAATTGACACATATTCTGGAGAAAGAACAATAAAGTAGAAAAAACATGAAGATATTGCTTCAGCAACACTACATTCAGCAATAAATTAAGTTCCATTTACGAAAAACTATGGTTGCACCACAATGTGAAGAAACTTAACACTACTGAACTATACACTTAAAAATGGTTAAGATAGGGCTTCCCTGGTGGCGCAGTGGTTGAGAGTCCGCCTGCCGATGCAGGGGACACGGGTTCGTGCCCCGGTCCGGGAAGATCCCACATGCCGCGGAGCAGCTGCGCCCGTGAGCCATGGCCGCTGAGCCTGCGCGTCCGGAGCCTGCGCGTCCGGAGCCTGTGCTCCGCAATGGGAGAGGCCACAGCAGTGAGAGGCCCGCGTACAGAAAAAAAAAAAAAAAAAATGGTTAAGATGGTAAAAATAAAAATAAATAAATAGAATTCTAATATGCTAAAAATAGTTACCTTTGTATTAAGAAGTTAATTTTCATAATGACTAAATATAATTCAAATTGCTAAAAAAGAAAATAATAAGAAAAAGAAAACCTTACAAACAGACCTGGAATGCATTTTGCTAAAATGATAACCAAAGGAAATAAAGCACTGGATACATTCAAGTTAAGGAACAAGAAATATGTATACATTTGTTTGCATATATGTTCCATTTGATAAATTTTTCAAGATCAAAAATAATTTTGAGGAAGTATGTCCAATATAGTAATAAATATTTTAAGAATAAAAAAAGAAAATAATGAAGATAGGTAAGTGTAGGTCTTAAATTAAAGGCAACCATCAAAGAACAGAATCAGTATGTATATTTTTCAGTCCAGCAGAAAACAAAATCAGTTTATCAAATGGAAGGCAGAAAAAGGGAAGAAACTATGTACAGAAATACAAAATGTGCAATGAGTTGCAAAATAAGTCTTACTATGTCAACAGTCACCAGTCAAAAAGACAGAGACTCTCATAATGAAGGAAATAAAAAGACCAAACCATGTGTTATTCACAACAAATACTCCTAAAGCAAGAAGACACATAAAGGTTGAAATTAAAAGGAGGAAAAAGATTAACCAGGTGACAAATATGACCCAAAAGAAAATTGGGCAATAATCTCAATGCACAGCAAATAGAATTTAAGTTTTAATAAAAGGGCATAAAGGACAAAAGAAAATGTGTTTATATTAAAAAGAAACAGTAGAGGGACTTCCATGGTGGCTCAGTGGTTAAGAATCTGCCTGCCAATGCAGGGGACATGGGTTCGATCCCTAGTCCGGGAAGATCCCACGTGCCATGGAGCAACTAAGCCTGTGCGCCACAACTACTGAGCCTGCGCTCCAGAGCACGCAAGCCACAACTACTGAGCCCATGTGCCACAACTACTGAAGCCCACATGCCTAGAACCCATGGTCCGCAACAAGAGTCGCCACCACAATGAGAAGTCCGCACACCGCAAGGAAGAGTAGCCCCCGCTCTCTGCAACTAGAGATAGCCCGCGAGCAGTAACGAAGACCCAAAGCAGCCAAATAATAATTTAACTTTTAAAAAAAGAAACAATGGAGCAAGAAGATGAGTATCAGAAATATATATAAAATTGAAACTTCAGCCTCACAACTTATAAAGCAACAACTAAAGAAAACTACAGTTAGAAGTTGTGTTTTTTGGGTCCCCTGGTGGCGTAGTGGTTGAGAGTCCGCCTGCCGATGCAGGGGACACGGGTTCGTGCCCCGGTCCAGGAGGATCCCACATGCCGCGGAGCGGCTGGTCCCGTGAGCCATGGGCGCTGAGCCTGCGCGTCTGGAGCCTGTGCTCCACAGCGGGAGAGGCCACAACAGCGAGAGGCCCACGTACCGCAAAAAAAAAAAAAAAGTTGTGTTTTTTGCGGGGAACCTCCCTGGCGGTCCAGTGGTTAAGACTGCATTGGAGGCACGGGTTCAATCCCTGGTCAGGGAACTAAGATCCCGCAAGCCAAGGCTCACAGCCAAAAAAGAAGTTGTGTGTTTTTAAAAATTGCAGTTGGAGATTTTAACAAAACCCTCTCAAAATGTGGAAGAGAGAAAAATAAAAAGAGGTCTTGAATAGCAGAACAATCAAGTTATTCAGGCCCCAACAAATAAGAAACTGAAGAACTCTTCCAGATTAAAAATGACTAAAGATATAAGACAACTTGGGAATTCCCTGACTCTGCTTTCGCTGCTGGGGACATAGGTTCAATTCCTGGTTGGGGAACTAAGGTCTCCACAGCTGTGTGGCCAAATAAATAAATAATTTTTTTTTTAAAAAGGAGATAAGACAACTTACCGAAATGCATGATTCCAGAATGCAGGGCAGAAGGTTGGGGATTGGAGACTACAAGAATCTTTATTGGGAAAATTAGTGAAATTTGAATATGTACTGTGGATTAAATAATAGTATTACAACAAAGTTAAATTTCATGAATATGATAATTCTCCTGTGTCTATATAAAAGAATATCCTTGCTCTTAGGAAATACACTGAAATATTTAGCAGTAAAGGGGCATATGTGTTTCAGCTTACTCTAAGATGATTAGGAAAAAACATTAGAGACGGGACAGAAATAGAGAAAAAGAAAGCAAATATGGAAAAATGTTAAAAACTGTTGAATCTGGACAAAGTGTATACAGGAATTCTTTATACTATTCTTATAACTTTTCTGTAAGTTTGAAATTATTTCAAAATAAAAAGCTTACATTTTTCATAAATAACATTCAAGTTAAAATAAAAGTATAAAGAATAAGTTGAACTGAATAGAAATTAAATCACTACATGTCAAAATGTGTTAGATATAACTAAAGCAGAACTTAGAGAAAATTTTTTACCTTTAACTATACTTATCAGGAAACTAAAAAAATAAAAATAAAAGATGTGAATGTGAGCTAAGCATTCAACTCAAAAGTTAAGTAAAGATGAACAGAACAAACAGAAGGAAATGATAACAATAAGGATAGAGATCAATGAAATAGAGAACTGAAAGCAATAAAAGCACTAATGAAAACAAAAACTGGCCTTTGAAAATATACATATGGACGTTGTTCCAGAAAAAAAGAATGAGGAACAAAATCTGCCCAGCTCATTGTATAGAGGAATTTTTATTGTAAAAATAAATAAGGAAATGTAAGAAAAGCAAATTTTATGTTCATACTTTATAAAAGTAAATATAACACTCTAAGTAAAATATTAACTAAATAAAACCAACTGTTAATATATAACTATAGGATGATCAAATAGGATTTATCCAAAGAATGCAAAGACATTTCACATCAAAAAATCTCTCAATATAATTCACTATATTAGAAGATTAAGAGGGAAAATATATGTGATGAAATAAATCAATGCTGGAAACTATTTTTTTAATTTTAAGTACAACTAAAACCCCCAGGCATTATATATATAAGACAAACATAAGAAGTCTCTGAAAGGTAGAGATAAGAAGGCAGACCATCTAGGACGCCAAGACCTGAGGAATGGCCGCCCCATGCAAGGGAAGATACAACCGGAAGGCAGACATCTGCAAGCCAGGAAAAGAGTTTTTACCAGAAACCAATCATGCTGGCACCCTGATCTCAGACTGCCAGCCTCCTGAACTGTGAGAAAATTAATTTCTGTTGTTTAAGCCACCCAATCTATGGTATTTTGTTATGGCATCTCAAGTAGACAATTACACATACCAATAATTACATTAAATGTAAATAGTCTAAATACATCAATTAAAAGAGATTGGAAGAGTTGATTTTTAAAAGGTGAACCAAAGATATGCTAACTACAAGAAACTCAATTCAAATACAGTCATACCTTGTTTTATTGCACTTCAATTTATTGCACTTTGCAGATTTTTTTTTACTAATTCATGTTTGTGGCAACCTTGCGTCGAGCAAGTCTATCAGCACTATTTTTCCAACAGCATTATTTTTAAACTAAGGTATGTACATTGTTCTGTTAGACATAATGTTATTGCACACTTAATAGACTACAGTACTGTATAAATATAAATTTACATGTGCTGGGAACCAAAAAATTTATGGACTCACTTTATTGCAGTGGTCTAGAACCAAACCCACAATATCTCTGATGTATGCCAGTATAACAATACAGGTAGGTTGAAAGTAACATAGGCAGGGACTTCCCTGGTGGTCCAGTGGTTAAGACGCCATGCTTCAAATGCAGGGGACATAGGTTCGATCCCAGGTTGGGGAACTAGGATCCCACATGCCACGTTGTGTGGCCAAAAAATTTTAAAATAAATAAAATTAACAAAATTCGAATTGATATATTTTTTTAAAGTAATATTTGCAAATCATGGATCTGATAAGTGGTTAATATCCAGAATCTTTTTTTTTTTTAACTTATGTGACACATGTGGGGTGTCTGGTTTATTCAAACAGTCAGAGGTCCCACCAAGGAACAGAAACTGACTAGCTAGGAGCTGTGGGGCCGAACAGGGCAGGGATGTCCAGGTATCAGAAAATAAAAGGAGCTCAGATGAGCAGCCAGAGCCACGTTAGGGCCAGGCGGAGACTCATGGAGCTCAGCCCCATTCATGGCCTCAGCAATATCCAGAATCTATTTTTAAAATTACTACAACTCAACAACAACAAATAAAACCACACAAAAAACAATTGAAAAATGGGCAAAGGACTTGAATAGACACGTCTCTAAAGATGAAATACAAATGGCCCACAAGCCTGCAAAAAGATGTTCAACCTCACTACTCATCAGAGAAGTGCAAATCAAAACCACAATGAAATATCACCATTAGGATGGCTACAATTAAAATAACAACAAAAAAAGCAGGGACTTGAACAGATATTTGCACACCCGTGTTCATAGCAGCACTATATACAATAGTCAAGAGGTGGAAGCAACACAAATGTCCATCAGTGGATGAATGGATAAACAGTATGTTGTATGCACATACAATGGGAAATTATTCAGCTTTCAAAAAGGAAGGAAATCCTATCATGTGACAACATGGATGAACTTTAAGAACTTTATGCTAAGTGAAATGTCAGTCACAAAAACACAAATACTGTATGATTACAATTATATGAGGTATCTAAAGCAGTCAAATTCAGTAAAACACAGAGAAGCACAGTGGTTACCAGGGGCTGGGGAGAGAGGGACATGGGGAATTGTTGTTTAATATGTACAAAGTTTCAGTTTTGCAAGATGAAGAAATTTTAGCGATTTGTTGAACAAATATGCAACAAGTGAACATGCTTAACACCGAAATGTATACTTAAAAATGGTTAAAATGGTCAATTTTATGTTAAATGTTTTTTACCACAATTTTAAAAAATTGGTTACATTTCTCTGTACCAGAAATAACTGAATTGAAAATAAAATTACAATAAGATACCAATCACAATCGCAACAAAACCTCTAAAATGTCCAAGAGTTAACCATTCATACCCAGATTACTGTGAAAAAGTGAATTTTAAAAAGCATAATAAGTTCGCTGGTGGCCTAATGGTTAGTAATCCAGGCTTTCACTGCCATGGCCCAGGTTCAATGCCTGGTCAGGGAACTAAGATCCTGCAAGCTTCGCGGTGTGGTGGGAGTGGGGACATAATGAAGAGCAAATAAGTCATTTGAATAAATAAGGACATACCCTCTGCTTTTGCATGGGATGACTTGCTCGTAAAAAGAAATCAATTATCCCCACGTTGCTCTATATATTTAGTATAATCTCAATCAAAATTCGACTTTCATTTTGAGAACTCTATAAACTTACTGTAAACCTTGTAGGGGAAAAAAAGAAAGATTCAGAAAGAGTTACAGAAACTTGGGGCAGGGAGGGGTGGAGAGGGAGAGTGTTCTCCCAGGTCCCCCAGCAGGAAAGTACAAACTTGGTCTTCTCTTGCAACTGAGGTCTTGTCCAAGGCCAAAAAACCCCCCAAGTTTTGCATCTTTCTCCCCCCCACCCCACCCCCCAACCTTGGCTTCTTTCCTTCATATTGTAAATGTGCTGACTGTCCTCCCTCTGCCTTTCGGTCCCGCTCTCTGCACTTCTCCACTGCCCCGGGGCGCTAACCTATATGACATCACAGGCTCCCTGCTCCCTGGCTTTCTCTTGCTTTTAGCCTTGCCCAGAGAGCAGAGGGAAGAGGAGAGTGAGGTCAGGGTTTTTATTCCCTTGGCTCCCTCTCTGCAAGGTCAGCTTAGGCTGGCTGTGTCCCTTGGACTGAAGGGTAGGGCATTGCTACTGGCAAGACAGGGATTCTACAGGATTTGCCCTGCTCTAGGTTCTGATAACCCCTCCCGTCCCCGGGGAGTAGTGACAGCTCAGCTGCTGCTAGCTCCAGGTCACTGTACTGTCCTCCACCCACTTCCTTGTAAATAGAGTCTCCTTGAACTATCCTGGTGTAAGTGCCATTCATTTTCCATTGAGGCCTTGATACAATGAAAGTCACTTATTTCTTCATTCCCTGCGCCAGTCCAGTCTGACCAGGGGGCTCATGGGAGCCCCATATGTGATGGAAAAGAGAGGCAGTGTTGGGAGAGCCAGTGAGCCCCTGTCTGGGAGCAGCCTCTTTGAGTTTGGGGCCTTTCCACTCTCTGCAGCCCCTGCGGACTGGTCTGGCCAAGGGGTGGCAGGAAGCACCAAGGAGGAATCCCCCAGGTCCTGCTCCAGGGCAGTTTGAGGACCCTTGGGAATGGCAGGTACTCCATCCACGACCAAGGTGGGGATGGGGTTTGACTCCACCCTCATCTGTCATCTGATTCACCCGGTTTTACTTTGGAAACAGAATTACTTGAGAAGATGATCTAAAAATAATTTCCCTAAATAAACAGTGAGGTTAAATACCAGTCCCTGTCTGTTCCTTTCACATGAATGTGTGCTGAGTAAGGAAGCAAAGAACCTGGAACACAGGAACACGCGTTCCTTCAGGAAAACACCAAGGAGACACCCTCCCGGGATGCATTTGGTATGTTTGGATTTTTTTTTCTTAAACAACAGAGGGAATTCCCTGGCGGTCCAGTGGTTAGGACTCCTCACTTCCACTGCAAGGGGCACAGGTTCCATCCCTGATTGGGAAACTAAGATGCCACATGCTGTGTAGCATGGCCAAAAATTAAAAATAAATAAATAAAAATAAAATAAAACAACAGAAATGTATTCTCTCACAGTTAAGGAGGCCAGAAGTCTGAAATCAAGGTGTTGAGAGGATTGGTTCCTTCTGGAGGCTGTAAAAGAGAATCTGCTTCATGCTTCTCTCCTAGTTTCCAATGGTTGCTGGAAATCCTTGGTGTTCCTTTTTTATTTTATTTTATTTTATTTTAAATTTTTATTGGCGTATACTTGATTTACAATGTTGTGTTAGTTTCTGGTGGGGTGCATTTGGTTTTGTTACCATCGTCTTCAATGGTCCAAAGAAGAACCTCAAACTTGGGGTCAACACATTTGGCTGAAGTATTGGTATCTGCCCCAAGTGTTGAAGTGCCTGCCCTCGTGGTCACAAACGTGTGTCCTTTATGGGTGGAGAGTTGGCCTAGATGACATATTAAGTCAATTCCAGCTTCAAGTTCAGTTTTTAAAACAAGACATTTAAGAGAAGGGCTTCCCTGGTGGCGCAGTGGTTGAGAGTCTGCCTGCCGATGCAGGGGACACGGGTTCTTGCCCCGGTCCGGGAAGATCCCACATGCCGCGGAGCGGCTGGGCCTGTGAGCCATGGCCACTGAGCCTGCGCGTCCGGAGCCTGTGCTCCGCAACGGGAGAGGCCACAAGAGTGAGAGACCCGCATACCGCAAAAAAAAAAACGAAAAAAAGACATTGAAGGGAGAGAACCAATCGTTGTGCCACTTTGATTAGATATGACACAGAAGCCCAACTCTCTCCCTCTCTCTCTCTGTCTCTCTCTCACGCACGCGCACGCGCACACCTTTACTCTCCTCAAACAGTCAGGAGGTGGCGCATCGTTATCCCTCTTCTGCCTTCCTTCCAGGCACCACTCACTCGCCTGTGGAGATCTATGTGACACTTTTTTCCCACTCCCCATCTGGAGGGGGACAGCCTTCCCTATAAACCAAACACCTACGCGATTAGGGCAGAGAAAAGTTTGCACGGGGTCTCCAGAGAGAGACTGGAAGCTCTCTAATTAGCTGACTCTCTCCCTCCTTCCCCAGGCGTCCTGCTACTTTGATTTTCACTGCTGAGACCACACCCAGAGCCTTGGGAAGTACAGCGTCTCCTTCACAAATGGCCAGGCATAGACAAGACCCAAAGCCCCACCCAGACTAGACTAGAATATCAGAAGGAATTAGCTTTGTCAAACAAACAAAAACAAGAACAGCGAATGGAAAAATGAAAATGAAACAATATGGCAAGACTTCAAACAGCAAGTTCTTAAAGAAAGCAGGTAGTGGGGTAGAGGTGATAGATTATTTACATGATATACAAGCTAATTAATTAAATGTTGTATAAAAACTTTTTTTCAATGAAACATAAAACTGATAAAATTTGTAGAGATTAGTTTCTGAGCTTACCTATACGGATCACAGCGCATGGCACTCCACTGCTTCCTATGTTATATGGCCCAGCTCAGAGAATAGCTATTTTGAACTTGTGAGCATTTTCCCCTACCATTGACTTCTTCATGAAACTCCTTCCAGAAGAGATGCCCTGATCACAAGGATCCATCTGGGGAAACTGTGGATATGGTGGAAATCAATTCACTGATTGGACAAACCCTGAGCACCTACTTTGTTGTTTTTTTTTTTAATTGAAGTATAGTTGATTTACAGTGTTGTATAACTTTCTGCTGTACAGCAAACTGATTCAGTTATACAAATATATACACATTGTTTTTCGTATTATTTTCCATTATGGTTTATCACAGGATACTGAATAGAGTTCCCTGTGCTCTACAGTAGGACCTTATTGTTTATCCATTCTATATATAATAGCTTGCATCTGCTAATCCGAAACTCCCATCCCATCCCTCCCCCTTGGCAACCACAAATCTGTTCTCTGTGTCCATGGGTCTGGTTCTGTTTCATAGATAAGTTCATTTGTGTCATATTTTATTTTATTTTTAATAATTTTATTTATTTATTTTTGGCTGCATTGGGTCTTCGTTGCTGCGCACAGGCTTTCTCTAGTTGCGGCGAGCGGGGGCTACTCTTCATTGTGGTGCGTAGGCTTCTCATTGCGGTGGCTTCTCTTGTTGCGGAGCATGGGCTCTAGGCGCACGGGCTTCAGTAGTTGCGGGACGCGGGCTCTAGAGCGCAGGCTCAGTAGTTGTGGTGCACGAGCTTAGTTGCCCCGTGGCATGTGGGATCTTCCCGGACCAGGGCTCGAACCTGTGTCCCCTGCATTGGCAGGCGGATTCTTAACCACTGCACTACCAGGGAAGTCCCTGTGTCATATTTTAGATTCCATATATAAGCTATATCTTATGGTATTTGTCTTTCTCTTCCTGACTTCCTTCACTTAGTATGATCATCTCTAGGTCCATCCATGTTGCTGCAAATGGCATTATTTTGTTCCTTTTTTATACCTGAGCACCAGCTTGGATATCAAGTCTGTATGCACAGTGCTATCCCCACACTTCTCCAGGCCCCCATCAGCACAGAAACTGTGCAAGGAGGAAGGGTCCCAGCCCCCGTGACCACCCTTCCACCCACCCACACAAACAACCATGGAGACAACAATGCAGGAAGATTCCACACACCGTCTGTCTTCTGACCCCTTCCCCCAGCTCATCAGATTCTGCTCTTATGTGTTCCTACATAGACACCCACACACATGCATCCCTAACCCCTTGTTCTCCCTCCACAATTCTCTGTTAGGCTAAACTCCTCCAATACTTACTTTCATTTCTGGTTCCTTTCGGTTGCCTAGTCTAGTATCTAACTCTCATTCCAAAGACAATGCCACCTGTGTCCAGCAGGTGTCGCCCTTTACTGGGAACGAAGAGCACCTCTCTTCCGCTGTGTGAAATCCAGCCCCCAACGGTGGATCCCCCTTGGGTTTGGGGTGGAAGGGAATGTAAGGGGGGCTCTGAAGAGTGGTGTGCTCGACAGCATGAGGGTCCTCAGAATACAGCAGCCTAGTTACTTCCAACTCAGGTAGACAGACATCCTACAGAGAATTTGCTGTTCAACCTTGGACAAGTTATTTAACCTCTCTGAACCTCACTTTCATCTGTGACTCAGAGGGAGACCATCCTTCCTTACCAGGTGATTGTGGAGAATGAATGAGATACAACATAAATCACTTAGCCCAGTGCCTAGGTCATGATAAGCCCTCGAGTTACGGTCCCTTTCCCACGTAGGTTATGGAAGAAAATAACTGCCCAGAACTCAGATCAGGAATTGAGCTCTGCCCCTTGAATACTGACTATCTGAGGGTCTGTGTCAGAGTTGTGATGAGGATCAGATGAAACAATGCATGTAAAGCACCTAGTAGAGCACCTGGCCCAGAAAGTTGTGACTGACATGTCATGAGTGTGGGCTGGCTGTGTGCCAGGTAATGTTCTCAGCCGTTTACAAGTATGAACTCATTTAATCCTCATTAAGATCCCTTATGAGGTCCGAAAACTGTAAACCCCCTCCTATCCCTGACTCTGTGACTCCATCCCCCCACAGTTTATTACCTTCTTATGAATTATCCATCAGGAAACTGTCCCCATTTCTGTCATGTCTAGATGGGAAAATGGGAGGAAACACTGACTCCTCGACTGCAGTAGGAGAGTGAATCAAGCCCAGCCCCTGACTTCCTATAGTCCCTCCTCAGGGCCTCAAGAAAAAGCATGGAAAAAACTGTATTTCCACCGGAGTTTATTCCTCAGAGCCGATCACCAGCGACTCAGACCTCTGTGGCACAGGGGGCCCCCAAGAGGGCCTTTGACGTTTCTCCTCAGATTATATTCAGCCCAGATACGTAGCCTTGGGCTCTACCTATGGACAACACCTTGGTTACAGAATATTCCCAGGAGTGAGTTCCCCAAGTTGTAAGGTTTCCATAGCAGGGACTGGGAAATTCATAGAATCAAATAGAGAAACCATAGGATCCAAGAAAATGTGGACGCTTGGACGGGCTGGAGGAGCACAGTAGCATCCTTAGGAGTTTGAATCTCCTCACGTGGAGAGGAACTTGTAGGATTCTGCCTCTAGGAAATGTGCTGACCTGCAGAAGAAATGAAAACAAGGTACTAAAGCTCCAAACCAACTTGACCCCGTCGTTTGTCCCTATAACCATCCATGCCAGAGCCTTTAATACAGTGATATGGAAAATTCTAGATCACCAAACACTAAGGAGCCACCTTCAGACACTCCGCTGGGTAGAAGAGAAGGGGGTAGGTGCTCCTCCCTTCTGTTCCTGATCCCAGCAACGGCAGCTTCAATCACATTGTCAGCCCGAGCCTGGTGGAAGCTCACCCCCGCTCCAAATAGCACCATTAGCTGAACCCAACGGTGACTCCCTCTAACCTTCACCCGCTCCAAAGGGCCAGCAGGCAGACAGACCAACAGACACGTTACCTTCTGGATAATTGGACCCTGGGAGGAAAACGTAGCCTAGGAGAAGAAAATATTTGAGTGGAGGACAGTCTTAGTGGATAAAAGTCTCTGGTATTTTTCACAGCCAAGGGGGTAGCCATGGGAGAACCAGTCACAAAGAGAAAGTGAACAGAGGGACTTGCCTGGTGGTCCAGTGGTTAAGACTCTGTGCTCCCAATGCAGGGGGCCCGGGTTCAATCCCTGGCCAGGGAACTAGAGACTGCATGCTGCGACTAAGAGTCCGCATGCCGCAACTAAAGATCCCGCATGCCGGAACTAAGACCCAACAAAGCCAAATAAATTTTTCTTTTTTTAATTTTTTAAAGTGAGCAGAGGTTGGGATTGAGAGTTCAGGAGGGTCACTCACCGGAGGAGGCAGCTCTCCGCCAGCTGACCAAACCAAGAGAGAAGATGACGAGGCCCAGGACCAGAGTCACAGCACATGCAGAAACCTTCACTATCTGCACTGGCGACAGCCCAGGAGCTGCGGAAGTAGAAACTTACTAGAACCAATTTCTCTTGCTCATTCCCAGAGCAACTTCATTTACTGCGACCTCCAGCTCAGGTTCAAAGGTGCTATATCCGGACCCCAAGGGTCTAGCTCACACCAATCCAGGCCCAAGGAAGTGGTCTTTCCTCAAAACCCCCATCCTGTGGGTCTCTACTCCTGTGGTTCCCTGGGGAGCCGCTCTCCCTGAGTTAGTACCCCCGCTTCCAGATCCTCTCTAAGATGATGGGGCCTCTCAAGGCATCCTGTATTCTTCCTTCACCCCGACGGCACCCTTGCTGAGGAATACAGCGTTCCCCATCCCTCTCTCCATTTGCCTGTGATGACAATACTTGCTCCCTTGACCACTCTATCTGAGCATTTTCCTATGAAATTGTCTTTCTGCCTTTCCTAACTTCCCAAGGTTTCATTCCATGAGTTATCCAAGTACTTATGTGTCTCCTACCTGCCCACTTCCAGATTTGGGTCCTTCCAGAACCTGTCTCCACCCCCCTCCACAGCCCTCACTTCCTGGAGCTGGCCCTAGTCTGAATCCTGTCCCCCACCCGGATTCCTTTCCTTTAACTACTTCCAATCCCGGGGTTCAAACAATGGTGACTGGCTTTATGCAGTAGCCTCCAAGCGTGTACACCAAAGTGTCTGCCAGCCCTGGCTTCTTCCTCCCTGATAGAGCAGCCCCAATTCAGTACGGCCCCCAGACCGAGAGAGTCCCCTTTCTTCCACGACCTTCTTTATTTCTGCAACTCTTATTCCTGACCTGACAACAGAATAGCGGAAATCCGAGAATCCTAGAATATTGCATCACAATTTGGGCTTCTGAAAATATGGTTACCAAATCGACATCCTCTTTTCAGGACAGTCAGGCTCCCCTCCCACCCTCAGACAAGCACATAACACCAACCACAGCACCATAGCAACAGCAACAGTAACTCTTGTCATGCATGCAGGATCTTCCCCGACCAGGGATCGAACCCCGTGACTCCTGCACTGGAAGCTCGGAGTCTTAACCACTGGACCGCCAGGGAAGTCCAACAATAACTAACTCTTTCCGTGTCTGTATCCCCTGGCCCCATCTCTGGTCGTGAACCCTCCGTAAGTTCCTCCAGACTCACTCTTTCTGAGCATCTCCCTCTCTCCCCTGTACCGTGGAGGACCTCTCTACATCCCATTCCCTCTGCCAAAATATTGGTGTTCTTTTTACAACCACCCACCTGAAGTAGCTCTCTCTTTTTTTTTTTTTTTTTTTTTTTTTTGGCCACGCTGCACAGCATGTAGGATCTCAGTTTCCCAACCAGGGATGGAACCCGTGTCCCCCGCAGGGGAAGCGCGGAGTCCTAACTTGACCGCTAGGGAATGACAGTAGCTCTCTGCTTTAACGCTAATTCCTCCCACCTGCCCCACACTTACTCCAGTCCTGAAGGATGGGTTCAAGAGTGCTAATGTGCTCTACCACACAGGTGTAGGTGTCCCCCAAAGAGGGGGTTATGGCCAAATGGGAGACGGTCTGGTATGTCCAGTCTCCGTTGGGCTGGACGGTCTTATGGGCGCTGCCGTGAGGCAGGACCAGCTGCCCGTTCTTCCTCCACGTGATGGTCACATCAGCTGGATAGAAGTCCCACACGTAGCAGGCCAGCATCACAGTCTCCCTCGTGTTAAAAGGGGTGGCTTTAGCTACTTGCACAGATGGCGGTCCTGCAGAGGAGGAAAAAAGAGTCACGAAGGAGGGCAACATTCTGGCTTTCCCTCCAACCTGGTTTCTTTCCTACTTGAATTCTTCCTGGATTTTGCCCACCGACCTTCCCAACCCCCACCTCATTCCCACACACATCCCTTTGAAAATGAGGAGTTAGAATGTACTCCTGCTTCACTCTTTCTTGGCTCCCATTTCATCACTGCTCCTTCCTTTTTCCTCCAAAATTATATTTGTTCACAATAAGTAGAAGCCAGGGCTGAACTGCAGGCTGTTTCAGAAGTCATTGTATTAATTTCAAGTGCATAAGTGAATTGTCATCCAGCGTTATAGTGGGGGGTTTGCAAAAGTAGGAAAACACCCTTGTCCTCAAATCTCATTGAACAAATTGACTTGATAAAGAAAGCCTTTTTTTTTTTCCTTGAATAGTTTAAGGAAACAAGGCTAACTCAGGACTAACTCTCCTAAATTTGGACGAGGGAATCTAATTCATGAGATCATTCATGTTGCCATCTTTTAATAGTTTACTTTTCTAGGTGACCCTTCCGCTTCCTTGGGTGTTTTTCAAACAAAATATTCAATAAAAATCCAAGATATTGTGTGAAGATGCAGATTCCCGAGCCTGCAGCCCTGGATACTTTCATCCAACAGATCTGTAGCGGTTCTCAAGGGCTTGTGTTTTTAACAAGCACCTTCCCCAGGCGATTCTGAGAAATCACATCTTAAGACACGGTACTCTGTACGATAGAGAACTTCAAGTTTTCTTTTAAAAATCTCAAGTCATTCTCAGTGCAAGTGATTAAGGGTGAGAGAGTTTGCATCAGAATTCCCTGGGAGGTTTTCCAAATACTCCCATGCCTGGGCCTGTCTCAGACCCGGGACACCAGAACCTGGGCTACAGTGGCGTGAGCATTTTGGGAAAAGCCATTCTGGTAATTCTGACAGTTCAACCCCTGGTTGAACTTGGATCTGCCTCCTGAGATGCCCTAAATTGAAGGAAAACTAGCTTACTCTCCCCGCGATAGCTCCTCACTGGCTCAAACATCACCTCCCCTTTTTCATTCCTGCCCTACCCCTGTCAACCACCTTGTGTCCTCGTAAGGGTCAACCCTCCCTCTTTTTACATCCCAGGTCCTCCGATTTTCTGCTTCTTTCCTGCCCACAGCTCAAACCCCTTGCCGGTGAGGGACCCTTCTTGGGGGTCCTAACTGTGCTTCCTAACCATCCCTCTGCTCCCTTCTCGCCTTACGTGTCCTGTGGGTCAGAGATCTCCAGAAGGGCTGGGTGTGTGTGGCACAGTCCTGCAGCCCGTTGGATAAGCGTTGGATCAGGTTTTCCTTATGGTTGAGGTAATCTGAGAGGTATTTGGCCAAGCCGTTCAGTACCCCAAATTCACAAGGGACCATACTGGTCTGCAGGGGATCCCAGCAGGTCAGCAAATCCTTGTTGAAGGAGATACAATATGTGAACTCTTTTGGAGTCCCATTGTCATCCAGCAGACAGGTGCTTTCCACGTGGGCCACAAAGCCTCCTGCAGGAGCCAGAGAAGGGGGATAGGTCAGAGTCCTCTGCAGGAACCCAAGCCTCAGTTACACCTGGTGAGTGGGGCACAGGTTTCCCGACTGAGGCAGCATCTGCTGACCAAGCTCATGGACCAGAGTCTCTGAGAGTCCCGATTAAGGGCATAGATGGTCCTAGCAGAGAAGTTTCTAGATCCCGTTTCCTCTTTATGTGAGACTAAGCATGGGGACACAAGTAGCCCAAAATTATTTGCATGTTTAAACACAACAATTTACCCAGGATAAGACCTTCAGTAAGGCCAGTGATCGAGTGAGAAAAGGGGTCAAAGGAAAGAGTCAGCCTTGTTCTGTGCTGGACACATTACTAAATATTCGTGCCACATGTATTTCTGAAGCACTCGCTGTGTGCTAGGCACCGTGCTAGGAGCTGGGGATGCAGCATTCAACAGGGCAGATATCGTCTTTGCCCACCTTCCAACAGGAAATGTCTATTACACGAATAATTATACAGCTTAATTACATTAAAATTGCTACACAGAAAAACAACAAGGTCCTACTGTGTAGCACAGGGAACTATAGTCAATAGCCTGGGATAAACCATAATGGAAAAGAATATTAAAAAAGAATGTATACATGTGTATAACTGAGTCACTTTGCTGTACAGCAGAAATTAACACAACATTGTAAATCAACTAAACTTCAATAAAAAAATAAATTTAAAAAATTGCTACAAAGGTACAGTACGAAGTGCTATGGGAGTATGTAATAGGGAGACAGACTAGTTTGGGGTATCCGAATCCAATAACAAAACTGAACACCCTACCCAAAGGGAGCAGAGGAAGGGAGGGTCCTTACCTGCTCCGGTGCAGCCCAGGCTGAGGCCCAGCAGCAGCGGCAGGAGGGCAGTCATGCTCTCCTCGGGGGAGACACAGGGAATCCTGTCCCCTGGAGCAGCTCTTCCAGGGGCCCTGGGTCCTTGCCTGCCCGAGAAGTCCCAGCCTGGGTAGATGATCTCCAAACACTGAGTGGGAATATGGTTATTGCCGGGGCCTTCTCGATGCTCTCTAAATGAGCGATTTGGAGCTACCAAGCCCCTAGATACTATACCTGTTCCTTACCTGATCATCTAACTCAGTGTCCCAAACTGAGAACTGTCAGATTGGCTAGGTAGGCGGGGACAAGTGTAGAGACAAATCGCTGAGCGCATCCGCTTAGCATCATCAGTTACTAGGTAAATCTCACTCTGCCCTGGGCTTTTAAGAACTGGTCTCTTAACTCTCCTAAGGAACAGTCTGTAGGTGGATTTCCCTAGCTCAGTGGAGAGAATAAACCCAATATTCCCAAGATGTATGCAGCCTGGACTGCCCACTGGTTTAACTGTTTCCGCTCAAGGTCCTCCTCAAAGACTGGGGACTAGGTAACCTCTCTTTCTCCTTTAAGGGAAGTTACTTGGGAATTTATCCCTTGATTACATATTCCTTGGTCTGTCCTGTCACCCAGGAAACAGGCGGACAAGGGGCCCTTCTGGGGCATGTGGTAGAGGCAGGGCTGCTAAGGAAGGAGATGTAGGGAGAGTGCAGTTAGCTGGCCTCAAAGCAAGACTGCAGAAGAGAAGCAGTTCCTAAGAGATCAGGGCCACAGCCCTGAAAAATCCCTCCCTGGGCTTCCATTGCTTCATCTGTCCTAGCCCAGATGAGCTTCATTTTCTCCTTTCTGCTTTCCTAAGCCAGAAACCCGAACCCCCTACCCTCTGAAACATCTCAGAGCAGACCGCAGGGCAATACCACTTAACCCCCTTGATAATTAGCTGGTGATGGGCCAATGCCCAAAGCTCACTTGTCTCCCCCAAACTCAAAACTCCCCTATGTGTTTCCCCCACAGGTCCCATCTGTCCTGGGGCAGGTCCCCACATTATGAAGCCACTAGAAAAATGAGATAAAACATCCCTACTTTTCTTCCCCAGGAAAAGACAAATTTTAAATAGCAATTCATTCTCATTGTGAACTATACGATTGATAGATTTTCCCATTACAAATGTAAAACCCTAAATTGGTTTCTCTGTGCTCCCCACTAGGCTTCATGGCTGCCTCTCCTCACCTTGCTTTCTTTTTTAAAAATATTTGTTTATTTTTTTAGCTGCACCAGGTCTTAGTTGCAGCACATGGGATCTTCGTTGCCACATGCGGGACCTTTCTAGTTGCGGCATTCAGGATTTATTTCCCTGATCAGGGATCGAACCCGGGCCCCCTGCACTGGGGGCATGGAGTCTTAACTGCTGCACCACCAGGGAAGTCCAAGCAAGTTTCACCTTGCTTTCTGAAAGCTCTGGAATTTGACTTGATAGTGAGCTAAATAAAAGAGGATTAGGAGGGAAGCCCTTGACACCACATTTACCTGTCCTCCTTCCAAGTCCCTGACCCCCAGAGAATCTGATATTTATGAAGAAAAAAGGAAGAGGGGGAAGCTTACCTCCAAGATGAAAACATACATGAATATCAGGAACAAAAGAGTTGTTTTGTGTAACTAGTTGAGCTTCACTGAAGCTCTGCCCACGTCCCCCCACCACCACCCATACACTCAGCCCCACCTGGGTTATACCGCTACACTTGAACTTCTCTAATGAACCATTAAGGGTTGAATGGGCAGAAAATTGAGGAGGGGGAATGGGCAGAAAATTGAGGAGGGGGAGTGCAATATTTGTTAAGCTTCTACTTTGTGACAGATACTATGCTAAAGTCAATCCTTTACATGCTATCTCATTTAATCTTAAAAGACCTGTTGGGCTTCCCTGCTGGTGCAGTGGTTGAGAGTCCGCCTGCCGATGCAGGGGACACGGGTTCGTGCCCCGGTCCGGGAGGGTCCCACATGCCGCGGAGCGGCTGGGTCCGTGAGCCATGGCCGCTGAGCCTGCACGTCCGGAGCCTGTGCTCCGCAACGGGAGAGGCCCCAACAGTGAGAGGCCCGCGTACCGCAAAAAAAAAAAAAAAGACCTGTTGATGGTCCTCATTTTACAGTTTGGAAAACAGGTCCAAAGATTCACACCCAAGGTCTCGAGGTACACACACAAACACACACACACTTGAGTGTGCCCACACACTCACTACATCCTGGGACTGAGATGACCCAAGTAAAGGTAACTCGTGGAGGCCTCCGCTGAGAAAAGGAAAAAGGGAAAAGCCACCCCAATCCTTCTGAGTCATCTTTCCGATGCTCAGAGCTCCTCCTGCTCTTAGAACTCGTGTCTCTTCCACTTTTTCTTTCGACAGTCTCAAAACTGTGAATTCTCCTACACACACGCTCACTTCCCCCCGTTACGTCTCTCCTCCTCCCTCCAGGTAGGCAGTGAACCTAACCTCAGGAACCAGGTCTTGGGATCCTTTTCAAGGTCCCCAAAGCCCGCCTGGCACAGGAATGCTTTCCACACAGGAGGGCCTGTGTGGCCCTCCGCCAGCTCCCTGAGGCTCGGCAAACTCCCTCCCATGTCTGGCTCTCTGCTTGGGCAGCCAAAGGAGATGTGAAACCTTCCATAGGCAGCTGCAGGAAATGTAGACGATTTCACTTCTCTACTAATGAGAAGACTGAGGGTGCTTTTTAGAATCAAGCTGGACAGAAAAACCCAGAGACCTGTGCTCAGCGAAGTGGTTTCTTCCTTCCCCTCTTCCTCCTAACCCTACTTTTTTTGTTGCTGTTGTTGTTACAGACATAGCTCTGTCCCCCACCTCTAGTCAACCCCAAAGAATGTTTCAACTGTCCTGTGCATTGTTGGTGATTGGATAACTATTTATGTAACACCCAGGACTGAAGTTGGGGAACCCCAGGCAGCTTCCCATATGCTGTCCCTCTTTTACGGCCACTACACAAGGGCCCAAAGAGTGAATCCCCTCCTTGCCTGCTGCCTCTTCTGCTAAGCTGGACACCATAGGCCAGAAGTGGACTGACCATGGTGTTTACCTGCAAAGCATTACAGGGACTCCCAAGAGCTAAGAGATGTGGGCTCCGTTCCCACGTCATTCGCTTACAGCTCGGTTGGGGAGTGAGAAGAAACATCTAGAGAGAGAAGAGTTTATGTTAATGCAAGTCAGCAATCAGGCCAGTGGACTTAAAAGAGAAAAGAGAAGACATTGTGTGTGTTTGGTGGACAGGAAGTCCTCTCCATTGCGGGGGCCTGGAAGTGGGCTGGATTCGTGACAGAGAAGAGGAAGGCAGTTGGCATCCCGGTCTTGGCATATAACCACACGAGCTGGGCAATGTTATAAGGTGCTGTTGGGGATCTAGCAGCTACCTGGACTGACAAAAACAAAAACGAACTGCAGTGACATCATTGGCACCTTGAAAGAAGTCAGAAATGTGGTCTTATGCTTTTTCGAGAGTATGGCCATAATAAAAAATCTCTTCTAGGTCCTTCCTAACATCCCTCCCTGTACGTTCACAGGTTCCTCTTCTGGACAGATAGTGTGGTTTTTTTAATATATAAATTTATTTATTTTATTTTATTTATTTTTGGCTGCGTTGGGTCTTCATTGCTGCGCATGGGCTTTCTCTAGTTGCGACAAGTGGGGCCTACTCTTTGTTGCGGTGCGCGGGCTTCTCATTGCAGGAGCTTCTCCTTTTTGTGGAGCACGGGCTCTAGGCACGCGGACGTCAGTAGTTGCAGCACATGGGCTCCAGTAGTTGCAGCACGTGAGCTCAGTAGTTGTGGCTCATGGGCTCTAGAGTGCAGGCTCAGAAGCTGCGGCGCACAGGCTTAGTTGCTCCGAGGCATGTGGGATCTTCCCAGACCAGGGCTCGAACCCGTGTCCCCTGCGTTGGCAGGCAGATTCTTAACCACTGCACCACCAGGGAAGTCCTGGACAGATGGTTTTAACTCAAGCCTGCATTTTATAAACTCAAAAATTGTTCAACTTGTCCATCACTTGTAATTGAAAACCAAGAGCCTGAGACCACATTCGTGACTTCCTTCAATGTCTTTTCACACTTCTGCATCCTATCAGGATTACATGACTTCCCAGTCTGTCCAACTTCACGCCCACCCACCTCCCACCTCTCCTCTCCTTGCTCTCCTTCTCTGTTAGGATTCACTGCTCTAGACCCTGACCTTTGAGCTACAGTTGTTGTAACTAGTTCAACCTCCTTCCATCATGCAGCCAGATTACTTGAACTACTAGCAGATATTTTACCTGATTTGCCACCACAACTCTTGAATCATGTTATTACCTCTGCATTTTAACTATGAGAAAATGGAGGCAGAGGGAGGTTAGTGACTGCCCAGCTTTACCCAGATACTAAGTAATAGCGCCATGACTTGATTCTAAATTCTATAGTATAATAATATCTTAATAATCAATTAGAAACTAATTGAAAATGGCCAACCATTTATAATAGGAATTTTAAACCAAATATATTTAGAAATTAACATACAAAAGTATAAAAACTTTTTAGGAAAAAAAAGGAAACGTTATATTAAAGTGCATAAATGAAGACCTTAAGAAGTGAAGAGACATACCATATTCATGGCTGAGGCATCCTCACATAATGAAGAAGTCAGTTTTCCCCCATAGCTCTAACCAACATCATAGCAGAATTTGGGGAGAACTTGACAAGCTGATTCTATAATGTGCATGATAATAAAGTCCATAAGAATCTTAGACAATTTTGATAAAGAAGAGCAAAATGTGGTTTTCTGGGAGGTGAGGTGGCAAAGAAATGGAAACGAGCCCTACCAAATATTAAAACACAAAAAAAGCCCTAATAATTTAAACATGATTAAGTGGACACAAGAACCGACAAGCCAATTGAACTGAATAATCCAGAGACAAATCCATGCATATGGGGGAATTTGGCATAAAATTCCTGGGAATAAATCAAATATTTGATACATGGCATTAAAATCAATTTAGTGTTTGGAGAAAAAGAAAGTTGTAACCATACTCATACCATATGGAAAAACTCCAGATCAATAAAGATCTAACTATGAAAGGAGAACAATAACTCTAATAGGAAAGCACAGTGAAATATATACGGCCAGATATAAGGCAAAGCTTTCTTACCTAAAATTATTCATCAGAAAAGAGAAATTACCTTCTATATAAGCCCTTAAGTTTTTTCCTTTCCAAGTTATGGCCACTCTCTCAAAGCTGTTTGGAGATGATACATTATCCTAAAATGATTTCAGTTAATAAATACATGAGAAACCTCCATACCGTTTTCCACAGTGGCTGCACCAATTTACATTCCTACCAACATTGCATAAGGATTCACCAACAGTATGGAGGTTCTTCAAAAAATTAAAAATAGAACTATTATGTGATCTAGCAATTCCACTTCTGGGTATTTATCCAAAGAAAACAAAAACACTAACTCAAAAAGATACATGCACCCCATTTTCACTGAAGCATTATTTGCTGTATTTCTATAGTATAATAATATCTCTATAAATATGGAAACAATCTAATTATCCATCAATGCATAAAGAAATCGTGGTGTATACATACAATGGAATATTATTCGGCCATAAAAAAGAATGAAATCTTGCCATTTGCAAAAACATGGATGGACCTCGAGGGCATTATGGGAAGTGAAATAAGTCAGAGAAAGAAAAATACTGTATAATCCCTCTTATATGTGGAATCTAAAACAAACAAACAAACGGGGACTTCCCCTGGTGGCACAGTGGTTAAGAATCCGCCTGCCAACGCAGGGGACACTGGTCTAAGTCCTGGTCCGGGAAGATCCCACATGCCGCGGAGCAACTAAGCCTGTGGCGCCACAACTACTGAGCCTGTGCTCTAGAGCCCGCGAGCCACAACTACTGAGCCCATATGCCACAACTACTGAAGCCCGCGCGCCTAGAGCCTGTGCTCCACAACGAGAGGAGCCACCACAGTGAGAAGCCCACGCACCTCAACGAAGAGTAGCCCCCACGCGCCGCAACTAGAGAAAGCCCGCGTGCAGCAATGAAGACCCAATGCAGCCAAAATTAAATAAATAAATTTATAAACAAACAAACAAGCAAACGCAAACGAAAAAACAACCAAGCTTATAGAAACAGAGAACAGAACAGTTTCGTGGTTGCCAGAGACTGCCAGGGAGGGGTGGGCAGGTAGGAGAAATGAACAAACTGGTTTTGGTGGGGTTTTTAGTTTAAATTAATGGGTTTGTTTTTTAAATAAATCAAAGAATTTAGAATCCATTAGCATAATCACAAATAAACACACGAGAATTAGAATAAAAATTGTTTTATGAAATGTGAGAAGTGGAAACAGCAATATGCCTACATTAAAATATTATGTTATAAAATATGTGATTTTAAATTTGTGAGTTAGTAACTAAATAAAGGCAGTTAGCAAACATTTGACTATTTTCCTATAACTTCTATACACCTAAAACTTTAAATTTTGAACTTGGTCAAAAATCTTTTAAAATATTCTCATTGAGAAAATGGAGACTCCCCTTATCACTTTATGTTCCAGCAAAAATTGTAACGTTACTGCCTTGGGGTTCGAAAGGATTTCTTAAGGTTATGAAACCACAAACCATATGGGTTTTGTCAAAATGAAATCATTCTATTTGGGGAAAGAACCGTAGACAAATTTAACTGATGAGCAGCAAAGTGGAAGAAGACACTTGCAGTATTTATACTGACATAGGATTGCTATATAAAATACTTCAGAAGCCCCCATACATTCACAAGAAAAAGCCATATGTAAGATAGATAAAAGATATGAATCAGCAATTCACACAGAGATAAACCTATAAGACGATGTCCAGCCTCACTAGCAAGGAGAGAAAGGCAAGTTAAGTCCATTCTCAACGTCTGCATCTTTATTCCTGTCCTGCCCCTACGGGGAGGGGGAAGGGTAAGCTGGGATGAAGTGAGAGAGTGGCATGGATTTATATATGCTACCAAATGTAAAATAGATAGCTAGTGGGAAGCAGCCGCATAGCACAGGGAGATCAGCTCCGTGCTTTGTGACCACCTAGAGGGGTGGGATAAGGAGGGTGGGAGGGAGACACAAGAGGGAGGAGATATGGGGATATATGTATATGTATAGCTGATTCACTTTGTTATAAAGCAGAAACTAACACACCATTGTAAAGCAATTATACTCCAATAAAGATGTTAAAAAATAAAAATTTGGGGGCTTCCCTGGTGGCGCAGTGGCTGGGAATCTGCCTGCCGATGCAGGGGACACGGATTCGAGCCCTGGTCTGGGAAGATCCCACGTGCCGCGGAGCAACTGGGCCTGTGAGCCACAGCTACTGAGCCTGAGCGTCTGGAGCCTGTGCTTGCAACGAGAGAGGCCACGATAGCAAGAGGCCCGCGCACCGCGATGAAGAGTGGCCCCCACTTGCCGCAACTGGAGAAAGCCCTCACACAGAAACGAAGACCCAACACAGCCAAAAATAAATAATTTTAAATTAATATCTGCTTAAAAAAATAAAATATTAAAATTTAAATTTTTTTTTAAATTAAAGAAAACACAACAACTTGAGACAACTTGACACCCACTGTATCGCCAACATTTGAAAGTCAAATAATTTCAAGTGTTAGTGACAATAAAGGAAAGTGAGAACTACCTTGCTCTGTTGGTGGGAGTGTAAACTGTTTATGATCCCTGAATCATTGAAATTACAAAATAGTTATATAAAAAAATAACTAACACATAAACCAAGTCAGCATAGCGCTGAGAGCAAGGTCTGGGTTGAGTGTGCCAAGTCTTGGAATTTCGAGTTCAGTCAAGGTCAGTCAGGGCTGGAGTATTAGGAACAGATTCATGGAAGAGGAGGCACTATTTTTTTTTTTTTTATTAAAGCGGGGACACCAGACGAGAGAGGGTCTGGAAGGCTTGTTGAGTATTATAAGTGACAGTATTATAGAATGCTTGATAGAGAGCATCTAACCTAAGCCCATCATTTTACAGATGAGGAGTTTGAGGCCCAGAGAGGGGGTGTGACTTGTCTAAGGTCACACAGCATAATAAAAGCAGTTTTGAGACTTCCCTGGTGGTCCAGTGGTTAGGACTCCACGCTTTCACTGCTGAATGCCTGGGTTTAATCCCTTGTTGGGGAAATAAGATCCCACAAGCTGTGCAGGGCAACGAATAAATAAATAAAAGCAGTTTTAAGGCTTGACTGGCAGGAAGTTTCTGGATAAGTTGGAAAATGGAGAGAGAGAAATCAGGAAGAACTAGAAAGCAATGGGGCAGATGTAGAATGGTAAAGTGAAAAGAAAAGAAAAACATCTCAAAGGGAGAACATACAATACTTGAAGGTAGATTCAAAGTAGTTTCCAGAAAAGAAGTTAATGATGCTGCTAAATTCCCCAGTGAAAATCCTTGCTAAGTTATGAGCACCTTTTCTACATGCCAAACGCTGTTCTAAGCATTCTACAAGATGTCAATTTATTTAAGCCTCACAATAACCTTATTAAGGTGGGCACCATTGTTATCATCATCCTTTTATAGAAAATGGTACCAAGACACAGAAAGGTTAAGTAACTCGCCCAAGGGCACACAGCTAAAATTTGACAGTCACGATTGAATTCCCAGCGGTTTGGTTCTGGACTCCGCACTCTTTTTCTCTATAAATTTATTTATTTTATTTATTTATTTTTGGCTGCATTGGGTCTTCGTTGCAGTGAGTGGGCTTCTCATTGTTGTGGCTTCTCTTGTTGCAGAGCACGGGCTCTAGGCATGTGGGCTTCAGTAGTTGTGTCATGTGGGCTCAGTAGTTGTGGCTCACTGGGTCTAGAGCACAGGCTCAGTAATTGTGGCGCATGGGCTTAGTTGCTCCGCAGCATGTGGGATCTTCCCGGACCAGGGATTGAACCTGTGTCCCCTGCATTGGCAGGCAGATTCTCAACCACTGCGCCACCAGGGAAGCCCTGGACTCTGCACTCTTAGCCAGTACATATGCTGCTCTTAGAAATGAGATGGTTCAGAGGAGATGCCAATTCCTGGGAAGAAATGGATATTTTCCCTTAGATTAGATTCTGATATGATGCAAAGAACAGAGACTCTTGCACCAATACCAAAATAATTTCACTCTTCACCTTAATGCCACCCCCTCCTCCAAAGCAACCCAAACACCAAGAAAAGCAAGAAACAAAGCACATGCAAAGGAGATTACCACTAGTAGACATGTGCCCCCTGCCCCCACCATCCACCCAAGACAGCATCATCACAGTTCTCCTTGGATGGTCCACTCAGGCCAACGAACAGATCGTCTGAAAGGACACATGAATTCTGGGCCCTTCCAGGCTGTTCATGCTTCATTTCAAGAACTTTGGATTTTACTCTTTTCACAAAACCGGAATGACTGAGTTAGAATAGCATCTGAAGTCTTATTTTTCCATTATGAGCTCTTGTTTTCTCAGCTATCATGTAGGTTGAAGGCAGTTATATATTCCTCAAGGCAGCCTATACTAGGCATAAACATTTCCACAAACAGTAAATTGCAAAAAAGATCCAAAAAAACCTGCAAGCAGCTTCCTCCACCATTCTTTGAGCAGATTACCAGAAAGTGGCTCTGCCTTCATTGCTCACATATTTTGCACAAACTGATAGGAGTAAAAGCCATCGTGCTGTACTGAGACCAGGGAATGGGAATCAGCTGAGGAATTAGGGGTTTTCCCATTTCTCTCCCTAAGGAGGGCAGACGTGTCAGGTTAAGGCTTGTTGAATTTGACATGACAACTTACTCAAGTTAAAATATCCAGAAATAAATATCATGAGTGAAAAAAGAAGCCATGCTGATATTAAGAAATGAGATTTATTGCTTTGACATGGTAGTGATGTGGTCATGATAGGAAAGTCACTCTGGGTTCCCCTGGATGCAAAAGCCCAGGGACAGCAGAGCTCCCAGCTGAGAAACCTGTACACACACACACACACACACACACACACACACACACACACCGGCCCAGGGCCTCCTGCTCTGAGAAGGAGAGATCCTGGGTAGGATGTGAGAAACTTGAACACCTCTTGCTTGGATGGCTGCAGCTGTTGGCCTCAGACTCTGGTCAAGAAGAGTCAGTCTGAGGAGAGAGAAGGATGGAGGAAAGCCATCAGGGGGATCCTCATCGTCCCCAAAGGCCCTTTCCGGCCTGCAACACACCCTATAGAAGTTGATCTCTCCTTCTCTCCAAATCATCTCCAAGCACCCTTCCTCCAGCCCCCCACATCACTCCTCTCCCACGCAAAGCCATTCTCATGACCTAGAACTGGGTGTGTGTATTTGGGACCTCAACCAGGAGGATGTCCCACGGTGCCCAACACAGGCCTCCCCACCAAGGGCCTGAGGACCACTGTACGCGCTCCCCAGGCCACAGGTCGGTCCCGGCACACCCACACATGCCCTCTCCAGATGCCCTGACATACCACCCGAGCAAGGTTTTCGGAAGTAGATGATGAGGACTGAGCCAACAGTGATGCCCAGCACACCCAGGCCAAAGGCTACACCGCACAGCACGTTCTCCAGAAGATCCGAGGGCAGCACATTCTGGGGCACTAGAGCAAAAGGGGAGCCGGTCAGCCCAGAGACCTAGTTGGGGAGCCCCAGGGGAATGACACGGGTGTCTGGGATGACAAGGGAGAAACTGAGGCATGGAAGATTGAGGTCAGCTCAGAGTGAGAACAGACTAAACAAGGGCCCAGTGGAGAAAGAAGTCCTCCTGTGGGTCTACCCCCTTCTGCCCCCCAGAGGAACTAGGCTTCCATGGAGAAGTGTCTCACCCCAAAAGGCGATTGCTGTGTAGCTGTCAATCTCATGAGTCACGATGCAGGTGAAAAGATCAGAGGGTGCTGGTGTGAAGTTTAAGTAAGAAAAGGCCTGGAAGGTGAGTCCATCGACGGCTGAGACAAAAGTGGGCCTTGCTCCTTCCACAGGGGCCGAATCATGCTGCCATTTCACAGTCAGTGTGGGTGGGAAGAGGTTATTGACGAAACAGACCAGTGTGTTGGGCTTGCCGAACTCCAGGGGCTTCAGAGTGAACACCTCAGCGATGGGGAGGCCTGTGGGGGTACTGAGGTGAGGGAAAGAAGCGACTAACTTAGATGGGACCCCTGTGTGTGGAGGGGATGTGGCATACGGAGAGGACACGAGATAGGGGGAGCTAGGGCTCTGAGGGAGGTCTTCGTCTAGGCAAGAACCAGACCTGGACCAGAGCCAGGCCACTCTGGACCCTCCACCCTGACTTCCTGCAGCACTTCCTGTCTGGACCTCACATCAGCAACTGATCACACTCTGTCTTCTCATTAAAATGCAGGCACATTTTAATTAGGACTTTGGGATGAATAGATACACACTACTATATATAAGATCGATAATCAACAGGGACCTACTGTATAGCACAAGGAAATCTACTTGATACTCTGTAATAACCTATATGGGAGAAGAATCTCAGAAAGAATGGACATATGTATATGTATAACTGAATCACTTCGTTGTGCCCCTGAAACTAACACAACATTGTAAATCAACTATATTCTAATATAAAATAAAAATTAAATTTAAGAAAATAAAGATAACCACCACCACCAAAAAAAAAGAAAGAACCAATCAGTAAAAAAAATTGAAAATACTAATTTTAAGGGTAGTTTCAAGGAACTATATGTTTGGATATATTTGAAAGACATCCTGATCACATCCATACTTTTTTTTAAATTTACCTCATCATCCAATTAATGTTAACTCAGTTTTGATATGGTATTGTAGTTTAAATCTTGGCAAATGTACATTAAAAACACATTATGATTGCAAACTATTACGTTTAGAATGGATGGACAATAAGGTCCTGCTGTGTGGCACGGGGAACTATACCCAATTTCCTGGGATAAAGGAATGTATGTATGTGTATGGCTGGGTCACTTTGCTGTGCTGCAGAGACTGGCACAGCATGGTGTATCAACTATACTTCAATAAAAAAACACATTATGATGCTCAAACAAATATGGTAGAATAATAAAATAAATAATCATTAACAGAGCTTGATTAACCTATGTAGTTAAGCCTAGTTTACCAAGGCAGTTAGTACCATTTCACTACCTCAGCTGGGGCTTTCATCTACTACGATCCATCAGCATTTCCTAACAAACTCAAATTTTTTGGAAAAAAAAATAATAAAATAAAATGTAGGCACATCATCAGATGCTTCTATTCTCCCCTCCATCTTGCTGAGCATCGTAACACAAGCCCTAATACTCAGTAGGCGTCTGTTGGTCTCTGTTGAATTCATTAAGTTCCGTAGTTTTGAATGCCTACTACATCCCAGGGACTTTTCTTCTGCCCCAAAACAAAAACAGAGTACAGATCATGAGTGGTAGAAAAATCAATATCCAAGGAGAGAACCAGAAAGCAGGAGAGATGGGGAGCTGGTGAGAAGGGGAGTAATTCAGTGTATCATGAGGTTAAGAGGGCAGCCCACCCCCCAAAAAATCCCCTGACCTCTAGACACTGGGATTTGCCCTTCAAGCTCTGGGCCAATTTCCTCGACAATCGCCCGGCAGAATGCTTTGTCAAAGAAAATGTTGGAAGTATCTCGAGACTTGTGAGCCCAGTCAGCAAATTCAGGCAGGCGAGGCACTCGGATATTCTGGGAAAAGTCGAAGGAGAAAAGCTGGTCCTCGTTGAAGGATTCGGAGAGCCCCACGTTGGGATTCCCCATCTGGCAGTACATTGTGTGCAGGAACGTGTGGTTTTTCAGCTCATCCCTCCACCCTGGAGTAAGAGCTGCAAAAGAGACAGAGTGGTGTCCAAGGAGGTGGCAGCCACCTCCTCTTTAGCTTAGAAAACAGCAAGGCCTGCCTCAGGTAGAGGGGGGAGAGGTGGGTTGCCTCCCAGTGGGAGCAGAAAAGAAATTACGGGATCTCACCAAACTTACCCAGCCCATAAAAAGGCCAACTGTTTAAAGTTGTAACAAGTAATTCAGAATCACAATGTTGGTTGTATCTTTGTGCCTAAAGGCACCCAGCCAAAGAGGTAAGTGGCGGCTAAAATCAAACCTGCATTCTGCTCACCAAACCATGCAACCTGGCATAGGGTTATGTCCTCCCAAAGGTCTCCACCTTTGCCTGATCCCTGGGAGGCCATCCTATTGACTTGTGAAGGGCCTGGATGAGTTCCCAGTCTTCACGTGGGTATGTGAAGGAATGGCGGTGGCCTCCCTAAGCCATAGATGGCACTGCCCCATCCCATCCCATCCCATCCCCAGACACACATGGCAGACTGAAAAACCACTCTCCAGGCTTCTTTTCAGCCGCTTCGTTGGCACCAGGCCTCTCTGAAAATAACTTCCCCTCCCTCAACCCTGCAGACCTTGCAAAGACAGGACTGGGGGAATGGCACCATAGCTGCAGGAAATAATCTCTAATTCTTTGAAGCTCCTGGCAGGAATCTCCCCAGCCAGGAGGAAATCTTCTACTCAAAACCCAATACCCAGAATGATAGAGTAAGAGGGGTCTTCCAGATTCTTCTTCCATTCTGCCCCATTCTTTTCAAAGAAGGAACTAAGGACCAATAAAGTTAAGAGACTTTTCAAGAATCATAAGGTGAATTGATGACAGAGTGCAGAGTAGACTCCCAAGTAGGAACAGTGGAAATAACACTTGTTTTGCTCAAATCCCTGCTCTACCACTTTCCAACGGGGTGAACTTCCACAAGTTACTTAAACTCTGAGTCTCATTTCCTTCATCTGGAAAGTGGAGATAATAATCTCTGCTTCAAGAGATTGTCTTCGATGAAACCTACAAAGCACCTCTGGCATTGTTTGCCATCCATCCATAGTATAGCTCTCTTTCCCAATACTGCTATCGTTTCCACTCTCTCATAATACTTTCACCACTTACAAAGCACTTTCACCGCTTTCAAATGCCCCGGCTCCCTAGGTTCTACCCCAGTCAGGATGGAAGTAAAGGGGAGGTACTGCCATACCTTCATGGGCAGTCCAGGACTGGGGCAGCAGCCACAGAAGGGGTAGCAGCCGTAGCAGCGCAGCTCCCTGGCTCAGCTCATGATCCATATCTTCACAGCTCCCAGTGGGCTTGGAGCTACCAGACGGCTGACCCAGGTCCCCAGATTCCTTCCCAGATCATGTTTCTCCAGCTCACTTCCCTAACTTCTCTTGTCTTTCCGGCTAAGCCAATCACAGAAAGTGTAGGGTTTGACGTCATCGGTCGCTGGGGAGAGACCAGGAGCGAGCACCCTTCTTAGGACTAGGCTCTTTTACCAGGCCAGCCTAGGGGCTGTAGATGGGTTGGGGAGGCAGTGGAGGAATGTCTGCCTCCTGGTGAGGATCCCTCTTTAGCATCTGGCAGTCAGCCTCAGCCTGTAACCCCACCAAGGGACTCTTCTGAGCAGCACTGCCATGTGGCCGAATAATAAACTGGGAAAGTTCATCTTCCCATGGTAACCCCCCAGGGCTCTTCAGACCCTGTCTTCTACCTCCCAAGCCCCCTCCTCTTTCTCACAAAATTTATTCTCCTTCAGGCTTTAGCTCTCTTCCTTCTGCAGAAATAGACTGAAAATGTAACAAGCGTTAGGTCCAGGGCTAGAAATACCAAGATGAATAAGGCATATTCCTGCTTTCAAAGAGTTTCGAGTCTAACTTGGAGGGAGTGGGGGTGGTCACTGAATAAATAATTACATACAATGTAACATATTCAAATAAGACCAAGCCAAGTGTGTTTTGGAAGTATTTATTTCATGAGGATGGAGAAATAGGTGGGATGTAATTAGGAAGGCTACTAAGAGTCTTGAAGAAAAAACAGTTAGACCAGCAGAATGGGAGAGAAGAGAAAAGCCTTCCAGGGCAAGGGGTAGGCAAATGGGTGACGGTTAAAGGCCTTCACAGCTCCTTTCTTTGGAGACCTCTGTATAGTTGGGCATGAATGTTTGGAGGCTGCTCATGTTTCCCTGTTTGGTAACGGGCAGGGAGTGGGGGTGGGGTGTCAAGATGAGCTAGAAAAAAAATTTTTTTTCAGGAATTACTCACTTTTTATTTATTTTTTCAATTTTGATTGGGGTATAGCTGATTTAAGATGAGCTAGAAATTTAGGCAAGAGCCAGATCACATAGGCTCTGTTATGCCACATGGAGGGTGTTTTTGTTTTTTGTTTTTGGGGGGTTTTTTGCCAAGCCGGGTGGCATGCGAGATCTTAGTTTCCTGACCAGGGATGGAACCCGTGCCCCCTGCAGTGAAAGTGCAGAGTCTTAACCACTGGACCGCCAAGGAAGTCCCAAGGAGGGTGTTTTTTATTTTACAGATGATAGAGACTTTAAACCGAAGGGTGACATAATCATTTTTAACATTTTAGAAAAATCGTTCTGATGCTTCCAATAATGGTCTGGAGCTTGAAAAGAACTGAGGCCAAACTTCTGGTCAAGAGTCCACACATAGACTTTGTGATGTATATGACAACAAAATTAAAAGTTGCACACACATACACACACACTGCCCTCTGGTAGCAGCATAGCAATACTTTAGGCGAGACATGGTAAGAGCCTGAATTAAGTCTTGTACAGAGGAGATGGAGGGAATCAAATATTGATGTAATTAGGAAGTCGAATCTAAAGCACTGGCTGAGAATTAGATGTGGAGGGGTCAAGGAGAGGTAACACCAAGGTCTCCAGCCTAGGTGGCTGATCAATGATGGACTGAGTTGAAATAGAAAAGAAAGGCATAGAAGCAGAGAATTAAGTTCAGTTTTGTGTTGAATTTGAGGTGCCAGGGTAACTAGGAGGCATGAAGTAGATGGGTATGGATCTCAGGTGTGGGCTGAAGAACCCTAATTTGGGAGTCATCTGCACAAATGCTGAAGCAGAGGCAGTGGACAAGATCACCCACGTAGACCGTGCAGAGGGAGGGCACAAGGACACAGGTCAGATTGGGTTCAAACCCCAAACTCATACCAGTTATTCAGTATCATCCAGGATCCAGTCAGGAAGGTATGATCATTCTAGGTATTTCAGACTGAGGGGATTTAATATAGAGATTGGTTACAAAGGTATTTTTAAAAAGGCAAGACATGCAAGAGGGAAAAAGAGAGAGGCTGGAGGTGCAAATAGGACAGAGGAAAACCTGGAAATCAGAAGCAGCTCTCGCCCCTGAGCTGGAATTCATGTCTACACCTGCTGTTGTCCTGGAGGAGACACCATCACAGTCACTTCCGGATCTACCAAAAAGGCGCCATCTCCATCAAAGCTGGATCACTGAGAAGGTATTTCCTCTGCCCAGGAAGCTGGAGTCCAGAATCACCCATTCTTGCTGCTGGTACCAGGAGCTGCCACTCTCTTAGAAACTAAAGCAGGAAGCTTCTTGGTTTCTCCTGCCATCTGATCTCCCACCCATACCTCCTACTGAGAGAATCTAACAGGAAGCCAACCGTCCAGGAAGGCTGGAAAATACACGGCCAAGCAGTCCATAACACAGTATAGGAGGCTGGGCTTGGCACTGATGCTAGATAATAAGCAGGTCACTGAAATACACTAATTTGTAAGAATCTGGTGGCACTAGGAGCACCCAGAGAGCTAAGAGAAGAATAAAGAAGAAGCAGATGCAGAGAAATAGAAGTGTTCCATGAAGAAGGGCAAGGTCAGCATTATCAAATGCTACTCAGAAGTCAAGGGAGGACGGGAAAGTGTCCTTAGATTTGGTAATTATGAGATGGGTGACAAATGTGTTGAGAGCAGTTTCAGCGTTGGAGTGGGAGTGGACTCCAGATTGTGGTGGGCTGAGAAGTAAGTGGGAGGTGAGGAAGAAACTGTCAGTGTATATGCTGCAAGTTTGATAGAGAAGAAAAAGAAAGACAGAAGGGGTGGGGGAAGAGGCAGTGAGAAAGATCTAATGTGGCAATTAAGTAATCTTAGAAATCAATCTATGTGAATATGGTCCTTTCAAAATCCATACTCCCTTTTGAGAAACAAATAACAGCAGCCATAACAGCCCCAAACAAAAACACCCCCATGACCTCCTGCATATTCTGAAAAGGGTACATATGTGTGTGTGGGTGTGTGTATGTGTGGTGGGGGTGGGCAGGGTGCCAGGGTTAGGCTGGGCTTGGAAATCATTGTGTTACACTCCAAGAAAAAAAAAGTAGAACATTTTCCTAATGTCTCATCCTTTGTGGATTAATCCGTCAGTAGCTCCTGCGGTGGGGAAGATTCAGCCCTTAGGAAAGTATTGATAGAAAGGAGGTCTATTGACATCACCAGAACTGCTGGTGGAGATAGATGACACACAGCCACCTGGAGTTCTAAACCAGTGGTGAGCAAATATTTTCTGTAAAAGACCCGATAGCAAATCTTTGTTCCTCGGAGTTTTGTTCTTAACCTTTTTACTAAGGAACACTGAAACTTAAATATTTCATATAATTTTCATGAGTCACAAAATAGAATTCTTTTGCTTTTTTTTTTTTCAACCATTTACAAATGTAAAAACCGTTCTGAGTTCTTGGGCCATATAAAAATATATGGGCTGACTCTTGCTCAGAAACCACTGTTTGCTGAACATTGTTCCATGTGTGGTCAGAAATGGGATGGGGGACCCAAAATAAACGCACCCTCCAAAGAGCCCCATTCCTTTTTGGGGGTGGCAATTGGTTAATTAATGTATCATGTCCCAGATACAACACTGTTTGGAAGGATGTCTGCAGGAGGAGTGGGCACAGGAGGAAGAGGACTGGTGGGAGGGCTAGGAACAGTTAGAGCAGACCCTGCAACCACTCTGGGTGGAAGGAATGAGGCAAAGGGGGTCCAAGTTCTCCACCGAGAGTACAGTGTAGACAAGTCCAGCATGAGGAGAAATATAACTACCCATCATCAAGATGAAGGCAAGGTTGTGGTTAACTCCTTTCTCTCCCAGAACAAATGGGAACCAGTTCAAACATTTATAACTACCCTTCCCTCTATGTAATCCTCTTCCTGTCAGGACCCTGCAACAACCTCCATTAATACATATCTCAAAAACAGTCTCTCATCAGTTTGGGAAAGTGGGAATTGTGGTCAAGAGAAGGGCAAAGCACCAGTTCTGCATGCCAGTAACTCAGTGTCTTTGGTCATGAGACATGAATGCCTCTGAAAATAAAGGCATCACACCTGTAAACCCAGTAGGTCACAGCTTTCTAACACTCATCTCTCCATCCCTTCCTAGTCCTGCCCCATCTTCTTTCTATTGACAGAGCCAAGTTTCCTGAAAAAGCCATGGGCAACCATCTCTCTACTTTCATACTTTCCATTTAATCCTTAACACTCAACAATGAAGTGATTCAACATCTTTGTGTTGCTAAATCAAATGGACTCTTTGCAGTCTTGGCAACATTTGACACTGTTGGCCATGCCCTCCTTCCTAAAACGGTCTATTTTTTTTGGCATCCCTGACCGCACTCTCTCCTAGTTTTTCCTCCCACTTCTCTGGCGTCTTGTCACCTTCATGGACTCCTTTTTTCCAGCTACCCCTTACGTGTTGGTATCCCTGGAGTTTTGTCCTCATCCTTTTTTCTTCTTATACTATACCCCTGCTCTCAATGGCATCTACTCCCACTTGTCTTCCGTTACCATCTATTTGCCGACGTTTTCCAAATTTCCCCCTTCAGCTCAGATCTGGCTCTGATTCCACACCATCCATACACCCAACTGCCTTTAGGTATCTCCACTTGGATGCTGTACAGCAGTTCTAAAACTGTACTCTCCACAAAATAGGGTCCCTCAAGAAATTGTTTAAAATGTAAATTCGATAGTAGCAATTTTTCATTTTTAAATTTATTTCAACACAGATGTAATAAAACACCAAACATGTTTACACAGTAATTTTTATGTAATAATTTATTATATTTAATAAGGTCATTTTTGGTTGTAAGCAACAGAAACCAACTCTAGCTAACTTAACTTTTAAAGGGACGATTTATTGGACGGACAGAGCTAGCTCAGAAAATCAAAAGATGGGTGGAATCAGCTAGGCTCAGGAAGAGGAGCCACAGGGTCCTTAGCAGCAAGGGTTGAGTTGCCATTAATATGCCGCACCTTCAAAGTCCTCTAGCCTCTATCTTTCAAATTTCACGTTGCTGAGAGGGACAATCAGACGGGCTCAGCTTATATCAGGTGTGGACCTCGGGATCAATTAGTGATGGCCAGGTACAATATCACCTCTGTGTCTTAGAGCTATTCCCAGAGAAGCGAGAATTACCAAGAACCAACCACCTCAGTATAATTATCTTAAACATACGGCATCCCACACAACTGTATTAGATCATCTGAGGCATAAACGTGAGGTTAAGTCTGTGCATTAACACTCAGAAAGCATCTCCCAATTAACTGCCCAAGTGATATATGTCATCTACTTGACCTCTGGTCTGTCACAAGTCTTGCCACAAATTCAAAATATACTTATGACCTCAGTGTTGATTAATTATATAATTATAATATTTGTATTCCACTAACTGATTTCCTTTGGATCTATGACTAAGTTTAATTTTTTTTTTTTTTACTATGGAAAATTTCAAACATACACAAAAGAATCTATTAAGCCTCCACGTACTCTTGTTTAAGTTTCAACAATTTTCAACATTCTAAAAGTCTTCCATTTTTGTTTCATCTATTCTCCTGTTCCACACACTTTTTTTTTTTTCTGGAGTATTTAAACAAATTCTATCACTATATTTCACCAGGAAACATTTCTACGGGTATCTATAATGACTTTTTCCTTAATGTAACTACCATCCTATCACCACAAGCATCAAAATTAAAAATGATTGCTTAACTTCCTTTAACCCAATCTGTGTTCATTTTTCCCCCACTATCTCAAAAATGTCTAAGGGTAAGTTTTAAATGAAAAGCAGTCTTGTGGTTTTCAAACTTTGCCTTCATATTTTAAAATTTAGTGAGTTTTCTATTTTACATGATGTCTCATAAACCTCTGTTGAATGTTCAATAATGAATTTTTAGGCAAATTAAGTTCAGGAATTACTACACTGAATGTAGCTCTATCTCAAAATTTACAAAACTAAACTCACCACCTTCCCTTCCCAGCATGTTTAAGCTCCCGTATTCAAGACCTCAGTGTATAAGTTGACCGTCCACCCAATCAGATGAGTCACAAATACGGCAGTCAACCTTGACAACTTCATCTTCCTCAAACGTTCTCAACCAACTGTTCACCAAGTCCTATCAATTCTACCTCTTCCATATCTCTTTAGTCTGTCCTCCATTCCCACTAGTTCAGGCCCTCATTGGTTTGCTTGTCTTTTTCCTGGATCACTGCAATTTTCTTAGAACTGCTCTTTCTCCAATCTTATTCTTATTTTCCAGTGCTGCCACAAGGATCTTTTTATTAGGCACATTTGATCACATCATACTTTTGCAAGAAAGCCTTCAATGGCTCTCTACAATCTGCTTTCCTTGGCATGATCCTTAATGATCTGGATCCACTTAACCTATCTCTATACATCATTTGAGATGAAATCTCACCTCCCTCAGGGAGCCTTGGAACCCAGAGTGGAGATGAGTGACTTCTTCAGTATGCTTCCACAGCACTGGCCCGTCCTTACCATCATTTGTATTGTATTATGCTCTTCTGTTTATGTCTGCTTCGGTCACCTCACTTCCACTGCAAGGTCTCAAGGATCTCTTCCTGGTATTTTTCCATTTTCAGCATCTACCAAGAAGGCCCACCAGCAAGTGACTACTCATTGGATGAATAAATGGGCTGTTGGTTACTGAAGGTGTTGAAGCTGGGCCTAGAAGAGCCTTCAAGCATTAGATGAATGATAGGTCATTCCTTCTAACATGGATATTTCAACAGTAAATCTGGGGTTCCCTGGTGGTACAGTGGTTAGGAATTCACCTGCCAAAGCAGGGGACACGGGTTTGGGCCCCGGTCCAAGAAGATCCCACATGCCTGCCACAGAACAACTAAGCCCATGTGCCACAACTACTGAGCCTGTGCTCTAGAGCCCACAAGCCACAACTACTGAACCCTCGTGCCACAAATACTGAAGCCCGTGGGCCTAGAGCCCGTGCTCTGCAATAAGAGAAACCAACGCAATGAGAAGCCCGCGCACCGCAACAAAGAGTAGCCCCCGCTCACCACAACTAGAGAAAGCCCGCGCGCAGCAACAAAGACCCAACACAGCCAAAAAAAAAAACAACAACAGTAAATCCTACCAGGCATGTCTGTGGGCCACTCTACAGACATCTTCACTCCCACTGCCTTCCCTGTGCACCCCACTCATCTTCCCATTTTCTTCCTCCTCCCTGCCACAGCCTAATTCAGAGAGTAAGACTGCCCATCCAGCTCCCACCTTTACCCTCATTCCCAGCTCAGTGATCTCTTCACATCCATATTCATTGTTCCCTTTTAGCTGTATTATTTGAATACAGCAATCCTGTCAACTACACTACAAGGTTGGAATTTATTACTGCCATTATATAAACAAGAAATCTGTGGCTCAACGAGGTTCATTCATTTATTTATTTAGCAAATATTTACTGATTACCCTCTATGTACCTCGTAGTATGCTGGGCACCAGACACCTACATGACCAAACCTATAATCTAATGAAAACAGAGGCATTAAACAAGTAATCATACGAACCTACAAAACCAAATTGTAAAAGGTACTGTGAAGGAAAAGAACGGAGATCCATAAGAGACACTAAGTGAAACGGGGAACCTAGTGATATTGAGATGGGATCTGAAGGGTGAGTAGGAGTTAGCCAGGCAGAGGGGGAAGAAGAGGAAGGCCCTGAGGCAGGCAAGGAGCTGGCTCCTTCAGGGAGGTGAAGACCTGTGTGGCTGGCATATTATTAGTGAATAAGAGAGCACAGACAGCAGATGAGGCCACAGGCAGGAAGAAGCAAGACCACGTGGGACCTCGTGGTCCACAGCGAGGTTTGCATTCTCCTCTAAGTGTGATTAATTCTAATGCTATGACTTTATTCCTTTTCATTCCATGGGTGAATGTGTGCCGTGATTCCTACCTGACCTACCTCCAGTCTCTCCAAAGCCAATCCATGGTGCACACTGATGCCAAGTAACTTCCTATAAAGGTAGCTCTTCCTTCCCCTCTCAAAACTTAAACAGCTCCCCCCTTTCTATGAGATTCAATCTGAATTACTTGGCCTGGGTTTTTCAGGTTCCCCATACTCTGAATTCTATCCCCAGACTACAAAACTGCTCTCCAATATCAGTAATGATCACCAACAACCTAGTGAGATTTCCCCTTTCTTCATTCTCTCACACCCTCTGCAGGATCTTGTCTCTTCATTCAATCAGAACAGGGGTTTTTGGGAATTCCCTGGCAGTCCAGTGGTTAGGGCTCCGCGCGTTCACTGCCGGGACCCGGGTTCAATCCCTGGACAGGGAACTAAGATCCCGCAAACCGCATGGCGTGGCGAAAAAAAAAAGAAAAAAAAGAACAGGGTTTCTTAACCTGCAGTCCACATGCCATAAAATTCAGGGGTCCATGAACTTGGATGGAACAAAAAGAGTCACCTTTATTTTTAAGAACATCTAATTAACTGAAACTTAATTTTATGAATGTAGAAAACAAGTCTTTGTAGTACGAGCAGTACCTGTAATGTCATCAATAGAAATCACCATCAATGAATATTTTCATATCATAGCCATCTCAAAATACCTCTACAACTATGAGTTTAGACCTGCAATAAATCATTTTATTTATTGTATTAGTATTCTATTAATAAGGGAACACATTATTACTAGATCATCACACATTTCTTTTAATATTTTGATAACTGTGTATTTTACTTATGCATTTACAAATGTTATTGTCAGACAAGGTCCAAAGGCTCCACCAAACTGCCAAATAAGTGCATGGCACAAACAAGCTTAAAAACTCCTGATTAGTCATTCATTCAATAAACATGAAATCCTCACTGCAGCCCTCTCTTGTTCTGGCTTCCTCATATTATGTTGTTCTGCTTTTCCTTGTTTGATGCTCTTACACTGGTTTCTCTTCCTATTCTTGCTGTGTGAGGATGCAACCCAGAGCGTGATCTTCAACCCACAACTAAATTGTTCCATACTTCCTCACTTATAAATCTCACCTACTTACCTGCATGACTGATTCAAACTACACCTCAAAGGTGACTTCCAAATCTACCTCAACTAATCTTTTTTTTCCTCGAACTTCAATCTTTGATTTTAAAATACCTGCTGTGGGGCTTCCCTGGTGGCGCAGTGGTTGACAGTCCACCTGCCGATGCAGGGGACACGGGCTTGTGCCCCGGTCCGGGAAGATCCCACATGCCGCGGAGCGGCTAGGCCCGTGAGCCATGGCCGCTGAGCCTGCGCGTCCGGAGCCTGTCCGCAACGGGAGAGGCCACAGCAGTGAGAGGCCCGCGTACCGCAAAAACAAAAACAAAAACAAAAAACCTGCTGTGCCTAACAACCAGAATAACATACCACCCAGAGACAGACTGCCTGGGTTCAGATCCCAACTCTGTACACTTATTAAACACGTAACTGTGAGTAAATTATTTAATATCTCTTGCTTCAGTCGCTTCATTTGAAAAATGAGAGTGATAACAATAGTATCTACTTTATAGGGTTATAAACATTAGAAGAGTTCCTACATGTAAAGCATTTATAATAGGGCCTGAGACATTTCAAAAACTCAATGAATTTTAGCTATCACCAGTCTCACCTCCTTCCAACAAGTGGCATTTTTATTTGGTGTTTATTAACAGGTATAGTGATAGCCACTGGGGATATGAAGATAGGATTCCTATCTAATGACATAATTCCAATCAAGCCATTGCTCAAAAAACTTCAGAGGCTCTCCACTAGGTCCAAACTTAACAGCACCGGAAATCATCATACTGCCTCAAATAAATGTAACTTCCAATCTCCTCCGGCTCTACTTCTTGTAGCTTATATTTTACTCGGGCCAGATTGGACTGCAGTGCTCTGTGAAAATGACCTGCTCTGTTCTGTCTTTCCTCACACCATCCCAGTGTCTCAAATGTTTATCTGACAACAATAACTTTGTCTATGATTATTTCCCCAATACTACGCATGGAGCCCCCGCTCCAAACACATACATTACAATCTTACCTAAGTCACATACTTATGTAAACATCAACTTCCTTCAACATTTGCTCACTTTGTGAGCACCTCATATTGGCCAGGTCCTGAGCCAGGAGCTGGGGGCATTTAAAATAAAAACAAAACAAAACAACATGGCCCTGTTCTCAAGATCAAAGTCTAGTAAGGGAGAGAAACATGTGGCATCACATATATGCCATTCACTGTGAAAGGTGCAATCATAAGAGAAAGGGACACCAAGGGATGAGCAGTCAACTCAATTTGGAAGGCAAGGATAGGCTTTTCAGATGATGGTATTTGGGCTTAGATGGACTGGAGAAAAGCATATTTCATGTAGTGAGAGCAGTATGTGTAAAATACAGTGTAAAACAAAATGATGTATCTGGGGAACAGTTCAATACGGCTGGAATATAGGGCCCAAGAGGAAGTGGCTAGACATGACACTGGAGAGCTGGGCAGACCTCTCTGGCAAGCACAGGAATTTGGACTTTATCACACAGGCAATGAGAAATTAATACGGGGCTTAAACAGTAGCATATGGCTAGAGTTGTATTTTGGAAAGCTCATTCCTGGCAGTATTGTGGCAGAGGCAGAGAGAAAAATCTAGAGCAGCACTGTTCGAGAGAACTTTCTTCAATGATGGAAATGTTCTATAATTTGTGCTATACAGTATGATGGCCACTAGCCACACATGGCTAATGAGAACTTAAAATGAGGCTAGGGCATCTGAGGAACTAAATTTAAAACAGTATTTAATGTTAAACAGCCACTTGTTGCTACCATAGTGAACAGTGCAGCTTTAGAAATAAGGAAATCAGTTAGGAAGCTGTTGATACAGCTCAGGTGATAGGACTAGGACAGAGTGTGAGTCAATGGCTGTACTCGAGGCACAATGATAAGCCTAGGAGATAAAATGTTGTGAGAAAAAGAAATCAAGAATGGCTCCCAGATTCCAGGCTTTTTGATTGAATAGCTGCCATCAGCCTGGATAATACAGACGGAGCACGTCTAGGGTACATACAGATTGTATCAATTTTGAAAACGTTGAAGTGTCTGAGGATTATCCAAGTGGTAAAATTCAGTAGTGAGTTTCGCTCAGGAGAGTCCTCTGAACTAAAAATACAGATCTGAGAGGCTCTGAGCCACTGAGATTACTTAGAGACAATGAACAGAACTAGAAGCAAACTGAGGCAAAACCCTGGCAAACATCAACAGGGCCGAAGAAGAAGAGTCCACAAAGGAGACCAGAGGAACAGTTGGACTAGCAGGAAAAGAAACAAGTGAGAAGTAGTCACAGAAATCAAGGGTGTAGAGAATTTCAGGAAGGAATCGTGATCAAATGTCAAACACTTCAGAGAGGTCAAATAAGGTGAGAACTGAAAACTGCTTCCTGACTTTGCCAATTAGGAGGTTCCTGGTGACATTTGCCAGGACAGTTTCAGTAGTGGAAGAAACGAGCTAGAGTGGGGAATGAGGCAGAGAGAGGAACATTAAGATGACAATTTCAGGTCTTGACTGCAGGGGAGCTGAGAGTTAGATAAGCGAGTCCACAAGGGAATACAATATTGATAAGGTTGTCTTTCTTATCTTCTTTTTAGGCTGGGAAACCCGTATTAAGGGATTAGTTAAAAATACTAATTGGTAGAAAATGGAGGAGAGCTTCAGAGTAACAGATAAGATTGACCAGGTCAAAAGGAAAATACATTTCTTTAATCCGAAGAGAGGACTTCGAGTACAATGGGGGTAAAGGAACACAGACACGGCCCAGTTTACAGGTGGGAGATGGAAAGCCAAGAACTCTCGCGCAAGCTGGCCTTTCTGTTCCGTTCTGCGGGTGGGGGTGGGGAGTTATGAACTAGAGTGAATATTTGAACCACACTGAGGGTCAAGGGAGGGATTACTGCCCATGAACAAGTAAAAGGTCGCCTTTAGGTGGCAACCATCCCTAGATTAGACTTTTATGGGTTTTATTCAACATGAGCAGAGGGTAAAGCCTTAGAAAAAGCCTAAGTGTTTTAACTCAAATGATCGAGACGAGCCCAGTAAAGAAGTAAAAGTGATCAAAAGGCCGGCAAGTTTTGCAGCAGGCAAAGGAGTCCAGGCTCCGGCAGGTCTCAATAAAGTAAGGAACTCCAGGTAGACTCAGGGGAAATGAGAGGTTAGAAAGCGGCCTAAGACAAAGAGACCGAACAAAACGCCCACACCAACCGCCCGCACCTCCTCTCCCCGCCGCAAGCACAACGAGGGCGGTGACAACACTCCCGTCGTGGAACCACACTACAGCCGGGAAGAGACCCCACCCTGCAAACCCTCACAACTCCAGGTCCAGGCCCCATTCTCCTCCACTGACAACAGCACGGCGGCGCGCGTTCCCACTGCACTCCGGCTCGGGCGTCCCAAGCCGCACCCTCCACCTGCGGAAAAGGAACCGAGGCAGGGCTCCCCCGGCTGCCCCGCGAGGCCGCCCGCAGTGGGGTAAGGCCTGCTGAGGCGGGAGGCCGGTGCGCCGCGCCCGCTTCCGCCCCACCCACTGCGCGCGCTCCGAACCCCGCCGCGGGAGTTACGGAACCCGCCCTCACGCCTGCGCACTGCTCTCCCCGCGGCCTCCCGCTCTCCTTTCCCCTCCCCCAATCCGGTCGCACCCATGCGCCTGCGCTGTGCACGTTCCCGGGCTGCGGCAGCCATGCTGAACCCGTACGGAGAGGCGAGTGGGGGGGAGAGGGTCGACGATAGCGGGATGGGAAGCCGGGGATATGCAGAAGCAGCGGCATTAGAGTGCTCTGGGTCTGTGGAGAAATGCCTGGGCCATGCGGCCCCCTTGGCCCCTTGAACGACCCCTAGGAACCTACGGAAAACGCCCCCGTGGCGGGGGGGGAGGGAGCGGCTGGCACGTGACCCGGGTCAGCCAATCTGGATGTTGCTGACGTGGCCGCGCGGCCCCGATGCTCTCCCCACCCCCCAGCTCAGTCGGGAAGGGAGGGGCTGGGGGCTACGCCCCCTCCCCCAAAGCAACCTCAGTTTCCGGGGGGGTGACACCCCGGATTACATCCTCCCCCCGCACCAAGACAAGGGGAACATTGGAGCCCCCCTGGAAGGTTCCAGGATCCAGGTGAGACGGGGCCTTTGGCGGGCGGGGGCGTTGTCAGTCATTTAAGTGCCTAACCAATAGTGGGGAGTCCGGGAGGGAGATTCTTGGGGTGCAGAGAAGAATCCTGAGGGTGGGAGGATTTGTCCTTCAAACAGTTTACAGCCAATGGGAGTGTGTAGGGGGGCGAGCAGGAGAGGGCCCCTCGGGTGGGGGAGGGGAATGGCCAACCTCTGTCTCAATACCAATTGGAGGGCAAAGGGGCGTGGGGGCGGTGTTCCCCCCCATTCCATTCGTCCCCTGGGGGTACAGGAGCTTGGAGCCAGGTGAGAAGGGATCCTTTTGGCGTTTGGAGGGTGGGGTGACCTAGTGGGCTGAGGAGTGGGAGTGGTGACTGTAGTTCTTACTCGTAGATGGGAATGCTGAGAGTTGGCAACCCGGGTTGTAAACTGAGATTGTTCCCAGGCGCCCACTCCCTTTCTCCGCAGAGACTAAGGAGCATTTCTGTGCTTCCTTTGTATCAGTGGTAGGAAGCTGGCAGTCGCCACATGGCACGGTGGAGGTTACACTTCGACTCGCTTATCGAATTTGTGTGCATTCACGTGGACATGACCTGCGGAGCCTTCCGAACAAAACCTTCTTTGCCGCGGCGGGGGTCTTAGCTGAGCATGTGTCTACCCCAGGCTGGGGAGGGCTTGCAGGCTGGAAGCTTGAGGTCCTCTTGGGAGCAGAAACCGGCCCAACCGGCGTCTTGGGAGGGGTTGGAAATCGTGGCCTGAGACAGGAGAGAGTGAGTCTCAGGACCTGGAACGATTTCACAGCTCCCAAGGTTTCGGGTTTCTCCTGGGTGGCGTCTTTTGCCTCCTTCATCCCCTCCCCCATTCCTGAACAGTTCTTTCCTTGTGTATTGCGGGGGAGGGAACGGAAAGGAGGGAAGAGTTACTTTTCCAAATTACTGAGTAGCAGTAGCCTCCCCTGTGACTCATGTAGGGGAAGGGAGAACTGGGAGGGAGCGGAGAGCAGTGATTTTCCGGAATGCAGGGAAATAAGCCAGAGTACTGTCTGGCTGCCCTTTTCCTTTCTAATAAGGCCCTGTATACTCTCGACCTCCTAAATTTTCTTCCCTGGCCGGATCCTTGATGGGCCTGTGTGCAGACTTGCAAGGCCCCGGGTGGAGAAAGGCAGATTGGGGAGGTTGGGCCGTTAGGGGGAGGGGAATGGGGGAGGGGAGAAGGCCTTTGCAAAGTTGCTGTGTCATTGCTCTCTTTGCTGCAGCCACCCGGGCGGGCCCGCGTGTACTTTTGGGGCCGAGGTCTGATCGGAGGTGGGTGGGGGGGAGGAGAGAGACTGCTTTCCCGGTGCCCACTACCCCTCCTCCGCAGGGTTTGCCGGACTCGGGTGGTCGAGAATTGATGGCCATTTTAGACACAGTAAGCGAGGTTAGGGTTCCAGGGCCGCTACGGAGGGAGGGTGACCTAGTTGGAGTTCAAGGACCTAGGCCCTCACGAAGCCCTGGGTTTGCGGGAGGAGGGGGCCCTTATATTCCTTAACTTACCTTAATTTCGTTATTCAGATATACATAGTCTGTTTTCTTCCTTGGTAGCCAGAAGAGGGGACGTGGAGGAGGGGAAGGCCCCCCACTAAAGCCCAGGTGGGGGAAATTCTTTCACTCTTCGGTAAGGGGGCGGGGGAGCCCCAGAGGTGGCTTTAGAGATCTTGACCTTGTGCTTTGGCTCTATTCACACTTAGTCTGTAACCCTAATCAGATTACTGTACTAGATTGTGGGAAAGATGTAAGTTGAGTGGGTTGGGGGGAGGGGGCGAAATTGAGTTCCCAAAATGGCTCCTGCCCCTCCTCGGAGGCGGACGGCCCGGGGGGAGGGGGGAGGGGAGAGGAGGGGGAGGGCTAGTCTGAGCCGCAGCCGCCGCCTCCTCCGCTCGCCCTCCTCCCTGGCGCTGACCGATGGACCAGCCGCTCCGTGGGGAGGACTCCGAACCCTGGTGGGGGGGATGGGGGGGCCCTTCCGCCCCCGCGACGCCAGGACCCTTAGAGGGTGTGGGCCTGCCTTCGGGGTGAGGGGAGGGCGGGGAGCGTGGGGAAAGGTCTGAGCTCGCCAGGAGGGGGAGGGCGTTCACCCTGATTCGCCCCTCGCGGGACTTGTTTTTTCCGCTCTGAGCCAGACACCGGAATGAAGTTTGGGGAGGAGGTGGGTTTCATTTTAAAGGGTATATGGGTGCGTTTGGAGATTTTGCTCCCAGTTAAGGGTTGCCGAGGTTTTGTCGAGCAGGCAGATATTTGTATTGGTACCTGAAGGTATGAGTGGGAGGGATTGGAGAGGTGCTTGGGGTGCAAGTGTTTGGAACGTATTCTGTTTGGTTGCCTTGTTGGTGAAAAGCCTTTAAGAGTTCACAGATGGTAGATTCTGGGGAGAGTTTTGCCTTTGTCTTCGATTGTTTGGCTTGGGGAAGAAAAGGGAGGATTTTAATTATCAATTCTGTATTTTTGATTGCGGAGAACGGGAACGTTCGGTTCCTTGCTGCGTTTGGGAGCCCTTAGCTGTTTGCCAGTGCCAGGCCGCGGCTTCTAAGATGGCGTCTCCTTCCTCATTTCAGATTCTTCACTGCGGCGGCCTCCTCACTGCCGAGAACAACAAGCCGCGGGCGTCCTGTGACCACACCCCGGCGGGCCCAGGCTGACTACGCCCACGCGGCCGCCTCCAGTCCTGCCAGTCTGGCCAATGGAGGAGCTACAAACGGCACGACCTGCCCGAGCTTGGCAGTCACCAGTCGCACTGGGCTTGGACGCCTGGGAAGACTTTGTTGGAAGGGGAGGCGGGGAGAGGGTGCTGCACCCCTGCCAACCTCGCTCTTTCCCTGGAGTTGCCGAACCACAGCGCAGCCAATTGGCTCGGAGATGTGGCGGGTTGCCGCTTCCCTGTGGGTCTATGCGGCATTTTTCTGCCTGGTGACTAACGCGTTGGAAATGAGGCTTATGACGTCATCGCATCCGCCGACCAATAGAAAACGCTCCCGCGGAGAGGTGTTCCTCCCCCTTCGACTGCGCTTCTTCACGCGCGTGAGCGAGCGCGCGCGCGCGGAGGGGGTGGGGGAAGTCGCGAGCGCGGTGGCGCGCATGAGCGGCGAAGCTCCGCCCCCCTGCCTATATATAAAGGGCTGGCGCGGGGCTCGGCGGCGCCATTTCGCGCTGGAGTGGAGCAGCCTCTAGAACGAGCTGGAGGATTCTGCCTACCTATACAGAGCCTTCGAGTCGTCCGGGGCCGCCATTACAATCCACGTCCATCCGCTTGGAAATGGCCTTCGTCTCGGCCTATGACCGGTCCCGGCGGACAGTACAGACCCCATAGAAGCCCCCGAAGCTCCCCTTTTTCGAGCCCCGCCCAGTCCTCGGAGTCTGTCCACCCCCTCTACTCCGCCCTCAAGAGGATTTCAAAGATGGAGGCGGCGGCTCCCTAAACCACTTTTCGTGTTCATCCGCCTCCATCCGAGATCGAAACGGGACCTCGTCCGCGCCGGACGGTCCTGGCAGGAAGAGGGGATCCTTGCAGACCAACAGCGGGCAATATTGACGACGGTGTCTGGGATCGGGGACTGTCCTGGGGTTTGAAGAGTCCGTCCCCCTTCGCTCGCCCGCCTCAGCTGGGGCCGCCGCCATTTTCTCGCTGTCCGCCTCCTGCGGAGCGCGCCAAGCTGCCGGGAGTTCTCCGAGAAACAGCGGAGGAGACTGCTTTCGTGCCGGCCCGGCGGGGGGGGTTGTTGCCTGGAGGGCCGAGGGCAGCGGCCCCCGACCCCCCCCCCCCTTCACTTCCCGGGTTATGCTGGACTGGAAGGTAAGGGGAACCGAGGCCACCCGGACTTTCCGCGGCTGAGGGCAGCGCCGGTTCCCCGTGGTCAAGATGCTGCAAAACGTGACTCCCCACAACAAGTACGTCCCCGCGAACGGCGTGTGGGAAGGGGACGTTTGCGAGTTGCAGCGCGCGGGTGTGGGGCGTCGGATTCGGAGGGAGTGCGGGACCGAGTGGGGCGCGTTGTTGTTCCGTGGCGCAACTGTTGGCTCGCCGGGCTCGCGCAGGGGGTTGAGCGGCGGTTTGGGACTGAGGCAGTGGCCCAGATCCTGAATATGGAGGGAGCACAGGTTGTCAGTTTATATGTTGTTTCTTCCTCTGTGGTTAGATCTTACCCGAGTCGGGCAGAGGGAGGTGGCGGCAGAATGTAATGGGGAAGGACGCTGGTTGGGGAGCAGGTCCTGCGGGTCGTGGGTTTGGTGTCTAGCGACGGTTTGTCAGGCCTTTTGGGGGAGTGGGTTCGTGGCCGTATCTTGTGCTTTACAAGGTTGCCATGGTGATAGAGCTCGAGGACTGGAAACGGAGATTTCCTGAGTAGGGTAGAAGGTAGAAGGATCACTCTTTCCTAATGGTTGGGGTAGGTCATTAAGTTCCTGCTAGTCTTTCGTTGACTGGTGCGGTTTTGTGTTGAGAGTTGTGTGTCTTGTTGCAGAGGATTGGGTTTTTTGCTGTGTTTTTTTTTTTTGTTTTTGTGATACAATTGGGAGTTTCATTCAGGGTAGGAGGGTGGAGCTAAGGATCCTCTAGTCCAGCTCTGCGGATGTAAACAATGAGATTTCGGTATAACGTCTTTAGTCTTGGGCCTTGGGAAGCACCTGGTCTCGAGGAGCACCAGAGAGAATGTAAACTTGGTGCATTATTGGCGTTTGATCTTCAGAGTTGATGCTGCAGTGGGAACTGTTAATGGCATCGCAGTTTATGTTAGGGGTTGCAGGGGAGGTCTGTATCACTTTTCTGAGGGAACTTGCTGACCTTGATTGTTCGGACAGCTCTATTTTTTGAGTTCTTCAGAGGGAGGAGACGAATTTGTGAATAATTTCTGGAGGCTGGTAGCTTGGGGTATTCCAGGCTGTGAAGTGTGACAAATGCTCCCTTGTCTGATTTTTTTCTTTTTTTGAGTTGATAGGGTTTTCCGTTAGATGTCTGATCTGTTTGGAGTTAACTATCCAGAGCTTGTGGAGGATGCTGATTCCTTCTGCACAGGTGGATTCTTAAGTGTCTGTTTAATTAGCATTTTATGAAATTTTTCTATTTTGTTTCCTTTTCACCCGCTTCTCTCAGGCTCAACCACCATGGCAACCACCAAGTCCCTAGTGAGGAGGAAGCTTGGGGCTTGAGTTTCTCGGCTCCACCCATTTTGCTTAAGTCCCATCCCAATAAGGCTGTGATTCTCAAATGGCTGTGCCTTGTGAGAAATTACCTTGGGCTTTTTCACTTTAAATTTTAAAAACAGATGAAAGAGTCCATCAGACTTGAGAATTCAGAATGTAGGACTAAGAACAGAAGAGGTGGTAGGAAGTAGAAGAACAAAAGCTCCATGGATTGTTTGGATACTGGTTTCATTTTCATAATCTTGACCACCTTTCACTAGATTCCAAGCCTGGATTTATTGAGGGTACGTAGTGTAAATTAGTGTAAATTGTACTCTCTCGAGTTCCACAAGATTATCACATATGGTTTTGTTCCTTGTCTTCACAGGCTCCCTGGGGAGGGGAATGCAGGGTTACTGGGGCTGGGCCCAGAGGCAGCAGCGCCTGGGAAAAGGATTCGAAAGCCCTCCCTGTTATATGAGGGATTCGAGAGCCCCACAATGGCTTCAGTGCCGGCTTTGCAACTAACCCCTGCCAACCCACCACCCCCGGAGGTGTCCAATCCCAAAAAGCCAGGACGGGTTACCAACCAGTTGCAATACCTGCACAAGGTGGTGATGAAGGCTCTGTGGAAACATCAGTTTGCATGGCCCTTCCGGCAGCCTGTGGATGCTGTCAAACTGGGTCTGCCGGTGAGTAGAGAGATTGGAGTGGGGAGCTATGGAAATGAACAAGAATGTGTGTGCGTGGAGGTGGGCTGTCTAGTGTAGCTGCTGCGGCCCCTAGGAGTTCCCATTTCTACCCTGTAGGGCAGATAGCCACCAGATTTCTGGATTCTTGGTCCTTTGTGTTTGATCCAACCGCTTGCTATCTTAGCATCTCTCATTGTGCCCTCCATGTGTCCTTCCTTAACTTTTGTGCCCTGGCTCCATTTTACAGATTCCCACCCCAGGTTGGGAGAGGACCACGGTGGCCAAAATTCTTAGCTTCTTCCTCTCCCTCATGCAGCCCATGGATAGCCAGCCCCAGAGGTAATGTCACAGGATGGGAAGCTTTTCCAGAGTGGGTGGGAGGTGGGTGGTTAGAGAAAGGCAGTAGGGGCCTCCCTATGGGTGATAAGAATCCTGTTCCATTTTTTTCCTATCCCATAGATTTAATTGGGGCCGCAGTTTAGGAGACTTTGTATTCTTGACGCATAGGGGGTGTGTATGTGCGTGTGTGTTGGGGTCCGTAGTTTGCTTAGGAGAACAGGCGTGTTTATCTTTTTGTAGCTCTGACCTACCATTTCTTTTTTTAGGATTATCACAAAATTATAAAGCAGCCTATGGATATGGGTACTATTAAGAGGAGACTTGAAAACAACTATTACTGGGCTGCCTCAGAGTGTATGCAGGATTTTAATACCATGTTCACCAACTGTTATATCTACAACAAGGTGAGTGTTTCTGTGTTGTTAGTAGTTGGGGAGAGACAGTGCATTTTTTATCACTACTTTATCAATGAAAGGTTTAAGTGTTTTACTGTAGGTGTTCTCAGTAGTCAGGATCCTAGAAAGTCTGAGTTCCAAAAGGTACCACTAAAAGCAGTGATGTGGTTTCAGAGATCCAGAGTTAAGAGATGTTTAAATAGAACACTTTTTATTCTTGTGGATAGTGGCCCTGTTTTTCAGAGAAATCTCCAGAGATCTGAGTAGAGCAGGAACTATTTTTTTTTTTAGTCAGCTCTCATTCTTCTACTTCTGAACTTTATTTCTTTGTTGCATCTTGAGGGGCAGAGTTGGAAGAGAAAAGGGAATTTAATGGCCCAATACAGGTGATTTTCAGTACTTGATGGTGAAGTTGTATAAGGGGGGTGGTGGTGATGCCTGGGGCTAGGAATTCCTCAGAGAAAAATGGTTTTGCTTGTCTTTTGCTGGCATTTGAACTTTTTCTTTGTGTTTCCTGTAGCCTACTGATGATATTGTCCTGATGGCACAAACGCTGGAAAAGATCTTTCTACAGAAGGTGGCATCAATGCCACAAGAGGAACAAGAGCTTGTGGTGACTATCCCTAAGAACAGCCACAAGAAAGGGGCCAAATTGGCAGGTAGGAAGAGAAGGAGTTTTGCCAATGAAGGCCGAAAGATGGGAAAGATAATCAGACTAAACTTTTTTTCTCTCCCCCCACCCCAGCACTCCAGGGCAGTATCACCAGTGCCCATCAGGTGCCTGCTGTCTCTTCTGTGACTCACACAGCCCTGTATACTCCACCACCTGAGATACCTACCACTGTCCTCAACATTCCCCACCCATCGGTCATCTCTTCGCCCCTTCTCAAGTCCTTGCACTCCGCTGGACCCCCGCTCCTTGCTGTCTCTGCAGCTCCCCCAGCCCAGCCCCTTGCCAAGGTATACATCTGTGGATATCTTTGGGACAACGAGGATGGAAAGGTCTTGAATGGAGTGGACCCAGGGTAAAAGGCTCCTGTCTTGTTTTTCTCTGCAGAAAAAAGGGGTAAAGCGGAAAGCAGATACTACCACCCCTACACCTACAGCTATCCTGGCTCCCGGCTCCCCAGCTAGCCCTCCCGGGGGTCTTGAGCCTAAGGCAGCACGGCTTCCCCCTATGCGTAGAGAGAGTGGCCGCCCTATCAAGCCCCCACGCAAAGACTTGCCTGACTCTCAGCAACAGCACCAAAGCTCCAAGAAAGGAAAGCTGTCGGAACAGTTAAAACACTGCAATGGCATTTTGAAGGAATTACTCTCTAAGAAGCATGCTGCCTATGCCTGGCCTTTCTATAAACCAGTGGACGCTTCTGCACTTGGCCTGCATGACTACCATGACATCATTAAGCACCCCATGGACCTCAGCACTGTCAAGGTACCCACTGCATGGGGCAGATGGGATACTCAGGCAGTGATTGGAGCCTAGGGATCAATAAAACAGTCACTTTTTCCGGGCACACAGCAGTCTCGGCATTTTATTTTTACAAAATAGTAACGGGGCAGAAGGTCAGGTACTTGTTAGGAGTCCATATTTTCTGGAGTTTGAGACAGTGTGGTGGGTTTTGTGTTCAGAGCATCGCTATTCATCTACAATTAGGTCCTACCTATTGGGAACGTTGGGTTAGGATAGGAAAGTTAAGGGATGGCTGCTTAGTCAGAGGCCACCCACCCTCTCTTTTCACTTAGAAATGATTTTTTTTCCTAGACATAGGTATTTCTTCAACCCACCCAAATTCCTTTGACTTCAAACTTGAGCCCCAGGGCATAGATCCTTAAGGCTACCCCTGCCCCGCCCCCGTACTCTCCAGAGGGCTAGCCTTGCGGTGTCTGGAGCTGGCAGGGAAAGGTGAGTCTTCCTGCCTGTGCAGCTTCTGATGCTGCCTCCTTCTGCAGCGGAAGATGGAGAATCGTGATTACCGGGATGCACAGGAGTTTGCTGCTGACGTGCGGCTTATGTTCTCCAACTGCTATAAGTACAATCCCCCAGACCATGATGTCGTGGCCATGGCACGAAAGTTACAGGTGAGTGTCAAGGTCGGAGTTGGAAGAATAAGTGGGTCTGGGGAGAGAAATTTTGCTGTCTGTGGTGCACAACCTCAACATGGGGCTCTCCCAGTCTCTACAGTTGTAAATTGGAGCTGCCATATGGCTGGGTATGATCAGGGCATATCCACTAGCATGGTTTTGAGTCTGCTGTCTCTTTCTAGGATGTATTTGAGTTCCGTTATGCCAAGATGCCAGATGAACCACTGGAACCAGGGCCTTTACCAGTCTCTACTGCCTTGGCCCCTGGCTTGGCCAAATCATCTTCAGAGTCCTCCAGCGAGGAAAGTAGCAGTGAGAGCTCTTCTGAGGAGGAGGAGGAGGAAGATGAGGAGGATGAAGAGGAGGAAGAAGAGAGTGAAAGCTCTGACTCTGAGGAAGAAAGGGCTCATCGCTTGGCTGAACTACAGGAACAGGTATTATTTTAATTTGTCACTGTTCAGTTTACTGGGTGAGGTTTGTGCGCTGTCTTGGCCCTAAATTTTTTTTGTTTCAGTCTTTATTGCTTTACCTATTTATTTTTTCTATTTCACATGATTCTTTTTCCTCTTTAGCTTCGAGCAGTACATGAACAACTGGCTGCCCTGTCCCAAGGCCCGATATCCAAGCCCAAGCGAAAGAGAGAAAAAAAAGAGAAAAAGAAGAAACGGAAGGCAGAGAAGCATCGAGGCCGAGCTGGGGTTGAGGAAGATGACAAAGGGCCTCGGGCACCTCGCCCATCTCAGCCCAAGAAGTCCAAGAAAGCGAGTGGCAGTGGGGCTGGCAGCGCTGCTACCCTAGGCCCTCCTGGCTTTGGACCTTCTGGAGGAAGTAGCACCAAGTGAGTACTATCTAACATGGAAGCAGAGACAGCTCAGTTACGTCTCTAATCTCTCCGGGGAGGATGATTTCTCCCACTCCTTGCAAAGGTTTCTCTAAATCAGGGTCCAGCGAATTTTTTCTGCAAGTGGCCAGGTGATGAAGTAGACTTTTGAAGACTGTAGTCTCTCAAAGCTGCTTGACTCTGACAGTGTAGTCTGCCTACCCCTTCTCTAAACCAGTGAATCTGTGGTTTTTCGTGTTTTCTTCTGTGGTCGGGGGTGGGTTAGTGCTTTAGGGAGCAAAAAAAAAGTGGACCTGTGCCAGCATACTTATATTTAGTTCTCAAAGTCCGAGATTAATAAAAGTATTTGACATGTATAGAAGCTCTGCTCCCCTGATACAGTGTCTAGTAGCCCACTCTTTTGCCTTAATGGAAAACAGTTTTTCAGGCATGAAATTCAGGTCACTGGGTTGAATAGTGAGAATATCCCACAATTGACAATTTTCTTTTGCCCGTAGACTCCCCAAAAAGGCCACAAAGACAGCCCCACCTGCCCTGCCTGCAGGCTATGATTCAGAGGAAGAGGAAGAAAGCAGGCCCATGAGTTACGACGAGAAGCGGCAGTTGAGCCTGGACATCAACAAGTTGCCCGGGGAGAAACTGGGTCGAGTTGTACACATAATTCAAGCCAGGGAGCCCTCTTTACGTGACTCAAACCCAGAAGAAATTGAGATTGATTTTGAAACGCTCAAGCCATCCACACTTAGAGAGCTTGAACGCTATGTCCTTTCCTGCCTACGAAAGAAACCTCGGAAGCCCTATAGTGAGTATGAAATGAGGCCCGCCAGTTAACTCAGCAAATCCTTGCGAAGTTCTGAGGAGGATTTGTTGCATCTAGAGGGGCAGAGTTAACTCAGTTAACTCAGCAAATCCTCACGAAGTTCTGAGGACAGTGAGAGAAGGATAGTTAGGCATATGCTTGATGGACTTGAGATCATCAGCTCCTGGGATGATAAGGGTTGGATTAGTTGCTTCCCAATGTTCAAGAAAGGAATTTGGCAACAATAGGGGACAGAGAAACTAGGGTGCTTCTGGCTATCTTAATCCTGGTATATTTGTTTTTCTAGCTATTAAGAAACCTGTGGGAAAGACAAAGGAGGAACTGGCTTTGGAGAAGAAGCGGGAACTAGAAAAGCGGTTACAAGATGTTAGTGGGCAGCTCAATTCTACCAAAAAGCCCCCCAAGAAAGGTGAGTGTTCAGTAAGCCACCGTGAATTCACTACACCCTGCCCTCTTGACTCTTGAAAAATGGAAATCAGACTGAAATAATCTTTAAACTTCAACTTTGTTCTGCAGCGAGTGAAAAAGCAGAGACGTCATCGGCACAGCAGGTAGCAGTGTCCCGCCTCAGTGCTTCCAGCTCCAGCTCGGATTCCAGCTCCTCTTCTTCATCTTCCTCTTCTTCAGACACCAGTGATTCAGACTCAGGCTAAGGGGCCAGGCCAGATGGGGCAGGAGGCTCCGCAGGACCGGACCCCTAGACCACCCTGCCCCACCCCTACTCTCCCTTTGCTGTGACACTTCCTCATCTCACCCCCTCCCCCCACTGTAGGAGAGCTGGCTCTGCAGGGGGGAGGAATGCAGGGACAATTACTGAAGGAGGGACATAAATGGACAAAATACAACTGCGTTCCCAGCCCCATGGAGAGTGACCTCTTAGGCATAGAGCCCCTATTCAAAATGACTGTGGTGGGGCAGGGGTAAAGGGTGGGAATGGGCAAAGGCCCTGATACAGGGTTACCTGAGGCCGTAGCTGCCCTGTTCACTTGTAAGGGCCCTGTTTTGAGGTTGTTTGTTCTAATTTATTTTAAGCTAGGTAAGGCCGAGGCAGGGTGGGGCCGTGGTCCCCTCAGCCTCCATGGGGAGGGAGGAAGACGTTCTTTTTTTACGTTGACTTTTTTTTTCTACTCTGTTTTCCCTTTTCCTTCTGCTCCATTTGGGGCCCCTGGGGGTTTCAGTCATCTCCCCATTTGGTCCCCTGGATTGTCTTTTCTTTGTCTGTTGATTCTAACTTGTAAATAAAGAAAATATTATTCAAGTTTTGAGTTTATTACTTTAATGACATATTTTTTTCTAGTGCTTCAAAATGAATGTGATACAATTGAGATTTTGAAGAAAGTACTCTGAGGTGAGGAAAAAGGACCATCCTGTTTTAAATAAACCAGTAGGCTGTTGCTGTAGTGATAGAAGTGCATCTTCCGTTTGTAAAGTGAATCCCCCAAAATAACCTTAAAGTTTGCAATTTGCTCTGGTTTTAGATGAAGAAAACAAAATTCTCTGGCTCATTCATATCTTAACCAAGTTTCAAACTCAAGATTTGGAATAGGCTCAAGTTTTCCTCTGGTGCTGGATATGTGGGTTGTTTCTTGGACACTTAGCAAGATGTGAAAGGGATGGGAGGTAGCCAACAGTAGGTACTTCTTGCATTGGGCATCTGCCTTAAAAAGGCAGTTGTGTCTACTTTTATAATTTGCTGCTTTGGCCTCAAGTTGCACATGTACATAGCTTTGCAAAGTTGGTTAATACAATGCCAGTTCAGAGAATTCCAGTGATCCTTACCAAAATGAAATCACAAGAACTCATTTCCAGGGCTTCCCTGGTGGTGCAGTGGTTGAGGGTCCGTCTGCCGATGCAGGGGACACAGGTTCGTGCCCCGGTCCGGGAAGATCCCACGTGCCGCGGAGCGGCTGGACCCGTGAGCCATGGCCTGTGAGCCTGTGCGTCCAGAGCCTGTGATCCGCAGCGGGAGAGGCGACAACAGTGAGAGGCCCGCGTACCACAAAAAAAAATAATTTCCGGAAGTCCAACCTCTTCTCGTGCTGTATAGACAGAAGGACTCTATAGTTGAGAAGTATGAGATGTCTGGTTTCTGGAATTTGGGGGGCTTTACCCCTACAAAAGGGGACAGTTTAAAATAATGTGCTGTAGTAGAAAACCTGAATTTTTAAATGGAAGGCTGGGAATGTAAACCTAATGGTTTATTCTGCTGTAACGTTGCTGGAAACAGGTGGAAACTGGAATATGGTGGAGATGGTAGTGATGATTTTGGAGGTAGCAATAAATTGGGCTCTAGCAGTGACTCTCAACCCTTGTTGCATACTTGGACTCCAGAGCTGCTAAAAGCTTGTAACGGGTTTCTGTCTGAATCCTTTTTTTTGGCCATACCCCGCGACTTGTGTGATCTTAGTTTCCCAACCAGGGCTTGAACCCAGACCTGCAGTGGAAGTGCAGAGTCCTAACCACTGGACTACCAGGGAATTCCCTGAATTCTTAAGTTGAGGCCCAGGCAACGCAAAAGCTCAGAGATGGTAATACCCTAGCAGGGCTGGGAATCACTTGTTACCGTTTTGCAAGGCTCTTAGTTTTTTAAAGGGGAGGAGCCCCCTGATTGGGCTTTTCAGCCCACTTAATTGTAGATCTCAGTGAGTGAACTCTTCAACTCCCTTTGAGCTCTGTTCATCTAGAGAAAAGTGATAGAAAGGATTTGGAAAGTTCAGTAGTACTTAAGAGTTGTGGCTGTGGGATAGGATTTATTTAAGTCCAAAGGGATAAATGTTGATTTCAAATAGATGTGTGTCAATCTAACACTATATCTCATTTAAATGGGCATTTAAGGTGTGAGATTAGTTTGGGGAGGAGACCAGGCATACAATCTTGGAAGACCGTCTGTGGCTGCATCCCCTTCTGTTCATGTCATTTAAGTATTTTAAAATTGTGGTTTGGGAAAATAAAAGACTTCAACTCTCAGAAGATGAGTTTCTGACATTGTACCTGTGGAGGCAATTTAATATTCCCTATAGACTGAATCCAGAACAGTCTAAGTGCTATAAAAGTAGGTGGCCTGGCTTATTCCCTTGACTGCAGAGCAGGCTGAGACTGGGCAAGAGTGGCTCTGGACCTGGTTTACACCTCCCTCTTTACCACCTCACTAGACAGCTTACAAACGTTCATGGATTTCCTGATGGTAAGTCTGTTGGTGAAGAGTCCTTTCCCTGGTTCCTGACCCTTGAGGTTGCCATTTAGCCCTTTGATTTACCTTTTCCCTTAGTCGAAGTTACTGGTCAAAACCTTAGCTGTATCCCATCCTCTCCTTGAGGCATTGTAATAGTTTCAGGAGTCTGATCCCCATTTTGGTTTGAATTATTGTCTTCCAAAGTAACAAGCACAGTCCCCAGCTCAACCAGAAGGAACAATTATGGAATCCTACCGTGGGCAGTATTACCTCCCATGCTCTTTCCAGCTCTTGTAAGCATGGGTTCCACTGTCTCTTTTTTTTTTTTTTTTTTTTTGCTACCTCTTGCCGTTTGCTCCCCTTTAATGTTTCCATAGTAATCATTAATTCAGAGTTCCTTTGATTGTCTTATTTTTCAATAAACACCATTGATCTAGACGTTGTCAAACTGCTCAGTCAGGAGGTGTGGCAGTGAAGATAAAGGCAAGACCCTTGCCTTGTCTTTGAATCTTGCTTTATCAGTGCAGTTAGCTCGTGGTGCAGATACTGGGCTGATTTGCTCTAAGATGAAGGCATGACAGTCTTCCAGATGATTCTTTCTAATTGCACCCAAATGTGTGCACCCCAGTCCAAGCCCTGCCAGCCTTGCTCTTGGATTCTCTCAGCACTATCCTGACTGAAAAGCCCTGCTTCCCTGAGGGGCTCCCAGGACAAGAATCAAACAAAGCTGGTTGGAGTTACTCTCTGAGGCTTGCCAAGAATAACACAGGGGAGGACTCGCTGATCAATGAGAAAAGGACTCCCAGAGAGCCAGGAAGGGGACTGAGAATGGTAGATGGAACTGATATATGATGATTCCATGATCTCCGTCTTTGCTTCTTTCCCCTTTCCTGGATCGTCACCCTAGTTCAAGCTCTGCAGAATCCCACTAGCAGGTCTTGCTGTCCCCATAGTTTACATTCTGGGAGCAGGAAAAGGGGTGACATTAGACAGCAGATCACAGTTTTTAATAAAATTATAAGTTTTAGCAGTGCAATATACAAACATCTGTAAAGAATTTAAGAGGGTTCTGATCTGAGAGATTTCTGAGAACTGTTCAGATATATCTGGGAAGGATGAGTAGTGTTTGTGTCAGGGAGGGCGGGAGTGAGCACTGCCAGCAGAAGAAAGTGATGATAGTTCCCTGGTGGTCTAGTGGTTAGGATTCCGGCCTTCCACTGCCGTGGCCTGGTTCAATAACTGGTCAGGGAACTGAGATCCTGCAAGCCATGCAGCATGACTCAAAAAAAAGAAAGGCGCGGCGAACGGCGGCCCGAGAGTAGCGCCCGCGCTGCGGCCCGCGGAACCGTACCGCGACCGCCCGGGCCGGCCCCGAGGAGCGCCCGCCGCCGCCCCAGCCGTCGTGCGCGGACCGAGGAGATGTGGGACATGAGGATTTGGGATATGAATTCATTTGAAAAACCACTTTGGGATTATGAACGTGATTTCTGATGAAACTGGATTGGAATAATTTTCATGATCTTTGTATATTTATATATATATTTTTAATTTTGCATTTGACTTAAAGTGCCATGAGAAAATTTGCATATTGCAAGGTGGTCCTAGCCACCTCCTTGATTTGGGTACTCTTGGATATGTTCCTGCTGCTTTACTTCAGTGAATGCAACAAATGTGATGAAAAAAAAGAGAGAGGACTTCCTGCTGGGGATGTTCTAGAGCCAGTACAAAAGGCTCATGAAGGTCCTGGAGAAATGGGGAAACCAGTCGTCATTCCTAAAGAGGGTCAAGAAAAGATGAAAGAGATGTTTAAAATCAATCAGTTCAATTTAATGCCAAGTGAGACGATTGCACTCAACAGATCTTTACCAGATGTTAGGTTAGAAAGGTGTAAAACAAAGGTGTATGCAGATAATCTTCCTACCACAAGTGTGGTGATTGTTTTCCATAATGAGGCTTGGAGCACACTTCTGCGAACTGTCCATAGTGTCATTAATCGCTCACCAAGACACATGCTAGAAGAAATTGTTCTAATAGATGATGCCAGTGAAAGAGACTTTTTTTTTTTTTTTTTTTTTTGCGGTACGCGGGCCTCTCACTGTTGTGGCCTCTCCCGTTGTGGAGCACAGGCTCCGGACGCGCAGGCTTAGCAGCCATGGCTCACGGGCCCAGCCGCTCCGCGGCATGTGGGATCTTCCCAGACTGGGGCACGAACCCGTGTCCTCTGCATCGGCAGGCGGACTCTCAACCACTGCGCCACCAGGGAAGCCCGAAAGAGACTTTTTGAAAAGACCTCTAGAGAGTTATGTGAAAAAATTAAAAGTACCAGTTCACGTAATTCAAATGGAGCAACGTTCTGGATTGATCAGAGCTAGGTTAAAAGGAGCTGCAGTGTCTAAAGGCCAAGTGATCACCTTTTTAGATGCTCACTGTGAATGTACAGTGGGGTGGCTGGAGCCTCTCTTAGCCAGGATCAAACATGACAGGAAGACAGTGGTCTGTCCTATCATTGATGTGATCAGTGATGATACTTTTGAGTACATGGCAGGACCTATGGTGGATTCAACTGGAAGCTCAACTTCCGCTGGTATCCTGTTCCCCAAAGAGAAATGGACAGAAGGAAAGGTGATCGAACTCTTCCTGTGAGAACACCTACAATGGCAGGAGGCCTTTTTTCAATAGACAGAGATTACTTTCAGGAAATTGGAACATATGATGCTGGAATGGATATTTGGGGAGGAGAAAACCTAGAAATTTCCTTTAGGATTTGGCAGTGTGGAGGAACTTTGGAGATTGTTACTTGCTCACATGTTGGACATGTGTTTCGGAAAGCTACACCCTACACGTTTCCAGGAGGCACAGGGCAGATTATCAATAAAAATAACAGACGACTTGCAGAAGGGTGGTTGGATGAATTCAAGAATTTCTTCTATATAATTTCTCAAGGTGTTACAAAGGTAGATTATGGAGATATATCATCAAGACTTGGTCTAAGACACAAACTCCAATGCAGACCTTTCTCTTGGTACCTAGAGAATATTTATCCCGATTCTCAGATTCCACGTCACTATTTCTCTTTGGGAGAGATACGAAATGTGGAAACAAATCAGTGTCTAGATAACATGGCTAGAAAAGAGAATGAAAAAGTTGGAATTTTTAGCTGTCACGGTATGGGAGGTAATCAGGTTTTCTCTTACACTGCCAACAAAGAAATTAGAACAGATGACCTTTGCTTGGATGTCTCCAAACTTAATGGCCCAGTCACAATGCTCACATGCCACCACCTAAAAGGCAACCAACTTTGGGAGTATGATCCGGTGAAACTAACCCTGCAGCATGTGAACAGTAATCAGTGCCTGGAGAAAGCCACAGAAGAGGACAGCCAGGTGCCCAGCATTAGAGACTGCAATGGAAGCCGGTCCCAGCAGCAGTGGCTTCTTTGAAATGTAACCCTTCCAGAAATATTCTGAGACCAAATTTACAAAAAAAGAAAAAAATAAGGATTGACTGGGCTACCTCAGCATACATTTCTGCCACATTCTTAAGTAGCAAAAAAGGAAAAGTGCTTTCCTCCTGCAGGATGTAAGGTTTATCAGCCATTAAAACTTAAACTGCTCTCTCTTTCACTAGCTGTGAACCAGCCTTCCTGTCCAAGGACGTGAAACTACATAGTAGCGAGATTGTGCACACTGATGTTTACAAGATTAAGAGTCTTTCATCAAGAATCATTGTAAAGAATATTCAGACTGAAACAATCTACGAAATGTGCTTTCCAGAGAGCAGCACCTTTTATGGTTTGCTTGCACATCAGTCATTTCTGCTGAATGTGCTGTTATAATGAAGAGATGTCCAAGATTTTTTTTTCTGATTAGAACTGGTAGCCAGTATATTAAATATTGATATAAAAATAAATGAAAAAGAACTGGAACCAGATTCAGAATCATGAAAACATTTTTACAACAATTTAAAAAACTATATTAAACAGGGTTTAAAGGAAATTAAAACAGAACTATGAGAAGTACAATTTGTTATAGTATAGTATCAAATTTCTATATAGATTTTATACCTCAGTGGGGAAAAATAACTGATTCCAATGACATTTCATTCTGTTTCATCTGTGATAGTCATAGATGCTTTTTTTTTCCTTGGGGTGCTGAAATTGAGCTGAAAAAGTGGCTCCTTGAACGTAGTTTTAATTGCTTTCTACAGTTGTTTTTTAAATTTGGTTTGTGGGCTGTTGGAATTGTAATTTTTAATTGCCTTCAAAAAATGGAGATTTAAAATAATGTCTGGTTTCACTGAACAAGTTTGATATCTCAGTTGCTCTTGGGTCAGCTGGCTTATAGACTTTCTCTCACACACAAATTTCTTATTAGATTTTCAACTTCCTAACTTGATTCAACTGATTATGTTTAATACCCAAGATTCATACTACTGTACTACAGATTGGTTTTCACAGCGATAAATCTTCTGTTCTTTGTTTATGATTCCACTCAATAGACGGCCTGCAGAAGTGAGTTATTATTTGGGTATTTGGAGATGATACGTTTGACGGTTTTTTGGAAAAAACTTTTTTCACTCCATACTCAGATGTGCTTCATTGTCAAGTGCATATTTAGATTAGGTTCTTGAATTGTAATGTTGATCTGCTGCTTTTTTTTTTTTTAATAAAATTTGACTGAAAATGAAAAAAAAAGAAAAAAAAACAGTGATGGTAACTGTCTGAGAGCAGGTGGTGCTGAAGCAGCAGAAAAGGATGCGTGCTTCCAGATAAAGCCAGAAAGTTGGGAAAAGCTAGATCAAGGAGATCACTTAGGCCACAGTAAGAATTTGAATTTTCATCCTGAAGACTTTTAATAATAGCTCTCATCTATTGAGCACTTACTGTATACCAAGCAGTGTACTAAAAACAAACTGTAAACTCATTTGGTCCTCATTATGGTCCTTTGAGGTAAGTCTTTTTTTCTTTTAATTATTTATTTTTATTTTTGGCTGCATTGGGTCTTCGTTGCTGCACACAGGCTTTCTCTAGTTGCAGTGAGCGGGGGCTACTCTTCATTGCGGTGGGCCGGCTTCTCATTGCGGTGGCTTCTCTTGTACGGAGCACCAGCTCTAGGTGGGCGGGCTTAGTTGCTTCACCGCATGTGGGATCTTCCTGGACCAGGGATCAAACCCGTGTCCCCTGCATTGGCAAGCGGATTCTTAACCACTGTGCCACCAGGAAAGTCTCTGAGGTAATTATCTCCATGTAACAGATGAAGACCTGAGGCAGAGAGTGAAGGAATTTGCCCAAAATCGCAACACAGCCAGTGAGTGCTGGAACTGGGATTTGAACCCAGCAATCTGGCTCCAGGAACTGCTACACTAAGAATTCCAGTACTGTGGTCTGGTGGGAAGCTAGGAGACATACCTGCTTGGAAGAAATTGCAGTGGGAAGAGTCATACTGGGTTAGCGGGGCATTGAGAATGAATGCAGAGTGACACTTTAGAAAGCATCGGCGGTGGTGGGTCCCAGCAAGTGAGCATAGTGGTTTGGAATGGAACTATGAAAAGTTCCATAATGAAAAGACGTGGGTAGATTTGAAAACTATGTAGGAAATAAAATAGATGGGACTATTCTCTGAAAGTTCTTATTTTATCTTCACATACCAAAGGAAGAGCAGAGGTGTGTGTGTGTGTGTGTGTGTGTGTGTGTGTGTGTGTGTGTGTATCCCTCAGAGCTTTCCAGTAGTGGAAATTTGATGGTTCCTTGACTAAAGGAATGCCACCTTGCTGACTGTCAGGTTTAAATGTAGCCGCCGCGAGGCTCGCCTAAGGGGCAGGAGTGCTAAGGCCCGTGTTAATCGCCACGGAGGGTCTTTGGCGCCACCTGGTGAGCATATTACCAATGACATCCTCCTGAATCTCCGTTCTAGATATTTTTGTGCCCACCCTCCCATCTTTTGTTTTTCATTTTTTTGTCTGCGCTGTGGGGCTTGTGGGATCTTAGTTCCCCTACGAGGGATTGAACCCGAGCCCTCGGCAGTGAAAGCGCGGAGTCCTAATCTCTGGACCACAAGGGAATTGCCTCCATCCTCTGACGTTTAGGTCTTTCTTGCCTTCTTACCTCCAGCTTCAGCTCTTGAAACATGAGCCTTCACTTTTCTGACCCAGAGACCATTATCTCCCTTTACCTCTGAAGCATCCCTGGTTCTTTGATACCCCAGTTCCTAGCGCTCATCCTCTGTAGACAGCCCCTCTTGGTCGGCTTCTCTGGAGTCCCTGCCTCAGCCTTCCATGAGATGTTGTCTGTCATGTTACCGTCCTTGCCCTCTTCTCCTTATTTGCACAGTATTTCTAAGCAATTTCATCCATTCCTCTGGAGGCAACTCCCACTCATAAAATCTATCTCTTGTCTAGACCTTGCTCCAGAGTTCCAAATCTGTTTTTCAGGGACCTCATAGCAATGTCCCATAGGCCCCTGGCACTCAATGCATACCCAGAAAAGATCCTGTCTTTTCCCCCAAACATTTCCCTCTGTGAGTTATCCGTTTATGTAACAAGCATTCGTACAGAACTCATTAATGTGCCAGACATTTAGAATGCCTTTAAAATTAAGTCCTCATAGGGAATTCCCTGACGGTCCAGTGGTTAGGACTCCACGCTTTCACCGCCTTGGGCCCGGGTTCGATCCCTGGTCGCGGAACTAAGATCCCGCAAGCTGTGCTGCACAGCCGAAAAAAAAAAAGTAAGTCCTCATAATAATCCTGCGAAGTAGATACCCATCACCGTTTCACAGATGAGAAAACTGAGGCTCAGAACCATTCTGTTCTACAGCGGATAAGTAGCAGAACCAGTATTGCTAAGGTATCATTACCTTCCCTGGTGACCTGCCTGCTGGTCTCACCCTTGCTCTCCGCTTCTCTGCTCAGCCATTGAGCCCTCCTGAGCCTTCTTCTTCTCTCCTTTCAGTGCCCCCACCACCCCGGCTGGACTGTCACAACTCTGTTCTTCCTAGTCTTTTTTTTTTTTTTTTTTTTTTTGCCGCAGCACATGGCATGTGGGATCTTAGTTCCTCCAGCAGGGATCAACCCACACCGAGTCCTAACCACTGGACCGCTGGGGAATTCCCCTCTTTCTAGTCTTCTAGCCACAGTCCCATTTCCATGGACTCCATCCCCCACACTGTTGCTGCCAGAGAGATCATTTAGAAAAGAAATCTGGTCATGTTGCTTATTACCTTTAAGGATTAAACTCCTTTGCAAGGCCTCTCTCTAGCCCTTGTCATCTCTATAAGGTATATATCTCTATATATATCTCTATAAGGTTATATAGTTGCACCCTTCCTTGAACCCTGTGCTCAACTCGGAGCTGAAGAGAGGCCTTCCCGGATTCTCCCATACTGTTTATTGCCACTGGACCTTGGCACGTGCTGTTCTCTCTGCCTGAAATATGCTCTTTCCCCCATCAGCAAATCCTACACAATCTCCTACATAGTGTTAACTCCACTATGAAGACTTTTTTTTTCTTAATTAATTAATTTATTTTTGCCTGCGTTGGGTCTTCGTTGCTGCCCGTAGGCTTTCTCTAGTTGCTGCGAGCGGGGGCTATTCTTCTTTGCGGTGCGCGGGCTTCTCATTGCGATGGCGGAGCACGGGCTCTAGGCGCATGGGCTCTAGGTGCACGGGCTTCAGTAGTTCTGGCTCGTGGGCTCTAGAGCCCAGGCTCAGTAGTTGTGGCGCACGGGCTTAATTGCTCCACGGCATGTGGGATCTTCCCGAACCAGGGCTCAAACCAGTGTCCCCTTCATTAGCAGGCAGATTCTTAACCACTGCACCACCAGGGAAGTCCTATCATGGGCACTTTTCATAGTGACCTCTTTAGTCCACAGAACATCCCTATCGCATATGTATTGTTCCTATTTTAGAGATGAGGAAATAGTAACAATGTGTATAAGATCGTAGAGCTGGTGAGACCGTGTAGTGCTGATTTCAAAGTTTATATTCTTTCTTCTATGCCCAGCGTTTCCGGTTATATTATAGATATGAGCAAAAAAGGAATTCAGAAGTGAAATTTTTGTTAACTCCACCAACCGGAACTGAAGAATAAGGAGATACACACACACACGGACACACACACGTCTGTCTATCATCTATTGATCTATCAACATCTTTTTTTTTTTTACATCTTTTTTTTAAAATAGATCTTTATTGGAGTATAATTGCCTCACAGTACTGTGTTAGTTTCTGTTTCACTACAAAGTGAATCAGCCATATGCATACATATGTCCCCATATCCCCTCCCTCTTGAGCCTCCCTCCCGTCCTCTCTAGGTCATCGCAAAGCACCGAGCCGATCTCCCTGTGCTATGCTGTTGCTTCCCACCAGCCAACTATTTTACATCCGGTAGTGTATATATGTCAATGCTACTCTGACTTCACCCCAGCTTTGCCCTCCCACCCCATGTCCTCAAGTCCATTTTCTATGTCTACCTCTTTATTCCTGCCCTGCAACTAGGTTCATCAGTACCTTTTTTTTTTTTTTTAGATTCCATATATATGTGTTAGCATATGGTATTTGTTTTTCTTTCTGACTTACTTCACTCTGTATGACAGACTCTAGGTCCATCCACCTCACTACAAATAACTCAATTCCATTTCTTTTTATGGCTGAGTAATATTCCATTGTAGATATGTGCCACATCTTCTTTATCCATTCATCTGTCAGTGGACATTTAAGTTTGTTCGATGTCTGTCTATTGTAAATAGTGCTGCAATGAACATTGTCTTGCATGTCTCTTTTTGAATTATGGTTTTCTCAGGATATATTCCCAGTAGTGGGATTGCTGGGTCATATGGTTGTTCTATTTTTAGTTTTTTAAGGAAACTCCATACCGTTTTCCATAGTGGTTGTATCAATTTACATTCCCACCAACAGTGCAAGAGGGTTCCCTTTTCACCACACCCTTTCCAGCATTTATTGTTCCTAGATTTTTTGATAATGATAATGGCCATTCTGACCGGTGTGTGGTGATACCTCATTGTAGTTTTGATTTGCATTTCTCTAATAATTAGTGATATTGAGCATCTTTTCATGTGCCTCTTGGCCATCTGTATGTCTTCCTTGGTGAAATGTCTATTTAGGTCTTCCACCCATTTTTTAACTGGATTGCTTGTTTTTTTTATATTGAGCTCCACATACTGTTTGTATATTTTGGAGATTAATCCTTTGTTGTTTCATTTGCAAATATTTTCTCCCATTCTGAGGGTTGTCTTTTTGTCTTGTTTTTGGTTTCCTTTTTGTGCAAAAGCTTTTAAGTTTAATTAAGTCCCATTTGTTTATTTTTGTTTTTATTTCTATTACTCTAGGAGGTGGATCAAAAAAGCTCTTGCTGTGGTTTATGTCAAAGAGTGTTTTCCTCTAAGAGTTTTATAGTGTCTGGTCTTACATTTAAGTCTTTAATCCATCTGGAGTTTATTTTTGTGTATGGTATTAGGTAGTGTTCTAATTTCATTCTTTTACATGTAGTTGTCTAGTTTTCCCCGCACCACTTATTGAAGAGGCTGTCTTTTCTACATTGTATGTTCTTGCCTCCTTTGTCATAAATTAGGTGCCCATATGTACGTGGGTTTATCTCTGGGCATTCTATCCTGTACCAGTGTTCTATATTTCTGTTTTTGTGCCAGTACCATACTGTCTTGATTACTGTAGCTTTGTGGCATAGTTTGAAGTCAGGGAGGCTGATGCCCCCAGCTCCATTTTTCTTTCTCAAGATTGCTTTGGTTATTCGGGATCTTTTGTGTTTCCATACGAATTGTAAAATTTTTTGTTCTAATTCTGTGAAGAATGCCATTGGTAGTTTGATAGGGATTGAATCTGTAGATTGCTTTGGGTAGTATACTTATTTTCACAATATTGATTCTTCCAATCCAAGAACATGGTATATTTCTCCATCTGTTTATGTCATCTTTGATTTCTTTCTTCAGTGTTTTATAGTTTTCTGAGTACAAGTCTTTCACCTCCATAGGCAGGTTTATCCCTAGGTATTTTATTCTTTTTTTTGCAGTGGTAAATGGGAGTGTTTCCTTAATTTCTCTTTCTGAGTTTTCATTGTTGGTGTATAGGAATGCCAGAGATTTCTGTGAATTTTGTATCCTGCAACCTTACCAAATTCATTGATTAGTTCTAGTAGTTTTCTGGTGGCATCTTTAGGATTTTCTATGTATAGTATCATGTCATTGGCAAACAGTGACAGTTTTACTTCTTTTCTGATTTGGATTCCTTTTATTTCTTTTTCTTCTCTGATTGCTGTGTCTAGGACTTCCAAAACTATGTTGAATTACAGTGACGAGAGTGGACATCCTTGTCTTGTTCCTGATCTTAGCGGAAATACTTTCAGTTTTTCACCATTGAGAACGATGTTGGCTGTGGGTTTGTCAAATATGGCCTTTATTATGTTGAGGTAGGTTCTCTCTATGCCCATTTTCTGGAGAGTTTTTATCATAAATGGGTGTTAAATTTTGTCAAAAGGTTTTTCTGCATCTATTGAGATGATCATATGGTTTTTATTCCTTAATTTGTTAATGTGGTGTATCACATTGATTGTTTTGTGTATATTGAAGAATCCTTGCATCTCTGGGATAAATCCCACTTGATCATGGTGTATGATCCTTTTAATGTGCTGTTGGATTCTGTTTGCTAGTATTTTCAGGATTTTTGCATATATGTTCATCAGTGATATTGGTCTATAATTTTCCTTTTTTGTGATTTTTTTTCTCGTTTTGATAACAGGGTGATGGTGGCTTCATAGAATGAATTTGGGAGTGTTTCTCCCACTGCAATTTTTTGGAAGAGTTTGAGAAGGATCAGTGTTAGCTCTTCTCTAAATGTTTGATAGAATTTTCCTGTGAAGCCATCTGGTCCTGGACTTTTGTTTGTTGGAAGGTTTTTAATTACGGTTTCAATTTCATTACTTGTGACAGGTCTGTTTATATTTTCTAATTCTTCCTGGTTCAGTCTTGGAAAATTGTACCTTTCCAAGAATTTGTTCATTTCTTCGTGGTTGTCCATTTTATTGGCATCTAGTTGTTTGTAGTGGTCTCTTATAATCCTTTGTATTTCTGTAGTGTCAGCTGTGATTTCTCCTTTTTCATTTCTAATTTTATTGATTTGTGTCCTCTCCCTTTTTTTCTTGATGAGTCTGGCTAAGGGTTTATCAATTCTGTTTATCTTCTCAAAGAACCAGCTTTTAGTTTTATTGATCTTTGCTATTGTTTTCTTCATTTCTATTTCATTTATTTCTGCTCTGATTTTTACAATTTATTTCCTTCTACTGACTTTTGTTTTCTTTGTTCTTCTTTCTCTAGTTTTTTTAAGTGTAGGGTTAGATTGTTTATTTGAGATTTTTCTTGTTTCTTGAGGTGAGATTGTATTGCTATAAACTTCCCTCTTCGAATTGCTTTTGCTGTCTCCCATAGGTTTTGGGTCATCGTGTTTTCATTGTCATTTGCTTCCATGTATTTTTTAATTTCTTCTTTGATTTCTTCAGTTATCTCTTGGTTATTTAGTAGTGCACTGTTTAACCTCCATGTATTTGTGTTTTTTACAGATTTTTTTCCTGTAATTGATTTCCAGTCTCATAGTGTTGTGGCCAGAAAAAGTGCTTAATATGATTTCAATTTTCTTAAATTTACCAAGGCTTGATTTGTGACCCAAGATGTGATCTGTCCTGGAAAATGTTCCATGTGCACTTGAGAAGAAAGTGTATTTTGCCACTTTTGTGTGAAATGTTCTATAAATATCAATTAGATCTATCTGGTCTATTGAGTCATTTAGAGCTTGTGTTTTCTTATTTATTTTGTTTGGATGATCTGTCCATTGGTGTAAGTGGGGTGTTAAAGTCCCTTACTATTATTGTGTTACTGTCGATTTCTCCTTTCATGGTTGTTAGCATTTGCCTTATGTATTAAGGTGTTCCTATGGTGGGTGCATAAACATTTATAATTGTTATATCTTCTTCTTGGATTGATCCTTTGATCATTATGTAGTGTCCCTCCTTATCTCTTGTAACAGTCTTTATTTTAAAGTCTATTTTATCTGCTACAAGTAATGCTACTCCAGCTTTCTTTTGATTTCCATTTGCATGGAATATCTTTTTCCATCCCTTCACTTTCAGTCTGTATGTGTCCCTACGTCTGACGTGGGTCTCTTGTAGACAGCATATATATGGGTCTTGTTTTTGTATCCATTCAGCCAGTCTGTGTCTTTTGGTTGGGGCATTTAATCCATTTACATTCAAGGTTATTATCGATATGTATGTTCCTATTACCATTTTCTTAATTGTTTTGAGTTTGTTTTTGTGGGTCTTTTTCTTCTCTTGTGTTTCCTGCTTAGTGAAGTTTCTTTAGCATTTGTTGTAATGCTGGTTTGGTGGTGCTGAATTCTCTTAGCTTTTGCTTGTCTGAAAAGTTTTTGACTTCTCCACCAAATATGAAAGAGATCCTTGCTGGGTAGAGTAATCTTGGTTGTAGGTTTTTCTTTCATCACTTTAAGTATATCCTGCCACTCCCTTCTGGCCTGTAGAGTTTCCACTGAAAAATCAGCTGATAACCTTATGAGGATTCCTTTGTATGTTATTTTTTGTTTTTCCTTTGCTGCTTTTAATATTTCTTCTTTGACTTTAATTTTTGTTAGTTTGATTAATATGTGTCTTGGAGTGTTTTTCCTAAGATTCACCCTGTATGGGAGTTTCTGTGCTTCCTGGACTTGGGTGGCTATTTCCTTTCCCATGTTAGGGAAATTTTCAACTATAATCTCTTCAAATATTTTCTCAGACCCTTTCTTTCTCTCTTCTTTTTCTGCCACCCCTATAATTCGAATGTTGGTGCATTTAGTGTTGTCCCAGAGGTCTCTGAGATTGTCTTCAATTCTTCTCATTCTTTTTTCTTTATTCTGCTCCTCAGCAGTTATTTCCACCATTTTGTCTTCCAGCTCATTTATTCATTCTTCCGCCTCAGTTATTTTGTTATTGATTCCTTCTAGTGTATTTTTCATCTCAGTTATTCTGTTGTTCTTCTCTGTTTGGTCTTTAGTTCTTCTAGATCTTTGTTAAACATTTCTTGTATTTTCTCAATCCATGCCTCCATTCTATTTCCAAGATTCTGGATCATTTTTACTATCATTTCTCTGAATTCTTTTTCATGTATATTGTCTATTTCTTCTTCATTTATTTGGTCTTGTAGGTTTTTACCTTGCTCCTTCATCTGTGATATATTTTTTTGTTGTCTCATTTTTTTTTTTTTTTTTTTTATGAGTGGGACTGTGTTCCTGTCTTACTGGTTGTTTGGCCTGAGGCTTCCAACACTCGAGTTTGTAGGCTGTTTCGTAGAGCTGGGTCTTGGTGCTGAGATGAGGAACTCAGTGAGACCTCACTCCGATGAATATTCCCTGTGGTCTGAGGTTCACTGTTAGTCCAGCGCTTGGACTTGGAGCTCCCACCACAGGAGCTTCCGCCCAACCCCAGGCTCATGAACCAAGATCCCGCAAGCCACCTGGGGCAGCAAAAAAAAAGGGTGGGGGGGGAAGGCCTTGGCTGTGGAGGGCAGGGCCAAGCAAGGGTGAGGTTTGGGTGGTGGGCGGGGCCAATGCTCAGGACCCACAGGGATGGAAAAGGCCCTGGGGGCTGTGGGGGTGGGGCTTAGGCTCAAGGAACAGAAGGGGCCCAGGCGTGCCCCCCACCCCTGGTCTCAGAGGGCAGGGGACCTCACTTGGGAGCCCAGCAGGCTTCGTGGGCTCGAGTGGGTGGGGCAAACACCCTTCTTTCCTCTCCTGCTCCTCCGATCTGGGATGGCCCCTCCCGCCTGCCTCTCCTTATCTTCCCAGCCTTAGGTGCACCAATCCTGTCTGACCTCCACTTCTCCTCCCCCCTCAGTCCCCCTATATCCTATGTGTTCACTTTGGGGTTCCTCCCACTCCCTGGGTGTCAGAGTCCCCCACCAGCAGCCGGCAGGTGCCCTAGTTGTGGGAAGACCCTAACTCTGCGTCTTTCCGCACCTCCATCTTGACTCTGCCTCCTCAACATCTTTTTTTTTTTTTTTTGCGGTACGCGGGCCTCTCACTGTTGTGGCTTCTCCCATTGCAGAGCACAGGCTCCGGACGCACAGGCTCAGCGAGCCCGCTCCGCGGCACGTGGGATCCTCCCGGACCGGGGCACGAACCCATGTCCCCTGCATTGGCAAGCGGACTCTCAACCACTGCGCCACCAGGGAAGCCCTCAACATCTTTTTAAGTGTAGCTTTGCCCAAGATTTCACCATGCTGTAGAAAAATAATTTTTTTTCACCAAGCCCAACTAAATTGAGCTTAGCTGAAGAAATATTAGGAAGTGTGAAGACACAAAAGGAAAAATGAAACAACCTTGTTCCATCAGTACAAGTGAGGGAATCCCCAATGATGACTATTGCTGTGTGAAGAAGAACCAAGATGAGTGGTAATTATTCACTTTGAGTGATATTCACTCAGTAATATCACTGAGTAATATCTGAATGGTGACTATTCACACTTACCATCCTTTAGGCTTGGCTTAGAGACTGGGACCTTTGTGAAGGAAAAAGGCTGCCAGGGTATAGGTGGTGGATGTGAAGGCGATGGGGCTCTGACCAGCTGGACAGGGTCCACAAGAGGAAAGTTGGGCAGGGGGATATCTCGGCTTGTATTGACTGTGTAAGAAGGAGAGAAAAAGGATGAAAAAATTATAGACCAGGGCTTCCCTGGTGGTGCAGTTGTTAAGAATCTGCTTGCCAATGCAGGGGACATGGGTTCAATCCCTGGTCCAGGAAGGTCCCACATGCCGCAGAGCAACTAAGCCCGTGCACCACAACTACTGAGCCTGAGCTCTACAGCCTGTGTGCCGCAACTACTGAGCCCACGTGCTGCAACTACAGAAGCCCACGTGCCTAGAGCCCGTGCTCCACAACAAGAGAAGTCATCTCAATTAGAGAAACACGAGCACCACCACAAGGAAGAGTAGTGCCTGCTCGCTGAAGCTAGAGAAAGCCCGTGAGTAGCAACAGAGATGCAGCCAAAAAATAAATTAAAAATAATAATAATAATAAAAATTACATGAACTTTGTAAGACTTTGGAAATTTTGTATCTTCTCCTTTTTTAAAATATTTTGATTAATCTTCTCTCTTTTCTGATTGGGATTGACAATAAAAATCTCGAACATGGATAAAAGTACAAAATTACAAACCATCTTAATATTTTTACCGTTGAACTTAACTCTTGGTGTTCCTGAGATGACTATAGGCAGTGTGATAGTAACTTTTGACTACAGAACATTTTCTCAAAGGATAAGATATTGAGGAAGCAATTGTAGGGCTTCCAGGATAAAATGAGGCTGTGCTTTGAACCTGGGGATGAAAAGGTTGCTGGAAGAAATGGCCAAATTTTATGTGTGTATTTAATAACCATGTAATGTAACAACAACAAAAAAAAGGCATTACATCAGGCTTACTTTATTTTAATTTAAAAAAAGAACAAAAGATTAAAATTATTTATATTTAAAGTACAAAATATCTATTACAGAGGAGTAATTATTCAATCAGTAGCATATATCAACTCATGGGTTCAGGAATCCAATGATCTCTCATTTAATTTCCTGCTATTTTCAAAAACAGCACACACACATTTACATTTCAAATGTAAAGAAAAGCTGGAAAAAGCACGAATGATACTTGACTACCCATAACATAGATTCAACAACTATCAAGATTTTGCCATATTTGTTGCAACTGCACATGTGTGTGTGTGTGTGTGTTTATATCTGCATCCATTTCAAAATAAAGACATCATGGCATTTTCTCTAAATACTTAAAGTTGTCTTGCTACATAACCACAGTACAGTAATCATATTGAAAAAAATTGAAAATAATTTCCAAATATCACTGGTTACCCAGTCTATTTTCCCATTTGTCTCAAAAGGGTCTTTATATCTGTTTTCCCCCAAAGATGTTGCCAAGAATCACCCACTAAATCTGATTGTAATGTCTCTCAAGTCTCTCTTAATCGCCCCCTCCTCCTTTTTTTTAATGTTGTTTTTAGAGAGACCAGGCCAATTTTCTTATAGAATATCTCACATTCTGAATTTGTATGATTATTTCTTCCTGGCTTCATTTGACTTATTCCTCTATCCAATGTATTTTCTATAAACTAGAACTTTGAACAGAAGGCTTGATCAGATTCGGATTAAAGATCTTTTTGACTATAATTCTTCATAGGTGATACTGTGTACTTTTCATCTCATCAAGAAGGATGTGATGACCGTGTTGTTGTCTCATTACTGGTGAAGACAAGTTGGATTGCCGAGCTGAGGCAGTGACAGCCAGATCTCTCTCCTCTGTGAAGATATTTTCTCCCTTTCATCAATAGCAAACAATCTGTAGGCATGATACTTTGGTGTAATGGGACTCTCCCGTTTCCAGTCATCTGTTCTCCTAACATCTAGATGCCTTCCCTGAAACAATTCTCATATTAGGGCTGCAAAATACTGATTTTATCATTCTATTTTTTCCCAGCTGGCCATCATCTGAAAGGAAGACATTTTCTCAACCAGGGAACTATAGAGTTCCTTCTGAAAAGTCGGGATATCTGCTTGTTTTTTTTTTTTGTTTGTTTGTTTGTTTTGTGTGTGTGTGATTTTTTATTTATTTATTTATTTATGGCTGTGTTGGGCCTTCGTTTCTGTGCGAGGGCTTTCTCTAGTTGTGGCAAGCGGGTGCCACTCTTCATCATGGTGCGCGGGCCTCTCACTATCGCGGCCTCTCTTGTTGCAGAGCACAGGCTCCAGACGCACGGGCTCAGTAGTTGTGGCTCACGGGCCTAGTTGCTCCGCGGCATGTGGGATCTTCCCAGACCAGGGCTCGAACCTGTGTCCCCTGCATTAGCAGGCAGATTCTCAACCACTGCGCCACGAGGGAAGCCCACTTGTTTTGTTTAAGTACCAATTTTCTTTGTTGGAAATAGAATATTACACCCAGTGGTGATAGAAAAGTCTTGTTGTTGTTGCTTGTTTGCTTTATCTTTATTTGATTATTATTAGAGACTCATGCATTTTTATCCATTCAATGTGTTTAAGTTGATTATAGTAATTTTTTTAATCCTCAAATTGTCCCAAATTTGGCCAGTGGGAGCCCCTTCAAGATGGCTGCTCTTTTCTTTTGACATGACTCTGGTAGTCTTTGAGCACTTTCTTGTTTTCTGAAACAAGCATGCTTTGTGTTTTCCCTAGCCTAGACTTGAAATAAGTCACTTCTCTAAGAAACTCCAGTTCCTTTTATTGGGTAATGGTATTAGGAAACCACAATCTGTGCTCTAAGGATGCCCATCGCTCCTGAAGGACCATTGCTTCCAGGTTCTTTCATTTGCTAGAGCTAGAAAATATATATATCTATAAATCATTAGGTTAAATTGATGTTTCTAATTCAAATTTAATATTAGGGTTTTAATTCAGCTACTTTTTTCTTTCCTTTTATACACTAAAATCATGGTTCCCAAATACATTACATCATTCCCGAGTTGCTTTATCCTATAATATATATAAACATAGTTTCAAAATAACAATACAATATTATTACTAATAATAAAACTACTGAATGACTATCAATGCTTTTAGTACTACTTTTTATCCTTAGAATATAGTCCACTAAGAATATACAGTACTGTTTTCTAATAGGAGTTAAAATAAGTCTTCTCTCTAGGTTCCGTTGTTTATGTTTGTTTTAAATTTTAGGGCTTTTTGTTTCATGTTTATAAAAATTGTAAAGCATTTGTATATTTCAAAAGTCAATATTCGCTTTTATCCCTGTTGCCTCAAACGCATTCCCTCAACTCTGCTCTTCCCCCCTACCACTTTTTTAACAATTTCTGGTTTATCTTTTCAGTGTGGCTTTCTGCAAACATATAGCTTCCCTCTTTCTTACCCCAAGGTAGCACACAGTATGTACATTCTTTTGTGTCTTGCATTTTTCCACTGCATCCTAGGGACCCCTCCATATCAGCTTAAAGAGATCGTCTTCATTCTTTCTAACAGCTTAATGTTTCTCCTCCTCATGGAGGTACCGTAGCTCTTTCAGCTTTTCCATTCTTGTTGGACATGTTTCCAATCCTTTGCTATTACCAAACATGGCATGTCATTTTTGAAAGGCAGATTGCTATATACTAAAACCTGCATACTTACGTTTGGCATTTCCTTACCCATATTAAAATATGTTTTAGGAAAAAAAAGGTTACTTACATTGATTTGTTTTTAATTAAGTTATTAACATCCTTCAGAACATTTGAGCTCCATGGAACAGTTTAGGAAACACCATGGTAGGTGTGCAAACTCATAGCTTTGACAGATGTAAGTGTTTAGTGCTTGGCACATTGGAAGTGCTCAATACATGAAAGCTAATAGTAATCATAAAAGCAATCATGTCAATAACAGCAGAAAGTTTTTAAAGGTTTCTTCATTTGGGTGTGTCATCAAGGAATCTGAGAGCTGAGCAGACTATATCTTACTCTTCGGTCAGTTACTGAGTAACTGCCGTGTTCCAGGCGTTATGGTAAGAACTTGTACCTGGAGCAGAGCATATACTGCAGGCCTGAGGGAAGGAATGAAGGAAAAGTGGGAATCCAACCGAGTCTCAGGAGTGGCGCTGGGGCTCTAGGGACGGGGCAACAGAAAGTCTCCGGGAGGCAGAAATGCCAAGGAGTCTTCTCCTGGGAAGAGGAGGTTTACTCAAATTTGGAGCCTCCACAGGAGGTAGAATCAAACCACAAGACAGCCAAACCACAGTTAATGGAACTGACTGGAGATGAGGGGAGAGATGGAGAGAAGGGAGGAAGTGACGTTTCTACATGATGGGTCACGCCCCCGAAGGAGGAAAGAAAGCCTGAGAGGAGGGCCTCCATTCCAGGAGAGATGTCTGTCCACAAAGATAAATGGAGTCTTGTGATCGAAAAGGACTGGAGATGGGTGGTTTATTTAGCAAAGCTGATCAGGGAAGCCTCTGAATTTTTACCACATGTGTTGTGAATGAATGATGAGTTGGAAGCATTGATGTTAAGATCACAGGCAGGAGGAGTCTAAGGAAAGAGAGTGTGGCTGTAACTTAATGAAAGAAGGAAGGCCGGAGGAGGGGTGAGGTTGGAGAGCCTTAGCCAGTAAGGAATTGAGAGTCTATCCTAAGTGAGAAAGTCTGAACAAGGGGAGTTGCATGAATGGTTGGGAGAAGTAACATCTCGTCAGTAATTCCAAAACCTGGTCATTCTTCTAGCTGGATATAAGAAACAGAATGTCCAACACAGAGGACAGGTAAATCCTGACAAGGATGGTAAATGGTGGTCCCAGGATGACAGCTGTCTCACTGAGAGCAACTAGTTAAGATCGAAGCTGACACAAGGTTCTGGGAGTTTTATCTGACAGTAAAATGGACAGAATACCCAGGGTAGCTGATTGTATTGTGAGGAAATTTGTGATTCTTTAATGACAGGTACCAAGAAAACCAAGCAAAGAGAAAACAGGCCGATTATTCATCCCAGGGAAAACACAAAGTTGTCTAGGAAAGGAAGAGCAGGCATGGTTTACTCTGTAGTTTGGCTATGAATACCCTTCATAAGATCATAATAATATAAACACTGAACACCAACCTAGCCAAAATTACAATATAACTATATTAGAGGAAGGGGTGCATGTGTGTGGTTTAAATCCTCTTCTTCCATAGTAGGAAGTAAAGAGAAAAGGCCTGAAGCTGAAAAATCAAGATATAGCAAAGCAAGAATACTATTTAGAGACAGAAGGTCAGTATTAACAGAATTAGTTAAAAACAGTTGAAAACTTATCAACTCTGGGGACAAGAACATGATAGGAGAAGGGGCTAGAGACTGGAATTGTTTTTTACGCAAATCTGGTAGAACTATTGGATTCTCTAAACTATGTGGATAAAATTACGTTGTTAAAAATTAAAATTTTAAGAGAGAAAGTAGATTGGAAGAGGGGATGTGGATGCAGCCCATGCAGAATCCTCTTTCAGAGAAGGTGATGGGAGGAGCTTGTGAGGTATGGGTTATAGGACAGAGAGGAGATTTAATGTTCTCAGTATACGAGAGTGATGATATGTTTATTATCTGTGGAGAGGGAACTCTGCAAAGGGGGAGAGTTTGAAAATACAGAAGAGAAGGTGACTGTCTATTCTAAAAGAGACTGAAAGAAGTCAGATCAAGAATGCAGAACAGGGCTTCCCTGGTGGCGCAGTGGTTGAGAGTCTGCCTGCCGATGCAGGGGACACGGGTTCGTGCCCCGGTCCGGGAAGATCCCACATGCCGCGGAGCGGCTGGACCCGTGAGCCATGGCCGCTGAGCCTGCGCGTCCGGAGCCTGTGCTCCGCAGCGGGAGAGGCCACGGCAGCGAGAGGCCCGCGTATCGCAAAAAAAAAAAAAAAAAGAATGCAGAACAGGGCTTCCCTGGTGGCTCAGTGGTTAAGAATCCGCCTGCCTATGTAGGGGACATGGGCTCGATCCCTGGTCTGGGAAGATCCCACATGCCGCGGAGCAGCTAAGCCTGTGCACCACAAATACTGAGCCTGCGTTCTAGAGCCCGCGAGCCACAACAACCAAGGCCCGTGTACCACAACTACTGAAGCCTGCGCACCTAGAGGTTGTGCTCGCAGCAAGAGAAGCCACCGCAGTAAGCCTGTGCACCACAACGAAGAGTAACCCCCGCTCGCTGCAACTGGAGAAAGCCCGCACACAGCAATGAAGACCCAGCGCAGCCAAAAATTAAAAATAAGTTTAAAATAAATAAATTTATTTAGAAAAAGGAATGCAGGACAATTTTTTTTTTAATGAGAGACAATTTACTTTGAGACTAGAAGAAAAAAAAATGTGAGTGTGAAGGCAGATACATAAACCTAAAAGTTTTGGAATAGCTCCATATTCCTTCCAAATTGTTTCTAGTGATTTCTGGGTAATATATGCATAGTGAAAAAAAGCACACTTCTGGTCAAAAGAGGACACTTTTTTTTTCCTTAAGTATAGCTAATTAACAATGTTGTGCTAATTACTGCTGTAGAGCAAAGTGATTCAGTTGTACATATATATACATTCTTTTTTTAATATTCTTTTCCATTATGGTTTATCATAGGATATTGAATATAGTCCTCTGTGCTCTACAGTAGGACCTTGTTGTTTATCTATTCTATATATAAGAGTTTACATCTGCTAACCCCAAACTCCCACTCCATCCCTTCCCCAACAGCCCCGCCTTGGCAACCACCAGTCTGTTCAAGACAGGACACTTTTATGACTTTATTAAACATTAGGACAGAGATGAGAGAAACACGTTTCCAAGGATGCATCAAGTTAAGTTTTAAGTAAAAGATCAGCAGAGATCAGGGCACTATGGGGACAGACATCTCTTGCGGTGTCTTCTGAGATCTTTCTCTGAGAACGACCCGACTCCTCACCCCAGAGGTGGGTCTTGGTCCCCTGGTCACAGTACATTGGGCTGGGGTGGATACTTTCCCCAAGTTTGGGCAGTCGTTTGTTTTTTCAATGATTTAAAATTGTGACTGGGAGACACAGTCTGTGGGCGGCTAGAGCTGAGGTGACATACAAACACAGGACCTATAGGGTTGACATGTCGGCTGAAAAGGACAGTCAGTCCATAGGGAGAGAATATGGCTGACGTACCAAGGGATCTAGAAAACAGGGACCCTATGGCCCAGAGAGAGAGAGCAAGACGGACTGCTCTGCGTTCTGCTGACTCTTCCACTCTGAGTTCTGTTCCTTGCAGGGCCTGGCTCAAACCCACCCTTGGGTTCTGAATACCACTCTTGTGTCTTTATCGTAAATACCCTCTCCTTTTGTCTATAACCATTTTAATAGGGTTTCTGTGACTGGCAAGCAAAAACCTGGATTAGAACCATCTTCTCCCACTTCCATCCGAGTCCTCTTCTGGCCATCGATTTCCCCCCATTTATTCTCTCTTGGGAAATCCACAGAGTCCTCATAATCTCTTGGTTTCTCTCTTTTCCGGGACCAAATGCTCCCAGTTCCAACCCCCATCTTGCCCCTACTCACCTGTATCTTGCTCAACTTTTTCTTTTTTGGCTGTGTGGAACAGCACGTTCCCTAACCGGGGATTGAACCTGTGCCCCTGCATTAGAAGCACAGAGTTTTAACCACTGGGAAGTCCCTTCCTCAACTTTCATGCCCTAAAAAAAACAGGTTTTCCAGAAAGCCCTCCTGGACTACTCAGACCTCAGGGATCCTCTCTTCCAATGACCTCCAATAGCACCAGACTCTGTCCATGGGTCCCTGTTCCCAGACCACAGCCTGGGTCCAGGATGGCTTCATCGGCACCATCTAGAGCGTGTTAAAATATTACAGACTCCCCGTCACCACTCTCCCCAGCCCCGAGATTCTAATTCAGTTGATCTGGGAGAAGCCTGTACTTTTTAAAAGGCTCTCAAGTGACTCTTCTCTGTATTCCAGTTTGAAAACCATCAATCTGTACCACTCACTTGGTACTTGACATAAACTACTTTGTATAGTTAGTTACCACTTTGTGTGCATTTTAAATTTTGTTCACAGTAAAGTAAAACCTTCCAGCCCACAGATTTAGAGAGCATTCAGGTGGATCTCTCCTAGACCTTCCTCTTACCAGATACCTTGATGATCTACACTGCTACCCTCCTACCTGATATGATTGACCCCAGGCAGAAGATATGGCCATCCTACCCAAGCCTTGGGTCTCTTTGCCATGCTTGGGACTCTAGGGAATGTAGAAAAAGGAGATGACATTGTAGATCATGGCTGGATACCAACGGCCTCTTCATGACAGAGTAAATCTGGACAAGACTGAAATTTCCATGAACGTTTCCTCTCCTGGTGCCCTGTAGAACTGTCATTGGTTGTGGGGAGTTGCAATGAACAGGATACTCTGCATCCCTTTTGGGGCAAATCCGAATTCAGGATGTTGATTTCATGATGTCCATGTGAAACAGTCCGTTCACACGTGACACACAAGGGGACCCAAACTGATGAGTCAAATGGAGCAAGACGTAGCTAGACTGGCCCGGGAATGATTGTCAATCCCCAGTAGCAGGTGGTCATGCTCAGTAGTCATCCCCAGAAGTCCCCACTTCCAGATCCCAGCATCCCTTACACCCTGAAAGAATTGGCCAAGACCTGGTAAAATGAATACAGTGCAAACACTGTTTAAAATTTTACTGCTGCTAGCCAGGGCTTTGGGTAGAGCAAGAAAGTGTGTGTGTGTGTGTGTGTGTGTGTGTGTGTGTGTGTGTGTTTTGGGGGTGGGAAAGGGAACTCCTTGGTGCCCCACAAGTCCCTGCCTTGAGTACAGGAGCCAAAAAGGAGGAGACCTGTAGGACAGAGGTTGATCCCTTTCAAAGTCAGCACAGTGGGGATGAATGTGGTAGACTCTGACACTGAGCATCCAAGGGCTGTCAGACACTTGCCAGGAAGCCGTAGGGTGTCTCCCCTACCTGTTTCTCTCAGAAGGGCCATTACCTAAAGTAGCAAAAACCATATGACCAATGTTGTCCCAGCTCACACTTCTGGGATCCCATCTCTGCCCACCTCCCCCAAACCTGACACCCTCGCCTCACCTCTTCTCTTCTATTCCCTGCCTACCACTCGTCCCTGACCCCACCCCTCCCCACAGAATCTCTCATCCTCCACCCTAGTCCCATGCAGAGTCATCTGCTTTCCTCCCCACCAGACTCCCGGGTCCTGCGCACCTGGGGGTGCTGGACAGGCATGTGCCTGTGATGATGAGGATGACGCCCACGAGGAAGCCGGCCAGGCCGAGGGCCAGGCCGAGGGTGAAGACCAGGGTCTCTGTGGTGTCAGGCAGCAGGGTAGGCACCTGGGGCTCTGGGAGAGAAAGAGAGGGTCAGGGGGTCGGGCAAAGGGATTCCAGAGTGAAGGACACACGGGTGTGAGAAGGGGGGCCTGGGGAGGGGGCTTCGTACCCCAGTGCTTAAAGAGCGGCTGGTCCAGGCCCCAGTGCTCCACCTTGCAGTCATAGAAGTCATCCACCGAGGGCACGAAGGGCAAGTAGTGGAACTTCCGGAACAGATGGTTGGGCTGGGCATAGAAGCTGGTCTGGGCCACCCCCTCGGTGATGGTCTGACCGTTGCGCAGCCAGGTGATATTGATGACAGGGGGGAAGATGTTCTCCACGACGCAGATGAGGACGTTGGGCTGGCCCAGCTCCACGTGAGACTTGGGCAGCACAGTCACTCTTGGGGGCACTAGGAGGAACCAGGCCCTGAATCCCACAGGCTCAGCCCTCCAGCTGGGCCTTATCAGGGCTGGGATTGAAGGGTGTTTCCTCCTATTAGCTTTCCGAGAGCAGGGAATGGTCTAGGATGGTGACACCAGGACAGAAGCAGGGGGACAGAGGGATGAGAGACTGTGGAGGGCAGAGGGGGCCCCCGGGGGTCCTGTATCTGCCAGGTCCCTGATGGGGAGTACAGCGGGAGGGGTCATTTCTCAAGAGGAAGAGGTTGCGGAAGGAACCTGAGAAGATCCAGCACCTCCTGGGAAGGAAAGGGCCTGAGCACAACAGTCTCAGATTCCGAGAGTGGAGCCCAGGAGTCCATAGAGGCCTGTGAGGGGGAGAGGAGGCTTCTCTGGGCCTCCCCTGCCTGCCAGGGGCTTAGTGGAGGGGGGCACAGAGGAAAGGCCCGGTACCGTTGGCGGCTCTGGTACGGTTCGAGCGCTCCACCAAGACGTCCAGATGCGCTTTGATCATCGTGATACTGGCCAGCCCATGCTGCGGGTCAAAGTAGGCGAAGTTGCCAAATTCAGGCAGACGCCACACAGCCTCCCTCTTCTTCAGGTCCACAGAGAACAGCTGCTCTCCATCGAAATCGTAGGTGAACTGACCCGAGCCATCATAGGACTGGTAGAAGGCTGGTCCGTAGGAGCCCATGTGGTCAGCTGTATTGGGTGAGTTCAGGGGTCGGGGGAGAAAAGAAAAGGTATCAATCTCATCCATCAGATGTGATGTATTGAGTCTCTGAGCTGTGCCCCATCCTTGGTTCTGTGCGGGGGCAGAGTCCCGTTCTGACGCTGAGCTGGTCCTTGGAGAGTAGAAGGGTTGCCAAGGGACGGGAGGGAGAGGATGGAGGGCATGGGCACATCCCCTGCACACTGGCCAGCACAGAGTCATGGGTGCAGCCCGGCATACCGGGTTGGGAAGAAGAGAGGTTGCCTAAGCTCAGGCTTGGGATCCCCAGAGTTAAATCTTGGCTCTGATGGTCTGCCCCAGCTGTGCTACCAGGTCCTGTGTGTGAGATGAGAGGTGAGTAGGGGTGGGATGAGGAGAAAATAAGTAAGGTGAAGAGCATCCATGGAGCTTTGGGCACAGAGATGCAGTGCAAGAGGATGTGAGGGAAAACAGGTGATAGCGGGCAGGAGTAAGAAGATTTGTGACCAGAGCCTGAAGGGATAGAAAAAGGCAGCCCAAGGTATTGCAAAGAGCAGTGGAAAAGGAGTCAGAAGTTCAGGGTTCATGTCACAACTCTTCTGTCTCAGAGCATTATGATCAAATGTGTGTCTTCCCATGACTGAGGCTCAATTTTCTAGAAATTGGGAGTTAGGTGTTCGTTGATAAGATGGCTTTATAATTCTATGAAATTATTTGTGCAATGATCATGAGAAACCACCATGTGCCCAGCACGATACCAGGCCCCAAGGAAATACAGACAAACCAGCTGTGGACCCCGCACACAAGGAGCTCAAGTCTAGAGCAGGATAAAGACAGATAAACAGCTACCTATTGACCTGGTGATAAATACAGCAATAGAAAATGGGCTCGCCCGAAGCCAGGAAGTGGTACAGAAATCAGGATGCTGGGCAGCAGTAGGACGGAGGTTTGGGTCTCAGAGAGGAGGGAGGAATGAGGAGGCACCTGAATGTGATGCTGGGCTGAGCTGCACCTGTATTTTAGGTCCAGGACAGACCTGATAGAGGTGAGAGGGATGCGGGTAACAGAAGTTGCCCATAAACCAGAGGAAAGGAACTGTTCACTCTCTGTACCATCTGGCGTGTAACCCCACGCCCTTAATCTCCTCTCCTCACCCAGCACCCTCTGCACTCACCCTTGATGGCCCCAGCTTCCTGGGGGCTCAGGAGGGTCATCAAGGTGTGGAGTCCCAGGACCAGCCCCCCACTGAGGACCATTGTCCCTTGGTGCTTTAACCAAATAAGTCCCAGTCGGTGTGGAGGGTAAAGGAAGAGGGGGAAGGTAAAGAGGAAGAAACAGATTCTAGGATGAGGGAGCCCCCTGCTGTATTCAGCCAATCAGAGAAATTCTCTGCGTTAAATGTAGCTGTTGCTGGGGAAAGAAGTAGAGGAAAGAGCCTGGGTGAGAAGATGGAAGAATTCATTGGGCCCACGAGCACCAGGGAGGCTTGGTCCACAGGAAGCCAAAGGGATGGGAGGGGCTTAGATTAACTGTTTCTACATCCTCCAAGAAGGTATCCTGTGAAGGGAGAGGAAAGGCCATCAGAGCACCGCATAGCTGAGCTCAAACAAATCCTCTATCTTAATCCATGGTATAGGGACTCCTACTCGTCCTATACGTTTCTGTGGACCAATTTGGAGTTAAAAAATAAAATAAATTTGGGGATTCCTTGGCTGTCCAGTGGTTAGGACTCTATGCTTCCACTTCAGGGGACATAGGTTCAATCCCTGGTCAGGGAGCTAAGATCCTGCAAACTACATGGCATGGCCAAAAAAAAGGAAAGGGCTTCCCTGGTGGCGCAGTGGTTGAGAGTCCGCCTGCCGATGCAGGGGACACGGGTTCGTGCCCCGGTCCGGGAAGATCCCACATGCCGCGGAGCAGCTGCGCCCGTGAGCCATGGCCGCTGAGCCTGCGCGTCCAGAGCCTGTGCTCCACAACGAGAGAGGCCACAGCAGTGAGAGGCCCGTGTACCACAAAAAAAAAAAAAAAAATTTTTTTTTACTAAGAAACTTTAAAAGGGAAACACTGGCTACACAGTAGAAAAAATCTTTTAAATCTTTAAATCATGTTTTAAAATATTACTTTATTTCATTATGTGAGGAAAACTGTATAACTGTTAGAGATGTTTAGAGTGAAAAAGAGCCATAAGGAGTTCCAGTGGACCTTTCTGAGGAGGGCAGAGGGTGCTGGGTAACCTCCACGAGTCCCTCCATGTCCCCTATGCCCGTGTCTCAGCCTGGAGGTTGACCTGTGTGGACTGCATCACCCTTACTTTTGGCTTCTAATTGGGAGGCACTGGCAGAATTTAGTCTAAAGTAAAATATATATATATAAAGTTAACTGTCTATCCTGGTAAAGAGAAGTCTAACCAAATATCTGAAGGCAATGTGTCAAAAGTGATTGAATAAATGATTTTCAACTTGGAAGGGATCTAAGAAATCATCTGAGTCTGTGTTTCCAAACCTGGCCACACAGGAGGATCAGCCGCGAAGTGTGTTAAAAATACAGATTCCTGGGTTCCATCCTGACCTGAGTTAGAGTAACTTTTCCAAAGTAGGGCCAGGGGGCCTGCGTGTTTAGCATGCTCCCTAGATGATTCTCGGGCAGGCAGTCTATGGACTGCTTTTCGGCACAAAAAACAAACAAAAACCACCTGCTCTGATGCTCTTTCCTACACTGAGTGGCATTGATTTACAATATTGTGTTCGTTTCTGTTCTACAGCAAAGTGAATCAGTTATACATATACCTATCAACCCTTTTTTAGGTTCTTTTCCCATATAGGTTATTACAGAGTATTGAGTTCCCTGTGCTATACAATAGGTTCTTATTAGTTATCTATTTTATATATATTAGTGTGTATATGTCAATCCCAATCTCCCAATGTATCTCCCTCCTTCCCCCTTAGTAACCATAAGTCTGTTTTCTACATCTGTGACTCTATTTCTGTTTTGTAAATAAGTTCATTTATACCATTTTTTAGATTTCACACCTAAGTGATATCGTGATATTTGTCTTTCTCTGTATGAGTTACTTCACTCAGTATAACAATCTCTAGGTCCATCCATGTCATTGCAAATGGCATTATTTCATTCTTTTTTATGGCTGACTAGTATTCCTTTGTAGATATGTACCACAGCTTCTGCGTCCATTCATCCATCGATGGACATTTAGGCTGCTTCCATATCCTGGCTGTTGTAAATGGTACTGCAGTGAACATTGGGGTGCATGTGTTGTCTGTACCTCCCCCATCTTCCCTCTAACCAGATAAGCACCTTAGCATGCTTTCAAATACATTCAAATACTTCTCCTTCACCAAGGTATTTGATCAGTCTTACTTCCCATACCTTTTTGGCACCTCCTGAAATTTTCTCTTACTGGAATACTTCCTCCAAAAGTGTTTTCAGTGTATTTGTGGGCAAACCTTCTGAAGCTTTGTATGCTTGAGAACGTTTTTATTATATCATCACTTTGAATAACATTTAGCTGTTGTATTAAATTCTAAGTTTGACTTTTTTCTCTTTAATATTTTAAATAATATTATCCCAATGACTTTTTTGCATCCATTGTTGGCATTAGGAAGTCTGCTGTCAGTGTATCTCTCCAGAATCTTTTAGAATTCTCTCATTGTCTGCTATTGTAAAATTCGTTATATTGTACCTAAAATGGGTTTGTCCAGATCTTACTGTAGGATATTAAGGAGCCTCTTTATGTTTTAATTCTAAGAATTTGTCTCTTTTATTTCTGTAACTATTTCTCCTCTCTATTTTTATGAAATTCATATTACCCACATTGGGCACGTCTCTCTTTCATCTCTTTTGGCTTTTCTTCTCTGTTTTCAATTTCTTTATCCTTCCATCTTTTATTCTAAGAGAGCTCTGTAGCCTAGTACTCCAGCTTACTAACTGTTTTTCAGTTGTATCTCTCCCAATATTTATTCTCATTAATGTGGTTTTTCTTTTGAAAGAAAAAGCTATATATATATAGTTTGTTTGTTTTGTTTTGTTTTGTTTTTGTTTGGCGCGCCTCTTGGCTTGCGGGATCCTAATTCCCGGACCAGGAATCAAACCTGTGCCCCACCCCCCACCCCACCCCCGCAGTGGAAGCGCCGAGTCCTAACCACTGGACCACCAGGGAATTCCCGACTAGTATATATTTTTACACCTAGACCTTCTATATAGTTTTCCCTATATCCCCTAGGTTTTTTTCTTTTTACACAATAGCTTCTCTTATTTTTGTAAATGCATTGTTTATGCTCATTTTAAGTGGCTAGTCTATATTTACTAATACTTCTTTTAAGGACACCTGTTGTTTTTCTTTGGAGGTGGTGGTGCTCCCTGAACTGAGGGAGTTACTATTTTGGTAACTGTGAACCAGGACAGGACCAGAGGGTAAGTGAGAAACAGGAAATGGCCTCCTCCTCCGGCTGCCCCTTATATGTAATGTATAATAATATCATGACTTCAAGGTTCCTGTATCAAGTCCTCATAGCACCTCTTAATTTCTAGTTCCAAATCACCACCAAGACCATGTGTAAGAGAACAGTGAAGTAGTTTATGTTAAAATTCCCCAAATTCAGGCAGATACTCATCCGTATCTCCATACTTTGCTCTCGACCCTATGGGAGAGATCAGACCTTGATCCACAACTGCGATTCAGACATGAGTAAACTAGCTAACATGTTGGGGTCTCCAAAGGTGCTCACAGATGCCCCTGAAACAAGTTAGCAGGAATAAAGTAAAGCCTGGCCGGGTGGGGCGGGGCTGTCAGAAGAGTAGTGACTACAGTGCAATATGACGTCGTATCAAAGATGCCATTGAATCACTAAGGGCTTAACAACGTTTCTATGGGAAACGCCTGCAAAACTTTATGTCTACTGCAGAGAAAGACAAATATCATACGATATCGCTTATATGTGGAATCTAAAGAAATGATGCCAATGAACTTATTTACAAAACGTAAATAGACTCATAGAGTTAGAAAACTAACTTATGGTTACCAAAGGGGAGTGGGGGAGGGATAAATTAGGAGTTTGAGATTAAAATATACACACTACTATATATAAAATAGATAAACAACAAGGACCTACTGTATAGCACAGGGAACTATACTCAATATCTTGTAATAACCTATAACATTACAGAATGTAAAAAAAAAAGAATATATATATATATAACTGAATCGCTTTGCTATACCCCTGAAACTAACACAAAACTGTAAATCAACTATATTTCAATAAAAAATTTTAAAAAGTAGGTCTCCTAGAAGATGGGGCACCTAGAGTAGGAGGGGCACCCCGGGGGTCTAGAGGTGATCAGAATTCTGGGTGAAATAAAAGGGGTGTCAAAGGAGGTCGGCAGCAGCATAGAGACAATGTGAGGAATAGTTCAGAGTAAATCAGCCCTGTAGGGAACAGCAACCATCCTTGTTCCCTCCACCTCCTGCTCTCGGCTAGGGAAGGACGCAGGGCAGAGCGAACATTCTCAAGACTTACCTCCTGGCAGGTCACAGACTGCAGTATCCGCACCCACATTACGTGTCCGAGATACGTGCTACGAGGGACTTGAAATTATAGCGAGACCAGGGACAGGCCCTGGAGTCGCAAAGAAGGCACCAGAGATGTCCAGCTCTGACACACAGGTATTTATTGGTCTCTGGTATTTCTCAGGAAGGATGCTGTGTAGGAAGAAGTCCCAGAGGAGACCGGGGCTTATAGATCAGTGTGGGGATCACCTTGCCACCATACTTCAAATTTCAACATGTATTAAGTGCTTTCTATATGTCAGGCCCTTTGCAAGGGGCTAAGTGTGAGTGGAATCACAGATGGCCAGGATTTGGAGGAGTCTCTGGAGATGCCCATCATTGGTGCTGAGGAGCACAGAGATTCAAAGGGACTGGAGGTTTAAAGGAGATCTGACCAAAAAAAAAAAAAATTAGAATTCCCTGGCGATTCAGAAGTTAGGACTCTGCGCTTTCACTGCTGTGGCCCTGGGTTCAATCCCTGGTCGGGGAACTAAGATCCCGCAAGCTGTGCATGCAGACAATAAATAAATAAATACATAAAGTAGATCTGATGCTGGGGACTCCCCTCTGTCCTCTTCTGTCACAGAAAGGTTGTCACCTGCAGTAGGACAGTGTGGTTAGGACTCCCCGGTTAGCAGTGCATCCTTCATTCCTTTACACCTGCTCCCTTCTATTTCTCCCCTCACAGGCCCCTAAGGAGATGATGATCTTTCCAGCAGATGAGGACCAGTGAGAAGTCAAGAGATACCCTAAGGAGATGTCATGTCACTCTCTCCATCTCTCTCCACCTGTCCACCTGCTTGTTTTCCTCTTAGACCTGAAGGTTCTCTAGGGTAGGGCTGTTTATGATTAATGCTGGAAAGGACCTCAGAGATGATTTAGTTAAATCCTCCATTTATGGGGTAGGAAAACTTTGGACCAGGGGGGTTCTGTGATTTCTCCAAGGTCACATGACTGAGTCCAAGAACATTGTATATTCTATCATTTCACACTGGGAGGTGATGGGTTTAGGGGTAGTCATCAAAATACCTTTACGTCAACAGGAATAACACTGAATTGATGTGTCAATGCCTTGAGAGAGAACTGCACAGAGGCTGGGGGTGAGGTGAGGGGATAGAGAGAAAACACTGAACACAAAGTAATAATTGTGACTCTGCTCTGGACAGAAGGCAGAGGGAGGTCTCTGAGTTCTCCAATCAGACACTCTGCTGAAGGAGGATGGAGACTTAGGAGAAAAGAGGCAAAAGACCACTATGTGGTCCTGGATGCAGCCACTCGACGTCACAGGGAAACTGGGCAGAGTCTCTTGGGGGCATGGTAGCCTCTCCCAGCCCAGCTCTGCCTGTTCTCTACCTTCCACAGAGCTGTACGTGTACAGAGGAGGAGTGACTGCTACTGGGAGTGATGGACCGCTACTGGAAGTGATACCTTTATAACAGAGTGGTGTACATCCAGTTTGACAGTGCCGTGGGGGCATTTGTGGCTGTGACCAAGATGGAACACATCACTGCATGTTTACAGCAGAGCTTTTTACAATAGCCAAGACTTGGAAGCAACCTAAATGTCCATTGACAGATGAATAGATAAAGAAGATGTGGTATATATAAAATGGAATATTACTCAGCCGTTAAAAAGGATGAAATAATGCCATTTACAGCAACGTGGATGGACCTAGAGATTATCATACTAAGTGAAGTAAGTCAGACAGAGAAAGACAAATACCATTTGATATTGCTTATATGTGGAATCTAAAAATAATAATACAAATGAACTTATTTATAAAATAGAAACAGACTTAGAGAACTAACTTATGGTTACTGGGGGGGAAGGGGGCGGGGAGGGATAGATCAGGAGTTTGGGATTGACATGTACACACTGGTATATTTAAAATAGATAACCAACAAGGACCTACTATATAGAACAAAGGACTCTGCTCAGTACTCTGTAATAACCCAAATGGGAAAAGAATGTGAAAAAGAATAGATACATGTATACGTATAACTGAAAGAAAATAATGGAAAAGAATATGCAAAAGGATATATATGTATAACTAAGTCACTTTGCTGTACAGCAGAAATTAACACAACATTGTAAATCAACTGTACTTCAATAAAATGTTTTTAAATGTAAAAAAAGAAAACCCTGCCAAGATTTGGAACATCCAGAGGGAGTTCCTGGGACTGAGACAGAGCGCGGTGGACTTGCTGTGCAGACAGACTACACATGGACAACGGTTTCACCCTGAAGCACAGAGGTGAAAGGATGGGTGGGAGAGAGAAGACCCTGGAAGGGGTGGGCTCGGGCAGCAGAGGAGGGAAGCACTCTCCATCCCATCTCCGAGCTCAGTGGGACCCAGGCTGGGTGGCCTGAGTCCAGAAGGCTTCACAGTGCACGGGGGCCAGACCAGCATGGGAAAAGGCCAGACCCCCTGCTAATTAAACACACAAAAAATATTGGGTTTGTGGTTCTTGCTACAATTTTCTTTTTTTTTGGAGTTGGGGGGAGGTGGGTAGAGGAGACCAGGAAACATACATTAAATGTAGAATGAATCAAGCTACTTCTTTTCTTCTCTTTTTCTAATGAGGATTATCAGACCAAGAGATCAAAAGAATGCTATTGGCTGAATATATTCTGATTCTAAGGTCATGTCCCTTTGAACAAGATAGGAAAATGTCAATTTAGGTAGCTTCACCACTGGTTCAACATTTCTGTTCAAAGAATATTAGTTACCAGACTATACGTTTCTGGTGAAGGTGTTATAGAAAGTATTATAGTGCTGACTTTGGCCCTCTCCTGTTCCTCTCTGCTCTCTCTTCATTGTGTCTGACAAGGCCCTTCTTGGAAAAATTGAATGTTTTACTCTGTTTTTCCTACTCTGTCCCCCATCTTCTGCCTCCAAATAGCTTAATGGATGATATATTCATCTTTAAAATCTAAAAGTCAATTTGGCTTAAAAATGGTGAATCACTGTATTGTACAACTGTAACTTATGTAATCTTGTACGTTAACCATACTTCAATTTAGATTTTTTTAAAAATGTCAATTTGGCAAGAAAATCACTCAACGCACTGCATTAGCTATCTCCATGGTCATAACGAGATTCTTTCCCGCACTCCTACTCCAACCTAAAGTGAACGTCTCCCCCTCCAAGAAAGAGCCCTTGCAAGCACACCACCTGCTCGTCTGCCATGTGACTGATTTCTATCCAGGCCACGTGCAAGTCCGCTGGTTCCTGAATGGACAGAAGAAGACAGCTGGGGTTGTGTCCATCCACCTGATCAATGGTGGAGACTGGACCTCCCAGCTCCTGGTGATGCTGGAAATGACCCGTCAGCAGGGAGACGTCTACCCCTGCCACGTGGAGCACCCCAGTCTGGACAGACCTGTCACCGTGAAGTGAGTTACTCCCTTATGACCCTCTGGACTCCAAGCTCTGGGGTCCACTCACTACGCCTCGGGGCCACACCACCCTGTGTTTTTCCTCCTCAACTCCCTGTGGTCTGGGCCGGGAGCAAAGGAGAGCTGGTGACCCTAGTGTGCGTTTATCCCTGCCCTGGGAAATCCTAAAGACTCTCTCCTTGTTAGAAAACCTCAGAAAGTAACCACCTTCGTGACTGGCCCTCAGACATGGGAACCAGCCTCTCCCCCCGATCTCCCTTCAGCCCCTGAAGCTGGGACCTGACGGGCTGACATTGGCTCCTGTGGAAGTCTCCACTCCAAGATCCAGAACTTTGGGAGTGATTGCCACATTTTTAAAATTAATTTTTATTGGAGTATAGTTGATTTACAATGTTGTGTTCGTTTCTGCTGACAACAAACTGAATCGATTGTGCATATACATATATCCACTCTTATTTAGGTTCTTTTCCCATATAGATCATTACAGGGTATTGAGTAGAGTTCCCTGTGCTGTACAGTAGTCCCTTAATAGTTATCTATTTTATATATAGTAGCGTGTATATGTCAATCCCAATCTCCCAATTTATCCCTCCCTCCCTTTCCCCCTTGGTAACCATAAGTTTGTTTTCTACACCTGTGACTCTATTTCTGTTTTGTAGCCACATTTTTAAACTTAGTTTAAAAATCATTTTGACTATGCTAACACATATATATGGAATTTAAGGGAAAAAATGTCATGAAGAACCTAGGGGTAAGACAGGAATAAAGACACAGACCTACTAGAGAATGGACTTGAGGATATGGGGAGGGGGAAGGGTAAGCTGTGACAAAGCGAGAGAGAGGCATGGACATATATACACTACCAAACGTAAAATAGATAGCTAGTGGGAAGCAGCCGCATAGCACAGGGAGATCAGCTCGGTGGTTTGTGACCGCCTGGAGGGGTGGGATAGGGAGGGTGGGAGGGAGGGAGACGCAAGACGGAAGAGATATGAGAACATATGAATATGTATAACTGATTCACTTTGTTATAAAGCAGAAACTAACACACCATTGTAAAGCAATTATACCCCAATAAAGATGTTAAAAAAATCATTTTGACTGTTACCTTAGAATACTGAACATTCCATCCTCTGCTTATAAGCAGAACCAATAGATTAATATAGGGTTTGACAAAAAGAAGATGGTCTCCCTGACTTTCTGTTTGGCCAAGAATTCCTTCTAATGTGGTGTAATCAGACTGCAGTCATAAAGCTGTAAGTTAACTCAGGATTCTAACCATCAAATCAGGTTTTGAAGCTTGTCCTAGTGGGGGTAGAGGGTTGTCACAAGGAAACATGGAAGTTAAATGATTTAGTACTTCTTTCCTTTCCCTGTTTTATTGGACAACTATGGGAAACTAAAACTGTGGATGGGAGAGGGAAGGACTGGGAGTCTGGGATGAGCAGATGTAAACTATTATATACAGGATGGATAAACAACAAGGTCCTACTGTATAGCACAGGGAACTATATTCAATATCTTGGATAAACCATAATGGAAAAGAATATGAAAAAGAATATATATATGTATAGCTGAATCACTTTGCTGTACAGCAGAGATTAACACAACATTGTAAATCAACTATACTTCAATAAAAAATAATAAAATTAGGGTCTTCCCTGGCTGTCCAGTGGTTAAGACTCTGTGCTCCCAATGCAGGGGGCACAGGTTTGATCCCTGGTCAGAGAACTAAGATCCCACATGCCACACGATGTGGCCAAAATAATAATAATAGTAAATACATAAATAAATAAAAAGTAAAAAAAATTTTTTTAATAAATACAAAACTTTAAGAAAAATAAATAAAACTGTGGGGTAATTTTTATGAGAAATAGTCTAAGATTTGAGGGAAAAGTCAGATTATCCATTGCCAAGAATCTGAATTTTACATGTTCTGTAAAGCTAGAGAATGTTCAATAGGCTCCCATCTCCACCTAGTGGCCAACAGTGGGATTTAGCCTTGGAACAAGAAATCAAGGGATTTGTGAACAATTTGTTGGAATACGCCAACGTTTTTTTTTAATATATATACATTTTTAAATTTATTTGGCTGCGTTTGGTCTTCATTGCTGCGCGCAGGCTTTCTCTAGTTGCGGTGAGCAGGGGCTACTCTTCTTTGTGGTGGCTTCTCTTGTTGCAGAGCACCGGATCTAGGAGCGCGGCTTCAGTAGTTGTGGCTTGCAGGCTCTAGAGCGCAGGTTCCGTAGTTGTGGCGCACGGGCTTAGTTGCTCCACAGCATGTGAGGTCTTCCCAGACCAGGGCTGCATTGGCAGGTGGATTCTTAACCACTGCACCACCAGGGAAGTCCCACTCCAACATTCTTTACAAAAAAGTTAGAGAAAAGGTTACATATATAAAAGTCAGGGTAGGGACTTCCCTGGTGGTGCAGTGGTTAAGAATCCGCCTGCCAATGCAGCGGACGCGGTTCAAGCCCTGGTCTGGGAAGACCTCACATGCTGCGGAGCAACTAAGCCCGTGCGCCACAACTACTGAAGCCCACCTGCCCTAGAGCCCATGCTCTGCAACAAGAGAAGCCACCGCAATGAGAAGCCCCCTCACCGCAACGAAGAGTAGACCCTGCTCGCCGCAACGAAGACCCAACGCAGCCAAAAGTTTAAAAAAAAAAAAGTCGGGATAAATATGGCCAAATGTAGAGGCTTTGGCAGCACCAGCGCTTCTGCAGTTTGGCTGTGCCTCGGACAGCAGCCATGAAAATATACTAATCATTGCTCTGTTGCAATATTTATATTTTTGTTAAATAATTGAACATAAAGAAATATACCAACAGAAGGCAACCCTTCAAAATTAACTTTAGAAAGAAGAAGGTCTACAGAAGTAGAGAGTCATAGTATCTATAAAGTGAGTGTGCTCATCAGAGAACATCTAGAGCAGCCCTGCCCAGTAGACCTTTCTGCTTTGATGGAAATGTTTATATCTGAGCTGCCCAGTAGAGCAGCCACTAGCCACATGTACTCTTGAGCACTGAAAATGCCCTTGGCTGGTGCAACCAATGGGCTGAAATTTTCATTTAATTCTAAACTAGTTAAATTTAAATTATAGCCATATGTGACTAGTGGCTACCATATTGGACAGGCACAGTTTACAATCTTTCTCTTAAAAACATGTAGGCCCTCTCTTAGTAGCCTTTACTGGAGGCTGTAGGATAAGCTGCTAGAAAAATGAAAAAGGATTTGAGGGACTTCCCTGGTGGTTCAGTGGCTAAGACTCTGCACTCCCAATGCAGCGGGCCCTGGTTCGATCCCTGGTCAGGGAACTAGAGCCCACATGCATGCCACAACTAAGAGTTTGCATGCTGCAACTAAGGATTCTGCATGCCGCAGCTAAAGATCCCGCATGTGTCAACGAAGATCCCGCGTGCCGCAACTAAGACCTGGCGCAGCCAAAATAAATAATAAATAAATAAATATTTTTTTAAAAATAGAACTTTAGAAGCCAGGGAAGGTAGAGATAAAGAGTCTTCTCTGGTCATGGATCATTAGATTTGGGGATAGCAAAATCTCAAAAACATAAGAGGCCCACTAGCAACTTAATACATTTACAAACGAGATTAAAGAAGCACAAAAAAAGTCCAATTCTAGCAGATACAGAAGCTACAGCCTTAGAAGGAATCTTGGCAAACCCTCAACTCATGCAGTTGAAAAGCGCTGGGAAGGAAGCCAAAGGGAATCTCCAAGACAAAGAGCTTACAAATTTTAAGAACATGTTTTCTCAGTACATACAGGAAAGGAAGCACTTCAACACACCTCCTCTGATTCACCCTCTGAGTTTAAAGAGCTTTGCCCTGAAGATCAAGCCAGATCCTCTCCTAGGACAGCACAAATAACTTTAATTTCCTTCCCTCCAGATCTGTTACAGTAGTAGATCTGTCTGGAAACACTACACTCTATTAAAACTTTGGACAAAGGACAACATTGCAGAATTCTAGGAACTTTGGGATACAGGATCAACAGGAACTTTTAATTAGGAAACCTAATCTAATAAGAGGGCTATTTTGACTGTTGGGGCATGTGGAGGAGAAAGTATCTAAAGGAATAAGTTGTGATAACATTAAATGAGGTTACAGAGAAACAAAAAAGTTCCTATGGTGATTTCACCTGCCCCTGGGTATGTTGAATTTACTACTGCAATTCCGGGAAATAGAAAAGCTCCCACTTTGAACCTCTGGAATTTCACATCCCCACCAAAAAATGTAAATATGAAACAGTGCCAAGTCTCTAACAGAGTATGTAAAAAAACAATGATGATAAAATAGCTGGAGAAACTTGAGATAATCCATCCCACCAACAGAACTCTTTAACATCTCATTTTGGCCAGTCCAAAGGTAGGTGAATCTCAGAAGTTAATTGTGAATTATAGCAATATTAAGAACAATAGGTAGGGACTTCCCTGGTGGCACAGTGGTTAAGAATCCACCTGCCAATGCAGAAGACATGGGTTCGAGCCCTGGTCCGGGAAGATCCCACATGACGCGGAGCAACTAAGCTGGTGTTACACAACTACGGAGCCTGCGCTCTAGAGCCCGCAAACCGCAACTACTGAAGCCACGTGCCTAGAGCCCGTGACCCGCAACAAGAGAAGCCACCGCAATGAGAAGCCTGCACACCGCAACGAAGAGTAGCCCCCGCTCGCCACAACTAGAGAAAGCCTGCGCGCAGCAACAAAGACAATGCAGCCAAATAAATAAATAAATAAAAATTTAAAATACCATATAAAATATAATAGCTAATTCTTTTTTTTAATTTTTATTGAAGTATAGCTGATTTACAATGTTGTGTTAATTTCAGGTGTACAGCAAAGTGAATCAGTTATGCATATACATATATCCACTCTTTTTTTTAAGATTCTTTTCCCATATAGGCCATTACAGAGTACTGAGTAGAGTTCCCTGTGCTGTTCAGCAGGTTCTTATTAGTTATCTATTTTAACTAGAGTAGTGTGTATATGTCAATCCCAATCTCCCAATTTATCCCTCCCCCCAAATATCTAATTGTAAATATTACTCAGTGATTTAAAAAAAAGAATGAAATATTGGACAATAAGGTCCTACTTTATAGCACAGGGAAATACATTCAATGTCCTGGGACAAACCATAATGGAAAATAATATTAAGAAAATAATGTGTAGGGCTTCCTTGGTGGCACAGTTGTTAAGAATCCGTTTGCCAGTTCAGGGGAAATGGGTTCAAGCCCTGGTCCGGGAAGATCCCACATGCCGCAGAGCAACTAAGCCCGTGCGTCACAACTACTGAGCCCACGTGCCACAACTACTGAAGCCCGCACGCCTAGAGCCCATGCTCTGAAACAAGAGAAGCCACCGCAATGAGAAGCCCGCGCGACACAACGAAGAGTAGCCCCCGCTCGCCGCAACTAGAGAAAGCCTGCGCACAGCAACAAGGACCCACAGAGCCAAAAATAAAATAAAAAGTAAAGTGACTGTTAAAAATAATAATAATAATGTGTATATATATATATATATATGTATAACTGAGTCACTTTGCTATACAGCAGAAATTAACACAACACTAAATCAACTATACTCCAATTTTTAAAAAGTTTAAAAAGTAAAACAAAAAAAATTTTAATTAAAAAATAAAAAAGAATGCCATTTGCAGCAACATGGATGGACCTAGAGAATATTATACCTAGTGAAGTCAGAGAAAGACAAATATATGATATCACTTATATACGGAATCTAAACCTAATACAAATGAATCTATATGCAAAACATACTCAGAGACATAGAAAACAAATTTATGGTTACCAAAGGGAAGAGGAAGGGAGAGAAAAATTAGGAGTAAGGAATTAACAGATACAAGCTACTATACCTAAAATAGATAAGCAACAAGGATTTACTGTATAGCACATGGAATTATACTCAATATCTTATAATAACCTAGAGTGGAATTTAATCTGAAAAAAATACATAACTGAATCACTTTACTGTACACCTGAAACAAACACAATGTTGTAAATCAACTATCAATAAAGTTTTTTAAAAGAATAATAGCTAATTCTTTGTTTTTTAATAACTAATTCTTAAATCGTGCTTACTAGATGCCAGGGATTGTTCTAAGTACTTTTTATATATTTCACTCATCTAATTTTTTAAAAATAGGGCTTCCCTGGTGGTGCAGTGGTTAAGAATCCACCTGCCAATGCAGGCGACACGGGTTCGAGCACTGGTCCGGGAAGATCCCACATGCAGCAGAGCAACTAAGCCCGTGGGCCACAACTACTGAAGCCCACCTGCCCTAGAGCCCGTGCTCTGCAACAAGAGAAGCCCCCGCAGTAAGAAGCCCGCGCACTGCAACGAAGAGTAGCCTCGGCTCACCACAACTAGAGAAAGCCCACGCACAGCAACGAAGACCCAATGCAGCCAAAACTAAAATAAAATAATTTTTTAAAAAAAGTTAAAAAGAGTAAATAAATAAAAATAAACAAAATGTGGTTAGCACTGTACCTGATATTATTTCCTTAGTTAAAGATCTTTCTAAGTCAATCCTTGATTAGCGTGTATGCATTCATCTGGCTGATATATTCTCCTCAATGTCAATAAACTATGTCCATCACCAGTTTGCTTTCCCTTGGCTGCCCCAACAAGTCTCATTTATTATATGACCTCAGTAGATTTTTTCACCCTGAGGCACAATCCAATAAAGCAGAAGTTAAAGAGATGACCTAAACCCAATGCGAGTATTAAAATTGTTCGTTACACTTATGACACATTAACCAGGAGTGAACTGAAAACAATTATGCCTGTGAGGAACGTTATGGGGGTGGTAGAAATAGCCTTTATCTTGATAGTGATGGTGATTACACGATGAATATGCTTGTTAAAACTCACAGGACAGTACAGCTAAGGAGGATGAATTTCACTGTAAGTAAAATATATCTCAGTAAACCTGATATTTTAAAAAGCAACTGCACCCCAAAACTATGTCTTCCCTTATTGATTTTATGATTAAAAGGAATGAACCATAAAATTTTCAGTAAATTGGGGGAGAAAAATTCTGCCTAGGATCAGGGAAAAGCCCTTGCCCTTGAAACACCCTACCCCAAAAAAGAAGACCAGAAATTAATTGGCATGTGTGAATTCTGAAATCTGTATCTCCCACATCTGTATTAAACTTGGATCTCTTCATCATGTTACTAAAAATGGATGCAAATCATATAGATCTTTAAACAGCAAGATACCTTAGGGCTGTGCTGTCTGATATGGTAGCCACTAGCTACATGTGGCTATTTAGATTAATTAAAATTTAATAAAATTAAAACTGCAATTCTTGTGGGACTTCCCTGGAGGTCCAGTGGTTAAGACTCTGCTCTTCCAATGCAGGGGACACGGGTTCGGTCCCTGGTTGGGGAACTAAGATCCCGCATGCCGTGTGGCCAAAAAACAAACAAAAAAATAAAATTCTTTAGGTGCACTAACCACTTTTCAAGTGCTTGATAGCCACATGCGGCTAGTGGCTGCCATATTGGATTGCACAGATGCAGAATATTTCCTTCATCACAGAATGTTCTAGTGGACAGCACTGCTCTAGAGGGCAAATAGATATATAGACCACTGGAGTTTAAGGACTGGAATACTGAATACATATCTGTATGGCACGGGTCTCTGAAAATTCAACTGGCTGACATTTCTAATTAAAATCATCTTGAGATGATACACATTCTAACTATCCTACTTATACTCCAACAAGGCCAATTACCTTCTCACTCAGAGGCAAGCACACCAATAGAGATAACTCATGGTGAAGTCAGGGAGGAACGTGTGACAACAAGAACAAGCTCTAGGGGCTTCCCTGGTGGCGCAGTGGTTGAGAGTCCGCCTGCCGATGCAGGGGACGCGGGTTCGTGCCCTGGTCCGGGAAGATCCCACATGCCGCGGGGCGGCTGGGCCCGTGAGCCATGGCCGTTGAGCCTGCGCGTCCGGAGCCTGTGCTCCGCAGTGGGAGAGGCCACAACAGTGAGAGGCCCACATACCGCAAAAAAAAAAAAAAAAAAAAAAGAACAAGCTCTAGGTGCCTGTAACAGCCTGCAGAAACTTCAAGAAATCCCTAGAGGGAAGTTTGCAAAACAGAATACATAGTCTATTTGTTTTTAAATTTCTGCTTAATACTTTGCCTAGTGCTCGGGGGTAGATAATCTTGGAAACCCCTCCCCTCAGGGCAAATATGTTCTTAAACAACTGATTTTTATGAAAATTGTGGGACTGCTTTATTGGTAAAAGCAGCCACTGGAGAATCCCCCCTTTCTGGATCTAAAGACATGATTTAGAGACATGGCAGGCAGAGAATTGTTCCCTACTATCCATAATTCCACAGTTCCTAATAGAACCTTCTGTTTTATTTGGGCACATGAACTTCCAGAATAAGTCCTAGTTTCCCATCCTTCTTTCCAGTTACGTGTGGCCACACGTAAGTTTTGTGCAATGCTCTGTAAGGAGAACTGCCATGTGCAACTTCCAGAAGGTGGCCTTATAAAGAGGGTGATGGGTCCTTCTTTCCCTTTCCTCTTTCCTGCTGATTTGAATGCAAATCTGAAAGCTGGAACTCAAGCAGTCATATTGGACCTGAGAAGGAAGAGCCATGTTGAGGTTGGTGGAACAAGAAGATGGAAAAAAAGTCTGAATCTCTGACACTGTTAAACACCCTACCAGCCCCGGAGCTCAACGTGAGAGAGAAATAAAAGTCTATCTTGGTTAAACCATAATTGTTCTCAGGGTATCTGTGTCTCACAGCTCAACCTAATCTCACAGCTCTTGTTCGCAGCCAAGCTATAATAAGAGTAGATTCATGGAAATGTAAAATGGAGCTCTCAATGTACATATCACCCTCAAGCATCAGGTACAGTAAAATGATGGAATGGTTTCCTTCAGTCCCAGTGCAGGACTGTCACGAACAGCTCTCTCACAGCTGCTTATCTTCTCGGTAATCACACCTTACATTGTGCCTTGTCCAACATGGCACCCTCCACGGTGCTTCTCAGTAAAGAGCCCCGAAACTGTGACTGACAGGATGGAGAAGGAATCCCAGACGCTGTTGTGTGGGCCCATGGGCATCTGTTGAGTTTAGTGCCATATCAAAGGATTTCAGAAAGGAGCTGGTATAGATTTACTTGTGGTAATAAATCAATAAGACAATACAGTGGCTGATATACTTTCCAATACCCATGTTGCATCCTGAGCTGCCAGGTAGGAGACTTAGTATCTTCAAAGCTTTTGCAATAGCCATAAAACCACTCTTTAAAGACATAGCAAAGTGGAACTGGGCTTTTCTACCGCTAAGTGGTGTCAGGTATGTCTAATGAATGAATGTCGGTGAATGTCATGTGTGATAGTGACATAAACAGAACCACAACAGCTATAACCAAAACATGTGCATGTACTTTAGGCAAAGAAAATGTGTAAGAATTCACACAGTGGTACCATATTTCACTGACTTGAGGACCAAGGGAAGACAGAGATATGTAGGCCATGGCCCTCTGGGATATGTGCTGCTCCCAAGTACAGTTACCTAAGTTGTCCAAATTTTACAAGTTTTTTGTTTTTTGTTTTTTTTGCGGTACGTGGGCCTCTCACTGCTGTGGCTTCTCCCGCTGCGGAGCACAGGCTCCGGACACGCAGGCTCAGCGGCCATGGCTCACGGGCCCAGCCGCTCCGCGGCATGTGGGATCTTCCCGGACCGGGGCACGAACCCACGTCCCCTGCATCGGCAGGCGGACTCTCAACCACTGCACCACCAGGGAAGCCCTACAAGTTGCTTTTTGACCATAAGTCACAGATGCCACAAATACAGCTCAAGGCTAAGAAGCAGCTCCAAGATGTGACAGGCTAGAGGACCCAACCCCCCAGCCTTCACGCTATAATCTCATTGTCCTCCCCACTCCTAGTTCTCCCCTCCTAAGTCTCCCAACCTGTTGTTGGCTGTGTATGTGTCTAGGACCTTCACACCCTCCTCCAACCTGGGGGGGCCCAAAGTCACTCCCACAAGTCTCTATTTCTCTCTCCTTTATCTCCTCCCCATCCCATCTAGAAGCCTCCGCTGTCCACAAGCCACTGGAGCCCTTGCCAGCCCCCACATGTCCAGATTCCAGGACGCTTGCACTACCTACGCCCAGTCACACCCCAAAACTTCCACCTCTGGGTGCTTTCCCTCATCCTTCCTTAGAGCCAGGCCCCAGCTTGCTGGATGAGGAGGCAGGAGATGCCCCACTGCAAGGAGAGGGCTGTGGTCCTGGCGTCCTCGGCTGCAGCTTGGCACAGAATTGCTCATAAAACCGTTTGACGGGGTTGCTTGGCATACTAGTTAAATAGGCTTTTGTGGATGTGCCTGGGGACCTAACCGCCGTGTATAAATGTTAGTTGAGTAAATGCATGGCTTTGTTTCCACGGAGAAAATCTCTCTGAGCTCAGAGCATCTGACCAAAAGTGACCTTTGGGAACACTCCCCTCTGTGCTCCAAGGGCGACCTCTGTGGTTTGGCTCCAACTGCAAAGAGAGCTCCGGAGAAACCTCAGCTCTGGCCCGGCTTGTCTGGGAGTGGGTGCGGGCGAGCGGTGTGAGGAGCATCTATTTAGGTCTGATCTTCTGTTCAGCTGAGGCCTGGGATTGGGGGGAGAAGGGTGCCTGAAGCCATTGAGATGGAGGGGAGGGCGTGGCTGATCCCAGAAACCACGTCCATCGCCTGATTCCATATAGACGAGGGCCAGGGGCTTCTGCTCCATTCAGCCTCCTCCTGGGTTGGGGGAGTGGGAATGAGGGTTCAGTTGGTGACGCAGGAGGGGCGGCGGTTTAGGGATGTCTTAGGGCGCGGAATCACTGCGCTTGCGCTTTAGCCGGGCGAGGTCTCCGCGCCGCCACCAGGGGGCCGCAGAGGCAGAGAGATGCGCGGAGCCCGAAGAGCAGGCGCGCGGAAGCGGGTTTTCACCTGCGCTCGGTTTTCCTGCCCACCCGCCGCCGATGCGAGGCCGGACTTCTAGATGCCCATAGGAGAGCTCCCTGGGATCGATACTGAGTTAGCTCCAACACTTCAGGGTTTCAAAGATCGGGGCTTTGTCCTTCTGCCGTCGGGGATCCGCCGGGAGGAAGAAGTACGGGGACGAGGGGCGGGGACGCCGCCTACTGGGACTCCGGGTCTGGGGTGCAAAGCAGCCCCTCCCCGACCCGCACCGGGGGTTTGCGGAAGAGAAGCAGGGACACGCATACGTGCACACGCTCGTACACCGTCCCCCTCCCGCACCAGCAGCCCGAGGAAAGGGGCGTCGTAATCAGGAGGCCCTGAAAGAAGTCTTCATCTCCTGCCAGGACGGGCGGGAGGCAGGATGTGCTGTGTGAGGATAGGAAGCCCAGGAGCTGCCAAGAATGCCCGGCTGTGCAGCCAGCCCTGAACAGAGGAGACACCTGACCCAGAGGGCTCGGAGCTGCTGAATAAACCCCGAGAGGGGCCGCCAGCGGGCGGCACGGAGTCGGAGGAGACACTGGGCGAGGATTATGCATCTTGACACGGCACAAAGCCTGTAGTAATGTAGACGCTAATACACACAAGCATGAGGGGCCCCAGCCGCAGCCCTGGCTTTTTATGGCAGGACATTCGAGCCTGTGCCAAAGGGACTGGGGCGGTAAACGCTGTCGTGAAAGTGAGCCTCGGTCTCATTTGCAAACAGTTCAGACTAGACATCTGAGGCTCCTTCCAGCCCTGAGGTCCCTAAAGCTGGGAGGCAATGGGGTGTTTGAGGTGAAACCAGGGAGGGCAGGCACACCCTCACACCGAACCAATCCAGCGCCAGCGTCAGGCAGAACCCTGGACCCCCACCTGCTGTCACTGGGGAATCTGTTTGAGATTCTGAACTCTTACGCCAGGCTTCATGAACTCTCTCTGCACCCTAACACCCCAGCTGGACAGGCCCTCCAGGAAATGGGGATTAAGCCATTCATTTCTGGTAACAGCTCAGCCAGAAGGGGCGCCTTTGGATGAGAGTGGGGGTGGGGATTGAAATAACAACACAAGCACCACACACATGCACCCCAGCAGGAGACAATCACATTTTTTAACCATCAGTCAGAATGGGCGCAGGTCTTAGTGCTAGACAAGGCCCTGGGAGTCCCATCCAGATGCCACACATTAACCCTTTAATTGCAGGATCAGAGAAGGTGAGGGGGCACCCAGGGGAGGGATGGGGGTGGCCAGGATGGCAATGGTGTACCGGGGGGGCTCAGGGCCACGGCGATTTCCCAGCTAACGTGGAAGAATTTCAATAGTTCAACAGTCTGCTGACCGCAGGCCATGCACAAACCCCTCACTATTCCATTTCTCCCCTGAGGGACTGGCCTGGTCCCCAAGTAGCAGGCATTCCTGCGAGCCCCAGACCAAGTGAAAGACAGCAGGCATGCGGGCCACAGAGCCAAACACCCGGTAGGTAGAGATGAGCAAGGCCCACACTGGGCAGAGAGAGGCAGAGCCCTGAGACAAAGGAGACCATGTATTACAACGTTCACAGTGGGTGCTGCAGGTGGGGCGTGAGGGAGGCGGGGTTCGGCCCCCAACCCCCACAGTCTCTGAGGAGAGCCCTGAGGCAAAGATGAGGGTGCCAGGCTCACCCCTGGAGAGCCCTGTCTCCAAAGTCCGCTGATTTTTGTTGGCATTTCTCTCTTTATCTTTTTTGTCATTTTGTTTTCCACTCTTTAAATAATTAATATAATTACTTTTAAATACAAAATACACAGTGTCCTTTCTCTTCCACGTGTTTGGGGTGATTGGGAGGTAAATTTTAAATAAGGGTCTCAGCTGTCGAACAGGGCACAGGCTCCAAGTGGGAGGGCCGCGAGCCCCAGGTGCACCCCTCCCCTGCACTGCCCCTGACTGGGGGCTCTCGGTGCCCTGGCCCAAGGCCCCCTAGATGGCGAGGAGCCCTTCTGCGAGGTGGCACAGAGCCGATGCTGTGGGATTCCAGGTGGGCCTGGTGTCGACGGACAGGGTCAGACAGAGGAGAAGGTCTTAGCCCATGAAGCAGACAGGCCCCAGCAGCACCCCTCCCCGCCTCGGGGGGGCCCCCAGGTCTGAGAAGGAGGCGTCCAGCACTGGCAGCTGCTCCAGTACAGGTGTTCGAACCTCCAGCACCGTCCGGCCTTGCTGGGTCTTGAGGGGGAGACACCGGAGTGAGAGGACTGAGCACAGGGGAGGCACACAGGGCCCGCAGACACCCCAACCTCAGGCCCAGGCTCTCCGCGCCTTCAGGTGCCCTGAGATGCTGTTCCTCTCGTCCGTGTCCCATGTTCAGACTTTGCTGAAGTTTCTTCCAGCGAGTCAGGACTGGGGAAGCTGGGAGGGTTGCGCGTGTGCGTGTGCTTGCACACGCACGCAGTCTTGAGCCAGTCTGAGCAGCTTTGGGTTTGAGATTATTTGTCTGTCGTGGTGGTGTGAGCCTGTGTGACTCCACGGGGACGTGTGTATATGTGTTTGTGGGTGTAAGTGTGTGACGACAGCCAACACGATTCCACGTGTGTGTACCTGTGTGACCCTCTCCAGGCGACTCTGGGGATGTATATACGGATTGGGGGTGTCCGTGTGCCCCTCCGTGGGGAGGGGGCATTGTTCATACCCCGTGTGTGCAGAGGGCAACCTGTGTGAATGTGCTTGCAAGCCTGCACGACTCACTCTGGGTGGCGCTGCCATGTGCACACAGGTGACACCCGCCTTCCATCCTTCCATCCTTCCTGCCCTTCCTGACACCAGGAAGCTGGCCTCCTCATGCTCTCCCCGAGTGCCCCTGCCCGAAGGGTCTTCCCACCGCCTCCTCCAGCCTGAGTCTGGGACCCGCCCCCACCCAGCTCTCCCTGGTTCCCACCTGACAGCCATCTCTGAATTCCTTGACGTAGGGGCTGGTCTCCGGGCTCAGCTCATCCTCATTGGCCCCTCGGAGCTTCAGGGGGCCATCCCGGATCTCCCCAGAGCAGGGGTACGAGATGTTCTGGTGGGCTGAGACGCTGAGCAACCGCAGGAAGGTGAGCTGGACCACGCCGACTGGGGAGCCTTCAGAGTCCACGTAAGAGAACTGGCAGGAGAGAGGGCTGTAGTCAAGGATGGACACGGGCCTGCAGGGCAGCTACAGAAGCAGGGCGGCTGAGCCAGGGTCATGGGTGGGGAATGGGTGGGAGGAAAGGGCTGGGGGAGAAATAAGGGGCCTGGGTGGGAACCAGGGGATAAATAAAAGGCAGACTTTTGTCTTAGGTTACCAAGGGAAGGAGATGAAGTGAGCACCAGAAGACTGGTGAGAAGGAACGGAATAAGAGAAGAGTCAGCAGGCTCTGCAGGGTCAAGGGTCAGGGAACTTGTCACACAAACCCAGAAACCACTAGGCCCAGAGGGGGGATCCACTGTGGTGCAAGGGACAGGGCAGTCAGAGGCCAGATCTCACCCGCGTGACATCATCCCTGGGCGTCACACAGGTTTCCCCTCCGGCCGTAAAGTTGCAGAAAACCCGGAAGGCATCCCGAGCACAGCCCTGGTTGGGGTCGACCCAGTACTCTCCTGTCGAGTGGGGGGGAGGGTCAGGGCCCCCGAGGTCTTGGACCCAAGATGCTCTTTGCCCCACTTCCCTCCCACTGCTCCAACCAGCAGCCCCCACATATGCCCTCAGACACCCAGTCCTCCGTTCCCCCGCCAGACCCCCAGAACACAGCTCTGGTTTCCCTCATCACCTTATGCCCCTGTCCGGCTCTGCCGCCCCTCCCCCCAGCAGCACCCCCAGGCTCGCAAATGGAGGGGGTAGGAGCACTGACACCCTCACGCTGGTCCAGCGTGTGGCTGTAGGCTTGCACACGTGTCTGTGTGTGTAAATGCCAGCATGTGTGTCCACGAGTCTATGTTTACCTATTTCTGTAGACCCTGAGCAGATAATGAGCTGAAGAGCCTGGTAGGACCATGTCAGTTGCTAAATACTGAAATACCTCTGACCCAGTTGGTAAAGAGCTGCTGCCCCAAGCCCCTCCACCCTCACCCCCACCCCACAGCTTCCCCAAGCCTCCCCCGACATCCATCCTGCTTGTTCATGCCCACGCAGCTGTTCACATGTCGTGTCCCTGGCACTGACCGTCGGGCAGCTCTGGGTGGCAGAGCTTCAGGTCCTGGCAAGTGCGAGCGGGGCTGTCCTGGGTCCCCGTCGGCCGCCTCATCTGCTCAATCTCCTCCCGCAGGGAGTCCAGGGAGCCAAAGATCTCCTCCAGCCCCCCAGGACTGCCCGGGGCCCCCCCAGTTGGCACGGCCTCATCTTCCTGCATCAGCTGGCTCCCATCCACTGAGCGCCGAGTCTTCTTGGGCATCTGGATGGGCAGGGGCTGGATCACCTCGCCGGGGGGGCCCTGGTGGAGGGAAGGGCAGAGAGGGCAAGAGACAGGTCAGGGTGAGGGTGATGTGGAGAAACACCCAGACAGGGGGGGACCGTCAGAAGAGCAGGACCTGACACTGACTCACCGGGTGTCCCGGAGGGCCCTGGATGCCCTTCTCTCCCTTAGGTCCGGCTGGGCCCTGCCAAGGGAGTCAATGAAGTCATGGAGGGGTCAGGAGGTCAAGAATGCGATCAAGGTCACAGAAGGGTCAAATCAGTCCGTGGGCTGGGAATGAGGGGCTCCACCGGCAGGGGGTATGTTTGTCTTGAAGAGACAGTGTCAAGTCCACCTATGGAGGGCTGGGGGAAGGGAAGGTCAGAGCTGGCTGGGGGTCACTCACTGTGGCTCCTTTGGCTCCTTTGGGGCCAGCAGGTCCCTGTGAAACGAGGAACAAGAAAGAGATGGTCAGCACAGGGGAAGGTCAGGACAAGGAGAACTGGAGAGGCAAGGTCACGAGTTCACAGGACCCGGGAGCCATCACAAGAGGGGCAGGCATGGGAGACGTGGGGACATTCGGGAGGCCCTGGAAGGACAGGAGTGGAAACACTGAAGGTGTAGGAACATATGGGGGACACGGGAACCTATGAGTGTTACGCTGGCGTTGTCACGGAAGCCAGAGGGGGATTATGGAGGGGGGCAGTGGGGTTTAGAGGACTGAGTTGAGGAACAGATGGGGCACTCACAGGGAAGCCGGGGGGCCCTCCAGGACCAATAGGGCCAGATGCTCCTGGGATGCCCTAGGAAAGGGAGGGGCTTGGTTCAACTGGGTCCTCCTCCCCTCCCCCTCCCTCACCCCACAGCTGAGTCTCCACCCCCCACCTTCCCACACCCCCATGAATCCCCACCCTCACCCCACCCTTAGACCTCCCAGGACCACGCCCTCTACTCACCGTCTCCCCCTTTGGCCCTGTGGATCCCTGAGGACCAGGAAGCCCTCGATCACCCTTCTCTCCCTGCTCCCCCGGGGGGCCAATCAGTCCAATGAGACCTGGGTGACCCTGGAGAAGGGGCCAGGTGGTCAGGGGGATGCAGAGAGGAGACACATGGACGGGGAGAAGGAGAACCACAGGGGTCAGAGCCCAGAAGACAAGAGAGGGACTTGGGCCGGGTCTGAGGAAAGAGCAGGGGCTGCCACGGCCCTGACTGAGGAAGGGCTCCCCAAGAGCACGAGGCCCCCCGGAGGTTTCAGGGGTGGGGCTGAGACACCTGGCAATGTGCGGTCACTCACCTTCTCTCCCTTGGCCCCAGCATCGCCCCGGAGGCCAGGAAGCCCTGGGGGTCCCTGTGGGGAGACAGGAAGTCACTCTCTCCTGGGGGAGGCAGGACCACACTCTCCCCCCACCACTTCCCACTTCCTCCAAGGCTGGATGCCCATTGCCCCAGGGCCCCCCCACCCACCCACCCTATCCACAGTTACTCACCACAGGGCCTGGAGGCCCAGCCTGGCCTGTGGCCCCGGGACGGCCTTGCTGACCCTGCAGATTCGAGGGGACCACGGGGATGAGGAAGAGTGTCCCCACACCATGCGCCTCCCCCTCTCCAGCCAAGCCTCTCTGCCCCGTGACTCACCACTGCGCCCAGGAGCCCCCGCAGACCATCAGGGCCAGGTTTTCCTGCTGGGCCTGCAGGACCCACAGGGCCTGTCTTTCCCGGGGCACCCACAGCACCAGGATCCCCCTGAAACACACCCAAAAAAGTGTCCTGAAGGGCAGAGGAGGGGGTGTGGCTGGGGGCAGGGGGCCCAAGGTGGATGGGGGTGAGGCAGGGAGGAGGGGTCAAACCCCAGGGACCCCTGGGGTAGGGACAAGTATAGGGAACCCTGTCCCCACAGGGGGCTCGGCGTGGAGATGGTGGATGTGGGGGAGGCGTCTGGAGGCTGCAGTGTGAGGACCAAAGGGGTGGGAAGATGGAGGGATGTTCCAGCATCCAGGGCAGCCTCTCCCTCACCTTGGCTCCCTTCTCTCCTTGTCGCCCCTCAGGACCAGGCGCACCAGCAGGTCCCTGCAGGTGGGGGCGGCAGTGAATAGCCAGGCTCACCTCCCTCCCCCTCGCTGTCCTCCTGGTGCACACACACACGTGTACACACACACGCATACCTGCGCATGCACAGGCACGATCGCAGAGGCCGACTCATGGATGGGAGAGCCGGTACAGCTGTATCAGCTGTTAAAATACTGAGTCGTTCTGTGCATTTGGTGAAGAGCCTCTTGCCCACACACCACCAGCAAAAAGAGGGTTAATCCTGACCCAGCAGGGACCTCCCCAGGAAAGCCAGCCCCTTCCCTCCGTGTCCATTCTGATTGGTTGGTACACAACACCACCCCTGGCAAGAACAGATGGAATATACAGGAACAAATATACACAGCACGCTTACAAACACACATGGTCACACACATACACACCTCACCCAAGGACAACCGGCACACCAGGCATCTCCCTCCACATCCCACCTGCCATTGCCCCAACTGCCATCCAGCCTGCCCCGCAAGGTCCCAGGTGACGACCTCACTTACCCGCTTTCCAAGTGGTCCAGGAGGTCCATTCTCCCCAGTGGGACCAGGGGATCCCTATGGAGGGAGGAAGAGTGGTGGGTGAGGGACCCCTCAGGCATAGGGCATAGTAGAGGGGAAACAGGGCTGAGGGCCTGGTCTCAGTGGTGGGGTAGGGGTCCCCGGGCACTCACAGGCTGTCCTGGCTCTCCATCTTCTCCGCGGTCACCCTTAGCACCATCCTGGCCCTGCAGGGATGAAACAAGGTCAGAGGGTCAAACTGCCAATCCTCCCATCCATCCACCTGCCCTACCACAACCCCGGTTCCCATGCCCACGCCCATCAGCCACACAGAGCCCCTCCAGAGGAGACCACCTCTTCACCCCTCCCCTCCCCAGGTAAGACTCACCCGAGGGCCACTTTCTCCAGGAGGGCCAGGGTCACCAGGAAAGCCAACAGGACCCTGATCCAGAGGGAGACCAAGGGTCAGGGTCACAGCCCCCTAAGCCCACGCAAGGCCAACAGACCCCCATGGCCACATGCCACACTCTCCCTCTCTACAGGCAGTGCCCACCTGCACCATTTAGGAAGAGGGTCTCCGGCACCCCCTTTTCCCCACCTCCTGCACTGCCTGCACTCTAAGGCTTTCAGGTTATTAACTAGGGTTTCTCTCACTTTCTCTCTGGATCCCAGACCCCGTACATCCCTCCCAGGAGACCCCATTCGCAAAGCCTTCCTCCCAGGCATCCCCCACACTCTTGGGCTCCCCAAACTCCAAGATCCTCACACCCATATCCCCAGATCTCCATTCACAGGGGCCTCCTCGCAGCCCCTCCCCACAAACTCACAGGGTTCCCTTTGGGGCCATCATCACCGGTGGGGCCCTTAGGCCCTGGTGGTCCCGCCTCTCCTGGCTGCCCCGACTCTCCTTTCTCCCCACGTTCCCCGCGTGGACCCTAGAGGATGAGCGGAGGTTACAGATGGTCCCAAAGGGGTCCCAGAGATCAAAGATCCAGCCCCTGCTTCTAAAAAGCCTTCAGCTTCCCCCTCGTGCATCGCTGACATCGGGGTGCACACAGAAAGGCAAGTCCATCATGGGAGTCCCTGGCCCCTCTTCCCTTCAAGGAAAGGGGGACAGAGCCCACCCGGATCCAGGGACCAGGCCTCACAGAGAATGACCAGGAGCACAGACTCATGGGCTGTGCAGGAGTTCCAGCTCCAGGAGGTCAGAGGAAAGGTGGGGGTGGGATTGAGGGGGTGAAGGGGACTGCAGAGCAGGGCCTCAGAACTACCACTCACCTTGACCCCTGGCTCGCCCTGCACTCCCGGAGATCCTGGCTCTCCTGGCTCCCCCTGCAAGGAGATTGGGGTCAAAAACCTCCACCCTCCAAAAAAGAATCCTGATATTCCCCCTCACTCTCTTTTGACCCCCCAAAATTGGCAAAAGTCCAACCCTCATCCCTCCAGACCATCTATGTACCCCTTCCCAGTACCTTCTCTCCAGGGGGACCCAGGTTCCCAACACCTCCAGGGGGACCTTGTGGACCCTGGAAGAGGAATAGAAATGGGGTCATTGCTTATGGGAGGGGGGGCCATGGAGGGGCAGAGCCTGGAGGAGGGCCTAAGGTCAGAGCAGTGAGACAGTGTGAGACCTTCCCAGGGTCCACCGGCTTCTCTTGGCATCTGAGATGAGACTAGAGTTTACAGTCTGGGGAAAGGGAGGCAGAGGACTGGCCACACTGATCTGGAGGGACAAGGGGCCAAGAGGACTCACATCAGCTCCATTGGGTCCAGCTGGGCCTCGAGGTCCTGGGGGCCCGGGGGGTCCCTGGAGAAAAGATACACGGGATGGGAAGGGAAGTGAGAGAAAGCCAGCCGTGGATGCACGTGAGTGGTGGAGGGTGAGGGAGGCAGAGGTCCTGGCGGGGAGGGAGGCAGCCAGGCCAGGGAATGGCATGCAGGGAGCTGGGAGTCGGAGGCAGTGGGCTGCTGGGGTGGGGGCTGGATGAGCAGGGGTGTGCCTAGCGGGTGGGGCTGGAATCAGTCGGGATCACACCCTATCAATGCGGTCCCACTCACCATAGGGCCCACGTCTCCTGTTTCTCCCTTCTCCCCCGAGGGGCCTGGCAAACCCTGCGCAGATGTACACAGCACAGACCCAGGTGACCAAACCACCTGGAGCACAGCCCTCGGCAGAGGGGTCCCCCCCATACAGATCCCACATACCCCCCACCACCCAGTCCTCTGCCCCCACCTCCCCAGACCTCCTTTGTCAGCAGGGGGCTGGGGGGTCTGGGGCGGACATCAGCTCCAGCGTGAACCCACCTCTCAGCCCCTGTCTCCACCCCACAACTCACCTGTAGACCAATGGGTCCTGGGGGCCCATTGAACCCCCTTGTTCCCTCATCACCTTTGGCTCCAAAGTGTCCCTGGGGACCCCGAGCTCCAGGCTCCCCATCTGCCCCCTGAGGTGGGAGGAGGGCAGGACAAGGACACAAAGATGGTCGTGGGTCAGGTGTGTTCTAGCCACAAGCCCCACACAGAGCCAGGCACCAGGCCTGGAGCCCCCCACTCCCACCCCCAACCCCCTGGGCAGAGGGAAACTGAGGGCAGAATCAAGGCTGCACACAGGACATCGTCACTCACCGCAGCTCCAGGCTGCCCCACGGGACCAATGGGTCCAGGGGGTCCAGGAGGGCCCTGGGGGAGAAAGAAGAGTCAGAGATGCCAAGACGGGGAGAGACCAGGTGGGAATGAGGTTAAAGGCCAGAGGTGAAAAGTCAAAGGAATGGACACTTACATGTTCCCCCTTGTTCCCTTTAGTGCCCTTCTGTCCGGGGTCTCCCACCTCACCCTGGGGGTAGAAAGCAGGTGGGACGTTAGAGGAAGGAGTGGGTGGGGCGGGGAGAATAAGCAGACAGGGATTGCGGGCCATGCCCAGACCAGCAATCTCATCGGGAAAGAAGACTGAGTCCAGGGTCTGTGGGCTCCCTCACCTTGTCTCCATCCTCTCCTGCCATGCCCGGGGGGCCAGCAGGGCCAGGAAGCCCCACGGGACCCTGCACCCCATCGCGGCCAGTCGGACCGATGGGGCCCTTCTCACCCTGTGAGAAATGAAGGAAGGAGTCAGGACCCAGAGATGGCTGTCCCCCTCAAACACCCCTACAGGAAATCCCCCGTAACACATCAGCTCACAGACCCCTCCCCAGCATCTCCCCAGGGACCCCACACTCACTGGAACACCTTTCTCTCCTGCTGCTCCAGGGGGACCTTGCGGCCCTGGGCGCCCTGGGGGGCCAATGGGTCCCCCAGATCCTGCTGCACCTCGCTCCCCAGGGGAGCCCTGAGACAGGAGATAGAGTGAGACACCCCAAAGGAAGAGACCACAGCCCACCTACACCAGAGGACCACTGACCATGGTTCCCAGGAGAAGAGCCCAACATCAGATGCCTTATGGCTGACCCTTCCCGGTCACGCAGCCCCCCCAAAATCCAGATGCCGCACCGCATCCTTCCTCCCCTCTGCCCCCCAGGGACCCCAGACTTACTGCAGGGCCAGGGGGACCAGCCGGACCTTCATTTCCCTTCAAACCAAGTCCGCCCTATGAACCAGAAATCAGAGGCAACAGACATGAGACAGGAAGGGGGGACATGGGGAAGGATGGGGGTGGGGAGACGGGAGTAGGGTGACGCTGAGGGGTGCCGGGAAGCCTGGTGACTCATTACAGGCAGCCAGGTTGGAGTCACACTCACAGCAGTGCCAGGGAGGCCTCTCTCTCCCGGGAAGCCCCTCAGACCAGCGGGACCATCCTTCCCTGGGGCCCCAGGGGGCCCAGGGTCACCCTAAAAGGAAACAGAGGTGATGAGCCACTTCCACACTCCCAAATTGGGCAGAGAGATCTCTGTTCCCTCAAATCCCCATTTGCCTGTTCCCTTAGGCACCCCAACCCTAGACCCCCAAGTTCCCCCCTGCCGGGCCCCTTACTGACCTTTGTCCCTTCTTTTCCAGCTGTTCCAGTGAGTCCCTGCTCTCCAGGGGGTCCCGGGGGGCCTGGGTGACCTCGCTCCCCCATGGGCCCGGTTTCTCCTGCGGCTCCCTGGGAAAGAGACAGAGAGACTCCAATCTCAGAGCCTTCACCTCACTCTGTCCACCTTAAATTTTCCCTTAGAACCCCTTCATGTCTGCCCCAAAGCTCCTGGGAAATTCCCGGAGCTCTCCTAGGCCTCCGCTCTGGTTTTCATTCCCCGATGTGGAGTAACCATACCACCTGGTGTCCCTGAGGGGACCTTCCTCTTCTCCAAGATGCGAGAAGATGAGAACTGGTCCAGGAAACAGACTGAAATTTGGGACCCCTGCTCCAAATCCCAGTCCCAGGGGCCCAGCTCAGTCAAAGGAGGGGCAGGGGCCCGTGACCGGGAAAAGGGAGAAGAGAGGCAGATAGACTAACTCCAGGGTCTGGGGCCCTTTCTCTCCAGGGAGCAGGCATACCTGGGGTCCCACCACTCCTGGGGGGCCAGGGGGGCCGGTCTTCCCTTGGAAACCCTGAGAGAGGAAGAGAGGAGAGGGCAGCCAGAACACACAGTCAGGCGTGGACATTGTGGCACGGACCCCAGGCTCCCGGAGGGAGGGCAGGGTCACCACCAAGTCCTTGGCTGTGGTCTGAGCAGCGCCGAGGTGCGCTCCACTCAGCCAGGAGAGCCTTCCCAGAGGGCCTTCGGGACAGGACAGCTCAGGAGTGAGGGTCTGAGGAGGCCGGGGCGCCACTTACCACTTCTCCTCTCTGGCCTGGGTGTCCCGGCAGCCCATCCTTCCCAGGGGGGCCCTGGAAGAGGTCCAGATGTCAGGTGAGCTCTAGGCTGGGAAGGGGGATGGGGAAGGATTCACAGTACCAAGGCGGGTCAGAGGTCAGAGGTCAGCTTACTGGAGGTCCTTTGGGGCCAGGAAATCCGTTGGGGCCCTGAGGTCCAGGGAGACCCTAGAGACAAAGCTAGGTTGAGTCAGGAGAATGGGGAGGGGTGCTGGGCAAGGGGCCTCTCCCTGCGGTGAGAGGGAGCCGGCCCCACTCCGACTCCCTGGGGAGCGCCGGGGAACAGGGGGCTCAGGCCACACTCACCCTCTCTCCGGGGGGCCCGTGGGGGCCATCACCACCCGATGTTCCCTGTGGGGGAAACAGTCAGAGAGTGAGAGGAGATGCTTTCTAGTCAACCCTGAGGCCAGAGGAGTTGAGAGCAGCTGGGCTACAGGGCAGAGGCGGGGATGAGCCCTGCCAAGACCACCAACCTTAGCTCCAGACTTCCCGGTGGCACCTCGGGGTCCCCTCTGACCCCGTGGACCCTAGAGAGAGGACAGGGGCGTTGTCAGAAAAGCCCCAAAGCACCTCTTCGGATCTTGAGCCGCACGTCTCTCCCCTGCACTCACCGTGGGGCCACGTTCTCCCCGAGGCCCTGATTTGCCCCACACGCCCTGGTGGGAACGAAGCAGAAACAACACATCACCCAGGGCGTGAGGCCCCTGCTCCCAAAACTGCCCCTCCCTCTGCCCCCCTCACCCTTCCCCAGCTTACACGGGCTCCCTTCTCTCCACTGGCTCCAGGAAAACCAGGAAATCCCAGAGACCCCTGGTGAGGATGGAGAAGGGGAAAAATTGACACGTCACAAAAGGGGAGGACCAAGGAAGGGCCAAGGGGGGTCAGGAGAGGTGGTGGAGGCAGCAGGGTGGGAGACCCGGGCTCTGCCAATAACTAGTGCTTCTGGCCTCTGTTCCCTCATCTGTAGAATGGGGGTGGGCTAAATTCTCTCTAGGGTCCCCCGCTGCTCTGTCAGTCTGTGCTTCCTGTAATTAGGGGTCAGGGAAGGGAAAAGGAGGAGGGGCACATGCGGGGCAACGAATCACCTTGGGACCCTGGCGTCCGGGGTAGCCAGGCAGACCAGGAACACCCAGCTTGCCCTGTGGATGGACAGGGAGCGATCAGGAGCGAGAGGAACCACGGATGCCACTCCATCCCTGGAGATCCCAGCCCTCACCCCGCCCAGAAAAGCCCCAGCCCCTGGCCCCTCATTTCCCACCTCCCAGGATGCCTGGCTTTTGTAACCTCTCCTTGCTGAGAGTGGATTTTCCCCGAACTCTAGTGCTGGAATCTCCCCTCCCCTGTGTCGTAAAATCTGCAGCTCCAGTCCTGCAGGCGCTGTGATCCGGCCCCTGCCTACCTGTCAACCTCAGCTCCATCTTCCCAGCACACAGTCCTGCTCCACCAAGACCGGCCCCCTTGCAGGCAGCAACCCCCCAGCCTCACTCCCTGGCTCCACTCTGCACTACCCCGGGCCCCCCCCCGCAACCATCCACGCCTGCCCCCTGAGGCTTCAGGACCTATCTTGCCAAGGCAGCTGTGGAGCGGAAGTGGGGAGCAGGGGCTCTGCAGCCTGACTTTTGGGGCTCAAACCCTGGCTCTGGCCCTCACTGGCTGTGTGATGAACAAGTTTCTAAACCTCGTGATGCTTCAGGACTGTAGTAGCGCCCACCCCCCAGGACTGACAGGACAAGATGTCACGGTGCTGGCGCACGGTGAGGGCTTGGTGAGAGTTAGCTCTGAAGATGTCAGAGCTCACCTCCTCTCTGACTCTCTTCCTTCTCGGAATGCCTACTGCTTGGAGTCTGGACACATTTGCACTCTGCCCGGCACCTTCAGGTATCCTATGACGGCCTCTCTGCCCTGTCCCCATCAATCTGTTGTAAAGTCTTCACGACAGAGACTTTTCCTTAACTTCTTATGTATTCCCCCCGCTTCAACACATCGGTGTCTAGGAGGCGCCATGTACACAGAGGAGCGTAATGCATGGTCATCTTTGATTGACTTGCAGAATTCAGCTGTCGGCACCCCACCCCAACCCTGATCCCAGCGCCCCGGGCCTCACCCCCTCCATGCCCTACAGCATGTAGACCAGACCCCTCACACCCTCCCCATCACCTTCTCGCCCATGAGCCCAGGGGGGCCAGGGTCTCCAGTGGGTCCAGTGCGTCCCTTCGGCCCCTCGGGACCATCCTCTCCCCTGGAACCAGGGACTCCAATCTCGCCCTGGGTGAGGGGGTTGGAGAGGTTAGTGATAGGGACTAGGGGAGGGGCTGAGCCCCGAGAGGAGAGGCAGGCCCCAGTGAGGCTGAGTGGGGTCAGTGGGGGTCCCCGAAGCTACTGCAGAACAGGGAGCCCCACAGGGGCAGGGAATGTGCTGTGATTGGAGAGCCGGTGGGTCACGGAGCACGGGGTTGGGTTCCTGCTCAGATCAGGCTCTAGAGGTGATCAGATCCTCTAAAGGGAGCCTGGAGATGAGGAGTCTGGGGTATTGGGGGTGGGGGGAAGGCTGGTAACTGGGGTCTCCAAAGGGGAGGATCATCAGCACTTAGAGTTGGGGGGCCACTGTGGGGATTTCTACTCACCCTGTCACCTTTCACACCCATGTCACCTTTGAACCCAGGAAAGCCATCCTCGCCCTGAGAAAGATTGGGGTGAAAGGACACCACAGATGATGGAGGGAGGGGGTGAGGCAGAGATGGACAGAAAGGCTGGTGTGGGGCAGGTGGAGGGGCTGGGAAGTTAGGGGTGCATTGCTCACCTTTTCACCCTTGTGACCCTTCAGACCCCGAATTCCATCCACACCCTGGAATTAGAGTGGGGGACAGAGACTGAGAGATCAGGGGAGGAGGCTGGGCTGGCAGGACCAAGCTCCTGGGGCCCCAGCTGGCTCCCCTGACCCCAGCCTTTATCTCCCAGCCCGGTGGTTCGTTACCTTGACGCCTCGAGGTCCTGGGTATCCCAGAGGACCCTGAGGTCCAGATGGACCCTGGAAGAAAACAGAGAGGCATCAATAAAGGGGTCTCAGGGTGTCACCACGGGGGCCCCCTAGGGGTGGGGGAAATGGAAGTTACAACATCGGAGTCTGGAGAGGGTTGAGGGGTATGGGACAAAGGACTGTCAGAGCCGCGTGACGAGGTGAGGAAATCCCAAGGACTTGGAGGACCAGGGTCTGGGTAGAGACCCCTCCAGGGGATGAGAGGAGGCGTGGAAGATCTCACCTGGTTTCCTTTGGTTCCAGGGGGACCTTCTTTGCCCGGGTGACCCTGGGGGTAGGGGAAGGAGAGCGTGACCACTGGCCCCTGTCACCTCCTGCACCCCTCCCTACACTTCTTCCACCCAAATGCCCCCCTGGGACCTAATGAAGCTGACCCACCATTGGCAGCACCACCAGTGACCTCCCAGTGCAAGGGACACACAGTACGGACACTCACTGAAGGTGCTAGAAAGTCATTTCCTGGGGTGGAAGGTCAAGGGGGACTTGTATTAAGAGGTGGAGGCCACTCACCGGGGGTCCATCTGAGCCAGGCATGCCAGGAAGTCCTGGTTTCCCTCGAGGACCCTGCAGGGGGATGAGGAGGCTCAGGCCCAGCCAGATATTTGGGGCCCACCCTACACCCCGCCTTGGCCCATCCACCTTTCCCCTGATCACTTAGTCACTTACCTTCTCTCCATGAGGGCCGATGGCACCCTGGGGCCCAGGGAGACCCTAGACACAGGAGGGAGAAGTCACAGGGGGCCCCTTAGGGGTGGGCCGCTCTCTCTGCAGCAGCCCCCATTCAGAGCGTGAGCAGCGAAGGCTTGAGACCCTTCATTTCCTGTCCCCACCCGGGATCTGGCCCACTGTGGAAGCCCAGGGGAAATCACTGAAGTTGGGGAGGGGATGGACAGGACCACTCACCTGGGTCCCAGGAGTGCCCTGTTGTCCAGGAGGTCCTGGCTCTCCCTGGGGTCCCTAGAACAGGCAACCGGGCAGGGGTCAGAAGGAGATGGTGACAGAACAAACAGGGCAGAGAGCCGAGTCCCGGCAGGGACAGCCGAGACGGCAGGCAGAGGGTCGAAATGGTGGCAAAGGGAACAGGACTTTGGCAGAGACCCCAGGGGCTAAGGGTCAGGTGAGGTCTCCATGCCCAGCACTCACCAAGCTTCCTTTGGGACCATGGGGGCCATCCATGCCTCGGACTCCCTGAAACACGAGAGGGGCATGAGCAGGCTGGAAGGCGGCCCTGGGCCCTGGAGGGACCTGTGGTTTCTGAGGCCAGGCCATCCCAGAGGGTGGGACGGGTCAGGCGCACAGCAGTTCATCCCAAACCTAAGCAAACACAGCCGGTCCGGATCCACAGGGCGTGGGTCTCTGGGGCTCTGGGACTGTGGGTTTGTGGGGGTTTGTTTTGTTTTCTTGAGGTTTTTTTTTTTTTTTTTTTGGCTATGATGAGAGCCTTTGGTGCACTACAAGACATGGTCCCGCAAGGGCACCAGGGGGTGAAGACTGAAGCAGGGCTAGGTGGGGGCCAGGGAGGAGGAGCTGGAGGGGAGGGAGGAGGGAGGCAGTCAGGGAAGGTGGAGAGAGGGAGAGGACAGGATCAGAAGCCAGGGACAGTCACTTACCGGGGGCCCAGGAACCCCAGGTGGACCTTTGGGGCCAAGGAGACCTCGAGTTCCCTGCATTCAGGTGAGGGGAAGATAGGACCCGCATGGGTGAGAGAAAACGTGTCCCTTTCATGCCCGTGTCCCTCCTCCGGCATCCCCAGAGCCACCCCCATCCCCAAACCCCTTGACACTCACCGACTCTCCAGGCAGCCCCCGAGGCCCAATCTCCCCATCATCTCCCTGGAGGAGGAGGACGTGGTGAAGCAGGCTCAGCGTCCAGACCTCTCCCATACCCAGCCCCCACCCCTGCCCCCGCCGTCCACAACACTTACCCGATCTCCATCCTCGCCGGGGGGCCCAGGAAGGCCCTGGGCACCAGTATCACCCTGGAAAATGGTTGAACAGGTAAGAGGGGGTGCAGAGCCCCCAACACAGGCAGACACTGACTGTCTTCAGTTAACCAACCAATTTCCTTCACTGAGCTCCTGCTGGGACCCTCAGCCTCCTACCTCCCCTCCCCTCCACAGAAGATCTACCCCCTCATCACAACACACCATGCCCCTATACTCACCCTGTGTCCTTTCTCCCCAGGTAGCCCTGGGAGGCCATCAAATCCTCGGTCACCCTGGGGAGAAGAGGGGCAGCGTAGGTGAGGTCCCAGTCCCGTTCCCACCCCACCCCTCTCTACTGTGCCCTGAGTGGGGAGGGGTTATCCCTAAAAACAAACGAGCTCAGGTGGGGCTGGGAGTTGTGGGTGCCAGAGAGGGGCCCAAGCCTATTACCTTCACTCCAGGTTCCCCAGGCATCCCTCGGGCTCCATCAGCACCCGCTCGGCCCTGGGGGTGAAGGGGAGGTGTCAGAGCAAGAGGGGGCACAGTCCTCCACACCCTGTGCTCTGCCTCCCATCCCCCACCCACACCCATCCTACCCTCAGGTCACTCACCCTTCGCCCAGCCTTGCCAGGGGGGCCCATGAGGCCCTGAGGTCCTCTGGGGCCCTGGGAGGGAGAGGCAGGGGCAGGGTTAGTGGGTATAGACGGCGGGGGCACTGGTTTGGGGATCAGGTGGGTGGGGGCTGTCACCTGAGGTCCTAGGTCTCCAGATTCTCCTTTCAGTCCAGGACTCCCAGGTTGTCCCTGTGAGAGAGAAGAGAGGGTGGCTGTGCTGAAGGACACACCCATCGGTGGCCTCAGAGCCCTCCCCCAAAGAAGCAAAAGACTTGCAACTTGGTCCTTTTCCAGAACTATCCATACCCCCCACACAAATAAAGAATCCCCTATCCCAGCACCCCACTCACTCACCAAGGGTCCAGGGCGGCCCGTGTATCCCATGGGACCAGGGGGTCCTCGGAGCGCCAGCTGGGGGAGCAGGGGAGACGGAAGAGCTAAGCAAGAGGCAGCTGGAGAATTCCGGACCCCAGGTCACTTCCCAAAGTCACCCTTGTACCCCTGATCTTCATTCTACTGCCCTGTATCTTCCCCAACCTCCCTCTCAACCCCAAACCAACCCAGATCTCCGCCTGCCCTACATTCACTCCAACCTACCCTTCCAACTCTTCCTAGAGTCTTCCCCTTCCCACCACACCCCTCCCCCCACCAAGATCCCCCAGCCTTCCTCACCCGTGCCTGCTGCAGAATTGCCTGGGCCTGGGCCTCCTGTGCCGCCACCACGGGGCCCTTGTCACCCCCACCACTGCCAAACCGGAACTGCGGGCCAAGGAGAGAAGGTCTAGGGTCTTCCAGGAAATCCACATGACCCTCCCAGCCAGAGGCATCATCCAGCATGTCTGCCCCATCCCCCAGGTTCCAGGACCCCACTTCCCCCCATGCCCCACTCCAGTGTCTCCCATGGGTTCCAGGTAGTCACTTAGAGGTTTTCAGAAACTCAACTCCTGTCCTCCTCCTCCACTCTTGAGCCTCTTCCTCCCCAAAGACCCTCCTTTGGTTCTAGACCCCCTGAAATTTAGGATTTTCTGCCCAATTCTAGATGCTCCATGTTTGGCTCCAGGTCATCTAATGAGGCCCTAAACCCTCCACCCCTAAGATCAATCTCTTTGGGTGGATGGTCTTTAGAGACTCCTCCTTGGCATTCCTGCTCCTCTGGTTCTTGGTGACACAACACAATTCTCCCTCCCTCCCCCCTCAGCTCGTTCCAAAGACCAGAAGACAACTCACTGGGAGCATGAGGGATGTGCCGGGAGGGCCAGGGGCCCCATCTGATCCAGGGAGCCCTGCTCGGCCAGGGGGGCCCTAGAGTGGGGGAAGAATGAGAAGGATACGGCCACAGGGGGTTGTTAGGGTCCTGGCATCATTTTGAAACCCTCCTCAACAGAATAAATATAGACTTCCCTACGTCTTTCCCAAGCTCTCCCCACACCCCATGGAGAAAAATGACGGTGAGACACCACACTACTCCCCTCCCCAACCAGAGTCTACCTTCTTTTCTAATGAGAAATTACTGGGCATGGTACCCCTACTGGGTACCAGTGGCTCCTCTGCAGCCGTCCCCCCACCCCCACAGGATGTCCTCATACCCTCTCGCCTGGGTCTCCAACTGGACCTGGATTGCCTTGGATGCCAGGGGGACCAGGAAATCCCTGAAGAACACAAGAAGAGGGGGTAAGGTGTGGGCGTTCAGGTAGAAGAGGGGTATGTGGCTAAGGGGTGGTCTCTACAGAAGAGATCTGAGGATCTGGGAGGCTTTGATTGGAAGGATGCTCTGAGTTCTAAGAAGGAGGCCTGGGCCTATGGGGGGAAGGCACAGGTGAGCACATAGGAAGCATCTCTGTGAAAAGAATGGAGGCTAGTGGGTCACAGCTAGAACTCACCGCAGGGCCTTCTGGACCAGGGGGCCCCTCCACTAGCATACCCTGTGGAGTCAAAGGTTAAAAGTCAGAGGCTATAGGGCTAGCACCCCCACCTGCTTCCCTTCATCCCACTGCCCTCAGCTCGGTGACCATGGTGACTTACAGGTTCCAGCACCGCAGGCTCCCCCTTCTCTCCTTTCAGCCCCCGGGGACCACGGGCAGCCTGAGAGAGACACATATGTAACCCCCAGGGGGGCCCGTAAGCATCCAAGACACCAGGACTGCCCCCATCCCGGTGGCAGTCTCAGGTCCTCTGGAGACCTCCTGACCCTATCCCCAAGTCCCCCCCTCCTCCTCTAAGACTCCCTCTTCACAGACCTCCCAGGTCTACCAAGGTAGACCTCAGGGCTCCCCTCCCCACAATTCCCAGCTCCACCTCAACAAACACAGTCTCCTCATCTCCCTGAGAACCTCTCTCAGGAAGGTCCCCAGACACTTCCTGGGATTCCAAACCCCCAACCTTCCCAAACCCTCTTCTGGAGGACTGCACCTTATTCCCCAAACTCCCTGAGAACCTTAAGAAACCATCGACTTCCTCACCTTTACCCCAGCTCACCAAATAAGAATATCTCTAAGATTGTGGATAGATTTTTACTTGGGTTTAGGGGAAGATCATGTATCCATATGAGGATCTGATGTAATCTATGGAGTCCTTCTCCAGAAAAGAAAAAGTGTACGCCCTTATGCACAGAATGTTACTTAGAGTTTCAAGGGGTTCACAAGTTTAAAACTCCCTGGAGATTAGACATTCATACTGTAAGTAGATCTGGAGAGCAGTCCCCACCGATATCTCAAACTTAGACCACATAACTGGACTTCGGAAAAATACAGCTCCTGGGCTCAGTTGCTCAAGCCCCGAGCCAAGCCCCTCAAGTTTTCCCAGTTCCTCTCCCAGCCAGGATGCTACACCCGTCCTCTGACCCTCATTTATACTTCAAGCCCACCCGTCGCCTCTCTTCCACACGTCCACTCAGATGCCCGCTCCCAACTCTGGGGCCAGAACCAAGATGAGGACAAGGAGAATGGAGGATATTCACCCCCCCACCAACTCTCCCAACAAAGATCTTCAAAATGCCCCCTTCTACCTCCATCCTGCTCAAACAACAGTGATCAATTTCCAAACTCTCCCATATCCCAGATCAACCCTAAGTTTCCAGAAAGCAGCATAAGGGAAAGGCAGCAGAGGGTCAAGGGTGGAATTATTAGAGCAGGGAGGGTGGGATGAGGCAGCGGGGTAGAGGCAAAAGATGAAGTGAGTAGACAGGAAATACCCCACTGACAGGGAGTGGTTGAAAACATGGGACGCAATTAAGGGAGACAGAAAAAAGGGACAAACACTTGGAAGCAAGAATGATGCCAGGGCCAAGAAAAATTAAACATGGCCAAGACGGCTAGCAAATGAACCAGATAAACAGGAAGTGGTGGGACAGACAGGAAGCAGCCAAGGAAAGAGGATCCAGGAAGTGGACCTTCAATAACAACATGGCTACCACAACCAAGAGAGAAAAGAAATTCACAAAACAGACAGAAAGTAACTCCGGGAAATGGATTATGACAATGAAAGGCAATTCTTCCAACAAACACAAACATCAAGGCTAGTACACACAGGAGGTGGCTGTGATAAATATCTAGGCCCACATGGAAACTTTATGATTTGGATGACGTGAGACACATAGGAAGCGGCTTATTATCAAAGTATAAGAGAACATGAAAAACTAGAGCCAAAACACAAAGAATAAGTCCCTTCCAGTTCAATCTGACACAGTCACCAGAACGGATGCCATGACTGGAGAAGACAGGAGGGGAGCCATTGTAGAGAAGGAGAGAAGACAGGAGGGGACAGACAGGAAGTGGCCTGTAGGTTAGAAAATGTGATAGAGGAAGTTAGATCATTTGGCAGCAACATGGACAAGAAATTGTTTCGACCAAGAAGAAATGATCGAGACAGACGGAAAATGGACACAAGGTAGGGGCTTACTGACCAAAAGTTTTATAAAATCCAGCTTGATGGAGACAGGAAGTGACCAAGAAAGACAGAAAGTGGCCACAGGATTGAAAAAAAAAAAAAGAAACCCAACAGCAACAACCAATTGCCCTGAACAGAAGGATCCATAGATTAAGACTTTTGGCAAGGGAAGGCAGGAAGTAACGTTTTCAAGCAACAGATACATCTTATGTGAACAGAAAATGGAAAACCACTAATGGGAAGTAGCTCACAGACAAGAGATAACAATCAAAAACAACAGGAAGCGATTCTTGTAGCTCCCACTGGAAGTCAAGGATGGAAGAGGAGCTCCTTTCACTTACGGCTCCCAAGTGGGCTGTCTCCGCAGAGAGTGCCGGGCCAAGCTCCGTCTCCTCACGAAAATCGTCCCCATAGCCATAGGTGTAATCGTAGGGCCCTGCTGTGGGGTCTGTGCCACCCTCCCCATATTCCTCTGTCAGGAACCTGTCAGCTGTGGAGGGGACCTGGAGATCTGTCTGCTCCTTCCCGGGGATGGGGAGGGAGAGGGGTAGACGGGGGCATTAGGGCTGAGAGGAGGTTCTCCCTGGACCCCAGGGTGTGACAACTTCCAGCCCAAAGGTTTCTGAAGGGTAACAGGGACTGGAGTTTTCCTCCCAAGAGCAAGGAGAGCCGTTGTAGAGAAGGGGGATGGCCATCAGAGCCCCCCAATGTGGAGGGAGGTCCAGAAAATGGGCCCGGTTGGAAGAAATGATGGGTAACAAGAAGGGTGGCCAGAGGGCTGGACACAGAGTGGACAGTCCATGGACATAATAATCGATGAAAGAATCCAAGGAATGACCAAAGAAATGGATGGAAAGAGGGGCAGAAGAGGAAAAGTGACAGCATTGGACAGAAAATGGCTCCTGGGAACAGAAATATGACAGAAAGTAAAACCATTTGACACCAACAGGGAGAGGAAGTTACTCCAGAATCAAAGAATAATGGCAGGAGACATGGACACTGGAGAAAAATGAAGGTTCTGAAAGAGGAAAGCAGACCGATAGGTCCGGAGTGACCGGGAGACAGAAGGACACGAATGGAGATGACAAAGAGCCCTCCGGCCAGAGGAGGGGCTGGTTCATCAAGATGACATGGGGCAAGGAGAGTGGGTAACAGACGCCCACCGACCCAGCTAGGGCGAGGGTGGGGGATGGAGTTACCTCCTCAGTGGGTGGCAAGGGGCGTGACTCCAGGTTTCCTTCCTCTTCACCTGGGGTGGGGTCCTAACCCCAGGGGGAAGGTGTGGGGAGAGGAGCACAGGGCGGGAGGAAAGGAGAGAGGTTAGCGGAAAGGGAGGCCAAGCAGCAGTGCATCCCCCAGGGGGCAGTGTCTGTCTGTGCTGGGGGGTGGGGGCAATCTCAGATCTTGCAGCCCCTTAGGAGGGGGGGACGCTTTGGGGAGAGTGAATCTCCGAAGTCACAGAGGTTTGGGGGCAGAGATCTGGATGCCCCGGCTCTACCTGCTGGTAACCGCTGCCTCTGGTCCTGGGGGGGGCCCGGGCAGTGAGGGGAGCTGCCATCCGAGCTGGGCGCCGGGAGAGGGGAGGCTGGCCCCGAGCTGGGCCAGAACCTCCACTTCGAGAGGGGAACGCCTGCCCAGCCGCTGATCTCTTGGTAGGTGGGGTAGGCTTTCGGGGAGGGGTCCGACGCCCCCTGGGGGGAGGGGGAGCCCTGTGGTTGGGGCTTGGAGGCCACTGCAGCAGAGAGACACGGGAGGGGGCAGTGAGGAAACGCCCACAGTCTAAATACAAGGTGGCTCTCCCCGCATGTGGGGAGGGGAGGAAGGTGTCATAGATGTTTGCAAGGGGTGGTGGAGGGGAACGGGAGAAGTCCCTCAAGTTTACCTGATAATCAGGGGTGGTCACCGTAGTCATCACGTCGTAATAGGGGGGCTCGTAGTCATAGTAGAGAGACTCAATGGACTGGGGTTAGGGAAGGGGCGGTGGGAATAGGTGGGAAGGGGGGGCAGGCAGGTGAGGAGGTGGCGTGGGAGTTGGGGATGAAAGGAGGGGTGGGAGTCAGGAGAGAGAAGGGGTGGTGGGAAAGGGGGGTGGGTCCCACACGTGGGACAGAAGCAGACGTGATTAAGAGATTGACCCTCCAATCTTCAGGCCACTGACCCCTGTCACTGTCAAGACTCCACCCAATTCGTACCCTCCCTTCCCTTCCACCCCCCCAGTCCCTTATCCAGCACCTGCTCGTGCAGGGGGCCAGAGAGAGGGCCCCCCGTATCCACACTTGCACAGACCTACTCTACCTCCTACTCCTTCCCCTCTTCCCCTCCTGGTCTTACCATTTCAACTTTCTCCCTGTTTCTGTCTCTCCCCTCCTCTGCTCTCCCATCCTCCGTCCCCAGCTCTCACCCCCACCCTCCATGGTCTCGCAATCTCTTAATTCAAGGAAGGGGGATGGAAAGCCCAAGGGCACAGTCCCAGGAAGACTAGCAGAGGAGGAGACACAAGGAGGGGACACGGCTCCCAGCCACGAATTCTTCATGACGACTTTTTATTTTTAAATGAAAATAAAAAGGTTGATGAATGAGGACTGGGGGTGGGGGGGTATGATGAGAATAGAGGGTACAGCTGGGGAGGGGCACAAGGGAGGGGAGAACAGGAGCCCAAAATAGGATGGGGAGCTCTGGGACATTGGGGCAATTCCCCTGGGGAGATGTGAGGGTGTCTTCCCTCCCTGGGATGTGCTGCAGTTTGGGGTTCACCAGCTCCCTCACCTGTCGCTGGGGTTCCTGGTTTTGTGACCTATGAAGTCTTGGTGGTTGCTGCTTCGGAGATCTCTGGGCTCTGTGAGACTGTTGTCTCTGAGGTCTCTCCCTCCAACCCCCCTCACACTCCAGCTCCTTCTGTTCACAGGATTCATAGGCAGCTTGCACCCCCGGAACGATGGCAAGCTCCTGAACATCACCCTACAAAGACAAGAGGAAGGGACACCAATGGAGGGAGGCAGAGTGGGCTTCCAAGAGACACAGGGTAGAGTCTGGGACACGGGGTCGGAGGCCAATCCGAGATAAGACTATATAATGGAGAAGGTCATTACCAGCCCTCCCATATGCACAGTGCTTTTCAGTTTTCAAAGGACCTTCTCATTCATAATCCCATTGAACCTTCACAACAACTGGACAGTTGGACAAGGATTGAAGTCAGTAGGACAAGGATCTTTATGCCTATTTTCCAAGCACATTCCATTCATAAAATTTCAAAGAGACAATGACCGGCCCAAGGTCACTCGAAGTGGTAGAATCAGGACTAGAATTCAAGCCTTCCAAGTGTAAGTTCAACTCTTGGCCTACACCCTGCCCATGTGGCCATGCATGAGCCTGTTCACAAGGGCTTCTGGAGACAGTGGCCCAACCTTAGTTGCTTTGACCTTCCAATGACAGCGACGATGAGAAGTCTCAGGATCTCTGGAAATGGGGGGAAGACAGTTCTGATTTCCAGTGGCATTTATTTGTGCCCACATGTGGTGATAAGCACACCCTGCATTGTATTCTAGTTTGGGGATACTGTCTCATCTCCACAGTGGAACTGGTAGTTCCTTGGGATGATAGAGATCTGATATTATTCTTCTGTGTTCTCCCTTAGTGTTGGGCCAGCAGGTGTTCAGAAAATGTTGACTGGCTGGGTGGGTGAATGGACAGATGGATGGCTGGATGGACAGATGGGTGGGTGGGTGGGTGGGTGAATGAGGGCTCGAGCACTTGACTGAATGGGAGCGTTGATGGATGGTGAATGTCTGTGTGGGTGGACTGGTGGGTCAATAAATGGGAGGTGCAGGGTAGATACCAACAGTGTGTCGGTAGATGGATGGAAGTGAAGAAATGGTAGGGTGGAGAGTGCGGTGGGTAAATGAGTTGCTAGCTGCATGCATGTATCCTATGCATGGGTAGACGGGGTGGGTGAGTGGATGGATGAGTGAATAGGTGGATGGATGGGTTAAAGAGGATGGATGGACAGAAGGATAGCTGAATAGATGGGTGGTTTACAGGAGGGAGTGACTGAGCAGGGGAAGAATGGGCAGGTGGGAGAATACAAGACTGAATGCTTGAGTGGGTGGGTGAGTGTGTGAATGGATGCGTGGGTGAATAGATGTGAATAGATCTGCCGATGGATCAGTTGAAGGGATGGATGGATGGGTGGACTAATGAAAACTGAGTGACAGAATAAGTGACTGTGGACAATCCTGCCACATAAGTGGGCACCTAATTCTCCTACAGAAAAAAAAAAATTAGCCCTGAAGACAGGAAATGGAAATATAAATTTATGAAAGGAAAAGTGAAGGGTAGGACATAGGAAGACAGAGTACTGAGGTCAGAAGGGGAGTGGATACAAGGCATAGGACCAGAAGTCACTCCTCTCTCTGGCTGCTCTGGTTACCTCAAAGACTTCTTCATCCAGGATCTGAGCACCAAAGATGATCACGCCTCGGGTGTCCAATACTGGATGAGCACTTCGGGGGAGGGGCCGGGTGACTCGCTTCTTGCAATCAATTATGAGGGTGACCGACTGGCCCTTCACAGCCACAGCCACACGGTGCCATCTGGTCATAGGGACAGGGAGGCGGGAGGTTCAAGCAACTGACTGAAGGGGGGAAGTCAAGAGGGCTGAGCAGCCCTTGATGGAAGGGTTGACAAGTCAATGATAACAATAGTAGTAATCACAGTTAACTACCATGTACCGAGGGCTTACAATACACCAGGCACCATCCCATCACTTTCTCATTTGATTCTCACAGTTCTATTGTCCCTATTTTTCAGACATAGAAACCAAGGCTCAAAAAAGTCAAGGAACTTGCCCAAGGTACAAGCTAGTCCTACTTGCAAGGATTTAAACTCTAAAGCCCAAACTCTGGGCTAGAAGTGACTAGGCAGAAGTTTGGGCAGTGGGTAAGTGAGTGGTGGCCCACAGGGTCGGCAGGGTTTCCTAGATTAGGGCATGGGGGCTCTGCGGGCAGGGGCCAGAGGGGAGCTCCTGAAAGGGTAGGCCAGACAGGCCAGAGGAGCAAACTGACTTACTTGCCATCTGCTAGGCTGAGGCCTCGGAAGACGGGCTGAGCAGGAGGTTGAGGCCGTCCAGTCTGGTCCTCGTACAGGAAGCGGACAGGTTGGCCGAGCTCCAGGCCCAGTTGTCGGACACCCTGGGCACTATAGACAGTCAGGAGGGGAGCCTGGAGGCCAGGGCGGGTCCGGACAGCAGTCAGTAGAGAGAAGTCTTTGGGAAAGCCTCCTGGTACCGGAGAGACATACACAGGTGGAGTGAGAGGCAAAGTGAGACATTAACCCCTTCCCTTCTCGTGTCTGATCCCAGACCCTGCCCTGTGACCTCGGCCAACTTTCCCTCCTCCAGCGTGTCACCCATACCTGGGAAGAGCTGGCGGGTGGGTGCACTGAGCTGGGCGGGTCGGGACACTCGGTAAGCCACATCAGCTGGACAAATGCCTCTCGCCCTCCGGACACCGTCAGGGAGGGAGGGGAACCTCAGGGCCCACAGCACGTCCACAGGGGCTGCACCTGGGAGAGTCCACGAGGGTCAGGGGAAGGGACACACTCTCAGGAGGGCCCACACAGGGGACATTTGGGGTCTAGAGCTCAGCTTCCTGGGGCTCAAACTCCTTGGAAGATAAAAGTCACCTCTCCCTTACTCGCTCCTGAACAGGGCCTGAATGGATGGAAAACGAAAGTCACCTGGAAAAGGGCAGCGCTGAGCCGGTATTCTGCTCCCTGCCCACCACTGTCCCCGCCTCCCAGCCTCTGTCTCTGTCACTCCCTCCCTATCTCCGTCTTTCAGCCTATGAATCTCTCTCTATTCTCTCTTAACCTCTCCGTCCCAACTCTGCCTTCCCTTTACTCTAGCTCTGTCACGCTTACTCTCTCTGTCTCTGTATCTGTGGGTCTTTCTCTCTCCCCGGCTCTTCTGTCTTCCTCCGTTTCCCTCACACTCTACCCAACTTTTCCTTTCTCCCTCTCTTCCTCCCTTTCCGTGTCTCTTGGTCTCTGGGTCTCTGGCCTCAGTCCCATGTCTCCAGCATAAACAACATCTGGGCAAACGATCATCCTGGGCACGGGAGGTGCAGGGGGGCCACGAGGGAGGGAACAGAGAGGCAGCTCTGTGGGGAGGGGACTGCAAGCTGCTGGGGTTCCCGTGTTTGGGGAAGTGGGGACACCTCTGACCATGCAGAGGAAGGAGATACAAGAAAGGGCCAACCCAGGAGCTGGTGCCCCTGGCTTGGGAGATGGGCTGGGGTGCAGGGGCGGGTGGGGAGCCTGAAGCTGCCACGCAGAGCCGGAGCAGGTCCAGGGCCTGGAGCCACACATCTGTGGATCCCATCAGGGTCCTCTGCCCAAAACCCGGGCAAGCTCCCCACACCTGGAACTTCGACCGTGCCCGCCCCGCCCCGCCCGCCCCCCCCCCCCCCCGCCCCGCCACGGTCCAAAGATTCAAGGCCCGGGCCACCAGCCCTATCCCCCTAGAACTCGGCTTCTGAGGGTTCAAACTCCTGAGAAGACAGGGGTCGCCTCTTCCTCACTTGCTCCCCAATACACATACTTCTCACTCCATCAGCTCCATTGGAAAAATCCCAAAGAAAGTTCCAGCAAAACCCTCATAGAAGTGTGGGGCAGGGCAGGGGCCAGAGTGATCAGGAGAGCAGAGCTGGGTGGGGCGGGTGAGGTGGGGTGGGCAGGCAGAGAAAAGGCCCTTTGAGTCCAGGAGCCGGGAAACCACGGCCTTGCCCCCTCCCACCCCCCTGCCCTAGCCTGGCCCCCACGTGTGGCAGCTCCGCAAACACCAACACACAAGGGCCGCTTTGAGAGACGAAGGGTAAGTGAGACAGAGACACAGAGACTCACAGAGACCCCAGGCCAAGGAGACCTCAGAGGGCCCCACCCTCCACCAAACCCCAGAAGAGTACAGTTCCATCCTATAGACAACCTACCCACAGGTCTGCCCACCCATCTTCCCACTTCAAGCTACATACGTGCCCCACTGTCTCTGGCCTCAATCTGCCCCAGTCTCCCCACTGGTGGCCCCATCACCCCCACCACTCTACCTCTGGCCCCCCAAACACCCCTTTCTTTACTCTGATGAATTCCACACTAACCTATTTCCCGCTAGAGTCCCACCTCTACCCACTCAACCCCCAAATAAGAGACAGTCATCTCAGCCATCCCCCTGCCTCCATGTTAAAGGTCCCCTTTTCTCCCTAAAAAAGACTCCTAGAGTCTACAGACATCCCACACTTCAATTTTCTGTCCCTGAGCCGCATGCTCCTCCTATCTTGAAAGTTCTTCCTTCTGTAATCTAATCTAATCCTTTATGCTGCTTTTCTGACCATCTTGTCTCCAAAGCAGAGAAGAAATGAATAGTCAAGTTATATGCAAATCAGCCTCCAGTGTTTCCACGGGGGGAGGGGGCTTGCTCCAGCCTGCCTAGTACCCAGGTACTCCCAGCCTCCTCCCCTCCAACATCAAACCCCCTCTCCTAGGAACCAGGACTTCTGGATCCTGGGAAAAAGAAGGAAAAGATTGGGATTGTGGATGCCAGGGTCCCAGGGGAGCCCGGCTGGCCAGAGGGGGAGGGGCGGGGCAGGAATGCAAAGAGTTGGCTCCTGCCTCAGACACCTGATCCTGGCCTGTCCAGCGGCCGTCCTGTTGGCAGCCAGCCCCAATGCTCCCCAGAGCCAGCCGCGTGGCAGCATCGAGGGCACGGGGAGGGGGAAGGGGATCCTGTCGGGGAAGCTGATGGGACAAATAGTCCAGGTATCCCTTCTTTCTCTACTTTCGAGGCTCTGCTCTGACCAAGGATGCTCCCCCCCTCACCCCAGAGATACAGACAGAGAGACAGAAGACAGACATGCGCCTCTCACTCATCAACACTGGCATCTAGCCCTGACTCCAGCACCAGCTGGACCACAGTGGCCCTGCTGGAGGACCCCACCATCCAGCCCCACTCACCGCCCTCAGGTGATGCTCCGCCATTCAACCTTACCCGCCCTCCACCAGTCACTTCAAGGAGGGAAAGAGATCCCCACCCCGGCTCCAAGGATCCTAGGTGTCCTGCCCTCCAGTCTGGACCCCTGACCCCCCCAAATCCCATTCTTGGACCCAGAAGCTCCCCCCTGCTCCCCAGGCATCAGCTGTCCCCTGTCCCGAGGTGTGCGGAGATTCCGATGACCCAGGCGCTGGGACTTCCCTTACCTGCCCAGGCGGGGGCCGCGCTCAGGCCCAGCAACAGCGGTACCAGCAGGAGGAGGCGATGGCAGCGGCTGCACCGCCCCATAGCTGGCGCCCGGAACGCCAGGTCCCAGGGACCGCCGGAGGCGCCGGACACCCCGACGCTGGCAGGAGACAGCGAGCAGGCTCGCACGCCGGGGTCCCGGGGAAGTCGGAGGCTGCCGGGTGGCGACAGCTCTCAGTGACCCAGCTCCATGCAGCGAGGCGCCGTCGGGGCTCCGGCGCTGCTCCCTCCTCGGTGGCCGCCGCTCCTGTGTGTCCCCGGCCACCCCGGCAGCCCAGAGCCCCCACCCCGCTCCCGCCCCCGGCCCAGCCCCTGCCTCCAGCCGCCCGCCCACAGCCACCGAGGGAAACCCCACCCCCGATCTCCACCTGGTGTGGGGGTGCGAGTGGGAACCCTCCCTCGCTGACCCTCGGACTGCTCTCCTCTGCTTTTCGCAGAGACTCAGTGGCCTGTCCTTAGGATTCTCTTTTCGGGAACCCCAATATCTCTTCCCCAGTCTCTTTCTTTGGGGGGGGCCCAGACGTCCAGTCACAACACCCCTTCTCGTTACTCCCCCTTGGGGGCCCAGAGCCCCCTTTCAGCAGAGTCTGGGGCGGGATTTACAGCACAGTGGGAGGGGAGAGCCGGGCCTGGGGGTCGCTACCTCCCCTCACCCCGTCGGGTCTCCATAATTATTTCCCCTCGGCCCGGCCCGCCCGCTGTAATTACAGAGCCTGGCCCGGGGCACGGTATTTATAGACACGGCTATAGATAGCGACTGGGGACCTGCAACCGACGGCCGCGGGGAGCGGGGGTGGGGGGCGAGGCGGGAGGGCCGTTAGGGGGGAGGCCAGAGACTGGACAGACCCACACACAGGCTCATCAGGTCCCAAGGGATGGAAGTAGGGGGACGGCGTAACGGCGCCCGGGAGCCCAGGTGGAAAGGCACCCAGTGGAGAGGCGGGGGCGCGGGGGGCCGCCGACACTGGTTGGCAGAGTACGGGAAACGGGGTCACTCGGGGACGAGGCCGCCTCCAGGCGGGCAACACAGGAGTAAGCCGCGGCGCTCGGCGCCCAGTGCGCCCCCACGAGCGGGCACGGCGCCGGGTCTGCCCGGAGCCCGCGGCGCGGCCGGAGGGAAGCCCGGAGCGAGCCGAGGCGCCGCCGCCCGCTGGCGCTGGGGAGGGCGCCCGCGAACAAGGCGCCTTTGAGAGTCAGCCGCCCCCATCCCTCCGGCCGGCCCCGCCCCCAGGCTGGCACACCCTCTCCCCCCACCTCCGCGACAAAGCGCGCCTTGTGTCCCCCACCCTGCGCCCGCCTCCGAGGCCCCAGGGAACTTAGGCGGCGGCGGCGGCGTCCAGGGAGCCGGTCCGGAGCTCCCGACCGGATACCCTCCCACACGCGGCCCGGTGCGGCGCTGCCCCCACCCCTCATACAGTCACCTCAGTCCAGAAAACAGCGATTTTAATTTGAAAGCGATTTTATGTGAGTGAACGAGAGGGTAAGGGAACCCCGGAGAGAAGAGCCGCAGGGCAAAAATCATGCAGCCCCATCACCCCATCTCTGCAGGCGGGCCATCTCCCCTCAGTTCTGAGGCCAGGAGCCTGTGTCCCCAGCCTACAAGGTGTGTGCCCCGGGCTGGGGGGAGAGCTGGGAGGGGAAGGGTCTGAGGACTACTCACCAAGCCACTTCCCCCCACCCCGCCCTCACAGCCCAGGCGCCTTCCCCAAGCCAGACGGAAAGAGTGGGGGAGGGGGCTGGGAAGGCCAGTGCTGAAAAGCCAGCCCCGCAGACCACCTCAGGGCCCTGCCTTTCCCGACCACCACCTCCACCACTGGCATTTCTTAGTCAACCTGGGAAAGTACAGTACTTCTTTGAGTCTAACTGCAAGTCTCTATCCTCAGAGAAAATTAAAAATAGCACATGGGTTCCTACATCTCCACCCGCCCCTTAGCCACCACCACCTTTTTCTTTTTCAGTCTGACGGCAGAAGGTGAAGCGTGAGAGGGGGCTCTGGACATGGGACAGCGACAGGGCCCCTCCTTATTCCAGAGAAGCCCCCATCTGCCAGGCTTGGTTGGAGGAAGGCCTGTCAGAGCCTTACTCCCATGTCCATCCGTTTGGGGGGCCTGCCCCCCAATATCCATCTCTGCGGGAGTTCCCATTTCCATTCTTCAGATGGGGGGCTAAGTGAAGCAAGACGAGAAGGAAGCCAGGTCCTGGGAGCAAGGCCAGTGCTCTGTGCTGGGGGAAGGAAAGGCCGTTCCAGGCCAGGGGTAAGAAAGCACCCCCAGATCATGGCGGAGCCAGACAAATTCAGAGACTCAAGGCCACTGAAGGGAGAGGTCCAGCCCTCAAAGTGGTCTGGGGTCCCCTCTGACTTGGGATGCCAAGCAAACCCTTGCAGGGTTTAGGGACCCCCCGTTGGAGGTCTCGGTTCTGCCCTATGCTCCTCACCCCACCAAGATTCTAGGAACATGGTCCCTCCCCACCCTGCCCCAAGGCTCAGAGTCCCTTGCCCATGTGCCCTCCTCAAGCGTGAGGAACACCACGTCTGGGTGTGGGCTCAGGCCAGCTGGTGGGGAGCCTCAAGCATCTCCATGAGGAAGGTGTCGATGGGGGTGTCGCCAATGAGCTTGAAGAAAAACAGATGCTCTAGACACTTAAGGCCTATGGACCTGAGAGCAGGAAGACGCAAGAGCAGCTTGGCAAACCTGAGGAGGGAATGGGAGACATGGAGTGAGAGCTAGAGCCACATGGCACTACCCCCACCCCAGCAGGAGCCTCGGTTCCCACAGCCCCTCAGCCCCACAGCGCCTTCTCACCGGCCCTGCTGCTCAGGGTACTTCTGTTTGCAATAGGTCTCCAGGGACGCGTACACTTTCTCCCGCAGGACCTCTACCTCACTGGGGTTGGAGAGGCCCTTGGCATCTGGGATGGCAGGGAAGAGAGGAGGAAGAGGAAGGAGGGCAAATCAAATCAGGACAAATGTGGAGGTGTGGCCCACACGATGTCCCTTTTGGGCCCCACCTACACGCCCTTCACCGGATGCCTGGCAAGGGAAGCAGGGCACAATGGGTTTGAGGGATGGGGTTGCAAAGGGAATGTTATCAGCAGATGTGGGTTCTTCTTTGTCAGCTGTGAGATTTCTAGGTTGAGGGGGATAGCTGGGTAACTTAGGAGTCTCCGAAGAAGAGGAGGCTCCAAGGCTGCCTTGGTCTTGAGAGACGGGGGTAATCCTCCTCTTACCTGGATTGAACAGAATGATTGCCCTCAGGCAGCCAAGTTCTGTCTTGTCCATCCTCATGTCACGCATTTTGGACACTAGCTCTGTCAGCACCCTGGAGAGGGACCTGCAGGTCACTCAAAGGTCACAGCTCAGCCAGCCTTGGACACGGACCAGCCTATAGCCCCACCCCCTCGACCGACAGGCCAGCCCAGCCGAGGGCCACTGACCGATCAAAGATGGCTCCCACGCCTGCGGAATGGGCTGAGTTGCGGTGCACGTGAAGACCTGTGGCGAGGAGGATGCCGTCTCGGACATCGATGGATCGGTGAGAGAAGGAGGCAATGAGGAGCTCATTCCAGCCTGGGGGTGGGGGGCGGCAAGGGTGACGAGCCAGGGATCAGGCCATGGGATTGAAAGCACATCAGGGGAAGAGAAGAAGGGGTGGCGAGGTCAATGAGACTGGCTCTCTGAGTATGCAAGGTAAGGCCGCTGGGGTCCCTGAAGGTCAGGAGGTCCAAGAGGGGTCAAATGACAAGAGATTCAAGGAGTCCAAGGTCACTGACCTGCCCGTAGCAGTATGACCTGGTCATCCAGAGGCAAGGAGGAAAAGTGTGGGATCCTCTTTGCCCACTCAACAAGTGTGAAGAGCTGTTTGTCAGCTGCCTGGCAGATGTTAGTCACAGGATCGTTTGGCTGCAGGGGAGGAGGGGTGAGAGTTATAGAAGGTTTGGAAGTACACTGGGAGCCCCCCCAACCCCATAAGAGGCTTTTGACACCCCCTCCTTATTTGTAGTCTCTCTTCAAGCCCCATCTGAACCAATTCCTCCTCTTCTAGCATTCAGGAAAAGTTATTAATTTGGGACTTGCCTGTGGTTCTGTGAGTGGATTGTTTTGGGAGTGGGGACGGAGGATGCTATCACGCCTACCTCAGATGTCTAAGAGACCTTGTTTGGCGGCACTTCCGGTCCCCGGCAGTGTTAGATGGGTTGTGAGGGGAAGGGAGGGGAGGGGGAGGTAGAACAGACCTAGACTCCCGCCTCCCCACCCCCATCAGGAAGAAGAGTAGATTGACCCCAGCACTCACGCTGCTGCCGCTACCCGCCGTTCCCCCAGGACCCTCAACGCCCTGGTCACTCTTCTGCTCCACAGCAAGCTCTGCCTCCAGGATCCTGTCCACGGGCATCTCCTCGGGGGCTCCCCCAGCCCCCTCCCCATCCCCATCCTTGTCCTTCCCCCGCTGACGCTCCTCCTGAACCGCTGAAGGAGAAGGAGGAAGGAGAAAAAAGTAGAAAGTCAGCAGCCAGCCATGAGGAGATTCCAAAATGTCCTTAGGGTCTTATCAGGGTCTCATGGCCCTTAGGAGATATTTATAGAAATTGGGGAAGTCACTGGAAACCATGGCAGATTTGTGGCAGTCCAGAAGCAGGACTTATAAAAGAACAGATAAATAAACCCAGAAGAAGTAAAAGGGTGGGTAAAGGAATTACGGAGAAAGCTAGCATTTAAACTGAGGGCCTACCATATACTAGGAAACGTGCCAAGCACACTTTCACGTTCACTCAAGTATCATAACGACCCTGTGAGCTCTTGACCCCATTTTTAAAAATAACGATTTGGGGGCAGTTCATTAAACAGCTTGCCCAAGTTCACACAATACATAGCAAGTCGTATGTCCAAATCTAAGCATGCCTGATGGCAAATCTGGTGCTCTTCTGACTCAACAAAAAAGCAGGAAAAGGAGCACTGGCCTGGGTCTTCAGAGGTGTGGCTTCTGATCCAAGACCTGCCACTCTTTTGTTGCATGACCTTGGGAAAGCCAGGCTTCAGGCTCATCTTCTCTAAAATGAGGGATGTGACCAACATATACTCCCTAAAGTATCTCTCTCAGAATTCCAGAATCAAGCTTAAGAAGAAAAGATAGAGATTTAAAAAAAAAAAAGAAGCAGCAGCAGCCCTGAGGTCTTCAGTAATGGCTGCAGCTTAAGAGGGTAGAGTCCCAGAGTTTGGAAGAGAGAACACAGATAATAGGGAGATGGAGACCAGAGTGGAAGCACTTGGTCAAAATGAGGAAGAATTACTCAGGTTAGAGAAGGGGAGCTAGAGAAACCCATCATGGGGAAGGAAAACTTATCCTACCCTAGCACCCGACCAGGGAGGGGTCAGAGGGGCAGAGGCCACAGAAGCAGAACCATTAAGAAGGAAACTCAAGGCACCAGGTCAAGGTACCAGAGAGGAGGGCTGATGAGCAGGGGAGAGAGAATCAAATATCGCCCTCTGGAGGAGAGAGAGGAGTCCAGCCTTCCTAAGAGGTATAGTCCCTGCAGTCTTCCCTCCCCCTCCTCCCTCTCCTCCCACAGGGTAGACTGGGAGGCCTGGGTAGGGCAGGCTCTTACCCTCCCTCTTCATGCCGGTGGCCAGGCACTTCTGATAGCGGCAGTACTGACAGCGGTTCCGCTGGCGCTTGTCCACCGTGCAGTCCTTGTTGTCCCGGCACGAGTAGGTCAGGTCCTTACGGATGGTGCGCTTGAAGAAGCCTTTGCAGCCCTCACAGCTGTAAACCCCGTAGTGTTTGCCTGCGAGGGGACAGGAAGAGCAGTAAGACTGCACGTAGACCCTGTGCCACTAGGACTCTTGCCCACCTCCCCCCAGCAAATTTAGTTGAAGTCTGCTCTGTGTTTGCCAAAGAGAGAGATGGGGAACCAGGACATGAGGCATGATCCAGTCCCACTCTTCTCACAGTTCGAAAACCCTATGCCAGCCCCCTCTTCCCTCTGACCACCCCCCCACACCAAATCTGAGCTGCAGGGTCCTTAACTCTCATCAGACCTCCCCCAGCTCACTTGCTCTAACCAAACCTCAAGAGCCCCTGGGAATCCCACAGGTGATGGTAAATGGTACACGCTCTCTTCCTCTCTGCTGGTCCTCTGAGCCCCATACCTGAGCTTCGGTCCCCGCAGATTGCACATAGCCGTTTGCCAGCCCCAGGGCCACCTGGAGGGGGTGGACAGTGCAGGCCCCGGACCCCTAAGACTGGTGGCTTCACATCTTCAGGGGGGCCAGACCCACCCCCAGGGAGCGACACTGTTGAGTTAATCTGGGTTGGGGGAAATAGGGAAGTCACAGGGAGACTCATTGGGAAGGATAATCTCTCAGAGGGGAGGGACATCATTCCCTACCACCTAGGCAGGGCCCTGCATTGCACGTTACAAAGGACATTATTTACACTGCAGTGCCCGGGAAGGGCCACCCCTGGAGTACAACCCCGAAGACATGAGACATAAAGGTCCCCCTGAAATTGTGCAACACAGTGGCCCTGAAGGGCTTGTATTTCAGAAGGGTAGATGGAACCAAAAGGGCAAAAAATCACTGATATATGAAAGGGACATCAAGAATAGCTGGGTTCTTTTACAGGGTTGGGGAGGAGGCGTGCACTGAAAGCTCAGTCACCTCAAGAAATGCCAGGGGTCACACAAGGACCACAGGCCTGGAAGGTCAGTGGGCCATGGGGAAGTTCACACAAGGATCTAGGTCACCAGGAAAACAAGGAAATGAAAATGGAGAGGCAGTAAGTGGGTCACAACCTCTCACCTGGGGACTGCTGACAGGCCCGGAGAATCCTGGGGGAGCTGGAGGGGGCAGACCAGGGGACCCCATGGAAGAGCTGATGACCGGGAAGGGGGAGCCCAGTGGCGGGGGTGGCATCGGGGGTGGGGGTGGAGCCCCAGAGCCTCCAAGGGATGCAGCTGCTGAAGGGGGTAAGGGTGGCCCCGGAGGAGAAGGGGGAGCGGCCCCCTGGGGAAGGGGATTTGGAGAGGAACTGTCTGGGCTTCGGGAGTCTGGTGAGGGGTACACACAGGCACAGACACACACAGACAGAAGAGACAAAAAGAGAAAATGAGTCTTCGATCATCCAACCGGAGCCTTTAATTCTCTCTCTGATCCCCCCACCGCGCCCCCACCTCACCCCACCCCTTCCCAAGTCCAGAGACACCCTGCTGTCAAACAACGGCTTAACTCCTAATCGTGGTGAGAGAAGGGGGCTGACAGAGGAGGATCGTTCGGGTGAGGCAAATTCCAAACAATGCATTTGGTCACCCCAAGCCAGACGCATCTCGTGTGGGTGGGGCAGCACGTGGGGTGGACCAGTCAGCCCCTCCACTCCCAGCTCGTAGCCAGAACGTGCAGGGAAAAGAGATAGGCAGAAGAGACCCCTCCTAGGACACAGACTTTGCCTTCAAACGTCCAGAGTCCTCAATCTCGAGGACTAGTGCCCCACGCCTTGGACCTCCGTAGTGCAGGGCCTCGAGCGGCCACCGCTAGGAGAGCGGAAGCTCCCCCTCCCCGCCCCGCCCCGGGGGGAGGGCACTAAGGCCCTCGGGAGGGAGGGGACGCGTGTTTACAAACAAGGGGGCGGGAGCGCCTGGGAAAGAACACCAGGGGAGGGGGGGGAAGGGGTTGCTGATAACGCGGTCACTGGCTTGCCGGTCCGTCCGCTAGGTCACTCACCCCGCCCGCTGTCGCCCATCCCGTCCCGTCCAGCCTCCCCCGGCTCCGGCTCCGGGGTTTGTTGCTCTCCGGCTGCCACCGCCGCCGCCGCCGCTGCTGCTGCGGGATCCAGCCAGGGCCGTCGCCGCCGCCACCGGGACGCGACCCCACAATGCATTTCTTTTCGCACCCCCACCGGCCCACACTGCCCTGCGGCATGCCGCTGGGGGAGGAAGGGCGGGCGAGCAGCCCAAGACATGATTCCTGGCTGAGTGTAGGAATACCGAAGAGGTACCAGGGATTCCCAAGGATTGATCGTTGGACTAGCTGAGCACGAGGAAGCCCCAGAGAAAAAGTCTCTGGCCTTAACCGGGTCGAATTAAGCGCTTCGCTCTGCTCTGTAGCAAAATGACAGCGCCGATATGGCAGCCATCTTGGTATAGACGGGAAGTCTCCGCGCTAGTTCCCGCCTCCTCGTCTGGTTGGAAACGGAGGAGGCGGTCTCCTCCCGCCTGTTAACCCGCCTAGCCCAGCGTCCCCTCAAATAACCTCCACACCCGCGCATGCGCGCCAGGGCTAGACGGGTTCACCACTACCGGAGTGCCGCCATATTGGTAAAGGTACTGGGACCAAGGTAGAACGGAACTCCCTGTTCTCGCGGGAGCTAGAGGCGGGACTGCCACGTCCGAGCAAACCGGGAAAGGAGAGGATCCCGGAGCCGGTGAGAATTCCCTGTTTTTCCCTACCGTCCTTTTCAGGCCTTTTTCTTCATTTAGTGGGTCATAGAGACGAGGGCGCAGAGAGTCCATATAGTGGAGGATCAAAGCCTAGAGCGGTGTCCTGGGGGCCCTGCATCAGGGATGGGGTTCCGGATAAAGAAAACGAGTCTTGGGAACAATGTGGGTGGGGACAGGATGGAATGGGGAAGCAGCCCATAGAAGTGGACGGAGGGCGCGAACGGAGTAGAGCGGACCCCGCATAGGTATAGAGTTGAGGGTCAAGTGGAGTCACTATCTCTGTCCCTCTGGTCAGCGTGATGGCCAGAGGCCTGGGGGCCCCCCACTGGGTGGCCGTGGGACTGCTGACCTGGGCGGCCTTGGGGCTGCTAGTGGCCGGACACGGGGGTCATGGCGACCTGTACGAAGACCTGCACGAGGACTTCCAGGGCCACAGCCACAGGCACTCACATGAGGATTTCCACCATGGACACAGCCATGCCCCTGGCCACACTCATGAGAGCATCTGGCATGGGCATACCCACGATCACGACCATGGACATTCGCATGAGGATTTGCACCATGGCCATAGTCATGGCCACTCTCATGAGAGCGTCTACCACCGAGGACATGGACATGATCATGAGCACAGCCATGCAATCTATGAGGAGTCTGGGGCTCCAGGCATCAAACAGAACCTGGACACTGTCACTCTCTGGGCCTATGTGAGTCCCCCGGGGATGGGGCAGAGGGGGACTGGTTCGGGATTGTTGGGAAACCCCACACCACTTGACCCCTGACTCTCCCTCGCCAGGCACTGGGGGCCACAGTGCTGATCTCTGCAGCTCCATTTTTCGTCCTCTTCCTTATCCCCGTGGAGTCAAACTCCCCTCGGCACCGCTCTCTGCTCCAGATCTTGCTGAGTTTTGCTTCGGGTGGGCTCTTGGGAGATGCCTTCCTGCACCTCATCCCTCATGCTCTGGGTAAGTGATCTCTAGCTTCTACCTTAAATCTTAATGTATTTCATGCTTTGGACAAGAGGGTTCTTTCCCCTTTGTGATCCCTGACCTTCCAATATTCTCCCAAATATACACCCCTTGGTTGGGGTATTTCCTCATCTGGCTTTGTCTCTCCCTTCCTCCAGAACCTCATTCTCACCACCCTCTGGAGCAGCCTGGACATGGACATTCCCACAGTGGTGAGGAAGGGGCAGGTGAAGACGTGGGGTTGGGGTGCAGGGGAAGGTCTGTGCCTCCCTATTCTTCTCTTGTGCTTGGGGAGGAAGAGTCTGAAATCAGAATCTCCCTTAATGTCTCAATGTATCCATTCCTAGGGCAGGGCCCCATTCTGTCTGTGGGACTGTGGGTCCTCAGTGGAATTGTCGCCTTTCTCGTGGTGGAGAAATTTGTGAGACATGTGAAAGGAGGACATGGACACGGACATGGACACGCTCACGGTCACACACATGGAAGACAGGGTGAGCCCAGGAACAACCTTCCTGAAAGCCACCTTGCCATCTCTGAATCTCCTCATTTTATGGTTCTTAGGTGGGAGAAGGCTACCCTTATGAGGACATATTGGCAAATCTCTGTTCTCCACTCTTACCAACTCCTTTCTTCCCTCAGGGCGTCCTTCAAAGGAGAAACAGAGCTCAGAGGAAGAAGAAAAGGAAGCAGGGGGGTCGAGGAAAAGCAGAGGAGGGAGCACAAGGCCCAAAGACAGGCCAGTGAAACCTCAGAACTCTGAAGAGGAAAAAGCAGGTTCAGGTGAGGGCCAGCGTTGCATACGCTTGGGCAAGGGGCATCATCATGAATCACATGGAACAGCACTATGGGTGATCACAGGTGTCTGGAAAATACTGAGGCTGGATGTGAAGTGGTCTCTAGGAGGCTGATCAGGGCTGAGACTAGGGGTGATGAATACCTCTAATCGTTTAATCTTCCTTTTCTCCTGTAAAAGACCTACGTGTATCGGGGTACCTGAATCTGGCTGCTGACCTGGCACACAACTTCACGGATGGTCTGGCCATTGGTGCTTCGTTTCGAGGGGGTCGGGGACTGGGGATCCTGACCACAATGACTGTTCTGCTACATGAAGTGCCCCATGAAGTCGGGGACTTTGCCATCTTGGTCCAGTCTGGCTGCAGCAAAAAGCAGGTTGGTGAAGGTGTGCACCAAACATGGTTGCCTCAAGTCTTTTATCCCCCGCTAACCCACCCCAAACCCAGACTGCCACCCGTTAGTTCCGAACAAGTTGTACTACAGGTATACCTCGTTTTATTGCACTCCTTTATTACACTTAGCAGATATTGCGTTTTTTACAAATTTATAGCAACCCTGCTTCAGCAAGTCTATGGATACAATTTTTCCAACAACACTAGTTTACTTCATGTCTGTGTCACAGTTTGAGTAATTCTTGAAACATTTCAAACTTCGTTATTATCATACTTGTTACGTTGATCTGTGATCAGTGATCTCTGATGTTACTATAGCAAAAAGATTGCAACTTGTTGAAGGCTTACGTGATGGTTAGCATTTTTTATCAGTAGAGTATTTTTTTTGTGTGTGGTACGCGGGCCTCTCACCGCCGCGGCCCCTCCCGTTGTGGAGCACAGGCTCCAGACGCGCAGGCCCAGCGGCCATGGCCCACGGGCCCAGCCGCTCCGAGGCATGTGGGATCTTCCCGGACTGGGGCACGAACCTGCGTCCCCTGCATCGGCAGGCGGACTCTCAACCACTGCGCCACCAGGGAAGCCCTCGGTAGAGTATTTTTTAACTAAGCTACGTACATTGTAGGCATAATGCTACTGCACACTTACAGGATAGTGTAAATATATGCATTGGGAAACCAAAAAAATTCATGTGACTTGCTTTATTGTGATGCCCTGGGACTGAACTCACAACATCTCCGAGGTATGCCTGTATTGTTAACAACAGAACTTCTAGAAATGAGGGGGAAGAAGTTCTGTTTCTTTGTCTTGTAGCTCAGTAGTTCTTGAACTGTGGTCCATAGCCATCTGAATGTTTTATGGGGGTCTTTCACACCATGCCCCTGACCCTGACCTATTGAGTCAGAAGGTCTGTGGAAAGGACCTCTTTGATCTAAGATTTTTCAGAAGGTGTCTATTCTAGATCCCCTTCTTTTTGCCTTACTATTTAGTTTCTAAAGACATGCATCTTATCCATGTACACTTATACCCCTCCAGCCACATCTAAACCACTGATAACCTTTAGATGTTGGTGAGTGCCTCTCTCTCTCTTTTCTGCCCACCAGGCGATGCGTCTACAACTACTGACGGCAATAGGGGCACTGGCAGGCACAGCCTGTGCCCTCCTAACTGAAGGAGGGGCAGTGGGCAGTGAAGTTGCAGGTGGCACAGGTCCTGGCTGGGTTCTGCCATTCACTGCAGGTGGCTTTATCTATGTAGCAACGGTGTCAGTGTTGCCTGAGCTGTTGAGGGAGGCATCACCATTGCAATCACTTCTGGAGGTGCTGGGGCTGCTGGGGGGAGTTTTCATGATGGTGCTGATTGCCCACCTTGAGTGAGAGGTGGGGTAAACCAGCCCCACCCCAGCCCCAAACCTCTAGCCTCTAAACCCTCCAGGTCAGGGGTCTGTGGAAGTTGGGGGCCCTGGCCTGGGACATCTGCCAAAGGAGGGAGTTGTGTCCTAGGGAGGTGGCAACTTTGTCTTGAAAGCTATCAAGATTTGGCAGTCTTACAGGGGCTGCAGAGGTGATAATGACAGCCCGGGGGACCATAGTGTTGGGCATGTGCTGACCATGTTGTTGGGTTTGGGGACTAAGTGGGGCCATGAAGAAGGCTGGAAGAGAGAGGAGTCACGGCAACCTACCCCATATCCCCCACCCCAACTATTCACAGAGGACCAAGCTGCCACACACTGGCTTCTCCAGGGTCCACCTCCCTCTCTCCCACCGGTTGGTGGAAACTCCAGGGAAGACCAGAGCCCTGAAGTGGGTAGCAGAAGTCGGGGATAAACATCAATCGTGTGTCCTGATTTGGGAGTTATTGCGGGGGGAGGGGGGCTAGTTGCTACTCTCATGGCCTGATTTTTCTTTTGTTTGTATTCTTTTATATCACTGTTTGAATGGGGAAGGAGGGGTGGTGACCGGAAATAAAATCCTTGGATCTTCCGCTCCACGCGCAGTCTTTGTCCGTTTTGGGGGGAATGGGGGCCCCTCTTCTCCCGGCTCCACTGGCCCCCAAGCCTTGGTGTCTGGCCACGCCCCCGCGGTTGGAGGTCTGCCTGCGCGGGTGGCCGCCAGTGGCCTAACGCTGGCGGGTCTTCGATTGGTCCGGCTTTGCTCTCGCCGCGCCCCCTCTGCGCTCGGATTGGCTCAGTGCTGGGGGCCCGCCCACTCGCCACCCGCCATGGCGTCTCAGCTCCGGCTTCGCTTCGCGCTGGCTCTGGTCACAGGTTGGGGGGCGGGTGTCCTCTCCCCGGGGGGATTGGTGTGCTAGAGTGACGTCGGGGCGCGCCCTCGGACTCTACAACCGCTGTGGCCTGTGGTCCGAATTTTACTAACTTTGCGCCCTGTTGACCTCTGACCCCTGCCCACTTCTCCCTCCCCCCCTTCCCGCGTGTTCTCTCCCATCTCAGGTGCTGGTAGTGGCATCGGCCGAGCAGTGGGTGTGCGCCTGGCCGCTGAGGGGGCCACTGTGGCCGCTTGCGACCTGGACGGGGCAGCGGCACGGGAGACGGTGCGGCTGCTGGGAGGGCCGGGAAGCCACGAGGGGGCACCCCGCGGGGCCCACGCAGCCTTCCAGGCTGACGTTTCCGAGGCCGGGGCCGTCAGCCGCCTGGTGGATCAAGTGCAGGTGAAAAAGCGAGACGACGTCGCCCCCTTTAAAGCCCTAACGTTGCCTCCAGTGCCCTCGGCTCTACAAGGTTTTTTGGTGTGTAACCTACCCCTTACATAGGCCTGCTTTTCTCGCCCGCCATCTGTCGTTGTGTCCTGTGCGGGCATCACCAGGGATGAGTTTCTGCTCCACATGTCTGAGGATGACTGGGACAAAGTCATAGCTGTCAACCTCAAGGTGGTGATCTCTGAACCCATGACTTCTGGGCCCTCTAGCCTGGGGAGGGAGTTGGAGGAGTGTCACCCCTGCTGATCCTTTCTGCCTTGTTACTTTCTCTCCCCACCCCCAGGGCATCTTTCTAGTCACTCAGGCTGCAGCCCAAGCCCTGGTGTCCAGTGGCTGTCCTGGCTCCATCATCAACATCAGTAGCATCGTAGGGAAGGTCAGGTTGAGTTGGGACGAGGTCAGCCAGCCAAGTGGGCACAGAGAGGAGAGCCCCTCCTTAGGACTCCCAACTTAACCCCAATCTCTGGCTCACCCAAAGGTGGGGAACGTGGGACAGACAAACTACGCAGCATCCAAGGCTGGAGTGGTTGGGCTGACCCAGACTGCAGCCCGGGAGCTTGGACGGTTGGTCAGACACCTGGGGCCATGTGGAAGGTCTGAGGGAGGGTCAGTGTTCAGTCCTCTCTGGAGTCAGCAGCCACTCTCCTTTCCACAGACATGGGATCCGCTGTAACTCTGTCCTCCCAGGGTTCATTAAAACACCCATGACACAGAAAGTGCCACAGAAGGTACTGGACAAGGTAGGAGACTGTGGGTGGAGGGCAGAATCATTCAGAGAGCCAAACTCTCTGGGCTTCAGAGAGAGGATGCTGGGCCCAGTGAGGGGCATATTCGGCAAGCGTATAAGGAATGAAGACCAAAAAAAGTCACAGACTCGGTCTACAAAAAAAAAAAAAAACCATGAAAAAAACCTTCACTCACACGAGTGTTTCCTTACAGGTGACTGGAATGATCCCACTGGGACATATGGGGGACCCTGAGGGTGAGCACTGAGTGCAGAGGGGGCCTGAATGAAGAGATCCCGAGGTCTGTGGTATCTGAGAGGGTCTCACCAGGATTGGTGGTTGGGGGAGGGATGATTCGGGTAGGTGGCTACTTTGGGTCTGTGAGAGTGAGTAGGATTCTGCCCTCTCCCCACCATTCCCATAGATGTGGCAGATGTGGTCGCGTTCTTGGCATCTGAAGACAGTGGATACATCACAGGGGCGTCAGTGGAAGTCACTGGTATGAGGCCATCGGGGGAGGAAGAGGGCAGAGAAGTGGAACCCAGAAAGCAAATGAGGGGAGTCTGGAGCCACTGAGGGAAGGGCAGAAGTTCCCATAGGCCAAGGACAGAAGTGGATGCCTCCCCCCCAGCCCATTTGTCTCCACCTATACATCTGTCCAAATGTTTCTGCCCCTCCCAGGAGGTCTTTTCATGTAACTGCCTCAAGGACCCCGGACTCTGCTCACTATCCCACCACTCTGCCGGGCCTCCTGCTGATGAGGACTCAGAGTTCCCAGGCTACAAAAGGGGTGGCAGTGTATGGCTCAGGAATGCTGAATATGGGAGGCAGGGGTGCTTGTGACCCTAATAAATTCCAAATCCTCTTCCCTGCCACCTCCGGTTCTTCTTGTGTCCAAGTCCTCAGACCCTTCGCCACCTCCCCCTCCTTTCCCTTTCGCGAAGGATTGTTCCCTTTCACTGCCTGGTCTCCCAGGGCAACCCCCGCCGCCGGGTATGAGAGGAGAGAGTGTGTGTCACTGTGTGTGCGTGACACTCTGGGTCTTTTGGAGGGAGGGGATCTCTGCCCCACCCCCTTCCACTGATCCTGCAGCCCCAGTCCCCTCCCCCAATTCCCTGGGTCCTTATGGTCCCCAAGGGTGATTTGTTCATGGCCCCATCGTAGTATCCAGTCTATCCTTGGGAGGGGGTCTTGGAACAGGTGGCCCTCCCCCACCCCTCTCCTTTCTCTGAGTCCCCCCCTCCCCTTTCTCTCCACCTTACAATAGCTGCAGCCGGCCGGGGGTCGGATGGGGGGGATTAGGGGAGGGGGCCAGGATTAGGGGAATGGGCCAGCCGATGAAAGGGGCTGGAGGAGAGCAGAAGGGAGGGAGGGGGCTGGGAGGAGGAGGAGGAAGGGGAGGGGGTCCGCGCTAATCGACTCTGGAGCCCACATAAGGACTGGCCACGGACTGAAGGCGAGGACAGGGAAGTAGGGGGGAACTGGGGGAGGGGGCGAGGGGACCCACTGCTGCCTTGTCCCAGAAAGAGGCCACCCCCTGGCAGTTGCAGCCCAAGTCCGGGAGCCCCAGTTCAAGCTGGAGGAGACAGACGCCCATCACGGTCTCTTTTCCCCCGTATCCCTCTCATCCCCTGCCCTCAATGGGGATCGCTCTGCCCCTTCCTCTTCTCTTCCCTCCCGGTCGCCTTCCTTTACTGGGAAGTCCTGGAGGAGACTTCTGCCCGCTTCCCACTCCAGACATTCGGCCCCTTGTGCCCCCCACCTACACGCGCACAACCCCTCCCCGATAGGGGCCCCATCGTGTGTGTGTGTGTGTGTGTGTGTGTGTGTGTGTGTGTGTGTGTCTGTGTGTGTGTCTGTGTCCCTGCTTCCGCGTGGTGTCTCCATTCCCCCATACCTCCCGTGTGCCTCCCTCCCCCGCCCCGGGCCGCGGCTCTTGATTGTCCAAACGCAATTCTCGAGTCTCTAGCTCTGGCCGAGAGTTGAGTCTGGACGTCCCGAGCCGTCGCCCCCAAACCTCGAAGGGAGAGCGGGTCGGAGGGTCTAGGGAGAGCCAAAGCGGAGGGTGGAGCAGGTCACCAGGGTGGTAAGGGAATCCCGGGCACGTCGGAACTTAGTTGCGTTCACAGGACTGAAGGACTGTAGCGGCAGAGGCTCCTCTGCAACTCTTTTTTCCCCGGAATCCCGGGCTGGGGTTATGGAGAAGTTGTGTGTGGGGAGGAGGGGCGCCCTTCCCCAGAGCCGCCAGGGGACGCGGAATGGGGGAGGTGGCCCCTTTTCCAATTCCCTCTGTCCCCTCCCGGGGTCCGAGAGATCCCAGGCCCCGCCCTCCAGAGCGGAGGCCCCGAGTGGGGGCCTTGGAAGGGGACAGTGGCTGAGGTCGGCCGCGCGACGGTGCTGGCCAGGGGACGGAGACTGCGATCCCCACGTAGCGCGGGACTCCGGGGACGCCGGCTGCTCGCGGGGGCCGTGGGGAACCCGGGCGTCCACGTCGCCTCCCACCCGCGCCGCGACTGGCGGGTGACGTCTCTGCCGGCGGGGGGTGGAGTGGAGTGGAGGGGCAGGCGGAAGTGACGTAGGGCCCCAGCGCCCGGGCCATGGCGGCGGCGGCGGCGGCAGCGGGAGCTGCTGTCTGAGCAGCGGCTGCGGACCGAGCGAACTCGGCCGGGGAGGCCGGGCCCCGGAAGAGGCGCTGTGGCGGCGGGAGCGCGGACAACTGGAAGCTGGTGAGGGGCCGCGCCGGCGCGGAGTGGGGGGCGGAGGAGGGAGCCTAGGGAGGGCGGGGTCTCCGCGAGGGGCGGCCCCCCTAACACTCTTCCTCCCCTTCCCCCTTCCCCCACTCCCCAGCCTACCTCTCCTCCTCCCCGGCGGTGGAGCCCTCGTGGGGGTCTGTGCCCGGTCACCATGACGACGCCGGCGAATGCCCAGAATGCCAGCAAAACGTGGGAACTGAGTCTGTATGAGCTCCACCGGACCCCTCAGGTGACAGGGATTCTCCCCTTACAACTTACTCCTTTTCCCCAGACCCCCATCTCACAGCCTCTTCCATTTTTTGCCCCATTCTGCCCGATTTCACACTCCCCGGCCCTTTGAATTACCTTAATCTTTCAAAGCGTTTTCACATTTATCTCATTTAATCCTAAAAACAGACGTGCCAGAGAGGTAGAGCAAGTATTACTATCTTCATTTGAAAGATAGTAAACAGGCTGAAATTACCTTCCCCGTTCCTCAGGTCCGCATCATAGGTCAGTGCATTTAAGACTCACCTTGGGAGTTTATTAAAAATGGAATTCCCGCTGGCCCTACCTGTAACATTGTGATACAGTAAAGGGATGGAACCCCAGAATCTGCTTTTTTTTTTGCGGTACGCGGGGCTCCCACTGTTGTGGCCTCTCCCACTGCGGAGCACAGGCTCCGGACGCGCAGGTCCAGCGGCCATGGCTCACGGGCCCAGCCGCTCCGCGGCATGTGGGATCCTCCCGGACCGGGGCACGAACCCGTGTCCCCTGCATCCGCAGGCTGACTCTCAACCACTGCGCCACCAGGGAAGCCCCAGAATCTGCATTTTTAACCTGCATCCTAGGGGATTCTGATATAGGTAGTACCAGGACTGCACTGTAAGAAATTCTGTTGACCAAGTAAGTCTTCCACAGATGGAAAATCTGTGCCACGCCCATCCCCAGGCCTATTACCAAACCTCAGATCCTCCTATTCCAAAGCTCCTACTCTTAGAATTCCCAATTTCCTCATGTGGCCAACGTGAGGTACCCAGATTCTGACATCTCACTGTATTTCTCAAGACTCCAATTTCATGGACCACTTGTTTCTAAAACCCCTTTCCCCCCAACCCACCCACCACCTTTCCACTCATCGACGCCTCCAGGAAGCCATCATGGATGGCACAGAAATTGCAGTTTCCCCTCGGTCACTGCATTCAGAGCTCATGTGCCCCATCTGCCTGGACATGCTGAAGAATACGATGACAACCAAGGAGTGCCTCCACCGATTCTGCTCTGATTGCATTGTCACGGCCCTGCGCAGCGGGTAACAGGAGGGACAGGTTTGAGATGGGGGGAGGGGGACAAGAGTTGGACCCTCCATGCCCTGGTGACTGACTCCTCAGGGCCTCCTTTCTCCCACACCAGGAACAAGGAGTGCCCTACCTGCCGAAAGAAGCTGGTATCCAAGCGGTCTCTGCGGCCAGACCCCAACTTCGATGCTCTGATCTCTAAGATCTACCCCAGCCGGGAGGAATATGAGGCCCACCAAGACAGGGTGCTCATCCGCCTCAGCCGCCTGCACAACCAGCAGGCGCTGAGCTCCAGCATTGAGGAGGGGCTGCGAATGCAGGCCATGCACAGGTTCGGGGGCCACGAAGAAGGTGGCAGCGGTGCTGATGGGACAGATCCGTGGGTCAGACTCCTGGGGCTGTCTTTGCTTCTAAGCCTCAGCATCCTGAGTGCTGATCACAGTCTTAACTGTCACGCCTGGAGGTCATGGATGTAAACTGTAGCTTGTACTACTGTTCTTAAGGAAATAGCTCATCTTCTAACTTTCTGGAAGTTAGAACAGTAGAGTGCTTTTTGAGCATGAGCTCTGAGTTCACACTGCTGGGAATTAAATCACCTCCTAGTCCAGCATCACTCAGTCTTTAATGTGCATCTAAATTACCTGAGAGTCTTGTTAAAAATGCAGATTCTGATTCAGTAGGTCACAAGTTGGGCCTGAGATTCTGCATCTCTACAAGGCTGTGCTACTGGTTCTTGGACCACGCTTTGAGAGGCAAAGAGACTATGGTCTCAAACTAGTTATTTAACCTCTCTAAGCCTCAGTTTCCTCAACCATAAAATAGAGATGATATAATTACCTGTGTCCATAGGATTTGTATAATTTGAGGCAATCAGTGCAAAATACTTAACAATGTGTTTAGCATGTAGTCAGTATGTAATAAATATTAGGTATCATCATTAAGATTTCCCTGATCTCTTAATTTTCTGAAGTTTAAAATCTAAACCCCTTATCCTTGGTGCTTTCTAACCTCAACCACTTGTTTCCACAGGGCCCAGCGTGTGAGGCGGCCGATGCCTGGGTCAGATCAGACCACAACGATGAGTGGGGGGGAAGGAGAGCCTGGGGAGGGAGAGGGGGATGGAGAGGATGTGAGCTCAGACTCCGCCCCTGACTCTGCCCCAGGCCCTGCTCCCAAGCGACCCCGTGGAGGGGGCGCAGGGGGGAGCAGCGTAGGGACAGGGGGAGGTGGCGCTGGTGGGGTGGGTGGGGGTGCTGGTTCTGAAGACTCTGGTGACCGGGGAGGGACCCTGGGAGGGGGAACCCTGGGCCCCCCAAGCCCTCCCGGGGCTCCCAGTCCCCCAGAGCCAGGTGGAGAAATTGAGCTCGTGTTCCGGCCCCACCCCCTGCTCGTGGAGAAGGGAGAATACTGCCAGACTAGGTGAGAGTTTCGTCCTTCCCCAGACCACTGAGAAACCAAAGGTCTCATGATCTTCCATCAGAATTGGGCTTCGCCCAAACCCAGAAAGAATCCCTAACCCAGAGGCCCTTTGGGAAATCCCCAACTTCCCTTCTCCATTTGAGGCTTCCTGTGCCCTCAACCTGCCCTCTCTCCCACTCCAGGTATGTGAAGACAACTGGGAATGCCACAGTGGACCATCTCTCCAAGTACTTGGCCCTGCGCATTGCCCTCGAACGGAGGCAGCAGCAAGAGGCGGGGGAGCCAGGAGGGCCTGGAGGGGGCGCCTCTGACGCCGGAGGACCCGATGGGGGAGGTGGGGAGGGTGGGGGCGCCGGAGGAGGTGACGGCCCTGAAGAGCCTGCCTTGCCCAGTCTGGAGGGTGTCAGCGAAAAGCAGTATACCATCTACATCGCCCCCGGGGGCGGAGCTTTCACGGTGAGAGCCTCTGAGGGCAGCGGTGTGAGAGGAGAGGAGGGAGAGTGGCCTGGGGACGCAGAACCGAGATCCTGACCTCCTAACTGACCAGCCCTCTTCTCCCTCTGCATCTCCCATCTCTCCCTTCTCTGTCCATCCTTCTTCCCCATCATCCGTGTCCGTGATTTGCCCCATTTATTATTCCTTCTTCCTTTTTTTTCTCCTCTCATTCATTTCCTTTACTATCTTTCCCAACTTACTTTCCTCTTCCCTCTCCTCCCCCATCCACCCCCTCTGTAGACACTGAATGGCTCGCTAACCCTGGAGCTGGTGAATGAGAAGTTCTGGAAAGTGTCCCGACCACTGGAGCTCTGCTATGCCCCCACCAAGGATCCAAAGTGACCCCTCAAGGGGACAGCCAGGGGATGGGGACCATGGGGTGTCCCTGAGTCCTGGCCCACCACCCAGCTTCTTTGTCCCCCAGAGCCCCCCAGCCCGGCCAGCCAGCAAGAGGACACAAATGAGGACAAGTGGCTTTTATACAAAGTATCTATATCAGATTCTTCTATATTGTACAGAGTGGGGCCTGCGCCCCCATCTACTGCCTTTTCTATTGCCCCCAACCTCCCATCCATGCAAGATGTTGGGAAGGGTGAAGAGCCCTTCCCATCATGCCCTTCTACCAACAACAACAAATTTGCTTTTATTCCTCTTTGAAACCTGTGGTTTTGTGTCTCTTTATCGGGGGTTAGTAGAAGGAGAGGAAAACAAAGATCGGGGAGGGAACCCTAGAAATCATGTAGAATCAGCCTTGGAAATGGGGAGGAAATGTCAAAGGGTATTCATGGTGTGTAGATCCCATTTTCCTGAACCTTCAGATCAGCAAATGTGAACGAAAATTGGAAGGACCTGTGAAGCTGTAAGAGACAGGGTGGAGAGCCGAGAGGTGTGAAGTCAGATCCCAAGCTTTCCCCCTATGACCTGAATGCCCAGGCTGAGATTCCGGGTTTCAATACCACAGGGAAAGAAGGAAAGTGGCTCAAGAGGGTGACGCGGCAGGCCCGAGATGTTTGGAAGGGGTACAATTCCTCGTCCCTGCGAGAAGCTGGTTTCTAAAGCTGGAGAGAAAAGGCGCGGATGGGGGGAGGGCTGCGAGAACCTCCCTGCACATATCCCGCCCCCGGGTAGCCTCCCGAAGAAGACGGGCAGGGCCAGGGACTACAGTTCCCAGGAGCGAGCGAGCCGGTCGGTGCCCGCCGAGCCGCGGGGCTGAGCGGAGGGAGGGCTGCCCGGGAGTTGTAGTTCTGTGCCGGTCCCGGCGGCAGCGGAGAGCCCAGGTGGGGGCATCCAGTAAAGCGCTCGCTGCTCCGCATCCCCCACGCCTCGAGTTCCGCGGGCGGGGTCCGGGGCCCACGTAGCGCGCCACGCCCCGGCGAGGTGGAGAGGATCGCCTCCCCAGGAGGGACTGACGCTGCCTCCCGCCACCCGCTTTGGCCTCTCTGCCCCTCACTTCCTGTTTCCGTTGCCCTTCGCGCCCCCACCCCACTCCGCCCCAAATTCCCGTGGCTCGCTCAGTCTAGTCTCGGCCCTCCCGGCTAAGGAGTCAGACTCGGCGTCAGACTCGCCGGCCCGAGGGCACCTCACTCCACGCTTGGCGTTTCTCGTTTGCTGCCCGTCGTCCCTTTCACCCTCAGTACGACGGACGCAGGGGGTACCCTCCAGCCCAGGTGACCGGGCGCCCACCCCCGAGACCTCTCGCCCTGTAGAAATAGACAACACCCACTTCACCCTCGTATAAGCCCCTTTCTACCCCCGCCTCCCTGGATCCCCGATCCTGGCTCCCCTTTTCTCCCACCCCAGGCATCCAGGGGGGCGACGCTCCCGGGATGTGAGGGCGGGAGGAAGGTGGGTGTCGCTCCCGGAGTTTCAAGGGAGAGAAAACGATGGCGAGGAGTCGCGGGAGGTACCGAGGCGGAAGCCGAAGAGTCTGGAATGAACCCGGCTTCTCTTCTGGTTCCAGCGGCTGCCCGGAGCGACACTTCCTCACTCTCCTCGTTCTCGCCAGCCCTACCCGACCCGGTGGCCCTTCTGCCTCTTCCCCCGCCCTCTGGCTTCACTCTGGAGCCGCCTGCGAGCCTTGGTCCCCCGTCTCTCCTCTCCTAGGGCCCCAGTCCACACCACGGCCCACCCTCTCCGCCGTTCCGCTTCTCACGCTCCTCCTCGGACCCCTCTCTGCTGCCAGTGCTCTGTCACCCTCCTCTGCCCCCGAGACGCTGAACTTCGCAGGCTGCCTGTTTCTTTAGATGGCACCATGTGAGTGACATACAGAACTGTTGCTCCAGGTCCATCTCCTCTGCCCACAACAAAGAAAAAATGACTGCCTGACCTGACCTGACCAGGCGTTCCCCTTCCCCAGTGCTGGCAGAAGGGGGCGGGGGTTGCTCCAATTCTGTTCCACCCCCACTCCCTGAGATAGCTCCCCAAGTCTTTCAGCCTCTGTCAGTGAAGCCTGCACCTATGGGTGAGGCAAAGTGAGAGACACAAAGTATACAAAAGGGAACCTGATTATTTTGTTGAGAGACAAGATACAGAGGATAAAAGGAGAGCAACTACCCAGAGGAGCAAGGTGGAGAAAGAAAGACATTCGATTCAGACTGATCGGGGTCCAAATCTCCACCTCGCCACTTAGGAACCACACGACCTCGCATAGGAAAGGGACTTGCGGGGTGGGGCCCGCAGTTGTGTATTAACAAGCCCTCCATGTGAATCTGATGTGCTCGGGGCCCAGAACCCCTGCAGTAGATGCTCTGGTCCTTACAGTGAATGACAAGTGTCCCCTTGGAGGGATGCCAGGCCTCAGGGCAGGGGCATCACTGGAAGCCGCAGGGTGGTCAGGAAGAGCTTCTCAGAGGAGGTGCCACCAGGCTGGATGGACGGGAGGGAAGAAGGAAGTAGGTGGGGGGCCTGTGGGGGAGGGGAGCCTCTCTCTCTGTTAGTCTCCCCCTCATTTTATCTCTTTCAGGCTTCTTGGTCCCCAAACCGTAGCAGATTATGTGTCTAAGTGCAGAAGCTGAGCCCCAGAGCCCAGGACCAAAGGAGACCCCTGCCCAGGTGAGGCCAAACCCTGAGGGCTTGGTTGTCACCCAGCTGCCCTCAAAACCCTGGCAAACTGCTAACGGGAAAGTTGTGCCCTGGGTTCCTCAGGGTGGGGCTCAGCCTGCCTGCGCCACCTTGGTCTCTCTGCCTCCCCCTCCTCCTGGCTGCTCTCACCTTCATCCCCCTCCCCTACAGGCTGGGAGCCAAGGCAGAGGAGAAGGAGAAGGCAGGACAGACCTCCAGCTCCCCATCTACCCCTTGACCCCTCTGCTGTCACAGCTGACCCTGTCCCACGTCCCTCCCAGCAGCCCCTGCCCCCACCCCAAAGCCCTTTTCTGGCCTGGACTGTGGAGCCTCCTTTTGTCATGCTCCCACCCCTCCCAGCACCGCCTGGTCCATTTGAGTGAGAGGCCCTTTCCCTGCCCCCAGTGTGGGAAGTGCTGCAGCCACGGGGCCACCTGACCCTGCCCCTGCACTCCCACACAGGTGACAGGCCCTATGGCTCTGGCCTCCATGGCTGTGGCTTCACTCAGAGCCCCCTTCTGCTTTGACAACCGTCCACACCCAGTGGGAAGGACAGGGATGAACAGAGCGGGCCGCCAACCCCGCAGCACTCCAGGAGGGCAGCCCTGGGGACAGACTCCCTCCACAGTCGGAGTGACTTGCCTCTTCTGTGGGAGGCATAATGGGGCACGGCTCCCTGACCCATCCCATCCCCGCCAGAGCCACCACATTAGGTGATCAGAGTGTCTCACCGGAACCTACTCAGGGCTGGAATGGCCAGGTCCACCTCACTTCTAGTCCACAATCTAATCCCCCAGGAAAAGAGCTTTTCCTGTTTCTTAGAAAAGAATCTGTACTTCCAATCTCCTGTCCTCCATCTGAGAAGTTTAACCAGGCTGCCTGAGACCTACTGCCATCACAGACGGATCAGATTTCCCGGGATTTTCTTGAAGGGATTTTTTAAAGAGATAACTGAATCCCCAGAGATCTCCATGACAACCCCCACCATCAAATTCTAGTTGCCCACAAATCCCACCCAACCCCATCACTTCCCCCAGAAGCCGCTGGCTGCTTATTGCCTCCGGTGCTAAAGCTACACCCAGCACCCCATCGGATGAGGCCATCTCCCTGTGCCCACTCCTGGACCCACGGGCCCTGTTTCAGGGCTTTCTGTGACCTTCACTGCATTTCACACTAAGAATAAAGCCCAGACGGAGGCTGCTTTTTCCAGCAGCACCATGGGCCTCTTATTGAAAGGTGAAAATAGGCAGAGGCATGTATCCAAGGAGAAGGAAGGGAAATGGAGGAGATGGAGACCAGTGGAAGAAGCCAAGGGAGGTTGGGGGAGAAAGTGGGAGGTTCTGGGTGTGGAAAAAGTAGAACAGGGTTGTGTGGAAGAAGACAAGAAACACCTGGCCAGTACAAGCACTTCCTTGCATTTGCACTTCTTCCGCAGGATTCCTCACTTACTGTCTTCTTCATGTGCTGGGAAACTGGTTTTGAACAAGAGTCAGCAGGGAGTCCCACGGAGCATCCCCTCCAGATTGGCACCCTGGGGCCCAGCGTGGCCCGGAGGATGGCACGTCATCATTCACTCTTGTAGGAGGTTCTGCTAGGGGAGTTTCCGCCTTGGGCGGCACCTTCAGTAAATTTATTGTTATTGTTCATGTTCAAGGATAAGGTAGACCTTAGTTCTTGTATTAACTTCCCCCAAAGAAAACTCTTTAGAACTTGGCAGATTTCTCCCGATGATGTATCAGAGAGGCTGATTATTGCCACATGCAGGAAGGGATGAAAGAACCTCTAAGGTAAAAGGATCACTTGGGAGACCGCTGGTCAGTTTCACCCTTTCAGAAACTATGTATTGAGTCCACCATGTGTCAGGACTGTTCTAGGACCTGGGTACCACAAACAGGTGTGTGATGTGGCCCCGCCTTTGAAGCATGTGATCTCAGGTGTTCGTGGTGAGCATCTCAATATTGAATCTAGTCCTAACGAGTGTATCCACTATAATATCTCTCAAGTCTGTCCACTCTTCTCCATCCCTCCACCTCCCTGGGCCAGCGACCACTTGGACTGTCTGGCTCTTCTCTGAATCACTGAGATCACTGGAGAGGCCGGAAAGACCTTCTCTGAAACAAGAGGCATGCCTGAGTAAGAGACCTTTCTGAAATGCAAATCTGATGGTTTCAGGCACCCTGCTGAAACACAGTCAATGGTTTCCCACCGACCTTAAGTTAAAGACCCAAGTCCTTAACCTGGCCTCTAAGGCCCCTTGGGGTGTGGCCCCACCGGCCTCTCCAGCCTCACCTCCCACTACTCACCCCTGTCACTCCCTAGCGCTCTACTCCACCGTGGCGTGCTTCCTCCCGCAGGCTGGGCCCTCCACCCGAAAGGCTTCTTCCATTTCTCTTTTAAGTTAGCTCCTGTGCATTCTTCAGATCTCAGCTCCTTTACCACATCCTCAGGGAAGGTACTCAGACCTTCCTTTCGGGTCAAATTCCCCTCCTCTGAGCTCCCACACCAAGGCGCACTCTTTCTCCGAGGTACTGTGTGTGGTTGCAGATCTGTGTTTTTTGGGGATTACTCGATTGGTGTCTGGCTCCCCATGGAACGTAAGCTCCCTGAGGGCAGGAGCCAGGATTGCAGATGCTCACTCTTGTCATTCCCTGGACCTGGAACTGGACACTCTACGAATATGGAGTTGAAATATTGGTTGAAAGGATGCATGCATGCCTGGATCTGGGGCAGGGGACGCATATTTCAGGATCTCAGGATGGATTGAGGCCGTGATTCTCCCTCCAAAAGCTGCAGCCCAGGAGTCCCATATGTCATTTCCTTAACACCATTCCTTCCTCCACGCTTCCTGGCATTGTCCGTCCACGGTTGAGCCTCCGTCCCAGAGTCCTCCACCTTGCCCATGAGACCCCTTCTCCCTTTGACTTCCTAATGCCCCTTCCTGGTTTTGCCTCTTTGGCCTCAGAAGGCAGCATGGAATAATATGGCAACAGCAGAGAATTCAGAACCAGAAATCTGGGTTCAATAACTAGGTAAAAGGATTAGCAGTGTGACCTTCAGCTGGCTTTTAAACCACTCTGAACCCTAGCCTTCTTATCTGTAAAATGGGAACAACTTCAGAATCAAGCAAGATGGAGGATGTGGAAAATCTAAAAGCACCATCACCTAGAAATACTGATAAAAAGGAAAAAAATTAAACATATAACTGAGTTCTCAAAAGGAAAGTAAAATCCCAGGTGCTAGAAACAAAGAGAAAACTGAAAGCCAGAGGGTGAGCTGACTGTGGCTACGGTTACTAGGAGGGGGCTGGGAAGGAACAGGTTCTGTCAACCTGTTCTGTTTCACCAGCCACCCAGAGACAGATGAGGTCTCAGTCCTGAACAGCTGGGGAAATTAGATGAAAGACAGCCAAAGTTGACTCAAGAAGAAATAGAAAGCCTGACAGCTCTATAAATTCTAATAAATTGAATGAGAAATTTTAAGTACACACACACACACACACACACACACACACACACACACACACACACACTACCCAAATGGCCTTATAAGTATATTATTCTGCTAACTCTTCAAGGAACTGTTTATTTATTTATATAGACCGTCCCAGACAATGGAAAAAGAGGACCAATTGAACTTATAAGATTGAAAATCCTAAATGAAATATTAGCAAACTGAATCCAATGGAGTTTGTGCAAGTGCATGTGTATATGCACGTGTGTATGTGTGACCAAGCAGAGTTTATTCCAGGAATACAAGGATGGTCTACTTTAAAAAATCTATTAATGATATTTACAGCATTGACATATTAAAAGGAAAAAATATGATTGTCCCAATATGTAGAGATGCACCTGGATAAAGTTTAACACTAATGATTTAAAAAACAAATCTAGCTAACTAGGAATAGAAAATAACTTCCAACACTAATACAAAGATACTAGTTTTTACTGTTTCTATTCAACTTGTGCTGGGGGTGGTGGTGGTCTGAACTAGCACAATAAGAAAAAGTGGAAGTAAAGCCATAATTATACATAGATGATTGATTATTTACATAGAAAATTTATGAGAACCTACAAACAATTAAAACTAACACCGTTTTGGGGGCAAGATGAATATTCAAACATCAATATGGCTATACAACAGCAATAAACAAATTTTGTTTTAAGAAAATACCATTTGTAATTGCAACAAAAACTATAAGGTACTTAGGAATCAATATAGCAAAATATGTGCATGAGCTTTATGGAGAAAATTATAGAACTCTATTGGAGAACATGAAGAGAAGACAAAAAAGAGTGGAGAGATATGCCATGCTCATGAGGAGGAAAATTCAATATACAGCTGATTAGTTTTTTTCAAATCTATACATTTAGTACAATTCTAATCAAAATCTATACATTTAGTACAATTCTAATCAAAAGTACTAGAGGGCTTCCCTGGTGGCGCAGTGGTTGAGAGTCCGCCTGCCGATGCAGGGGACATGGGTTCGTGCCCCGGTCCGGGAAGATCCCACATGCCGCAGAGCGGCTAGGTTCGAGAACCATGGCCGCTGAGCCTGCGCATCCGGAGCCTGTGCTCCGCAACGGGAGAGGCCACAACAGTGAGAGGCCCGCGTACCGCAAAAAAAAAAAAAAAAAAAAAAGTTCTAGAATTTAGTACAATTCTAATCTAAATTCTATTTAACAAGCTGTTCTTTAAATTCCTGTGGAAGAGTAAATGGCCAAAAAAAGTCAAAACAAGTTTGAAGTGCAAGAATACTGGAGTGTTTGCCTCACCGTATATCACAGATTTAAAGCTGGAGTGATTTAAGCAGTGTAGGCCTGACACATGGACAAATAGATAGACCACGGGTCCAGAATCAGACCCGCAGAGATATGAGAACTTTGTATATGACAAAAGGAACATAAGTCAGTGGAGAAGGATGGACTATTTCTTGACTTGTCTGGGGTTAACTGGCTATCCAAATGAAAAACAAAATGGATCCGTGCATTACAACAGATCCAAAAATAAATTTCAGATACCTTAAATATGTGAAAAAGAAAACTTTAAGTTCTTCAAAGAAAATACAAGAGAATACATTGATGATATCAGCATAGGGAAGGATTTCTTAAACAAGATACAAAAACACAGGCAATAAAAGATTGACACATACAACTACATTAAAAAAAATTTTAACTTCTATGAGACAAGAAACAACAAAACAAAAAGACAAGCCACAGATTGTGAGACTATTTACAACCTATATGACCAATAAAGGATGGGTATTCAGGATTTATAAAGAACTCTTGCAGATCAATAAAATAAAAGGACAAGGCAGGGGGAAATGAGCAAAAGCTATGAACAGGTAAGTCATCAAAGAGGAAGCCAAATAGCTAATAAACATAGGAAAAGATGCTCAACTTCCCTAATAATGCAGAAATGCAAACCCAAACCATGAGATACTACTTTACTAAATCAGCAAAATTAAAATAACTCTGATAACACCAAGTGTTGACAAAAATGTGGGATATTAGGAACTCATCCATTTTGGCTTGAAGTGTGAACAGCTATAACAAATTTGAAGGGAAATTTGGCAACACTTAATGCTGAAAATACACATACCCTAAAACCCAGTGCTCCGGCTTCTAGATGTATTCCTTAGGAAAACATTTATAGGGGATCCCCTGATGGTGCGGTGGTTGGGAATCCGCCTGCCAATGCAGGGGACACGGTTTCGAGCCCTGGTCCGGGAAGATCCCATATGCCATGGAGCAACTAGGCCCGTGAGCCACAACTACTGAGCCTGTGAGCCACAACTACTGAGCCCATGAGCCACAACCACTGAAGCTCGCACACCTAGAGCCCTTGCTCCGCAGCAAGAGAAGCCACCACAATGAGAAGCCCACGCACCACAACGAAGAGTAGGCCCCGCTCGCCACAACTAGAGAAAGCCCGTACGCAGCAACAAAGACCCAACATAGCCAAAAATAAATTAAATAAATAAACAAACCCTGATCATGCATAACTCTTAAAAAAAATTTCTACATATGTACAAGGAGGCAAGGATAAGAATGGGCATTGCAGTATCATGTGATTGTCAAGAAAACGTGGAAACATCCTAATCTGTCCTTAAAGGAATAGATAAATAAAGTACGGTTTATTCTTACAGTGGACTGCTACACAGCAGTTAAAATAAATGACTTATTTACCAACATATAAGTAAAAGAAAGTTGCAAAAGTGGATGTTGTATGATATTTATGCGTTTTAAAATACACAAACAATGATACATGTTAAAAAAAGCCTATTTGTTGGGACTTCCCTGGTGGCGCAGTGGTTAAGCAACTAAGCCCATGTGTCACAACTACTGAGCCTGCGCTCTAGAGCCAGCGAGCCACAACTACTGAGCCTGCATGCTGCAACTATTGAAGCCCACGCGCCTAGAGCCCTTGCTCCACAACAAAAGAAGCCACCACAATGAGAAGCCCGCGCACCGCAATGAAGAGTAGCCCCCACTCACTGCAACTAGAGAAAGACCGCGCACAGCCATGAAGACCCAACGCAGCCAAAAATAAATAAATTATACTTATATTAACAAAAGCCTGTTTGTTAAAGTAGAAAATATGCATGGGAATAATTCCCAGTGACTTCAGAATGATAATTCCCACCTAGAAAGGAGAGGAATGGGATGAGCTTTAGCTATAACTGTAATGCTTTTTTAAATTACTATTTTTAAAGAAAAAAATACAAAGCAACAGAGGCAATGCAGCCATGAAGATTTGCTCAATTGGGTTGTTGTAATGAGCTTCTACTGCTTAACGTCTCCCCACCCCCCAAAAGTGTGTGCTTTGGAATCTGGCAGAGACACAACCTCAAACTTGCTCAGGATTCGGTTGTAGTCATCTTTTGTTTCCAGGATATAGGGTAAGAGATTGCAGAAGCATTTCCCTGGGGCCGGAAGGATGTTAATTATGAGAGCAGAAGGTCAGGGTTTCAGGTTGTGCTGTGCCAGAACTGAGGGCCGGATCCCAAGTGACAAAGGTGCCCAGGTGTGGCTTCATAAATGTGGCACATGATAGGTGAGGTCCCCTAAAGTCTGTGGACCAGAGCAGGGCCCCTGTGGTCCAGATCTGAGCATGACACTGTTTGTGATCATATTCATATTCACTTCGAATTCACTTTTACATATTCACTTTTGAATATGCTAAGTCTGTGGTACCTTTGAGACATCCAAGTAGGGATGCCAGGTAGGGAGTCAGATCCACAAGTCTGGAGATCAGAGGAAAGACATAAATTTGAGAGTGATCAGCAGATAGCAACTGAAGCCGTAGGTCAGGAGTGATGGATCTCCTGGAGGCAGAGTGTAGCATGAGAAGAGGAAGGGTCTAGGGCTCAGGACCCTTGAGGATCTCCAATACGACCAAATAGAGCAGGATGAGCCAACAAAGGAGCAGGGAGCAGCCAGAGTGAGAGGGGAAAACCCAGGAGAGTGCTCAGTCCTGGAAGCCAAATAAAGACTGTGTTTCAATGAAGAGTTGGTCAACGGCTTCCCTGGTGATGCAGTGGTTAAGAATCCGCCTGCCAATGCAGGCAACATGGGTTCAAGCCGTGGTCCGGGAAGATCCCACATGCCGCAGAGCAACTAAGCCCATGCGCCACAACTACTGAAGCCCAGGCACCTCGATCCTGTGCTCTGCAACAAGAGAAGCCACCGCAATGAGAAGCCCGTGCACCGCAACGAAGAGTAGCCCCAGCTTGCTGCAACTAGAGAAAACCTGCGTGTAGCAACGAAGACCCAACGCAGCCAAAAATAAATAAATAAATAAAAGAATTGGTCAAAAGCATTGAATACTGGAGGGAGGTCAAGCAGAAGAAAACTAAATAATGGATTTAATGAAATGAGGGTCATAAAAAAAAGCACCTGTGTGGCCTGGGAGAGGTGGACACCAGCCCAAGAGGGTTGAGGTGTGAGTGGAAGTGAGGGACTAGAGAGAGAATTTTCCCCCAACTTTTTATTATGAAAAGTTTCAAGCATACAGAAAAGTTGAAACTATAGTATAATGATCACTTGTACATCCACCACTTAATTTAAAATCGTTATCCTTTATACATACATACATACAAATATTTACATATTTAGATCTAGTCCTTGAACCATGTGAAAATTTAGGAGATTGTGACGCTTCACACGTGAACACTTAGCACACATGGCCTCAAAATAAGGACTTCCTCCAGCTAAGGAAATAACAGTCAGTCCCTAATACCACCTGATGTACAGAATATACTCAGATGAACCCCCAAATGTCTTTTATACATGTCTTTTCAAATTAGGATCCCATCAATGTACACGCGCTGTGTGCGAGAGAGTGAGGCTGGGTGAGGGGATGGAGAGGTACAGGGAGTGGTCAGAGGAGGAGGTGAGGTGGAGGTGGGGGTTGGTTTTTCGTGTTTTATTTTGAGAGGGAGAGGCTGAAGATTCAGGAGGGGAAAAGGGGGAGGGTAATCAAGGACATGGGATGCAGTCACGGGTAGAGAAACTGGCTTTGGGCAGGAGGAGGGCAGTGCCTCTGCTCCAGTGGTTCTCAAAGTGGGGTCCCCAGCCAGCAGCATCAAGCGTCACCTGGAAACTAGTTACAACTGAAAATTCTAGCCACCCACCCGCTGAATAGGAAACGTGTTTTAACACGCCCTCCAGGCAATTCTGATGCGCCAAGTTGGAAAACCATCGCTCTTTTCTGAAGGAACAGGGAGAGATGGACACAGGTGCTATGTGGATTTGGTAACACGTGATTGAAGGAGTCCACCTCTAATGGCTTCAGTTTTCTCTGTGATGTAAGAGCAAGATCATCAACTGAATGTGAGGTGGAGACAGAGAGGCATCTCATAGGCTCCAGTAACAGGGAGTTTAATGTAGCCAATGACCAGCCTGATGTGACTGGTTAACGAAGCAATGCCTCTTAGGGACCACGAATGAGGAGTGGTGACCATTTCCTGGCTCGAGACTTCCTCCAACACTTCTTAGCTTGAAGAATAAACTCCTGAAGAAAGATCATTAGGCTCACCAGGGTTGAGGTTTTGCCTGAGACATACAAAGGATGGAAATATAGCGGGGCAAGGCAGTTCAGGATACTGTCGAGAGAGCTGATGAAATGAAGGACCACACAGGTGTAGCCACATAAGGTGGGGCTGATGGGCTGGAGGAAGGGAGGCACCAGTGACCCGGAGGTCCCGGGAGACTGAGAAATGGTTGCGAGAGGAGGAGAGACTGAAGGGGGGAAGCTTAGGAGATGGGGGTTGAGTGATTCTGGAGGAGCCGCTGCAGATGACAAGGTCCAGGGTGTGACAGTGAGGAAGGGTGGCCAAGTCGGAGTGGAGAAGGTCCAGGGCATGAAGTCACCAAGGTGTTCAGACGTCAGGTGGGCAACAGGTCCCCTCCTTGGACAATGAGATGGGAAGAGACAGACAGTTTGCCGAGTGCCAGAGTCCCCCTGAGCGAGATGGAGAGGTCTGGGAGGGGACAGACAGTAGCAAAAAGGAAGACAGCAATTTAGCCCAATGGCTGAGCCCCGGAGGCAGAGGGTTATTTTAAAGCAGAAACTGGGGGTGGGGTGGGGTGGAGGAGGAGGGTCTGGAGGCAGCAATCTGGAGCAATGAAAGCACCCTCACCTATAAGAAAATAAACAGCTGTCATTTCAGAAGCCTGCAGAGGAGGTAGTACCCTCCAGGGAGAGTTCAATTTCGGTTAAAGCCAGGAAATGGAGGGGGCACTCCAAGGAGAAGTGAAGGGTAGGAGGAGACTCCCAGCTTATTAGAGGGCACGAGGGTGGGTTCAGGAGGGGGCACGTGGGTCAGAGCCAGAAAGCACAGAGTGTGGTGGAGACAACAACGCGGTAGAGTAGGTGGGCCAGGGAGTTTACATATTCACTCTTAAATATAAAAACAGGGATGGGAGGCAGGCTGGATATCATCTCATTAGTCTCTGGGAAGCTATAAGAAGTGACGGTTCAGGATGTGGCCTCTAGAGAAGACCTGCTGGATTCAAATCCCAGCGTTGTCATGCACGACCTTGGGCAAGGTCTCTGGGCCCCCATTTCCTCTGCTGTAAAATGGGGATAACAATAGTTCTGACCTCACAGGGTTGTTGTGCTGAGCCAGTGACTTAGTGTGTTAAATGTTGAGAACAGTGTCTGGACAGGCATTTCAGATAACTCGGTGGTGGCTCCCAAGCCCAGGGGAGCAGCCTCTTGGCTCACCTGGCCTCTGCCCTGTGCTAGGTAGGAAAGCCAAGTAGCCACCCCTTGGATGGGAATGAGGAGTTTGATGAGCAGCTGCAAATGCAAGAATGACTCCAAGATCAGAGACACCCAAGAAGATCCTGGTAGAAAAATGGACTCTTTGGGGGCAGCAGCTTGGGGTCACTGCCTATCTCTGGGAGGGGGGCTTGGTTCCCAAAGATCACAGAAGGTTTCATTGCTACATATCAGACCAATTATGGCTTCTCTAATGATAGCATGTCTAGCTCTACCGCAAAAATACAAGACGTCAATTCTAGGAATGCAGAGGAACTTCTGCAAGAAAAACCTCAAACCCACTGATCCCAAAAAGAGAGGAGAGAAGAGGAAGAAGCAAGATGGTCTCATGTCCACAAAGATAGAAATACAAATGTATTATATATCTAATTTGCCTCTAGACATTACAGTAGGTGAATTTACACAGCTGACATCCAAATTTTGCATTATTATGAGAGATCGTCAGAAGAATTTAAGGTCAAGTTTTACAAAGAAAATCAAAGAAATCTTAAAGGAGGTGGGCTTTGCTGTTATTTGAAGAGGAAATCTTTGGATCTTGCATCACAGCTCTTCGATGAAGATGAAATTGGAAGCTATAGGGAGGAATGGACAGGGAGTTTGGGGTTAGTAGATGCAAACTATTACATATAGAGCAGAAAACAACAAGGTCCTACTGTATAGCACAAGGAGCTATATTCAATATCCTGAGATAAACCATGATGGAAAAGAATATAAAAAAACTATATATGTATAACTGAATCACTTTGCTGTACAGCAGAAATTAACACAACATTAAGAAGCCACACATTACAGGTCAAAGTGGCAAAGTTTCAGCTGAAGGAGTGATATGATGCCTCAAATCTACAAGAAGAAGCTGTCTCTGCAACAGAAGCAATTGGACTGGAGACCTGAGAGGCAAGATGGGCCAACCAGAATGTACCATGAGTGAGTTGTCATCATCAAAAATATATTTCATCCAGTGGATTCAGAGGATGATCCGTTGGTGCCGAAGGAGGTCAGAGAACACCTCTGAGTGGAGTGTTCCAAGCCTGGACAAATTAAGAAACTCCTTTTCTTTGCTAGGCACGCAGCTGGTGTGGACTACGTGTCCTTGAGGAATGCAGAGGAAGCTGGTTATTATATTCAAACCCTTGATGGAAGGTGATTTGATGGCCATGAAATCATTGCCCACGCAGGGGATGGGATTACAGACGATCGGGTTGAGGAGGCCTCAGGAGAGAGGGAGAGTTGAGGGTAAAGGGGAATCTCCAAAGGCTAAGTGTGTGTATGTGAACTGAAAATAGTTAATTCTCCTGTGTGCGGTGATATACCAAGAGAGGTGGAGTGGGAGGGCACTGCACCACAGGCAGCAGTGTTTTGTCACTATCATTGTAGAATTGCTGGTGCATGGTAACAATAAAAAGTCGATTTTAGTATTATTTAAAAATTCTCTACAGACAACTGAAGAAATACTGAATTTCACTTTGAGGCTAGTGAAAATAAAATGTACTTTTCCCCATCCTCATTCACAGATCCTTTGGGATGCTGATTAAGAGCCTTGCCTTAGAGCCAGCAATGTCTCAGAGTGGAAAGGAAGCCAGGTCAGGAGAACACGTTGCTCCCCGCCCACCAGTCTTCTGACCCTTGGTCCCTAAATCCTGGAATTGTCCTGGCTTCTGTCCTTTCTAAATCCTGCCTGTCCAGCTTTTCCCTCAGTTCTGTAAAGATCCTTCTAATCATTTACTCTTACTTCACCAGAGTTAATTTGTTATTTCTCTGCAGACAGCTGCTTCCTCAGCTCCATGACTCCCAGCCTGGAGTCATGGAACAGGTGAATTTGGGGCACAGAAGTTTCGAACCACTGAACGGCTGTGTGGTGTTGGGTTCATTACTTACTCCAGCACATGAACCAGGAAGAACACCTCCAAGGACAGGTGTGTGAATTTGGTGAGATGACATATCTGCTCTATGATTTCAGGGACCTTGATTTATTCTCTGCTGAATCTACAGTGCTTGTCACAGAACACAGAGAAGGGGATCAATACATATGCCTTGGTTTAATGAACTTTGTATCTGAAAACACTCTATAAACTCAAATGCAACATGAATTGCTACATCCATTTTCCCCAGGATGGAGAGAGCTGATTCTATTTTTCCCTTCAAAGTTGTCTTGGTCTTGCTTTCTCCTTCTTTCCTTGAATCTTTACCCTAAATCTATGTTGGAACCCAGCCAATTTGCCTGCTTCCGTCATGCCTGATTTCCTAAAATCTGAAAAGCCACCCTTCTTAAATAGAGGGTGGGTGGGTCCATATTGATAGGATGGGAAGAAAGGAGGAATCTCTTATTTCTTTTGTCCTCAGGGTACATGTCCACATTCAATAGCTCTGAAATTGATGCTGAGATGGGCACCCCCATTTTATGCAGAAACAGAGCTGTTGGACACAGAGTAGATATTTCCCAGAGAGTCCAGTTAAGAAATAACTCAGGACAAGCTGAGGGCACCGAGGTGTAAAAATAGAGGGAAATGATATTTCTTTAAAGGACAGAGATCCCTTAGCATTGGGGCGCTATTACAATCCATAAGGACACCTCCAGGTCCTTCCTATGACACTAGGTAAAGACAGGGACCGATGTGCCAGATACAGACACGAGTCTTACAGGTTAGCAAAGGGAAGGAGGATATTGACACAGTCCCGTCCTAAGGAGTGATCCCTGATGCTTCTGGGTCTGTGAGGCCAGTGTGTCTGTCATCAGCAAAAGGAAAAAAGTGAAGGAGAAGCTTGAGGGGCGGTGATGTTAGCCAGAAGTTATGAGTTTCAGCCTGGGGATCACAAGGACCCATCTAAGCCACAGGACTGAATGTTGTTAGACTGAAGGAAAAGTCCCTCAGTTGCTTCAGCTTGAAGGGAGCATGAAGGGGGCACTTCAGCAGTCGGCCAAGTTTGAGCGGATGAAGAACTCCATCCCCTGGTCGATGCTGCCCCCTGGAGGTCTATATAGGTATCGCGGCTCCCTTTCACGCGATTCTGTCGCCTTTTCATGCCCTCCTGAGACCGTTGGGTCAGAGGGCTCCTGTGGATTCCCGGAGCAGTTCAATGTCCCCGAAAACTGTGTGCTCCAATGTAACTTTAATGCCTCCAGGCTCCAGAATATGAGCCTCCTCATATTCCAGCAATGCTCCTCAGTGAGGCCTGCAAGAAACCGTGCTTATCAGTCCAGCGTATATACTTAGGTTCAGGGATGGACAGGAGAAGGGAAGCGCAGAACTTCGAAAACCAAGGCGCCAGCATGCACAGCCCTTCTCCCATCGGAGTATTAGTTGACTTTCGATGAAGACACCTGTCTCAGGAATCTCCCTCGTGGGATATCCAGAGACCCCCTTCTCAGAAACCGCTGTCAAAGCAGCTTATGTCTCCCTAGTCCCAAGTCCCAAATCCTGGGCCCTTCTGTGCTCCTCGAGCTGGGGCAGGAATCAGGTCAAATGTGAGAATATCTGGATCCCCCTGGTGGTGGTGAGGTTGGTGGGTAGTAACGGGACAGGAAGGTGGAGGCGCCCAGCGGTGAGCTCGCGGTCCCCCAGAGCCCAGCACACAACCGCCCAGCACTGGGCAGGCCTCAGGGAATGTCTGGGGCGAAGAGTCAGGCAGGGTAAACCTGGAAGGACGCCGAGTGGAGGGGGAAAGTGGTGGTAACACCGGGTGAGGTCAGTTAAGGACACTGTCCTGGTTCTGCCCCGGAGGCGTCTGAGGCAGTCAGGAGCCGCCCTCAGTCCCCACCATCTCTGCACCCTCCCCGGCTCTTCAGTCCTTGAGACTGAAGCTCAGAGATATGGGTCCCAAAGCCAATCAGAGCGCTGCTCTCAGAGATGGGGCGGAACCCCAAAACGGCGGGAGCCGGAGAAAGCGGCTCCAGCGACCCTGCCACGCCCCCCCACCGCACCCCCCCCCCCCACCCGGCGGCAGCCAATCGGCAGGGCCCGCGGGCAGAAAACGGTCCAGCTCTGCCTCGCTCTGCGCGGTCCTCGCTTTCAGCCACCCGCGCTCAGGCCATACGCGGGACCCCTTTGTACTCTTATTCTCTCTGCCTCCGCGGGCGGGCTGGGCCTGCATCCAGAGTGCCGAAGCGGGGCCTGGGAGGGAATGATTAGGCTATAGGGGCGGAGGAAGCGTCGCCAAATTACCATTTTCCCCTGACTGCCCAGGCCTTCCCCCTTAGGACTTAAGGCGCCCCCGTGTCTCCCCAGTCTAGAGTCTGAGTTCAAACGAGGTGTACAGGCAGCAGCAGCAGGCAGGCGCCGAGTCATAGAAATGGATGAGATGGTCACATTGCACACCTGGCCTACTAATGCCCCAGTGGTGTGGGTACGGCAGCCCTCTAGCAAGTGGCTGTGACAACCACATCAGAGGAGCTAGGGAGCTGACACTGAAGGAGAGGAGGCAATCCCAGGGTCAGCCTGAGGAGGCAGGAGGCAAAGAGAGCTGGTGTTGGTGTCAGGGAGCCAAGGCAGACCTTGGACAGTGCCCAAGGTGGCACAGCCGTTGATGCATCTGCCACCTTAACCAGGGCCATTTCCTCCACCAGGCTGGTTACTCATGAAACAGTCTCCACCCTAAAAGCACTACAGCCACTCTTTTGGCCTGAGGTAGCTAGAGGTGAGAGGTAACCTTGTGCCCCTACTTTCTGGACACCCACCAGAAGGGATGTAGGCCCAGGAGGTAGTCAGAGAGCAAAGATGACCCTGGAGCAGAGATGGGGCTACTTGAAGGCCCCAGGAGGAAGGAGAAAAGAAATGGGAAAAGAGTGTTATGTCATGTTAAATATTTATTGTTTTCTGCAGACTGACCTTGGTGTAACTCTCAAGCCAGGAGGGGACTGGTTAGTGTTCAAATTGCTGAGATCTTAGGTCAAAAAGCTACAGAAAAGAACTCACTTTGAGGGAAAAGAAAAAAAAAAAATCAACCATTATGAGGCAGTCTCTCCCCTTGCCACACCAATTCGAAGAGTCGAGGCTTCACACCTCATAACATGGTGACAAGAGCTCAGTGAACCAGAAGGTTTTACTGGGAGAAGAAAAAAGCCCTGGGGGTGGGGCAGTGGAGGGAAAGAGAGGAATGACAAAACTGGAAAAATAATAAAGGTCATTTTGGAAGCCCAGGAGGAAGTGGTCCTGGGAAACCTGAAGACATGGGAGATTCTGAAAGCCAAAGGGATTCAGCTTATCCTGATGAGGCAGGGTCCTGGGAATGAAGGAAGGGTGAGGCATGTCAAGGACCTGGGAGGCAAGGGAAGAACTGGAAGGGGGCCCCCAGGTGAAGAAAGGTATGGGATGGGGCACAGAAGTCCATGGAGAGGGCTGGCGGCTCCCAGGGTCCGGCGCATCAGAAGTTGGGCTTGTGCTTCTTGAGCTCCACCATGAGGTGGTGGATGTTGATGAGCTCGGCCCGGGCAGGCAGGGCTCGGAGCTGCGGCTGAGACAACACCCGGTGGAAGCGATGATAGAGCTGGATCAGCTGGGTCAGCGCTCCCTGCTCAGAGAAAGTCACAGAGGGATGAGAGTTGGCGTGGTGCTAGGGATGATGATTAGGAGTCAGGTTAGGGCTCATCCAGAACTTTGGGCACAGCTAGTAGTTGAAGATCAAGGGTCATTTGTATGATTCTGAGCCCAGAGAAAAGAGGGGGGGAAATCAGTGATGGGGTGGGGTGGGAGTGGGGACTGGGAACTGCAGGTCACCTGGATGATACTGGTTCCATTTTTGAAGTTGGTGAAACTCCGCATTACATCCTGACTCAGAGACTCCACTGAGGATTTCCAGGAACTACCAAAGCCACGGATTAGCTGAGTAACCCGGGCTGAGAGTAGGAGGAAAGAGATCATGGCTAAGTGATATTTGATCCCTCTACGTCTTCCCCAAGGCATAGCCACCCTCACCATGCAAGCCCTCTTTCCTAGTGTTCTCCCAACCCACTCTTTCCTGCTCGACACCCTCCCCATGTAATCTGCATCCTTGAATTTTTCTTTTCCATTCACCTTTCCACTGACCCCATCATAACCACCCCATTCTCAGACCTTCTTCCCCACGAAGTCGTTCAGCTTGTCCACGCTCAATCAAAGCCTCAGCTTCCTTCACAAATGCCACCAGACCCCCAAAGGGGGGAGACAGCAATTCTTCAATGAATTCCTGTAGAAACATACACACAGAGTTGAGTTTACTGGTGTTGGCAGATTTTCCCCAATTCTGGCATCATGCCCAACTTGGTCCTTAGAAAACTCCCATAACAGAACAGCTAAACTCTGCAAAGGTCATATACTTTAAGACACTGCCAGACTCACAAGAAGTAGGGGAAATCTCCAAGGATTACCCTCCTCAAAAAAAAAAATTTTTTTTTAATTACATTTGAAAAAAATTGAGCTGGGAGCAGAGGGCTGGAACCAGAGAAGTGGATAACTGGGAGAGGCAGGGCTACCAGAAGGCAAGTGGCCATGGCAACTCTGCTATTGGGAAGCTGAGCCTCATGCTAGCCTTGAGTGGGGATGCTGAGCCTGGTCTCTCACAAGAGCCTCAAAGAGGTGCCAATGTAGACCCATGTGGACAGCATCTTTCAGCTATTGCAAAAGGAGAGGTAAATCTTCTCTGAAATCTCCTCGATCCCAATTTAGGCCCCTATGACTGCTTAAGACCAAGAAAAGAACTCAAAGATCACCAGTCACAGAAGAAAGCAAGCTACCACGAGAGTCAGCACAGACAATAAGCAATGGACTTAGACCTCCAAAGACTGCCAATGTTAGAACTGTCAGATACAGAGCAGCTGTACATTCTGTAAAAACTGTTCAAAGAAGTTAAAGGTACAGACACAAACATGACCAATTAACAAGATTAGGAATGGAAAGACTTGAAACAAAATGGAATTTTAAAGAAATGATTTAAAAATTTTTAAAAAGTCAACTGGCTAAATCGCAGATTAGAAATACCTGGAAGCATGATAGAGCAAATTGGAATTTATAATTAAAGAACTGACTCAGAATGCAGCACAGACAGATAAGGAGATGGAAATTTTTGAGACACTGATAAGTACAGAAATCTAATGGTCTAGGCAGTGATCATTGATGCTACTGGCAAAAAGAGAGCCAAGAAGACATTATGTGCCCCTGATAGACGTACACACCACTACCTCTCAAACAGCCTTGTAAGAAAAATCTCATTGGAACCTGATCAAATCTTTCCATCGAATTACACATTTATGGGAAAAAAGGAACAGTTTAGGCATGCCACGGAAGGCAGTCAGCAAAATCCAGACTGTACATCATTCTACATGACAAATGACTCCATTTCTTCCACAAATAAATTGCAGAGCGGGGCAGGGGGGTAAGATGGAAGGGAAATCTATAGATTGAAAAGAGACTCGTGAAAAAAAAGAAAAAAGAGAGACATGTATGGACGCATATGGATCCTGACTTGAACCACTGTCTATGAGATAACTGGGGATACCTGAATACTGGCTATTTTGAGAGTGTTTTTTTTCTTTTTTTGGCTGCACCACACGGCTGATCTCAGTTCCTCGACCAGGGACTGACCCTGGGCCACTGTAGTGAAAGCACCAAATCCTAACTACTAGACCACCAGGGAACTCCCTGAAAGTGATAATTTTTTTTAAGTGTGATAAAGTATTGTGGTTTTTAAAACACATCCTGATACAGATGAAGTGATAAGGATGTATGGGATTTGATTCAGGGACTTCCCTGGTAGTACAGTGGTTAAGAATCTGCCTGCCAATGCAGGGGACATGGGTTCGATCCCTGGTCTGGGAAGATTCCACATGCTGTGAAGCAACTAAGCACGTGTGCCACAACTACTGAGCCTGAGCGCCACAACTACTGAAGCCCGTGCGCCTAGAGCCCATGCTCAGCAACAAGAGAAGCCATCACAATGAGAAGCCCACACACCACAATGAAGAGTAGCCCCACTCGCCACAATTATAAAACGCCCACGTGCAGCAACAAAGACCCAATGCAGACAAAAAAACACAAACTTTTTAAATTCAAAATCACTGTGGGTAGGGGGGACAGGTGGGAGAAGGATGAACAGTGAGTGTTGATACAGATGAAACAAAACTGTCTGTGAGTTGTTATTGGTTGAAGATCTGTGATGGCCCCTGGGAGTTCACCATGCTATCCTCTATATAGCATGTATATTTGAAATTTCCCAAAACACAGAGTTAAAATGAAAAAGCAAACAACAAGTAAAAAACAATGGAAGGGAGGAATTAAAATAGGGAAAGAAAAAAGAAAAAACAGAAAAACAAAAAACCCAACCCAAATAGTAAGATCTGGTAAGGTGAAAATGAAACTTTTATTCCATTTAAAAATAAACTACTTCCACTTAAAAATCTTTTGTGGAATCTAATATGGTACAAATGAACCTGTCTACAAAACAGAAATAGAGCAGAAGCAAGAAGAACTACAATCCTGCAGCAGGTGGAACAAAGACCACATTCACAGAAAGACAAACAAGATGAAAAGGCACAGGGCTATGTACCAGATGAAGGAACAAGATAAAACCCCAGAAAAACAACTAAATGAAGTGGAGATAGGCAACCTTCCAGAAAAATAATTCAGAATAATGATAGTGAAGATGATCCAGGACCTCGGAAAAGAATGGAGGCAAAGATCGAGAAGATGCAAGAAATGTTTAACAAAGACATAGAAAAATAAAAGGACAAACAGAGATGAACAATACAATAACTGAAACGAAAAATACACTAGAAGGAATCAATACCAGAATAACTGATGGAGAAGGGATAAGTGACCTGGAAGACAGAATGGTGGAATTCACTGCTGTGGAACAGAATAAAGAAAAAAGAATGAAAAGAAATGAAGACAGCCTAAGAGACCTCAGGGACAAAATTAAACGCAACAACATTCACATTATAGGGGTCCCAGAAGGAGAAGAGAGACAGAAAGGACCAGGGAAAATATTTGAAGAGATTATAGTCGAAAACTTCCCTAACATGGGAAAGGAAATAGCCACCCAAGTCCAGGAAGTGCAGAGAGTCCCAGGCAGGATAAACCCAAGGAGAAACATGCCAACACACATAGTAATCAAATAGGCAAAAATTAAAGACAAAGAAAAATTATTGAAAGCAGCAAGGGAAAAATGACAAATATCATATAATGGAACTCCCATAAGGTTAACAGCTGATTTCTCAGCAGAAACTCTACAAGCCAGAAGGGAGTGGCATGACATACTTAAAGTGATGAAAGGGAAGAACCTACAACCAAGATTACTCCACCCAGCAAGGATCTCATTCAGATTCGATGGAGAAATCAAAAGCTTTACGGACAAGCAAAAGCTAAGAGAATTCAGCACCACCAAACCAGCTCTAAAACAAATGCTAAAGGAACTTCTCTAAGTGGGAAACACAAAAAAAGAAAAGGACCTACAAAAACAAACCCAAAACAATTAAGAAAATGGTAATAGGAACATACATATTGATAATTACCTTAAACATGAATGGATTAAATGCTCCAACCAAAAGATATAGGCTTGCTGAATGGATACAAAAACAAGACCCATATATACGCTGTCTACAAGAGACCCACTTCAGACCTAGGGACACATACAGACAGAGAGTGAGGGGATGGAAAAAGATATTCCATGCCAATGGAAATCAAAAGAAAGCTGGAGTAGCAACACTCATATCAGATAAAATAGACTTTAAAGATTGTTACAAGAGACAAGGAAGGACACTACATAATGATCAAGGGATCAATCCAAGAAGAAGATATAACAATTATAAATATATATGCACCCAACATAGGAGCACCTCAATACATAAGGCAACTAACTGCTAACAGCTATAAAAAAGGAAATCGACAGTAACACAACAATAGTGGGGGACTTTAACACCTCACTTACACCAATGGACAGATCATCCAAACAGAAAATTAATAAGGAAACACAAGCTTTAAATGACACAACAGACCAGACAGATTTAATTGATATTTATAGGACATTCCATCCAAAAACAGCAGATTACACTTTCTTTTCAAGTGCGCACAGAACATTCTCCAGGATAGATCATAGCTTGGGTCACAAATCAAGCCTCAGTAAATTTAAGAAAACTGAAATCACATCAAGCATCTTTTCTGACCACAACGCTATGAGATTAGAAATCAATTACAGGGGGAAAAAACGTAAAAAGCACAAACACATGGAGGCTAAACAATACGTTACTAAATAACCAAGAGATCATTGAAGAAATCAAAGAGGAAATCAAAAAATACCTAGAGACAAATGACAATGAAAACACGATGATCCAAAACATATGGGATGCAGCAAAAGCAGTTCTAAGAGGGAAGTTTATAGCAATACAATCCTACCTCAAGAAACAACAAACATCTCAAATAAACAATCTAACCTTACACCTAAAGGAACTAGAGAAAGAATAACAAACAAAACCCAAAGATAGTAGAAGGAAAGAAATCATAAAGATCAGAGCAGAAACAAATGAAATAGAAACAAAGAAAATAATAGCAAAGATCAATAAAACTAAAAGCTGGTTCTCTGAGAAGATAAACAAAATTGATAAACCATTAGCCAGACTCATCAAGAAAATGAGGGAGAAGACTCAAACCAATAAAATTAGAAATGAAAAAGGAGAAGTTACAACAGACACCACAGAAATACAAAGCATCCTAAGAGACTACTACAATCAACTCTATGCCAGTAAAATGGACAACCTGGAAGAAATGGACAAATTCTTAGAAAGGTATAAGCTTCCACAACTGAACCAGGAAGAAATAGAAAATATGAACAGACCTGTCACAAGTAATGACATTGAAACCGTGATTAAAAATCTTCCAACAAACAAAAGTCCAGGACCAGGTGGCTTCACAGGTGAATTCTATCAAACATTTAGAGAAGAGTTAACACCCATCCTTCTCAAACTCTTCCAAAAAATTGCACAGGAAGGAACACTCCCAAATTCATTCTATAAGGCCACCATCACCCTAATACCAAAACCAGACAAAGATCTACAAAAAAAGAAAATTACAGGCCAATATCACTCATGAATATAGATGCAAAAACCCGCAACAAAATACTAGCAAATAGAATCCAACAACACATTAAAAGGATCATACACCATGATCAAGTGGGATTTGTCCCAGGGATGCAAGGATTCTTCAATATATGCAAATCAATCAATGTGATACACCATATTAACAAACTGAAGAAGAAAAACCACAAGATCATCTCAATAGATGCAGAAAAAGCTTTTGACAAAATTCAACACCAATTTATGATAAAAACTCTCTAGAAAGTGGGCATAGAGGGAACCTACCTCAACATAATAAAGGCCATATATGACAAACCCACAGCAAACATCATTCTCAATGGTGAAAAACTGAAAGCATTTCCTCTAAGATCAGGAACAAGACAAGGATGTCCACTCTCACCACTATTATTCAACATAGTTTTGGAAGCCCTAGCCATGGTAATCAGAGAAGAAAAAGAAATAAAAGGAATACAAACTGGAAAAGAAGTAAAACTGTCACTGTTTGCAGATGACATCATACTATACATAGAGAATCCTAAATATGCCACCAGAAAACTACTAGAGCTAATCAATGAATTTGGTAAAGTTGCAGGATGCAAAATTAATGCACAGAAATTTTTTGCATTCCTATACACTAATGATGAAAAATCTGAAAGAGAAATTAAGGAAACACTCCCATTTACCATTGTAACAAAAAGGATAAAATACCTAGGAATAAACCTACCTAGGGAGACAAAAGACCTGTATGCAGAAAACTATAAGACACTGATGAAAGAAATTAAAGACGATACAAACAGATGGAGAGATATACCATGTTCTTGGATTGGAAGAATCAGTATTGTGAAAATGTCTATACTACCCAAAGCAGTCTACAGATTCAATGCAATCAAGATCAAATTACCAATGGCATTCTTTACAGAACTAGAACAAAAAATCTTAAAATTTGTTTGGAGACACAAAAGACCCCGAATAGCCAAAGCAGTCTTGAGGGAAAAAAACAGAGCTGGAGGAATCAGACTGCCTGACTTCAGACTATACTACAAAGCTACAGTAATCAAGACAATATGGTACTGGCACAAAAACAGAAATATAGATCAATAACAGGACAGAAAGCCAGAGATAAACCCATGTACCTATGGTCAACTAATCTATGACAAAGGAGGCAAGGATATACAGTGGAGAAACGACAGCCGCTTCAATAAGTGGTGTTGGGAAAACTGGACAGCTACATGTAAAAGAATGAAATTAGAACACTCCCTAACACCATACACAAAAATAAACTCAAAATGGATTAAAGACCTAAATGTAAGTCCAGACACTATAAAACTCTTAGAGGAAAACATAGGCAGAACACTCTATGACATAAATCACAGCAAGATCCTTTTTGACCCACCTCCTGGAGAAATGGAAATAAAAACAAAAATAAACAAATGGGACCTAATGAAACTTAAAAGCTTTTGCACAGCAAAGGAAACCATAAACAAGACAAAAAGACAACCCTCAGAATGGGAGAGAATATTTGCAAGTGAAGCAACTGACAAAGGATTAATCTGCAAAATTTACAAGCAGCTCATGCAGCTCAATATCAAAAAAAACAAACAACCCAATCCAAAAATGGGCAGGAGACCTAAATAGACATTTCTCCAAAGAAGATACACAGATTGCCAACAAACACATGAAAGAATGCTCAACATCATTAATCATTAGAGTAATGAAAATCAAAATCAAAACAATGAGATATCATCTCACACCAGTCAGAATGGCCATCATCAAAAAATCTACAAACAGTAAACGCTGGAGAGGATGTGGAGCAAAGGGAACCCTCTTGCACTGTTGGTGGGAAAGTAAATTGATACAACCACTATGGAGAACAGTATGGAGGTTCCTTAAAAAACTAAAAATTGAACTACCATATGACCCAGCAATCCCACTACTGGGCATATACCCTGAGCAAACCATAATTCAAAAAGAATCGTACCACAATGTTCACTGCAGCTTTGTTTACAATAGCCAGGACATGGAAGCAACCTAAGTGACCATCGACAGATGAATGGATAAAGAAGCTGTGGCACATATATACAATGGAATATTACTCAGCCATAAAAAGAAACGAAATTGAGTTATTTGTAGTGAGGTGGATGGACCTAGAGTCTGTTATACGGAGTGAAGTAAGTCAGAAAGAGAAAAACAAATACCGTATGCTAACACATATATATGGAATCTAAAAAAAAAAAAAAAGGTCACGAAGAACCTAGGGGCAGGACGGGAATAAAGACACAGACCTACAAGAGAATGGACTTGAGGACACAGGGATGGGGAAGGGTAAGCTGGGACAAAGTGAGAGAGTGGCATGGACATATATACACTACCAAATGTAAAACCGATAGCTAGTGGGAAGCAGCCGCATAGCACAGGGAGATCAGCTCGGTGCTTTGTGACCACCTAGAGGGGTGGGTTAGGGAGGATGGGAGGGAGGGAGATGCAAGAGGGAAGAGATATGGGGATATATGTATATGTATAGCTGATTCACTTTGTTATAAAGCAGAAACTAACACACCATTGTAAAGCAATTATACTCCATTAAAGATGTTAAAAAAAAACTGCAGTGAAAAACTGATAAACTTATGAATTTCAAAACCTCTCTCTCAACTACTGATAAGTAGACAAAAAAAAATCAGTAAAAATATAGGTGATGTGAACCTCAGAATTAAAGAGCTTGATTTCCACACCTGACAATCAAAGAATACACAATCTTCTCAAACATACATGGGGGACTTTCCTGGTGGTCCAGTGGCTAAGACTCTGTGCTCCCAATGCACGGGGCCTGGGTTTGACCCCTGGTCAGGGAACTAGATCCCACATGCCGCAACTAAGAACCGGTGCAGCCAAATAAACAAATTTTAAAAAATTTAAAAATTTAAAAAAAACATTGGACATTTACAAAAGTTGGTCGTGTCCTAGGCCAAAGCAAATATAAACAAATTTCAAAAAATTTTCAAATTTCAAATATTCAGTACCAAAAGGCCACATTCTCCATCCACAATGCAATTAAGTTAGACATTAATAACAAAAAGATAAAAAACTACTTTTGGAAATTTTAAAACACTCATCTAAAAAATCTCATGGATTGAAGAAGAAATGACTGAAATATAAAAATTCTTAGAACTGAATAATAAAAATGCTACATACTCAAACCTACAGAACTCAATAAAAGGAGTACTTAGAGGGAATTTCATAGTATATTTTTTTTAAATGGCAGTGCCACAATTTTTTTTTTTAATTAATTTATTTATTTTTGGCTGCGTTGGGTCTTCATTGCTGTGCGCGGGCTTTCTCTAGTTGCGGCAAGCGGGGGCTGCTCTTCGTTGCGGTGCGCAGGCTTCTAATTGCGGTGGCTTCTCTTGTTGCGGGGCACAGGCTCTAGGGCACACACAGGCTTCAGAAGTTGTGGCGCGGGGGCTTAGTTGCTCCGCGGCATGTGGGATCTTCCCGGACCAGGGCTCGAACCCATGTCCCCTGCGTTGGCAGGCGGACTCTTAACCATTGTGCCACCAGGGAAGCCCAGGAATTTCATATTTTTAAATCTTCCTGGATGTGTGTGCTGGCAAGTTCTAAGATACTTCCAAGGAAGAGATCATTTCAATCTCAAACTCTTTCAGAATAAAAAGAATGAAGAAATACTTCCTTCCCACCTTCTTCAAATCCAGTATGACTTTGGTACCAAAACCACACAAGTACAAGTACAAGAAAAGAACATCACAGGCCAATCTCACTTCTGCACAGAGAAGCAAAAATCCCATATGAATTAGACCAAATCCAGAATGGTTTAACATTCTAAAATCTACAAATGTAATATACCACACAGTAGATTTTTTTTTAAATTGAAGTATAGTTGATTTACAACATTGTGATACTTTCAGGTGTATAGCAAAGTGATTCAGATATAGATATATATACAGATAGATATATACATTCTTTTTCAGATTCTTGTCCATTATAGGTTATTACAAGATATTGAATATAGTTCCCTGTGCTATACAGTAGGTCCTTGCTGTTTATTTTATATATAGTTGTCCTAATTTATCCCACCCATGACATAGTAGATTTTTAAAAACATAAATATATGATTACCTCAACGTATGCAGAAAAAGCACACATTCTTGATTAAAAATTCAATACCTACTCATGATTTTTTAAAAATTAATAACTTTTGGCATACTAGGGATCGAAAGGAATTTTCTTCACCTGATAAAGGATATCTATAAAAAACCTACAACAACAGTACTCTTAATGCGGAAATGATGAAAGCACTCCTTTTAAAATTAGGAAGAGATAAGCATTCTCACTGTCACCACTTCTATTCAACCATTCAGCTTTGTACTGGAGGTACTAGCCAATGCAGTAAGAGAATAAAGACATAGAGAAATTAAATACATAGGGATCAGAAAAGAAGAAATAAAACTGTCACAATTCAGAGATGATGAACGCCTACAAAGAAACACACACACACACCTCCAAAAACATTATTAGAAATAATTTAGGGGACTTCCCTGCTGGCGAAGTGGTTAAGAATCCGCCTGCCAACGTAGGGAACACGGGTTTGATCCCTCGTCCAGTAAGATCCCACATGCCGCAGAGTAACTAAGCCCATGCATGAGCCACAACTATGGAGCCCGAGTGCCACAACTACTGAAGCCCACGCAACTAGAGACTGTGCTCCACAACAAGAGAAGCCAACGCAGTGAGAAGCCCGCGCGCCGCAATGAAGAGTAGCCCCTGATCGCCGCAACCAGAGAAAGACCGTGAAAGCCTCCACGCAGCGATGTAGACCCAGCACAGCCAAATATAAATAAATAAGTTAAAAAAATAAAAAAAAAGTTAAAATGATACTTAAAAAAAAAGAAAGAATTTAGGAAGGTGGCTGGCTATATAATCCATGTACAAAAATCAACAGCATTTCTAACACCACTTCAAACAAGTAAATTTCTTTTTTAAAACACAATATTTAAGGAACAACAGTTTATTTAAAGGACAAATCCTAAAAGAATAAAGTCCAAACAGAGAGAAAAAAAAATGTAGTTATTATTTCTAGTAATTCCTAGTATTATTCTTAGTAATTATCCCTAAATAAATGTAGATTTACTTCTAGTAGGAAAAACTATGATAAAAACTCTTAGCGCAAGAGTGATTAAAAGGAATTTTCTTAACCTGATAAAGGGCATCTACAAAAACACCTACATCTACATTACTCTTAATGAGAAAATGATAAAAGCATTTCTTTTAAACTCAGGAACAGGATATTATTCAACTATTAAACTGTCATAGGGTCCTGGCCAGAAGAGTAAAAGATCAAAGACATAAGAAATTAAAGGTAAAGAATTGGGAAGGATTTATGTATTCCTAGTAGGACTAAAGCTACATATTACACCTACCTAGGAGCAATTCTAACAAAAGGTTTGCAATATCTTTGTGCTGAAGACTATAAAAGGTTATCAAAAGACAATAAAGAATACATTTAAAAATGTAGAGAGGGGCCATGTTCGTGGATGGGAAGTTTCAATATCAAAAAGTATCAATTCTTCTAAACTGATCAATGCAACTACATTCAAAATCATTAATAAGCTTTTCTGAAAACTTATAAGCTGATCATAAAATTTACATGAAAAATCAAAAGGCCAATAATACTCAAGATAATGATGAAAAAGAAGGTAGGAGAGGGAAGTCCCTGGCAGTCCAGTGGTTAGGACTCCGCACTTCCATTGCAGGGGCATGGGTTCAATCCCTGGTTGCGGAACTAAGATCCCACAGCTGCATGGTGCCACCAAAAACAAAACAAAACAAACAAAAAAGAAGGTAGGAGAATTTGTCCTAAAAGCATGATAATTAAAACTGTTTTGCAGGTAGACAAATTGATCAATGGAATAGACTAGAGGCAAGAGGCACATGTTTGTGGAGTTTTGCTGTGTGACACAGACAGGACTACAGATCAAATGGGGAAAGAAAGGGACTTCCTATAAATGGTTCTAGGCCAATCATTTTTCCAAATAGAAAATAATTAGTATCCTACCTCACATCATACACAAAAATCAATTCTAGGTAAATTTAGGGCTTAAAAGTGAAAAGCAAAATTCTACAATATTAAGAAAATGCAGTATAATATTTTTCTGGCTTTGGAGTAATTAGGGATTCCTTAATCAAGACACAAAAATAAGGATTATTAAATTCATCAAGTTACAATTAGAAATTTCTGTTCATCATAGAAAAAGTAAAAAGGGGAATTCCCTGGCAGTCCAGAGGTTAGGACTCTGCACTTTCACTGCAGAGGGCCTGGGTTTGATCCCTGGTCAGGGAACTAAGATCCCACAAGGCTCGCAGAGCGGGCAAAAAAATTTTTTTAAATAAAATTAAATCCAAAAAAAAAAAGTTAAAAGATAAAACACCTCCTGAAAGGTATCTGCAACCTATACAATCAACAAAAGATTAGTAGGTAAATGTATTAAGAACTCTTATAAATCAGTAAGAAAAACACAAACAGCCCAAGTTTTAAAAGGTCAAATGCTGACAGACATTTTACAGAAAAGAAAAATTTGTATGGTTATTTAACATTTGAAATGATGCTCAGTCTCATTAGTAATCAAGAAAATGCAAATCAAGCTCCCAGTGAGACACCTACCAGAAAGGCAAAGATAGTCTGATCTATCGTATGTTGGAGAAAATATGACTCATTGAAAATTCTTATACATTTCAGGTAAGGAATAAACTGGTCCCATCACTTAGGAAAACAATTTGGCATTGTCTCATAAAGTTGAATACTAGCATTCTCTTGATGCAGCAAGCCTACTCCTACCTCCAAGAGAGATTCTTTTTTTTTTTTGCGGTATGTGGGGCTCTCACTGTTGTGGCCTCTCCCGTTGCGGAGCACAGGCTCCGGACGCGCAGGCTCAGCAGCCATGACTCACAGGCCCAGCCGCTCCGTGGCATGTGAGATCTTCCCGGACCGGGGCACAAACACGTGTCCCCTGCATCGGCAGGCGGACTCTCAACCACTGCACCACCAGGGAAGCCCCAAGAGAGATTCTTGATAAAACTTTTGATATATCTATGTGTGCTAGAAGACATAATTGTTCATAAAACAATGCTCACAGGAGCAAGAAACTGGAAATAATCCAAATGTCCTCTGTTATATTCACACAATGTAACATTATATTGCAGTGAAAAAGAATGAGCTACATGGGCTTCCCGGGTGGCGCAGTGGTTGAGAGTCCGCCTGCCGATGCAGGGGACACGGGTTCGTGCCCCAGTCCGGGAAGATCCCACATGCCGCGGAGCGGCTGGGCCCGTGAGCCATGGCTGCTGAACCTGCGCGTCCGGAGCCTGTGCTCCACAACGGGACAGGCCACAACAGTGAGAGGCCCGCGTACCGCAAAAAAAAAAAAAAAAAAAAAAAAAAGAATGAGCTACAGCCATATGTCATAACAGGACAATACTAGAAAAATTATGCATGAAATAATCCTGTGATTCTCGCTTTTATGGCACTCAAACCCAAAACCAAATAGTTAGTTTTTGCATACCTATAGCTCTATTTTTTTTTTACTTTTTTTTTTTTGGCCACACCATGCGGTATGCGGAATCTTAGTTCCCCAACCAGGGATCAAACCCATGCCCCCTGCAGTGGAAGCACAGAGTGCTAACCACTGGACCACCAGGGAAGTCCCTATGGCTGTATTTTTAAAAGCCAGGGCATGATAAAGACAACATTTAGGTCAAGAGGTGCCTCTATGTGAAACGCAGGGTGATGGGGTGGGGTTTATTGCCAAGGTGTGTGGTAGGTTCATGGATGTCTATATCATTAAAAAAATACAAAAGAAGGGCTTCCCTGGTGGCGCAGTGGTCGAGAGTCCGCCTGCCGATGCAGGGGACACGGGTTCGTGCCCCGGTCTGGGAAGATCCCACATGCTGTGGAGCGGCTAGGCCTGTGAGCCATAGCCGCTGAGCCTGCCAGTCCAGAGCCTGTGCTCCGCAACGGGAGGGGCCACAACAGTGAGAGGCCCGCGTAGCTAACGGCCCCTTCTGTCTCTCTGTCTCTCTCTCTCTCTCTCAACTAAACAGCACATGGGACTATTCCTTTCCTCTTCCCCATACCCCTACCTGTGTCCGAGCATTGAGCAGCTGTTGGAAACTTTCAACCTCTTTGCTGTCATCCGCAGCCCGCTCCTAAGGGAAGACACAGGGAAATCTCAAGTTTGGGGAGAAGTTGCCCTTCACGTCGGAATATCCCCTTCTCCCCACATTTACTGTACATAGCCAGACGCTGTGCCAGTCTGCAAGAATAAAACACCAAACAAAGCCAGCATAATCTTTGCCCTCGTGGAGGTAACAGAGCAGTGGGGGGAACCCAAATTCTCCAGGGAGGGAGACAAGGAGAAAGGGCTTCAGGTACCATCAGCACCCCCAGCATCATGTCGTAGTTGTTGATCAGAAACACAAGCTGCTCCTTCCTTGAGGAGAACTCGGCTGCCACTCGGAGGACAAAATTCTCCACCTCCACCTGAAAAAATGAGAGGAGGAGGTGGCAGGAGCAGGCAAGGGCCCCCACCTCACACTCCAGCCCCCTGCAGCAGCGCTGTGGCTCGGCAACCTCTCCCAGCCGCCCCTCACCTGTAGCTGGCCTAGCAGCTGCATCGTCCGTTCATTGGGAATCGTCTGATTGATGCTGACAAGAGCCGAGGAGAACTCTGCATAGCGGCGTGTGATCTGGGAGAAAGAAGGTAGGAAGAAAAATCAAGCCAACCCCCTGGCCCAACCCATGAAACCCCCAACTCCCTTGAAGCTGGCCAACTGGTCTCTGGGTGACTCCCACCTCCAATCCCTCCCCCAACAGTGCCCAACCCACCCTGAGTCTGACCACACTCCCAGATTGCCCCTCACGCAGCGTGGCTAGCTGTCCAGCCAGGCCCATGGACACGACCGTGAACCTGGGTGACCCCTGCAGCGAGGCTTCGAGCCCTGCCTTTGAACGGCCCGTTACCCCTGACCGCCCTCACGTAGTGAGGCCGAGTGTCCAGCCCCCCGAGGCGCTGAGGGTCAGTGCTGCGGACACTCTGGACGTTCATCTCCAGGATCAGTTCAAACCGTGGCCACAGCAAGGTAAGCACTTGTTCCCAGTACCTGTGGGCTTGATCAGAATCAGAGATCTGGCAAGGAACGTCAGGGGTGGGGGCCAGGGGGAGGGTGTGTGTGCGGGAACCCTCATCGACAGGTGATAGCTGGTGGAGGCTGGAGTGGGTGTGAAAGGTGAGTCTGGAAGCAGCAGTACTGCCTCTAGACAGACAAATGGTAACAGGGTCAATGGTTCAGGTCAGGAGGAGCCCACGGGTCAGAGCAGGCTGGTGCAAGACCAAAGATTTCAAGGCCAGTGGGACATCAAGGACCAGAACTCAGCGACCTGTCCAGGGCAGGAACATCCCTCTTGGCTGCAATGTTGCGGAATCGGAGGACAATATGGATACAGAGAAAAACAGCAATGGCATCGTAGCAGTCAGTGAGGTAAGACTCCAGGTGTTTCTGTGATTTAGGAACAGGCAGGGGATTGGAAGAGAGCATCTGTTACTTTGCTTTTCCCAGTGGCCATGGACAGATGCTTGTGCTCCCCTAGGGACGTGGCACTAGGGAGGGGATCTAAATGGGAAATGCTCCCTCCTTCCCTGCCCACTGGCCACTCGGGTGGTCCTGCAGCCTTGCTCCCCAGATCTAAGATCACAAGCCCATCATAGCAGAATTCAGGGCTGAGCACCAAGGTTTAGGGGCCCCTGAGTTTTCAGGTGCTGTCACCTGTGTGTCCCCAGGAGCCTCTGGGACCCCAAGCTTTGATGGTTTCATGAGGAATCACACAGCGAGGATGAGGCTCATGCATTTTAGAATGAAGGGATCCTGGTTTCAGTAACCCCAGGGCTGTGACCTCACTGTGGTGCTGACAAGAACTGGGGACAGAGTTTTAAGAGCCCGGGAGCGAGGGAGCCTACCAGGGTCATGCTGAGCGTGCGGCCCATGACTGCGTGGAAGAGGTCGTGTGCAGCCGAGCCAGACACAACGAAGAATTCACAGATGAAAAGGTATTCACGGCAGGAGTTGTCAAGGAGGGCGTAGTGCTGGCTGCGGAAGAGGGCCTCGAAAGGATACTAGGATGGAAGGGGTAGGAAAAGAGACAGACGGGATGGACCCCAGTACCAGCAGTCCATGGACACAGCTGGGAAATCAGCAAACCTGGGTAATGGGAGCTCAGGAGACCCTCCCCATCTACCCCTAGTCCAGGCTGCGAAAGAGCATCCTGAACGGGTACTGAAGAGGTAGGGGGAGGGGGGGCACGAGAAGACGCCGCCTCCACCTGCTGTTGCTGCTCCCATATCCTCCTTCACACCTGCCTCATGACATATCACACACCTCTCCCCTCTGTACACCCTAAGTCAATGGTCCCCACCCTCTTATCACAGAACACTGGGGTGACTGGAGAAGGGGACTCCCACGGGCCTGCAGTGGGGGAAGCTTCGCCCTAAGGTCTGTACTCGGAGTTCTCCCGCCCCCACCCCCACCCCGTCGGCTAAGGCTTGCTCCTCCTCCTACCCTCTGTTCTCCCCGCTGGGCGGTGTGGGGCACAAGGATGGGGGCTTCCAGTTCAGTGGGGGAGATGACAGAGCCGCGGGTCCCCAGGGTGAAGATGGTATTCCTGCTGCGGAGGGATGGCTTTGAGAAGAATCGTGGCGAGTCAGAGTCAAGGAAAACAGTCACATCACAACTGTGATGGAAGGTCAAAGACTCAGGACCTTCAGGGGCCCCCAGCAGCCAGACACAGCCCCAGGGTCCCTCTTTCCCAGTTCTGGGGCCCCACTTCACCTCACATCGGTGAATGAGCCCTAAGGAGCCTCTACACCCCCTAACATCATATGCAAAACTCTGTGTCAGGATGATTTGTGCATTTTTCTGGGGAGGGAGGCCACAGCCTTGATCACATTCTCAAAGGTTTTGGTCCCACAGAAAAAAGGTAAGCAGCAGTGCCTTGGAGGCTGGAGCCCGAAGCCCCCTCACTCTCCAGACCCAGCATGAGGGCCCCTCAGCTCCAGGATATCTTTCTTGGCTGTATCTTCTACACCCATTAGATCATCCTTCTCAGCGACCTCCTCATACTAGAGAAAAGAGCAGAGAGAACTGGGAACCATCGCTTCCCAAAGTGCAACAAAAAAATGTCTTTTTATCCTGTCCCCCATTGCCCCGTAGCTGCCCCTCCCCGCAGCCCAGGGGCCCAGGACTGCCTCTTCCTCCGTGGCCTCACCTGCACCTTCATGAGCCGCCCCAGGTAAGAGCGGTAGTAGGACAGGTACATCTTGCTCAGTGTCTCCACGTACTCGTCCCTGATCTCCTTTGCGGTGGCCCGTTCGTTGCCCAGCAGGAACTGATAGAAAAACCTGGAGATGCCAGGGACCAGTCAGTCTCCCTGATGGCCCAAGACGCCCAGCATCATGCTGGGCTGCTCAAGGGCTCCGAGGCCACCCCCAGCCCTTCGTTTGGGCAACAACCTGTACTTCAGCAGGGCCGTCTGGGGGATCTGATAGTTGGTCATTGGTTTTCTGAAGGAATAGATCTTCTGAAGGATGAACTCTCGGATCTTCGTCACTGCCTAGACATGGGGGACCAAACACAGGGCATGAAGCTGCAACCTCACTGTTTGGGAAGTACTGAGAGAAGGAACAAATGTTGGATATGGAAGGGGTAAGAGTAGAGAATACCTCTTTGATATTTCTTAAGACTTTCAGGGGAACCCAGAGATGTGCTCTGCTAGGTAAAGGCAAGGTGAAGTTCTTGGGCACAGGCTACAATGAGCTTTGCCAGGGCAATTCAGGGTGGACTTCTCAGGCAGGCTGGTTTGAGTAGTCTCTAGGGTATCCACCCCCCTCCCCACCTTGATCCGGAGCCTGTCGAGCACGCCTCGGACGTCTGCACAGGCCGCTGTGCCCCTAGCCTCCTGCTCTCGGACTGCAGCTGCCTTGGCATCCAGCTCCTGCAGCTGCTCCAGGAACCGGGGCTCTGTGACTGGTGCCTCCAGAATTGCCCTGGGGAGCAAGGAGGGGTGGGATGGGGGAGGAGGGAGACCCAGACACCCCTAGACTCTAAACCATACCCCTGGCATCCAGCCTCTGTCTCCTCTCCCTTCTTACACTGCATCATAGAGTCAGGACACACATACAAAGTTTTCTGTTCCTAGACACACACACCTCCACCACCCACATAAGCCTTGGACCCCCTTCTCTACGCCCAACCCTGGATGATTCCTAATCTTTGATTCCTAAAGCCTGCATCAAGGTTAGGAAGCGCTGTCAACCCACTCATCAGTTTCTGGAAGTGACGTGATGGAGACCCATGTGGTAAGTAGGGTAGGTCGCTCCAGCCCATCTACTTGGTACAGACATTATGCCCCTTCAAACTGATGACTCACGTGACCAGAGCAGAGGGCACCACCAGACCATCGACAAGCTCCCCGAGTTTCCCCCGGACAGCCTGGCGGTTTCGAAGCCGAATGTTCATGGCTCCTGACTGTTCCTGCAGTGTCCGGATCTCAGAGCTGATGGAGCTGAGATCACTCTGAAAAGCTCCCAGCATCTGCTCCATGCGCTGGGGGAAGGTGGAAGTGTTACTGAATGGCCATAGGGTTGGTAGGGGACGAGGGGGCCACCCAAGTTTCTTGGTAAAATCTCCAGCATCTATCAGTCCGAGGGTAGTGGATGATAAAGGAAGAGGTACCTGAAAGATCACTGGCAAATAACATCAGTCATAGCGGCAACAACAAAAACGGCTGCTGAGGTCACCCTGAAGTGACCCTAACTGTCCCCGCCTGAGGCTGATGACGTAAAGAAAGTTCCCAGAGACCATGATCTGGGCTCAGGATTATGAGGGTTACTAACCTCAAGGACAGCATCACAGGCTGTGATCTGGTTGTGCAGAGATGCTATGTTTTCACTCTCTTGGATATCTGACTCACAAAAAGTCAAGGGGCCTCACTGTGGAGATGGAAATCCTCAGACCCGCAGGACCCCTCCAATTTCTCCCTGAGGTGACATAAACCTCAGAGAGAAGATGGCAGCCCCAGCTGGGCTGTCAGCACCATGCCCCCCAAGATGCCCATTTTAATAACACCACCCTTTTTCTCTGCTGGAGGATACAATCCCGAATGGATTTCTGCTCAATCTGCTGTAGCTCCAGCTCAACCTGCTTTGAATAGTGACGGAGATCCACACCCTGGGAGGACAGAAACGTGACAGGTCAGGAGGGAGTCAGTGAAGCGATGCTGGAACAGAGTCAATGAAGGACTAGAGAGTAAGACACCAAGGTGGTATTAGAAGAGCAAGAGATTGTTTTCTTCTTCTTTTCTCTGAGGGGAGGGTAAGTGGAGGGACAGATTAGTATAGTGGAAAACCTCACCGTTTTAAGAGCTTCCTTTACTAACTCATCCTCCAGATTCGCCTGAATGTGAACTGCAAATAGAAGTTCATCATAAGGGTCCATCCAGCTCCTCCACAGCTCCATCCCCACATTGAACATCCACACACTAACCCCTGCCCTAGTACTTCCAGCCCCCATGCCTCTCAGGTTATAGGAACTGCATCCCCCCACCCCCGTGCCATCACTTACCATCCACTTCATCCAGGATGAATTCATCAGAGGTGATGTCCAACTCTCCAAGCTGCAATGGCTCCTGAAGACCCGGACCACCCTCCTGGAGAGGGACAGGTTAATGGGAAAGCAAGGGGGAGAACAAAATACAATGGGGTAATCACCAACCCTTCAAGTGGGGGAGAAGGACTTTCACTGGGGAGCCATAGGTAAATACTGAGTCCAAAAATTCCAAAAGCCTCATATTGTCTCAGTCTTACTGACTGGGGCTGATGGGTAGGGAATATGACCAGCAACAGGCAACCCAGAAAGGGCGGAGGTGACCAAATGAGGAAAATGAGGAGATGCAGAGGACAGAGCAGAACCTGCAGTTGAATTTAAGATCTCTAGACTCCTGCTATCTTAGGTGTTCTATCACCATCCCACTCGGGAGCCCCAGCCTTTCTAGAAATGCCAACTAACCTATAGTGTTTACCTACATGCCAGGGGCCATCTTATTTGTATTCATTTGCCTAATCCTAACCGACAATCTATACAGTAGGTCTTATTTTCTTCACCTCATAGGTGTGGAAAGTGATGGCACAGAGGGACTAGTTAACTTGCCCAAAGACACACAGTGTAAGTGGCAGAAATGGAATTAGAACCCAAGCAATCTAACTCCAGAGGCCATGTTCCTAGCCGTTACTCTACACTGCTTCTCTATTCTGCCCAAACATCTGGAGATTAACTGAAATTGTGGCCCCAGAACCTGAGTCTCGGCCATTCTGGTCCCCGCTCAGTTTCAGGTCTGATTCCAGGAAGGTGTATGGAGAGCCAAACCGGGTAGCATCACCGGTAGCAGCCGAGCTCCCAACCTTGTGCCTAAACCCAGCCCAGGCCTTTCTGACGTGAGGAGCTCGGACGAGACTCTGCAGGAGAAACAGCCCTGCGTTCTCACCAGCGGGCCCTCCTCCTCCTCCATATCTGAGGCTCCGGCCCGCAACACCAGCTCCCGGGCGGCTGCAGCCATGGTCGCAGCGGCGGCCATTCCGCGCAGCCTCACTTCCGGCAGCTGTCAGGCGAGTCTGTTCCCCGGAGTGGAACTACAAGTCCTGGAGTGTCTTGCACTGCGCGAAATCGCTCCCAGATACTTGAGTTAAATTGTTTGCCTCCAGCCTTTCCCTTTCAGGTCTAACCGCTTCACCCAAGTGCAAATGGGAATCGGAAGTCTTAAGCACGATCTCAATCCGGAACCCTCGTTGCTCTCACACCCAAGAACTTTACGAACACGTAAAGAAAAACCGCACCGGAAGTCTTGGCTCCCAACTCAGACTCTTGCACAGTTTCCGGAAACTCCTCATCAAGATCGCTCCGCCCCTTCCGACGGGTAGTGATATAGTGCTGGTACGTCACTTCCGCTCTCTCTTCCACTGGAGGCCTGCACGCCGCCGCTGGGGCCGCCGCCATGGTAAGACTGGAATCGGTACGGGGATCTGGCGACATCGGAACCGGGGCAAGGAAGGTCTGCTGTCAGGGGGCCGAAAATGTCCTACTCTGGGGGCCTGCAACTTTCTGTGTGGAGCCTTGGATCGCACCCCTGGAAAAGGACGACTAAAGACATCCAGTTCTGGGGAGTGGGGCCGGAGGAAGTCATTCCGCGGGCGCTGGAAAGGCTTGGGCGTGAGTGGGGCCCTCCGGCCTCCGCCACTCAGAGTGTACTTTGGGAACGGGCAGGAGACGTGCTTCCTCCCGGAGGTTGCGTTTTTCCAAGCCTGAACACTTGATGCTCCTGCTGTCTGCAGGACTGAGGAGTTTGTTGTGTCGTGAAAACCTGACGGGGGCTTCTTGCTCTCTGTGTGACAAGCTTAACGCTCGTGTTTGAGGTTACAGTTTAATAGTAGTTCACGGTGTCTAATTTCTCCCCGAATCTCTGTCAGTCTCTAGTAATCCCCGAGAAGTTCCAGCACATTTTGCGAGTACTCAACACCAACATCGATGGGCGGCGGAAAATTGCCTTTGCCATCACTGCAATTAAGGTAAAGTAGGGTAAGGACTACTTGGGTTGTAAGTGAAACTTGGGTTGTTAACAATTGAGCTTTCGTTAAGGCAAGGTGGAGGAAGTCCCAACCAGATCACCACATCTGCTGGGTAAAAAAAGAATAGTTAAGAGTGCAACTAGTTCCCTTAACCCCGTAACAATATTTGCCCGAAAAGGTAAGTGATAAAAGCCAAAGAACAGTCTCAGGTCAAGCCAATGTATTTCACCTAGGGGATGGAGAATGGGTTTGGTTGTCTACCTGAATTCACTAAAAACTTCCTGGACCATCAGCCATCAATCAGCTTGTAAGGTCCGTGCTAGATTTGGTTTCTGCCGCTCTCCCCCAGTGCATCGTAACAGCAACTCTTCCTGGGAAATGTGTATATCCTAGGAATTGGATTATTGTACATTTTGAAGGGTGAGTAGAAATGCTGAGAGAGTCTAAGTTGGGAGATGGGAGGTGTCACTATGTCATGACAGGACACCATTATAAGTATTTTATAGATAGGTTGTTAATTTAAAACAGTATATCATAAGCTTTTCTTTATAAGATCCATCGCATTTACTTTTTCATTCTGTAATTCAAGGAGCACAGCTTTCATACTTAAATGGTACATAAGAAGACTGCTGCCTTCTGTTCTGTGAAACTAGTAAGGCAGTGTGGAATACAGTACAGGCTTACCTCATTTTATCGTGCTTAGCAATAATGTGTTTTTTGTGGCAGCCCTGTCTCAAGGAAGTCAGTTTTCAATAGCATTTGCTCACTTGGTGTCTCTGTCACATTTTGGTAATTCTTGCAAGATTTCAAACGTTTTCATTACTGTGTTTGTTAATGGTGATCTGTGATCAGCGGCCTTTGGTGTTACTATTGCAAAAATATTTAGACTTGATGAAGACTCAGGTGATGGTTACCACTTTATAGTAATAAAGTATCTTTTAATTAAGGTATGTATGGGTTTTTTTGAGACATAAAGCTATTGGCTCCCTTAATAGATTACATAACTTTTACATGTGCTGGGAAACCAAAATATATTGTGTAGCTCCCTTTATTGCAATATTCACTGTTTGGCATGGTCTGGAACTGAGCCCACTGTATCTGTGAGGTTGCCTGTTCCCTTTTTAAAGGCTGTAGGTGAGATAGTGAAAATAAAAGATGAGCATGGTTAGTAGGATACTTTTGTTAAACCCTTCCTCTGCCTCTTTGAAATTAGTTTGTTATTTGTTAGCTTAAGTATGTGTCAACCTTTGTAGTCAGCTTAAAACAGTTTAACCAAAGCAGTTTCCGATACTTAATGAGTATTTTGATAAATCTTTTTATTAACTTGATGCCCTACTTATCACTGGGAAAGATTAGATATAGACAGGTACTAGGGCCGTTGCTAATTGTGTGGAAAGTCAGCCTTTGCTGGCTCTTCCTCTGGTGAGACAACTGAAGCTTGCAGGTGGTCTTTGGGGGGGGGCAGTTTTTAGCTATTACATATAGTGCTATTACAAATGTTCTAGTACATGTACATATACATTCTTAAAGAACATCCATTTACATTTCTGGTAGGTATATAGGACATGTATATGTTTAGCTTTAGTAAATATTGCTAAACAGTTTTCCAAAGTGGTCGTATCAATTTACACTTTCTACCAGAAGTGTATGGGAGCCCTGTTGCTCCACCACCTTTGCAGGTGGTCTTTTGTTAATGATCTGGAATGTAGGGCAGGGTAATACTTAGAAATTGGAAGAAAGTTGCCGGGGGGAGGTTGAGTATAAGGAGGGGTTCCTCAAAAAAATGTAGTTAGAGGAGCAAGGTTAATTGGCCAGGGAAAGGTGAAGTATTGAAGTTGGCACAAGCAGAAGAGGGTATTTGCTGAGAGGTAATACACACCTGCAAGGTTATTCTGTGCCATGATCCCTTTGTTGTTTTGTTTCCATTTGTCCACTTTGGCTATGAATATTCCTTAAGGCTGGTTGTTCTGCTCTTTCTCTAAATCAGGATGATAACTGTTGTCTGCAGATTGTTTGGAAACATGGAGGGGGGTTGGAATTGGTCACAATGACTGGGTTTCAGAGACTAGTATGAAGTTAGTATCAACTCTTCTGTTATATGGTCCAGGCCCTTGAGCTACAAAGATGAGAAAGTGATGATTTTCTGTAGTGTACTCTTCTGGATGGAGAGAATAAGGGTGGTCTGCTTGGGGCAGAGTAAAGGGGATCTGTGGGTCTAACTTAGGAGGTTGGCAAGCCAGTATCTAAATAGGGCTTTCAAAAATCTTAGCTTGACAGCAACTTTTTTAAAAACTTGTTAATGGAAAAAAAAAAAAAAAAAACTTGTTAATGGAAAGTTTTAAACACTTAAAAGTAGAAGGAGGGGCTTCCCTGGTGGCGCAGTGGTTGAGAGTCCGCCTGCCGATGCAGGGGACACAGGTTCGTGCCCCAGTCCGGGAAGATCCCACATGCTGCGGAGTGGCTGGGCCCGTGAGCCATGGCCGCTGAGCCTGCAAGTCCGGAGCCTGTGCTCTGCAACAGGAGAGGCCACAATAGTGAGAAGCCCGCGTACCGCAAAAAAAAAAAAAAATAGAAGGAAGAGAAAGTTTGAGAGAGACTTAAGATCCTAGTCTCTTCCAAATCAATCTGGTAATTTGACTTCCTGCTCACTTTCTTACAGAAAGGAAATGCCATCTATTTCAGTTTCCTGGGGCCCTTGTAACACAGACTTGTTGGCTTCAAACAACAGAAACTTAATCTCTCAGTTCTGGATGCCAAACATCCTTGGTTTCTTTGTGTTACAGCTGCATCACTCTAGTGTCTCGCCTCTTATCACATGCCTTCTTCCCTCTGTGTCTGTGTCCTCTCCTTTGATAAAAACACCAGTCATTGGATTTAATCCAGTATGACCTCATTTTAACAAACTATATTTCAAAATAAAGTAACGTTTTGAGGTTCTGGATGGACATATATTTGGTGGGACACTGTTCAACCCAGCACACAGTCCTTCACTATCCAAGTCAATTTGGCTTGTGAATTCAGGTGGCAAGGAGTACCAGTGGTGGTGGTGATATGATGCCACTGATTTAAGTGTTTGTTTATTTTGATCGTGCAGTGACCTGCCCAAAGGATCATGGCCTGTCGCCCTTAGACATCGTGAGCAACTGACATTCCTACCCCTTAATCAACCCTATTAATTCAAAATACCCTAATCTTGCTGCCTTGGTGCTACATCAGCTCTGAGGGGCATCAGCTTCATTCTCCACGATGCAGAAATGAGGAGGTGCCTTTCTTGGATGCTGCTGTATTGTCTGAACAGCAGCATTTACACTATGTCCGTATGCTGGGCAAGTGGGGAAAAAAGATTCTGCTTTCAAGGGGTATATGCCCCAAGTTCTCTGGTCCAGCCCTGCCTCTGAACAAAACTTTTTCTCTTTTAATGATTAGGCTTTGTATCTGGAAAAGTATAAGGCATTAGGTTATTTTAGGACCTACCTTTCTGTGCTTTTTGAATCATGGGTCTATAAAGGAAACCCAAAAAATCAGACTCATCCGACTCTGGGACCTTTCCTCAGGGTGTGGGGCGAAGATATGCTCATGTGGTGTTGAGGAAAGCAGACATCGACCTCACCAAGAGGGCAGGAGAGCTCACTGAGGATGAGGTGAGGACAAGGAAGAGGGGCTGGGGATTGGGCCTGTGGGGAGGGGGAGGGGAGACCATCTGGACCTGACCCTTGTCCTGCCTGCCAGGTGGAACGTGTGATCACCATTATGCAGAATCCACGCCAATACAAGATCCCAGATTGGTTCTTAAACAGACAGAAGGACGTGAAGGATGGAAAATACAGCCAGGTGTGTATTAAGATGGGGGAGATTAGAGAAAAGCAGGGTGTCCAGTTAGAATTGGTCATAGGCCAGGGGGTAGAACAAGCATACCTCACCATCTCCTCTGTATCCAGGTCCTGGCCAACGGTCTGGACAACAAGCTCCGTGAAGACCTGGAGCGACTGAAGAAGATTAGGGCCCACCGAGGGCTCCGCCACTTCTGGGGGTGAGTGGGGCGGGGGTTCATCTCTGCCTGTCCCTAGACTCCCAGGGAATTCTCATGCTCTGTCTTTTTCCAGACGTTTGTATGGTGTAAGACCTGTAACCCTTCTCTTTTCTCACCTGCAGACTTCGTGTACGAGGCCAGCACACCAAGACCACAGGCCGCCGTGGCCGCACCGTGGGTGTGTCCAAGAAGAAATAAATTTGTGGGCGTTGTCTGTTAATAAATAGTTTATACAGTTATGGCTTCCTTCTTTATGGTTCTTTGCATTTTTCTGGAGACACTAATAGGGAACATGTTCTCACACTGGGGCCTGTTGGTCATTTTCCCTCCTGCCTGATTTCCCCACTCAGCTGCCCAGACAGTGTCCTTGGTCTTGGTTAAAGCTATGCTGTTGCCACTCCCCACTGCGGGAAGCAACATTTTACTTAGTGGTGCCCTGCTCTCCAGGTGGGTGGGAGAAGGGGCAACCAACACGCTCATCCTCGAGGAGGAGCCCTCACGATTTTCAAGACTAGGCTCCCTATTGTCTTGCAGGGTGTTGAGGCTTGTGTAGGTAGTTGAGCCTAGCCGGTTGCCGCTTAGGCGAGTATTTCCAGGTCTTTACCACCCTAGGTTTCTGAGAGTTGCGGGGAGATGCTGATTTTGGTGACCCGGAAGAGCTGAGCGGCAGGGGGGGTGGGGCGCATTGTTGCCAGGGAGCCGCTGCCGTTCCGGCTGCACAGCGTTCGCCCGCTGTGCCCGAGGCCCGCGGGTCCAATTCCATTCTTGCCCAGTTTCGGGGAAGACCCCACTTGTACACCACAGTCCCCTCTGCATTCTGCTTGCCGCGCGGCTGCGAAGCTTCTGACAGGGTTCCCGGGGGCGCGCACGCCACGCCCTCCCAGCGAGAGGGGCGGGGCTAGGACGCTTCCGCGGACGGAAGAGGTGACTGTTGAAGCGGAAACCCGCCGGCCATGGAGGCAGGCCTCGGCGGCCGAGCCGACAAGGTAACCTCCCTTCAGCTGCAGCCATGGGCCCCGCCGCGCCGCCTCCCGCGCCGGCACCGTAGGGCGCTGGCACAGGCCGTGCCCTCCGCCCGCCCCAGCCCTGGCGTGACCGGTTAGGGACCGAAGTGTCCTAGAGCTGCACTCTCCGCCCTCTAACCGCGTTCCATCTTTCCCTCCAGGTCCCCTCTGACTGCGCCGCACCATGCGCCTCAGCCTCTTCCGGCGCCTTCTCCTGGCCGCCCTGCTGCTCGTGATTGTCTGGACGCTCTTTGGGCCCTCGGGCATCGGGGAGGAGCTGCTGAGCATCTCGCTAGCCTCCCTGCTCCCAGGCCCGGCCTCGCCCGGGCCGCCCCTGACCCTGCCCCGCCTCCTGATCCCCAACGAGGAGGCGTGCGGCGGTCCCGGCCCCCCGCCCTTCCTGCTAATCCTGGTGTGCACGGCCCCGGATAACCTGAACCAGAGAAACGCCATTCGGGCCTCGTGGGGCCGGCTGCGCGAGGCCCGAGGGCTCAGGGTGCAGACTGTCTTTCTGCTGGGAGAACCCAGCTGGGGCTCGCGCGGGAACGACCTGGCGCGGGAGTCAGCGGCCCAGGGGGACATAATGCTGGCGGCTTTCCAGGATTCCTACCGCAACCTCACTCTCAAGACCCTCAGCGGGCTGAACTGGGCCGACAAACACTGCCCCGTGGCCCGCTACATCCTCAAGACTGATGATGATGTGTTCGTCAATGTCCCCGAACTGGTATCAGAGCTGGTCCGGCGAGGAGGCCGCTGGGAGCAATGGGAAAGGGGCATGGGGCCCCCGAGAAAGGCGAAAGTTGGAGATGAAAAGTGGGAAGGAGGCCCCACCTTGGCGAGCCAGCCTGTGCCTCTCTTGTACCTGGGCCGTGTGCATTGGCGGGTGCACCCCTCTCGGACACCAGGGGGCAAGCACCAGATATCAGAGAAACAGTGGCCTCCCACCTGGGGCCCCTTTCCCCCCTATGCCTCAGGCACGGGGTATGTGCTATCGGCTTCTGCTGTGCAGCTCATACTGAAGGTAGCCAGCCGGGCACCCCTTCTGCCACTGGAGGATGTCTTTGTGGGGTTAAGTGCCCGACGAGGAGGCCTCGCCCCAACCCACTGTGTCAAGCTGGCTGGTGCCACCCACTACCCCCTGGATCGGTGCTGCTATGGGAAATTCCTGCTGACATCCCACAAGCTGGACCCCTGGGAGATGCAGGAAGCCTGGAAGCTGGTGGGTGGCTCTGACGGGGAAAGAACTGTACCCTTCTGCTCCTGGCTCCAGGGAGTCCTCGGCATCCTCCGATGCCGGGTAATAGCCTGGCTTCACAGCTGAGAGGCCGTGAGCGCCCAGGAGAGGGGTGAGGAGCTGAGAGTCCAACCAGCCCCCTCACCACCTTCTCTCTCCCGGGCCCAAGGCAGGGGCTCTAGCTGGCTGCAACTGATTGGTTGCCCTACACCAGATGCGCAGTCTGTCACTGAAGACTGAGGGATACAGGACACACCTAGGGGGCTGCCTTGCCTGCCAGCCCCAAAGATGGTCATCAGGAAGAGCCGCACATGCTGGGTTGTTCTCTCCAGCCACGGCAGCGGAGGGGCACAAGCCCCTCAATAAACTTGTCTCTTTTCCTCTTCGAGTACAGTGTGGTCCTCACCAGGAGTCTCAGATCACAAACCTGGGGAACCTGAAGGCTACCAGAGCCTGCTGGATGGAAAGGACATCTCCAGGGATGTGGGAGAGGGAGGACAGCCTCTCCCTGGAGGAAGGCCCTAGAGAGCCAGACTAAAGCCACAGCGACCACAAGATAGGGGTGAGGGTAGAAACAAGACACCACGACCTCTCGTGTCTGAGAGCAGCCCCAGGCCGGACGTGGGAAGGGAACAGGTCCACAGGATGATCCAGACATGTTATCCAAAAACCCACCTTCCTGTTTAATACCAAGCCCTCTCCCCCAACCCCCAGGAGTCAGCTTTCCACCCCCTGTGGGGGAGGGGGCTCACTGCTCCCTCCTCATTCCAGGGAACAGGTCATTCCCCACAGGTGCTCTTGGGGAGAGAATGTCGTTCCCAGGAACCCCTGGAGCCTGGCTCAGCGCACAAATCTGTCCAGGGCAGATGGCCGGGCCCCCATGGGCTTGGCCTTCTCTTGCTTCTGCGGCTGCTGCTCCAAGCTCTGCCGGACTTTGTCCTGGGGTGGGGAGAAAAGGCGAGGTGAGAAGTGGCAGGAGGGCATAGCCCACAGGCCACCCGGCCCATCCCCCAGTGCTCACTTACCCTGTGTTCCTCATCCATGACCTTCCTCTTCCTCTTCACCAGACTTGCTGTGGAGCTGCGGCCCTTCTGCTTTGGCTTTGGCTGGAAGGGAGGCTTGGTGTCGGGATCGTAGCCCTGAGGGAGGGGACAGGAGTGAAACCTGAAACAGACTTCCAAGGCAGGGAACTGCACTTATGAGGACATGGTGGGGACAGGATGTGGGGGTGAGGAAGGCCCGGGCCCTCGGGGGCCTGCTCCGTACCAGCCTCTCAAGCCGTTCCTTCTTTTCCTGCTCCAGAGAGATGACATCAACCTCTGCCAGGGCTCGTGGGTCCAGACAGATGAGCTCTGCAGGTACCTGGGTGTGTCACAGAGGGACAGGAATGCGTAAGGAGCCACAGGAGGGTGACACCCAAGAGATGCCGCTGAAGCCCACTCTTCCCAAGACCCCCGGCCCCACACCACACGCAGACACTTCCTCACCTTCTCCAGTAGGGCCTTCACCTCCCACTCCTGGCGCTGCTTCCGGCTCCTGTATGGGTTACTCTCCAGGCCGTCGAAGTTGGGCTCAGCAGCCCCTGGAGGGAGGAGGGAACACAGAACTGTAAACAGGAACCTACTCCAGCCTGAGCAAGCCCCTGGCCCCCAGCTGTCTCAGGGTCAGGCCCACTCCAGCTTCCATCCCAAGGTCATCCACTTAAGAGCCCCAGCCCTGCCCACTCACCAGGGACCAGCATGCTGGTGATGCCCCCGCTGTGCCCCACTCCCAGCACATCTTCAAAGGGGCAGAACTGAAGGCCATGCACGTGGCCTGAGAGCCGGTGGGTGAGGTAGGGCTGCTCCAGGGACGGGGGGCTGGCCTTGCCCTGTCCTGCCCATATGTTGACCACATCGCCCGTTCCTGCAGCCAGCAGTCCCCGCTGGGAGAAGGCCAGGTGCCCCGCTCCCTGGGGCAGGGTCCGAGCGCTCAGAGGCTGGAACGTCCCTCGCAAGTCAAAGATCTTCAGCTGGTGGTCCAGGCCAGAGGTGGCCATGTGCCTGGGGGCAAGGGGGGCTGGTTAATCCATAGTATGAGCTTACTGGGCAGGCCCGTGGCCAAGTCCAGGCATCAGGTCTGGTTGAAGAGAAGAAGACCAATAATGACAGTAATCACTACCATCACACCACACACTCCACGCACCTCTTCTCAGTGAGGCGGCTGTACTATTTTCATTTCCCTTTTACAGAGAAGAAACTGAAACTAGCTCAGAGAAAGGAAATCAGGGTGAGTGGTAGAGCTAGAATTCAAGTCAGACCTGTGTCTTTAGTGTCTGTGCTCTTACCCACTCATGACATGTGAATGAAAGGGAGGACACACACGACAATCTACACCCAGGTGTGAGGTCCCACCACATAGACAGGCAGCCCATCGGTAAGCAGCGGGAAGGGCTCACAGCAGTGGTCAGGGAGGGCTTCGTGGGATTTGAGCCATTCTAGGTAATTCTCAAGAAAGCACAAAAAACAGAGATGCATGTATAAGCAGGTACAAATGAATTAACATCAGAGCATGGAGACAGGGAGATGGAAGCAGGGGTTTGTTTTCCAGGCTGGTGGGAAATATGGCCAGGAAGGCCAGGAGGGGACAAATTGCAGGGGCTCCTGAAGGTCGGACGGGAGATAGTTCCCAAAGCTGCTCTCCGGCAATGACAGGCCACAAGATGGAGGCTGCATGGACCTGAAAAAACCTCCTTAGGAAGCAAGGAAGTGATGCACTAGAGGGCTCTGCCCCGCCCCCTTCCCTGGAAGGAGGGTGGGCAAGGTTGGTGACCAAATCCTCTCAAGGAAGCATGTACCATGCAAGTCATTTACTTGCAGAGGTTGGAGTTTCTATTGATGTTCAAGTTGCTCCTCAGGGAGGCTGAAGGGAGACCAGCCAGGCCAGGGGATGTATGTTTGCCAGAAGCCAAAGACCCTCCTCTTAGCCTTGGCTGTGAACCCAGGAGGAAGACACTAAGGAGTTCCTACTTGAGCAGAGACTTGGCCTGTGATGGGGCCGAAGAGAGGCCCAGCTGGATACTTGTCCTGACAAGACAATCAGGGCCCAGCTCCACTGGCCAGGAGAAAGTGGAAAGGCAGGAGGGAGAGGCCATCAGCACAAACCAGGACTTATGGAGGGCTCCTGGGACACAGGGTCACACCCTTCACTGAGCCAACAACTGAGGAGCACACGCTGGCTCCTGCCCCAAACACACCCAGCTCTGGGATCCCCTGTGCAAATGCCCACCCAGTGGCCAGACGGGTCTCCAAGGCCACACTACCACGCTACTGAACTTGCAAGAAACACTTCAGCTTTGCGAGTCCAATCCAATCCTAATGCAAGCTTCCAGAAAGCCAGCTGAGGACGACAGTCAGTCTCATCTCTGGAGCCCCTGTGGCTGGTCTGAGGCACCCCTGAGGAGGACCAGAGCTAAGCCGGGGTGGGCCTAAGACCAAGGACCAGAGCCGTCTGGTGTCAGGCTGTTGACCAAACCTCCGTGAAGGAACTGATGGAGCCCTGAGCACAGGAGTAGCTGACCCAGGCAGCCTGGGGAAGGCCAAGTCCAGCTCAGGTCCAATGGCCCACAGAAGGCAGAAAACCTCAGGACAGGCCCCCTGACAGTCCTAGCACCAGACTGGCACAGACATGGAGTAAACAGGGCAGAAGCAAACCACCTGTCCACAGAGACACAACTATGGGGGGCCCAGGAGGCGTGAGCATCTGGCAGGCTTTCATAAGTTGGTAGCCACTGGGCTTTTCTTCTTCCTGATTTTCTATCAAACAACTTAAAAGTAAGGTTATGGAGTTAATACTTAATGTAGAAGATTCCTGAACAATGGTGTAAAAGGAGGAAAGCCATGTGGGAAAGAGTATTCTGACATCAACACCCAGGACACACAAGAAGGAGGAAGAACTGGAGGCTAGAAACTGTGAGACACTGAGAATGGCGAGAAACAGACCTTGGAGGGACCCTGGAGGGGAAAAGCGGTCAGGACTTCACAGCGGTCGTGAGGCGGAAATTCAAAGCAGACCTGCCACCCCCAACCCTTCACATCACCAGCCAGACCTAAAGAGGACAATCGTCTTTGACAAAGATGATGAAATACAGCGCTCCCTACCCACCAGGCACCATGATCAACTCTATAGGCCTTAACTCGCGTTCCCGCCTACAACAGTTTTCTAAGCTAAGCCCCAGGCTTGGCAAACTATGGCCCATGAGCCAACAAAGCCAGCGCACCACCTATTTCTGTATAGCCCACAAACTGTAAAGAATGGTTTTTACATTTTTAAGTGGTTGGGAAAAAAAATCAAAAGAAATATATTTTGAAACATGAAAATTATTTGAAAACTCCAATGTCAGCATCTACAAATAAAGATTTATTGGGACACAGTCACACTCATTCAGTTACTTGTTCTGTGGCTGCTTTTTGTGCTAAGACAGCACGGTATTGTGGTCAAGACTGACACCACGTAAAGCATCTCACTTGAGAGTACCAAATTTCAAGTACCAAAATCTCTCCACAGATCGGCATCTGTAGATAAACATTTGCAATTGGGTTGGATGATTTGGGACACTAACTTTCAACCTCAATTAAACCAAATGTTATTCTCAAAAACAGGAATCCAACTCTTCCCATGAGTAGACCTGTATTACAAAAATATTGTGCTCAATTATTTTTCTAAGTTCATTGCTTAAAAATTTGCAATCCTGTGTTTCCTCTTGTTATTTAAGGACCTACATAAATCACTCAGATATGCCCCATTGCCAACAAGCCTAAAATACTTACTATCAGGCTCTTTACAGAAAAAGTCTTCTGGCCCTTGAGCGAGACACTCATATCCCCAGTCTCAGGGTGAGGACAATGTGTGGTACACCGAGGTCACCTAGAATGCTCGCTGACATGGCTGGTCAGGAATAACACCAGGATTTAAACCCAAGCAGCTTGGCTGCAGCGTCTGTGCCCCTCCTCTCCTTTCTGCTGAGCTGTGACACACACACCGCCCCTCACCCCCCAGCACCTCAGGCCCAAACAAGTGACTTACGTGCCTGTAGAATCTACTGCCACAGCCCGGACCCCACCACGGTGACAGAGAATCTTTGCCAGTGGCTCCTTCATGGCTGGGCTCCATAAAGACACAGTCCCTAGGCATCAGAGGAGAACTTTAGTTACTAAAAGGGCGCCGAGGTGATTAACCCTGGGAAAGATGGGGACTCAAGGCCAAGAAGTAACAAGAGAGGGAAGCAGAGGAGCAACCTGAAGGGACCCGTTAAAAGCAAATATAGAAGAAAAGCAGGGGCATTCCCTGGCGGTCCAGTGGTTAATACTCAGAGTTTTCAATGCCAAGGGCCCAGGTTCGATCCCTGGTCGGAGAACTAAGATCCCTCAAGCTGAAAAAAAAAAAAAGAAAAGAAAGGAAAAGTAGGACAGGATGGTCAGGCTCAAAGTTCACCCAGGGACTGACCATTGCTGTGTCCCAGATGGATGACGGCGTTGTAAGGGTTCTGAGTCATGACGTTGAGCCGTCCAGCCCGAGCATTCAGAGCTGCCACAATCTTTCCCACTGACACGTCCAGGTAGGTCAGAAACCCTGTCTCTGACTAAGAGAGAGAGAGAGAAAATGAGTCCTGATTGTCCTCTGTCCTTCCTCTACTGGGGCCCCAGGGGAGGATGGTCAGTCTTCTCAGGGCCTGCCACCCAGTCCCTGTGCTCCGCAGCCACTCACAGCTGTGGCCAGGAGAAAGTGGAAAGGCAGGAACTCAAGTTGCGTGATGCGGTCACAGCGGCGGATGCAATGGAGCTCGATGCCCTGGTTGTCGTAAATGTGAAGCCAGCGGTTCTGGGCGACAGCAAGCAGTGCCTCCGAATGCAGAAACCTGGGAGGAGCGGAGTAACAGTACAACGTGAAAGGGAGTCACTGGCTGTCATTCGATCAGGGATGGGCTGTCTCAGCCCCACCGCTGCTAACCGAGGCCACTGACCGGATGTCCCGCACTGCCTCCATGACGTTGATCTCGCACATGAGCTTCTTTGTCACCCAATCAAGGGCGGCCACATGACCCCGGCGCCCTCCAAAAGCCAAGTGTCTGTTGGAGTTGGAGGACAGGCAGGGTGTCAGTTCAGGGGGACACCTGGGCTCAGACGTCTGCCCCACGCCAGCTCCTTCTCTCCAGGTGAGAGCAGAGATGCTGCCATACACGCGCACCCTCACATGCAAGCAAATCACAAGACCCTCCCCACATCAACAACCCAGACACACACTGGTATGGCTGAGATGAGCAAGACTGAAGTAACTGGAATTCCTTACCTCCCAGTTCGAGAGTAATTAAGCCTGTAGGGTCCAAACTGCCTCAAGTTCAAGTCAAAATGCTAGAAAAAAAAGAAAAGAAAAAAAAGAAATAATTGGCTCCCTTTGGTAATTTTTTCTTCTAGTCCCCACTCCCATCTTACTCTGCATCCATCAACCCATTGACCCTTTTTCCATCCTCAGGCTCACTTTGGCTGCACTTGCAATGTCCACAGCCTCCACGATGTCAGCCTGGCATATCTTTGCCGTGTCCTCCCCATCCTCTCCTTCCAGAAACCTGCAAGTGAGCATCAGGGATGAATTAAGGCTTCCTAATATGAAGTGGGTGTACCAACATAAATATGAAAAATGAGAGCCCCATAAAGCAGGCGCTGGGGAGGCCCACATTAGGGTCCACTCACCCAGGTTCCTCAGCAAGCAGCAGCTCAGAACGAGCAGCTTTGACACTTATTTCCTCTTCTTGAGCTTCAGCCGCCTCAAGTCGTCTCCGGATTTTGGTCTCAGAACGTGGCAGCTACAACATCGTTGGTGGAGAAGGAGTGGGAGAAGAACCAAGGGATATGGGGGTCACAGGAGAGCCACCTGGCCCCGCCTCCATCTAACTCACCCAGACACTCCCTGCCTGCAACCCCTCCCCACTCTCCGACTGGTCCTCACCTTTTTGGATTTGTCAATGCGACAGAACTTCTGAACCACCTCCACAGGGACGGGGGCGGGGCCTGTAAATGGGTCCTGGGCCTGGGGCAAGGAGGAGGCAATTAGGAAACAGGCTCAGGTTGACCCCAACTCTCGTACCCTCAAGCACAAGGCGACTTGCCTTGCCACCCTATCAGGTCCCAGGCTCACCCCAGACAAGCTCCGCTGAGGCCCTGGACTCCTCCGTTCCCGGGGTTTCTTCGGGACCTGGGGCTTCTTGGAGATCCGAGACTTCTTTGTGCTGTGAGTGTTCTTTGGCTTCTGGGGGCGGAACTCTCGATTCCTCTTCCGTTTACGAGGTGGACCTGGAGAGGCTCCGGCAGCAGTCTGAGTGGTCTCTTCCTCCCAGTATCGCCGCGGTTTCTGCCGGCAGATCAGGATACCCGATAGTGCGCTGCCCCTCGCCCCGCCCCTCCAACCCCGCAGCTAAAAACTTCCCTTCCACCCCAAGGAGGTCTCTACCTTCTTCTTGCCCTGAAGTTTGTCTTTCTTGGGCGTGACATTATTGCCCAGCTTGGGGACCGTCTCCATCTAGTCCACTCGAACCACGATACACGTGCAAACTCTTCTCAGCTGTCCCACAATCGGATGGAGAACTCCCGGAAGTTCTCCGACCCTCATCCAATCAGCGCCGCCCCAGGTCTGAAGTCTTCTAGGCGCCATCTTGACTGAGGGCGCGCTCGCCACTGAGGGCCTCCGCGGGCCTTGGCCCCGCCCTCCCGTGCAGCAGCTTATGCCCGAGTAATGAAAGAGAGGCTGTCCGGGGCCAGGACCCAAGCAACCGTGCAGTTTCTTTTACCAGCTTGGTTTCCCCATCTTGCCTAAAACCTTCCAAATCCAGTCTTTTCAGCGGAAAGCCGCTCATTAAACATGTTAGAACTACATTTCCCGGCATGCACCAGACGAAAGCTTCCGGCGCCGTCTTTTCCCGGCATTCGTTGTTTACTTCCGGGTTTACCAATACTGACGGGAGAACGTGAGTGGGTCAGGGATTCGGTTGAGGGGTTTGGGGTCCTGTTTCGCCCGCCACCCCTTGGGGCAGGGGTGAAGCAGATATTCCGGATCCGGAGAGACTGCGGTGTTCCGAGAGGCTGCCTGTCAGGAGAGCTGTCATTTCCGCAGGCCAGAAAAGGGAGCTCGGGTACCTTCCAGAGTGTGAGACCCAGCGCCCCCCTCCCGCTCCCCGCAGGCTTTCGTCCCCGCCATGGCTGAGCTAATCCAGAAGAAGCTACAGGGAGAAGTGGAGAAATATCAACAGCTACAGAAGGGTAAGGGAGCAGGGTCGGTGTGGCCTCGCCCCAATTCCCTCAAAACCCAAAGCCATACCCAGACCATGTGTTCTGCACTGCCGCCACCCCACCCCCCTACTCCCGGCCCCAGCGTGCGGGTCCATCCCCACCTCTATACTCTTCCCATCCACTGACTCGCCGCTCCGTCCTTGGCCTACTTCCTCAATTGCATCTTTTTCTCATCAGGATTTTGGGGGTCGGGTGGCGCATGTGATGTCTCTAATAAAGTCTTTCCTCCCACCCACCAGACTTGAGTAAATCCATGTCAGGGAGGCAGAAACTAGAGGCACAACTAACAGAAAATAATATCGTGAAGGAGGTGAGAGACTGGGATTTGTGGGGTGAGGAGGGATCTGTCCTGGCAGTAATTCTGATCATGTATGTGCCACCCCTCCATCAGGAACTGGCCCTGCTGGATGGATCCAATGTGGTCTTTAAACTTCTGGGTCCCGTGCTGGTCAAACAGGAGCTGGGGGAAGCTCGGGCCACAGTGGGGAAAAGGCTGGACTACATCACGGCTGAGATGTGAGTCTTTATTCCACGCCCCGTGATGTACCTGACGCGTTGGGAAAAAGGTGTTGAGGAACCATCGTAGAGTCGCTCTCCAGAGTATCCCCCAATTGTCCAGTTCCTCCAACCCTTCCCTTGTAACTCCTCTCCTCCATCCTCCCCTTAGATCTCAAGTTTTCCACCAATCTTCTTCTTGCCTTCAGCACCCTCAACAGTAAGTCTCAGTAACTTCTCCTTACTTGCTTTTTTGCCTTTCCTCAGTAAGCGATACGAATCCCAGCTCCGGGACCTAGAGCGGCAGTCAGAGCAACAGAGAGCGACCCTTGCTCAGCTGCAGCAGGAGTTCCAGCGGGCCCAGGCAGCAAAAGCAGGGGCTCCTGGGAAGGTCTGACCCTGTCCTGGGGGCGGGGGAGGGGAGCAAATGAGGCAGCTCTAGGGTCTATACTGTAGCTAATAAAATGTGAAAATACCTGGCCGTTTTCTGACCAGTCGCTTCTGTTATAATTGTCTCCATCCATTCTCCTGGTCCCTTCCACCTTATATGTTTATCACTTGCATTACTCTCTCAGGTCCAGATCCTTGCACTGGAATCTCTGTGTGGCAGAGTAACCCTTCTTTCTTGAGACTAAAATCCGAAATGTCTCAAACCTAATTCTTGCCTGTATGTGGAACCCTTAACTCTTCCATATCTTGGTTGGAAACATGAAAAGGGCATTTACAACACAATAATTTCAGGGAAAGTGAGTTTATTGAAGAACTCACAATTCTCTGACCCCAGAATGAAACATGGTGACCCTCCTTTGCTATGATTTCTTGTCATTCTCAAAATAGCCCTGGCACATTAGTTCTTTTTAGTCTCTTTCTTCCTAGAATTTGAGTGTAGCTTAAACTGATTTAAAGCCCCAGCACATAATGCATTGTAATATGTAAGGTCTCCCAGTTTGTACATTGTCCACAAAGTTGTTCTTCCATTTCTTTGTCCTAAAATTGTTTCTTACAAATTCAGAGTCAGGGGTGTTCTTCATGCTGATCACTTTAATTGGGATGGCTAGTACTTGACATGGGTTTGTAGCAACTGAGGAGAAAAATGTAAGAGCAAATAAAGGGACCAGGGATGGCGAGGTTGCTGGGGAGGAACAAACCATTCTGAGGAAACCGTTTCCACCAAGTCCTTGCTTCCAGCTCTTCATGGATAGAGAACATTGGGCCCCTCTTTTTCCACGGTGTCTACCTTCAGCCAACTCCCCACCCCCACTCCAAGCAGCTAGTTCGTACACACTGCAAGGACGGGAGTAGAGTTCAGGTAGTGTTTTGGTTTATTAGTGTTGTCACAGTGACAGGAACCCCCAGACTAGGAAGAGGAACTCCTACTAGAACCTTTTTCTTACCATTCCCTTCCCTGGGGCTCAGAGCCTCTAGGCTTTTCCTTTCCCCCTACTTCCAGGCCTTTCCTTGGCCCTTAGCATGTTAGGATGTGGCCAGGAATCAGAAACGGATCCTTTTCCCAGCACTAGCTGTGTGCTGCATTCATGGAAAGTGGGAAGCTATACACAGGTATCCGTCTTGGGTACCAAGATTACCAGTTCCCATAGGGCTGGATCTCGGCTGGCTGGTAAACCAGTGGCGCTTCACTGCCCCAGGGTGGTTGGCCATCCTTCTGGATTTTTCCCCAGTGCGGCAACTGCCACCATTCAGGATGGCTCCCCACATCTGGCACGGCCACCATGAGTTCTAGGAGCCAACAGGGCTTCGTCCTCAGAACAGTGCTCGGGCAATCTTCCTCCCTTTGGCCTTGATCCTGGGAAAAGAACCCCCTCCTCCCTCACTTGGGGGAGTTCCCGAGGCAGAAGGGCCACTGGCACGGCCCAGTGTAGCAGTGGAGGGCCGTCGCCGCTGCCGCAGGAGGAAATCGAGTGAAGCTCCATCCATAGCGTAGAAGACGTTAGCCGAGGGGGGGATGGTCAGCTCTGTAGGTTCAGAAAGGGTGTCAAACACAAACACAGTCATTCCCCGCACAACCCCCCGGATGTGGACGCACTCTCCTCCAGAGTCTGCCCTCCCAGCCTCTGACCTCGCTCCCCTGGGAGCAGCTGCACTAGCTCATACTCTGAAGCCACCGCAGAATCACGATTGTTTTTCTTAAGGACACGACTGATGACACTTGGAGCCTTGTCCTGGCTTGTCACCTGGCAGGACAGTAGACCAAAAGAGCAATCAGTTGGCCATGATGACCTGTGCTTTCCATTTTTCCAACCCTAGCCAGTAATCCCAACCAGAAAAGGTTACCCGCACCCAAACTTTCAAGCGAAGAGGGAAACCCAACATGGTGGCTCCCTGTACTCCATCCGCCAGCCCACATAGTTGCTGGGCTACTTCCTGCTTCCTGTGGGGAAACTGCTATTGGTTCTGAAAATCTAATACAGCCACCCAAAGTTCAAGGTGCACCAGCAAAGTAACCTTCAAAAGAAAACATGGTCGCTGGGCTTCCCTGGTGGCGCAGTGGTTGAGAGTCCGCCTGCTGATGCAGGGGATGCGGGTTCGTGCCCCGGTGTGGGAAGATCCCACATGCCGCGGAGCGGCTGGGCCTGTGAGCCATGGCCGTGAAGCCTGCGTGTCCAGAGCCTGTGCTCCGCAGCGGTAGAGGCCACGACAATGAGGGGCCCACGTACCGCAAAAAAAAAGAAAACATGGTTGCTAAAACCAAAGGTCAATTAAAAGTAAAAACAGGGCTTCCCTGGTGGTGCAGTGGTTGAGAGTCCACCTGCCGATGCAGGGGACACGAGTTCATGCCCCGGTCCGGGAAGATCCCACATGCCGCGGAGCGGCTAGACCCGTGAGCCATGGCTGCTGAGCCTGCGCGTCCGGAGCCTGTGCTCCGCAACGGGAGAGGCCACAGCAGTGAGAGGCCCGCGTACCGCAAAAAAAAAAAAAAAAAAAAAGTAAAATCATCCTCCCATTTGGCTATTGACATCTAAGACATCATCTATCTCTAGTCCCTCGGGGCACCATCCTTCACCCCACCTCCCAGCCCACAGCTCCCTCACCAAGATGCTCTTGTAGACACTGCCGTCTTCCCCCAGCTCCATCTGGACTCGGATGATGCGGCAATCAGAGGCCCCTGGCCCAGGCCCCCCTCCCCCATATCCAGGCCCCCTGGAGGCCCCTTCTGCACCCCCACTGAGCGGGGAGCCACAGGAGGCTGAGCGGCGGTGACCTCGAGAAGGCCTCGGGGAGGAAGCTGGGGGAGAGAGGTGGCTGGGGTCAGCGGGACTCTGCAGGGCTGGAGTGCTTTCCAGGGCGGAGTCCAGAGATGAGACAGACGGCCACTTCATGTGCTGGGGACAAACGACACAGGGAACTGGCACGAAGGCAGGGAGGTCAAGGAAGAAGGATTCACGAAGTCAGGGTCAGTGTTGAGGTCAGAGGTCAGGAGCGGAGCTCACCTGGGCCAGCCGGGTCAGCAGTGGAGCGGGGGTTGCAGGCACCTCCTCTGCCCCCACATTCGGCCAGTCCCAGGAGACAAGGGGTGTGGGACCTCCAACAGAACCCAGCACCCTGGAGTGGCAGGACATTGGGAAGGTCAGAGGGAGAAGGACAAGTCCCCAAGAGACCACCCTCCAACCACTGACTCCCTCACTCTGTCCACTGCGAGATGACAAGCGTTGGCCGAAGCACCCGCGGGGCAGGAGGGTCACTGCTACTGGATGGCTCCACCTCACAGGACACCTGATGGCTGGGGATGGGGGCAATGGGCAGAGGTCAGTGCATGACATACTGACCCCCATGCCCAGCCTGAGCCCTGGAGTCCCAACCGCACCCAGCCAGTCACCTCTGGGCCTCTGTCAGTGGCCGGAGCCCCTGTAGCCACCGCTGGATATCGGGGTCAGGTCGGAGGTCATAGCCACGACATTTGTTCTGGAGCTGCCTCAGCTCAGAAAGGACAGCAAACTCCTAGGAAGGAGCCCACAGACTGCAGGCGCCAAAATTCAGGAACCCCTGACTCTGCCCTCCTCTCCCCTTCCTGGGATGTAGCTAGGGACAGCTAGCATCCAGCCCAAATGCTCCCCTCACCTTCCTCCGCTTGTCAAAATTGATGTATCCGTTCTGCAAGGATAAAGGGGATGGGGTGAGGGTCCCAACCCTGCCACAGAGAGAACATCCCCTCTCCCAAACACTCACTTCACTCAGCCTCTCTGACTCCTCTGGCCCTCCCCCTCCTCCCCCTCTCATCCATCATGCCCCAAGACCCCTACCTTACCCTTTAAATAGAACATCATGGGTCAAAATTGTGTCCACTTTACAGTTGAGAAAATTAGAGCTCAGAAAAGATAAGGAACTTGCCCAAGATCCCAGTATTGATTTATTTAGCAAACTATATATGCTTACATCTCAGGCATGTTCTGAGCACTCGCCAAACGTTAATTCATTTAACTCTCATAATAAAAGGTTGATGTAGAGACGTCACTAGTTTCCCATTTACAAATCACTAAGGCACAAGGAGGTTAAACAAACTTGCCGAAGTAACAGAGTCCTGGCAGTGCTTCTGCCTTGCAGCCCCTTCTGGAAGGAGGTCTGTCTGACCCTGAGGCCTACTCATTCCATTATCGCAATGCGCACACACACACACACACACACACACACACACACACACACACACACACACACACACACACACACACACACACTGACCTCCAGCTCATCCTTGGAGGCTGCGTCCAGCATCACAAGGTCCTTCAAGAAGGTGCCAAGGTATGGGACCACACCCTGAGATCAGAGGTAAGAGTCAGTCACCCCTGCCATTGATCCAAGGGCCCTCCATCTCTCCGCACTTTCCTATCCCATTGCCTCAGAGAACAAGTTGAATTCTCCTCACGCTGCTGTGCCTCCTCTTCCATCCCTCAGACTGCTTCCACCCCCAACTAGTCACTCACCCCACCCCGGGAGCCAGACCTCGGGGACTTCTTGGAATTTGGCTCCAGAGAAGGCTGCAGCTTCACCTCCTGGTGGTGACAGAACAAGGAGACATGGGGGTGGGGGTGGGGGGGTGGGGGGGATGTCTGGGAATGCTGGGAACAGGCCTCACCTGCAGGAGGAGCTCCCGGCTCTGGGAATAATTATCCTCCTCGGAGAAAATCTGGCAGAGGCTGGAAAAGACTCTGAGGCTGTCCCTGGGGAGCAGGAGGCAGTGGTCTTGAGGAGGGGCCTGGCTCAGTTGCCCCCCTCCCAGCCCTTACCCGACTCCAGTGCCCCATCCTCCCCACCTGGCTGCTTCCCCCCAGGCTGCCCGAAGCCTGTGGATGGGGCTGGATTGCAGGGCCGACACCACAGCATACACTGAAGAGAAGTTTCGGAGCAGACGGCACTCCTGTGGGGTTCACAAGAGGGGGCCGCAGCTGTGGGCCTCTTTCCACACCACAGTCCCTAGTAGGGCCGAGCCTCTCTCTTACCTCTGCCACACGGATCCACTTCTCCAGCAGTCGGGCCCTCTGGGGGGGACGGAGTGGCCGTATGGTCACCTCCCCAGGCCCCTCTCCGGTTGAGGTAGCCCCCAGGACAGAGCTGACCACTGCCCCTGCCACCTTGTTGAACTGTATGACAGTAGCCCGGACAGACGGGCAGAGGTGGGAATGTCCTGGCCGGTCTCTGTGACCCCACAGGCCCCCCAGGCACTGAGAGGGGACCAGATTGAGAAATAGCTCCTGTGGGGCAGAGGTTAGAGGTTAAAGTTTGTAGTCAAGTGAGGTCAGCCTTCCAATATCGGGGGTGTGAGGATCTCAGGTGGCCAAGGAACCAGAGGGGCACAGGGTTTGAAGGGCAACAATCAAGAGGAAAGGGGGCAAGGTCAAAACTGGGTGGGCGAAGGAGACTGGGAGCTGGATCAGGAAGGATTGGAAGCACGCTAAGGATCTGGAGTCAGGGACAGGTTAGTAGGGGGCAGGGGGCAGGGGGGTCAGAGATCAAGGTCTCACCGCATCTAGCAGGGTCAGCTGTTCGGCCAAGTGGTCAGCGAGGAACACCAGGACATCCGTGGGGTCAGCAGGGGGATCGCCGGGGAGGGCCAGGGGCTTAGGAAGTTCGGGGGTCTGGGGGTCCACCCGGGACCGGAGGTTGCGGATGAGGTCAGCGCCGCCCCCCCCAACACCCTCCCCTGCTGCATACCCTGTCCGAAGCAAGAAGCTCTCAAGCCGGTCAATCTGACCCTTGACCTCAGAGCCAAAATCCTCAGGGTGAGAGGCCAGCCAGGTTGACAGTACAGAGATGGCTACCCTGGGAGAAGTGGAATCCGCCAGGGGTCAGATGTCAGGCTGCAGCCTGGGCGGAGGGAACTGTGAGGTTAAGAATCAGGGGTCACTCACCCTTTTGTCCTCTCTAGCTCATCAGTAGGATGAGATTCAAGGGCTTCCAGCCTGGGGAGTGGAAGAGATTCTATCTGTCCATTTTTTCCAAAATGCTAGTGGCTTTGACTATTTGGGCGGGATATTCCGGCTTTAGAAAGTCCAGACATGTCAATGACCCTTGGCCCCTTATGACCCTGACCTGTCAGCCATAAGCCCTAGCAGGGCAGGCGTGGAGGTGAAGGCCCGGTGAGTAGCCAGGAAGGCTGCCGTGAAGGTCACGTCAGTCCCTGATGTCCGGGTGTCCAGCAGGTGTCTGACCAGGGCCTCCAGAGTGCCAGCTCGGAGCCTCCGGAAGGAACGCGGGGGAGGCCTCGGGGCCTGGGGGAGACAGAGGGCCAGTCACTGACCCTTTTTTCAACTCTGCCCCTAGATATCTGGGGGAAATCCCAGACCTAGGAGATGATCCAGGCTCACTGTATTAAGATTCAGAGAGGGCAAAAGACTTGACCTAAGTCACACAGCAGAGTGCAGTCTGCAAACTTCCAACCTGGCACTCTGGCCAGAAAGTTGGCCGGAGGAAGGGGAACTGGGAGGTGGAGGGTCAGAGGTGTGAAGTCAAAGTTATGATCTCACCAAGGGATCAACAGACCGATACTGGCGACTTGTGACAGTAAAGGTGGCACCATCCTCCTCCTCGTCCCAGACAGACACAGGGGCCTGGAGGAGCAAGGAAGGGGAGGTCAGACAGTTCCCCACCATACCCCACTGCCCAACCCTCAGCCCCAGGCCCTACTCCTCCCTCTGTACCCCTCACCTGTTGCGGCGGGGGACAGTACCAGCGAGTACGAGGGGTGGGGGGGACTGGTGACCCCAGGTCTCCCCCACTGGGGCCCAGACAGCCCCCCGCAAGCCGCCTCAGGGCCCGGTGGAGTCTAGGGGTTTGCCGTGGGGGGCTGGATGGAATGCAGGAACCCTGGTCCTGGAGACCGCTGTAGCCCCTTCCCCCCAGAGCTGAACCCCAGAACAGCGGAGAATCAAGGTGCAAAGGGTAGGAGACGGGAAGCGAGAGAGGCAGAAAGCCTGAGGCAGAGACCTTGAGAAGCTGAAACCTCAGTCACAGGCACAGCCGCATGCTCCGCCCTCCCCCGCAGGAACTGACCAAGCCCAAAGAGTTAGTCCTTCCCCTTAGCCCCCTTTCCCCGGGTCCCTCAGCCCTGGAGACCCCCCTCGAGGTGGCGGCTCTGATCCCAGTACAGGAAGAAGGGGAAGTGGGGATGATGTGGGGGAAAGACTCAGAGTGTCATGTGACCCAGCCCCTCCCCCAACCGATCCCGAAAAACCAGCCCTGCTAGTCACCCAGCCCTCACCCAGACTCTGGACCCAGGAGTCCAAAGCCTCGGGGCCTCAAATCCAACTTTTGGCGCCTCCCGAGGCCCCAGTCATACTCCTGGCCACCGCCATTAGTCCCGGAGAAAAGCAGGTGACCACCCGCCACTCAGCCCGGGATGGTCCCTCCAAGGTCCAAGAACCTTGGCTTCGCGCCTCCACCGAGAGCCCGGCAGGAGAGGGGGGAGGGGTCACGAAGTCAAAGGGTTCCCTCCCCAATCCCGGAATCAGAGGAGCGGGTTACTGTGGAAACAAACCCCTCCCCGCCAAACAAAAACAGGGAGGGAGACAGGGACCTAGACACCAAGCCCAGAGAGACGGGCACACTCGGGCACAGGCGGAGAGGGCCAGAGACCCGCAGGACAGCCAGCCAGACGCTCCTGGCAGGAACAGGGCAGGTTCCTGCGGGCAGGTCCTGAGTCACACTGCGGCACAGAACCACAGAAACGCCGGGACTCCCCGCAGCGGGGAGACAGGCAGACACCAGCGAGAGGCGCGGAAGTAGCTGAGGCAGGAAGAGATGAAGGGACACAGACACCAAAAGGTGGAGAGTCTCAGAAATATACACGCCCCCTACCTCCCACCTCCCGCGTCTCACCTCGTCGTCTTCTTCTTCCTCCTCCTCCTCCTCCTCCTCCTCCTGCCCCCCGCCCACGCCCCGGCCACCTGGGCCCCCACCCTCTTCGGGGTCTCGACTCCGGAAGCTGCTCAGCACGACTCCCCCGGGGGGGCTCGTGTCCCAAAACAGCCGCAGGGGCCGCGGGAGCATGGCCGAGTGAAGGAATCAGCGGGGTCGGGCCATGGGGGCTCCTGGGGAGAGACAGGAGGGGTCAGGTGGAGAGTCAGGTGGACGCGGGGGATCCGGAGGGGACGTAAGCGGGTGGGTTCTAGGTAACCGGATGGGAGTCCTGAAGGGACTGGGCGGGGGGGAAGGAGGGATACAGGGGTGGAATATGGGGGGCCTTGCATTTTGGGGATGAGGGGGTCACGAGTACGGGAACGGGCAGGGTCACAGGGTGCTCTGGCTCTGACCTGCTCAGGAGGGGTGGGGGCAGCGAGGGTCCCGGGCCGCTGTTCCCGTAGGTCTCCGGCCCCTGATCAAGTTCCCGGACCGAGTCCCTTCCCTGGCTTTTCCGCACCCCCTTGTACCCCACCCCCTCGCCAGACTCCCGGGCCCTCCCGCCCTTTCCGCTCCCCCCACGTCCGCCCGCTCCGCGAGCAGGAGCCAAAAAGGGAAGGAAGTGAGGACAGGAGCCAGGGCCGCGGACGAGAGGAGCGCTAGACACTCAGGGGCCGGGACCCAGGAGCCCGGGTCTCCAGCTCCGCTGTCCTCGGGCCCCCCGGACTCGGGGATCCTGGAACCCAAGTCGCCCCGCACTTAACTGATATAAAGATTTCAGTCTCCAGCCCCCGGAGAAGGGCAGGAGCCAAATTTGACATTCCTCTCCCCTAACACAACCACTAGGCTAAAACTCCCGCGGGAAGCGTTTTAGGCGGGGACGGACACAGTTACTCCAGCCCGCGGGGTTCCACTCCCACCCCCACCCGCGCGTGTAGCGGGCCGAAATCCACTCCGGCTTTTCCTGAGAGCCCTGGGTTCCCGCCCCCTCGGAAAGGGGCGGAGCAGGAAGCCGCCACGTCCGGTTAGGGACTCGGCGCTCGGGGGTTTCCGACGCCAGGGCCTGGATCTCGGTTCACGTACTGTCACCCCTCTAGGGCCGGCTTCTTCAGGGCGTCCTGTCCGCCATTAGTGGCGCCCGACCCCAATCAGTTCCGAAGGGGGATTGGGTGCAGCCGAGGCATTTGAGAGGCGGGGTCGTTGGAAGGAACCACACGCGATTGGAAGTGTTCTCGCGCTTGCAAAGGGGATCCCTGGGGAAGAACTAAGGCACCCGTTGGAAGCACTGAACAAGTTTATTCCCATACGATTAGACCCGCTCCCCGCGTCAGTCTGGCCGACCGTCCTGACCTTCGGAGGTCCCTAAGCCGAGCCGCTGCTTCCTTCCTCCAATAGTTATTTGATCCAACACCTGCTTTTGAATTCTTAGGACGCAAAAAGACTAACGTCTTATATTGAGCGCCCTCCAGCGGGCGCCAGGCCCTGTGCCGGCGCGGGGGATACACCAGGGGACGGACAGGCTCATCCTCGCCTTCGAGGAGACGACAGTCCGGGCAGGGAAACAAGCATTTAACAACGACTCGCACAATCACTTAAATACAACCGTGGTGAACCGCACAAGAGGGACACGCGGCGATCTGAGGGAATGACAAGGCTGACCTGGTCTGGAGCCCAGGAAGGGCGAGGATGGACCAGGCAGAGGGAACAGCGCTCTGGGACCCAGGGAGGGTGGGAGGCTATTGAAGAAAAGGATCAGCCGTAGGTGTGATAAGCATTGAGAAGAGGGCCGGAGAGAGCACGAGGCGGGCTTGAAGAGGTAAGCAGTGGCTGGAGCGCAGGGATACACAAGCCAGGACAAGAAGAATGGATTTTGCCTCTCGAGCACCCGTTTCTGTCCCAGAGGTCCCTGAGACTATTTCAGGGGGTATGCGAAGTTTGGGCTATTTTCATAACAATCGCAAACTGTTATTTGCCTTTTCATTCTCATTCTCTAAAAAACGTACAGTGTTTTCCTGAAGCTACATGACGTGTATTGACATCGTCCCCACAGCTAATGGAACGTGTGCTTGTGTCTTTCTGTGTATTAAATTGTTCTCAGTTTTAAGTTCTAGTACAATAAATATCTATAGTTTATAACCCACATAAGCAAAAGCTCTGTAGGGTCCTTGATAATTTTTAAGAGGTCCTGAGAACAAAAATTTTGATAACTGCTGCTCTAGAGCCCTAAGAAGGTGAATGTCTTTTGTCTTTTCAGAAAGCAGCTGCTCACTGGAGAGAGACTGGAGGGGGCACGAACCAAGGGTATACAATTTGGGGGAGTTACTACAGTGGCTCAGACCAGAGATGATGGTGGCTTCCCCAGGATGGTGGTGAGTTGGCCTCACTGTGTTTTCTGGAAGAGAAGTAAAAAGGAGGTGAGGAATTCGGGGCAGGGTGAAGTGCTCATGGTCAATCCAGAGACAAATGAACATCATGGGCACAGAGGATGGCAGATGATAGAGGCTAACATTTTCTATGTTTTAAGCCTGGCACTGTGCCAAGTGCTTTTGCTCCTGCATCTTCCAGAGGAGATGCCCTTTCTCTTTTAATCATTCCAAGAGCCCTCTGAGGCTCTGCTGGCCGGAAGGGTAGCCACCACCCACTTGTGTCTGTTGAGCATTTGAAATGTGGCTAGTCCAAATTCAGGTGTGCTGCCAGTTTAAAATAAACTCCTGTTTTTGAGGACTTAGAATGGAAAAAACACTATAATTTCTTATACTGATGACATGTTGCCACGATAACATTTTGGATATATTAGATATCTCTTTACCTTTTTAAAGCAGTCCCTAGATTATATATTTAAATTTACGTATGTGGTTTGCATTATAATTCTATTGGACAGCACTGCCTAAGCAGTTTTTTTCCCCCTACACCCAAGGAAACTGAGGTGTAGCATGTTTGAGATGGCAGGATTTAATGCAGGTCTGTGTGAATTCCAAGTCTGGGTTCTGCCCACCAAGCCAGCAGCCTCCCTCCTGGGTGAGGAGTTGGGCAGAGGGGATAAAATGAGAAGGGAAAAATAAAGGAAGGTAGAGTGTTGTTACCTTTTCCACTGAATCCTTGGAAGTTGCCAGGTAGGCAGCTGTGGAGAGAAATTTAGAAGGGATGGGATGGGGCAGTAGAAGGGCAGAGGGATGGGTGTCAGACTTCTTCTGGGAGGAGGAAGAGAATGTCTGCCAGTCAAGGGTCCCAGCCTGGGTGGGACTTACACTCACCAGCCCAGCCCAGCACGTTGATGAGCCCAAGGAGGAGAAAGGCAGACAGGAAGAGGCCTACGCCATCCTCCAGAGAGGGCCCAGAGAGACCTGGCAGGCAGAAGGAGCAAGAATGAGTCTGAAATTCCCAGGCACCTCTCCCCACACCCCTCCCCATTTCTCCATATTTCAGGCTCTTACCAGCTACCTGCAGGGTTACCTCGGCGCTGCGCCCCAAGGCGGGCAGGCTGGGGTGGTGGACACGACAGGCATAGCGTGCCCCATGCTGCCCGGTGGTGACTGGGGGTGGCTGCAGGTGTGCAGAGAGGCTCACGGAGCCATCTGAGTGATGGCTTAGGGCGGAGAGCCATCTCTGCCCCTCGGCCTTCTGAAAGCGACCCTCTGGGCCACCCCAGAGCTCCCACTCCACCTCCAGGCCCTCGGAGGGGTAGAAGTGGGACACGAGGCAGAGCAGCTCCGGGGGTGCCTCCCTGGGGGCAGCCCATATAAGAGGTGCTGGTGTCAGGGTCACCTTGGGGGGCTCTGGGGAGAGAGTAAGAAAGCAGCATGAGGGAATCAATCTACACCGTCCTCTCTCAGAGGCCCTCAGTGTGCCCTCTGGCTTCCCCAATACTGAGGGGTTCGGGTTTTCTCCTCCCAGGATGGGGAACCTGCCATCTCTCCATTGGTGTTTCACAGGAATCTCCATGCCAAAGCCCCCATTCTCAGGGACCCCTACTCCCTCAGATTTGGGAACCTTCATCCCAAAGCCGCTCAGATTCCCAGGGACCCTCTACCCATTGCCCCCCTGACTCTCAGGGACCCCCAATCTGTCTCCCTCTACTCACCCAGCACCCTTTTCTCCACCATCCTTCCCCCATCATGGTGTCCCCATAATCCCAGTGATCACCCTCTACCCACAGAGACCCCTGTCCCCTCACTCACTCTGTACGGCAAGCTCCAGGGTGGTCTGCCCTTGTAGGTATGGCAGGTGTACAGTAGCCAGATAGGTGCCCTCCTGGAAGGGCTGCACTGCAGGCAGCCAGAAGGTCCCATTTCCGGTCCACGGCCCCAAGGGCTCATCATCATCCCAAGCAGCAAATGCCACCGCCCCCTCTCGGGCAGCTGGCATTTGCCCACTCAGCCCAGGAGTTGCAGCCAGCATCAGGTGCCCCTTACCCAGGTGCTGGCGTCGCCATTCCAGCCCAAAGGGAGGGGGACCTGGGGCCAGAGAGGTAGCAGCCTTGGGGGTGGGGGGCGAGTAGGCGAAGCTCAGGTCCAGCAGGGCATCTTGTCCCAATCGGATGCGAGGGGTGGGGGTGTGAGTGAGGACAGTCAGCACAGCTGAGGAAGATGAGGAGAGGAAGGTGGGGAGGGGGAGAGGAAGAAAGAGAATAAAATAGAGAAATGGAGTTACGGGGGGGACTCGACTCTAATTTACCCACCCCTCTGATGACACCTCCTTTCTGACACTCACCATCTTCCAGCCCTCCCTGCAAATCCCCTTTGCCCTGGGACCGGGCGGGACCCAGTGAGACTCAGAGTGAGCAGAGAGGTCTCACGGTGAATAGAGGCAGTGAGTGGGTACAGCCCTTGAAGGCTGCTCGGAACATACAGCCCGTGCTGCACCAGCTCTGGGGTCAGCGGGATCTGAGTGTGCCCTGACACAACCTGAACCAGCCCACCAGCCTCCACGCCCACCTTTGAAGAGCCAGGCCCTTCTTGGTTTGCTGGTGAAGAAGTGATGATTCATGACTGTCAACCCTATGGTGCTATGCAGAGTATTTACTGACTCTGGAAGGTTCTGGCTCTAGACTAGACCTGAACACAGACATCTGTGATCTACTGAGGCAGTATATGCTGGTTGAGTGCCTGGAGCCTGGCTGCCCTGGTTAATCCCCACTCTGCAGCTATTTATATGGCCTTGGAACAGTTACTTTACTCTTCACTTTCTGAATCTCCTAAATAGGGATAATAATGATGATAGTACCTATCCCATGAGGTTGTAGTGAAGGTTAAATCATTTAACACCTGCTACTCAGACATATGCAGTTCCTGATTCTGGATAACAAAGACATCTATATATGAAAGCTACTTAGAACAGTGCCTGGAACACAGTATGACTACAAAAGTGTTTGCTGTGATTACAGCCAACCATCTGCCAGACAAATGTAACGTGCCCCAACTCAATAGCATCTCTAGAACATTTCCCCACTCGGCTCCAATGCCCATCTTACCTGCCTTGACCAATGATCACCACCAGCCCCCAGGCGCTAAAGGCAAGCATTTGGAGTCCCTAAGACTCCTTCTTCTAATTAATTCATTCAACTAATATTTATTGAGCACCTAGGATGTTCACGGTTGACGAGAGTGGTAAACAAGACAGGCAGCCCCTGCCTTCAAATTGTGTAGGAGACAGATTGCCAAATATAATGTGCTATGTGCTCTCCCCACCAGGCCCTAATTCTGTCTCCCAAATAGATCTTACATGTTTCCTACTCAAGTTCTTATCAATATACATTTGGACAATTACAACAGCCTCCTCTCAGGTCTCCCTATCCTCTATCAGTATCTCTCTCCCTTTCATTTCATCCTCCACACTGAAACCAAATAGCGTGGCTACAAATCTGATCTGGGCACTTGCCTGTTTAAAAATCCCAGCTACCTAGGAAGCCAGCAACTAAAGGCACACGCTGGAGCTAGATGGCCCGGGTTCAATTCCTAGCCCTGCTTCTTACAAGTTGTGTGTCCCTGGGCAAATTACCTAACTGCTCTGTGTCTCATATATCTTCATCTGTGACATGGGAATAACATCAGTACCTAGTTCTTACGGTTGTTGAGAGGAATAAATAAGATTATGCCTATAAAGTGCTTAGAACAGGAGCTGGCATATAGAAAATGCTTAGCTGTTACTATTTTCATTACTGTCATCATCATCATGATGGACTTGCTGGGTATCTTGGGAAAAGGACTTAATCTCTATTTTCCCCATTAGTCCAATGATCTAATCCTTGCCACCTTTTGTAGGAATCAAGTAAAATAACAGGCTTTTGGAAAAATGGCACACACACACACACACACACACACACACACACACACACAAAACTCCTGATGGTTCACTATCATTTATAAACTCCAGCTTTCACAGTACTTGGTAATCCAGCCCCCAACCCATCTTTCCAGACTTCTCTTGCACCCTAAGAACCAGCCACATAGAATCCCTTTCTTGCGACCAGCAGAAACTCTAGTCACTGGGCTTTTCTTTGCTTTGGTTCCTTCGGTTTCTAATGTCCCTCCCCCATTTTCTCCAACATCTAACTACTTCATGTCCTTCAGATCTGTTCCACTGCCAGAAATGTCTGGGTCTTCCAGGTAGAAGTAATTTTTTTCTCTTGTGGTTATTTTTTTATTTTTTTTTTCTTTTGCGGTACGCGGGCCTCTCACTGCTGTGGCCTCTCCCGTTGCAGAGCACAGGCTCCGGACGCGCAGGCTCAGCGGCCATGGCTCACGGGCCTAGCCGCTCCGCGGCATGTGGGATCTTCCCGGACCGGGGCATGAACCCGTGTCCCCTGCATCGGCAGGCGGACTCTCAACCACTGCGCCACCAGGGAAGCCTCTGTGGTTATTTTTATGTAATTTTTTTTCTTTTTTCTTCTTTTGGCCATGCCACGGGGCTTACGGGATCTTAACTCCCCAACCGGAGATTGAACCCCAGGCCCTCAACAGTGAAAGAGCAGAGTCCTAACCACTAGACTGACAGGGAATTCCCTATTTTTTTTTTTTTTTTTTTTTTTTTTTGCGTTATGCGGGCCTCTCACTGTTGTGGCCTCTCCCATTGCGGAGCACAGACTCCGGACGCGCAGGCTCAGCGGCCCAGCCACTCCACATGTGGGATCCTCCCGGACCGGGGCACGAACCCGTGTCCCCTGCATCGGCAGGCGGACTCTCAACCACTGCGCCACCGGGGAAGCCCCCCCTTTTTTTGTGTAATTTTCAATCCTAGCTTCTAAGGCCTATAAGGTTAAACTTCTCTGAACTTCATGGGATTGTTTTTGTTCAATAGAGTAAAAAAAAGTAAGCAATTTCATTTAGTTTATTAAAATCCAAAAATACAGTTTTGAATTGTAAGAATCAATCTGTAGGATTAATAAACAAAACCTAAAGGTTTTACAGTTCAACCTTAAGCTAACAGTGCTCTTTAATATGGGATTATGAAGCAATTTTAGACCTGCATCCCACAACCTGGACTCTGTAAAAATACAAATGTAAACACAACAGGGCCAGAACCTGTTGGTAAGGAAATTTCTACCTGTTTTGCAGCTTGTATTATATAGGCTTATGCTTTTCTGTTAAAAAGTGAATGGTAAAAACTATTATAAAATATTACTGGGGCTTCCCTGGTGGCGCAGTGATTGAGAGTCCACCTGCCGATGCAGGGGACATGGATTCGTGCCCCGGTCCGGGAAGATCCCACATGCCGCGTAGTGGCTGGGCCCGTGAGCCATGGCCGCTGAGCCTGCGCATCTGGAGCCTGTGCTCCGCAACGGGAGAGGCCACAGCAGTGAGAGGCCCGCGTACTATATATATATATATATATATATATATATATATATATATATTACTGAAAAAATTTAAACCCAAATCTAATCAAGCCTCTAGTTCTAACTACCAATTTATAGGAAATATGGAGGGAAAAGGAACAAAGGAAATGACAGGATGAGGAAACAATTGGCCAAATATAGAATGTGGGAACTTCTACAGAACAAATGACAAATCAATAGCATTTAAAGGGGTGGGGCAATTACAAATAAAAGAGACTTAAGAGACAAAACTGGGACCTCCCTGGTGGCGCAGTGGTTAAGAATTCGCCTGTCAATTCAGGGGACAAGGATTCGATCCCTGGTCCAGGAAGATCCCACATGCCACGGAGCAACTAAGCCCATGTGCCACAACTACTGAACCTGCACTCTAGAGACCGTGAGCCACAACTACTGAAGCCCGCGTGCCTAGAGCCCATGCTCCACAAGAGAAGCCACCGCAACGAGAAGCCCGCACACCGCAATGAAGAGTAGCCCCCACTCACTGCAACTAGAGAAAGCCCGCATGCAGCAACGAAGACCCAAGGCAACCAAAAATAAATAAATTTTTTAAAAAAGAGAGACGAAACTGTTATAGACTGAATGTCTGTGGTTCTCCCTCCCCCAACCCCCCCAATTCAAATGTTGAAGCCTTAACCCACAATGTGGCTGTATTTGGAGATAGGGACTAGGAGGAGGTGATAAAGTTAATGAGGTCATAAAGGTAGGCCCTAACCTGATAGAGCTGGTGCCCTTATAAGAAGAGGAAGAAACACCGCAGCTCTCTCTCTCCCCTCCACGTGGGGACACAGCCAGAAGGCAGCCATCTGTAACCACAAGGGGAGAGTTCTCACCAGACAACAGCCCTGCTAGCACCTTGATCTTGGACTTGATCTTGGACTTCTAGCCTCCAAAACTGAGAAAATAAATTCCTGTTGTTTAAGCCCCCTGGTTTATGATATTTTGTTTTGGCAGCCCAAGCAGCTGCAACAGCCAAATAGAATATATAGACCTCTTTTTTATCCTGACTGAAGCAAACAGACTGTAAAATAACATCATTGAGACAATCGGGAGAAATTTAATATGAGCCAGGAGTTAAATGATACTAAGGAATTATTGTTTGTTTTGTTAGGTATGATAATGCTATTGTGTGTGGGGGGGGGGTTGTTAAAGTCCTTATATGATAGAGATGCTTACTGAAGTACTTATGAGTAAAATAATACGATGGGATATACTTAAAAATACTTCCAAAAAAGAACAGAAGTTTGGGGGAGGATAGGTAAAGCAATTTGGTAAAATGTAATAACTATACAAGTAGATAATGGGTATATGGGGGGTTCATTTTACTGTTCTCTACTTTAGTGTGTCATTGAAACTTTCTATAACAATTTTAAAAGAACGATGAGAATTAAATACTATACACACAAGTATATTACAAAAGTATATTTCTCAAGAAACATTTTAGAGTATTTGACAACTAATTTGGTAAGAAATGAAGTATAAATGCATACTAGCAAAATTACTGATGATCTGTGACCCTGGAAAGAGTTCATTTTTAACTTTACATTGAAACAACAACTTTCACATTCTTAAATCCCTAATCAAGTAGGAATGCTTGAAAAGGAGGGCTGAACACAGCAACTAGTTTTCACCCCTGGTGGTGGGTGAGATGCAATAATTTTCTCTCCTGGGCACACGCCCCTGGCTCCCTATCTGCACTTCTTTTATGGTCCAAGTCACTTTCTACTCTACAATTACCCAAGACAAATCTGATGGGAACCTTCCTGAGAGTAGACTCTACATCCGATCACCTTTGTGACCCTTAAAAGTAACCAAGGCCACCCAGAGGTTCTGATTTAATTCATCTGGAATAAAACTCAGATTTCAGTATAACCTCCAAAAGGATTCTTATTTGCAGCCTGGACTGAGAACTACTGGGCCCTAATTTATTCTTGGTGATAATAAATATTTAATCAGTGAATAAATTAACAAAGTGTCTCGCTTGATTTTTACAACAATGGGAAGGCAGATGGGAAATAACCATCCACATTTTACAGTTGGAAAAGCATATTCAGAGAGAAAAGGACATTCTCACCCCACCTTGTGAAGCCAACAGCCTGGGAAATATTCCTACCCACTAGAGAGAGCTACTGTCCCCACAAGGAGCAGTTTGCCTCTGCCCCTGCCCACAGCGAGGTCTGGGGACTAAGAATGGAGGTGTAGGCAGATGTGAGGGTTTCAGGGTGGGTGCTGAGCCCCGTGGGTGATTCTCTCTCAGTGATGAGGGTGGCAGGGAGAAGGTACTGGGGAAGGGAGGGTGTAGGGCTCGGCTGGGGTTGACCAGCCGGTCAGGCTGTATTGTTTCCATAAAATCGCACAAGACTGAAGGAAGCCGAGGACTCTGTTAATATCCTACCTACCCTCTCGAGAAGACCTCCGAGAAATCCCAAATCCCGCTCATATCTTCCCCATTCTTGCTTTATCGGCCCACTCCCTCCCTGCGCCCCAGCCCAGCAAGGTGCCCGACCCCTGGGCCTCAAACTGCGTCACACAATGCAGTAAGTGGCCCTTGCAGCGGGAACCATTAGATCTGCCGCTTCCCTTCCACGCACTCAAGCCCACCATTCGGTGACCACAGAGTCAGGGCATCATCACGCGCCATAGGGAAGGGTCTGTCAAGGGAGGTCGACGCGCTAGAGCTCAAGAGCCTGCGCTTTGCTGGTTGCCGCAGTGCCGGATGTGGGCGCGGGTGGGGCGCGAAGGCTGTTTTTTTAAACTGGGTGAACCGCAAATGTGGGGGAGCCTAGCAAGATCTAGGAGGAAAGGTGCAAAAGTTCCTGTTTCTGAGACCCTCCCAACTCTGTCGCCTAGCGAGTTTCTTAAGGTCGGGTGTCAGGAACCCCCGCCTGGCTCCAAAGCCCCGCCCCAAACCGCACTTTTGTTTAAACTAGGCTGGGACTAGAAGAACCGGTAGAGACATCTTAACTTCAGCTGAACTGCTTCGATTTATAAATAAAGAAACTGAGACCCGACTAGGGAAATGACTCGCTCAAGTCCACATAGCGAGTTAACGGCTGATCTGGACCCTTAGAATCTACCCGTTTATCTCTACTTCCCCTCGGTAGCTACCTGTTGCCATGGTGATGAGAGCAGGCTCCGGCTGAGGCTCGGACTGTGGTCGAAGGAGGCTGGAGAGGCTGAGGACCGGGCTGGACATGCTGACCATGAGCCACCTCCCATCCAGGGCCCGCGGGCAGCTCTGCTCCGGGGTCAAGCCGCTGAGCCAGATCGCCGAGGCAGGAAGCGGGACGTAGTGGCTCATTTCGCAGCGTGGCGCGGGGGCGTCCCGCGGGTATCGCCTGAAGGCGGCCAGGAGGGTGCCCGCGGGGTCTGTGAGCACAGAGAGAGAAGTTGCTGCAGTAGAATCTCCGCCAGGAAAGGGGAGGGGAGAGCAGCGTCCAGGGAATTTTAAAGGTACAGACTACCCGGTAGCGAGAGATTTAAAAGTGATCCAGTTTCATTTTACAGAGGGGGAAACTGAGGCCCGAGGTCACTGTGAGACCTAAAGAGCAGGGGGTTTCGGTGGAGGCGACAGAGTTGGGAGCGAGTCCAGCATGACTCACCATGCACTTTGAGGTAGCGCTCTGGGTCGAGGTCCGGCCGGGGAGGTGGGCTCTCCGAGCTCTGGCGCAGCAGCAGTGCAGAGGGTTTCTTGGACAACCGGCCCCCGCCCGCATCCTCCACGAACCAGCACTCTATCACTGCGGGTCCCGCCGAGACGACGGTCGCCGTGCCTGGGGGTATGGGCGCGAGTGAGGGGACGGCCCCAACGTCAGGTGACCCGACCTCCTCCACCCCACCCCCAGACGTGGTGGCAGTCACCTCCCACCGCTTCCCTAGGCTAAGAGTCGCGGGGTTCGCTCACCCAGAGCCACAGCGAGGAGCAGGGACAGAGGCTTCATGGCGCCGCGATCTTCTCAGCTCCGAAGCCGGCTTTCCCCCTTTAACTTTCACTTTCACTTTCCTCCAAAGGCCGGCTGGAGGGGCGGAGGAAATCTCCGCTCCGGCTAGGGGAGGGCTCGGGGGAGGCAGGTGCTTCCTCCGCCGGCTGGGCAGGGATCCCGGAACATCCTCTCCAGTTCTGATCTGGGGAACTCAGCCCCTCCCAGCCCTCCTGAACCACCCAGCACCACAGAGTCCGGGAGCCTTCCCACACCAGAGGCACCCCCTCCTGTCCACCCCAACCCCGAATCCACTTCCCTGAGAACCCTTACTCCACCTTCCCCGACCTGGGCCAGGTCCCCAGCAAACACATAGGGGTTGTCGGGAAGGCAAATGAAATGACCAATAAATATTTTAATCACCGTTTAAAAAAAATAAGATTTAAAATAAAACCCTTGTACTCCTACGACTTACTCCTTGTCTCCACTCCCCCACTCCCCAGTGAGAATGGAGGTGGGGGACCCCCAAGGTGGAGGAAGAGGGATTAGGGTAGAAATAAGGGGCACATCCTTTTGGGGGCAGGGTATGTTCTAGGACAAGGGTGGGGCTCAAAGTCCTGGTCCCCACAACTACGCAAACACAGACTTCAGGTACAGACTACAACCACCTGACCCTCGACCCAGCGACTCCAGGATGCTCAACAAGTCCCCTCTCCCTCCCTCCCCCCCACCACTTGCACCCTACTCGGGAGCTGGGGCTTCAGTGTACCCATCTGAAGGGAAGGAAGGGCTGAGTTCCGGTGATACTTTAGGGAGGAGGGGCTGAGGAGTAGAAAGGGGTGGCCCATGGTGCGAGGCGGTTCCCTCTCCAGAATATATACAAGTCCATAGAGATAGGAAGACAGTAAGTGTGTTGGGACATCACCTACGGGCCACAGCGCCCCTGGCTAGTGATCCCTAATCCCTCTTCCCGGAAAGCTACCCCCCGTAGCTCGCCTCTTCAGTTTGCTCCTCCGCCCCCACTGAAGCCCATCTCCACCTTGTGGACGCTGGGCGGGGACCAGACCCGTCGACTGGACGGGGGCGTGGCCCCACTCGCCTCGTCGCCGCTGCCCCCGCCGCCGGGGGACTCTCTCTTGGGCTGCAAGGCTGGCCCGGTGGTCCCCCCGGGTCCGGGTCCGGCCCCGCCCCCGCCGCCTAGGCGGTGCCGGCGCTCACAATGTCCCCGATGGCGCATGAAACTGTCTCGCCACATGAACTTCTTGGCGCAGACGCCGCACTCGTAGGGCTTGAGGCCTGTGTGTGTCTTCATGTGCTCTGTCAGGTGATGCTTCATCTTGAACTTTTTGTTGCACACGGGGCAATCAAAGGGCCGCAGGTTGAGGTGCATGTTCACATGGCGATCTCGCATGCTCTTGTGGGAGAAGGCCTTTCCGCAGTGGCACAGAAAGATCTTATTTCCATCCCCACTGCCTGTCCCTCCAGGAGTCCCGCCGGTGCCACCCGGCATGCCCAGGGCCCCTGCCGATGTGCTCCCCAGGGTCACTGCCCCATGTTCAGCTTGGTTCCCTGGTGGCTGGCCTGGAGCCTGTGAGGAGGAGGAGGAGGATGAAGAGGATGGGAAGACCAGGATCTGGTTGCCTTGCATGTCCAGTGGAAGCAGGGGCCTCGAAGGATGGGAGGGAGCATAGGAGGAAGGGGTTGGTCCCCCTGAATCATCAAGCCCTGCCCCAGGACCCCCACCTTCATAGGGGCCAAAGTCATTGGAGGACTCACAGAAATTGACCTGCTCCTCTCCCTTGTCTGGAGGCTCAGACAGGGTCCGGACGTCACTTATGCTAAGGGTAGCCTCAGATCCTCCCCCTGGTGGCACCCCGGAGCCACCCCCCAGCTCTTCATCTTCATCATCCTCACAGGTCAACACCAAGTCTTCCTCCTCCTCATCCTCTTCCAGGTCTGGGTCTTGGGGAACGAGGGGCGCTGGTGCTGGGCAGTTTCCACCCCGTTTCACATATACCCAGTGTTTCTGCGGCACAATGCTGGGGGGTGCGTAGGTGGGCCGGCGGAGCCCAGCCCCAGGGACCACTGCACCCCTCCCATCCCCACCGTCATCACACAGCTCATCTGCCTCCAGCAGCAGCTTCCCAGAGGTAGCCCCCCCACTGCCAACCACAGGGGCGGGGAATACAGGGCCACCTCCTTGACGCTCCCTACTGCCCACTGCAGAAGCTGCAAAAGCCTCCTGGGCGGAAGATGAGAAATCAGTGGACTCCCGAGGGCTGAAATAGTTGCTGCTGCTGGGGGACTGATTCTCACTGGCCCGGCTGGAGGCATGGAAGCGTACGGATCCCACAGTGGCAGGGGCCACGGTGCCCCCACTCCCTGAGGTGACCCCAGCACCAGGGACAGTGACCGATGTGGCTGCAGCAGTGGTGATGGTGGTGGTGGTGGCTGAGGCCCGGCCCTCTCGGAGGAGTTCAGTGCACTTATCCACGATGTGCCACATTTGGAGCACAGACCCCACTGTGAGGAAGTTGACAATGTCAGCAGCGGCCATGCTGAGGCGACCAGTATAAGCTGAAGCCAAGACAGTCTCGAAGGCGCCTGGGTCCATGACGCTAGGCAGCGAGATGGAGGTCATGCCCTTGAGTAGGACCTGGTCGTGGAAGTAAGGGGAAGAGGCAGCCAGGACAGCACGATGAGCCCTGAACTCCCGTCCCTGCACTCGGATGGACACATCACAGAGCTGGCCCTGCAGCCGCTGCTGATTGAGAGACTCCAAGAGGGCACTGGTCACCTCGGGGAAGGACACGTGCACTACTGCCGCTGCAGGCAGGGGCAGTGGTGGTGGGGCCAGCGATAGAGGCAGGGGGAGTGCTGCCCCGCTGGGAGACAGGGGAGATGGCTCCATGGTGTGGAGGGAAGGGGTACCCCCCCAGCCACAGGAACAAGGGAAGGAGGAGGGCGGCCGGGGGGGTCTCTGGAAAGAAAGAGAGAAGAATGATAACAACCCATAATGACACAGCCCTTTACAGTTTAAAAACATGTTCACACATTATCTGAGTAACTCCCCACAGTGACACTATAAGGTAGGTATTCCTTTCAACTCCATTTGACAGATGAGGAAACTGAGGCTCAGAAAGATTAAGAGATTATCCAAGGTTACACCATTAAGTGGCAGCACCCACAAATGCAGGTGTCCTAACTCCAAATCCAGTGATCTTTCCTTGGACGTTACAGAAATAAGGTGCTCTTGGGGAGTGGGGTGCCTCCCCTCAGAAATTCCCATTTGCCTGAGAACCTGACTTTCCAAAATTTACCTTTCTGGGGTTTTGTACCCTTTTCTTGGGAGGGGGGCAGGTTGGCTCTGGTGTTGAAAACCACCCCTCTCTCCACTTCCCTTTAGGCCGTGCCCCCCCACCCCACGGCTCTCTCGCAGGCCACGCACCTTGCCCCCAGTTATCCCCAACCCCGCCCATTTAGGCCCCGCCCACCTCAAGACCCGCCCATGGCCTTTGGGCTCCGCCCCTTATCTACCCCCGCCCACATCGGACCCCGCCCCCTTCTGCTCCGCCCCAAGCGCTACTTCGACCTCCTCTCCCGCCCGGAAGGCGCCCCCCAACCCCGCGCGTCCCCGCTTACCGGGCCGCGCGCCCCCGGGCCCCCCCGCCCCTCACTCGGCGGCCAGAGCCGCAGCCTGGGCCCCTCCCGCCGCCATCTTGCGCCGACTCCCTCCGCCCTCCGCCTCCGCTCCGCCTCCCGCCCCTCAGGCTTTAAAGGCACAGGCGGGAACCCCGCCCGACCCGCTGGGCAATACTCGGCCGACTCGGCCACTTCTCCTTTAAAGAACAGCTTCTTCCTTCCACCTTAAGGGTACCAGGTCTCTTTCCGCCGCTGAGGACGCAGGACTCGGTTCGGCCGAAGTTCTCATTCCCCTTTAATTCGGTAAGCCTGCCTCTTCCCATTGGCGATGGGTCTAGGCCGCCGCTGCCTGGGCTCCGCCCCTGAGCTGTGGCCATTAGCGGGTTTGCGGGATCTAATCGCCCCGGTCTCCCAGCTTCTGACAGTCCCCCTGAAACCCCGCCCCCTACCTCCGGGCCTGGATTGGCTAAATAACCTTGCGTCGGCCCGTGATTGGCCTTTTTACTGCTACCGCTCGAAGTGAGAAAGTAAAGCGCGTTCAGGAGGCTGAAGTACATTTTTTCAGCGCCTGGCAGAGAGCAAAGAGAAGGCCTGAGGGCGAGAAAAACTCCGCGAGAGGCGTGCTGAAGGCAGCTGGAAAGGGCAGATCCAGGGCTATCCCGGGGGAACGGCTAACCCTGAGCCAGAGAACAGCTCATGCCAATCAGCAGCTGGTGAGAGCAGGACAAGGAAAAGACAGGAATACAATAAGAAAAGAACTTTATTGTTTATTAATGTTTCTGTGTAAAACTTAAGCTTTTTTTTTTTTTTTAAAGAAACCACCAAAAGGCGATTAGCTCAGTCCATCCCTTCCTCAGTCGTCTGGTTCCCACCGTCCTCCAAATACTATCCCAAAACATTTTGGAGGCAGGGAGGAGGGGGAGGCAGTTAATCAGAGTCTGAGAGCACGATGATCTCCTCTGGATCGCACTGTGTGGCCACACTCATCTGCAGGGGAGTGAGAGACAGAGTCAGAGAGGTCTGGAACACAGCGGACGAGAAGCCAAGGGAAGGACTTATCAGAGATCAAAAACTGGGGTGGGAAGAGAGAGGAGGTGATGAGTGCAGCAGACAGAATACCCCAAACTGAACAATGAAAGAGAATGAAGTCAGGAAACACAGCCTCCCCCTCTTACCTTAAAAGTACCAGGTCTGGAGGGTTGTGATTGTGGGGTGTCGAACAACCGGGCTGGAAATGGGCTACAGAGGGAGCTGGTCACCAGGCCGTGGCTAGGAGAATCCACCCTTGTGGAGGAATCGGCAACTGGAGCCATGGAAGCCAAGGGGGAAGGCGGGCTGGGCAGAGTATGTGTCTTCTCATGCACTGCCCTTTGCCTTTCCACATAGCTAGAGACAGAAACATATGTGGGTGGAAGGGTATGTGGAGACTGAGGATGGAGGGGGAGCTCCAGTTTCTCCTCGCAGACTCCGTTCCACAGTATTCCTCTCAGAAAGCCCCCGCAGTCCCTCCTTGGCTTCCCTCTTTCTCCTCCTTATTGCTGTTACCTCTTTCCTAATGGCCCGGCTTCTGTTTGCTTCTCCTTCCGAGATTTCTTGTGGGGAGGACTGGAATCTCCCCAGGTGTGAGGAGAGACGCCTCCGTTGAAGGAAGTGGAGGTGACCATGGCTGCTCCATTCTCCAAGACAGTGGTGAGAGGGTCTTCTGATTGCTTCCTGGAAGAGGTAACGTCCCTCTCCTCAGGGGAAGGAGTAGTATCCAGGGGCAAGGCTTCAATCTCTAGCTCAAAGAGCTGAGACATAGGGCTCTCCTCCTCCAGGGGCAACTCCTCGAGGTGCTCTCCACTGCTTTCAGCAACTACGCTGGAGGGGGCCGGGGGCTCTTCTGCCAGTGAAGATGGTGACACTGTGAGTCCTTTGTTTTGCTGCTCCCCCAACGACCCGCTGATCCCTTTGCGAGGTTCCAGGTTCTTTTCAGTGGAGATCTGTAGTGGGGACATGGGGCTCTTATCTCCATCCTTCCCTGGAAAAGAAGAAAAGAGGGGAGGGGTAGCAAAAGAACTAGGGGAAAGAAAACTGCTGAGAGGACACTAGGAGTAAGAGGAAGAAGGGAAGGATCTCAAACAGGGGGCTCATGCCCAACAGAGTAGAGGGAACCGACAAGAATACTGTTTCCTTGACATACCTGCTTCCTCGTCCTCCTCCTCCTCCTCCTCCTCCTCTTCATCGTCCCCCTGACCTTCCTGCATCTGTTCCAGATCCTCCTCTTCTTCGGAATCTGTGGCCTCCTCGTCTTCCTCCTCATCTTCCTCTTCCTCCTCTTCCTCCTCCTCCTCATCACTTTCCTCATCTTCATCATCGGTCTCAGCCTTGGAGGTGGTAGGGCACTCCTGGGATGCCATCCCACTAGGGCCCTGCAGGGGACAAAGGAGTTTCTCTATGGAATCCCTTGCCCCAGAGGGGCTGCTTCTTGCATTCCTTCTGCACACGCCATGATCAGTCACCACGTACTCCCTCCTGGCCAGTGCAGTGGAAGGACAAGGTCTCTCTGAAGGGTGTATTCCCTTCCATACCTCACCAGAATCCAAGGAGGCTTTGGAGGGGTCTGCAGAGTGGGAAGGGGTGGCTTGGGGGAGCCGCGCTCTTCTCTTCTGTCTCTCGCTCTCCTCGCTCTTGTCTTGCATCATTGCATACTTGGAGATGACCTCATCCAGCCGGCTCATAGCCAAGCTCCGGTTCTCCCGCAGGCGCCGAGCCAGGGCAGGATCTGACAGTGCGGGATCAATGCCTATGTGGGAAGATATAAAGTCAGTGTACTCACCCAGAACCCTAGAAGGGACTAGAGAGACACCCCCTCCACCACACACCTGACGAATGAGGGTTACCAAGGAGCATCTCACTAATGCCTACCTGGCCTATAGTCATCTGTGAGGTGACAGCCAAAGTTGTAGATGAGATCAAGGTGGCGACGCTCCTGTAACCTGATGCCCACATCTCGGAAGGCATCCTGAGCCATGAGCTGGAGCTGCTGTCGGGGGAGGCCAAGGCTGTGCCGAGCAGCTGCCTTCTCTACAGCCCGCAGTACGTCTCCATAGTCAGGGAAGGTATCAGGCCCTGGCTTGTTGATGAGCCGCTCAATGCGCCTGTTGACCTCTGGGTAGCGGGTACCACGGTAGGGGATGCGCTGCTCTATGACCCGGCCTGTCAGTGAAGAGCAGTCTTTCAGCTCACACAGCCGCCCAAAGAGGCGGATCAGCTTACGCTTCAACCTCGCCTCCTGCAGGTAAGTGGAGTCTGGGTCATCCAATTCTGAGAGATCCAACTCCTTTTCCTGCAGCCGCCGGATCTCTGCCACGTAGAGTGCCAGCAGCTGCTCCAAGCGCTGGATCTGCCGCCGGGAACCATGGGTCCTTGGGGCCTCAGAGGCAGTGGTCTCAGCACTTGTGGGGTCCAAGGAGGGGTCTGCGGGAGGGTTATTCCCAGAGGGCTCACTAGAGGTGGTGGCAGCAGGGGCCAGGTTCAGCTTCTTCTTGGCTGAGTGGGCCTTGAGAACAGTGCAGAGCTCATTAATGTAGACATAGAGCTTAGCTGGCCGGCTCTGGGCCCGAGAGAGGACCCGAGAGAGGATGTTGCAGAACTCCGCCGAGGCCAAAAACAGAGAGTGGGCCCGCTGCTGCCGGTTATAGAGGAACGGGACCACCTCAGGGTGGTCCGCCGTCTGCGTCTTACACAGTTCAAGGAACTGGAAGGTTCAGGAGAAAAAGGGAGGGGGAAAGAGACAAGGGATGGGATTGAGAGAAAGAAGGTGAGGTGGGGTTAGTGGGGAAGAAAGGACAGGAGAGCCAGTCAGCCATCCCCCTCCCTGGGGTATGAGAATCTTCTCCCCTAAAGCTCACCTCTTCAAACAGCTTCTCATTCTCCAACTTGTAGCATTTCTTGCCGCCCGAACTACTGCTTCCTCCAGCCCCATGGGGCTGAGAGGAGCCAGGGGCTTCTGCCCTGGGTGAGGCCGGATTGGGGGGTGGGTGGGAGGGCCCTGGCAGAGCAGCTGCTTCATCTTCATCATCATCATCCAGCACGATGATGCTGTTAGCGGTGGCCATGGGGGATCAAATCCCCCGGAGGGAGGAAGTCTTGGGGATTTCGTAATTCCTGCTGGAAGGGGATGGGGCCTCAGACAGAGCCCCTCCAGCATAGCCCCATCCCTTCATCTCACACATTTTTCAGTCTTCTTGGGTTTCAAAACACCCAGCCATGCCCAACAGTGTCCTCACTGCCTATCTTCAGCAACCATTAGTACCATATGTTTTTTGGGCCCTTTACTATGGGAGCCCCAAACCATCAGAAAACCTTAAGTCCCACCCCCAGCTCCACCCCTCACGTCGATATCCGGTCTTTCAGTTGCATTTCCCCACTATTTCTCATAGTTGGCAAGTTGATTCTTCCTCTCAACCCCTGGACGACCTCTCACATTGCACTCCAGATTTCCTTGACATCCCCTCGAACAGATACCACACCCCCGCTGGCACCACCTCAGGTGTTTTCCCCTTTCGTTCTCACACACATCAAATCCACACCCTCACTCCATCCTGAAGGTTCACCCCAACTCCGAGACTCTCTGAGGCGAAGAAGGTTCCCTCCCAACAATCCATCCCCCTTTCTCCTACTTAAATTATCTCCATATTCCACCCTCTGATGGCTCTCCTCAAACCGGGGCGTTAGGTTGGAGATATTTCACCTCAAGTCCCCCTCCCTCTCACCCCACCCTAATTTTCCCCATTCTCTTTCTGGGACTTGTAACCGATAGTGAGCCCCACACTGGGCTCTCCTGCTTCCACTCAGATTCCAGCCCTGAGTCCGGTCCTTCCCCTAGATGAGCTTCCCGCCAAGTACCCCTCCCCCAGTTCAGCCCCCGGCCGCCCCACTCCCCTTCAGGGATAGGAAGGAAGGTACCACAGCTTGCCCCTCAGACTCAGCGCCCGGAACCCCCCAGTACCTGTCCCTCGACATTCCCGCCCCCGCCTTCGCTCCCCGCACCGTCCGGCCCCCACCTCAGAAACAGTCTCTCGAGAAGACCCTCGCCGCTGATCTCAGAACCTCGCATGGTTCCCTCCGTCTTCCTTCCCCCTCCCACCGCAGGCCCTACTCCGGACCGGAAGCCGCGGAGTTTCCGGCTACAGGCACCTAGGTGCGGCCATATTGTCGTACGGAATCCAGTGCCCCCCGCCCCCGGTGGCCGGAAGTGACGGTGGACCCGCCCCGCGAGGGCTTCTAATGCCGCCCACATAGTCTGCGGCTCCCTTCCCCCTGACCTGCAGGGGACGGAATTGTCCCATCCGGGCGTCCCAAATGCTTGGAGGACGCCATTTTGCCGTACGGCGCTGGCTACGCCCGGATTGGGGCGCGCCGCCAGTGGAGCTCTTTTCACCCGGTGCTTCTGCCACTCCGCCAATCAGAAACTTCCCGCATCCTGGCCCAGCTGCCGGCGAGTTGCGTGCCGGGAGGACTGAGCCACCTGTCCAAGCAGGGGAGGGGGGAACGGAACAGGGCAGCTGAGGAATCGGCCCTCCAAGGCTGCACAAGGGTGCACGGAAGGGCGGGAATCTCTTAAGAGGGAAATAAAACCTTTTCCATCCACTGGGCTATTGACAAGCCTTCTGGCGCTGCTTTCCTACCTGCCAGGTACCAGTTTCCACGGCTTAATCGAATGCGCCTGTCATTCCTTTCTATGGGCTGTGCGCTCCCTTGTCGCTGTCCAGAAGCTATTTCTACATCCAGTTGCCTACATCTCCCAATCTTGAAGTCATAACACATGCATACAAATGAGCACAACACGCTGTACAAATGTGTTATTATTACTGCTATTGTTGTTGGTTTGCTTTTCAAGCTCCACCACAGAACTAATGACCAACCAAGTAGGTGGGACCTGGGTGGTTCTCCTTCCTTTTCTGGAGGGGATTCCCGAGGCGCAGGCGCTGATGACCAGGAGGCCGTGCTTTGTCCAGGGGCTCCAGGGCCTGAGGACGGGCGATGTGGGGAGGGGGTTCTGAGAAGAATCTGTGCCAATTGCCGCTGTGAGGGCTGTGAGACGAAATGAGGCTCGTAAAATACCTCGAGTCTCTCTCGTCCTCTTCCTCTGAGAGAGCTGATGAAAGAAGGAAGAGAGAAGAAAACGACTTTGACGCCCGCCTCGCCCGCCACCCCCCCACCTAACCCAGCTTTAGGGAAGCTGGAGGGACTCGTGGAGGCAGAGCTGGGTCCAAAGGTGAGCTTGTGGGGAAACCGGAAATGTTAATACGGTTCCGACTGCTGAGTTTCCCACCTCCTGCATCCTTGCGAATTCCACAGATGGTGAGCATCTTGCCACTTTCTGGGACCACAGACCCTTACATCCCCAAGCCCTCAGAGTCCCAGAACCTCAAACTCTCCCTTCCATTAAAGAATCCCACACCACTTCTCTCCAGTCATCTAAGTCTTCAAATTGGGGGACATGAAGACTTGCCCAAGGGTACTCGGATTTGGGAAATATAAGGGACTTAATTTCCAGATTCTCAATTTTCCCAAAATTTGTTTTCCTCAGTAAATTCCTGCAGTAGAGCTTCTCCTTCTTCCTTTTCTCTTTTACAATAGACTTTCTCCCTCTTAAAAAAAAAAAAAAAGGATACTGTAGTTCTCAATCATGAAATCTCAGGATGTTACCTTGTTTTTTGTTGTTTGGTTTTGTTTGTTTGTGTTTGTTTTTGTTTTGACCACTGGACGGCCAGGGAATTCCCTTACTTTGTCTTAAATAAAGAGACATGTAACCTGTTTCTTCAAGGCACCATGAGCACCACCTCGTCTATCTCACTTAAAATGTACTTTTAGGTAGTTCCCTGCAGTCCAGTGGTTAGGACTCTGTGTTGCCAAGCAGGGTGCTGGGGTTTGATCCCTGGTCAGGGAACTAAGATCCTGCAAGCTGAAACAGAAAAAAAATGTACCTTTAATATTAACAATTATGAAAATGTGTACAATCTTTATGCTATTTAATCAGTTCTGCTCACATAATAATTGTAATGGTAACCCAGAAGAAATTTTTCTAAAAAACTAGAGTCTTATGGTCACAAGAAAGAAAAATATTTTTCATCTCAATTAATATATATGTTTATGTAGGAAAGAGTGATAGATTGGTCAATAAAAGACTTTCAAGTATAAAAGGATAAAATTGTCTGTGGAGAAGTAGAATGGTAATAGAAGTTCTAGGAGAAAAGAGAATGATGGAAGAAGAAAAGGAAGGATTCCCAATTATATTTTTAAACGAGTGGTGGTGAATATCAAGTCACTCTGATATTTCAACTCCCCTGGACACACAAAAGATTGATTTAATTTTTTTATTTTAAAATGTGAATATTTTTTGTATGCCAGGAATTACATCCTTGAAACAATGTTAATGTATGATGAAAAGTTTTAGGTACTTACTTAAAAATACCTGAGGATTATAAACTTTTTCAAAATTAATTCCCGGAGTATAGGTGCAGAAATTTTAAGATAGCTGCTCTCAGCTCTCCAAGTGTCCCTCCAAAGCCCCCATTTCCCCCTTTCTCCCCTCTCACCTCTGTGGCAGGGAAAGAGGACGTTTATAGGAAAGGCGGTCACAGTTCCAGCTCCTCCTCCATCTGAGGTGTTCTCAGGAGCCAGTCCCCAAACTTTGCCCATGGTAACAGCCATAGCAGCTTATAAACAGCCTCCAGCGTCAGTAGTGTCAGGGTGAGGACCAGGAAGATAAAGAAGGCCTTGTCCATGGCCTGCCGCAGGGGACCCCTGGGAGGAGAGGGCCTCCGGGCAAACGCCAGGAACACGTCCTCCTCGTCCACATCACCCTCCTCCTCAGCCATCTTAACCCACTATGTGACAGCTGGCTGGAGCACGGAGGCTGGGATGGAAGCCCTTACTCAGCCTGGCCAGGATTAAGGGACGTGGTGTTGGCAAGTCCTGCACCAGCGGAGCTTGACCCTAATTCCCCCAACCAAGAGAAAGAAAGGAGAGGAGGGCCTCTGAGCCTTTGGAACAGTCAGTGCAATGTGAATGGTCTGGATTAAACAATTCCTAAAGTCTGTCCAGCTTTACCGTTTTATAATTCTGTGTTTCGGAAGCTGAAGGCCCAACAGAGACATGCCAGCTGGAGCTGACCAAGTCATTCTGGGCCTCTAAGCTTAAGGCTCAAGGTCTTGGGCCCCTACAGACAGAGGGAGCAAGTGGACCTAGTATGCTAGTCAAGCACCTAAGGCCCTTTTCAGCTTTACATTGGGGGTGGGGGGGGACACGCCTAACCTAGGTGGGGGGAAGGGGGAGAGCGAGCAGCGGTGGCTACAGTCCGCGCAGGCTCGTAGTTCTTCCCCAGGTCTGTGGGGCCCCGAGGTTGCGGCGCTGAAACCCCGCACTCTTGCTTCGTGACTTTGAAGACGATTATATCAATCATTGGACTGCAGGAGCCAGGGCGGAGGTTTATAAAAAGAGAAAGAACATGATTGGCCAGCGGTGCGAAGGAGAATGATTGGGACTTAACTATTGGGGCAATAATAAGGAAGAGCGAGCTTGTGCGTGAGGGGCGTGGCCTGAGAGTTGGTGGGAAATGTCCAAGAGGCTGTATTGTGGCACGGGTTGAAGGCCTTTTCTGGACCCTGTTCCCCAGGCACTGGCCTGAAAGTTCGTGAGGGAAATCGAAGTCCATATGGAGACCGGCCCACACCCGCCCCGTAGGTGGTGGTTGGGGGGTGGAGTGTGGACAGCGGAGGAAAGGGTCCATAGTGAACCTCATATCTGGAGCCTCTAAGGTCTCTTACCTAAACTCCAGTTTGATCTTAATAAGAAGACATTTTTTTCTTGGGAAGAACTTGTTTACCCAAAATGGTACAAAGGATGTCACAGGTTTTTTGTTGTTGTTGTTTTTAAAATATTTGTTTATTTATTTTGACTGCGCTGGGTTGTAGTTGTGGCATGCTGACTTCGTTGAGGCATACATGTGGGATCTAGTTCCCGACCAGGGATCGTACAGTGTCCCCTGCATTGGGAGCGTGGAGCCTTACCCACTGGACCACCAGGGAAGTCACAGTTTTGTTTAGAGTCAACTCGTGTTATCGTTTGCTACCGCCACAGGAGGTCATTACAAGTCAAAAAAAAACTGGATCAGGGTCCAAACTAATCATTTATTAGTTGTGTTAATTAAACAAGGAGGCCATCAGACTGAGTGGCTCTAATGTCATGGCGGCCTACTTAAGCAAGCCAAAATCTAAACCTGTAAATGCCTCAAGGTCATGTAATCAAGATGCCAAGGGAGGGAATTCCCTGGCAGTCCAGTGGTTAGGACTCAGCACGTCCACTCCAGGGGGCACAGGTTCGATCCCTGTTTGGGGAACTAAGATCCTGCATGCTGGGAGGCACAGGCAACACAAAAACAAAATCAAAACATCAAAGCGAAACAAAAAAACACTAAAGGACAACCAATCACACACAGCCAACTAGGCTAAGCTATAGCCAATCAAATAATTTCCTTTCTCTGTTTCCACACTTTCTCCATTTAAGTTTTTCCTCTGGCTGAGGTCTGAGGAGCGCTCATAACCACTTCTGGTTTGGTGCGGGCCCATTTGAATGCATTTTTTTGCTCAAACTTAAAATTTTAACATGCCTCAGTTTACCTTTAACGGTTGTATGATGGAGACCTTGGGCCAGTCAGCTGACCTTTCTTTAGTTTTTCTTTAAAATTGAAAAAGTCTTGCCTCACAAAGTTGTCAGGAGGGACAAACGAAATAAGATTTTTTTTTTGTAAATTATGAAGTGCTGTGTAAACATAATGTATTAATTTCTGATACCCTCACTATGTCTCAGGCAAGTTTGCAATAAGGCCACCCAAACACCTTTATCATCTCCTTATAGTTCCTTCCCCATGATAGGTTCAGCACTAAGATCTTGTGTAATACATAAACTCAGCACTTTATTGAATTTAAAAAATTTTTTGAAGTAATTTCAAACTTACAGAAAACACTTAAGAACAGTATCGGGAACTCTGGTATCCTTTTCACCCTGATTCCCCATTTGTCAACATTTGGTTATATTTGCTTATTTCTCTCAACCCCAATATAACCATCTATTATGGGTTGAATTGTGTCCCTTCAAAATTCAGATAGTGAAGCCCTAACTCCCAGTACCTCAGAATATGACCTTATTTGGAAATAGGGTTGTTGCAGATGTAATTGGTTAAAATAAAATGAGGTCATACTGCAGTAGGGTGGACCCTTAATCCAATATGACTGATGTCCTTATAAAAAGGGGAAATTTGGACACAGACATGTCCAGACCAGAACATCACGTCCAGACCAGCATATGTCAAGACCAGAATGTCATGTGAATGTGAAGGCAGAGATAGGGTTGATGTGTCTACAAGCCAAGGAACGCCAAAGATTGCCAGCAAACCACCAGAATCTAGGGGAGAGGCATGGAAGAGACTTCTGTCACAGCCCTCAGAGAGAACCAACCCTGCTGACTCTTTGATTTCTGACTTCTAGCTTTCAGAACTGTAAGAAAATAAATTTCTACTGTTTAAGCCACCTCGTTTGTGGTACTTTGTTATGGCAGCCCTAGCAAACAAATACACCATCCTAATCAGGAAGTCAACACCACTATCTAATTATAGGTACAATTCAGAGTTCATCAGCTGTCCCACTAATGCCTCTGTCCTTTTTGGTCCAGGATCACAAATCGCATTTGGTAGTCACATATCTGCAGACTCCTTCAATGTGGGCAGTTCCTCTGTCTTTCTCTTTCATGAATTAGTTTTAAAGAGTACAGGCTTTTCATTTCTGTACAATCTCTCCAACCTAAGTACATGTTGGGGCAAGAGAGAAATGATGCGGCCTTTGTGTATCACATCAGAAGTTGCTGGAGGCAAAACCATCTCACTCCTGATGCTGCCAAACCAGTCTGGCAGGTTCTCCACCTTAAAGTCCTAACTGTCCCTTTGTAATTCCTAGGTATCTGGCACATCACCAAATCTCCACCTACCTGCCTTAGCATCCCTTTATGACTCTCATCAGAATAAGCATGACGATGTTTATTTTTATTTTTAAAATTTATTTATTTATTTATTTTTGGCTGCGTTGGGTCTTTCGTTGCTGTGCGCACGCTTTCTCTAGTTGCGGTGAGCGGGGGCTACTCTTCGTTGTGGCTTCTCATTGTCGTGGCTTCTCTTGTTGTGGGGCACGGGCTCTAGGCGTGCAGGCTTCAGTAGTTGTGGCACGTGGGCTCAGTAGCTGTGGCTTGTGGGCTCTAGAGCTCAGGCTCAGTAGTTGTGGTGCACGGGCTTAGTTGCTCCGCGGCATGTGGGATCTTCCCGGGCCAGGGCTCGAACCCGTGTCCCTTGCATTGCCAGGCAGATTCTTAACTACTGCGCCACCAGGGAAGCCCAATGATGTTTATTAAATGGTGATTTTTTTTTTTTTTTTTACTCCGTCATTTCTTCTTCAGTTTTCAGTCAACAATCGACTATAAAAGAACATTTCTTTCTCCCTCATTTATTCATTTATTTATTTATATCATATGGACTCATGGATTCCAATTTTACTCAATAACTTGTAATCCATTACTACTATATTTACTTATATTGCCTGGACCCATGCATTTCTATTTTATTTAATTAATTGTAGTTAGTTACTATCATCATTAATTTCATGCACAAATTATCCCAAATTTGGGCAGCGCCAGACTCTGGGATCCGTGCCACCTGGCGCCCACCATTCCCACGGGAGAAGATGGGAAGCCCATGGGCTTGGTGGTGCAAGTGGAGTTCATAGGCCACAGCCCCAGCAGCTGCAGCATCGGAGCTAGAGGCTGCCACAGCCCCAAGGGCCCCCAGCTGGTGGGGGGCGGGGAGGGCTGTGAGGGCTTCCCTGATACTGGCTCGAACCACTCTACTTGTCGTCAGGCACCACGGAGAAGGAGCTCCTGCAAGCTGGACGAGCAGCTGGACATCCTGGCACTGATGGAGGTGAAGATGAAGGAGATGAAGGGCAGCATCCTCACCTGTGTCTCACTGAGGCCAAGCTCTGTGAAGAACTCCTCGAGAGGGATCGGCTGCTGGCTATGGCTGTCATCCGCAAAAAGCACAGGATGTGAACGAGTGCCATTTCGGCCTTCGGAACTCCCAGACACCTAGCAGCTTAGTGGGGACCTTAGACCGCCGCTGTTGAACTCCCTCATACTCCTGGGGCACTGGTTGAGAGTACTGAGGCTTAGGGCAGTTGGGCTCTTGCTGGTGACCTGGCACCCTCTCTTGTTTCCTCCTGAAGCAAGCTCCTGAAGTCTGGGATCTCAGACTCTGCACCGGTGACACCAGCAATTATGACTTTGTCTACCCCTCCCCACCTTCACCCCCACCCCCAAATTTACGTTGCAGGTTCTGGTGAAGCAGAGGCTTTAGAACCATTGAACTTGAAACTTATCCCCTACGGATGCAGGCAGGATGCCCAAGGACTATGGGTTTGGGAAGACGACACCTTGAGTTTGGCCAGTAATCAGAACTCTTCCACATGTAATGATAAGAGATCCAAGTAACATCAGTTCTACTTTTTGTGCTTTTCCTTCCCACGTGCAGCCTGTGCTTCTGATAGGGACTGGCAGATCTGTGCCTCTCCCTCCTAGGACCTCCCTCCCAGGAGGCCATCTACAAGGCAATCTATGGGATCTCATGGAGATCCAGCTTGCCAGGGACTTAAGTCTATCCTGTTATGTTTGCTACAAATTCTATTTTCTGCACAATTAGTCAGATTAAAGTTTTCACTATGTTTGTTTGGCAAAATGAATTAAACAGAAAGTAAGGTTGAAAAAAATTATCCCAAATTTGGCAAATGAGAAAGTGCTCCAAGCTGGTTCCTGTGTCCTTTTGCAATGTCTACAACATTATTTGATTACTTTCTGGTACAAGAGGTAATTCAGGCTCAATTTGTACTTTTCCTGACTCAGCCCAGGAATCAACCATTTCTTCAAGAGCCTCTGGCTTCTTTTTTTTTTTTTTTAATAAATTTATTTATTTAATTTATGGCTGCGTTGGGTCTTCATTGCTGTCTGTGGGCTTTCTCTAGTTGCAGTGAGCGGGGGCTACTCTTCATTGCAGTGCGTGGGCTTCTCATTACGGTGGCTTCTCTTGTTGTGCAGCACAGGCTCTAGGCTTCAGTAGTTGTGGCTCGAGGGTTCTAGAGCGCAGACTCAGTAGTTGTGGCTCACAGGCTTAGTTGTTCCACGCATGTGGGATCTTCCCAGATCAGGGCTCAAACCAGTGTCCCCTGCATTGGCAGGCGGATTCTTAACCACTGTGCCACCAGGGAAGCCCTCTCTGGCTTCTTTTAACAAAGGGTAGTATTTGGAAACCAAGATCTGGGTGCCAGATATCTTCATTGCTACTATGATGCCATCGTTCCTAGGCCTTCTCAGCAAATAGAGCTAGGAAATATATGAATGTATATATGTATACACATACATACACACACACACACACACACACACACACACACACACACACTGTTCCAGTTACTATAGCCACCTAACATACCACCCCAAAACTTGGTGTAAAACAACCATTTTATTATACTCATGGAATACTGTGTCAGAAAGGACACAATAAGGATGGCTTGTCTTTGCTCAGTGATGTCTGGGTCCTTATCTGGGGAGACTTAAAGGCTGAGGGTGACTTAACCACTGAGAGCTGGGATCGTCTGGAGGCATCTTCTGTCACATTTCTGGCAGTTGATGCTAGCTGTCAGCTGGCTCTCTAATGGGGATGTTGGCCAGAACACCTGCACTTGTCCTCTCCATGTAGCATGAGCTTTTTCACAGCATGGCAACCTTGAGATAGTTAAGATTCTTACATGGCACTCATGGCTCCAAGAGCATGTTGAAATGAGTAAGGCAGAAGCTGTATAATCTTTTCTGAGCTAGCCTCAGAAATCATGCAGTATGACTTCTGCTGCCTTCTGTTGGTTATAAGACAGTTACAAACATGTTTAGATTTAAGGGGAGGAGGTATGGACCTCATAACCCACTTCTTTTTTAAAATTACTTTATTGAAGTATAGTTGATTTACAAAGTTGTGTTAATTTCTGCTGTATAGCAAATTGATTCAGTTATACATATATATATATATTCTTTTTCATATTCTTTTCCATTATGGTTTATCACAGGATATTGAATATCGTTCCCTGTGCTATACAGTAGGACCTTGTTGTTTATCCATCCTACATATAATAGTTTGCATCTGCTCATCCCAAACTGCCAATCCTCCCCTCCCCCATCCCCCCATCCTTGGCAACCACAAGTCTGTTCTCTATGTCTGTGAGTCTATAAACCAACCTCTTGACAGAAGAAATGGAAAGAGTTCAAGACAAAGTAGTAGATGAGAAAGACAACAAGAGTACAGCCAGTCCTTTCAAAGAATTTTGCCATAAAGGGAAGGAAAGAAATGCAGCATAATGTAGAAAGAAATGTGGGCTCAGAGGAAGGATATTTAAAATGGGCATATATTGGTATTTTTATATGCTGATAGGAATGACAAAGTAGACAGGGACAGGGACCAGGGAGTGCAATTGTAGGAGTGATGCTCTTGACTGAGAAGGACTGGGATTCAGTGCACAAGTGGAGGGGGTGACCCTAGATAGACACATTTATGATGCCTGGAGGGAGACAGAGTCTAAGGGCAGAAATGTAGGAGAAGGTGGGAAGTGGAAAAAGAAGTTCTTTTCTGTTGTCCCTGGTTTTCAGTGAACTAGGAAGTAATGTCATCAGCTGGGCATGAGGGAGTTGATTTGAGGAGAGAAAAGAAGGTGCCCCAGGGCAAGAATAAAAATGGAGGCTCACATATCATAGGTCTAAATTTTTTAAAGTTAATCATCAAGCTAATAAACTGTTAGGTATGTTCTTTACTCTTACTTTACCAAGTCTACTTTCATAACAACAAAAGAATGTGTGTAAAGCAACACAGCTGGAAAAAATATCAAAATGACTACATTTAATTATTATCGCATGTACCTAGGTATTCTTTTGGTGGACCAGATATGGCTGGATGAGTAACAAAATAAACATGTGCATTACTGGAGAAAGAATAGTCTCTTCAATAAATGATGCGGAAAACTGGACAGCCAACATGCAAAAAAAAAAAAAAGAGAGAGAGAGAGAGAGAGAGAGAGAGACTAGACCACTACCTCACACCATTTACAAAAATCAACTCAAAATGGATTAAAGACATGAATGTAAGACCTGAAACCATACAACTCCTGGAAAAAAACATACACAGTATGCTCTTTGACATCGATTGTAGCAATGTCTTTCCAGATATATCTCCACAGGCAAGGGAAACAAAAGCAAAAATAAACAAAGGAGACTATATCAAGTTAAAAATCTTCTGCACAGCAAAGGAAACCATCAACAAAATGAAAGGTCAACCTACCGAATGGGAGAAGATATTTACAAATCATATATCTGATAAGGGCTTAAAATCTAAAATATATAAAGAACTCATACAACTCAAAAACTACTTGATTTTTTTACATGGGCAGAGGAGCCAAATAGACATTTTTCAAAAGAAGACACACTGATGGCCAATAGGCACATGAAAAAGATGTTCTACGTCACTAATTATTAGGGAAATGCAAATCAAAATCACAAGATATAATCTCATGCCTGTCAGAATGGCTATTATCAAAAAGGCAAGAAATAACAAGTGTTGATGAGGATGTGGAGGGAGAAAAGGAACTCTTGTACATTGTTGGTGGGAATGTAACCTGCTACAGCCACTGTGGAAAACAGTATGGAGATTCCTCAAAAAATTAAGAATAGAATTTCCATATGACCCAGCTATTCCACTTTTGGGTTTTATCCCCAAAATATGAAAACACTAATTAAAAGAAATACGCACCCCTGTGTTTATTGCAGCATCATTTACAATAGCTACTCTATGGAAACAACCTAAGTGCCCACTGGCAGATGAAAGGATAAATAAGATGTGGTGTATGTATATTAAATGGAATACTATGCAGCCATAAAAAAGATTAAATCTTGCCATTTGAGAGAATATGGACGGATCTTGAGGGTATTCCACTAAGTGAAATAAGTCAGATGGAGAAAGACAAATACTGTATGATTTCACTCATATGTGGAATTAAAAAAAAATAAATGAATAAATAAATGAACAAACCAAACCAAACAAAAACAAACATGTAGATACAGAGAACAGAGCAGTGGCTACCACAGGTGAAGGGATGAGGGGAGGGTGAAGAGGGTAAAAGTGGTCAACTTTATGGTGATGGATGGAAACAAAATTTTTGGTGGTGAGCACACTATAGTGTAAACATAAGTAGAAGTATAATGTTGTACACATGAAACTTATGTTATAAACCAATGTTACCTCAATTTAAAAGAGACATGCATTATTTACAAGTTAATAAATATATATTTCAAACCATTTATTTTTCTTATCTTCATTTTTGCAAAGTCACTAATTATGTTGTTATAACTGAGATTTTCATATAATCTATGCTCTATTAACAGTAATGGGCTAAAGAATTTAAAAGTTAAATGCAGGACTTCCCTGGTGGCACAGTGGATAAGAATCTGCCTGCCAATGCAGGGGACACGGTTCAAGCCCTGGTCAGGGAAGATCCCACATGCCGTGGAGCAACTAAGCCCATGTGCCACAACTACTGAGCCCACGTGCCATAACTACTGAGCCCACGTACCACAACTACTGAAGCTCACATAACTAGAGCCCATGATCCGCAACAAGAGAAGCCACCACAATGAGAAGCCTGCACACTGCAATGAAGAGTAGCTCCTGCTCGCCACAACTAGAGAAAGCCTGCACGCAACAACGAAGACCCAACGCAGCCAAAAATTAATTAGTTAATTAAAAATAAAATAAAACTTAAATGCAACTGACTTCAAACTTTACATAATTTCAGTATATTTTCATGAAGAAATATAATGAAGTTAATGTAAAATTAAAATTATTATCATGCTTTAAAATGTTATTTTTCTAATATTTAAATCATCTATTAAAATTGAAGTGTAAATTGCAAATTATACTGAATAAATATTAAAAGTTATTTATAGAAAGCTGCCATTTGAAGGGAGGGCTTCCCTGGTGGCGCAGTGGTTAAGAATCTGCCTGCCAATGCAGGGGACACAGGTTTGAGCCCTGGTCCAGGAAGATCCCACATGCCACGGAGCAACTAAGCCCATGCGCCGCAACTACTGAGGCTGCACTCTAGAGTCCGTGAGCCACAACGACTGAGCCCGCGTGCCACAACTACTGAAGCCTGCGTGCCTAGAGCCCGTGCTCACAACAAGAGAAGCCACTGCAATGAGAAGCCTGCGCACCACAAGGAAGAGTAGCCCCCACTCGCTGCAACTAGAGAAAGCCCACGAGCAGCAGCAAAGACCCAACACAGCCAAAAATAAAATAAAATAAATAAATTAATTAATTAAAAAAAAGAAAGCTGCCAGTTGAAAATTTAACTTTTTGAAATTTTAATTAAATCCTATGAAATATTTTTATAAAAATAAAACTATTGAAGTATTAGATGCCTATTTAGTTGCCAGTGTAACTTCATGTGCCATATTTGTTATACATACATATGCATATATACAAATTGAAGAGTAATATTAATTGTTTAGTACAGGAACATGTTCTTCAGCCACTGTGGTCAACTGTGACCCTACTGGGAAAGGATACATCATTATGTAAGAAGGTACTACATTCATACTGACTGAGAGAACGTTTGACAAGTTAATTGATTTGTCTTTTCTGTTACTTAATCACTATCACTGCTAAATTCTCCCTGCATCCCAAACAAGTGGCCATCTGCAGGGTCAGCAACAGCAAAACCTATGAATCTTCACAGCATTTGGTCACCATCACCTTTTGTTTCAATGATAAAGGACAAGAGGTAAGGAGACACATTTCCTTGCAACTTGAATAGTGTTAATTATAGCAGCAGATGTTTAGACTTATGGTCATGCTGTGTCTAGTAGGCTGCCTTCTAAAATGGCTCCCAGTGATCTCCACCTTCTGATGGTTATGCCCATATGTAATCCCCTCCCCTTGAGTGTGGACTGAGTCTAGTGACTTGCTTCTTTTTCTAGTTGCGGCGAGCGGGGACTATTCTTTGTTGCGGTGCACGAGCTTCTTACTGTGGTGGCTTCTCTTGTGTTGCGGAGCACGGGATCTAGGCGCGTGGGCTTCAGTAGTTGTGGCCCACAGGCTCTAGTTGTGGCTTGCAGGCTCTAGAGCGCAGCCTCAGTAGTTGTGGCGCACAGGCTTAGTTGCTCCACAGCATGTGGGATCTTCCCAGACCAGGGCTTGAACCCGTGTCCCCTGCATTGGCAGGCAGATTCTTAACCACTGCGCCACCAGAGAAGTCCCCTAGTGACTTGCTTCTATTGAATAGAATTTGGCAAAGAGTGACAGGATGTCAATTCTGAGATTAAAAGTCATGACTTTTGTCTTGTAGGCACTCTATTGCTGGCTTTGAAGAAGCAAGCTGCCACTTTGGAGCGGCCCACATGGCAAGAAACTGAGGGTGGCCTCTGGGAAATAGCCAAAAAGAGACTGATACCTTCAGTCCAACAACCTTTAAGGAACTGAATCCTGCCAGCGATCCATGGAGCAAGATTAGAATCAGGTCTTTCCCCAACGGAGCCTTCAGAGGAGACCACTGGCAACACCCTGACTGCAGCTTGATGGGAGACCCTGAAGCAGAGGATCCAGCTAAGCTTCTCCCAGGTTTCTGACTGACAGAAATCATGAAATAATGTGTGTTGTTTTGAGCTACTAGTTTGGGGGTAATTTTATATAACAAGAGATAATTAATACACTGAGCCAGAATTAAGTGTCAGATCCTTAGTAACAGAGATACCCCTATGTCCCTTCAAAATTGTTTGTGTGTGTTGACATGAGGTGTCCTCTTAAATGTGGGCTCAAGGCGGAGTCCCTTCTTGCCTGGGTGTACTAATAGTACCAGGACTAGTTCATTAGTCTTCAATTTTTTTGCTTGCATGTTCCCTAAAAACATTTTGGAAAACTATGTGACCTCCTGCATGTCTTTTACTTCATATCTAATTTTTTCCTTGTAAATTTAAATAACTACAAACAGTGTAAAAATTTTAGTATCTTATAAATATCAACATTTAAAAATAAGACAGGGGCGTCCCTGGTGGTGCAGTTGTTGAGAGTCCGCCTGCCAATGCAGGGGACGTGGGTTCGTGCCCCGGTCCGGGAGGATCCCACATGCCGCGGAGCGGCTGGGCCCGCGAGCCGTGGCCGCTGAGCCTGCGCGTCCGGAGCCTGTGCTCCGCAACGGGAGAGGCCACAACAGTGAGAGGCCCGCGTACCGTAAAAAAAAATAAATAAAAAAAAAATAAAAATAAGACAGTTTATATTACTGTTTTAAATGTAACCAATAGAACCTAAATGCCATAGCTTTTTTTTTTTTTGGCTATGCCGTGAGGCATGTGGGATCTTAGTTCCCCAACCAGAGATTGAACCCGTGCCCCCTGCAGTGGAAGAGCAAAATCTTAACCACTGGACTGCCAGTGAAGTCCCAATGCCATAGCTTTTTGATATTCAACATCATCCTTTTGAAAAACATACTTCGCCTTCCAATGCAAGGTTACAGGTTCAATTCCTGATCGGAGAGCTAGGATCTCACATGCCTCAGGCCAAAAAAACAAAAAACATAAAACACAAGCAATACTGTAAAAAATTCAATAAAGACTTTTAAAAAAAATGGATGGTCCACATCCAAAAATAAAATCTTTAAAAAAAAACCAGATAGAACATATGAATATACTCTTCTTCAACAGCTGGACATTTTACATTATTTACTTTTTCCTTGAATTTATATTTCATTCACTTCCACTACATAATTTTTTCTTAATGTATTTTATATGTGAAAGTCTTGTATTGATCTTTCTATATTTCTCTGTAACAAAATATATTTTTTAAAATTAGTTCTTTTTAATTTCTTTTAACCATAATACTCTAAATGTTTAAACTTTTCTTTTGGATTGAACTATTAGCAACAAAGCAAATTGATCAAAATCACATAAATATATTATACATTTTGATAGCTATCAATAAACATAAAATTTTATTTACAATGCGTCTTTTAATGGGTTTTTAGCTAGTTCTGTATTAAAGAAGAACAAATCTGACTCCATATTAGATCTGTTCCTTTTACTTTTGTCTTTTATTTTAAATTTTTTATTTATTTATTTATTTATTTTTGGCTGCGGTGGGTCTCTGTTGCTGCGCGCAGGCTTTCTCTAATTGTGGTGAGCGGTGGCTTCTCTTGTTGCGGAGCACGAGCTCTAGGCGCATGGGCTTCAGTCGTTGCAGCATGCAGGCTCAGTAGTTGTGGCTCTGGGGCTCTAGAGCACAGGCCCAGTAGTTGTGGTGCATGGGCTTAGTTGCTCCACAGAATGTGGGATCTTCCAGGACCAGGGTTCGAACCTGTGTCCCCTGCATTGGCAGGCAGATTCTTAACCAGTGCGCCACCAGGTAAGTCCTCCTTTTACTTTAATCTTTATGCTCTGTTGCCTTGCTTAGTCATGCTGGCTCTGCACCTTTCGTAAAAGAATGTTGCCTATAGCTTCAAGTATACAGGATAGACTGACCTTGACCTGACCTGAACACAGAATAACATTTGTCTTGTTGGAGGTTTAGAGGAACATCGTGACCTGTGAACTGACCTACCTGGACAGCTGCAAGAACAAACGATCCCACACCAAGAAGTTTGCAACAACTAACCACGCCACTCCCTCATCTTGCCTTTAAAAGGGCTTTGCTGGACTTCCCTGGCGGTCCAGTGGTAAAGACTCCACACTTGCTTCCACTATATGGGGCACGGGTTCAATACCTGGTCAGTGAACTAAGATCCCGCAAGCCCTACAGTGTGGCCAAAAAAAAAAAAGAAAAAGAAAAAGGCTTTGCTTGAAAGCCTTTTGGGAGTTTGGGCTTTTTAAGTCATGAAAAAGCCCTTTGCCTGGCCCTGCAATAAACCTTTCTCTGCTCCAGACTCTGACAACAACAAGTTCTGGTATTGTTTGGCCTCACTGTGCCTCAGGCACCTGGGCTTGCTTTAGGTAACAGTTCATGTAACATCGTTACATGTAACAATCGTAAGAATAGCATAGCTGGAATGAGACAACCTTCAGTAACAATTCTCTATCTATTTTTCTTTTCATCAGAATAAAAGCTGAGAGTTCTTGTTCACATAAATAAGTAAATGGGAATGGAAATAATTTTATTATAGCAATGACACTCACTTCTTTGAACTTCTTCTGAATTATATGCCAAAAATCACATAATAAGCCATCATTAAATGTATTTTAATGATATTCAAGCTGAAAACTCCATTAGATTCTCTATTAATTTTGTTGAAAGCAACGAATTGAAAACCACCTGACTTGCTAAAGGATTCATTACTCAATTATTAGAGTCATTTACTTTCAAAAACAATATTTCAAATTGGGCTTCCCTGGTGGCGCAGTGGTTGAGAGTCCGCCTGCCGATGCAGGGGACATGGGTTCGTGCCCCAGTCCGGGAAGATCCCACATGCCGTGGAGTGGCTGGGCCCATAAGCCATGGCCGCTGAGCCTGCGCGTCCGGAGCCTGCGCGTCCGGAGCCTGTGCTCCGCAACGGGAGAGGCCACAACAGTGAGAGGCCCGCATACCGAAAAAAAAAAAAATTTCAAATTGTACTTTAGTTTAGCAACTCAGATGTTTTTATATTTCCCCATCTTGGGAGAATGGCAAATGGGCAATGGCAAAAGAGGAGGAGAGAAATGAAAATATGCACAAAAGTTCACAGGTAAATCAGTTTTACGAAAAGGATATACAGAAATAGAGAATGTGAAAATGGATACATTCATAACTGGCCATGTCCTCCTGTCCCTTGTAGGACTTTGTGTATTCCTTGGAGTCTGCACACTCCAGGGTGAAGACCACTGGACTAGGGACATGTAGTATGACTGTCAGCCAGCACAAGGTGTACTTGAGACTTAACCAAAAATTCAAAATGAGACCAGTCAGCATGGTATGTGTTTTCCTTTCCCTCCAGGTATGTTCAGCCACGTGCATGCAATGGCAGAGTTGGCAGAGAATTAGGACTTTGCCAAGAGTGCTGGGAAAGGATGAAGGAGCAAAGGAGTCAAGGCTGTATGCAAGGTAACATCAGGATTATTGGTGAAGTCCAGACAGGAAGATGAGTCCTAAAATTTCCAGTTCTTAAGGATGAACTCTCCCAGGGTAGCAAAATGAGAAGAGAAGGGGGTTCAAGCTTTGGACAGCTCCAATATTTAATGTCAGTGGGGCAGGAAGTAGATGGGCTCCAGGCTAGACATTTACAACAGGCCTCCTGTTTGCACTTCCTGAAACAGGAGATAGGTGGGCTCCAGGATAGATATTTACAACCAGCCTCCTGTTTGCACTTGGAAATAGGAATAACAACAGAAACAGGGTACATACACTTTAAGATAACAGTCATGGCAGGAACAGAGAGGGGCTAAACCCTGTTTGAGTAAAAGATCAAGAGGTCCTATATTTCCCATCTTTGGGGCAAAGGAGACACCGTACATGCACAGAAAGGCTCCTTGGGGGTCAAAAAGAAGGGGTCACCACCCCAGAATAGGTGATGCCAAGGGCCCCCATAGGCCTCTGGGCTGGAATCCATCTTGGAAAAAAGTTGTGCATGCAAGTTGGGGAGGGTCCTATGACAGGTCAGGTGTGGAAAAAGAAACCAGATAATTGGCCAAAGGTAAACAAAGGCTGGGAAGAGCCACGCTGTATAAACGATTTAACCAACTCTTTACTCCTCCTCATTAGGGAGAACGCCCACACCCTTTCTCTCTGGGTGTGTTTTCTCTGCCTTGCTTCTGTCTTCACTAAACAAACTGTTTCTCTGTGTGCTCTCCCACTTGTTGTGCTGTGTCTCTAATAATAAACTTCATACCTGTTTTTACAGTTTTTGTCTCCCTGAGAAATGCATTTTTCAGTGGAGGCAAGAGCCACAGAAAATTTACTTCTAGTCTCCAGCCCTTGCTGGTCTAGTGGCTAGGGTTCCTGGTTTTCATCCAGGCTACCCAGGTTCAATTCCTGGGCAGGGAACTAAGATCTTGCTTCAAGCCACCACTCACTGCTGCTGCTTCTCCAAGGTCATCAGGATAAAGAAGGCAATGGAGGTCAAGAGTGATCACAGAGGTGGGTATTAGAAAGTGTTGGGTCTTGGAGACCAAGGAAAGTGTCCCAAGAAAGTGGAAGTCCACTTATCTGGTGCTGGGGAAATCAAGTAAGAGGAGGTCTGGAAATTTATTGTATTTAGTTACATCCAAGTCATTGGGGGATTTAGGAGAGTAAGAGGCAGAAGCCCAACTGGAGTGGGTTGTGAAAAATGAGTGGGAGGTGGGGGATGGGAAAAGCCAATACTAACAATTCTTATTTGGAGGAGGACAATACGATTATTCTTTATCCCTTTTATTGGTTTTCATTATAATGTTTACTGCAGTTTATTATATATATATATATATACATATTGTCTTCTCTTCTTTATCTGTGGGTCTCCTTTCTCAAAACTGGAATCATAGGCTTCCCTGGTGGCGCAGACGTTGAGAGTCCGCCTGCCGATGCAGGGGACACGGGTTCGTGCCCCGGTCTGGGAAGATCCCACATGCCGTGGGGCGGCTGGGCCCGTGAGCCATGGCAGCTGAGCCTGCGCATCCGGAGCCTGTGCTCCGCAACGGGAGAGGCCACAACAGTGAGAGGCCCGCGTACCGCAAAAAAGAAAAAAAGAAAAAAAAAGAAACTGGAATCAAAGCTCTATGAGGCTGGCAACCAACACTGTCTTGTCCGGTCTGTGCAGTATACTGGACACTTGGAAATATTTTTGAATCAATTGATGAAAAAACCAATGCTAAACAGAAGGTTTACAGAAGTAGTTCATCCCCAAACAAAGATATATCTTGATCCAAGGACAAATTTGTGCTTCATTTCTTTGAACTTGAAAGAAATTTTAAGCTCTTTTGGTTAAATCTTGAGAATTGGACATTCAAGTTCCTCTCACCTCATGCCGCAAACCTCCCTGAAATGGGATAAGAAAGGCACAAAGAGAACAGGGGAAGAGACAATATCAGACAGGAGAAGACAACATCTTAACTGTAAAGCTGGTGGAGCTGAGAGAAGAGTGATTACTGACCTTGTCAATCCGAAAAAGCAAAACCTAAGGGTGAGAGCAGGAGCTGTGGGCAACAAGAAGCAATTCCTGAGGCACAACTTCGGGAAGATGTAGGAATTTCACAGCTCTAGTTTCCCGTGAAAGCAGAGGTGCAAGGAGAGGATGGATTAAAAGTTTTTGAAGAAGCTGAGATACCTGCAGTTAATTCCCCCCACAGCTGGTAACCAGGCAACTCCCAGGCCAGCCCATCATGCTGAGAGAAGACGGGGGAAAGGCCAAACCAGACAGATTCTGGCCTTGGGGACACCAAGCCCAAATGAGCAGAGAGCAGGCTCCATACTGAACACAGGGGCCTTTAGTGAAGACCTATATCCCAAGCAGTGAACCACCAGCCCCCTTTCCCCATTTGGTTCCCAGAAGACTGACAATCCACTCTCACCCCCCAGGAGGCAACTGACTCCCTCAAGAAAAAATACCCACAGGTACTGACGTTTGAATGTGATTCAAAAAATTTGCCATTCTGCGTGCAGGAAAGCGCGGAGTCCTAACCACTGTCCTGCCAGGGAATTTCCGTGCTTCAAAAATTTAAGTCTGGATTCCCACTCAATTACCTCAAGGCCACTAGTTCCCACCTAGGTTCCAGAGTGGCCCACCAGCTTGTGGGTGTCTTGCTTTTAAATAGGAGTGCTCAGTTCAGGACTGTATACTGTATTTGAGGGAGACTTTGGACATGAACAAAAAATCAAAATAAAAAGTTAAAAAGAAGCCGGTGGGCGGCGCCGGCGGGAGCTCGCCCGTCACAAGATGGCGGCGGCCATGTGGGCCGCAGGCCCCGGGCCGGTTCACATCCGGGCGGCCCGCGGTGGCGGCCGGCCCGTGGTCTCTCCTCGTGGTCACTCCCTCCGCCTCTCCCACCTTGCCCGGGATGGATCTGCCCGTGTGCCTGGGCACGGCAGAGCCCAGCAACGTCCAGGTCTTCCTGACCAAGTTGTGGACCTTCGTGAGCAACCAAGACACGGACGTTCTGGAGCCCGAGCAGGAACAGCGTCCACGTGCTCAACCAGAGCCCGTCTGCCAAAGAGGTGCCATCTAAGTCCTCCAAGCACAGCAGCACGGCCAGCTTCGTGGGGCAGCTCAACATGTGTGGCTTCCGGAAGGTGGTCCGCATTGAGCAGGGCAGCCTGGTCAAGCCAGAGGGGGACGACACCAAGTTCCAGCACCTGTGCTTCCTGCGCGGCCAGGAGCAGCCCCTGGTCAAGAGGAAAGTGACCAGCGTGTCCACTCTGTGGAGCGAGGACATAAAGATTCCCCAGGACAGGGTCACCAAGCTGCTGACCGACGTGCAGCAGATGAAGAGGAAGCAGGAGAGCATGGATTCCAAACTGCTGACCGTGAAGCAAGAGAACGAGGCCCTGTGGCGGAAGGTGGGTGGCCTGCAGCAGAAGCACGCCCGGCAGCAGAAAGTCGTCAACAAGCTCATCCAGTTCCTCATCTCGCTGGTGCAGTGGAACTAGATCCGGGGGGTGAAGAGAAAGATCCCCCTGATGCTGTACGACAGCTATTCCATGCCCGGTACTCCCTGGAGCACATCCACGGCCCGGGCCCCTACTCGGCTCCGGCATGGCCTACAGCGGCCGCAGCTTCTGTTCCCCAGATGCTGTTGCCGGCTCGGGACCCTTCGTCTCTGACATCACTGAGCTACCCCAGTAGTCCCTTGGCCTCTCCAGGCAGGAACATAGACGACTAGAGGCCCCTGTCCAGTAGGACCCTGGTTCGAGTCAAGGAGGAGCCCCCCAGCCCACCTCGGAGCCCCCGGGCAGAGGATGCTGGTCCCGGGCACCCGTCCACCATGGTGGATACGCCCCTGTCCCCAACCACCCTCATTGACTCCATCCTGTGGGAGAGCCTGCGCCGGCTGCCTCGGCCACACCCTTCACAGACGCGGGGGCGGAAGGGGGTGACCCCTCTCGCCCCTGCCCACCTCGGCCCCACACCCCATCCCTCCCAGAAGTGCCTCAGCATAGCCCGCCTGGACAATTTGACTCGCGCTCCATAGATGTCTGGGGTCACCCGCTTCTTCCCCTGCCCCTCCTCCTCTCTGCGTGTTTGAGTCCAGCCAGGGGACCGAGCTCAGGGACCACTTGGACGCCATGGACTCCAACCTGGGCGACCTGCAGACCAAGCCGACTAGCCACGGCTTCAGCGTGGACACCAGTGCCCTGCCGGACCTGTTCGGCCCCTCGGTGACATTGCCCGACAGGAGTCTGCCTGACCTTGACAGCAACCTGGCCCGCGAGACCCCCAGGCCTCGCGAGGCAGAGAGCAGCAGCCCTGACTTGGGGAAGCAGCTCCTGCTGGACCCGGGCTCCGTGGACGTGCAGGGCAGTGGTCTGCCGGTGCTCTTTTTTTTTTTTTTTTTTGTGGTACGCGGGCCTCTCACTGTTGTGGCCTCTCCCGTTGCGGAGCACAGGCTCCGGACGCGCAGGCTCAGCGGCCATGGCTCACGGGCTCAGCTGCTCCGCGGCTCGTGGGATCTTCCCGGACCGGGGCACGAACCCGTGTTCCCTGCATCGGCAGGCGGACTCTCAACCACTGCGCCACCAGGGAAGCCCTGCCGGTGCTCTTAGAGCTGGGGGAGGGCTCCTGCTTCTCACAGGAGGACAACCACGCTGATGACCCCACCATCTCCCTGCTGATCCCACCATCTCCCTGCTGATGGGCTCTGAGCCCCCCAAAGCAAGGGACCCCACTGTGTCCTAGAGGCCTGGGTCTTGGCGTGGCCCCCCAGACCAAGGGTCCGGCCCCGTGTGCCAAGGCTTGCTTGGGGCTTCATAGCCACACTTGGACTGACTAGTACACGGGTGTTCATAGAACTATATTTTGGATTTTTACATGAGAAACCCCCTTTCCCTTTCCATAGAGATATACAGATACATACGAGAACGGACGGGTGGATGGACAGACGGACAAGACAGGCAGAGATCTAAGAACAACGGGCTCTGTCTGTGGCAAAAAACAAACAACAACAAAATACAGAGCAAACAGAGGCAGAGAGAAGAGGGGAATGTCACATAAACTATAATAAACTTCCTCATAGATAAGCTAGAGTGTCTCTGAAAGAAGAACAGGATGCTGTGAAACATCAGCAAGGAGGTGCTGTAAGATGATCAACAGTATATGAGAAATAAAACCTTAAGGCCCATTTTAAGATCCAGACTTTTCTTCTTATGAGGGAAAGAAGCTACTGGTATTTGAAAAACAACAGTTGGCATTATTATCCTTAGCTCAACCAACCAAAAATGGTATGTATCTTCTTTTTGTGTCTTGAAAATGAAGGGAGTCTCTAAAGAAAGAAATGTATCTTTCTCTGAGAAATTACTGTTTGTTCTGGTTATTTAGGAATTGTATTGGTTTGACACTGCAATTAATTTACAAAGGAATTCTTCCTATTGAATAGGTAACATACTGCAAAATCCCACAGGGAGAAAGGTGCATCACTTGTTTTCTCGTTTCCTGCAGCCACCCAGTTCACCTCTCAGGAGCCAGACTCTTTTACTGGTTTCTCCTGCATCTTTCCAGATAGAGGCAATTTACTGTGAAGCCAACTACGCTTCTGCATCAGCGTCCTTTGCTTGCTTAGGCCCCTTCCCAGGCCTTATACCGAATTTTGTATTTGTACTTTTTGTATTCTTTTTCTTAAAAAGGGCCACCAGAATTGTACAAGTTTCAGAGCCCCTCAAACCTGAATCTGCTAGCTTCCAGAGACAGTGTCTTCATATACAAGCATGTATTTGCATATATTCTATAAAAATACATAAACAGTAGTATATCATATTCATTGTTCCCTGCCTTGCTTTTTTACACTTCATATCTTGAAATCAGTATTTACAAGAGTTGCCTCCTTTTTAACCATTGTGTTACATTCTATTGTAGGGATAATGGTACTTTTATGTAAACATTCATCTATTGATGAATAATTGAGTTATTTCCACTATTCTACCAATACACACGGTGCTGCAATGAATAACCTTGTATGTAATTCACAGTCAGAGTGACCATACCTGCAGGTGTCTGGGGTAGTCCTTACTTGTAACAGTGCTCCCTTAGATTCTCAAAAATGTCCAGTGTAGATGTATATTCTTTGAAGGAGAATCACTAGATTAAAGAATATGTAAATATTTAACTTCAATAGATATTATAAAATTGCTGTCTGTAGAGGTTGCACCGGTGTACCCTCCCATCAACGTGTGGACAGTACTAATTTCGTTCCCTGGCCCCTGCCAAATGAGAGTGTTATCAAACTTCTATATCTGTATGATGGGCAAGAAATAGTGTGTCATTGTTATTTTAATTTACTTTTAAAAGTTAGTGAAATTAAGTGTATTTCTTTCAGTCAAGTGGTTGAAAATCTATTTGAATTTCCTTTCCTATAAATAATCTATGTCTTTGCTCATTTTCTATTGGTTGTCAATATTTTTCTTATTGATTTGAAAGAGATTTTTATATGTTGGGGAGTGCTGCCTGTTATTTAGAAATAACTTCAGGAAAGTAAAGGCTGGAGGTAAATATACACATACTTTATTTTAATCCATGCTTTTCAAACTGGTTTACACACATCCAAGGAAATACTTGTCAGTGTGGCAGGGAACAGAGTAGATGGTGTTTAATAGCATCAGCTCTGGAGCCAGACTGCCGTGTTCATGTTCCAGTTCTGCCTCTTGCTAACTAAGTAACTTTGGACAAATCTTTTAAATTTCATTGACTCAATTAACTATCCATAAAGTAGATAATAATCTCTACTTCACAAAGTTGGAGTTAAAGAGCCTATGCCAAGAAAAGATAGTTAGCTTGGAAAACCAAAATAAACAATAATTCTGGTCCTGTTATTTGGCTTTTTAAAAAGAATCATAAGGGGCTTCCCTGGTGGCTCAGTGGTTGAGAATCTGCCTGCTGATGCAGGGGACACAGGTTCGAGCCCTGGTCTGGGAAGATCCCACATGCCGCGGAGCAACTAGGCCTGTGAGCCACAACTATTCAGCCTGCGCGTCTGGAGCCTGTGCTCCGCAACGAGAGAGGCCACGACAGTGAGAGGCCTGCGCACCACGATGAAGAGTGGCCCCCGCTTGCCACAACTAGAGAAAGCCCTTGCACAGAAACAAAGACCCAACACAGCAAAAATAAATAAATTAATTAATTAAAGTACCCTTAATTTAAAAACAAAAATCATAAGGACACACACAAAATTAAGGTAAAGTGATAAGAGTATGCCATGCAAATTTTGAACAAGAATCCAACTGGCACAGATAACTTCTTAACAGACTGTATCAGCTAATTGCTGTTTTTATTTATTTATTTATTTTTGGTTTCAATTAATTAATTTATTTATTCATTTATGGCTGCGTTGGGTCTTCATTGCTGTGGGCTTTCTCTAGTTGTGGCGAGCAGGGGCTACTCTTCGTTGGGGTGCGGGCTTCTCATTGCAGTGACTTCTCTTGTTGCAGATCACGGGATCTAGGCACACAGGCTTCGGTAGTTGTGGCACGCGGATTCAGGAGTTGTGGCACATGGGCTTAGTTGCTCCGTGGCATGTGGGATCTTCCCGGACCAGGGCTTTAACCCATGTCCCCTACATTGGCAGGTGGATTCTTAACCACTGCGCCACAAGGGAAGTCCTAATTGCTGTTTTTTAAAAAAGAACAACAGGCCCCAAATGGAGTCATTTATGCTACGCCCCACCGAGACTTAGTACCTAACTTAATTGTACTTTCAACTTCTCCCAGGAGTGGAATTTTAAACCAATTAGTCTGAAAGTACCTGATCAACCCTAGTGAAGTAATCAGCTTGATAAGACCCCCTGCCTTCCCCTAACGCAAGGGGATCTTCCCTGGAAAATTCACTTAACTTCCTTGTCTCATCCTCCTTCTGCTTTTAAAATCTTTCCATCTTGAACATCTCCTCAGAGCACAGTTCTCTTTGTTTTTTGGTGGGTTTTGTTTGTTTGTTTTTAAATAAATTTATTTATTTAATTTATTTATTTTTGGCTGTGTTGGGTCTTCGTTGCTGTGCGTGGGCTTTCTCTAGTTGCGGCGAGCAGGGGCTACTTTTCATTGCGGTGCGCAGGCTTCTCATTGCGGTGGCGACTCTTGCTGCAGAGCACGGGCTCTAGAGCGCAGGCTCAGTAGTTGTGGAGCACGGGCTTAGTTACTCCGCGGCATGTGGGATCTTCCAGGACCAGGAATCGAACCCGTGTCCCCTGCATTGGCAGGCGGGTTCCTAACCAGTGCACCACCAGGGAAGCCCCAGTTTCTTGATGGTGTTTTTTGGCCCTGCTGCATGGCTTGTGGGATCCTAGTTCCCTGACCAGGGATCGTACCCGGGCCCACGTCAGTGAAAGTGCTGAGTCTTAACAACTGGACCACCAGGGAATTCCCTGAGCACACTCCTGTTTGTTAGATAGGATGCTGCCCAATTCATGAATCATTGAATAAAGCCAATTAGATATTCAAATTCTCTCTGTTCAGTTTGTTTTCTAACACTGTGTATCTCACTATCCCAATATTTTGTGTCTTAAGCATTTAATTAACTCACGCTTCTGTGGGTTGGCAGCATGGGCTGGGCTCCTGTATGGATTTCTTGTAATCTCAGCAAAGCTCACTCATATGTTTGTGATCAGCAGCTGGTCACTTGGACAGCTCTGCTTCTGAAGGTTGCCTGGGTGTTGCTGCGGTGATAAGAGGTGCCCGGGCCACAGGTCTTGTCATCCAGAAGACTAGCCTGAGGTTGTTGGCTGGCAGGGTTTCGGGATTGAGAGCAGAAGTGTACAGGGCTTTCTGAGGCCTTGGCTGGCACAAGGTTGCTTCCACCTGGTTTTATTGACCTAAGCCAGTCACAAGGCCAATCCAGATTCCAGCAGTGCGGCAACAAGCTCCACCTTTTGATGGCGTAGCTGCCAAGAGCACATTGCAAAGAGCTCAGATAACAGGAAGTGGGGAGCATTGCAGCCGATTCCACACCTAGATAAATTTGAAGTTTGGGATACAGAGTGCAGGTGAGAGATAGCCAGCAATCATGGGGCTATACAAACCCACAAACGTCCCACAGAGCAAAAGTCAATCTGAACGTCTGTCACAGCCAGAGGAAACCAAAACCACTTCTGGTCTGTGCTGGTTAAGTAAAGCATTTCCTCCCCTGCATCTGGCACTGATGGGTATGGTGGGATGCTGCGGGAGTCTGGAAAGAAATTCACAAAGAAGAATCCGGCCACACTGTCTTTGTTCCCCAGCACAACTTTCCAAGTCAAGCCAGTGATGGCTGGCCGAGGGAAGAAACTTAATTTAAAATGAAGTGTGGAGGACTTTTTATAGAGAGATTGAGCAGATTCGCTCTGTGACCTTCCTGAGTATTGTTCAAAGGCAGAGAAAGAACTAGCTCCACAGGGCAGGTTTCCAGGGACAATGGGGGAAAAGGATAAAGCTATTATCTGATTACAACCTACAAGCCCACAGACTCAATGTACTGTTACAGAGATAAAAAAAATTATAGATTGCAGTAAGTGATATAAAGGAAATAAACAGCGTGAGAGAGAGTTAGAGCTATAGAGAGAGGGGTGGCATTGGGTTTCTTGATAGAGTTGCCTGGAAATGACTCCCTGGGGCGACTTGAAGCCGGAGAATGAACTGTCCCAGTGTTTCAGGCAGAGGGACTGGCTAGTGTCAAGTCGCAAGACAGGGAAGACCTTGGCACGTTCTCGGGCAATGACTTGTTTTTTCTTTTTTAACTACAATTTATGGGATAAAAAACAGTTTATTACTGCAATCCAGAACACATGCATCCAAAACAAAAATTTCATGAAATTCTCCTTCTACATAAAGTGCTAAAATGCACTCTTGTATTTTCTTTTACTTCAGGTTCATTGAGACATAATTTACATACAGTAAAATCCACCCTTGTTAGGTGTACCGTTCCATCTGTTTTGACAAATGTATGCAGTCGCAGACATCACCACAATCAAGATATAGGACATTTCCATCCACCTCAAAATTCCCTCAGGCTCCTTTGTAGTCAGTCGCCTCCCCCAACATGAAGCCACTAGCAAGCGCTGATCTGATTTCTGCTCCTACAGATTTTTAAAAATAGTTTTTCTTAGTATCTATCGGTTTATTGATTTTAATGATCTTTTCAAATAACCTGGTATCATTAATTTTTCTCTATTTTTCTGTTCTCAATTTCATTGATTTGTGCTCTAATCTTACTTATTTCTTACTTATTCACTTTTTTTTTTTTTTTTTTTTTTGTGGTACGCGGGCCTCTCACTGCTGTGGCCCCTCCCGTCGCGGAGCACAGGCTCCGGACGTGCAGGCTCAGCGACCATGGCTCACGGGCCCAGCCGCTCTGCGGCACGTGGGATATTCCCAGACCGGGGCACATACCCTTGTCCCCTGCATCGGCAGGCAGACTCTCAACCACTGCGCCACCAGGGAAGCCCCCCTTACTTATTCACTTTGAATTTAATTTGCTCTTCTTTTTTCTGACTTCTTAAGATGGAACATAGATTAATAATTTGAAACTTTTTTTGTTTTCTAGTTTAATGTTTAAATTTCCATTTAGGCACCACTTTGGCTATGTCCCGCAAATTTTGATATGTTATTTTTCCATTTTTATTCAATTCAAAATATTTTCTAGTTTCCCTTGTGACTTCCTCTTTGACCCATGGGTAATTTAGAAGTGTGTTGTTTAACCTGCAAATATTTGGGAGATTTTCCAGATATCATTCTAATTTAATTCAGTTGTGGTCAGAGAACATACTTTTTATGATTTCAGTTATTTAAAATTTGTTGAGTCTTGTTTTATGGTCCAGACTATTATCTATCTTGATGAACGCTTGATGTGCCCTTGGAAAGAATGTTGTTCTTCTGTTGTTGGGTGGAATGTTCTATAAATGTCAATTAGGTCAAATCTGTTGATAGTGTGTTCAGATCTTTTTACCTTTGCTGATTTTCTGTCTACTTGTTTCATCAATTACTGAGACAGGAGTATTGAAGCCTCCAGCTATAACTGTGGATTTATCTATTTGACTTTCAGTTCTATAAGTTTTGCTATATGTATTTTGGAGCTGTGTTCAATGCATGAACATTTAGGACTATTATGTCTTCTTCATGAATTTTTGTTTGTTTTTGAGATTTTTTTAAACTTTTTTTTAATTGGAGTATAATTGCTTTACAATGTTGTGTTATTTTGTGCTGTACAATGAAGTGAATCAGCTATATGTATACATATATCCCCTCCCGCTTGGACTTGCCTCCCATCCCCCCATCCTGCCCATCTAGGTTATCCCAGAGCGCCGAGCTGAGCTCCCTGTGCTATTCCACAGGTTCCCCCTAGCTATCTATTTTACACATGGTAGTGTATTTGTGTCAAACCTAATTTCCCAATTCATCCCACCCTCCACTTCTGCCCCTTTGTCCATATGTCTGTTCTCTACATCTGCGTCTCTATCCTTGCACTGGAAATAGGTTCATCTGTACTATTTTTCTAGATTCCACATATATGCATTAATATACGATATTTGTTTTTCTCTTTCTGACTTACTTCACTCTGTATGACAGACTCTAGGTCCATCCACATCTCTACAAATTACCCAATTTTGTTACTTTTTATGGCTGCATAATATTCCATTATGTATATGTACATCTTCTTTATCCATTCATCTGTTGATAGACATTTAGGTTGTTTCCATGACCTGGCTATTGTAAATAGTGCTGCAGTGAACATTGGGGTACATGACTCTTTTTGAATTATGGTTTTCTCAGGGTATATGCCCAGCAGTGGGATTGCTGGGTCGTATGGTAGTTCTATTTTTAGTTTTTTAAGGAACCTCCATACTGTTCTCCACAGTGGCTGTATCAATTTTACAGTCCCACCAATGCTTGGTACAATTTAAATTTTCTTAAATTTTCTGAGGCTTGATTTGTGACCCAAGATGGATCTATCTTGGAGAATGTTTTGTGTGCACTTGAGAAGAAAGTGTATTCTGCTGCTTTTGGGTGGAATGTCCTATAAATATCAATTAAATCTATCTGGTCTATTGTGTCATTTAAAGCTTGTGTTTCCTTATTTATTTTCTGCCTGGATGATCTGTCCATCGGAGTAAATGGGGTGTTAAATCCCCCACTATTACTGTGTTACTGTCTATTTCCCCTTTTATGGATGTTACCATTTGCCTTATGTACTGAGGTGCTCCTATGTTGGGTGCATAAATATTTATAATTATGATACCTTCTTCTTGGGTTGATCCCTTGGTCATTATGTAGTGTCCTTCCTTATCTCTTGTAACAGTCTTTAAAGTCTACTTTATCTGATACGAGTATTGCTACTCCAGCCTTCTTTTGATTTCCATTTGCATGGAACATCTTTTTCCATCCCCTCATTTTCAGTCTGTATGTGTCGCTAGGTCTGAAGTGGATCCCTTATAGACAGCATATATACGGGTCTTGTTTTTGTATCCATTCAGCCAGCTTGTGTCTTTTGTTTGGAGCATTTAATCCATTTACATTCAAGGTAATTATTGATATGTATATTCCTATTACCATTTTCTTAATTGTTTTGGATTTGTTTTTGTGGGTCTTTTTCTTCTCTTGTGTTTTCCACCTAGAGAAGTTCCTCTAGCATTTATTGTAAGGCTGGTTTGGTGGTGCTGAATTCTCCTAGCTTTTGCTTGTCTGTAAACCTTTTGATTTCTCTGGTGAATCTGAATGAGATCCTTGCTGGGTAGAGTAATCTTGGTTGTAAGTTTTCCCCTTTCATCATTTTAAATATATCCTGCCACTCCACTCTGTCTACAGAGTTTCTGCTGAAAAATCAGCTGATAACCTTACGGGGATTCCCTTGCATGTTATTTATTGCTTTTCCTTTGCTGCTTTTGATATTTTTTTCTTTGAATTTAATTTTTGTTAATTTGATTAATATGTGTCTTGGTGTGTTTCTCCTAGGGTTTATCCTATATGGGACTCTAGCTTCCTGGACTTGGGTGGCTATTTCCTTTCCCACATTAGGGGAGTTTTCAACTATAATCTCTTCAGATATTTTTTCAGACCCTTTCTCTTTCTCTTCTTCTGGGACCCCTATAATTTGAATGTTTGTGCATTTAATATGTCCCAGAGGTCTCTGAGACTGTCCTCAATTCTTTTTATTCTTTTTTCTTTATTCTGCTCCTCAGCAGTTATTTCTACCATTCTATCTTTGAGGTCACTTATTTGTTCTTCTTCCTCAGTTACTCTGCTATTGATTCCTTCTAGAGTATTTTTCATTTCAGTTATTGTGTTGTTCATCAGTGTTTGTTCTTTAGTTCTTCTAGGTCTTTGTTAAACATTTCTTGTATTTTCTCGATCCATGCCTCCATTCTATTTCTGAGATTTTGGATCATCTTTACTATCATTACTCAATTCTTTTTCAGGTAGGTTGCCTATTTCCTTTTCATTTATTTGGTCTTGTAGGTTTTTACCTTGCTCCTTCATCTGTAACATATTTTTTAGTCGTCTCATTTTTTTTGATGGGTGGGGCTGTATTCCTGTCTTACTGGTTGTTTGGCCTGAGGCATCCAGGCCTGGAGTTTGCAGGCAGTTAGGTAGAACCAAGTCTTGGTGCCGAGATGAGGACCTCCGGGAGACCTCACTCCAGTTAATATTCCCTGGGGTCTGAGGTTCTTTGTTAGTCCAGCAGTCTGGACTAGGCACTCCCACCACAGGAGCTCAAGCCTGACCTCCCAGCCTGGGAGCCAAGATTCTGCAAGCCATGAGGCACAGCAGAAAAAAAAGGCAGAACAATAACAAAGAATAAAAAAGTTTTAAAAATTAGAAAAATAAGGACTTCCCTGGTGGTGCAGTGGTTAAGAATCCACCTGCCAATGCAGGGGACACGGGTTCGATCCCGGTCTGGGAAGATCCCACATGCTGTGGAGCAGCTAAGCCCGTGCACCACAACTACTGAGCCCGCATGCCACAACACTGAAGCCCACGTGCTGCAACTACTGAAGTCTGCGTGCCTATAGCCTGTGCTCCACAACAAGAGAAGCCACCGCAAGGAGAAGCCCATGCACCACAATGAAGAGTAGCCCCCGATCGCTGCAATTAGAGAAAGCCCACACGCTGCAACAAAGACCCAACGCAGCCAATAAATAAATAAATAAATAAATGTTTAAAAAGGCTTTAAAAAAAAAAGTAAACTGCTGATCCCTACTTTTTTCTCCTCTCCTGTTTAGAGGTCCCAACCTTATTTCACTTAGCTATTTATTTTGCTATTAATTTCATACTTTTATTATTTTTTAATCAAAGTTATTCATGCACATAGTCTAAAGATTCAAATAGTTGGGAAAAAACGTACCTTCTCCCACCCATCTGCCCATTTCTCCAGTCCAACATAGCCCATTTTTTTAAACTATTTATTTATTGAATTATAATTGACATATAATATTATATCAGTTTCAGGCATACAACATAGTGATTTGATATTTTTATACCTTATGAAATGATCTCCATGTTAAGTCTAGTTATCATCTGTCACTATACAGAGTTAGTACATTATAGCTCATTCTGCTTAGATGGCTATTCATCATTAAGCTATTATGACTGCACAAACATTACTCACTGAATAAACTCTCATTTTCCCTTGACCTAATAATTACCTTTTTGTTTATTGTTTCTATGTTCTTACCATTAATTCAACCCCCACATATCTTCCAGTATGTATTTCTTCTCAATTTGTTCAAACACATCAAGTAGTCTATCACATCTTCTGAATGAAATTCCCTCTCGAAGCCTCTGATCAGCTCCAATGGGAAGTGGCTGCCCTCCAGTCCTGTTGAACAGCTCTGGTGTTTGGGGTCTCCCTTCACTGTCCCCTAGGAATTTTCCTCCTCCCTTGTGTTTGACCTCCTGTTTCATACATATCAAGCCTTCTTCTTTTTTGTTTATCTCCTAGTTGTGGTGGAGCACATCCTGTAAAAGTTTCCAGAGCAAAGGTGCACGAGAAGTAAATGCTTTGAGACTTTGTATGTCTGGAAATGTATTTATCCTATTCATACACTGATTAGTAGTTTGGTTTGGTACTGAATCTTAGACTGGAAAAAAATTTCCTAAGAAATTTGAAAGCATTGCTCCACTGTGTTCTTGCTTTCAATGAATGGCATTCTTGCTCTTGATTCTTTGTATAAAACCTTTTTTAGGGGACTTCCCTGGTGGTCCAGTGGTTGAGACTCTGTGCTTCCACTGCAGGGGGCGCAGGTTTGATCCCTGCTTGGGAAACTAGGATCCCTCATGCCACGTGGTACAGCCAAACCAACAAAACAAAACCTGTTTTATCTTCCTTCAGGAGTTGTTAGGATCTTCTCTTTTTCCTCACTGGTGAAATTTCAAAATGGTATAACTCTGGAACGGGCATATTTTTGTTTAATGTGCTGGGCCCTGTCATTCTGGAAGCTCATCTGCCAGTCCTGGGAAATTTCTTAAATTATTTCTTTGGTTATATCCCTCCAGCTGTTTTCCTTCTTTATATAACTCCCAGAATCAGATACTGGACCTCTTGGACTGATTCTATAAATTTTTTAATCCTTTTTTCCCCTCATTTTTCACATTGTTTTCCTTTTGCTCTATATTCTGGGAGATTTCACCAACATTATCTTTCAAATCTCTATGTTTTTCACTTCTATCATATATTTTTTTTCATTTTCAATAGTTCTGTTTTGTTCTCTGAATATTATTTTTTATAGTATTCTGTTATTGTTTCATGAATGTAATTTCTTTTCTTAACTCTCTTGAAGATTAATAATAGATATTTTGGCAAGTTTTCTTCCTCCTTTTTAGTCTCTGTTTCCTATGAGGTATTTTCTTATTTTGATCTCTATATTTCCAGTTAGAGATTTTTCTTAAATTTCTGATGATCCTTGGCTGTCTGCCTATATTTAAGAATGGTGGGACTTCCCTGGTGGCGCAGTGGTTAAGAATCCTCCTGCCAATGCAGGGGACACAGGTTCGATCCCTGGTCTGGGAAGATCTCACATGCTGTGGAGCAACTAAGCCTGGGTGCACTAGGAGCCTGTGCCCCTAGAGTCCATGTTCTGCAACAAGAGAAGCCACCGCCTGCAGCAACTAGAGAAAGCCCATGTGCAGCAATGAAGACACAGTGCAGCCAAAAGTAAATAATTTTTTTTTAAATGGTGCACTAAAAAGCTGATTAGAAGACCTGTTCACTTTGCATGGGGCTTTTCAACTTTAACATGATAATCCTAGTTTGGGTTCTCCCAAAAGAGAACCGAAAGCCATGTATTCAAGTGGAAGTACTTGGTGGAAACATAAGTAGGGGAGTAGGAAAGTGAGACAGGGAAGAGAAAACAGCTGTAAAGCTAACTATGATTGAGGCTTAATGCTATGGAGTAACTTTGGGAAAACGGTGTAAAACACACACTTCAGAATTATTGCATACAAGGGCAAGAGACCTGGAGTATTTATACATCAAATTCCGACAGTCATTGGTTGAGAGCTGCTCCTGTGGGGGAAGGTATTAATTCCCTAGAACCTCTGGCCTCTGCCTTGTACCTGGGCAAGGTCGCCTTACCTGGCTTTGGAGAGAGACTCCAGGCAAAGAGGCTCAGATTTTGGCAGCTGGAAGTCAACAGGAGTACACTGAAGTGGGATTGCCCAGAGGATACGAGTGGGGGCAGTGATGTCTGCTGTAGTGACCTAGCTGGGCTGTTACTTGGGAACTTCCATCTGCATTTTTAGGTCTTTTCTTTTGTCCTTGTCATATTTTCTGGACAATCTCTTGTCTGGAGGGTTACAGTCTGGTTGTCAGGGTCTGTGAGCTAAGTGGGGGGAAAGGCGGGGAATCTCACCTTTCATTGGGAAACTCTAAATCTTCACTTAATCCTCCTATTTCAGGATGACACCCTTGCTCTCTGATGTCCTCCAGTCTAGAGACTCTCTAATTAGTACTGTTGACCTAAATAAACAGACTGCCAGATATTTCTCCAGCAAAGATAGGCTTATTAGGGATCAGCAGAGAGTTGCAGTTCGGGATCTGCAGTCTGGTGAGGCACGTGCAAGTCCCTACACGGCAAGGGAGGGAGAATTCTTTTACAGAGAGGAAAAGGAAGTTGGAAGGGCTATAGCAAACAAAAAATTCATGGCTTTTCACTGGCGGAGTCCTTGCCAGGAAAGCAGTATTTCTTCTTCCTAGTGGTCTCTGCTGTTGTCGCAGGGTGTGAGAGCTCCCCCTGCTGGTCTCCTGACTGTATTTAATTGAGGTTTCTATTTATTGATACTACTTTTTTTACATTTCTCCCTTTTGATCAAGATCATTCTCTGAAAGCATTGCAGATCCAGAGACAGGTTTTCTAGTTTCAACGGCTTTTTGTCCCTCAGTATCAGGAAGGATCTTTCTTGGGTGTAGTGTCTTATGTCAGAGAGAAAATGCACAGATTGAAAATCTATCAAGGTCACATCTGAGCAACAAGAAGGGGCAGGAGGGAGAAGTCTCATGTACCTTTTATCTAAAGTCCATATGTTATCAAGATCATAGACACTGGATACCATCTGAAGTTTTTTTTTAATATAAATCTATTTAATTAATTAATTTATTTATTTATTTTTGGCTACATTGGGTCTTCATTGCTGCACACAGGCATCCTCTAGTTGCGGTGAGCAGGGGCTACTCTTCGTTGAGGTGCACGGGCTTCTCATTGCGGTGGCTTCTCTTGTTGCAGAGCACAGACTCCAGGCACGCAGGCTTCAGTAGTTGTGTCACGTGGGCTCAGTAGTTGTGGCTCGCGGGCTCTAGAGTGCAGACTCAGCAGTTGTGGAGCACAGGCCTAGTTGCTCCACGGCATGTGGGATCTTCCTGGACCAGGGTTCGAACCCATGTCCCCTGCATTGGCAGGCAGATTCTTTTTTATTTTATTTTTTTTTTGCAGTATGCGGGTCTCTCACTGTTGTGACCTCTCCCATTGCGGAGCACAGGCTCAGCGGCCATGGCTCACGGATCCAGCCGCTCCGCGGCATGTGGGGTCTTCCCAGACCAGGGCACGAACCCGCGTCCCCTGCATCGGCAGGCGGACTCTCAACCACTGCGCCACCAGGGAAGCCCAGGCAGGCGGATTCTTAAGCATCATGCCACCAGGGAAATCCTGAAGTTGGTTTTTTTTGTTGGTTTTTTAAAAATATTTACTTATTTATTTGTTTGGCCATGCCGGGCCTTAGTTGCGACATGTGGGATCTTTTAGTTGCGGCATGTGAGACCTTTAGATGCAGCATGTGAACTCTTAGTTGTGGCATGTTGAATCTAGTTCCCTGACCAGGGATCGAACCCGGGCCCTCTGCATTGGGAGCGTGGAGTCTTAGCCACTGGACCACCAGGGAAGTCCCTATCTGAAGTATTATGTCATCAAAAAGGTTTGGGGAAATTTTTTCAACAGGCCTGGTCTGGATATCTTGGGAAAGCTGTCTCATCAGATGTCATCTGCTTCAATTCTGGGAATCTTTACTTTCAGGTCACCAAATGATGTGCAGCTACAGTCAGGGTTCAGTACTTTCTTTAGGTGTGTCAGATAAATCCAAGAGTCTATTCCTTGGAGTTTGGCAGCACGAGGGTTGGTAGAAGTACCCGATAAAAGCCTTTCCGGAGAGGCTGAAGAGAGTCCTTCTGGAGGTTTCTTTTCCAAGAGATGATGTCTTCAGGTTGCAAGGTGTGATGCTTAAGGTCTTCCTCTCCTGAGTATGCACCGTGGAAAGATTGCTCTACCAAAGCACGGTTATTTTTAATAGAAGCAATTAGGCCTTTGCAATATTGGGTGTCTCTCCTTTTATCAGTTGTGAGTCAAAAGAAGCAGAAGCCAAGTGCATTGGGCATCCTGTGACTATCTCAAAGGGTATTTATGAGTTCCAAAAGGGGTGGATCTGAGACTTAGAAGGACCCATGGCAATGCTTTTGGAGGGTCTCCCCAAGGTAATTGAAGGACCTCTACAAATTTTGCCAGTTAAGTCTTAATGATGCCATTAGTGCATTCAACTAAACCAGAGGATTGAGAGTAGTAAGCACAGTGAAAGCATTGTAAAACTGGCCAAACAGTGCAGACTTGTTGAGGTATCCGGCCAATATAGTGGGTTCCTTGATCACTAATGAAGTTTGAGAGGAGTTTCCCCAGGTAGGGATAATCTTTTCCAAATGGATTTTAGCCACAATAGAGGCAGTAGCTCATCTGCAAGGGAAGGCTTTGGTCCAGAGTGAAAACATACAGACCATGACTAAAACATATATCCATGAGATGGAGGAAGTTGTTTGAAATCCATTTGCCAGATCCTGAATGGTCCATTAGGCAGTTTAAGTATAGAAGTATGAATAGGCTTCCCTGGGTTATACTTCTGACAAGTGGGACAAGTGAAGTGGGCAGTTTTTGTGGCCTTGTTAATGCTTCCTCACCAATATGGATTCATGAATGCTATCATTTTGTCAGTAGCCTAGTGGGTTAATCCATGTACAGTGGTGAGGAGTGGGAATTTTAGAGTCAAAGCAACAACGTTGAATTCCTAATCTTATTTTTCCTTTTCTGAGGTCAATTGGTTGGGCTGCTCTAGCCAGTTTTTCTAAGTTATCATTTAGGAGAAATATTCCTTTGGACTGTGACAGAAGTTTGGCTGCTGGCAGTCCCTTTAAGGGCAGCATTTCTTGTGGAAGTATCAGCAAGGTGATTTCCCTTAGCTTCCAGAGAGTCAAGTTCAGAATGCCCCAGAATTTTACCAATAGTTAAAGTGGCAGGTAAAAATATTGCACCTAATAATTTCTGAACATAGGGGCCATTTTAAATTTTATTTCCACTGGAAGTAAGGAAGCCACAGTGCTTCCACAGCATTCCAAAATCATGAACTACTCTGAAAACATATCTACTATCAGTATAAATATTGGCAGTTTTGTCCTTGGCTGAAGTACAAGCCCATGTAAAGGCATATCATTCAGCCTGTTGGCCGTAGGTAAAGGTGCTGCCTCAACATCAAAAGGAGTTGTAGTAGCATACCCAGCACAATATTTACTGTTGTCACCTTTTAAATAAGAACCACCAGTAAACCATAGAGATCAGAATTACCCAGAGGAATTTCCTCAAGATCATCAAGAGGAATCACAAGGTGGTCCATCAGCGTTAAGCAGTTGTGAGGGATTTCATTGGTGAAAAGGGGAGAAGAGTAGCAGGGTTAAGATTACTAGAACATAAATGAGTTACATGAGACCATTTAACAAAAGGACTTCATAGGAGGTGAGGCATCTGGCTGAGAAATGTTCAGTGTCATGAGAATTCAGGGGCGCTTCTACTGCATGAGGTACAAATGGCTAAAGGGGATCCACAACAATTTTCTCAGTGGCTTCAACCTAAAGGGCAGCGACCATAATGGCTCTAAGGCAAGGGGCATGATGGGTCGATGGTGGTCCCCGTATTTTTGGGTGAATACCCCAAGGACATTCCCTTAGTTTTCATATACAAAAAGGAAAAAGGGAATCTGATAATTGGGATGCCTAATGGTGTGTGGGTTCCTTACACTCTCCTTTAAAGCCTTAAATCTAAGTCTCCGGTTCTTTCCATAAAATTGGGTTGGGGTTGTTATTGTTGAGTAAAACATACTGAGGTTTGGCCGTAAGAGAGAAATTTGGAATCCAATTTTGGCAATAACCAATTATCCAGAGAAAACCTCACAGTTGACACTTAGTTTTGGGTTTTGGGAAACTTAGGATACCATGAAGTCTAACTGGATCTAGGTGTAGCCCTTGTTCTGATAGCAGATGCCCGGATATCAAATCCAGGTTTGGGCAAACTGCATTTTCTCTTGGCAACCTCATGTCCCTTTAAGGCTGAAAGCTTTAGCAAACTGGATGCTGTCTCCCTGGGAGGAGCCTCGGGAAAGAGAGCAAAGAAGCAAACCATCTACATATTGCAGCAAAGTAGAACCTCTAGGGAACTTTCTGTCATCCCGATAAACCTTCAGGATTTGTGATAAATAAGAAGGACTCTCAGTGAAACCCTGAGGCATTACTGTCCAGGTGAATTGTTTTTCTTCCCAAGTGAAGGCAAAAAGACATTGGCTAGTTCATCAGGAATGCATTGCATAAACCAATTATAGTAAAGAATTTACTTCCAGTGGGAATGGATGTTAGTGAGATATGAGGGTTAGAAAGCAAAACTTCCTTGAGTGATTTTGAGAACTGTGGGCATTGAAGCAGAATAGAAGAGGAAGAGCATTGGCAGATGCTTCAAGGTGGCCACAGCTGATGTTTATGAACACATGTAAGGCCTCTTGTGGGCTCATCTAGAAATACCAGGAGAGAGAATTGTTTGCAGGACTGGCCGATGCAGGTTAAGACCTGTGGTGGTCTGTGACATAGGTGATCCCCAATGGATACCTCCCAATATTCACAACCTCGCGTAGTCCCCTCTCCTTGAATCTATGCTGGCCCTGTGACCTGATTTAATAGAGCACAGTGGGCGTGACTATGTGCCAGTTCTGAGCCTAAGCCTTCAGAAACCTGATAGTTTCTATTTTTCCTCTCTGGGAACTCTGAATCTCCAGGTAAGAAGTCTGTCTACCCTGTTGGAGTGACTGCACGGAGAGGCCATGCGGAGAGGGAGAGACCCTGAGATTTCATGACAAAGCACTGAGAACTGAGGCCTCAGAAGTGTAACCACGGTTGAGCAGTTCTAGTCATCCCCTGGCCACTGGGAGCCCTCTGAGCTGAGGCTCTAGACACATGAGTGAAGACATCCTCATGGATCTTCCAGCCCCAGTGGACACTACAGGGTTCAGAGGCGAGCTGTGACCTGCCAGAATTCCTGACCCACTGAATTGTGAGAAACAATAAAATGGTTACTGTTTTAAGACACCATGTTTTGGGGCAGTTTGTTATATATCAACAGATAACCAAAACTGAACCAGAAGAGGAACTTTGAGTTCTCAGTGTCTGAGGGACTTCCTCTACAGACCAAGAAGGTCTGACAACATTTAGACTGTACTTGAAAAGAGCCAAACATACAAGGCAGCTAAAAGCATATGCTGGTCTGGAAGAAAACATACATTTTAGAATTTTAAAAAATCTTTAAGAAGAATGAACCATGGGTATTGTTTTCTTCACCCACGGTTATATGCTTCAAAAGCCTAAGTTTAAAGAGAAGAATAGGAAATGCTCCCAAAAGTACCTCCAGACAGGGTGACTTTTGGATCCATCCTAGTATGAGCTCCTTCTAACACATGGCAAGGGAGCTGGGGCCTGCCTCTCCACTTGTGATTTTTTTTTGCAGCAGCAGCCGCAGCAGCTTAAATCCGATCCCTTTAGTTTAAAACAAGATTAGGTATACTTACTTTTATGCTTGTTTTAAAAATAAACTTCTACAAGGAAGAAAATACTCACCTATTTTTTAAAAAAAATTTTATTTATTTGGTCGCACTGGGTGTTAGTTGTGGCAGGCGGGCTCCTTAGTTGTGGCATGTGAACTCTTAGTTGCAGCATGCATATGGGATCTAGTTTCCTGACCAGGGATTGAACCTGGGCCCCCTGCATTGGGAGCATGGAGTCTTATCCACTGCGCCAACAGGGAAGTCCTAAAAATACTCATCTTTATAGAGTCCTAAAAATACTCATCTTTACAGAGTCCCATGTAGTGCCAGCACATTCTCTCAAGAGGCACCTTAACATAGGGAAAGGATGGTGAGGTTAGTAGTCACAGTGGATAGGGTTTGAATCCCACCTATTTCATGTTTTAGCTGTGAGGTTTCGGAGAAGTTATTCAACCTCTTTCAGGCTGTGCTCCCTCACCATTAAAAAGTAAGAATGATAATACCTACTGAAACCAAGCAGGACCCTGCAGGGCCTTCCTGGGGATAGACCTTCCCCCCACCGCCCACTGTGTCCCCTGCCTCTTGTTTGTAAAAAATAGCCTTAGCCTCCTAGGCCTTCCCCAAGTTTCAAAGAGCAAATTTCTTTAGAGAAGTAAAAAAAATGCAGAAACAAAGGAAAACAGTCAAGCAAGACAAAGTGATAATAATTTAGCCATAAAACAAACTCAAGGACATTTAGTTCCTCCTCAGGGGCTACAGATCATATCCTGAGCCATATCCTTGAGTTGTTTTGCAGATACTAAAACCCCCACCAGATGGAAGACGTTAACTGCATTCTGACCACCAGCACAGAGACGGTTGGAAGATCCCACATGCCGGGGAGCAGCTAAGCCCGTGCACCACAACTACTGAGCCTGCGCTCTAGAGCCCATGAGCCACAACTACTGAAGCCCGCACACCTAGAGCCCGTGCTCCACAACAAGAGAAGCCATGGCAATGAGAAGACCACGTACCACAACGAAGAGTAGCCCACGCGCACCGCCACTAGAGAAAGCCCACGCGCAGCAACAAAGACCCAATGCAGCCAAAAATAAATAAATAAAATAAATACATTTATTTAAAAAAAGAAGCAGTTTTAAAAGAATAAAGAGTTCATTTTTCTCAACACTGTCACACACTTGATACATTCACACACATACATATGCACATATTGACACACATGTGCATGCACACAATCAGAGGACTAGATAAAAATTCACTAGACTTTGGAGAAGGGAAGTCAGGTAGAAACAGGGAGCTGGAATGAGTAATGTACGGAGAAACTATACATGTGCTTTTCTCTTTGCCCTTAGCAACTAAACGACCTCCTTATTTGGTAGTGTCATCAATCTGCTTGTGAGAAGATTAGGATTGTTTCAGACGGAATATAAAGAGAAGAAAAGAGCTAATATGCATCTATTGAAACTCAGAATAGGATTGTTCAGAAAGACAATAGGCTTGAAATTGGACTCAGAGAGAAATCATTTTCTTTATTCATTTAGCTCCCATTTAACATAATCAAGATCCAGATCTAGATCCAAGTTTCTACCAAAGGAAGAGTTAATTTTATCTCTCGTCTCTGATTGCCTCATTTGTCCATAATGACAATCATAACATCTACCTCAAAGGATTGCTTCCAAAAGGAATTCCTGTCCTCTGAAGTGGTGACTAGAGCCAGGAAACCAAGGATATGGTATGAAAGGAATAAAAGAGAAGCCTGCCCCTTCTTGTCTTGGGGACTGAAGAAGAAAGCCGGAGGTGACAAGGAGATAGACATCAAAGAGGCTTACCTTGGAAATGGGGAAATGACTTCAAAAACAGCTAGAAAATAGAAGAAATCACTGAAGTTGGTACAAACTTGTGTCCAATATAGATATATGGGCAAACCAGGGTGAACGAGAGGGAGAGAGGGTCTAGTTTTCACTTTTAGTTCTTCCCTAGGTGGGTATTGAGCTGAGCGCCATGGGCGTGGTGTGGAAGGAAGGTGGTGAATGGACAACAGAGGTGTGCAGTTTGGACAGCTTGGGTCAGGGGCTAGATTGGGGACATGGTAGATATTCAGGGGGTCCACTGGGCTCTCCAGAGCCACAGGGAGATTGAGTCAGCCAGGGAGTACCAGTGAGATCAGACCCAGCCATGAGAGACCCTTGAGATACTCTAAGTGCTGACATTAGCCAAAGAACAACAGGGTGAACATGACCAAGTACATATTGACCCATACACCAGAGGAGCCAAAGGACGCAGTGAGATCATGAGGACCCTGATTCTCCTCCTACACCTGTCCCCCACAAGAGAATTTAAGCCTCTTCTCTCTCTTCATGCACTCCCAACAGCTACTTGGCAAGAAGCCTGGGAGGAGGGAAGACTTCTGAGAAATCTGAGATTCTCAGCATTTTTACCTAGAGAGACTAAGAAGTATCTGAACAGCATGTTTATTCTATGGCATTGTACTGAAACAGCTCCAGCTTTTACTGCTACCCAGTAGATGAGGGTTGTAAGAAAGGCCACATTTCTTCTAGGTAAACTTCATTTCCTCACACCTCTGAGTTTTGGTGTAAGATAATTGATCCTGATAAAGAGCTTAGACATTGGTAGGGCCCCCAAAATGTCCTGCAATAGTTAGTTTTTGCTGCGTAAACAAACATCTCCAAGGTATCAATGGCTTACCATAACAACAATTATTTTTATGTTCATAGTGCTGGAAGTTGGCTGTGGTTTGGCTGATCCAAGTTGGGCTTGATCAGGATGGATAAGGCTCCAAGCTTCTGGTTGTGTTTAGTTCTGGTCCAGGGTCTTTATTCTGGGGCCCAAGCTGAAGGGACAGTAGAGGTCTGGATTTTACTTTTCTCTTGTCACATCACAGGAGTGTAAGAGGCCAAGTCAAATTACAAAAACCCATCTGCCTATATCACGTCTTCTGACATCCTGTTGGCCCAAGCAAGTCATGCAGCAAAGGACAGGGATGTATACTTAAATTATAAGGGCGCAAATAACTGGGAATAATAATCCAAATCACCACAAGGCCATTGTCCCCTCCCCACCCCCCAAGAAGTAATACTCCCAAATTGATCTGGGAAATCCAGGGGCAAAGTTTCCCATGTGCCAAGAGAATCATGGAGTATCACAGGGGTCCCAAAAGCCAGCACACCAAGGGTGATGGAGCAGGATGAGGAGAGCCTAGGTCTTGTTGGATAATATATGTGAGTGGCTTTACCAGCTGCCTACCTCCAGACCTTTTTGTAAAATGAAACAATTTAATGTCTTCATTATTAGCTGAGTTTTCTGTTGCTTATAGCTGAATGCATCCTAACTGAGACAAAATTCTTATTAGCCCTATTTTTCCATGAGGTCCAGAGAAGTAAGTGCTAGAGGTTGGATTTGAACGCAGGATTTGTCTCCAATGCACATGCTTTTACCTAGTATGATATCCTGCCTTCCAAATCTTGTGTGAGGCCTTCAAGTCTACTCTACAGATCAACATTTCTGAGTCACATGGAAATAGCTCTCTAGGTAGATACCAGAGACTGACCCAACCATGGTCTCCCATACAGGAGGTGTTCAGGCAGGGTTAATTGGATGAATGAACAAACGGTCTAGGAGCAGGGCCTAATGAGCCTTATGGCAAGTCTAAAGGTCCATTTGCCAGTGTACTCAGTTATTGAAGCTCAAGGGGCTAACGGATGCTATTCAAAGTCACATGAGACAGATAAGCTAGGATACCCGGCTATCATGTCTCTCCACTGACTGAATTTCTTGTACCTCTGTACAAGGCACTTATGGTACTGAGGTGCAGGTGTAGAATAAACATAATAGTTACTGAGCATGAGTCAGTGGGGTCAGGACATGGTGAGGGAGGTTTCTCTAGTGGCCCGCAGAAGCCATTGAGCTATCTCTGCCTTGAGTAGACTTGGGGATTTTTTAAAATTTTATTTTAGATTTTTTTTTAATAGAGGTAAGTTTCATGTGTACAACATTATATTTCTACTTCTGTTTACACTAAAGTGTGTTCACCACCATGGACTTGGGAATTTAAAAAATATAACCTAATTTCTGAGGTTTGGGTATAATTTGGTCATACAGTACAAAAATATTTAAAAAAAAGAAACTTTTAAAAAATGTATTTTTTATTGAAGTATAGTTGATTTACAATGTTGTGTTAGTTTCAGGTATACAGCAAAGTGATTCAGTTATATATTTTTCAGATGCTTTTCCCATATAGGTTATTACAAAATATTGAGTATAGTTCCCTGTGCTATATAATAGGACTTGGTTGCTTATCTATTTTATATATAGTAGTGTTATATGTTACTCCCAAATTCCTAATTTATCCCTTCCCCCCACCTTTCCCCTTTGGTAACCATAAGTTTGTTTTCTTTGTCTGTGAGTGTTTCTGTTTTGTAAATAAGTTCATTTGTATCTTTTTTTTTAAGATTCCACATATAAGTGATATCATATGATATTTGTCTTTGTCTGACTTACTTCATTTGGTATGATAATCTTTAGGTCCACCCACATTGCTGCAAATGGCATTATTTCATCCTTTTTTACGGCTGAGTAGTATTCCATTGTGTATATGTACCACATCTTTATCCATTCATCTGTTGATGGACATTTAGGTTGTTTCCACGTCTTGGCTATTGTAAATAGTGCTGCTATGAACACTGTGGTGCATGTATCTTTTCTAATTATGGTATTCTCTGGATATATGCCCAGGAGTGGGATTGCAGAATCATTTTTAGTTTTTTAAGGAACCTCCATACTGTTCTCCATAGTGGCTGTACCAATTTACATTCCCACCAACAGTGTAGGAGGGTTCCATCTTCTCCACACACTCTCCAGCATTTATTATTTGTAGACTTTTTAATGATGGCCATTCTGACTGGTATGAGGTGATACCTCACTGTAGTTTTGATCTGCATTTTTCTAATAATTAGCGATGTTGAGCATCTTTTCAAATGGCTTTTGGTCATCTGTATGTCTTCTTTGGAGAAATGTCTCTTTAGATCATCTGCCCATTTTTTATTGGGTTAAAGAAAACAAGAAACTTTAACTGATATTTCGGGGGACTCTGCCTGCAGTAATAGGAGAAATCTAACCCTGTCCAAGCCCCTCCCTCTGTCTGTGAGAGAATCTTGAGGAATCTCTGCTGTCTTCCCCATGATCCTGCATAGCACTTGGCTCTCAGGTGGCATAATGACCCTCCCAGAACATCTAAGTGTCCAGAGCCATCTTTGGTGGAACCCTGGGGTTCTAGCAGGCCTCCAATAATGGTGGGGTCCCTGGTGCTGCCATGTCTCTGCCCCCCATCACTGTCTTTTCATACTGAGCTTCTGCACAGAAGGACCTGGATGGTGCCTCCACCTCCTTCCATATTTCTCTGCTCCCACAGCTGGGGCTGCAGTCTTTCTTGGTTCTTATCTTCTCCCTTGTTCTAAAGCAGAAGGTCTTCACAGGCAGCTCAAATTTTTCCATATACAGGGATAACTTGATTCATGTCCCATTTTGCGGCTGTTTCCTTCACTCATTCATTTAATCAAACTGTCAACATACATTCATTGATGGGTAATGTTGTGCCATCCATGTGCCAAACACTGGAGTAGTGGTGAACAAAAATGAGGTCGCAGGGAATTCCCTGGCAGTTCAGTTAGGACTCCGCACTGTCACTGCCAAGGGCTTGGGTTCAATCCCTGGTCAGGGAACTAAGATCCCATAAGCCATGTGGTGCGGCCAAAAAAAAAAAAAAAAAAAAAATGAGGTTGCAGCTTGTGGTCCAGCTGAGAATACCAACATTCAGTGAGACATTACAGTGAAATGTGAAGAGAGTTATGATAGAGGAAATAAAGTGTGCTATGAGAGGCGTGGAACACAGACATCTAACCTAGTGTGGGAGGCAGCAAAGAGCTTTCTAAGGATGTGAAGTTCACAATGAGAACCGAAGGGTGAGTAGGAGTGAACCCAGTAAAAGAGTGGGAGGCTGAGGGGCTCACTGTTGTTTTTTTTTTTTAAAGATTTTATAAGCATGGCTTTTTATTTATTTATTTATTTATTTATTTATTTATTTATTTATGGCTGTGTTGGGCCTTCGTTTCTGTGCGAGGGCTTTCTCTAGTTGCAGCGAGCGGGGGCCACTCTTCATCGCGGTGCGCGGGCCTCTCACTGTCACTGTCACAGCTTCTCTTGTTGCAGAGCACAGGCTCCAGACGCGCAGGCTAAGTAGTTGTGGCTTACATGTCTAGTTGCTCCGCGGCATGTGGGATCTTCCCGGACCAGGGCTCGAACCCGTGTCCCCTGCATTGGCAGGCAGATTCTCAACCACTGCGCCACCAGGGAAGCCCGGGCTCACTGTTTTGTACAAGTTGTTTCTGATGGTAGAAGAACACTTCATCAGATTACTATTACCTGCATACAGAGTTACAACCAACATTAACAACAACAACATACACCTTTCCAGAGAAGAGATAAAAGAGTATATACTTTAAAACTATTTGGGGGAATTCCCCTGCGGTCCAGTGGTTAGGACTCAGCGCTTTCACTGTAAAGGGCCTGGGTTCAATCCCTGGTTGGGGAACTGAGATCACACAAGCTGTGCGGTGCAGCCAAAAAAAAAAAAACAAAAAAAATTATTTCATGAAACTCACTGACAAGCATAGTGGGAAAAATCCTAAACAAAAGTTTTGCAAATCAAACCAAGCAGTGTTTGTTTGTGTGTGTGTGTGTGTGTGTGTGTGTGTATTATCAATACTAACTTGACAATTTAAAAAAAAACATAAATAATGATTATGTTGTTTATAAGGATTTGATTATCTACATAGAAAACCCAACACATGGACTTCCCTGGTGGCACACTGGTTAAGAATCTGCCTGCCAGTGCAGGGGACACGGGTTCAAGCCCTGGTCCGGGAAGATCCCACGTGCGGCGGAGCAACTAAGTCCCTGCGCCACAACTACTGAGCCTGTGCTCTAGAGCCCGCGAGCCACAACTACTGAAGCCCACGCACCCTAGAGCCCATGCTCCGCAGCAAAAGAAGCCACCGCAGTGAAAAGCCAGCGCACCGCAATGAAGAGCACCCCCGCACTCACCGCAACTAGAGAAAGCCCGCGCGCAGCAATGAAGACCCAATGCAGCCAAAAATAAATAAATAAATAAAATAAAACCCAACAAATAAATAAATAAAAGAAAACCCAACACATTATTAGAATTTATAGGGAGGCTTAGAAACATTACTGAATAGAGATTAATAAGTAAAACAATTAGTTTCTTTTATAGCAGTAGCAGGTAGAAAGAAAACATAATTTAATTAAAGCCCTTTACAATACAATAAACATTTTAAGATAAGCAGGAATAAATCAAAAAATTTTCAAGAAATTTCTGAGAAAAATCACCGTATTTTATTGAAGATCTAAATAAATAGACATATGTGTTAATGGATAAAAAGACATAATATAACAATGATGTCAGCTCTTCCCAAATTAATTGATAAATCTAAAGCAATTCTAATAAAAATTCTCAGTAATATTTTTTCTGGACTTCATGAGCTGATTCCAATATTTATATGGATGAACAAAGGGCCAAGAATAACCAAGAAAACAAGTTTGAGGGTTTGCCTTACCATATATTCCCTTGACCCCAACCTCTAATCTGATCTATATGTATAGATTTGCCTATTCTGTATATACTATATAAAAGTAATGATACAACATGTGACCGTTTGTGTCTGGCTTCTTACACTTACCATAATGTTTTTGAGGTTCATCAAAGTTGTAGCACATATCAGTATTACATTCCTTTTTATGGCTGAATAATAGTCCATTCTATGTATAAATCACAATTTGTTTATCCACTTAACCAGCTGATGGACATTTGGGCTTTTTCCACCTTTTGGCTATCATTAAACGATGCTGCTGTAAACATTCTTGTACGAGTTTCTGTGTGGACATATGTTTTCATTTCTCTTGGGTATATATGCCTAGGAGTAGAACTGCTGGGTTATTCAAAGATAAAAAAGTTGGACACTAGTTAATATGGTAAGGACAGATTGTAGTCAGTAGTATACTAATGCATTAGGGAAAAGAGTCCACCATGAACAGAACTCAACTTGGATTTGTACAGAGGTAACTGGGCATTTTAAAAGGAGAATGAGGGAATAGAGAGGGGGGTGAGTGGGAGCTCAGTAGAGTCAGGGAAGTGAAAAATTACAAAAAGCAGGAAGTGGGGGTTTGGTCTGTGTGAAATCCATTTGGGTTTGTTAACTGGTGCTTATCCAGTTTAGACTCCTACCCTCCCAGGGAGGCCAGGAGACAAGGGCCCTATCTTCAGGTGTTGACTGGAACAAACAAAAAATTATTTTGGCAGCTCTGTGTTTTCTCAGGCAGACACTTTAAGGGCAGCAAAAGTCATCCTGGGGATGTGGCCTTGAGCTGTTAGAAATTATGTTCGTGTTTAAGTCTTTTTTTAAAAATATTTATTTATGTGGTTGTGATGGGTCTTATTTGCGGCAGGCGGGCTCCTTAGTTGCACCTTCAGGGCTCCTTAGTTGTGGCATGCATGTGGGATCTAGTTCCCTGACCAGGGATCGAGCCCAGGCCCCCTGCATTGGGAGCACAGAGTCTTATCCACTGCGCCACCAGGGAAGTCCTCTGTTTAAGTCTTTGCAGGCCAAAGTAGAAAAAGAGCTTAGAGGAACGTGGCTAGAGTTTGGTCAAGGAGAGAATATTTTTCAGTCAACCCTAGTTATCTTTGTGTATCTTTTGGAATACATGTGAATTATTGCTATTCCAAAAATTAAATGAATAATAAAAAGAACATTATAGTAGTCATGATATATAGGCATATAACCAAGAAAGAATTACCACCTAGAATTTATGGAGAACTTCCACAAATCAGTATGAAAAAGACAATCAACCCAAGAGAAGAATGAAGACAGTATGAAAGACAATTCCTCAAAGGAGAAACAGAAAATGCAATTTAAAATAACAGTGAGGGACTTCCCTGGTGGCCCAGTGGGTAAGACTCTGAGCTCCCAATGCAGGGGGAGCTGGATCCCGCATGCATGCTGCAACTAAGAGTTCACATGCCGCAACTAAGAGTCTGCACGCCACAACTAATAAGTCCGCATGCTGCAACTAAAAAAGATCCTGCATGCCACAACAAAGACCCAGCGCAGCCTAAATAAATAAATATTTAAAATAAAATAAAATAACAATGAGACAACATTTGACATCAATCATATTGGCAAAGATAAGTCTGGTAATACCAAGTGTTGCTGAGGTTATGGGGAGATAGGGACCCTCTTACATTGTGTAAGAGTGTAAACTGGAAAAACCACTGTGGAGACCATTTGGCAATATTTAGTAGAGTTGACAATATAATTCCACTTATAAACTAATATCCAAATCCTCCCATATTTGCATAAGGAGGCATAGAGAAATATGTTCATTGAAGCATTTCCTTATATAGCAATAATTTGGAAATAACTTCAATATCTGTAAATAAAAGAATGGAAAAATTATTTCTGGTCTTTTTATATAATTGCATGTTACAGAGCTGTGCTCTCCAATATGGTAGCCATCAGCCACATGTGCCACTTAAACTTAAATTTAAATCAATTAAAAGTAATTCTAGGGGAATTCCCTGGCAGTCCATTGGTTAGGACTCGGTGCTTTTTTTTTTTTTTTTTTTTTTGCGGTACGCGGGCCTCTCACTGCTGTGGCCTTCTCCCGTTGCGGAGGACAGGCTCCGGACGCGCAGGCTCAGCGGCCATGGTTCACGGGCCCAGCCACTCCGCGGCATGTGGGATCTTCCCGGACCGGGGCACGAACCTGCGTGCCCTGCATCAGCAGGCGGACTCCCAACCACTTGCGCCACCAGGGAATCCCAGGACTCGGTGCTTTTACCACCCCCCGGCTCGCGGCAACTAGAGAAAGCCCGCGCACAGCAACGAAGACCCAACGCAGCCAAAAATAAAGAAAGAAAGAAAAGAAAACCCAACACATTATTAAAATTTATAGGGAAGCTTAGAAACATTATTGAATAGAGATTAATAAGTAAAACAATTAGTTTCCTTTATAGCAGTAGCAGATAGTAAGAAAACATAATTGAATAAAAAGCCCTTTACAATACAATAAACATTTTAAGATAACTAGGAATAAATCAAAACAATGTTCAAGAAGTTTCTGAGAAAAATTACCGTATTTTATTGAAAAATGCTAAAGAAGACCTAAATAAATAGACATATGTGTTAACGGATAAAAAGACTTAATATAACAATGGTGTCAACTAAATTTTTTAAAAAAAAAGATAAAATATCAATCTGTGATTATGGTGTTAAAAGACATCTCATTATATATTTTTATTTTATTTTATTTTAAATTTATTTATTTTATTTATTTACTTTTGGCTGTGTTGGGTCTTCATTCCTGCGCGTGGGCTTTCTCTAGTTGCAGCGAGTGGGGGCTACTCTTCGTTGCAGTGCGCGGGCTTCTCATTGCAGTGGTTTCTCTCGCTGTGGAGCATGGGCTCTAGGTGTGCAGGCTTCAGTAGTTGCGGCACGCGGGCTCAGTAGTTGTGGTTTATGGGCTCTAGAGCACAGGCTCAGTAGTTGTGGCGCATGGGCTTAGTTGCTCCATGGCATGTGGGATCTTCCCGGACCAGGGATCGAACCCGTGTCCCCTGCATTGGCAGGCGGATTCTCAACCACTGTGCCACCAGGGAAGTCTCCAGGAGTTTGCACTTTAGACTTCAGCAATGAGAGGCAATGCTTCTTAATCCAGGGAGTGATGTGATGGTATTTGCACTTTTGAAAGATCACCCTGACTGCAAAATGGAGAAAGAGTCAGCAGGAATTAGGAGAGGATGGGAGAGGCAGTTGTATGCAGCTGTAGTAGTCCAAGTGAGAGGTGAGAGGTTGGAGATATGGAAGGATGCGCAGCAGGTAGAATCTGCAGGACTCGGAGGTGGATGAGATAGGAGGCTCGCAGTAATTGTGGAGAGAGGGTAGTTGGAGGGAGAATGTTAGATTTCTGGCAAAAGTGGTCAGAAAATGGGAGACAGGTACAAAATGAGGAGCAGTTGCTGGGGAAGCTGTGTTTGGACATGTCGAGGCAGGGTCGCACCTACGGTGTGTGGGCAAAGTCTATAAACAAATTGATTGTAAAATATACTACAGGGCTTCCCTGGTGGCGCAGTGGTTGAGAATCTGCCTGCTAATGCAAGGGACACGGGTTCGAGCCCTGGTCTGGGAGGATTCCACATGCCGCGGAGCAACTAGGCCCGTGAGCCACAACTACTGAGCCTGAGCATCAGGAGCCTGTGCTCCGCAACAAGAGAGGCCGCGATGGTGAGAGGCCCGCGCACCGCGATGAAGAGTGATCCCGCTTGCCACAACTAGAGATAGCCCTCGCACAGAAACGAAGACCCAACACAGCAAAAATAAATAAATTAATTAATAAACTCCTACCCCCAACATCTTAAATATATATATATATATATATATACTACAAAATACATTAAAAAAAATAAAAATAAAGGGCTTCCCTGGTGGCACAGTGGTTAAGAATCTGCCTGTCAATGCAGGGGACATGAGTTCGAGCCCTGGTGCGGGAAGATCCCACATGCTGCGGAGCAACTAAATCCGTGCGCCACACTACTGAGCCTGCGCTCTAGAGCCTGCAAGCCACAACTACTGAGCCCACGTGCCACAACTACTGAAGCTCGCATGCCTAGAGCCCATGCTCCGCAACAAGAGAAGCCACTGCAATGAGAAGCCCACGCACAAAAACGAAGACCCAACACAGCCAAAAATAAATAAATAAATTTATAAAAAAATAAATAAATAAAAATACTACAAAATACATAGGCCCAAGTGAAGTATAGTGATATATTGGTGAAAATTTATATTAATGGGTAAAATATGTACTTACATATTTTTTTAACTGTCTGATCTGTACATATGAAGATTTTTTGTGGTTTCCAGGCATCATCTCTTCCCATTCAGGTCCAGGAACCATTGTTTCTTGTTCTTTATTGTTCAATGTACCGTTCCTGGATAATTTCATACCTCACGCCTTGACGAAATACAATGTCATGGCTCTTTGGAATATGTTTGTATTGGAACAACACAGATCTCTCGCCTTTGAGGTTCCCTCATACTTTTTACTTAATACTGGTACATCATTACCTGGGATGCTGTGTCACGTATGAATCCTGGCTTCCGACAACTCTCTCAACGGTTGTTACGTAGCTTCACTGATTATGACCACAAACGCAAGACTTAGAGTACGCAGGAAAAAGTAAAGGATCATTTGTTTTCTGGTCATGTTAAACGGATAGTTTGGAATTTGTTAATCCACACATACATCAACCCGTGTTTCAACCATATATTCTCTCTGCCTCTCCAGGACACAATCGCTGCCTTCCTGGAATGTGATGGTTTTCAAGGATGTGGCACCTCTGCCTTTTACACACAGCCACCAGCAGGGGGCAGCAAGAAGAGCAGTCTCATTTATATGAGGTCCGTCCATCCCTTTGAGCTGCATTACTAGAGACTAACCTCGGACGCCGCCACATCAGCTGATGAGAAGGGCCGGCCTGCTTGTGGAGCTGAGGTCTTGAAAGTCTGAGGAGGAGGTAGGCAGAGCCACGCCCAGGGGACAACCTGGTGTAAGGTGCAGACTGTAGAGCAAGTGGCTGACTTTCCTGGGGGCCAGTGGAGCCAGTGGAGCGGTGCCAACAGCCAGGGACACACATGAGGTGAAGGACACCTTTGACCACCTTGCACCTTTTCCAGCCTCATCTCCCCAGATTGTTCTGTGCTCCAGCCCTGTTCAGTTCTGCGCACTTGAAGAGCCTGGCTCTGGCCTTCCGTGCCCAGTGATGCAGTAACTCATAGTGTTGTACGTGCTGTGCTACGTATGTCACATTGATGATCTCCTAGTTTTTTGTGATTGCCTATCTGCTCATCTGTTTGTACTCCTCACTGGCAAGAACTTCAGAAAAGTCAGGGACCATGTCTGTCCCATTCACTGCTGTATTCCTAGCACCCAGCACAGTGTGGCATGTTGGAGGAGCCCCAGGCTCCATGCTACAACTGGCCCAGGATCAAGAGTTTTTTACACTGAATTTGAGTCTTGCAAAACATGAAGCAAGATGTTAACACTGATCTTCTTTAATAACTCAGTTTTTCTGAGAAGCAGTGACCAAACAAAGGAAGATGATTCCCTAGACTTACTTTAAAGGGCGTATCTTGCCTGGACCTTTGACACTGCTTTTTGGAGTGGCTGTCTTCTGGGATGCCTGTCCTCGCAGATGAAGGGTATGGCAGTACTGAGTGATGCCTCCTTGGCAACTGTTTCTGGAGACTGGAGGTGGAGGTTTTCATGTCTAAGGCAGGGGTCTCGAGGCAGGAGAGTGTGTGCAGAGACTCCCTGGTTTATTCAATACCTTCCATTTCCCATTAAAGACATGACAGTATGATATAGAAAACCACATTTCTTTCTTCTAACCAAACTTCTAGCCCACTTAAATGACTACTTATTTCTAAGTCCAGATATGAACATTTCCAGCATGAGAAACTCTCCAGGACCTTCATTCATTACGGTTTGTCATAGTGGAATTTTGTGACACATGGTTAGAAATAAGATTCCCGTGCAGCTTGAGATGAAGCACGGATGACACCTGGCTCTGAAGATGCCCTCGAGCCCAGTGCCACACGGCCGTTCTCAGCCACAGTCTTGCTTCTCCTCCTATTCTAGATCTGTGCCTTTCGCTGTAGTTTGGGAGAGCAGGGAGAGGAAGGAAGAGATGGCAAAAGCAGCTCCAGCCATCTGTTTGGAGTTAATGTCAGGAGCTCTCTTATCTTTCTGAAAACTGGAAAGGCACTGGGGAAATTACCTATGGACTAAATATCTCTATTAGTCTTTGGGTAGAAAAATGCAAACTGAAATTTTCCAGCGTCCCCCGTCTGACTTTTGTGTCCTCAAAAACGTCAATTGATATCATTTGGGAGAGGTATCGTCAGTCTCAAGGGAAGCTTTTTTAAAGTAATTTTTTCATATCTAGGTATGAAAACCGTGTTACATGACATATGTAAACATGGTGAAAAGTTTAGCTTTTTATTATTTTTCCCCACTCTTTTTCTCATGCATCCTTTTTTTTTTTTTTTTTTTTTTTTGCTAAATATTATTTTAGTTGTAGTGTATATACAAGATGGTGGTCTTTTTCACTTACCTTACATTATAAATGTTTTCCTTTGTGGAAGATCAAGATATAGTGATGTCTATAAAACTCTTAGAGGAAAACATAGGCAAAACACTCCATGACGTAAATCACAGCAAGATCCTTTTTGACCCACCTCCTAGAGAAATGGAAATAAAAACAAAAATAAACAAATGGGACCTAATGAAACTTAAAAGCTTTTGCACAGCAAAGGAAACCATAAACAAGACGAAAAGACAACCCTCAGAATGGGAGAAAGTATTTGCAAACGAAGCAACTGACAATGGATTAATCTCCAAAATATACAAGCAGCTCACGCAGCTCAATATCAAAAAAACAAACAACCCAATCCAAAAATGGGCAAAAGACCTAAATAGACATTTCTCCAAAGAAGATATACAGATTGCCAGTAAACACATGAAAGGATGCTCAACATCACTAATCATTAGAGAAATGCAAATCAAAACTACAATGAGGTATCGTCTCACACCAGTCAGAATGGCCATCATCAAAAAATCTAGAAACAGGGCTTCCCTGGTGGCGCAGTGGTTGAGAGTCCGCCTGCCAATGCAGGGGACACGGGTTCGTGCCCCGGTCTGGGAAGATCCCACATGCCGCGGAGCGGCTGGGCCCGTGAGCCATGGCCGCTGAGCCTGCGCGTCCAGAGCCTGTGCTCCGCAACAGGAGAGGCCACAGCAGTGAGAGACCCACGTACCGCAAAAAGAGTCATGTACCACAATGTTCATTGCAGCTCTATTTACAATAGCCAGGACATGGAAGCAACCTAAGTGTCCATTGACAGACGAATGGATAAAGAAGATGTGGAACATATAAATAATGGAATATTACTCAGCCATAAAAAGAAACGAAATTGAGTTATTTGTAAGGCGGTGGATGGACCTAGAGACTGTCATACAGAGTGAAGTAAGTCAGAACGAGAAAAACAAATACTGTATGCTAACACATATATATGGAATCTTAAAAAAAAAAAAGGTTCTGAAGAACCTAGGGGCAGGACAGGAATAAAGACGCAGACATAGAGAATGGACTTGAGGACACAGGGAAGTGGAAGTGTAGCTGGGACAAAGTGAAAGAGTGGCATGGCATGGACATATATACACCACCAAATGTAAAATAGATAGCTAGTGGGAAGCAGCCGCATAGCACAGGGAGATCAGCTCGGTGCTTTGTGTCCACCTAGAGGGGTGGAATAGGGAGGGTGGGAGGGAGACACAAGAGGGAGGAGATATGGGGATGTATGTATATGTATAGCTGATTCACTTTGTTATACAGCAGAAACTAACACACCATTGTAAAGCAATTATACTCCAATAAAGATGTTAAAAAAATATATAGTGATGTGTGTTTTGAAAGCAAATGTGTTATGAGATCTTTTTTTTTTTTTTAACTTATACAGCCCACAAGGAGAGAAACTCGACATTTGGAATCTAACTTGGCAAGATAATACACAGATATGATTAATTATAACAAAATCAGCAAGTTCCTGGCTGGGTTAACAATGGGATAGACAATGGGTTATCAATATAAGGTCGCTATACAAATGTAACTTCATATAATAAATATAACCTTAGCTGCAGCGTTGGAATATTCTGGGATGAGCCGGAAGCCTTCCTCTCCAGAATAAATCACAAGGCCCACTCCTCCCCGGGACTGTCTATGGCAACGAGTGGGTCTCTCTCTCACAGGAGTGGTATCTACCTATGCCTTGGTTGTGTTTTCAAATGGAACTCTGGGATACAGGGAGAACAACTTGGGGGAAATCAACCACCTCTGGCTGGGGACCTCAGCTCCTGTCCTGCACCCACATGTCTCCACCCCTGTGAAATGGAAGCTGCTTTTTCTCTTTACTTTTACTTATCTTGCTGCTCCCAGCTGAGATGAGAACTTCCTCTGGAAATATTTCTCCCACTCCTCACCTCTGAGCAAGGTGATCTGACTCTAGCACCTGTCTTCCTTCTGCCATATGGTAACATTTTATTGTCTGTGTCCCCTTCACTCCCAAACTGGAAGCTCTGGGAGGAAAGAGATGTTTATCTCCATCAGTGTAGCCCAAGAGCCTCGCACAATGCATGACAGAGTGGGCACTTAAGAAATGATGAATTGTACTTGAAAACTGAGTGACATTTTTATAACAATTTTGAGAAATACAATTCATTCTTTTAAAATGTACAATTCATTGGCTTTTAGTATATTCACAGAGTTGGTCAACCATCACCACTATCTAATTTTGGAACACTTTTTATCAATCCAAAAAGAAACCTGTACCCATTAGCCAATCACCATTCCTCCCTCCCCTGGTCCCTGGAACCATTAATTTACTTTCTGTCTCTATGGATTTGCCTATTCTGGACATTTCAGATAAATGGAATCACACAATATGTGGCCTTTTGTGTCTGGCTTCTTTCATTCAGCATAATGTTTTCAAGGTTCATCCATGTTGTAGCATGTATGAGTACTTTCTTTTTATGGTTGCATAATAGTCCATTTTATGGATATACTAAATTTTGTTTATCTAAAGAGTCTCACATTTTTTGGTTTGTTTCTCTGTTTGGTTTTTATCTTTGGAATTTCAACTAGGCAACAACATGTATGGAAAAAAGGCTGCAAGGCAGTATAACAATACGAACAGTGGTTTCTGTGGCTAGCAGAATGATGGATTTGTTTTCCTTTAAATATTTCCATTTTTCTTTAAAAATTTTTTTTTACTTAAGTATAGTTGATTTACAATGTTTTAATTACTGCTATACAGCAAAGTGATTCAGTTATACATGTGTATACATTTTTTATATATTCTTTTCCATTATGGTTTATCATAGGATATTGAATATATAGCTGCCTATGCTATACAGTAGGACCTTGTTGTTTAGCTATTTTATATATAGTAGTGTGTATATGTTACTCCCAAATTCCTAACTTATCCTTCCCCCCCGACCTTTCCCCTTTGATAATCATAAGGTAACTTTACTGCACAGTTTGTCGTCTGCGGAGAGGCCTACAAAGGGCTGGGCAGGGAGAAGGGAATCCGCCAGAGAAACAAGGAAGAGAAGCAGTGGAAGAGGGGACACGGGTTTCAGGAATGTGATTTCCAAGGTAAGAAATCCTCCTCAGCTTGCAGGAGGGATCTCTGGCGAGGGGGAAAGGACCACCAAGGGCAGTCTCACTCATCCTGCTCCTGAGATAGGCAGATGAAAGAGACTCTAGCAGGACCAGGCATCATGGACTCTATCATCCCCCTTAGCCCAACACCAAGGCCTTGGAGAGAACTACATCTTTACAACATCAAGTCTTTCTCTGCAAGTACATAGTATATCTTTTCATTAATTTAGATTTTCTTGAACATCTTCCAATAAGTTTTATCATTTTCTCCACAAAGTGTTTACATTCCAGTTGTTAAATTTATTCCTAAGTAATTTGTATTTTTATTGCTATTGCAAATGGTATTTTTTAATTAAAAATTGTATTGCAGTATAACATAAAGTGCAAAAATCAAGTGCATAGCTTGACTTTTATATACGTATATAGTTATGTAACCAAATGGTACATTTTAAAAGTTACACTTTCTGACTGATGGTTGCTGATGATAGAAATGCAATTGATTTTTTTTCTATATTGATTTCCCACCTAGCAACTTTACTAAACTCACTTATTAATTCCACTTGAATTTTCTTTTAGGGTTGCTACACATGCAAATACTGTATATTTCATCTGTAAATACTGAAATTCTTGTTTCTTTCCAACGTCTATATATTTGCTGTTGTTGTTTATTGGACTGGCTAAAACTTCCATTATTGTATTGACTAGGATTACTGAGAGCAGGTTTCCTTGCCTTGTGTCTCATCTTAGGAAGAAGGCTTTTGGGCTTCCCTGGTGGCGCAGTGGCTGAGAATTTGCCTGCCAGTGCAGGGAACACGGGTTCGAGCCCTGGTCCAGGAAGATCCCACATGCCACGGAGCAACTAAGCCCGTGTGCCACAACTACTGAGCCTGCACTCTAGAGACTGCGAGCCACAACTACTGAAGCCCGTGCACCTACAGCCTGTGCTCCGTGACAAGAGAAGCCACCGCAATGAAAAGCCCACGCACTGCAATAAATAAAAAGAGGAAGGCTTTCAACACTTCACCATTATTGTGATGTGTGCTGTTGGATTTTTGAATATGTCCTTTAACAGGTTATGTTCATTTTTCTTCAATATCAATGGATGTTGAATATTTTGAGTAGTTTTTCTGCATCGATTAAGATGAATAAACTTTTTCCTCTTTAATGTCCATATTTCTCCTAGTTTAACATCTGTTTTTTAACTTTGATAAATGTCTTTTTTTTTTTTTTTTTTTCTTTTGCAGTACGCGGGCCTCTCACTGCTGCAGCCTCTCCCGTTGCAGAGCACAGGCTCCGGACGCGCAGGCTCAGCGGCCATGGCTCACGGACCCAGCCGCTCCATGGCTCACGGACCCAGCCGCTCCGTGGCATGTGGAATCCTCCCGGACCGGGGCACAAATCCGTGTACCCTGCATCGGCAAGTGGACTCTCAACCGCTGCGCCACCAGGGAAGCCCCAGATAAATGTCTTTTGATATACATTTCTTCTGTTTCCCTTCTCAGTTCTCTTTACCCATCCAGGGTTGGTCTTTTCCAGTTTCCTCCATCACTACTCACTCTTCAAGCTCCTGCTCCGTGTACTTTCCTAGGATTTCAAAGGTTGGGGGATGATGGCAGGGTTTTTAGACGCTGTGTCTCCCCACAGTCTGCTCCCCACCACAAGCACGTTTGAATTCAAGTCAAAGCACTGGATTAGAAGATATGTGGCTTGAGTTCCAATCTCGGTCAATCTCCAATTATGCACCAAGACAAATCCCTTAAGTCTCCTGCCTTTCAGTCTCATAAATAAAATCCCTGCCCTGCCTACCTCCAGGATGTTTGGTAACTAAGAGTAGCAGAACAACTCTGCAAATTATTCACAGGTAAGAGGCTGTTGTTTTTGTTACTAAGGTTATTAGAAGTAGTGTGAGATAACCGATATAGCTTGGTGGGGTCTTTTGTTTTGTTTTGTTTTGTTTGGCCACGCCTTGCAGCATGTAGGATCTTTGTTCTCCAACTAGGAATCGAACCCGTTCCCCCTACAGTGGAAGCGCAGAGTCCTAACCACTGGGCCGCCAGGGAAGGCCCATAGCTTGTATTTCGAAACTAGTGGAATCTAGATCCACTCCCAATCAGCAGTGTGACTTTGTACTTGTTAACTTCACCTTTCTGAACCTGGCTCCTTCACCTAGCTTGCAAATAAGAAATGCAAAGCACTTGACACATAGTAAGAGCCCAGTGAATCGAGGGATCATTAAAAGGGATAACGCACGGGTACAGTTAGTCTGAAAAGCATAAAAAATATTCCATAAACGTAAGCAGTAAGGCCTCCATGGGCTCTAGGCTCGGAAAGCCTCAAGCCAGTTCTCTAGCACCAGTAGCAGCGCCCAGGTACGTAGGAGGTAAGGCGAGGAGGCTGACTGGAGAGAAAAATCTTCCTCTCCTGGGCCTCGAATTCCCACCGTCGGGCTTCCATGGAGCGCCAAGCTGTACTCAAGGTCATTAAGTTTGGTGATAAATGCCAAAGAGACCGGGGAATGGGCAGCCTCAGCCACTCTGACATCCGCATAAGGGATCCAGCATCAACTTCCGGGATCAGTTCTAAGCTTCTGGGAGACGTCGCGCACCATCCGCAAACACATCGATCCAGTCGGGGCTAACGAGTGCGCTTCCTACTGCCGCCGCTAGGGAGCACTGGTCGCGCCCCGCAAGGGTTCTGTTTGCGCACGCGTGATTCCTTTCCTCCAGCGTCCCCGCCCCTACACGAGTTACGTTAGGGCGGCGTGTTCCCTGCAATTTCTGACGCAGCGAGCGGCGGCCGGGAGCCGAGCGGAAGTCCAGCGCGACTCCCGCTGGAGGAGGGGTGGGGTGAGAAAAGAAATACTGAGGCCGGAAGTGTGACTAACCCGCCAGCCTCCCAGGGCATGGGAAGCAGGAACGGGAAGGCGGTGGCCTAGTGGGGTGTGGCCTCGGGAGGTGGACGACGCTGCGATTGGCCCTCGGCAGTGGCGGCGGCGACGATTGGCCCCTGAGTGCGGAGCGAGGTGAGCAGGGTGGCGGCCGTTGAAATTCAAAAGTGGCGGGTGTGGCGCCGGGCTGGCAGCGCCGGAGTCCGGGACGTGCGTGTTCTGTGTCGCGAGCGCGCGAGAGAACGCGGGTCCCGGGAGCCCCGGCGCCCTGTCCTCTTCCATTGCGCTTCCCTGCCGTGTGTGGCACGGAGCTGGACATGGAGCCGCAGGTGAGTAGGGGTCGGCGCGGGGACGACAGCTGGTCGCCCCACCCCGCTGTGCTGACGTGCCGGCGGCCTCAGTTCTGCCTGCCTGCAGGGCCAAGGTCGTGCGCCCCCGCACAGTGGAAAGGGATGAGGGGTGGAGAGTGGAGAAGGCAGGGAGCAGCCCCAGGAGTGGGGGTGGGGGGAGTCTGCCTGCCTGCCTTCCCGCAGCTTCAGGGAGTCCCCCACGCCCTTGCTCACTTTCATGTTTCCAGGATTTCCCATTTCGAATTCTCAGGCTTGTCTGAACACGTTCCCACCTGTCCATTCCTACTCACTATTGCAGTGTGTGTTCTGAGATGACCACTAGCTCTAGGGAAGTGGTGTCTGAGGCCAAATCCCTGCTGATGTCCTTTCGTGTCCTCTCTCCTCTTTGCGGCCTCTTCGGGGTGTAGGAAGGGGAGAAGGGGAATGGAGTACTGTGAACTGAAGGACTCCTCATTATCTCTCCTTCCCCAGGTTTTGCAGAGATCTCTGCTCAGTGGGACTGGTTAGCTTAATTTCTTCTCTCATCAGTGCCCTGCTGCACCTCACAACCACCTGCAACCTCCCCTCTCCAGTGGAGAGAGGTGTGTTTGTGACAGTGAGAGTGGGTTGACTTCTGGTGCCAGAAAAGGCCTCCTGCCTGAATCCTCTGTTTACTAGTATTTCACATTCAGATTTACCCAAAGTCAGGTTTCAACTTGAAGAGATACTCTTTGTATCCTGCCAGCCAGAGAGCAGAGCAGTGTGATGTGACAGTGAAAAAAAATAGAAGGCTTCTCATATTTATTCATCACATATTTACTGAGCACCTATTATGTGCTTGGGATGCGGCAGTGAGCAAGCAGAGATCCCTGTCATCATGGAGCTGCCATTCCATGGGAGACAGGCAATATGTGATAAGTAAATTATATAATGCTGTTAAGAAGGTGATAAGGGCTATGGAGAAAAGGAAAATTTTGAGCAGATTAAGAGAGGGAGGGGAGGCCAGCTGACAAGATAGACTGTTAAATTGGGTTGTCATAGTAAGCTCCGTTAAGAAGGTGAGAGTTGAATAAAGACTTGAAAGAGGTGAGGGAAACAGGCAAGTAGTTATTAAGATCATTCCAGGCAGAGGGAATCCGCTAGAGCAAAGCCACTAGAGTTGTGTAGCAAACTCGAAATGGAATGAGCAACGGGGAAGTTTGTGGGAAGGGATGTCAGGTAGCAGAGGGGGCTGTTGAATGCATTGCTCCTCGCAGGGGCCGTTTTGAAGACTTTGATTTTTTTTTCTCTGAGTGAGATGGGGAATCACTGGATGGTTTTAAGCAAAGAGAGACAAGATCTGTCCTACAATTTAAGAGGACCACTCTAGGGGCTTCCCTGGTGGCGCAGTCGTTGAGAGTCCGCCTGCCGATGCAGGGGACACAGGTTCGTGCCCCGGTCCGGGAAGATCCCACATGCCGCGGCTGGGCCTGTGAGCCATGGCCGCTGAGCCTGCGCGTCCGGAGCCTGTGCTCCGCAATGGGAGAGGCCACACGGTGAGAGGCGCGCGTACCGCAAAAAAAAAAAAAAAAAAGATGACCACTCTAGCAGCTGCATTGAGATTAGACTGTAAGGAAGAAAGGATAGAAACAAGGAGAGCTTTTAGGAATGGGGCAGGTTTTCTCAGCTTTCACATATTGACTTCTTATGAGGGGCGGGGGGGATTGTCCTATAAGTTGTCTGTTGTTTAGCAGCATTCCTGGCTTCTACCCACTAGATGACAGTAGCAACCTCCACCTAATCATGACAAAGTGTCTCCAGACATTGTCAAACGTCCCCTGGGGAGTAAAGTCATCCCTAGTTGAGAACCATCCCTAGTTGAGAACCAGTAGAGTGTGATAATCCAGGTGACAGATGATGGTAACTTGGATCATGGTAGTAGCAGGGGAGGTGGTTACAAGTGGTCCGATTCTGGATCTATTTGGAAGATAGAGTTGGCCACGTTTGCTGATGTTAGACTTTGTGGTACGTAAGAGAATGAGAGGACTTTGGGTGTATTTGCTTGAGCAGCTGAAAGATGGATTTATATCAACTGAAATGGAGGAAGCTGCAAGAGAGCAAGGTTGAAGGAGGGTTAGACGTCAGGAGGTTAAGATTTCAAAGTCTGGGCTGGAGACAATAGTTTGGGAGTTGTCAGCATATGAATGGTGTTTAAAGCCATAGGAGTGGCCTAGAGTGTAGATAGAGAATAGAAAGACCACTGTTAAAGTTTGGGTATATGAAGAGGATCTACCAGCGAGGTAGGAAAACCAGGAGAGGATGGTCTCCCAGGAGCTAAATGAAGCGAGTGTATTAAGGAAGAGAGAGTGATCAGTTGTATTACACGCAGCTGATGGGTCAAGAAACAAAAAGATGAAGAATTGGTTTAGCAACACAAGCAGACTTGTGACCTTGAGGGCAGTTTTGGTGGAATGGTGGGAGTGAAAGCCTGACTGGGACACGGTTAGGAGAGAAAAACTCTTTTTGGTTGGAAGTAATAATAACATGTATTATATACTGATTGGAATGATCCAGGAGAGAGTGAAAATGATGGTGCAGAGGAGAGAAGGAAGGCTTGCTGGAGCACTATTCCTGTGTGGGTGAGGGTGGGAGCAGAGGCTCACGTGCAGGAGATTCCTTAGCAGCAGGGTATCCATCTCTGATCCTGGGAAGTGGGTATAGGAGGGGTTCCATGAAAATCTGTTTTTATAGAAGGTTAAGTGCATATGCTTATTGTGGAAAGTTGGGAGTCATCTTGTCTAGCTTTATAGATGGGAGAAAAATAAATACTGTACTCTTAGGAGTTGTCCTGTATAAACAAACCTTTGAACACATTTTCTGAACCCACACAAATTCCTGGGAGGTAGGCCTTTAGTTGATCCACTATCATAGTGTAGGGAGAACGAAGGCACAGGTAATTAAAAAAATTCAGTGTTTGACCTTGAAATACTTAAAAGAAAAATTTAGTTTTCATACTACATTTGATTAAAGTGAATTAAAATCAGCATTCTTTGTGCACATTTTCTGCAGGTGGCAGGAAAAGAGAACACCACCTCCTTTTTTTTCCCTTTTTATTTGTATAGGAGCCAATGGTTTGGATGCATTGCAGTTTATTTGAGCATTTCCCTGCTGGTGGACATCTAATTTCATTCCTTGAAAAATGTATTGAGGGAATTCCCTGGCAGTCCGATGGTTAGGACTCCATGCTTTCATTGCCAAGGGTGCAGGTTTGATCCCTGGTCGGGGAACTAAGATCCCACAGACTGTTCGACACTGCCAAAAATTAAAAAAAAAAAGTATTGAGTCCTACCGTGTAGCAGATATTGTACTGGGCACTCTGGTTCTATAGTTGTGAACAAAACAGGCATGTTTTTGTGATGCTCACAGTCTAATGTTAGGAAAGACAATAAACCAATAATTTAAAAACCAGGATATCAAATTGTTTCAGAGTTTTCTCTTTAGTGATGTTCTGTGAACATCCTTAACCTCACTTTCCCAAAGTTGAACTTAGCATCTCTTAAAAATTAGCCCTTCAGGCACTCTCAGATCTCTCCATGTTATTTCTTACAACTGCATGTGAATCTACAGTGGTTTTAAAATGAGAAGTTTAATTAAAAAACAAACAAACCCAGATTTTCCTTCTGTGATCTTGGGAACCAGGGCAGGCTTCTTGGAGTCAGCCTGGACTCCATCTCCTTCACTGCCTGACCTCTAGCTACTCCCCCCCACCCCCACGCCAGCTCTGCTTAGCCATCAAACTCTTAGAACATCCCCTCTCAACTGAGTTCCATGAGAATTAAGATCTGATGCCCTAAGGCATCCTTTGTGTCTAATGCATTAACTTCTCTCTGAGGCACCTAGAATGGTAAGAGCTGTTTTTTATATTCTTGGGAGAATTGAGAAAACACATCGTTTTCTGTAGAGCTTAATTCTCTTGTACCCCAGTTTGGAAAGGCTGCCCTAGAAAGTAAGCTCTGGGCAGGCAGGGACTTTACATTCATTCCTCTCACACCAGAGCCTAGAAGAGCAGTCATTCAACAAATCTAGTGCAACAAATCCTTGTTGAATGGATGAATGAAGGAATGACGCCATCCCTCTGCTGTGATAACCCTCATCTTCTATTTCCGTTCATTCTTTGCATTGCGCACAGTTCACTTTTTCAGTAAAGATCGAGTCATACTATTCTCATGTTTAAAAATCATCAGTGTCCCTCTTGTCTTCAGTAGACCCCGGATTCCTTATCACGGCATACCACGGTCTTTCCCTTCTACCTCTCTTTTCCTCTCCCCACTTTCTATGTACATCCCTGTGTTCACTTGAATAGAATGATTTGTCATTCCTTACAAGTCCCTCTCCTTGCTTTCTGCTTGGAATGCTCCTCCTTGGCCCAAGCCCATCAAGCCAACTCTTCCTCATCTTCAAGGCTTGGCCTGAAAATACTTTGTAGAATTGTGTCTGACACTCTCCCCATCTAAACTAGATGCCCACCCCCTCCTTTGGGATCCTTTTATGATAGCACTTGGTAAAGATTTAATCATCTCTTTAAATGCTTCGCTTGCCTACTGTCCTGTCACAATCTTGAGGGCAGGGACCACGTCTGTTACTCCAGAATCCAGATCATTTCCTGGCATGTAATAGGCACTTTGTAAATATTGAATGAATGAAGTAAACTGAAGGGCAGAGAGAGATTGGCCTTGGAATTAATAGTTACCTATAGTGAAAATCAGAAGTTGATCTATACATGGTACTTTCCTGATGGTGGGATAGGAGTAGGGTGACCACTTGTCCTGGTTTGCATAGGAATTACCTGGTTTTAGCACTGAAATGCTGTGTCCCAAGAAACCTCTCAGTTCTTGGCAAACCAGAATAGTTGGTCATCCTACGTAGGAGTAACCATAGGGTGGGCATGATCCCCAGGTACTGAACTGGGCTGCTTAGAGGAGAGGATCTTTCTTTCCCACGGCCCTACCTCATACCTGTACTTCGGTGGTCTCCAGACTGGTCATGCCCCTGCTTCCTCGTCTTCCTCATGCAAGTCAGCCTACTTACACCTCATTATTATTTATTTATTTGTTTGTTTGTTTGTTTATTTATTTATTTTTGGCTGCATTGGGTCTTCTTTGCAGCACATGGGCTTTCTCTAGTTGTAGTGACCGGGGGCTACTCTTTGTTGCTGTGCGCGGGCTTCTCATTGCAGTGGTTTCTCTTGTTGCAGAGCACAGTCTCTAGGTGCGCAGGCTTCAGTAGTTGTGACTCGTGGGCTCTAGAGCACAGGCTCAGTAGTTGTGGCTCATGGACTTAGTTGTTCCGCTGCATGTGGGGTCTTCCTGGACCAGGGCTCGAACCCGTGTCCCCTGCATTGGCAGATGGATTCTTAACCGGTGTGCCACCAGGGAAGTCCCTATTATTATTTATAATAGGCTCTTTTGTATGTTTTTCACATGCCTGATCAGAAACTGTATCTGGCTCTCCATATATGCAGGGCTAAAGCCTAAATTCCTTAGCTTAGCATCAATGCCCTATGAGACAGTGTGATCAAGTGGTTACAAACATGGCCTCCAGAACCAGACTGTCTAGATTCTAACCCTGGCTTTGCTTTTTATTCACTGATGACTTTAGACCAGCTAGTTTACCTCTCAGCCTTCCTTCCCTCATCTGCAAAATGAGGCTAATAATAGCTCCTCCTCAGTGGGCTGGGAGGTTTAAGTCAGTTGATACAAATAAAGCATTTGAAACAGTTCCCAATAAATGTTACCTGCTCCTCCTACCCAGTCTTCAAACTTATTCTCCCAACTCTCTCCCTTGTTTATAATCTCAGCTTTCCCTAAAAGGGCGTAGTGGTTTCCCAGCTGTACCACGTGCAAGCTTAAGGTTTTGCCTTCCGAAAGGAGTGTTCCTTTTCCCTGCTTTTTTAAGTACTGCCCTTAAACTTAGCTGAAATTCAGCATCTGTCCAGCTATTCCCTTAGGGTTTGTGTCACGTCCCACCTCTCTCCATGGTTTTTAGACGGCACATCATCTGCGAGCTGCAGTTTTTGGCACAAGGGGTGCTCATATAATGCTTGTTGGTGGTGATGAGAATTAGGCTGGGGGGCCATAAACGGGAGTTCTTGGGACATTTGGGCCACAGGGTATTGTCTGAAGGGTCTCTCTCTTCCCAGCAGAGGTCCCCCTTGTTGGAAGTGAAGGGGAACATAGAGCTGAAGAGAGCCCTGGCCAAGGCCCCTTCCCGGCTCCCCCTCCCGGGAAGCAGGCTGAAGAGGGGTCCCGACCAGATGGAGGAGGACTTGGAGCCTGAGAAGGTGAGCTGGGTTTGGAAATCCATGTACGTGTGTGTGTGTGTGTGTGTGTGTGTGTGTGTGTGTGTGTGTGTGTGTGTGTGTGTGTATAAAACCATCAGAGGGTAATCATGGACTCCACCCCCCATCCTTGTCTTTCCCCAGAAAAGGACACGAGGCCTGGGCACCAAAGTGGCCACGTCCCGCCCCAGAGCAACGGCCCTCACCACTGTGCCACAGACACAAGGCCAGACCGCAGGTGGGCTCCAGGGCACAAAGTCCAGTTCTCTTCAACTCACTTCTTTCTTTTTCTTTTTCTTTTCTTTCAATCTTAGCTTATTTTGAATAGGTAATATGTTTTACTTGTTTCAAAATTCCGAAGGCACGAAAGTTGTTATACAGTGAAAAATCTCCCTCCTGCCCATGTTCCCCAGGCACCCAGTCCCCCAACCAGGGGCAACTGTGAGTCCTTCCAGGGATGTTCTGTGGGTTTGCAAGCAAATATGGGCATGTTCCCCAACATGTTTTACACACATGCTAGCGTACTTTACATACACCTGGTTCTGCCCCCTTGCTCTTTTTGCTTGTCTTGGTCCAACTTGTTTCTTGGCTTGTTGGTCCTAGGAAGGATATCTCTAGGAGTTGGTCAGATTTAAGGGAAGAAGGAAGTTATCTTATTTCTTCTAATCCTCTGAAAAAGCAGCTCCTCTGCCTTCGGCCCAGTCAGAGTACATGCCACCCTGAGAATCATGACTCTGCTTTTCTTCTGTCCAATTTCCCGACAGTGCCGAAAGTTCCCAGGAAGACAGGACCCCCATGTTCCACAGCTATCGCCACAGGTAACAGTGCTTAAGACCTGGGGCTGAGAAGGGATTGGGGGTAAAGGGAGAAGGATGGAGGTGGAGGGACCCTGATGCTATAATTCCTTATGTCACCTCCCCAATTCTCTAGTGCTGAAGAATCAGAAGCCAGGCCCTGCTGTTCCTGCCCAGAAGCCTGGCAGTAGGTGACCAAATATAATCCTTGGGTGAGAGGCTGGGATAGGGAAGAGGAGGTGGTGAGTACCTAGAAAAATCCTTTTGGTCTCTTCCCTGTCTGAAGAAGAAGGAGATGGAGGGTCAGGTGTGGAGGCGCTAAAGGCTAGGAGGGAGGAGAGAGCGAGACAGAGCCAAGAGTTCCCTGACCTTTGTCTTTTCTGTGCCCATCTTAGCAACAGCTGCTCCTCCTGTGGTGGGAAGGAAGAAACCCAGCAAACGTCCAGCCTGGGACTTAAAGGGTCAGTTATGTGACCTAAACGCAGAGCTGAAATGCTGCCGTGAGAGGACCCAGATGTTGGACCAGGAGAACCAACAGCTGCGGAACCAGCTCAGGGAGGCCCAGCAACAGGCCACGGCCCTGGGGACAGAGCGCAGGACACTGGAAGAGGAGTTGGCCAGGGTGCGGGCCCAGGCTGAGCAGGGCCAACAGGAGCTGGGGAACCTGAGCACTCTGGTCCTAGAGCTGGAAGAGCGGCTGGGCACGCAGGAGGGCTTAGTGCAAGAGCTCCAGAAAGAACAGCTGGAACTGCAGGAGGAGCGGAGGGGGCTGGCTGCCCAGCTGGAGGAGCAGGAGGTAAGGGCCAGCTTCTCGCCAAATGCTGACCCTTCTTCTAGGTTGCCCGGAAGTCACTTTGGGCTTTGAATCCCTGACCACCTCTCTCTGGCAGTACACCTCTGTCCCCTACCCTGCTCCCCCGTCGCCCCCACCCCCGCCCACTCCTGACTCTGTCTTGCTTTCTGCCCCACTTCACCCTATCCTGACTCTGTTTCCGTATCTTCCTCGGGTCTGTATTGCCTCTACTTCTCTGCCCCCTTTCTTCTTTCTCTGTTTTCCTGATAAAAATTCCCACGCATTCTCTCTCCTTCTCATCCATTTGACTCCTTGGCGAGCACCAACTAGATTGCATTACTTGTAGTCTCTCAAATGACTCGATTCTCAATTCAGGGCATTTTGCATATACACGTCCCTCTTTGTGGAATATTCTTTCTGCACTCCATCCTTCCCTTGGTCCACTCCCATACTTTTTGGGTGTCAGCCTAGATATCATTCTCCTTGTGCCCCTTCTGGATGCTCCCATAGCACTCCCCATTCTAGTACTATGATTCCTATTTCCTTATCTCTTTCTTTACCAGTCTATGAAGTCCTTGGGGGCAGGGCCCAGCCCACCTCCCACCCCCACATCCCATCATGACTTGTTCTTGTTCTTGGTTGCATCTCACCCTCTGTGTCTGCTCTGTTCTGGACAGAGGAGGCTACAGGCATCAGAAGCTGCTCTGTCGGGCAGCCAAGCAGAGGTGGCATCCCTGCGCCAGGAGGCTGCAGCCCAGGCGGACTTACTGGCTAACCGGGAAGAACGTCTCCATGGGCTTGAGATGGAGCGCCGGCGGCTACACAACCAGCTGCAGGAACTCAAAGGCAATGTCCGTGTCTTCTGCCGGGTCCGCCCCGTCCTTCCAGGGGAGTCCACCCCACCCCCTGGCTTTCTGCTATTTCCCTCCGGCCCCAGCGGGCCCTCCGACCCTCCAACCCGACTCAGCCTCTCCCGGTCTGACGAGCGGCGTGGGACCCTGAGTGGGGCGCCAGCTGCCCCCACCCGCCATGACTTCTCCTTTGACCGGGTATTCCCACCAGGGAGTGGACAGGACGAAGTGTTTGAAGAGATTTCCATGCTTGTCCAGTCAGCCCTGGATGGCTACCCAGTATGCATCTTTGCCTACGGCCAGACAGGCAGTGGCAAGACCTTCACCATGGAGGGTGGGCCTGGGGGAGACCCCCAGGTGGAGGGGCTGATCCCTCGGGCCCTGCGGCACCTCTTTTCTGTGGCCCAGGAGCTAAGTGGCCAGGGCTGGACCTACAGCTTTGTGGCAAGTTACGTAGAGATCTACAACGAGACTGTCCGAGACCTGCTGGCCACTGGGACCCGGAAGGGCCATGGGGGTGAGTGTGAGATTCGCCGGGCAGGGCCGGGGAGCGAGGAGCTTACTGTCACCAACGCCCGATATGTTCCTGTCTCCTGTGAGAGAGAGGTAAGTGCTGAGGGCCACTAGCCTGGACACTGGGGAGGCATGGGCAGGGTGACAAGGATGGAGGTGGATGAGCAGGGGGAGGAGAACGCTGAGGATGAGGAAGGGTGAGTGGTGAGGGGTAGGTTGCATATTCAGTTTTGGCTGGTGGGCTATGAGGTGCATCCGCCTTTGTGGAACCAAGGAGTGGAGAGAAGTGATGGGCCTGCTGAAGCGGGTGCCACTGGGCCCTGCCTGTCAATCTCAGGTCTCACCTCTGCCCACTCTTCTTGCTCAGTTCATGACATCCATGCTGGCCTCCCGCCTGTTCCTCAGCCTGCTCGTCACACCCTCAGATCAGGGCCTTTGCACGTGCTGTCTCCTTTGCCTGAACATTCCTGCTCCTCTCCTGGAAGAGCTTGCTCCCTCGCTTAAGATTTTAAGGCATTGAGGCCATCCCTGACCATTCTTTTTTTTTTTTTTTTCCCTAACTTGGCCGCACTGCACAGCTTGTGAGATCTTAGTTCCCCAACCAGGGATTGAACCCGGACCCCGGCAGTGAAAGCACAGAGTCCTAAGCACTAGACCACCAGGGAATTCCCGCTGGCCATCCTTTCTAAAATTGCAACCCTCACCCTCACGCACTACTTTTCTGTTTTATTTTACTCCTTAGTACTCTCAGACACACTGTGTATTTTACTTATTCTTTTGCTGGCTAGAAAGAAAGCATCAGGAGGGCAGGTGCTGAGTCTTACTCATCGCCTTACCTGACCTAGCTATGTACCGACTTCTACCTGCCTTTGCCTCTTGCTGCTGTCCATCCCCAGGTGGAGGCCCTGCTCCATCTGGCCCGCCAGAACCGGGCTGTGGCCCGCACAGCCCAGAATGAGCGATCGTCACGAAGTCACAGTGTGTTCCAGCTGCAGATCTCTGGGGAGCATGCTGGCCGAGGCCTGCAGTGTGTGGCCCCCCTCAGCCTTGTGGACCTGGCTGGGAGTGAGCGGCTAGACCCCGGCTTGGCCCTCGGTCCTGGAGAGCGGGAACGCCTTCGGGAAACGCAGGCCATTAACAGCAGCCTGTCCACGCTGGGGCTGGTCATCATGGCCTTGAGCAACAAGGTAGTAATGGGGGTGGGGGCAGGCGGACCCCAGGGAGAGGTTGGGGCTGACCATGCTGAACCCAGCCCTGTCCTAACCACCTGTCCCCCCCAACCCTCTAGGAGTCCCACGTGCCTTACCGGAACAGCAAGCTGACCTACCTGCTGCAGAACTCTCTGGGCGGCAGCGCTAAGATGTGAGGGGAAGGGGTGGGCTGGGAACCACAACATTGGGGTCAGGGTTGGGGAGGCAACACCGTGAAGACCTGGTCCAGGCTCTGCCCAGCCACTGATGCTGGGGCTTGGCCCCCTCTCTCTCCACAGGCTCATGTTTGTGAACATTTCTCCCCTAGAAGAGAATGTCTCCGAGTCCCTCAACTCCCTACGTTTTGCCTCCAAGGTGCGGTCACTATCAGTCCCATCCCTGTCAGACCTCCTGGGGTTTATAGCCTTCTCCACCCCTACCCTACTGTCCTTCAGGCCAGGGGGCATGGTTCATCCAGAATGGATGTACATTTGCCAGGCATCTGGGGCACTACCTACCTGGATCCTTTTTTTTTTTTAACTATTGACGTTTGGGGGTTTTTAATTAAGTTTTTAAAAATAGGTAGTTGAAAGGTCAAAACTATATCAATAGAAAGCTATATACAACAAGTGAGATTTAACCACTGCTCCTGTCCCCATTCTCTCCACTTGCCCTAGTAATCATTTTCATCATTTATCATTTTACTTATCCTTCCAATGTTTCTTTTTGCAAATACAAGCAACATGCATGGGATTTCCCTCCTTATATAAGACGTCTCTTCTCCCCCTCTCATATATTATGTTGTCCCGTGCTTTTTTTTTTTTTTTTTGCGATACGCGGGCCTCTCACTGTTGTGGCCTCTCCCGCTGCGGAGCACAGGCTCTGGACGCGCAGGCCCAGCAGCCATGGCTCACGGGCCCAGCCGCTCCACGGCACGTGGGATCCTCCCGGTCCGGGGCACGAACCTGCGCCCCCTGCAATGACAGGCGGACTCTCAACCACTGCGCCACCAGGGGAGCCCCGGGGAGCGCCCCCATTATTTTTACATCTGCCTAGGACTCCACTGTGTAGATGCACCAAAGTTTATCCACCAGTTCCCTCTACTGGACACTTGGATTATTTCCACCCTTTTACTATTACATACAAAGCCATGTTGGCTAACCTTGTACATTATCATTTTATATTTGTTTAGTTACATCTAACTATCTAGGGAGAGATTCCTTGAAATGGAATTACTGGATCAAAGACGTACAGGTTTTTCAGACTGTTCCAAATAGTGTGAATTCAGGCTCCAATCCCCACGAAGATCAGCTGTGTCCATGGCCATGAATTCTCTAGGAGATTTAAGCTCCCTCTACTAGAGTTAAATCAGGATGTTTCTTTACTGTCTGCCTCCAGAGGGCAATTTTTCCCTCTGGTTACTTGTTTTCCTGAGGGTATAGTCCTACGATGTGTTCTGGCTTTATTCAGGGTCTCTGATCTTGTGTGCCCTTCTGTACTCTTGCTGCCATGGTAGTAGTCAGCCACCTTAGCACCCTGCCCTGGTCTACTTTAATCAGGATTTCCCTTGCAATCTTGCAAGTTCAGGTAAAGTTCTTTTTTTTTTTTTTTTTTTTTTTAGTTTATTTATTTTTGGCTGCTTTGGGTCTTCATTGCTGCACGTGGGCTTTTTCTGGTTGCGGCGAGCGGGGGCTGCTCAGGTTTCTTATTGCGGCGGCTTCTCGTTGTGGGAGCATGGGCTCTAGGCGCACGGGCTTCAGTAGTTGTGGCTCGCAGGCTCTAGGCACACAGGCTTCAGTAGTTGTGGTGCAGGGGCTTAGTTGCTTTGCGGCAAGTGGGATCTGCCCGGACCAGGCCTCAAACCCGTGTCCCCTGCGTTGGCAGGCAGATTCTTAATCTCTGCGCCACCAGGGAAGTCCCCAAGTAAAGTTCTAGCAACATCATTAACACCCAACAACATGAACTCTTTAATATCCTCTAATACCCAGTAGATGTTGAATTTCCCTATTGTCTCAGAAATGCTTTTTATACATTAGGTTTGCTCTGTTCAGGATCAAAGCAAGGGCCGCCCATTTCATATGGTTGAAATTGTCTCGAGTTTCTTTTAAAATTTTTATTTATTTATTTATGGCTGCATTGGGTCTTCATTGCTGTGTGCAGGCTTTCTCTAGCTGTGGCGAGCGGGGCTACTCTTCATTCTGGTGTGTGGGCTTCTCACTGTGGTGGCTTCTCTTGTTGCGGAGCATGGGATCTAGGTGTGCGGACTTCAGTAGTTGTGGCACATGGGCTTAGTTGCTCCACAGCACGTGGGATCTTCCCGGGGAGTAGGGCTTGAACCCGTGTGCCCTGCGTTGGTAGGCGGATTCTTAACCACTGCGCCACCAAGGAAGTCCGAGTTTCTTTTAATCTATAATAATCTCATCCCCTTTTATAGCATTTATTTGTTGAAGAAGTAGGGTCACTTGTCCTATAGAATATACCACATTCTAGATTTTGGCTGGTTGCTTCCTCTTTCCTTCACAATTTTTGTAGATTTAGAGGCTTGATTTGAATCAGGTTTAAATTTCTTGGGGAAAAAAACTTCGATGGTGTGATACACTTTCTATTGCATCATATCAGGAGGCACCTAGTATCTAGTTGTTCCACTTTTTTTCCCCCTCCCCCTAATTGTTCCACTTTTAATGATATAAAAATTGATCATTGGGGGCTTCCCTGGTGGCACAGTGGTTGAGAGTCCGCCTGCCGATGCAGGGGACGCGGGTTCGTGCCCCGGTCCGGGAGGATCCAACATGCTGCGGAGCGGCTGGGCCCGTGAGCCATGGCCGCTGAGCCTGCGCGTCCGGAGCCTGTGCTCTGCAGCGGGAGAGGCCACAACAGTGAGAGGCCCGTGTAACGCAAAAAAAAAAAAAAAAAAAATTGATCATTGGATTAGGGTATTGTCAGCCTGATCTATCCATTTAAAAACTCCCTATCAGCTTTTTCCCCTAGTGATTTTATCAGTAATGCTATCTAGATCTATTATTAGGGAGTTTTTAAATGGTGATTTTTTTTAAATGGTGATTTTCTAATTTTCTCAGTTCTACATTTATTAATCACAATTCTTCTATAAATAACTCCCCTTTGCCATCTATTTGGTTATTCTGAAATTCAGTCCATATAGGTAAGATGGGATAAATGCTAGATTCTTTATCAATTTTCAGTATTATAAGTTGGTATCCTGGCAACTTTCAAAGGTGAACACTGAGTTTTTATCCAGGAGGTAACATCTTACAGATACTTACTTGTACTTTTGGTATATATCCTTTGCGGTCATTATTCATTCTGATGCTCAAATCGCCCATCTTTGGCCAGTAGAAGCTCCAGCTTGGCTCCTGTGTCCTTTAGATAGGTCCCCAGTAGTCTTTACTCCAGATCCATCTTGTACATTTCCTCCCCTAGGCTTGGAATCATTAATTTTCCAAATAGCCTTGGTTCCTAAATTTGTGTCGTTCTTGTTTTATCTAGCTTATTAAGCATTAGTGTTGGGAGGGTTTTGGGGGTGTCTAGTCCGAGGTACTGCTAGAAACAGAAGCTCCTCTCCCTGCTCCTTTGTGGGGCTTTTGTTCCTTCTCAGGCCTTTCCTTCTCTTCCAGACGTAGAATACCTAGTGGGCATGGGAGAACTGAGACCAGCCTGAACTTCCTTTCAGAGCCCTTATTTTAGGATTCTCTGAGGGCAGCCCTAATATTGGGGGTTGGGAGGTGATTTGGAGAAAACTGTTCTTTTGGTTACTCTGAAAACGTTTTTTATTTTGTTTGTCTAAACCCCCTGCCCGCAGGTGAACCAGTGTGTTATTGGTACTGCCCAGGCCAATAGGAAATGAAGACGGATCTAGATTGTGTGTGTGTGTGTGTGTGTGTGTGTGTGTGTGTGTGTGTGTGTGTGTGTGACCGACGGGGAAGGGGGGGCGGTGGGGGGTGCTTTATTGGGGGGGGCACTGTGATACCTGGACCTATCAAATAAAGAAGAGGGTTTTTGTGTGTTTTTTTTTAAATAAAGGTTTTATTAGCTGTTGCCCAATAAGGGAGATATTTTTCATGCCTGTAAAGATGGGAACTGTGGATCTTCCATTCTGCCAAGCATTTGTGTGTGTTTCACGGGGTTAGGGGCTTCGGCTTTTCTCCCTAACAGACCATCCCCGGAGTCGGGTGGCCTCTAGCTCCCATACCCTGCCCCCGTCGTCCGCGTCTAGGAGTTGCCCACTAGGTGGGCACTAGGTGTCCACAGTCACTAGTTCTGTTTCCCCTTTGCCACAGGCCACCCCAGCCCGGGGCAGGAACTCCTCTGGCGAGTGTGGGAAGGTAGGAACCCGAGCCCAGGGGCGCGGCTGGCGCTCCCTCCCACAAACTGCTGGCTCTTTCCTCCCGCTCTTTCCCTGCCTTCCCGTTCGAACCGCTGGGGCTGGCCCCGCCCGCTGCCCATTGGCTGGCTCTCGGCGGCGTCACCGCCTCGGTACTAGCCCTCCCGGTCCGTGGACCCGCCTTAGAAGTGCGGGGCGGGACGCAAGCCCCGACTCCCTCGCGCCAACTGCCGAGGGCCACCGCCCCGTAAAGGAGGGGCTGGGTCCTCCCAGGTGCCGCGCGCGCGGGAGGGGTCACGCGTGCGCAGAAGCACGGCGACGGTGGGCGGGGGGGCAGCTAGGCACAGCGAGGGCGGGGCCGGGGCAAAGGCGGGGGAGGGTGGGGCACTCGAGGGAGGAGGGCGTGGCGGGGGCAGTGAGAGGGTGGGTGGAGGGCGGGGTCGTGAACTGGGGCTGGGGGGTGGGACTTGGAATGACACTGAAGGTTGGGGGGGCAGTTAACGGATGTGGCATGGGGTGAGGGCCCGGCCGCAGACCGGCGGCCGGGAGGGGGTATTTCCTCCTGCCCCGAGGGCAGGTCCCCCTTTGGAGGATGGGGCTGCGGGGATTCCCTCTCTCGCCGGGTCCGACAGTCCGCACGCCCCATCCGCGGAGAAGGCGCCGCTTGCTCTGCACCCTCCAGGCCTGTTGGAGGTGAGGGAGGTGGGGTGAGGTGGGGCCCGCCCCCCTACCCCCGGCTCCTCCTTCCCCCCAGTCCTCCCCTCCCACCATCCTCCCCCCGAGCCGGTTTGTCCCTCCCCTCCCCTTCCCTTCCCTTTCCTCCCCTCTCCTCCCCTCCCCTCCCCTCCTTCCCCCCGCCGCCTCCTCCTCCTGCCGCTGCCGCTGCTTTGGCTGCTGCGTCATACGCCCCAGAGCCGCCGGGACGGAGGGGCTGGGCCTGGGGACCCCCCGGTCTCTGCCTGCACGCCCCCCGACGCCCAGACGTGCCCTCCCCGCGCGGGGGGTTCGCCTCGGTCTCCCACGTCTGCCTCTGCCCGGCTCCCGGCGGCCCCAGCTGTCACTGGTAAGGAGGCGGCGGGAGGCGCCCGTGGGGGGGCAGGGAGCCGGGGGTCGGCGCGCAGGGCGCGGGCGGGAGAGCCGCGTCGCCCGGGCATCGGGTCGGGTCGGGCCGACTCAAGTCCCCTCTCGGACTCGCCGTCATGGGGAGTAGAGACCGAGACTGGGACACGCCCCCCTCCCGGGGCACTCAGGGAAGTTATCTAACCCGGGGGCGGGAGCCCCGAATTTAAGGGTAACCTGACATAACCTGGCATCAAGATGATTGTTCTGAATGAGACACGCGGGCCCGGGAGGCAACCGTTTCCACTCTGGAAAACGTCTCCAGAAAAAGCTCCTAAAACACATCTCTGGGAAACAGTACCCCAATTATGATCCCTCTAAACAGCAATAGAAGGTGGTAGTAGAAATTGAGTGGTAACCTTTGCCTCTGCAACCATCGTTTCTGCTAAAATCTCAAGGCCAGCATATAACATCCCAGGGGAGCTCTGGAAGCTGGGAAACTAGAGAACTAGGTTGGTAGGGGGGGTAGGGAGAAGAGAGCCAGTGGTGACTGTGTTGGGAGAGTTGGAGTCAAGAAGCTCGGGAGGGGGGCCCAGTGGTTTCCCATCCAGGTGTCTCAGGGAAATGGAGACTGGGGGCACACCTGCTTGAGTTCTTGACAGAAAAATAGGCAAAGAAAATGGGGACCAGTTCCTCAATATTCATAACTTTCTCCTCCCATCCCACTTCTAGCTAGGCCCCCCCAGGATGCAATGGCACAGCCCCCCCGGCTGAGCCGCTCTGGTGCCCCCCCACTTTGGGACCCAGCTTCCCCTGCTCCCACCTCAGGCTCCAGGCCTCGACTTTGGGAGGGTCAAGATGTGCTGGCCAGATGGACAGATGGGCTGCTATACTTGGGGACCATCAAAAAGGTAAGACCTTTGATCTCTGACTTGTCACCTTTTCTCATTTCCCTTATCTAGTTCTGACTTCCATTTGATCTTCTGTGCCCACCCATTCCAGGTGGACAGTGCTCGGGAGGTGTGTCTGGTCCAGTTTGAGGATGATTCCCAGTTTCTGGTTCTATGGAAAGACATCAGCCCTGGTGAGAGGCCTGAGGGTGTGCATCCCGTGGAAAACAGAAACCTGGTGTGGGGGGCAGAAGGGGCTTAAGGACAGGCCTTCTGACACTGTACTCTTCACAGCTGCCCTCCCTGGGGAGGAACTCCTCTGCTGTGTATGTCGCTCTGAGACTGTGGTCCCTGGGAACCGGCTGGTCAGCTGTGAGAAGTGTCGCCACGGTGAGAGAGCGGGACACCTGAATGGTCCAGCTTGCCCTGGGCTTTCCAGGCTGCCTCTCACCCTTCCCTCTAGCACTGGTCTTTATACCACCTGTCCTGGCCTGAGTCCCCAAGTCACTGCTCTGGCCCATCTCCTCAACCCTGTAACCTCACTCCCTTCCAGCACAGGGAGCGGCAAACATGGGATGGGACATGTGAGCTCTGCAGGCAGAAAGTAGTTCAAATACACCCTTTTCTACCCATGTGACCTTGGGCAAGTCCCTAAACTTTTAAGAGCCACAGCTGCCTCACCTGCTATTAAAATAAAGGTAACACGCCCACCCCAGCAGGACCATGGTCAAGAATGAAGTGAGATGGGTAAGACTCCTCCTGTCCCAACACCTAGTGCAGACAGGTATGCAACGCAATGAGTGGTCTATCAATATTATCGTTATTCAGCTTATCATCAGGACTGCCACGTTCCAAGGGCCCCAGCCCCCGGAGAGGGAGAGGGCACATCCTGGGTCTGCCGCCAGTGTGTCTTTGCCATCGCTACCAAGGTAAAGGCACCTTCCTGTGGGAGCCTCCCACCCCCAGCCTCTCCCGAGTCCTTTCTTCCCCCACCCCTGAGGCCACTTGCCTGTTCCACCTGCAGAGGGGAGGTGCGCTGAAGAAGGGCCCCTATGCCCGGGCCATGCTGGGCATGAAGCTGTCCCTGCCGTACGGACTAAAGGGGTTGGACTGGGACGCCGGGCATCTGAGCAACCGGCAGCAGAGCTACTGTTACTGTGGTGGCCCTGGGGAGTGAGTAGTGAGGGGCGGGGGTTAGGGAATAAGCTGTGGGGGGCGGTGGTGGATGCAAGGAACGAGGGAGAAAGAACAGGGTGGCTGGCTGGAGTGTTGAAGGTGTGGGAGAAGGTGGTGAGCTGGGTTTGGGGCAGTTAAGGAGGGGTATTTGGGGGTCACTGGTCCTGTGTTTCCCCTCAGGTGGAACCTGAAGATGCTGCAGTGCAGGAGCTGCCTACAGTGGTTCCATGAGGCCTGCACCCAGTGTCTGAGCAAGCCCCTCCTCTACGGGGACAGGTGAGCCTGGCTGGGCTCTCCAAGAGCTCTGCTCCATCACCTCCATCCCCCACCCTCCCATCCCAGACCTGGTCTCTTCCCAACCTCTGCAGCTTTGCTTACCTGTTGGCCCGGTCCTTGCTTGGGAGTCCGCCCCGCCCCGCCACAGCATGGTGTAGTTTTCCTGTAAAAAGTATTTTTCTCCCTCTTGCCCATGTCCAGGTTCTATGAGTTTGAATGCTGTGTGTGTCGGGGGGGCCCTGAGAAGGTCCGGAGGCTACAGCTTCGCTGGTGAGCTGGATGGGGCACGACCTCAGCGTAACTCCTCCCTCAACACCCCCAGTTTTTCACCTTACAGGCCCCAGCCCCCCGCCTTGCGACACCCCCTGGGTTTTGTAACCCTTCTACCACCTTGACAAGTTAATGTTTCTCCAGGGTGGACGTGGCTCATCTTGTCCTCTACCACCTCAGCGTTTGCTGTAAGAAAAAATACTTTGATTTTGACCGTGAGATCCTCCCCTTCACCTCTGAGAATTGGGACAGTTTGCTCCTTGGGGAGGTAAGGGGTAGTGCAGCTCTGGGGGTCAGGGTGGACCAAGGAGATGTGGAGAAAAGGGGGAGGGAGGGAATCACTGCTCCCCTGACCCCATTTTCCTTCCCCTCCCCCAGCTCTCAGACACCCCCAAGGGAGAACGTTCTTCCAGGCTCCTCTCTGCTCTTAATAGCCACAAGGACCGGTGAGTTGGAGGGAGGCTCAGAAAGGGATGGAGATATGGTATGGCAGCCTGGGAGGGGAGGGGCTGCAGCCCACCTGGAAGATCACCTCTCTAAAGGACTGAGTAATGGCATAGGAGGGTCCCTTTTCTACGGCACTGACCTTATATTATTTCTCCCCTTACCCCAGTTTCATTTCAGGGAGGGAGATTAAGAAGAGAAAATGCTTGTTTGGTCTCCATGCTCGGATCCCTCCCCCTGTGGAGGCCCCTACTGGAGATGGAGCCCCCACCAGGTCACTGGTCCAGGGGGGATGGGGAAGTTCTCAGGGTGTATGTATGGAGTCGGGGAGGTCTTGGGGTGTCCGGGAGGGGGCTGGGGGGATAAGGAGGCCTCTTACAGCTTCCCTTCAGGGCAGGGCCCTGGGGGAGGGGTCTCACGTCCCCTGGGGAAGCGCCGGAGGCCGGAGCCAGAGCCCCTGAGGAGGAGGCAGAAGGGGAAAATGGAGGAGCTGGGGCCACCCTCAGCAGTGCGCAACCAGCCCGAGCCCCAGGAGCAGAGGGAGCGGGCTCGTCTGCAGAGGGCACTGCAGGTACAAGGGCAGGGGCACCCCGTGGGGCAAATGGTGGTGTGGGAAGAAATCAAGGATTATCTCTCAGTCCTTTGCTCCTTCTAGGCCTCAGTGTCTCCACCACCCTCCAGCCCTAACCAGAGTTACCAGGGCAGCAGCGGCTACAACTTCCGGCCCACAGATGCCCGCTGCCTGCCCAGGTCAGTGCACCTCCTGCCTCCAGCCAGGTGTACTCCCTTGGAACCTCTTTTCCAGTTGTCTACATCTTCTGGACTTTCTCACCCAGAATTCTTTCCCCTCTCTCCCTTGGCTGCCCACTTCTTTTCCTAGAGACACTTAGAGCCAATGTCTGCTTCCCAGTATTCTGGGGACAGGGGTTCCTTGAGGGTAGTGTTTGAGCTCTGCCCTTCTCAGGGGAGAGGGTCCTGTTCCCCTGCTTCGGGTCCTGACTTTCCCCCTCCCCCAACCCCAGCAGTCCCATCCGGATGTTCGCTTCCTTCCACCCCTCTGCCAGCACCGCAGGGACCTCTGGGGATGGTGAACCCCCAGACAGGTGAGATTCTACTCCTTTACCTGTGATACCTCTGTCCTCTTCACCTCTGTGCTCTTAAGTTCCTTGGTCTCTAACCGTTTTTTTTTGTTTCTCTAATCCACACATGGCGTCCATTTCTGGTCAGTCCTTAATCTCCATCTGGACTGACAATTGCCTTCTCTCCCTAGGTCACCCCTGGAACTTCACATTGGTTTCCCCACAGACCTCCCTAAAAGTGCCCCCCACTCGATGACTGCCTCATCTTCCTCAGTCCCAGCCCCCTCCCCAGGTCTTCCTAGACGCTCAGCACCCCCTTCTCCCCTGTGCCGTAGTTTGTCTCCTGGAACTGGGGGAGGAGTTCGAGGTGGGGTCGGCTACCTGTCCCGAGGGGACCCCGTCCGGGTCCTTGCTCGGAGAGTACGGCCTGATGGCTCTGTGCAGTACCTGGTTGAGTGGGGAGGAGGGGGCATCTTCTGAACAGCCTGCCTCTGCCCACTTACTTCCCCATTCACATACACCGGCACTTTCATACCCTGACCTCTGACCTCACCTACAGCTGGGATGTACCTGCGGCGGTAGGGGGTACTTCGCCCTACTGCCCAGGCTGGAATCCAGGTGGGGGGTTGGGGAAGAGGCTCTCTCTTCTCTACTCCCTTCATGATTCCTGACCCTTCCCCCATTCCTCTTCCCATTTCCTTTGATGTTATTTTGTTACAGCTTTTTAAATATTTTTAAAAATTATTTAACCCCTGGGGACGGAGACTGAGGAGGGGAGGATGATAAAGGATCCTGGGCTCTGTATCGTTGAAATAAAGATAAATAAACTTAGCAGCTCTGAGTCATTCTGAAAGATGAGAACAAAGGGACTAGAAGCACTTCTGATCTTCCCAACCAAATTCACTTTTTGACAAGGAAAAAGGAAAATGACAGAACTAAAGCTTTATTAAGGGTCCAGTCATCACCTGGAAGGCAGGGGGCATTGAAGTATATGAAGGGAACGTGGCAAAAACAAAGGCTCATCACGGTGGGGCTGTGCCGGACTCAGGAACTGACCCTGTAACCTGGCACACCCAATGCAGGTACGGGGAGTTCCCCTGTTCCACAGGCAATGCAATCACCTCGGCCACTTCGTAAGGGTGCACAGAACTGGGAAAAAGATGGGGGATCACTCAGAGATTTACCCGAAGGCGCCCACCCCCTTAGACTGCCCAGCAAGTCTCACCCCACAGGACACACCCTCACCTGTACCCATAAAGTTCTCACCGAACAAAATCTGTCAAAGCTGGAACCAAGGAACTTTGGGTTTTAATCATCTAAGGGGGGGAAGACAGTTGAATCAAAAGGTGAAATTGATTTCAGGATCTCAGACGAGGGACAGGGATCAAAGTAAGTGGTCAGGGAATTAAGTTTTTGTTGGGTGAGGGAACGTTTCTCACCATCAGCACTTCACTGTCCTCCTCAATCTTTCCTTTCCACTCATAGCTGAAAAGGTCAGGAAGAGAGCGTTGTGGCAGCAAAGATTTCCCCCAAGGAAAAAAGACTGCCAGTCAGACCCGAGAGGTAGGTTAACCCCCCAACTTCTATGACTCACATGGATGTAATCTGAGGAATGAGGTTGACGCAGGCTGCCAGGTGCTTCTCCACCACAGCCCTGAAGGTGAAAAGACAGCCCCATTTAGAAACCCCGTGACCCGGATTTTTGCACTGGCAGCCCAGAGACAGGCAGGAAGCAGCGGGAGGGCACTCTTCTCCCCCACCTCCAACTCTCCCTTCCTAAGCATCCTTCCTCGCTCCACACTGAGGTCCCCACCTGGCGATCTCCTTGGCGACCTTCTCGTTGGGGCAGGTGACAAAGGCTGCAGAGACCGAGCCGGCAGCGTAGGCGGAGCCCGAGGCCGGCGAGGGCTGGGACGGGGGGCTTCCTGAAGCCATGGACAGCAGGGCTCGGGGTAGCAACAGAAGGCGAGAGACTACAGGCAGCAGGGCCGGCATCCAAAGAAGCGACAGGAACAGAGCGGCCTGAGAGCAGGAAGTGAATTCTGTGTCTCCCCATAAATACCCCAGGAAATTGCACCCCGGGAACCCTTTGCTTGGATAGACACTCAGGCTCTGCCTTCCCTCTTCTGCACCCCAAAGGAAGAGGTCCCTGAAGCTGAGAGAGAAACTTGGAAAATTAAGACAAAGACTCGGTTTTCACTACCTCCTCCCGGGCCAACCTCTGGGATTTGGGATGCGGGTGGTGGTCGAAGCTTCGAGGACCGGAAGAGGCGGGGCCGGTCACTCACCCCTCCGCCGAGCAGGAATGCGGGAGCCCGCCCCCCCCTCATGCAGCCTCTGCTGGTAGAGGAGAGTTGAACATCAAAGGCCACACGTTACGCCGAGGAAGGGCCCCAAAGCTAGGAAGAGCGGCCTCTTCTTACCTGGGCAGCAGCCACGTGATAAGAAAACAGCGCTGACCACGTGACAGTAGAAGCCGGACCACCCTAACCCCCACAGCCAGCCAATCCTTGCCCTCACGTGGCCCAGTTTGTCCCGCCTCCCAGTGAGGGCGGGGCGAAGAGGGATCCAACCAATCAACAGCCGGGTCTGCAGCCGTGCACGGAAATGGGACACCCGTTTCCGTGTAAACCGGAAACGGCCTATTGCAGGCTGAGGAGAGCCGCAGCGGCGTTCCACTGTCACGTGAGGGGGCCGGTCCCCTCAGGCGGCGGTACCTCAATGAGCTACGCGAAGAGACCAATCGCGGGACAGCCTCGCAGGCCACGTGATGAGAGACCTGGCGCAAGGAAAGGGGGTTTGGAGACCCCGCAGAGTCGATGCGTCAGGTTGTGGAGTGGGGAGTCATCCTTAAACCCCAGAATGTGCTTAGTAACAGCCCCTACACTGTTCCCGAGGCCTTAAGGAGTGGGAGGGTCTTAGGAGATTGAACCTCAGGGGGTGGAGAGAACGCCCCCTGCCATTTTGGTTAGGAGTGACAGATGCCTGAATTGGGGATGCACAAGTATAACCTGAGGAACCAGCTGTCCCTGGGTAGGGGGGAGTGATTAGGCAGACACGGCATGGCAAGACCATGCCTAGGTGAGGAAAGATGCATTTTAAAAAGAGGACAGAGTGAGACCCTGTAAATGGGATAGAAGATGATTAAAATGGGGCTGAGGGCGCTCAGCACTCTTAACTGAAACCCCAAAGCTGGAGACAGACTGATGAATCGGTATGGGGTGTGGGGGAAGGGCTGCAGGTTGGGGATATGGAGAGGACACCAGGAAGTAGTGATGGTCCTTTTGTCCCTTATCCCCTTGCTGTTTCACTCTCCGGGACAGGTCTACCTCTCACTCTTGGGTCTCCTTCCCTTAACCCATCCCCCTAGGAGCCAGGACCTGTCCTACATAAACTCTCTGGGGCCCAAGCACATCCTGTGACCCAAAAATGGAGACAGGGGCCAATGAGAGGAGAAATAGGTGGGAGGAGGCAGGGAGAAAAACGCTCTTGCGTCACCCCCTACCCAGTATTCCCCCTTCCTCCTAGGTCTGGGGTCTCTGGTCTGCTCTGTGGGTATGACTGGGCATTTCCCAGGCTGAGTTCTTTCATACCTGCCTCTCTGGGGCTGGGGTCTCCTTGAGATCTCTGTCTTTGGGTTTGGAGTTTTTCTCTGAGATCTCTGTGGGGTCTTTCAGTATTTGCATTGGCATCTTTCTCAGGACTGAGTTTCATTGTTTTTTGTTTAGGGGGTTTCTGGGTCCGCGATCACCCTCTCTCAGAGATCTTAGAAACTCTTCTTTATGAGTCTGGGGTCTCTTGAGTTCTGCATCTCCGGGCTAGCTGAGTGTCTCCTGGCCCCGCCCCCACTGCCCCCAGGGTCTGGAGTATCTGTCTCTCGAGTTGTCAGTCTCCGAGTCTGCAGTTTCTTTTCTCTGAGATCTAAGTCTGGGGTCTCATATCTCTCTCTGGGTCTGAGTTCTCAAAGACCTAATTCTAGGTCTGGGTTCTTTCTGAATCTGGGTCTCATCTATTTCTTTGAGTCTAGTTCTTAGGTCTCAGTCCCTGATCACGTCTGAGTCTTGAGTCTAAGGTATCTGTGGCTATGGAGAACCTTTTTGAGACAGAATGGTCAGGTTTTGACCTTTGACCCATCTCTCAGAGTGGGGGGCGGGGGGGTCTGGGGTCTTTTTTTCTGAGACTTGGGTCTCTTTTCCTCTAGACTTTGGGTTTGTGCCTCAGATTATCCCCCGCCCTCCCACCACCCCGGGTGGCAAGGTATCTTTCTCTGTGGGTCTGGGGTCTCCCCATCACAGGGTCTGGGGTCTGCATCTTTAGAACTGCTCCGTCTCTGGTGTGTTTTTGAGTCAGGGGTCTCTCCCTCTCTGGTTCTCACTGAGTAGGGGTGGGGGCTGCAGAGACTCTCTCCTCCTCCTCCTCCTCCTGCTCTTTCCTCTCGCGCTCGCTCCCCCGCCCCCCTCTCTCTCTCTCTCTCTCTCTCTCTCTCCCTGCTGCCGCTGCTGCCGTTGGCTCCTATTCTCCTCCTCCTCCTCCTCTCTCCTCCTCTCTGCTCCTCTCTGCTCCTCTCCGCTCCTCTCTCCTCCTCCTCCTCCACCTCCTCCTCCTTCTCCCCCTCTCTCTCCCCCTCTTTCTCTCCTCTCTTTCTCCCCCGGCCCCCCCGCCCCCTCCCCCCCAGGCCTGATGAGCAGGTCTCGCGCCTCCATCCATCGGGGGAGCATCCCCGCGATGTCCTATGCCCCCTTCAGAGGTACGGTGGTGAGGGGAGGGGGAGGGCCAGTTGGGGGGGGAGAAGGGGGGAGGGGCGGGGGGGCTGGGCAGAGCTGGGGCCAGGGAGGGGAGCAGCTGAAATAGAAGGGGAGAGGAGGACCGGGAAGGCGGGGATGGGAGCAATGGGGAAGGAGGGATTGGAGGTCAGAGAATAGGGGTAGATAGGGGCCGGAGGAGCCAAGAAACAGGCCTTGAAGGGGGGCTGAGGGGAAAATGATGAAGGGGAAAGAGATCGCCAGAAAGGGTGGGAAGATAGAAGGACAGGGTTGGGGGAAGAGCTGCAGAAATAATTTGGAGGTGGGAGCTGAGAGATGAGGAAAATATCAAGGAAATAGAAGGACAGAGTTTTAGGAGAGGGGCTAGGAGGGGAAAATGAAGAAAATGAAAACATAGGGGTGAAAAGAGAAGCCAAGAAGATGGGGGGAAGAATATGGTCGGGGGCTCAGAGTATGGTAGGGGGTAGAAAAAGACAGGAGATGGAGGGAGAGAAGAAGGGGCCAGATGGAGAGAGAGGGAGGCAGTGGGGGGAGGGGGGAAGAGGAATGGAGGGTCCAGATGGAGGGAAGAGAGGAGAAAGAGAATGGGGAATGGGTTGGGGGAGGAGAGACCAGGGCAGGGGGAGGGCCAAATTCAGTGTGTGTTTGTTGGGGGGGTGGAGGGGGCAATACAAGTAAGACTGAGTGATGGGAGTAGGGGGCGGGTTAGGACCCTGCCCCACACTCTGACCCTCATCAAGGCCCTTGACCATTGAAATGTAATCCCTGGGGTCTTATCCACTTCCTTCACTTCACCACTTTTATCCCCCTCCCCCACCTCCAATCCTTATTTCCATTCCCCCTCCCTCCTCTGGTGTCCATCACCTATATCTTTCCCCCCATATGGTGTCCGTTCCTTATATGAGTCCCCCTTTTGTCCTTCCCCTATATCAGTCCCTTCTCTGGTGTCCATTCTCTTCCTCACTTCTATCTGGTAGCTCCCTTATATCTCTACCACCTCTTTGCCCCCTCCTTCTTGACCCCCTTGTCCTAGTACCTATGAGGTCCACCTCATTTTCTCTGCCCCATGTCCATTTGAGCCCTTCTGGTATATTCCCTTGTCCCTAAAGATTTACCATCATTCCTGTCTCCTTTTCTCTTAGATCCATCCTTGTTATTTCTTCTCCACCCCATCCTCTCTTCCCCACCCCATTCCCCATCTTATCACCACTAGTCTGTGCCTACTCACTTTCCCCAGCTCTTATCACCCATTCCTCTTTTCTTGGCCCCTCTACTTCCTGGGGTGTTGGAGATTTGGGGAGCAACGACACAGGTTTTGGTGGTTGGAACAGGACCTACAAGAGATCCCCATCTGAGCCTTGTGGAATTGCTCATCCTAGTAAATCTTTCCCCTTTCTCAACTGTGTTTCTCTGTCTCTTGCATCTGCTTCCCAGAATCATCCTTACTTAAGTCCAGACAATATTTGTGTGTGTATATTTCCAGAGTTGCTCCTAAGCTAAGTTCCCCATGTCCTTCCCCGCTCCCGGAAGGTGTCCCCTGAAGTCTTACCTGCCTCCCTGTGGCTGCAGCCTGAACCAGTCCCTCCCATGATGATGATATGTATCAACAGATGTCTCCTCTGGGGGTCCTCAGGGTCTGATTGCAGTGGACATGTTTCCTGCAGTGTCTGCAGTCCCAGAGCCTGGGTTTTGGTAATCTCTGTATCTAGAGGGTATTGGTTAGAATCTCTGAGGTGGCATTGAGATAGTGAGAGTTTCAAAGTATTGGGGTTTCTAGATACCTGTATTCTGGGGGTTCATCTCTGACTCTGACCTGCAGATTGGGTAAATTTGAAACATGTTTATAGACAGAAAGGGGTTAGATTTTTCAAAACTCCTATTCAGAGCTTTCAGTTGGAATGAAGTTCAAAGAACAGTTCTTTTCCTGCAATATACCCATGATTAATTATCCTGTAAAGGTAACAGGATTTTTCTTCCTCTAAACTCTGACTCTGATTCCTTAAGCCTATCTTCTATCACTTTGATGTCACCAATTTGATTTCTGTCTTCTATAGGGCCTGTCTCCTACGTCCCTGTGATGGTGTGTGGCATTGGGGTTTAAAGGGGAAGCAGTTTGCAAGGATGGGGGCATGGGAAGAAGAACAGCAAAGTTGGGGAAGAAGGACCCTGGGTGGGGGTGGGTCTCTGAGCAGGGGTGACCCTTAGTCTACTGTTCTTCTTTTTTAGAAGTTTTGTCCCCAACCCCAGCTTTAGTCTTGGGAGACCCGCTTTATGTCACATGCCTGGATCTTCCATTCTTCCCTCCCCTCTTTCTTCCTCAAGCTCCTCACCGAGCCTTGGGGAGGTTCCTGACTTGCAGAGTTGGCTCCCATCCTGTCTGTGTAGACGCGATAGGACGGGGAGGGGGTGGTGTAGGGGGCAGTATTGAATCTTCCTCCGACCTCCGGGCATGGAGTAGGGGAAGACATCAATTCAGTATTCATTCAAACAGCATATTTCCTACCTCCTCACTCCCCATCCCCTCCACAGCCAGATGCCTACAAAGACCCATTCTCCCCGCCACCACTAGCAGAACCAGATCTTCCCCCAAAGGACGAGCAGGGTTGGGCTAGGGGAGGAGGGAGTGGAGGAAAGAGGAGCGGCAGGAGGGGAGGCCCTCTCATGACTCTGACTCTGGGAACAGGTAAGTTCCCTCACTCCCTCTCTTTTCCAGATGTTTAGCTCTTAGAGTCTCATGACCCAAATGTCCCTGCATCCCCATCCTTCTTTCCCACAGCTCTGTAGTCTTCCTCTTACTCTCTTGCAGATGGGTGGTGCCACGTCCAAATCCTTGTCTTCTGCAGCTATCTGGATGACCTCCCTCTTCCCAGACACTTGCCACCAACCTCCCTGTGTTTTTCTTCTGCCAGTTTTGCTGCACCCTCCACCTTTTTATTTTTCTGAAGTGGTTGGAGAGCTCCTTCACCTTTCTCTGCCTCAACTTGTACCTTCTCTGTCATGATATAATTCCCCTCTCTGAACCACTCCTCTGTATTTCTTCTGCCAAGTCTCCAGAGTCCCCTGTGATGTGATTCCCCTCACCTCTTTTTCCCCAGATAGAGCAGCTTATCTTCTGTTCCTGTAAAGTTACTGGGGGCCTCACCCCCATCTGTGATCTCCTCAAGGTGGGTGGGTTCCCCTTCTGCCCCTTTATGGACTCTCTTCTTGCCATTTTAGACACCTCTGTCTCCCAGATACATAGAGCCTCCCTTACCGTTTCTGTGTGTCTCTGCCCCCTAGATGTACGGGGACCCCCTATGCACCGAACCCAATACGTTCATTCCCCATATGATCGTCCTGGTTGGAACCCTCGGTTCTGCATCATCTCGGGGAACCAGCTTCTCATGCTGGATGAGGACGAGGTGAGCAGGGTGGGAAGGCTGGGAAAAGACCTCTGGGTAGTGTGGGAAAATGTGGAGAGAAGGCTGGGGAGAATCCTCATTAGCGAAGGGACACGAGACACAAAGAAGGCAAAGAGAGAAACACTGGCAAGTGGTGGGAGGAGGGTGGCCACTGAGATTGGGGTTGGGATGTCAGAAGGGGCAGGTGTTCTCTCCCCTTGGCCAGGGGGTCTTTGAGGGCCATGTACAGTGATGGGGAGGAGATATGGTTCTAAAGATTTGTGGGTGCCTCCTGTTTTCGCCCTGCTCATATTGTGGGATAGGTTAGGCTAGGGAAGGGAAACTAAGGGGCTTGGAGGAGGGGTAAAGACATGGGGATCACTTTGGAGGGATTGTCTCCAAAGCAATTGTCAGGACCCTCTCCTCTCCCCCCACTCAGTAAGCCCCATCACTGTCCACTCCCTGTCCTTTCCCTGGCATGGGGCAGAGTACAGGACTCAGAGAGTGGGGTCTCTGAGTGGGGAAACTGGGAAGGGGCTGCAGGGTACCAGGAAAGATAACAGAGGTCAGTAGGTCTGGGTGTGGTTGGCAGTGAAGATGGAGAAGGCTGAGATCAGGGTTTAGAGAGACACTGGGAGGGCTTTCGCCAGGGACATGGGGAAGGAATATAAGGGAAGAGATGCCTGGGGGTGAGGGGAACTGGGAGTATGGGAAGTTGTCTAAAGGAGTAAGAGTGGGATAGGGGCAGGGACTAGCCAGAGTGAAAGACGTGAAATGAACAGAGCATCCTTGTGGGAGGTGGCGGCGATGCAGGGTGATTAGAGTGTGGGTTCTGACTTTGGAGCTGGGTCAGCAGTGGAGGATCCATCAGAGGAAACAAGATGTGAATATGAAGGGTGGACGCCCAGAGGCGTGATTGGGAGTGGGGGTGATTTGGGGATCAGCTTTAGAGAGTGATAGGGCAGCCTGCAAGACCAGAGGGGTGGTGAGAGATGCGCCTCGAAAGCTGTCAGGGAGGGTGTAGCGAGGCAGGGTTAGAACTGGAGTTGAGGTTAACCAGGGTTTCAAGGGATCTGGGGGGCAAGTGAGTGTGGAGAGATGGCTGGGTAGAGAGCTTCCAAGGCACAGAGTCAAGTCCAAGTGTCCAGGGGAGGACACGGTGACTCAAGGGAGAGGTGGTTTGGGGAGTCAAGTTTTAGGCACTGGGGGGCATTTGAGTGATTCATTAGTGGTCACCGGTCTTGACCAAGGGTTTGAGGTCTGTAGGATGAATTGGGGAAACTGGAGACTGTGTGAGGATGAAGAGGGAGGACAGTGGGTGGGGGGATGAACGAATGACAGAGCTGGGGACAGACAGGTCCAGGGGACCAGTAGCCAGAGACTGAAATAGGAAGGGTGCGGAGGGAGGGAGTGGGAAATGACAGAGTATAGGACCACAGGGAGCTGGAATTGGCTGAGTTGTGGAGCCCAGGCTGGGGACTAGTGGGGTGGGTGGTTCTTGGAGGGGTGGAGGTTAGGAAGGAGGTGGCAAGGGCGAGTTGGGGATGAGGCTTAGGGAGAGGTGATGGCTAAAGGGAAGTGAGAGGGGCGATGGAAGGAGATGAAGGGTGGGGGGAGGTGACCAAGCCCTCTGGGGGGTGGGGAGGTTGGGTCCCATTCTGGCCGCAAGCCTGGCCGTGGGAGGGAGACAAGCTGTGGATCCTGATTATAAATGCAGCTTCTGCTACCCCCGTGACAGCCACGGAGGGAGGGAAGGGGGTGAGGGAGGTGGGAGGTTGGGAGGAAAACAGGGAGAATGGAGGAACTGAAGGTCAAGGGGAAAGTGGATTCAGGGAGCAGCGAAGGCCAGAGGGGTTGTGGGAATTCCCTGGAGGGTGTTTCAAAAGAAATGGTGGAAGAAAAGAGGAGGGTGGGACGGAAGGGAATGAAGGAGACAGACTCGGAGGGAGAAGGGAACAAGAAATAGAGAAATCCACTCACCCCGAGACACTTAAAAGAGTATAGAGGGGCGGGGGCAGAAGGTGGTCAGGCCTGGTGGAAAGGCAGGCTCATCCTTCCTTGGTGGGGGAGGGAAAGAGGAGGGACGGCCTGGGCCAGCGAGGTCTGACACCCCCCCCCCCCGCATCCCCTAGATACACCCCCTTCTGATCCGGGACCGGAGGAGCGAGTCCAGTCGCAACAAACTGCTGAGACGCACAGTCTCCGTGCCGGTGGAGGGGCGGCCCCACGGCGAGCATGGTACGGCGGCCGAGCAGGCTCGAGCAGGCTCTCGTGCCCCGGACAGTCGCGGGGAGAGGGCTGAAGGTGGACAGGGTTGCATGGGAGGGGGAGTCCGGGAACCGAGGAGCTGTCAGGGGCCGGGAGGAGGCGGAGACAAAGTCTCGAATTCTGCGAGTGGGAACCTGGGCGGAGCAGGCGCCCTCCTCTGGGATCTGAGCGGGACGGAGGCTGTGGGTGAGAGGCCCCAGCGGTCCTTGCTGTTTCGCTCCCTTTTTCCTCTCCAGCAGCGAAGTTTGACTCTTTCCCCGGTGCTTGCAAAAATAGTCTCCTTAGATCTTTAGCTTCCTGTCCGATTGTAGTTGCCCGTGCCCCTCCCAGCCCCAGGTCTGGGATCTTGGAAAGAATGACCTAGTTCCTGCCCTGCCCCCAGACCTCAGCCCCACCCCCACGCTCCTGATTCTTCTTCCAGACCTTATGGCCTGTGGACCCTCCCTATTTTCTTTACCCTTTTCCCCTCTTCTTATCAGCTCTTTCTGTTTTCTGCAATTCTATCACCTTCTTTCTCTTTCCTCCCCGATTTCTTTATTTTCTCTATCCCTCTTGATTCCTCTGCCTCTCCCCTCTGCTCCCGGTGGATCTCCATCAGACCCCCATCTCATCTCCTTTCTGCCTGTCTGTGGAGCTATGTGCTCAGTCTGTCTCTCCAACTCTCCCTCTCTCCATCTGTCTCTTCCCCTCCCTCCCTCTTTCTGCCCCCCCTCCACCCCCCTCTTTAGTCATTTAAAAAAAGATTTTTGTCTTCCTGAGAAGTTCGCTTAAAAGGTTTCCATGGGAACAGTGAGGGGAGATGAAGGCAGAGAACAGAGATCTGCAGCCAAGGTGCAGAGAGACGCCCTCAGCCCCCCGGAAACCCCCTTGTTACTGCCCCCTACCACTCTGTTCCCCTTCCAGGACCAAGGGTCCAGGTCCTTCATCCCCTCAACCCCTTGTGACCCCTTTCTTCCACCAGCTACCCCTCCCCTCAGGGATCCAGGCTTCCAGTTTCTCTTCCTTGGAGAGAGCCAGTGGCCTGTCTCCATCCCTTGGCTCCCTTCAGCCCTCTTCTCATAGGCCCAGGCCTTACTGCCCTTGGGGGCCAGCTCTGGGACCCTCGGTGGATGGGTGGCCAGGGGTGTGTGTCATTGTCATGGAAACTTCTGACCATGGGGGTGTGTGGGTAGCACATCTCTGTGAGGCAAAGCCAGGTGGTGGTGGTGGAGTGTGTACAGAGAATGTGTGTGATGTCTGTCACATCTGTGTGTGTGAGAGAGACAGAGAGAGAGGGAGTCAGTCATGTCCATGTCTGGGAAAGGTTTGTGTACATGTGTGCATACCTGTGTTTCGAGGCCAGAATGGTCACATGCTTGTGGAGCATGTTTATCATATATACGGTGGTTGGCGTCTCAGCCCACATATTCGCCTTCTTTCTCCTTACCCTCAGTCCTCAGGGTCTGGGGTCTCTGGTGTGGGTCTCCTGTGTGTTTAGGGGGAGGGCACCCATGTGTGTTTGGAGTTGGAGGACGGTATGTGGAGGTGTTTGTGTTGGAGGTTCAATAGGGGTCGGGAGGGGGTCCAGGGGTATATATATTTAGGGGGAGGGTTTAGCGAAAGAGTTGATAGCTGGTGAACGTTTGGGGTTCTCAGGTGGACGTGGAATGTGTAAAGGGCATGGAGGATGTGCTGCAGGGAACATAGGAGTCTTTGGGGCCCTGGGGACCTGGGTCTGAGAAGGTCTGTGCAAAGGCTGTGGACTCTCGAGCCCAGGAGAGGTCGCCGGACCTTTGAGGGGCATTGGCATCCAGGGCTCCTCCTCTGCTGGGTGGAGCCGCAGCCCCTCGTTCCCTCCGAGGTTTTGATGGGGGGTCCTGCTCAGGAGGATGGTGGGAGGCCCGGTTGGTTTTGGGGGTCCCCTCGTCCCCCTCCCGTGTCTCTATTGCGCTGTCTCCGGGCGACGGGGCTCGTGACAGAGGCGGCCACGGCAGCAGCGGTCGCCTAGCAACGGCGGCGGGGCCCGGGCAACGGCGGCAGCGGCGGGAGCGGCGGCGGAGGGAGCCGTTCCCGCGGCCGTCACCGCTCGGCTGTCCCGGCCGTCCCGGGCCCCGCCGCCGCCCCCACCGCGCCGGGCGGCGCGAGCCGGGCCGCGCCGCCCCCTCTACCGCTGCACCCCGCCCCTCCCCCGCGCAGGGGCGGGGCCCCTCCCCCACCGGGGACATCCCCCCCGACCCCTCCTGGGGGCGGTGCGAGGTAAGGGCGGGGCCGGGCGGACGAGGAGCGCGCGCGTGGGGGGGCGCCGCGCTCTTGGGGGCGGGGGCGCGTGTGTGCGTGGGCGCCGGGAGGGGGGTGGGGAGGCCGCGGCGGCGGCGGCGGCGGCGGCGGCAGCTGCTCCCTCCGCATGTTCTCGCTGCATCTTCCGAGTGGGGGGAGTTATGGTAACTGGAGGGGGACAGCGGAGGTCGGGGGGTCGGGGACAGGCCTCGTGGGGGCAGGGTCTCGAGCGCGCGGGGGCGGCCGGTGTGGGGTGGTCTTGGAGACCCTTGGTGGAGGTGGCAGCCCGGGTGTCCGCGTGTGTGTCGCTGTCCAAGCTCGTGTCCCCTGTGTGTCGGTGCCATGTGCACACGGGGGCCCAGTTCCTCGTGCACACATGTGCAGCCAGCGGTTTTCAAGTCTGTCCTGTCGTATCTTGCCTCTGCCGGCTTCCTGCCTAGGGGGCTGCTGGGCTGACCACTGGCTTGTGGGGCAGCTTTTGGCCTTACTGGTACCTGTCACCTCTGACCCTGAGAACGCATGTTCCTTGCTGGGGCTCACCTCCTATCAGTCTCCTGTGTGTGGGGATGTGTGGCTGCATGAGAAGGATTTTCTGTGTCCCTGGTGGCAAGTGTGTGTCTTTGCATGTGTGTTCCATCATTGGCCTGGGTATCTGTGTCAATCCCAGCATGGGTGTCCAGGGCGTGTCTGGATGTGGGTGGTGTGCAAGTGGGGGGAGAGAGTAAGTGTGTGAGCGTGTTCCTTGGAATCCTACCATGTATGAAACACCTTTGGGCTAGCAGGTGTGAGCCCCTGCTCGGTTAGGGAGTGGGGACAGAAAAGCTGAAAAGGGAAAGAGCGGGGTAAAGAGGAAAAGTGGGGAGTTGGGGGAGAGGAGGAATGAGAGAGGCTTGCAGAGGAGAGAGAGCTCAGGAGAGAGAATAGCTGGAGAATAGCTGGGAAGGTGGGAGATAGTGGAGCCAGATTTAGAAGAGAGAGAAGAGGTTTTAAGATGGGGAACTGGTTGGAGACAGCGGAGAAGGGGCCTGGAAGCTGGGGAGGCAGCTTGTGGGGCAGAGAGAGTCAGGCCTTCGGTAAAGTGATCTCAGAGGAGAAAGGGCAAGATGGGGTTGGGATTTGTGTAGGCCGTGTAGGATCAGGCTTGGTTGGATCAGGGGAGGCCATCATAGAGGCTGGCTCACAGTGAGGCCTGGCATGGCAGGAACTGCTGTTAGAGGTTCCTGTTTCCAGCACAGAGTTTGCCCCTCATTTCTCTGCTCTCTGTCCAACTCTGTTCCTCCACCTGCTTTGGCAGCCTCCCTTTGTGGCTCCCCTTGAGAGCTGCCAGCTGGGTGTGACAGGGAAGAAAGGCCAAAGGGAAGGTTAGGGATTTGGGGGATTGGAGGGCAAGGGGAGATTCTGTGGGTGATGGCAAGATTAGAGAGATTGGAGAGGCGGGAGTCTAAGCCCTCGCTGTGTGTGTGTGTGTGTGTGTGTGTGTGTGTGAGTCCAATTGTGTGTGTATACAGGGTGTGTACATGTGTGGGTGTGTGCACAATGCCTGTGTTACGGGTCTGTGTAGGTGGCTGTTATGCGTGTGCATGCGTGTATACATCGTGCAGGGATGGGACATGGAGACCCAGGATCGTGGTGTATGCTTATCAGGTTTGCTCTGTGTGTGGACATGGGCGTGTGCCTGTTTTCTGCACATGTCACTGCATGCAGCACTAATAACAGGATGTCCTGTGATTCTGTCACTCCGCCCCTTTTCCCTCTGTGTTTCTGCTCTGTTTTTCACTGTGGCAGTGAGGGTCTTTGTAAGTGTATGTGTATGTGGCCTCCGTGTACCTCTGACTTATATGGGAGTTCTTGGATCTTAGTGCTTGGTTGTACGTATAACGTTATATTACTTCAAGAACCAAGCAAACCAATTAGCAAATCCGTTCTCCTTCTGTTAATTCTTTAGTTCCAAAATGTAATTTTAGTGGATTTGAAGTTAGACTTTCTGCCTTTATTACAGGAGCTTGCCAATGGAAATAGTGGCTGAGCTACATTCCATGGCATGAGACAGGCAGCTAGACCTGAGAAAGGCAAAGACTAGGAAGGAGATATTCTGAACCCTTAGATGCATTGTTGAGTGTGTTACAGAAGGGTAATTAACACGTTTGCTCCTTGGTCTGTCTGTATTCTGGTAGCAACCACGGATTCATGTGTTGGAGTCAGGGAAAGGCTGGGGGAGAAGAAGGGGTTGTCCTGAGACAGTGGTTGTGGTTGTACTTCTCATGTGAATGAAGGATGTTTGTGCTTTGGGGATACAGGGATACCTTGATGTGGTCAGGATCATGGTATACTCAAACATGTGTTTTAGAGGTTAAAGTGGCTCCCCCTGTGTGGGGGCCCTGTGTGTGTCTCTGGGTTAAATGTCCCCTTCTGTAACGTGCTGCCCACATGACTGCCCGAGGGACTCGGGCCCCACATCCACACTAGCAGCTCTCATGTGAGTGTCTGGGTCCAAGTATGTACTCCCCTGTTGCAGTGCTCACATATGTCTAAGCATGTATACTGTGGGGTATCTGGGCCCCAGGGTCTCAGAATGTGGACCCGTGGCACCCCCCCCCCCATTCTCACAGTTGCCTGTATGTCTCATAAGCACCTAGATCCCTTTTTTATTTTTTGTATCATGGGTCTTATGTGCACGTACCCCCCACAGCTCGGTGTATGTTTTTGTGCTTTACACATGTGTTCCTGAGGGACTAACAAGGGTTCCTGTGTCATGGGAGCCACATTTTTGTGTGCACATCTCCTAACACCCAGGTTTTAAAGGCCTAGGGAAGCTGGAGACTGATTCTAGGGCAATTTGCAGGCGATTTGCAATTCAGGAAGCCGACAGTGAACGTGTAGCTGTGGCCCTCCCTTGTTTTGGAAACTAGAGGGTTAACAGGCAGCTCTTCCGGTCCACCCCCCCCAGCATGTAGCTTCTTGTTGCCATGGAGATAGTAGCCCCGCCCCTGATGCAGCACCTGCCCCCCCATTGGCTGCAGTGGTGACTGTGGGGCTGAGGGGGGAGCCCAGGCCTGGGCAGCCATTCTGGAGCTGGAGCCCGAGCTTGGCATCCCCCCACTTTCATTCTCCTCTAGCCACTTGGCCCCTCTAAATTCCCTGGCAGCAGAGCCTCAGCTTCCCTCCTCCCAGCTGCCACCCTTCTTGACTCTGAGCAGTCTGAGCTTCATCGGCATTCATCTCCCCTCCTCCTCCTCTCCCTGCCCTCACTTGGGAGTACCCCGAGTCCCCATTGCCCATCTTCCCCACTCCCTGCCCGTTCCCCTGCATTTTTCTCTTTTCCCCTTTCCCCCTTCACTTCTGAGTCCCTGCCACTGCAGTGCACGTGGAACCAGCCCCTTCTCCCCTCCCCCCCATCCCTTCCTTGAATTTTCTGTCCCCAGGCTTTTTCCGCTTCCACTCCTCACAGGTCCCTTCCAAGACTTACCCCTCCAGTCCAGGGAGGGGGTCATGGGAGGTAGCTCTGGCCCTCCAGACAGAGAGGGGTTTCAGGAGTAGGGGCCAGGTGGAAGTTGTACCCAGCTGAGGGAGGAGGAAGGCCTGCCTCTGGTCAATGACCTTTAACCCGACTTTCCCCACCAGCTCGCCCCTTCCTGGGGGGGTGGGCACCAAGGACCTAGGTTCTGTGGATCTTCGGTGTCCTTTATTCCTGGAGTTTTACTGACCCTCTCAGCCATGCCCCTTTGCTGACTGCCAGGCCCAGCCCCAGTCATGGGCCTAAGGCCTCCCACCCCGTCCCCCTCCGGGGGCTCCGGCTCGGGTTCCTTGCCCCCTCCTTCCCGCCGCCAGCTTCTCAGCCGCCGCTGCTCTTCCTGCTGCTTTCCGGGGGGTAGGTGAGGCTGGAGCTAAGGGGCAGAGGGAGGTGGGCGAGTGTGCTGGGGCCAGGGGTGGAAACCTGGGCTAACGGCAACCCCCTCCCCAACTTCTGTTCCGGCCCTCTTCTCCCCTCCAGAATACCACTTGGGTCGCTCGAGGAGGAAGAGCGTCCCAGGGGGGAAGCAGTACAGCATGGAGGCCGCCCCCGCTGCACCCTTTCGGCCCTCGGTGAGTGAAGGCGCCTGCCAGATGTGGCTCAGCTGGGTCCCCTCCCCTCCAGCCCCAGCGGGAGCCTGAGGATTATGAGAAAGGAGGAAGGAGGGGAGAGAGAGAGTATGTGTGTGTGTGCCCCCACCTCTTTGGTTTCCCCCTTCTTGGCTCTGCCCCCCTGCTTCTCAGACCAGCCCTCCCACCTTCTCCAGGCTGGTGTGTGTGTGTGTGTGTGTGTGTGTGTGTGTGTGTGTGTGTGTGTGTGTGCGCACTCGCATCCATGAGAGCACAGGAAGACAAACTGGTAGCAGGGCTCCTATCCCCCTTTCCTAGCCTCTAGAGATTTCCCTTTTCCCCCCATCCCACCTTCATCCAGGGACTCTTTACCAGCTGAGCGGTGAGGAGGTAGAACTGACCCTACCCCAAAACACACCTATCCCCATTTCCCCCCCACCCAGCAAGGCTTTCTGAGCCGGAGGCTAAAAAGCTCCATCAAACGTACGAAGTCACAACCCAAACTTGACCGGACCAGCAGCTTTCGCCAGATCCTGCCTCGCTTCCGAAGTGCTGACCATGACCGGTACAGGGCTTGGAGCGGTGGGCTAGAGCGTGGTGGGATGAGTTGGATGCAGTGTAGGGGCCTCCAGAGTGAGGCTGGAGGGGTGGGGGTTCTCAGAGTGTAGAGCTTGACGGCTTCAGATTGATTGAGAGGTGTGGTGGGACAGGGGTCAGAACAGAGGAGCAGCAGGAGAGGGGCTTGGTGCAGGGTGCCCAGAGAGGGTGAGCAGCGGGGCAGGAAAGGGGGTGAAGGTGAAGCCAAGGAGGGATGGACTCTTCTGACCGTCAGAAGGATGGGCTCCAGCCCAGGATGGAAGGAGCTGTACAGAAGGACGGAGAAGGAGTGACGGAGCCTGGGAGGAACATTTAAGGAATCCAGGGAAGGGGCGGTGGGCTGGTTGGTAGGAGGGGAGAGTGTGATCCAGGTAGAGGGTATGAGGAAAGGGTGGTAGGGTGGGGTGGGGCTGGCAGGTATTATGGAGGAGAGAAGGTGCAGCGTAGAGCGTGACAGAGAAGGGGAGGTGGCACGGGTATGCAGGTCAACAGACTGGGGAGGGGAGGTTGGAGGGTTAATCCATGGACTGAAGCCTGAGGAAGAAGCCCGCAGAGAAGTCCAGAGGGCACTGTCTCCGAGGCTGGGCTTGAAGGAAATCTTGTTTGCTCCTGTGGTCTGCTCTTTGGGGTCCCTCTTTGGGTTTCCCCCTCACCCAGTCCACCCCCCCCCCCCGCCCCAGGGAGAACCCTGTCCTTCCTTTCCCCCCGTGTCTGGCCGCCCCCGGGATGGGGCAGGTAGGGGAGGTTGGGATAGGTGAGTCACACCTTCCCCTCCCCCTTCCCATGTCACCGGAGCTGGATTTGGGGAGGGGGGGTGTGAGGGCCTGGTATTCCTGGCCGCGGGGGCGGGGGGCCGGGGGAGCGTTGTGCTGACGGCAACAGAGCCCAAGATGACGGGGCTGCTATAAATAGCTCCATGGAGGCTCCCACACCCGAGCTCCCCCTCCCGCTTCCCTACTGCTCTCTACTCTTCACCCCCTAGCCGGCTCCGAGCAAACTGTCCTGTGGTCCCGGCCTCCACTCCCCTCAGTTCCTTTCACCTTCTGCCTTCCCTGTGGTCCTGGCCTCCACTCCCCTCAGTGCCTTTCACCTTCTGCCTTCCCTGTGGTCCCGGCCTCCACTCCCCTCAGTGCCTTTCACCTCTGCCCTCCTGCACTAATTTTCCCAAGTTCGTCCCCCCCCCACCCCGTCCCCCACCTCTGTTCCCACATCCAGCTCTCCAGTGGCCTCTCCTCATCTTCTCCCATCCTGTCTTTCTGCGCACACCTTTCCCTCCTCCTTTTCTCCTTCTCGCCTTATCTGTTCTTCCCCAGTCCCCATTTTCAGTCCCTTATCTCCGTTGTCACTCTTCTGCCCAAAATCCTTCTTCTATTTTTTATGATTTTCCCTCACTCTTTCCCATGATTCTGCTAAAACTTGTCCTCTTAGCTCGTTCATTTTTGGATTTATTAAGTGGTTTTTAGGCACTACCTGTGTGCCAAGGCCCAGACCAGCATCTTTGAACTTCTGCTTCTTTCTTTTTAAAATTATTTATTTTATTTATTTATTTTTGGCTGCATTGGATCCCCGTTGCAGTGCGCGGGCTTTCTCTAGTTGGGGAGAGTGGGGGCTGCTCTTCATTGCGGTGTGCCAGCTTCTCATTGCGGTGGCTTCTCTTGTTGCGGAGCACAGGCTCTAGAGCGCAGGCTCAGTAGTTGTGGCACATGGACTCAGTAGTTGTGGCTCACGGGCTCTAGAGTGCAGGCTCAGTAGTTGTGGCACACAGGCTTAGTTGCTCCGCAGCATGTGGGATCTTCCCGGACCAGGGCTTGAACCCGTGTCCCCTGCATTGGCAGGCGGATTCTTAACCACTGCACCACCAGGGAAGCCCCTGTACTTCTGGTTCTTTACTCCCACCTTTTTCCCCTTATACTGAAGCTGTGGTTTTGGCGGGGGAGGTGTCACATAGAAGTCCCACCTAGAAGTGTCCAAGGCCCACCTGTTCTTTTTTTTTTTCTCCCATGGTCCCTTTCTGGGTTGAGATATTTCTAGGTGTCCCCAGTCCTCACAACCCCTTAGGTGGTGGGCTGAGGGGAGGGGATTTCTTAAAGTGTTCTCATTTCTCTCACATCCTTCATGTCCTTCCCCGGGGATAGGCTGGGTTTCTTTCTGTCTGTGTCTGTGTCCATGTGGGAAGTGGGTTTAGGAGCCCCTTTCCCCAGGTCTCCATCCTAGAGTCAGGTTGGCGATGCAAGCCTGTGAGTGTGTAAGCAGAGTGGGGCCCTGATTCTCCCTCCTGGACCCCCGCCTGCTAGGGCCCGGCTGATGCAGAGCTTTAAGGAGTCGCACTCTCACGAGTCCTTGCTGAGTCCTAGCAGTGCGGCCGAGGCCTTGGAGCTCAACCTGGATGAAGATTCCATTATCAAGCCAGTGCACAGCTCCATCCTGGGCCAGGAGTTCTGTTTTGAGGTACTGGGTGTAGGGGGCTGGGGAGGGCCAAAGGGCAGGGGTCATGGAGGGGGAGGGCAGAGAGTCCTGGAGAAAGCGGCAGAGGTGGGGACATCAAGGAAACAGAAGCCTCTGGGGCTGAGAGAAAGGAGGATAGGCCGGGGAGGAAGAGATGGTGATGGACTCTCAGTCCTTGGGAATCATCACCCCTCTAGAGCTCCAACTGACCTCCACACCCCTCTCTAGGTAACAACATCATCAGGAACAAAATGTTTTGCCTGTCGTTCTGCGGCCGAAAGGGACAAATGGATCGAGAATCTACAGCGGGCAGTAAAACCCAACAAGGTATTGGGAGTACAGGGTACACAGACAGCATGGGCAAGGCAAAGGTCAAGCTGCAGGGGAAACTGGGGGCCTAGGGGAGAAGGGGACCAAGGAGGAGGGGACCCCCATTTTCCTCTGAGTCCCCCATTTCTTTTTCCTTTCTTTCTACCTTATGATGTTTCCCTACCATAGAAATCATAGACTTATAGAACTGATGGGGCTCTGGAAGTCCTCTGGTGCATCTTCCCTGCAAGCAGGGATGTCCCACTAACACCCTGACAGGTGGGCGCCCGGGCCCAGCTTGCAGTGTTTCTGCAGGACACATAGATTTGTCAGGTAGATGAGTCTTTAGACCTTGGTTTCCTCTCTGTATGACTGGTAGGAATGGGGTTGAACTACATAATCTATAAGGACCCTTTGGCTCAAAAATTCTGAGTTCGTGTTCTTCCCAGGAGGAATGCTCCCAGTTCCGTGAGCTGTTCTCTTTTTCCCAGTTTCCAGTGAGCTCACAGTCCTCGTGGCCTCCTCTGTGGGAACCCTTGTTTGTCAATGTCCTTCTTAAAAACTAGACCCAAGATGCTGTATGTGATCTGCCCCATGCAGAGTATAAACACCAGGCTCTTTTCACACTGCAGCATCACCTGAGCCTCACTGGTCATTGTCATCCTCCAGGCCCTTTTCACACTAACTGTATAGTCTCACCTGCTGCATTTATGCATATTTTGCAATTATCTTCCGATTGTCTTTAAAGGACTCCTCAGTTATCCTGTTCAAATTCCACCTTAATATTTTGGGTTTATTATTCTAGCTTTCAAAATCTTTTCTCAGTACGAATTCTGTCGTCTGATGTATGAGCTCCCTCTGTATCAGTTTCCTGTGGCTGCTGTAACAAATTACCACTCTCTGGATTGCTTAACACAACAGAAATTTATTCTCTGACAGTTCAGGAGATTGGAAGTCAAAAATCAAGGTGTCAGCAGGGCCTTGCTCCCTCAGAAGCTCTAGGAAGAATCCTCCCTTGTCCCTTCATATCTTCTGGTGGTTGCCGGCAGTCTCAGGCATCCCTTGACTTCTTGCTGCATCTGTGCACTTTCTGCCTTCATCTTCATATGGTCATCTCCCCTCCTGTGTCTCTGGTCTCCAAATTTCCCTCTCTGTATAGACCCCAGTCATTGGATTTAGGGTCCACCCTCATCCAGTACGACCATGTCTTAAGTGACTATAGTCACTTAATGTGACTATGAAATATGAATTCTGGGGTGACACGGTTTAATCCCGCACATGCCTTCTCAGCCCTGTGATTGCTGGTGTCGGAGACTATCTGGCTTTTTCACCGTCTCTCCTCTTTTGGTGTCTCTGTCTCTCTGTCCCTTCCCCTTCATCTGCCGCACCCGCCCTACCCTGGCAGGACAACAGCCGCCGGGTGGACAACGTGTTGAAGCTGTGGATCATAGAGGCACGGGAACTGCCCCCCAAGAAGCGGTACTATTGCGAGCTCTGCCTGGATGATATGCTGTATGCACGCACCACCTCCAAGCCCCGCTCGGCCTCGGGGGACACCGTCTTCTGGGGCGAGCACTTCGAGTTCAACAACCTGCCAGCCGTCCGGGCCCTGCGGCTGCACCTGTACCGTGACTCAGACAAAAAGCGCAAGAAGGACAAGGCGGGCTATGTCGGCCTGGTGACTGTGCCTGTGGCCACCCTGGCTGGGCGCCACTTCACAGAGCAGTGGTACCCCGTGACCCTGCCGACAGGCAGTGGGGGCTCCGGGGGTATGGGGGGCTCGGGAGGGGGAGGGGGCTCAGGGGGTGGCTCAGGGGGCAAGGGCAAAGGAGGTTGCCCGGCTGTGCGGCTGAAAGCGCGTTACCAGACAATGAGCATCCTGCCCATGGAGCTGTATAAGGAGTTTGCAGAGTACGTCACCAACCATTATCGGATGCTGTGTGCGGTGTTGGAACCCGCCCTGAATGTCAAGGGCAAGGAGGAGGTCGCCAGCGCGCTGGTTCACATCCTGCAGAGTACGGGCAAGGCCAAGGTGAGTACTGGGCCCTCAGGACAAGGTGACCTGGGAGTGCACACTCGGGATAGTAAGGGTAGGGCACATCTGTCTTCATCAGCTTGGGTTGGACAGAGGCTGACCCTTGGCTTTTCCTGGCCCCCAGGACTTCCTTTCAGACATGGCCATGTCCGAGGTGGACCGGTTCATGGAACGGGAGCACCTCATATTCCGTGAGAACACGCTCGCCACTAAAGCCATAGAAGAGTACATGAGACTGATTGGTCAGAAATACCTCAAGGATGCCATCGGTATGGCCTACCCACAGGTGTTCTTCCTAAACCTGCCAGATGCCCACCCCAGCCCTAAGTGTAGCTACTCCAGACCCCAAGTCCACCCTGCCTCAGCTTGATGCTTCTGGGCCCAGAGTCCCCTCCAACCTGATTCCGAGATTCCCCAAACCTTGGCAGCCCCTGTCCCTGCCCTTCGAAAGTGTGACCGCCCTCCGCTGTGCCCCCATCTCCACAGGGGAATTCATCCGTGCTCTGTATGAATCTGAGGAGAACTGTGAGGTGGACCCCATCAAGTGCACGGCGTCCAGTCTGGCAGAGCACCAGGCCAACCTGCGGATGTGCTGTGAGTTGGCCCTGTGCAAGGTGGTCAACTCCCATTGGTGAGACTGGGAACCCTGGGTTGGGGGGACAGGGTTGGGGGAGTCGTGTGTTCATCTGTTCATCCATCTGTCCATCTTCAAAGAGGACTGAGCACCAGTTATGGGCAAAGCATTGTACTTGGTGCTGTAGAGCAGACAGAGAGCCATGAGGCTTGGCCCCTGCCCTCAGAGGACCTGCACCAGAATGAGTAGGGACAGATTAGATACACAGAAAGCCACAGAACGGTACAGTATGTGTTAAGTTCCAAGTGAGGGTACCCCCTCCTCACACCTCCGCAATGCAACACAAGGTCAGAGAAGGCAGATCTTTGACTGAGATAAGCAGGGAAGGCTTCGTGGAGGAGGTGCCCCCACGGCTGTGCTTGGAAGACTAGGTCAGGTTCTGATGTATAGATATGGTGGGCTGAGAAGACGTTTCGGGAGAAGGCTGTGGAACAGGCCCACGCGTGAAGGTGAGAGGTCCTGGGACAGCAGGCAGAGGTAGTTTAGTGGAGTGTGTGGCTCACAGTGGAGAGTGATGGGAGACGTGTCTGGACAGGGCGAGGAGAGTTAGAATCTGAAGGCCTCCGCTGCCAGGTAAAGGAGTTGGAGCTCATTGGTAGGTCGTGGGATGCCAAGCAGTATCATGATTGAGAAGGTTAATTCTTAAATGGAGGTGGGTGTGGCAGGTGGCTGGAGTAGGGACAATGAAGTCCAGACTAGTTGGGGATTGTTGTTAATGGTTCAGGCATGGAAATCATAGCCTGAGTCAGGATGGTAGCAGGAAAAGTAGAAAGGGGCTGCTGTAAGGACCCTCTGCGGAAAGGATCACCAGGAGTCATTGGGTAATTGGAAAGGAGGGGGCATGTCTGTGGGGAGCAAGGACAACTCCCAAGGCCATGAGGCTGGTGGTTGGGAGACCACGGTGGCCTCACTGACAGAACTGGGGAGTCAGGAGAGGGAGCCCAGTGGAGGTTGGAGATGTGGGGAGCGATGCTGAGCTCACTTTACACCAGTTAGAGTTTAAGGTGTCAATGGGACATTGAAGAGGAGGACCAGGGAGGTGGGAAGAGTGAGCTCTGAGCCATTCCAGGGACTGGGGATCATGCCTGGGACACCTCCATCCCCATTTCCCTGGAATCCAGAAGAGTTGGGGGGTCCGAGCTCCCTGTACCTCGAGTGACCCTCCATCTCTCTCCCATCTCTGTCTCTCCCTGGTGTCTTTCTTCTCCTCCTCTCCTTGTCTCTCTCACACTTGCCCCTGTCTCTCTCCCGCGTGTCCCTCTCCCCTCACCTCCTCTCCCCTGCATTCTCTCTCCCTACCCTGTCTGTCCCCTCTGTCCCCTCTGCCATAGCCCTCTTTCTCCAGCAGCCTCCTGTCCTCCTCCTGCGCTCCCGCCCTCCCTCCCTCCCTGTCGCTCTCACCTCTGTGAGGGTTCCACACCCTCACCTCCTTCCACCCCCCTCAGCATGTTCCGTGGAAGCTGAGGGTCTCTGGGGCTCAGTCCCGGTCTCTCTCTTTCTCTCTCTCTCTCTCTGTCTCCCCACCCCGTCCCCTCAGCGTGTTCCCGAGGGAGCTGAAGGAGGTGTTTGCGTCTTGGCGGCTGCGCTGCGCAGAGAGGGGCCGGGAGGACATCGCAGACCGGCTGATCAGCGCCTCGCTCTTCCTGCGCTTCCTCTGCCCGGCCATCATGTCACCCAGTCTCTTTGGGCTCATGCAGGAGTACCCAGATGAGCAGACCTCGCGAACCCTCACCCTCATCGCCAAGGTCATCCAGAACCTGGCCAACTTTTCCAAGTGAGGGAAGCCTCAGGCTGGGTGTCAGACGGGGCTGGAGTGGGCAGGAAGGGTCTCCCGAGTCCCTAGAGACAGGCGTGGGTTGGAGGCTTTCTGGGTGTGACCTGTACCTTCTGGATGCTTTGGCCAGGTTTACCTCAAAGGAGGACTTTCTGGGCTTCATGAACGAGTTTCTGGAGCTGGAGTGGGGTTCCATGCAGCAGTTCCTGTACGAGATCTCCAACCTGGACACACTGACCAATAGCAGTAGCTTTGAGGGTTACATCGACCTGGGCCGAGAGCTCTCCACGCTGCACGCCCTGCTCTGGGAGGTGCTGCCCCAGCTCAGCAAGGTGAGCATAGGCCCCTTGGCCCGTCCTCAGGTCGCCAGAGGCTCCTGTGGCCCGGAGACCACCCCCTGCGCAGATTCTTCCCCCCTCCTGTTCCCAGACATGTCACTGCCACTTCCAATGCCACTTCCCCAGCTCAGACTCCTTCTACCTGAACTCTCTGAGGCTCCCTTAAAGCTGGGCTGTTAGCCCCCAGGTAATAGCCTCCCCATTCCAGGAAGCCCTCCTGAAGCTGGGCCCACTGCCCCGGCTCCTCAACGACATCAGCACAGCTCTGAGGAACCCCAACATCCAACGGCAGCCAAGCCGTCAGAGCGAGCGGCCCCGGCCTCAGCCTGTGGTGCTGCGGGGCCCTTCGGCCGAGATGCAGGGCTACGTGATGCGGGACCTCAACAGGTGAGCACCCAGGACCCCAGGCCTGTGCCCTAGGCGCCCTTATGCTTCTGTCCTGGATACACTCCACTGGGCCCCATGTGCCTTTCTCGAGGGCTTGAAAGAAAGGAAAGAGAAGCGTTTTCTCAGAGAAAACGGTAAGGAGACAGGTCCAGTCAGTAGTTAGCTGCAAGCCAGAGGGAGCAAGGAATGTAGAGCCCCCCAAAACATGCTGAGATTCCGCCAGCTCCAGCCTGGCATAAGCTTAGGAGGTCCCTCTCCCTGCTCAGAGCTGGTGTTCAGCCTGTACAGTTGGACCAGCCACCTGGTGTCAGAACATTCAGGTAGCTCTGTATTAGTTGGTAAAGCAGCACCATCCCCAGCCCCGCCACCAGCACCCCTCAGACCTTGCCCCGATTCAGCACTACAGCAGTAGCCCCTGGACCCCACCCCGCAGAGCCTCCCCACCACAGCCTCCAGGCTGGGAGGCGCACAGATCCGCAGCTGCCGCTCGTTGTTTTGATGACCATCCTGCTCATTCCTCTGCCCGCATCTCTCCCTCCATGATACCATACCCATCCCACCATCCCCGCCTCTCCTTCCACACATCCCCAACTTCCACCTGCCTCTCTCCTTCTCTCTGTCTGTGCTCGTCCCTCTTCCCATCTCTCTCCAGCTCCATCGACCTTCAGTCCTTCATGGCTCGAGGCCTCAACAGGTGAGGGGCTCTCCCCTCCCCCGCCCTCTCCTCTCCTGTCTGCTCCCCCGCCAACCCCGACTCCAGTGGCCATCACCTCCCTCCGCTCCTCTTCTCCTCCATGCGCCCTCATCTCCTCCACATCTGCCCAGACCTGCCCCTCATGCCTCCTCCTGCTGCCCCATCTCCCCTTCTCCAGGCCTCCCTCCCTTCCCGGAGGGGCCCTGTCCCATCCTATTTCCTTCGCATCCCCTCCCATCCCCCCAGCCTGCCTGCCCTCTCCCGAGCTGCAAACGTCAGCTCTCAGCCCTTCCCTGCGGGTCCCACTCTTCACCCCAGGCCTATGCTGGACCACAGAGGCTCTACTGCTAGTAGCCTGGGTCTTACCTCCCACTCGTGTGCCCGCTTCCCTTCCTGCAGCTCTATGGACATGGCTCGCCTCCCCTCCCCAACCAAGGAAAAGCCCCCCCCACCGCCGCCTGGTGGGGGGAAAGACCTGTTCTATGTCAGCCGCCCACCCCTGGCCCGGTCCTCACCTGCGTACTGCACGAGCAGCTCGGACATCACAGAACCGGAGCAGAAGATGCTGAGTGTCAACAAGAGCGTCTCCATGCTGGACCTGCAGGGTGATGGGCCCGGTGGCCGCCTCAACAGCAGCAGTGTGTCCAACCTGGCAGCCGTAGGGGACCTGCTGCACTCGAGCCAGGCCTCCCTGACTGCGGCGTTGGGGCTGCGGCCCGCACCTGCTGGCCGCCTCTCCCAGGGGAGCGGCTCATCCATCACGGCGGCCGGCATGCGTCTCAGCCAGATGGGCGTCACCACGGACGGTGTCCCTGCCCAGCAACTGCGCATACCCCTCTCCTTCCAGAATCCTCTCTTCCACATGGCTGCTGATGGGCCAGGCCCCCCAGGGGGCCACGGAGGGGGCGGAGGCCACGGTCCACCCTCCTCCCATCACCACCATCACCACCATCACCACCACCGAGGTGGAGAGCCCCCAGGGGACACCTTCGCCCCATTCCATGGCTATAGCAAGAGCGAAGACCTCTCCTCAGGGGTCCCCAAGCCCCCCGCTGCTTCCATCCTCCACAGCCACAGCTACAGTGATGAGTTTGGACCCTCTGGCACTGACTTCACCCGTCGGCAGCTCTCACTCCAGGACAACCTGCAGCACATGCTGTCTCCTCCCCAGATCACCATTGGTCCCCAGAGGCCCGTTCCCCCAGGGCCTGGAGGTGGGAGCGGCGGTGGGGGCAGCAGCGGGGGTGGCGGGGGCCAGCCGCCTCCATTGCAGAGGGGCAAGTCTCAGCAGTTGACAGTCAGCGCTGCCCAGAAACCCCGGCCGTCCAGCGGGAACCTGTTGCAGTCGCCGGAGCCAAGTTATGGCCCTGCCCGTCCGCGGCAGCAGAGCCTCAGCAAAGAGGGCAGCATTGGGGGCAGCGGGGGCAGCGGCGGCGGAGGGGGTGGGGGGCTCAAGCCCTCCATCACCAAGCAGGTAGGTGGGGGTGGGAGGAAGGCCGGAGGGGTGAAGAGCAGGGAGGGAAGAAGGAAACGGGTTGGGGGAGTGGTAGAACAGAGACTGTGGTTTGAAGTTACAATTTTCTCACTTCCCTTCATTCATTAAACAAATGTTCATAGAGGGCTTGCTTTGGCGCCACGTGCTGTTCTAGGCACTGTGCACTTGGCATTGAACGACAGACAAAACTCCCTGCCCTCATGGGGCTCCTGAGGGGAGATATGATGAATAACTAATATAGCTTTCACGAGGTGATGGGTGCTAGTGCAGGGGACAGGCTGGGGACTCTCATCTAGTGTGGGGGACAGGAAGGGGACTCTCGTCTCTTTGGGCAGTGCTCCCTCCCTCTAAAAGCACTCTGCCTCCTCCCACCTTCCCTCTCTCCTTCTGCCCCCACCTCGCCCCGTCCCAGCATTCTCAGACGCCATCCACACTGAACCCCACGATGCCAGCCTCCGAGCGAACGGTGGCCTGGGTCTCCAACATGCCTCATCTGTCAGCTGACATCGAGAGCGCCCACATCGAACGGGAAGAGTACAAGCTCAAGGAATACTCGAAGTCCATGGACGAGAGCCGGCTGGATAGGGTACGCAGGGCTCTCCCTGCCCCAAACCCCGTCTTACCCTTTACCCACAGGGAAGGCTTCTAGTCCCTTCCAAGGGCAACATCTGTGGTCAGGTAGTTACGATGAAAAAGAAAGGACAAAGACCCGATGTCTTCTCCTGAGAAGCCCTCTGTCAGGGGAGGCCAGATACAGTCCATTGAAAAACCCATTTCAACTGTGTTATTTTGGGTTACACACATCATAGACCGTCTGGGGAAAAGCATGCTCTATATTAGGCTGTCTCTGTGTTCTTCCCTGGGGAGAACATGTTGAAGCCCTGGCTCCTGTGACTTCTCAGACTTCTCAGGAAGAAGTCAGGGGAAGGTACTTCACTAGCAGTGGGAGCTGTACATTGGGCGAGGGGCAGAGTGGTCGTACCAGGACCCATGCATGGCTTACCCAGTCACTGTTCCGTGGGCATCGGTGACAGAGGGTTGGTGGTTAGGGGGAGGGTGGTGTGTATTGGCCCACGTGTGGAAAGACTGTCCAGACTCTCAGCTGGTGGTGGTCCCGAGCAAAAGTCAGCAGGAGCTCTGGCCTTCACACACTTAGCAGAAAGTTCCTTGGGAGCCGTTGCTGCGAGGACCCTGAAGAAGAGGGTAGCTACAGGGTTAGATTATATATACAGAATACATGACTGCAACTTGGGGAAGCAGAGAGGCTTTTGGGGAGAAGTGGTCTCTGAGCAAAGGAAAATGTTGGGATTGATGTAGATGGACTTGAGCTAAGAGAATCTTTAGGCCTTATAATAAATTATTTCCAGCACCATTTAACAAGCTGAGGCCAAAATGCATTCCACGTGTGTCCATGAGTCTGTCCAGGCTCCTGTGTGGGTCCTCCTGTGTCCAGATGCACATGTGAGGGCATGTGTGTACCTCTAGGGTGGGGGAGTCCACCATTTTGCTCCATCTTGAGGGAGCCTCAGCCCCACGGAAGGGCCTTCTTAAAGGCCAGTTGTGTGTGTGTGTATGACCAACAGGCAGAGAAGGGCTGGAGGAGGCTGGTGGGGTGTCCCTCACCACATGGTGGCTGTGCTTGGCAGGCAGGGGTACAGGCTGGGTGGTGGGGTCAGGCACAGCCCCCCTCACAGTGCGGGGTCGTGTGCCCGGCGGGCAGGTGAAGGAGTATGAGGAGGAGATCCACTCACTGAAGGAGCGGCTGCACATGTCCAACCGGAAGCTGGAAGAGTATGAGCGGAGGCTGCTGTCCCAGGAAGAACAGACCAGCAAAATCCTGATGCAGTATCAGGCCCGGCTGGAACAGAGCGAGAAGAGGCTAAGGCAGCAGCAGGCAGAGAAGGACTCACAGATCAAGAGCATCATTGGCAGGTGAGGGGCGGCCCGGGGAGGAGTGGCAAGGGAGAGCCTGAGGCTGAAGAGGGCCAGCGAGCTCCCCCCAGCCCCCAACCACCATCCCCCATCCCCCAACGCAGGACACCAGGAGGAAAGCCCACCACCTTCCTCCCAGGGTTGTCACCCACTCCGTCATCACCAGATGGAGAGAAACCTCCCGCTTAGTGCATTAAATATCCCTTTACTAAACCCTGATCTCTCTCCTAGTAGAGTAACTTCTGAAGCCCTTGGAAAATGTACCTCTTACTGTCCAACCATCTCTCTCTGTCTGGACCTGGCCTAGCCTGGGACTCCCCCACTGGTTATTCTCAACTCAGCCTGTAATGTTCACCCCAAATCTAAGCAGGGGTCCCTTGGCCATGGTAGCCCCTGACTGTCCCATCCTGGGCCCACCCTCCTCTGCAGCCGTGGAAAGGTATTCCATCAGAAAGTAAATGATGCTTGTTATAGCCTGTGCTCTGTCAAGCCCTGGGCTCCAAGGAGGTGCCTCAACAAGGGGATCAGTTAGCTTGAGAACTGGGTAGGACCCCCACTCCAACCAGAGCCAGCTCCATTTCCACGCATTCTAAATGTATTTTTGAGTAAGATTAATTAGAAGAAAAAGGTTTGACTGGAAACCTTTTTGAAAACCACTGCTTTGATATCCTTTATGAGAAGTTACCTTGAGAATCTTCACAGAAGGCAGGGAGAGTCCGGGAATTATGATTGTAGAGACCCCTCTTGGGCGAGGGGTGTCTAGGGGCTGCCCTGGAGATGGCCTGGTTTCGGTGAGGTGGGGTGGGGGATGGAGAAGCCAGGTCTTCAGCCACAGGGTCTGAGGGACGGCACGGTCCTGAGTGGGAGCGCAGAGGGCCGGGGTGCCTGGTGGTAGGTAGGGGGTCTCTGAGGCACAGAAACCCGTACTTAGCAGGGAGATGCGAGCGTCCCTGAAAGGAAGGTGAATGACAGGGCGTCTTTTGGAGTCAGAACAATGGAGGGATTCTAAGCGCGGGGGAGAAGGATGCCCAAGGCTTTTCCAGAGAGCTGTGGGGTTCCCCGGGATCATGAGCTCCCCAGGCAGGCTCCGCGCCCGTGCCCGCCACTAACCCCACTGAAGCCCGTCCCTTCAGGCTGATGCTGGTGGAGGAGGAGCTGCGCCGGGAGCACCCCGCCATGGCTGAGCCGCTGCCCGAACCCAAGAAGAGGCTGCTCGACGCTCAGGTGGAAATTACAATGTCATTTATCTTCTCCGTGTCCCATCCCCATCCATCCCACTGTCCTTCGTGCAGTCACTGCACCAGCCACCCCAGCCCCATCGCCATCCGTCTCTCCCATTGTTCTCCGTTTGTCCACTGGCTGCTCCCGGCAGCCCCCAAGCGACCCCATTTTCATCCCATTGTCTGTGCCTTTGTCACTCCCAGCAGTGTCAGCCCCCCTCCCCTGCCGTGCCTCCCCACCCTGCCTTTCCCACTTCTGTTTGCGTTTCAGGACCTTCTACCAGAACCTCAGACCCCACCAAGTTCCTGGACCCCTGCCCCTGCTGGGCCCACCCCTGTGTGAGTCAGGGAGTTTGGCCTCCTCTGAGCTCCTCTTGGGACAGGAGGGCCAGAGGCTGCAGTTTGCTAGAACAGAACCCAGGGCAGTAGGAGCGCTAGTGTCCTCAGGCTCCGGCTGGTGCCCTGGGGACTTGGGGTACTCGTCACCGCTGTTCTCTGGGCCCCCCAATCCCCATCACTCCTTGACAGCCGCCACTGGGTCTCCTCTTCCCGACTCCTCAGATCCTGAAAGCCCCCTGTCCTGTAAGCTCTCCCTTCCTTCCCTCGGTGTTGAAGGCTTAGCCACCTTCTTTGGCCTGCCTCTCCCTGTGGTCCTCACTCCTGACTGGCCTCTCCAGCTCCTGGCTGCTCGCCCTCTCTCTCACCAGCCAACCTTTAGGACCTCCCTCCTGCCCCCTTAACCCCTCGTTCTCCCCCAATTCTGCTCACTTCCCACCCATGCTCCTCTTTCCTCTGCTCTGACCTCCAGGCTTCCCCCCCAGCACCACCAAGGCTCCTGACCCCATGACCCCACTCTCTCCCCCTGCAGCTCCTCATCAGGTAATTCTCCTGGTTCCGCTTTGACCACGGGCGGAGGACACAGGGGGAGGTGACTCCGGACCACTGCAGGTTGGTCGTGAAGCCCACTCCCCTCTGACTCTCCGGAGCCTCTCCCCTGCTCACTGCTGCCCCCCACACCCGAGGACCTCTACAGGCCCGACCCTCCGGACACCTCCTGCACAGACCTGTCTCCCCAGGCATTGTCCCAAGAGCACTTCCTGCCGCCTCCCAGAACTCCTGACCAGTACCAAGCACCTTACCCTAGATGGCCCGCACATCCCCCAGATCACACTCCCCTTCCTACACACCTCCCCGTGGCCTCCTCCTGACTCTCAGTCCTCCTCCTCTACCTCTCCAGTGTATGTCTGTCACCCCCCATTTCACCAAAGCGTCCTTGGGGGTTGGGATGTTGGGGTCAGGGTTTGTTAAAGGGGTGGTGGTGATGCTGGGTTGGGGGCCCCTGGCTAAAGGGGCTGTGCTGGCTGCAGCAGGTAGGCTGGGGTTTCCTCTTCCTTCTCCCACACCTTGGTTCTGTAGAGAGCCCTCCTTCCTCCCACCCCTCACCTGTTTCTCTCTCTTTCTCCTTCCTTACATCTGTGAGGTAGAAGGCATCTGGGGTTCCTATTCAGCCCCATTGGGTGGGAATTAAGAGTGGGTAATTAATTAAGGGAGACTTTGGGGTGCTGGGAAAGGATGCTGTTCAGATGTCGGGACAGTAAGGGTGAGTGGAGCAAGGAGGAGCGAGAAAGGAACCTTGACAGATGTTAGGATGTGGACTGGTGCATGTGGCATTGGGAGTTGGAAGTGGGGGGAGGTGTCCTCCTAAATAAGATCGTGGGCTCTGTAGCCATGTTGATTCCAGGCAGAGATGCCAGAACCAGCAGATTAAATAACCTCTCGTCAGTGCTTACAGCCCTGGGCTGCTAATGTCACTCACTCCCCCTCTCCCGCCACCCAGTGGCCTTGCTGGACACAGAATCCTACCTGAAAAGCCAGTAAATGGGAAGCAGTCAGCCACTGACATCACTTCTGAGATGCTTTATTTTCTGCGGGATTGATCTGCAGTGGGCAGTGTCTCCTCACACTGTAATTTTAACTCTCTGCCTGCCCGGCCTCTCTGTCAAAGTAGTTGGTGAGTTAAAAACAGATGCTGCAAGGCACCAGGGGACCTCACCATTTAAAGGACTCCTGTGGTGAATTCTTTTGTAAAGTGAATAATGGCACCCTAATTTATCTCCTTTCTAAATTTGGGTCCATGGGGGTGTTGGGGGCATGCCTGTGTGCTGTTGCCAGCAGACAAGCAGAGGGAAGGGAATCTGAGGTTTCCTTCCCCTGCTCTCCTGCCACACTCAGGATACCCTACCAGACAGGATTTCCTCTCTTGCTGGCTGTGGAAAGTGTGGGAGAGGCAAGCTAAGAGGGTGGCTTTGCTTAAATCTTGGGTTTGGGTGACCTTTTGAGAGATGAGGAGAGGTGACCTGGGAGCCTCTGCTTGGAGTGTTTTTATATCTTTTAGAGATTCTGTCAGACACAGCTAGGTTGCCAGGATTCAGTGCCCTATGGTCCAGGAAATAATTTGGACACATTCTCTAAACCCCTTTCAGGTATTGGTCCCTCTGCAACTCAGCCATTAACATAAAAATTAATTATGTGCCTGTATTTTTAAAAGCCTAAGCAAGCAACCCAAAGTGTAGAACACATGGCTTTCTTCTCCTCTCCCAGCAGAGGAACAGAAGCCAGAGCTGAGGCGAGGAGCCAGGAGTTGGTCCAGGAGGGGTAGGAAGGGGTAGAATAGGACCAGGGGTGGGAGTAGGGTTTGGTACCCCTCACCCTCTAACTGGGAGCCCAGGGTGAGGGAATGAAAGGAGCGTGGGGGTGGAAAGGAATGAAGCCCTTCTGTTTCCTGGGGATGCAGAGCTCGGGGCATGCTGCGTCTCTGCAGAAGCTCCTAGTCCTTACCTTCCTGCCGTTATTGTGAGCGAGAGGCGGCCCCTCCCACAGTGTTTTCTCCTTCCCACATCACTTCCCTGAATCACCTTCCTTTCCCCCCAGTACAGTTAAACCTCTCTAATTTGGAATGTTATATTTGAGAAGCTGGCCACTGTGAATAAGTGACAAAACTGAATGACAGTGTCTATTTAATGAAATGCATGTCTTCATACTATATACAGTAAGTAGAACTCAATGAACGAGGCTTTCCCACTTGAGGCCCTCAGGGAGCATGTGTTAATGAGTAGATAGGATTGAAAAGTCTGTTTTCTGGTATAGGTTAAATATTCCCTCCCACATACACGTTTCCACTATTAATTTTGCTTAGCACACCCTTTCTTCACAGATAAAGGAAAACTCAAGCCTAGTTTTTGTTCAAATTATGAAAAAAAATCCCAAATCCATGGGGGTTTGGATTAATGAGGTTTTGCTGTACTGCTTCCCCTTGTTCCCTCTACACAAAGTTCCCACCTCTGATTGGGGGTGGCCTGGGAGGGGGGGCACTGGGCAGGGGAAGATGCAAGGGTTAGGCTGGGGGTGAGATAGGAAACTTACTTCTTGTGAACTGGGTTCCTGATGTGACTCCCTGGGTTGAAGGCCCCTGTTAGGAGTCAGGGGTGAGATTCTCTTCTCCCTGATCCCAGAAGATGTAACTTCTCCTACAGGTGAGAAACAAAGGAGGAGGATGCGGGTGGGGGTGTCCTGGGGGAAGGGGGTGGGATGTGGTTTGTGGAGTGGGCCAGCTCTGGGGGAGGCCACTGCTAGGGAGCTGGCACCCAGGCCCCCGCGAAGCGTCTCAATAAGTCCGCGCTCTCCTCTTTGGTGTCTTGCAGGAGAGGCAGCTTCCCCCCTTGGGTCCAACAAACCCGCGTGTGACGCTGGCCCCACCTTGGAACGGCCTGGCCCCCCCAGCCCCACCTCCCCCACCCCGGCTGCAGATCACTGAGAACGGCGAGTTCCGAAACACCGCAGACCACTAGCGCACCTTGCATCACAGACTTCCTTCTCCCTCCCTGTGCACCCCACCTTGGAACGGCACCAACCACCAGGACTGGACGTCGCCGAGGGACAGCGGGATTGCCTCCCTGAATGCCTCGCTGGGGGGCACCAGTCCCCCACCCCCACTGCACCATTTCCAGGAGGGAGAGCAGGGACCCTCAGCTGCTCCCTTTTCCTTCCTGTTGGGGTGCTTCCCCCTGTGACCCCCAGGAACCCTTGCCCCAGGACACCACCTACCCCACACAGACCCCTTCACTCCGGGGTGCTATCCCCATCCTCTGCCTCATCGTTCCCCTGAGCACTGGGGGACAGACCCTCACCCCACCGTGGGGGTGCGGCACCTCCAAACTTTCAACTTCAGGGTGATTTTTTAGCAGTAACCAGAGCTGACAATCTAACTCCCCTCCACCGCCCCATTTTGGCCTCCCCTGTCCCCCTTGTTATGGGGAGGGGACCCCAGGTGAGGGGGCCCTATTACCCCTTGATTTCTCAGGAGCGTCTGGGGGGGCTCAGCACGCACAAACTCCTTCTCCTCCTACCACTCTTAAATTTACTCCCTCCCCACCCAGAACCCAGATGGGGTGGAGGGGCCACCGGGGCAGGGAGGGGGTGGCAAGGGGGGAATGGGAGTTGTCTCCCCTTCTTCCCATACCTGATCTGCTCTTGGCTGGTCCCAGAGCGGGGTGAGGGGGCTTGTGCCCCCCCCTCCCCCAGTGTGTTGGGTGGGGCGGAATTGAGGTTTGGGGGAGGGGTTAGGGTTTAGGAGCGGGTGTATGTTGGGGAGGACAGACTAGTTGATCTGCCCTACCCTGACACACACAGCCCCGCTGCCCCTCCCCTCTCTTTTCTTGGTCTCTACTCCCAGGGGGAGGGGGGAACTTACTCTAGGAAAAGCCATGCCTCTCTCCCCCAGGGTGGGGGGACCTGTGTTGGAGGAGGGGTGTTGGGGGCCCCCTTCCATGACTCTGTCCCCCGGGGGAGGTAGGACAGGGCTGGGCTTCCCTCTCATCCTCCCCCCCCTCCCCAATCTCCCTCCACCTTCCTCCCTCCCGCCAGGTCCACAATTTTTCGGTGTTTCTCTGTACATAGCTCTCTGGCGGGATAGGGGAGGTAGGATGGATGGGGTTTGGTGTGGGTAGGTCACAGGAGGGGAGAAGCCCCTCCTTGGCACCCCCTCTTCCCTGACTGCTGTTCCCTACCCAGCCTTGCCCCCTCATCCCTTCTTGCGTTTGGTATTGAGACTCTTCCCAGACTCGACCCTTCTTTCTTTTGTATGGACAGTTCCCCTTCAGTCCCATCCCACTACACACATACACCCAGCCGGGGCCAAATTTATACTTATATAAAAGTTGTAAATATGTGAAATTTTATCCCTGTGCCCTTTCCTTGCTTTCCCAACCTCAGACCCTACCCCTGGACTCCCTTTCTTCTTCTCTTCTTTGGCTGTTGTAATTATCTGGGGTTTGTACTGTACATATCCAGGGTGTGTGTGTGGGGGCTGGGGGCAACCCCTCTGTACAGAGCTTCCTGGCCCCCTCCCCCTCATGCTTCCCTCCCCCGGCCACCACCTTAAGGGTAGGGAGATGTTCTTCCTACCTGTTTTATTTTGTTTTCACGTTCTCCCTCCCCACCCTACCCCACTCCCAGCCTACTCTATCCCCAGCCACTGTACCTTTTTCTCCACTCCCAGCCCCATTTCCTTTTTTTCTGGAGTGTGTGGTGAAACAGAAAAATCATGTTTAATAAACGGAGATTGTTCTTTTATCGCTGTGCTTACTTTCCTAGGCTGGGACCTCCAGGAGGACCAGCAGGGTGACGAGCTGCTTTTTGAGAGGAAGCTGACAGCCTAGGAGAAACTGTATATCCTTGTGTGGTGCCGTAGTCTTCACCCTAGAATATCGCTGTCCCGACCAGCGAGGAGATTTATTGTTTTAGTTAGAGTAGGGGTTTTGCACTGGCCAAACTTACTCCGTCTATCTCTCCCCTCACCACTGCACCACTTAACCCGAAGGAGTACAGAGGTCAAGGAACAGCAGCATTAAATAAATAAATAAAACATTTTTTTAAAAAAAAAGGAACAGCAGCATTCTCTGATAAAAGATTCCAAGTATACATCTACGTGTACCTTAAAAATAATTACCTAATTGGTAAAACTACATTTGTGAAACATCATCTGACTGGTGAATTTGAGAAGTATGTAGCTACCTTGGGTGTTGAGGTCCATCCCCTTGTATTCCATACCAACAGAGGACCTATTAAGTTCAATGTATGGGATACAGCTGGTCAGGAGAAACTTGGTGGACTGAGAAATGGCTATTATATCCAAGCTCTGTGCCATTATGATGTTTGATGTAATATCGAGAGTTACAAGAACGTGCGTAAGTGGCATACAGATCTGGTACGAGTGTGTGAGAACATCCCCATCGTGTTGTGTGGCAACAAAGTGGATATTAAGGACAGAAAGGTTAAGGCAAAGTCAACTGTCTTCAGCCGAAAGAAGAATCTTCAGTACTATGACATTTCTGCCAAAAGTAACTACAACTTTGAAAAGCCCTTCTCTGGCTTGCTAGAAAACTGATCGGAGACCCTAACTTGGAGTTCGTCGCCATGCCTGCTCTCGCCCCACCAGAGGTGGTCATGGATCCAGCGTTGGCAGCGCAGTACGAGCACGATCTAGAGGTTGCTCAGACAACTGCCCTCCCGGATGAACATGATGACCCGTGAGAAAGTGAAGCTGGAGCCCAGAGTCAGAAGTCTAGTTTTATAGGCAACTGTCCTGTGATGTCGGTGGTGCAGGGTGTTTGCCACTTTATTATATAGCTAAGCAGAACATGTGCTTAATCTTTGGGATGCTGAAGGAGATGAATGGGCTTCGGAGTGAATGTGGCAGTTAAAAAAAAAACAAAAACATTTTTTTTGGGACCTGCATATTTGTGTTTTGGAACACAGTTGTTTCCTCCTTGAGTTTCAAATATAAGAGTGCTACAGTCACATCACAATATTCAGTGGTGGAATCTTGTTTGTCACCGTCATTCCCATTCCTTTTCGTTTAGAATCAGAATAAAGTTGTATTTTAAATATCTAAAAAAAAATTACCTAGAAATGAAGTTTATTTAATTGCTAGAGGAAAAATAAAAATTAGTTTAAATGCTCCCGTGCGGAATGGAGGAAAGAACATGGTGCCTCAGCGATGTGCGGTCCAGCCCCAGGGCCACCACTTGCCATCCTCGGTTTCCCCCGAGGAAACGGGATGGAAACACCTACCTCGCTGGTGGCGGAGCCCGAGGGATACAAGGTGATGCGGTCAATACGTAGCCCATACAGTAAGTACCCGCTTAATCTCGCCTTCTCAGCACCTACTAGAGGCGGGGGCTAAGTTTAATCACGGGAGCGCACGCCCACCCTTTCTGCGGCCCGGCTGGGGCCAGCGGCTTCTCGCCAGCACCGCCTTCTCACCCGCGCAACCAATCAACATGAGGCTTGTAGGCCGGCGTCCCCCGATTGGCTGCCTCTCTGGCACCGCCCAGCGCCCCGGCATCCGCGTCCGGCGGGGAGGCGGTGGCTTCCGGCCGGGGCGGTACGGTTGCTGCAGAGGCGCTTTGGACGCCGGGCCGCGTGTGTAGTCTCGGGGGCGTGGCGGCGGGAAGGGCCGGGCGGCAGGCGCTGGCGGTCTCCGGGTGGCCGCGCCTCCCCTGGAGCCGGACTCTGCGGGCACGTGAGTGGGAGCGGAGCGGCGGGGAGAAACCGACCCGGCCGGCGAGGTCCGGCTCGCGGCTGAAGGACCTCCTAGTCTCCACAGGCCCTGGAAGTTCAAGCCTCGGTTGGTGTTTTGTTGTGGTATGTTTTCGTTTTCTCGGCGGGGGAGTGCGTGGGACTGATCTGCCCGAACAGCTGCCGACTGAAAAGTTTTCACACGTTGGGGGGCAGGGGAGGCGGGCGTTTGAGGAGACACGGTTCCCCTTATCCAGAGCTTCTGTGACCCCGTCCCTTTCCTTCACAGCCCTCTTCCCGCGCGGGCTCTACCTCACCCCTCACCTCCTGTACTCGACCCCTCTGGGGTTTCTCTCTTCCCCAGGAGGCCATGGATACCTCGACGCCTTTGCCTCCCGTAGCCCCCTCCCCGGCCTGCAACCCAGCCCCACGGACGATCCAGATCGAGTTCCCTCAGCATAGCTCGTTACTCCTGGAGGCCCTGAACCGCCACAGGCTGGAGGGAAAGTTCTGTGACGTGTCCCTCCTGGTGCAGGGCCGCGAACTTAGGGCCCACAAAGCGGTGTTGGCTGCCGCCTCTCCTTACTTCCACGACAAACTACTTCTGGGGGATGCACCACGTCTCACCTTGCCCAGCGTCATCGAAGCCGACGCCTTCGAGGGGCTGCTCCAGCTCATTTATTCCGGGCACCTCCGTCTGCCACTGGATGCTCTCCCTGCCCACCTCCTTGTGGCCAGTGGTCTCCAGATGTGGCAAGTGGTAGATCAGTGCTCAGAGATCCTTAGAGAACTAGAAAACTCAGGTGGTGGGATTTCAACTCGGGGAGCGACCCCTTTCCACACACTTCTTTCCACCACATCCTCTCCAGGAGACTGGCGCATCCGCTCTTCCCCTTTCCAGACTGTGGCGCAGTCTTCCGCTTCTACCCAGAGCCGCGTTGGAGGGGAGGGGAGTGAACTGGGAGATATGTTACAGCTTCAAGTTGAAGAAGAGGAGGAGGAGGAGGAGGAAGAAGAAGATGAGGAGGACCAGGGGTCAACAGTACCCTCTCAGACTCCTCAGCCTCAGAGAGGGTCAGGGGGTTTTCCCCGCTCTCCTGCATCCCACGCCCTACCCACATCCACTACTCCTTGCAGGCTTCCAGAGAGCGAGAGTGCTCCACTTGAGCCTCCTGCCCCTCATACTGTACTGCCTCCCAAAATCTTCTACATTAAGCAGGAACCCTTTGAGCCCAAGGAGGAGATATCAGGAGGCGGAACTCAGTCTGGAGGAACAAAGGAGGAGACCAAAGTGTTTCCAGGAGGGAACACTGAAGAGAATGGAGAGCTAGGGTTCTTGCTGCCCTCAGGAGCAGGGCAAACATCTGGAGGAGGTGGTCCATCCTGGAAACCAGTGGATCTTCATGGGAATGAAATCCTGTCAGGGGGTGGGGGACCTGGGGGAGCAGGGCAAGCTGTGCATGGACCTGTGAAGCTAGGCGGGGCACCCCCTGCAGATGGAAAACGCTTTGGTTGTTTGTGTGGGAAGCGGTTTGCAGTGAAGCCAAAGCGTGACCGGCACATCATGCTGACCTTCAGCCTTCGACCCTTTGGCTGTGGCATCTGTAACAAGCGCTTCAAGCTGAAGCACCATCTAACAGAGCATATGAAGACTCACGCTGGAGCCCTGCATGCCTGTCCTCACTGTGGCCGCCGGTTCCGAGTCCATGCCTGTTTCCTTCGCCACCGGGACCTGTGCAAGGGCCAGGGCTGGGCCACTGCTCACTGGACTTACAAGTGACTACTGAGGCCATACACGAATTTCCAGGACAAGGGAGCCACTGCTGCTGTTGGGTACTTACCCCTCACTACCATGGCACTGCAATCCTGTATCTTGTTAATTATGCCAAGAGGATAGCTATATTATGGACCTCTTGTTTTTGGGTGTGGGCTTCAACCTGACCGATTTGGAAACTGATTTCTCATCTCACTCCAGGTTTTGGCTAACTACCCTACAGGAAAGTGGTTTACAGGCCATACGTAAATCGATCAGTTGCCCATAATAGATATTCTTTTCATACAGGAAACTGGAATTCAGATTAGAAGTTTATATGATGAGAGACGAGTTAGCAAGAAAAATTATGATAAATATTTCATTCAGTCTCTGTGAGTAGTTAAGGGAGCTGGTCTCCATCTAGAGATATGTTTGATTCAGAGTTCTGGTAATCTGGAGACTAAGCTCTAAGCTTTACTCTCCCTCATCATTGCTGAAATTATGTGAGTAGAGGTCTTCTTATATACTTTTGTTAAAATTTTCCAGAAACCCTTCAGATTATAAATTGCTTTCTCACTAGTAGGTAATTTTACAACACCTTTTTTGTTTTATGTTGTAGTTGAGCACTTTAACAGATTGCGCATTCCATGTGTCACTTAGATCCCTCTTTAATAGAGGATCTTAGTTCCCGGACCAGGGATCTAACCTACGCCTCCTGCAGTGGAAGCACAGAGTCTTAACCACTGGACTGCCCAGGAAGTCCCTCTTGTCTACCTTTGACCACCACTGATCATCCATATTGATCACACTGACTGGAATGTGACCAGTGAACTCAGGAGATGGCCACTGACCTAAAATACTCTCAGGGTAGAATCACCGCTCTGAAGAAGTGGCTATGGTCAGAGGGACTCAGGGCTGAGACGGCACATGCTGAAAACTAGAGAAATAACTGCACAGTGGGACCACACCCCCTCCCTTTCCATCCCTACCCACACTTGACAGCCCCTTGGTCGACACATAGAAGGATAGATGTTGGAATGGGGAGATTGTCATAAGTTTCTTAATTTCTTCAAATAAACTTTGCTGTGAAAGCTAAGCTGACAGTGGACTGAATTGAGTCATTTATATGGGAGAGACGATGTGAGAACAGAGTTGCAAAGACTTGGACATATTCCTTATGCGGCTGGGTTATGTTGATGGGGGAAGAATCGGATAGTCTCACACTGCTGCAGAGAACACTGTCCTGGATGTCAGTGGGCCAGATTCTCAGCCCTGACCTGCCCCTGAATAACTTCTGGTAAGTTGCCTTATTTTTCAGAGTCTGAACTGTTTTGTTTATTTTTTTATTAATTTTTTTTTGGTGGTGTGGTATGTACCTCCTAACTCGTTCTCTGTCTTCTTTTTTTTAAGGGGTTGTTCACATTTTTACCTATAATATTCCCTGACTTCATGTATTATGTTTATTGTTTGGTTTGTTCTACATTTGTTGCAAAGCACTGTACTAGACCCTGACTTATACTCTACCCTCAGAGAGTTCACAGCTACTACCGAAGCTAGACATAATGACAATGTGGTATGGTAAGTCCATGATGGGAGACAGTACAAGCTACTGTAGTGGCACAAAGGAAGCTGAGTAAAGACCTATGATGGTTCACCAGAGGTTTCACAAAGAACTCCATTGCCAGAGTGTGGTAGTGGGTGTGGGCGGCTGAATTGATGTGGAAATGGTGAACATGAGTTGAAGTCACAACTATAGAGCCAGGAGTGACAGCCTTTGCCAAAGCACGTTCCTCTAAAGTTAATAGGTATGGAACCTAAAGGGGCTAAAAAATATGACTTTATGGCTGAGAAGGTGAGTTGTAGCTGGAATCTGTCAGCCTTTCTAAAGAGCCTTGCCATGATACCATCCCCACTGTAACGACTGTGACCACATTGGATAAGGGGTCAGGGATGGAGGCTGCCAACCTTGGATCTACTACCATCCCATCCACCTGTCATTCTTTTGGCACATGTTCTGTAGCTGACTATATCTGTTGGCCAGGATCCTTGGGTTTCAAGCGGTGGAAACTGGCTCTGACTAACCTTATCAACACAGGAATCTGAAGGATGTGGGGTGGCTCCTGGAATGGAAGGAAGGGCTAAAAGACCAGCCTTTGGAAGGACAAGACCTGGGTCAGCTCCAGGGGTTGAGGGAACAGGAACTGGGGAATTTTTCCAGTCATATGTTTTGGGATGATGACCCAGTTAATCTTATTTCTTCTGTCACTCATCTCAAGATAAAATTTCCAGGAGAGAACTCTGGGCCTCAGGGCCATCCTCTGACCAGAGCACCTTGATCATATGTTCCATTGAGGTGACAAATCCTGGAATCCTCAAGGGAAATTGAAGTTCTGGGACAGAAGAGTGGGGAATGGGTGCTGGCCAGCCCACAAGGACAGAGGCCCACCCATACAATCTTCATATGTTGCCCATCTTGGGATCCGTAAAGCCTCAGGTATACCTGACACTTAATAGGTGTCCAAACTTAGGGCAGAATTGCTTCCTCCCTCTCCTTAATCCCCATAGCACTTTACTACTTCTGTAAAGCAAATTAAGACACCATGTTAGAAGTTTGGGTTTTCTTTCCAAGTTATTAGGATTATAGGGAACTTGAGTTCCACGATGAAAGATTTTGGTTTAAACAAACGTGCACCTCTCTGCTTTTGTCCTTTCCTCCTTATAGTGGAAGAGATGTCCCTTCTCCTGTCCAAGGCTAGCCCCCTTCACAGAGCCTTTGCTCTTTTAATTATCCTTTCTGTCCTATATCTTCACTCTCTGTCTCTGTAGTTTCTCATGAGCATTTATTATGTTCATAGGGTTGTGAGAATTAATACATGTAAAATGCTTAGAACAGTGCCTTGCACTCAGTAAACTCAATAAATGTCAACTGTTATTATGAGTGAGAACAGTAATTCCCCACACCTTTACAGGGATCGGTTCTCTCAGGGAAGGGTCACATACATAAAGGGAAAATATTTTCAACTAAAAGGGAAATGAAGCATACAGCACTCAGTAAGGATTAGATGTTATTGTTTTAATTATTACCTTTCTCATAAATGCTAGAGTTTTTCAGAGCCCTTTCCCCCATCTTCTAACTTGATAACACTCTTGGGTGATTTTTATCCACTCTCCTGAGTTAAAGCATTTATTTATTTATTTATTTACTTACTTACTTATGGCTGTATTGGGTCTTCGTTGCTGTGCACAGGCTTTCTCTAGTTGCAGCGAGCAGTGGCTTCTCTTTGTTGCGGAGCACAGGCTCCAGGCATGCGGGCTGCAGTAGTTGTGGCATGCAGGCTCAGTAGTTGTGGCTCGTGGGCTCTAGAGCGCAGGCTCAGTAGTTGTGGCACACAGGCTTAGTTGCTCCGCGACATGTGGGATCTTTCCGGACCAGGACTTAAACCCGTGTCCCCTGCATTGGCAGGTGGATTCTTAACCACTGCACCACCAGGGAAGTCCCCTGAGTTAAAGCATTTAAATACTGATGACCCTTAGTTTTTTATCTCCAGTTTTCCTCACCCCCAGACCCACTTAGATTTCTTCCCTCTTTCCTGCCTTCCTTCAGCAATAAGTGTCTTCTGTGTACCAGGCACTGATGAAAAAAGCAGAAGGTATCACAGGGATTGGGCCCTGGATTGTCACTTTAAGAGACAGATGTTTAAACCAGTTATGTAGGTATTTCATAGATATATCAAAAGGGAAAGGAAATAAAACAGGCAATAAGGTGGAGAGTAACAGAAAAGGAAGGCATACTGTACACATTTATCTAGTATTCCAAAGGAAAAGAAAGACAGACATGCAAAACAGGGCAAGGAAAGTGGTTCTAGTAAAGTGTTCAGCAGATGTAAAGGCCAAGGAAGAGAAAGGGAGGTATATTTGATGAGACCAGTGGACCTGGAGAGGAATGAGATGTTGTCTTAGTCCATTCTGGCATCTGTAACAGAATACCACAAACCGGGTGGCTTATAAACAATGGAAGTTTATTTCTCACAGTTCTGGAGGCTGGGAAATCCAAGATCAAGCACCAGAAGATTCAGTGTCATGAAGACCTGCTGCCTGGCTCATAGACAGTCATCTTGCTGTATCCTCACATAGTGCAAAGAGAAAGGGAGCTCTCTGGAGTCTCTTTTATAAGGGCACTAATCCCATTCATGAGGTCTTCACCTTCCTGACCTAATCACCCCAAAGCCCCACCTCCTAGTAACATCACATTGGGGATTAGGATTTTAACATAATTTTGAGGGACATAAACATTCAGTTCATTGCAGATGTGATTGAAGAGGTGGGCTGGGCTATATAGAGCCTTGCACATCGTGATGAGGAATGCGGATTTTATTCTAACTGCAATGAGAAGACAATAAAGAGTTTAAAGTAGGGGAGTAACGATCTTTTCACATTTTAAAGAGATTCCTATAGCTATAGAGCGAATATTGGATCATTAAAGGGCAAGATTCTTGGAAGAAAAAAAAGGGGGGGTTGCCAAGAGTGGGAGCAGGGAAACAAATTAGACTGTTTCATTAGTGCAGACAAGAGGTGAGTAAATGCAGCAGATATGCAGAGAAGGAGATGGATTAAAACTGTTATTATATTTTGAGGTAGGACTGACAGAACGTTTTAACAGATTAATATAGAGATTGTGGGAAAATAAAAAATCAGGGATGACTTCTAGAGTTTTGGCTTGAGCAGTTGAATTGGAGGCCCGTTAATGAGTGGGAGACAGGAATAGAACTTGGGAGTGGATCAAGGGCAGACACATGTATTGACCAGGGTTCTTCTAGACCAGGGGTTGGCAAACTTATTCTATAAAGGATAAGATAGTAAATATTAGGCTTTGCATGTTAAGAAGCAAAATCAAGGATATTATGTAGGTACATAGAAATTAAGGAAAACAAATTTCCATGATTCCTTTGAATTTATTGACAAAATTCAAATTATAATAATTAAGCACAAATTTTTGTAGTACAGGTCTGTTGCTTAAATGGGGTTCAGACTTAGTGTTTCCTATCATTAAAATCAATTGCAAATGTTCATCTGTTAGTGCTGATCTATAATAAAATGTTATGTATTTCATCTTTGAAAATGTCTTCACACAGATAGTACTGCCAAATACTGGTATCAATCCCAAGAGCATATGATTTTAACTGAGCACATTCATCACTTGAAAGGCATTTATAGAATTCTGTAATTTATATTCTCTTCATACTTGCCTCTTACCACATCATTACATTGTAGATCAAGCACATCCAATTGAAGGTTAGGTGGAAGTGCCACAATTGCACAGTTAGATGAAATATAGAAATTTCCTTTGCACTTGCACTGAGGTCTGAAAAACATTGCTGGAACTGTAGTTTGAGCTCAGAATATGTATCTGTTGCAAATTTGTGTGGGAATGGAGATCTTGCTTCTTGTTCTTGACTCTACATGCAATTAAAACAACTTTAATGATTTTGCTGCGATGTATGTTTCCATATAAGCTTTGTTTTGCTTTGTAATTTTTGGGCTTGTAAGAAACGGTACCATGTCTGTAGCATGTCCACTGGCCAATGTATGGACGAACAAAATGTGGTATTTATATACAATGGAGTGTTACTCAACCTTAAAAAGGAAGGAAATTCTCACACATGCTCCAACATAGGTGAACCTTGAAGACATGCTAAGTGAAATAATCCAGGTACAAAAGGAAAAATACTGTATGATTCCGCTTATATGAGGGACTTAGAGCAGTCAAGTTCATAGAGACAGAAAGTATAATGGTGGTTGCCTAGGGGCTGGGGAGAGCAGGAAATGGGGAGTTATTGTTTAATAGGTACAGAGTTTCAGTGTGGAAAGATGAAAAAAGTTCTGCAGATGGATGGTGGTGATGGTTGCACAACAACATGAATTACTTAGTGCCACTGAACTGTACACTTAAAAATGGTTTAAAACATGCTTTAAATTATAAATTTTGTTATGTATATTTAACCACAATAAAAAAATAAATGAACCACTAATGAGCTAATGGATCTAGGCGTTGAGCATCAGTGGCTGCTAATAGCACAAAAAAGAAACAGACTTTATGTGCTTCTTATGGAAAACACCACCACCACCTATTAATTAGTCTGGCCAAAAATACTGAACTTGAATGTGATCAAGCCTCAAGATATAACTACCAGGCTTCCCTGGTGGCGCAGTGGTTGAGAGTCCGCCTGCCGATGCAGGGGACACGGGTTCGTGCCCCAGTCCAGGAGGATCCCACATGCCGCGGAGCGGCTGGGCCCGTGAGCCAGGGCCGCTGAGCCTGCGCGTCTGGAGCCTGTGCTCCGCAACGGGAGAGGCCACAGCAGTGAGAGGCCAGCGTACCACAAAAAAATAAAAAAAAAAAATTAAAAAAAAAAAAAAATATATATATATATAACTACCAATTCACAGAAGATGCAGAAGGCAGGGAAACATGTTAAAACATACCACAGTGATGCAATCAGCAAAACTGAGACTGTAAGAAATTCTGGGGAATAAATAACCAGTTTTCTTCAAAAAAAAAACTGCAAGGGGAAAAAAGCAATGGAAGGTAATCTGTAGTTTAAAAGATTTTAAAGGACATTAACCAATCATAATGCGTGGACCTTACTTGGATAAAGTTTTTTAAAAAGATTTTTTTTTAATTTTATGACCTTTATGAGACAACTGACTGGACATCTGATGATATCAGGAGTTATTGTTATATTGTTAAAAATTTTAGTTGTCATAATGGTATTGTGAGTTAAGTTTAAAAAGAGGGGGAGCCCTTGTGTTTTCATGGCATTGGTTATTTATGGATAGATATATTTATGCATAGTTGTGGACTGAATAAAAATGCCAAATACACATATGAGCTCTAGAGAATTGTATTAATTATAATTTGAGTATTTATATATAGTCACTTTTTTAAAAGATTGAGAAATAAATTTGGAAATAGTTATATACAGTAAGAACATCTAATCAGAAATTTTATATTAAACATTCTGGTTTGTGTTCTGGTCCAAGTTAATAAAACTTTCTACTTGAATCTTGAAAACAAAATAATCAGTTGCTCTCTGTATTGATTTAGAAAGCTCTCCAGCATATATATTTTTAAAATTTATTTATTTTTGGCTGCCTTGGGTCTTCGTTGCTGCATTCAGGCTTTCTCTAGTTGCGGCGAGCGGAGGCTACTCTTCGTTGCGGTGTGCGGGCTTCTCATTGCAGTGGCTTCTCGTTGCGGAGCAAGGGCTCTAGGTGCGCGAGCTTCAGTAGTGTGGCTCGCGGCCTCTAGATCACAGGCTTAGTAGTTGTGACTCACGGGCTTAGTTGCTCCGCGGCATGTGGGATCTTCCAGGACCAGGGATCAAACCTGTGTCCCTTGCATTGGCAGGCAAATTCTTAACCGCTGTGCCACCCAGGGAAGTCCTCCAGCATATATTGTTGAGTGAAAAAAGCAAAAGTGCAGAACGATATATATAACATGCTTTGTTTTGTATGAGAGACAGTAAGAGTAGGGAGGAAATAAGAAAAGTATGTTTGCAAAAAGAAGCACTACTGGGATAAACAAGAAACCAATAAAAATGGGAAAAGAAGTTGAGCTAAGGACACAAACAAGACTATGTGTGCTTTAAGACTCCTTTATGTATGTAGTGGAATTATGTAATTCCACTAACTAAGCATGGCTTCTTGGAGAAATTGCTGATTCCATGTCTAGAAGCAGACATTTTTCAAAGTGCACCTGGGATACCTTTTCATGTTAAGAAGCAAGAAAGCTTTAGAAGATAATGTCATGTCAAAAGGACACAGGAGCCCATATGAAAGTGTCCCCACTGAACAAAGTTGTTACAACCTTAGCAACTAAAAGAATAATGATTGAGTTTAACACTGATTCAGTGAAATTCATTATTCTATGATGATACTCAAAATGAGAGTAAATCAAGAAAGTCTCAATGGTTACTTTTGTTACCAAAAGTTACCATTTGGGGTAACTTTTAAAACATTTACTTTGAAAATTGGTAATTAAAGGGAAAATATTAAGCGTTATTTTGCTCTTCCGGTAAAAATTTATTTTAGGATAACCAAATAGTCCTAGTTAATGAAGAAGCCTTCACAGAATTCTTGTAAACAATGTGAAAGAAACAAAATTAGAAAAACATAGTTTCACAAACTCCAATGAAATTATTGATTCAGGCAAGGATTATCAACTGGTGTTAAAACCAATAGTTGAGGGACTTCCCTGGTGGCGCAGTGGATAAGAATCCGCCTGCCAATGCAGGGAACATGGGTTCGATCCCTGGTCCGGGAAGATCCCACATGCCATGGAGCAACTAAGCCCGCGAGCCACAACTACTGAAGCTGGCGGCCTAGAACCGGTGCTCCACAAGAGAAGCCACCGCAAGGAGAAGCCCACACATCACAATAAAGGCTAGCCCCTGCTCTCTACAACTAGAGAAAGCCCACGTGCAGCAACGAAGACCCAACACAGCCAAAAATAAATAAAATTAAAAAAAAAAACCAATAGGTGATTGATTGTTGTAAACATTCATATAGAGCCAAAGTAACACCACACAGATTACTTTCCAATCTGAAGAGGGAAAGTGTTAACTGTAAGTTGAGTCATCAATTTTAGCATCCCTAGTGGTTGATTATATGTGTCCTCTAATGAAATGTAATATTCACAACAATATAATAATGATATGACTTTATTCTTTCTAGTACCTCATATTCTAATTCAGGCGTCCCTCAGAGGATTTAATCCATTCTTAAAAACATGTTGGACAGTGAATTTTTAGGTAGTGGGAGTCTGTGCATCATTATTTTAAGTAGAAAAAAATATATATTCCCAGCACGTCTAAAAACCCCAAGCAATTTCTTTCAGTACTTGAAACACTCTAAAATATATATACACACACATATATATAAAACAATCAATGAGGTTTTTCTGCTTAAGATAAAGCCTTTAAAACACCCACTATCTAATTGTTTAACACTTAATTAACTCACTAATGACTTTATTTGTGCAGTAACCCTATAGGGTACAAATCGTGTTTTCCTTTTAACTGTAACAAACGTGTACTGTAATGTAAATGAACAGTGAAATAATATGTTAAAGACACATAATGAAGGCAGGTAACACTTAGCAATAATAAAATAAACAAGGCAAGTTTTTAAACATGATTACTGAAGATTGCAGTGCTTCCTGAGTGAGGTTTGGAGATGAGAAGGGAGATATGGAGGCTGTAGTCACTGTTGGTGTCTAGGGGTGGAGGAAGGTGACGAAGAATGAGCTTCGGAAGAAATGAGTGAAACAGTAAATGTCTGAGGTTCATCCATGTCAGATCCAAGAAGCTGGTGGATAGTCTGCTTTCCTTGGCAATGGAGTCATCAGAAGTGGATGATTGTGAATCAGCTTCTGAAAGTATTGACAAAGCATGACCAGAAACTCAAAGTGTACAGGTGTTAACATTCCCTTTGCTTGTGTTATGCAGCTTCTGATAACCCTAGACTGTGCTGGAGATTGCATTTTTGAATGTGATTTTTCTACACTTGTCATGATCATGATCTCTTGTAATCAATAGCAGCCATTCTGTCTACATGATATAAACTTTCCTTTAAAGATTTATTGTCAAGTATTAGTGGCTCTTTGTATTAGTCTTCTAGGACTGCCATGACAAAATACCACAGGCTGTTGGCTTAAACAAGAGATATTTATTTTCTCACAGTTCTGGAGACTAAGTTCAAGATTTAGATGCCAGCAGGGGGCTTCCCTGGTGGCACAGTGGTTAAGAATCCGCCTGCCAACGCAGGGGACACGAGTTCGAGCCCTGGTCCAGGAAGATCCCACATGCTGCAGAGCAACTAAGCCCGTGCGCCACAACTACTGAGCCTGTGCTCTAGAGCCCGCGAGCCACAACTACTGAGCCCCCGTGCCTCAACTACTGAAGCCTGCATGCCTAGAGCCCATGCTCTGCAACAAGAGAAGCCACCACAGTGAGAAGCCCGCGCACCACAATGAAGAGTAGCCCCCGCTCGCCGCAACTAGAGAAAGCCCGCACAGCAACGAAGACCCAATGCAGCCAAAAAAAATAAATAAACAAAATAAATACATTTATTTAAAAAAAAAAAAAGATGCCCGCAGGTTTGGTTTCTCCTGAGGCCTCTCTCCTTAGCTTGCAGACTGCTGCCTTCTCACTGGGTCCTCACATGACCTTTCTCTGTGCACATGCACTCCTGGTGTCTCTATTCTTGCAAAGACACCCCTCATACTAAATTGGGGCTCCACCCTTAGGACCTAATTTAACCTTAACTGCTTCTTTAAAGGCTTTATCTCCAAATACAGTCACATTGAGCATTAGAGTTTCAACATATGAATAGAGGAGGGCACAATTCATTCCATAACACTCTTCTTCCTCCAACTTAGTTCCTTCCAGCATTATTCCTTCCAATTGAATGTGTTTCTTGGAAGGAACATGGTAAAGTTTTCCAAATCAACATTTTTAATAATTTGTCTTTATTTTCTCACACACAGGAAATAGGATATTCATAGTAAATGGAAAGGTATGAATGGCCATATATCCTTTTATGCTTTCACCTCTTAATATACTTTATCACTCCCAATATACATGCTTCTAAGGGTTTTATAGTTTTAGCTTTCACTTTTAGGTCTTTGATCCATTTTGAGTTAATTTTTGTGTATTATGTGGGGTAAGGCTCCACAATCATCATTTTGCATGTAGATTGTCTAATGTCCTTTCATTTCAGCCTGAAGGGCTCCCTTAGCACTTCTTATAGAGCAGGTCTTCTAGCAATTAACTCCGTCAGCTTTTGTTTATCTGGTAATGTCTTAATTTCTTCTATATTCTTGAAGGATAGTTTTGCTGGATATAGAATTCTTGGTTGACAGGTTTCCTCCACCCCCACCCCAGCACTTTATTTATTTATTTGGCCACACCGCTCCCCCACCAGGGATTGAACCCAGGCCCACAGCACTGAAACACTGAATCCTAACCACTGGACCACCAGGGAACCCCCATTTTTTTTTCACCCCAGCACTTTATGTCATCCCACTGCCTTTTGGCCTCCATGGTTTCTGATTAAAAATAGGTTGTTAATACTTACTGGTAATCTCTTGCACATTATGATTCACTTGTCGCTGCTTTCAAGATTCTCTTTATTTTTGGCTTTCAGCAGTTTGATTATATGTCTCAATGTGGATCCCTTTGAGTTTTTCCTACTGGAAGTTCATTGAGCTTCTTGGATGTATATATTCATGTCTTTTATCAAATCGGTTTGGGGGTGGGGGTTAGCCATTAATTCTTCAAATATTTTTCCTGCCCCTTCCTCTCTCTCCTCTCCTTCTTGGGACTCACATTATGCATATGCTGGTATGTCTGATGGTGTCTCACAGATCTCTTAGGCTCTGTTCATTTTTCTTCATCCTTTTTTTTTTTTTCCTGCTCTTCAGACTGGATACTTTCAGTTGGCCTATTTTCAAGTTCACTCATCTTTCCTCTGCTCAAATCACCTATAGAAACCTTCTGGTGAATTTTTCATTTCAGTTATTGTACTTTTCAACTCCAGAATTTCTGTTTGGTTTGTTGTATCATTTATATCTCTTTATTGATATTCTTTTTTCCTCCATGAATGGGCCATACTTTCTTGTTTCTTTGCATGCTTCATAATTTTTTGTTGAAAACTGGATATCTTGAATATTATGGGGGGAAAAACAAAAGAAAGAAAAGGAAAGGAAAATTACTCTCTAGGTCTTTCCAGATCGGCTCTGGGTTGGGAAAACTCCTTCAGTGCTTAACCAGGCCATTTACAACTCTTTTTTAGCCTGCACTTCCTACATCTGCGGCAGATGCCTTGTAAGTGATACCTGCCCTCTTCAAGATTTGCCCCCAAATTCCTCCGTGACTTCTAGGCTAATAATTTGGATCTTTTATTATGGCTCAACTGGGGAAATACTGACTCTACTTTGGGAGAAAATAAATTATTCACCAAAAGAGTTGCAGAATCCAGTTAATATGTACCAGTAGTAACTGGGAGAATGTACCAGGGGATGGGGATCTTGAGGGGGCTGGAACAAGGGGATTGGAATATAAGACCAGATAAGGAAGACATAATAATATAAGGACACTCCTTTGTGATATAGGATTTAATATCCTAGCAAAGACACCTGGAACTGATCCTAGTACATCACTGAGAAAGCTCCTTAAAGCTTGGGAAAACAATACCCCATAGTGAGAGAGGTGGAGGTGCTGGAACTGCCTTGGAAAAGTTAAAATGTAGACATGCTAGGGACTTCCCTGGTTAAGACTCTACACTTCCAATGCAGGGGGCCTGGGTTCAATCCCTGGTTAGGGAACTAGATCCCACATGCGGCAACTAAGAGCCTGCATGCTGCAACTAAAAGATCCTGCATGCCGCAACTAAAGATCCCACATGCCACAATGAAGGTACCTCATGCCGCAACTAAAGATCCTGCATGCTGCAATGAAGATTCCGTGTGCCACAACTAAGGCCCAATGCAGCCAAATAAATAAATTAATTAATTAAAAAAAAAGGAATAGAAGGAATTGTCTTTAAAAAAAAATGTAGACATGCTAGAATAAATTTACCTTTAAATCAAAAACTCGTCAGTTGACTGTGTTCCCTGGGAGGCCAGAGGACACTCCCCTCAATAAAACAATAAGAAATCCGCTAGATATGAGCACTGACATTGTTGGGAATATCAGTAGTAGCTGTTCTATGAAAGCTAGGATTCATCATAGAGGAGGCTGATATGGAACTGGAGTCCATAGTGTCAATGGAGATGATAGGATTTTGAAAGAGTAGAGGCCCTGACTTACTTGTCAGGGGCAAGGCGGACATAATTACCATAATAGGCAGCAAAGCAAGAATGGCAACTAGAGGGAGGAGACGGAGATCTGTGGCAATGGCTAGTAGGCCAAGGTATTCCCAGTGCAAGGTAGATAGAAAGCCAGGTAGGATATCAACTCAACCTATATAATCAAAAAAGAAAAAAAGATCAAGAGTGAATGAGCCAGGGCTTCCCTGGTGGCGCAGTGGTTGAGTCCGCCTGCCGATGCAGGGGACACAGGTTCGTGCCCCGGTCCAGGAAGATCCCACATGCCGCAGAGCAGCTGGGCCCGTGAGCCATGGCCGCTGAGCCTGCGCGTCCGGAGCCTGTGCTCCGCAACGGGAGAGGCCACAACAGTGAGAAGCACGCGCACCGCAAAAAAAAAGAATGAATGAGCCAAAGGCTGATGTTTGCTACTGAAAAGAAGAATCATATCCCTCACTCAATTGCTAGACCAGAGCCAGTTCTCAGACCCAGAGAAGACTGAATTATCTTGACGAAGGACTCTGTGACAGCACGGTAGAAGTTCCTCTAATCCTAAAGGGACCCCTGTTGTACTTTACTAAGGGAACTGTACACAGGAAAAAAGAGGAATCACAAGATCTTTTGTGAGATGTGGGTTTTAGAATCCGGAATGATACTGGTATCAGGATACAAAAAGCGACATCATGGCCCTCCTATTAAATGGTATAGGGAAGGTGGGTGATAAATGGAGTTCTGACCCAAGTTTTTTTCACAGTAGGTCGTATGGGTCTGTGGAACAATCCTCTGGTAATATCCCTAATTCCCAAAAGCATAGTAAGAATGGATCTCTTTAGACTCTGATAGAACCCTCCTAGTAGTTCCCTGATCTATGGAGTAAGAACCATAATGGTAGGGAAAAAAAAGTAAAAACCCCCAAAACAGTCTCTCCTACCTCCACCAAGCCAAGATCAATCAGAAGGAGTTTTGCATCCTACATGGAATGGCAGATATTAATATCATCCTCAAATACTTAATGCAGTTGTTATATTTCCTTTTTTTTCACTACTGTGGCTCCTGTAAAAACCAGATTGTTTATGGTGGATGGTGGTGGACTATTTGATAATCCAACATAGCCTCTGGTTCTTGGTATATGGCTTTTGATCTGGTACTTGTATTCTTTTCTATCTCTATCAGGAAGGAAGTTCAGAAACAGTTCACATTCACACGGAATAGACACCAGTGTACAGTCATGGTCTTTCCCAGGGCTACTCCCTTGCACCCTCTCTTGCTCTCTGTCACAATATAGGCTAACATGACCTTGATTACCTGGATAGTCTCCAGAGTATTATACCGATCCACTATATTGAAAACATCTTAGACCAGGGAGCAGGAAGTAGCAAGTACCCTGGATGCTCCCATAAGACACAGGTATACCACAAGGTAAGAGTTAAACTATACACAGATTCAGGGGTATCGCATATTGGTGCAGAATTAGAAGTCCAATGATTTCGGACATGATGCACCTTATTGCTGATGTGGATAAAGTTTCTGTGGTCTCAGTAGATCAAACCAGGTATAACATTCCCTTAAACCAAAGCCTAATCCACAGCAAGGCCCTAACTCTCTTCAATTCTGTGAAGGCTGAGGGAGATGAGGAAGCTGCAGAAGAAAGTTTGAAGCTAGCAGAAGTTGGTTCATGCAGTTTAAGAAAAGAAGCCATCTCCGTGACACAAAAGTGCAAGGTGAAGCGGAAGTGCTGATGTAGAAGCTGCAGGAAGTTAGCCACAAGATCTAGCTAATTCATAAAAGTGGCTATGCCAAACAACACATTTTCAATGCAGATGAAAAAGCCTTACATTGGAAGAAGATGCCATCTAGGACTTTCATAGCTAGAGAGCAGTAGTCAATGTCTGGCTTCAAAGGACAGGCTGACTCTCTTGTTAGGGGCTGACGCAGCTGGTGACTAAGTTGAAGCCAGTGCTCATCTGCCCTTCCAAAAGCCCTAGGGCCCTTAAGAATTATGCTAAATCTACTCTGCCTGTGCTCTGTAAATGGAATTACAAAGCCTGGATGACAGCACTTTTGTTTACAGCATGGTAAAGACAAATACTGTATGATATCACTTAAATGTGGAATCTGAGAAATAAACTAGTGATTATAACAAAAAAAGAAACAGACTCACAAATACAGAGAAAAAACTAGTGGTTACCAGTGGGGAGAGGGAAGGGGGTAGGGTCAAGATAGGGGTAGGGGATTAAGAGGTACAAAGTACTATTTATAAAATAAATAAGCTACAAAGATACATAGTACAACACAAGGAATATAGCCAATATTTTATAATAACTGTAAGCGGAATATAACCTTTAAAAATTGGGAATCAGGGACTTCCCTGGTGGTCCAGCGGTTAAGACTCCATGCTCCCAATGCAGGGGGCCCGGGTTCCATCCCTGGTCAGGGAACTAGATCCCGCATTCCACAACTAAAAACAAAAAGATCCTGGATCCCGCAACAAAGATCCCACCTGCCACAACTAAGACCCGGCAGCAGCCAAATAAGTAAATAAATAAATAAAATATTTTTAAAAGAAATTGTGAATCACTATGTTGTATGCCCAAGACATGTAATAGTGAACATCAACTATATAGTTAAAAAAAAAAGACTATATAGTATAGTGTAAACATAACTTTTTTTTCCTTTTTTTTTTTTTTTTGGCCACACCCTGCGGCAGCCCCTTAGTTCCCCAACCAGGGATCAAACCCGTGCCCTCGAAGATGGTTATTTCGAGACTGTAGTCTGCCATCTTCTTGGTCTGCTGGCTTTCTGAATAAAGTCGTATTCCTTGCCTCAAAAACAACAACAACAACAAAAAAAAACCCATGCCCCCTGCACTGGGAGTGTGAAGTCAAACTGGACGACCAGGGAAGTCCCTGTAAACGTAACTTTTATATGCACTGGAAAAACGAAAAGTTTGTGTAACTTGCTTTATTGCAGTAGCCGCTTTTTTGAGGTGGTCTGGAACCAAACCTGCGATATTTCCGAGGTATGCCTGTATTAGTGGGGGGATCACCTACACCCTTGAAAAGTTCTGTGGTTGCTGTCCATTGTAGGCCAGTTATGCATGTAGGAGATGCCTGATTTCAATGAAGATGATGATATTCCATTGTAGCAGAGGCCAAGTGTAAGCACTAAACCATCACCTGTAAAGGGCATCACAGGTATTTCAGTAATCAGAACATTCTGGTCTGCAAAGATCTTTAGTGATACCTAATTGATCATGGTGTCCCTAGGAACAAAATAGATAATCAGCCTACTAGAATATTGCTTGATCTATATAACAGGAAAAACTCTAGGTCTGGTAGCCCAAAAACTTAACTTGAGTCACCATAGTGGAGAATGATGCCCTCTAGCCCAGTCCGAGGCTTAAGTCAGTTCACAGACCCAGAGCCTTTTGAAAAGGCCAGGTTCCCTTGAGGAAGGACCTTGCACTGCTGCCACAAATAAACACCTTAATCTTCCTCCAAGCATTTCCCGAAGGGACCTATAGCCATTTACTAGATGACTGTACACTGGGGAAAAAGAAATATCCAGACCTGTGGTTATTTCCCTGGTTACTGGAAGTATAATTGGATTAGATATATTTGGCAGCTGGATGAATCCCCACATTGCCTCTGCCCTATGGGATCATTATGGGGTCAACTGTGGTAGGGAGGGCTAAGTGGAAGTCTCTGGAACTTCCATCCCTTACCAAGATAGTGAACCAGAAGCAATACTGCATCCCTGGGGGAAATGCAGGGGTCGTGATTCTTAACCCTCCCCACTTAATTCACAGTTTGGCCTCTACAAAAGTCAGGTGGATCTTAGAAAAATCATTGTGGACGATCATAAACTTAATCTGGTGGTTAACCATATATATAATAATCTCTTTACTGTATATATAATCTGCATATATAATCTCTTTAAATATATATAATCTGTATATATAATCTGCATATATAATCTGCATATATAATCTGCATATATAAATTACTGCATATATAATCTCTTTACTGTAGTATCTTTTACTGGACCTGTGACTCATCTAGAAATTGTGTGTCTGTATTTCAAATTTATAAAAATATGGAGCTTTAAAAATATCTTTAAAAAAATAGGTTTCTAGCTTAGTTGCTTTGTGGTCTAAGCATATGGTCTTATATGATAATAACCTTGCAATTTGTTAAGACTTATTTTGTGTCCTAATACATAGTGAATTTTTGCCGTTTTTGTAAATGTCCCATGTGTACTTGATAGGAATGTAAATTCTATAATTGTATGCAAGTTTGCTAATCTATGGTGTGCTAATATATTTCTTACTTTGCTTGATCTAGAAATTTCTGAGAGATATGTTAAAAATCTCCCATTGTCGTTAGAAATTATAAACGTCTCCTTATAATTCTGTCAGTTTTTGCTTTTTATATCTATAGACTATGATTTTGTGCATACAAATTAAGAATTATTAATTCCTCCTTATGAATTTTATCATCTGTGATTATGTAGAGATTCCCCTTCATTTCTTTTTTTTTTAAATTAATTATTTATTTATTTATTGGCTGCGCTGGGTCTTCGCCGCTGCACGCAGGCTCCCTCCAGCTGCAGCGAGCGGGGGCCACCCCTCGTTGCAATGTGCACGGGCCTCTCATCGCGGTGGCGCCTCTCGCTGCAGAGCACGGGCTCTAGGCGCGTGGGCCTCAGTAGTTGTGGCACGTGGGCTCAGTAGCTGTGGCGCACGGGCTCAGCCGCTCAGCGGCATGTGGGATCCTCCCGGACCAGGGATCGAACCCGCGTCCCCCGCATTGGCAGGCGGACTCCCAACCACTGCGCCACCAGGGAAGCCCCTCCCCTTCATTTCTAATAATGCTTTTCTTTTGGTTAATTTTTGTCAATTTATTTTCAACGTTTCTGTGTGTGTGTGTGTGTCTCTCTTTTTTTAATGTTTATTTATTTATTTATTTGGCTGTGCCAGGTCTTAGTTGCGGCATGCGGGGTGTTCGTTGCCATGTGCGGGATCTTTGTTGAATAGATCTTTGTTGCATAGATCTTTGTTGCATACGGGATCTTTAGTTGCAGCATGTGGGGTCTTTAGTTTTGGCATGTGAACTGTTAGTTGCAGCATGTGGGATGTAGTTCCCTGACCAGGGATTGAACCCAGGCCCCCTGCATTGGGGCATGGAGTCTTAGCCACTGGACCACCAGGGAAGTCCGACTGTGTCTCTTTATTATTTGTTTGTTTATTTATTTTTAATAAATTTATTTATTTTTAGTAAATTTGTTTATTTTTGGCTGCGTTGGGTCTTCGTTGCTGCGTGCGATCTTTCTCTAGTTGCGGTGAGCGGGGGATACTCTTTGTTGTGGTGCGCGGGCGATACTCTTTGTTGTGGTGCGCGGGCTTCTCATTGCGGTGGCTTCTCTTTGTTGCTGAACATGGACTCTAGGCACATGGGCTTCAGTAGTTGTGGCACGTGGGCTCAGTAGTTGTGGCTCGCAGGCTCTAGAGTGCAGGCTCAGTAGTTGGGGCGCACGGGCTTAGTTGCTCCACAGCATGTGGGATCTTCCCGGACCAGCGGTCAAACCTGCGTCCCCTGCATTGGCACATGGATTCTTAACCACTGTGCCACCAGGGAAGTCCCTGCATTAGTTTCTTTATTGTGTCCCTTAAGCCCCTTCTAATTTTGAACAGTCGTTTTTTTCATGACACCGATTAGCTGAATAGACAAGGCTGGTTTTCCTGTGAAATAGCCCACCTTCTGTTCTGGTCTGATTGCTTCCATGTAGTGGTGTTTAGCATGTTTCTCTTTCCTCTAGATTTCCTTTAAACTGCAAGTTAGATCCAAAGGCTTGATTAGATTTAAATCAAACTTTATTGGCTAGATCACATCACAGGTGATGCAATATTCATATCAGAAGACAGTAATATCTTACTGATCCACTTGTTATATAAGTATTCTTGTACAAAGTTATATGCTAAAATTGTGTCCTTTGTTAATAGTTTGCTTCAGATTTTTTCTAGACAGAACTTCTATTGATAGATTACAGTGAGGATACAATGAAAAAGAGAGTGGGAAGAGTGTTGGAAAAACGCATGCTGAAGATGGTGGACATATACATTTAACTTCTAACTAGGGACTTCCCTGGTGGTCCAGTGGGTAAGACTCGGCACTCTCAATGCAGGGGGCCCGGGTTCTATCCCTGGTCGGGGAACTAGATCCCACATGCATACCAAACTAAGAAGTCCGCATGCTGCAACTGAAAAAACATGCCACAATGAAGATCCCAAGTGCTGCAACTAAGACCCAGCAGAGCCTAAATATATAAATAAATAAAAACCCTTCTAACTAGCATGAGTTGGGACCACATAGAATATGCCTCTGCACGGGTAGGAGAATTTTTCTAGGATATAAATCTAAAGAGTAGTACTGCTGGGTAGGAGGCAATTTCATCTTCAGCTTTTCCAAATTACTTGATACCAAATTACTCTCCAGTTTGCCCATTTACACCTCCACCAGCAGCAGCTAGATATTTCTTTTTCCCAATGCTTGGTATTTTCAGATTTTTTTTTTTTTTTACTTTTGCCAATATCATTATGTGAAATAATATCTCATTGTGGTTTTTTAAAAGTTATTACACACATCATGACATTTTGCCCCTAAATTCTTGAGTATTCATTCATCTTATGAAAATAAGGACATTTCTTACTTAACCACAATATCACTATCACTAATAACACAATAATTCCTTACACCATCTAATACTAAGTCTATATTCATATTTCTCCAACTGTCTAAAAAATCAATAAGAATTTAGGTAAACCTGAACAGGAGTAGACTGTATACTGGGGGTTTGTTCAAGTCACCTTCATTGTCGAATGATGGTTTAGCTTAGTCTAATGGTCTAAGTTGCCAGATATTTCCTCCAAGACCTATGAAGATAGTAGTGCACTGTCTTTTGGTTTCTGTAGTTGCTGTTGAGAAATTTGCTATTTGTCTGGGCTTCGCTGCTTTGTGGAAAACATATGTTTTCTTTCTGCTTTCTTTTCAAATATTCCCCCAGTCTGAGTTCTTCAGTTTCTTTCTGATGTATCTGGGTGAGGATTTAGTGTCTCTTGGGACTCATTTCCTGACACTGAGAATTCTTGTCCAAAATCAGTTCTGGATGATGATCAACCATGATCTGTTCTCATCATGTCATTATCTGTTTTAAGAGCCTAAAATAGTGCCTGACATACATTAGGTGCTTATAAATAGTTGTTGAATGAATCTGTAAATAAATGAGCCTTTTTCTCCACTCCCCCTCATTCTCTCTATTCTCTCCTGCTCAAAATTTTTTCAGGCATTTGTTAGAACATTTCATTCTATCCACCATGCCTCTTCCTCTCTTTTACACATTTTTCATCTCATTATCTTTCTGGTCTACATTTTAGATACTTTTGTCAGATTTATCTTTCAATGCCCAATTCTAACTTCAGCTACTTCTAATCTTCTGTTTAACCAATCCATTGAGTTTATATTCGTCATTTGTAATCATTGATACCTGGCTAATCTTTTTTATAGCATTCTGTTTATTTCATGCTTTTGATTCTTTGTTTCTGTTTCTTTTTAATTTATTTTAAATTTATTTTATTTTTGGCTGCACTGGGTCTTCATTGCTGCATGCGGGCTTTCTCTAGTTGTGGTGAGCAGGGGCTACTCTTTGTTGCGGTGCGTGGGCTTCTCATTGCGGTGGCTTGTTGCGGAGCACAGGCTCTAGGTGCATGGGCTTCAGTACCTGTGGTGTGTGGGCTCAGTAGCTGTAGCTCGCAGGCTTAGTTGCTCCACGGCATGTGGGATCTTCCCGGACCAGGGCTCGAACCCGTGTCCCCTGCATTGGCAGGTGGATTCTTAACCACTGTGCCACCAGGGAAGCATGATTCTGTGTTTTATGACTAATCATTTTTAATCATACTTATAGCTTGAATCTTGTAATTCCATTGTCTGAAGTGCTTGAGGGTCTAATTCTGCTGTTTGTTATGTAGGCAAACTCTCATTCATTGTGGATTATTTCCTTGTAGGTTTTCTGATTTTGGATTGTGAGCTCATGTTGATGACCTTGAGACAGACCTTCATAGGCTATTGTGAAGATCAGATAAATTAACTCATATGATGGTGTGTCTCAAGACGAGGTGAGAATAAAATCACATTGAAAAGAATACATAAAAGGGCCAGAATGATCCACCAGGTCATGCCGTGTAAAAATAAACAAACAAAACAAAAAACCCACCAGAGTGACATGCTTAAGCCATCAAACCCTGGCAAGAATCACACAAGGGAATAATATCAAAAACTTCTTCCATGTGCCAAGCACTTTACTCATATTATCTTTAACCTTCATAACAACTGCAAGGAAGGCGATAGTCCTATTTTATGGAGCAGAAACTGCAACAAGGTCATTAATTTATAGCTAATTGGGGAACCCTAGTTAAAACCCAGGTCTGGATGATTGTAAAGTTCATGCTCTTGCAAATTCACTCCATTATCCCTCAAAACTATTATTAGAAAAAAAGAATTATCATTTGGACTTCATATGTATTTTTTCCCAGTTTCAATTTTAATTCAGGCCAGTTACCCCCATGGATCATAAAAATGTGTTAAATAATTAATGAAAAGGGAAAAAGAATGCATAAAACTATGAAAGAATTGCATTTTAAGCAGAGAAATTTTAGTTTTCATTTTTCCAATTTGGGATTTTGTTTATGTACAAAAAAGGCAATTAGCTTACTTATGAGAAACCCCTAGAGCTCCCAGAATCGAATAAAAATGTATCTGAGCTGAGCATTCCAAATCCAACAAAGCAAACAAGTGTAAATTTAATTCCTTAATAAGGAATTTGCAGATGTAGCCTCAACATAGACAATTTTACATTAATAAACCGGGAAGCATTAAAGCCAATTGGTAGCAATCAGTTTCAGTGTTTGCTACCCAGGCCCAGACAGGCTGATGGGATGGGCCCACTAGGAACATTAGGTTCTGGGCCCACCCCTCCTGCCTGTCAAGCTCTTCTGAGGGTCATCTTCCAGGGAAGAGCCAGGGATGTTCAGGAATTACCAACTGTTTTAAATATTGTCAACATAAATTGCACCCAGCATTTGGGGTTAGGGAATCTGATTTTGATAAGGTAGACTCAATTCACTATTTAAAATATATGGTATGAGTTTATTTAAGGTACAGGTCTGGGTCTCTTGATTTAATCAACAGTCCACCAAAAGTTGATACTTGTCATTTGATATAAATTTAATATATAATCTTCATATCCCAGATTTGGCTGTAGGTTACATTTTATTATACAGACTTTAAAAAGTATAATGCTGTTAAATAATTAACTAAATGAAGTTAATCAACTTTGCAAATGTATCCACAGAAAATGGAAAGATGATTTTGTTAATGTACTTAGCAAAAATAGATGATGCAAATAACTGAAGTCACTGGGAGATTAACTCTCTCCAACTAATGGTCAGATTTGCATTTTGGCTGTTTATTTTTACCAGACTCTGTGAGAAGACCAACCACCATTACAAAAAAATACTGACATTATAAAACTATTTTATTTTTCTAAAACAGCCATGCTATATAATCTGGATTATTTCTTCTATGACAAATGTGTACTGACTTTAACAAAACAAATTAGATGATTTTAATACTATGACAGCAATACAAATAAAATATTTTAAAACTGAATTTTGTAATCGTCTCAACTAAAAAAATCACCTTGGCTTCCTATTGAGTTAGAGCCTCTTAAAGATAAACCTTCTTCCTTTTTCAATTTCCACAGGCTACAGAGTGAATTATCCCAAATGAAAACCTTCTTTCCACATCTGCCTTAATAAAGCCACTGCCAGCTGCATGAGGCCCGTCATCCCAGCTGCTTGCAGCCCGTGCGAGGCTGGGATGGCGGCCCTCATAATTGTCTCTGCACGGGCCTGTGCAAGGGTTTCTCTGAGCTCTGACCCTAAGGTCAGGACTGTTAGGTGACAGGGGGTACACACGCCACTGCACAAAAGCACTATAGGTGCCTCTCTAGAAGGTAGTACTCTATACCTACCCGCAAGCATTGCCCAAGATTCCCAGCTCCCTGAATCCTGCCCAATGTTGAGTACTTCCCTCCTTCTAACTTTTCTCTCTCTGATTGGTAGAGTGGTTATCTCACTGACATGAGTTTCTCATCACTTACTGCATTTATCATTTCTAGAAGTTCAATTTGGTTCTTTTTCAAACCTGCCATATTACTTTTTCTAGTTTCCTGTTTCCTGCAGATATATTCAACCTATTTCTTTAAGATCATATACCTCGTTATTTTATAGTCTGTATCAGATAGTTTCAATATCTAAAGTCTTTACATGGGGCTGCCCCTAGGCCATAGGACACCTTTAAGCAAATTAGAAAAAGTGGCCCTCTTCAAGCATATTTTTGGAAAAATTAGAAGATTATCAGAAAACCTGACCAGCTCTGTCAGGGAAAGAACTTTCCAGCACTCTGGAGGCATACACATGCACCCACACTGTCACCCCCTCACACAGTCCCTGGGTGCTGGACACACAGCTGCTGATGGCCACGTACTCTGTGCCACCCTTGCCACCAGGTGTCAGATTTGGAGTCTAGCAGCCACAGAAATTGGGCTTCTAGGGCAGTGGGCTGGAGCCTAATTTCCTTGTGCCCCAAGGTTATCTTTGACTATATGCTGGTCATTCTATTTGAAAAATCATTTGTAGGGATAATTTGAGGGCGAGGATGAAGGTAATTTCCTCCATAGAGAATTTGTTTTGCTTCTTCCAGGAGCCTGGGTACATTGTTGGTACTGAGCTACCCAGAGTCAAGTCTTGGGATACCCTGGGTAACCCAGGCAAACAGAACCAGGCTGTCATTCTGGCAGGTTGGTCCACTTCTAGTTTACCCTCATCCTGGCTTATTGGGGGGAAGGCGTCTCCTGTTTGACTTCCCACCAGGGCAGGTCCTGGGCTGTGATGGAGACCCATTCATCTCTAGATGCCATCAAAAGGAAAGTTCAACCCTCCCCTAGTGGGCAAAGGTCCTTCCATCAAAAGGAAAGTTCAACCCTCCCCTAGTGGGCAAAGGTCCTTCCATCAAAAGGAAAGTTCAACCCTCCCCTAGTGGGCAAAGGTCCTTCCTTAGCGGGAGAGCAGCCTCTGGGCTCCTCCCTCTTTGGTTCTGGTGACCTACAGAGTGATGCTGTCCCATCTTGTCAGTTCTTTACAGAGGATGTTTTCAACATTTTATCCAGCTTACTTAGTTGTTTTCAGCAGGAGGGTGGCTGGAGAGAGCTACCCTGCTATTACCTGAAAGAGAAGTCCTGTTGTTTTCATCTGCATTTCTTTGATTAGTTGTGAATCCCAGTATCTCTTCTGACACTGGAAGCAGTTCAAGTTTCCTTTTCTGTGAAATGCCCTCTTTTCTCACGGCCTCCTGCCTTTCTCTTGTTGATTTGCACGTGTTCCTTAAACACTGTAGGTATTAATTCCTTGCTCGTTTAATGTAATATCTTTTCCTAGTCTGCTCTCTATCCTGTCAGTACCTTGATGGTGTCCTTTATTAACAGAAATCCTGGATTTTGGTGTGGGCAAATTTACTGTACTCTCCTCCTCTAGAAGGCTTGCAATGTGTCATTATCATCCTTCATGACTGTTGTTCAGACAGAGCCAGTTCTCCCAGCCTCCTTTGACCTGCACCAAGTAGAGGGGCGCTGCCTCAAGCTTGCATTTTCACAGGCTAAGTCTGCAGCGTCGGCGACCTCACCACATTGCTGCTTCATTTGTTAGCTTCCCATAAAAACCCCAATCCCTCACATGTGTTCCTGTTAAACCAGATACCCCCTCATCCTGCGCTTATGAAGTTAAGTTTTAGACCTTCAGGCAGAATACAGATCTCTATTATTTTTCATCCTGATTCAGCCCACCATTCCAGGCTGCTAGGTTATTTTTGGAGCCTGATTCTGTCATCCGGTGCTTTGGCTGTCCCAGTTTTGTGCCACCTGAAACTTTGATAAATATGTCATCCATTCCCATGTCCAAGTAACTGGTAAGAATGTGGAACATGAGGGGACTTAGGCCAGAGCCCTGGACCATGTCCCTGCAGGTCTCTTTCAGGCAGATATTGACCAATTAATGATCACATTCCACCAAGAGTGACTGAGGAGCATTTAAATGCCTGAGCCTGGGCTAAGCGCTGGGAGTACAGAAGTGGCAAATGAAGTAAGTTCTCCACCCTCAGAGGGTTCACATTCTAGTGGAGGAGACAGATGCAATTAAATATTATATAGGGACTTCCCTGGTGGCCCAGTGGTTAAGACTCTGCGTTTCCAATGCAGAGGGTGCGGTTCGATCCGTGGTTAGGGAACAAAGATCTCACATGCCATGCGGCCAAAAATAAAATAAAATAAAACCATTAAAAAAATGATATAAATTCTAAAACACTTGTTCACTGCTTTTGTTTTTAGAAAGAACTCCCTCATGGACTATCTCCTTTGAGCCCTGTTTGGGATAGGCAGCCAACTGGGAGTAAATTTATTTAACCAAAAACCATCCTACATTTCCCAAGTTCTCCATGATGCTGTTAGGAAATTAGTCCAACGCTTTGCTGAAGTTCAGGTGTATACAGTACTAGTAGAAGTATTCCCACCAGGACAGAGACCTGTTCCTTGTGAATGCATGCAGTGCCCCTTTATAACTGATTATTATTTGTTCCTAATCCACTGCCAATTTCCTCCGTGGCACTTCCTCAAAGGTCTCCAAGGCAAGTTCCCTCATTCTGCTGGAATGTAATTCATCAGGGCCAGGAGATTCAAGACGACCTTACAGTCCTCACATCCTCACTGTTTATCTGAGGAGGGTATTTACCCTTCAGGCCAGCAATTCAAGGGAGCCTGGCAAAGCCCTCTTCAGGGTCCACTCCAGCCCCTCTGCTGCTGGGAGGTAGTAACACAGTGTTTCTCCAGCTGGGGGGTGGGGGTGGGGGGCTGTCCCTTTAGTGAATTATGAAATGCATTAAGCGGGTCGGGACCAGCATTTCCTTTTAAATAAAACGGAATGCATAGAAAAGAAAGAAGGGTACACATTTTATGAAATTTTCCTTTCAGTTATATATTATATGTATGTGCTCTGGATCTAAAATACATCCCTTACTGTGGATCCAAAAAGTTTGAAAGTTACTGGCATAGTTATTAAACTGGTCCTGTTGAGTCAGCGATGTGACTTTGGGCAAGTTAACCTAAGAGAATTTTCTCATTGATTAAACAAGATTGTAACCCCTATCTCCTTGGGTTGTTGTGAGGATTAAATGACATAAGAAGTGCAAATTGCTTAGGTCAGCACCCGGAATGTAATGTGTCCAGAAGATGCTTTAAAGATACACGTGCATGGCCTCGTTCCTCTCTCATCCCCAGCGCTATTAATTTCACTTCCAACTTTTTATTTTCGGCAGTTTGGAGAAGAAAGTCTGTGGCTTTCTAGCAATCCTGGATTTTATAGATATTACCTCTCTCATCTCAGAGGGTTTCAGGGCTCATAAACCTGCTTCTCCCGCGGCTCGAGGCCGGCGCCGTGTGCAGTTTGTGCGCGGATCTGCTGGCCCCATACCACCCTCTGCCGTCGAAGATCGGCCTCCCGGGCCCATCTGGTTACCTGGGTGGGGGTGGGGATGAGGGTTTTGTTTTCAAAAGCAGGCTCTCTCCTTCCTTTCCCTCTGAGGGAAGGAAACCTTTTCCCTGCCTGTCCTCCCAGCCTTGTAAGCTTTCTCACATCCCGGGTTCGAGGTGATTCTCCTCTTCCTTGCACCCCGGCTCCTTGGCCGGGGGTCGAGGCGCGCTCACCCATCGCCCCGCCTCATTCTGGCGTCGCCCCCGCCGTTCTCGGGCCGAGGGTGCTGGGGCCATCTGCCCGCCTGAGTCTGGGGGGCCGCCCAGCTGGTAACCCCGTCTCTGGGCCCGGGTCCAAGGGGCGGGACGGGTAGACTGCGGAGCCCACCTCCTCCCAGGAGCAGGCACCTGGTTGGCTGCTTTATGGCCACGTGAAAGCACGGCAGGCCTGGCTCAATTCAATCCTCATTCCGTCAGGCCTTCACGTCAAGTGCTGAGGATACGGAAATGATCAAGTATTGGTCCCTGCTTTCAAAAAGCTCCGTCTAGTCCTATGCCTTTAATGCCACCCCTCAAAAAATTCTGTATCAAGCAGCAGGTGTGGTGGGGAGAAACTCTAAGAAGGTTCTAACAGGGTAAATTAACCTATCTTAATAATAAAATTTAAAACCAAATATGTAATGAGTTTATAAAGTAAGGAACAGAATAGGATCAAGGCAATTTGAGGGATGAAGCAAAGTTTGATTTTAAAAAAGACTTCCCATTTCAAGGGTTTTCCTCTTAAATTGTCTATAAAACAGGAACCATCCTCGTTTTTATTTTCAGATTACATATTTGGTGCCATGTGTCGAGAGGGTAGCAGGATACTGGGACATCACTTTGAGGCCGTGCTGAATGCAGCATCGCACCAGCAAAACCCTGGGTTATAAAGAAGTCCACTCCACTTGTGGAGACAGGTCCCTAAGTGACTGTGGGACGTTCCCCTCTCTCCACAACTAGCAAAGAAACATCACTTAGAAAAAACTTCACAATTGGTACATAAGTAGGCAATGAAATGGATACTTCTCAAATGTTCCAAGGTTATACACCCTTTTCAGCAATCCTATTAGAACTAGCCTATAATCTTTTTTTTTTAAATTAATTAATTTTTGGCTGTGTTGGGTCTTTGTTACTGTGCGCGAGCTTTCTCTACTTGCAGCAAGCAGGGGCTACTCCTCGTTGCAGTGCGGGCTTCTCATTGCGGTGGCTTCTCTTGTTGCAGAGCATGGGCTCTAGGCGTGCGGGCTTCAGTAGTTGTGGCAGGTGGGCTCAGTAGTTGTGGCTCGTGGGCTCTAGCGCACAGTCTCAGTAGTTGTGGCGCACGGGCTTAGTTGCTCCGCAGCATGCGGGATCTTCCTGGACCAGGGATTGAACCTGTGTCCCCTGCATTGGCAAGCGGATTCTTAACCACTGTGCCACCAGGGGAGTCCCTTTAATTTTTAAAAATGACTATTTGATTATATAGAAACTATTTTTCTACAACCCTCCTTTAGCCAAAAATAGGTTATAAATTTTTTTAAACCTGTGCTTTACAAACCATGTGGACTTTGTGTGTCAAATTCAATTCCAAAAGAAATTGATGTTAAAAAAAAAAAAGAAATTGATGTTATGGGAAGATCAGTTGAGCAGAGCCCTAACCCTGAAAACATTACAGTTGCGTGTCCGGCCCATCTTATCCACAGTGAGAAGTGTATGTAAAACAAGCAGAAATGTTTGCTTCCATCGTATGGTTTGAAGTACATCTGACAATGGGAGGATGGCAGGAGATACGGGGCTCCTGCTGGTGTTGGGGGTGACACTGCCAGCCCCCGCAGCGTTTCTTCAGCTAGGGTTGGCTGAAAGAGGCAGAAAGGAAAACGAGGTTTGGGGGGGGGGTGACTCAACACTTCGAAACACTTCGATTTGGCATTCCTCAGTCTGGGGATGAGGACAGAGAAGGGGAAGAGCTGGGAGGTGATGAGCAATTGCTGGGGTGACGATAGAGGCCAGCGAGGCAAACCTATGGAGGGAGGGTTGCATGCAGTCCAGCCTCAGTGAGTCCAGGAAAGGGCCAGGCACCCTCCCTCTGCACCCCTCCCCCACCCAGTGCTGTGCAGGGGGCAGAGCTCAGGGAACAGCTCCTGCAGGTAGCAAGCAGCAGTGGTCCTCCTAGACATCACCTAGCAACTGCTCAGAACGAAGATGCAGGAGACAGCTGATTATTTCTCCCTCCCCTTCTCCTCCAGTTCATTCCATCAGCTGCATTAGACAGGATGCTAGCTAGTCCCTGCCATTGTGGAGCTAACTTTGTAAGCTGATGACCCTGAACAAGTGAGTTGAAAGAATAGGGCACCCAACTTCTTTAGGGTGCCTTGGAAAACCTTTTTGAAAAAGTTATGTTTCAACTAACCTGAAATACATCCTGCCCCCCAAGCCATCTTCCTCCAGGTGCTATCCCTTTCCAGTGAGTCATTTCATCCTGGCATCACCATCTTTTGTCTGCACATCAAAATCTGGCCTACTCTGGCCAATGCCCCTTCTCTTTTGTTCAAGGCTGAGATTGCCTCACCCTACCATTCCCCAGAGCACACCACTATTTGTGTCCCTGTCTAAGCAATCCTGTGGGAAAGAGCTGGGGCGGACTTTTGCCATTCATTGGAGATCTGGGCACTGGCCTTAATGCCAAGCGTAATGTAGGTGTCCTGCATGTAGACCGCTTCTTTCTCCTGGAAGCTGGGGGATTGGATTTGGTCTGTGAGGACAAGTCTCTCATGGCTGCAGGAGGACATGCAATTTATTTTATGGATGGCTGCCTCAGTACCAAAGGTAGCCCGGTCTCTGAAAGCCTTCAGCGTAACCTTCAGGGCTTCCAGAGGTGCCCACAGGAGCTCGGGCCATTATAAATGTGTTCTCTTCTAGCTCCTGCCCACCTGCTTTGGCAATGCTGTCCCCTCAACCCCCAGTTGCTTGTGTTGCTTCCAGGCATCTAGAGACCTGACGCCCACCGCAGTGGCTGATTCCAGAAAGGCCATGGCTGTGTAACAGGAATGCTGTGATACAACTCCTTCCCCACCTCCTCCATCTCCTCCTCCTGAGAACGTGTGTGTGGGGGCGCTGCATCCGACACGGAGAGTTGGGTATAACAGGATCCTTGCTTTCATCAGGCAAGTGTGACTCAGTCTTACCCTCTAGCTCTACACATGCTTGCCGTCTGCACTCCCTCTGCCCCCGTTCTCTCCAGAACGGGCTCACATGCTTCCTTACCGTCCCTCCACCGACTAAACCTGTAGTGAGTGGGTTGATTGGTGCCTCGCAAAAGATATGTCCACATCCCAACCCCAGGAACCTATGAAAGTTAACTGATTTAGAAAAAAAGGTGTTTGCAGATGTAATTAAGAATCTTGAGATCGTCCTGGATTATTGGGCGATCCCTAAATCCAATGGTGAGTGTCCTGAGAGACACATAAGGAGAGATACAGACAGAATAGAGGGCCTTGTGAAGAAGGAGGCAGAGAATGGAGTGCTCCAGCCACAAACCAAGGAACATCTGGAGCCTCCAGGTGCTGGAGGAGGCAAAGAGTGATCCCCTAGAGCCCTTGGAAGGAGCCCAGCCCTGCTGGTACTATGGTGTTAGACATCTGGCCTCCAGAATTGTGAGGATAAATTCCTGTTGTTTCAAGCCACCAGCTGGTTGTCATTTGTCATGGTGGCCCCAGGGGACTAATACACCACCCTTGGACAAACCCAGTGTCCCATTCCGAGTTCCGCTCTTGAAACGGAACCGGACCCTATGGTCTATGCCCCCCATGTCCTCAGCTTGCCTTTTGTTCGTGGAAAAACTTTTGCCAAAGAATAAGTTTAATCAGAGAAGTGAGACAATGCAGAAACAAAGGAAAACTGTCAAAGGAGACCAAATAATAATAGTTTAGTCATTAAGCATAGTCAAGGACTTTTAGTGCCTTCTTAAGGGCTACAGATAATATTCTGAGCCATATCCTGTGAGCTGTCTTACAGATACTGAAACCCCCACCAGGTTGAAGAAGTTTGGCTGCGTTGGGTCTTCGTTGCTGCGCATGGGCTTTCTCTAGTTGTGGCTCGCGGGGGCTACTCTTCATTGTGGTGCTCAGGCTTCTCATTGCAGTGGCTTCTCTTGTTGCGGAGCATGGGCTCTAGGGTGCATGGCCTTCAGTAGTTGCGGTGCATGGGCTCAGTAGTTGTGGCACACGGGCTTAGTTGCTCTGCGGCATGTGGGATCTTCCCAGACCAGGGATTGAACCTGTGTCCCCTGCATTGGCAGGAGGATTCTTAACCACTGCACCACCAGGGAAGTCCATGGGTGGACTCCTTGACGGACCCTGAGAGTCCACTTTTGGCTGAAGGCTTTTCCACACCGTTCTTAAGCCTTCTTCACAGAATAAATACGCTGATGGACCGTGACATGGGGCCGATGCCTGAAGGCTTTTCTGCACTCGCCACACGTGCAAGGCTTTCCCCAGAGTGACTACTCAGAAGAACCAAGTGTTGGGAGCTTTTGTACCCATGGGGCTTCTCTCCGGTGTGAACTCTGCAGTGAACAGAGGTTAGTGTGATATACACGACAGCTCTTCCACACTTGTGGTGTGTACATGGCCCACCTGGGATGTGAACTCTGGTGTGTAATGAAGTGTGACCCGTCTCTGAAATCTCTCCTGTATTCTTTACGTTCTATACAGCTTCTCTCTAGTGTGGACTGTTTGACCAACAATAACAGTGGCCTCCTGGGGACTTCCCTGGCGGTCCAGTGGTTAAGACTTCGCCTTCCAATGCAGGCGGTGCAGGTTTGATCCCTGGTCGGGGAGCTAAGATTCCACATGCCTCACTGCCAAAAAAAACAACATAAAACAGAAGCAATATTGTAACACATTCGATAAAGACTTTAAAAATGGTCCACTCAAAAAAATCTTTAAAAAAACAAACAGACAGTAACAGTGGCCTCCTGAGAAAAGGCCTCTCTGCACTCCTTACAGATGTATTCCTTCCCATTCTGTATGCTCATTGATGGGAAGAAAGGGCCTCACATCTCAGAAAGTTCTTCCATGCTTGTGACGCCCATGGAGCTTTCTCTATCATGAAGCACTGATGAGCTTGAGCGGTGATTCTGATCCTTTCTTCACACCCTCGGCACTCAGACTTCTCCCCGCGTGGTGTAAGCTGGGGACTAGGGCTATGATTCTGCCACGTTGCTCACGCTGTTGGGCCTTCTCTCCACAGGGGATGGTCACAGCACTAGACTCGAAGAATTCCCCATACTCGCTGCGAGTGTGGGGTTTCCCTCTGGCGTGAGCGCCCTTATGTATGAGAACATGTGTCTGTTTCTCAGCGCTTTCTCACACACTTTACATCTACGAGATTCTTTGCCAGTGGAAGTCCTCCGGGCTGCAGGAACAGGTGAGAGCAAACCTTTCTCCAGTGAGGATTCTCTGCCAGGCAGCAAGTTGTGACTTCCTGGTGGATCCCTACTGCACGCACTATACCTGCAGGATCCTTTCTTCTAAGACCTTTTGTGGTTTCTTGGGATCCACGAGATTCTACAAAATTAGATCTCTGGAGCCTAGCCTTTGGGAGTCCTCACAGTGCCTTCCCTCCATACTTCATGTCCTCAGAAAGGCCCTGCCTTATAGAGTTGATTCCTGGTTCTGCTCTCACCATCTGACAAATAACACATGACTTGATCTGCATCCTGAGCAAAAATTAACCTGAGGGGGGGAAAAAAATTAACCTGAGAAGAACAGAATAATCAAGTGCAACAAAGAGAGAATGACAGCATCCAGCACTTATCTCCACAACCCTGAACAGTAAGGACCGGGAAGGGGACCAAAACAGAAACTTCCAAGAGCCAGCAGACAAAGAGTGTACTGGTGCTACGTGGAGAATAAAAGGGAGGGAACAGAAGACAGGACAAAACACTGGGGAAGAAACAGGGATGTAGGGCCCCAGCCGGAAAGGGGTGAGAAAACAAAGCAGCAGGTAAAGGGGAACGGCTGAGGGCCGAAGGTCTTTGGCGTCTTCACCACACACAGACTGACCAGGCGTTGGGCCACTGTCCCCTCTGTGCAGGCGGCTCACCCAGATGAGGGGAATGCATGGCGAGGTGTTAATGTCGGGGTGTCCATCAGATTCTCACGTAGTGGCTTAGGGACCAAGCGAAGACGAGGACTCATCTGAATCAGCACTCCACCTCGGATTCTTCAACATTATAAATGGCACAAGGGAAGGAGCTGTGTAACAAGGCGGGGGTGGGGGGGGGGCGCTAGTGGACTTCCCCCCATCACCTGTGAGTGAGTCTTCTGTCCTCATCTGCCTGCAGTTGTGGTACCCAGGATGCTTCCCTTGTTCCAGGAGGATGATCAGATTAGGTTGGAAAAGTGAAATTCTGTTCATAGCACCAAAAACAGGAAAGGGGAGAGAATAGACCAAAACCAGCCTTAGCCCTGTCAGTGGGAACCAGATATGGCTGGAGACACAACTGGAGAGCTTGCTGGGAAGCACAGACAGGCAGGACGACCATCTCAGGACAGAAGTAAAACTCCCACAGGCAGGGCCTTCAATACACAGGCAGATGACCCAGGTGCCAGGGAGGTGGGGGTAGACTCAGAGCACAGGAAAGCTGCCCATTTCCAATGAGGAAAACATGAGAACTGAATATTAAGGAGAAGCAGAAATAGCCAATTTTTCATCAAAAGGGACCATACAGTTTGCAAGGAGTCAGAAACTAAAACTAACTAAATGGAAACCTTCAGACCACATCACTAACACATGGGTGGCAGCAATGACTTGGTTAGCAAGGAATGAACTGAGTCAGATCACATTCCCCAAATTCCCCATCACATCCTAATGGAGATTCCTCTCGGAGGGGTCAGCGCCTGTCCCCATGGGTGAAGGGTATGGTCACAGCCTCACTCATCCTCAAAGGTGATCCTGAAGCACGTGATTTCTACCTCATCAGGAGAATAATCCCTGAGGGGCACGGACAGATTCAGCAGGGTAAGGGGGAGGCTTTGAGTCTTGTGTTTATGTCTGACGAGCAAGAAGAGCTCTCCAACAAGAGGCCGGGGGTCAAGTCTAGGGAAACTCTGCAGCTGGGAAGGGCGTGGTCATGTCTGTGTGGTCAGCAAATGTCTGAGCAAAGGAAGTGCAAGAGGAAAATTCTACTTTCCTCCTCTACTCTCAATACTTCTAGTCACCAAGTGCATGTGGGGGAGGGGGCGTGGGGGGGGAGGATTGGGTGGAGTAGGATGTTCCTACACCAAGCAGTTCTCACCCCACAATTTACTTCATTTCAGACACTCTCTACCTGGAGCGTCGGACCCCACAGGTCAAGGCCTCGGTCCCAGAAGACCGCCCCCACTTCTGACAACAATCTCAAGTCCAGGTTGTCTGTCATCTGGTTGTCTGACTGACAAGCTTTAAACCAGAGGTTCCCACGACCCCCTCTCAGGTTGGGTTAATTTGCTAGAGTGGTTCTCTCAGAACTCAGGAAAGTGTACTCACTCCGGCCAGTTTATGACAAAGGATATTAAAGGATACGAGTAAACAGCCAGATGAAGAGCGCTTCTGCCCTGTGTGGACCTAGGCTGTGCCACCCTCCTGGCACGTGGGCACATTCTTTTTTTTTTGTTTTAATTTATTTATTTATTTATTTTTGGCTGCCTTGGGTCTTTGTTCCTCGGGCTTTCTCTAGTTGCGGCGAGCGGGGGCTACTCTTCGACGGGTTTCTCATTGCAGTGGCTTCTCTTGTTGCAGAACATGGGCTCTAGGTGCATGGGCTTCAATAGTTGTGGCACGCAGGCTCAGTAGTTGTGGCTCGCAGGCTCTAGAGTACAGGCTCAGTAGTTGTGGCACACGGGCTTAGTTGCTCCGCGGCACGTGGGGGTCTTCCTAGACCAGGGCGTGAACCTGTGTCCCCTGCATTGGCAGGCGGATTCTTAACCACTGTGCCACCAGGGAAGCCCTGGGTGCTTTCTTGTTCACCAGCCCCAAAGAGCTCATCAAATCTCATTGTCCAAGAGTTTTTTAATAGAGGCTAAAATCCAGCACCACCCCCTTCCCAGAGGCTAGAAGGTGGGACTGAAAGTTCCAGTCCTCCAATCACTTGGTCTTTCTGGTGTCCAGCCCCATCCTGAGGCCATCTAGGGCCCCACCCTAAGCCACCTCATTAGCATAAACTCCAGTGTGCTCAAAAGGGGCTCCTTACGGCTAACAAAAGACACTGCTATCATTCAGGGAATTCCAGGGGTTTTGGGAACTCTGTGCCAGGAAATGGGGACAAATACCAAATATATTTATTATACCACAGGAAGGAATGCAAACCTTGTTTGAGTGGCAAGGCAAGGTCTTGGGAAAGAAGCAAACGGAAGCAGGCTTACCAGACCCAAGTGCTAGGGCTGGAGTGGCCATGACCAGAGGGTGGATACTTTGGGGTCACAACTGGCAGAAGCTAGAGCAAAAGTTTGAATTTGGACCAAAAAAAAAAAAAAAACAGGCAGTCCCCCTGCTTTGTGCCCTGACCAACTCCCATGACCAGGGAGGGACCACACACACATGGCAGGAATATTTACAAAGGGAGGAGTGTGCACAGCCCTGCAGTTCTGAACCTGCATCCAAATCCACTTCAGAAACCAGACTCTAAGGGTAATAATGCATCCCACCTCTCTCAAGTGGGAGAGTAAGCCATCTAGGCTTCACTTTAAGAATTTTAAAATCTACCCATACGTACCCTAACCTTTTTTTTTTTTTTTTTGGCTGCACTGGGTCTTAGTTGCGGCACACGGGATCTTTAGTTGAGACATGTGGGAATCTAGTTGCCTGACCAGGGATTGCCTCCCTGCATTGAGAGCGTGGCATCTTAACCACTGGACCACCAGGGTAGTCCACCCTAACCATCTTAACTTGGGCTGCTAAACAAGTGAACAAAAGTATCATAAATGATAAATCTCCATTGGCCAAAAAGATACGGCATATCTATTGTACATAGTGAAATACCACGCACTGTAAAGTAGATCTATATAGAAAGACTTGGAGATGTCTTCATGATGCAGGAAGTTGCTGTAAGTGGAACAAAGTTCAGCTTGATCCTTTTTAAAACATATATTCATACATAAAATCTGGACAAATCTATTCTAAACTCTTGAAGGAAAGAATTGAGAGACGTATTCGCTTTCCACATTTTTTTAACATAAAGAACCTGTATTACTTTCATAATCAAAAAAAGTTTTCTTTCAAAAATTTTTATTATGGTAAAATATAAACATAAAGTGTATTCATTTTTTAAACAATAGCAGAGATTGATTTGTCACTCATGTTACATGAGGGCTGTAATTGGCTATGGCTTTGCTCCAACGCATCCAGGCCAAAAGAACAATCCCAAACAAGACTTTCTCATGGCTGAACCCAACCAGCAATCACTCTTTTTAAAAAGGTTGTGGCAAAATGTGTGTAACATAAAATATATCACTTTAATAATTTTTAAGTGTACAGTTCCATGGCGTTAGGTACATGCAGTCTGCTAGGGAACCATCACCACCATCTATCTCTTGTAGAACTTGCTTCATCTTCCCAAACTGAAACTCCATACTCATTAAACTTAACTCCTCATCCCTCTTTCCTCCTAGGCCCTGGCAACCACCGTTCTACTTTCTGTCTCTAAGAACTTGATTCCTCTAGGTACCTCATATAAGTGGAATCAAACAGGATTTGTCCTTTTGTGATTGTCTTATTTCATGAGCATAATGTCCTCAGAGTTCATCCATGTTGTAGCATGTGGCAGACTTTCCTTCATTTTAAGCCCAAGTAACATTCCATTGTGTGTGTATATATATATAGAGTATATATATATATATATATATACACTCACAGTGTATATATATATATACACACACCCACAATGTGATATCTATATATCTATATCTATATATCACAATATACATATATCGATATATACCACACTGTTTATACAGTCATCCACTGAATATCTGGGTTGCTTCCCCCTTTTGGCCATTGTGAATAATGCTGCTATGAATATGGGTGTGTAAATATCTACTGAAGTTTTCAGTTCTTTTGGGTATATACCAAGAAGTGGAATTGCTGGATCATATGGTAGTTCTATCTTTAATTTTTTAGAGGAACTGCCATAACATTTTTCATAGCAGCTGCACCAGCAATGCACAAGGTTCCAATTTCTCCATAGCCTCACCAACACTTGTTATTTTCTGTTTTTTTCATAACTAGCCATCCTAATGGATGTTAAGCGGTATCTCATTGTGGTTTTGATTTGCATTCCCCTAATGATTAGTGATGTTGAGCTTCTTTTCATGTGCTTATTAGTTATTTGCGTAACTTCTTTTAGAGAAATGTCTATTCAAGTCCTTTGCCCATTTTTTAATGGAGTTTTTTTACTGTTGTTGAATTGTAGGAGTACTTTATATGTTCTGGATGTCTTTCAATTTTTAAAAACTTTCTTAGAGGGCTTCCCTGGTGGCACAGTGGTTGAGAGTCCGCCTGCCAATGCAGGGGACACGAGTTCGTGCCCCGGTCCGGGAAGATCTCACATGCCGCGGAGCGGCTGGTCCTGTGAGCCATGGCCGCTGAGCCTGCGCGTCCGGAGCCTGTGCTCCGCAGCGGGAGAGGCCACAACAGTGAGAGGCCCGCGTACCGCAAAAAAAAAAAAAAAAAAAACAACTTTCTTAGAAAGTTTTTTGCCTGGAAAAATTTTAAGATTCACGAAAGTAGAAAGAGTAAACTGCAGCCATAAACATTCTGCCATTCTTGTTTCACCTGCTAGATCTTGATGACCCAGAATATCTCAAAAATATTTCATACAGTTGGATCAGGATCTTGGAATTTTTTTTTTTTTTTTTTTTTTTTTTTTGCGGTACGCAGGCCTCTCACTGTTGTGGCCTCTTCCGTTGTGGAGCATAGGCTCCGGACGCGCAGGCTCAGGGGCCATGGCTCACGGGCCCAGCCGCTCCGCGGCACGTGGGATCTTCCTGGACCGGGTCACGAACCCATGTCCCCTGCATCGGCAGGCGGACTCTCAACCACTGCACCACCAGGGAAGCCCACATTTGAAGATTTTTTAGCTCTTTATTTTGACATAGTGATAGATCTACAGGATATTAGATCTTTGTATCTGGAGTTAAAACAGCACACAGACTGAATGCAAAAGGTGAGTACTTTATAAGCAAAGGCATGCAGGAGAGCTGGTGTCTCTGAGCTCATCCCAGCCCTTCCCAAAACCCACTTATTTCACAAACCAGAATGGGAAACTATAGGAGAGAGAATTTGTAGCCAGGAAGAATGACAAGGTCCATCACTTCATAATATTACAGTTATTCTGGTTTCACAGAAAACATCCTTGGGAAAATATTTCTATACAGGGTAGGCTGTGGAAATCACACTTCTACCAAAAATGAACTGTAACTATTAATGGGACAGATTTTTTAAAAAGTTTCCAATGTGATCAGAGTCACCTACTAACACCATTCTCTTCTTTCCTACTAACAGAGACACATTGTATTCAGGGTGACAAAGTGCTCAGCTAAAAAGACCATGTCTCCCAGCCTTTTCTGCACCAGAGCTGGTTCCAGGATACAGTTCTGGCCAATGAAATGGAAACAGGAGTCACTGGACAGAGCTTGCAGAAAGCTCTGTAAAGCCTTTGAAGTGTGATACTTTGTTAGAAATGCAGAATCCTAGGGTAAATGCCAGCTCTTCACCTGAAAACGATCTACTTATGTGGCAGGAAGAAAAACCCATGTACTGGTCAGTATAGGTGTGGATAAGGAGACCCTGACATGTGTGGTCTTTGATGTAACTTGGAAGACTGCAGTGCAGACATTCTTATCCAAACAGGTTTTAACAGGCTACCACCTAGCTTGCGGACCCCACTTATTAAGATCAAAGCCCCTTTTTTGAATTCTGTGATATAGTTTGATTTTCCACATACTTTCTTAGAGGGAAAAGATGTGTGACCAACTTGCAGAAATAGTCTTGTTGGCTTGCCAGATATATTTCTTGTTGTAAATCTGCATGCTGGTTAACTATAACAGCTTGGAAGTTACATAAATGTCCAACAATAGGGAATCAGTTAAGAACAAAATTCATTATAGAACATATGTAGAAGACGATGCAGGCATTAAAAAACATGACGTAAAAGAGCAGATACTGCCATGGGAAAATGTTCACAATTGAGGACATTTTAAAAATCAGGTTATAAAACAGATGTACTAAATGATTCCAGCTATGTTTAAAAATATATATACTCAGGGAAAAAAAAACTGGCAGAACCTTACTAAACATGGGATTATGTCTCAGGGTGCAATTGGAGATGATTTGTGTTATTTTGTAATTTTGTAAATTTACGTCTCTATTTTTCTGTATTTTCCACATTTTCTGTCATGAACAATAATTGCTACTATAATTGGAAAATGAGAAGCCATGAGTTTTTAAAAAATTATCACTCAGATTACCTTAGGCAAGTTAATCAACCTCTCTGTACCAGTTTCTTCACCTATAAAATAGGGATAAAAGCACCTCCCCCTTAAGGTTACCAAGACAGGTAAACCCTCAGAACAGGCCCAGGCAGGTGGGAGTTGCTCAGTGAAGGTCAGCTATTAGCATGGAAATGAAAATAGCATAGTTTTGCAAACACGGGTGTGAGCCTAAGGGGCCAGGTTTATCTCACCTGTGGTGACCCCACTTGCCAAGCCAGGCTGAGAGGCCAGCTTTTCCCTCCTGTTCCAATGTGAACAACAGGTAACAAAGACAGAAAAGGAAACTTAGAGCTGAGTTCACAAACTCACAAGTCTTGTGAGTTTTGAACTGGCAAAACTGGCACCAGGTAGGAAAGGTAAACATGAGAGAAGCAGCTGGAATTGGACAAAAGGGTTAGGGGCTATGGCTCCCTGGAGAGGGGGGACTCCCCAGAAGTACTTCAATTCAACTTATTTATTTAATTTTTAAATTCAGATATAATTGATTTACAATGTTGTGTTATAATTCAACTTATTTTAAAACCCTGCACTGGCCTAATAGCCCACACCTACCCTGGAGCTGCCCTAATTTGTGCATTATTCACAAAAAAGAACAATTTAAAGTGGTCTGAACTTTACAGGTTTTTGCACAGGACACGCCAGTCAATGCTCCAGTTTCTTCAGGGTGTTTACAACTGGGTTTCAAATATTTTTCAGCCTTTGAGTGAGCTGTTGTTAAAGCAGACAGCAAATGAACAGTTTTCATCCTCACATAACATCAGTGGCCACAGCAACAACAGAAACCAATTGCATGACCAACCTGTGGGGAAAAAGGATTCCTGGGTTGCACGTTCAGGGGACCAGGAAGCAAGTTAGTCTGACTGGTTCCAGTCAGAAAGAATGACTGGGGAGGGAATTTAGAGTAGGAACTGATACTGGAGAAATGTGATCTGTCCTAGAATTCTACGGACTGTATGATTTATTTTTGCAATGGGAATACTTCTTACTTCAGACAGTGAAAGAGAATGCTATTAATAATCGCACCAGGCCATTGAGTCTTAACTGGAATTGCCTCAAGCAAATTGGGACATACGGCCACCTACTAAAATGGAAGTTGTCCCTAAGGTCTAGGGTAAATTCCAGCTCTTCACCTGAAAATTATCTATTTATGTGGCAGGAAGAAATCTCTTCAAACTGAGGCAGGAGGTAAATGGGCCCCAGGCTGAACAGCTGGAGTCTGACCCTATGGACAGATACTCCAAGATGAAGAGGAGGAGGGGCTAAGCCCTGCCCAGGGCTGGGCACATATTTCTCATTCTCAAGGTCAAGGAGACCTTCCTGACTACACATGCACAGAAAGGCTCCTTGAAGGTCAAAAAGGGAGGGGGCGCCACCGCATAGTAGGTGATGTCAAGCTACCCATAGGCCTCTTCACTGGAATCCACCTTGGCTAAGAGGCGTGTGCGCACACATGGGAGGACCCTTAGATAAATCAAATACGGACTCAGAACCAGGCAAAGCAAGATGAATGGCCAAAGGAAATCCGGAAGAAATGCCCCATATAAGTGATTCAAACTACTACGAGGGCGTGACTCTCTGAGCCCACCTGTGTGTCGATCCACACGCACTCTTTTTCCTCCGAATAAACACTTTACTTGTTTCACTACTTTCCGTCTTTGTGGGAATTCATTTCTGCAAAGCCGAAGGGCCAGAGCCTTGTCACTGGTCACTAGTTTAGTGAGTAGGATTCAGCGCTCTCACTGCCGTGGCCTGACTTCAGTCTCTGGCTGGGAACTGAAATCCTGCTTCAAGCCGCTGCAGGCTGAGGCCATCTGAGATCAAAATGACTGTGTCCTAAGCAAATAATTCAGAAGACCTATTTCAAGGGCTGACTACACAAGAGTTTGGGGTCTTCCTCTCTGGACATCCTGGACGAAACAAAAGGCAGCAGAGATGAGCTGATCTCTGACTCTTAGCCCCCTGGTCCCTCCTGAGATTCCTGAAAACATACCAGCCTGGGAAGGGGAGGAGGATCTGAGCAGAAGCTATACATGGACTCAGCAGGGTCAGGGGCCATCCCACCAGCCACCCTCTGCTCCCCTTTCCTCACTAGACACCAGGGGTTATGGGTCAGCCACTGGCTCAAAAGCCACTGGTGCATCAGTGACAGAAGAGGTTATGATTGCAGGCCTAAAGACGTGAATGGCTGGGATCAGCTGAGACTTAAATTTGATGTGTGTTCTACTTAACAAGAATCCTCCAGATGTGACAGATGGAAAATGGCATTCCATTACGTCCCCATGTTCTGTTCGATAATTATCTTATTCAGCCCTTTTCCTTTTTTAAAAAAATAAATTTATTTATTATTTTTGGCTGCGTTGGGTCTTTGTTGCTGCGCATGGACTTTCTCTAGCGAAGACCGGGGGCTACTCTTCCTTGTGGTGCGTGGGCTTCTCATCGCGGTGGCTTCTCTTGTTGCAGAGCATGGGCTCCAGGTGCATGGGCTTCAGTAGTTGTGGTGTACGGGCTTAGTTGCTCCGCGGCATGTGGGATCTTCCAGGACCAGGGCTCGAACCCGTGTCCCCTGAATTGGCAGGCGGATTCTTAACTACTGCACCACCAGGGAAGTCCTAAGACTATTGTTAAGGAGTCTTTCAAGACTCCTGGACTTCAGAGATTGTTACTACATCTTGGGAAAGTGACCTTTAACTTTTAAAGTCTCTAATTCTGATTGGTTACTTAATAATTTGTAGTCCTAGTAGCACTATTTAAATATATTAGCAACCTCTTCTACTCATAAGACCATGGAGGCAAAAATGAATAAAAACAATGACTTTATTGGATTTACTTTTTAAACAGAAGTCTAATCAGTTTAAGTTTAATGTTTAGGTTAACCTTATCAGCAATAAAGCTCCAACTGTTTAAATGTCTGGTGGTTGAAGTCATCCTTTCGCCTTTAGAAAACCTGTGGAGAGGCAGGACCAAGCTGTCTCGATCGTCGGGGGCGCATCAGTCCTGCACTAAGGCCAGGGCCCGATTCCTCAGCAACCAGGAGAGCCTAGAACAGGTGTGGGCTCTTGGTCCTCCAAGCAGCCAGGGAAGGTCTTCATCTTCAAAGGACAAAAGAGCCATTCCTGTTGAGAGAACTTTCCAGTCCTCTTCCCATTCCCCTGGATGAGAATTACCTATGGCTTCACCAAGAGGACACAGGTGAGGAGGAGGGTTGGAGGTCTCAGCACCATCACCCAGACACCTTTTCTCAGTCCAATGTCAGAACAGGGGCCACTGGATTCAGAGTGGTGCTTATTTGAACATGAAGGTTCTGAGAATTCGGGGGTTCTAGATCCAAGTCCCGTTCTCTACTCTGCTTCCATTTCCAAAGGAAGATGAAGATGCAAATTCTAAGTAGAGCACATGGGACTTCCCTGGTGGCGCAGTGGTTAAGAATCCGCCTGCCAATGCAGGGGACACAGGTTCAAGCCCTGGTCTGGGAAGATCCCATATGCTGCGGAGCAACTAAGCCTGTGTGCCACAACTACTGAGCCTGCGCTCTAGAGCCCACGAGCCACAACTACTGAGCCCACGTGCCACAACTACTGCAGCCCGCGTGCCTGGAGCCTGTGCTCCAGAGCAAAGAGAAGCCACCGCAATGGGAAGCCCGTGCACCACAACAAAGAGTAGCCCCCACTCGTTGCAACTAGAGAAAGCCCGTGCACAGCAAGGAAGACCCAACGCAGCCAAAAAATAAATGTATTTAAAAAAAAATAGAGCACATAAAAACTGTAAATGCTACACTCTGCTCATTTAGAAATCCTAAGTCCATTGGGCCCTGATGAAGGTGGAAAGATAACCATCTTGAGCCTTCCTTCACAGGAACCTTGAACCAGAACGAGACCAGAGAGAAAAAGGCTGGATAATCACTGGCAACAGTAAAATCAACCAGGAAGAGCCTATATTCTTAACAATGGAACTCACAAGCCTTTGGAATTACTTATGAGTAATTATCAGTACAAGTTGAAGGCAGGGCAGGTCGGTGGCCCCAAGGCCTTCCAGCACTCACCCATCTGACTCTGGTTCTTTGTCCAGCCCAGATACACAGGTCTCCCCTTTTTCCAAATGGCTTAGCACCTCAGGTTTATAAACTGCAAATCCTATTTATGGGCAAGGAAAAGGGTCAGCATTTCAAGAAATCAGGGTATCAGGGCAACTCTGCTGGGGGCCCCAGTTAAGCTGTCCTCCTCTTTGTCCCTGCCCCTTGGCTCCTTCCCTCAGGCTCTAGATACTCATTTCCTTCCTTCTTTCCTTTCTCCCCAGGACTAGCTGAAGAATTCCCAGGTTTCTGCTTTCTTGCAGTCCACTCTCACCTAAAAAAGCTTCTAAGATAAAGGTTTTCTGCTGGTCACTACGGAAATACAGACAATGGGCAGGTAAAGCCTCACAATGGGCAGGTAAAGCCTCATCTATACGGTTGACCCTTGAACATGGGGTTAGGGGTGCCAATCCTCTGAGTTGTCAAAAATCCACCTATAACTTTACAGTGGGGCTGCCATACCCATGGTTCCGCATCTGTGTATTCAACCAACTAAGGATAGAGAGTACTGCAGGACATATTTAGGGAAAGAATCGGTTTGTAAGTGGACCTGTTCAAACCCATATTGTTCAAGGGTCCACTGTATTTCCGGTTTTCCTTTTTAGATACTATCCTGGGAATCTCTTTTCACCCCACTTTCATATCAAGGACAGAGTTCAACTCTATCCATTCTTTACTTTTTCCAGCACTTGGGGTAGGGGACCCCTTTTCTTTTTTTTCTTTTTGGCTGTGTTGGGTCTTTGTTGCTATGCGCGGGCTTTCTCTAGTTGCGGTGAGCGGGTACTACGGGGACTACTCATCGTTGCGGTGCGCAGGCTTCTCATTGCAGTGGCTTCTCTTGTTGCCGAGCAGGGGCTCTAGGCACGCGGGCTTCAGTAGTTGTGGCTCACGGGCTCTAGAGTGCAGGCTCAGTAGTTGTGGCACACAGGCTTAGCTGCTCCGTGGCATGTGGGATCTTCCTGGACCAGGGCTCGAACCTGTGTCCCCTGCATTGGCAGGCAGATTCTTAACCACTGTGCCACCAGGGAAGCCCAGGGACTCCTTTTCTACAAAGTATGAGGGGCTGGCAAAGGAGTCCTCCACCTTAATGTCCCCCCAGTTTAATCTAATTAAATCATTCTGTTACATGATTACAGTGACAAAAGGAACTAAGGACTCATTTCTTTTTTCTTTTTTTTTTGGCTGCACCATGTGGCATGCAGGATCTTAGTTTCTTAGTTCCCGGACCAGGGATCCCTTGCCTCCTGCAGTGGAAGCACTGAGTCCTAACCAGTGGACCGCCAGGGAATTCCCAAGGCTCATTTCTTATATTTGGGGAAGTCGGAGAAATACGCTGTCTCTGGGGTCAGAATATTCTGAGGCCTGGAAAGCAGTGTGGTCCTGGTGAGCACATCTTTTTTGTGTGTCTGGGATGACATGAAAGGCAATAGCAGTGGGCAGCCACCCTAGAAACCTACCAGTTGGTCCCAGGCCTGGGATCCTGCTTATAGAGAACTCCAGGTATGAGAAAGGCAGTAACTGAGAATGCTGAAAAACTGCCCACTTTTAACAGATAAGAATAGGGCAACATGAGTCCACGAGTAGAAATATCTTTCCTCGGGGCCCAGGAGCACCTCTAGGCTCTCTCTCTGTCCATGAGAGGGGTGGGGGGTGGGGGTGGGGGGATCAGGAACTGCACGGCTCCACCCAGCAGCACACCCACCAGAAGAGTGCCATACCAATGAGGGACACAGGCAAATTCCAAGCCTTTTGCCTGACATAAAAATAAATAATGCAGGGACTTCCCTGGTGGTCCAGTGGTTAAGACTTCGCCTTCCAATGCAGAACCCTCAGGGTTCGATCCCTGGTTGGGGAGCTAAGATCCCACATGCCTCGTGGCCAAAAAATCAAAACATAAAAAAAGCAATATTGTAACAAATTCAATAAAGATGTTAAAAATGGTCCACATCAAAAATAAATAATGCAAAGAAAAAATAAAGAAATACTGACTAAAAAAACAAATACTAAAAAACCCATAAACAAAACCAAATACAAACAAAGAAATTAGAAACTTGACCTCAGGGGACTTCCCTGGCGATCCTGGGGTTAGGACTCAGCGCTTACAGAGTTTAGGCACAGGTTCGATCCCTGGTCGGGAAACTAAGATCCCGCAAGTTACGTACATATGCGGCCAAAAAACAAAAAGAAACTTGAACTCACAGGTCTACTTGGACAAATTCGGGAAGCTCTCCAGTCCCTGAAACGTTTCACAACACACGAGACGGGGAGTGCAGAGGAAGACCCAGTTAGAAACAAAGTGCAGTTAAGCCTTCCAGTCAGACCGACTGTGGGTCGCGGGAAAGCCCTTACTCAGTGCGATAACGGTTCCATAATTCTTTAGCATTCCGTCCGCGTAGAAAGCCTTCCGAGGAGGGTCCAGGCGCTTCCAACTCTTCGTATCTAAAGCCCACGTCCACATCCTCCAAGGTCACCGGCTCTTGGAACTGAAGGTTTGTCCACTATGGCCCGGGGTCATCCTATCACCTGCTTCGCCAAGAGACGTGGGGGATAGACGGGCCTGAGAAAAGGCGGTCGGGGGGCACCGACGGGGGCAGAGCTCCGACGACCGCAAGCAGGGGGCGATGCACGGCCGGCGTCGACCCCCGCCAGGGGCTTAGGACCTGCACCCACTGTCACCTCGGGCGCTGGTGGCATGGCAAGTTGAGGTCACGGGGAACACAGGTGGATACAGTGCAGCTAGTCTGCCCTCCACAGCACGATTTCGACCGAACCCCTTCTAGCGGCAAAGCGACGAGCCACCAGCGGACCTGGAGTCTGAAGGAGCCACAGACCCCGCCCCCAGCCGACTTCCGGTCCTCTCTAGGCTGTGCGGAGGACCCTGCGTCTCTGTGGGCGGCTCCCTGGGACGCCTGGGTACCCCGGGACAGGGCTTTTACCGTAAACATGCGACCCGGGATTAGGATGCGCGGCGACGCTGCTTCGAGGCTTAGCCTAATCACTCTTCAGATTTTATGTGAGTCATCTTTCAAGATACTTTTACCCACTGTATTTCCCATTGGACATCTAAAAATTAATAATAAATAGGAAAAAAAAAGCAATGGTACTCCTAATATACGGAAATAACGAGTTAACATTTTAGTGAATTTTACTCTGATGATTTTCTACACATAGTTTGATATTTTTGTGTTTTTGTCATCTCCAGTTTTTCCACTTAATTCTTTCACGGAAGCACTCCTCTCCCCACCTCTGTACTGTGGTGCGCATTGTAATAGTCCATTAACTGGATTATCATCCTTTATTTACTCATTCGATGTCAAATCACCTGGATTGTGCCTGGGAATACCGGCCTTCCTTAGAATGGAGGCGCGGAGTTGTGTCTTTGCCTATCCTCTGGGAAGTGCTGAAGCCCGTCCTTGTGTTTTCTCTCCAAACAGCTCTTGAGGATGGTGCTGGTTCATTACACAGCCCCACTCTAATCAAAGGAGGACCTTCATATGATCTCGCTTTCCAGAGGAGTTTAACTTTTGAGAGCAATTTGTTAGTTTTTGGCCTATGGACCCTTCGAGTTTTGAATTTGAGTGGTGTTGGCTGCTAGAAAGCTTATAGCAAATCTTTCCGGTCAAGGATATATGACTTTAGCATGTGTATTTTTTTGTATTGCTAACCCTACTCTTGGCCCCCTCCCACTTTGCTATCATTGTTTTCCATCCCTTTGCCTTATATTTCTTGTTTGTTTTAAACGTATTTTATCTTGTTCTTTGGTTTAGGCCTCTGTAAACCATCTTAAATCCTTTTTTGAAACAAGGTGGTGTATAAAATTACAAATAAAATTGCTCAACAATTTCCCTACTGTTGAAATAAACTGTCCTAATATTTAGCTCTTTGAAATTTTGTCACACATGAGCATTTTTGACCATAAAGTGCTTTTTTTATTTAGATTTTTTTTAAAGCCAAAGTCCTAGAAAATACTGGATCAAGAGAAAGGATATTCAATGAGTATTTCTTGAGGCTTGTGGATGCTGTGGAATACAGAGATGATGGGGCTGGGAGGGACAGCCAACATTGAGGGTTTACTCCATGCCAGGTACTTGCTAAACCCTTCACGTGAGTCTACTCTCAAAATTCTTTTTTTTTTTTTTAAATTAAAAAAAATGTATTGTTGGCTGCGTTGGGTCTTCGTTGATGCGCACGGGCTTTTTTTTTTTTCTTTCTTGTTGCGGCGAGCGGGGGGCTACTCTTCTTTGCCGTGCGGGGGCTTCTCATTGCGGTGGCTTCTCTTGTTGCGGAGCACAGGCTCTAGGCCGCGGGCTTCAGTAGTGGCACACGGGCTCAGTAGTTGTGGCGCGCGGGCTTAGTTGCTCCGCGGCACATGGGATCTTCCCAGACCAGAGATCGAACCCGTGTCCCCTGCATTAGCCGGCGGATTCCTAACCACTGCACCACCAGGGAAGGCCCCGTGCATTCTTATAAAAGTTAAATAACCATAAAAAACAGGGCCCAGTGAAAGAGTTCCCAGTAACGAGGGCTGTCAGAGATCGGGGAAGGACAACACTGTGAGATGAAGGTAGTCGGCTGCCAAGGAGGCATGTATCCTAGGGACACATCTGAGAGGAGAAAGGACTATTTGCAGTTGTTTATGTTTAATTGTCAATTAAAATTTTAAATTTACAAACAAATTTTCTTAAGTTTAACTTACTTAACTTTAATGTTCTGTTTAGAAATCTTGTATTTTTTGTATAAAAATAAGAGCAATAACTTGTTCCTTGATTAATGTTCAGTTAGCCCTTGGGTTTGACATATTAGATTTGCTTGAACATTACTCATGCCATTTACAAAGTTAGTTAATTAAATTCTCTTAAATATTTAAACTACATTTACAAATTTAATATACTTGCTTTTTTTCAAGCACTTCAAATGCCTCATAGACAGATTTACAAGTCAAACAAGAAAAAAATCTTAAGCATGTAAATAACTCTCCTAAACCTAATAATTCAAGCTTCTAAATGTGGCATATCAAGTTGTCTTCAAGATATCCATACCATTTACAAATGTAATCAAATTATCTTATACTTTTCAAGCTTCAAATCACAAGTCTAGAATAAATTACACAATTCAGTTTGAAATCACAAGATTAGGGTGGGGGGGGATAGACTGCAAGTTTGGGATTGACATGTACATATTGCTATATTTAAAATAGATAATTATGGGCCTCCCTGGTGGCGCAGTGGTTGAGAGTCCGCCTGCCGATGCAGGGGACATGGGTTCGTGCCCCGGTCTGGGAAGATCCCACATGCCGCGGAGCGGCTGGGCCCATGAGCCATGGCCGCTGAGCCTGCGCGTCCGGAGCCTGTGCTCCGCAACGGGAGAGGCCACAACAGTGAGAGGCCCGCGTACGGAAAAAAACAAAAACAAAAACACACAGAGACTATCTCAACCTTCCAAAATCTTTTCCCTAACCATTGCATAAATGAAGTAACATTATGGGTTGTTTTTATTTAGTCATTTCTATTTTTCTTCCCAAGGTGATAGAATAAAATACTTTCTGTTCATATTTTTCTTGCCACAATTCTACAACCATCTTCCTGATTTACCCCTACAACTAGAGAAAGGTCAGATAATTACCTTCTAACTGTAAACTTAGATTTAAAGAAAACTAATAAAGTATATTTTCTACTTTATATTATTTATCTATGCAAGGAAAAAATGAATACTTTAGAGTGAATGATGCAACTATTACTTGATACTATCATGTTCTCCTTCTTTAGTATACTTTTTTCTTTTACCTATACTTTTTTTGCTTCGTCCATAAAACGGGCATAATAATTTCTATCTTAGCTGTACTGCCAAATTTAGATGTCTGTCATAAGCATAATACCTCAACACATATTCATTTCTTCCTTTCTCCTTTCCTCGTGTCACAACCTTTCCCCAAAACTCAGATAAATGTTGAGAAGTTCCAGAGTCTCTTCTTTTTCCAAATGCAAGGCAGGGGTGCGTGTGCATATTTGGGAAGCAGTTTTGTAAAAGGGAAGAAAAACGTCTTTCTCCAGGGAGGCACACCTCTCCTTACTGTGATCCCTCCACTGTCCACAGTTGGGTTGTGTTTTTAAAAAATTAATTAATTAATTAATTTTTGGGCTGTGTTGGGTCTTTGTTGCTGTGCGCGGGCTTTCTCTAGTTGCGGTGAGCAGGGGCTACTCTTCATTGCGGTGCGCGGGCTTCTCATTGTCGTGGCTTCTCTTGTTGCAGAACACGGGCTCTAGGCGCGCAGGCTTCAGTAGTTGTGGCACGTGGGCTCAGTAGTTGTGGCTTGCGGGCTCTAGAGCTCAGGCTCAGTAGTTATGGCGCACAGGCTTAGTTGCTCTGCAACATATGGGATCTTCCCGTGTCCCTTGCATTGACAGGCAGATTCCAAACCACTGAACCACCAGGGAAGCCCCACAGTTGGGTTTTGAGATGATTGACTGCTTTTTTTTTTTAATTTTTAAAACAGATTTATTTATTTATTTATTTTGGCTCTGCACGTCTTCATTACGGCACGTGTAGCACATGGATCTTCATTGCGGCATGCCTGTGGGATTTACTTCCCTGACTAGGGATCGAACCCAGGCCCTCTGCCTTGGAAGCGCTGAGTTTTACACAGTGGACCACCAGGGAAGTCCCTTGGCTGCTTTTTCTTTTTTTAGCCAAATTTTTTTAATATATGTATTTTTTAATTTTTCATTTATTTTTTGGCTACATTGGGTCTTTATTGCTGCGTGCAGGCTTTCTCTAGTTGCCGCGAGCGGGGTGTTCTCTTCCTTGCAGTGTGCAGCTTCTTGTTGCGGTGGCTTCTCTTGTTGCGGCACACGGTTTCAGTAGGTGCGGCGTGTGGGCTCACTAGTTGCGGTGCTTGGGCTCTAGGGCACGCGGGCTTCAGTAGTTGTGGCGCATGGGCTTAGTTGCTCCTCAACATGTGGGATCTTCCTGGACCAGGGATCGAACATGTGTCCCCTGCACTGGCAGGCAGATTCCTAACCACTGTGCCACCAGGGAAGTCTGACTGCTTTTAAAAATAGAAATAGTGTATATACTTGTGTTTTTGGATTAGAGGATTTTTAAGATCCTAAGAAAAACATTTTAAGAAGAAAATATACTTATTTGATTGATATTTAAATCAAATCGGTTTAGAGCAATCTAGTTTCTCAAAGAAAAGAAAAATTAGCCAATCAATCAGTCAATAATTTGTGATAAGATTGATTGCATTCGTGATCCCAATTTTTGACCTCTGTCTGTATCCACATTCTTTGCCCTGTGACTTTATAATACCTCTCAAAACAGACGTAGAGGGGACTTCCCTGGCGGTCCAGTGGTTAAGACCCTGTGCTGCCACTGCAGGAGGCACGGGTTCCATCCCTGATTGGGGAACTAAGATCCCACATGCCACGCAGTGCAGTCCAAAAAAAAAAAAAAAAGGATGTAGAGCCCATCTCCCTACCCCTTACATCTGACTTAGCCAGGTACTTGGTGTCGGCAAATAGGATGTTAGCAGGCTGTAGGCCTGCAGAAGATTAAACAAGTGCTTTCGTGTTGGCATTTCCTCTCTTACTTTTCTGCAGTTGCTTCAAGAACATGCTCAGTCTTGCTTGAGGACATGTCTTGGTTGCTGGGGGGATGTGAGAAAGACACATGGAAGAGAGTCCAGTTGTCTAGAAGTCATACTAGACCAGCCAGCCACCAGCTAGACCCATTGACTAACTGAAGATTCATTAGTGAGCTCAATCTAAATCAACAAAACTGCTCAGTTGACCATTGGTTGTGAGAAATTATCTACAATTATCGTTTTATTTATTTATTTATTTTTTGGTTGCATCGGGTCTTTAGTTGCGGCATGTGGGCTCCTCAGTTGTGGCATGTGAACTCTTAGTTGCAGCATGCAGGTGGGATCTAGTTCCTTGACAAGGTATCAAACCCAGGCCCTCTGCATTGGGAGCGCAGAGTCTTAACCGCTGCGCCACCAGGGAAGCCCCTACAATTATTGTTTTAAATCACTAAGGTCTGGAGTTGTTATTCAGTAATGAAACCACACAACTCATCTCAGGACGTAACAAACCTCAGGTTCTTTATGCCTTGGCACTGAAAGAATTCGGTGAGGGACAAAGTGATAGGTAAGAAGTGGATTTATTAGTATAGGACACTTGAGAAGGATATAAGCAGGTGAGTCAGAGGGGTCTGCCCTGAAAACTAAGTGGACTACATTTTTGCAGTCAAAGGACAAGTGGGGAGAGAGAGAAGCCCACCTTCCTTCTCTTTCTTTGTAAAGATGTTGCAGGAAAATGGGCGCGAGAGGATGGTAACATCCCAGGTCTTGGGCGAGTCCCTGGGACGGGCCGCCAAGTGAGGGTCCTTGACTTCACGCAGAAAAGGATTCAAGAGTGAGCCGTAGTAAAATGAAAGCAGGTTTATTGAGAGAGATACACACGCAGCAGAGTGTGGGCCATCTTAGAAGGTGAGAGCAACCCAAAACATAGGGTGGTTAGTTTTTAATGGGCTGGGTAATTTCATAGGCTAATGAGTGGGAGGATTATTCCAACTATTTCGGAGAAGGGGCAGGGATTTCCAGGAATTGGACTATTGCCCACTTCTTGGCCTTTTACAGTCGGCCTCAGAACTGTCATGTCACCTGAGGGTGTGTCATTTAGCTAATGTATTACAATGAGTGTTTAATGAGGCTCGAGGTCCACTGGAAGTTGACTCATCTGCCAACTTGGGCCTAATCAGTTCTAACCAGCTTTTGTAGTATCGTTTTTCTCAACAGCTGTGTCATTCTTTAAGGGTTGTGCCTTACCCTCTTCCCTCCTCTCCTGTCTCAGTAATAGCTAACAGATACAGAAATTGGTACCAGAAATACCAATTTTTTGTTAAGCTTTTAACAAAAGCTTAAAATATGTGACTTTTGCTCTGGGACAGGGTGGCAGGGGGGCTGAAAAATAGTTAAGAAAGTGTTAAAGAAGGAGAAATGGTGACCTGTATATGTAGTGGCAAACAATTAGTAAAACTGTCACCTGTGATAGAAAATATACCTAGTGAACTTGTAGACTTGAGCCAAGAAATTTCCAGGCAGAATGCAGAAAATGTCAGCTGGATCTTACTATTGGTAACTGAAAACTGGGTCGCCTCTTGGTGGGTCGCAGCCAAAAGACACAACCAAGCCAAAGATCTAGAGAAGCCAGGATTCATCACTTGCAGCACGTAAGGAGAACACTGGGGATCCTTTCCAAAGCAGTGTCTCACCAAATAGCAAAATCAGGTAAGTTTTAAGCTAAGGGTGCATGCATATTCATGAAGGGGTTTGGGCAGAGAATTCAGCATAGAAATGGGGCGAAGGTCAACAGAGTCCAGGCTCTAGTTGATTGACTGTTACCAAAGTCAGAAAAGGTCATCATTCCTTAGGTTTTAGTTGATCTGGTAGTTGAGTGCTCCAGGGGGTTTGAATTCTGCAAAACAGCTCAAGAATGTGCTTCAGGCTAACCTTTACTGTTGAAACAGAACTGGGAGTCTTTACAACTGATTTATTATCTTTGCTATTGTTAAGTTATCTCCCTGGCCTGGTAATAGCTGTTTGTTTTTACCTTCTTTTGTTCCCTTAGAATCATTAACCACCAGACCTATTCGGCAAGGGCAAGCATTGTGGCCAGGCTTGGATTACAAAATGGAATGGCTTAAGTTTCTCTTATGTTAAAAAGGTTATGTCTGGTTCTCTTCCTCTGGGGGACCCCTTACCCTACCTTCTTTGTTTTTTTTTTTTAATTAATTAATTTATTTTTGGCTGTGTTGGGTCTTCATTTCTGTGCGAGGGCTTTCTCTAGTTGTGGCGAGCGGAGGAGCCACTCTTCATTGCCGTGCGCGGGCCTCTCACTGTCGTGGCCTCTCTTGTTGCGGAGCACAGGCTCCAGACGCGCAGGCTCAGTAGTTGTGGCTCACGGGCCCAGTTGATCCGAGGCATGTGGGATCTTCCCAGACCAGGGCTCAAACCCATGTCCCCTGCATTGGCAGGCGGATTCTCAACCACTGCGCCACCAGGGAAGCCCACCCTACCTTCTTAAACTGTGTTTGATAAAATTTTATAAGAAAGAGATGAGCTAAAGGAAGAACTGGTCAACTTATAAGCAGAATTTGGAGGAAATGTGAAGGGGGGGGCAGAATTTTCTGGGTTGGAAAATAAAATTATTTCTCATTCCCAGCCTCTTAGGTCAGTAAAAAATGATCAAAGTTAAGAAATGGCCTCAAAGGTGTGGCTGAATACTGTTAAGTCCTCTGAAAAAATCAAGGCAATGCCTAGTCCACCCTCTCAGCTGGACAAAAGGGCTTCTAGGAATTTTAAGGCATTACTCCCACAGCATCCTGATACAGCCCAGAGACTTTAGTCAATGGAGACTTAGTCAACAGAGAAGCATGTCCCAAGAGAATTTTGGGTGTGGCTCTTGGTGCATGAAGTAAAGTCAATCAGATACATAGAAAAACTCCAAAGTTTTTAAGGGTCTTATACCCCCCAAATCACTGCTAGTCTAGGCTCTGTGCAAAGAACTGACTATTCAACTTGTACAAAGGCCTCTAGGCTGCCTACCTAGAGAAAGCAAGCTGAGAAAATTTCTCAGCTACCATCAGTCGTTGTTTCTTCCGTTGAAGCCAAGGTGAAACCGTGCACCTCAGATTGGGACTCAGTTCGGGACTCGAACCTGGCCAAAACCCTGCTTGGGATTTGAACCCACAGTCTTTTAATTAGAATCACTCACATGGTATCTGGACTTACTGAGGCTCATGTTCTTTGTGTCTCAGCACAGAAGGAATTCAGCAAGAGGCAAAATGATAGGCAAGAAGTAGTTTTATTAATATAGGACGCTTGTAAGAGATGCAAGCAGGCAGGTGAGGGAGCTCTGCCCTGAGGATTAAGTGGGCTACAATTTTATAGTCAAAGGAAAGGGGGAGGGGAAAAGACCACCTCCTTCGAATAGACGTGAGGCTTACATCACTAGTTCCTCCTTCCTTCATATCAGGCAGGAGAGTGGCAGAGGTCAAACTAGGATTATCATAGCGTTTATTCAAATCAGAGAAGGGTGGTGACATTTTTCTTCCACCTAATGGCCTGGGGCATATCTCGTGCTTTTATTTATGGCTTTATAGTTAAGCCAGGCTGCTTTGTTCCACAACGTTCCAATAGCTTTCTTGAGCAATCATTAACATACAGTGGTCTCCCAAAGTTTCCTAGGTTTCCCTCTCTATCTGTAGCCCCCTACTGGGACTTCTACAACTACCTGTATAACTATCGTATTCTACCTCTATCAAAGGAACATGATGGGAAAGGAAAGATTCCCTCAGAGTTGGGTGAGCCAAAAGCCATGGAGTATAGTGGATTGGGGAGCCATTCTGAAGGAAGAGAACGAGGTCTCATCAGAGAATATTCCCCATCCCCAGAGTAGGGGGACCTGGCTGGATTTGCCCAGCTGATTTCAGAAGTGTTCTGGACAAGTGACTTCCATATGCCAACTATTCTTCCTTATTCTTTTTCAGGGGAGTGTCTATTGTTATTCTGTCCCTGACTCACCATTGTATTTTGGGTCTGTGGGGGATAAATAACTTGTCTTTTTAGATCATAGGTATTGCATTCAAGAGCCACATTCAGACCTGATGTCGATCACAAGATCCTGGACTTTGAGCCTAATGTCGTGAATGGATGCGTCTTTTGGGGGTCCTGAAATGGTGATGAGCATATTTTGCATGGAGAGAGAACAGAAATAATTGTGGCCAGAGGACAGATTGGTAGGTTGATTTAATTGATGGCTCCAATTCTTCACCCTTCCCTATATTCACACCCTTTGTCCTGTGAATTTTCAGTTCCTTCCATAACAGAAGCAGAGTCTAATTTCTCACCCTCCTAAAGAATCTGAATTTAGCCATGTGACTTGCTTTGGCCATTGTAGTAATGTTAGCTGACTTGACATAAGTAGAGGTTAGAAAAACTGTGTTTCTGCTACTTCTCTTTTCATTTATTTATTTATTTATGGCTGCGTCAGGTCTTTATTGTGGCACAAGGGATCTTTCATTGCGGCGCGCAGGCTCTTCGTTGTGGCACACGGGCTTCTTTCTAGCTGCGGCACACAGGCTCCCCTCTAGTTGTGGCACGTGGGTTTTCTCTCTCTAGTTGTGATGTGTGGGCTCCAGGGCACGTGGACTCTGTAGTTTGTGGCATGCAGGCTCTCTAGTTGAGGCTTGCAAGCTCAGTAGTTGTGGCACGTGGGCTCAGTAGTTGTGGCACGCAGGCTTGGTTGCCCTGCAGCATGTAGGATCTTAGTTCCCTGACCAGGGATCGAACCTGCATCCCCTGCATTGTAAGACGGATTCTTTACTGCTGGACCACCAGGGAAGTCCCCTCTGCTACTTCTCTTGCTCCTCTGTGATCACCATGAAAACATGTCCAAAACATTCCCAGCTTAAGCTGCCAGAGGGACATGAATGACACATGGAGGAAACTGAGTTGCCCAGCTGAGGTTATCCTAGACAAGCCAGCCCTCAGTTGACCTGCCAATTGATGACAAACACATGAATGTACCCAACTAATAGCAGCCAAGCCTGGCCCAGATCAGCAGAATTGTCCACTTGAACCACTGACTGTGGGGAATAATCAATGGTTATTGTTTTAAGTTGCTAAGCTTTGGGATAGTTTTGTTACACAGCAATAACTAACCGATACACGGTTATTGACTATGTATGTACATTTTTAAAAGATTGGAAAAGGACTACACAAACGTTAAGAAAAATGAATTATGGTGATTTTTAGTTTTTTCTTCTATTATCCCTATAACTGTGTTTCCCAGTTATAATAAAAAGAAAGCAGAGTAACATAATGGTAAAGACTTCAGGTAATAGACTTCAGAAAAATCTTAGCTTCCTAGTATAAAACAGATTTGGATTTTACTTACACTTGCACTTTTCACTTAGACTCTGGGAGAGTTACTTAGCCTCTCTAAACCTCAATTTCTTTATCTGCTAAATGGGCATACTTCATAAAGTTGTGAAAATTAATTAAGATAAAATATATAAAGGGTATAGTATGTATCCGACACAGAATAAAAACTCAGATTTTATTATTATTTTTTAATTTTTATTGGAGTATAGTGGACTTACAATGTTATGTTAGTTTCAGGTGTACAGTGTACATTGTGTTTTTTTTCTTACAAATTTATTTATTTATTTTTGGCTGAGTTGGGTCTTTGTTGCTGCACGCGGGTTTTCTCTATTTGCGGCGAGTGGGGGCTACTCTTCATTGCAGTGCGCAGGCTTCTCATTGTGGTGGCTTCTCTTGTTGTGGAGCACAGGCTCTAGACACATGGGCTTCAGTAGTTGTGGCACACAGGCTTAGTAGCTGTGGCTCGTGGGCTCTAGAGTGCAGGCTCAGTAGTTGTGGCGCATGGGCTTAGTTGCTCCGCGGCGGCATGTGGGATCTTCCCGGACCGGGGCACGAACCCGTGTCCCTTGCATCGGCAGGCGGACTTTCAACCACTGCGCCACCAGGGAAGCCCCGGCAGGCGGATTCTTAACCACTGTGCCACCAGGGAAGCCCCAGATTTTATTATTAATAATAAAATATTTTTGAAGATTACAATGAGGTCCTATTATTTGATTAGCAGTAATTGACAAACAAATTCAATAGATACAACTCAGTTCCTACCGGTAAATCATATACATAACAAGACAAATACAAATACTAGAGCAAAGTTCTCAGACATTCTACTCCATCTGGTTTTATAGAGCCTTCATGGTATCCAATAAATGTTTGTTGAATGAATGAAAGCAAGCATGCATTCTTATTTATTTTCACATTTAGAGGGACTAGCCCAAAAGCTATGTAAGAGGAAGACCTAAGACTTATACCCGGGTCCCAAAACTTAAAGTGAAATGATCTTCCTAACTGGACAAGACCATTAAGCATCAGATCCCAAGAAACACTGGAGATGAGAGAAGGGCGAAACTGACCCAGGTTTGGAGGGTGGTCACAGAAGGCTTCCTGACAGAGATGGAATTAACATTGGATATGTAGGGGAGGGAAGATAATTTTTCCTCTACCCCTCTGAATTCTTAGCTGAGACCCCTGCAATAAAAGACAGATTAACAAGAGGAAAACAAGTAGAAGTGCACTGACTTGTATACCTCATATATACCTGGGAGGAGATACCCAGGGAAAAATGAGTAACTTCCTGATGTAGCTTAGAATTCAGGATTAAATACCATCTTAATAGGGAAGGGGGAGGGGTTATGTAGGCCTCTTAGGGGAGAGTAAATGATTTTTAAGGAAGCAAACGGGCCCTTAAGAGAATAGATGGGAGATACGACAGTTTGTGACAAAGTTTGGTGCGATGTGGACTTCTAGTCTCCTCTTTGAGGATAAACAGTCTTCTCTGGTTGATGAAACTCCTGGGGAGGGGAATCCATGACAATCCATCCTGAGAGGATCTGTCTTTAGGCAGATAAGGGGGATTCCGAGAAAGCCTCTCCCTGCATTTGCTGTTTTTCAAGTGCCTACAGCTCAAAATATACCAAAGTGTCATATTTTGAGGTGGCATATTCTGCTGCCCTTCTGATGTTAAAGGATGAAGAAGCAGGTTGAAACAAAGAAAAGAGGTGGGTGGGGAGCAGATCCTGTTAAATGTGGATTGGAGGACAGGGAAGAAGTGGAGGAGCTCTGAAGACAACAGCGTGATACTTGGACCATCTGGTAGGAGTCAGAGAAAAGCTGGAAAGGTCTCAAATGTCTGTTTGTTCCCTCCTCTGAGAAGCCTCCCTGGATCACCCCCAGACCTGGCTTGGTGCATCTCCTCTGGGACCCCACGGCCCCTGCGCTGCCCTGACACTTCTCACCTGAGCTATTGTCACTGCTTGGCGCTTCCTCCTTTGAAGTGGAAGCTCTCTAAGGATAGAGAGACATTGGCTTCCCAGTGCCTCCACCAGGGACCCGCAAAGAGGAAGTGAACGTAATGAATAGAACGGATCTAGTGGATCTGAAGTGGGGATGTGACATGATAAAGACAATATTTCGTGAAGTGGGTTTGGCGGTGGTGGGGTTCTGGGAGGATTTGAGCTGGGCAGGACCCAAGGAAGGGCCATTACCAAAACCTGGAACATTGAGGATACACCCCAGGGCCTTGGCAGTGGGAATGGGAAGGCAGAGATGGGGAGATGAGGAGCGGAGAGGCTTCAGAAGCGGTGCTGACTCAGGGCAGCCGTGGGCAGAGGGAGGCACTGTGGCACGAAGCGTGCACCGGGGTGGGGGGGTGTCCTGGGCGCAAGGAAGGGGTGTTTCCCATAGACAAAACCCGTCTGGGTCTCTCCCTGTCAGGCACACATTTGAGACAAATCCCATAGCATCATGTAGCATGGAAATAGACTTTGTGATATTGCGATTTATAATAAGAAATACATATTTGGTTTTTGTCCCTGTTCCCCACACAGAGCTCCTAAAATCCTTGGAATTTCCTAAGAGATAAGAGCGATATATAAAGGTGCATTTTTTTTAAAGGTGCTTTTGTTATTCATAACAAGGCCCTTTCAGCCACACCTGAGTTTATGTTAATGAGGTGACTTTTGGAAAGCCCCTAAGGATGGGGGCTGGTTGCCAGGGGAACCAACCTTGATTAGAGAGTTGGAACTTTTGGCCCCATTCTCCCACCTCTGGAGAAGGGGAGAGGGGCTGGAGGTTGAATCAGTAACCAGTGGTCAACGATTTAATCAACCATGCCTGTGTAACGAAGCTTCCGTAAGAATCTCTGAACCATGCGGTTTGGGAGAGCGTCCTGGTTGGTGAACACCTGCCAGCTATGCCTCCACCTGCCAGGAGGGTGGCACACCCAGAACTCCATGGGGACAGAAGCTCTTGTGTTCTGGACTCTTCCAGACCTGACCCTATCTCTTCATCATCTGGTTGTTCATTTGTATCTTTTTCTTTTTAAATATTTGTTTATTTATTTGGCTGCGCTGGGTCTTAGCTGCAGCATGCTGGATCTTTGTTGCTACATGAGGGATCCTTAGTGGCAGCATGTGGGCTCCTACTTGTGGCATGCGTGATCCAGTTCCCTGACCAGGGATCGAACCTGGGCCCCCTGCATTGGGAGCGCTGAGTCTTAACCACTGGACCACCAGGGAAGTCCCCATTTGTATCTTTTAATATCTTTTGTGATAAACTGGCAATCTAGTAAGTAGACTGTTTTCTGAGCCGCTCTAGCAAATTGATCGAACAAGAGGAAGGGGTTGTTGGAACTTCTATAGCCGGTCTGTCAGAAGCATCTGGACTTGCTATTGGCATTTGAGGTGGGGGTGGGGGTAGTCTTCAGGGACTGAGCCCTTAACTCGGGGGATCTGATGCTATCTCCAGGTAGACAAGTGCCAGATTTGAGTTAAATTGTAGGACACCCAGCTTTGCTGGGGAAAGAGAAAACAAGGAGGTCAATAAGAGAAGCAGCCGCAGCCCTCTGACCTTCATCTCATTCTGTGGAGGCGAGCCAGGCCAGGGGTAGCTGGGCCTGCTTTACAGTGTGCATTCCAGCGAAGGGCCTTCTTGCCATCACTCTGCCTTTGTATAGAGCTAGCATGGGAAAGCAGCCTTGTCAATGAAGGAACACCAGGCTGCTTGGCACCATTCAGTCTGGATTCGGGGGGCCAGCCCATTACAGGAGTTGTCTGAGGATGCCAGTAACTGGACACCTCTGGCCTATGGATGTTACTGTGTCCCCAACTGGCCAAGGAGGGGGGCAGAGAATATTTGGAAAAGCCCCCAGTCCAGCGGTCAGCTGAGCTTGGGTGTGGCTCCTCTCACTGGGAGAAGGAAGGAGGGCTACTCCTACCCAGCCCACTGTTCAGGCCAGCCAAGGTCATGTAAAAACAATCTCGTCCATTACACTACACATCACAACTGAATGCAGGGACTCCCCCACCTCCTCACCAGGATAGCATTTGGCTTTTAGCCTGCACTCAGCCCTTCTCACACTCAGCCTGCTAGTAGGCTGGCAATCAGGTTCCTGGAAATCTCATTCTTTTTTAGCAGACATGGGAACCCACATCCCTAAGCCCAGCCCAGTGCCTCCTATGCACTCTGATTCACAACGTCCACAGTTCAGAGATGCTGGACATGCCAAATTCACCCTGGTGTGGTCCTCCTGAGAATTAAGCAAGAAAGTGTTCTCACTCTCGAGGAAGCCTAACCATCTGCTGGAAATGAATTGGAGAAATTGCTCTTAGTAGGGATGCTCTAAGAGAGGGTTCAAGTCAAAACATGAGAAGGCTGGTGAGCCCAGCTTCCATGCAGCCAATCATCACAAAAGTCTGTGCCGTGAACTTTGCAAAGCAGGTTCACTGCATGATGTGATGGAACAGAAAACTTTGAAGAACTGTGTTCTTAGCTAAACCTTGAAAAACTTGAGGCATTGGGCACCAGGAATGATTCCCAGACTGCAAATGAAGAGTTGGTTAAGTGGAGCTGAGAGGTATACTCATATCCATGTTTATTTCAGCAATGGATGCATGCTCACAGGTATCCATTTGGTGCCTGCCTGCATCCGTTGCCAAATCCCATACTCCAGGTGGAGGGAGATTCTGTGGCTTTCGTCTCTTAAGCTATTGACTTTTCTCAGAAAGTCCAGTTTCTGCCCATGTTATTCCATCACTTGATTTTGGTCTTGTGAGGTTGCCCCTCTTTTGATTCATTCATACAATTTGCTAGGGATCTGCTTCCAGTCATGTGCTCGATAGGGCAGACCACTGCTTTTTGTTCTTGTTAACTGGTGGGCTGAATCCCTCCTCTTCCCCCATCTTTTATAACCCAGTAGTCTGGTGTTCACCTTTTTATGGTGTTTGGCAATTGGCAACCATGTCCCATCAACTGGGTTTTGCTGATTTTCTGGACCTTGACATTTAGATACCTCTGGCAATCTCTTGTAACTCCCTTCTCTCTCTGTCTCTGTCTCACTCACACACACACACACACAAACACACACCTGTTCTGCTTAGATTGAACTAAATAAGTGTCTTTGATCTGGGCCTTTACATCCTTGGTGTGTACAACTGGAGCAGGATATGGTTGTTTTCTTTATTTTAATTAACTAACGAATTAATTTTAATTAATTTTAATGCTATTCAGATGGTTAGGTCCTAAAAACTTGTTCAAACAATCTACTGAGTGGTTTGGGCAAAGGAAGGATTTTCTCATTTGGATGGACACCCAGTGGCCTAAAATAAACTTTCTTCAGAGGCTGTAAAACAGCAAACACATGAAGGTACGCTGCGGGGTGGGGGGTGGGGGGGAGGCACCGGGTTCGAGGCAGGGCAGGTGCCAGTTTATACTGACGCTGCACAACTGAGCTTGACACCTGAACACGCTCCTTCCCCTGGCTGCATTGCCCCAGCTCCATGGCACTACGGACTGAGGAATCTAGACCTCTTTGCAGGAGACGAAGGTACAATTTCAGAAGAACTACAAATCTTGAGAAGAATTTGATTTAACTTCCTTAATACCTGCAGAGCCCATCTGCTCCCTGCCTTATTCTGTCCCTCCTAAGTTCTCACGCCTCACAGCTCCGGGATGTATTTAGATTTCGGTTTTGGCAACTTCGTCCTGGCAGAATAGAGGGTGGAGTGGAAGGCTAGACACAGGCCAAAACCTTATGGGGCTCCCCACGCCTTCCAGGATAGAGTTCTAACGCCTTTCTTACAGGGGCAGAGGACACACAGCTGCCACCAGGGCCCACCTTTCTTCCAGCCTCCCGCGGGGAGGGGGTGAGAGGTGCGCACCGAGGCCCTGCCCACGAGAGGGCACGCTTGCGTGCCTGATGCAGCAGCGGCCATCTTTGACCCGGGCAGCCGGCTCACCCCCCGGCGTTCTGAGGGGTCGCGCAGTTCCCGCCGGTAGCGTGTAGGCTACCTCCACCGCCTCACCCCTTGGCAGACCTGTGCTCAAGACCAAGGGCCCCAGCCCCCACCCTTCCGGCCTCCATGTAAAACCTCGAGCCAGTATCCTGGTGGCCAGTGCCAGCTCTCCAACCTTTCTACCTGGTAACTCTGGACAGGTACCTCAGTTTCCTTATCTGTAAAGTGGGAGTTTAGGGCCCCCCCTATTCCCGGTCACCAGCTATATAATACCTATTGATTGGGCATGTATGATAAATTCTCAGCATAAAGCCCGGCACAGAGTATGTTCCATAAATGTCTCCGAGATTTTCCTGCAGGAAATTGCAAGGGGCCTTGTATCCACCACCCTTTCAGCCACCACTGCTGCAGGGGCCCCCTCCCTATGACTGCAGTCAGTACGTGGGCTCTTTGAAGACCAAGTCGGAGGGCCCAGGGGATTGGCAAGATGCCCTCGGGGGAGTGAAAGAGAAGCCTGAATCTTTTAGGACTTGCATGTGACCACTTTGGAAGGGTGTCAGAAAACAGACCAGGGTGCCCAGGACTGGAAAGACTTTGTAGATTTTGGAACATTTAAACGCCCCCGTGCTTGTTATTTTTATCACCCCTGGCTGTGTCCCCATAGGGACTCCCATGCAGCACAAAACTCCTAGAATGAAAAGCCCTGTGTGTGTGCTAGCTGTGGGGGACATCGGGAAGAGGGAGCCGGGACACTGTGTCCCAGGTGGAGCCAAGCGTGGGTGGTGGCTCCCCGAACGGAGAGGGATTCAGGCCAGGCCTGTGGGGGTCCCCAGGCAGGTGCAGCTGCCCCACCAGCTCTGCAGCCAGAGCCTAGCAGTTTGGAGACCCCTGACTCTCTGTGGGGATGGGAAACTTGCCTGGAACCCAAAGAAATGAGGGTAGTTCCTGGAGAAGGGGCTGGAGAAGAGTGGGGAGGGGCCAAGGCCTTCTAGGAGGCTGGAGAAACACACCCAGCCCTCCACAGGATTCAGGAGGCCCGAGATGAGACCTGTCAGTAAAAACCAGGTGAAAGCCAGGCATGCCCAGGTTCCCCGTCCAGCCTGATGGACAGAAGGGTAGCAGAGGAGACAAAAATGATCAAGTGGGAGTGGAGGGATTGCAGTTTATTTTCAGACACACTCAGAGGGTGGGAGGTGGCCAGCTGGCTCCATCTGCACCCCCTCCCTGCATTTGGCTTCATCAAGAACTCCTCTCCCCTGACCTCCAAACCCCTAGGCTGTACAAGGTAGACGAGGCACTCCTACCCCACCCATCAGGAGAGGCTTGGGCAGGTGTGGAGTGAGGAGTGTAGAGACTGGGGGTAGAGTTCAAATATTCACAGTTCCTCTATCCGTAACCCCAGATTACACTGTGCCCAGGCCACGAGGGCGGCTCCCAACCCTGGGATTCCTAGTGGTGTTAATAGCCCTTCTCTCACTCAGAAACTTCAAGTTGAGCTCCCTACCCCCTTTCCCTGACCATAACAAAACTGCAGTCCTAAACCCTGTAGCCTGGGCGAGGAGGGGGCCTCAGCACCGCACTCACCCAAGCCCCCTGCCTGCCTTTTCTGGAGTGATGGGGGTGGGGCGAGCTTCACTTGTAGTGAGCAGGGGTGGGGTCTGGGTGTGGGAGCAAGTGGTAATAGGTGAGGGGAAGGGAGAGAATGAGGGCCTCAGGAGGCAGGCTTGGAAGGTGCTGATGGTCTGCACCCCTACTCCACCCCCACTGCACCCCCAGAATCCCTGAGAGTCCAGCTGCAAAGGCAATATGGGGCAGTGGGAGCGGGGCGGGGAGGAGAGCTGAGCCATACCTCGTCTCCACCCCCCACTGGTCCTGTTCCTGGGGGACATGATGTTTAGGAAGGGCCAGGACTGAGCTCCAGGCCCAGCATTTAAGCTCTGACCTTCCAGAACAGCTGAATCCTGGGAAAGGGTAGGGCTATTAACCCCCACACCCCAGACGTCCTGGCTTTGGGTAGAGAGGTGGGAATCGGAGGGGGGCAGTGTCCCCCCAAGGATATTATAAAAAGCTAAAACCGTTAACAACTCCTTGGGGAGAAGCGGCTCATAGCCTCTTGCTTCCCCAACTTATCATCTCCCCAAAACCCAGTAGACAGGGCTGAGGGGGTCCCAGAGAGCTAAGGGAGGGGGCCATAGCCCCTCTCTGAGAGGGGGCCCTTTAGCACCATGCAATGTTGGGGCACCCGTGCAGTCTGATGGACCCCTGGGCAGGGACCCTCCAAACCTGGAGTGCCCACTTGCTAAAGCTTCTGTGCTCTTAAGGAGGGGACCCCTGCAGGGGAGGAGGTGAAGGGAGAAGACTGGGCCAAAGTCCACGCAGGGGTCTCAAGACCCCAAAGGACCCCTCCAGGAGTCATGACTTGAAAAATCTTCGTAACACAAACTGGCCCAACAAAACCACAGCCAGACCTATCAGCACATTCCGGATGGGACCGTTTCCCAAGTCCAGGGCTGCCACCTGCCAGGAGAGACAGAGTGGTCATAGGGGGGCTGGCGGCATATTCGGCTCCTGGGGACTGGGGTGGGGCTGGGAGAGGGGCGGCCCTAGCAGCAGGGAGGAGGTGGTCAATGCTTGGGCACTCACCCAGCCACCCCTCTGTGCGATCCACCGGGCAATGCAGTGATGCAACATGAAGTCGGCCACGAAGCGGGTCACCTGGCCCAGGAAGCCAGTCAGGCCGCGCTGGTAGACGTGGAGGGCCAGGCGGTAGCCAAAGCCCAGCAGAGCCACCACTCGGCCCCAGTTGATGCCGCTCTCAAACAGGCTGTGGGCCGAGGAGATACAGTCAGTGGAGACCTCTAGAGGGCCCTTCATCTGTTTGCCTCTCCCACCCCCTTGGAGACCCCTACCCCTCTCCCAGCTGGAAAGCAAAATGGCTTAGCTGTGAATGGAGGTGGTAGAGGCTGCCCCAGCCTGGCCTCAATTTGGTTAGAGCCCGTGTCTCTGTGAAAGGAGAAAGCTCAGAGGGCAGATGAATGGGATGCTGCTGCTGGGGCTGGGGCCCCAGGGCTGGGGGAGCAAAGGGGCACAGAGAGCGTGGAGGGCAGAGCGAGCAGACGGAGGCAGCAGGGAGATTACCTGTGGGCATTGCTGCTGGCCTGGCAGCCCGAGGGACAGCAGAGAGAAAAGGACAGAAGAGGAGGTTAGGACAGTCCAGTCCTGGAATCACAGCTGAGTGGGCGGTGGCCTCTCAGGACACGGGCAGGATGTTTCAGCTCCGAGCACTAATTCTGAATCTATCGGCTACTCCTGCCTTCACCCTCAGCCTCGAACCTACCCTGAGACTGGCCTCTTTAACCAGATGGTGACAACAGCTAACACCTTTAAGTGCAGACACTGTTCTAAGCATATTTCCCCTATTTTACGGACCAGGAAACTGAAGGCTAGGAAGTTTCACAAAGCCGGTAAATGGCAAAGCTGAGATTTGCCCAGGCTGCTGGTTTCTTTAACCACTGCCTGTCTGACACCAGATTATAGCATCTGGAAGCCATTTCCAGGACCTGGTGGGCTGAAGCCAGAGCCAGCAACCATCTTTGGTGTGAAATGTGGTTCCAAATCAGAAGGAGAGCCGTGTCCCAGCGGGGCTGGGGAGCTCTGGGGACACCCCCACCGCGAGCCCCTCTATAGCCCTGATCTAACAGGTCAAGTCCTCGGGGCCAGAGTTAACAAGGGCTGTGTGCTTATGCAGAGATGAAGAGTCTGGGCTCAGAAAGAGAAAGACAGGGGCCCAAGGCCCCGCGTGAGTTAACAGCAGACACGGGGACAGCAAACACGTCTTCTGGTGCCGACAGAGAAGTGTGTCCCCCATCCCGTGGGCAGGGCCTGGCATGGTGGTGACAGCACAGCGGAGAGGCAGTGGCCAGAGCTACCTTGAGGCGATCTTGGTGAAATACTCATAGGCGTTCTCTGCTGTTGGCTGCAGGTGCTGCAACATGGCCTGGAACTCGGAGTCGTAGCGCCGGTTGATGTCATCCCCGATGATGGCCAGCTGGCGACCCACCTGCCCCATGGTGCTCAAGGAACGGTAGGCAGCAGGTGAGCTGGGGCCTGGGCTCATGGCGAAGGGCTCCTCCCCGAGATGCCCCAGCCTTGGGCCCCCCCTCCTTGGCGGTCCCAACCGTGTTCTCAGACACGAGGGCTGGGCCCAGGGACAAGGGGCAGGCATGTGCTGAAAAGGATGCCAGGTCCCGGATGGGGGTGGGAACCCACATGAAAAAGGAGCAGCAGTGGGAAAAACCCCCAGGCCTGTCCAGCTCCCAGGACCTGCATGGTGACCCCACGTGAGCCTCCAACTCCCTGAACATGTCCCCGTGGGCCCAGGGGGCTGCTGCTCACCTGCTAGGTTCTAGGGACAAGGTGACCATTTCTGGGTCAGTGGGCGCAGCCGCCCCCTCGGCCTCCTGCTCCTGCTGATGGCGGTAAAAGACGTAGCTGCGGAAAACCTCCTCCGTGTCCCGGGCTACCTGCTCCTCTGAGGATCAAAGCCAGGAGTCAGGGAGGAAGTGCTCTGGGGATGGTTCACTCTGCCTGTGGACAGAGGTGTCCCTCCTCTAGCCCTTAGTTACCACCTAGGGCTGACACTGAAAAGAGGATTCTTGTCACAGCTGCCTTGTGGAATAGGTGACCCCCAGTTTACGGATGGGGAAACTGAGGTGCAGTGTTTACGTAACTTGCACGAGCGTGTACAGCTGGAGAGAGCGGTGCAGCCAGGATAGAATCCCAGGCATTTGGGTCCCCGACTTTATTTTAGTTTGTCCAAGGCACCGAGCCCTTATGGCTTAGGGAACGTGGGAGACAGAATTTGAAATCGTAGCCCAGAAAAGCCACATCGGGAAATAGTGACAGACCTGGGACTGAACCCAAAGTCCAGGGAACAGCCTGTGCTGGGCCGCGAGCTGCAGGCGTCCCTGACGTTCCCCTTGGAAGAGGAAAGAGGGACAGCCATTTTACTTCCTCCCCAAAGTCGTTAACAATCCCTCTCCCTGTTAAGCGGACCTGACTCGGTGATAGGTGGATTTACTTCCTTATTTCTCCCAGGGCAGGGATAGGACAGCCACACCCCACTCTTCTTTCCTCCTCCTCGCAGATGGCAGGGTGCCCACCTCATGCACACTGCCCCGCCTCCCCCAGCCTCTGCACCCCCCACTGCTGCCCCCCTGCCTGCATTGGGTAGGGAGATGCTTTTCTCCTTTACCCAAGGTGAGGAAACTGAGGCGGGAGAGCCTGCCTTTAAATCTTGCCCGGCTTGTCCACATCTGCTCTCTCCATCCTCACAGACGGCCCTGGTGGTTATGGGAGGGGTGAGGGGGCAGAAAGACAGTTACCCGAAGTGGAGGAGGGGTCAGGTTCTTCTTCGCACCCCTGCCTGGGAGGACCTGGGCCTTGTCCGGATGCCATTTCTCAGGTCCTGGCAGGAATGGCAGTGTTAGCCTGTGGGGGTGAGTAGGAAAGCAGATGGGGACCAGAGGTTCCAACAGCACACGGAGGGAGGGGACCCCCACTCCTGAAAGACCGCACCGTCCTAAGAACTTACTGAGTATTTCACTGGCAGTTCTTCAAGGAGACTGGGAGTGAGAAAGGCCGGGCAGCCAAGATTCCCACCCAGGGGTCAGCCAGGGCCCAGGGAGGGGTGGCCGCAGCAGTGCCCGAGTGGATCTCTAGTCGCACTGGGAGGCGAGTTTCAGAAGCTGGGGTTCCTTCCACTGCTCCGGGGCCTCCTGCACCCTACGCAGCACACGCTTACTGCAGACTTGCCACCTTCCAGCCAATGACCCACGAAGCCGTCCCCGAAGGTTCCACTTCCCCTTGGCTAGTCAGAACACACCTGTTTTCCAACTCAGGCCCGTTAGCCGCAAGCATTTCCTGAGTACCTATGGTATACTTCTACCATGTATGTTCAAGTACTCCCCAGGGAGTGTGGGACATGGAAAGAACACATTAACCTGGCAGGGTAAGCAATGTCATACCCATTTTACAGGTGGGAAAAGGGAGGCACAAAGAAGTTAGTGCCCAAGGCCACAGAGCTAGTCAAGGAGTCAGGTTGGTTATTTGAATTTCCACGAGTCAGTCCTCCACTCAGCACTCATTTCAGATTTATTTTTCAGTTTGTGGACCTTAGAGGCTGTCCTTTCCGGGGAAACTTCCCTTGTTTGCGTCCCGCCTGTGATCTTCACATTTCTGCCTAGCAGGTGGTTGAGGAAATCACATGTACCCCTTGCTCTCCTGTCTCCAGCCCCTATTTTCCTCCTTTGCCCAGTCCTGGCCACAACCCCAGTATGCTCTGTAAACCTCCACAGAGGGAGTATTTCCTGGACATAAGCTATTTCACTTTCAATTTGCACCCCCTTCACTTCCCCCCACCCCAAAGCTGCCTCCATCACCCAGGCGGGAAGCCACCCTCCTCCTCTCCCTGGGAGGGCCTGTGTCCCCTCCCCCCACCTTCCCTCTCAGGCCTGGGGCCATTTTCGAAAGTGCCTGAGGAGAAGGGTGGGGAAAGTCCGGACCACCTGTGCTCTCCACCCCTTCACTGTCTCAGGGCAGGGACAGGGAGAAGACCAACTCTCCCCTCCTCCACCCCTGGGTGCTCAGACTCCTTATGACAGACCTTTGCCTGGCAGACCCCCATCCCAGAAGCTTCTTCCTGAACAAGGTACCTTCCTCTCTCCCTTGGTCTCCGAAACCCAGTGCCCCCAGGACAGCAGGGCTGGAGGATGCTGATTGCATCTCGACTGCCTCTACCGCTACCCCTGGGGCTCAATGCTGGGGAGAAAGTGGAGCCTCAGAACCGGCCCCAGGGCCAGAGGCCTATGCCAACCTGGTTCTACCTCTGCCCCCATCCAAGTGGCCTGACTTCCTGGTAGGGAGAGTCCACTGTGCCCCACCTGCGGGGTTTGCTGGGCCCAGGATGTTTCCCGGGGCGGGGGGGAGATGCAGACCTAGCCCTGCTGAAGACCTAGTCTTAGGGCTCCTGGGACAGCAGGAAGTGCTGTGAAAGTTCTCCCCCTGCCCTTGACCTTGGCTCTGACCTCCACTCCCATCCCCCAGACTGCTAAAGAACCTGGTTCTTTAGCACCCGATTCTCTGGCACCAGGGCCAGGCCAAGAGGGAAAGCTGTCTGAGGAGCAGCCAGAGGGAGCCCCGGCCGGATCAGGCCCTGAGCAGGAGTTGGTGGAGCTGCCCAGACAAGCCTCGAGGCCTCCCCCTCCCCACCGGGTTCCCTGCGGGCTCCCTGCCTCACCCTGGGCCTGGGGCTGCCGAGAGTGGGGAGCATGGGCAGGACCCTCCCGGCTTACCTGCCCGGACCCTGGCCCAGGCCCGGGACGGCTCAGCAGGGCAGAGGCTGGAGATCCTGAGGAGCCAGTGGCTGCTCCCAGGGTCAGGTACCCAGGTCTGGCTCCCAGGAAGGGGCGTCAGTGAATTCCTGGTGTCTGGATGCAGCCTCTGCTGGTCCCAGCACGGCCCTGGGGACCCGCGAGGCTGCGGCGATCATAGAGGTGCCGGCGGTTCCCGGCTCCAATCAGCTCCCTCTAGAGGAAGTTGCTCTGTGGCCGCCGGATGCAGATGCCCCAGCCTACAGGGCTCCCAGGCGGAGAGAGCGGCTCCCACCCAGGCAGAGTGGCTCCCCCTCCCCCACTGCTTTTCCCACCGTTGATTCCCAGTCCTCATCCTTGATCTTTCCCCTGCTTCCATCAATGTCAATAAAAAAGCCAGGATGGCGAGGTTTCTTAAGCGCCACTGTGTACCCGGCACTTTAAAACCTCTTTGGAACAACCCTTGGAAGTAAGTGCAGTGGACCACACCCATCTTAGAGCTGAACAAACTGAGGCTCAGCTGGTTTAAGGAACCTTGCCCAAGGTCACTGAGCTGGGTTTATAATCAGGTCTGTAGGTGCCGTGAGGAATAATAATACAAAATTGAGATTCAACGCGCAATTAAGACCTGTACACCAAGCACCTCGGTGGTCTGCAGAGAGAAAAATCCTGAATGTGATAGGCAGGTAAACATGAAAACACAGTGGGTCTGTGCTACCATCTGGGCATGTGCCAGCTGGATACTGAGAGGAGAGAGAAGAGGGAGGACAGAGACTCTCTGGCCTCAGGGATTGAATGGTTCTCAAGGACAGAAGCTACCGCAGCCAGGGAAGGACAGGCCTGGAGAGAGCTGTGTGCCTCCACCCCATTCTCAGAGTTGGGGTTCTCCAGACACCTCTGCCTGCCCCCCACCCTGGTGTTTCCTGGAGCCTCGCCAACCCCCTCTCCCTTCAGGCTGGCTCCCCAGGCCTCCTTCCCCTGCCTCATCAACCCCTTGCACTCTCTGCCCCCAACTAAGCCCTCCTACCTTCTCCCCCCACCCCTCCCCTACCTTTGCCTTCTAGAACTCCTGGAAGTTTCCAACTGGAGGGTTTAATTTGAAAACTCCTCCTTTTCTTAAGTAGTTGGTCCTGAGGTGGCTGCTGTGGCCCCTCCCTCTGAGTCAGGGTCCTTGTCAGGATGGAGGCCCCAGCTTCAAGCCCTCGATCCCGAATTTTGGGCCACTCCTCTATGTTCCGCTTTTTCCGTAGCCTGGTGGGGAGCAAGGGCAGCCCAAAGAGCTCAGAGAAGGCCCTGCTGGGGGGCCAGTCTTGTCCCTTTCGAGAGCAGAACGCCACCCCTTTGATGACTGATCACCAGGGAGGAGCAGGGCGGGAGTCCAGGCCTCCTGCCACGCTGCCCTACACCTTCTCTGTGGCCCTGCCACAGTCCGACCCCTCGGGGCTGGGGCTGGGGAACACAGGGCCCCAGACCCCTACCCCCGTGGAGGTCCTGAGGGTCCTGGCTCAGGGTGTAGAGGTGAAGCCAGTCCTGCCCAGAGGAAGCCAGGAGGTGCTGGGCAACCTGTCTGAGTTGGAGGAGAGGGAAGAGGAACAGACAGAGGTAGCAGGGGATACAGGGACCTCAGACAGGTGAGGGGCCGGGCTGTGGATGGTGGGAAGGAGCCTGGGATGGAGGAACTGGGAGGAGGCCTGGATGTAAGAAGGGGGAAGGATGTGGGCCTGAGATGGGAGGACCCAAATTGGGGAGGGGCCAGGAGCGGACTCCTTGGGTGGACAGAGGACTGGGTGGGCATGGTTGGACAGACGTGTCAGGGGTGGAGAGGAGCCTGGAGATGTGGGGAGGGGGTGAGGCAGAGATGGGGGTCCTCCCGCAAGTGAGTGGTTGTGGAGGGAGGCATCATCGAGAGGAAAGGGGGGTGCTCTGGGTTGAGCCGGGGCTCCTGTTACTTCCCAGCTCCTTCCTGGGCCCCACTCCCCCCACCTTCCCTCCCCACTCTCTCCCTCCCGGTTCCCACTCTCATTTGGACCTGGCACCCACCCCTGGTGAGGAAGGGGGCCCACTTCTCTCTCTGCTCCCCACGCCCCTCCTCACCCTACTTTTGGGGAGGGATCATCCCCTCTGTGATGAAGACCCCAGAGGGCCGAGCAGGGAGTAGTTGGGAGCAGGAGGTTAGAGGAAGCTGAGCAGGGCCTCTAGGAGAGCCTTGGAGGGTTTAGGGGGCCTTCACCACATCTCTGGGCCCCACCTGCCACCCCCGTCTGACTATGCTTGGGGATCAGGGGCCACTTTGCCCAAGCCTTGGCGGTGGAGCAAGGATGCTTGCAGAGGGCCATGGGGCCACTGGATATCAGCCCCGAGACCTTCACCGGGGAGGAGGAGAAGGAGCGTCTGCTTGATGGTGAGTGTGGTGGCCGCAGGTGTGGGGGACATGCCGGGGGTGTAGGGCCGGGAAGGACACAGGGCAGTTTGAGGGGACGCTAGAGGCGGGCTGCCTGGGTTTGAATCCCACCTCCACTAGGCCAAGCTGTGTGATGGTGGCGAGTCACTCAACCTTTCTGTGTCTCACTTTCCTCATCTGCAAAATGGGAATATAATAGTACCTATCCCAGAGGGCAGTAGCAAGAATTGAGTGAGATTTTCTCTGTGAAGTGCCTAGAACTGTGCCCAGCATGTAGCAGGTGTTTGCTAAAGAAAACAAGGAAACCTGGCCCTCAGCTCAGCCTCCTGATGGCCCTGTCCTCCTGGGCCTGGGCTGCCTCTTGCTGCTGTGAGCTATCAGTGACCACTACCGCTCCACAGGAGACCTCAGGCTGGCCTCCTCCCAGGTGGGGGCAACTCCCTGGAACCGCCTCCTCAGCTTGTACAAACAGCTCCAGAAATCGGCCCCGGCCAAGGTCAGTGGGGCTAGCTGAAAGTGCGGGGTGAGGCCTGGGTGGGGCCCAGGGGGGCAGCCACCTGCCTGAACCTCTTGAGAGCCGTTGTTCCCTCCTGCTTTCTGTTCTGGGTCTCTGTGGGCGTGGGGGCTGCAGGCTCGGCCCCACCCTCCTCACCTGCTCAGTCATGGGCACACCCTCAGATCCCTCTCAAGGAAGGCCTGCCCTGTGAGGAGAAAGGCGGGGAAGAGGAAACAGAGGAGGACAGCTCACTCAAGCTCTGTGTCCCAGGCATTGTCACCCTCCAGTCGCCGCTGCATAAGACTTTTAGGTCGACAGATACAGTAGGTAAATGTGGTGCCCCCACCTCCCCACCCAGCCAGCTCCCCCACAGAAGGAGCCCCACTTGGGTCAGTGGCTCATGGATGCGATACCAGTTCTGACCACCAGGTGGAACCAGAGGACCTAAGATGACTGCCCAAGCTGGAGGAGCTGTGTGTGGCTGGTCCCGAGGCTGAGCTGGGTCTAGCAAGGGTCCTCCTCCCTCGGGGCCCGGGTGGGCAGCAGAGGGTGGAGGGGTGGGGGGCGGGTTGTGACTGGGACTGCGGCTCCTTGAGCACCACCCTTTCCCAGCCTGGAATTCTAACTCCTTCAGTGGCCACCTCCATCCCTGGTTTTCCCATCGTGCGTGCACTGCTGTGACAGTACCCCAGAAGGCCCCCTCTCCCACTGCAGCCCACTTGCCGCCCTGACATGGTGAGCAGATGGCTTAGTGGTAATAACATACTCCAATAAAATCACTGTTGACATTTTCATAGCCATTACTATGGGCCAAACCCTCCTCTAAGCACTTTTCATGAAATACTGCGTTATAACTCTGAGGTAGGTTCTGTTACAGTCTCCACTTCACTGTGAGGAAACTGAGGCACAGAGAGGTTAAGTAACTTGTCCAAGATCACACAGCTAGTAAGTGGCAGAGCTGGGACTTGATCCCAGGAGGTTTGGGTTGTTCCAGATCTGTGCTCTGGAATTGGTGGCTGGAGGGGGCAGGGTGGGGTAGGGCAGATGTCTGCCCCTTGCATGCTGTCCCCAGAAGGTAAGTAAAGAGACTCACACTCAAGCTGGTGGGAGGGAGCCCATGGAAAGCGAGTGTCCTGGGGAGGGCAGGGCAGTGGGGAGGTGTTGTCTGGCTGGCTCCAGGGACTGGATGGAGAAGGGGCCCAGCTGGGAAGGCCAGGGGCTGCACAGGGCTGGGTGAGGTTTGGAGAGCCAGAGCCCCCTCCTCTCCCTTCGATCCCCAGCAGGTTGTCCACCCTTCTCCTGCCTGTCCCATGCCCATCTCTCTGACTCTCAGGTTTCGTGGAGTCGGAGTTAAAGAAGCTTCTGGTAGTGCAACAGGAGTTCCGCCTCTGGAAGATGGGTGGCCATGAGGGCCGGAAGCTGCTGACCCAGCCAGAGATCACCCTGGAGGAGGCAGGCATTGTGGATGTCCAGGTATGCCCGCCCATCCTGCCCCCACCCTCTGCCTGAGAGCCCTGGAGAGAGTGGGGCTGGAGGCCTCCCCTCTCCACAGCTGCTGGCCCAGGCTCCAGCCCCCATGCTGGGCAGGAAGTGCTTAACTCCTTCTTGGTGGTGGTATCTCTGAGAGCAGGATCCTGACCCCCTGCACACACACACTCCTCCATCAGTCTCTCTCACTTGACCTGAGTCCATTTTTAAGGCTTCACTGCCGTTCACTTGCTGTATGGCCTTGGGCAAGTCCCTTCCCCTCTCTGGGCCTCAGTTTCCTCATCTCTACATTGAGGGGACTTGTCTAGGTGGCTTTAAGGCTTTCCTGCACATCTGTCATTCGCATAATGTTGCTCTTTTTCTGTTTTCTCTCCCATTCACACCCACACCAACTCCCACAAACACACATAGGTGCGGGGGAGTTACCTACCTGGTCACACCAAGGACCACCTACAGCCCACCCTCCTTGACATTGGCCTCAAAGGTTAGGCCTGTCCCAGCTTCTCTGAGTGCACATTGATGGATATGTTGATGAAAAATGTGTCAATGTCCTTCTTGGGTTAATTTCCACTCATTCATCAGCTCATCCTTTCATTCAGTGGACATCTGCCCCTGACGGTGTGTGTAGTTTACAAAAGGAAGGAGCAAAGTCTTTAGTCGAAGTCTCTGACCTGGCATGACTTGCTCTGTGACTTTGAATGTGGGCCTTGGTTTCTTTACCTGAAGAGGGGACCATTGGAGGATCAAATGAGCTGCCGAGTGTGTAGCCCTCAACTTCAAAGGGCGCTCCAGCGCCAGGGAGTATGACTCACCCCTTGGGGGTCGTTAATACCAGAAATACTTGCCTACCGGGTACTGAGGGGCAGCCTTCCCGTTGTCTTGAGCCTGCAGGCTATGTGTCAGGGTGCCCCTCTGTGCTCTGGAGAACCTCACCCTAAACCACACAGGTGGTCACTCTGGCAGGGCCCCTGCTTTTGTCTTTTCCTGCTAAAGGGAGCTCTCCTCCCCTCTCCCCTCCACTCCAGGACCACCCCCTGAGCCGGCCTGCCCCAGCCCCAGGGGTCACAGTCCTAGGGTAGCCTGAACATCACTGGGGGCCCCTAGGGAGTTTCTGGAGTAGAGGACCAGCTGAGTCCTCACTTGGGGACAGGGCTGCCTCAGGGATATCTTCCTGCTGTGGGTGTTACAAGGATTCTGTCCTTATTACCTCCCCCCACTCTCTCCTTATCTGCCCTCAGAGACACCAAGCTGAGGGGGGAAGGAAGCTGCCCCCCAGCCTTTGGGGAATGCTGGGGACCTGGGGGAGGGGCGCTGAGGCACCAGAAGCACCACCCTAGGCTGGAGGGAAGGATGCAGAGCCCCCTTGGTGTGGTGTCTAGGATAGAGGTGAAGGAGGGGAGGGCTTGGCTGGGGTGCCTGGCTCCAGGGGCTTCCCAGGAATCCCCCAAGCTGGAGGGAGAAGGTTACCTCCATTCTATGGGAGGGAGGTGGCTCAGGGCTAGTGGGCCTGGCCTGCTGTGGGCACCTGGGGGAGGGTCTGGAAAGGTGGCCTTGGGGTGCTTGTCTCTGAGGGCAGGTGGGATGGTTCTGGGGGTACAGAGCAGGAAGAGGAGAGCCCAAAGATGCAAAGGCATCTTCCTTCACCCACTTCCGCCCCCCAGCACCTGCTCCTTGAGGAGATGAATGAGATGGAAAACTGGCCTCCAGAGTGAAGCTGGTGCTGGCCTGAGTCTGCCCTGCCCCGGGTCCCTGCAGCCTGTGTAGAGATGTATCCGCCTCCTCTTAGGGCACCTCAAGGAGCCCCTGGGGCCAAGGGGTCTTTAATAAATGGTATCCATGTGTCTGCAGGGTGGGCCTGCCCGGCACACTGTCCCCACTCTTCAGACTCAGGCCTGTGATGTTATTAATAAAACTCAGTTTGACTTTGGCCTTCTTGCCTGTCTGTCTGCCGACCTGGCCCCTCATCCTCCACCCAAGAACAAGCTCAGGGTTCTCAGTCTAGTTCTAGTCCATGCCTACAGGCTGCCAGGCCACCCCAGCTGCAGAGCCCTGGGTTCCATCTGAGCTGGAGGACGGGAGGTTTAATGCACCTGACCCAGGGGTGGGGAAGGACCTGGGGCCCAGAGTGAGCGCCGGGGGAGCCCCTGCTGCCACAGACCCGCCCGTCATAGAGCAGCCCTGGTTTCCCTGCCTCCTAAATTCCCAGGCCTGGCTTGCAGCCTCCTCGAAGGATCCGGGAATTCTCCAGCAGGAAGTTCCTGCCCAGCCATCACGGGGACAAAGCCAGGAAAGCAGCCTTGGGACCATGGGGACCTGCCTCAGGGGCTGGGCTAGGGGGCAGGTGAGGGGGCCCTGGGGTTGATGGAAAGGTGCCACGGGGGTGGGGGTCAGGGCTCCATCCTACTGCCCCTGGTCAGGGCCCACTAGGCCATGCTCAGTGCCAAGCGCCTTTGGGGATTCTGGGCGGAGGGAGGTCCAGACATCTAGAAGGCCCAACCCTATCTAATCCCAGAAGCAAGGATGGGCTTGAGTATTGGCCGTGGCAGGGCACACCCTCATACCCGGCTTCGTGGGCATCCAATGGGAGGGAGGGCCAGGCCCAGTTTGGACACCAGGAGGTGCTGTTTGCCAGGAGGTCCAGCTGGCTCCCGGTAGGACCCTGGTTCATTCCCTCCCGTGCTGGTCCTGGCTGAGCCCCCAGCACACGTGTGAGAGAGAGCTCACACTGCCCAACTCTTATCAACACAACTGCTATTTACAGATGCGTGTCTGGCCTTCTCCATGGGGCCCCCACTGTGTCCAGCCCGAGGCCTGTGCAGAGCTGAAGTTCAATGTCAAAACATGGTGGCCACTCTGAATAATTATCATGATTGATAACAATAGCTGTTTGTTGGATGGATGGGCGTGCTTGAGGTGGGGGTAGGGAAACTGCAGCAACCTGGCCTCCTGCCCCAGCCCCGCCCAGCCCAGTGAAGTGGGGAGCCCCACCTCCTCCCATCCCCCAGCCTGGGCTCAGGGGAGAGCTTGGAGAGGAGACTGGCTAGTGATTCACAAGTGGGCTGGGGCTTTATTTTCTCTTGGGCTTCCTGGTCAGGCCCCCCACCTCCTGGAATCCTTGACTCAGGCCCTGAGCTGAGGCCCATGGAAGGGCCCATCTGGACTGTCCCCCTGAGTCAGCTGGAGGCAGCCTTGTGATCATATGACTCACCTGGGCCCTAATTACTTCCTCTCAGAGTGTTGGCTGCTGGGAAGGGTGGGGGCCCTGGAGGGCAGCCTGTGGGCTCCCTGGGTGCACGTGGACCCCTGGTGTTCCCTTGTGGACATAGCACTCCTCATGGACCCCACGGAGGGGATACCTCTCTGCCTTCCCCCTTCCTGATAGGCCCCCAAACCTGGTGCCAGCCATGCCCAGGCTGGAGGAGGATCCCTGGGCCCAGAGCACTCCAGGACACAGCTCTGCCCTCTCCCTCCGTTGTCTTCTGGGTGGGGCTGGCCAGCAGCCCCTGGACACAGGCAGGCACCACAGTGGGTCGGGGTAGACTGGGCCCAGCTGGCACTCAGGCTCCTTGGCTGCTCGTGTGAGCCAAGTGGGCACTCATAGGCCGTGTCACCTCAGCTCCCAGGGACAGGAGCGTCTCATCCTTGGGCCCCACGAGAGTGGGCTGCTGGGGAGTGGCGGGGCGGGCACCTGTCTGCTCCTCTCTCTCCCTTTCTGTCAAGTGAGGGCCATGGCACCTCATCGTCCACCCCGCCTCCCCCAGGGTTCCTGTGAACCACAGGGAGGAAGGTCTGTGAGGCTGGGAGGCGCAGCTGCCGGTGCGGGAACAGGAGTGGGGACTGTGTCCGGGCACAGGTGTGAGGGCCTCTCCCCGGCCCCGAAAGGTCCTGGGCCGGTTCCTGTGGATGGGCCTGGCCTGACACTCATGAGTGGTGAAGGCAGGGGTGACGTGGCCCAGGGACCTGCGGGGGGCGCGGGGAGGCGCGGCGGGCAGGTGCAGAGGGCCGGGTGCAGGCTCAGCGCACACGTGGACAGAGGCCAGACGTTTCTGAAAGGCTTCGAGGGAACACTGCCGATGCATCTGTGGGTCTGACCTGAGGACTGGGTGGCATTTAAAGTTTTCTCCTCTCCAGCGTGTGCAGACAGCCGGGGCGGGGGAGGGGGGGGCAGGGCATGCACCACTTGTGCAGGTTGGGCCCTGCACCAGGGCACTAGGCTCAAGGGTGACAAGGCTCTGAAGCCCCAAGAGGTGCCTCTCTCTCATTTGCTCAAAAGGGCCAGTTGGGGGGCAGTGGCCCTGGTCAGTCCTGCAGGTTTAAGTCAAGCTGTTATGTCAGAACTTGCCAAGCCTCTGCCCCTCTCCAGGTTTCTCTCCACGCTCCCCATGCCCCCACCCCCCGCATCTTCCTCCATCTCTCTCTGTTGGTAGCTACGTATGGGTCTGTTTCTTTTCTCTCTTTCTTACTGTATCTCTGGAGGGATAGAGGTGAGAAAAGCAGCCCCCAGATCCATTCTGAGGGTATGTGGGGGACAATGGTGGCTGAAAGGAAGGCAGTAGGTGGTGGTGGGGGGAGAGCAGGGTGGGTGGTCCCAGGGAAGTGTGGGCAGGGTCAAAGGTGGGCCTGCCTGCCTGGGGAGACACTGGGGTCTCCCTCCCTGTGGGCTCTTGGGCATAGCCTTTGAGGAAGATGCCACCTCGGGCCGTGTTCAGAGGCACTGGTTGTCAGCCTTGCCTATCCCTGGGGTGAGGGAAGGGCAGAACCACTGTCTTATTTTCCAAGTGGGAAGGGAGCTGGAGCGCAGAGGAGCAGAGGGGAAAGACTCAGCTGGGTGGCAGCCGAGGCTCCAGCTTGACAAGCTCACGTGACTGCTGGCAGGTCCCTGACCTCTCTGAATCTCAGTTTCCACATCCTTGAAATGGGTGAATCACAGGCTTCTCTTGTGGGCTGAATGAAGTGCTGTTTGGCAGGGATCGAATAATTATTAAGCACCTACTACATTCTGTTCTAGACACTGGGGAAATAGAGCAGTGAACAAGACACGCAAAACCTTCACTTTTTTGAGCACTTACAATTGCTAGTAGGATATACAGCGAACATGTAATGTATCAGGAAGTGACAGGTACTATGAAGAAGCTGGCTAATAGGATACTCTTTCAGAGTGATGGGATGGGAAGGGCCATTCTGAGGAGGTCAGATGGAAGCATGGACCACCAGGAAGTGAGGGCAGGAACCATGGGAATGTCGGGGAAGAATATTAGAGCTGAAGTGCAAACGCCCTGAGTCAGGAGAAGGCCTGGGGTGTTTGAGAAACAGGAAGGAGGCCTGTGTAGCTGGAGGATAGAGTGGGAGGAGGAGTAACGGGGTGAGATCAGAAGGGAAGGAGGAGGGACTTGCCTGGTGGCACAGTGGTTAAGAATCTGCCTGCCAATGCAGGGGACATGGGTTTGAGCCCTGGTCGGGGAACATCCCACATGCCACAGAGCAACTAAGCCCATGCGCCACAGCTACTGAGCCTGCGCTCTAGAGCCCACAAACCACAACTACTGAAGCCCGCGCGCCTAGAGCCCATGCTCCGCGAAAAGAGAAGCCACTGCAATGAGAAGCCTGCACACTGCAACGAAGAGTAGGCCCTGCTCTCCGCAACTAGAGAAAGCCCGCAGCAACAAAGACCCAACGCAGCCAAAAATAAATAAATAATAAATAAATTTATAAATAATCCGCCTGCCAGTGCAACACGAGTTCGATCCAAGGTCAGGGAACTAGATCCTGTATGCCACAACGAAGACCCCGCATGTCACAAGTAAGACCTGGCGCAAAAATAAATTAAAAAAAAAAAAAAGACCTTCTCTCCCTGCCATCCATCCCTCTGTAAACCTGCACTCTAGTGCCTTTGCTGGGACCCCAAATCACAGCCACAGCTTCCCAAGCCTTCAAAGCTGCTGTCCCCCCAGGTCTTCCCTGCTACCCCCGTACCCCTGCCTATCCTGTACAGCTCAGCTCTGGCACCTCCTCTTCTCCTGGAGTCCTCACAGCTCCCTGGCTATGGGACTAATGGGATCTATGTGTTTTCCTGCTCTCTAGCCTGGACAGACACATTATGAAGGCAGGCCCTGGGGGGGTTTGTCCCCATGTCTGCAGTGTCCAATGTGCTGGCTAGCACAGAGCAGGCTTAGCACAAGGTGCCAGACTGAACGAGCAAGGGAGGGGAGGTGGGAGGAGGGGGCTCAGGGACAGAGCTGGAGTGGTAGGGGCTAGATTACATAGGGCCATGTCTGGCAACCTCAATGGCTTGGCATCCTCAGGGCAGTGGGAGCCATAGAAGGCTATAGAGCTGGGGGAAGTAGCATGATAAGATGTACAGTAGAGGGGGGAGTGGAGGGAGCAGGGGGCCAATTAGGAGGCTGTCACAATTGTTGAGAGAGATAAGTGAGCCTGAGCTGGGACAGTGGCAGATGGGGTGAACAGGAGGACACTTGGGCAGTGCTTCTCAACCGGGGCAATTATGTCTGCCAGGAGACATTTGGCAATGTCTGGAGACATTTTTGGTTTGTCACAACTTGGGGTGGGGTCCTACTAGCATCTCATGGGTAGAGACCTCCCTATGTTTCCTCATCTTTAGTAAAGGTTATTAGGAGGATTAAATGGGTTAATACATGGCCAGTGTTTAGAAAAGTGACTGATATGTATTAAGCACTAGGTAACATGAGCTACTGTTATTTTAAAACATAAATCCTTAAAAAAAAAACCAGTTTTAAAAAAAACAACTAAACATTTAAAAAATAATAATAATAAAAATAAAACAGGGCTTCCCTGGTGGCGCAGTGGTTGAGAGTCCGCCTGCCGATGCAGGGGACACGGGTTCGTGCCCCGGTCCAGGAAGATCCCACGTGCCGCGGAGCGGCTGGGCCCGTGAGCCATGGCCGCTGAGCCTGTGCGTCCGGAGCCTGTGCTCCGCAACGGGAGAGGCCACAACAGTGAGAGGCCCGCGTACCGCAAAAATAAATAAATAAATAAATAAATAAAACAAAAATCCTCTGTTTAAAGCCCTGCACTGAATCCTCATTGCCCAAGTAAGAGCCAAGTCCTTCCAAAGGCTGACGAGTCCCCTCACCACCCGGTCCTTTTCCGTCTCCCACCCCATCTCCTGCTGCCCTGCTTCTTTCTCTGTGTGCTCTGGCCACGCGGGCCCCTCTGCTGTTCTTGCACACACTCAGCCTACTCCTGCCTCAGAGCTCTGGCACTTGCTGCTCCCTCTCTGTTGTTTCTCTGCCCTTAGGAATTTACATGACTCCCTTCCTCACGTCCTTGAGATCTTTCCTTAGCTGTCAGCTGTCACCTTCTGGGGGATATTTCTTAACCACCCTCTGTAAAAAAAACACAAAAAAATCTATCTCTTCCAACTGGCTCTCTCCCTGTGCCCCTCCCCTGCTTTATTTTTCTTAAGAGCACTTTCATCATCTAACACATCATGTATTTAGTTTGTTTATGTGCTTGTGGTCTCTCAACTGGAGTGTGAGCCTCATGAGGGCAGGCACTGTTGCCTGTTTTGTTTGCTGCTGTGTCCCTAGGGCCTAGGACCTTACTAGTACCTTCCAAATACCCTTAAACATTACTTAAATGAATGAACAGAGTGAATGAAAAGCCCCACCAGGACTCAGAGAGGTAGGAAGGGAATGGAGAGAATGTAGAATTGTGGAGGGGAAGGGAGGGCCCAAGTGGACCTCTGGAAGGGCCAAGGTCTTGGCACAGTCTGGGGCACGGAGCCTTGTTCATCTGTCCTCCCCAGGCCTTCCACCCCCATCTACTCTCTGGGATCGTCCTTCAGGCAGTGCCGGGCTCTACCTGCCATGCCCTGAACACACCACCCCCAGTCCGGGCAGATGACCAAGCCTGAACGAAGTGTCCTTTCCCCTCTGATAAGCGGCCTCCTTCTAGGGGCACTCAGGGCAGGCCATATCCTGCTGCTTAGGAAGTGCCTGAGGGCCTGGGTGGGCCTCTGGAGTGGGCATGGGGCCGCTGCAGCAGCCGCCCTGCCCAGAGGCCCAGCAGGGGAGCAAGGGCAGCGGGCCGGGCAGACCCCTGCCCACCACCAACCCCAAGCTCGCACCCATTCCTCATTCTCATTCATTCAACAAATCTCTCTTGCAAGCTTGTTGGGAGCACAGCTGTGAACAAGGGTTCCTGGTGGAGATGGGTGAGGAATGGCAGAGACTGGGTGACAGGCTGCCAGACATGGGGCGCTGGCCTGCCTTGGGCACCTTGCCCTGGGGACAGTGGGGACAGGTGGGGTGCTGAAGGGACATTTTACTTCTTGGCTTGGGGAGGAGCTGGAGATGACGGGTTTATCCTACTTCCCTGATCCCCTCAAGTCCCCCTCCCCGCATCTCTGCAGGTGTTTCCATGGTTGATGGTGCCAAAAGGAAGCTGTCAGTGGCTTCTGATGATTGACTATCACCCGCTTCTTGAGAGCCCTGAACCTGAGAACCCAGAACCAGACTCCCAGCCCCTCCCAGCCCCTCCCAGGGCCTCCTTCTTGCTCAGCCCCTCCCTCCTGAAGCCCTTTCCTCCCCGTGGTCCTGCCTCAACTTTCCCATCCCTGCACAAACTGGGTCCTGGGGGAGGGGAGTTTGGTGACGGAGCACAGTATCTTCTAGGGGGTAGGGTAACCCTCCCACATCCAGCCGCATGCGTGAGTCCTTGCACACACACGCACACACTCAAGTACCCCTCGAGCACATGTACCCCTGACCCCCCCACACCTCTCTAGGTTGCTGACCCACCCTGGGCCTCAGGGCCTGAGGGCTCCCTGGCCTTCACTGTCACAGGCGGGCAGGATGGGGCTGAGGCAGGTGTTGAGGGCCAGGCTCTACATTCTTGGGGTCCAAGTCTTCGAATCTATAAGATGGGTGCTGACTTGAGGTCTCTTGGTGTCCCCCAGGGCCTGTAACCTTTGAGATCCCAGGTAGTACAGGGAGAGAGACCCGTTCTGAGATGTCACCTGTGCTAGTTTTTTTTTTTCCTTAGCAACCTTTTAAATTAATTAATTAATTAATTTTAATATATTTATTTCTTTATCTTTGGCTGCGTTGGGTCTTCATTGCTGCGCACGGGCTTTCTGTAGTTGCGGCTCGCGGGGGCCACTCTTCATTGTGTGGGCTTCTCATTGTGGTGGCTTCTCTTGTTGCAGAGCATGGGCTCTAGGGCACGCAGCCTTCAGTAGTTGTGGCACACGAGCTCAGTAGTTGCGGATCGCAGGCTCTAGAGCACAGGCTCAGTAGTTGTGGCGCACGGGCTTAGTTGCTCCCCGGCATGTGGGATCTTCCTGGACCAGGGCTCGAACCGGTGTCCCCTGCATTGGCAGGAGGATTTTTAACCACTGCGCCACCAGGGAAGTCCGCCTGTGCTAGTTTTAAAACATGGGCCCAACATCCTTTGGCTCTCTTCCCAGGGAGAGGGGATCTGTGTCATTCTCCCCTTGGATCTTGGAGGGCTATGATTGCCTCCGTCGTAAAGTACCATGGGAGTGAGGCTATATGACTGCAGAGGCTACATTAGAAAAGGCCACGCAGGACACTTGCTCTGGGATAAACCAGCCCCCATGTAAGAAGTCGGAGGCCACATGGAGTCAGTCTCATCCACAACCCCAGCTGAGCTCCACCCCCACCCCCGCCATGACAGCACCACCTGCCGGCCGCGCAGGGAGCAGCCATCGTGCACGTACAGCTCAGTTGCATCTTCAGATGACTCCAGCCCCAGCCGGCGTCTGCCCCCACAGCAATCACACGACAGACCCCCAGCAGCAACCACCTAGCCAGGCCCTTCCGAATTCCTGACCCACGAAACTGTGAGCAAAATGAAATGGCTGTTGTTTCACACGACTAGGTTTTGGAAAATTTGTTAGGTAGCAATAGTGATCAGAACATTGTCCCCAAACCTTTCCCAATTCTTCTCTTAGTTCTCTTCCCACCTTGTCTCTCAGGCTGAACCCCTCCTGGTCTGGACTCAAAGCCCTCAGAGATGGCGGCCTGGGCTCTGAGAATGCAAAGTGGGAGCTGAGGCAGGCTCCCCACCCACTCCCGAGGAAGCGCTTGACTTACGCTGACAGCAGTGACCAGCCAAGCATTTGACAGATGAGCCTCTGGGCGGCACCTCCACCCTGGTCGGTCCCTCCTGTTTAACCAGGACCAGGGTGTCCCTGGTGCCTATCTTTGTGCCCATGCTGGCCCTCAACCAGGCTCTGCTCTCAGCCCCTGGAACCCTGTCTCCAAGGCCTGGACTCCTGCCCCAATCTGTTAGCTGAACAAGGCCAGAGCTGGATGAGCACACGACAGCCCGTCACCAGGGCTCAGATCTGCAGAAAGCTGGGGCCTGGGACATGGGTGGGGTTTGAGGTTGACGGGGTGAGAAGGATACATCAGAGACGGACCTAGCTCCCCGAGCTCCCCAGAGGGACTGGGCGCCACATTGAGAACTGGTAGACAATACCTCCGTGACTGACATCTGCCCCTTCCCTGCCTCACTTCTCCACTCCTCTAACTGGAGTTCACTTTGGTCACCTCCATTCAGGTATGTGTCCCCGAATCTCAGGGTCTGCATCCTGGGTAACCCAAACCAAGACAGAGGTGTTGAGATGAGTCCTCAGTGAACTTACAATCGGGCCTGAGAGGTGAAATCAACAGAGTTAGGATGGTGAGGTGCCAATAAGAAAGTGTACCTAATAAAATTAGCAGTGAAAACCTGCCTCTGTTAAGCGCCCCTCTGTGCCAGGGACTGGTCATAGGGCACAGTGTGTGTTATCTCGTTGAATGCTCACCACCATCCTCTGTGGTTGGGGCTTCATTATCCCCATTTGACATATAAGGAAACAGGTTTAGGGAAGTCGTTTGTTCACGGTCAAGAACTAGGAAGTGGCAGGTCGGCCTGGAGATCCTGGGCTCCGATTAGCCTTGGTCCTTGTGCGTGTACAGCCCCGCAGAGGGCAGAGGTCCTTGGCACAAAGGGGGGCATTTAAGCTGAACCTTGAAGGACAAACAGACATTGGGAAGATGGAGAGTCCTGGAAAAGGCCTTGGGCCTTGGTTTCCTTTTCTGTCAAGTGGACATAATGACCATAATGACCGTAGCCCTCTTCGGGCTCTTTGAAGATTACATGAGCTGATAGAGACATAAAGGGACCATAGTAAGTGTTCAGTAAGTGCTAATTCCCACTGCCTCTGAATGCGACAGTGTGCACTGTGGGTGTGGTCCTGGCTGCAGGTCTGAACAGGTTCTGGAGGCAACCTTCCAGCTCCCACTCCCAGCACTTGGGCCTCGAGGGGAGGAAGCTAGAGGAGCCACAGGAAGTTAATTTGTCTGGAACCCCTGCATTTGGATTCTCACTCAGGCAGCCTAGCATATTCCTCTTTTAAAGAACCCCGCCTCCTCTGGCACCCAATCCCTGAGTCTCCCATCCCCAACAACCTGGAGACCCTCCCTGCTGTCGAACCACTTTCCCTCCTGCTGTGCATTTTGTCTGTCGGGACAAAGGGGGAGCTAATGAATCGTGGTAGTTGGTGCTGGAATCTGCTGGAATCGGGGCAGGTGCAGCCTGTGCGTGGACCACAGACTGTGGTGCCCAGAGGCAAGGAGGCCCACCTGGCTCAGGATGGAGGGAGCTGGGCCAGGCCCCACTGGAAGGTGGAGTCAGGAAAGAACTAGGTGGCAGCCGGAGGTGGAGGCTGGAGGCACAGGCCTTGGTGGGGTCCCTGTGCCAGCTGCGAGGGTCCCCCCGGCCACCACCAAGGAGGAATTCGGGGCAGGGTCTGCGAGGGCAAAGGAACAGTCCTCTGCCAGGCATAACTCCTGAGCGAACAAATTCCCCTCCCAGGTTCCCTGTCTGTGACCCTTCTGCAGGGTGAAGATTAAGAAGACACAGGCTCTGGGGTCAGGCAGGCCTGAGTTTGAGTCCCACCTCATGTCACTTATTGGCTGTGTGACATTGTGCAAGTCCCTTCACCCCCCTGAGCTTTCTTTATCTGCAAAATGGAGACCCTTAGTAGCCGTACAACCGTCATCCGACCTGTTAGGTAACAGAATTTCCCTTCCTCATCCATTAGCTGTTTGATTGTCTAGACCCTCAGCTCTGTGAGCCTCTGTTTCCTCCTCAGTAATAAAATGGGGACAGGGCTGAGGGCCGACTAGGTGCACTAATGCAGCCAGAGCGCCACCTAGGGGTGGGAACCAGGTGTCGGCAGTGAGTGGTTGCTACTGTTTCCCTTTGTGGTTCCTGTTCCAGGCGCCTAGCCTTGGGGGGGTCTTCCTCTCTGCTCCCCCAGCCAACCCTGGGAAAGTACTGAGGGCCGGCTGATGAGCTGGGGGCCACTCTTGGGAGTGGCTACGCTTAGAAAGAGGGCCTAGAACAACATCAGTACCAGCCAGAGGAGGGAGTTGCTGAGGTTGGTTCAGCTGGGTTGGTCAAGGGTCTGCTGGGGCCAGGGGAGCCCTTGGCCTCCTGCCCTGTAGAGAGCCCCGCACACAGCACAGATTCCATCAATGTTTGTCAGGTGGCCGGATGCAGCCCTCCTCACCAGAACGCTGCCCTGAAGATCCGAGGCCGGGTTTGTTCACCGTCAACCAGGAGAGCCCCTTCCAGAGAGAAGCCTGCCCAGCTTCAAGGGCCCAGGCTCAGTAGGTTTCTGCAGCATCCGGGCCTCAGGAAGGCAGTACCTTGCTCAGCACCAGGGCTGCCTTCGGAGGTTCCGAGTCTGGGTGGTAATGGGGGCTGGGCTTCACCAGGTCTCAGTAAGTCTCCTGTCTTCTTGCCCGGCAGGCCAGGGAGCTGGGTGGGGGTGTGGGAGGAAGAGGCTGATAGCTGGGCCCTGGAATCCCTCCCCCCACTCCCCCACTGCTCTCCATCTGGCCAGCAGCCTCCCCCACTGCCCCAGGACAAGGGCCCCAGTGTCTGTTCAGCTCCCAGGCAAACAGCAGGCCTTTCTCTCCCTCTCCCCCTAGAGTGGAGTGCCTTGACCATGACCCCTCCCTGCCCCCTCCGAAGGGCACGGCACACCCCTCTCTGCGCAAATCTCTTCCTTCTGAAAGATCCAGAAACAAAGGCTGGCAAACCTGGTGTAGGAGCAGGTCCTGTCTGCTGGGTGAAGCCTCAGCCATTCCGAGCTGTGGCCGGGCAGCCCAGGCTCGCAGGCCTCAGTCCTGCCAAGGTGGGCGTGGGGTGCAACTGGAGGCCAGGGCCCAGCCCAGGTGGACTTGACATCATCCTGTTCGTCTCCTGCCAGACAAAGGCTGCTCCTGCCTGGCCCTGGCCCCAGGGAGGATTTCGTTCTGGTGCCCTTTCTCAACAGGATCACCACGCTGGTGTTCCCCCTCCTCCAAACCTGCCTCCCTTGTTGGCAGGTGAGGTGTAGAGGCCTGTGCAGCTTCCCCTCACGAGGCAGGGTCCCCCTCCTGAGTGTGGAAAGAGAATTGCCAGAGGCCTCCCTCTTCTCCAGGGGTCCTGCCAAGGTCCTGACCTGGGCATCAGGAGCGGGGTAACCTCAGAGGGTGACTGGGAGCTGTAATCAGACAGCCTCCACTGGAACCTCCACCACTGTTCAACTCTGACTTAGAACGGGGGTGGGGGTGGGGGTGGGGAAGGCATGTGCAGGCCAGCCCAGGCCCCTGTACTTCCTCCTTCTGGCCAGTGGGTACTCAATAGCTGATTACTCTATTGGGGAGGGGACTCAGAGGTCAGCTTTGTGGAAATCTCGATAAAATCTTCTGTCTCATAAATGTCCCCTCCTTGGTCATCCTATAAAACAAAATTCCATTATTAGATTGTCACTGCTTTAGATCTACAAGCACTTCTCTTTATTGAGAACCCTGAGGACTATGCCAACGAAGACAATTATAGAGAATATTCGCTGCTCGAGCTAAATGTTTTACAAAGTAGTTACTTATGTTAGATATTCTCCATTCACCCCGCTGGATACACTGTCCACTCTTCTGTGCTTGCTCTGTGTCCTGGGAGGCTGACCTCTATGGCCCGAATTACCCAGGCTCCCTTGTCCTCTGAGCCAATGGGAGGCACTGGAAAGAGACTGGAGGGCAGGAGGGGAGAGAGGTTTGGTGTTTGCTCCATTGGCTCCTTTTTGGGACTGGACTGGTAACAGCTCTCTGCAGTGCCTAGCTCCAGGCACTGCATCACCCCTGGCTGGGGCTCTTAGCCCCACCCACACCTCTGCAATTCCATCCATTCATTAACCTCTCTTTAATCACCCACTGGGAATGTGTTGCCAGTTTCCTGCCAGGATCTCACCAACACAGCTCTCTATTCTTATTTTACACACAAGGACACTGAGGCCCAGAGAGTGGGGGGCAGCTTCTCTATAGAGCGCTTGGAGCCTGCACTCCGTGGTCTTGCTCCAGGACTTCTGCTTTTCACTGTTTGTGAAGGTGCCCAGGGCAGGGTCACCTTACCTGCCAGCCGACACCTCTGCACAGAGGAAGAGGAAAGACCTGGAGTTGGGCCCCTTGGATTCAGGACTCCAGAGCCAGGGGGTTTCCCTCTCAAGAGGCCAAAATTAGCAGTGGGAGGAAATCACTCTTTCTTCTGTGACCAGTGGGAAGGGCAGCAGCAGATTCTTTGATCTCTTTCTTCATCAGGCCGGGACCACGTGTTCAGGTTAGCTGGCTACATTCCTCCGGTTGGTTTCCTCTCCAGGCCCTTGCATGTGGTCAGTGGTCAGCGAATGTCTGAAATAAATAGATATGGCATTGATGACTGGGAGGTGGGGTGGGGGGAAGGCCAACAGAGCAAGTTCTGTCTCCTTTCAGACTCCCTGGGAGGGTGACTGTGTGTGTGTGTGTGTGTGTGTGTGTGTGTGTGTGTGTGTGTGTGTGAGTGGGAGTGCAGGCTGGCAGGGCCGGCAGCCCTGGCTGTGGCTGAGTGCTTGCTGAGGGCTGAGGTGCCCGCCCAGGGCAGCTTATGGCATGGGGAAGGAATTCTCTGGGAACCCCGGCAGCGGGCAGGGTGGCTGCAGCACTGAATCGGCCCTTCTGGCCTGAATCCACCCCTCCCCTCCTGGCCCTGCTGCCACATCAGGAGCAAGGGGCCCGAGGAAGCCCTGCAAACTGCCTGTTATCTGCCCGAAACCATGAGACGGCACAGCTAGCATGGGGCTGGCGTTCCTGCCCCTCCCAATCCCAGGCAGGGAGGGCTAGAAAGAGCTCAAAGAAAAGTCAGCGCCAAGGGTGAAATCTGGGAAGGTGATGTGAACTCTGGTTACAAGAAGGAACCGGAGACCCAGAGAGGTCTGTACCCTCTGCAAAGTCACACAGCAGAGCTGGGGAGAAGTCTCCAGAAAGTAGGTGTGGTGGTGGGGAGGCAGGGGAGCATGCTGATGAAGGGGGCCTAGGATTCAGAGCTGGCAGCCCCCCCACACCCTCCAGTTGTCTTATCGCCCCTGCCCCCAACACACACACAAAGTTCCCTTTGATTCCAGGGGAAGGGTCTGAGCACCACCCCCCCTTGACCCCTCAGGTCTGGGTTGGATGGAGAATAGGGGTGGGTTTCCTGTAGGTCTTCCTGCGGATGCTTGGAGCTTGGGGAGTGAGACTTTGAACCTCTTTAATTTTGGTTATAGGTTAAACATCCACATAGTCCAAAATTCAGAAGTTGAAAAAAGAGATACGGTGAAAAGGAATTTTCCCCACGATCCAGCCCCTGCCCCTCAGTTCCCCCTCCTGGGGGCCCCTGCAGTCACTGGCTCCCTGGGAATCCTGAGTTTGGAATTTCTGACCAGAGTGTCCCATCCCATCTGTTTTCCCTCTAGAAGAGGCCCCCCTTGGGAGGGGGTGCTGGGGGTACCCAGTCATGGAGGTTGGGGCCTGAACCAGTTGCCATGAGGATGGTGGTGGCTTCCTTCCTGGGCCTGAACTTGGCCCCAGCTTAAGAGTATCCTACTCAAGCCGCTCAGGAGGGGTGCGGCCCATCGGTTCTCCTTTCCAACTGCTTAGAGCACCCTGGAAGCTCCCACCTCCCACCTGGGGACCCAGGTGTCCGACACCCCAAGCTGGGGCTCCCACAGTCTCCCTTTATCCCCTGGTATAATTTATATACTTTCCCCATCTTCCTGCTCCTTTGACAGTTCAATTACACTCACATTTAGTGAGCACTTATGATATGTCCGGCCTGGTCTGGAGACACAAAATGAAATGGACACAGCCTCCTCCACCCAGGAATTCATGGTCTAGAGGGGGAGGCCAAAAAGGAGAGAGATCATTACAATTCAAGATGGCTCATGATATGTTCTCTGATGCTGGGGGTACAAAGAAGTTCCAGGCTAAAAAGCCTGACAATAGCAAGTGTTGGTGAGGGCATGGCTCAGTGGGCATACTTCTAGTGGCCGGTGAGAGGGTGACTTAGAAAGGCCACTTTGGAGCATAATTTGGTGATTCCTAGGAAGTTGACCATGCACCTTCCCTGTGACCCAGCAAGTCCACTTTCTAAGTTCTCACTCTGGAGTAGAGTTTTTCAAACTTTTGGACAGGTATCCTCAATAAGCATGAACTGTGATCCAGAACGTGCCACACACACCTTTCACCCTAATGGTGACTTATGTTACTTAATAATAAAATAATGTGATGCACGTTATTTTGTAATCAATGTTTTTTTTTTTTTTTGCACACAGGGAAAAACCACTGGACTGCCAGGGAAGTCCTTCTAATCAATTATGAGTTTTTAAAAATGCTGATCTTGGGGCTTCCCTGGTGGTACAGTGGTTAAGAATCTGCCTGCCAATGCAGGGGACCGGGTTCGGGCCCTGGTCCGGGAAGATCCCACATGCCGCGGAGCAACTAAGCCCGTGCACCACAACTACTGAGCCTGAGCTCTGGAGCCCATGAGCCACAACTACTGAAGCCCACATGCCTAGAGCCCATGCTCTGCAACAAGAGAAGCCACCACAATGAGAAGCTTGTGCACCGAGATGAAGAGTAGCACCCATTCGCCGCAACTAGAGAAAGCCTGGGCGCAGCAACAAAGACCCAACGCAGCCAAAAAAAAAAAAAAAAAAAGACCCAATGCAGCCAAAACTTAATTAATTAATTAATTTTTAAAAATGCTGATCTTTACCCACTCACTTGATTTCATGACCCACAAATACATCTGAGTCCATAGTTTGAAACACTCTGCCCTAGAGACACTCATGTGTTTGCACAAGGAGACAAGAATGTTCACTACAACATAGTTGTAATAGCCAAAACCTAGATAGGGCTTTCATGGTCACCGACCAAATAGATAAACAAATTGTGATGTGGTCAGGAAGTGGACTGTCACACCTCTGCTCCAAGTACCAAAGGATACACATGGGGTGATACTATTTATATAAAAGGTAAAAAACCTGAAGAGTGATAGGGTACATTGTTTATGGATACATCTGTACCTGGTACAAGCATAAATCAGGACAGTGGTTCTTCCTGGAGGGAAGTGTAGCTGGGAGGCATCCATAAGGAACTTCAACTGAATTTTTTTTCACTTTTTTTTTTTTTTTGCGGTACGTGGGCCTCTCACTGTTGTGGTCTCTCCCGTTGCGGAGCACAGGCTCCGGACGCGCAGGCTCAGCGGCCATGGCTCACAGGCCCAGCCACTACGTGGCATGTGGGATCTTCCCGGACCGGGGCACGAATCCATGTCCCCTGCATCGGCAGGCGGACTCTCAACCACTGCGCCACCAGGGGAACCCTTTTTTTTTCACTTTTTAACTGAATTTTTAAGGTTTAGTTTAAAAATATATATACTGGAACCACTTTGCCGAATATTAAGATTTGACAAAGTTGGAGGAAAGATACAGGGTGCTCACTATATTTTTGGTATATTATTTTAAATTTAATAGTATTTCTAAAAATATTTCATAATAAGACTTAAAAGATTGCTGCTCCAGGACATCAGGGAAGGAGAATTTATTCTGACCATAGGAATACAAAGAGGGGGGTGGTGGAGGGAACCCCAGGAACCTACAGAAGTGGGACTGGACGTGGTCCTAGGGAAATGAGATTGAACATACTCAGTTCTTCTTAACTGGGGGATGCTGTGATGATGGCTTTATCCCACTTCCCCCACATGTTGGTACAATATTCTCCCCATTTAACAGACAAGCAAACAGAGGCCTTTAACAGATGGAAATGGAGGCTGAGAGAATTGCCTCTGGAAAAATGGCAGAGCTGGGCCTCTAACCCAGGCCTATGAGAGTCAAAGCCTGCACGGTTCACAGCACGGTTCTTGAGGAGTGACCTTTGTGTCTGCCAAGGGTGCCAGAGTGGGGAGGGGCGGGGACAGACAGGGTCTGGTGTGTTGAGCTAAGGCCTGTAGGCTTGATCCTGTGGGTGATGAGAAAATGCAGGAAGGTTTCAAGCAGGGGAGCAGGACAGTGAACTCACTGGAGCTGTATCATCAGTTTCTTAAATTTTATTATTATTTTTTTGACCAACTGAACCTTTCTTTAAACAAACTCTAACTCAGAACCCAGATACATAAAAGCGCTTACAGTGGAATTGATTTTGCAGAGGCAGGTGACCAGGGGTCTAGAGCCCAGGGGTGGCTCCTCTGGGAACACAGCATGGATGTCGTGGTTCCGAGGAATACACAGAAGCAGTGTGTGTGGCAGGAGGCTGCCAGGGGCATCCCTACCAGGGTTTCTCAGTTGGATGACAGTTGTGTTCCCCTCCTCTGAGTCCTTCTGGTTGGTGGAGGGACAGAGGCTCAGAGCACTCCCGATCTGGGGGTGGAGGGAGAACCAGCGGCATGTGCTTTTGGCAAGATAGGCCTGACCTCCACTTCCTGGCTGTAAGACCTTGGCTGAGTTGTGGAACCGTCCATCTGAATCTTTTTTTTTTAATTATTAGTTTTGGCTGCGTTGGGTCTTCATTGCTGCGCCTGGGCTTTCTCTACTTGCGGTGAGCTGGGGCTCCTCTACGTTGTGGTGCGGAGGCTTCTCATTGCGGTGGCTTCTCTTGTTGCGGAGCACGGACTCTAGGTGCGTGGGCTTCAGTAGTTGTGGCATGGGGGCTCAGTAGTTGTGGCTCACGGGCTCCAGAGCTCAGGCTCAGTAGTTGTGGCAAACGGGCTTGGTTGCTCCGTGGCATGTGGGATCTTCCCGGACCAGGGCTTGAATCCGTGTCCCCTGCATTGGCAGGCGGATACTTAACCACTGCGCCACCAGGGAAGTCCCCATCCGTTTGAATCTTAGGAGAGGAAGGACATGGACCCCTGGATATGGCTGGGGCAAGGAAGGCACGTGTGCAGAGTGAAGCCACTGGAGGAGTGTTTCCAGCACATTTCTCTTCATCATCACTGTCTGGGGAAGGGGAAAGTCAATTGGGCTGAGGCTGGTGGCTTGATCAGAGCCTGGTGCCCAGCAGAAACTGACACATACTAGGCCCTTGATAAATGCTTATGCAACAAATGCATATATTTCCCTTCTGTCCACAGGAAATGCAGTGGAGGCCTGACTTCTGGGAGCAAGTGAAGCTGTTCCAGTTGCTGGCCCTTCCCAGCTGGGCTCCAGGGATGGACAGCTGAGGCTCCAGTGCAGTGTAAGGCAGTGGAGAGAGTACTGGGCTGAAGTCAGGAGCTGGGGGTCAAGGGCTGGGCTTCTGGCTCCAGTTGCCATGAACCGGCTGTATGACCTAGAGGTCTGGTTCATCCTTCTCTGGGCTTTGCTCATCTCTTTTTGGCAGAGTGGCCTGGGTGAGGTTTTTCCAACTGCAATTTGCAACCCATTCGGTACATTTAAAAGAGCAATTTAGTGGTTCACAATCAGTATTAAAAAACAAACCAAAACACAAACAGAACAGAAAATATCAGAGTGCAATCACAGGTCATAAGGGTAAGTATTGTTTTGTGAAACTATTGTTTTGCTTATATATAGATGAAGGTGCCGACTGGTCTGATGTAAAACTTATTTGCTACTGTGGATCCTGGTGAAAAGAGTGTAAGACACTGAATTCAGCAATCCCGGAGGTGTCCTCCTCTCCCACATTCTAGGGGTCTTTGTGAAAAAGCCACAGGCCCAGGGGCTCTTCTCTCCCCCCCCCTGCGTGTCAGCAGCTGTCTCTCTGCTCTTCGCTGCCTCACCCGTCCCCGGGTCTTTCTCCTTCCTGCTTCAGTCCTCAGTCCCCTCCTCCCTTTCTCCCAGGGACAAGCCTCCCCCTTCCCAGGAAGTCAGGGTGGGGTGGGGTGTGGGGTCGGAAGGGAGTAAACGTGATCGAATGGCGGTGGCAGTGAGCACTGTATCCCAGAAGCAAAAATAAAGGACTAGGAAGCAAACACCCAAGCACCCGGGAACAGAACAGAAAGTAGGCGAGCTGGGGACGTGCGTTTGAAGGCAGGACTTCGTGAGCAAGAGCTCAGCGGCGACACCGCAGCGGGTCACTCACAGGGGGCCGGCACTGGCCTTGTGCTTGTTGGCGCTCGGGTGCGCAATTAACTAGCGAAGGTAGTTTTCACTCCTGCCCCCCTCCCCCCGTTAAAAGAAAAGAAAGAAGAAGCCGGGAGTTTTGGAGCCAACTCCTGGAGAGGGAACGGCTGAACTGATTCGGAAGTTGGATCTCTTTGTACACAGGAATGCGGAGAGAAAAAAACAAAACCCACCCCATTGCTTCATTTCCCCCTCCAAGCCCGAGCACTTTCTGTTGTGCAATGAAAAGGCTTTTCACGTTGAGAAAAATGAATCCCGATTTGCGCTGCGAAGGAATGAGCGCGCCTCTCGGCGCGAGACGGCTCTCAGCTGGGCGCGGAGACGGCGCGGTGGCCGCAAGGCGACCGCGGCCTGGGCGCTCGGAGGCACCTCCTCCGCGCGCGACTCAAGGTAGCGCCCGCGGGGTCGTTGGACTCCCCCTTCCGCGGGCTGCTGCACGGCTCTCGGCGACCCGAGGGCCGAGGAGTAGATAGTTCGGGGAACCTCGAGGGCGGAGAGCCCCAACTACGGCTGGGCCTCCTGGGGATGGCGGTTCCGCAAGTCTGGCTGGTGACTCGCCGGAACTGAAAACCTGTCCCGGGAGCCCGCTGGGGCCCCGGGACCCCTCGGAATCGCTGGGGGCAGGAGGCCGGCTCGGCGTCCGGGAGACCGGGCCGGGACGCGCTAGGGGCGCGGGAGGAGGGCCGGCACACGTGGGTGCCGGCGGGCGGGCCGTGGCCGGGTGCGGGGTGGGGGCGGGGTGTGGCTTCTCCGCCTCCCGGGCGAGATTTACATGTGTGTGTGGCGGCCCCAGACTTCCTGCTCTGCTACGCTGCAGGTACGCGCGGGCCGGGCCGGGCGGGCGGCGGGTGAGCCGAGACGCGGGCACCTCCTCACCCGGACGCCACCGCCGGCTCCCGGGCCGCGCCGCGCAGCCTTCCGCCCCGGGGGCTGCTAGCCCGCCCCGGCCGCGCCAAGCGCCAGGCTCCGAGGTGGGGGCGCGCCCCTCTCGGCCTCCCCGGTCATCTCCGCCCTCAGCACCTAGCCTGGCCGCGCGCCCCTGGGCGCCCCCACCGCCCGGGCTCCCCGGAGGGCCGCAGCCATGAGCGAGATGTCCAGCTTCCTCCACATCGGGGACATCGTCTCCCTGTACGCCGAGGGCTCAGTCAATGGCTTCATCAGCACTCTGGGGTGAGTGAGCCGAGTTCGGGGCGGGGGGGCGCGGTGGGCCCTGGTGCTAGTTGCGTGCGTCCTGCTGCCTCCCGCCGACAGAGGACCTGGACGTCCCCAGCTTTAAGGAGAGGGGGAACGGCTCGCCTCCTTCTTTCAGAGAAAGGAAGTGAAATGTTTGCCCAGGTAAAGTCGGGCGCCCAGCCGGAGTTGTCAGGAGGCGCCCCCCTTCGCGAAGCCTCCACCCTGGCGCTCTCGCCCTTCTTCAGAAGGGGCGGGGAGGCCGAGACTTCCTCTGCAGGTGGTCCCTGTAAGGGGGCAGGTGGGTGGCTGAGGCGTTAGTTAGGGAAAGGCATCCGGGCCTGGACGTGACCGGCTCTGGGGTGGGGCGGAGCCGTGGCGGGGTGGGCAGGCTCAGCCCGGAGTCCTCTAGTAACAGACCTGTCGCACCTTTGAAGGGTCGCACCTTTTCCTCCTAGCTCTCTTCTGCCCTGCGCCCCCCCTCCCCCGCCCCCATCACTAGGAGTGTCTTCGCAGCCCTCCCCTTCCAGGCGTCCCAGGTTCCTGCCGGCTGCCCCCTTCTCCCCGCCTCTCCCTGTCAATTTCCTGAGTAGCTCATCTGGCGCCTCTGGGTCCCTGGTCCCAGGATCTCTGGAGCACTTTACCAACATTAATTAATTCTGGCTGCCACCCCACGGGGTCTGGATAAGCAAGGAATCAATTCAAGTCCCTGGAGAGAGCCAGGCCTGAAGCTGGCATAGGACAGGGCAAGAATTAGAGCAAATGGGTTTCATCTTCAGAGAGCAGTTGAGTGAGTCGGTGGGGATGGGACGTAAGAGTGATTTCTCCACCTCTCCAGCCTCAGGGCAGGGCCTGTTACCTTTGTCACATTTTCAGTCTGGGGACTTGTGTTAAATGGTCTCATCTTCCCCAGCACACCCAGCCGTTTTATTTTAGGGTAAACCCACCCTCTTCTGCCGACCCTACCCTCATCTGGATGCCAACCAGCTGCAAGGTGTCCTCTCCCTGGGGACTTTCGGAGGACAGCCTTGGCACTCTAAACCCAGGGCTGGCTCGCCCTTAGCTGGGGAGGTGGGAGTCACCTGGCTCCCTTGGTGTCTTGTTGGGAGTTTAGCTTTAGTCCTGTGGGAAAGATCGGGAGGGTTGGAGGTCTGGCTTAGCCAACAGGGAATGGATGCTGACTTGGAATTCCAGAATACCTGCGCTCCTTATCTCAGCACCCTCCAGGCCTTCTCATTCCCCTCCCCATTCACGTGTGGACTCCCCAGCCCTGCATTCCCTCCCAGCTACATCTCACTCGTCTTGCTCAGTTTACCAGAGGATGGGGTAAGCTGCATTCCTGGCACATAGTAAACACGTCTGATAGAGCTGAGGGAAGGAGCAGAGACTGTGGGGACGTGGGGGATGCAGGGGCAGACAGTGTCCCCCTGCCTGCTGTCTGAACAGTACTGGGGACTTTTGGGAAATGACCATCTTCTCTGTTGCTCTGAGTGCCAGGCTCAGGGCTGAGCACACTGTGGGGGCTTTTTTTTTTTTTTTTTTTTTGCGGTACGCGGGCCTCTCACTGTTGTGGCCTCTCCCGTTGCGGAGCACACGCGCAGGCTCAGCGGCCATGGCTCACGGGCCCAGCCGCTCCGCGGCATGTGGGATCTTCCTAGACTGGGGCACGAACCCGTGTCCCCTGCATCGGCAGGCGGACTCTCAACCACTGCGCCACCAGGGAAGCCCTGTGGGGGCTTTTTTAGCACCTGTGAGGATCTAACAGAACCAAGGCCGTCCACACAGGCCTCATCCCCTCACTAGGGATTCCCTCTATTGCTTCCTAGCACAGCTCCCTCCCGCCCTGGCCCTTCCTGCCCCAGGAAGCTGCTTCCTCCAGTCCAGTTTGATTCTCAGGCAGGGCCTGGTGACCGCCCAGAGCCATTCTACTCCAGGGGCGGGTTCCCAGTGCAAACATCTCCAGGAGCTCCCAACTTCTGCCGATACACGCACGCCCACCCTCCCGGCACTCCCACCCTCCCAGCCTGGCCCTCTAGCACTGGCGTGTGCTGGCCCCAACTTAACTTTCTATTTTTTTTTTTTCCACCACCCCCTTCACGACCCTGACACTCCAGGTGCACCACCTGGATTGGGATTCCTGGAACCTTCCCCACGCCTTTGCGGTCTGGTGTGCTCTTGTGGTCTTGTCTCCGTCTCTTTACCTTTGTTCCAGTTGCCCCTGCCCTTCAGCCAGTCTCCACCTGAGTAAATCTGACCCACCCTCTCAGACCTGGTACAAAGCGGCCCTACTTTGTGAGATGCAACCCCCCTCCCCCACCCCAGCAGAATTAACCCCTTTTCCCCCCCGTGCGCACTGCTTTATACACATTCCTCTCCTGTGTTAACTGTGTTGTTTTACAATTAGTTGAAGGTTTCTCTGTAGAGCCCTCTAACACTGGGCACTTTGCCAGGATTGACTGATTAATCACCCCATTCCTCCACTCAGGCGCTGTGCTGGGCACCTTCTCAGAACTTCACTCAGTGAAGGAATGGTTTCTAAACACCCTAAGGCATCGCTACTCAAAGTGTAGTCCTTGGTCCAGCAGCATCAGCAGCTCTGAGAAGCTTGTTAGAAAATACAGAATCTCACACCCCTGCCTGTCCTGCTGAATCAGAATCTGCATTTTGAGCCCCAGGGGATTTGGAGCCTTAAAGAGAAGCATTGCTCTATGTGATTCTCTCTCTGCTCCAGTCTCACCGGAATCTTTCTGCCTCCATCCTCAGCTCTGGTCCCCTTTGCCTTCATCCTGGCTGTTGGTGCCCATGTCTGCGAACCCTGGAGGCTGATTTGACTGAGTTCCCAGGCGATCGCAATGCTCGGTGCCCAAGAGGTGCCCAGTAAGGGCTGGAGAAAATGAATTTGATGAGGACAGGGGCAGCCTTGGTGGACAGTGGGACTGGCTCAGCTGGGGGAGTGGAAAGGGGGGGGCATTGTTGGAGGAGGGAGTCTGGGGCAGCTTCAGATTCCAGCCAGGCTCTGCAGAGCCAAGTGGAGGAGGCCAATTAGAGCTGCCTGCGTAATTACAGCTCCCAGTGGAGATTGTACATTAACTCTGGGTTGGGAGGATGGGAGGGGTCTGGGGAGTGGATCCTGGAGCAGGTTGAGACCTCAGCCGGGAAGGAAAAGCAGGCCCACGCCTGTTCTTGGGAGGAGAGCATGGCCGGGGACACTGCCTCATCCCTCACTGCAGGTGGGAGGCAGCAGAGGCCAGGGCTGCCGCGGCGGGTTAGGGCCACTTCAGGTGAAGGATTTACTATGGCTCCCGGCCAGTGACTGTGGGAAACCGGCCCAGCGTGCAGGGTAGGCCCCTCAGGATCTCATGTCCAGTTCCTAGAAGGTCTCTTTTGAATGCCCAGAGGGGTGGCCCCCAGACCACTGGGATAAGCTGGGGAGTGCAGGTGAACTGGGTCTTGCAGTCGAGCTCCCAAGATTTGTCAGATGACCTCCGCCTGCACATGGCTGGGCCTTGGAGCACCATTTGGGGGCTCTCAGGGCCTCTGGACCTGTGTCACCCAGGGCTGGGTGATCTCAGGGAGTAGGGTCAGAAGTGACCTTGGGATTCCGTGTCTACCTTCCAGCCTGATCTGCTTCCCCAGGAGGGTGGTAATTGGAGGTCAGGACCCAGAAAACGTGGAGGTAAATGTGGAGGAAGTCCCAGGTCCCCAGGGTCAGGACCTGCTTTGTCACTAACTGCGTGGGTGATTTTGGCAAGGTCCTCCCTCTCAGAGTCTGTTTCTGTCAGCCTGGTTGTCCTCTAAGGTGCTCTGTTTGCACCCGAGAATCTCCCTGTGGGTCTTTAAAAAAAAATTCCAGCTCCCATGTCCCATGTCAGACCAACTGTAGTAACATTTCTAGGGGTGGGCATCTGAGGTTTGGGTTTTTAAAGCTCCGCAGTGCTTCTAATGTGTACCTGGGGTGGGGGGGGGGTCCCTTCTCAGGGCCCTCTCAGGCTGACAGGCTGTGAGGAAGCCTAGCTATTGGGTCTGCCTGCCCCTTGGTCCAGAGAGCCCATCTCTTAGCCTTCATCAGACTTCATTAAGTCATTCAACAAACATCTAATGAGCACCTACTATGTGCCAGGCACTGTTCTAGTCACTGGGGAATCAGTGGTAACCAAGACAGAGTCCAGCCTGTTCTAGTCTGTACAGCGGAGAGCTGGAAGAGATGGTCTTTAAGGGCCCTTTGTGCCTTAAGTCCCTGAGACTCATGTGATTTCAGGAGGGGACACTGCCCCTCCCGTGCAGACGACATTCCACTGGCAGATTTCAGACCTTCCCTTGGCTTTCACTTAATTGTGATTTCACTGGAATGAGATGTTGGACTTAGCCCTGTCCTGTGCCCCAAGGCAGGGTCTCAGCCTCCACTAGGTCAATCCATGCAACTCATGTTTTTTTAGGAAAATGTATATATTTTTCTTTCTTTCTTTTTTAAATGAAAAAATTTTTTTCGCCGCGCCCTGTGGCTTTTGGGATCTTAGTTCCCTGACCAGGGATTGAACCCAGGCCCCGGTATTGAAAGCTCCGAGTCCTAAGCACTGGACCACCAGGAAATTCCAATACATATTTTTTTCCTGATTAAAAAATAATATATGCTCCATGGAGGAAACTTGAAAAACTAAAATAAAAAATGATCTGTAATACCACTGTGATTATATTGACAGCCTCTATATGGGCTTTCTAGCCTTTTATGCACACAAATAAAGATTTACAAAACAGTATCACATTGCACATCTGGCTTTGTATCCTGTCTTTCTGGGGGGAATACATTAACCTGTATTTTCCCATGCGTGCCAGCCTACGACTGTTGTGGCCACAGAGCATCCCCTGGTATGATGTACCTTCATTTATTTAAGCAACTCTAGTATTGGGCATTCAGCTGGTCTCTAAATTTTTTGCTGTTCCAAACAATCTGCCCTGAACATCCTAGTCCATACATGCCCGAACACTTGTCCAGTTATCCTCTCAGGATAGATTCCCAGAAGTGGAATTCTGAGATCAAAGGGAAGGCACATCTTTCTTTATTTTTTCCTGCTGCGCCGCGTGGCTGCGTGGCTTTTGGGATCGTTCCCTGACCACGGATTGAATCTGGGCCCTCAGCAGTGAGAGCTCAGAGTCCTTACCCCTGGACCACAAGGGAATTCCCAAGGCACATCTTTTACCTTGCTGGCTCTCTCTAACTGCACATTTCTCTGGTGGCGGAGGAGGTGGAAACGGGGACCCTGTGCCCCGGGGGGTCTAGCCCACTTCACATCACGAGTTTGAGAGTGTTGTGCTAGGGGTGTGGGGAGTAATACCAGCCTCTGCCCTCCAGGTTGGGCCAGGTTGGGTGTGGCGGCTGCAGTGGGGAGGGGGTGAAGTAGAGAGAGGGGTGGTGTGTGGGTTGCCTGAGGACAGGATCAGCCCCAAGGTCCCACCGAGGGACTCCAGGGACCCAGGCTGCATGCAGCTCCTGGGCCTTAAAGAATCCTGCCGTAGCCACTTGCTCACACTCTGTCCTGCCCGACGCTCCTGACCCCGTGTCCCCTCCCCTCCCCTTCCTGACTTGGCCCAGTGGGGCTGTGGGGTGGAGGCTTGGGTTGGGGGTGGGGTGCTGTGCTGGATTTTAGGGGGGGGTCACAGGAGCTTTCTGCTGCCAGTTTAGGGGCAGGTGTCTGGGTTTGAGTTACCCCTGAGCACACGTCTCCTGCAGTCTACCCCGAGGCCTGCTCGCCACACTTCACCCCATGTGGAGCTGGGGGGCTCCTGCCTGGAAGTGGGGGCTGTGAGGGAGGTGGGAAGGAGGCCTGGGAGAGGGGGAGGAGAGCAGACCCCAAACCTCCAGTAAGTTCATCACAGGCCTCTAAATGTCAGCTCTGAGCTCCCCCAAGTGCATCACGCGGGTCATGCCCAGTAGTGGCAATGGTTCCCAGCGGTTGTGCCTGTAGCCAGCCTGCTCCAGGGAGGACCCCTGGCTCAGTGGGGCTAAGCGATTTGCTGGGGTGGGGGTGGGGGACCGTAAGCCAGCAGGAGCCCTGCGCGCCACGCCACTGGAGAGGAGGCTGCAGGACTCTTCACACCAGGGCGGAGATGAGACTGGGCGCTGACAGCACAGTGCGCCTGGGGTGTGGGCTGGGGGGCGGGGAGGACACACTGCAGAGGGCTTCCCACCTGAGGAGACAGACAGTAGGGACTCCTTGCAGGGGATTGAGTGGGGGAGTAAAATGATCACTGTGGTGTGTAAAGGTACATATTTGTTTCGCTGGCAAGTGGGCAGAGCCAGGAGAGACAGTGAACATAAATCTTAGCCCAGGGGCAGCTGCCGGTGTTTGAGGCAGACACCTGTGCATATCTGGTTCACAGATCCCTCTCCCATCACTCAGCCAGCCAGCCAGCCAGCCGTCACCCGCTTCTACCAGCCTGCAGGAGAGCCGGCTCTCCAGGGTCCGAGTCTAGAAATGGGTGATGGGGGTGATAGAGGTCATGCGAGGGAGAATTAAGTCTGTGTCTCAGAGATGCTGCAGCTGATGATAGACGGACTTCACCGAGTGTTTACAGCTCTGGCCTGTGCTGTCCCTTTGACCCCTTACCACCAACCGGAGGCATATATATAATTTATAAAAGTAGAGAGAGGGACTTCCCTGGTGGTCCAGTGGTTAAGACTCCATGTTCCCAATGCAGGGGGCACAGATTTGATCCTTGGTCAGGGAACTAAGATCCCGCGTGCCACGTGGTACGGCCAAAAAAAAAAAAAAAAAAAATAGAACCATTTAGAACACCCACATATCCACCACCTAGACTTAATCGTTGTTTACATTTTGCCATATTTGCTGTTTCTTCTTTGCTGAAGTATTTTATGGTAGATTACATGCATTGCATTTTTTTCACCTCTACATCCTTCATTTTACAGGAAATAGGCTATGTTCCTTTGTAACCACAGTGCTGTTATACCAATTAGTAATTTCCTAATAGCGTCCGATGCTCAATCCATAGTCCAATAATACACTCAATTGTTCTCAGTCTAGCCTTGACCACTGGTTTCTTTAAATTAGGATCTACTCAAGGTCCACGTGTTAATTTGATTCTTATGTCTCTTACGTCGCCTTTAATCTAAAGCAACGCCCGGCCCCCACCTCTTTCTACCTCCCCCGATAAGCGGGAGGCTGTAGACTTGTCTCACTTTCTGGAGTCATCAGGGCTGCTTTGCTGCTCTGTTTCCCAGAGAGCCAAGCAGGGATGTGGAGGAGGGCGGCCTGGGCTTCAGGGCTGCCCTGCTAAGGCTCCTCCAGCCTCAGTTACTATGTCAGGTTTGCGGGGCTGAGAGCCCAGTCCCCGCATGGAGAGCAGGAGAGAGGCCTGGGCAGGGCAAGGCCGACCTGTGAGGGAAGGGTGGGCTAGGTGGCCCAGGGTTGCCCCTCTTCTCGGCCTTTTCTCAGTTCTCTCTTGTGTCTCCTGCTCCCCATCCCTCTTCTCCTTGGCCTAACAGAGACCCCAGGACTCGCCAGAGCCCACCCAGTCCTGAGAGCCAGCAACCCAGGCCTGCTGCAGAGGCAGAGCCCTGAAGGCTTGTGCCCCGGCCAGGGGCCCTTATTTCTGTCGGGCCAAGTTTAGTCACTTTTGCTGCCTCTCTTCCTCACTGGAGAGGCTCTTGGGGGTTCCCTGAGTGTGTGGCTTACTGTCCTTCCTAGACTTAAGCTCTCTGAAGGGATGAGCCATGCTTGTTTTAAATTCCATATACTGGTCCCTTCGGTGGCTCAAGGTGGATCCTTGGTAAAGACCTGTAGAGGTCAAGTAAATGGGTGTTTTTGCAGGGATGCAGAAGTGAAGTTCTTTTCTCCGACGGGCCAGCGATCCCAGCCAGTGAACCTGGGCTCCTCTCCCAATATTTCTCCCCACCCCTACCTAGTGGATGTGACTTTGGTTTTTTGGGGAGGGGGAATCCAAGGCCCCCATCCTCCACCAGCCAATCCCAGTGTTCTGACAGTTCCTGCTTTGGGCGTGGCCTTCTGTGGGTCTAGCCTAGATCTGTGGGGTGGTGGCCAGTGCCCTGGGCTGGGAGTCAGGGGATCTGGGGTTTGGAACTGGCTCTTCTTTAATTGTCCTGTGACCTGAGCTCGTCAGTTTCCCCCTCCACCCTCTTTTCCAGGCTAGATCAGGGAGGGGCAGTCTGGGGACCCTTTGGGATTTCCCTAGTCTGGTGTCCTCCTCCCTTAGCTGCTCCTCTGATAGTCACTTGCCCCACTTCTAGCTCCCTTCTTCCTCCTATTTATCTAATCTTTCCGGACAGCACTGACCTGCCCCACTGCCTTTTCCATGGCTCCCACCTGGATCTCAAAGTCCACCCTGGTCAGAATGGGGCCAGCCAGGCCCCTGGATGCATGTGCCTTTCCCTCTTCCTTCAGACCAAGGTCTTGGGGTGCAGACCCCGGGGGCATTTCAGAGACAGCGCCCTTCTCCACATCCTTCTAGAGCAGAGATGTCCACCAACTCCTGCTCAGAGGGTCCAGGGCAGGCCTGCCCACAGGCTTCCTGCCCGACCCCCCCTACACCTACTACCCCCTCCCCTTGCCCACTCTACTGATGCCCTGTTGGGCCCTGCACAGTGCAGGCTCAAACTCATCTTGTGTCACCCAGTGGATAGAAGGCTTACAGCAGACTGTCCTCAGGGCTCCTGAGTGTCCACTGGGCTGGGGGGGTGGGGGGTGGGGGGTGGATTGCACAGGTGAAGGTCGTGGCTCCTGTCCTCACAGCACACAGCATGGTGGACGTGAGCTTCCAGAGGGTGGGGACCACACCCAGCACATAATCCCTTTGCAGTAAGATTTTGTTGAACCGATGGAGACCTAGATTGTACAGGTACCATCAACTGACCAGCTGTGTGGCCCAGTGGCCCCTTTAACTCAGTGAGCGCCACACTGGACTGTGGTAAGAATGGAACGAGGTATCGGGTGTAATTTATAAACTAAAGTGTTCTGCACATCGGAGCGTCGGATTTTCTAAGATGATCTTGGCTGGGGTGCCTTTAGTTAAGGGGCGATGCCTCATGTGGTGGAAACGGGGCAGGGAGCTCTGCAGGAGCCTAAGCGCGGCCTTGAAGATGGCAGGACTCGGAGGGAGCTTCTGCGTGTGCAGAGGCGTGGAGGGGGGGACAGCGAGATCAGAGGACTGGCGGGGCGCGGGAGTAGGCCCTTCCCTGGATCTTGGGCGGAGGTGGACGCGCTAGGGAGGGGAGGGGGATAGTGAAGCGACGCGGCAACTTCTCCCAGGAGAACCCGGCTCTGATTAGAGCGCCAGGTGCGCATCGGAAGCCGGAAGCCGGACACCAATCCACACAGATACCCCCACCATGAGGGAGAACGGGGGAGCTACGGCCCGGGATATAGGTGCCACCAGGTGGGGAGGGGTCCTTCGGAGCCGCCTTCCGCGGGCTCCCGGGCGCGGGGTGAGGAAAGCGCGGGCGCTGGTGGCTTGTCCCGCGCCCAGCCCCTCGCGCCCGCCTCCCACCGCCCCCGGGCGCTCCTGGCACAGGCCCAGCGTCCTGGCAGCGGCTGGCAGTCGGAGGCAGGCCGGGGCGAGGCCGCGCTCGCATCCCCTCCGCGACGCGGCTGGGGCGACGGCCACACACTGGGAGGCGAGTTTCGCTTCTTGGCGGGGGCGGGGCTCGGGCGGGCGGACGGAAAGCGCACTGCGGCCTCGGCGCGTCAGCTGGGTCTCGGCGGGCCGGGGCGGGGTTTCGGAGGGGCGGGGGCGGGGCGCTCGACGACCACCTCGCTGCCTCTCCCTCTACCCAGAGGGACAGAAGTCCCGGCCGCGCCCTCTGAGGCTTCTCCTCCATCAAAACTTACCTGTCTGCTGTCCCAGCCCTTGCAGCCCATCTGATAAGGGCTTTCCTGCTTATCTGTTAATGGCTTCACGGGACACTCCTCCCATCTCCTCCCGCCCAATAGCACCTTCTTGGGATGCCTCAGTCTTAAGGAGTAGGTTCAGAGGAATGGAGGGGAGGCTTGTGAGGGGGCGCTTGGGGACATTTTGGGACTCTCTAAACATCCTGCTGCTGGCTGCCTTCTTTGCCTACGGACTTGGTGGAGGGCTGCCCTCAGCTACAGCTAGGAAATGAAATGATGGGAGGGGCGAGGCGCCATCCCTTAGAGGCTGCAGGGGAGGGGTACAGAACGTTCCCAGGGAAGTCGATTTTGCTCATCCAGAACCCACACTTGGAGGAGGGAGGGGGTGGAATGTTGGATCCAGGAGGAGGTTCTGAAAGTCCCATCTTCCTGACCTTGTTTTCCCGATACCTTGTGGGAGCCCCCTGCCATTTTTTTTAACCGTCCACGTGGCTTGCTTCTCTGTTCTTACCATTCCTGACCCCTCTTGGCTGCAGGTCTGGGATGTTTTCCTTCCCAACCTTGCTTGAAATTCTCCTCCTGGAGGCCATGCTCCCCTCCTGACCAGTCCCTCCCCTTTTCTAAGTGGCTTCAGCTTGCGCTCCCAAAGCAGTGCCCTGCTTTGTAAACCACTGGGCACTGGGGAGGGGCTGAGCTGGAGACACAGGGTTTCAGAAGCTGTGCCAGAGTGGGCGGGCACAGAAGGACATCCACATAATGACCAGGCAGATTTGTGCCAGGGGGATTAGGAAAAGCACGCCAGGCATCCACTTTTGCATGTCTTTTTCCTGCACTTGTGACCCAGGGGAGGGATGGAGGGGGTCTGGGGTGAGGATGGGTTTTCCTCAGACAAGGAGTCTCTGGGGAGGTGGCCTACACAGGGCCTTGTGCACTGGTCAAGATGGCAGCTGTGGGGACTACGCCAGCCTCTCCTCAGTTGCACCAACTTCCATGATGCCCTATGGCTGTCCAGCACCCCCAGCAGTGCCAGGTGCCAGGCCCTGGCCGAGGCTTCATCCCCTTCCCTACCAAAACTTACCATCCTGTGTCTCCTCCCCTCAGGGCTTTGCCAAGAGACAACCAGCTAATCTGATTCACTAATCTCTTACAGGAAATTCTATGAATTATTCGAGGCTTTGCACAGCTTCTGCCTCTTCTTTCACACCTTGTCTGATTGGCCAAGCTCTGACCTCACCCTTCCCTGGACGAAATCCACAGATTGGCACCAATGCATATTCCTTATATCATGAACTCTTCTGAGTATGTGACTTGTCTTCCTGATGAGATTTTAAACTCTCTTAGGGACCTCATCTTTTGCTTCTTGTGGACTTCCCACAGCAGCTAGTAAAATGATTAATTCACGCAATATGTATGTCGTGTGTGCCCGCTCTGCGCCAGGCAGGTGGTCCAGATGCTGAGGATACAGGAGGAAGCAGAACAGACACATCCCTGTCCTCATGAATCTTCCATCTCAGGTTGGGGAGGATAGGAACCAAAATAAATAAAATATATAGCAGGCTGGGTGGTGATACGGAGAACAGGGAGGAAGATGAGAAGTGTGGGAGAGAACAGTTTACAGTTTTTAAAAGGATAGGGAGGGAGAGTGTCCATGGGAATGGGTCATTTGAGGCGAGATCTGAAGGAGGTGAGAGAGGGAGTCAGGAGAGTGTCTGGGGCAGAGAGTTCCAGGCAGAGGGAGAAGCCAGGGTCAAATCTCCTGGAATGTTTGAGGAGCCTGGAGGAGGACTGTGGGCTGGAGCAGAGTGGGCCAGGGGCTTGGGGAGGAGATGAGGTCTGAGAGGTAAGGTGGTAGGTCATGTGGGGTCTTTCAGGCCATAGTGAGTTCTTGGGTGGGTGGTTCTCTGAGATGGGTGGTTCTGGAGGGTTCTGAGCAAAGAACTACCCTGATTTAACTGACCTTTTAAAGGGATCCCTTTGCTGCTAAGTGGGGAACAGGCTGTAGGGAGATGAGAGGGGGGGCCAGGAGACTAATGGGGAGGCAGTTACATCTAGGTGAGAGCTGGTGGGGACTTAGGGTGGTGGTGGCGGCACGATGAAAAGAGGTCAGATTCCATACGTATATATATTTTTTAATTTTTCAACTTAATTAAATTAATTGATTAATTAATTTTTTATTTTTGGCTGCCTCAGGTCCTAGCTGCGGCACGTGGGCTCCTCGTTGTGGCGTGTGGGCTCCTATCTAGTTGTGGCACGCAGGCTCCAGGGCTCGTGGGCTCTGTAGTTTGTCGCACACAGGCTCTCTAGTTGAGGCGCGTGAGCTCAGTAGTTGCGGTGTGCAGGCTTAGTTGCCCCGCGGCATGTGGGATCTCAGTTCCCTGACCAGGGATCGAGTCCGCGTCCCCTGCATTGTAAGGTGGACTCTTTACCGCTGGACCACCAGGAAAGTCCCATCATATGTATATATTTTTAAAAATTTTATTGAAGTATAGTTGATTTACAATGTTGTGTTAATTTCTGCTGTACAATAAAGTGACTCAGTTATCTATGTATATTCTTTTTCCTATTTTTTCCATTATGGTTTATTACAGGATATTGAATATAGTTCCCTGTGCTATACAGTAGGACCTTGTTGTTTATCCATCCTATATATACTAGTTTGCATCTGCAAATCCCAAACTCCCAGTCCATCCCTCCTCCATCCCCTCCACCGGCAACCATGTCTGTTATCTATATCTGTGAGTCTGTTTTTGTTTCGTAGATAGGTTCATTTGTGCCATATTTTAAAGTCAGATTCCATACATATTTTGAAGATAAAGCCCACAGGGTTTCCTCACAGATTAGGTTTGAAGGACGAGTGGAAGAGAGGACCAAGGATTGACCCAAGATTTTGGGCCCAAGCACTTGGGAGGATGGATCAGCTGAGATGGGGAGGACTTCAAGGAGAGCAGGAGCTCAGCTTGTAACGTGCTGAGTTTTCGATGCCTGCGGACATCCAAGTGGAGACGTGGAGTGGGCAGTTAGATCTACGAATCTGGAGTTGGGGGAAGAGGGATGGCAGAGGTGGAGGTGGGAGTCATCAGTGAATGTATAAGTGGTGCTTTGAACCCATGCTTGTGGCCGAGATGACCAAGGGTCAGTGCTGATGGAGAAGGGGAGAGGGCTAAGGGCTGAGCTAGAGGCTGGGGATGGGGAAGGGGACCAAGTGAGTCCTTGCAGCAAGCTGCCCTCTCCCCTCCCCTCCCTGTCACGGAGAGGTCCCCCACAGCAACCCCTGCACCCCCATGCTTCTGGGACCACCTCTGTAGAGACGAGAGCTCCAGGGACCTTGAGATCAACCGGAGGTTTAGCACAGCTGGGGCAAGGAGGTTGTGAGGCTAGCTAGGGAGTGGGTGGAGGTCAGATCACAAAAGGCCTTGTTGGCCAGTCCAAGGAGGGGAGGCGCAGAAGGAGGCTTTGGAATTAGCTCTGTGGCTTCAGACAAATTATTTAATGTTCAAACCCAGTTTCCTCCTCTGTAAAATGGTGCTCATGACTAGCCCCTTGGGGGAAGTTGGTGAGAATTCAGAGGAAGTGGTTGTGAAGTGCTGAGATAGAGTTGGCCTCTGAAATGGTAGGTCATCATCATCACTTTGTCCTGGAGGCTGGGGTGGCACTGAAGAATGTTAAATGCAGGAATGGGGGGATGGATGGATGAGTGGGTGTCCTCCAGAGACTCAAGATTAACCTCAGCCATGGCTGGAAGGGAGGAATTTCAAGCCCAAGGGTGACCAAAGCAGAGAGTATGAAATGGGCCTGACTGAGGTCGGGAAGGTGCAAGGTTCACTGTCCTGTCTTTGAGACCCGGAGGCCTGTCCCCGTAGTTCGGTGTCTCATAAGCTTCTCTCATCTGTTCATCTGTCTCTAGGCTCTCTCTGTTTCTGTTTCTTATCCTGTTTATCTTTCTGACTCTGTCTTTTCTGTCTCTCTCTTCCTCTCTGTCTCTCCGTCCCCTTCTCTCTTCCTCCATCACCTGCTGCCTTTTCAGGTCTGGGCAGGGTCTCAGGGCTATGACAGGAGTTATATCCGCAGTGTGTGACAGCCCAGACTGGCAGCAGGTCCCCATGGGACAGCTCCAGCTGGGGGGTCGGGGGTGGTCTGGGTGTGTCTCTGAGCTTTTTGTGGGGTCTCCCCTATCTCCACCCAGGACACCTCGCATTTTAACAGTGGTGCCAGGAAAGGGGATGACCTGATGGCAGGGGGTTGTCAGTGATGGAGAAGTTTCTTTGTTTTTTTTTTTAATTGAAGTATAAAGTATACTTTATACTTCAATTAAAAAGTATAAATTGAAGTATAGTTGATTTACAATTTTATGTTAATTTGTGCTGTACAGCAGAATGATTCAGTTATACATATATATACATTCTTTTTTCATATTCTTTTCCATTATGGTTTATCACAGGATACTGAATAGAGTTCTCTGTGCTCTACAGTACGACCTTGTTGTTTATCCATTCTACATATAAAAGCTTATATCTTCGAATCCCAACCTCCCACTCCATCCCTTGAGAGGTTTCTTTGGGGGCCTCCCTGGTGCCCTGGAAACCCCTGCCCTGAAGGAGGGACACCTGGGGAGGTGGGTGTCTTCTTTCTGCTGACCCAGCTGCCTTGTCGCCCAGGTTGGTGGATGACCGCTGTGTCGTGGAGCCCGCGGCTGGGGACCTGGACAACCCTCCTAAGAAGTTCCGAGGTGAGACCTCTGCTCCCCCCACTAACTCCCCTCCCCCTCCTGGCTGCTGAGTCATGGACCTCGGACAGAACCCATTCAACCCAGGGGCCCAGTGGGCGGGTTAGGCAAGGTGCCGCCCACAGCCCCCTCACACTGCTGCCTGTGGAACCCCCATCGGCTTGAACGATGCCATCTCGGCAGGATGGCCTCTGCCTTCATTTTCCGGGGGCCACACCCCACTTCTCAGGGGCACACCCACTTCTGGCTGGGGGCCCGTTCTCCCCTGACCGCCCCACCACCCACAAGGCTTTCTTTGTCTGTGTGACTGGGCGTTTTCTGAGGGAACAGGGGAAGAAAAGAGAGTCTCCTCAGGTGTTAGGAGGCCCAGGGTGAGAGCCCTTCTCTGTGCTGCATGGTGAGGGGGTTGGACCCCATGGTCCCCGGGCAAGTGCCTTCCCTCTCTGTGTCCTCCGAGGTCAGTGGGCGCCTCAGCCCCGCCCCACAGGCCCGGGGGCCCTCGTGAGGATGAAGTGATATCCTGCTGTCGCTGCGCCCTGCAGGAGAAGGTGTCATTGTGGTGCTTACTTGTGAGGCTGAGACAGACGGGCAGACGGAGCCTGGGCGTGGTGGGCAGGTTGGGAGCAGGCAGGAACACGCCAGGCCGTGCCACCTTGGCTGCCCACGTGGCTGCCCCTCTGGGGAGAGATCAGCTGGGATTGTCCTCGAGAGGGATGCGGTTGAGGGAGGGGAGTGGGATTTACCACAGTCCTGTGGCATCCTCGGCGCTCTCTGTCTGCTGGGGGCCTTGCCTATCTGTCGGAGTGTAGAGGAGATAGGAGGCTCCTCCCAGGCTGCAGGGGGGCCCCACATCTACTGTTCTGCTTCCATCGTGTGCCTCTGAGTGGGGTCTTAGGTCAGGACGTGCCTGGCTCTGTGGGGCCCGCCTCTGGCACTGGACCTTCCTCACCACCGCACACCCCTCTGTCCTGCCCCATCTGGCCGCACTGCCTCTCACCTCATCCCCTACCCCTGGCCCTCCCTCGTTCCCTCTCGCCACACCAGACCCGCTGCTTTTCCTCACATTTATTAGCCGTGCTCTGGGTAGAGATGGGGGTTTCGGGGGGTCGTGTGGGCTGCCCGCTTGGAGGTACAGCCCCAGCACTTTCCCGGAGCCAGGAATAGGAGAGCTTTGATTTCTGCTCTAGCTGAGGGTTTTGGGTGAATTCTTGGGAAGAACATAGAACGGAAGAGAGTGGTTGAGGTCCCGAGGCTGGGCTGTGCCAGGGCAGGGAGGGGACCGGGGCTGAAAGGAGGTGGGTGGTGTGTCTCGGTGTGTGCAGTCAGCTGTGTGGCGTGATTGGCGGTGACAGGGAGGTGGGTGTGGCAGAGGAATATTTGCCCTCGAGTTCCGGTAGACAGAGTTTGGGGCCAATTTTTGACAACAAAACAGCTACTTAGCAGAACAAGTGCTCCTTTGACTTCTTGTCTGCCTCCCACTCCCTCCTTTTTCTTCCTCTTTATTTTCCCAAAGCCCGTGAGCAGGGCCCACCCCAGCGTCGGGGGCTGCTCCGTGGTCCCCGAGGCTGTGCTGGGCCCCCCCAGCTCCGGGAGATGACAGAGGGGCTCAGCCCCCAGCCTCCTCCCCACCCACCCTGCTCCTGGCCTGGCCTGGGTGTCTTGCTGAGGCGGGCAGAGGCCCTTCTGGACCCCCTGTGGCCCAGCGTGGACCTGAGAAGAGCCCACCTTCTGGGACAGAACCAGGTCTCTGTGCAGCCCCTTGGCTGGCGAGTAAGTTGGAGCGTGAGAACCTGGGACAAGAGACACAGACTCCAACCTCTTCAGCTTTGAGGTTGAAGCCCAGAGAAGAAAGGTTGAGCTTGGCCTCCAACCCTGGAGTCCCGGTTCTCATTGTTCCATGTTTCTCCTGCAAACAGCCCCTCCCTGGAGGGAGGCCCCAGCAAGGGCATGGGGACCATGGCAGGCATTTTAGAACTTGGTCGGAGCTCATCAGAGATGGCCAAGGTGTTCTGAGGCCACCCTGGGGTGGACCCGGCCTTGGCTGGGAACTGTGGTATCTCCCTCTCTCCCTGCACGGCTCGCGCCTCCTTCACCTGCTGACCCCGGAGGCCCCCAGGTTGGGTCGGCCAAGCCCGTGAAGCCCCGGCCCTACCTCCATCAGCCTCTGGTTAGCTCCCTGTTTGTGGTTTCAGCTCCTGCACCTTTCAAGGCCATCCCAAGCCCCGACATGTTCAGGGAATTTTTTCCAGAGTTTGCAGGGCCCTGGGAGATCCAGGCTGCCAGTGCCCCAATGTGTAGGGCACCCCACGCCAGCCCAGCCTCCCCGACCTCCGCTTTGTTGTAGGGGTCTTGGGTTATGGCTGCTCAGAATCCTGCTCTCCTGGCCAGGCCAGGTCTGGGCAGGTCCCCTCCCACAGCATGGGCGTGGGAGACCCACTGCAGAAGGACGCACCTCCCCATCCACCTGGGAAGCTCAGTGCTCACACCCCCGGCTAAGGCGACCCCACGAAATGTGTAGCAGTCACTTACCCACATAGTGGGCGGCAGGTGCCGGGGAGGGGGCTGATGAGGGGACCTCCCTGTGCTTGCACCCTGGGTGCCCTCCGCCCCCAGCCTCATGCCTCTGCTCTACCTGCCCATCTTCCAAGTCTGGTTTATTGTTACTTTTATTAAGATCCGCTTCAACTACTAAAACGAAAAAGTAAAGAGAAAGATAACACACACCAATGCACCCACTACTGAGCTCTCTCAAATCCTTTTTCCTGTGTTTATTTCAGGTCTTTTTCATTTTTAAAGAGATAGCATCTTATGCATGTAGCCAAAGCCCCCTGTGCCTTCCCCTGACCTCTTTCTCTTCCCCCTCCCCAGAGGCAGACACTCTCAGAAATTGGTATGCCTCATTCAGGGGCCTGTTTGTATGCTTTTTCTTTAATACGTAGAGATATTTCTATGATGAATTATATAGGGTATTCTTTTCCATTTTTCCAACCCTGTATGTTGAAGGTAGCCTTCTGTACAAATCTTTCTGCACTTTTTTCATCGGTGGCTTCTCTTGTTGCGGAGCACAAGCTCTGGGCGCGTGGGCTTCCGCAGTTGTGGCACATGGTCTCAGCATTTTGTGGCTCACAGGCTCTAGAGCATAGGCTCAGTAGTTGTGGCGCGTGGGCTTAGTTTCTCCGCGGCATGTGGGATCTTCCCAGGCCAGGGCTCGAACCCGTGTCCCCTGCACTGGCAGGCAGATTCTTAACCACTGCGCCACCAGGGAAGTCCTCTGCACTGTCTCTGAGACTCATCTGTATTGACCCGCATGGCTCTAGTTCATCTGTTTAATTGCTATGTAATATTCCACTGAGTGAGTAAACTGCAGTCCTTTTATTGGTTCCCCCGTTGATGGACGTTTATCTCATTTGCAGCTTTTGGTAATTGCCAACAATGCTGCAGTGAGCCCCCTGTACACGTATGTCTCCCTGGGCTCGCGGGCAAGAGTTTCTTGGGTGTGTTCCAAGGGAGGGTGACCTGGGTGAGAGGCATCTCTCCTGTCTTGCTAGGAACGGCCCTGCCGCCTTCCATGGGGGCTGTGAGTGTTTACCCCCACCCCTTGCCCCCGTTCACCCCTGCCAGACTGTGGGTGCATGGGGTGGGGGTGCCCTTGCTGCACCCCTATCCTGGCTACACTTGGTTTTGTCCCACTTAATTGTCTTCCAGCCTGCTGGGTGTGAAATGCCATCTCACTGTGGTTTTAATTTGCATTCCTCTTGACTACTTGTGAGACATCTTTTCATATGTTTATGAGCCGCTTAAAATCTTGTTCTTCATCTTTTCTTTTTCCTCTTTATAAAAGTAATACAGGGCTTCCCTGGTGGCGCAGTGGTTGGGAGTCCGCCTGCCAATGCAGGGGACACGGGTTCGTACCCCGGTCCGGGAAGATCCCACATGCTGCGGAGCGGCTGGGCCCGTGAGCCATGGCCGCTGAGCCTGCGCGTCCGGAGCCTGTGCTCTGCAACGGGAGAGGCCACAACAGTGAGAGGCCCGCATACCGAGAAAAAAAAAAAAAAAAGTAATACAAATACAGGCTCTAGGATCCAGGAGATGGGAGCATCCCATCCCACCCTCACTCACCTCCTGTTCCCATCTCCAGGGACAACCCTACTAGAGAATCCGACTAGGTAGTTTATTCATCCGGTTACACCTCAAAACGTTGTGCAAACATCCATCGAGAATCTGCTCCCACGGCCCTCTCCCATCTCCACTGTTGTCCCTCCAGGTAACCACTTTCTTTAGTTTCTTACGCATCCTCCCGTGGTCCTTAATGCAACTGCAAACATATGTTCAGACTTCCCCGATTTTCTTACCCTGGGGTAGCATTCTATATGCACTGTTCTATTCTTTGCTGTTTTTACTTTATGAGTCTTACTGTGGATAGATCCTACTGGAGATCTTTCTATATTAGTATATAGAGGTCTTGAGCTCTCTTTCTCTCTCTTTTTTTCACTTAAAAACTCATATTTGTCCATATCCTGGACAACTGTGAAAACAGTGTTCCTATGGTTTACAAGTTTTAAGCATTTCAAAAATATTTTTTTTCAACTGTGGTGAATAGCCACGTGAAGTTTACCATCTTAACCACTTTTAAGTGTACAGGTCGGTGACATTAAGCACAGTCTCATCAGCCATCACCACCGTCCATCCACAGAACTGCTTTTCCTCTTGTAAAACTGAAGCTCTATATCCATTAAATAATAACTCCCCATTCCCAACCCATCCCTCACCCAACCACCGTCCGACTTGCCATCTGTATGAATCCGACTAGTCTTAAGTACGTCACATGAGCAGAATCGTACCTTATTTATCGTTTTGTGGCTTATGTCACTTAGCATAACGGCTTCAAGGTTTACCCGGATTGCAGCCTGTGTCAGGGTTTCTGACCACCCCGCCCTCTCACAGCTCCATAGCTGTCCTTCATATGGCTCCATCGTAATTTATTTAACCAGTCCCCTCTGATGGGCACGTGGGCTGTTTCTAATCTTTATCATTCCCGACAGTGCAGTGAAGACCCTTGTCCCTTGTCATTTTGTACAAATGCAGCTGTGCTCTTGGAATGAAGGACCCGTGAGGAGATTGCTGTGTCCAAGGGAGGGGGCATCCGTGGCTCTGATCTTTTGTCTTGCGCCTTGTCCAACAGTGTAATAAGAGAAAGCAAATCCATTCACCCTTCTCATCGTTTCTTCTGCTTGCTACCCCAGGTTTTGCTTATTCCGGGAGAGTTTCTCTCTCGGCCCATCCCTCCACTTTCTCCCCTCCCCCTGCCCCCAGCAGCATGCTGTCGCTGTTGTAGATTCTCCACGGTCACCTTTATTAACCCAAGTATCATAGTCACACCTGAATGTCTCATCCTGTCAAGTCCTGCAGTGCTCTGCCTCACGTCTGCCTTCCACCAACCACGCGCCCTTTTAGTTTTACATCAAGACCGAATAAGCTTTGCATTCTCTTCTGTAACCGCAATGGGGTCTTCAGTGTTCTGTAAGTTGAGTCTAAATGTTAAAGATTAGAAACAGATGTTTACATGATTTATACAGGGTTTATGTGTAATTGTGGCTGGATAACTTTATTGCCTGTGATCTGTTCTTGTCTCGAATCCCCTGCTAGTGCTTTGCAGCCTTGGTTGGGCAGCAGAACCATTTGGGATCGGGGGTGGGGGTGGGGTGTGCCTTTCACGATGCATATCTGCAGGCCTTGACCCCTACCAAGATCTATGGGGGAGCTGAGAGTTTGTATTTTTTAAATCTTCCCCCGCCCCAGATGATTCTGTGCAGTGGTAGTGAGTTTTTGGAGTATTGCATACCTTAGTTTCAGGGAATGTCAGCCGACTTTGCTAAAGGAATATCCTCTTGTCTGCAGCCTCACCAGCCCTGTGCCCCCGCACCCACAGGTGCATTCCCCCCAGCACACACAGTCCTTACGGTAGGACACCCCCCTGGACCCAGACTTTTCTCTTGGCCTTTGCTGCTGCTGGTCCTGCGTGGGCCCGGTCTCCTGGCTACCCTTTCACCCTCTGTCCTCTCTGCCCTTCTGCCCCACAGTTTGGTGAGAAGGAAGGTTCTGGCCCCCTTGGGTTTTGGGCAGGGCCGCCTTTGGGCAAAGAGCGCGGCAGAATAAAAGCATGGAGATGTGCATTGCTCATAGGGGTGGGCCACAGACATTTATTCATTCAACAAGCTCTTTGTTTTCGACTTGTGTTTCTTTTCTTTTTTTTAAACCATTTTTAAAAATTGAAGTATAGTTAATTTACAATGTTGTGTTAGTTCCAGGTGTACAGCACGATGATTCATTCAGTTATACATAATGTGTGTGCGTGCCTGCGTGTGTGTGTATATATATTCTTTTTCAGATCCTCTTACATTATAGGTTATTACAAGATATTGAATATAGTTCCCTGTGCTATACAGTAGGTCCTTGTTATTTATCTATTTTATTTTTTATTGTTTTCTCAGGAAAGAAGTTTTATTTCCAAACCCCTAGGAAGGCATTACACATAATGGAGATAGAAACCCAAATTAAACCCTGAAACAAACAGATGGCTGGATACGGGTGGGCCTGCAGGAGCAGAAAGTAGGGGAGATGTGTTCTAGACGGGGACCTCACCCTGCAGCCTGAGTCTGTATATTAATGTGACTATTCTGGGGAAGGGGAGTTGGGAATCAGAAATCCTCACCCCACCAACCCCAGTGTTGCCCGGGATGGTTGGGAGGAAGAGGAGGCAGCACGTTGGGGCAAAGACGTCACCAAGTCTGACCTTGGCATTTACTGCCTGCTCTGATCCCCAACATTCCATAAATAAGTTACCCTGCATATCTCAAGTTGAGCTGGGGAGCAAGCAGAATAGCCCCAACCTCTGAAAGCGGAGGCAGGGCAGCCTGGGACTGAGCGGGGCTCCAGGAGGACACAGTCGCACTCTTGCTTCGGCCTTTGCCGACACTCGGCAGCTGGGCGTCCATCTGCGGCTCCTCTCCCCTGCGGTGACAGGGCCCGTGCTGACGCGGGCTGGGCTGCTTGGCGCTGTTGGTACGCCTCTTGCTGAGGTTGCTGGGCCAGCTCCAGGTCGCTAAGACCCAATGTGCCTCGCGACGGCTGCTGCTGCCGCAGGGACAAGGCGATCAGGTAGTCCTGGTCCACCTGCTGCTGCTTTTCTGGGGAGCCACTCCCACCTTCTGCTCCAGGTCCTTGCCCAGGGAGTGACTTAGGTGAAAGTCAGAGTCACAGAAACAGCTGTCTCCGTCCACGTTGCGCAGGCTCTCCCACACCACTTGCTCCTCCTGTAGAAAGCCCTGGTCGGTGACCAGTAGGTACAAGTGCCCCTTGTGCTTAGTCATAGTGCTAAAGTGGTCGTTCCGGAAAAAGATGCTAAGTTCGCCCTCCTTGGCAGTGTTGTTAGCTCACACAGACCATGGTGGGTCCGCTGCGCGGCGGTGGTCTCCAGGAACTGCTCTGTAGTCAGGCCTTCTGTCCCGAGGTTGGTGTCACCGGGGTGCTTGCAGGTGATGATTGGTTGTAACTCAGTTTCCCACCTGCACTCACAGCCTCAGGACTCTGTGGATCAACAAGCCAGCCGTGGTACAGAGGTACGCCTAGTAGGTCAAAGGCACTGCACTGGGGTGTATACTCAAAATCAGAGACACCTGTGAATAGCACATTGCCATCCAGACCTGTGGCCAGTTTAGGCAGCACTGTCATTGCATCGTCCACATTCTGCTGAAAATTAAGCTGAAGTCCTTCTGACTTCTCCTGGGGCTTGATGGACAGAAGGCAGTCTCCAAGGTGGGCCATGACCTCATCTGGTGCGATCACTTCCTTCTATTTAGCTATTTTATATATAGTAGTGTGTATCTGTTAATCCCAAACTCCTGATTTCTCTCTCCCCCCAACACCCCCCATCCCCTTTGGTAACCATAAGTTTGTTTTCTGTGTCTGTGAGTCTCTTTCTGTTTTTTTTTTTTTTTTTCTGTTTTGTAAATAAGTTCATTTATCTCATTTTTTTAGATTCCATATGTAAGTGATATCATATGGTATTTGTCTTTCTCTCTCTGGCTTACTTCACTTAATATGATAATCTCTAGGTCCATCGATGTTGCTTCAAACAGCATTATTTCATTCTTTTTTATGGCTGAGTAGTATTCCATTGTGTATATATACCACATCTTCTTATCCATTCATCTGTCCATGGACATTTAAGTTGCTTCCATGTACTGGCTATTGTAAATAGTGCTGCTGTGAACACTGGGGTGCATGTATCTTTTCAAATTAGAGTTTTCTCCTGATATAAGCCCAGGAGTGGGATCAACAAGCATTATGTGACATATATATAAAGGAGGCATGAGGCAGGGCCCCGTCTCTGTGATCTGCTCCCCCAGGGACCCCTGTCCAGGTTCCCAGCACAACAGTCTTCCTGTGTTTCTGCTGCGGGAGCACTGCTGATTGTGGAGGCACTGCGGCCTGGGAGGGGTCTTAGAGGCTGTGAGCCCAGCCCTGTGCCCTCCTGGGATTCCCTCCTGTGACGGGGAGCTCACTGCCTCCCAGCACGGCTCATGCTATCGTCAGGCCCAGTCCCCGTGCCAGCGTTTCACAGGGATCCAGAATCCTCTATCTCTTCACATCACACTTTAGAATAGGATTTTCCAACTCATGCCTCCTTTCCAGAAGTAGAAAAATCTGACATCCTTTCTGGAGTTTGGGCTTGTGAAAATCATTGATGCTTTATCTGTGTCCAGAATAAAAATCAGGTAATAAAGAACCTGTTTCTGGAATTCTGATTGGCACTCTCTTAGGTTGAGTTCCCTAGAAGCAGAGTCTACAGCGGGAGAATTATCGAGGAGGGGTCCCAGGAGGAGTGTGAGGGCGCCGAGCAGGGAGGTGGTTTCGGGGGAAGAGAGACCTTAGGAGGCTTATCCCACAGGGACCACTGCAGGCGGTCCCCTCCTGCTGCCAGTGGATGGAGGACACCCCTTGGGGGCTGGGGGGAATGTAACTTCCCAGGCATCTGTGGGCAAGATGGGGGTGGGCCAGAGAAAGGATGCTGATGTGAATGGTCAGCTGCCAATGTCCACAAAACCTGGACACAGACAGGGCATGGGGTGGTGGCCCAAGGGCCTCTGATAAATCTCCCGTGGGGAAGAGGGCACGCGTCCGCCTCCCAGGGGGGGTCCCACTCTCAGACCTGCTTCTGGGCCCCTCCATTCTACTCAGCACAATCCAGGATGCTCCCAGTTCCACGGGGGTCTTCTGACCACTGCCTCTCTACCCAAGAAGGGCGGCGGGGTGGAGAGGGGTGGGGAGAGCAGAGGTGGGCTTTGGGGGCAGGGCTGCAGGCCAGGGTTTTCCCCTGAGCCCCGCATGAACCGAGCTCCCTCCTTTTGCCCTCCCTCCTCAGACTGCCTCTTCAAGGTGTGTCCCATGAACCGCTACTCGGCCCAGAAGCAGTACTGGAAGGCCAAGCAGACCAAGCAGGACAAGGAGAAGATTGCCGACGTGGTGCTGCTGCAGAAGTTACAGGTGTGTGTGCACAGGTGTGTGCACGCGCAGGTGTGTGTGCCCTGTCCCAGGCCACATGCCTCAGTGGACTGTGGACTGCACTTCAGCTGCCAGCCGGGCCTTCAGCTGGACACCACTGTGCAGTGAACGACCTGTGCAGCTGTACATGGAGTTACCAGGGGCTCCTAGAGACGGTGGCTCCAGCGAACCTGATTTAAGAACTAGTCTTAACCTCACCCCTCATTTTATAGAGTTGGAGCCTGGGGCCCTTCAAGGGGACCGGGCCATTGTGCTCATCCTACGAGTTGGCAGTGGGGCTTAGACGGCCCCTGGGTCTCTGGCCGACCTTGGTGTGTGGTGTGAGGGCCTGGTGGTTGCTCTCAGGCCTCTCAGTTTACATCCTGGGCGGTTCTCTCTGGACAGAGCTCAGGGCGTCCAGCCCAATCCCCATGGAAAAGAGAGTGGGAGGATTGGCTGTGGTCAGCAACGTTGCAGCCTGCTTCTGAGACCCTCCCCCGGACCTGGGGCCCCGCCCCCCATCAGGCAGACCTTGCTTCCCGGTATCCCCTTCTCTGAGGAGGTGGTGTGAAATGGGGAAAGGGTGGGCCCGGGTGGGCCCCACCCACAGCTGTGAACTGGGCTGGAAAGAGGGGGCTGGGTGTGGGCTGCTGAGCTCTGTTATAAATAAGGCCGTCCCTCATCCTGGGCTGGGGGCCGTCGCAGCTTCTTCCTGCTGCCGCCACAGGCCCAGGCTGAGCTGTGGATCTGACTGGGCGTAGGGCATTCACGCGTGCGCAGACACTCAGAACCACACGTGGTCACACAGCCGTACACTGTAGGTTTGGGGAGAGTCACGTGGTACCTGGCGTGGCTCCCCAGCAGCCCTCCTCCCACCAGCCTCCGGCATGAGGCCCGGATAATGGGACTGAGGAGATGAAAGGGGCAGAGGGGCCACTGCCCTCAGAGAGAGCCGGTCTGACGGAGGAGACAGAGCCCCACCTCCAGGACCCCCCCGTCTGATGGAGGAGGCACAGTGTATCCTCGGGCAGCTTCCAGTCTAACGGGACAGAAGAACCTAAAATGGTGTCCCCAGTGGGATGCAAACCAAATCCTGGCGGCATCAGGGTTGGATCTGTCAGAGTTGGATGTGGCTCGTCAGGGAAGGCTCCCTGGAGGCGGTGGGCTAGGAGCACACACAGTTTGGGGAGGGAGGGTCACAGAGGAGTGAGGGTGGAGGGGAGGAGGAAATGCTGCCAAGCACACCTGCCGGTGTCTGGGCTGGGCCAGGGGTCCCCTGTTGGGGCACCAGGGGTCTGGTGAGGCAGGGGAGTGAGGCACAACTGTAGGTTATCTGCTGGGGGTGTTGGGGCGTAGGGGGCTCACAGGCCTGCTGGCTGCCCCCTCCAGAGGGAGGCGGCGAGGAGGGGCCTGAGGGGAGGAATCTGGTGCCGCTGGCTGTGTGCTGTACACACTCTGAGCCTCGTTCTCTCGTCGGTAGTGGGAGGAACAGGCCAGGTGGCCTCAGGAGGGTCACTCTGGGTGCAGTGCCAGGACCTGCATTGTGTGGGGGGTGGGAAGATGTGTCCCTTCAGTAGCAGGCTTCTGGGCCCGCCCTCCACCTCTGTGCATGTCTGTGCAGCATGCGGCCCAGATGGAGCAGAAGCAGAATGACACAGAGAACAAGAAGGTGCATGGGGACGTCGTGAAGTACGGCAGTGTGATCCAGGTGTGACGCCGGGGCAGGTGTGGGGGTGAGGGGTGCCAGTGCCATGGCACCAGCCAACCTGGGACTGTCTCTGTGACTGCGCGTCTGCCTCTACGTGTGCCCGTTGCCGTGTGGCCTGAATGGCTGTGTGCACGGGTGTGTGTTCAGCACTGTGGCCACCAGCACAGATCTGGAGCCCCGAGGTCCAGGTTCACATCTTGGCTCTGTGACCTGGGCCAGCTACTTCACTTCCCTGGGCCTCTGTTTCCCCAACTGGACAATCAGGCCAGTGACAGTACTTCCCTCTGGTTGCTGTAAGGTTCCTCGAGCTACTACTCTTAGGGTGTTTAGAACAGCGCTAGCTCTTTGTGTGATCACCCGGGTGCTGGACTGGGTGTGTGATTGTGCGTGTGGCCATGTTTGTCTCGGTCTGTTTGTCCAAGGGTCCAGTGTGCCCCCCAGCCCCCCGCTTTCTGATGGGCTGGCCTCCTGGGGTGACCTCACTCCCCCCCCACTGCTTGGCCCCCCGCCGCCTCTCAGCTCCTGCACATGAAAAGTAACAAGTACCTGACCGTGAACAAGCGGCTGCCGGCCCTGCTGGAGAAGAACGCCATGCGGGTGACGCTGGATGCCACGGGCAACGAGGGCTCCTGGCTCTTTATCCAGCCCTTCTGGAAGCTGCGGAGCAACGGGGACAATGTGAGGACAGGGCTGGGGGGAGGGGCCTGCTGGAAGGCGCAGGCCACAGCACCAGGGGGGCTTCTCCAGGGTCTTTGGTGTGGGGGCTGCATGAGCTCATGCCTGTTTCTTAGGGGGCAGACTGGCCAGAGGGAAGCCTGGGGGCCCGGCCGTCCCCACCCTCACTCTGCTGCATTCTGTCCCCATAGGTGGTTGTCGGGGACAAGGTGATCCTGAACCCTGTCAACGCTGGGCAGCCTCTGCATGCCAGCAACTATGAGCTCAGCGACAATGCTGGCTGCAAGGAGGTGAGTGGGGCGCTGGGCTGAGATAGGCTGGGGTCAGGGGCCCCTCACGGGAGTGCTTGCACCTGGACAAGTGTCTCCCGAGCAACAAAATACAAAGAAACTGTAAGGGACTAAACCTACCCGCACCCATGCACAGTCAGGGCAACGATGAACAATAAGATACAAAAACGCCAAAAACCAGCTGCCACTTCTGAGGTCCCAGGAGCAAAAGCCAGGCACTGCACATGATGCCCGCACCACCGTGGGGGCGGGCAGATCGCCTAAGCCACGCCTCCGACCTAACCCATGGATCCGCCCCTGACCTCAGCCCATTTAAGGGACCAGCTTCCCCGGCCTCAGGGAGCAAGCAAGGGCATCTGTTCCTTGTTTTCACTCCCTCCTGCTGTAGCCTTGCCTGAATTTCTCATCTGGTCTCTTACCTATTTCTCCTGATTAAAGAGGCCAAGAACCTGGGGTGGTAACAGGGTGGTGGGCTGATAGAGGCTGGGACCTAGGACCCTTTATGGGAGTGCTTGCCCTTGTACCTGGACAAACATCTCCTCAGGCAACAAAATACAAAGAAACTCTAAGAGACTAAAAGGAACTGCACGCGTGTGCACGCGTGCACAGTTGGGGCAAGTTGTGAACAGTAAGGTACAAAAAGGCGGAAAAAACCAACTGCCATTTCTGAGGTGCTGGGAGCAAAAGCAGGGTACTGTGCCGGGCACCACCAAGGGGGCGGGCAGGCCACCTAAATCGCCCCTCCGGCCCCATCCATGAACCCGTCCCCCGCCCCCCGCCCCGCCATATAAGAAGAGTGAGCAGGGCCACCTGTGTCTTATTTTCCCTCCCTAGTGCTGAAGTAGGAGTCCTGCTAAAGCCTTGGCTGAAATTTTCATCTGGACTCTTACTCATTTCTGTTGATTAGAGTCCAAGGACACTGGTTGATAACAGGGCCAGCCCGGCAGCGGATGGGTGTCCACGTAGCCCCCCCCCCCCCCCCCCCCCCCCCCCGGATTGCTTCCTCCAGTCCTGTCTACAGCTGGAGGGGCTGGGTGGGCCTCCCTGCTCCCTGCTCCCTGCCTGTCTCCCAGTGTCTGCCTACATTCTCCACCCCACTGGGTGGCGGCCCCAGGGCAGCTGGGCTGGGGTCTGGGGGCCCTGGTTGGGAGAAGACACCCCCCCTGTGCTCTAATGGGGGCTGAGCTGGCCTCCCCTCACCCGCTTCGGGTCTTAGGCACAGGCCCACTCCCCAGCGGCTGGGGGCCTGCCCGGCCTCACGGGTCTCTGTGCGCTTCCGCAGGTCAACTCTGTGAACTGCAACACCAGCTGGAAGATCAACCTGTTTATGCAGTTCCGAGACCACCTGGAGGAGGTGTTGAAAGGGGTAAGGACTGGGAACTCCCCGGAAACAGCCCCGCCCTACCCCCACAGGTCCCCCTGCCTGCCTGCCCCCACCTTCCAAGCACCCAGCTCTGCTCCCTGTCTGGCCCTCCCCTCCATGCTGCCCCTTCTCTGCCTCTGCACCCCCATCCGGCCTCCCTCCACTCCCACAGGGCCCTACCCAGCGGCCCCAGCTGGTCCTCCGCTTCTCTTGTCTCTGGCCTCACAACCCCCCTGTCCATCCTTTCCCAGTCCTGGCTGCTCTCACTTTGCTGTCTTGCTAAGGGGGTGGCAGTGGAGTGGGGGTCCCCATCCCCCCACCGTGGGGTGGGCCCAGATTCTTTGAGCACCCTGTGCCCTCGACACCTCTCCACGGTTCTAGGCCAGGCCCCCTGCCCTTTGTGCCCTCTCGGACAAGGATGCGAGGCTGTCGGGTCGGGGCCTGTAGGACATAAGGGGTTGGCAGGAGGGGCCGCCCTCTCGGAGGGCTAGGTGTGCACCCCACCCTTGGCTTGCTGGCTCAAGAAGGAGCTGCGCCAGTATCTGAGACAGGTGGGCTCCTCCCCCGGGAGGGTCCTTGTCTGCCCCGAGCCCACGCCGTGCCGCCTGCAGGGAGACGTGGTGCGGCTGTTCCACGCGGAGCAGGAGAAGTTCCTGACGTGCGATGAGTACAAGGGCAAGCTGCAGGTGTTCCTGCGCACCACGCTGCGCCAGTCCGCCACCTCGGCCACCAGCTCCAATGCCCTCTGGGAGGTGGAGGTCAGATCCCTGCTTCCGGCGCCTGGGCCCCAGCCCTCCTCTGCAGCCCTGGGCTTCCCCCGCTCCTCCTCCCCCTCTAGGGTGGGAGGTCCACCCCCATCCGTCTCTCGTCTGAGCCCCTCTGCAGCCAAGGGGCCAGAGAGGGTCCCAGAGCCATCCACCCAGAGCTCTCCAGGCCTGCGGTGCCCCTCCCCGCCATGCCTCCCCTTCCCCAGCCAGCCCCTCCTTCCAGCCTGACACCCCTGCACCCGCCAGGTGGTCCACCATGACCCCTGCCGTGGAGGAGCTGGCCACTGGAACGGCCTGTACCGCTTCAAGCACCTGGCCACGGGCAACTACCTGGCTGCTGAGGTGAGTGGGGAGGCAGAGGGCATCCTGGGAGCTCAGGCCGTGCGTGCACGAGCATGTGTGCCTGGCGCACGTCTGCGCAGAGATACATGTGTCTGTGGACCCTGGCTTCTCTGCACTCATGCATCTACTTAACAAATATTGTCAAAGACGTGCATGACTATGAATAAGTCTCACAAATATGACTGTGTCTCCTACTGTGTGCCAGGAGCTATTCTAGGCACCGAGGATACAGCAGTGAGCATGACGCCCAGCCCTTGTGGAACTTACATTCCACGTCCTTGTCTGTCCGTAACGCACAGGCTTGTGTATATTGGGGCATTCATGTGTGTATGTCCGTGTCCATCTGTGGGTCTTTGGAGAGGGGCCGTGAGGGCAGGGCCTGGGGCTCTAGTTGGTGCCTCCTCCATGTCAACAAGGAGTGGCATGAGTTTGGGGGCTGGGATGGGCACCCTTGGGAGGTTGGGGGGGTTCCTGACTGCCCCAACCCAGGGCCACATGTAGACTGTATTTTGGAGTGGGGGTCATGTGGATAGCCCCCCTATCTTGTACCTCTGAGCAGGAGAACCCCAGCTACAAGGGTGATGCCTCTGATCCCAAGGCAGCGGGAACGGTGAGGACCAGAGAAGGGTTCCAGGGCCGGGAAGAGTGACTGTGCACAGCTCTGGGGTGGGCGGGGGTGGGGCCGGGGAGCCCGCGAAACCCTGGGAGGTGGGCTGGAGGGAGACGGCCTCTCAGGTGGGATCCTGGGTGGTTTCAGGGGGCCTGAGAGGAGGAAGGGGCTCCTGCCTGAGTTGAGGTCCTCACCACAGGGTGCCCAGGGCCGCGCAGGTCGCCGGAACGCTGGGGAGAAGATCAAATACCGCCTGGTTGCTGTGCCCCACGGCAACGACATTGCTTCTCTGTTCGAGCTGGATCCCACCACGCTGCAGAAAACCGACTCCTTCGTGCCCCGGTAGGTAGGCGCTGTGTGCCTGGGCGCCGGCAGGGGTGCCCAGGCTGGCACCTGGACTCCCTGCACCCCCCACTCCTCTGTCCTTCTGAGGTCCTTTGGCCTCAGGACCTGCCATGAGTTGCCCCTCTGGGGATGCAGCTCTGAGGCCTGTAGGCAGCTCACCACCACTGAATGCTTGCCATGTGCCCGGCCCTGGGCCCTGCACCCTGGGTGCCGCCTTGTGCTAGTTCTTCATCAAAATGCCTTTGCTCCAGGGCTTCCCTGGTGGCGCAGTGGTTGAGAGTCCGCCTGCCGATGCAGGGGACGTGGGTTCGTGCCCCGGTCCGGGAAGATCCCACATGCCGCGGAGTGGCTGGGCCCGTGAGCCATGGTTGCTGAGCCTGTGCGTCTGGAGCCTGTGCTCCGCAACGGGAGAGGCCACAACAGTGAGAGGCCCACATACCGAAAAAAAAAAAAAAGCCTTTGCTCCAGTGTTCTTTAAAGCCACTCAGCCTGGGGCTCAGGCACGGGCGGCATGACAGCTTGTCCAGGGTGCATTGGATGTGACGGCTGGACCTCCTGACATTTAAGGCCCCCTCAACCCCGAGATTCTAAAATGTAACATCAAGAAACTTCCTGGGTGTCAAGCAGGCTTTAGCATTGACTGGCTGGCTGATCTCAGGCAGCTGACTCTGTCACTTTGCCCCAACTTCCTCACCTGTGAAGTGAGACTATCAAGTTGCCCGTCAGCAGGGCTGATGGGAGAATTCATTGAATCACTGTAGGCCCGCGATCCCTTATCGGAAACTTGGGGCCAGGTGTACTTGGAGATTCAGGTTATTTTTCATTTCTGAATGTTAATTGTATTTCATAATCAAAGACAGGAGTATTTCCGCCGTGAAAATACTACATGCGTAGTTGACACTAGGTGGGATGGTTTAAATAGCCTCATTTGTCCCAATAAATTTGGGTCCTGAGCTTGTAATTAAGCCTGGGCTTTCAGAGCTTCGTTCTGGGGAGACTGGGCAAGGCATGTGGGCCTGGCAAAGCGCAGCAGTTAGTACAGGGCCTGGGGGCCGTGTTGCTGGTCTCTCTTCTCTGGCTCAGGCTCCTCACCTGGAGGGGACCTGTGCCTCTGTCCCACGGCTGCTGGGTGTGGAGGCAGGTGGAAGATGGGAAGCCCCAGGGGTTAGAGCGGGCAGACTGCCGGGTTACGCTCCGTGGCGCACTCCCCCTGCTCTGTCCGCCCCCCTGCCCGCAGGAACTCGTATGTCCGGCTGCGGCACCTCTGCACCAACACGTGGATCCAGAGCACCAACGTGCCCATTGATGTCGAGGAGGAGCGACCCATCCGGCTCATGGTGTGGGGCCCATCGGGGCTAGGGGGCTGGGCTGGGGGCTGGGCTGGGGCCCAGGCTGGTCCCTGAGTGCCCTGCTGACCTCTGTCCCTGCAGCTGGGCACGTGCCCCACCAAGGAGGACAAGGAAGCCTTCGCCATTGTGTCGGTTCCTGTGTCCGAGATCCGAGACCTGGACTTTGCCAATGACGCCAGCTCCATGCTGGCCAGCGCCGTGGAGAAACTCAACGAGGGCTTCATCAGCCAGAATGACCGCAGGTGGGCCTCAGGGGCAGGGTTGCCGAGGTTTCCTGAGAGCCCTTGTCCTCCTGGGGCCTGTGTTTCACAGAGGAGTCACAAAGCAGAATCTGGATAGGCTGGGTGGGGGCAGGGTGACAGAGGTGGGGACTGGTCCCTGTGGGCCCCTGGCTGACCTTGGACCCCAGCCTCACTGCTCACATACTCCAAGAACTAGCCTTGTGATGGAGCCATCATTACCCCTGTTTTACTGATGGTGGGATTGAAGCTCAGAGAGGTTAAGAGACTTGCCCAAGGTCACACAGCTAGGAAGTGGTGGATGGAAATGCAGAGCCCTTCACATCAAACACCCTGCCTGTGCCCTATTGGTTCTTTCCAGATCGGAGTATCCTGAGATTCTTTGTCTAGAGGGCACTTTGGATCCAGGATGGGTGGGGTGAGGGGTGTGTTTGGATAGCAGTTCGGGGTGAAGCTGGGAGAGAAATGGAAGGCAGATGATGGGCTCTGTGCTGTGACAGCAGGGCTGGCACGTGCGGAAGGGCTGGTTGCCCCAGGGGGCATGTGACGGGGGTCCTGGGGGTTGCCCAGGGTCGGCACCTCACACTCGTCACCCCTGGTGTCCCTTCGTGAAGATTTGTTATCCAGCTGCTGGAGGACCTGGTGTTCTTCGTCAGCGACGTCCCCAACAACGGGCAGAACGTGCTGGACATCATGGTTACCAAGCCCAACCGGGAGCGGCAGAAGCTGATGAGAGAGCAGAACATCCTCAAACAGGTGGCCATGCACATGCATGGGGGTGGGCGGCCTCAGGGAAAGGCCAGTGACCAGGGAACAGGACACCTTTTTTTTTTTTTTTTTGGCCGCACGGCATGTGGGATCTTAGTTCCCTGACCAGGGATTGAACCTATTCCCCCAGCATTGGAAGCACGGAGTCCCAACCGCTGGACCGCCAGGGAAGTTCACTCCTGCTTTTTTTTTTTTTAATTTTGGGAACAGGACGTTTTGTGAACGTGAGCTTGCCTTTTCCCATCTCCAGCTGAGCTGCAGTCTCCCTGATGTTTCTCATCAATTCCTTTTAAAAATTAAAAAAAATATTATTATTATTTTAAAAAAATGGAGGTATGGTTGATCTTATCATCTCTTAAAAAAAAAAACAACACCCGCAATATTTATTGCGCTCTTACCATGTACCAGGCACTGCCCTAAGTGCCCTACATGAATCGACTCATTTGATCCTCCCAGCCTGGGGAGAGCTTATTTATTAATCATTATCCCCATTTTACCCATGAGGAAACGGAGGCACGCAGAAGTTGGAGTAACTTGACCGAGAATCCACAGCTAGGAAACAGCAGGGCCAGGATTTGCACTGAGATATCAGGCTGAGAACTTGAGCTTTTTCTTTTTTTAATAAATTTATTTATTTTATTTATTTATCTTTGGCTGTGTTGGGTCTTTGTTGTTGCGCATGGGCTTTGTCTAGTTGCGGCGAGCGGGGGTTACTCTTCGCTGCGGTGAGCGTGCTTCTCGTTGCGGTGGCTTCCCTTGCTGCAGAGCATGGACTCTAGGCACGTGGGCTTCAGTAGTTGTGGTACGCAGGCTCAGTAGTTGTGGCACACGGGCTCAGTAGTTGTGGCTCTAGAACGCGGGCTCTAGAACGCGGGCTTGGCGTTTGTGGTGCATGGGCTTAGCTGCTCTGCAGCACGTGGGCTCTTTCCAGACCAGGGCTTGAACCCATGTCCCCTGTATTGGCAGGCGGATTCTTAAACAGTGCGCCACCAGGGAAGCCAAAACTTGTGCTTTTTTAAAAAAAATTTTTTCTAAATTTTTATTATGAAAATTTTCAAACGTTGGGAAAGTATTGAAAGAATAGTACAACAAACACTGCCTGAATTCACTTGTTACCACTTCGCCAGCCTGGCTTTATATAATCCTACATCCCCACATCCATCCTTTTGGACAAGGCAGGCCTGTGTCTGGTCTCTTAAGCTCTGGCCACACGGGCCTGGCCTGCCTTTTCTCTTAGCCTCAGACCCCTGAGCTGCAGTGAGCCGCAGCTCTTCCCCCAGAGGCTGAGCCAGGCCCAAGATCTGAGTTGGGATTAGAATTCACGTTGGGGAGGGACAGGCTGAGGCCAGCGTTGGGATTCCAGCCAGGAGAGGGGAGTGAGTAGGGGGTGGGCGGGGGTCATGGTCTAGCTTAGAATCAGCTCAGGGTTAATGTCAGGGTGGCTTCCAGGCAGGGTCAGTTTCGGGCTTAGGATTCTTGGGACAATTAGGGGTGCAGGCAGATGTAGGGATCCCTCCTGACTCTCCCTGCTTCCCTAGATCTTTGGCATTCTGAAGACCCCGTTCCGTGACAAGGGGGATGAGGGCCCCCTGGTGCGGCTGGAGGAGCTTTCGGACCAGAAGAACGCCCCCTACCAGCACATGTTTCGCCTGTGCTACCGCGTGCTGCGCCACTCCCAGGAGGACTACCGCAAGAACCAGGTGGGCTGCCCGCCGCCTGGACTGCTGCCCCTTCACCTGCTGGCCGGCTCGCTCCCTCCCTCACTCCTGCTCTCATTCACTCAGCACGTGTTCACCAAGGCGCACCCGCGGTGTGCCAAGCGCCGTCTCAGGCCCCAAGGATGAGGATGCTGCAGGGAACCAAACCAGATAGTGGGGCTGTCCTCACAGCGCACAACCTGGCTCCATCCTTAGAGGGGCCTCATGCTGGGTTTAACTCTCCACTGTGGCTGTCTTGAAATTCTTAATTTTTGAACAAGAGTCCTGCTATTTCTTTTTTTTTTTTTTAATATTACCTCTGGTTTATTTATTTTTGAAATATAGTTGATTTACAATGTTGTATGAATTTCTACCATACAGCAAAGTGATTCAGTTATACATACATATACATTCTTTCTTTAATAGTCTTTTCCATTATGGTTTATCATAGGATATTTTTAAAAAATTAATTAATTAATTAATTTAATTTTGGCTGCATTAGGTCTTTGTGGCTGCGTGCAGGCTTTCTCTAGTTGCGGCGAGCGGGGGCTACTCTTTGTTGCAGTGCGCAGGCTTCTCATCGAGGTGGCTGCTCTTGTTGCAGAGTATGGGCTCTAGGCGCGTGGGCTTCAGTAGTTGTGGCATGCGGGCTTAGTTGCTCCACGGCATGTGAGATCTTCCCGGACCAGGGCTCAAACCTGTGTCCCCTGCATTGGCAGGCGGGTTCTTAACCACTCTTCCACCAGGGCAGTCCTATCATAGGATATTGAATATAGTTCTCTGTGCTCTACAGTAGGACCTTGTTGTTCATGCATTCTATATATAAAAGCTTACATCTGCTAACCCCAACCTCCCACTCTGTCCCTCCCCGAACCCCCTCCCCCTTGGCAACCACCAGTTTGTTCTTTATGTCCGTGAGTCTGTGTCTGTTTCATGGATAAGTTCATTTGTGTCATACTTTAGATTCCACATATAACTGATATCATATGGTATTTGTCTTTCTCTTTCTGACTTACTTAGTATGATAATCTCTAGTTGCACCCATGTTGCTGCAAGTGGCATTATTTCGTTCTTTTTTTATGGCTGCGTAGTGTTCCATTGCATATATATACCACATCTTCTTTATCTACTTATCTGTTGATGGACATTTAGGTTGTTTCCATGTCTTGGCTATTGTAAATAGTGCTGCTGTGAACATAGGGGTGAACATATCTTTTTGAATTATAGTTTTGTCTGGATATGTGCCTAGGAGTGGGATTGCTGGATCATATGGTAATTCCATTTTTAGTTTTCCGAGGAACCTCCATACTGTTCTCCATAGTGGCTGCACCAACTTACATTCCCACCAAGAGTGTAGGAGGGTTCCCTTTTCTCCACACCCTCTCCAGCATTTGTTATTTTTAGACTTTTTAATGATGGCCATTCTGAGTGGTGTGAGGTGATACCTCATTGTAGTTTTGATTTGCATTTCTCTAATAATTAGTGATGTTGAGCATCTTTTCATGTGCCTATTGGCCATCTGTATTTCTTCTTTAGAGAAATGTCTATTTAGTTGTTCTGCCTATGTTTTGATTGGGTTGTTGTTTTTTTTTTGTTGTTGGGTTGTATGAGCTGTTCGTATAGTTTGGAAATTAAGCCCTTGTCGGTCGCATCATTTGCAAATATTTTCTCCCATTCTGTAGGTTGTCTTTTCGTTTTGTTTATGGTTTCCTTTGCTGTGCAAAAGCTTTAAATTTGATTAGGTCCCATTTGTTTATTTATTTTTTTATTTCTTTTGCCTTGGGAGACTGACCTAAGAAAACATTGGTACGATTTATGTCAGAGAATGTTTTGCCTATGATCTCTTCCAGGAGTTTTATGGTGTCATGTCTTATATTTAAGTCTTTAAACCATTTTGAGTTTATTTTTGTGTATGGTGAGAGGGTGTGTTCTAACTTCATTGGTTTACACGCACTGTCCAACTTTCCCAACGCCACTTGCTGAAGAGACTTCTTTTTCCCATTGTACATTCTTGCCTCCTTTGTCAAAGAGTAATTGACTGTAGGTGTGTGGGCTTATTTCTGGGAAGAGTCGTGCTATTTCATTTTTACCGGGCCCCACCAATCATGTAGCTGGCCCTGCCAAACAGACAGGGTCCCTCCCTCGTGGGGGTTTCACTCTGGTAGGGAGATGGATGGTGAGCTAAATAACTATATTACATAAAACTGCCCTCTGCCCGGAGCTGGCATCCTCTCCTGGACCCCTTAGCTTCCTAGGGTTGGGGTCCCCTGCCGGTGTCGGGTCCTTGTCTGGGGCCCTGGAAGCGGTGTTCTGGAGCAGAGCTGGGCTCCCTGTGACCCCCAGCCTGGCCACCCCCCAGGAGCACATCGCCAAGCAGTTCGGGATGATGCAGTCCCAGATTGGCTATGACATCCTGGCCGAAGACACCATCACGGCCCTGCTGCACAACAACCGCAAGCTCCTGGAGAAGCACATCACCAAGACGGAGGTGGAGACCTTCGTCAGCCTGGTGCGGAAGAACCGGGAGCCCAGGTGGGCCCCCCTCCCCCGCCATACCACCCCCCTCCCCCCTCCCACTGCTGCCCAGGGGAGAAAGCTGCTGGTGCTGGCTGTTAAATATTGAAATCCTTCTGCACTTGTTGATAAACTGCCACCTCTCTGAGGCCCTGGCCCCCCCAGCCCCTCCCTATGTCCCCTCCCATATTTGGCCCAACCTAGCAACAAGGGGGTTGACTCCTGGTAGAGCAGGAGGCCCCCAGACCCTTCTCCAGCGGCCAAGCCAGTGCCTGCATTGGATCAGTTAAATATTTTGAATATCACTCCTTCCTTGTGTCTCCTTTCCTCTGACCCTCTGGACTCCCATCGAGCCCCAGGGTGATGACTGTGGGTCATCCCTCCCCAGGGAGCCGGGAGCCCACATCCCTGTCTACAAGCTTTGAGAAGTTTGCAGGAGCAGCAAACTCCAAGTGCCAGGGAGCTGGTGCTGCCAGCTGGGGAAGGAGCAGGGTGGGCTTTGTCCCCACTGGGGGGCCACCTCTGAGTCCCTCACCCCACCCCTGCTGTCACCACTCCAGGTTCCTGGACTACCTCTCTGACCTGTGTGTGTCCAACCACATCGCCATCCCCGTCACCCAGGAGCTCATCTGCAAGTGTGTGCTGGACCCCAAGAACAGTGACATTCTCATCCAGACCGAGTGAGCCGGCTGCGCTGTCTCCTACCTGCAGCTCACATCCCCCCCACCAGGCCTCCACCCTGCCCGGAACCCCCGCTGCCTTAGAGCTGGGGCCCTGTCTGGGTTCACGCTAGAACCTGCAGGCTCTCTGCAGATACCCAGTACCTGCTGTGTGGCCAGCTCGGAGCTCGGCACTGTGTGGGGGAGGGGATGGGGGCACAGAGGAGAATGAGCCCAGGCCCCTGCCTTCCAGAAGCTCATGGTCTGTCTGGGGTCGCAAGCTGGAGGTGGGTCCCACAGGGGAGGCAGCCTGACTGGCCCTCAGCCCAGCTCTGGGAGGGGAGGTCTGTGTGGCCGGGGGTGCTCGGGCAGGGCTCTGGGCCCCGCTCCCTGTGATGGGTTCCGTCGGTCTGCAGGCTTCGGCCCGTGAAGGAGATGGCGCAGTCCCTTGAGTACCTGAGCATCGAGTACTCAGAGGAGGAAGTGTGGCTCATGTGGACCGACAAGAACAACGAGCACCATGAGAAGAGCATCAGGCAGCTGGCCCAGGAGGCGCGGGCCGGCAACGCCCACGATGAGAACGTGCTCAGCTACTACAGGTGCCTCATGCTCCTCCCAGGGGGCCTCGCCAGGCCCTGCCCCGGGACGAGCCCCAGCAGCTTCGCGGGGGCTCCTGCCTCTGCCTTCACCAGGGAGGCTAAGTGATGGGTGACTGGGCGGCCCGAGGAGCACTGGGTGGCCTGAGGCCGGGCTCAGCACAGTGGTGAGGCCTGAAACAAACCCACACCTGTCCCCATACATTCGTATTTAAAAAATAAGAATACTAGATAACACTCATCAAGGGCTCACTGTCTCCTGGGCACTGGTCAAAACACTCACCCAATCACTCATTTCAGCCTCACGACAACCCTGTGAAGTAGAGACTATCATTACTCGCATTATAAAGTTGGGGAGACAGGCACAGAGAGGTAAAGGAACTTGCCCAAGGTGACACAGCTGTAAACAGGGAGCCACGATCCAAACCCAGGCTGCCTGGCCATGGAGCCTGGGGTAGGTAATGCAGGCCTCCGAGGAGGAGGCAGAGGGCATGACTTGGTGCAGAACAAAGCTTCCTACAGCCTTCATTTCTATAGCTCTTCCACCCTGGTCTTGCACCCTCCCCTCCTCTGTCTCCCAGTCTTGCCCTCAACCCCCTGCCCGAGCAGGGTTCCTCTTACCGAGCTCTCCTCCCTTCCCCCTCCCAGCCTTTCTCTGTGCCATCCCTCTTCCCATGAAGACCTGTCCTGGCTGAGCCAGAAGCACCTTCTTCCTTAGCAAAGAGGGGAGATTTGCTATTACTCAATCCCAGACTGTGTTTCTGTCCACTTGGCTTGCTCAGAATTGGGTTCTGTTACGGTGGCTGGTGCGTGGTTTAACCTAAGTCCCTTTGCCACTTTCTCAAGTCCTCAGCAGGCCCAGGCCTGTGCCAGCAGCCCTTGCGAGCCCACCTGCCACGTCCTCACCGTCCTCCCTGTCCCGCAGGTACCAGCTGAAGCTCTTTGCCCGCATGTGCCTGGACCGGCAGTACCTGGCCATCGATGAGATCTCTCAGCAGCTGGGCGTTGACCTCATCTTCCTGTGCATGGCGGACGAGATGCTGCCCTTTGACCTGCGTGCCTCCTTCTGCCACCTGATGCTGCATGTGCACGTGGACCGTGACCCCCAGGAACTGGTCACGCCCGTCAAGTTCGCCCGCCTCTGGACTGAGATCCCCACGGCTATCACCATCAAGGAGTGAGCTGGGTGGAGGAGGGTGGGCAGGGTTCGGCGGGAGGGGGAGGATCTCAGGGGACCCTCATGCCTCGCTGCCTCCACCCCCAGCTATGATTCCAACCTCAACGCCTCCCGAGATGACAAGAAGAACAAGTTTGCTAGCACCATGGAGTTCGTGGAGGACTACCTCAACAACGTGGTCAGCGAGGCCGTGCCCTTCGCCAATGAGGAGAAGAACAAGCTCACCTTTGAGGTGGGCTGGGGTCAGCAGCACGCTGGCTTGCCCCCTCCTGGGTCTTGGTCACTCCCCAGGGTAGGGTGTGGGATATACGACCTCACTTCCCTCAGTGCCCCCGCCACTGCAGGGAGACCTCATAGATCGCTGGGAGGGAGGCTTCTCTCCTGACGCCCCGGAGAGGGCTGCCTCCCCCTCGTCCACTCACCACATCAGCCCAGGGCTGGGTCACGGGCCCCTGGCAGGAGCCACCCGCCACTTCTTGCATTTCTGCCCTGTCCTCCCCACAGTGGCCTCCTCTGCAGGCCTCTCTTCCTCGGTAACCCTCTGGGGTCAGGCTGCCCTTGTCTGGGACTCTTTGGTTCCGTGTCCATGCAGCCTTGACATCCTAGAGCCTTTCCCGAGGAATCTGTCCCTCATTATACTCCCTGGGCTGGCCTCACCCACAAGACCACGCCCTTCATGAGGCCCCACCCACCACACTTTGGCCCCACCCACACTCACCTCGGCCCCACCCCCTCTCCGCAGGTGGTCAGCCTGGCGCACAACCTCATCTACTTCGGCTTCTACAGCTTCAGCGAGCTGCTGCGGCTCACACGCACTCTGCTGGGCATCATCGACTGCGTGCAGGGCCCCCCAGCCATGCTGCAAGTCTATGAGGACCCAGGCGGTGAGGCTTTGCTCCGTCGGGCCATCCGCTACCCACCCTAGTGTTTCTCAGTCTCCTTTTACCTTTCCCATCGACCCTCCTGTGCCTCCTGCCTCCTGGCTCTTCTGCCAGTGAGTGTCTTAAGCCCCAGTCTCCTCCAGCCTTGGCTGGACCAGAGAGGCCCCCTGCCTAGGCACTGTGGAGACCCTGGGGTCTGGGCGAGTTGCCTTCCTACATAGCCTGGTCTTGAGGGAGATAATGACACCCTGCAGGGGAGCTCCCAGTCAGATGGGGGGACACACCCTGCTATCAAGAGGAAACAGCCCAGCCGTCAGGGACACCCACTGGTGGCGAAAAATCATTCAAACAAAAAGTGCACGGAGGCTGACCCCTGGCCTTTAGTGCTCTCCACACAGTGTCCCCTGAGTCCCCCGTGCTCTGTAACAGCTCTCGTGATTTCCCACATGAGAATTCTCACTGATCTCCCCACACAGTTCACCTTTGCCCTGGCCCTCCCTTCTTTTCCCAGCTTTGGCTGAAAGCTCACCTCCCCCAGGAAGTCTTCCTGGGGTGGAGGAAGCCCTGCCCCTTCCTTAGGGTGGCTTTGCCCTGCAGCTGAGAGAGACAGAGTCAGACCAGGTGCTCCTGCCGTGTGTCCTCTGTGACCCCCTCCTGCTCGCCGCTCTGCAGGCAAGAACGTGCGGCGGTCCATCCAGGGAGTGGGGCACATGATGTCCACCATGGTGCTGAACCGCAAGCAGTCTGTCTTTGGCGCCCCCAGCCTGCCTGCCGGCGCCGGTGCCCCTGAGCCGCTGGACAGAAGCAAGTTTGAGGAGAATGAGAACATTGTGGTGATGGAGACCAAACTGAAGATTCTGGAAATCTTGCAGGTGGCTGGGCCAGGAGCGTGGCGGGAGGTGTTAGGAACAGGGCAGGAGAACGGGGGGCAGGTATGAGGAGGTTGGTGAGGTGAACCCCCCTCAGTTCATAGTATCTAGTGCTGGGAGGCTCCACGATGAGCCGTCTAGCCCAGTGGGTAGCCCAGTGGGTCTCAGAGTGTGGTCCTCCGACCAGGAGCATCAGCCTCACCTGGGAACTTAGAAATGCAGGTTCTTGGGCCCCACCTGGGACTTACGGATCAGAGACACTGGAGGTGGGGCCTGTTGTCTGTGCGGTAACAAGCCCTCCTAGTGGTTCTGGTGCGCGCTGTCCCCTCATTGTCCAGATGAGGGAAGGGAAAGCGGGGAGGGGACTCTTCTGCAGTCACACAGGTTTTGAAGCAGAGCTAGAGATTTGAGAGCTTGTTTCCTGGTGGGGTGGACACAGTCATCCTTCTTCTGGGTGTCTTCTGGGTCTGAGACTCCTCAGCAGCACTTGGGGAAGGGGCTTTATAGGGTCCTGAGAAGGGATAAGGACCCTTTGCTTTTGCTGTGCTTCCACCAGAGGATGGGAAGGGTAATGCAGTGATGTCCCTGGGGACCCAGTCTGGGCAGGGTCTGTTTAGGGGAGTCAGAAGAGGGGACTTCTAACTCATTCTGGGGGCTGGGGGCTTCCAGATCTGAGTCCTGGGTGTGGCCAGAGGCTCTGTGCCCCATGATGACAGAGGATAGAGGTCAGTCAGGGGTGTCTGCAAACCCTGTGTCCTCACCCCCCACCCCGCCTCTCCTGCTCCCCCATAGTCCTTGGTTCCCTCCTACTTCCAGGAACCCCAGGGTCTGTTTGGCAGAGAAGGATAGGAGGACAAGAGTCGGCCTTTGGACCTGGGGAGCTGCCTTCCCATCCCTGTTAGCGTCCAGCCTGGGAAAGAGGGACTGAGTGGGCTGTGACGGGGGGCGGTCTCTGCCTCATTCTGAGAGGAGGTACCATTCACCATCACTGAGGCAGGAGCTGGGGAGAGGGCGCCCTGGACCTCCCTGGGAAGAGGAGTCCTTATTTATTTATTTATTTTTATTGAAGTATAGTTGATTTACAACATTGTGTTAGATTTCTGCTGTATAGCAAGTGATTCAGTTATACATATATCCACATGCTTTTAAATATTCTTTTCTATTATGGTTTTTCACAGGGTACTGAATATAGTTCCCCGTGCTAAACAGTAGGACCTTGTTCTTTATCCATCCTGTATGTAATAGTTTATGTCTGCTCATCCCAAACTCCCAATCCTTCCCTCCCGCACACCCCTGTTTCCCTTGACAACCACAAGTCTGTTCTCCGTGTCTGTGAGTGTGCTTCTGTTTCGTAGGTAGGTTCATTTGTGTTGTACATTAGATTCCACATATACGTAATATTGTATGGTATTTGTCTTTCTCTGTTTGACTTACTTCACTTAGTATGATAATCTCCAGGTCCATCCATGTTGCTGCAAATGACATTATTTCGTTCTTTTTAATGGCTGACTTATATTCCATCGTGTATATGTACCACATCTTCATTATCCATTCCTCTGTCAATGGCCATTTAGGTTGTTTCCATGTCTTGGCTGTTGTGAATAGTACTGCTATGAACATAGGGGAACAGGTATCTTTTTGAATTATATTTTTGTCCAGATAATATGCCAGGAGTGGGATTGCTGGGTCATACTGCAGCTCCATTTTTAGTTTTTTGAGGAACCTCCATACTGTTTTCCACGGTGGCTGCACCAGCATGCCTTCCCTGGGTAGGGGAGTCTTGATGTTGTTGGTTGTGTTGTCCCATAGGGTCCTGAACATCAATGCTGAGCCTCCGGAGTGCTGGAACTCGTTCAGGGTGGCCCCTCACTCTTCCTGGAGCGAGATTGGCCTCCTGACCTCAGACCGGTCCTCACCCCATCCTCTCCTCCTTCTCCAGTTCATCCTCAATGTCCGCCTGGATTACCGCATCTCATACCTGCTGTCCGTCTTCAAGAAGGAGTTTGTGGAGGTGTTTCCCATGCAGGACAACGGGGCTGATGGCACAGCCCCAGCCTTCGACTCCGCCAGTGAGCCCCCACCCTTCCCTTCATCCTGACTTCATGCCGAGGCTGTGTGACTCGCCCAGGGGTACACAGCCGTGGGCTGCGGCCTGGGGTCACTTCAGGCCAGCTCCCCAGCCTTGCCCCCATTTCCCAGTCTGCAAGGGCCTTTCCTCTCCATTGTCTCATTTAATTGCCCCAATGAGGGCACGGGGCAGGGGTCATCCCCTCCATTTCCTAAATGGGGAAACTGAGGCCCACAGCGGGGCAGGGACTTGCCCAAGGCCACAGTTGGTCACAGGCTGAGCCGGACCAGCACCCCCAGCCCAGAGCTCTGCTCGCCCCGGCAGGGCAGGGTGGCTGATCTGGTCCCTGCCACGGTTGGTTCCACCTCTGCCGCCAGAAGAGTCAGGCAGAGGGGCTGCCAACCAGCCAGTGTGGGGAAGGGGGTGGTTTGGGCGTCTCCCTGCCCCCTCTCCCCAGTGCTCCCCATCTTTCCTGGACATGGACCAGCCACTTGCCTTCATCTGCGCCCTCTTGCTCCCCACAGCCGCCAACATGAACCTGGACCGCATCGGGGAGCAGGCGGAGGCCATGTTTGGAGTGGGGTGAGGCCAGGGTTGAGGCTGGGGGTTGTGGATGGGGTTGGGTGGGTGATGCGGACACAGGCTTGAGACCCCTCCCCCCTCGGTTAATCCTCCTGCAGACCCTTACCAGGCTCTGGGGTGGGGGTGCCCCGGCTTTGCACTCTGCCCCTCCCTTGCCTGCCCAGGCCCAGTGATATCGGGACCACTTGGGCCCCACTGTCATCCTGGTCATCCCCCTGCCTCCCCTCAGGGCAGTTGTGCCTTTGTGTGTCAGGACTTGGGCCAGGTGGCTGGAGGGATGTCCCTGTGTCCCACAGCAGGGAGGGCAGCCTGCTCTTCAGAGGGCTGGAGCAGGGTGGGGAGGGTCACCCCAGGAGCTGGGGGCTCTTAACTATTTCTGTGCCATGCCTTTGGCGTCTGGTGAAGGCTTTGGCTCCCTTCTCAGAATGGCGTTTTTATTTTTTATTTATTTATTTATTTTTGCCGTATGCGGGCTTCTCACTGTTGTGGCCTCTCCCGTTGCGGAGCACAGGCTCCGGACGCGCAGGCTCAGCGGCCATGGCTCACGGGCCCAGCCGCTCCGCGGCATGTGGAATCTTCCCGGACCGGGGCACGAACCTGTGTCCCCTGCATCGGCAGGCAGACTCTCAACCACTGCGCCACGAGGGAAGCCCTTTTTAAAATTTTTTTTTATTTTTGACTGTGCCGTGCGGGATCCTAATTTTCCGACCAGGGATTGAATCCGGGCCCACGGCAGTGAAAGCGCTGAGTCCTAACCACTGGACTACCAGGGAATTCCCAGAATGGCGTTTTTAAATTCATAAAATAGTGCACACAAAATTACAAAGGAAACCAATGGCATTGAGATGCAGTTATCAAAATACTGGAGAAAACAAATTTGAAGTGACAGTTATATACGTGTGCCTCTCTATTAGCACATTAAATAACAGTCTGTGCCTGGGGTGTAATTAGTACCATTACTCTGAAGTCTTGATGACTGTAAATGATATTTTGCAAATTTCTATAGCAACTCTTAGGTGATGGGAAAACATCTGTGATTTTTTTATTGGTGACAAAGTCACAGGTACCGCTAATTTTTTCTCACTGAAGGAAATGCTACGTTTTGGTGAGAGGTTGGTGAAAAGAAAGATGGATGTTTCCCCCCACCTCTGTTCACAGCCCCAGCCTCTAGCCATGAATCCCTTGGGGGTGTCTGTGGGTCCCCTGTGAAGAGTCCCTGCCTCAGCTGTTGTGTGGGACCTCAGGGGACACAGGGATCCCTGGGGTGCTCAGGGTGACAGCTGTTTGCAAAGTGAGGAGGAAACATCAATATTTTTAGCCAGCGTGACATGGGGCACCACGGCTACCTAATGGGTGGCAGGGAGCCTGCTTGTCCCCTGGGCCCCAGGAAGGCGCTGGCCGTGCCCCCCATCACCCTCCTCCCCACCCCCCCAGGAGGACGAGCAGCATGCTGGAGGTGGACGACGAGGGTGGCCGCATGTTCCTGCGCGTGCTCATCCACCTCACCATGCACGACTACGCGCCCCTGGTCTCGGGGGCCCTGCAGCTGCTCTTCAAGCACTTCAGCCAGCGCCAGGAGGCCATGCACACCTTCGAGCAGGTGCTGGCTCCCCTGCCAGAGCGCCCGGCCCTTGGGGAGCGGGAGGAAGGCCCGAGGGGGCTTCTCGGGAGCCAGCAGGCACCGAGCAGGTGGGCTGCAGACTGGACGCTAGGCGGGGATGCCAGGATGGAGCAGCTCACAGCCCCGGGGCAGCTCGAGATGCCTCCCTGGGGTGTTTGGCCTTGCCGAGCCCCTTAGAGGGGGAGCTGCGTCTTGGCCACCTCGGTCTCCTCTTAGCCTGGCTCCAGGCCTGTCATGTCTTATGAGGTGGACAGCACTTTACAGACGGCACCCTCTATCACGTGCACCTTTGCTAATAAGTGCTTTGAATCATGCCTAGTGCGCACTCAGCCTTCACCAAGGGGACTGGCTTTGTCACTGTGATGTCATGTGGTCTCGACCGCTCCCTGTGAGAGGGGAGTGGTATTTAATGAGCGAGCGCCGTGTACCAGGCACTGAGCACTGGGCTTACATTCATGTAATTCTCCAAGCAGCCCCGACAGCGTGGTTTCTACTCTCATTCCTGTTTTACAGGTGGGAGAAATTGAGGCCCAGGGGGCTTTAGCTTTCTTCCCTTACCCACTGACCCAGAGCGGATAAGGCGGGATAGGAGTCAGGGTTCAGTTCCCGGCATTCAGTGATGTCAGTATGCCTTACCCGGCCCTGTTCAGGTTTTGCGTGAACAACTGACAGGCCACAGCAGCACGTGACACGAGTCAGTGAATAACTGAAGCCAGCTGATGACGCAGCTCATGACCGGGGGTGCAGGGAAGCCTGTGGCCATCAGGGAAGGCTTCCTGGAAGCAGTGGACTTAGAACAGAGTCATAAATTCCGAGTAGGATCTAGCTCGGTGGAGAGGAGCAGTTGTAGAGTGGAGATGCCGGGAGCAGAGAGGCCGGGATAGTGCAGCGCCGGGAGTCTCTATGAGGCAATGGACCTGGGGGTGCTCTCTCACCAGGCACGCCTGTCCTTGACCTTCAGGTGCAGCTGCTGATCTCAGCCCAAGACGTGGAGAACTATAAGGTGATCAAGTCGGAGCTGGACCGGCTGCGGACCATGGTGGAGAAGTCAGAGCTGTGGGTGGACAAGAAGGGCAGCGGCAAGGGCGAGGAGGTGGAGGCAGGCGCCGCCAAAGACAAGAAGGAGGTGTGCGGGGTGCGGGAGTGGGGGCAGGGCCCCCGCGAGGGCTGGGCCTGGCTGACCCCGCTCCCTGTGCCCCCAGCGGCCCGCGGACGAGGAGGGCTTTCTGCACCCACCTGGGGAGAAGAGCAGCGAGAACTACCAGATCGTCAAGGGCGTGAGTGGCCGGGTCCTTGGGCGTGGGTCTGCGGGCCGGCCTCTTCCGCCTCCGCTCCCCGCCGCCTTGGAAGATATCCTCCAGCTTTCCTTGAGTGTTGAAAACAACTCTGCCAAGGTCCAGATGGAATTATTTTAAAGCCGAAGGAACTTAATGAAATTCCATCTTACAGTCATGTTGTTGTGTTAGCTTTGATGGGTGGGATTGGGCTTTTAGTTCTTTCCTGCCTTGCTGCAGGGATCTGATTCAGCGGCCGTGGCCTCCTTCCCGCTTCCTGTCCCTGGTGTGAGCTGGGGCTTGGCTGTGGCCGGCTGAGGGGTGGGTCGGGCAGAGGGGAAGCTTGAGGAAGTGGGAAGGGGCCCTGGGCTCACCCTCCCCTCCCCCAGATCCTGGAGCGGCTGAACAAGATGTGCGGCGTCGGGGAGCAGATGAGGAAGAAACAGCAGCGGCTGCTCAAGAACATGGATGCCCACAAGGTCATGCTGGACCTGCTGCAGATCCCCTATGACAAGGTGACACCCGACTTCTGACCTCTGACTCCCCGGGGCAGCTTCACCCTGAACCCTGACCCAACCCAAACCACACACTAACCCCTGATGCTGACCTAACCCGGCCTCACCCTGACCTTTTACCTTGGCCTGCCCCACATACCTTGACCCCTGAATCCAATCTTAGTGTCATCTTGACCCTTGACCTTCCACCCCTCATCCTGATCCACTTTGACCTTGAGTTGACTCCAGTCTCACCCTGATTCTTGACTCTGACCCCAGCTTCTGTTTCCCTCTCTGGTCTAATCCTCATCCTCTCAGCATCATTTTAACCTTTGACCCTCAACTTCCTTACCCTGACCTATGTTAACCCTAATCTGACTCCAGTCTCTCCTTGGCCCATGACTTGGATTCTGTACCCCAGCCTCACCCTGACCTCTTACCCTGACTGTCCCCATGCCCACCCTGGCCCGTAACTGCAGACATGGCCTCATCTCCACCACGGACCCCTCCCCTTGACTGATCTTGATGTTGATATTTCTCCAGCTTCACCCCACTCTTGACCCTGACACCCCCTCAGTGTTCACCTGATCCCGACCCATTAGCCTTGCTCCCCGACTCCGGCCTCATCTCAGCCTCTGACCCTCAGTCCCTCACACGTTTCCATATCCTGACCCACCTTGAACCTGGCCACCTTGGGGTCCCAATCCTGAGCCCTGACCCACCCCCACACCCGTCTGCGCTCTGGCCCCAGACCCGGCCCGGCCTTCACCCTGTGGTGGTCCCAGCACCCTCTCCCCTCCTGTCTGCGTCCAGGGCGATGCCAAGATGATGGAGATCCTGCGCTACACACACCAGTTCCTGCAGAAGTTCTGCGCTGGGAACACCGGCAACCAGGCCCTGCTGCACAAGCACCTGCACCTCTTCCTCACGCCAGGGGTGAGGGCGCGGGGCCCGGGGCTCCGGGGCAGGGCTGGGCTGCGGGATCCCCCTCTCTGACGGACGTCCTGCCCCCCTGCAGCTGCTGGAGGCGGAGACCATGCAGCACATCTTCCTGAACAACTATCAGCTGTGCTCTGAGATCGGCGAGCCCGTGTTGCAGCACTTCGTGCACCTGCTGGCCACCCACGGGCGCCACGTGCAGTACCTGGACTTCCTGCACACCGTCATCAAGGCCGAGGGCAAGTACGTCAAGAAGTGCCAGGACATGATCATGACCGAGGTGAGGGCGGCCGAGGGGTGCTCGGGGAACTCGGGCAGCGGGCAGGCAGGACCCAGACTTGGAGGAGTCAGACAGTGGGTCATAGAGAGGCCTTCGGGTGCTGGGCTGTGGAGGGGACTTGGGGGAGAATTGAGGACACAGAGGCTGGTCTAGCAGAACTTGGGCTGCGGCCTAACAGGACTCAAGCAAGGCCCAGGAGAAATTAGGCGCCTTGTAGAACTCAGATAACGGGCCTGAGAGAACTCATTCCTTCATTTATCATTTATTGTCGTTTATCATTTGTTGTCGTTTATTTACAAATCATGAGGCACCTGCTATGTACCAAGGACCAAGTATCCTTGGGGAAAATCAGTCAAATGAAAGCCCCGAGGGCAGTGTGCCGGGGGCACAGGGATCACAGCTTTTGTGCTCATTGCTGGGCCCCAGGGTCTGGCACATAGTAGGTACTCAGCAAACAAGGGGTGAAGGGCTGAATCTAAATCTGGAACAGACATGCTCTCTGCTCTGGAGCACCTCAGAGTGGGGAGGAGCAGGGAGAGAAAGGAGCAAACACTCAAGTGAGATGAGGGACTTACCAATGAGACGTCGTGTCTGGAAGTGCTGTGCGGTGTCAATTATTAATTGCTATTATTAAATTACCGTGACTAACCTAATCGCCGACACCAGAGGGATGCAGTGTATGCTCCTCGAGGGTTTAAATTACAGCTATGGGAGCACAGGGGAGAGAGAGGGTGAGCCGGGAGAGGGGGGGATTACAAAGGACTTCCTGGAGGAGGCGCCTCTGAGACAAGCCCAAGTGGGATTTCTTTCCTTAGAGGAGGGGGGACTTCCTGAGTCTGGGGTTCGGTATCCTAGCTAACAGCAGAGGGCCTGAGACATCGGGCAGCGGGCAGGGATGTCCCAAGGGTCAGGGAACCCCAGAAACTCAAGCACGGGAGGGTTTTCCTAAGTGTCGGGTGAGGGCTGGAATCAGAGTCCCAGAGTCCCAGTCTCTCCCTGGGAAGCACAGGAGAGGGCTGGGGCCCCAAGCCTGCTGGACTGAGGGGGTCTGATGTGCCCCCTTCCCACCCACAGCTGACCAACGCAGGTGACGACGTGGTCGTGTTTTACAACGACAAGGCCTCGCTGGCCCACCTGCTAGACATGATGAAGACTGCCCGGGACGGCGTGGAGGACCACAGCCCCCTCATGTACCACATTTCCCTGGTGGACCTGCTGGCCGCCTGCGCCGAGGGCAAGAACGTCTACACCGAGATCAAGTGCACGTCCCTGCTGCCCCTGGAGGATGTAGTGTCTGTGGTGACACACGAGGACTGCATCACCGAGGTGGGGCCTGTGTGCACATGGGGATCCCGGAGGGCTGGGGGAGGGTGCGGGGGTGGGGAGCCAGCCCCTCAGCCCTGCTGGGTGGGGCAGGGGGAGGGAGGGAGGGAAAGTGGGGGAAGTAGACAGGGCTTGGGAGGTGGGGAGGTGGTGGGAACTCGGGCAGAGGAGCAAGGGGAGGGTCGGGAAGAATCAGGGAAGCGCAGAGAGGAAGACCCGGCTCGTGCCCTGACCTCCCGGCCCCGCCTGCCCAGGTGAAAATGGCCTACGTGAACTTTGTGAACCACTGCTACGTGGACACGGAGGTGGAGATGAAGGAGATCTATACCAGCAACCACATCTGGACACTCTTTGAGAACTTCACCCTGGACATGGCTCGGGTCCGTGCCTGTCGGGGTGTGGGCTGGCAGACAGACCATGGCGGGGGGCCAGCGGTCTTCCAGGGGGTGGGAGTGGAGGGGCCCCCAGGCATCAGCCTCTCCTACCCCAGGTCTGCAGTAAGCGTGAGAAGCGCCTGTCTGACCCCACCCTGGAGAAGTATGTGCTGACCGTCGTGCTGGACACCATCAACGCCTTCTTCAGCTCCCCGTTCTCTGAGAACAGCACCTCCCTGCAGGTGAGCTCCAGCTGCTGGCGGCTTCTGTGTGGGCAGGGGTGGGGCGGGAGTCAGAATATATATATTCGTATTTGCTTGTAGCTTATAAAGATACAGCAGAAGAATATAAACCTGTATTAGTTATCAATGCTGTGTAGCAAATTATCCCCAAATATAGCAGTTTAAAACCACAAACGTTTATTATCTCACAGTTTCCGTGGGTTGGGAATTACAGGGGAAATTACCATAGAACAGGAATTCCTAAATTCACTTGGTACGATGGGTCCCAGGGTAGCCGGGGACACCTGGCAGCCCTTATGCACTGAAGACAACGTGTGGCGATTACTGCAGTGGATGGCAGAGCCGAAGCAGGAGAATCTGACGCGCAGAATCATCAGTGTTGGCTAGCTGGTCGTGGTGTCCCTAGAACTGAAAGAGGTAGACAGTCTTCTTAAAGCCTTTCTTATCCATAGAGGCAGAAGAGCTCTAGGCTGTGAACGGGTGTTGGACTTGAATCCCTGAGAGTCACAGCCCCTCAATCCCCAAATTCCCAGACTTGAGCCAGGTCACAGCCCAGAGCCCCTTGAAAGGAAGAGACCCAGGTTCCCTTGAGGAAGGACCCTGCTACACCACCTAATTCATAAAGAAACACTGGAAGGACACACAAGAAACCAATCAAAGGGCTGCCTATAGGTAGAGGGACTGAGGGTGGAGCGGGGATAGTGCTTCTGAGCGAAAAAAACACTGGGTCCCGCCCTCCCAGCCAGGATGGGCTTGTTTTGAAACATATGTGTTTGGGCCCTGGGACCCCTTTGGGACTCTGGTGATGTGTATCAGCTTTCCCCACCTCTCATTAGCCACAGGGTAGAGCATGGGAGAATGGGGGTGACGGGGTCAAGACTTCTTTTTTTTTTAAGATTTTATTATTTATTTATTTATTTATTGGCTGTGTTGGGTCTTAGTTGCGGCCCTTGGGATCTTCTTTGAGGCGTGTAGGATTTTTCGTGGTGGCGCGCGGGCTTCTCTCTAGTTGTGGAGTGCAGGTTTTCCCTTCTCTAGTTGTGGCGCGCAGGTTCCAGAGCACGTGGGCCCTGTAGTTTGTGGCACGCAGTCTTTCTAGTTGAGGTACATGAGCTCAGTAGTTGTGGCGCGAGGGCTTAGTTGCCCTGAAGCACATGGGATCTTAGTTCCCTGACCAGGGATCGAACCTGCGTCCCCTGCCTTGTAAGGCAGATTCTTTCCACTGGACCACCAGGGAAGTCCCAAGACTTCTTTATTATTAATTATTTTTTTTGCGGTACGTGGGCCTCTCACTGTTGTGGCCTCTCCCGTTGCGGAGCACAGGCTCCGGACGGCATGTGGGATCTTCCCGGACCGGGGCACGAACCCGTGTCCCCTGCATCGGCAGGCGGACTCTCAACCACTGCGCCACCAGGGAGGTCCCCAAGACTTCTTGAAGTATTCTTTCTTATAACCTTTTGGTTTTTGAACCATGTAAATATATCCCCTTTCCACAATATTAATTTATCTGAAATTTTTTTAAAGGAAGAAAAGGGTCAGCAATAGGGTTATAAGCCCCAGGCCTGGACCTTGGGGAGTTCTCACAGGGCTGCCACGTATAGTTGCGCAGGTTGTGCACTGCTGAGAGGAAAGGAGGTGCCTTTTTCCAACTGGCACAAAAGCCCATGGTAGCTATTGGAGGCCTTATCCCTCCGCCCACGCCCAGACTCAGTAGGCTCTGGTCACCAGCCTGGGGCCGCCCAGGGTGGAGTGTGGGCCGGGCTGCGGCAGCAGGCACGTTGCCTCTTGCAGACACACCAGACGATCGTGGTGCAGCTGCTGCAGTCCACCACACGGCTGCTTGAGTGTCCGTGGCTGCAGCAGCAGCACAAGGGTTCCGTGGAGGCCTGCATCCGGACCCTCGCCATGGTGGGTGAGTGTGCTGGGGCACTGGCCAGCCCCTCCCCTCCCCTTCTCTCTCCTCCCTCGGGATGCCCGCCCTCAAAGTAAACACCTTATCCCGAAGCTCGCCCATCAGCTGCTCCTAGGTGGTGCTCAGTAAGTCCTTCTTGGTGTCTAACTGGCGTCTTGGCAATTGAGAAAGGCTGTTTTCTCCTCTGAGGCAGTTCCCTGGAGGAGAGTGCTGGGTGACATCCCCCGAGCAGAGTTTCTTGGGCTTACAGATGGTCTCAGGCAGGAGGGAGAGTTAGGGAAGGGGAGGGGGGAGGCGGGAGAGTGGAGGGGTGAGGGGTCAGAGTGGAGCCAGGCTGGAAACGAAGAGGCAAAAATTCCCTCTTTTTACCCTAAAAAGGGAAGAGGGCACCTCAGTTCAAGTGGGGGCCAGGGTGGGGGCCCCTGCACCCCAGGCCCCGTCCCCCAGTGCCACAGACCCTGAGCCTGGCCCCTCTGGCTGAGCCCTCACCCCCCACCAGCGCCCCGTCCCCTCTCCCCTCAGCCAAGGGCCGGGCTATCTCGCTGCCCATGGACCTGGATGCCCACATCAGCTCGCTGCTCAGCAGTGGCGCCAGCTGTGCAGTTGCCGCCCAGCGGAACGTCTCCAACTACAAGACGGCCCCGCGGGCCTTCCCCCGCGTCACACCCACCCCCAACCAGTGGGACTACAAGAACATCATCGAGAAGCTGCAGGTGGGCGTGGGGCTGGGGAGTGTCCCTCCCTGTGCTGCCCACGCTCCCTGGGAAGGGGCTGGCCAGCTCGCCCACTCCTGGGGGCTGCTAGGGGCAGGGGACGAGGGGCACCATTCCAGGGCTGGCGCTCGTGGAGGGCCGGCACACCCTTCGCTCCCAACGGCACCTTTGCGTTTAGAGGGCACACTCTGTCCACTGCCTCACTGGCCTCTAGAGGGGGTGTGGTGAGTTACTATCCCCATGTGGCAGAAAATCGAGGCCCAGAGGGGGCAAAGGGTTTGCCCAAGGTCACACAGAGCTAGAGAAGGGGATGGGACGAAAGCCAGGGTATGCCCAGGGGCTCTGAGCAGACAGATATCATGCTCTGTCCTGGGTGGCTCCGTGGGCCCAGGGCCCCTCAGACAGGCACAGGCCAGTCTGTGGGGCGCTTTGGCGTTGGGGGAACGGCAGTCACGCCCTGGTCATCGCTTGGGCCTGGGTGGCCTGCATCTCGCCCAGCGGTGACCCTGCCCTCCCCACGCCACCCACTCCAGGACATCATCACGGCCCTGGAGGAGCGGCTGAAGCCCCTAGTGCAGGCCGAGCTGTCCGTGCTGGTGGACGTCCTGCACTGGCCCGAGTTGCTCTTCCTGGAGGGCAGTGAGGCCCACCAGCGCTGTGAGAGTGGAGGCTTCCTGTCCAAGTGAGTGGGATGCGGGGCCGGGGCATGGGGGTGGCAGGGGCACAGCGGCCCAGGACGCGGAAAGCCCATGGGGTCAGAGGGCCGTGGTCAGGAACAGCAGCTGGAGGGGGGATGGGTCCGCCCCAAGTGTGCCCTCCTTCCCCGCCGGCCAGGCTGATCCAGCACACCAAGGACCTCATGGAGTCGGAGGAGAAGCTGTGTGTCAAGGTGCTGAGGACGCTGCAGCAAATGCTGCTTAAGAAGACCAAGTATGGGGACCGGGTGAGTGCCCAGGTCGGCTGGATGCCGGGCGGGCTTGGCCACGAGGTCCAGGGCCTCAGGACCAGGGCCGCTGGGCTGGGGGGTAGAGGGTGAAATGGGCCACCGTAGGCCTTGCTCCCTTCCCTGCAGGGCAACCAGCTGCGCAAAATGCTGCTGCAAAACTACCTCCAGAACCGGAAGTCCAGCTCGCGGGGGGACCTTCCAGACCCCATGGGCACCGGTCAGTCCCGCGTCTCCCCTGCTATGCCCCCGGGAGGCCCATTCGCTCTGGGCCCTTCCTTCCCCTCCCTCCACCTGCTCCCCCTTAAGCGAGTTTGCCCATTCCAGGCCTGGACCAAGACTGGTCAGCGATCGCAGCCACCCAGTGCCGGCTGGACAAGGAGGGGGCCACCAAGCTGGTGTGTGACCTCATCACCAGCACCAAGAATGAGAAGATCTTCCAGGAGAGCATTGGCCTGGCCATCCGCCTGCTGGACGGTGGCAACACCGAGATCCAGGTGTGGAGGGGGGCCGGGCTGCGGGGGGCTCACCTCCTCGGGTGATGCCCCCTGCTCAGGAGGGGACAGTGTGCCAGTCCCCAGGCCATGGGGGTGGGGCTGCAGGGCTGGGTGCTGGCGGCCAGTGCGAGTCCGGCTACTCATGGGAGGCTCTGCCTCCCATATCTGCCCCCGTGTCACGTGGCCCTTTTCTGTCCCACACCCCCGCCCTGCTCCAGCCGGGCCTGGACCTGTCGCCCACCATCCCGCCCCCTATTAGTCCACCATTCTTGCCTCTCAGCCTCTGCTCAGGTCTCCTTCCCTCCTCTTCCACATCCTCAGCCTTTGGTGTCCAAGTAAAGGCCGACTATCTCCAAAAGCCCTCTCCGATTATTTTATCTCCATTCATTTATTTACTCACTCATTCATCCTTCCCATAAGTCTGCATTTAGTAAGTGCCTTCTGTGTGTCTGGCAGTGTTCTAGGCGCTAAGGATTCAGCAGTGAAGGAAAGAGACGAAACCCATGTTCTCTTGGTACTCGTATCCTAGTGGGGACAGCAGTCCCTAACTGCAATCTCTGTGTAATACGGAGAGCATGCTGGATGGTGGTAATTCAGGCAGGGGGCTTCAGGAGTTCTGGGCCAGGGGTATCTCAGAAAGAGTGATGGGGAAGACCCCTGAGAGGGGACCGTTTGAATGAGGACCCGGAAGTGAGCACGTGAAGTGGGGCAGGGCGCACGGGGCAGAGCCGGCAGCAGAAGGCCGTGAAGGGGAAGTGGCTGATGTGGCTGGAGGGGGTGGAGGAGGGGTGAATGGGAGGAGCTCGGGTCAGGGAGGTGGCAGGCCATCATGTGGCCTCGTGGGCACTGTGGGCCCAGGCCTGCCCCTGGGGAAGATTCAGGGTTTTGAGCAGAGGAGGGATGTGACTTAGACTTCAGAGAGACCCCTCTAGCTGCTGTGTGGGGAACTGACGGAAGGTCAAGGGCAGATGCAGGTGGGTAGGAAGCTAGTGCAGGCCTCCAGCATCACTGGCCCTTCCTCCTCCACCTCTGCTGGTCCTGGCTGCCCCCCACCCCAGCCTTAGGCGCAGGGCACAGGGGCGTCTCTGTCTCTGCCACCTTGTCCCTGCAGCACGGGATGGAGCCCCCGGGTCTCGCTGAGGGCTGCTTAGAGCCAGGCCTGGTGCTGAGGCTGCCCCGTCTCACTGTCCACCCGCAGAAATCCTTCTACAACCTGATGACGAGCGACAAGAAGTCAGAGCGCTTCTTCAAGGTGCTGCACGACCGCATGAAGCGGGCCCAGCAGGAGACCAAGTCCACGGTGGCCGTCAACATGAGCGACCTGGGCAGCCAGCCGCGCGAGGACCGGGAGCCAGCAGACCCCACCGCCAAAGGTCAGGCTCAGAGGGTGTAGGGTGAGTGGGGTCACGGGCCCCAGGGATGAGGACGTGGGCACAAGGCAAGGTGGGCAGGCTGGGGACTGAGGGTGGGAACAGAGGGTGAGGGTGAGGGTCTGGCGGCTCCCCGCAGCCCCAGCCTAACCAGGCCTCACCCGGCAGGCCGCGTGGCCTCCTTCTGGATGCCCAGCTCCTCATCCCGCTATTCGCTGGGCCCCAGCCTGCGTCAGGGGCATGAGGTGGGCGAGCGCGTGCAGAGCAACGAGATGGGCACGTCCGTGCTCATCATGCAGCCCATCCTGCGCTTTCTGCAGCTGCTGTGTGAGAACCACAACCGGGACCTGCAGGTGAGGCCCTGCCCCATCTGACCCCGCCTCCCTGTTCCCGGCCCTGCCTCCCGACACCTGCCCCGCCTCCCTGGGCCTGCCCCACCTCCTGACCCCGCCCATACTCTGTGCCCCGCATCCGGCCTGGACATCACTGCTCTGAGTCTGGCAAGGCCCCCACCCCTGCAGCCTGCAGCATCACGGTCCCCAGGCGGGCCCCTCCCTCCCTGCTGCAGCGATGCCACGCCCCCCCCCCTCCTGTGCTCTTCAGAACTTCCTGCGCTGCCAGAACAACAAGACCAACTACAACCTGGTGTGCGAGACTCTGCAGTTCTTGGACATCATGTGCGGCAGCACCACCGGCGGTCTGGGGCTGCTGGGGCTCTACATCAACGAGGACAACGTGGGCCTCGTCATCCAGACCCTGGAGACCCTCACCGAGTATTGCCAGGGCCCCTGCCACGAGAACCAGGTGAGCCGTCGGAGTGGCGCCTGGCAGCGTGGACATGGGGGAGGATGGAGCAGGCCGGGCAGGGGACAGACCGAGGCCCCTGGAGCTGCCACGATTCTGAGGGGGCCCAGGCCCCGTGTCACCCGCCACCCCTGCCTCCTGCCAGACCTGCATCGTGACGCACGAGTCCAATGGCATAGACATCATCACCGCGCTGATTCTCAATGACATCAGTCCCCTGTGCAAGTACCGTATGGACCTGGTGCTGCAACTCAAGGTGGGGCCCTTGGCAGCCCACGTGAGCATGCGTGGGTGTGCATGTGATGCGTGTGTTGAGTGTACATGCTGGTGTGTGTGATGTTAGCATTGTGTGTGTGTGTGTGTGTGCGCACGCAGTGTGGGCATCACGTGTGTAAGCATGGGTGACGTGCAGTTGTGTGATGTGTGCATGTTTGTACACACAAGTGCATGTGTGAGCAAACGTGTTGGATGTACACTTGCTCTAGAAGCAGACATGTTCTGGGTTTATCCGAGGGCCTCCTGTGTCCGTGTCTGCTGTCTGGGGGGTGCACAGGGTGGGGGAAGGTGGCCTGTGGGTGGACTAGATACGCAGCATCCTTGTCACAGCAAGCCCTGGGGATAAGTGGGGAACAAGAAGGCCATGGGACTTACGGGCCAAGAGAGGCTGTTACGGAGTAGTCAGTGGAGGGGGTGGCGGGGGCCCTCAGACTGTGGCCTGTCCCTCCCTCCTCTCCCCCAGGACAACGCCTCCAAGCTGCTCCTGGCTCTGATGGAGAGCCGGCACGACAGTGAAAACGCCGAGCGCATCCTCATCAGCCTGCGGCCCCAGGAGCTGGTGAGGCTGGGCTGGCGGTCAGGTGGGGAGGCGGACCAGGGGATCAGAGCCCAGCCCGCCCTACGCCCCAGGAAGAGGGCATTCAGCAGCCCCTGCCCCGGCAGGTGGACGTCATCAAGAAGGCCTACCTGCAGGAGGAGGAGCGTGAGAACTCGGACGTGAGCCCTCGTGAAGTGGGCCACAACATCTACATCCTGGCGCTGCAGGTACCGGCCCCACCCCACGACCCCGCCCTAGCGGCCACGCTCCCACCGGCAACCACGACCCAGTGACTCTGCGCTGCCATCTCACTCAGCTCTCCAGGCACAACAAGCAGCTACAGCACCTGCTGAAGCCCGTGAAGCGCATCCAAGAGGAGGAGGCCGAGGGCATCTCTTCCATGGTGGGGGCCCAGAGGATAGGGCTGGGTGTGGGGCGGGGCTTAGATCTAGGGGCGGGGCTGGGTGGGAGATTGGATGGGATAGTATTGGGGGTGCGGCTAGGAGTTGGAGGGCGTGGCTATGACTCGGGGGCGGGGCTGAGGGCAGAGCTGAGACCTCAGATCCTGGCTGGAGTCTGGGATGAGGCTGGGGGCAGGGCCAGGAACTTAGGGCAGACCTGTGGCCCAAGGCCTTGGCTTGAACCTGAGTAAAGAGCCAGCTCAGAATTGGGGGGCGGGGCTGAGGACCGGTGGGAGCCGGCCTGGTGGCCAGGGATGTCACTGGGACAGAGGAGTGGGAGCAAGGCTGCGGTGTGGGTCTGGGGCATCTGGCAGCCTGGAGCAGGACCTAGCGGTGCACCTGGGCAGGACTGTGGAGGGTGCTGACTGTCCTATAGGATTGTCTCCCACTTTGGGGCTGGATCTGGTCTAGCTGGGGGTCACTCAGTGGGGTGTAGTTCAGAGCTGGGCCCCGGCATGGAGGTGGGGGTGGGCCTGACCTCGGCATCCCCTCCCCCCCGCCCCCAGCTCAGCCTCAACAACAAGCAGCTGTCACAGATGCTCAAGTCCTCAGCACCGGCACAGGAGGAAGAGGAGGACCCCCTGGCCTACTATGAGAACCACACGTCTCAGATAGAGGTGGGACCTGAGAACAGCTGGGGGCCGTGAGTGAGGGCTGGGCCCTTGGGGGCCACAGCTCAGATGTGACCAGGTGCCCGTGTGCGTCCAGATCGTGCGGCAGGACCGCAGCATGGAGCAGATCGTGTTCCCGGTGCCTGGCATCTGCCAGTTCCTGACGGAGGAGACCAAGCACCGGCTCTTCACCACCACCGAGCAGGATGAGCAGGGTAGCAAAGTGAGCGACTTCTTCGACCAGTCCTCCTTCCTGCACAACGAGATGGAGTGGCAGCGCAAGCTCCGCAGTGAGGACCCTGCGGGCCGGCAGGAGGGCGGGGGTGGGGCGCTGGAGCCGCTCACTGATGCCCCTGTTGCCTCCCTCGCCTACTGGTGGTGGTCCCACCCCTGCCCCAAGGAGGGCTCCGATCACGTTTTCCTCCTGAAGTGGGGCCTGGAGCTTGTTCAGGCTCTGCGGCCTGGTATGGGGTGGGCAGATGGTGTTAATCAGGGGCCCCCCTTACCCTGGCCCCACCACCTCCTCCCCCAGGCATGCCACTCATCTACTGGTTCTCCTGCCGCATGACCCTGTGGGGCAGCATCTCCTTCAACCTGGCGGTTTTTATCAACATCATCATCGCCTTCTTCTACCCCTACGTGGAGGGTGCATCCACAGGTGAGGACGCAGGGCTGGCAGGTGGCGGCCCTGAGCCTTCCATGCTCCCTCCTCTGATGTGAGCCGGCCAGGCTCTGAGGGGACTGGATGCAGAGTGGGGAGAAGCAGCCCCTTCACTGGCCTCTGGGTTCTGCACCTCATCGCGGGGATGGATAGGGTCCTTGACCTCTGGAGACAGCACACACACATACAAGGCAGAGACCAGTTACGGTAGCAGCAGATGGAGAGGGCCTCCTACCTTAGGCCTCCAGATGCAGGTGTGATGGGCGGGGCCCTACAGCCGGGTGAGCAGGAACTTACAGGGAAGGCTCCCAGAAAGGGGTGGCTTCTTGGGGTCTGCTGGGTAGGTGGGCTGGAGCAAGCCACCCTGTCCCTGCTCCCTGCCCCCAGGTGTGCTGGGCTCCCCCCTCATCTCGCTGCTGTTCTGGATCCTCATCTGCTTCTCCATCGCGGCCCTGTTCACCAAGCGCTACAGCATCCGCCCCCTCATCGTGGCGCTCATTCTGCGCTCCATCTACTACCTGGGCATTGGGCCCACGCTCAACATCCTGGGTGCCCTCAACGTGAGTGCCAGAGGGCCCCCACCGCCCACCCCCAACCCCTCCTGGGCTTGTCACGCAGCTGGACCCGAAGCTGGCCTGCTGCTCTGCCCCTTCCCCCTGGTCCCTGTGTTGGGATCCCAAGCTCATTATAGACCCGAGGCTGGGACCACTCTGTCTCCTCTTTCCCCTGGACAACTCGGGGCAGCAGGCACTCAGAGCCAGCCAGCCGGGAGCCGCTTTGGAGCACCAGCTTCAGGGCTGCTGGGTTCCCAGTGTTAGTTGTGCACTGCCTGAAGGCATATTGAGGACATCAAAGATATATGTGTTATGACAGTTTCCTGACAGGTAGAAATAAAGTGTCTCGAGCACGTGGGGGGTGCCTTTTCCTAACTTGTCTAGTCACCGTAAAGGCTAAGGACGGTCTTCTCTGACCCATTCTCGTTTATCTGCATCTCACTTTCTTCCTGGAGCTGGGGACCCAAGGGGCTTCTCCTCTATTCTAGTCCCAGAAGCCCAGATGCATTTCAGGAAGCATTTTCATTAAGGCTGTGTTTGCCAGGATGAGCAGGACCAGCTCAGATCCACTCCCCTGAAGACCCAGCCTTCGCCTCTGCTCTAGGCACCGGCTGGGCCTGGCAACAGGGGTAGAGATTCAGGGTGGGTGGTAGGGCACTGACCCCCATGCCCTGCACTTGCCCACAGCTGACCAACAAGATCGTGTTCGTGGTGAGCTTCGTGGGCAACCGTGGCACCTTCATCCGGGGCTATAAGGCCATGGTCATGGACATGGAGTTCCTGTACCACGTGGGCTACATCCTGACGAGTGTCCTGGGCCTCTTTGCCCATGAGCTCTTCTACAGCATCCTGGTGAGGCGTGGGTGGGGCTGGGCAGGGGCAGGGGCAGGCAGCTGGGGCTTCCTGCCAGTTGCTAACAGTTCCCCATCCCCAGACCTCTTGCTGCTGGGCTGGGAGGAGTGGATTTCCAGTGTCCTCCTCCGCTGGACCCCAGCCTGGCCTTCAAGGCCCTGATATCTACTCATGGCCCCATCTTCCCTGTACAGTGGGGGTCCAAGCCTGGACTCTTGAGCCAGACCATCTGGGTTTACATCCCAGTGTGGCCCCTCCTAGCTGTGTAACTTTGGGCAGGTTTCTTAACTGCCCGTGCCTCAGTTTCCTCATCTGTAAAATGGGGATAATTAACGGCACCTGCCCTTTAGAATAACTGTGAGGGTGAAGTGAGCTAACACACAACAGTTGTGTAGAGTGTGTCCTGGCACATAGCAAGCACACCGTAAGTGTTGGCCATCCTTCTCCTGCTGCATGTGGTATGCGCTGGCCATTCCACCCTCTAGCCTTCTCCTGGACCTCTCCGTTTCCCGGGCCTTGGAACTCCAGGTTCCTCAGAGACGACGGCCCCAACAGGCCCGCCAGCCTGGTTCCGCCTGCCCAAGAGCAGATGCCGCTGGGGGAGGCGGGGGGAACCACTGGTAGGCAGGCAGCCCGTGGGTCCAGCGGCGGCCCCATCTCTGCCCTGCAGCTCTTTGACCTCATCTACCGCGAAGAGACGCTGTTCAATGTCATCAAGAGTGTGACCCGCAACGGCCGCTCCATCCTGCTGACCGCCCTGCTGGCCCTCATCCTGGTCTACCTCTTCTCCATTGTTGGCTTCCTCTTCCTCAAGGATGACTTCATTCTCGAGGTCGACCGGCTGCCCAGCAACCACTCCAGAGGTCTGGGGGCGCCTCTCCTGGGCGGGCATGTGGGGATGAGGGGCCTGCACAAGTGGCTGGAGTTGGGACCAGGGCCTGGAAGCTTATCCCACCAGGCCCCCTGCCTCAGTTTCTCCTCTTGGGTTCTGGGTGGGGGTCTAGCTCACTGCCTCCCTCTTCCCTGGACAGACTGAGGGAGTGGGAGCGCCTTGGGTTGCTCTTGTTTGAAGATCCTGTGGTTCATGTTAAACTCGGTACTTGTGGGAGCTGCCGGTGCGCCAGGGCTAGGGGTGCAGACCCCCCTCCTGGCCCTTGGAGCACAGCCCGGCGGGGGCAGGTACATGGAGACCCTTCACTGTAGCCAGGCAGTGGGGAACTGGTAGGATCAGGGCAGGCTTCCTGGAGGATGTGATGTTGGGCCCAGAGCTGGGGAGATGATGAGGACAGTCCTTGCACCTCCTGATCTTGATCCTGTCCCCTCCAGCCAGCCCCCTGGGGATGCCACATGGAGCTGCCACATTTGTGGACACTTGCAGTGGGGACAACATGGACTGTGTCTCAGGGGTCGTGGTGCCCGAGGTCCTGGCAGGTGAGGGCAGTGCGTCCTGGGAGTCAGGTGCGGTGGGGGCAGAGGCAGGTGGCCTGGCCCGGGGCTGAGCACACACCCTGCTTGCAGAGGATGAGGAGCTGGACAGCACGGAGCGGGCCTGTGACACCCTGCTCATGTGCATCGTCACCGTCATGAACCACGGGCTGCGCAATGGTGGCGGTGTGGGCGACATTCTCCGCAAGCCCTCCAAAGACGTGAGCGCCCCCTGCCCCCTCCCCAGTCCACGGGGGCCCAGCCCCGCCTTCAGGTCATGGCCAGCAGAGCAGCTTGGCCTCCCTCCATCTTCGGGGTTGCGAGTCCCTGCACCTTTGCGTCCCCTTCTCCCCGCTGTCCCGCCCAGTCCCGTGCGGTTACGGTGTAGCTGAGCTATCCAGGCCCCTGTCTACCCAGGCATCCCCACCAGCTCACTGTAGACGCTCTGAGGAAAGACCTTGGCACCCGGCTTTCCCCGGCTAGGGAAGCCGTGAGTCAGGCAGCGGGCGGGTCCCCGGCCACAGCGGCTTCATCTGAGAGGCAGCCCTGGCCCGCAGCCAGGGTAGGCAGGGTGGGGAAGCCGGGCTGGCTCCATAAGGAGGCCTCAGGGTTTGGCTCGGGCAGCCCCACGTTCTCAGAATGTCAGTCTGTCCCTAGTGGCACAAGGGTGAGAAGCTTCTCCTTGGCCAGAGGGTTTCTAGAACGAGTGAGACCAGGTGTCCTGAGGGCAGGCAGAGGAGTTCAGAGCTGCTCTTCCCCTAACCAGCAGTCAGGGGTGGGCCATGCCCGCAGGCCTGGCTCCCCACGCCAGACTCCTCGAGGGCCTCATCCCGGCCGCTGAGTCCTCATCCACACTCAGGGCCTCTGATTGTGATTCTCATTCTGTGTGGTGAGGCTGGGTCCTCTCTGCCGTCTTCAGGGCCCTGGGAGCCAGATGCCCTTATTCCCTTCCGATGGGGGCTGCTGACCCCAGCCTCCCTGCCTTCCCCCCGTAGGAGTCTCTCTTCCCGGCCCGCGTGGTCTATGACCTTCTGTTCTTCTTCATTGTCATCATCATCGTGCTGAACCTCATCTTTGGGGTGATCATCGACACCTTTGCCGACTTGCGCAGTGAGAAGCAGAAGAAGGAAGAAATTCTCAAGACCACGTGCTTCATCTGTGGTGAGGCTGGGCTCTTGCCTGAGGAGGCCGTGGCCGTCGTTGTCGGCCTCAGTCTGGCCCTTCCCAGATTCCTGTGGCCGCCGGGGAGCCCTGCCCTGGGGCCAACGGCTTGGTGGCTGTTCTCTCATCCCAGAACTGGGGAGAACAGGACCCTACCCGAACTTGGAGTCATAGAAGGGAGTGGGAAAGGGCCTCAGAAATCCTCCCTTTAAACTCTCTGGGTCTCAGATGAGGAAACGAGCCTGGTCAGTGGCCTCAAACCTCTGGTCTCAGTCCAGGGCCTTTCTCCCCACCCCCTAGGTATGAGGTGCAGGTTCCCTCACAGCCACCGCAGGCAAAGAAGCAGGTGGGCCCCTGTAGGACAGGACCCTCATCCAAGCTTTTCCGGCTCCCCGGCCCCCGGGATCCTGGCGTCTGCTCCCATGGTCCCCTCTGTGCTGCGGCAGGGCGGGGGCTCCATGGCTGTGTGGCTGCTGCTCTAAATAGAAGTGACCTAAAGAGCCCAGAGTGGGCTGTCGCCTGCATTCATCAGAACTTTCAGCCCAAGAACAACGTCCCCAGTGCATCGGGAGGCCGTGCCTGCTGTACCCTCACCCCCACCTCCTGCCTCCGCAGGTCTGGAGAGGGACAAGTTTGACAACAAGACGGTGTCATTTGAGGAGCACATCAAGTTCGAGCACAACATGTGGAACTACCTGTACTTCATTGTGCTGGTCCGTGTGAAGAATAAGACGGACTACACAGGGCCCGAGAGCTACGTGGCCCAGATGATCAAGGTGTGGGCCCGGGGAGGGGGGGTGGTCAGGACAGCTGTGGACACTTGTTAACAGGCAGCAGGGGACAAGGAACAGCTGGAGCCGACCTCGGCTACTCAGGAGCTCCTCCAGCTGCTGTGCTGCAGGGGTGCCTCCGGAAAAAAGCCCCCAGAGGACGCGCATGGCGTCCGGGGCCCGTGGGTGCCTGAGGCGAGGTGGCCCTGCTTGTGGCGGCTGCTCGGTGGCCCTTTCTGAGGGGCCTTTTCTAGCTGGGTGAGAGGGAGGGCAGCTTTCTGAAGCCTGGGTGGCCGCAGGCCAAGAGGGTGTCTGGATGAACTATAAACTGTCAAACTTAGGAGAAATCAACCGTCACTCCAATGCAGGAGCGAAGGGAGTGAAGGCAGTGAGTAATAAAGGTCTGGGCGCATTTAGGGTAAAGGATGCCATCAGTCCCATCAGATGTAGTGCATCTTAAGATTATTGCACATTAGAGAAAATGCAGCCTAAAAGGAAAGAAAGGTGTGGGGAGAAGTTCTATGCGTCTTTTGAGTCTGTATTTGGATTGGTCTTTGAGCGCAGGTGTTATCTGTTGATCTGAGAACTCAGAGCTTGCCACAAGGAACTAGAAAGCTGCTCGGTGTCCCCTCCCGCTCTGCCTCTGTCCCGGGAAACGTGGCTTTGCCTCACGTGTCAGATGCCAGCCACCCTCAGCAGAGCTCTGCTCCCTCAACGCACCATCTGTCTGACTGGCATCTTCCTGGGGTGTGGGGTGTGCTGTCGGGGCGGGAGGAAGGAAGGAAGGAAGGGAGGGAGGAGAGGCAGGGTCTGGGTGCAGAGGCCTGCCTTCCACCGCTCGCAGGGTGTTAGGAGAGTAAACAGGTGGTGTTGGTACCAGGGGGAGACTCGGGCTGTCTAACGGAGGTTGGCCTGTCTCTGCTGTGGCCTCCCCGCCCCCTCAGGGTCACTGCCAGCTCACTCTGGCCCCGGGGAGGACACAGGTCAATTCAGATTTTCCCGTGACACATCCCTGGGGAGTAATTTGGCCAAGGGTGTGGTAGCAGGCTCCCCCCACACAACTGCTTTTCTAAACAAGGCCTTCCTAGGCTGGACCCAAGCTCGCTCACCCCACTGGTGATGTTTTTCAGAACAAGAACCTGGACTGGTTCCCCCGGATGCGGGCCATGTCACTGGTGAGCAACGAGGGGGAGGGGGAGCAGAACGAGATCCGAATTCTTCAGGACAAGCTCAACTCCACCATGAAGCTGGTGTCCCACCTCACTGCCCAGCTCAACGAGCTCAAGGAGCAGGTGTGCCCCTAGCCCTGTCCTGGCAGGACACCGGCAGCCTCAGGGCCTGCCTCGTGGCGTGGGGGAGGATGTTGGGGCCTTCACGCTCCCCCTGCCCCCTTTCCTGCTGGCTCCTGTTCTTGGGTCTGGGGTGGAAAACATGTTCCAAACACACTTCTCCCCTCTGTGGAAAGCTAGACGGGGTCGTGGCCCCTATCCTTGCGCCCCAGAAAGACAGGGCTGAGTGGAACCTCGTGCCGGTGTTGGGGCCTCCCTTGCTTTAGCGAGTCCCCCTCAGGCGTTGACTGGTGACGGCAGGGTAAGACCTCTTTCCGCTTCTCAAGAAAGATCCCCTCTTGCCCAGAGCATCCTCCGCTCCATCTGGCTGTGACTAAATGAAATCGGCAGCCCCTCTTTTAGGTGGGGTGCTTTCCCAGCTGCACCAAATCAGTGGTTTGTGACGCGCTGAGGACAAGAGTTTGGGGCTGACATCCCTGCTACACCCTGGGGGCGTCTTGGCCTGCCGCCAGGGCTGAACCGCAGCTGGGAGGGAGGGTGGGTTCTGGGCAGCCTGATCCAACCTGACGGCATCTGTTTAAATCTAGATGACGGAGCAGCGGAAACGCAGGCAACGCCTGGGCTTTGTGGATGTCCAGAACTGCATGAGCCGCTGAGTGGAGCCACGGAAGGCCCGTCAGGCCACGTGCGACACTGGAGAGCTGAGAGTGGGAACACCGCCCCTCAAGGCCAGGTCCCCACCCAACCCCCAGCTCCACCTCTGCCAGACCCCGCCCCGGGCCAACATAGACTCTGAACAGCTTAGAGGGGAAACTAGAGCTGACAGTGCTGCCCAGACCAAGCTCTTAAAAAAAAAAACTCAGAAACTCAGTGGGACTCGGCTTACCTTAATGCCTAAGTCCTCTTAAAGGACTATTGCTTTGTCCCTTATGACTGACGTGCCTTTGTATTCCCCCTGGTGGGTGATTAGGAGTGGCGTCTCCGTTTTATTCCAAGCACTACATTTTGGTTACTGCCGCCTCTGGAGGGGCGCGGTGATGCTGTCGCTAGTGATTTTAAGGGCTTTGTTATTTAACTTATTCACGGTGCCAGGCTCAGCCCTGGCCAGGGCCGTGCAGCCCCCCTGTGCCTCAGAACTGCCGTATACAGTGCGTAGACCTCAGTGTCCAAGTCCACGCCACCCCCTCCGCACAGCCCTGGCTGGACTGGTGACCACAGGCTTGGTCCTAAGACCTGCCTCCTCCCGCACCTCCTGGGCAAGAGTCACAAGCCCAGGTGCCAGGGCTGGGGCGTGTTAACAGGGGCTGGTTTTGACTGCTTGTGTTTTCTCCTTTTGGTGTAATGTTTTACAAATCCTTTGGCCCGACAACTAATACGTTAATTACCTTAAATAAATTAATAAATCTAGTCCGTTAGAAAGGGAGGCTGGCTCCCGTGCTCCTCAGGGGCTGGGGTGGGTGGTAACGTGGCGCTGGCGGAGGACAGAATACGAGCCCTGCCTGCTGGCCTAACCTTGGGCTCTTGGGAGATGCTGAATGCCATCCTGTCTTGCACAGATTCCGGGACAGAACTGTACTACGGGATAACTGGTTTCTATCATAATCCTATGAATTTTATTTTATGCATTTCAAAACACAGTGAGGAGTCCAGGTAAAATGAGGTTAAGAACCCACTTCCACTTCTTCCCAACAAGGGGTGCTGTCGGCCCTGCCCTACCCCTTCTCTCAGCTCTGTTCTTGACAAGAAACCTGAAGTAGGGAATGTAAACATCTACTGGTAAGAGCTAAGGTCCCGTGGAGTAATAAGGTGACCCTGTGCGTGTCCCCGGCCAGGGGAGGGGGCCTGCCATGTGGCCTCCCACAGAACCCGCCCCGAGTGCTGAAGCCGACTCAAGCCGGGGCCCTGCCTGGCCTGTTGGTAGCTCTACTGTGCCCCTTAAGCCAACTTGGAACATGGCTTTTCTGCAAGGTCAGGGGCAGAGGACTGAGCTCTGGCCTTCTGAGTCAGTGGGGAGGAGGGCCAAGCAGGCTTTTCTCATCCCTCTGTCATACACCTCCTGCTGCTTTCTGTTTGCAACAGGACGCCTTCTTCAGTACTGAATGCTATTTTTGGCTCTCTCCCAGGAGCTCCTAAAACAAAAGAGAGCCTGTGAATCTTGCCAGGAGCCAGCCAGACCTCTGTTGGCAGGTGGGGCTCCTGTGGCCGTGCAGGAAGCACCTTGCCCAGAGGGCCCGTCACCATCCCTTCTCAGGCCCAGACGGAGACCCGCACTTCCTCTCCTGGAGGACATCCTAGCCTGACTGGTGGGCGGGCGGATGCTCAACTGGCGTCCCTCCTCAGGCCAGAGCTTTCTTTACAGCAACAAGGGCTTCCTTTCTTGTGAAGGCCAGATGAGATTCCCAAACTACAAGGAAAGGGAAATCAGGGCATTTTATTGATAATGGCAACGTCCACGACTTTACGCTTAGGTATGTGGGCGTGTTAAGGCCCGAGCCCAGGCCTTATGCTTCTCCTCGGGATCCCTGGGGGCAAACTTCTCCTGCAGTTTCTTCCACATGCCTTTATTCATCTCCTTAAACTCTTCCAAGGTATCTGTAAAAGGAGAAGACAACGAAAAAAGGCTGAAGTCTAAAATGATTACACAGGTTGGCCCCACAGGGCTTTCGCCACACAGGCATGTCTCGCTTTTCACAGTATGTTCCTAAGAAAGGGAAGTGTAGCCCCAACTTCTGATCAGCAAATCAGGCAGGGTAACAGACAGATAAATGCAAGTGTGGATGAGCACTTGTGCACCAGAGACCGTCCTTACAGTGGCCTCTGTTCACATCCAATTATCATTCACCATCTAAGCAGGGCCCTCTCCGCTCTGCTCCACGTGAGCAAAGAAAAGGCGCTGTAGCATCAGCTACACAACGCACAGGCCCAGAGGCTTATCTCAAAACTTGGCCTGAGCCACACAGACCTTACTGTCCATTTTACAGATGTGGAAACTTGAGGCAGAGTGAGGTTAAGGAACTTGAGCAGGCTACACGGCTAGGAAGTGGTGGAGCTGGGATTTGACCCCAGACACTTGGGTCCACCCCACGCTGTGGAGTTGAGCAGGCACCCGGGAGGGAGCTGGACCTGGGCCCCCATCCCTGCCCACCATTTCCACACTGGGTCCCCTCAAGCAATCAGTTAACTCTCTGAGCCTCGGGTTCCTCATCTGCAAAGTGGAGATCAAAACACCTGCCTCAAAAGTTGTGAGTCTTAAAGTAAATAATGGAGGTGACGTACCTGGCACCTGGCCCACACTCAAGAAAACGTAGCCATCTTCACAGGCGTGAAGGCAGCGGGAGCTGGTGGGAGCCAGTGGGGCCTCTGTTTAAAAACATACATCCACCCCTCCCCCCTCCCCCCTAAAGGCAGGGTTTCTCAGTGACATTTGGGGCCAGTGACATTTGGAGCCAGATAATTCTTTGTTGTGGGGCTGACCTGGCACTGCAGGAGCATCTTGGCCTCTACCCACTAGATGTCAGTAGCAAACTGCCCTTTCCCCCGCAAGCTGTGACAACTAAAGTGGTCTCCAGACATTGCCACAGGTCCCTGGGGGACAAAATAGCTCCCGGGTTGAGAACCACTGGTATAAAGTCTGTCCAGGGCTAAAGTTCTATGATACCTAATTTTACTTGTATTTTAAGTTTAGATTTTCACATTATTTAAATTTCATAGCCTGGATTTTCATCTCTTAATAAAACTTCTGGAGAAAAAGAATAGCTTTTCTGAACAAAAAGGTAACTTACATCATCTATTAACATTTATTGTCAGTGGGCTCTTGACTAAATTAGGACACGCACTGTACCCCGGCCAGCATTCCACCCTGGGACTTTTCCAGAAGTCCAGCTTCCTTCGTGGGGCACAAAACGGATGCCGAGGCCTCCTTCAGAGACTCCTGGGACCCCAAGCCAGGATGGACACACTCGGGACCTAGACTGCGGCCACATTTCTGACTTGCCAGGCCCTCAAATCCTCATGACAAACACTGCAAGGTGTCCTGCCCTGTCAGAGGAAACACTCAGTAAGCTTATTCCACAGAGTCACAACAAAAATAAGAGGCTTGCTGTGAAAGCAAATTATCAGCTAATTTCCTAAGGCTGAACTCCCAGCCACGACAAGCTGCAGCACAGGCCAGTGGTGGGGAGTCGTACATCTCCCCCTCCTTGGCTATGGCCCGTTGTCTCCGAACTCAGACGTCCCGAAGTTAACCAAGAGGCAGAGGCTGAGCCTCTGGAACTTCTTTCCATTCTAATTTCAAGTTCAAACTTTGCTCAAACTCTTCGGGGTCCTCACAATGACACTGTGCATCGATGCTGGTAATTACATGAGCCCAGGGACATGGGGGTACCATTTGTTTATATATATGTGTATGTGGGTGTGTATACACACACACATACACACTTTAAAAAAAATTGCCAATAAAGTGATTCTGCCTGGCCAAAATATCTCTACCCCAGTTTTCCAGAGAGTAAATATAAAAATAGTATCAGTCAACATACAATAGCAGATGACACCACCAGGTTTTAATCTGTTGAGAAGGTTAAGAGTTTTCTGGAAGCCTAAATTCTCAAACCTTAGTTGCTGAAGGCTGCCAGAGGAATAGGAAAGAGAAATTTCTAGAGTACCAGGAGGCAATGTTTCAGGGCCGTGCCCTCCCAGAAAAGGTTAGCCTATTTTTATATGTGGTATCCTTGGCAATAAAAATAGTTAATTTTCCAGAACCTGCCTGTTTCAACCCAGGCTTCCCCTGCCACCACCCGCCACGTCCCCCTTCAGTGACAATGGAGATGGGGAAGTAAGGAGGGGCCGGGCTAGACAGGGTTTTTCCTTTCTTGTTAATCGGTCTATCAAGGACTCCAAACCATACCTAGTTAAACCCATATCTAACCCACAGACCACGTCCCCTGGGTCAGATAACTCTTAGGCGGATATCCCCATACACGTCTATTGAATGGCTTTTTGTTTTAATTAAAACCCTCATGTTTATAAAGCCCCCTTAGGGCCATAAAGATAAAATTATTTTCCTTCCATCCTGATTTCAACTACTTCCATTTGGCAAATACATATTCCCCTGTTCCCTGCTGCCCAGCCTTGAATTTAAAAGCTCTAAAGATGGATTTGCTTTTTTTAAATAATGCCTTTGACCTTCTCCGTGTTCTGTGGCCAAAAAAGCATGAGCCCTGTAGCTTCAGAATCTCCTGTGGGCTATTCCACAAGACTTTCCATCAGGCAAAACTGTCTTATTAGACAATTCCCCTTGGCCGCTCAAACACAAAGACTCATTTGCAAACCAACCAGAAAGGGCAGCAGCTGTGCTTTCCATACCTGTGGACAGGATCAGTTTGTATTCTTCCAGGGACAGACCACTGAAGCTTGTGTCTCTGGGGCGAGGGTACTGGTCACACGGGGCAGAGGGGAAGAGAGAAGGAGGGGAGAGAAGATTAGTTCTGCAGCACAACCCGGGACTAGATGATCCTGGACAGAAGCCACGCTCTAACTGCAGTTCACAGGCCATGGGTGTCTGGAGGCCAGAAGGAGAAGCGCAACGCCACCTGGAGGCCAAACCAGTCCGGTCTGGAGAGGCGGCTCTGACGTGAACACGCACCCGAACCCTCTGGAAAATGCAGGCTGGGCCTCGGGAGCCTGGGTGGGGCCTATGATTCTGCATTTCTAACCAGCCCCCGGGTGGTGCCCATGCTGCTGCTCACAGACCACACTTTGAGCAGTGAGGATTTAGAAGAAATCCCCTCTTCATACAGACTAGGCATTTGGCCATGTAAATCTGTGGTTACTGAGCACATTTCTCAAGCCTGGGGAAAAAACACACTAAACGGAATTTGACAGCAATCATGTCAGGGCCGAGCAGAGGTCCAGCTTTGTCTGACAGGACTTTCCCAGTCACCCCATCTTTATCACCGGAGCGTGGGGAAGACCAGTTCTGTCAGAGGGGGTGGGAAAATATGTGTGAGATCCAAGAGTTGTCAGATACACCCGGAAGCATCCACTGGCATATAAAACACATGGCTTTTCTTCAAAATTAAAAACGGCTTTCATTTAGGTGACCTAAAAGCCTCTACCAGGTGCCTTAGTCGGCTTGGTTGAAATTACTGGTTACATTTGAAAGTAGCAAAACCACAATTCTTTACAGAACATCGTATAATCAGATTTCACTCACTCTTATTGGTCATCTCCAGTCGGAGGGCTGGGGACAACACAAAAGACTGGCCCACTCACCTTGTGTTTGTAGTAGTTTGCGTGGAGCCGTGCTAAGCTCTCGTACATCTGATCACAGGCCTCAGGCTCTGAAACCTGAAAAACAAAACCTCCAAGAAAGTGAGCAAATGAGCCCTGCCCCCACACGGGTCTGTACCGTATGCCTCCAGGAAGGACAGGAAGCAGGTCTGCAGCTCAGAGCTGGCTTCTCTGACCACAGGCCCCACGGTCAGAAATCACCTTTTTGGAATAATGGCTCCACCTCAGCAGCTCCCCAACCTGCAGGAAAACTCAACTGGCAAACAAACATTTGCTGAACACCTGTGACTTGTGAACCAGCAAGCCACCGCGGTGGGAGGCACTGCGGTAAAAACACAACACTCCAGGAGTGCTAGGGGCAATGTGGGCCACAAGAAGTCAGAGGAGGTCAGCGGATCATGGAAGTGAGACTAAGCTGGTTTCTGAAGGACGCACAGGAGCTGGGGAGAGTGGAGGGGGCCTTCCTGGTGGGGGCGGTTGCATGAGCAGGGCAGAGGAGGCAGGGATGCTATCTATACCTATGCCTCACACCAGACCATCTGGCTGAGGGCCTGAACATGCAGGTAAAAGAGCCTGGGTGGGAGAAAAAGAAAGAGCTTTTTGAATTAAACCTTCAATATGAAATGTATTAAATAAAGATTCTTTTATGAAAGGAAAAAAAATCATCTGAGCTTTCATCTGTGGTAAGTGGGGAGCTGTTGAATTTTACAAGGAAAGAAACATGAAGAAAGTAGTATTTTAGGATGAAACAGGTGAACTGAGGAGAACCAAGAGGGAGAATCCAGTTAGGTCCTGTTAGGAAGCCTTGCAAATAGAAAGGGGAAAAGAAAGCAATACTCCGGATGGCCCTGCTGGAAGTTCCAGGGAACGCGGGCAACATGCAGATGAGAGGTGGGTTTTTCCCTCTCATACCTCTTAGAAAGTTTTCCCTTCCTTCTGCCTTTGCCACTATTTAGCTACAGTTCCTTATATTATTCTGCCAAGAATTCTGAAAGCTCCCCAGGATGAAACTTTCTCTTCAATGTTTTTTCCCAGAATTCAAATGATGGATTTTTCCAACTTAAATCCTTTCTCGAAGAAGGCAGAGCATAAATAAATCAGTAGTTAAGCATTTTAATAGGCAGCTCCACTTCTGCCTCCGTGTGCATGTCAAATAAGGTCCCCACTTTACAGCAAACAAAAAAGACAATCCTGTCATTGAGTTCCACTCAATCCATCCCCAGGTTCAGGCCACCCATCATGAGAACGCCCAGGTAGCCACATCAGAAGAGAAAGGGTGATGGGCTGAGGAGGCAGCCAGTGTTTGTTGACTAATGATCAAAGGCATTATTTGAGTGCACTGGGGCTAAAGGCTGAAAAAGAAGAACGGATATTAACACATGAGTCTGACTCCCTATCGGGCGGTGCTTCCAAGGAAAGTCCAGCTGGAACATAATTCTGCAGCATACACTTTGGGGGAAAGCGTTTTGAATGTTCTGTCTTCAGCAGGGCATGCAAAACTAAGAGCTAACCAGACGATAGACGAACAGAAGGCACAAGATGCAAAAGGAAAAAGAGGGTAACACCAGCCAAACTTTTAAAGAATATTATGTAGATTATCAAAAGATAATTGTGCATTTCATCATTTGCTTGCCCTCTTCATACCTGTACAGATGTGTCTGCTTATAAATTTAAGAGAACCTACAGTGTGCCCAGCCCATGTAAGAGCAGGTGTGCATAGCTGTGGGGAGCTGTGGAGTCCAACTGCCTGCATTTGGATCTCATCCCTTACCAGCTAAGGGGTACTGGGCAAATCACTCCATCTCCCAATGCCCCCAACACTTAAAAAAAAATTTCCCACTTTTCCTTTATCCTTCTCTATATCTATATATACATAATATTTCAGTATGTTTCCTAAGAACGACATTCTCTCATATAACCACAGTTCCATGACCAAATTCAGGACATTTAACATTGATACAACACTTCTATCTGTTCCATTGTCCATATTCCAACTCTGTCAATTGTCTCAGTAAAACTCTTTATAGCAAAAAACAGTCCTTTAGGCCCAGGATCGCCTCCTGCACTACCTGTCACGTTTCTTTCTCCTTGCAGCCAGGACACCTCCTCGGCCTTTGTCTTCCCAGCATTGGCATTTTTGAAACATACTGCCCAACTTAACTTTTCTTTTAAAAGAAAAGATAATAATTGTCCCTATTTCTGAGGGCGATGTGAGGATAAGTAAGGTAATGCCTGGACTGCTCTGAATTCAGGGCCAGGAACACTGATGAATGTGAGGGATTAGTCTTGGTTACTATTAGTAGTAAATAGTTATAGTAAACACAGGCCTTTACTGCACTAACTACAAGGCGAAAGAAGACTTCAGGACGATCCCGGTGACAGCGGAATGAGGGGTGCGTGGAGGGCCCCTGACACCATCAGCGGAGCCAATGAAGCCCTGCCAAGGGTCACGGCGAGGGTGGGCGGAAGTTACCAGTAGGACGTGGGGCTCTCCAGGCACAGGACCAGCTCATGCACACGCCCAGGGGACAGCAATTAGGACACATCAGCGGATCAGTGCTGCTGGTGTGACTGCCGGGTATGGCTGGAGGTGAAGTGATGAAGGGATGGAAAATCACCGAAGCTTCACTCTGTCCCTGACTGGACCTCCGGCCCTGAGCTTGATGGCTCTCAGTGGTCCCCAAGTGTTTCATGATCAGCTTGGTGGGGATCACGCACTGACCCTTGGTCTCTGCTGAGCGAGTGGCTGTCTGCAGCACCTGTCCTCCACCTGATGGCCGTGCAACCCGACCTTCCCCTCCCACCACCACCGACCACCCTCCCAACCCAGCTCTTAATTAAGAAAGGCATTCACAGCACTGCCTCTGCCCAGCGCCTCTCTCCTGGGCTCCCTCACTGCCGGCAGACCACCAACACATTGTGTCCTCACCAGACCCGCGCTCCCACCAGATCCTCACCTTCAGAGATGCTGCCAAAAGGAGTCCCCTCCTGCCTTTCCTCCAAATCTAACGGTGAGAGCTGGCGGGAGGGCTGCTCAGCCACCTCCGTCTGTACCCTCGGTGGGGCGAGCAGGGTGTCTCCTTCCTGCTCAGCTTTTCCCACCTCCGACAGAAAAGTAGGGCAGAGGGGAGGGACACAGAGAGAGAGGATGGGGTCACCGTACAGAGCATTACTCAAAAACCAAAGTGACCCTCTGTGTTCCCTGAACCTCTCAAAAGTCCTTCAGTATTAAAGAGACAGTCTCCCAGATACTTTCCATAAAGCCTGGAGCCTCAAAGAATAATCTGAGAAGCACCTATAAATAACAAATCACCAAAAAAGGACCTTGTCACCCAATTTCTCATCTGAGGTCAGAAGGTGTCTGTACGAGGCTGTAAAAGTAGCTCAGTGGAGGTGATGAGAGTTTGAGGTACGGCAACTTCAGGCCAAGTTATTACTGCCTAAGCAGAGATGGAGCCAAGGCCAGTTCTGGGTTCCTAGTCACACCCAATCCAAGCTCAGCAATTACAAAATTGTCTTATTTACTACTTAAAAGTACATCAATAGAAATGCTTGTCTAATTCCGGAAGCCTCACCACATACCTACATCCTACACTCTATTCACAGACTCCAGCGCAAACATCGCTGAATTTTGAAATACGCAGTTTTCCCGATGAAGTGTACTGTGCACTTTTAGAAATATTCTTATATACAAGCTTTAAACTACCTGATTTTGCATTCACACCTAATGAGATTATGGACATTTTAGGACTAATAGCAAAGCTGGGTTTAAAAAAGGCAGCAGTGGGATATTATGAAAAATTCAGCTCTGCTCCCTAAATTTGAATAAAATAGATGTTCAAGTGACAAAGTGTCCTTTTCGGCTCTCTTTTGGCTCCTTTTGCATTTCCCCTGCTCAGTCGTCAGTAAATTTCTCTTTACCATATTAAACTTTTATACATACAAATCTACATCACTGCCGCAGGCACTGATTTTGATTTTCAAAATTGAATTTTGGGTGGTACAGTGGCCCCTATTCCAGTCACACAAAGGGATGCATAAGCACTTTTGGGAACGTGTTGCAAATTGCTTTGCTAATTAAGGTACAGCTGGATTCAGTCCAGAAGGATCTATGAGGAAAGGTTTTCATGACTTGGTAATGAACTTCTGAAATGAGTTCATTCCATTATGGGAGTCTATTCCCTTGAATTCAACTGAAAATCTATTTCTTGAGCATCTACTATGTAGAGAGCTCTGCTAGGCGGCTGTGAGGGGACATAAAGACCCAGCCTCGGCTCCAGAGAAGTTGGCAATCAAGCTGAGACAAGAAGATACACACACATTGAAAATAAAAAATGACCAGGACAGAGTGTAACTGAGTGCCAAGAGTTACAGGAGATCAGGAGCAGGAGCTAGTTACCAGGCCTGGCTCACATGGCAGGTGTGGTTCCCTTACAGGGCAGGTTTGCGTTTCACTGCAGTGACAGGTCACAGAGTGATGGGGAGTCAGAGTCTCTCACTTTGAGGAGTGTAGACTTCAGAGCTGGGCAGAATGGGGATCAGAGGAGGGACTGGGAGGAAGAGGCATGAAAAGGCAGGGGGACAAGGATGGTCCAGGCAGGCAGGGTCTTAAGCTGCGCCAAGGAGTGCTTCAAGGCCTGGGAAGCCACCAGATTCTTGACAAGTTCTGTGTCTGGGCTTTGGTCCACAGTGCACTAGGTTCTCAAAGGTTAAGAACCTGGGAGCAGAGATCAAGATGGCAGAATAGAAGGACGTGGAGCTCACGTCCTCCCACAAATACATGAAAGACACATCTACATGTTGAAAAATTCTCACAGAATACCCACTGAACACTGGCAGAAGATCTCATACAACCAAAGCCGCAAGAAAGATCACCACATAACCAGATAGGATGAAAGAAAAAAAAAAAAGCAGGAATCAGGACGGGACCTGTGCCCCGGGAGGGAGCTTTCAAAGGGGAAAGGTTCCTTTACCCTGGGAACCCCCTTCACTGACTGGGAGGTCCACTGGACAGATAGGGAGCCTCAGAGGAGAGCACAGCAGCCGGCCTGTGGCAGGCAGGACAGAGGGAGACCAGCACAGACAGTCCACGCTACCTTGCTGCACTTCCCAGCCCAAGACACATGCCTGCTGGTGTGCGGAGCGGCTGGGGGCTGGAACTCGGGCTTCAGAGGACTCACTCTGGCTGCGCAGAGACAGCCTGAAGTGCTTGGAGTGTGGTCCGGGGCGAGGCTGGGGGTGCTGTGTGCAGGATGGAGCCCAGGTCTACTGTCAACGTGCGTGTGAAGCGGGCGGGGCGTAACCCCACCACAGCGGCCTCATTCTCTGGGTGCTCACGGCAGGCACGGCTCCGCCATTATGAGCTCTGGGAGCACACAAGCGCCAGTGGGTTGCCAACACGCAGAGGTAGGGCTGAAATCTGAACCGATTCCTGGCGGGTGCGTGACTTCAGCAAATTCACGCCAGCGGCAGCGTCTACAGGACATCTGAGCTGATTACTGGCACTCCCCCAGCTGAGGCAGGTCTAGGGCCAGCAAAAACAAACTTTGTGGGCACGCACACGCAGAAGCACGGCTGATATCTGAGCTGATTACTGGTATTCCCACAGCAGAGGTGGGGCCGAAGGCAGTGTCAACAACAGTGTACTTTTTGAGCACGCACACCAGGTGACAGGAGATGTTACAGAGTGCATGTCCGGGCAGACAACTCCTGGGGAGGAATACACAGCAGTTCCTTTCCCAGTGGGAGCACTCCTGTCCCACCTACCTCACACCACAGTTTAGGACCGGATCTGGGGGCTTCTACTTCAACAACTGGGGAGCAGACCCTGCCCCTGATAGGGCTGTGACAACCACAGAGCAAAGAGGAGGCCCTGTCCAACATCCAGTGCAGGCTCTGGTCCCCACAACAATCACACCCCCTATCAAGGGGAGAAGGGCCAGCACACCCTGAGGAAAGACATGGCAGGCATCCACACCAAAAACAGCCTTTGCACCAAAAATATTAGACTCACACAGGCTACACAGGGGTGTTTCCACGTAAAAACAGCCCTCCATGACCACAGTAGATAATGTTTCCCCTAAATTCATAGAGTCAGAGTAATATAAGTAAAATGAAAAAGCAGAGGAACCACTCCCAATTATAAAAACAAGAGAAATCCCCTAAAAAAACAAACAATGAAACAGACCTCTCCAGTCTACCAGACGCTGAGTTCAAAAAGAAGGTAACAAAAATGCTGAAGGAGCTAAGAAAAGCCATCGACAGCAATGCAGATCACTGCAACTAAGAACTATAGAGGAGGCAATCAAAATCAGACAACTTAATTGCCGAGATGAAAACTGAGCTAAAGGCAATATATAGAAAACTAAATAATGCAAAATGAATTAGTGATTTGGAAGACAAAATAATGGAAATCACCCAATCAGAACGGCAGACAAAAAGACAAATGAAAAAAAAAAATGAAAGCAATATAAAAGACCTATGGGACACAAAGCGTGCCAATCTAGGCATAATAAGGATCCCAGAAGAAGAAAGAGAAAAGGGAATTGAAAATGTATTTAAAGAAATTATGGCTGAAAATTTCCCAAACCTAAAGAAGGAAACAAATATTGAGGTACAGGAAGCACAGAGGGTCCCAAACAAGATGAACCCAAGCAGACCTACACCAAGACATATCATAATTAAAATGGCAAAAGTTAAAAAGAGAGGATTTTAAAGGCAGCAAGAGAAAAACAAAGAGTAAGTTACAAGGGAACCCCCATAAGGCTATCAGCTGATTTCTCTATAGAAACTTTGCAGGCCAGAAGGGAGTAGCAAGATATATTCAAAGTCCTGAAAGGGAGAAACCTGCAACCTATGATACTCTACCCAGCAAGATTATCATTTATAATAGAAGGAGAGATAATGAATTTCTCACACAAGCAAAAACTAAAAGAATACAGCAATACTAGACCTAACCTAAAAGGAATACTGAAAGGTCTTCTCTAAATAGAAAAGAAGAAAGAATCTATAGGAAAGGGAAAATCACAATAGGAAAAGCAAATATATGAAAGGATTGTAGATCACTTAAATAAACCAGAACATACATTAAAAAAAAAAAAAATCAAAAAAAAATTTGTGGAAGCAATTATAACTACAATGAATGGCAAAAGGATAAACATGAAAATGTAAAATAGGACATCAGAATCAAATTGTTCTTACTTGGGAGAGGGGAGTAAGAAAATGTAGATTTTTTGGAATGTGTTTAAGCTTATATGACTACCAGTCTAAAGCAAGCAGATACAGTAATGGGTTAACATACTTGAAAACCAGGGAAACCACAAATCAAAAACATACAACAGATTCACAAAAAACAAAAAGAAGAGAACTCAAGTGTAATACAAATGAAAACCATCAAACCACAAAAGGAAAAACAAAAAGAAAGGAACAAAGAAGAAATACAAAATCAACTGGAAAACCAGATTTAAAATGGCAATAAATACATACCTGTCAATAATTACCTTAAATGTCAATGGACTATATGCTCTGACCAAAAGACACAGAATGGCAGATTGGATAATAAAACAAGAGCCTACAACACGCTGCCTACAAAAGACCCACTTTTGGGCGAAGGACACCCACAGACTGAAAATGAGGGGATGGAAAAAGATATTTCACGCAAACACAAATCACAAGAAGTGGGGGGGTCACAATATCATATCAGACAAAATAGACTTTAAAACAAAGGCCATAGGGACTTCCCTGGTGGCACAGTGGTTAAGAATCCACCTGCCAATGCGGAGGACATGGGTTTGAACCCTGGTCCGGGAAGATCTCACATGCCATGGATCAACTAAGCCCATGAGCCGCAACTACTGAGCCTGTACTCTAGAGCTCAAGAGCCACAACTACTGAGCCTGTGTGCCACAACTACTGAAGCCAGCATGCCCAGAGCCATGCTACGCAACAAGAGAATCCACCGCAATGAGAAGCCTGCACACCACAATGAAGAGTAGTTCCTGCTTGCTGCAACTAGAGAAAGCCCGCGTGCAGCAACGAAGACCCAACGCAGCCAAAAATAAATAAATAAATAAATTTATTTAAAAGAAAAACAAAACCCAAAACAAAGGCCATAAATAAAGAGAGATGCTATATAATGACAAAACAATTGATGCAAGAAGAGGATATTACACTCATTAACATGTATGAACCCAATATATGCTTTAGGAGCCCCTAAATACATAAAACAAATACTAACAGACATAAAGGGAGAAATTGATGGGAATAAAATAAAAGTAGGAGATTTTAACACCCCACTGACATCAACAGACAGATCTTCCAAACAGAAAATCAATAAGGCAACAGAGATCCTAAATGACACAAGAGAACAGTTAGACTTAATTTGGTATTTTCAGGACACTACATCCAAAAAAACCAGAATACACATTCTTTTCAAGTGCACATAGCACATTTTCTAGGGTAGACGACATATTAGGACACAAAACAAGCCTTGATAAATTTAAGAGGACAGAAATTATTTCAAGCATCTTTTCTGACCATAATGGCATGAAACTAGAAGTCAACCACAGAAAGAGAAATGAGAAAAAAAACCGATTACACAGAGACTAAACAAGTTATTAAAAAACCAATTGGTCAATGATGAATTCAAAGAGGAAATTAAAAAATACCTTGAGACAAATGACAATGAAAATACAACCATATAAAATCTATGGGATGCAGCAAAAAGCATTTCTTAGAGGGAAGTTCATAGCAATACAGACCTTCCTCAAAAAAACAAGAAAAATCTCAAATAAACAACCCAACCTACCACTTAAAAGACTTAGAAAAAGAAGAACAAACAAAACCTAAAGTCAGCAGAAGGAAGGAAATAATAAAGATTAGAGAGGAAATAAATAAGATAGAGATTTTAAAAAAAAGAAAAAAAATCAATAAAACCAAGAGCTGGTTCTTTGAAAGAAAAAAATCAACAAACCTCTGGCTAGGCTCACCAAGAAGAAAAAAGAGGGGACCCAAATAAACTAAGTAAGAAATGAAAGAGGAGAAATAACAACTGATACCACAGAAATACAAGAAGCCATAAGAGAATACTATGAACAATTATATGCCAACAAACTGGACAACCCAGAAGAAATGGACAAGTTTCTAGAAACATACATCCCACCAAAATTGAATCAAGAAGAAATAGATAATCTGGGGGTTTTCTGGCCACGCTGCATGGCTCACGGGATCTTAGATCCCTGACCAGGGATCGAACCCAGGCCATGGCAGTGAAAGTGCCAAGTCCTAACCACTGGACCGCCAGGGAATTGCCAAGGAGAAATAGATAATTTGAACAGACTGATCACTAGAAGTGAATCTGTAATAAAAAAAAAAAACTCCCTGCAAACAAAAGTCCAGGACCAGATGGCTTCACTAGGGAATTCTACCAAACATACAAAGAACTTAAACTGATCCTTCTCAAACTCTTCTTCAAAAGACTGAAGAGAAGGGAACACTCCTAAAGTCATGTTATGAAGCCACCATCACCCTGATACCAAAACCAGACAAAGACACCACCAAAAAAGAAAATCACAGGCCAATATCTTTGATTGATATAGATGTAAAAATTCTCAATAAAATACTAGCAAACCAAATCCAACAACATATAAAAAGGATCATACACCATGATCAGGTTAGATTCATCCCAAGTTAACAAGGATGGCTCAACATATGCAAATCAATCAGTATGACACACCACATAAACAAAGGAAAAGACAAAAACCACATGATCGTCTCAACAGATGCAGAAAAAGCATTTGATAAAATTCAACATCCATTCATGATTAAAAACTCTCACCAAAGTGGGTACAGAGGAAACATATCTCAACATAATCAATGCTCTTTTTGACAAAACCACAGCCAGCGTAATACTCAACAGTGAAAAACTGAAAGCCTTCCCACTAAAATCTGGCATGAAACAAGGATGCCTACTCTTACCACTTCTATTCAGCATAATATTGGAAGTCCTAGTCACAGCAATCAGACAAGAAAAAGAAATAAAAGGTATCCAAATTAGAAGGGAAGAGGTAAAAATTGTCATTATATGCAGATGACATGATACTCTATACAGAAAACCCTAAACACTCAACACAAAAACTTTTAAAGCAGATAAATGAATTCAGCAAGGTAGCAGGATACAATATTAACATAAAGAAATCAGTTGCATTTCTCTATATCAGAAAGAGAAAGTTAAAAAAATCCCTATTAAAATCACATCAATATATATATATATAACATAAAACCACCCAGGAATAAACCTGACCAAGGAGGTAAAAGACTTATATGCTGAGAACTATAAAACACTGATATAGGAAACTGAAGATGATTCAAAGAAATGGAAAGATATCCCATGCTCTTGCATTGGAAGAATTAAAACTGTTAAATTGGCCATATTATCCAAAGCAATCTACAGATTTAATGTGATCCCTATCAAATTAACCATGACATTTTTCACAGAACTAGAATAAATAATCCTAAAATTTATATGGAACCACAAAAGACCCAGAATTCCAAAGCAATGCTGGGGAAAAGGAACAAAGCTGGAGGCATAACCCTCCCTGACTTCAGACAATACTGCAAAGCTACAGTAAACAAAATAGCATGGTACTGGCACAAAAACAGACATACAGATCAATGAAACAGAATAGAGAGCCCAGAAATAAGTCCACACACCTACAGTCAATTATTCTTCGACAAAGGTGGAAGAATATACAATGGAGAAAAGACATTCTCTTCAGCAAGTGGTGTTGGGAAAGCTGGAGAGCCTCATGTAAATCAATGAAGTTAGAACACTCCCCACAACATACACAAAAATAAACTCAAAATGGCTTAAAGACTTAAATATAAGACATGACACTATAAACTCCTAGAAGAGAGAACACAGGCAAAACATTCTGACATAAATCATACAAATGTTTTCTTAGGTCAGTCTCCCAAGGCAAAAGAAATGAAAGAAAAAATAAACAAATGGGACCTAATCAAACTTAAAAGCTTTTGCACAGCAAAGGAAACCATAAACAAAACAAAAAGACAACCTATGGACTGGGAGAAAATATTTGCAAACATTGCAACTGACAAGGGCTTAATTTCCAAAATATACAAACAGCTCATACACCTCAACAACAAAACCAACAACCCAATCGAAAAATGGGCAGAAGACCTAAATAGACATTTCTCCAAAGAAGAAATACAGATGGCCAATAGGCACATGAAAAGATGCTCAACATCACTAATTATTAGAGAAATGCAAATCGAAACTACAACGAGGTGTCACCTCACACCAGTCAGAATGGCCATCATCAAAAAGTCTACAAATAGGGCTTCCCTGGTGGCGCAGTGGTTGAGAGTCCGCCTGCCGATGCAGGGGACACGGATTCGTGACACGGATTCGTGCCCCGGTCCAGGAAGATCCCACATGCCACGGAGGGGCTGGGCCCGTGAGCCATGGCCACTGAGTCTGCGTGTCCGGAGCCTGTGCTCCGCAACGGGAGAGGCCACAGCAGTGAGAGGCCCGCGTACCGCAAAAAAAAAAAAAAAAAAAAAAAAAAAGTCTACAAATAACAAATGCTGGAGAGTGTGTGGAGAAAAGGGAACCTTCCTACTCTGCTGGTGGGAATGTAAATTGGTACAGCCACTATGGAGAACAGTAGGAAGGTTCCTTAAAATACTAAAAATAGAATTGCCGTATGATCAAGCAATCCCACTCCAGGGCATATATCTGGAAAAGACTAGAACTCTAATTAGAAAAGATACATGCACCCCAATGTTCATAGCAGCACTATTTACAATAGCCAAGACATGGAAGCAACCTAAATGCCTGTCGACAGATGAATGGATAAAGAAGATGTGGTACATAGATACAATGGGATGTTACTCAGCCATAAAAAAAGAATGAAGTAATGCCATTTGCAGCAACATGGATAGACTTGGAGATTATCATACTAAGTGAAATAAATCAGAGAAAGACAAATATCATATAACTTATTTGTGGAATCTAAAAAATGATACAAATGAACTTATTTACAAAACAGAAACAGATTCACCTACATAGAAAACAATCTTATGGTTACCAAAGGGGAGGCAGGGGAGGGATAAATTAGGAATTTGGGATTAACAGATACACACTAATATATATAAAATAAACAACAAGGACCTACTGTATAGCACAGGGAACTATATTCATTATTTTATAATAACTTATAATGGAAAAGAATCTGAAAAAGAACATATATATAGTATATACATATATAGTTTATATATAGTATAAAGGGGGTAACAGGTAACATCTTACAGAAAAATCTGAATGAACTTTTTGGCCAACCCAATATAACTGAATCGCTTTGTTGTACACCTGAAACTAACACAACACTATAAATCAAATATACTTAAAAAAAAAAAAAGAACCATTTACATTATGACCAATTTGGGAGGCAATGAGAAGAAGCCCTCATTGGGGCTGGGGCACACGCTGGAGTGTGGTGAGGCGGCGGGACACAGGCTGGATTAGACAACAGTGAAGGCCTCACAAAGCTGCATTACTCCAGAAGGCAACAGGCAGACCCAAAGATCTCTAAGTGGTAACCCACTGAAAGTGGTGGATAATCTAGCCCTCCAGGAGGAGCACCTACATCTCTAAACATGCCTAGAAAACTGCCATGCCTTGGTCTAAACACTACCTTAACTCCCTCCAGCTCCATCCGGAACTGGGGGAGAAAAAGAGATGGAGATGCCTGCATTCCCTCTCTGACATGATTCTCCTCACAATGGCTGTTTTGCAGTGGGCTCAATATTACAACTAAAAATCACATAATCTGGGCTTCCCTGGTGGCGCAGTGGTTAAGAGTCCGCCTGCAAACGCAGGGGACACGGGTTCGTGCCCCGGTCCGGGAAGATCCGACATGCCGTAGTGTGCCTGGGTCCGTGAGCCATGGCCGCTGGGCCTGCGTGTCCGGAGCCTGTGCTCCACAACAGGAGAGGCCACAACAGTGACAGGACCACTTACCGAAAAAAAAAAAAATCACATAAGTTCTCAGGCCCTTCCTCAATAACTGGACTTCAGAGGACCCACACACGGGGGTGGGTAACGCTGGATGGCATCACCACTGCCAACACACACAGGTCTACACCCCGCCACACTGAGCCACAGACCAGGCCCCGACTGGATGACTGAGAAAACAGAAAACCTTTGAATTCCCCTCTGAGGAGTTGGACGTATCACGTACATTACTGCCAATCCAAGACAAAGTTCAACTCCTTTCAAACGGGGCCGATATTATTTCAACCTGGGTATTTAATACAAGAACTCCCTGGTGGGCGAGCCCCTTCCTGGGTGGCTCCTCAGAGCTGTGCCCTGTGCTGGATAAGTGGGCGCTGCCACGGACCTTTTAGGAAGCTGCCTGTGCATCTAATGAACTCATTAGAAGAGTTTGCACCTTCCCCTGTACTTAAGTCAACAATTACTGTTGTTTTGCCACCTTCCTCCGTGTTGTGATTCTTTTATTAAGCTCTTGGGGCTGCAGGGAACATGCGTTCTCTTAGGGAAACTGAACTGAAAGGGGGCAAAATCCATAAACATTAGCTTTAAAAAACTGCACAATAGGATAGAGGGTGTAAGAGGTGTTTAGTGTGTTTCTGCTTCCCACCTCCTTCTTGGTGGGTTTAGGTGGACTGTGAGACTCCCCAAAGGGCAATCTGTGGTGGAATAAATGGAGGCAGTTATTTTTGTACCCTGGTTTCAAGTCTGAATGATTAATTTGCTTTCTAGTGGTTCTGGCTTTTCTGTGCTGGTGTCCCACCTGAGGACCATCTTTCTCCCCATCCACACTGGGTAGGTAGGGGCTGGGCCAAAGAAAAGCAGGTGGGTAAACAGAAGGATGTTTAATTCTTTGCCAAAACTGTCCATGGTCCAAAGAGGTCTTGAGCAGGAAGTGAGGGGAAGGGAGGGCTTGAAGTTCACGGAACAAGAGGCCTTTCTAACAAGAAGAAATAACTTGGGAGGAATGGGAGCTGAGGATAGTTCAGGCACAAAGAAGACAACGCTCACTTGTCTTGCCATTTAACTCCTGGGGAACCCCGAATAAGTTGTTTTTCTTTTCAGATTTTGTTTCTTCACCTGTAAAATGGGAACAGCGATGGTGACCTCAACTCAGCTGCACTAAGGAATAGACTAAATGAGACCATGCATGCAAGTGTGTCATGCACGCGTTCAGCGTTATTGTTCAGATGCAGGAAGCCACAAGGCTGAGAGCAGGACTGCCTGCTCCTCTCCTCTACAGGAACAAACACGCAGCGGAGGAGAGCTGCCTCCCCCTCTAGTCCTGTCTTTCTGGCACATGGCATAACCGAGGGGGAGCTCCGCATCGATCAGTTGACTGGGTCGAGTGCCTGCCCCTGGCTGCCAGCTTTCTCAAGTTCTTTATAAATGATCCGGGGGTGTCAGTGGGAGTGACTCACAGCACTGTTCTCAATTCCAGCAAGGGACTGCTCCTTCTAAAAATTACCACCAAGATTTACTAAGCCCAGGTGCATTCTTGGACGACATCAGGATGAGGTACCACAACAGTGGTCCTGAGTCATGTGCCTGCTGCCATCATGAGGCACTGGTTCACTCTACCAGGGATGCACTCATGAGCTGCTCTGGAACCATCAACCGAGCCATGACTTGCATCTGCAGCCATGACTCAAATTCGTGTGGGCCTTCTACTCATCAGAACTATCTGCCTAGGTGACGACAAAAGATGACAACTGCAAAAGAGAAAGCTCTACCCTCCTTTTCTGGCTCCTCTTACACTAACAGTCAAGCAGGTGAATGTCATACTCTCACCTCCCCAGGGATCTAGCCTCTGTCAGCTTCTCTGCTGGCTGGTTTCACCATTCGAATTTCATTAAAGCAAGTCACGTGTCTGTCCAACTGTAGGCTCCTTGGTGATAAGGACCAGGTTATGTCCCTCTTCTGTAGTTCCTGCAGTTCCCCGCACAGAGTAAGCTCACAAATTAATTCTCACCACTCAGGGCACAGACATATTCCCTTCTCACTCTTCACTACTTCTCTCCATCTAGTTCTGCTACATCTGCAACTATATTCAAATGATTTTTGTCTCATAAGCCATAACCAATCATTTATTTACCCATTCATTCAGACATTTACCGAGTGTCTTTTATGTGCCAGGAACTATGCTAGACACTGTGGGGAGAAAGATAAAAATAGCACCGTCTCTATTCTCAGGAAGCTCACACTGAAAATGTGAAGGGAGCATAGCCCTAGAAAGTCTATGGGCTATGGGATTTGCAGAGTTGGGACTATGACTCTTGCCTTCAAGATCTTTATACTACGGGCCAGTGAAGACCACTGTAAGAACTGTGAAGGCCCTCAGTGTTGTGTGGCACCCCAAACCCCCCCAACAAAGCCCTGAGCCAGACACTCCGTCCATGCCCACCACCCAGTCAGCACTTGGTTTCAATGATGCCACTGGGCATGTTGTCCTTGCTCCATTAGGTGGGCTGCTTTGGGTCTGGGTTGGGCTAAGTTGCCAAAAAGCCATGTTCCTGCTTTGACAGGTTGTGGCCAAATTTCGCAAAAGTCATTTCTTCAGGCTGTGTGTGTATGTGTCACATCTCATGTGTCTGACCTCTTGCCTGAGCCCCAGGCTCAAATATCCCACTGTCTACTTTGACATTTCCACTTGGAAGTAAATCCACTTTGCATCTCAAGTTTAACATGTCTTAACACCAAACTAAAGCTGTTCTTCCCACACCCCACCTGTTCCTCATCTCGTCTTCCCCATCTCAGTAAACTGCACCACCTTGCACCGAGTTGCTCAGGCCAAAACAATCTAGGTGTTATCCTTGGTTCCTCTTTCCCTTTATCCTATATCCAATACGTCAGCAAGTCCTGTTGATGCAACCTTCACATTGCAACCCCAAAGTGGCCACTTCCATCTCCTGTGTTGCCATCTTCATCCAAGCCACCACCATTTCCTGCCTGGGCTACCAGAGTGACTGTTTCTATTCTTGCCTCCCTATAATCCATTCACTGGTACAGCCAGAGTGATCTTTAAAAAAAACAGTAAACTAGGTCACATCAGCCCCCTGACTAAACCTCCCCAGAGGCTTCTCACTGGTCTTATGATAAAATCCAACCCCTAACCAGAGCCTGCCTATAAAACCCTACCGTGCCTGACTCCTGTCCTCCTCTGACTCAACTCTTAGAAAACGGCATTTCACTCACTACCCTTCAGCCACTTGGGCTTTCTTTCTGCTTCCTGCCTCAGGACCATTGCACTGCCTGAAAGAACACCAAGTGTTCATTGTTGGCTCATCGTCTTCCCTTAGGTCTCATCTATGTGTCACCTCCTCAGTAAGCCTTTATCTATCATAACTAATATTACCCTTTTACCATGCTCCTCTATTTCGTATCCATCATAGTACTTCTCTGCACTGCCCTATGTGTGTCTACTTGCTTATTGTGTCCTGAACTAGGACGTAAACTTAAATTTCATGTGGGCAGGACCTCATCTAATTAACTACTGTCTCCCCAGCAACCGGAACAGTTCCTGGCACATGGTGGGTGTTCCGTAAGTTTGTGCTGTACGAATGAACAAATCCCAGAAGTGCAGCACCAACCTGGAGGACAGCAAGAACACAGGTCTACTACTCACACACATGGGCACGGGGTGAGGACTCAAACCTGCCGCACGGGCTTACAAGGGCCCAGGAAGCACACCAAGGCTTAGCGGGGACCCTGCATAGGTCCTTGGGCATCAGCTCAATCACTGCACAACACTTCGAGGTAATGGCATCGTGTCAGGGGAGCAATAAGCCTATGACTGTCACCACCTAGGACTGGTGTTGTGGGACTCAACCCTGGCTGCACCCTGAATCATCGAGAGCTTTTAAAAACACTGAGGGCAAGGCCTCACCCCCAGAGTTTCTGATTCAATAAGGTCGTATGGTCCCAGGTATCTAGAGTTTTAAAAAGCTCCTCAGGAACCTCCAACGTGCAGCCAGGTGAAAGTACTGAGTAGAGGATAGGATCACCGCTCTCCGCAGTTTCCCCGGGCGTTAAGAGGGTCCCCGGGTACGCGCGGCCAGGGAGGAAAGGCGCGCGCAAGCGCGGGGCCCCGCCGCCAGCCCGCTCGTGGGCCCCGCCCTGCCTCCTCCTTTCCTCCCCTCGCCCCAACCGCCTCCCCGCCGCAGGCCGACCCCACAGTCTGGTCACCTGGGTGTTCTCTCCCTCCCGAAAGGCCTGCGCTACCCGCTGCCGCAGATAAGCGCCCAAGTCCCGGCCTCTTTTGGTCTCGTCCACTGGCCATTCCTCACAGAGTCTAAGAAAACGCCTGTAGCGGCTAGCCGCCATTTTGGGCCCTGCTTGTCTCCACCCCTGAGGGAGGAGTCGACGGGGACAGGTGGAGCTTGCGCACTAAGCGTCGCCGGCTTCCCGAAGAGGTGGGGTGGGAGGGAGGAGTGAGCATGCGCCACTTGGCCGGCGCCTTGCCGCTTTCCGGGAGGGGCCGCTGCTCCCCTGTCTCTGCAGGGCCGGCTGATTCAGTCTTCGTCCTCCTGGAACCAGCGCGGTTCCCAGGGGCAAGTCAGTCGTGGAGTACACCAGGGATAGCTTGCTTCTCTTTTTCAGTGACTGCACAAGCTCCAGACTAAAAAACCCTCCTCTGAGACCTCTGCTAATTGCCTAAGCGACTATATTTGCATGTAAATACAAGTGGTTATTCGATGAAGATGTGTTTGAACTTAATCACGTAGCATGCACACGTGGTTCGCAGCCCCCCTCCCCTTTCTCACAGTCCCTGTACCTGTCGCTACCATTTGGTGATCTGCCACAATTCCTTCTTTAGTGCTACTCAGCTCTGTCCCTCTTTCCCCAGCTTCTATCAGTATCCTTTTGAGCGCCTCCTCCCCAAGCCAGCTACTTTTCCCTGCTTGAGCAACGTCATCTGGGTTGATTCAGCCTGGAAAAACTTGTCTTACCAAGCCTTCTCTTCTACATCTCCAGCTGCATATCATGTGGGATGCTCTGATTTTTCTTTTCAAAAGATATCCCCACCTTCCAGATTTTCCTTAAGAAAGTCTCAGCCCCCTTTTGCATCTTTACTGCCTGAATTTAGCCAGGACCATCCTGTGCACACACTTGGCTTCCCGCAAACCTCTTCCTTCTCACCTTGCCTAATTCATAAGTCCAGGAGACTCCTGCCCTGAGTCAGGAAGTGAATACATAACCAAAACACAAAGTTAAAAGTGACAAGGGCTTTCATTGAAGTGTTAGGAAATACTAGGAGTTTGGAGAAAGAACTAGTACTTCTAGATGTTCAGGAGATAAGGAGGTGGAAGATCAGGGATTGCTTCCGAAGGAGATAGCATTTGGGCTGGGCCTTGAGGATGGTTAGAATTTGGATAAGTGGGAATGGAGGGACATTCCTTCCATAGCAAGAGCCAGGCCTGGGGCAGAATGGGAGAGCGGAAGAGGGAGGAGGAAAAATCAGTGGGTGGTTTTAACAGAGAACAGCTCTGAACTGTCTGAAGTCCTTAAGGGTAAAGACCTATGAATCAGAACCTTTGGGGACCCAGGGTGTGTGATGCCCACTTGAGGTGAGTTCAGGGGGAGTGGAAAACAAGGCGCTCAAGGGCACCCCCAACGCATTCCCAGCCCAACAGTACCTACCTGCTCCACTCTCACCACAGCTGTATTTGTAATGGGGAAGAACAAACCTGAGTCCATGTTGGATCTGTTTCTTTTACTTTAACCTTTGTATCTATTGCTTTTGCTACAAGAGTGTTGCCTATAGCCTGAGATATACAGGATAGCCCATTCTCAAGGCTCTGAGCTTTAAAGGTATAACACTTTCCATTCATACAGAGATAAAAAGTTGCAGAACAGAGAATACCATTTGTCTTGTTGGAGGTTTACAGGAGCATTATTACTACTGGACCTATGTGGACTGCTGCAATAACAAAGGATTCCGGCACCAAGAAGTTTGCAGCAACCAACCACACCCATTTTAGTATAAAAGAAGCCTGAATTCTAACTCTGGGAAGGTGGTTCTTTGGGACACTACTTCATGATCTTCTCAGTCTGCGGGCTTTCTGAATAAAGTCACTGTTCCATGCCCCAACAACTCGTCTCTCGATTTATTGGCCTGTCGTGCAGTGAGCTTGGACTGGGTAACATATTTATAACCACATAGTTTTGATAGCTGTCCCGAGGCCCAAAGAGGAGGGTTATATCTATTTACTATCAGTATCAAGCCCCAGGCACCTAGGGCTGTGCTGGGTGCCCCAAGGCCTTGTCGGTCTGCCTGAGGCCCCATCACAGCTGTGGCTTTGAAGAGCACCTGGCTGGCCAACAGGTGTCTTGGGAGGCAGGGACAGAGGTCCCTCTGTCTTCAGCAAGAGAAAGAGTAACATGGCTTTCACCTAACTTGAGGCACAAGCGGAAGCACAAGGAGAGGTTGAGAAGAACAAGTGGAGCAGGGGAAACCCGAACCAGTGCCTCTGTCTAAGGCTCTCCTTTCCCCAGCACAGCATCTTCTGGATCAGCCTGTGGTCGCCCTGGTTCAGTGCCCACCTCTCTTCCCCCCACTGCAGGCTTGTCTGACTTGATGGTTCAGTAGTGAGGCTGTGGAGGCTGATAGACGTGGGTTGGAATGTGGACTCACTCATTCATTCATTCATCCAGAACTATCTATACAATTTGTGGGGGCCCAATGAAAAATGAAAATGTGAAGCTCCTTATTAAAAGATTATGAAAAAGTTCAAGACAGTAACAGCAGAGCATTAACCCGGGGGCGAGGGGCGGGGGGTTGCCTTCAGGTCACACACCCACGAAGCCAGCCCTGAGCTCCTTCCGTGTGGTGGACAAAACAGGTGAGGGCCCTGATCGCACGGGTTTTACATTTAAGTGGGAGGAAACAGACGACAATCAAGCAAACATACCATAACAATAACAATAATCATCGTAATGCTTTATACGTATTCAGTCCTTCAGTAAATGAACAAGATAATTTCATATGTGATAAGTGCCAGGGAGGGGTCAGGGCAGGGTGCTACATCCACAGTGATGGGGGTGGGGGTGGGGTCTGGGTGGCCTGGAGGCGCTTGTGTTTGAGAGAGACCTGAGTCACACGAGGGGCAAAAGCAACTTCCAGGTAGAGCGGCAGCAAAGGCAAAGGCGTTTGGAGCAGCCAAACTTCGGTGGGCTATTTAATCACTCTGAGCCTCAGCTCGTCATCTTAAAATGGGAATTATAATGATAAATTGACACGTACTGAGTGTTTGCTCTGTGCCTGGCACTGTTCTAAAGGCCTTCCTATTGACTCATTTGGTCCTCACAATGGATCTCAGAGAAAAGTACCACTTTTATCCCCATTTTACAGAGTTGGAAACTGAGGCACAGAAAGGACAAGGACTTGCCGAGGTCACCGGGTGGGTAAGTGGCAGAGCCTGGACCTGGACCCCAGCTGACTGACTCCAGAGCCCGTGCACTTACCCCTCCAACAGATGCCTCTTCAGGCCTCCGTGCAGCATTATCGTTGTGAACTGCACTCATGGTGTGTTTCTGTATTTTCCCAGGGGGCACTGGGGGCATCTCTGGCCTTGTTTTACCTTGTCACCCCCGCCCCCCCATGCCTGCGGGTGATTGGAGCCTGAGTCTGGGCTCACTGGCTTGTCAGTCACCGGGTGCCATTCTGGGCACATTAATAGGCGTCGCCTGGAATGTGGCTTGGCAGTGCCAGCCCCTCCGGAAGTCGATGACCATGTTAACACCCACCTGCTGACTGTCGCTCATTCCACACTGAATGCAGCCTCCCCTGGCTCCTTGAAAAACTCCAGCGGGGCTGTACCTCCCGATCCATTTAGGATGGGTATCTGGGCTTTATGGAGCCCTACTAGCTCTTTATAGAAACCAGGCACCATCAGGGGGAGGAGAGTGGAGGGAGGGAGCGCTGCTTCAGTTTTTCAAATTATAATGATCCCAGTCATTGAAACACCGAATCGCACATTTAAATCGCTTGAAAGTAAAAATATCATTTTGTAATGCTGCTGTTAATAATGTAAACATTAAAACCGAATTAAATATTTAGCTGTATTGTGGGGCACGATTGCCTGATTTTTCTTCTTTCAGCTTCTTCAACTGGAGGAAATGATTGGCTGCAGTACCCAGATATGTTACCATTAAAAGTGGGTCCGGACTTGCACTGGAGGACCTAGTCATTTAATGCCCCTGGAAGGGTCATGCTGGCAGCAGACTGCTGCCTTTTTCTGGAGGTGAGCTTTTTTTCAAGATACGTATGTGTTGGAGGTGTGCTGGGAGACGCTGGGGTCTTAAATTTCAGCCTAATACATCCAGACCCCTTAGCTCTGTTGAGATATCTTGTCATCTGCCCCAGGAACCTGCCTCCCCACCTTCACTCTGCTCTCTACTCAATGCCACTTCAGAGAGGCTTTCCCTGGTCCCCATTCAAAGTAGCAGCCCTCTCAGTTTTGGTCCCCTTTTCCCTCCAAGCACTAGTCACTATCTGACAACAGGCCCTGGCAACCAGTCATCTCTCACCAAAGGAATCTGAAGAGAAAGGACGTTAGAATAAACCGAGGTCTCCCAGCCTACTTGTGCCCACCCTCTCTCATTTTTTTTTTTTTAACATCTTTATTGGAGTATAATTGCTTTACAATGGTGTGTTAGTTTCTGCTTTATAACAAAGTGAATCAGTTATACATATACATATATCCTCCCATCTCCTCCCTCTTGTGTCTCCCTCCCACCCTCCCTATCCCACCCCTCTAGGTGGTCACAAAGCACTGAGCTGATCTCCCTGTGCTATGCAGCTGCTTCCCACTAGCTATCTATTTTACGTTTGGTAGTGTATATATGTCCATGCCACTCTCTCACTTTGTCACAGCTTACCCTTCCCCCTCCCCATATCCTCAAGTCCATTCTCTAGTAGGTCTGTGTCTTTATTCCCATCTTACCCCTAGGTTCTTCATGACCTTTTTTTTTTCTTAGATTCCATATATGTAAGGCCAGAAACTATCAAACTCTTAGAGGAAAACATAGGCAGAACACTCTATGACATAAATCACAGCAAGATCCTTTTTGACCCACCTCCTAGAGAAATGGAAATAAAAACAAAAATAAACAAATTGGACCTAATGAAACTTCAAAGCTTTTGCACAGCAAAGGAAACCATAAACAAGACCAAAAGACAACCCTCAGAATGGGAGAAAATATTTGCAAATGAAGCAACTGACAAAGGATTAATCTCCAAAATTTACAAGCAGCTCATGCAGCTCAATATCAAAAAAACAAACAACCCAATCTAAAAATGGGCAGAAGACCTAAACAGACATTTCTCCAAAGAAGATATACAGACTGCCAGCAAACACATGAAAGAATGCTCAACATCATTGATCATTAGAGAAATGCAAATCAAAACTACAATGAGATATCATGTCACACTGGTCAGAATGGCCATCATCAAAAAATCTAGAAACAATAAATGCTGGAGAGGGTGTGGAGAAAAGGGAACACTCTTGCACTGCTGGTGGGAATGTGAATTGATACAGCCACTATGGAGAACAGTATGGAGGTTCCTTAAAAAACTACAAATAGAACTACCATACGACCCAGCAATCCCACTACTGGGCATATACCCTGAGAAAACCATAATTCAAAAAGAGTCATGTAGGGCTTCCCTGGTGGTGCAGTGGTTGAGAGTCCGCCTGCCGATGCAGGGGACACGAGTTCGTGCCCCGGTCCGGGAAGATCCCACATGCCGTGCAGCAGCTGGGCCCGTGAGCCATGGCCGCTGAGCCTGCGCGTCCCGAGCCTGTGCTCCGCAACGGGAGAGGCCACAGCAGTGAGAGGCTCGCGTACCGCAAAAAAAAAAAAAAAAAAAAAAAAAAAAAAAGAATCATGTACCAAAATGTTCATTGCAGCTCTATTTACAATAGCTAGGAGATGGAAGCAACCTAAGTGTCCATCATCGGATGAATGGATAAAGAAGATGTGGCACATATATACAATGGAATATTACTCAGCCATAAAAAGAAACGAAATTGAGCTACTTGTAATGAGGTGGATGGACCTAGAGTCTGTCATACAGAGTGAAGTAAGTCAGAAAGAGAAAAACAAATACTGTATGCTAACACATATATATATGGAATCTAGCTATCTATTTTACATTTGGTAGTATATATAAGTCTATGCCACTCTTTCACTTCTTCCCAGCTTACCCTTCCCCCTCCCCGTGTCCTCAAGTCCATTCTCTACGTCTGCATCTTTTTTTAAAAAATTAATTAATTAATTAATTAAATTATGGCTGTGTTGGTTCTTCGTTGCTGCTCACAGGCTTTCTCTAGTTGCAGTGAGCGGGGGCTACTCTTCGTTGTGGTGCAAGGGCTTCTCATTGCAGTGGCTTCTCTTGTTGCGGAGCACCAGCTCTAGGCACGCAGGCTTCAGTAGTTGTGGCTCATGGGCTTCAGTAGTTGTGGCTCACGGGCTTAGTTGCTCTGCGGCATGTGGGATCTTCCTGGACCAGGGCTCGAACCTGTGTCCCCCGCATTGGCAGGCGGATTCTTAACCACTGTGCCACTAGGGAAGTCCCTATGTCTGCATCTTTATTCCTGTCCCGCCACTAGGTTCTTCAGAACCACTTTTTTTTTTTTTAGATTCCATATATATGTGTTAGCATACGGTATTTGTTTTTCTCTTTCTGACTTACTTCACTCTGTATGACAGACTCTAGGTCCATCCACCTCACTACAAAAAACTCAATTTCGTTTCTTTTTATGGCTGAGTAATATTCCACTGTATATATGTGCCACATCCTCTTTATCCATTCGTCTGTCGATGGACACTTAGGTTGCTTCCATGTCCTGGCTATTGTAAACAGAGCTGCAATGAACATTCCCACCCCCTCTTGAGAGGTCTGAGGGAGAAAGGTGAAGGGCAAATCGGGGGTGGGTAGATTTCTGGAGTTTGTTCTAGGATGAGCTCTCAAACTTCCTGTCCCATCTCAGGGCAGCTTAGTGACAGAAGGGAGGGGTTCTGAGCAATGCCTAATGGAAAGGAGCCAACCTGGGTGCAAGTCAGCCTGTCTGTCCGGCGCCTGACTTGGTGTCATCCCAGAGCTGCTTTCCTCCCTCCCTCCCTCCCCTCTGATTCTTGGCACCCACACTTTCACTTTTGTTCTTTCCCTCATCTTCTGTTTTATGTTTTGGCCACAGAGGATGTAGATTTAAATCAAAAGTCCGAAGTTTAGATCATTCTGAAGAGATGCTGAGAGTGGTCTTGCCTTGCCATGTGTTTCATTAGACTGCTTCCTGCCCTTTCCAGCATGGTCGAAAAGGCTCTGTGCAGCTGGGAAGAGTGATGGGGCTGCCAGGGTGCTGCCCAGAGGCCCAGGCCTTCCTGATGACATTGCATTATGGAAAAGCTGTAATAACACTCTGCTTTTGAGCTTCCTCTTCAATCACACAGGGGACTCCAGAGGGACAGAGGTGGGGCTGGCTGACTGTCTCCCAGGCTGCCCCTGTCCCTGCACCCCAGCCGGTGTGTGTGTGGGGGTCAGGAGCAGCTGCTTCTCCCCATCACTTGTCTTGAGGACCGAGTCAGAGGTCCCGTGGGACAGATGAGTAAACTGAGGTTGGGGAGAGGCTAAGCCAATCTGCCAGCACTCTGGGCACACTCTTTGTGTGAGGACACAGCCTGGGGGAGGATCTGGGTCAGAACCCCCAGTTCTGGCGCTAACAGTCCCCTGCTAACCCCACACGCCCCCCACTTGCTCTTTATGTCTCTGTTTCTCCCCCCATAAGTCAAGTATCAATTTGACGTGAGGTTTATGGAGAAAGGTTACAGTAGAGACACACTAGGTTCTCATCAAACCCAATTCCTCATCCTGTGCACACAATTAAAGTAATCTCAGCCCCCCGACTCCATCTGGGTAGGGCCACAGGATGGGATGTGAGGTCTGCCTTCTCTATGCTGTCTAAATTTCAGGACTGTGGTTGAAAATGGTGGTGTCACAGGATGGAAGGATCCTGGATCTCTGGATGGCTGTGTGGAGCAGAGACTCTCTGCCAACCCAAGTGGATCGAAATGTGAAGTCACTGATATTTGGAGATTGTCTGCAAATAGTTATCCTCCTCTGACTACTACCTGTGTGTTTCTCAGTTCAAAAAAGAAGAGAGCTCCCCAGTCTGGGGAAGAAAGGCTCTTGCAGTGTTCCAGGTGAGAGCTAGCAGTAGAGGTGGAAGGTTCAGAGGCCTTTCTTTTTTTTTTTTTTTTTTTTTGCGGTACGCGGGCCTCTCACCGGCCATGGCTCATGGGCCCAGCCGCTCCACGGCATGTGGGATCCTCCCGGACGGGGGCACTAACCCATGTCCCCTGCATCGGCAGGTAGACTCCCAACCACTGCGCCACCAGGGAAGCCCCCAGAGGCCCTTTCTAACTCTCACATTCTGGGGTTTCTCCATTTCCATCTTAATCTCCCTCGGTGCCCCGTACATCATCCTTCTGTGGTCAACACAGGCCACTCGCTGTGCCCTGAGCAGAATGCTTGATTCCCCGTTCCTGTAGTTGTTGATCCTTTTCCTGGAACACCCGCCCTTCTTGATCACCTTTCAGACCTGCCTCCCTTTCAAGGCTCAGCTTCACCTCTGTGATCACCCCATGTGGCAGGGAGTCCTCACTGCCTCTGCTCTCCTGTGTAGCACTCTGCACTGCTAAGCAAACGGCCCCCATCCCCTGTTGAAGCACCCGTGATATTTTCACATGAGGGTCTTTACTCTCTTGTTAAGTCATAAGGTTCTTAAGGATGACATCACAATCCTCACACTTCCTGGTTTCCTATAAGGCCCTGGCACCGTGCGTCAGGCACCAGGCACTCGGAAAATATCTGTTGGGTGGATGAATGGAAGGAAGGAAGGACGGATGAATGAAATTGCGAACAAATGAATGAGATACTTGGCCAGATTTCCAAGGGTCTCCACCAACTGGGCTCACTCCATCTTTTTGCTCACTTCTACTCCCAGCCACAAAACCCCCACCCTGACTGGGCTGGTCTGTCGCCAGACTCACGAGCCTGCTGGATTTTTCCCTCCTTCCACTCCCCACCCCTCACCAACGCCCCAGCCCCTTCCCACTCCTGTCACCTTTCATGGCCCAGATGAAGTCTCACCTCCTCCAAGTTTCCGTGATGACTCAGCTCTCCGCAAACCTGTTCAACTTTATTACAGGATTGATCATCTGTACCATGTGGATTAATCCGTTGTATCCTTGGGTATGTACTCTGTGGTTTGTGGTCAGTTCATTTGTGTTTTTCTTGCCTCCTCAACTAGAATCTGAGCTCCCAAGAGCTGGGTCATCCGTAGCACTTAGCAAAGAGATCAGCAGGGAACAGCTGAGCAGGACAGGGCTGTGCTCACCGATTGCTGGATACCTGGGGCTCCCTCACCCTTTGGCCATTTTTCAGTAAACTCAGACTGGAAAGCAAACACATACACACCCATCACTTTCTCTTCTCTCTGAATCTTTCTGTTCTTCTCCCTCTACCCAGATTTGCAATACTTGGGTGGACTCATTCAGCCAAGTTGCTGAATCTGCAAAGCCTCACACAAGCTTCCAGACCACAGTTGCCCCTCTGAGTCCAGGAGTCTAGGAAGAACAGTCTAAAACGGTAGCCAACTTTGTCCCTTGCAGCAAACTGCACTATTGTTGGTGATATCTTCAGGAGGAGGAGAGAATCATTTGGGCTGAACCTCAGAAGATTTGCAGAGGAGGAAAAAGGCTGCCTGTGAAGGGCACCGTGGGATAAAGGGGTAGCGGGTCATCACATGGGCAGGAAGATGCAGCCAGCCACGGAGAGCAGTGGCCGCATGGCTAGCCACATGGGTGGCCAGTCTGAAAAGACTTAGATTCCAGCTGACATTCCCCTCAGCCTCAGGCAGCTCCCACAGCACAAAAGGCAGAGAATGGGGACAGAAATCAGAAGCTCAGCCAGGGAGCTTTGGACTTGGTTGATGTGGTACCAGGTTCTCAAGCGAGGAAGTGACCCAGAAAAAGCAGTATGTCGGGCTCCCTTTCATCATGAGCAAATCTTTTGTTTTCGGCTGACTTCCTTTTGCCACTCAGCGCGCTTTGACTCAATTCTCCACCGTGGACGCAGGGCATGCAAATCACTCACATCTTTACCTCGGCCAAACATGAGTAGGCAAGTTACCTTGCTTGGAAATCCATATAATGTAAACTAAAATTAAACAAAAGTTTTTATTGTGCAGGCACTCTTTCCTTCTATTGGTGTGGTTTTTTTTTTTTTTTTTTTTTTATGGTGCGGATTTTTGAAAGTTGATGATAATTAGCTATGAGAATACAAAAATGGTTTCATTTTGCACTGTATAAGGTTCACGTGAAAGGACCACTTATTTCTCAGGTATGGTGCCCGCCTTGTGATACACGCAGATATTTTATTAGCCACCATTTCTCACCCAGGTTCCCTGAAGGATTACAAGGAAATCGGTGAAGTGTTCTTGCTGTGTATACTTTAATCACCCATAAATTGGAATTACCATACAGTATGATGATCAGAATCAACAAACAGAAAGGGTAATAATGCACACCAAATAATCACTGGTGACCTCAGCAATTTTATTAACACATTTATTTCCCTAATTGGGTAATGTATCTCAGGCTTGACTCGAGGGCATTATAATAGGTTTCCACGCTGCAGAAGAAGGAATTAATTAGAACTGTTTGCTCTCAGTTCCGTATTTACACTTGTCCACCCGTCTCATAAACATTGCCTGATTTCCTGGGTCCTCCAGGCTCCTCTCTTCTGACTCCCCCACCCCACCCCCTAAATAAATAAATAGAACTGGAGGGTAGAAGTTCACATCTTCCTTATGTGTTCACCCCCACCGGAAGCTGCATTTCATGGTCAGAATCCGACAAAATCATCACTTCCCATAGGACCCGCCTCTCCACGGGCCAAAATGGGGAAGCTGGGGTCTTGGTTTGCCAGCACTGTGTCTGGGATTGTCCTTGTCCATTCAGAACCTGGGGACAAAGCTGGTGAGATGGGCAGATCTGTCCCAGTTCACCCTGCCCCACCAACAGTGCCTCTGAGGAAGGTAAGTTCGTTAGCTCTGTCTGCCCTGGGAGCCAGCAGCCCATGTGAGCAGAAAAACGATAACTAGGGAACTCATTCTTCCAGGCTTCCTCAAGTAAGGTTTTTTTTTTTTCTTTTTTTTTGCCTTACAGCTTGTGAGACTGCAGCATGACAAAAAGAAAGCATCTTTAAATGCAAATACTCCAGAATCTCACTGTAATGCTGGCCTGTAACTCCTCTGCACCCCACCCTTTACTCCAGAAAGGCACCATTTCATCCTGCTGTGCAGCCTACGACGACTGGCATGAGTGCAAGATGCCAGGGTACGTGAATCGCCTCCAGAGCTGGTTTCCTTAGCAGCTGTTAGTATAGCCTGCCACGTATAGAGATGGCTTTTGAATGTAGGTATAATTATTACAGACACATCTCAGGGGTGTGTAGACTACCCTAGCTACCAACAGGCCCCTTTGGAGAGCTATCCTCCAGAAAAATCTGGATGGACCCAACAAGTCTCATTCTCCTTCTTGAATATCCTGCAAGATCTGGATGAGGTTTTCCAGGCCAAAGATATAGCCTGGATCTGGTCCATCGTAGGTGGTGTGTTCATTCCAGGAGCCTTTGTATGTTGTGTGAGCAAAGTCGATCATCCGGATGTCGACTTTGACGACATTGCTGCCGTGGGGCGTCTGCAGAGTCTCCTGCCCATCATAGATGATGAGGAGAGAGCTGGAGTAGAACCGGTATGAACTCTGGCTCCTAATGACTGAGAGGAGGGCCCGGAGCTGGCGCTGGATGGGCTCTAGCAGCTCCATCCGGAGCCGGGTCCCATCGTGTAGGAACTGATAAAGTGCTTGCCTGAAGCCCTCCACTGAGAGTTTTCTTCCGTAGTACTTGTCTTTGAAGAGAAAGTGCTTCTTATCGGTTTGATAAACCTTACATTAAAAAGAAGATAGAAAATGTGAAGAATTGCAAACTTAAAAAAAAAAATCACATCTGCTACAGTGGCAGCATCACAAACTACCTAATATATAAACAGATTTCTAGAGATGCAGGGCAAGAATGGCTGCAATGACTGGCAAGATGATCTTTCATCAAGCACCAGTGTAACTTTTACATTTTAAAATGCTTTCTGTGCAAGCCTTTAATAGGAATCCAAGGTCTAAAGATCCTTCATCCTATGAAGGTGACCCTCCGCCCACCAGGAAAAGGTTTGGATCTCCTTTCTTGTGAATTTCCAATGTCAACCTCCAAACCATGATTTAAACCCTGGCTTCTGGCCCTCTTTAAATATTAGCAAACCCAAGCGAGAAAGCTTTAGTGGGAATCTGAAATCACAGCCAATGGCCTTGGAAAGCCAAGCAGATTAAAATTTCCCCCAACAAAGTTTATGAAGTCCTTTCTCTGCAGATTCTAAGAAAACCGTAATGGCTCTGGGGGTAGAGTGGGGTGAATTGTTTGGAGATGAAAAGACAGGCTAGATCAGGTGTGGATGGAGTTTTCAGGCAGCCAGTGAGGTTGAGGGGAGCCTGGATGGAGCAGGGAAGGTTCGCAGCAGCTCTGCGGGGTTGGTGGCTCCTCTCTTTAGCATCAGCCCTTCTCCCCTCCCCTGTCACGTCTTGGCCACCGGAAGGGAGCAGATGGAGGAGAGATGCCGAGGGGGGAGACAGTGGCAGCCGCTCCCATTTCATTCAGATGACAGAGGCGGGCAGAGGCTGAACGGAGGTCAGTGGCCGGCATGGCCAGAGGGTGAGTTGGCACACCTCTGCCTGGCACACCTGGGAAGGGCTGCCCGTACCTGACCAAGACAGTTTCTCAGGTCTTCCCTGCCTTCAGATTACATGATATGTTTACAGAAAACAGGAATTGAAAAAAAAAAAAAAATCAGAAAGATACCATCGACTTGGTGTTGCCTTTGGAGGGCTGGAGATCAGCTGTTACAATTAGCCTTTCTAAGCACAAGACAGGCATCTCTTTGTAAATAAATCAGATCAATTTCAGAAGGTTTGCGGTCCAGAGAGAGATTCCATGTACTCCACCAAGTGTCACGCTCCACTCTCTTGAGGACTGTATTCCAAGCCTCCTAGGGACATCTGTGCCACACACTTATAGACTCAACTTCCAGCTTCAAGGGGTGGCAGTTTCAATTAAGGAAAGCTATAACGATTACCATCAAATCCGTGTCTGGTTTTGCTTTAGTAGATAGACTCTAAGAGTGAGCCACTGGAGGAAGTTAATTTCCTCCTGTTCTCCTGCAGCCTTGGCTATAAGCCACATCAGAACAGCAAAAATGAAGTGTGGAGTCGGGGCAATAAAAAATTAACCATTCCTTTGCTGGGCTTTGCAGGTTACGACCTTCCCACTTTGTTAAGGAGAAGAGGTAGCAAGAAGCAGCAGAAAAAGCAGAGAAAGAACAGGAAATGGCCAATAAGGATTCAAAGAGCAGATTGCCTGCCGGCATCTGAGAAGGAGAGGGTTCAGCTTCATGGTTCAAGAGAACGAGGAACCAACGGAGCACGCAGAGAAGCTTTCTCTCAGTTCTCTCCCAGACCTGCTCGCACACTGTCATCAAAGGTCTGCTCTCAACATGGGCAGGACCAACGTGGTCACATGGAAAGTTCCAACTGCCAGAGATCCTGAGATGAGTTTAAAAATGGTGGTTTTTTAAATTTTATTGACGTACAGTTGATTTACAATGTTGTGTTAATTTCTTCTGTACAGCAAAGGGATTCAGTTATATACATTCTTTTCCATGATTGTTTATCACAGGATATTGAATATAGTTCCCAGTAGGACCTTGTTGTTTATCCATCCTATGTATAATAGTTTGCATCTGCTCATCCCAAACTCCCAATATATCCCTCCCCCAACACTTGGCAACCACAGTGTGTTCTCTATGTGAGTCTGTTTCTGTTTCATAGAAGTTCATTTGTGTCATCTTTTAGATTCCACATATAAGTGATATCATATGGTATTTGTCTTTCTCTGTCTGACTTACTTCACTTAGTATGATCATCTCTAGGTCCATCCGTGTTGCTGCAAATGGCATTATAATGGCTGAGTAGTATTCCACTGTATATATATATACCACATCGTCTTTATCCACTCATCTGTCAATGGACATTTAGGTTCTTTCCATGTCTTGGCTATTGCGAAAAGTGCTGCTACGCACATAGGGGGTGCATGTATCTTTTTGAATTACAGTTTTGTCCAGATATATGTCCAGGAGTGGGATTGCTGGATCATATAGCAATTCTAATTTTTTTTTTTCATATGGCAATTCTATTTTCAGTTTTTTGAGGAACCTCCACACTGTTTTCCCTAGTGGCTGCACCAATTTACATTCCCCCAAAATGGTGGGGTTTTGATATCACTATCCTGAAAGGCGCTCTTTAAAAAACCCAGTGTGTCCTAGACCAGGATACACGTTTTCTTGGTGAAAGAGGTGCTTGGCCGCCGTCTCTGTTGCTCCCACAAAATGAAGGGTCCTGCGGGGGGCAGCAGCATCTGGATGGGAGACATCCTTGCCCCTAGCGGACATGCCAGGATGCCCAGCCCCGCAGACGTCCCCCACCTACCTGCATGCCGCAGATGCGCACGCCCAGGCAGGCCGAGGTGCTCCGCGCACACTTCCTCATGTGGCGGGCCTTCTTCTCCTCCGACGCATCGTCCCCGTGCTGCCGGGTCCCCATCTTCAGGTCTAAGATGCAGGGATGCTTGTACTGTGACACGACATTTTCCAGCAGCAGGAACCCTGGTCATGCTACTTTAAGGAAGGCTTCTGAGGACATAAAGGCCACTGCCCCACAGGAGGCGGTTAGCAGGCCTCTGAAGCTGGCTGGAGGTTCCCTCCTCTGAGCCCCATCCCTTCACTCCCATTTCTTTCATTACAGACCAGCCTGTCAGTCGCTGTGAAGAATTCAGGGTATTAACTTTGCAGGCTGCTTTCATAAGTCCATTTATTCAGGGGGAGTTGATGAGGATGTGAGCTTTTTTTCCTTCTCCTTTTTGCTCTGAGGTTGTAATTTAAATTCAGGAGTGAAATCCCTGGCAGGCCATGCCCAATTTACATGTTATGGCAGAAAATCATAAGGCTAAAACCTCGAGTCACTGAATGGGCCAATACCTTTTGGGGAGAAGTGGGTTGATATTAGCTTCAGAGATGAGTTGCAGGAATATTAATTTCAGCGGAGTAGTTATCCTGCAAAAGCTTCTTAGGGATGAGGGCTGCAGATGTGTCTTAGTAAATACAGAGAAACCAGCCACCGGTGTGCGGGAAGGAGCCCAGAGGTGACAAAAGGGGGGCATTTCAAGCCTGAATTTGCTCACTGAGTTTGTGGGAGGTGTAAAAGGGAGGATGGGTGCAGGGACCCACCCTCCCTTTGAACCCGCGCCCCTACCCCCACCCAGCGTGGCAGTCATCTTTCCTATCTGCCCACAGAGACCCCAGCCCTGTCCATCCCCACTGCCCAGGTGGCAGAGACACAGCCAGTGGCCCAAACAGGGTTACTCTGTTCAGCTTTTCCCGCAGTCCTCCTTCCCCAGCCTCTGGCTTTTCTTTTGGAGAGATCTGCTTTCTCCCAGGTCCCAGGTGGGAGGGCTTGTGCCTCCCACTCTCTCTCACATCAGGCTGTCTCTCCCTACCCACACCTCCCTTGGCCCTGCCCCGAAACGTCTGTCTATCACTCCCTTCACCGCCCCGCGCCCCTGACAGCACCGTGCGCAGGGGTGGCTGGGCGGGCAGGCGGGTCATGGGCAAGGATACGGTGCCTCTTGTTCTCAGGGTACTCAGCGCACAGGCGGCTCAGGTGGGCCTGGTGGCAGTGCAGGCCCCACGGGTTAAAGCTTCTCCTCTCTGTCTGGTTCCCGTTCACATCCTCCACCAGGGAGGGGACTTGGGCCTTGAGGTGGAGCTCGGACATCAGGAGTGCTGTGGCTGGGCTGCGGGCGAGGGGAGCACACGACAGTCAGGGCCCCTGTGACTGGCTGGGCTTTCCTGGCTGAACCCTGATGTGGACTCTCCCTGGCTACTCTCAGGATGCCTGCAGGACCTTGGAGTGCCCTGCCGGCCCTGCTCAGGCCCCGGGGCACCAGATCAGGCCATGCTGCAGGCCTCGCAGGGGTCTCTAAAGTCCGGAATAACTCACTGGAGCATGTCACCTCCTCAGGGGGCTGAGGCGGTTTAAATGCACTTGTAAATGACCTGGGTCATTACCTCCCTTTGGAGGCAACACAGTACAGAGGTGGCGACCCTGCCTGGAATCAGAAGGCTGGAGGTCAGGCTGTTACTGTGGCTTCAGATGCCATGGGGGGAAGAATCATAGGTCCTTGGTCCACCCTCTCCTGCCCTCTGCATCTCGGCTTCCCCGTCTGTAACATGGAGATAATATGCACCGCTTCCTGACGCCAAGCCAGGAGCCTTAATTAGATCCTTGGGGAAGGGAGGTACTTTCATTGTATTAGCTCCCTTTTGTTTCCCATAAGCATTTAAAAAATCCCCAGGGATCCTTTTCATCTGAGAAAGGTCAGCTAATCTGAGAACTCTCCAAGGACCTTGGGCATCCTGAGCCGCCTGGGTCTCCAGGGCCCCACGGAGCACTGCAGTTGACCTCTCTCCTCTCCAGTCTTGACCGCTACAGAAGATGATCTTAGGGAGGCATTAGCCACACTTTTCCTTTATGTCAACCTTCTGGGGTTTCTGCTCTGCACATTTTCCCCCTCCAGAGACACCTCATGGTCTCAGTGAAACAGGTATTTAATGAAACAAATATACACTGAATGTCTGCTCTGCATAGGACTCGGAGTGTGCATCCACTTCCGAGATGAAATGCATTGAAATCCTCCCTCTAGAAGGGGCACCAAAGAAAATGCATTCCTTTTTTTTTTGGTCACGTGGCTTATTCTAGACAGAGCCTTCATCTGAATTTCTCCTTTGCTCGGCTCTGGCCCTAAGGGGGAGCCATCGGCCTGGGCACAGGTGGGAGCAGTGCTGCTGCCTGCTAGGGACGTGCTGCCCGGGTTCTGTCATGCTGCCAAGTGGCCCTCACCTCTCCTTGAGTGAGTGTGCCAGCTGGGTGTGCTGCCACTGGGGGAGGGGGAGGGCACCGCCGCTGCCGGTGGTCTGCTGGAGGGTCTGCCATATGGCCACGGCCGCCGACTCCGTGGAGACCTGGAAGGGCCCCCGGATCTCCTTCAGTGGGTTGGCAACCAGGCTGAGATGGCCTCGGCTGTCTTTCCGGAGGTGCACGGTGATGGTGCCTGCAGAAGGGGAGGGATGGAGAAACCAGATGACATTTACGGAGTGGATGCAGTGTGATGTCCTTTTGAACTATAGTTTAATGGCAGTGGTCAGCTGCCCCCCTTCCCCAGCTCGTCTCTCAAGGAAGAGCTACGGGGACTGGCCTCAACCCGATCCTGTTCCAGAATGAGCCCAGAGCTGTGGAGCCTGCGGAAATGGCCTCGTGTGGATGCTGGTACAGCTTCTGCTTCGTCACCTCTCCCTGCCCCTCCATGCTTGAAACAAAGCAGCTGCGTACATTTTGTCCTCACATCTCCACTCCTCTGTGCGCGAGCACACCACCCAGGCACCCCGAAGCACCCCACCGGGGCCCAACCTGGGGGCATCCGAGCTGGTCCTCTGCAAAGAGGGCCCCCGCCTCTGAGTGGCAGTGAGGGAAGCCGGGGGCTCCTCTCATTCCTGCCCCTTGTCCTCTGCCTCCTACGACACCCTGGCTCTCCCCTCTGTTAACCCGTATCTGAGCAGCTTCTTCCAGGAAGTCTTCCTCTAACAGCCTCCTGGTGCTCGGGTTGCCCCTTCTTTCATCCTCCCCCCCATCCCTGGCTTTCACACTGACGTTCGCCATTGCCTTCGGTTAGACGCACAGCACGTGAAGATTATGGACAGAATGTGGTTCTTTGATAGAAAACAGAAGGCGTGTGAGATTTCTCCAATGGTACCTCCTAACCACCGGTGTTTGTAATCCAGGCATGACATCCTACTCCAGTCGCTGGCTGTGATAGTGAAGAATGTGAGGACACCCACTGAACCCATGCGCTAGCCGAGCTTCTCCTTTAGGACATTGACCAGGTCAGGTCATTGGCTCTGGCCTGTACGTTAATGGCTCTCTGGTGTTCTTTGGACTTCTCGCTCTGGTGGCAGGGTCCAGCCCTCCCTCTGTGGGTGCCCAGCCTCGCCAGAGTTCTGGTGAAGGTGGAAGATACTCATGGTCGTGGCCCGGGAGACGGCCACACGAATGTTTTTGAGAGAACCGGCTCTCTGCAGAGTCCTTTGCTCCCTGTTCTTCCTGCAGCTGATGCCGTGAGGACCCTCTCTTTGCTCCTTCTTCTACCAACCCATTCTCCATCCATCTTGTGCCTGGGGGCTGACTCTGGCATGCAGCAATGGCTCTTTTTTTTTTTTTTTCGGTACGCGGGCCTCTCACTGTTGTGGCCTCTCCCGCTGCGGAGCACAGGCTCCGGACGCGCAGGCTCAGCGGCCATGGCTCACGGGCCCAGCCGCTCCGCGGCATGTGGGATCTTCCCGGACCAGGGCACGAACCCGTGTCCCCTGCATTGGCAGGCGGACTCTCACCCACTGCGCCACCAGGGAAGCCTGCACCAATGGCTCTTTTGCCTGACAGTTGGGCCAATGAGGGACACTGGCTGGAGATGGGGGGAGGGGAGGAGAAAGGTTGGGGCTTTATCCCACTTGTTCCCTCCCTGCTGCGGCGTGGCTCTGCCGTGGCTGTGTTTCTCTGCAGCCTCCCTCTTGCTCAACTCCACCACGCCCTCACCTTGGCCCTTCAGGCCTGGGGTTGGTTACAGTCTTCCAGTCGTGCCGCTCCCTAGTTGCCTCACCATCCCCAGTTGTTTCCCCCTTTTCTTTTTGGCAGCCCTGCATGGCATGTGGGATCTTAGTTCCCCAACCAGGGACCGAACCCATGCCCCCTGCAGTGGAAGCATGGAGTCCTAATTGCTGGACTGCCAGGGAAGTCTCCCCAGTTGTTCCCTTAATCCTGTGTGCAATTCTGTGAATAGTCCCTTGACAAATTCTCTTTATTTAACTCCCTTGGCATGTACTGCTCATTTTCCGCTGGGACCCTGACAGATGGGAGGGTTGTCTGTGGTCACATCCTCCCAGGTGTTGCTTTCCTCCCGCGGCCAGTTGGTCACCTTCTCAGCGTTTAAGTGGTCATTTCTGCTGAACCAGCAGCCAAGGCAGCTGATCTCCCCTCGTGCGGCCCTGCCCGGCCCTCCTGGGCTGCTCAGAGCAGACACTCATTTTCAGGGCTGCTCTATAATTCAGTGAGGCACGCTCGAGGCCCGTCTGTGCCTAGCTCAGTGGTCTCCCTGGGCCAGGCCTGTCATCTCAGATTCCCAGTGCCCTAATTCTGCAGCCTGAGTGTGACCTTCGGTTCCCTCCAGTTCCTTAAAAAACTCTGCTCTTCCTTAGCTCATCCCAGGCCCCAGTGTCCCGTGAAGTAATCATGACAGAGGATTCTGTAGTTTACCTGGACAGTAGCCTGCATCCCTAGACCGAGCCCACCAGGGCTGTCCTGCTCATGAGAGCAGGGGGCTGATGGCAGGTCAGGGACACAAGTACGGTGGTAATAACCACTGCCTGGTCTTTTACACCTACTGTGTGTCAGCATTATGTGCATTTTGTTGGTCAGTAAGCCTGCAAGGCACTTGACTGTGGTCACTGAGGCTCAGAGAGATTGATAACTCACCCGAGGTCACACAGCTGGTAAGGGATGGAGGCCACGCCAGCCGTGAATGTGGGAGACGCAACAGGCTGTCGCACTGGGCCTGGGACTTAATCGGGAGACTCCTGTGTCATCACGCTATGTTTACCCGTGTGTGGACGAGGCACACTCCTGCTGCGTCCCCAGTCACATTTGTTCTGGTCATTCTGTTCCACAGGAGCGAACGGAGAGGCTACGATGCCACCACCTCGTGAGAGTGCCGAGGGCCGGAAGCGCCAAGAAGCCCAAGGATACGGTGTTACATTTCCAGCCTAGACTTCTTGGCGGGAGGGTCACTGTGCTTGTTCCAGGGAGGAGGACTGGCCTGGGAACCACCCCCAGGCCCCAGAGCCTACCCTCCAGGTGTGAGAAGAGGGGGAGCTGGCTGGTCTCTGTGCTTGCCTTGGGTGTCCATGGGGACTTGGCGGCCCACGGGCTCCCAACACTCTGCTGCCCCTGCCTGGCCAGGAGAGTGGGGGACCCCGGCCCTGTCTGCCTGCTCACCAGTCCCCCCAAGCACCTCCGCTGTGACCATGTCAGCTGGGCAGACAGGAGTGCTCGCTGCCTTGGCTGACGTGCCCAGAGCATCTCAGCAATTTCGATTTGGCCGAGCAGCTTCCATGAATATTCCGTCATGTACTTATTTTTAAGCTCATGAGAACATTTATTTGCCGCCGTCTGTAATATGAATCCGGCTCATCCACTACCAACTTGACCTAGGAGTATGTCCTCGCTCACCCAAAGCCGATGGGCAGACTGGGAGGCAGACGGACACAGCCTCAAGACGCTGTCGTGCCCAAGGAGCCCAGCAAAAGGTCCAAGATGAGCTCCTGGCACAGGGAAGCTGCCCTTGGGAATGACGTGCCTGCCCAGCAGTCCGCTGCCGTCACCGTGCAGGGAGTGAGAAGGAAGAGGGTGGGCTCTGGGGCATGCGGCGGCCACGTCAGGAACAGCCTCTCTTTCTGGGTTGTTCCCACCAGCAAGAAAAGGGAGACCCCTGTGGCAGCCTTGTGGGTGTTCGGGTTCCCCTGACCTGAGGTCACTAGCTGAGTGACCCTGGGCAAGTCACATCCCCTCCCGCGTTGGGCTGGGTGACCCCAGAGCACTGGCATCTGAGGAGTTGTCTCTTCAGTGATAGCCACTGGTGGAGCCGGCCTGGGGGGCTGAGAGCCCACACTTGGGAGCCATACTTGAATTCTGGCTCTGCCTCACTAGCTGTGTGGCCTGAGGCAAGTTGGGTAACCTCTCTGTGCCTCAGTTTGCTAACCTGTGAAATGGGCATGATAGAAACACCTTCCTTAGAGGACTATTGTCAGGATTAAACGAGTCAGTCATGGAAACTGCTTCCAGTGTGTCTGGCACTGAGTGAACACTAAGGGTTGGCCGATATTACTTTTCTTTTCTGGTGAAACAAGATGCCCGCACAGCCTGAGGTCCTTCGGGGGACCCTTTCCCATCCCAAACCTGACTTCAGCTCCCTGGCCCTGGCGTCTGAGGGCTTGAGGCTCCCAGTTCTGGGCCTTTCTCGTGTCTCCTCAGACGTGCACTTCCTTGGGTGGCGCCTGGATGCCGGCCGTGTTCGGGCAGGCGAGGGAGTCAGCGTTTCTGCATCATCGAAACCTCCTGTTTGGGTGTCACGCCAGCCCATGGGCTCTGCCTCACCCTCACCCTCAGCCAGGCCGCGTGGTCTCACCTACGAGATGTCCTGTGTTTCCCTGACCCGGCCCCTCCCGACTTGTTTGCAAACATCATCTCCTGAATGAAGCCCAAGGCAAAGACTGATGCGTGAAGTGATGACTCAGGTTAATCTATCAAGTTAGCAGGGCCCCAAGGCGGGTGGTACCAGGATGGGCCCAACCTGAGAGGGAAGCAGGGCAGAGGAGCGGTCTGGAGAGTCGACGGTGCCCAAGACTCCCCAGAGTGGTGCGGTCCTAACCCGCCCGCGCCCCCCCCCACCCCCCACCAAATGGAGGATGGCTTGTGCAGACAGGGAACGGGGAGGGAACGGCACCGGGATGTGGTCCTGGAAACCCACCAGCGTCTTTCACTTCCCCGCTCTGCCTGGGGCTGCCCTGGCAGCCTGTCTCAGCTCCAGAGCTGTGTCAAACCAGCATGAAATGCTGCGGGCAGGAGGCCACCCCACCCGAGATCCTGCCGCCCCTTTGCTGGCTTGAGTTCAGTTGTGAAGGGCCAGATGTTAGCTCCAGTGGGTGCTCGGACAAGATGGGCAGTGACCCACAGCTGATGGGCAACGCCGGCCTGCGGCCCCAGAGGGCCCCCGGGGAGGCCTGCAAAGGCTGTACACCAGCCATCTGCCCCTGTCTCTCATTTGTCTTATCTCAGACTCTCAGAGGTGCTGGCAGCCCATGACTGAAGCAATGCCCAGGGCTCAAGGCCTTGGGCCCCTCTCAGTGGGTCTGTATCTGGAGCAGGCTGAATACGGATTCCTAGGCCCTGACCCTAGGGATTCTGATTCAGATGTCTTGAATGGGGCCTGGGAGCCTGCATTTAAACACACACACACACACACACACACACACACACACACACACACACACACACACCAGCAATTCTGGTAAAGCTGGCTGATCCCACTTTGAGAAACACCGATGAAGACAGGCCCTATCCTTCCCAGTTATCCACATCACTGAAATGCAGGTAAGTTTTTAACTGACGTATTAGAGGTCTAAAATCCTCTAAAGGAGGTCTTTTCTCTGAGTATGTATCCCTTTGTGGGCCCGCGGCTGGCAGAGTCCTGCCCTGAGCCCTGTGAACGCTTTTACCGAAGGCTGGATGTGAACAAAACAGCCTGCCCTGCGGATGCTGGCGGCCCACAGAGTGCCCCTGTCCGGAGGTCAGCACACAGCAGCCCTCCCCCCCACCCCAGCCTTCTCTCCCCGGAACCTACTCTGTGCTCAGATCCGGAACACACACTGCTCCGTGCACCGTTTCCCCAGCTACACTGCGGAAATGCCCCGGCTTTGCCCTTGGATGAGGGTGGGAATTCTGGTTTCACAAACACACTGTGAACCAGCCCCTCCATAACCTGTCTCAGACCCGAGGCTCCTGCCATGCACCTGGGTCACCTGAGGGAGGTGAAGGAGGTCTCCACCTGTCCTGTGTTTACCAGCCACAGTCACAGGACCCAGCCATGGCACTCCCAAAGCACAGACCGGGATGCCCCATCGGGGCGGGGTGGGGTTGGGCAATCACTTTATCCCATTCTCAATTCCTCGAAGCCTGATGGCTTGAGCTAATTTGTAGGACGCCAAATGGCATAACACTCCAGGCCTGGAGGCTCAAAGAGTTTAGAGAAACTGGGGCTGTGAAGGCCAGCTGGGCTGTGGAGAGGGGCAGGTCTCCATGGCAACACTTCAACACACTGTGCTGGAGGAGGTGGCAGGTGTGTGCGTCCGCCCCGTGCTGGCCCCATGCGGGGATACTGAGCACAGGGGACTTCCCAGACACTCACCTTTGTACTGCGGAGTGAAGCGCTTCATGGCCAGTGGCAGGGACTCGTAGAACCTCTGCTCCTGGGAGATGAGGGGCTTACACACCGTGTACTCATCATACTTCAGTACGCTCAGGTGACCTCCGACCTGGTGCAGGAAGGGCTCCAGTGGCACGCCAGGGGTGTCCATGCTGTCCTGCACCACCATGCTTCAGCGTGGGAAGGGGACAACTCGCAAATCCACAAGAGGAGGAAGGGCCTGAGGTCGAGGTAGCAGCTCCCGGACAGAAGGCGGGGCTGTCAGCAGTCCTCAACTTTCTCCTTCTTGGCCTTTGTCGCTGTCATAGCACAGGTGTCTTCCTGGCTGAGGGCTCTTGGTGGGGTTCCCTGGAAAGCAGAGGAGGAGGGGAAAAGATGTGAGGGAGGTGGTGTGCTGGTGGGGGCAGCACTTGAAGTCGCCAGCCACGACCCCCAGGTAGTTAAACAAGACTGTAAATAGGCATCGATTTCTTCTGGAATAATCTGTTACAAGCAACTGGTAACAGTTACCGCCTCTGGGGAGCAGGGCTGAGATGGAGACTTTTCACTAAATACCATTTTATGCCTTTTGAATTTTAATATTAAAACGTTCAAAAAACAATACCTAAAACTGTAAGCTTTCAGAGTGCAGTGAGTGTGTCTGAACTTCTCATGTCCCGTTGCCTGCCTTTCTTTGGGAACTTTGATCCCAACCCAACGAGAAGAGAGCAGAGTCCCTGCTGGTGGGGACTTACCATCCTGCAGGGGCTGGAGGGGTATAGGAATGCTTCATTTTGATATTGCATATACATCTGCTGTGCACCATCATGACTCCACAACATTATTGCTGTGTGACCTGGGGAAGTTACTAAACCTCTCTGGGCCTCAGTTTCCCCATCCGTAGAACAGGATAATTATGATACCCATCTCGTGGACTTAGGGTTCAGAACTAAGATATAAGCCCATGGCTTCCCTGGTGGCGCAGTGGTTGAGAGTCCGCCTGCCGATGCAGGGGACACGAGTTCGTGCCCCAGGCCAGGAAGATCCCACATGCCGCGGAGCGGCTGGAGCCGTGAGCCATGGCCGCTGAGCCTGCGCATCCGGAGCCTGTGCTCCGCAGCAGGAGAGGCCACAACAGTGAGAGGCCCGCGTACCGCAAAAAAAAAAAAAAAAGGGAAATAAGATATAAGCCCATGAAAAGGTTAGCCCAGTGCCCGGAGCTAAGTGCTCAATAAATGTGATTTACCATGATTATTTCTAGCATTATTGCCATGGTGGTCATATTTTCCTATCGGCCCTGGGAGGGCCGGCTTTATCACTGCCTGCTTGCAAATGAGGAAAGCAAGGCCTTCAATGGCTTGCTGGGGCCCACCTCAGGCCAGGAGCACAGGCAGAAGTTAAGCGGGGGCTCCTCGTCTGGTCCCCCACTACGTGTGCATCCTTCACCCTCCCTAAGAGCGGGCCTGCCGGACCTCAGGCAAATGCTGGAACTCTGGGCTGGAAACATGGCCCCTAAAGACATCCTGACTTTGTCTCAGGAGAGTGCCAAGGAGACACTGCAAGGGGAGGCTCTTGTGGTCGTATTCAGCTTGTTCGAGAGGACATTCCCACAGCGGTGCCTGTCACCATGGAGTTATTAATACCCTCTCCTCTGCTGGACTCCCGGCCGGCCAAGGATGCAACTAGGCTAGGCAGTGCTGGGCGTGATTAACCCTCTGTTGACCTTCATTCCAGACCATGGGCATGGCTGGCTGGCTCCACACACAGCAGTACCTGTCAATTGCTTCAGGACTCCAGCTCAGAGAAGCTCCCACCAGCCACCTGGATCTCCAGCACCAGGCGGAGTTGAAAGCCTCAGCCCGGCCCGACACTCCCCTCCACGGCGCCGCTCCCGAATTGACTACTATTTGGCAGGCCATAGAGCTCCCCTTTAGGAAGGGAAAGGGGGTGGCTTCTGCCTGGTGTGTGCATGTGCTTTGCCGGGTGCGTGGCTGAAGCATGACTGGGGAGGCTGTGGGTGCTGGGGCAAGGCCTTGGGGCGAGGAGGACTGGGGCCTGATGGCGAGGGGCTCCCCCCAGCCTTGCTCTGAGTCCACCCAGAGGTGAGCCCTGCTTGGGATCTGCCCCCAGGAGCTGAGGAAAGAAGTTGGGAGGCATCTAGATGCGAGGAAAATCGGGAATCAGCCCTAGGATGAGTTGATACCTTCAGTCTGGTTATCAGACAAGACATCGCAGTTCCTTGGCAAACCCAATCCTCCTTGTAAACTTGGCCGAAGCAGGAAGAAGGAAGGAAGAGAAAAACCAAGGCAGCCCGACACCTCTGCTCTGGCCGGGCTCACTTGTGTGTTGGCCTTTGCCAGCTCACCTGTCCCCGGGGAAGGGGGGAAGAGGCGCTTCTGGTAAGCAGAGGGACAGCCATGTTGTAAAGTTCATTTATAGCCACTCCTGGAAGGAGCCGAGGCCCCATGCACCACGCTGTCTCCCCAGCGCCTGGCGCTAACCAGGCCTGGCCTCACCTTTGCAAGCCCAGTTCTGGCGGCGTCCAGGTGGAGTCCCAGTCCGGCCCTCGTGCTGCTGTGCTGGGCGGCCCACCACCCTTCTTTCCCCACACCCCCTGTCCCCCCGAGGAGCTCTAAGGACACGGATGTCACCTACCAGTGGTGGCATGGGGAGAAAATAACAATAAATGGTAACAAACACACAGCCAGGCAGTGTTCCAGGAGTTTTACATAGATGAACCCATGGAAGCCTCACAACCGCCCTATGAGGTAATTAGTTATCGGCCTCATTTTACAGATGAGGAAAATGAGGCACAAAGAAGTTAAGTAACTTGCGTGTGTGTGCCCAGCTATTAGCGGGAGAACAGGGATTTGAACCCAGGCACACTAGCTCAGAGCACGCTTCCCTGCCGTGATGCAGAGGGGTTGGGGTCTGCTGTTTCTCTACTTTGAGAGTCAGGAAACTGAACCCCAAGGAGGCTGGGGCTTGGCCAAAGTCACCCGCAAGTCACTGGCTGTGCTGGGACAGGGACTCAGGTTTTCTTGTCCCCAGGCCTGAGTTCTCCTACCTTGATGCCCCCTGGCCTGCCCTCCTGCTACCTGATGACAGTGAGTGCACGTCCTAGTGGTGGCTGGGATCCACACTACTGCAGAAACCATCGTGAGGGGTCAGGTGAGGCCCCCCGGAGCTGGGCCTTGGTATTGACCGGCTTGGGGCTTTCTGTCTGGGGGGGTGTCATTCTAGCGCCTCTGCCTCCCATCCCTGCCACCCCCAGGGTCTGGTGTTCTCAGCAGCCCTGGCCAAACCTTCTCAGGGAGCCAGGATCAGCCAGAAGGCCCCAGGCCTCTGAGACGGCTCACACACAGCAACGTAAACTCTCCTGCCCCAGACTTGGTGTGGGCTGGCAGTGGTGGGGTGTCTGCTGGGTAACCAGTTTGTACTTTTAAAAAAGCTGGGGGCTTCCCTGGTGGTGCAGTGGTTGAGAGTCCGCCTGCCGATGCAGGGGACGCGGGTTCGTGCCCCGGTCCAGGAAGATCCCACATGCCGCGGAGCGGCTGGGCCCGTGAGCCGTGGCCGCTGAGCCTGCGCGTCCGGAGCCTGTGCTCCGCAACGGGAGAGGCCACAACAGTGAGAGGCCCGCATACTGAAAAAAAAAAAAAAAGCTGGACTTGAATCTGGGGAAAGTGAGGCCCTTCCACTCAAGGGTCATCTTAGGGTCTAGCTTAGGGGATATCTGAAGGTCCTCTAGCTCCTGAGCTGTGTGGTCTGAGGTTCTGAGGCAGGTTGTGGGAAGGGGCGGAAGGAGGACGGATGGGCAGTGGCTTCAGCCCTCGGGGTACCTGCCTGAGGCAGGCAGGTGGGTTTTGCTGCTGCTCGGAGAAGCACTCTGCGGCTTCCCCTTGGCACTGATGCTGACCTTGGATTCCCAAGGAAGCTGAGGTTTCCTGTCTGTTGCTGTGGGATTGAGCTAGAGAAGTCCTCTGTTCATCCCATCCTTCCTGCCAAGTCCTGAATGAAATGACTCTGGGCCTCACCCCAGGAGACTCAAGGGCTAATTTCTCTGATGGGGCCCGGCCATCAAGCTGGTCGTTAAATAAGGCCCTGGACCGTCTGTGTCAGTGCAGCCCTGCGGGGCCTGAGTGACAGCCAGCCTGCGCTGGGTTGCAAGACACTCCCTGGTTTGAAAGGAGGGTCACGGACAGCAGGGCCTGCAGTGGTATTTGGCTCCCAGAGTGGGGACGGGTGACAGTACCAGTGACGTCAGGCACAGTGACAGATGTCACCCATCAAGCTGAGGTGAATGAAGGCACAGTGGCTCGTCACCACCAGTCGGCACATTTTAGTTCCTCTTCCTGAGATCCTTTCTGTATCTACAACCTCTCCCCACAGGCTAAACCAGAGTTCATTAAAAATTACGGAAGATACGCCTCTTTTAGAACTCGCCTCTCCCATTTTAGGGAAGGTGGCAGGTGAAACCACAAATCAAACTTGTAAGGGTTCAGCTTGGACTAAATGAGTCATGATCTCTATCTTATCAGAGGCTGTCAGCTCCTTATATCTGGAAACTAGTTGGTTGACTGTGGTTATTGTCAAGACTGTTCACAAATATTCTGTTTTCTCCTACGGGAATGTGGTATGATTTCACTTCCTTTTGAAGGTACGTTGGCCAAAGTGTGATTTGCTTTGGCCGACGTCGCATGGAGGGGAGTGACATATGCCACTTCTGGTGGGAGCTTTTAGAGAAAGCAGTGTCCTAAATTCTCCTTCCCTGGCCAAGGTAATTTTGGAAGCACAGTCACTTCCTGAGTGACTATGCATGACAGAGAAAAAAATCTGGGCTATATTAGGCACTGAGGTTTGGGGGTATTTTGTTATGCAGCTCAACCTAGTCCATCCTGACTAATTCACCAACTCACAGCCAGATACCCTGTATGGAGCAACCTCAGGCACTCCAATGTTTCATTGCACAAATATATCCTCTACGATCCTAGTTACTCCTATGAAGCATCTACTATGGACCACTGGCCTTACAAGGCCCATCTCTGTTTCTCAGGAGAATAATTTTCAGATGGAGACAAGTAGAAGAGCTTTCCTGGGGTCCAGAGCCAGTGAGCACTGGTGCTGGGATTCAGCCACAGTGCGTCTGTCTCATACTAAAGCCAATGCCTGTTCTGCCCCCAACATGCGGTCTCCCTTGTAAGGGAGGGGCAGCCGCTCTGGCTCCCTCTGGGAGTCCTGAGCCCTAAGTGGGGGCCAGGGTCCTGTCTGAGGCCCTCTCTACGCTGTGCGTCTCAGCTGCGCACATCAGGAACGGGAGACTTGTCCTTGACTGGGCGGCGGGAGCGCCACCCTCGGGGGGTCGTGTGGCTTCACGTGCCATGGGTGGAGGGCTCCCATCCGTGGGTCTCTTGAGCCCTGACCGAAAGCCACGTCACCACCACCAGCATTAAATGCGGACTAGAAAAGTAATACCCACGGAACTCGATCATTTCTCAAATGTATCTAAATGCTGCGGTGTTTACCAAAATACAAATTCATTTAAAGGCGTTATTGAGTTCCTAGTAGTTTTTTTTTATCATCATCTGTTTTCTCAATCAACAGATACTAAAAGTCTAATGAGTATTGCAGGGGGACTCATAGGGAACAAATTATGTTGAAAAATGAGTCCTAGTTGAAAAGGTTAGAAGAGATACTGCTGTCGGCCAAGACAGGGGTGGAGTGAGGGGTCCAGGAAGGGGTCTGATACGGGAGAGATGGAGGCTCAGCCTGGGGGAACTTGAGGAAGGCCTGTTTGGGGGCGTGTGTGTGCAGGGAGCAACAGGGAAAGGCAAGGACAGGCAGGGAGATGGGACTAGAGGGAGGGTTGAGTGGGGAGGCCGAGGTGAATGCTGCTGGGGGTCTGGGCACGGAGTGGGTGCAGAGGAGGTCGGGCCACGTGGACCGGAGGTGCCTGTCTGGCCCCCTCGTCAGTCTAGGAAGGAGGGGGGTTGCCTGAGATTGCCAAGGTGTGGAAGCCTTCGGGACCGCATCCCAGTACATCCGAGGGGGAGGGGTGCGTTCTGGGGAGGAGATAATTGAGAAACGGCTTGCAGCAAAAGAAGACTGCAAAATAAAATGTGTTGGGCTGCAGATTCAGAAGCAGCATGGTTTAAGGCCTGCCCTCTCGCCTCTGAAGCTCTAAGGTACGTTTTGCAGGTAGCTCAGAGCCAGAGGTTTGGTACAAGTACCATTCAGTGTATCTGTGATGCCGAAGGGAGCATTTTTTAATCTATTAGAGACGAGAGGACCAGAAAACCATTTAAAACTGCCGAGGTCGTAATGGGCAGGAGAATTTTGGAGTTTCTCATAGGGCAGAGGGTTGTGTATCATCTGGGGCCATCAGGGCCCGGAAGGCACAAGGTTATTTTCTGGGGTGGGGGGGAATCAAGTTTTAAAATCCATCCTATGAATGACTCAAGGGCTGTGGGGTGGAGAGCCCCTCCATCTGTGCAGTCCCAGCCCGGTAGGATCAATACTGAACGCTGGGGGAATTCACACATCACCTTCTCAGCCATGGCTGAAAGATGAGGCTTTGGAGAGCATCTGTTTCCTGGGGAAGGCTTGATTTCCAGAATCACAGAGCAATACTTCATATTCCTGACTTATTTCCAAGCTGATGTTATCCTTTGAGGGAAGGTTTTATTCCCCCTCTCCTTTTCTCTTAACATTTAAAATCTTCCAATGTTCCTCCAGCTTGAGGACCAAATGCGATTTTAATACAGCGATTATTAGTTTAGAAGCCCTTCAGCTCCTGACAAATGCCCTTAGCCGCAGCAGTGATGTTCCGAGCTTGCTGTCAGGGCGGGAGACGCACGGTGTAAAAATGACTCAAAAGCCGAGCGCCCTGGAAGGGCTGCTCCGGGGGAGGGCTTCTCCCTTCCCAACTCCGACAGAGCCAGACCTCATGACAGCACCTTGGGACCTTGGGCCCCCCTGGCCGTGGCTGGGGACAACTCCAGTAGCCCCTCCCAGGCAGGCTTGGCTCCTGGGGACCTCTCCACCCGGAAGCTGTGCCCAGGGTCTTGGATACTGCTAAACACCCAGACCTGCACATTTCCCAGCCTCTGATATCCTTCCCCACACCTTTCTCTAAGTCGCATGACCAGCCACCTGCCTTATGAGCCAGAGATAGACGGTCTTGCCAGTCGTTAGTATGGCATCTTTAGGACTCTAAGAAAAAACAGCTTTTTAAGGTCAAAACACAATAGTGGGGTGGAGAAGCGTGTGTGTGTGTGTGTGTGTGTGTGTGTGTGTGTGTCTGTCTGTCTGTCTGTCTGTCTGTCTGGGAGTGTGTGGTCACCAGAGGCCACAGGGCTGAGCTGGCCAAGTCTGAAGGGTGAGACTTTGCCCAGCAGAGGGCAGCAGCAGACGGGCCAGAACCTCCCAGAGAGGTGGCCCTTGGGCCAGCGATCAGGGCCCGCTTTCCCCAACTGCCCTGGGTTTGCCAGGCCTGTCTTCAGAGAGCCTGGACGGTGGCTGAAGTGCCCCTGCCTTTCCCAGATGGCTGTTTTTAAAGCGCTTAGAAGTTACCATCAAGGTGGATGTCCCCCCACGTTCCCGTCTCTTCCTGTCACCCACCTGCTTTTTCTAAAGGTTGTCTGGCAGGGGCCGGGGAGCTTCCTGACATGGGTGAGGCACACTGTGAGGAGTGGGGTGCCTGTTTCGATTCACAGGGGAGGGACCCCAAAACCGGAGACAGGGGCTTGCCGAGGAGGTGGGGCGAGGGTGATGGAGGGTCCATCTGAGCAGAGCGGAAGTGGTCTTCAGCACCTACAACCCACCAGCTCCTCCCCTGGGGGTGGATGGACCCCACACTCCCTTCGTTGGCCTATGGGCCAGCCTCCCCTCCCCCCAGGTCCCTGAACAAGCCGATGCTTGACGCTCACAAACTTGATTGCTGTTCCCTTGGCGGCCGCTGATGAACAAGACAGCAGCCACATGGGAAGGATTTCCTTAGGGACCCTGCTCAGAGCAAGAGAAAGCAGGGGCAGGCTGCCGGCCATGGGTGGGCTCAGCCCGGCCTGCCGCTCCCAGGATGCCCTGGGATGGAGCACTGGGACGGCCCCAGGGACCACAGCCCCTTTGCAGAAGAGGAGTTTCTCAGATCCCTGAAAAGGAGCCAGCTTTGTGGGAGCAGTACGGGGCGAGGGTGCAGGAAAACTGCACAGTGGGGGCAGGAGACGCGGTTCTGCCTAGACTCCCTGTCCCTTCCTCTCCGGGACTCAGTTTGCCTCTCTGTAGTGAGAGCTGCTGACCCAGCCCTCTTCTTACCCTCCCGTGGGACAGCTGGCCTTTCAATTCAGCAAGTCATTGTGGTGGGGGGAGAATGGGGGAGCGGAGAGTGGAGGTTGGCAGAGATGCTACCAGATTGAAAGAGGCTCAGAAGACACACCGACCTGATGCCCCCTGATTGGATCCTGGTCCAAAGCATTAAAAACTATTTAGGGGGCAATTGGGGAAATTGGAGTGTGGTCTGGATGTGGCCGTCTTTGGAGAGCCAATCATCTTGTCAGTGGGTTAAGGCACTGGGGTTATGTAAGGACCTGTACTGAGGTCTTTGAGGGGAATGCGGTGATGTCCATAGATTACTTCAAAATACTTTAGCTTTAGAGAATACAGTGAAGCAAATATGGCAAAACTCAAACAACTGTGAAAATCCAGACTGAGATTATGCAAATTTCATTGTGTCATTCCCTCTTTTTTCCTGTAGGCTTAAAGTCTTTCATAGTAAAAAGGCTAAAAAATAAACCAGTAGCTTTTAAAAACTGTAGAAGTCCAGGTCTTGCCCTGTGAGATCTGAATCCCTGGGGAGGGCCACACCATGGATGTTTTCAAGGCCCCCAGAGAGTCTGAGGACTCTCTGGCAGGCTCAAGTTCAAGTCTGTTTTACTGGAGGGGGGGTAGAAGAGCCCATGGGGAGGGTGACCCTAAAGACTCTGCCACTGCCCAGGGCACTGGGGGCCCCTAGTGGTGACACATTTCTGATGGCCTTCGTCCACACTCTCCCTCCACTGGGGGCGCCCGCACCCAGGCCCCAGCCGCTGCCTGCAGGTGCTGACATCATCTAGCCCTGTGGTCCCTCTCAGGCGGAAGGGTAGGGCTGCTGGGACAAGACATGCCGTTCCCAGTGCTCATGCTGCCCAGTTCTCCTGGGACAGCTGCCTCTGTGAAGGGTTAAACCCAGAGTGGCGTGGAAAGGATGGCTGCAACCTCTGCACCTGACCCCACAGCTTCCCCTATAGTCCCGGCTCGCCTTGGCCCTCCCACCTTCATTCAGGAGTCAAAGTTCCAGACTCCAGAACATCCTAGGAAGCGGAGAGACGGGGGAAGAGCATATGACAGAATTTCTGTGTTGTTGAACTGTGTCAGCATCCCCCCACCCCGCCCCAAAGCACAGACACACACAGACACACCGGCACCTCCACAGAGCGGAGCCCTAGTCATGGGGTCCTGGACAGAGATGAGGCCCATCCCCTTGGTCCCCATGGTTTGAACAGGTCCTGTGGCCGTGAGACCCTCTCTCCCCTCGCTCAGGCGCCATCAGGGCCCTCCCTGCCCATCCCTATCCCCCGCGGCAGAACTCACCAGAGCCTCACTAGTGGCAGGACTGTGGGAATGTGTGGAAGAGGGGGTCCGGTGGAAAGTAATCTTCTCTTTCAGTGCCCGCCGTCTGTGGTGTTGGGCAAAAGCCCTTCCCAGGGTCCCAGCGTGGAGAAGTCACCGTCCACTATAGCACTGGTGGAGAGGTCTGCCCAGAGGGCTGGGCTGCAGAGGCCTGGGGAGGAGAGGTCACCTGACCCTCGGGAAGGGCCTGCAGGGGCTGGCTGGCATGGCCAACTGTCAGCTGGTGTTGGGTGGCTCTGGGGCAGGGCCAGAGGGTGGGAGGGTGTGGGGCGGAAGAGGAGGAAGAGGAGGCGGTGTTCTGCCCGCTGTCTGGATGGATGTCAGGCCCTGTGCACCGAGAGCCAATTGCCCCAGGCCCCTGGTTAGTTTTTGATTCCCTGTCCAGGGGGTAAGGCTGGGGTGGGGGTCATGTTCTCCGTTCCCCTGTCTCCCTGCCCCCACCCCACTCCCTACAACCTCACTGCTAGTTTGTCCCAAGCAGTGGCTGCCAGAGAGAAGGAAAGTCTCGCAGCAAGACATTCAATCAACAATCAGCTTGAGGGCAATCAAGCATTTTTTTGAGGCCCTTGTGGGTGCTCGATACTCTGCTAGGCTGACCCAGGAACCTGCCAGACAGTGCCTGTTGTTGGGTGATTACAGTCAGGGGCTTCAGCAAGTCAAAGGGCAGTTCCAGGGTAAGTGTTTGGTGGGAGGACAGTGGGCTTAGGGGGGGCCCCTCACCGCCTGGGGGAAGCAGGGAAGGCATCCTGGAAGAAGTGACCTGTGCAGACCTGAAGGAGAAGGAGGGTCGTCCAGGTTTGGTTCAGGAGAGGGTGGTGAGAAGAGCACATGCAAAGGCCCAGAGGCAGCCGGGGTGGGGGGGGGGGGGGGGGGAGGTGGAGGCACTCAGGGTGGCTGGAGCAGGCAGGGAGTGGGGCGTGATGACACATGAGGCTAGGGGGTGGGAGGGGGTGGGGAGGCGGGCCTCACAGTTCTCGTCTTCAGCTTCTCGGGAGGCCCTCAAGGGCTTTATGCCGGGGGTTGTGGGGAGGGCCGGGCCCCATGTGTGCTTAGAGGGCTTGCTCTGCTTTGAGGAGAGCGGACTGGGGAGGAGTGGATCACAGGTGGGCAGGCAGGTGATGAGGCCCCAGGTGCTGTCCTCCAGGTGAGTCCCAGCCTGGTGCGGAGAGCGGGCAGTGGGGTGGAAGGGAGCGGGCAGGTCCCTGAGGTGTTGAGAAGGCAGGCTTGACAAGGTCTGGTGACGAGTGAGAGATGGGGCGGGGTGGGGGCAAAGGGCAGAGACTCAGCAAGGGACAAGCTTCAGGTCTCAGTGACCCTGGGCCAAGTATAAGGAAGGTCTGACGTCCGCCCTTCAGGTGACTCCAGCTACCCCACACCTCTGGCTGCCGTTCTTCTGGGCGCTGTGCAGCCCACTTGCCCTGACCCCAGCCTGTCCCTTCGGGGCTTCTCCATGTGTGGGTGCTCGGTTTTCAGAGGCTCTGCAGCAGCCTTGGGGTTAGAGGCTCTGCTCTGCCCGGCCCGCTCTGCCAGCTTCCCCCTGGGGGCGTCCGGTCTCTCTCTGACTCTGGGCCGCATCCCCCAGGGTCCCCTCCCCCACCCCCTGGTCTAACGAGGACCCCCGCCCGCCCTGCAGATCTGTCGCTGCAGCACTGAGGCACGTGGCTTGCCCCGCCCCTCCCCGAGTTTCCACGCGTCCATGGAGCACGCACTCGGGGCAGTCTCTCCCTCACTGCTCACTCACGGAGCAGGTGAGCACGGAGAGGAGGTAGGACTAGAACCTGGTCTCCTGGTCCCTGTCCCAGAGGTGCCCTAGGTCACTGCCCACTCAGTGCCCACCGCACCCGCTCTGGGGCCTGGTACAGCACGTGCTGCTCAATACATGTATTATCGGCAAAAGAAGGGGCCTGGGGCTGGCCGCCCACAGCCCAGCTGCCCTTCCTGTGGCCAGCCTCCTTTCCCGTTCCCGCCACGGGTCCTCCCCCTGACAGGGCAGGACAGAACAGGGATTCCCAGGGCGCCCTGAGGCCTGGTTTAAAGTGGAGCGAGGATCCCGTGCACCCCCAGTTGCTGCCCGGCCCAGGCCGGCGATCCCATTTCACTAGGGAAAGCAGACGGTCAGGCTGCCCCTTGAGCCTCCAGCGTGCTTGGCCCCTCACTGCCCAGCTATGCTCCGGGCTCTGGTTACCTGGCCGTGACCTCCCTTCCTCCCAGCCCTCCCCCACTTCCCCTCTCCCTGCTGGCTGGACTCAGATCCCTGTTCTGGGAAACTTAGAGCCACCACAGGCTGAGCGGGAAGCCCTTAGTGGGGCAGAGGGGAAGGGACCTCCCCCCAAGACGGCTGGTGAGGGGCAGATGCTGGGTGGACGCAGGGCCTCAGGAGGGTCGGTTCACCTTCCAGTACCTGGTTTCTGTTTTTGTTTTGCGGTTGTAAAGAGCAAGATTCCACGCTGGCTTCTCATTCACCCATTTATTTCACATTTTGGAGCCCCCAGTATGTGATCCGAAACACACAGCAGTAAACAAAAGCACCCATGATCTTGTCCTTTCTGTTACGCAATTGGATACGCTGCTCTATTTCTGTTTTCTGACTGCAGCCAAGTTCTCTCCATGGTCATTTCCCTGAAGCTTGGCTTCCCCTGCAAGATGCCGGCTGCTCCGCCTTTTTCCAATGCCACCCCGTCTGGGACCCTGTGACACTGGGTCTGGCTCTTATCTCTCCTCCAGGAAATCAGTCCTGACCAGCATCCAGGCTCTTCCGTGCACTGAACGTTCCAGACTAGCTCTCAGATATTACCATTTGAAGGCAGAAAATGCCTGGGGCTCATAAGCACACTCCAACTATTTGGGGCCCATCCTCAAGGCAAAGGGGTGGGCTGGTCCCTCCCTGACCTTTCCCCCCACAGACTCGACTGACCTTTTAGGACACCCCCACCCCCATCCCTGCACTGCTGCCTTCCACACCAGTTCATCCAACTCCACATCTTGTGGATTTCACGTCCCAAACTGGTCCCCTTTGCTCCATGTCTGTGGCCACCACCCTGCTGTCTCCGGCACGATGGCTTCAGTAGCTCCTCCTGCTGTCCTCCCTTCTCCTCAACTCCCACAAGCCATTCTCTCCAGACTGATGTTTTGGAACAATTTGGGTCATGTCATTTACCTGCTTAATACTCTTCAGTGGCTTCTGGTCCTAAGAATAAAGTCCAAATGCCTCCCAGGGCCCAGCTCCCCAGCCCCATCTCGCCTCTGTGGTCCAACCACACCTTGCACAGGGCCTTTGCATCTGCTGTCCCGTCTGCCCGGGATGCCCTTCCTCCACCTCTCTGCCTGGTTAACTCCTCTTCACCCTTCAGATGCCAGCTCAAGCATCACCTCCACCAGGAAGCCCTCCCTGACCTCTCCAACACTGTCACCCACCCAGTAACTTTCTTTAGAAGCACTTATCCCAGATGTGGTCTCACTCTTACTTGTGTGATTATTTGCTCCTGTGTGTTTCCCTTCCTTGAGGACAGTGACTTGGCTCATTTTGTTTCACACTATGTCCCCAGCATGTAGCACAGTGCCAGCCTCCCAGTATGTGTTTGATGAATGAATGAATGCATGAACTCATTCTGGGTCTCTGGCTTTCACAGCTGGGGGTGTGTGGAGTCATGAGCCTTTGGGGATTTCCTCTTCTCTTCCTGGCCCTGGACATGGAGTCCTTGGCCTGGTCACTGTGATATCCTTCCTTAGCAGCTCCCCTCATGACCCAGTTTTCTTGTTCTAGAGACAACAACAACCCTCTGTGTTCCAGGACATGTCACCACCCTCTTCCCACAGGGTAAACATCATGGTGGCCTGAGCTGCTGAGCTGCCCACGTTCTGGCAAAAGCCCCTCCTCCCTCTCGCTGCACCCAGGCTCGGCACACCGCCCTCCCCTTCTTCCCCTTTCCCCTCCCTGGTCGTGGGGAGCCTCCAAGACAAGTGTGCAGACCGCTCTGTCTACCCACTGCCCCCGCTCTGTGTGAGGAGCCCCACTTTACAGGCCAGGATGCCAAGGCTCAGAGCAGAAGCACCCTCAGCTGCATGATCCCCTCCACAGTCTCCCTCCGTCTCCCTCCCTTTCCTGCCTGTCGGTTATTACCTGGGCTGTCTTGGCTTTTTCTGTCTCTGGTTTTTCTTTTTTTCTCTTGAGTTCTCTTGTCATCTTTTCTGTTTCTGCTGACACTTCTTGTTCTCATGCTACTGTGTTCAGGCTGTATGTGAGTGTAGTGTGAGTGTGCATGCATGTGAGTGTGTGCATGTGTGTATGTATGAGTGTGAGTACGAGCGTGTGAGTGTGCATGCGTGTGAGTGTGCATGCCGGCGGGTGCAGGTGAGCACCCAGATGTGGGTGTGTGAGCACGTCGATGGCGGGGGAGCATGCTGGGCTGAACAGGTATATCCTAATTAGTGGGCCTTTGGGATAGGCTGCTCTGGGGAGGACAGGGGTATGGGATTCTGCCCAGAGACTTGGGCCCTGAGGGACATCCCATAGGCCTTGGGTGCTCCGAACCGCAGAGCAAGGTCCCAGGCAGGGAGCCCCTCGGCTTCCTTTGTGGTTGACATGTGGATCTCTCTCACCTGCCTCCCCAGTTCTCCCTGAGTCGTCCAGAGCACCACCAGCCCCCACACCCCCCACCGCCTCGCTGGGCCCTCTGGGATTTGGCCGCCACCTCCTCCATCAGCTGCCACTCCCTCCCTAGAAAGCCGAGGATGGACCACACGCTGAGAAAGGTCACCGGTCACTAGCAGCTTCTCGCTGTCGGAGGAGGCTGGGTAGCTGGTCACTCCCCCTGGATTGGGTCTGTGCTGGCCTGACTGAGCCCCTCGACCCCACCTGGGAACTTGTAGCCTGGATCCCATCCCGGGCTCTGCATCAGAGGCTGCCCGGGCTTCTGTTGGGCTCCCAGATGGCAGATGAGCTATGATCCCTGGGGGCAGAGGGCCGTAGGCCACGGCAGGCACCCCACTCCCTCAGCCTCCACTTGACCCAGGGAACCCTGGAATCTGAGGAGACTGCACACTGGAGGGCGGGTGTTAAACCCTCTGTCAGTCGGCTGGGCTGCCTTGACCAGGACACAGCAGGGGTGTCACCTACCAGTGCTGGAAGTAATGTCAGGGGGAGGGGAGAGCGTTGAGGGAGCCACTAACACGGCCACCATTCAGCAGGGGCAGGGTGTAGTCGGTGGGCACCCACTCTTCACACGCACACGTAACCTCATTTGACCCTCACGTCCAATGTGAGGTTGGGGCCATTATTAACCGCAGTTTACAGCTGAGAAAGAGGCCCAGAGAGGCCTCATGGCACACAGCTGGTAAGTGGCAGAGCTGGGATTTGAACCTGGGGTCCCCCGCTCTCAACCGCTATCTTATTCACCAGGCAGCCCCACAATCACACACCCGTGGTGCAGGAACTCATTCCCCGTCGGTGGGGGGATGCCTGGGGTGATCCCCCCCACTTCCCCAGCCAAGCCCAGAGCCAGGTCTGGGCTGGGGAAGTGGAAGGAGGGAGGTGTCATCCGGTCCCCCCATGGGGACACAGGGAGGGGACCTGGCACAGGGCTGGTTTCGTCCCCCGCTCACATCTGGCTGGGGCTCAGTGAGGACGCCTTCCCCAGACGGTGCTCAGGGGGGCAGATTCTTGTGGGCTGTTAATCCGAGCAAGAGACAATGGGAGGCACTGAGAACCCAGTTACACGTCAGGACTGCAGCGTCTACCTCCTTTGCCCCTTAACTTTTATGAGGCCTCCCTGGTGGCTGATATCAAAGGCCGTCAGAGGGAGGGCCCTGCCCTGCCCTGCCCTGCCCTGCCCTGCCCTGGAGCCCGGAGACTTTGCCACCGTTTCTAGGGTGGAGGACTGCCCTCCTGGAGGGCACAGGCTGCCATCTGCTTTCTGGGCATGAGGGGAAGGGCACAGGGGGGCGGCCTGCCCCAGAGCAGCTCCCCAGGAGGTGAACCCACTATTTGTGCCTTTAGTTTTCACAACTTTGTTGGTTCCGCTGGTCAGAGCAATGCTTTATAGAAAGAAATGAACTCTCAGAACATCTGAGCTGGTGGGACCCTCAGAGGCCACAGGCCAACCTTTTCATTTCACAGGAGAGGAGAGAAAAAGGGAGGCTGCAGAGAGATGAAAGGACCTGCCTAGAGTCACACAGCGGCCAGTGGAGGATCCAGACTTGAACCCTCGGCCCACGCTGCACGCGATGGGGGGCTGGTGAAGAGTGTGGACTGAGATGTGGACACGCCTCGGTTCGGAGTTCCGGCTCTGCCATTTCCCGGTGATGTGATCTTGGACAAGCATCTTAACCGCACCGAGCCTCAGTTTTCTCATCTGTGAAGTGGGGATAATTTTCTTAGGGTTATTGTGACATTGCAATGACGTAGTACAAGTAAAAAAATGTTTAGCGTAGTGTTTGACCAAAGCCCCCCCCCCAAAATGTTGACTATTATTATTATTATAAATGCCAGCAAGTCCTCGTGTGAACTGGGCCTCAGTTGGGGAGGGGAACCACAGTGGCCACACTTTCCAACCCTGAATTCAGACTCATGCCCTGACATGGTTATATGGGGACAGTGGCCCAGAATAGTTGAATCTTAGGCTGTCCCCCCAATGCAGGACCCATGGGTACCACAGAGACACATATGAGGTTCTGTGGGAGTGTAAGGAGGGACAGATTAGTCGGCTTGCCATTGGGGGGTGCACTTCAAGGCATCCAAGCTGGACCTTGAAGGGTGCATAGGAGTCCCCAGGCAGAGAAGGGAATGAAGGAAACAGCAAGGGGAAGAGCACGCATGGAGGCTCAGAGGCCTAGAAGCACATGGCGTTCCCAGAAGCCTTCAGAGTGGCTGGAGTAGGGGCGGGGGCAATGAAGAGAGGACTCTTCATCTCTCCCCACTTTGAGGGGTGCTGCATTTTGACCCTGAAGCCAGGACCATAGTTCCCGGCAAGGGCAACCCTTCATAGCTCACACGAACTTTTTCTGTCATTTCGCAGATAAGGAGCCAGAGGCCCGCCGAGGGGGTGGCCTCCTGGGGACCCGCAGCTGGGTGGGTAGAGCCACGTGGGAGCCCAGATCCACCCGCTCTCAGGCCAGGGATTGACTAGCAGACGTGGGTGGTGGGAGCTGGGGAGGATTTACTTGGAAAACTGGGATGCACAGGGCGATGATGCGGGGCTTGCAGGAAGGGCCAGGCTGGGCCTGTAAGAGTGATGGGCAGGGGTGACAGCTGGGGGGCGACTGACACACATTATTTATGGCTGTTTCTCCGCGACTCCTTCAGGGCCGCAAAGGTAATTGAATAAGTGAGAATGAGCAAACGTGGGGGATCATTTAATTGTGGCAGAAAATGAAGTTGGTTGCAGCTGGGGGCCGCCAGCCCATTGCCGCTGGCCCTGGTTTCTGCTGAGCTGGGCAAGCAGGGCTGGAGCGGCCATCCATCCTTGGCCCGCCCCCATCTGTCCCTGGGCAGCCGACCCCATGCCAGCAGGGCCCAGGGAGGCTGATGGTCAGGGAGTTTGTTCTTTGGGCAGCCGCTCCCCAGGCCCGCTTCTCTGCCCCAGGAAGGCCCTGGAGGCTGCTACAGACAGTGAGGGGCCTGGGAGGACCCAGGAGGGCAGGTTGAATGCCTGGGGCCTGGGGGCAAGAACAGGAGTTCAAATCATGATATTTTCACAGCAATGTCAGCAGACACGTGTAAGGCCCTTGCTAAGTGCCTGGCACTGTTCAAACCACTAATTTTTATCAACTCCGGTTAATCCTCGCATCACCCTACGAGGGAAGTGCTATTGTTATGCCCAAATTGCACAGGTAAGGAAACTGAAGCTCTGGCTCCTGACTCCTGGCCCTGGATTGAGAAGCTCTGAGATTCTGGGGGGCCCGATGGGGGGGGCTACAGCAGTGATCAGGTGAGATGTAGCAGGGGCCTGGCCACGAGGATCCCACAGGGCCCCGTAAGCTTTCTCTCCCTCACCTCTTGCCCTATTTCAGCCTGGCTGGCCACCCACTGGGCAAGACCAGGGCGGAAGACTGGATCCCAGGTTCTGAGGCAGGAGGAGGCCCCTGTAGGCCTGGGCCAACTCATTCCTAAAGCTCTGGCCCTCTGGGCTTTGTTCCTCTGGTGTCCTTTCCAGCCCTTCTGAGGAAGCAGAGAAAATTAGGCCTGAAATGTGAGAAGCCAGTTCACCTTCCCCAGTGGCGGTGGTAGCAGGGCAGCCACAGTGGCCCCAGGGCGATGCCGTGAAGGCCCAGCCCAGCTGACTGGGAGGCCAGAGCAGGGCTGGGGGCTGGGCTAGACCAGGAGGGTCCCTGCGCTTCCTGCATTTTATCTGATGACCCTACCTGCTTCTGGCCCCAGTCTTCCCCTCCATTCCCCTCCACTCCCATGCTGGCACTGGCCCTCATGTCTCACGTGGAGGGCATCCCCATCCTCTCTGTGCACCCGGCCTTCTTGGGGCACAGCCGTCCTCACGCCTCCACCCAGGCTGCGGCAGGGCAGAGCAGTGGGGCAGGGCCGATTGTCCGCCTTGCACTGGACCTCCCAACCGCCCTGCCTGTGCTTGGAGCTTGGCTGCCCAGATAGCCTTGACCGGCCACCCCCTCCAGCCTCCTCTCACGCCTTCTCTGTCCTCCCCGCTGGTGCAGGTGGCATGCTCGACATGGCAGCCGAATTCCCATAGCCTGTTGGCTGCATGGCCGCCTGCAGAATCCGTCCCGTTCTGAGTTCTGGTGCAGGGATTTGTCTACCTGCTTTCCCCTCCCTCCAACCTGCATCCTCCACCCCATGGGGCTGTGAGGTTTTTGAGAGTAGAGGGTCGTGTCTCTCTGCCTTTCAATCATTCGTTTATCCAGGTGGCACCTGCTACATACCAGGCATCTCAGGGGGTTTACAAAAACGAATCAAAGATGTCCTTGCAGTTGGTCCACACAGTGGAGTGAACACTAGGTCCACAATCCCTACTAAGTGATAGCAAAGGGGTCAAAAAGAAGGAGCCACAAGGACAGAGAGGATGAACCAGGAGAGGGCTGCAGGAGAGAGAATCAGTTTTGGGAGATGGAAAGAGACAAGCGAGTGGTAACCAACTAATGTCCAGCTTTCTCCACTTTGGGGAAGGCCCGCAGTCAAGGGATTCAACAAGGAACAGGGCGGGGGGCCTCTGAAACGAGGCAACTTATACACCTGATGCAGGAGGATGGGCTGAAAGCTGAGGAGTGGCAAGACCACATCCCCTCCCCAGCGTGGCTCCAGGGGCTGGCGATGTCCTACTTCTAGATCCGGGCTCTGGACCAGGCCCTGCCTGCAGGGTCAAGGCTCCCACAGACAGAACAAGGGAGAGGGAATACAAGGAGGCCCAATGACTCAAAGCCAAGCCCAGAAGTAGCAATCATCATTTTCACATGCATTCCAGCGACACGCTCTCTGTCCACGCCACTCAACTGTGAAGGAAGGCAAGAAACACAGCCCAGCCAGGTAGCCCCTCTGGCACGTGGAAGGAGGGAAAGCAGATCCTGGTGGCTGCCAGCAGTCGGCCACAAAGGGGTCAAAAAATCGAATTCCCATGCAGCCTGAGTCAGAAAGCTCTCAAAAGATGACGTCCACCAAAATGAGGAGAGAAACCAAGAAAGAGAGCAACCCAGCACCCGGCAAGCAGGGAATCTAATGTTGGAAGGTGGTGGAGGGGAGGCCCAGGACCTCAAGGTTCTGCAGGCCTGGAGAGCCTTGCAGGTCAGATTACCAAAGGGATGTGACCACCTTGAGAGGAGATGTTTCTTCTGATTTTTGTTTTGTTTTGTTTTGTTTTTTTCTGTGCTGCATGGCTTTGAGGATCTTAGTTCCCTGACCAGGAATTGAACCCAGGCCCCGGCAGTGAAAGCGCCAAGTCCTAACCACTGGACCGCCAGGGAATTCCCCTGAGAGGAGGTTTAAAGTCTGGTCAGAGAGTCTGACATAAATTGATGACAGTTGCACAGAAATCTCAAGGAGCAAACAAACAGAAAGCCTCAAAAGGCAACTTATTAACTTCAGGAAACAAAAAGTTTCCTAGGAGAGAAAATGTAATCCTGAGGCACTATAGGACTCAGATTCAATCATATTTACATGTTGTGACAGGAATGTAAACAGGAGATGCTGATTTAATAAAAATGGTAATAGAAGTATGAGGCAGGAGGGGGAGGGGAAATGGCAATAGATTAGTTAAATCTTAATGGGAAGTAAAACTCTAATCTACAGTAAGAAATCAATAGAGGGACTTCCCTGGTGGCACAGTGGTTAAGAATCCGCCTGCCAATGCAGGGGACACGGGTTCGAGCCCTGGTCCGGGAAGATCCACATGCTGCGGAGAAACTAAGCCTGTGCACCACAACTACTGAGCCTGCGTGCCACAACTACTGAAGCCCGTGCACCTAGAGCCTGTGCTCCCCAATGAGAGAAGCCACCACAATGAGAAGCCTGTGCACCACAATGAAGACCCAACGCAGCCAAAAATAAATAAGTAAACAAATAAATAAATAAAATAAATCAATAGATAAAACCTAAAATAGAAAAATCACGGGCTTCCCTGGTGGCGCAGTAGTTAAGAATCTGCCTGCCAATGCAGGGGACACGGGTTCGAGCCCTGGTCCGGGAAGATCCCACATGCCGCGGAGCAACTAAGCCCGTGCACCACAACTACTGAGCCTGTGCTCTAGAGCCCATGAGCCACAACTACTGAAGCCCACGAGCCTAGAGCCCATGCTCCGCAACAAGAGAAGCCACTGAAATAAGAAGCCCACGCACCACAATGAAGAGCAGCCGCCGCTCGCTGCAACCAGACAAAGCCCGCATGCAGCAACGAGGACCCAACGCAGCCAAAAGTAAAATAAATAAATAAAAAAGAAAAGTCACAAATTTGTAGTATCTGCACATTGTGTAGAAGTGAGACAGAAGCAGAAGAAAATGGCCAACAAAGGTGAAAGTAAGCCTGGGGGCGGGGCGGGGCAGCTTTCTTCGTCAGCCATGAAATACTATTTGATTTTTACAATTATGTCCATGTGTTACTTTGATAAAAGTTAAATTTACTTAAAAAGGAGGGGAGGGTGTTTTGCCACAATAAAAAAAAAAGGAAAGGAAAGGAAAGGAAGAGGCCCCCCCCGGCATAACGACGTAATGCACCAAGGTGGACCCCCTTGCTCCGCTGAAGCCCGCAGGTGGATCCGGGCAGGTGGGCGGGGCTGTGGATGCAGAGGGCAAGGATGAGGGAGGTCCCAGGCTGATGTCAACGTGAGAAGCTAATCCTAGCTAATGGGTTCATCGCTCCGCCTCTCAGATGTCACAAGGGCCTTCAGCAGCTTCCTGCATACGCTCCAAAAATATTCACTGGCTGCAGTCAGTAACTCTAAATCAGAAAGCAACTCCTGGGGGATGCAGCTTAGGGCAGCTACCCTGGAGAGGTGTTGGGAGGGGACGGTAGAGACCATTCTATCCTTGCCTTCCCCGGAGGGTCATCTGGGCCCAGAGCCGTCTCTGTTCTGTATTCCGTGTCACGCACAGGAGCTGGAGGGTGAGATTTGGGGGTGGGAGCGTGTCCGCACATGTCGTTTCTCATACATACACAGGTGTGCACAAGAGCCCACGGATGTGCGGACGTGCGCACATGTGAATGGTGTCTGGTTGGAGGGCTGCGAGTCTGTTCTGTCTGTTTTCACTCCCTGAACCCAGGAGCAGTACTGGGAGGCTTAGCTTCCGTCTCCTGAAGGTGTCTTTAGAGCTGGCCCTCACCCAGTGCTGTGTAGGCAGGGAAGTAAATCCTGAGAAACCCACTCCCCTGCTCTCTCCCTTGGCCTCCTCACATTTTTTCTTCTCCAGGATGCTATACATTCTCTCTCTTCTTTCCTTTGACAAACCTACTCTTAGGTGAGGCTCTGATGGGTTTGCATTTTGAAAAAGGACAAAGTGTTAAGCTAAAGGAATGAATTTTTAATGGTGGAATTTTAGGTCTTTTCCTCTTAGGAGAGGTTTTATTTGTTTTGGCTTTGGTTTGGTTTTGACAGGGAAGCTTCCCTGTGTCCCTGGAGCCACCCTGAAGCCCCAGGCTCCCTCTTGGATGCTGCTGGACAGGTCATTCTCCCCACGAGTCACCAGAGCATTCCCTGGGGTGGGGGTCATTAGCTTCCTCTGGCTCCAAATGGGCCCCCAGCCAGGGAGGGTCTGCTCTCTGATCCTCTGCTCCACCTTCAGCCCGCCCCTTTCCCTCCTGCTCTGCCCTGGTACACCCTCCCCAGAGGGAGGTGAGGGGGGCTCTGGGGGCCAGGAGTGACTTGCACGCCCTCCCGAGGGGCAGGGGCTGGGCAAAGGGCACCCCAGCCACCTCTGAGTCTGTTTGACAGCTGTGACACCTGGGCCTGGCTTCCCTACCTCAGTCTGGGGCGGCAGCTGCCTTCTCTAAGCGGGGAGGCCTCAGCGGAGCCAGTGAAGGAATGAGTCCCTCACACACCCTCAGTCCCCAGCAGCCCACCCGGGGGCTCGGTGCACCAGAGTGGGCTGCAGGGGATGTACTGGCCCACCCCCCCCGCTCACTCGCAGAGCAGCCCAGTCGCGGGCTGGAGGTCAGGGAGGGAGACGTGCCATCTTTGGGTATGTGGCTGAGTCCCTGCTCCTCCCTGGACCTGGTCTCCTCATCCTCATTCTCCTGGCCCCGGGAGGCCCCCAGTGGAGCTGAGGGAGGGCTCGACACAGGGCGGGCATGATGGATCCTGGCAGCCCCCACTGTGGAGATCAGAACAGATGGCCGGGTCAGCTACCCGCGTGACCCTTCTGGTGGCTGTACCCAGAGCCTCGTCTCCTGGGGTGCCAGCATCACTGTTCTGGTCTCCCCAGTCTGTCCAGAGCCCCCGAAGGTCCGCTGTGTGTTCAGTCACGGGGCTCCTTATGGGAAACCTTAGAGCCCTCCTTTTCCCATCACCCCTGCCCAGACCACTGGGTGTCAGGACACTGGCCTGACCTGCCGGACAAGCCTCGGCCTGAGCCAGAAGCAAGGCCGCCTGGCTCGGGTATCACTGCTGTCCCCACAGCTAGTGGGGAGGTTAGTGGTGACCTCCCTTATTCCTGCTGTGCTGCTGACCCCTGCTGGCCATCCTCACACACCTGGGAGGCCTCCCCTCCCCGCACAGGCATCAAGCGCAGGGTTTGAATACTTCCTGGGACGGGGGGCTCATCACCCCAGGCAGCAGCCTGCTCCAGGCAGAGATGCTTCTCCTTCTTGGACAAGTTCTTTGTAATGAGCTGAAGTCTGAATACTGGTTAATTCCATCTGTTTATACATTTTCATCATCCTCATTATTGTCGATACTGTCTATGCACCAGGCACATTGCAAAATGTCGTTTAATCCTTTCAACACCTGTGAAGTTGGTGTCTATGTCATCCCCATTATATAGGTGGGAAACCTGAGGTCCAGAGGAAGTGTGTCACCTAAGTATGTCACACAGCCAGGAAGTCACAGAACCTGGGCTTCCAATCCAGAGCCCAGGCCCTTGCCAGCTGGGGATGTGCCCATCCCACCCCCACTGTCCGCTTGGCCCCTGTCTCCAGCTGTTCTTACTTCTCTGCCAGGCGCTGCTACCCCACATAAACTCACACCTTCTCCCCCAGACCCTGCAGCTGGATTAACTCCTCTTCCACGAAGCCCTCCCGAGACAGACAAGGGGTATGGAGGGAGCCCTCTTCCCCAGGTATCTTCTAAAAGTGAGAGGAGGAGAGGTGTCACATTCAGGAGGATTCCCATGGATCAAAAACCTTGTTTAAGGGCTTCCCTGGTGGCGCAGTGGTTGAGAGTCCGCCTGCCGATGCAGGGGACGCGGGTTCGTGCCCCGGTCCGGGAGGATCCCACATGCCATGGAGCAGCTGGGCCCGTGAGCCATGGCCGCTGAGCCTGCGCATCCAGAGCCTGTGCTCCGCAACGGGAGAGGCCACAACAGTGAGAGGCCCACGTACCGCAAAAAAAAAACCCACCTTGGTTAAGCTTTAGCCAAGAGCTTCCCTGGTGTCATGCCATATCATGTAGGGCAAGACCTTCAAACTCATCTAGTTCCATCCATCTATTCCATGTTAGCATCTCTGTTGAATGCCTGTGCAGCCTCTGCTTACATACCTCCAGTGATGGGGGGCTTATTACCTATCAAGGCAGCCCAAGGTTCAAAATAGCAAGGGCCTTCCTTCTCCTACAGAGCCGAGGTTTGTCTCCTTGAGGCTTCTGCTCGCAAGGCCCAGCCCTGCCCCTCAGGGGTCATCAGAAGTAGCCTAACCCTTCCCTTATGATGTTTGGAGCAAGGGACCATCTTCCTGCTGAATCTTCTCCCAGTCACAGCCAAGAGAGGGGGCCAGTAAGAGACCCCTCAGAGAAACTGGGAGGTGCTGGCCAGACAGGAGAAAGACATGTCACTCCCAATCCTCAGCTGAGCTGCCAAAACTCTGAGCCTGGCCCTGTCAGCTTTGGGGTGCAGGGTGGAGAGGGTTCTTGCAAGAAGTGACCTGAGTCTGCCCCCACCCCTACTTTGACCACTTTGACTTTGGGAAGTCCCAGGCCTGTCTCTTGCTGAGACGTGTTTGAAGGGAGAGGCTGCCTGGGGAGGCCCTGGCCATAGGAAGGAGAGACGGGCATGGGGGCCTGATTACCAGGTGGATAGCATGGAGGGCAGTTGGGCTTGAGCTGCCTGAAAGGTACCTACCCAACGGGACGGCCTGAGCACACGGAGCTTCAGACTCAGGTGCTCCGACTCACGGTCCCCGCTAATCTCCTCAATCCTGGGTGCTATACCTTTATTGATGCAGCCACAGACCGACCTCCTCATTGCTTCCCATAGAACTGACCATGATCCCTAAGCCCCCAGTCCCCTGCTGGAGCTCAGCCGCGGCCCCTTCCCCACCCCCAGGTCTGCACAGTCAGGTCTGTGGCCCTGAGTGCAGGCATTTCATTGCCTTCCTCCTGTGAGCCACTATTCCTCCCCCATTCCTTCATGCATGGAGGCAGGGCACAAATAAATAAATAAAACAAAATAAACATGCTTGTCCCTGTTAAGTTTCATCTCGTTAGATCCACCCCATCGCTCCGGCCTGTCAGCTTCCCTTTAGATCCCAGCTCTGTCATCTGACCTACTTGCCATCGTCCCCCACAGCTGTGTGGCATCTGCAAATTTGATAAAGTACATGGAGCGTGTTTGTCTCAGATGAAGCCTCCTCCCCCCATTGGGTGGCTGGAGCACAGCCGTGCATACATGCCTGTCCACACACACACACACACACACACACACACACACACACACACACACACACACTTCCCTCTGTCTGGGTCCTGTCAGCCCTGTCCAGCCACCTTCAAGATCCTGGTGGGGACACTGGGCACCTGTGCACTCATTGTGCGCTCATTGTGCACGTGTCCCTGTGGGGGATGGGCCACTCTGGGGACATCCACACCTTCTCACTCCACTGGCCACTCTTTAAACAGCCTCTGAGCTGGCCACGCCCTATCAGCCTCTTCCACCAAGCTTGGGGCAAGGCTGGCCAGCCAGCCTGGGTCTCGGCTCTCCGGGACGGCTGTGTGGTCCTCCCTCCCCTGCTAATCAGGCAGCACATCCTCCTCTAGGTTGTGGCTGTCAGTGTAGAGCCAGCCCGACTGCCTGGGGTGAGGACTCCTTCTCCCATGGGCCTGTTGTGCACGTCTCTCTGATCCTTCTCTTCAGGGGAGCCCAGACCTTGTCTTTGGAGTAATTGCATAGCTGGGGTAGCCAGCTTGGAAAGATCCAGATCCTCACTACAGAGCCTGGCAGACACTGCTTTAGCAGAACGAAAATAATCCCAGGGCCTAAACTGATCTTCCAGAATCTTCTAGTCCATTCCCAGCCTCCAGGGTGTAGAGGACTCAGGCAGGTTCCTCCTCCTCCCCTACTGCAATACCAGCCGTTCGTTCTTCCCTCTGGGCAGGTGGCAAAAGTTAGTCGGCTGTATCTGTCAGCTGATGTTAGTAACAAACACCCCCAGATTCTGGGTGGCTTATGCCAACATACAGTGATTTCTCACACTACTGCACTGTGGGTCCGCTGGGGATTCCGGTCCAAGCCGTCGTTGCTCCAGGACCCAGGCTGCAAGGCAGCCCCAGCAGCGGCACCACCGCAGAGGAAATGAGGCAGATCGGTACCAGCTCTCGAAGCCTCTGCCTCCTAAGGCCATTGCCACTTCCATTTCATTGGCTAAAGCAAGTCACATGGCCAGGCCCAATTTTCAAGAGAGTAGGGAAGTGTGATCTTTTTTTGTGGCAGGAATTTTGGCAAATGGCCTCAGTGACACCTCTGCATACTAGCCGTTCCTGTCCCTCAGTCACTGGAGTTCCCACCGTACCACTTGGATGCCAGTTCTCTGAGCCCAGCATGGAGTGCTCTTACACCTCCCTCCCTATGGTCTGTGTGCCCAGGATTTGGCCCTTGTCTCTCACATTTCTGCTCTACAGTGCGTGTATTTTCTCTCCTCTTCCGGTCTCAGTGTCCCACCCCTTCCTTTGAGAGGCCCTCCTCCCATCTCCTACCTTCAGCACAGGATGCGCCCTGGCCCAGGGGAGGCCCAGGTTCAGGTCTGAGCAGCCTCTGGTTCCATCCCCAGTGATTGGCTGGGAGGCGGGCCCCCCACTCATGTCTGTCTGAGCCCTTCCCATCTCTCCTTCCTTTCGATGTCCTCAGAGCAGTAGTAGCCAGGTGGAGGAGACCTCTGAGAACATGTGGCCACACCCAGGCCCTGATGCTCCCCCTGCACCTGGATGGAGCTGCTCTGAGACCCGCCCACCCCCGCCCCTCAGGGGACTGGCTTACATGAACCAATGCTTGCACTTTGTGTTGAAGTTTGTCTGTGTTTCTGTCACTTCTAACTGTAACACACACTCCTGGAGATCTTGTCCATACCTGTATCTGTTCTATCACAAGCAACCAACCACCCGAAACTTAGTGATTTTGTGTGATAAAATTTCATAGAAACACACACGAAGCGCATGTCAAACTGGTGAGACCTAAATAAGGTCTGTGCCTGAGTTAACAGTATTGTATCAAGATCAGTTTCCTGGATTTGACAATGTACCACGGTTCTGTGGGGTCATTGGAGGAACTGGGTGAAGGGTACAGGAGAAATCTCTGTACTATTTAAGCATCTTTTCTTGAGTCAAAATATTTCAGATGAAGAAGTTACAATAATCATACAGACTTAGTAGCTTAAGACAACACCAGGCGTTTACCCCTGATCCACTGATGTGCCAGAAGCTTCTGGATTTGCCCCTGGGGTCTGGTCCAACCTCCTTACTTGGGATGCGGGGATGGAGGCTGGAGAGGGTCATGGGTTTAGGGGCAGAGCTGGACTCCCAACCCAGGGCTCACCCCACGTTACCCCAGGGAAGCCCCAACCTCACGCAGGGCCACTTTACCAGTCTGGCATCGCTGCCTGGGATTCTGCTTCGCACATGTTGGTGTTTGCAATCAGAAAGTTCAGCGGCCCTTCCAGTGTGCTTAAATTAGTCCCCATGAAAACCAAATCATTTCATTTGCAGAGAAGGGCTTAATTGCAAGGGGAATGAGGCAAAGGGAATTCTGTTGCCTGTTTTCATTGGAGAAAATTACTGTACTTTCCCCTGTCTCCTTACTAAACAGAAGCAGCTTAGAAATCGGGCTGTAATCACCAGCGATACCTCTGCCACCCTTTCTTCTCAGAGCCTGCTCAGTAATTCCCCTCTCCTGAGACCCTGCTCTGAGCTGTTCTTGCCTGTCTGCCTGGCTTGAGCAGCCGGTTCCAGCCCTGGTGCTGGGTAGCACCTCCCCGGTTTGGCTGGAGTCTCACCTCACCCCTGTGATGTTGAGAGGATCGCCCGAGATGTCACAGGGGCCTCAGCCAGGGATCGGCCCACACTCTTGGCAGGAAGAAACATCTCATCACTTTCTTTCGAAAACACATGAAATCTGCTCCAAGCCCCCACTCACTGGGGCTGCAGAGAAGTCACATTTCGGATGAAGGGCATCCCCAATCGATATCTTACACAAATCCTGGGGCTCGTCTGCTTTGCTGCCTGGCAAAAGGTAGGGGACCTGGACCATCTTCACCACAGCTCCTTCTGTCCTAGGATGCTGTGGACCGGCAGGTCCTCGAGGCTCTGTTGGGTGTCCCCCAGGAGGAACTCCAGCAAACAGACCCCCTCCTGTCTGGGGAGGCTGGTTCCCTCTCTGCTTCTCTGCCCAAGAACCCCACCCTGGCTCTGATAGTCCAGCCCGATTCCCACTGTGGCCAGTGTTTCCCTGGGGAGGGGCTATGGACCCTTCAGGGAGCCAGGTGACAGGCTGGTAACCTGCAGGGGGCAGGTGCATGAAGAATTAAAATATGTAGCACGTCTCGTGTTAAGAGAGAAATCCAGGAGGACTGGGCCCTAGAGGGTGTGCAGGGTGGGAGGCAGCTACAACTTCCCACGGGGATGGTGGTCTGGAGGAGGGAGGGAGCCACGTGTAGCTTGGGGGTGGGAGGGATCAGCAGGGTGGGTGGAACAGCTAGCACAGAGGCTCAGAGGCAGGAGTGGGCCTGGTCAGGGCGAGGGTGGCAAGGTGCGTGGCCCGAGTCCGGGGAGAGTGAGAGGGCAGGTCAGAGGAGCCTCCCAGAGCCTCTGTGAGGTCCTGGCTGTTTGTCTGGAATGAAGTGGTTTTATTCTGTTCCGGCAAACCCACAGCAGCACAACAGATCTGAGAGCGGCTTCCTCTTCCTTTCTTTGGAGAAGGGAAGAGAGCTGGGCTGTCTGGGTTCAAACCCCGGCTCCATTACCTTCCTGACCTCGCCACACCCTCAGTCCCCCCCCCCCCCACCACCCCGTAACCAGGGCAGGTAACAACAGCACCTGCGGCATGGGGCCATCCTGAGGCTTCAGTGTGCTACGGTGAGCACGCTATAATGCTATCCTGTGTTGAATAATTTTATGTCTTTTAAAAAAAAATTTTTTTTTTAAAAATTTTTTGGTTGTGCCACGCAGCATGTGAAATCCTAATTCCCTGACCAGGGATCGAACCTGTGCTCCCTGCATTGGAAGCACAGAGTTCCAACCATTGGACCGCCAGGGAAGTCCCTATCATGCCCTTCTTAGTAACTTCCCCTGCTACAGGGATAAGTTGACTGGCCCGAGGTCCCTGCCAATAAAGGGCAGAGTTGGTCCTGAGAATGCCGTGTCCCCACCCCCAACCCCCTGGAAACATGGCAGCACCAGGCAGCATCGTGCCCCCCACTCACCCCTTTGCCTCTCTTTTCCCGGGCGCATCATGGGACCCGCTGTCCAGATTCTCTTCTTCTCTCTTGAGCTTTCTCTGGGGATGGGGGTGCAGAAGTTGGCCTGGCTGCCCAAGGAGGGCTGTTTTGGAGCAGTTGGGTTGACTTCCTGCATAACTGCTCCCCTGATCCCTCCTTTTGGGGGCGGCTGACAGGATAATGGATTTGAGTCCACACACCTGCCTCAACGAAAGGTTTTTTTTTTTTTGAGGCTCAAAGTCAACGGTATATTAATTAAGGGGGAACAGCTGCTACAGCAGTTCTTATGATAAGTCAGTGACAAATGGCCGCGTTTACCTTTTTCCCAAGCAGAGACTCCGGAAGGTGGCCTGGAGCTCCTGGGTGGACGTCCACGGGCAAGATGTGTGGGGTCTACCTCTCCCTCCCTCAGCCCTCAAGCCTCTTTATTGGTGCCCCCCGAGTCCGAGAGGGCCGTTTGTCACCGAGGAAGACAGGGCTGTAGCTTGTGGAGCCTTGGAAGGGACTGGGCGGAGCAGCAGAAACTTCTCAACAGTGGCCCCCACCCAATGATGCCCTCAGACCCCTTCCTCGGGCAAATCCCACCACCCCACGCTGTTCCTTCTGAAATCAGAGTCGCTGAAAAGGGGGCTTGGCCCTTCAAAGCTGAGAAAGGGTGCAGAGTTGAGCCGAGACGCCTCGCTTGGGGCTTTTGTGCCAGGCGCTCTCTACCATAAAGGAAGAGGCTGGACATTGGGGGCCTTTTGTTATTTCTTTATTTTGATCTCCCTCCTGCTGTCCAAACAGCATCACAGAAATAGAGCCTTGCGTTAACTCCCTTCTCAGCTTAAAATGAAACACGGCAGCGCGAAAATCTTGTACTGAAAACCAGAAAAAGGGAAGATGGGCTCATTTTTTTCTGAGTTGTGTTTCTGGGTCCTTGACTATCAATTTGCCCACCGAGTTTCCAGCTAATGGGAGGACAGCAGGATGGCGCTCACGTAGCAGTAGGACCTGTGTGGACGGGCCGGCAGGGTGGTGGAGCAGCTTTCCTCCCAGGCTGAGAAAACGAAGGCCCTGCCGCAAGGGGTGCGGACCCCCAATGCCAGCAGCTCGCCCGCTGTGCCCCCAGGGTAGAGGCAGTGCTGGTGGAGAGCAGCAGGACCCCAAAGCACTCCCAGCAAACCCCTGCCTCTACTGCAGGTGGGGGACCCCCACGTGTCCCCCGGACTGTGCTGTTCTCCCCAGTGACCGACCCAGAGGAGACAAGTCTGCCATCGATGTCAACCTCCTGCCTCCCGGGAGACACCGTCAGCTGCCGAGGCCTCGTCCAACCTCACCCGCCTCTTCCTTCCTCCCCCTCCCAGGGCTGGTGCCGAGCACCTCCAGGAGCCTCTGGGGCCTCGAGGAAGGCAGAAATGGGGCGGGAGGAAAGAGGCTCTATCAGCCCCCACTCCTTGCCACCCACAGGAACCAGGCGTGCATCTTGCGAGTTCACCCTGCAGGGGAGGTCGTCACACCGTGTTATAAACGTGGAAACCAAGGCTCCGAGGTATGTGGTTTGCCCGAGAACCCGTCACAGGGAGGCCGCTCCCACCTTCTCTTCCAGCTGACCTCTCCCAGGCCAGCGCTTAATGACTCAGGACGTTGCCTCTCCTTACACATTGCTTTGAGGGAAGAGGAAAAGAACCACGGACGAGAAACACATCCATTTTTAATAAATAGTTTATTTATCCAACAGTTTCAGCCCTGACAGTGAAGCCTGTTGCAGTTTCTTCTTCTGGCTGGAGCCTGATTATGAGACTGTTGCGTTGCCACGGCGCCGGCGCTCGGATTCCGGCCCCGCCGATCACCCAGACATCAGAGGAAATGAGAGAGAGTATTGCTCAAATGAGAGAGACTGGCGCTTTATTAAGGAAACAAAAAATACCAATAAGACCAGAGAGAGGTGCTTCATGCCTTTTGGAAGCAGCTGTTCCGTCTCCTCGGCTCGCCCCCTCTCCCGCCCGTCGCGGACGAGAACTTGTGGAGATGCTGCTCTAATGGAGAGGCTCCCGGCCCTTAACTAATAAGGTCCCCGCGTAGGTTTCCGGAGGTCGCTCCGCCTGTTGGGGAGGCTCTGGCGGGCGGGCGAAGGTCCGCGCAGCGGGGTCACTCCGGTGGCCGGCAGAGGGAGGAGATGCGGCCGCACCCAGCATACTGAAACCACTGGCTGAAGTTCCCGCCAAAGTGCGTGGGGTGGGGAGGCGTGGTCGCCGTAAACGAAGCAATCTTCGCCCATAGGAAGTGCGAGGATCCCCAGGTCCTGGAGCGCGATCCAGTGATGCGCCATGGCTGCAGGCCTGGACTGGGGAGGCTGCCTCCGGTGGGGCCGCCCAGATGGGGGCTGGCGGCGGCTCGACCCTCCTCTCCGCTCTGGGGGGCACATCGTCGCCGACTCCAGGCTCCTCCTGGGGCAACCCTAGCTGCTCATTCCTCCCGACCTGAGGCCCTGTATGTCCGGGGCCGCGTGTCTAGACAGTTCTCCTACAATACTTGTTCTAATTTCTAGCACCTTACCCCTCCGGGGTAAGAGGCCCAATCCAGCTAGAGAACAGGCTTTCTCCCCTCACCCTTGAGCTCCCAAGTAACACCCCCCGAAGGCACATGACCAAGCTGTTCCCCAACCCCTGCCGTCCCAGCCACCACCCCGACCCACCTCCCACGGGCGCGGGGCCCACCTCCCTGCCGCGTGCTCCACACACCCAGCTGCACACTTGCTCTGCAGGGGCTCATGGCTGCTGAGCTTTTATCTTTCCATGAAAAACCCTTCTCCCCTTTCTGCCAGCAAAATGGGGCAGAGAGGATCGGACCAACGCAGAGGGCAGCTGCCCACCTGGCCTTCTGCCCTGGCCTTTCGAGGAAGCCCACGCTTTCCTTCTGAAAGCTCGTCTCTGAAGAGTCTCACAGAGACACCTTTGGAACCAGGGTCAGGAGGAGGGTGATAGTCAAGGCAAGTGTGAACTCAGCACCAGCAGGATGGTGGCCCTCTCACGCCCCTGGAGGGGACTGGCCGGGGACAGGCTGATTGGGAACAGGCCCCGCCCAGGGTTTATCGCTCTGAGTCAGAGAAGGAAGAGGGCTTAGTCCATCTCCACACCAGCATGTCTTCTCCGGCCACGCGGTGGGACTCTGTCTGGATCCGGGATTCGTTGGAGGCCAGGAACTCCACGGCCCGGTCCCAGACCCGCTTCATGCGTCTCCTGCAACGAGGGATGGGGGTGCAGGCTCAGCAGCAGGCAGCGCCCTTGGCCGCTGTGCCCAGCGCTGCCGAGAGAGGCAGGCTGGTCTCTGGATGCCCTTTGTACAAAAGGGGGCACAAAGCTCCAAGATCCCACACAGAATTTATCTGTGGGAAGAAGAGCGGTCAGGTACTAACTGGACTCCTGCAGAGGAGAGAAATTTCTTGGGCCCCCGAGAAATGATTCCTCAACATTCTCTGCTCCAAAAGCGTTCAATTAAAGTGAGCTGAAAGGGGCTGGAGCCACCCCCCCCCCCCCCCCCCGCGGGTGTCCAAGTGGGAAGACTCTTGCTGGGACCCATTACTGCTACAGCCCAGCTGGGCAGCACCCCCCTCCAGTGCAGGCTGCATTTTAATGCCTCATGTGGGCTAATTAGAGTGGCCACTGGGCTGTTGAGTCCAGACTCCACAGCACTTCAGGGGATGGGGATGAACTAGGCATCCAACCGGGGAGGCCAAGACGCTGGAGCTGCTTTTGAAACCTGAGCCACCAGGTAGGGCCCCTTCGCAGACACCAGAGTTCCTGCTCTGCCGGATCCCTGGGGCCTTGCACCCCCTCGGACAGCCCCCTATTTCCTCGTTCCCCCTCCAAACTAGACAGCAAGATTCCAGGGCAGTGGGGGAGGGCTGCTTTGACACCTACACTTCGGTGAGCCCCGGCCTCCTGTCTGACTGCAGACCACTCCCCAGCGCCCACACGTGCAGAGCGAACATGGGTACGTGTGGAAGCAGGGGGTTCCGCTGGGAGTGCGCAAATGGAGGGAAACTCCCAGGGTGGCCCATGTGTCAGGAGGCAGAGTGGGGTGGTGGGGCTTTCTTCCCCGGGCGGTGAGGTCCTGCTGCCAACCAAACCCCACGGCTGTTCAGCAGCCCCCACCCGGCTGGTCTGGCCCTGGCCACACAGGTCCTGGGGGCTGAGCCCCTCACACCGGGTCCCTGAGGGGGGGCATTGGCACTGTGTGGGGGCCGCGGCCTCATCCCCAGCCCCCTTCCCAGGCCGCCCGTTACCAGGTGATTACAAGCCGCCCCCGTGTGCCTCCCTGGACAAGCTCTTCAGATCTCCCCCAACCTCCCACAAGCGGGCCCTCACCCACAGGGCAGTATGCCCACGCAGGGCCCAAAGGAGCTGATGGGTCCTTATGAGTCGAGAGCTTGGCTACACTGACCGGGTGGCTGAGCCTCCTGGGTTCACGGACAGGGGTCCAGACCCTGTGGGGCAGCTGCCCGCCTGCAGTCTCTGCTGATGCACAGAAGCCGAGGTGTGGTGGCTCAAGCCCCCGATAAGCTGCAGTGTCACTTCCTGCTCTTATTAAAATGACCATGCGTGCTGCCCTTTGATGAGGGCTCAAGTGCTCCGTGCTGCCTCGGTGAGGTGGGAGGCCACCTCTCTGACATCCTGCTCCCCTTTCCTTAAGACCTGCCACTACCTAGTGGCAACACATCTTCCTTATGCATCTTGTCTTCTTTCTCCCCAGAACCAATGCTCCAGCAGGGCAGGGATTTTTGCTTCTTCCTCTCCCTGTCTCTGCATGACCCAGTAGAGTGTGGCATGCAGTAGGTGCTCAATAAACGTTTGTTGAGAAAATGAATGAATGATGGCCTCTCTTCAACACAGCCCTCTGCAAGGCAGTGGGATTATCTGTGTTACAGCTCAAACAGGGCGTTACCCATGGTCACATGATGATGAATTCTGGCGGGTCCACGAATTAGGGGGGAGTCTGGATCTACCAGTGGCCTCCCCTGAGAGCTGGAGGGCTGTGTGCCAGACTCATGCTGGGGACCAACAGCTAGCACAAGCCCCACACCGTGGTTGCTCTGCTCTAAGCTTCCTGCCTGCCACTGTCCCGGGGGTGGGGTGGGCATGAGAGTTATTAAGCATTTTCACGTTTAAAAGGGGCCCTTAAATGCTCTACTCTTCCAGCTCCTCTTGGGTTGACAGAACAGGGTGACCTCGACCACAGAGCCTGGCACTGGGAACACAGAAGTGGCACCAGCCCTGGGTCTCTGAGCAGGGTCTTAACCTCCCTGTGCCTCAGTGTCCTCATCTGTAAAGTGGTGTCCTCAATGTACTCCCTCCAGGGGCCATGCTGAGGGTGGAGTGAGTGAGCTGCACCTGTGCAGGGCTCGGAGCAGTGCCCAGCTCACAGCGAGCACCCAGCAAGGGTGAGCGCTTAGCACCATCCGGAGAGGGTGGCATCTGGCCAGAGACTGTGGCAAAGTCTGAGGTGACCCCGCAGTGGGCCCTGCTGGCTGCCTCCTGGGACTCTGTCCCCCGACTCTACCCTACTCCTGGTTTTGTCAGGGATCTACCCAGCATCCGCAGCCCATTTGGAAGGTGGTCCTGGAGTCGTGCATGAAAACGGCCTGCCAACCCCTCCCATGAGCCATGCACCCGGGAAGCTGACCCCATTCACTGCTGTGAAACCATGTTTCCAACTACGTGAGTGTGCCTTTGTGCATGGAAACTAGACCATGATACCTTAGGTAAGATGTGTTTCTGACTGTACACCATGGTTAAAAATGTTTGAAAAACAATCTCTTCCTCCTTGCCAGTGACTGATTCAAGAATAGACAAGTAACCAATTCTGGCCAGTGGAGCCTCAAAGAGGTGTGTCCCCGGTGGCTTCTGGGAATGTTTTCCCTTGCTCATGAGAGCAACAGGTAGCCCATCTCTCCCCTGCTGGTTGTTGCAAGGCAGATGTTGCTCCGGCTAGCTGCTGGCCACCATCCTGTGACCACCAGGAACTCCAGCCAGCCAACAACATCCAGAGAGCAGGACCATGAGAATCACAGAGCAGTGGAATCAGAGCCCTTAATGTTCTGTGCCTGGACTTCCATTCACGGAAACCCATCAGGTCCTTCCCTGCAAAGCCCCGCGGGGAGGGGAGGGGTCGGGTCCTAGGGTTGCTCCCCAAAGCACCCCAAAGCGCCATCTCTACAGAGGAGCGGGACCGTGCTTCTGTACCTCTTGTCTGCACTCTGCCTCAATAAGCTGATGGCAAGAGGTGTGGATGGCGCCCCACCTCCCGCGATCCTGGGGCTGAACTGCCCCCCTCCCCACATGACTGACTCGAGGCTCTGGGCCTCCTTCCGCGGCACTCAGTGGGGTCCGACCCAGGTCTCACCGGCTCTGTGGCGGGATCAGGGTGTCACGCACGTGTAGGATGCCCACGTATGGGTAGCGCTCCATGTCCTGCTCCCAGTCCACGTAGTGGTCCTGGACCACATCTGCAGGACAGAGGGCACTGTTTAGGGTGAGGACCCTCTAGCAGGAGCCAGCAGCCCTTTCACTGGGGGCCACGCACCTATAATCTTCTTCACCATCTCATACATGGCCTGCTCTTCCTCTTCCAACTTCCGCCACCGGTATTTCAGGAGGATCAGGAGCCCCCACAGAAAGGCCAAGCCTGGGAGGGAACACAGCACTGTTAATCATGCACACCACCTTCCCCGGCCAGGCGCCCACTGGCTGTCTCACCAGGGCAGGTCACTGCGCTGGAGGCTGAGGGGGTTTGAGTACCTACTGTGTGTCAGACCCAGGGCTAGCAAGCAGGAAACGAAGGACTGGGAAATGCAGAGGGAGGACAGGCTATTAAGTGATCATCTTCCTCCCACTGGCTGTCACCACAGAGGCCTCCCGAGCCGTCTGGATCTCGGCTCCTCCCAACCTCATTCTGGGCTTTCATCTCCTCCCTTGTGAACCAGAACACGGCGTTTCATACATATATACATGCCGGGGCCTTTGTATTCCAGATGCTGCTGCCGATAATGATGTCTGTGCCTGCCGGCGTGGGGGAGGGAGCCGTGTGCACGCCCAGACGACCTGTGATTTGTAACCCAGCTCTCTCTGCAGAGCTGGTGGTTTCTGTGTCACGGCCTTTGGCCTTCAGAGACACCCCGAGGCCTCTGCTCAAAGGCAGCCCCTCATGTCGGGAGACTCTGCTTTGCCGCTCAGCACCCTGGGCCTGCCTGCTTTCACTGGGCGTCTGTAGCTCCTGAGGAGGTGCTTACATTGTTCAGGGAGTAAAATTAGGCCAAGCTCCTGCTGGGTCTCCCCCTTGGAGCGGCCTGCGGTCTGGGGTGCCGGAAAGGACAATGCCCACCTCCAGCCCAAGCCAGCACCCTCTCGGGGATGCTGATGACCCCCGGCCCCAAATCCAGGATGTCTTCTAGTTATCTTCCTGCTCCAGCCACCCAGTCTCCAAAGGGAAAGACGATCCGGGGCAGAGGCTGACTGGTTCATCTCCTCAGTTTCGTTAGACAGACCTCAGGTTCACTAGACAGAAACGAACTCCGAGAGACCGCATCACCCATGCCCAGGGTGTTGCTGAGCTGGGCTCCCGGGAGGCGCAGTGGGAGGGGCAGGGTGACACAGTGATGGGACTTACACCAGAAGAAAATGAGCACATTGGTGACGGCCGTGAGCAGGGCGCGGCTCAAGCGGCAGCCGACACCCATGCGGGGGCGGGCGGACTCCAGGCAGACCACCTTGTCCACCGTGGTCACCAGCTCGGACGGGTCTTCCCCTTTCAACCTGAAACAGGACACAGGGCTGCAGACACGTTCAACAGCTCTGAGGAGCCGCCGTATAAGCCTCACTATCAGCAGGAGGAGGAGGAAGGCGGGGCTTTGAGGTCTCCACTTGCTTATAAAAAGGACTCGCTATCCTGGTTGCACTCTTTCCAGAAATTTCCCACGTTAGCTACTTAGAAAGAATAAAACTTTAAAGACGGCAGCAGGCTTGAACCCCTGCTGCTGAAGTGACGCCTCCCTCTGTTGGGCGGAAGATTAAAGTGTAAACTGGATGCCCCCCTCCCAGCACAGAGAAATGGAAATGTTTACGGAATCACCGGCTTTGTGCAGCACGGCAAGAACGGAAACAGAGTCTGGGAGGGGGTGCCTTTCCTCGGTGATGAGGAGGCACATAAGCTGTTTACGTGCAGAGACCATGGGGTGCCGTGAGACTCAGGAGCACGAACACCGCCAGGCTCCTGGAGGCCAGACCCCAGCCCCAGAGAGGAGGTGTCAGGACGCGCGGGGACGCTGCCGACACTCCGCCTTCTGCCGGCGAGGCAACAAGCTCCTGGTCTGGATTGCACAGCCGAGTGGCTGGTGCCCAAACTGTCCGGATTTCTCATGACCCACTTTTTTTTTTTTAAATTGAAGTATAGTTGATTTACAACGTTGTGTTAATTTCTGCTGTACAGCAAAGTCTCACGACCCACTTCTAACACTGGTCGTGGGAGCCAGGCTCAGCTCCCCACAGGCCACCCTCCTCAATGGGAAAAGGCAGCGTCATCATTCCTCTGCGTTAGCAGCTTCAGTGCACGCTGCCAAGGATAAAATCCGTGTTTTCTGCCTTTCCAACACACAGGAAAATCGCTCAGCCACTCAGGGAAGCTTCTTTTTTTTTTAAGCCAAAGAATTTGAATCGTGCCACGCATCCAGTCATCAAGTTTTAGGCTGAGCTGCCCGAGGGGCTTCTGCTGGATGCACTGCTGATGGAATCAGTAATTTGGGCAGATAGAGAGGAAGAGAACAAAACCCTAGAGTGTGCTTTAACATCAGCAGCTGTAACCGGAACAGAGACCCCGACAAACCCTGAAGGGTGGGAGGGGGCGATGAAGCGAGTGTCTCTCCAGCAGGGGACTCCGGTATCAGGCAGTGGCTGGTGCCCACCCGCCCCTGGGCCGAGCAGCCAGATAGGACCTTTCAGGAAGGTGAAGGGCACGCTGTCTCTGCTAACTGTGCTCACTAGAGACAGAAACAGGTGGAACTGCCCAGCTGGAATAAAACCCAGTCTTTCCTTTTGCAATTTCCATACTGAGTGAAACCAACATTCAGAATCATTTCATCTACAAATGAAAACTAGTACCAAGGAAAGGAAGTGCAAAAAAATGCCATCTCCAGCAAACTGTGCGGGGCCCGTGAAGGAAGGGGGCACAGACTGAGTTACCTGAAACAGGTTTAGCTGGACTGCCAGGCGATCACCCTGACACCTGGATTTTTGTCTCATTTTGAAACTGCTCCTTACACTGCATTCCTAATGCCTCTCCTTCCGCTGCCCGGCTTCAGACCTGGCCCAAGATGACTTGGCTGGGAGACCTGCCCTTTACCTCCCGGCCTGAGACACCTTGATGGGCGATGACAGGGCCTCAGGTGCTTCCGGACGCCCCGCCCACACTCACCAGATGCCCACGTCCTTGTTACTGTTCAGTATCCAGGTCAGTGCCGCTTCAAACTTGGCGGAGGAGCTGCCGGTCACATTCTGTGGGAGGGGGCGGGAGATTAGTCCTCCATCTGGGCGGAGCAGTTGGAGCGATATTATTCTGCTGCTAGATTAAGGAAGCCCTCTCCATGTCCTCCGCCTGCCCCAAAGCCCTGTTCTGCTAAATGCCCAGCAAGCTGGCAGGAAGGAAGTCTGTAGCTGATGATACCAGGGAAGAGGCTATAACCAGAGGAGGTGATGCGGAAACACACACAGGAAAACAATGCAGGTCTGAGACAGCAGAAGCATGTAATTTTCTCAAGGACTGAAGCACCAGGCCAGAGAGCTGGCAGCTCATCTGCAGTGAGACGAAAGAGTGTCGGGGTGGGGGCCCTGCAGCCAGTCCCGGCTGTGTGGCCTTGGGCAAGTCCCTCCCCTCTCTAGGCCCCAGGTTCCTCATCTGTGAAATGAAAATTGGACGAGGTGACCCCTTAGGTTTCTGCCAGTTCCAAAAATCTGTAATTCTGTCATACTGAGGCCACACCGAAAATCAAATGGACTCAGAGCAACCCAGACGGTAATCCTGAGGGGAGAGAATGACAGGTTAAATGTCTTAAGGCTGCTGAGAAGGGGGGAAAAATGAGTCAAAGGAAGGGCAAGTCACAGGGCCACTTAAAGAAGGGGCAGCGGCAGCAGCCCACACCGCTGGTCAGGGAGCAGCAGGTCAGGAACGAGCTGCGGCAGGCCTGGCTCTGGCTCACCGCTCACCTTGGGCCCAGTCACCCCATCATTGCCTTAACTTAAGGTAGCCTAACACTCAACTGAGTTAAAACAATTTTTTTTTTAAAACAAGGGAAAGCAAACACAAAACAAAAAGGGAAAAAAAACCCCGCAGGGCTTGAGGGATCAATACAAAAGCACCAGGACCTCCCGGGAACGGAGCGCACTGCAGCCTACTTACTGCTATATATTCCTGGGCTTCCATTACAGGAATGCATTTGCTTTTTAGTTTCTCTGGATTTCCACATTCAAAATTACCTAGGAGGGAAAAAACACACATTCAAGTACAAAGAAGAGGTGAAAAAGATTTACCCTGAAACCAACTAAAAACTGCAGCAAAAAATCAAGCCATCAGCTCTGATGTGGAACATGTGGCCCGGCGGCTCCAGCTTCTGTGGGGCATCTTCACTCTGCAGCAAGATCAAAAGCCACTTAGCTTGGATCGATTCCAGATCATTAAAACCTGACCTGCAAAGCAGTGCAGCGATTTGCATTAAATGACTAAAAAGCTGCCCAATACCAAGGTCCGTTTGCAACTGATCCCTAAAAGGATCAGACAGGCAGCTTCGGAGGGCACTGGGATGGCACTATAAATAAACGCAGCCTGGGAAAAAAGAAAGGCAGGGAGGCTGTTGCATTGCAGGGATTTTGACCCATGACACAGGCAGGTGACCTAGAATGCCAGGTTTTGAGGGGCCCTAGGGAGGGATGTCCAAAATGCTCCGTGGAAGAAGGGGTGTCTATGTGCTGGGGCCCCGATATGGTGCTCCAAAGCTCTCTTCTGAGCACCCTGGGTGGCTGGCTCCCACCTAGGATGGAGCTGGGAGCCTCCCCCTTAGTCCTGCCCAGGCTCCCAGGCCTGGCCCAAGGCCCAGCCCCTCTGAAAAGCCCCCAGCCCTAGGGGCCTCTTGTTTAGCCAAATCGGCTGGACTTGGGGCCCTGCCACAGCCCTCGGCTCTTGATTACCCACGGTGGCTCACCCACCAGGTGCTGCTTCACCACTAGACCCCTTGGAAGCAGGGACAGTGCAGGGCTGGGGTCGTACAAGATCCTTCACCCCCATACACGGCCTGACTGCCCTTGACCTGGCACAGCCTGGGGGCTGCGATGGCCAGTCTGTGCATGTGCTGGGGAGGGAGTGGCTGAAGATAATATTAAAAAAATCCTGAGAATGAACTGAAGCCTGCCCCTCACCCCCTAACACAGCCAAATCCTCCTATTTCCAAGTTGATCTCGTCCTTCTGGGTCCCCTGAGAATCAGCTGGCTTCTCCCGTGCTCCTGCCCCACCCAGATCACCCTGCCCTGCTTAGGCCTTCCAGGACCACTGCCAAGGTCTCCTGGTTTCCTCCTCTCCCCTTTCTCATCCATGTTTGGTCAACAAAGCTTTAAAACGATTCTGCTTAAATTGATACCGCTCCACTCAAACTGCTGCCACATTTGCCTCCCTGGCACCTGGCTCTCCGTCCATCACTCCCCTGCTCGAAAGCCTTCCCGGCCCTCACTGCCTTCAGAAGGGACTCCCAGTGGCCTGGCAACCATGGCCAGCCAGGGTGGGACTCAATTGGCCTTTCCAAACTCCATTCCCTCTGTTTCTCCTTCCTTGTGAAGCTGCTTCCATCTCTGACCCTATAATTTCCTGCCTCTCTGGCCCCACCTTTCCCCCACAAATACGTAACTAATCCCACCCGGGCTTCAAGGCCTGGCACAGATGCCACCTCCCCTGTGACGCTTTCCTGACTACTCTAGCTAAAAGGCATTGTGCCTCCCAGAAGTTCTGGCCTCTTGGTTCTCATCCAATGGCATTTTATACCACTCAGTGGTCAGGGGGGTAGGTAGCCTATCTCTTCTACTAGACCACAGGCAGCCTGTGGGCAGGATTCTGGGCTGAGTCGCCTTGTGTCCTGCAAAGGCCAGCCAGTGCCCTGTCCATAGCTGACCTCCAGCAGGAGGTGGGGGGAGGGAGTGTGGCTGAGTATAGAGCCTGCACGGCCCTGCGGCCTGTCTCACTGAGACGCATACCCTCAAGGCTGCCCCTGCCTGGCTTGTGGGAAGACGGTGGGTACTAGGCCCCTTGATGGCATGAGCCAGGACCACACAAGGAGGGTGGGATGGAGGAGAACTGTCTACTAGGATCCACGGTTTAAGAGCAGAGCTTCTCGACTTTATATCCTGGGGAACTTAGTAAATAGTAAAATTCAGACTTTGATTCAATAGGTTTGAGATGGGACTAAGATTCTCCATTTCCAGTAAGCTCTCAGGTGACACTGATGTTGCTGGACCCTGGACCACAACTGAGTCACAAAAGTTTCAAACACCTCCTCAGGCCAGAATTTATATGTCAAGCACCTGGGCCACAGATGACTGTGATGCTCTGAGCCCCAGCTCCTACCTCTCCTCCGAGGAGCTCACAGAAGCCTCCCTGACCACCCCAGTCTCCCAGCAGTCAGGAGGGAGGAGGCGGCAGAGCTGAGGCCCACAAGACTGGCCCCGAGGACTGAGGGCCCAGTACAAGTCCACCCAACCCTGACTTCCCGGCGACAGCCTTAGACAAGGGTTGGCCCTACAGGTGAGAGGCGCCCCTTGAACCTCCCACAGACTGACGTCTGGTTCTCGAGTCGAGTACACTTAACACAGGCACAAGCCCTGAGCCGTCACCCACGTCATCCGTGATTTGGAGAGCCTCCTGGATGCCAGGTGTCGGGCAGGACACAGTATAATGCAGGTGCCATCTCTGGCCTCAAGGAACATGTTTACCAAAGAAAACAGTGGAGGGAGCCTTCTGGATGGAGGAGATTTCAGGGGGGCATCTAGAGAACAGCACTTGGCTTTCATTTGGTTAAGAAAAGACAGACCCAAGATCATTCAGTCAGATGGGGAGACTGAGGCCCTGAGATGTCAGGGACTTGTCTGGTGTCCCACAGCCAGATGGGGACATGGGACACTAGGGCCCAGGAGGGCGGGCCGGGCCTGAAGGTGCTTGGCCCACCGCTCAGACCGCTCCACCTGCAGAGGCCTCTGCACCGAGCTGGGCCGACCACCTGGTACAGGGAGGCCCTCCAGGTTGGGGGACCCAGACTCTGAGAATACCTGAGGTCTGGGCCCTTCCAGTGCAACACGGACCCCTAGAACATTAGGTGGGGGGCATCCCAGAGAAGGGGGCACATCCGCTAAAAGGCCTATGCACGTGCCAGGACCCCTGGGATCCTTCAGGAACCTATGCGTTTTGCCCAGATGCAAGGCTTAAACAAGATGCGCCTGTGGGGAGGCGGGGAAGGGGAGACTGGGCTTCTGAGCGTGTCTTCTGGGAGATGACACGGCATCTCAGCCCACAACCCGCTCATGGGGAGTCTTGGGCCTCGGGAGACCTACTCACCCGCTTGGATGGCCAGGAAGTTGTACAGCTCGTGCAGCACCTCCAGCAAGGCCGCCTTCTGCTTGGCCTGACAGAACTGGAAGGGCACGGGACAAGCGGTCAGCAAGGAGGAGTGGGTGAGGGGGGCCTGTCTGATTTTACCTGTTCAGCTACACCGTCAAGGACTCAACAGCAAGGTACACCTCATACTTTAAAACAACAATGACAACAAATTCTGCAAAGGGGTGGGCCCAGGGATAGGGCCGATAAATACTGGGTTAACTGACTGAAAAGAACACCATAAAAGCAGAGGCAGATGGACAGCAGACACAGTAACTAAGGGTCCACCATCCTGGAGGCTCCTGGGCCTCTGCCCCGTGGTCCCCGTTGGAATAAAGGCCATTGGTGGGGCCGTGGAGCAGGGGCGGTGTGGTTGTGGGGAAATGCAGGAGTCCAGCCTCCTCAGAGGGAAGAGCAAACGCTGCACGGTGCAGTCTGGTCTCCCCCGCGGGCCATTCCTGTCCGTTTCTGGAGAGCCAAGCGTCTACAACCTGCCTGTGGATGGTCTACTTTGTGGATTATCTGATGCAAATGTTTAATCTTAGACTGCGTTTCCCTGGAAATGGAAAATTTCGAGCAATCTTGCAACTGTAGGGAGAAAATAAATGTCACCTGTCTGAGAAAATCAGAATATCTGCACATTTACTCCTTCAGCACCTGTAACAGTGGGGACACCGTTTTGCTAGACTCACTGGATTTGGAACATTTAAAAAAGACCGCTCTTCCTTGAGAGTGGACAACAGACCGGGTGCCATGCTGAGTGGTCTACATGTGAGGGAGCACTGCGTCCTCGCTGCACTCCTCATTGTACCCCAATTTCTCAGGCGAGGGGTCCAAGGTTTAGAGACCTTAAGTGGGCCACCAAGAACCCACAGTTCATAGTAGATGGTGGAGCCACTTGGAGTGTGGCCAGTCGACTCCAAGCCCCCACCCCTCGAACTCCAGGCCTCTTCTGGGTTGTCACTGGGCAGAGACCTGCACTGGAAGTCGAAGGTCTGGGTTCTGGACCCGGCTCTGCAGCTACAGAAGGAACCAAGGGCGTTTTCCTTCTCGGGGCTCGTTTGTTGCCCTGATCTAATTTGGTTTCTAACAGTCTCAGAGGCCAAGATTTGTCCCTTCACGTGGCCTAAGGACCCTCATGCCTTTACAAGGTAGGAAATGATGCGACCAAGCTTTATGCACATGACTATAAATGTCCAGAAACAACTGACGTGCCTCCTAGTAGAGTGAGAAACCCCAACTACTTTTTAAATGCTATTTAACAATATGGGAAAAGTTGATAAATAAGTGTCAAATGTAACTAAATACACAGAGATCCCAATTCTACAGACACACATACACAGAGAGATAAGGTGAGAAGGAAATGCTCCCAAAACGTTAATGGTGATTATCTCTAGGTCTCAGAATCACCAGCGACTTTTGTCACATTTTCCAAATTTTCTAAATATCTATTATTGTCGCAACCAGGAAAAAAAAAAAAAAGCAGTAGCAATTAATACTGTTCCAAACTCACAGACATTTAGGAAAGCAGGGCTGATAGCACCTAAAGGACAGAAGGTACCAGACAACGAGACAGCCTGATTAAGACAACACACCCACTCCCAGCCCATCCCCAGGGTTTCAGCAGGACAAAGGCAGAAAGAAAAACAGAGTCACAGTCAGCTGAGAAGGGAAAGAATACGTGTATCTGAAACCCAAATGCCCCTCTGGGTTCTGGGTGAGCTTGAGCCACACAAGGAATGAGACTCAGCAAGAAACTCACCCAAGCTGAGAAGCACCTCCCAACCCGCCTGTTCCTGTGTCCACCCACCACGAAGGCCAAGGGTACCCCATAAAATCTCAGCTCAACAGAGCCCAACACTGCAACCGAAGGGAGCCTGTGATGTCGTGGCGCAGGCCCTGCCTGTCTGTGCTCGCTGAGCAAGTCTTTAGCGAGGACCTGGATGGTGCCCGACTGGCTCACTCAGGTGGGGCCGGGTGCGTCCAGCGCAGAGGAGCACCCCGGAGCTTATCTCATATGTCATTCCGTCTTGGGCCTGATACACTCAGAGGTGTGAAGGACCAAGAGACAGAAACCAGGGAACCCGTTTCTAAATAAAAGACAAATGAAACTAACATCACCAGAGAAATCTTACAGAAAAAGTATTTTTGGTCCCTGTTTTTGTTTTCAGTCTTCAAAATTCTAGTTTCCCCTCCTGGCCATTTTCTGGGCCACTTCCTTCAATCGTCAACTACAGTTTTTATGATAGAAGGCAGATTATAATTATTATGAGTCTGTTTTTACAAAACAATAGGGAAGCAAAGACATCTGGTGGATGAAAGCAATAAATACGTGTAATAAAAACACCCCCCAAATATGACACAGCAGAAGCCAAAGGGAAATAGAACCGGTTGTCTGCGTCAGGATGCCCCTTCGTTAACACAGGTAAGAGAGTCAACGCAGGGGCCTGGAAATGACCGTGGGTGGTTACTTTCCCAGCCTCCAGGCTGCCAGAGATGTGCACTCAGGGCTCAGGGAGGCCAGGCGTTGCACACTTAATAATTAGACTACTAAGGCATGCCCTCTGGCAGCACGAGGCTCCTCCTGGCAGGATTTATGACCTGAAAATGTACTGCCTGGTATCTTCCCCAGACTACCACCTGTACCGGAGCACCCCAGCTCCTCGGTAATGCTGCTTTCATGACTCGTAAATGGATGGGGCTGCTCACCTTCCCCAAGTATTATTTGTAGGGAACATTAAAGCTTCATAAAACAAATCTATAGACTAAGAGGGCTAACTCCACTTCAGATGTGTTTAAAACAACTCCCTGATGACCTTTCAAATCAGAACAGCATTTTCAGAGCCACAGACGTACAACTGGAGAATGTGGAATTGAGAACCTGGCCTCCTGATGCCTAAAAAGCTGCCAGCCCTTCCTCCTGAAGCGAGGGGAGCTTGTGAGGTCCCTCGACCACAACCTACTGCATCCCCCCAGATCGACTTAGGCAGAAGATTAAAGTCCTTAATGCTGCGATTGATGTGAGAGTTCCCGTAACAAGCCGGGGGTTGGATCTTGGAAGGTCAATTCTCTCTGTTTCAAGTACTCCTTCACTGCCACAGTTGAGTCTAACACATACATCAGGGAACACTACATGACTCTGATACATTACAGGAAGCACTCCTGACAGCGATCCTATTATCATCTTTTTGTGGGCAAGTTTACCTCCTGATAGAGGCCAACATCCTTGGGAGGAAGAACAAAAGCTAGAGAAACTCAAACTCACCTCATCTGTTTTTGTCTCACAGTCCACTGGCAATAATTTCACTGAGACCAAGAAAAGAAACAGAGGAAATTAAAAGTGCGGGTTGTGGGAAAGGGTACAAAAAGGGATCACTCTCAAAATTCAGGGTAAAACATTACCAACATAACGTGGGGGGAGGATTAGAAAGATGTCATCTAAATGAGGCATTTTAAAAATGCGGACAGTAAAAAACGTAAGGGGTTCTCGGTCTTGGATTAGGGATTAGTACAGCTGTGTTCTAATCCCAGGGGAAAATGATTAGCCTCAGGATAGTAGATAACTATTCACTTAACCACTCTGAACCTGTTTCTTCATCATAACATGGTGTCACTAAAGCCTTCCTTGCTTAACTCAGACTTAGTCTCAAACAAGACAACACATATGATGGTTTTATAAATTGTACACGTTATGTTAAACAGGGATTAATACTATCACGGGAAGGGAATTCCAGGTAAATCCCAGTATCTATCCAGGAGCTATTGTCTTAAAGCATCTCAGCAGTGAATACGACAGTATACCGTTTTTTGATGTCACCAATGTAAACAGTTATAGTTAGTACCAGTATGGTACCATGACACTCCTGGGACTGCTTAATTTCTCTAGCAGGTGGATTAAACTGCTCTCATACTCAAGAAATTATTTGGGTGTGTGCACGAGCCTGGGATCCTCGTGCCCACAGACTTGTTTATACACCCAAATATCCATCTGCTGCAACAGCTAAGACATAATTTAGCCTTTCCCTGCATTTTGGCTGTTCCTGCTAGGCGTGGAAAGATGTGGCCTGGGCTAGAGGCTGGGAATAGTATTAATCACAATCATTCTTTGCAAAGAATATTAAAAGTCAGTGAACTACAGTCATTTTATACTTAAATTTATAAAGAAATGGTCTTTGTGCTGTTTCCTATTAGCCTAGAGCCCAGAATTATGGAAGAAGCAAATTTTCCTTTTAGGAAACACGAACCCTTAACTATTCGTTAACATACTGTATCCTGCAGACTTCTTGTTGGTATGTCTTATCACGGAACTATCTGTGGACAGAAGCATGGCTGGGAACATCCTTGAGTCACGGCACCCTCTCTTTTAACACACCCCAAGAAGGTGCTGCAGTGATAAATGCCATCATTTACATCAGTTTAAACTCTTAAAAGGCTCTTCCACACCTGTCTCAGAGGCAGGGTTAGTATAATCCTTTGACAAATGAGGGTCCTGTGGTCCAAAGAAGTGGAGTATGTGGCCTTTTTGGTGCCGCGAAGTTGGGACCCCAACCAGAGCCTATCTGTGAGCCGTGATACCTGGGGTGCCTTCAAACGGGCACTAATGTGTGAAAGAGCAAGAAATCAAAAGGGAAGAAAGAACTCAAAAGCAATGGGGGTGGACCTTTAGAGGGGTGTGTCAGAGGGCTTTCTCTGGAGAGGGAGAATAAAAGTGACCACAGAAAGATTGCTTCCAGCACGTGGTTGAAAGGGAGATTAATAGGGAGAGCTAGGGCAGAAAATGAGAATAGGACAAAATGAAGACAGAAATTATTGCAGATGCAGGAATCCCAGCCCTCTCCTCCCATAACTGGAGGAAAAAAAGTCAAAGTCTGGAAGGAAGAAGACGGCCAGAGACATCTGACAAGGCCCAGGAGTGTTCAGCCTGGTGCTGAGAGGACCGGGGCGGAGGGGTGTGGGGGGCGGATTATCCTGGTGGACACACGCGCGCTCAAAGCCCTCCCCTGCGCCGGCCCGGGACGTACTGTTGTCCTCCGCCTCCTGCGGCGCCGAGGGCTTGCCCATCTTCACCCAGAGGATGCCCAGGAAGACGAGCAGCAGCCCCAGGCTGGCCCAGAGCAGGAGCCGGGAGAGGTAGCGCTCCAGCCGCCGCCCCACCTCGGGCCGGGCCCGCGCCGCGCCCGCCTGGCCCGCTCTCGTCGCCCGCAGGCCCGGGCGCGGGTCGGGACCGAGGAGGGCGGAGGACGGCCGCACCGGGGCCGGGGACGAGGCCCACCACCGACGGACTCCGTGGCCGGGGCCCGGCACGGCCCTGTCGAGTGGCCGGCAGTCCTCGTCCTCCTCGGAGCTGCCCCGGACCGAGGCGCGGCGTCTGAGCTGTGCGGGGCGGGGTGGGTAGGCGAGGCCGCGGCTCCTGGACCAGGAAGCGGCGGAGGCCCCGATGTCGCCGTAGGCCCCAGAGGTCGCGTAGGCCGGGCCCGAGGCCGGCGGGGAGAGCCAGGGCTCCGACCGCAGGGAGGACGCGGCGGGCCGGGCGCGAAGCGGAGCCTCCTCGCGCAGCCGGGCCTCCTCCCGCAGCCGCTCCTCGCCCCTTGCCCGGGCCTCCTCCCGCAGCCGCTCCTCGCCCCTTGCCCGGGCCTCCTCCCGCAGCCGCTCCTCGCCCCTTGCCCGGGCCTCCTCCCGCAGCCGCTCCTCGCCGCGCTGCCGGACCTCGCCCCGCAGGCGGCGCAGCTTGTTGCGGTAGACGTTCCGGGTGGTGTCGGTGATGGGTCCTGGCTGGAAGCCCAGGGCCTGCAGCTCCCGCCGCAGCTCCAGGTCCGAGAGGCCGGCCATGGCCAGGACGCCAACCCCCGCCTGCCCCCGGCGCACCCCGGACCCGGAACTGTTCCCGCCGACGGCCGCGGCGGAGCAGGCGGGGCCCGCGCCATGTTGAGAAGGTCGTTCTTAATCGCCATGTTGAGAAGGTCTGAACCGCCGTATGGGCGGGCCATGATGAGGAGGTCAGAATCAGCCTCCAAGGCTGCCATGTTGGGGAGGTCTGAGGGTTTTGGGCTATTTGTTTTTGTTTTCTTTTTTTATTTCCCACCTTGCTCAGTCCTTCTCGTCTGTAAGAGCAAGTGGTGTTTACCTCTGAATCCTCCTCCCCTTGCACAGTCCCTGGCACGTGGTAGGCACTCGATAAAGTCATGTTGATTTAATGGATGAATTACTTAATGGTAAGAAAATATTGCCTGCCATATCAGTAAACTAGGGATCTAGCCACCACGTTACAGTCACCCCCAATGATGAGCCCTGAGGGAACTCAAGAAGGAAACAAGGGATGCCCGCCATCTAGCAGCCACTTCCCACAGTGCAGCTTGAGGAAACTGGATGAGAAAACAGAGGATTCTGCCCCAGATAGCTGAGGTGCATGTGAAAGAGTGGTTTAAGTGAGTCCAGACTCTTGCATCTTCCCATACATAGAAAAGTGCTAAATTCCTTAACTTGAGTTATCTGGTTTTCTTTTATTGACAGTTATCTTTTGTTCCAACTACCTGGTGTTATTGCAAAAACTCCTATATATCCTGACTGCCCCTCTTCCCCTTGGGAACCGTTTTCTCAGTGTTATCTGAGAGGCTCTCTCCCGGGCTTGAAGTCCTAAGAACGTCTGCTGAATAAAACATAACTCTCAACTTTTAAGTTGTGCAATTTAGTCGACAATGGTGAAAGACAAGCACTGCCGAGAGTGGGGAGATGGAATCCTTTGCCTCTCTCTGCACTTGGGGACCAATGCGTTCAGGGAAGGGCTTTGTTTGGGTTGTGGCATAGACCCCAGGCACGCTCTGGGACCTGGTCTGAACTAAGGTCATGGTCGGCAGGCCTCTGTGTTTTCCTGGCTGTTCACTCACTGACATTGAGCCCCAAGGGGCTGCAGGCCCTGCCCTTGGCGAGATGCTGGCAGGAAAGGAGCTCCCGCCAGAGGAGGACACTGCATCCCATCGTGGGGGCAGAAGAGGCAAATGCCCTTGGGCTCTTAGGGGCAGTTTGAGCCCGTGCGAGGAGGCCGTGTGGCCGGATGGTGGGATTTTCATAAGGAGAGATAGATAGGAGAAGACCCCAAGATGTAATCTTGTGTCACCTGTGGATTTAGGTAGGGGGTTCTTGAATCCAGACTCCACCACTATTAGACGTGCGATCATATCCAATTAACATTTCTAGCCTGTTGGCCAGTAAACCTCATTGGATTGCTGTGAGGATTAGAAGAGGTAATTTGTATAAGGTGCTCAGGACACATGCTCCATAGTGTTTGCACTTAACCCATTTGTGTGCAGCATCAGTGCTGTGTAGAACCTCCCACCCGACAGAGAAACCCCTAAGGAAAGCATGGGGAGTGGTGACAAATGGAAGTAACACTGTGGTCTTCCTTCTGCCTCCCACTCCCTCTTTGTATTCCTTACACATGGATCATCAACTGCCTTTCCCAGACACTTACTGCTGGTCTCATAAGTTCCATTCTCTTTCTAACCCCTCCAATTCGGTTCTCGCCTTCCCCCAATCTCGCCTCCTCCCCTATGGTCCCGTTGCCCACCCACACCTTGTCTCCCCACCCTGGGTCCCTGGACAAGGCACCTCTGCCAGCGTTTGCATTTGTGCCACTTGCTCTATCACGGAGAATTTATCACTGGCCACATTGCGGGGGAAATGACAACCTCCGCTTGGTCAGGCTTCCGAGTTAGTCTCGCCATCTCCCCCGACTTAGCTGCTCCCACGTGGTGCGATTTCTCTCACCAAGTGTTGTTTTCCTTTCCTCTGCCTGTGTTTGCACGGAATACCATGAATTTGATATAGTGATTGCCTAACACATATACCACATAATAGTATTTTCTTTCTTTCTGAAGCACTGTTTGCATGACAAATGAGTTGGTAACATTTGTGCTTCTCCTTGCAGCTGTGCAGTTCAATATATAAAGAACGAGCCTTTCAGCATCAGTACTGGCCCCGTGTATTCTAAGAGGGCTTGAAACTGATGCTTAAACAAAGTTAATGTTACAGCATTTCGCAGAGTTACAGTATATTTCCACACAGTGGATCTCGGGGCGATTTAAAAAAATACCCAAATGGGGCCACCCCTGGGGTGGTCCCCAGTGTGGGCTTTGTCAGCTTTCCTTGTGTTTGGGGTCCCGGCTGCTGCTACATACACCCAGGGCCAAATGACCCCCAGCCCTCCCCCAGCCCCACCCGAACCCTGTTGTCTTCCCTTCAGCCTCGAACCCATCATGTTTGCAGCAGTGCCCTCCCTCCCCCCATCCCCCAGCGCTCCATCTCTGCCTCGCTGGGTCTAGCAGGCCTTTGGGGTAATGTGCCACCACTTACAGCATATTTGCCAATCATGCTTCCCTTCCCCATCCCTCCAAGAAGAAGCCTCACAATCTGTTTGGAAAATTCAGTCAGAAAAAACCTCATGAGGGACCTCCCTGGCCGTCCAGTGGTTAAGATTCCACGCTTCCACTGCAGGGGGTGCGGGTTTGATCCCTGATCAGGCAACTAAGATTCCTCATGCCGCGCCGCAGCCAAAAAGTTTTAAAAATTAAAAATAAGAAAATTAGAAAAAAGGAAAATTAAAAAAAAGAGAAGAAAAAAACCTCATTAAAAAAAAGAATAAAGAATAAAACCTCATGAGTCAATCATTCCTCCCATGTCTCGGGCCTCTGCATTTTCCTCCTGAACTCCCCGATCCAGTCTACCCCTTCCCTGGATTGATAACCCTTCAGGGTCCTCCTTCAACATTCTCCACCCCCAAAGCACTTTTACCAGCTTCAGTGAAGTCAGTTTGTTGCCCATCAGCTTTTATCCACGTGACCGTCCCCACACTTCTGACACTGACCCTTAGGTCTTCCCCTCCGAAGGGCTCCATCTTAGTGCTTCTTTGCCACCACTGCCTGTGTTGTGTTGGGAGCTGCCCACGAGGCCCCTTTGGGCCTTCTCAGATCTGCCTTTCTGTGTCTCTTCTAGTTCTGCTGCTGGGCCTGTCGAGTATGGGAACACACATTTCCAAGAAGAGGGCAATATCGCAAAGTCAACGGCTGTCCTGTGTGCCCTCCTTTCTCATCACTTTGTTGTGGTTTTTTTTTTAAGGTGAGCACCTCAGGCTGCGGTTGGTCTTCCTGATTTCTTAAAGTCAGAAGAGGGAAAACAAGCTCCAATATCTAAATCTACTGCGTAACCACATCCACACATTTAGTAGAGACGAGGGGCCGCTGGGAGGATGCTCTGGATTCCCAAGGGGCTGCCACGCTGCCTGCTGTCCTGCCGACCTCTCTCTGCCTCGGCAGAGCCTTATAATAATAACAGCCATAAATCTTTTAGTGGGTTCCTTTCTCATTCTCTTCCTGCGAAAAGCCCTGCACACATTTATCAGGTCCTTTACAGATGCTCCAGACCATGGACTTGCCCTTGATCCACCTTGTCCCCGGCCTCGTGCATCCCTCTTGGCTATTCTGGGCTTCCTTCGAACCATAGCATGGGTGGCGTCACACCGTGGTGGGGGCACTGGGAGAGTATGGTTGGAAAGGGGGACGATGTAGGTGCAATTTTTGGCTCAGATTTGGACTGGAACGGCCCCAGCTCTGCCCAGCATCTTGCTGCCTCATCTCAGTACCCTGACCTATCTCTCTAGGTCAATGAAGGGGCAAACAGAGTCACAGAAAAGTGTCAGAATGGGTTTAATGAGCAGTTAGGTTACCTGCTTTTCATCAGCAGCTGAAAATTAAACAAAACTCTCATTCTTTTGGCCACTTTCACACCTTGAAATCTGTGGGTAAGAGTTCCTTTAGAGGCATGGAATACATTCCCCAATGTCAATAATGAATTGTGTATGAAGAAAAACGTAATGCTTTCAGAACATTTTCTTTTGGGCTTTGTCCATGATTAGATTACACTAAATTATAGAGTACAGATATCAGGCAATTACTCTTTGCTTTTAAGTATTCAATTTCATGGCAAGTCCACGTAGCTCAGTAATTTTAAAATCACACCGACGTGGTTACCAAGAAAATACCTCATCATCTCCATCTTGTGAAACTAGGCTCAGGTCGCCCTATAATTACCCGTGGTCCTAAGTGTAAAAGTACATTCCAGATGAAAACGGGTAATCTGTAACTCTCTGTAATTGCCAGGTATCTGGAGAGACTCGTAGATTTTGCTGGATAAATCTCAGCCAGATGTTGAGAAGCTGCGTCCTCGCCCTACTGGTTCCTCTGGGCACTTTCCCTGTCTCTGATGCTGGCTGGGTCCTGGTCTAGGCATCCTCTAGCTTTAATCAAGAGTGTGTCTCTCTTTACTTCTGTTTTGTGAAAACATGGTCATTTTCTCCTTGGCTCAGTTCAGAACCTCCCCAAGCTATCCCCCGCCCCGACCCAGTTTTAATTTCTTCCAGGGCTGTGCATGTCCTGTAAGCAGTCGAGTCCGCTGTCCTGGAAACGGAGGCGCTCATTGGAGAAAAAGAATTATTTGAGCCGATGATGAGAAATCGAACCAGTGGCAGGAGGAGGAGGAAAACGAGAGAAGAAAGGGGCCGACATATCTAAACAGGCGGCCAGGGCGCTGTGCATAAAGAAGCAGGTGGTGGCTGGGTCCCCGTCGTGGCTCATTACTGGGAAGCACTTCAGAGGCCACCGGGTGAGGGTGGGGGACAAGTCGGCTGCAGCGCTGAGCTTTGAACCGGCCTGTTCTGCGGAACCGACAGCATCCTCACGCTTCCTAGGTGCTCTGCTTGCTGAAGCAATTCCCATTGAAAAAGATGCAGACCATCCGGGGTGAAATCTCCTAGGTGTCTCATTTCCCTCCATAGCACCCATTTCAACCCTCAGGAGCTTCGGGAAAATTCCCCAGAGGATGTTGGGACCTCCACACCCCGCCCCAGAAATGGGTGCCTCCTGCTGGGGGTGGGGGAAGGTGGTCTCACTGTAGGGGCAGATCTCGGCAGAGGGCGAGGAAAAGACGCAAAATCTGTGTTTTCCACAAGGAAAGAGACAGTGAACATTTTACGTTTTTGCTTCTTGGAGAGCGTTACTGATAACGGAGGAACTTGGTGGAAATTGGAAGGGCGAGGAGGAGTTCTGGATCCAGTTCCTCCAATCGCGTGCTTTATAGCTAGATTCCTGTGGCTTTTCCTCCCTTCATGTGCCCTGCTGCAGCCCTCTCTCCCCGTTTATTAGCGGGTGTCTGGGCAGCATCTCCCGGGATCCGGCAGCTGTGCTTGGGTTGATCAGTACGTGCACTGGAAACTGTGTGAACGTGCTGTGTGCAGGCTCTGGGTCCCGTGTAAGCTTCCTCGAGGGGCATTCAGAGCACCCCAAGCGAGGGTCCTTTTTAAGGGCTGGAGTCATCTTGTTCTGACTGTTATCCATGGCTAAGCCCTTGAAGTGGCTGAGGCGGGTGGCGATATGGAATGGGCACTGTTGTCTAATTGCTGGTAACCTATGCATGGAGCTTGGGTTCCTATATGGCCCCAGTTTATAAATAAATGAGCATTCATTAGCGTAAAATTAAATTAGAATGAAATTTCCCATCCAGTTTTGTTTAGAAGGCAGAAATAAAATGGGTTGGCTGTGTAATTTTGCCATAGATGCTGGAGCATGTAGTCACAAGGTGATAATAATAATAGTAATGTGCTTTTTGCTGGTGCCTCCGTCCCCAGATCTCAAGGCAGATATTACCACCTTGCTTTTGCAAAGGCTCATTGAGGTTAAAGGGCTAGCTGGAAGTTACCCAGCAAGGGGTTGAGCGCAGAGGCCTTAAAACGCTCTGGTCCATTAGACCTCGAGTCAGTAAACAGAAAATGGACGAGGATTCAGGAGGCCTGAGTTACTGTGCTTGCTCTGCCACTGACTCAGAACATGGGCCAAAGATGCCGTCTCTCCGGGACTCAGTTTCCTTACCTAGAACGGAAGGGCTGGCGCAAATCTTCCGATTCCGTGGGTCTCAATTAATATTTGCACACAGAACTTACAAAAGGCACATGCGTTGCTAATATATGCACCATTTATGGCCAAACTCTCTCTGAGCTTTATTATTTCCCTCTTTATGGCATGACCTGACTCTGACCTTTGGAAATTAAAATATTAAATAAAAGAGTCATTTCTGTATATTTCATGATTTATTTGCTGGAGGGGGATTTTCTTGGGAGACGGTGTTTTCCTTCCCAGCCCAGCAGATGGGCTGTGCAGATGGGCTCCCGGGGCCTCTCTGGATGGGGGGTGGGGGGATCCGAGTTCCATCCAGCTTCTCCCGCAGGTGACCTGTCACTTGGCTGCTGGAGAAAAGCAAAGGAAATTTGCAGCTCAGAAGTGTCATCAGGTCCATCTGTGAAACCGCCTTCTAAACCTGCCTGCAGGTCTGGGGAACGAGGGGAGGTCTGGCCAGACTCTCCCTCTAGCTTTCTCCATAGCCTGGGGCTAGTAATTTAACCTCTCAGTTCCTCCGCCCCAAACGTTTTCCCCTGGCCTTTCTCTTCTCCTCCTGGGGACTAGGAGAAGAAATTGGTGGCTGTTTGTCACATAGGACCTAGCTTTGCACAAGTAACTCAGGCCGACCTTGACCCGGGGAAGGCCAAATGGGGCTCAGGACTTTGATTTGCAGAATGGATGAGGGGGAAAAAATGCAGGCTTTTGTGGCATACTACGCCAGGGTTTCCATTAGAGTCACCAACCAGCCTCAGCAGCGTTCGGGGAGGGAAGGAACAGATCTGTGCAGGGGGAGGGGTCGGGGTTGCTGTCATTTGTGGTCCTCTGCCAGAAAGGCGTTAGAGAAAGGGGTCTGAGCCCTGGAGGCAGGGCCTGGAGACGCCCCTGGCTGGGGAATTGGGCCTCCCCAACCACCGGCAGCCATCCGAGGCCCGCCCCCTCGCCCCCTCCCCGTACCCCCACCAAATCTGTGATTAGGCTCCCCTCGGAGATGGGGTGGGGTGTGGGAGCTTGCGGTAGAAGGCAGCTTCAGGTTCTCAAGAGCAAAGCAGAAAAACAAATCACAGCCCCCAAACCCTGCTTGGCTACGCTGCAGGAATATGAACCCAGAGGCGCCCTGGCTCCGCTTACCCTTCTGGCTGGACAGCAGCACCTCAGGCATCAGACCTTTCAGGGTGGCCCGGTCCTTTTCCAGCTGCCTGGAGTTCATCCTCATGCCAATTTCCACGGGAGCAGTCAGCTGTGAAATAAGGCAGAGTTAACAGAAGGCAGAGTGCGCCGTTGACCCCTGGGTGCCCTACAGGTGGTTGGAGGGACCGCGGGGGAGCCGTGCCACTCTTCCAGATCCTCTGGGGTCCTCTGGGAACTCTGGCCCCTCTCCCCAGTTCTCACCTGGGGGCTGGATCCTGGAAGTTGCTGAGACCAGCAGGGAGGGAGGAGGATCAACCAGCCTCACCCCGGTGGGGGAAGCTGGGATCAGAGGAGGAAAGTCCCCTCCCCTTCTCCTGAATGATAATAGCTAACACGTGGGAGTGTACCAGGTGCCAGGTGTCACTCTAAATGCTTTCCGTAGGTTAAGCCTCTCAATGACCCTATGATGTAGAGACACTAATGGGGATTAATATCCCCATTTTGCAGATGAGGCAACTGAGGACAAAGAGGTCAGTTAACTTGCTCAAGGCCACACAGGTACTAAATAGCAGAGGGAGAAGTACACCCAGAGGGCCTGGCTCCAGGGTCCGTTCCCGGGACCCCCAGGCTACGCTTTCTCTAGCACCCTGGGGACACAGGTAAGACCCTGGAGGAGCTGTCTGGAGGCTCTCCACCAAGAGAGGTTGTTGGGGCAGAGCAAGGGGCTCCAACCGATCTCCCCCCCTCAGAGCTTCCTGGTTCAATGGTCTTGCCACACAAGCCAAGACCCCCTAACTCTCCAGAGACCCACGATGGAGGAGTCCCAGGCCTGCTCCCCCACCTCCCACCCGACACACCGGGGGTGGGAAATGGACTCAGGAGGCTGAAGGACAACCTTTGGGGCGGCTCTGCAGGCTGGCGGTTCCAGCCCTGCCTGTGCTGTTCCCTTGCTGTGGGAATGGTTTCCTTACTTTTAAAATGAAGAGGCTGGACTGGATGACCCAGAAAGGACCTCCTGGCCTGCATGTCATGGTTCTAAGGATAAGGAGAGGGGACAAGAGGTACCCACCCCAAGCCTCCTGAGATGTTACATCGGATATAACCTGTACTGTGGGAACCTCAGGGTCAGTGCCATAAACTCTGTCTCAGGTGCATTTTGAGGGCAATTCTGAGCGAGCTCCCCCTTTGCCAGGTGGAGGACTCGCTCCCGGCTCCCTCCTCTAGAGCCCAGGGAGCATTCGGGAAGGAAAAGAGTGCCCCCTCCTTCCTCCGCTGCAGTGACAGCACCGAGGTCACTCTCTGTGCCACATGTGTGACCTCACTGTCTGTGGACAGCATGCTGTGGGGACCCAAGGGGGTGCAAAGATCACTGGCCAGTGTTCACTGGGAGGCAGGAGGTGTGGAGTCCAGCTCTGTTCTGCCTTGACCACTGCGTGACCTTGGCAAGGCCCCCACTCTCTCTAGATATCAGTCTGCCAGTCTGCCCCACCCGCTTCCAGACCCCTTTACAGGAAAGTGTTCCACACTCAGCCCTGGGACTTCTTCTTTCTCCATCCACCCGCCCCGCCCCGCCCCGCCAAGGATCTCGCCTTGTCCTGGCCTGAAATTTTATATAATCGCTGATGACTCCCACATTTATGTCTCCAGCCCCAACTTTTCCTAAAGTCCAGACTTGCATATCTACCTGCCGGTGCAACATCTCCACCTGGGTGCCCAACAGGCATCTCACAGTTCACAGGTCCAGTTTGACCACCTGATCTTCCTGCCAACCTGAGCCAACCACAGGCTTCACCGGCTCAGTGAGTGGCAAATCCTTCCTTCTAGGTTTTCCAGCCAAAAACCTTGAAGTCAGTTTTTACTTTTCTCTTTTTTCACATCCTATATCCATTCTTTCAGCAAATCCTGTGGGCTTGTACCTCCAAAATATTTCCAGAATCTGACCACTTTGCTCTGCCTCCCCCATGACCACCCTGGGCTGAAGCGCTCTCTCTCTCTCTCCTTCCCCCTCTCCTCTCCCTTCCTCCCTCTCCCCCTCTCCTCTGGGCCCACTCCTGCCTCAGGGCCTTTGCACTGGCTGTTTCTTCTGCCTGGAAAGCTCTTCCCTCAGATATCCTTATGGTTCACTCCCTCCCTCTCTTCAGGTCTTTGCACAAACACCAGTCTACTCATGACACCTGCTCTGATCACCCTATTTAAAATTACCACCCACCCCTTCTCCTTTCCCTGTTTTATTTTCCTCCACATCACCTATCCCCACGTGACCTACTGTAAAGTTTGCTTATTTACCCTGCTTGCAGTCTGTTGCTGATGCTTCCAGTACCTTGTTTCTGTTCTCCCCGGGAGTGTGAGCTCCATGAGGGCAGAGGATTTATCTGTTTTGTCACTCTATCCCCAGTGCCCAGAAGCGTGCCTTGCACGTAACGGAGGCTTAGTAAGTGTTCTCCGTCTGAATAAATGAGTCTGTGAAATTGAAGAGTCCTACTAGACAAACTCAAGGCTCTCTCCAGCCCTGACAATCTGTGCATCCTCACTGGGCGCTCAAGGCCCTGGACCCTGTGTCCTGACGCAGTAGCTGTCTCCCGGCTCCAGTCTAGGGCAGGAAACGGCCCCCCGTCGTCTCTCCCTGAGGACCACAGCTGCCTTCTGACCGGCATCCAGCCTCCACTCCTGCCTCCTCCGTTCTTTCTGAGTCGGAGCAGATGACCTCCCTGCTCTGAACCCCCAATACCCTCCCAGGTATCTTGCCTGGCCCACCAGGCCCTGCTGGCCTCTTGCCCTCTCTCAGCACCCGCTGGGCCTCGAGGGCCTCCGACCCACCAGGGGCTTCCTGAGCCGGGCCTTTGCACTCCCTGCTCCTTCCTCTGGGGTGTTCCTTCTCAGCTCTTTGCATGGGTGGCTCCTCCTGATGCTTCAGGTTTCACATCAAATGTCACCTCCTCTGAGAGGTCTTCCCTCCGCTCCCCCAGCCAAAGCAGTGTCCCCAGCCCCACTGTCACTCTCTGCTCTGCCTCCTTATTTGGGGCCTAAAATGGTTTATTGTCTCATCTTCGGTATCTGTTTCTCCCTCCTAGGATAGAGCTTGTTGCCTCAGTGTCTGGTTCACAGAACATTCTGTGGTGGCCGGGGACCATCCCCCTACTGGGTTTCTCTGCATTGCCCCCCTGTCTGCTCGCCTTGGTAACTTCCTTTACTTCTTCCTCCGAGGGTTCTGCGGAGTCCAGAGGGCCCACCTCCTCGGACCTCTGCTGTACACTCAGGGATTTCTTTTGCCCTTCGTACCGCTCCTTTTCCTAGGGGTTGAGCACAAAACTGTACAAAACTCACTCTCCCTCAACCATCCATACGGCCCCTTGGAGTCTCTACCCAGAGTGCTAAGTGGCCTGAGCTCCCGCTCAGGCCGAAAGAACCCCTTTTCCCAGCACCTCTCACAGGGTGTCTCAGACACCCAGCGGCTTGACAACGGCCCTCGATTTGCCCGGCAACAAGTCAACCAGAAGAGGAATCCGTTCCTTTGTAGTTCAAACATTACACCCAGGTTGTTACTGTTAATTAAGTTAAATGCTGAAAATAATGGCTGCCCTTCCTGCGTATTAAGTGTGAAAATGTGTTTTTCTTAGCAAAGAGCCTATAAAAAAGATGGTGAGGGCGCCGTGGGGTGGCCCCGAAACTGGAGCCCCTGGGAGGTGATTTATGAGGCAAGACAGGGAGATGAATTATGGAGGAAGGAGTTTGCAGCTTCTTCATAAAAATGCCGGTGCCTGGCAATGATGAGGAGGAAAACCACAGAGCAGATTAACGCCAGGCGTCCTTTGGTTGCCACTTTGCCAGCTCGTGTAACACTGAGTTTGATTCTTTCTGTCCAGCCCCACATCTTGCCGGGCATCCTGCTTGCTAGGTCCCTGAGCACTGAGATCAGATACACCCCCATTCCTTTGGTTTCTCTGAGGACACTCTGGGGGTTCAGCTCTGGGCCTGCCCTGGGACATGGTGATTCTGGAACAGCTGGTCATCTTTCCTGCAGAGGGAGCCAAGTGGTGGACAAAGGTAGGTTTAGGGGAGCCTCTGTATCTCCTCCATCACTTTGCATGTGCACCCCTGAAGAAGGGGAGCTGGGTCCAGCCTGGCCTCTGTAAAGGATGCTGTTCACTGGGTGTGTGGAAACCTACCCTGGGACAGAGCGCGTTGCTACAGAGGCTGTGCCTCAGGGCCACGTGACCTCCCAGAGAACTGACTCAGTCATGGATCCCCGTTGGAGCCTTGGTCTCAGACACGTGGGACATGAACGTCCATGACTTCATCCCATTTAAAGAGAAACAGGGAATTCCCTGGTGGTCCAGTGGTTAGGACTCTGCACTCTCACTGCTGAGGGCCTGGGTTCGATCCCTGGTTGGGGACGTAAAATCCCACAAGCCGTGTAGTGCGGCCAAAAAAAGAAAGAGAGAAACAAAGGTGGCGAGACACTCAGAACTCCTTGATGTGTAAAGTAAAAGGTCCAGGGAGGCAGGTGCAGCAGCCCAGTTTTCCTTAGGCTCTGCTGCCTGAGTTCCATTAAGCCTGCCCTGTTTTCTTCTGGGCTCTAAAGAGAAGGAGGCTTTGGCCACCACTCCCCGGAAAGACACCTTCTTTCCCGCTCGGACATTTGCGCCCACCTGTCCTCCATCCTTCTCTCTCGTGGCCCTCAGCTCAGGTTCCCCTCTTCCGCACCAGCCCACCATGTTTTCTCCTGCCCTGAACTCAGCGCGTACCAGCAGCATTACTTACTGGACAATTAATCACATCCTGCCTTGTGACATCTCCCTTTTGTTTGCTGTTATTAGTGAATCTTTCATATGTTTGTGTCTTGGCTCCCGAGCCAGCTCCCTGAAGATGGGAGGTTCTGAGATTTCCTTGCGTGTCTGGCCTCTCACCCGGGGTGCGCTTTGTGATGCAGAGATGTTCCACAAATATTTATTGGCTTGTTAATTGAAAACTTCCCCTGAAGGATGGGCAGGGGTGGGAAAAGATGTCGCCCGTGGGAGCCACTGATACCTTTGTGGCACTAGTGAAAGAGTGGAAGTGGCCGGGGGTACGGCTGGGGTCTGGGGTTATCTGGGGTCCTGGTTTTTCATATTCGCCTCAGTGTCCCTGGCATAGCTGATTAAACGTGGGTTTACTGAAGGAACACTTATGCCTCAGAGAAACTAATGTGACTTCAGTGCTGAGCAGGGCTGTGGGTCAACTCGGCCACACTGGGGAGGCGGGCAGCCTGGGAATATCTTACCTGCATCCTCTGGACTTCGCCGTAGGTGAAGATGGGAATGTAGGCTTCCGTCTGGGAAGCCAGCATGGTGGCTGCATGCACCACCAGCAGAAAGGCCACGGCCTTGCAGGACAGCATCCTGGAGCTGGACGAAAACAGGGAGCTCCTGTCACCAATGTAGGGTACAGGGACAGGCTGCTGCGTCGGAGGCAGGAGCCCTCAGCTCTGGTCCATGGCCCACCTGGAGCTGTGTGATCCGGAGCAAGCCACTTACCCTGTCTGGACTTGGGTCTGGTGTGGGGCTGTACCAGAGGAACTCAGAGCCCCCTCTCTGCCCTAAGCACCCAGGAGAGGCTGCCCTGCCCCCTGCACACACCGGGGAAGAATCATTCCACGTGGCCCTTCCCTTTGTTACTGACGAGATCTCCTGGGGTCAGCTGGGCTAATGAAGCAGGAGGGACCCCATGTTGCAGATTAAAAAACTCTTAGATTGTCAGCAGAACCAAGCCCCAAGATCCAGAGAACCCTGCCTGCTCCCTGAGCCGATTAGGATGATAAAAGGGATGGACCCAGGCCCAGCTGATTCCAGCTCTGCCTGGGAGCACTGGGCCAAGACCCCAGGTCTAGAGAGGAAGGGCGCAGACCCTCTGCCCATGCGGAGGCAGAGCCAGATTGGAAGACTTCAGCTTGGAGCAGCATCTAAGAGCAGAGCAGGGTTCCCATCCCTCTGGGCCAGCACCAGCTCTGGAACAAACCCTTTCCCAGCTCCAGCGAGTCCAGCTGCCTGCTGGCCGCCATCCAGAAACAACTTCCTCCCTGTAACAACCCGCACCAATGCCACCAGTGCTGGCGAGGTGCCAGCGTGAGCATGTGTGAGGCCCTCCCACATCCTGGAAGTAGGTGTGTCAGGAATGGCTGGCGGGAAGGAGGGCTGCCAAGACACCAGGGAGCAGGTGGGCGTGAGGACCTCAGGAGTGCAGGGACTTGAGAGAGGGGCCGGGGCAGGATGGTCCTGTGGAGGGGGGCGTGGCCTGCTGGGCGCTGGCCTTGGTTGATTCCTTACCATTCCAAGCCCTCTCCCGCACACTCCTCATGTCCACCTGGGAGCAGGTGTGATCTAGGGAGTACAGGAGGCCTGGGGAGGTGAAGGGACCCATATGAAGGCAGCGGGGGCTGGAGGCCTGGCCTTCTGAGGCCCGGCGCTCGTCCTAATACGCTCTCCATGTGGCCTCTGCCCACAGAAAGGGGAGAAGGGCACCACAGCGGGCCGGCCCCTGGAGCAGGGAAGGGAGACCGGAGCAGCCTCTGCTGCAGCGGGGTTGGGGGGATTACAGGGTTCAGATAAAGAGCTTCTGGGGGTCACCTCAGGGCTCCCTTGGGCGGGCTGGATTCCATTGGGAGGAGAAGGTCCTGCCCCAGACTGGCCTCCAAGCTTCCCTGCAGGTCCAACTTCGACTCTCCCTTTGGAATCTTCCAAGATTCCAAGGCTGTGGGCCTGCGTCCTGCCTCTCCACTAGGACCCGTCTCCTTGGTTGTGTGAAGGCCCCTCTGCCTTCTTGTTCTCCCACTGCCCTGTCCTACTTGGTCTCTCCATGTCGCTAAAACTCCACGAGAAAGAACACGACAGCTCAGACAGCCAAAGCCCCCCATGCCGGCTGCATACAAATTCCCAGGAGGGTGGGACGGACCACCCACCCACTGAAGATCACGTCTCAGAAACTGAGGCCCTGTGCTCTGTTGAGGTAACAGAGCTCCCTTTCAGAGGACACAGCTGTGTCACATTAATGGTGTCCCATTTCCTTCACGGAGATGCTATGGGTCCCTTTTCATTCTGGTGTTCACATTTAATTCACTCCAGAAGAATCAATAAAAACTTTAAATTAAAAAAAGGCAAAAATCCAATTGCTGCTCATTTTCGTGCTCCAACTGGCAGCCGGCATGTCACCTACATTCATTTGCGTTCTGGGGAGCTCAGAATAGGAGCGAGGGCTTTTCATATGACGAGCTGCTGATTTTCCTTTTCCGTCACCGGGAGTGGGGCTCCAGGCTTCCGGCGCTCGGCTCTGGCTGAGGGGGCACCTGTCTCTTCTCTCTCTCTCCTTGAGGAAGCCTGGGCCCCACTAGTCTTGCCCAGCCGTGTCGTCTCCCTAGGGACCCAGCCTTTCCCCTTAACTTCCCGGGGCCAAGACTCCATGCCAAGTGGGATGGCCCTGCACCCAGGCCGGGCTCTGGCTTGGGTTCCCGGCCTGCAGTCGATGGCACCACCGACCCCAGACAGCTTCACTTTTGCCAGGATTTGCACCCCCTGCTCCTCCCTCCAGCCTGCACGCCTCCGGGCAGCCCTGCGCTTGCCCGCTGTGTACAGCTTTAACCCGTACGCTGGAAGCCAGCTCGGGGTACTCAGTCTGAAGCCCAGGTGGGTATTTGAAGGTGGCAGAGGGCCACAGGAGCGGGTCAGCTCACCCCGGAGAGCTCTGGACGGGGCGGGCTCGGCTCACATCCCATCCTCAGGCTACTGCTGATACCTCCCCCGCCCACCTTCTCTGGCTACTCACAGTGTGAGTGTGGTCTGAGTGGGCCAGGCAGAGCCTCTCTCTGCTTGTCCACTGGTGTCTGACTGGTCTGATGGGCCCTTATATACCTCCTGCCCTCCCTTTGGAGCCCATTAACCTTTGGCCATACCTTTGGGGGCTCTGGGTGGGGAGCCTGGATTCTTGAAGCTCGTGGAAACAATGGGCAGGGCCTGCCACGCTGTGGATGTCGGGCCTTTCCTGGAAGGCCTTTTCCTCGAGTGACAGGTTTGGTGGAGGTCAGCCCCTGCCCAGATGGCATTCTCCTGTCCACTTAGAGCTCGACTGCCGCTCAGAGGGTCATTTTAACAAACGCCCTTTCTTTTTGTTACTTAAATATATAATGTTGACCGTCTCCAGGCCACCCTATTGATCAGATTCTCTGTTGGCCTGTCAAAGTGCTGTACTAGGAAGATAACTTGTCTTTGGCCTTTCCCCTGAAGCTCCTCACAAAAGAAAGGACACCAGAGTGTGTGGCAGCATTTCAATAGATTAGGGAAAAGCAAATGGCAGTCCAGACCCAGGGCCGTGGAGGCCCAGAGTCTCCGTGGAGGGCCAGGGAAGGCGTAATGCTTTCAGTACAAAAGGTTTGTAGCCTAAATGGGGAGAAGGGACACCTACCCTGGAAATCTTTTGTGGTAATTGTGTCATTCAAATGGTAACTTTAAAAATATTCAAAGAGGGAAGAGGTGAACCTATTCTTCAGTCAGACAGGGCTGGCCGCTGCTGGCTGGTGCCCTTTCCAAATACAGTGGCGACTCTGGTACCACTCAGGGGACGCTCGGCACACGTGTTCTAATTAAATCTCAGCAACCCCATGAGGTTGGTGCTCCTATTTTCCCCATTTTATAGATAAGGAAACTGAAGCACAATTAAATCCCTCTTCTGTGACCCTACTGCAAGATCTCTTCATATAAAGGTCAAGGCTGGATGTGACCAGGTGTGGCAGAGGGTGGGAGCGGGGGCTTCTGGGATGCAGGACACACACAGGTGCAGAGGATGGTGGTGTCCCGGGAGGTCCACTGTGTGGCTGGAAAAGGGTCAGTCTGGGAGCCTTAGAAACCAAGTAGAAGGATTTAGATTTGATGGCGGAGGAAGCCAGGGGTCCTCACGGTGTCTTGAAGGGGATACAACAAACGTGTCATGGTGGAAGATCACTCAGTGTCTGGGTGTAGGCGTAGGAGCAGGGAGAGGCGGGGCTGGGAGACCACTGGGGAGGTGGCTGGGCAGATTGGTGTGAAGTCCCGAGAGTCTGGTGGGCAGAGGCCTTTCCCCAGGTGAACGTTGTTGGCCATTAGTGTCTTCCAGAGAGGCTGCCCCAAACATTCAGAAGCCCTGCTCCTCATCCAGGAACGCCTATCTTGTCGTCCTTCCATCAGCTCTGGCTTTTGTCCTCTGAAAGAAGCAAATGTTTGCAGTGCTTCAAACCCAACCCAGATAACCTCTAAATTCCCTGCTCAGCAGGGCTTCCCACCAGCTGGGGCTCTGTGTTCTATTCCAGATGCAAGGTTAGACCTCTTCCGGTGTGCTGGATTGGTGACACACTTGTGCATTGGGTCTCTGGAGTCTGAAATTTATCTTAGAGGAATTAGAGCTCAAAATGCCAGGGCTTGGAACTGAATTGCCATTTCTTAACCCTGGCCTGATCAGAGTCTCAGTGTCCCCGTTTCGAGAGAGACTTTTAAGACAAGGTCAGAGAGCTTGGTGGGGGCATAGTAGCCTGAGGGCTGTGAAGGAGCCCTTCCCAGGCTCAGGGAAGCTCGTGGGCTCCTACGGCATCTGCATCTCCAGCGTCTCGACCAGGGGTCAGTCAATATGGGTCAAATCCAGCTCGCCCTCTATTTTTATATAGACTTTGAGCTAAGAGTAATTTTTACATTTTTAATAATAAAAAAATCAAAAGAAGAATAATATTTAGTGACAGGTGAATTGATATGAAATTCACATTTCCGTGTCTATAAATAAAGTTTTATTGGAACACAGCCATGCTCATTCTTTGCTTATTGTCTATGGCTGCTTTGGGGCTATAGCAGCAGGGTTGGAATAGTTGAGACATTAATGCCCACAAGGCCAAAAATATTTATTATCTGGACCTTATAGGAAAAGTTTGCTGACCCCTGACCTCGACAGTGTCTGGAGTGTGAAAGCTGTTTGATACGTAATAAATATCAGCCAGACATCACACGTATCAGTTTTAAAAAAATCTCACAACAACCCAATGAGGCTGGTGTGGCTACTATCCCATTTTATAGGTGGGAAAACTGAGCTAAAACAGCTGCCCTAACGTCACACAGCTATTAAAATGGCAGGACCAGGGTTCAAACTCAGGAGTCTGGCTTTAGAATCCAGTGTGCTCTTTTGCCTCTCAGTATCTGATGAGTGAGCACGTGAATGTTTACAGCTGGGGAAAGCCCATAACAGTGGCCAGGTACAAATTCTCCAAACCTGTGGCTCTCTCCCTAAGCCATCTGCCTGGCAAGGCATCTGACTGTGACGCAGTCCCAGCTGACCAACTGGGACACGCATAGACGGTTCTCGTATGTTCTTAGGTTTGGAGAGACCAGATCTGGACCCAAGAAGAACTGCAGCTGGCAGGGGGTGGGGGGGCGCGGCAAGCCTGTCTGCCAAGCACGGGGGAGATGCGAAGCTATTCCTGCCCCCCGCCCCTTCACACTCTGCTGGGCCAGTCTGGGCTCTGGTCCAGAGACACCTTCAAGACACTCTGTCTGGGCTTCCCTGGTGGCGCAGTGGTTGGGAGTCCGCCTGCCGACGCAGGGGACACAGATTCGTGCCCCGGTCCGGGAGGATCCCACATGCCGTGGAGCGGCTGGGCCCGTGAGCCATGGCCGCTGGGCCTGCGTGTCCGGAGCCTGTGCTCCGCAACGGGAGAGGCCACGACAGTGAGAGGCCCGCGTACCGCAAAAAAAAAAAAAAAAAAAAAAAAAAAAACACTCTGTCTGAGAAATGATTAGGAGCCTGGAAACCGGAGACAGGCCTGCAATGAGGGATGGGGAGAAGGGAAGTGTTGGAAACAGTAAATAACCTGGGATCAATTTTCTGGGCGTAAATAGCATTATCCTGAATTGCTTCTGTGATTCAGTACTTCTGATCCAAGCAATTTGCAGTGCTACGCTATGATATCTGCAGTTTGGTGTGGAAGGAAGGCAAATCAGGGTTCATAAAGGGCTACGCCTCGTAGGGCAGAGAGGGATGTAGACTATGGGGGAGGGGGTGGGGGGGCTTAAGGTCTGCTATGGGGTCACAAACAGGGTTAGTGGCACCAGCCACAAGGACATGTCCCTCTTGGCGGCAGATCTTGTGGGTCGGCCCTTTAGGAACCGACTCAGCGAGAACAGGCCTGTTTTCCCCTAGCTGTCAGGTGCCTTGGCCTCGACGTGTATTTTCCACTGTCACGGTTACTGCTTCAGGAACGGAGAGGTGGCCGGATAACAAGCCTGATAACGACAACTTTGTCTTTATCATGTACACCGTCTCTCCCTCCAAATGCTCAATTAGTGGCTGTTTCTCCTGCTAGAAACTGGACAAAAATAAGATGAAGGCATAATCTGATGTTCTTCATTCTCCAAATGGGAATTGCCCCGGATGTGCAGCGGCTGAAGCTGAGGGGAGGCATAAAAACCTAACGCAAGTCAAGAGAAAGGAAGTTCCCAAAACCCAGAGGAAATGACTCAAACCACATGTGGGCACTTGATTGCCTCTTTCCCCCGTGTTGGGCAGAGGTATTAGCAGCTTAGCTCTCCTCTCCTCATGACCTTGAAAATATCATTTGCGGGGTACCGCGGTAACATCTTCATTAATGGCCTGGAACAGGGAGGCAAAGGCATGTTAATTACATTTGCAGCTGAGACTAAATTGGGAGATGTAGCCAACGTCAGGATGGACAGAGACCTAATGCAAGAAGACGTCAGGAGGTTAGAACTGTGAGCTGGAAACGGGCAGGTGAGTTGCTGGACATATGTCATCGAGGCCCCGAGGACACAGCACGGAGGATGTGGGTGACAGGCAGGGGTCGGCAGAGAAGGAAAGCTGCGACTGGGGGCTCCTGGGGGGAGGTGTGGCGGCCGAACACTGTTTCCCCTCAAAGAGGCAGAGGGCGTCTAGAGGATGACGGAGTTCAGATGAACAAAAATAGCCCGGGATTGCTGGGAGTGCCAAAGCTTACGGCATCAAAATGAAAAATGAAAGGTTTCCAAAGGTCAGCTTGCCCAGAACTCTGGGAAGAATTAAACATGCACTGCTCACCTTATGCCAAGGCCAAGGAGAGGCAAAGAACCCGCTTCTCAAGTGCGGGAGCTGCGGGGGAGGGGGAGGGATAGCTGTTGCTTCCCCTTCGGTTCCAAGCCCTTGATGCCCCCCACAGAGCTGGGGGTGTGCGACTGGGCTCACGGGCAAAACTCCTAGCCCATGGGGACGGCATTTAAAACTGGGGCAGGCAAAGCACCGAGAGATGTATTTTAGGCAATGACTGTGCCCTGGCCCAGGGGACACAGGCTTCGGTGACCTGTGGGGTATTTTTGTTCTTTTCCTTCTATGGCTCAGGGTCCTTTTTCAGAACACACAAATGATTCACTGAGAAATGATACACAGCAGACACCACTGTAGCCCAAGAACCCCTGGTAGAGAAGCAGTGCCAGTGGAGAGGAGAACATAGACATGCAGAGGGTCCATCCAGGATCAACTTCCAATTTGTTGAGCTTCTTGTTTGTGTGTTACATCTGCTACTTCAATGAACATTCCTGTGTCTCCGGTTTCCTGTAGAGTCCATCCCACGCTCGACCACAACCTGGACCCGAAACAATCCGATAAGATCTATTCGGTTCGGCCGCCTGGACTGTCGACAGTGTGCACAGAACTTCGGGACTTGGCTGAGTTTCACAATAGCATTCCTGCCGACCTCCCGGTCAATACATCCCTGGGTGGTTAATATACTCCTAGAAATGTCCCAGTCACCAACTTGCTTCTGGGTTCCCTTTCTATTTATGGGGGTTTATCACGAAAGCTGCTGCTATAAAACTTTAAGAAGAAGAGGTCCCATAACTTTTCTTCCAGGGACAGGACGCGGGTGCTAAGAGCTGGGTCTGTGGCCCGGACTTCGGTGAGATCTGTTCCTTCTGTGAATTGAACTGATAACACCGGGTCTCCTTTTCATTGAATTTTAGCTATATGTATTTATTTTTATGGAGATGATAGATGTGTGTGAAGAGAAAGCAGATGGCTTTGCAAGTGACGAATTAATTTTAAGGAAAGTTTGGCCTCTCATAAGCTGAAGCACCTCCTTTCTCTTCAACCCCTTCGGGGCAGGCAGCTCGCAGCTCCCTGATCCCAGGGCACGAGATGCTGGAACAAGGAGGCAGAGACAGCTGACATGTTTTCATAAATGATCAGGGAAGTTGGTGCTTGAGAAAAGTTCGTGCTTTCATGTTTAAGAAGGAGAGAAGTCTTGGTAGAGGTTTTATGCTGTGTGGATGGGAGCCAAAGTCATTTCAAATGTCAGCCTAATCCAGGGTAGATTCAGGTAAAAGGTGTTAGCGGTCCCAACTTCTTCTCTTCCATTGCATCACTGAACCTCAGTCGCTGACCTTCCCACATTTGCTGGGCTGACGCTTTTTGGATCTGGGGGGCTGCCAACGGCTCCTAACGGGAGCAGCGGGCCACATGCAGCCTCTGCTGTTGACAGCTGTGGCAGTCACGCAGGCTCCTTCACACCAGCCCACTCTGGAGGCGAGTGGCAGGGAAAGGGGGAGGATTCTGTTTCCTCTGTGGTCCAGCGCTAGGGTTGGGTGGCCAGGTGGGGTCTGGGCAAGCGTGGTGGGCAATGGAGGAGGGTGAGTTTACCCAGGAATTCAGGGGGCATTGTTTGCTGCTAAAGGGGCCATTCACAGCTCCGGCCTCTTCACGAATGTCTGGCTGAGCAGAGACCTGGTCTCCCACGACGGTAAGCGTGGTCCTCAGGTCCTGAACCATTGTGGTCTACCGTGCACCACATCTAAGTGAAGGAGGTGCCAAATGGGAAGGTCCTAAAATCCCAGCTGGGATAGCAAGGCAAGACAGAGGCATGACCTCGTGCTCACACCATAGGATCCAGGACATCAGCAAGATGAATTTGGAGAGAGCAGTTTAGATAGTGGCAAGCCTTGACTACTCTCCCCTAGACTTAACACAAGAAAGAGCCGCCCAGAGCAGCCCTGAAGACGGGGGCATTAGAGCTCACCCTCACCGCCCCTGGGAGCACTCAGAGCACTGTCTGTTTCCTTTTCCACTTCTTAGAATATGATTTTTCTTGAAAGAGCAACCACGTTATTGGGAAACTGCAGCCCCAAACACTGCAGGACTTTGAGGGAACACCCCCCAGTCTCAGGCAAGACCCAATCACAGAGATATTCATTTAATCGTTATTCACCCAGGGCCTATAGCACGAATGTTTGACTGTCAGAACTGAATTCCACCCCAAAGAAAAGCTATCCTCAGAGAAGATTTGCAGTTGTTCTTTGTAAAAAGGAGAGAAAAAAGAGGGAATTTATTTAAAATAGACACGAGTAAGCTCCCAAGGGACAGGAGACATAAATTGAAAGAACAGCGCCTATCAGACTTGAATCCTCCCGGTTTAGGGTTCTACTGAGGAGGAGGGAAAATGAAAGGGAAACGAGTATCCCCACTCACTTCCAAGTGACATCAAGGCAGTCGGCTTGTGACAGGAAGATTACCTGCAGGAGGGCTTCATTTGATGTGAAAAGGGTTAACGTTATTTTAGTAGATTAGACCTTCTCTGGGTCTCTTGGGGTGAAAAGCAAATTCAGAGCTTTCACATGAAGGGATGTGCATGAGCCCTTTCTAGATACTGGCAACAAAAGCGGGCGAAATGGCCAGACTTGCTTTGTGTTTTAACACACAGGCTCATGAGGACCATGGTTTTTATTATTCTCAATTTAGGGATGGACTTGCTGGGTTGTGGGGAGGTGATAGGGTGCAAGGGTGGGACTATGTTAAAAGCTTCAGCCAAAGACACTGGGCGTGGACTGATAATCACAGTCCATATCCACAGAAGCACATGCTCTGGTGGACAAGGAAGGTGAATAGCCAGGAATCAATGCTGAATACCAGGAGAGGGGAGTAAGCTCTAGAGGACTCCAGAGGAGAGGACTCCCTTAAGGCCAGTCATCAGGGAGGGCTTCCAAGGCAGGGTGGGATGGGAGTGGGGTGAGCAGACTTTGGCTATGTGGTGGGAAGGCATGTGAGACTCAGAAACCTCCGTTCCCATGCCACCATTTTCTCCCTTTCCGACTCTTTCTCTTTCCTCGTCGCCGCATTCCTCTGTCCTCGACACCTCCCCACACGCCACCTCCACCCTCCCCAGAGACTGAGGACACGTTTCAGGCCAGCCGTGTTATTGGATTTTAAATGATGCTATGGCTTTTTAATTCTTGCTTTAATTGCCTTTCCATGCAGGGCACCGAGAATGGTTGATTACAGGGCATCTGGGCCTGGCGATGACATTCCTTATCCGATGTCCCTTCAAGCTGCAGTGAAAAGGACGAACTCTTAGGGCCTTGAGAATGGGGTTTTCTTAGGCCTTGCACCGCCACCCCCCCTCCCCCCTCCTCCAACCTGCAGGCACCGGGTGGTGGCTCGGGACGAAGGTGCTGTCCGTGGTGCTGACGGCCCAGGCAGCCCCAGTCAACCAGGCTCTCTGGCCAGCCCAGGGCACACCTTCAAGCAGCTTTGGAACTTGGAGGGTCGAATAATTTAAACGAATGGACTTGGACATACTTCCCTTTTCCCCTAAGGGCAGAAAAACATTCCCTGTTGCGTCTCTGGAATGACTACTCCTCATTCAACGGTACTCAGCGGCAAAGTGGGGTTGAGTGGCACTGCCGGGAGCTGGGAGAACAAGAGATTTGGAAGGATGGGGAGAGGAGTGTGGGCAGGCTCTGCTACAACCTTCCTGCTGTGCGTGGGGGCCCAAGGGAGAGGAGCCCTGAAAATAAGACCCAGCCTGGCAGCCATGCCCAGCTCCTTCCCTCAGCCTCTGGCCTGGTCAGGCCCATATGGGGGGTCCAATTTGTCCCCTCAACATTTTCCCTCAATGCTCATCACAACAGGCTCAGCACTGTGCCATAGAGAAGGCTCCCACTTTGTCCTAAACGACTCACAGCTGCTTAGTGAGGCCAGGCTCCCACGGATGCACACGGGCAGATGCTGCGTGGGGATGAGACAGCTCATTAGAGGATTAAACATTCTGGGTGTGGTGGTAACTGCGTGGGGTGGGCAGCAGGCCTTTCCTCAAACTCACAAGCTGCTGCCCAGAGGTCCTGCATGACAGCTTCCGGCCTGGGCCCAGCTCGCGTTCAAGGGAGGGGTACCCTGGAGGTACCCAGGGAGGGGTACTGTTCCATCTCACTGGCTGCTGCTCTGGGTTTCTGCTCTCTCCTCCAAGCATTCTCTGTTTTCTCCCTCACACCCCGTCTCACAGCCTAGCAGTGAGTAGCTGCATCTGATGGGTCCCTCTCCATAGATGTCACACATCTCTTTCTCTACTTTTCTTTCCTCTGAGAACTTAATCCACTTGGAATCCTCCTGTGTCCGGTAGATCCATGGTCATAGTCAATGACCAGGGGGCTATGTATCCAGTGCTCTGTGAACAGGAATGCAGTCCACTTCCTGAGGGCTGAACACTCTCTGGGACAGAGGAGGGCAGGAGGACCACTTCCCATCCAGGGGGGTCCTGAACGGGGTGATTTCTAGAAAGCCAAGGAGGCCACAATTTCTTGCTGAGGCCACCTTGGCACCACCTGTATTTTTTCCAACACCAGCAAACAATTCCATGTCTAAGGATACAGATGAACAGCCAGATGAAGAGATAAACAGGGCGAGGTCTGGGAGGGTCCTGAGTGCGGGAGCTTCGTCCCAGGGAACTGGGGTCCACCACCCTCTCAGTCTGTGAATGCATTCACCAACCCCAGAAGCTCTCCGAACCCTGTCCTTTTGATTTTTTTATGGAGGCTTCATTACATAGGTATGATCGGTTATATCATCGGCCCCTGGCAATTGATCTCCATCTCCAGCCCTTCTCTCCTCCCTGGAGTCGGGGCAGGGAAAGGCTGAAATTTCCAACCCTCTAATCACGTGGCTGGCTCCCCTGGCAACCAGCCCCCAGGCTTTAGGGGTTTTCCAAAAGTCACTTCATTAACATAAATTCAGGTTGGTCGAAAGTGGCTTGTTAGGAATAACATGGTACAGATGAACCTATATGCAGGGCAGGAATAGAGACATAGACATAGAGAACGGACATGTGGACATGGGGGGAAGGGGAGAGTGGGACGAACTGGGACATCAAGATTGACATATATACACTACCACGTGTAAAATACATAGCTAGTGGGAACATGCTATAAAGCACAGGGAGCTCAGCTAGGTGCTCTGTGACGATCTAGATGAGTGGGATGGGGGGGAGGGAGGTCCAAGAGGGAGGGGATCTAGGTATACGTATAGCTGATTCACTTCATCGTACAGCAGAAACTAACACAACCTTGTAAAGCAATTGTACTCCAGGAAAAAAAAAAAAAAAAAAAAAAGACTCTCCCTTCACCTTTCTGGCTCGGGTGGGGGCTGTTCAGGAACAGAGGACAAAAGGCCAAATATTATAACAAACGATGCTCTCCTTTCTCTTATCACTTAGGAAATTTCAAGGGTTCTTGGAGATCTGCGCCAGAAATGGTGGGTGGGTGGGGAACCAAATACGTATTACCATAAATCTATATCACACCACCATTAGGGAGCACTCTCCTAAATGACGAGGGGTGTAGGGGGCTTAAACACGGCGCGGTGGTGGGAGGGGCTGACAAGAGAGCTCCTCCAACCCGTCCTGTGTGAACTGGAGGGCGCGACGAGGAGGGGGAGCCACAGGGGAGGGAGCTCAGGAGACTGCAGAATGGGGGCGCTGACGTCAAGCCGCACAGCCTGGCTCTGCCTGCGTCTCCCACCATCACCACGCTGTCACTGTCAGCGCGGGTGTGACAGGCTCCACCCGGCAGTCCCACTTTCATCTCCGGCATTTCAATTTGCTGATTTAACATTTCCCCGGAACGCAGAGCTGGGTTACCCCCCCTCCCCCACTTGATTTCCGAGGGTTTGTCTCTTCGTTGTTTTTCTTCTTAAAATAATAAAGCCAAAGACGAGCACCTGTCTTTTATGCTCTCGGCTGAAATTTTGCAGCTGTTGGTGGTGAAGAGGTGGGGGGAGGCGGAAGCAGGCACGTTTGGGGAGAAGGGACTCAGAGGGACCGGATTTCTGTGCCCACTGAGGATGGGCCCTGCCTCTGGGAGAAAATTCTGGGCCTGGAGGAGGGTGCGGCTGGCACCTGAGGGTGCTCCCTTACAGGGGGGAGGCCCTAAGTGGCCCTGACAACATCCCTGTCTCAGAAAATGTGCTGCCCCAGAGGCTGGATGAGGGTTACTCACCACAGCTGACTGCAGCATGGCCTGGGCACCTACCGGACACAGGATTAGCTCCTTCACCCCTCACACCCCCTCCAGCAGGGAAAGTGGGGGGTGCAGGAGGGCTGCAGGGCAGCCCCAGGGGTCATGGTGCACCGCTCCTCTGTGAGGGGCAGCCCTGTTAGAGAATATAGAGACAAGAAAGAGCTTGACTATGTTTTAGAAACTGACAGGTCAGCATGGTGTGGAGTGAACCCCAGAGGGGAGGTGGTGAGGGGTGGATGAGCTGGGGATGAGGAGGAAGCAGGAGCTGGATCATGCAGTGCCTGAAGTCCACCTGTGGGTGTGTATCCTGCTTTGCTTTGGCTGCCCGGCATTCATCCTCCCTCTCTTTTGGGGTGGAGAGAGGGAAGCCAGAGAGTTAGATTCTTTCTCTCTCGGCTAGGATATGGCACTCGAGCAGGTTTGTCTGACACCTCCCTCCTGCCCTGGACTTTGAGTCTCAAGTAGCCAAAGATGGGAAAAAGTCAGGCTCCTTCTGGGCAGTGATGGGGGATGTGGGGCCTAGCAGCCTTGGGCATGTTCTGTGCTGGTTGTTCCTGCCAAAAGATGCTTCTTGCCTGTTTTCCAAACCTGGAGTCTCCTGCCATCAATTCTGAGGGCCCAGATATCTTTCAGCAGAGCCTTTTTTTCTTAAGCCATCCAGAAACAGGTGATATTACATATGAATGGACACATCCTGATTGAGCCTGGACAGGAGTCTGGATTCAAATGGGATCCATTGAGAAGTTTTAGGCAGGGGGCAGTGGTGGGGGTGGGGGACAGGATCTGAGTTTTGTTTTTAAAAGGCCATTCAGGGTGCTAGGTGGAGAAAAGATTGTGAGGAGGCAAGAAAAGAAGACTGGACACCAGTTGGGAGGCTCCAGGACAGGTGAGAGATTATGACGGTGATGGAAACCAAGGATTCAAGATACATACTTGCAAAAGGATTTGGTGACAGACTGGACATATGGAAAAAAGAATCAAGGATGGTGTTTAGTTTTCTGACTTGGGTGCTGTGTGGACAGTGGTGGTATTTACAGAGCTGGAGAAGACTGAAGAAGGAAGAGATAAGTGTCGGGGGAGGTGGAATTAATAGTTCCATGTTGAACATTTTAAGTGTGAGTTGCTGTGTCGGTCAGGGTCCAGGCAGGAAAAGAGAACTTTCACCAGATAGTTTCAACAGAGGGAATATAATATACAGAACAAGTTACAGAGGCGTTGAAAGAGCTAAAACAGGAGATGGGGAAACAACCCAGAGACTGCCGATGGCAGGAATCTGCCCCAGCCTAGGATGGAGGTACAAGGGAAAGAGGTGACGGTACCAGCCCAGGATCTGCGGCTGCTTGGTGGGAGCTGGGATGTGGGGAAAGGGTTGCACAAGGGGCCTCCCAGGCTGGAACTGGAACTGTGGAGGACACAGCAGACATGTGGCCAGTGCCAGATAAGCAGCCACAGGCAGAGACCACAATCAGAGAGAGGGAAGAAGTACCCTGGCTTCTCCTCATCTCCCTCCCACCAGTCCCCAGCCAGAGGCTTCCACTGGCTGAACCTGACAGGAAGCCAGCAGGTGAGGAGCCTGGGAAATGTAGTTTTCTGGGGGCAGCTGCTGTGATACAGAGCAGAGCAGGAGAGGGCAGGCAAAGCAGGCAGGGATCAACACACGTGCCTACTGGAAATCACAGGGGCAGTTTAGTCTCCCTCCAGGAATACTTGTATTTTTAACATGCCCTTTTCAAAGGGCTAAATCTCTAAGGAGGGGATTCAGGCATCAGGGACAGGTGAGTTGTGGGCCGTGGGGTCATGAATGTCTCTCCTAGTTTCCCTGCCGAGAGACTGGATGTGACCTTCTATTCCATCTTGGACAGCTCTACCTTGGAAGTCACACCCAGCCTTGTCACATTCTAAGAAAGCCACCCCACACCCCTGCAACCCCCAGTCTCCCTCTCCAACAGCCTCCTGCCTTTCTGTGCAGGGAAATGGAAAGAGCACACCTGTCAGAAACCTGCGTCCAGGATAAAGAGAAGGAGAAATGTGATTAGGAGAACCGTGAAGCGGTGATGACAGCAGCTGCTTAATATGGAAAAAGGGATCCTAATTATTGCTTGGACAAGTGGGGAAGTAAAAAATCAATCAGAGCTGAGGGAGAAGGCAGACACGTGTCCGGGCAGGCTGCACCCCGCTAGGAACCAGGGATCCCCTCACCAGGTGGAGGAGCCTCTGACTGAGAGGCAAGGAGGGAGGGACCCAAGGGAACTTGGCCAACCGCTCACTTGGCCCAGTGGGAGAACTGATTCCAATGAGGAACAGGGAGGGCTGAGCTGCCTTCTTATTTGAGCCAGGAAAGCAGGGGCTCTGAGGAGCCTTGTAGTAACCAGATGCCTCCTGCTCCTGTGGGGAATCTACAGGGACTGGGCTTCCTTCAACACCCACACGATACTCTGAGCCCCTTCCCCTGTGCACAGGAAGCCCAATCTTTCCCAGTTTCCCCTCCAAAGTGTCCTGCACGTCCCCCAAATCCACGGCGGCAGGTCACCCAGCAACTTACCGGATGGTGCTCTGCCCGCCACCTCCCCACTGTGGGCATTTTCAGGCCAATTCCTTCCCTCCCAAATCCTGCCCCTCCAGGCTGGAACGGGGTCCTAATTCTTATGATTCGCAAAGCCCAGCTAAGATTAAGCTCCGGAGTTTAAGCAAGCTTTCCTTGGGGCTTAGTCAGCGGTAGAGTAACATGGGTTAGCAGGTGCCCCGATTCTGGGGTCTGAAGGCCCCACGCCTCCATGGGCACCTCTCCAAGCCCTCTCCCTCTGAGCGGCTTGGACTTGATGCCCTGGGGTCTGCTCATACCCTTAATGAGAGTGTCTTTGGCCATAGCCCTGCTATCCAGAGCCCAGGCCCTGACCTCTGCTGGGCTGGCGGGGAGAGAGAGGGAGGGGGAGACAGAGAGAGAGGGAGGGAGAAAGGCCATATTGCTTCTCATCAGCTCTATCCTCTCTAGTCAAGAGGAGAAGTTTGGCTGCACTTTTACACCAAAAACCTGCTAAATTATTTCCCACAGAACAAAAGAGCTCTCTTTCCACAACATGGATGGGAGAATTGGTGACAACTTTGACATAGAAGTTTGTTCCCACTTCTGGCCATTGAGACCATTGAGAAATACTGGGGCTCAGCTTGGTTAAAGTGCCTTTTCATGTGAATGATGGGGATCATAAGGTCTGCCTTGCTGGGCGTTGTATTAATTAGATGATGGATGTAAAGAGCCTGATGTATATGGAAGGTGCTCAATAAAGGCTGAGGCATTTCCCTATCTTGGCTCAGTTACTTCAACTGTAATATAAGGAGTTGGGGGAAAAGCAGGCCATACAGCAGGGTTTTGGATGCCCCTCCCAACTCTCTGATACCAGAGACAGGAAGGAGGAAGCCTTTTCCAGGTGATGACAGGGGGGCGTGGGAGGGGCCGGACCAAGCACGGTGGTTGTGGAGCCAGGTCTCTGCTCAGTGTGGTCCCTGGAGGCCAACTGTGCGGGCCGCTGAAAAAGCGTGGACACCTGGGTTTACATCCAGGCTTTCTCCCTCCCTGCCTTGTCGTGTACCCCTTGGTCAAGGCACAACCTCTCTGTTTCCCTTTCATCAGTCGACAGCAGGACCTGTTAACCCTATCAAACCCCACTTTACTCCCGGGTTGGCTTGAGATTTAATGAGATGTGGAAGTGAAAAGGTTTTCCCAATTTAAGTGTCATCTCTTCCAGGATGGGCCCGAGTATCTGGCTTTGACTTTCCAATGCCTAGATGTGTGGCAGATCCAGGCCTTGTGGGGATCGTGAACCTCCAAACACATGCAGGGTCTGGAGAAGCTGCCGGCAGTCGTGCCTACAGATGCGTGACATTATCCTCGACCCTGCACCCCGCAGACCTTGCCTCCTCCTCCTCTCTCTGAGCCCCGAGGGCTTGGCCCTGCACCAGGCACACAGTGGTGTTCAATTAGAGTTTGTGAAATAAACAGATTTCTGGGTGAGAAGCCTGGTTTAAAAAGTGAGAAAATGGGGCTTCCCTGGTGGTGCAGTGGTTGAGAGTCCGCCTGCTGATGCAGGTGACATGGGTTCGTGCCCCGGTCCGGGAAGATCCCACATGCCATGGAGCGGCTGGGCCCGTGAGCCATGGCTGCTGAGCCTGTGAGTCCGGAGCCTGTGCTCCGCAACGGGAGAGACCACAACAGTGAGAGGCTCGCGTACCGAAAAAAAAAAAAAAAAAAAAAAGTGAGAAAATGGCCAAAGGGGTGGTGAGAATCACTAAGGGTGGGAGGGAGAAGAAATATCTGAGTGGCAAGTGGGTCTGCTATTTGTTCAGCTGTAAGTAGTTACCAAGAGCTTACGGTGGGGGAGAGGGAGATGGACAAGGCACGGCCCCTGCCCTTCAGGAGCTCACAGCGAATGATCCACAGTAAAGGGTGGGCCAGGCAGAGTCCAGAGGACGGGAGGACAAAGGTTGGTGGGCTTTTAGTGGTAGGTGGGCTCCTGGAGGGCTCCCTGGAGGAGGTGGCATTTAGACGCAGAGTGGAGGGTAGGGTGCTTGAGAATAGCTTCTCACAAGGCCTGAGGGAGTTGGGGAGAGCTTAAATGGGTGAGGGCCCCCAGGAGAGTGGCTGGGGATGTGACCCTATTCTGGACAGCAAGGGGGGAAGCTGACTCTGTCCCCCCACCCCGTGTCTGGACCTGGATCCTCTCCTGGTGGGTGTGCTCCTGGTAAGAGGCAGGGTGCCCACTGCTTGTCACTGCCCACCAAGCTGTGTTCCAGCATAAAAGTGCAGCTCAATGCAATTGAACACGTGTTTATGGAGCATCCACCGTGGAGCCCTCAGTGGTGGTCCTGACCTGCCTCTCCCCTGCGGGTTTGCGGGGAGAAGAGGATTTTGACCTGGTTTCTGGCCTGAGGTTGTTGGGGGGTGGAGTGGGGTGGAGACTAAGGGGCATGCCCAGTTACAATCAAGTGACAGGATGACATGAAGGCTGTGGCAACCTGACTTGACAAGTATAGGATCCATGTTTGACATAAAACACTTCCAACAGCTTTGAACGTGGACTAGGATACGAAAGAATTACCACTAATTTTGATGACGGTATTTTGACTGTTTAAAAATGAAGGGTCGGGGCTTCCCTGGTGGCGCAGTGGTTAAGAATCTGCCTGCCAATGCAGGGGACACGGGTTCGAGCCCTGGTCCGGGAAGATCCCACATGCTGCGGAGCAACTAAGCCCATGCACCACAACTACTGGGCCCACGTGCCACAACTACTGAAGCCCATGCGCCTGGAGCCCGTGCTCTGCAACAAGAGAAGCTACGCAATGAGAAGCCCGTGCACCCCAACGAAGAGCAGCCTCCGCTCGCCGCAACTAGAGAAAGCGCACGTGCAGCAACGAAGACCCAACGCAGCCATAAATAAATAATTAATTAATTAAAAAAAAAGAAGGGTCCTCATCTTCTAGGGATATACAGTGAAATATTGACAGATGATATGATACTATGGCTGGGACTCTCTTGAAAATAACGGGGTGTGTGGCTGGGGGGGTGTAGATGCAAAGACTGAGTCGATGCTAGAGGATGGGTACATGGGCCTTCATTAGACTATTCTCTGCACTTTTGTGTATTTTTAAAAATTCTCCGTAACACAAAAGTTATAAAAGAAAGAAAAGAAAAACCAATAGCACCACTTAGTTTGAAAACAAAAACTTTCAACTGTACTTTCCAGTCACCGTGTAGGAAGTTCAAGATGATGAAATAATTCACCACAGCTTCAGGAGCGCTTTGGATGCATTTGGGTTTTACTCATCACAATAGCATCAAAAGGGTAGTGCAAGCATGGGGGACATTAGGGGCACTGTAGGCTGTGCTTGCCTGGCGTGCGATGCAGAAAATCTCTGACATAATTTGACAGCTTCCTGGGGGCTTGGATGTGCAGGCTGAGGATGGACCTTGGGGGACGGATAGCGGTGAGGGTGACGTGACCCAAGGCTCCCTAGGAGGAGGACGGAAACCCAGGGGCTCCGGCGCTCCCAGAGATGTGGTGGGAGGGGCACTGGGCCAGACCCTGCTGAGGACCTGCCACATGTGGCTACTATGTGTGGTGGGGGTGGGCAGTGGGGGCCACCTTTGCACCGTGTGACCTAACTCCACCTGCTGCATCGCATTAGGCAGGCGACAAGATTCCCCCGGGCCCAGGGACAGGGAGGAAGATGGCTCTCCCAGGTGCCTGCCCCAACCAGGACGGGGCTCTGGGCGCGCTTGCCGTGGGTTGAGCGTTGGAGTCAGCCCAGTTCTCTCCCTGCCCACCCTGACTCCTCCCTGTGGGCTGGTGCTGACACTTTCTCGGCTTCCCGGCCTCCCCTTTCTCTGTCTGCTTCTCCTCTTGCCGTTGCAATTCACAAAGCAGGGTCCAAGGGGGTCAGTGGGAGTCCCCGATGAGAATGGGGGTGTTCTTCACCTGTCCACTCCTTTTGTGTTTTCACTTTCCTCCTTCCAGGACCTGCCTTGCCAAGGTCTCTTTCTGTCATCAACAGGCAGTGGCTGATATTCCCTGAGAACATCCCCAGGGGTATTTAAAAGCAGGACAGAGGAGGAGGTCGAGGCTTAACCCACAGGAATAACCTCCGGGGAGGAGGAGGGAGGAGGAAGGCAAGGAGGAGAGAGACAGGCAGGAGAGGGAGGGAGAAAGAAGGCAAAGACCCATGGGGGTGGGGAGTGGGGGTGGGAGCAGGGTTGGTGAGAGAAGGATGGAGTTGGAGCAGCGTGGGGAGTGTGGTTCGGGGAGAGAAGAGAGTTTGGTACAGAGGGAAGCAGAAAACAGAGGAGCTGGCAGTGCTTCCTGCTGCCACCCAGGCCTGGACCAGTCACCAGAGCGGGGTTAATCCCGATTTTGGGGAGACTCATCCGCATCCTACTTCTGCTCCCGCAGCCCGCCTGTATCCACCTGATGTTGATGGCTCGGGCGCCTGGTGCCTGTCCTGCTGTTACTTCCGCTCAGATCCCCGCCCACCGAGAGGTCTCCGGCCCTCTGCCAGCAGAGCTTCTGGCAGCGTGTGGCCGACGCTCTGGAGGGAGGGTTCAGAGAACCCCCAGGCCAGATGGGTGGTCACTAGAATGGGGGGTACAGAGGCAGGCCTGAGGTTCCTGAGGTCTCCTGACCTCAACCCCGGGCCCAGCCCCCTCTTCCGGCCTCCAGGGGCCTGCGGCTGGAGCTGAAGTTGTTTCTGGGCAGCCTTGCCTCAGGTCTGCACAGCCTCCCTGGGCTCTGGGCTCTGAGTCAGCATTCCTGGGCCAGTCCTTGGTGTCCCATACAGGCTGGAGGTTTCACCACATGGTGGTGGTGCTGCTGGGCCAGATCTGACCACCTCCCCAGTGGAAAGAGGCCTGGATTTGAGGTCCTGCAGGGCCACTAACTGAAAGTTTGACTTGAGGCCAACTGCTGCTCCCACTGGGCTCATTTCTTTAGCTGCAGGGAGGCCACACTCCTTACCAGACCTGCTCTCAGAGAGCCCAGGCCCCACGGGCAAAGGGGGCAGGGAAGTCAGAGCTCCTTCCCAGGTGTAGGACTGCACTGGGGCTCCTCTCCTGAGAGGGCTGGAGAGGGAGAGAAGGCCTTTAAGGACCTGCCTGGCCCTGTGCTCCTGCCATGGCTTCTGCCCTTCCCTCTGCCCATCTAAACCCAACTCTCTCCTCCAGGAAGCCCTCCCTGATAGTGCCCGCCCTTTCTGCCCTCCTTTTCAATGAATACCATACTGAGGGCCCAGTCCTGTGCTGGGACCAGGAGGGTGGCAGGGGTATCAGGGCTGAGCCCTTAATTATACATATTTTGCAAAGGAATATTCTGGAGTAGGTCTCCATCCCCCCAGGTGTTTCCCCCACCAACTGGATCATATGCCTGGATGTGGACCGAGTGGCTGTGGGGAAATAGGGCCGGGTCACAGGACACAGACCGTGGCGCCACTGCAGCCCTGTGTCCAAGCTGGAGCCTCAGAGCATGTCTGCTCCTCCTTTTCGCTCTCCCTTCCCGAGGCCAGGCCTCCACACCCACACTGTCCCCCAGCCCAGGGCCCCATTACCCCTCTCTGGTCTCCAGCCTCTCTTTTCTGCCTCCTCCCACCCAATCTACCCGCACAGCCTCTGAGACGTCCTTCTGAAAGAGCTGAGGGGCTCACCTTTCTACTTCAGCCCTTGCAGGGCTCTCTGTGAAGTCACAGCCACTTAGCTCCATAGACAGGGACTTCTGCCACCTCCCCCTGTCCCACTTTTTCTGGCTTGCCTCCAGTGCCTTCTACCCACCCCCATCCTGGAGGCCTCCCGGCACCCCAGCCTTTTGGTCCATCTCCCTAAAAACTCGGGTACCGGTTTCTTCAGGCTCTGCTCATGCTGGTCCCCTTGGCTGGGGTCCTTCAAGGCTGAGCGAAAATGCTACCTTCCCTCTGGCAGCGTCCCTGCTGCCTCAGGGGGGATTAATTACCACCTGCATGCCCACTGTGCCTGTCAACGCCTCGAGCGATGTCCCTCCTTCTTTCCGTAGCGCTGTTCTGTCTGTCTCACTCCCCATCGTGACTCTTCCGTGTCCAGACAATGGGATTCCGGGTCTTAATCTTTAAGATTTTGCCAGGCACACAGTAAGCGCACAATAAATGCTTGTTAAGTTGAAGAGATAAATGCCATTTGCACCATGCGTGAATCACTTCCTTTCCTTAAAAACTTAAAAAAGTTATTACAAAAATCATCCCTACGGGCTTTTTTTTTTTCTTTTTTTGGCCATGCCATGTGGCATGCGGGATCTTCCCCAGCCAGGGATTGAACCCGTGCCCCCTGCATTGGGAGCGCAGACTCATAACCACCGGACCACCAGGAAAGTCCCCTATGGGCTTCTAAACGTCCATGACCGTACCGAAGTGGATAAACAAAAAGCAGAAATCCCTCATCCTTCTCTCCCTAGCTCGAGATCTAAACCCCTAGCTCGAGCCTGTGAACGGAGGGGAGAGTTTTTGCCTGGCTGGTAGTTCTCAGAGCTGGTGCCCCTTCCAGCTGCGTGGGCCTTTGTTGGAAGTGCAGATTTGGGGCCCTGCACTCTATCTGTACGAGAGAAGTACTGGAATCCCAGCCTGAGAACAAGCTCCGTGAGTCCTGGTCCAGGCAGGAGTGGAGGTGAGGCAGGTACAGACCCCATCACAGGAGTCTGGAGCGAAACCCCAAGTCAGCTAATTTCCTGTCTTTTGCCTCCTTTAGCCTCAGTGGGTGGCAGAAGAGAGCCAGTGGGCTGGTGGCCAGCACCCTCCCCTGGGGGTCCACGCTGGGGTCGGGGGTGGGGCTCTGGCTGGGCCACTAACTGGATTCGGCAAATCATTGTACTCCCCTCATCTCAAAAAGGCAATGACTCTCTAGATATTCTCTCACGTGCCCAAGCAAATACATGAACGATAACAACAAAAATCTGTGCTTTGAGCTCTCTGAGTGCTTGTGGTCCAGATACAGGGAATTTTATGGGGAGATGCCACCAGTTTCCAGATTTTCAAGGGGAGGGGCAAGACCCGGAAGTGACACGAACGGGCTTACTTCTCCCCTACGCTGTCCCAGTGTGGACACACCCTGCCCGTCATAGCCCGTGTGCCCGTGTTCGTGGATCGAGGCAAAGAAAAACTCCGCCACATAAACTCACTCTTTGGAAAGAATAGGATGTAACAAACATTTCTTCAGCACCTACTATGTGCCAGGCACTAATGCAGATGCTATGGATACAGCAGTGAAAAAAAATGGGCAAAAATAGCTGTCCTGGGCTTCCCTGGTGGCGCAGGGGTTGAGAGTCTGCCTGCCGATGCAGGGGACCCAGGTTCGTGCCCCGGTCCGGGAAGATCCCACGTGCCGCGGAGCGGCTGGGCCCGTGAGCCATGGCCGCTGAGCCTGCGCGTCCGGAGCCTGTGCTCCGCAACGGGAGAGGCCACAACAGTGAGAGGCCCGCGTCCCGGGGGGGGGGGGGGGGGGGGAAAAGCTGTCCTGATGGAGTTTACATTTTAGTCTGGAGAAACAGATAATAAACAAATAAAGAACTATGTAGAGAGAGTGCGGGGGAGAAGGGTGGAGGAGGGGAAGAGAGTGGGCGGGGTGGGCTGGGTGGGAGTGGCTCTCGGAGCACAGAGCCAGCAGGCCAGGCCCCACCTGTGCAACTGGAGGAGGAAATCTCCAAACGTTCCTCCCCTGAACCATGGTGAGTGTCAGGCTCTGCCCTTAAGGTGCTTCTGGTGTATTTAGAGAAATACACTAGACTGGCCTCAGGGCCCTGTGGGATTCTCCCCTGGACAGGATTCCCTTCAGGAGCTGGCTTCAGACAGGTCGGTAAGGAGGGAGTCAGGAGGTTGGCGGCTTCAGAGTGGGCTTCCTAGAGGAGGTGGCATCTGGGCTGGGCCTTGAAGGATGAGTAAACTCACAATTGCACAGGAGGGAGAGGGCACCCCAGGCCAAGGTACAGTGTGAGCCAAGGTGCGGCAGGGGCTGCTCCACCCACCCCGGCCCCGGTGCAGGAGGGGATGGGCTGCCCCAGCCCCTGACCTGAGTTTGGCAGGCACTGCCGGCACAGAGCCCTCCCTGCCCTGGCACCTTTTAGAGGCCTGTGATGCCAGCCTCTACCCTTGGCAGGACATTGATCACCTTCCTTTGTTTCCTCCCAGGCCTCACCTTCCCCTCCCCACTGCCAGCCTTACCCAACAAAGAGCTGTTTCCAGCAAAATCCAAACAGAAAGTTTCCATCTGGGGGGTGGACTACAGGAAGGCACAGATATCATCTCTCTTTTCTTCAAGGAGACCCCAGAACTGTCATTCCACGATCTCAAGGACAACTCTGGTCCCCTGCAGGTCGCCGAGTGGGCTGGGAAAGGCAGAACCATGAGCAGGTCTGGTGGTCCAGAAAGGACCCGGGAACATCCCTGTGCTGTTTCCCTTCTTGGAGTTGTGTTATGGAACTGGGGTGAGAAAGTCAAGGCCTTTCGCGCTCTGGATCTTGCATCAGAAGGGCCTGGCTTGCCAGTGAGACGGGGGTGGGGGTTTTTCATCCATCCTGCAGCTCATTATGGGCTTCTAGGCAAGTCTGGGCCGCAGGGCCCTGGGGTGAAATATGGCCCAGGGAACGGGAAGCTTGTGGGCGGCTAAGCCTGATGAAGGCGGCCAGGCTATTACTTAACCATCCTGATGGGCTTTACGCTCCCAGCGGTGACATTTTTGCTGCGTTGCTTAAAAAAACAGTAGCAGTACTTCCCCCGGTCATTTTTCTACTTTTTCCACATAAATGAAAAGGCAGATGTTTCCCAGAAGGGTTGCAGCTAGAATCTCATTTCTCCCTAGTGCCTGAGAGCTTGGGATGAGATGAGAGATACCGCGGCCCCTCCGGCCCACCCTCCCCTGCCCACCTCCTCTTATACCCTGGTCCCCCCCGAGCCCCCAGTGCCCACCCCACCCCTTCATTCCCCTCCTCACTCTCGTTTTCTCAGCTAAGTCCCTTTGTCTTCAAGGTCTCTTAACTGCCACTCCCTTTCACTCTGCCCTCCCCTCTTCCTTTTCAATCCTAGCCCTCCTTTCCTCCCCATTCTCTCCTCTCCCCTCCTCCCTCAACACTTCCTTCTCTCTCCCACTTTCTAGGCCTCTCCCAGTTTTGAGCAAACAGAGACAGAAGGAACTTGCCCAAGGTCACATAGCTCATCCCCTTGGGTGGTTTGTGACATTATAGGTGGTCAGGGCCTGTGGCTCCCATTTCTGTGTCTGCAGCACAGGGGTCTGGAAGATGGGCCCTTGGACTGGGTTGTCTGGGTTGCAGTGTCCACCTAGGAAGCCACAGGTCAGCTAGACCAGACCCTTTGCTCTGTGGACCAGCAGCATCAGGGTCACCTGGGAGCTGGTTAGAAATGCAGAGTCTCACCCCCCCACCCCACGCCCCCTCCAGCCTGAAACCTTTTGAATTCGTTTCAGCATTTTAACAATATCGCCCAGGAGAGTCACGGGTACACGAGCATTTGTGCTGGAGTGCTTTCAGGGGAGGGTCTACATCCCGCTAGTCTTGTATGTCTGATACCCCTCAGCCGTCCCAGGAGTGTGCTCACAGCTGCTGCAGCACCCCCCCTCCCCGCCCCTCTTCTGCACCTGGGGAAGCATGTCAGAATCCCCACGAGGCTGCTGGCCCAGAGTGGGGCGGCAGTGGGCAGAGGCTTGGCTGGTTGCCTCAGGGTCTCCTGATGCTTGCTTATGCCCTGATGAATAAGGGCTTGGAGATGTCTGGAGACCACAGCCTGGCTGGGCCCTTCCACCTTTTTCCTGACTGTGGCCTGGGCCAAGCCCCCCGTGCCAGGGAAGGAGTACACCTGAGCCCAGCCCAGAAGCGGTGTCAGGATAGCAGGGAGATGGGCTGAGAGCTGGGATCCTGCCCTGTGGTGCCTCCCAAGAGCTGCCCAGCCCCAGTCTCAGGCCCCCCGACCAACATTCTGGGAGCAACCCTGGGAGGAGAGGTGATCTGCCTCCTGGGGGCTCTCAGGGAAGGCAGCTCCCAGCCTCTGTAGCTGGTGTTCCTGGGCTGGAAGGGACAGCTGTCTTCTAATCCAAACCCTTCACTTGACGGGTCCAGCAAGGGGAAGGGACTTGGCTAAGGTCACACAGCTTTGTCTCTGGAGGGTAAGATAACTGGGATGTAAACAGCATCCCCCATCAGGAGGTAAGTGGCCCAGCCCCCAAATCCTGGAGTCTCCCTGACTTTCTCTCCTCTGGAGATCAATGATGGCTGAAAATTCTCTCTTCCTCCTGCCACTGAAAGATGAAGGTGGCATCAAATCTCCCTCCCGAGTCAGGGCTGGGCTTGGCGAGTCGTTTAACCAAAGGAGAAGGTGGAGTTATGTTCTGGGACTTGACCCTTGGTCACAAGGCACACTGGTCTCCTGGAACACCTGCTCTTGCTACCCAGCTGCTGTGTTATGAGAAGCCCCGAAAGAGGCCGGTGTGAAGAAGAACTGAGACCTTGGGCCAAGAGCCCAGGCTAAGCTCCCAGCCCTGTCAGCACACACTTGCCGACACTGACTCACCTTGGCAGTGGCCCCAGCACCTCATGCCAGGCTGCCCCAGCCAATGTCACACGCAGCAGACGAGCCTTCCTTGTTGAGCCCTGCCAAATTGCATTCTCATGAGCAAAATGAATGACTGTGGTGGTCTGAAGTCACCCAGTATTAGGGGTGGTTTGTTATGTAGCAGTGTAAAACTGGAACACCCCTGAATCCAGTCTGTCAGCAAATCTTGTCAGCTCTGCCTTCTAAATATACCCAAATCCAACCTCCATCATCTTTTGCTTGGAAGATTGCGAGAAACCAACCCTGACTCCTGCCCCTTGCCCCCTACAGTCTGTTGTCCTGCTAAAATCGAAGTCAGATCCCACCCTCCTGCTCAAACCTCTACAGGCTCCCCGTTTCACTCACAGTGAAAGCCAGGGTCCTTTCCACGGCCCATAAAGCCTTGTAGCTCTGATGCTGCTTTCCTCCCTGCCCTCGCTTCCTCCTCCTCTCTCCTCAACTCTCTCCACTCTGGCCAATGGTCTTCCTGTTAGTTCTCGATCATCCCAACTTCACTTCTACCCCAGGGCCTTTGCACCTACTGCTTGTTGCGCCTAAAGCACACTGCTTGCAGATACCCTCCTGGCTACTCCCTAATTGCATTTAGGCTGTAGTCAGATCTTTTCAGAGGGGCTTCCGTGACCACGCTACAGAAGGCAGCATTCCTGTCCCTCCCCAACCCCCTTATCCTGCTGCACCTTTCTCCACGACACTTCGCACTGACATTCTATGTGTTTACTTTATTATCTCTCTCCCAATTAGAGCTAACATCTCTAACACAGACTTCTTGAGAGCAGGGATTTTTGCCTGTTTTCTTGAATCCCCAGCACCCAACTCAGTGCCTGGCCTGCCGTGGGTGCTCAGTACAAGTTGGTGGAGTGGAGGAACGAGTGTGGGCTGGCCTGGGCTGGGGAGCCTTGCAGTGGGGGGATGCTGCCAGAGCTCTTTCAGAGCCCTCCTGCCTTTCTCCTGGGAACTACACTTCCCAGGGCTCCTTGCCAGGGGCTTCTGGCTCCGGTTAGAGAGCGAGGAGGGGGCATCACTGCTCAGCGGCCCACCAGCCTCCTCAGCACCTGGTGTCTCCGTCTGGGCCTTGCTCAACCCCACCCCTGGGATGGCTTCCTCCAGTCTCTGCTGCTCATTGAAATTTCACCTGGCTGTCAAGGCTTGGATCTCAATGTCATTTATCTGCCACCTCCTTCCCTAGGAGTCTACTCAGATGGCCATTTGGGAGTTCACCAAGGCTGTGGAGGGCAGAGAGAGCCAGTGCCTGGGTGCAGATGTGGCCCGGTAGGCAGGCCATCCCCAGGGAGTCTGCCTCTGGGGTCTCCTGGCCGCAGGTGGCCAGGTGAGGTCCAGAAGGTGCTTCTCTGCCCTCAGCTCCCCCTGCCTCGCCTCTCCTCCACGTGGCGTTCTCTTTCTTGAGTCCCAGGCTTTTAACATCTGGCCCCCTAGAGGGCTGATCCTCTTACCTGGAGACAGTGCCAGGCCCATCACCACTTTAAAACGCCTCATTTTAAAAAGAGAGCCCCAAGCCCTCCTCCCCAGAAGTTCTGCACCCACGTTTACATCTCTGACATCCTCCCAGCTGCGAGGCAGCGGAAACTGCTTCCAGCTACTTTTATTTAGGCTTCAGAAGGAGGATTGTGGCCGCCGGCAGATGAGGTCTGCAGGGCCCTGGAAGCGAACCTCAGCCCGAGTCTCTAAAAATAATTTTCTATTTGGCTCCAGAACCTGGTTCTGCTCTTCATCTGCCTGCAGGAGGCCTTGGGAGGGCCTAGCTCCTGCAGTTGTGCCATGAAAAGCTGACGCAGGAGGTGCTGAAAGGTTGTCCGGCTCCAGTCCCCTCCCCTCCCCCACCTCTGGTGGAGAGCAGGTGTCACCTCTCAGCTGCGTCAAACCTAAGATACCATTCCTTGAAAAAGTAACCATTACGTTAGGCACCATGAAGGGGAAAAAATGCTACTGATTAAACCAGAATAAGGCATCGATTGTTAGACACATTCCAGTTTCAGGGGTATTAAAATGTGAAAACACATGTGCATCTTAGATGAAATACAGTCCTAGTCTGGGTGGAGTCTGGGTAGAGCTCTTTCTCTCCAAACAGACACTCTCTGGCTCACATCTTCCCTGGAAAGGAAGGGATAAAAGGTTTGTCTTGGATCCAAAGGCTTTTGGCTCCCACTCTTGCTGGGGTTGTGTGTGTGAGAGGAGACAGTGAAGGGGGTGATAGAACAGAGGACCCAGGGAAGTGGAGAAGGGGGTCCTGTCGGCGGAAAGCGGGAAGCCATCTGCCCCCCACAGAGCCTGCTGAATAATAGTCACAAGCCTACGCTGCTGCCTTGTGAGCCCAGAGCAAAACGGGTGGCCTCAGCCCCTGTCCCTCTGATCTGAGTCACGGAGGACTAGCGAGTGGGAGAGGACTGTCCTCAGCCCTTTCCGGATTACGCAGCCCCTGTGTTCTGTGTTTGGAGAGGCTCTCGGCCCCCAGCAGAGGAGGGCGCTGGAGGGAGCCTCGTCCACTGCTTTCTGAGAGGGAAACAGAAGCCTGCAACCTGGAGCTGTCAACACCAGTCCAGGGAGATGGGGTGATGTGGGAAGGACAGACAAGGGAGCGGGGCCCAGAAAAACTCAGGAGAGGAGCGTCCGCCTGCAGCAGGAAGGACTGGAGTGAGACCTGCAGTAGGGAGGGGGTGGATGTCTCATCCTTTGCAGCCTACGGTGGTTACCACCATGTTGCCCACACCCCTCTTCAAGGCCTGAGTGCCTGTTCCCCCAGCAGTGGGGAGTGTGGGCAGTGGACTGCTCCAAGGTGAGCCCCTCTTCCTTGTGCGTGTTCTTGGCTGAAGGGAGCCTCCTCCCTCAAGGTTACCCCATTTTCTGGAGGCAGCCCACATCCAGTGACTGGTAAATGGACAGCGTAAAGGATGGTCCCCCTCGCACCGTGTGGGACCACCTGCAGGGCCAGGAGTGGCTGAGGCCTTGGTTGTGACCGCATCGCAGCTCAGCTTCTCACTCTGCCCAATCCTGCCTCCTTCACTCCCCACAGGTGCTGCTCCCAGGAATCTACACACGGATCTCCATTTCAGAGTCTGTTTCACAGGAGCCTGACCTGTCACAGAGACCCTGAGTAAACGAGAGGGAACCAGACAGTTCTGCTCTGAGGCCCTGGAGACTCCTCCCTGGCCCGTGGGTCCTCTAGACTCAGGGAGAGTTTCCTCCAGGTCTACCTCGGCTCCCTGCCCATCCACCGACCCGGAGGAGAGGCAGCAGATGCACGGACCACGGCAGGGGCAGGGGATGCAGACAGAGCCCAGGCAGGGGGACTCAGGGACATCTGGCAGGTGATATAACTGCTGGGGGACCCCAAGTGTGGCTACCCCAGGTGATGTAACTGCAGGCTCCCCACCTATGTGCACAACAGAGCATATCTGAGCTATGCACAAAGCCGGGGGTTGGCCAGTGTGTAGGTCTGTAGACGATCGCGTGTATGGGTACATGTACATAAATGCATGTGTGCGTGTATGTGTGTGCACATGGAGGTAGGAGAAAGCTCCTATGTACTTACACCTGGCATGAAAGCATGTGGTTATGAGTGTACATGGAGGAGTCTGTGTAAGTAGGCGCAAGTGTGTGCAAACAGGACTGTGTGTTTATCAGTGTGCCTGTGTGTGGGTACAGACGACTCAGAGGCAACTCACTCTGTGTGTCATCTCCCTCACCAGCTCCAGCCTCTCTCTTGCCTTAGATTCTCTGCCTAAGCTGTCTTGAGAACAGCTTCTTTTCCTTGTGTCTCAGCCTCCTCCCGGAAGCCTTCCTTGGTGAAGCCACCAGAAATTCTAGGCTACCCTGTCTTGTCATGGGGTGTTCTCGCCAAAACGATTTACTTATAGGCTTGGCTGTCTGTATTTGCCTGTGTCGCCATCAGACTGAGCGCTTTCTGAGGGCAGGGTTGTGTCTCCCTCATCAGACTGAAGTTCCCAACCTTGAGAACTGCCTCTCTCACCAGGCCAGGATCTTCCCAAAGATGGAGCCTAACTCTGTCTCCCAGACTGAGCTCAATAAGCCCCACGAGAAGACAGAGAGCTGAGGACCACACTCCCTGTACCAAGCCCAGTGCCCTTCCTGGTGACCTGTGTGGGTGTCCAACAGAATGAGCTGTGGGTCGGGCGTTAGGACATCTGAGTTCCAGTCTTGATTCAGTGTGACTTAGGAAAACGTTTGCTTTTGGGGGTCCAGGTACCTCATCTGTAATGTGAGGGGTTAGTTGGCCCCAGGGCGCCTCACGGCCCTGCCCTTTGCCATCACAGCTCTGGTGACATCCAGTCTCCAGGGTCCTGTGCGGCCCCCTGTCATTTACCGTGACCCTGGCCCACCTGCCCATCCCCACTTTAAGCTTGTTAGTTAACCAGCTGCCAGCAGCAATCTCTCCCTCAGCCACGTGGAGGGAATGAGGAGGGTCAGCGGGCCACATGTCCTGGGTTATTACATTGAATAAACTGACAAAAGCCATCAGAAGATATATTGTTTAACAGGAGATTAAAAACCAACGAGAGCGGCTGGGGTTCTGATCCTGACCTCTGTGTTTTTAATTTCTTTTGCTGCTCAAATCACCACGTTCTAAAATGATAAAAGTAGCTGTGTTTGCTCAAGGGTTTTATCGTTAATTGATTTGGCTGAAGTTTTCTCATAAGCCCCATCTTTTGGAACACGCTTCTCATTTTAAGTCTCTAGACTCAGTGAGGAGAGGGTCAAGACCCATGGGGGCAGCCGTGGGCGTCGAGGGTCACCTCGGCAAGCATCTCCCCACAGGTCAGCGGGCCCAGGTCCTGCCCAGAAGCCCCGGCCCCTGGAGCAGGCTTCTCCCCATCCTTCTAGCACAATCTCCCCCAACACTAGGCGGGTCAGAGCCTGGCGGGTGCCCTGCAGAAGGCAGGCAACCCTAGGCTGCAGGGAGAGGTGTCTGGTCAGGCCTCATCTCCCAAATCCGTGCCATTCAGTGGAGATCAGAGGCCCACTTGGGCCCCCACTTCCCTAACAGACCTTCTCCTCCTCTGTCCCTCCCCTCCCCATCTCCATCGGGACCCCCTCCTGGGGAGGAGCCACTACTGACCTTGTTTCCCACGCTCCAGGCCAGGCCTCAGCTCTGATGGCAGTTGGCCTGGGCTTCTGGCTGGGTGATTAGAAAACCTTCATGGAAGACAGATGTTTGTATCTAACAGTGAAAGATGAGGAAGATTAAACAACCATAGTAAGCGTTCAATTTCTGATGGTACATAGTAACATATGTGCCTACAGTAGAAAACATGAAAAACGCAGACAAGTCTTCCATGTTAGCGTGAGCCCTCGTGGGTGCACATGAGGGGGTGCCGACTGGAGCCCGTCCCCGAGGCAGGAGGTGGGGGGGGGTCACCGTAGTGACCGGAGGGCTGAGGTGTGTTAGACATGTCTGGCGGGCCCGCTTCACCTTCACTGCTTCTTTTCTCTTCAGCATGTGGCTCTCTTGGTCTCAGGCTCCTTGTCTCGGTGAGGCCGGAACGACGGCCTCACATCCTCACAACCTCAGGGTTGAGAGAAGAGAGGAGCGCTCTCCCCCAGGTCCAGTTCTGGAAACTGCAGGGAAGCTCTCTGATTGGTCTGGCTTGGGTCACATGCCTAAGCCCAGGCCAATCACGGAGCAGAATCAGGTAAGAGGCTAGCAGTTCCCATTGGTCCACATGGCGATAGCGGGTGGGAGGGTGAAGATTGGGGGCTGGGCGGGGTGTTGTTGCCCAAATTGGGGGTGGGGAAATGCAGACAGGGACACTTCCCCAAATTAAGTGTCCTATTACTATAAAGAATATACAAATTACTTGTTAAACCACTGTTAACACTGGGGTGTAGTTCATGCTAATGTATTTTCTGTTCAAAACATCTCAGTAGGTGAAGGCATTTAACAGAAGAGCAAAGTGAATTGGACACACGTGGAACGATGATGGACAGCACCGTAAACAGGGAAGCGCACTTGAAAGCGACAATGAGATACAATTTCCTACCCGTTGGGTTGACGAAAATGAAAACGTCTCTCCGTCAAGGATGTGGGAAACGGGAACTCTTCACTTGGACTTGGTATCACTACTCAGCAGCGCACTCAGCAGTCCTTGTAAAGATGATGAACCCCCCGCTACTCAGCTACTGCACGTAAATCCCCAGAGACAGTCTCACGTGCGTGCGTGCGTGCGTGCGTGCGTGTGTGTGTGTGTGTGTGTGTGTGAGCGCGCTCAAGGAGGCCTAAGAGCTGCAGCATTTTATGGGAAAAAATATTGTTGATAATTTCACCGTTTATTAACCAGAGAAAGGATAAATAAAGTGTGGGCTACTCAGAAATGGAATTCTCGACAGCAGTTAAAATTAATGTGACGCATTATCAAGATGGATTAAGTGCACAAACATACTGTTCTTTGAAAAAAAGCAGGTTGCAGAAAGTCTCGTGCTGTTTATTGATACGTAAAAACATGTACAAATATTATGTATTACTTATGGATACATTCCCAGGAAGTAAATGTTTAAAATCACGCATGGGAATGATACCAGCTGAGAGGGACAGAGGGAAGGGGGCTATATAAGGAACTGGGGAGAGGTACACAGAGGATTTCAGCTGCATGTGTAATCTTTATCTCTTCTAAAATGATCGAAAGCAAAATAAAAATAAAATGGGGATCATTTTGTTTATATATATAAATGTATAAATGTAGGTATATGGGTGTCTCTCTCTATTTTTTTAATGTCCTGCTGTTCACTTAACATGTTATAATGAGCATGAAAACATGATTTTTAATGGCTGTATAATATCCCCCCAAAGGGATGTGTCATAATTTATGAAGCCATGTCCTGTGTTTACCTATATAGGTGTTTTCGTATTTTTTTCACACGGTAATGAGTGTCCTTATGCGAATTATTTCCTTAGGGCAGAAAGCTGGCACAAAGATTTGAGCTATTTTTAAGGCTCTTGATAATTATTGGGTGGAGCGTTAGCCAGACTCTTTGGGTTACTAGTGACAGACCAGTTCAAACTGGCTTAAGAAGGGACATGTGTTGGCTTATGTTGCTGAAAAGGCCGGGGAAGGAAGGCTGCCGTCAGGGGTGACCCAGAGTCCTCAGGGACTAGTCCCCCGCTCTCTCCATCCCTCACTTCTGCTTTCCTCTGACTCATCGCAGGCAGGCAGCCCCTCTTCTCATGGCACAGGATGGCCGCCAGCATCTATAGGCTCACAGTCTAGTTTCCTAGGGCTGCTGTAATAAATGACAACAAACGTGGTGGCTTCAGGCAGCAGAAATGCAATCTTTCACGGCTTTGGAGGCCAGAAGTCTGAAATCGAGGTGTCATCAGGGCTGTGCTCCCTCCGGAGCCTCTAGGGAAGAACCCGTTCCTTGTCTGCGCAGCTTCTGTGGGCTGTTGGCATCTCTTGGCTTGTGGCCGCATCTCTGCTAAGTTTTAACGTCGCCTTCTCCTTTCTGTGTTTAATCTCTCCTCTGTGTGTGTCTCATTGCTCTTTTAAGGATACTTGTGATGGCACTAAGGGCCCACCTGGATAATCTAAGATAAGCTTTTCCTCTCAAGACCCTTAACTTAATCATACCTTTTGGCATCTTAAGTTAATATTCACCCTTTTGGCATATAATGTAATGCTTACAGGCTCTGTAAACATTCCTAAACATTAGGAAGTAAATATATCTTTGGAAGGGAGGCATTTTCAGCCTACCGTACCATCCCTACTGCCCAGGATCCCAGAGGATCCCAGGGGAGGGCTCTGATTGGCCAGCTGGAGTCACGTGCCCATTCCTAAGCTGATCACTGTGGCCAGAGCACAGAGGACTTCCAGTTGGCCTGGCCTGGGTTACACACCTAACCTTGCAGCTGGAGAGTGGGGCCAGCCAGCTCTACCTAATCACATGGACGGAGTGCTATCACTGTGGGATGGAGGAAGGGCAGCTCCCCAAAGAATGGGATGCTGGGCAGGCAAAATGCATGTCCTCCAGGGGTGGGAGGGGATCTGATGGGCATTCTAGATGGAGATACAGTGTGAGCAAAGGCTCAGAACTGGGAGAATCAAGAGTGATAATAACAACTGCCCACATTTACTGAGTCCTTAAATGTGCCAGACACTATTCTCAGCATTTTCCCTGTAGTAACTCATTGATGACTTACGATTCCTTATGACACAGATGTACTGTTGTTATGGCCATTTTTACAGATGAGGAAACTGAGGCACAAAGAGATGAAGCAGCTTCCCAATTTCTCACAGCTAAGAAGCATGGAGGCAGGATTTGAATCCAGGAGGTATGTGCCCAAGTCTTAACCACCATTCTGGAGGTAGTAAGTGATCCTGTTTGGCAAGAATGTAGGGGCTGTGTGGGAGAGAGCTTGAGAACAGGTTTGCTGAGGGTGGGCTGTAGAGGGCCTGAGGTCAGGCTGAGGTGCTGGGGCTCTATTTAGAAACCACAGGGCCCCAGGGGTGATAGAGCAGGGGAGTCATGGGACCCAGACAGGGCTTTAAGGGGGATGGGAGAGAGGGGGCTGAGGGGGGATGGGCGCTGCAGCTTGAGTGAGGATGGGGGCGGCGCAGAGGAGAGGAGGGTCTGCAAGAGGGCCCAAGGGTGGGAGTGAGGAGGGGCCACATCTGGAAGGCAGAGCCACAGGCCTCAGGGACTGGAGACCTGGGAGCCCCTGTGGCACAGACAGGGCATTTGGGAGGAGGAAGTAGGAGGAAGCAGTTTGGGGGCAGAGGGAGGAGGGGCTTTCCCATTCGGGACACACTGAGTGGCTCCTCTGGGGGGCCCTGGGCCAGGGGCTCGTCACAGATGAGCTGGAGCCCTCTCCGAGGGGAGGAGGGTAGAGAGAGTGCATGTCTCTGCCTCACGGTGGGTGGCATTCCTGGGTGGCCCGTCCCTATCCTCCAGCAGCCTGGAGTGTGCCCTCCCTCCTCTGGAGCTGCGGCCCCTTCATCTTCCCAGGGAGCAGTGAGTGGCAGCAGCTGAACTATTTAATAAGTGCAGGAGAGAGAGCAATTCCACCAAGGGCTTCGGCAGAGGGTGCCCCTGCCACGAGGCCTCTCAGCTCCTGGGTCTGGCATCTCTCGCCCTCTCTGTCCTGCCCAGGGCCAGTGACCTGCAGAGAGCCGTCCACTGTCACTGTTGGAGGAGAGGGTGACCTGAGCCCCAATGCTGGTGTGCCCCATTCCCACAAAGTTTCCCCCTGTGGAAACCTGAGGCCAGAGTGTTTGTATTGCAATTATATTTTGAAGATAGGGATGCTCTGGGTGGCCTGGTTTTTGACTTGGAGACGCTGAGACCCCCAACAAATATAGGTCAGGGAGAGATAAAGACTCCGGCTTATCGGAAAAGACTATAATGACACAGGAGGGCTGGAGGGAGACCCTGGAATTCATGAGGTTCTCCCCCCATCCCCTGCCTCCACCTCTGACTTTGCCACTCGATTTTAACTGCCTTCGCTGCTCCAGTTATCAGAGGCCTGATGAGAGTGTGGGTAGAGTCGGGCTCCATCTCCCAGCCCCTAAGATGCCCTCTACGCCTCTTTCCCAGATAGGCGTGGGCATGTGCGCGTACACACACACACACACACACACACACACACAGACACACACACACACACAATCATAGACGTGTACCTAGCTCTCCAGTCCCCTGCCCTCCATGGACAGATAAACCCTCTTGTGTTTACACAGCTTCCCCTGGAGCCAGGCCTCAACCAAGGGCAGTCAGCCCCCACTGGCTGTAAAAGATGGACCGAGTCAGCCTGTGGGGTCTCTGGGGAATCTGGAATTAGGCTCCGAGATCCGTGCTTGGACGCAATGGTATTCTATCCCTTCTGGTGCTGCAGAGGCTGCAAAGCTAAAGACTATGTTTCCCAGACTCCTGTGCACTGAGGGGCTCATGAGTAAGGTTCTGCTGAATAGACGCGCCTGCATGAGACTTGGAAGGCGGAAGTGAAATGCAGCCAGCTTCCTGGTCCTTTGCCTGTTTGCTGATGGCACGTGGATTTTCCTTCAGCAGCGTTCCTATGTCCAGTCGCCAGCTCTGTGGGAGCCCAGATGCAGGTAGGTTGCTGACAGCAGCTTCCAGATCCTGGGATAGCAGCTGCAGCCCTGTGTCCCAGTGGTGGCTCTGGACTCCCCACCTTCCTGATGGGCCGGTTCAGCAGTGTTGTCCTGTCATTCCTGGACGCCCAGCTGGGAGCCAACTCCTGCAGTACTTCCCATGGCTTTGCAAGCATCTGATTCCCTGTATTGATTCCCTCTCTGCTTAAAATCCCAAGGCTGCTGCTGTTTCCTGCACTGGACCCTGATTGAAACAGACACAAATGCACTTTGTGCTAATGGTTGGGACTTTTAGCATGAAGTTAGCAGGTCACGAGGGGCCCCAGGACCACGGTAACTATGAAAGGCCAAAAAAAAGTGAATTCGGGAGTAGAATCTGCAGAAATGCCCCCCACCCCCACCCCACCCAGTGGGAGGAAGCACAGGGGCGCTTTCTCCCTTCCTGATGCTTCAGTGTTTGGGGCCCCTGGCCACATGTGGCCTCGTGTGGCATGACGACCCGTCAAAACGTTCATTTGTATTCTGTGGTAACCCCCATCCTGACCTTGACTGTCTCCCCTTCAGTAGCTGGCAGGACAGCTGCTGTCTCAGGGAAGGGATGACTCAGCATAAAGAAACAAGCAGTCCTGGCCTGACTTCTGAGTTTGAAATCACAGCCCTCAAAGGGAGACGGAAACGGCTCACGTCGTTAACAGTTCAGATCAGGGCGGGTGGATGACACAGAACACGCTTCCTACCCCTGCCTTCTCCCCCAGCACAGTTTTCTGTACGAGGACGTGAGGGAAAGGCCGAGGGAAACCAAGCAGGACTTGGGTCCCTGAGAAAGATGAGTCCTGAGGTCACATGTGGCCTTTCAGCTTGGCTCACTCTGCTACCTGATAGGGTGGCGCAGAGTCCCAACTCCAAATTCCTCCAATCTCATTGGCTTAGCTGATCTTTTCCAGCCAGGCCCCAAGTCAAGGTCAGTGACCAGCCTCTGAGGAAACAGCCTTTGGCTCCAGTGACCACCTCTGGTCTGAGCAGCCTCGGCCAGGAGCTGAGTCACGTGGATGGAGCCACGGGTACCGCACCTCGGAGTGTTAGCAGGGGCTGCAGGTGGGGGCCCGGCAGACGCATCTAGTCCCAGAACACCCTGCTTCCTTCACAGGTGGCAAATCTCTTAAGGCAGGGTCTGTGCGTTACCAGGCTTTTGTGGTTCCTTCACCTCATTGGTCCGTGTCACCTCCAGGATGTAGGAGTTTGGCCAGATGGAATGTTTATTTGCTTTTGAATTTTTCCATGTTGCAGGAAATGACTGCTTTGTTTAAGAATTCCAGCTATCCCAGCAGCAAATTTCCAGCCCCGGTTTCTGCTAATGGCGAGCAAGTTTGGGGCATCACCCAAGTGCACTGTGCCTCAGTTTCCCGAACTGTAAATGCAGACACCTCTGGGGAGACTGATGTGACATTTACCAGCATGAAAATGCTACGAAGAAGCCCAGAGCAGACCCTGTAAATGTAAACCCTGTGGGGGATGGTGATCTCAGTCCTCCTCTTTCCTGTCTCTCCCCCAACCCGGCCCCCAGCCCAGGCCTCCCCCAGGCTACCCTTAGACCCGAGGTAGAGAGAGGAGACACCCCCTGCACCCCAGGGCAGGCACGGTGAGGGGCTGGGTCTGGCCAGGCTGGGGCAGCGAGGTGCTGACGGAGCCTTTCCCCCGTGATGGATGGCCTGCCGGCTGGAGCCGCAGTTCCAATTTGCTCCCCATTTGGACGGACGCTTTACCCACAATTCACCTTGTCAGGGCCACAAATCACTCTGTGCAATCAGACCAAAGAGGCGGTGGGGGAGACGGGAGGCGGGACACAGTGGCTCCCGGAGGAGTCTGGGGAGGGGCGCCACGGGGTTGGGGTGCCGATGGTGTGAGGTTTGGCTCCATCATGGGCCCTCTTTTCCCTCCAGGCCTGCCTCCTGCAAGCTCAGCCTCCCAACAGCTCCAGATGACCTGTTCTGTATTCAGTCCTAACCTCGCACCCCCTTCCCAGTTCCCTGCTGAGGTGTTCCCTCGTCCTCCTGAAATAAGTACAGTGAACACTGTGTTTATTGTCCTACTGCCCCAAACTGTCCTTTGCCCAGCTCGACCATACTGGCTCCACTATGCTTAGAAATCTCCAGGGCCTTCTGCTGCCTTCCACCCCCTCCACGGGACAGACCCACTACACCTTCAGGCCACCATTAGACTTAGAGCTCCTCATTCATTCATTCATTCTGAAAACACTGATTGAGCATTCACTATGGCACAATGGTGAGCAAAACTGTGAGCCCACAGTCCATGGATGGCAGACATTAATTGAACAATTAGAGAAGTGTACACAACCTCAAACTGAGACAACAGCTGAGGAGGACATGGAGATGGTGGGTCGGCCAGGTCTCAGTCTCTCTCCACTCTCTTCCTTTAAAGCTCTGCTTAGGCTCACCTCCTCCAGGAAGCCTTCCCTGACTGCCCATCCATTTACCCCATTAATGGGCACTACATGATGGGTCTCTGGATTCAAGACTTCTCCTGGTGGTGTTTGTCTTTCTGTTCAGCCTCCAAGGGTGAAGACTCCCCCAGTTAGAGGCCTGCCTACTCAAGCAGGGTCTGGATATCAGCCGTGCCTTCTCAGGACTCAGTTCAGATGCTTCCTCCTCCAGGAAGCCTTCCTTGGCGCATGTCTTGGGCTTGGAACCTGTCCTTTGGCCCCCGCCATACCCTGGGCTCAGAAGGCATTGGAGCTGCCCCACTCACCTCCACTGGGTACCTCTGGGCCATCCAGCTTTACCCCAGGGCTCCAAAGATCTCTCCTCCGGCTCTGCTCCTGCCCTCCCCCCACCCTGGCCTCCCCCCACCTCTGCCCTCTGCTAATGATGATGTAGTGGCACAGAGAGCAGGCTTTGATCTATAGCAGCTGCCTCCCTCCGTGGTGGATTTCCCAGCCTCACATATCACTTTCCCTGGACTGGTCACAGTGTTCCTGGATTCATCTTGCTGAAGGAGCTGGTGCTGCTGTGCTTGGAATAAACAGGGAAGGTGACTCTCCCCGTGTCCCCGGCCAGCCAGGTCCTGGAGGCAGCAGGCGGTGAGGGAGTCAGGCCCCGCTGATGGCAGGGCTGCTGGCTGGCAGGCCCGAGTGGTGTCTCACTGCTGATCCATCTGTTCACCTCTCTGCAGAATGGGTAGAGGCACACGGTACTTCTCTCTCTTGGAGGGACTAACACTTGCAGGGGTGAAGCAGAGAGAGAGGTGAGAGTGTTGGCAAGCTTCAGCCAAACCTGGGGGTCTGGGAGGCAGAGGGGGCTGTCACCCATCTTGGTGGGGCCAGAATGTCCCCATGATGAAATCGTATAGACAGAGCGGGCCCACTTTCAGTAGCTCCAATGCATGAGCATCTGCCTTTAGACAAAAACCGAATGGGGGACAACTGTTCTCCTCGCAGCGGAACTCACTCTAGGATCCTCAGCGATGCGTTTTCCTGTTGAATTTAAACGAGGATTTTTCTGCCTGGCATTGATTTATGCTCCCAACCTTTCAGGCACTCATGGCTTGTATAAACGGAGGACCGTGCACATCAGAGGCGGGTCTGTGGAGCTGATCTCAGCGGAGATCCGTCCGCCTACCGGACACGTGGGAGCTGTCGCGGTGCAGGGGAGGCTGAGCTGAGCGCCCCTGTGCCTCCGCTTCCCCATCCCCCCTCAACCACGTGCTCACATATCAGCTTCCTAGGGTGCGCTGTTCTGACACAGAGATCTGGGGCTTTGGACACTGGCAACAAGCCAGTGCCTCTAGGTGGGGCAGAGCAAAGCTGCTTCCACCCTCCAGGCCCTCTCCCCTCCCCTCTTGCACCTTTCAAGGCCCTCTGTTTTGCTCCGGCCCAGGTTTTCATCTCCCCTCTCCGTCCTCCGCTTCCCACAGGCTTCTCCCAATCCTCCCTCCACTGGACAGTCTGCATTCGCCCCTCAGCCCTGCTCTTCACCCTCTCCACGTGCCCAGTGCTGTTGGCACCAGCGGGCATCCTGCCTTGTGGGACTGATGGGGTTCGCCAATGGGGAGGTACAAGCAGGAGCTCAAAGAGTGTGTGGGCAAGCGGGTGGGGCATCTGTAGTTGACAGCATCAGGCCCTGCCAGCTCCTGCGGGTCAGCTCCTCCACACCCACCCTTTCCGGGCTGCTCTCCCCTGTGCCTCTTCAGGTCTACGGGTGGTCGTGGCTCCCCGTGCCGCCAGCCCCCAAGTACGCACCACCCTTGTTGGTTTCCGGAGTCCAGTGTTGCACCTATGGCAGAACGTACCCGTTTGAGGGACTGTTTCCTTCCTCTCTGGTCCTCTCTCCTTTCTTTGGTCCTTTTCCTGTCCTCATATTTTCTCTTTTGCCCCTCCCGGCTCTCATTCCTGCCGGGAAGGGGCCGGTGGCCCCGTGGGGTCTGGAGTCTCCAGCGAGTGTGGTGAGGCCCTTCAGCCGCTTGGAAGATTCTGAAATTCAGTTATAACGGATGCATCCAGCGCGCACAGGCCCAGGGGAGTTGCTTCAGGTTAGTCAAACCCTTAGGAAGCAGATTCAGAAAACAGACCCCTTCCCTCGATGTATCTAATGTGGGGTCCCATACCCAGTGGGATGGACATTTCCAGTTATTTGCCCAGGACGTGCCCTTCCAGGGCATCAAGGGCAGGGAGGAGAAATTTGATTCCTTGCAGCATTTTCCAGAAAACGTTAATCTCATGAAATGCTCCTTACAAAAGGGGGTTCCATGATCAAATTAGTTAGAGAAACTCAGCATTCTATAAATTTCCAATATGTTTCTTTCTAGCAAAGGCTCTGAAATGCCCTGAAGTAAAAAGTATTTTGTTCGATACTGTATATGTTTGGCCCAGTGTCCCCCCAGGCTGGCTCTGGGAGCTGAAATGCATTTTCCCCCCCAGTGACTCATTTCCTGAGCCCTGGGTTCTACCGGACACACTTTGGGAAACCTTGATCTCAGGCCCAGCGCGCGTGGTTCTGTGCTGTAGAGTATTTCTTATTTAGATCAGGCTTTGAGCCATGCAGATGAGGCTGGAGTCCTGGCTCTGGTTCTTAGTGGCAGCCAGGTCTGGGGAAAAGCATTTACCAACTTTCAAGTCTCAGTTTCATCTCTAAAAAAAGGAAGAATCCATTGCTCTGAGGATTCAAGGTGATAATCATATCTAGGTGAAGATACTCTTGGTTGCAAGAACGTGATTCACGTTAAACAGAAAGGGGGATTTATTGGAAGGATGCTGAGAGTTTTCCGGGTCCCCCGGGGTGGCGGTGCAGCAGGAGGGCCAGTGTCCACACTGCACCCTTCATCTCTTGCTCCTCTCTGTATGTCTGCTTCCTCTGTCTTCCTCTGCAGACCGTGTTTATGGCTTCCAGGGGTACGGGGCTGGATGTGCTCACCTGCAGCCCCCATGGCAGCCTCAGCTCCTAGGTTCCCATCATCTCTTCCTTGCTGTGGTCTGGACTGAGAGGACTGCCCCTCAGACAAACTCCGACCCCCCAGAGAGAGAGCCTGATTGGCTCAGCCTCGTAAGTGTCTGCTCACGTCCAATCATCTGTGGCCAGGGTGCCGGGGTCACCCTGGTGCCACACCCTGTGGCCCTTTTGTCTCAGGAGTGGTTCTCAGCACACATGGTACAGGGACACCGGCTGAGCAGATGCTCACAAGGATGTCCTACAACAGGTAAAGTGCCTGAAAGCAGGGTAAATACTCAGTAAGTGTAGCTGGTATAATTAAGCAATTCTGTGTCTCTGGCTGAGAAGGAAGTGGAGGTTCGCAATAACAAGGACTGCCGTCCACCTGGAAGAGCTCCACTCACACCCCTCAAACTTCCATGTGTATAAAATCACCTGGACACAGAACACAAGAAATGTTACCCCTCCCCGCCAAAAAAACCCCAAAGGATAATTTGGACTATATTCAAATGAAAAACTCTTCATCAAAGGATATCATTGAGTAAAAAGGCGAGACACCAAGTTGAAGAAGATATTTACAATACACGTCTCCAACAAAGGACTGGAATTCCAAATGTATACAGAACTCCTATAAATTGAGAAAGAAAAAGACAATCTGATTAAAAAACTGGCAAAAGATCTGAACAGGCACTTCATGAAAGAGGATGCCCAAATGGCCAATAAACAGGAGAAAATGTGCTCAACATCATTAGTCATCAGGGAAATGCGAGCTGAAGCATAAAATGATCCCACTGCACACCCACCAGAATGGCTCAAATGAAGAGAGACGTGTACCAACTGTCGGGGAGGATGTGGAGCAACGGAAACTCCCAGACGCTTCGGGTGGAAGTCTACATCGGTACAGCTACTTTGGAAAATCATTCGCGGTATCTGTTGAACCTGCACACAAGCAAACCCCAGGATGCAACGTTCCACTCGTCGATAGGCACCCTTCGGAAATGCATACACATGTCCACAGGGGTATACGGAGTAGAATTTTCATAGCAACCCTCTTTTGCTATCCTAAAGCTAAGAAACAACCCGATGCCCACTAATGCAGACGAATTGTGGCACAGTCATAGGTTGGAAAGCTACTTGGCAGTGAGGGGACATAAACCACTTCTGCCTGTAACAATATCAATGAGCCTCAGAAACAATGTTGGGCAGGAAAAGCCAGACCCAAGTGTCTGTAGAATTCCATACACGTGAAGTTCAAAAGCGGGCAACACTGGTCTAAGCCGTTAGAAGTAAGGGTAGTGGCGCCCTCTGGGGGGGTTGGTGGGAAGGGGGCAGCAGGGGGTTTCTGAGGGGCTATTGATGTTTTATTTCTTGATCTGGTGTAGATTAAACAGATGTGCAGCTTGTGAGAATGCATTGAATAATTCACTTATGCCTTATACGCTTTTCTGTATTTATGTATCCACTAATAACATTTATGGAAAAAAACCCTGCAGGGCTTATGTGAAAGTGCAGATTCTTATGCCCCATTTCCAGAGAGTCTGATTCATCGGGTCCTGGGAGGGACCTGGGAGTCTGCATTTTGACCAGCTCCCTGGGTAAGCCTGCACAGCAGGCTTTAAGCCTGGCCCTGGCCAGCGCTGGGAGGGTTGAGTGGAGCTTGGCTGTTCTTGGTGGCCTGCCCCATCCGCTTGAGGTGCTGGGGGAATGTTTTGGGGTGTGAGCAGGAGATGGGGAGGTGGAAGGGGCAGGAAAAGCCTGTGTACCCAAGGGAGCGGCTGCTCTCTGGTGCGCTCACAGTAGAAAAGACAGTGAGTGGACTCCCAAGCATGACCCTTGGAGGGCCAGCCTTTCTCAGGGTGGGGCATGGGTACCAGGAGGGCTCCATTCAAGGTCCTGATTAAGTGACTCTCTGGGCCTCAGTTTGCCTTGTGCGGTGTGGGGAGGCAAACTCTTTACAGCCTCAGAGGTGGGTTCTAGCTTGAGTTCCAGTTCTGGTCCTGCCCTGGAATAACTGTGTGCCCTTGGGACAGTCGCCTGCCCTCTCTGGGCCTTAGGTTGTTCACCTGTAATACAAAGGGTGGGACCGTGTGTTCACCTTGCCACCTGCAAGCAGCTCTCTCCTATTCTTAAGCTGAGACCCCTCCCTGAATACCTCTTGGAGGGTGCCTGCTGTCCACAGCACTGGCCATGGACAGTCTGGCGAGCGTGGGTTTCATATCTATTTCCTCTGTAGCCCCGCCCCTTCAGCTGACCATGAGCTCCTGGAGGGCAGGCCTGGGCTCATTCATCTTTGTTTCCAGCACCCCACACCATATCAGGCACAGTAAATGTTGCATTGAAACCTCTCAGGGCCTCCCTGCCCCGACATGCTGGGGTTCTTTCTGGGAGTAGTACAAGGACACACAGGTCCCAGGGGTAAGAGGATCCACCATGCCATCCCACCACCAGCTAGCCTATGAGGTGACTTGACTCCTGGTCACCAAGGGGATCCAGAGAGGCACCGCCACCCCTCCTTCCAGCCTGGAGCCCTGGCAGGCAGGCAGGCACATGGAGGGTCGGCGGTTCTGGCTGTCTGCTGAGTTCACTTAGGGCTGAGTTGTTAACTCTTGGCTCGCGCAGGGCAGCCAGGGCCCTGGGCGTCCCTTGGAACCAAGAGGGGCAGGCCTGCGCTAATTGAAGGCTTAATTAATTTTCCCAGTGGAGGCTGCAGCCAGTGCCTTCTCTCTGCCATCTGGCCGTTTGTCTCCTCCTGGTGGGATCACCCTCTGCCCTCCCCGGGGAGAGCTGACTGCTCCTCCATCTGGGCCCTGAGTACTGCGGGCTCCCAGCTGGGCTCTCCACTCCAGAGAGCTCCTTCCTCGGCTCCTCTACCAGGTCCTGTGCCCCAGGGTCCCTCCTCATTCTTTGGCCTTCAGGGTTACCCCGAGCTTTGGGCGTTTCCACACAGGCCCTGGGGCCTTGCCAGCCACATCTGAGTGGTCCACCAGGATGTTCCAGAGGTGGGCAGACTGAGCACTTTCTACTGGACTTCCAGGTCATCCCTGAGGACGCAGGGTATCAATCTTCACACCTCACCACTGTGAACGAGGCATCCTCTCTGGCCAGATTCAAGAGGTAAGTGGGTGGCCCTGAGGGGTTTGCTGGCTACAGAGGCAGGTGGGGGAGAGAAGGGCTGCCCAGAGGTGACTCCCCAGAGATGCGGTGGGGACAGAGGGAGGAACTAACAGGGAGCTCCTACAACAAGCCAGGCATTGAACCGGGCCTCATCCAGTGCTAACACTCAGCATCTTGGGGCACCTGTAGTCCCATTGTACAGATGGGGACGGGGGGTGCAGGCCATTAGCTCACTTGATCGACATCCTGCTGCCGGCACGTGGGGTCTCCAGGGCTGGCTGCTCCGGAGATCAGCCTTCTTCAGCTGCACCCCCAAATAACAGAAGTTTGTCCCCATGAGATTCTGGCTGCACTCTGCATCTCCTCCACTCCTGAGCTCGGGGGCTGGGAAGAGGGAACCAGAGCTGCCTCTGAGCCTCTGGAGGAGCGGCAAGGAGGACGCACCCCCAACCACCCCCAACAGCTCCCAGCTCCCCCAGCCCCTCCCAGAGCCCTAGAGACCCTTCCTGCTGCGGTGCGAGCTGTTGAATGGGATCTTCATGGTGGCCAACATCAGAGGCTCTGGCTCTGACTCGTATAAGTGCTCAGTGGGGAACTCCTACCATTCTGGTGTCAGAGCCCGTCAGCCTCTTAAAGCCACTCTTGGGGCCAGGTGACCCTGGGGCTCCACTCACAGAGCCATGAAGAGGCGCAGGGCCTTTCTTTCTGGACTTGAGTCCGAGGTCCGGGGTGCATCAGGCCTACCCTCGACCCCATGCCCCCTTCTGCACAAGGCTTTAGACCTGCCCCTCTCCTGGCAGGGACAGGTGACCGTGCACAGGCTAACATGCGAATGAGCCTCCCCTTCCCCTTGTCTAGAAGCTCCTGAATTGCTTCCATCCACTGGGGGTGTTCTGACATTGTCCCTCAGAGTGGCGGCTCTCAGAGTGTACTCTCCAGGGCCCAGCACCCTCCCCACTCCAGTTACCTGGAACGTGACTCCTGCTTCCTCGGCTTGCAATGCTGTCGCTCCACGAATCCATTACTAAGTCTGTTCTCAGGGACCTCAGAGGCAGAAGCAGGCCTCCCTAAATCCTCGGAGCCCTCGCCTGGCCTGTGGCTTGGGGACGGGGAGGTGGCTGGGGGCGGGGCTGGAGCTGGGTCCTGGATGAGTGAGGCGAGCCCAGCTACAGCAGTGTTTCCAGCAACAGCAGGACCGGGGCTCTGGAAAGCAGACGTCTGCCGAGGGAGCATTCACCATGTGCCAGGAATGCAGACCTTGGCATCAGTTGGCCCTGTTGCCTCAGGCCTCACATCTGCGATATGACAGCGGGTCCCTGAGCCCCTTCTGGCCCTGTCATTCTGAGCCACTGGGATCTGGCCTGAGAAACGGAGGCACAGAATGGGAATGATCTGATGGCGGGGAGGGGAGAGGGTGATTGGGTGGAAGGTTGGGGACTCAGAGCGGGAGGGGCTGGTAGGAGGGCAGCACGAGGCCCGCAGAGGGGACAGGTGGGATCTGGAACAGATTCCACCCTCCTCACCACTCTTTGGGTCTCTCGCCCTTTTGCCAAGGCGGTGAGTGGCTCCCAGCCTGGGGAGCCTGGGCTGTGCCCTGAGCAGACACTAGGGGGGGCCGGTCTCTTTGGGAACTTGCTGAATTTACACCCTGGGAAGGGGTAGTTGGTGGAGGGGCACGTTTCGGGGTGGGTTGATCCTGGGCTGACCAACCGGTCTGAGGAGTGGGAGGCCAGCAGCTGGGTCCCTGTACCAGGGCCTGCTGCCTGTAGGAATGACACCAGAGCCTCTCGATAATGTCCTTGGCTCCCTATGACAGCTTGATTCCTTCTCCCATATCCACGGTGGGCGTGGCCTTCTCAGAGCTCCACCCCTTACCAACTGTTGACCTTGGGCGAGTTATTCAATCTCTCTGAGCCTCAGCGACCACAGTCAGGTCCCTTGCAGATTCTGACCCCAGCAGTGAGGGCCTCCCCCGCTAGCCTTCACTCTCCAGGGGTGGAAGAGACAGTGGCTCAGGGTGACTCCTCCTCACTGCAGAGAAACAGCGGGGTGCAGCCGCCGCCTCCCTGGGGGTGCCCTCCTGAATGGAGATGAGCCCAGGCCGAGGCCCCGCCCCTCTGCCTTGGAGCCGATGATGGCTGGATGTCTGGGGCCCACTGAGGCCTGCTGACAAGAGCTCTGGCACAGGTGCCCATGGAACCCCCAGGGACTCCTTGCAGCCTCCATCCTCAGCACTCTATCTGCTGGCCCCAGCCTGGTCTTTGAGTGTCTGGCTTGAGGCCCTCTTCCTGTGGAATTCTCTCCTCTCCCTCCAAGACAGGACCTGAGGATCCAGTTGGCTCGTTCTTGCCTGGAAGGTACTGCCGCCAAGCCTTCCACACGGAGCCTCCAAACACTGGAGACCGTATGTGTGGTGGGTACAGACCAGGGACACTGGGGTCAGACTGGCTGGAGGTCTTAGAACTGGGGGCTTAGGGGCCTCAGCTTCCTCATCTGTAAATGGAAAGAATAAGAGACCCAACCTCCCGGGGTTGCTGTAAGGACGCCAGGTGATAATGCAGGTAAGTGGAGTGCCAGGCATAGTCAAGTGACCGGTACATTTTAGTTTTCATTTTTTAGCAGGCCTCATAGTGGGGAAGAAAAGCACAGAATTTGAAGTCTGACCATTCTGGGTTCAATTCCTAGCTCTGATACTTGCTAACCTCAGTTTACCCATCTGTAAAATGGGGTTTAAAGAACTACCCCCCCCTTAGGTTCTTGTGGGTTTTAAGGGGTTCATCTCTGCAACTTGGTTCTGAGTTTAGCACATAGTTGGCGCTCATTCTCAACTTCTCCTACCTTCCTTCCCTCTGCTGCCCTTGAACCCTGAACCAGAATATGAACACGCCTCACCTGATCGTCTTTTGCCACCAGGCCTCGACCCAAGTCGCTGTCTTATCCCTGCGTCCCTCCACTCTTGTCACTCTTGGGCTGCCACAAGTCAGGACTGCCCCGCCCCTGATGGCAGCTGCTGGGAACCCCACCATTAGGCCTAACTGCCCTCATTCCCCATGCCAGTCTCCCTGGGCTGTTCTGAAATCAGGCGAGACAACAGGTGGGAAAGCTCTTTGCAGGCTCTGGATGTGTGAGGGGTTAAGGTGCTGCGTGCATTTGACACAAAGAGCCAAGAGGATGTGCCCGCAGCCCCCACAGAGCCCTGTGGACGCAGAACGCCCTTGGCCCACCACCTCCTCCAGAGCCGGCCTGGAGGCCGCTTCCCACCAGCGCTCTTGCCTCTCCATCCTAAATGCCATTTCCCCGCCACCACAGCCCCATCTAAATGCCATGTCTGGGCCCGAGCCACTGCCTACTGTCTGGGGCAGCTGGAAATTTCTCAAATGTCGCTTTGATTTATGGCTCTAGTTAATTCGCCAGGAGGCCCGTGAGATGCCCTGAGCTCTGGAGCTTCAATGGGATAAATCATTTAACAGGTGGTTAAATATTCTTTAAGGTCTGAGGAGCACAGGCAGGATGTAGACTAGGGGGGGCCCAGGCTGGGGGAGACTTGGCAAATTTCTAACCGGTAAAAGGGAAAACTGTGCGGTCATTTCAGAACCCGTGGGAGCAATTTGTCATAAGCCGCGGCTGAAGGCAGAACCTGTGGGCCCCTTCCTACCCTCGGGCCCAGGAGGCTGGGGGGCCCCAGGCATTGGAGGGTGTGGGGAGGGGGGCAGGAGGCAGAGGCAGCCTGCTGGGCCCTCCACAAGCGGTATGTTCCAGGCGTGTGATCTTCCTGTTGGGAGGTACCCACAGGACCCCAGAAGCTTCCAGTTGGGAGTGAGGACTTGATGCCACCAAATCTGGGGCCAGACACAAAGGCAGCTGTATGAAGCAGCTGGCCGCTCTGAGAGAACGGCGGGGAGGCCTGGCTCATACCGGACAGTGTGTGCTCTGCCTGATGGCATTCAGATACGAGATGACACCAGGCCAGCCAAACAAAACAGGGCCAGGTTGGCACCTGGAGACCTCAGAATTATGCAGTCCCTCTACCACACATCTGCAGGGGGCTTCATGGTTTCAAAGCACATTCCCACCCCTTGTGGAGAAAAGGGAACACTCCTACATTGTTGGTGGGAATGTAAGTTGGTGCAGCCACTACGGAAAACAGTATGAAGTTTCCTCAAAACACTAAAAATAGAGGGCACTTCCCTGGTGGTTCAGTGGCTAAGACTCTGTGCTCCCAGTGCAGGGGGCCCAGGTTCGATCCCTAGTCAGGGAACTAGATCCCACATGCTGCAACTAAAGGTCCTGCATGCCACGACTAAGAGTTCGCATGCCGCAACTAGAAGATCCCGTGTGCCGCAACTAAGACCCGGTGCAGCCAAATAAATAAATAAATAATAATTAAAAAAATAGAATTACCATATGATCCAGCAATCCCACTCCTGGGCCTATATCCGGACAAAACTATAATTTGAAAAGATACATGCACCCGTATGTTCATAGCAGTACTAATAGTCTAGACATGGAAACAACCTAAATGTCCATCAACAGATGAAATGGATAAAGAAGATGTGGTACATGTATACAATGGAATACTACTCAGCCATAAAAAAGAATGAAAAATACCATTTGTAGTAACTTGGATGCAACTAGAAATTATCATATGAAGTGAAGTCAGAAAGAGAAAGATAAATACCATATATCACCTATATGTGGAATCTAAAATATGACATAAATGAATGTATCTACAAAACAGAAAGAGACTCACAAACATAGAGAACAGACTTGTGGTTGCCAAGGGCGAGGAGGGTGGAGGAGGGAAGTATTGGGATTTTGGGATTAGCAGATGCCAACTATTATGTATAGAGTGGATAAACAAGGTCCTACTGTATAGCACAGGGAACTATATTCAATACCTTGAGATAAACCATAATGGAAAAGAATATTAAAAAAAAGTATATATATATATGTGTGTATAACTGAATCACTTTGTTGTACAGCATAAATTAACACAATGTTGTAAATCAACTATACTTCAATAAAAAAAAATTTTTTGTAAAGGCACATTCCCATCCTTGATAACATTTGAGCCTCACAACAGGCTCCGAGGTCAGTAGGGCAAGGGATATGAGCCCAGTGTACAAAGGACTAAACAAGCTCAGAGAGGCTGAAATCCTGCCTGAGGCGGCACAGCTGGCTAGAGGCCAAAGGTAATCCAGGTCAGAGGCTGGGAGGATGCAGCTCACCTGGAAGGAAGGGAGAATCAGGAAGGGGCCCTAGAGATCATGAAGCCCAAAGCATCCTTTTTACAGATAAGAAGACTGAGGTCCTGAGAAGGACAGAGACGGGCCCAAGGGCAGGACAGTGCTGGAGATGGGGATGAGGTCCCAGGCAGCAGGCCTGAGGGTGGATGCCTGCCCAACCCCTACCTCCGAGTGTCCTCCCCTCGGGACCTCAGTTCCTGGAAATGAAGCTTGCTAGTAGAGTCTAGGGAAGCTGTGTAAACGACAGTGGCAGTAGCCTGGGTGGGAGGGGAGGCAGGACTGGGAGACCTCCCCAGGACAGCCTCCCCTCCCTCCCTGGCACTCGCCCCCTGCCCCAGGCTGGCTGTATCCTGTGCTCGCATCTCCCTCCTGGTCCCCCAGCCCCTCCTGTCCAAGGCAGCCCCAGGGTGCCGGGCTAGGCTGGAGTGCGGCGTGGCTTTGTGCTGCGGAGGAAGGTTCCTCTGGGGCTAGGGCTGAGCTGCGTGTGGTGAGGAGCAGGAAAGGCCTGGGCTTCAGACCACCCCCTGGGCTGAGCCTGGACCAAGATGGCCAGAGGGACCGTCTGCAGAGAGGCAGGTCTGCTCCGGGGCATCTGGGCTGGAGGCTGGGGTGGGGTCCCGGCATTCCCAAGAGTGACTCCTGCCCCAGCACTCTGGGCAGGTCAGAACACACAGGAACAGGCACAGGGCCCACGCAGGGACGGAGGAGGCTGCCCTCACCTGCATGCCCACCTGCTTCCTATTAGGAAGCTGCAAGGAAGGAGGAGGTTGTTTAGGCGGATGAATGGGAGGTTCTGAGGGCTCACGAGGCAGTGGAGGATGCTCAGGTTGTGGGCGTGACACTGGCTTTCGGGACAAGGCTAGTCATCCCTTCCCTCTGCTACGACCAAGCCCTTGGGGGTCCTGGAACTGCCATGGACAAGTGCTGGGGGTGGATCCCTAGGGCATCTGATACCCACCCCCACTGCTTGCAACTCTGTATGTGCGTGTGTGTGTGACAGTTGGGCAAATGTCACACCGCGCCAATGCCCGTCTCTCTAGCCCACAGTGGCCAGTGCTGTGCGGCTGCCTGCTTGTGGTCTGGTTGCGACTGTATTGAGCCCGTGGTTACTCTCTCTCCCACGCTAGTGCCTCCTGTGGCAGGCCGAGGTCTTGATCCTGGCCCCACCCCCAGGTTCCATGGCACGGAACGTGTCAGAGCATGCCACCTAGTCCAGAGGTGTTGCCAGGACCAGAGAGGGCAAGGGAGGGACCCAGGGCCCTCCGAGGACCCTGGCCAAGTCCTCCTTGGGCTCAGGCCAGGGCTGGGGGTGGGAGTGAGAAGAGCATGTCCTTCTGGGCAAGAGGCAGCACCTGGAGTTTCCCCCCCAGGCTGGGTGCCCCCACGGCTCTCTCTTACAACAATGGAGGATGAATAAGTCACAGGCAGCTCTGGCTATGTGAAGTATTCCTCCGTCCTTGGCCTCCAGGGTAATGAACTCGCACCAGCACAGCGGAGCTTCATCATCAGCCTGTGAGTACCCAGTCCCCAGCTCTTCTGTCAACCTGCCCACCTGGACCAGGCTTCCTGGGGGCAGGGAGTGGCTGCTGGGTTGCTGAATGGAGCCCAGGCTGGGTGGGGTTTGGGTTCCAGCACCTGGCTTCTCAGCCTGGAGACAACTGTTGCTCGTGGATATTGCCGCAAGCTAGTGGGTTGCAGGTGAGATGCTTAGAAGGACTTCCAGAGGAAGAGGCTGAGATTGAGGAGTCTTCAGCCTCTGGGGCTGGCAGGAGCCTTGGACATCATTCTCCTCTTGTGGCTGGGGGCCCGGGGTCCAGTGTGGGGGAATTGCTGGCTCTAAACCTCACGGCTTGCTCGTGGCAGACAGGCGAGCCCGAGTTTAGTGCCTTCTGCATTAATTAGGCTTCTGGCCTCCCTGCTGCCTTGCCCCAAGCCCAGGATTGTCTCCAGTGGGGCGCTGAGAGCGAGTGATCTCAGAGAGGCAGCGGTGAGTGGTGGCGTGAAGCGAGATCTTAATTCCCTGCCCAGGAATTGAACCTGGGTAGCCTGGATAAAACTAGGAATCCTAGCCACCACACCCCCTGACTCTTGCCCTCAGTGAAAAATGCATTTCTCACGGAGGCAAAACTGTAAAAACAGGTACAAAGTTTATTATTAATGAGACATAGCACAACAACAAGTGGGAGAGCACACAGAGAAACAGTTTGTTAAGATGGAAGCAAGGCAGAGATGCCCACCCGGAGAGAAAGGGTGTGGCCATTCTCCCTAATGAGGAGGAGTGCAGTAAAGAGGCAGTTAAATCATTTATACAGGGCAGTTCTTCCGGGTCTTTGTGTACCATTGGCCAATTATCTGGTTTCTTTTTCCATACCTGACCTGCCTTAGGACCCTCCCCAACGTGTGTGCGCAACTTTTTTTCCAAGATGGATTACAGCCCAGAGGCCTACGGGATGGCCTTAGCATCACATATTATGGGGTGGTGCCCCCTCCTTTTTGACCCCCCAAGGAGCCTTTCTGTGCATGTGCAATACTTCCCTAGCCCCAGGGGTGGGAAATGTATGACCTCTTGATCTTTTAACAGGGTTTAGTCCCACTCTGTTCCTGCCATAAAAATGTCCAATGTCTGGTTATTTACCCTGTTTCTGTTGCTGGTTTTAATATTGAGGTGTAGATCTCGAAATACAGACAGGAGTCCGGTCATAAATACGTAGTCCTGGAGCCCGTTTGTCTCTTGCTTCAGGAAATGTAAACAGGGGGCTGAATGAGTGTCCCGCCTGGAGCCCATCTTCTTCTCACCCTAGGAGGTGTGAACAGGAGGCCAGTTGTAAATGCTTAGCCTGGAGCCCATCTATCTCCTGCCTCAATAGCAGAGACACCCCTCCATGGAGGGTGGGTACTGGGGGACCTAGTCCACCCTGCCCAGGCCGCCCACCCCTAGGGTGCCTGGGAAGGGAGTCTGGCCTAGGGGGTGAGGACCCTGGGGCGCAGGGAGGCACAGGCCCCTCCAGGCCTGGTTTCAGCCACTCAGCATTTACCACTCACCTCCCAGCTTCTGCGGCACCATCCCTGTCCTCCGGAGCACCCAGGCTGGCGGGGCCTGGGTGGGCTGGGCAGCTCAGAGGCCCAGAACTAGGGCAGAGGGGGCACAGGGGCCCAGGGGATCCAGAGGTCAGGCCCAGGACGGAAAATGCAACTGATGCCTTCTTTCAGCCTGGCCGAGGGCCCACGCCAGCCCGGAGCTGTTGGCTGTTTGGGGATCCCCTCCCCGGCCAGAGCCAGAGATGGGCAATGGAGTCTGGAGGCAGAGCCTTGAAATGGAGTTCAGTGTAGGCAGTGAACCCCCAGCCTCAGACAGAGTAGCGTCCCCGCCAGCCCCTCTAAAGGCACACTGCACCTCGTCCTGTCTGAACTGTGCCCTCTAGAAACGAACCTCGGGAACAAATGCACAGCTGACCACAGCTGACCACACAGGCCCCTCCTCTAGGAATTCTTTCCTGGTCCTCATTCTTTCCCTTCCCCACTCCCAGTCCCTGCCTGGGGACTGGCCCAGATGTCTCCTCTGGGCTCCCAACACACCTCTTGCATTAAAATGGCTCATGTGTCTGTGTCATCCAAGCAGCCCTCTCCCAGCATCTAGCACGGTGCCTGGCATAGAGCAGCTGCTCCAAAAATCAGCCACTGAGTCTATGGGTGGCCAGAAAACCACGGTATCGTTCTCATACCGGTTTGCTGTGTGACCTTGGGCAGATCACTTTGCCTCTCTGTTTAGGGTCGGACAGAGCTACTATTTTCTAAACTTTTTTGAAATGCATTTTAATATCAGGACAAAATATATACAATATTTGTATCTACAAAACCTAAAACTGAGACAAAATTTCATGAACTGACACAAAATCTTGTGAACTGATGCTTTCTCTTACTATATGTGTTACACTCCAATATTTTGTGTTCTCTTTCCTATTTTTCCCCCCCTAAAAGAAAAGGCTGGTTGAAAACCATAAACTGACTCTCCCACTCATGGGTGGTAATGTGCAGCTGGAAAATACTCCCTGATGGTCCCAGGCTTCTCTGTTGCTTGGTGCTCCCCCAAAGCCTTCCTAATGCCCCAACAAAGACATGGCTTGTACCATCCAAGACCCGGGGGCAGCAGCACGTTTATGCCACTGACGTTCCCTTTCCTCAGGCTTGTCCTGGACTGAGACATCCCACCTAGCCTGAGGGCTGCTTCAGTCTCAGGAATGAGGCTTGAGGGACCAGGGCGTAGTCCCCAGCTGTCTGGGGGAGATTTCAGCCAAGCTGTGCCGGAGTGCCTCAGTTCACAATCAAGGAACCTCTGCCAGGCTCCCAGAGCAGGTGGGGAATTAAATCCTACCCTAAACCCCATGCTCCTGCCCTCAGCCTGGCTGGGAGCCTGGTAAAGAGACCTCTGGAAAACTCCACTTCCTGCCCTGTGTCCTGGCCTGGAGGTACCTCAGCCGGCCCATGCCCCAGTCTTGCCAGGATCCCAATGGCTGCCCTCTACCAGCCCAGGACCGCTCCAAGAGGGAAAGGGGGGTGCAGTTAGAAGTTACACTGGGACAACAGGCATAAACCAGGGTGTCTGGGCAAACCAGGAAGAGTGGTGACCCCGCAGGGCCCGTCCCCCTCCCCACCCTCAGGCTCGGAAGCAGGCATGAGCCTTAGTGCAGACGCCTCTCGTCAATGCCTACCTCGCCGTGGCTGACACACGGCTCTCTCTCTCCCTCGGCAGACTCTGCGGGCCACTGTCCCCTCCTCCTGGCTGACCAACCCCCAAAGTTGCGTGGGTTTTAAAGTGCCAGCCTCACAGGCGAACAGTGATTGGTGGAGGGGTGACCACGTGACTCAGTTCTGGCCAATGAGATGTGAGGGGAAGCCTGCGAGGGGCTTCCGGAAAGGTTTCACCTGACAAGGAAAGCCCCCAGGGGTGGAGCTCTGTGCACCTGAATCTGGCTTTGGCTGTCTGGGTGGGCGGGTGACAGCTCGGAGCTTCAGTAGTCATGGCTGACCCCGAGCAGGACAGAGCAGGACGATAGAAGGAGCCTGGGTCCTGGTGACAGGAATCCTGAGCTGGCTGAGTGACCTTGGGCTAGGACAGGTGTGATGGACGTTGGTGGTGTTGCCCACCCAACATCCGTTACCCCTTCTACCACTAAGAGCCCTCCAGTTTTCCTCTGAGGAACTAGCCCATCGCGTCTCTCAGTATGCTGGTTTGTGTAGGAGTCCTCCCAGCACACACAAAATACCTCCTGATCCAGCCCGGGCCCATCAGCATTTTCTTCTTCCTGGTCATTATGATTGGTTCAGGGTGAGCACGTGGCCTGGTGGGACCCATGAGGCTCAGTTATGGGGCTTCTGCTGGGACTTGTGGGACGGAGAAGCTCTTGCCTCCACTGGAGTCTCGAATAAACTGGAACTTCTAGGATCTGGAGCCAGATACCACCTCCACTTTGCCACCCTGGGAGGTACCTGATGTGGAGAGAAAGTCTGAGCCCTAGGGATGACATCTGGGTGTCCCATAGTCAGTCCTAGTCCTGGATGGCCCAGTGGCGTTAGCCAGTACAAGTCACAATACACTTTGAGGACAAGGGTTTAAGCAGTAGTGTGTTAGTAAATGTTTACCAACACGCATTCTGGAGGAAAGTCCTGATGTGTAGTGTTTGCTGATTCCCACAGTGTAAATACTCCTACTGTGGCTGATTCAAGCTACCATCTGGATGACGTCGAACATGGAGTTGGGAAGAGAGGCACACAATTGGCTCTCGCAAGTCCCTGCAGACCAGCTTCTGCACAAGTATGGGTGTAAGCCATGCTGGCCAGGTTTTCTGACCAGAAAAATCGGACCTGGATACCCAGTCTTGCTATTCTGGGAGGGAACTCCTTCTCAGTTATGCTTGGGCTCCCCATAAAGGTCACGCAAGTATCTGGTGTCTCAATTCATTGTAACATGGGGGCATTTGTGGTTTCTTTGGACTGCGCTCTGCTGCTTGGGGCTCTGGGGGAGACGGAGAGCCCCTCGCAGCCCCTCTACAGCCTGACCAGAGGCTCTGCCTCCCCTCCCCAAGCCCCACCAGATACTAGCTCGTCTCTGAGCTCAGGCTCTGACCAAAGGCAAGAAAAGCCCCTTCAAGCAGCTTCTCTGTTCTCTGCCTCCACTACCTGGGACCCGGCTGCCCATATTTTGTTTTGGTTTGTTACGGGGAGGGGGCATTGGGAGGCAAGAATGAGCAGGAGGAATGCAGAACAATACCTTAAGCAATTGTCCTGCCACCGGGGGCAAAAGCAGCACCTCTCTCCCCGGGCTGTTGTGAGGATTAAATGAGATCATGCCTGCAGAGTGCTCGGGCGGGAGCCTCACACGTGTGCTGTGTTCCGTTCCTGCCGGCAACTATCATGTCTGTGCTGCTGTCCTGTCCGCACCCCCTTGCCCCCCCCCACCAAGGAAAAAACCCTACCTGCTCCTCCTGAAGCTTCCCCATCTCACTGAATGGCAGCTCCACCCTTCCGGTCAGACCCCATCCCGAGGACAGGGAGCTGTCCTCGACTCCTCTCTCACAGCCCACACCCAATCCATCAACTGGCCACCAGCTCCACCTCCAGATGTGAGCTGGGTCTCACCACCTCCACGACTTCTCCCTCTGGTCTGGCTGCTCCCTATCTCTCTGGATGGACTGCAACAGCCTGGCCTCACCGCTCCCGCCCTTACGCCACACTCAACACAGCAGCTGGGCCATCTTGTTAACCTCAACTCGGATCACGCCTCTCCTTTGCTCTAAGCCCTGCGGTGCCTCCCATCAGAGTCCGAGTCCTCCTGATGGCCCACAGGACCCCACAAGATCTGCTCCACCCTCAGCCCTGTGCTTCCTCTCCTGCCTCTCCCACCTCGTTCAGTCTGGTCCAGCCACACCAGCTACACCCCACCTCTGCGTCTTTGAAGGTGCTGCTCTCTCTGGAACCTTCCACCCCAGCGTTCCCCCCACTTGGTGCCTTCAAGTCATCTTCTCAGGAGGGCCTCTCTGCATCCCTGGTCACTCCATCTCCATCCCCACCTCGCCTGATTTGCTTCCCCCAGAGCTGATCACTGTCTCTTTCCCTCTATGTTTGACACATCATGTCCACCTCTCCTGCATTGCTCCAGGAGGGCAGGGCGACCAAGTCACCCACCTCACTGAGGTGACACGTTCCTGGCTGTCCCGGCGCTCGACCAGAGCCTGGCACAGAGGAGGTGTTCCGTGCACGCGTGTTTGACTGGCTGAGCGCACGGCTCTCGCGATAGATCTATGGCAGTTGCTCCCAAGGGGGTTAGTGTTTGGAGCAGGTCCACCGTGTGCCGGGTGCTCTGTGTGGTGTGTGTGGGTCCTAAGAAGTGGGGAGGAAAGCACAGCCCCTGCCCTTCAGGAACTGCACTCTGCCTGGTGTGTGTCACACCCGTGAGCCGTGGATGACCTGGCAGGTCATGTGCCGGGGGAGTGGTACCCACACCAGGGCTCACAGAGGATGCAGGATCCTGTGGGAGGTGTGGGCCCCCAGGCCCAGCTGACTGCTTTTTACACCTTCCTCAAATTCAGATCCATTTCCTTATCCCTGTCCACGTCTTTATTATCTCCCATCTGGAATATTCCAGCATCCTCCCAGCCACCAGGCAGCTCCCCTTAAAGCAGTTATTCTCACAGCTGCCAGAGTCCCTGTTATAAAAGACAAAGCTAAACGTGCTGCTCTCCTGGTTAGGGCATCTCCATCGCCCACATCAGAGCCTCAAACTGGCGGCCCGTGGGTCGAACACAGCCTGCAGCCATGATTTGTCAGGACCTTCTTGGCACTGGCCTGCCCAGTATTTCTGAGAAATTTAAGTGCGTAATCTTTTACAGTCAGGGGACTTGACACATGAATCTGGAGTTCTGGCTTTACTTGAAAAAACAAAACCGGATGTGGCCCCATTGAGCCCAAATCTCTGCAGGCAACAGTGCAAAGGGGCTGAGTGGGGGAGGCTCCCATGAGAGCCCTAGTGCTCTCTAGTTGGCCACTGTCCTCACCACTCCCTATTGCCCCTCAGTACCTCTGGGCTTTCTCTGTTCTCTCACACACGCCCTGCTTCCCTCAGTTAGGTCTCATGTTTGACTTTGGCGTTTGGGTTTGTGATCCTTGGTTCAGAGAATGGTCTCAACTCCAAGTACACCAGGTCTTCTGTGATGGGCCCTTCCTCACAGCTCTGCCCCATCACCTGCTCCTGCTGGGTTTCTCCTTGGCTCCAATAATAAGGAGCTGCTCATAGTTTCCTACAATCACAATGACCTTATACTTCTCCGGGCCTTTGCTGTCTCCCTTTCTTAGTTCCTGCTCATTCCCCCCCGCCCCACTCACCTTTTAAAGCTCAGCCGTAGTGGTTGCCTGGTGTGTGAGGCTTACATTAGAGCAAGAAAAGCCTTTAGAGCAGGGCCTGGCACAAGAGGATGTAGCTCTTCTTCTGTGTGCCCAGGGAAGTGCTAAGTGCTTGCACTGGGTCCTTTAAGCCTTGCACCTGTTTGCTAAGTTCCATCATTAGCATCTCTTCTGAGTTGCATGAGGTCACACATCTAGTGAGCGGCAAAACTGGGATCTGAACCCATTGCAGAGTGGGGACCCTCTCCCGGACTGTGGAGGGGCCCAGCAGGCAGGCTTCTTTCCATAGCTCCCCTGTCGTCCACAGTTTGGTTTCCAAGCCTGACACCACTGCATAGTTGCCAAGGTGGCTTCCAGAAGCTCTAGGGGCTGTGTGCTTCCGAGTTCATTTATGCAGGAAAGAAAGTGAGAACGAGTAGCCAGTGTCCTAAGCTGCATTCCGATTGGACTGGACAGATGCAGGTCACGTGACTAGCCCTGAGCCAGTCACTGCAGAAGACATACAATTGGCTCAGCCCAGGTCATGTGGTCCAGCTCAGGGGTAGCATGTGCCTCCCCAGAGCCCAGGATCCCCCCAAAGAGATCAGAGGCTCTTGGGAAGAGGGGAAGGGGAGGGCACAAGTTAAGGGGAAGAACGAGTGTTCCCCATGGATGCCCGAGGGTCACTCCCAAGGATCTCTCCTCTCTGGGCCTTTCCTTGTGTGGGGAGGGGGGTAGGGGGTGGAGCGTGCTAAAGGGAGGGGCCCAGAATCTGAGGGAAAAGGCCTTTCAGGCAACCTGTGTCGTCTCGACATCCATTAACCCTGCATCCTTCCCTGTCAGCCTCTGCCCACCTGCCCAGACGGGAGGCCGCCCGAGGTCCCACCTCCCATGGCTTATCTAGCATTCTTGGGCCTGAGCTGGGGGCGGAGGGCAGGTCTGAGTACTTGGAGGTAAGAAAGCTTGAGGGAGACACACAGGCGTCTGAGGAGGCACGTATCTCCCGTGGTGGATTCTTTCCCTTCCTGGAACCTCATCCCCCTGGGGGGCAGGGCGCCTTCATTCATGAAAACGCCCTTCTTAAAACAACAGGGCAGTGGCTTGACCCACAGTCTGAGCATCTCACAGACACCTGTTTTCGTCAGAACTAAAGCAAGCCTCCCTGCAAGTGCTGGGGAGCATCTGCTCCCTCTGGAGCCTCCCGCACCCACCCACCCTCAGAGCCACTCAGCTTTTCCAAGAACTTCACTCCTACTCTGGGCTCCTGAGGTCTCTGTCAGCCGGACCTCCTCATACTCCACCCTCGGCCAGGTCTCTGAGGCTTCTGCGCCTTTGCATAGGGTGCTGCCCTTTGCCAGGAGTAGCTTGGCACCCGCCCTCCCCACCTTGGCCCTCATGGCCGCCAGGGCCCATAGGATCCTGCGCTGTCACGGTTGCCCAGTTCTATCTCCCATCAGAGAAGACAACTCGAGGCCAGGACTTGGCTCCCATGTCTCAAAACCACCAACCCTTCACGTGGAGCATGGGACACAGTGGATGTTTCCGGAAGGTTAGTCGAAAACATGAACGAATGCACGCAGCATGGCACAGTGATGGTTCAGTCTATTCAAAAGCCCTCTGGTGACCCTCAGGAGAAAGGGGATTTGCTGGTTCCGTGGCAGCAACACGGAGCTCCCGCTTTGGCACTTGCTGCCTTCGGAAGTTACCGATGAGAGCAAATGCACATGTTCGTGGGCTTTGAGCGAGCACAAAGCCGGGTGGCTGGATGGTCCCTCTGACCAACTTTTCCTGTGCGGGCTGTGCGGACAGAGCACAAATTCTGAGTCTCTGCTGGTCTGTAGTGTGTGCGTGTGTGTGTGTGTGAGTCTGTTTGGATGTGTGGGTGAGTGTGTGTAGTTTAACCTGATTCTACTTCCCACCCCATCGTAGCCCTGATTCCATCCTGGAATCAAAATAGAAATGAACAGGGATGATAGGGTTGAAGGTACTCATTTTCACCCACATTCATATGGAAACGTTAAAATCTGGACAAAATCCTAGAGCAACAAACAGGCTTCACATTGTTTTTGAAAAATAAATATTACACAGGACCCATACATGCACCCACATAACTTACTTACAAGGTTTCATAGAAATTTATTCTTCACTGCTTGCCATACCCGCTGATATATTCTACTTTGTGTGTGTGTGTGTGTGTGTGTGTGTGTGTGTGTGTGTGTGGTAATTCTGGTCACAGCCCATGAAATTGATTTCACTACTCACCAACGGGTCCCCATCTTGTGGTGTGAAATTCCTCATCTTAGGGCACTTCCCTCTGCTCTAGGGTCTGGTAAAAGTGGACACGAGAAGCCAGCTGTCTGTGTGGTTGGTGGAGAGAGGAGGGCAGAGAACACAGCACCACGGCCCTTGGAGGATGGGGTGATGACACAGGACGCGGCTCCTGAGAGGAGACCACCAGCTCTTATAAAGCCGTCAGCAAATGAAGAAGCCAGTGGTCATGGGCTGCCTCAAGTGAGGCGGAGACTGCCATACAGCTGCCAGCCTGGAGGTCATAGAAGTGTAGGCAATTTCCCCTCCCTCCCTCCCTTCCTTTCCTTCAGCCTCCCTCCCTTCCTCGCTCTCCGTCTTTCCCCTCTCTCCCTTCTCTTCCCTAACTTCCTTTCTTCCTCCAAGGCCAGCAGGAACTCAGCAGCTTAGTCACCGCCCAGGACCTCGCTGAGCTGGCTCCCTGTCTGGACCCTGCCCCTGCCTGGTTCACGGCCCTGGCTGAGCCCCATCCTTGCTCAAGGCCCCGGGGGTGCTCCTCGCCCTCCTCCTCATTTCTGAGAGTCCCTGGGGTGCCTGATGGCTGGGGGCTGGGCCAGAGGCCAGAGGGCAAAGAGCCTCAGAGGCCTGTCCATCGGTGGCTGGGTACATAATAAGTGGGGGGCCAGGGGGGCAGCAGACGGAGATCCGCAGATGCTGGTGTTTCTTTTAATGCTTTCTAGACGCGCCATCCATCCCAAGCATATAATTTTCATTATATGATATCAACATTTAGCTTCAGTGATGGAAATGTCAACTTTAATTTCAAGGAGTCTTGATGGCTCTGGGAATAAATCAATATAAATAATGTTTTCATAAACTCTGAATCATGCTCCTAATAGCTTTATATGTATAATTTTAATATTCAAAACAATTTTTCTTTGCATCTTAGCAATTAATTGTTGCCAAGGGCTCATTTTTCTGTTCCCCATTGTGTCAGCTCAGTGTCCAGGGGCTGGGGGGTGGCACAAGGGCCACGTCCCCAATCCTGAGCCAGTTCCTAACACCACTGTCCAAGTGGTCAGGCTTAGTTTAATGTCTTTTCCCCAGAAAACCATCCGCTTTCCTCTCAGCCCATTTAGTTTACTCACCCTTCTGGCCCACCGTCTCCAAGAAGCCTCTTCTGGCCACCACGCCTGCCAAGGATGGGTCCCTCTTCTGCACACACGCGGCATTCACGACTCCCTACGACTCCCCGGGCTGACAGCACAGCAGGCGGGGAGCTCGGGGCTTGTCCAAGGTGTGCCACACCAGCTGTGTGACTCTGGACAGCTGACAGGTAGCAGTGCCAAGCGGTCATCTATCAGGCAGGGTTCTTATTTGCAGGTCACAGAGAATGACGCTGGTGGATGTCAGCAGAAATGGAATTTATTAAAAGGACACCGGGAAGCTCAGACTCTGCAAAGCAGTCGACTAGGAACAGTGTCTGAAATTCAGCCGCAGAGCTGGTCCGGAGGCCGCGACTGTCACCCCTGAGGTCCCAGCCCCTGCGGTTTACACAGTAGACAGACAGGTCTGGATGCTGGGGGCTGCTGGAAGCTCTTGGAAGAACAGCTGGCCTTGGAAACCAGAATGGCCAGGCCTCCACTGTCACTGGAATGGAAGCTTCTCCCACCCCCAGCCTCCCACTCGAGGCCTGGGATGCCGTGCGCCACTGGTGAGCCTGGGGCTCATGCCACAACCAAGCTGCAAAGGAGTGTGAAAAGTGAATATCTGGTAGTTTGCATTTCTGTAAAAGGAGGCAAACTTTCTGCCTAGTAGGGGGAGAGGGGCCCACAAGCATCAGAAGAGGGTTCAGAGGCTGGGCAGCTAAGAAGTAGGGCAAACTACCCCACTGGGGCCACAGACATCCCGCTGCCCGATGGCTGAAGCCCCTCCACAGCTGTTTTGTTTGATGTTGATATTTTCTCAGTAAAGAACTACACAAATGCAGCTCCAAGGGCCTCTCCCTCCAGTCTGATTCCTGCCCCAAACTTCCAGTTATGATTTACCTTCCCACAGCAACTATTCTCCAGGGGGAAATGCGCTGATGGGTCCAACCTCAGGCTGTGGTCCCCATGACAGTTATATTTCTCAGTGTAAATAAATAATTGGCATTCTGGCTTTTAAGAACTCATCCCTTGTGAGATTACAGCCTAGGAACCAGTGCCCCAGTCCCTTCTGGGTCACCAGCCATCGAGGGTCCCTTTTTCTAAGGCTGGCGACATGGTCCCAGTTCCTGGCGACAGGATGGGGCTGTCTGGACAGCTGCTGGCCCTGCTCATGACCCGGATCCAGCAGTGCCTTCCCACTCACACAAGCACTGGGTGGTGTCCTTCCTTGGTCACCGTGCCTTCAGAAACAGCAATCACACTTGTAGCCTTCGTGAAGTCCCTCACATAAAGGTTTAAAAAAGATCAAGCCCATTAAGGGCCTTATTGAAATATCACCTTCCCTTAAAAAATGAAATTGTATTCAATTGGGACTCTCTGGAAAATTCCAGGTTCCATGCTATAGGATGGATGGATGAATGAACGGATGCATGGACGGACGGATGGATGGATGGATGGACGGATGGATAGGTGGAGAGCCTGCCATCCTATCCTAAGACATCAGGAAAGGGAGGATTGGGAGTAGATGAATCTCAGCTGTGAAAAGCTTTGAGCACGAGATTATTCCTCTCTCGTCTGGGATGGTTGTGGGGGGCGAGTTGGGGTCTAAGCAGAGGTAGGGGGATGGGTGAGATGATTTCCTGGGTCCCTTTCTGGGAATTTTCTCTGAAGACACCCAAAGAGTCAAGACCTGATAAAAAGCAATGGGCGAGCAGAAGGTGACAGGACCAGTATCCCCGTGCACATTGTCTTTAGGGATTTACCAAAAGCATTAAAAAATCTTCCCTTCTTGCATGGAGAGCAAGGAGCGAAGTTTGAGAGCTCTTCTTTCAAACTGTGTTCCTTCTAATAAAGAAAGAATACAAGGGTTTCCCTGGAGGCGCAGTGGTTAAGAATCTGCCTGCCAATGCAGGGGACACAGGTTCAAGCCCTGGTTGGGGAAGATCCCATATGCCGTAGAGCAACTAAGCCCGTGCGCCACAACTGCTGAAGACCGCGCGCCTAGAGTCCGTGCTCTGCAACAAGAGAAGCCACTGCAATGAGAACCCCGTGCACTGCAACGAAGAGTAGCCCCCGCTCGCCGCAACTAGAGAAAGCCCGCGTGCAGCAACAAAGACCCCTCACAGTAAAAAATAAATAAGAAATAAATTTAAAAAAAGAGAAAGTATACAAGTATTTATACTGTAGAGCTGTCCATTTGAGTGCTATACCCAGGGCGACCAATTCATATTATTCCCGAGCAAGTTCTTCGGAGATTCACTCTGCATCGCACAGGCCACTTATCTCTGACATCCAGGGGTGGGCGGAGTATAATTGCCACTATGGCTGCATTGTTTCAAGCTTCACCTCCTTTGCCCCCATACCACCCTTCTCCCCTGCCTCCCACCTGCCCAGATATTCCATGACAAGCAGCTGCAAATGAGGAGAGCCTACAGGAGGGAGCCCCCCCCACCCGAACAGGAATTCCTCGCCCCATGAAAAGGGGCAGTGGAATGGCACTGCGGCTTCAACAGAGGGGAGAGTGATGCAAGAGACAGAGAACCGAGGCAGGGCCGTGGCCAGCGTGAATCAGCAGGCTTTCGGAGACTCAGAGGGATCAGTAGGGCTATAAGTGGGTTTCTTTTTTCTGGAGCTGGCCTGAGAAAGAAGCCACCTGGGAGTAGGAGTAGGAGGAAACTGGGAAGAGCTGGCCAGGTGGGTGGTGCTCAGCTGAGGTCTTGAGGACCAGACCCTGGGCTCTTACCTGAGCCTTTCCCGTTGGCTGAGCAGAGAAAAGCTGTGGGACAGCCAGGGGGGCCCTGCCAGGGACAGAACTCACCCCATCAGGCCTGGCTTGGAGGGCCTCTGGGGCAAGTGCATGAAGAGGAGCCTGGGGTGTGCAAGCCCTCAGGAGAGGGGCCCGGCTCCCTGGAGCTCCTGGGCGAGAGCCGTCTCTCTTTAGGGTGGCCCCTGCAGGACCTGCGGCAGCTCAAAATGGGACTCTGGCAGGCTGTCTGAGCCTTCCGGGTGCGTTAGTGCTGGCTGGAGAGATGTCCCTTGGGGACTGCAGGGGGGATGGGGTGAAGACGAGGTGCTGGTTGGGCCAGTGGAAATTCTGTGCTGCTCTCTGCCATCCCAGACTCCCCCTTCCTCTGCGGAGGGACTCTGCAACTGTCTGCAGGGGTGAGGTGGGAGGGGAGAGGGTCTCAAGCATGGAGCAAAGGCCCCTCACCTGTCGACCCCTCACTCCCTTGCTTGGAGGCATCGTCTCAGAATGCTGCCCCATCCCTCCTCCCCCACCACCATCCTCACCTCTCAACCACTGCCTTCATTTCAAAGCCAGCAAAAGGGCTCCTCTCCTCCACCCCTTCAGCCAACAGATGCCAAGGTTCTGGACCCGAGACGGGCACGTGGTCCCTGGGGTCGTCCTGTGAATGTCCCGGGTACTTCGGCCCAGGATCTGTGCAGAGTCAGCTCTACCCCACAGCTGGGCAGACCTCTGAGATGGATGCCGCACGGGCAAACCCTACCCAGCCAAGAGCTGAGCATGGGCCTTGGGTACCCCAGATGGCTCTCCTCAGCTGTCTTTCTGCACCACCGTCTGGATCTGGGCTTAGAACTGAGCTTCCCTTCCAGCTCTGCTCTCTGGCCTCCACTTCCCACCTCCCACTCCACCCCAAGCCCTAATTCCACCTTTTTTCTCCTAAGACATCCCAACTGGTCAGAAAAAGTATATCCGAAGGGAGCTCTGGCCCTTAGCCATATAAACAGGGGTTCTTTCTCAGAAATCCAGCAGCCATTTGCCTGTTCCTGGAGACCCTTCTGTTCTGTCCTGATACACCACCTACTCAAAGTGGCTTTTCCCCTCTGCCACCTCCGTACTGCAGCCACCTTCTCCACCTGCTTGGTGCTCACTGGTCGGGCCCTGCACTGCTGCTGTCGGTGGGGTCCCGGGACAGGGAGTTCTCCCATCACCTCGGTGACCTTGGGCAAGTCCCTCCTGCCCAGAGTGCCTGATTCTCCTCATCTGTAAAATGAGGGGTTGCGGACTCCACCATCTCCGAGATTCCTTGCAGCTAAGAGTCTGTTTCCGTGATGATGTTGTGGTTTCTTTTGTTGATAAAATGCAGAGAGTCATAAATCCACGGAGACAAGAGACGTTGAGTATGAAGGCTGCTACCTCTGTCTTTTCTGGGATCAACACTGTCATCTACCTTCAAAGAAGGGAGGGGCCAGACCAACGCACGTGTCAGCCCAGCCCGGAACCCGGGGCTCCCGATCCCCTCCCCCACATCCCTCCAGCTGCCCACCTGCCTCTAGGCAAGAAAGGAATGAGATACGCTGTGTCCAGGTGCCCTGTCGGCAAAGGCTCAGGCAGATAACGCGGAGATTAGTGTCTGTTCAGTTCAGTCATGACGACCGGGCACGGCCCTACCTTCTAGGGAGCAGACTCGGGTCTGCACAGGGTCCTCTTCTCATGTGACAGGAGCAGGGGTCTCCCAGGAGTGTGGAAGAATTAACTACTGGCAAAAGGGCCAGGGCAGTCGCAGATGTGGGACAGTGAGCCCACCACGGAGCCCTGTGGAGAGGCAGGTAGCGGGTGGGAGGTGAGGACCCCAGAAGCAGGGTAACCACATCTCCTCAGCCCGATAGGGATTTTCCCAGAGTCCTTGTGGGGTGGAAAATTCTTTGATGAGTACAGTGGACGCACGCCAGCAGAAGTGGAGGGGAATACGCCCCCCACTTTTGGGTCCAGAAGCAAAAGGCTGCGGTTCTGGCCTGAATCTGGGCAGAGGGCAGTTCCGAGCTAGGGGACCCATGGGGGAAGGGTGGGAGGCTTCCACACACACAGGTCACCATGCTTTGTACTGTGTGACTCCACTGTGACAGGGCCAGGGGTGAGCATGAGGCCAAAGCAGCCCCTCTCTGCTGGGGTGGTGATGTGTTCTGAGGACAGAGGGGGTGGGGAGAGTCCAAGGAGGCGACGTGAGCCGGGAGCCTGGCAGGGCTGTGCCTGCACCCACGCCCCAGCCCTGCTGTATCCATGACAAGCCTGTCTCCCAGAGGCCAGCCACCCGTTGACCCCCAAGAGCCCCGTCTCCCAGGTGGCCCCCTATCTTCCAGCAGCCGGTTTCTGCAGGGCTGCTTGTGTCAGATTCCTAGAGCTCGAGCAGCAGAGCTGGGAAGGCCCTTAGGATGAAGGGAGCCGCGGGCACTGCCCGAGGACCGAGGGCCTGGTGCGCCGTGTGGCTCCAGACGGGCGGGTCAGGGGTTAACTGAAAGCGGAGGCGTGAGCTCGCAGGGCTCCAGGCTGAATGTTGATAATAATTCCATTCATATGTAAACCTCACACCTTTTGCATCATCTTACCAGGTCTTACATCAACCCATGGCGGTGACCAGGGTAGGTAATTTATCTCCATTTTACAGCTGAGGAACCAGGCTCGAAGAGGTTAAGGACCTCCGAGTGCAGGAGCTCTAATGGTGGGATGGCAGGCAGCGGGTTGACAGTTGAGAAATAAGGGAACCATTGACGCCCCCACCCATTCACTTTTCTCAAGACCTTCCACAGGTCTGCGCCCCCTGTGCCCCCTGCACCCCCAGGGCAGGAGCATGTCAGAGGGGAGCTGATTGGAGCCCATGGCTATGCCTCCTCTCCTCTGCGTGTCATGTGTCCTTAAAGGATCGGCCCTCAGACAGATAAGTAAACCCAAAGGGTCCCCGGAAGGCTCCTGGTCTGGGCCACGCAGCACGGAGGCATGTGGTCTGCGGGGAGGAGGCGGCACTGCAGCCCTTATGGACATATAGACAGAGCCCCCTCCGCCCTTGCCCTTCACAACATTCCTTCATCCTCCCTCTGAACCGTCAACTCATCTTCTGCACAGAATGAAGATAAGTCACTTCGCTCCGGAAAACCACATTTAGCATCTCCTGCTCTTTGTGGGGCAGGGAAGTTCTCCTCGACAGAGCGCTCGCATTGCAGATGGCTCACCATATGCCACCTTCCCGCACATTATCACCTCATAAGCAGATTCTGTCAGGTTCTCGGAGTAAAAGCTTAATTAACAAGTGGTGTGTACAATGATGTACTTAATTATCTCCTGCTTTTATTTCTTTGTTGTTTCTTGTTTTTCAAAAATTTGGTAACAATTACAGACAACTGTTCCCGAGTGCAGTTTCTGCACCTCTTTTTTCTTTTCTTTCCCCCGTTTGGAGCTTGGCAGTGGGGTAAGAGGAGAGCCTCCTCTTTCTCCTCGAGGCCCCTGCTTAGGGCCCGCAAGCTCAACTTGGCCCACTCCAAACTTGCTGGCCGAAAGCTCTCGGGGAGGCGGTCTGGGCACTTGTGTTTCAAGAAAGTGTCCTGTGGTCGAGGTGATCTCTCATCTCATTCTTCCTCTCTCTCACCCTATTGGTCAATCCGGCACAGTGGGTGTGGCCGGGCTGGGGTGGTAAGGACACGGTGCTGGGGGGGTGGGGCAGGAGACACTCCTGCCTCAGGGTAAGGACTTGGGCAGTGTTGGGGAGCTGAGCACAAGAAGCAAGACAACTTTGAACAGAAGCACAAGAAGTAGCAAATTGGAGGGCATTTGGTAGGCTGAAGCCAGACCCATGACTGGGGGCTTAGAAAGAAGTGACTGGATTCCCCTGGAAGCATTTCTGCTTACAGTCCCAAGTGACCTGAGGGCCAGGAAGCCCAGGTCTCTAGTGTGGGTGTCTTCTGGAAGCATCAGTATGTGTGTGTGTTGGGGTGTGTGTCCTGTTTTAGCGAACCTCCTTCAGAGTTCCAAACTCAGTTATCAACTCGCAGTGACAGAAGAGCCCCCTACGCCACTCCCCCACCCCTGCAACCCGAGCTGATGGTGGCAGAGTCTGAGTCACCACAAGGAGGCCTTTGTGGCTTCTCAGAGGGCCAAGGGCTGGCTCTGAGCTCCTCAGCCAGCAAGGGAGAGGGTTCCTGGGGCCCTCCGTCCTCGAGTACCGTCCCCACCACACCCACCAACATTAGCTGAAACTGGGTGCAGTCTGGGGAGGGCTGGGGGTGATGGGTGGGAGGAAAGGAGAAGATGCAAGGGCAGAAGAATTGCAGAATCAGGATATCAGGGCTTCCCTTAACCCCTCCAAGTTGAGGGAGAAAGCTGACGGACACTTTCCTGAAATGAAGACAGACAGGCCACGGCCAGCACCACCCTGGGAACCCTTGGTGGCTCCTCTTCCCAGAACATCCAGTTCCTTGACTGCATCGAGCGGCAGGGGCAGGATGAGTTCTCTGGGCTCTGCAGACACCGCCCCCCCATCTCCTATATCTTAGGGAAGAGTCTGCCAGACTCCAGAGGGGTCTGGGGCTGGAGAAAGAAGTGCAGAGGCCAGGTTGGGCTCCCTGACCTCGTGGTATACCCGAGCCTGGGACAGTGCCTGGCCTGTGATAAGGGCTCAATAGGCGCCTGTCGAATCAATGAAAATTTAATAGACCCGCCAGTTGCCGCTTTGCCGTACTCACGGTTACTTGTAAAGACAACTACCCTGCCCCAGAGAGAGAGCCATAGTTTTGTGCGGCATGCCCGGTCCCAGCTGACCTAAGGGCAGCCCATGGAGACAAGTCAACTTGAGATGTGGCTGGCGGGATGAAGAGAGAACACAGGGCAAAAGGATTCTGCTTCTCAGGTTGATCTGGGAAGTGCCCAAGGCAGGAGGTGAATAGCAATGGGAGTTGAAGGTGAAAAGAATTGTTGGAAGGAAGAGGTCGCCTGGGGAAACGGGGAGCTAGACCATGGAAATGATGGAGGAGGAGGAAACAGGTGTGTGCAGCCATCCCGAGGTGAGGGGGGACTTCCGCCTGCCCTCCAATACCCACCCCACTCGGTGTCCCTCACGGCTTCCTGTCCTTCTGTGTAACCCTCCTCCCCTGCTCAACCTTCCGCTGCAACTTCCGTTAGCTTCAGGGAAGGCCTCGAGAAGGAAAGCTCAAAGGGATGGAGGCAAGAAGTAGATGCACCTTCTCAAAACCAGGACCCCCAAATCAGAACCTGAGCAGCTCCAAAGGCACAACGATCATTTGGGGGCAGGTAAGGGATCGTTCACCCTAGCTGGGATTCAGGGAGAAGCTCTGAGAATGACTTTTAGGGCTCCGGTAGGAGCATGAACAGATAATCATCAGGTATAGTTTCTATAGTTTCCTCAGTGCTGGCGTGGGGCTGGGTGAGGGAGCCGTGTGGGGGAGGTGGGGACAGGCAGAAGGGGAGTGCAGGGGTGACTAAGAACTCGTTTCCACTGGCACGACGACATGGCTTCTTGAGATTTTTGCTGAACAATGCAACACTGAAAGAAACACTGCGTCTCTCTCACCTTGGTGGAGTAGGAGCCACCCACTTGGCTTTTTACCCATCGGAGAAAAATACTTCTTCAGGAAGGCTGAGGAGAAAGGAAAGCAGAAACCAAACTTGACCTGGGGCAGAGAACAAGAGGGCGGGCTCTTCTGCTGACTCCACCTCTGCCCCAGGGGCCCAGGCAACAGGGCCCTCTCCCAGGTGACTTTCAACCATGGATACAGCCTCTGTCACCAGACCCCATCCCCCCAATCTAGTCCTCCCCAGGACGGGGCGGCAGCGGAGAGGAAGCTGCCTCGCGGCTAAAGGCCATCGTCGTGGAGTGGACAATCCCCCTCCCTAACCTGCACCCCAGCCACAGTTCAGGGCCACCTGGGTCAGGTAGCACTCAAGAGGACGAGGCTCTGCTGCACGGGGCTGCTGGGATTCCTCCACCGGGGCAGGGGACAGCTAGGAAGGGCAGGAGGGAGCCCCGGTGAGGGGGCGGTCAGTGCCGATGCGGGGACTGCTGCAAAAGCCTTGGAGCTCTGGCCTCCCCGCAGAGGCGAAGGCTTGTTCACTCCCCATGGGCGCAGTTGCGGTCAGGCTGGGGTCTCAGACCGTGTTCCCTGCTGCTCTTAAGGACAGTAACTGTCCTCAGCCATGACACCACACCAGGTACTGGGGAGGCAGAGCAGGGCAGGAAGCCCATTTCTTGCTCACTCTTGTGGGTGCTTACCATTTCTACCCCCTGCACCCTGACCAGAAGCTCACTCCTTCAGCCTCCCTGCCTCTGCCGCCCCCCCACCCCCTCACCCCTGCAGGGCCAGTTTGCCCTCTCACATCCAGTCTCTCCCAGGCCCGCCCTCACCTCCTCTGGGGTGGTTTCCCACCCTGAGCTCACTGAGGCCCCGACCTCCCCCCGCACTCCCCCAGCCTGTAGTGCTGGTCCCCAGCCCACCCCAGGGGAGTTTTGTCACTACCGCGACATCAGGGCACCAGGGAAGGAAGAAGAGACTGCAGGGAGAGCGTCACAGTCATCCAAACATCAAATTTGGTCGCCCACGATCTGCTCCTCTCCCACGCTCTGTTCCTCTCCTACGCTGGCTGACCCCTCTGGCCAGGCCAGCTCCATGACGCATCTTGTGAAGCCTTGCTGGCTTCCCCAGGCAAAACCGATTGTCCCCCTCTGATCCTCACCTACACTGGTTCACAGCCTGGTCACTGCCATACTCCATACCGTGCTAAACTCCAGGCACATCCGTCTCCCTGGCCAGAGCAGCTGCTCTCTCTCCAGCCTCCTCTTAGGCTCCTGTCCCCACTGGGGGCTTTCTGCTGAGGGTACCGAGACAGACCCCCCCTTTGCTGAGCCAGTCCATGGAGCTGCCCTTCCAATCCTGCTGCTCTGACCCATCTCGAGCATCACCTCTGTGAACTCTTCCCGGAACCCACTGGCCTCTCCTTGTCTGCAGAACACTCTGACCCCTAAGAAATGTGTATCACACGCTCTCATTTTAGATTGTTTTCAGGTCTGTCCTCTGCAGAAATCTTAGTCCTATTCACCTCTGTGGTGACAACATTCGTGTCTAATAAGGGCTTCCCTTGCTGATGATGAGCGTGACGTAGGGTGGGGTGGTGGGGTGCAAGAGGCCCAGATGTGCTGCTGGGCCAGGTCTGGGAAGCAGGGCCTTGGGTGCCACGGTAGGGGGCATGCAGGGGGATAAGAAATGGGATGGCTCGCTTTCCTGCCTCCTTGCTGATCAGATGCACCTCCCTTGGGCTTCTTCTACAGCTTTACACTAGACCCACCAGGAAGTAAGTGTTCAGAGAAATGAACACCCAGATATGGGGCTTGCAGTGGTGCCAAGTAGGGTGGTCTCCTGCCCAGGTGACTGGACCAGGTTACCCTGAGGACACTCCACGTGGAGAAGGGGTGGGGGGTGTTGTGCGTGAAGATGTGCCTGATGGACGCCAGTGTGGAGGGGAGCCCAGCTCTTTCTACGAGGCCTGGGGTGGAGGCCACAAGGAGGCAGACAGTGATCATAAGTATCTGGTGGCGGACGCAGTTCTCCGCCACGGGTGTGTACAGTCGTCGGCGCGGGCCTCTTTGGAGAGGAGAGGCAGTCTAGGTGAATTCAAATTTCTTTCTGACCCTGCCTACTTGGGGGCTGAGGTGGGGCCTCTGTGGGTAATTCCAGCTGGATGATTCTTTATGGAGTTGACTTGAAAATTGATGGCTGGATTGCCAGTGTTCTTACAGCCTAGGCTGTCAGAGCCAAAGAAGAGATTCTAGGAAAGGTCTGGAATCCAACCCTGGAGGAAACCGAGCCTTGCAGGCAATCAGTGACTGCACGCCCACTCAGCGATGGCAGAGTTGGAAGTAGGACCAGGGCCCTGCTACGTCACCACTAAGATGAGAACCTGCATTTCCTGACATGCAGTCTGCTAACGTCTTGCAGGGCTGGGCGCATGAATGTGCCTGGCCACCAGAATTCATGTAACACCTCACTCTGTTACACGTAATGACCAAGGAGTGTCTCAGACCATCCCACCCGAGATCAGCTGAGGTCCCCTTGAGTGGAAAGACTGGGGCCATGCAAGCAGCGGTCTAGAGCTTGAAAAAGCCGAAGACAGGAAATGTTTCAAGGGAGCAAAGACAAATAAAGACCAAGAAGCAGCTCCCTTTTCTTCTCTCCGCCCTCAGCCTGAATGTTGCCTTTGGTTCAATGCCTGTTTGGGATTTGTGCAAAAATTTGCCAGATGACTCCAAATTCCACTGGATGGAGGGTAGGAGGCGACTCTGGCAGTCGGGAGGAAATGGTTCTGAAGCTGCTTTGTGAGCTATGGAACTGAGACAGCGCATCCCGTCTGGACACCCGAAGGACCCAGCTTTTGAACCTGCGGCTGCCGGCCTGACTGGGTGCCGCAGAGAGAGCTGTGCTCTCAAGGCCACGCTTGGCTGCACACCTCACAGGTCCTCAGCGGGTGGCAACAAGGAATCCTAGCCTACAGTGATTCCTTTGGTGCTTTACAGGTTTCAAAGCACATTCCCATATTATAAGTCTGCTCTTCACCAGGGATGATGAGCAAGGAGAAAAACAGCCTCCCTCTGCAGATGGTGAGATTGACGCATGTGCATTCAGTTCCGGGGTGGGGCAGAAAGACGCCAGGTGGACCTGCGTCTCAGTGTCACCCCGTGTCCCCTTTCCCCTAAGGACAGCCACAGCCCCAGTGTTCAAAGGAAGCTGCTTTGCCCACTTTTGTCCCTCTGAGTAATCACTATGCTTCCCACCAAAATCTCCAACCCAGTTCCGGTACCCACCCCAGGCAGGAGTCTGCTGTCCCCGCTCCCCAACCAGAGCCTGCCCCTCGGGCCCCCAGACCAAGCAGTGAGCGTGTTCAGTGGAAATACTCCTCAGCCCAGCGGGGATCAATACATCAATAGAAACGTCAGGCCGAACATAAACAGAGGGAGGGTGAGGGGGCCAGGGGCAGGGGGCTGAGTGGGCTCTGGGAGGGAAAGAGCCAGACAGCCCCGTCTGGGGAGCAGCTGCGCTCCATCCAGGAAGCACCTCACCTGCACTGTCAACAAAGAGAGAAAGACTCATGAATTCAGGCCCCACTAATTAGGAACCCGCCATGCCTGAGGTCCAGCACAGAGGCAAGTTTGCCTCTGTTCTAGGTCTGGGGAGAAGGGTCTGCAGAGCTTGCTGAGCTGGGTCCCCCGCAGGCAGGCCTTCCCACTTTGGCCTCACAGGCCCGCCGCATGTGATTTCGAGCCATTCTCCTCTTGGGGTCATCTTTGTCTTGTGTCGCTTACCAGATTCTAAGTTCCATGAGGACAGAGAATGGGACAGGGAGCCCCAGGAGCCACCCCCCCCCCGCCCCCTCTGCCCAGCACACCGTGCCACTGTGCCGCAGGCACCCAGCAAACAGCCAGGGCCCCGCCTTGGCCGACTGGGAGCAGCCCAGGCAGCAGTCAAGCAGGGCAGAAATGAGTCAGAACTCCTTGGCTTGGAGCAGGCCAGCAGTTCTCGTGGAGATGAGTGATGGGAGCCGCCTGTGGCTTGAAGCAGCCCCGGTCCACCTCCAAAGGCATCCACCTAGAGAGGCATCTGCCTGCTGCCCACACTGCCGGGGGAGCACCTGGGATGACCCTGGATGGTCCTGTTTGCAGAGCTTCAGGGGATGGAAAGGAACGGGCAACTTGTCAGGATGCCAAATAACCAGTCGGCTGGAAACTCCAGGGAGTTCATTTCTGGACTCGGCCACAGAAACCCCTGTCCTTCCCCTTGGAGAGTTTGGAAAAATGTGCCCAGACCAAGGAGAAACGGTTTGGGGGTTTCTTATAGCACGGCTCCTCTGTGGAGGCGGATGGATTTTGGGGGAATTCTCCCTCATGCATCCTTTGATCATGTTTTTTAAAGGAAACAGGAGGAAGCTGACAGGCCTGGTGAACGTTCTAGGGTTTATTAAACATGGCAGGGCTTTTTCAAAGAGGTCACCACACTGCTAATTTTCATTTCTCTGGGAAGTGCCCCTGGTCCCCAAATTCCCTGAGTAAAATTACTTTAAAACTTGATTCCTTTATAACTGTTACCTTGCTATGTCAACCCACTCAAGGAACAGTTTTGTGAGGGAGGCAGGGTGCAGAGTGAGAGAGAGGAAAGAGAAGCAATTCTTGGAGACCAGCAGGGCAGGGTTGGACACCCAAGAGTTCAGCAGGAGGGGGGACTTGTGTGTCTGCAGAGCAAGGGGAGGCTGCTGCCCGAGCCCCTGGTGGGGGCATCTGCACACACCCCTGAAAAATCACTTTGGAAATTCTGTGCTCTGGGTTGACAAAGAATTGTCCCCTTAAGTATCAACTGATTCAAGTGTTCATTGGGTTAAATAAGGGGAACGAGCTAGGCAGAAGAATCTGGGGTTCTTTTTTTCTTAAAGCTTTTTTTTTTTTTTTGCAGCATGCGGTCTCTCACTGTTGTGGCCTCTCCTGTTGCGGAGCACAACCTCCGTACGTGCAGGCCCAGCGCCCATGGCTCACGGGCCCAGCTGCTCTGCGGCATGTGGGATCTTCCCAGACCAGGGCACGAACCGTGTCGCCTGCATCGGCAGGCGGACTCTCAACCACTGCGCCACCAGGGAAGCCCCGAATCTGGGGTTCTTGGGATGGATTAGGAAGTTATCACTGGAGAGAGGTTTAGGGCAGCTGCTGCCCAAGCCTGGTACCTAGAAGGTCTTCAGGAGCTCAGGGATGCCTGTGGGCAGCTGCCGGGCTAAGCAGCCTCAACCAGAGCCAACAGGCCCCTTGCTAAGGAGGCTGGGGTCCCTGCAGACACCCATTCTTAACAATGAGTGGGGTTCAGGACAATTTGAGCTTAAGGTAGGCAGGCAGGGTAGAGAGCAGGGCTCAGAGCCGATGGCCTCCTTCCTCCTCTGAGGGATCATGGGGAAAAGGATGAGTAAAAAGAAAGGACGGTGGGGGGGTGGCTCTTGGGGGGTTACTCTGGATCAGTGACCCTCAGGTTCTCCACATTGGCCTCAGGTGGAGTTGCATTTGCTTTCTTTAAGTTTTAGACTTGCCTTGGTGGGGAGGTACGCAAGAAGGTGCAGGTCCCTGATGTGGCAGGGATACGGAGACAGCAACAGGCCTGGGGACGGACCATAATGGCCTCAAGACTGATGGTGGCTGGGTCGGGCCTGTTGGTGACCTCTTCACTCAGCCAATGATAGTTACAGCATCCTACAACTCAAGGGCTTGGAGATTTACAAAGTCCCATCACATCCATTACCTCACTGGAGCTTTCCAAGGGTACTTTGAGATGGGCAAGGAGAGGCAACTGGGTCTCCAAGAGGTGACTTCTCCAAAGAGATGTCACATGATGGATTAGTGATGGAGTCAGCGCTAGACTCCACGCTCAGAGTTCTCGTTTCTGGCCCTTTGCCCTCCTGCCCACCCCACCTGTACCCAGCTGCAAAGGGCTGGTCCCATGGGGAGTCTCCAAGTCACCCCAAGGGAGAGTCAGTAGAATGAGAGGCAGTCCAGCACTCTCTCTGCTTCTGGTCACCTCCCTCCACATTCAGGCACTTTGCAAATCCACCCTGGAAGGATGCGACAGGGGCACTGTTGCTGGTTGCTACATGGGACAAGAAGTGTTCCCACTCATCAGAACACTTAGAAAAATTCACAGCTGGCAGTAAGTGGGGAGAGGGCTGCCTGAGCCCCTTGGGGTACCTGGTTAGCCCTTGTGGAAATCCAACAGAGTCTCTGGGATCAGGGGCTGCCCAGGGGTTCCACCAACTCAGTGACTTGTGGGTGACCCAAATCCATGGGGGCGTGGCGGGCAAGGCAGAGAAGCAGCCTGCCCTATTGCAGCCTACAGGATCTGCCATCAGGGAGGTTGGCTGGCCTCCCACTGGGGCTGCCCCAGTCCACTGTGAGGCTCAATGGCGGTTAAAGTGGGTGCCCCCTGGGCCTGGGCTCTGGCCTCTGGGTCTTTCTGGGTGGGGAGAACATTGGGAGTGGAAAAGAGCCTTCACTTAGATCTTGAAATTCAAGTCTTCTGTTCCTGGCAAGGAAAATAGGGTGGATTTGAAAAAAACTTTGATCTTGAAATAGGTAGTCCTGGGTCCAGGCCTTAGATTTGCCACTGACTAGCTGTGTGTCCTTGAGCCAGTCCTTTGATATCTCTATAAAAGGCCACTCACAGAGTGTCTGTAAGGATCAAATGAGGTGATGGGTGGGAAAGCACGTGGCCATCTGTCAGGTGCTGTACCAGGAAGCGGGCTTTATTGTCGGGATTTGGGGGCCGGGGGGGGAGGGGTTGGATGCTCTGGGAGAGGGACAAGGGCTCTCCAAAATGTGGGGGCTTCCGAGGTGGGCAGGAAATGCTCAGCGTGGTTAAAGGGCCACCGAGCAGAGAGAAATGAACCGTCACTGGCTGCTCGGCTTCCCCTGACCTTTTTACTGCGCATCATAAATTATCATCCTGTTTTATTCTCGTTTTATAGCCTCTTCCAGGCCATTTCTGGCCACTTACTCTCTGCTCTGGGCCAATGGTATTAGAAACAGTTTCCTGGTCCTTATCCTTCTCTGTCAACACCTCAAATTCCTGGTAACTGACCCAGTAACCGAGAGGCTTCTGTGACCACCTGTTGGTTGGCTAGGGAAGCATCGGCGCTGGTGGCTGTGGGTGACACCAAAGTTGGGCAGCCTACTGCCTGCCCTAGAGTAGCTTGGATGAGCCAGAGGAAAGTAATGTTCTGATTCCACGCTGTGAGCTTGGGTTTGTCAAGCCTGCTTCCGGAGGAGAGAGGCTCTCCTCCTGGAACCTGGGCAGTTGTCTGATGAAGACAAACTCTTCAGGGGAGTCAGCTTCCTCTCAGCCTTTGTGTATTTGGAAGAAAAGTGTTAGGAAGACCTCCACCATACTTTCCATTGTCAACATCCGGTGGTTCTACCACTGTGAGAAGCTGGGCTGGGAGTGGGGTGAGTTGGAGGAGGGTCCTGACTTTGCATTTGACTTTGTGGAACTAGTCCCGGTTCTACTACTGGTGAGTGGCCCTAGGTAAGTCTCTCCCTCTCACTGGGGGCCAGTTTCCTCATCTGTAAGTAAGAGGACAAAGCAGATGCCTTCCCGAGTTCCTTCCAGTGCTGCCAAGCTGTAACTCGAGAGAGGTTACTTCTCACACATAGGACACCCAAGCATTTGTTTGCAAAGTAACAGATTCACACAACAAATTAATGTACTGTCAGCGTCACGCACAACGCTACTGTTTTTAAGGAAATGCTGGCTTTCAAATGAAGGCAGCAGATTAGGGAAGATTTGAATGACGCTCATGAGCCTTTGGTATAATATTTTTACTGAGTTTTTTGTATCCTGATCAAAGGAAAGGAAAAACAGCAGCTACGTTGTCTCTCCTGTCATTATTCCAACAGAGGAGAATTTTTGTTCCGTATATTTCTTGTAGTAAATTGTCAATTACCATTTTCCTGATCCATTTCTCTGGCATGACTTTCTCATGCCATGATTTTGTGGATACGAGGTGGAAAAAGATAAAGCATCACATGCTGAGTTTGTGATAAATGGAAGGACATGGATGGGGACCAGCATCGTAGAACTCACGGTGGTGGGGTGACGGGGGGCCTCTGGGGGGAAGGAAAGAGGCCTACTTTCTACCACGCCAAATAAAAGAGGGTGGCATGGCACCAGAGAGAGGCAAGGTTGGTGTCACTCATACCGGAAGGTATAGGGAGTGAAGGCAGGAGGGAAAAGTGTAGAGGATGCAGGATTGGGTGAAGGTGATCCCTCTCTGGGCCTCGGTTTCCTCATCTGTAAAATAAGGGCATTGTACCAGGTAGGCTCCGTGCTTCACCTCATTGTCCAGCTCAGAGCGGAGAGGAGGGAGGAGGGGAGTCAGGCTGGGGGTTGGGGGATGGGGAGGAGACCAGGGTGCATCAGAACGGGCTCTTCCTGGCTCAGCTGCATCTCAGAGAGAGCCCCCGATGATGGCAAGCTTGGTAGAATTTGCACTCAACCTTATTGATAAACTGATAAATGTTGAAACTGTGCTATCTGGACTTTGGTTGATAAAAAGTAACCCCCTCCCCCCACCAAAAAGTAACAGGTAAAGTTTCCAAGGTGAGTCCTGGGGCTACAGAGAGCCCTCTACTCCACTCTCCGGCCGGTCGAATGCCAGAGCAGTTCTTTTCAGGGTCACCTTTTCAAAGTCTGTTCAAACAAATCCATATTCCCAGTTCAAGTGTAGGTCACAAAATCACACACCAACCTGTGACCCCTTAGGATACCACCTCCCTGAAAAAATAAAATACGCTAAGTGTATAATTGTGTGTGTGTGTGTGTGTGTGTGTGTGTGTGTGTGTGTGTGTTTAACATTCGGGGACATTAGAAAGAATAAGCTTTTCATTTTCTTCTTTGTTTTTACTATGTTTCCTTTGAAAAGCTATGTGCCAGAGGTTGCAACGGTAGAAAGGAGGGTGTAGAAGTGAGACGGCGAGATGTGGTGGAGATATTTTACAATTTATCAAGATATGAGTACAGGTCCCTCTGTGTTTAAATCCCCAAAGAATTCCACGTTGAGCTTAAATTAGGAAGTAATGTTCTTAAGGGCCACCCCGAAGCAAGGCTACAGCTAGAGAAGAGGAATCTGAATTATTAACAGAAAGCAGGCTCAGGTGGCTCCAATGCTGGCTGAGTCTGGGGTCTGAGCCACCCCGGGGTGCAGCTTCTAGACAGACAGCATGCCTGGGGTGCAGTGGGGGCCGGGATAGAGACTGGGGTGATGTTTCAGAAGTCGCTGGCCTTGGCATATCTTGGCCCCAGTCAGCCCCAACTCAGGAGGTGAGTTTCCTGTTGCCATGCTATGAGCCCAGCTGTAAACATCTGGTAAAACTCTGCTTCTGCGATTTGGACCTCCCCTTCCAGCTACTTGCCTTGATTTAACCCTTCTGGGTCTGGCAAAGAATAATCTATTATAATCAAAGCCATTTTGTGTACCATCTTTCACATGTAGAGCACTTCACCCACTCTCAGAGTGTATACACACATCTTAGGAGACAATGTTAATTCTGAATAGAATTAAACAGCTCATAAGCCAGTCGGCTCCATTTCCTGAGAATTCTGGAAGGAAGTTTCAAGGGCTGTGAGATCAATTCCCTCAGCCAACAGAGGGTCTGAGAGAATCCCTTTAAAAGACTGGAAAAAAAGAATAAACTGAGATCTGAAAGAATGAGCTTGCAAATATACCACTGAAGGCAAATTCAATGTTTTAAATAAAATTTAACTTAGTGTGACAGGAACTGAGCTAAAGGGCTACCAGGAATGGAAAATAAGACCAAGCCCCAACTTCCAAGGGGCAAACGGTCTACCTGGGGCATCAGTCAGACTGTCTGCAAATTCACGGGACAAATCAGAGGAGGGAGAGATCAAACTACACTCCATTATGACCCTGCTTCTCCCTTGCTCGGACCCACTCATCCTTTCCCTCGTCACTCTTGGCGCCCAGACCTCTTTGCGACATCCTCCGTTCCCAGGTTTCTCCATTGTGACTTGCCGCCGGCCGCCAGTGATACCCACAGGGACAGACCACCCATTTCTGCCTACATTCCTCCAACCCACCTTTCCTTCTTTATACAGCAAGCCCACAGGGTTCGGTCCCTCCCGTTTTCTTAGAGAGGGATCTGGCTCCACTCAAGTCTAGCAGCTAGAAGGGTGGTCTTCGTGCTCCCCACTTCCTTGCTGTATTAAGGGTTTATCTACAGAGAAATAAAGGAGTTGACTAAAATAGAAACATTCAGAAGTGATAAGATACAGGCTCTTCAAAGATTCTGTCATTTCTGGTCCCTAGTTTATAGCTTCTGATTCCCTTCTGGAAGCACCATCGAAGCTCTGCCTTCTGCTTTTAACGCCAAGGGTGTACCAGCCAAGACAAAAAGCTGCCCCTCTACAGAGGCTTTCCTGACTCTGTCCCTCCAGGAAGCCAGCAGAGGGCTTTGGAGGGAATCATGGTGAACTGCAAATGCTCCCTGCATTCTGAAATCCTCCTGCTGGGACCTCACCATCCCAGCTCCCCAAGCCTGGTTATCCAGTACTGATACTTGGTTAGCCCTCCCACAAGGCGGTGGCCCCTTTTCTATCATTACCAAGGTTTCTAAGGACACTCACTTTGGGGAAGTGACATAATGGAGCCAAAAGCCTGTCTTCAGGTGATCTGAACTTGGCTCTTCTGAGGAAAGAATCTGGGAGGCTGTGAATTTCCCCTCTCAAAACCCAGCCTTTCTTCTCATAGCTCCCCTTCTCACCTTTGTTCAAACACACACACACACACACACACACACACACACACACACACACGGCAGACCTGCCTTCACCCCCACTTCTACCAGAGACAATCTATGCTTCCTTCTAGTCTAAGACATCCTCTTTCCTGGCGCCCTCTGGCTTCAAATATGAATGGACAACATTAACCTAATTGTCACAGGTCCTGGGGAAAGTTCTACGTCTTTTCTTTACATCTCTCAGTATCTTCCCCCGTCAGACCATCACAACACATATCTGCATTTTAAAGGTAAGTCCCTCTAATTCTTGCTAAAGTCCAAGCTCTAATTAAAAATGGATTTCCCCTTTCCTTCCTTCCTTCCTTCCTTCCTTCCTTCCTTCCTTCCTTCTTTCCTTCCTTCCTTCTCTCTTTTGGGTTATGCTCCCTTGCAATTTACTTTCTATGCAAGCTTGTCGTAGATGGATTGGGTGGGAGGGCAGGGAGGAGGTTACTGCAAGTGGATGGATTGGGGTCCTCAATGAAAATGTGGATGGTTACAGACTTTCTGTTTTAATGGATTTATGCTAACACAAATGGTATAATTTCAGAGCCACCTTTTGTTTGCCTCAAGGACTAGCCAATTCACTTTACATTTTGTAAAAGGTCTTCAGTTATTTAAAAGCAATGATGGAGGGGGGTGAGGTGGGAAGTATGTCAGAGATTGGTTGTAACCACTTTCAGTTTATTAAATTCCATTTCCTCCAGGTTCCTTCCTATTAGAACGGGTTAGAAGGAAAGGAAATTACTTTTCATCTTCTGTCTTTTCACCTCAGTTTCCATCTCCTCACCTGGAGTTGGGATCTAAGTGAGGCAGAAGGGCAGGGAGGGAGGGAGGAGCTCCAGGGAGGAGGCCCTAGTGACTCTCCGAGGCTCTGTCTGGAACAGAATATGGTGGGAAACGCAGCCCACCCACTCCCTGAGGGAGGAGGCGGCTGGTGGAGAAACTCTGAGGCCCGTATTTTTTTTCTTGAGGGAGCTAAGAAGATCCTTTGACCTCAAGGAGGATGGGGAGGAACTGGAGGGTTCAGAGAGGAGTGGGGCTGGAAGGTGCCCCAAAATCTGGGCAGGGCTCTCAGTGTAACTCGGTGAGATGCAAATACTAGAGGTCGGGCAGACCCTACACCCACCTCTCTCCTGCTCAAAGGTCTTGGCCTTGGCACTGTCCATTCCTTCTCAAAGCCAAAGCCTTGGGAAGATAACGTCTATAGGCCCCCTTCCCAGCCCCGCCCCCCCCAAAAAAGGTGTTTCTGACCCTAGGGACAAATCTGGTGGGTCAAGATATCTGGATTAGCTGGGACCTTCCACAGCGATCCTCAATCGCTTCTATTCTGCTCAATCTGGGGCTCTTCAGAGAGTGCACGCAATGCGCCGTTCTCTAAATCACAGGGAGTACAGCTCACTCTGATGACAGGACAGGATATTTGAAATCAGGATGTCTCGGGAAACCCTCTGAGTTGGTCTTCAACCCCGGGCCTAGGAGCCCAGAGAGGCAGAGGTCCCCAGAGTCCCACCCCCGGGGAATCTGGTAATCTCTGAGCCAGTGACCGGTGGTAGGGCGGGCCTGGGGAGTGTGGCGCGGGGCGGGGCGAGGCGGGGCGCGGGGCGGGGCGCTGCCGGCTCCACCCCCGGGTGGGGAAGCTCTGGGCGGTGCTGGCCGTTGGAGGCGGGCAGGGGCGGGGCGTTGAGGGAAGCCCCTCCTCACCCCGCCCCGCGCGGAGGCCTCGGTGTAACTGTCATCCCCAACGTCTTCCTCAGTCCTGCCGCGCGGCAGAGCCACCCAGAGCTCCCTGAGGGCGAAAGCGGGTCTTGACCAGCAGGAGGGTCCGAGGATGGGGTGCGGGAGGAAGCGTGGATGGGGGGGCGCCTTCCTGGAGGCTGGGGAGCCGGGAGAGAGAGCCCCACGCTTCTCGGTTCGCGGCCCCCCTTGGTCCCAGAGGGAGAGGACCATCCACCTGCTATGCCCTCGGCGGGTCGCGGGCCGTCAGTCCTACTGCTGCCAGGAGCGTCTGTTCTTGGTCACTGCCTGATCCCAAAGCAGGCGAAGGGCGACGTTGGAACTAAAGGGGCTTGTGGGCTTCTGAGCGGAGGGGAGGCATTGCAGGGGCGTCAAGTTAGATGGAGTATGTTGTGGTGGAGGCCGTTCACCACAGAGGTGCAGGATTTGGACCCCAAATGGAAAGCAAGCAACTGTACCCCTCCAACGGGTCATAACACTGTGGGGAGCTCTGGGGGGCCGGGATCTGCAAACTTTATCCCTTTTAAAGTTGCACTTAGCAGCATGTATAGCCCAGCCTACAGCTTGGTTCCTGTGAGATGAGCTTGCTGGGACTGCCTCTGCAGGGGCAACTGTGGGCATCCTGAAGAAATGCTGGCATGGAGGGACTGTGGGGAGAGGCAGAGAGGAGCATGTGTGCAGGGAATGGGCTGGAGCATGCTCTTACAGAGCAGGAGTCAGTGGCAGCTCCAGCAGACAGGCCCTCGGGGTGGGAAAGGTGGAAATCTGATGGACTTCAATCAGGTGACAGCATGGGCAAACCCCAAGGTTATTACATGAGGACCGGGTGGGGTGTCATGGTGTAAAAGGCTGAGGAGGGCTTGAAGGGAAGAGGGTGAAGCAGTGCTCCAGGTCACCCAGCACCAGACATCTCATCAGCTTTTTGCTAAGAGTCCTCAGCTATCTTTGGAAGACATGTCCTGACCGCAAAATGGAGGAAGAGGGGAAGTTTGGGGCCTTACTAGGCTCCCTATATTAAGAGCCTCAGAGAAATATCTTTGTTTCACAGATTAATCCAGAGTACAGGAAAATCTTTGAGCCTGACCCTGAGTTCCAAAGGTTCTGGGTATCCAGGCCTTGAATTCAGCAGGCATGAGTGTTCGCATCTTAGTTTTTCCATCATGAGCCTATGGAAAGGAGCTCTTTCCATCCCAATATTCTCTCTTCTGGCTAGAACCCAGAGGCGAAAACTGTCTCACGACAGCCTCCCTGGGGAGAAAGTGAAGGGCATGGGGATGGCTTCGGAGTTGACTTCTGTCCTCAGGTTCTGGGAGGATCACAAGGCGTCAGGCCAGGATTCAGGTTAGCTGTGGTTCAAGACTTTGCCTGTGTGGCATATGTGGATATGTGCAAGGTCACCGAGGCGACGCTATCCCCTTATATTCGTCTGATTTTCCAACCTGAGGCAGACTCCCTGGTGGCCTCATTCACCTCTGGGCCCCTGCGGCCGAAGCACTGAACTGGCACAGGGTTGGCATTGGCAATGCACATACTTAACCGTATTTTGAAGGCCCAAACCACAGGCATGTTTATAAGCTCCACAGCAGCAGCAGGGTGGGGAGGCACTGGGGAGCTGATTGAAATCACGTGAAGTATCCAAGGCGGAAGCTCAACGTGAGCTTTAACTACTGGAGAATGGAGCCTGAGCAGGCCTCCTTTGCTCCCGCTTGTAGATAACTTGGATGTGCCTTCCGGAAATGTATAAGAGCCAGTAGGAAGTTCCCTTCCCACTGGGCCGTGAAGGATTTCTGGGTGGACACTGGGTTATCTATGAGCCATGGCAGTAAATCCCCCAAGGTACCTTCTTACTCCCTAAAAAATGCATGGAGATTATATATTCTTGCCTGCCCGGTCAGCCTGGGCTAACTTCCTACAGACAGGAGCCAAGGAAGCCCTGGGCCTGCCTGCCCAAAGAGATCAGGGTGGAAAGGGAAATGTCTCTGAGGTGGGTGACAAATGGTCCTGACACTGGGCAGAATCTCAGAGTTGGGAAGGAACTGAAGGCCCTGTACCCTTGCTGGTGACTTGAGTCTCCAGCTTCAGCGTCCACCCCATTGTGCTCTCTGGAGTTGCCCCATCCCCAGGGGTGACAGGCCATCCTCCCCTGTATGCTATGCTCTTTCTGCTTGGCGCTAACCTTTGGTCCCCAAAGCCCAGGAAACAGAGCCCCCACAAGAACATCCAAAAGGTCCCGAGACAGCTTGCTGCTCCAGGAACGTAGGGGCTCGTGTGTGCCATGAGGGCTTTAAAGGCTACGAAGTGGGAGATTCTCAGATGTGGATCAGGGCTACAGGCCCTGGTTGTCATCACATGCCACACATAAAGCTTGTGTTAATATGAGTGATTTCCAGACCCTCTTCCGAGGCAAACTCCCTCACCTGCTCTGCAGAGTTCACTGTGGAGACATAGGGACTCAATAGGCTTCCCCTGGCTCAGTGTAGCCCCAGCCCTTGGGGCTCAGGCCCAGGCCCCCACAGGGACAGTGGTTTCCCACTTTGCCCACATAGAGGCGCCCCAAAAGATGAGCTCACTCACAAGAAGAGCAGATAAGAACAGCAGCATTAGGCCTCCAGAAAACTGAGAACTATCAGAGAATTGTGGACAGTAGTCCCTACCAGGATCTGCGCTGGGGCTGGGAGCAGCATCTTATCTCGCAGGGACCCCTGCAAGGGGCTAGTGACAACTATCAAATACTAGACAAGGCAAAGGGAGACTGTCATGTCTGCGGTCATAGTCATGGTTCCTTCTAGACTTTAGCCATAGGCAGAGCCCCCAGCCCCAGCCCCTCGCAGCTCTGCCTGGGAAGAAGCAGGGATGCTCATTTCGCTCCTCAGTTCCAGGATCACAAGTCCCCTTTTGGGGAGGCAAAATAAAGTACGTGATGGCTCCTTACCTGTGCGTGAGGTCAAATGGAAGCTGGGTGTCAGCTACTTGAAACGGCTTACTTTTGTTTCTGTGGTCATCGTATGTCTCTGGGCCCAAGACATCCATCCATCCCTCCTTGGCCCAACGTCCCAGTTACTGCAGAGTTTTCCTCCTTCCCTGGATACGTGTCTCTAATATTTACAGTGGGGCCCACAGATGAACATTAGCCACAAACATAAGACAGTGAGGAATTCACCTAAAAACGTGGTCTTGAGACAGTGATACCCCTGGGGGTCCAGGCAGAAGCAAAGCAAATCTTCCCTTGCGCCCCTCCTCCCCCAGGCCTTCCAAGTAAAGGTGGACTCTCAGGAGGAGATGCTCTCACCTTAGACTATAGAACCACCAGCAAATTCTGGACCATGGCTCTAGGTGGGATTAGTGTTGGGGAGATGGGAAGATTAGTAATGGGGCAGAGGGGCTCACCCGTCCATGATTTACCTGCCGCTGCTCCCTGCACCTGCCCTTCAGACCGTCTGTCTGCTGCTGCAGAGCCCCTGAGGCCAGAGGGCAGCTGCTGGAGGATGAAATGGGGCTCTGGTGGACCTGGGAATCCCTGTGGACTTCCAAAACACCTCAGTTTCTCACCAGCCAGGAGCAATTCCAGATCCAGGGTGGCCCCAAGCTCGGGGCTGGCAGAGGTCAGGGAAGAGGAGGTTGCTGCGGGAGAGTTCGCCTTTCCTTTCTTCACCCTGATTGGGCAGAAAAACATGAGGTACAGGCTTGACCACCTCCGGGGCTGTAAATTCTCGTGGAGCGCAGGGCCTTTGACTGTTTGGATCATTTATCGCCGCACCCTGACCCCCAAAATGCTTTAAGCTGCCCCAGTGCTTAGCCGGCCCGCCCCCAAGGTTGCTGTGGATTTAGGGCTGGAGGGGCAAGTGTTCCCCAGCTTCCCCCAACTGCCCCCGTGAGAAGAGCCCTGTGGGGAGACACACAAGGGGTCGTTTAGCCCTGCAGCCCTTGTTTGGATTTTCAGGTACTTCTTGATCCCAAACATGTTTTAATGGCCTAGCCTGGGAAAACTTGGCTGGAAGCCTGGCACGACAGCGCCCACATCTCACTGAGTAACCATTTAGTCCAAGCCAAGGACTTGGGTTCATCTTTTCCGGTTGGAGAGGGAAGGACAGATGACAATTCTTTCTTCAGATCAAATTAGAATCCCAATAGGAGGAGACACCTTGGCTGGGATAGGGGAGATGAAAGATCAGGCAGCAGGCTGGAGGCGAGCTGGAAATACTCATGGCACAGGGTGGTAGGAGCACAGACTTCCAGGGTCAGGGAAATCTGCAGTTTGCTTTGTAGTAAATACGTAAGGCTCTTCAAATAAATTGATTAGCCAAGGATGTCCACTCAACACTCTTTCAACTCTCACCTCTGTTCCCAATAAATGATTCACATAGTAGATATTAATCAGAAGGCTTGGGAGGAGGGGATGGAAGCTTAAAAACTGCACTGAGATGCCTTTCTGCCAAGAAATGTGCGTTAAAACCTGCACCCAGATGTGGAGGAGAAAGTGCTGTGACAGTGCGCCTTCCCCTTCGGTCCCTTAGTCACCCCCCCCCGCCCCCAGCCTCCCACCAGCCCCACAGAAAAGCCCCTGGAGACAGCTGCTCCAGCACAGCTGACCACTGCCCACAGCCACAAGAGGGCTGTCCGTGGACTCCTAGAACAATAGGCGGTGGAAGACAGTGCCATCCCCACCCACTCCATCACACACGCCTGTCCCCGCCAGCAGGCAGACGACTATTTGCCTGGGAAAACACCATGTCCTGAATGCAGCCTGGAGGCTCTGCTCGAGCCCTCTTCACCTGGGCCCTCAGACACACACCCCCCTCTGAGGATGACTATGAGTTAGGGGGCAGCGATGGGAAGATCTTAGACCAACCCTGAGAAGACACTCCCCTCCCAACTTGGTGTTCTGGGGGTTCCAAGTCCCTTGCCTCCTTTTCCCAGCAGTTTCCTTTGGAGTTCTGGCATTTTTAGCAGATCATCATTGTTTTCAACTTTGGAAGGAGCAGGGCTTCTGGGGAGCCCATCAGGGGGCTTTGCATTTACATGCCTGGACAGAGTGGATGGCTGACTGCTCTGGACTGGGCAGCCCAGTTCCTGTTTCCATGGAGTAGGAGGGATGATGCTCTCGCCAGGCCTGGTCAGTGGGCAGAGAGAAGTGAGTTCATCATACCTTCTCTGAATAGTTTGCAGCTCACTGAGACCAGCTGGGAATTGAAAGGATGCCCAGGAAAAGTACTTTACACCCTCTGATATCTACTCTCATCAAATATTGGAAGAGTTTCTTAAAGACTGGAGTAGAGGAGCTGCCGGAACTGGCCTGGGCCCTGCACCCATAAGCAGGTGCTACCCTTGTGGGAGAAGTGTTCCCAAGGTTTTGTGGGTGAACTGGGGTCACTGAGGGCTATCTCCACTAGCGCACTTCAGCCCATTTCAACCCTAAGCCAGCACGCGGCCTGGGCCAGGAGGCAGCAACACCTGGACGGGGGCCCAAACAGCAGGTGCTAGAACTCTGGTGGGAGCCATGTGGCTGTCCAGGTGAAAGGAGTCCAGAGATCACCCACACACCTTTTTCTCCATGAATTAATGGAGCGTTTAATTCCTGAAAGCTTTGGTCTCCTGAACGGCTTAGCTCCATCTTTGTTTCAGAATCTCTCGGTGCTGTTATTGCAATAAACATTTGCCTCTTCATCAGAGGTCTTTGAAATGGAATGGAATTGGGCTCTTTATTCCATACTTTCAGAACCAAAATCCAGAAAGGAGGGTTGGTCTCCCAGATAGGTGCGTCCCTCCTGGAGATTCCCCTCTTTCCCACAAGGTCAAAGTTAGAGACCCAGCCCTTGGCGGATGCTTTCGACTTTGAAGGTTTAGTGGTTGATAATCAGTGTGGACAGTGCAGGGTGAACTCAGGTGATGTCACAGTGGGCTTACTAATGTGTGTAGGGCTGCTGTGGAATGGGGGTGGCCTATTTCTTGGAGAACTTTTAAGTCCTCACACCATGGGTCTCAGCTGCAGACAAGGGGGTGGGATGGCCAGGGAAGGAGGCTGCACCTTGGCATTTCTTGTGTTAGTTGAGGGACAGCTTGAGGCATCAAATACAGGATAGACCAGGTGCTGTGAAAAGGAGAAGGGCCACCCTAATGTATTTCAAAATTCAGTGGAGGTGTTGGGGAGGAGGGCTAATCTCTTGAGGGATAGAGGCAGGGCATACCTCCTACAGAGACAAGGAGGCAGTCTCTTGGCTGGAGGTCAGTGTGGCCTCTCTGGGCAGATAATGGATGGTTCTTGGGTGAAAGGCTGAGGGGCAGCTGGGGTGGGGCTCCAGACCCTACGCCACCTGTTCTGTTGTTCACGATGGTGCCCGTGGGATCCTCTGGTCAGTGGTCAGACCACCATTTGGAGAGGTTTAAGTTAGATAGATGATGAGGCCGGTGGCCAATGGCCAAGTTAAGTGGCTTTCTTTTCTGTGCAGGGGTCAGCAGTTCTTAGTCTCTTTTGAGAGGTGCCCAGATTCCAAGACGAGGAAATACCAGTGAATGAAAAACCAGAAACTGTCCACACACCCAGTGAGAAAGCATGGCCTGGCACAGATCCACAGAGATGGGAAGAGCACGTTCTAGGGGCCAGAGGCGGGCTTAGTAGAATAGAAGAGTAGATTGATTGGTCAAAAGCCAACCTACACTGCCCACCCTTGCTTCGGTCCAGATTCTAACTTTCTCTCCCCAGTGACTTGTAGGAAGGTTTAGAGCATCCAGCTGAGGGAATTGGGTTGCATCTGCAAAGGCAGAGTATAGGGATGGAACCAGGATAATCATTGAAAGGCAGGGCGAAGACCTCTGCTTCCTGCTTCTCCCCCATCAGTGCATCCTGAATCTGAGGTCTCGTGGTCTGAGAGGGAAAAGCAGGGGAAACAAGTGTTTTTCTGTTATTTCCTGTGGCTAGAAATGCAGGCGAGGTCAAGAGTGGGAATCTCACAAAACACACATCTTATTTAGCCCACTGCCTGCCTCTCTACCCGCAAGGCTTCCCGAGCCCTCGGGTAAATATCAAACACTGCCCTCTCTTCTGGAGGTCCCTGGAATGCCTTACTCCCCCTCTGGCCAGGCCTTCTGTTCCAGTGCAGAGAGCTCTTCGCTGACCTGCTTCACTTGCTCAAAGCCTGCCCATCATTCAGATCTCAGTTCCAATGTCATTCCGTGGGGAGCATCTTCCCGGGCCCCTTGGACCCGGCAGCCGTCAGGGACATCTCCATAAGCCACTCTCTTGTGGCATTTAGCACACTTTGAAATCATACATTTATTTGTGTGATTATTTGATTAATGTCCCTCTTTCCTCCAAGACTGGCCTTGCCTGGTTCTGCTCACCATTTTCCCAAGCCTCTCTTGCCACGCCCCAGCACTTAATAGGTACTCAATAAATATTTGTAGAATGTATGAATGGAAGGGGCAACCTGAGTTCTTTTCCTCACACTCACCTGTGCAACCCTCATTCATTGGGCAATTCACCTGAATGGCTTGGCTGCCCGGCTCCATAAGGTACATGTAAAGAAAGGGTTCTGGAGCTGCAGGGAGGGGGTTAAAGGCCCATCTGAGACCCATTAGCAGAAAGATGATACAGGAGGCCATTCAGAAAGCAAACGGAGAAATTCAGGAAACAACTTTCAAGAGGTCAGCAGAGGAAGATGGGCCAGTGTGGAAGGGCAAGGGAGGTTTGAGAAGAAGAAGAAATTCTACTGCAGAGTTTGAAGACGGAAGTGGGGGGCGGAGCCATTGCTGCAGAAGCCAGGAAGTCCCGCCCAGGCCTGAGCAGAAGCTGCCCTGCGCCGTGGGTGGGCAGGGAAGCTGGGACAGACTGGTTGCAGGGCCGTTTGAAACATAAAAAGCAGTTCCACTTTGGGGACCCTCCCCAGCAGAGATACTTGAGTAACTTTGTGAGGACCTACATGCAGGGATAGTTGTGGCAGTGTTGTAATGTTAAAGTCATTAATTGGGGAGCGGCTAAATCCATGGTACACCCGTTGGGTAGGATACAATGCAGCCTCACCAAGAGTGACGGCGATGCGACCACTGACCGGGAAATCCACTGATCCGTTCACTGAAGCTGTAGAACAGTGTGTGCACTAGGATCCCATTTCTGTTTTTACAACAAACTTCTACTGTGTGCATGAAACTACGTGTGTTTGTGCGTAGAAAATAGTCTGAAAGGATACATACATACTCTACTTTTAACTTGTTTCCTCTGGAGAATGGGATTCAGGGTGGGCTAAGAGGGGAGTCACACTATTTGACTCTCTCTGTGGTATGATTTGGGTAAATATGTATTCTGTGATAAAAAGGAAAGGGAAAAGGATAGGGTGTGGAAGGAAGAGGGAATCCTGCACTCTGGGAGCTCAGATTCATTTGCCTCGGGGAACAGAAGCCAATGGCTTGGGTGGAGTTGGGGGGACGGATGGGCAAGCTGTCTACAGACGGTGAGGATCTTCCAGAAATTTTCTGGGTGAGTGCCATTTTTGAAAGAGGATGCTAGCTTAAGGAAGAGGCGTGGTGGAGGGAAGGTTTATAGCTAATGGGAGGGGTTGGCATGTTGGTGGGCTGAGGGGAGGGAGGTAAGATCATAAGTAATTTCACAGGACACTGGGGAGAGGGATATGTGGCTGGAGAGCCAGCCTGGGGTGGACCCAAGGGCCCAAGTGGAGGAATTAGCCTAAAAGGGTGAGGAGCATGTTGGGGTGGGGGAGGGGATTTGGATGGATAACCTGAGGTTGGAGGGCCAGGGAGGGAGTTCAGAGTTGATGAGACCTTGGTTCTTATCAGGGAATTGAGAGTGGCTATGTCACGGAAAGGGAGCCGGCTGGGAGTGGGGACAGTGTCTTGAGGGCAAAGGTCTGGGAATGGGAAAAAAGTGTTCGTGAACGGCCAGCTCGCTGGCGGTGGAGGAGGGCCCAGCTGCCTGGTGAATCACACCTTTGTGATGGGACAACCAGCAGTTCTGCTTTCTCTCGGCAAAGCTCAAGTGCAAGACTAGAGAAAATGAAAGTTCACACAGTTCCGATGCTGGGGATGGCACGAAGGGAGGGGATTGGAGGATTTTCAGTGGGTTGACCATGAGGCAGAGAAACAAGATATGGAAGTTGGGATGAGCAACTGCAGAGATGAGCATTGGAGAGAATTGTGGAGAGCCGGGATGGGCCCCTTAGGGGATGTCTGGGTTCGAAGTTTGGCTATGAGGATGGGTGGAGAAGAGAGGGGACCGAGTCCCTCGGGAGTTGTTGAGGTAGGGGCAGTATTGGGGCAAAGATAAAACCCATCTGAGGCCAGAGCTTCAATTCATTCATTCAACAAATATTTATTGAGCACCTACTATGTGCCAGGCACCCTTCTAAGCCTTTCAGGAAGGTGAACGCAGGAGGCCCTGGGGCTGCTGATAGATGAAGATGGGAAGAAGAGGGTCAGGCGGTGGCAGGGGTGGGGGTGGGGGTGGGACTGTAAGAGGAAGAGGAAGTGTCACCAAGGAAGGACTTAAAATGGTCAGGAAGATGGGGCAAGGAGCCAGGGGGCGCTGGCGGGCTTGGGATGGACAGAAGAGCAGCCTTGCTATTTTAGAGGAGTTGGAAGAGGGGCACCATCAGGGAAAGCAGGCTTCAGATGAGGGGAAGGTTAGTGTGTTTCGTGGCTTCCTCGTTGTCCCCTGGCCGCCTTCCCCCACACGTCGGGCCTCACAGAACGGCTTGGAGCTGGTGAAAGGGGGAGAGGCAAGCCTTTCCTCCAGGTCCGGGACTGTGACACTCTTCCCTGTGACTTCAGCTCCAGATTCTGGCCCCCAGCCATCGTGTGGAAGTGGAGAGAAACGGGAGGGACGTCAAAGATACTCCTGGGAGAAGGGGGTGGATGACACTCGTACACAGAGGGAAATGGGGCCGCACACGAGAGATGGTAACCCACCAGGTACATCTGGTTCTGCCATGTCTCAGGGGTTCCCATTAGCCAGCAAAGCTCCCTCTGATGGCTCCTGCCTGTCCTTCAGGCCACCTTGAAGCCACGGGGGCTGGGGGAGCAGTGGGAGGAAGAGGTCTGGGGGCAGTGGTGGAGCCAGGGGTGCAGAGAGGGCCTGGAGAGAGGTGGGTGGCAATGACCTGGTGACCTGGGTTCCCTCCTGGGAATCTCGAGGAGGACACGTTTCCTTCTCCTTGAACACCCTGGCCTTCTCCCATTGTCACCTTCCAGACTGAGCTCCACTTTTTAGGGTCACCTGCTGTCACTCTGTCTCATTCCCTACACTATTGACCTTGTGTTGAGCATCCTGGTCTTCGTTCCCCACTTGGGGAGTGGGCGTGGGGATCCCCAGGTGCTCGAGACCTGCCCATCTGCACGGCACTAGCAATCAAGTTGTGCTCTTTTAGGCTCCAGATGAAACTTCCCGGCAGCATGACCTGTCGCCTTCGAATTCTGCTGCAGGCCAAGAAGGCTCTGCTCTTGGAGGAGGGCCAATCTGAGTCTGGAATGGTCTTTCTGGAGGAGCTGGATGCAGAAGCCATCTGAGGGTGGGAGGGGAGCTGAACTCCTGGCGGACGGATGTCTTTTTCCTCCTTTTGCCCTCAAAGTCCTTGCAATGCCAGCGAGGGCTGGGACCACTTCAGCTCCGCCAGCAGGTGGTCAGGCCACTCTCCCTTCTCCCGGCTCCTGTCTCAGCAACTGCTGCTTCTGGAGAAGGAAAAACACAGCAGCTGAGATGGGCAGGAAGGGAGGCGAAGGCAGCAGGAAGTGAGGAACGGGAACGGGAACCCTCCGGGCAGGGAAACCGTCAGCCCTGAGGGGTAGAGGGGTAGGAAAGGGACCACGGCTTTTGGAAGGAAACACTGCCTTTCCACCTGCGGGTGGCCACTTGTGCGTAGCAGCAGATAATCCTAGGGGAGAATAACAGGAGAGGCCAGAAAAGCTTGGAACTGCTTGGTAGAGGGTCCCAGACAGAAGAGTGGAAAAAAGAAAGTGCTGGAAACAGATTTGCTTCTGGCATTGGTGGCATGGGACAAGGACACACATTCACCTCTATCTGCAGTTAAACCTGCTGGAGGACCCTTTGTCAGGGGGGGAGAAGGGGCGCAGTGGTGGGAAGCAGCCCCCCAACTCACCCCCTCCTCCTCTCTGCCCTGCAGCCCCGTGTGCGCGCTGGCAGGTGCTGTGCCATTACAGTTCGCACGATGGCCCCCCAGCCGGTGCCGGGGGATGCCCTCGGGGCCTCGGACCTGGACCAGAACTGGAGACATGGCAGCATGGCGGGGGGTCCCTCACTGCTCCCGCCAGACCACATGCCCCTCACCCCTCACCCCAAGCTTTGCGCTCACGAGCTCTGCTTTCTGCTGAGACTCTCGGGCCCATGGCTGTTTGGAAGCCACTCTGGTTTCTTACACAGACCAAAGCTCTTCACCTGCCTTATCTTCACCACACACAGGAAAAGCTCATAGGCGACAATGCCTTGCACGCTACCCAGTGGCCTGGAATGTCGGAAATGCCATGCCCGCCCCCCTGCCCACTTGTGGCCCCAGAGGGGAGCGGGGGTTCCCAGCACTCCCCCCATAGCTTTTATGGAGGCTCTCTCATGCTCTCGATGTATCTAAACCCTACTTTAAATTTCTTTTCAGCTTAGAAAACTCTCCTGAAACTACCTGCTTTGCAAAATGGGTCCTTCCAGCCCCAAAGGGTGTCCTGGACCTGATCGCGTAGGATTTCAGGAACTGATCCTCCATCCCTGCTGACATATCCTTAGCGACTGGAAGACGCTACACACAGCCCAGCTCAGCCTTCTTCTTTCTTGAACACTTGAGCTTCCTGGCACCTTTCACTGGACTAGAAAAAGCCCTATAATATGTTCTTGAGGTAGAGTGAATAGAGCCTCAGGTTGGCCTCAGGTGTGGAAGCTCCTGGCTTTGTGTCGGGCTCAGATGAGGTTCTACTTTTCTTTCTGCCGACGATCCCATCGTTTCACCGGCCTCCTGTGCTCAGGGGTGCCCAGACCCTTGTCCTCATCTCAAGGCCACACTGGAGGCCATAAGTCTGTCCACCACGAAGTTCAAGTGTGCCGCCACTCACTTCCCTACTCCCCGAGCTGTGGCTCCGCAGCCCCTCCCGCTCCTGCAGCTGGGAATTTAATTATTCTCTTTTTGTGCCCCATTCCCACCCCCTACCCCTCTTACGTAAGACACAGCCCACCAAGCCTCCTCATACCACCCTACCCTACCCTACAGCTCTCTATTCAGAAACAACCACGCTCAGTTCTTCTTTTGAGTTTTGCTTTTGGGGACCCATTCCTCTTACCCGTACAAGTATTGGACACAGCTTCTTTCTGTCTTTGATTTCCTTCCTCTCACGCCCAGCCCCCAGGGGCCTGCCTGGCTCAGCTTTTCCTATCTGCCTCTCCTGGCCTTCTCACTCGGGCAGCACATTTTACCACAGAGGGAGGGGGGGTGGAGGTCTGGTTGACCCTGCCCCAGCCTTGCCCTAGCTCTCCTGACATTGCTTCAAGCACGTAGGTCCCCTCTAGTGAGGGGTGTGATTGGTGACTGTTCCAGACAAGACGAAAACAGGATGAATGAGGGGAAGGTACGAAGGCTCCGGGAATGTCGCCGGGTCCTCCCAGCTTTACTTCCTGGTCTCTACTGCAGTGTCAGGGACGGGCCTCCATCCTCATCTGATGACTCGTTGGAGGGGGACGCATCACCCTGTCCCTGTTCCTCCTCATGTTCTTCTCCAGAGCCACGTTCCAACCCCCTCCGAGGCCCCTCTGCCTCAGGCACGGGATGCTGGCCGGAATGGGCTACAGGGACGTCTCCCAGTGGGGTCCATGTGGAGGCCATGATCAGGAGGGAATGAAGGTGCAGAGAGTGGGCACTGGCTGGGGTCCCTCTCCAGCGCACAGCTGTCCTCTCTGAGTCTCAGAGCTGCATGCTCTCCTGATTTTAGGTCTTCTATTTCTCCCTGAAGCATGTCCTAAATCCCACCAGTCACCGTCGTAGAGAGTGGGATCGCTGAGCTTTGCTCCAAGTCCCTGACAGGGCGGTGCTTCTCTCCGGTGTGGCTTCTCAGCCTCCTAAACTCATCTTGCCTTTCAGTAAACACACAGGCCTGACGCCAGCCAGGCACTCTGATGCACCTCTTGGGTAGTGCAGGAGGCCCCCAGCCCGCACGACCAGGCACCGTGGACGCGCTGGAGGAACAGACGGTCATTCTGCAGCCCACCTGCCTGCTTTTACCAGGCTCTGCACGGTGTGGTTAGTATCGTGAAAACACTCGCTGGTTTCATTTTCAAATGTAAAATTCAAACCAGAATATGCTCTTATTCAAAAGGCATCTCCCTGAGATGCTGAGGCTCTTCTGGGACCTCCAGATGAAACGGCCAGACCGGAAGCCTGAACTTGGCAGGGGCGGGGGGCGGTGGGGCAGGGGGGGACCAGGGATGGGAGAGGTGGGGGTCCCATAGTTGGTGTTGCTGAGAGGAGGGGTCCAGAAAAGGAAATGAACCCAGAACTTAGGCTAAAGTTGACACTTAAGAGGCAGGCCCAGGAGGAGAACCAGTGCAGGAGGACTATGAAAGGGCAGAGGTGGGGATGGAGAGAGAGGTTAGGAAAAATCACTGTCCCAGAAGTCAAGGGAAGAGTGTCGTCAGAGGGAGCACAGGTGACCATGTCAAAGGCCATGCAGAGGTTACCTTTTGAAGGCCTGCGCCGTATCCTGTGGACTTAGCAAGGCTGCTAGTGAGCTCCGCTGGAGCTGCAGCTGTGGGGCGCTGTGTGGCCCCGGCAGGGCGGAAGGGGCTGAATGAAGGTGGTTAGCAGCTGAGGGGGAGATGCCTTCAGAGAGGGAGGAGCAGAGTTTCCGGATTGAGGGAGAAGACTGAGTGGAGTGAGTCCCGAGGCGGACAGGGATGGGGTCTCAGGCCCTGGAAGGCTCCACACACACACACCCCTCCCCCGAGATCCTGGAGGCCTTGGGAGAGAGGCAGGCAGGTGCTGCGGCACGTAGGGGGACTCTTCCCGGGTTTGGGGGATTGAAAGGAGACTGAGACAGGCGGGCAAGGGCCCAGAGGTGTGAATGTTGGTGAGACACGGGGTCTAAGCAACGAAGGAAAGGAGTGAAGCCCAGATGTCAAGACCCCCAGGGCACTCCAGCACCTGGAGCTCTCCATGAGATTGAAAATGGGGACATTTTCTATAACAACTATTTGTTTAATTCTGTAATCAAATAAAAAGGCGATTAAAAAGAAAAGTGGCCTGAATGCCCATCAACAGTATAATGGATAAAAAATATCGTGGTATAGTTCTACAATGGGGTGCCGTACAATTCCATGCAGCCGTGTGAATATATCACAGAAACATGTAACTGTTGAGCAAAAGAGGTCAGACATAGAAGACTAGGGACTATTTGCAATCATTTATGTAAAGCTCAAGAAACAGGTGAAGTTACCGATGGGGTCAGATTTCAGGATAGTGATTACTCTTGGGAAGAGAGATCACTAGAAAGGGAGGCGAGGAGCTCCTGGCAGGGGCGGGAAGGTGGCGGGTGGTGCTGCTGTTCTATCTGCTGATCTCAAGCTAGTTCACGGGTCCATTCGGTGGGTGGGAGCATTGGCCTGTACATTTGTGACATGGACATTTTCTGGGGTGTTTGTTCTACTTCAGTAAAAAGTTTACTTTTAAAAAAGAGGGAGGGCTTCCCTGGTGGCGCTGTGGTTGAGAGTCCGCCTGCTGATGCAGGGGACATGGGTTCGTGCCCCGGTCCGGGGAGATCCCACATGCCGCGGAGCAGCTGGGCCCGTGAGCCATGGCCGCTGAGCCTGCACGTCCGGAGCCTGTGCTCCGCAACGGGAGAGGCCACAGCAGTGAGAGGCCCGCGTACCAGAAAAAAAAAAGGGGGGGGGGGGAAGAGGGAGAGAGAGACTATCTAATGTGGAGCAGTTCCATTGAGCTCCAAGGCCAGTCACTTCTGAGGTCACCTCCAAGAGATATTGGATCTCCTCCTAGCCAGCTGGAAACAGCAACCATCAGTATGGCAGCCATCCTTCCAGTCCGGGTGCTGCACCAGGTGAAGAACTCGCCACCTCTGTCTTCTCCCCCTGCCCTGGCCAGTGACGGTGAAAAATGTTCCAGATGACCAACCACATCATGAATACTAAAGGCCATTTCCGCTCTGGAATCCTCCAGGCCTTGTATCCATGTCCCCTTGTGGCACAGCCCATAAGTATGGCCCTACAGATGGGGCCAGCCTGCTCAGCAAGCCATCCACCCGGCGGGGTGGGGGGTGCCTTTTTCTAACTTGCCCAAAGGTGCCCCAGAGATTCTCAACAGCCCTGCTAGAAGTTGCTGGGCAAATATTCTTTAGGTCTTACAACGTCTGGCCTAGAAAAAAGGGAAAGTGAAGGTTTTACCATAGTGTTACACTAACAATAGCGACAGTGCCTGTGGTGGTATAGAACCTTCTCTTTTTCATGGCACTTGTGAGGATACGATCTGTGACCAGGGCTTTGCTCAGCTTCTGGCAAAATGCTTCTGTCCGAAGCATCTCTCCTGGCCATGATTCCTGCGACTCCCTGGGAGCTGACCAGGTGTCCGTGAGAGGCCTGGTTCCAAGAGTGTGGCCAAGAGTCCTTCTCCCTCGCCCCTGTGTGTCCCCGGCAGACGGCTCTGATTAGTTTGTAAGATGTGTGTGTCCAGAATTCTATGCATCCTTTCGCCGATGGACTCTGCCTGCAACCCCACTTGTTCTTTACTTCCTGCTTTTGATGCTCGCGAGGGCCCTTGTCAGGGGCTCCCAGCTCCCAGACCCTCTCTCTGCTCACGGAGGCCTTGTGTTCAGCTGCCGGTAGCATCTGGTCACGGGCCTGGACTTTTTGTTCTGCAAGTCTCATTTTTTGAGGGTTTTGGTTTTTTGGGTTTTTTCCTGTTTTCAAGTATTCTCCAAGGCTTCCTGTGGGATTTTTGCTCTTTTTTCCCCTTACTATTGGCCACATTTCATCATAGTTCCTTTGCCTGAAATGGAGGATCTACAGGGACGTATCTGGGCCTTCTCTCTGCCACCACAGCATTAAATATTGTCAGGGGGTGTTAAGAGCCTCGGCGCCACCCTGAGGACCCCTCCCACTCCAGTGTCTGTCTCTTTGGAGAAGGAACCCAGCCTATTTCCTCTCTTTACGGATGATAAAACTCTGGACTGGAGGAGGCATTTATCTTAACCAAGAGCCTCACCTCAGGGTCTCGTCCTGAGGAGGAATCAGCAGTTCGGAGCCAAGAGAGAGGAGTTTTATCTTGAATAGTGAAATGGTAACTGAGGAGTTTTATCTTGAATAGTGAAATGGTAACTGACTGACGGGGAGAACATATGGAACTCATCATACAGAAAATGGTGCAACTGGAAAAGAGAAAGTTCTAGAAAGCTTTGGGGACACCTCAGGGCAATCAGTGAAATGAGATTTAGTTACTGAAAACCTATCCATTTTGGCTACGTTACAACTGTTGGCTTATCCGTGTACGGTAGGGTGGGCTGTTTAGCCAGCCCAGGGGGTGTAGCCCGTCCTATTTTCTTCCTTCCTGTAGAATTTCCTGTCGGTCAGAGCTGCAGCCATGGGTCAGTGGCCTTCCACCCAGTCTCTTCTACCCACTCTTGTCAAGGACGCACCAAGCATTCCGAGTCATTCATTCTATTTCTCCACCTGTGACGTGCGTGTAGAAACAGTTACATACTTTGTCTTTGCTTTTCCGCCACTTCCCGGGCCTGTCGGTTGTCAGATTATGTGGGAAAATTTCATCGTTAACCCGATTTTCTTCAAATCCCTTTACATTCCCTTCTGATCATTGCCTGTCACGGGGTAGGTACCAATCAGAATCTCATACAGGTTGATGCCCATTGGCATTTTCTCCTATTTGAGTTGAAAAACTACCCTGATTCCATTTGAGTCTCACTCCCAGCAACTTAAAACCATTCATTCAACCCACACATTCAATCTCAGAGGCCCTGCCATGTCTCGTGTCCTACATCTGAGGACTTGAGATGAGCAGGAAAATTGTAGGATGGAAACGCTGATGTTGAAAGTGAATCTATAGCAGGCCTAGATGGGGAGGGGGAAGATGAGATGATGAGCTCAGCCCGGAATCACCTGGGGCAGAGAGGGCAGCAGCAAGCCCTTGCTGTGCGTGAACTGATCTGGAGGGTTCTAGAATTCAGGGGCAAGTTAATTAAGGGGGCTGGGGAGACAGAGGATGAGGCAGAGAGAGGCGGCTGTAGAAGACCCCAACATATGGAGAGAGAAGAAGAGGCGTGAAGGTTCATGCTGGGGCAGATGCTCTGTCAACATGGGGCGGCTGAGCGGAGAGGCGCTCCGGGCCTTGGGAACAGAGAAGGGAAGTCTGGGAAATGGTGGCCCACATATGAGCCAATGATTGGTGAACTGATGGAAACCTCTCTGGGGGCAGCCGCACTTGTGCTGCTGTGGGGCAGGGATGCCTCACGCCTACTTTGGAAGGGCTTGTCTCTGGAGGTGACACCTGCCTTCCCTCCCCCTCCCCCTGAGCCTGTGACAGAGTCCACGGTCAGCCTCTGCCCCGGGCACGGAGGTGGCCGTGCACTGCCTGCCTCTCCCTGCTGCCTGCCCCCAAAGCCAAATGACCGCAGCCCCTCCTTGCCAGGGCCTTTCCCCACTTGCTTCCTTATCCCCTGCAAGCTGACTCTCCCCAGAACCTGGCCCAGCCCTCAGCTGGTGTGTCCTCTTGGACAGGACAAAGAGTGGAGGGCCGCTTGGGCCTCTCCAGCCCAACCTCCAGATGCCTTCAGAAAAGCAACAAGGAAACAGCAGGAAACAGGCCTCCAAAGCGGTCCTCTGGTGTCCTGGCCCCAGGGATCATTCTGTAGTGGCTCTAAAGAGTGCAGTGGCTTTTTTTCTTTTGGTTTGGTTCTCGTGATTTTTTTGGTATCTAGGTATCTACAGCTTCCCACCCCACCCCTTGTTTCACCTTATCACTCTGCCCACTCTCCATGGCCTGCCTGGGGCCCTTCTCCTCCAGGAAGCCTTCCTGGTCCACTCCAGCCCACCATCTTCCCAGTCTTCTGACTACATAGAGCTTTTACTGGCTGCATCCCATATTTTATTTAGTGCTTTATTATACTCCACTGATGGCTTAGCTCTGTTTTAGTCTCTAAAGAGTAGTTTCTTGGGCATTCTTTTCTCTATCTAGCAAGATAATAAACTCCTTGAGGATAGGCCTGACCTGCATTTCTTTTAAAGCCCTTCACCCCTCACCCTGGGGGATAAAAGTTTCGAGGGAAGCTGGCCTGTGTGCTAGCTGCCTGTGTAGTGGTGCTGATGGCTCAGTATTAAAGTGTGCTGAGTGAGCCTGGGCACTGGCTGGAAGCAGCAATGACATTGGCTCCGACTGATGGCATCTCACTGGGGGTGGAAGAGAGGGGCTCTCCAAGGGCAATGAAGAAGCTAGACCTGGTACTTAGGAGCCTCTCAGGACCAAGGGAATGTAGGGGAAGTTCAGACCCAGGGGGTGAGGTGGGAGCGAGGCAGGGGGATGAGGGGACCGAGAGGGGAAGGCCTGCTTGGGAAGGAAGTAGACTCAAGAGCTGGGCTGAGGGGACAGACCCCAGGGTTTTCTAAGCCAGACTGTTGTCTAAGTGGGCGGGCTGGGCCTGGGAACTGCTGCTTTGTGTAGGGGACCCGGGGGGGCCCTTGATCAGTCCTGTCCCAGCCAGGTCAGCTCAGAGGCAGGGCTGTGGAGAAGAGTGATAGGATTTGTGGCACAGGGAGGGGAAGGAATGAGGTGCTTCCCAGGGTCCAGAGCTGGGGTCCACAGCCAAGCTCTAGGATGACAGGAAACGGGGCACAGCCACAGGGCACAGGGTGGCCAGTGAATACAGGCCAAATTTGAACTGAATGACAGGGGTCCTCACCCTTCCGGCTCTGCTTAAATAACCCCCTCAGAAAAGTCTTCTCTGATGCTGCACAGCTCCACTGGCCTCCTTCCCCACACCAAGGCCATCCTGTCACCCTGCTTGTCCTGTTTTCTTCATAGCACTTATCATTATCTGGATTTATCTTGTCCATCTCTGTTTCCCTGTTGGTTGTCTGTCTCTCCTCCCTGGCAGCTAAGCTCCATGCAGGCCGGGTCTGGTCATTGTTGGCTGCAGCTATACCTTCATCTTCTAGAATGGGGCCTGACACTGATGGGCACTCAAAGAGTATTTGTTGAATGGATGAATGGGTGGATGGCAACAGAGGGACAGACACAGGTTTCGAGTGGGATGGGGGTCAGATCAAACCTCCTTGACTCTCATCCCAGGACCCAATCCAGGGGAGCTCCCAGCCAGGGAGAGGGCCTACCGGGCGCTGGTAGAGAGCGTGTTCTGGGCCCAGGCCAACCAGCATTTGCTGACAGATGGCATGCTGAGAGATTTGTGGAATGGAATACAATTCCAGTTTCATCTGAGCCTGGACCCCTGGAGGCAGGGAAAGGAAGGGCCAAAAATGTGTAGTTCTGTTCCTCCTGCCCAGGGATGGGACCCAACAGTCCCGAGGGGTCTCTGAGGGAGGAGAAAGGAGAAGCATGCTCCCCAGGCTGTCTGACAGAGTCGGGGGGGCAGGTGGCGCTGGGCACAGGAGCCTACGGCGTGTCACAATCCTTGGGGGACATTGGCTAGTCCCACAGTGGGCAAAGGGGAGGGCCTTATCCTGGGTGCAGGAAGGGTGGGGCTGTCACACTGCCCCTGTCCAGGCATTTGGGTGTCCCGGATGGAGGCTCTCCCTGAGACCTCTTTCCAGCCTTAGTACGGTGGCTCCAGCCCCGCTCTTTTTTCCAGCTGATCGCACTGTCACTACTACATCTGAACCCCCAGCCTGGCCAACACAATGAGAAGCCAAAGGAATAGAAGATACCTTGAGATTTCCGCCTGGCCCCTGGGGCCCCTAAAAGTTCAAGAAGTATTGGCTGAGTCAGAAATGGGGCAGGGAAGCTCAGAGAGGAACTCAAGAACGTCAGTGAAGACGGGTTCTAGAATAGGTCGATGATGCCTTTTTCTCTCTTCTAGGGGGTTCCTTCCCTCTTTCTGTACATGCTAGGGAGTTGCAATCTTTTAAGAGAGAAGATATCTGAGCTGGAAAGCAGAACCTCAAGCTGATACCCATCTGGGTTGGGGACGTTTGGGGCTGGAGCCCCACTCATACAAATGTGCCTGCTGGACAAAATTATATGCAGAGTAAGGATGGGGGTGGCAGACTGCTCTTTTCCCCATCCGTGTCCTCTTGGACTGTCCAGCCTTGTCTGAGCACTTCACCCCTAATGGAAGGTCTATAAGCCTCCCAGAGTGTCACCGAAGAGCACTTGACTCTGAACCTTGGGGGACCTCTGGGCCTTGGCATCTGGGCACAGGGAATGGAGGGTGAGACGTGGCTCTGGGTGCTCCACGCTCATCCCCCGGGCATCGATCAGATGAGCTTCTGGGGCCTCCCACACCGTCATCCCCACAGAGCAAGGGGTCCCACCAGGCATCTCTTCCATACAGACCCACCGTCCTCCAAACCTGCCCCTCTTTCCCATGTGATACCTTCAACCCCCCCACCCTACTCGCTTCCGCACTCCTCGTCCCTGTCCCCTAGGTTTGCCATGGGGCTCTTGCCAATTAAGCCCATCTTGCTTCCTGGTCTTGGGTCCAATCTCTGTGGGTCCCTTTCTTGCCTGGGCCTCAGGGTCCTGGTGCGGCATCCTCTTCTCTTCACAGCTGCAGCCACCTGCTCTACCCTCTGGGGCTCCTCTCCCTGCCCTCAGTCGTTGCCACCCAGTGGCGCTCCAGCTCCCTGCTTCCTCGTCACCTCCAGTCAAGCATGTAAGGCAACAAGTCCATTTTAACTGCTTCTCTGCTAAGAACAGTGAGGCAAAAAGCAACATAAGGGTGTTCAAGAAATCTCAGAAAGGATGATCACAGAGCATGTCCCTGACCAAGCAGAAATGTCAGTGGCTGGGAAGGCCTTTTCTTCTCTCATGTTCTTTGGGGTCCCCAGGCTCTGTCTTCACTTTCCTACCTCTTAGGGTTTTCTTGAGTCTCCTGAAGGTCAGCTGAGGTCTAGCTTGTTCTGAATACTGTTCGTGGATTCACAGGCTGCAGGAAGTCAGAGGGCCCAAATCAGCCAGCTGGAGTAGCACCAGAAGTGGGACCACCGTCCCAGAATGTGGGAGCTGAGGCAGACAGCCTGAGATCGATGAGGCCATGACAGGCCCACGTATCAGTCCCCGAGCCTCGCTGGCAGCCCCTGGACCCCCATCGATCAGGCAAGACCTAGTAAAGTGTCTCATGCAACCCTCCGTGGATGGTCTAGGGGGAGGTGATTTTCCAGGCAGGGACGCCCACACTAAAGGCCTTCAAACAAGGGACCCCCCCCTCGCTTTGGGACTGATCCTGCCTGATCGTCTGGTTCATAAGTAGGGGTAATGGAATCCAAGCTGGGGTATCCGGCCGCCAAGGTTTGTGGGAATGCCATTGTGGTAAGGATCAAGGAATCTGGCATCGCTGCTATTCTGGTTTCTGGGAGTATGTAGGCTTAAGAAGTTAGAGTAAGTAAAGCCAAGGGGATGGAGGGCTAACAGTGAGCCTCAAAGAGCCACCAGAGCAGAAACCTGTCTGCAGCACTCAGGATCCTGACGGCGGGGAAGGAGCAGGGGTGACAGTGGGGACTCTGGGGCCCCCTACTAGCAGACAGAGCCCAAGAATTGCTTTCTAAAAGTCTGGGTTGGAGTCAGGAAGGGGACCAAAACACTGTCCCTGGATGAAGAGCTTCGAGGCATGGAGGAGCTGGTGGCAGGGCCCTGAGTCGGGACTGTCCATGGGACCAGGCTCCTCTGGACCATGACCTGGCCTTGAACTTGGCCTGGATGGCCAGAGACTCTTTGGCCTCCGCAGGGAACTCACGTTCCACTAGCCTCAACTTCTTGGGAAGAGAATATACACAAGAACAGGGATGAGGGTGGTTTGGGAGTAGAATGAGGCTTTGGGGTCTTAATGGAGTAGGGCAACATCGGCTACCATTGTGGACTAGCCAGTTTTCATGCCAGAAAAAATCACTTAGGAGCAAAGGAGAAAATCCAGGAATAAAACCCAGATAGAGGGGTGGCCCAACATCGCAGCTAAGGTTGGAATGTGGGAATGTTCCGATTTGTTCCAGAAAGAAGGAAAGAGGCAGTGGAAGGAAAGAGGCAGTGGAACTAACCACCAGCTTCTGGTTTTGAGCAGTGCATTAGCCGTAATTCCAGGAGTTGACAAACTAGGTTTTGGTTCTGAAAGAAGAGTGTCTAACTTCGTTAATCATCCTCAGTAAGATGTTGAGGACCAGGCTGGGTGAACTGGACTATGGAATTTGTACTTAAGTGAAGTCCAGGCGGAAAAGGAAGGCGCATACCTGGCGCTGCCTGAACAGGGGACTCTGGGAAGGAGAAGAGAGAAAGAGAAGCCCCTCTCCAGGGTTCGGCCCCAGAGCAGGGAGCACGTTACCAGCTGAGAAAGCCAAAACCAAAGGCGAGCAGCCCCATGGCCGCCTGGGCACAGACCTGCCCCCGGGCCACCTTTCCTGCAGGCCGAGGGGTCGCCGAGTCTGTTTTGATCTGCCCTGGTCCCCACGTGTGATAGGCAGGACCCAGAAGCTTTTTTTGGCTGCAGAGGTGCCTGGTGTGGGGTCACTCCAGTGTGGATACCAGGCTGGACCCCGTGGGGGCTCGGAGTGCCCAGAGGAGCTCTGCTCAGGCCACAGAAGGTGCCACAACCCTGCACCCAGGGAGGCAAAGAGCCCCACCGTGGGGACCAGAGCGGGCCACATCTGGGCCTGGGACTAAACTTTAAGTCAAACTGGGCATTTGCACAGTTTTGTTTTTTAAGCTATAGACCAAATAAAGAAATTTCGTTTTCTCTGTGTTGGTTAAATGTTGCAGACCTGCCCCATCAGCCACCACGGTTAATCAGGGATGCAGCTCTTCTACCTCCAAGAGACCACCTTGGCTGCCAGCATCCCCAGGTTCTTTTCAAGATATTTACACAGTCATTAGTGTTGAGAAACGGAGAAGGAAGAGCTGATACTGACCGGGTCCACAAACGGCCATGGGCTGAGAGTCCTGGGTCCTGCAAGATGGGCCTTGGCCCAAAGCCCACCGTGGGTGTGCCAACCGTGCCCATCTGGCCCTGGGGCCAGAGAGGTGGGCCTGGCTGCTGCTCCCCAGCCCCCAGCCTCAAGGTCCAGATAATCCCTGGAGGCTGGGTCAGGGACATGCCTGCTCAGGGCCTCCTAACTGAACCCCCAGGCACAGGGGACAAGCGTTGTGGGAGGGGGGTTTCTGGCAGCCACAACCAAGATAGGCAGGGGAGTCAGACGGACCAGAGCTGGAGCTCAGGCCGCATGTTAACCCCCTCTTCTGGGGGCTAGTAGGACCAGAGGAACCTCAGCTCGGACTGAGGATTAAAACATAAAATTGTCAAAGGCTGTAAGAGCTTGGGAATATCCCAGCTGGGCTCTCAGCCCAGGAGTGTGCCTGGAGTGGGGTCTCCTGAGCAGGGGGGATGGCACAGCGGTGGGGAGAGGACTTGCCTTCTGCTCCACAGTGGGCAGCCAGGACATTGAGGGGGGCAGATGTCTCCCCAAGGGTCTTGGCCAGTGGTCCATGCACAGCACCCATATCCACTGGGACAGGAAGTGTGGAGGCTGACGGGCTGGGGCCGGGGCCCAGGCCATCAGGGCGTTGTCCACCTTTCTGCCATCCTTAGCGTGTCACCTCCATCCTCGTGGTTACAGATGCTGCTGCTCCTCTAAGTACCACGCCCAGAGGGGAGGGACAGGAGACCTGATGGACACACTGGGCCTTTTTAGGCCTCACACCTTCTGCTTACAGCTCATCAGCCAGAGCCAGCTTACCTGTCATCCTGTGCAGTCACGGAGGGTGGCCAGGGAGGAGGAAGGGCCTTGGGGTGCAGGCCAGCACCCCAGCCAGCTGTGTCCTGGCATAGCCGCCGCCCTGTCTCGTCCTCCATCCCACGCAGGCCCTCACACTAAGGGCGGGGTCGTGGCTCACTGACCTTCCCACTGGCCCCTGCAGTGCTGATTGGCAGAAAGCCAGACGGATGTGGCCTCTGCCCCCCGGAGCGGGTGGCACGGTGCGATAAGGTGCAGGTCGGGGCAGCGCAGGGGGGATCGGGAAGCAAATAGGAGTGGTGCAAACCCCAGTGTGGAGGGGGCGAAGGACAGGGAGAGCTTCTCCTGGTGGACACGCAGAGCTAAGCCCTCAAGACGGACAGAAGCAAGCGAGGGGAAGGAATCACAGAGGGTAGCAACGGACACAACCAAGAAACCGGAATGATTTCAGCTGGAGAGGAGGCAGGGCCACGCCAGGGCGCACGGGGCAGAGGCGGGGTTCAGCGTGGGCTGGAGACAGGCTTGGGCCTGCAGGGGGCGCAGGCTGGGCTGGGGGCAAAGGACCAGTGGGGAGAGGACTGCAGTTAGAAAGGCAGGGGTGACAGAGGCCTGAGCTCAGGAAATAAGGGAGATGAAGAGAGCCTCTGGAGACAGACCCTACAGGCTCAGAGAGTGAGGAAGGGGCACGCGGCGCACGCAGTGGCTGGAGAGGGAGAGAGAGAGAGAGAGAGAGAGAGAGAGAGCTGCTAGCCCAGGAAAGCAGCCACAGGGCGGCAGTGGTCGTCTTCAGTGAGGGAGGGGACACAGGGAGGAGCTGATTCTAGCCGGGAGAGGCTATGTCCAGTTGCAGAGGCTGGATTCAAGCACGTTGAGGAAGAGATGGTAGTCGCGAGTATCTGGTCCAGAAGCTCGACAGAATTCCGGCCTGGAGACCCAGCCGCCCTCCAGTTTTGCCCCCTGTGCAGACGCCGTCACTAGGGACAAAACCGTTGTGCCCCTGGCAACCAGGAAACGAGAGAAAGAAGAGGGTGCAGAAAGGGTTTTTGCTTTCCTTTGGTCCACCTTTCAGCCCAGGTGGTGTGCCTTGGGTGGGCATCCAGGAGGTCTCCCTCGGGCTCTCCCTCCCTGCCCCCACCCCACCCCTTGATCTATACTGCCTTCCCATCTCCCAGCCCCACCAGGGTCCTGGCTGCACTGTGGGAAGAGTCTGGCCGAGAGGCTTTGAAGGTAGCAGGAGAGGCAGCAGCAGACTCTTTGGGCCTCTCAGACTGTTTCTCAAGGGGTCTGTAAGGGGCAAGCAGCTGCCACCCCGCTCTGGATGACTGGGGCCCCCTGAAATGGACTTTGCTGCAGACCACTCCCACCAAGGCTCTGACCCATTACAGACGGCGTTCACTCTGGGGTGCGCTGGGGGGATAGCTTCCCGTAGTGTGAGTCAGCCATCCCCAGGGGGAATCCAGAAAATCCCTGCCACTAGCTCCTTTAGAGCCAGATGGAGGCAGTGATCTGGGTTCCAGGCTCAGAGGTGCTGCTGTGAGGCTGCCCAGGAAGTTCTGTTTTCCCGAAAATGAGGGACCTTTGAGTCTTTGAGGGGTGGGTGGTGCGGTAGAGCCTCTGAAGACCAGCCCCAGTGTCTCAGACGCCAAGAGGGGAGAGGGGTGCGATGAGTCAACACAAACCCGAGGCAAGGCTGAGCACTGCTGCTGCTGGGCAGCCCACACGGCCTGTCCTGAGACGTCCCTGCTGCCCAATCCCGAGAGCATGTGCGCTACTGGGCATCTCTTAATGAATCCCCTTTCCTCTTGAACCAACCCGAGGGGCTTTTGTTAAGAACCCTGAACACAAGTGGGAGTGTGGGGAGGAAGAGTCCCAGGTGGTCCCACGGACTGATGAGGGGCTCCGTGGGACGAGGTAAGCCTGGAGAGGGCAGGACCTCCCGGGTCCCGGCACAGACGAGGCAGAAAAGGAGCCCAGGATGGAAAACAGGGTGCACAGGGCCAAAGGTGGAAGACCCGAGGAGCCAGGGAGCGGAAGAGTTGCTTTTGTTTCCTCACTGGTATAAACAGGATGATAAGAACCATTCACTCATTCATTGAACAAGTATTTTCGGGCCACAGTCACGGGCCTAAGGCCTTGGGGATTCATCTCTGAACAACACAGACAAGCTCCTACCTTCCTAGAGCTGATAGTGCAGCTGGGAGCGTGGGGGACGAGACAAATGAATATTATGTCCGACCACTGTGTGTGTGTCCAAAGAATTAAAACCAAAGGATAGTAGAGCAGGGCTGCAGGTGGAGACAGGCAGCTACTCTTCTCTGGGGTCGGGGCCGCCCCGGCTCTGGAGGAGGAGGGAGCCACGTGGCTATGGGGTACGGGTGGGGGCTGGGAGCAGGCTGGGCAGAAGCAGCAGCAAGGGCAGGCCCATCTCCCTCAGCTGCTGTGGGGTCCTCGGGAGGATGACAGGCCTCAGCATGGCCCCTGTGTCTAAGGCCCTGTGAGGACGGAGGGCAGTGCTCCCACTGGGAAGCTGAGGCCTCGGGAAGGAGAGGATGAAGGGGGGCGATGTGGAAGGGAGGTCAGGGTTCCTCTCCTCTGCTGCTTGGTCCTCTGTGAAGTAGGAGGTCAGGGAGGGCTCTGAGGACCAGACGGGACTAACTAGGCTCTACCTAGGTGCTAACTAGAGCTAACTAGGAGCCAGCCTGAGCTGTTGGGACGTGTGGTTGGTCGCAGTGGTGCCCAGCAGCTCGGGGAGAGGGGCCTGGCAGCTGCAGGTGCTGGAGAACTGACTTGATGGACGTGGGGATTTGGCCAAGACAGCGGGCATTGAAGCAGGCCCGGTGGCCTGAGGCACAGAGGACCACAGTAAGGTCAGGACCCCCGAAGGAGGGAAGATGGGAGTGGACATGGGTCACTTTCTGGTAGAACAGATAGAGCAGAAGCAGTGAGTGGGAGAGGCCGGGTGGATTTGGCAGGGGGTGTGGCCACCGAGCCCGGCCTGGGAAGAGGGTACCCACACCCACGCCACAGTGCCCATCTTCACCGTTCCAAAACCCAGGCACCCGGTTCTGCTCCATCGTGGAACACAGACCTCTGTTTGGGCCTCCAAACTGCATGTCTAAACATATTCAGCTTCACTAGCACATGAAATGGAAATTATCTCTCTTTTGTTTAAACTCTCATAAAAGAAGGTAGTTATTCATAGATTTTTATGAATAACCAGAAATTCTCACAAAGCACTTTGTGTTTTGATGGGGAAGAGAAAGGTGGGAAGAGTAATTAGCATTTATTTAGTGCCTACTATATGCTGCCTCCCCACTGGTGGGCAGCAACAGCCCATTCCCCACCCCCCCTCCCTCCCAGTTCTGGGCCACTCCGAGTGAGCACGGGACAGCTCTTTTCCCAGAGTCACACCCTGTCCCCTCTGGGCCCAGGGATGGAGGTGCAGCCCTGGCAGACTTTGCCTTCTGACTGCCTTCTGAATCCTGAGTCGAGACAGGAGGTGGGAGGAGATGCTAGGAGGTGCAGGTTTTATCTGCCGGGAGGTGGAAGGAGGTGGAAGGGCAGTGGGAGCCCTGGGCAGCCAGCATGAAGTTACACTGGAGGAGAGGAGGGAGCTGCTGGAGGGGGTGGAGCCTGAGTGGGCGGGGTTGGGTAGATGGCCCCCGGGCTCTGCAGGGCTGGGATGCACCTCTCAGGGCTATGCGACAGCCCTCCGTGGTACTTTCCAGCCTCTGAGCCTGGCACATCAGCAGGCGACTCGGCAGTGAGTGGATGGCAGCCCCACCGCTTGGCAGCTCTTCCTCTTGGCCCTCTTAGCCTCACTAGCCTTCCCTGTAAAATGGGAGCAGCACGCCTCTCATAGGACCTCTGTGAGGGAGAAAACATGACTAAGCATTTCCAACTCTCAGCATCATGCCTGACACATAACAAGTGCTCAGGGAAATGGGAACAATCGCAGGAGTCCGGGTTCACGGAACACATGCCCTAACCTCCCTCTCCACCGCCTCTCCCCACCCCGCCCACGCTCTTGGCCCCACCAAACTGCCAACCTCTCTCCAGATGCCCCCTGCCCCTTTGTGGTCTCTGCTTTTTGTTAATCTGAGCTCAGTGGGTCTGAAAAGCCCTTGACTTCGTCCTTGACCTTGCCTCATGCCACCCTCCCAACCTTCCCTTTCTCCATTTAAGGCCCATTGCTACCTCCCTGGCTGCTTCCAGATCTCCTCCCCGCCCACCTACAGGAGTGCCCTGGGGGCCATGCTGCCAGCTCCTCACCGCATCCTCAGCCGGGCACGCCTGTGCTGTTGAAGGAGGCTGCCCAGCTCCAAGGAGGACCAGGTGAGAATGCTGAGTCCCATCCCTGGAAGCAGGGAGGGTCTTAGTGGCCCAAACCTTAAGGGGGTGTCTGCTTGCCCAGGCTCCCCAGGTTCCTGGATTTGGAGGCACTTCTGCCCATCCCCCCACTCCCTCCGGGAGCAGCGGGCACTGTAGGGTGTGGCAGCTGGCAGCAGCTCCGGTCAGGAGTCCTTCCCCCTTCACCAACATCGATCAACTTGATTGTCAGGGATCGTCTAGGCTGTCACCATGTGACAGCTATCCCCTGCCTTTCTTAGCAATAGAATCTACTTTTTAGGTGGAAACAAACTGGTAGCACCACTGCACAATCCTCCTTGGCAGCCAGGAGTGGCCAGGTGACTGGTTGCCATCTCTGACCACGAGTGGAAGCCACATTGTGAGAATGGCTCCGGATAGCCACCGTACCACCAAGCGGTCCTGGACCAGTCCGTGTGAAGGTGAGAGAGAAACGTCTATCTGATGTAAACCAGCACCATTTCTGTGCGGGCAAACCTGATCCTGACACACAATGCGACGGTCCCTTCCTTCCTACCTTCCCTCCACCGACAGCCTCGCGGAGAGCAGAGAAGGGATGGGATGCTCCTAGAGGCGATTTAGAAAGAACATGGGTGCCCAGGAGTTCGGCAATGGAGGCTGTGCACGCAGAGGAGGACGGAGCCTGGGGAGGGTTGGTCAGTGCAATGGGTCCCAATTGAACTCAGTTCAGTAAACACACAGAGCCCTGCTGTGTACACTACATGTACACGGGGCCAGGCGCTAAGGACGTAACTCGGAGAAGGCCCTGCCCTGCGGCGCCCAGGGCACACTACCCCGGCAGGCTGAGCCAGGACAGTGGTGAGCTAGTAAATGCCTAACAACCAGTTCTCTGGGTTTGTAGGGTTTGCAGATTTCCGTGGTCTAAATCCTCCACCGTGGCGGTTCTAAGCCTTGAACACTAAGTGCCTGAAAGCAGAATTGGGCGGGCCTGAGATTGGTTCTCGGCCTCACCATCACCAGGGCTTCTCATCACCTGTCGCAGGTCCCCACCCGTACCACGGTGTCTTGGCCCTGAGCCCACAGGTTGCCTGGCCTGGGTTTGGCCCCTGGGAAAGTAGGCACTGGGCCCCGGAGCCTTCCCACCAGCCTGTACCTTGTCCCTGACAGGTCGGCCGTGGCCACTGTGTAGAGAGGAATCAGAGGACAGTCAGCTACAAGAGTACCCTCTTGAGGTGCCCCGTCCCCCTGGTTTCTGCCACCGCTAGCCACCCCTTCCAGGCCTTTTCCTGTTCTGCCATGGCTTTTCCTTACCTCCTCATTGTCAGAAGGGACTGTTCCCCAGCACGTGGAGCCCAGAGCCCACCCTCTCCCTCCCCGGCTCCCCGGCCCCGCCCCCACACAGTGCTAGGCAGCTGTCTCCTTCCTGGCCTCTCCTCCCCTCACCCCTGCGGCCCTGCTGCCAACGCCCGGCTTGTCCCAGAGGAGGCTTCCCTAGACACTTCCTGAATGCTGCTCCAGGAAGACCGTAGTTCTGTCAGCTCTCTGGTGGCTGCCGCAAACTGCTGTCTTTGGGAAAGGGTGAATCCTCCCCCTCAGCCTCCCTTCCCGGCTCTCCCGTCCCAGCCCCGAGACATCCAGGCATCAGCTGCTCCACCTCCAGACAGTTCAGAGCCAGGCCCCCATCTACCCGGCAACCTGGGGCACTGAGGCTTCCTGGCCCCTGGGTGGGACACTGATCTGGGCCTCCAGCCCCCCAGGCTCCAAGGTGCCAACCCTGCAGGGGATTTGCTTAATGACCTTGTGAGCAGTAATTACACCCCAGGGCCCACTCTTAATAACCACGTATTCTCCCTGTCAATGTGCCTTAATTGAAAATGAGTAGGCGATAAAAGTTGCTGTGAAGTTGGCTGGCAAGCCCTTAACGTGATATTAATTGTAGTAATTAGTAGTCGCTTTGTGTTGGAGGCATCTATAAATAGGGGGTCCATTAGTTTAGCAAAAGAGCGTCATTTAAAATGCAAATAAAAGCCCAATTAAATCACTCATGATAAATCACTCATCTTTCCCAGAAAATTACCATCTTGTGGGAAGGTGGGGACAGCAGCCACTTTGAGGATGCATCGGTCAGCTCAGGGACTCTGGATTCTTACACCACCCGAGCAATGCATCTGGGAGACTCTCCCTTTAAACAGGTTTGCCGTAGGCTCCCTCAGGATGCCATCACTCTTGGGGCCCTCCCACAGATTCTATTGTTGTGACTGGTGGTTGGGCCCCCAAGTAGTTCCTCCCCCATCTGCCGATTGGTTCCCTCTGGCAACATGGCGTACTTTTTAAAGGAACAGTGGCACAGTGTGCCTCTAGGCGCTCGGAGAATGGGCTGGGTGTGGGAGGGCTCCCGGCTTTGAATGCAGCGCCTCACAGTTCAGAGTGAACCCACTGGTGATGTGTGTTGTCCTGTGACACAAGAGTTAAAACACAGTCACACAACATTGTTCTGGGGGTGGACAACTTACTCTCCACTTCCTATTCCCTTCCACAAAAAATACCTGTGGCAGTTGTTGGAGTCACACACACACACACACACACACACACACACATAACACATACAACATAGAGTATTTCTCACAGGCTTTGGGTAAACATGGGGGGTGGAAACGGCTGGAAGTAGTAGGTGGCAGCTGAGGAGGTGTTAAGAGGGCTCAGCATCACAGCCGGCGGAGATCATCTATCAATAGTTCTGCTTTCACTTGATTAGCGCTAGTTCCCAACCTCTTCTCCCAGGCTAGTGTTTCCAGTCTCACAGTTAGGGAGGCTGTTGAGATGTGCCTGGGGACACGGGTGCTGGTCCTTCCCTCTCAGGTCACTGGAGCTGCCAGAGACCTGGTGTTCAAAGAAAATCCGATCTGAGTTCTTCCTTCCCTGACTTGCACCTGCCATCCCCCCCATCCCATCCTAGAGCCTCTCACTGCTTCATGGACTATTGAGGCTGGCTCTCCCACAGTATTTGCATTTTAATGGAAGCTAAAGCCATTATAAGATAAAGCAGCCATTCCCAAACCCAGGTAAAGACTGCACTTGTTCATTCTAACAGTTTTCTCTGTTATCCAAGACTTGAGGGGAACGTGGGCAATTTGAGAGTATATCCTCTTATTTTAATTTATCCTTTTATGACACAGGACTTGCAACAGGTGGTGGTACTTGTGATTTTTAATGTCCTATTTGACAAAATAAAAATTGTCAACCGTATGTGGATCCCCAAAATAGTTTTTGGAAATTTTGCCAGGGTATCAAATCCAAACGTCTGGGAGTTGCTGAGCTAAAAGACTGAATCAGGGACTTGAGGCCGGATGAGTCAGCTGTGTGTGTGTGTGTGTGTGTGTGTGTGTGTGTGTGTGTGTGTGTGTGTGTGTGTGTGTGTGTGTGTGGTGGGGCCGGTAAAATGGGGAAGTTTATCCGTAGAGATTTCCCTCTCTCTGCAATAGCCCAGGAAGACAGCTAGATCATGGATAAGAAACTAGGAGGAGGCCCAGGCACCGTCCCATCAGATCTCCTTATATCACAGATGAGGAAACAGGCCCAAGGAGGGAGGACGGGCCAAGCCACACGGCGAGTCAGCGGTCTAGGCTCTGGCCATCGCACACTGAGGGCACCCCCTACATTCCCCACATGCCCCTCATCCCGGGGTTGGCCCCTAAAGCGAACGTCAGAGTAGATGTCATAGGATAGGTGGCATCTGCCTTGGTCTGCTCTCTAGTTCTTCCTTAGCAGGGACCATTTGTTTACTTCCAGAAAGTAGGAAACAGCCCTGCCTACTATCAGAGCAAGAATTTCCCAAAGGAACAAAGACCCTGATCAGAGAGCACACAGACAAGGCCATTCGGGACAGCCTCGTAGAGGGACAGTTCTCCTCCCCCAGGGACAGCTCTCCCCACTACTTTAACCCTCTTACCTCCCAGATAAAAACTAAGATCCAAGTCACTGGATAGCCCCACTTCTTGGCAGCACCGACCCTAGATTGGCCTCTGCTTTCCCAACCTCTCCTCCAAATCACTCAGCACAGACCCAGACCCTCTAAGATGCCCCTCTCAGAATTTAACTTTCTGGATGCTCTGGGGAATCCGCTGGAGGTATGTTCTCCTTTGCTGCAGCAAGCTAAATAAACCTAAATTTTTTATTACAGGTGTGTTCCTGGTGGTATTTGGTTGTTGGGCTTTGAAAATCCCACAAATATTCGAACCACAGTGTTCCAAGCAACGTGGCAGTGAAGAAAAGCAATGGAATCCAAAACAGTGTGGCTTAAGAATAGACATGTTGGGCTTCCCTTGTGGCTCAGTGGTTGAGAGTCCGCCTGCGATGCAGGGGACATGGGTTCGTGCCCTGGCCTGGGAAGATCCCACATGCCACGGAGCGGCTAGGCCCTTGAGCCATGGCCGCTGAGGCTGCGCATCCGGAGCCTGTGCTCCGCAATGGGAGAGGCAACAACAGTGAGGGGCCCGCGTACCGCAAAAAAAAAAAAAAAAAGAATAGACATGCAATCAATGGAATAAAATTGAGAGTCCAGAAATAAAATCATGTGTCCATGGTCAAGTGATTTCAACAAGGGTAACAAGACCATTCAATGGGGGGAAAGAATAGTTTCTTCAACAAATGGTGATGGGACAACTAGATAGCCACATGCAAAAGAACGAAGTTGGACCCTTACCCAACATCATGTACAAAAACGCGAAATGGATCAAAGAACTAAATGTAAGGGGACTTCCCTGGCAGTTCAGTGGTTAAGACTTTGCCTTCCAATACAGGGGGTGCAGGTTCGATCCCTGATCAGGGAGCTTAGAGCCCACATGCCTCATGGCCAAAAAACCAAAACATAAAACAAAAGTAATATTGTGACAAATTCAATAAAGACTTTTAAAATGGTCCACGTCAAAAAAATGTAAAAGCTAAAACTATAAAATTCTTAGAAGGAAACATAGGGATAAATCTTCATAACATCAGATTTGCCAATGGATTCTTAGATATGACACCAAAAGCACAAGCAACAAAAGAAAAAAATAAATTGGACTTCATGAAAATTAAAAACACGTGTGCTTCAGAAGACACTCTCAAGAAAGTGAAAAGACAAGCAATAGAATATGGGGAAATTTTTGCAAATCAGATATCCAAAAAGGGACTTGTATCTAGAATAAAGAACTCTTACAACTCAATAATTAAAAGACAAATAACCCAATTTAAAAATGGACAACAGATCTGAATAGGTATTTTTCCAAGGATGATATACAAATAGCCAATGAACACATGAAAAGGCGCTTGACATCCTTAGTATTCAGGAAATGCAAATCAAAACCACAGTGAGGTACCACTTCACACCCACTAGAAGGGCTATCATCTAAAAATCAGATAACAAGTGTTGGTGAGGATATGGAGAGAGGTAAACCCCCAGACACTTGTGTTGGGAATGTGAAATGGTGCAGCCGCTTTGGAAAGCAGTCGGGCATAAAAAGCTAAACAGAGTTGCCATGTGACCCAGCAATTCCACACCTAGGTATATACCTAAGAGAAATGAAAACATGTCCACATACAAACTTGCACATGAATATTTATAGCAGCATTATTTACAATAGCCAAAACGTGGAAACAACCCAAATGTCTGATGAATGGATAAATTGTGGTATATCCATACAATGGAATCTCATTCAGCCAGAAAAAGGAACGAAGTACTGTGACATGTTACAACATCGATGAACCTTAAAAACACCATGCTAAGTGAGGGAAGACAAACACAAAAGACCACGTATTGTGATTCATCTATATGAAATGTCCAGAGTGGGGAAATCTATAAAGACAAAGTAGATTAGTGGTTGCTAGCGGGGAGTGGAGGGTTGGGGGCTGTTAACTAAAGGGTATGCGGGTTCTTCATGACGTGATGAAAATGCTCTAAAATTGACGGGTGATGGTTAAACTTATCTGTGAATATACTAACTCAATATACTACTAATGAATTGTACACTTTAAGCGGGTAGATTTTATGGTACGTAAATTATGTCTCAAAACAGTTTAAAACAAAATAGACCCAGCCCTTCCTCATAGAGCTTCCATTCTAGAAGAAATCTGCATGAAACAGAGCACCCCAAAAACGTATAGTTTCCACCTGACACAGGGTTATGACGGAAAAGCAGAGCGGGCCGTGAGAAAAGGCAAGGATGGCTGAAGAACAGGTGTCAGCGAAGGCTGCTCTGGGGAAGTGACTTTTTTTTTTTTTTTTGCAGCACGCGGGCCTCTCACTGTTGTGGCCTCTCCCGTTGCGGAGCACAGGCTCCGGACACGCAGGCTCAGCAGCCATGGCTCACGGGCCCAGCCGCTCCACGGCATGTGGGATCTTCCCGGACCGGGGCACGAACCCGTGTCCCCTGCATTGGCAGGCGGACTCTCAACCACTGCGCCACCAGGGAAGCCCGGGAAGTGACTTTTTAAAATATCTTTTTTATTTTACAGGTTTACTGAGTTATATTTTATATATCACAAAATTCACCCATTTCAAATTTACCATTTAATGATATTTAGTAAATTTACGTGTCGTGCAACCATCACTATAATCCAGTTTGGGAACACTTTCATCCCCCCAATAAGATTCTTTAATCCTATATACAGTTAATCCTGTTCCTGGCAACCACGAATCTACTTTCTGTTCCTTTAGATTTGCCTTTTCTGGAAATTTTATATAAATGGAATCACAATGTATGATCTCATATGTCTGGCTTCTTTCACTTAGCATGTTTTGAAGGTCCATGTTGGAGCATGGACCAGTAGTTCATGCCTTTTTATTGCTGAATAATACTCGATTGTACGGACAGACCCTATTTTGTTCATTCATTCCCCAGGGGATGGACAATTATGTTGCTTCCAATTTGGGACTAGTATGAGTGAAGCTGCTATAAACACTTCACAGCTAGTCTTTGTGTGGACGTGTGTTTCCATTTCTCCCGTAGATTTCTAGAAGTGGAATTGCTGGATCATGTGGTACATGTAACTTTTTAAAAAACTGCCATGCTGTTTTCCAAAGTCTCACCATTGTACATTCTGTAGGGAAGTGACATTGAAGCTGAGACCTCACAGACGAGAGGGAGCTGGCCCTGCAAGGAGCTGGGGAGAGCATTGCCGCAGAGCAAATGGGGCACGGCAGCACGTATGAAGGACTGAGGAGGTAAAAACTTACCTGGACAGAGCAGCTGGATTACAAGAGGCCAGTGGAGGCAGAGGGAGAGGATGCTAAGTGGGTGGAGGGGCAGTTTGGTGACGGGATTGGGGGGTGGGGTGGGGGGAGGGTTAGATGGAGTAGTCTAGCATGTCTCCAGGTTTCTGGCTTGGGCTGAACACACAGGAAAGGACTGAAGGCTGGGATGTGCAGCAGGGCACGTACCCATCCAGAATAACTTAACATTTCCCAACCTTGCTTGCGGTTGGATGTGGTCATACGACTAAGTCTTGCTAATGGGGGTATAAGTGGGTGTCATTTGCAAGTGTCTATAGGGAAGGAGGTGTGGCCTTCATCATTTCTCCTTCCTGACAGTTGGAATGTAGATGTAATGTCTGGAGCTCCAGCAGCAACTTTGGATCATAAGGTGGGGGAGACCTTGGGAATGGAAGCCACACACAATGGGGCAACAAGATAGAAGAAGCCTGGAAGTATCTACATTGCCCAACTCCAGGGGGCACCCTTTATGTTATATTCTATGGTGAATAGAATACAGAATACAGTGTGAAAAGTACCCCCCAGAGTTTGCAAAGCAGCAGCCCTGGAGCTTGGGCTGCTGATACCCGAGTGCCATATCAGCCTCAGCTGCCTGCCTCTGAGCATCATGCAAATAAGAGAGAAACAGACTCCATTGTGAGCAACTGCTACTTGAGGATTATCTGCTATCTGCAGCTGGATCTACCCCTAACACCCCAGGTCTAAAACCCAGTCCCATGGTCCTCCTTTCCTTTGCCCAGATCCATTTGTACCCAGGATGAGCGACTGTTGATTCCTCAGGAGAAGCCCCACTTTACCCCTGACAGTGGCCCCACAAGACAACCCACAGAAGTGGAATAGCCGGGATTCCCCGAAGTCCAGGATATTCTGCCTTAAGTCTCACCTGGGCTCATCTTGTGTTTGGTTATCTACTGCCAACCACCCAAAACTTAGTAGCTTTAAACTTCAATTTATCTCTCATGGATTTTCTGGGCTCACCAGGCATTTCTAACTTAGGATCCCCCGTGAGGTTGCAGTCAGACGGTGGCTGGGGCAGGAGTCATCTGAAGGTGCGACTGGGCTGGACGTCCAAAATGCCTTCCTCACGCAGCTGGCAGGTGGTGAAAGCTGGGAGCTCAGTTGGAGCTGTCTACGGGAGCCCCCACTGGGGCCTCTCACAGCGTGGAGGTGGGATGCCAAGGAGTGTCCCCGGAGTGGGCACTCCAGGAGACCAGGCAGGAGACGCAAGTCTTCTAGTGCTCCGGTCTTGGAAGTCGCACGGCATGGCTCCTGCCATGTGGTTTAGGCCAGCCCACGTTCAAGGGCAGGGGACTACACAGAATGCAAATACCGGGAGATGGTATTTGCCCTCTATACTAATACTCTGATACTTGGAGGGAGGCTGGACCAGAGACACCGTCTAGGCAGCAGCAGCAGCATGAGTGCTAACCAAGAACGCGGGAACGGAGGAGTTCTGTGTGCACTTGAGCGTGCGTGTGGTGTGTGTGTGTGTGTGTGTGTGTGTGTGTGTGTGTGAGTGTGTGTGGTATGTGCGGTGTGGTAGGCGCAGTGTGTGAGGTGGGTATATGTGCCTGTACATGGTTGGGAGCTGGAGGTTGACAGAGAATAGTGGGATTCAAGGGAGGGATGTGCCTTTTAATTAGCCTTCAGGGGTTGGATTCCCTTTTCCGCTGCCTCCCACTTTCTTCCTTTCGTGCCTCAGCCACCTTCAGAGCTGCCCCGGCCGCTGTCAGGCAGCCCATCTCTCTCCTCTCTTCCTGAAGTGAGGCAGGCAGGGCTCATGGAGGCCCCTGCCTTGCCAGCAGCCCCCAGAGGACATGGCTCTTGTCACAGGAGGCCTCCGGGGAAGGTGTGAGGGTGCTGTCTACCTGCCTGGGCCCCAGGGTCTGATAGATGTCACTCGGCCAGAAGTCAGGAGTCCTGGGTTCCACTCCTGCCACGTGGCTGTGGGTACATCATTTGCATTCTCTGAGCCAAATATAAGGACTGAATTAGAGCCCAAAGATTCCATCCAGAGTCCCAGGTGGCACGTGGCTACACTCAGCCTCTCTCTCTCATTCGTGCTCTCCCACTTTCTCAGGTGAAACCTGGAGGGGGCCGCAGAGGCAGGAAAGCACCTGAGCTCCAGAGATCATCTGAGGCAGCCGCCTGCCTGGGTGCCAGCGTCATATCTGTCTGAGCCACAGGCCCTCATCTGTCAGGCAGGGCCCAGCGGCTGCAGGGGATGGAGCAGAGGGGTAGTTGATCTTCCCTGGAATATTAATGGCCCCGTCAGGAGTGCTGGGGACGAGCTGAACAGCAGTCTGCCTTTATTAAGGAGGCGGGTGCCAGCTGGAGCGCAGGGGCCCTGGGAGACAGAAGAGGAGAGAGCAGAGGCAGCCAGGGGAGCCAGGAGGGTGGAGCGGCAGGTGGACAGAGGAGGGGCTGTCCCACTGCCACCTGGGCCTCAGAGCCCCTCCCACCCCCAAACCTTCTCCCTACCCCACTCCCTCACCTCTTCTGTCCCCTCGTCCAGGAAGACTTCTGGTAGTCACACTTGGCTGGGACTCCTGGACCATCTCCATTTGGACTGTGCTTGTCACCCGGACGTGCTGCCCTCCCTGTAATTGTCTAGCCTGGGGGTTCCCAGGCCTGCCGCACACTAGAATCACCTAGAGACTTTTAGTGATCCTGGTGTCCTACTCACACCTGGAGACCCTAATTTTTTTTTTTTTTTTTGCGGTACATGGGCCTCTCACTGCCGTGGCCTCTCCCGTTGCGGAGCACAGGCTCCGGACGCGCAGGCTCAGCGGCCATGGCCCACGGGCCCAGCCGCTCCGTGGCATGTAGGATCTTCCCCGACCGGGGCACGAACCCGTGTCCCCCGCATTGGCAGGCAGACTCTCAACCACTGCGCCACCAGGGAAGCCCCTGGAGATCCTTATTTAAGTGGTCAGGAGAGGGCCTTGTTGTGATGTTAACATGGTGTTAGTTTCCCAGGTGTTTCCAATATGCAGCAGGAGTTGGGAAGCCCTGCCCTACCGAGGGGAGCCCGCTCACCTCTACCAGCACGGGCTGCTCCTCCCCAGGGTGCTAACACTTATGTGTGTTCACCCCGGGCCGGGTACAGTTCTATGTGCTTTACACACTCACTGACCCCTCACAACGACCCAGCGACCCAGCTGGTATGCTCCAGTTTATATGGGGAAACTGAGGAACAGAGAGGTTAAGTAACTTGCCCAAGGTCACACAAACACAGGCACTGGGGCTCCAAAGCTGGGCTCTTAACCACTCTGCCTGGAGCCTACAATAGGGAACTAACTGATGAAGAGAAAGGCTCAAGATGCAGGTCCTTTGCGAGGAGACACAGGACCAAGAACTGGGTCTTTTTCTGGGAACAGATGTGACGAACTTGAGTTGGGTCCTGGGGAGCGGTGGGGTTCAGAGGGAGAGAGCAGGGGATGTGAAAACAAGCCCAGGCAAGCCTGATCAAAGGCCTGGGCAGTTCACAAAGAGCTTTCTTTCCACCAGTCACCTCGAGGCCCTCTGAGGTCTGTTCCAATGCCCGCATTACTGATGGGGAAACCGAGCCTGGGAGTGGGAAGGGGCCAGGCCCACTTCAGGGCGAGTAGGGGCTGGGGTGGGTCCGCATGCAAGAATGTGCACAGCGCTTCCTCCCTGTCTGGGTGCATGTGTGCCCTGAGGTGTGTGTGTGCAGGTCTGCAGGCGTTGGGGGGTGCATGTGTGTCCTGAGCCCACCTGGATGCCTGGCACAAATGCCACCCCAGGCCCCCGAGGGCAGTGGGAGGCAGAGTGCTCCGACTGCACGGGCCATTGTTTCCCCTACGAATGAGCCAGCATGGGGAGGAAGCATCGTTTAGCCAGCACTCACTCCACTTAATTATTTAAGCCGCCAGCCGCCAGGACAGGGTTATGAAGCTGAAATTAACCATTGGCCCCGTGGCTGGAAGGAATACGCATTTTGCCTTTTTCCCCTCGCTTTTGCCTTTTTTGTTCACCATATTGAATCAATTTATTAAAGTTGTTTACAATCAATTTGGTCTGATTCCCCAACAGTGAAGAAGAGAAATGAGGCATTGGGGCCGCAGGGCCAAATTTCACTCATTCAAATGAACCCGCGCCAACCAGAGGGGGCCCAGCCAGCCTGTCACCCGCCACCTGCCCCGCCCTCCACTGAGCTGTTCCAGCCCCCAATCTGAAGGCTGCCCAAAGGCCCCAGGAGATAGGGACACGCCCACCCCCAGCTGCATCCTGAACCCTGGGGCCCCTCTCTCTGACCCCAAACATTTCGAATTGGAACCATATCCTGGCCCCACCTACTGCTCCAGAAGACGTCACATCACTTACACTTCAGTGAGCTGTGCTTTCCAAGGCAGAACCCCACAGGACAGGGGCGAGACAGACACCTAACTCCCCCACTCCACCACTGTGCCTCAGATGCTACCTTTGGAACCACAGGTCATCAGAGCAATGACAATACTGGCTAACATCTGTTGAGAGTTCCCCATATACCAGGTGCTGCTGTATGAACTCACCTAATGATGTAGATACTATGATTATCTCCCTTCTACCAGTGGAGACACGGAGGCTGGAGAGGCTAAGTAGCTTCCCCAAGGTCACACAGGCAGCACGTGGCTGCGGCACGCATAATGGAGGTACCACCCAAAAGCTATTATCAAGCCCCCTTTCTCTTCCTTCCTTTCTGGCTGGAAGGCTGAAAGGCTCACCTTCCCAGCCTCCCCTGCTGCTGGGAAGTAGCCCGCAACACAATTTTGGTCAATGAACAAGAGGTAAAAGTCTTTGGAGCACCTCTTTTCAAATAAAAAGAAAAAGCCTAGCTAGAGGAGAACCCTTTGTCCCCCTTTCCCTGCTCCTCTCTGGTTGCCCTTTTCCTTCTGGTTATTTAAAGGGGACACAGACGTGATGACCAGAGATGCAGCAGTCACCTTGTAACCATGAGGAGAAAATCATTAACTAAATATGATGGAACAGGAAAATCGAAGGATCCCAAGTCCCAGTGACGTCCTTGAGCTACTGCACCAGCTCAGGACTACCTTCTCCCAAACTTGTTCCTGGATGAGCTGATAAACCACTCACTTGTTTAAGCCTCTCTATCGTCATTTCCTTTTACTCACTGCCAAATGCACTCCTAGCTAATAAGATTCAAACACAACAGTTTGGTTGCAGAGCCCGCGATCTTAGCAATCTGGAACTACCTATCACTGAATTTGTAGAGGACATTTTGGAGGCTCTTCACGATACATCCTCTTTGGGGTTCCCTCCCCTCCTGAACTGAAGGGCTATTTATGCCGCGGAACTGGGCATCTGCCTGAGCACAGCTCATTGGTTTTAAAGTAGACACCTGACCAAGAGACAAGCCAATCAGATTCTTTCTCAAGAACTTGAACCAAGCCCGGCACTCGGTCTCAGGTGGAGAACATTACGATGCCCTGCCCGGACCCCTCTTTAGGAATGGAGGGCATGTTCCCCCCCCCCCCCGCAGCTGCTAGAAGTGACGCTGATAGGAGATGTCTCTCTGCTGTCACCCCTTCAAGGACAGCCTCAGCTGAAGAGAGATGCCTTGCCCGAAGTCACGCCCTCTTCCCGGGGCAGCCCAATCCAATGACTACCGGTGGCAGGGAGGGGGTTGGGGGGGGGCGGTGTGTGGGGGGGGTGTTAAAGACCCAGTCCTCTCACAGTCTCAGGTCCAGAGCTTCCCATGAGATCTGCTGAGGACATTTGGGGGATAGTATCACAACTCGACCTCTCCCTCTGTCTGCTCCTGCATCTTTCCTTTCCTTCCACAGGTGTTGGTCTTGAGAACCTTCCTAATGAATATCCTCCAGGATAAACTCCAACTCAGATCTGCTTCCCAGGGGGACCCAACCCATGACACAAGAGCTAGAAGGACCCGAGACACAGGCTGAAGAGACCATGTCATCCACAGGCGAGAGCCTGGAGCTCAGCGAGAGCCCAGGGAGGGAGCAGAAGAAACTGTTCTGATTCCTGACACTTTCCAGCTCCTGCTGAAACCCTCCAGTTCTGTGAGACATCCCTGATTTCTCATAATACCCCCTTATGTTGATAGCTTGAGTGGATTTCTACTTCTTGCCATCAAACTATCCTTGAACAAGACATGCTGCTACTCTGTGTTTTACGAATAAGCCCAGAGGCAAGGGGCTTCCCTGAGGTCACAGCAGGTTAGTGAAAGAGGGAGGTCTTCATCCTTTATTCATGTGACAAATAGCTATTGAGGACCTACTCTGTGCCATGAATTGTGTCCATTGGGGGGTTATAACTGTAAGCAAGGCAAACATAATCCCTCCTATCACTGAGCTCAAAATCTCGTGAGAAAGAAAGACAAGTAAGCAGTTACAATACAGGGAGATAAATGCTATGGAATCACTTAGGAGGGGAACTTATCCCAGGGAGGGAAGCTCCCAGAAACTCTAGGGGAGATGACAGCCATGCCAAAGGCCGACAGGAGAGTAAAGCCCTCCAGGAAGAGGAACCAGAATGTGAAAGGGCTCAGAACTGAAAGGGAGTGATGTGTGGAATCCACATGCTGGTTTTGTCTGCTTGGCAGACGAAACCTTGGGGATTTTGTCCCCAAGCTTCCTTGGGGATGGGGGCCTCAGCTTCCCTGGCCCCATGTTGCTTCTGGGAGACGGCCAGTCACCACCACCATGCCCCTCACCATAGGGTTAGGTCCGAGACCCAGTCTAGCCCAATCAGCGCCTCCCTCAAGGGTCTGCGTCTCTAATGGAGACACACAGGGGTGGAAGGTGGTACGGGCTGAGGCACCCTGCAGCAGTGCCCCTGAAGAGAGTGTCCAGGCTACTTAGATGCCCAGAGCTGCCCTGGGTCCTGTCCATCCTGAGGCCCAGCATCTAGCTTTTCCTTCCTGCCCTGCTTCACTGTCTCTTCGATAAATCCCCTGTTCTTGTTTCGCTCTTTCAGAGTCAATTTTTGGTGCTTGCAACCAAAGAATCCTGATTTCAGAAATTAGTACCGGGAGTGGGATTCACGACACAGCTCTTAGGGATATGTGAGCTACCTGATATTGGTCTTCTTAACTCCATGGGGCCAAAATCAGTAGGACTCTGGTTCATATTATTCGACAGAAAACAGGTTACTGATGGTAGGCAGTGGTGAACAGGTAATTGTGCCACACCCTCCAGTCGCCTGGGACCATGTGCCAACTGAACGTGAGAGACTCCAGCAGCTGCTGTGGGCCAATTTATAAAGGATGAGGAAAGCTGGGACCATCGGCTGGTTGGTTGTTCCTAACACTGGATAATTTAAAGCAGGAAAATGACAGGCTCAAATCGAAATGTTCGCCTTAAGGCACGAAATAAAATTCAGGGCCATTATAGGAAAGAATCTTTTACTGCATATAGCTACGGAGCTGAAAATTGCTGAAGACTGAACTCAGAGATTGATTTTGAAGTTACTGAATTACAGTGTCAGTTGAATTTACAACCCCACTTGGTCCCTTTGGTGAATGGGAGGGCACTGGTCAGGAAAACGTTAGTATCTTTTTGGAGTGGTGGTATCTGGGGGGATGACGAGGACCCTAAGCCTGAGCAGCTCACTGTCCCACCCTTGAGTTCCCTCCTGGCGCATCCCTCACGTTTTCTCCCGCAGTAGTCAGAATCCAGACTCCGCGTGGTCCAGATGATACAACGCAGAATCAGGGGAAGAGAAGAGGTATGCCCAGAAAGAATTGCAGGAATTCACTAATTTATATTTCTAAATATAAATTAGCGTGGGGAGGATTTTGAGAATGTCTTGATCAAGCCGGGAGGGATACTGTGAGCCTGGGCTGCGGTTATCGATATGGGCGCCATTTCACATTGGAGGTGTTTCTTCAGGCAGTTGGCAGATGTCCTGACATTCGCGGAAGTCACTAATGCGAATCTGAACCAGATGATGATCTGCGCTAATTGGCTAAAAAGGACCAGAAAATCCCTGGCATAATTAGGGGAATGAAGGCAAAACACCTAGAGATGGAAACACTGAATGGATCTATCAATCGGCACCAATTCCAGGACACTCTCCCTTCCTACTCCCCTTGAGGATGTTATCAGTGCGATAAAGTAATAATCTTGTCTTTTATAATCAAAAAATTAGTGGGCTTCCCTGGGGGCGCAGTGGTTGAGAGTCCGCCTGCCGATGCAGGGGACGCGGGTTCGTGCCCCGGTCCAGGAAGATCCCACAAGCCGCGGAGCGGCTGGGCCTGTGAACCATGGCCGCTGAGCCTGCGCGTCCGGAGCCTGTGCTCCGCAACGGGAGAGGCCGCAACAGTGAGGGCCCGCGTACCGCAAAAAAAAAAAAAAAAAAAAAAAATTAGTGACGTGTTTCAGATATACAAAAGGCATAAAGAATAACGCAACAAACATCTGTGAACTTCTTATCCAACTTAAGATATGAAATGCGGGAGTTCGAGTCCTCCGGAAAGCAGACACCAAGATGGAATTAGAAAACGCCTGCAGAGGAAAATGCTGGGGAGGCAGAGGGGGTGGGAGGGTCATCAGATCACTACACAGTCTGACCCCTGGGAAGGACAGAAGGAAGGGAGGAAGAGTTCCAGACAGCCGTGCGGTTCGGAGAAAGTTTCAGCAAGGCCGCAGGGAAGTCCTGGAGCCAGAGTCCTCCCAGAGAGGACAGGGGTGGGAGAGGGGTGGCGGGTGGGGATTGAGGGGTTGCCTGGTATCCCTGCCAGGCCCACTCGGGATGGGTGCTGCCTGGGACCATGTGCCAACTGAACGTGAGAGACTCCAGCAGCTGCTGTGGACCAATTTATAAAGGATGAGGAAAGCTGGGACCATCGGCTGGTTGGTTGTTCCTAACACTGGATAATTTAAAGCAGGAAAATGACAGGCTCAAATCGAAATGTGAAGTGAAGGGAAGTGAATGGGAATGGGAATGGGAATGGGAATGGGAAGTGAGGCCTTGACACAAATCCAGAGGAGGTCTCAGTGCAGCAGTAGGGGGTCATCAGTCAATTATGTGCAGTAGGAGATGCACATTTTCACAGCCACAGATGAAACACGGCCCCAGACCATCAAACTCCTTATTAACTGTCACCTCCCAAATCTTTAAAATAGGCTCAGCTGTTTCCTCTCCGTAGCCTGGGAACTCTGGCAGAAGGGCTGCTGCTGCAACGGGATTTCTAATCTTAGAGCGGGTAGGAGGAGCTTGGCGGGCCCGCGCAGGTGGAGTCCTGTGAAATTAGTGGACACGGCCATCCCGTAACAGGCAGAGGGCCGGGGGGCACCTGGGTCACTGAGCACAGGAGAAGCGGAGGGGATGATCAGATGAGTGTCTGGCTAACTCTCACTCCTGGGGACAGGAAGGCCACGTGGTCTGGAGGTCAGAGAGGCACTTCAACAGCTCAGGAATAATGCTGGCTCTCACCTGAATTCACCCTACACTAGGTTGGTGACACCTCAACCCCCTCCAGGAGTTACTTCCCAAGTTCCTGAGAGGAATCGAGGTCCTTGTGGGTGACAGAAAGCCCACATCACCTTCCTGACCAGAAGACTAGGGCTTATTACAATAGGAAAGGCCAGGAGGAAGCCATTTACACTCCTACTGCCTACAAATACCGTGGACCAAAGCAACAACGCAACCCCAAGGAGCCCACAAAGATGATCATCCCCATCAGACATCAGAAAGGTGGAGTTGTGATGACCCTGGTCACACCCCCATTCTATCACACAGACCAACTAGTGTGAAGAATAGCTAGATCTCAGCCAGCAGCAATGGCGCCTTGTAAACTTAAGCGGGCGGTGGCATTGTTTGCAGCTGCTGTTCCAGATGTGGTCTCCGTGGTAGAGCAAATTAATTCAGCCCCGGCGCTTGGTATTCAGTTACAGATCTGGAAAATGGAATGTACTTCACGTGATAAACAGAAAACACCAGAAGCTGTTTGCCTGCACCTGACCAGGACGGTAGTAGAATGTTACTGCCCTGCCTCAGGGATGCTGTCTGTCTAGCTCCTCCCGCAGCCTTGGACCACCTCCCCATGGGCATCACCCTGCCAATGGGCTTATGCTCTCTATTGGTAGCAAAACACTGATAGGGTCTGACCAGAAGGAAGTCACAAGTGCCCTGGACGTTTTGGTAAGATGTGTGACAGGGCCTGTCGCCTCAGCGAGGATCCTGCCGGTCGGTGGTCTGAGGCCTGTTGGAATACTCTCTTCAAAGTGAAAGGGAATTTGCTGCCACTTGAACCCTCTACCTCTAAAAAAGCAGCCTGAAGATCAACTCTTCTGACACCTTTTCTAAGGAACCTGAAAGCACCCAGCTTTAAGGGGCCCTGAGCAGCGGAGGCTCTGCAGGGCCCCAGCTGTGCTGTAAGCCCCTCTGCCCTTAGCCCTGAGCCAGTGGTACTCAGATCGTCCAGGGCAGGGCACGATGCTGAGTGGGGCTCACCGCAGCAAGCCCCAGTGGGAAAGCGCCAGCCGAGTCTCTAGAGCTTTTGTGTAAGTAACTTTAATCCTTTGAGGATTCTTGCCATGGGCTCCAGAGAGACTGAATACCTGACCTGAGTCACCAAGCAGCAGTGGCCTGAGATGTCCATCATGAACCAGATGTCGTTGGTCTCCCTGACCCCATATGGGGCGTGCCCAGCAGCCTGTGTCTCCAGTAACCCTGTGCATAACCTACACCAGGGCCTCTCCTTTCTGTCCCACATGGGAATGACCTTTTATACTCTAGGGAGCAGAGACCAGGAGTATTAGAAAGGAATATTTTAGTTGTAACAGAAAACACTGACTTAAAAAGTAGAAAGGCTCATTAAAAAAATACAAAGTTAACTGCTTCAGGTGAGGCTGGATCCAGCAGCCCAGTGATATCACCAGAGACCTTGTTCCTGCCTCTCCTCTCTGCTTTCCATGGTGTCAACATTATCCTGACGTTGCCCTCTCTGGCCAGGATGGCTGTCGGCATTCCTGGTGCTACTCTGCTTCCTCCTTCAAGTCTGGTGGCAGTGAGCAAGCTCTGCTGGCAACTCTTGGGAAAGCAGAGGAGCTCCTTTCCCAGAATCCTCCAACATCCTGTGTCTCCTTGGCCTGAACTGGGTCACGTGCCCATCCGTGGACCAATTCCTGTGGCTGAGGAGCTTCACTGATTGGCAGCAGACATCCAGGCCCCACCCCTGGGGCTGAAGGGAGCCAATCCTATCCAAGCAACATGACCAAGAGTTGGGGGTGGGGATGGGGGAAGTGCTCCAAAGGAAATGGGGTCTTTATTGCCATAAAGTGGGGGGAATGGATGCTGAGCCCTGTAAACAGCAGATTTCACACAGGGGACAGGGGAGGGGAGGAGAATCAGAGTTGATTACGGAATCATAGTCCCGTATTTTGGCTTGGCTCTTAAAACTCCCAGCCTCCAACCATGTTCCTGGGGTTTTTCCTTCTTTGAGGCCTTTGTGAGCTGTGAGGAGGGGAAGGGAGCCATGGGCCCTGGGTGGAGGGAAGTGGGGAAAACCTCAGAGCTTCAACTTCGGCTGTTTTTCCTGAATTCTACTAATAAGGTTGGGAACCTGGGAACCACGTCCTGGGGAAACACAGGCCCTTAGCTCAGGTTCTGTGCTTGGAGACTTTTTGCCCTACCTTGAAAGTTACACCACTTTTCACAACAGCCCCCCTTTTTCGTTATAAAAACATTTCACGCCAAAGCCCACTAATGAAACACACCTTTAAAAGTTATATTTCTGCATTACAGTTTTCAACAAAGACATACTCGTCATGTTTACTGGACTCTGCTGTCTCATCTCCTGCAGAGATGGTCCTATGGGACACCTCTGTGTCCCGAGCCACGTTTGCAGGGACCAACTGCTTTGCTTGCTGTCATGCGCCAGGCGGTGCGGGGCGAGGGGACCATTTCCTGTTTCCATCTGCTTGAAAGTGTTCTCTGGTAAGCTTTCACTCTGCCCCGAAGTGTTTGTTCTCTGCTATAACTCTGTTTTTCAGCACACGATAACCGTGAACCCTGCAAAGCACTGTCCATCTCCCGTGCGGGAAAGAGAAATCTTTATCACATGACATTTTAGTTACGAGCCACAGTATTTAATTTCAGGTCGTTGTTTATTCCTTACATAAACTTGTTTTCCTTGTTCAATGGTTGTGTCTTTCTGTAAGAAATTGGGTGCCTTGGCAGGGGATAGAACGTACCGTCCTTTTTTCATTAAAATTAATGAAAATATTTTTTCATTTTATGGTTTTTCATCCAGGAGCAGGGTGTTCAGAAATTAAAGTCATGGAGTGAGGGATAGGTGTACTCACCCTCCTGCATGTATCCCTGCTTATGACAAGGAACTCCACCTTGGCTGAGAAAGCCTCTTGGGAAGGCAGGTGCTGTCCCCATGAGGCTCCTCTGGGCCCTTATATTTTCCCTTCACATGAGGGTGTCAGTTATTCCACCCCCCTCCCATCCCCTAGGGCCCAACAAGGGTCAGCCAAATCTAACTCGCACTGGGCAGGATGGGACGTGTTCTCTCTGGACAGTTCATCCTTTGGGGCATCTCCAAGATGGCGCTAGATTTCCATCTCCCTCTGCAGGAGGCTGGAGCCACGGCATCTCCTGTTTGACACACCCACGTACCAGGCATTCAGAGCAGTCCCACCAGACGAAGGTACCCTCCCTGAGGATCAGAGACCAAAGAGAGAGTCTGTCCCAAATAAACCTGTGTTTAGAATGATCCCCCAGCAGCTGGGCCATGGATAGGTGGGGAGAGGGCCGGCCTGGAGGTTGGGGGAGGGTGTGAGGGTGTTAACGCTGTCAAGTGCTGCAGCAGTGGCCCAGGTGGGGTAAAGGGAAGCAAGAACACAGGACGGGGCTTGGCAGATGGGGGGGGGGGCGCGGGCTGGAAGGAGGGGTGGAGGATGACGGAGGGGACAGCAGACTATGGTGGGGGCGGGGGCAGACGTGTTCAATCTAGGATGTGCGGCAGGTGGGGTGTGTACCTGCACTCCAAGCAGATGTGTCCAGTGGGAAACCGGATAGAGAGTGTAGCTCCAGAGTCCAGAGGGAGGTCTGGACTGGTCTGTCTTCCTGGTGGACTGCAGTTTCCTCAAAGGCTGGGACAGATTATTGTCACACCCCCAGGGAGCACTGCACCTAGTAGGTGCTGAAGCAATGCCTATTGAATGAACAGGTGTGCTCCAGGCCAGCACAGGAGGCGATCCTGGGGGTCTGTATACACCTATGCATGCTTCTTTGTGTGCCCGCACGTGGGTGGGGATGGGTGTGCAACGCCCAGTGTGGTCCGGCCTGCACCTCGCCTTGACCACGGAAGTTCCTGAGGGACCACTTCTCTTTCCGGCTGGATTTGTGTGACAGGTGTTGGCAGTTTATCTAACTGGCTAATGAAGAGGATGGGGTGCTAATTCCTTCTCACTTTATTGAATCCTCCAATCCTTCACAGCCTTTGGGCCCTGTGGGGGGTGGGGGTGTCATTAAAAGATGCTTCAGCACGCTGGTTATTGCCGATTAACAGACTCCAATATAAACAATTAATAAAGCCACTGTGGGGGGCGAGCGGGGAGGATTCAATGCCCCAGCCTGGGCCAGCTCTGCCAGCTCCTGGGCACCGAGGCCCAGATACACACAGAGGGCCCTGCCCTGGGGGCGGGTGGTTAGGAGTGATAGGTGCCTGGGAGGTGGTAGAGAGACCCAGGGGGAGAGTGCTGGCAGCATCTTCTCAGCCTCAGACCTGGGAGGGGAGGGGTGCTGCAAGTCCATCCCTATGATGCCAAGAGACCATAGTCCCAGGAGGGGAGGGGGTGGGCTGCCCAAATCCCCAGGGACCACCTGCACAGTGCTCTTTGGACCACACAGCCCACACCATTGCTCCCCCCGCCTGTCCCCCACAGCCAAGCAATGGCCGGGCCTGATGGGTCTCCTCCTCGACCCAAGTCCAAGAAGCCTCTAAGAGAAGCCGGTGTGACTCCAGCCCACCGTAGTCCCTGCAGCTGCTTTTCAGGGGTGGAACGTGCCACACCTGCCTGGGAGTGGCCGTTCCTCTTAAGGGAAACTTTCGGGGGTCGCTGTGTGAGCTTCCAAAAGGCTCTGGCACTAGTGAGCCCACAAGGGCCAGATACCGCCCGAGCTGATCCTGTGATATCTTCCAACCGACCTTCGCGGGAAGTTTGAGGTAAAGGTGGGGAAACACTCGCACCTGGAGGGAAGGGTGAAGGAACAAGCTTTACGTGTAACTTCATCCCTCTCAGCCAGTCAGGGGCTGGACTCGCGCCCAGGGCCAGGCTCCACAGGCCACGCGGGCTCTAGGCCACGGGGGCAAACTTATTCCTAAAAGGGCCAGGCAGTAAACATTTGTGTTTTGCAGGCCCCATACAGTCTGTGTCATGACCATCCAACTCTGCTGACGTGGTGCGAAAGCAGCGTAGGCAACACATAAACAACCAGTCGAGGCCGCGTGCCAATAAAATTTTAGTTACAGACAATAAAATTTTAATTTCAAATAATGTTCACATGTCACAAAATTTTCTTGGTTCTTTTTCAGTCACTTAAAAGTGTAAAAACTATTTTTCACTCCAAGACCATATAAAACCAAGTGGCGGGCCAGACGTTGCCCACAGGCCAGAGCTTGCCAACCCTGATCCAGGCTTCAGGAATCTTTGGGACTCCCTGGGCATCCCAAAGAGAACTTTCCTGGGGTATGACCCCCCCAGAGGGAGCCAGGAACCTAAAGTCCCACCACATAGCCTCACTGGTGGAGGCAGGGGGCCAAAAGAGTGGAGGTGCAGACCTGGTTTCACCAGAGAATCAAATGGCCCCATAGGACGGCCCATGAGGGACAGAAAGAGGCTTAGAGGCAGGATGTGAGTGCAGACAGACAAAGAGACACGGGTGGGAGTGATGCAGCCGCTCTCCCGCAGCCCAGCTGGTTTGTGGGCGGGGCATTGACAACCCAAAATGGCGGTCGGGCCTCAGCGTCTGGAACCCGGACAGCCTCCTGCCCTCACATGGGACTGTGGGTGCCTCTGATGTTCTGGGACGTCAAGGTAAATGAGAGAATAGACTCAGAGGGAGCTGAGAAGTTGTCTTTCTTTCCTCACCCCTATTCACCTCATTCATTCAGTCAACATTTTCTTTGCATCTACTAAGGGTGGCTTGGTTTTCAGTCTGAGACAAAGCCTCCTAGCCTTGCAGCTGTCTTTGGAAATGACGCTGGGCTAGGGGAAGTGTTGTGTTTTGGGTTGCCAAGGACGGTCCTGAGCTGTCTGGGAAGTGAGAGTAAATAGAGGACATCCATGTCAACAGAGCAGGTAAGTAATCTCTTGAGGGAATCCCTGGATGTTGGCAAAGCAAATAATTTATCAAAACCAGTCCTATGTAGAGGCAGAGGGAAGGTGTCCCCGAAGGCTTCATGTTAAAGGCAATACTGATTGATGGGAAAGAGAGAGTGTTAGCTTTGAAAAACCAAGAGGTGACTTTCCCATCTGGCCCCTGTTGGGTGCTCCCCCATTGTCCCTGCCTCAGCTTCCTCGGGGCACTTTGTCGGGCTGGGGACAGGTGGCAGAACCAGAGCTCTGCCATCAAGTCTCGAGCAGCAGGGCCGAGGCCCCAGAGCCGTCGATGGGAGCACCAGGCCACTGGGTGGGGACATGAACTCCTCTCATCCCATACCTTCAACTCAGAAATCCTGCTGCCTCTACTTTGAAAATGTGCCCCAAATCTGACCACTTCTCCCCACGCTGCTGCCACCCTGGATGAGCCTGGAAGAGTGCTGTCGACTCCTCAGGGGTCCCCCTGCCACACAGGGGGCCCTCCACATGCAGCCAGAGAGACCCTCTCTGGTGTCTGTGGTCCCACGGCCCTGCCATCCCTAGAATGCATCCAAATTTTCAGCACTGCTCGAAACCCTACAACCTCGTGGCCACCACTCTCTCCCTACTCAGACACACCCGCTGCACTGGCCTCCCAATCAACTTCTCCCAGGCACCCCCAGGCTCTCTCCCTCGCTTCCTCCAGGTGGCCCCTCACTGACTCGGCTCCTTCCCCCCACCTCCTCCTCATTTGTCTTCCCTGCATTTCACCCTTCCAGCTAGTTTATCTATTTCCAGGTTGTCTTCTGCTACTAGGAATGGCCTGGGGTCTACAGATCCCCAAGGATCCCTGCATAGAATTCTGGGGGTCTGTCAGTGTGGATGGGAAAAAAATCACATTTTTATTTCACTCATCTGTAGTTAAAATTGAGCACCTCCTTCCCTTGTGCATGTCAGCAGGGAACCACAGTAGTTGTCAGAGAATCCGTGGCTCTGTCACACGTAGAAAGTGCAGATCATTTCAAATCATATTATGTTGCAGCAGAAATCTTGAAATATCATTTATACTCAACCCTACTTCAAAAGGATGGTAGTTTTATTAGACCCACTACTCGATCTTATTATTTAGTGCGTTGATAAAGAAGCCCATGTATTACTCCATCACAATTTTTTCTTAATATTTTGATAACTGCATTTTAATGTAATTGGTTTCCTTTGAATCTTAGAAATTTTATTGTGTGGATTTACAAATGTTATTCTGAAAAGGGATCTGTAAGTTTCCCCAGGCGCCAGAGGGGTCCAGGCATCGCATCAGTGAGGAGCCTCTGTTCTAAATGGAAACTCCATGCAAAGAGGGCCTGACACAAAGCAGAAGCAAACTAAAGGTGAGTGGAAGAGAGGCAGGTGGGGAGAGGGAGGGAGGGAAGGAGCCAGCATAGAAGTGAATAAGGCTTAGTGGTGAGACAGCCTGAATCAAACTGCCGTGGGTGAACCCACCTCCACAACATGCTCAGTGTAGAGCCCTGGGTGCATCTTGGAACCGGGCAGAGCCTCAGTTTCCTCATCTATAGGGTGGGGTCAATCACACCTGCTTATATAGTTGTGAAGATAAAATAGTATGCCTGGTATCCGGCCTGCTGCATGGTGAACGCTCAATAAATTATAACTTATTTTGGTCAATGCTGTGGCTTCCCCAGCTCTAGGCTTTTGCCCAAGAATCTGGCTTCCCAGCCAGAAAGGCAAAAGCCTCCCGCAGAGCTCTCCCCCTGCAGAGGTCCAGGGCGTTCTAAGGAAACGAAGCCCCACTCCAGATAGGCTGGCAGGACTGGGCCACGGGCAGGGGCTGGAAACAGGAAGAACTGTCCATCGCAGCTGCGCTGAGGGTTGTGCCTGCGCAGACGTGCTTGTACGGGGGGGTGTGGGTAGAATTCGAATCATGCCCCTAGACGGGAAGTCCTCCAAGACCCTAACTTGTGAGTCTGAGAGCAATTATGAGACTGGCCGTGCCAGGAAGGCATCTGGGACAAACCATTCGGAAGGAGGGCCTGGGGCAAACTTGGCTCTGCTGGCCAGGATCCATCCCCACCGCCCTGTGGTCTGAGTTTCCCTGTCTTACTTACGCTAAGGCTGCATCCCAGGGGCTGGCGCCCTCGTCCTTCCTGCTCAGGGAGCTCAGGTTGGCGTCTTGCCTGAGGCCCTACTTCCTGACCTTTTGACCATCACAACACACAAGGAAAATGACAGCCATTTTCAAGACACACTGTGAACAAGGACAAGGAATCCAGAGGCAACCAGCCTCGCCAGCACCCTGAGGGCCGAAGACGCACCTCGCGGCAGCCTCCTTGGCCCTAAACAGGCCAGGGCCCTCCTGCCTCGGGGTCCTCACCCTTGCCGGCCCCTCTGCCCTATGTCCAAACGTTCACATGTTCTGTCAACTCCACTTCCTCTCACCTCGGCCCAAGTTCCAGCCGTCTCCATGACCTGCCAGAGGTCTGAGGTGGTGGAAAGATCCCGGCTTCGGAATTGTTCATCTGTAAATAGGACAGTACCATTGGCTTCCTGGGGTTGGCCGTGAGGACAGAGATGGTGTCTGGGCACCCCTGAGTGGAGCAGGCACAAGGCGACTGGGGCCCTGGGATGACCAGTGGCCCCGCCCAGGCTCTGCCTGGGTTTCCTGCCTGTTGTTCTGGACTGGGATCTCCATACAGGAAGAGGCTCATCCCTCCTGGACCTCAAGTGGACCTGGCCCATCTACCCACTCTGCCTTATAGCCTCCCCAGCACAAGAGCACGCTTTTGCTCATTGGCTCCCCCTAACGTCTTTGGAGGGAAGTGGGCCGACGTCATTGTGCCCATTTTACAGATGGGGAATTTGAGGCTTTCAGGGACAAGGTGACATGGAGTCCGGGTCTTTGCCCCTGCGCAGGGCTGTATGCTCCTCGCCACGGCCCTTGTGCTGGACTGAGGGGGCATCCGCTTAGACTCACGTGGGTTCTGAGGTTGTCCTGGGGACCCATCACTATGCCGAGAGCGGGGCTGTATGCCTTCGGGGGTCTGCAGTGATGCCAGCCTTCATTTATGAAACCCCGACCACGTGCTGAGCATTTGACTCCGGGACTTGTCAGACCTCACAAGTCCAGGAATAGGTGTCCCAGGCTGGGATGAGGAAGCAGAGCCAGCACCAGGAGTCAAGCCTGGTTCTGGAGATGAGAAAGTCTGTGCCCCTCCTGCAGCACTGCCGGGAGGCGGGGACCAGAGGACAGCTCACGTGGAGAGGAAAGAGAATGCTTGTCTTGAAGAAACTGCGAGTTTGGGGACTGGGGCGCTGGAGGGGAGGCCAGGGCTGGTGGCTGCTGCAGGAGACAGAGCTTTAGCCAGGAAAAGCAAGCCGGCACCCCCCACCCCCGGAGGCACGCGGTAAGTCAAAGGAAGAAGGAAGCTGCCAGAGCATCTGCACCCTCGGGAGCCAACGATGCTTGCGGCAAAGCTGGGGTGAGGAGGGGACTCCTAGGGACCCTGGGATGCTGCTGGGCCATGAGCCCCACCACTCGCTATCCCTCCCCTGCCAGACCTGGCCTCCAGGCATCTCAGCCCCTCCTGCTTTCCAGGGTCCAGAGGACCCAGGGACCATCAGATGCAATGGTTCGTGGGTGTTGCTGTACCGGTGTAAGTTTCTGAGGGCTGGTTTACCAGGGTTGGGTAGCTGGAGTTAGAGCACAAGGCATGAGGGCATCGTGTCACTTTTGGTGGCTAGGTGTTTGTGTGCGCTTATGCATGTGTGTGCATGTGTGTACTAGGTGCGTGGTGTGTATGCACGTCTTCATGCATGCGCCAGTGCGTGTGTGTTTGCATGTACGCGTGGTGTGTGCATGTGTGTATGTGCATGCGTTCTGTGTCATGAGGTGTGTGGGTGCACAGGCCACGTACATGCGCCTGTATGCACGCGTGTGCATGTGTGTGCTGGAAAGCCCTGCAGAGACAGTGCCTGAGTAAGGGGATGGGGGAGGATCCCTGCTGTTCCCATCATCCCCCCTGAGGCTGGCTGGGGAGGCTGTGTGGGGAGCCAAAGGCCTGGGGAGGCTTCTTTTCCCAAAGGTGCCACCACCAGCGGGGAAGGAAGGGAGGGAGGAAGCAGCACCTGATTTAAATGCAAATCACTGAAATACAACTTTCTTTATTAAAATGCAAATTGTACTTCAGTCTCTGACACCTCCCGAGTGCCAAAGCCAAGAACACAATCAGGAATCAAAGCTGCAGGACCCGCCAGTCACCCAGGATGGCGAGAGACCCCACTTGCTGGTATAGGAAGCAATGGAGGACAGAGGATGGGCCCCGGGTGGGCTTGGGATGCTGAGCCGGATGCAGGTCCTGCCTCCAGGGTTTCCCGGAGCGGGAAGCAACCACTGATGCCAGAAGTGGGAGCTGGAGGTCTGGGCTGTCACCTCCATAGGAGACCAGGCTGGATCTTGCCATGGGTGGCCTGCTGGCTTCCTGCCTGGCTAGGGCAACACGCTGTGTGGTTTCCTAATGAGCCTGGTCTCCCTGGTGAGCCTGGAGCCCTCAGCTGGGAGACGGTAAGAATTGTTTGTCTGCCGACATGGTTAAACGGATTGCCTCTTAGGTGGTCAGAACTCGGCTGCTGGGGGCAGAGCATTGGGGTGTCCCGAGAACAGCCCTCAGCTCGGAGCTCAGGCCCAGGGGCAGGCCTGCCCCCCTCAGCCTCTCTTCTAACCATGGGCTCAGGAGCAGGCTGCCAGGCACAGCTGTGCAGGGCATGAGGGCGCTGCCATCTTTGGGCCCATGCCCTGCTCCCCAAGCTGGGTGACTTGGCCTGGGGCCCAATCCTCTGGGAAGAAGGGAGGCTGTCTTTTTCTTCACACACAGACACAGTTGACTTACCCCTTTTCCTAATTCATCCACCCGCAGAGGGCGCCTTTTCCCAGTTTGCACAGTCACTGTAGAGGTTGGGGGCCCCTCAGACCCCAGACTCCTCTTTCTTCTGCTCTACACCTTCCTTTCAGATCTTACCTCTTCTCCCTGCTCCTGGGTCCCCCACCCCTGTCTCAACACTTTGTTTCCTCCACTCCTTCCTTGCTCCTTTTCTTCTAGTCATGATCCCACCCTCTCCGTACCCCCCTCTATGGGCCCCCCTGGTGTGTGTCCCCAGAATCAGACTGACACAGAGTCCTTACCCCATAGGGTCTGAGGTAGGTGCAGGCAGTCCCGGGAAGGTGGGCCAGGTCCCTGATGGCTCAGGGCCAGGCTGGCACGTGCAGAGAGCCCAGGGGCATGCGGGAGGGTCCCGCCCCTTCCATCTGCCGAGCGCTCCTAATATAGGCAGCAGCAGCCCTGGTGCCAAGCGGGGGAAGCAGGGGAAGCAGAAGGCAACTTGGAGCTGGAGGGTGACAGGGCTGCGCTTCCTCCATATATATAGTCCCGTCTGTCGCCCTGGGGGTGGGTGGCTTCCTGGGGCACTTCTGATGTCATCAGCTTCCCAGGAGAGTTTTGCTGGGGTGAGATGAGGGCCTATGACAGGGTCTGAGATGGGGAGGCAGCAGTGCTGGGGGCCTAAGCCAGCACTCCTCGGGGACCAATGCCTTGGGCAGTTCTGGCTTCTCCCAGGCATTTTCTCGGCTGCCACAGACCCACACCTGGGCTGTCAGGCGATGGCTTGTGCACCTCTGAGATACCTACAAAGGGACCCTTCCCTGACGTCACCCCCGAATCTGTCAGCTGACCCCACTGAGCCCGGGCGCCTCACTGGCCCTGGAGGCCGCCCTGGGGTACCATGAGGAGATGGTAAGGTCCTTTAGATCCCCACCTCTCGGGAGATGGGTCCAAGTAAGAGCAATGACAAAGATTTTGGTGAGAGATACAAATAGCCCCTGGCTCTTGCCACACTGGCCTCAAGCACCGCGGCAAGGCCCTGTCTGGGTCTCCAGGACCCAGTTCCGTCACCTCCAGAACTGAGAGCACAAAGCTTTCCCCTCACACCCACCCCAGCACCCCGCCCCACGTTCCCAGCTTCTATCTGGTATTTCTGAGTGTCCACGTGGGTTTCTTCAAACCCTGCTACCCTATCAAGAAGGTAGAGGAGACAGAGCTGCCCCGGGGCTGGGGCTGTGCCTCCCCCATCTGACTGGGAGCTCCCAGAGAGGCTGCTCTGCCCATGAAACTGGGGGGAGGGGGCGGCGCGGGATGGTCCTTAAGGGCAGGTGGCTCTGCCCCCTCCTCAAACTGGAGTCTCCCTCCTATGAAGGAGGTCCTGCTGGCCTGCTGGTGGTGCCCTAATCAGGCCCGGGAAGTCCCTGGGGGGTGACGAGAGCTGCTAGGGGTTCTCCCAGACCCTGACTGATAAGAATGGCCTGTGACCACAGTGGGCAGGGCTGAGGTTTGAACAGGAGACGGGCACTGGGCCGCTGCCGAAGGCCGGAGCCTCCCTCCCGTAGCCTCGGAGCTGAATCAGGCGGACGGGGAGCCTCCCTACCCCTGGGGAGACGGACTCAAATGCCTTCAGAGGAGGGGACTGGAGGACTGTGCGACAGGCAGGGAGGGCTGCCCCCTGCAGACCCCTTCGTGCCTGGTAGGATTTAACAATGAGGCTCACACAGAACAGCGAGCATGCAACTCTGCCGCTTACTGGCTCTGTGATGCCAGGAAAGGCACTCTCTGAACCTCACTTTCCCCCTGAGGGACCTGCAACACGGGGATGACCTAATACAACAGTGCCTGGCACACAGCAAGGACTGTCCTTAGGACCGGGGCCCTGGGGCCTCCACTTCCAATCCTTCTGCTGGATGGGGACCTCCTGGCCCAGGAGTGATGACTGGAGTCAGCGCCGCCCCCCAGCAGCAGCCCTGGGGCAGCCCCACCCCGTGTAGAGCCCTGGCCTCTCCCAGGGGTCCGCAGAGCCCCCGTGGCCTACGGCGCTGCCCTCCCTCCCTGTCTCCTTCCCCAGCCCGCTCCCAACGTTTCCTGGGATCACCTCCCCATTCAACTTGAGTGCAATTGGACTTGAATCCTCGTCTCCAGGCCCTGGTCTGAGCTCTGCACAGCTGTGAGCGAGCTCTCCCCAAGAGCAGTGACTAAGAGGCTGGAGCCGGGGTGGAGGGAGGGGTCCTCCCGAAGCCTCTCCGAGCACCCCGGGGCCAGGGCTGTGAGGAGACGCTTTGTCATCAGGCTCTGCTGACCCTCTGCTGCCTTCGGTGCAGTGACAGGAGCTGTCTCCTGTCATGTTCTTGGTTCATGTTTCAACATCCTCTTATCAGTCTTTCTGCAGGAGGCTGCCAGCAGTACGTAGGTGGCAGCAAATCATGCCCAGTTCTTGAGGAGGTGGGGTCAGAAAACTGGAAGATTCTAACACATGTTAGGCGCTTACTGTGTTATATCTTTTTTACTCTCATGACAACCCCGTAGGCAGGGCTGCCATGTACAGTTGGGAAGGTTGTTCACTAAACAAGGGCATCTGGCCAAGAGAGCAGTCCATGATCTAACCAAGCAGCATACCCGGCGTATACCTGTGTCTCTTGGAGGGGAGAGGGAAGCTTTTCTTAATTTATGTAAAGACACAGTATGGGCCATTCATGGTTATTGAGGTAAGGCCTATTATTATCTCCATTTTATCATTTGGAAACTGAGACACAGAGAGCTTAAGTCATTTGCTCAAGATCTGACCAAGATGCGGAGCTGAGCTCTGAAGCCAAGAATTCTGGCTTCAGAGCCCGCACTCCTTGCGACACTGCCTCATACAGCCTTGGCAGGGATGAGCCAGTCACAAGAGCTGGAAGTCTGCTGAGGGCCCTGACTGCTGGGGCCCAGTCAGTTCTGAGACTCAGGGACCCCGAGTCATCTCCCCTCAGCTCATCAGGGCTCTGGGGGCCTGAGCCGCCCTCCACAGGGGGGATACGGCTGTAGCTGGAAGCTCGGAGACTGGGATTCTGTGGCTTCGTGATTCCGAGAAAGTCACCTTGCTTCATAGAGCCTCAGTTTCCCCACCTGTAAAATGGAGTTGACAGGCCCCACCCTGCCTGCCTCACAGGCCAGGATTTAACCATCCGTTTGGAGGATTTGAAAGAGAAGGAGGTCTTCTGCAATGCCTAAAATCACACCTAGAATTGCCTCAGTTAAAGCTTAATAGGTGGGGGACTTCCCTGGCAGTCCAGTGGTTAAGACTCCGTGCTTCCAGTGCAGGGGGTGAGGGTTCCATCCCTGGGTGGGAATTAGGATCCCACATGCCGTGCAGCCAAAAAAAATTAAAAGAATAGAGTGTTTAAATTTAAAATAAGCTTAAGAGGTGGGAAGAATAAATTAGGAGTTCGGGATTAACATATACACACTACTATATATAAAATAGATAAACAACAGGGACCTGCTGTATAGCACAAAGAACTATACTCAATATTTTATAATAACCTATACGGGAAAAGAATGTGAAATATATATAGAGAGAGAGAGCTGAATCACTTTGCTGTACACCTGAAACTAACATTGTAAATCAACTATACTTCAATTAAAAAAAAAAAGCTTAATACGCATCTGTCATCTGCTTAATACGACTGTTATTTCCAGGTCTGTCGGTGGAGGTCCCCCCCCCGCCCCCCACCTCTTACAGCCTGGGAGCCAGTCCTTCACAGGCTGCCTGCCTTCCTTGTCAGACACAGAACAACACAGCCCAAATGCCAGGGCGCTCCCAGCTAATGAATCAGCCTCCAAAACGAGTCCAAACATCTGGCTGACAAAGGGCATAGCTCGTTGGAAGCAGCTCCTTCTGCACAAATATGTTCTTAATATTCAATTAGTATTTATCCACCACGAACAACAATTACGCCATTGACTCTCAATGAAGTGCCTGGTTAATTAATTAATGCAGTCTTTAACATGCTGGCAGCATTTCTCTATGAGCACGATAGTTAAAATAATAACACAGTGACGCCAGGATGAGCCAGGGGCTGGCAGGGGCGCCCTGGGTTTCCCGGGCTCCAGATGTGAGTCTGGAGCTGAGCATGTGCCACACAAGCCATCTTCTGCAGTTTAAAAAGAAAAAGATAAAAACACACTGCAATTTTGAGCAAGCCGCTTAAACCCTCCCAGCCAGCTTCTTCCTCAGGAGGGGGCAGGCCAGATGACAGCAAGGTCCCTTGGAGTCCTAAACGCATGGGTTCTGCAAGTGACATTCAGATCTGTATTGACCCCCCTGCCCTGTTAATTGCTGCAGCCAGGGTCCTCCTGGGCTCCACACAGTCCTCTCTTTATAAACCACAAACCCTACATCTCTCTCCCCTCCACTGGCCTCCCTGTCCCCTTGCTGCCAATTATTCCAGCACCTCCTTCTCAGGCCCCATTTCTTTTTTTTTTTTTTTTTGCGGTACGCGGGCCTCTCACTGTTGTGGCCTCTCCCGTTGCGGAGCACAGGCTCCGGACGCGCAGCCTCAGCGGCCACGGCTCATGGGCCCAGCCGCTCCGTGGCATGTGGGATCTTCCCGGACCGGGGCACGAACCCGTGTCCCCTGCATCGGCAGGCGGACTCTCAACCACTGCGCCACCAGGGAAGCCCCCAGGCCCCATTTCTTCCTCCTGCTCCTTCCCATGGGGGTTCCCCAGAGCTCAGGTCCAACTTCCGGTTCTGATTCTGACCTCTTGCTTCTCCCAGTCTCCCATTCCAATTCTGTCCACCTCCAGCCCCCAGGTCCTGACTGCCCCTGTCTTTGCTTCCAGCTCCATCAGAGCCTGGGTTCACCCCAGCACTCCACTTACCAGCTGTGTGACCCTGGGCCGGTTACTCGACACCCCCGCCTTAGTTTCCCCACTTCTGTGATGGGGACAGTCACTTGGGGCATAATCATTGCCTCCACTGCCTCAGTCAGGATGGGATAACCTGCCCTAACAAATCCAAAATGCAATGGCTCAAACTCAATAGCGACGTATTTCTCACTCGCCAGCAGGCGGGTCCCTGCAGTGCAATGACTCCAAGGACCCAGGCTCTTTGCCTCTTGTAGCTCCCCCTGCCCCAGGGGGCTCTGTCATTGTCCTGGTGCTCCTGGCTGGGTCCCCATAGCCGGTGTCCCACTGGCAGAGGGGAAGGAGTGTGGGGGAAGCCTGACTGCCTTCCTGAGAGCCCTGGCTAGAAATCATGTCCCTCAGTTCACATGCGTGAGAAGGGGTTACACAGACACACATGGCTGCAAGGGAGGTCAGGAGATGTAGGCAAGCCGTGTGCCCAGAGAGGAGCGAGGGGACAATGATGGAGCAGTGCAGCCTCTGCCACATGCCCTCAGAAGGTTGTTAGGAAGATCTAATGAGTTAATACATATAAAACCCTTAGCACTTGTCACGTGGTAAATATCCTATAAGCGACTGCAATGATTACTGTGTGTGCCTACACTAGTTCTGTGAATACGATGACTAATTAGACACATTCCCCATGTGTGAGGACCCCGCAGAGGAGGGTGGTAGAGACACATAACCCACCCACCATCATTCAGAATGTGCCACACCTGAGGTACGTTCAAGGTGCCGTGGGACAGGCTAGAGGAAGTGAGGGGCTGGGAGGGAACGTGGGGCTGAGTCTCAAGGATTGGTGGCAACTGACCAGGTGGAGAGGGGATTCCAGGTCCTGGCTTCATGGGGGCGTGGCTACCGCCAGACCCATGCATTGTCGTGGTCACACTATCAGGACAGAAAGAGTCAGACTTTCTCCTGGGGGCACAGGGAGCCTCTGGAGGGGTTGGGCTAGCCCAAGGAGGTGATGTTAGCCGACCTGAATTTCAGAATGTTCCTTGGGTGCAAAAAGGAGAGTGGGTTAGAACAGAGCAAGGGACTGGCCCTCAGCATCCCTTCTCTCTCCTGTCCTGCATGCCCACCAAGTACTGCAGGGCCTGGGAAGGCTGACACTATATTTGCAGAATGGCTTGCAGCTGAGTTTTGGAATATGAATTAGGTTCTGCCAGGTGGAAGCTGTTGCCCATGATCTGGAAAATACAGTGAGGTGAGGCCATCTTCCTCCTTGCCCGTCCTCCCCTGGCAAGCAGGGAGAGAAGACATTGAGTAGTTCTGCATCAGTGACCCAGCATCCAGCTTCCTGGCGAGACCACAGCAGTGGAGACAGTGGCGTCCTCATCCTGGCTTCCTGAGCCCTGGTTTCAGCTGTAGGACTCAGGCTGTTTTATTAACTAACGGCTCTAATGGTGGCCTTGGGATTCCCCACCTTCATGATGGAGCAGAGGCAGCAGCTCCCCTGCTGGGCCAGTTCTGCAGTGTGGTGTGGGCATCATTCTTTCAGGCCCTTCCAAGGACTAGATTAACACCTGGATGGCTGGAAATAGAGGCTAGCTGGGAGGCTTCAGGAGTGGTCTAGGCAGGAGATGGATAAAGGCTTGAAGCAGGGCGGTGGCTTCAGGCTGGGGATCTGAGAATAGATTTGAAAGACAATTCTGTGGAGTTCACTAGGCTCATCAGTCTATTTGGGTGTAGATGGGAGAGGGATTAAAAAATGCCCCCAAGCTCCTGGCTCACGTGGCTGGTAGACGAAACAAGCCACTGGTGGAGATAAGAGAGAAAGGGGAAGAGCAGGAATAAGGGGGGAGGCGATGATTCCAAATGGGTTCGTTGGTTTGAGGTCTTGGGGGATGTCCAGGTAGAGGCCTCCACAGGCAGGTGCAGACTGGAGTCTGGAGCACAGGAGGAAGACTGGGACGTGCTGGCCCAGAGGTGGGAATTCCAGCCCCGGGGGAGATGGGTAGGAGGATGTAGACAGAGAGGAGAAGGGGGTCCCAGGGTGAACGCTGGGGAACCATGACATTTAAGGGGTGGACAGAGGAAAACAGCCCAAGGAAAGGTGTGAGAAGCAGGAAGGGACAGGGGCAGAACTGTCCCTCAGTGGTGGCAGCAGTGTCACAGAGAGCACTGCAGGGTCAGATAGGGCGAGAGGGTGTCGGATGTCCTTGGGGACGGAGTGCCCTGGGACAAACCCTCCTGTCCTTCTAGGAGGCTACCAGCAGCCCACAGCATCCTTCTGACGCATGTACGGAAATGGAATTTTACCTTCATCTCGATTTCCTCGAGGGCTCCCTTATTCACTGAGCTCCTTGGTGGGCTTCCTGAGTTCACTGTCAGTACAAGGTGGGGTCAGAAGCCACATTGTGAGGAATTGAGGAGTCGAGGAAGTATACTTGGGGAGCTCTTTCCAGGTGTCTGGAGGGGAAGGGGAGGGAAAGGGTGGGAATAGGAAGTGGGGTTGAGGAAATGATTTTCTTTGGGTGGGGAGGCGGGATGGGAGCATGACGGTAACCAGGATTGAGGGAGACTGAAGAGGTGAGACGGCTCCCTCCCCTCCATTTCTACTGCTCAGACTGTGGACCACCATGGCCCGGCTCACTCTCCAACGTGTCCTCTCCACCACACCTTACCTCCCATCCTCTGAATCACTGACTCCCCGTTGCCCAGACGCCTTGTGCTCCCAGGCAGAGCCCTCCCTAATCTCCCGCAGCCTCCCTTCCCAACTATTTGTCTGCTCTTTCCTCCCTGAAAAACCTGCTGCTGCAGCCAACCACTCTGATTTAATTTTCCCCAGATATGCCATAGTCATTCATGACTGGAAAGAAGCCATTTTTGACACTGTTAACCACTTGTTTGTGTTTCCCCCGATGGTTTCAAAAATGCTGGAAACAAAAGGGTTTGACCCTTTGAGAAGGTGAGCTGTGACAGACACCCACCCAACAGACATGCCCCCATCTTCCCATGTGGGGGCTCAGGAAAGAAGCCTCCTCCCCCAGGGCCGCCCACCATTACCAAAGCCAATCATGCCAAGTCCATTGTTCCCTTTTGCCAGTGATTGGGTTAAAGGTGGGCCCGTGGCCCAATTTTGGCCCATAAATCATAAAAAGAAGTTTTCAGGAAAGATTCTGGGAAAGATTTTACTCCCTGATAAAAAGAGAACCATATGCTAGGAGAGGAGCCCTCGTTACCTGTGGTGTGAGTATGTGATGTGGCAGCCATTTTGTGATCATGAACGAAAACCTGGCTGACACTTGGAGAGTAGCTGAGTGGAACGATGAGCAGAAATTAGGTCCAGGGTAATGTACGGTATCTACCCAAGCTCTTGGCATTTTGTTAAGCAAGCTTGTGACCTTGAGCAAGCTGCTTCTGCCTCCTCATTTGCAAAAAAACCCAATAATAATACCTACCTCATAGGGCAGTTATGAGGATAAAAGTGAGTTACTATTTGTAAGGCTCTTAAAGATATGCCGGCACATATGCCTGGAAATATTGGTGTTAAAAAAATAGAAATAATACAAACTCGTATTGGCTAAGCCCCTTTGAGTTGGCTTTTCTGACACTCAGGTGGTGAAGAGGAGGTTCCTTCAGCAGAAGGCAGGGGCTGAAAAGCAGGCACGGAGGAGCCTGTGTGGGGCCGGGGTGAATGTGAAGGCCTGGAAGGATCTGGAGCCTCTGGAGGATGGGGTACCATGTTGGCCTCTGGCACAACAGCGGGGTGGTAGGGAGGGGCTGCCGTCTGCATGGTCTGGATGGTAGCGGGGGGAGGGGAGACACCCACCCCTCTTCTTCAGCACAGTCTTGGCTCAGAGGACCAAAGCTACGCCTGCTGCAGGGGGGATTCCAGCATGAACAGGCTGTAAATGGGATGTCCTTCCAGGTGCCCAGGGCAGCATAAGGCCAAGCTCCGTGCATCTCAATCTCGCCTCCAAACCGTCTAAGAGCCATTTCCTCATTTCTACTGTGAAGTTCCATACCTCTCTCCTTAGTAAAAACTGGTGGCTGAGGGTCCCGTGAGCATTTCCATTTCTTGATGCCGGCTGCCTCCAGGCCAGGTAGAACCCTGGACCTCTTGAACTTTGAGTCATCTGCTGGATTCTGTGAGCCAAAGCTTCCCCTTCCCAGGCTGGCTTTACGTGTGTGTCCCCTGTACAGTCACACAGGTTCCCACGCTTCATTGATCACTCTGCTCTTGCCTTCTTGAAATTCTTAATGAGTTTTCAACAAGGGGGCCCACTGGGCCCTGCTGATTGTGTAGCCAGGCCTGCTCTTCACCCAGGCTGCCTGGATGGAGGTTCCTGTTCTCCCCAGCCCAGACCGGAGCACATGTACATCCCTCCCCTTGTTCCAGCAGGTGCCGCCCTCAGACTTGAACACCTGGACACCTCCCCCACTCGCCCGCCGCAGAGTCTCCCAAGCACCTCTTCCCACTGCCACCTGCTGGGCTCAGATTCCCACCTCAGCCTGGATGACTGACTGTAACAGCTCCTGACCCTCTCCCTCCTCTGCGCGCCAGCCACCAAGATCTTTCTAAATTACAAATCCGATCATGTCTCTCACCTGCTTATAACACTTCAGGGGCTCCTTGCAGCTTAAGTTATAAATTCCAAGCTTCTGTGGCCCAGTGCACAGAACACTTCCTGATCCAGCCTCTGCCTATGTATCTAGAAATCACGCCAAGCCATGCCCTCCCTGCCCCTCTCACTCCCCACCCTCGGCCTCACCCCCGATTCTTTTCGTTCCCAGAAAGAGCCTGTTTCGTGCTCTGTGTTTCTGCACACACTGTTTCTGCTGCTGGAGTGCCCTTTCCCCCATTCTTCATCCAGTCAACCCCTGTCATCTTTAGAACTCAGGTGCCACCTCCTCCAGGAAGCCTCCCCCTGTGCCCACAGCCTCGAGGGCGTCTCTCAGAGCGGTGGCTCTGATCGCCCACTTGTCTGCCTCCTGGTCTCCTCAGCATGCAGCACAAAGCCTCCTGGTGCAGCAGGGGGTACACTGACCCCTGGGGCACCAAAGTCACTTCCCCTCTCTGGACCTCAGTCTTATGGCTTATTCGCTCAGCAGCACATATTGGGCTCTTACTCTGTGCCAAGCGCTGAGTAGGCACCTTCCATGCAGCTGGGACCCAGCCAGACACAAACCCTGGCCTCAGGGATTGCAGTGGGCAGAAGGAGGGGATGACAAGCATGCGAACTAATAAGAACGTGTGATAATGTCCAACGGTGATATATGCTATGAAGCAGGTCAGGGGAAAGAGAGTGATGGTGACGTTGGCTTAGATCTTAGATGGGATCATCAGCAGGGCCCCTTTGATAAGGGGACATTGAGCAGAGCCTGGAGGAAGCAGGAGGGAGCCCTGCTGGGGCCCGGGAGGGGGGTGAAGTTCCAAATAGAAGAAATAGTGAGGGCAAAGGCAGGAACGCTTAGTGGGTCCCAGGGACCGTGAGGACACCACTGAGGCTGGAACAGGGTGAGTGAGGGGGCGGATAGAAGGAGATGAGGTCAGGGAGGAACCAGGGCCAGATCCTGGGGGCCTGCAAAGACTGCAGTGGAAGCTCTGCCCAGCCTCACGGTGCCCTCAAAGCCACCTGCTCTGGCCCCTCCCACTCCTACAATGAACAGGTCCATCCTTCCATGCCCTCTACCCTCTGCCCCTTGACCTCTCCGCCACCTCCTTCCACCCTCAACACAGCACTTCATTCCTCCTACCCCTAAACCAAAGAAGCCAATAGAGGGGAACCCCCCATGGACCTCCACACCTCCCTGCCTGTTCTCCACCCGCCCCATCCCTGTCATAATCCACATCCCGTCGGCCCTCCTGGGATTCCAGGTGCAGCTGTGTCCACAATGCTCCACACTGAAGCATCCCACCTCGGGGCTCATCCACTCTCTGTGTTGGGGATGAGGTGGGACAAGGGTGGGACTCAGGCAGCCTGCAGCTCAGCAGACCAAAGGGCTGGGGGTCAATAGCCCCAGGGGCAGCCTCATCATGGAAGGTGGGAGCAGGCAGATAAATGTCCTTCTGACAGATGATGCTGAGGGGCACCGTGCGGGCTCCTCGGAGGGTCCCGGCAGGACTGACCTCCAGCTGCTCGGAGTGGCAACTAGATCAATAACACTGGCCCCACGTTAGCTTTTCTTCCTTCTTCCTCTTGTTCCTTCTACTCCCTCATTCGTATTTCCTGGGGTCACCACCCAAATAAACTTGTCTCCATGTTAAACGTGGAGTTTAACTTGCACCAAGTCTTTTCTCAGGCTCTGCTTTCAGGGAACCCAAATGAATCCAGTCCCTGTTGTTACACCTGAGAGAGGGGTCCCTCCTCCCCGCCCAGGTCACACGTGTACTCCCACCCCCACCTCCTGGAGAATCCTCCCCAATCCAGCCGCCGCTCTCTCCGCCACGTGCCCATATTCCCTCTCTTCTGGATCGTTTACACTGAAACAGGCTCAAGTCTCTCGGAGCAGAAGGAAAGATGAAACATCCTTCAACCTCACATCCCTTCTGGCTTCTGGGACTCATCTGGCTCCACCTCGCTGGTGCTGGTGCGTCTGGCACCACTGCCTACTCCCTACACCTCGAGACACACTCTCTCTGGTTTCCCTCCACCCGCACTCTCAGGGATGCCTCTTCTCAGACCCCCCCGCCAGGTCCTCCTCCTCAACATGCAGGGACTCCTCAGGCAGGGCCCTGAGTCCTCCTGTCCCCGCAAGGCGTGCTCTCTTTCTGGAGGTCTGCCAGAGCCCTCAGCATCTGCATCTGTGTGTCCAACCCAGACCTCTTCCCCAAGCACACACCCAGATATCCAACCACCTGCCTTTCACCTCTACTTGGATGGGTCAAAGACACAAAATCAGTACATCCAAACATCCCAGCACAGCCTCAACCCGCTCCTCCTGGGTTCCCCATGGCAGCACGGGTACCAGTCTCCATCCAATGAGGGCGCAGGTCCCACACCAGTGCGGGGTCATCCTGGCTCCTATCCCTCACCCCCATGTCCAATCTATCGCGAGTCCTCTAGATTTTGCCTCCAAAACCTTTTCTAGATTAGTCTGCTTGCACTCATCTCATCACCACCAAGCTAGTCCTGGGCACTCAAAATTGGATTTGAACGAGGATTACTGGATCACATACAGAGTGCCCAATTAAATCTGCATTTCAGATAAACAATGATTTTTTAAAAATATAAGCATATCCCAAATATTACATGAGATATACTTATAGTAAATAATTATTTATTTGAAATTCAAGGGTAACTCAACAGCCTGTTTTTTGTTTTTTTGTTTTTTTTCGGTACGCGGGCCTCTCACTGCTGTGGCCTCTCCCGTTGCGGAGCACAGGCTCCGGACGCGCAGGGTCAGCGGCCATGGCTCACGGGCCCAGCCGCTCCACGGCATGTGGGATCTTCCCGGACCGGGGCACGAACCCGCGTCCCCTGCATCGGCAGGCGGACCCCCAACCACTGCGCCACCAGGGAAGCCCCTGTATTTTTTTAATGTCCTTTTCTAGTTAAAATTCCTTGAAATCCTTGAACTATTTCAAGGATCGTCTTGTATTTTTATTTGCAAAAACTGGCAATACAAATCCTAACTGATCTCCCTGCATCTCCACACTGTGGCCTGATGATCTTGTTCAAACAAACTTTGCTAAGTAGACAGTGAAGGGAAGTATGTATATTGTAATCACTAGATTCACCTCTTATCAAAAAGACATGGAATGTATAATACAATGACTATAGTTAATAACACTGTATTGTATATTTGAAAGCTGCCAGGAGAGTAGATCTTAAAAGTTCTCATCACAAGAAAAAAATTTGGAAATACGTGTGGTGATGGATGTTAACTAGACTTATTGCAGGTGATCATTTTTAAAAATTTTATTTATTTTTAATTAATTTATTTTTGGCTGCATTGGGTCTTTGTTGCTGCACGCAGGCTTTCTCTAGTTGCCGTGAGAGGGGGCTACTTTTCGTTGCGGTGCGCAGGCTTCTCCTTGTGGTGGCTTCTCTTGTTGTGGAGCATGGGCTCTAGGCTCGCGGGCTTCAGTAGTTGTGGCATGCGGGCTCAGTAGTTGTGGCACATGGGCTCAGTAGTTGTGGCTTACAGGCTCTAGAGCACAGGCTCACTAGTTGTGGTGCACGAGCTTAGTTGCTCCGCAGCATGTGGGATCTTCCAGGACTAGGGATCGGACCTGTGTCCCCTGCATTGGCAGGCAGATTCTTAACCACTGCACCACCAAGCAAGTCCCCTAGGTGATCATTTTGCAATAGATACAAATATCAAATCAATATGTTGTACACCTGAAACTAATATGATGTTATATGTCAATTATATCTCAGTTTTTAAAAAATAACAAGTAAAATAAAATTTTTCTTTTTCAGGAAAAAAAAAATATTAAAAAATTAAAAGTACAGGGAGGGATGGAGTGGGAGTTTGGGATTAGCAGATGCAAACTATTATATATAGAGTGGATAAACAACAAGGTCCTACTGTATAGCACAGGGAACTATATTCAGTATCTTGTGATAAACTCTAATGGAAAAGAATATTAAAAAAGGATGTATATATATATATATATGTGTGTGTGTGTGTGTGTGTGTGTGTGTGTGTGTATAACTGAATCACTTTGCTGTACAGCAGAAATTAACACAACATTGTAAATCAACTATACTTCAATAAAATAAAATAAATCAAAAGCCAGGGAAAAAACACTCCCCAGTTAAAAAAAAATTAAAAGTACAGAAAATTCGGTTACTAGCAACAACTTAAATCAGTGAATACTATATTAAATGCTTATTGTGTACCAGGCATGCCTAGAAAATGAAATGTTCCATTTAACCAAATATTCCGATGAGCCAAGTTATCATAGGTAATATAGATCACACTTGTGGCATCACTATTCACAAGGATTATAATATAACAATCTAAGCAGCACTAAGACTGAATTCAGCATTTTGAAACCATAGGATGTGTCAGGGTTACCTGTATAAAGCATCTTAGAGGTGCATAAACATTAATCTAGGATCTGGAAAGCACACAGGGCTGAGTGCCAGGGACACGGAGGTCTGGTCCAGTCTCACTCACGCCTTGTTGTTGGATTGAGGTAAATCACTTCACTTCTCTCCGCTGCAGTTTCCTTGTCTATAGAACAAGGAGCTAGACTAAATGATCTATCTCTAAGGGCTCTTTTGGCTCTGATTCAATTAACTTATAGTGTGATAGATTGAAGAAGTGCTGGCTAATGGTGTTTCTGTTGAGAGAATGCTGAATATACTAGTTTTTACTGTACTTCTATAAAAATAAAAAAGTTCCTAACTTCATATCTCTGAGAGGAAAAGATTTATCATCATTGGACTAGAGAAAATGTGGTCAACTTAGTATGATTCTGTAAGAATGGCAATGGATTCAGAAACTTTCATAAGGACCCCAGAAATCCAAGGACAGAGCAGACATTAGATCCCTAATTCCCAGGACAAAAGTTCTTGTGGAAAATCTTCATGATGTACTGAAGTCAGCATCTGCAAAATGGGATACCAAAGTCTGGAGGAAGTTCACATAGCTTTTTAAGTAGAGCACCTTCCTCCCAGCTCAGGGAAATCCAGGTGGACCCAGTTCCTCAAAGGCACGCAGACAGTAAAATAAAATGGTGTGTTTTCAAGTGGTAGCTTGTGTTTCTCTGAGAAGTCTAAAAAATGAGAATCTAGACAGATTCTTTGATAGACTTAGGAGGCAGTCTGTATTGTCTCAAGAAGCTCTTGTGAAAACTTAGGAAAATAGTTTAGATTCTACTCAGCCTTCCTAAAGTAAAACAAAAATCCACTGTAATTCAACTATACGTCAATAAAAAATAAATTTTAAAAAACCCCATAATACAGAAAAATAGTCAAATAACCCAAAAGAAAGCAGAAAAGGGGAAACAGGGGAACTGATAACAGAGGTTACAAATAGAAATCAAATCATAAAATGGAAATTCTAACCCAAGCATATCAACAATTACATTAAATATAAATGATCTAAACTTACCAATTAAAAATCAGAGTTATTTAATGAATAAAAATACTAACAAGACAATAATATGTTGTCTACAAAGACATCCACTTTATAACATAATAGTAAAAGGTTGGGAAAAGATATACCTTGCAAACAGTAATCAAAAGAAAGCTAGAGTGGCTATTTTAATATCGGACAAGGTAGGTTTCAGAGTAAGTAAAATTACCATGGATAAAGAGGGACATTTTATAATGATAAAAGGGTCAATTCACCAAGAAGGTAACACCCCTAAAAGTGTATGTACCTAGCAACAGAGCTTCAAAATGCTGAAGCAAAAACTGATAGAAGTGAACAGAGCAATAGATAAGATCTACAATCATAGTTGATTTCAACACTCTTCTTTCAGCAGTTGATAGAAAAAGTAGATCAGTAAGGATATAGAACTGAACAACAACCTTAACAAACTGGGTCTAATTAACATCTATAGAACACTCTACCCATTAACAACAGAATACACATTCTTTTCAAGGGCACATAGAACATTCACTAATATAGACCATATCCTGAGTCATAAAATAGATCTTAACAAATTTTAATAATTGGAGTTATACAATGTATGTTCCCTGACCATAATGGAATTAAATTAAAAGTTAATAATGAACAAGGTAACTGGTAAATCTCCAAACACTAGAACTAAAACAACATACTTATTCAATAGAATACTACTCAGCAATAAAAAGAGACTATTGATTCAGCAACTTGGGTAAATTTCAAAGGCCTTATGCTGAGTGACAGAAGCCAATCTCAAAAGGTTATATATGTAAGATTCCATTCATATGACATTCTGGAGAAGGCAAAGCTACAGCAATGGAGAACAGATCAGTGGTTGTAGGGGGAACAGATCAGTGGTTGCAGAAGATGGGGTGACTACAAAGGGTCAACACAAGGGAGTTTGGGGCTGATGGAATTGTTCAGAATCCTGGTTGTGATCATAGTTTCAGAAATTTAATATGTATGAAAACTCACAGAACAGTACACCCCGCCCCAAAGTCCATTTTTTTACCATACATTAATTTTCTTTTTAATGTTTTAATTTGACCCTGTCATTCTCCTGCTGAAAACCTTTCATGGCTTCCCAGTGGTCTTGGACAAAAGCCAAACTCCTCAAAGGCAGGGTCTCCAGCCCATCAGTCAGCGTCCTCTCCCACCTGCAACCCTTCATTCTGCATCCCAGGCACATTAGCCTTTCCTCAGTTCTTTAAAGATGCAGGCTCTCTCTTACCTCAGGGCCTTTGCGCATGCTGGGTCCCCCTGCCTGAGGCTTCCTTCTGCTTCTCTGCAGCCAGCATTTGTGAGCTGCAGGAAGGGAGTGTGTGAAGAGGCACACTCTAACCTCTTCTCCAGCACCCCCAAACTGGTGGGCAGCTTCTCCCCCAGCCTACCCCGTTCACCTCTCCCCTTCTCTGCCCCAATCACCTCTGAACTTGTCAAGGTCCCCAAGGACTATGAGTTTAAAATATAGATTGCAAAGTAAACCTCAGAACATACCCCTCACCAGTGACCTTCAAACATCGGCGGGTTGGGGGTTGGGGGTGATAGGTGGAGAGATACCGAGGAATGCGGATACAGAGCATCTAACCCAGGAGGTTAGACGTGGGGAGTCTGTATTTCAGCCAGACCCCAGAGGCCTCGGGTGGTCTTGGGACCTCTGGTCTGGGAGGCACTGCCCCGTCGCCACACTCCCCTCCTGGTGCGGAGCCCACGTGGGGGCAGCTTCGGAAAGGCGCCCGCAGGAAGCACAGGGCCGAGCCCCCTCTTTAAAAGCAATTTGGAAACCTTTTCATTTCTTTCTTTGTGAGGAAAAAGGAAAACAAGGCTGATTTCTCTCCGTATAATTGTCGGGGCCCCGGAGAGCACGGGAAATGGCAAATTTGAGCGCACCAGGCAATTTGCTGGCTTTCAGGGCTGGTGGTTGCGATAGTCCCTCCTGGGCCTGCGCCCCGCGGCTCCCGCGTCCCTCCCAAACTGTAGCGGGCTGGGGAGTTGGGGGGGGGGGCGGGTCCGGGAGCCAGGCTGGGATGTGGGGCCTAGGGTGGTGTCCAGGCTGTGGACAGTCAGGATCGGGGTGCCCCACTGAAGGCTGGGGGTGAGGAGACTGTGGGGCCCCAGTAGAGACACTGTCCCCTAAGGCCGCACCTCCTCCCTTACCCCGCCTCAGCCTTAAAGAACCTTCACTACCCCTCACTGCAGGATCGTGGGTAATGAACAGAAGGGAAAGGCCCCAGTGGAAGATTCTCCCAGACCACAGGCTGCCTCCAGAAGGCCCCTGAAGGATCCTGGAAGGGGCAGAGGGGCCAGTGATCCAACTAAGAGTCGAGGTGCTGAGGGAGGTGGACTGTGGGGTGGGAGGCCTGAGGGACACAGACCACCCCTGACTCCACCCTGGGTCTGTGCTTCCAGTCGGTTCTACTCTCAAAACATATCAAGTTGTACATCAACCATATCTCAATTTTTTAAAAACTCCAGAATCCCAGCCCTTCTCTTACCTCCACTGTCCCCACCCTCATCCAGGCCCCATCACCTCCCACCTGGACAGTCCAGGTAGCTTCCTCACGGGTCCCTGGCTTCTTGGTCTGCCCTCTCCACTCAATTTCCACTCAGAAGCCACAGAAACCCGTTGAAACCTTGTCAGATCCTGTCCCTCTCCTGCTCAGAACCCTCCCCTGTTCCCCATTTCTTCTGAGTGAAACAGTGCACACAAGACCTGCACCCTAGTACCCGCCTGACCTCGGCTGCCCGCTGCCATCTCCCCCAAGCACTGCACTCCCACTTCCTCAGTCTCTTTCCTGCTCAAACAGACCGACCTCAGGCTTTGGTGCTGGCTGTACCCTCTGCTGGATGCTCTTCCCCCAGATATCCACAAGGCTCCCCCGCCTGCTTCAGGGCTCTGCTCGAATGTCACCTTCCCAGAGAGGCCGTCCCTAATGGCCCCAACGTGAAAAGTTGCCCCCCTTCCGCCGCTGCACAAAGTCTCCCCGCCATCACTTAAGCCTTTGTTTAACATCAGCCCCACGAGGAGCTGTGGTCACTGCTGTGTTCCCAGCACCCAGAGCAGTGCCTGACACGCAGGAGGCGCTCAATCCATATTTGTTAGATGAACACGAGGATCCCAGGTCAGGACTCCCCCTCCCACAGATTCCTCCCCCCATCTTCACACCTCACCCACCACCCACTGAGGAGGGAGGCTGGATGTAGGATAAGGTGCGGAGGGAGGCAGGGGGTGAGCCACTGCCCCCAGACACAAGCCTGGGACTCAGGCCAGGCCCCTGTCCCCCAGAATCACACTCCACATTTCCTTGGCAGTGTGCCTCCCCCTCTCCTGGTCCCCCCCACCTTTTCCAAGCTGCTGCTCTCCCTGGGGGGTTCCCCACATGAGGGCTGACAGAATCACCAGGGCACCTACTGCTATGCCACGTGCTCAGCCTTGTCAACTCACCAAGTCTCACAATAATACTATGTGAAGTTGGTGGCTGTGCCCACATTACAGGTGAGGAAACTGAGGCCCAAGAGGCTTAAGTGACCTACCCAGAGATACACTATGGGAGTGAGATTCCCACCCATACTGCTGGACGTGGGGGCCTTTTTTCCTGATGCCGCAGCCCCAAATTCCAGTCCTCCCACAGACCTGTGAGCCTTTAGGCCGGGTAAGTCAGGACCCACCCGGTTACAAGTGTGGCTATCACGCCCCACTCACTCCTTCCCCCAGCCAGGTGGCCAGAGCTCAGCACAGCAGTGGTGATTATTTGAGGGAAAGGGAAAAACTTCTGTCTATTGAGCTCCTGCCATGGGCTGGTTATCATGCCGAATGTTTTACATACATCACCTCCATGAGCCCTGCCATGACCCCATTACACGGATGAGTGGACTGAGGCCAGAGAGGTTAAGTAACCTGTCCCATGCCGCTCATCTAAAAAGTGGCAGATGGGGCTTCCAGAGCGGCCCCAATACCCCAAGATGATCTGCCAAGTTCCTGAGGCTTTCCTGTCCCTCCTCCCACAAACCCCCGTGCCCTCTGCCTGGAAAAATGTCCCTGCCAGCCCCTCCATGGCAGGGGAGAGAGAGCAGACAGTCCAGGCACAGCCACCAGAGGGCGGTGGGGGCAGCCACCGCGTTTATTAATTTTCTGCCTCGGTGGGTCTGCAGCCCCAGCTGGAGCCCGCAGAGTTGCCATCCAGTCTATCAAATAATTCTATCTGGGAAGAACCTGGCCTGCGAGGGACCAGGCTGATGGGCCTTTAAAATTTAATTGCTGTACTAAGTGAGATTAGAAGTGGGGAGGTGGGCGCGGTGAGCCCAGATGAAAGTATGGCATGTTGGAGGAGGCAAGGGGGGCAGAGGAAACACATTTCTGTCAACCCCTCTGGACCCTGGCATCCCCCACCTCCTGCGCCACCTGGGTGGACACCCTGGCCTCAGCCCCCTCAACCTCCCCATCACCTGGCAAAGCACTGGCTCCCTCGTGGCCTGCTGTCCCTCTGCTTCTCCTTCCCGACCCCACGGGCTCCTCCAGGCCAGTCACACCAGCTTAGACACCCTTTGCTGATGTTCCCTGCTCAGTCTGACGTCTTCGCCTTTGCCCATGCAGTCTCTTAACTTAGGGTGCTATTCTCCCTTCACTAGCTCAAACTCTCGCCATCTTTCACAAGCCCTCCGGTGTCTTCTGCTCCCGCATCTCTTTTGCTTACACGAGCTCCCTATGTCAGGAAGCAGCACACAGCCTTCTCTGTGGGTGACCAAGCTTCCTCCACCACCACCGCCTCTGTCCTAGCCCTCCTTCCTAGGAAAGCTTGTTCATTCAGCGGCCCCCCTTCATCCCTGCCCACACAGTGTACCCGTCAAGCTCCTCCCCGGCCACTGGCCATGGGCTCGGGGCTCAGAGTCAGGGGTCCACCACGGGTGCCAAGGGCCAGGCTCGCTGAGGCTGCAGACTGTGTGGAAGGTGAGGCAGGGGCTATAAACCCAAATCCCATTCACCTCACCCCACCTTGCTTGGAAAGGGTGCAGCCTGGTCACTTGGCTATGGTGAAATTCCAGGATTTTCAAAGCCGAGCTCTTTTCCCAAATGAAATCTAAGTAGAATCACCATGTTGCAAAACAGATAAAAGTCAGATTTTGTTAGTACGAATGCACTTGATACGCTCGCACGGATGCCATATTCTGATTGTAATAACAGAGAACAATTACAATAAGATTAGATGAGAACAAGGCTGTTTGGTTGAACATAAGATAAAACTAAGGGATATTCAGTGATGGTTTCTGTCCTCAGCCTCCAACCTGTTTCCACATTTTGTTTCTGCTGTACATTATTACTTATTCATGCAGATAAGTAATTGCGAGTTAAAAGAAGGTTTGTTTATTATCTCTCCTTGCAATGCTCTTCAGTTAAATACAGATCCACTCACAGCAAGCTTTCTGGTGATTTCGCATGGGTTCAAAGTTGTGTAACATAATTGTCAGCCTATATTTGTTTGGAAATAATGTCTTATCATAAAGAATGGTATTGTAAATGAACCTGAGTCAAACATTTGTGGAATCTGCAGGGCATCCAGAGTGCCCCAGGGGTCTGCAGACGTGGTTTGTAAGCCACGGACTTTGCAGCCACGTCTCACTTAGCGATCCCTCCTCTTGGGGCCAGGGACCTGCCCCCCAAATCTAGTTCATTCCTTGCTTCCCTCAAAGTTGGGAAGGACCCTAGGGCTATGTAGTCCAAAACCCACCTTGTGCAGGAATTCCTCCATAGCCCTTCAACAGCTAGTCCTCCAGCCTCTGCTTGAATGCCCGAAGTGTTGGAGAACTCACATTATGAGGCTGCCTGGTCCAGTCCGGTCCATCATGGAGCAGCTCTAATTGGTAAACATCTCTCTGAGCCTGTTTCCTTGTCTGTAGAACGGGCATAATATTTATCAAGCCTGACTGCTATGAAAACCAAATAAGATGATACTGAGTTGGCACGTACTCTTTCCTGTGTCTTTCTCTACTTTCAAAGCAGCTTCATTTTAGAGATGCAGACAGCCTCAGGCCCACAGGACAGGTACATGTTATGGACTATGCCGTGTAGGGTGGGCAGGGGTGGGGATGGGGAGTGAGAGCTCCTCTGGGACGTCCCTAAGGGAGGCGTGCCTGGGGAGGGGGTCCACGGGAGTGAAGGGGGTCCGAGCTCCCAAGGAGGTTCACCAAGTCCATGCGCCCCACCCTCTCCCACCCGGGGCTCCACCCCCCATGCTGGCCTCAGAGCCTCATCGGTCTTCCCTCCTGTCACCAGAGCTGGAGCCTTGTCAAGGAGGCTAGGGGATTAAAGCCCAGGGCCAGCCACGCCCCTGCCAAAGAGCTGGCCCTCCATTACCCACCTGCCCAGCTGTCTGTGGCCATCTATCAGCCCTGGCCCGAGTGACCTCTGATCGATGGGCAACATATTATGTACTGGATATTGTCCTGAGCCAGCTGGGAAGAGGGGAAAGGGGCCACGTTCCTGAGGCAGACAGGCCCAGCCACCAGCAAGCCCTGGGGTGGGAGGGAAAGGAGAGGATGGGGCTGGCAGCGCTCTGCAAAGGGTCAGGGGTCCTGGGCCCGGCCCCCATGGGCACGGCAGCTGACACTGGCAGAGGTCTCTGGGCCTCAGCATCCTCTGTAAGAGAATCAGGTGGAGCCAGCAGGGCTTGAGAACTTAGCTCCCGCAGGGCAGCCAGTCCTGAGGATGAATGAAGGGGTGGCAAAGGCAAGACCACCTTCCCTCAGATTACCTCACTAGTGGTGATCAGGAATTTCCAGACTAGTTGGCTTAAAATCCTACTTCTGGGAGAGGCTGAAACTGCAATCAGGTTAGTTATTAAGTCTTGACGGATCTTAGTGTAAGTGACTCCACTTGGGGCCTGTTGTTTCTTTTTAACGTTTGCAACCAAAATATCTGAACTAGGACTTGAGCAGGAAAGGCATCCTGGCAGTGGGCGCAACACGGGTAAAGATACAAAGGCAAGGAAGTTATAGGAAGTGTCCCCAGAATGGGGATGGTGAGTGGTCCACCCAGGCAAGAGCAGAGAAGGGTCTGTGGGGCGCGTGTGCGTACATGTGTGCACAGGTGTGTGCTCACATGTGAGCCTGTGTCCCTAGGGGGTTTGAAGATGTGGAGGGTCAGAATCTGGAGTGGGATAAGAGGCCAGAAGGGTGGACCGTGCCAGACCAGGTGGAACAGCAACATCAGGAAGCACCATGAACAGGTGTCTAGGGTGTCCTAGACAGATCTGGCCCGGTGTGGAGTGGAGAGAGGCTAGAGGCAGCGAGGTGGCATGGGGATCTGGGCTGGAGCAGTGGGAGAGTTGGAACCAGAGCTGACTGCCCTAGGAGGACATCGCCAGGGCAGAAGCATGGCATTGGATGCGGGGGACAGAGAGAAAGTGGGCTGATGTTTCCAATCTGGATGGCCAAGGAACTGAAGGGTTATTGAACTATGACGAGAAGCTTGTCTTGGTTGGTGGGGTTTGGGGCCTGTGGTTTAAAGGTGAAACTGGACCAGGCAGTTGGAATTACTGATCAGGAGAGAAGCTGGTAGTTCAAACCAACTTAGGAGGCATTGGCTTGGAGGGGCCCACAGGAGAAGACAGGTTCTCCAAGAGAAGATGTCTGTACCCATCAGAGCTAGTTGGCCAACCACTATCCATTCTGTGTCCAGGTACAATTCTAACACCCATCCCAGTATGTGGGATTTTTCTCCATAAACTCAGTACATGCTAATAAAAGTAATATATTTTTGCAAAAGATAAGACAAAACAGAAGAGAGAAGAGTAGCCATGTTTTACATTTTTGCAGATCTCTTTAAATGTCTGGCTTAATAGATGGCAGCTGGGTCCTCGTATCTGCTTCTACGTTCAGTCTCCTGCATATGTTGTTTTGGTTGCTGTAGATAAAGAAAATCTGGCCTCCCCCAGATATGGAGTGGAAAAGGAGGAGAATTCTGGTAGCCTTTTCCGTTGTTGTGGGCATTCTTCTCTGATACTACACCAAACCTTGACATGGAATCTGAAATTTTTCAGTTGCTTAATTCTGTTACATTCAAATCCACTGGTCTATCTTGCACTTTGAATGAATCTTTTACCCATGGATGATTTTGTGACATCACGCATTGGTCATTTAGAGACAAAAGTCTTGAAGTATTGGGAGGCTCATAGTAGTAGATAAAAGTTGTCCAAAATCCAAATTTCTGTTTGAAATCTCAAACTTTACCACTGGCAACAAATACTGTCAGTTGTTTCCCTTGAAGTGACAAGTTCCCTTCATTCATTTTCAAGAACACGTATGTCAAATGCCCGAGACTGAAAATCTATAGTTTGTCTACAGTTGTTTTTTTTTTTAAGTAAAATTGGTGCCCCATGGGGAAAAAAATGGCTGTTTCAGCTTACAATTCAGTCATGTACGTGCTATTCTTTGAGACAATTACTGAACAATAATGCCCCCCTTATCTATGGTTTCACTTTTCTCAGTTTGTTACCCACAGTCAACTGCAGTCCAAAAACTATTAAATGGAAAATTCCAGAAATAAACAATTCGTAAGTTTTAACTTGCTCACCATTTTGAGTAGTGTGATGAAACCTCTCGTCATCACACTCCCTCCAGCCGGGTCCTAAATCATCCCTTTGTCCAGCCTTTCCCACCTGTTCGTCACTCAGTAACCGTCTCAGTTATCAGATCGACTGTCAAGTTATCCTTATCGCAGTCTACAGTCCTTGCATTCAAGTGACCTTTATTTTACTTAATAATGGCCCCAAAACACAGGAGCAGTGACGCTGGCAATTCAGATACACCAAAGAGAAGCCGTAAAGTGCTTCCTTAAAGTGAAAAGGTGAAAGTTCTCAACTGGATCAGAAAAGAAAAAAATCATATGCTAAGGTTGCTAAGATCTACAGTAAGAACAAATCTTCTTTTTGTTTTAAGTTATTTATTTATTTATTTAGGCTGCTTTGGGTCTTCGTTGCTGCGCGCGGGCTTTCTCTAGTTGCAGCGAGCAGGGGCTACTCCTCGTTACGGTGCGTGGGCTCCTCACTGCGATGGCTTCTCTTGTTGCAGAGCATGGGCTCTGGACGTGGGGGCTTCGGTAATTGTGGCGCTGGGGTTTAGTTGCTCTGGGGCATGTGGGATCTTCCCGGACCAGGAATTAAACCCGTGTCCCCTGCATTGGCAGGCAGATCCTTAACAACTGTGCCACCAGGGAAGTTCCAGAATGAATCTTCTACTGGTGAAATTGTGATGAAGGAAAAAGAACCTCGTGCTAGTTTTACTGTCACACCACAAACTGCAAACGTTATGGCCACAGTGTGTGCTGAGATGGAAAAGACATTACTTTTATATCATAAGATATTTTGAGAGAGACAGAGACCACATTCACGTAACTCTTATTACAGTATATTGTTCTAATTGCTCTATTTTATTATTGTTAATCTGTTACTGTGCCTAATTTATAAATTAAACTTTATCATAGGTATGTATGCACAGGAAAAAACATACTATACACAGGGTTCAGCACTATCCGTGGTTTCAGGCACCCACTGGGAGTCTTGGGACGTATCCCCCACATAGAAGGGGAGGCTACTGTACTTTAGGATGTGGCAGAAATGCTTTCTATGTGCTTCCCATTCTATCACACAGAATATTAAAAAGATGTGTACTCAGGGGCAAAGATTTAATGGCTCATCAAGGACATTCTTAGTGAAACTGGCTTTTTCCTTTCCTGCCATGCTTGCTGGTAAAGGACGCCATGACTCCAGGTGCGGTCTGATGCCACCACCTAGATCTGTGCTAAGGCAACAACATTTTTAAGCACTATAGATTTGCACCATCAGTTCCAAATATCAACACGGTGAAAACGGCGAATAACATGTCTTCGTATCACTACGAAAACAGTTTTGACCTCTCAGCCCCCCGAAAGGGTCTTGGGACCACACCTTGAGGACTGAGCCCCGGAAAGTAGAAGCTATGTCACTTTGTCCCTGGGTCCTCGGCACAGCGATGGTGCAGAGTAACTGTCAGCGGTGCTGAGCACTCGCTGGGAACCTGATTCATCACCCTCACAACAGCTTTTGAGGCGGGTACTTTTAGTATCATGCCCATTTCACAGGTGAGGGGACCGAGGCACAGAGCGACCTCTCTGTTCAAAAGAGAATCGTGCCGACCTCCAAAACGAGGCTGGGAAATGATTACGCTCTGCGTTTCTAGTCAGCTCTTCAAATTCTACAAAACTCCATCAGTACCTGGGAACCTCCCAGGCACACCTCGACAGCTAGCGAACCTTCTTGAATCTTCTCATCCCCACACTGCAGTCAGAGAAACAGAGACGCCGAGAGGTCTGGGACTACAGCCCACGTCTGCCAGGGTCCCGGACACCAAAGCTAGCAAAGCGGGGCTCCAGCAGCAGTGCCCAGCCTGGCCCCAGGTGCCCAGTGGCTAAGCAGCCCCAGCCCCTCACCCAGAAATGCATCCCCTCCACAGTCCTCCTCCCCATCCTGGGCCCCGGGCCCCGTGGACAGGTCCAGCTCTGGTGGGCTCAGAGGAGTGACCTCCCCTCTCTGGACCACAGTCTCCTCATCTAGACAGTGGGCTGGTGGATGGTGGCCCGGCCTCACTGATTCCACATTTCCCTCTGGCTCCCCACACCCGCTGTGCATGCCAATCGCCTCCGGGAGCCCGCTGACAGAATCAGTTAACACACAGACGCCTCTCCTCTGTTTGCTGAGGCCCCTCGAGGCCCCGTGCTCATTTTCTCCCCCTCCCAGAATCGCAGAAAAGTAAATAACCACCCTGAGATTCTCCACTGGGTAAACAGCGTAGAGTTTGCTCTCCAAATTGCCACCCGCCCCACCCCGGAGGCCGCACCAAGGGCTGACAGGTTTATCTGTAATTCATGGCCCTGGATTCCCCGTCACCACTGCTCCCCCCTCCCCCACCTCGTGTGCTGTCAGGGTGCAGGGGCGGGAGGAATCCAGGCTGGTGGGGAAGGCTTTCCTGAGGGGGTGGGTTTGCCAGCCAGGGCCAGGGGACCCCATGCTAAACCCCCATGGTGTGGTCCCCTGCATCTTGGCCTGTTCTGTGGCGGCGTGCTACCCAGAGTCACCTCCCCAAGGCTGCCCAGGGCCCTCTGGCCTGAGCTGAAACTCTCCTCTCTCTGCCCCAATTTCTTGCCATCCCAGCTTCTTCAGATCTCTGTCCCGTCCTTCCCCTCAAGACCACACCCTCCCCATGGGGTCCTCCTCCCCATCCCACCCTAAGGAGACCCTATGACACCCGCTTTCCCCACCCTTGGGTCCCTCCAAGGTGTGTCTATCTATCAAGACGCAGCACCGACTGAGGTTATGGGGATCCAGGCCCTGAGGAAGCCCTGCTCTGAAGAGCCCGGCAGACAGACGGGAGGATCACACCGTGACGGAGGAAGGGCTCTATCACGTCGCTGTGTCCCAGGCATCCTCCCTCCCGCTTTTTCAGGTGAGGAAACCGAGGCTGGCAAGGCAAAGGGCTTGCCTGTGGTGGCACAGCTGGCAAGCAGCTGAGCTGGTCTGGACTCCAGGCCTGTTTCCTGACCTTGGGAAGAACACAGCCGCAGAGCAGCCAAACACTTTGGACCTGGATTTCAACCCTCGGGAGTGTCTGTTAACAGCTTTGAGCCTCAGTTGCTTCATCTGTAAAATAGGAGCAAACCATCCCTGCCTCAGAGAGGCGTCTGCCACCTTGCAGGTACTTTACAAAGCAGTAGCTCTAATAACAATAATGATAATATCCCACTGACACTGGTAATAATAATGTTATTATTATTATGATTGCTAAAATTATTGTTGCCAGTCTGATGACAGTCCCCAATTCCAAGAGTGATTTTTTTTTTTTTTTTTGGCTGTGTTGGGTCTTCGTTTCTGTGCACAGGCTTTCTCTAGTTGCGGCGAGCAGGGGCTACTCTTCGTTGTGGTGCGCGGGCTTCTCATTGTGGTGGCTCCTCTTGTTGCAGAGCACGGGCTCTAGGCACACGGGCTTCAGTTGTTGTGGCACATGGGCTTCAGTAGTTGTGGCTCATGGGCTCTAGAGCGCAGGCTCAGTAGTTGTGGTGCATGGGCCTAGTTGCTCCGCGGCATGTGTGATCTTCCCAGTCCAGGGCACGAACCCGTGTCCCCTGCATCGGCAGGCGGACTCCCAACCACTGCGCCACCAGGGAAGCCCCTCCAAGAGCGATTTTTAAGGGGTAGTTTTGCCAGACAAACAGCCTCTCTGATGGCTCCAGAACGAGAGCCATTAGCCAAGGCTCAGACTCCCCCAACTTGGTTGGGGGAGTGAGGAGGGAGTGGAACCATCACAGCTGGGATCAGAGGGTAAGTCTGAGAGGGCAGAGGACACGGAATCCGACAGCTGCAAGTGAGGCTGGCCTAAGAATATTAAGATTTGGCGAGTGAACATCACCAAACTTTAGCAAGAGGACGAGAGTCCAGTCGATAACCTGCTGAGGGACTGGATAAGGAAATCTCAACTCCAAATCCCCAAGGCCCCAGAAAGAGGGCCCTGGAAGCCCAAGAGGGTTGTCTGGGGACAGAGATGGCAGCCTGGAGCCAGCCCACAGGCATAAGCTAGGAGCTGGTCCAGACTGAGATGTCCGTGTTAGGAGCCACCCACATTCGCAAGATTCTGCCTCAGGCGGGAAAGTCCGCTGCCCAGGGTCCAGGCAGGTGTCAGAGGGTTTCCCACGGCGTGGACCAGAGGGGGACCTACGTGTCCTGGAAGGTAACAATGCCCTGTGGCCACCTCAGGTGTGAGGCCCAGTGTTCAGAAACTGTGGCCACTGCATGATGTGAAATATGGGTGAGTGGGAGCTGGTCACAAATCCATGGTATTGGCTGGCTCGGGTCTTCACATGCAGAGAAATACATTTCTATCTTGTTTAAGCCCCTCTTCATTTGGGCCTCTGCCACACGACACGCATTCTCAGTAGTAAATAACAGAACCAACTGCCCCTTTATCACTCCTCTGCCTGGGTGGGAGGGACCAGCCACAGTCTCTACAGCAGAATCTCTTTTTATTATTTTCTGTTCAATCTGGTATTATGATTTACTTTTTAAAATAGGTAATAAATGCACATAGTACAACATTTAAAAGACACAAAATTTGCCATTAAGACTAGGTTTGGGGACTTCCATGGCAGTCCAGTGGTTAAGACTCCACGCTCCCAATGCAGGGGGCCTGGGTTCGATCCCTGGTCAGGGAACAGAGATCTCGTACACTGCAAGGCACCGCCAAAAAAATAAGACTAGGTTTGACTGGAACAGAGACCGTCATTTGACAGTGGCTGAGACAAGGTAGATGTTTATTTCTCTCTCACATGAAAGTCTGGAGTAAGCAAGTGATCCAGGACGGTCCTGCACCCCGGAGAGTTCAGGGACCCAGGCTCCTTCTGGCTCGTTGCTCCACCACCGTGGGCGTGTCCCCTCCTCCATGGTCCACTATGGTGGCCATGATAGCTGTGTCCCAGGCAACAGCAAGGAGGCAGAGAAGACAAGGAAAGGGGCCAAGGACACACCAGCTGTCTTTAAGGAAGGTTTTTAGAACCTGCCTCACGATGCTTCTATTTACACTCCACAGACCAGAACTTAATCACAGAACCATGAAGCTACAAGGAAGACTGGGAAACGTGGTCTTCCCCTCCGCAGCCATGTGCTCCCGGGGAGAACAGAGATGGTTGCACATCAGTCATACAGAAGATGTACAGTGAAGAGTCTCTGGTGGAGATTCTCTTGACAGGCATGAGGGAACTTTCTGCAGTGACGTAATGTTCTCTTTCTCGATAAAGGTTGGATTACACAGGTGCATACATTTTTCAAAGCTCAAGGAATGATCTACTTAAGATTTGTGCATTTCACTTTATGTAAGTATTATCTCTAAACATGGCTAACAAACACGAAAAAAGAACTGTAAACAAATACTGAGCTCTAGTTAATGGTGCACAAGCAGAAGTGTAGGGGGTGCAGTATACTGATGTCTGCAACTTACTCTGAAATGCATCAAAAATAAGATGGGGGGGTGAACTGAGAGATGTGGGATAAAGTCAACCTAGTGAGATGTCAACTGCAGAATTCAGGTGGTGGATAGATGGGTGTTCTCTGTCCAACTCTTTCAACCTTTCCGTATGCTTGAAAATTGTTATAATAAAATGTTTGTTAAAAGGTCACCTTGGCCTCCATCCCATCCTCTAGCCACCCAAATCCTCCTAGCAGCTTCTGTGTATCCCACTGACAGTGGTCCAGACAAGTGCAAACGTAACGCATACACAACAGTCTTCGTCTTATCCCAAGACCAGTCTGCTCCCTGTACTGCTTTGCTCCTCGATTGAGAGAAACCCCTTGATCAAAACCCCCCTGGGAGCCACTGCCCCCTGGAGCTGACCCAGGCAATCAAAGGAGGTCCCCTCTAGGGAGCTCCCCTCATCACCTCAACATCCCCATAGCTTCCCTGCTGCCCATCAGCCCCTGACCCACACCCCACCTTCTCAGCGAGTCCCATCAGATCTAATGCTCTCCCTCCGCAAACTGCCACCATCTTCTTAGAATCTTCCTCCACCTCAGGGCCTTATGGAGCCTGGCTGGTTCCTTCCCCGTAACTGCTAAGCCCCTCTCCTGCACCACCCCCCAGCTCCTGCATACTTGAGGATAGATGGGGCCAGGAGGTATCCTCCTGGGCTCTCCTTGGTCCTCTTGGTCCAGATCTTTCTTTAGGTTCTTAACCCATGGGCTTCCTTGCCACCCTTTCTAGTCGGCCCTCCTGGTGACTCCAATGTCCTCCTGGTGGCCCTTTCCAGAGGTGAGGCTCTGACTGGGGCTGCAGGAGGTAGCGTCTTGGTGAGGTATTGAAATGGGAGCAGGGTTCTGGCAGGTGGAGAACGGAACAGTTCCCGCAAGGCCGGGGGTGGGAGACAGCAGGCTCAGTCAGGAAACGGTGGTGTGCCTGGGGTGGCCGCAGGGTCAGGAGGAAGCAGCAGAAGGACAGGAGGCCCCAGAGAGAGAGAGGACAGGGCCTTGACGCCGCGTGGGCAGGCAGGCGAGGGCGGTTTTGGGGGGAGGGCGTCCACCCCATCCGAGCCTGAAGAGGACAGAGCCTCCCCAGGCCCTCAGGGAGGTGTGGGATGTGAGGCTGGGAGGGAAAGCCATTTTTAATTTTGAAAGGCATTGCTAAATTCCCCTCCGTGGGGATTGTGGCAGCCTCTGCTCCCTCCCCAGCGAGGTTTGAGAAGCCTGCTTTGTTCCAGAGTTTCTGAACATGGTGCTCAGGCACAGTACCTGGGAACCGACCAGGTATTGGTTTTCCCCCAGCGGGTTTGCAGAGAAGCTTCGTTCAATCCTCTCAATCCTCGGGTCGCCAGGGGCACTGCTCCAAAGCCCCAGTCCCTCTACCTCTCCCTCCCTTCCATCCTCCTCCTGCAGCTTCCCTGCCCATCACCAGGCTCAAAGCTGCAACCTCCGAGCTTCAGCCCAGGCATCACCTCCTCCAGGAAGCCCTACCTGAACCGCCACCAAGGGGTGAGAAGCCCCTTCTCCGTGCACCCACTCTGCGTGGGCTTTGCCCCACCCTAGCCTATCTCTGTGTGTCGCAACTCCTGGCTTAAGGTGGGGCCCCCATTAGCTGTGTCCTCTGTATGTGGGGGGTGGGGCAGGGGTTGGGAAAGTGGCCTTCCTGCTGCTTGTTGCCTGTCTCTCCTATTAGGCCCTAAGTTCACTGGTAACTATTCAGCCGTCAACATGGATTTGCCCCTGCTCGTGAAAGGGTCTGTCTCTGCGCTTCCTTTAAAAGAGGACACAGCTGTCAGAAGCCCTGGTGTAAAGACTCAAGTGGGACAAGTGGTTGGATTCAGTTTCTAGCTGTCAGATTTGGGAGGGTAGGGCAATCAGGGGCAATTCCAAGAACTCACAACCTACAGATGTGACTGATCTAGAAAGAACAATGGCATGTCACGGCCCCATTACCCTCTCTCAGCATTTTCTTATCATGAGGAGAGATGAAAGACATGAAACACCAAGAAAGATGAGATAGAGGAAAGACCCAGGGAAATCAGAGCTCAGCACCGAGGTACTGGGCTTGTTTGTTACCACAGCATAACTCAACCTATCTTGACAACTGCAGACACGCCCCGGTCAGATAGGAGAACAGCTACTGTCTCACCTTTGTGTAGTCCAGGAGATGCGGGCACAGAGACACAGGGCAGCACATCCAGCCTCTCAGCACTCACCAATCAATCATTCAACACGTATTCATTAAACACATACTATGTCAGACATGTTCCAGGCACTGAGGATACGGTAATGAAGAAGGGTTGAAAGTGCCTACCCTCATGGAGCTTATAGTCTAGTGGGAAAGAGACAGGCAATAAGTAAATAAGCAACAGATGCATATAATGTTTTCACAGCACTTATGAAGAAAAAGCAAAGCCAGAGGATAGAGGCCTGGGGAGTGTGTGCTATTTTAAATGGGGTGGTCGGGGGCTCCTCTCTGAGGCGATGACATTTAAGCAGAGACTAGAAAGAGGTGAAAGGTGAATGATGTGGGTATCTGGGGAAAGAGTGGTCCAGCCAGAAGTGACAGCAAGTGCAAAGGTCCTGAGGTAGGAGTCTGCTTGGCACCTGGTGTGCATCCTGAATCCTGAGTGTGTCCTCGGTCTCCCTCGCTCTCTCGAGCAGCTAGGGAGAAGGACAATGTTGGACGAGGTTCAAAGGGAGTGAATCAGGCAGGCTGCCCTGGGACTTCCTCCCTTTGAGTCCCCCCAACCCACAGCCCTGGACCCCCTCTGCCAGCCCTGCCTGCCATCCCTAATTAATAGGTATCCACATAAGCTGTTTTGTGCCAGGAATCCAGAGCATTGCCTTCTTTGCCTGCCAAGTCCCCTGATTTTTTACTCAACGCCAAACGCCATAATGCCTAACTGCCTCTTATGGGACTCCCCAGCCTGGATCTTGTGGGCCAGGAACCAGACTGCAGCAAGTCCTGTTCCTGAAGAGGGCCTGGAGCTTGGAGCTAAAGGCCCAGTAGAGGGTTACAGGAGGGGAAGCCCCCAAGTGCTCCACTCTGAGGCCAGCTGGCCAAGGGCGATGTTTCCAAGGAGGCCACCAGGGCTAGAGTTGAACCACAAGGCTGTGGAGCCAGGTGGCCTGGGCTTGAATCCCAGCTCTGTCCCCCGCTAGCTGCCCACCATGGGCAGGTTGATTACCCTGTGGGTGCCTCTCACCTAAAAGATGGGGGTGATAATAACAGGGTGAGTGTGAGGTCTAAATGAGATCATATCCGTAAGGTTCTTAGCCCATGACAAGTGCTATAAAAGTGTTTTTTAAGTAAAAAGGAAAGTGCTTAGTGAAGTGTATTTTAAAATCACTCTCTTCCATGTAATTGTATTGAAAATGTTAGGTAGGAAAAGGGTTCACCCCCTTTAAGAATAATCTGGAAGAAACTGCTTCTGTCAGCACAAAGTCAGTGACTAGGAAACAAAGCAAGAGTTGCCAACGGTTTAATTAGTTCCTTTTAGCACTTAAGGCCAAACCCAGAGGCCTGTAGATGTGGGAGCAGTGACCAGCCTGGGAGGGGTCAGCACACCCTGGTTTAGGGGCACCAGCTGGCAGGGACCCCCCACCCCAGCCTCGGTGAACACGCTGAGTTGAATGGGCAGAGCCGGGGGGCTCAGCCTGTAGGCATCTGACCCTCAACAGCCAAGGAGGCCCAAGGCGAGGGGGACTGTGGGTGCCAGGGCCTGGACGGATGGATGGAACACAACGCAAGTGTATTGAGAGAATGAAAAGTCCAGTAGTAACAAGAGGAACAGAAAGTCAGCAAGCCACTTGCACCAGGCCTCCACTGTCGATTCAAACTTTCTGCCCAGATATCATCTTTCTTTCTCCATCTCTTTGATGACTAAGGCACGCTCTCAGTTTGTCCTTAAAAGGGGGAAAAAAGCACGACTGGAGGGTGCTAGTCACGAGCCTGGTGCTTTCCAGTTCTACATCCACGTTGGTGGCATCGGTCTTCCCTTGAGGGCGGAAACAAACACCAATATGATTTATCAAGCACAGATAAGAAAACTGAGGTTAAGAGTTCTGCGAAATTGCTGATCTCAGAGACCTCCCACAGAGTAGACTTTCCACAAGAGGGTTGTTCAGTGGTCAGGACTGAGGCTGGGGTCCCTGGTGTCCCCTTCCCTCTTAGATCTCTCCACCTGCCCCTCTCCCTCTCCCAGGACCTCGTCCCTGGTGTCTCCCTGAAGAGCTGCAAACGGACAACAAACTCCCTTCAAGCAACAGTAGTCACAGGGATGCAAGTTAATTTCCACCAAGTGCCAGAATGCGGTGGGGTTTGAAAGAGAGAGCAGGATGCCGGGAGAAATTAAGGAAGACGTTCATAAATAGAGAGCTACACCATGTTCCTGGACTAGATGACTCAATATCGATGGTGTCAATTCTCCCCAGAATGATCCGTAGATTCAGCAAAATTCCAGTCAAAGTTCCAGCAAGATTCTGGTGGAAATTGACAAGCCTATTCTAAAACATACATGAAAATGCAAAATACCTAAAATAGGCAAGAGGATCATGAAGAACAAAGATGAATGACTTAAACTACCTGATTTTAAAACTTTCTATAAAACTACAGCCATTAAGACACTGTGATATTGGTGTAAGGGTAAATAAATAGACCAGTATAAGAGAAAAGAGAGAACCCCAAAATAGACCCACCCATGTACGGTCAATTGATTTACGACAAAGACACCACTGCAATTCAGTGGAGAAAGGATTTTCTTTGTCCCTCCAACCAGCCTGGTCCCATCATGGGTACCAGAGGGAGGGAGGGGGCTGAGAAAGGAGATGATGGGGGAAGGGGACTCACCCAGCTTTTGGTGAGAGGGGCTGGTCCCGTGTGTGTGTGTGTGTGTGTGTGTGTGTGTGTGTGTGTGCGTGCGTGCGTGCGTGCGTGCGTGTGTGTGTGTGTGTGAACAGCTTCCTGAGGCATCAAAGGCAGGTTTTTTTTTCCCCCAGAGGGACACTGGGCTGTTGCATTGCTGGGCTGAGCCACACAGAATCAAAGGTGCTTGCTAATGAGGAGCCGCTGCCAGTGGGGGTGTGACCTGGGCAGCCCAGGTCCCTCCAGCTGCAGAATCTGCTTCATCCAAAACCCAGGCCAGGCCAATCATTCCCCCCTCCCAGCCCCACCTGTCCACTAAGGATCTCTCTCTGGAGACCAGAGCAAAGGCAAGGGGCTTCAGAGGCAGCCAGAGGGCTTGAGGGCAAAACTAAGGGAGCACAGGGGCGAGAGGATGACAGTCAGAGAGGCCAGAGACCAGAGAGGGCTGGTGAAATAGTGACGAGAGGTGACCTCTCTGCCCACACAGGTGTCCTATTTCACAAAGATTGGAACACAGATGGAAAGCACTAGAGATTTTTGCCCTCCGTGTGCTTCTGGACAAGGACATCTGGAGAGAGAAGTTGCAGGAGGCCCACGAGCTCCTGGGCTGGGGCTGCTCTGAGAGAACAGAAGGAAGAGACAGACCTGCACACAGGGACTTCCCCCTCCATAAAAACTGCGGCATGAGGTTTGAGTAATAAGAGCTTGCACTTCTTGGAGACTCACTGTGTACCACCCCTGTTCTAAGTACTGTATACTTCAATCATTTAATCCCCATGACAGCGCTATGAGGTCAGTACAATTACTATCTCCACTTTGCAGATGAGATAACTGAGGCACAGAGATGTTAACTAACATGCCCAAGACCACACAGTAGTTAAGTGGCAGAGACAGGTTTCTGACCCAAGTAGCTAAGCTGACCACGACTGCGGGGATGGGGAGTGGAGGAAGGCGCTGGAAGGACGTTGGGGAGCAGAGGGGGCCCCGGCAGATCCGGGGAGTCGAGTAGGGCGCGGCGGGCTTCCGCGGTCTCCATGGCAACGCGAGGGGTTGCGGGGAAGAGGGGAGACGCAGGGGGAGGAGAGAGGCCTGTGCGCATTGATCTCGCTCCAGACAGATTCAATCCCGAGTGAAAATGGATTTTTTAATGCGTCTATAAGCTGCTTTGAAAACACAAATTGAGTTCAGGAGAGACGAAGGCCGCCATCAGAAAACAATTTGGCGTCTAAGACCCTGGGGGGCAGGGGGCACCCTAGAACGAGGTGCCCATCCCCCAAGCCTGAGCTTAGCCTTGGTGAGGGGGGAGGGAGGAGGTACCCTGGAGCCTTTCCCCCTCCCCAGTCCCCAGGGCAAGGGGATCTAGCCGTGGGGCAGCTCTTTCACAGAAAAGAGCACATTACTGCCCCAGAGGGAAGCCAGTTCTCCTGAAGGGTACAATACTGGAAGTCTTCCTGGACGAGGCCGAATTCTTAGGGGCCTTTGAAAACTCACATTCAGCAAATACTGGGTTCAGGCAAAAATAATGCTCAGTAAGCTTTGGCCCAGCGCTTTACAATTTATAAAAGGCTCCCTCGCTAGCTCTCACTTGAGTCCTCCCGAGGGCTACAGAGAGCGGGTGTGTGAGTTCGTTTTACAGTTAAGGAGCTCAGTGCGGAGGAGGCGTGTTGCCAAGATCACTCAGGCAGGGCCCAGGCTAGAATTCCCAATCTCTGTTTTGTGAGACCCACGTCTCTGGGAGGGAAAGGAGCTGCAGGAGCCGGCCTGGGCCAGAGGGCTTGGTAAGCAGGGAGCCAGATTGGCCTGGCTGAGGGCAGGGAGCAGGGCTGGCCTCTCCACCAGCTTTCAAGAGAGGCTGAGGGGGGGCTGGAGGAGGCAGGAAGTAGAAGGGAGGGATGGAGGGGTTCGGGTCAGATACACAATTACTTCTCTTCATTGTCATTCGCTGTGTGTGGAGCCTTCTTTGCATATGCAGATGAATTCATCCTTCCGCAATTATGCAGTAATCAGGAGGAAATTACCTTCTTGCTGTTTACTTTCAGCGTCCTTAATTAATCTGGTTATTAGATGATTAATGAAGCTTATTTGATGAGAAATTCATGCAAAACTGGAGAAAGGGATGTGTGTGTATGAGGTGTGTGTGTGTGTGTGAAGGGGGTGGGAGATGATGCACTTATCCAGAAATAGAGGCAGTCCCTGGGCTTCCCCTCAGCCTTCTCAGCCTCTTTCCTGCCCTCCACAGTTTCCAGCACACACCCAGACCCACCTCTCCTTTCCCCCCAACCCACTGTTCCCAGCTTCCTCTTGCAGCCCATCACCTCCTCCAGGAAGCCTTTGGGGATTGGAAAAGTGGCCCCTAGTGTCCTCCAGAGTCCCTTGAAGGCAGTGGCCACAAACAGGGCTGGAGGTCGAGAGTTAGTTCCCTGGCCGTCTCTGTTGACCCCAGGGCCCACTCCAGGCACCCTAATTCTCACACTGCCTCATGTTCACTGCCCACCCTCCAGCTGTGTCCAGGCAGTGTTCCAAAAGTGGCCCTCTACCCTCTACAGGCAAAAGTAACCTCCCACAGCTTGTGGACCAGACCTCTGTCCAGAGGTTATCGAGTGTGCCCACCCTGCACACTCACACACACTGACTGGGCTGTGAAACCACCAGACTCAGCTTGAGAGAACACTAAGATCATATTTCTTTTAATAATTTACCAGTAATAGTCTGAGGCCCAAGCTGCTCAGGCTGGCAATAGTCAGGATTTCTCCTGAGGTACACTTCCCTAGACAATTTCTGGGCCTCCCAAGGACGAGTGTTCATGTCTCCAGTTTTATCCTGGAGTCATTTGTAATCTGACTTTTTTCTATCCAGCTGCTCTTAGGATCTCTTTGGATTTCTGCAGTTTCACTACAGTGTTTCTAGGTCTGGGTTTCTCTTTATTTACTCTGCTTCAATTCTTCATGCTTCCTTCCCAGGATTTGTCTTTTTTATCATTTCTGGAAAATTCCTAATCAATATCATTAAGTGTTACCTCCCCAAATTCCCTCAATTATCTCCTATGGAATTCCTAGATGACATTTGTTAAATTCCTTATTTTATATCCCATGTCTTTTTTTCCTGTTGTTCGTATTTTTCTCTCTGTGCTGTGTTATGGCTAATGATTTCTTCAAATCTGTTTTCCAGTTAAGTAACTATCTCTTCAACTGTATTTAAGCTGGTGTTTAACCTGTGCATTGGGTTTTACATTTCAACATTATCATTTTCATTTCTGAGTCTATGTGTTCACTTTCATATTTGCCTGGTTTTCCTGGTAGCATCTTTATTTCTCTAAACACTTTTAACAAGTTTTTGTTGGTTTGTTTTTATTTTTATAATATTCTGGATCTGATCATTCCAGTATCTTAAGTCTTGAAGGTCTATAATTTGGCCACTTATTGTTTTTACTGACTCACTCATGAGCAGTTGTTTCCTCCTGTGCTTTGTAATTTTGTATTGCAAACTCAAGCTTACACATGGGACTCCTGCACAGCAGGAGTTGAGGGTGTGTCCCTCCCAAGAGAATTTGCTTTTGCTTCAACCAGGTGCCCCAGGGGCTACCAATACACTTGGAGTTAATTTCACTACTTGAAGTTTCCTTGAACACAGGTAATGCATATTTTTACCCTAAACCCCTGTGTGGGCAGGCCTGTGGTTACAAACAAAAAGGCTTTTGTTTCTATCTAGAACACAAGCTGAAATAGACAAAAATTCTAACCATTTCTCTTTGCCACTGGAGACTTTTTTTCTCTATCCTTTCACAAAAGGTGTAGCTTTGAGAGTCCTGGTTTTGTTTTTTGTTTTTTTTGTGTGTGTGTAGAGGTCTCAATTTCAGCTCCCCACCATGAGTGCCCACAACCTGTCTCCTTCTTCCTTGTGGAGCCTTTAACAAGCCTCTAGGCCTTTGTTTCTGGGCCTGGACAATCATGTCCCCCAGAAGACATTGCTGGTTGTCACACTGGAGGAGGGAGTTGCTTTGGTATCTAGTGGGTAGAGGCCAAAGTTGCTGCCAAACAACCTACGATGCACAGGACAGCCCCCCTCAACCAAAAATAATCCGGCCCAAAATGCCAAGAGTGCTACTGTTGAGAAACTCTGATCTAGGTCACGGAAATATACGTGCAAAGGACCTGAGGTCTCCCTGCAGCTTCAGGGCTCCCTAACACTCAGGCTTCCAGCACCCTCTTTATGTTTGACATCCTAAAGATATTCCTTGCATTCATTCATTCTACAAACACAAACAGGCATTTTGAAAAATACTTGTCTATTTTATGGAGCACCTTTGGCTGTTCTGTGGTGGGAGATGGCTCAGGATGTCCACTTGTCACTCCTGCCTGCATCCACCTCTCTAATGTTTGCTGCTCAGGCTCACCTCTCACTGTCTGGTGACCATCTTGTCTATTTCACGCCCTCTGCCTGCATCAGTGCACAGCAGTGCACAGGAAGCCCTGAGAATGTTACTGAAGGTTTGGGAGACAATCAAAAGGGTCCTGAGAGAGTGTGATGTGCCCACCAGCAGCAGTTACTCTTCCACAACCTCCCTCCTCCCCTGAACTCCAGGTCTCTTCAACCCCCTTGCTCACAACCTCAGAGAGAATGTCCTTACCTCCCCCCAGCCCAAGGCCCCAGTAATTCCTGCAGCAAGAATATGCATCCCATCCCACAGAGTCTGTGTCAGGCTTGTCCACTCTGGAATCCAGAGCCTGGCCCGCAAGAGATGCTCAGTATTGACTTGTAAAATGAATGAATGAGGCGCTGCTTCCGGGCCCAGCAAGGCCATTATAATAAGCAAACGTACATTTCCTGGCTTCTGGGTTATTCAACTTCAAAGTGACACCGTGTTGGGACAGCCACAGTGTACATTTAGGGAAAACATTTCTCTAATGCCTCAAGGGCACAGCCAGCCGGGCTGGAGGAGCTCCTGATTTCCATAACTAAACAGCGCACTTAACCTCGAAAACTGCCGCATCTGTGCTCCAATTTGTGGTGACTTTACAGTTTCCTCCAAGAACAAATAGGGCGGACTCTTGCTTGTTTGTAACTACAGGGCCCAGCCTGGGATGAAGACAAAGCAAAGGGAGCCCATTCCAAAGACTTGATTCCGCACCTCCAAAAACTCAAACTGCCGCAACCCCCAACACTCTCCCTGGAAAGAGCGAAACAAGGTCTTTGAGGTCAGAGCAGTCCCTGGAATTCCAAGGTCATTCACTCCATTCATTCATTCATTCAATAAATATTTGTAGGGTATCTCCGTGTGCACCGGTTCAAGCATTTGAAGGTTAGTAGAAAATAAAGTCCCTGCCCACTCAGCGCTTTTGTTCTCCTGGGAGAGACACAATCAATATACTGTGGGATGCCAGGTGGGTGATAAGATCTATGGCTGGAGTAATGCGGGGGTGGGAATGCCATTGGAGGGGCATCAGAAAATGCGTCTCTGTGAAGACAGCTTCGTTCAGTGAAATTAAGTGTGCCAGAATTGGTGGAGGGGAGGGAAGTTCAGGAAGAGAAAGGGGAAGAAAGGAAGGAAAGGAGGCTGGGAAAACACTAGGGCCCCACCCCATTGAGCCTCATGGGCCTTGGCTAGAGATCTGAGGTTTATTTTCACCGTGGTGGGAAACCTGGAGAGTTTAAAGCAGGGGCATGAAAGAATCCGATTTACATTTTCACAAGGTCCCTCTGGCTGCTGCATAGGACCTGTGTGAGGAAGAAAGAGCTGAAGCAGGGGGCCTAAATAACCCAGGCTAAGTGAAAGACGAGGGGAGGGGGCAGGGCACAACCCTTTAAGAATGACGTAGCCACAGAGCTGCTGTGGATGTGACATAAACTGGTTAGGACTGACTAGGTCCAAGATGCTGGAAGATTCGACTTCCAGTAGACCTTGAGCCTCATTATACGCTCACTGTAGTACATTAGCTAAATGACACACCCACAGGTACCAGGACAGTTCCAAGGCCAACCATAAAAGGCCAAAAAGTGGGCAGTGGCCCAATTCCTGGAAATCCCTGCCCCTTCACCAAAATAGTTAGAATAATCCTCCCACTCAATAGCCTATGCAATTACCCAGCCCATAAAAACTAACCACCCCATATTTGGGGGCCCCTCACCTTCCGAGATGGTCCACACTCTGTCTGCGGAGTGTGTTTCTCCCAGAGCTGCTCTTGGCCTTTTGAGACAGACCACATGCTGCCTATGGAACGTGTATCTCTCTAAATACATCCACTTACCTTTCAGTTTGCCTCTCGCTGAATTTCTTCTGCACTGAGACCTAAAGAACCTGAGCTTCATTAAGTCCTGAGACCAGGTGCGCAATCTTAATGAAAAGACGGGGGGTTCCAGTCCCAGCCAGTGAGTTCAAGTCCCAATCTGAGTATTGGCTGAGTCCCATCTGAACTGTGCAATTTCATAAGGATAGTGGCGGTTTCACCAGATGGGAAGGAGCGGTTGGATTTGGAGTCTCCTCCTAAAGGCAAGCCACCAGGACTCGCTGACACACTGGATGAGGGGTGGGGATTAGGGGTCAAGGTTGATCCTATAGTTTCTGACTATGAGGCTGGTGGGGCCTTTTACTGAGAGGAGAGAAGAGGGAGGAGCAGGTTGAGGGGTAGTGGAAAGTCTGGATCTGCACATGCTAAGGCGGAGGTGCCTGGTGATGGGGTTCAGAACAGGCCACCCCAAAACATGGCACCTTGAATATTTTAAGCTGAGTGTGTTTAAAAACGGCAGAAGCAGGAAGGTCACCCTGACCTACCTCCCACCTTTCTTCCCTGAAACAGGTCATAAAACCTTCATGTGACAGGTGCTCTCCCCCATGAAAGGAGCTTCCTCATCTCTGAAGACAAAGGGGTGACAAGAAGGAACCCAACAAAGAGGCCCTGCTGAGTTCCCCTAAGTTTATTACACTTACCTCTTACTCTCTAACCTGTCATATTTCTTTTTGTTTTTTTTAAAGCTGAGGCTAAAGTGATTTTTTTTAATTAATTAATTTCTATTTTTGGCTGCGTTGGGTCTTCATCGCTGGGCGTGGGCTTTCTTTAGTTGCGGCGAGCGGGGGCTACTCTTTGTTTCGGTGCGCGGGCTTCTCTTGTTGCGGAGCACGGGCTCTAGGCGCGCCGGCTTCAGTAGTTGTGGCTCGCGGGCTCCAGAGCGCAGGCTCAGTAGTTGTGGCGGACGGGCTTAGTTGCTCCGTGGCGTGTGGGATCTTCCTGGACAAGGGCTCGAACCGGTGTCCCCTGCATTGGCAGGTGGATTCTTAACCACTGTGCCATGAGGGAAGTCCCTCTAACCTGTCATATTTCTATGCAGCTGGCTTCTCTTCATCAAATATAGCATAAAAACACTCGGTTCTGTTTCTTCAGCTCTTCTTTCCTTATGAAGGCTCCCATGTCATGTAAAGCTTACATTAAATAAATGTGTATGCTTTTCTCCTGGGAATCTGTCTTTGTCCGTTTAATTTTCAGACCCAGCCAGGGGTCCTAAGAGGCTCAAGGAAAACTTTCCCTCCCCTATGCTGGCAGAACTGGGGAATGGGGAAGGAGCCACACAAGTCAAGTTCAGGTGCAAGAACAGAGAGCTGGAGATGCAAGTCTGGGAGTCAAAGCCACAGGACTAGCCCCTAGGGAGAGGGTACAGCTGGAGAAGGAAAGGAGTCTGTGGCCTGAGCCCTGGACACACAAGCATCCAGAGGTCATTAAAAGTGCATGTCACACCCCATCCTGCTTAAAGCTTTCCAGTGGCTTTCTGGCTGCATGGTGCCGGGTCCTGGGTGATCTCCCCTTGGGGTCTTTGACTAAATGCTGCTCTGGTCCCATCTAATAAGACTTTAAAGCAAGACTTGAAAGGATTGAACCATTTCCAAGTAACCACATTCTGGACAAACCTCAAGAATATTTGTATGTACACAAAAATAACCAGCCCCCTAGGAGGTAACATTTACAGTATCTGGAATCCAGTAAGAAATTACCAGGTATACAAAGACAGAGGAAAATGCAGGCCGTAATGAGAAAAGAAATCAATTGAAACCAACCCAGAAATGACACGATGACAGAATTAGTAGACAAGGATATTCAAAAAGTTATTATAACTGTATTCCATGTGTTCTGGAAGTAGAGGAAAAATTGAACATTTAACTAGAGATATGAAAAATATAAAAAAAAAGACCCAATCAAGGGGACTTCCCTGGTGGTCCAGTGGTTAAGAATCCACCTTCCAATGCAGGGGACACAGGTTCGATCCCTGGTCAGGGAACTAAGATCCCACATGCTGCGGGGCAACTAAGCCTGCATGCTGCAACTAGTGAGCTGGCGCACTGCAACTAGAGAGAAGCCAGTGCACTGCAACAAAGAGTCCGTGCGCTGCAGGGAGAGATCCTGCATGCTACAACGAAGATCCCGTGTGCTGCAACTAAGACCCGAGGCAGTCACATTAATTAATTAATTAATTAATTAAAAGACCCAATCAAGTTTCTAGAGTAACAGAAAGCTACAACGCTGAGATTAAAAATGTACTGGACACAAACAACAGCAGATTGGATACTGCAGAGGAAAATGTCAGTGGACTTGAAGACACAGCAATAGAAACTATACAATGGAGAGTGTGGTCAAGACGGCAGAGTAGGAAGACCCTGACCTCACCTCCTCCCACAGGCACATCAAAATTACAACTATTTACAGAGCGACTGTCTATGAGAACAACCTGAAGACCAGCAGAAAGGATTTTCCACAATTAACGATGGAAAGAGAGAACCACAATGAGATGGTAGGAGGGTTGGAGACATGGTATAGTCAAGACGCCCACACTCGGGTAGGTGACACATAAACAGGAGTGTAATTACAACTGCACAGGTTGTCCGCAAGGAGTGAGGGGGCGGAGCCCCACACTGGGCTCCTCAGTCTGGCGGTTCTGCATCCGGAAGACGAGCCTCCAGAATGTCTGGCTTTGAAGGCCAGCGGGGCTTGCCTACAGGAGAGGTGGAGGGCTGTAAGAAATAGAGACTCTGCTCTTGAAGGTCACACGCAAAATCTCACCTGCTCCGAGTCCCAGCACAGAGGGACTGTCAGACCCACTTGCTGATCTTGGAGAGCCTCCTGGAGAGGCAGGAGGCAACTGGGACTCTCCCTGGGGACACGGAGGCTGACGGCAGGCATTTGGGAGGCTTGTTCTACCACAAGGACACTAGTGCTGGCACGTACCATTTTGGGGTCCTCCATCTCTCCTGTTAGTGCCTGGGGCTTGCCCGCCAACCAGCAGGCCAAGGACCCCCTGGGCCAAGCAGGCAGCCACACCAGACCCGGCCCCACACACCAATGGGCTGGCCCCAGCCCTAGGACCTGGCCCCACCCCCCAGCAGGGGGCAGCCAACCAGGCCAGGGATCGGCCCTGCCACCAGTGCACCCACAGTAGCCAGCCCTGCCACAACAGAGGAGCCCGTGCAGCCCACATGGGGGGCACCCTAGACTATATAGCTCTGGTGACCGGATGGGAGCATGCTGGTGGGCTCCACTGGACATCTCCTGCCTAAGGCCACTTTCCCAAGATTAGGAGATGTAACCAACCTACCTAATACCTAATACATAAAATAAACACAGAGAATTAGGCAAAATGAGGAGACAGAGGAATATGTTACAAATGAAGAAACAGGACAAAATCTTAGAGGAATTAAGCTAAGTGGAGATAAGCAATCTACTCAATAAAGAGTTCAAGGTGCTCTCACCTTCTGAGATGGCCACGTCTGTGGAGTGTGTTTCTCCCAGGGCTATTCGCACATTTTGAGATGAACCACATTCTGTCTATGGAATGTGTATCTCTAACTGAATCCACTTTTTACCTACCAAAAAAAAAAAACAGAGTTCAAGGTAATGATCATGAAGATGTTTAAAGAACTCAGGAGAAGAGTGGATGAATCCGGGGGAAACTTAACAAAGAGTTGAAAAATATAAAGAAGAACCAAACAGAGGTGAAGAATACAATAACGGAAATAAAAAATATATTAGAAGGAATCAACAGTAGATTAGATGATACAGAGGAATGGGTCCGTGAACTGAAAGACGGAGAGGCGGAAATCACCCAAGCTGAACAAAAAAAAAATTATTTTTAATGAGGATAGTTTACGAGACCTCTGGGACAATATCAAGCATACTAACATTTGAATTATAGGGGTCCCAGAAGGAGAAGAGAGAGAGAAAGGGGCAGAGAATGTATTTGAAGAAATAAGAGCTGAAAACATCCAGGTCCAGGGATCACAGAGAGTCACAAACTAGATTAGCCTTCAGAAGTCCACACCAAGACACATGGTCATTAAAATGGCAAAAATTAAAGAATAAGAGAGAAAAGCAGCGAGAGAAAAGGGAACCTTCGTGCGCTATTGGCGAGTATGTAAATCGGTGCAGCACTGGGAAAACGGTATGGAGGTTCCTCAAAAAATTAAAAATAGAACTACCATTCAATCTAGTAATTCCACTTCTGGGCATTTTTCCAAAGAAAACAAAAACTTTAATTCAAAAATAGAGGGGCTTCCCTGGTGGTGCAGTGGTTAAGAATCCGCCTGCCAATGCAGGGGACACCGGTTCGAGCCCTGGTCCGGGAAGATTCCACATGCGGCCAATCAACTAACCCCATACGCCACAGCTGCTGAGCCTGCGCTCTGGAGCCCGCGAGCCACAAGTACTGAAGCCCGCGCATGTAGAGCCCGTGCTCCGCAACAGGAGAAGCCACTGCAATGAGAAACCTGCACACCAGAACGCAGAGTAGCCCCCACTCGCTGCAACTAGAGAAAGGCCATGCACAGCAATGAAGACCCAATGCAGCCAAAAATAATAAAATAAATAAATTTTTAAAAACCCCAAAATATATATGCACCTCTATATCACTGCAGCATTATTTACTAAAGTCAAGACATGGAAGCAACCTAAGTGCCTATCCATAGATGAATGGATAAAGAAGACGTGGTACATATACAGTGGAATATTACTTAGTCATATAAAGGAATGAAATCTTGCCATTTGAGACAACGTGGATGGACCTAGAGCACATTAAACTAAAATAGATAAGTCAGACAGAGAAAGACAAATACTGTATGATTTCACTTGTATGTGGAATCTAAAAAACAAAACAAACAAATGCACAGAACAAAACAGAAACACACTCATAGATACAGAGAACAACCTGGTGGTTGCCAGAGGGGAGAGGAGTTGGGGGGTGAGTGAAATAGGTGAGGAAGGTTAAGAGGAACAAACGTCCAGTTATAAAATAACTAAGCCACAGGGATATAATGTGCCGCATGTGGAGTATAGTCAATAATATTGTAATAACTTTGTATGGTAACAGATGGTAGCTAGACATATCATGGTGGTCATTCTGTAATGTATAAAAATATCGAATCACTATGTTGTATGCCTGAAACTAATATAATATTGTAAATAAATTTTACTTAAATAATTTTTAAGTTAAAAAATAGAAACTATACAAAATGAAACACAACGAGAAAAAAGATTGAAGAAAAAAAAAGAACAGAGCATCCCTGAGTTATTGGAACAAGGTCTAATATACATGTGATAGAAGTCCCTCAAGGAGAGAAGATAGAGGGAGGACAGAAACAGTTCTGAAGTAACAATGACCAAATTTTTTCCAAATATAACAAAGACTATTAACCTACAGATCCAAGAAGCTCAGCCAAATGCAAGTACAAGAAACGTGAAGAAAACTACACCAAGGCACGTCACAATCAAACTGCTTAAAACCAGTGATAAAGAGAAAAACGTAAAAGCAGCCAGAGGAAAGTGACATTATACACAAAGGGACAAAGATAAGGATGATGGCACATTTCTCCTTGGAAACAAACTGGAAGACAGGGAGCAACATCTTTAAAGAACCGAGATAAAGGCTAGAAGCTGGGAGAGGCACTGTGAGACTGTGCCCACCACCCAGGGGCAAGAGGTGGTGGGAGCGTGAGGTGCAGAGGTGGCAGTGGGCATGGAGGAGAGGACAGAGAAGATGGTGGGGACTTAGCCATGGGAAGGGGAGGTCTAGGGGAAGGTTCAGGTTTCTGGTTTTCATGGCTGTTGATCACCAAAATGGGAAGCAAGGAAGCGGGCCACATTTAGGGGAAGACAGTTCCACCGTCGGCCATTCACAGAGAAAGAGCCCTGGAGAATTGTAGCTAGCGGGGTGCTCAGAAGGAGGTTTGGAAGCTGGAAGAGAGATAAATTTGGCATTTATTTGATGATCTATTAGCCAGGATAGGAAAAACTGTAACTTAGAAACCAATCCTGAAATCTCAGCATCCTAGCAAAAAAAGAGATTTATTTCCTGTGCGTACAAAGTTCATCATGGGTTGGCAGAAGCTCTCCTCCAATCGGTGATTCAGGGAGCCAGGTGACCTCCATCTTACGTGCCACCATCTCAACACGTGACTTCCAAGGTTGCCGCAGCAAGAGAAGAAAAGCCTGGAGGAAGTACACCTGTGCACTTCTGGAAGTGATGGACATTGTCGCTGCCCACAGCTCATTGGCCAGAACTGGTCACATGGCCTCAACCCAGCTGCAAGGGAGGCTGGGACATGTAGGGGGAGGACATGGAATATTGGGAAAGTACTGAGGTGGAAGAAGAAAAGAGCAAATGGACACTGGCATGGAGCCCCAGAGGGAGCCCTAGCATTTGAGGAGTGGTTGGAAGAAAAGAAGCCCCAAACCACAGAGGAGGGTGGGTGGGTGGGCAGAGAAGGAGAGGAGGGCACATTGTCCTGGAGGGTAAGGCAGCCAGGGCTCCAGGGTGGGCTCGTGTCCCCTCCCGGCCTCCTGTGTTTTCACGATGCTTTTGTAATCATCTTCAGTAGCTATTTATCTCCATTTCGCAGATGCAGAAACTAAAGTTGGGAGAGCTGTGTGACTTTGGCGCCCAAGTAACAGAGACCAAAGCCTGGGTTCTAGCCCCAGACCCGCCAGTGGCTCTGTGTCCCCTCCCCCACCTATGCACAGCCAGGACCAGGCACAGCTGTCCACCTCCCTGGTCAGCGTGCACAGGTGGCTCCTGCCCTCCAAGCTTGGCCCCCTGCTTTCCCAAGTACAAGCTCAGAAAGGACAGTGTTTACCAGGAAGATGGTTTGCGGGGCTCCCTGAAAAGCACTGCTCCCCTAACTTCCTAGGTTGACCAGGATGGTGGTGGGGAGGGTCATTCTGGGGCCTCTCACATCTTGACAAACCCCTTGACTCTCTGGGCTCAATTTCCTCCTCGGCTACTGTACATGTGAGGGGGTAGAGTGCACGGTCATTGGGGTCCTGCCCAGCTTAGACATCTAGTTCTATACCTACTTCGCGAGCGAGTCCATCTCCCACACTGTGGTGGAGGGCAGGGCTGGCAGGCCCACCCTAGACTGGTCCCCAGCTCCCCAACAACCCCCATCATTTCTCCATCCTCTTCCACTGCCCACAACGTTAATAAAGGCTCTTCCTCCAATCACAGACAGACCACCAGGGCTGGGGAAGCCAAACGAAGGGCCTGATTTGCAGGCCTTAGTGTGTGCACAGTTGCCGTAGCAACTGACCCCAAAAGACTCTTCTTTGCAGTTGCCTCACCTTTCTGTACCGCTGGAACACTGGCTGCTTACCCAGCCTCTGACGGCTCAGAGCACAATACCTCATTTAATGGATGAAGAAACTGGGGCCCAGAAAGGGAAAGCAAGTTGCCCAATGGCACACGTTGAGTTAGCCGCCGAGCCTTACTTAGAATCCAGGTCTCCTGATTCCAACTCCAGGCTGCCTGTCATCCTGGGGTGGGGGTGAGGGGGCAGATGGGGCCAGTTCCCTATCCAGCGACCAGAGTGGTACAACCATGCTCCCCTCAGGCCTCTGGGGAAAACCTTGGGAAGCTACAAGGAAGAAATGAACCATTGGACTTTGGGCAGGAACTCAGTGATAGAGCTGAGTGCTGGGGGATGGGGGTGGGGGTGGTGGAGGTAGGGATACAGCTGAATAGGTTCCTCTGGGTCTCCAGTCCCACCCCGTCCCCCCAATCCATTCATTCAACTAATATTCATTATATGCCTGCTGTGTGCCAGGGACTGTTCTAGATTCAGCTGTGATCAAATTGACATTTGTGATTTATGATCAAACCGACAAAAAATCCCTGCCCTGGTGGGGCTGACCTTCTGGTGGGAGGATGAAGATAAGAAACAAACCACATGAACGTAAGATGATGTCTGGGGTGAAGCAGTCTCCAGAAAATGGTGGAGGGAAAGCTTGCTACTTGAGTTAAGGTGATCTGGGAAGTTCTTTCAAAATCAAGTCTTTCCTAGTGGGAAGCAACTGCATAGCACAGGGAGATCAGCTCGGTGCTTTGTGACCACCTGGAGGGGTGGGATAGGGAAGGTGGGAGGGAGGGAGACGCAACAGGGAAGAGATATGGGAACATATGTATATGTATAACTGATTCACTTTGTTATAGAGCAGAAACTAACACACCATTGTAGGGCAATTGTACTCCAATAAAGATGTAAAAATATATATATATGCTAAAATAGTAGCAAATGAAAAAAAAAAAAAAAACAACTTACCTGTCGTCCCCACCACCACCACCCCGTTCCACGCCTTCAGAGCAGCTGGTGTCTTGAAACCTGATGCCTATATGATTGCCAACCATTGCCGTGTTTTAGGAGAACATGCCTCGACCCAGAAGCCTGAGGCTTTAGCGGTAGAATTTGAGGTAGCATAGATGGCAGGTGGGAAGATGTTTGGGGGCAGTGGCCTCCCTGAAACGACATGGGCAGCTGCCCTGTTTGTTCCCAGCACGGCCTACAGGCTCCAAGAGGATCGCCCACCACCAGTCACCGGCACCAAAATAATGACTGAAATGCAGTTCCTGGTGCATAAAGAGCTCAGAGTTAGAGAGAACACCAAGTCACAAGTGCTCCTGAGAGCAGATACCAGGTGCCAGCTCCGGTTAGCAGACACCTGGTGAAGGGATTTTATTTATTTATTAAGGAAATTTTCAAACATCTGTAGCAGGAGAGTAGTGTCAAGAATTCTCAGATGCCCAAGCGTAGCTCAAGAATCATCAACTCAGGGCTACTCTGGTTTCAACTCCACACCCTTTCTGCCCACTTGGAATCCTCTGGTTTTCTGGAATACTGGAATACTGGGGCTGGTTTTATAAGGAAAGAACTGGAAGAACAGGAAGCTCGTCTCCCCCAAACCTAACCTGGAAGAGGAAGACTCCAGAAGTACAAGCAAGGGCAGCCAACAAGGGGGGAGTCTTGGGCAGGAAGTACCTGGGGCAGCCCCTGAGGTTAGGGAGGTCCCAGGGGTACATGCTCCCAGAATGGGGCTCCTGGTCCTGCTGATGGAGCAGAGGATCCTGGCTGGGGTAGCCAAGCCCCGTTTCCTGCCCCAACTCAATCTCTCTTTGTCTTCTTTCCCTCCTCTTTTTGGCATTTTTCCCTCTAATTATGGGCTTTATAAAAAAAAAAAAAAGGCAAATTACGGTGACATGCTTTAATTATCTGCCGAGCAATGGCGGGCTGAATTACACAGGCAGGGCCTTGGAGGTTAACCTAAAAATAAAGCAAGACGCCTCATTAGATGCTAACTGCTGCTTTTGCCAACTGAAGTGAGATTTTGGCACCGTGTACCACTTGGTGCTGGGGTGTCTGCAGGGAAGTTGAAGCCCTGGGAAGCTCAGAGTGCCAGGGCCAAGGCCCGTGGGGCAGTGGGGCAGGGCAGGGCAGGCACAGGGGTAGAGAGGGGCTCTCGTGCCAGGGAGAGCCCCTCAGTCTCCCCTCAGTGTTCAGGGGCTGGATGGAAACCCCAGGCTTGGGGGGAGGGAGCAGCATCAAAAAAAGTGAGAGCATCAAAAAATGGGGTCCATGGTCTGACCTCCGGCCAGGGAGGGGCACAGCCTCCTAAAAGCGCTGCCTCCTCCTGCGGACTCCCAAGGACCCCTCCCTGGGCCTGGAGGCTGAAGCGGTGCAGGGGACCTGGCGTGGTGCTAACAGGCCACTCCCTGGCCACCTTGCCTCTGCCTCTAGGGCCCAAGAAGACAGGATGGGAGAAACTGACCATAGGACACTGGAACTCAGAACCAGCCCACCTGAGCTGGAAGGTATCCAAGCTTGGATACTGCTTCCGAAGCTGAGTCCCCAGGACCCTGGGAGTTCCACAGAGGTGTCCCGTGTGCCCAGCAGCCTGGGAGCTCAGTGAGCTCCTGCTCGGGGCAGCTAGCAGCCTGGTCTTGGTTTTGAGCCTCAAAAGGCCTTGAGTGGCCTTCTCTACTGGCTGCAGAAACCCCCAGCTCTGGTACCACACCTGGCTCATCCACCACTGCATACCCGGGGCCTGGCTCACAGTACGTACTTGATATCTGTTGAATGAATAAGGAAAGGGGTCTTATCAGATTTGTCTAGATTTTTCCAGGACTCTCTTGGTTTTAGCACTGAAAGTCCTGCATCCCAGGAACTCCCCAGACCCCAGGAACCCTAGGCCTGAACTCCACCCTCCCCCTGCCCTCCCACAAACATATTGCAATCTCACACATTGGCCTTTTAACACGCAGTTAGCCTTAGGCAGTGGTTCTCAAGCTTGGTTTTGCACAGAAGTGATCTGCAGGGCCTATAAAATGGACTTAAGGACCCACCCCCAGAGCTTCCAGTTCAGCCCACCTGGGGTGGGGGCGGGGAGGAAGCCCATAATTTAATTTTCTAACAAGTTCCCGGGGATGCTGATGCTGATTTAAGGTTCTGTTGTGGGAATGTTCATTCACCTGGCCCACTAGACTGCCCCCGTTCTCCCGGGGAGCTGGTAAAGCACACTTGTGCCCACCCACCCACAGGGCCTCAGATCCAGTCCTTCTGGGGAGGGCCCAGCATCTGCATAGTCTAAAAGTTCTGGTGGGGGTAAAAATCTCACTAGCCTAATCCTTTCATCCTGCCCCGAGGAGAGCAGCCATGGGGTCTGGGCCTCTCACTTGGAGAATGAGGCCCCAGGGGAGGGGTAAGAGCAGAGCCTGTGGAGACCGCATCACCTCTCTTGCAGAGCAAAGGTTTCTGGGGGCCGCCGGCTTGGTCCAGGGAGCCAGGGACACTGCAAAGCCCCCATCTCATTGAAATAGAAAATCCTGAAGATACAAATATCTGTCCACCTTTCCCAGGTGTCCCATGAGCCTGGTGAATTAAGAATATGGGATGGGGCTTCCCTGGTGGCGCAGTGGTTGAGAGTCCACCTGCCGATGCAGGGGACACGGGTTCGTGCCCCAGTCCGGGAGGATCCCACAGGCCGCGGAGCGGCTGGGCCTGTGAGCCATGGCCGCTAAGCCTGCGCGTCCGGAGCCTGTGCTCCGCAACGGGAGAGGCCACAACAGCGAGAGGTCTGCGTACCACAAAAAAAAAAAAAAAAAAAAAAGAATATGGGATGGAGAGCAAAGAGGGGCAGCCAACTAGCCCGGGAAGGTCTTCCCCACCGTGTGCATCCAGGCAGGCCCCACCTGGGCCCACCTGTGGAATCCCAGCCCTGGCCTCACGGGCCTGGATGTCTTCCGTCCCACACTGCTGCTGCAGGCCTGACTTCCACAAGTCCTGCTGGGGACTTGTCCCTCCTCTCCAGCTCTGGACCACGGAGCCTGCACGCCTCTCCTCTGTACCAGACCCAGTGGCTCAGCATTCACACCCCACCCGAGCCCTCCCCACTTAACCCACTCATTCCCATAATTATGTTTCTTTGGGACCATCAGCATTTCTGGGCTGTTTGGCTCCCTGAGGGCTGTCTCCCCCATCCAACTGGTGGCCTCCTGAGGGCAGGGCCCGGATGCGCCCCCTCCCACCTGCCCCTTCTCAGAGCCCCAGGCAGGCTGGACTAGGCCAAGTCTCAGGGATGCCCGAGGGGCCTAAGCTCCACCGAGAGCCCACCCTGGCCTGACCCTCAGCCTCCTCCTCCCCCTAGGAGGCCTTGAAGGGAGGGGAGCAGAGGGGGCAGCACCGCCTTGGAAGGAAGGTGATTCTCCCTGGAACCTAGAAGGGGGCTCCACAGATGTGGAGGACATGGGAAAGTCCTGGGCTGAGCGTCAAACCCTTGAGTTCCAGGCCAGACCCTCAGTCTAGACTTGGGCCCCAGTATGGCGATCACTGTAGAGGGACATGGACCAGAGAGGGAACAAGGTGCCCAGGCCGGGGGTGCTGTCAGAGGCCCCACTCCACTTCTACATCCAGCTTCTCCCCACCCCACCCCCACATATACTGCCCTGGAAGCTTCTGGAGGACGCTCTTGGACTGACACCCTAGTTTTGCCTGATTACCCTGGGGCACTGGGTAGAGTCTATGCCAGGTGGCAGTCTCAGGGACCATTCTTCGAAAGCAAGATGATCAGCGTGACACCGCCTTCCCTGCCCCTTCCCTTACACACATATTTACTGAGCATACAGTAGGCGCTGCACAAAAACGCAGTGTGTGTCACATAGACCCTCGGGAAGAACGGACTCCCAAGTGCAGCCCCCCCCCCCAGGAGTAGATGGGCTGACAGAGGGGCACTAACACGTGGCGTGATTGAATGCCCCAACCTCACCTCTCACACACGCCCACACCTAGTCCCCTCCTGCCCCACCGGGTCCCTCCAAGCCCCGCCCCCCTGTCAGTTAGCGGAGGAGGTGGAAGGGGGTACAGGCCTGGGGGTGCAGCAGGAAGGGGCGGCACAGGCAGCCCGGGCTCTAGCTGCTGCCTGTGGTCTCATTGTGTTACTGGCTCTATAATTTACCCCTGGCAGGGCCCAGCCCCTGAGCGGCTCTCGCTCCCTATCTCCCAATCTGCCACGGAAGCCAGCTGCTGTGAACGCGCTCTCACACTTGCCCAGGACAGGCATCCTCACGACATGGGTGTGATGTGGACTCACATCCACGTGCGCCTGAACAGACAGACGGTCCCACAAGACAAACAAGCTTGAATATGGAGGTGCAGGAGCACACACACACACAGATAAAACAGACACGCGAAGGGCTGGGGGAAGACACACACACACACACACACCTGTGCCGTGCACCTGGCCCACCTGGCCACGTACCACACACTCATCACCAAGACAGTCACACATCATCCCAGCACCTGTGACCTGAAGACAGGACAGGCAGGAGGGGAGGGCTGTGGATGCTGGCAGCCCCGGAAGGCGATTTCTCAAGAGGTGAGTTTCCTGGCTGGAAGGGGAGGAGCGGCTCAGGTTATGGGATGGGGGGGTGGGGCTCAGGCATGAGGGATGTGAGCCAGAGGAGAGGCAGGGCAGAAATGGTACCCTCCTTAGGGGCTGCAGGACAGAGGACAGGGACAGAACATCCCCCTTACTTAGGGGAGTACCAGGGGCTGATTTCTGGAACCCCCCACAGTGTCCTGGCCCCTCCCTGCCCAAGGACTCTCCAAGACCCCATCCGATGCCAGCCCAGGGAGCAGCCTCCACTGCCCCCAAGCCCTACGTCCCTATCAGCCATTTCCTCCTTCCCGCTAACTCCAGGCTCTCCAGCTTTAGGCTGAGCCGGGGGTCGCACCGCAGGACCCTCAGTGGATGTGGAGCCAGGGTGCAAAACCATGTGTTTACTTTTATTAGAAATGTTCTTGGTATAAAAACAATCATGCGCTACACATTGTCATCAATAACCATCACCAAACACCCAGGCACTGAACTCCGTGTCATCGGCAGGAGGGGCAGGCGGGCAGGACACGTGGCAGACGGGCGGGGGTAGGTGGGCAAGCTGCGGGCCATAGGGACACACACAGAGGCCACCAGGAGGACGCAGCACTTTGCAAGACACTCGAGATTTGTTTTAGTTTTGGCTTTTTTGTGTTTTGATTTTTTTTTTTCCCTTTTTTCTCTTTTGTGACATGTGAGATTTGGTGAATTAGGAAAAGATGGCAGGGAGAGAGAACAAAGGTTGGATGTAAATGAAGGTGAGGAGGGGGCTGAGGACAGGAAACAAAAATGCACAAGAGGAGAGACCCGGGTGGAGCACAAGAGAAAAGACAGGAGAAAGCTGGAGACGGCAGAGAAAAGGCAGAGACAGAAAGAAAGAAGATACAGAAAAAGAAGACAGACACAGAGAGAACAGGTGATACAAAGAGAGAAGAGAAAATAAAGACAGGGATGGAGACAGACTGAGAAGGTCACCAATAGGATGGAGAGAGACGAGGGAGAGAGAAAACCAGCGCGGCGGGGGGCCTCCTGTGGTTTGGGGCTGGGAGGGGCTTTGGTCCAGGACACAGGGTCTTGAGGTGGCCTGAAGCTTCCCCGGCCCCTCATCCTCCTCCTGTCACCAGCCCAGCTTGCCCAGGCAGCCCAACAGTGACCGCTGGGGGCTGTGCTATCTTCAGCACCAAGCCACGTCCGTGGGTGCCCACGGGCAGTTAGGACATCAGCTGGGCCCCCCTGCAGCGGTGGGGGGCCCTGGCCCGATGCACCATCCACAAGGGTCTGTTCTGCTCCTCCTGTGCAGCTCCGGTGGCCTAGCTAGATTGCATGGTTGGTGTAGGCGACGTAGGTCTGTTTGGTGGCCAGTGCTGGAAGGAGAGAGACGGGGGGAGAAGGAGTCAGGAACTGTCTTCTTCCAACGCCCCTTCCACAGGGGTGTGGCCCTGCCCACGCATCAAGTTCGGACCCCTGAACTGTGTGCATCCCCATGGCCCGCAGCTTGCCCACCTACCCATCGCCAGACCGGAGCAGGGTCCCACCCCGCCCCTCCCATCGCTTCCCCCAGACTCATCCCACCCACACCCACACCTGGGCTGCTGGCCGGGAGGGCCCTTCCCTCTAGGAGCACTGCCTCCCGACCCCAACCCTCTGTGAGTGTCACACCCCACAGAGTCCCTGACTCCACCACACTTTAAAAGAATCGTTTTTATTTGTGATATACGGTCTTCAAGTATAATCAAGGGGGAGTTTTTCAGAAGTTCAACACACACTCTGGAAGAGCACGTGTGAAGAATATACGTAGATGGCAGCCTAGCGGAAGTGAGTGGAAAATAGGGACAGAGGAGATAAATAATGGAAGCAGAGAGGGGTCTTGCGAGGCTAGAAACTGAGGCGTATGACTGATTCGGCCCTCTCCCCATGCCCAAGGGAAACGGAAGTCCTCCAGGGCCCCTCAGGCCTCCGTGCAGCCACGTTTCCCATTTCTGGGTGTCCTGACTCGCCTCAGTCTTGAGCCTCTCTTATCTGCACCCAACACCCTGGCCCCTGCTCATCCCCACTGGGACCAGGGTTGCCTCTCTGGGTGTCTCCCTTCCCCACCACAGCCAGGTGACAACGTCAGCTCCCCTGGGCAGCACGAGTGCCCCCACCTCCACCCCGCCGGGGTTCACGCCTCACGGCAGCCTTGCAAGGAGGCCAGATAAGCAGCACCCCCATTTAACAATTGAGGAGCTGAGGCCAGAGGGGTGAGGAGTCCAGCCAGGTCCTGGTTTTTGTCCTGTCCTGCCAGGGTTCAGGGTCTCCCTCTGTGGCCTGGGGGCAGCTCAGTGAGAGTAACTGAGGCTAGTCTGCTGGTGCTGAGAGAGAAGACTAGACGGGGGAAAGCCCTGGTGCCCTTGGCCATAAAACTGCCTTGACTCCATCAGGATCCTGACAGCTCAGAAAAGAGGGTACATCTGCCAGGTGCAGCCAGGGGTGTCTGCCTGGAGAAGGTGACACGGAGGGGAGCAGTGTGGTGGGCTGCACGCTGAACACCCCCAACCCCCTTTCCCCATTTTTCACTGCCAAGTTAAGGACCGCATTTCCCAGACTCCCTTGCAGCCCCACGTGCCCCTGTGTGACTACATTCCTGTTAGTGACAAGTGTCAAGGGCTGTGTGCAGCTCCCATGTCATCTGATTAAAATAGACTGTTTCCCCTGTACTTCCTCTCTTTTCCCTTCCAGGGCCAGAACAGACATATGAGGTCAACCAGCCTCGGCCACGATGATGAGGACAACCCTCTCGGAGCTGATGAAATGACAAAATGGAAGGAACCCAGGTCCCTGCACCTGCCCATCCCCCATGCACTACGCTATCAGAAAGAAACAAACATCTGTCTGATTTGAGCCACTCTGTCCTGGGGCCTCTTTGTCACACCAGTGTAACTAGAAGCCCACTCATACAGGTAGGACTGCTGTGTCACCCTCTCAGAGGGTCCCCCGATTGTGGGAAGAAGCAAAGTTGCCGGGGTGGGGTGAGCAGAGGGGACACCATGGGACCAGTGCGGAGGCATGAGGGTCAGAGTGCAGCTCAGCTAAAGGAAGAACTCTCTCCTGGCCTGAGCTGAGAGTGGAGTGGGTCGCTCTGTGCGGTAGGTGAGCTGAAATGTTCCCTGTCAGCAGAAATATTCAAGCGGAAGATGAACAGTCACTGGGCAGGGAAGTTTCACATTTTAGGTGCCATCTGGACAGGTGCTACTGGAAGGAAATGGTGCCCACGACACACAAGACAACATTAAGGACACAGCACAGCGCCTTACAGTTTGTGAAGAATGCCCACCTTCATTTCTAAAATGGCCCAGGTGCCTCCAGGATGCTGGAGGACCAAGAGGGGAGAAGGAGCACAGACCGGGCACCATTAAGGAGGGGCCTGGGCTGGGGGGCACCAGGGGAAGAGAGCTGAGCGACAGGAGGCTGGGACCTGGGGGTGGCAGAAGGTGCTGAAAAGGAGGCGGAAGGTGGGAGACCAGGGCCTCAGCCTCCCTCTGTGACTTCAAGCAGCTCCTCCCCTGCCCTGCGAGGCTGTGGTCTCCCTGCCAGTAGCAGGAGGGGAGTAGTCCTTTGTGCCTAGACTTCTTTTCCTGTGGGGCTTTGGCCACCCCCACCTCTCCACCCCACTCTCTCCTGCACCACCAGCAAAAGAGCCGGCAGCTGGCTCTGAATCACGGGCCCGCAGGCCAGGCTGGTGAGAATCAATTCCCCAGGGCTCCATCACCCCTTGGGTGAACTGATAATTATTGAGTTTCTAAACCTGTAAACCTGTCAGCAGCTCCTGGCTCAGAGGTGAAGGAAAACCTCAGCAGCAGCAGCGGCAAAATCTCCACTGACTGCAGGGAAACGGGAGCCTGAGGGTGGCCGTAGCGGCACCGAGAGCGCTAGGGACGAGAGAAAGTGGCGGGGAGGTGAGGGACAGCTGGGCCCCTCTTCTCCCTGAAACGCCAGAGCTGCCTCCTCTAAAAAACCCAAGCTGTAGGTTTCAGAACCTAGAAGCACACTGGGCCCTCAGCTATAAGCGAGGAGCCCCAGAGTCCTTCAGCAGAGCCTCAGTCTGACCGTCTGGAAAATGGGAGCAATGATTCTGCCCGGGGCCCCCAGGAGCTGTGAGGCTCAGAAGGAAGAGTTCTGGCCAAGAGTCAGGGCACTTGAGGTCCAGCCCTGCCCTCACTGGCGTAGGGGATCTCAGCACCTGCCACGCGGCCTTTCTAACAAATTGAACCTCTCGGAGCCTCAGCTCGCTCATGTAAGATGGGGTGATCGTAAACCCTTAGCTGCTCTCAGCCGCGGCATGGCTAGAAATACTCTCTAAGCCCTGCAGAATGGTAGGCGAAGGGGCAGGGCTGAATAACCAGTGATGAGGACAGGATGGGGACAGCGACACCCCAGGGGCAGCCTCAGCATGCGGGGAGGGGGGAGGGTGTCGGCAGAGGGCCCCAATCCATCCCTCACCGACGACAGGCCCTGGCTGCTGGCTTTCAGTCCCCACCGCCTCAGATAACAATTAGCTGGGCAGCGGCAGGCACGAGCTGTCAGCCCCCATTTGTCGGCCCCATGTTTCCTTGCCTAATCTGCCTGCAATCGCGTCCCTGAATTATTTATTCTGTTGTTTGTTTAAAGATACGTGGCCTGCCAGGGACAGAGTGAAAAATGTCCCTGCTCCACGGGAGTGACACCTCCCTGCACCTCCCGCTCACACCCCCTCCATCTGGCTGTTCCCAGAATTAATCACCCAGCTCCTGCCCAGCGCATCCATGGCCCCTGTTGTCACCGAGCTGAGACGGTGGGGGCAAGGGGCACTGGCCTCTGGTCCTCAGTGCAGGGGGCCATGGGGAGGGGCAGCTCTCACCCTTCCCTCACAGGAAGCAGGTGCTGGGAAGGCTGGGTCTCCCCTCGCCTGCACACCCCTCCTTGTCCCCTGTCCCCAGGTGACCAGTCTGAGCAGAGGCAGAGGCAACAGTGTCAGTGAGGCGACATCAGCACTCTCTGTGACAGCCCTGTCCCTGTGGTACCCTCTGGCCTGTCACAGCACCATGAGGGCCACCCTCTGGGGTCAGGGTGGTATCTCCTGTTAGATACCCATGGTCTCCAGAGGGCTGATGTCCCACTCAGTCTCATGAGCCCTGGAGCAGAGTAGGGCCTGGAGGGATGGGACCCAGCAAGGGCCAGTCTCCGTGGGAAGGAGGAAATCTAAGTCAGGAGCTTGGGGCAGGGAGTGGCGAGGGGTCCGTGCCTAGGACAGAAGGGCCTGGTCAGGGGCGGCAGTGGGGGTTTCTGCACATCTGCGTGGACGAGAAAGGCCAGAGATGGGGAGGCCCACAAAGACACTGTCCCTTCCCGTCGCAAGTAGAGGGCCCACCTGGCATCTGAAGGGAGCCCCAGGCTGTAGGTACAGGGAAGCTGGTGCTCTGGGAGGAAGAGCAGGACTGGAGAGAACCAGATGTCATCTGGTGGAGGGTGTGGCCAACAGAGTCATCAGGGGTGTCCATCAAAGGGGGGGTGGTGGTGCTGGAAGCCAGGTACACTGCTCAGCACAGAGAGAGAGGGAGGCCATATGAAGTCAGGGTCAAGGGAAAGACACTGGGTGGGGCCAGCCAGTCACCACCTTGCTATGTGACTTCAGGAGAGTCACTCACCCTCTCTGGGCCTCAGCTGGGGATCCAGCCGAATCTGGGCCTCACAGGACTGCTGTGAAGATCACTCACAGGGGAGGGAGCTCTGGGAAGTGAAAAATCCTGCTTGGATGTGGGAAGCTACTTTCCTCCTTTGCACGGCTGATATTCCTTCTACATGTGGGAATGATGTTGAGAATGGAAGATGCTTCACCCAGAGCCCCAGCGCGGGGAGCCTGTAAGAGGGGCTGTCCCAGTCCAAACACACCTGCGAGGGGAGGTCTCCTGTTTCTCCTGATCTCTTGGTGGGTGACAAAGGGGCTCCTCTCTGGAGCCTATGTTCACCAATGTCCCTCCTGCTGCCACCAACAATGTCCACTTCTGGCCTTTCCCCCAGTACTAGAGGGAGAAAGCAGAGTGCTAACCCCAGGTGCCACCAGGATCTGAAACTCTCCTGGGGAGAGGGGCTCTTCTCCTCCTCCCCCACCAACGGAAGCCCCCCAAGACTATCAGAGAGCGGGGAGGCAGCAGGAGCTGCCATGTTAACCATTTGGACACTTACAGGGTGTCCAGGGAGGGAGTCAGGTGTGCAGTGGGGCAGGGTGACCATAGCAACCCCTCAACCCTGTCCACCTGGGAGCAACCAGAGGCCCATGGAGGCTGGAGGCCTCGGTCTCTGCTCAGAGGCAGCAGGGATACCACCTGCTGCTGTGTGGCCTGGGTGAGTCCCTCATCTTTCTGAGCCTCCCTTTCCTCACCTGTAGCAGCAAAAAATTAAAAATCACTGCTTTCAAGGTTGCTGTGAAAATGAAAACTGGTTCCTGGCAGGTGTGGCCCACAGTTGGGGTTCAAGAAATGGTCACCACCGTTACTGGTCTCCCAAGGCCTAACCTGCCCCTCACATGCCCTGCCCCTCTCTCCTCTCTGTCCCTTCTCGTCACACTGTGGGCTGGCTCCAGGGGGCACAGGAAGGTAAGCAAAGATGGTGGCCCTGCTCCCTCCTGTACACATCCCTCCACCACTGAGGGACCAAGTCCTGCACAGGCTTTGGGTCTGCCCCTCAGATGCTAAGGGTCCCACATCCTCCCCCAACCCTCTCAAAGCACAACCCTCTACAGCTGAGGTCTCCTTGGACACCCCCCTGAGAACCACAGCTCTGCGGGCCCTCCTCCCGGCCCCAGCCCTTACTTACCCATCCCAGGGCCCGTATCCTGAGTCCCCATCTCTCAGGGCCCTGCCAGGGGGCGGCTGGGCAAAGCCAGCCGAGGGGTTTCAACTGCTCTGGCACCAGGGCCACAGCTCCCAGGTTACCAAAGGGCCCCAGAGCAGTGGCCCTCCAGACGATCCCTTCCCCAGGGAGACTGAAAGGGCACAGGCCCAGATGCGGACTCCAGGGCAGAGAAATCCCGAAGTCTCAGGTCACTGTGCCTGAACCGAGGGCCCCCCCCCCCCGCCCCCCCCCCCCCCCCGCCTCTCCCTAGGTAGGCAGGGATCCCTGGAAAGGAGAGGCTAGAGCGAGCAGGGGGTGTGTGGAGCGGAACCTGGAGAGACCCCACTACCCAGACAGAGTGGGGCAGAGGGGGCCAAGCTAGAGCCTCAAGCCTCGCCTCTGGGTGGGGACGGCTCACCCGCGGCCTCAGGGCTCTCCCAGTGCCCTCATTGGTCCAGACTTGGGGGGGGGCTGACCTTCTCCAGGAAGGGGACGGGGCCTGGGCGGGCTCAGGGGGAGAGGAGCGGGGCCAGGCACTCACCTGGAGCTTCCAGGTTCTCGCAGAGCTCGGACTTGGCCTCGCCGTTGGGCCGGAAGCTGCCCTTCTGCGTGAACTTGTTGGACATGGTGGCGGCGGTGACGACGGCTTTGAGGCTGCGCTTGCGCTTGGGCACGTTCTGCTCCGGGTGGAAGAGGATGATGTAGACCTTGGGCATGTAGAGCATCCCCAGGGACACCGAGGCGCTCAGACTCACCGAGACCGTCAGCGTCGTCGTCTGGATGTACAGCTGGGGGCGGGCCGGGGGCGGTGTCAGGGCGGGCTCCGCCCCGGCCTCTCGGGGGCCCTGTCTGAAGCCCACGCCCTAGACAGACACAGTTGGGTACAAACCCGGGGACCGCCCTGTGTCCCGCTGGCAGAAGGGAGTTGTGGTATAGAGCTGGGACTTTAGACCAGAACCCCTGGATTCAGCCCGGCTCACCACTGTCACTGTGTGGTCTGGGACAAGTCACATCCTTGGGCCTCAGTTTCCTCGGGTATAATATGGGCATGATAATTCTAGCCCTTTCCTCATAGGGCTGTTGTGAGTTTGAAATGACTTAATAAATGGCAAAAACGTGTAAAATAATATTTGGCACATGGTCAGTGCACAGAAGTGTTCACCACTGTTATGTGCTATTGGGTAGAGGCCCCTGGGGAGGGGCCCTCAGGGGACAGCTGACCCTCCTTGGGGGAAGCGCCCCCTGCACAGGGCGAGGAGTGAGATAAACATGGGCCGGTGCCTTGTAGTAACTCCCAGTGGCCGTGGCACAGCCCCTTGGCCAGGCCCCCCATTCAGTGACTGCCCCCCCACATGCCACCCTGTGCAGAGCAGGCCGCTGGCACAGGAGCTGTGGCCTGACCGTGATCCACTGACGGCAGCCCAGTCAAAGCTCATTTCACGCTCACTCACCAGCACTAACGTTGACAGATGTTTAGCAAAATGAAAGTCCATTAATCTGGGTGTCGGGTAATCCATTCTTCAATAGTGGGGCCTTCCAGGCAGGGCCCGACAATTCCCACCACCCTCGCCTGGGATGCCCTCCCCACCTCCTCCCTCCCTCTGGGTCCTCCAGGCCTCAGCTGCCCCTCTGGCCCCCTCAGCCAGGGTGGGGCCAGGGGAAGCCCAGGCTGTGGCCCCCAGGTCTGGGTATGGGAAAGCAGGAAATGCTCTGCCCCCAGATCTGCCGTTTCCGGGCCTGGGCCCCTCCCCTGGGGCCTGGCTAATGTACCACTCCTCCAGGAAGCTCTCCCTGACTCTCAGCTCTAGCCAATCCCCCATGATAGCCTTCACTCCCTGCACCCAGCCCAGAAGTGGGGGACCGAGGTCTGGACTTGCCTCCTGAGGTCACAGGAGCCCTGAGCTCATCTGGAAGTCTCCCGAAAGGAGGGGCCAGGTCCTCCCATTCTCACATTCCTCCCCATCTCTCGCCCCTCTCATAAATACCTCATGACCTGGATCTGAAGGCCTTCATCCCAGCCACCCTTCCCCGGGTCTCCTTTGGGAGAGGGGCTGGAGAAGCTCTAGGGTCTGAGAGGAGAGAGGTGTGTGACACTGAGGAAGTCTCATCCCCTCTCCGGCCCTCAGTTTTCTCAACAGCGCAATGGGATAATAGCACCTACCTCACCCAAACCATGAGGCTACCCAAGTGCAGACTGTGAGGCCACATGAAACTTACAGGGCACCAGAGCAGGGTGTGGGGGAAGGAGGCTGGGAGTGTAGAGAGGCTGTTTCACTTGCCACCATTCAGAAAATGTCACAGGCCTGGGGAAATGAGAGCTTGTTTCCTAGTGAGCACACACCCCTCTGTCCTCACACGCAACCCACACTCTCACCAACAGGCACAGTGCTGCCGCCCGGCATGTGGACCGCGAGGGGTCATGACAAGCCAGTAGGAGGGTGCTGGCCACCTCTCCCACCCCCTGGATGGCACGGCGGGCCAGGGAGGAAGGAGTGAAGGGGGACAGTCTCCAGGATATCATAACAGGCCCTTGGAGAAGACAGTGGAAATCTGGGCTAAGCAAGGACAGGCTTGTTATCTGGGTCTTCACTATGGACTGGGGGTCCCGTGGGGACAAATGTGTCTCCCTCATTAGACTGGGGGTTTCCTGAGGGCAGGGGTGTCTCTCCTTTTGCACTGGGGGTTCTTGAGTATAAGGGTGTATTTCCAGGGCAGATATCCATCTTAGGTCTTTTGCCCCCAACTTGTTGATGGGAAGGAGGTATGGTTGGGCCAATATGGGGATGGTGGGACAGGGGTCAAGTACCCTCTCTGGGCAGAGCGAGGCCTGCAGTGGACACAGCCCTATATGGGGGTCAGGGGGCTGGGTTCCAGATTTCACTCTGCCCCGACTCACTGAGGGATGCTGAACCCCCTCCACCAATATAGGCAGAGTCCGCTCCGTGGGCACGCACGCTCGGTTTAACACCTTGCGGCCGCCAGCTTGAATCCTGAATAATTTTTGAACAAGGGGCCTTCGTTTTCATTTGGCTCCTGACCCTGAAAACCATGGAGCCAGCCCCGAGCACAGGCCTCGGGGCTCTGTTCTAATCTGTTTTTCAGCCTAGGAGCCTTTCTGCACACAAAATACAAGGAGGGGTGTAAAGAGATCAAACTTGGACAAAGCTGCCCCCCCCAGCGGGGGCCCCTCCCCGCCAGCATGGGCCCTGGGGGCTCCTCTAGCCATGCCCAGGCTGGGGGCGGCTGGCCCTGTGCACAGAAGTGGGGCTGCGCACCCCCAGCCCCTCTCCTTGCCCCAGGGTCTGGAGTTCTCACCCCACCACTGGCTCCAGCATTGTTCTGGGCCCCCCGGGGTGAAGGTGCATGTCATCACCAGGAGGTGGTAGTGTGTTAACCCTGTCAGAGAAGCAGCGGTCCTCTGAAACCTCTAGCCTACGGGGATGGGGCCCAGGCGCAGATGCAGGTCTCGCACGGATGCAGAGTAAGAGGCGGCTTCCAGGATGTGATTTCACCTTCTCTCCCAACCACCCATCCTCCAGCCTGAACTGCCACCCTGCCTGCTCCCCTCTTGGACTTTGGTCAGGCCCTTGCTACACTCCGTCCTCTGCAAGGAATCCTGCCTTAGCCTCACGAGTCACTGCTCCCCAGAGTGAAGCAGGTTGTCAGAGCTGGGCTTGATGGAAGAGGACAGAGGTCACCTGGGGTGGGGCAAAAGGCAAAGAAAGGAGCTGCTGTGGAGGTGGACAATGAAGTTCCTGTTTTGTGCTCGGTCTGGTGGGGGGCACGGAGGAGTCCGCCTGCTTCGTGTTTCTGCCCAGGCTGACCCTGGTGGGTCCTGAGATCCTCAGTCTAACAAACCAGACAAATGACCTTCCCCACAACCCGGCCGGCCTCTGAGGCCACGGCCCGCCCCAGCCTGGCTGAGCAGTTACCCCAACCGGCGGAGAGACGATGCCCCAGTCAGCGCAGGGTAACGGCACGCGGCTACGCAGGTGAGCCCTGGAAATCCGGGCCAACGTGGGAGATCCGGTCACCTGCTCGCCAGAGCAACACGGACAGCTTCGCTCGGCGCCACCTGCAGCCTGAGGGACAGGCGGGGTTGCAAGTACGCGTGCACACACACCAGGGCACGCATAGATCCTCACACATCCACACTTATGTACCCATGCGCCTCTGCATTCACACACACACACCTGAACTCACAGCCACACACTCCTACCTGACTCAGATACACCTGGGCTCTCTCACACACACACCCCTTCATGTACCTGGGTACACACACGTGTGCACACACACAGAGGCCCTCAACACACCTGCACACATACTTGAACACACACATACACCTGTGCACACACACACCTACACTCAAACATCTGCACATACACTGCTGAGCACGCACACTTAATCTGCACACCCAAACACATCCTAGCAGCCATGACCCCTCAGTGCACACCTGTCCATCCCCACTCAATCTGCACACACACACACACACACACTGTCCATCCACTGCTCAATGTGCACAGAAAGGCACACACACATCCTCTACACACACACTTCTGTACCCATAACACAACCCCCCATAGTAGCCCCACTCCACCTACACACACACACACACACACACACACACACACACACACACACACACTAGCACCCAGGACCCGGCAGTCACTGGGGCTGTTTGTAGCTCAGATATGACACAGCACAGATAGAGCCCCAGGGTTGCCTGAGCCTCTAAGAAGCCTGGTGGTCTGAACTGGAGGGACTTCAGAGCTCCCCTCCCCACCCTCGCCTCATTCAGAAGCCCAGAGAAGGAGGGGGCGTATCCCATGTTGATGCCACCAGGGGCAGAGCTGGGTCTCAGGACCATACGCTGGTGTGGGCCAGCCTGCTTTGCGACCCTGGGCAGGTCCCTCGCCCTCTCTGGGCCTCAGAGGAGATCATCTCAGAGGCTCCTTTTCATAATCTGTACTGAGAGGAGCCTCCTAAAAAGGGAGAAATCAGAGGCAGGTGGGGTGGCCTGGAGAGATGGGGGGAGGGTGCCGAGAGGGGGGCTGGGCCCCAGCGCCTGGCGGTGGGAGGGTCTGGTACCAGGATGACAGGGACCGTACTGGGAGCAGCGTGCTGGCAGGCAGCCAGGGGAAGTTATGGGAAGGCAGAGCAAGGGCCTGAACCACCATGCTGTCGGCCACCTGGCTGTGCACCTTTACACCCTGAGGAGGCAAGGGAAGGGGCCTCCTGGGATTGTTGAGGGTAATGTCTCAAGCTGCCAGCTTCCTGGGGCGTGGGCGGCCTCCCCTGATGGCTCCATGGGCCCCCTGGGCACTGCGGGGCATGCGGGCCTCTGCCTGCACCTGCCCTCAACGGGGAAGCCCTCTCGCTGGCCTGCTGGGGGTGGAGACCCAGCCCACTGTCCGAGCTGTTCCTCAGTGGCAGTGGCTTTGGCTCAAGTGTGCAGGGTGGCCTGGAGCCAGGTCTGGTCTCAGACCTCGGGGCGCTCACTGCCAGCCTCAAGGTCTGCTTCTCAGAACCCCCAGCCTGCTGGGTCACCACTGGAAGACAGGCCACAGGCCTCTCTGCACCAGACCCAAGGGATTTGGGGTGGAGGGCGCAGCTCCTGCACTTGAGGAGCTGCTGGAGAAGGGGTGGGCACCTACCAAGGAAGGCCCAGGGGGAGAGGCGCCCCAGAGCTGCAGGGAGTGGTGTGGGCTTGGGAGGGGCTCCTGAGTTAGACAGAGTAGGTTCAAGTAGTCCAGCCGTGCGACCTACTGGCTGTGTGACCTTAGACAAGTCACTTCACCTCTCTGTGCCTCCCCGTGCTCATCTGTAAGCAGGGATGGTGAATCCACCCGAGCCCACTGTTGTGGTGTCTGCTGACCACAGGTGAAGTGCCTAACCCAAGACAAGCAGCCCTCGTGGGTGCTTTGACGGCCGCCTCACTGAGGCCAGGCATCTCTATTGGAGCTCACACCCAGGCTCACTCTAAGTGCTGCCCACAGGATGGCAACTCCCCCAGGTACAGATCTAAGCCAGCCCTCATCCCTGAACCCCAGACCCACATAGTCAACCGCTGACTCAACAGCTGCCCTTGGACGTCTCACGGGCATCCCAAACTCAGCACCTCCAGAGGACTTCCGGATCTCCGCCCCCTATAGGCTCCGCTGCCGTCTCTACCCCGCCCCGCACCCCCCCACCCCAGTGCAGACACTCTTTCCTTCCCATCGCTCACACCAACGACTGTGGAGTCATCCTGACTCCCCCCTGCGCCTCTCATCCCACATGCACTCCATCGGAAACCCAGCCAGCGCCACCCCCTGACACAGCAGGAATCCCCCGCACCTCACTACTCCTGCTGCCAGCAGCTCCCTTCGGGATCATTACAACCACCTCCAGCAGGGCTCCACCCAGCAGCCAGAGGGATCCTTTTAAACCTATGTCCCAACGCATCCCTCCCTGCTCAGAACCCCGCAGCGGCTCGCTTCTCACTCCCGGTAAAAGCCACCAACCTTCTCACAGCCTCTGGGTCCTACACCATGTGCTCTGTCTGCCCCTTGACCTCGTCCCCTCCACCCTCCTCCCCAGCCCCAGCCTCCTTACGGTGGGTAAACGGCTTTTACACCCCTCATGTTGTGTGATTGTTACAACACCTGTAAGGCCTGCAGAGGAAGGGTCATAGCCCCAATCTGTTGATGAAGAAACTGAAGCAGAGAGGCCAGCTGGCTTGCCCAGGATCCCACAGTCAGACACAGAGCTGGGGTCCTCGGTCCCTCTGATTCTCCCTATCTCTGGCCTCTGACTTCAGTGACTCCCAATCCTTCAAGATAAAACCCCCCAGCACCCAGGCAGCACTGGGGCAGTGATGTGGGCAGAGTCCACGGGGCCCTTGGGGTGTATCTAGACCCTCAGTCCAGGCTGGCAGGATGGCCTGACAGAGCCAGCAAGAGGCAGCTCATCGGCAGCTCCAGCCAGTGGAGGGTGGACCCTCAGCTGATGCTGCCAGGTATCCCCACCTGGCCTTTGGGGTGGCTTGGGGCCAGGGAGAGAGGGAGCGAGTGCCCAATACATCACCCACCTCGGGGACCCATGGGGATCCTGCAAGGGCAGAGAAGAGGGTGGAGAGAGGAGGAAGAAAGGAGGAGTGGACAGAAAGGAAGATGGGCTGAGTAGGGAGAGAGGTAAGGGAGCGTATAGAAAAGAATGGGGAATTCCCTGGCGGTCCAGTGGTTAGGACTCCATGCTCTCACTGCCGAGGGCCCGGGGTTTGATCCCTGGTTAGGGAACTAAGATCCCACAAGACACGTGGCACAGCCAAAAACAAGAATGAAAGCGGGGGCAGCATCCCAGGCTGGCAGAGAGGAGAGAGGAAGGTGGGAAGGAGATGGGGAGGGGGAAAAGGTGGGGCGGGAGAGGCAGGGATGGAGAGATAGGGAAAGAGAGAGGAGAGGGAGAGAGGAGAGGCGGAGGGTAGAGAGAGGGTGGGAAGCAGCGGGAAGGAGAGAGATGAGGCAGCGGAAGGTGGTGGGGGGTGGAGAGAAACGGGAGAGGAGGCAGGAGAAGAGAAAGGGAGAGAGAGAGGAGAGAAACCCAGAACCTGGAGAGAAACCTGAGACGGAGAGAAGACAGAATGAGGCAGGAATGAAGGCACTTCCAGAGCAAGGTGAGAGGCCAACTAGCCCCAGGAGGCTGCCCCCTGCTTGCTGCCCTCACCCACCCCCAGCCCCTGCCACTCACCTTGTCAGCCGACTGCGAGGTACCAAAGAAGATGGGGATAAAGGCGAGCCAGACGATGCAGGTGGTGTACATGGTGAAGCCGATGGGCTTGGCCTCATTGAAGGTCTCGGGCACTCCGCGCGTCTTGATGGCGTACACGGTGCACGTGACCATGAGCAGCATGCTGTAGCCCAGCAGGCAGATGAGCGACAGGTCCGAGATGTCACACTTGAGCACGCCCCTGGCGAAGCGGGGGTCGAGCGTCCGCTGGTCCTGGAAGTCCACCACCGAATGGGAGGGGTCCACTACAAACCACACGCAGATGCCCAGCAGCTGCAGGGAGATGAGGCTGAAGGTTATGGCCAGCTGCGAGGCGGGGCTGATGAAGCGCGGGGCGCTGACCGACCGCTTGCCCTGCTCGAAGATGCGGTAGATGCGGTTGGTCTTGGTGAGCAGGGCCGCATAGCTGATGCTCATGCCGAGCCCCAGGAAGATCCGGCGCAGAGAGCAGGTACCCAGGTCGGGCTCGGCGATCATGAGGAAGGTGGTGGCGTAGCACAGGAAGATGCCCGCCAGCAGCACGTAACTCAGCTCGCGGCCCGAGGCCTTGACGATGGGCGTGTCGTTGTAGCGCACGAAGGTGACCACCACGAAGAGCGTGGCCGCGATGCCCACCACAGCCAGGAAGAGGGGCAGCACGGCCCAGGGTGAGCCCCACTCAAGCTTGATGATGGGGATGGGCTGGCAGCCCGTGCGGTTCTCTGTGGGCCGCATGTCGTAGGGACATGTCTTGCAGGTGTAGCGGTCCACCTGGTACTGGTACCCCGTGCAGGGCTCGCAGTGCCAGCAGCAGGGCATGCCCTTCACCGTCTTCTTCCGCTCACCCGGCTGACAGGGCAGGCTGCAGATGGAGCGGGGCAGCTGCTGCCCGCTCCCTGGCCAGTGCATCCGCTCTATCTGGCAACAACAGTGCAGAGGAGAGGGCCTCAGGACATGCTGCCGAGTGCCCTGGACCGCCCCACTGGTGGCACCAATCTGAATCACTTAGTTAGTGATTTTAGTTAGATGGGTAAAATCCAGCTGCCCAGGCCCTGCCAGGATCAGCTGAATCCAACAGCTGCATTTAAATGAGCTCCCCGGGGCAGGATCCAGACCCAGCTGACCACGGGGGATCCTGCTCGAATACAAAGCTCCCAAGGGTCGTATGGAGAAACGCCCAGAGACCGGCAGTGACAACCTAGGGTCACACGGCAGAGTGGAGAGGACCCAGCAGTCCCGACTCCCAGCCCCATGAGGCCTTGCTATGCAAAGTGGTCCCCAGACCGGCCACATCAGCATCACCCAGGAGCTTGTTGGAAATGGAAATTTTTGGTCCACCCCAGACCCCCTGACACAGAATCTGAGTTTCAACAAGACCCCGCAGGTGACTCCTGTGCACCCTCAAGAAGAAACGTGCTATGGCTCAGCCCACCGGGCCTCCTCCAGGCGGCACAGGGACTTGGGTTCAGAAGAGAACAACGAATAAAGATTCAATCACAGGACCACTAATGTGTGCCCACAGGTTAGCGTTTCTTTGCATCTTGCTCTAAATGAGTGCTAGTCACTGTTACATGTCTCTGCAGACACAACTGCTGCAAGCTAAGAGGCGATAGAAGCTGGAACGCCCTACTGAATGCGTCACAAAGTTCTGGAAAGTAAGCGAGAGCCCCATAGAGCTCCAGGCACTGGGCAAAGGGAACCTGACTACACTTGGAAGCCGTATTCAAAGCATCAGTTCTAAATAAGTGGTTCTGGGCTCCCCTGGTGGTGCAGTGGTTGGGAGTCCACCCACCGACGCAGGGGACACGGGTTCGTGCCCCGGTCTGGGAGGATCCCACATGCCGCGGAGCGGCTGGGCCCGTGAGCCATGGCCGCTGAGCCTGCGCATCCGGAGCCTGTGCTCCGCAACGGGAGAGGCCACAACAGTGAGAGGCCCGCGTACCGCAAAAAAAAAAAAAAAAAAAGTGGCTCTTAGGAGAGTTCATGCTTAGAGAACAGCAGGCTGTGCTCTTTGCCTTAAGACGTCGTCCTCCTCTGTCCAGACACAGCCCTCCCCTTCCTCACCTCTCTCCCCCCCGAACCCCCCCAAAACTTTGAGCCCCTGAACTCCAGCGTGACTTCATCTATCCAGAGTTCTTGCCCTGCGAAGGGGCAGCAGGCAAGAAGACCCCAGGCCAAGGGAAAGGGCAGGGGCAGGAAGGGCAGCAGAAGCCCAGCCACACTGTTCTTCTGTTTCAGGGTTGGGGGGCTCAGGGCCCTCTGAGGTCTAGGGTGGGGCATGGAAGGAAGCCCCAAGTTGGCAGCAGCAAACCTCGGGGGGCAGGGCTAGTCGGCGGCTGCCTCCCCTTGGCCTCCCCTCCCTGGGTTGGGGTGGCCTCTCCCTGCCGCTTAGCCCCCCGGGACCCCTCGCTGCCCTCCCGCCAGGTGCTTACTCTGAGGTGCAGGTGGTCAGTCCAGGAGCCGATGACCTTGTACTCGGCAGAGCCGTTGCGTAGCTGGTACTGGTAGATGTCATAGCGCCCAGGTGCGTCTCCGTTCTCATTGAAGGTCACAGGGTTCCCCGCGATGCCTGCGGGGGCCCGTGGGGGTCACACGCTCAGCTTCTTTGCTGAGCCTTCACCCAGAGTCAGGAAGGATCGTGAGCCCAGGGCAGAGACACCTCTGTATGGAACCCCTTGGAAGCATCTGAAGAGACCCCCGCATACTCCCACCCCATGGAGCCCCAGGACCCCTTCCCCAGGGTTGGGTGGTGCCCCCACCTGAGAAATTGACGCTGCGAATGTACTTGAGCAACTGGGTGCCGTCCACAGGGTCCATGCGCGGGCAGAGCCCCACGCGGCCCGGACACAGGTCACGGTGCATGGCGTGCAGCGCGTGGCCCATGGCGTACACGGCGTCGATCACAAACTGCACCTTCCCCTCCTGCTCGTACGCCGAGTCCTGCCCAATGCGCTCACGGCCTGCAACGAAATATTCAGAGTGGGGGCGCCCATGAGGCCCACCATCCTCACAGGTGGATGGTGGGAACCACAGCAGACCTAGGTGTGCCCTGGGGCCCAGAGAGCCCACCTGGGCACACCTAGGTCTCCGGGCCCCTGGCCCAGTGCTCGCTCCATCACCCCAGGAGATGGTCTTGTGGAGGGCCCGGGGAATGGTCCTGAGGTCTGCTGCCCTCACTACCATACCGCTGGACCCTGTGCCCTGAGGCCCCAGAACAGCCAGGGCAGCCTCCCTTGTCCCCATCACCCTTGGAGGGCAGTGAGCCTGCGGGTCTCCCTGCGGCCGTGGTGCTTGCCTGCCCTCCCCCAGCCTGGCCTGGACCAAACACGGGAGCAGGTGGCCCTCACACAGGCAGGAGCTGTGACTGTCCATGAGGGCAGTGGTGCCCTACAGCAGCTCACCCATGGGTAGCCCCAGCACAGGGTATGGGTGGGGAAACTGAGGCCCAGAGAGGGTGAGAGACCTGCCACAGGTCCCTCAAGATTCAGGACACCAGATGCCCTCAGTGACTTCCAGATGCCCCAGACACCAGAAGGCACCATCATCCCCATCCACTCCTCCCCCATGTCAGTGACATCCCCCCATTAGCCACAGTGAGTGAGCTTTGCAAAATGGGGAACCCACCCCACTGACCCCCTTCTCACTGCAAACAGCAGTGGCTCCCTAGGGCACTGTGACCTCCCATCCTCACCCCCTGGGCTCTGGCCACACCCAACCCCTCTGCTCTGGGCCCTGTGCAAACTCTTTGGCTGCCGGAGGTCTCGATGTCCTCTTGGTAAAAAGATCATCATCCTGCCTCACAGAAGTGCTGTGAGGCTTGAATGAGATGAGATAACAGAAAACACGTGGCACAGAGTAGCTGACTAAGCCACATTGTTATTATGTTTAAGTGGTCAGAATAGAGGGTTTCTAAGGTGGGCTACAGAGGTCCCGGGGCCAGAGCAGGCCAGGAAGGCTTTCTGGAGGAGGAGGAGCTCCTGGCCTGGGCCCTGGGTAATAATGATGATGAAGAATAAGGACTGCTAACTTCTTTTTTTTTTTTTTAACTTGCTCTTGTTTACTTTTTTTTTAACTTTAAATTTATTTTTGGCTGCATTGGGTCTTCGTGGCTACACATGGGCTTTCTCTAGTTGTGGCAAGCAGAGGCTACTCTTCATTGCGGTGCACAGGCTTCTCACTGTGGTGGCTTCGCTTGCTGCAGAGCACGGGCTCTAGGCATGTGGGCTTTGGTAGTTGCAGCACGTGGGCTCAGTAGTTGCAGCATGTGGGCTAGAGCGTGTGGGCTTCAATAGTTGCAGCGTGTGGGCTCAGCAGTTGTGGCGCATGGGCTCTAGGGTACATGGGCTTCAGTAGTTGTGGTACGTGGGCTCAGTAGTTGTGGCTCACAGGCTCAGTAGTTGTGGCACACGGGCTTAGTTTCTCCGCAGCATGTGGGATCTTCCCAGACCAGGGATCAAACACATGTCCCCTGCATTGGCAGGTGGATTCTTTTTTTTTTTTTTGCGGTACGCGGGCCTCTCACTATTGTGGCCTCTCCCGTTGCAGAGCACAGGCTCCGGATGCGCAGGCTTAGCAGCCATGGCTCACGGGCCTAGCCGCTCCGCGGCATGTGGGATCTTCCCGGACCGGGGCACGAACCCGTGTCCCCTGCATCGGCAGGCGGACTCTCAACCACTGCGCCACCAGGGAAGCCCCAAGGACTGCTAACTTCTATGGAGCATCCACTCTGTGTCGGGCACTCTTCTAAGCTCTTTATGTATACATTAAGTCATTGAATACTCAGAACAGTGCTATGAGGTGAGTAATTATCCCCATTATAGAGATGGAAAAACTGAGGCACAGAAAAGCTCACTGGCATTCCAGGACCACAAAGAGCTGGATTTGACCAGGTGCTCCAGCTCCCAGCCTGTGTACCACACTACACCTGAGAGACTGTAAGAGCCTGACTGCAGGGGGACGGCAGGAAAGTGGGGGGCGGGATGGGGCAGGGGCTCTGAGGTGAGGACACAGGGGCCGGAGGATGGCAGAGGAGAGGAAGGGAGAGTGCTAGGGAACCCCAGCTTCCCCTCCCACAGCCCCTGCATACAGCATGGCCTGCAGCCTCCTCCCTCAAGGCCAGGACAATGAAATTTACACACACACACACACACACACACACACACACACACACACACACACACACACACACCCCCATGCCTCCCTGCTAGAGGGCCAGTGCTGCACCTTACAGAAGTAATTCCCCAGCGGCCAGCGGGGTGAATGGCTGCACCTGTGTCCCACCCCATGGGCCATGGGCCTGGGTGTCCCATGTCTGTCATGTGGGGGGTCAGGTTGAGGCCCCAGGGATCCACAGATCACCCCCTAGATTCCTCTATTTTCAGCCAATGTATGGTCACTGTGCCCTGCCGCCCAGGGCTCCCACGGAGCTGATGGCTCATCTCATATCCTTGTCTTGGCCACCAAGACTCTGTGACCAAGGTCAGAAACTGACTCCAGTACCCCAACCTCAGGGTCAGAGATCAAAGGTCCCCAGTACACAGACTGGACAGTTTAGGGGCAGATGCCCAGTTGGCTCTGGGGGCACTGCTGGGTCCAGAGAGAGCCCACAGCTTTTACGGCGTGGCCTTGGGGCTGGAGACAGGGTAGTCTTCAAGGGGGCTCACCTAGCTCTCCCAGGGGTCAGCTAAGCCCCTGGCTACCCACTACACTTCATTCACACAAGACTGTCTGGGCTGAAACCCCAGCTCTACCCTGTACTCTAGCTGTGACCTTGGACCTGCCACCTCATCTATCGGGCTTCAGTTTCCTCATCTGCAAAATGAGGATAATGATGGTACTTACCTCATAGGTCGGGATAGGGTCCCTATGAGGATAAATGGGTTTATATTCACAACGGGTCATAAAGAGGGGCCTGGTACTTGCCAGGTGCTGCAGAAGTTTGTTAAACACAAGGGTACAAAGAGTTCCAAGCCCTGCCTGCCTCGGAGCTCCTGGGACAGCAGAGCTTTGCTAACAGGCAAAGCTCTCTCTAGGCCACGGCACAAACAGAGATGGATGGACAGGAGAGGCAAGTTCTCCAGCCTCAGCAGCCTGCCCTCTTACTCAAGGCTAATGATCCCAGCTTCTGAGAGCCAGGAGAGAAGCACAAGGGACAATCCTGTCCCCGAAGGGTGACAGAGGGGCCTGGGGCAGGGTTGCATGGAAGGCCCCAGCCCCAGACCCCACCATCACCCCCAGCCCCCAGGTCCTGCCCTCTGTATCCCGCTGCTCCATGCTCCCAAAGCTCCCATCATGCCCTCATTTCATCAGGATGAGAGACTGAATTATTAACCAGGATGGAGGGGGAGGCTGCAGCCACTGCAGAGAAGCAGCAGCTCTATCCCAAGGCCAAGGACACACAAGGCTAAGGGACCCTGGCTGAGCTGCCCTCAGCCCCCTCCTCTCCCTATCTTCCCAGGGGTCCCTCCTCAGTGGTCCAGCTGAAGCATCCATCCCTGGGCCACTCAGGTCCAGGACCACGTGCTCTCACTGGGGTCACGAAGCCACCTGCACCGGCACTGGAATACAGATGACCCCACAGGAGGTCCTCACCAGGGGAGCCCACCTCTGCCTGGGGAGGCTCCCGTGGGAAGGGCTTTGGGGTCCTGTGGGCTGTGGGCTGTCAGCGGCCCTTGAACACTGCGCCTTTGGGATCTCCACCCCAGAGTTGTCATGGTGCCAGCCATGGACTTCTAGAGACTTCCCAACACACTTTCACGTCCTTGACTTTTGTCTCAAGTCTGCCCCCAATTACAAATGAGATAACAGGGCAGTGAGGTGCCCTGCAAAAGGCCTTAATTTGAAAGGGAGCGGCGGGCCTTGAGTGTGACCCCCTACACACACACACACACACACACACACACACACACACCCCTCAAACTCCAAGGGCCCTTCCCCTGAGCCCCACAGGAAGCAACAATGACAGAGCCTAAGTGCGCTCCCTTTGGGGGAGGGGGAAGGGATCACAAACACAAGTCAAACAAGGTCCAGACATGCTGTGCTGAACGTCGGAAGCTGTGTCCACAACCAGTGCAGCTCTCTGCACACCCTCGACTCTTCAGCAAATAACCCTGCAGCATGGCTGGTGCTTCCTCTTCCCCGAGCCTCTGGGACGTAGGCCAGACTGGCCCCCGTCACAGAGGAGGTAACAGATTTGCAGGTGGTCGAGTAAGGTACCCAGAGTCTTGAGGGAATCCTGGCTCCCAGCTGGTGTTCCTGCCCACCTGGGGATTGGCCTGGCTGGTGAGTGGCTGGGATTTGAACCTGGATCTCTCTGGCTCCCAAAGAATTTCCACCACCCTGAACTGTCTGCCTCCTCCTCCCTCCATCCAGCCCCGACCTGCCTTCCCCCTTCTCTGGGGCTCAGGCCTCGCCCCAGTTGTCTGGCCAGGCCTAACCAGGAGCTAAGGATCCCTGTCTCCAGGGCTGGAGGAGGCAGATGGCCATGGAGGGAAGCGGGGGGTCAGAGGATCCCCTTTCATGGGTGGTTGGGACCCCCAGGCCCAGACAGGGGAACCACAGTTCTGGCAGGAAACAAGACACACATTTCTGAGAGCTCCTAGAGGAGATAAATTCCAGACACATGGCAACAATGACAGCAGCAACAGTTTGAAGATGTCCTAATTGTGTCCCAAGGCACAGTGAGCCGGAGATGTGTTTGGCTTAGCCACGGATGACAGCCAGTCCCGGAACCATCCGGGAGAGGACTTTCTCCATCAACCCCCCCCCCCCCCCCCCCCCGCAGCTGTGGTTACTACGGTGACTGCAGCCTTTGTCTGCAGGTTGTAAATTGTAATTGAAATGAGTTTTCAAGGTTGAAATAATCAGAGTTCCTCCCTGTCTCCCTGCTCACCTCTCCACAACTACTCACCCCACCCAGCCGCAATCCTCCTGAGTTCCAGGCTCATGTGTACACACACACACACTCCCTCACATAAAGGTATACAAAATCAGCCACATATACACCCCCGTATTTTCACATCTACACATATAAAGTAGCAACACACAAACCTGCATGCATTTATATACATCCCTATACACGCATCTACGTTCAAACATGTAGAAACATAAGTGTCCATATAAACACATACTCTATATATTGGGTTGACCAAAAGTTCATTTGGGCTTTTTTTAAGATTTTTTTTTTTTTTTTTTGCTGTGGACCATTTTTAAAGTCTTTATTGAATTTGTTACAATACTGCTTCTGTTTTTATGTTTTGGTTTTTTGGTGCGAGGCATGTGGGGTCTTAGCTCCCCGACCAGGGATCGAACCTACACCTCCTGCACTGGAAGGCGAAGTCTTAACCACTGGCCCCTCAGGGAAGTCCCTCGTTTGGGTTTTTGTAACAGCTTACGAAAACCCGAACAAACTTTTTGGCCAACCCAATACACAGCTACACAAGGAGCACGACACTCCTACAAGCACGTGGTCATTCAGATTCACTGTCGCTGAGAAGCCCCACGAGCAGGTCCTGACAAGGATATGAGTGCAAGTGTTTCATCTGGGAGGTGATGGCTGGAAGCACAGATTGGGGGTGAGGAAGCGAGGCAGAGACGGGAAGGGATGGGAAGACACTAACGCCAGGTGTGAGGCTCAACCCCGTGGGGGGCTCTAGAAAACTGTGTGGCCTATGCCTCAGGGCTGCCCCATCTGAGGGGATAAGTAGCCCCACTCCCACCAGTCTCAGGCCGCAGACTCCCCCCGGGGACATTAACTCCATTGGCAAAGCAGGGCTGGGGAGCGCCGAGGGGACCTGGGGCAACACACGCACAGGTTCAAGTCCACACGTGTAATCGGCGTAGGTGTGTGGACATACCACACACATCTACACACATATAAACTTGCACCTACATACAAATGCACAAACATACACACCGGTTTTCATCCCTTGTGCAAACTTCCAGGGAGCAGGATAAGAGGGTCCTAGGATGCCCCACCCCCAGGGAGAGCTGTAGTGTGTGGTTCTGCGCTGGACCAGCCATATGACCCTGGTCAAGTAAAATTTACGTCCCCCAGATGTAAATCCAGGGTAATAACACTTACCTTGAGGGGCCACTGAGAGGATTCAAGGAGGTGCAGACGTAAAACACGCAGCATCATGCCTTATACGTAGTGCTCTCTAAGCCTCCGTTTTCCTCTCCTCCCTAACACTTCCCCGCGGAAAACTCCCCACCCCTGGAGGCCTCCACCCCAGCCCTGGGCCGCCCCTCCAACCTGTCTGCAGCCCGGCACGTGCTGGGTCTTCCCAGACCCCCAAAAGATGAGCGTGGGGTGCCCACCCCACGGACAGGGGCCCAGGTCAGCGCCCACTGACACTCAGATGGGGGAGGAAGCTGCCACCTGGGTTCCTGGCCAGTCCCCCTCTTTCCTGACTCTGCCTGTGGTTGAGCCATTCTCCTCGTCACCTCCCTGGAACACGCAGGTCTTTCTGAGGGTCCCCGAGTCCTACTCCGGAGGCCAGGCTCCACCACCCCGGCATCCCCAGAAGTCACAGAGCAGGCTCCCCCTCCTTTCCGGGTAGGGCACCTCTAAACAACTCAGCCTGGTGCCCCCACCCCTAGATCTGTTCCACCAAACTCCGTCACAGCTCTCCGCCAACTCCCGTCCTGGGGAACCCTGAGCCAGCCCCAGTGTCGGGGGGTTAGGGGTGGGGGCCCGTAACGGTCACCCCCTTGGGGGCGGGGAGGGGAAGAGTCTTGCCCAGCAGCGGGGGCAGGGGGTGGTGGCTCCTGACTCCTCCAGGTGCTCTCTTTCTGGCTCTCAGTGGTGGTACAGCCCAGGGCTCCCCGAACTTGAGCCAGCCTCAGGCCCCTTTTGAAGGAAAACTATTCTGTCCCAGGATAATCCTAGGATGAATGTGGGCCCAGGATGAAAATACTGACATCAGAGGCTGAAGCCCCGGCAGTGACAGCTACTTCCAACTGCAAATTATCACAGGAGCAGAGAAGTTGTCTTTGCAATCTGTAAAGACCGCTTTCAGAAGGCCGTCAAATGAAAATGCCAAGTTCAAGAATCGTCATGGAGCTCCTAGGTCGCTGAGAGTCTGACCTCAAGAACGTATCCCCAGATGTCCACAGACCCTAGTTCAAGAAACAGGACGTGGACGTCCGGCCAGATGGGAGCAGCTCGACACCCCACCCCCCATTCAGCCTCTCACTGGCCTGCCGAGTTGCTTAGCATCTCTGAGCTTCGATCCCCTTTTCTGTAATGAGGTCGGCTCCCGGGACCATTAGAGAAGAGTGATACCTGCAGCAGAAGCCACACTTGGCACCTGCACAGGCCAGCTCCCAGGGAAGGCCATTCTCTACTCCTCACTGGTTCTGCCCAGCCCAGGGGCCTGGGCTTAGCTCTCCCAGACAGGGTCAGACTGGGGCCAGGGGTGAAGGGGAGGCAGCTCGCGGGGCCGAAGTCACAGCCAACCCCCCACGTGGACGCCCCTTCTCCCCCATCACCCAGCCATGCTCCTTTTCCTTCCAGGAGCATCTAGTTTTTCCTCTACTGGATCTTTGCTGTCAACATAGAAATACGTTTTAATTTCTTCCATTTAAACAGAAACCCTTTCTTGACCCCACTTTTCCCCCAGCTAGCATCCCTCTCTCCCTGTTTACAACAAAACTTCTCAGAAGGGTTGTCCTTACTCATTGTCATCAATTTCTCTCCTCCATTTTTCTCCTGACCAACCCCAGTCTGGGTTTTGCACCCACCTCTCCCAGGAATCTCCGCGTGGCTAAGCCTGACACTCCACCCCCGCCCCATCTCAGTGGACCACCAAGAACCTCAGAGTCATCCTTGATTTTCTGCCATCTTTCTCTCACCTCAAATCCTTTAGCAAACTCTTGAGGCCACACTGCAAAACTGATAAAGAATCAGACTCCTTCTTACCATCTCCATGGCCACCACCTGCTCCAAGTTCCCATCACCTCCCACTTGGACTACAGCCCCGGCCCCTAACTGACCTCCAGCTCTGCCCTCACCCCCATCTCTGCTCCAGGAGGCAGCCAGAGTGAGCCCATTATAACATAAATCTGATCACGTCAATCCTTTCTCAAACCCTGCCATGGCCTTGTCTCATTTGGCATTAAAAGACTAAATCCTTACAAATTGCCGACAAGGCCCACAGACCCGTGCCACCCCGCCCCACCTCTCGGACCCCATCTCCTACCTGTTGATCTCTCTGCTCCAACCACATGGGTCTCCTCACTGCTCCCCAGACCTGCCAGGCCTGAGCCTACCTCAGGGCCTTTGCACATGCTGTGCCCTCTGCCCGGCATGCTCTTTCCCAGTCACCTTCCCAGTGAGGACTTCTGACCTCCTGATTTAAAGGTGCAACATCCCTAGTCTCCCAGAACTCTCCAGGAGGCCTCCTGGATCTGTCCTCTCTGGTCTCATGATTAAGCTCTCTGGAGGCCCTCAGCTCTGACTACTGGGACCACACCATCGTGTACCACCTTGTCTCCAAGGCCATATCATCTCCCACCTGCAGGGGGAGCCCCTCAGGGCAGGTCTGTCCCCTTCACAGAGCCCAGCACAGGGCTGGGGACACAGTCAGCCTCTGAGTAAACGCCAGCTGAACAAGTAAGAAACAGCACTGCGGGGAAGGGCTCAGGACCCCTGTGGCCACCAGGTGGCTGACGGCTTGGGCAAATGTGAGTTCCTCTAATGAGCGGCACAACCTGGCGCATACTAGGTAATCCCAAATGTGGGTCTTCCTTCCTTTCCCCAGGTTCCTTTAGGAATGTGGAGGTGAAAAGAGCCACGAAGCCAGGCTGGAATAGCCAGAGGGCCCTGGGGCTGGGACATCAGCTGGCCTGAGGCAGGACATCCCTGGAGCCAGATGGCCAGAGTTCAAATCCCAGCTCTGCCATTTTCTACCTGTATGACCTTGGGAAAGTCTTTAACTTCTCTGTGCCTCGGTTTTTTCATCTGTAAAATGGGTTGCTGTGAAAAGCAAATGCAAAACACTAAAACAGAGCTTGACATGTAATAAATGCTATATAAATATCAGCTGTTGTTATTGCTGCTGGCACAGGCTGGGTGACCAGCATCTCCCCACACATCCCCAGCTGCCATGCGGCCACCCTCCCTCTCAGTACTCCCGGCCCCTGGGAGCAGCAGGCAGTAAATCTCTCCTATCTCCTCGTAAACCAGGCCTTCCTCCACTCAGCCATCACCTGGCTGGCAGTCCTGTCAAAAAGACGGATGCCACATCTACCTTGTTTTCAGCTTTAATTCCCAAGCCCTGCTCTGCGGGCTCCTGGGGAGGGGGCCAGGAGAGGAGGTGGGAGGCGGGCGCTGCCCTCCCGCAGGCCTTGACAGCTGCAGAGACGCCCTGCTCCGTGACCCCTATCTCGCTCAGGTGTGGAGCAGCCCGCAGGCCACCTTCTAGTGCTTCCGGCAGATCCCCTCCACGCCTTCTCTGGGAAACCATGAGAAAGGCAGCTCTGCTAGTGACAGGGCTCTGGGGAATGGAAGTGGGTAGTATGATCCCCATTTTACAGTGAGAAAACTGAGGCCTCAAGAAGTGACCTGCCCCAGGTTGCACGGCTAGGAAGTGGCAGCACTAGGACTCACACCCAGTTCAGGGGGACTCGCACAGTTGTGTATTTGAGAAAGAATGGGTGCCCACGAGCACTTGCCGCTTTGAGACACACCAGCCCAGTCTCCAACTGCCAGTATCTGCCACTCTTCTGAGACTCTCTGGCCACAGAAGCCCTCTTTGCCAGCCATTTGGCATGTGGAGGCACTGAGGAATTAACACCCTCTGGGAACAGCCAGCAATGATTGACGGGAGTTGGTGTACACACACCCCAGCTCCCTCACACCTCCAGCGGGATGACTGCCAGGCGTGCTCCTTTCTGTCTCCAGAGCCCCCGGGGGAGTAAAGTTCCAGCTGCTCACAGTGGTAACCTGCTTGGTAACACACCCTTTATGTCTGCCTTCCCTCCCCTGCCAATGTTTCCTGGGATTCTCTCCCAAAGAAACGACTGGCTCTCAATTCCTTGTCTTGAGGAGAATTCAACTTTTTTTTCATGCAGGCCGCGCTGCACGGCTTGTGGGATCCTAGCTCCCCAACCAGGGATCGAACCCGAGCTCTTGGCAGTGAAAGTGTGGAGTCCTAACCACCAGACCACCAGGGAATTCCTGAGGGGAATTCAACTTAACACAGCCTTGAAGGATGGATGGGATCTTCCCAAGTGTAAGACCCCAGCATGAGAAGGTCCTTCCCACCCTCTGAGAAGGTCATCAGGCCCGTCTGTTGCCCTGAGGAGGGAAGGCATGGACTTTGGCAGAGCAAAGGGCAGGGGAACACAGGAGTGGCACTCGCTCATGCTGAGATCGTGGGCAGGGCCTGAGGGACTGAGACAGGCAGAGGCTGGCTATTGAAACTGTTAGCAATGAGGGGACCAGAGTGGGCCCACCCGGTGTGGATACCAGGCAGCCTGGAAGAAGTGAGCGTGGAGCTTGGCTCGGGAGACAGAGTGAGGCAGGTGGAGAATACAGGGCTAGCTGAGGGCAAGCGAGACGGTGGCTGGGGGCGTGGGAGGAAAGGAAGTGGGAGAGGCAGGTGGGGCACCAGCTGGAGAGCCAGGCTGCCTGGGTACGAAGCCAGCCCTGCCAGTTCTCTAGCACTGCGATGTTCACCAACCACCTCAGCGTCCCCTTCTGTAAAATGGAGGCAACGCTTATGACAGCCTACACCACCCACCCTCAGGATGCTGTCCTCCCCGTCGGGGATCCTACAACGGACAGAATCCTTACAGCAGACTTGAGCTGTTAAATTACCCAGTCGCAGGTAAATCCCACCTCTCCCCCTCCCTCTCTATCAACAACAACCACCATTCTGTCAGCACTGATCGTACACATCCTTTTTCAGCTTCTTCATACTCTTCAAACACATCACCAATCCTTCCAACAGCCCACTGAGATGGGTGGTGACTTCCCTGCCCTCTCTGAGACTCAGAGAGGTTAAATAACATGTCCACGGTCACACAGCAGGGAGGAGGCAGAGTCGGACCCAGACCCTGACCCGTTGACAGGTGCCCGGTCCAGAGCCCGTACTCCATGGGTGTCACCCCAGCCCTCCTGGCCTAAGGGACAAGCTCAGCTCAAACCTGGATGGGGCCATGAGAAGCCAGAGCTGCCTCCCCCTCACCCAGGGTGGGTCTGAGGTCCCACAAACATTCCCAGCAGCTCCCCTACCCCTCACCTCACCCAGAGATGGACGGGCTCACTGTGCCTGATGTGGGGCCGCCCAAGGACCCTTACCAGCCTCTGCTGGGGCTTCAGATGCAGCGAGAAACATCCAGGTCAGCTGGAATATGCTGTCCTTCCACCCCTCCCTGTGGTGCTTTGCTCACGCCTTCCCCACTGCCTGGGGAGCACGCCGTCGCCCCTTCCATCACCCACCTCTCCTTCTGAGGCAGTGCTTTCCATACCTGGCTGCACATTAAACCACAGGGGCACCTTTTAAAACTCCTGATGGGGCTTCCCTGGTGGCGCAGTGGTTGAGAGTCCGCCTGCCGATGCAGGGGACACGGGTTCGTGCCCTGGTCTGGGAGGATCCCACATGCCGCGGAGCGGCTGGGCCCGCCCGTCCGGAGCCTGTGCTCCACAACGGGAGAGGCCACAACAGTGAGAGGCCCGCGTGCCACAAAAAAAAAAAAAAAAAAAATCCTGATGCCCAGGTGGTACCCAGGGCCAATTACATCAGAATGTCTGGGGCTGGGAGCCAGGGATTGGTCGGCATTTGAAAAGATCCCCAGGTGATTCGATGTGAGGTTCCCAGCCCTAGATACACAAAAAACCCACTGGGAGAGCTTGAAAAACAACCCACCCCTGAGGTTCTGCTTAGTGGGTCTGGGGGGGGCCCTAGTAGAGCTCTAAAAGTTCCAGGTGATTCTGATGCACAGCCAGGCTTGAGCCCCACCCTCTTACAGTTCACCAAGTGCCTCCAATCAGCTTTCTCACCTGCATCCCCAGACACCCTCTGGGCTGGCCCACCACCAATCCCATTTCTCAGATGAGAAAGCTAAGGTCCTGACAGGGTACAGCTGGCCTCAGGTTCCCAGTGAGAGTCTACACTCTCCTGAATCCTGATCAAGCCCTCCTTCCCCACCTGCTCTGACAGCCCACACACCTCCCTGAGGGCACCTAGAGAGGGCCCGTCCCCCCTCCCCCCACCAGTTCACCAGCAGCCGGGGAGTCCTGAAGAGGACTGGGAGTCTGGAAAGAGCTTACAAGGACTGACCAAGGCCTTCTCCCTGCCTGCGTCTCCCAGACCAAGAGGAGACTCCAGAAAGCCCCTTTCCCTTGATGAGCCAGACACAGGGGCCGAGACGCCCCCTTATCCATGTTGCCCCCACTTTCAGTCCCACCCATCCCCATCTCCAAGCCAGGTCTCGTGACCTATAATCAGGGTGAAGATACAATCTTCTATCCCCACTTGGGGACTTTTGAGAATAAAAGGGGATGCTCTCAATAATTATGCCAGGAAGAGAGAAGTAAACAGGATGCTCCTACCCATGAGGGCCCAGCCTCCCATGCCCAGGCATGTTGGTACTTCTTACACCTTTGTTGTGATTACTGCCTCATAAGGACCTTTGTTGTGCAGCCTTGGGCAAGTTGCTTGACCTCTCTGACTCTCCATAGCCTCCATAATAAGGGGGTCATAAGAGCCCCTAGAGTTGCTTTGAGGGTGAAATGAGATGACGTTGTTAAAATATCTGGAACATAGTAAATGCATAGTAAAGAGTGGTGTTTATGGTTATTAGCTCACGCAAGAACGTCGCCCCTATGTAAGACAGACATGCACATATATACCTTCTCTTTTAGACACTCACGTACATACACAGTCACATACAGTCACACACACAAGGGTGTACACACACTGCTGCCTACACCCACAGGAGTTTGCCTTCGTCCCCAGGGGACACCCACAGTCTTAAGTAGCCACGATTGCCCTGGCCACCAGAGGTCAGCATGCTCCTCACCGGCCCACCCACCTCACCATGCTCCCTCCTCCCCTGGCCCTAGTGGACCCACTCCCCCACCCCCAACTGCCAGTGATTCCATGCAGCATGTCCCTGCGGCTGATCCAGCGGCCCTTGCTCATCTGGCCCTCTGCCCAAGCTGCACCCATCAGTCCAGAAGACGATAAGAGGGAGTTCATCATCCTTGCATGGCCACCACTCACGGTTGAGGGGTACGCAGAGCCCTCCCAATGTCCCTGACGCCAGGTCCTGCTGCAGAGCTACCCAGACAAAGAGAGCACAAGGACCCACGTCCACCTGTATCAAAGGTGAACGCGCCAAGACGGCTACCACAGGGGTCTGAGGGCCTAGAACTCAGACCTGGGCCCATATCCTGCGCCACCACCTTTCATCTGCGGGAACTCAGGTCCCTTTACTTACCTGCTCTGAGCCTCTGTTTTCCATTCTGTAAAACAGACCCATCGTCCCATCCTCCCGTGGCTCATTCCCTGTCCTTTTCAGGACTCTGCTGAAGCGTTACCTTGCAGGGAGGCCATCCTCTTTCTTATCTATTTTGTTTCTACTGCACTTTTTCCTTCTGACATAGTCTATAGTTTACTTACATATCTCGTTTATTGTCTGTCTCCCCATTAAAATAAAAACTCCAAGAGCTTTTCGGCTCTTTCATTCACTGCTATAACCATGGTGCTTAGAAAAGGGCCAGGGAGTGGGAGTCAAACTGGTGTCTGTTGAGTGACTGTGGGAACCTGGAGGGGTTAGAGATGGTTTCTGTAAAGTGCTCAGACCGGTGAGCGTTAGGATTCACAGGGCAGCTGGGGTCAGTCAGGTCTGTGGGCTTGCCATAGGGGCGTCCAGATGAAGCCCAAGGTGAGCAGCCAGACGGCACCTCTGCCCAGACCCAGGAGCCCCTTCCCCTACTCAGCAGCGTCCTACGGCTGATGGTCTGAGAGATCACCGAGGTTTCAGCTACCCTAAGCCCACCCACCGACAAGGCCCTGGTGTCAGACCTTGAGTCAGTCCTGGCCCCGCCCCTTCTGCCCCCCCACCTTAGGGCCCCGCCCCTTCTGGCCCCCAACTCCACCCCCAGGCAGCACCGCCTGGGCCCCTGGACACTGCTACCCCTGCGGCAGTGTCCCGCAGCCACCGCTTACCCCACTTGACACTCTCAGCCTTCTCCCCCATAGCCCCACCCACTCAGGGCCCACCCTGGCCCCGCCCCCTGAGGCTCAGTCCCACGCCCCCCCCCCCCCATGCGCGTGCTCACTGGTGCACTTCTTGACATGGCTGCCTTTCTTGAGCGCGTGGCGGCTCAACTTGCAATGGAAGTTGTCCTCCCAGAACTCAGCAAACCAGATGTTGCGCCGGTTGTTGTCCAGCGTGCGGCTGGAGAAGTAGCGGTCGAAGCCTGACAGGGAACCAGGATGTCAGGACCTCACGCCTCCCTTCCCCACCCGCCCCCTCCCCTTCCCTCTTCCCACAGCTTTCATGTGGCCCAGGCAGAGGGAGGCGGAAGGGAAGAAGAGCACATCCTCTGATCCAGGGCCCAGCCGGAAAAAACAAAATGTGGACCATTTCATTTTCTTCACAATGAAAAGAGCTGTATTAAATTCCAGGGAGAGCCTGTGTAATCTTACAACTGCTTCCTTTATGGACGAAGTACAGGATGAGGGTGTTTCTGCTGCTTCTTAACCACCAAAGTGGTAATATGGGGCCTCTTTGAGAAGGAGTCACTTGGGGGCCCAGAGATTAGAGCAGAGAGGCTGGTGGGGGGCAGGCACTCAATCCTGGGAGTACCTGAGCATTCTAGTTCTGAAGAGGAGACCGGACCAGAGAGTGTAGGGAATGACCCAGGTCACACAGATAAGATGGGGGGCTGGATCTTCCTCCTTCAAGTCCAGAACTTCCCCATCACTGACAGAGGCAGCCTCCTTCTCCAAATGCTCCTAAGGGCTTACCCACTCTGCTCTAAGCCTAGAAAACCCCATCCCAGGGTAGGCAGGCTGGTGAGTGAATATCGCCTTCTCTCTCCTACCAGTGCCCCCTCTCTATATATCGTGATCATTCCGTGTCATGGGCACAGCTGTCTGACTGTCGGAGCTGTCAGGGAGGTGCTGGCACTGGTGGGGGACTGGCCTTAGAGCAGAGTTTCTCAACCTTGACCCACTGACATTAGGCCCGATCATTCTTTGCTGGGGTGGGGGGCTGGAGCGGCAGGGGGCTGTCCTGTACATTTCAGGATATTGAGCAACATCCCCGGCCTCTACCCACTAGATGCTGGAAGCATCACTCCCTAATCGTGACAACCGAAAATGTCTCCAAACATTGCCAAACGGCCCTTGGGGGTCAAAATCACCCCCAGGTGAGAACCACTGCTCTAAAGGCTCCTCTAATGTCCCAGAGAAAAAAGGGGGACTTCCCTGGTGGCGCAGTGGTTGAGACTCCGCCTGCCGATGCAGGGGACATGGGTTCGTGCCCTGGTCCGGGAAGATCCCACGTGCCGCAGAGCGGCTGGGCCCGTGAGCCATGGCCGCTGAGCCTGCGCGTGTGGAGCCTGTGCTCCGCAACGGGAGAGGCCACACAGTGAGAGGCCCGCGTACCACAAAAAAAAAAAAAAAGAAAGAAAAAAGGGATTTCTCTGGCAAGTCCAGGGTTCAGATCCCAGTTCTGCCTCTTAGTAGCAAGTATGTGTCACTTACTGCCACTACATGTCACTAAATCTCTCTGGTCCTTAAATGTATTCACCCACTAAATGTGGATAAAAGTTTCTTTTGAGGTTGCAGGGAAGACTGAATGAGATGTCCGTAAGGGGCCTGGTGTCTGCAGGTATCAAGAGCCGCAGTTATTGTTATTTCGTGTTTATCATGGCTTGAGGCTGAGAGGGGAGGTGTGGAAACTTCTGCGGCCTATGCTCCCTCTGCCTCAGGGTGAGTAGAGGACACGGCGGTGTGACCCACATCCCTCCCCTGCTCAGGCCTTGGTCTCTTGGAAAGTTTGGTGGAAGCAGATGTCTGCAGGCCTTTCCACCTCCATCAGTGCTGGATTCTATTGACCAGAGCAAGAGCAGGGGAGAAGGCCCTGGGAGCCTGCCTCCCCCATGGGGAGGACAGTGAGGTCCCTGCCAAACTGAGCCATGAATAGGAACTTCACGCCTCACGCACAGCAAGGTTCTGGCCAGAGCAATCTGTTCCTGCCCAGGGTGACTGGGTTCTGCCCCAAGAGGAAGGGATGCCGGGCAGGGCAGGCGCAACTCCTGCCCCCACACCCAGGGCCCGCCAGACCCAGGCGGGCTCTGCAGGGAGGCCCTGCCCCCTGGCATGGCACGCTCTTCTTGTAGCTTGCTGGCAGTGCCCGGCCCGTTCTGGCAGAGGATGCGCTCCAGGCAGGGCAGGGATCTCACCTCTTCTATCCCAGATGGGAGAAGGGATGAGAGTATATAGGGATGAAGGAGAGTCCTTGATAAATGAGCCTCCTATACTTGCCACCATCTCCCACACCCACAAATATCTGAGACGGGAGGAAGAAAGGTCCTGAATCTGGATTTGAATCCTGCTGGGTTAAGTGTGGCCAGAAAGGCTTCCTATCCCAGAACCCGAGCACAAAGAAGCTGTGAGCCAAGGAAGAGGAAAGACAGGATGGAGGGAGACAAGGAGCGGGAGAGGAAGGGCATGGGGCGCCGATCGGGGTGACACTGACAGCGGTGGTGGATGGTGCCGGCTGAGGGCGGCGGGCGTGCCATCCGGGCTGCCGGGCCTACCTCGCACGGACATCCTCTTGGGGAGGATAGTGACGGCACCCTCGGCCACCTCCTCCAGGTGCAGCACAGGGGCAATCTTGGAGCCCCAGCTGTCCGAGCCCATCCAGAAGAAGTGGCCGGTCTGGTTGGCCTTCCGGGCCGCCTCCAGCACATGCCTGTGGGAACACGCACCAGCCCAGCCCAACCCAGCCGTGTCTGCCCGCGCGGCTGCCGCCACCCTGGCCACACCTGCCCTTGGCTGACCCCCTTCCCCGAGGCCCACACCTGTCCCCCTCCCAGCCTGTGCCTGGATCCCCCATCCTGAGCCACATGAGCCCAGGGCCCATAGCCGCCCCAGCACCCGTGTCATACCCGCAGGCTCACAGTTCCCTGCTGCCCTGGCCCACGCCTGCCTGTAGGCCCACGCCTGCCTGTAGGCCCACGGCTTCCCCTCTCACCGATACGGCAGCCCTAGCCCCTGTCTGTTTCCCAGACCCACTCCTGTCCCCTGGGGTTACCTCAGTCCCTGCAAAGACCACAGCTGTTTCCCTCAGTTTGGACCTGTCTGACTCAGGTCCCCAGAACCACATCTGCCCAGGCTCTGTCCTCTCAGGTACATGCCACGCTGGTCCTAAGCCCAGACCCACATCCCTTGGCCCTTTCTCACATTTATATCCACTGTCTCTCTCACACACACACCCCCACTACACCCTTCCCCCTCTGCATGCCACTTCCTTCTGTGCCAAAAGTCCAGGTGCTCCAAAGAGCTGCTCCCCACACCCTCCTGGGTGGATGAAAGGGTGAGGGCAGCCAGGGCCTCACCCCTCCGCAGGCCCACAGTGACAGTGGTCCTAGTCAAGTCAGGGGCCCTAGAGCCCAGCACAGGGCCCAGCCCACAGGAGGCTTTCAGTCAGTGCTTAACAGATGCTTGAACTAAGTGGCCCCTCAGAGACATCTAGGAGGAGGAAAATAGGAGGGACTGGGCAGAATTCTCGCAACGCACCTCCTTCCACGGGGAGAGACTGGAGCAAGCAACTTGCTCAAGATCACACAGCGAGAGGCCAGGATACTAGAAACTGTCCAGGCCCTTCCCATGGACAAGCCAGGACAGACTCCAGGGCTTGGGGTGGCCGCTGCGCCTGTGCAGGAGGTGGCCAGCTGGGGCAGGACCGCCTGGGGCTGCCAGGGAGAGACATGTTTCCCAGCCCCGGGGCCCACACCTGCCCTCCTCCATCGTCTCCTGATGGACATTTCCAGACCCCCAAAGCTACCGCAGCCCAGGCAGGTGAGGGTGAGGCTATTAATACCTATTAATACCCGCCTGCATCCGGCCGGCCAGACACGACCAGAGCTGCCAAGACTCCATCTCTGTAAGGTCACCTGGGTTTATTTTTACTTCTGTTTGCTTCTGAAATGCCTGTGGATTTCCAGAAATGCGCCCCCCTCCATCACACCCCCCACCCCCCGCAGCTGCTCAGGGAGTCAGTCTCAGGCCCTTCCCTCTCTCTCCCAGGGGCCTCTTCTCTGGGACACGTGGCACCTTCATCCTCCCCTCCCCGCGTGTGGGTCCATCAGAGCCGCAAGGGAGGCCTGGAGTGGGGTGCGTCCCGGGGCGTAGTGGGACCCAAGTTAGTGCTGGGCTCTGGGGTGGGAGTGGGGGCACGGGGGCAGTGACTGGTGATTTCAGGGAGGGAAAGAGCTCAGAAGGAGCCCCTCCTGCCCCCGTTGCCAGCGGACCTGTGGCAATAGGAATTTAGGGGACCTGAAAGCTTTGAGGGGGTCAGGAGCAGCCTCTGTTTTCAGCTTGGAGGTGCCAGATGGATCCTGAGGACTCCCACGCCCTGGTCCTTCGAGGCCTGAGAAACACCTATTAGAGCTGGTCCTTGTGGCTTTCGAGGCTTTAATGACCTTCCCGAACTCCCCCCTCCACCCCTCCAGGGACCCGACAATGTCTCCTGGGGGGATATCTGTTTTGCTGAAACTCAGGAGTCCAGGATGGGGTCTTCACAAGTGGGAAAGAGTGCTGGAAAGAATGCGACCCAGAGAAGATGCTGGTTAGCAACGGGGAGGGGGATGCACGGGGGGCGGACCGGGCAGGCTGGGCTAGGCAGGTGGGCAGGTCGACCGGAGGGCACAGCGGGCTCTGACACCTCAGGCCAACTATCTGAGGGAGGAGGCCTGGGGAGAACCACATCTCCTCTGCCAGTCAGACTCTGAGCAGGGGCTGTGTCTCCCACTGAGACTAGGGAATCAAGGAGGCCGGCCCCTCTTGGCCCTAACATACAGTCTCGGAGGGGTAGTAGTGAGAGAAAAGGCAGGAAGAAGGGAAGTGGGTTAGGAGGGGTGCTCAGGGGTCATCTTCTAAGGGCACCTGAGTTTCTGACCTGCGACTCAGGACCCAGGGACAGATGTGCAGAGAGGTGGGGTGGTCCAGGGTTTCTGCACTGCATGGTTCTGGCACCCGGAGTCCACCTGCCCCCAATCTGCAGATGTGGAGACTAAGGACCAGGGAGGGGACAATACTGCCCACAGTGAGTGTGTACCCAAATCAGGACTAAAACCTCAGCCCAGGCCTCCTCCCGCTACTCTGAGCTCACCGAAGGAAGGAGGGAGGGGCTGAGAGGTGGCCAACCTTACCAGCCTCTGCTCTAAGCCCCTTATGCACGTTCCTGCGTTCAATACTCAAGCAACACCATCAAGCAAGCATAATTAGCTTCTCTCTTTTTTATTTAAAAGCAGAATAGAAGCCCTGAGAGGTTGAGAAACTTGCCTGAGGTCACACAGCTAGTAGGAAGGAGAGCAGGCGAGGAACCTAGGTGCGCTCACCCCAAGCCCATGGCCTTAGCCCCTCTGTAAAAGTACCTGCTTACCATCCCCAGCTGGTAGAATGGGTGCAGGAAACAGCGAGGGGAAGGGGAGCCCATTAGCAGTAGCCTGTGCCCCAGCCAGAAGGGTCTCCCCACCACCCACTCACTGGCCCACCCCATCTCTCTGGACCCCAGGGTGGGTCAGGCTTGCCTAGGAAGGTCTCCAGCAGGGATCCCCAGCTCCCAAGCCCCGCCCCAAGCCCCACCTGCCCTCACCTGATATCATCCTCATTGGCAAAGATGATGACTGCCCTGGCGTTCGAGGTCTCCAGGAGGCGCCGGATGATCTTGTCGAACTCCCCAGGCTTGGGTTCCCGTGGTATCTTGACCGACTGGGCAATGCACACACCCCCTGCAAGAAGGGCACCAGTCAGCCTGGGGCGGACAGAGTCTCTCCCCCAACCCACACTCCTGGGGGCTGCTCACGGCCCTGTAGCCTGACTCTTAGCTCCCAGGTCCCCATCTCTGGGCACGGGCTGTGCAGTCAGAATAGCCACAGTGGGAATTTCGGCTCCACAACTCACAAGCTTGGTGACCCTGGACATGTCACTTAGGTTCTCTGTGCCTCAGTTTTCATGAATAAAATAGGTTGTTAGCAAGAGGCAATGCAGCATTGTGCTTAAAGCTAGACTGCCTGGGTTCAAATCTCAGCTCTGCTACTTACCGCTGTGTGATCTCGGGCTGGTTACTGAACCTCTCTGTGCCTCAAATACATCATCTATAAAGTGAAGATAATGATACTACCTATTTCATAGAGTTGTTATAAAGCTAAGTGTGTTCATGCATATAAATACAATAATATCTGGCACATAGTAAGTGCTCAGTAAACATTGGTTCTTTTCAATGTAACCACCTCATAAGGTTTTTTGGCGGAGTAAATCTGAGAACGAGAGCAAATTGCCCACCCTGGGCCATTAGTGCCTCTGGCACCCACATCCACACACACCAACCAGGGCTCTTGTCTCTGGGCCCCATGCTCATCAACAGGCCCCTTGGTAAGAGCAGTGCGCATGGCTGCTGACTCGTGCCCACACATCCTGGGCAGCAATGCTGCAAAACCAGCTACAGTCCTCATCCAGGTCTTCCCAGGTTCCCTTCCACGAACCCACAGGCCACTCAGTGTGTAAGTCTCTCCAGCTCCCACCCTGGCCTGGCAGGGTGCCTTGATACTCGAGGCCCCGCCCATCTTATTTGTGATCAGATTCCTAGCAGGGAGCTCAGGAGAGCCCCGGAAGGTCATTCTAACCGGAGTGCTTGGGGTGGAAGGACTGGAAGAGCTCTGATTGGGGTCAGAAGGTCTTTAGGGGCCCTCCTGTCACTCCTTCTTCTCTGGGCCACCACCTACCTGGCTGGGTCCTGGGGGAGGGTACCCAGGGCCTACCTGCCTCTCAAGCTCATGCCTCTGCGAGAAGCCCAGCCCCCAAGTCTGCAGGAGCCAGGATGCAGTCAACACACACCCCGGAATTCACAGCCAGGCCATGTGGCTTACAGAACCCCTGGGAGCACTTTCCACTTCACCCAGCCAGTCCCCAGCCTCAGACGTGTCTCTCCAGTGCTGGCGGGGGGACAGGTATCATGTGTGTATTTCAATCTCCCCTCATCTCCTACTACAAAAGCACTGTGGACCACTGTTTCTATCAACTGCATTTGACAGGTGAGGAAACCGAGGCTCAGAAAAGAGAAGTGGTTTACCCAAAGCCACACAATTCCCTGCCCTACTGAGGTACAGAATGGGGGGCCTCCAGGGAGTAAGACCCCCCCAGGACCCCAGGTGGCAGAGGCAGGGCTCAGCTGATGGAAAAACATGAGGGATTTCTCTTGATGAAAGCAGATTCTTTATCTGAGACCATTACCTTCCTCTGGGTCCCACTCAGGGGTCTCAGCCCAGCTCCACCTCACACAGGAGCCCTTTAGGGCCCAGCCAAACTATCCACCTTGGCTGGGCACCTGGCTGTCACCCCTGGGCACCCCCGAGCCTTTGAATGGCTTCTCAGTCCAGGCCTTCTGCGCACACTCCACGCACCTCTGCATGGAGGACTGGCTGCAAGGGGCGCCCAGCACAGGGAGAGGTAACACACCCACCTGCCCCCCGGGGAAAGGTGCCAGCACCCAGCTCCACCCAAGGAGGGCCCTCTACTCCTGAGCGTAGGTGGCAACCAGGGAAGGCTGCCCAAGGGCGGTGACCCTGAGCTGAGTCTTAGCAGGAGGAGGCGCAAGCAGCCGGGGCGTGGGGCGTTCTGGGAGAACAACGTACTCACACTAGAATGGGGGCTGCTCTGTGCCAGGCACCTGCAAGGCCCGGAGCCACACGACACAGACACATTCTCACGTTGCCAGGAAAGTAGACCCCCTGGTTCTCTGCACCAGGCAAGGCAACCATGGCCCCTGCCCCCTGCCCTGACCAGCACCCACTTCTCTTACTTTCTGCCACTTCCGTGCAGACCAAGCTCCTCAAGACCTCCTAAGACACCCAAGGAAGCCCCAAGCACAGGAGAAAAGCAGGTCTACCAGGGGCTCGTGGGGGAGGGAGAGAAGGAGAGAAGGAGGGAGGGTCTGGGGGCAGGACGGGGCCCCTCCGGTCCCGGCTCACAGAGAGAGCCCGGGGAGCCAGTCTGCTGCCCACAGCACTGGCTCTGCCCTAACAGCGGCCGGGCAGACACTCAGCTCCCAGGTAAACCCTCCATATGGTTCCTTTCCAGTTAGAAGTTGGGCCAATTGCTACATTCCGCCCCCCCATCTGGGGAGACAGATGGACAAGAGGAGGAGGCTGGCTGAGGGGTTAGGATGTGCCACCTGGCTCCAGGAGGGAGGAGGGGGCCAAGGGGCAGAGGGGAGGCAGGCATAGAATAGGAGTTAATTGCTCTCAAGGAGGGAGAAACTTTTAGATTAAGTCATATTTCTGGGCAATGCTCCCCTAAGAAGTTCCATAGGATGGCCCCACCTGACACGCCAGGGTATAGCTTGCAGGCTTCGTTTTGCTGGTGAAAGAAGAATGAGGTGACCACAGCTCGTCAGCTCAAATGTGAGCGAGTCGCAAGGTACTCGAGATGAGAGCTGGTCTGAGCGGGATGCGCTATTCTTACAACCACAAGGGTGGGGGGACTGGAGGGGAGTTTGGGGGTTTATACAGAGCTCAGTACCAGTGAACGTTTATAAAGTGCCTGATGCCTTTGAATATTATTCGGCATATTTTGCATGGATTCACTCATCTGAGGTCCGTATCATCAGCACAGCTCCAATTTAGAGATGAGGACGCAGAAGTGCAGAGAGGTTAAGTGGCTTCCCCAAGGTCACACAGTCAGGCACAGAGTGGGGTTTGAATGCAGGCTGTCTGGCTCCCGAGACCACCCCTTCGCCCAGTCCAATGTGTCACGACCGGTCACGTGGAGTCAGAGACCAACCGGCACCCGTAAATATGGCTGGGCACAGGGCTTACCCTGGGCTAAGTACCACTGGTGTCACTGGCCCCACAGTGAGAAACCAAGTGTCTCCACGGCCCTCCTGACCCCATGCCACAGCCAGAGAGGACTGGAGTGGCCCAAGAGAGACCGCATTTACCAAGCACCCACGGCATGTCTGGCACTCAGTGAATCCTCACACAACCTGGGGCAGGGGCTAACAGCCCCATCTTACAGATGTGGAAACTGAGGCTCAGACGTGCTAAGTAGCCTGACGGAGGTCACATGGCCGGTCAGTGGGCCTGTAATCCAGGTCTGTGTCCAGAGCCTCCCTCCGGCAGAGAAGGGAAAGGCCCCAGTCGCTGGGTCTCTGTTAACCCCCATCTCCTGCAGCCCCTCCCCACCCCTGGGAAGATCTCAAGTCTCATGCTAAGCCCGCCAGCCCTCCCGTGTCCAGCCCCCGCCTCTGCAGCACCATGACTAGCACTCCCCTGGGACGCCCTCTTCAAACCTCTCCACCAGGGCGGGGGCACTTCTCTGCACCCCTCCTCCTTTACCACACGGACTCTCTCTTTGGATAAAAAAAAAAATCCATGAGTCCATACTGAGAGCAAATAGAATCCAATTAAACCCAAGTAGCGAGGAACGAGCCCATGCCCTATCTCTGCACAGAAGCTGGAACACTCCACCTGTCCCAGGCTCCAGGAACAGGATGATAAGAAGAGGGGCATGAAGGAGTCTGGCGTTCTCCGTGGCTCCCCTAGGCCTTCCTGGGTCACTCGTGGCAAGCCCCTCACCCCACACACAGCCCCAGCCCCCTGTCCAGCACCAGTTGCCGCCACATGCCAGCTGCGAGCTCCGCCATCCGCCCAGCCGGTGCCTCCGTGCAGGGCCGGGGGCAGGAAGCCGCAAGCACTTGCCAGGAGCCTCTGAGTGCCTGGGGGCAGTGGGGACCTGGGAGAGCTCCTGGCCCAAGTGCTCTGGGAACAAGGAGACTGAGGGCAGACTGCACCAGGGGGTCTAGAATCCTACAGGCCAGTGTGTCCCCCTCCACATCCTTCCCAGAGAAAGTCACACACGGGTGCAAGGGAACGTGCCCAAAGACGGTCACTGTGGCGCTGTTCGAAACAGCAAAAAAATGGAAACCACTTAAATATTTTACAGCAGAAGAATGGCTAATCCGTGGTGTGTTTGCACAATGGAATATTACGTAGCTAAGATTCATAAAACAGCTCTCATGTATCAGCACGACAAAACCCTGAAAACATAAAGTTGGCTGATAAAGCCAAGTGCAGCACAATCTGTCCCATTTATGTAGAAATTAAAAGCCACATATAAGATTTATTCTATAGGGACACACACATATATACGAGCAAAAGCTGCATGAAGGCAGATTTGTTCTATTGTATGCACCGCGATCTCCCAGTGCCTGGCACACATTAGGTGCTCCATAAATGCTTGTTGAATGACTAAACGGGGACAAGAAGGGAACTCATCCCCTTCAGAGTCGTGGGTAGAGGGTACCTCAAGGGAGGCAGGGATAGAACAAGACTGAGGGCTCCGTGAAAGGGCTTCCAGGCAATCCCCATTTTATTTCTTGAAAAAAAAATCAGAAGCAAATACAAGATGTAAAGATGTAAATGCTTGGTAAATGTGAACCCCAGAACCCAGGCCAGACCAAATTTTCAGACACGAGTGACAGTGAAGGCATTCAGTCCCTGTGTGCGCTGCCCTGAGCCTCTTTGTGCATCTGTGACACGGGGTCACTCGGCCACTCCCGGCTCGGTGGAATCCACAGGACACTGGAGGGGAAGCACATGGGGAGCCCACCTGGGGCTGCCCTCCTCCTCCGGCCATCTGGCTCTCGAAATCCTACCTTCCCCCCCGAGGACAGGCTCTTTCCTGGCCAGCCCTCCCTGGCACTGGAACCCTGCGCCTCCCCCAGGCTCCAGGCACCTGCCCTGACTTGAACGTGACATGGAGACTCCACTAGTGAAACTTGATATGGGTTTCCTCTTGCATTTTGTGGTCTCTGCGCCCTTTCCATTTGCAGTCTGGTGACCTTTCCCGGTGTTCTCTGGGTCCAGCCAATATATCTGGGTCAGTGTCTGCCTCCAGCTGCACTCCCCAAGGGCAGGGCCGGCTCTGCGTGTTTGTTTGTTCATTCGTTCATTCATTCATTCAAGAAGTGTCCTGCTCAGTTCCTGGCACATTTGGTCCTTAAGAAACAATAGCAAGTAGGGACTGCCCCAGTGGCACAGTGGTTAAGAATCCGCCTGCCAATGCAGGGGACACGGGTTTGAGCCCTGGTCCAGGAAGATCCCACGTGCCGCGGAGCAACTAAGCCTGTGCGCCACAACTACTGAGCCTGCGCTCTAGAGCCCACGAGCCACAACTACTGAGCCTGCGTGCCACGTGCCACAGCTACTGAAGCCCGCGCACCTAGAGCTCGTGCTCCGCAACAAGAGAAGCCACTGCAATGAGAAGCCCGCGCACTGCAATGAAGAGGAGCCTCCGCTCACCACAACTAGAGAAAGCCTGCGCGCAGCAACAAAGACCCAACGCAGCCAAAAAATAAGTTAATTAAAAAAAATAATAAAGAGGGCTTCCCTGGTGGCGCAGTGGTTAAGAATCCGCCTGCCAATGCAGGGGACACGGGTTCGAGCCCTGCTCCGGGAAGATCCCACATGCCGCGGAGCAACTAAGCCTGTGGGCCACATCTACTGAGCCTGCGCTCTAGAGTCCGTAAGCCACAACGACTGAGCCCACGAGCCACAACTACTGAAGCCCACACGCCTAGAGCCCGTGTTGCGCAACAAGAGAAGCCACCACAATGAGAAGCCCGCGCACCTCAACGAAGAGAAGCCCCCACTCGCCGCAACTAGAGAAAGCCCGCGCGCAGCAACAAAGACCCAACACAGCCGAAAATAAATAAATAAATAGATAGATAGATAAATAAAATTTAAAAGAAAAGAAAAACAATAGCAAGTAAAACCCCTTCCTTGGGAGCTCAGTCTAGTTGGGAAGCAAGACAGGAAGAGAGAGCGACCAGTCCCAGGAGGGGCTCAGGAGACAGCATTGCTGGCCACACTGGTGGTGGGGAAGGCCCCCTGGGTGCCAGGCCCACCGCATGCTTCCCCAGACACCAGCCATCCAACAACGCACCCTGTCCTGTGTGCTACCGCTGCTTTTCCTTCACTGAGTCAACAAGTGTTCACTGAGCACCGTTTAGATGCTGGGATGCAGCCATGAGGAGGACAGAGCCCCTCCTCCCATACAGCTCTCATTGCAGGGCAGAGGAGGAAACAAGTGAGTGAAGTGATGGAGGGAGGCTGGGGGCTGCATCCTAGGGGGCAGGGAGGCCGGGCCACGCAGTGGCAGCAGCACATGTGGACTCTACTCAGACTTTTTTCTAGGAGCTACTGCCTGGCCTGAGAGCCAGGAATTGAAGACACTTTGGACTTGTAACTTCCACCTGCAGGTGAGAGATCGCTGCTGAAATGCCCTCATTTTTCTACCCTTCGCTGTGTGGGACTGTCCACACTTGGCTCCCTCCATCAGCACAGATGACCCAGGGAGCTTATTTGAGGGCAGGGCCACGGAGACCTGCAGGCACTAAGGACTCAGCGGGGGGGGGTGTCGGGGGGGGGCAGGGGAGCAGCGGGGGGGTGGTCATCAGCCCAGTTTCCCGCCTGAGGTGTCTCCCTAATGTCCTGGTGGACTCGGGTTACACCAAGTAGGATCACTGCACCTGTGCTCAGCTTCCTTCTTCTCTTGGCACCTCCCTATCCCCCACGGGACGGCTCTCTCCACTCCACCCATCTAAATAAGTCCTCCCCACTCGCTCCAAGCAGCCCCCAGACCCCCTGCCTTCACGACACGCCAACCTGTGGGCTGAACCTAACCCGGTGGCCCAGAGCAGGCAAAAAGGAAAAGCCTCCTCCTGGAGCAGCCCGCTTCCACCCAAGCTCACCCCAGGTAGGGGGCAATCGGGGACCTGGGCTCCCCTGTGCCTTCCCAGAGCCCTCAGCCACATCCTCCAGGCTTGGGAATCCTCTTGTTCCCCCATCCTTCATTCTCTCACTCACCAAGAGACCTACCCTCGCCAGGAAGCAGCTAAGCAGCCAGCCCGCAGGCAGTGGGCAGCAAGGTGACCCAGACAGGGCACTGTGTCCACAGCTCCAAAGCCCTCTTGCTCTAACACCCAGAGCCCTGGGACCACATTCTGCAACCCAGGCTGTTCCCTCGCCCCAAGCAGCAGCCCGGGCTCTGGGCTCCAGACCAGGGGGGAGAAAATCCTCCCCCAGAGCGTCGAGCAATTTCCCTGCAGACAAACAGTGCAGGAGACCAGCAAGACTGGGCTCTTCTCCCCTTTCTCTCTTTCCCTTTTCTTTTTCTTTCTTTCTTTCTCTTTTTTTTTTTTTTTTGTCTTTTTAAATTTAAAATGGGAGAAAAGCAATGAAAGACAAATCCTAGGAAATCAAGTGGAAAAATCTACATTATGGCAAAATGTGAAGGCAGCAAACTGCTACATGGAGAGAAAGTGGGGACTGTTAACAGCCCAAGGGGGTCCCCCAGCTCCGCTACGTTCCTGCCAGAGAGGGAGCTGGGGGGAAGGCATGAAGGAGGCTGGGAGTTACCCTGGACTGTATGGCCTCACACACACACACACACACACACACACACACACACACACACACTCACACACAGAGGTCTTTCTCCCTGGTCCTCCCTTCTTTCCCTCCCACTCCAAACCATCTCTCAGGAAAGGGAGTTACTCAGAGGGCTCAGTGACTAACATGGTGTTACTTTTGTTTTCAACCAGGAAGGAAGTCCTTGTCTAAGTAAATGGAGCCACATGGCAGATTCCAGGCAGTAGAGCTGTGGCTAAAAGGGTGCCTGAGGTCAGGAAGGCACCCAGGCCCTGAGCGAATGCCCCCTAACCTGTGGCTGTCCGGGGTGAGCGGGGCTGGGGGGCACAGCGAGGGGTGGACCCGCACTCTGGCTGGCTCTGGCTCCATAGAGGGCTTGAGGGCTCTCCGGGAGGCAGCTCAAGCCTGGTTCACGGCCACCATCCCCCTGTCTGCTCCACTCCCGGCCCGACTCTCCACCCTCCAGTGTCCACTCCATCCTCTTTCTAAAGCACAAATCCCTCTGACACATGGCTCCCTGCCTGCAGCCCTTGGTGGTTCCCCACCCGTGTGTGTGTGTGTGTGTGTGTGTGTGTGTGTGTGTGTGACATTCAAGGCCACATCTCCTCCTCAGGTCTGGTCCCTACAAAAATCCACCATCCGACCACATCTGCCGCCCCAACAGGCCTTAGCAGAGGCTGTTCCCTCGGCTAGCCTTTCCCTTGCTGGGCCCCAGTTTCTCCTCCGCGTCTGTCTCTCCACCCCAGCCCTCATTGGGCCCAGCACACGTGCTGTGCCTGCTCGGGTCGGGCAGTGACCCACGCTTGCCGGTTGAATGAGTCACTGAGTGCCCGACTGACAGGGATGGGAGGGCTGGCGGGGCAGAAGCCGCTGGCACGGGCAGAGGGGCAGAGGCTCTGTAGGAATCTGAGGTAGCCACCTGCTCAAACCTTCCCACTTCCTTTGGGAGCCTCCCTGACCCCCAAAGCCCACTATGACCTCCCCTCTGAGCCACCACCTGGTCACACGGAGTGCCCGAATGTCTGCATGCACAGGCTCTGGGCACCCACTTTGTGCCGGGCTCTGGGCTGCAAAGGTTATCCATGCACAGCGCATGCAGGACACACTGGTGAGCTCCAAGTACACATGGTGCTGGGCGTCATGCACACCAGGACCTCTCTCTCAGTCCTGCCTTCTGTTGGGAACTTACTTCTCCACCTAGAGGCAAATTCCTTGCTACCAGCGCTCAAGAAATGCACATGCAAAAGAACAAGTGGAGAAGTATAAGATAGCCATGCAAACTGGCCGGGCCCCAAGGGCCAGAGCCGAAGACAGCTGGGCCAGTAGAGAAGGGCATGAGCGCAAGGCGACTCCAGCCCTGTGGGCACGGTGGGCCCACTGTGAGAGATCTGGCTGGAGCCAGGAAGACCCAGGTACCAAGGGACAATGAGGGGGAAACAGTCACTCCGGTTTCCCACCTGCAGGTGTCTCCCTGATATACCCCATCAAAGGTTTGTGCAAAGCGTGGATACTGCACCTGCTGGCTTTCCCCTCCCCTCCAGTCTGAGACAGAGGGGAAGATGCCTGCTCCACTGCTTCCTGGCTGTGTGACTTTGGACAAGTTACTTAGCCTCTCTGAGCATCAGGCTTCCCATCAGTAAAATGGGAAAAAAGCCCGGTGGGGCTGGAGTGAGGGTCAAATGCGATGGTGTTTGTGAAGGCCTGGGTTGGCCTCCTGGAGCCAAAGCCACTGGGGAGCAAGTCCTAGTGGGGGTGGGGGCTGCTGAGGTAGGGGGGCAGGGACCTCATCACCCAGCTTGGGTCAGGACCCAGGGCTGGTGAGAGATGCTCTGGGGACCAGAGACACCAGCTAAAACTGAGAGATGTCCACAGGGACAGAGTGCTGGGAAGAACCTGGGGCCTTAGCCTAGAGGCCCAGGGTCTATCCAAGGCAGGACACACATCCTTTCTTTCCTGAACACACTCAGCTCATCTCCCCACCCCTGCATCACTCCCAGCCCCGCCCCACCACACACACATGGTGACACACACCCTCACACAATCACATACCACACATCACTACAACCTCACACAATCTCACAGCCACACAGGCTCACACACTAACCACACCGCCCCACACAGCCACACTCACCACGCCCAACCTCCCAAAGTCACACCCTCCACACAGCCACACAGCCGCAGACCCAGGCACACAAGTCAGCTGTCCACATCTCCACCAGCCAGCCCGGCCACACGTTAGTACCATCAACACCTCTCCTTTGCTGCTGGTGCAGGGGAGCCCGGCTGGGGGGTGCTAACGGGCATGGGGTCGTGACTGGGTGGAGGGGTACAACTATTTACCGAGGAGCCTCAGTGCCCCCATCAGGGCAAAGTCCTCAACTTTCCTCTGAAACCAGGCCGTCCACTCACACCCTCCTGCCCCCATAGAGAATCGGGCTGGACCTGCAGGTACGGGGGGCACAGGCATCAGAGAGCTGGCCTGCTGTGACACAGGAGGCCGAGGCTGGGCACAGATGGGGCCCTCATCCCACCTCAATCCCTTACTTGATAAGAGCCAAGTCACCCAACCTCTCTGCACCTCCACATCTGCATCTGTAAAATGGGAGGGCATTCTCGCCACTCCCCAGACGTGGCAGGGGTGTTGTGAGGATTAAAGGGATCACCTGGCCCCTGGGGGGATATTTTGGGGAGGGGGGGAGGCAGGCTGTGGGGGACCAGCCAGGGCAGCTGTGGGGCTCAGAGCCCCTGAGCTGAGTGCTGCTGTCCCCTCGCTGGGAGGCCGTTAAGCAGCACAAGCTGCTAAGAGCTGCATTATTCATGGTGCTCAGCTCTGAGCAGAGGGAAATTTGCTGAGTGATCGACCTAATATCTTAACACAAACCCATTTAGGTAAAACACCTTTGAAGCAAGAAAAGCAGAAAAAAGGAGAGAGAGAGAGAGAGAAGGAAGCAGAGGTGGTGGAGGCCAGGTGGTGGCAGGAGGGGACTGAGCGGGGAGGGGCCCTGAGACTGATTTCTGGCCGGCCTCCACCCCAAGGGCCCCCAGGAGACCCCTTCCCCCCAGGCCCACCTCCCCCCACTCTCAGTGGCCATGCCCGGCATTCTTCTACTGAGGGAATCCCGCCCATTCCTCAGATTTTGTTCAGAGAGCGAAAGGAGTCTGCCCAAGGCTCACACAGCAAGTCAGGCCAGCCAGCAGCCAGAAACAGGACTGCTGAGTGTTAGCTGAGTCCTCTGCTGAAAAACCCCTTTCAGAACAAGACAGCCCAGCTCCAGTGACACACCTAGGGGCTGAGATCACATAGCGGCTTTTCAGCCCCTTCCTCAGCCTCACTCCACACTCTACAGCAAGACCACTTTCTCCAACGCGACTCAAATTTTCCCACCCTGGAGCTTTTGCTGGTCCCTCTGCCAGAAATACCCCTCCTGCTTCCCCACCTGCCCAACCCCACCTCGGGGCTCAGTTTCTGCACCTCGTCCCCCACAAAACATCCCAGAGTGGGGACTCATCACTGCCCAGCCCGGCTCTCACCTCACCCCTCCCCACTGGCACCCGCCATCCTCTGCCTAGGCTGTCGGTTTGTGACTCTCATGCTTCAGGGCATGAAGGCTGGAGCCAGGTTGCCTGAGTTCAGATCCTGGCTCTGCCACTTCTTAGCTGTGTGACTCTGGACAAGTTACTCATCTCTCTGGGCCTTGTCTCCTCATAAGAAAGCATGAAGAATAAGTGAGTTAATCCATGTAACAGTGCCTGGCATATAAGTACTCAATAAGTGTTTGCTGTTATAACACTGTTGTCCTTTTCCTCCATTAGCCCATAAGCCCCTTCAAGGGGCTTTCCTTCTTGACTGTATCTTTTTCTTTCCTAACTCCCTGGTTTCCATCAGAGTCTCAGGCATACAGGAGGTGCTCAATCAATGTTGGTTGAACTGAGCCTAATTTCTGGCAATGTTGTCTGTCTGGCCTCTTCACCCCAGATCCCTTGGGAAGAGAAGACAGCGCTGCGCTGGTGGTAGAGACCTCCGTGTGGGGTAGGGGCATGGAGAAGATGACCTCTGGCCAGCTCCAGCCCAGAACAGGAAGCGAGGCTCAGTTGGGCAGGGAGGGGCCAGGGCTCGGGGTCGGCAGCCGGGCCTGCGGTTTGGCCAGAAAGAAACAGGCAGCTGCGGCTGGGATGAAATATTTAGGAGCCCACATCCCCAGGAAGTGGAAACTGACAAGCAAAATGAAATGTTGAGATGTAATTACCCAGGCAGGCCAAGCATGTCTCCCTACTGGCGGCGGGCTCAGGCCCCCCCAACGTGCCACAAGCAGGCACTGGGTAATGAAGTCCTCCTGGACCCTCTCCCACACCAGCCGTCCTCTTCAGGCCAGGGCGGGGGGAGGGACGGTGAGCAGCCGGGCTCTGGCTCCTCCAGGCCGACCCTTTTGATGGCAGAACAGCAGGAAATGCAAGGAATGGGGGTCTGGGCCCAGCCCTGGCTCTGGATGTACCTGGGGTGAGGCCTCAGTTTCCTCAGCCAGAAAATGGGGCCGCTGATGCCCCCGGCCAGGAACGAGGATGAGACGGTGGGCATGAGTGTGCTCCACAAACTGGCTGTGGTGGAGGAGGGCAGTGAGGACAGCGCAGACACCAGCCCAACCCTGTGGACCGTCGGGGGCTTTCTTGAGGTGCTGGGCTGCCTGGGACTCGGGTTAGTTAAGAGTTGGTAGACAAAGGTCAGGGGCAGAGGCCCAGATGTGGCCCTGAGCTGGAGAAGCACTCACCCCACCCCCCAAAACCTGCCCCAGGCTTTCCCGACGCTGTTGGGGAAAAGCTTGCGGCCCCACAGCCTGGGGCCTACTTGGCCAGATCTGGGAGTGGAGAGACAGGGACCAGGGAGGGCTGGAAAGGGGACTCCAGGCCTGGATCCTGGGAGCAACCCTGAGTGGGCCTCGGGAGGGCAGCCGGGGAGGGCAGGTGGGAGAAGGGTGCTCAGCTGACCTTGCCCTTCCTGTGGAGGCCAGAGCTGGGGCAGGGGATGCTACCATCTGCTAGCTTTTCTCAACAGGCATTTGGGGTCGGACATGTTTCATAGTGAGAGACTGTCCCATGTTGTAATACAAGGGACATCTTGGGAATCTAGACACTAAGTAACAGGAGGGACTCGGGTCATTGTGATATTTATGTTGACATTTAAATGCTCTCCAGGCACTCCGGCCCCGGTGGGACTGCCCAGAGTTAAGAGGTCTTTTTTTTTTTTTTGCGTTACGCAGGCCTCTCACTGTTGTGGCCTCTCCCATTGCGGAGCACAGGCTCCGGACGCGCAGGCTCAGCGGCCATGGCTCACAGGCCTAGCCGCTCCGTGGCATCTTCCCGGACCGGGGCACGAACCCATGTCCCCTGCATTGGCAGGCGGACTCTCAACCACTGCGCCACCAGGGAAGCCCAAGAGGTCTTTTAATTAATCTAAAGCAGAGCTCTGGCCCCTCTCCAGGCTGGCTCCATGCCCCGGGGGCGGGTCCAGCCTCACCTGGCAGCAGCCAGCTGACCCCTCAGGCCCGAATCCCCTGTGCCCCCCGACTCCTGTCGGCACTGCCTGACCAGACCAGAGCCCCACACCTGCATGCACACCTCAGCCTGCCCAGCCTGGCCACCCCACCTCTCCACCAAAACTGATCCCACCCCAGCACACCCCTCCCTCCCACCTTCGCTGGCTCTCACCTCCCTCAGGGCTCAGGGCAAAATCCAAACCCCTCAGCCCAGTCCTCAGGCCCTGCGGCCTCAGCTCCCATCACTCCCCACCTCCAAGAGCACCTGCAGTTCAGAACACTAGACTGTTCCCTCTGCCTTTATGACCAGTTCCCCTTCCCAGATTCCTTCAAGTCAGCTTCTGTCAGTTCTCGAAGATTCATCTCAGGCCCCCTCCTCCAGGAAGCCTTCGTAGTTGTCCCCAGGCTCCCTCTCCCCTGGGTGCCAGTAACGATCGCAATGTCTCAACCACTGCACTTAGCCCAGGGAAGGGAAATTACTGGACTAGATGCCGCTGAGCTCCAGGGAGATGGCCACTGCTGGGCCCACTGCCGGGCACAGAACATCCATTGATTCAGCAACAATTTAAGCTCTTCCTGGTGCCAGATGCTGCCCTCAACAATACGGGGATAGCCACGGATCGGACAGACAAGAATCCTGCCCTCTGGGAGCCGACTTCCCTCTATGAAGTAGACTATAGATGCTGAGGAATGAATGAATGAATGAATGAACAAATGAATGAATGGACTAATTAATTAAGAGCTGGCCTATTGTCCAGAAGGCCTCTTACCCCCGTCTCCAGCTCCCGTCCCTCCACCCTCGTCTTCCTGTCTCCCCGACTCGGTCCCCTGCCCCATCCTCTCCCTCTCCCCCACACACACGTTACTCCACGGCCCCTCATATTCAGGCAGCACTCTTCAGTCGAATAATGTTTGCACATGTTCTCTCATTAGTTCCTCCCAATCAGCCCACGTCTTAGGTGCTATGACCATCATACAGATAAGGAAACCGAGTCCCAGAGCCTAGTCCCAGCTGCCTCCACCTTCCCTTTCTCCAGCCCATCTGCTCCCTCTCCTCTGCCTTTCTCTCTCTCTCCCAGCTCTGGGGTATCTGGCACGCTTCCACCTCTCTCCGAGCCTGTTTCCCCATCTTAAAATGGGGCAGGCAGAGAGGTTCTGAGAGATGGTAAACAGAGCCCGTGCTTCCCCTCCACTGCTCTGCAGCCCCTACTGTGTCCACCCCAACCCCGCTCCATTTCCTCTCCCCTTCCTCCCTCCTATCTCCTCTTGCTTGTCACTTTGTCCCCTGCTTCCTCCCCCATCCCAAGGCCTCCCTCGGGCCCCAATACATCTGCAAGATGGTCGTTAGCTTTCCTTCTGGCTCGTTAAAAATAAGAATTTGCATAGAATATCCATATGATCATTCTGTCTACAGCAAAATGGGGCACAGATATAACCCGCCACATGAGTCAGGGAGAACAAGGAGGACGGTCACAAAGGGACTGGGAACAACCAACCAGGAAGAGGCCAAGTGCTCACCCTTGGGGTCTGAGGCCTCAGAGGCAGCCCCTCACCCCTCCAGCCCTTTCTTGGCCTTTCTGATGGTTAATTCACCCATTTTTGTCATTCTTACAATAACCAGCACAGTAGGGACTACAATTACCCCATTTTACAGTTGGAGAAACTGAGAGCCAAAGGACAGACACACAGCAAGTCCGTGGAAGCCCTGAGGGTCAGCACTGTCTTCCATGGGCCGACCTACCCTGCTCAGTGTCAGGAATGCTGCCCCCTCCTCACTCTCAGAAGGAGGGCATCATGAATAACCACATTCAGTCACTCAGCTCCCCTACCCAGAGCACCCTGCTGCTCCTCTGAGACAGGCCCACAGTTCTTCAAGGCTCTCTTCCCATCACCCCCTCCTCAAGGAAGCTCCCCTTCCCCCAGTTCCCATCCTAGCACCCCACTCCATACAACACAATTTAGCCAGATGCAGAGATTTTTGGATACAACTGCTTCCAAACCTCTCATCCCAGCTATATAATTGCATTCAAACCTGCCTCATCCCAAAATGGATTCGCAGCAGTGCCCAGAAATAAACATATTTGGCTAAAAGAGAAATGGATAACAAAATCGAGGGGAAGGGACCAGCACTTTACAGATGAGGCTCCGGTCAGCACCGAGGGACTGGCCATTTGTTTGTTGGGGACCTGAGCCAACCAGGGCTTCCCCCGTGTCTGGTGTTGGCGCTGTCCGTGGTGCTGAAGCCAGGACCGCCTGGGCGACGCCCCTGCCCTCTGCCCACACGCAACCCGGGAGCAAGTCCTGTGGGCTCGAGCTTCAAAACATACCCCAGATCTGTCTCTTCTCACCACTCCCAGCCCCTTGGTCCCAGTCATCATCCCTTCTACCCTGGAGGACAGAAGTAGCCTCCTCACTGGCCTTCCTGCCTCAGGCCCACAGTCTCTGCCCCACACAGTGGCCAGAGGGATCCTAGTAAACCCAAGTCCATTCACGTCCCTCTTCTGCTCACAACGCTCCCATGGCTCCCATCTCACTCAAAGCAAAAGCCAAAGTCCTCACAGTGGCTCAGAAGGTTCCCTGTGATAGGCTCCTCCCCTTCTACGTCTCTCCCCGTCATTCACTCTGCTCCTTCTTCTTGGCTATAGTCCCCAAATGCCAGGCAGGCTGCTACCTCAGGGCCTTTGCACTTGCCGATTCTCCTGCCTGGGGCACTCTCTCCACAGATCTCTGCATGGCTCACTCCCTCACTGTATTTAGGGCTCTGCCTGAATGTCACCTCTGCAGAAAAGCCTTCCTTGACCACCTGTGTTATAGTCTCCCCTACCTGCACCTTCTGTACACTTATGCTGCTTTGTTCTTCTTCATAGAAATGCCCATCAGTTCCTATCGGAAATTCTGTTATACGGTGATGTATTTACTTGTTTACTATAAGCTGCCTCTATCTCTCTCCCCAAACATGAGCTCACAAGGTCAGGAATCTTCATCTGTTTAGTTCGCTGCTGTATCCCCCATGTCCTGGTTCAATGTCTGGTACATAACAGGTGCTCAGTAAATATCTATAGAGCAAATGAATTAATTACTGTATAGAAGTGAGGGGTGAAAGGGCTGGAGAAATGCCCCCACTGCCCTCCTTACCAGCCACATCCCCGCAGAGCACGCTCTGTGATGTAGAGGCCTGGACTCTCTCCTTCTGAGTCCCTAAAAACCCCAGGAGCACGAGGGAAGCCATCACTGAAAAGGTGACCATCAGGGGATGCATTCCTCCTGATCTCCAGGCCCCGTGACACCCACTTTTAGACAGAGCCCCTCACAGGCTCATCCAAGGCCACACGTGACTTGGTGACTCCTGTCACACAAACGTTGTCCATCACAGGAGCCACTCCCCTTCCTCCTTCCCTGGCCCTGAGAGAACCTCTGGCCTCTGTGTGCAGCGGTGTGGGGGGGGGAGGGGGAAGGGGAGGTCCTCCAAGGTCCAGCCATCTGACTGACCCACCAACGTTTCCCTGGAGAAGCCAGGTGAAAGGCATCAGACAGCTCATTGAAAGGAGGGCTCCGCCCACCTTCCTTCCCTCCAGCTGAGCTCCGGGAGTCACACAGACCAGAATGCAAATCCCAGCTCTGCATCCGACAAGCTGTGAGGGACTGCACCAGCCCTTGGGCAGCCGGAGCCACGGTCACCTCCTCTGTAAAACAGGGACAATTCTCAGGGCGGCTGTGTAGCAGCTGGGGCCAGGGTCTGGTAGCTTCGATGAGGATGGGTAATGAAATGTTCCCTAGAAAATTGTATATTAAAACAAAAGGAGGTCCAGGGGTCTTCACACAGACCAGGCCGGGCTGCCTGAGGGGCTGGTGCAGGAGGCAGAGCCTGGGGCTCAAAGGCTCTGGGAAGAGGGCTGGGTGGGTGACACAGGATAATAAGGCAAAAATGGCTGCAGGCATCCCTCCATGTGTCCACGACATGCATGAGCCCATTGAAAAAGGCGCACAGCCCCTTCCTGGTCTTACGATGAAGAACTGGAGGCTTGGGGAGGGGCAGTGACTTGCCTAAGGTCACAGAGGAGTAGGGGATGAGTCTGAAACCAGAACCCACCCAGGACACTCAGCAGCCCCATACTGGCCTGAAGTAGGAGCCTCAGGGTAGGGCGGGAAGGAAGCCACAGTGCAGGGAAAGGGGAGATGGGGCTTGCTTCGGTGACACCTCCAAGAAGCTCAGAGTAGGGGGCTGGGGGTGCTGGAACCCTGCCTCAGATAGGAAAACAGGCTCAAAGCCAGTAGTCAACAAACAGGTGAAGAGGGCTTCCTGGGGGTCAAGGCCCAGACCGGAGCTGGGGGTGGTGGGGGGCAGGGAAAGGTCAACGGCCTTTGCCACCTGCTCTTTAACAAAGGGGAAGAAATCGGAAGGGATTCCTAAATGTGGGAGCCTCGGAGGATAGATCCCAACATGCTCCAGTGCAGAGGCTCAAGGAAGGGGAGGAAAAATAAACAAGGGCAGGAAAATGAACTTGAAGACAATGGGGTTCAGACCAGGTTTAGAGATGTGTTTGTCAAAAGGCTCAAAGGTAAAAAATAAATAAATAGACCAAAGAGGCCAAAGGAGCTGAGGAAACAGATGCTGCAGATGTGGCTACTCTGTGGGCTCAGGTCTGGGCTCAAGAACATAGACACAGCAGAAGCCAGAGGCCCACCCCATGGTACCCGGACCTCCATGTGGTGAGGACAGAAAAGCCAAGAGAGATGGGTGAGAGATGCAAAGACCCACATCACGGGGGACCTCAGAGGTCCCCTGACCCATCACCTTCACATTGGTGATGAAGCTGAGGCTCAGAGAGGGAAAGTGACCAGCCCAGTGTTACACAGCCACCCAGAGACAGAGCCAGGACTAGAACTGGGTCCCGATCCTCACTTCCCACTCTGATGAATAATGATGAAACTTACACCTCCAGAAGCTTAGTGCTTAGTGCAGGGCCCAGACTGTGCTAGTTAGTGCTTTACATGTATTAACTCATTTAATGCTCATGGCAACCTAGAAGGGAAGTGCTTCTTTTTTTTTTTTTTTTTTCTGCAGCACTGCACAGCTTGCGGGATCTTAGTTCCCTGACCAGGGATCGAACCCGGGCCGCCTGCAATGGAAGCACGGAGTCCTAACCCCTGGACTGCCAGGGAAGTCCAGGGAAGTGCTATAAATATTCCCATTTCATGAGGTGGAAACTGAAGCCCAGCGCCCCCAAGTGACTGCTCAAGATTGCACAGTTCATGGTGGCCAAGCCAGCATCTGGGCTCTTAAGCCCTCCACTCTACTGCATCATCCAGGGAGGACAGGATTCACAAAGGGGCTGCAACCAGCAAAGGAAAACTTTTTTAGACCTGGAAGAAATCTTCAAACATGTTCCACAAAAAAGCCTGGTGAAAGAAAATGTTGCTTCCTGTCCAAGAGGGAAGGGATGCAAACTCAGAGCAAAAAGGGCTCGGCGTCCATTCTGTCTCCTTCCTCCTGTCAATCCCGTCAAGCTTAGAGGCGAACTCGGATGGGAGCATGTCCCCATTGTGATAGGCCAGGGCGAACACATCAGAGATGAGTCAGAGAGAGAGGAAAAGTGGCCTGATGACACCCAACCCACGGGACTCACGAAATCAAGAGGTGCCAGCACCGCACTGAAGGCCGGGGGGGCGGAGCAATTAGAGCGGCACCGCACTGAAGGCCAGGGGGGCGGAGCAATTAGAGCAGCACCGCACTGAAGGCCGGGGGGGTGGAGCAATTAGAGCAGCACCGCACTGAAGGCCGGGGGGGCGGAGCAATTAGAGCGGACAGGCGAAGTCCCCACGGCAGGCCAGACAGCGCAGGGTTCACCTTCAAAGCGGGACAGAGACTGGGTAATCACTGAGCAGCCACGCTGATGCCAGCACCTTGCCAATCTCGCAGAGCATCCCGGAGACCCAGCTGGCACGTGGTGGGCCTCACAGCTTGGCAGGGGATGCCCATACCAAGTCCACTGAATTTCCACCCACAGAGCAGTGACGGGCAGCAGAGCAAGGGAGAGGAAGATGCAATTTGTCTCAAGTTGAGGGCAGCCTGGGTGATAAGCTAGAATGGTGGGGACTGGCTCCGGGGTGGGGTCCACTGCCCTCCCACATTCTTGGAAAATGCATTGGTCAGTGGGCAGGGCTGAAGGTCCCTGGGCTGTGAGGCCCAGAGGTCTCCCCTCAAGAAGATGCTACAAGCCACCCTGCTCTCTTATACACCAACCCAAAGCCAGTGGCAGGATGCCTCCCTGTTTCCAGCGCCCTGCCCCATCGGCTAATCTCAACCACATTTCACCTGACTGAGGGTGAGAAGGTCGCATGCTCCAGGCTCTGTCCCCATACAGTTGGACCCACTCATCCCTGAACCAAAAGACCAAGCCTGAAGTGACCCCATGATGAGGCTTTGCTTACGAGAAGGATGCCTGGAGTCAGGGGCCTCGGGCTAGGAGGACCCAGCCTGCCAGATGTCAGAGCTGGACCCTGCAGATGAGCTGATGTGCCCACTCCTGTCACAGATGAGAGACGGGGGCCCCAGAAGGGCAATGACGTGCCCAAGGGCACAGGGCTGGTCATCTGTTCATCCTACAGACATCTATTGAGGCCCCACTGTGGGCGAGGGACGGCGAAGGACACAGAGCCAAGGGGGTCCTTCCTTCCACGGCCTCAAGGGGCCCAGTCAAGTGGAAGAGGAAGAGGGGGAATTCAACAAGCACTGGGACAGGTATGATTGGGGTTCCCAGGAGGCCAGCCTAGGGGAAGATCATATGCCTCCCTGGGTAAGCAAGTCTGCAGGGAGGAGGGGCCTTGGCACTGAGCCGTGATGGGCAGAGAAGACTCCCCAGGGCCCTATGTAACTTGGACATGGCAGGTGGACACAACAACCCCAAGTGCCAAAAAACTGTTAAACGCAGGGTTGACCTGAAAGAAACAGCTCCGCTCCATCTCACATGGGTCCCCATCCCACGGCTACTAGGACCAGGCCAGGCCCCTCACTGGGGTCCCATCTGCCTGCTCACTCCTTCCTCCAGGCTGTGCTCACGCTGTTTCCCCACCTGGCACACCCCTTCCTTCCTCTCCACTTGTCCAAGTATCCCTCCTCCAAGCCCTGCTGGACTGCCCATCTTGATGCACTGGGCCTCTTGCAACCCTGGAGTTTATCTCTTCACCTCAACACATGCGTCATCACATCCCTTCATTCAATTATTAAGGCAAATTCTCCTGGGCACCTCCTGCAGGAGGGCAGGGTGCCAGGTCTGGGTGGGCACTGCTCTTCCCACGCCCGCTGAGAGCTGGCAGAGCCCACTGCCTCTCTCCTCTCCTCGCGCAGGGGCTGGGTACCCAGTGGATGTGAAATAAATCCATGAAGTCCAGGCCAGTGGGAGACTCGAGCGGGGTCTGGAAGGCTGAGCCTCTTCCTGTTCCTGCCCTCTGGGGCAGGCAGCACCTAGAACAAAGCATCCCGAGGCAGGCGCTGCGGTGGAAAGGATATCTGTCCTCGATGAGTCAGGATAGGGTTGGGGGCAGCCAGGAGCTCAGAGGGGAGGGCAGGGTCCCAGGGCACCCTGACCCCAGAAGCCCGTGCTCTGTCAGCCTCAGTCTGCCCTTCTATAGACTGGGAGAGCAACCTTTCAGGCCTAGGATGGGAAGAAGGGCTAAAGAAGTGAGTAGGCGGCTGGATTTCATGATCACCCATCCCACAAACATTTACTGAGCAACTACTGTGTGCCAGGGACTGTGCTAGAGGCTGGAGAGGTACCAGAGAACAAAACAGGCAAAAAATCTCTGCTGTCATGAACCATAAACAAATAAAAATGTACTTGTCAATGCTATAAAGAAAAACAGAGCAGGGAGCATGGAATGGAGAGTAGTGGACTGGGGACTCAGTGGTCAGAGAGGCCCCTCTGAAGAGGGGACCCCTGGGAAGGCAGCTGAATGCACTGAGAATGCAGCCACATGGACAACCAGGGACAGAGCTTTCTGGGCAGAGGGAGAAGCCAGTGCAAAGGCCCTGAGGTGGGCTTGTGCCTGGAGTGTTAGAGGAGCCGTGAGGAGGCTGGTGTGACTGGAGAAGAGCCTGAGAGGGGAGTGGAAGGAGACAAGGTCCGGGAGGGCAGGCAGCAGAAAGGGGAGCTGCTGGATCCTGGGGGTGCCCTGGGGCAAACCTCTCTCCTCTCTAGTCTCCCAGAAGGATGAGCAGTGCCATCCCCTCCGGGTGGCACGGCTCTTTCCAGCTGGCCAGCTCCTCCCCACTCCCCTTGGAGCCTCTGTTTACAGCTGGAGAAGTTGAGTCTAGAGATGTCACAGAGCCAGAGGGATGAGATGCCCCAGCCTTGGGCCTCCAGCTGCCAGCCCTGCCACTCCGCCGCGCAGACGGGCCCATCTAAATGCAAGTCTGACGCTCAGCCCTGGGAGTTGGACCTGGAGGTCAGACCAGCAACAGCTTGACTCACCAGCATCTCCGGAATACCAATGGGGGATGCGGGGACACAGCAGGGAGATGAGACTTTAAATTTTCCACCGTGCGAGGGACAGGACATCCTTCAAGGAGCAGGCCTGAGGCTCCCACGTCCCTTCCCGCCACACCCAGAAAGGCCCTCCCATTCTCACCCTAGGAGTACAGGCCTAGATGTGCCCAGGGTGCTGGAATCACTCATTAGAGAACCAAACTCCCAAGGTGGCCCCGTGGAGATGCCCCTGCCCAGAGCTGACCTGTGTGTCCTTCCTATGACGTGCACCAGAGATCAGGAGGCCACGCTGGATTCAAATCCCACTCCTGCTACCTTCCAGCTGTGTGGCCTCAGGGGAGTTACTTAACCTCTCTGAGCCTCAGTATTGCCATCTGTATAATGGAGTTGTCTTGAAAGACAAATGAGTTAACATGTATGAAGCACATAAAATGGGGTCTGGTCCACAGGAGGGCTCCATAAATGTTACCTACTAATATTATCCATTGTCCTGTCACCCACACAGGAGCCCTGGGCTCTGACACTCAACATTTCCTTGTGATCTTAGGCCCCTTGACTTCCCTGAGCCTTGGTTGTCCTCATCTGTGAAATGGAGCACTAGTGCAGGTAAACTGAGGCTCACACAAGGCCCCACTGATACGGAAAGGCTGTGGGGGTATACAAGTTCATACTCCAGACCCCAACCCCCAAGAGCGCCCAGGACAGTGGTGGGAGGCACCGAGGGCGGGGCCCCACCTGTGCCACCCCCTCTAGCCTTCATCTCCCTCCAAGGGTGACTCACTCACATTAGCTCCAGAGCCCAGGCAGGGCCTGCTCTACGTACCTAATCCCAGGCCTGGTTGTGTCCCTAGCCTTTCCCCTGGGCAGCCTCTGCCTGGCAGGGAGAGGGGGAGCCCTGCAGCCAGAAGGAGCGCACACCACACAGATGGGGGATGTGCCCGACACCTCACAAAAACACACACACGCCCACGACCTGCTGCAGACACCAGGGCAAGCAGGCTGGCCAGGGCTCCTGTGATTTTGTCCCTCATCCTGTCCTTGGACACTGCCTGTGGCCCCACGCAGGGCCCAGCACCACCCCCTCGGGCCTTCCATCACTCCCCGGGCCTCCCCAAGAGCGGCTGGCACCAGGGAGGGCTGGGGCCCAGGCAGCCACACCCCTAATCATAACCCTCCCATGTGCGTTCCTGAGCGCCGACCTCCATGGGCCGGGAGCACGTTTCATTCTGATAACAACCAGTTTCTTCCCCACTTCGCAGATGAGGAAACCAAAACCGAGAGAGGCTGAGTGACTTTCCCAGAATCACGTGGCCAGCAAGTGGCTGAGTCGGAGCCCAGGTCTGTCTGTCGAGGCCTGTTCCTTAACATGCACTGCCGTCTCTGTGATATAAGCTGGGGGAGACGGATAGCGTGGGGGAAAGGGCCTAGGGCTGACAGCCTGGCTCCAAGTCCTGCTCCAACACCTCAGTGTGTGAGCCTGGGCCAGCCACTTCACCCCTCTGAGCCTCAGTTTCCTCATCTGTAACAGGGGGACCAAACACTGTCATCAGGATTCAAGAAAGTGCAGCGAGGCTGCCTGGCACAGTGCAGGGTTCAGTCAAGGGCCACAGGCTGGCTCAGGGCGCAATCCACATGACCAAGGGACTGGGGTGGGAGGGCACTGCTGATGGGGACTGGAAAGTGCAGCGCCAGAGCTTTCTCTAAGCCCTGTGCCAACGGCCCAATAGTGCAATAGTGCTGGGTGCTACCCAGGAGCTCCCCACCCAGAGGATGGAGCTGGGCTCCAATCCCAGCTCCTCTACGTTCTGGCTGTGTAGCCTTGGGAAAGTGACCTACCCTCTCTGGCCTCAGTTTCCTCATCTGTAAAAAGGCCATCGGCTTCCCTGGTGGCGCAGTGGTTGAGAGTCCGCCTGCCGATGCAGGCGACACGGGTTCGTGCCCCGGTTCGGGAAGATCCCACATGCCGCAGAGCGGCTGGGCCCGTGAGCCATGGCCGCTGAGCCTGCGCGTCCGGAGCCTGTGCTCCGCAACGGGAGAGGCCCGTTGCTCCGCAACAGTGAGAGCCCCGCGTACAGCAAAAAAAAAAAAAAAAAAGGCCATAATTATGCTCCCTGAAGGACCCACCAGAGCCCAGCACACACAGGCACCCAGGACTTGCTGGCTGAGCTCTCACCAGGGCTCTGATGTACACCCTCAGCCTGGCGAGCGCACCCTCCCGTCCTCCCCGCTCCCCGGCACTCCTCTGAGCAACGCGAAGATGATTTATACTTCAGAGGACGAATCAATACGATATATAGCCAAAGACATCTTTAATCTTTCACAGGAATTAGGCAAAAGGTACAGCGGCCCCTTTCTACTGGCCGCTCAATTCTGATTTCAATTTGGGCAGCTGGAGCGTGGCTTTCTCTCTCCTTTTCTTTTCATTTGCCTAAAGGTGGTTCTCCAAATCAAATTTCATTTAGCAGGCGGGGCAGGGAGACCCAGCTGCCCAGCCAGGGCCCCAGGGCTGCACACCCTGCCAGGGGGTCTGCGGATGAGGGAGGTCCGGCCAGGTGGGAGGCCAGACCCTCAGCAATGGGAAGGAATGCAGGCGGCAGGGGCACAGCTGTGACCCTGTGCTGGGCCCGGGCAGAGCACCTAGTTCTCTTATTTTTCTAGGGGTCCTTTTAAAAATCTTGAGTAGACTTTCTATTCTCTAACTACTCAATGCCTGATTAGATGCTTGCAGAAAATTCAAACAGTAGCCTTAGCTTCAGCCAAAATGCAATGCCCTGACCTCACCCCAATCCCGTGCCTCTCCCACGCTTAACACATCAGCATGTGTCCCTCCAGGCCAAGTGTGTGTGTGTGTGTGCGCGCGCGCGTGCGTGCGCACACGTGACTTTCATACCCCCATCCCTTGCACAGGACTGGTCCACAGGGGTCTCAGTTACTGCAGTGGGAAATGGGCAGAAGACAGAGTGACAAAGCAGTTAAGACCTCTAATCCTGGAGCCAGCGCGCCTGGATTCAAATCCCTTCTCCGCCTCTAACTTGCTCTGTGACCTGGTGCCAATTATTTGGTGTCTCTGAGCCTCAGCTTCCTTCCCTGGACAATGGGGGTACCTGCTTCATCTGGTGGGGCAGATTCCCCAGAACACCCGGTATAAACAGGGGCTCGGCATGTGCCAGCGGCATAGGGAAGGCTATGTTGAGTACAGGGGGCGGCTTCCAGGTCCCTACGGCAGGGACCAAACACAATTGAACGCTAAGATTCTGGACCTCTGTCCCTACCCCCATCCAGCACTTTTGTCCCCAAATCCAACAGAGGTTGCACCTGAATCAGAAAGGCAGTGGGCTTGTTTGGGGAAGGACTCAAGCCATCAGGGAGGAGAGGAGCCTGCAGAGCAGGATGGGTGGAGCCAGTGCAGAGAGGTACCCAAGTCTGAGCAAAGAAAGAAAGGATTTGTGGGCAGTCGGCGGGGGGCGGGGCGGGAGTCTGACACTGCCCAGCCTGCCTGCAGGTGGGAATGGGGTCTGTCCACCCCCTGCTTCCTTCCGTGGGGGCCTAGCTGCTGGAGCCGCAGCCATCAGTCAGCACTACCCCATTTCCACCACCCCGCCGCCCTCGCCGCCAGGTTACAAGCACCCGAGCTGCTTCGGCTGTACAATTAAAGGGGCTTGTCTGAGATTTATAGCAGGATTATGCCTGCAGGGTGTTACCAACGCCAGCCTCTGGACACTCTGCGGTCCTTAGGAAAAGCAATTAGAGTTCCGGGGTTCTCCGGGTATAAATATAGAGACGCCATCCCCCAAGGTCGAGGGCGCCACAGTGAGCTATTTAGAGACGGGGCCTTGGGAGAGGCCAGGAGAGGAGGCAGAGGGGCCCTGTCTGCGGGGAGGAGGGTCCGCCAGGAGCGGAAGGGCCTCCCTGCTTCCCTCCATGCCCCACGCAGCACGGGAGCCGTCCCTTGGCCCCCACAGCTCTGAATCAGCTTGGCAGGGCTCACCAGCCCAGGTGGGGCCCCCGACCCAGGGGCCTGTCTGCTGCCCTGCACGCCCACACACACAGTCCCACACAGGCTGTCCTGCCTCAGTGTGACCATCGGAAAGGACCGGCCAGAGGCCCAGGTCTGGGCCTGCCGTGGAGGCAACCCCTGCCTGCTTAGCCTCTCCTTGCTTGCTGGTAACTAGAAGTTTATCACTCTGGGGACGGCAATTCAGGAACGCAGTGAGCTCGGCGGGGCAAGGGGGCCTGTGGTAAGCGCGGAGGATCCGAGGAGAGCACGTCACTTTCCCACCCTTCCCCCAATCCCACCCACAGGGCACCCACCTCCCTGAGGCCGGCACAGCCCCACCGCAGCCCCTGCCCCTAACCACACGGCCCAAGTTTAAGGATTCTGAATTCCCAGTCCCTCAGACAAATCCTTGCTCCAAGAAGCTGCTGGTCGGCCTCTGGCTCCTGGGTCCCTGAGACCCCACTGAACAAGCCCACCTCCATCCCCACCTCCTTCTCCTCCTCTCTGCCTGAGAACAGGGTCTGTTCCATCAGCTCCCATGCTGGGGATACTGACAGTCCCTCCGTCTGCCCAGCCATGTCCGCAAAAGTCACTCACATCCACCCCCAGCCCCCAGCAGTCCCCCAGCCACCCGCCCACAAGGCCACAGGCTCAGAGGAGAGACTCAGGCCCATGAGGGGGTGGCCCGGGGCAGGAGAGCCCAAGGCAGAACCCAGGGAGCGGCTCCCGAGCAGCGCTCGGCCACCACGCTGTGACGTCCCCCCGTCCCCAAGCACGACCCTGAGGGCGGGCGCCGGACTCACCGTCCTCACGGGACTTCTGGACGAAGGCCTCCACGCCACTCTCGCCGTAGCTGCCCTCCGAGGCTAGCGTGGACACGTAGTTCCACTTGAGGGCACGGACGATGTCCACCATGGCCTGGGCCTGGTACGTGTCCGAGGGCACCACGCGGGAGAAGAAGTCGTAGCGGCTGTTGTCACTCAGGTCGGGGGCTGTGGAGGCGTAGCTGATCTGGGGGATCTGGGGGCGAGAGGGGCCACTGATGGGGGCGGCTGGCATCTCACCCTGCCCGGCCAGCACCAGCCCCTACACCCCAACCTGCCTCCCATCCCATGGCCTTGGGACCACCACCCCCAGCCCTTCCCATGGGCACTGCCCCCTCTCGTCCTGGGGGAGACCCCTTGACATGGGCTGAATAGGTCCCAGCCGCACTTGACAGAGGAGGAAACTGAGGCCCAGAGAGGGTGGGCAAATGGTTGGTCAGCCCCGCCCCGGGCTCTACCCAGGGTCCCAATCCTTCCCACCCCCTCTCAGCTCCCTGCTCCCGTCTCTCCCCGGGCCTCTCCCTTTTCCCAGCAGGAGCGAGGCTGGCATCAGGGTGAGAAGTGAGAGGCATGTCAGCATCAAGCCCTCCTCTAGAAAGTCTCCCAGCCCACCTCACCTGGGTCTTGTGGCCGGTGGTCCCTCAGTAACACACACGTACACACCCCAGAGTCCTAGGGGATAACGCACATGCCTGTACACACATACACGCACGTGCTAACACACACACACACACCACGGGATCCTCTGGGTGCCTCAATTTACATAAAGAGCTGGAACATCCTAGCTGGAGAGAATCCCCAGATGGTTGGCCCAGGGATGGAGTGGGAATGGGGATGGGGTGCGGATGAGGGTGGTGAGAGGGGCCTGAGGGTTTATGTGGTCCACTCCCTGCCCCCAGGCAGCCTTTCTTGTCACCACCCAGCAGACCCCATCCCCACAGCTCTCTCTGGGCCCAGGCTCCTTCCTCCTGCCCAGCTCAGTGGGGACAGAGCCCAGGTTCCAATTTCCACAGCCCTCGCCCCACCCCACAGACTGAATCCCAGAAGGCCAGAGAGACTAGGGCCTCCGAGAAACCCTCTCTCCGCAGCCTGGGACACAGGGCCCACCCGGTGCCACGGCCTCTCAACGGCAGACTCCGGGCCTCCTGGCCCCAGCCCGGCTCCCCCAGTCACAGGGCACCTTCCTGCCCTCACACCTCCCACCTGGCCCCCCAGGCAAAGGTGGGACACGGAGCTCTCAAGGTGCCATTCCTCCTGTGGTTGACATCCAACACCCCCAAGGGACGTGAAAGGGGTCGTGTGGACCCTCCTGAGCCTCCCCCACCTCCCCCCGCCCACATCCCAGTTGCCCTCCTCACAGGGCTCTCGTCTGCCCCGGCTCCCCAGGACCGGCCAGTGGCCCGTGCTCTCCACCCCCTGCTTTAGTCCACACCAACATGTACCCTTCCTGTGTCCCCTTTACCCTGCCCTCTGTCGTCCACGGTGACAGGGTGAAGGGCTGGGCATACTGATCTGGGCTGATGTCAAATCGAAGGTTGATTCCCCCTAAGGAATAATTAAGATTCAATCCTGGCAGAAAAAAATTAATGGCCAGAATTTTAGTCCACATGGCAACTGAGGGTGGGAAAATGTTCCGGAGCCAGAGGACACCGGGAGCCCCCTGCACATGGGTTTGCCCACCCGGCCTCTGCCTACGGTGTGCCTATCCCCAGGGACAGTGCGGGGGTCCACCTTCCACTGGGGTATATACTCAACCTGCTCTGAAACTAAACAGGGGCAAAGCTGCCTCCCGGAAGACAGCCAGGGGCTAGAGGTGGGGCTGGGCAGGACCCCCCACCTTAGACTCTCTGTATGTTTTCCACGTAGAACTACGCAAATACAGCACGTGATTAGAAAGCAGACCTCACTGGAACGTCCCAGAGCACATGCGTCCCTGCGCCTGCCTGAGTCAGCAGTGTCTGAACACTAGCCCAGTCCTCTCGGCCCTGGAGGGCACTTAGCATAAAAGCAGCGGCCCCTACAATGCGGACTCTGGTTGGACATTTGGTGATTCATTCAAAAAGTATCGTTATTTTTAAGGTCTGATGAGGGTATTATAGCTGCGGTTGGCTGGCTGGTTTTTGAGTCCCTAGCTCTTAGAGCGCGGTTTCCCCACCTCAGCGCTGTTAACGCTTGTGGAGGGGAGTGGGGTGTGATTCTCTGTTGGCGGGCTGTCCTGCGCCTTGTAGGATGTTTAGCCGCACCCTTGTCCCCTACCCACTAGATGCCAGTAGCACACCCCTCCCCCAGTTGTGACAACCAAAAATGTCTCTAGACATTGCCAAATGTCCCCCGGGAGACAAAACTGTCCCCAGTTGAGACCCACCATTTCAGAGATATGTACTAAAATATTTAGGCATGAAGTGATATGATGAGGTCTGGGATTTGCTTCAAAAGAATCGCTGTGGGAACGTGTGGAAGAAGAAATAACACTGGCCGAGCGCTGACAACTGTTGACCGGTGTGGACGCGAAGGTACACTGCCCTGTTTGTTGCACTTTTGTGCGTGTCTGAAATGCCTACATTTAAAATTTTTGACAGTAAAACAACAGAACAAAATAAATGTCACCCTTGGGGTCAACCCTCTGAGGAGAAGCGCCCTGAATCTGGAGCCGGCAGCGCAGATGCAGGGCCACCACAGCAGGTCCCTGAGAGAAGACGGCCGTGTTTGTTTGCCAGCTCACCTCTGCCGGCCCTAATCACACACCCAGAAATCCACTCGCCTCCTGATTAGAAGCAGCTTCTCTCCTACTTCTGATGTGTTCTCCCAACACAGGGCCATAGGGCCGGAGTCAAAAGTGCCCGCTCAGAGGAGGGGCAGCAGGTCCAGGGAGGTCTTGGGGCTGGGGGCAGAGCGGCAGAGCAGCCCACACGAGGCAACTGCTCACCCCTCGGTCCTCCTTCCGAGCCACCTCCCCCCTCCCCTCCCATCCGGGCACTCGGCCTGGGCAGGGACAGCGAATGGACAGGTGGCTGTCCAGGTGCCGGGACTCAGAGCCTCCCCCAGTGAGCTCAGCCTGCGTCAGCCGGCTTCAGACCCAGGCGCCACCCCTGCCCCCTGCACACCCTCATTCCCATAGAGGGTGGGAGGGCCAAGCATGGGGTTCCTGCAGGTGTGTGTGTGTGTCAGCCTGCAGGAGTGCTCAGGGCCTCTGATTTCTGAAGCCCAGGAGGGGCCCCTGCACGGCCCCCAACCATTCCTGAGATCCTGAAACAGGGACCTTGCCCTGAGATGATAAGGGTTGCAGAGGAGTAGAGCCAGCTTCCTGAACAGGGTCCAGGAGATAAGCCAGCATCCTCGTAAACATCGCCTCTGCCAGCTCCTCCTACCCTGCCCCCTGCAGGCTCCCTCCTCAGCTCCAGGCCCTCCTGAGGTGCCCAGGAGGATGGCCTGAAGCAGTGATTTGGGAGTTAAACTGCTCAGATTCAAATCCCAGGTCTGCCGTGCACCGGCTGGGAAACCTGGGGCAGGTTACTTCACCTCTCTGGGCCTCAGTTTCCTCCTCTGCAAAATGGGAATAATTCCAATCCCTTTCTCATAAGGTTGTGAGGGTCACGTGTGGGAACTCACAGGAGGTGCTAGGGGCAGCGCCTGGCGGGCAGTCAGCACTCAAGGGTTAGCTCTGATGTGGGCTATTATCTCTCCCCCTGCACTTCCTCCTGGCAGCTCTCTCTCTGTTTTTACCCTCTAGCACTGTCCCTGGTGCCTCCCCCTCCCACCCCCAGCTCTCTCTCTGTAGTCACAGTTACTGCTTAGTGAGGACATCTCCTGGGGCTGGCAGGTCCCCCCAAGCTCCCCTCCCTCCTGTCCCCACCCCAGCCTGGAGTGGAGGGGCAGAGGCAAGGACCGCCCTGGGGACCCCATGGGCAGGGGGATCGTGACAACCTGGCCCCAGGGGGGCTCTGGTATCTCCGCAGCGCTCACTGTCCCCTCAGCCCAGCCGAGAGGGAGGGAGGCACTGGATTAACATTCTCTTCAGAAAACATTCCTCTCCTTCACAACAGCCGTGCCCACCCTGTCCCCCCGCCAGCTCCTCCCTCTCTGCCTCCCTCTTGCTGTCGCCCAACACTTAGAGCAGCAACTGTGTGCTGGGCGCTGTTCCAGGTGCTGGGGAGGCTACACCTTCCTATTGCGCCCTCATGGGACAAGAGTCAGCAAGAAGTCAGACTCCAGCAGCCCTGACCAACGACGGCTGTCCTACTCTGGGGCCATCTGTTCGCCTGTTTCTCTTTCCTCTCTGCCCGCCTTCCTCTGCCCACAAAGCCCAAGACCTCATCTCCCCACATCCAAATCTTCCTGGTGCATCAAGGCCCAGCTCAAGTGCCACCTCCTCCAAGCAGCCCCCCAGGAGCCTTCATCCTCCAGAGAGCCTGCTCGGACCTCCCTCAGCACCAAGTGGGCTGCCCCAGGGGCACCGAGCACATCCTCCCTGTCCTCCCACGTGTTAGGTATTTGGCCAACTTATCAATTCAACAAGCGTTCTGAGGCGCCCCGCGTTGTGCTGGGCAAGGCCACTGGGGAGACACCGAGGGGAACTGGGCTCATCCCACCCCCAAACCCAACACTCACTGCATCTGGGGGACGCCCTGGGGAGGAGGCAAGTGGGATGCCCATGAGTGGCACACAGTGTGTCTGCAGCTGGCACCCCGCAGAGCCTCATGCTTACAAAAGTACGAAAAGGGTGAGTGACTGAAGGGGGAAATACATGAATAAACACTCTCTCTCCCTCCCTCCCTCTCTCTCTCTCTCTCTCTCTCTCTCTGGCTTCTGGAGTGACAAGGAGGTCCCTGCCACACGGGAAAGACAAAAGCTGCTTCCGGGCTTGAGCAACAATGAAGATGAATGTCAAGAACATGTGTGTTTGTGTGACACGCGCACGTGCGAGCACATGCTGGAGCATATGCCCTGAGCACACAGCACACTCGTTGATTTATTCCTCTTACCAATAGTCACCGAGCGCCAACGACCTGCCAGGCACAGCTCTGAGAGCAGGGGTAGGCGGTGGACACTGCCCCGTGGGGCACCCCATGTCGACAGGGGCAGGCGATGCAAAGGCGATGCAGGGCTGGTAGATGGGGATGGGGCCCAGGAGAAAAAAGAAATCAGGGAAGTTCAGGGGACTGTTAGGGAGAAGGCCTAGGGAAGCCCCTCTGGCAGGGTGACATTTGAGTCAAGACCCCAAGGAGGTGAAGGAGGCAGCCCGTAGGTGTTTGAAGGAGGGCTTTTTAGGCAGAGGGAACACGTGGATGTACATGTATGCACGTGTGTGTAAGCATGTACATGCATGTGTATCTGTGTGTTCCAACCTGAATCTGTTCTGAACCTGCCCCAGGCCTGGCCAGCAGCCCCAAACACCCCCCGGGGCACAGAGACACTGGCTGGGATGCAGGTGGTGCCCCAAGTGCCAACAGCTCAGGCTCTGGGTCACTGGCTCCCCAACCAGCAGAATCTGAGGACCCCCTGAGAGTGGCCGGTCCCCATCCCACCCCAACCAGAGGAGTGTCGGGGGATAAGCAAGGTGCCCGACATCTCAGAGTGCCCCAAGGGCCCAGTCCCCACGGCCTCTGGAGGCCAGGGCTCTGTAAGCACAGGGTTTTGTTCACAGCAGTCAGGGGTGAACCCCCCACCCTGACCTGTGCAAGGCCTGGGGAACCCCGAGTCAAGCAGCTGGATGTCCGGGGCCATCAGCACGGACACCTAGGGCCACCTGACAGGAATCCCAACCCTCTTCCTGTGAGCGTGAGTGTTTAAAAGCCCCTCCTCCTCCCTCCTCTTCCCTAACCCTCGCCTCAGCACTCTCTGGAGCCAACCTGCCCAGGGCTGTGCCACCCAGCTTTGCCATCCAGCTGTGCCACCTCAGGCAAGCAGGCAGCCTCTCTGGGCCTCAGTTTCCACCCCTATAAAGCAGTCACAGAAATAACAGAGAGGACTGCATTAGTGAGAACACACACAGGGCTGAAAACTGTGCCCATGGGCTTCCCTGGTGGCACAGTGGTTGAGAGTCCGCCTGCCGATGCAGGGGACACGGGTTCGTGCCCCGGTCCGGGAGGATCCCACATGCCGCGGAGCGGCTGGGCCCGTGAGCCATGGCCGCTGAGCCTGCGCGCCCGGAGCCTGTGCTCCGCAGCAGGAGAGGCTACAGCAGTGAGAGGCCGCGTACCGCAAAAAAAACAAAACAAACAAATAAAAAAAACTGTGCCCAGCACATGGGGGCCCTCAGCAAATACCAGATATTATTAGAGAGGGAGGCAAGACTGGGACCGTAGTGCCCATTTTTCAGATGAGGAAACTGAGGCTCGGACAGGTGAAAGTGCCCTCTGAGTATCAGGGCCAGGAGAAATCAGAAACGAGGCACAGACCCGGCTCCCCTGCCTCCCTGTTCACCGTCCCCGAGTCCTGGCCTCAGACCCTGCACACCCTCCCAGCCGACTCTGCTCTTTCTGTTCCACCCACAAGCCAGGCCGGGCAGCCACAGATTGAGGCCGGATCCTGAAGCCCGCTCTGGCCACCAGCCCGACCCAGGCCGGGACCCAGGCAGACCCCAGGACCCCCACCTGCCTGGCGCAGCCCCTCTCACTCGGGGAGCAGAGGACCCTGCATGGGGCAGGTCAGACCCCGGGGTGGCTGCCTGCTCCTTGCCCTTCTGATCCTGGCTGCATGAGGCCTCGACTGCCCAGCTCTCAGCATCGGCTGTTTTCTCTGCAGATAAAAGGCAGCCAGCCAGGTTTTAGGTACATGAAAGCTGCTCGGGCAGGAATGTATGGTTCAGAGAGCCGGTGAGAGGGCAGAAGCCCAGCTTCCAAAGGCCTGGGGCGCCGTCGTCTCCCACCCGACCCCTCTCACGCCCTCTGCTGCAGAGACGGTGCCCGGGAGGAGCAGAGGTGCTGCCAGCCCACCTCTCTCCCTCCCCGGGACCTCGGGGACAGGAGGGCGTCTCACTGAGAGCCAGGCACACAGTAGGCGCCCCCCATACCCTTGTGGATCAGCGACCACCTCCTCTCAGCCAGGCGCTAAAGACACGGATTTAAATAACCCATCTTCCAGGCTTCCCTGGTGGCACAGTGGCTAAGAATCCGCCTGTCAACACAGAGGACACAGGTTTGAGCCCTGGTGCAGGGAGATCCCACATGCCGCGGAGCAACTAAGTCTGTGCGCCACAACTACTGAAGCCTGAGTGCCTAGAGCACGTGCTCTGCAACAAGAGAAGCCATCGCAATGAGAAGCCTGTGCACCGCAGAGAAGAGTAGCACCCCGCTCACCGTAACTAGAGGAAGCCCGCGCGCAGCAACAAAGACCCAACGCAGCCAAAAATAAGTAAATAAATTTATTTTTAAAAAATAAATAAATAACCCACCTTCAGAGAACCAGCCTGCTGGGGGGGGTGGGGGGAGGAGGTCCTTGGAGTGAAATGCCTCCAGGCTGAAGTGCCGGGTTGGGGGCAACAGGGATTCACTGCAGGGAGAGTCAGACTGTGGGTCCTGAGGAGAGAGCAGAGGCTGGCAGGGTGGGTCGAGGGTGTAGACAGATTGAAGAGGAGAAACGGGGCGGTGCAGAGAGGGGGGTCGGGGGAGTTCAAGGCAGCTGGGAAGGGAAATCAGGTGAAGGAATTGGGGTACGGCAGAGGGGGGTGCAGTGGGGGGACCCAGCACGCAAACCTGCTCTCAGTCCTGACACAGCCCGACTCTTGAGAGGGACCCCAGGGTTCAAGAGCAGAGAAGCAGGCTTCCAAAGCCTGGAAAGTGGGGGATGCCCTGGGCAGGGGCTGGGCTGGCGTCTGGGTGGTCTGTGGTCAGCGTGGTCTGTGGAAGGGCTGGGATGGGCCCCAGATGGAAGGACGGTCTGCCAGCTGCCCTGGGCCTCATCCCAGCCACACGATGGGGTCTTTCCCCTCAACAACCACCTTCCCCCCAACCCACTGGGCCATTTGGGGGCCACCGGCCACTTTCCCACAGACCCTGTGGGAATTCAGGCCAGGCCGGCCCGGGGTGACTCACTTCAGGATGCCATCATCAATCAGATCCCATTACCCTGCGGACACAGACCAGCCGCCAGGTCCAGACCCCGAGCACCGGGTCACTGGTAGCCGGGCCATGTGTCCCGGCCTGGCCTGGGCCTGCCGACCTCTGCCCCAGCACAGTCCATCAGCCTGCCCAGCCCACCCTGGGTGCCCTGACTAGGACTTCTGCCCCTCTTGCTGCCCAGGGCACTCGGCCTCCCCAGCTCTGCCCCTCCCCAGGCTCAGAGATGGGGTGTCCTCCTCTGCCCGAGTCACACAGGCCCCTCAGGCCAGCAGTCTTTCCCCTCCTTGACCGAGAAATGGACATCAGTCTCCAAGGCTGCAAGTACTGTCTTAAAAGACAGTGCAGGGCTTCCCTGGTGGCGCAGTGGTTGAGAGTCCGCCTGCCGATGCAGGGGACACGGGTTCGTGCCCCGGTCCGGGAAGGTCCCACGTGCCGCGGAGCGGCTGGGCCCGTGAGCCATGGCCGCTGAGCCTGTGCGTCCGGAGCCTGTGCTCCGCAGCGGGAGAGGCCACAGCAGTGAGAGGCCCGCGTACCGCAAAAAAAAAAAAAAAAAAAAGACAGTGCAATCTGCCCACAAAGCCACGTGGTCGCTTCGCCTGGGCCGCCCGGTGGCCACCAGCCTCCCCTCCCCCCACAGGCTCCCAGCCCACCCACACCCCTCAGAAACTCTGTTGATTCCATCATGAATTCACTCACTCAGTGCTTCCCTGAGCACCTACTAAGCACCTCGCACAATCTTTGGCACTGGGGCAAACACACGGAGACCAATCCCTGCTTTCATGGAGCTGACACTCCAGCAGGGGAGATGACACTAAATGAGCCCGCACGTGACTAACGTGGGTGCTGGTCCTTAGAGACACTTCCAGCTCCCTGACTTCCTGGCACCTGGCAAAATCCAACCACCTGCCCCTCATGCTTGGCCGGGGCCACCTGCCATGTTCTGGCCACCGAGCTGGGAGCAGGAAATGCTACCATTTCGAGGCCAGAGCATCTCATGGCCATTGTGAGACCCTACAGGGTACATGTTCCCCCTGCTACCGTGAACAGCAATGTTCCAGGCCAGCCTGGTCCCTGAGGAGGTGGGCAGAGCACTCAGACAAATCAGGTGGACATGTAACATAGCAAGTATTCAGTTTACGTATTTTAAGCCACAGAGATGCGGGGGCTGTTTGCTCTTGCAGCACCTCCTCCTGATGCTGACAGACACAGGGGGCGTAAGCTCTCACTCCAGGAGAGCAAGGAATGGGTCTTATTTACCTCCACTTCAAGAGCCTGGATGTGTCTGGTTCACACCCATCACAGGCTGGCTTGGGCTGAACTGAATTAAATTCACACACACACACACACACACACACACACACACACACAGATGTAATCACTGTCATCCTGAGAATGAGCATTTATTGAGTGCTTACTGTGTGCCAAGAACTGTGCAAAGTGGTTTTATATGACTAACACCTTTAAACTTACAATAACTGTATATGAAGTGGGCCCTCTTATTTGCCCCATTTTCCCAAAACTTAGGTACAGAGACGTTACGTAACTTGTGCAAGGGCACACAGCTAGTGATTGAGCTATGATTTGAACCCAGAGGGATGAGCTCCAGAGCCCATTTTACTGTCAGGTAAAACCTCAGCCTCCTCCCTTCACAAGTGGGCCTACACATACACGTACACGTACACACACACACACACAAACATACACAGAATCTGAGGGTGGCGGCAGTAGCCTCCAGTGACGAGGAGGGCCGCCCGCATCGACTGTGGCCGCAGCGGGGAGAGCCAGCCCCACTACCCCTCTGTGCTCAGCCACCACCTCCACTCCTGGCTACCACACTATGGGCTGAAGTGGTCCATCTGTCCCCGTCACAGAGGATCGGGCAGGGGTGGGGGCCAGGGGCCCCAGAGGCTTGTGTAAATGGCTCTGCTTTGAGCAACAGCTAATTTCTGAACATAATTATTAATTTCATGCTTATCATATGCAAACCTCTGTCTCCCAGACGAGATGAAATTGATTTAATTAGAAATTCCATCATCAAGCCTTTTGGATCCAAGCTTTTAATTAGGGTCACCAACCCCACCCATGGCTGCCAGAGAGTGGGTTCATGGCCCCTGACTCCCCCCAAGGGCCCAGGCACAGCCAGCATGTGTAGGTCCCTCCACTGCCACCAGGGCCCCACTGCCCAGGTCAGGGCCCCTCACCAGGACCCTCACCTACCTCCCACCCACAGCACGGCCCCACAGTCACAAGGGGCATCTTTTTCCTGCTGGCATCGTAATGGGGAGATAGTATGGGAAGAGTTCGTATCATCTTGCAGCTGGAAGGACTGAAATGTTTAAGGTGGCAGAAGACAGGAGAGATAACAGGTCTCCCCTCTTCCTGAGAAACTCACAAACCAGCCTTCTTCTGGGAGCCCTGCTGGGTGCTAATAAAATGCCCTTTACTGCTCAGCTTAGGGTCATCTGTCAAAATGATCAACAACACTTGGCATTTTAACAAAGCATTTTCAACACATTACCTCTGACTTCATCTCCAGCTACCATCCTGGCCTCACTCACGTGGCTCCAGCCACACTGACCTCCTTGCTGTTCCCTTGAACATGCCAGGCACACTCTGCCTCAGGGCCTTTGCACTGGCTGTTCCCGCTGCCTGACTGCTCTTCCCCCAGGTCTCCCCAGAGACCCATGTGGCTCGCTCTCTCACATCCTTCCCTTCAAGACTACTCAAACATCACCTTCTCAGACCACCCTATTTAATACCAATCCAGCGTCCCTCTCCTGCACCCCATCTCCACCTCCCTTGCTTTGATTCTCCCAATAACAATGATCACTTTCTAACATGCTCTAGATTTACTTGCTTATTTCATTTATTATCCGCCTCCCCCTAAAACATCGGCTCCATGAATCCAGGGGCCTTTTTTTATGCCCCACTGTGTCCTCGGATGCCTGGCACAGAACTTGGCTCAATAAACGCAGAGACCACTTCATTCCCTCCACACAGCCAGCCTGAGGACAAGCTCAGCAGGGCCCTGAGCACCTTAGACAGGTGAGGAAACCGAGGCTCAGAGCCTTGGGGCCTTGCCAAGGCGACAGAGACGACCGAGTTCTGATTCTCACATGGTCTGACACTTCACCTGGGTAAGTGGAGGGCATTGCTCTGCAGAAGGGGGCCGCTCCACAGCAGCGCCCTGCTCACGGAAGATGCTCTGAGGTATCCCTCCTCCTACCCCAGGGCTCAGCTCATGCACCTCCTGGGGCCCTACCCCCCTGATTTCACAGTGATATCCTAGAAGGCACTCGTTGGGGGGCCATCCCCCACCCACCTATGTCTCCCCCTCCCGGGAAACCACCCACTCTCTTATCAGGAAAGCAAGAGGACACTTGGATTAATTTCCAGGCCTGCTCTGAATTATGTTTTCCAGGAGAGAACCAGACAGATGTAGGCAACACGCCTTTGAACAAATATTTCCCCAGAAAGTGCTTTATTCAGTACCTTGTCTCACCCTTTTAAACATTATATGTTTTCTTAGGAGCCCAGGAAACAAGGGGGGCGGGCGCCGATATGGCACGGAGCCTGGAAGAGAATAGAGGGCGCAGAGTGGAGGGCTGACAAAGGAGCGGGTTCTGGTGCAGGCTCGGGGGAATTACCGCAGATAAGAGCGGGCGGGGGAGCAGGCGGCATAAGGGCGAGAGGAAACAAGATCCTCAAATCAGCACTTGTCCTATTTCATAAGCAAAATTTAGATCAATAAATTACACTCACTTCTGCAGGTTTTACATGCTGACTCCGTAACCTTGTCAAGAGTGACATGTGGGGGGAGGCCAAGGGACGGAGGAGCCCAGAGTCTGGGGAGGAAGGGTGGGGGCCAGGGGAGCCCCATGGGGCTGCAGTGCCTGCACCCCCTTCTCCTTGAAGGGCCCAAAGCCCAGGTTTCCGGAGGTGAGAAGCAGGCCACCACACCCTCTGCCCACTGCCTCGCTGCAAGACTGCAGGCAAGTCACTGCCCCTGTGAGCCTCAGTCTCCTCATCTGCCCAGTGGGCACAGTGGGGAGAACCGGCCTCTGTCAACAGACATGAAAGCTTGGAAAGAGACACGAACATCCAAGCTGCCAGGAGCCATTACTCTGTGTCTGATACACACCAGGTGGGGCAGCTACTGATACAGACTCTCCTGTTGATTCTCACCACAGCCTGAGGGAGTGCGAAGGTTTCCTTCGCCCCGATTGACACGAGAGGCTGCAGCTCAGAGCTGAGGCCCGTGCCTGGGGTCACCTAGCGTTGGGGCCGGGAGCCACACCCAGGCCCACCTAATGGCCAAGCTGGGCTTTCTCCATGCCATGAGGCTGCCTGTGGGCCAGGGAGCCGGGCAGCACCGGGCACCAGGCCACACCCAAGTGTCCAAGGGGCAGGGGCTCGGGACCAGCCCAGGGGGCTGCCGTACCCCAGGGCGTCGAGGTGAGGGTGCGGCTGAGCAGGGACCGGGCACTCAGAACCGGCCGGGCCGGGGCTGGGCATCCTGAGAGCCGGGTGGGGCAGCAGTAGGCAGGAGGCTGCGCAGGTATTAGCGGAATCCAAGCAGGTCCAGGAGCTACCATTTCAGAAGCTCCTACACCACGCCCAGCACTCCACAGGGATTCTCTCATTTAATCTGCACACAATAACCCCACGAAGTGAATGCTATTATTACCTTCATTTTGCAGATAAGACAACTGAGGCCCAAGAAAATATGGAAACAAAATCACGCAGCAAGTGGCAAGGCAGGATTTGAACCCAGGTCTCTCTGACTCCGGCACCTGGGCGCTCTCACCCCTACGCCCCGCCTGGCACATACTCCGTTTACGTTGCCAGCCTCCTGCCCTGTGCCCACACCATCCCTGCCCCTGGGAAGCAGCCAGGATGGGGAGCCAAGAGTCCTTGCTCCTGGCCTTTCCTCACTACATCTCTTGGACACACACTTCCCGTGTCCGAGCCTCAGTTTCCACATCTGTTCAATGGAGATTTAATGAGCCCTGGACTCACAAGGTAAGGACAGAGGACGGGGCCTCCACGATGTGGGGGTGACATCCAGAAGCCTCTTCCACAGAACCCGCTGAGCCCACCCCCAAGCTGTGGGCGTCAGGGGCGGGGCCGGGACGACCTCAGTGAACGGGGTGCCCCTGGAGCATCTGTAATGGCACTGTCCTGCTGGCCAGCAATGGGGGCGTGGCCAGGCGGGGAGAGATGAACCACGGCGTCTGCCCAGTGTTCTCCCAAGTCAGGTCAATGTGCCGCACTGCGTGGAATATATGGCTCTGTATTAATATAATATGATATAATGGTATGTACAAACATTATCGAACACACAAGTCGATAAAAGTCACATCACCATCACTCCAGGTAATTTATATCACAGCTCAGCCACAGCCAGGCTGGCAGGGAGGAGGCCCCACTGGAGCGAGGGAGCCTGAGCCCTGGGCTGGACAGGGGAATGGGTAGGCCAAGTGCAGCAATTTAACCAAGACCACAGGGCAGGCTGACAACGAGCCACCTGCAGAGCTCATCTCTCCCCTGCCCACCCCGCTCTGACCCAGCACTGCCTCCCGGGGCCCTGGGATGGAGCCAGCTCTGAGAACCCAGCCTGCAGGGGGCACCGCCAACCTCCAGGGGCTCCTCTGATTCCTGGCTGCGCCCACCGTTGTCCTCAGGCACTGGCAGCCCCTGGCTCTGACCCATCTCTCACCAGCACCCTCAAGAAGGGCGTCCCATGCAGGTGTACCTGGGGTGCTGTTCTAACCCAGGGTTCCCTCTTGGGGGACGTTTGCTGTGGAAGCCCCATCTCCATCTGCAAAACAAGGGTTTCTGGGCCCTGGCAAGGGTGGAGGTGATATGGGCCTCCCATCCCATCATGCATTCATTTAAAATATATTTACAGGATTTCTCTGGTGGTGCAGTGGTTAAGAATCTGCTTGCCAATGCAGAGGACATGGGTTCAATCCCTGTCTGGGAAGATCCCACATGGAGCAACTAAGCCCGCGCGCCTAGAGCCCGTGCTCCACAACAAGAGAAGCCACCGCAATGAGAAGCCCACACACCGCAATGAAGCCCCCACTCGCCACAACTAGAGAAAGCCCGTGCGCAGCAACGAAGACCCAGTGCAGCCAAAAATAAACAAATAAATTTATTAAACAAAAATAAAATATATTTACTGAGCACTCATTCTGTGCCCAGCACCATGGTAGGCACCGGGGAGACCACCGTGTGCAAAGGCAGACAAACCGCTGTTCCCGTGGAGCTGAGTCCTGTGGAGAGACGGTCTCTAACCAGATACGCACACCAACACATACATAATCACAGCCTCTGAGATGGGCTGGGGAGAGGTCGGGGGGGTGCGGGGGCACCTGTGAGAGCCTGGAATAAGGGCCTGAATCTGGTCAGGGCACCCAAGGAGGGCTCCCTGAGGAGGGGCAGTGAGCTGACACCTGAAGGATGGGTAGGCAATACCCAGGTAAAGAGGGAAGAACAACCCAGATGGAAGGTGAGACAGGTGCAAAGGCCCTGTGGCTGGTTCAAGGAAAGGCAAAAACACAGAGAGGATGGGAGAATATAGCATGAGTCATGGTTGTATTGGAAACAGATCCGGGGCAAGATGGGAACCACCAAGAGCATTGGGAAGGCTACTGCACTAGTCCAGTTAAGAGGTGAGGGTGGCCTGGCCCAGGGGTGTGTGTGGAGATAGAAGTATGACCCCCCCCAAAAGCCCTCCAGCTCCAAGTGTCTCCCTCCATGACAAAACTCTCAGTGAGCCCTCGTCTGAACTCTGAGCGCACCCGAGACCAAAAGAAGAGTCTCAAGCCAGGAGCCAGGCAAACAAGTTCTCCGGGGTCAGCTGCCCGCTTCTCCTCTGGGCCAAGCCCATTCCTTCAAGATAACTGGGCTCCTGGGGATTCTCCAGCTGCCCCAGTGACATAGCAGGTTGAAGAGGGGCCAGGGACTCAGCCCAGAGCGGAGGGGAAGCTACCCCGCCCCTCACCCCCACTGCCGGCACCTTCTGCCGCTCTGAGATCTGGCCAGGGTGGAAAGAGCCTGAGTTCTAGTCTGTCACTAACTCATCGTGTGACCTCAAACTAGACCCTCTTCCATCCTGTGCCCCAGGTTTCTCATCTAATAATCATAAAATAACAATCACAGTAATAACTGACATTTACTGAATGCTTACTACGTGCCAGGCTCTGTTCTCAGCACTCATTTATTTCATCCTCACCAGACATCTGTCATTAAGGTACTAGCATTCCGCCTACTTTACAGGTGAGGAAACCGAGGCCCAGAGAAGTTGAATTACTTTCCCAAAGACATGCATCTGAACTCTCGCCGCTGGGCTCCACCTGCCATCAGCCTCTGCCACCTCCCCGTGGAAGTAAGGATTGACCTGAATCGCCTCTGAGACACCCCAGCTCTGTTGTGCTGCCTCTGTGCCTCTCAGCCCAGAAATTCGGCCTCCAGCCTGGAAGGGCCCAGCTCCTCCCAAAGGATGGCAGGTATGATTTGGGGGGGAACCTCTCCCCAGACCCTTCTGCTTCCTTTCGTCTACTGCAGAAACCTGCAGATGTCTGATTCCGTTCAGCGACCACAGTCCCCCTGACCACAGTGGGCCTGGTACCGTGATGGGATGGGGACAGCACGGTCCAGCCCAGTACTGAGGACCTGCTCTACGCTGTTCCCCCAGAAGCCCAAGTGGGATGAGTCCTGGGCACCCAACGAGGTGACAGCTCATGAAGGCAGTGGCCCTGGAACTTCCCTTCTTACTTCTCCTCCATCTGGAGGGCACCTCCCAGGAAAGCTGCCCGTCATGCTCATCTCAGGTCTGCTCTGGGGTCTGACCTGTGACTGGGCCTTCTAACCTCACTAATTTAATTCTGACAACACCCCTTCCAGGTGGACATTGCTCTCTGCACTTTATGGGCAAGGACCTGGAGACAGGAAAGAAGTCGTTGGCCCTCAATCCCTCAGCTACTGATGGAAACCCAGGCCCACCAATGCCAGGGCAGGAATCCTTCCATCCTGCTGCCTGGCCTCCCTCCAAGCCCACAGCGAGAGCCACCAGCACATCTGGGGCCTGTCCAGACAATGAGCGGACAGGCAGGACATGCCCAGTTTCCAGCAACTGGTGATCTGAGCTGACACTCCTCTCTAAGAGGAAAGCCCGGAGCGGATCTTGGCCCCTCCCACCTGGTCCCCCCAACTCAGGCCCCTGCCCCAGAATCTCCATAAAGCCAGAGAGTTGACAAAGGTCTGCCCATGAGCCCGGGCCTCAGCAGGTCCCACTGGGAGCAGCCGCTGGGAGCAGAGCCTGGAGAGGGGTCCCGTCTCCCAGCACAGCCAGGCCCAGCAGACAGCGGGCACCCGCAGGTACAATTCAGAAGGGCCCAAAGCCTCCCAGCATCTCCCCAACACCTGCTGCCTGGCTGACTTCAGCTCTTACCAACCCTCCCCCCACTCACTTCCCTCTGGCCACACTGGCCTCCTTAAACAGCCCCTGAGCCCCAAGCATGGTCCAGCCTCACAGCCTTTGCACGTGCCGTGCCCTCTGCCTGGCTGGTTTTTCCCCCACAGAGCCACAGAGTACACCCTTTCACTCATTCACATCTCTGATCAAACATCACCTTCTCAGAGAGGCTGTCACTGAACAGCTCATCTCAAGCAGCCCCACACCCCTCCCTGTCCCCTGACCCGTGGCCCTTCTCACTCGACTTGATATAACACATCTCTCCCGGAGGAAGTGTCTGGAGTGAGCTGTGCCTCACAGGACTGGCAGCCTCAACAGCCTGTGAGTCACAGGGGCTGAGGCGTCCCGCACCCACTGCCCAGCCTCAGGAGTTAGGAGTCAAGCTGGTCTCCCCCGCCAGCCCAGGCTTCAGGGCCATCTATCCTGTCTGGCAGCTCTCCTTCACCCGCCCCTTCCTCCAGCTCAGGCCTGGAGATGAAGACAGCAAGAAGGTCCTTTAGGGCGGGCTGGGGGAGTGGAGGGTCAGGAGGCCACAGGGAACAGCCTCTCTCCAGGGGACCCCTGTGTCCCCCAAGCAACGCGGAGCCAAGCAGAGACAGGTCTCCCCATGGTCACCCTCAGGGCAGCCAAGGCCTGCCCAGGTGGACACTCCAGGTAATCCAATCTCATGCTCTAGAGCATCAGCCGATGGGGGCAGGGGCCAGGGAGGAGGAAACACGCACACACGGACACAGACGTGGACATACCTGGCAGCCCTGCCAGGAGCCAGCAGATTCAGTCCACCAAAACCAAAGGACCCGCTCGCGTGCATGTGCCGAGGGTGTCACGCACACACGCACACACACACACACACACACACACACACACACACACACACACAGTGCTCGCCCCTGCCCACTCCACATACACCCAGGTACACAGACATGAGAGCATACATTACACACACAGAATTACATGAGTAATTACATGAGTAATTACACCCAGATACACCTAGAGACACATGGTACGCCCTGAGCCAGGCATGCCCACTAGGTCTACCTGAGCGTACCTGAGACACCCACCCCCGTATTCAGGAGCACAAGCTCACACAAGCACGCCCTGAGTCCCACACACACATCCTGGACACACAGCACAAGTGCTGACAGTGGCTCCTGGTGCTAAGTATACCTGAATGTGTGTGTGTGTGCCCGTGCACACACACACACTCCTGTGTAATCAGGATGGGCAGGGGCAGCATCTACTGTGCATTTTGGGGAGCACAAAAGAATGTTCATAACACCCCCTGAACTGTCACCGCCCTGCCCAGCTGCCCATCAAGCAGCTGGAACTCTCAACTGCCCACAGCGAGCAGGAAAGTGCTGACCACTCTCCCCCATTACCACCCGTCAAGGGGCGGTTTTTCTGCAGGTTGATCCAACCAATAGGAGATCCAGCCTGGCAGGGGCAGAGCTCAAGGTGGGCGAGGGCTGATGAGCCTAGACAGGGCCAGTGGGGGTTGAGGAGGACCAAAGGTACTGGGCACCAGGGGGAGGGGCAGCCCAGAGACTATGAGCCCGCCTGCCATGCTCGTCCACCTGTCCCGCTCCCTTGGATACCATGAGTTGGGGAGAGGGCTGGAGTTGGCAGGCCTGTCCCTCACTCCAGGCCCCAGCCCACCCAGGTAACTGGCACTGCTGGAGGGAGAGCGCCCTGGCTGGCTAGCACCTCTCACCGTTCCCTGGGTGCCCAGCACTTCCATGAGGCTGCAGGGACGTGAAGATCCCCAACAAGAAATGGGGGCCTTGCCCAGAGACCCCGAGACAGGGGAGGCCTCATCACTTGCCCCAAGTCGTACCTAAATAACTGTAGTGGAAAAGGGGGGCAGGATCGCTCCTGTGAACCAAGCCCCGCTCCAGCCCAGGGAGGAGAGAGCAGTGTCGGTAATTTATTTTAATAATCCTGCTGAACTGGGAGAAAATTAACAAATGAGAAACCAGCTCGAAATTAATCAAAGTTCCCTGTCCATCCCCCCCACCTTCCATCTCAATGAAGGTTATTTATCCAACGAGCAATAAAACACAGAATTAAATTAAACAGGCCCTTTCTTTGAGTCCTCTCCCCTAGCCCCAGGGAGGCAGTGTCTCCCGCTCACAGCTCTATAAGCAGCTCCTGGAGGGCCTCAGCAGATCCACGGCTGCCGACAGCAATCAGAGGGGTTCCCCCAGAAGGAGCCCCACATTGAACGCACTCCCAGTCTGGGTCTCACCGCCAGCTCTCTGCCAAACATATGAGCGGCAGATAACTCAACCACCCTCCCGAGGAGGGACGGAGGGAGGTTCCTGCGGTTGGGCCTGAGCTGATTGGAGGCTGGGGAGTCCCCAGGTTCTCCGTGGGGGAGAGAAAGGCTTGGTATGGAAGGCGGGGAGCGTGAGCAACTCCCCAGATGAGGACACTCTGGGGCCCACAGCAGGTTCCAGCTGGAAACACCCTCCTGGCCCCAACCTCTTGGTGGGAAGGGGCCAGAGGGGGCACAGGGTACAGCGGAAGCCGAAGAAGGACCTCCTGTGAGGACAGGACTCACCCCAGGGCTCAGACATCAGGGGGTCACTGCAGCACCCTCAGGGCAAGGGTGCACCCCACACCCACCACTTCCTTGGGCAGTCTGTCCGGCATGTGCTTCCCTAAATATCTCTTCCCTGCAGCTTTTGAATCCAGGCATATTTCAGCCAGGACCGCCACCTGCAGCCACAGGTTCCTAAATAACTACTCTCAGGGCCCCCTTCAACCATTCCCTTCTGTCTGCCCTCTAGCTGTGAAATCTGTAATAATAATGGCCTTCCCTCTACAGCTTTCACAGACATTCTCCCATTTAAACCTCACATCAACTCAGTGAGGGAGACATTTGCCACGATGCTCACCTCATGGTGACTGAGGCCCAGAGAGGGCCCTGAACAGGGCACATCCAGCAGTGGCTGAGGGTCCCAGCCGCAGCGCGTCAGGGATTGGGGACCAGGAGCGTGGGGCAGGGGGGCGGGATGAACAGGGCTCTGCAGAACTGCCAGGCTTCCTGGAAGCCTCCTCAGGGGCTTTCTGCGGAGGAGGGCTGGAGGCTGACTGCCCCCTGGGAGGAGGGGAGAGGGAGGGAGGGTTATTACACATGAACTCCTCCATGCCTGCCTCTGACACGGCTACACCTGCAGCCCACGCAGGGCAGCCAGAGGGCCTCTGACACCATAAATCTGATCCCATCACTTTCTGCTTAAAACCCTCCACAGGCAACTCATGCATCTGGAGTGAACAGCCACGCTCTGTCCTGGGACCCAGAGCTCCTGCTGACCCAGCCCTGCCGCCTCTCCTCCTCCTCTCTGAACAGCCTCCTTGTTCTTCACATGCACCAAGCATGTTCCCTGCTTCGGGGCCTTGGCACTGGCTGTGCCCCTCACCCACAATACCACCCAGGCACCTGGTTCCCTTCCTCACTTGCCTGGGCCTATATTCAAACGCCCCTTCCCTGACCACCTGGTTTAAAAGAGCTCTTCACCTCCTCCATCACTCTCGAAACCCCGGCCCTCTGCAATTTTCCTCCACAGCACCTGTCACCTCTTGAATTACTGCTTGCTTACTGTCTTTCTCCCCCTTTAGAAGGTCAGCTCCATGTAGGCAAGGATTGCGTGTGTTTTTGTTCCCTGCTCTATTCCTAACCTAGCCTAACATACGACTCACTAGTTATCTGATTGCTGAATGAATTAATGAATGAATGACACTATGCTTAAGGTCATCATTCGGGCCACCATAACCTCCGGTCTGAACTGTTCCATCAGTCTCCTAACCATTCTCTCAGCCTCAGGCCTCGGCCTGCAACCAAACCTCCACTCCACACCCAAAGGAATATTTTAACCCCCAGATCGGACCAAGGCACCATCCTGCAGCATCAAGCCCACACACTTGGCCTCAGCCCCTAATCCATCCCAACTCCCTCTCCACTGACCCTCTCCCATGCCAGGAGCCCTGCTTCATCCATGCCAGACATACCTGAAATTCCAACCATACCTGTCCTTTCCACTGGAGCACTGTCATGGTTCCCTCTCTGCCTGCAGGACACCTCCTCCAGGCAGCCACCCCATGTATGCCCTGTCAGAACCGACCTCTCCCTACTCTGAGCCCCCACACACCCTCGCCTGTACCTCCACCACAGCCCTCCCACACCCCCAACCTGAGCTGTGACAAATCATATGCATGTCATACCTCCGCATCCAGGAAGGACCCAGATTTATTCACTGGCAATCTCTCCCATCCCCACCACCTGCTCCGGTATCTTGCACAAACTTGGAGCTCCATACGTATTTGCTGAATCCAATGGAACCAGTTCAAACACAGCCCAGAGAGAGTGCCCATGAAGAGGGGCCTTTCCTCCAGGTTGCTGCCATTTCAGGCTGCTCTGAGGACAAATGGACCTTTAAGTGCCACTTAATTGCAGCACACAGGAGCAGCTGGCCCCGCATTCCACTCACCTCTCCTTGGGGGTTGCCTGGGAGGAAACGGATTCGCGGCGGTTGAGAGGTGACCAGGGCTCTGTTAAAATGGCAACGCACCGCCTCTGGTCCATCCACCAGCCCATAATAGCAGTGCTGGCCCACCCAGCAGCTTGCATGTTGAGCACACGTGTGGCCACCCCCATGGGTGAGAACAGCAGGCACAACACAGCCACCAATGAATTATTTATTCCGTACATTGTTAGCACAGCAGAGAGAGTAACCGTGTCTCCAGGCTTCAATTAAAATATCAAGGCGCCTGCACCGTCTGCCCGGCCACATGCCCAGCTCCCACCGACACTGGCAGGATAGCACCTCCTGGGGAGCTATAGCGCCCCCAAGGCCGGCTCTACTGCCCCCTCCTCTGCTTCCCAACAGTCAAGTCCTGTTTCAGCACCATGGACAGTAGCCTCCAGGCTCCTCTAGGGATCTGCCCCTGAGACACCCCAGCACACTTTTCAGGGCTCTAAAAGACCATTTAGTAAATCGATGACCTGAAAGAGCCTTTCCAGCTCCCCAAAGCGGCCCTGGGACAAGCCTTGGTGGGTTCTTAGCCTAACTCCCATTCTCCATCCACTCCCAGCACACCCCTACAATCCTACAGCACATGGCTGGAAGGCAGGAGCTCAAGGCCCTCACCTCAGCTCCTCCCCAGGCTCCTTGACAACTCTAGGCAGATCACCCCGCCTCCCTGGGCTCCAATTTTTTCACTCGGAAAATGCAAATGACGGTGGCCAGGCTGTGACCTCAGGGATTGTCACAACCAATGGAAAGGGATTTTGACAAGGGACTTTGACAAAGCCAGAAGAGGGCTTTAATTTCATACGGGTGGGTTTCTTCAGCCTTCCCACCCCATCCCAACCTGGAAAACCCTGATTCTAGGGCACAGGCTCAGGATGAAGAAAAAGCTGACAGATCCTTCAGGAGCTGGCTGGGTCACAAGCTAACTAGGTCACCCACGAGATTTAATTCAACAACCCCCGGACTAGAATATGAGGCCGAGTGAAATCAAAGTGGGCGAGCTGAAAAAGAGCAAGAAATTCCAAACACATGCCGCTGAGAACTGTGGAATGAGCAGAGGCTTCAGGGATAGGCAGTGCTGCAGGCCTCCACTGCTTTCTGGACAAGCCTCAGTTTCCTCACCTGTAGAACAGGGCCAGTGCGACGGACTTCCTAGCCAGTGACTTACATTAGATAACCTATGTGAAACTCCTGATACAGGGCCAGGCACATAAATTCAACTATTCATTTTATGAAGCACCTGTCAGGTTCCAGGCCCTGGAGATAGAGCAGACAAGAAAAGGGACACAACCGTGCCCTGAAGAGCTGACATCCAAGTGACCAATGCTGTTATCCATCAGGGTGTCAGGAGAGGTGGCATTCAAGATGGGCCTTTGAAGCACAGGTGGAATTTCCAAAGCAAAAAACAATGTGGCGGGAATATAATCCCTTTAGAGAAATGTTTGGCAGCTTCTCCTAAATCTAATCATTCATGCAGCCAACGAGCCAGCAATCGTATCTACTCATATTTATATGTATAATATAAATGAGCACTAATGTCCACTAAAAGACATGTACGCAAATGTTCAGAAGAGCTTTATTCCTAATAGCCAAACACTGAACTCAGCCCAGATGTCCAGCAGCAGCAGGATGGGTAAATGAATGCTGAACTACACAAACAATGACACAGTGGAATAGTGCAGAGCAATGAAAAAGAGCAAATCATCAAAATACCCAACCACATGGGGGAATCTCACAGGTAATGTGAGCGAAAGAAGCCACGCACAAAAGACTGACTGTATGACTCTGGTTGTGTGAAGCTCAAAACCAGACAAAACTAATCTATGGGGGCTTCCCTGGTGGCACAGTGGGTGAGAGTCCGCCTGCCAATGCAGGGGACGCGGGTTCGTGTCCCGGTCCGGGAAGATCCCACATGCCGCAGAGCAGCTGGGCCTGTGAGCCATGGCCGCTGAGCCTGCGCGTCCGGAGCCTGTGCTCCGCAATGGGGGAGGCCACAACAGTGAGAGGCCCGCGTACTGAAAAAAAAAACAAAAAACAAAAAACTAATCTATACTTTTAGAAATCAGGCTACCAACTAGCCTTGGGGACGGAGGGATGTGGACTGGGAGGGGCTCAAGAGAATGTTCTAGGGAACTGAAAATGTTCTATATCTTAATTTATAAAAGCTCATCAAGTAATGCCCTCGAAATTTGTGTACTTTACCGTGTATAAGTTATACTTCAATTATTTTTTATGTAAAGAAAAGGCAGAGAGAGCATTCTTCAGGGGCTGAGAGGACATCAGAAGCAGAGGTTAGCAGATTGGACACTGCAAGGGGTGTGGTCAGGGAATGACCCTGGGGAACTGGACTGGAGCTGGCAGGGGCTGGAGGGAGAGCTGGAGTTGAGGTGCACGAGATGGGTACCAAGGCAAGGCCACCCTGGGAGCCCTGGGGCTCCTGCCTCCTTCTCCCAGACCCCTCCTGCCATGCATCCCTCCTGCCCACAGCAAATGGTGCAAGTGAGGTCATCTCCCCTCCCTGCTGGACTGGCCCCCTGTCCACACCCTCCCTCAGCCACCATGCTGGATTGCAATCCTGGAGCTGAATTTCCTGGGCTTTGGGGGCTTTCCTCCTGAGGAGGAATCAAGTGAAGCCACAGTCCCCCGGCCTCAGGCCGGCAGAGTCCAGCTGGGCACCTCTCCCCACTCCCGTGCTCTATGCTCATAGCATCATGGAGGACACCTGGTTCTGCCTCCTACGCTGCACCTGCCACATCCACCTTTCCACCCACCCCCAAAGGGAGCACCTGAACACCTGTCACTCCCAGGATAACCGCTCCAATTAGGTAGGGCCCTGCCACCTCCTGCTTCCCAGCACCCAGCACCCCAGCCTTCACTGCCACGACTCCTTGTGGAGGGAGAGCCCCCTGGACGTGCACAGACACGGCCGAGGAAGCGGCTCAGAAACCTCACACCCCACCAGCCACCAGTGAGACATGACACGAGCCCACTCGCTCCTCTGGGCAGCTCCTGAGCTGAGGCCCAGGGGCCAGCCCGGCCCTACCTCCCACGATCCACTACACGAGGCTGCACGGGGGCCAAGTCAGAATCAGCCACAGGACCTCCTCTGGGGCCACGGCCCCGGCCACGGGGCGCCACCGAGTCCAGCCGTCACCCCTTGCTGGCAAGAGTACAAGAAATTATAAACACGCTTGCCCTTTGCCCCAGCACGTGTCTGCAGGAATTCACCCTACAGAGACCTGCGGAGTGGCCAATCACAAAGTTACCCATCGCAGCTCTTTGTTAAAGCACGAGATCAGGAACCACCAAGTGTCCGTCCTGAGGAGACAGGAAGCAGGCAGTCCTGGGGACCACACAAAGCCCTTTTGTGCCGACAGAGGTGAACCCCAAGAGCACTGCAAGCTCACCCAGCAGGGGCTGCGGATGTGTGAAAATGGAGGGGGAGAACACACGTGTGCAGCCCCCCCCACGTGCTGGTGAATGTTGCCTGGAGTGTGTGACACGGCAGCCACGCCCAGGCGAGAGCTCTCTGGAAGGCACGCAGGGAGCGGTGGCTGCCTCCAGGCTGTACTCCAGGGGCTGGGGTACGTCCTCCGGCTCCTTTGAACACCCAGGGGAAGGTCTGAGGCACTCACGCAGTAATGCTGTCACTGAAAAGGAGGCCGTGCCTACGGTGCTCCAGGTCCCCCAGCGGCCAGACAAAAGGCTCATTCCGGAGAGAGAAGCATCCCTAAAGGAGACCCTGTCAAGTCCCCAAACACACACACCCTCTCTCCCCCACCACCAACTGAAATGCTTGAGAGAGGGGTCAGGACTCAAGGCCGGGAGAGCCCAGCACAGGTGGTGGGGGAGCCCCAGTCTGATGTTGGGAGGCGAGAGGAGGGGTTCCTGGTCCAGGCTGAGCGGCCAGGCCCAGGTGGGAATGGGGGCAGGGAAGGCAGGTGAGGGGGCTACTCTCCTCTTACTGAGTTTGTTGTACTTTCCTAATTGATTTTGTCACCGGGATACTTAGGACCATCTTAGAAACCACTTAAGCAATTTAAAATAATCAAAGTACTTAGAAGGCACTTAACGTTTCCTCACACTTCAGGCTTCCCATAAACCCCTTCCAGCTTCGACCCAAGGCCATCCTGCTGTCTAGAGCGACCCCTGTGGGGAAGGCGGCCGCCTGGTCAGGCCCAGCTCCTGCAGCCCCAGGCAGGTGGGAGAGCCAGGCCCCCACAAGCACACCAGGCTCCCTCTCTCTCTCACTCCCACCCCCCCGCCTCTCTCTCTCTCATCACCTCGCCCCAGCCCAGGCCCCCTGAACAGGTGGCAAGTGGAAAGGTCAATTGGAATATAAAGCAGAATTTTCCTTTTCATTTCCAACATGTCTTGGTCATAAAAATGCTAGTTTAGTAATTCAGGGGAAACCGAAAAGTACACAGTTCAAACCGGGCTTGGCAGGGGGACGTAAAGTGGGCTTAGCCCTGCGGCCTGTGAGCCCCACCCATGCGGCAGGCACAGCTCCCTCATCCAACTCCTGGTCCCAAGGATGGCAGGCTCCCTGATTTGTCTTTCTGTCTGTATCCAGGCCGGGCACCAAGAGAGGTCCAACCCAGTCCTGCCCTCAATGTGCATATGAACTCTGGGGAGACCCAAGAATGCCACACGAGAAACCCCATGTACCCCAGGATTTCAGACCTTGGAGGGTCAGGAAGGTCTTGGATGTTGAGTCAGGGCTTGGGGGAGGAGCCCGACTCTGCCCGTCAGGCATCAAGGAGGACATTCCAGGAGGAGGGCATGGCCCAGGCAAAGGCGGGGAGGCCCACGATCAGGGGAGGCCACGGGTGGTCAGCCTGAACCTGAGGAGTAAGCTCATCGCTCCTTCTGCAGGAAAGGCTCCAGGTAAAGGACAGGGGTCAGAGCCCACCTAATCCAACGCCCTCGGCTCATAGAGAGGGCAGCCAACCCACCCAAGGTCACACAGTGAGTCAGCAGCAGAGCCAGGCCCAGAGCGCAGGTCCCTAAGCTATGGGAGACTTCTGGTAAGGGGACCCTCAGCCTTCCCCAAGTGAGGAGCCGGAGATCACCCTACCATCCCCCACACCTAACTGGGAGGGTCGGAAGGACCCCAGGACCATCACACAGGGGGACTCGGGTACACTCACCAGAGTCATTCCTATGCCCAAAGCCAGCAACCTGCCCCTCCGCCCCACAGAGCCCCCCACCCTTCATGGCCCAGACCACATGCCTCCTCGAAGGCCCCTTGGATACTCTGTCAGCAAGAGATGAGGACAAATATTATTGACCCTACTGTGCGCCCAGCCTGCCACCTGCTTCCCATTCTTATTCTGCATCCACACCCTGAAAGGTGCATGTGATTCTGCCCATTTTATAGATGAGATGGTGAGGTCCAGAGAGGCCCAGTGACCTGGGGCCAGGATCTGAGTGACCTACTGTGTGGCTGCCCCCCCATGGCCAGGCACTCAGCCAATATCGAGTCCCATGCCAGGCACTGCCCTGAGCTCTTTCTGTGTAATCCTCATGTAATCCTCACAAGGCCCTATGAGGTGGGGGCTACAAGGGTCCCCAGTTTTACAGACAAGGAAACTGAGGCACAGAGAGGGGCCTCCCAGGTAATAATGGCAGAGCAGGGGTATGAACCAGGCCATCTGGCCCAGGGCCCACGCTTCGACCACTGAAAGCTACTGCCCCTTAGGGTCCCCGTCTGCCTCCCTCCTGTATCCAGCTCTGTTCATCCTCAGGTCAGGGAGCGGGGAGCAGCGAAATGAAGGGGGAGGAGTTAGAAGAGGTACAGGGGGCTTGGGAGGGGGAGGCCAGAGGCCAGCACGGGGAGAGCCAGGAGAAAGAACTAGCCTCTCACATGGGCTCTACCCTTACATCTCCTCCCCATCACCTCTGTGGCTTCACAAGGACTGGTCAAGAACCACCTACCTATGTTACAGGTGAGGAAACTGAAGGCCTGAGAGGCCCAGTGACTTGCCCAAGGTCACCAGAATCCTGGTAACCCTCCTCCCCCAATACCCTTTGCAGCTAGAAGGAGCAGCTGTGGGTTTTGGAGCCCCCTTGGTCCTCCTCCCCCTGGCCCCAGGGCTGTCTGGGTCCTCCCTCTTGAGCTCCTGGGTCAAGTCAGCAACCAAGCACAGTCCTGCCCCAGGGCCTTTGCACTTGCTGTTCCCTCTACCTGGAAAACTCTTCCTCCAGATATTCGTAGGGCGACCTCCTTCACTCGACTCAAGTTTATGCACAAATGTCCCCCTTCAAAAAGTCCACCTCCAACCATCCTGTCTAAGTTGGCACCCCCACCCACCATGGCTTTCTAGCCACCTCCTTGCTTTGTCCTACAAGGAAGTGCTCTCCCGTGACAATTATACGTTTATGTGTTTTACCTGTTCACTGCCTGCCTTCCCTTCAAACGTGGAAGCCTACAAGGGCCAGGCCTCCATCTGCTTTGTTGCCTGCTTTGTAAGGTTGCTTAGCGTGGCGGCTCTCCACCTGGGGTTGCACGTGAGTATCACCCGGGGAGCCCAGGCCCCATCTCACATCAATCAAATCCAAAATCCTGGGGTGGGGCTCGGATACCCAGGAATTTTAAACTCCCCAGCTGATTCCAATGTGTAGCCAGTTGGAGGCCACAGCTCTAGCAGGGCGAGGCCCGGAGGAGATGTTCAAGACACACTTGGTGAGTGAACGAATGAATGGATTCTTACAGATGGGCCAACCAAGGTCCAGGTGGGGGACAGCGAGCCAGAAACCAGCAGTCATGACCTTGAGCTTCCCCAGGCTCAGCCCCACCTCGGCCCCTCCACAATGTCACACACCTTGCCCAGGGGCCCTGTCAGCCCTACCCAGGCTCCAGGAGCCCACCAGGCCTCCCTCCAGGGCATCTCCAGGAAGTCTACCCAGAGGCCCCCCAAAGGCCTCCACTCTCTCCTTTTCATTCCTAGTAATGAGCCTGTTTGCCAGTCCAGTGATCAGAGCTGAAACCCTGTTGCTTCCACTCCCAAATTTCCCATGTTCAGAGAGGTCCTGCAACCCGAAGGTACACATCAGAGGAAGTGGGCTTGAGAGGGCTGCGGGGTGGGCGGGGGCACTCGCTGGGGAAGCCAGAGGGGACAGGAATACCGGGACACCAAGGAGGACTCAGAGCATCCACGCAGCGGCCAGCTGAGCCTCCCAGCAGGTGTGCAAATACAGACCCAGCCCCAAGGCTCCTCACCACTGGAGGCCCAGGAAGCCAATGCTCCCCAGGTGACTATGATGAGCTGCCAGGCTTGAGAACCACCAGGCGATGCAACCTGTACCCCAGTGCCCCACCCACAGGGAAGGACTTGCCGGAAGCACAGAGAGAATTGGCAACTCAGTGGTCAGGGCTGTTCCCCTCCCCTCACCTCCCTCCCCACTCTGTTTAGATGCTGGTCTGACCCTGGGTCTTGAGGCCCCCTCCCCAGACTCCCACCACGAAGGGACACCTAGGGTTTGGGGGAAAGAGAAATGCTGTAAAAGCAGAGGGAGGGCTGCGTGGTCCTCACCTCAGGAGAACGGGCCCTGACAGTCACCCTCAGCAAGACCACTTCCTACACCTCCTCCGCTCCTCCCCGACCCCCTCTCACACCTTAATGTCTATCCAACCTGTTCTCGTAACACCGGCAACCCCTAAGCACCGCTAAAGGCTTTGCGTACTTTATCGCTGCTGCCTAATGAGTATCATCACACTCCTTCTTACAGATACAGAAACTGAGACTCAGAAAGGCCACACAGTGAGTATTGGGCCAGATCTCACCCAAGACTATCTGATGACCAAAAGAGAGGAGAGCAGAGGGATAAAAAGGGTAGATTCAGGGTCAAACAGCCTGGGTTCATATGCCAGCTCCACCACTTACTAGCTGTGTGACCTTGAGGAATTTGCTTAGCCTCTCTGAGCCTCAGTTCTCCGTCTGTAAAATGGGGATAACCACTGTACACCTACCCCTGGGGGTTGCTGTGAGGACTGGGGCAGACCCTGACACAGGACACATGCCATGTAAATGCTGCGATTATTCTACCCCAACGACCTCTTCAGGAGGGTCCCTCATTCACCCCCGAACATGCACTGAGTGAGCCTTCTTGGGACAAATCTCTAACAACAGCCAATAGTGGGACATGGGGATACCCTTTAACGGGGAACAAAGCATTAAGCGAAAAGAATTCCGTAAGTCGGCAAGGGGCTGGAGGTATTTGGGAGGAGGAAACAGGTGGCCCAGGGGTCACCAAAGTGGTGGGCACTGGTGGCCAGTGGCTGGACCCCATGGTAAAGTGAGCTTACCTACACTTATCCCCACAGCCAGGAGCTCATGCAGGCTCTGCAGACGGGGGCCCCCCTGCTGTCATTGCAGAGTTTGGGGAGACATGGGGGCTGCAAATGGCTCACTCTCCGTGAGTCCCTTCAGCCATGATTTCCTGAGGGCCCCCCATGGACCTGGCATCTGTTGGGATCCTACAGGCGCAACTTAGAGGCCAGCAGGGGTCAGCTGATGGTCTCTGTCTCATCTACTTAATTCCAAGGGCATAGCTCAAGAGCAGTGCTAGACAATATGTAAATGAACAGGCATGGCTGCGCTCCCATAAAACTTTACAGACACTGAAATTTGAATTTCATATAATTTTCCTGTGTCATGACATATTGCTTTTAATTTTTTTTCAACCATTTAAAACACGGAGACCATTCTCAGCTCATGGGCCGTACAAAAACAGGCAGCAGCCCAGAGGGGAAGCCAAGAGAAACATGAAAACAAACAAAGAAATACGGACATGACTACAAACTGTGGTGAGGGTCATGAAGGGGAAGATGGGAAAATAATATAGAATAACTGGGGGATGGAGGGTGGTTCTCTGAAGAGCGTCCGCTTAAACTTTAGGTTGAATGAGAAGGATGCAGCCTCAAGGAGTAGGAGGAGAACATTCCAATAGAGACGGGACAGCAGGTGCAAAGGCCCTGTGGTGGGCAAACAGCACAGTGTCTTCAAGGAACATAAAGAAAACAGTAGGACTGGTATGGAGTGCACCCAGGAGAGGCAAAACGATGTGGTCAGAGCACCAGGTAGCACAGGGCCTGTCAGACTGGCAAGCATTTTGGAAGTTTGCGTTTTAATCTAAGAGCAATGCAAAGTCAAGAACAAGTTTAAGCAGGGTGGGGAGCAGGTTGGATTTGGCTTTTAGCAAGGTCGCTCTGTTAGCTGAGCAAAGGCTGGGCTGTGGAAAGGCCTGTCTGGAAGCAGGGAGAGGAGAGAGGTTTCTGCCGGATCCGGGTGAGAGCGCACAAGGTGGGGGTTGAGGAGACTCCAGCACGAGGACGTGTCCTAAAGGAGAGCCTGCAGGATCTGCAGATGGTAGAAAGGCAGAGGTCAAAAATGCCACCACGTCTCTTGGCCTGGGCGCTGCAAGCACAGAGCTGTCTTCAAGGACAGGCAGGCTGTGTGAGAGTGGGTGGACCCTCTTGAAAGTTCCTCCTGGTTGTGCAGTGAAAACACTTTCAAGCAGAACATGGGGTATCAGCTGAGCCACAGAGGTTCCCCAGGAGCCCTGGGCCTGGCACTGAGGGGCAGACAAGCCAAGCACCTGGCAGGCAGCTTTCTCTAAAAGGCACCACAGACCCTTACCAGCACTCACAGCCCCGCGAGGGACAAGCCCTCACAGGCCAGGCTGACGTGGCACAGAGAGCCAATGTCGCCCACCAGTGTCCCTGGCCCGGCCTCTCCTAGGAAGCTGGGCACCTGCCCTCCACCTGCTGGCTGGCATCCCCTCTCCCACCTGCCCCTTCCTGCCCTCTCTCCACTCCACCCCAGTCTTAGTGCTCAAACCCCACTGTGGTGACGGCCAGAAAACCCTCATTACCTGCAAGTTAAGTTGGCCACTCAGTCTCCACACCACAGGGAGACACCTGAGGCCCAGCAGATGGTCGGTCCTCTCCAGGATCAGCCTCAAAGGTCACCATCTGTCCCTGCCCACCCGGCCCAGCCTCTTCCACATCAACGGAGCCTCTCATGCTGACTTAAGGCCCAGCTACAAGCTGTGCAATGACATTTTCTGCAGGCTGACTGTGTGCCAGGCACCAGGCTAGGCCTTTTCTGGACATTAACCCTTAATTCCCACACCAGGCCTAGGAGACCACTGTCATCCCCTTTTTACAAAGGAGGAAACCGACGCACAAACAGGCTAAACGATTTGCCAAGGTGGCGAAAGCTGTCTGGCTCCAGTCTCCAGATGCTTACCCACCATGCTAGGCCACATTCCCATCTTCAAGCCTCAGTTTTTGTTGTTGTTGTTGTTTTTTCTCCACTGCAAAATTAATGAGGGACTCAATGCAATGATTTCTGGATCCTTCTGAGCTCTTACAGGTCAAGGATTGGAAAACTGTTTCCTTCCAGGGCACTTACTATGTTCTTTTTCCCCCCAACAATAACTGCTCTCAGGAAAAGATATTACTGACTCGTTCATACTATGGTGGAAGTGACTGGTATGGTGAGTAGATATGGTGGATATGGTGAGGTAACTCTGGTGGCACAGCGATTCAAACTCAGATCTGACTGGCTTCAGAACCTGGGCTGTCCCCACGACACAGCATTGTAGAGGTCACATCCTCTGCGTTAGGCTCTCCTCTGAAAAGTATTCTTTAGCTCCATCAATATTCCCTTGATTAGGAGAATGGAGCCAAAATGAAGATGAAGGAGTGGGTGGGAACAGGGGAGTAAAGGATATGAGCTGTCAGACCCACAACTTCCCGAAGTCAGGGCTTCTGATCCCTAATGACGGCCTGGGTTTGAGGCCCCACTTCCAACCCAGTTGCTTTGGGCAGGCAGTCTGGAAGGAGTCAGTTCTGGGAGCTGGGACCTGACTCCCAGCCCTGGCCCGTCCCTTAATCAGGGCTCAGTTTCCACAACTGTACGACAGGAAGTTGGCCCCTCCCAGCTCTGGCAGGTGTGAGTTTTGCTCATACCCTGGCCTTGACAGAACCCCATCAGCATTCTCCAGGCAGGAAATTACCCCACGTGCCCCCAAACCCAGAGCTCCTCTCTAAGCTTTGCACAGGAAATCCACCTCACAGAGGAAAAAGAGCTGTAATCACAGCCTCTGGGGGAAGTTCCCAGCAGACCCCACTAATAGCCTTGGCAGGGAGCGGGGCTGGGGCGCAGCAATGCCCTTTGAAACAGACACCTGACACCGCAGCTCCCCTGGCCCCCAAGATGCCCCTCCCTCATCCTTCCCTGCCTGAAGCTCTGCACCTGACCTCCCTCCTCAAAGTTCAACCTTTTTGTCTCTGTAAATGGCTTTTCAGTTTCTGGCCCAGCCTCTCATTTCTACCAGTTTAATTATTGAGGAGCCCTCTTGTCGCCAGCCTGGAACATTAACGCTCTTAAAAGGGACCCAGGGACTTCGGACCATAGCCAGCTGTCTCCTTCTGCCTCTCTCCCCATCTCCCCCACCGCCCGTCCCCTTTCCTTTCCCAACAGGCCCCTTCCGTCCCCCTTCCTTCTCCCCTCCCTAGGCCTCTACCTCCCAGTCCCATCTTGCTCTCGGGGCAGGACAAAACCCAGGCCACGCCACATTCATATGTGACCAGATGGGCAGCTGAAGAGCCCTCGGCTGGTGAGGCCCTTTGGCCCCAGACCCCCTCACCCCACCAGCGACCTTCCCCATCCTGGGAGAGGTCAGCACAGCAGTCACAGCCCACTGCTGTGTGGGGCTTCCAAGAACCCGCTTCAAGGCCTCATGCTGACAGCGACCTTTCTTAGAGCCTTGGCCATGTGTCTGGTGACACCTCTCAGCTCCTTTGATCTTTTCCACCTCCCTATAAAGTGCGTACTGGTTCCCCTCTAGGACATGGTGGGGAAGGACCCTTACCAATGTCATAGCCCCAAGGGCCCAATCACGTTGTTTTATCATCTTTATAAAACACTTTTTAAAAGACACAGACTCACCAAGGTGTTTAATACAAAGCTCAGAAAAGGACACTGCAGCAGCCCCACCTGTAGTCTGGTCTTCTCAAAGGCTAGGGGGCTGTGCCCCACTCAGTCAGGATGACCCAGGTCGCCTCACCTCCCAAGCCCAGGGAAGGCAGGCTGAATTGGTGACACAGCTCACCGAAGCCATCACTAGGCCCTGGGACCACAGAGCCTTGCTCCCCCTCCCCTCTGGGTCTCTACTCCTCACTGCAGAATTGGGCAGGTGGAGGGACTGGACCAGTTTCCCATTCCCCAACCATCCCACCAACGAATGTCCACAAGCAACACTGCTCCCCAGCAGTTGTTCAAATTGCCCGCTACAAAGGCAAAGTCTCCTTCAAGTCTCCGGCTTCGGCGTGATTTTGCATCCTTCAGAATGCATCCATTTGTTTTTAAATTAAAATAATGTTTTCATCTGGATCATCAAGCAAAACCAACACTACAGGAAGAAGGCCCCAAGGCAAGGACTGCAGAGCACACGTGGCCCAGACCAGCCTATGGCAAAGTTCCAACCCCACCCCTGCTGTGACAGGACAACTCAACCACCTTTCTTTCCCACCTACCCTCACAGCCAACACAGAGACATTCGCACCGTTCATCCCCACTTCTACCCCGGCCCCCAGAAATGCCCCCCAAGTACTGATGCATCATGGGATTGGGCAAACGTGTTCCAGAAAGGGTCCAGGAGAGACGGCTCCAGCCTCAGCGCTTCCCATCCTGCATGAGGCCAAACAGCCTCTCTCTGTCCACTCCCTAACTCTGGAGCCTTTGAGGAGGCAAGGGGCCAATTCCAGAGGCCAAGAATCTAACACCAGAGTGAAGAAGGGACCCAGAGGCTCCATTTGTGCCATCTTCCTCCTCCCTCACCCTCTTCTCTCTCCCTCTCTCTCTGTCTTTCTGTCTCTCTCTGTATCTCTCTCTCTGTCTCTCTCTCTCTCTCTGTCTCTCTCTCTCTCTCTCTCTCACACACACACACACACACACACACACACACACACACGCACACACAGCAAACGAGGAGGCTCCCAGAGAGAAGCAGGCACATAATTATTGGTAAAATGCTTGTAATGTTTTTCTCTCTACCCAGTAGCTTTCAGTAGTTTTAGCAGCTTAGCGAAGCACTTGGCTCCAATTGAATTGCAAATCAGCAGCTCCTGCCCCAGGAAGAGAGGAAGGGAGGCGGCAAGGAGGGGGCAGGGAGGGATTCCAGAAGGAAGGGGAGAAAGGTGTGCAAGGAAGAGGGGCAGAAGGAAGGTAATGAGCCAGGGAGGCTAAGCTCAGGGCCAAGGGCACCAGAAACAGGGACTGCCCGCTCCTCCAGGCCTTTTCCCGTCCTCATCTCCGTTCACTGCGGTAGCCAACACCTCATCCAAAAAATCAGGACACATCTTCTAACTATAATCCTGAGGTGGAGCGGAAGGGCCATGCGGGGCTTTCTCAGCTACCCGGGAGAAAAACAGATCTTTCTTGGCAATTGCAATTATTGAAAAACAATGTCAAAACAAAAGTCTTGCTTTTTCTCCCTGGCAATCTCCAACATTCCCATTCCCATTCTATGTTTATCTTTTAATCTGTCTACCTTTCTATCTACCTAAATTTCTATTCGTCCATCTGTCTGGGTTTTTTATATTTCTGTCTGCCCATCTCCTCCTCCCTTCTGTTGTTCGCCAGTACTTCCTTTCCCCTCCCGGTTCAGAATTCCCCGCAGAGGAGCAGAGTCGATCAAGGAGCTGCCTGCAGCAGGTGCTGTTTCAGCACCATGGTCAGCACCACGGAGCTGGGTCCCTCCTCACCACAGGTCAGCCCCAAATTCTCAGAGATTGCTCGGGGAGCTGGGAAACACACTCTCTCCCTCGGATTCAGGAGGAGAAGAAGAGAAAGGAGCTGGGCAGGCACTAACCTTGAAGAGACGAAGGATGTTGGCCACCATGATGGAGACCGAACTCCCTGAAGCACCGATGACACCCACCACGCGCTCAGGTTTAGTGATGATGGGCGGGCCGCCGCTGCCACAGCGGACCTCCGTGCCATCCTTCTCAATGAGCGCCTGCACAAAGGTCAGCGACTGCTCCAGGGCATGGGTGTCCCTGGAGCAGGTGTCCAGTATGCGGGCGCCCAACGTGATGTTGGGCAGCAGGTCCGGGTCATTGTTAATGCGATCTAGAGCAAAGAGCATGGCCTCCAGGCGGTGGATGCCCTTTTCCTTCTTGAGTTCTCCGCAGGCCTTGCCCTCTGAGCCCCGGCCGTGCACCGGGAACAGGCCTCCCAGAGTGATGTCACCATCTATGCGGATGGAATTCATTTGAGGGTGGCCTTTGGGCTTCCCCAGGGAGGAAGGCACCCAGGGCCCAGACAGGCTGAGGAGCAGGCAAAGGAGCAGCCGGGCCCACCACCAGCCCCAGCCCCTCTTCCCAGGCATCTCGGAAATCCCTAGAGACCCATGAATGGCAGGCCTCCCTCCTAGCCGTGTGGGCCCCTGGCCCACAGCCTGGGGGAGCAGGGGCAGAGCAGCCCCCACAAGTCTCTCCAGTGCAGCTTCAGCAGCAGGGCGGCTGATGGCAGCCAACAGGCTGAACCATGCTGGTGTTCCTCGCCCCGCAGGCAACGCTCAGTTACGGGCACAGGCCATGCTCCCAGACGGCAGGGAGTGCCTGGGGTGCAGCAAAGCTCTGGGCTTGGTCCCCACGTCCTGCAGGCCTGTTCTTGGTGGGTGACTGTGAAAGGAGGAGAGTGCTCCTAGCTTGGCAGGTCTTGGCATCAAGGGGAAAACAGCTCCAATGCTCTCCTCTTACCAACCTTAAAGAGAGAGAGAGAGAGAGAATCAAGGAGAAGCCCAAAGAAGACGTTAGCAATTCGGATCTCTCATCAGGAGCCTGAGAGCAGGAGATGCTGGAGGTTATAGCCAAAGACTCCACAAATCTCCCGAGCTTGGTTTCCTCCCAGCTGCTGCTCAACTTTGGTCCAAATGGGAGAATTTGAGGCAGAAATTGGGTGGTGTCTGAAGATTTCTTAAGGCCTGTGCCCACTACCATCAGACCCGAGGCCTCAGAGAGCTCTCTCCCCAGGCAACAGCCTGGGAGGCTTGGGCAGAGGAGAGGCCCCTCTCAACACTCACCCACAGGAAGGAGCAGGCAGAAACCGGTCCCACAGGGCACAGCTCATTTCAGAGACGAGGAAACCAAGGCCCAGAGCAGGAGAGCACCTGACCCGAGTCACACAGCGGGCAAGCAGCAGAACGCTGCCTGGAACCCAGCTTTCTGGCTCCCAGCTCTGGAACCAGACACACTTGGGCTCCTTGAGGACTCAGAGACAAGGAAAGCCAACGAGGCCCAGGAGAAGAAGTCTGGCTGAGAGCTGCTCAGCCTGAAGGCCAGGGAGAAGCTGGGGCTGCCGGGGCTTTGGGGTTCTCCTGCTGAACTGGGGAGGGCTAGGTGGACCCTCCCATTTCCACCCCAGCTGCTCTGCCCCGGCTGGGGGGTGGTGGGGGAGGGGGGCGGGCGGGCGGTCAACCCAACTGAGGCTCATTTTCTCTTGCTGGGCCTCCCTCCCCTCCCCTCCCCTCCCCTCCCCCTCTCTAAGGGTCTTTCTCTCTTAGTTTCCTTTGCTCCTTCTCTCTTCCCCACTTCCTCCCTCTGCGAGTGGGGCTTGGGTTCTGGCCTGAGCTAGTGCACGTTATGATGACGGTCGTTATTATTGTTGTTGTGATTAAATATTTATCTGCAAGGGTGGAGGAGGGAGTACCAGCTCTTCCTCATTCTCATGGCTAATTTGGGCTAATTTCCCCAGGACTTCCTTGTGTGGGCCCAGCCTTCCCTTACCACCAGCAACCTCCCTGCCCTCGACTCAGGAGGCCCCAGGGAGAAAGGCGGAAAGCTGAGCCAGGGCTTGGCTAGGGGGCGATCCCAAGGCCCCCTTCCCCATGGGTTTGTCAAATGAAGACCAGCAGCCACTCACCCGTTCTGTGCCTCAGTTTCCCTAGCCATTTGGAAGAAGAGCTTGTGTTTGGGTTGGGAGGTGTCCCTGGAAATATGGTCCCTCTATCAAGACCAAGTGGTGGTCTCAGAACCACCCATCCCCCACCCCACAGAGGCCCTGACTGCTCCAGGTCTGCACAAGGGGTAGAGGAGGAGAGGGGGCACACCCCAGGACCCAACCTCAGCTCCCGGGTTTCTTCTAAACCCTCACCTCACATCTTAACCCCGCATCAGAATGCTCCCTCCTCCGTTTAGCTCCTCAGAGGCAAAGAGTATGGCTCTTAATTCTCCTCAGCCCCCTCTGCAGGTGAACCAGTAGCCCAGAGGGACCACATAACTCTGCCGAAGTCAAACAGCAAGTCAAGGCGGGTGAGGGCTCAAAGCCAGCCCCAGTCACACTGAGAGAGCCTGGGGAAGCTGGCGGGAAGCCAGGACTCAGTGACCTAGGGCTGGTGTAGTGCTTTGGGGAAGGCTTAAGAGCTGTTAAAATACAAGAGCGGGGCAGCTACACCTGTGTGGACCCCTCATCAGCACTCACCCCTTTGTGTGAGTGAGTTATCAGATCTCTCTCCCAGGGGGCCATGGAGAGTGAGGGGATGGGGGATACTAGCTGCTGAGGCCAGTTCTAGGGGATTCAGAAGAGAAACAGCAGAAGCCTCAGACCACCCTGCAGTCCTGCTGCTGCCCTGCTGGAGGCCACACCTGTCCCCTAGGGAGTCCTCAGTTTCAACATCTGTAAAATGGATGGGCTGGAATAAGACCCAGTCTGGAGGCCATCCTGTCCCTGTGGGAGCATTTCAGTTGTCACAATGATGAGAGTCACCTACTAGCTTGCATCCAGGCAGGGTCAGAGATGGCATGGGCAAGACAGCCCGCACAATGAAACACTGTCTTGTCCAAACGCCAATTGTGCCCCATGGAGAAATAACAGCGAAGGACAACATAGCACTGTGTGCCAGCCACCACGCAGGTGCTTCTCAGGTGACACTCACATCCCTATGAGCCAGGTGGGATTTTTATCCCCATCACACAGATGACGAAGCTGAGGCACCAAACGTCAAACAGTGACACAGCCCAGGGACACGGAGCTTGAGCAGGCCGCCCGGGCCCTGACCACCCCACCACGCTGGCCCCGAGGGTCTCTCAGGCCCTGCCCAGTTCCCACATCCTAGGAAGTCAGGCTTGGTTTTCTTCAATTTCAAATGGAGGGATTTCTGGCATCAGGACAAGGTGGTGAGCCGAGGCTGCAACAGGGCAGACTCAGGCTGGGAAACCAATGCACAGCAGCTTCTGACAGTCAGGCCCTGCAAAGGCTTCCAGATCCTTCGTGAGGGCTCAACACTGGCTTCTCTTGAAGCCTGAGCACCTCTGGGCTGATCAGTGCCCGCACACAGACACACACAGACACACACACACCATAGGCAGGGCAAGGACAGAGGCTACACAGGGGAAGGAGGCCTCAGTGAGGAGAAAGGCAAATACTTGCAAGATAAGAATCACGACCGCAAGGCCCCGGGCCCTGCCCCAAGCTGCTCAGACACCAGCAAGGCCTCTCTCCATTGGACTGGGTCCCAGCCTGCCTGCAGCGAGTCCCCTCCAGCCCTCAGACCTACCAGGCCTGCCTTTTCCGAGCTTCTCCAAGAGCTGGGCAAACCACCGCCTCTTTCAACCTCCCCTCCTTCCTTTGATCAGCATAACAGGCACCAGGGAAAAGTAAAAATACCTGGGAGTGAAAGGAGCCAGGAGAGCAGAGGCTGGGGGTGGGGCGGACAGGGGGAGCCCGGCTGATCCTCCCTCCCCCACGGGGCACCTCCACCTGCAGGGGAGGGGGGAGCTGGGGGGGTGCTGGGAGCCCTCAGACCACTCCCCCAGGTCCAAAACAGCCAGGAAAGCTCAAACTGGGACAGTTGGGGGGGTCCCGCCCGAGGTGAAATCACCACGATGGCCACCCACCCCCAGATGGGTCTCCTCTCCCGTCCTCAGTCTCCCTTTCCCACCTCCCTCCTCAGCCCCTTACTCACTTCCCTCTGCTGTCCCTGCTAGATCCTTTCTCCAGGGAGAACCCCTTACTCACTTCCCCCTGCTGTCCCTGCTAGATCCTTTCTCCAGGGAGGACAGAACTAGGCAGGAAGGGATGAGGAGCACAGGGTAGAGCAATAGTTCACTGGCCAATGGCATTTTCCAGAACATTCTCCTCAGTGAAAGGGGATGGGGGAGGGGAGGCTGGGGGGAGAGCTGTAGTTCACCCCTCCCTTAGCCCAGCCAGCCCCACCACCTGAGGGTCTCTCAGACGCCCGAGGAACTGGCCAAACCTACCTCAGTGACCCCTTCCAAGTCTTAACAAGCAGGATTCCAGGCTTTTCTCCTGCCTGACCTCAACCCTTCCCTCTCCAGCCAGGGCCTGGGCCATAAAGAACCACAAACCACAAAACAACAACCAGAAGAGAGCTACTGTGACTTAATAAGCTCCAATTTAGTTTTCACTGAGCTGCTTTTTCTTCTCCAAAAGCTAAAGAAATAGAATTCTCCCAAACACGAAATAAAGGGCAGAGTCGGAGGGAGGGACCCTGCACTTTGCTTCCAGGGGTGGGGGCCACAACCAGAGCGGCTCAGTCCCCCCTCCAGCCCTCCGAGGGGACGCTCAGCCTCCTGACTCCTCTGCAGGCCAGCAGGCCAGCCCCTAGGGCTGAGCGGGTGGAACGAGGAAAGCCAGGTCCAGAAAGGACTCCCCGCCTGCCTGGGGTCCCCAGCACACCCTCCTCACATTCCTGAGCCAGGCCTCCGGACCTATGGTGGCCCTTCCCCTCTGCCTGCCCCAGTTTCCTCCAGCACCTACTTCAGCTCTCTTCACCTTGACCTCTGCTGGGCCCAGCCCAGCCCAGGTGCTGGGAGAACTCAGGGACTGTGAATGGAGGAGTGGAGTGGGGTTTGAACCCTCTGAGCTGTTCAGACGCCTCATCACCCACATCTCACATTTCCACGGAAGGAGGGGCTGGCAGCTCCACTCCCCAAAGGGGACAGTGAGGGAGAACCTGAGGCCTCTTCCCTCCTTTCCTACACCACCCTCACCCCCTTGGGACTGCAGGTCACCTCTAAGGCCCCCCTCTCTCCTGACCCCGGGGACTTGCGCTGGCTGGGCAGAAGTGAGGTTTGCTAGACAGTCTCCTTTCAAATGGACAAAGCCTAACCCAGGAAGCAGGTCATCAGAAGCCCGCTCCACCCCAGCTGCACCAGCAACAAACCTCCACCTGTATGATTTGGGTCCCTAAGGAAAGGGGGTAACAAATTATCTCCCTCAAACCCCAGCAGCACAACCCTCTCCCCACCTGGACCACAACCTGAGGGGATCACGTCATCCTCATCTTGATATCTCTGCATCCCAGCTTGCACGGTGCCTGGCATCCCCCACTGGGGTCTGTGGAAGTGACAATGATCCCTGGGGTCTTTCCACCCTTCTCTCCCAGGTAATCTAGTTCTAGAATAATAGGAAGAGTAGCCCTGCTCCAGGCACTGACCCAGCCCGAGCCATGTTCTAAGAGCAAGAAGGAGGGAAGAGTGGGGGTCTGGACCCCATGCCCCCTTCCCTTCAATTCCCTGAGCTGTTCCAGCTCCCTGGCCTGATCAGGAACCTCTCAAGTTCAGAAACCCCAGACCTCACTTCAAAACCCATCCTCTCCCTGTTCCAAAACAAGGACCTGGTTCAGAAGTGACTGGCTCTGTGCTGGGCATGCGGTGGGTACTGAGAAATGCGTGTGGAAGGAACGAAGGAAGGGATGGAGGACATAATTCCTGAGCTTCATGCCAACGGAAACTAAGAAGGGGGAAACAAACCAGTTGCCCATGCTTCCCTGACCCTTGGATTCCCTCCAGCCTCCTCCCTGTGAGGCTTACCCTTCAAGTGAGCAACTGAGATACTTCTTCTTCCAGGAAGCCTGCCCTGATGATTCTAGTTCCTGTTACCTCCTTCCTCCACAGTCAGTGCCATAAGGCCTCTCTCTGTGTGTTGTTATTGGGCACTGATAAGCCTCGGAGCACGTTAAGGGCCTGGGTGCACAGCACCGCCCTCATCTCGGTGTCCCAGTGCCCAGCCCAAGGCTCAGAATGCAGGAAATTCTCAGTCAACAACCAGACAAAGCCAGGTCCCTGCCCAGAGCCAGCACAGCACCACCCTCACCAGTGTGGAGCCCAGGGCAGGGAGTGGGGGTCTGCAGCAGCATTCCAGGTTCCCGGAGTGGGGCTCAGACCTTGCCCTGAATTCTTACAACCCTCTTGTGTGGGCAGGCATGGAATATAATCCATGACCATTCAGTTATTCAATGTGCCATCCGAATACGTGCTGAGCTCCTGCCGTGTGCCAGACTCCGTTCTGAGCACTGGGGAAACGCTGGAAGTGAAAACAGACACAAACACCTGCCCTGGGAAGCCAACATCCCAGTGGGGGAGTGGCGCAGGAGAGACAATAAATACATCTACACACAGATGGGTGGCACTTCAGGGGATCAAGGGGCTATGAAGACACACAAGGCAGGTAAGGAGAAAGGGAATGACCCAGAGGAGCTTTTTCAGAAAAAGACAGTCAGGGAAGGGTTCTCAGAGGAGGTGGCATTAGAGCAGAGATTAAAAACAGTAAAGGCACGAGCCATGTGTCTGGGAGAAAAACATCCCAGGTAGAGAGAACGGCAAGTGCAAAGGCCCTGGGGTGGGCATATGATTAGCATTCATTGTTCAAGGAACAGCAAGGAGGTCAGCATGACTGGAGGGCAGTGGGAAGGGAGAGAGGCAGGAGAGGAGGTCAGAACGGGCTCCAAGCATAAGATCAAGCAGGACCTTGTGGGCCATGGTGTGGATGGAGAAAGGAGGGCCCACTGTGAGCACAGCAGACAGGGACTCGGGACTAGAGAAACCAGAGGCTCAAAGGCAGCCACCTGCTAAGGCCACAGCAGCTCCCATCAGTTGCAAGGCAAAGAAAGCACATCTCATTGGCACTGGGTCCCACCAATTCAGCTCAGAAAATGCCCAGCCTTGACCTTCCCCTTCTCCCAGAGCCAGGGGGCCAGCCACCAAGCTCACGCTTGCTCAAGGTCTCCTCCAACCAGCAGCCCCCATGCAGACCCCCAGGCCTCTCCTTCTGGCCCCAACTCACCCCACCCCCACTTGCCAGGACCATCCAGTTTTCCAGCACAACATCCAAGCGGGCAAGTGCCTTTGTTTGCAGCTGTTGCTAATGTGGGCTTCCTGCTAATGCTGTTTCTTCCTCTCTCCTCCTTCTTCCTGTCCCCCCCACTGAACCCCGGCACTGCCCTGGAAACCTGGGGCCCACTGGCTTAGGGAGTCCATGTCCAAACCCTACTGCCTTGCACAGCCACGAACAGAACCACAGCTGTGGGGGAGACTTCCCACCCTAAGGCACCCTGAGGCCAGGCACAAAGAAGGGGCCGTGACATCTGAGAAGCGATCACCGGCCAAAAACTTAAGAATCCAGGTCAAGTCCCCAATCTTTATTTCTATATTCAAATCTAGAAATAACCCTGTAGCGATGAAGTGTTACTAGAAGTCACAGCCCAGCCAGAACACGGGTCCAGAGACTAGTCTGTCCCCCTGAGGGACAGAGGGATGGCTGTGAGGGTTGAGTGTGGGGGACCCAGGGAGGACTCAAACCTCCTGGTCCCGATGCAGGTGGCCCAGCCTGGGACCGCCAGGCAGCTGAGCTCCCCAAGGCGTCATCACAGCCCCTGGGCGGCCAGGGCTTTCTCCAGGAGAAGAGGGAGGCTTCGGGAGACACTACAGCTTGCTCATCAGCATGGCTCGAGCCGAAATGGCACGGCTGTCATTATGGGCTGGCATTTCCCAATTACTGCAGATAATATCTACCTTAATTGAATGGGGTCCAGATAATGGCATTATGCACCGCATTCCCCAATTTATTTAATATACGTGTGTACACATATATTTATGCCTCACTGCTGCCACGAGATTGCTAAACGGTGAGGTTAATTATAAAACATTTCGACGGGAGTCATCAGCTTTCATTTAAGGGTGATTTTTGCTATCCTTGTGGTGCTCGTTTTTCCAAGGAGCCAAGAGAAACTTGGACAGGCGGCTAGAGACTCTCTCTGCCCTGTGGGCTGGGGGGCTGGGGGGCAGGGCTGCAGGGCAGGCTTCATCTTTCCTGAGCGAGTTCCCATTATAAGCCTCCCTTTCAGGAGCAAAGCTCAGGCAGGGAAAGAGAGGTTGGGGGAGCAGAAGGGGGGGCGGTACTGAGGCAGAAGCCCCCAGAGCTTGACTCCAGGACTGGCGGGGAGCAGAAGCCCGCTGGGAAGGCAAAGCTACATGCCTGGGGTTGGGCTGAGAGGCAGCAGGGAGACAGTGGAAGAGAAGCAGAGCAGAGGACAGAGGGAGGCCAGAAGCTGCACAGCCAGGAAAGAAACAGAGCTCCCAGGAGCCAGAGAAAAGGCAGCCTGCACTCCGGCAAGGGGCAAAGGCAGTGAGATCTTGAGATTAATTTTTGATACTCCCCTGCTAACTAGGGCAGAGTGGACACGGAAACAAGCCCTCCCTGCTCTTTCCAGGAGCCGGCACCAGGCTGGGGGTTGGGGGGGAGGACCAGAAAGCTGGTGCCCTCCACTCGGGCCTGCTGCCCACCAGGGGAAGCCCCTCAGCCTCCTCCCTCAGGTTGGCCTGAGCAGCCAGCAGCTCTGCCAGCCCCAGTGAGCAGGGCCAGAGCCCAGATGCCAGCTCCCCCGCGCCTTCTCCAGGTGGCAAAGGCGGCCTCACTCTGCAGAAGTGAGATAACATCCCATCCAGCAGCTGGCGGGCCCAGCTACCCAGGCTGCCAGTGGGGCCTGCCCATTGGAAAATGGGGTGCTAGACTGAGCAGAGGAGGACAGCAGGGGTGGGCAGATATCTTGGGGTCAGTGGTAATTAGGGGCTGCCGGCCCCACACTTGTCTAGGGGAGAGGATGTATGTATCTAGTGGCTGTAATTATGAAGCTCAGAAGCCCATGGTCCTGGGGCCATCGTTTCCTGCCAGCTGTCCCCCTGCAGTGGAACAGGTTCGGGTGTGGCCAAGCATCCTGGAAGCTGGGCAGGGGACCCCTCAGGAAGCAGGTGGGGGCTGCAGAGCCCCTCTGGTCTGGGCCCGCTCCCGACCCGTCTGGCCAGCACACTGCTCGTCCACAGGCTTGCTCGCTGACTCTCTCACCTACCTCAGCTGCCTGCCTGCCGCTGTGCAAGGCGCTCCCTCCTGGAGATGTCAAGCCTCCAACAGAATGAAGCCACACAGAGGAAAGTTGGGGGAGGAGAGAGGAGGGAGGTGGGAGGAGCGGCCTGTGCTGGACCACTGAAGCCAAAAAGGCAGCTAAACTCCTGGCCTGCTCCCTCCTCCCCTTCTGCCAGCTCAGGACCTATTTTATGGGATGTGCTGCATGCCCCGCCCCCAACATCCCATACATCTCTCTCCTGAAAATCCACCACCGGTAGAGCTTTCCTTTGGGTTAAGCATTGCCTTCTTCGTCTCTGAATCTCTCTTCACAGCAAATGCCCCTGGGATGGGTAGCCCTAGAAGCGAGCAAGACCTCAGGAGGGAAGAGCTTTTTGATGTTTTTGTCCCTGACAGGTGTGAAGATGTTGACATTTAAGGGAAAGTTGAGGGCTAGAATGACGAAAGTTGGGGGGAGATGAAGACAGTGGTCACCAACTTCACAAGTGGACAGGCATGCCCATCCGGGGCTAAGCAGAGGCTCAGAGGCACCATCCCCAAAGGTTCCCCACCCCATCCCCAGGACAGAACACTAGGGGCTGGGAAGGCCCTCCGGGAAGTGGTCCTCTTGGGGATCAGGGAGAGGGGCAAGGGCTCTGACCCCTACTCCCCGCTGTAGCCTCTTCGGGGGCCCTTGCCACTAGTCCCAGGGCCTGCCCAGGAGAGGAGATAAGCCCCCTGCCCTGTCCGGTGGATGACCACACCCAGGGGCCTCCAGACTGCTCCGTGGGAATTCTCTCTGCCACGTCAGGAGAGGTCATCAGAAAAGCCCCTGCAAGTCCTCACCTCTTCATGGAAGTTCTCCCACCACCTCATGCCCTGAGGCCTCTGAGGCGCAGAGGTGCCCACCCAGAGCCTGGGGCCCAGCCTCCAATGTGGAGCCAGGGAGGAAGCAAGGCAGACCCAGGACACATCCTGGGGAAGAGGCAACGGCAACTAGAACATTCTTCACTTCCACCATGAGCGGGCCCAGGGGTGGGAGGCTGTGGGAACGGGGTGCCCAGTATGGAGACTCTTACAGAGCTGGCCGCCCTGCCAGCCCTCAGCCCCCAACCTCACCCCAGAACGGAGGAGAGGAGGGACTATGAGGCAGACACACACACACACACAATCCTCCCTCCACCGTCATTTGGCTTTCTGCCAGACTGACAGAGGGGCAGACAGACTAACCACGGCTCCAACAGACACGCGGCTTGGGGCACCCCATTAAGCAAGACCAGCTCAGTCCCGCAAAGCAGCTTCTCCCGCACCAGGGGCAGGGAGGGTGACCGGAGTAGGGAAAGAGACAAGGAGCCTCCTCCAAACAGGACCGAAAGTCTGAAGGCGGGGGTGTCACTCGCGGCCTGTGGGAGGGGTCGCTCTTAGGTTCGGGCCTCAGGACTCCCTGCCGCCGCCACTGCCGCCCCATTTCAGCACAAACAGCGTCAGACCGCCCCGGTGCGGGGGCGCCTCTCGCAGTCGGGGCCTCCCCCTCCCAGCCCCGCCCCCGCGCGGGGAGGGGGCGCTTTCAGCTCCTGAGCGCCGGGGAAAGCCGACCCCGGAGGGACCCCCCAAAACACACACACACACACACACACACACACACACACACACACACACACGGACACGGACACGGCCCGGCTGCCCGCCCCGCGGCCGCGTAGACGCAAAGGTTCATCAGGGTCCCGGAGAGGGTCGGTCCCGAATATCCGAGAAGCACCTGACCGTGAAGTCCCGGGGCCGCGGGGAGACCCCAGACCCTGGGGTGCCGTCCCATCCCGCCTCCGCCGAGAGCAAGCCTCCGGCGCCGGGGTCGGTCGGAGACGAAGGCGACGCTGGGGCGGCCACGGGAGCGGGATGCGGGGCTGGTGTGGGTCAAGGAGCAGAGGCGCGCGAGGCTGACGCTGCTCTCCCGCCGGGAGACCGTGGGGAACCGGGGCAAAGAACGGCCCGCGCCCCCGCCCGCCCTGTCTCTCCGCAGAGGGGGCGCTCTGATGCCGCCGCCCCCACCTGAGCGCGGGCTCGACCCCCCAGTCGGGGGAACCCGAAACAACCCCAGGCACAGAGACACTTTCCCCCAGGCCCGCGAAAGAGCCACTGCCCTACTGCCTGTCTCGGGGCGGTGGGACCAGCCGGCCCCAGCCCCGAGGGGAGACCCTCTAGCCCGGGTCCCGCGCCCTCCAGCCCCGAAAGCTCCGGTCCGCCGGCCCTCTGGGCAGCCCCGAGCCCGGGAGCTCGTCGGAGGCCACCTCCCCGAGCCCTGGAGTCCCCGCCGCAGCTCGCGCCCCAGAGGCCGGAGGGCACGGTCCCCTCTGCCCGTTCCCCGCGGGCCACAACTCACCGCGCGCCGGCGAGGACTCGGTGGCGCACCCGCCCGCGCCGGGGGCGCAGGGAGGCGGCGGCCGGAGGCTGGCTTTTCGCGGTGGCCGGAGCCCGGGCCGCGGCGGGCGGCTCGAACGCTGCGGTCCGAGCCCGGCGCGGAGCCGCCCGGAGTCCGGGACGCAGCGGGGAGGAGCAGGCGGCCGCCCGGCCCGAGCCGCCTCCAATCGCGCAGCGGTCTGCTGCTGCTCTGGCGAGAGCGAGCCAGCGAGCTAGGGAGCGGCGGGCAGCCCTGCTCCGTCCGCCGCGGAGCCCGACGTCCGAGCCGGAGGGAGAGAGGAGGCGGCTCCGGGGTGCGGGGTCTGGCCGAGGGCTCCGGGCTAGGAAGGGAGTGGAACGTGAGCCGAGCAGCGAGCTCAGCCGGCTGAGATGCGGGCGCCCGGGGGCGCCGCGGCAGCCGCACGGCAGCAGGAAAAAAAGAGAGCGAGCTTGAGAGCGCGCTGGAGAGCGAGCGAGCGAGCAAGCGAGGAAGAAGCCGAGAGGGGAGGCTGCGGGAGGGGGCGGGCGCCGGGAGCACGAGGGGGCGAGGGGACCGCAGCCGCTCAGCCCGACGCCCACTCTGCTGCCGCCACACTCGGGAAGGCGCAAGCCCTGCCCGCCAAGTTTGCTCTGCAGGTGCGGCCGAGCGCGCGGCTTCCGCCGGCCTTTTAAAAAGAGAGCACCTGGGAGCCCACCACCGACCCCACACCTCCACCGCCGGAAGGCTGGGGCTTGCCCAGCTTCCCGCCACCCCTCCGCAACAGCCCCGCCTTCTGCTCCCCCTGTCATCACGCCCCACCGGCGTCCTCTCCTGGAAGCCCCCTTTTCCCCCCTCCCCCGGGGCGGATGTCTGCTCCTCGACTCAGAGGACTTGGCAGGGACCCCTCCTGACCCCAAAGGTCGAGGGTCAAGGAACATAGCATCCCGACACACTCCCTGAGAAGTACAGCAAATACAGTGACGCCAAGGGGTCACACTCCTCCCCACCCCCACCCCCATCTTCCCTGAGCATCACTAAGACCCCCACCTTAAGCCAGCTTATCACACATCTGCACCACGCACGTGGCGTGTGCCCCCATGTGGCATGTTCATTTGCACAGCCCACTGCTCCTGGTTTGAGCATATGACACAGGACGGGAGGGGGAGGGGATTCCATTTGCCCCTGGTCACACAGCCTTCAGGAGCCCCTTCCCACTGAAGTCCCTTCCACCCCAGAACTCCACCAGGCTTGGGGAACTCCCACTCCATGGCCACAGCCCACTGGTCTCCCTCCAGCACTGGTCTGCAAAGTTTAACAGGTGGCCTGGCTGGCAGACAGGAGCGAGCCTGGGGGAAAATCCCTTAGCCAGGGAGAAGCTGGAGCCCCAGCTCTCCTCCTCCCCAGGGGGGCTGTGAAAAATCCCAGGAGAGGGCTGGCCTTAGAGAGGAAGAGAGGGAGGGAGACTTGCAGCCCTCTTAGGATTGCAAGAGCATCCCATCCCAGACTGCAGAAGTGTCTTCAGTTAGAGCTGTGACAAGTGACTGTCCTTGTCCCAGGGAGGGTGCTCAGCACAGTGCCAGAGAGCTGGGGGGGGAGAGTGGCTGACCAGCGGCCTCCCTCCTCCACGTCAGTACCTCAGTCATCCTGGCTGACCTGCAGAGTGCCATCTGGGCTCCACTGTGCCCAGGCCTGGGGGGATTCATGCCCCCCACAGCCCAACCCCTCATTTCCACAGATAATTTCTTCTTCTAGATCAGGGGAATGTCTGGGAGGGCCTGGGAATAGCAGGGTCTGACCCTCCCCTACTCTGCCCTTTCTCCCTCCCTGCTCCTCATCCAATGCCCCAGCACCTTCCCAAAGACCCACTCAGGCACTCCCTCCTCCAGAATTCCAGACACTGCCAGGCCAGAACCATATCTTGTTCACCATGGTTCATCCAGGGCCTGGCACCATGCCTGGCCCTAGTGAAAGCTCAATCACTGTTTGGTGAATGAACACATGTTGGCAAAACATGAACTCTCTTTGTAACTGTCTCATGTGAGAGCCCCAAATACATGTCTCATTTACCCAGTCAGACTGAAGTCTCTGGTGGGAGGGCGGTGATCATGCATTCATTCATGCATTCATTCATCCTTTTTTGTTGTTGTCGTTAATGCAAGCAGCACTGACCGAGATCCTGCTGCATTCCTAGTCCCAGGAATACACAGAGGGCAGCACAGCACCCTGCCCTTGAAGAGAGCACCCTGCCCTTGAAGTGTGCACCCATGGCCGTGCGCACCTCGGCCAGACGCATTTTAGAGAGGCATGAATGAGCTAAGGCCCCCAAAGCTCCCGCTGTCTGCCGGCTCTGCCCAACCGCGTGTGCACGGCTCTGGGCTTACAGGAAACTCAAGTCACTCCTGGAGAGGCCGTGGCCTTGGGAACAGCCTGCCCAGGTTCCAACCAAACCCCGAGCATACCGGGGTCCTCCTGCCCAGGGTCCCTCAGTTTCCCACCTGTACAAAAAGGACCATGATGCTGACCTCAGAGCAGGGCGGCCGGGTTGCTGTGCCACCCAGTTAGGGGTGCTGGGAGGTTCAAGTTCAGCCTGCCTTGGGCTTGACATGGGACACATCCTGTCTTGAGGATGGGTCTGCCTAAAAGATGGGGGTCCTTTGTCTGATTCCTACCAAGGGTCCATAAGGGCCAGAGTCTGGGCCCTACTGGCAAGGCCATCATGAAGAGGGAATGAAATAATGGATGCAGGGCACCCAGTCTTGTGTTTAGGTGCCCAGAAGTGGGAGCCACTGCAGTTTTTAACACAGAATATAGTCCTCAATACCCTTTTGTTGAATAGCCTTTTGTTGAATGAATGAATGAATGGAACTGAACATAAAGGGGCCATGGTTTATCGAGAGCCAAAAGGAGCCCAGCCGCTCTCCCCACCCCCTGGCCCTCAGCATTGCCTGCACTCTGGCCATAATTATCCCACCCCCCACCAGCTGTGTCGCAGAAGCCTGGGTAGGCTATATTTTTCAGGGGTTAAAAAAAGAAACACTGTTGGCTGGCAGATGGCTGAGTTTGTGGACTCGTCCAGTTTGAAGGTCTCAGCCTGAGGCCTAGGTCTTCTGGGCAGCCGTCCTGGGCCCTCCCAGGCCTCCAGGCCTCCAGCCGCAGAGTGGTCAGCCACCCAGCCCTCACCTGTGACCCCCAGCCTGGTCCAGCTGGGACACATCTTCTCCCTCATGCTGACTCATGGCTGACTTGACTTATCATGGTAACAGACACACAGGGACACACAGACTCACACACACAGACACACCCCCGCCACAGACGTAGAGACACATTCAGATACACATTCACAGAGACACATATGTACACACATACACAGAGACGCACCCACACAGAGATCCTCAGACACAGACATACACACAGACACACTCACACACACCTCCAGAAACATCAGTTGTTGTCCCCTGCCCTGGAGACAAAGGAACTACAGAGCTGCCTCTGTGGGAGAAGAGTAACCACAGGTGACCTCAAGGAATCACATAGCAGGGCCCCAGCGTGGGCCAGCTGCGAGGGCCCAAATTCCAAACTGCTCTTCATCAAGCAGTCCCATTCCCACTCCTCAGAGCTGTTTTCTGACTGGGAGGGGGGCACAGGGCTGAAAGCAGGAGGCCAGGGCCTCGGTGCTAAGGCTGTGTGACCTGGGGGAGTTGCCCAGCCTCTCTGAGCATTGGTTTCCCCATCAGTGACATGAGGGGCTGGGCCGAGTTCTTTCTAAGGATGCTGGGATTTGGTGTTGGGTCTTATTCTGAAATCTTTAAGGAAGTTGACCTGATTGACACTGGTGGGGTCCTCAGGGGGGGATATTCTAATCCACCAGTCCTGCACACATGGGCCTCCCCAGAGAAAAGGAGACACCATCTCAGCACTGATGGACAGATGGCTTCGGGGGGAGAGAAAGAGGCAGGTAGTCCTAGAGGAAAGAATCATAGAAAGTCCTGCACCCGTACTTTATATCATTATGACCTGGAAGTTCTTCCTGAGGTCTGACCTAACTCCCTCCTGCTGCAGCAGATTCTTTCTTCCTGCTCTCATTCTGGCCTCCCTGGCGAGGGAAAACAACTTGCCTGCCTTTTCCCACCCACTGGGTTGGCAACTCAAACTCACCAAGCTGCTCTAGGACTTCTCCATTTCAGAAGATTCCTAATAGGAGAGGGCAATGGTCTTTGAAAATCCTGAAGTTTAGAATTTGTTGAACTAGATCAAAGTGAGCTTGAAGGTGCAGGGGCCTGGGGGGAGCCTGGCAGGCCTGGAGCACCTGAGAAATGGTCCCCATGTGGAGTGAAACCAGTCATCGCCTCAGCCTGGGGGTCTGATGGGTTTCAGTTTTGGTTTCCCCTGAACCAGGCCATGAAATGGAAATTCTCTGATAGGGGAATTTGTTTAAACAATAATTGTCCCCTGGCAGGACATTTCCAGCATGAAGAACTGACTACAAGACAAGGCATGGCCCCAGGCTCTGCAGAGAGTCCTAAGTCACCCTGCAGGCTCAGAGGAGTTGAGGAGAGCTGGGGTGAGAGGTGAGGCCCAGGGTTAAGCACCCTGGGGTAAGTCACCCCTACTTAGCCTCCCAGGGCCACCCCAGCCCCTCTCCTTTGCCCCACAGAGATATTGAGTCTCAAGGACACAGGTACTCAGAAATTGCCCCCAGGCCAGGCTCGGGGACAGGCCAGGGAGTGACTCCCTCCTTTGAGGCTGGTGTGGGTCCAACCTCAGGAATCCTCCCACAACCCCTGGAACTTTCTCAGACCTTTGACTTGGACTAATTAGTTGGCTAAAGCCATCATCCCCTTTCCACAATTCCAAAATCCAACAGCCTCTGAAAACCAGTTTGTCCATAAATTTTAGGCAAAGTCATTTGGCTGCAAAACCTGATGTGAAAGCGAGTCATTGTAACTGTCTTGCTCCCTCGGTGGGAGATACTCTGTTTCACCACAGGAACCTGAGCCAGCGTATTGTTTTGGGGATGCTGCCCCAGGCCCCCTGGCGCTGTTGCAAAATATATCATATTTGTGCCATATTATCTTTCTAAATTCCAAAACCATCTGGCCCCAGCGACCTGTAATCATCCCATTTGGACCAAAGTCTTTCCAGGGTCCACAGCACAGCTGTATCTACACCCTCCCAACCCGCCCTGACATGTGGGAAGAGGAGAGAAGCTGGACGGAGCAGAGAGAGCAGATTCTGAACACAGCTCTGCTCAACCCAAGTGCTGGGGACCGGATGCAGGAGCCAGACCAGGTAGGTAAGGATTTAGGGGACAGTGGGCACCAGATTGCTAGAGGGAGGGGATATGAGGAAGGAAAAGCAGGGGAGGCTGTGGCACAGCCCCAGGCTCTTGGGTGGTCAGGGAGGGAGGGGCAGCTGAGGCTGGGAGGTCAGGGCCCTCAGGGGGGCTATCACTTAGACCCTGAAAGAGGAGTAGGATTTGGAAGAGCTGAGTGCTGTGGGGGGGGGGGGGGGGGAGGGGGGAGGGGGAAGGAGGAGGAGGGAGGGGGGTTCCATAGCCTGACTGGGCATCTGAGCCTCCCCGGGCTGAGCCTGTGCCAAGCATGCAGCAGGCGCCCAATAAAGGCTGGCTTGTTAAACGAATGATGACCGACCCCACCCCTCCCAGAGAAGGATACTTCCTCCTCCTTGATTCCACTCTCTCCTCCTCTCTCTTCTCCTCTTTCTCCCTCTTTTTTCTTAAGACTCTGGGTTTTCCAGCCTCTTTGCCATGCTGCAATTTAAAACTACTTATTATCCCTCTCCCTCCATATGTCGGGGGCTGTCAGCTGTGAGCCCAATAGCATTAGAATGGATGTCACAGCCGAGATCAAAATACAATTAACTTTTTAAAGCCCTCCTGCCCCACCCTGGGCCTCATGGCAGGCCTGCTCCTTCCGCTGATGGCAGGGCTCTGGGCGTCAGGAGAGCAGCCAGGTGACGGGGCAGGAGGGGATGCAGTCCAGGTGGCCCAGAGAGGAGGCCTGCAGGAGGCCAGGCAAGGGGACAGGGGTGGGGGGGTGACCTGGAAAGGGGATGTCTTTGCTTCCCCGTGCCCCACCTGCAGTGCCTTCTCCAGGTCCTACCCGTCCTTTCCTTCATGCCCACCACACACCTCCCCGATCGTCACACACGCCACGGAGCACCCCGGCCTCACACACTGTCCACAGCATGCCCCCCACCCTGTGTCCCATGAGCCCCGCCTACATTGAGCCTCAGCTCCCTCCACCAGCAAATGTGGACCATTATGCTGCTGCCACTGGGGGCTCTTCAGGGTTGAAGGGAAAGGATGGGGCTGAGAAGCGCTTTTCAGGTCTAAGGATCCCTATGACTGGAGCCTTAGCTTGACCTCCAAACGGGCCCCAGGCCCTTGGGTTGGGGCAAAGGCCACACAGCCTGGCTGGCTGGCTGACAACCAGGCTGGGAATCCCCGGCAGGCCCTCCATCATTCCCCACCACACTCCAGCCTTGGCCCTCCTCAGGAACCTCCTGGACAGCATGGAAGGAAGTCCCAGCATTTGCTCCCTGCTAAGGTGGAACCAGACAGCTGGCAGGATAGAAAGCTGGGAAGGACCCCGCAGGACCTCTTGCTAGTGGAGCCTCAAGGAGCATCGATCCCGCCCATGCTGACTCCAAGGCTTTCATCCTCACTGCTAGGTGCCTGCAGCAGCCCCCCGGGGAGAGCCGGGACAGCTGGGCTGACCCAGAAAACATCCCATGGGGGTGTCCTGGTCAGGTCACGGGGCAGGGGTTGCAGGGGCCCTGCCCTGCCCCATCCCCACATCCTCATTTATCCGGAACCCGAGCCCCACACACAGGGGGTGCGGCTTCCTCTAAAGCAGCAGCATTTAGGCAAACACCCCTCCTGCTCCTCCACCTCGGCTCTCTCTTGCCTCCCATACCCACAAAGACCAGCCATCACCCAGACACCCCCAAAGAGGAGAAAGCAGTGCTGGGAAAGAAAAGCCCACACCCGCCAGCTCCTACCCTCGTGGGCTGCATTTTAATGGCGTTTGACCAGATCGGATGTGCTTTTAATTCCCACCTGGGACATCAGAAGGAGGAGGGGAGAAAGAATCTTTAATTCATCAAACTGAAATATTAATAGAACTCCAACCAGCTGGAGTGGGGTATGAGGCCCCACAGCTGGAGATACGCGGGGGACAGGCAGAAGCAAGATGGGACAGTGGCTGGGTGGGGAGATAGGGCCTCTCAGCCAGGTGTGCTAACAGGTGGCCACACCCAACCCAGAGAACCAGGGCTTCCCATCCCACCCCATCTGTCCCCCACACCCCACTCCACCCCTACGTCCCCACGCCTGGGCCTCCCCTCTGCCCTCCCCACCTCAGGGATCTGCCCCACCCCTTCAGGGAGCAACCGAGGCCCAGAGATGGGGAGCCACCGGGCCAGGGCTGCACAGCAGTTTCACTGCAGAGCTCAGTCTGACTTCTGACCCTGGCCCCAATTCCGCACAGCCCCAGCTCTGAGCCCCTAGCCCCTTGGCCCATGGCTTCTCTGGCCCCAGCCCCTGGTGGTCACAGGAGGAGTGGGGCTCCTACAGCATGGACTCTGCCCCACCCGGTGTCCCTACCTGCTGGTAGAGCCTGAATTGAATCCCCTTACCAGGGGCAAGGGTTTTCCCACACACTGCAGAGGTCATGGTTGATGGCAGACAGACCCCCTCCCAAAAGCAAGATGTGAGTGGGGAGGAGAGCAGAGCAGGAGAAATCTCAGGAGCACAGAGTAGAAGCCAGGAGCATGAAAGAGCCCCTGTGCTCCTGGGAGGCCAGGGTCAGAGTGCTCAGGACTGCGAGCTGACGCAGGCTGACCCTGGCCCTGTATGCCCGGTTAAGGTGCTCTGTGGTTAAAGGCCGGTGCTTTCTCCACCTGAGCCTCATACACCTGCATCAGCCCCAGCTGAACACTCACCACCGGCGGGGGGGGGCCCACAGCCAGTCCCTTGACCTCTGTCAGTTTCCTCATGGATCAGGAGGGGATCCCGCAGCCTTGTCCCTATGGATGGTTGGGTGAGATCGTGCATGCAGCTCCTGGCTCCCTCCAGCCTGTGACCCTGGGCCCTCCATCCTCCCTCTCACTTCTGTGGCTGAATCACCTGCCCTTCTCACCCAGAAACCCTCTCCCTGACCTTCAAGGCCCAGCTTAACTATCACCTGGATCCGGAATTCCAGGGCATCCCGTTCACTGGTTTGCCTTCCCCAGACTGGGAGGGGTGATCTTCTACCCACCTCCCATTTCTTCAGTCCAGCTGGTTTAGAGCCTGTGGGGAACAAATGTCACCTGGGTAGACAGGTCGATGGACATACAGACTAAGAGATGTATAGATAGTCCTGACCTCCTCCCCACGACTGCCACCAAAGTTCAGAACTCAGGAAGCATGTGGGAAACGTGAGACAAAAAGAAGAATCAAGAGAGTAGGGACGGTGGCCCCATTTCTCTACCTGCCAGCTCCTGCAGAAGGCTGCATCACTGGCCTGGACAAGCCCCCTGCCCCGGCCTCCTCAGGATGAAGAGCCCATTCGGCCCTGCTCCACCCCAAATATGCGGGGAGATCACCTTTCGGGACGCCCCAGACCGAGAAGGGGCGTGAGGAGCCTCCCTACTGGAGAGCCACAGCGCTGGCCTTCTCCCTTCCCAACCCGCCCGGCTCGGAGCCCCAGCCGCCGCGAGGCTCCCATCGCGGACCAGCAGCGCCGCCCGGTGGTCGGGCGCCCTCACTGCACGCGCTGGCCCGCCCGGGGAGGGTCCGTGCGCGCATCATAGCTGGACCCACGCCCGGGTCTACGCGGCCAGCAGGACTCGGTGCCTCCCCACTTCGAGGCCTGGAGAGACATTCAGATAGAAAGGGTTGTTTTTCACTGGAGTAGATCCTGGGAGGAGGCAGCGGAGGCGGCAGGGGTGTCTATTTCAGGGCTGTTTCCAGGCTGGGCTACCGCCCCCTCCGACTCGATTCGTGCGTGGCTGGGCTCACCTGCGCTGACAGCAGGGATGGAGGGGGGCACTACCCCCAAATCCAGAAGGAAGTGGGCTGACCCCGGACAGGAGGCGGCAGGTGAGGGATGTCCTGGATTCCTGGGTGAGAGGAAGGCAGAGTAAGGGAGCTGGAGGCGCAAATAGGAGACGCGTAAGGGGAGCAAGGAGGCGCGCCAGCCGCAGGAAGCTGCACCCTCCAACCTTCCCAGCCGGCTCCGGCCTCTCTCCGCCCAGGTCAACATTTACTGTGCTCTCACTGTGTGCCTGGCCCCGGTTGCCAACTCTATTGCACATTAGAGTCACCTGGGGGAGCTCCGATGTCCGTCCGCACCTCAGACCAATGAAATCACAAAGTGTTGGAGGGCCCATGTGTAATCATCCCAGCGATGCAACGTGCACGGCGTCTCACTCCCGCGGTGCGGGCATTACAGGCGCAAGTTTGGCTGGCTCTGTCACGAGGTTGCTCCTGTCACTCTCATCACAGCCCTGAGAGGTATATAGACAGTCTGCTCTCCACAGAGGCTCAGAGAGCGGAAAGAGCGCTGGGATTCAGCCCCCTGCGCTGGCGTGCGCAAGCTAAGGCTTCCTCAACTGCAAGAAGTCATCCCTAACAGGCATCATTATTGGCCTAATATGTTTACTGAGAGCACAGCCACGTCCTCCCATGGGCCAAGGACTGGGGACTGAGGAGAGCACTGAGAGAAGAGCACGCCAGGGAAAGAGCTGTTTCCAAATTGGGAAGTGCAGTGTGGGGAGGGGTGTGGGTGGAGAGAGGTGCCCCTGTTTCACACACTGGGGACGACCAAGCCCAAGTGCTAGCAGCCACAGCTACACTCTTTTTTTTTTTAATTGAAGTATAGTTGATTTACAATGTTGTGCTAATTACTGCTGTACAGCGAAGTGATTTAGTTATACATATATACATATATACATTCTTTTTTTGGGGGGGGACATGCGCTGGGTCTTCATTATGGCTGGCTCTTCCTTGCCCAAGGCATGTGGGATCTTAGTTCTCTGACCAGGCATCGAACCCATGTCCCCTGCATTGGAAGGCGGATTCTTAACCACTGGACCACCAGGGAAGTCACTACATTCTTCTTTTATATATATTCTTTTCCATTATGGTTTCTCATAGGATATTGAATATAGTTCTCTGTGCTCTACAGTAGGACCTTGTTGTTCATGCATTCTATATATAAAAGCTTACATCTGCTAACCCCAACCTCCCACTCCGTCCCTCCCCCAACCCTCTCCCCCTTGGCAACCACCAGTCTGTTCTCTATGTCCGTGAGTCTGTTTCTGTTTCATGGATAAGTTCATTTGTGTCATATTTTAGATTCCACATATAAGTGATATCACATGGTATTTGTTTCTCTTTCTGACTTACTTAGTATGATAATCTCTAGTTGCATCCATGTTGCTGCAAATGGCATTATTTCCTTCCTGCTTATGGCTGAACAGTATTCCATTGCATATATGTACCACATCTTCTTTATCCATTCCTCTGTCGATGGACATTTAGGTTGCTTCCATGTCTTGTCTATCATGAATAGTGCTTCTATGAACATAGGGGTGCATGTATTTTTTGAATTATAGTTTTGTCCAGATATATGCCCAGGAGTGGGATTGCTGGGTCATATGGTAACTCTATTTTTAGTTTTCTGAGGAACCTCCATACTGTTTTCCACAGTGGCTGCACCAACTTACATTCCCACCAACTGCACAGCTACACTCTTTTAGACAAGAGGAAGGAGAGGGCTCCCGCGGCCTCTGCTCTATTCCAGGCCCTTTGAAGGAGCTCAGTGAGGAAACTGCAGCACTAACAGCCAGGAATGAGCATCAGTCCCATTTTACAGATGAGAGGACTGAGTTCAGAGAGGTGATGTGCTTTGCCCAAGGGCACTGGGCAAATGATGACTCTCCAAGTCCTACCTGTTCCACCTCCAAAATGGATCCTAAATCTCTACAGCAACGTGGGTGAAACTCACAGACATCCTATTGAGCAAAGGAAGCCAGACCTGAGTATACATGTTGGGTGATTCTGTGTGATTCCATTCACACAAAGTATAAAAACAGGTCACAGTAACCTGTAGCGAGAGAAATCAATTTTGGTTACCCTTGAGGGGGGGCAGTGACCCAAAGGTATGTGAGGGGCCTCTCGGGGTTTATGTGTTCCATCCTTCATCTGGATGCTAATGACATGGGTGTGTCCATTCTGTGAAAGTGTGTAGTACTTCAGCAAAAATTTCAGTAAATACACAGAATTCTGAATGGGTTGAAACGAGGGCTCCCACGGGCTCCAAAACTCCTTCACCTCTCTAGCTCACATCTGCTTCTCTCTGCAACCCAGCTCCATCCAGTCAGCAGGAAACACGATATTACAGCTCAGAACCTTTGGTTGCGAGCAACAAGATGATTCTGGCCAACTTAAGCAAAAATAAAACAAAGTAACAGGAACTGACTTGACAACTCACATGTAACTTCCCAGTGGTCTCTGCCAGTTCACCAAGAGGACCTGAGCTGGGTTCCAGGTTCCCTTAGATAATGGCAGCTGCTGAAATCCAAATCTCTCCACACATCCTCCCAAAGCCATTGAAAACAACAGGGAGAGTAAATAACACTGCCAGGCCCCCCACCTTCAGCATGACCAGGACACGTTTCTTCTTTTTCTAGGTTTACTAACATTTGTCCCAGAGTTGACCATTCCAGGTCATTTTTTCTAAGTACTTGATAGGCCCTTTTATATATATTTTTAAAATTTTTTGGCCACACCGTGCAGCATGTGGGATCCTAGCTCCCCGACCAGGGATTGAACCCATGCCCCCTGCATTGGAAGCACATAGTCTTAGCCACTGGGCCACCAGGGAAAACCCAATAGGCCCTTTTATTATGTTCATGTCATTTATTTCCAGAAAGTTTCTTTTTTCTGTGGGAAGTTACACTTTTGTGTGATCTTAGTTCTCTTCTATTGTTTTGTTTTTCTGTCTCTGAGCACTCGTTATGTGTATGTTGGACCATCTTTGCTTATATTTAACCATCTCTTTTTCTCTGACACTTCTGACTTTGTGATTGATTTTATTTTTGTTCTCTTGGATTTTTTCATTCCTTTTATGATGTGAATGCCTCTTATGATATTTTCAGTTGAGTACCTTGCAATTTTTTTAATATTTATTTATTTATTTTATTATTTGGCTGCCCTGGGTCTTAGTTGTGGCACGTGGGATCTTTAGTTGTGGCACTCAGGATCTAGTTCCCTGACCAAACCTGGGACCCCTGCACTGGGAGCACAGAGTCTTAACTACAGGACCACCAGGGAAGTCCCGTACCTTGCAATTTAATCTTCACTTGTGAGATGACTTTGACTTTTTCTTCTATTGCTTTCCTGATTTTTGCTAACTCTCATTTCCTGCTTCTCATTTTGGGGTCCATTTTTGTATGATGTCTTAAAATTTCTGATTTACAGTGTTTTCTTCATATCTGCAAAAGCTTGTTTAAGGATATTTAGCACAGGTTGAAGTGTTATGTTAGACTGCCTGGTGGTGGTTTTCTGGAGGAGAATTTTCATCAGCTGAAATGTTTTGATTCTCATTTTCTATTTTTTTTTCTTTGAATGGACGTTGTCTGTTTCTTTCTGTTCATGTTGAATTATCTTCGGTTTCCCTTGATTAGCAATAACAGGCATTTTCAGACAGGATGAGAGGTTTGAGTGACTTATTAGGTTTCTTAGTTCTAGAGCACCCTGTCCTATAGGTAGAGCAAAGTGAAGTTTTTAATAAATCAATGAATGACATGTTTTGTGGGGGGGCGGGTTCATATGTCTTTTGATTTAATGACATGATGTGCCCCAGATGTGCTGCAGGAAGTATGCAATGCCATCTCGGTAGTATTCTTGCCAAAAAATGTTGAATCAAATCCTGAGGACACCACCAGACAAACATGGATTGTAGCGTATTCTGCAAGACAACTGGATTCTTCAAAGATAGCAATGTCCTGAAAGACAAAATACATGTGGAGGGTTCTAGAATACTAAAGAATCATGACAACTAAATGCAGGGCATAACCTGGACTGAATCCTGGATTTGTTTAAATAGGTATAAAGGACAACATTGGGGGCTTCCCTGGTGGCGCAGTGGTTGAGAGTCCGCCTGCAGATGCAGGGGACACGGGTTCGTGCCCTGGTCCGGGAAGATCCCACATGCCGCGGAGCAGCTAGGCCCATGAACCATGGCCGCTGAGCCTGCGCATCCGGAGCCTGTGCTCCACAATGGGAGAGGCCACAGCAGTGAGAGGCCCACGTACCGCCAAAAAAAAAAAAAAAAAAAGGACATCATTGGGACAAGCTTAAGTACAGACTGTGTTTTAGGTAAAATTATTGTGTTGACATTGAATTCATGGGGGTTGTGTGTTAGTTTTAAAATATAGCCCCCCAATTCTTGGACACTCCTCCAATCAAGGGATGGGACTCTGTCCTGTCCCTAAATCTGGGCTCTGTGACTCCTTGACTAATATAATAAGGTGGAAGTGATGCTCTGCCAGTGTTTGGTGGGGGCCTGAAGAACCTGGTAGCTTCCATTTCCTGCCCCCTGGGACCCTGACACTGGGAACCCAGCTACCACGCTGTGAGGCCATCCAGGCAACACAGAGAATCCCCACAGAGGTGTTCTGGCCAACAGTCCCAGCTGAGTCCCAGCTAGCAGGCAGTCTCAACCACCAGCCATGGGGATGAGGAACATTAGACGGCTCCAGCCCCAGCCCCCATCTGACTACAACCACAAGAGAGGTCCTGAGAGACAGCCCCCCAGCTGAGCCCAGTCGACCACAAAACCAAGAGAGAAGACTTCCCTGGTAGCGCAGTTGTTGAGAAGCCGCCTGCCAATGCAGGGGACACGGGTTCAAGCCCTGGTCCGGGAAGATCCCACATGCTGCAGAGCAACTAAGCCCGTACACCACAACTACTGAGCCTGCGCTCTAGAGCCCACGAGCCACAACTACTGAAGCCCGTGCGCCTAGAGCCCATGCTCCACAGCAAGAGAAGCCACCATAATGAGAAGCCCACGCACTGCAACAAAGAGCAGCCCCGGCTCGCCACAACTAGAGAAAGGCCATGCACAGCAACGAAGACCTAACGCAGCCATGAATAAATAAATAAATAAATTTATTTATTTTAAAAAAACAAAACAAAACCCAAGAGGGATAATAAAATAATTGCTGTTGTTTTTAGCCTCTAGGTTTTGAGGTGATTGTGCAACAATAGAAAACTGGAAGATGTGATCATGGTATTGTGGTTATGGAAGAGGATGTCCTCATTCTCAGGGGACTTTGCGAAAGGATTTAGGGATGAACTGTTGCAAATGATTCAGAAAGAAAAAAAAGTTGATTGTCTATGTGTGAACAAATGTGGCAAAATCTTACCAGGTGGTGAACCTAAGTGAAGGGAAGAAGACTTTCACTGCACTATTCTTCCAACTTTGCCACTTCTGAAAATTTCCAATGTGCATGTGGTGGGGTGTGGGCATTGAAGAACAGAAAGAGAAGCAGAATTTACTGGAAGCTCCTGGCTTACAGAATTGGAAAAAAAAACAAACAGTGACTAACCAAGTCTCAGGGAGGACAGGAAGCAGGGGCTTCAGGGATCCTCCTTTTGGGGACTTGCTGAGCCCCACCCACCTCACCTCCCTGTGAATTTCTGCACAAGCTCCAAACCCCCAGGAGAGAATCCCATTGGTCCAGCCCAGTTGCTGGGCCTACACCTTTGTCTGCCAGTCCTATCAGACCACAGGCAAGAAGACACTTCCCAAAAGAAAATCAGGAGGCTATCACTTGGGGATGAAGGAAGAAAACACAAATGTTCTCTCCACATGGCCTCAAGAGTTTCTGAATTTGAATTCGTGCTGCTTTCCACATGAGAAAAGGATTGACCACTACTCCTTGGGTCCCAGTTATAAGCAATCCACAGGGAAGGGCTTTATTCTTTTGTCCTGGATCCAGCTGGCTTTGGCCAGTGTTATAGTAATATGCTTGGTCCAGTCTCAGTCAGGTGCCTCCCCTGGATCCCATCACCATGGCCAAGGATTTGAGATCATATAAGAATGTGGCTGCTATACATGTTATGGGGGGAATTTCTAGAGAAGGGGGATTCTGAGCAGGGTAACTCAAGATACCTCGGGGACTTAGAGGAAAGGAACCAGGCTCAGACCCGAGTAAATCAAGGAAGCTGGGGGTGTGGGTTGGGGGAGCTGCCGTCAGGCAGACACCAAGGATGGACTCTTCCAGATCTCAGAGAATCTCATGGTGGTGGGCACTTTGGGGCTGTCTCGCCTGGCCCCTGCCCCACACAGCAGTGGGTGCACATTCAGCCTGATGTGTGTGTGTGTGTTTCCCCCCAGGATCTTGGACAAGAGAAAAAAAGAGATCATAATGTGCCTGGATTGAATATTATGAACCGGCCCGTGGCCTAAGCGGGGAGGAAAATCCCCCATCCATAGAGAAAAAGGAGGAAGAAAGGAGCTCCCTTGCTGCAGCCTGGCCGTGTGCCTCCCTGCTGCTCACCACAGTTCTCCTTTGTGCCAGCTGAAGGGGTCTCTGCTCCTTCCAGCCCAGGTCCTCACCTTTGCAAAGCAAAGAGGGCAAAGCCAAACCAACCAGCTGGGAGGAGTGACTCAGCAGGGTTGAAGTCCAGGGTGGGTGGTGGAAGGTGGGCAGAGAGGAGGGTCTCCACCACCGTCCACCATCCCGCAAAGAACGCAGGACTTGGAGCTGGGACCTGGGGTCCCAGACTCAACCACAAAGTTGGCTTCAGCCCAGTCACTTAAGCTCTCTGAAAAGCAGCTGTCAGGTAGCAGTGGAAACCCCTCTCTCACGGGGCTGCCAAGGGTGGATTGGGAGGCTGAAGGTAAACCACAGTAATTCCAAAGGACTGAGTGGGATGGGCGGCATCTGGTCCACAGGGCAGGAAACAAGCTGAGAGGGGAAGCCACAGGCCTGAGACCAGGCGACCGGGAGCTCCAGGCCTGCGCAGAGCCCCCTTCCCCCAGCCACACCTCAGCGAGTGTTGGCAGTCAGGAGACGCTCACAGTGCAAGTGTCAGGTTTGGGGGCTGGCTGTCCCTGCTGTTGCAGATGTACACATGCATCTACAGGACTGGAAGCTGCTCCCTCCTCCCCATGAGGGATCTCAGGACAGTAGACGGGACAGCTCTGTCCTCCACTGGCCCCCACGCTGGGCCCTGGAGGACTGTCATCAGTTTCTCCCCAGGTGGGTGCAGCCCCTCTTCTGGCCTTGGAATACTTTCCAACTTGGCCTCTGACCACTCTTGGCCAGCAGAGGGCGCTCTGACAGCCCTTTAGGTCATTTCTCCTTTCCACCCATTCCTTCATTAAGGTGCTGGCAACTGGGGCAGGTGTGATGGGAGGTCGAATAATAACTGACCATTGCCTGAGCACCTGCTGTGGCCCAGGCCCTGTGCTAGACCCTTTCACAAGTTCACGGTCCCTCACAACAACCCCTTCAGGTAAATATTATTACCCCATTTACAGGGGAGGAAACTGAGGATCCGAAAGTTTGTCTTTGGAAGCATTTTCCACCAGGTGGACACACCTGGGCCCACCTTCATTCACTCGGCAAGCTGGAGGCTTAAACTAAAAGCCCTTCCTTACAAACACAATGGTAAGGGAAACTCACCGACCAAAGAGGCCGTAAACTGTAGAGACCAGGCTTTGGCAGGGGCCCTCTGGGATCCCCTTCACTCTGGCCAGCTGTCCTCAGCTGGTCCCAGGCACAGAGGTCATCCTGGTCCTTCCAGCCTTGCTCTCTCTGGGGCCCTGGGGCCTGAGGCGGCCCACACCGCTGCTTCCTGACCCGGGCCCGCAGCCAGGCCCAGGCTCGGGGCCACCAGGGGAGCCCCGTCTTGTCTCTCTGCCCTGGCCGGGGCCTCAGCCTGCGCTCCAGGTCCAGGGGCTTCGTTCCTCTGGGTCTCCAGGACGCTTTGCTGTCGGCGGAGCCTGGCCTGAGCCTGAGCCCTAGAGAAGGAGGGAGGGAGGGAGGGAGGGAGGGAGGGGGCATCTGGCCCCGTGTCCGGGGGATTCAGTCTAGCAGCCCCTGGGATGGGGCTTCCTGGGTGGGGTTTCCGGCCCAGGAGAGTCCCCTCCAGACGTCAGCAGTGGCCACGCTGTGCCCAGCAAGAGCAGGGCCACTTGCTCCAGGGCCCCTCACCCCTGGCTCCTTGTGCTGCCCCCCAGCGAGGGCTCCCGCTGAGCCGGCCGCTGGGGCACAGAATGGGTGCCCTCAGGGAGGCTGCGTTGGTCACTGGGCCCGGAGGCGGCTCAGCTCAGGGGAGCTCTATCACAAAACACTTTGATTTTCGCCCCCAAATCCAGCCTTCAGCCTCTCCTTCCATCCCGTCCCACCATCTTGGCACATCCGGTGCCTTTCTGGTGATTTTCAGACGCAAACAAACCCAGTCCCATCCAGCGGCAACTGAAATTCACCTTGCAGTGGTCACTCCCTTCTTCCGGTCACAGTCCCTGCCAAGGGGCCTGCAGGAGGAGGGGAGAGGTGAGGAGCCGGGGTTCAAAGTCCCCTGCCGTCATCACTTCCTTGGGGGTGTCAAGTCTCCCTGCTGTGCGCCTGATGTCTTGTGCTGGCAGTGCTGGCTCCGCCCCTCCCACCACCCCAGGCTCCACCCCACCTTTGCTGTTGCTGAGGGTCCCTTGCCCAGTGGCCAGCCCTGCCCGGGGAAGATGAGCAGAATGGCCCTAACCCCCCCTTGGGGTCCGCTGGGCCAAGGGAGACTCAGGCATCCTGGCACTGCCCCACCCGCCCTCTTTCCACTCCTCTTTCCCCTGCTCCCGTGGTCATGGGAGAAGATCAGCCTGGCCACTGAGGAAGCAGATGTGTAGCCAGGGAATGAGACGCCGGGCCCCCCTTCCCACAGGTACCCCCACCCTCATATTTGGTATTTAGTGCAAGCAACTGAACCCATGCGGGATGGTTTAAGTAGAAAGGAAATTATTGGAGAACGTAAATGGTCTTCTGCTGCAGGAATTACATGGCTGAGGAGAACAGCCCAACTCTGAAAAACATATTTATTTGACATGTGGCTGATCTGACAAGAGATAAGGGATGTCTCCAAGGATACCCCAACCTGGACAAGGGACCAGGGGCTGGCAGGGCTGGGGCAACAGGCAGCTTAATAAATTTCCCTCCATTGCTGAGAAACTGAAGCTCAAGCCAGCCCAGATGGGGAAAGGGCAGTCTTCGGGTCCCTCATTCAAGGTGAGATGAAGTAACCCCAGATCGGTGGTGCTTCTGGTACTAGTAGAAGTGGAAAAGCAAATGCTGTCTGTAGGACTGCTTCCCCGATGCCCACCTAAGGCCCACAAAACTCCTACCAATTTTAAACAAACAATGAACTCACAATTAAAGATCACCGGCACATGGGAGGCAGTTCCTATGTCTGTGAGTCAGCAGAAGAAATGAACTGCAGGTTTAAATCCCAAAGGACTGAAGACGGGAGGTTTTCATATACAAAATATAGAACATATATTTATAAAATACTTAAAGAAATAAAAGGTGCAGTTATAAATAAACCACTCAACAAAAGACAATTAGGAATGAACAGACAGATTTTAAAATAGAATTCAAGGGAATTCCCTGGCAGTCCAGTGACTAGGAGTCCATGCTTTCACTGCCAAGGGCGCAGATTCAACCACTGGTCAGGGAACTAAGATCCCACAAGCTGCGGCCAAAAAAAAAAAAAATTAAAAATTAAATAAATAAATAAATAAAATAGAATTCAAGAAATAAAAATATAATGGTTGAAATTAAAAACCTTATTGAAGGCATATTAGACAGAGCTGAAGAGAGAATTAGTGAGCTCAAGCTATATTCAAACTACCTGGCAAATGGTACCGAGAGGCAAGGAAATAAAGAGTTTGATAGAGATATAGGTAGAACTAAAAAGAAAAGCAAGGATGTGATTAACATAAAAGGACAGTTCCTGAAACACGATTGGAAAAGGAACACGCTGAGGGTCTAGTGTCCATTTTATAATCATTCCATCCATTTTTGTCTTATGCGTTTTCTATACATGTGTTATAGTTTATAATTGTTTAAAAGTTCCAAACAAAACATAGCTGGGAGCGCATACCGCTATCAGTCCTAGAAGACGGACTTCAGAAGGAAGGAAAATGATCACAGAAGAGTCTGAAATGCATGAAGAAATAGCGAGCAAAGCAAATGGTGACCACGTAAAGAACCTCAAACGAACCCTATCATAGAAAACACGGATTTTTTCCCACAATTTTAAAAAAGAAATTTTTAATGCTGGAGCAGCCACAAGGCATGTCAAAGGGCCGCTACAGATAGTATGAATAAGGACCCCGGGAAAGGCTGAGAAGAATCCGAGGTTTTGCCCTACTTGCAAACTAACAAATTAACTGGTCACCGTTTCACAGATGCTGGCAGAGGATGCGAGCGCCCTGGGTCAGAGACAAAGGACTCTAGTACTCAAAGCACAGCGAGTGGCACAAGTTTCATGTTTGCATGTTTCCTCTGGTCCCATGGGTCCCATGGGGCCATGTGCAAGGGCCAAGGTGGGTGCCGAGCACACAGTCTGTAATGACTCTCTCCTGCAGTGTCTCTCACTAAGGATACACATATTCTACAATTCAACTAGAGAAATTCTAGCCGGGCCAAAACCCCCATGGGCTTCTCAGAGGTCTCTCAGAACAATTTTAAGAGGGTCTGATTTGTGGGCCAGGGCCTCACCTGCTGACCTGACTTGCCCAGACCTGCCATGGCCTCACTACTGGGCCTTGTGCCTGTAATGGAGTCTCCTCACTGGCCCTAGTCTCGTAACTGGGCCTCTGTACCGTAGTCTTAACCCAAAGCCCTTCTGGCTTCCTTTCCCACACCTCTGGCAGACATCACTAATCCATCCCAGCACTGGTCCTCGGTCCCTGTCCAGGATCAGATGGCAAAAGGGCTGTGTGACAATGTTTGCAATCAGTGTCACTAACAAAAGATATCCAGAACTCCTTTATACCAGTAAGAAAAAGATAAATAACCTAAAAGAAAAATAGACAAAAGATCTGAATTGACCTTTGAAAGAAGAGAAGCTACCCACAGCCATGAGAAGCTGTTTAGTCTCACTAGTAAGTCGGGAAATGCAAATTCAAACAAGAATGGAAAACCATTTCACACCCAACAGATTGACAAAAATTAATAGGCCTCATCAGAGCCCGTAAAGAAACTCGAGTTGTATAGTTTGTTCGTGGGAGTGTGAATTGGTGCTACCACTTTGGAGAACGATTTGACGATACTTAGTACAGCTGAAGATGTGTAAACATTATGACCCAGAATTTCCACTTCCAGCTGACAGCTGCAGAGAAACTCTTCTGTGCGTGTACAAGGAGACGTGTTCAGGAAGGTTCTCTGTGCCCGTTGATCATAATCATGAAATACTATTCTTAGCAGGAGGGTACATAAATTGTGGTCGGCATCGGATAAAAGACACGCAGAGGTTACAATGAGTGAATTAGATTTGCATAGATCAGCCCTGATAGATCTCAAAAGCACGATGTTGAGATAAAGCAATTTTCAAAATGATATGTAATATTATGATACCATTTATGTAGAATTTAAAACACAAGACAATACCACATATTGTTTATGGCTATGTAGCTATTTAATAAAAGTTTTTAAATGTGTTTGGGAGTGAAAAAATACTTCAGGGAAGGAAGAAAGAGAGAGGCCGAGGGTAAAAAATATTTGTGTGTGTGTGTGTGTGTGTGTGTGTGTGTGTGTGTGTGTGTTCTGAAAAGAAAATAAATCAAAATATTTAAAACAGTATAAACTTGTTGGAGGGTTATAGGTAATTGTTATATCATTTTTTGCACTTTTCTGTGCACTTCAAATAGTTTAAAATTTGTAATTAAAAGCAAAAAAAAGAGTGCTATGATTGTATAGTGATGCCAGGGAGGGCAGGGGGAATGGCACTGAGAGGAGACCGTTTGCATCCCTGCCTGGACTCCCAACTCCCTGACACACCCCTCCCCTGACAGCAATGTCCCAAGGACTCAGCACCCCCTACCTGACCATAGGGCTTGCTGGCGCTGCCTGGATCCCTGGAGATCATTTGTCCCTGGTTTCCTGCTGGAAAACCTACCTCCTCACCTGCTCCCCACATACTCTTACTGGATTCACATCCCACATGGTCACCCCTCTCATCACACAGGGTCCAGCAGAGACCATGGGGTTTAGAGCCAGAAGATCTAGGTTCGAGCAGTACTTCTGCCATATCTTGGCTGTGTGACCCTCCTGAGGGTCATTCCCAGACTGCCCTCTCCCTCCAACAGGGACCAGAGCAGCCGTGGACATTGATGGTGAGGGTCCTGGGGCCTCCTGGGGAATCCCAAGGGGCCCAGAGTCCCCCGCACTGCTGTCCCGCTGCCTGGCCTGGAGGTGGGGCAGGGCAATGGACAGACACTGCATTGCTGACACCTCAGCTGCCTGGGAGCCGGAGGCCCCAGGGTGAGCAGGGCTGGCCCAGGAAGCTCCTCTCTGTTGCACGGTCACACTCGGGCTTCCAGGTCCCAGACAGTCAGGGCCTGGGCTGCGGTCCCAGCTCTCGCCATATGCCCTCAATAATCAGGAGTGAGAGGACGATGCCATTGCCACGTCTGGCCACAGATGAACATCTGGAACGGCCGTGGGATTCAGCCCGTGGTAAAGAGAGCCATAATGTAAAGCCTGGGGTGATTTTCTCCTCCTGAGCCCCAGGAAGGGTCCTCACCCCCATCTCGGCCTCCCTGGACTGGACACCTCTCAGCGCTTCTTTCCCCAGCTTTCCCGCTGCCACAGGCCTCAGGGGCCCTCAAGCCTTGGTTTTCCCTCAAAAGACAGGAGCAAGGCTTGGGGTTCGTCGCAGTGACACAGCCCAAGAGCCCAAACTGGCTCGACCCCAGCCCCTGCGCCCCCTCCCCGCAGCCCCTTTCGGAGCCGGCGCGGCAACGCCGAACACGATCACGAGGTGGCGCCAGGAAACCGCCCGAGACGCCCAAACCCAGACCCGTTCGGGCAACGTTCGTGTTCCTCTCTCTCGTCACACACTGCCGTAGCCTAGTCCCCGCTCAGTCGTTCAGAGGGGAGCAGGCCGGTGGCCAACTGGCCGGAGAGCAGTGGCGGAAGCTGTGCGGCCGCCGGGACATCCTCGTGGAAGGAGCCTAGGGACCGCTTCGATCCAGAGCGACCTGGAGGCTGGACCGCAGCAGCCTTAGCAGGGTCCTGGAGCTGCCCCATCAGGTGCGCAGCACCCCCTCCCTGCAAGGCCCACTGCGGTTAACCTTGCTCCCCCTGGATTGTAAAAGGGAGGGGCCTGGAAGAGAACACGAAGGAGAAATAGAAGACATTGCCATCGGCAGAGCACTTCCTGTGCCCAGCCCTCCCTGTGCCCAGCCCTGGGCCAGCCTTAGTCAGTATCTCTAATCTCCATGGGGATGCTCCCATCACCAGCGAGGGATCACAGCCTGGAGGGATTCCGTGCCTTGCAGGCTAAACAGTTCTTGGTGGCGGGAGGGTGCTGGGAGCTTGCCTGCGTTGGAACTCGTGTCCGCCGCCCCACCCCCACCCCAGGCCTCCCCATTCACACCTGGGCGCCTCAACGCCATGGAAGCACCCAGGTGCTGGCCACTGTGCTTGACCAGCCTAGGCACCTGGCCCGTGCCTAACGTGAAGCCCAAACTCCTCCAGCCTGAGGAAGCTGGGTGCCAAGGACAGGCTCCCCATCCCCACGCAGTCCCACCCTAACTGGAGTCACCTCCCTCACACCCCACATCCGGGAAGCAGCATGGAGTCCTGGAAAGATCAGGGGCTTTGGAGCCCCTGCAGACGTGGATGAAAGCTGCTTCCGCACTGATTGACTCTGTGATCTTGGGCAAGTCATCCAGCCTTTCTGGGTCTCACTTTCCTCATCTGTAAAGTGAGCGTGCTCATACCCACCCTGGAGAAACCACATACATGAAAGAAAATTCCCGGGGGGTAGTGGATGCTCAGTAAACTCTGATTATGGGATATTTATTGACCCCTGTTTAGTGCCAGGTCCCCTGTTGGGGTTCAAGGGACCCCAGAGATGAACGAGATGTGACTGCTGATCTCAAGGAATGACTGTTGGGGAAGATAAAATTCATGCTACAAAATTCAGGCAGCATTTTGCCAATTTGAATGTGGAGGCATTCAAATGGTTATTACATTTCAGACTATAGACGCGCTGCAGATAATAGCAATGGCAGCTACCTATTATTGAGTACCTACTGTGTGCCAGGTTCTTCACCTACATTTATTCAACAGATACGTACTATGGGTCTAGTAGGTGCCGGGTACTCTGTCGGGAGCTGGGGCCCAAGTGTGAGCAGAGCAGTGACCTCCCATGGAGCAGACCGTCTAGTGGGGGACAGATGATAAAGATCATGACACAGATATACTCGTAATTGAGGTAAGAGCCTCAGAGGGACATGTACAGAGTCAGTAGCAAGGAGGGCATGCTGAGGGTGGGGCGGTGGGAGCGTGAGCCCTGATGCAGGCAAGAGGGGGTGTCTTTAGTAACAAACTGTAAAACAGTAAGAAACCACTAAAAGTCGGTCTGCTTTTTATTATCACTGCATACCAGCAATTCTAAACAATGCCCTCCCCTCAAAATTCTTCTGAAGTTTAAGACCTCAACCATTGTTTCAGTTACTGATGACTTTTCATAATATATATGTAAGTTTCAAATTAGCACGTTTTTATAACTTATCCTTTAAGGAGCATTGTATTCCATTTGGAAGTTACTTGGGAGTATTCCCGGTCATTCAGCACCACGCCCGACACACGGGGACCCAGCTACCCGTGGTCATGTGGACGCAGAATTGTTCATGTTCACTTCAGGGGAAAGTTGTGTCTGGAATCCCCGTTGTACTGTCCTTCTTTTAAACAGTGGGTTTGAAATAAACATTGGTAGCCTAGTCCTATGTGATCATTTGGAGTTTTCATTTGTTTAAAATTTTTCAACTGAGAAGATATTTGAAAGCTGCTAGAATCAATCCTGAAGAAACAGATGTGGACAGGACTGCGGTTCCCATTTATTGTAAAATGGATTTTCTCTGAATTTCTGCCAAAGTTATCCTTATATTTAAGTCTTTCCCTGACTATTCGTGTATCTATTGCTTCATGGGAGAAAAAAACATTTCCAAATAAAAACTAATAGAAATATTCATTGGTCAATTATGATCAAAGATAAATTGACAAATCTGCATAAGCTATTTCTCAAACACGAATAGGCAAAGATAATTTTGACAAAGTCATTGACAGATTTGCAGAAGGTTGGTAAGCGGAAAGCGTAATGTTATTCATTACTGCCATCGATATAGGTATTACTTTTTTATTTCTTTTTTGTGTGTCTAATCACTTTAATAAATATATTTTTCAACATTTGTCAGTTAAAGTACAGGAAGGCTGTGAATTACAAAGAATATTTTAGATGATTTCCTTAAATGTGCCCAAAATAACTGCATTTTTGCAGAATGTCCTACAAAGATGCAGCACAAAAACAACCATCAGATCAAACTAAGATATATTTCTGATTGCAAAGTTTGCCACTCCAGCAAAGAAAAGGCTATTATTAAATTCTAAGAAAGTACCATTTCCTGAGTTGTTAAACAGCATTAAAATGATCACAAATACCAATTTCCAGTTACTTTTAGATTGCTAGACATGCTTTTCATCAAAAGTTTAAAAGTGTTACACAGTAAGACGTATCTGAAATAAAAAACAAAGAAAAAATGCATTCACATGTAAAGATATACCTTTGCTCAATAAGTCATATTTATACATTTAGTTTTTACATATATGATATTCTTAACTTATACACCAAGAATTCTAGGGAGAAACAATAAGGGAGATTATAAACACCAACTCAATCAATAACCCTCAGAACTCCGTAAGTTCATAATTTTAAGGTGAAAATCCAAAATTCTAGTAGGCTACCATCTGATATATTTTTGTTATCTGAAGCTAAAAATGCATATAAATTTTCAGGAATAATTGATATCTTTCTCAGGTTACTTGGAATCTGATGATGGTGCACATATGTGAATGAATGAACCAATACGTCCTTAACCCACCAGTATTTTTTCTCCAGTCTGCAGACAATCAACCATGAAAAGTATGGCGTAGATGATGGGATGATACTGTACCTGATTAGCTCTGGAGGTGGTCATGGGATCCGACGGAGAGGACTTGGTGGTAGTTGGGGAAGATAGCAATGTTTGTTTGATGCAGTCGGGTTAACAGTGGTCTGGGGTTGTAGAATGCTGACTGGTTCTGTCTTGGCCACATTTGGGGGCATTTCTCGAATTTTTTCTGCAGTGAATCCATGAACGGCATTCAGTGCTTCAGCTGTTCCCTGGATCAAGCACACTCGTTCAGTAGTACCTGCTGGTCTTGGAGGGTCTCCTGAGGAGGAGGGGGGCAGCCGTGGCTTGCTGTGGGGACAAGGACACAGGTGGCGGAGGTACTGGGGAATATTCTTTGGCATGAACTCTTCTGGAAGCCAAGACCTGGCCCCACCCCTTTATTTCTTTTTTTACTATAATATTTGTTTCACTTTATTTCTCACCATGATGATTATATATATGAAACTCAATAAAAGAAATTTTTCACTGCATGTTTTATTGGCCACAATTACTATAGTGATTCATGATTATTATTGAAAGCAATGTATAGAGAAGGGGTATTTTTTTTTTAATTAACTATTTGCTCTGGGTACTGAATACTCTAGGTATGTCACTGCAGTAAGGGAAGGCCAGGAAAAGGTGCTCCAGGCAGAGAGGAGAACATGTGCAAAGGCCCTGAGTCAGGGCAGACTTTGGTGTGTAAGAGAAACTCAACAGCAGTATTGTGGGTAGAGTGGAATGAACAAAGGGAAGGACCACAAGCTGAGACTCCAGAGGCAGCAGGAGCCATGTGACTGGGGTGGGATTTGGTTGGACTGTGAGAAAACCCAGAAGTAGTGACTTAAACTAGATCACAGTTTATTTCTGTTTCCCACACGAAAAGCCCAAAGGTAAGCAGATGTGTGCATCAGTGTCAGGGACAAGGCCCATCTGTCTTGTTACTCCACCAGACTCAGCAGGTGCTTCCTCCTCATGGCCCAACATGGCTGCCTGAGTGTCAGCCATCATGTCTGCATTCTTGTCAGCAGGAAAGAGGCAGGGCAAAGGAAGCCCCACCCCATCTCCACATAAGAACACAACACCAGCCTTCATCCAATTGGCTAGGATTTAAGTGCCCAGCTACAAATAGGGGGTTGTCTTTCTAAAGAAGAAAAGAATGGATAATGGGTGAGGGGCAAGAACCTCTGCCTCACTAGAAAAGAATTTTGGTCTTTATCCTAAAAGCAATGGTGAGCCATTAAAGTTTTTGAGAACAAGAATGGTATGAGCATACCTCCATTTTAAGATGGTAAGGAATGGCCGGAGCGAGCTGAGGTGGCTTGAGGGAGGCAGGAAGAGGCTCCTACAATGATCCAGGCACAGGTTATGGAGGCGGAGTGGATGTGGAAGAAGTAGAGGAAGGTAGCAAAGAGGCCAAGACGGCTGGCTGGCGGGACAGTTACTGAGATTGGCCAGAATGCAAGAGAAGCAAGTTTGTGGGTGATGTCATGAGTTCAGTTTTGGATTGTGATGTTGGAGGTGCTTGTAAGACACCCAAATGGGGGTGTTGGTGGGCAGTTGGATATACAAGTCCAAAGCACAAAGAACGGTCTGAAAGGCAGACAGGAGTGAGGGTGTCTTGGTGAGAAGATGCTATTTAATGCCACAGGCCAGATGGACACACACAGGTACAAATACGAAGGCTAAGCCTGGGAACTCAGCATTGATAGGCTGGGAAGAGAAGGTGGAGAAAGAGGCAGAAAGAGAGACCAGAGATCAGATTAACAGCGGAGGGAGAGGACTCATGGAAGCCAGGGAAATTGAGTAATTGAGGAGAAAGAGGAGGCCTCCCAGCCTAACCTGACCTGCACTGATGCAGAGGCAGGAAAATGATGGGAACCCCTGAGGTCAGGAGTCAGCAGACCTGGAGCTGACACCTCCCTCTCGGGAATGCAATTCCTCATCTATAAAATGAGGCCAAGGCACCAACCGCAGTGTGCAGGCATTATCGCTTCTCCGACACCTTTCCTCCCTGAAAGAACCCCAGTTTTATTGGAGTAGCTATAGCAGAGCCTGCCAGCTGCCCCAATATTTATTCTCCCTTCTTCCGTAGAAATGGAAATTTCAACAGAGCACATGTTTGTCTGGCTAAAGACTACATTTCCCAGCCCCCTTTGCAGTGAGGTGTGGTCATGTGACTACATGAGCTGTGTTAACAGAAGAGGAATCCAGAGCTCAGGGAACCTGAATCTTTTAAAATAGGAATTCAACAAATCTGCCCTTTGATCTGGAGGAAAATACTATTTTTAAAATTTATTTATTTATTTATTTTTGGCTGCCTTTGGTCTTTGTTGCTGCGCACGGGCTTTCTCTAGTTGCATCGAGCGTGAGCTACTCCGTTGCGGTGCACGGGCTTCTCATTGCAGTGGCTTCTCTCATTGCAGGGCGCGGGCTTCAGTAGTTGCAGCGCACGAGCTTAGTTGCTCCGGGGCACATGGGATCTTCCCGGACCAGGGATCAAACTCATGTCCCCTGCATTGGCAGGCAGATTCTGAACCACTGTGCCACCAGGGAAGTCCGAAAACACTATTTTTTAAGGCTATTCACTACACAAACCTCTTTGAGAGATGTGCAAACACACGAGAGGCCCATGGAGAATTGCCTCCCAACATTGCACTTATATTGGGTTTTGAATGAGCAATGGTGTAATTATGGCTGCTGAGACATGAAGATGAATTGTTGGCAGCTTCCAGGAAAGTTCTCTTCTTTGACTGTACATTTGTCATGTCTAAGCATGATGCTTGGTGACAGGCAGCCATCTTGTGACCATGAGGAAAAACATGGCTGACCCCTTGGCAGTGGCAGAGAGATGAAGGTTGAAGACAACCTCTGTCTACCCTGGATGATGCTGTTGAGCCACTCAATTAACCAGCACTGGCACCACTTCACCTTTGATCACCTTGTTACAAGACAGCAAAAATATCTTCATTGTTGAAGCCATTTGAATGAAGTGTCAAGTTGAGGCACCCTGAATCTTGCTCCTGTACGATACACCTGTCTCCCTCTTAGAAGTGTTGTAAGACCGGCCAGTGCAAAAAAGCCCAGGTGGGAAGTGCTTCTCCATGAGAGACAGAGCTGGCCTGATCCAGCTGATGGGGTAAAATAGCTCAGTTAGGGGTTTTCTGTATCTAAAACCATGGAGAATTGGTACCTTGCCTGCCTGACCGCAGAGGACTGAACCAGTTGGCTCACTGGGGTCCCTTCATGTCCCAAGCTCTACGGCTCTGTGATGCCATCTCACTCTGCCCCAGCACAGCTGCTCCTGCATTCCATGGGAGAAGGCTCGAGGGAGAGACCCTTTATTTCTACTAGGGTAGTACATCGAGGAGAGGGATGGAGGCAGGGGCCATCTCCCCTCAAGCTTCCTGTGGGAACTTATTCTGCCTCACATTCCTCACCAAGGGAAGCCCAGCAGGGCCCGGCCCTCGGAGGGCTAAGTTTTGATGAAGGAGTCTGTACAACCTTGGGGGCTGGGGTTACTCAGAGGGAGTCCGGACCACCAGGGGGCTGGGGGGACCCTGAGGAGGAGCAAAGCTGGGTGACACATTTGGTGGTTTCAGTGTAGCTCAAGGCTGTGGGTGACAGATGGTCTGTCAGATCAGGTCATCAGGACTAATGGGCTGCTCCGTTAACCCGCCCATGGAACACGCTGGGTGCAGATTTCAACGGGAGCCTCTGGGACACTGGCTTTCAAGCCAAACACGATTCTAATGGGGAACTTTCATGTACCTTGAACAAACTGATGGAGGGTATTTGGGGGAAAGGCAGGGATTTTATCACCCTTCAAATCCTGAGATGACCCTCCTTCCAATTAACTATAAAAGCAACTCTTTTTTTTTTTTTTTTTTTTTTTTAATTTTAGGCCACGCGGTGCAGCATGTGGGATCTCAGTTCCCCAACCGGGGATCAAACCCATGCTCCCTGCAGGGGAAGCGCGGAGTCTTAACCACTGGACCTCCGGGGAAGTCCCTAAAAGCAACTCTTGAGCACCTAGAGTGTGCAGATGAAAAAGCCACAGCTGCCACCCACGGCTGCGGGGCTACTATTTGCCTCTCACCTCTGGCTTACTTCCTCCACGGCCTTTCCAGAGAACCCCCTCCCCACTCCCACCCCCTGCTCCTTCCTGCTCCCCGTCAGCCGGCCCCCTGGATGCCTCCATCTCAGCTGAGTCAGCCACGCCCCTCACAGCAACTGTTGCAATGTGGATCGTCCCCCCACCACAGGCTGTGCCCAGCACCGTGCCAGGCACAGGGAACAAGGGGGTGGGGGCATGCCCTGAAAAGCACAGGGGCAGGTGAGGCCCATCTGGGAGCTCCCGCCAGGAAAGGCTTGGGGAAGAGATGAACAGAGGCCTGGGCATGGCGGTGGCATGGGGGGTGGCAACAGGGGCACAGGAAGACAGAGGCCAGGTCCTGGGGGCGGGGGTGAAATTCAGCTGGCAAGGCTCCATGGAGGAGGCTTTGAGTCGCTTTGGTGCTGCAGCATGGGCAAGCCCCTGGAGAATTCTGAGCTGGGATAGTACCAACATAAAGCTTTATTTGGGCAATTATGACGTCGGGCACTAGCTTCAGTATTTCACATGTATTTCCTTCTTCAGTCCTCATGACAACACTTTATAGGATATCAGCATCCCATTTGAGGACTGAGGACTCTGAGGCACCACAACTACTAGGTGGCGAAGCTGGGACGTGAATCGCAGTCTCTCTGGCCCTAGACCCACCAGGAGCTAACATTTAGTGAGCACTTGCTGTGGCCACATACCTTGTAGACAGCATGTCTCTTAATTATCCTGACCATCCTTGTCGGAACTTATCAGAGACCACCATTGTGCTACACTGTCTCTCTCCTCAGCCCCCAGAAGTGGTGTCATCTTTACTTGGGTAAAATTTTCAGCACAGGGTGGGCACAGGGTGGGCCCTCAGCACAGGTCAGCAGCCGGGTGAATGAGCTGCCTTGGAAATGGCTCCTCCAGCCCCATCAAGCCTTCAGGTGACTGCAGCCCTGGCCAGCGTCTTAACTGCAATCTCATGACAGACCTCAAGCTAGAACCACCCAGCTAGGCAGCTCCCAGACCCCTGACTCCCCCTTGCTAAGTTTTGGAGTGACTTCTTACTCATCAATAGGTAACTAATACACACTGCATTCAGGATCCTCCTGGCTGTGTGACTTGGGCATCTTTACCTCTCTGACCACATGCTTCCTCCAGCTCAGACCTCTCTGCTCAACTCCAGCTCAATGCAACCCACAGCCCCCTTTAAATGGTCCCTCCCTCAGACGTGGGAACTTGGCACGTCCTAGATGAATGTCTCTTAAATCTACTTCCCACCACGGTTCAGGCCCTCATTGTCTCTCCCTTCAATTACTAAAACAGTCTCCTCACTGATTCTCCTGCCTTTTGTGTATATGGCTGCAAATAACAAAATCCCAAAATACCAATGGATTAGGGGAGGTAAATTGGGGGCACAGGTGAAATAGGTGAAGGGGATTAAAAGGTACAAAATTCCAGCTATAAAATAAATAAATAGCTGAGATGTAATGTACAACATAGGGAATATAGTCAATAATATTGTAATAACTCTGTATGATGACAGATGGTAATTAGACTTATCGTGGTGTTCATTTCGCAATATATAAAAATATTGAATCACTATGTTGTACACCAGAAACTAATATAATATTGTATGTCATTTATAATTCAATATAAAAAGATACCAATGGATTCTACTAGACAGAGGTATATTTCTCTGTCACATTCAAGAAGTCCAGAGGCAGGTAGTGGAGAGTTAGCATGGTGCACCGCAGTGCCAGGAACCCACCTTTTTCTATCTGATTGCTCTGTGGTGTATGGCTTTCATTCTCAAAGTTTCCTCATGGTCTAAAATAGCTGCTTGTTCTCCAGCCATCATATCCACATCCTAGTCATTAGAAAGGAGTAATTGGAGAAAAAGAAAACATCCCTTCCCTTTAAAAATTTTTTGCTCATTTTCCATTGACCACATCTAACAAGGAAGGCAAGGAAACAAGTCTATTTTGAGTCTATATTTTTTATAGAAGTTTAGTCCTCAGGAAGAAGGGGAGATCAGGCATGCAGGACAATCAGCACTCTTTGCAGCACCCTCCATGCTGCTGCCTAGTAACAGGGTTTTATTATTACTTTTGTTTGTTTGTTCTTCATTATAAAAATAATATAGCATAGAAAACTGAGGCCCAGAGAGGGGTCACGGGGACTTGGTGGCTGTGCCAGAAGTGACCCTGAGCCTCAGTCCCTCTTGGCTCTGATCTCAGTTTCCTCAGCAGGTATTATTTTATTATTGGTGCAATGAAGCACACAAACATAGAACAAAAGAGCATTCCAGTTTTGACCTAAGATACAAAAGAAATTGAAAACAAATACATATGGTTATATCTTTTAAAATAACAAAGAAGAGTGACCCAAGGAAGCAGACTCTTTCCTGTTTCAATTCTTGGAATCAAGAAAAATTATTACACCGTCTTTTCAGGTTCTATGCCTCAAACCTATAGAATAAAGGCCATTTTCCTTGTAAATATAAAACTTTCATTGTTAGGTGATAGTAATGGGAAACAAAGATAGAATATTGTTTGACTTGCTTAGTGTTGTTAAAGATGACATAATCTGAAAAAAATGAACTTGAATTTAAGACTTAGCCTTTAGGATATATGCAGAATGTTAGCAGTGCTGGGAGTGAGTACGAGGGACTTTCCCTGTGGGGTACCATTTGAACCTTACAATAAGGTTTCTGTACCATTCGAACCTTACAATAAGCCAGGATTGCGCACGTAATTGAAAAAAAAGACATTTCAAATAAATAAAATACAGCCTATACTCTCCCTAAATAAAATAAATATGTGCTCATTATACAAAAATACAGAACTATATAAAAAGATAATTTTAATCACTCACAATTTTACCCTTCAGAGAGATCCCCATTGTTAATATTTTGATATGATATCTTCTTCCTATATTTGTATATGTGAGATAGACCAATAGATAGATAGAGAGAGAGAGAGAGAGAGAGAGAGAGAGAGAGAGAGAGAGATAGACAGACTTTAAAAACTAACTTACGGGGCTTCCCTGGTGGCGCAGTGGTTAAGAATCCGCCTGCCAATGCAGGGGACACGGGTTCGATCCCTGGTCCAGGAAGATCCCACATGCTGCAGAGCAACTAAGCCCATGCGCCACAACTACTGAGCCTGCGCTCTAGAGCCTGTGCTCTGCCACAAGAGAAGCCACTGCAATGAGAAGCCTGCACACCGCAACAAAGAGTAGCCCCCGCTTGCCACAACTAGAGAAAGCCCACGTGCAGCAACGAAGACCCAACGCAGCCAAAAATTAATAAATAAATAAATTTGTAAATAAATAAATAATAAAAACAAACTTAGGATCATTCTGAATATAGTTTTTTTCCAAGATTGTATTATGAAAATTTTCACACAGACAGCAAATCTAAAAGAATTGTTCAGTGATCACCCATATCCACCACTAGATTCTCCCATGAACAGTGTACTATGCTTGCTTTATCACATAGTTACCCAAGTGTATATAGTTGGTTTTTCAAATTATCATGCAGTAACAGATACCTCTTTTGGTGTGCATTTCTATTAATTTTACACGTACAGACTCATGTAACCACCATGATCAGTATTCCGAACAGTGCCATCATCCCCAATATACTCCCTCTTGCCATCCCCAGGTAGGCACACCTTCCCCAAGCCCTAGCCCTGAGAACCACTGATCTGTTCTCATCACCATTTTTTGTCTTTTCTAGAATGTCACGTAAATTGGACCGTACAGTCTCAAAGGACATGTGTCCTTTGAAACTGGCTTCTTTCACCCACGTTGTTATTTGTATCAAGAGTTTGTTCCTTCTTACTCCTGAGTTCCCTAAGTGAACCACAGTTCATGTATCCAATCTTCCAATTTGGGTTGCTTCCAGTTTTTGGTGATTGTGAATAGAGCTGCTATCAACATTCTTGTATAGGTGTTTGTGTGAATGTAAGTTTTTGTTTCTCTAGGGTAAATATCTAGGAGTGGGAATGCTGGGTCATTGTTTTCATTTGCACTTACCCAAAGGCTAATGACATTCAGTATCTTTGCATGGGCTTATTTGCCACCTGTATTTACCCTCGGGTGAAGTGTCTGTTCAACTCTTTTGTCTGTTTAAATTTGGTTGGTCATACCCCAAATAGCCAAAGCAATCTTGAGAAAGAAAAACAGAGCTGGAGGTATCAGGTTCCCTGACTTCAGACTATACTACAGGGAAGCTGCTGCATAGCACAGGGAGATCAGCTTGATACTTTGTGACGACCTAGAGGGGTGGGATAGGGAGGGTGGGAGGGAGGCTCAAGAAGGAGGGGATATGGGGATGTATGTATACATATAGCTGATTCACTTTGTTGTACAGCAGAAACTGACACAACATTGTGAAGCAATTATACTCCAATAAAGATATTTTTAAAAGACTATACTACAAAGCTACAGTAATCAACACAGTATGGTATGGCACAAAAACAGAAATATAGATCAATGGTACAGGATAGAAAGCCCAGAGATAAACCCACGCACCTATGGTCACCTAATGACAAAGGAGGCAAGAATATACAATGGAGAGAAGACAGCCTTTTCAATACTTGGTGCTGGGAAAACTGGACAGCTACATGTAAAAGAATGAAATTAGAACATTACCTAACACCATACATAAAACTAAACTCAAAATGGATTAAAGACCTAAATGTAAGACTGGACACTTAGAGGAAAACATAGGAAAAACACTCTTTGACATAAATCACAGCAAGATCTTTTTTGACCCACCTCGTAGACTAAGGAAAATAAAAACAAAAATAAACAAATGGGACCTAATTAAACTTAAAAGCTTTTGCACAATAAAGGAAACCATAAACAAGACGAAAAGATAGCCCTCAGAATGGGAGAAAATATTTTCAAATGAAGCAATGGACAAAGGATTAATCTCCAAAATATACAAACAGGTCATGTAGCTCAGTATCAAAAAAACAAACAATCCAATCCGAAAATGGGCGGAGGACTTCCCTGGTGGCACAGTGGTTAAGAACTCACCTGCCAATGCAGGGGACATGGGTTCGAGACCTGGTCCAGGAAGATCCCACATGCCACGGAGCAACTAAGCCCGTGTGCCACAACTACTGAGGCTGCGCTCATCCCGCGAGCCACAACTACTGAGCCCACGTGCCACAACTACTGAAGTCCACGCACCTAGAGCCCGTGCTCCACAACAAGAGAAGCCACTGCAATGAGAAACTCACACACTGCAACAAAGAGTAGCCCCCGCTTGCCGCAACTAGAGAAAGCCAGCGCACAGCGACGAAGACCCAACACAGCCATAAATAAATAAATAAAATTAATTAATTAAAAAACAAAACAAAACAAAAATGGGCGGAAGACCTAAATAGACATTTCTCCAAAGAAGACATACAGATGGCCGAGAGGTACATGAAAAGATGCTCAACATCACTAATTATTAGAGAAATGCAAATCAAAACTACAATGAGGTATCACCACACACCGGTCAGAATGGCCATCAACAAAAAATCTACAAACAATAAATGCTGGAGAGGGTGTGGAGAAAAGGGAACCCTCTTGCACTGTTGGTGGGAATGTAAATTGATACAGCCACTGTGGAGAACAGTATGGAGGAGTTAAAAAACTAAAAATAGAATTACCATATGACCCAGCAATCCCACTACTGGGCATATACCCTGAGAAAACCATAATTCAAAAAGACACATGCACCCCAATGTTCATTGCAGCACTATTTACAATAGCCAGGACATGGATGCAACCTGTGTCCATCGACAGATGAATGGATAAAGAAGATGTGGCACATATATACAATGGAATATTACTCAGCCATAAAAAGACACGAAATTGAGTTATTTGTAGTGAGGTGGAGGGACTTAGAGTCTGTCATACTGAGTGAAGTAAGTCAGAAAGAGAAAAACAAATACCATATGCTAACACACATATATGGAATCTAAAAAAAATGGTACTGATGAACCCAGTGACAGGGCAGGAATAAAGACGTAGACATAGAGAATGGACTTGAGGACACGGCGGGGGTGGGAGGGGGGAGCTGGGGCGAAGTGAGAGTAGCATCGACATATATACACTACCGAATGTAAAATAGTTAGCTAGTGGGAAGCAGCAGCATAGCACAGGGAGATTAGCTCCTGCTTTGCGATGACCTAGAGAGGTGGGATAGGAAGGGTGGGAAGGAGGCTCAAGAAGGAGGGGATATGGGGATATATGTATGCATATGACTGATTCACTTTGCCGCACAACAGAAACCAACACAGTATCGTGAAGCAATTATACTCCAGTAAAGTTCTATTTAAAAAAAGTCACATGTACCACAATGTCCATTGCAGCATTATTTACAATAGCCAGGACATGGAAACAACCTAAATGTCCATCAACAGATGAATGGATAAAGAAGATGTGGTACATATATATAATGGAATATTAGCCATAAAAAGGAACGAAACTGGGTCATTTGTAGAGATGTGGATGGACCTAGAGTCCGTCATAAAGAATGAAATAAGTCAGAAAGAGAAAAACAAGTATCATATATTAACGCATATATGTGGAATCTAGAAAAATGGTACAGATGAACCTATTTGCAGGTCAGGAATAGAGACGCAGGCGTAGAGAACGGACATGTGGACACAGCGGGAGAAGGGGAGGGTGGGATGAGTTGGGAGATTAGGTTTGACATAAATACACTGCCATGTGTAAAATACATAGCTAGTGGGAACCTGCTGTATAGCACAGGGAGCTCAGCTCGGTCCTCTATGATGACGTAGATGGGTGGGATGAGGGTGAGGTGGGAGGTCCACGAGGGAGGGGATATATGTATACATATAGCTGATTCACTTCACTTCATTGTACAGCAGAAATTAACACAACATTGTAAAGCAATTATACTCCAATTAAAAAATATGGTTGGTCGTTTTCTTACTGCTCAGTTTTAAGACTTTTTAATGAATTCTGGATACAAGTCTTTCGTCAAATATATGATTTGTAAATATTGTGTCTCAGCCCATAACTCGTCTTTTAGTTTTTTTATTTTTAAATTTTTTTGTCTTTTAGTTCTTCTAACAATATCTTTCAGAGATTCTTTTGTTAAATTGATAAAGTCCAATTTATCAGTTATTTTCTTTCATGGATCTCGGGTTTTTTTTTTTTTTTTATAAATTTATTTTAATTTTTGGCTGCGTTGGGTCTTCGTTGCGGTGCGCGGGCTTCTCATTGCAGTGGCTTCTCTTATTGCGGAGCACGGCGCGTAGGCTTCGGTAGTTGTGGCACACGGGCTTAGTTGCTCCGCGGCATGTGGGATCTTCCTGGGCCAGGGCTCGAATCCGTGTCCCCTACATTGGCAGGCGAATTCTTAACCACTGCGCCACCAGGGAAGCCCTGGATCTCGGTCTTAGTGTCATGTTTTAGGAACTCTTTGACTAACCACAAGTCATGAAGATTTTCTCCTATGTTTTCTTCTAGACGTTTCATAGTTTTAGATTTTACATTTAGATCTATAACTCATTTTGACTTAATTTTAGTATAATGTGTGAGGTTTAGGACAAGGTTCCCTTCTCTTGCATATAGATATCCAGTAGTTCCAGCACCATCTGTTGGAAAGACTATCCTTTCTCCATTGAATTGCTCTGCACCTTTGTCAAAATCAATTGGCTATATTTATGTGGGTCTATTTCTAGGCTCTCTATTGTTTCATTGATCTATGTGTCCATTCCTCTGACAACACCACACTCTTTTTTTTTTTTTCACACTCTTGATTAATACTGCAAGCCTTGTTGTAAGTCCTAAAATCAGATCATGTCATTCCTCCAACTTTCTTCTTCTTTTTCAAAATTGTTTTTAGCTATTCTCGTTTCTTGGCCTTTCCATATAAACTTTAGCATCAGTTCGTCTGTATCTACAAGAATTCCTGCTGGCATCTGATTGGAATTGTGTTAAATCTATAGATCAGTTTTATGAATTGTGTCCCCCAAAAAGATATGTTGAAGTCCTAACCTGGGTCCAATACATCACCTCAGAATGTGACTTTATTTGGAAATAGGGCCATTGTAGATGTACTTAGTTAAGATGAGGTCATAGTGGAGTAGGGTGGGTCCTTAACCCAAGATCCCTATAAGAGAAGAGACAGACACACAGGGTGAATACAATATAACAACAGAGGCAGATGTTTAAGTGCTGCAGCTACCAGCTGAGGGACACCAAGGATTGTGGGTAAACCACCAGAAGCTCAAAGAAGCAGGGACGGATCCTCCCCTGGAGGCTTCAGAGACAGCATGATCCTGCTGACACCTTGATTTCAGACCTCTAGCCTCCAGAGCTGTGAGACAAATCTTCGTTGTTTTAAGTCACCCAGTTTGTGGTACCTTGGTACAGCAGCTCTAGGAAACAAATTCGATCAGTCTGGGGAAAAATGACGTCTTTACTATGTTGACTCTTCCAATCCATGAACATATGTTTCTCCGTGTATTTAGATCTTCTGTGATTTCTTTCATTAACATTTTATAGTTTTCAGCATAGACATCCTGCATATGTTTTGTTAGATTTATACCCAAGTATTTCTTTTTGTTGTCGTTTCTTTTTTTTTTTGGAAGTGATTATAAATAGTACTGTCTTTTTCATCTGTTTCCAGTTGTTCGTTGCTATCATATAGAAATACGATTGATTTTTGTGTGTTAATCTTGTACCCTACAGCCACTATGAACTCAGTTATTACTTCTAAGAGTTCTAGAAATCTATAGCATTTCTGATGCACTTACTTTCTTTGAAAAAATTATATTAATTGCTATAAAACATTCTGTGATACTTCACTCTTAATTTATTTTAACAATTCCCTCCTGTTGGACATTTATATTGTTTCCTTTCATTATAATTACTATTATTATCAATGATGGAATGAATTTCAGATTCTGGGACATAAATCCCTGACCCCTTTTCTAATTATGTCAGGGGCAAGATTCCTAGAAATGGGATTGGCAGGTCAAAGGGCTGAACCCTCCTCAAGCACGACACAGGGCTCAGCTGCTTTCCAGAAAGGTGAAACCAACTCCTTCTCACCAGGTACATGTGAGAGCACTTAGTGCTCTGAAACGTTGACAGCATCGGGAATTATCACTTTAAAGCTCTTTGCCATTTGATAGGGAAAAAACAGTATCTCTCTTGCATTTTAAAGTAGTCCTTTCTAAAATGCCAGCCTGTTCCACATCTGCTCAAAACCTTCCGTGGTGCCCTATTACCTTCAGAAAAAAGTCCATGCCCCTGGCTGACAGGTGGATTCCCCAAGATCAGCTCCAATTCACTTCCTTTCATTGTCAAATTAGGCTGCTTCCTTCTCCCCCAGGTGCTAACAGCACGGGCTGGTTATTTCTGAAACCCGCAGCAAAAGCTCTTTCCCCTCCAATGCTCTGCCCATGCTGTCTACTGAGCCTGGAATGCAGGTGTGCTCACCCTGCCTACCCCTCCCCAAGGGGTTACCTAGGAGAGGTTTAGAGTGGTGGATCTAGATCCAGACTGACTGTGTTCCGGCCCAGCTCTGCTGTGTGGCCTTTGGAAAGTTACTTAACCTCTCTGTGCCTCAGTTACCACAACTGTAAAATGGCAGTAAGGAGAGCAGCTACCTCATAGGGTTGTTGCAAGGATTAAATGAGTTAATAATAATATATCAGAACTGTGTCTGGCACTTGGGAAGTATTACTACATCTTAGCTACTACTATTGTTATTGTTATTCTGCCCCCTTCCTAACCTGGCCTATCACCCATAGGAAACAGTCCACTGTCACTACTCGTATTCTATTGTGTTGCTTCTCAACTGCATGAGCCGCCGAAGCTAATTAGCCCACCCTTGTTTCACAGACTCACTGTGATGATTTAAAGAGCTAATAGGTATCCGAGTGCTTTTTTTTTTTTTTTTTTTTTTAGCGGTACGCGGGCCTCTCACTGCTGTGGCCTCTCCCGTTGCGGAGCACAGGCTCCGGACGCGCAGGCCCAGCGGCCAAGGCTCACGGGCCCAGCCGCTCCGCGGCATGTGGGATCTTCCCGGACCGGGGCACGAACCCATGTCCCCTGCATCGGCAGGCGGACTCTCAACCACTGCGCCACCAGGGAAGCCCCCGAGTGCTTTTTTAATGTTGTGCAGGATAATGGTAAGGGCTATGATTTACTGGGTGCCAAGTGCTGTGCTGCTTCATTGAGTGCTAGCCCTGCAGTGCAGCAGTCGGGGCCCCGGCAGGAAAGGGGACCCAACCCAGGGGCTTCAAGAGGCTTTAGCGGAGGGGCTCTTTACAGGAGTGCTGGCAGGTGAAGGGGATCAGAGAGGGGTGATGTGGCACTGCGACCAACAATGTCAGGAAGTCGTGACTCCCAAGGCTGAAAGGGTAAGGGGCAGATGTTAATGTTCCTGGAGCTTCGGTCATGGAGAGACACAGCTGCAGCCAGACCAGGGGCCAAAGCAGGGCCAGGGCAGAGGAAGGAGTACCCCAGCTTCTCTCCTTCTCTCGGATCTCCTGCCAGTGGGTACTGACCAACAGAAAGCCAGCCGAGAGGCGGGCCCAGGGACGCAGCCAAGCGTCAGCCTCCCAGGCAAAGAGCAGGTCAGAGCAGAGGTGGATGGGGAGGGTAAGAGGGTGGATGAAGGAGAATAACAAGCACGGGGTGGCGCGGTGGGGGCGGCGGACAGGATTATGCTCCACCACCGCCTCCCACTTCGCGGATGAGAAGATGGAGGCGCAGAGACAGGAAGTCAGGTGCCAGCTGTCACAGAGCTGGGAAGGCGGAGCTGCAAGAGAAGCGCAAGGCTCCGAGGCGATGGTCCCTCGGCCCAGCCTCCCAGGACAGGCCGGCGGCCCCCAGGTGTTAGCAGGACTCGGGGGCGGCAGCCCGCACGCGCTCCTGTCTCCCTCCTCTCTCCTCCCTTCCTCTCACTTGTCACTTGTCCATCCTCCCACCTTCGGTCTGCCAGGGCCTCCGCGGAGGCTTTCGGTTCTCTCTTTCCTGTCTCTGTGTCCTTCTCCACTTTCTCTCTCTCTCCTCCCATTTGGTCAGTCTCCCTCGGTCAGCCTCTCCTACCGCTGACTTTCATCCATCCCCTCAGTTCCTGTGTCACTCCCTTCTAGACGGTACCCCTGTGCCCCTCAGTCCCCCATCTCTGCCAGACCGTCGGTCTCCCCCGCTCTCCGCCCGGGCACCCGTCCCCGCACGCCCCGCCCCCTGTCGCTGGCCGTCCCTCCGCCCCTGCGGCGGGCGGGGAGAGCGGGGCTGGCGCGGCGCCCGGCCTGAGTCACACGCATGAGGCAGCGTGAGTCAGGCGCGGAGGGAAGTCCCTACGGAAGGGGCTTTCGGAGCCGCAATCGAATCGCAAGGAAAGAGAAAGTGTTCGGAACGCGCCTCTGACACAGTGACCTTGTGTGAGCCCGAGCCGGACACACCCCCACGCTCTCCCCGCAGACGACAACACACACACCCCCAGCCCACCACGGGGAGGGACCGGCCCGGGGCTCCGGAGGGTGGGCGCGCAGGGACTCCACTGCCTGCCGGGGGCGGTGGGGGGGCAGGCCGGGGCCAGCAACTAGGGTCCCAGTGGCCCTTACGGTCTGTTCCGTCCACAGGGCAGTCCCTCTCCCAGCTTCCAGCATCGCTCACCTGCAGCCAGAGGCAGTGGGGGGCAGGGTGTCAAGAAGGACCCCTTGGGGGTCGACCAGATCACCTTGTGGATCTCCGTGGGGTGGCAGAAGGAGACAGGCAACCTGGGGTCCTATAGGCATGAAAGATACCCTCCCTCAGGCTCCCCTCCTAACCCTCTGAGACTGACCTGGAATCGGATCCCCTCCATTCAATTAAACAAATATTTACTTAACACCTATAATAAAAACCAGTGCCAGGCTCTGAAAACCTGAAATACAACCGTGAACAAAACAGGACAGTGAGCAAACAATGTCGACTCCTGCCCTCCAAGAGCTGACATTCTGGGGGTGGGGTGAGGAGACAGTAAATAGTACATAAGCAAATAATCTAGACCAGCACTGTCCAACAGAAACAGAATGGGAGGCACACATGCTTTGTGAGATATTACAGTGGTAAAAAGAAACACATGAAATTAATTTTAATAATTAATCCAATACACCCAAATGTTATCATATACAGAATATAACTGAGTATTTCTACATTAAAAAAAAAAACCCTTAGGCTTTGAAAGCCAGTGAGGACTTTATAGTATTTCCATCACATCTAAATTCGGACTAGCCACATTTCAAGTGCTCGGTCACCACCTGTGCCAAGTGGCAAGGTGGGAGGCAGAGTCTAGATGTCAGATAAAGGCTATGGAATTAAAAAAAAAAGTAGAGCAGGGTAGGGGGTGGGGAGAGCCCGGTGGGGTGGGGCAGGATTCAGAAAAGTGAGACAGCAGATATTCTGAATCCTGGCTCCGCCACTGGCTTTGGCAAGTCTCCTGACCTCATAGATGAGCCCCGATTTCCTCACCTATGAAATGGGGCCATGATTCCTCCTGTGTGGACTGGAGTAACGCACACTCATCAGATTAGTTTTGTCCCCACCCCCTCCAGCTGTCTGCAGCTGTGGCCAGCACAGAGCCTCCCAATCTCAGTCACATCCCCTCCACTTCCAACACCTAATGGCCACCAAAGACAGCCTAGCCCTCAACCCCGCTGCCCAGACCCTCCATCTTTTATCCATTTCTACCCCTTGCCACAGCAAGATACTTCAACCTCAATTTCACTGACTGTGTGATGGGTACTTGAGTTCTTGGGAGAAAAGTATTGTAGACTTCTAGGGAACCAAGCCACCACCTTAAGCTGAACCAGGGCAGTGCCCAGATGGGTGGGGCACCAGGTGCCAACCTTACCATACTGGGAAGATGACTTCCTTCTTTAGAAACTAGAAGGATTTCTGCCCACGAAAGCCATCCTGCCCCCAAATACCCCTGCCACGAAGAGCAAAACTGCCAGAAAAAGGGATGCATAGGAACTGTGGACAGAGCCCAGGGAGCAGGGGTGGAGGAGGGAGAGCGGGAGGGGTTCTGGATCACCTTTATACCCCACCTCCAGGGCAGCAGACCCACAAGCCCAGGGGAAGTTTGAAGATCAACAATCAGCCCGTTCCTGGGGGACTGTGGTGCTCCTGAGGCCCCAGCAAGGCTGGAAGAGGGGGATGGGAGCAGGGCCTAGAAGAGCCCAGACAAAGGAGGCAGCAGGGTCTGGGCTTGGGATGCCTACCGCCCTCACCCCACTCCACCCCCAAAGCCTGGGAACTGGCAGGGCACCCTGGATGGTGACCCAGAAACCTGGCTGTCAGCAGCTCCTGCCTGGCACTGCCCACATCGAGCTCCACTGCTTCCGGCAGGAGTCCCTGGCAGCTGCCTGCAGGGCAAGCTTTTGGGTTTTCTCTGCTCACAGGCTCACTCTCTACCCCTAGAGACCTACCCCAGACTCTCCTAAGCTGCCCAGATCCCAGTAGCTGTATTTCCCGCCATCCAGACCTCAGAGATAAGGCGACGGTGGGGAGAGGGGAGTCGGGGGGAGGGTCCAAGCCTGGTTTTGCCAACAGACTGAAGATGCCCACCACACGGGGCCACTCAGATATTCTAGTCCCAGAGGGAAGGGCCACCGACCCCCTAGTGGCTGGAAAGTAATAAAGAAAGTAAGAAAACAAAGAAGCTGGCTACTCAATTCACAGTGAGGACTCGGCCTCAGAGGACTGATGACCCCCAGGATTCGTGAGGTTGGTGAGAGGCCTGGAGGCCGGGTGCAGGGACTAACGAGGTTTTAAGCCACGTTGGTGGGGAGGGCAGCCGCTGGGCCCCTCCCCGCCGCCATCTCCTCCAGGCCGGATTCTAGACCAGCAGGCTCGCCCAGCTCTGCCCGCCTCCCTCCTCCTCCGCTCTCCAGCCAGTGGCTACCTCCCCTCCCCCACCCTCTCCCCTCCCCCAGCTACCCACTTCCTCCGCCCCTCCCCCAGCCCCTTTCGCTCTCATTCATCCATCCATTCAGCAAACTTCTGCTGAGCGCCAAGGCCCCCTTAGGCCTGGTGAGAGGCTCGCGGTGTGCAGAAGAACCAAACAAAGCCCTGGAGGATTCCGGCGAATCCCTGGCCTTGTGTGGGCTCCTCCCCCCACCCCCAGCCCACCTCCTCCTCAGCCCAGGCACCCGCCCTTCGACCTCCACCCTGCTTTCCTTTCCCTGTCGACTCTGGCCCGTGGCCCGTGGGGCTGTGAGTCCTCCTCGGCGCCCCATGTGCTTCTGGATCAGACAGGCAGCAGCCCCTCCTGTGCGTTCCCAGTATGGAGACCCCCAGAGCCAGACTCTCAACCCTAAGAAAAGTTCGGGGTGAGGGTTCAGAGTGGCCTGGAGGGGACAAAGCACTGTGTGACCCGGGGCACATCTCCCATTCAGAGCAGCCTCCCCCTGCAGAGGCTGAAGGAACCAGGCAGGACTCATCCAACCCCCGACCTTGGGCAGGAGGGAGCCTCCCCGCAGCCAGTTATGCAGAACAGTCACTTTTGAAGGCCCCAGGGGTCAGTGTTCCCCTTCCCTGGCCCAGGACATATCCCCCCTTGCAAAGCAGGCAAGGAATAGAGACAAGAGAAACAGAAGTCAAAGACCATATGAGAATCTCCTGAAACCTTAGGGCCTGTTCCCAAAGTGTGACGTGGGTAGGAGCAGGTGGCTAAAGCCAAAGGACATGAGTTCCCAAGTCCCACAGCTGGTTAACGGGCGGACGTGGACATACAACCCCAGCAGGCATGCGGCCGGGGAAGACAAACCCAGCGCAGGGCCTCAAGGACTCCAGAACACAGCCCAGCCCACAGAGAACAGGGTCACAGGCCTGCCGTCGCTGCTCTAACACTTCCTTCCACCGGCTCACGTGCACAGGACTTCCACAGGCTGCACAAGATTAAAGTGTGTATTTTCTGGGAATTCCTTGGCAGCCCAGGATTCCGAGCTCCCAATGCTGGGGGCCTGGGTTCCAGCCCTGGCTGGGGAACTAAGATCCCTGCAGCACGGCCCCAAAAAAAAGTGTATTTTCAGCCATTCCTGAGTGGGAGGATGTGACATGTTTGGGGGCATTTTACCCATAGAGCCTGTTCCACTGGACATTGTCAGAAAGAACCTTAGACAAAAGGGAAACTATTTTGTTCCATGCAAAGTGTAAACCTTACACTCTCCCAAAGCACAGTCCGCTGAGCTGCCACCACTGCCCAGACACCAACAAGCAACCCAGCCAGCCTGCCCCAGCCAAAGGACCAAGACGGTTGTCAGGTGGCTGCCAGCTCCTGCTGACTGAACCTGAGACCAAGGAGAAAAAAAGTTTCCCACGATTGGTGGCAAACTATAAAATCCGAAGGTAATGACCGCTGGAAGTGAGTCTGGGCCCAGATCACATGATAATGATGGACTCAGACAAAAACCAGGTGTCTCTGTAAGGTGCAGAAGCCCTGTCCCACTCAGTTTGGGCCACTCTGTCCCTACCATGGTGAACTGCTGGGTTCCTTGCTCTTTTCTTTGCCTTGAAGTTTGGGGACAGATCCCTAAACTGTTGCCCTGTGGCTTGGCCTCTGCTGATAACTTTGGCTAATCATTCTTCATTCAACACATTTTGTGAGCTTGAATACTGTGCTAGGTCCTGGGGATACCCAGTGAACACAAAAGATAACATTTCCTGGCTTCATGGCGCTAGCCTTGCAGTGGGGAGAACCAGCACAAAATGCAATATATATCACTTTTATTGTTCAAAAGTTCAATAGAAAATTTAATTATATAGCATGTTAGAAACTGGTAAGTGTTACAGGGGGAAAAAAAAAAGAAGAACATGGTAAAGTGGGTGAGAGACTGTAGGGGGAGATGTGCAGTTTTAAATAGCATGGACAAGTAATATTGAACAGAGAGACCTGAGGCAGTGAGAGGGCAGGCCCTGAGGTTGTCTAGGGGAAGAGCATGTCAGGCAGAGGGAATGACAAATGCAAAGGTCCTGAGGTGAGCTCATGCCTGGCAGGTCTGGGGAACATCGAGGAGGCTTGTGTGGCTGAAACAGAACAACAGGTAGGAGATGAGAGGGATGGAGGGGATGCAGATTGCAGGGCCTTTGTGAGGAAATTGTTTTCACTCTGTTTTAGATGGGAGCCCCGGGAGGATTCCTAGCATAGGAGGGACATGCCTTACGTTTTAGGTAGAAAGAGATTTAATATTTAATGCTGGGAATTAGGTGCTTACAAAACCACTGGAAGAACTGGAGGAGCCAACTCTGGGCTGAGCCTCATGGAACAACACAAACTGAATTGCCTGCCTCTATCCTGATCCAGGGGGCAGGAAATCAGGAAGCCCCACCTGCATGGCTGAGCTGTGATCCAGGGGCAGGAGGCCCCTCTGCCACCATTCCTGCCAATAGACCCTCACAATGCTGGTGACTGGATGACAGATGTTCTGCGAAAAACAGCCCCCTTGCTTCCTCCCTCCAAATTTCACTCTTTCAAAGGGAAACCTAATTCACATCTCAAACTGTAGCTTCAAAGGAGTGGGGAAGATGCCAAATGCCAGCCCACCATATCTGTCACAGCCCCAAGCCCACTGTATGTCAGATGCCCTGCTCTCTCCCTCGCCTGGTTCCAAGGCCTCCTGGGATGCTCCACCACACCCTAGGCCCCTGCCCTGTGCTCCCCAGGCACCCATCACAGATGGTACCACACTGATGAAGCCATGTACTGGTCTGTCTCCCCAGGTCACTCAAGGTAAGCCCCCTGAGGACAGGGAATGTAGCTACCTTGTTCAAGGCCACATCCCCTATCTTTGCCAGGCTGGGAGAAGGAAGCAAGCCTACCCAGTCTGGGAGAAAAAGCAGTGGAGGAAAAAGTGGCAGAATCCCAAGCTATTTAACCTCCCTGAGTCTCAGTTTTAACACCTGTAGAATGGGGGCAATAGCATTACTGCCCTGGTAGGGGGTTGAGGGATCTGAGAGAACATAAGCATTTAGTATGTGCTCCTCAACTTCCCCTTTTCCTCAGGTTTTTTCCCCGAGATTGGCGGGGAGCCGGGCTTCCCTGGGTTCCAGCCCTGAAGTAGGTAGCTGATGAAGTTCATGGTATCCTGGGGTCATGCAGGGTGGGCTGCTGGCTCAGGGCAGGAGGGCAGAGTGGTGGCCGTCTCCTGGGCCGTCCTTTTCATTGGAGAGTTTTTCCCTCGAAAGTTGGAAGCAGAAAAGGCCCTCCTCCCTCTCTGGCCCTGCCAGGCTTCCTGGCAGCAGAGCCTGTGGTCAGCAGGGCCCGGAGGATGGATCCTGCCAGATGACCAGATGTACTAGTAGCTGGGTGACTCTCCAGGAGAGTGGTCACTGTGCACTAGGGTGACCCTATATCAGGCTTACCCAGGCCAATCCTGTTGATATGGTCCTGGTCAACCCCAGTTGCAATGGGCCAGGTCAGGTTCACGTTCCTAGTCTATTCACAACTATTAATAGTACCTCCTTTTGCTCTTAAGTGCTCTGATTGTCTCTAATAGCTGGGAATACATATCCTATGATCCAGGAATTCCTCTCCTAGGCATGTACGCAACAGAAATTTGTACATCTACTTACCAACACAGACACTAGAACATTCACAATAGCACTATTTGTAACAGCCCCAAACCAGAAAGTATCGAAACGTCCTTCAACAGAATGGATATCTAAACTGTGGTACATTCACACCACGTAACTATGCAGCAATGAGAATGAACGTCCTGCAGCCACATGCAATGACATGAATGAATTGCAGGCAAAACGCTGAATAAAGGAAACTGACCCAGAAGAGTACCTAACCTGTGATTCCATCCATACAATGTACCTGAAAGGTGAAACTAGAGGATGCTATTAGAAGTTGGGACGGTGGTGACATAAGGGGAGGCTGGAGATGTTCTGTCTCTTGATCTGCATGTTGGGGACACAAGGGTGCTCACTTTATGAAAATGCATTGAACTGAACAAAGGATTTGTGCATTTTCTGTATGTATAGTTTTCATCAGTAACAGGTTTACTTTAAAAGGTTTCCTGGTTTGGACAATAGGTTAAATAATTCCTGTTCCTCCTCTGCCCACCTCTTCCCATCTACCTTCCATGTTGGGCTGGACACACAGAACATCATCACTTCTCATCCCCATGCCTTCTGGAAAACCTTGACTAACTCAGTCACTAAATGGAATGATCACTCCGGTCTTTTCCTCTACTCTCCTAAGAGCTACAGTTGACTCAAAAGCAAGAGGTAAACTGATAAGCAAATATATTGACTGCAGAGATGAATCGAGACACGAATCCCCACAGAATGCTAAGGGACACCCCAACCTACCAAAACCTCCACATTTCCAAGCCACAACTGAGAGATCGCTAGGCCCTGCTACTCCACTTAGTAAGGCAGGGAAAGAACTAACATTCACTGGGAAGGATTTCAACAGCCCAAGTGAAAATGAGCTTAACCTTCAGCTGTCCTGAAAAATAAAGTTGACCCGAATTCCCCATTCCCTGGACATTCCTGATGGGTTCACTGAAGTTCACTGGGTTGTCCTTGTGAAAACTGTATAATCCAACTCTGACGTAAGAAAATGCGTCCTGCGGGGAAGACTGGTCCTGATATGGCTGATTCCCTGGACTCCTTCCTCAGGCCTTGACTAAAGGGGTTGATGCCCCAGGCCTAGAACTGCTCGTCTCCCAGACTGTCACCCCGAGGCCATCCACCCAGCCCCTTCCTACCCAAATCGCATTAAAGCCTGCCCAAGCCCATCTCCTCCAGACTTCCCTGACACCAGCCCGTCCCCGCCAGTTCCCATCCTCTCTCCTCCTGTAGCACCCAAGTCTCTCTTAAAGCACATAACCCCCTAATTCAAGTTTCAAGAGTGCAGGGAACTCTTTTTGTTTGTTTCATTCTTTCAGTGAAACTCTATTTCATTTCATAGTTTGTTCACTGTTTTACCCTAAGAGTTTGAACTAGTTTTTGGTACACAGTAGGCCTACAATAAAGAATGAATGAATGATTGAATGTTTTCTCCTCATGGCATCTCTGCAATTGTTACTCAGCTTTCTCTGGTGTGTTCCTGGTTGATTCCTCTAGACATGAAATTCGCTGGGGCAAGGACTATGTCTTATTCATCTTTATCCCTGTCATTCACCCTTCTGCTTAATAAATACTTATTGAAAGAGGAAAAAAAGGAAGTCAATTCGGGGCATTTACAATCCAGAAAGAATGGAGGTGGGGGTCAGTGGGTAGAGTTATTTGGATTTCAAGGGTGTGGGTGAGAAGCAAGCTACTATTGATATGTTTGCCTACACATTTATGCCTGCCTCCTTCCAGAGGGTTTGAGGTGGCTTACAAAAATACACAGACATAATACAAGGTAACAAACAAGTTGGTGAAGAAATCAGGACGAGGGGAAAATAAGAGTAGGAAAATAAGATCAAGTCGGCTCGTTAGAAGTGGGCCAAAAAGTTGGCCAAGTTTCCCACAGCCCATTCGCGACGGAAGGCCCTCTCTCTTCCCCACCTCCCCTCCCTCTCAAGGGCTACCACTGGCCTCACAAGGCCAGGGAGAGCTGCTCCGAGCTTAGCTGCGCCCAAGGGAGGGGCCTAGAAAGGCCGCCAGCCCCAGAGCCCGGGCCTGGAAGCCTAGGCGGCCTTGAGGAAGGCTGTGGGTAGGGGCGCGAGGCTCTGGGTGGGCTCTCCCTGGCCCAGGCGTGGGCGCCCGGGTTGCTGGCAGGGGCTTGTGACCCAGGCAGGTAGGGTAAGGGCCTAAGGGTCGCTCTTCCACTCAACGCTGCAGAGGTTCTCGAGCTAGCAACTCAAGGCCCTCCAGCCAAACCTACTCGCGGCCTACTACGCGCGCGCTCTGCAGGAAGGGCACAAAGACGGAGGGAGTAGCGCGCCTTCCACCCCGCCCCAACCCCCGCTCCAGACAAAGGGGCAGGCCGCCCCTCCCCCAGCCTCGCCCTCGCGTTCCCCCTCCACCCTCCTCTCCCTTCAGGCCGCCCTTCGGTGACTTCCTCTCCCCTTCCGGGGCAGCCTGGGGACTTCTCAGAAACTACGTTCCACCTGGGCGCGCGGCGGGGAACCGGCGCGCTGGTCGGCCCACTCTTAGCCCCGGCCGGCCCTAGGCCCGCGCCCTCCTCTTTGAACCCACAGGATTGGCCCCCAGCGCCTTCCCGCCCTGGCGTCCCCGCCCCCACCCGGCCGAGCACGTGCTGCCCCCAGCCCGAGCGCCCGCCCAGCCCCGCTCCCCACCCCCACCGGAAACATTCCTGAAACATTCCTGAAACTAGGAGGCCCGGCCCCTCTGGTTCCCCACCCCGCCTCCACGCTGGGCTCAGGGTTTTCCTGGCGTCCCCCTCCACCGCCGGCTCGCCCCCTGAAGAGGGGGCTGGGCCGGGGCCTCCAACGGCCAGGGGGGAAGAAGGGGAGCAAGGAAAAACATGAGTCACAGCCGTGTGTCACTGGGCCGCACTGCAATTCCCTGCACCACGGGAGGTGTGGAAGGCCGCCTCTGGGACCAGGGGCGGGGAGGTGCAGGCCCGGCCTGCAGGGCGCGCCTGACAGCGCCCTTTCTTCTCCCACCGCCCTCCCCGCCATCTTCCCACTTTGGCTTCCTTCTCGTTTGTACAAGTCTTTGTTGCGCCGGGCGTGGCAGGTACGGCGTGCGTAGATCCAGTTCCTGCCCTCAAAGTGCTTCCAGACGACCACCGGCTAACGCGTTCTTATTTTTAAAAAAAGGCACAGCGGAAGGGGCCAGGGTACCACGAGGGATCGCTGGTCTCCAAAACACCATCCGGGTCACCTCAAGGAATGACCCCTCCCTCAGGTTTACCTGCAAAGGAGCCAATCGTTTGCCTCGCTTGAAGGCTGCACCTTGATTATGGTTCACTCGGGCCCATTAATAAATTTAAACCCTGGATTTCACAAGTTTCACGTTTGAATTTCACAAGACCTGCATTTCACCAGTCAGCCACACGCGGGTTGGGACCGAAATGCACATGCTGACACCTGTCCGCCGAGGGAAAATCTAGGGGCCGCGTACCTAGGTGAAGGGGCGGCGGGTAGGCCGCGAAATTCTCCAACCGGCGCGTTTCTCTCCACCCCTGCCGCCCGCACGGACCCCCGCAAGCACCAACACCCGCCCACATCCACGCGCCCCGCGGGCGCCAAGCCCACACACCCGGAAGGCCCCAAGAGGTGACTCTCCCGGGGACCCCCATTCCATGCAGTAAGGATGCCCTCTCCCCCCCGAAGGACTCCTTGGTGACCCCTCTAAACACCTCCCCACGTCTCCCGGCTGGGACTGTGGGAAGTGGGCCGTGGCCTCGGGTTCTCAGCCCAGGCCTCCCGCGCGCGCCCGCCCCCAGAAGCCCGACACCGCTCGCCCCTCCCCACACTCAACACCCACCCGCGCGGCGGCAGCGGCTGGCGGGCGGCCGCCCTTTTAAATCCCCGGGCTCATTTGCATGGCCCCGCCCCCTCAGTGACACGGCTGGCGCGGGCGGGCCCGTCCCCCCTGCCCCTGGGTCGCTCTTTTTAAGCTCCCCTGAGCCGGGGCTGCGCTTCTCTAATTGGGACTCCGAGCCCGGGCTATTTCTGGCCCTGGCGCGGCTCCAAGAAGGCGTGAGTTCGCGGCCCCTCCGGTGGCTCCTTTTTTTTATATCTATCATTTAATTAAATTATTTATTTATTGAGGCCGCGCACGGGCCGTGCCTAGCTTCCTGCCCCTCGCCATCCTTCGGGGGAGGGGGAATATTTTTGTCCCCCCGCCTGGATGTGACATATAAATACCCCGCGGGGGCCTGGGCGGCGAGCACGCGGCGGCGGCGGTCTCTGAGCGCCTCTGCTCTCTCTCCCGGTTTCAGATCCGCATTTGCTACCAGCGGCGGCGGCGGCGGAGCCAGGCCGGTCCTCAGCGCCCAGCACCGTCGCTCCCGGCAGCCCGGAGCGCGCACCGCAGGCCGGCGGCCGAGCTCGCGGTGAGTCGTCCCCGGGGCCCGCGGCGGCGGCGGCGGAGGGGGGCGCCCGCGCCCCCGCTGCACGCCGCCCCTCCTGCAAGCAGCCCGGGGCTGCAGCGCGCGCCTCCGGCTTTATTCCCAGGCCGGGGCTGCGCGAGCCGCCGGCGGGGGAGGGCCGCGCGGCGCGGGGGCGGGCGGCGGGGCCCGGCGGCGTGGGGAGGGCACCGGCACCCCTTCCCCCGCGCCGCGGGCGCCCTGCGGGGGGCGGGGACCCGGGAAAAGCGCGCGGTGGGGGAGGGGGCGCGCTGCTGCGGCGAGCGCGAGTTGTGCACCCGGCGGAGCCCGGTGCACCTCGCGCGGCCGCCGCTCCCGCCCGAGCCCGAGCCCGGGCCTGGGTTGTGGGGGGCGGGGAGAGGAACGGGCTGCGGCGACAGGGGAGAGTGGGGGGCCGGGTGGCCCCTGCAGCCTGGGGAAGTTCTAGAAGTGAGGGCGATGGGCAGGAACCCCGCAATTCGGCCTTACTCCAGCTCGGCCTTTCTCCTGGCGCCCCGCCGCAGATGAGGCCGAATCGCCGGCCTGGGTTTGGGGCTTCACCCCGACCCCACCTCTGGCCCGGCCCGCGCCTCTTCAGCCCCCAGGGCCCGGCTTGCCTTCCGCCCCCACAAACTGGTTTCTCTGCTTTGCTGGGCTCTGTTGGAACTAGTTCCTTTGACTCCCCGTTTCAATTTTTTTTTCTGGGGCTTTATTTTGCGGGGAGGGCGCGGAGGGAGGTGGCCTTTCTTCCTCTCCCCCGCGCGCGCCAGGTTTCCTGCCCCAAGGCGGGCTTGGGTGCCCCCTCTGGCAGGAAGTGGGGCCGGGTGCACCCTCGTGGCGGTGCATGCGGTCGGGGTGCACCGGTTTCCCGCGCCTGCGAAAGCGGCCTGCGCCCCTCCCCCCGCGCTCTAGCCCCCAGTCCCGCCGGCCGACCTGCAACCGCCGGGCGCAGACACTTGCAGAGTCACCCTGGGCCCCGGGTCTGCAGCAGGGACGACAGGGATTTTACCAGCCCCCAGACGGGTAAGGAAAGTGGCGGACTAGAAGGGTCGCCAGCAACCCACTCCATCCTGCTCGCCAACTTGCTCTGTGACCTTGGGCAACTCATCAGCCCTCTCTGGGCTACTATTTTGGGGAAAACAAGGTGGTTCCAGGATGATTTCCTCGAGTCATTCCTGCAGATTGCCTCAGCATTTGTGGAGCTCACACTGCGTGCACAGTGTGTGGAGGAGACAGGCTTGAGGCCTGAAAGGGCTTATTACCAACTGAAGGATTGAAGTTGGACCCTAAACGTGGCTTCGCCAAGCCAGGCCTCTCTGATGTTCAGAAACAGGTGGAAGAGACAAGCATTTGTTAGTCTCACCAGAGAGGGCCTCAGGCCTTGCCTTCTCTGGAGTCCTGGATCTGGGGTTGGGGTGAGCGGATTAAAGGGTCCCCAGCAGCAAGAGGTGGGGGGAAACACCAGGGACACCCACCAGGATCCCCAGGCAGGCTGGCCCAGGCTTTATGGGATTAGGGGCTGGCTTTGCCCAACTGGAACCACCTCTCCGAGGGGGCCTCCAGCAAACCTCATGTGAGGTCAGCACTCATTTAGCTGATTAATTGTGATGTTTAGTTTTGAAGGGGGACCTGTGGTGTAATATAAGATTCTAATCACTGCCTGCAATTACAGAGCAGGCCACGCCACTAATGATGGAGCAGGATAAATCACCAACCACCTTGTTTAAAAGGGTCTTCAAGTCTGAAATATTATAAAATGGAATAATTACCAAAGTCCCGCCGTCTGGAGCATTTCAGTACTTGAGGATCGGGGGCCTCAGGCCCTCTAACAATCACAAGTTTGCAAAAACAGTCTTTCCTCTCATTGGGTTAAAATTGGAAATTGTCTGAATCTGAAAAGGGGAAAGAAAGTCATTTTCAAACGTTCTAGTTCTCATTTTGATCTGGAATGAAGCTTTCTGTTGTTGAAGCGTTTTTAACTTTTACCTGGTTTCATCCTTGCCGCAGTCTGGAGAGGTAGGTGAGGCAGGTGCTTTATCATTACCCACATTTTGTAAATTGAGGGGCTTTCAGAAGTGGAGCCACTGGGGCCCACCCTTTGCCAAGGGCAGCCAGGGATTGGTTATCAGGGAGGTGTGGAACCATAGGCCTCCCAGGACACGTCTCTATCTGTAACTGGGGGATAATAACGGGCAGGACAGGGATGGGGGTGCGAGGGCCCTCACTGTCCTTTCTCAGCCTCTGGAACAGACTCCCAAATGCTCCTTGCAGAGGGGGGTTTCAGGTAAATTCTATATTAGTAGGGCTGATGAAGCCCAAACAGGCCTCTAAGGAGAGGGGAGATGTTAGAAAAGGACCAAGGAGCTTTTAGGCTCAGCCCTGTTGGGGCTTCAGGGCGTCAGCTAGCATCTGTTACGTGGGCCCCTCTCAGTTGGACAAGTCCCTGCCCCTCATGTAAGGAGGCATCAAAGAGAAAGATCTCATCTGACTCCAGGTGGGTGGGGGCGGGCAAGGGGGAAGAGGAGACTCACCTTTCAGCTTTGGGTTTCTTTTCCTCCTCCCACCTCACCCACTGCGGTTTTAACCCCCTTCACCCTTCTTCCCAAATCGTCCCCATCTTTGAACCCCCAAGGCTCTTACCCAGGGAGACAGCAGCGGAAGGAACTGGTGGGGCTCTGGCAGGTGGGCCAGGGATTGATGTCTATGGCTGCCAGATGCCCAGGGCTCATTCTCTGCTTACCTTTCCGCCCTTGTTCCCTGCGAGCTACCCAGGCTTGGTTTTCTCTTGAAGGGAAGGGGCAGTTTGGTGGAGGGAGGGGGCCTTGGCAGTGTGAGGACCCCCATCTCACCCACACCGTTGCCAGGGCGGCCTTACCCACAGGCAGGACTGGGCTGGCTGGGCCCTTGGGCCCCGGGCCCTGTGGGGCTGGCAGGACGACAAAGAGCCGTTCTGAAGAGGAGATAAGGAGCTGATTAGGCCCAACGGCCCAGCCCCGCCCTGTGGCTGCAAGCTGGGCTGGGCAGATGCCCCCATCGGCCCAGGTGGGAATCGCGGGGACCCCTGGGAGCAGGCAGTTTCCTGCCGGGCATTTGGAGGGTGGGAGTGGTGAGGGGGTAGGAGGCGGCTAAAGCAAGAGGTTTTGTTTAAAACAACTTTTCCCGCCTCCTAGCATCCCAGCCGTCGCTCCTCCACCTGCTCTGCCGACAAGGGAAGATGAGCGAGTCGAGCTCGAAGTCCAGCCAGCCCTTGGCCTCCAAGCAGGAAAAGGACGGCACTGAGAAGCGAGGGCGGGGCAGGCCGCGCAAGCAGCCTCCGGTGAGTCCCGGGACGGCGCTGGTAGGGAGTCAGGTGGGTGTCCAAACCTTTGCCTCAGTTTACCTCTTTGGGCTAGGGAGGTGCCAGGCGTCTTGGCAGGTGAAAGCAGGACTGGCAGGGTGCAGCGTCATTCCTGTACATGTGTGTTCTCCCCACACACCCGTGCACCCCACACATGCATCCCTGGTGCCTGAGAGTCTGGGAGAGAAGTGCAGCCCGAGGGAGCCCTGAGCCCGAGCCCGAAAGTCCGAGCCAGAAGTGACCCTGTAGTCACGCAGGCCAGTCAGTGCTTATACACTGTGATAAACCACCCACCCTTTATTTCCAGTCCATCGTGGACCAGTGCATTATGAAACAGTAAAGATGAATTGTAGAAACGTGAACGTTTACATACGGAAGCCCAGCGTTTTTTGTTATTATATTCACTGCATGTGATAGTACTTTGTTAATTTACTGTGAAATTTACTATGAAGGTTTCTAAATACTTACTGTACGTTTCTGTAGTTCCTCATCCCAGGACAGTCACAGTTTCTGGGCCAGCACCTGTTCACGGGCCTCCTTGAGTGGCCCTGGATTGGGCTTTGCCCCAGCTCTGTGAAAGGAAGTGGAAGCCCAAGAAGCTTAAAATGTTGGGGAGTTGGTGGCAGAGTGACTGAGAGCCCTGGTTCTGCCCCTCACAAAGGTCCCGTGGGATTAAAAGGCCAGCTTGGCACTGTGGGCACCCCAGGGAGCTTGGCCAGTCGGGCTGTGGGGACCACCTGTTACATGGCGGAGATCTTGGGTTTCTCTCACAGAGGGGCATCTATCCCCATGTAAGGGGCAGCTGTTGGCGAAGCCCCATTACTTCCCTTTCGTGGGGCAGAGGAGAGGAAAGCGGTTGAGGTCGATCCTTGCTCTTTACACATCAGGCAGCTTGTGTCCACCGGGCCCCGGGTGCCGCCCCCCATCTGTAGGTGGAGAGGCCTGTACTGACCCTCAGGACCCGTGAGGAGTCTGACGGGTGGTGGAATTCAACTGCCTCTTTCAGAGCCCACAGTTTGTGTGTGGGGAGCTCATCCTCTTAGTCTCATTCCCTAGGCCCACCCCTGCCGCCTGTTAGCTTGTGGTCAGTGGGGGGGTCAGAGAAGGGGTGTTGGGTTACTGGACCATGAAGAGCCCCTAGGCAGCCGCCTTGGGAAACCATAGCTGACGTGCCTTTGCTGCCCAGCTTCTATGCATTATGTAGCAGTTTTTTATTCTGTCTCGGGCTTATTAAAATTTCAGCGGCACCAGTGGGCAGGGATCTCTGGGGTTCCGAGATCTGGACATAACTCCTTCTCCCTAGGAGGCAGCCTGAAGGGAGTCTGGTTTGCAGGTAGAGGCAGTAGGTTCCCTCTAGGGGGAAGGGGGATCCCTTCCCCTCTTCTGCATCATCTGAGGGGGTGGGCAATGATCACAGCCCAGTGCTGGACACTTGTACATTTTTCATTTAGTTTTCGTGACACTCTACAAGGTAAGTCTTGTCACCATTTACAGATGAGGGAAACTGAGGCTCGAGCATTAAGTGTCTTGCCCGAGACCTTAGAGCTAGTCAGTGGCCGAGCTGGCATGAGGACAGAGCTGCCTAAGAGTGTCTTTCTGCCCCTGTGACACCCTTCCCAGAGGCCTTCTGGCCTCTTGTCATTTAGCTGTCATAGGGAAGCAAGGGGAGAGACTTTGCAAAAGATATTCAGACAGAGAACCTGAATCCCAAGGGCTGCCTGCCATGATTCCATGATTCCTGTGGATTCCAGAGTTGGAGGATGGCTTGCAGACTTAATTCTGCTGGGCTGGGGCAGAGGGCTCTGTCCTGAAAAGGGGGGGACAGGTGGCTTCTGTGTCCCTGACTGCCCTGTCTGTCTTTGCAGAAGGAGCCCAGCGAAGTGCCAACGCCTAAGAGACCTCGGGGCCGACCGAAGGGGAGCAAAAACAAGGGCGCTGCCAAGACCCGGGTGAGGCTTGAGGAGGGCCCTCTCCCCACGACAGCAGCCATAGGAGGTCTGGGAAAGGGCCGGCTTGTCCTTATTCTTGGCACCCTCTTTTTCTCTGGCATATGGGGGACGATGTGTCTTTGCTAATTGAAGAGAGTGGGGCAATGACTGAGGTCTCACTTCTGGGGCCTTGGTCCTGCCCAGGACACTGGGGAAATCGAGTCAGATGTCCCGCAGCTTTCCTGGTCTGGAGAGAGGCGAGTTAGGAGGAGCGAAGGGGCAGCTCCTGGGCTGAGAATGTCACCTTTTCTCCTGGAGGCCCCCCGGGCTCCTGAGGGAGTGGGGAGAAGCAGGGAAGGCCAGATCTACAGTGGCATCAGCCTTTCAGAGAAGTTCTTTTGTTTTTTATTTTATTTTTTCTAAGACACGACTCATATCCTCTGAGTCATGGGTGGAGGAGGGAGTGGGGGGCGTGTGTGTATGTTGGGGTGGGGGGGCAGTGTGGCTGGCCAGTCATCACCAGCTGGACTCGGGTGGGCCTGCTGGGCTGAGAGTCCTGGGCTGCCCCGAGCAGAGGAAGGTAGTTCTGCCCCTCCCTGCTCTCCCTCACCATCCAGGGCACTGTCAGGAACATCTTTGACTTAGTGGATCTTTTCTCTGACCATCTAGAAAACCACCACAACTCCAGGGAGGAAACCAAGGGGCAGACCCAAAAAACTGGTAGGTGAACAGGTGGCGGCAGCTTGGCTTTTCTGGGGAGGCTGTTAAGAGCGGGAGATGCCCCCATCCTAATCCCGCATAGGAACATGGCTCTCCCTGACCCGCAGGGCCAGGAATGGTGAGACTTCATGTTTTACCCAGGCCCGGAGAGGGGAAGGGACTTGTCCAGGGCTTAGGGTTCCTGGCACCCAGCCCAGGGCTTTTAAAGGGCTGTGTCCACGAGACCTGAGGGGTCCCAGGTACAAACCAGACCAGACACCCTGCGCTGCCCTACTGGGGGTGGTCCCTGTCTCTCCTTCCTCTGCTTTTAGAACAGACTCAGAACTTCTCGGGTGAACTTGGAGGTCAACTACTAGTGTTTCTCCTCCGCTGCCATTATAGAAACGAGAACGAAGAGGTTTAAGGAGCAGCAAGGGAGCTCAGGCCTTGGCAGGCGGGCGGGCGAGGGGGTCACGTTGGGTGGGGGTTGAGGTGCGATGCCGCAGGGAGCTACCTCCTCAGGGAGGCGCCGTCCATCTCTAGGCCCCGATAGCTGGTAATGGAAGTAGGCGGGTTGAGCCGGGAGATGCTGCCAGGGGGTCCACTGCAGTGAGGGCCCTCCCAGCCCTTTACTGTCCCCAACCTGTCTTCCCTGAGGCGTTCATTCCTCGAGCCACCACCGGGTGAGGGGAGCTCTGGGTGCTGGCCGGGCCCCAGGAGTGAGTAACAGGAAACAAGTTGTTTTGGAGTTTGTGCCTGGCACGGGGGCCCCGTGTGGTGTCCCGACATTCCCGCCCAGTGAGTGAGCCCCGGCGGCACACACTTCCCCTTCCTCCCCGCCCTGGCCTGGGGTCAGCCTGTGGCCACTGCTCCGCAGCCCAGCAGCTGCCCCTGCAGGCCAAGGCCACTCGGTTCCCCTGCACCCACCAGGGGGGCTCATGCAGCCTCCAGCCACCCCTTCCCTCCTCATTTCCTCTCCCTGGCTGCCTCCTCTCCTCCCCTGCCCGAGAACCAATCACGTCCTCGCTTCCTCGAGCTCAGTGGTGCCCCGAGCTCTGCCAGGTACCCCTGCCATGGGCCTGGGGGCCAGGGGGCCTGGCTCTATGTGAGCGCAGCATGTGTGTGGTTTTTTTTCCCTCCCTTTAAATTCTTCCTTTTTTATGAATGAAACTGGGCCGTGGAGGTTGCTGAGTCACCCACACACTCAGCCCTGACTCATCCCCCTTCTGGAGAGCCAGGGAGTGCGGGGAGGGGTTGGGGGCGAGCTTGGCCCCTGGGCGGTGGAGGAGGGAGGGGGACAGGCCTGGCATTCCTGCTGATGGCCCTGCCCACCCTGCAGGAGAAGGAGGAAGAGGAGGGCATCTCGCAGGAGTCCTCAGAGGAGGAGCAGTGACCGTGCCGCGCCGCCAGCTCCCTCACCGAGGAGCAGTTTCCTTCTGGGACTGGACAGCTCCGCTCCGCTCCCACTGCCCCCACCCCTTCCCCCAGGCTCTCGTGTCACCGCCACCCACCTGCGCCCTCACCACCACACTACACAGCACACCAGCCGCCGCCACAGGGCCCCCGGGGGCCCGAGTCGGGAGCAGTTTCCTTTGATTTCGGGTCCCAGCGACCCCTGACCCACGCACCTGACTTCCCACCGAGCTGCTCCCGTGCTGCTGCATCCCCACTCCCTCAGCGTGGGGACCTTGCTGGCTGGGCTCTTGGTTTCGGGGTCCCTTCTAATCCCCGACTCTTCCCTCTGGCTTCCCATTAAGGGGCCTGGGAGGGCTCCCCTGGCCTTAAAAAGGGGCCCAAGCCCCATCTCATTCTGACATGCCCCACTCCCACTGTACTAGCGGCAGCAGGCGTGGCCACTGGAGAGGGGTGATGGGCCCCAGATGCCCCCAACCAAGCTGTGTCTCACCAGGGGTGGCTCGCACGCCCTTTGCTTCCTTCCCACCTTGCCTAGTCCCTGCAGTAGGTTGGGCCGCCCCCTTGGGGGCACAGGAAGGCAGGCAGGAGGGGTTTAAGCCCCCTCCCCCCTCTAAGCAGGCTCCAATCTACCTTGCCCTCACCCTGGAATCCAGTGCAGTGATGAAAATGCAAAGTCACCTTTATCCAGGTGAGGCCCAGGAGGCCTGGGCTCCCGGTGGCAGCCACTTAAGGCGGGCTAGAGCCACTCCCTGTCCCTGTCTGCTTCCACTCTAGACCTCGGTTTCCCCTTCCTTCCCTCACTCGGGGCACTAATAACAAGGAGCTAGCCTTGCCCACTCCCATCCTTCTGCTCCTCCCCAACCCCCAAGGTTCTGGTTCCATCTTTCCTCTGTTCACAAACTACCTCTGGACAGTTGTGTTGTTTTTTGTTCAATGTTTCATTCTTAGACATCCGTCATTGCTGCTGCTACCAGCGCCAAATGTTCATCCTCATTGCCTCCTGTTCTGCCCACATTCCCCTCCTCCAAGATGCTCTTAGGGGAAGGGGCCTGGGGCAAAGCAGGCTGGGTTACCGACTACCCCAGTCCCAGGGAAGGTGGGGCCCTGCCCCTAGGATGCTGCAGCAGAGTAAGGAGGGGGGCCTGTGTTGACCGTCGGGTGTAGGGGCCACCTTCTCCCCCTGTTCTGTCAGGGAGGAGGTAGCCATTATTTGTCCCAGCCTGGGGCCCCCCCTCTGGTTTCCTATTTGCAGTTACTTGAATAAAAAAATATCCTTTTCTGGACTGAGTCTTTCTGTGATGGGTGCCTGGAATAGGGAAGGGTGGAAACCAAGGCTCTAGTGGGTGGGGGAGGAAGAAGAAAAAGCATTGGCGTCAGCTCCAGGGAAGGTAACTTAAGCCCCTCTTGAAGAAGTCAACTACACCCCTAGCCACAAAACGTTTTATTTACAAAATATATATACCGAATATTATACATTAGGCCCTGTCACCATGGGAACAGCTCCAAAGCCAAGTCAGGGAGGGCTAGAGAAAGGTGGTGCCTGTGGAAGGGCAAAGCTCCACCCTGTCTCCCAGCCACCCTTCCACCCCAGAAGGAAAAATTCCCATTAGCTCCTGGGAGTGGCTGGTAGGCTCAGCCCACAAAGGACTGAAGGCCTAGCAGGGAGTGAGGTGACAGTGGGGGCTGACTGCTATGCAGGGCTTAGGACTGGAGACAGATGGGAGGAGGAATGGAGACCCAGTACCCGGGAGGGGGAGCTGGGGGAAGCAGCAGGCTGCAGGGCCCTGGACGTTCCAGGACCCCGTGGTTCTGAAGAGCAGGGCAGGGGGCTCAAGTCATGTCTTGACATCCAGCAAGGGCATCCGCTTGTGCTGGTAGCCACTCTGCCAGCCATGGACCACCTGTAGGGGAGGAGACCCGCACCACAGGGCACAGTCCGCAGCACAACTTGGGAGGAGGCACCCCACTAGCCACGGCCCACATGGGGAAGGCTGAGAGCAGAACCAGGCTCTGTCTTCAGGGGTATCAATAGAGCAGGCCCACCTCTGCTGATTCTCGCTGTCCCCAGAGTGCTCACCTTGGGGTCTCCCACGTCAGAGAGGAGCTCCTGCTCAGCCTCGTGCAGCTCCTCAGCAGGGTCGTAGCTGTACACAGGGAGCAGGTGATGGCGAAGCCGGTCCACCCTGGGGAGCATGGGAGGGGGCTCAGCCCAGGGGACCCACTCCCCTTCTTCAGACACCTGACTGCCCTGTCTCTACTCCCCCTGGCAGGGGCACACTAGAGCTCTAACGAGACATGTCTGGGCAGGAAAGCCTAACGGGAGTGCAGGGAATTGCAGGTTTGTGTCCGAATGGCTGAGGAGCATCGTACATGTATGCAGGGATCTCAGATCCTGTGGGAAGAACTTTAAGCACAATTCGGGGGAGGGGGTGCGGGGGGGCAGGGACACTCACCGCTTTTTCTTCTGGACATACATTACCTGTAACAGAGACACAGCACTGTGGAGGCCGCTGAGCCCAGGATGGCCCACAAGTGACAGGGGTTTACCTCCACACCCTCCTCTCCCGTAACAGCAGGACAGCTGAGATGCTGTGTGCAGGCTGGACCAGGCCCACCCAGCCCTGCCTTCGCAAAGGTGTGGGTAGGTATGTATGTATGTGGGGGGTTCCTTACCACGGCCACCACCACCCCGACCAGGGTGATGAGGAAGAAGGGCCCCAACACATAGCCCACCATGGAGTCGCTGCTGGCCTGTGGGGCATTGGGCACTGTGGTGTTACTCATGACATCGGCAGCCAGAGGGCTGGGTAGTCAGCATGGGCAGTAGTACTGCCTCGGGAGGGCGCCTCCACTGGGCTCCCTGGGGAGGAGGAAGGAGGTTGTCAATTCCACTCAGGCTCCGGATTCCTCCCCAAGAGCTAGTAATATATGAAAACTTAGGTCAGGCACTGGGAAGAGGGATCTTCCAGGTCAATGTGCTGGGTTTAACCCTCCAGGGACTCTCAGCAAGTCCTGGGTGTAAACGGCACCAAAGGGAGGCCCAGACCAGGGCCTGAGTCCTGCCCAGCTCCTATCCCCACATCGGGGGCGGGGGGGGGGTTGCTCAGCTCAGGTGCTGGCCAAACATTTGCAGATATCAATTGCTGAGGAGAGGTTAGATGTAGGTTCCCAGCTCCTGCCCCAGCCTCCCGGGGTACTGGACTGCCAGCAGCTATCCAGTGGAGCAAAATGGGGATATTAGGTTAAAACATGAGGGTCCTGCATTGCAGCCTAGGGGTGAGGTGGGAGCATCTGAAGGAGACCATCTCGGCCCGGGTCCAGTGCCCACACTTCGGTCTATATAGGTCCTATGCCCTCTTTGTCCCTGGAGTCACGCCAGGCATAGCCTGGGCACCGTCTCCCCCATCGGTCTCATGTGCCAGGGTGGACACAAGTGGGCAGGGCTGGACTGCATCTGCGAGGTGATGTCACCGCCCCCTGGTCCCCACTCGGGGCTCCGCCCGGGTCCCTCCCCTCCTGGCCTGGAATGACAGAAGGAAGTGGAGAGGGTCAGCTCCCATGACAGATGCAAGGAGACTGTCCACGGGTGGCTGCACGCAGATACACCCAGGTCCTTGACCCCGGTTCTCCTGGGCTTCTATCGGAGGGCAAGGTATGAACTACCCGTCCCGCTACCCGTGGAGGCTCCGGGCTTACCCAGTCGCATGCCCGTCCCATAGTAGAGGGGACATGCCGAGGTAGGGAGGGTGACAGGCCGTTCCTAGGATGCGGACCAGCAACGGAGAGCGGGAGGTAGTTCCCACGGCGCTGGGAGGCTCAGGCCAGGGGAAGGGAACTTAGGGGGAGCACAGAGGGGCCCGGGCCTCCTGGCATCCCAACACCCCGAGGCGTGGACCTGTACCCGCGCTTTGCAGCCCATCCAACCCGGCCAAGCCTTACCTCCCGCCGATGCAGCCCGGAAAGGAACGCCCTCGGTTGGCTCCCGGGCCCCGGAAGAGCCGTCAGGCGCGTGATCAAAGGACCCGGGGAAATGGGCGGGGCCACAGTATCAGGGTGCAGCCAATCCGATGGCGGCAGGCAGAAGGGCCGGAGGCTTCGGGAGGGGCCAATCCGGAGGCCGGGGGTGCTGGCGGCGCCGAGCCGAGACGGCCTGGGCTGCGGGGTCCACCCTGTGACGGCAGGGGGCAGCCGAGGGCTGCGCAGCGGGGAGGGGCGGAGAGGGGAGGGGCGCGCGCGGCTTCCCGGCGTACCCCGGGGCGGACCCCTGCTATGCGGCCGCGCTTGGGAGCTCACATTCCAGGGAGAGGCCTGGCGTCCGCTTTACTCGCACTTCTGGTTGGAGCCCAGTCACGCTCTAACGTTTAGCCCAGGCCCCACAAGGCCTCCAAAGCCCCGCAAGGGCTTTGTTGGGCCCTCTAGATCTCCTAGCGGCGCAGACTGGCCCTCTGTGCAGTGCTCAGAGTGTGTAGGCAGGCCTGGGGTAGCCCCTGCCCAGCCTTGGACCTCAGGTCCACCCACCTAGCCACCTTCTCTGCGCCTCACTCTTAATATTGGTAAAACAGGCTGCTGTAAGGATTAAACCATGACATGGGTAGAGCCTAGCACGTAGCATGCCCAGAATTTTAAATTCCCTGTTAGCCTCTTTCCGGTTTTCCAGGGCACAGACGGAGCAGCGAGGTGAAGTTCCTCTGGGTCATAGGTAACTTGCCAAGTAAGCTTGAGTTGAAGCTTCGGTCGTCTGATAATTAAAAATGTCACACACTTATTGGGGAAATTTGAATAAGATTAGTGGGTTTTACCAATGTCAGTATCCTGGTTGTGATGTTATACTATAGTTTTGCAAAAGTTAGCATTGGGGGAAGCTAAGCAAAGTGTACAAGGGATCTCTGTTATTTCTTACAACTGCATGTGAATCTAGTTACCTCGAATTGTGTGTGTATAGTTTTGTACCACACCTACCTTTCCGTCACCAGAATCACACACAATTGGGAAAACTCCAGATTGGCAGGCAATAGAAAACACCCAAGAACATAAAGGTTGTGGCAGCCGAACTAGGTTGAGGCCCTCCTGGGTCCTCAAGTGCTACTGGAGATACAGGGGTGCTGTGAGTCACCCTATTCTTTTTTTTTTTTTTTTTTTTTTTTTGGCTGTGCCGCCCCAGCATGCAGGATCTTAGTTCCCCCACCAGGGATCGAACCCGTGCCCCCTGCCACTGGACCTGGAGTCCTAACCACTGGACCGCCAGGGAATTTCCTGGGTCACCCTATTCTTGCCAGAGACAGCCAATGGCATGGATGTGGTTGAGCTACTTTGTCTGGTCAGGCCTCAGTTTCCTCAAGTCCTTCCAGAGGTGGTTAGATGAGAGCAGGTCTGGTGCAGAGATGACCCAATTAGGAACCAGAGGGCAGGTGGGAACTTGCCTCTTGCCTCCAGACACCACCATCTGACTGGGGAATCAGATAAAGGGAAAGGAATGAGAGAAAAGCTTGGGTCTGAAGGCTCCAGGTAGATGTCCTGGTATTCTCTGCCTTTGAGTCTGGAGAGTAGGGAGACCACCCATAAGAGTCTTCTATTAGACCTGAGGGCAGAGGAAGGAGGCACCTCCCCAGGCAGGGCCTCCCTCACCTTCCACAAGGAAGTAGGGATCAAGTAGTATGTTTTAGACCCAGGCCCCCTTGGCTGACCACACACCCAACTGTTGTTCCCATCCTCAGGACTTCCAACCACATATCTAGAGGGTCTAGTGGTCCTTGGAGCAGGCCTAGTGATTGCATTAGCTAGGCCAGTGTGTGGAAAGGCACAGGGTCTTTACTCCTAGGACAGAACACCATTCCAAGGTAGGCAGGGCAGCTGGGACGACCTCAGTTTACAGTGAGTAAGCTGAGGCCCTGAGTGGTGTAATGACTTCCCAAGGCCCTTGGTGTGATCACCAAGGGTAAGGCAGAATGGGATGATGGGCGGGCCCCTCTTCCTTGGACAGCTGTGTTCTGGCAGCTACTCTGGGACTGCATTTGAGGCCTGGGTTGTCCCTGTGATGAGATGAACTGTTATAAGTTAAATCCACATAATGTAAACCTTAAAATAACAGAGTTATTTTAGGTAAGTCAACAAAAGAGATAAAATAGAATTAAAAACTCTCAAGTAATCCAAAATAAGGGAGAAAAAGGGTAACAAAGAAGAGATGAGACAACCAGAAAACAAATAAGAGGATAAACTGAAACCTAAATATATCAATAATCACATTAAAAGTAAATGGTCTAAACAACCCAATTAAGGGACTTCCCTGGCAGTCCGGTGATTAAGACTCCATCCTTTCATTGCAGGGGACACGGGTTTGATCCCTGGTCGGGGAACTAAGATCCCGCATGCTGCACAGCATGGCCAAAATAATAGTAATAATAATAATAAAATAACCCAATTAAAAGGCAGAGACTATCAGAATGGATAAAATAGTAAGACACAATTACATGTTGCCCATAAGAAATGTACTCTGAATATAAAGACTCCAATAGGGTAAAAGCAAAAAGATGGGAAAAGATACACCATGTTTATGCTTGTCAAAAGAAAGCTGGGAAGGCTATAATAAAATCAGGCAAAGTTGATTTCAGAGCAGAGAATATTACCAGAGATGAAAAAAAGCTCAGTTTGTAATGACAAAGGGGTTGATTAATTGAGGACATAACAATTCTAAATGTTCATGTGCCCAATAAGCAAGCTTCAAAATATATGACACAAAAATGGATAGAGCTCCAAGAAAAAACAATCACAGTTTTAGTCAGAGATTTCAGTACTACCCTCTGAATAATAGATGAAACAAGCAAATAATCAGCCAGGATGTAGTAAACTAGAACAACACTATCAACCAACTTGACCTTTATAGAATCCTCCACCTAACACTAGCAGAATACATATTCTTAAGTGTACACAGAAGATTTATCAAGACAGATCATATTATGGGCCATAAAACAAGTCTCAATAAATTAAAAAGGATTCAAGTCATAACGAAGTGTGTGTTCTGATCACAGTGGAATTATATTAGAAATCAATAACAAAAAGATCCTTGGAAAATTCCCAGCTATTTGGAAAATGAATAACACACCTCTGGATCAATTAGGAATTATTTTGAACTGAATGAAAATGCAAATGCAGTGTATCAGAATTTGTGGGACATCTCTGTTAGAGAAATCTATAGCACTAAATATCTATTTAAAAAAAGAAAGATATGTCAACGACCTCAGCGTCCACCTGAAACCAAAGTGTACAGAAGAAAATAACAAAGATCAATGCTGAAATCCATGTAATAGAAAACAGAAAATCAATGAAACCATAAGCTGCTTCTTGAGAAGATCAACAAAATTGATAAACCTGTAGCCAGACTGATCAGGAAAAAAGAGAGAAAATACAAATCACCAATATTAGGAATGAAAGAGGTAAGATCACAACAGTTTCTACAGATAATAAAAGAATAATAAGGGAATATTAGGAACAACTTTTTGCCAATAAATTCAATAACTTAGTTGAAATGAAGAATAGATGGAAAGACACGAATTACCAAAGCTCACCTAAGAAATAGATAAATGTATAGGAATCTAGGTTAAATTTATAGCTTCAATTTAAGCTTCAATAGCATACATTAATTCCTCCTATTCAATTCTATGTCCCCCTTGAAGTTGGTATTGTTACAAATACATCTTTATATATTGCATGCGTATTAACATAGATTTATAATTATTGTTTTATGCATCTGTCTTTTAAACCATGTAAGAATCAGAAAAGAGTTACATACCCAGAATACAATAATACTGGCTTTTATATTTACCTTGTACTTACCTTTATCAGTGAACTTTTATCTAGTGCCTTTTTGTTTCAGTCTGAATGACTCCCTGTAGCATTTCTTGTAGGGCAGGTCTACTAAACAAATGCTGTTAGTTTTTGTTAATCGGGGAATGTCTGAACTTCTCCTTAATTGTGAAGGACAATTTTTCCGGATATAGAATTACTGGTTGACAGGTTTTTGTTTGTGTTTTCCTGTCAGTTCTTTAAATATATCATTCTACTGGTTTCTAGCCTTTGGGGTTTCTGATGATAAATCAACTGTTAATCTTAGGATGTTAATTGTAATCTCCATGGTAACCACTACAAAAACAAGTAGGAAATATATAGAAAAGGAAATGAAGAGGAAATCAAAATGGTACATACTAGGAGAAAAATCAAACACAAAAGAAGTCAGTACTGGAAGGATTAAGGAACGAAAAAGATATCACACACAGAAAACAGTACTATAGCAGAAGTAAGTCCTTCAATATCAGTAATCACTTTAAATGTAAATGGATTAAACTCACCAATTAAAAGACAGAGATTGGTGATAGGTGCACAATATTATGAATGTATTTAATGCCACTGATTTGTATATTTCAAAATGATTAAAATGGTAAATTTTATGTATATTCTATCACAAAAAAAGGCAGAATGGATTTTAAAATGATCTAACAGGATTTGAAAAAAAATTTCTCCAGAGAAGACATGCAAATGGCCAAATAAGTACATGAAAAGATGCTCAACATCACTACTTATTAGGGAAATGCAAATCATACTACAATGAGATACCACTTCATATCCATTAGGATGGCTATTATTTAAAACAAAACAAAACAGAAAATAACAATTGTTGGTGAGGATGTAGAGAAAAAAGAACTCTTGTGTACTGCTGGTGTGAATAAAATGGTGCAGCCACTACAGAAAACAGTATGGTGGTTCCTCAAAAAATTGAAAATAGAATTACCATATGATCCAGCAATTACACTTTTGGGTATATACTGCAAAGAATGGAAAGCAGGGATTCAGACAGATATCTGTATACTCAAGTACATAGCATCATTCTCCACAATAGTCAAAATGTGGAAGCAACCCAAGTGCCCATCGACAGGTAAGTGGATAAACAAAATATGGTACATATGTACAATGGGATATTGACACACCTACAACATAGATGAACCTTGAAGACATTATGCTAAGTGAAAGAAACCAGCCACGAAAGAACAAATAAGGTATGATTTCACTTATATGAGGTACCTAGAGTAGTCAAATTCATATAGATAAAAAGTAGAATGGTAGTTGCCAGGGGCTGGGGCGGGGGGGCTGGGTGGGAGGGAATAAAGAGCTATTGTTTAATGGGTACGGGGTTTCAGCTTGAGAAGATGAAAAACTTTTTGGAGATGGATGGTAGTAATGCTTGCATAACAGTGTATTTAATGCCACTGAACTGTACACTTAGAAACAGTTTAAAATGTTAAAAAAAAAAAGAGAGAGAGAGAGAGAGATCCAATCCAAGTATATGCTGCTGGCAAGAGACTCACTTTAGACCCAAAGACACAAATAAGTTGAAAGTGAAAGGATGGAAAAGATATTCTATGTAAAGAATAACCAAAAGAGACTAGGGTGGCTATATTAATATTGGACAAAATAGATTTTAAGTCAAAAACTCTTACAAGAGACAAAGGAGGACATTTTATATTGATAAAAAGGGAAAATCATGAAGAAGTTATGACAATTATATATGCACCAAACAACACAGTCCCAAGATATATGAAGCAAATATTGACAAAACTGAAGGGAGAAATTGACAGTTCTACACTAATAGTTGGAGACTTCAATACCTTACTTTCAATAATGGAAAGAATATCCTATACAGAAGATCAATAAGGAAATAGAGTACTTGAAAAACACTATAAACCAACTAGACCTAAAAGACATAAAGAACACTCGTCCTAAAGAATATACATTGTTCTCAAGTACACGTGGAGCATTCTCCAGGACAGATCATATATTAGGCCACAAAACAAATTTTAATACATTTTAAAACCTCCTAACAAAGAAAAGACCAGGACCAGATGGCTTCACTGATTAATTCTACCAAAAATCTAAAGGAGAATTAATACCAATGCTTCTCAAATTCTTCCAAAAAATTGAAAGAAAAGGAACACTTCCTAACTCATTCTAACTCAGCATTGCCCTCATACCAAAGCCAGACAAACACACAAAAGGAAACTACAGATCAATATCTCTTATTAATATAAATGTAAGGTAATAAAAGAACTCTCAATAAATTAAAAAGGATTAAAATCATACAAAGCATCTTCCCTGACCACAATGGAATTAATCTAGAAATCAGTAGCAGAAGGAAAACTGGAAAATTAGCAAATATGCAGAAAGTAAACAACACACTCTTAAAAAAACAGTGGATTAAAGAAGACCACTAGGGAAATAGAAAATACTTTGAGACATACCAAAAACTTATGGGATATAGTAAAAGCAGTACTCAGTGGGAAATTTACAGTTGTAAATGCCTACATTAATAGAAGATCTCAGATAAACAACCAAACTTTAAACCTTAAGGAATTAGAGGGACTTCCCTGGTGGTCCAGTGGTAAATAATCCACCTTCCAGTGCAGGGGACATGGGTTTGATCCCTGATCAGGGAAGTAAGATCCCACATGCCACTGGGAAACTAAGCCTGTGTGCCACAACTACTGACCTCGTGTGCCTCAGTGAGAGGGCCCACATGTGGTAAACTACAGAGCCCATGCACCCTGGAGCCTGCACGCTGCAACTAGAGAGAGATCCCACATGCCACAATTAGAGAGAAGCCTGCATGCCACAACAAAAAGATCCCACATGCCTCAACAAAGATCATGCATGCTGCAACTAAGACCCGATGCAGCCAAAAAAATAAAGAAAAATAAAATAGTTCAGTAGCTTAAAAAAAAAAACCCTAAGGAACTAGAAAAAGTAGGGCAAACTAAAGGAAGGAAGGAAATAATATAGAGCACAAATAAATTAAATGGGGGGGGAACAATAGAATCAACAAAATCAAAAGTTGGTTCTTTGAAAAGATAGCAAAACTTTAGTTAGACTGACTAAAAAAATGGAAGATGAAAATAACTAAAACCGGAAATGAAAACAGAAATTAAAAGGATTATAAGAGAACACTATGAACTATTATATGCAAACAAGATAATCTGGATGAATCAACAAATTCCTAAAGACATGCAAATTATTAAAACTTATTCAAGAGGAAATAGAAGTTCTCAACAGACCTGTAATAAGCAAGAAGATTACATCAGGAGTCAATAACCTCCCAAGAAAGAAGAGTCAGGACTAGATGTCTTCACTGGCCAATTCTACCAAACATTTAAAGAAGAATTAACATCAATCCAATTCATCAATCCTAACATCAACTCTACCAAAAATTAGAGGAGGGGAACACTTTCTAACACATTCCTTGAGGCCAACTTTATCCTGATACCAAAGCCAGAGAAAGATTCCATAAGAAAAGTATAGATCAATATTCCTTATAAACATAGACAAAAATCTTCAATAATATACTAGCAGACCAAATCCAATAGCACATGAAAAAGGATTATACACAATGACCAAATGGGATTTACCCTAGGAATGGAAGGGGTGTTTCAACTATAGGAAAATCAATGTCATACAGCCCTAACAGGACAAAGGAAAACAACCACATAACTCAATAGATGCAGAAAAGCATCTGATAAAAATTCAACATCCTTTCATGATAAAAACACAGCTGAGGGCTTCCCTGGTGGCACAGTGGTTAAGAATCCGTGCTCCCAGAGTTCAGGACATTGGTCCCCCAGAGACCTCATGGCTCCATGTAATATCAAATGGCAAAATCTCTCCCAGAGATCTCCATCTTATCACTAAAACCCAACTCCACTCAACGACCAGCAAGCTACACTGCTGGAGACCCTGTGCCAAAAAACTAGCAAGACAGGAACAGAACCCCACACATTAGCAGAGAGGCTGTCTAAAATCATAATAAGGTCACAGACACCCCAAAACACACTACTGGACGTGGTCCTGCCCACCAGAAAGACAAGATCCAGCCTCATCCACCAGAACGCGCAACAGTCCACTCCACCAGGAAGCCTACACAACCTACTGAACCAACGTTAGCCACTAGGGGCAGAAACCAAAAATAACGGGAACTACGAACCTGAATCCTGCAAAAAGGAGACCCCAAACACAGTAAGTTAAGCCAAATGAGGAGACAGAGAAACACACAGCAGATGAAGAAGCAAGGTAAAAACCCACCAGACCAAACAAATGAAGAGGAAATAGGCAGTCTACCTGAAAAAGAATTCAGAGTAATGATAGTAAAGATGATCCAAAATCTTAGAAATGGAATGGAGAAAATACAAGAAATGTTTAACAAGTACCTAGAAGAATTAAAGAGCAAACAAACAATGATGAAGAACACAATAAATGAAATTTAAAATTCTCTAGAAGGAATCAATAGCAGAATAACTGAGGCAGAAGAACAGATAAGTGACCTGGAAGAGAAAACAGTAGAAATAACTACCAAAGAGCAGAACAAATAAAAAAGAATGAAAAGAATTGAGGACAGTCTCATTGAGACCTCTGGGACAACATTAAACACACCAACATTCAAATTATAGGGGTCCCAGAAGAAGAAGAGAAAAAGAAAGGGGCTGAGAAAATATTTGACGAGATTACAGTTGAAAACTTTCCTAATATGGGAAAGGAAATAATCAAGTACAGGAAGCACAGAGAGTCCCATACAGGATAAATCCAAGGAGAAACACACCAAGACACATATTAATCAAACTATCAAAACTTAAATACAAAGAAAAAATATTAAAAGCAGCAAGGGAAAAACAACAAATAACATACAAGGGAATCCCTATAAGGCTAACAGCTGATCTTTCAGCACAAATTCTGCAGCCAGAAGGGTGTGGCAGGACATATTTAAAGTGATGAAAGGGAAAAACCTACAACCAAGATTACTCTACCCAGCAAGGATCTCATTCAGATTCGACAGAGAAATTCAAAACTTTACAGACAAGCAAAATCTAAGTGAATTCAGCACCACCAAATCAACTGTACAACAAATGCTAAAGGAACTTCTCTAGGCAGGAAACACAAGAGAAGGAAGAGACCTAAAATAACAAACCCAAAACAATTAAGAAAATGGTAATAGGAACATACATATCGATAACTACCTTAAATGTAAATGGATTAAATGCTCCAAACAAAAGACACAGACTGGCTGAATGGATACAAAAACAAGACCCATATATATGCTGTCTACAAGAGACCCACTTCAGACCTAGGGACACATACAGACTAAAAGTGAGGGGATGGAAAAAGATATTCCGTGCAAATGTAAATCAAAAGAAAGCTGGAGTAGCAATTCTCATATCAGACAAGATAGACTTTAAAATAAAGATTATTACAAGAGACAAAGAAGGACACTACATAATGATCAAGGGATCAATCCAAGAAGAAGATATAACAATTGTAAATATTTATGCACCCAACATAGGAGCACCTCAATACATAAGGCAAATGCTAACAGCAAGAAAAGGGGAAATTGACAGTAACACAATCATAGTAGGGGACTTTAACACCCCACGTTCACCAATGGACAGATCATCCAAAATGAAAATAAATAAGGAAACACAAGCTTTAAATGATACATTAAACAAGATGGACTTAATTGATATTTACAGGACATTCATCCAAAAACAACAGAATACACTTTCTTCTCAAGTGCTCATGGAACATTCTCCAGGATAGATCATATATTGGGTCACAAATCAAGCCTTGGTAAATTTAAGAAAATTGAAATCATATCAAGTATCTTTTCCGACCACAATGCCATCAGACTAGATATCAATTACAGGAAAAAAATCTGTAAAAAAATACAAACACATGGAGGCTAAACAATACACTACTAAATAACCAAGAGCTCACTGAAGAAATCAAAGAGGAAATCAAAAAATACCTAGAAACAAATGACAATGAAAACACGATGACCCAAAACCTATGGGATGCAGCAAAAGCAGTTCTAAGAGGGGAATTTACAGCAATACAATCCTACCTCAAGAAACAAGAAACATCTCAAATAAATAACCTAACCTTACACCTAAAGCAATTAGAGAAAGAAGAACAAAAAAACCCCCAAAGTTAGCAGAAGGAAATAAATCATAAAGATAAGATCAGAAATAAATGAAGGAAAAAAATAGCAAAGATCAATAAAAGATCAATAAAACTAAAAGCTGGTTCTTTGAGAAGATAAACAAAAGATCAATAAAACTAAAAGCTGGTTCTTTGAGAAGATAAACAAAATTGATAAACCATTAGCCAGACTCATCAAGAAAAAAAGGGAGAAGACTCAAATCTATATAATTATAAATGAAAAAAGAGAAGTAACAACTGATACTGCAGAAATACAAAGGATCATGAGAGATTACTACAAGAAACTATATGCCAATAAAACGGACAACCTAGAAGAAATGGACAAATTCTTAGAAATGCACAACCTGCCAAGACTGAACAAGGAAGAAATAGAAAATATAAACAGACCAAGCACAAGCACTGAAATTGAGACTGTGATTAAAAATCTTCCAACAAACAAAAGCCCAGGACCAGATGGCTTCACAGGTGAATTCTATCAAACATTTAGAGAAGAGCTAACACCCATCCTTCTCAAACTCTTCCAAAATATAGCAGAGGGAAGAACACTACCAAACTCATTCTACGAGGCCACCATCACCCTGATACCGAAACCAGACAAAGATGTCACAAAGAAAGAAAACTACAGGCTAATATCACTAATGAACATAGATGCAAAAATCCTCAACAAAATACTAACAAACAGAATCCAACAGCACATTAAAAGAATCATACACCATGATCAAGTGGGGTTTATCCCAGGAATGCAAGGATTCTTCAATATACGCAAATCAATCAATGTGATAGACCATATTAACAAATTGAAGGAGAAAAACCACATCATCATCTCAATAGATGCAGAAAAAGCTTTTGACAAAATTCAACAGCGACTTATGATAAAAACCCTCCAGAAAGTAGGCATAGAGGGAACTTACCTCAACATGATAAAGGCCATATATGACAAACCCTCAGTCAACATCGTTCTCAATGGTGAAAAACTGAAACCGTTACCTCTAAAATCAGGAACAAGACAAGATTGTCCACTCTCACCACTATTATTCAATATAGTTTTGGAAGTTTTAGCCACAGCAATCAGAGAAGAAAAAGAAATAAAAGGAATCCAAATGGGAAAAGAAGAAGTAAAGCTGTCACTGTTTGCAGATGACATGATACTATACATAAAGAATCCTAAAGATGCTACCAGAAAACTACTAGAGCTAATCAATGAATTTGGTAAAGTAGCAGGATACAAAATTAATGCACAGAAATCTCTGGCATTCCTATACACTAATGATGAAAAATCTGAAAGAGAAATTAAGGAAACACTCCCATTTACCATTGCAACAAAAAGAATAAAATACCTAGGAATAAACCTACCTAAGGAGACAAAAGACCTGTATGCAGAAAACTATAAGACACTGATGAAAGAAATGAAAGATGATACAAACAGATGGAAAGATATACCATGTTTTTGGATTGGAAGAATCAACATCGTGAAAATGACTATATTACCCAAAGCAATCTACAGATTCAGTGCAATCTCTATCAAACTACCAATGGCATTTTTCATAGAACTAGAACAAAGAATTTCACAATTTGTATGGAAACACAAAAGACCCCGAAGAGCCAAAGCAACCTTGAGAAAGAAAAACGGAGCTGGAGGAATCAGGCTCCCGGAATTCAGACTAGACCACAAAGCTACAGTAATCAAGACAGTATGGTACTGGCACAAAAACAGAAATATAGATCAATGGAACAGGATAGAAAGCCCAGATAAACCCATGCACATATGGTCACCTTATTTTTGATAAAGGAGGCAAGAATATACAGTGGAGAAAAGACAGCCCCTTCAATAAGTGGTGCTGGGAAAACTGGACAGCTACATGTAAAAGAATGAAATTAGAACACTCCCTAACACCATACACAAAAATAAACTCAAAATGGATTAAAGACCTAAAAGTAAGGCCAGACACTATAAAACTCTTAGAGGAAAACATAGGCAGAACACTCTATGACATAAATCACAACAAGATCCTTTCTGACCCACCTCCTAGAGAAATGGAAATAAAAACAAAAATAAACAAATGGGACCTAATGAAACTTAAAATCTTTTGCACAGCAAAGGAAAACATAAACAATATGAAAAGACAACCCCCAGAATGGGAGAAAATATTTGCAAATGAAGCAACAGACAAAGGATTAATCTCCAAAATTTACAAGCAGCTCAATATCAAAAAAACAAACAACTCAATCCAAAAATGGGCAGAAGACCAAAATAGACATTTCTCTAAAGAAGATATACAGATTGCCAACAAACACATGAAGGAATGCTCAACATCACTAATCATTAGAGAAATGCAAATCAAAACTACAATGAGGTATCACCTCCCACCAGTCAGAATGGCCATCATCAAAAAATCTACAAACAATAAATTCTGGAGAGGGTGTGGAGAAAGGGGAACCCTCTTGCACTGTTGGTGGGAATGTAAATTGATACAGCCACTATGGAAAACAGTATGGAGGTTCCTTATAAAACTAAAAATAGAACTACCATACGACCCAGCAATCCCACTACTGGGCATATACCCTGAGTAAACCATAATTCAAAAAGGTAATGTACCACAATGTTCATTGCAGCTCTATTTACAATAGCCAGGAGATGGACGCAACCTAAGTGTCCATCGACAGATGAATGGATAAAGAAGATGTGGCACATATATACAATGCAATATTACTAAGCCATAAAAAGAAATGAAATTGAGTTATTTGTAGTGAGGTGGATGGACCTAGAGTGAAGAGTGAAGTAAGTCAGAAAGAGAAAAACAAATACCATATGCTAACACATATATATGGAATGTAAAAAAAAAAAAAAAGGTTCTGAAGAACCTAGGGGCAGGACAGGAATAAAGACGTAGACCTAGAGAATGGACTTGAGGACACAGGGAGTGGGAAGGGTAAGCTGGGACAAAGTGAGAGAGTGGCATGGACATATATACACTACCAAATGTAGAACCGATAGCTAGTGGGAAGCAGTCACATAGCACAGGGAGACCAGCTCGGTGCTTTGTGACCACCTAGAGGGGTGGTATAGGGAGTGGGGGAGGGAGGGAGACACAGGGGGAAAGAGATATGGGAACATATGTATATGTCTAGCTGATTCACTTTGTTATAAAGCAGAAACTAACACACCATTGTAAAGGAAGTATACTCCAATAAAGATGTAAAAAAAAAAAAGATAAAATAAAGACATCTTCAAACATTCAAAAAACAAACAAAAATACACTATTAGGAAGTCAAGCATGGCAGGTACATATTGATAGAAACTTGAATTAAATGATATTTTCACGATTAAAAAAAAGAATGAAGATAAAGACATCTTCAAACATTCATAAAACAAACAAAAATACACTATAGGGCTTCCCTGGTGGCGCAATGGTTCAGAATCTGCCTGCCAATGCAGGGGACACGGGTTCGAGCCCTGGTCTGGGAAGATCCTACATGCCGGGGAGCAACTGGGCCCGTGAGCCACAGCTACTGGGCCTGTGCGTCTGCAGCTTGTGCTCCGCAACAGGAGAGGCCGCGACAATGAGAGGCCCGCGCACCGCGATGAAGAGTGGCCCCCACTCGCCGCAACTAGAGAAAGCCCTCACACAGAAATGGAGACCCAACACAGCCTAAATAAATTTATTAAAAAAAAATACACTATTAGGAAATCAAGCATGGGAGGTATATATTGATAGAAACTTGCATTAAATGACATTTTCATGACTAAAAAAAAAAAAAAAAAAGAATCCGTGCTCCCAGTGCAGGGAACATGGTTTCGATCCCTGGTTGGGGGACTAAGATCCCACATGCCACACGGCGTGGCCAAAACAAAAGAAAACAAAAAACCAAAACCAAAACCAAAAACACAACAAACTAAGAATAGGATAGACTTTTTAGGAAATGGTACTGGAACAACTGGTTATCTAGATGCAAAAATTATCACCTTGAATCCATACCTTGCAATATATACAAATTCTAATGTATGATTCTATTATATGAAACTCTAGAAAATGCAGACTAAACTATAGTGACAGAAAGCAGATTAGTGTTTACTTGAAGAAGGATGTGTGAGGGTCAGGTGAGAGGGGTCACAAAGAGGCACAAAGGAACTTTTGGGGGTGAGGGATAGGTCTATTACCTTGGTTATGATAGTTTCATTTGAACACATATGTCAAGATGTATTAAATTGTACACTCTAAATGTGTGCAGCTTATGTTAATTGTAGCTCAATACAGTTTTTAAAAATTAATTTATTTTTATTTATTTTTGGCTGAATTGGGTCTTCATTGCTGCATGTGGGCTTTCTCTAGTTGCGGTGAGTGGGGGGCTACTCTTCGTTGCAGTGTGCAGGCTTCTCGTTGCAGTGGCTTCTCTTGTTGCAGAGCACAGGCTCTAGGCACGCGGGCTTCAGAAGCCGTGGCACGTGGGCTCAGTAGTTGTGGCTCACGGACTCTAGAGCACAGGCTCAGTATTTGTGGCGCACGGGCTTAGTTGCTCTGCAGCATGTGGGATCTTCCTGAACCAGGGCTCAAACCCGTGTCCCCTGCATTGGCAGGCAGATGCTTAACCACTGCACCACCAGGGAAGCCCCTCAATACAGTTTTTAAAAATATGATGAGTAAAGAATGACTCAATAAATATGGATCAATGCATATTTATTTTATAAATGAGTTAATGGAGTTAATGACAGGTGAGTCAATAGGCCAATGCCCAGGGATTGGGAAGGGGGAGACATACAAAGAAAAAGGAACCAAGACTGTAGCAGAATCTTGTTGGCCACCATCACATTGCCCAGGCTCAACCTTGCCAGGCTGGCCCAAAGTGCCCTGCCCGCACTACTGGCTATCCTTGTGGCTTCAACTAAGTCACTCAACACCTTGGAACCTGAGTCCCTGACTCCAAAACGTAACTAATAATGCCCACCTCATAAATAAGATTATTGTTGATTGAAAGAAATTACATTTATGGGGGATTCTCTGGAGATCCAGTGGTTAGGACTCCGCACTTTCACTACCAAGGGCTGGGTTCAATCCCTGGTCGGGGAACTAAGATCCTGCAAGCTGTGCATGGCGTGGCCAAAAAAAAATTTATGGGCTTAAGCATTAGGTAAATAATAACATGCTCCATAAACGTAAGGGATTACAAAACAATCTGATTGTTTTTGATTGCAAAAACAAATTACTACCAAGAGTTGGAAAATATACAAAGTCACAAAGAAGAAAATTAAATGACTCATAATCCCACTTTCAGAGGGTATTTTCTTCCTGGCTCTTTCTTACATTGGCTCATTTATTTTTGTGCAGTTACCTGGTTTTCTGCATGCATCCCATTTTCCCACCTCCATACCTTTACTTCCGCTGTTCTTCTCCACCTTCCAGAAGCCCATTGGCCTCTTTCTGGAGGGCGGAGCAGAGGGCTGCCCCGGAAGGAGTGGAAAACGAGCTTCTGAGACGCTGCCTAGTGGAGCCGGCCCTCACCCCATTCCGGGATAAAGATCAGTGGGGTTGAGGTGGAGAGGGACCCCACAGTTCCCGCACCTGCCATTGTGACATCACTGGCAGCCTGAGGAGTGGAGGTTTGGGGCTCCCTCCACTTCGGGGTCCCTACTGGCCAGCCCCTGACAGCACCAGAGGCCTGACTTCAAGGTATTTGCTTCCCCGCAGCTTTCCTTCACCTTCTAAATCTTACCCACACCCAATCTACTTTCCCTTGTCCTTCAGTCTCCTCCAGGCTCCAGCTCCATCGACAGTGAGCTGGGGATCAAAGTACCTGCCTCTCAGGGTAGATGTGAAGGTCAGTGTCCTGGCCCTTAGCCCTTAGTCTTGTACAGGCAGTAAGTGTTCAAGGAATTGTCTGAACTGATGGGAAAGTACTTGGTAAACTGGAAAACACAGTCAAATATTAGCTGTTATAATCGGTCCACTCAATTTCCTCAGATCCAAGTTCCCTCCAAATAAAACAAATTTCCCTCGACTCCACCCCCCAAACTGCAAATCCCCATAACCACCCCTCCCTTCTCCAGTCTGAATCCTAACTTGGCTTTCCTTGCCTGTTTCAGACACAGGCTGTGCTGAAAGTGACCAGCCTTCCATTTAGCTCCTGCCCTCCACCTGGGAAAGTTCACAGGATCCTGGGCTGAGAGGTAAGCGGAGTAGCAGGAACTGGGGGTTTCCTCCCCGCTTTCCCTCTAACTCCCAAGTTCAAGGCAAGAAGAGGAAGCTGGGGAAGGGGTCTCAGAGGACAGGGTTCAATAGGGTGTTTGTTCTGATTTGCTGGTGGGCACCACGCTGGTTGAATATCACCCTTAACTACCCCCACCTCCACCTGTTCCAAACTTCTCTCTCCCCATCCCTGAGGGCAGTTCTACATTTGCTTCCAGGTCTGGGGGAAAGTGAAGGGTGTGTGTGTGGGGGGGGGGGGAAGTGAAGGGTGTGTGTGTGTGGGGGGGGGGGGAAGTGAAGGGTGTGTGTGTGGGGGGGGGGGGGAAGTGAAGGGTGTGTGTGTGTGTGTGTGTGTGTGTGTGTGTGTGTGTGTGTGTGTGTGTGTGTGTGTGTGTTGTTGAGAGAACAGAGTGACACTAGGCAGACATTCTTTGTGCTGTGGACATCCCCAAATGCCATGGCTCTTTGCTTCTTCCAACCTGCATTTCCTAGGTACCTGCTCTGAACCACTCAGCTGGATGCAAAGAACAGAGATATTTCCCGGCCTTCAGAATGGGGGCATGCACAGGAGTCACTAAGCTCCTCCTAGGGGAGAGAATCTTGGACATCTTTCTCAAAGAATAGCACAGCACATGTGAATTGTGAAGCAGTGCAATGGTACATGGTACCTTTGAAGAACTGCAAAATGTTCTATGAGGCCAGGGAAAAAGAAGGGCAAGGTGGGTGGCAAGAAATGAGTCTGCAGAGGTGGGCAGGGGCCAAATCACAAAAGATATTGGGTACTACTCTAGGGTATTAGAACTTTACTCTGAAAGCTATGGGTAGGAGGAGAACCAGAAGTGTAGCCAGGACACTGTGGTGGTGGTGGGGGCAGGTGGCAGGGAGGGGTCAGTGAAGTCAGGGAGAAGATAAGTGGCCTTTGGATTTGTCAGTGTGCCAGTCAGTAGCCATTGATGGGCGGCACTGGAGGCTCACTAGAGGGGACGCATAAACCTGTAGTGACCCCACAGGACATGGTTTTCTCTGGGCAGGCTCAGCTCTTGCATAGGAGGGGTGAATTCAGGATTGGGGGGCTGCAGGGGGAGGAGATGGGGACAAGAAATACCAAGTAGATAATGGTGAGTGAGTGATGAAGTGATGGATGTGGGTTTAGACTTGGCACCGGCTTAGATAGAGTTTGGTGGCCAAGAATGGGATAACCATTAAAAGATATACTTTCATGTCCACAGAGCCAGAAGAGCTGCCTATTTACAGCATGGCCAGAGATATGTATTCTTTGCTCAGGGTTCCAAACTCGAATACTGGTGAAAAGTCCCTTCTCACTGTGCCTATCTCCCAATCTGTAAAATGAGAGGATTAGATGATCCCTAAAATCCTTCCAGGCCTAACCACATAACGATTCACCACTGTTCCCTTATTTTTATCCTCTTCACACCTACTTAAGTGTCATGGCTACCCATACACTCTCAATACCTATTCGTGGAGTTCCTGATGATCTCCCTCACAGACACCTGGCAGCGTGCCGGCCCCTCAGCAGTGCCCAGCCTGTTGTCTGAGTGATGGTGATTACATGAGGACATGAGGAAGTCTCTCCCTCTGCCTCCTCAGCAACCTTTCATGTCAGGTGTTTGGGGACCAGATGCAAATTCATTCACCACCTCCCTGATTTCAGTTTCTGCTTGCTCTGGTCCATCTTGCACTCTGAAGTGACCAGGAGAGAGTACTACTAAGTGGGTGAGAAGGCAGGTTCTGGAGTCAGACCCCCTGGGTTTGACTACAGTTCTTCCATTTATTACCTGTGTGACCTTGGATGTATTACTTAACCTCTGTATTTTCTTCTAAAAGCTTTATGACTCATTTTACACATTTGCAAGTTTATTTTCATTGTATGGTGTGAGGTAGGGATCTAAATTTATTTTTTTTCATTTGTCTAGCCAATTGTTCCAACACCATTTACTGAAGGACCAATCCTTTCCTCCCTCGGGTGTATGTCTCCTCTGGCTCTTACCATATTCCCACATACGCATAGGTCTGTTTCTCGGTCCCCTGTTCTATTCAGTTTCCTAATTCACTTCTCTATCTAGCTATTCCCATTTATCACATTGCTTCAGTTACTTTATCTTTAAAGTCTTGATACTGATAGAACACAGGACTTCCCTGTAGTCCTGTGTTTTTCCTTGTAGTTTTTCAAAACTGTCTTAGACATCCTTGGCACTCTACCTTGTGATTTTTAGAATTGGTTTCTCCAATTCTTTTAAAAAGTAGTTTGCTTCCCTAGGCTGCCATTTCCTTTACCATCACGAAGGTGATGACCAAAGGTCCTATGTGTCACAAGGATGGCAAAGATGAAATTGTAAAGCAGAGAACACACCACCTGGTATAAAGGCCTGGAACAACAACCCAGGAGCACTCAGGAGAGAGTAGTATCATCGTCCACAAATGCCCAACCCGATGTAGTCACTGCTGTTTTAAAACCTTTGTTGGCTTCCCAGTCATGCGGAGTAAAGTTCAAACAGCCAGCCAAGCCACCTGACCCCAGCTGACCTTTCCCGTGGCACCTCCTGGCTCTCCCTCCTCCCTCCCCATCACGGCTATCATGTTCCAGCCCCCGCAAACTCGCTGTTAACCGAGCACAGCACCCTTGCACATGCTGTCCCCTTGGTCGAGAATTCCTTTACCCTTCATGAATCCTCTCAGACGGTGGCTCCACTGGGATGGAGTCAGTCACTCTCTCTGCCTTCTTTTTATTGCATTTGTCACTTTGCATTGTGATTGTGTCTGTTGTGACTTGTCTTATTTAGTGAACTCAGCACAGTCCTTGGCATTTTCCAAACAGGTGTTCACTCACAGCCACTATTTAATGATCACACACCAACTCTGGCATCACATACACTCCTTCACTTACTTAACGCTCACGACGACCCCACAAAGTAGACTTCTCCCCCAGTGAATAGGAAGGAACACAGACGGTAACTTGCCCAAGATCACAGAGCTTGTCAACGGCTCAGCGGAGACCTGAACCCTGGTCTAATTCCAAAGCTCACACCTTCTATTGTAGCAGGCAGCCTGCCCTATCCTCCCTCCCTTTTCCGAATCCCTTACTCATCCTACCCTTCCATGGTCCCCCTGCCCAAGCTCTCTCCATCGGCCCCTCACCCCACCTCCAGGCACCCCAGCAGGTGCCTCTGTGAGGACTGCATGTCCTGGCTTGAGCACATTGCTGGAATTCAGGCCATAGAACATGGAGCCTCATGGCTGCATCGCAGATGCTGAGATGTTAGCTGGGTGTCACAAGACCAAGGAGATAAAAGAAACCTTTCACACCTCAAATGTGTTTGAAACCACAAAGCAAACAAGTCCATGGTTTATAACAACAGGGTTTCTTCAGCATGGTTATCAGGTCTCCAGAGAGGATGGGAGCCAGCCTGACTGGGGTTTGGGCAGGAATTCTGCCAACTCAGTCTGGCTTGAGTTGGTCAAAGCTGCAACCTCAGAATAACAAAGGGCGTAGGAAGTGCAATGCGTGTCGCAGCACTGTCCCCAGTGCTGGTTTCAGCAATGTCAGGGTGGCATTCGTGTTCTTTGGGCTGATTTCCTCTGGTCACTCATGCTCAAAGTTTTGGGGCCTTTTGAGATTTCTCTCCCACTCGCCCTCCCTCCTGCCACAAGTCCTGCAGACTATTAGGAGACTGGGCTGCAGCAAGGTAATCCCAAAGTTTGCATTTACCCTGAGAATGAAGAACAATCAACATGTAGCGAATGTGATGGGGATGGGTCACCTTTAGAATGGCCCATCATGATCTGATGTGGGCGAGCGGAGAGTTTCCGGAACCCCAGATCCCAATTAGAGGTGGCCATTTGGTGGTTTCCTGCATGTAGCACTTGCATCGGCGTTCATAAGCTCACAGCCTCATCACACACACTAAATCTGGCAAAAGAATTCTTTGATAGAGGAAGGGACGGTGATCATCATGGGATAAAGGAGGCCTGCAGAATCAGAATTTTAGGAGGAAAGGGTGCTCTGACCAGTTGACTGGGAATTTGCCCTGGGGCTGAACGAAGTGGTGATGCCACCAGAGTCCCAGAGAGGCCAGGGGCCCTCAGTGGATGAACGCGTTTATCTGATTGTGATACGCTCTTTATTCTTGCTTCTCCAGCCCTCTCTCCATCCCCAGGTCCACTCCTTGAGTCTGTAAGGCCTGGCATCACAAGTTTCCAGGTGGCTCCTTTCCAACCTCTCCTGCCTCCTCTTCAAACATGGCTGATTCTACACGACTGCCCTGCTCAAGAGCACTTCACACGTACGCAGCCAAACTCCTTGGCCTGGCTTTTGCGGCTTTCCCTAAATTGGCCTCATCATGCTTTATTTTTCAGCCCATAATGCTTGTCATCTGTCTTCAGCCGGAGGGGCACAGCTAACTTCATGTTGCTCTCCCCCTGGCGGTGCCCTGCCTGTTCTCTGCCTGCAAGTCCTACCAGCATGCATCTTCAAAACGCCGCTCCAGCCCATCCTGACTCCACCAGGCCCAACTTCTGCTTCCACACAGGAGAGCACCCCTTGCTGTGCTCCCTTGTTGTCCTGGATGTGGCTCACCTCTGTCCCCTCATGCCCCTCTGGGCTCCTAGTGAAGCACTGGGTGTCTGCCGGGGGGTCCCTGGCACTGACTCTCACTACCTTCCTGGGCTTCACTTCATTCCTTACTTGAACTCCCTGAACAGCAAATCTTCCATGCGGCCACCTCTGACCTCTGGGGCAACTCTCAAGAGTCCAGCAGAGGGTGGTGGTAAAATCAAAAGAAGACTGATCAGAAGGACTCGAAGAAAACTTTTAGAAAGAAACCAGAGACTAAGCAGGGATGTGTGTGAAATACTGGTTTTTATTGGTTGGCACAATATTACAACCTACAGTTCCAATGCCCTTCCCTCCCACACAGTTCAAGTGGAAAGAAACTGATTAACACACAGAAAGGAACAGCACACTCACAGGTTTAAGCATTTGTTTTTACAAAAAGGAGTCAGATATAGGGGTGGTGGGATTTTAGGGATAGTACCAGAGCTCCAGCTAGACTATGGGGGAGGGCTTTGCTGTCCTCTGCTGCCGGCACACATGAGGGGATGCTTTAGTAAGGGGACAGTTACACACGGCTGGCTGGCTATTAAAGGGGGAAAAGGGGGACTTGCATCTGCTGTGCACCTGTCTCAGACCCAAACCTGAACTTTCTTTTCAGCCCTCCCCCACAACCCGCCTGCCCCCACGGGAAAGAGAGGTATGAAGGAAGCCTAAGACCAGCCTCCTAGAGAAAGGGTGCAGGAAAACTCAGTTTCCTTCCACCTCCTCTGGACCCATTCTGCTCCCCTCAGCTCCTAAGAGCACTGAGAGACTGGGGAAGAAGCCAGGCCTGGGCAGGCGGCTCCAAGTGGGCAGGGAGGAAAACTCGCTTTTCCATACAATACCAAGCAAGGTTGTTTTGCAAACGAAAAAATGGAAAACAAGACCATGCACCCCTGGGTCAGGAGCTCCTGCGTCCTGGAGCACATTTGGATAGGGGTAAGGGTGACGTTATTCCAAACCCCAGTTGTGAAAGGTCGCAAGAGGCTAAGGGACCATAACCAACCCCTCCTCCCACACAAGCGCCTTTCCTTGGATTCCCTGGGGTTTTGTTGAGCTCATCTGGGGTTATTCTGCTACCCTCTCCAAGGATGAGTACTCAGCCCATTGGCCACTCCACTTTTTACCCTTTCTAGAAATATACAGCACACTGCCTAAACAGGTGATCCATTCTCACTCTGCAGAATGGTCACCAAGGAACCAGGTGACCTAGGGGTGGAAAGGCTAAGTTGTTTGCTTTTCTGGGTGGTCCTGATGGAAGCGGACAGCAGTGGAGTTCTGGTGGAATCTGAATAGTCTGGTTTGAGTCTGTGTGATCCCCAGGGGACTGGTCCCTGGGTACATGGGCCCCTGGCTCTGTCTCAGTTCTGGAGACTTTGTCATTTAGGCCTCAGCTAAAACATGAAGGGAAAGGGACAAAGACTTTGTCCTTCAGAAAAAGTTAAACTCAATACATCTTGGCTACTTTATCTCCATCCAAAGGGTTCCCTGGAAACACCTGTTGAACTTGGCCAAAGGGAGACTGCACCTGTGCGATACACTTGAGAAGACAGGGTTCAGAAGCACCTCTAGTTCATCTGTTTCAGAACTGGAATGGTCCCAGGGAGTTTAACCCTTCTGGTGCTGATGGTAGATGAGTGGAGTGGAGGTGAGCAGAGTTGGGAAACCCCTCAAATACGCCTCATGCTGTTTGGAGATCATACCCTGTAGCTCAGCAAATAGAGCTGGGGTCTCACTGCTTCTTCCTTAGAGCCCATCCCCTACCAAGGTGATTGAGTAGGTGGGAAAAAGGTCCTTGAAATAAAGACTGGCCTCTTTATACAAAATCAAATATAAAGATGCTACTAACAGGCTTCCACATCCTCCCTCTGAAACACTTGGGTAGGCCAGAGATACCTGCTTTACTTTTACAACATCCTCAAATGCTCCTACTTCCTTAAACACATGGTGTACACTGGTAGTTATCTTTAAGATAGATGCACTAACTGACATTTTATTCATTTTAACCACCAACTTTTTCTTCAATTATAAATCAGTTTGAATGTTTTCAGACCATGAGACAATAAAAACGGACCTGACATTTATAAAACTGCACCCCACACTGTGTCTCTTTTATAATAGAGTGGACCAACTGTTTTTCTAACTACAAAATGCAACACTGTGCAACTGCTGGGCCCTGGACTCCCTCGTGAATCTGTGCCCTGAGCAGCACTTCTATGGCCATGAATGGGTGAGTGCAAGGGTGAGGTTCTCAGAGGCAGAACAAAACACCTGAAGCAAACTGGATTTTGGAGGACAGAATCCCTTTGGATTCTGAGCAAAAAATGCTCTCAGTCACGTGGGAGGAGGCAAAAGGGCAGGTTTGTGTCTGCGCACCGTGGCTTAGGTGCCTGCAGCTCCCTCGAATCCTTCATGTCCTCAGGAGGAGCACAGGCCAGTTGCTGGCTGGGCGAAGGCCCTTGAAGTCCTCCCCTCCCCCCAGTGCTTTGGAAGCTCTCCAAGACCTAACTTCAACCTGCCCCCGTGGACGCCTTACGTGGAGCAGGCCTATCTATTCCGGTTGTGGGTGTCTCCATAATCAGCCTCTACCTTCCCTGGCATAAGTCATATCTATTATGTTAAGACCAAGCCTTAACACTGAAATGCTGTTTTTTTCCAATGGGACAGTAATGAGGTAGAAGAGGCTACATGGATCTATTGCTTTAGGTTAACATTTTCAATTCAGCACAAAAGTGTTCAGAAAGCCAGGCTCGTATCAGTATTACTTCCAGTATTACTGGAGAAATGACTTCCTGAAGGTGAGCCACTCCACCCCACTGTACAGACAGGGAGTCCAGTCTCAAGGCCCAGCATCGGGAATGGGTATCTTGCTTTCTTCCTGAGAAGTTCCAAAGACTTAAGATTTTGATCTTAATGCCTGATTAGGGCCTCAAGCCCAGAAGAGTGATTTTACTGTATTGGTGAAAGGTTCCCTGAAAGGCGCATCCCATGGATAACGTCCACAGATGGTGAGCAATTTAGTAGGTAATTGTTCCAGAACCAGAATTTATGTTCCCCAACTCAAATATTTATAGAATCTTCACATCTGGCCTGGCTGCAGTGGGGGTGGAAGGGCGGGTAGCACATCAAAATGGTGATGAACCTGGAAAATGACAAGGCTGCTGCTTTTGTATCTTTTAAAGCCTATCTCCAGGGGGTTAAATGCCTTTTTTTGCTGTTCTAGTGGCCCCTGTTTGGGGTTAAGAACTCAGAATGTAAACTGAAGGAAACCTATTTAATTCAACAACCTAATTGCTGGAGGAACAGAAGCAATGACTCGCCACCTTCTAGATATTAATCTTGCTTTTTCAGCCAAAAGCACTTCCTTCTTCCGCAGAGGCCCTCCTGCTGTGCTCAATTCTGAGTTAAGGAGGCTTTTCTTTGCGCTCCCCTTGCCAGGTGGACAGTCTCATTTTCTAGGACAAGCTCAGGCTCACAGATCATTACTATCAACAAAGATTTAGGGGAGAGACATGCCCTTTTCACTTCAAAAGCTTCACGTAGCAGACACACAAAATCAAATCACGTGACTGCCAGCCTCAGCTCAAGGAGTCTGTTATAATCAACACCAAATGGGATTCTTTATTTCTCTTTTTATTTATTAATTTTTAAGGGGATTAGGAGGACAAACTATTGGATTACTCTGAAGGTGAGAGATATCATTTTTTAAATGTCCTGATTAGGCTTCACCCATCCCTGAAAGGTTATCAAGCTAATGCAAAAACATTGTCGAAGTGTGAAGCCGCCTTTTCAGAGACAGGAGTGGAAGGCTCCTGGCTTCCAAAGGAGAGTCTGCCTAAAAGGAGGTTCCCAGGGCCTGTGATGACCTCAAGTCAACCTGATGTAGTATATTCTATAGATTGCAGTATTTAGCAATTCACAATTTACTTGAAAATCTCAAATGTCTTACTGCTTTAGGTGACATGTCAGGTGACGTGGAATACACAGCTCTTCTGGATGGTGTGGTCTCTGTTGCAAGCTCACCCCAGAGTGCAGAGGCTGACTCGGGTGCTTTCCCACCTACCCCAAGTGAGGGGGGGGGGGTGCCCTGATGGAGCAAGGCTGACGCCACTAAGGTTGACAGCTGCAGAGCCTTGGGGAAATAGGTTCCATCCCAGCAGTGCTCAGAAGAAACGACTGCCACCCCAACTGGGCAGTATAAACTGCACAGCCTCAGGTCTGACTTCTTTTAGAGTCTTCAAGAATAAGAACTCAAAGAGCCATCTGCATTATTTAATCACCATTAAACAATCTCCTCTCCCTAGAAATGCTTGAGTTGACTATCCTGCATGTCTCCTATTTTTTGTAAAGATGTAGATGTGAGATGCAGGTGGGACCAGGATATAGAGTTATATTATCAACCCTCATTTCTCTTTAAGCAAAAATTCATCCCACTGTGGAGATTTCTCCAGGTATTTCTTCTAATGCTAAATCCACTCTCAACTAGGATGGGCTTAGAGAACACTTCAGAAATATTAAAAATTATACAGTTGTGGCAAAAATCACATTGTGGTTATTAAATCCTTTTTGTAAATGAACAAAAATATGGCTCAGGCTAAGCTGTTTAAAAAAAAAGATCAGGTGGGGAGATCAACAAAGATATTAACACAGCACTAGATGGAAATGACAAATATGTTAAGTACAAGGTATGAAACGCACATCCATGTCCATCAGAAGACCGATCACTCCCCTCTGTTGAAGAGGTTTAGAAGAAGCCCCCAATAAGCACTGTACGTGGAGAAGAGAAAGGGGAAGGAGAAGGAGGAAGCATGGCTCTATGGGGAACTTCTTCCCCCTAGAATTCTCAAAACAAAAGGTGACTTTTTTTTTCTTCTAAGCAAGTCTAAGAGACTTTACATGGGCTGACTCCTAACACTGAAACAGAAAATATTTCTCTGCCATGAAGGAACTTGACTATGTAGCAACAGTGTACAAAAAACTGCAAACGCTCTCAGAGGGCAGTGACCCACTCTGCTCCCCAGAGGCTGCGGGAAGCAAGGCCTCCAGTGCCTCACTTTCCACAGCACTGGCAACGCAATGCAGAGGGCGGAAATCCTGTGGCGAAGCCACCTTCTAGGCCTCGCTCAGCCTTAGCAGGGTGATACTCCCACACTCTCTGATCCCTCCAGATGGCCTCAGCTCAGACTCAGCAGTGAGGAAACCCTCTCCTCACAGGGCAGATGGGGCAGCAGACACTTGTAAAAATAAAACGGTCAGTTCCTGTTTTGTTTACCATGAGAAAAATCAAGACTCCTCTTTCATGGGCTGCACTGTTCTGAGAGGCGACCAGAAAACCTAACGTGGCCGACTCCTGGTAGTCTTCTCTCTCTCTCTCTCTCTCTCTCTCTCTCTCTCTCTCACACACACACACACACACACACAAACACACACACACACTCACTCACTCACTCACACACAGTCCTGGTCCAAAAAAACGGCATGATCTCACTGTTGTTTCCCCAAGGGCTGCAATTTATAAACCAAAAACAAATTTTAATTTAAAAAAAGCCATTGCTATCTTTCTCCATCCTGAGTATGGTGGACTCTGATGGGCACTCTGGTAATAATCAGAATCTAAGATGTGCCCGTTCACTGTGAGAGAGACTCGATATCTGCCCTGAACACAGGAACCTGTTTCTGCCAAGCCTGAATAAGGCGAGTACTTGCAGAATTAATGGCAAATCAGTGTTGTCTAAATATTCTGCAAGCAGGGTAAACTTTGAGCTTTCCTCTGTTTTTCCTTGCTTTCTTTGGGGGAGATAGAAAGGTTACTGCAACCATGTGTCTAAGTAATGTATCACAAAAGGGCTGTGACTACACGTCAGGAGATAGCCATGGTGTTTATGATGCCAGGGAGGGAAAAACACCGACCCCTGCTCACCAGAATCCCAGTGCAACAGATAACCGCATCAATTTCAACAATTCTAGTGTTGGACAAAGCCTCCTTTTGTCAGTTAAGGAAGCATCAGCACAACCTCGCCAGTTAACTGCATTAATGGGATCCATTCATGTCACTGACAAATACTTCTTGGCACAGTTCACTTTCCTGACCCAAAGACGCCAACAACCATCCAAACAGGACTTTGTAGGGTAGTGTATTATTATACCAACCCAGTGAAAACATCTTCAGGTCACTAAAAACTGCACAAATACTATTAACAAATGCAGTTCCTGTTTCAAGAGTACTAATCGTTTTCCTGCAAAGCTCTTTCAATCTGTATCATAAAGGTAGAATTTATTTTGAAGATTGTTTTGGGGACTCCATTTAGTGCTGAGCTGAACTTATTTTATTGTCCCCTTTATTTATTTGCACAGAACCTCAGAATGCTCTAAATCAGGTAATAAGCAGCAGTGTGTTCGTTTTTAAGTAGGACACATGAACAGTGAGTTGGCATTTAGATTCAAATCCCATGGTGCTTTCTATCCACTGGGACCCTTACTTAGGGACAGGATTCCTTTCCCAGAGGTAGAGCGGTCTCCTAAGGAAACTGCCGGCACTGCTTTTTGGTTCCGTGTTTTAAGACTGGGAGAGAAGATGCAAACCGAGAATAGATAGCAAAAATTTAAGTTCATCAACTGATGTCCCCTAAAACACTGAACATTAAATGACACAGGCCTACCAGATACTATATTTCTTTTAGTGGGAGGGAAGAGCAAAAGCTTTTCAAAGTTTGAGTATTTATTAGAATTTTTAAATAAAGAGAACTACGATTTTAATTTCACATCTTGGCTATGTTTTGACAAAGGAGATGCCACCAAGAGTATAGCAACAAACTCCTGTCCCAAGCCAGGGATTGATCAGTGCCCCCCACCCCCAGTCCCGGTCTCAAGACCCTTTTCTGCCTACTTCTCGACTAAACAACACAATTGGCAAATGAAGCCAGCATCAAACCTGTATCAAAACCCAACAAGACAGTTTGCAGGGAGCCAATGCATTATGTTGCTGTTCTAATAACTGATTAAGCATTCTCCCATACCACTTCTCAGCGGACGATGGACCTTTCACATCCCAGTGGGAGACATATTTAATATTTCTGAGCATGCTCCATGGTGCAATTACAAGTGCTATAACATTACAAAGACAAGCAAACATCTGAATTTTCCTCCTGTGTACTTTTCAGGAACGTAACATGGTTACCCAGAACAGGGACAGGACTGTACAGCTGCACTTGCCAAGTATAGTTGGATGCTTCAGAGCACAAGGACAATATCCAGTTCAGCACGGTGTAAGGCATGGATGCACAGGGAGAGAGGCCTTTGTCGGCGATAAGTAGCATTATGGAAAAAACTCCAAACCAGCAGGATAGAAACAGTGCTCGACGCTCCAGTTTTTTAGATAGTAATCCCAAGAATCCAGTTCAAATCCCTATTGTCAACATGTAGGGAGGAATTCAATTTCTAGCATTGTTTCTCCAGATCTGAGCTGAGGCCATTTGCTCCTGGCTTGGTAATAAAAAAGAAAATAGGTTTCTTCCTGTTTCTTTCTTGGCATGGAAACACAGCTTTGAGAAGAGAAGGCCATGAGTCCTGGGAGCACTATGAAGGTAGCTAAACTCTTCCCATACCCTACATAACTACAGTCGATGACTGGGAAAAGAGAGAGGACAGGGAACTTTACCTAGCCACTAGCATCAGAAACAAAAAGTAAATTAATTGTGAGGCTCTCCACTTCAGAAACACCCTGAATTTAAAAAACAAAACTTTGAAAAATTAAACAGTTAAATCCCTCTTCTAAAAGTCATTTATTTACATATTATATGCCCAGTATATAATGTGTAGATAAATGTATCTTGCAGTGAAAGTGACCAGCCTACCAGACTTAACAGCACATTACAGGACAAATTCTTGAAAGATTTCATCTCATATTGGTATCTTTTAATAAAAAAAAAAAAAATTAAAAAAAAAATCTGGCCAGGGCTGGGATGAAACAGACAGGAACACTTCAGAATCCAAGGCAGAGGGAAGGCTGTTTGCCTCTTTAGAGAATTGTAGGGGTGTGAAAAGGGAGAGACAGATCATGCACAAAAGTACTGACAAATTACACACCCACCCCCCACCCCCTCAATAAAAAGAGAAGAAAAAGCCCCATCACTTAACACCAAACAGCAACATTATCAATAAACCCTTTCTCTGCTGCCCATCATGCCTTAGTTGAAAGAGGAGGCCTGTGAGGAGAGGTGAAAGAGCAAGGGTGAGAGGGAAGACCTGCACTTCAGTCTAGTTTCCAATTTCCATTTCTCTTACAGGAAATCTTCAGTCATCTGATGCCTGGCATCGAGCTCTGAGCAGAAACTGAGTAAGTGGTGGCCACGAGCGGGGTGCCATTGTTGGCTGAGTAGCCTTGCCTCAACGTTTCAAAATACGATGCTTGCACCGGTTTGTGATACTGCAGCACTTTTATGGCATCTTCTATTTTAAACCATTCCCGCTTCCTTCCTGTCGAGGCAGAGAGAAAAAGAAATCAGTACAAAAGGAAAGCAGCAGGTTTCTGACCCTAAAACTTTTGAGAAAATGTAGAAAAAAACATGGAAGCAATGGTTATCAGTGTTTTTCTTTTCTTTTTCACATTGAAGTATAACTGACCTACAACACTATGTTAGTTCCAGGCGTACAACATAGTGATTTGATATTTCTATACATTACAAAATGACCACGATGGTTATCAACATTTAAAAAACATGTAAGTTTATTTTTCCTTATTTTCTTTTCCTACAAGGGTGATGCAAGCACTTTATATGCTTCAAATATTACACAAATGTCTAATGCAGAAAACAGGTAAGAAATCTGGAAACTGAAGAGCTGAAAGTCATTGTGTGAAACCTGCCCTCTAAAGAGAACCACTGCTAGTGGTTTCCTCTTGAGCTCCGGGGCCTCTGGCTTCCTCGGCTTGTACATAAGTGCCTGAAGCCCGCCAGCAACCCCATCTCCTGCAGAAACAGACATGAGCATCAGCTTCCAGAATTACCAGGATGGCTGACTTGTAATCAGTTATTTATTTTAAAATTTTTGTATAAGAGTGATATATCTACAAAAAAGAAAATATTTTCTCAAAAAGAGGAAAATATAATCTCAACACAATCATTATTAACTTTTCAGTGTATTTACATTTTTTTCAAATGCATGTTTTAAAATCCTCCATTATTTTTTCTCTTACAAAAATAACAAAAGATCATTGGTTAAAATTGGGAAAACAGAAGAAAGCATAAATAAGATAATTACCTGTAATCTTATAAACCAGAAGTAACTACTCTTAATACCTTAGTGCATTTGCTTTTCTTTCATCTTATTTGAAAAAGACACAGTTATTTGAGCAACTATAATTGGGATCATGCTTTAAGGTGCTCGGAATCCTCAGAGGCCCTGATGGAGTGCTGTTGTTAGGAACATGGACACTGAAGCTAATATGCTGGGCTCCAATCACATCAATGGCTCTAATGAGCTGCACAGCTTTGGGCAAGTTACTGAACCTCTCTGGGCCCCACTTTCTTCATCTATAAAATAGAGATAATAAATAATGCCTATCTCACAAGTCTGTTGTGAGGGCTAATATGTAAAGCATTTGAACAATACCTGGGACAGAGTACATGCTGTAAGAGTTTGCTTTACTATTACTGTTGTTATTGCTTCTTTTCCACTTCACATTGTTTCTTAAGCATTCTTCTCTGTTGTAAAAGTATGATATTTAATGGCTGCATTACATCATAATATCTAGCATGGATATAATGTCATTCACTTAACCATTTCCCTATCATTGGACATCAACAGTCTGCAATTTTAGTTATTATAAATAATGCTACACTTAAAAAAAATTTGAACACTATAGGGCTTGTGATACTGTCAAACAGCTTTCCAGAAGGATGTACTGATCCCCAATCCTGCTTTTGTGTGTTGGAATGTCAGTCTTACCACACTCCTGCCAGCACTGTTAACTTTTGTTTGGCATTGCCAATTCTTTAGGTGAAAACCAGTACCTCATCTTTGTTTTCACTTCAAATTCATATTTTAATGTAGTTCTAATGAGTGTATATACAATTCTGTATCCTGTTTTCAGTCACCAACACGATCTCATAAGCACTTTCCCATGGTGTAGAGCTTTCATAAGTATGCGTTTAACTGCCTAACGTTCCATCAGATGAATGGACCTTAGATCACTTAACATTTGCTGACCTGTACATTTTAAGACCCAATTTTTCATCTGAAAAAGGCTCATCTGAAGGAAGGCTCATAGGCTTATTCCCATATTCAGATTGTTTCATTAGAGTCAATTCTCAGCAGTGGGAGTACAGGTGAAAGGCTTGTTTGGATATTAATAGAGCAATGGTACCTTAAAAATTAGTTATCACAAGTGTGTGACTCCCACCAGACAGAGTACTCTGAGGACAGGGCCAGCCACACCACTCACCTCTGTTTCTTTTTCAGGCCCCAGCACCGGCTGTCAAGGAGTCTATTTTTAATACCCCCCACACTGAATTTATTTATACTTAAGTTTATTGCATTCTTACCAAACACAAAGCCATTAAAAGCTGAAGAGCTATGAAATGCCCAGATCAACAATGTGAGAGGCATGATGGCAAAGCATATACTAACAATAAAGGGAGAGGCTTTGGTAAATGAATTATATCTGTTTGCCAATTTACAACAGAAGATAATAATATTATACTTTTCTAGAATATACTTTCTTTCAGAGCTAAAAGATTAAACCATGAGCCAACCATTAAAATCACCTCAATTTTTAGGTCAAAAGACATATATACAGACTTCCCTGGTGGCGCAGTGGTTAAGAATCCGCCTGCCAATGCGGGGTACATGGATGGGTTCGATCCCTGGTCCAGGAAGATCCCACATGCCACAGAGTAACTAAGTCCACGCACCACAACTACTGAGCCCACACGCCTAGAGCCTGTGCTCCGCAACAAGAGAAGCCACAGCAATGAGAAGCCCGCACACTGCAACAAAGAGTAGCCTCCACTTGCCTCAACTAGAGAAAGCCCATGTGCAGCAACAAAGACCCAACACAGCCAAAACAAAAAAAAAGGACATATACATGCAATAGTGATCTGAGATCAAAGAAAATGGCTCCTTAGGAGAAAGTCACGTGCACCTGAAGGGTAACATGAATATAACTGGAAACTACTCCCATCACTCTACACCTACTATACAGCTCTGGAGGGAGGGGCTCACACAACCAAACCGACAGTTTTCTCTAACAGTATGAATAAGCACTGCAAGGAACAGCCACAGCCGTGCTCCCGCCTAAGGTTCATGGCCAGCAGCGGGCCTAGCATTGCGGAGGCCTTGATCAATACCTGCTTGGGAGGATCCAATTTGGTTTTAGAATCAACAGGTCTTATTTTTATGGGCCGCATTTCTAAATGTTGACTATGTACCCAACTCTGGCTTCCTCTTAAACATTGCAAAATAGTACCTTTCACAAGTTCAGAAATGGACATCCTTCTGTTATTTCTTTTCTTTATCAGGCTCTCATTTGTGGTTGTGGGTAATGACCTACGGCACGGCCAGGGCCGGTTGTGGGGAGCTCTTTGGAGGCCATCTGGGGATAACTTACCAATGTTAACTGAGTCTTCCCAGTCTTCCAGCACTTCTGTGACAATGAGCACATAGACATACGTTCTGTGCTTCCTCTCCTGGTTCTGAAGGGCAAAGAGGGACAGAGAGAGTTTTTCCTTAGAGAGCTGAGATTATGTAAACGTCCAGAGAGCTTAGACCCAAGGATTCCTTTCACTTTTTATCGTCCTACAATCAGATATGGAATAGCACCAACTGGCCTATTTAAAACATGCCACACTTGAATCTGAGGGTGAGCTCTTTGCCTGCGCTTCCAAAGCCAAGGCTTTACCCTCTTTTTTCTGCGCAACTTCTCAATACTGAGAAAAGGATTTGGGACCTCTTGAGAAAAAGGCACCAGGTAAATTTAACTAGCTAGAACACCAGAAAGAGAAGAGACTGTGGTGGGCAGGGGTCCCATCAATGTGAGCAAGCTGATTATCTCACACATCTCCCCTCCTCCTACTAACCCTGCTCATCTTTATTCCCTGATTTCCTACTTTCTCCAAATCTCTAGTCCAGACTATGTCCTTGTTTGTCTCTTGTGCTATAGCTACTTATCTTCCACTTCTCCTCTGTCTCCTTTACACTTATCTATCCCTCCTCACATCTTGGGAGGAGAGGAAGAGAGGTAGACACGGGAAAAACAATTCTAACAAATAATTCTAGTTAATTGGAGGAGATTATGGGATTTTAAAAAGAACGCATGTTATTCTCTGCTGGTGCTGCACTGTTGTGAAAACTTGGTGAAACAAAGATGGCATCTTTCCTAGATTAAGACTGCAATGGACAATGTTTATGTCCTCCCCCGCCCCCCCCCAATTCATATGTTGAAATCCTAACCACCAAGGTAATAGTATTAGCAGGTAGGGGACAGTGGGAGGTGACTGGGTTATGACAGAAGACCCTCATGAATAGAATTAGTGCTCTTATAAAAGAGACCCCAGAGACATTCCCTCTTCTGCCATGTGAGAACACAGAGAGAAACCGCTGTCTATGAACCAGGAAGTGGGTCCTCACCAGACACTGAATCTGCTGGCATCTTGATCTTGGACTTCCTAGCTTCTAGAACTATGAGAAATCAATTTCTATTGTTTATAAGCCACTCAATTTCTGGTATTTTGTTACGGAAGCCTGAATGGCCCATGGTGAAGATATACGTGGTTATTAATATGATACCAATTGCACCAAAGATTTTAACAGACTTACCTCAAAAATTCCGACTAATCTTCCCAATGTCCCTTTCACTCCAGCCTGAAAAATAAAAAGGAAAGACTCATACATTGACATTGCTTACATTGCTGGCTGGTCTCATTCTGAATCTTCTTTTTCTTTTTTTTTAAAATAAATTTATTTATTATTTTTGGCTGCGTTGGGTCTTCGTTGCTGTGTGCGGGCTTTCTCTAGTTGCAGCGAGCGGGGGCTACTCTTCCTTGAGGTGCGTGGGCTCTAGGCGCACAGGCTTCAGTAGTTGTGGCTTGCGGGCTCTATAGCACAGGCTCAGTAGTTGTGGCGCACAGGCTTAGCTGCTCCGCGGCATGTGAGATTTTCCCAGACCAGGGCTCGAACCCGTGTCCCCTGCATTGGCAGGAGGATTCTTAAGCACTGCACCACCAGGGAAACCCTCATTCTGAATCTTCTTGACCAATTTGTAAAACAGAAGTAAAAAAACGAGAGGACACAGCTCAGGTGGACTCCAGGTCTGTGGGGGTCATACCAGAGTGTTGTCTGTGTCACAGACTGATAACAGCAGGGTATGCTCTAGGGAGAGAAATTCCTCTCATCTCTTCCCTGTCTCTCTCACCAATGCAAAACTGGCCAAACAGAGAAAGATAATCAAGGCCATAGCCATACAAAAGATATTTTGAGGTATGAATTACTTCTTTCATTTACCCACTGATTGAACCAATATACCCTGAATGCCTAATCTGAGCCAGACAATGGTGTAGATGCCAGAGGTATAGTGATGAATAGGCTAGAACACAAAGTCCATGAGAGCAAGACCCCTATCTGACTCGTCCTTGGCTGTCTGTACCCAGCATGACTAGAAAAGAGCTCAGCACCTGGCAGGAGCTTTATAAAGAATAAGTCAATAAAAACATAGACCTGGTGGGACTTCCCTGGTGGTCCAGTGGTTAGGAGTCTGCCTTCCAGTGCAGGAGATGCAGGTTCGATCCCTGGTCACAGAACTAAGATCCCACATGCTGAGGGGCAACTGAGCCCGCATGCCTCAACTGGAGAGCCCATGCGCTCTAGAGCCTGCACATTGCAACTAGAGAGAAGCCCACGCGCCACAACGAAGATCCTGTGTGCTGCAACTAAGACCCAACACAGACAAAAATTTAAAAAAAAAAAAAAGATCTGGTAATTCTGCTAAATGATAGGTTTTATGACAGGAATGCACAGAGCATGTGATGGACAGAGAATTAGGCGAGAGGGGCAACTTTACACAGTGATTAGGACTTTGTAGTATATACTCTGTTTATCCCATCAGCCCTTTAGTATTTTTTTTTAGATCTGTGTCTTTCTGAGGCATTATAGGTGACTTTTTCACTCTATTCCAACTTACTAATTTTCTTTTCAGCCATATCCTGGTTAGAGTTATCCATTTCTGGTCCACTTTTTATTTGATTTTTTCATCTTTACTTGTTCTTTACATATCTACCTGCTTCCATTACATACAGCTCTGTTTCCATGATTTAAAAAATATTTATTTATTTATTTATTTATTCATTCATTCATTTCTGCGTTGGGTCTTTGTTGCTGCGCGCAGGCTTTCTCTAGTTGCAGCAAGCGGGCTTCTCATTGTGGTGGCTTCTCTCGTTGCAGAGCATGGGCTCTAGGTGTGCGGGCTTCAGTAGTTGTGGCATGTGGGCTCAGTAGTTGTGGCTTGCGGGCTCTAGAGCACAGGCTCAGTAGTTGTGGCACACAGGCTTAGCTGCTCCGTGACATATGGGATCTTCCCGGACCAGGGCTTGAACCCGTGTCCCCTGCATTGGCAGGTGTATTCTTAACCACTGCACCACCAGGGAAGCCCTTCCATGATTTTTGTTGTTGTTGTTCTTTTAAAATAAAAGTTATTCCTTTATTTACGTTTTGAACATTCTGAAAATATTTAACTTCTTTGTCAGGTCATGCTATAAAATTCATTTTACCTGAAGTAAATTCACGTTCCAACTGGTGAAGGGCTTACTTGTGACGCTGCTTTCACCAGGCTCTCCAGAGCCAGGTCTTAAAGTGAAAATTTAGGGGTCCTGCTTCAAGGTCATATAGTGAATACTGTAGATAGAGCCCCATCCTTTACTGTGCACTGCATCTGCATCCTCTCCCTACCTAGGCCCATATCTTTTTTTTATACAGCAGATTCTTATTAGTTATCTATTTTATACATATTAGTGTATATATGTCAATCTCAATCTCCCAGTTCATCCCACCATCACCCCCCCACCCCGCTTTCCCCCCTTGGTGTCCATACATTTGTTCTCTATATCTGCGTCTCTATTTCTGCCTTGCAAACGGGTTCAGCTGTACCATTTTTCTAGATTCCACATATATGCATTAATATATGATATTTCTCTCTCTTACTTCACTCTGTATGACAGTCTCTACGTCCATCCAGGTCTCTGCAAATGACCCAATTTCGTTCCTTTTTATGGCTGAGTACTATTCCATTGGTATATATGTACCACATCTTTATCTATTTGTCTGTCGATGGGCATTTAGGTTGCTTCCATGTCCTGGCTATTGTAAACAGTGGTGTAATGAACACTGGGGTACATGTGTCTTTTTGAATTATGGTTTTCTCAGGGTATATGCCCAGTAGTGGGATTGCTGGGTCATATGGTAATTCTATTTTTAGTTTCTCAAGGAACCTCCATACTGTTCTCCATAGTGACTGTATCAATTTACATTCCCACCAACAGTGCAAGAGGGTTCCCTTTTCTCCACACCCTCTCCAGCATTTGTGGTTTGCAGATTTTCTGATGACGCCCATTCTAACCAGTGTGAGGTGATACCTCATTGTAGTTTTGATTTGCATTTCTCTAATAATTATTGATGTTGAGCAGCTTTTCATGTGCCTCTTGTTGGCCCATATCTTTCTAAAAGTCTCAGCTCCTGGTGTCCTTTCCATTGGGTACTTGGCCTCCCCCTTACTCCAAGGGCTCCAACCACCAGCCATGCAAGGCCATGGAGGCTGAAACTTTCCTCTGCTGTTCTGCAATTCTGCTCTGTTACTGATCTACGGAGGTATCCACTTTGCTTTGAGTCAGGCAGTCTTTTTAGCTTTTGCCTTTTATATCTGTCTCTGCTAGGAGTAGACGGGGTGAGAAGTGAGGGAAAGATTTCCCTGGAAATGCCTGGGGGATGCAGTAACTTCTTTTCTATTACAACTGCCATGTTATTTTGTACAATACATTAAAAATCAAGGCAAATATACTTTCTGGGCTTCCCTGGTGGCGCAGTGGTTGAGAGTCCGCCTGCCGATGCAGGGGACACGGGTTCGTGCCCCGGTCCACGAAGATCCCACATGCCGCGGAGCGGCTGGGCCCGTGAGCCATGGTCGCTGAGCCTGCGCATCCGGAGCCTGTGCTCCGCAAGGGGAGAAGCCACAACAGTGAGAGGCCCGCGTACTGCAAAAAAAAAAAAAATATATATATATATATATATATATACTTTCTAAAGACAGTAGGTGCTCAATAAGTTTGTACAGAATGAATAAAAATTTAAAATAAGTACTCCAAAAGTTCCTTAGAGATATTCAATAATAGAAACAACAGAAGCCAATTTAAAGGCCTAGATTCCTAAATGAGCTCTATTTTGAAATTAATTTTTGCTAATTATCTGTCAAGGAATTACTTTCCTTTCTCTTGCCAACATGCCTATTTCTTTTCCTATTCTTTTCCCATCTATTCTTTTCCCCATGTGGCTTTTGGTCTACTTCAATGGAAGTGTGTACCTTTCCTTATTTAAATTGCTTTTCTATGTTTTTAGAAATAATTGCACTCCACAGCCAGCTAACACTAGCTAGACTGTACTTCATGAATTAACCAATGAAGCTGCCTGAACAAGTGGGACGAGCTGGCAGGCTGTCCTCATCTGGAAAGCCAATGCTGTACTCTGATCCTAGGCAGCCCAAACATGCTCAGATCAGCTCCTGAGATGTGTCACCTGTGCTCTTGCCACAGGCCTCCACTGACAGGGCCTGGGAATAGAGCCGTCAGGCTTTGGGGGAAGGAGGCCCGCGGTGGGTTGGCAGAGGGGAGGCGGCACAAGGAAAGATTCATAGAGGTTCACAGAAGACATCATTCACATTTCTCTTCTGCAAAGTGGAGAAAGTTATCTTCAGCAGTTACTGTTCAATTATTTACTTTTCTTAAAAGAAAACAGAAATGCAGAAAAGGAAATAATCTCCAAATTTTAAAGGCATAAATCAACTTAATATTATGACAATACAATTTACTTAAAACTTTTAATTATAGTAATTTCTGCATTCAACACCAACATGTATCTATGATTTACTCTGTGTCAGAGGCAGTTGGGCAAAGTATAAAAACATTTTTCTTAATGAAATAGATGCATTTTTATAGTCTAGAGTAAATCAAATAATGCTGTCATCCGTACACTGAAATACACTGGCCTTTTCACTTCTAATTAATCTAATTAATCACTTCTAATCAACACTAGTGTTTTTTGTTTGTTTTTGTTTTTTTCTGTTTTGCAGTACGCGGGCCTCTCACTGTTGTGGCCTCTCCCGTTGCGGAGCACGGGCTCCGGACGCGCAGGCTCAGCAACCATGGCTCACAGGCCCAGCAACCATGGCTCACAGGCCCAGCCGCTCCGCGGCATGTGGGATCTTCCCAGACCGGGGCACGAACTCAACACTAGTTTTATTTCTTAAATGTTTCTTTCAAGTTTTATCTTGAAAGATCTACTTGGGAGAATTCTATCAAAGGTGATTCTACCAATGATTATCTATGGTAAAAAGCAAAGAAATATTCCTATATTTACCAGTTTTTAAAACTGGGCTTTAGCAGTTTTCTTAGGAGGAGGCTCCTCTTTTGTAAGAAAATGGATTTCAGTTCTTTAAAGCCATAGTGCCGATAAGAGGAAGATTCCTCATAGGCAAAGTTTCTCTGAGACAGAGTTCACTGTAACCATTTTACTTTTTCACAATCTTCCACAGTCCAACTTTCATATCCTAGCTCTCTCTCAAATGCTGCCACAAGCAACTGGAGAGAGATATTTTTACCTCTCATATGATTCTTGCACGCAGGATGGGGTAGGTGTCAGGGTCACATCTGACAGATATTTGGCTCAGACATTTGGGGATAAGATTTGATTCAGGGTATATGTAAGTGTGGTCCCGTCAGGTTACTGGTATAGACCTGTTTTTCTAAAAATCATATGAAAGCAGTTACAATTTCTGTCTGTATTGTCAAAAGCCCCTAATCCAGAGAAGTCTTTATTTAAAAGCCCATCTTAGCTAGTAGTAAGAATTCCAAATAAAATATCTACTACCCTTCATTATTCAACCATATGCAGATGAGTGCTTTCTTGAACTTCAAAGTATACAGTATCAATTCTAATACTTGAGGTCTAGTTGACAAAAATTACCTGAGTAACTGGCTACTTTTTAAAAAGGAAAAAACACAAACGTCTTTTTTCCTTTCGGGGTGTTTTACTGAGATTGGAAGTATTGGGTTGGCCAAAAAGTTCCTTCGGTTTTTAAGTAAAAATAAAAGACACATTTTTCATTCTCACCAAGAACTTTATTGAATAATGTACTCACCATGTTGTTTCACTACCTTCTGCCATTTTTCAGGCAACTTTGTAATTCTATCTTCCCAAAACTTTTTTTTTTTTAACATCTTTATTGGGGTTTCCCAAAACTTTTTATCTTTTTGAGCAAAGAACTGTTCTACGTGCCTTTTACAGTCTTTCAGGGAATTGAATTTTTTTCCATTAAGAGAATTATGTAAAGACCGAAATAAACAGAAACCTGAACGTGCAATGTCTGGTGAATATGGTGGATGAATCAGAACTTCCCAGCCAAGCTGTAACAGTTTTTGCCTGGTCGTCAAAGAAACACGCAGTCTTGCGTTATCCTGATGGAAGATTATGCGTTTTCTGTTGACTAATTCCGGATGCTTTTCATTGAGTGCCGCTTTCAGTTGGTCTAACTGGGAGCAGTACTTGTTGAAATTAATCGTTTGGTTTTCCGGAAGGAGCTTATAATAGAGGACTCCCTTCCAATCCCACCATATACACATCACCTTCTTTGGATGAAGACTGGCTTTTGGTGTGGTTGCTGGTGGTTCATTTCACTTGCCCCAAGATCTCTTCCATTCCACATTATTGTACAGTATCCACTTTTCAAAGCCCATCAAAATTTGTTTGTTTAAAAACAGAGTGTTTTCGTTATGTTTAGGTAGAGAAGCATGTGGAAATATGGTCAAGAAGGTTTTTTTCGGTTAGCTTATGTGGAACCCAAACATCAAAGCAATTAACATAACCAAACTGGTGCAAATGATTTTCAACGCTTGATTTGGGCATTTTGAGTATGTCGGCTATCTCCCCCATGGTATAACGTTGATTGTTCTCAGTTAATGTCTCGATTTGATCACTACCAACTTCAACTGGTCTACCCGACTGCGGAGCATCGTCCAGCGAGAAATCTCCAGCATGAAACTTCGCAAACCACTTTTGACACGTTCAATCAGTCACAGCACCTTCTCCATACACTGCACAAATCTTTTTTTGTGTTTCAGTTGTGTTTTTACCTTTCTTGAAATAATAATGCATAATATGCCAGAAATGTTGCTTTTTTTCTTCCATCTTCAATATTAAAATGGCTACACAAAATTCACCAATTTCGATGTTTTTTTTTTAAATGCACGCTGATATGACAGCTGTCAGAATACAATCTAACAAATTTTTTTTAAACAATTTATTTTTTATTTATTTATTTTTGGCTGTGCTGGGTCTTAGTTGCGGCACATGGCATCTTTGTTGAGGCATGCGGGATCTTCATTGTGGTGCGTGGGCTTCTCTCTAGTTGTGGTGTGCGGGTTTTCTCTTCTCTAGTTATGGCGTACAGGCTCCAGGGCATGTGGGCTCTATAGTTGTGGCACACGGGTTCCAGAGCATGTAGGCTCTGTAGTTTGCAGCACACAGGCTCTAGTTGAGGCACGTGAGCTCAGTAGTTGTGGCACGCGAGCTTAGTTGCCCCGTGACATGTGGGATCTTAAGTCCCTGACCAGGGATTGAACCTGCATCCCCTGCATTGCAAGGCAGATTCTTTACCACTGGACCACCAGGGAAATCCCAACAAAATTGTTTTGAATGAAGTTAAAGATAACTAAGTGCTACTACAGTCATCTTACAGAAAAAACCGAACTTTTTGGCCAAACCTATATTTATCTGTAAAGGGCTGGACTGATCAGGGACACTCCAGTACCCCCTCTTTCCCTCTAGCAGTCTCCCGGGGTGTGTAGTTGAGGTCTAGGCAGAGGCACTGATGTGATGGGCCTTTGAACCTGCCCCTAAAATGACCTCCTACCACAAAGATCCCTGGCTTTGCTGCTTAGTTTGGATGGGCATAAAGTGGACCATCACCTTCTGAAACCAATTTTTTCACTCTCAGGTGGATATGGTGGCAGACACAGATGGCTGTCTAGTCCACAAGAATTCTCCCTTCCTCCTTGCTACCAGTAAGACTCAGATTCTGTTCAGGTGAGAGCTATGGCACACTTGGAACCGCATAGGGAGTTCTGCTGCCCTCTGCAGTGACAGGTTTAGGGGTGCTGTGTATGACCCAATTCTGGGTCAGTGGTTCCTGAGAGGACGTTTCTTGGAGGCTTCTAAAAAAGATTTCCCATCATGATAAAAGAGCTGTACAAAAAGAAACCCTATACCTCCTTGCTTGTCAGGTGGGGACCTGAAACTTGGAACTGCAACAGTCATCTTGTGATCATAAGGGTAAGGCCTAGAAAATCAATAAGAAGTGAACCAAAGTCCTGACGGCTGAGCTGCTGAAGCAACAGGGTAATGGCCAACCCCTGGACCTCTTATGTGAGAAAAATAATTAGTGATGTTAAAGCCACTTTTAGTCAGATACGCTGGCACCTGTATCTGAAAGCTTCCTGCTACTTCCCTTGATTTAAACGGCAGCTCTCTGAGGAAGACTGCATATCCCAAAAGAAAAATTCTGTACATTCAGGGAGCTGTAGTATAAAATCTTCCTCTATTAAAGCAGTAAGCCCAGGTGCAAAAGGAGCTCAGGGGAACAACTCTAATGCAAGTGTCTATATGAGGAAACCTATGAACAAAAATATATGGTCTTCAATACACATAACTTTCTGGTATCCACCAAACTTGTCAATTATAGAAGGAAAGAATCACAGTGAAGACAGATGGAAGTAGATGAGAAGACAGTTTAAGTCCACTGAAATCCCATCCCAAGGTTTTTTGTTTTGCTTTTTAAATGAAACATTTCAAATATCAAAAAAGTAAAGAAAATAATAAAATAAACATTCAGGTAGTCAGGTAGTCACTAACCAGCTTTGTCAAATAGTAGTGTATCATTCTATGTCATTTTTTTTCTTAAGAAATAAAACTACTAGTACAACAGAAGCCTCTTGTGTATTCCCCACCTCCTGCCAGAAGTAACTAACTACTACTCACCTAAATTTGGTTTTTATCATTCGACTGTATGTTTTTACACTTCTACTACTTAGGTATATATCCACTAGTAATGGTATATAGTATTTCCTGCATGTTTCTCTACTTGATTAAAAAAAAGGATTATAAAGTCTGCAACGTTTTCCTCTTCAATATCATGTTTCTGACTTTTAGCTATATTAATACATGTGGTTTTAGTTAATTCATTCTAACTCTTGATCAATAATTTTAAGAATTTATCACAATTTATTAATCTGTTCACTTGTTGGTAGACATTTAGTCATGCTATTATAAAAAACATCGCCGGGCTTCCCTGGTGGTGCAGTGGTTGAGAGCCTGCCTGCCGATGCAGGGGACACGGGTTTGTGCCCCGGTCCGGGAAGATCCCATATGCTGCAAAGCGGCTAGGCCCGTGAGCCACGGCCGCTGAGCCTGCGCGTCTGGAGCCTGTGCTCCGCAACGGGAGAGGCCACAGCAGTGAGAGGCCCGTGTACCACGAAAAAAAAAAAATTGCCAAAAAAAGAACTTCTCTTACAGATATCCTTGTTACTTACCATGTGTGGGAGTTTCTCCAAGATCTATAACTAAATGTCAAATTTCTGAATCACAGGGTAAAAGTACCTCCAATTTTCCCACTTATTATCACGTTGCTCTCTGCAGTAGATCAGCTGCAGAAATGGCTGCAATTCTCTCCCTGTATCCATGTCCTTTTTTTTTCCGGCTGTGCCGCGCAGCTTGTGGGATCTTAGTTTCACTGCCCTCAGCAGTGAAAGTGCAGAGTCCTAACCACTGGACCACTAGGGAACTAACTCCCTGTACCCATATCCTTTGAAGTGTAATTTTGCAGTTCTTCCTATCAAGAGATAGAATCTATTTTCCCACCCCTGGCCTTGTGACTTGCTTTGGCCAACAAAATGCAGAAGGATGGTATACCAGTTCCAAGTCTTGGCCTCAAGAGGCCTTACAGTTTCCACTTTTTCTCTTGGAACTCTGCCACTGCCATGTGAGCTAGTCTCCTAAAGGATGAAAGACCAGTCTCAGCTGAGGATATCACAAAGCAGCCTACAGCCAGCTGACCTCCAAAGTGAGATAGCCTAGCCAAGATCAGCACAGCTGCCAACTCAACGCAGAGCTGGCTATAGATAACTGAGTAGTCCAGCTGACACGAGAAGCTGACCCATGGGCTTGTGAGCAATACTTGCTTTTTTAAAAAAAAATTTAATTTATTTTATTTATTTTTGGCTGTATTGGGTCTTCGCTGCTGTGCGCGGGCTTTCTCTAGTTGCGGAGGGTGGGGGCTACTCTTCATTGTGGTGCATGGGTTTCTCACTGCGGTGGCTTCTCTTGTGGCGGAGCACGGGCTCTAGAGCAAGGCTCAGTAGTTGTGGCACACGGGCTCAGTAGTTGTGGCTCATGGGCTCTAGAGCACAGTCTCAGTAGTTGTGGCACATGGTCTTAGTTGTTCCGTGGCATGTGGGATCTTCCCGGACCAGGGCTCAAACCCATGTCCCCTGCATTGGTAGGTGGATTCTTAACCATTGCGCCACCAGGGAAGCCAATACTTACTTTTTAAGCCAATGAATTTTGGGATAGTTTGTTTTACAGCAACAACTAACTGACATATTCTCCCAGTTTAGAGGCAGTATACAAGTTCTTGTACCTTGTACCTCTTGTTCCTCTTTAACACTGGTGCTTGTTATCAGCTTTTTTTAAATTGTGGGTCAATATAGTGAGTGTAAAATTATAATGCATAATTTTAAAATTGAAATCGTGCACTTTTCCTATGTTTAATGAACATTCAGATTTCTTCGTCTGGGATTTCATACTCTTTATCCATTTTTCTTATGTGTTCATTGACCATCTTAATGATCTTCAGAAATTATTTATATCTTATCCTCTGTGGTAAATATTTTCTCCCAATCTGGCATTTGTCTTTTATCGTTACTTTTGAATGTCCTTTGCTAAACATGTTTTTACCAGACATTGCTGATTTTACTTCTTTTTTCCTTTGTGTGTGTGCTTAATGTCTTTTTAAGAAACATGTCCCCGTCCCCATGGCATAAAGTTGGTCTCCCGTATGTTTTCTATGATCCAGCAAAATAAATTTGGGAATTTATTCCCAAGTAGCCAGAAGAGTCCCATGGATATTACTTTGTTTTACTAATATAGTTGTTAATTTGTGTACTAATATAGCTTTATCTTAATACCTGGAAGAGTAGTCTCTGCCTCTGTTCTTTTTCAAAAATTTCAAAGCCATTTTTGCACCTTTATTCTTCTATGCGAATTTCAAAAATCAGTTTTTCAGATCTCTTGAAAAATCCTTCGGGGATGTTTACTTTTATTTTTGAATTTTGGTGTTAATTCGAGAAAAACTCACATCTTTACAATAGTTTTTTCATTCAAGAATAGACTCTCTCCATTTATTCAGGTCTTTTTAAATTCCTTTAATGAAGTTTTATTATTTTTATTGTAAAGATTCTGCATTCTGTTAGTCTACAGCAAGGTATTTCAGTTTTAGTATAGTTTTGTTGCTATTGTGAATAATGTATATTTTTTAAAGTTGCATATTTTCTAGTTGATTGTCACTTGTTTAAAGAAACATTGCTGGTTTCTGCATACTGATCCTTTATCTTGTAACCTTTTTAAATGCTTTTACTAGTTCTACTAGTTTCTGTTGTGTTTCTTTGGTTTTTTATAATTAATGGTCACACCATCTGCAAATAATGACAATTTGCTTCTTCCTTTTGAATCTTTATTTTTGTCTTACTGCAGTGGCTAGGACCCCAGTTCAATAACAAATGGCAGCATGATAGCAATCATAACTGTCTTATTCCTGTCTGCCATAGGAATGCTTTGAAAATTTCAAAAATATAATGTTTGCTGTAGGTTTTATTACTCTATCAAGTTAAGGAATTTCCTTTTATTTTATGTTTGCTGACAGTTTTTAAGATGAAAGGGTACTGAATTTTAATAAATAATTTTTCTTCATTTACTGAGATGATAATTTTATCTGTTTTAAACTCTTACTGAAGTAAATTACATAAACATATTTTCCAAGACTGAACTATCCTTGTACCCTTGGGATAACCCAGTTGTATGATATTTTGACAAAGCATTAGATTCTATTTGCTGTTATTTTACTTAGGATTTTCATATCCATGTTCATAGTTCAGAATTTACTGTTCTTTCTACTTTTAAGTATCAAGATCAGGGGTCAGCAAACTATGGCCCACAGGCCAAATCTGCCCTTCCATCGGTTTTTGTAAATGAAGTTTTATTGGAACATAGCCACAGTAATTCATTTAAGTATTGTCTATGAGGGTGTTCGCATTACAACAGCAGAGTTGAACATTTGTGACAGAGACCATATGGCTTCTATATCTCAAGTATTTATTATCTGGCCCTTTATAGAAAAAGTATGCCGCTTGCTGAATCAAGATCATACTTGCCTTACAAGAGGTGTGTAGTTATCCTTCTCTGGAATAGTTCTTTAAGGTAAGAATATATATTTTTGGAAGTTTTGGTAAAATTCACCTCGTCTGATCTTGGAATCTTTTTGCTGGGGAGATTGGCGATTACCACTTAATTTCTGTAAGGATTAATGATCTACATATAGGCTTTCTAATTTTTCTTAAGTAAATTTGGGTAGTTTCTCCTAGAAAATTTTTATCGAAGTTTTCAAATTTTTTTGTTTGCAGCTTTTCATAGCATTCTCTTAATTTAAAAATCTCTATTATATCTGTGGTTATTTCCTTTTTTATTGCTTATTTGTTGCCTTCTCTCTTGTTTCCTTTATGGATTCAGTGAGAGGTTTGTGTATTTTATTAGACAAATAAAAATAACCCACTTTTGGTTTTGCTGATCATTTCTGTTTTCCCCCATTAATTCATGCTCTTTTCCTTGTTATTTTCATCCTTTTACTTCCTTTGAGAGTATCCTGTTGTTTTTATGCTAGTTTCTTGAATTGACTGCTTAGTTTATTTAATGTCTATTTTGCTTTCTAATAAAATCATCTAGGGCTCAAAGTGAATGAGCTGCATCCATAGGTCATGATATGAAGTTTCATGATATGAACTTTCATAATTGTTCAGCTCTATTTGCTTACTAGTTTTTGTGATTTGTGCTTTAACTCAAGGATTATTTAGAACATTTTCTTCTGTTTCCAAGTATGTTTCTCCATCAAGCTGGCTCTATTATTGATTTCTAATTTTACTGCACTATATCACAGTATGTATAGTCTATATTATGGATGCTCTGGGATTTTTTTTTTTTTTTTTTTGGTATGCGGGCCTCTCACTGTCGTGGCCTCTTCCGTTGCGGAGCACAGGCTCCGGACGCGCAGGCTCAGCAGCCATGGCTCACGGGCCCAGCCGCTCCGCGGCATGCGGGATCCTCCCGGACCGGGGCACGAACCCGTGTCCCCTGCATCGGCAGGCGGACTCTCAACCGCTGCGCCACCAGGGAAGCCCTCTGGGATTTTTAATACCTCTTTTATGGCTTAACATAGGGTTACTTTTTTATAATTCTTTCATGTGTGCTTAAAAATTTACATATTCTTTCTTGGATGCAAGATTATTCCTCAATATAGCTATTTGATCAACCCTATTAATTGTTACTCAATCCTTTCTTTTTTTGCTGCTTTTCCTATCAGTTTCTAAATGAGATGTTTTAGTCTTCAATATGGCTGGAGATTTGTCAGCTTTTCCCCATAACTCTGTCAGTTTTGCTTTATGCCGATGAAGAGCTTGCCAGGTACACACAAGTTCGTGACTGCTATCTTGTCCTGGCAGATTGTTCCTTTTATCAATATTAAATGTTCCTCTTGTCCCTTTAATGTTTTTCACCTAAACTCTGTTTTGCCTGATATTATAATTACTATCTCAGTTTTCTTATGGTTAGTATTTGCCTGATATATCTTTTACCAGCCGTTCATTCTTAGTCATTCAGTATTACTGTGTTTGAAAACAGCATATGGCAAGTTTTATTTTTTTTTAAGTCTAAGTACGTGTCTATTAATTAGTCAGTGTAACTAAATATAATCAAGTTACATTTATTGTGATTTAACCTGGAAACTTAGCTTTAATACTGAGCCACATGGGGTCCCTTGGAGATAAGTTAGAATGAGAATCCTTGAATTTACTTCCTGTGTAGCAAGCTCTGCACTAGGCAGTTTGCGTTTGTAAGTTCACTGAATTAAGAGGAAGCTGTTAAGTGGCACTTTAGCCAGATAAGTTAGACCTGTCCAGGTCCTGTGGCTGTTAGTAGTTTAAAGACTGAGGAGTCTCTAGAGGCAAGGATTGCACTTAGTATTTGCTGAAGCCACTGTGAATTGTATTGGAGTCAACGGAATATACTTCCTGATGACTAAAAATCCTTTCCTGGAATGTGGAGCTGGATGGGAAAGCAAATACATCTGTTTTGGAAGAGTCATCTGGAATCAATTCATTTAGCAGAAGGGAACTGGCTCCTATCCCAGTAATTCAGTCTCTACTCAGGTTTCCAATAGAAACCAGCTCAAATACAGTACTATAGTCTCTAACTGGGCAGATTCTAATCTCCACATTAGACCACTGAATTAACTATTCATCAATGTGTAGCATTCAATTATGTGTGATAATGTAGACAGATAAATTGAGTAAAAAGATATCTTCTTTAAATTCCAATGTTTAAAAACAACAGCTGAAAGATAATTTAGGAGTAGTTACTTGCAGTAAGAGAACTAACCTTTAAATTCGGTTCTCCTAATAAGCTTAAAATAAATAAAATATCAATTCCTTGATTTAAAAAGTGATTCTTTTAAAAAGCTGCTAGTGTTTAAGATAAATCAGAAATAAAAATGATTCAATTTATAAACACATGACCTACCTGTGTTATTTTTTTATTTTTTCTTGCGGTACGCGGGCCTCTCACTGTTGTGGCCTCTCCCGTCACGGAGCACAGGCTCCGGACGCGCAGGCTCTGCAGCCATGGCTCACGGGCCCAGCCGCTCCGCGGCACGTGGGATCCCCCCGGACCAGGGCACGAACCCGTGTCCCCTGCATCGGCAGGCGGACTCCCAACCACTGCACCACCAGGGAAGCCCTACCTGCGTTATTTTTGATGGGGGATATATCTATTGAAAGAAAGATACTCCTATTTAGTATCTTAGATGATTAGCTTAAACAAATAAAAATATTTATAGCATTACTTCAGAGTCAAAGGCAAAGAGGAGATATAATTCTAAAAAAAATTTTTTTTTTTTCGATACACGGGCCTCTCACTGCCGTGGTCTCTCCCGTTGCGGAGCACAGGCTCCGGACGCGCAGGCCCAGTGGCCATGGCTCACGGGGCCAGCCGCTCTGCTGCATGTGGGATCCTCCCGGACCGGGGCACGAACCTGTGTCCCCTGCATCGGCAGGCGGACTCTCAACCACCGCGCCACCAGGGAAGCCCCCTAAAAATAATTTTAAAACTTGTTAACGTGCAGGCACACCTTGTTTTATTGTGCTTTGCAGATGTGTTTTCTTTACAAACTGAAGGTTTGTTGGCAACCCTGCGTCAAGCAAGACTATCAGTACCATTTTTCAAGAGCATTTGCTCACTTTGTGTCTCTGTGTCACATTTTGGTAATTCTCAAAATATTACAAACTTTTTCATTATTATTATATTTGTTATGGTGATCTGTGATCTTTGATGTTACTTCTGCAACTCGCTGAAGGCTCAGATGTTAGCATCTTTTAGCAATAAAATACTTAAGGCGTGTACATTGTTTTAGGCACAATGCCACTGTACACTTAACAGACTACAGTATAGTATAAATATAACTTTTACATGCACTGGGAAACCAAAAATTTGTGTGACTCGCTCTACTGTGCTATTTGCTTTACTGCATGGTCCAGAATCAAATCCACAACATCTCCGAGGTGTGCCTGTAGTGGTATACTGACTAAGCATAGTATCTCTTCTTTCTCCTAAGACCTCATTAAAATGGAAGTAGAGGAATACGACTGGAAAGCAGGTACTGGAAGAAAGGAGATTTCAAAAAAAATTCCAAGAATGTGCAAAGTGATGAATGAGGGTTGAAAGATGAAGAAAAGCAAAAGAAGCCAGCTTAGCTTCCAGACTCTGGAGAGATTCAAGGATAGGATATGGCAGGAACACAGAGAATGAGAAGGGGTCCTGAAAGCCAAAGGTCTAAATACCAAACAACTATGCCCATACATGGAGAATGGTCTGGACCCAGGCATCTATCACCCAGACAACTCTGAGGGCTCTAATCGAAGCAGAAAAACAGAAAAACTGGAAAGAACTACTGTAGCTTATATGTCTATACACATCCCCAGAATAAATCCCTCCTATTGTGGCACTCTTTTAGAAAGGTCCTGGCACAACTGCTCCACTTCCCTCCAGGTCACTCTATATGCCCACCCATTTACACAGAGCTCCCACTCAGCGCTGCTACTGCCTCAACCCTAACTGTGATGAGACAACCATGGGTCACGAGACATACAAGGAAAGTTGCCAAAAGAAAGATCAAAATAAGTTAATGAAAATTGGCTCTGGTCAAAAGAAAAATTCAAGAAACAGAAGAAAACTTGGGGAATATTAGTTATCCTTTAAAGAAATTAGAGAAGCTATGGCATGCTAAACAAGCACAAAATGTATGTAAAAGCAAACAAGAATAAAAATGATATCTTAGACCTTAAAAATATGACTGCTGAAATAAAACACTGATTAGAAGAGTTAGAAGATAAGTCCACGAAACTTCCCAAAACATATAGAAGAAACAAGGAGATGAAAAATATGACCAAAAAAGAATAAGAGTAAAGGCTCAGTCTAGAGGTTCTAATATTTAATTAATAGAAATTACAGACAAATCAATGAGATACTTCAAAACCTCAGGGGTAAAGAGAGAGAGAAAAATAGGTTATCTCCAGAGGAATAAGAACCAAACTGGTATCAGACTTATATCCATAATATTGATAATAATACTCTTAATTTTAAGCAACAGTGATTTTCTTTCTTTCTTTCTTTCTTTTTTTTTTTTGGTACGTGGGCCTCTCACTGTTGTGGCCTCTCCCGTTGCGGAGCACAGGCTCCGGACGTGCAGGCTCAGCGGCCATGGCTCACGGGCCCAGCCGTTCCACGGCATGTGGGATCTTCCCGGACCGGGGCACAAACCCGTGTCCCCTGCATCGGCAGGCGGACTCTCAACCACTGCGCCACCAGGGAAGCCCACAACAGTGATTTTCAATAAAAAAATTCTATTTAGCAAAACCTACAGTGAGACAGTGAAAGTGTGAAGCAAGAAATAAGATATTACCTACTGGGTGTTTTTCCTTAGGGAATTACTTAAGGAATATTTCTTTTCATTCAAAGTCTTCCAGCCCTATTTTATTTTTGAGCCATGTACCATGAACAAATATTATTTTGATACAATTTTAGAACTCAAGGGGGAAAAATATCTTTTAAGACATTCTATTAATAGATGGATAGGTGTATTTATTATGCTTGACTCCCTCAGTCTTAATTTCCTTCTGTAATAACCAACACATAAGGAAACACTGAATCTTAGCAAACTACTGGGCAGATAAGAGTGGAGTGAATGGAAAAGCATCAACAAGAGGAAGTGAAACCTGTGAGGAAAGTAAAGGAATCTCTGCCCAGGCCCCTGACACACTCCCTGTAAATGCCCCTGACACACACATACACAGTCCTACTAAACTCTGCATGCATGAAGCAGAGGTTAAACATTCAGCAGAACTCTAACCTTGTAGGGTATGGGGAACAGGGGTCCTGTAAGATGAATCAGTTTATAAGGAGCGAGCTTGGCAGGCTGGTTTAGCATGGGTCACTCCTGAGGCAGATGAGCTGGAGAAGCTATTGTCATGAAGAAGAGACTGTTTCTAAGGAGAAGATTCATAATCATCAGAAGCATTTATTTCAGTTATTAACTACCAAACAAACTCAGACTTCACTCTAAAAATGAGTACTCAGAGAAAAGTTAAACGTATGGAAAGATACTAGTTCAAAAAAAGGGAACCAATCTGATGATTTAAGAAACAAGGTTATTCCAAGAAAAAACTAATTCTTATTCAGTAAGATTCAAGATGTTACAATTAGAAAAAAAAAAAAAGGCAAGCTGTCACAAATACAGAGCAATGTGAAATCAGAAAACAGTTCTTAAATAACATCACCATTATTATTAACAAACTAATAACCCTAAAAAGGCAATCAACGGTTAACCGGATACAGCAGAAAACTAGAGATATAGAAGGCCAAAATTTGAAGAATTCTCCCAGCACACAGAGTAAAAACGCAGAGATCAAAATTATCACAAAAGATATGGGGGACTTCCCTGGTGGTGCAGTGGTTAAGAATCCGCCTGCCAGCGCAGGGGAGATGGGTTTGATCCCTGGTCTGGGAAGATCCCACGTGCCACAGAGCAACTAAGCCGCGCACCACAACTACCGAGCCCACATGCCACAACTACTGAAGCCCACACACCCAGAGGCCATGCTCCACAACAAGAGAAGCTACTGCAATGAGAAGCCTGCACATTGCAAAGAAAAGTAGCCCCCGCTCGCCACAACTAGAGAAAGCTTGTGCTCAGCAATGAAGACCCAATGCAGCCAAAAATAAATAAATAAAAATAAAAAATAAATTTAAAAAAAGATAAGGGAATATAATGTCATAGGAGTTTCAGCAGAAAAAAATGAAACTGATGAAGATGGGGTAATAATTGAAGAAGAAAAGATATGAATCTCCATACCAAAAGGGCTTGCCAAATAGGAGGCATACTCCAGTGACATCTCTGCGCCAAGAATAAGAAGAAAAGTTTTCATGTGTTTACATAGGTGAAAATTTTTTTGATACCAGACTTTTCCTCTATAACACCCAATGCCTGAAGTCAAGAGTCCTGAGGAAAAAGATTATGCAAGGAGTCTAATAATTAGGCAAACAATTCATGTGTGAAGAAAAAAATTTTTTATCAAACATTTAATGACTCTCATATTTTTCTTATAAATAATTACCAACTGGGGCTTCCCTGGTGGCACAGTGGTTCAGAATCCACCTGCTAATGCAGGGGACACAGGTTCGAGCCCTGGTCTGGGAAGATCCCACATGCCACGGAGCAAATAAGCCCGTGTGCCACAACTACTGACCTTATGCTCTAGAGCCTGCGAGCCGCAACTATTGAGCCCGCATGCTGCAACTACTGAAGCCCGTGTGCACAGAGCCCCTGCTCTGCAACAAGAGAAGTTACCGCAATGAGAAGCCCGCACACTGCAATGAAGAATAGCACCCCCCCAAAAAAAGAATAGCCCCCGTTCTCCTCAACTAGAGAAAGCCCGTGAGCAGCAACGAAGACCCAACACAGCCAAAAATAATAAAATAAATAAATTTATTAAAAAAAAGAATTACCAACTGGTTGACTATAGTCCTCATTATAACTCACCACCAAAGGTAAACAATTGAACTGAACCACCTGGTCGGTGTTACAGTAACAGATAATACTTTTATCTATTATTATTTTTAAATAAATTTATTTATTTATTTTTGGCTGCGTTGGGTCTTCGTTGCTGTGTGCGGGTTTTCTCTGGTTGCGTTGAGGAGGGGCTACTCTTTATTGCGGTGCTTGGGCTTCTCATTGCGGTGGCTCCTCTTGTTGCAGAGCATGGGCTCAGTAGTTATGGCTCGCGGGCTCTAGAGCACAGGCTCAGTTGTTGTGGCGCACGAGCTTAGTTGCTCCGTGGCATGTGGGATCTTCCCGGACCAGGGCTTGGACCCGTGTCCCCTGCATTGGCAGGCGGATTCTTAATCACTGCATCACCAGGGAAGTCCAATACTTTTATTTTTTGAAATTCCAAGTTTGCTTCCTTGATCTATTGCAAGGGCAAACGTAGACAAGAAACCAGGTCTCAAAGCATGCTCTGGAGCATAATCATTGGCCAATAAGTCATTAGTCAACCAATAATGCATGAGAAAAAAAGCACACAAGAAAGAAGAATATATTGGAGGCAAAGCAAGAAAAAGCTGTGATTAATGAAAGCAATAAAAATTATTGGTCTTAAATTTAAATAATTATTGTTATGGTTGTTATCAATGTAACAAATAACTTTTTGTATTTTCAAGAATAATATCTTATTAATAATGATAATCTATACCCAAAGTTACAAACTGAAACAAATGAGAGCTGGGCAATAAAAGGATACTAGTTATGTGTGTGTGTGAGTAGACTGTTTTATCTGGTTGGAAAAATAAATACCTGTTCAAATGTGTTATTTAAATGTAAAGGAGACTTCTAGTTTCTGGTCCAGCATGTAAGGAGCTTAGAAGGTCCCACACTGTCACAACAACAAATAAAAAGCTGAACAAACTGAAAAAATAACAACTATTCTTAGATTTATCAGAAAAGTGAAGCCAAAGGGCAAACCACTGCCCTCAAATTGGAGAGACAGCCAAATCAGAGAATCTCAATTTACCAGAGCAGAAACCACCAAGGGAAGGGAGTGAGGGGCGGGGTGGAAGAAAACCTAAACTGTAACTGATCAATCACTGGAGGTTCAAGGACAAGCCTAAAATCTTCAAGGGGGGCCACCATGCTTTTTGTGTGTTTTACCTCCAGGAGCTCTAATCAGGTTTTCATAGTGAATACTGGACAAAAATCCCCTCCTGCTTCTGGAGAGGAGAAAAATAGCCATTTTTAAATACTCCGTAACATTTTGCTCTTAACAAAGGCTGACTTCAAGAGAAACTATTTTACCAGAGCCTAATCTATTGGGGTTTTATCAGAGTCTAGCCAACTTGGGAGAAGGGAAATACCCAATTATAGCCCCACCATCCATCCTGTCCCATCTTAAGTGGGGGTGGGAGGGCGAGGAGCTGGAACTACTACGAAGCACTTCTGAAGTTCATAGCCCAAGGACACAGGCTCACTGAAAGACGGAGACCTAATCATCACAGGACTACAGAATGCACAACTTACCACTATACTACTAAAGGCCTATTACCACAGCTCCTTACATCCAGTCATCACGTTCAGCTTTCAACAAAAAATTACTCTTACTAAAAGGAAAAAACACATTTTGAAGACACAGAAAAGCATCAGAAGCAGACTTAGATATGACAGGGATGCTAAAATTAACAGGCCATGAAAAAGAACCATGATTAATATGCTAAGGATTCTAAAGGAAAAAGTAAGAAATAATGGCTAACACAAGCAGAGAGAAATTCTAAGAACGAATAAAAAAGTAATGCTACAGATCAAACACACACTGTCAACAGAAAGGAAGAATATCGTTGATGGGCTCATTAGCAGACTAGACATGGCTGAGAAAAGAAACCTTGAACTTGAGGATATGTCAAGAGAAACTTTCAAAACTGAAATGCAAAGAGAAAAAATACTGGGGAAAAAAAGCACACAGAACAGAATGTCCAAGCACCGTGGGACAACTATAAAAAGTATAACACTGTATAATGGCAATACCAGAAGAAGACAAAGGAACAGAAGCAATATCTGAAGCAATAACGACTAAGAATTTCCCCAAATCAATGTCAGACACAAAACCACAGATCTAGAAAACTCAATCAGGATAAATACACAAAAAGTTATATCTAGCTGGACATACTATATTCAAATTGCAGAAAATCAAACATAAAGAAAAAAAATCTCAAAAGAAGCCAGAGGAGGGTGGGAAACAGCTTACCTATAGAGGAACAAAGCTTATAATTATATCCAACTTCTCCTCAGAAACCATCCAAACAAGAAGAGAATGGAGTGAAATATTTTAACATGTTGAAAAGAAAAAACCATCAACCTAGGTACTCTTTAAAGTGAAGACAAAATAAAGACTTTCTCAGACAAACCAAAGTCGAGAGAACTTGTTGCCAACAGACCTGTCTTGAAAGAAGTGTTAAAAGTTCTTTAGCGAGAAGGAAAACGACAGAGATTAGAGACTCAGATGTACACAAAGAAAGGAAAAGCATTAGAGATGGAATAAGAAAGTAAAATAAAATCTTTATTTTTCTTACTCTTAATTGTGCTAACAGACAATCGTTTGTTAAAAATAATAACAGCGGGACTTCCCTGGTGGTCCAGTGGTTAAGAATCCATCTTGCAATTCAGGGGACGCCGGTTCGATCTCTGGTTGGGGAACTAAGATCCCATATGCCGCAGGGCAACTAAGCCTGTGTGCCACAACTAGAGAGCAAGCATGCCACAACTAGAGAGCAAGCGTGCCACAGTTACAGAGCCCACGGGCGACACAACTAGAGAGAAGCCCACACATTGCAACAAAGAGCCGGCAATGCTGCAACGAAAGATCCCATGTGTTGCAACTAAGACCTGACACAGTCAAAAAATAAATAATTAAAAAAAATAACAGCAACACTGTATTCAACTATGTATGCACAGACATATGCATGAGGATAAGTGAAATGAATGACAGCAACGACAGAAGGGAGGGGAGGGAAACATTAGGACTATTTTGTATTATAAGGTACTTGCATAACCTGTAAAGTGGTATAGTGTTATTTGAAAGTGGACTTGGATCAGTTGTAAATGTATATTGCAAGCTCTAGGGCAATCACTAAAAAAGAAGCATAACTGTTATGTTAAGAAAGGTGAGAAAATGGAATAATTTATTCTAAAGTACTCAACTTTATAATACACACAAAAGGCAGAAAAGGGTGGAAGACAAAAACAGAAACAAAAAATAAGGGTAACAAATAGAAAACAGTATCAAACATGGTAGCTATTAATTCAAGTATATCAATAATCACTTTAAGCATCAATGACCTAAATATATCAATTAAAAGACAGATTGTCAGGGGGGACAAAAAAATAATCTGTTGTCTCCAAGAAACCCACTTTAAATATAAAAACACATATAGATTAAAAGTAAAGGGATGGAGAAAGATATACCATGCTAACACAAATCTAAGGAAAACATAAGTATATTAATTTCAGAGAGAGCAGATTTCAGAGCAAAGAAAATTATCAAGGATAAAGAGTATTTACATAATGCTTCATAAGAGTGTTACATAAGGGGTCGATTCTCCAGCAAGAGAGCATAATGATCCTTAAAAGTACATGCATCTAACAACAGAGCATCAAAATATGTGAGGCAAAAACTGACAGAACTGCAAGGAGAAGCAGATGAATCCACTAGTACTGTTGGGTGACTTCAACACTCCTCTACCAGAAATGGACAGATCAGCAGGCAGACAGGCAATCAGATATAATTGGTATTTATAGACTACTTAATCCAATAACAGCAGAATACACATTCTTCTCAATTTCACATGGCACAGTCACCAAGATAGACAGCATTATGGGCCATAAATGACACCTTAACAAATTAAAAAGTATGGAAATCATACAATATATGTTTTCAGGTCACAATGGGATTATGTGAGAAATCTTTAACAGGAAAGGTAGCTGGAAAATCCAAAATACTTGGAAATTAAACGACACAATTCTAAAAAACACATAGGTCAAAGAAGAAATTGCAGGGAAATTTTAAAACACTCTGAATTAAATGAACATAAACACACAGCTTACCAAAATTTGTGGGAGGCAACAAGTAACAGTGCTTAAAGGTAAATTTATAGCACTGAATGCATATATTAGGTAAAAAAAAAAATCTAAAACCAATAATCTAAGCTTCCACTTTAGAAAATGAAGAGCAAATTAAATCCAAAGAAAGCAAAAGAAAATAAGCAATAAAATTCGGTAGAAATCAATGAATTTCAAAACAGAAGATCAACAGAGAAAAAACAAAAAAACTAAAAGCTGATTCTTTGGAAAGATCAATACAACCAAGTTTCTAACAGGGCAAACCAAGGAAAAAAGAAGACACAAATTACTAATATCAGAAATTAAAGAGAGGACATCACTACAAATCCCATGGACATCAAAAGGATAATAAAGGAATAAAATAAACCAAGGAATACTATATCCACAATTCAATAACCTAGATGAAACAGACCAAGCCCTTGAAAGATACAATCTGCCAAAACTCACACAAAGGACAACCTAAATAGGCCTATGTCTATTAAAGAAATTGAATCAATAATTAATAATCTTCCAAAACAGAAAGCATCAGGCCCAGATGGGTACACTGATGAATTCTACCAAACATTTAAGGAAGAAATCATACCAATTCTCTATAATCTCTTCCAGAAGATAGAAGCAGAGAAAATACTTCCAAACTCATTCTATGAAGCCATCATTACCCTAATACCAAAACCAGACAAAGACATTACAAGAAAAGAAAACTATAGGTAATGTCTCTCATGAACACAGATGTAAAAATCCTCAACTAAATGTTAGCAAGTTGAATCCAACAATGTACTGATATTAAAAAAAGTATACACCACAAGCAAGTGGGATTTATCCCATGTATGCAAGGCTGGTTCCATATAAAAATCAATTAATGTAATCCATCACATCAACAGGCTAAGGAAGAAAAATCACATGATCATATGAATAGTTGCAGAAAAACCACATGAAAAAGTTCACCTATTTATGATTAAAAAAACCTCTCAGTAAACAAAGACTAGAACTTGATAAAACTTGGTAAAGAACATCTAAAAAAAAAAATCTACAGTTAACATCAAAATGAATGGTGAGAATCTAAAAAAGCTTTCCCACTGAGATCAAGAACAAGGCAAGGATGTCCCCTCCCATGATTCCTCTTCAACATTTTATTGGAAGTACTAGGATAAAGTCTAGAATAATGAAAAATTACAATCAAACTAAATGCTCAACAAAAAATGATCAAGCAAACTATGGTATATTTAAACATGGACTATTATATAGTCTTTCAAAATAATCATTCACATGTAAGCCTATTACCACAAAAGGATGTCCACAATATAATGAGCTAATGAAATGGCTAAATTCCCGTATTATTTTTAAAAAGAAATACACATATTTTTAGATGTGTAAGCATGTATGAAATTACTAAAATGTTAACAAAGGTTGTCTTTAGGTGATGGAAATATAAATGACTTTTTGTTGTTGTGTATTGGTTATTTCTTAAGGTTTCAATAACAGATGTAAGTTAAGTGATAAAGCAAGTACAGTAAAGTGCTAATGGTAGATAGAATCTAGGTAGTGAGTTATATGGACGTTTACAATAAAATTTTTTCTGTGTGGCAATATGTCTGAAAATTTTTATAATAAAATACTGGAAAAATTTTCAATCTTGAAAAATTACAGGACAAAAAATCATTTTAAAATCGAAAAATAAAGTATCCCCCTTTGCACTTCAATCTTTTTGACACTTCACAAAATATGCTACAGAAAACTCTAAAAGGTGGTGGTGGCAGCATTTTTGCCAGTCATATGAGCATTTTAAAAAATGCAACAATAAAACAATTTAAATAAACCCAATGCCAAAAATATAAATCAATTTTCTTTCCTAAATATATATTCAAAGCAACCTAAAATGCTCATATAGTTCAATAATCTCACTAGCATCCTCCTGATGAGGGTATCGGGAATGGGAGTGGGGGAGATGAGGGCTTTAATATGGTTGGTATGTGTACAGGCTTTGGAATCAAATACACCTGAGTGGTCAAGTCATGCTTTGCTGTGTGATTCAGGTCAAATCATTCATCTTTTCCAATAATAATAACAACTAGTATTTGAGTTCTTACTAAATGTCTACCTATGAAGCAGGTATTATCATGATTCCTATGTTCCAGAAAAGAAAATCGATGCTTAGAGATGATAAATAATTTGCCAATGCCACGCAGTTACGCGGCAGCACCAGGATTTGGACGTAGGGGTCTTTTGATTCCACAGTCCGTGTACCTACCAACCATACCAATGCCCTCCTCATCTCTGCTGCTGAGAGAATAAATTAGGACACCTTCTGGAGGGCAGGCAAGATTATATAAACGTTATCTTATATAAACGGAATCTTAAACGGAATTTTAAATCTTAAAAACGGAATCTTAAATCTTCCGTTATATAAACGGAAATCTTAAATTTTTTGAGTTTGCAATAACTGAGGGTGTATTACATAAATCTGCCCTCTAGACTACCTGAGAATCTGAAAAAATAGCATGAGGATCAATTTTAAAAAGGAGGGGCTTAAGAGAAGCTGGTCTAGCAATTTTAAGTGATTCTGGTGTTCTTTACCTGATAGGCCCTTCAATTTTCTTACCAATAATCTAGGTTTTATTTTAAAGGCAGAACTGGCAATTTCAGTTTGAAATGACAAAAAACTTCATGTTGCCAAGTATCACTGTAAAGGTGATCTTGCTATTTCTGAAACATTTAAAACTGCATATATTTAATTCACTCAACAGGGATGAACAGTTTATTTGAAAGCAGCAAGAAACTACAATTGCATTTCTTACTCTCCATCTGCTGTTGAATGGCATGCATTTAAAAATTTTAGCCATTCTAATAGGTGTGTAGTGGTTGTTTCATTGCTGGATGGCATTAAAGGTTAACTCATTAAGATAATGTACAAGAGTTAGTATATTTCAAACATACATATTCAAAAGAAAAAAATGAAGGCTTGAATGTTAGCTATGCTTGACTAAAAGTGTAGATTTAAACCAGATAACCTCTTGATGTCCTTTTCAACAACGTGCTTCCATAACCCTATAAAAATAAATTCCACTTAACATCATAGTCCTTACATAGACAGGCACACCCGCTGTCTACAGATCTTCTCAGCAAGGTCCTCATTCAGTTTCGCACCCAGAACTTTGCTGGTCATACAGGCATAAATAGTTGATCGTCTTTCTTTCAGCTCTCATAAATCTCAGTGAAACCATGTCATGGAGGAGCTCTTGGTTGAAAATGATACTCTTCCCTTCTTTAACTGCCTCCCTCTCCACTCTAAAAATCTACTTCAAAAGCTCAGCCCTTTTTAGTGTTTTTATGACTTACTTTGAAACCAAAACCATATCTGTTCTAGGGCCTGACATGGAACCCTACCAAATCTCTAAACTGATAAAACTGGCTGTTCAGATGGCATCCTAGACAGCCCATTTATGTCCTCAAGTCACTCCTCAACCACAAAAGGGAGTAAAGAGAAAGAAAAATCAAGCCAAATGAAATGAACAACTGCCACCTCATCTGGATTGTTTAGTATGGAAGAGCTCTAAATGAGCAAGAATGGCAGGTAGATAGGTGGAAAAGGTATTTCATTTGGCACAGGTGTAAATGTGTAGACCTGCTGGGTATAGTACAAACACATTATATCTGTTTTTTGAAACTGTTTATTTCCCATCTTCAATACTATGGTATTTCTTCACCAATAAAGGGCAATTACTATATAAACCATTTGGAAAAACCAGCAGGATGGAGGCTCTCTACTCTAGATTCAATGTCTAAGACTGTATATACCACGGAGATTACAGGCAGAAGGAACAGCAAATCTGTTGCTGGAGGAGCAGCAAGGGTGCTACCATGGTGGGTGAAGCACAGTGATCAAGAGAGAGGAGTGAGAGATGAGGTGCCAGAGGAAGCCAGATCACAGGCCACTCTAACGCTTAGAAGGCCTTCGAGTGACATCATCTGACCAGGTTTTTAAAATAGGATCATTCTGCCTGCTGTGCTGAAAATAAACCTAAAGGGGTAAGAGTACAGGGGGGAGCAGAGGAATTGAGGTGAGAGGTGATAGTGGCTTGGACCAAGGTGGTAAGGACAGAGATAGTGAGAAGTGGTTAGATTCTGCATATATGTATTTTGAAGGCAGACCCAACAGAATTGGCTGATGAACTAAATACTAGGTGTGAGAAAAGAAAGAAATCAGGGATGACTCTTAGTTTTTTGAGTTAAGCAACTGGAAGGATGGAGGTGACATTTACTGAGATGGAGAAGACTGCTGGAGGAGCAGCAGTCTTGGGAGAAGATAATGGGATCACAAGTTTAGTTTTATACATCTTAAGTTTCAGATGCCTACTGGACATCCCAATGGAAATACCAAATAGGCAGGTTAAGGAGAGCTGTGGTTGGGGATGGATGGGTCATCCATCCACCCATCCACCAACCTACCTACCCACTAACCCAACTACCCACCTACTATATTTAAATCCTTGAGATTGGATGAGACCACCAAGGAGCAGATGAGAGACAAGGAAAGAAAAGACAAAGAACTGAACTTCAGGACATTCAGCCTTCAGGGAGGAATCAGCAGACAACTCAGATGGAGGGGAAAAATCAGAAAAGTGTTGAGTCCTGGAAGCCTAGTAGAAAAAGTTATTCAAGCTTTTTTCTCAACAGTATTCTGTTCCCAGTCTTTGATTCTTCCCGCTGAGGCGCCAGACATCATGGACAAGCCATCCCTGCTGCATGCTGTCTGAATTCATGTCTCACAGAAACTATGAGATAACATGATTATTCTTGTTTTAGGTTTTGTGAGGCAGCAATAACTGTTTCTAAATACACAACTGTGTCAGCATCACCAATAAAAGAGTTCACATAAATCTATCCAACTGCAATACTCTTTAGTTCTCAGGGAGATTAGCACATTTGACGATTCTTCATGGATTACTTCTATTCATACTCCTTTAAGGATTAATCTAGTCATCTGGAAACAGTAAACTGTCTTGATGATCTCCATGTGAACCATCCCTTGCCCCAATAACATTATCTTCATCAATCATTCTAACTTAAATTAAAAAAAAAAATTCTTTGAAGAACAAGATCAAGTCTCAAGCCTAAAAAAAAAGCAAAAATAAAAACAAAAAATGTAACTGAAGCTTTGTCATCTGCCCCCAGCGATGGCTTTGCTTTCATTTCCTTGCACCCAAGAAGACAACACAGAACAAAATTTCAGCAATGCTAATTTTGATCTTTCCGAACCCAAATATATCCCCTTAGAATTCCTTGGGGGATTATGGCTATGCCATTAAGCACTTTAAATACTGACTTTTTCAACTGCTTGATCTCTTCACGTTTCTGCCCAGACTCTGGGGTTGTAAAAAACTAAAAAAAATTTAGATAAAATTTCCCAGGGGCTTCCTTCCAGTCCAACTTCGTTCCCCCAAGGCTATTTATTTACTTATTTATTTACTTATATGATCACTCTCTCTCCAATGACTTTATTTATTTATATATTTTTGGCCGTGCCACACAGCACATGGGATTTCAGTTCCCCGACCAGGGACTGAACGCGTGTCCCTGCAGTGGAAGTGTGGAGTCCTAACCAACCAATCCATTACTCCAGTGGGGTTATTTAAAATAAGGAAAAAGGGGGGTGGGGAGGGAGGAGGAAGAGGGCTTTCTTTTAAAGAAGAATTTCAGCTTAAAAAAAAAAAAGAATTAGAAAGTCACTGTTCTTCAGTCTGCTCTTTTATCTGATTTGGTAAGGTTCAGCAGTAGATGCTAAAACTGTTAGTTGAAAGACTGCTGGGGGCTTCCCTGGTGGTTCAGTGGTTAAGAATCCGCCTGCCAATGCAGGGGACACGGGTTCAAGCTCTGGTCCGGGAAGATCCCACATGCCGCGGAGCAACATGTGCCACATAAGCCCGTGTGCCACTACTAAGCCTGCGCTCTAGAGCCCGCAAGCCACAACTACTGAGCCTGCGTGCCACAACTACTGAAGCCCGCGTGCCTAGAGCCCGTGCTCCGCAACAAGAGAAGCTTCTGAGATGAGAAGCTGGTGCACCGCCATGAAGAGTAGCCCCTGCTCTCTGCAACTAGAGAGAGCCCGCACGTGTAGCAACAAAGACTCAACACAGCCAAAAATAAATAAATTAAAAAAAAAATGTTGGGTTGTTGGGAGACAAGAGATTCATATAGCCTGGAAGAACTGTTCAACAGATTACTTACCAATTTTGCTACATAAGGAGAAATGTACTTCTACAATGGAGAGACTGTCAGTTATAACCTGATCAAACGTTTTATCACGAATGGCAAGGCAACCTGACATTATGTGCCTCATGACATTAAGTATTAGGAAGTACTTGACATCACCTATGCAGCAACTTGTCAAAAATGCTTACCCTAAATCTAATCAAGCCTCTAGACGTGTGCTATTCAAAATGTAGCTACTGAACTTAAAATATGCCTAGTGTGACTAAGGAACTGAATTTTAAATTTTATTTAATTTTCATTCATTTAAATAGGCATATATGGCTAGTGGCTACCACACTGAACACCGCAGATATAGAACACTTCCATCATTTCAGAATATTCCACTGGACAACACTGCTCTAGACTAAGTTGCTGGAAGTACAGAGGATAAGGAAATAAGTTAAAAGACACCTGGTAGAAACAATCAAACAAAACCATAATATGAGACATTCTATCAGACAATGATCCTGGACTCTTTTAAAAAGTCAGCATCATAGTGAGCAGGGTGTGAAAAGGCTGAGGTTATGGTTCTATTTATTGTATAAATATATCTATATCATTTAGCCTGAAACGACATACCTCCAATTGTAATGTGTGAGGAAACAAACAGATATAATAGACATTTCATGATAGTTGGGGACATTTGAATACGGAGTAAATATTAGATGATGTTATGGAATTATTATGAATTTTCTTAGGTGTGACAATGGTATATAGTTATGTAGGGGACTGGCCTTATTCTAAAGAGATGCATGCTAAATAAAGAACAGAACTTAGAGGTAATGTGCCATGATAGCTACAACTTATTTTCAAACGGAATGGCCAAAAAAAGGGTATGGATATAAACACAGAGAGATAAAGCAAATATACAACAAGTCAACAGATATTATACCTAGAAGAAGATATACAGTGTTTGTTTCACTCTTTTAAAATATTACTTACGTGTTTGTAAAATTTCTTAATTAAACAGTTGGAGAAAAACTAATCAGCCAAGGAACTATGGTAACATACCATCATCTTTGCACTGTCTGGCTTTTCATTCTGCTAGGAGCATGTATTACTTTTATAACCAGAAAAATGGTGAGCTGAAGTAGTCACCAGCTTAATTACTTAAGTAATCAAACTGGCTACACTAATTGCATCACTAAATGCTAGAGTGAGCACTTAAAAGCCCTCAGAATAACAGTCCTGTTCAGATTATATTGTTTCTATTCTTAATATTAAAATTTTTACAAATAGCTCTAATGGAAATTCCTAGTCAAAAACAGCTGTGTAGGACTTCCCTGGTGGTGCAGTGCCACCTGCCAATGCAGGGGACACGGGTTCAATCCCTGGTCCAGGAAGATCCCACATGCCGCGGAGCAACTAAGCCCATGCACCACAACAACTGAGCCCACACGCCACAACTACTGAAGCCCACGCGCCTAGAGCCTGTGCTCCGCAACAAGAGAGGCCACTGTAATGAGAAGCCCACGTACTGCAACGAAGGGTAGCCCCCTCTCACCGCAACTAAGGAAACCCCGTGCGCAGCAACGAAGACCCAACACAGCCAAAAATAAAATAAATAAATAATAAACTTTAAAAAAAAAGCACCTGTGTATTTAAACAAGGTCAGTAACACAAATATGTAATAACATTTTGAATAACACTTTTCATAAAGCCAAGAGTATCCATTAAGTATTTTTACAAAAGCCAAAATGACAGTCACTAAAAATTCTCAATCATTTTAAGGTTGACTCCAGAAGTCATCGTGGAAGTAACCTAGGAGTAGCCATTTACCATTTCGAGGCAGCCTAGGAGCAGAGAGGAGTCCTCCTCTGAAAGGAGAAAGAGGCCTCCCTTGCTCTGGGGCCAGAGTTGAATTACATTCTCGGTCATGTGAGCACAGAGCAAAAACTGAGCACAGGGATTATCACAGCTGCCTCAGCCAAGCCCTTCACTGGAGGCAGTGTCTATGCCAAGGTCTCCTTTCATCCCTGAACTGTAACTGAGAGGAAAGGCCCTTTCTAAGTTCTCAGCTGCCAGAAACAGGAGATTCAATACGGATTTACTTAAGGGCCTTTGCCAGAGATCCGCGGGATTCAATCTGTACTCTAACATAAAACGGCCTCACACCAACGGTTTTCCACCTAAGACATGGTATGTTTTCCCTGATCATTTTATATATTCAAAATGACTTTTTCTAAGGAAAAGCTCTTAACTTCTTTTGCTATATTTCTGTGTATATGCTTTTCTAGGACCACGGAATAAACATGTTGCCACACACAAACATATATCCCCATGTTAGGTGAACAAAGGTTTTCCTGAAATGTTTTACCACTGAGGCACATTTCCCATTAAATTCTTAAAAAAGAATAAATTACCAGGATAAGATAATTAAATATAATGCATTAAGAGACATGACTCTTACATTTTATAATGCTTTGACCAAAGAAGCTAAAAATATCTATCTTTTTACCAAGTAAAAATAAAGACATGGTAGTACTTATAAAAACACAATTTTTCTTGGGGAAAGTAGCATCCATCATTGTTGTATTTCGTGGTTTCCACCTGAAGACTTTGAGTGTAGGTGGCAAATGATAAGTGTTTAAGCTTATTTTCTTCCGAACTTTTTATTTTGAAAAATTTCAACCATAGAAAAATCCTTTGCCTACTTTTGAAAAAAATTTTTTAAATTTATTATTATTAATTTTTTGGCACGTGGCTTGTGGGGTTCTAGTTCCCTGGCTGGTATCGAACCTGGGTCCCCTGCAGTGGAAGCACAGAATTCAAATCACTGGACCACCAGGGAATTCCCTTAAATCAATTTTAAAGATAAATCTATAGGTGCATATAACATACATGTACATCATTATTAATAATTCATTTTCATGTGGTTTTTAAAATTAAATAACAGAAATTCAGAAAATGCTACCTAAATAAAGCCTGCTTTTCAACAAACAAATGGGGTTGGTTTGTGATCTCTCTTGATTTACAGTAATTTACATCTGGATATATTTTCTCATATTAACATTTCTATTAAACAATGCAGTATTCCCAAGGTTAAAAACCTTTATTTGCCTTCATTTATCATTTAGGAGACTAAAAAATAAAACTACCTTCTTCCAAGAGCTTGGAGCTTCTCAGTTTACAGTTCAAAATAAAGTAAAAATCTGCAAAACAGATCATCCACCTAATTAAGAACACATCTTTTGGTTGTTTTCCATTATGAGCCTTTTAGTACTACTACTGCTGTTGTTTTAATCTACTATGTGTATATTATTTGATTGACATTTTAAAAATGAATTTTAAAAAATTAGTTGCTTATGTTGAAAGATCAGGAGATCTCACATAAGAATCCAGTTTTTGGGGCTTCCCTGGTGGTGCAGTGGTTAAGAATCCCCCTGCCAATGCAGGGCACACGGGTTCGAGCCCTGGTCTGGGAAGATCCCACATGCCGCGGAGCAACTAAGCCCGTGTGCCACAACTACTGAGTCTGCGCTCTACAGCCCACGAGCCACAGCTACTGAAGCCCACGGGCCTAGACCCTGTGCTCCGCAACGAGAAGCCACCGCAGTGAGAAGCCCGCTCACTGCAACAAAGAGTGGCCCCCGCTCGCCGCAAGTAGAGAAAGCCCGCGTGTAGCAACGAAGACCCAATGCAGCCAAAAATAAAATAAATTTATAAATATATATATATATTAAAAAATAAATCCAGCTTTCATGCTTCTCTTAAAACAGCAGAGTCACACTGCGTCTTAACTGCCACATGAAAACTACCGGCTGGGCCTGAAGAGGACCGTCTCTGGTCTAGGGTAGGCTCTCCCCACTTTACCAGAGCTACACCCACCGTCAACTGCCTGACTGCTTCCCTACAAGCTTATGAGCTGGAGACCCCTGGTCTACATTACTTCCCCCTGTTTTATTTATCATGTTGAAATGACTGAAATTATTCTTAATATATTATGATATATATTTTGTGGTTAAAGTTCTAAATAAAAAAAAATTAACTTATTTCCCTAATAAATTCTGTGATACACTATCCCCATCTTCCATTCATAACTGTTTAGGCTGGGCCAAAAAGTAAAGATGAAAATACAACACAGTCACACAGAGCCTTCACTTTTTTTTTTTTTTTTTTTGGCAGTACGCGGGCCTCTCACTGTTGTGGCCTCTCCCATTGCGGAGCACAGGCTCCGGACGCGCAGGCTCAGCGGCCATGGCTCACGGGCCCAGCCGCTCCGCGGCATGTGGGATCTTCCCAGACCGGGGCACGAACCTGTGTCCCCTGCATCGGCAGGCGGACTCTTAACCACTGCGCCACCAGGGAAGCCCCAGAGCCTTCACTTTTTTCTCCACTCCAAACAGAGTCTAACACTATGAGCTAAGAAAAAGGCTGACAAAACTGTATTTCAAATTATTCCCCAGTAGTCACAGGCTTTTCAAATGTTCTACTTGCATATAACAAGAGACATGAAACACTGCTTCCCTGTCAGAGACAGTTCTGAGATACCAACGGGAGCCTTCTGGTTGCTATGTTACATAAAAAAGAGAGTACAACCTTTTTTTTTTGCAGGGACAGGGAACACATAGTACAGGAATTGGGATAAGAAGATATAGATTTTAAAAATAAAGTTCACTATGGCATTTTCCCTGGTCTTATCTGAAAATACAAATGAGATCAAGAAGGGTTACAATAAATTCTTGATAGGCTGACATAAATAAGATTAGTAAGGCTAGAGATAATCAGGAAGCAGCTCTGGGCTCAAGGCAACCAGATCCTTGATACTATATTAAAGCATCTAGATGTTCAAAAAACTATCTTAAATGAAGGTGAATTCAGTCAAACATGCTGTGAAATGTTTACATAAGACAGTGTATCAAAAACTTAACGGAATTCTCCCCTGGCGGTCCAATGGTTAAGACACCATGCTTCCACTGCAGGCAGTGCAGGTTCGATCCCTGGTCGAGGAAATATAAGCCATGAGCTGTGCGGTGAGGCCAAAACAAAACAAAAAAACCCAAAAACTTGAGGGAGGGCAGCAAGGTACAGGGAAGTTTAAGGCGACATCACTGACTTGAAAAAATTTCCATGATGGTGAATTTATGTGGCAAAGCAACAGGTGGTAGGAGACAAAGGAGCAGCAGAGAAGTGTGATATTAGGACACAAGTGAGGAAGTCAGAGAACAAGTTCCTTTTTTTTTTTTTTTTTAAAGCTAGGCCTATGTCACAGGTTAATTATCAGTCTGCCTACAAAATCTTTATAATTTATATGCTAGAAATGGATATGGATATGGACCTTGTCCAGACATGAGGCAGCAGATAAAAGGAACTGGCATTTGGCCACACTCTCAGTTATCACTGGCTACATTTCTCTAAAGGCAGAAGGTACCCATCTTTGTCACCCTTGAAGAGAATGCAGCTGAAGTTTGCACATAATATTTTCCCGTTTCTGTTTTCAGATGTACTGTATCTTTGTGATAACATTCCTGGTTTGGCTGAGGTCAGAATGGATGAAAGAAATGGAAACATAACAGCTGAACAGAGGACAGAACAGTTTCAGATCCAGCGTCTCTTCTTCCCTGTCAGCCAGCAGTTTTACCTTTCCCATTGAATTAGCAAGAAAGAATAGCTCTGAAAACCTCACAAAGAAGTGCTTTTCTTTTTTATTACAGAGAGAGCATCACATGGCTGGCTCATACTAGCCTTTGCTAGAGATGCACTGTTACCAAGGCCCATGGTCAGTCCTGGGAGAAAGCCTCATCCCTTTGAGGGGTCACTACAATAGGACTTTAACTAGAAGCAGCTAAAAAATGGAAGCTAGTTTCCAAAAGGGAATATTTCAGCCCTTTAAAGATTTTGGTTTTTTTTTTCTTTAATGTGGACCTTTTTTAAAGTCTTTACTGAATTTGTTACAATATTGTTTCTGTTTTATGTTTTGGTTTTTTGGCTGAGAGGCACGTGGGATCTTAGCTCCCTGACTAGGGAAGAACTGCACTCCCTGCATTGGAAGGTGAAGTCTTAACCACTGGACTGCCACGGAAGTTCAGCCCTTTAAATGTGACTGGTAATGTTTCAAGTGCTACAGATTTATCTGTTTCTGAGATTCAGCCAATATGCTAAAAGTTTTAAGCTGGGTTGAACAAAGCTTCAGAACAGGTTGAGTTTTATGGTATCTAGGACTGATAATGCCATGATAAACTACTTAATAACCTCATTCCATTCACGTTTATACAGAAAATTTTTATAGTAACAAATATATGTTCAATGTAGAAAACTTGATAATCTAAGAGCTAACCCAAAGATAACCACTGTGAACATCTGATGGGCATTCTTTCAAGGCATTAGGAGTGTGGGTGCTAAGACTAGATGTTCTGGATTCAAATCTTACCTTGAGCACTTGAGCACATTTAGCTGGGCACAATTTGTCCTGGTGTGCCAGGACAAATTACTTGATCTCATTGAATCTCAACCTGTAAAATGTAGATAATAACAGTTCCTACCTTATTGGATCTGGTGAGGAAATGAGGCGACATATGTAAAACCCTTAAACACAGCTTGGCACATAGTAAGTGTACAAGTAGTGTTATCTATTCTTTCTGTACAAATAGACACACATACTTCTTCCCCACTAAATGGTTTTCTATCATAAATATTGTTTCATAACCTGCTTTGATCACTTAGGAATGTGCTACAAATATTTCCCTGTGTTATTAAATATCTTTTTACTACATACCATTGGTACAGCTGCTGCAGGCAGTACTTAAGCACAGGCTGTCATGGTTTTTTTGTGTTTTTTTTTGCGGTACATGGGCCTCTCACTGTTGTGGCCTCTCCCGTTGCGGAGCACAGGCTCCGGACGCACAGGCTCAGCGGTCATGGTTCACGGGCCCAGCCGCTCCGCGGCATGTCGGATCTTCCCAGACTGGGGCACGAACCCGTGTCCCCTGCGTGGGCTGGCAGACTCTCAACCACTGAGCCACCAGGGAAGCCCCAGGCTGTCATGTTTTATAGCACATGACCTTACCACTCTGAGCTCAGTTAGAGGAATAAGAAATCAGCAACTGATGCAAAGGTAAAGCAGACATCTTCAAAATGGCTAGAAACTGATGTGGCCTGGCAGCTCTGAAGGTTGTAAGTAGGCAAAACCGATCAAGTCCTCTCTCAGGAAGGCTGAATGTGAGATACACAGACAGAGTGAGTCAACAGACAGGTTAGTGATGCACAAGGGATGAAAAACACCAAACAAAAAGTAGTAAGCTGGGACTTCCCTGGTGGCGCAGTGGTTGAGAATCCGCCTGCCAATGCAGGGGACATGGGTTTGAGCCCTGGCCGGGAAGACCCCACATGCCGCGGAGCAACTAAGTCCGTGCGCCACAACTACTGAGCCTGCGCTCTAGAGACCGCGAGCCACAACTACCGAGCCCACGTGCTACAACTACTGGGCCCTCGCACCTAGAGCCCGTGCTCTGCAACAAGAGAAGCCACCGCAATGCGAAGCCCGCGCACCGCCACGAAGAGTAGCCCCCACTCACTGCAACTAGAGAAACCCCGCTTGCAGCAATGAAGACCCAACGCAGCCAAAAATAAATAAATAATATAAATTAAAAAAAAAAAAGTGGTAAGCAGAAGCTGGGAGGCTAAGAAGACATTAGAAAGGCAGCGCTCCACAGTGGAAGAGAGGCGCTGGGCCTCTGGTATGGTGACCAGGCTCTTGAGCTACAGTGCGTTCCCACATCCATCCACCCACTGCGAGCAAGGCCTGCCTGTGCTCTGTGACCTAAGTTTCCAGTTCTGCACAGCCTGGCTGGACAGCTGCTGTGATACTGCCATATTCTTCTCCCTCAATTAACTGAGGGGCCTGTAGATGTTATGTCTACTCCTGACAACCCAAAAGGGCCTACCTCAATTGCATTTATGTGGCCGCTCTAGCGGTCACGCCAAAAACTGCAGCACTTATTTTGTTCAGCACTTGTTATGAGTTAAGCATTGGGGATTCAACAGTGAGCAAGAAAGAATGGTACCTGGCTACACAGAGTGTAAAGTCTAGCACAGAAGACTAGACAAGCGATATGAATAAAACATGATAAATACGATGCTAGAAGTACAGACTGCAATGGAAACACATACGGAGAACAAGTCTGCAGGGAGGAATCATGAAGACTACAGGGAGGAATCATGAAGACTGCATGGAGGAAGAGACCTTCAGGGTGAAGCACAAAGTTAGCCTAGTATGCCAGATACTACAGACGGCTCACTCAGTACCCATCACCACCCACGTGGATTCCATGACCGCTAGTCAGCCTTGTGAAGTTATAGTCTTGACTGAGCTGCAGTGAACTGGATCGACCTTTCCTAACAGGCCACCCCTGAGTCCTGGCCTCATTTAACAGGAAAGATGAAGGAGACCAGACATATTTTATGATTTTCTAATGTTTAAAAGAATTTGGCCTATTAGACGGTAACCTCAACTTTGAAAGTATAACTGAATAACTTATTTCTGACTTGTGATTTTAAGTTGAAAATCTCAGTAAGTTTATATACACTATGGGAATATTTAAGATTCATCTGATTTATAAGTTTAATACATGACATTCACAGGACTTTTTGCTGAAGAGCCTCATAAGGTTTTCATTTTTTTAAAGTCAGACAACTGACGTTCTTTAAAAAGCAATCAAATTAATTAAATTTATAAATGTAATTTGAAACATCTAAAAGTCTTCAATGAACTGGCCTAAGCATTATCCAAAGGCCCCTTAAAAATGACATTATCCAAAGGCCCCTTAAAAATCTCCTATGCTTATAAATATAGCAATCAGATCTGCAAGCATTAGGAAAGAACAAAGTTTTTGAATGTGTGCTTTTAAAAAGTCATAACATTTTGAAAACTAAATAAACCCCTGAACAGTGGTTTCTGCTTACAAAAGCTACCCTTCAAGGGTAATAAAAAACATCTACCTACATCCTCTCTGATTCAAGTCTTATTCTCCGTTGATAGACGTGGAATTAGAAAAGCCACCCCCTCCATTTTATTTTGATGTAAGCCATGGAAATGTCTGTCTTTATAATGACACATTTCTCTAATTTATAGTGTTTGTACGAATATTTGGTTTATTTGGTACCTTATTCTTTATCCTCTCAATAATGCTGGAATAAAGAACAGGGTATGATATGACTCTTGACTGGAGAGTAAAAAATCTGCTCAAAGTCAGGCAGGATTCTTCAGGGCTGAGAATGGCAGGCAGCATTTAATTTCAAGCTTGGGATTCCCTTTAAGACAGGAGGTAGGTAAGATACTGACCATATGAAAAGCATACTTTAATTATTTGTGCTGCATTGTTCACCTTCTCATGTCCCAACTCCACTTTATTCTCCACTTTATTCCCCCTTTTACCTACTGAAGGATGGTATGTAATTTCCAGGAAACAAAAGGGTAACCCTATATCCTTTTCAACTCCCTCACGTACTTCCTATTGCAATCATCTAGTTTTCTACATCTTAGTTGCACTTATATAACCCAAGGACAATTCGACTGTAGCACTCAACGAAACAATAGTAACAACAACGGGTATAAGTTTTCCTGAGACAGATGCCAAATCCAAATGTGCTCTGCAGAGGTAAAGCTGTCACACTTCACCCAAAACTTCTAAACCAGGCAGCAAGTTTTGCCCAAAGGTCTCTGAATTTTTTCCTTCCTCTCTATTCTAGAACCATCAGTCTATTTCAGGTCTTCCAACAACCTGTCTGAATCCACAGAGCCGCAATAACTCTGTCAAACATCACTTTTGCCTTAGGTGCCTCAGAACTCACAGAAGCCAACTGGATTGAAATCAAAATTATGTAGCTTAGGTCCACCAATTGGCCCTACCACACTTATTTGAATAGTCAAACCTTTGAGATCCTCCAGATAGAACTCTGATAATTTCCAATTGGGGTATTTCTTCAGGACTTTTATGTTCCATCTGTCATAGAAGCATGTATTAATTACTTTCTATTCACCCAGCTGTGTACTAGGCACAAGAAGGGAGGATTTAAAATGGGCAATATAATCTTTGCCCTTAGAGGTTACAATCTAGTTATAGATACACAGATATATGATAAAATGAGAGTGGCACAAGTCAACACAAGTTTGCAGGACTTCAGAGCAAGGAAAGAATTCCTTGGGTATTCCAAAGTAAAATTAGTCGAAGAAGACTTCAGCAAGGGCTTGACCCAAAAGAAATGCAGAATTTAGACTTTTTCTAAACTCTACTTTATGTCCTTAGAATCAGTCTTAAGTCCCTTCTGGAACAAGGAAATGGATCTAAAAAGCACTATGTAGTCAAGGCAAGTAAATGGAGGTGGTAAAACTCACACCACTGAGTTAGGACTCCTAAAGGAGATTAGCATAAGCAGAGCAGAGCGTGGTATTGCCACAAGAGGCTATGGAGAAACATTAGTTCCTTCCTCCTGGTTTTGAATTGCAATTTGTTTCTCAGTTTCCCCAACGAAATTGTAAGCCCTTGAAGTAAGGGAACCAAGAGATTTGACTTCTGACTGTTTATTCTAGAGTATCTAGTAAGATATACTGGGCATGGCCCAAGAACTCAATATATATATGTTGAATATCATGTGACCAAATAAAAAAGAAGATACTATTGTCTCTCAAGGTGCACCATTAACAACTTCTGGCTAACAGAAGTATTGCTTTAGCCACTGCTCTATTGCCAGGACCCAAGGAGCACAGGAGAACAAGGGCTGCCTCCTCCTCACCCAAAGGTTAATGAGAATAAGCCATTAATACCAATACTGCTTACTCCTCTTATTTCTATGGGCTGATGAACTATTTGATTCTTGATCTTCTGCCACAGGTAACAGAGACAGTGTGGGAAGAGATCCATAGGAAATCACAAAGGCCTGTCTGGTATTATCACATACGGTCACTACTATGAGCCCTCCCCTTGCACAGAGTGCCTGATAAACATCACCATGTCACAACCTGACTGCCCCTTTAATCAAGGAGGCATGTGGTAACTGTTAAGTGCTTTCTTTCTGTGATCATGAGTCTGTTCATTCAGTGAGTGGTGATAAATTAATGAACTACACAGACATGACAGGTTCATGATGACAAGGTACAGCCATGCCCTTTGTTTGCAGTGCACACCTCCTCACAGACTTCACGGACTGCTGCCACACTTGGCTCCTCCTCGGGCTCCATGCCTCCTCCAGGGACAATCCATCGGTCTGGATGGCGACTACTGCTCACGAGTAGCACCTGAAAGTCACAGAGGTCACATGGGTAGTTAAAAACTCAAAAAGACACATTCATACAAATTCAGAGTTTAAACACCACAAAAAAATACCTAAGATCCATTCTTTGTTGATACCTCTCCAAATCACTTCTTGAAAAGTAGCTTTCATTTCTGTATGAAAAAGCAGACAATCTGCCTAGTAAAAGCAGAAGGGCATCTGAACCAGTGGCCATTATGTGTTCCCCCCTCGGACTCTCACACAGTTGTCCAATCTATCCTCTCCTTTGTTCGTTTCTCTAAAGCCCTTTGAACACACAGCTGACAAAGACACTCAAAAAAACACAAAAAACAAAGATTGTCACTGATGAGCCTGTGAGTGCTATGAAGAGCTGGCCTTGGCCCTAGTTGGCACCACAGTCCCAACTTTCCCTCCAAGGTTCTCACTCCTGTGTGCCCCAGTTCCTGCTCCATTAGATGGCCATAGGCCGATACTACACATCACCCTAAGCTCTAAGTATGTGCTGAGAACCTAACTCTCTCACTGACATGAAGACTAGAAAGATTTCTTTTCGTCATTCTTTCAGCTGAGATAAAACTGGAATTCCTTTACTAGGAAACTTTATCAAGAAATGACATTTAATGGCCATGATTAAAATGTCTACAAATAATAATGCTGGAGAGGATGTGGAGAGAAGGGAACCCTCTTAAACTGTTGGTGGGAATGTAAATTGGTGCAGCCACTATGGAAAACAGTATGGAGGTTCCTCAAAAAACTAAAAATACTGTTGCCATATGATCCAGCAATCCCACTCCTGGACATATACCCAGACAAAACCAAAAGGATACATGCACCCCTATGTTCACAGCAGCACTATTTGCAATAGCCAAAACAAGGAAACAATCTAAATGTCCATCAACAGATGAATGGATAAAGAAGAGGTGGTACATATATATACAATGGAATACTACTCAGCCATAAAAAAGAATGAAATAATGCTATTTGCAGCAACATGGATGGACCTAGAGATTATCATACTTAGCGAAGTAAGTCAGAAAGAAAGACAAATACCGTATGATATCACCTATATGTGGAATCTAAAATATGACACAACTGAACATATCTATGAAACAGAAACAGACTCACAGACACAGAGAACAGACTTGTGGTTGCCAAGGGCAGGGTCGGGGGGAGCAGTGGCAGAGGGAAGGATTGGGAGTTTGGGACTAGCAGATGAAAACTAGTATATATAGGATGGATAAACAACAAGGTCCTACTGTATAGCACAGAGAACCATATTCAATATCATGTGATAAACCATAATGAAAAAGAATATGAAAAAGTATATATAACTGAGTCACTTTGCTGTACAGCAGAAATTAACACAACATTGTAAACCAACTATACTGCAATAAAATTAATTTTAAAAAAAGAAATGAAAAGAAACCAAACAAACACAAAATATTGATACAGAATATAGGTTACTAATTCAAACTTAACCAGTACTGGAGTCATGGTTGAAATAAAATCTAGAATTTCCTTAGTTTCTTTTCCTTAACCCTCCCTAGGACAGATGTTAAATAAAGTTAGCTTTACTCCTAATTCGGAGGTAGCATTGGGTTGGCATTATTTCCAAAACTAAAGGAATCCTCAATTGCTCCCTAAACAATCACTTTCTGATGATGTCTTTTGGGCTTCAGGCCCTATTCCAAACCGTATTCCCCACCCACCCCTCCACTCCCCAGCACTTAACTTCTACTCTGCAGTCATCTTTGTTGCCTGAAAGAAATCACTCCTTCCTCTCTGGCACTCACAGATCCCACCACTAACTTCCAGTTACCTACCTTCCAGTATTCTCTCTCCCACTTAAGGTCTCTGCAACTATGAGCCCTTGGAAATTCTACCTTTTTCTTCATCTTTAATCCCTTTTCTTCTTGCCATGATAGATTCTCCTGATGCTCTTCTACAAAATCTATGATCTGCAGACTTAGAGGGGACCACAACATATAAGAAGGTGGGCCATCCTGGTGGCGCAGTGGTTGAGAGTCCGCCTGCCGATGCAGGGGACACGGGTTCGTGCCCCGGTCTGGGAGGATCCCACACGCCACAGAGCGGCTGTGCCCGTGAGCCATGGCCGCTGAGCCTGCGCGTCCGGAGCCTGTGCTCCGCAACAGGAGAGGCCACAACAGTGAGAGGCCCGCGTACCGAAAAAAAAAAAAAGATATAAGAAGGAAATCCATGAATCCATATACAGTCACCAATATATAGCCCATGGACTGAGAAAATAATGTCTTAAACTTACAAGCACTATTTTTAAAAAATATATATAAACTCTGCTTTGATTAATAGAACATGGAATAGCTTAAAATAATATAAAATCCACAGTAGTTTTAGGTTGGTGTATATATATATTTAATCAAGGGATATTAAAAGTACCATGTGAGGGAATTCCCTGGCGGTCCAGTGGTTAGGACTCGGCACTTTCACTGCAATGGCCTGGGTTCAATCCCTGGCTGAGGAACTAAGAGCCCGCAAGCCACAGGGTGCGGCCAAATAATTAATTTTTAAAAAGTACAATGTGGAGGTTTCATGAAATTATGCTTTTAAATAAGAGTCTTTGTTGGACTCCTACTTCATGCCATATACAAAAATTAACTCATAGTGGACCAACAACCTAAACGTAAGAGCTAAAACAATAAACAGGGGTAAATCTTAATGACCCTGGATTTGGTAACATAGGCCAAATTCTTAGACATGACAACAAAAGCCTGAGAAACAAAACCAAAAAATTTTTGATAAATTAGACTTCATCAAAATTAAAATCTTCTGTGCATCGAAGGGCATTATCAAGGATGTGAAAAGACAACCTACAGAATGGGAGAAAATATTTGCAAATCATCTGATAAGGGTCCAGTATCCAAAATATATAAAGAACTCATACAACTCAAGGACAAAATGACAAACAGCATTTCTCCAAACAAGATATACAAATAGCCAACAGGCACATGAAAAGATGATCAACACCATTAGTCACTAGAGAAGTATAAAGTAAAACCACCACGAGATACCACTTAACACCCACTAGAATGGTTACAATTTTTTAAATAATAAGTACTTACAAGAATGTAGAGAAACAGGAACCTTCATACACTGCTGGTAGGAATGTAAAATAGTTTAGGCACTGTGGAAGTTAGGCTGTTCCTCAAAAAGTTAAACATAAAATTACCATATGATCTAGCAATTCCACTCCCAGGTATACGCCATACCCCAAAGAATTGAAAACGGGTACTCTAACACTTGGACACAAATGCTCCTAGAAGTATTATTCACAATAACCAAAAAGCAGAAATAATTCAAATGTCCAACAATGGATGAATGGATAAACAAAACATGGCATATACATACAAGGATTAGTTTTCAGCCATAAAAAGGAACATAAATGTTACGCTTGAGAACATTACGGTAAGTGAAAGCCAGACTCAAAAAGTCACATGTTGTATAATTCCACTTATATAAAATATGCAGAATAGGTAAATCCATAGAGACAGAAAGGAGATTGGTGGTTGCCAGGGACTGGAGGAAGGGAAGAATAGGGAGTAACTGCTTAATGGATACAGGTTTTATTTTGGAATGATGAAAAGTGTTTTGAAACTAGACATAAGTGGTGGTTGCTAAATGCCACGGACTTACTTTAAAATGGTTAATGTTATGTGAACTTCAGCTCAATAAAATAAAACTAGTTTTAAGATCACAGTAATTTTTTAAAAGCTAAAGTAGTCAGTGTCATCACTATCTTCTTCAGAGTCTACACTCCAGAGGAGTGGCCTCTCAGGTTACCCTTAGTTTTACTATATTAAATCATTTCCATAAAGGAAAAAGGGGATCACTGCCATATCCATTCTCCTCGATAACTGTGGCCAATTTTACATTTTCAAAAATTCCTTATCAAAAGAAAAATAAACCCAAATATAACCATCTTTGTTAATTCAAGCCAAAAAGTTTTTAAAAAGTCCTCCAAAGACTCTCTAGACAATGGCATTTAAGTCATATCTATCTAATCTGTAAGGGAGATTCAAGAAGAAAAAGTAGAAAAATGGGTTAATCCTTCACTGATTTGTTATATAAATAACAACATGTAGTCTTTCTTCCTAGAGATTTCCCACTTCTTGGCAAAGTGTTTACCAGCCATTCTAAACCTAAGCATTTGCTTCAAAGCCTGACTAGGGCCATCCAATTAGGTTATAGTCCAAATGAAAGACCTTTAAAGGGACATTTCAAAGCTAAAGCAAAGAAAAGCAAACTTGTACCACAGAGTATAATTTAATTTCTAAATATCAGTAAATGTGCAATATTAATGAGTAAATCTAGCCAGTGTTATTGCTTTGTACATTCAAAGCATGACTATATGAGGTAAGACTACATATAACACTGCAGCTGGAGGAAGAGAGCTGCATTACTTTGTAGTCATACTTCAAAGCAAACACTATTACCAGCAAATAGTTCTTCTCCTCAGTAAGTTTCCTTGACAACCCATTGAAAATTTACTGCAAAAACCAAAACAAAATATTCTTTATTTTAGCCAGAGGGTTTACTCCCTCCTACCTTACAAAACAGTAAGTGGTGTTCTGGTCAGTAAATTCTTATTCTGAAGCTTGATTTTTAAATACAAATTATCTAAAAAGAAATAAATGGCAAAGCTCCTAAGAGATTCTGAAAATGACACACTAAGAAAAAAAATTTTGTCATTTATTCAACAAATATTCATTAGGCATTACAATGAGCCAGGAACAGGAGATGCAGAGGTTAGAACCTCTGCAATTTTGAGGCAGATCAAACTGGGGGACTAGCCAACCAAGTGTATCAGACCTCTTGTGAAGCTCTTTTCATCAAGATAGGTGATATCCCTGCAGAGATGGAGAAACGAACCCACAGAACACACCCATTCATATATGAACTCTTGGATTCATGACATTAGGTGGTCCTCCTCGGACAACTTAATATCCTCATGGACACAGAAAAATCATTATATTGATTAGGGACAAGGGTGTAGTGAAAAAATAAAGAAATGTGGGGAGATTTACATAAAGGGCTTCAGCTAAAACAGTAATATTTTATTTCTTTTTTCTTTTTCTTTTTTTTGCCTGCACCACGCAGCTTGCCAGATCTTAGTCCCCCGACCAGGGATTGAACCCAGGCCACTGCAGTGAAAGCACCGAGTCATAACCACTGGACCGCCAGGGAATTCTCAGTAATTTTTTAATTAATTAATTAATTAATTAATTAATTAGGCTGCGTTGGGCCTTTGTTGCTGTGCACGGGCTTTTCTCTAGTTGCAGCGAGCAGGGGCTACTCTTCGTTGCAGTGCGTGGGCGTCTCGTTGCGGTGGCTTCTCTTGTTGCAGAGCACAGGCTCTAGGCTCACGGGCTTCAGTAGTTGTGGCAGTGGGCTCAGTGGTTGTGGCTCACGGGCTCTAGAGCGCAGGCTCAGTAGTTGTGGCGCACAGGCTTAGCTGCTCTGTGGCATGTGGAATCTTCCCAGATTCCACCACTTCCCACCACTAGGGAAGCCCAATGTTTTATTTTTTAGGTTTTAAAAAATTGCTTTAAAATTGTTTAATACGAATTTTCAAAAGAATATAAAATTCATATTTCTTTTAGAAATATGAATTTCTAAAAGAAAGCCATAGTCCCTGACCTAGAGAAACTGATTATCTAGTGGACAGAGGAGAAAAAAAAAAAAAAAGTACTAATACAGGGTGAGGAGTGCTATGGCTGAGGTATGCACAGGATACCACAATGACAATGGGAAGAGACACCTAACCCAGGTTGGCAGGGGGGATGGTAAGGGAAGGTTTCTTAAAGGAAGTGACGTGAGTTGAATCCAAGTTCAAGGACACTCATTCAACAAAAAAATCATCAGAAGCCTACTGTATGACCCTGTGCTTAGGATACAAAGCAAGGCAGATACAGCCTCAGCTCTTGAGAAACTTAAAGTTCAACGGATGAGGGACTTCCCTGGTGGCACAGTGGTTAAGAATCTGCCTGCCAATGCAGGGGACGTGGGTTCGATCCCTGGTCCAGGAAGATCCACATGCCGTGGAGCAACTAAGCCCAAGCACCACAACTACTGAGGCTGCGCTCTAGAGCCCGCGAGCCACAACTACTGAGCCCGCATGCTGCAACTACTGAAGCCCGCGTGCCTAGAGCCCGTGCTCCCCAAGAGAAGCCACTGCAATGAGAAGCCCGCGCACCACAACAAAGAATAGCCCCTGCTCGCTGCAACTAGAGAAAGCCTGCATGCAGCAATGAAGACCCAACTCAGCCAATAAATAAAGTTCAATGGATGAGATTGACAATAAGTCAGGTGACCAATTATATTTCAGTGACTGTGCTACAGACCACAATGCTCACTAGATATTGCATGCTCTTGCCTACGGTACCCAGCCTCCCCTTGCTGTTAGGTGGGACCATTTGACTAGTTTTGCGTAATGAAATATGAGCAGAAGGGACACGTGTCACTTTTGGGCTGAGACAGGGAGAAGCCCATCCAGTCTCCTTCCTCCTCTGTTACAGTGCCCAAGAACATTGTGAGTTCCAGCTGGTGTAGCTACAAGCCTGAACCCCTTGAATGGAAGAGAGTTCCTGTGTGGAGCAGAGCCTCTGAAAACCCATGACTGATAAGCATCATCACAAATAATAAAACTCTGTTGTGTTAAAACAGTGAGATTTCAGGATAAATGTCACGGCAATATAACCTAGTTGATCCTGATTAAGAGTGTGAAAGATCAGTGAAAGGTCTAAGGATTGGTTCCGTTGATTGCCTCATACTTAAGCTTAGTGCCTGACCCATATAGGTGGCCAATAAATGTTTGATGAGCAAATGAAAGAATGGACCATTGACTGAGGGAACAAACTATTTTAAAAAAGGAATGCAGAGAGCAAATAGACAAGGTTAATGAGGGAAGTTGAACAAAAAGGCAGAGGTCCAATTATAAAGAGTTTGGATCGAAACCTGAAGGCAATGGGTAAGTCACTGAGGTTGTCAGAAGAAATGACATAACCCAATTTGGGTTTTAGAAAGGTCACTCTGACTTGGGATGGATATGGGCAGACCTGCAGAAATACATTTCTGCAGTTGATTCAGAGAAAGAACGAGGACAAAAGTGGGAGTTGGAAGGAAGGGACAGATTTCCAGATATACAGAAGGGAAAAGTCCACAGGACCAGGTGACTGACAGGATGTAGGCCAGGTCAATGGTGAAGCTGCCCTCCAAGAAGAATGTGGAAGGGTGGGGGGAGGAAGGAACCACAGGGAAGCTGTCCTCTGAACATATGAATTTGAGAGTTCAATAAGATGTCTAACGGATATTTCTAGTAGATAATCATATAAATGTTGGACAGGCACTAAAAAGAGGGGAAGAGACAAACACAAGGGAGAAAATGTGCATTTGCAAAGCTCTAGCTGGAGGAGTTATCCCCATTCCCCCTACTTACCCTCCACTCCCCGTGGTGTCCAGCAAGTTTCCAATCTCAACTGCCAACAGTATAGTAGGGGTAGATATATTCTAGGTATTCCAAGTTAAAGTTCTGGAAATATTTTTCTTAAAAAATCAATTATCTATGGTGATAATCTACAACATGGAAAATCCTGATTAGCAAGCTATATATCTTAGACACATTACTAATTTCCAGAAAATTGCAGGCAGTAACGCACCTAACATAATCTCATTTCCAACAACGCAATGCCCTGGCATTCGACAGCCCCTTAACAATGCCATTACTGCCAGATAGCTCTGCTGGTAGCCCAGATGGCACAAGGGCTGCACCCTATCAGATCTGTGACATGCTCTGCAAACTGCTTTTACAGTTAAGCCCATTCTAACCGTTTATGTGTCCCTTCTTAAAAACAAGAAGACTTCCCTGGTGGCTCAGTGGTTAAGAATCCTCCTGCCAATGCAGGGGCCACGGGTTCGAGCCCTGGTCCGGGAAGATCCTACATGTTGCGGAGCAACTAAGCCCGTGCACCACAACTACTGAGCCCGCGTGCCTAGAGCCCGTGCTCCACAACAAGAGAAGCTCACGCACTGCAACGAAGAGTAGCCCCCGCTTGCCGCAACTAGAGAAAGCCCACGCTCAGCAATGAAGACCCAACACAGCCAAAAAATTAATTAATTAATTAATTACTTTAAAAAAACAGATCCATAATAGTGAATAATTATCTGCACTTGTTTGGATTCCAGATAAATTTACCTTTTTTTTTGGCTGCGTTCTCTGGCTCGTGGGATCTTAGCTCTCCAACCAGGGATCGAACCCGTGTCCCTTGCAGTGGAAGCGTGGAGTCCTAACCACTGGACTGCCAGGGAATTCCCCAAATTTACCATTTTTTACAGAATGTTTTAAAGAACAGCTGCCACAAGTTCTTGGACACAAGGACCCTATAAAATGTCTAAAAGATGAATAATGCTGAGTATGAGGTGAAATAACTTGTTCAAATTAAATCAATAAATTATCACAGGGCCAACCAATAGCAGTTTCAGTTCTTAGAGTTTTAAAGCCATTTTACCCTTTAGCTATTTTTTTTCCCTACACAGGAGCTCAGAATACTGCTAAAAAGGAGGAACAAGTAGACATAAACAGTTTACAAAATCCCTTCATTTTATCTAGCTAATCAGGTTGTTTATTTAACAAAAGAGGAAATTCTCTGCCTAGTACACAGACTGTGATATGACCAGATATTCTGCACAGTTTTCACTTTGGGAGGAACAAGGTATTTTAAGAACAGATATCCCAGGGTATGGCGTAAACTGCTAGAGGTCTATGTGATTGAGTGTCCTGCCCTGTCTTTCCAAATGAACGTCCAAATGTTAAGATAACCACACACAGCACTTTATATTACCTGGTATTCAATGACTTTTTTAATTTCTAAAAAGACGACTAAAGAAACCCAGTAAAGGGACTTCCCTGGCAGTCCAGTGGTTAGGACTTCACCTTCCAGTGCAGGGGGTGAGGGTTCAATCCCTGGTCGGGGAGCTAAGATCCCACATGCCTCACGGCCAAAAAACCAAAACATGAAACAGAAGCAATATTATAATAAATTCAATAAAGACTTTAAAAATGGTCCATATCAAAAAAAAATCTTGAAAAAGAAAAGAAACCCAGTAAACTTGGCTGTATTTGCAGGTTATATAAAAATAAAAACAAAGACTTAAAGTTGCTGGATCACACTGTCTGAACATAACTTACTGGAATGATTGAGTTGTTCCTGTAAACCTTAACTCCCTCCCACAACTCTTGTAAATAATGAAAAAAAGACCAAAAAAAAAAAGACAACAACAAAAAAAAGACTAATACTGGGGGAAACAAACAAAAACAACAGCAGGTAGTATTTATTCAGTGCCTACTTTGTGCTAGGTGCTGCCGTTTTACATGTGTTTTTAATATACTATCCCTAATTTTCAAACAATCATACAAACCAGGCATTATGTAATTCTTGCCATTATACTGATGAGGAAACCATGCCTTAGATGATTTGGTGATGTGGTGAAGGACATAGAAAGGATAGCACTGAGCCAGGATTCAAACCACAGGCTATAGGCCTGACTGACAGCCAGACGACTGAGAGCCTGTTACATCCATGATGTAGCTAGCAGCATATGAAAAACCTTCTGAAAACTTAGCCACCACTGGGTAAAAGCCATGACATGATTTTCTCCAGGCCAGGTACAAGGAAAGGATGGAGAAGGTATTTTAATCTAATCTCTGATTCAAATCAAGAATTTGGAGCACTTTCCACTATTCTCTTCTGTGAACAGAGACTATTTGCTTACTTATTATATCTTTCCTGGCCAGAGCTGTCTTCTACATAGAGAGGCACTACGAGCTCCTCTATATTATGCAACTTTTTAACACTTTCTTTTCTGAAAATGTTTATTAATAAATATAAAAAATGACTAGTAATTCTCAATGTGAAGTTCCATTAATCTTCACATTTGTTTAGAAACTACATAAAAAAAGAATATATATATGTGTATAACTGAGTAACTTTGCTGCACAGCAGAGACTGGCACAACATTGTAAATCAACTATACTTCAAGTTAAAAAATATTGGAAAAAAAAGAAACTACATATCTCAAGTGATTCTTTACTTAAGCATTTATTCCACAAAAAAATGCTATTCAGTCATTACTTGCTTAGAAATGAATTGAGGCATGGGGGGTTGGGGTGGGGGTGATGTACAAAAATATACAAAGCCTACCCTTGAACGGCCCACCCCCTAATGCAAACTATGGCCCCTGGGTCAAATCTAGCCTACCACCTGTTTCTGTATGGCCCATGACTTAAGAATGGTTTTTACATTTTCAAAAGGTTGAAAAAAATCATAAGAAGAATATTGTGACATGTGACCTGATATGAAATTCAAGTTTCAGTGTCCATAGATAAAGTTTATTAAAACACATCCATGCTCATTCATTTACCAACAGTCTACGGCTACTTTCAAGCTACAATGGCAAAGCTGAGTAGTCCTCACAGAGATCAAAAATATTTACTATCTAATCCTTTATGGAAAAAGTTTGCCAACCCTTGATCTAATGAAGGGCCCAAGCAGCCACAACATCATGTTGATAAGGACTATTATGAAGGAAAGAAGATTCTGAGAGGGTCCCAGAATACCTCTCAAGAGGGAACATTTGAGTTGGGCCTAGAGGAGAAATTTACTGAGCCCAGAAAGGAGAGGTGTTCAGGCAAGAGGCACTGCAAACACAAAGCCACAGATGCAGGAAACAGTATATTACATCCAGAGAATGCTGAGAAACTCAAGTAGTTTGATATGGTGAAGGGTACATGATGGGAAGGAAGAAGAGGGCAACAGAGGAGCTGATAAATTAACTGAGACCAGTATAAAAAGTTCATATAAGTACATCAAAGAGTTATGGCAACTGAAGGCAACTGGGAATCCTCCTTGGTTTCTGAGGAGGAAGAAGGCTATCTCACCTGTGTTTCAGAAGCTTGAATCTGGAGGCTGAATGAGTGATGGGTGGGAGGTAGGACAGAGTTCAGTTAGAGAGGATAAGGGAGCTGGATGTAATCCGCGTCCCTGGAGAAGGGGAGCAGCAAGTGGATTCAAGTCATATTTAGGAGACAGCAATGATAGGAACTGGTAATTAAACAGAAATTAGGGCGCCGTGAAAGGGATGCAGAGGCTATGGCTTCTAACTGGGGTCAGTAGGTGGACAGAGATATCCATTTCTCAAGAGAGAAATACAGGAGAGAAGCAGGTGGGAAAGGAAAAAACAGTTTGAGATACTACAGGAAAACTTAAGTTTCCTACACTTTCCGTATATTATGGGAACTTCTAAAATCTCAATTTAAACGTCCATTTGAAAGCATTCACCCAAGAAACAGTGGTTGCCTCTGTACAGTGCAATTGGTGGCACTGAGGAGGAGGAGGCATTTCACTTTAAAACCTTGTGTATAGCTTGAATATTTTAGAACAAGCATTTCGGACTTTTATAATTGAGCAAGAAGAATGCCAAGCATTATTCCCTAGGAAATTTCTGAAAGCCAAACGGAGTGAATGAAATATTCAGAATGCTCAAGTTTCTTCAGGTCATTAAAACAATGCCACAGGAACAGCATTCCTGACATCCATAAACTACCTTTATGTTCAAGTCCTCTCAATAACATTTTTAAAGTTTCCTTTGCACAGATCTCGCCCATTTCTTAAGTTTACTGTTTTTTGTTACTGATATAACTCTATCCTATTGCTTATTATTTAAAAGAAGTCATAACAAATTTTTACAGGTTACTATTAAAATAATCTTAATTCCATACATAAGCACAATCACAGGACTAAGAGAAATTATTTTTAAAAGCAAAAAAGAAATTTTTACTTTACACCAGTGTATTCTAAACCATGACGGTTTATTTCATGGCTATAGTTTGCCCAGCTAAACTATATTGATCAGATATAGATAGACACAACCAGATGTACAGGAAAGGCAGGCCTAATGGTGGGGCCAGAAGAGCAATAAGCAGGGGCAGGCAGGTCATAAACAACTGTTCTTTTGCAATTCTGACCACATGTGTGTGAACTCCAGCTTACCGTTCTTACAAAAAATAAGAACAAAAACTGGGCCAGATATACATGTGCACCAGGAACAAAACAAACATTTAACTATACAAGAGTTAAGATAGAAAGATAGTTTTAAAAAGGAAAACAGTTTTATGTAATTTCAAGTACTATATTTCACAAATTTTTGTGTTCCTAACTGAACTAAATTTAACTGTCAAACTTTCATTTTACCTCAAATTACACTTTATTTACTCTATTTAGGAAGATGCGGGAGGCTCAAAAAGGAGGGGACATGGGGATATATGTATGCATATGGCTGATTCACTTTGTTGTACAACAGAAACTAACACGGTATTGTGAAGCAATTATACTCCAATAAAGATCTATAAAAAACTAAGTAAATAAAATAAGAACAACAACATAGAAAGGAAGATGGGGGAGTATCACTAGAAATCACAGAAGAAAACTAGGTAGCAACTGCATTAAGATTGAGAATTCTTGGCTAAGAGTTCTTTACTTGAAGACAATCCAGTGCTCTAAGACTCAGAATAGACAGAAGTAAATGTAGGAAGAGGGGGTTTATTACAGACCCAAGATGTTTTAATTACTCCAAATCCATAGAAAATGAGTATTAATAAATCTTTTTTTTTGCAGTGCGCAGGCCTCTCACTGTTGTGGCCTCTCCCGTTGCGGAGCACAGGCTCCGGTCGCATAGGCTCAGCGGCCATGGCTCACAGGCCCAGCCGCTCCTCGGCATGTGGGATCTTCCCAGACCGGGGCACAAACCCGTGTCCCCTGCATCGGCAGGCGGACGCTCAACCACTGCGCCACCAGGAAAGCCCTAAATAAATCTTATATAATTAAACAACTACTGTAAGAGTCACAAGAAACTGATAACACAGGTTGTCTTATGCGGAAAGAAACTGGGTAACTGGGGGAATAGTATGGAAGGGAGAATTTTCACTGTATCCCACTTGTGCCTTTTAAATTTTGAACCATGTAAATGTACTGCCTATTCAAAAGTAAATTTAACTTAAGAGCTCATTAAACATTATAAATGACCAAATGAAGAACAATTCTGAATCTTCTACGAACCACATTTTTTTTTCACATCTTTATTGGAGTATAAATGCTTTACAACGTTGTGTTAGTTTCTGCTGTATAACAAAGTGAATCAGCTATATGTATACATATATCCCCATATCCCCTCCCTCCCACCCTCCCTATCCCATCCCTCTAGGTTGTCACAAAACACGGAGCTGATCTCCCTGTGCTATGCAGCAGCTTCCCACTAGCCATCCATTTTACATTTGGTAGTGTATATATGTCAGTGCTCTCTCTCACTTCATCCCAGCTTCTTCTCCCCACCGCCCCCCAACCCCGTGCCCTCAAGTCCATTCTCTACATCTGCGTCTTTATTCCTGCCCTGCTACTAGGTTCATCAGTACCGCTTTTTATAATTCCATATATATGCGTTAGCATATGGTATTTGTTTTTCTCTTCCTGACTTACTTCACTCGGTATGACAGACTCTGGGTCCAACCACCTCACTACAAATAACTCAATTTCATTCCATTTTATGGCCGAGTAATATTCCATTGTATATAGGTACCACATCTTCTTTATCCATTCATCTGTTGATAGACATTTGGGTTGCTTCCATGTCCTGGCTATTGTAAATAGTGCTGCAGTGAACACTGTGGTACATGATTCTTTTTGAATTATGGTTTTCTCAGGGTATACGCCCAGTAGTGGGATTGCTGGGTCATATGGTAGCTCTATTTTTAGTTTTTTAAGGAACGTCCATACTGTTCTCCATAGTGGCTGTATCAATTTACATTCCCACCAACAGTGCAGGAGGGTTCCCTTTCCTCCACAACCCTCTCCAGCATTTATTGTTTGTAGATTTTTTGATGATGGCCATTCTGACTGGTGTGAGGTGATACCTCATTGTGGTACAAACCACATTTAAAGGCATTATCATATGTTCAAATTCCCTACATATGATAATTTGCTCTATAATGCATCTTAAAATGTAATGTCAGGAAAAGTCTATTTCTATATTAACTTGTATGTGTTCTTTTATCAGACATTAAAAAGCCATTACTCCTATCATCTTTTCTTCTTTCTTTTTAGCTAATGCATGGGAGAACTAGATTTAGCAGACAACTGTTCATTCTTGGAACATCTCTTCCACAGATCTTTCTTAATTTTTAGCTGATCTGTTTCATATATTTTTTATTTATTATTTTTTTAATTTTTTTGGCCACACCACAGGGCATGCAGGATCTTAGTTCCCCAACCAGGGATCAAACCCACGCCCTCTGCAGCGGAAGCGCAGAGTCTTAACCGCTGGACTGCCGGGGAAGTCCCTGTTTCATATATTTTTAATGCAAGCTCTCTCAAATCTTTTTCTTAAAGTAAAGAATATCAAAATTATAAATTAGGGCTTCCCTGGTGGCGCAGTGGTTGAGAGTCCACCTGCCGATGCAGGGGACACGGGTTCGTGCCCTGGTCCAGGAAGATTCCACATGCCGCGGAGAGGCTGGGCCCGGGAGCCATGGCTGCTGAGCCTGCGCATCCGGAGCCTGGGCTCCGCAACGGGAGAGGCCACAACAGTGAGAGGCCCACATACCACAAAAAAATAAAAAATAAATAAATAAATAAATTAACCTTGACAGTCTTTTTTTCAACCACCAAAAGGCCAAGTCAATAATTACTCTACCCTACTCTGGAAAAGCATCACTTCTGAACATATTTTTGCAGTGCCTCTAAAACTTTAACAATTTGATGCTAAATTCGTCTCTCAATTATACTTCAAAGCATTTGGAGAATGAAATGGCCTCACAACACCCACCCAATGAAGTATGCAGAAAACAAAGCCTTTTTACCCATGAAATTATAATGAATTATAAACTGTTATTTAAAACAGACCACTCTAAAAGGAAAATTTTTAAGAGAATACTTTTAAGTTACTACAGTCTTAAAAAAATTGCTTTTAAAAAAACAGCTTTTTAAAAAAATTGAGGTGAAGTACATATAACAAAATTAACCATTTTAAAGTGAATAATTAGGTGGAATTTAGTACATTTACAATGCTGTGAAACCACCACCTCTAGCTCCAAAACACTCTTGTCACCCCAAAATAAAACCTCATAACCATTAAACAGTTAGTTACTCCTCATTCCAGACCCCAGACCTCCAGCCCCTGGTAACCATCAATCTGTTTTCTGCACGTATGGATTTGCCTATTTTGCATATTTCATATAAATGGAATCATACAACATGTGATCAAAGGGTCTGGCTTCATTTACTCAGCATGTTTCTGAGGTTCATCCACAATGTAGCATGTATCAGTACTTCATTCCTTTTTATGGCTAATAACAGTCCATTTTATGCATATATTACAATTGTTTTATCTATTCATTTATTGATGGACATTTGGTTGTTTCTACCTTTGGCTATCATGAATAGTGTTGAACACTGTATACAAATATTTGAATACCTGTTTTCAATTGTTTTCCATATATATCCAGGAGTGGAATTGCAGGATCAAACATAATTCTGTTTAACTTTCAAGAACCACCAAACTATTTCCATAGCGACTGAACCGTTTTACTTTCACATCAACAGCATACAGGTATCCAATTTCTCCACATCCTAAGACTTGTTATTTTCCACTTTCTTAAAGTGGGTGTGAGGTGGTAAAATTAGTTTTAAGAATGTCCTAGGGCTTCCCTGGTGGCGCAGTGGTTGAGAGTCCGCCTGCTGATGCAGGGGACACAGGTTCGTGTCCCGGTCCGGGAAGATCCCACATACCGCAGAGCGGCTGGGCCCATGAGCCATGGCCGCTGAGCCTGTGCGTCCGGAGCCTGTGCTCCGCAACGGGAGAGGCCACAACAGTGAGAGGCCCGCCTACCGCAAAAAAAAAAAAAAAAAAAAAAGAATGTCCTAATAATTACTTAACTTCTGAAGGAAGGTAGAATGCCTGACCAGTAAGAATGGTAAATAGTAAACTCTTATTCCCCCCTTAACCCCAAGAAAAACCTCAACTAACTAGACTCTTTCTCCCAGAAAGTAAAAATTTACCGGATATCAGGAGAATGAGAAGACAAGGCACAGACTGGGAGATAACACTTGCAAAAGACATATCCAATAAAGAACTTATCCAAAATATACAAAGAACTCTTAAAACTCACAATAAGAGGTCTTCCCTGGTGGCGCAGTGGTTGAGAGTCCGCCTGCCGATGCAGGGGATGCGCGAATGCCCTGGTCGGGGAAGATCCCACATGCAGCGGAGCGGCTGGGCCCGTGAGCCGTGGCCGCTGAGCCTGCGCGTCGGGAGCCTGTGCTCCGCAACGGGAGAGGTCACAACAGTGAGAGGCCCACGTACAGCAAAAAAAAAACACCAAAAACCAAAAAACCTCACAATAAGAAAATGACCAACCTAATTAAAAAACAGGTAAAAGACCTGAACAGTCACCTCACCAAAGAAGATATACAGATGGTAAATAAACATATGAAAAGATGCTCAACCTCATTTGGCATTAGGGAATTGCAAATTAAAAAAAAAAAAAAAAAAAAAAGGCGATACCGTTACACACCTATTAGAATGGCCAAAATCCAGAACACGAAAACACCAAAGGCTGGTAAGAATGCAGAGCAACAGGAATTCTCATTCACTGCTGGTGGGAATGTAAATTGTACAGCTACTTTGGAAGACAGTTTGGTGGTTTCTTACAAAACTAAACATACTCTTACCAAAGGGTTCAGCAATCATGCTCCTTTGTGTTTACCCAAAGGAGTTGAAAACTTGTGTCCATACAAAAACCTATACACAAACATTTATAGCAGCTTTATTCATGATTACCAAAACTTGGAAGCAACCAGGTGTCCTTCAGCAGGTTAATGGATAAATATCCAGACAACGGAATATTATTCAGCGCTAACTATTAAGCCATGAAAAGACATGGAGGAACCTTAAATGCATACTACTAAAGGAAAGAAGCCAATCTGAAAAAGCTACATACTGTATGATTCCAACTATGACATTTTAGAAAAGGCAAAACTATGGAGACGGTAAAAAAGATCAGTGGCTACCAGGGACTACAGGAAGGGAGAGATGAATAGGCAGAGCATGGAACATTTTTAGGGCAGTGAAACTATTCTGTATGATACTCTAATGACAGACACATGTCATTACACATTTGTCAAAATCCACAGGATGTACATACAACACCAAAAGTGAATCCTAATATAAACTATGAACTTTGGGTGATAATGACATATCAATGTGGAATCACTGATCATAACACACGCATCACTCTGGTGGGTGATGTTGATAGTGGGGAAGGTTATAAGTGCGTGGGGGCAGAGGACATATATGAGTACTCTGTACTTTCCACTCAGTTTTGCTGTGAACCTAAAATTGCTCTAGAAAATAAAGTCTATTAAAAAAAAAAGTATTAGGGACTTCCCTGGTGGTCCAGTGGTTAAGACTCTGTGCTTCCACTGCAGGGGGCACGGGTGTGATCCCTGGTTGGGGAACCAAGACCCCACATGCTGTGCGGTGTGGCCAAAAAAAAAAAAGTATTAAAATATTTTTTTTAAAGGTATTGAATATATTTTTAAAAGTTATTGCTGGATTCCTTTAAAGGACTAGTAAAGGCTCAATCTGAACTCACAGGATTATTAGTAACAGTTGTAACTAACATTTTTATAGCAATTTAGAATGTCCCAAGTGCTATGCATGTAAATATAATCTAACTTAATTCTCACAATGACCCTAGGAATGAGATGATGTTAGTGGACATATTTCTATTTTACACTTGAAGAAACTGTGGTTTCAAGAGGGTACAAACCTGAAGTACACACATGACTACAGTAATCAAGACGGTGTGGTACTGGCACAAAAACAGAAATACAGATCAATGTAACAGGATAGAAAGCCCAGAGATAAACCCACGAATATATGGTCACCTTACCTTTGACAAAGGAGGCAAGAATATACAATGGAGAAAAGGAAGCCTCTTCAATAAATGGTGCTGGGAAAACTGGACAGCTACATGTAAAAGAATGAAATCAGAACACTATCTAACACCATACACAAAAATAAACTCCAGATGGATTAAAGACCTAAATGTAAGACCAGATACTATAGAACTCTTAGAGGAAAAACACTCTTTGACACAAACTACAGCAAGATCTTTTTTGACCCACCTCCTAGAGTAATGAAAATAAAACCAAAAATAAACAAATGGGACCTAATGAAACTTACAAGCTTTTGCACAGCAAAGAAAACCATAAACAGGATGAAAAGACAGCCCTCAGAATGGGAGAAAATATTTGCAAATGAAGCAACTGACAAAGGATAAAACTCCAAAATATACAAACAGCTCATGGAGCTCAACATCAAAAAAACAAACAATTCAACTAAAAAATGGGCGGAAGAACTAAATAGACATTTCACCAAAGAAGATATACAGATGGTCAAGAGGCACATGAAAAGATGCTCAACATCACTAATTATTAGAGAAATGCAAATCAAAACTACAATGAGGTATCACCTCATACAGGGCAGAATGGCCATCATCAAAAAATCTACAAACAATAAGTGCTGGAGAGGGTGTGGAGAAAAGGGAACCCTTCTGCACTGTTAGTGGGAATGTAAATTGATACAGCCACTATGGGGGTTCCTTAATAAACTAAAAATAGAACTACCATATGACCATAGTATATGCCACAACTGGGCATATACCCTGAGAAAACCATAATTCAAAAGGACACATGTGGGCTTCCCTGGTGGCACAGTGGTTGAGAGTCCGCCTGCTGATGCAGGGGACATGGGTTTGTACCCCGGTCCGGGAAGATCCCACATGCCGCGGAGCGGCTGGGCCCGTGAGCCATGGCCGCTGAGCCTGTGTGTCCGGAGCCTGTGCTCCGCAACGGGAGAGGCCACAGCAGTAAGAGGCCCGCATACGGCCAAAAAAAAAAAAAAAGGACACGTACCCCAGTGTTCATTGCAGCACTATTCACAATAGTCAGGACATGGAAACAACTTAAATGTCCAATGACAGATGAATGGATAAAGAAGATGTGATACATATATACAATGGAATATTACTCAGCCATAAAAAGGAACGAAATTGGGTCATTTGTAGAGATGTGGATGGACCCAGAGTCTGTCATACAGAGTGAAGTAAGCCAGAAAGAGAAAAGCAAATATCGTCTATTAACTCATATATGTGGAATCTAGAAAAATGGTACAGATGAACCTATTTGTGGGGCAGGAATAGAAACGCAGACGTAGAGAACAGACATGTGGACACGGCGGGGGAAGGGGAGGGTGGGCCGAATTGGGAGATTAGGTTTGACATAAATACACTGCCATGTGTAAAATACATAGCTAGTGGGAACCTGCTGTATAGCACAGGGAGCTCAGCTCAGTGCTATGTTATGACCTAGATGGCGGCGGAGCGGGGGAGGTCCAAGAGGGAGGGGATATAGGTATACATATAGCTGATTCACTTCATTGTACAGCAGAAACTAACACAACATTGTAAAGCAATTTTACTCCAATTAAAAAAATTAAAAATTAAAAAAACAAACAAAAAACATGTTCTTTCCTCCACACCCGACTCCATTTGACGGCTGTAGCACTATCCATTAGCTAACACTCGTGAGAGTCCTGGGAGTCTGCAGCTGAATAAAGGGCAAATAACACTTGTTGCAGCTTCAGTTCTACAGCAAGTGGTTTAAATTTGCAAAACATGCTCAGCATATACAGTAACAATCACAACACTCAAAGCTAGCAAGAATATCATCTTCCTCTCCACTTTTCTGGGTAACCAAAAGCCAACAGATGTTTATAACTGGTTTATGATCTGTGAGGCTGTATTATACACTAGCAGGCGTGCCAAGGTTCCTTCGGTTCCAAGCCAGCAGAGCTTGGGAGTCCTCCAGATTCACACACTCACCTCAAGAAGGATAAGGGGTTACTTAGGTCCCTTTGCAAGTTAACAAGTACTGGCTTTTAGTCACTTCCACTAGAGGAAGGTAGCTATGCAAAATATATTAGCAGAAGTGACAAACAAGGGAAATAAAAACACAAAGGGCAGACTTAACTCCTCATTCACCTGCAGCATTGATAAATAACTGAATTTTTATCCTAGCCCATTAAAAGGAGGGAGGGAAGCAGGCTTCTCATTTAAGGGTAGGTAGCAAACTCAGCAGCTGTGGGAGATTAGGGAGTCTTGGCAGTGGGAAGTGGGCCCAAAATAGACGTATTAAACACCACTAGGTGAGAGTTCCGATCAGCACATATTTTTAGTAATTGCACATGTATAACTTTCACATGTCCAGTTCAAAATTAGTCTAGCTATCAGTCTCTTGAAATGCCAGAAAAATGATTCCTACTCCACAGGCATCCTCACAAAGGAAAAAATCATGTAGTCAAAGCCCAGCACTGATTCTGCCGCTGCGCTGGATGGAACCTTGTAACCCATCTTGACAGTTACAACTGTCACTCCCACCATTCACCTTTACTCACCCTGCACCCCTGCCTCCAGTCAAAAGGAACTTCCTCTACCCTCCATGCTTGATTTGTGGGTGGGGGTGATGGTGTGGCAGCCTAGGGAAAGCAGGAAGAAGATAAATGTGGCAGAGACTCCTGGTTGTCTCCCAATATCTGTTCCCAGCTTCATCCTTGGGAAGCTACACAAGGAATCCATTTGCTAACTAACCAGATTGAGTTAAGTTCTCAAACTTGACCACACTTTGTTTCAGGTCACAAATTTCTCTGCTGGTATTTTCTACTGCTGTCAAATTACAATATTACGAAGACTGTTTTTATCTACCTCTGTTGGACATCAAGAAACATGTTTAGATGATTGTAAAAAGTCAGAAAACAAGACTGGCATAGGAAATTGTAATAGCTCTTAAGTTGTCCTTATTGTCAGTCACTGCAAATATAACTAAATTTAAATGAACTAAGGTTTTGCTCTCACATAGAAGCTCAAGCCTTTTGTTCTCTAGCACTGAAAAGACTCCTGCATCATTTTCAATGTTTCCAACAAGAGTTTAACCTGTTGTTTCCCTTCTGGAGAAGCTTTTTTAAAAATGCTTATATTTTTAAATATGTATTTTTACTAACAACAATTTTGAAATTGATGACAGCACCTAAATCTAAACAACAAAAAAATCAATATGTAAATCCTACCCATCCTTTGAGATACTATCAAAACAAATGATTATCATGTCACAACCTATAATAGATCATTGAATCTATTATAGTTGAATACAGGATAGAGAAGAAACACTAGTATAAAAATGTAAGTTTACAAGGAACATAAATATATTTATGTAAATTTCTTTCAAAATTATTTCTACGAGATCTGTAAGTTGCATTCAACGGATCAAAATCTGTATGTGACATGAATATGTCCCCATACTTCAAAAGCTAATAGCAAAAGAAAAAATATAATGATGAGTAATATCTCCATCTTGACTTTTTACTAGTGGGAATTAAAGGTTACTCACACCTTCAATGTTATATACTGAAAGATACTGTACTTGCAAAAAGCATCCTGAAATCTCTCATTTTTCATCAGTTAGAAATAAAATTATTCTAAAATAATGAAATAAACTAGTAGTTTAATTTAATGGTAAAAATTCCAAACTTCATGTTAGCAACTTTTGTCTGTTTTGTAAACCATAATGCACAGCTACATCTCACTGTGCGTTTTAATATGCATTAAGTACTAAACAATTTACCTGTTGACAAATCACTTCTCTTATGTGATTATTTTAAACTATGTGAATGAGAAAGGTAGAAATATATATTGACATTCACTGATTCATTCAAAAACTATCTCTTGGGAATGTGTATTTGTCTTGTCTAGGCACTGGGCTACACTGGTAAGCAAGACAGAGGAGACTGCTGCTGTCGCGGACTCAGTGTTAAGGGAGGGAGCCATGTAAAGGGGAAATATGGTAATATTAGACAGTGATAGGTGCTAGGAAGAAGATGAAAGAGCATGATGTGACAGTGTGTGACTTGGAGAGCTATGTTAAAGAGAGCCAGGGAAGACCTCTCTGAGAAAAACCAATAAATTGATCTAAAGTGATTCATCTTTTACTTAAAATCATTTGTTTATCACATGCCACCCCAGGATGGTGAAGAGATTTTTTAAAAATTTCTACAGACGATTACAGCTAGCCATGAGCTGAGCAGGGGCCAAGAGGGTCTTCTCAGGAACCGTAAGCAGCACAAGCAGCTAGCTGGTAGAGACTCCAGAGACAGGAGACTAATCCTGACTTCTCCCTAAAAGGACTAACACAAGTGCCTCTGCTAAGACATGTAATACTCATAATCTTGGAGACAAAGCCAAGATTTCCTAGAGGCAGTTTATTATAAGTCTATTACCTGAAAGATTAAAAAGAAAGGAAATTGTTGAATAAGACCCTGAAACAATATTTAGAAAGTGTTACATTTTTTTCTGGTTTATTTTAAAGAATTGATGACTCCTCAAAGAACATGGCAAGTGTTACTCAAAGTCCAAAGAAAATGTTTCTGACTACTTGCACCTGTCCATAAGGACAGACTTTGCTTTGCTGCCTTCCTGGCCCCATTCTACAAGACATCTTCGGGATGTTCTCTGAACCCAAACATGACCATATCCTTTGCTCTGAAGAGGGTTAAGAGAGCACAGTTCCAATTCAGCTTAGTTCTTTGGCCTCAGTGTGAGAAACCATGCTGTCACGTAACCTGGAGAAAGGTACAGAATTTGAAGTTTAAGGAGTTGGTAAGATGGTGAAACTGGCTGCCTTCCTTCTTCCTGTGCTTGGTCTTCACACTGTGATACCACCAACCATCCTTCAAGTTCAGGATCCTTCAGCCATCCTAGATTCAAGTCAGAAACCTAGGAGTCACCAGAGTCAACTTCTCCCTCTCCTTGACCTCTCATATCCGACCTGTTACCAATTCTGGGATCTTCCTCTCTACATCTCTGAAATCTGTCCACTTCTCTCAGCTCCTCTGCCACTAACCTGATTCAAGGCATTTACCTGAACAGAATTACTATAGTGACTGCCTAACTCGTCTCCCAATATATGTACTCTCCCCGCTCCAGTCTACTCACTCTCTGCAGTCCAAATTATCTTTCAAAACAAAAATCAAGTTTCCCACCTACTCCTGCTCTTATTAAAACCCTTCAAATGCCTTCCATTACTTTTAAAATCACAACTATAATCAGATGAAACAAGATTGACCAAGTACTGATGAAAGCTAGATGATAAGTACGCTGAGTGTCTCTCTTCTGTGTATGTTTGAAATTTTCCACAATAAAAAGTTTAAAAATAATGAACAACCAAAAAAACAAAGAAAGACCATGGCTGACAAGGATTCCATGGTCTGGTCCCACCTACCTCACTTCATGCTTGTACTCTGCACCTCTGCAGCACTGGCCTAATTTCATTCTTCAACTGCTCTAAGCTCCTTCTTACTACAGAGTGTTTGCACATGCTGTTCCCTCTATCTGGAACGCTTTCATTAACTCCTACTCAGAGATCAGGGCAGCCTCCCTGAGACACCCCTGCCCACTATGTCCATATCAAGGTCTTTTGTCAAATGGTGCTATTAATTGATGTTCCTTTTTCCTAGACAATGTCACCTCAGTTTGTGAGCAAATATTTCTGAATGTGGTTAACTGTAAACTTCATAAGAGCAGAGTCTGTATTTTTGCTTATCAGTGAATACTAAGCATTTAGCACAGGACCTGGAAGAGAGCCAGCACTTTAAAAGTGGTTGTTGAATGATTACTATCTAAGACTACCAAGGGAATCGCTTTCAAATTTTTATAACAAAACACATTCTAAATTTATAAAAAATTATTTGTTATTTTGGTCTCAGTTTCCCTCAAGTTGCTACAGAGAAATCGTTCTTATTTATTCCCTTTGGAGAGTCTTTCCTTTGAGATATTGGAGTACTCAACATTCCTGTGATGGAAGTATCATGATTACCAACCAAAAATAACCACACAAATCCACACCCTGGTCTTGTCTCACTCTTCTTCATAGTTGCTTCTCCTCCTCCCTCACCCAAATCAACATCAAAGGACTAGAAGACACTTGCAGATAAATTCCCTAACAGACCCCAGAAACTTCCTTTCAGTTCCTGCTCCAGATGGCTGGCAAGCAGATATCCCTTAGGGATGCTTCAGCAGAGGCCCCAGGACTTCGCTCCGTTCTGCTTCCCTTGTGATTACCACTAACACTCCTTCTGCAATATATTCCAGGCATCATCACAGGGCCATTTACTTTGTATCATGTGGTAAATTGACATTAAAAGGGCTTATCTTTTCATTTTATCAAAACTTCTAGGAGACAGGCATAAAACAGAAGCTAGAAACTAAATCTGATTTAAATGATTTTATTTTATCATGTTAACATTCAGTGTAACAATTCATGTAACTAGAGAGTGACATCCTGAACATTAATTCAATATTTCTTAGAACTACAGGGCCATTAAGACCCTAAGAAATAAATGGCCAGCAAGGAGACTAAATTTATCAAAATATCTTCTAGACAAAAAAGCACATGAAGCATCTGGCACAGGCTTCATGAATTAATTCAGACATCATTAATCCAAATTTATAATTGAGGAACCAAGTAAAAATTTAACTTTAGTCTATCTATGACCTATGAAGTAAATCAACAGTAGAGTCAAAAAAAAAAATGTGAACATCCTCAAGTACTTGTTCATATGAAAATAATCCGTGTTAACTACAAATCACTCTTGTCAGGTAAGGCTAAACAGGGAGGACCCCCCCTCCCACCCCGCTGACAGGGAACACTCTAATGCTATGTAAATATGTATCTGTGAATCAAGAAAGCTCCACAATATGTTGTTCAAACTGCTAACTGGCATTATTACTGGTAGATAAATCTGAATTAAGAAGGTTCTTTAAAAAAAAAAAAAGAGGTCCCATTATACTTTTAAATCATATTTTTGAACACAAAATTGGCTTCTAACACCAGAGCAGGAAAGTAAGCAAATTTTAGAATTCCTCTTAAGGAATTTCTTTGAGGCAACCATTCTTCATAAATTAAGTAATTACCAGGACATCCCTGGAGGTCCAGTGGTTAAGACTCCGCGCTTCCACTACAGGGGGCATGGGTTCAATCCCTGGTCAGGGGACTAAGATCCTGCATGCTGCACGGCACAGCTAAATAAATAATTACTAAAATTATAAGAATAAGACTGTCTACTCAAAAGCTGAATAAGGGTACTTAAAGACCTTCATGCATTTTTAAAAACTTTTTTGCCAAGTTCAGTAAATAAAAAAAGTTTAACAGAAATTATCTGTTTATCTAGAAAGGAGAGTTAAGACTGCTTTATCATTTGCTAATTATAAAACCAGTGCTAGAGGAGAAACCTTCTGAAAACTAGATCATTCTCTTCCTGCAGGTAAGGCTGCATTTCAATTTTAGACAGATGGAGCCCATCTTTAAGGAAAGACTTAATAGCCTATTACAGTGTTTATTTGCTGATTGTCACTGGTGTCAGATGTTTGCCCTTGTATTTAACTAACTCCCCCTGCTATCATTAGTCCCATTCTGGTGTTTACTGGATGTTGAGTAACCTGCTTACATATACCAGACCACTTATTAAGTAATCCCTCTTCTGTGGCTCTTCCTCTGGTAGTTACTAGAAGACTTAGGTATCCTGTACTGCCAATTAATTGTATGCATGGTGGCACTGACCAAATGTTTAAGTAAGCCATTCAGTGTGTCTACACCAGCCTCAAGTATCAGAGCCCTTGAGAAGGCTGTTCATGTCTATCACTCCACAGAGCTAACTTCTTTAGTAGAGAACTTGGTGTCAAATTCATTGTATCAATACAATTTGCCTGCCATATCTTAAAATGTGTATAGACATTTTTTTTTAATCAGTCTTCTATTTCTTTGTCTGTCAGCATAATGCCTATGGGTGGAATTAGATGACAGCTTCCAGTTCTGAACTCCCAGGGAACCAGGGAAAAGCTTTGCCTGTACACATGATTCTTCTGGTAAAGTTTGAGCTTTTTTTTTTTTATTGGAGTATAGTTGCTTTACAATATTGTGTTAGTTTACACTGTACAGCAAAGTGAATCAGCTATACGTATACATATATCCCCTCTTGTTTTTTTAAATTATTTTATTTTATTTATTTTTGGCTGCGTTGGGTCTTTGTTGCTGCATGCGGGCTTTCTCTAGTTGCGGTGAGCAGGGGCTACTCTTTGTTACAGTACACGGGCTTCTCATTGCAGTGGCTTCTCTTGTTGCAGAGCACAGGCTCTAGGCACGTGGGCTTCAGTAGTTGTGGCTCACGGGCTCTAGCGCACAGGGTCAGTAGTTGTGGCGCATGGGCTTAGTTGCTCCGCGGCATGTGGGATCTTCCTGGACCAGGGCTCGAACCCATGACCCCTGCATTGGCAGGTGGATTCTTAACCACTGCACCACCAGAGAAGTCCCTATATCCCCTCTTTTTTGGATTTCCCTCTCATTTAGTTCACTACAGAGCACTGAGTAGACTTCCCTGTGGTATACAGTAGTTCTCATTAGTTATCTATTTTATACCTAGTACGTCTGCGTCTAGGTCTGTGTCTCTATTTCTGCTTTGTAAATAAGATCGTCTACACCAATTTTTTCAGATTCCACATATATGCGTTAATATACAATATTTGTTTTTCTCTTTCTGTGAAGTCTGAGCTTTAACCCCAGCCAGCTTCAGAATTACTCAGTCCAAAATATAGTGCCAATTCTGCAGAAAGGGCTGTGATCTTCCTGAGCACAACCAAGACAATTATCATTATCAAGAAGCTCCTAGATCATCAATCCAGAATGCAAAAGAAACAGGTTAATAAGGACACTAGAACTCAACCTACAACAATGTAACAGCTGGGGCAGGCAGGGAAACAACTGCAACAGTAAGCTGATCAGCCTGATCACTTCAGCAGGGATAGCCAGCTCTTTCCTAGCATGGTCACTGTGCTACCTTTAAGAGGTGACACCAACCAAGACGAGATCCATAAATCCTGGTCTCAGCCAGACAGTAAAATTCTCTCCAAATAAGAAAAAAGGGGGCTTCCCTGGTGGCGCAGTGGTTGAGAGTCCGCCTGCCGATACAGGGGACACGGGTTCGTGCCCCGGTCCGGGAAGATCCCACATGCCGCGGAGCGGCTCGGCCCGTGAGCCATGGCCGCTGAGCCTGCGCATCCGGAGCCTGTGCTTGCAACGGGAGAGGCCACAGGAGTGAGAGGTCCGCGTACCGCAAAAAAAAAAAAAAAAAAAAAAGAAAAAAGGGGTAATCATCTATGTATTGTCTTTTCAAACTTACATATGAAATAACACCAGTCTACAACATCATTTTTAAACACAAAAAAACCGTGAAATATATGACATGCTAAGGATCAAGAGCAAAGAAAGAACTGCAAAAGCATGGAAGAGGCAGCACTGGTTTTTGTTTATTTTGCTGCTTCTCCTAAAGTTAACTGTTTAAAGGCTTTGACTTTGATTATACACTTTAATAATGAACCTAAATTTGGATTTCATTCAAAAGAGTAAATATTAAGCAACATACTTTCAAATGCATAAAAAATCATTGATTAGGCGAAGTCCTTAAACAGTTCTAGGAATGGATGACTTGACAAAAATGTGAGTTATGAATCTGTTTGCATTTCTTCCTTCATTAGGAATCATTTGGGGGAGTTCCCGGTGGTCTAGTGGTTAGTATTCGGCGCTTTCACTGCCGTGTCCTGGGTTCGATCCCTGGTCAGGAACTGAGATCCCACAAACTGCGGGGCATGGCCAAAAAAAAAAAAAAGAAATCATTTGGCCACTGGTTTTACAGATCTGCGTTTTATATCAAAGTTAATAAACACATTTATGGACTTCCCTGGTGGTCCAGTGATTAAGACTCCGTGCACCGGGAGCCCGGGTTCCATCCCTGGTCAGGGAACTAGATCCTGCATCCTGCAACTAAAGATCCCGCGTGCCACCAACGAAGATCTTGCACACAGCAACGAAGATCCTGCAAGCAGCAACTAAGACCCAGCGCAGCCAAATACATATTTAAATATTTTTTAAAAAGTTAATAAACATATTTTATATAACTGATGGTTGTGTTCATTACTGTTATTAGCATATAAAACAGACCTGATTAATCAACTGTTTTTACCCTTTTGATTTCCTATTAATAAATTTTTCTAACATTTTTATACATTACCTATAAAAAAACCTGTAAGTTATAATATGACCATTAAAACAAGGATAATTCTAGGGTAAAACCTGACTGTGAAAGCTAATCATTGGAGCACATATAAAACATTGCACCCTAATCAGACAGTACACTTAAAAATATTCCTTGACACGGAGGATAAGATGTTATAAATTTAAATAAACTTAAAGAAATTTAAGGGCTTCCCATGTAGCACAGTGGATAAGAATCCGCCTGCCAATGCAGGGGACATGGGTTCAAGCCCTGGTCCGGAAAGATCCCACATGCTGCGGAGCAACTAAGCCCCGTGCACCACAACTACTGAGCCTGCACTCTAGAGCCTGAGAGCCACAACTATTGAGCCTGCAATCTAGAGCCCGCGAGCCACAACTACTGAAGCCTGTGCGCCTAGAGCCTGTGCTCCGCAACAAGAGAAGCCACTGCAATGAGAAGCCTGCGCACCACGATGAAGACCCAACGCAGCCAAAAATAAAATAAATTAAAAAAAAAATAAATTTAAGTATACCTCATTTAGTGAGAACCTTGAACCAAAATGGGAAGTTCTGTAATGGTTAATCCTAGAATTCACTTGAGATAACCAGATGTGAAACTCACAAGTAGGCTAATTTGTTGCTATATTACATTACCCCAGACTGTCCTTTTGCAGCTTCTTTGCCATTTTCACAGCTGTATTTGACATTGTGTATTACCCTTAATTGCCCCACCCTCAATCTCTTGGTTTTTGTTTTGCTGAGAATATAGAACACCCACATGTTTCCATCTCTACATTCACCTACCCACCTACATCCACGCCCACATACCCTGCCTCTCCTTCTGGTACTACAGAGGCACTATCTGTGCTCCAGGTGAAAATCAAACCCTCCACCTGTGCATTAGATCTTCTCTCTGCCCTACTTAAGGACATTGCTCCAACAATTCTCCCCCCCTCTTCTGCACCATAACATTTTACCTTTCTCCCAGATCAAATCATTTCCATCATCATAAAACATGCTTTAATTTCTCCCTTAAGAAAAAACAAAACCCTCTCGACTCTACATCCCCCGTCTATCTACTGCTCCTCTTTATAGCAAAGTTATTCAATAAAATTGTCTACAATAACCGATGTATATTCTCCTTTACCCATTCTCTCCTGAACCCACCACAAACAGAATTTCATTCCCTTATCAAGGTCACCAATTAATGACCTCCAATGGTCAACTCTCAATCTTCATCCCACTTGACGCATCAGTAGCCTTGTCATGGTGACATTCACTCTGCGTTGAATCAATCTTTCCTTGGCTTCCAAGACACATACTCTTCTGGTTTTGTTGCCCCCTTGCGTGCTACTCTTTCTTTAACTCCTTGCCTCTAAATCATGCAGTGCTGAGGGACTTGGTCCTCAAGTTGTCTTCTCTTCTATACCTACACTCTCTTTGTGATCTTGTCCAGGCTTGTGACTTAAAATACCACTGACAGGCTGACAACTTCCAAATTTATATCTCTAACCCATACTTCTCCCCTGAACACCAATTTCTATGTACAGCTATTTCTCCCCATCCCAAACCTGCTCCTTCAGTAGTCTTCTCCATCCCAGGAAATGGCAGCTCCACCCTTCCAGTTACTTTGGTCAAAAACCTTAGGGCCATCCTTGACCCAACTCCCATTTCACACTCAACCAATTAACAAAATCTCACCTTCAAATATAATCCAATTGTGACCTCATACCACCTCCTCTGCCAGCATCCTGATCTAAGCAATCCTTAGCTCTTACTTTGATTAAAGTAGCAGCTCCCTAACTGGTCTCTCTGCTCCCATCATTGCCCCTTTGCTGACATAGGCTATTCTCAACACAGAAAGAAGGGAAACCCCTTTTAAACTCAGATCATGGGCTTCCCTGGTGGCGCAGTGGTTGAGAGTCCGCCTGCCGATGCAGGGGACACGGGTTCGTGCCCCGGTCCGGGAAGATCCCACATGCCGCGGAGCGGCTGGGCCCGTGAGCCATGGCCGCTGAGCCTGCGTGTCCGAAGCCTGTGCTCCGCGACGGGAGAGGCCACAACAGTGAGAGGCCCGTGTACCACAAAAAAAAAAAAAAAAAAAAAAAAAACTCAGATCATATCCTTCTTCTGCTCAAAACCCTCTAATGACTCCCCATCTCACTCCAGATCCACATCCTCATATTTCACTGCCAAAGTCCTTACAAAGACTCTGATTAAATGAGATTATATCTTGTAAAGCTCCTAACACAGTACCAGGCAAAAAAGCACTTGACTAATAACAATGCCCTTCCTCCCATCAGAGTTTCACATCCGGCTGCAGTTATAGTCACTTAGTGCAGCAGTTCTCAAAGACTCCTGAAGGGCCACAGGCCTCTGAGGGGCCGGTACTATTTTCATATTAATACTAAGATGTTATCTGCCTTTTCCACTCTTATTCTCTCAGGTGTATACAGTGGAGTTTTCCAGAGGCTACATGCCATCACTCTGACAACTAATGGAATGTGTGCTTGTATAGTCTTGTGTTATCTGGAATTTTCTAAGATAACAGGTTTAGGGTACAAATACGTTTTTCAGAGATTAACTCAGTTTCATCTCAGTTCTGCACTCTTACCAGCTATCATCACTTACACATGCTATTCCTATAAACTGAATATTGTCTAATATACATATCGATAACTTCAATTCTGAAGCTTTGCTTATGCCTACACAAAAACACAAGCAGTACATTTTGTTTTATTTTGCAATGTTTTTAAATTTTTTAAACTTTTCTAAATTTTAAAATTTTATCTAAAACTGCTATTTTAACATTTTATGCCTGTAACAACATTTTATTCCCAAATAAAAGAAAATGTGTCTATAATAACTTTTTTAGATTTAAAAATGAATTGTTTCCTTAAAAAAGGAAGGTTAGAAGACATGATTTCTCAAACCACAGCTGTACCATCCACGTCAAAAGATGATGAAAAAGATGAAACTGACCATAGCAGGGAGTTGTCTGATTCATGAAAGAGGAGTCTATGCCAAGAAAACTGGATGAAACTGAAATAAGAAACAAAAATATGATGGCTTGATGATGTTAATTATTTACCTTATTGTGTCTTACGCAATGACATTTTCTAATATTATTACTGAGGTACCATTCTGAGGCTAATCATTTCAAAGTTTTTTTTGTTTTGTTTGTTTGTTTTACTGCTATTTATTTATTTTAGATTTTTTGATGTGGACCACTTTAAAAGTCTTTATTGAATTTGTTACAATATTGCTACTGTTTTATGTTTTTTGGTTTTTTGGCCCCAAGGCATGTGGGACCTTAGCTCTCTGACCAGGGATTGAACCTGCACCCCCTACACTGGAAGGCAGAGTCTTAACCACTGGACTGCCAGGGAAGTCCCTCAAAGTTTTTTAAAAAATAATATTTTATACACAGTGATTAAGCAGGATTTATTCCAAGGATGCAAGGATAGTTCAACGTCTGCATATCGATAAATGCAATACATCACATTAACAAAATGAAGGATAAAAATTTATATAATCATCTCAATAGATGCAGAAAAAGCTTCTGACAAAATTCAACATCATTTATGATAAAAACGCTCAATGAGGGGCTTCCCTGGTGGCGCAGTGGTTGAGAGTCCACCTGCTGAGGCAGGGGACACAGCTTCGTGCCCCGGTCCGGGAAGATTCCACGTGCCGTGGAGCAGCTGGGCCCGTGAGCCATGGCTGCTGAGCCTGTGCATCCGGAGCCTGTGCTCTGCAACGTGAGAGGCCACAACAGTGAGAGGCCTGCATACCGCAAAAAAAAAAAAAAAAAAAAAAAAGCTCAACTTAGTGGGTATAGAGGAAACATACCTCAACATAATAAAGGACACATATGACAAACTCACAGGTAACATCATACTGAAGGCCAAAAAACTGAAAGCTTTTATTTTAAGATCAGAAACAAGACAAGGATGCCTACTCTCACCACTTATTTTCAACATAGTACTGGGAATCCTAGCCAGAGCAATTAGGCAAGAAAAAGAAATAAAAAGCATCCAAGTCGGAAAGGAAGAAGAAAAACTGTCACTATTTGCAGATGACATGACCTTACAGAACACTCTATCCACCAAAGTTAAACAAATTCAGTAAAGTTGTAGGGTCCAAAATCAATATATAAAAATCAGTTGCATTTCTATACACTAACAATGAACTATCAGAAAGAGAAATTAAGAAAAAAATCCCATTTATGACTGCATCAAAAAGAATAAAATACCTAGGAATAATTTAACTAAGGAGATAAAAACTATAAGAAACTGAAGAAGGGCTTCTCTGGTGGCACAGTGGTTAAGAATCCGCCTGCTGATGCAGGGAATATGGGTTCAAGCCCTAGTCCAGGAAGATCCCACATGCCACGGAGCAACTAAGCCTGTGCACAACTACTGAACCTGCGCTCTAGAGCCTGTGAGCCACAACTACTGAGTCTGTGTGCCACAACTACTGAAGCCCACACACCTAGAACCCATGCTCTGCAACAAGAGAAGCCACTGCAATGAGAAGGCTGTACACCACAATAAAGACTAGCCCCCATTCACCACAACTAGAGAAAGCCTGAGTGCAGCAATGAAGAACCAATGCAGCCAAAAAAAAAAAAAGAAAGAAACTGAAGAAGACCCAAATAAATGGACAGTTATTCCATGCTCAAGGATTAGAAGAATATTGTTAAAATGTCCATATTACCCAAAGCAATCTACAGATTCAATGCAATGCCTATTAAAATTCCAATGGCACTTTTCACAGCAATAGAAAACAACAATCCTAAAATGTGTATGAAACCACAAAAGACTCCAAATAGCCAAAGCAATCTTGAGAAAGAAGAACAAAGCTGGAGGCATCATGCTTCCAGTTTCAAACTATATTACAAAGCTATAGTAATCAAAAGAATATGGTACTGGCATCAAAACAGACACAGATCAACAGGAAAGAATACAAAGTACAGAAATAAACCCCTGCATTTATGGCCAATTAATGACAAAGGAGCCAAGAATATACAATGGGGTAAGGATAGTCTCTTCAATAAATGGTGTTGAGAAAACTGGACAGCCACATGCAAAAGAATAAAACTGGGCTACCATCTTACCCCATACACAAAAATCAACTCAAAATGGATTAAAGATTTGAACATAAGATCTGAAACCATAAAACTCCTAGAAGAAAACATAGGGGGTAGCTCCTTCGCATCAATCTTAGTGATGATTTTTTAGATTAGATACCAAAAATAAAGGCAACAAATGCAAAAATAAACAAATGGGACTATATCAAACTAAAAAGCTTCTGCACAGCAAAAGAAATCATCAACAAAATGAAAAGGTGATCTATTCAATGGGAGAAAATACTTGTAAATCATGTATCTGGGGACTTCCCTGGTGGTCCAATGGTTAAGACTCCACGCTCCCAATGCAGCGGGCCCAGGTTCAATCCCTGGTCAGGGAACTAGGTCCCCCATGCTACAACTAAGACCCAGTGCAGCCAAATAAATATTTTTAAAAAATCATATATCTGATAAGGGGTAATATCCAAAATATATAAAGAAGTCATACAACTCAACAGCAATAAAAGATCTGATTTTAAAAACAAGAAGAGGAACTAAATAAACATTTTTTTCAAGGTGACATCCAAATGGCCAACAGGTACGTGAAAAGGTGCTAATCATCAAGAAAACATCACTAATCACTAATTATCAGGGAAATGCAAGTCAAAACCACAATGAGATATCAGTTCAGACCTGTCAGAATGGCTGTCATTAAAAAGACAAGAGATAACAAGTACTGGATATGGAGAAAAGGGAACTTTGTGCACTGCTGGTGGGAATGTAAATTGGTTTAACCACTATGGAAAACAGTATGGAGGTTCCTCAAAAAATTAAAGATAGAACTACCATATGACCCAACAATCCCATTTCTGGGTATATCTCCCACGCAAACAAAATCACTATCTTGAGAGATACCTGCACACCCGTGTTCAATGCAGCATTATTTACAATGGCCAAGACATAGAAACAAACTAAGAGTCCATGAATGGATGAACGAGAAAAAAAAATGTGATACACACCCCCACACACAATGCAATATTATTCAGCCATTAAAAGGAAACCCTGCTCTTTGTAACACTGATGGAACCTCAGGGAATTATGCTTTGTGAAATAAGACAGAGAGAGACAAATACTGTATGATCTCGATTATAGGTGAAATCTAAAAAAACTGAACTCATAAAAACAGAGAACAGATTGGTGGCTGACAAAGGTGGGGGTGGGGTGGTGTGCCCATGGTCAAAAGGTACAAACTTTCGGATTTTGGGGGGTTTTTTTTGCCACGCTGCATGGCTTGTGGGATCTCGGTTCACCGACCAGGGATTGAACCCAGACCACAGCAGTGAAAGCTACCAGGGAACTACGTGGCTAACCAGTAGGCAACAGGGAACTCCCCAAACTTTCAGTTTTAAGAGAAATATCAATAAGTTCTAGGGATGTAATGTACAGGATGGTGACTACAGTTAACAATATTGTATTATATATTTGAAAGTTTCTAAGAGAGTAAATCTTAAAAGTGCTCATCACAAGAAAAAACATGTTACAGTGCAGAAACCAGAAAGACTTCACCTTAACCAAGCAATCAAGGTTAATATCACCAGTAGTAAGACACACTGACATCATGTACCCTTTTTTTTTATGGTGGTTTTGTCTTTTATTGATTTATTTTTATTTATTTATTTATTTTTGGCTGTGTTGGGTCTTCATTGCTGCGCACAGACTTTCTCTAGTTGCAGCGAGCGGGGGCTACTCTTCGCTGCGGTGCACGGGCTTTTCCTTGCAGTGGCCTCTCTTGTTGCAGAGCATGGGCTCTAGGCGCGCGGGCTTCAGTAGTTGTGGCCTGTGGGCTCAGTAGTTGTGGCACACTGGCTTAGTTGCTCTGCAGCATGTGGGATCTTCCCAGACCAGGGATCGAACCCATGTCCCCCGCATTGGCAGGTGGATTCTTAACCACTGTGCCATCAGGGAAGTCCCCATCATGTACCCTTTGATATGATGCAATGACAAGGGCACATCACTTCTGTGATATTATTGCCAAAAATGCATGACCTCAATCTAATCATGAGAAACCACCATTAGACACAAGTTAAGGAACATTCTGCAAAATAACTCACTACATACTCTGTGTGAGACTCAATTTTCTTCAGATACTTATATTGAAAGATTCTGAATGCAGTAATGAAAACCCAGCTATCTTCAATTAATTCAGACATTAAAGAGATTTGTAAAACCTGTAAAATACCACCACTCTTTTCACTAATCTCACATTTGCTTCTTATTAATGAGCACTAGGGGAAGAGGGTGGTAAACGGAGGGTGGTAATTCTTTAAGATGGTTGGTTGCCATATTCCAAAAAAATGTGTACTTCATGAGACTGGAGAAAGATAAGCCAATAATTATTAAAGTTGCCAAATATTATCTTCTTTTGTGATTTAACAATGTCATTTACAACAAGAGTGGAACATTTAAGTAAATTTTTCATCCACTCAATGGGTACATAAACATTAAAATGTGTATGCAGAGTTCAGATTATAAAAAATGTTTATTATACAGGAAAAAACAGATTATAAAATTGTATTTAAATAAATCACAAAGTTATAAAAACTAAAAAACCATAATGATTAAAGAAAAGAATTTCCTCCTTATGTTTTAGAAGAAATTATTTGGAGGTTGAATGGTATTTATCCGCACAACAACTGTGGGCCTACTATGTGAAGAGCACCATGGAGAATAAACTATGAGAGACACATTAGAACTCTGGTAATTTATAATCTAGTGGGCTCAAAAGAGGGGGTGTTTTTCCCACATTTGCTACAGTGAGTGTGAAATATCTTTATAATGGAAGAAAACTAATAAAACTGCCTTCAAAAATATTTCGCTTTAGTATTCAAAATATGCCCAAAAAATCCATGTTTCTGATAAATTCAACTTCTTCCCACAATACACACATGCTACCTCTGGATGCATGATCAGCTGCAGCTAAGGGTGACAATGAGCAACAGATGCTGCTGAAGTTGGTACAGATTATGCTCCTATAATTGTATCACAGCCTCTCATTCCACCTGCTTTGTTGTGTTTTGTTTTGAATGCTAGTGTGGGGAGTCAGTTTTAGAAACATATCTTTATTCAAATTTCTCCATTCCACTCATTTAACTCCTTTTGTGGATCTGTCAAAAGAAATTTATATTCTTTCTACCTCTGTACATTATTTTACCAGAAATATCACAGTAGACGGGTATGAACACCCTTCTGGTTTCAGGTCCCTTATCTCCCTGAAGTGACTAGAAAGACCATGTCTTAGTTTACTTCTACAAATTTAAAGATTCTATAAACTTAGGTCCTACCTCCTTCCATATAAAGCCCTTTCAAAGTAAACCCACACAGCTCCATTTATGCATTAAGTCCTTTCTTTCCCAGTTCCTATATGTTTGGATCACAGTCCACACCGAAGTCTATCTTTGTGCAGCTGTGTTAGGCTGTCATGATCAGGATCTGACTTTTTTTATGCCTGCACAATTTGCATTAATGTAATGACAACAAAATTCTACTCACCCTTCAATACCCAGATTTACTTCTTTCCCGCTGTTTCCAACTTCCCAATTCAGCACTAGTCACTCCTCTGTAGCCTAAAGCCTTCGGGAAAGGGTTTTCTTACAATACTTACAACTATCTGTTGACCATTGTGATTCAGGCCTTAGTAACAATGGCTAACAATTCCTGAGTGCTCAAGATGGACCGGGAGGCACTTTATCTATCTTTCTTCACTCGGGTTTCATAGCAACTATAGGAATTAGGCACGACTTATTCCCATTTCACAGATGAAAAAACTGACTCTAAGCCTCCCACTCTTCTGATCTTACACGATACTCCCAAATCAGTCCCAGACCTTGGAACATCTCCACTGTTCCCCTTCCCCTCTCCAGCTCCTATGTGAAAAGGGATAAGGAAACATACAAAAGTTAAACACCATCAACTCTATCCTCTTTTGAGCCCAATAGATTATAAGTTACCAGAGTTCTACAAGTGTCTCTCCTGCTCATAGTTTACCCTCCATGGTGCTCTATACACAGTAGGCCCACAACTGTTTCTAAGGATACATACCATTCAACCCCCAACCTTAGAAACTATCATTTCAATCCCAACCAAACCACTGCAACTCTGCCAGACTTCTTGCCTCTCAAATTCCTATCACCAGACCACTTCCAGTAAATATACTTCACTTCTCTTTCTCAGAAGGATGGGGTCATCTGGAAGGAGTTTTCTCAAATTCGCATCAGTATAATTCAGGCTCTAGGTTTGTTTCCTTTTTTCTTTTCTTTTTCTTTTCCTTTATTTATTTGGCCGCACTGGGTCTTTTTAGTTGAGGCACATGGGATCTTTGTTGCTGAGTGGAGGATCTTTAGCTGCGGCATGCGGGATCTTTACTTGCAGCATGCAAACTCTTAATTGCAGCACGCGGGATCTAGTTCCCTGACCAGGGATCAAGCCCAGGCCCCCTGCATTGGGAGTCCAGAGTCTTAGCCACTGGACCACCAGGGAGGTCCCTAGGTTTTTTTTCTTTTATCCACCCTCCAGTCTCAGTAGAAAGTGCATTTCTTTCCTAAAACCTGTCCTAATCAACCCAAATCTATGAGTCCATCTTACCATTTTACTGGAACAGCTTTCGAGAGCCATCGTTCATTCCATTACTCCATCTCACGTTCACACTATTTGACTGCTCTAGGTCTGACACTATCGTCCACCATTCCCTTCTGAAATGTTCTCCTCCCTCTCTGGCTGCTATGGGGCCCCAAGCTCAGGCCCTGCCCTCAGCTTTTCTCCTTGTGCATTTTCTCTTATGTTAACTCTCCATTCTCCCCACCTAAGTCCCTGACACTCAACTCTCTACCCATAGTCTTGACTTCTCACTCCTCTAATCCCACAACATCAGTTCACTGCATTACTTCCAATTTGACATGACAAAAACCAAAGTCTCATCTTCTCTCCAAAACCAACCTCTCTTCTAAATTTCCATTTTTCCTGTCACCCAGGATCAAAATTTTAAAGTCATCTTTAACCAAAACCCCCTTCAGGGATTTCCCTGGTGGCCCAGTGGTTGAGAATCTGCCTTCCAATGCAGGGCACACAGGTTCGATCCCTGATCGGGGAACTAGGATCCCACATGCCACGGGGCAACTAAGCCCACTTGCCTCAACTACTAAGACCGTGCGCCACAACCAGAGAGCCTGTACGCTCTGGAGCCCGCACACCACAGCGAAGGATCCCGCATGCCGCAGCTAGGACCTGACACAGCCAATAATAAATAAATATTAAAAACAAAAACAAACCCCCCTTCATCTTTAACATACCATCCTTCACTAAATCTGTCCATTCCTTTGATTGCAACTCCTCCTACTTCAGTCCTTCACTTCATTCCCCTGCTGCTATGGCTCTCAATTCTAGCACAGAGTAGCATTCTCCCAACAGTTCCTTGTGGTGAAAAGCCCAGCGTTTATCCTACATTCCAATCTCAAGCCTTTCCACAACAACCCTTTGAAGGACAATTATGGTTCCCCACTGTGGGATCAAACCAAAGTCCTCATCCTCTGAAATCAAGGTTCTACACCATAAACCTCCCCCTTCACCCTGCCACACCACTAGCCCCACCCCAGGCTCAGGAGCTCAGTCTCGAGCATGCAACAAGCTCATTCCCAACCCCAATCATAGTGAGCCCCCTTCTCCTAACATACCCTTTCCCCTCCTTCCTATCTATCTAAATTCCATCCATTTCTTAAAGCCCAAGATTGACTCTTTCAGTATTTTGCCTCCAACCTGATGTACCTCCAAAACACAGCTCTTTTTTTTTTTGGAGGTACCTCGCAGCTTGTGGGATCTTAGTTCCCCAACCAGGGATTGAACCTGGGCCCCAGCAGTGAAAGCGCCAAGTCCTAACCACTAGACCACCAGGGAATTTCCTACATATTTTTCTATTTGCTCCAAGTACTGTTAAGTTTTGCCTTTTCAATTTTTCTATCTGACCCCACACAAGACCCACAGTAGCCACATGTTCAACTGTACTGAAATGGCTAAAGGAAATTTAATTCATCAGTTTAGAAAAGTATCTTCCTGGAGACTAGGGAACATGTCCACAGTTTTAAAAATCATCACTGCACCTAGAATAGTGCTTTGTATAAAGTAAGGACTCAATAAATTCTTGTTAACCAATATAGAACTTGGTTACGATGTGCATTTTAAGAAGCATCCTACAGGGCTTCCCTGGTGGCGCAGTGGTTAAGAATCCTCCTGCCAATGCAGGGGACACAGGTTTGAGCCCTGGTCTGGGAAGATCCCACATGCTGCAAAGCAACTGGACCCGTGTGCCACAACTACTGAGCCTGCACTCTAGAGCCCACGACCCACAACTACTGAAGCCCACGCGCCCTAGAGCCCGTGCTCCACAAGAGAAGCCATGGCAATGAGAAGCCCGCATACCACAACAAAGAATAGCCCCAGCTCACTGCAGCTAGAGAAAGCCCGTGCGCAGCAATGAAGACCCAACGCAGCTGCAAATAAATAAATTTATTAAAAAATAAAAAAGAAGCATCCTACAGTTTTCATAAGCTTGCATTTTTAAAATTCATTTTTTATCTGAACCTTGACACCCATAAGTTTTAAAATATTAAAAATTCACACATTCTCATGGGGCTTCCCTGGTGGCACAGTGGTTGAGAGTCTGCCTGCCGACTGGACACGGGTTTGTGCCCCGGTCCGGGAAGATCCCACATGCCGCGGAGCGGCTGGGCCCGTGAGCCATGGCCACTGAGTCTGCGCGTCTGGAGCCTGTGCTCTGCAGCGGGAGAGGCCACAACAGTGAGAGGCCCGCGTACCGCAAAAAAAAAAAAAAAAAAATCACACATTCCCGAATATTCTATAGGTCAACTCTAAAAAGAGAAACCATAAGCATCAAGGGTAGGAGGGTATGATGCTGGTAAGCGTTTCATAAAAATATCAGTTCAGGTCAGTGTTAGTTACATTTGCTCTAATTTGACTGGATTATTTTTTGGCCATTTAAATTTTACAAACTTTAGCATGAAAAAATTTTTACCACAAAAAAGGGAGGGGGGATGTTAAAGTCTGCTCCATAAATAAAACGGAAAAGCTCTCCCAGAAAAATAAATAAATGAAAATTCTGACTCAAGACACAGACATCTGTCTGGTACACTGGATTAGTAAGGAGGTTACCTTAAAAAACGACCCAGGGGGTATATTAGACAGGGTTCTTGGGTTGCTAGAACAGAAACCAAGTCTGGCTGTCTGTAGCCAAAAGGAATGTAGTGGAAGAAACATCAAAGGCTCAGAAAACTGGAGTGGCAGGGACTATAGGGCCAGGTTTGGAAGATGGGCCCATACCACGGGCACTCCAGGGCTGGCAGCAAGAGGCACAGCCTGGGTCTACAACACAGACATCTGGTCAGCATACAGCCATTGCCCTCCACTCGCCCTCCAGTAGCCTCCTCAGAACCCAGCCTCCAAGCACTGAGCAGCCAACTAGTGGAGCCTGAATCCTATACCCACACAGGCCCATCAGAGAAGGGAGCTAGCACACCGGCCCATTTGGTTTCTGGGGTGGTAAGTGGGCTCTTCTTCCTCTCCAAGAGGGGCTTTCTCCAAAAAGCAGAGAATGCTCTGAGGAAGGAAGAGTGGGCCAGAGACCCTAGAAATAATAAACACTTACCCCTCTCTCCAGAGACGCACCCACTTCCAAAGTTATTCACAGAACGACTCCAGAAACATTATTCTATGCTCTCTGATTTTCTGCCAGAAAAATCAATCATTCAGTACACTCCAAATCCCTGCACCATAGCCCCAAACTCTTCTCCAGAGGCTCTCCAGTGTATGCCATTGCCTCAACTGCCCTTGGCCTCTTCTGCTCAGTCTGACCACAGCATACTCTCCCCCAAGTCTCCTGATCAAGTTCTCTGCCAAGTCCTTCCAAGCCACACACCTTCTCAAACCCAAGAAGAATTCATCTCCCTTCTTCTTTCTCCCACAGCACTGTATTTCTACTTAAAAAAAAAAAAAGTTTAATTATAAAAGCAAAGCAATCCACAGGAATTATTTTAAATAAATATAAGTTGTCACATTGGTTTTCTTTCATGCATTTAAAATTATTTCTTAGACATGCAACAAAGTACTAATTTTTAATGGTACATCGTATTAACATCATGAAATAAAAATAAGTTAAATTTTGAAAGATTTTCCTGGTTCCAGCAGCGGCTCCAAAGTTCAAAACTGGTAGGGTTCTCTGCTGAGCTTTTTGTTTTCAAGTCCGTGGGGATGAGGAGGAAAAGTATCTTTCCCCCCACCCCAGATATTGGTTGGGTTGGTCCCTCTTAACTTCTCTCTCTCCCAGCACAGACTGGGGGTAGAGCAGGGAGGCAGGCAGAGGATAAGAGCTTTCTTTATCCAGAGAAAGGCTCTCTTTCCCTTTTTTCTGCCTTATCAATGGTAGCTGCTCCATAAATGATGATCTAAGTGAAGAAGGAAAGATGGTGGACCACTTGCAGTGCCATGCTCCTATGAACAGGGCTCACCATCACCAAGTACTCTGTCTGCCCTGTCTGGTACCTTTTCTAACACTAAAATTGCCACAAAAGATGAAACCAGAGGATCACTGAACTTACTGTAAGATCTTCTACTCCAAATACCGCACTATATTGCGATTGCTGGCTTATCTATCTCCACTGTCAGATTGTAAACAATGTGAAGGTTGGGGCCTTGTTCACTGAACACAGAACAGTGCCTACAGCTCAAGAAGCACTAGCTAAATTAACAAACAAATACAAACAACTGAGGTTCAGAAACTCCCCAAACCATTTTCTTATCACAATTTACTACAACCCCAAGTTAGAAGTAGAAATTGCCTTTTTCTTGGTTTTATATTTACATAGCTAACACTGAATATTAACTTGTGCCAGCCCCTGGACTAAGTGTTCTATATAATAAATAATTTCACTTCATTTTCCCACACTACAATGAAATAGGAAGGTACTATTATTACACGGGAGGAAATGACATGTAGAGATGTAAAGTAATTGGCTCAAGATCACAGACTAGTGAGTGTAAGAGCCAGGGCTCCCTCCCTGACTGACTCCAGGGCCCAAGCTCTTCACCACCACAGACACCAAAACTCAAATGCCACCATATGGGGCCTGGGCAGGGTATAAGTGTGTGAAGTCCATCAGATTATTCTGACAGAGACACATCATGTTTCCAAAGTAAAGAGGTAAGAAGAATATTTTCACCTCCACAAAGAAATCAGCACTCTCCCATTTTTCTTGAAACATGTAGCCTTTTTTATCTTCCATCTTCCCACTTTTGAGAGAAATTTACAAGGGTACGAGAAATATTTGACCTTCCTCTGAACTCTACCTTCAGAAGGCAAGAACATCTCAGCCACCACAATAAATGGCAGCTGACCCTGGGCCCTGGTATCACAGAGACCACAGGGAATGGGATAAGGGCTGTTGGCCAACTGAAGGGGGCGGAGAGTCCAAAGAGCAGCCACCACTCAGCTCTGGCCATAGTCCTCACATAGGAATGCTAGCCCAGTGCTGCTGGATCTTCTGATTTTTCAAGAAAACCCTAAAGACCAGATTTCTTATTTGAAATTTTTCAATATTAGTACGTTGGCTACTAATTTTTTAAAATTCTTGGGCTTCCCTGGTGGCGCAGTGGTTGAGAGTATGCCTGCCGATGCAGGGGACACGGGTTCGTGCCCTGGTCCAGGAGGATCCCACATGCCGCGGAGCGGCTGGGCCCGTGAGCCATGGCCGCCGAGGCTGCGCGTCCGGAGCCTGTGCTCCGCAACGGGAGAGGCCACAACAGTGAGAGGCCCGTGTACTGCCAAAAAAAAAAAAAAAAATTCTTTAATCATCTTGCAGCCCAAACACAGCCACAAGCCAACAATCTGTGGTCCTCACAACACTTTAGGACAAACAGGCTTTCAAGGGCTATATATCCAGGCCTCTGACTTTCCATGGCCTACCTGGCCCCATGTCTCCCACCTGGAATATTCTTTGTCAGCTACTCAAATCCAACCAAGACATTTAGGTGTGGTGCCACACACCCCATAAAATTGTCCCTAATATTCCATCTCATCTTCACAGACTCCTTCAAATTCCTCTCCATCACTTTTGTATTTTACATTTTATAATCTAAACTGCATCTTGCAAAAGTTTAAAGCTCCTCAAGAGCTCGGATTCTGTATTCTACACATCTTAAACCCCTCAGTTTGAAGTATTCTTTATAGATACAATTACTTTTGTACTAAACAAAAAAATTCCTTTTTGAAAGAAAAAGTCACTCAGAGTGCCTGGCTGAAGGATGATACTAAGCTTGCTCCTTATTAAACAGTGTCAACACCATGACAATACCACAGAAATATAGTTATTACATACAGAGACCTCCTAACTCATTTTACCAATGAAATCTAAAGGTTCCGTCTTGGGCTTCCCTGGTGGCACAGTGGTTGAGAGTCCGCCTGCCGATGCAGGGGACACAGGTTTGCGCCCTGGTCAGGGAAGATCCCACATGCCGCGGAGCGGCTGGGCCTGTGAGCCATGGCCGCTGAGGCTGCGCATCCGGAGCCTGTTGCTCCGCAACGGGAGAGGCCACAACAGTGAGAGGCCTGCATACCGCAAAAAAAATAAAAATAAAAAATATATATATATAAAGGTTCCGTCTTATTATTTTATTTATTTATTTAATTTTATTTATTGATTGATTGATTGGCTGCGCCGGCTCTTAATTGCAGCACTCGGGATCTTCGTTGTGGCATTCGGGATCTAACTTCCTGACCAAGGATCAAACCCGTGCCCCCTGCATTGGGAGCATGGAGTCTTAGCCACTGGACCACCAGGGAAGTCCCTCGTCTTATAATTATTAAAGGCAGTCTACTCAAACTACAAAACCTACTGGGAAGAAATAAGCATTGCAGTGATAGGTATAAAAACCCTGAGTCAGGGCTCCACACACTCAGTAAATGATGACTGAATATAAGTCTAGTAAATGAGTCATTTCTGCAAAGAAGAAAATGAAAAATTAAATAATCAAAAGTTCCCATTACTTAAAATATATTAGTTCATACTACTCACTATAAAAAGTGTTTTATAAAAGCATATAACTTTTCTTTTAGCATATTTTACTAGGATTCTTAAATATTCAAAGAAACATCACCATCCTTCCTCCTTCTTATAGAAGTAGAAGCACTGTATGTCTAAGTTCACATCCATTTCTGTTCATCATTGCTAAGCTGCTCTCATAAAGCAAATGAGAGAAGTGTTAAATAACAGACTCAAAAAAGATTTTCCAGGCAGTTCTTTTTTTTTTTTTTTTGCGGTACACGGGCCTCTCACTGTTGTGGCCTCTCCCATTGCGCAGCGCAGGCTCCGGACGCGCAGGCTCAGCGGCCATGGCTCACGGGCCCAGCCGCTCCGCGGCATGTAGGATCTTCCTGGACCAGGGCACGAACCCGTGTCCCCTGCACTGGCAGGCGGACTCTCAACCACTGCACCACCAGGGAAGCCCTCCAGGCAGTTCTTTAAAAGGACTTTACCCTTTTATGAACAAAGACATCAACTAACTGTATACAAAGAAAGTCTACCTAAGGGATCATTTCTTTTTTGTTTATGTTACTCTTCTTCTCTTTATAACATTTTGTTTCTACTTGCTTTAAATTTTTATTCTTTTTGTAATAATTTTTTAATATGGAGTAGAAATTCACTGTCTTTATCTCCTTTTGGAAGTGCTCACAAAATACTTACCACAACATAAGATAATGCTTTCTTTAACATCTTTATTAGAGTATAATTGCTTTACAATGGTGTGTCAGTTTCTGCTTTACAACAAAGTGAATCAGTTATACATATACATATGTCCCCACATCTCCTCCCTCCTGCATCACCCTTCCTCCCACCCTCCCCATAAGATAATGCTTTATGACACTTGAGTTACTAATTTTCCACTTTAAAAGGAGTTAAAAAGCATCCTACACTGCTTACCAATTTTTTAAAGTATATTTGGACAAAGCACACAAAAACCATGCTCTTACCCTGCCTCAGATACCTAACCAAAAGTGGACTGTTTCTACGAATCTGGTTACACTAAGAAAGCAGCAGCAGAACACAATTTAAAAATAAGATGTCAGGGCTTCCCTGGTGGCGCAGTGGTTAAGAATCCGCCTGCCAATGCAGGGGACACCGGTATGAGCCCTGGTCCGGGAAGATCCCACATGCCGCAGAGCAGCTAAGCCCATGCGCCACAACTACTGAGCCTGCGCTCTAGAGCCAGTAAGCCACAACTACTGAAGTCTGCACGCCTACAGCCCGTGCTCCGCAACAAGAGAAGCCACCGCTATGAGCAGCCTGTGCACTGCAACAAAGAGTGGTCCCCGCTCTCTGCAACTAGAGAAAGCCTGCGTGCAACACGAAGACCCAACACAGCCAAAAAAAAAAAATAAACAAAAATATAAATTTTAAAAAATAATAAAATAAATAAACGATAAGATGTCCAAAAAAAAAAAGGAAAAAACCCACTCATGTTTGCTCTGAAATACTTTTGGTGCTTACATTTGAATATAGGTGTATCATTCAGTAATTTGTTTTTACTTCCAATTAAATCAGGAGGTTGCACTGTGATGACCTTTTTCTGTCAAGTCCTCCCATACCCAGCTCTGGGTTGGCACTTTGTGGGGAGTGTTAGGAAGAGAGAGAAAAGAAGTTTAAGGCATGGTCTATGAGAAGGAAAAAAATCCAGTTTTCTTCCTTCTTGAGTAGGGAAGAACCTAGTTCTTCCCTGCTGTGTATTTCTTCCCTGTGAGTCTCCTTTACTACTCACACAGAATGCTTCACTTCTGGGACTTCCTTGGTGGCACAGAGGTTAAGAATCCGCCTGCCAATGCAGGGGACATGGGTTCAAGCCCTGGTCCAGGAAGATCCCACATGCCGCGGAGCAATTAAGCCCATGAGCCACAACTACTGAGCCTGTGCTCTAGAGCCCACGAGCCAGAACTGCTCAGCCCGCGCTCCACAACAAGAGAAGCCACTGCAATGAGAAGCCTGTGCACCACAGTGAAGAGTAGCCCCTGCTCGCGGCAACTAAAGAAAGCCCGCGCGCAGCAACAAAGACCCAACACAGCCAAAAAAAAAAAAAAAAGAATGCTTGACTTCTAAGACTTCTGATTACCAAATACGTGTGGGGTTTTCCACACCAAGCAAGTCTCTGCAACACCAGCTGGGTGTCCTACAATTTAACTCAATTTTGTCACTATCTACCCAGAGGAAGTGTCTACCTGAAGATCCCACAGATTAAGGGCTCAGTCCTACAGGACTGTCCCTCTCCCCCTTCAGACGCCAGTCACAAGCCCAGGTGCTTCTGACCAACCAGCTATAGCTCGAAAGTTCCAATCACCCCCACTCCTTGGGTTCCATTAATTTGCCAGAGCGGCTCACAGAACTCAGGGAACACTTGCTTACATTTACCAGTTTATTAAAGGATACAGATGAACAGCTAGATGAAGAGATACATAGGGTGAGGTCAGGAAGGACCCTGAAGTGCAGGAGCTTCTGTTCCCATGGAGTTTGGGTACACCACCCTCCCAGTGTGGATGTGTTTGCCCACTGGAAGTTCACCGAACCCCACAGAGGCTTCATTACATAGGCATGATCAATCATTAACTCCATTTTCAGCTTATCTCCCTTCTCAAGAGAATGGGGGGTAGGGCTGAAAATTCCAAGCTTCTAATCATGGCTTGGTCTTTCCAGTGACCAGTCCTCATCCAGGAGCCATCCAGGTGCCCACCCAGAGTTGCCTCGTCAGAACAAAAGACACTCCTATCACCCAGGAAATTACAAGAGTTTCAGGAGCCCTGTGTCAGGAACAGAGGTCAAAGACTAATATTAGATTAAGAGACACTCCTAACTGTTCTTGTCACTTAGGAAATTACAAGGGTTTAAGGAGCTCTATGCCAGGAACCGGGGACAGAGATCAATATATATTTTCTGTTATCTCACAGCCTGTCTCAAGAAGAGCTGAAAAGCCACAATTCCATTCAGAATTCTACTTGCTCCCCATTCCACAGTTGGGGACAAAGGCACATGGCTAAAGCGAACAGCACCCTATATTTAGGCTCATACATTACCTTGAGAAGGAAGGTACTATGGCTTAATCAACTCTGAGTAGTCTAAACGATGAGAGTTCAGAAATCAGTAAACACATCCCCAGCCTCGCAAGAACTGAACCTACACACACACACACACACACACACACACACACACACACACACACACACACACACACACACACACCACTCCATTCCCAGCAGTTCCCCACTCTAGAAGAATCCCTGGCACTTAAGGTAACCAAACCCTCAATAAGACTAGGTAAGTGTTGAAAAGTCATACATACTCGAGTGGCCTGGGTTCAAATACATTTCTAGGAAAAACTGGCAAGCCTTTGTTCTATTAAACAAAAAATGTCCTCCAACCTTTTATTAGCAATGCATTGCAGTACTAACTTTTATAAGCTAACTACCTGACTTGTGTGCAACTGCCTACTACACACACACACACACACAACCTCTGAAAGAAGAACTGAGGGTGAGAAACGGTGTGGCTAGAGAAGACGGGTGGGAAGATTTACCTTTCACTCCATATCCTTTGTACCTTCTGAATTTTGTAGTGTGTGCATATATATTACCTATTCAAGATAGTCTTTCTGAGTAAACTACCCTGAAAAGAGTGTAAAGAAACTTTAGGGTCTCTACTTCGTGTCCTTTCAGACTTATCTCTTGAAAAGATTACAGTACTTTATTTTATCTCCACCTGGATATTACTTAAATACAGCTTTTTCTCATAAACTCTTTTACCATGCTATTCACTTTACACCTCATATTCAAAGGAAGGAAGGTGGTTTCACGGGATGTTACTGGTTTGTTTGCTGGCTGGCTTTGCAGAACGGGGTAAAGGAGAGCCAGGAAAAGTGGAAAGGTGACAAAGGCCCCACAGGATCTGGTTCTCTCCCACCTCTCTAACATCTCCAGCTATACTGGCTGGCTTCCAGTTCTTCCTCCTTCCCAAGCTCATTCTCCACTTGGGGCCTCTGTAATTGCTCTTCCATCTACCTTGCCTTTCAGGGACCACCCTATCAAAATTTGCCAATTCCCCCCCACACACACCAATCTCAGCCACATCCTACACTTACTTTCTGCTCAGCACCCGCCACTGCCTAAAATCATCAAGTTCACTGATATTTTTGCTCATTTACTGTCTCCTGGCATTTATATCAGATGCTTCACAAAAGCAATGACTTCCATTCCACCTTGTTCATCACTGTGTCCCCAGAACAGTGTCAAACCTGGAAGTAGGCACTCAGTAAAAGTCTGTAGAACAAATGAGTAAATGAATGAATGAATATAAGAATAAACACTTTTCCCTATTCAAAGGGTGAGGAAGCAAAGGCTTCAAGAAGGCTTGGAAAAACATTGTGAACACTCGAGCACCCATGTTACTTTAAGGCAGAAATTCTCAAACTGGATTCAAGAAGTTTTCTTGGGTGTTACGAGGATTTTACTCAGAAACTCAGGTGCATATGTTTTATTACTAAATTTTAAGTTTGAACCTTATTTCCAAATTCAATTCTTTATTCTTCTTTTAACCGCATAACATCTTATTATCTTTTTTGCCTATGATGGTTTCTTTGTTCTGTTTCACGTTAACCACCATCAATCAAATGCTTTAGACTCAGCACCCATAAACTTTACATTGTGTTTCTCTTACTCTGACCTACATAAAGAACAAAGCAATAATGACAGGAAAATTTAATGGGCATCCCTATCAACCTTCATCTTCAAATTAATTACGTTAATATTAACTAAACTTTAGAATACCGATTTGACATACATTGTTGACTATGAACCACTACCAACAAGTCATTAAAACAGTATCCACTACTTGATTGTAGTCTGTTGGTGCATTTATTTACTTATTAATAAAGGGTTCCAGGCTATGAGCAAAATGAAAATCCTTTTCCCTCAGGTACTGCACCACTAGGGCTGGGGATCAGCACATTATATCAGTTAGCCAACACAAATCCTGTGAGATGGCACAGACTCTCAAGTTCAGCATCTGAAAGAAATCCTAAATGCCCTATGATGGGATGATCCAATAAGATTCTGAAAGTATTTACAACCAAATACACACATACGTTCGATGCGCTGATACTCAAGATTATCAGACACCCTGTCACTAAGACTGGAAATAAGAAAAGAACTGGGAGACTTCTCTGAAACCTACATACCAACACATTATTGGTAGACACTAGCATTCGGTATATTTTGGTTATTTTCAGTTCCTCCACTAGACTGCAAGCTTCTTCAAAGTAGGGACTATGTGTTCATTCATTCATTCACACAGTCAACAAATAATATTGAGCATCTACTACTGTTCTAACCACTGAGGACACGGAAGTGAATAAAACAGACAAAAGAGACAAAAATTCCTATCCTCAGGGACTAGCTTGCATTCACTTGAAAGGAAACAGACAATATATAGCTGAATACATAGCATGTCTTGATGGTGACATGTGATGCCAAGAAAAAAAGCATAAGAGATGCACAGTGGACTGGTGTTATCTTATATGTGGTGATCATTAAAGACCTGTCTGATAAGATGAAAATTAAACAAAGACCTAAAGTGAAGGAGCGAGCCATGCAGATAATATGGGGGAGAAACAGCACAGAAGCCAGTGGGCTGGAAGAGAAGGATGAGTAAGAGGGAGAGTGGTGAGAGATGAGGTCAGAGCTATGGCAGGGGACCAGACCATCCAGAGTGCTGAAGATCATGGTTAAGACTTTGGATTTACTGAGACAGAACACCACTGGAGCAGAGGAGTGACATGACCTGACTTCTGTGTCAGAAGAATCACTCCACCAGCTGTAGTAGTGAAGACTAGAGGGGTAAGGGCAGAAGCAGGGAGACAAGTTAGGAAGATAAAGCAATAATCCAGGAAAGAGGCAATAATGGGTTAGGCTAAAATAGTACAGTGGAGGGACTTCCCTGGCAGTCCAGTGGTTAGGACGCCACGCTTCCACTGCAGGCGGCACGAGTTCCATCGCTGGTTGGGGAACTAAGACCCCGGAAGCTGTGCAGCCAAAAAAGAAAAAAAAGTGTGCTGAAGGAATGAATAAACAAATGCATTCTTGAACAAGAGCCCTTCCTTTTTGTACTATTTTATGAAAAAGAATATAGACTGCTTCACACCCAGTATATACATAACACTCTGTTTATTGAGAAATGAGAATCACCCAAAAGCAAAAGATTGGGGCAAGGAGTGGAAAAGAAGAATGAAGACTGCAGTACAATTTCAGACCAGAATTCACATCTTGGGAAGTAGGTAGAAAAGGAGGTAATGGGAAAAACATCTGACTAACCCATATTTATTAGGCAGACACAAGGGAAAGGGCGTGTGTGTGTGTGCACGCGTGTGCACGCACGCACACAAAGCCTCAGAAAAGATTTAAAGAAATGAGGATCAGAAGTGTCCAGTCAGATGACTGGATCCATGCACACATGGTGATCCTAGAACAATGTAATACTGTACACGACCAAGATATGCTGAAAAATGACTCCCCAACCAGCCTGGGATCCACTAGAAGCCCTTCGTCATGGTTTTCGCCCCTGGGATTGCCACCTGAGCCTTACTCCCCACTCTAGAGCCCAGGGGAAGGTATACTCAGCAGAGACGTCCTTCCACCTGCTCCTCTGGGCATTTTTACTGACACTCAGGCCACTAGAGACTCCACTCACTGAGGATCTTCAATGTCAATCATCTTCTCATCCAACCTAGTGAGCTCAAGGATCTGAGAAAATGAGAACCAGGAGCCCCATGCCAAGAGATGCAGGGCTCCTGATGGAAAAGCTCAACAAGCAAAACTAAGACCTTTAAGGACACTTGTCCTCTCCTTTTAGAAACAGTTGTAATGCACAGGGAAATCTAACTGAGATGATCCTATCAGTACTCACTTTTCTCCCTCAGTAAACACAGACCCCTTAGGAGCAACTTCAACTTTCCCAGGCACTGTGATGCCATCCAATGTACAGTCAGTACCACCAGACTTTCTAAGAGTACTGCACATTGCTAGATACTCCAACTGTCAAAAATGCCTGTGTTACCTCCCCTACCCCCAGTCCAGGGAGGGCACACAGAGTACAAGCAATCCCACCCCTAGTATCTCTCACTTTCTGTAAGCACGGAGGCTCCAAAGGAAAGGAATGGAGGAAGAGGGAAAATTTCACTGGAAGTGCTTTAGGAAGGCCCAAGGTGAATAACATGACAAAGATGAATGTCGTATCACCCAACTTAGTTTCTATGAAGAAAAAAAAAAACCTGGGACTTCCCTCGTGGTACAGTGGTTAAGACTCCGCGCTCCCAATGCAGGGGACCCAGGTTCAATCCCTGGTCCAGGAACTGCATCCCACATGCATGCCACGACTAAGAATTCACATGCCACAACTAAGGAGCCCACGTGCCGCAACTAAGACCCAACGCAACCAAATAAATAAATAAATATTTTTTAAAAAAGAAAAACCTGAAAACATTCATGAAGTTATCTATGTGCAGAGTCCTTCTAGACTTTTAAGACTCCTTCCCTCTCCATCTTTTTCAGTATACTAATCCATATTAATTGAGCAGCAATTTTTTTAGTGACTTGAAATTATTCCAAAACATTTGAAATACTTTTCACAAAACCATTCCAAAGCATTTGAAACACTTCTCACAAAACCATTCTTTTTGAACTCAAATTTCACCAGCTGACGTCATATTTAATTACACTGCATAACTACAATAACAAGTACAACGAACATAAACAGATATAGGGATAAATATAACTGAGTCTTTGTAAGCACATGATTGGCTGGCAGGCCACATGCTCCGGGGCCTGTCAGGCCCAGCAGCTTACAGAGTAAAAGCAAGTGTTCAGGGCACCAAGTGGTTAAAACAGAGGCTGGGCAAGAGACTGTCCACAGTACATCAGGTTCAAAGCACTGTAAGAAATGTTAGTTGGACTTCCCTGGTGGCGTAGTGGTTAAGAACCCACCTGCCAATGCAGGGGACACGGGTTCGAGCCCTGGCCCAGGAAGATCCCACACGCTGCGGAGCAACTAAGCCCGTGCACCACAACTACTGAGCCTGCGCTCTAGAGCCCGCGAGCCACAACTACTGAAGCGTGCGCGCCTAGAGCCCGTGCTCCGCAACAAGAGAAGCCACCGCAATGAGAAGCCCATGTACCACAACGAAGAGTAGCCCCCACTCGCCACAACTAGAGAAAGCCCGTGCAACAAAGACCCAACACAGCCATAAATAAATAAATAAACTTATTTAACAACAAAAAAAAGAAATGTTATCAGGATTGCCCCAACCTAAAGATATTAATTTATCAAAATGTGTCACCATAATTAGTAAAACGTCTAAGGAGGGGGATTTTCCTGCAGTTGATGCTTGCTTATCAACAGGAAAAGCAGCCAGAGGTTTGAAGGAAAGGGAACTCATTTTCATCATGTTGTTTAGTCTGTCCCACTAGCCTCTAAGCTCCCTCACTGTCTGTCTCCTTTTAACTGTATCACAGAACCTGACACTTGGTGAGTGCTCAATAAACTTGCTCAGTAAACTTGCTGGATATGTTCACACACCCTAACCTGGATCAGTATTATAGCTGCTATCACTGCTGGCCTATAAATAAAATTTTCTGGGGCTGGAAAAATGGAATGTTAGAAGGTTTGACTCATGGTCTGTTATCTGCTAATACTTTCCATCTCTTTTTCTTTACATTGTAAGTACGTTTCCTGACATTGGTTAACTAAATTTATAAATCAGGGTCCTATTCATACTTACATTATTGTTGTATTAATGCTAATAGTATTCTGTAACCTATTCTATCTTGATTAAAGCCATTAGTGCTCATTAAAAAATAAAATTGGGTTGAATGTCCTATTGAGTTTGAATTTCACATTCCCACAATGTGTGGCAGCTAATACTTCCAGTTTCTAGCACTACTATTGAGAACATAAAAGTTCTCCGGGAACTAACAAATTACTTCCCTTCCAACACAATTATATAATCTGAGAGTTGAATGGCACCCTAGAGATTATTTTGTGGTCCAAAATCCCTCCCAATTAAGGGTTCCAATCGATAACTACTCAACTTTTGGGGGCAGGGAGGGATGTAAATCTTTAAATCCCACATTACAGAATGCTGCACCTATACAGCATTCTGTATAGGAACACACAAACGAGCCTGTACAGTAGGCTCTTAATACATATTTGCTTAACTGAACAAATCTAAAATAGGTTCCATTTCATTATTTTCTTATTCTTCCTAGGCTTTAGCTGTAACATCTACTGAATTTGAATGAAAGATCTGCATCAATCTTCTGCTCATTAACCAATGTTCAAAAAGAAATTCAGCAAACTCCATGATCAGTCAAGTGTTTTAACAATGATGCTGCTTGTACCAGTACATAAAACTTTAACAGAAAATGGAAAATCAAGTCTTCATTACTTTGCTTATGATCTATAAAGGGTTTCCAACTTACCCAAAATACTCATGTGTTCTCAATTTCTAGTATGATTTTTTAACAAAGTCTTGCATCATTCATACAAGTAAATTATACACCCTTCTACCTATAATTGGGGTGCTCACAGATTTAACCATAGTGTTATAGTAAGACATGCTATTATGCTAATTAGTTTTCCCTCTAGTTAACAGCCTGTCATCTCATCTGATTTCCCATAATATGATATGACAATGAAGAGAACAAAGCCTCTGGAGCAGTAAACATCGCCAATAATTCTACTTAACTCAAGCATATATTCCAAAACAAGTACATAATTTACAGCAAGGCCCTGCTTAACAGGCTATTACAATGCATCTGTTTTGAGGACTTTTACAATATATTCTAGGACACAAGTATACATTTCCAAATGCAGTTTCCTACTGTTTTGCTGAAAGGGAACACACAAAATCTCTCAACAGCACAATTACAGTGCTTTTAAGTTTTTTTTTTCAGGCAATAAATTCCCACTTCCTCCTAAATATCTTTGGACAGCAACTTCTGGCAACCCATCTGTGTCTTTCATCACAACTTCTTTTCATAACTAACGGGTCAAGTTCTTTTCTCCCCATTTCAACACGATGTACTGTACTTGCAGCCCTGCCACGATAGCCCACTGCTGAATGCCGGAATACAGCATATTGAATTTCACTGTCCTTTATTGTTTCCAGTTTAACTGCCATTTTACCACCATACACACGAGAGAAACGCGTTCCCACAGGCATCTTATGAATTTCCGAAGCAGCTATTCTGTGAGGATTTACAAAACATTTGCCTTCTCTGAATTCCCTTTATCACCACAGAAACGGCTGTGAGGAGCTGAGATTTTTTTAAGTACCCTATGCAAAAAGAAACTGATTTTAAGCATTTCTCTTCTGCAAGCAAATTTAATCCTAAAGGCCTTCCTATAGGGCAGTGGAGGAATGTCAGGGCAAAGATCTTAAATACCGCTTTTGGCCTTCCCAATTAAAATGAAAAATTTTCAACACACAAAGATTATCTAATCAAATGTCCTTTCTTCTCAGGCTACACCCTAAGGGCTACCCAGAGCAGTGTAAAATAAACAACTGGCTTTGGCTTTTGCACAACGCCCTAAATCCTAAGACACCCCCCACTCCGGCTCACAGACGCACATAATCCCTCGGCAAACCCCCAACCTGCCAATGAAGTGGACTCTTTCTCTGTCACAAAGGGCCGGCCCGCGCCTCGTGCACGGAGGCCTCTACACACATGTGCTGGTCTGACAAGTGCGGAGCTGCCCTTTCTGGATCCAAAGCTGCAGGCCTGGACCGAAAGCCACACGCTCTTCCCACCCACTGCCTTCTACCCGCCGCCACTCTCCCCAGTGACAGGCGGCCCGCTCCGAAGTGCCCCAGCCGCCCGCCCGCCCGGCCCGTGCCGCATGGCCACGATCAGACACACTTCCCCTCCGCCCACCGTCCTCTTTCCTTCTTCCTCTTCCTCGCCTCAGGAAATTCCGTCGGAACTTCATTGGGGCCGAGAGGAGCGGCCCAACCCGGGGCCCGGGCAAACCCTCTCCAGCGGCCGCGCCCCCCGCGCCTCGGCCCGGGGCGGCCACCGACCCCGGGGACCCCAGGCCCGCCCGGCCCGGCGCCTCACCTCCTCCTCACTCTCGCTACGGAAACATAGGCACGCGGCCCGCTTCTTGTAGCCGTCGCCGTCATAGGTGCGGGTCTGGTTCGACTTGAGCTTCATCATCCTCCGGGCCCGGTGGGGGTGAGGTGCGGGTCGCTGGAGTCGAGGGTGGGGAGTCCGCTCCAGACGGCCGCGCGCGCGCGCGCCCCCGGCTCGGCCAAGGGAAGCAGGGAAGGGGTGCCGCTTCTCAGCTACACGGCTCCGCCGCTGGCCCGCCGCAGCCGCCTCATTTCCCCCAGCCCAGGCCCCGCGCCGTAGCCGCTGTCACGGCTGCCGTCGCCGTTGCCGCCACGGCCGCCGCCCCCTCTGCCGCCGCCACCCCGGACGACGACTGCGTCGCCATCTTGGGCGCGCTACGTCAGGGGCGTAAAGCCGCGCCGCCCTGCCGGACGGCCGCGCGCTCGCAGCGCAGGCCGCGTTCGGGAATCGCGCCCTCCCATTCCGCGCAGCGTAAACGAGCGTATGGAATGAGGGGGCCGCGCGATTGGAGGTGGCTTTTACGCCAATAGCGTAGAGGTGGGGACGGTGAGGCGCGCTTGAAGACAGCCGGGGGAAAAGGGATGTGGGTACAGGGCCGCCCAGCTCCGCTGAGGAGGGGGAAGCGAGGATTTGCCCAGGGTCACGGCGCCCGGGCCTTGGCTTTGCCCATCCATTTGGGAGCGGGTGAGGGGGAAGGTCTAGAGGTAAAGGTGGGATGCAGTTAAACGCAACGGAGAGCGCAACCTGAGATGCCTGGATTAAGCACTGCAGGGAAACGGGGCGGGGGTGTGTGTGTGTGTGCATTGACATCCAGAAGCTCTGGACGTCTTATGGGCTGGGGCATGTTGTACATTGAAAGAACAGATGTTTATCCTGCATTCCTTTATTGGTGCAAAAAAGCAAATGCTTCCTCTTTAGGTATACAGGAGGGCCAGAAAAGAGTGAGAGAGTATGTGTGTGTACACACAATGCAAATCATAAGGCATCATCATTTTGGGCAGTAAAGGAGGAGGATATATTGTGGTGTCAAACAGATTCTCCAGGGAAGGATATACAGCCAGATGCCCTCCAGCAAGGAAAAGGGAGTATGACTTGTGAAAGTTCTCAGCAGCCCAGACCAAACCTAGTACCATGCCGATGTCCTGGACATGCTGAAAATCAAGTGCAGGATTTGTCTGTGAATTGCTTATTATCCTTTTTTGAATTTGCTTATATTTAGCATAGTCAGAAAAGATCAGGATTTGAAACCAAACAAACCTAGGTTGGAATCTCATTTACATAATTTATTTACCCCTGTAAAATAGAGATAATAAACTCACTTTGCACCTGGCACATAGTACTCACTCGATACATTGTAACTAAAAGCATACCTCAATTTATTGTGCTTTGCTTTGTTTTTTACAAATTGACGGTCTGTGGCAACCCTGCACTGAGCAACTTTTATCCAATTGCAATTTTTCCAACAGTATTTGCTCACTTCTTGTCTCTGTGTCACATTTTGGTAATTCTTGAAATATTTCAAACTTTTTCATTATCCTATGAGCAGTGATCTTTGAAGTTACTACCACAACTTGCTGAAGGCTCAGAAGATGGTTAGCATTTTTTAGTAATGAAGTATTTTAAAATTGATATATACATTTTTTTTAGACATAATGCTATCGCACACTTAATAGATTACAGTATAGTATAAACACATGCCATAGGAAACCAAAAATTCCTGTGACCTGCTTTATTGCAATATTTGCTTTATTGCATGGTCTGGAACTGAACCAGCAATATCTTCAAGGTATGCCTGTAATGTTATTGACATTTCACTAAGCCCTTGACACATAAGATATGGAATTTCAGTTAGTTTTAGTCAATCTTCATGCGACAGAATTCCAAAAATCTTGGTCATTTTGCTTGTCTTTCTAGCCTTCTCTGCCATATGTCTCTAATTTAAAAAAAAGAAAGAAAGCCCAGAGTTCTGATTGTAGAAATACTGTAACATGCCCACTGTCAAAAATTTGAAAAAAACATAGTATTTTTATTTTATTTTATTTATTTTTGGCTGCACTGGGTTTCTGTTACTGCGCGTGGGCTTTCTCTCGTTGAGGCAAGCAGGAGCTACTCTTCGTTGCAGTGTGCAGGCTTCTCATTGTGGTGGCTTCTCTTGTTGCAGAGCACGGGGTCTAGGCGGGCAGGCTTCAGTAGTTGTGGCTCACGGGATCTAGAGCACAGGCTCAGTAGTTGTGGTGCACAGGCTTAGTTGCTCCGTGGCATGTGGGATCTTCCCAGATCAGGGATCAAACCCATGTCCCCTGAATTGGCAGGCAGATTCTTAATCACTGCACCACCAGGGAAGTCCCCATAGTATTTTTTTAATTAAAAAAAACTAACATGGGGGGGGATGTGAGGGGAATGACACTTGACTTAAAAAAAAAACCTAAATTATGGACATCTTTGAGCACATTCTGTAGAGATTTGTATCCTGCTTTTTTTCTGGTCTTTTCCATGTCATTAAGGGGTTTTTTTTAAATACCATTTCTAATTACTATCCAATAGTCCATCATAGGGATGAACCATCAATTTTACCATTTCCCTCCTGTTAGAAGCTTAGGTTGTATCCTCTGTTTCATTAGAACAGCAACAAACATCCCTGCACATAAATTCTTGTCTCTGACTCAGATAGTTCCTCAAGATAATTTCCCAGAGGCGGATAAGGGGGTAGGAACACACTTATGGCTCTTGCTGCTTTTCGTCAAAGGCTTCCCAGAAAAGTTGTATGAGTACAATTACACCAGTGGCTAGAGAGCTACACCATACCGTCTGCCACTTTCATAAGGTAGAGAGCAGAATTGCAAATGGCATTCCAGGTTTCAGCACACCAGAGTAAAGATAATAAGCAAGTTAAATTGTCACATCTTTGAAGGCAGGCACTGTGTCTCATTTACCTGGATATCTCCACCTCCTAGCACAGGGCTTTGTCCACAATAAGAGCTCAGTAAATGTTGATTGACTAGATGGATGGAGGTTTTCTGTTGGTTTCTAATTCCTTCTCCACCTTTTGTGGGCCTCTTTAGTTGCAAGAACTCACTAGATTGCTCCCAGATCCTTAATAGTAATAATTAATTTTTCTTCATTCAGGAAACATTAACCAGGACTTCCCTGGTGGCACAGTGGTTAAGAATCCTCCTGCCAATGCAGGGGACACAGGTTCGAGCCCTGGTCCAGGAAGGTTCCACATGCCGTGGAGCAACTAAGCCTGTGTGCCACAACTACTGAGCCCTCATGCCACAACTACTGAAGCCTGTGCACCTAGAGTCCGTCCTCTGCAACAAGAGAAGCCATTGCAATGAGAAGCTCGCGCACCACAACGAAGACCCAGTGCAGCCAAAAATAAAATTAATTAATTTTAAAAAAAAAAGGAAACATTAACCAAAGAATTGCACCCTTTCCTGGAAGATAATGGGTAAATACTAGATTTAAATTCATAAAATAATTGTACTTATTAACATTATTCCAGTTAAATTCTTCTCTGAAAGTCCTATAAGAAAAAATTAATATGTAAAATGTTGCTTGTTTCACTATGACCATAGTAAAGAGTAAGGTAACTCTTCAGGTGCCTAAGCCAGAAAGCTGGAAGTCAATATAACTCCTACCTTCCATCCCATTGATAATAAACTCCAATGCTTCTGCCTTCTGGACATCCTCAACCCCTTCCCTCTTTGCCCTCTGCCATTACTTCATTAGGACTCTCCCTCTTGCTTAAACAGTGTTCTTCGTGGCTCCCATCCAGCCCTGTTCAGCCCCATTCACCCACTGCAGCAAGAGGAATCCTTCCCAAATGAAGATCTGAGTAAGTCATGGCCTTGATTAAACACCTACATTTGCAAGCCGCGCAGTGCGGCCAAAAAATAAACAAATAAAATAAGGAAAAAAAGGTCTATTTTGGGGAATTCCTTGGTGGTCCAGTGGTTTGGATTCCACGCTTCCACTGCAGGGGACATGGGTTCTATCCCTGTTCAGGGAAATAAGATCCCTCAAGCCATGTGGCAAGGCCAAAAAAAACCAACCAAACAAAAAAAGAAACACCTACAGTTGCTCCTCAGTGATCTGAAGAAGATAAAATCCAAATTCTACCAGGAAATACAAGACCCTGCAAGAGCTGGCCCCTGCTGACCTTACTCTATAGTCATTCTGAACTACCTGTGGTTTCTTTTTTTTTTTTTTTTTTTGAACTAACTATGGTTTCTTGAACCTCCAGACAGCCTTGCAAGTTTTTGAACATGCTTCCTTGCTGTCTGGAGGACTCGTCTTCCAAAACCCTCACACATTCCATTGTCCCTCTACTCCCACCCAGAGACCAAATTATATTTATTTATATTCTTCAGAACGCAGGTTAAAAGCCCTCCTAACTGCCTTTATGCTTCCTACTTGTCTAGGTTTGTCCTGCTTTGTTACATTATTTGTCACATACTGTTGTCATTGTTTTCTTGCCAATCTCATATTTCAGATTTCTTGAAGGCAGGGTCTGTGTCTCACCTATCATTGCCTATCTTGCTCAGCAGTTATCCCAGGACCTGACACAGACACATCTCAAAAAAAAAACAAAATTGTTAATGGAAGAACAGCTGTTGCCCTTCTAGAACCTGACCTTTAGTAGAGAGCTCAGTCACTTGCCCAGTATGGAATGACACTCACCTGTCTATAGGAATATCCCCTATGACACACCTAAAATCAGTCTTCTGAATGAAGATCACACAGCATTCTCCTGATTACACATTTTGGAGATCATCTGTAGCAACTTTTTAGAGCCAATCCTGGATGAAATGGCAAATAAAACAGAAAACTGGTTTTCACAGATTCCTTACTCCACCCTGCTCCCTTAACATGCCTCTCACTCCTCCCGCCTCCCAGGACTACCTTGTCCATCCCATTAAGTCCCCCAGGAGCACCTTCTGTTTCTGATCTTTGCTTTTGTATTTGTTACCTTTTGCTCCCCAAAACGTAGTAGCTTAAAACATGAATCATTTCTAATTTCTCATGGTTTCTATGGGGTAAGAATCCTGGAGTGGCTTGGCTGAGTGGTTCTGGTGTGGTGTCTCTCATAAGGTTGCAGTCAGATGTTGGCTGGGGCTGCAGTCATCTGAAGGCGTGACTGGAGTAGGAGGATCTACTTCTGGTTGGAAGTCCACCTTTCTATGTGGACTTCTCCATCGGGCTGCTTGAGCATCCTCATGCCATGGTGGCTGGATTCCTCCCAAAAAGAACAGTACAATATCCCAAGACTGAACTGCAATGCCTTCTATGACCTAGCCTTGAAAGTCACACTTTATCGGTTCCATAGTTTTCTACTGATCACGTTAAGTCAGCCTGACTCAATGTGGGAGGGGGTTACACAAAGACACGAATAGCAGGATGCAAGGATCGTTGGGGGCCATATGAGAAGCTACCTACCACAACTTTAATAAAAGTTGCCTGGGCTTCCCTGGTGGTGCAGTGGTTGAGAGTCCGCCTGCCGATGCAGGGGACATGGGTTCGTGCCCCGGTCTGGGAAGATCCCACATGCCGCGGAGTGGCTGGGCCCATGAGCCATGGCCACTGAGCCTGCGCGTCCGGAGCCTGTGCTGCACAACGGGAGAGGCCACAACAGTGAGAGGCTCAAGTACCGCAACAACAACAAAAAAAGTTGTCTGACCTGTAATTCATTCATTCATTGCCCATATGTCCCAGACAGTATACTTAACAGCGGGAAAGGAGATAATTCTTGAGAAGTGGCTACCCTTCCTTAGGTGATGATGGGTGCTAATAGATTTAAATCAAATAAATTAATCCTAACAAATATGTCATTCTACTAAAAATGTTCAATTTTCTAAAAGTCCTGTAGGGTAAAGCTCTAATAAATATATTTCAAGCTCCACATTAGGCCTGAGGGTAAATTTTTTAATAGAGCTAGGGAATCAAACATGCTTACTCATCCCTTCCATGGGGCTAGTCACAAGTTCTGGCCCATGCCTCCACCTACTTTGACATCACTACATTTACCTCTATGTGGTTCTAGCCCTTCTCACCTGACGAGGATTTTTTTCCTGTCTGCTTCAGAAATGCAATAACATCAGAGGTAGAGACATTTCAAGAAAACCTAACAATTGGGACTTTCCTGGTGGTCCAGTGGTTAAGACTCTGCCCTTCCACTGCAGGGGGCAAGGGTTCAATCCCTGGTCAGGGAAGTAAGATCCCTCATGCCGCAGGGCAACTAAGCCTGCACACCACAACTACAGAGCCCTTGCACCACAACTGGAGAGGAGCCCACATGCTGCAACAGAAGATCCTGCATGCCGCAACTAAGACCCGATGCAGCCAAAAGTAAATAAATAAATAAATATTTTTTAAAAATTAGCATCAAAAAAAACCCCCCAAAAATAGACATCATCAAAATTTAAAACTTCTGCTTGTCAAAGGACATCATTAAGAAAATAATAAACAAGACATCATATATAAAAAACAAATGACTGTTATCCAAGATGTATTTTTATATTTACAGAAATCAACAATAAAACAAAAAACACCCCAATTTTAAAAAATGGAAAATATAATTGAACGATGCTTCACAAAATAAGACAAAAATGCCCAACAAGCACATAGAAAAATGTTTAAGATCATTATTAGGTAACTATAAATTAAAACTACAATGAGATACTCATTAGAATGAATAAAATGAAAAAGACTTACAACAGCAAATGTTGACTATGCTGTGGAGCAAATGAAACTCTGATACAATGGTTGTGTGCTGGTTGTACAATGAAACACCACTCCAAAGAACCTTTTGGAAAATTCTTATTAAGTTAGGCAGATCTAGCCTATGACCCAGCAATTCCACTCCTAGGCATTTACCCAACAGAAGTTAAGACAAATGTTCACAAAAACTTAACAAAAGAATGTTTATGACAGCCTTATTCATAATAACCCCAAGCTGGAAGTTGCCCAAATGTCAAAAGGAAAATAGATAAATAATGGTATATTTGTGCAATGGAATACTACTCAACAAAAAAATAAATTACTGATATGTGCAACAATATGGATAAATTCCAAAAACATTATAAGTGAAAGAAGCTAGTCATTTTGAAAAGTGTATACTATAGAAATCCAGTTCTATAAAATCTAAATACAGACCAAACAAATCTGTGGTGATAGTAATCTGACAGTGGTTGTAGGAATGCTGGGGAAGGAATTGGCTGGAAAAGGGCAGGAAAAAACATCCCAGGGGGATAAAAATGTTTTATCTCCTGTTTTAGGCAGTGATTATATAGGAGTATGCAACTGTCAAAACTCAATGAACTGAATATCTAAAATCTGTGCATTTTTATTGTATATTCATTACATTTTAATTTAAAGGGCTAAAAATCAGTGATTTTTAATATCCTAGAAGAAAACAATTAGAAAATAAAATTAAAAAAAAAAACAATTCCATTTAAAATACCATTAGAATACTCCAGAATAAATTTAACAAAAGATTTTGCACTAAAAATTACAAAACACTGTTGAGACAGATTGAAGAAAATCTAAATGAATGGAGAGATATACCATGTTAATGGATTGAAAGACTTGAGCACGTTAAGAAGTTAATTCTCCCCAAATTGATCTGTATATTCAAAGCAATCCCAATCAAAGTCATGCCCACGTTGTAATCCTTAGAATCTATGAATACATCACCTTTCACAGAAAAGGGGACTTTGCAGATGTGATTAAGTTAAGGATCTTGAGATGGGGATATTAATCTGCATTACCTGGGTGGGCCCAATGTAATCATACGGGTCCTTATAAGGGAAAGAGGGAGACAGGAGAGTCAGAGACAGACAAAAAGATGTGATGACAGAAGTAGAGGTCAGAGGGAGAGAGATTTAAAGATGCTGGCTTTAAGATGTTGGAAGGGGACTTCCCTGGGGGCACAGTGGTTAACAATCTGCCTGCCAATGCAGGGGACACGGGTTCGATCCCTGGTCAGGGAAGATCCCAAACGCCGTGGAGCTACTGAGCTTGCGCACCACAACTACTGAAGCCCGAGCACTCTAGGGCCTGCGTGCCACAACTACTGAGCCCATGTGCTGCAACTACTGAAGCCCATGTGCCTAGAGCCCATGCTCTGCAACAAGAGAAGCCACCGCAATAAGAAGCCTGTGCACCACAACGAAGAGTAGGCCCTGCTTACCACAACTAGAGAAAGCCTGTGTGCAGCAATGAAGACCCAACACAGCCAAAAATAAATTAAAAAAGAAAAAAAGATGATGGAAGGGGTCATGGAATGCTGCTAGGTTCCAGAAGCTGGAGAAGGCAAGAAAACAGATTCTCCCCAAAGCAGCAAGAGGAACACAGCCCTGTGGACCCATTTGGGACTTCTGACCCCTAGAACAGTAAGATAATAAATTTGTGTTGTTTTAGGCCACTAAATGTGTGTGACTTTATTACAGCAGCAATAGGAAACTAACACACGTAGCAAAAATGAAAACATGTCCACAAAAGGACCTGTACAAAATGTACACAGCTGCTTTATTCGTAACAGCCAAACAACATAGAAGTCCATCTGTGATAGGGGGTGCATTAACTGGGAAGAGACGTAAGAGAATTTTATGGGAAAGTGAAATATTCTGCATCCGGATAGGGGTGTCAGTGCCCTCCAGGTCAAAACCAAGCATATACCTGTAGTTGAACAAGTTGGGATTTTTGCTCCTTACAATGATGGAAAACACATACCATGGAGAAGCATAGAGCATCTCAGAAAGGTGATTTTTAAAATGCCTGAGGTGATTTGGGGGAGGTTTTAAGGAAACAGGGCTTTGTTCTGGATTGGATGCTGTTAGGAAGCAGAGTAACTCTATGATTGGGTATCTTAAAAAATCTTTCCTAGAAGAAGGGAGAACATGACTAAAGACATAACTGGTAGAGAAGCAGTCCCTCATATCATCTGAGACAGGGGCATGCTTTATATTTTAGTGCTTTGTACAGTTAACTTGTTTTGGTCTGTGCTTAGACAGGATTATAAAGTTTTTTAACTCTGAGTCACAAAGTCACCTTGTCTGATGCTGATGTTTGATGACATTGTTTATATCCAACAGGAGAGTGACATGGCCTCAACTGTGAGTGCCAGGCCAACTTCTAACATGCCAAGGCCTAGCTGCAAGGGTCAGGCCAGTTCCTGGATGTCAGGGACTGCTTTTCTCCTTCTCAGAAAAGTGAGTTACATGGTTGTATCCATTTGTCAAAAGGGTGGAGTTAGGATTTGTATATTACAAGGTGAGTTGAACCCGAATGCCTGTATAAAGAAAATCAGACTCTTCAATATACGCAAATCAATCAATGTGATACACCATATTAACAAACTGAAGGATAAAAACCATATGATAATCTCAATAGATGCAGAAAAAGCTTTTGACAAACTCCAACACCCATTTATGATAAAAACCCTCCAGAAAGTAGGCAGAGAGGGAACTAACCTCAACATAATAAAGGCCATATATGACAAACCCACAGTCAACATCGTTCTCAATGGTGAAAAACTGAAACCATTTCCACTAAGATCAGGAACAAGACAAGGTTGCCCACTCTCACCATTATTATTCAACATAGTTTTGGAACTTTTAGCCACAGGAATCAGAGAAGAAAAAGAAATAAAAGGAATCCAAATCGGAAAAGAAGTAAAACTGTCATTGTTTGCAGATGACATGATACTATACATAGAGAAACCTAAAGATGCTACCAGAAAACTACTAGAGCTAATCAATGAATTTGGTAAAGTAGCAGGATACAAAATTAACGCACAGAAATCTCTTGCATTCCTATACACTAATGATGAAAAATCTGAAAGAGAAATTAAAGAAACACTCCCATTTACCACTGCAACAAAAAGAATAAAATACCTAGGAATAAACCTACCTAAGGAGACAAAAGAACTGTATGCAGAAAATTATAAGACACTGATAAAAGAAATGAAAGACGATACAAACAGATGGAGAGATATACCATGTTCTTGGATTGGAAGAACCAACATTGTGAAAATGACTATACTACCCAAAACAATCTACAGATTCAATGCAATCCCTATCAAACTACCAATGGCATTTTTCACAGAACCAGAACAAAAAATTTCACAATTTGTAAGGAAATGCAAAAGACCCCGAATAGCCAAAGCAATCTTGAGAAAAAAAAATGCAGCTGGAGGAATCAGGCTCCCTGACTTCAGACTATACTACAAAGCTACAGTAATCAAGACAGTATGGTACTGGCACAAAAACAGAAATATAGATCAATGGAACAGGATAGAAAGCCCAGAGATAAACCCACGCACATATGGTCAACTAATCTATGACAAAGGAGGCAAGGATATACAATGGAGAAAAGACAGCCTCTTCAATAAGTGGTGCTACAATAAGTGGACAGCTACATGTAAAAGAATGAAATTAGAACACTCCCTAACACCATACACAAAAATAAACTCAAAATGGATTAAAGACCTAAATGTAAGGCCAGACACTATAAAACTCTTAGAGGAAAACATAGGCAGAACACTCTTTGACAGCAAGATCCTTTTTGATCCACCTCCTAGAGTAATGGAAATGAAAACAAAAATAAACAAATGGGACCTAATGAAACTTAAAAGCTTTTGCACAGCAAAGGAAACCATAAGCAAGGTGAAAAGACAACCCTCAGAATGGAAGAAAATATTTGAAAATGAAGCAACCGACAAAGGGTTAATCTCCAAAATATACAAGCAGCTCATGCAGCTCAATATCAAAAGAACAAAAAACCCAATCCAAAAATGGGCAGAAGATCTAAATAGACATTTCTCCAAAGAAGATATACAGATTGCGAACAAACACATGAAGGGATGCTCAACATCACAAATCATTAGAGAAATGCAAATCAAAACTACAATGAAGTATCATTTCACAACGGTCACAATGGCCATCATCAAAAAATCTACAAGGAATAAATGCTGAAGAGGGTGTGGAGATATGGGAACCCTCTTGCACTGTTGGTGGGAATGTAAATTGATACAGCCACTATGGAGGTTCCTTAAAAAACTAAAAATAGAACTACCATACAACACAGCAATCCCACTACTGGGCATATACCCTGAGAAAACCATAATTCAAAAAGAGTCATGTACCACAATGTTCATTGAAGCACTATTTACAATAGCCAGGACATGGAAGCAACCTAAGTGTCCATCGACAGATGAATGGATAAAGAAGATGTGCCACATATATACAGTGGAATATTACTCAGCCATAAAAAGAAATGAAATTGAGTAATTCGTAATGAGGTGGGTAGACAAACTGTAGTACATCCACATAGTGGAATACTACTCAGCAACAGAAAGGAAAAAACTAGTCAGGCAGCATCATGGATCAATCTCAAAACCATATGCTGGGACTTCCCTGGTGGTGCAGTGGTTAAGAATCCACCTGCCAATGCAGGGGACACGGGTTCGATCCCTGGTCCAGGAAGATCCCACATGCCGCGGAGCAACTAAGTCCGTGAGCCACAACTACTGAGCCTGTGCTTAGAGCCCGCTAGCTACAACTACTGAAGCCTGCACAACTAGAGCCCGTGCTCCGCAACAAGAGCAGCCTCTGCAGTAAGAAGCATGCACTACAACGAAGAGCCCCCACTCGCTGCAACTAGGGAAAGTCTGCGCACAGCAATGAAGACCCAACGCAGCTAAACAATAATAATTAATTAATTAATTAATTAAAAACAAAAAACCATATGCTGAGCAAAAGAAGTCAGACACAAAAGCGGACATACTGGAACTTCCCTGGTGGTCCAGTGGGTAAGACTCCACACTTCCAGTGCAGGAGGCCTGGGTTCGATCCCTGGTCAGGGAACTAGATCCCGCATGCATGCTGCAACTAAGAGTTCGCATGCCACAACTAAGAGCCCGCATGCCGCAGGAAGATATTGCCTGTCGCAACTAAGACCTGGCACAGCCAAAATAAATAAGTAAAGAAATAGGGGGGGGAAAAGGACATACTGTATGGTTCCAGTTTTCTGATATTCTGGAAAAGGCAAAATTATGGAGACTAAGAACACTGATTGTCAGAGTGCTGACCACACAGGGGCAACATAGGGGACCTTTTTTAGGGTGATGGAAAAGTCCCATAGCTTTGCTGTGGCAGTGGTTACACACCTATATGTTTATCAAAACTGAGAACTGGGCTTTGCTGGTGGCACAGTGGTTGAGAGTCCGCCTGCCGATACAGGGGACACGGGTTCGTGTCCCAGTCCGGGAAGATCCCACATGCCGCGGAGCGGCTGGGCCCGTGAGCCATGGCCGCTGAGTCTGCGCGTCCAGGGCCTGTGCTCCACAACGGGAGAGGCCACAACGGTGACAGGCCCGCGTACCGCAAAAAACAAAAAAAACAAAAAAACAATCAAGTTAGGGGTAAGAGGGCAGTGGGTATAGGGATTGATGTAACAAGAGTGGCAGAATGTTGATGACTGTTGAAGCCCGGTGGTGGATATATGGTGGTTTATTACACTCTTATGTTTACCTTATATATTCTTGAAATTTTCCATAATATATATTTTTTTAACAGAAGGGAAAATCTCTGCGATGGAGGCCAAGATGTCAGAGTCATTTGACTGTTCATCCCTCCCTCCCCTCCCTCGTACACTCTTTGCACATTAATGAACTGATGACCCTATATTCTCAAACTGACCTCCTGCTTCTCATGCACTTAAATAAACTAGAACAATTTACTTTGACATTTCTTGCTGGTACTTTTCAGAATTTTTAAATGTCATTTGATTTGTGGCTTTTACAAGTTTTGCCCCATTTTGAGGTCTCTTTATTCCCTCAGCTTGGGTATCCTCTCCCATTTAATATTTATTTTTAAAGATGCCTTTCTCCTCACAATGGCCTCTTTGATATGTCAGTAAACCATGCAGGGCTTATTTTTCAAGTGGCTGTTCTTTTGGATTTGTGCCATGCATTTATCACGGGCTTCCAATAAAGCACTTTTAATAGAAATGGGCTCCAGGCTTTCTATGGGCTGTAACTTTTTAAACAATTCCTTTCATTTCTCTCCCCTTAATGCCCTCATTCTGTCCTAGTTTCCCTTTCTAAAACTGAGCAATCAAATGATGGACTTCCCCCCCTCCCTATTCCCGTTAGCAGGCTGAATGTGTATTGTGGTCACTATTGACTGAGTGGTTTACCCATGACCACTCAGTGCCCCAGTGTGGTCACTGCACAGACCCAGATTCAGTCTACAATTTCCTGCAGTGGGGATTCAAGTGTTTGCCAAGCATCCAGCACTCCTGGCTACATCAGTCCTCACCTTTATATTGTTAATTGGCTTACTATCAATCTACAGGATAAAATCCCAACTCTCACACCTATTAGACTGGCTAAAATAATAAGACTTAACAGACCAAGTACCCATGAAGATGAAAGCAATTGAAACTCATGCTATTGGCAGAAAATGTAAAATGTAAGACTCTGTACTCCCGATGCAGGAGGCCCAGGTTCGATACCTGGTCAGGGAACTAGATCTCACATGTGTGCTGTAACTGAGAAGTCCACATGCCACAACTGAGACGTCTGCATGCCGCAACTAAGCGTCTGCATGCCGCAAGGAAGATCACTTTAGAAAACTTTCCACTTTGGAAAAGTTTGGCCATTCCTCAAAATGTTACAGAATTACTATATGACCCATATAGTAATATATACTTAGGAACTCCATTCCTAAGTATATACCCAAGAGAAGTGAAAATACATGTCCACACAAATGAACGTGAATGTTCATAGTAGCATTAGTCACAATAGCCCAAAACAGGAAGCAACCCAAATGCTCACTAAGAGGTAAATGGATTGAAAATTGTGCTATATCCATACAATGGAATACTACTTAGCAACAAAAAGGAACCTGATACACGCAATGACTCTGATGAATCTTAAAACGATGTTGCTAAGAAGCCAGTCTATAAAAGGGTGCATACTGTATAATTCCATTTTTATAAAACTCTAGAAAACGCAAACTAACCTATACTGACAGAAAGCAGATCAGGCAGAAAGCCTGGGGATGGGGTGAGGGATTACCAATCATTGTCTTGATTTCATGGGCTTATACATGTCAAAATTTATCAGACTGTACACTCTAAATACAGGCATATCTCGTTTTACAGCGTTTCACAGATACTGCGTTTTTTACAAATTGAAGGTTTGTGGCAACCCTGCGTCAAGCAAATCTATCAGCGCCATTTTTCCAAACAGCATTTGCTCACTTCATGTCTTTGTCACATTTTGTCAATTCTTGCAACATTTCAAACTTTCTTATTATTATTTATTATGGTGCTCTGTGATCAGTGATCTTTGATATTACTACTATGACTCACTAAAGGCTCAGATGATGGTTAGCATTTCTTAGCAATAAAGCTTTTTTAAATTTTGTAAATTAAAAAAAAATTTTTTTGGCTGCGTTGGGTCTTCGTTGCTGCGCATGGGCTTTCTCTAGTTGCAGCGAGCAGGGGCTACTCTGCGTTGTGGTGCACGGGCTTCTCATTGCAGTGGCTTCTCTTGTCATGAAGCACGGGCTGTAGGCATGCGGGCTTCAGGAGTTGTGGCACACGGGCTCGGTAGTTGTGGCTCGCGGGCTCTAGAGCACAGGCTCAGTAGTTGTGGTGCACGGGCTTAGTTGCTCCGCGGCATGTGGGATCTTCCCGGACCAGGGCTCAAACCTGTGTGCCCTGCATTGGCAGGAGGATTCTTAAACACTGCTCCACGAGGGAAGTCCCAAGCATTTTTAAATTAAGATATGTACATTGTTTTTTAGACACAATGCTATTGCACACTTAATAGCATATCATAACTTTCATATACACTGCAAAACCAAAAAATTCGTGTGACTCATTTTATTGCAATATTTACTTTATTGCAGTGGTCTGGAACTGAATCTGCAATATCTCTGAAGTATGTCTGTATATGTATTTTATTACATGTCAATTATACCTCAACAGAGCTGAAAGAAAGTAAGTAAAAGAATAAAAATAATACAAACTCCTAGACTTGGGGAAGGGAGCCCCAGGTTGCTTCTCCAGTTACTCTGTGAGACATCACCTGGGCCTGCCTCATGCTACTTTAGTCCAAACTGTAAGATTCAGCTCAGAAGGTCATAGTGGCCACTATGGGAGGACTTCCTCCTGATAATGTTTGCTTCCCTCATCCCCAGAAGTCACCAGTTAAATTCCAACCATAGGCACTGGACCACTTACCACTTGGTGTATGTTTCTAGGTCTGTCTCCCCAACTCTGGCAGAACCTCCACGGTCAGGATGTGTCACAGTCAGTTTTGCATTCCCAATTCAGGCTCCTGCAGAGATTTTTGTTTTCCCCACCAATGTTCTTTCTACAGAAGGGGGAGGCTTCTCAGAGATAACTCCCTCCAGGACATCATTCATGCAGTGAACAATTACAAAGGAGCTACTGGATAACCAACAAGGACCTACTGTATAGCACAGGGAACTCTGCTCAATATTATGTAACAACCTAAATGGGAAATTGTATAACTGGATCACTTTGTTGTACACCTGAAACTGTCACAACATTGTTAATCGACTATACTCCAATATAAAATAATAAAAAGTTAAAAAAAAGAAGACTAGGGACTTCCCTGGTGGTCCAGTGGGTAAGACTCCACGCTCCCAATGCAGGGGGCCTGGGTTCAATCCCTGGTCAGGGAAATAGATCCCACATGCATGGTGCAACTAAGAGTTCGCATGCCGCAACTAAAGATCCCCTGTGCCGCAACTAAGACCTGCACAGCCAAAATAAATAAATAAATAAATATTAAAAAAAAAAAAAAGGAGCTACTACCTATGAGACTCTGAGCTAGGCCACTGGAGCGAGGCTCAGTGTTAGAGAGAAAATGGACCAGTGTCCAAACAGTTCCCACCCAGCCTGCGAGAGCTGAGACGCCACGGGCACGCACGGGAGGAACCCCTAGCCAGGCTTTGCAGTCAGGTGGGTTCCGTCAGGAAAGGCTTCTCAGAGGAGATATTTAATCTGAAGAATGAACAAGAGCCCCGAGTCGGTGGGGGTGGGAGAGTTTCCCCACATGTGTAACACCACATGCAAAAAAACCTGAAGTTGAGAAAGGGCGTCAGTGTAGCTGGATTCTGGAACTTGGAGCCTTATTTTGGTAGGCAGATGAAACTGTTAGGCCATGCATGGAGCCTGGCATTTGTCTAGATTCTAGAAGACTCTAGAAGGCAACATGGAACTTTGGAAGGATTTTAAGATGAGGAGTAGCTTGTTCACATCTGTTTCTGAAAAATAACTGTGGCTGAGGTGGGGACAGTAGTTGAAATCAAGGCAAAGCTAGAGGCAGGGGACCTCTTAGGAGGGCACTGGACTGGCTATGGGGAAGTTCATGGTGGCACGAGGCAAGGTGGAGGACAGAGGACCAGGTCAGGAGGATGTCTTACACTCCTGCCCCGACACCCAGCCTAGTCACCTACCTGCCAGCAGACCCCCGCTTCCCTCCATAACATGCTGAGACTTTGTCCTGAAAGCCCAACCTTTCAAAAGGCCATCTCTCACCTCAGTCACTGATCCATCCTCTGAGAGCCAAGAGTGCTTTACATTCATTGAAAACTTGGGCAAACCTGGTCCCAGGACAGGTTAAACCAGGTCTGCTTCATCTGTGGGCTTTGAAACAATTGCCCTAGTTAGCGCTATCAGCAAGATTCCTTTCTCCCATCTCATTTCTCCCAGGTCTAAGAACTGATAAATCCATTTTGAGGCTCAGCATCAAAGCAGATGTGGTGGGAGCCCATGACCCTGCATTGCTGTGCGGCTACTACAGGCTGCATTCCCAAAGCTTGGAGAACAGTCTGGGCACAGGCATGCCTCTTGTCTTTTAGTTCTCACTGAACAGGCCTGGCTTCTGGAGACAAGGGTAGGGATGGGGAATTCCCAGGACCCACACTGCGCTGCTGGAGGCCTGGTCAGGCCCTCGTGGAGGGAGGGTCCAAGTGGGCCCTCACGTCTTCAGGGCTAGAGGATGTATCCTTCTCAAAAACATCTTTGTCTCCCAGCACCTAACGTAGGCATATGGTAGCTGCTTCTCAAAGGTCTATTAAATTAACCAAACCAAAATCTGGACTTCTAAAGAACCAGGGCACTTGTGAAATGGCACTTGGCCCCACCAAGAGACTTAAAGCTGTTATTGGCACTCCCTGTAAGGGGACCGTATTTTTCAGGGAAAGGGGATTTGCGTCCATATAGGGAAGTTTGTATTAGTAAAATGTACCTTCAGCTGTCAGCTTCCAAAATCCCTTAAAAATCCTTTGGAGCCTGTTTTTTGGTGGTAGTGGTGGTGGGGATTAGCTGGTGAGCCATATATGGGGCTGGTGCGCAGATGCCAGGCTTTCATGGGCCTCGAAACCAACCCTGGAAAAGAGGCCGAAACTTCTCCAAAGCTTTCGCCCGGTGATGGATGTGCCCATGCAGGTGGTCAGGGGGACCTCTCTCTGCCCCTCGGACTCCACCCACCCCAAGTGACTTTCTTAGGCATTCATAATAGCAAACATTTGTTTTTCCCAAACTCATTAAAAAAAAAAAGCCTTAATTTTTGACATCTGCTTCATAACCTCACAGACACCACCTGACAGTTTTATTTTTCCAATCAAACCTCTTCAAGACACTGACTGGTCTCACCCCTCCCCTGCTCTACATCCCCACCTCTGGGTCACTTCAGCCTTCATTCACTGCCCCTGCCCTGCATTTCCTTTCACTCTAGACTAAGAATTTGCCAATTGTAGAGCTTTGGTTTTGCTTTCCTAACTGGACAGTTAGGTCCTTAAAGGCAAATTTCAAGCCTTCTGTTTCCCAGAGCATTTATCAGCATTGATCCCCAAGGAGCTAGTCAATGATTATTGATTGGCAGGGGCCATTCAATTTACCAAGGTAGGGCGAGGGAGGGGGGCTGACAGGCAGCAAGAACCACCTCCATCTGTGTATTTTTATCCGTAGGCTCTGACTCTACTTTGTAGATTCCTTGGGTTTTCCCAGAGTCCATGGTCAATCTTGGAGAACACATTCTGCAACTAATTTAAATCACGAGGGAAAAGTCTGGCAAAGAGCCGTAGCTGAAAAAGTGACATTTTAGGGCTAGAAAATCACCAAGGCTATAGAGGAAACCCATCTGCTCACTTGCTGGCCTCGGTGGGAAACAGTAAAGCTGAGAGCTAACATTTCACAGTAGAATCCAGGTTAAACAATCACAAGGCATGTGAACACAGGCAAACCACTTGACATCACTTGAGCCAGCAGAAAAATTGGATATAAAGCAATCTTTGGCAAGGCAGCCAAGGCTGCTCTGAAACAGCTTCCCCCAACACCACCTCCTTCTGCCAAAGCAAGCTTCTACTCATTGGCAGTTCAGAATACAAAGCTCACCTCCCAGGACTAAGTGTAAGTGCACAGTTAGGGCTGCTGTCCGCTGCCACCTTGTGGTCTAAATTACAACTGCCGGTCAGGACTGAAATAGGTGGTTACCAGTGCAAAACCACCTGTGCAGTTTAGGATTTTTATCAGTTATCAGTTTCACCTGGTTAATTATCTGCCTTCTCCATACAATGCTTGGCCCATAGTACCCCACAAATTATTCCCAAGTCCCCATACCCCTTAAGAAGAGCCACTTCTATTAGTTATCCATCTTGCTGGCTTTCCTTACCTTGGTGGGCCTGCTGGTTGACCCAGAGTTGCTGCCTCAAAAGCTTTGACCTCTGAGCAGGAAGTGCAGATTTACTGCAACCATCAGCAGCCCAGGTTTGACCTGCAAGTCAAAGTTGGTATCTCAGCCAGCAAACTTGCCTGCAGGCTTGTGCCCCTGGACTCTTACTGGGCTGCACCTTCAAGGCTCACTTACTGGCACTGCACCAGGCAGGTGGTGTTTCCAGTGCAGGCCCACAGAAATGGTCCCATCAAACCCCTCTGGATACTTACATGACACTTGGCCCCACCAAGAGAAAAACTAACACACTGTTCTTGCTCATGTACTCATGTCGTATGCCAGCTCATCACTGACAAACCCCAGGAAAATGGGACAGTGGATTTCCTATTTTCAAGGAGCCCTGGTATAGCAAGACCTCCAGTTGTCTAGTATTCCTGGCGGGAGGCTGGGCAGTCCCTTTAGGGTGTTTTTGTGCAATGTTTTCTCCCTGATTCTTGAAAACCCTGAGCTTTGAAGATTAATAATTCCAGGTCCAGAATAGCAACTGAGCCAGCATGGCTGGTGTGGTAAAGACGCCCAGCTTTCCAACCACCTCCCAGAACGGTTAACCACACTGGACAGGACCCCACAGGGAGGCTTATGCTGGAGCAAAGAGGGCCCAGGTCAAAGCCAAGTACTGCAGCTCTAACAGCAACAAGTGATGTCACCCTGGATAAGGACAACACCCAAAACCAATCCGCTCTTACCCCACTTAACACTCTGATCCTTAAACCAGTCCTGTTCAGGCTACATAACGCACAAAACAGGGCACACAAGATTAATTTTTTCTGGCTACACGTTTATTCAACACAAAACAATCTCTTCCAAACTTTACTGAGGTGGCTGACCACGTCCACGACCAAATCCGCCTCTCTGCAAGAGAAAGCACATGACATCAGCATAAGTGGTATGCCGGGCAGCAGGCCTCATCATCACTGGAGAGGTCCCCATATGTAAGGGCTCAGAGAACCCAGCCCTGCCTCTTACAGGCTCTGGGGCCACGTTCACCTCCTAGGCCCATTTCCTGCTGCCCAGGACAGCTGCTGTCCCAACAGTGATACACCATCCCCGGGGGTTAATCCTTTACTTGGATTAACTAGTCTCACAACTACCTTGAGACAGCTACTACTTTATAGATGAGGTAACAGGCACAGAGGGGCACCTGCCGAAGATCACACCATCTGGAGTCTAGAGCCTGCTCAATCCCCAGTGTTCAGGTTTCAACCCTGTTTTGGTTCATGAAACTAATCCAGGGAGCCTATGATGGCCATTAATGAACTAGAAAATACCACTATGCCTCATGTAGTATTGATCTGTGAGACGTGTTTCAGTAATTTATATATTCACAGATGTTTGCATACTGTGCCTTAATATAAAAACCTATCTGGAATATGTGCTTGGGAAGAGGGGTGGGACCCACCACACTATACTGCATCTCTGAATATGCAGATCCAAAGGGCTGAGACCAGAATAGTGACTGCTCATGAAGAGCAAAAAGGGGATACTTACAAACTGGAATTCGGTTGCTGACCCAGCCCCGGCCTCGGCTTTCTTGTCGGCACCAGCTGGAATGAGAAACACCGATTTAGATTCATCATATGATCTGATCCACTACAGAACAAGGACAAGTCACCCAGCCCAATCTTGCAAGAAAAGCCATGTCAGCAAAGGTACCATGAAGTACAAGTAAATTACAACCTGCAGTGGGGAGACATCTTCTGAGCCACCTCTGCCCCATCCCTCTCCTGGGGCAGCCTTCCTTAAGTCACCTTACAAAACTCACAGCCCAAACTATTGCATCCTCCAGGGAGGCTGCCTTGACCATGAAGTCTGGATTATGTGCACTTCCTATACAGCACTTCCCATCACTGAGTTACTTCCATGCTTCAGACCAGCACCTAGCTCAGAGGGAGCTCAATGAAGGGGGAACTAAGAGGTGAAGGGCCCACAGAAGCAAAAAGCAACTTTATTATGACTAAGGGAAAGTGGCAAACAAGATGAAAGATCTAGTGCTGCTCCGTCCTATTATGTCAGCCACTAGCCCAAATTGAGATGTGTGCAAACTACCCATCAGATTTCAAGACTTAAGAGAATGCAAAATATCTCATTAATGTTTATACAGATTACATATTAAAATAACATTTCAAAATACCTGGGATTAAAAAAATTAATATACACATAAACCATTTCTATTTGCTTTAAATGTGACCACTAGGAAATTTTACAATTCACATTTGAGGGGCAGGGCTAATAGTCAGTGCGGTTTCAGTAAATCTTATTCAAATCGGAGCCCACCTTTGGCCCATTTCTGACCACACCCACCACAGGCTCCTGTCTGCTCACCTCCTGGCCCTTTGACCAGAGCCACAGTATCCTCCCCAACTCTGTACCTTTGTCCATGCCGATCTCTCCCTGAAATGCTCACTCCCCCACCCTCAACTTGGGGACCAACTGTCACATCCTCTGGCTGACTCCTTGTGTGGTTTGACTTCTAATAAAAGCGATGACGAACTTTCTCTGAACTGAGAGCCTGTTTGCTGGAGGAAATCTTTCTTACTACTATCCTATAAGCTATTTAGGTTAATCGCTCACTTCTCACACCTGAAGAATCAGGCACCACAAGTAGGAGGCAAGAGCAGTAGAAGTTAGTAAAAATTCCCTTTACACTTTTCTTTTATATCACAATTAACTGCTTCTGCAACAAGGACAGAGTCTCTTTAAAACAAATTGAATGGCTCCCCACCTTATTCCGGAGTAAAATCCCAAGTCATACCATGGCCCACAGAACTATGAGACCTACATCCTTATCTGACTCTCCCACTATCTTCTGCTGACAAGTCAGGTGCCTTCCCCATAGGACCTTTGCCTGTAATGCTCTTCCCCCAGGTAGCCTCACCTCCTGCAAATGTTTGCTTCAATCTCACTTCGACAGAACTTTCCCTAAAAATCCAATTGGAAGCTGCACACCCCCCGCCCCCATTGCACCCACGATGGACATGATATATACTTATTTTTGTTTATCCACCCCCTACTACTAAAATGCAAGTTCAACAAGAGAAGGGCCTTTTGTCTCTCATGTACACTACTAGCCCCCCAGTTCCTAGAATCGTGTCTGGCATACCACAGGCACTCAGTATATATCTGTTGAATGAACAGACGTCTGTTGTTCCCATCAGGGCAAACATGTGCTATTTAAAAATAAGATTTTGTACTATTTTTGCAATAAAAAAGCAACAAAGGTGATGTGAGTGGGCCCTGCCCTCAAGCACAACTACAAAACAAAGAAAGCATGTCGCTTTCCTAAAAGTCTTCAGTTTTGCTCTAAAGGTCTTCAACTAAAGTCTTCGGTGTTCCCAGCTCAAAGGGCTTTCCTTCTAATCCCCATCCCTGCATAAGACAAGAAGTACAAAGGACTCCAGCTGGAGATGATCTGAGATGAAACGGAGGATCTTTACTGGTTACCTTGGCATCTACAAGGGCCGAGCCCCAGCCAGAGTAGAATCCCAAGATTCTACCTCAATACCCAGATACAGATGATGCTACTCACAGGGCACAGCGCTTCGTCTGTAGGTGTCTCTGTCGGCTTCCCCTCTTGTGAGTCTTGCAGGTCGCTCTCCTTCCAGACCTACACAAATTAAACCACAGTATGAACACAGGGCAACGTGGGAACTCTGTTCCCTTCAGGCCAAAAGAACGAACTGCTCTCCATTCTCACTGGGCAACACTTAGTTATGATGGGTTAATGGGGACAGGAACTCCTACACCCACAACAGTCAGGTAGAAACCTGCCATCGCTGACGTTTTGGCTCCTCTAAGACCTAGGAAAACGCACATCTTAATTAAAATGTCGTACACCTGCAAAAAGTTTGCTTTCTTCTGTATTTCTCAGCATAAACACACATTTTCCAATTCCTTGGCAAATTAAGAAATCCACCCATTTCTACAAACATTTGAATAGCCAAAATTTTGAACCTGACCCATCTCTGAAATGGAAAACTTCCTGTGCAAACAGGAAAGGAGACACCATAAGCTGCAAGCCCCACCTCCAATATAAGTATATAAATACAGAGGCCACTGAGAATCCTCTAGCTCCTCCTCGCGTCTCACTAGGCTGTGGGATAACATTCTCATGAACACTGAAAGGTTAATTTAGTATTCTCTCTACCTTGTTATGCTGGAAAATTACCTATAGAGTTCATGATTTGAAAATGGACTTTTTTAGATTGAATCTGTAGTAAGTGGTCAAAGTAAATAAACGCCAGGCCCCACCTATGGCAAACTGGAATCTGTGTGGGAACAAACAATGGCATTGGCAACACTCCCATGCCCCCAAAGATTCCAAGATGCAGTGAAGAACCTTTGCACTAAAGATATGTAATCCTGCCTAACCACCTAGGGAGCTTTCATAAAAAATGCAGATTCCTGAGCTCCACGAAGTGCTATTCCAGGGAACCTGACAGTCTGATTATCATCTGTTTTTAGAAATCTCTGCATCTTACCTCATCAAACTCACAAACTGCTCTTTCTACAAAGTTCCAGTGACAAATTTTTTCAAAACCTAAGGAAAAGGAACCATAGCCCTGAAAAATGCCAACTGTAAGCCAACAATGACCTCGAGTCAGAAGGTAATTCCCCACACACAGACCCCTTGCACACTGCTAATATACACACACGCACTCTCTACATCCATTCTCCCCTATCTGTCGTGATTATTTCTGCTCCCACTGCCAAGAAACTCTAGACAACTCTTCATTTATTTCACATGGTAAACAGCTTTGCTTTGGACTTCTTGGGGGGGATAAGCACCTCGCTCTACTGGAAAAATTTCAGGAGAAAATTTCAGTAATACTCTATCACATTTATCTTGCCACAGACTAATATCCTGTGTTTAATGCCATTTCTAGGGATTGCCTAAAGACCTGAGTCCAGTTCCATTAAAGGTTCTAGGACTTGACCTAGGTCGTGCGTGTCAGAGTCCCTCAAGAGCTGATTCCAATGTTATATTACTAAGACCACCTCCATGCCCCACACACAAAAAAACCACTGTTTCACCTCTCTCCCCAGAAACAGCAACTTCAGAGAATGCCTTCAGAGGCATTATGTGGGCACTATACCTTTGGGCCGCGGCCTGCCAGTCTCAGGACGACTGCGGCGCAGGGTGGCAGGCACGATTTCAGGGGGCAGGTGAAGGTAATCCCGGAGATACTGGATACCCTCGTTGGTTAGGTACCAGTAGAAATGTCTCCAGGCAAACTGTTCCTTCACGTAGCCTCGTGATTTGAGAGACTGTAAGACAGAAAACCACGGTTAAGACATAACTAGAGGCTAGAAAAGCAGTGCAAATGGGAAGCTCAACTTCACAGTAGACAAATTTTCACGGTGTATCTACCTCACAGCCCTTCAAGGCAGCAAGCAGCTCTGGCTGTGCTGACTTCTCCTTGGAATTTGCCTTGAACACCAGCGGAAAATCCCTCCATCTGCACCCCACTCCAGCAGCCACCCCCCCACCCCCGCTACCTGCATGGCCTTCATGACATGAAGATTGGGCACATTCTTGTCTGCCAGCTCGGGGTGCTTAGGCATGTGGACGTCCTTCTTGGCCACCATCACTCCCTCCTTAAAAAGGAGTTCATAAATGGCAATCCGGTTCTTCTTAGGCATCAACATCTGCAAGAAGGAAGCGATTATCAAGAGCATTTTTGAGCAGTGTGGCCACGGGCCAGTAACCCAGTTCATCACCCCCAAAGACCACACACACACACACACAAATCGCTGTCCAATGGACTGAAATCTCAAACACACCATGAAAAACAAGAATTCAAACTCCGCTAACTTAAGTCCAACAGTGACTAGTTCCCTCCCCCACCCTCGAAAACACGATTCAGGTGAGAAATTGCCAGGACGTTAAAATAAAACGATGGAGGTACATACTCGCTGCAAGACTTTCACACTCACAACAAAGGTATAAAACAGGAAGCAGACCCTGTACGCTCGGACTATTTGGGGACCATCAGCAACAGTACCTAATGCGGAATGGGCGCGGCGGTACCTTCAGGTGCGCGGGAATGACCCAGAGGAAAGCCCTCGATTCATGACAGGCCGCTGACCCCAAACCAAAGGGCTGAAACCTCCACAGCCTACCACTCTTCTCCCAAACTAAACTTCCATGACCAGGCAAAGAGGCAACTCAGGGTGCGGGGTTCTGCCCCGAAAAACAGCGTGCAAGAGGAGCACAGTCTCCCTAGCCTCGCCCGGATCTTCCCCGCCACGCAAAAGCTTCATCTTCCTCTCCCCTCCGCCTCCCACTATCGGGACGCCAATCTTCGCCTGCCAGGGCCCCACTACCCAGCGAAGTGCGCCCCTGGCTCCTCTCATTGCTCAAAAATGGACGGGAGGGGAGCGGGAGCGAGCAGCCTCCGCCACAACCCCGGGGAAGAGCAACGACTACGGCGGCGAGAAGGCCAGGATGGAGACCGATGGAACCCGAACTCCCGAGGAACTAACCGCGACGGCTGCTGGGTCCGGGGCCGGAGCTGGAAAGGAAGGAGTATGTGCGGCGCGGCGTCTCTTCCGGGCTGCCGTGCCCCGCCCCCTGTCAGGACCCGCGCGCTGCCTGAGGTGGCCTCGGCGGTGCCTGAGGGACTGGCGTCTCCGGGCGACCGCGAACCCTGGCTTCCTTGAGGACGAACGCACGTGGAAACCGCCGCTGGGGGCTTCTGACACTGCGTGCTTTATCAATAAATGGTCACTTTTATTGCGTGGGCAGGCCCTTTAGAAAGTCGCTACGTGTTTCTTTTGTTTCCCGTCGGTAACTTATTATTATGTAAATAATATATGCTCTTTGAGGGGGGGAAAGAGAAACCAGACGAAATAATAATAACTGCAATAACAATAATAATAAAAGAATAAAAATAGAATCCCATCAACCGAAGGATCGCTATTAACATTTTGGTATATATTCTTACAAACTCAAAGGAAGTGTATTTTTTAACAAAAATGGGATGTTTTGTATGTACGTTATGGTATGATGTTTGGAAACCTGTTTTTTTCATTTACTAATACATCATGAATCTCTTCTTGTTAATTAATACCTTCAATTGTAATGACTACGTAGTAGTCCGCTGATGGTTTAATCAACACTCTATGACTGGATATATATTTTAGAATTTTTTCACTATTATAACTAACGATGCCACACACCTGCACACTTCTCAAATATTTTCCTTAGGACGAAGTCCTGTCAGTGTAATTGTTGAGTAACAAAGTACACATTTTTAGGTTTTTGACACATGCCACATTGACTTCTGGAAGGCGTTATCAATTACATTCTGGTCAGCTGTTATCAACAAGGCTCGCTTCCTCATTATTAACCCTGCCGACATTGGATATTCATTTTTCTCAGTCTGATAGATAAGAAATATTAATCTCATTGCTCTTTTGATTTGCTTTTCTTGATTACTTCTGTGGTTAAATAGTTTTTCTTTTTAGGCGTTTGTGTTCCTTCTTTTATAAATTCACTTCCATTACCTGTTGTCCTATTAAGTTTTTTCTTATTGATTTGAAATTACTCTATGTATTAAAGCTATTAACCCTTTGTCACATATTTTTCAAGAATTTCTCCCAGTTTTTTTTTCATTTGTTCAATTTAAATAGTATTTCGAAGAAGTTTCACTTTTTTTCCACATTTCTTTGTATTCAAATCTTTATGGTTTCAGACTTTGGTACAATGCTTAAAAAGTCACTCCACATCTGAATATCATATAAATATTCACCTAGGGACTTCCCAGGTGGTGCAGCGGTTAACAATCGATGCCTGCCAATGCAGGGGACACGGGGTTGAGCCCTGGTGGGGTTGAGCCCTGGTCCGGGAAGATTCCACATGCCGCGGGGCAACTAAGCCCATGCGCCACAACTACTGAGCCTGCGCTCTAGAGCCTGTGCTCTGCAACAAGAGAAGCCACCGCAATGAAAAGCCCGTGCACCGCAACAAAGAATAGCCCCAGCTTGTCCCAACTAGAGAAAGCCCGCGCGCAGCAACGGGGGCCAATGAAGACCCAATGCAACCAAAAATAAATTAACTAATTTTAAAAATATTCACCTATAGTTTCTTCAAGTATTTTTGTGGTTTCACTGTTTAAAAATAAGTATTTGGCAGTTTTGCAGGATGGAAAGAATTCTGGAGATTGGGTGCACAACAATGTGAATTACTTAACGCTACGGAAATGTACACTTAAAATGGTTAAGATGGTAAATTTTATGTGTATTTTGTCACAAGTTAAAAAATAAGTATTCATAACATGTTTACAGAAAATTTTTTTAAAAATCTTGGACAACAAGAAACAAGGAAGAAGGAAAAACATAATCTAAGGACTGGTAAAGCAGATTTGGAAAAGAATACAATAAAATTCCTAGTAATGAAAACTAAAATGATTGAAATTTAAAACAATTTAAAAAAAGAATAAACAATAGATCTGACACACTTGAAGAGAAAAATCATGAAAGGGAAGATAGATGTGAAAAAACAGAACATTCACAATGTAGTCCAGAGATTAAAAGAGATGGAATAAGTGGGTGTGGGCAGGAATAAATTAGGAGGCTGGAATTAACAAATACACACTACTATGTATAAAATAGATAGCCAACAAGGACCTACTGTATAGCACAGGGAACTCTACTCAATATTACATAATAACTTATAAGGGAAAAGAATCTGAAAAAGAATATATGTATATATGTATAACTGAATCACTGTGCTGTACATCTGAAACTTACACAATATTGTAAATCAACTATATTTCAGTAAAAAAAATTTTTAATAAAAATATATATAACTGGAAAAAAAAAGAGATGGGATAGTTGAAAGAAAGGATTTGAGGTGTGAAGGATAGAGAGAGAAAGTCTAATACATGTCTATGTGAAGTCACATAAGAAAATGATAGAGAATATGGGAAAGAGACACTGTCAGTATCCTCAAGAATTCTTGGAAGACAACACACTTCAGAGTCACTGAGATCATCAAATCTCAAGTTGGATAAATAAAAACAGGTCCATGCCTAAACATATCATAATGAATTTGCAGGGCATCAGAGACAAAGAGAAGACCTTGAAAGCAGCCAGCAGGAAGACATAGGGGTGATGGCTCACTTCCCAGCAGCAGCTCTGGGATGCAGTTTACTGAAATACAGTCTCGCAGGTCTCTTCCCTTACTGTGGCTAGAGTGATCCTGCTACAACATCAGACCATGTCACTCCTCTGCTTAAAATCCTCCAAGGACTCCCCAGTTCACTTACAAAAATATTCAAAGTCTTTACATGACTAAATTGTTTATGTTTAAATCTTTTAGGGACTTCCCTGGTGGTGCAGTGGTTAAGAATCTGCCTGCAAATGCAGGGGACACGGGTTCAAGCCCTGGCCTGGGAAGATCCCACCTGTGGAGGGGCAGCTAAGCCCATGTGCCACAACTACTGAGCCTGTGCTCTAGAGCCCAAGAGCCACAACTACTGAGCCCATGCACCTAGAGCCCGGGCTCCGCAGCAAGAGAAGCCACTGCAATGAGAAGCCCGCGCACTGCAACGAAGAGTAGCCCCTGCTCGCCGCAACTAGAGAACAGCCTGTGAACAGCAACGAAGACCCAATGCAGCCAAAAATAAGATTGATTAATTAATTAATTAAAAAATAAATCTTTTATCCTCCTGGAATGTCTTCTGGTGTAAAAATTTTCCCTCCAAACGGTAAGATGGTTTCTCAGCAACATTACCTCAATAAGCTATGCTTTTATCTGAAATATCACTAAATTGTTTAGGAGAGATGGATTCAGTTTTAGATTTTGTTGCATTTGTGCCTGTGAGACACACTGGTGAAAAAACCCAGGATGATTTTTTTTTTCTTTTTATATCTCCCTGTACTATGCAGCTGCTTCCCACTAGCTATCTATTTTACATTTGGTAGTGTATATATGTCAATGCTACTCTCACTTCATCTCAGCTTACCCTTCCCCCTCCCCATGTCCTCAAGTCCGTTCTCTACTTCTGCATCTTTATTCCTGTCCTGCCCCTAGGTTCATCAGAACCTTTTTATTTATTTTTTTAGATTCCATATATATGTGTTAGCACATGGTATTTGTTTTCCTCTTTCTGACTTACTTCACTCTGTATGACAAACTCTAGGTCCACCCACCTCACTACAAATAACTCAATTTTGTTTCTTTTTATGGCTGACTAATATTCCATTGTATATATATGCCACATCTTCTTTATCCATTCACCTATGGATGGACACTTAGATTGCTTCCATGTCCTGGATATTGTAAATAGTGTTGCAATGAACATTGGGGTACATGTCTCTTTTTGAATTATGGTTTTCTCAGGGTATATGTCCAGTAGTGGGATTGCTGGGTCATATGGTAGTTCTGTTTTTAGTTTTTTAAGAAACCTCCATACTGTTCTCCATAGTGGCTGTATCAATTTACATTCCCACCAACAGTGCAAGAGGGTTCCCGTATCTCCACACCCTCTCCAGCATTTATTCCTTGTAGACTTTTTGGTGATGGCCATTCTGACCACTGTGAAGTGATACCTCATTGTAGTTTTGATTTGCATTTCTCTAATTAGTGATGTTGAGCATCCTTTCATGTGTTTGTTGGCAATCTGTATATATTCTCTGGAGAAATGTCTATTCAGTTCTTCTGCCCATTTTTGGATTGGGTTGTTTGTTGTTTCTGATATTGAGCTGCATGAGCTGCTTGTATATTTTGAAGATTAACCCTTTGTCAGTTGTTTCGTTTACAAATATTTTCTCCCATTCAGAGGGTTGTCTTTTCGCCTTGCTTATGGTTTCCTTTGCTGTGCAAAAGCTTTTAAGTTTCATTAGGTCCCATTTGTTTATTTTTGTTTTTATTTCCATTTCTCTAGGAGGTGGATCAAAAAAGATCTTGCTGTGATTTATGTCAAAGAGTGTTCTTCCTATGTTTTCCTCTAAGAGTTTTATAGTGTCCAGTCTTACATTTAGGTCTCTAATCCATTTTGAGTTTATTTTTGTGTATGGTGTTAGGGAGTGTTCTAATTTCATTCTTTTACATGTAGCTGTCCAGTTTTCCCAGCACCACTTATTGAAGAGATTGCCTTTTCTCCATTGTATATCCTTGCCTCCTTTGTCATAGATTAGTTGACCATAGATGCGTGGGTTTATCTCTGGGCTTTCTCTCCTGTTCCATTGATCTATATTTCTGTTTTTGTGCTGGTACCATATTGTCCTGATTACTGTAGCTTTGTAGTATAGTCTGAAGTCAGGGAGTCTGATTTCTCCAGCTCCATTTTTTTCCCTCAAGACTGCTTTGGCTATTCGGGGTCTTTTGTGTCTCTATACAAAATTTTAAGATTTTTTGTTCTAGTTCTGTAAAAAATGCCACTGGTAATTTGATAAGGATTGCATTGAATCTGTAGATTGCTTTGGGTAGTGTAGTCATTTTCATAGTGTTGATTCTTCCAATCCAAGAACATGGTATATCTCTCCATCTGTTTGTGTCGTCTTTGATTTCTTTCATCAGTGTCTTATAGTTTTCTGAGTACAGGTTTTTTGTCTCCCTAGGTAGGTTTATTCCTAGGTATTTTATTCTTTTTGTTGCGGTGGTGAATGGGATTGTTTCCTTAATTTCTCATTCTGATCTTTCATTGTTAGTGTATAGGAATGCAAGATATTTCTGTGCATTAATTTTGTATCCTGCAACCTTACCAAATTCATTGATTAGCTCTAGTAGTTTTCTAGTGGCATCTTTAGGATTCTTTATGTATGGTACCATGTCATCTGCAAATAGTGACAGTTTTACTTCCTCTTTCCAATTTATATTCCTTTTATTTCTTTTTCTTCTCTGATTTCTGTGGCTAGGACTTCCAAAACTATGTTGAATAATAGTGGCAAGAGTGGACATCCTGATTTTAGAGGAAATGGTTTCAGTTTTTCACCATTGAGAATGATGTTTTCTGTGGGTTTGTCGTATATGGCCTTTATTATGTTGAGGTAGGTTCCCTCTATGCCCACTTTCTGGAGAGTTTTTATCATGAATGTGTGTTGAATTTTTTCAAGAGCTTTTTCTGCATCTATTGAGATGATCATATGGTTTTTCTTCTTCAATTTGTTAATATGGTGTATCGCATTGATTGATTTGCATATACTGAAGGAACCTTGCATCCCTTGGATAAACCCCACTTGATTATGGTGTATGATCCTTTAATTTTTTTTTTTTTTTTTTTTTTTTTTTTTTTGTACGCGGGCCTCTCACCGCTGCAGCCTCTCCCGTTGAGGAGCACAGGCTCCGGACACGCAGGCTCAGCGGCCATGGCTCACGGGCCCAGCCGCTCCGCGGCACGTGCGATCTTCCCGGACCGGGGCACGAACCTGTGTCCCCTGCATCGGCAGGCAGACTCTCAATCACTGCGCCACCAGGGAAGCCCATGATCCTTTAATGTTTTGTTGGATTCTGTTTGCTTGTATTTTATTTGAGGATTTTTGCATCTATATTCATCAGTGATATTGGTCTGTAATTTTCTTTTTTTGTAGTATGTTTGTCTGCTTTGGTATCAGGGTGATGGTGGCCTCATAGAATGAGTTTGGGAGTTTTCCTTCCTCTGCAATTTTTGGAAGCATTTGAGAAGGATGGGTGTTAGCTCTTCTCTAAATGTTTGATAGAATTCACCTGTGAAGCCATCTGGTCCTGGACTTTTGTTTGTTGGAAGACTTTTAATCACAGTTTCAATTTCATTACTTGTGATTGATCTGTTCATATTTTCTGTTTCTTCCTGGTTCAGTCTTGGAAGGTTATGCCTTTCTAAGAATTGTCCATTTCTTCCAGGTTGTCCGTTTTATTGGCATAGAGTTGCTTGTAGTAGTCTCCTAGGATACTTTGTATTTCTGCGGTGTCTGTTGTAACTTCTCCGTTTTCATTTCTAATTTTATTGATTTGAGTCCTCTCCCTCTTTTTCTTGGTGTGTCTGGCTAATGGTTTATCAATTTTGTTTATCTTCTCAAAGAAAAAGCTTATAGTTTTATTGATCTTTGCTATTGTTTTCTTTGTTTTTATTTCACTTACTTCTGCTCTGATATTTATGATTTCTTTCCTTCTACTAACTTGGGGTTTTGTTTGTTCTTCTTTCTCTAGGTCCTTTAGGTGTAAGGTTAGATTGTTTACTTGAGATGTTTCTTGTTTCTTGAGGTAGGATTGTATTGCTATAAACTTCCCTGTTAAAACTGCTTTTGCTGTATCCCATAGGTTTTGGATCGTCGTGTTTTCACTGTAATTTGTCTCTAGGTATTTTTTGATTTCCTCTTTGATTTCTTCAGTGATCTCTTGGTTATTCAGTAATGTATTGTTTAGCCTCCATGTGTTTGTGTTTTTTTCATTTTTTTTCCCTGTAATTGATTTCTAATCTCATAGCATTGTGGTCAGAAAAGATGCTTGACATGATTTCAATTTTCTTAAATTTACCAAGGCTTGATTTGTGACCCAAGGTGTGATCTATCCTGGAGAATGTTCCATGTGCACTTGAGAAGAAAGTGTAATCTCCTGTTTTTGGATGGAATGTCCTGTAAATATCAATTAAATCTATCTGGTCTATTGTGTCATTTAAAGCTTGTGTTTCCTTATTAATTTTCATTTTGGATGATCTGTCCATTGGTGAAAGTGGGGTGTTAAACTCCCCTAGTATGATTGTGTTACTGTTGATTTCCTCTTTTATAGCTGTTAGCAGTTGCCTTATGTATTGAGGTGCTCCTATGTTGGGTGCATATATATTTATAATCATTATATCTTCTTGGATTGATCCCTTGATCATTATGTAGTGTCCTTCCTTGTCTCTTGTAACTTTCTTTATTTTAAAGTCTATTTTATTTGCTATGAGTATTGCTACTTCAGCTTTCTTTTGATTTCCATTTGCATGGAATATCTTTTTCCATCCCCTCACTTTCAGTCTGTATGTGTCCCTAGGTCTGAAGTGGGTCTCTTGTAGACAGCATATGTATGGGTCTTGCTTTTGAATCCATTCAGTGAGCCTGTGTCTTTTGGTTGGAGCATTTAATCCATTCATGTTTAAGGTAATTACTGATATGTATGTTCTTATTACCATTTTCTTAATTGTTGTGGGTTTGTTTTTGTAGGTCCTTTTCTTCTCTTGTGTTTCCCACTTAGAGAAGTTCCTTTAGCATTTGTTGTAGAGCGGGTTTGGTGGTGCTGAATTCTCTTAGCTTTTGCTTGCCTATTAAGCTTTTGATTTCTCCGTGGAATCTGAATGAGATCCTTGCCAGGTCGAGTAATCTTGGTTGTAGGTTCTTCCCTTTCATCACTTTAAATATGTCCTGCCACTCCCTTCTGGCTTGTAGATTTTCTGCTGAGAAATCAGCTGTTAACCTTATGGGAGTTCCCTTGTATGCTATTTGTCGTTTTTCCCTTGTTGCTTTCAATAATTTTTTCTTTGTCTTTAATTTTTGCCAATTTGATTACTATGTGCCTCAGCGTGTTTCTCCTTGGGTTTATCCTGCCTGGGACTCTCTGTGCTTCCTGGACTTGGGTGGCTATTTCCTTTCCCATGTTAGGGAAGTTTTTGACTATAATCTCTTCAAATATTTTCTCGGGTCCTTTCTCTCTCTCTTCTCCTTCTGGGACCCATATAATGTGAACGTTGTTGCATTTAATGTTGTCCCAGAGGTCTCTTAGGCTGTCTTAACCTCTTTTCATTCTTTTTTCTTTATTCTGTTCCGTGACAGTGAATTCCACCATTCTGTCTTCCAGGTCACTTATCCATTCTTCTGCCTCAGTTATTCTGCTATTGATTCCTTCTAGTGTATTTTTCATTTCAGTTATTATATTATTCATCTCTGTTTGTTTTTCCTTTAATTCTTCTAGGTCTTTGTTAAACATTTCTTGCATTCTCGATCTTTGCCTCCATTCTTTTTCCGAGGTCCTGGATCATCTTCACTATCGTTATTCTGAATTCTTTTTCTGGAAGGTTGCCTATCTCCACTTCATTTAGTTGTTTTTCTGGGGTTTTATCTTGTTCTTTCATCTGGTCCAAAGTCCTCTGCCTTTTCATTTTGTCTATCTTTCTGTGAATGTAGTTTTCCTTCCACAGGCTGCAGAATTGTAGTTCTACTTGCTTCTGCTGTCTGTCCTCTGGTGGATGAGGCTATCTAAGAGGCTTGTGCAAACTTCCTGATGGGAGGAACTGGTGGTGGGTAGAGCTCCCCAGGCTGATTTTAGATAAAGAGCTCAGAATTTGTCCTGTGGGAGAGAGCTGCGTTACATTAGGTCAGGGAATCACCTAAGACCCTGTGAGGCTCTGAAATCACCTGGAGACGATGTGGAGTGAGAAGAGGATGTGGAGGGACACTGCAGCACTTCCCAGCTCATCCTCAGATGAGGTTCCTGTGGTGTCTCCAGCCCTGGATGGAGCCTTCTCGTGGGCAGGGGCCATGACTTGCTCCTCTCTTTGTCCTCTCCAGCAGTTAGCATGATGTCTCACACATGATTGGGATACTAAATGTTTCAGGAGTAAACAGCAAACTCATGGTGAGCAGAGGATATTAGAGGTTACTGAGTCAGGAAGGAGGACGAATAATAATACCCTCTGAAATTTAGAAAAGACTTCTCAAATGACAGCGCACCCTTGAGTTCACTGAATTCCATTCAGCAGTGAGGCACAAGGCACCTGGCCCTGGGCCAGGTGATGGGGTAAAAGTGGAGGCAAGAACACACTCGGATCCCACGCCCGGCAACAAATACCTCTATTATGTACTGGGAGCTATGAAGAAAAGGATCAGGGCGTGGTGACCTAGAGCTTGGGTTGAGAAAAACCAGGAGGAACAATTCCAGTGCAAGGCCCTGCTGCAAAGAAGGGCTTGAACTGAGAGGCAAGCCAGCGGCCAGGACATGGTGAGCATGGAGAACCTGGACAGGCATGGTGGCCTCAGGAAGAGGTAGGATTTTATTCAAAGTGCAATGAAGAGCCACGGAAAGGTTTCAGGCAGTCGTGACAGGATCAGATGTATATTTTAAAGAGATTACCGTTATCAAGACCAACACCATTTTTACCACTCCTGCACTGTATTGTGCGTGAGATATAGGTCTATCACCTGCCCCGTGTTAAAGACACACACACACACACAAACCCAAAAAACAAAAAACAAATGAACAAAAAACAGGCTTAGAGAAACAGATGCTTCTTGGTCAAGGTCGCAGAAGTAAGAATTGATGGAACTGGACTCTGTCTGCAGAGCCCGGAGCCTTTCCTGCTACCTCGGGCTGCCCCTCTGCAATGGGGTGTTCCTCCTGGGGCCAAGGTCAGGGGCAGGGAGCCAGAGCCCAGGGTTCAGAAAAGTGAGAGGAAGGGCTCTGGCTCTTGCAGGGTTTGGTCTCATGCCTGCTGCTCAGTAGAACCCTTTGGGAAGCTTTTAAAAATCCATTTACCCAGGCCACACCCCAGACTGAGTTAAGTCAGACACAGGGGGTGGGGCCAAGGCATCAGTATTTTGCCTTTTTTTTTTTTTTTTTTTTTTGGCTGCACCACGAGTCTTGTGGGATCTTAGTTCCCTGACCAGGGATGGAACCTGGGTCCCCTTCAGTGGCAGCGCAGAGTCCTAACCACTGGACCACCAGGGAATTCCCCCAGTATTTTGCTTTTTAATTTTTCTCGATATGTAGTATACTTACAGTACAGTGCACAAATGTTAAGGTTACAACTCAATGTATTTTTATGTGTGTGTGTGTATGTGTGTGTGTGTGTAAATCCATGTTAACTACCATTCAGATCAAGAGAGAGGATATGACCAGTACTCCAGAAGTCTCCCTTTCTGGTCAGTGCCCCACCCCCATTCCCAGATACACACTATTCTGATGTCACCACAGTACGTATTGGTTTGTGTCTGGCTACCCGGCCCTTGTTTTCTGGTGAACATGGGTATGGGCAGCAGCAGTTTTAAAACCACCAACATTGAGAACCACCGACTTTGCGAAGCTATAAAATCCTGCGGGCCGCTGGAAAGATGGAAGAATGGAAGTCAGGGTCTAGGTCCCCAGAGACCCCCTGGAGTCCCCCCAGATTGGAAATGAATAAACTACCTTGTAGAGATTTTCTAGTTGCAGTTCCTTTTCTTTTGAGGTTCCAGAGCCTTGAATAAAATCTCCCTGGTCACAGAGGAAAGGGAAGGAGTCCTGGGGAGCAGTGCCCTCTGTGGTCAGCATGGTGGCCTCTATTTCTGTGACTCAGGGAACAGAGTGGAGGGCACCCTCTTAGGGCCCAGGTACAGTGAGGCCCTGGCTGTGGCCACAGTAAACCAGATGTCCTCAATAGACACTATCTAGAATAGCTTCCTAATGCTGTAGCATGACACCTCCTCCCACTCCAGAGGGAAGCTCCTCGAAAGAGCCATCTCTGCTGTGAATTTTCATTTATAGCTCCCAAGGCATATACGAGTTTGTGATCTGTAGGTAGATGGCTGCTGACACATTCCCGGACACACACACACACACACACACACACACACACGTCACCCACATCTGTTGCCATGGGGCTGAGGGTGTGATTTATTCTCTAAATGGAGCCTGACCCTCCCCTCCACATGAGCAAACCACACCGCAGACGACCTCTCCCTAATCGACTACCACCTCTTTACCTGTCATTGTTTGGGGCAGCTCCTCTGACCTCACTTGCCTGAGGCTGCCGTGATTATTTTCCTGAATTATTTGATAATAAGCAATGTGGAGGCAAAAACTGCAGACAGAGTTCAGGGAATGCCACCTGTTGACAGCCTGTTGGATCTGTTGCCTGCAGAGGTGATCCATGTTGCTGTCAAGGTCTGGTTCATCCATTGTCACCTGTAACTCTCTGAGCATTTCTCATACTCCCTTGTTTTCTTTTTCACTGCCTAACTATTGGGTTGGCCAAAAAGTCTGTTCAGTTAGTGAATACATTAGTCCATAAAATTCTTGGTGAAAATGAAAAATGTGTCTTTTATTTTTATTTAAACCAAATGAACTTTTTGGCCAACCCAATACATTTTTGAGTACCCATTTTACAGCTGGAAAAACTGAGGCATGGGAAGGTTTGGAATCTCAGCTCCACAAGGGCACGGATTTGTGCCTGTGGTGCTGATGGCTGGACCCTCAGCAGCTTGGGACAGTGCCTGCCTGGCACACAGGAGAGCCTCAGTAAATATTTCTTTAGGAAATGAATGAAGCTTGTGATGCATTTTGGTTTTGAAACGTCTATCTCGATTTCCTCTTCCTGCTGGGCCTCCTTCCTCAGCACAGTCCGCCAGGACAAGCAAGGCAGCCACACTTCCCTTGGGAGGGTTTCCTCTCCCATTGCCCATTGGAGCCTCTTTACCTCTGCAATTGAGAGCACAGAATCGAGAGCTACACTGCCTGGCAAACCTCTGCCACTTTGTAGCTGTGGGGCCTCTTAGCCTCTCTGTGCCTTGCTTTCTTCATTTCTTTGCTGGAAATAACAGTACCAACCTGGTGGAGTTGTGGGAAGGATTCAAAGAGTTTGTATAAATGATGCGTTTGGAGCTGTGCCTTGCATGTGGCAGGTGCTCAAGAAAGTCAGTTATTAATATTACTTTAAATAAAAAAAAAACTTTCCCCCAGCTTTAATGAGGTATGATTGACAAATAAACATTGTATATACTTAAGGTCTAAGGCCTGATGTTTTGATATCCTCTTTTCTGAAAGATTTTTTCAAATCTTCTGCCCATTAAAATTTTTTTTTTCAGTTGTGGTAAAATATACACACCATAAAATTTACAATCTTAACCATATTTAAGTATACAGTTCAGTCTTTTGCCTGTTTTAAAAACTGGATCATTTTACTTCTTAATATTGAGTTGTAGGAGTTATTTATATAATCTGGATACCAGTCCTTTTTTCAGATATATGTAAATATTATGAATATTTTCTCCTAGTCTGTGGCTTATCTTTTTATTTTCTTAACAATGACTTTTGAAGACCAGAAACTTTCTTTCTTTCTTTTTTTTAAAATAAATTTTATTGGAGTCTAGTTGATTTACAATGTTGTGTTAGTTTCAGGTATACAGCAAAGTGAATCAGTTATACATATACGTATACCCACTCTTTTTTTAAAATTAATTAATTAATTTATTTATTTTGGCTGCACCATGAGGCTCATGGGGTTTTAGTTCCCCAACCAGTGATCGAACCCGGGCCCTTGGTAGTGAGACTTCAGAGTCCTAACCACTGGACCACAAGGGAATTCCCTATCCACTCTTTTTAGATTCTTTTCCCATATAGGTCATTACAGAGTATTGAGTAGAGTTCCCTGTGCTCTACAGTAGGTCCTTATTAGTTATCTATTTTATATGTAGGAGTGTGTATCTCAATCCCCATCTCCCAGAAGTTCTCTTTCTTTTTAAACACAAAGATATAATTTTATTCATGCAAGAATATGAATACTGTTCAACATGTAGGGCTTTTTTCTGCCTGTTTAAATTGAATTTCAATCTGAACATCTAATATTGACAATCAAGCTATTTTAATCAGGTTACTTTTTACGTTTATAAAAGTGGCACAAATGTCTCTGAATACCACTCCAGAGATACTAATACACACGGCAAACAACTACCCAACTCCTCTTTAGCCTCGTATCACAAAACAATGCAAAGACAGATGGAATAACATTCCCTGCGCTCTAGGGAAAGCACAATACAGGAAGAGGTTAAGAGGGTTTCTGGGTCCCTGACACTGTTTCACATGCTTCTTTCATTTTCTGTCTTCCTTCCCCGGGCACGATGGGGCTCCTTTGATGGAAGGCAAGATGGCTGCTATCTCCAGAAGTTTTTAATTAGTTAATTTATTAATAGACTAATTTGTTAAGTTTTTAAATGACCTGTGCTTTTTGTGTCCTAAGAAATCTTTGCTTAGCCCAAGCTTACGAGAATATCCTCTTACGTTTTCCTTTAGAAGATTTTTTAGTACCCACCCTCCAGCCCCGGCATGGCTTGTGGGATCTTAGTTCCTGGGCCAGAGTTAGAACCCATGCCGCCTGCAGTGGAAGCGCAGAGTCCTAACCACTGGACCACCAGGGGATTCCCATTTTTTTAGTTTTTTGGGTTTTTTTAACATCTTTATTGGAGTATAGTTGCTTTACAATGGTGTGTTAGTTTCTGCTGTATAACAAAGTGAATCAGCTCTACATATACATATATTCCCATATCTCTTCCCTCTTGCATCTCCCTCCCACCCTCCCTATCCCACCCCTCTAGGTGGACACAAAGCACAGAGCTGATCTCCCTGTGCTATGTGGCTGCTTCCCACTAGCTAGCTATTTTACATTTGGTAGTGTATGTATGTCCATGCCACTCTCTCACTTCGTCCCAGCTTACCCCTCACCCTCCCCGTATCCTCAAGTCCATTCTCTATGTCTGCGTCTTTATTCCGGTCCTGCCCCTAGGTTCTTCATGACCTTTTTTTTTTAGATTCCATATATATGTGTTAACATAGGATATTTGTTAACATAGGATATTTGTTTTTCTCTTTCTGACTTACTTCACTCTGTATGACAGACCCTAGGTCCATCCACCTCATTACAAATAACTCAATTTTGTTTCTTTTTATGGCTGAGTAATATTCCATTGTATATATGTGCCACATCTTCTTTATCCAGTCATCTGTCGATGGACAGTTAGGCTGCTTCCATGTCCTGGCTATTGTAAATAGAGCTGCAATGAACGTTGTGAATTTTTTTAGTTTTAACTTTTACACTTATGTCTATGATCAACTTCAAATTAAATTTTGTGTGTGGTATAAGGATTGAGATTCTTTTTGTTTCAAATGAATATCTAGTTCTTCCAGCATCATTTGTTGAAAAGACTACTCTTTCCGCATTGAATTAACTTTGTTGAAAATTAATAGATCACACATCAGTGGCTCTACTTCTGGGCTCTTTTTTCTCTTCCACTGATCTGTAGTGTTATCCTTACACCAACAGCACACTTTCTTGGTACTGTTGCTTTATAGATAGACTTGAAATCAGGTAGCATAAGTCTTCCAACTTCATTCATCCTTTAAAAGAAAATTGTTTTGGCTTGCTCATTAAAAGAATATTTTGATCTGTGTCATAAAAGATGAGGAAAAATAGATAACCAACAAAGACCTACTGTATAGCACAGGGAACTATGCTCAATATTTTATAATAACCTATAAGGGAAAAGAGGGAAAAGAATCTGGAAAAGATATATATATAGAGAGAGATAGATAGATATATCTGAATCACTGTGCTGTACACCTGAAACTAACATGATATTGTAAATCAACTATACTTCAATTAAAAAAAAAATTCAAGAAAAAAATTCCAAGGAATTCTCTGGCAGTCAAGTGGTAAGGATTCTGTGTTTTCACTGCCAAGGGCCCAGGTCCAATTCCTGGTTAGGGAAATGAGATCCCACAAGCCGTTCAGTGTGGCAAAAAAAAAAAAAAAAAAAAAAGATGAGGAAAGCTTACAGATTGAAGTAGACTAAGCAGAAATAACAATTAAATGCAATGTGGGATCATGGATCAGATCCTGGAAGCAAAAAGGGACATTAGTGGGAAATTCATATAAAAGTAAGGTCTGTAGTTTAATAAATAATATTATACCAATGTTAACTTCCTATTCTCGATTATATAGATATTAATATTAAGGGAAGCAAGGTGAAGATATCAGAAAACTCTTTATTCTTGTAACTTCTCTCTAAGTCTAAAATTAGTTCAAAATAAAAAAAATTTTAAATTGTACAAATATTGATTGTAACAAATGTACCACTATGGTACTGGATTTGATAGTGGGGGAAGCTGAGAGGAGAGGGGCAGGGGGTACATGAGAACTCTCTGTACTTTCTGCTCAATTTTGCTATCCACCTAAAACTGCTCCACAAAACAAGGTCTACTTAAAAACGAAAAAAGAGAAAAAAAGGTGCACATGAAAAAGAATGAGATAAGAAAAACACTTGATGTTGTTTTTTTGCATCTATTTTCCCCTTAATTTAAAAAATTGTGGTAAAATACACACAACACAAAATTTACTAGCTCAACCATTTTTAAGTGTATAGTTCGATGGTATTAAGTATATTCATATTGTTGTGCAACCATTACCACCATCCAGAACTCTTTTCATCTTACAAAACTGAAACTCTATACCCATTAAACAATAACTTCCCATTTGCCCCTCCAACCAGCCACTGAAAACTACCGTCTACTTTCTGTGTTTTTGACTACTCTAAGTACCTCATATAAATGGAATCATACGTGTTTGTCTCCTGTGGTTGGTTTATTTTCACTTAGCATAATGTCCTCAAGGTTTATCCACACACAAAAAAGGGCACAAATAAAAAGCGTGAGATAGAAGAAAAAAGTTGATGTCTTTTAAGTCTCTTTTAATCTATAGGTTCTCCCTCTGTATTCGTTTTTCTATGCTGTGTAACAAATTATCACAAATTTAGTGGGTTAAAACAACACACACATAGGGAATTCCCTGACGGTCCAGTGGTTAAGACTCCTTGCTTTCACTGCCGAGGGCCCGGGTTCAACCCCTGGTCAGGGAACTAAGATCCCGCAAGCTGTGAGGCACAGCCAAAGAGAAAGAAACAAAAAAACCCACACATATATTATCTCTCAGCTTCCATGGGTCAAAAGCCTGGGCACCACTGAGCTGGATCCTCCTCTCAGGGGCTCACAGGCTGCAGTTAAGGTGTTGGTCAGGCTGCATTCTCATCTGGAGACTCAACTAGGGAAGAATCCACTTCTAAGCTCATTCTGGCTGTTGGCAGCACTCATTTCCTTGCAACTGCAAGACCGTGGGCTCCAGATGCTTCCCAGTGATTGCTGGAGACGGCCCTTAAGTTCTAGAAGCTGCCCCAAATTTCTTGTCATGTGGCCCTCTCTGTAGGCTGTTCATAGCCTGGATGTTTTCTTATTTAAGATTAATAGGGGAGGACTTCGCTGGTGGTCCAGTGGTTGAGACTCCGTGCTTCCACTGCAGTGGACGCGTGGGTTTGATCCCTAGTCAGGGAAGTTCCGCATGCTGCGTGGTATCGTCAAAAAAAAAAGAAAAAAAACAAACAAACAGGGGAGTCTCCCCTTCCAGTCTGCTAAGATGGAGTCATATAACAAAACATGCTTATGGGGGCGCCATCCTCTCACCTTTGCCATAGTCTATTGGTTAAGGGCAAGTTGCAGGTCGTACCCACACTCAAGAGGAAGAGATTATACAAGGGCACAACTCATTGGGGGGGTCAGTTAGGGTATGTTGGCCATACTCTCCATGCCCCGCCCCCCGCCCGTTTTTTCCTTTACAATTAATTTGTTGGAGTATCTGGGTTGTTTGACCTGTAGAGTTTCCCTTGGTCTAGATTTTGCTGATTGCACACACAGTGCAGTTCAACATGCTCCTCTGTCACCTGCATTTCTGGCAAACGGGCAGCTGGACCCCGAGGACTGATCAGACTCAGGTTGGATCCTTTTGGCAACATTTCAGGTGGTGACGTGGTCTTCCCTTGGGAGGCACATGGTGTCTGGCTGTCTCTCTTTTTGTGATGTTAGCAGCCATTGATGTTCAATGTCTACACCAGTTAATTCACAGAGGGTAACAAAATGATGATGTCCTAATTCTATTATTTCATTTACTGGTTGCAATACTTTTATAAAGAGATGCTTCCCCTTATCTGTTATTTGGTTACCCAGTGGCATAAGTCATATTGGGAAGGCAGGATAAATGCTTGATTCATTTCTTTTGTTTTTAAAATTAATTTATTCATTTATTTATTTTTGGCTGTATTGGGTCTTTGTTGCTGCATGCAAGCTTGTCTCTAGTTGTGGTGAGTGGGGGCTACTCTTTGTTGTGGTGCATGGGCTTCTCATTGCGGTGGCTTCTCTTGTTGCGGAGCACGGGCTCTTGGCACGTGGGCTTCAGTAGTTGTGGCATGCAGGCTCAGTAGTTATGGCTTGCGGGCTCTAGAGCACAGGCTCAGTAGTTGTGGTGCACAGCCTTAGTTGCTCCGCGGCAGGCAGAATCTTCCCGGACCAGGGCTCGAACCCGTGTCCCCTGCATTGGCAGGCAGATTCTTAACCGCTGAGCCACCAGGGAAGTCCTGATTCATTTCTTTTCTTTTATTCACCTGTTTCCAAGATAATAAATTGTCTCCTTATCAAGATGACCAAATAATTTTTAATAGCATTATGAACCACAGATTTAAACATATTTGATTGATTTGAATCCATTGCAATTCTTATCCATATTAAAGCTCACATGGGCCAGTGGGAGTCTCTTCAAACTGGCTTCTGAGTCCTTTTGACATCCTATTAGCCTTCGAGAGTTTCCTGCTAGCTGCTACATCAAGGTGGTCCAGCCTAATCTTGTATTTTGTACCTTCCCGCTCCAGACTTGAAAAAGGCATTTCTCTAAGAAGCCCTGTCTTCTTTTTTTATTTTGTAATTTCTTTTTTCTTTCTTTCCTTTCTTTTCTCTCTCTCTCTTTTTTTTTTTCTCCTGACTCCTTTTCATAGGAAATGGTATTTCAAGACTACATTTTGGGCTCTAGTGATGCTCATTGCTGTTGGGTCGATCACTGTGTCTAGCTTTCTGGCGGACAGAACTAGGAAATGTATACAGTTCCTTGTGAGCTCCTCCGCTATGAGGAAGAAAAGGGGTGTTGGAGCTGAGAGGCAATATATTCATCACTGGCACATCCACTTTTTTCTGGCTCTTCTCTTTCTTTCATTTCTGTTGTCCCTATTCTGTAGCTCAATCTTATTCCACAAGCAGCAGTTTCTCTCCAGTGTGGGGTTCTGTCCTCACAGGGCAGGGAGGCTTGGGGCTGTTTCAGAAATTTATAGCACCTCAACCGCTCAGCCCCTTCAAGCCCCTTGCTCTGAGCCACACTCCGGTGTCAGCTGTTCTTCTCAAACTGGCCACGGTGCTTTACCAGGAATATCTGTTGCTTATTTTGGGGTTCTCCTGTTTCCAGGTCACCAGATGCTGCACCATACCCCCTTGCTTCCTTCTGCTTCTTCCCCCACAGATGCAAGTCTTGTAGCTGTCCCTGCTTTGTCCTCACCCCTGTATTTTAAGCTTCATGGAGACAGCTTGTCACCCATTGTGTTGTGAACCTTGTTTGTGGTTTTTGGTCACAGCTAGGGTCACTCCCTCGGCTGGTGTCTGGGGCTAGGCTGGAAGGTCCAGCAGGCCTCACCTGGCATTTCCTCCACGTGGCCTTCCTTCCCCACGTGGAGGCTGGGCGTTCAGTCATGTAAGCTTCTTTAAAGCATGGTGGTGGCTTCCCAGGGAGAGAGTGCAGAAGCAGAAGCCGCTAGGTGTCGGAGAAAGGTCACTCTCATTCCATTCGGTTGATCAAAGCAAGTCACAAGACCCGCCCAGATTCCAGGGAAGGAGACAGACCCCACCCCTCATGGGAGGAGCAGCAGGTGCCGGCTGGTCTGAACCGGAGCCCAAGCTGATGCCCTTAGGAGACTGGGACCAGCGGAGGCCTGCACCAGCCACTAAGGGGTGGGGCGGGGAGGGAGGGATGGGTGGCCGCCAGCCCCAGGAGGAAATTCCAGTGTTCAACTTCACCCGGTATGGAGTTTCCACCTGGGGCTCTGGGGCACAGGGGGATGGGTGGGGCCCTCCTCCCGCGGGGCCAGCGCTGTGCAAAGGAAAGGAATTAGCTTTCACCTTTCCTCTCAACCCCTGTCACTTACAGGCCCTCGAGGGCTGGCAGGACATATGGCCCTGCCGGTGGTAAATCAAGCCGGGAGGCCGGCCAGGGAGAGCCAGATGAAGCAGGAGGCAGGCGCAGAACAACCCCGTGGCTAACGCTCCCGGGCGGCGTGGCAGCTCTGCGGTCCCGGTTCACCGGCCTTGGAGTGTCCAGGCTGGGCTCCCTCCCTCGACCACGCCGCCTGGCAGACTAGCTCCTTGTGGTCTGCAGGGCCGGGGCTGCTGAAAGGGAAGGAAGATGATTTGACGACGTGTAAGGGCCACTCCAGCAGTCACGATTCTGTTCCTACCTCGCTGCTCCTCCGCGCGTGGGGCTGAGCCTACTGACTGAGTGTGGAGACAAGTCCGCCTGGAGCCCTGACATTGTGATGGACGAAAGGCAGGGCATTTTCCTCTCTGATGCCTCAGCGTTTTTCTGCGGCTGGCTCGGAGCGCCGGCAAGGCTGAGGCCATATGGCAGTTCCACGTCCTCAGCAAGAGAAGTGGATTTTAGCAGATTGGAGAGCCGTTCCAGCTGTCTTTCTGTGCCTTCAAGGTGAAGATTTGACTTTCTGCCTCCGGGCAGATTCCACAGGCTATGCCTTTCGTCCTTAAGAAGCAGAAACAGGGAGTTCCTCCTGCCAGAACTCCCCAGATATCTTTGCCGGCAGGCTCTTGTTGTCAGGAGGATCAGAGGGGGCAAAGATGAGCGCGGATGAGCACCCTGAACTGTGGGAGCTCCGTGCTCCCTCCTCCCTTTGTGGGGCTTGTTCCCCCCAAACTCGGTGTCATTGAGTTGTTTTGAACTGGGAAACACCTTACAGCTCTGATTCTCGCTAGCCCAGGTGCTATCAAGGAATCACGTGGGGAGCTTTACAAAATGTCAGCTTCCAAATCAAAACCACCATGAGATACCACTTGACACCGGTTAGGATGGTTACTATTTAAAACAACAACAGAAAACAGAGTGTGGGTGAGGGTGTGGAGAAATGGGAACCCTGGTGCACTATTGGTGGTGATGTAAAATGGGGCAGCCACTATGGAAAACAGTATGGAGGTTCCTCAAGAAAAAATTTTTTTTAATAAATTTTATTTATTTATTTTTGGCTGTGTTGGGTGTTCGTTGCTGCGCGCGGGCTTTCTCTAGTTGCGGCGAGCGGGGGGCTACTCTTCGTTGCAGTGCCAGGGCTTCTCATTGCGGTGGCTTCTCTCCTTGTGGAGCACCGACTCTAGGTGTGTGGGCTTCAGTAGTTGCGGCACGCAGGCTCAATAGTTGTGGCACACTGGCTTAGTTGCTCTGCGGCATGTGGGATCTTCCTGGACCAGGGATCGAACACGTGTCCCCTGCATTGGCAGGCAGATTCTTAACCACTGCGCCACCAGGGAAGCCCCCTCAAAATATTAAAAATAGAATTACCCTATAATCCAGCAATCCCACTTCTGGGTATATACCAGAAAGAATTGAAAGCAGAGTCTCAAAGAGACGTTTGTACACCCATGTTCATTGCAGCTATTCACAATAGCCAAGAGGTGGAAGCAACCCACATGTCCATCAGTGGATGAAAGGATAAAGAGAAAGTGGTATGTATGTATGTATGTATGTGATGGAGTATCATGCCTTAAAAAGGAAATTCTGTCACGTGGTACAACATAGATGAACCTCGAGGACATTACGCTAAACAAAATAAACCAGTCACAAAAGGACAAATACTGTATGATTCCACTCATATGAAGTACCTGAAGTCAAAATTATAGGAACGGAAAATAGAATGGTGGTTGCTAAGAGCTGGGGGAGAGGAGAAGGGGAATTAGCGTTTAATGGGTATAGAGTTTCAGTTTTTTTTTTTTAAGAGTTTCAGTTTTGCAAGATGAAAAAGTTCTCAAGATCTATTGCACAACAATGTAAATATACTTAATATGACTGAACTGTACACTAAAAACTAGTTAAGATGGTAAATTTAACGTTGTGTGTGAGTGTGTGTGTGTTTACCACAAGTTTTTTGAAAAAGGGAACTCATTTACATTTGGAAATGCAAACATTTAAAAAAAAAAGGCAAATTCCTGGGCTTTGCCAGACCTCTAGAACCATAATCCCTACAGAAGAGGTTCAGGAAGCTGCTTTTTAAACAAGTCCTCAAGTAATTCTTAAGCCCAGTAATATTTCTTGTCTTAGATGCCGTGCTTAAGAAAACAGGCCCTAGGGCTTCCCTCGTGGTGCAGTGCTTAAGAATCCGCTTGCTAATGCAGGGGACACCGGTTCAAGCCCTGGTCCAGGAAGATCCCATACGCCGAGGAGCAACTAAGTGCGTGAGCCACAACTACTGAGCCTGCGCTCTGGAGGCTGCGAGCCACAGCTACTGAGCCCGCGCACCTAGATCCCATGCTCTGCAATAGGGGAAGCCACCACAGTAATAAGCCAGCACACCGCAACAAAGAGTAGCCCCGGGGCTTCCCTGGTGGTGCAGTGGTTGAGAATCTGCCTGCCAATGCAGTGGACACGGGTTCGAGCCCTGGTCTGGAAAGATCCCACATGCCGCGGAGCAACTAGGCCCGTGAGCCACAACTACTGAGCCTGCGCATCTGGAGGTTGTGCTCCGCAACAAGAGAGGCCGCGACAGTGAGAGGCCCGCGCACTGCGATGAAGAGTGGCCCTCGCTTCCCGCAACTAGAGAAAGCCCACGCACAGAAACGAAGACCCAACACAGCCAAAAATAAATAAATAAATAAAATTTTAAAAAAAAGAGTAGCCCCTGCTCGCCGCAACTAGAGAAAGCCTGCGCACAGCAACTAAGACCCAACGCAGCCAAAAATAATTAATTTTTTTAAAAAAAGAAAAGAAAACAGACCCTGAAATCAAACTGTTGGGCAAGTAAAACAACCCTAGAAAAACGACTTGTCCTCTCTGTGCCTTAGTTTTCTCATCTGCATAATGGGACTCACAGATAGGAGTGCTGTAAGGATTAAATTAGTTAATAATCACAAAGCATTTGATCCATGCATATATCATGATTATCAAAAATCGAGTGCCTCCTTTTGCCCAAAGGGAACTGAGGCCCAGAGTGGGGAGATGCCTGGTCTAAGCCCACCCCCCAATCCGGCACCAGAGCCAGGAGGAGGACACGGCTCCCAGGCCACAGTCACATGTGCCTCAGTCCCTGGGGTCCAGGCCCAGGGACCCGGAGTCTGCAGCTCCTTCCTTGACTTGATGCATTGCAGGTAGGGTGAAGGGGACAAAGCGGGGTGAGGGGAACTGATGGGGCTCAACACCTCTATGTCCTGCCCAGCCTCCCTCCCCTTAGGGCTACTGCAGATTCAGCTCTCTGGGACAGGAACCCAGAGGCAGAGACGAGTGAAAGAAGGGAGAGGGACTCTTTTCTGCAGCAAGTGCCACACTCTCCTTCCCAGTACAGATCGCAAGTTTCCAGGAGAAAAATCCTTCCCTTCAGGAGGTGGAGTGCCTGCTCGAATAGCAGAGCAATTTTATGGAGCATCGACTCTGCCCTCACAGTATTGCTAGTCCTTCTGACAACACAGCAAAGTGAACTGAGCTGTTCGCTCCATTTTTCAGATGGGAAAGCTGAGCCCTGGGGGATCAGCCTGGGCCCAGGCTCACTCTCACACTGCCAGCATGTGGCAGGGCCAGGGTGAGGGCTTAGGACCACCTGGGCCCAAGGCTGTGCAGGCTTCTCCTGGACAGGCCAGGGGGCCTCAAAGAGGTAAGAAAAGGGGCTTCATGATAAACAGATTCAGTGCAATTGCTGTTAAGAGCCCAATAGTGTTTTTTATAGAAATAGAAAAACTCATCATAAAATTCATATAGAATCTCAAGTGACTCCAAATAGACAAAACAACATTGAAAAAGGTCAGAGTTGGAGATCTCACACTTCCTGATTTCAAAACATACTATGAAGTAACAGTAATCAAGATGGTACGGTACTGGTATAAAGACAGACATAGAGACAAATGGAACAGAATAGAGAGCCCAGAAATAAACACTTGTGGATATGGCCAAATGATTTCCGACAAGGGTACCAAGACTATGCAATAGGGAAAGGACAGTTTCTTTAACAAATGGCATTGGGAAAACTGGATATCCACAAACCAAGGAATGAAGGTGGACCCCTATCTAACACCATGTACAAAAATTAACTCAAAATGCATCAAAGACCTAAACATAAGAGCTAAAACTAGAAAATTCTTAGAAGAAAGCGTAGGGGAAAATCTTCACGACATTGGATTTGGCAATAATTTCTTGGATATGACACCAGAAGCACAGACAACAGAAGAAAAAATAGATAAATTGGACTTCATCAAAATTAAAAACTTTTGGGAATTCCCTGGTGGCCCAGTGGTTAAGACTTGGCACTTCCACTGCTTGGAGCCCGGGTTCAATTCCTGGTCAGGGAACTGAGATCCCACAAGCCACGTGGTGCAGCCAAAAAAAAAAAAAAATTAAAAACTTTTGTGCATCAAAGGACACTATCAAGAGAGTAGGGAGGGAGGGGCAATATTCGGGGAGGGGATTAAGAGGTACAAACTATTAGGTGTAAAATAAGCTACAGGGATATACGTACAACATGGGGAATATAGCCAATATTTTATAATAACTATAAATGGAGTATAACCTTTAAAAATTGTGAATCATTATATTTTATACCTGTAACATGTAATATTACTGTACAAGAAATATACTTCAATAAAAAATTTTTAAACATTTTTTAATTAAAAAAGAGTAGGGGAAAAATCTGACTGGTTTTTGCCATTTTTAACTGATATAATTCACTTAACATAATAAATTATATGAGATAATTCACATAACATAAAATGCACCATTTTAAAGCATATAATTCAGTAGCATTTAGCATATTCAGAATGTTGTGCAACCATCACTACTGCCGAATTCCAGAACATTTCCATCACCCCAAAAAGAAATCCCATACCCTTTAGCAGTTATTCCCTCTTCACCCCTCTTCTCATCCCCTGGCAACCACTGATCTACTTTCTGTCTCTATGAATTTGTCAACTGACCTTATTTTTTTAATATAAAATTTTAAACAGATTTATTTCCATTGTCAATTTTCACTGAGAAAATATTTTCCAGAGTAAGTGGTATTAACACAAGATCATTTTTCGAGCAATTTTCTATAGCATGCAGTAAAAAATTTTCCATTTTGATTTTTACCACGCTGAGATTATTGTCATTGGGCTCCATTCTTTTCTAATCATTTAAAAAATTCCATATGATGTATTGCCTTTTTTTTTTCCCTGGGGGAGAGTACATATTAAGTTCCACTGTTTAGAGGTCTTGCAATTGTGAGTTTTCTTTGTGGCTGTATTTCAACTAAGTGTAATTTCCCCGATCAAATTTTGCAGATGTGAGTTTTGTCAAGTTTTGATGTACTGATGATTTCTCAGAACATTCACTGACCTCCCTTACAAAGAATATGCCGTCTCGAACTCTTGAATCCCTGCTATTCTTCCTAGCACTATCACCACCTGACATTATTTTATATTTATTTGTGTATATGCTTATCATCTATCTTCCTACCAGACTGTGAGTTCCGCGAAGGTGGGAATTTTAACTGTCTTATTCATGACTGTGTTCCCAGCACCCAGAACAGTTCGTGGGTCACAGTAGGCCCTCGATAGATGGAATCAAGGAAAAAATGAAGTATGGCTTGGATAGAACGCTACCAATCTGTATTTGTGTCTTAGTTAGTCTACGAGTAAAATCACAAGGAACTTTATTAGACAGAGAGAGAAATGATGCAGGATGGAGAAGGGTCCAGGGCCCACATGATAGGGCCAAACCATCCCACTCCTCACTGAGGATAGGCCAAGTCCCAAGGAGCTTCCAGTATTCCCAGGGAGACAGATAACCAACAGAGCAGCCTCCGCTCCACTGGTTGACTTACTGATGCGATAAAGTGGTGACTTATGGCTTAGGGGCAGCAGGGCACATGGTCAGCAAGACCGGAGATGGTGTGATGGTGCCACCAGACTATGGGGGCAAAAGGAGAGACAAGGGGGTGGAGCTCGGACAACACTTGGGCTGCCATCTCAAGTAGTCACTGGGCACCCAGAATGAAGGCAGGTGGAGAAACAGACCCCACCACCTGGCTGAGCACGCGGATGGGAGCTGTTGTTGGGGACAGCTTGGGAAAATACACTCAGTCACAGCCAAGGTAAATAAAGATTTCCCACTTTGCAGGCCACTCGACTCTTCAAAGGGCTTTCGTGCCCACTCATCACATACCCGTGAGGGGCGTGGACTGGCTGTGAATGTGAAACAGTACAGCAGTGTGAGGCCAGACCAAGCACCACTGCTTCCTTCCTGCATGACCTGGGCAGGCTATTCCACCTCTCTGTGCCCCAGTTTCCTCACCTGTAAAATGGGAGGATAATAACAACGAGTTCCTCATAGCTTTGTTGTGAGAACTAAGTGAGATATTGGCTGTGGCGCACTTGGAATAGGATCGAGGATAGAGCAAGACCATGTGAACGGTGCTTATCATTACTCTCCCCTTGTATTCATTTTCATCTTTAAATGTACAATTGAATTTTTTTGAATAGGTGATACATTCAAACGGTTCAAACATCAAAAAGGAATACGAGGCTCCACAGAGCGGAGTCTCCCTGCCCTGCATCTAGCCACCCAGTTCTCTTCTGGGGAGGTGTCCAGTCTTTCCAGGTCCTTGTGTCCTGCCAGGAACACCCTCTGCATTTACAAGCAAATATGGATATATATTCTTCCACCATCACTTTGAACATATATATAGGCATGTAGTGACTATACTCACAGCTTTGCACCTTGCTTTTTCCCCTTGAAGCAGATATTTGGTGACTGTTTCATACCAGAATGTTAAGGACTGCCTCATTCTTTTTTTTTTTTAATCACTATCTAACATGATATTTTCTAGCTATTTGTAGTTCTTTTTTGAATTTTATTTTATTTATTTTTTAATACAGTAGGTTCTTATTAGTTATCCATTTTATACATATTAGTGTATGTATGTCAATCTCAATCTCCCAATACATCACACACCCCCACCCCACCCCCGCCACTTTCCCCCCTTGGTGTCCATACGTTTGTTCTCTACATCTGTGTCTCTATTTCTGCCCTGCAAACCAGTTCATCTGTACCATTTTTCCAGGTTGCACATCTATGCGTTAACATACGATATTTGTTTTTCTCTCTATGACTTACTTCACTCTGTATGACAGTCTCTAGATCCATCCACATCTCTACAAATAACCCAGTTTCATTCCTTTTATGGCTGAGTAATATTGTATATATGTACCACATCTTCTTTATCCATTCGTCTGTCGATGGGCATTTAGGTTGCTTCCATGTCCTGGCTATTGTAAATAGTGCTGCAATGACCATTGGGGTGCATGTGTCTCTTTGAATTATGGTTTTCTCTGGGTATATGCCCAGTAGTGGGATTGTTGCATCATATGGTAATTCTATTTTTAGTTTTTTAAGGAACCTCCATACTGTTCTCCATAGTGGCTGTATCAATTTACATCGCCACCAACAGTGCAAGAGGGTTCCCTTTTCTCCACACCCTCTCAGGCATTTGTTGTTTGTAGATTTTCTGATGATGCTCATTCTAACTGGTGTGAGGTGATACCTCATTGTAGTTTTGATTTGCATTTCTCTAATGATTAGTGATGTCAAGCAGCTTTTCATGTGCTTCTTGGCCATCTGTATGTCTTCTTTGGAGAAATGTCTATTTAGGTCTTCTGCCCATTTTTGGATTGGGTTGTTTGTCTTTTAATATTGAGCTGCATGAGCTGTTTATATATTTTGGAGATTAATCCTTTGTCCGTTGATTCATTTGCAAATAATTTCTCCCATTCTGAGGGTTGTCTTTTCGTCTTGTTTATAGTTTCCTTTGCTGTGCAGAAGCTTTTAAGTTTCATTAGGTCCCATTTCTTTATTTTTTATTTTTTTAAAATTTATTTGTTTATTTGGCTGCATCGGGTCTTAGTTGCGTCATGCAGGCTTAGTTGCTCTGCGGCATGTGGGATCCTAAGTTCCCTGACCAGGGCTCGAACCCGCGTCCCCTGCATTGGAAGGCGGATTCTCAACCACTGGACCCCCCATTTGTTTATTTTTGATTTTGTTTCCATTACTCTAGGAGGTGGATCAAAGAAGATCTTGCTGGGCTTCCCTGGTGGCGCAGTGGTTGAGAGTCCGCCTGCCAATGCAGGGGACACGGGTTTGTGACCCGGTCCGGGAAGATCCCACATGCCGCGGAGCGGCTGGGCCCGTGAACCATGGCCACTGAGCCTGCCCGTCCGGAGCCTGTGCTCTGCAATGGGAGAGGCCACAACAGTGAGCAGCCCGTGTACCGCAAAAAAAAAAAAAAAAAAACCCAACAAAACAAAAAAACATCTTGCTGTGATTTATGTCAGAGTGTTCTTCCTATGTTTTCCTCTAAGAGTTTTATAGTGTCCAGTCTTACATTTAGGTCTCTAATCCATTTTGAGTTTATCTTTGTGTATGGTGTTAGGGAGTGTTCTAATTTCATTCTTTTACATGTAGCTGTCCAGTTTTCCCAGCACCACTTATTGAAGAGACTGTCTTTTATCCATTGTATATGCTTGCCTCCTTTGTCATAGATTAGTTGACCATAGATGCGTGGGTTTATTTCTGGGCTTTCTATCCGGTTCTGTTGAGCTATATTTCTGTTTTTGTGCTGGTACCATATTGTCTTGATTACTGTAGCTTTGTAGTATACTCTGAAGTCAGAGAGTTTGATTTCTCCAGCTCCGTTTTTTTCCCTCACGACTGCTTTGGCTATTCGGGGTCTTTTGTGCCTCCATACAAATTTTAAGATTTTTTTGTTCCAGTTCTGTAAAAAATGCCACTGGTAATTTGATAGGGATTGCAATGACTCTGTAGATTGCTTTGGGTAGTATAGTCATTTTCACAATATTGATTCTTCCAATCCAAGAACATGGTATATTTCTCCATCTGTTTGTATCATCTTTAATTTCTTTCATCAGTGTCTTATAGTTTTCTGCATACAGGTTTTTTTGTCTCCTTAGGTAGGTTTATTCCTATATATTTTATTCTTTTTGTTGCAATGGTAAATGGGAGTGTTTCCTTAACTTCTCTTTCAGATTTTTCATCATTAGTGTATAGGAATGCAAGAGATTTCTGTGCATTAATTTTGTATCCTGCTACTTTACCAAATTCATTGATTAGCTCTAGTAGTTTTCTGGTAGCATCTTTAGGATTCTCTATGTATAGTATCACGTCATCTGCAAACAGTGACTGTTTTACTTCTTCTTTTCCAATTTGTATTCCTTTTATTTCTTTTTCTTCTCTGATTGCCGTGGGTAGGACTTCCAAAACTCTGTTGAATAATAGTGGCAAGAGTGGACATCCTTGTCTTGTTCCTGATCTTAGAGGAAATGCTTTCAGTTTTTCACCATTGAGAACGATGTTTGCTGTGGGTTTGTCATATATGGCTTTTATTATTTTGAGGTAGGTTCCCTCTATGCCCACTTTCTGGAGAGTTTTTATCATAACTGGATGTTGAATTTTGTCAGAAGCCTTTTCTGCATCACTTTTTTGCCCCAGTCTTTTTTTAAAAAAATTAATTAATTTATTTTTGGCTGCATTGTGTCCTCATTGCTACTCGCGAGCTTTTCTCTAGCTGTGCCAAGTGGGGGTCTCTCCCCGCCGCAGTGCATGGGCCTCTCATTGCAGTGGCTTCTCTTGTTGCAGAGCATAGGATCTAGGCACACGGGCTTCAGTAGTTGTGGCGTACGAGCTTAGTTGCTCCACGGCATGTGGAATCCGCCCGGACCAGGGTTCGAACTTGTGTCCCCTGCATTGGTAGGCGGATTCTTAACCACTGTGCCACCAGGGAAGTCCTCATTCTTTTTATCAGCTGCGTAATATTCCACTGCATGGCTGCACCATGATGTGTCTAAGAAACCGGCCATGGGGGGACTCAGGTGGTTTGCAGTCTTCATTCTAACACACTATGCCATGATGCATCCCCATTGTGTTGGTGAGGAAACTGAGATCTGAGCGGCAAAGTGTCCCACCCCAGGCCATGTGGTGAGTTTGTGGCAGAACCAGGATCAGATGGCAGTGCCCAGCCCTACACCCCATGATGTATTCCCATCTCATCTGGGTTTGGGCCTCCTGGTTCTGGGACAGGGAGGGGCTGGCATGAAAAGGGATGGGGGCCAGAGGGTGAGGGTGTTGAGTAGGCAAATGTACCAGAGCTGTTGTTTTCTTCTCCTTGGTCTAACACTTGGCTGCATGAGGAAGGAGAAACGGGAGGAAGGAAGACCCCAGGCTCAGACTGAAAAGAAGCAAAGCAGAGACCATGGGCTGGAGTAGTGCTTTGCAGAAGTGAGCCTCATGGCAGTGCTTTTGAGTGACCTCATTTTCTCCTTCAGGTGAGGTTTGCTTTGGAGGAAGTAGAAGCTGAAACACTGCCCAGGATTGGAGAGGAGCTCAGTCCTACAATTGAGGAGGCCCAGGATCGAGACCCAGGACAGCCACTGACTCACGGGATCTAGTCACCCAGACTCTCTGGGCCTGGAAGTGGGGGCTTGGACCCAATGGGCCTTTTCTGTCACAAGATCCAGGTTCTGGAGGCACCAGGGGTAGGTTCCAATACCAACACAATCGAGCTTCCTTGACAAGTCTCATTTCCTCATCAAAAAAAGTAGGAGTCAAAGTAATGCTGGGTGCGGTAAGAGTCCAGTGGGACAATGTATATGGAAGCCCTTGGAAAAACTAAAAATCAACACATCATACAGATTCCCTTTCCTCCAGGTATTAATTCTGAAGCTGATATTACAAATGTTGAACTCTGCTCACAACCACATCTTCATTATAAAAGATTATTATGAGCAAACCACACCTCTTTGTTGTTCAGGACACAGAAAATAAAAACCAAAGCAAACACAAATAAAAAAATCTATGTTGAACTCGACACCCAGCATCTCCTTAGGTATTCTGCCTGCATTTAAGGTATAATACCACTAGGTGGCGATAGTGTGCAGGTCCTGAAGTCTAGTCCAGAGCGGATTTCCTAAGGATCATCTGAAATGTCCTTCCTTTTTATACTTTGAGCAGCTTCACCAAAGGACCCGCTGAGCCTCAGTTTCCTCATCTGTTAAATGGGGATAATAGTACTAAGATCATGTAAAATCCTCCTGTGCATAGTAAGACACTCAGTAAATGTCTGCTTCTTTCCTAGCTGAGTGATTATGACCCTGGCTTTTGGAACCAGAATGCCTGGGTTTGAATCCCAGCTCCACTACTTACCAGCTGTGTGACCTTAGGCAAATTACCTAGCCTCTCTGGGCCTTAGTTTCCTTGTTGGTAAATGGAGCTAGTAATCGTAGTTTATATGTGTAAGGTGCTTACAAGTGCCTGGTCCAAGAAAAGCGCTTTGAGTTTGCTGTTGTCTATGTATGTGCTGGGGTGAACCCTCTCTCAAGCATAGTCTGGATCCTAACCCTGGGCACCTCCTAAGATTCAGTGCCTTGTCAAGATCATATGTCTTCAGGGCTTTTTAACACCCCTGGCATCAGTCATGGACAGAGAAAGCCACAATTCCAAGACTCCTAACATCCGGGTCTCCGGATTCAAGGTACAGCTGGCAACAGCCTCTGTCCGCCAGGCAGGTGATAGAAACCAACTTGCAAGTGTGAAGCCAGCTGGTGGGAAGGTAAGGAGGGGGCCGAAGGGGCTGTGAGGCTCTTTTTAAAAATAAATAAACAAATAAATAAATAAATAATTTCTTGGCTGCGTTGGGTCTCCATCGCTGCACGCAGGGCCCCTCCAGCTGCGAGGAGCGGGGGCCACTCCTTGCGGTGCGTGAGCTTCTCATTGCGGTGGCCTCCCCGCGTTGCGGAGCACAGGCTCCAGGCACACGGTCCTCAGCAGTTGTGGCTCGCGGGCTCCAGAGCGCAGGCTCAGCAGTTGTGGCGCACGGGCCCAGTTGCTCTGCGGCACGTGGGATCCTCCCGGACCAGGGCTCGATGCCATGTCCCCTGCATTGGCAGGCGGATTCTCAACCACTGTGCCACCAGGGAAGCCCTGTGAGGCTCTTTTTAAAGTACTTTTGTTCCTTGGGGGTGTGCTGCTCCCCTCTGTGCCTACTGCTGGGAGGCAGCTCAGAAAATGAAACACCCTGGGGCTACTGGGCCTATCACTTTCCCGCTGGGTCGGGCCCCACCTCCATGCAGATTTGCGGGGGAGGTAGAGGAATCTGGTGGCGACAGCACCTGACCGGAAGTCAGATCTGTTTTTAGCCCAGCTCTGTTACGGATGTGCTGTGTGACCTTGAAAGAGTCACTTTTCCTCTCTGGGCTTCAGTCCTGCTCTGCCAAAATTGGGACACACTCCCTGCCCTTTCTTTCCAACCAGAGATACGGTGAGAATAGAGGAACTCCTCAAAATGTCACCTCCTCCTTGAAGCCTTCCGTATCAGACAGAATTAAAGGGAATTGAAATCCTCCCCACCTCCTTCCATCTCTCCCAGGCTAAACATGCAATATTAACCACCAATTCGCTCGTTGATTGATTGATTCCACATGCATGTTCAGTGCTGGTCTGCCCTCCTGTCTACACGTCCTTTCTGTCTTGTCTGCAAAACTCCTCTGAAGTGGGCTGTGCCTGCCTCCTTGCTCTGAATGGCATGGAGAATCTAGCAGAGGAGGCCTCTGACTGAGGGATGGCTCGGGGCTCCAGGTGAGAAACGAAGGTCCCATGGAATCCCAGATGGATCAGAACTTAATGAGGGCTTCCCTGGTGGTGCAGTGCTTAAGAATCTGCCTGCCAATGCAAGGGACACAGGTTTGAGCCCTGGCCCAGGAAGATCCCACATGCCACGGAGCAACTAAGCCCGTGTGCCACAACTACTGAGCCTGAACTCTACAGCCTGCAAACCACAACTACTGAGCCCACGTGCCACAACTACTGAAGCCTGCATGCCTAGAGCCCGTGCTCTGCAACAAGAGAAGCCACGACAATGAGAAGCCAGCACACCGCAACAAAGAGTAGCCCCTGCTCACCACAACTAGAGAAAGCTGGCACACAGCAACAAAGACCCAACACAGCCAAAAATAAATAAATAAACAAGTAAATTTATAAAAACAAAAAACAAAAAAAAAGAACTTAATGAGACTGAGAAAAGTAAGTTTTGGGGGAGATCAGAGATGGGAAAAGCACTTTGAAAAGTGAAAAGAGGGGATTCCCTGGTGGTCCAGTGGTTAGGACTCCGGGCTCTCACTGCCGAGGGCTGGGGTTCAATCCCTGGTCAGGGAACTAAGATCCTGCAAGCTGTGCAGTGCAGCCAAAAAAAAAAAAGAAAGAAAAAGTAAAAGAAAAAAAAAGTGAAAGTGAAAAGAACTATGAAAATGGGAGAAAGTCTTAGTCTCTGGACAAGGGCACAAAACAATAAGAGAGGGAGATGGGGAGGGGGGTTAGTTTAGCTTTGATGAATGCTAAGTTTTGCAGTCTGAAAATCTAGAAGGAAGCTAGTTTAATTTTAGGAAGCATGGAAGTTCTGTGTCAGTTTCCAAAATAACATTTTATTTTGGATTACACATGGGCAAGGGATGTGTGTGCATGTGTGTGTGTGTGTGCTTTCCACTCTCATTTTTTTCAGGGCTTGGGGCTGCTAAGGCCTTAATTCAATGCTAGGCATATCTCAACTTCAACTGGAATAAGCCCAGCTCTTCTGCTCCATCACCCCCTCTCCCCACCACCTACCCCCTCTCTCTATCATCTGCCTAATCAGGTCTCCCCCTCCAAGACCCACCCCACGACGGCCCCAAACCGGTCCAGCTTCTGTGAACCTCCAGTCTCCAGCCTCTCTGCGCACTTTGAATTATGACCCCATCACCTGTGAATACCTGCGCCCTTCCTGCTCTTGCCATCCTCCACCAAATGCCCGGCTGCCAAGGGACATTGAGTGTCCCGTGTTTTGGACTTCACTGCCTTTTCAAAACTTACCCCTCCTGGGCTCCATTCCATCTACACCAAAGCCCCGGATGACACATGTATAGTAGGGGAGGGGCAGATATTCTAGTCTTTCCATCCTAGATTGCACTTTAAGACACTCTTGGGGAATTAGCCTCTCACAGAAAGAATGTTCTGTCTGGGACTTCCCTGGTGGTCCAGTGGTTAAGACTCCGCACTCCCAACGCAAGGGGCACAGGTTCAGGGAGCTAAGATCCCGCATGCTACACTGTACAGCCAAAAAAAAAAAAAAAGTTCTGTCTAATGGGAATTTCGTAGCACTGGAGGAGACCAAAAGGGAGAGATTTATTATCACTAACATGTAGTTAGTGATAATATAATCGACACCAATAACTGCACAACTGTTAGGTTCCAGGCACTATGCTAGGTGCATTACATTCTTTATCTAATTCCAACAACCCTATGAGACAAGTGTAATTATCATCATAATAAAGACAACAAAATTAACCGAGTACTTACATGCTAAGCAGTTCACCTGGATTGTCTTGTATAATACATAACCTGTGAGGTAGGTGCTATTGCTGCTCCATCTTCCAAACGAGGGAACCAAGACATAGATCAGCTAAGTAAGTTGTCACACAGCTATTAAAATAAGGGGTCTGAAAAATAAAATAAAATAAAATAGGGGGTCTGAACCTCAGAGAGGTTAAGTAACATGCCCATCTTTACCCAGCAAACAAGCAACGGAGAAAAGTCTATGTTTTCCCCACTACATGCTCACCATGCCTCCTCCTGGGGCAATGGAAAATGCCAGGTTGAGGTGAGGGCAGCTGGGACCAAGAACTGCTGGGGTGGAGATAGGGGTGGGACTTCGTCAGCTCCAGACATCAGCATACCCCTGACACAGAGGGTGTCCAGAAATGCTCCAGGACCCCAACTCCAGCCACCTGCCGAAAGTCCCTGGGTTTGCTGGCCTCTCCCAGTAATCCTTCCCTGCCTCCTGCCCATCTGGCTCATTAGAATCACAGCTATTGTTCAGCACCCCATTGGAATGCTGCCTCCTCCAGGAAGCCTCCTGGATGGCTTTAACCCAGAGCCATCTGAACTTCTCTGGAACATTGTCCACTCACTTGGCTGTCCTGTTCATCCTGGGGGTAGGTACTGCCATCTGGCCTCCCCCACCAGGTACTGAGTTCCTTTAGACTCTAACGCCTAACACATGATCCGTGCTCAGAGAATTCTTTTTGAAGGAATACATGCTGCACTGGGGACTCCCCTGGGTCACTGGGGTCATGAATTTCAGTGCCTCTGGTGAGGGGTGATGGAGAGGGAGGGTAGGAAATACAAATGCATGACAAACCCAGGTGCAGTGATGAGGGAGTGGTGAGCTCTGTGGCAAACTAGAGCCTGCATGCTCCCGAGGGGCTTACCATCACATTCAGGTGCGCCCACTCCCCGCAGATGGCTGGGACCTATTCTCGTCCTGACCACCCTCACTTCCTTTCCCTTTCTCTAGCTTTATTTTCCTACTCTGTGCATATCGCTTTAAATCATACACTACATACTACTTATTATATTTAACACGTCTCCCCTCACAATGTGAAGTGCCTAAGGGCAGAGATTTTGCTTTTTTTTTTCCCCTGATGGTTAGCATTTTTAGCAATAAAGTATTTTCGAGTAATTTTTATTGGAGTATAGTTGATCTACAATGTTGTGTTAGTTTCTGCTGTACAACAAAGTGAATCAGTTATACATATAGATATATCCACTTTTTTTTAAGGTTCTTTTCCCATATGGGTCATTACGGAGTATTGAGTAGAGTTCCCTGTGCTCTACGGTAGGTTCTTATTAGTTACCTATTTTAGATAGTAATGTGTACATGTCAATCCCAATCTCCCAATTTACCCGCCCCCCCCGCCCCCATTTTGTCTGCTTTGCACTCTGGTACAGTCCAGCCTCTCATCAGTGCCCTGCACAATAGATAGGTGTTGAATAAATCCTATTTATAAATCCAAGACAGTTCTTTGCAAGTCTGCAGTGAACAGAGCTGCCCCAGGGCCCGCTGCAGTGTCCAGGCTTCCGGAAGCATTCAGGGTTCAAGGCAGGAAGGGTGAAGGCTTTGGGGGTCACAACGAACGAGCCCCGCAAAGAGCCCTCAGGAGGTGGCCTGGTCTGTCTTGGTGACAGCAGGGCCAGCTAGAAGCAGGGCAGGAGGGTTAGTGACTACCCTGGGGTCAATGGGGCATTTCTGGGCGAAGCTGATGTGGGGTGGGGGGGGTTATGGGTGGGATGGTGGTGGAGGAGGGGCACTCACTCCAGAGCACCCCCCCCCCCCCCGCCAAACACACACACTAGCGCCAGACGTACCCACCATACACGCCCCCGCATGTACCAGAAGACGCAGGATTAAGAGAGGGCAGAAACAGATGGGGCCGGAAGAATGTCCTAAAAAGTAGGGAAAGGGCAAAGAGGGGGAGGGGAGAGACACCCCGGAGTCTACGGTGCTCCCGCTGGAGGGCTGGGAAGGAGGGTGCAAGGGAGGTGCTCTCTGCACCCGCCCGCCGCAAAGCTCTTCTGCCTCCGCACCACCGAGCACCCTCTCGGAGGAGGGCGCCGGCCTGCGAGCTGGGGGGGGGCTGCGTGTCTCCCCCGACCCGCCCCCGCACCTCCTAAGCAGGTTGCAGCCGCCTCAGCAGCCGCAGCGCTTTCACCTGCGCAGCCCTGCGCCGCGCCGCCATTGGCTCGCTAAAAATGCCTCGCTAATCTGCGCCCATCTGTGCGCGCCTCCTCCCTCCGCCTCCTCCTCCTCCTCGGCTCTGACCTTCCTCCTTAGCGCAGCCCCTGCGAGATCTGGAGGGACGCGGTGGCGGCGACGGCGGCGCAGCCTCTCTTCCCCCGGGAAGTCGTCCGGGCTTGAGGCCGGGTCCCCGACGCCCCGTTTGGCCCCGCGGCGCCGCGGATGGTGCCGGGCGCGCCTGCCCCCAGGTAGGAGGTCTGGCCCTTGGCTATAGGGTGGGGAGGGAGGGCTCCAGTCAGGGGGTGCGTGTGTGCGGTGGGCGCAGAGACTGACAGGGGAGAATTGGACAGTTACCTGAAGAGAGGTGAGCGCGCGGCCGGGGGTGCTTTGCAAACGCCGGGGTTCGCGGGCATCACTTGGGTAGTATCAGGGTATCCCTAAGCTGGGCCCCCTGGGAGAGGGACCTGGCGGAGACCTTTACCTGGGGGAAAACGCAGGAAATAGGTTCCTTGGGAAGGTGGGACGCACGCCCCGGGTCCTGTCCGAGTCTCTGGCCTGGCTTGTTCCGGTACCAGCAGGGTGGGTCGGCTGATGCCAGCTTGGTGCGTAGGCTATTTGTGGACCAGAGTGGGCTGGGGAGAAACACAGCAGCTGACGCGTGCCCTATGTCCTGTCCGGTTTACAATTAAAGGTATTTTCTTCTGTCCGTCTACCCCTTCCCCCACAGTTGGATGGGAGGGGGGAAGAGGAACAGGAGGTGACGATGAATGGCCCGCAGATGCAGCAGAAGCCAGGGTCTGTCTGGCACTGCCCTCCTCCCCACCCCCGGGCCACTTGCTGCCTGTTAGAACTCTCTCCCCTCCTTATTTTTGCTTTAGGGGAGGCCATGAAGAGATTAAAAGGTCATCAGGGCGTGAGAGACACAGAGACAAACCACAGAGCTTGGCCAGACCAAATTTCAAGCGCCAGCTGCCCCCCACACTCCACTGCCCAGCTCTGCACCCCACGTGCAGTGACACACATGGATGCTTTTCTCTGGGCACAACCATAAATAACTCACGTTGTCCCTGCTCTGGCATGGCGGGCGTGCAAACAGAACTGTCAGTGATTTTGGAGGTTCTATCCCTCACCCAGCTGGCCTTCCCATAACAGGTCCATAAGCCACTCACAAGCCCCCCCTCCAGGCAGCTTCCTGATACCCCAGGTGAGATCCTTGCCTCCTGCCCTGCATTCTCCAGCCTAGCCTGCCTGTGGCTTGGTTACTTATGCCTTGTCTGTCGCCCACTGCACTGGAAGTGCTTTAGGGTAGGAATGTGTCTCATTTATCTGTCATCGCCCCTGTACCTGACCAGGGTCTGGCACCATGTAAATGTGGGATGAGTGAATGGATCAACCTGAACTCTGAGAAATAGCTGGCAACCTGAAGGAGGAGGGTGAGCCTATCGTGAGCTTTCCTCCCATCCCCCAGGACCGAAGAGCTACCCAAAACAGACACTCCCATTCAGGCCCTTCCTGGGCCTAGAAGTGATGCGCATCTATGGCATTCAGAGATAAACATTGCAGTCCTGAGGGCTCCAAAGGGTCTTTTTGGGCCCCTGGTATGAGTCCCTGGCTGGTCCAGGCTTGGTGGAAGGCCCTGGTGAAGGTCTGGCTTTCCTCGGGCCCCTGGGTTGGCACTTTTCTCCTGGGGTGCTAAGCTCACTCCAGGGTCTCTGTCTCTGTCCCAGCCCTTGGGAGGGTCCCGGTCAGCATCAGGGCGTCTGTGAGACCCAAGCCAGATCATCTTCAGCCTCTGAGGTCCTCATAGCGAGCTCTGAATAGACCTTAAGATTGTGTGGAGGAGCCGACCCAGGCCAGAAGAGGAGGCTGCCAGCAAGGGTTCTGGCCCAGCCACAAGGCTCTGTCTGTGACAGGGACCTCCTCAGAGCTTCCCCAGCCCTTGTTGCTCCTTTGACAGCCATGCTGATAAAATATCTGCAAGATGTTCTTATTCTTATCTCACAGAGGGGCAGACTGAGGCCCAGAGAGGGTCAGCAGCAGAGCCAGGGCCAGCACTCAGCTCCTGGCCCCAAGTTCAGTGTTCTCTCCACTGGGCTCGAGGGAGCTGGGTTGAGGCCCCAGACCCAGGTCAGAGTGTCTAGTTGTCCTCAGTCCCGTCTGGCTCTGTCCTGGCCCCTAGTAATGGAGAGTAAGGGCGTGTTGCTTCAGGGCTAGCGGGGGGAGGTGGAGGATGGTTAGGTTAGTGCCTGCAAGTGGTTGGCCCTGGTGGCCTTTCGGGGAGGGATACAGTAAAAACAGTAGAAACTAACAGTGCACAGCATCTGCCACGTGTCAGAAGGAAACTATTTTTCGTGAATGGAGTCATTCAGTCTTCACTTTAGCCCAATGAGGTAGGTACTGTTACCCCCATTTTACAAATGAGGAGACTGAGGCACAGAGAGGTCATCTATGCAAGGTCACACGGTTTGAAATTGGAGGAGCTAGGATTTGAGCCTAGGCTCCAGAGTCCTTCATTCCCTAATACATTCCCTAATGCAAGAGCAAGACGGCTGTGGACCTTACTGCTGAATGGCTCATCTCTGTGGAGACACAGGTTTCAGGTACTCTGTGGCTAAAGTCCCCACATGTTAGGTAGCGTGTGCATGATTGTGACTGTGATGGTTTCGGATGCCCAGAATAATAACACCCATAGTAGTGGGGCTCTTTGGGCACCTACTGTGTGGCAGGCAGAAATCTTTATAAGATGCACATCTGAGTCTGTCACTCCCCTGCCCTGCATCCTTCATTGGCTCCCCATTGCCCTGAGCACAAAGTGCAGTCTCCCTCCTGTGGCCCCGCTGCCCTCCGCAAGCCTGGGTTTCCTCTCCCTTCTCACCCCACCTCTGCCCTCAGCTGCTCTGAACTTTCAGTTCCTCAAATAAATCACACTTCTCTCACCTGCAGGCCTTTGCACAGGCTGATCGCCTGCCTAAAACACGCTCCCTCCCCCCTCCTCCCTACCCATTCCTCCTCACCCTCAGGAGTCTGCTGAAACTTTTCTTCCTTCCAGAAGCTTCCATGAATTCCTCCTCCCCACACTTAGCTCACCTCACCTCACACAATATCCTCTCTGGCTTTTCATTCCTCGCACCCACCCCCAGCTGTGGAGTCCTTGGGGGCAGGGTCTGTGTCCTGTTCCCAGAGTCCCCAGTGCCTAGCACACAGTAGCCTAGCTCCTACTTGTGGGATGAGTTAGCAAATATTGGTCCCCCTCATACACTTTCTCTCCTCACCAATTTCAGGACTTTTTAGCATTCTCCTCCCAAGAGGAGCTAAGGACCCCTTCAGAATTTGCCTATAACAGCCCCAGCAAGGATGGGCTGGTGGTGGAAAGCCTTCAGTGGAGAAGTGAAACTGCTTGTGGGCCTGGCAGGACAGGGGAGGCATTGGGGTGGGAGTTGGCTGATCTGGGGGAAGTCCTCCCTGGGGAAGCAGGTAGGAGGGAGGGGGGAGGAGTGGGCGAGTCAGATAGGAGGAAGGCTGCTTGGTTTGGTTTTACATTTTTCTTAAAGAAAAAAAGGCTTTTATTATTATTATTATTATTTACATCTTTATTAGAGTATAATTGCTTTACAATGGTTATTGGGTTTTTTTTAATTACCAAAGTAACATGTGCCTGTGTGGAAAATCTAGAATGTACTGGAAAGCCAAATTAGAAAAAACTATTAGCTAGCACCAGACCTACCCACTTGTGGGCACTTTGTGGCTGGTTTCTAGCCAGGGACCCGTGGACCGGAAGGGGGAGGTGGGGACTGGGGTCTGGTGGGGCAGGTGAGGGTCCCAGGACTGGGACTTATGCGGGCAGGGGAGTGGTCCTTGGACCTGTGCATAGCAGAGGAAGGAAGCAGAACGGGTGGAAAGAGAAGTGGAGTTCTGGGAATTCCCTGGTGGCCCAGTGGTTAGGACTCCACGCTTCCACTGCAGGGGGCATGGGTTCAGTCCCTGGTTGGGGAACTAAGATCCTGCATGCCATGCAGCGTGGCCAAACTAACTAACTAACTAAATAGATAGATAGATAGATTTTTAAAAAGTGGAGCTCTGATGCAGGCTCAAAAGGGAACCCCAGGGCGCTCTGGAGCTGGAGGGGCCCTTCCCAGTCGCTTTGGAATGGTTGGGCCTTAGGACCTCAGCATCCTTTCAGCACTGGGTGTGGCCCACAGTGTGCCCTTAGGCAGGTGGCTCTGCAGCAGCTGCCATCCCTGAAGGGGCTGCCAGCTGAGGGTCATGTGCTGACTGCACCCCCAACAGAAAGGATGGGTAGGAAGGCGGGAGATGGGCCGAATGGAGAAGACCAGCAGGAAGCTGGCCCCAGATAGCTCTGGGGAGACAGGAACTCTTATGCCAAGGAAGTTGGTGGGGCATCTCTGGGTGGGGAGCCTGTCAGTGGGAGTTGGGGGATGCCTGTGGAGACCTCGAGCTTGGGTGTGGGGGTAGCAGGATGCCTAAAGACTGGGAGGGCAGAGGGGGCCTCAGCTCCTATTTATTTATTTAAAATTGAGAATTATGTGGGGGTTTTTTTTTGCATTTAATATTCGTTTGTTTGTTTGCCCCCAGTCTTAGTTGCAGTACGTGTGCTGCTTAGTTGCGGCTCGCCGGCTCCTTAGTTGTGGCATGCTGGCTCCTTACTTGTGGCATGCAAACTCTTAGTTGCAGCATGCATGTGGGATCTAGTTCCCTGACCAGGGATGGAACCTGGGCCCCCTGCATTGGGAGCACGGAGTCTTAACCACTGCGCCACAAGGGAAGTCCCTTGGCTCCTATTCTAAAATTACTTGAGACTTCTCTGGCCGTCTGGTGGTTAAGACTCTGTGCTCCCAATGCAGGGGGCTTAGGTTCGATCCCTGGTCGGGGAACTAAGATCCCACAAGGCATGTGGCGTGGCCAAAAAAATAAAAATTACTTGATATTGGGACACTCCTGGTGGCGTGGTGATTAAGAATCGGCCTTCCAATGCAGGGGACACAGGTTCGATCCCTGGTCTGGGAAGATCCCACATGCTGCGGAGCAACTAAGCCCGTGTGCCATAACTACTGAGCCTGCACTCTAGAGCCCACGAGCCACAACTACTGAGCCCGTGTGCCACAGCTACTGAAGCCCGCTCGCCTAGAGCCTGTGCTCCGCAACAAGAGAAGCCACCGCAATGAGAAGCCCACGTACCGCAATGAAGAGTAGCCCCTGCTTGCTGCAACTAGAAAAAGCCCGTGCGCAGCAACAAAGACCCAACGCAGCCAAAAATAAATAAATAAAATATAAATAAATTTATGAAAAAAATTAAAAATTACTTGATATTTAAATACTGGGTGGGGGCTGTGGTCGGCTTGCCAGATAAACTCAGTTAAATTTGACTTTCAGATAACCAACAAATTTGGTGGTTATCTGAAATTTTTTTTTTAGTATAAGTATATCCCAAATAGTGCATGGGACATAGTTGTACTAAAATTTTTTTTTTAATATTTATTTATTGGGAGAGCAGAGTCCCAACCATGTTGTTTATCTGAAAGTCAGATTTAACTGAGTGTCCTATATTTTCATTTGTTAAATCTGGGTACCCTAGACTGGGCTGGGGGGCTGAGGGGCTGGGGGGAGGGGGAGAGAGAGAGGGAGGGAGCCTAGGGGTCCTAATTTTCTCTTCTTTAGTTTTGGGGGAAAGGTCAATGGATACTTGTTTGAAGTTGACAGTTTAAAAAAATTAACATGTCCATTATTAGAAATGAATGAGATTTTTAAAATTTTACATCTGTAAATGTTTGGACCTGTAAAATCTTTTTTAATTAATTAAATTTTGGCTGCGTTGGGTCTTCGTTGCTGCATGCGGGCTTTCTCTAGTTGCAGCAAGCGGGCTCAGTAGTTGAGGTGCATGGGCTGTAGAGCGCAGGCTCAGTAGTTGTGGCCCATGGGCTTTGTTGCGGTGCATGGGCTTCTCATTGCGGTGGCTTCTCTTGTTGTGAAGCATGGGCTGTAGGCGGGCGGGCTTCAGTATTTGCAGCACGTGGGCTCAGTAGTTGAGGTGCATGGGCTTAGTTGCTCCATGGCATGTGGGATCTTCCCGGATCGGGGTTTGAACCCGTGTCCCCTGCATTGGCAGGCGGATTCTTAACCACTGTGCCACCAGGGAAGTCCCTGCACCTGTAAAATTTTGCATTTGTTTCTGTTCAGTGTCCAGAGAGTAACTCCCCATTTGTGGATTTTGGCTCCCCAGTGCTGCTCAGAAATAATAAACCGATCCATCCCATTATTTATTCAGGAGGGACAAAGGAGATTTGATGATCAAGGGTGGAGTCACTAAATAAGACTAATCCATTGTGGAAATGAAAGTCATCATCGTAATAAAGCTCTTAGGTGGCAGAGGGTGTGGGAAACTGGAACTCTCCCATCAGCTGGAGGATAGGTCGGCACTAACTCTTTGGCAGTAGCCACCAAAGTTTTAACCCGGCAGTTCCACGTCCCAGGATTTCTCCTACAGGCACCCCCTTAGTAGGATACAGAGAGCTGGGTGGAATGGTCTGTGTGGCAAAACTAAACGTCCGTCAGGAGGGCTGGTGACATGTTAGGACCTCGCGAGATGCTGTGACTTTGGCAGCTGTTCATTCTTTCATTTGGTCAGTGAATGTGGACTGAATGTTTTCTGTGTGCTGGGGACCCAGAGAAAAGAATGGGCAGAGCTTAATATCAGGGTGGAAAGATGGTCAGAACGTATTGGCAAGTCAAAGCAAGTAGCTTTGTAGAACAATGTGTATAGTATGAGCCCACTTAACGAAATATACATATGTATGTTGTGTTCACATTTGCGTAAAAATGTCGAGAAGGCTGCACACCTGATGGTTATTAGAGCTTATCTCTGGGGCAGGTATTGGGAGGTCAAATGCCAGGCAAGAGGGGGAATATTTCCTCTTTATTTTAGTGCCCTGTGCTGTTTGCGTTTTTTTCTTTTTTTTAATAAATTTATTTATTTATTTATTTTTGGTGGTGTTGGGTCTTTGCTGCTGTGCGCGGGCTTTCTCTAGTTGCGGACAGTGGGGGCTACTCTTTGTTGCGGTGCGCGGGCCTCCCACTGCTGCGGCTTCTCTTATTGCAGAGCACGGGCTCTAGGCGCACGGGCTTCAGTAGTTGTGGCATGAGGGCTCAGTAGTTGTGGCTCTCGGGCTCTAGAGCACAGGCTCAGTAGCTGTGGCTCACGGGCCCAGCTGCTCCGCGGCATGTGGGATCCTCCCGGACCAGGGCTCGAACCCGTGTCTCCTGCACAGGCAGGCGGATTCCCAACCACTGAGCCACCAGGGAAGTCCCTGTTTGCGTTTTATACAACAAACATCATTGCTCCTACAAAACGTCATTAAAACTCTACTTCATAATACCTGGGATTTTTCTTGGAAATCTAAAAAAAGTGAGTGTTTGAATTGCACTCCCCTCAAATGCAAATTTGATGCCATTTGAGTCGGATGCTGCCACTTGGGTTTGAAGAGTTTTTATTTGTGGCTGGTTTCTCACTGGTTTCCTCATGGGCTTGTTTCTCCTCTCCTTCCTCCTCCCAATCCTGGGGTGGATGAAAACTGGTGGGATGGGAAAGGAGTTAAATGTGGGTATCAGGAGGGCACAGAGAAGGGAGGCAGGCCCTGGACAGCAGTGCCAGGGGGCCTGAGGGGGCCGAGATCCTCTGACCTGTGCCAGGCACTGTTCTATTTATTCATGTTTATTAACTCATTTAGTCATCTCAGTAACTTTATGAGGTTATCCCATTTTACAGATGTGGAAACTGAGGTTAAGTGACTTGGCTGAGGTCACACTGGCTGGCAAGTAAGTGGCTGAGGTAGGATTCACACCCATGCAGTCTGGATCCGGAGGCTGTGCTCTTAACCTGGAGGCCACAGCCCTTCTCGTTAGGGGGTGGAGATGACCACGCTCAGAGAAGAGAGTCCTTGGCAGGCCCTGCTCCCTAAGGCTGGGGGTGATTGATCATGGCAGGTCTTCGGCAGGAGTAGACCTGGAGGGAAAAGATGGTAGACCCAGAGCGGTGGACACTGGGGCAGGGGAGGAATCAGCACAGGAACCCAAAGGAAGAAGTGGGAGGTGGGGCTGGTGGGGCAGGTGCTGGATAGTTTAGGTGATTGGCCTCATTGGCCTGGCTGGGGCAGGTGGCCCAGGGCTCTCCCTGCTCCTTGCAGGGCCTGGCAGAGGCCCAGCACCCCTAGGCCCACTCTGCCCCACGTGGGCCTTTTCTGGGGCCACACACCCTGTCCCTGGCCTGCCTGTGTCCAGCCTTGACTGGCCTCCCGAGAGGAGAGACAGCTGAGGTGGGGCAGGAGCCAGGGCTGGGTGTCCGGAGGCCCAGGGTGAGGTCCTGTACCTGACACTGACATACGGAGGGGCCTTGGGACATTCAACACCCCCCACCCTTGGACTTGGTTTCCTCCTCTTTTATTTTTAAACTTTTTATCATGGAAAAATATAAGCATTTACAAAAGCAGAGGGAATAGTGTAATAAACCATCGTGTACCTACCACTCAGCTTCAAATGCTGTCAACTCATGGCCAGTCTGTTGTACCCCCCGCCCTGGAATAATTCAAATCCCAGGCACCATTTCATCATAAGTATATCAAGATATATCTCTAAAAGATGAGGACTTTTCCTAACATCATCACAATCCCATCATCACACCTAAGAAGAAACCATTTCTTTATATCATCAAATATGCCTTCACATTCCCAGCTGTCACAGACATGTCTTTTTTTTACATCTAGTTTGACTCAAGATCCAAATCAGGTCCACACACAGTGTGATTGGTTGATAAGTCTTAGTCTCTATTAATCCATACTTTCCCCCCTCCATCCTTTTCTTTGTCCTTGGCAATTTACCTGTTGGAGAAGCCAGGTGGTTTGTCTCATAGGATTTCCCGCAGTCTGGATTTTGTGGATTGCATCCCCACGGTGCAGTTTAACATGTTCCTCTGTCCCCTCTGTAAATTGGTAGTTGGGTTCATCCCTCTTCTGACCCTTCCTTGTGCAGTCACCCATAAATCCTCCAGCTCTATCTTCAAGACACCCAGAATCCCACCACTTCTCACCACCTACACTGCTGCCCTCCCTCTAAGCCCCGACCATTTCTCTCCTGGATCATTGCAGCAGCCTCTAACTGGTCTCCGTGCACCCCCCTTGCCCCAGCAGCCAAAGAGATCCTTATAAAACCTAAATGTGATCATATCCCTCCTCTGCTCAAAACTTCAATGACTCCCTCTTATTTGGAATAAAACCTAAAGTCCTATAACAGGTCCTACAAGGCCCTATGTGATCTGGCTGTCCAGTACCTCTGACCTCATGTCATGTCATTCCCTCTTCACTGGGCTCCTAGCCATTTTTTGGGCATATCAAATATCCTCCTGCCTCAGGGCCTTTGCACTGCTCCTCCCTGTGCCTGGCCTCAGAGGTCCACGTGGCACATCCCTGCACATGTCATCTCCTCAGAGAGGCCTTCCCAGAGCACCTCATCTAAAACAGCCCCTGTTATTCTCCATCCCCTGACCCTGCTCTCTTTTCCATCATAGCACTTATGCATCCCTCGTGTTAGAGTCTCGTTAGTTTCTGGTCTGTCTCTCCTACCTGCCTGTGAGTCCCATGAGGGCAGGGCGGCTCGACTCTGCCCACAGAGCAGACCTCCTCTGCCACTTACATCCCTCCCTGTCAGCTCCTCTCCTTCCAGCATTTCCTGGAAAATAAAACAACCCCATACTTGCGCGTGGCACTTCATGGTTTACAAAATACTTCCTGTCTTAGGTCAGATTCCTTGGAAGCCATACCTAGGACAGAGATTCCTGGGTCACTGGTTTCCTTCAGGCATGCACACGGACGGGAGAGAGGGCGCCTGATGGGGCCAGGAAGGAGCTGGAGAAAGATATGCTTTCAGCTAAGTCTAGCTGTGATCCCACAGGGAGCTCTGGAGTGGGAGCAGCAAGTGCAGGGTTGGCCTTCCTTGAGGCAAGGGGCCAGGCCTTTGTACCCTCTTTATCAGGCCTAGGGGAGGGCATAACCTCCCAGGCACTTCTAGGTGAGGCTGCTCACCTATAAGCCGCCGTCAAAACACTAATTTGAAAAGATACATGCACCCCAGTGATCATAGAAGCATAATTTACCATAGCCAAGATATGGAAGCAACCAAGGTGCCTATCAACAGACAAATGGGTAAAGAAGATGTGGTGTATACACACACACACTGACACACACACACACACAATGGAATATTAGCCATAAAAAAGAATGAAATTCTGCCATTTGCAGCCACATGGATGAGCCTAGAGAATATTATGCTTTGTGAAATAAAGTCAGAAAGAAAGACAAATATTGTATAATATCACTCAGGTGTGGAATCGAAAAAATAATACAAACAAATGTATACAGAAACAGACTCACAGATATAGAAAACAAACTAGTGGTTACCAGTGGGGAGAGGAAAGGGGGAGAGGCAAGATAAGGGCATCGGATTAAGAGATACAAACTACTATGTTTAAAATAGGTAAGCAACAAGGATATATTATATAACACAGAATTACAGCCATTATCTTATAATGTCTTTTAATGGGGTATAAACTATACAAATACTGAATCACTATGCTGTACACCTGAAACTAATATTGTAAATCAACTGTACTCCAATTAAAAAATAACATCTCTCAGGAGAAGGGGGCATCTGTGAGCCACCTGCAGCAGTTTGGGGATGGTGCCCCATAGGATAAAGGGGTGCTGACAGCACCTCCTCCACCTTCATATCCATTTTCTGCTTTGAGCCCTGCCATTAGCCTATGAGGAAGGTATTTATTAATTATCATTATTCCTATTTGATAGATGAGGAAGCTGACGTTGGGAGCAGGGATGACTTGCCTGGGGTTGGACAGTCAGGAGCAGGGCAGACCTGGGATTCGATTCATTCTTACTTGGGATCCCCTGATTAGTTGATAAATTGTCTTAGTGGCTACTGGATCATTGTTTTACTCTCATGCATTCATTCAGCAAATATGTATTGAGTGCTGTGTGCCCAGGCTGAACTGGGCACCGGCCATTCAGTGGTGAATGAAACCCACCTTGTCCTTGCCCCCTGGAGCTTTCACTCTGGATCTGCCAGCATTTAGCTGACCGCCCCTCCGGCCCCCTGCTTAACCCCTGTTGAGCCCTCAGCAGCCCCAGTTTCCATAATGACAGCATGTGATGTTTGTTGAGCACTTACTATGTGCTGGGCACTGTGTAAGGCTCTTTGTGTTGATGAGCTCGCTTCACCTCCCCAGCACCCCGCTTTCAGATGGGTAAGTTGAGGCTGCAGAGGGGCCTAAGGCTCCTAGTCCAGGTCCCTCCATGAGTGTGTTATAGAGCCCTCTGAACACTGCTCTTTCCACTCCTGCCTCCCCTCCCACGGCCCCACCTACAGCGGGATATCTGGTGTCACCTCTATCAGCAGCTCCATCGGACACCAGGCTGCCACCGCCGCCTGCTCTCCGAGTGTAAGGTGACCAGCTGCCATCTCACCTGCCCCACTTGGCCCTGCCCCAGCTGGGGCACTTCTGATGGGAGGCCTCCCCACCATACAGGGCCCAGGATCCCTGCCTCTGCCCCCGTTCCCAGCACCTTTGTCACTGGCCCCGACTGACTGGGTGGCCCTTCAGCCAGCCCCAGCTGGGCCCGGGCATTGGGGGCCCCTCCCCCCTCACACCAGCTGGCCTGGTAAGCTGCAAAGCTGGCTCAGGTGCCCCTGGACAGGGCCACAGGGGCGGGGTGGCAAATCACAGTGGGGCTTCCTTCCCTTCTCACCACTCCCCAGGCAGGGCCAAGACAAGCCCAGCAGGGAGAAATCAAGTCACGACATTTCCACCTGAGGGGTTGAGGTGTGGGGAGGGCCCCTCAGGCTGCCTTGGTGATGGGGATGTATGAAGCAGTAGAGTGGGGGTGGGCACCCCAGCTTGCATCAGTTCCCTGCTCCTCCTAGGACCCCCTGACTGCCCCACCACCAGGCTGCTCTGAACCATTGCTCAGCTGTGCTGGGCCGTGATGGCTGGGCCTCTGTCCTTTACTTCAGGCCTGGAGGCTTCCTCCAGGGGCCATGCTAAGGAGGTGCCTCCCCCACCCCCGCCCGCCCCCTTTGGCAGAATTCTGAGAATATTTGTGCAAACTTTGGAAACAAAATAGCATAGAAGGCGCATGCAGAGAAGCCCATCTCCCTGTTGGCATGGCCATTGGAGCGGTTAGTCTGCTCACAGCCTGGGCGCCGTGGCTGCGGTCAGCAGTGGGGATGCAGGGGCTGGAAGACGGGAGTAGCCCTGAGAGCCGTGGCCCTCCCACCTTCGCTGCAAGTTAACGTCAGATTTCCAGCACATTTTTCTTCCCACCAGATGGTGAGTTTTCTAATTTGATCATTTCGTTTGCTGGACTTCTATAAAGAAATTTCCCTCTTTACCGATTTTGTTATTCTGAAATATGGCATATACAGTATGACAAAGGCTTGATTCTTTCCCTTCATCATTTTTTAGAGAAATGAGTTGGTGCTTTAGCAACCTCCAAAGGTGACCAGTGAGTAATAGTCCTAGTTTTAAAATACAAAAGTATATAAAATAGGTTATACATTTTAACAAATTAATATAAAGCCAACACCCATGTCCCCACCATTTAGGTCAAAAATAGAGAATTGCTGCTGCTTCAAGAGACCCCCAGGGACCCTTCCCCACCACAAGCCCCTCTCTCTCCCTGGAAGGACCCACCATTCTAAATAGTTGGGGTTATTATCTGCTTTGTTTTTGGTTCTACCACGTAAGTCTGCATCTAAAACCGAATAGTTCTTTCTGTCTCTTTTTGTTTGTTTTTTGCTTTTTTGCAGTACGCGGGCCTCTCGCCGCTGTGGCCTCTCCCGTTGTGGAGCACAGGCTCTGGACGCGCAGGCTCAGTGGCCATGGCTCGCAGGCTCAGTGGCCATGGCTCACGGGCCCAGCCGCTCCGCGGCATGTGGGATCTTCCCAGACGGGGGCACGAACCCGTGTCCACTGCATCAGCAGGCGGACTCCTAACCACTGCGCCACCAGGGAAGCCCTCTGTCTCTTTTTGAATTTTAATTAATGGAATTATGTATTCTTTTATGTCTTTTTTTGTTGTTGTTTTCAATCAACATTTTCTTTTTACCATGCATCTACATCGTTCTTTGTAGCGGTAGTCCTTTTGTTTGTTTTTTATTATTTATTTATTTAGGCTGCACCGGGTCTTAGTTGCGGCCTGTGGGATCTTCACTGCAGCATGTTTTTAGTTGCTGCATGCAGGCTGTTAGTTGCGGCATGAAAATGGGATCTAGTTCCCCGATCAGGGATTGAACCTGGGCCCCCTGCATTGGGAGCACAGGAACCTCTGGACCACCAGGGAAGTCCCAGTCCTTTCGTTTTTTATCATTGCATAGTGTTCTGATATGTAGATGTATCATGATTTACTTATCCAGCTTACTGTTTACAGACATCAGGATTGTTTTGTGACTGTGGCTTTTGTGAAAAATGCTACTCAGAACATTCTTTTGCACGACTCTGGGTAAATACATGCGTGCAGTTCTGCACGGTGTATTCCTAGGAGTGGAATTGCTGGGTCATGGGGAATGTGTATTTTCAAATTTACTAGATAATGCTAAACTGTTTTCCAAAGTGGTTGTACCAGCTCACAAGCAGTGTGTGCAGGATCCCAGTGCTCCACATTCTTTTTTTTTTTAATTTTATTTACTTATTTATTTTTGGCTGCATTGGGTCTTCGTTGCTGCATGCAGCCTTTCTCCAGTTGCTGTGAGCAGGGGCTGCTCTTTGTTGCAGTGTGCGGTCTTCTCTTTGTGGTGGCTTCTCTTGTTGTAGAGCCAGGGCTCTAGGCACGTGGGCTTTAGTAGTTGTGGCTCACAGGCTCAGTAGTTGTGGTACACAGGCTTAGTTGCTCCGCAGCACGTGGGATCTTCCCGGACCAGGGCTCAAACCTGTGTCCCCTGCATTGGCAGGCGGATTCCCAACCACTGTGCCACCAGGGAAGTCCCCAGTGCTCACATTCTTGCAGATATTTGGTTATTAGCAGACTTTTTTGGTTTTTTTTTTTTAGATTTTGATTATCATTATGGATTTTTATAAATCTTATGAGTTTCAGTCCTTGGACTCATTATTCTCAGTGATGCTCAAATTTTCCCATCTTTGGCCAGTGGGAGCCTCTTGAAGTTGACTCTGGCATCCATTCACACAGCTTTGGAAGTGTCCTTGCTTTCTGGAATGAAGATGTTCCTGGCTCATCTGAGCTGCAATCAGCCATTTCTCCAAAGAGCTGGAGATATATATATATATATCTATCTATATATATCTATATATGTATGTGTGTATATATATATATATATATGTGTGTGTGTGTGTATATATATATATATATTTGTTGTTGTTTTAAATTGAGGTATAATTCATATACCATAATTTTCACAATGTATAATTCAGTGGCCTTTAGCACATGCACAAAGTTGTGCACCCATCACCACTATCTAATTCCAGAACATTTCCATTTCTCCAGAAAGAAACCCCATGGCCATCAGCAGTTACTGCTCAGTTCCCCCTTCCTCAACCACCAGTCTACTTTCTGTCTCTGTCAATTTGCCTGTTCTGGATATTTCATATAAGTGGAATCATATCTTTCGTGTCTGGCTCCTTTAACTTAGCATAATGTTTATAAGGGTCTTCCATGTTGTAGCATATAACAGTACTTCATTCCTTTTTATGACTAAATAATATTGCATTGTATGTATATACATTTTGTTTATCCATTCGTTGATGGACATTTGAGTTGTTTTCACTTTTTGGTTATTATTAATAATGCTTCTGTGAGCACTAGTGTACATGTTTTTGTGTAGACATGTCTTCATTTCTCTTGGATATATATCTAGGAGTGGAATTGTTGGATCATTTCATAACTCTATGTTTAATCTTTTGAGGAACTGCCAGACTGTTCTCTAGACTGTACCATTTACATTCCCCCTTATTGTGGGTCTGATTTGCATTTCTCTAAGGACTAATAATATTGAGCATCTTTTCCTGTGCTTATTGGCCTTTTGTATCTTCTCTGGAGAAATGTCTTTTCATATACTTTGCCCATTTTTTTTTTTTTTTGCGGTACGTGGGCCTCTCACTGTTGTGGCCTCTCCCGTTGCGGAGCACAGGCTCCCGACGCGCAGGCTCAGCGGCCATGGCTCACGGGCCCAGCCGCTCCGCGGCATGTGGGATCTTCCCGGACCGGGGCATGAACCCGCGTCCCCTGCATCGGCAGGCGGACTCTCAACCACTGCGCCACCAGGGAAGCCCTGCCCATTTTTAAATAGGGTAATTTGTCTTTTTATTGTCGACTTGTTAGAGTTCTTTATGTATTCTAGATACTAGCCCCTTATCAGATAGATGATTTGCAATTTCTTTTCCCCATTTCCGTGGGTTGTCTTTTCCTTGTGGATCCATTTAACGGGGAATGGTCTTTGAGACTCAGTCTGGGTGTTGGAGGCATTAGGCTTTTTGAATTCTAGAAACCAACCTAAGGACTCACTTATAGCCTCAGCAGTTCTGGGCAGTAGGGCCTCATCTTACAGTGACACTGAGGCACAGAGGAGGGAGGTGGCCTGCCCAGGGGCACCCAGCTGCTATGTTGCTGCAGGGCACCAGAGTCAGGTCCCCAGTTTAGTGCCCATAGCTTCTCTTGGGGTCCTCACTCCAGCCCAACCCACATCCTCCAAACCCCCAAACTCAACCATTTCCTTTCCCTGGGTGCCTCCCACTCTGCTTTGTTGCTCTCAGCTCCTCTCCTTCAAGGAAAACCCTACTTTGGCTGCCCTAGCCCAGAAGGGCCCTCCTAGGATGAGCTCCAGGAGGTGGGAAGCTGCACTTGGACACATTGTCAGTGGTCAAATTTGGGAAAAAGCAAATTCAACCAAGGTAAAGAATTTTCTTTACTGCAGGACTCATCAGTGCCTTTAGCTTGCTATTGTGTATTGTGAACATTAACGAATTTAATTGCCAAAACTTAGAAGCAACCAGGATGTCCTGCAATAGGTGAATGGATAAATAAACTGTGGTACACCCAGACAATGGAGTGCTATTCCATGATAAAAAGAAATGAGCTGTCAAGCCGTGAAAGACATGGAGGAACCTTAAAAGACGTATTACTAAATGAAAGAAGCCAATCTGCAAAGGCTACCTACGGTATGATTCCAATTATATGACATTCTGGAAAAGGCAAAACTTCAGAGACAATAAAAAGGCCGTGGTTGCCCGGGTTTTGGAGAGAGGGAGGAATAAATGGAGCACAGGGGATTTTTAGGGCAATGAAACCGTTCTGTATGATACTATAGTGGTGGATACACGCCATTATACATTTGCCAAAATCCATAGACTGTACAGCATCAAGAGTGAACCCTAATGTACAGGATGGACTTTGGTTGATAATAATGTGTCAGTGTTGGTTCGTGGATTGTACCAAATGAACCACACTGATGAGGGGTGTTGAGGGCAGGGGAGTATATGTGTGTGTGTGTTGGCGGGGGCGGGGGGGCTATGTGGGAATTCTGTTTTCTGATCAATTCTGCTGTGAACCTGAAACTGCTCTGAAAAATAAAGTCTGTTAATTTAAAAAAGTAACATCAGGGAGTGATAAGTGTTACAATGGAAAAATAGAACAGGGGAAAGGGGCTAGGGAGCCATGGGGGTGGGCTGGCTGTTTTAGATGAGGTGGGGGGTCAGGGACATTGATCAGAGACCTAAACAGGGCAGGGAATAAGCCTGTGGATATTAGGGGAAGGGCAGCCCAGCACAGGGAGCAGCAAATGCGAAGGCCCGGAGGCAGGGCAGAGCCTGATTTGTGTCAGGGACACAGTAAGGACAAACTGCCAGGAGGGGAGTGAGGGGGTGTGGGGAGAGGTCGGAGGTGAAGACAAACAAACAGCTCCGGACGTTCCACATTGGCCTGTAGGCCTGGCAAGCCTGAGCAACTTGTTCTCAGTGAAATGGTGAGTCACTGGGGGGTTTCAGCAGGGGTGTGACACGTCAAAATTATACTTATATTTTAAGAAGATGACTGTCATGCAGACAGACAGAAGGGGCAAGGGTGGAAGTAGGGAGACCCTTTTAGGAAACTACACATCCTCCAGGGGAGAGACGATGGTGGTGCGGACCCACCGTCCATGGCAGGGGGCTGCGGGGTGGCTGGATTCTGGGTCTGGTGAAGGGAGAGTCAGTGGGGGCTATGGGGGTGAGGGAAGGAGAGGAACCTAGGTCTTTGGTTTGAGCATGTGGGTGAACAGTGGTGTCCTTTTCTGAGATGGCGAAGACTAGAGCAATAGAGAGTTCCGTTGGGACGTGTCTACCTGTTCAACATCCAAAGGGGGCATTAAGGAGGGGGTTGGGTTTACAGGCTGGAATTCGGCGGCAGAGTTGGGGCTGGAAATATGAGTGAGGTGTTAAAGCCACAGGCCGGATGAGCTCCCGTTGAGAGCAGGTGTAGGTGGGGAAGACGAGGGGCCCCAGGCCCGGGCTGGGTGCGCAGGCTTAGAGGTTGGAGAGACCAAGGAGTGACCCAGATGGCGGCGTGGTGGCAGAGAAGCTGAGGGGCCACGTGTTTCAGGGCCAACGATGGGGTGGCCGCTGAGCACGGCAGGAGGAGGATTAGACGGGGACGGGGTGCTTTGGCACGGTGGGGGCCAGAGCCCTACTGGAGGGGCTTTGGGAAGGGGTGGAGACAGGGTGGGTGGACGGCCTTCCCAGGGGTGTCCTCTAGGAGCCAAGGAGCAGTCCCACCGGGCAGGGGCTGAGGGCAGCTTGCAGTCTGCGGAGAGACTTTTTTTTTTTTTAGTGATAGAAAAACCACCGTTTCTCCCTTGATGGGTAAGTTTCCCTACGTGAGGGAAAAACTAATCCTGTGGAGGAGGGGAGAGAATTGTTGGGGCGATGCAGTTGGGGAGCTGGGGTGGGGGCTGGTGCCCAGTGGGAGGGAGGCGGAGCCTGGGGGTGGGGAGCAGTGTGGGCCGTTCTCTTTAGGCTCCTGTTTTCTCAGCATCATCATCACAGCCTCAGCTGAGAGCTCGGGAGGAGGAGGTGGTGTGAAACGCTGGTCTTCACCATGGTTCTCACGGCCTCTGTGTGGAGCAGGGGCCCTCACCCCGCTTTGCAGATGAGGAAATCAAGGGTCACTTGCCAGGAAGGGGCAGGACTGGGATTTTGAACAGGGGCTGGTGGGTTCCGAGGACACTCCTCTGGGTGTTCACAGGGGAGCGTGGATCTCAGGATGTGAATCCACATCCCACTCTTCCAGCCTCTCCGCCTAGGGCAGCCCTTCACCTGCAGGGCGGACATCAGACCCAGACAGCGAGGTGACTGCCCCCACATAATACAGAGGGACACAGGGTAGACCCAGTGGACTCCCTGGGAGCTAGACCTGGGCCAGAAATCCATTTATCACCTGGTCCCCATATGCTCCCATCCTAACGAGGGCCCATGATGACTTTCAGGGCCCCTGGTACCTAGGTCCGTTTGGACCCTGTGTCTAATAGTCCTTGAATTGCCTGGGTATTTGGGTATCCTCTTTCTCCGCTGGTGGTTTCCCTAATGAATGGCTGTGTGAGTCCCTCTGGGGAGGGCCTGGTGGAATCATTACCATATATACTTGTTCTGGGGTCGCAGGGCCCTCGCTCTCCTTCAGTCTGTTGGACCTGAAACCTTGCTCAGGTGTGGAAACTGGGCAAAGGATCGGGACTTTTTATTGGGGTGCAGCTCTCAGATCCAGATCATCAGGCCTTGGTTTCTTTCTTTTAGTTTTTTTTTGGCCTTTTGGCCACAATGCGAGGCTTGCAGGATCTTAGTTCCCACACTAGGGATTGAACCTGCGCCCTCTGCAGTGAAAGCGCTGAGTCCTAACCACTGGACCGCCAGGGAATTCCCAGGCCTTGGTTTCTTTTGATTACAGAGAGCGGGCCGTGTCCTGGTTGGCTGCCCATCTGGCTTGCCTCTAGGGATGCCGGTTCTAGTAACCATTTCCAAAGCTGTGCATGTCAGGCCCTCCCAACTGCCCTCTGACCTCGCCAGAAGTTGTGATAACTGCACTCACCTTGCTTCTGATCAGTGAGTGTTGCCACCTGGCTTCTTATTTGGGCATCCTGTCCTCTCCATTGCTGTCAGGGCGCCCAGTTCCGTAACAGCGGCTCCTAGTCTCAGGTCCTCAGAGGACGCTCATCCCTGAGCTTGTCAGGCTGCTGGCACCCACCCCCCACCCCGCAACCAGCACTTTCCTATGGCTTTGGCAAATGGAGAGTCGGTCAGACTGTCCTGCAGAAGATGGACATCTGGTGGGTTTTCCAGCCTGACACGCCATATTCACCTGACACTCTCACTTCTCTGAGCCTTTTGACCCCTCTTCCACCGTCTGACCTGGCAGCCCTGGCATTTCTACGTCTTGTGCTCTGATACCACTTTGTTTCTGGCCCCGCTGCGCAGCATGCGGGATCGTAGTTCCCCAACCAGAGATCGAACCCGTGCCTTTGGCCGTGGAAGCGTGGAGTCCTAACCACAGACCTCCAGGGAACTCCCTGGGATACCACTTTCTCCAAGCAATGTGCTAACACCATTGTTCGGGGTCCTTGTCAGGGTGTCAGTGCTTGTTTATGGTATTAACTCTCTCTTATCCGGCTCTACATCCCCACCCCCAACCTTGATCCAGCCCCTTAGATCGCATCCCCTGTGCTCTCCTGGTTCTGCCAATGCAGGGCTCCTTCAAGCCGTGGCTGAGGTGTGACTTACCTTAGCTATTGCTCTGGTGGCCAGGAGAGGAGGGGGGCAGTTCTAAGGGAGGTTCCTCAGCATCATCCTCAAGCAGGGCGCGTTCTGTGCCCTGAGGGGTCACTTCCAAGTCCCACTGTTTCCGGAGCAGGGCCTGACCTTGGTGCTGCAGACTCGTTGTTGGCCGAGACTTCAACCTTCTCTGACATTCTGCTCTGCTTATAATTAAGCCCCGCGCCTGCCCCTCAGCTTTTCCCTCCCCTCCACCTGCAGGAGAGGAGAATTTATATGCAGCTAAGGAGGTCCTTCGCTTCCACACTTGGCCTTAAATTAGTGATTAATCACTCTCAGCCTTTTAGAATTGTCTTTCTCCAGTGCATAAGAGCCCCAGCAAGAGCCGGCCCATTCCTTGGGCTTTATAATTAATTATGACTCCCCTAGCCTCTCAAACTCCAGAGAAGTTCCCCGCCCCCTCAGCGCGCTCCCTTCGCGTCCAACCTGGAAAGGTGTTCGCAGCTTCATTGCTGCTACTTGCAGGCTGCCAGTTCTGCCCCAGCTGTGGTCCTCGCTGCCCGCCATCAGTGGGTGACCCAGCTCCATCCCACTGTTCAGGGGCTGCTTCCTAGAGCTACTGGCTAGGTTGGGTTCCGGGCAAACAGACTCTGAAATGACTTGTGCGAGGGAGGGTCATGGGATCTTGGTCTGGTTGTAAGAGGGCAGGGAAGCAGGACAGGCCAGAGAGAGGGAGGGGTTGGACCGACGGTGCACTTTTAACACCGGCCTCCCTTGATCGCCTGGGGAGCGCTGAGGCTGGGATGGTGCTTCAGAGTTGTCCTGAATTAAGGATCCAGGGATCCAGGCCCGTGTCAACCCGTTATTGGATGCGAGCTTCCCCTGCGACAGGGCTGTAAGGTGGAGGGCAGTCCTTGGGGAGGGACTGAGACTTGTCAGCAGTAAATATTCCCCCCAGCTGGGGGATACTTTTGTCCTGAAGCAGGGCTTCTGGGCGGCGCAGCACACAGCCTGGCACACAATTTATCAATATTTAGTTTTTCATGTATTGGTGGACATTTGGGTTGTTTGGGGGCTAGCGTGAATCCTACTGCTGTGCGCATTTGTGTACCTGCCCTTTTTTTTTTTTTGGCCACGCCCCACGGTATGTGGGATCTTAGTTCTCTGACCATGGTCCAACAAACCCACACCCCCTGCAGTAAAAGTGTGGACTCTTAATCACTGGACCGCCAAGGATGTCCCTCGTGTACGTGTCTTTCGGTGGCCGTGTGCACTCGTTACTGTTGGGTGTCTACTCGAGAGTGGCAGGGTTGGTGAACTTTAGTAGATATTGCCAAATAGTTTTCTTTTTCTTTCTTATTTTTTAAATTTGGTTGCATGGGGTCTTAGCTGTGGCAGGCGAGCTCCTTAGTTGTGACTCACGGGTTCCTTAGTTGCGGCTCACTGGCTCCTTAGTTGCGGCATGTGAACTCTTAGTTGTGGCATGCATGTGGGATCTAGTTCCCTGACCAGGGATTGAACCCAGGCCCCCTGCATTGGGAGCACGGAGTCTTAACCACTGCACCACCAGGGAAATCCCTGCTGAATAGTTTTCCAAAGTGGCTGCACCATTTTTTTTTTTTTTTTTTTTTGCGGTATGCGGGCCTCTCACTGTTGCGGCCTCTCCCATTGTGGAGCACAGGCTCCGGTCGCGCAGGCTCAGTGGCCATGGCTCACGGGCCCAGCTGCTCCACGGTATGTGGGATCCTCCTGGACCGGGGCACAAACCCGCGTCCCCTGCATCAGCAGGCAGACCCTCAACCACTGCGCCACCAGGGAAGCCCGCTGCACCATTTTATATTCTCAGCAGCAGTGTTCCAGAGTTCTGGTTGCTCTGCATCCTCATCAACACTTGGTATTGTCTGCCCTTTTATTTTAGCCATTCTGGTGGTCCAGACATCAGTGATTCTTATGTGCAGTCAGGGTGGGAAACCACTGCTCCCTGGCAGGTGGGTGGGTGTGAGATTTGGGGAGCCCTGGGACCACCCCCACTTTTTTTTTTTTGGCTGTGCCATGCAGCTTGTGGAATCTTATTTCCTTGATCAGTAATCGAACCCAGGCCCTTGGCAGTGAAAGCACGAGTCCTACCCACTGGACCGCCAGGGAATTCCAGGACCACCCCCACGTGACTATACCTGATATTCGTTTCCAAGTGTCTTCTTCAAAACCAAATCCTGGCAGATACATTAAAATGTTATCAGATAATAACACCCTCAGGTAACTTGGTTTGGCCATCTCCTTTCAGCCTGAGATTCCAGCTCTGAAGGGTTGTGGAAGGAAGCAGGTCAGTTTTGCTGCCTGTGAGGCCACGCTTCTGTGGATCTCATGAGGACAGCCAGAAGAATGCACGGTGACGCACCCTGTCCAGTGTTTCATGGTTTCCAAAATGCTTTCTCATCCGAGCTCCTTTGGGCTTCACAGCAGCCCCCAAAGGCAGCAAGAGAACATAGTATCAGCCCCATAGGACAGAAGGGGAAACTGAGGCTAATCACGTGTACAAAGTCATGCAGCAAGTTAGTGGCAAAGTGACCATGAACCCAGCAGTGGATTCCAAGCCCAGGGCCCCAGATTTCCTTCTTAGTTTTATTGGCCTTTGGCTCCCCCCTTCCTTTAGAAGGCAACTCAGGGCCAGCCCCACAGCAACCCCCTTCCTTGTTTCATGGTGTACCCCTGCCTGTTGCCCATCAGGGTCCTCTTAGAAGCAGATAATTCCAAGGGCTCTCTGGGCCTAACTTCTCCAACCTTGATGTTCTCAGCAGTCTCCTGGGGACCTTGCTCGAAGATCTTGAGTTAGGAGGTCTTGTGGGCCCAAGATTCTGCATTTCTCATGAACTCTCATGTGATGTCAGTGCTGCTGGTCCATGGACCACACTTCGGGTGGTGAGGATTCAGACCACTTCCCAGCCAAGGGCTTTATAGGCGGGTCTTTACGCTGTGCTTGGAATGCCTCCTGGAACGTGGGCAAACGCTGGTTAGTTACTGTCTGGATTCTGGCATGAGTGTTAGTTACTACAAGTTCAAGCCTGTCTCCAGTTCCCCTTATGGGATGTACCATTCAAGTCATTTGGCTCAGTTCAAAGTCCCTTACTCTTGACACCTCTCTCAGGAGCACCTCTTTCCTCTCCCACTTCCTGCTCTCTTCTCTTTCCTCTTCTGTCAACGCTCCTAATTTCCACCCCCGTCCCCAAATGGGCAGGATGTCAGCTAGGCATCAGGCAGAAAGCTGGCTGTGTAAACTTATTATACTAGAGTGTGAATGACTCACGTCTTGTCCCTTAACTCTTCCAGTAGTTATTTAGATGTGGGACAAAAAGGAGCCTTCCATTGTTGGAAAAGTTGACAGTGAGGGAAAGAATAGGAAATATTCAGGAATCCCTTCCTGTGCCCCCTAACATTTCCCAAACCTAGGTTGATGATTGAGCCCCCCAGCCCACCCTGCCGTTGTAGCTGAAGAGTGGAGAGGCAGCAGGTTGTGCAGATGCAGGAGATTATGCCGTGGGACAAAGGACAGCCTGTGAGGGGGAAGGCAGGGGCTAAAGCATGTTGGGGGCCCAGCACCTGCACTGAAGCCTTGGTCACAATGGCTCATTGCAGATAATTGCTGTGGTAACGATGAAGATTGTACAGGCAAACGGATTCCAGTTTACATTCTGCTCCCTGCAAAGGTCATCTATAATTGCCCTGCTTCCTCCCTGTGGCGAGTACAGGGCTGCAGTGGGGGCCTGTCAGGGAGTTTCTGGGCTGCCGGCCCCGACTGAGGGGGTTGGGAGCTGGGAACCGGCTCGGGGTGATCTCTGCCAGCCTGATTGGGGAGGCAGGTGGTGAGCTCTCAGCGCAGAGGCAGCCTCCTCCCCCTGGGTGACGCTCCAGCTCCCCAGCACTCTCCGGGCTGAGCTGGCTGGAAGCAGGGCAGGTGGTGCTCGCTGACCCGGTGAGCGGTGACCACTGGTGGGGGCAGTGACTGGTTCTGCTCATCGGTCTTTCTAGAAGCTTCAGCCCCAGATCCCCCTAGCTTGACATGCTTTGGGGCCTTGTGCTCACCTCCCTTCTCTGGTTGTCTTTCTCTACAAAACGAAAGAGTTGGTCCAGACACAGTGGCCCTTCCAGATCTGGATCCCAGGAATCCAGCCTTTGGTGCCCCAGTTTTGTGGAAGATTCGTGCATGGGCTTTGGAGTCAGAATAGAGTTTGAATCATGGCTCATTCCTGCTGTGTGACATTGGGCTGCTGACTTCACCTCCCTGACCCCCAGTTTCCTCTTTAAAAAAATAAAGATAGGGGTTTCCCTGGTGGCGCAGTGGTTGAGAGTCCGCCTGCCGATGCAGAGGACACGGGTTCGTGCCCCGGTCCGGGAAGATCCCACATGCCGCGGAGCAGCTGGGCCCGTGAGCCATGGCCGCTGAGCCTGCGCGTCCGGAGCCTGTGCTCCGCAACAGGAGAGGCCACAACAGTGAGAGGCCCGCGTACCGAAAAAAAAAAAAAATAAAGATAATGGTAGACATCTCTTAGTGTTGTTTTTGAGATTAAAGGGGATAATAACAATGGAGTCTGTAGCCGGCATAATTGAGTGCTTCCTCTGCGTCAGGCACGGTTCTGGGGCTTTTCCTGTCCCCCCCAACTGCCCTGTGAGGTCAGTGCTGCCATTACCCCCATTTTAAGATGAGGAAACATAATGGTGGAAAGCAGACAGGTTTCCAGTAGATGTCGGCTGCTGCTAAGATTACTCCTTCTGTGCTCCTCGGGAGGCTCCCCCGTTTGCTCCATATGAGCTCACCTCTACACCTCCGCTCAAGCTCCTCCTGCCCTGAGCTCCCCTTCCTCCCTGCCCCTCCAAGCCTGAACCCCAGCCCTGCCCCTGGCAGCCCTCCCCAGCAGCCAGACCTATCTGATTCCAGCCTGTCCCCCACCGTCCAGTAGTCTGTTTCCATTGGACTCTGTGATTTCTCCCGAGGCCGCCCGTGCTCCCCTGGGGCTGAGCCTCTGGCTGATCCTGCTTCATCTCCTTGGATGCACCTGTCACAGCCCTGTGCCTGGACATGTGTTTGAGAAGTTCCAGGGCTAGAGTCTCCCATGATCACCCCAAGCCCAGCATAAACCCCATTAAATGTCTCATGGACCGTGGCTTGTGCTAGAAAGTGGGAATACAGAGACCAACACGAGATGGCCTGGGACTAAGAAGGCTTCAGTGCAGTAGGACAGTGGCTCTCAGCCTGGGATGCTCTTGGGAAGCACCTGAGGACCTTGGAATTGCTGATGCCTGGACCCCACCACAGAGAGTCTGGGGTGCAGCATGGACTTGAGGAGTTTTAAAAGAGTCATGGGTAAGGGACTTCCATGGTGGTGTAGTGGTTAAGAATCCGCCTGCCAATGCAGGGGAAATGGGTTCGAGCCCTGGTCTGGGAAGATCCCACATGCCGCGGAGCAACAAAACCCGTGCGCCACAAGTACTGAGCCTGCACTCTAGAGCCTGCAAGCCACAACTACTGAGCCTGCAAGCCACAACTACTGAAGCCCACGTGCCTAGAGCCTGTGCTCCGGAACAAGAGAAGCCACCGCAATGAGAAGCCCGCGCACCGCAAGGAAGAGTAGCCCCCACTCGCTGCAACTAGAGAAAAGCCCACGCACAGCAACGAAGACCCAACGTAGCCAAAAATAAGAAAAAAAAAAAAAAAACCCTTGAGGATATTAAAAAAAAAAATGAAGAGTCGTGGGTAAGAAAATTGGACATCCACATGCAAAAGAATAAAGTTGGACCCTTACCTGACACCATATACAAAAATGGATCAAAGACCTAAACGTAAGAACTAAAGTGATAAAACTCTTAGAAGAAAATGAAGGGGGATTTGGCAATGATCTCTTGGCTATGACACGAAAAGCACAGGCAGCAAAAGAAAAAATAAATAAATAAATTGGACTTCATCAAAATTTAAAACTCTACCAAGAGAGTGAAAAGACAACATACAGAATGAGAGAAAATATTTGCAAATGATATATCTGGTTAGGGATTAATATTCAGAATGTATAAACAACTCCTACAACTCAACAGCAAAGAACCAAACAACCGGTTTAAAAAATAAGCAAAGGACTTGAATAGACATTTCTACAAAGAAGATATACAGATGGCTAATAAGCACATGAAAAGATGTTCAATATCACTAATCATTAGGGAAATGCAAATCAAAACTACAATGAGATACCACTTCACGCCCATTAGGATGGCCATTATCAAAAAAAGCAGAAAATAACAAGTGTTAGTGAGGATGTGGAGAAATTGGAACTCTTCTGCATTGCTGATGGGAATGTAAACGGGTACAGCTGCTGTGGAAAACAGTTTGATGGTTCATCAAAAAGTTAGACATAGAATATGATCCAAAATCCCACTTCTAGGTATCTACCCAAAAGAATCGAAAGCAGGGACTCAAACAGATACTGAAACACCATTGTTCATAGTAGCGTTATTAACAATAGCCAAAAGGTGAAAACAGCCCAAATGTCCATTGGTGGATGAATGATAAACAAAATCTGGTAAATCCATACAATGAAAGATGATTCACCCTGAAACAGGAGTGAAATTCTGATACATGCTGCAACGAGGATGAACACTGAAAACATTATGCTAAGTGAAAGAAGCCAGACACAAAAGGACGAGTATTGTGTGATTCCACTAATATGAGGTTCCTAGACTAGGCAAATTCATAGACACAGAAGGTAGAATGGTGGTTGCCAGGGGCTGGAGGGAAGGCAGGGAATGGGGAGTTTCTAATAGGTACAGACTTTCAGTTTGGGGTGATGCAAAGCTCTAGAGATAGATTGTGGTAATGGTTGTATAACAATGTGAATACACCTAATTGTACGATTAAAAATGGTTAAAGGGCTTCCCTGGTGGCGCAGTGGTTGAGAGTCTGCCTGCCAACGCAGGGGACACGGGTTCGTGCCCCGGTCCGGGAAGATCTCACATGCCGCGGAGCGGCTGGGCCCGTGAGCCATGGCCGCTGGGCCTGCGCGTCCGGAGCCTGTGCTCCGCAACGGGAGAGGCCACGACAGTGAGAGGCCCGCGTACCAAAAAAAAAAAAATATGGTTAAAGTGGTAAATTTTATGTTATATATATTTCGCCACAGGTTTTTCTTTTTGGCCACGCCACGTGGCTTGCGGAATCTTAGTTCCCCGACCAGGGAGGAACCCTAGCCCCTGCCAGTGAGAGCGCGGAGTCCTAACCATTGGACCACCAGGGAATTTCCGCACCACAGTTTAAAAAAAAAAAGTGTTCCAGGTGATTCTCATGTACCTCTGGGTTGAGAGCACTCTAAGAAGGGCCAGCAGACCAGTATGAAAATAATACTTGCAGTTAAGTACTACAGGTGCTGGGATAGACATGAGTGTGTATGTGGAAAGGATGGGCATATCTGTGTAGAAAGGTCAGAGGGTCAGGGAAGACTTTTTTCCTCATGAGGCAGGCTACTGTAATGATTCAGTCAGTTCTAGAGCCAGACTTCTTGGTCTCAAATCCTGCCTAGCTCAGTGAGTTCTGTGCAGTAACTTAGGCAAGTTACTGCTCTGTACCTTAGTTTCCTCATCTATAAAATGGGAATAATAATAATGCTGGCCTTATAGGGAAGCTATGAAGTTAAACAAGGCCATCCATGTAAAGCGTTTAGGACAGTGCCTGCTCAGTAAATGTTAGGTAATATTATGGTAATGAATATACCATAATTTATCAATTTCGCCAACTATGGACATTTAGGTTTTCTTCCTTTTCTGATTTAACAAAATTGCACAGGACATTTTTGTGTTTGTTTTCTTGAGGACATAAGATTTTCTCAAGAATGTATGCCAAGAAGTAGAATCCTAAGTTGCTGGGATGGGCATGGTCAACTTTATGACCCACCATTGTGATGTGTGCCCACCATCACAGTGCTCTCCAGTGTTGGGGAAACTACTGGGGTCTCTTGAAAGGATTATTTCAACATGACATTTTAAAATATGTGAACCCTGTGTTCAGACGTGTGAGCCTTGCAGATGGTAACAGTTGGGATGCCAGTAACAGAAAAAACAACTCAAAATGGTTTAAATCATTGTGACTCAAATTTTATTGTGTAAATAGATCACATATTACCTGTTAAAATGCAAACTCTGAGTCAGTAGGTCTCAGAGTGTCAGGTGGGGCCTGAGAGTCTCCATTTCTAATAAGCTGTCGGGTAATACTAATGCTGATGGTCTACCAACCACACTTTCAGTAGCAAGGGTTCTTAAACTTGGCTGAAATACCTGGGGGAGGTTTTAAAAATGCTGATTGTTGGGTCCTTCACTCAGAGATTCTGACTTAATTCGTATGAGGTGAGTTTTTAAAGCTTCCCAGTTATTCTAATGGGCAGCAAAGTTTGGGAACTACTTACTTAAACAAAAAGGGAGACTCATTGTCTTGGTTACCAGGATCTCCCGAGGACAGCTCCAGCATTGGTTAGTTCTGTGATTCAATCACCTCCAGAAGCCACTTCTTTCTGGCCCTCCTCCTAGCTCCTCGTAGGCTGCCACAGCTCCAGACATCACATGCAGACTCCACAATGTCTAAGAAGATGAGACTATTTCTTCCTAAATGTCTCTTATCATCAACAAGGAATCCTTTCCTGGAAAGTCTTTCTCTCTGGTCTCACAGGCCAGGGGAACAGGTGTGCCACAAATCACTTAGAGAGAAGTGGTTCTTAAAGTGGGTCCCCGCATCAGGATCAGGATCATCAGATCACCTGAGCACTCAATAGGAAGGCAAATTCTTGAGCCCCACCACAGACCTATTGAATCAGAAACTTTGGGGGTGAGGCCCAGCAATCTGTTTTAACAAGTCTTTCGGGTGATTCTGATGAATGTTCAAGTTTGAGAACCACTGGCTTAGAGTTTGTATCTTGGACCAGTGGTTCTCAATCTGGGTTGATTTCGCCCCCCCAGGGGACATTCAGCATCTGCAGAAGTTTTTGTCTGTTATAACTGGGGGGTAGGTGCTACTGAAATCTAGTGGGTAGAGGCCCAACATCCTACAATGCATAGGACAACCCCCCAACAAAGAATTATCCAGCACCAAGTGTCCGTAGTGCTGAAGTTGAGAGACCCTGTCTTAGGCCAGTCAGCATTTCTTCTGAGTCACTTGTTATGTAGTCAGGACTCTGGTCAGCAAGAGTCAAAGAGGAATGACTGTTGGTTACAGAACCAACCGTGTCTGCTCCTGGAAATTACTTTCACAATAAAACAGACATCCCCACCATCTTTCCCACCCTGCCCCCTTGTGGCGAAGCCCTTTCTTTAGAAATAGAGAAATACTATAGAATGAGAAATAGAGAAATACAAAGAATGGGGTTGGCAGGGTCAAAGAGGTTTCTGTTTGTCAGGAGGAGCAAACATACAGCCCCTGGCTCTCTCCTTTTTTTTGGTGGTGGTGGTGGGGATCCTGGCCAGGGGAAGGGGGGTGTTGACAGGGGTCCTACTTGGTGGCTTGCTCCAAATATTATTGGTCATGCAGTTTTGTCAGGAGATTAATCATCTCTCTCTAAACATAACACATGATTTTAAAGGTTGGCTATATCCCTAAATGTGACTTTTGCAGTGTTTTGGAACCATTTTCTTTTTTTTTTTTTTGGTCTAAGAAATGCAGCCCCATCGTGTCATATGAGCAGGGGAACAACTAGAATGTAATATGCAGGGAACTCGTCTTTTGGGCCCCATCAAGTGTGTGACACTGGACATGCCTGCATTTGTATGGACTACCTTCTAGCACTGTCTCTTTGAATTTTCTGCAGTGATGGAAATGTTCTATTTCTTTTTAAAAAATAATTAATTAATTAATTGAATTTTGGCTGCATTGGGTCTTTGTTGCTGCGCGTGGGCTTTCTCTAGTTGCGGTGAGTGGGGGCTACTCTTTGTTGCAGTGCGTGGGCTTCTCATTGCGGTGGCTTCTCTTATTGCGGAGCATGGGCTCTAGGTGCGCATGCTTCAGTAGTTGTGGCTCGCGGGCTCTAGAGCATAGGCTCAGTAGTTGTGGCGCATGGACTCTTTTTTTTTTTTTGGCTGCGTTGGGTCTTTGTTGCTGCACTCGGGCTTTCTTTAGTTGCGGTGAACAGGGGCTACTCTTTGTTGCGGAGCATGGGCTCCAGGGCGCATGGGCCTCAGTGTTGTGGCACGTGGGCTCAGTAGTTGTGGCTTGCGGGCTCCAGAGTGCAGGCTCAGTCGTTGTGGAGCACAGGCTTAGTTGCTCTGTGGCATGCGGGATCTTCCCGGACCAGGGCTTGAACCCGTGTCCCCTGCATTGGCAGGCAGATTCATAACCACTGCGCCACCAGGGAAGCCCAGAAATGTTCTATTTCTGCACTAAGATGGTAGCCACTAGCCACATGTGGCTGTTGAACACATGAAATATGGCTAGTGCAGCTGAGGAATTGATTTTTTTTTTTGGAATTGAATTTTCAAATTTATTTAAATCTATTTAACTGAATGGACAGTGGCAACTGGCAACTGTAATGGACCGTGTCACCTTAGATGCCCTGAGTTGTCCCCATGGTTCTCCACAGTGTGCTGGCTCGTGGTGGGCCCCGAGAAGCACTCAGCATACAGGCTACTTAGAGCTGGATGGGTTCATACTCAGAGGATTCCATGTTCAGCCGATCTCAGCTGGCATCCCCTGCCCACCGGCCCCAGATTCCAGAGAGAGGCTCGGTTATTTTGTATTTTGTATATATATATATATTTTTTTGGCCACGCCATGTGCCCTGTGGGATCTTAGTTCCCCGACCAGGGATTGAACCTGAGCCCTTGGCAGTGAAAGCGCCGAGTCCTAACCAGTGGACTGCTAGGGAATTCCTGAGGCTTGATTGTTTTGAATGTTGTGAAAAGCTGCCCCAACATTGAGCATTTCCCAGCTGAGGCAGCTCAGTCCACCCAATATTTCAGAGCTCTTTGCTTTTGGTGAGAATTTTTCTCAGTTCAGTGTAGAAATGTTGATTATACCATACCGGTCAAGAACTCTACCTGGTAATTAATTGAGTAAAAAGTCAAGGCACTTCCCTGGCAGTCCAGTGGTTAAGAATCCGCCTTTCAATGCAGGGGACACAGGTTCGATCCCTGGTCCGGGAAGATCCCACATGACGCGGAGCAACTAAGCCCGTGCGCCACAACTACTGATCCTGTGCTCTAGAGACCGCAAGCCACAAATACTGAGCCTGCATGCCACAACTGCTGAGCCCTTGTGCCACAACTACTGAAGCCTGCATGCCTACAGCCTGTGCTCTGCCACAAGAGAAGCCACCTCAATGAGAAGCCCTGGCACTGCAACGAAGAGTAGCCCCCTCTCGCCGCAACTAGAGAAAGCCAGCGTGCAGCAAAGAAGACCCAACGCAGCCAAAAATAAATAAATAAAATAAATAAATTTAATAATAATAAAAAAAAAGACTCTGTGTGTTCCACTGCAGGGGGTGTGGGTTCGATCCCTGGTTGGGGGAACTAAGATCCTGCGTGGTGCGTGGTGCGTGGTGCGGCAAAAAAAAAAAAAAAGTCAATTTGTTTTCCAGCTGAAAAAATTACTTAGCATGTGCGGTTTGTTTGGTAGACAAAAATCTTTCAAAACGTGGGGTTCCTTGGGTCAAAAAATATGCAAAGTGTCCCTGAGTGGTGCAGAAGTTGGAAATTGATAATCTAGTCCAACCCCCTCACCTTGAGGGAGGAATCTGATACCGGCAGAGAGGGGAGACCCATGCCAGGGCTTTGGGCTGGGATGGGGCTGAGTCAGGACTAAAAGCCAGAGCCCTAGGCTTGTGGGAGAGGCCAGTGTCTGAAAAGGCTTCTTGTGTCACAGTGTGTGTGTGTCTGTCCTGGGCTGTCTGCCCCCCAGGACAGTGATTGTGGCATTCCTTTTGATCGGTGCCCAGACAGGTGGGGAGGTGTAAAGCCTCTTCCATGACCGTGTCGTGGAGTAGGTGTTACAGGATAGGAGCAGTGCTGCAGGTGTGCTCACTGGGCTGCCTGTATCACAGTGGGGAGCTACGTGGAAAGAAGGTCATAAAAAATGCCAATTCTTGGGCCCTATTATAGACCTACTGTGGTGGTTGGGTACACTGGTGCTCCCTAACCCCACCTGTGAACCCCAGCTCCTGCTATTCACACCCTAGGTAAGCCTCACCCCCCAATTCCCCCCACTTCCCCACCCCTGTCCACCTGCCACATGGACGCTGGGCTTGGCCATGTTGACTTGCTTTGGCCAGTGAGATAGTGGCCAGCGTGATAGAAGCAGAGGCTTGCTTGATAGGTAAGTAAGTGGCCACACATTAGAACTTGTCCTTTTGGAATGTGTGCTCTTGGAGCCCTGAGCTATCATGTTAAGTAGGGCCAGGTACCCCGTTGGAGAGAGCACGTGGGAGGGAAGGCAGAGAGGGAAGGGGGGAGGGGGAGGGACAGGGTCAGTTGTGTGAATGAAGAAGCTGTCTTGGACGTTTTAGCCCCAGCTGAGGCCATGTGGGAAAGCACCACCCAGCGAACCCACCACCCCACACCCTGGTGGTAGGGGATGGGGCACTGGTTACTGCCAGGCAAGGCTCCCCACTTGACCCCTGCTCAGGGGGATGGGGTGGGACTGGCTGCAGTTTTTTCCATGGTGTTTGGCTAGAGTAGGGCATTTATTGTTTTAAAAGTTTTTGTCTTGCAAAACTGCACCTTTCCTAGTCCTCTGGCTAAAGAGAGGAGGCTTGTCTTGGGGCTGTTTTTGTCCACGTTTATTGGTCTTTCTGGGTTGCTGACTTCTCCAGCGACACGTCTGGGATATAGCAGGGAAAAAGAAAACCCAGAGAACTCACTGCACTGTCGTTCCTTGGGTCCTGAGGTCCCTAGTCCGTCTGCCTTCTTCTCTCCCCCTTTAGAGTCTTCTTACGTTTGTTTTATATGTAATGCCCAGGGTTTTTAGCTGGACTTTGCAGAAGGAAAAGGGACAAGTACATTTACTCCATCTTTTGCCCAGGAACCAGAAATCCAGATTTGCCTGTTCTTGAGCATCATGTAAATAGAATCCACAAGAAAGGCCAAACTCGACCCTGAAGTCAACAAATAAAAAAATCTGTCAACAACAACAAAAAAATAGAATCCACAGGCTTCCCTGGTGGTGCAGTGGTTGAGAGTCCGCCTGCCGATGCAGGGGACACGGGTTCGTGCCCCGGTCCCGGAGGATCCCACATGCCGCGGAGCGGCTGGGCCCGTGAGCCATGGCCGCTGAGCCTGTGCTTCGCAGTGGGAGGGGCCACAACAGTGAGAGGCCCACGTACCGAAAAAAAAAAAAAAAAAATAGAATCCACTATGTATGTTCTTCTCAGTTTGTGCTTCTCTTGCTCATCATGATGTTTTGAGACTTTTTTCCATGTGGTTGTGTGTAGTTGGATGCTTTTCATTGCTGTATAGTATTCAACTATGTAAGCAAACCACACGGTAGCATTCGCACAGTGGAGCCCTAGACAGCAGTGAAAAAGCAAACTACCTCAACTGCATGCAATAACTACACGATTTTTTTTTTTTTTTTTTTTTTTTTTTTTTTGCGGTACGCGGGCCTCTCACCACCACGGCCTCTCCCGTTGAGGAGCACAGGCTCCGACGCGCAGGCCCAGCGGCCATGGCTCATGGGCCCAGCCACTCCACGGTGTGTGGGATCCTCCTGGACCGGGGCACGAACCCGTGTCCCCTGCATCGGCAGGCGGACTCTCAACCACTGTGCCACCAGGGAAGCCCCCACACGATTTTTTGATCAGTCCTTCTGTGGATGGGCATTTGGGTTGCTTCCAGTTTGGAGCTGCTATGAGTAAAGCTGCTACAAGTGCTCTTGGTCATGGGTTTCAGTGACCACAAACACTCGTTTCTGTTGGGAATAAATATTGCAAAAGCCTCTTAACTGGTCTCTTTGTTATAGCCTGTTGCCTCCTTCTAGTAACTTTTCCATATCAAAGCCACAGTGATCTTTCAAAAACATTAACTGGACCTCTTCTCCACCCTTGCTCAAAAATACCAGTGCCTTCCTTTCTTGCTTAGAATAAAACCAGATCCTCACCATGGTCCACAGGGCCCTACAGGATCTAGCCCCTGCCTGTTCTTTGTTCCTACCTTGTTTACTCCCCTCTCTGCTGTCCCTTCACCTACCCACCCACCTGTCCACCCACCCATTCAGTTTTGGGTGCCTTCAGTGTGCCGAGCTCACTCCCACTTCAGGACATGTGCCCTTGCTGTCCCCTCTGCCAGAAACAGTCTCCCCCCGGATTATCACATACTTCCTTTTCCCCTTTATATAAGTCTTTGTTCAAATGTTATCTCTTCAAAGAGGGATTCTAAAATGGCCCCCACTTACCCTCTCTATCCCTTTACCCACATTATTTTTCTTGATGGTTCCCATCATCACTTGAACTTTTTACTCTTTATCTGTTGAGTGTCTCCCACTTTGGCATGAAACATCCATGGGGTTATCTCATGGTTATGTGCTGTGTCTCGCTGCCTAGAGCAGCGCTGCATGTAGTAGGTGCTCAGGAAACGTTTGTTAAATGTATTAAAGACACTGACATGGGATTTGGTCAGATGCCTCAGTTCTGACACCAGCATCATCTTCAAGCTATATCACGGGCCAAGTCCCTTAGATTGTAATCTCCTGTGATCTTGTGACAATGCAGATTCTGATCAGGAGGTCTGGGGTGGGACCTGAGATTCCGCCTTTCCTACCAACTCCCAGGTGATGCCCAAGCTGTGGGACCTGGGACCCAGGCTTTGAATAGTGAGGCCGTAACTGCTCTGAGCCTCGGTTTCCACACCTGTAAAATGGCTCATTGTTGAAAACAAGTGGGTGAAGTGTGTAAAGCACTGCGCATGGTGTCTGGCCTTAGCACACACTCAGTAAGTTTCAACTGCCCCTCCTCTGGGGACCTTTCAGGGTCTGAAACTCAAAGTAGTTGTTGGTTTTCTCCCTCTGATTCTTTCCATCCCCATGTGTTTAGTCCTCTACACAGACCCTCAGCAGAGCCTTGTCCAGTTTATTTCTCCATTGCTGGCCAGCAATCTGCTCCATTCTCCTGTCGTGGGCAGAGGTTTTGGGAGGATTCTGGCATTTTGACAGTCATGCGGGCATTATGCAAATGAGATACAAAGCAGCAGTTAATGAACCCTGATTGCATTTGCCCAGCACTGGGGAACACGGAGGATAACTGCTGGGCTGGGGAGGGGGGCAATTATACTCTTTGGGTTGAACAAGGAGGTGGTGACAGAACAGGTTGGCTGCTCCTGGGGGGCACGAGAGCAGCTGCCCTGTGGCCTGGGTGAGGCCCCCTCCTCATTTGTAGACTGATCCCACCTGTGGGACTGGAACACGATTAAGGTCCAGGAGTAAGGGGCTGAGGTCGGGCATGGTGTGTATGTTGGGGGGGGGGTCATGGGGGGTGTCCCTGGGCCTGTCCAGGGCCTACAAGTAGGGGAGTGGAGGCTGCAGATGGCGACTCCTTGATATTTTTCTAGCCCAATTAACATGCAGAGGAAAGTTTCAACAAAACTGTGGCAGAGGACAATTTTCCCCTGAATGGGGTTCACTTGGGAGGAAGGAGACGAGGGAGGTAGGAGGTAGTTAAAGACGGAGTAGTTTCAAAGGGCACAGGCTGACATGGCGTAACCTATTACCCGTATTTTTGCTGGTTTTGGGGGGGCCTCTTATCGATGTCAACTTTGACAAAAACTAAGGATATCCCAATCTTGTTGTCTTCTACCCCTATGATACCTGTCTTGGGGGCCCTCCCAACAGCACATGGGGCTGAGCAGGCTGATAGTAGGGTGGGGTGGGGTGGATGCTCTCTGGCCTGGGGAAGGTGGGGGGCGACAGAAGGGGTCAGCTTCTCAGAAGCACAGAACCTGCCTGAGTGTGGGAGGGCAGAACTCAGGGGTCTGCCAGGCAGCAGATGGGGCTGGATCAGGCTGATGGAGGTGGGTCGGGGGCAGCTATCTTTGGTATCCCTGGATGGAACCGGCTCTTTAGGAGAAAGATGATCCGGGGCCGGGGGCTGGCAGGTGGGCAGGGGGCTCTGTTTACAGGGCCTGGGAACTCAATCCCTCCCCACCCCCTAGCTCTCCCGGGAATCTGCTCTCAGGCACCAGGCATCCCCACCCTCTTGGCCTGGGTGTCGACCTCACTGACTACTGAGCACCTCCAGTCCTGGGGACACCCAGCGTCAGGCTTCTGGCCCAAGTAGGCCAGGCTGGAAGTCACCTCTGCGGTTGTTTGGGGGAGGGGCCCTCACTCACACCCACTATGTCCCTAGCACTTCAAGTACTTATGACCCTGTCCTGCCTTTGACCTAAGGATGAGAAGCACCCTGGCTGTGAAACTCCTAGAAAATGGGTGGCTGTCACTGTGTTTCCTAATCGGATCTTTCCTAATGGAACCAACATAGAGCATCGGGAAAAGCTTGGCAGGCATAGGGTTCAAATCCCAGCTCAGGCATTTTCTGGCTTTGTCCCCTTGGGAAAATTGCTCAATCTCTCAGAGCCTTTGTTTCCTAATCAGTCCTGTGACCTCATCTGCAGGGCTGCCGTGACAGCCGGAGACGGAGACGCTACAGGAGAACTGGAATCAGTAAATCCACTAGCTCATCACTCCTAAGGGCAGGGACTTTGTTTTGCCCACGGCCTGTGTCCCAGCACCTAGAACAGTTCGTGGCACATGGTGCGTGCCTAGTAAATATCGGTTGAATGAATGAAATGCCCTATTTTCATCTATTCTAAGACGATTTCCCCCTCACATTTGACATCACTGATATTAGGATGCTTCATACAATTTAGAGCATGTCTTGGTTTAACTGGCAGCAGTCTTATGATTGAGACGGGTCTTAGATGGGATGAACTATGGAAGAGGCTGTCATTATTAACAGGCACTTTTTGGCTTAATTTTTGGTGGGCTTCTGGTTCTTTCTGATTGTGTGTGCCCTCTCTAGGCGGTGTGGGGTCCCTGAGAATCACCCTAGGGCACAGGGGCTGCAGTGATCCTGCCTGAGGTCTTTCTGAGGCAGTGCTGGGCTGGGGTCAGCACATCCTGTGGGGAACACTGTGTGCCCCGGGCCCCTTTCTCCACTCGATCTACAGACCCTGCTCTGGCGCCCACTGCATGCTATCCCTCCTGGGGAGGAGCGGGTGGCAGGGCTGTCTGAGCCTGGAACTCCCTCTGGGGAGGAGGGTCCCATTTTACTCAATCCTGTCATAATTCCAAGTACCAGGACTGGACAGCAGCTAGGAGGGTGGGGGGAATATCTGTGAGCCTCCTAGGCTGAGGGGGCTCTAGGTAGGATCTAGTCTGGACCAGGCAGAGGACTTTCAGAATGAGGGAGAGGGAGTGGGGGAGGGTGAACCCCGTCTCCTCCCAACCCCAGTCCCTCCAGCAGCCAAGCTAAGACGCGGTGGGCAGATTAGTATCTAGAAGAGCAGACAGATCCTCTCCTGGTTGGGACACTTACTGGTGTCACCGATCCGTCCCATAAGGCTAGGGTTGGGGGCTTGCGTGTATAGCTGTGATTTTATGTAGGACGGGTTTGTGTGATACATGTTCTGGATCCGTGTAGATGTGTGTACACTGATATTAGTGTTAGAGTTATGTGTAAGTATGTGTGTGTGTTACCTGTGCGTGTATAGGTAGATCCACAGATTTGTGGAAATGCACGTGTGCAAATACACGTAATGTGTGTTTGTATATATGTGTCGTTGGGGTGCACATGTGCATGTACACGTGTTGGTGCTAATGAGTCATACGTGTGTGGTACAAGCCTAGATGTTTGCTCTAAGGGGTGTATGACAGCTGTGGCCTGTGGGAGCAGCACCAGAATTCAGATCACAAAGCCTTGCAGCCAATAGCAAGCCCAGGAGCCTTGGATGCCCAGAGGAGTTGTTTCACTACTGCGGGCCTCAGTTTCCAATCTGTAAAATGGGTATGGAATCTCATGGAATGAGATTGTAGACAAGCATCTCACACTCGGCCTGACACAGAAAAATCTCAGAATAAAAGTTTGGAATTGAGGAATGACTGAATGAGAATAAATGATTAAGCAAGTAGAAATGTTTTACAGAGAGGCATGCGGTAAGATTTTAAGGACCTGAGGGAAGCGTGTGGAAAGGTGCAGCTTACAGTGCCTTGAAGGGATGCTGGGGGAGCAGGGTCTCAGGTAGAAAGAGAAGACGGGGCTGGAGCAGGGACCCCCCCCATCCCGTGGGGCGTGGTTGCAAGAGCCTGGGAAGGTGAAGTGTGCGCGTGCCCAACAGCCCGGGGATGCAGGAGCCGCAACGTAGGGGGGCGTCCCCGGGTGTACGCGGGAAGGAGGCTGGCTGAGCGAGCATTGCCCGGTTGCCATAGAAACGAGAAGGAGGTGGGTGGCGGGAGAAGGAGGCGGGTCGGGAGGCGGGAGGGGGAGGAGGCGGCCGTGGGGGCGGGGAGCTGGCTTCTGCAGTTCGGGCGCTGCTGCCTTCCCGAGCAGCGAGCGGTGGAGGGAACCCAAGAGGACAGAGCTCCCAGCCCGGGCGCCAGGCCCCCTCCCTGCCCGCCACCACGGAGAAGGAGGAGGACAGCCGGCCCCTCCGGCCCTGGCCTGGCCCAGTGGGGACAGTGCACTCCTACGTGCCCCTGGCTAGGTGCCCAGACGGGCCCAGGTAGGCATTCCGGTGGGGACAGCCAGAAGAGGCTGCACGGAGAGTGGGGCCCCAGGGCTGCCGTGCCCTCCTACCGGCAGTACCTGGTGGCAAGCACAGGGGTCGAAGGGGCCAGGGCCAGTAGAACTGGTGGGGAGCAGCCTGCATCCTGAGAGGCCCTCTTCAGAACCTGGGTCCTCTCCATCAGGAGGACTGTGCCCCTGCTACCTCTCCTCCTCTGCACTTCTGTCCCTCTCTCCACCGCTGCCACAGGTCCCGACTGGAGAAATGCCTCTTCCCAGGCAGAGCATGCCAAGGGGGCTGGAACTCCCAGGAACCCAAAGTGCTTGCTCCCCAGTCTGAGGCTGGGGGGTGTGTGGGTGAGGATACCCCCCGCCCCTGCTCAGGGCACTGCTGGGCCCTGGCCATTTGGAACCAGCAGACCCCCGCCTCCACTATCAGCAGCCTCCCTGCTGGCCCCGTTGCTCTCAGGCCCTGGGCTTAGAGCCCCAGTCAGGAGAGAGGCATCTCTCTTCTCCCCCAAGCTGAGGCCCTTACCCCTCCTTGTTCCCCTGCAGACCCAGTTCCCCCAGGACCCCTGTCCCACCGCCCCAGCAAGCCCAGGGGCTCCATGCTGGGGTATAGGAGAGCGGGCCCTGATTGGGTGGGGGGTGCCTGTGGCCCTCCCTCCCCCTCTCTCTGTGCCTCTGCTGCATTGCTTCTGGGGATGACTCCACTGCTGCTGGGGGAGCTCGGGGCACTGCAGAGGAGCTGCTGCCTGCTGCCCAGGAAGGGGTGGGGCCGGGCCTGGGGAGGAGCTGGGCCGCACTGCCTGGCTCTGGGCACGGAGGGGGCAGGAGGGCCTGCAGCAGCGCAGTGGGTGGAGTGCACCTGGTCCTGGCGGGCCCTGGGCCACAGCTAAAGGGCCTCGGCCAGCGTGGGGAGGAGATCCCAGCCTGAGGGGGCAGGGGTTGGTGTGTGCAATCTCAGGCGTGCCTAGGGTGCCTGGGCCTTGGAGGGTCTGCCCCCTTCTCCTGCCTGCCTTCCATCCCCAGCACCCCCTGAGAGCTTGGCTGGGTCCTGGTACCACTCTGTGGCGCTTCCCCTTCCCGGGCACTTGGGCACAGGGCCCAGTGTGATGGGGCCGGGGAATACGTGCTGAGAGGCTGACGTGGCTCCATTCATTTCTGCAAACCTTAGTTGCACCTGCTGAGTATAGGCACAAGGGCCTCCCACTTCAGGGTTAAGGGCCCAGCAGGTGAGAGGGAGGGTCTCAGATGGCAGGAGCTTGGGTGAGGGCTGCAGATCTGCCCAGAAGCTGTCAGTCCAGTAACCCGTGTGCACCGTTACCATCTGCCCCCTGCTTCTCTGAGCCCCGGCACAGGTCAGGGCCTGGGGCTGGCACTGGCGTCTATCCTGCTTCACCTCCTACAGCTGGGCCAGCCTCCATCCCGGCCACAACAAGGGCCCGTGAGGCCTGGAGATCAAGAGCTGGAAGGATCTGTCCCTTCCCCAGGCCCTTCAGGCCTGGCCCTAACCACCGCCCCCCCACTCCTGTTTGGCCTTCTCTAGGCCACATTCCCCTTCTCTTCAATTTTTTTCTGTCCCATGTCCCCCTGGGGTCTGTCTTTGCTTGCTCTGTCTCTCTCCTACCCTTTTTGCCCCCAGGCTCTGGGGCAGTTAGCCAGCAGAATGGCCTCCTGGGGCCCATTTCCCAGCCCCACCCATCACCCCCAGCGGGCTCACAGCCCAGAGCACATGCCCCCCACCTCCAGCAGCCTTCCCAGCATCAGAGGGAGCTGAAGGGAAGCCCCAGGATCACTCAGAGGCCGGGACCCCAGGACTAGAGGAACAATTTGGCCCGGGGGGGCCCCTCCCCACGTGCCCCCAGTGCAGGAGCTCTGGGGAGAAGAAGGAACATCTCCACTTGGCTCTCAGGGCGCCAAAACTGAGCTCCCATCTCCCTTAAATTGTTCCTCCCGCGGTGCTCTCCAGCTCAGGAAACAGCACCCCACCTGCCGGCTGCTCAGGCCCAAACCCTGATGCCACGCTTGACTCCTCCTCCCTCTCGCACTCACAGCCAAACCATCAGCAAATTCTGTTGGCCCCACGTCAGAGTACTTCCCACCCCACCCGCCCCTCACTGCTTCTGGCATTACTACCTTGGTCTGAGCCCCCATCTTCCCTGATGGGAGGGCTACAGCCACCTGCCAGCAGGTGCCCTGTACTTCTTGCCCCCTGTAGTCCCCTATTCCTATGCCCCCAGCAGCCAGGGATCCTTTAAGACGTAAGCCAGGGACTTTACTGGTGGTCCAGTGGCTAAGACGCCACGCTGCCAAGGCAGAGGGCCTGGGTTCGATCCCTGATCCCACGTGCCGCAACTAAAAGATCCCACACACGGCAACTAAGACCTGGTGCAGCCAAATAAATAAACGAATAAATATTAAAAACAACAACAAAAACTCTAAGCCAGATCGCATCCCACCTCTTCTCACGCCCTGCACTAGCTCCCATCTCACTCGATGGGGGAAAAGTCACAGGCCTCGCTCTGACCTACAAGGCATCACGTGTCTGCATTCTCTCCCCGCCTTCCCCACCAACCTCTCTGACCTCAGCCTTCCCCTCTCCTCACTCCCTCTGTTTCAGCCACATGGCCCCCTTGTTCCTCAACCGTGGCAGCCATGCTTGTGCCTCAGGGCCTTTGCACTGGCTGTTCCCTCAGCCTGGATGCTCTTCCCCCAGATATCTGCATGGTACCCTCCCTCACCTCCTTCAGGTCTTTGCTCAAATGCCACTTTCTGAGAACGGCCTTCTCTGACCAGCCTGTGTAAAACAGCATCGCTCCTAAGTCCCCACCATCCCTCCCAGACCCCTTCACTGCCTTATTCTTCTCCAGAGCTTTTGTCACCTTCTACCACACTTGATCATTTACTTTTTCATCTGGTTTCTTGTCTGTCTAGCCCTCTAGAATGTCAGCTCCATGAGGCAGGCAGGTTTCTGGTTTGCTCATGCTGTAGCCCAGAGCTGCACTATGAGGATCAGGGCTGCAATTAAAGCCAGGAGTCTCTGCCTCAATGGCTGGCCCCCTGCATCCGTGCTGTAATGGTTTCAGCCCTCACAGGGGAAGGGATGCAATGCCCCCCTGGCTGGGCAGTTGCCCCAGGGCATCGAGTTGGACAGGATGTCCTGCATGGACTGGGTGCACACTTCTTGCCTTTTTCTGACCCAGCCATGGCCAGGACAGCTCTACCCGGCCAGGAAGGGGAGAAGAGTGGGCTGCATGCATCCCACCCCCAGTGCTGCTCAAGACGGAGGGCCCCTTCTTCCTGGTCAGAGTTCTGTGCCTCGGGAAAGCCTGCTGTGCACCCACCAGGAACATCATCCACAGGGCGGGCAGACCTGGTTCCTGCCCTCCAGGAGACCACAGGTGCAGAGGGCTCAGGACAGGACACACCCTGTGAGGACAGAGGGCCCATGTGTGGGATGACTGGTCTCGAGGAGACACGTCCAGAGCAGGGAGGATGGGGGCCTGTCTTCCCACCAGCTCCCACTCCTGCCTCCCCATCTGTGGAGGCTGAGACAAGGCTACGATTAGAGTGGTTCATTGGGAGGTGGTCCCTGGAAACACAGAGAGTGTGGAGATGAGGCATGAAGGGAGCTTGAGTGAGCCAGTTCCCACTGTGGGCAGCTGGGGCTCGATCCCACTGGGCACCTCTGAGAGTCAGTGTAGCCAGGAAGGTGGGGAGCTGGGGTGTGTGTACACCTGTTCCACCGGTCATTACTTGAGACTGCCCCTGACCACCCTCTTCCCTGCCTGGTTTTTTCAACTGTTGTTAATGTTAATCACCTAATGTGGTGATGTTTATCCCCTGCTTGGCTTCCTGTCTGCACTGGGGTGTAGGCTCCATGGGGGGAAGGCCTGTTCTCCTTCCCTGCTGAGCCTGCAGCACCTAGAATGGTCCTAGAGGCTCCCTAGAGACGGGTGGGCCTAATGAGACGTGGCCTCATCCGCGGCCTGGGAGCAGGGGAGCGCGGGGGCTGCCTTTGGGGGTGATTTTCTGGAGGAGTGAGAGGGCCTGGGGCCTGATGGGGCTGGAGGGAGAGGGGTTAGGATAGGGGTGGTGAGGGGTGAAGGTTGGAGTCGGGGGAGTGGCCGGGAGGAGGGGAGGGGAGGGGAGGCCAGCTAGGGGCGGCTGGGGTGCAGTGCCTTCAACCCTTTCCCGCAGGGACGAACCCCGCGGCCCACCCGTTCCCTCAGCTCTGCGTCCCTCTGGGGCCCTCCAGCCTCAAGTGAGACCCAGGCTCTGCCTCCCTCAGTCTCCCCCTTTGCCTCCATCCTCTTCCCGCCTCCCCGCCTTGGGGTTTATCATTTCTGAAGGCAGGGCGCTTTGGGGGCTGCCCTGGGGACCTACCTCACAGGAGATGGAGGTTGTGGAGCCTGGTTTTTAGACCCGAAGAGAAGGCAAGAGAAAGCCAGGCCTGGGATCTTCTCTTCACAGGGGACCTGGAGACCTGGGGTTCCAGACGAGACCCAGCCGTCATGGAAGGTGGTCTTAGCTCAGGCTGCTGTAACAAAACACCAGTCTCGGCAGCTTAAACAGCAGACGCTTATTTCTCACAGTCTGGAGGCTGGAAGTCCAATATCAAGATGCCAGCCTATCAGGGCCCTGGTGAGACCTCTCTTCCGGGCTTGTAGATGCAGCCTTCCCGCTGTGTCCCCACACAGCCTTCCCTCTGCTTGAGCCCGGGGAGAGGGGGCGAGCTCTTCCTCTTCTTATAAGGACGCCAATCCTATTGGATTAGGACCTCACCCTTATGAACTCATTTAACCGTAATTACCTCCTAAAAGCCCTATCTCCAAATACAGTCACTTTGCGGAGGTAGAGTATCAAAATATAAATTGGAGGGGAACACAAGTCAGTCCTTAGCAAAGGTCTATGGGGGTGTTAGTCCAAAGAGGGGAGAAGGAGACGTGAGGTCATCCAGAGAGATCATCCAGACAGTCTCCTGTTTTGAAAGCTCTGCAGCTGTGGCAAGAGCGGGTAATAATACCCACAGTAATAATAACAGTTAACGTGGTGCTTCCCGTGGCTACTCATTTCACCCTCACGCCAACCCCATGGGGTTGGTGGTATCGTCACCTCCATTTTGCAGATGAGGAAACTGAGGCACAGAGAGTTTAAGCAATTTGCCAAAGTCACACAGCCAGTAAAGTGGCAGAGCCGGGATTTGAACCCAGTCGCTCTGTCTGGCCCCAAGGCAGGGCCCTTAACTAATTTGCTCGTAGTGCTGATCTGGTGGGAGGTGCTGTGCATGTCGGGAGAGCAGGCTGCATCCTGAAGCCAGCAGGACGTGGTTGACAGCGGGGTGTGATGAGGAACCGCACCCGGGTGTGGGGCTGAGGTAGGCTTCTGGCGGGGGACTGAGCTGGCCCTTGAAGGGAAGCAGGGTTGTTCTGGGGAGAGGTGATCCATGGGAGGGAGGATAGCATGCGCCCCAGGCAGGAGAGAAGGCGTGAGCAAAGGAGCAGAGCCCGGAATGAGCTTGGGGTGTGTGTCACAGGGAGGGGTGGAAGGACAGCGTATTCCAGCTGACCTGGATCCTTCTCGCTGCATCTGAAGCCCCAGCAGAGGCTGGTAAGGGTCCTTGGGTGGCCCCACGTCAGGCACAGTGAGCCCGTCCATCTCTGGGTGAGGTGAGGGGCGGGGGAGCTGCTGGGAATGTTTGTGAGATCTGAGACCCACCCTGGGTGAGGGGGAGGCAGCTCTGGCTTCTCATGGCCCTGCCGAGGTTTGAGCTGAGCCAGTCCCTTAGGCCAGGAGGGCTGGGGTGACACCCATGGAGTATGGGCTCTGGGACGGAGGGGCAGGGGAAGGACTCACCCTTGGGTCTGGGTCTGACTCTGCCTCCTCCCTGCTGTGTGACCTTGGACATGTTATTTAACCTCTCTGAGTCTCAGAGAAGGCAGGGGAGTCATCACTCATCTCAATGGGTTGTTAAGAGAATTAGAAATAAAGGGCATCAAGAGGTTGGCACATAGTAGGTATTCAAAAATGGTTGTGGTTAATATGAAGAGAGAGTGAAGAGAGGGTGACGTGACAGCCCGATTGCTACCTATTCTGTCTGTGCTGCGGGATCCCTAGGGATGGAGGGCAGCATCCTGAGGGCAGAATCATCACGGGGGATCAAGGAGGAAGAGACCCTGGAACTGGACCCTGAGGGTTGACCAAGAGGAGAGGAGGGGCTCGGAAGCAGAGGACAGGAGGGATCTGGGACCCCCTCCTCTGGGATTCGGCTCTTGGTTGTGTCACCATCGTTATCAACATGGATTGAACACCGACTGTGTGCAGGTGACTATGTTTGGCTCTAGGGTACAGAGTTCAGTGTTTCTGCTATTTAATGAAGGAATGTTCCAGAAGGTCCTTAGCATTTATTCATCATTCTGCAAATAAGGATCATGCACTTACTGCGTGCCAGGCACTGCTCAGGATCTGCTGATGGGTTGGGTGTGGGGTGCGAGAAGAGAGAGGAGCTGGGTGACTCCGAGGCCTGGGGTTGTTAGTGGCTAGTGCCTAGGAATCTACACGGTGCCGTCCACACCCTCCTGCCCTCCCTGGGCTCATGCTTTTAATTCCTCTATCCCTTCTCCAAGCCAGGGGTCAAGGGAACATGACCAAGGCCTCTGCCCCCCAAGGTCTTTTAGAGGCAGCTGGCAGTGGGCCTGGGGCCTGAGGGGGAACACCTTTCACCTTCAGGCTCTTTTCTCCTTAAAGGCAAGTTCAAGGCCTGCATTAAAACTTCACATTTCCATAGTGGTCTGTGTTTTTCAAAAAGATCTTACCACCCTTTTATCATTTGCTCTTTGAAGACTCAAGTATTGTTTTCTCATCATACGAGTTAGAAAACTGAGACTCCCGTGACGCAACCCGGCCGAGATCTCACTGGTAAAAGAGGTCAAGCTGGGGCCAGAGCCCAATACCACCCGTGCCACATGTGTGCCAAGGGCTACAGCATCCTTGGGGGTGAGAAAGGCCCGGCACCTTCCCTGGCTCCACAGACAGAGAGGGCCCATCCTGAAATGGGACTCTCACCCCTATTCCAGCAACAGAGGTGACAAATCAGAAGTGAGAGCTGACAGGCTCTTTCAGTCGGGTCTCAGCCTCTGGGCGCTCATCCACAATGTGGGGGTGAGAACGGCTCCCGCCTTACAGGGCTGCAGTGGGGATTAGAGGCACTGAGACGTGCCGACAGGCCCTGGCACCAAGTCCGTGCTCCATAATGCCAGCTGTTATTATTAACGATGCAGGGCTTCCAGGGCCACAGTAGCTTTACAACCACGATGAGAAAAGTGATAGACGTTGTGCCTGTCTGATGGGCTGAGGACAGCTGAGTGCGGATGGGGCTTGGCCACCGGGAGCAGCAGATTGCGGCCACGCCAGCTTCCTGACCTGAGAGATGCCGCACTCTCAGTGATGGCAGCCCTTGACCGCCATTCAGGAAGGACCCGGCATTTGCCTGAGTTAAGCCCCCGGGTGCCGGTGTGCGGCCGATTTGGAGGAGGCAGGGGCGGGGCGGGGTGGCATGTCTGGCCACGGGGTGATGGGGTGCTCCCATGCCCCCTCCCACGTCCCTTCCCTGACGCTGCCTGCCTGGCTTCCTGGGCCACCTCTGTGTGGGTCTTTCCCAGGGTGTGGGCTGGACCCTCACCGCCGGCTCATCTAATCCTTAAGTCTGGTTGCATCACCCACATTTCACAGCAAGGCCATGTGAGTCACCCAGCGTCACACAGCAGTTTGGTGGCAGAGCAGGGACCCCAAGGGTAGAGCTATTTCTACTAGATGTGCTACCTCGCCGGGAGGCTGGGAAACCCTGCCTACACCCAGGGTGGGGCCGCAGCCAGTCCCACCCTCCCTGGATCTGGACAAGGTGGAGAGTGGCCTCTGCCTTCTTGCATTCCCTTCTAGCCTGACTTGCCAGATCTGCACTGCTCTGTCCCCTCCCTCCATGGCTCCCAGCTCCCTCAGCTCTTCTCCAGCACTGGCTGGAGGCTTTTTAAAAAATATATAATGTATGCAAGGCAAAATCTAAAGGACACAAAAGGACCCATGGTGAAAAATCCCTCCCTGTTCCCGTTCCCCAGCCACCTAGTTCCCTGAAGGCAACTACCATTACTCAGCTTTCCAAAAATATTCTCTGCTCGTATGTTTCCCCCCATAAAAATGGAAGATCCAGCCACACTGTGCTGAACCTGGCTCGTCCTGCTTTAGTGACAGGGCTTGGAGGGTTCCTTCCATTCGAGACCGGAGCATTGTGTTGCAGGCCTGCATGGTAAATTACTTAACTGGTCCCCTGCGGCCGCGCATTTGGGTTGTTTCCAGCCTTTGGTTTTTACAAGCAGTGCTGCAGTAGATAAAATTGGGTGGCATTACCTTCCAGGTAAATTCCTAGGGGTGGTGCTGCTGGGTGAAGGGTGTGTGCCTCTAAGGGTGGGAGAGAGCACCAAGTTGCCCTCTGTCAAGGTGTGTGGAGTCACTTCCCCACTACCAGGGGTGGGTTCAACCGTGTCGTCGTTGCTCCCATAACCAAATGTCCCTACACCCCCCCCCCCCGCCCCCATCGCCAGCTGCTAACAGCTGTACGTGCTGGAGATCCCAAAGAGCAGAGCTCTGTGACTCCTAGGGTTCTAGATGGTCTCTGGCCCCAGGGATACTTAAGTCTTTCATTAAATATCCCTGCCCTTTACTTCTTCAAACCTAAATTCAAAATGTTCTTTATGAAGCAAGTACTGCTTTTTAAGTGAAAAGTGCCAAATGAAGAAGAAAAAAAATTGAGGCTCATTTCTTTGTCCCTTGATGAATTCAGCTGCCTTCCTGCCCACCTACCACCACTGTGCGTGAGTGTGGGAAGGTGTGTCTGAGGCTTTGCTAAGGCAAAAGGAACAAAATATATTTAGTGCCTGAGAGGAGCAAGGAGCAAAAGAGCACCAGCCTCTGAACAGATGGGGAAGCTGAGGCCCGAGAAGGGGAGGGACACCCTTGACCAAGTATCCTTAGGTGTTGGTGCCACATGTCTGCCCAGAGCCTGAGGGCCAGCCTGGATCCCCTGGTTGGGCTGAATCTTGCAGAGACTAGCCCTCGCCCAGCATCCTCACTGGTCAGGGTTCACAGTGTCCAAGGCTGCGGTGCAGAAGTAGTGAGCTGTCCCCTGCTCAAGGCTCACAGCTCCTAGTAGTGTTGTTACTGAAAGTGGAGTCCAGCTACTCGCCACTCTAAAGCCAATTAAAAGGCAAGGTTGGTGGAAAGGAAAGTTTGCTTTATTTCAGAGGCCGGCAACCTGTGGGGGGAGGGTGGATTCCTGTCCAAATGCCAACCCCCCGCCCCCAATGACAATCAGTAGGCAAGAACTTTTATAGACAGACGGAAGGGGCTACATGCAGAAACAGCATTCACTTCTGACAGTCATCTTGAAATTGGTCATGCAGTGGTTTAATCAGCAGCATCTTGTTTTTTTTTTTTAAATTTTCTATTGATGTATAGTTGATTTACAGTGTTGTGCTAGTTTCAGGTGTACAGCAAAGTCATTCAGTTATACATATAGTATATTTGTTCTTTTTCCAATTTTTTACCCATATAGGTTATTACAGAATATTGAGTAGAGTTCCCTGTGCTGTAGGTCCTTGTTGGTTATCTATTTTATATATAGTAGTGTGTGTATGTTAATTGTAAACTCCTAATTTATCCTCCCCCCGCCCACCACCATGTTTCCCCTTTGGTAACCATAAGTTTGTTTTAGAAATCTGTGAGTCTGTTTCAGTTTTATAAATAAGTTCATTTGTATCATTTAAAAAAATTAGATTCCACATATGAGTGATATCATATGATGTTTGTCTTTCTCTGTCTGACTTAACTTCACTTAGTATGATAATCTCTAGGTCCATCCATATTGCTGCAAATGGCATTATTTCGTTCTTTTTCGTGGCTGAGTAATATTCTACTCTATATATGTACTACATTTTCTTTATCCTTTCCTCTGTGGATGGACATTTAGGTTGCTTCCACGTCTTGGCTATTGTAGATAGTGCTGCAATGAATATTGGGGTGCATGTGTCTTTTTATATATATATTTACTTTATTTATTTTTGGCAGCATTGGGTCTTTGTTGCTGTGCATGGGCTTTCTCTAATTGTGGTGAGCAGGGGCCACTCCTCGTTGCGGTGCGCAGGCTTCTCATTGCAGTGGCCTCTCTTGTTGTGGAGCACGGGCTCCAGGTGCACAGGCTTCAGTAGTCGTGGCACATGGGCTCAGCAATTGTGGCTCGCCGGCTCCAGAGTGCAGGCTTAGCAGCTGTGGTGCATGGCCTAGTTGCTCCGCAGCATGTGGGATCTTCCCGGACCAGGGCTTGAACCCGTGTCCCCAGCATTGGCAGGCAGACTCTTAACCACTGCGTCACCAGGGAAGCCCACATGTCTTTTTGAAGTATGGTTTTCTTCGGGTATATGCCCAGGAGTGCGATTGCTGGACCATATGGTAGCTCTATTTTTGTTTTTTTAAGGAACCTCCATACAATTTTCCATAGTGACTATACCAATTTACATTCCCACCAATAGTGTAGGAGGGTCCCCTTTTCTCCACACCCTCTCCAGCATTTATTGTTTGTAGACTTTTTGATATGGCCATTCTGACCAGTGTGAGGTGATACCTCATTGTAGTTTTGATTTGCATTTCTCTGATAATTAGTGATATTGAGCATCTTTTCATGTGCTTTTTGGCCATCTCTGTGTCTTCTTTGGAGAAATGTCTATTTAGATCTTCTGCCCATTTTCTGATTGGCTTGTTTGTTTTTTTTGACATAGAGCATCTTGATTATTTTAAGTACAGTTAATCTTCAGTTCCAGGGTTGGTTTATTCCCATTTCTTTGAGGCCATCTCTCAGAATTGAGGCCAGTTCTCAGCTTATGTCATGGCTAGAGCCTGGTCATCATGTAGTTAACTTCTTCCACCTGGTGGGGTTTTAGTATCTATAAGACAGCTCATAGGATATGGCTCAGAGTATTATCTATAGCCCTTGAGGAGGAACTAATGGTCCTTGACTATGCTTAATGACTAATCTATTATTATTTAGTCTTATTGGACTGTTTTCCTTTGTTTCTTCATTTTCTCACTTCTCTGATTAAACTTACTCTTTGGCTAAAGTTTTTCCACACTCAAAAGGCAGGCTGAGGACATGTGGGGCAAGGACCATAGGGTCCTGCTCCATTTCAATACCCTGTTTTCTTTGATACTCCTTAGTCTTGAGGAGGGACAGGTACAAAACAAGAAAGGGAATAAAGTTTTGGATAGAGAGGTTAATTGTAGACTTGGTAGAGGAATTCTGTTTTAGTTCCATTTCTGTTCCAGTTTCCCCCAAATCTTTGAGTGAATGGGGCAACAACTGCTCTCGCTACTTCCTGCTGAAGTGGGGCATAGTCCTGCCTCATTTTGGGAATGGACACAGAGTTGGAAATAATCTCAAGTTGCATGCTTAGCATCAACATTTTTTTTAAATTTATTTATTGGCTGCGTTGGGTGTTTGTTGCTGCGCACGGGCTTTCTCTAGTTGTGACGAGTGGGGGCTACTCTTTGTTGCAGTGTGTGGTCTTCTCATTGTGGTGGTTTCTCGTTGCAGAGCATGGACCCTAGGTGCGCAGGCTTCAGTAGTTGTGGCACGCAGGCTCAGTAGTTGTGGCTCGCGGGCTCTAGAGCACAGGCTCAGTAGTTGTCTCGCACGGGCTTAGTTGCTCTGCAGCATGTGGGATCTTCCCGGACCAGGGATCGAATCCATGTCCCCTGCATTGGCAGGTAGATTCTTTTTTTTTTTTGCGGTACGCGGGCATCTCACTGTCGTAGCCTCTCCCGTTGCGGAGCACAGGCTCTGGACGCGCAGGCCCAGCGGCCATGGCTCACGGGCCCAGCCGCTCCGCGGCATGTGGGATCTTCTCAGACCGGGGCACGAACCCGTGTCCCCTGCATCAGCAGGCAGACTCCCAACCACTGCGCCACCAGGGAAGCCCAAGCAGGTAGATTCTTAACCACTGCGCCACTGGGGAAGTCCCCAACGTTTTATATTATGAAAACATTAACTCTCTCTTTGATTACTTGTCATAGTACCTGGACAAACATTTGAAAATTAGTAGACCTATTACAATGAGGATAACAGTAAAAATGCATCTTTGTATTATTCTCTGAATGTGGTTTTTTTTTTCCCTTAATGGTTAAAGCAGATATACAATGTATGTTTACTAGGCCACAAACAGGCTGTTTTGGTTAGTCTAAAGTTCATATTAAATCATGTGTAAGCCAGAATGACTTCCCCATACCTCAATATGTGAAAATTTCTTCCATCATTTCCCCCCCACTTTAACTGCAAATGTTTGCATAGAAAGCATTGATAATCAATATATTTTTCCAGCACTGCTGCTCTGGGTTCATTCGTGTCCCTCAGTGCTAGACCTACTTTTTGGTTATATATTGGCCTAGTTATCCATGATGGGGGAAAACTAATCAGACATGACAAACTAATACAGGGGTATATGCTGATGGGGAAACATTTTATAGGCTACACATGTTAGCACTAATACCCAATTGTCACACAAGCACTGTACATGTGCTTTTATTTTTTATTCTTTTTTTTTTTTATTTTTTTCAAATATATATATATATATATTTTTAATGTTGAGCCTTCATTTAATTTATTTATTTTTATTTTTGGCTGTGTTGGGTCTTCATTTCTGTGCAAGGGCTTTCTCTAGTTGTGGCAAGTGGGGGCCACTCTTCATCACGGTGTGCGGGCCTCTCACTGTCGTGGCCTCTCTTGTTGCGGAGCACAGGCTCCAGACGCGCAGGCTCAGCAGTTGTGGCTCACGGGCCTAATTGCTCCGCGGCATGTGGGATCTTCCCAGACCAGGGCTTGAACCCGTGTCCCCTGCATTAGCAGGCAGATTCTCAACCACTGCGCCACCAGGGAAGCCCCATATTCTTTTATTTTTAAAAAATATTTATTTGGTTGCATTGTGTCTTAGTTGCGGTAGGTGGGCTCCTTAGTTGCGGCTCGAGGGCCCCTTGGTTGTGGCTCGCCAGCTCCTTAGTTGCGGTTTGTGGGCTCCTTAGTTGTGGCATGCAAACTCTTAGTTGAGGCATGCATGTGGGATCTAGTTCCCAGACCAGGGGTCAAACCTGGGCCCCCTGCATTATGAGCATAGAGTCTTAACCTCTGTGTCACCAGGGAAGTCCCTGTACATGTGCTTTTAGTAGTAAACTTAAAGCCAGCAGTGATACACATCATAAGTAATTATACTCTGTGATAACTAGCCAATTTTTTCCATCCTGAGCATTGGGGTCAAAAATATGGTTTTAGGGACTTCCTTGGCAGTCCAGTGGTTAAGAGTCTGCGCTCCTAATGCAGGGGACACAGGTTCAATCCCTGGTCAGGGAACTAAGATCCTGCATGCTGCACGGCACAGCCAAATACATATATACATATGGTTTGAAGCAAAACAATAGCTTTTCATTAGAATTCTTTAAATTTCTTACCCAGTTCAGCAGTATGATCTGAAAGTTATCAAATGTTGTCCATATAATTTAACTTACGAAATCCTAGTTGCTTTAGTATTTCTTCTGAGATGCCTAGGGGCCTTTTGGAATACTCAAAGTTGGCTAGAGAAAGAAACTTATGGGCTTCCCTGGTGGCACAGTGGTTAAGAATCCGCCTGCCAATGCAGGGGACACAGGTTCGAGCCCTGGTCCGGGAAGATCCCACATGCTGTGGAGCAACTGAGCCCGTGCACCACAACTACTGAGCCTGTGCTCTAGAGCCTGTGTGCCACAACTACTGAAGCCGGCGTGCCTAGATCCCGTGCTCTACAACAAGAGAAGCCACCGCAATGAGCAGCCTGCAAACTGCAAAGAAGAGTAGCCCCTGCTACTAGAGAAAGCCCATGCACTGCAATGAAGACCCAATGCAGCCAAAAAATAAATAAATAAATTAATTAATTAATTTAAAAAATATTGGTGTTATTTAAAAAAAAAAGAAAGAAACTTACAATCTGTTATTAAAAGCAGCTCAGTATTCCAGGAAAATTTGTTCTCTTAACAGGGAGAAAGAAGCCAAATTCCAGTCTTTACCAGCTTACTATAGATGTTTACCTAATTAAATCCAATCTAATCTTAATCACTCCTGACAGTGTACAAAATTCTTTTCTCAAAGTTCCCTTTTTTTGCAAACCTTTTATCACTTTTGTATCCATATGATTTCCCCATCCAGAAATAACCAGCTCTAGGACAAGATTATTACCATCATTTTTCCTCAACAAAAATATCTCCATTCTTTATACCTTCTCTGCCGACCATGCATATCCTACTTGCTTTACACACTGAAATGCTTCCCTTATCATTTTTAGTAGCTTTAATTACATATTTCAGTTTTTAACACTTAAAAGCCTTAACAAAACCAAGAAATAAGTAATTGAACTGTTATACCAGCATTTACTGATTGGCAAACTTAACAACATATTCTGGGACTTCCCTGGTGGCACAGTGGTTGAGAATCCACCTGCCAATGCAGGGGACACGGGTTCAATCCCTGGTCCAGGAAGCTCCCACATGCCGTGGAGCAGCTAAGCCCATGTGCCATAACTACTGAGCCTGTGCTCTAGAGCATGCGAGCCACAACTACTGAGCCCGCCTGCCACAACTACTGAAGCCTGTGCAACTAGATCCCACGGTCCGCAACAAAAGAAGCCACCACAATGAGAAGCCCGTCCACTGCAACGAAGAGTAGCCCTCACTCGCCGCAACTACAGAAAGCCCGCACGCAGCAATGAAGACCCAACGCAGCCAAAAATAAAATAATTAATTTTAAAAAGAACATATTCCATAACCTCTAAAAACTCACATTTTTTCGCATAGCATAGTTTCTCTTTATTGTGGTACAAGATGCATGTTTAATAAACCCAAACATCTTTTGAAGTTCTACTAATTAACCCAAGACTGAAGTCTCAGGCAAAGTGGGCTGTGTTTGTATTTCAAGGACATGATAAGAGTTAACTTCAAGTTTTCTCCTAGGCATATTTTTGTTCTCTGAGGGTCAGAATTCTGAAAAGAGTATTTTATCAAGCTAGCTTTCTCAAACTGCAGATGCAGAAAGAACCAGAAGAATTTCAAAACTCTTGGAATTTCAAAAGAGTTTCATCTTAACCAATTTTCTCCAGAGTCTAAAGAATACTTTTGTCTTATATTGGTAAAAAAAAGTATCTTTGGGACTTCCCTGGTGGTCCAGTTCTTGAGACTCTGTGCTTCCACTGCAGGGGACACAGGTTCGATCCCTGTTCAGGGAACTAGGATCCTGTATGTCAAGCAGTGTGGCCCCCAAAAAATTGTCTTTTTTCTTTAGCCATAATCTCATAGCTAAAATTTTTCCAATCACACAAATGGAATATATATACACTCACACACCAGAAGACAGAACTGTCACAAATCCTCCAAGAGGATGACTGGTACAGATCCCCAAACAAATATTTCCCCAACACAAATGGTCCTCAGTGTCAGACACATGTCAGAACCAATTGGCAAAATGCCCAGATAGCAGTTTGTGCTCAAAATAGAAGTTTGCCTGGGTACGCACCAGTGGACTTACTCTGTCTCGGAGCTTGTCAGCTCGTCTAGATGCATGTTTCCGTGCTACCAAGGAAAAACGTACATTGGCAGCCAGAGCTGAGCAGGGGAGAAACAGGGAGGGTTCCTGAAACAAATGGTTTCGGCTGCTGCTAGGAACGCCCCCCCAAATCCCTCTCTCAGGACCAGCTAGCCACGAGCAGCGGGCTCCTCGCAGCCATCCCAGCACACGGTCATGGTGGGCGGGTCTGCTCGGGGGGAAAACCCCAGGGAGCCAGGTGCTGTGAGAGTGCAGCAGCTCTACGTCGGGTGCCAAAAACTGTTACCGAAATTGGGGATCCGGCTGCTCGCTGCTGTAAAGCCAATTAAGAGGCAAGTTTGGTGGAAAGGAAAGTTTGCTTTATTTTGGAGGCCAGCAACCTGGGGGGAGGGCGGATTCCTGTCCAAAGGCCAATTCTCCCCCACTGACAATCAGTGGGCAAGAGCTTCTGTAGGTGAAGGGAAGGGGCTACTTGCAGAAACAGCATAGTCAGCTGTGACAGTCATCTTGAAATGGGTCATGCGGTGGTCTGACCAGCGTCATCTTGATTGTTTACGTACACTTAGTCTTCAGTTCCAGGGTCGGTTTGTTCCCGTTTCTTTGAGGCCAGCTCTTGGAATTGTGGCAGCTTACGTCATGGCTACAGCCTGGTCATCATGTAGTTAACTTCTTCCACCTGGTGGGGGTTTTAGTATCTGTAAGACAGCTCACAGGATATGGCTCAGAATATTATCTAGAGCCCTTGAAGAAGAACTAAAGGTCCTTGACTATGCTTAATGACTGAACTATTACTATTTTCTCTTGTTGGACTTGTTTAGACTCAGATTTTTAGTCTTGTTTCTGCATTTTCTCACTTATCTGATTAAACTTTACTGTTTGGCTAAAGTTTTTCCACAGACAAAAGGCAGGCTGAGGAAATGGGCGGCAAGGATCATAGGGTCCTGCTCCATTTCAGGGTCAGGCCCAGCCTGGACTCGCTGCCCCCTTGAAGACCAGGCCCCTAGCTCTCTGAGTCCTGTCTCCTAACTGCTGAGCCATTCTCGTCCAGGGTGGCAATGAGGACTGGGGGATGGGAGTAGGGCAGTGCCTGCCCCGGCCCGGGGGCAGCACATGGCCTAGATTGAACAGCCGTGTTGCCTGCTGACAGATCCGTGGCACACACAGCCACCCTGACGTTCACACAGATGGCGGTGCTCTGACCTGTGGGCCGGGAAGCCACATGTCTGGGACTCGGGAGATACATAAGCGGCTAATGGAGGCTTTGAGGCTGGGCACCAGGGCAGCCGGAAGGGCATTTACAGGAGCCCAGTAGCTCAGAGAACTGAGGCGGCACTGAGCCTGGGTGGGAGGTAGGAGGGACCCTGCTGCCAGCTTTCCAAGGGGCTTGGGTCCAGGCTTCAGGTGGTGGTGGGGGGTTCAGGAAGGTTCTAGGGGCTGAGACCAGGGGTTCTGCGTCAATTGGGGATTGGGGGGGAGCTGAGGTGGGTCTTTTGCACCAGGTGCAAGGATTCAGCTATGTCAGGGTGGGCAGTACTGAGGTGGGCCGATTGAGAAGCCTTCTAGGGTTCATCATTGAGCCCCAGGGTGCCAGGTCCTGGGGAGGGAGTGCAGGACACGCACAGAGATAAGTCTGATTGCTGGCTTTGAGGAGTTGTGTGTGTCTGTGAAGCAAACTGCGGATTTATATAAAGCAAATATGTAATTACGTGGCCCTAGGTTTTAGCTCTAAGAGTCCAGGAGCACAAAAACAGTTGCAGGCACCATGGTTCTGGTGGTTGCAGCAGGCTTCTGAGAAGAGGTGCCCACACTTGAGCTGGATGACGGACTTAGGGGAGAGGGGAAGGACAGGATGTGGAGTGAAGGGCTTATGGTGGAGAGACCGGGTGGTGGGCACGAGGGGTGCTACAGGGTGGCTCTTGGGGTTACCCTAGGGATGGGGAGCCAGTCTCTGGGCAGGAAGCCCCCATCCAATGCGAGCTCATGCCTGTAGAGCCCCCACAGCAAGTTGGGGCCCCAGGCCTGGAATGGGGCATGCGGGGAGCTGCCCTCATCTCCAGGATCTCTCTCCTGCCCTCCCAGCACATGAGCAGCCAGCCTGCTGACCGCCACTCCACACCTGTCCACCCCGCAACGGCCACACCATGTCTGGCTCCTACGATGAGGCCTCGCTCGCTCCAGAGGAGACCACCGACAGCTTCTGGGAGGTGAGGCTTAGATGCTCCCCAGGTCCTGGGGACCAGGCAGCCTGGCTGCGTGGAGGCCCAGGCTCCCACCCACCCGTGACCTCAGATCTTGCTCCCCAGCCCCACGGACCCCTCCAAAGCCCTCCATGTCTAGCGGGCAGTTGTTGCCACCAAGTGGTTCCTACAGACCATTGAGCCCAGAGCCCCTCTGCCTCCCAGCTGCCCCTGGAGAGATCCTGTGGAATTTATGATGTGGAACAGGGCTGACCCTCTGCTCTGGGGGCCCCGGCTCAGACTCCTTGTGCTTCACGCAGGCAGGTGCAGCACTTTACAGCTTACGTGGCCTTTCACAGCTGTGCCCCGCCTCCTACCCTATGCAGTGGGCAGGGGGCGGAGCACTGGTCACAGAGAAGTGTTACAAGTTCAGGGAGCCCCGCAGCGACAAAGACGCGGAGTCAGCATTGCAGGAGCCTTCCAAAATATTGGAGACCCAGAAAGAGATTTTCCATCGGCTTCCAAAACCCAAAGTAAAAACTGCCAAACCTAAATTAATAAGTGTTTAATGAGATGTCTACAAAACATAATATTATGTCAAGAAGCTGCAGCTCAGCTCAACGCTTATATGACTCTATATAAATATAATAGATTTAGCACGGCAAGTACAAAATGAATAATTCATTTGAGTCTAAGTCCAAATTATAAATATCCTTCTGCACTTGGTGGCAGTGAGGAAATTCTGTTTAAAGTGGGATGAGGGAGTGTATAGACGGTGGGGTGTGAGGGGGGTGTCCAAGTCTCCATCAGTGCGAGGGTCCAGAGCCCCCAGGGTGTGAGCGCGGGGTGGCCCGCCGGGCGCCCCCTGCAGGACAGGGTGGCCAGGGCGGCCGGGCGGGCGAGGCGGGGAGCCCGCGGGAGTCGTGCTCGCTGCTCGGCCGCCAGGTGGGGAACTACAAGCGGACGGTGAAGCGCATCGATGACGGGCACCGGCTGTGCAACGACCTGATGAACTGCGTGCAGGAGCGCGCCAAGATCGAGAAGGCGTATGCGCAGCAGCTCACCGACTGGGCCAAGCGCTGGCGCCAGCTCATCGAGAAAGGTGCCCCTCCCCCTCCTGCCCCATGCCCAGCCCTTGCGCACACCCCAGGCGCTAACCGGGCCCCCACTGTCTGGGTCCCGGGAGCGCCCTGCCTCTGGATGCACTTGCACCCCCCAGTCGCCGGGCCCTGCCCTGCACACTTCCCCTCCCAAACCACGCAGGCCTCCCTGTCCCCGGTCAACTCTACTTTCTGCAATTTTAGGTTGGATTAAAAACAAACAACTTTTTATTTTGAAATAATTTAAGCTTAGAGAACAGTTGCTAGAATAGTACAGAGAATTACATACCTTTCACCTAGACTCACCAGCTCACATTTTAGCACGTTTGTTTTCTCACTCTCTCTCTATTTATAGGCGTAGCTTTTCTGAACCATTCAAGTTAGAGACATGCCCCTTCACCCTAAATTCTTCATGGATCACCGAAGAATAAGAACACTTGTTTACATAACCATAGTTCAGCTATCAAATTCAGGGCGTTTAATGTGGCCCATATGCAAATTTTATTATAGCAATTGTTCTTGCTGGTCCAGATCCTGTGGGATGTGTGGTCCCGGTGGCTTCCCGTTATCTGTCACCAGTTGGTTCTTCAGTTTTACCTTCAGTCAACATTCCTGGAGCACCGACTGTGTGTCTGGTGCTGTGTGCTGGCTTGTGAGAGCTCATGGGGGTCCAGGCTGCCGCCCGTGGGGCTCACAAGCTGATGGGGGAGACAGGGAGTAGGCCCAGAGATGGACGCTGTTAAGAAGAATTCATGAGGGCTGGAGGCCGAGGTGTGTGAGGATAGAGTACTCAGAAAAGGCTTCCTGAAGCAGGTGGCTGTTCTTGGGCCCTGGAAGATGGATAAAACTGTAGGGAGAGCAGAGGAGGGCATTTCTGCTGCCATGGGAAGTACGGGGAAAGCCTTAGAGAAAGGAGGTGTGAGGCGAGCCTCTGGGCCAGGGGTAATGAGGACCCGGTGACCACATGGCCATTTCCTCAGGCCCACAGTATGGCAGCCTGGAACGGGCCTGGGGTGCCATGATGACGGAGGCGGACAAGGTGAGCGAACTGCACCAGGAGGTGAAGAACAGCCTGCTGAACGAGGACCTGGAGAAGGTCAAGAACTGGCAGAAGGATGCCTATCACAAGCAGATCATGGGCGGCTTCAAGGAGACCAAGGAGGCTGAAGACGGCTTCCGCAAGGCCCAGAAGCCCTGGGCCAAGAAGATGAAGGAGGTGCCTGGTGGGCGGCTGCCACGGAAGGGGCGAGGCTGGGCAGCTGGGCTCAGAGGGGCAGACTGATCAGAGGGAGGGTCTCTACAGATGTGGCAGGCAGTACACTGCCCGCTGGTATTGGGCCCACAGGAGAGCAGCACTGCCTGCCAGAGAGAAACACCCACAGATGGGGCAGGCACTGCAGTGCCCGAGGGGAGGGTGTCCACAGGGGCAGGCGGTGCAGGGAAATGCACAGATGGGTGGGCACTGCTCCTGAATACCTGAAGCTGGGGCCTGCATCCCTTCCGCCTTTTAAGAATGTGTGCTCACAGCTCCCGGTGGAGTGGGCAGGTGGGAGGGGTTGAAAGTGAACACGTTTGCTTCTGCTTACACCCTGCCCCCTCTCCCCCCTCCCCACAGCTAGAGGCAGCCAAGAAGGCCTACCATCTGGCCTGCAAAGAGGAGAAGCTGGCCATGACCCGGGAGATGAATAGCAAGACGGAGCAGTCGGTGACACCTGAGCAGCAGAAGAAGCTGCAGGACAAAGTGGACAAGTGCAAGCAGGATGTGCAGAAGGTGCTGGTCGGGCTGGGGTCTCAGGGCCCCCTGGAGTGGGTGGCAGCTGGGAGCTGCAGGCCTGGGTCTCACCACCACCCCCCACTTTGCTCTGGTTCCTATAGACACAGGAGAAGTATGAGAAGGTGCTGGATGACGTGGGCAAGACCACACCCCAGTACATGGAGGGCATGGAGCAGGTGTTTGAACAGTGCCAGCAATTTGAGGAAAGGAGGCTGGTCTTCCTCAAGGAGGTGCTGCTAGACATCAAACGTCACCTCAACCTAGCTGAGAATAGCAGGTAGCTGGGCGTGGCGGCACGGTGGGCACAGGCAGAGGCAGCAGGGCATCCTGGGCCCTATGTTATAGTGACAGGAAGGGGAGGGCGGAGCTGCAGGGGCCAGTAGCTGCCTGGGTGTAAGCTGACGCACACCAGATACTCAAGAAACATGCTTGGATGGCTGGGTGAGTGGCTAAGGTGGGGATGGAGAAAGGTGCCCACTGGGCATACCTGGAGCTGCCCACTCAGAGATTGCTCCTTGGGAAGCAGCCTGATTCCCAGCTGGGGGGCACGCCAGCACCCTGGTCTCCTGAACAGGCTCTGGCCCTCACTGAGGCTGAGATGGGGCCATGGTGCATCTTGCCCTGCACCTCTCCATCTGCCCCGTGCACAGCTATGTTCAAGTGTACCGGGAGCTGGAGCAGGCCATCCGGGGGGCCGACGCCCAGGACGACCTCAGATGGTTCCGCAGCACCAGCGGCCCTGGCATGCCCATGAATTGGCCCCAGTTTGAGGTGAGGATGTGCGGGGATGGGGAAGGGGAATCTGAAACAGCTGGAAGGAGCCTTGGGGGGCAGTCCCCCAGCCTGACTGCTCCCCTGACACCCCCCAGGAGTGGAACCCAGACCTCCCGCACACCACCACCAAGAAGGAGAAACAGCCCAAGAAGGCAGAGGGGGTAGTGCTGACCAATGCTGCTGGGATGGTGGAGTCCACATCCCAGGCTGGGGACCGTGGCAGGTAAGTGCCTCCTACGGAGCTTCCTGGGGGCCAGGGGGGTCCACATACTGGGACAGCTGAGTTTTACCTCAGGAGACAAGAAATGGTCTCAATCATGGCAAGCTTGGGCTCCTCTCAAAGGTAGTGATAGATAACCCCATGAGAGCACCTACTGTGTGCCAGGTACTGTTCTAAGCATTTTCCATAAATTAGCTCCTTAATGTCTCTCAACACTCTGAGGAGTGTGTAAATATTCCCATTTTACAGATGGAGAAATCAACACCCAGAGAGGTTAAGTGACTTGCCCAAGGTCACACAGCTGGTTAGTAAGCCTCAGAGCCAAGATATGATGCCCAAGAGGTCTGGCTCCAGAATCCTCACTCATATATTTGCCTTGGCCTTCTTTCTTTCTTTTCTTGTTTTGTTTTTTTTCTTCCAGTTTTATTGAGATATAATTGATACACAGCACTGTATAAGGTTAAGGTGTACAGCATAATGGTCTGACTCACATACGTCATGAAATGATTATCACAATAAGTTTAGTGAGCATCCGTCATCTCATATAGATACAAAGTTAAAGAATTAGAAAAGAATTGTTTTCCTAGTGGTGAGAACTCTTAGGATTTACTGTTGTAACTTTCATAGATAACATACAGCAGTGTTAATTATCTTTATCATGTTGTACATTACACCCCTAGTACTAGTAATCCTCACTCTTAGCCACTGGGTTGTAATACCCCTTTCAGATGAGGGGTCAGATGTTCTCTGGGGTCTCCTTCAGCACCTCCTCACTCAAGGGCTGAGTAATGCTAATAGTCCTGCCTCCCATCTGGTTAAAGAGCTGTCAGTGAAGGTCACTGGCTCCGGACCCCGTCTTACAAGGCCCGTCCTTGCTCCAGCCTTGGTGGACTTTAGGGTCAGGGCTCTGGCTGGGAGGAGGGGGCAGCCCTAAGGACAGGGTGAGAGGCCACTCATGCTGGGTCCTCTCTCTGCCTCTCAGTGTTAGCAGCTACGACAGGGGCCAGACTTACGCCACTGAGTGGTCGGACGACGAGAGCGGGAATCCATTTGGGGGAAATGAAGCCAACGGGGGCTCCAACCCCTTCGATGAAGACGCCAAGGGAGTGCGTGTGCGGGCGCTCTACGACTACGACGGCCAGGAGCAGGACGAGCTCAGCTTCAAGGCTGGTAAGGGGGCGGGACCGGTCGAATCTGGGGCGGGGCCTGGCGCATGGGCGTGGCCAAGACCTGGAGGGCGACCTGTGCTTCGGGGGCAAGACTTCAACTGGAGAGCAAGGGCAGGGCCTGAGACTGGCAACTGGGTGCCAGGGGCAGAATCTGGACCTGAGAATAGGGTGGGGGTAGGGCCAGAACAAGGATTGGGGGCGGAGCCTGAGGGCAGGGCTGCCAGGAGGACGGACAGGACTACGGCAGTGAAGCTGAAGGCGGGGCCTGGGTTTCTGGGGTGGAGCCGAGATTAGGTGGTTGGCTGGGCCGCCCGTGGGTGTTGAGGTGTGGGTGGGGCTGGTCTCGTGGTGGAGGGGGGGCTGGCATCCGGGCAGTAATGGGAGGGGCACTGGGGTCAGCCCAGTGTAATCAGAGGGCTTACCCGGCAGGTGGGGGTGGGGGTCAGTCCTCTCTGAGTTCCTGTCAAGCAGCTCCTCTGTGTCCCCTCCCTAGGAGATGAGCTCACCAAGCTTGGCGAGGAGGACGAGCAGGGCTGGTGCCGCGGGCGGCTGGACAGCGGGCAGCTGGGCCTCTATCCCGCCAACTACGTGGAGGCCATCTAGCTACCCTGCTCCCTCCACATCACCCCCACTCCTCACCCACCGCCTCCCCTCCCTGCCCACTCTTGTCCTCCTCCCCTCGCCATAGAGTTCCAGACATATTTTCCAATCAAGCTTTTATTTTTTTAAAAGTCAAAACAGAACAAAACAAAAAAATACTAAGAGACAGAGCATTTGCCTGGAGGCCAGGGTGGTGGGACTTGGGGTGATGGCCCCAGGGTAGGTGAGGGTCTTAGGATTTAGCCCAACAGCGACATCACAACATCTGCTCTTCAGATCCCACCAGAGAGTCTCCTGAGCCCAGAGGGGTGTCTCCTGGACCCTTTCATCCTGCCTCAGTCCCCCCAGCCTTCCCCTCCCCACCCCAGGCTGCCAGCACCTGCCCCCATCTTCTGGGCCTGGTTTTATGACCTCTGCCTCCAGCCCCACCCTGCTCCCCTCCCACCCCCTCCCTATTGTGAAAGACCTCCCCTGCAGCCCCCCAAGAAGGGGGCCTCCTCTTTAGTCTTCCACTCTGCCTGGGGAGTACCCTTCTCCTAGCCTTGTGCCTCAGGACTGGTGGGGCTGGAGGAGGGATAGTCACCCTCTTCTCCCATAGAGCTTTCCAGGGGTCCCTAGACTCCCCAGGACATGAAGAGGGGTGAGTTGGGGTTGGTGACAGTGTGACTGGGGTGTAGGAGGGTGAGTGAACGGGGAGCAGGCTCAGCGGAAGGACCAGGACCCTGCTGGGGCCCTTCTTTGCAGCTGTCAGTACTTCCGGCACAGGCTCTTCCTCAGACCCCGGCCCCGCTCTTGTAAGGCCTCAGGCCCGTGGAGAGGGGCCCCAAAGCCCAGCGCAAAGCCAACAACAGTAGCAGCCTCCTGGGGAGGAGGGCCTCTTGCCCTCCCTGCCTCCCTCCCTCCCTCCATGTCCATCTAAAACTGTAGAACCACTGGGCTAAGCTGGCCTCCCATGCCTCTCTCCCCTGCTCTGGCCTGCCTGGGGAGGCACTGGGGACCCGGTGCCTGTGGCCAATGGGAGAGGCATGGGTTTGCAGGAGGGAGGAGCCCCGGCCTCAGGAGCAGGACAGCCGCCAGGTCTTTCTTCCTTGTCCCCTCTCGCCCAACCCCAGCCCCTGGCAGCCCCTCCTGCTGGCAGCCCCTCCATCTCTCCAAGCCTGGGTCTCAGTTAAAGGACTTTTGTGGGTGGGAGGAGGCAAAGGGCCTCCTGCAAGAGCAGGAGTGTTTCCTGTGGTTGGTGAAAGGAAGTGGTGCTGGATTACCAGGTATTCGTACCAGGTACCAACCAGCCTTGCCCATAGGAGTGGGGCGAGGGTGCTTGAGAAGCCGACCAGGGCAGGACAAGACCCAACGAGGTAGGGGAATGATGGGAAGAGGAGTCTCGGGAACCTCCGGGGTGAGGCCTTGAGGCTTCCGGCAGCACCAGGTGAGGTTACTGCTCACAGCTGACGCCACTTCTGAGCTTCGGGCCTGCAGACACCCTACCCGCTCAGCTCCAGCAGCTCCTGGACCCCGGGCCTCCAGGTAAAGACAGTGTGATACCCCAGCCCCTCCATCAGCCTCCGTCCTCTTTTGCTCCGTGCTTCTTCTCCCAGCAGCCCACTCAGGAGGTCACAGACCCCAGCCTCAGGGCCCTGAGCCTGGTCATGTGAGGACCTGGGCAGAGTCACAGGGCCCTGAGCTGGTGCAGGCCTCCTTTGGGGCCAGGGGAGTTGGGGGTTTGGGGACCATGTCACCCCCAGGGTCGGGCAGACTCCCCTCTCAGCACCCCTGTTCTTGTTACTGTCTGCCTTCTGGGCCTCTGCTGCAGCCTGAGATGTGCCCTAGGCCCCTCAGAGCCTGAACTAAGATTTCGGAAGCCTCAGGCCTCCGGACTCCAGAACAAAAGCCTCTTCGGCCTCTTCCCAAGGGCAGGAGTTGGGGTTGGAGGCCTCTGCGCCTTGGAAGGCGGGAAGCGAGCACATCTGCACCTTGGGTCTGGGCTCCCCCTCTCTGTGCCCGCGGCTTCCTGGTACCTGGGGAGGGGCTGTGGCCCTGGCTGGACCCCAGGCCTGTCCCCCTCAGCACTCCAGCAGCCCACGCCGGGGCAGGGACTCGAAACCCATCCCTTCTGAGCAATCACCTCCACGGCCCTGTTGGGGACCACTCCCTCTCAGTCCCCAGGCTCCTCGGGACCCCAGGGCAGGAGGGTCTCCCACCCGGAAGTCCCCCTGAGCCCCACCTGTCAGTGCTGGTGTCAGTCACTCAACGCCCACCGCCTCCTGCAGCCCCCGTCCGCCCCCTGGATGCTGCGCAGGGCGCTCTGCGGGGCTCGGCGTGTACCGTGTTTTGTCCCCAGTTAAGCGCCCTTTCTGCGGCCTGGCTCTGCGAGGAGCCGGGGCTGCCCCGCCGCCTGCCACCCTAGGCTTCCTGACTCCATTAGTCCAACACCTGTGAAACTCCGAGAAGTGCTGTGGTCTCAGCAATGCACCCGTTTTGTACATGATTGTGTAATTTAAAGGTATATAAATACAAATATATATATATATAAGTTGTGACTGTATGACTGTCGATAAAATCCAGAACTGTGTCAACCTGGCTGGACGTTGTCATCCTGAGTCTTGTGTGTCTTGCGAGCGCTCTGAGAGTTGCCTGCGGTTGGACGTCTGTTGGGGAGCACGCTGGGTCCTGTCCTGGTGACCACCACGGGCTGGGGGCCTGAGGGCTGGTCCCTTCACCTTCCAGGGCCCCGGGTCCTGTCTGTACAGGGAAGGTCACACCTGATGCTCTCCAAGGCTCCAAGGCTGTGGCCTTTAGAAGCCCGGGTGCCTGGTGATGGGCACTGACCAGGAGACCTGGGGCATCCGGGCTCCCAAACTCATGGTTCAAGGATGAATTTGACCCCTAAATAGGTTTCCATTTTTAAAGCAAAATTCTAAAAGTGGCCGCTGAGGCCTGTGGCTTCTGGTGTTCACAGTCCCGGCTCCCTGTGGTGTGACATCAGGCCATGCCACACTTTCCTGTGTCCTGCCTGACCTCTGACAGCACTTCTGTGTGGGGCCCCTTGTGGGGCAGGACAGGGGCTCTGGGCTCCTAACTCTGTTATGCCCGGGGCTCAGCCCCCAGCCCAGCTTCAGCTCCAGTCCCAGCCCCTGCTCCAGCTTCCCCACTCCAGCCAGATCCCCTCTGGGGCAGGGCAGGAGTCCCTGTCCCAGTCCTGCCATCAGGTCAGTGTGTCCCCACCCCGGGTCTCAGCCTCCCCCGTCTGGTTAGATGTCTCTCTGAGGCCCTTCTGGCCTTGACAGCCTGACAGGGTCCTGACACAAACCCTCGTTCAAGGTAAATATACTATAGTCCCCTCACCCCTACTGTTTTCCCCCAGCCTCGGGGCATGCTCAGGGCAAGGAGAAAAGGTCCATTTGGAGATTGGATCTGTTCTGTCCCCCGTATTCTTCATCCCCCAGATCCACCTCCAGGGCCAAACCCCTGGTTTTAGCCAGAGGACTCTTCAAGTAAAGATAAACGTTTGCCTTATTTGGACAGGCTGTTCCATGCAGTTATGGGGAGCCCTGGAGGCAGGCTCCCCTGCAGAAGGTCAGGGAGTACCTAGGCTAGATGGAGTTCTGACAGGCAGGTGTGTGAAGGAGAAAAAGGATTCCGGAGTTTGCTGCCAGCACGCGAGGTGTCACTGGGTGCATGTGTGCCTCTGTGCCTCGTGCAGACCCACACAGCAGGGAGCTGCCCCACCCAAGCCCCCCGCAGCTCCGCGTTCTGGAGCGCCTCCAGCTCCCCACTCCTCGCCCCTAATCCTCCTCCCTCCCTCCCAGCCCCAGCCCGAGATCCGAGGCCTCTCCAGGCCCAGGCCCAGCTGGGGACGTGCAAGCAGGTGGCTCCAGGGACTTGGGGGCAGGGTGGGCAGGCCGGAGACAAAACCAGTTCAGCAGTTCAGCAGAGCCGAGCTGGGTTCTGGCCAGGGCCCAGTCTGCCCCCTCCCCGGGGGTGGGCAGACAGCAGGGGCCCAGCGAGGCACTGGCCTGGGGCAGGGCCTCCTCCTCCTCCCAGTGCAATCCCAGCTGACAGATGCCAACGTGCTGTTTGCTCACTGCCAGGAGTAAACTTTCTTCTGGAGACAATAAAATTGCTGAGGGCAGAAGGTGCAGTACAGGGCAGCATTTAACCCTCAGTGGTCTGGGTGGCGCTGGGCTGTCTCCTGGAAGCCTGTCATCAGAAGCTAAGCGTTACAGAGGCTAAGGGCGCTGACAGAGCAGGAGGCATGGAGGGACAGGGGGAGCCCTGTCCTTGTGGGTTCAGTTCTTGGTTCTGCCGCTGATTGGCTGTGTGACTGTGAGCGAGCACTTGACTGCTCTGAGCCTCAGTTTCATCAGCTGCAAAGTAGCGTGTGGGGGGGGGTGGCCCTTACCTCACAGTTTTGTTGGGAAGGTTAATGACAAAAAGCAGTGGAAGCACCTGGCTGCCTAGTCGGCCCTCGGGTCAACTTAGCTGGATGAACAAACGTGAGGGGAGCATGAGGAAGCCGAGTTGCTTTGCCCAGGAAAGAAGGCGGTGGGTTCCATCTCCCTCAGCACACAGATGAACACTCAGACCCACCGCTTTTTCCCGTCAGGGGCCCTGGCCCCTCACACCTAGCTTGCAGGGCTCACAGCTTCCGGGCCCCTGAGGAGGTCTGTGGCTTCTCTCAAGAGAGGAATTGCCAGCAAGCCAGGCTCTCTTCCACTCTCGTTTGCTGCAGAGCCAGTGTCCCATGAGGAAGACTGAAGGCTCCATCCTCTCCCACAGCCCTGCTGCCCAGCCCAGAGGCCCTGCAGTTGGCCAAGCAGAGGCAAGGGCTATGGACCCCCTCACAAGAGGGGCAGCCCTCGGCCCACCCCAGGGGAAAGTCCTGATCGACAGCAGAGCAGGAGGATGGGAAGGACACCACCATCTCTCCAGTCCTGCAGTAGACCCTTTTCAGCCCCGGCCCACGCCCTCCTTCCAGCTGATACCAGGTCAGGGGAGATGTGGGCCAGTCCAGCCCCTCGTTGGCCTTGAGGACTCACTGCCTCTCTCCCACTGCTTCTACCAATCAACTGCCCCTTTCCTTTTAGGCTCAGCTCAATGCCACCTCCCCCAGGAAGCCTCCCTTGACCACCCCAGGCCCCTGTGACCACAGCCTTTTGAGCATTGATGGCCTCCAGGCTGTGCCACTCCCTCAACGTATGTAGGACACTGGGGCCACGTCAATTCTCTAGTATCTTTATTATCCATCCCCAGGGCACCCCTGGCTTCCCAACTTGGGGGTGTAGATGTCCCCGCACCATGCCAGGCACGGTACAGAATGGGTGGCAGAGGGCACTGGACTGCGAGTGGCCTTGGCCAAGTCACTGCCGTTCTGTCGGCTCTGCTCTGGCACTTCTGGGGTCAGAGGCTGGGTGGAGGGAGGGCCTTCCCTGCGGCCCATGAACACTGAGAACAGCCCTGGCTTCCGCCGTCCTCCAGTGGACTGGGCGCAGGAGCAGTCAGGCCCAAAGAGAAAGCACGCCCATGCCGGGGTCCCTTGGGCCCCAGAGAGCTCACTGACAGCCGTGGAGCGAGGGGCCATCCCCTCCCTGACCTTGAACTCGGGATGCCAGCAGACTGCCCTGTCCCCCAGCTCAGGGTCTGGCTGAGGCAGGGCAGGCAGGAGGGAGGTCTGGCGAGGGCAAGGTTCGGGCCCAGGGCCTGGCTGCAGCACTCAGATGGGGTGCACGAACTGGTAGACCAGGCGCTGGGAGATGTCTGGCTTGCGGATGATGCCCTTCTTGTAATACTGGCGGATGGAGCGGCTCAGCTTGTCGTAGTTCATGGCGGGGCGGTTCTTGCGGATGCCCCACAGCCGGGCCACCTGCGCGGAGTCCTCGATTTTGAAGATGCCTGGGGCAGCAGGAGGGCCCAGAGAGAGCCAGCAGTGCAGGCGGGGTGGCAGGAAGGAGAAAGACCAAGACCAGCAGGTCAGTCTCTCACAGCCAGGAGGGCTAGAGTCGCCCGGGGTAGGGCCAGGCGCTGGGCCACGACACCTTCTCCCATGGTTGTGGTGAGGGTTAGAGGAACATGTGGGAAGGGTGTTCCACAGGGCCCAGGAAGTGGTAAATCCTACCACGGACTCACAGACCTCCTGGTGCAGGGTGAACCTGCGTACGTTGGTTGGCGACTTGGGGCCCTGAGGGCCTGATCCTTGCCAGCCTCTGCTCCTAAGCGTGGGGTGTGCACACCCTACGCAGAAGCCCTGCGGGGCTCCGGGCTGCAGACACGGCTCATTTGGCAAGGTCGCCCGTGCAGTTCCCGAGCCTGAAAGACCGCTTTGCGATTCTCAGACACTTCAAGCCCACACAGCCCTTTCTGGCAGGATTAATTGGTAGGAGATGGTGGAAAGAGTGGATCTGGAGCCAGGCTGACCTGGGTTGGAATCCTGGCTCTGCCATTTTCTACCTTTAGAAGTTGTCTGAGACTCCGTTTTCCTGTCAGTAAGAGGGGGTTGTAGTGATCGTCATGTTGTTGAGTGGGTACGGAAAGCGCTTAGAGCAGAGCCTGAAGGAAGTACCCCTTAGGATGAACTATTACTCATTAATACCCCCAGTTCTCATTCTAAACCACCTGGCAAAGCACAGGTCAGCACACCCTCTCCAGGCAGGCTCCCCAGACCACCCCACCCTCCCTGATCTCCCTGCCCTCATGGGACAGTCTCCCTGGAGTACCGGCTCACTCTCAGTCTCAAATATACACACGGGATCACCACACCTTGTGCAGGAACTTTTCCACCCCTCCTAACCCCTTCCCGTGCTCCACACTCAGCCCCAAAGTCACTCCTCTGTGAAGCCCTCCTGGACCCAGGCACAGCTGACCCCATCACAGCCCAACACATTCTGCACACCAGCTCATTTCACTGCTGGTTCTCCTACAAGACTGTAGGTCCCTGGAGGATGGGGTACCGCTGAATTCTCCCCACACCCTCAGGACACTGTAACCCTCCATAAATGTCGGCTGAGCAAGTATGGAACCAGAGGAGGTGCTCAGGGAAGGTTTGCTGGATGAACGAATCTAGTCCATTTCACAAACATGAAGACTGGGGTCCAGGCGCCCACGGCTACTAATGGCAGGAGGGGGCCTAGAACCCAGGTTTCTTGGCTCCGAGCCTTTTCTAAAACACACACCCGCACGCCATCCAGCCTTGTTGCTGTCCAATGTGGTCCCCACTAGCCACATGTGGCTCTTAGCCCTTGAAATGTGGCTGGTCTGAAGTAAGCCGTAAGTATGCCGTAAGTATGCCGTAAGCATAAAATGTATACCAGATTTCAAAGACTTAGGAAGTATCTTATTAATAATTTTTATATCGATTATATGTTGAAATTATATGAATTTATACCATTGGATTAAACAGATGTATTATTAAAATTAAATTCACCTGTTTAAAAAAATGTTTAATTGTGGCTACTTGAAAATCTAATATTACCTCTGTTGCCCGCACTGTATTTTTCATTGGATACCATCAGTCTCCTCCGTCAAGCTCTGATGTTTTGAGGGTAAAGACCGTGTCCGGTTCTCAGCAGAGTTTTAAGGCCCTGCTATGTCCCAGGCACTGTGTGTCCCTGGGGACCCTCAACAGGCAGAGCCCAGCCGGGGAACACGCGTGGACACAGACGGCACACAGACCCTGGGCCGGTCCAGTAAGAGTGCGTGTGTGGCATTCAGAGCAAAGGTGGGGGCAGCTCCAGCCCTCTGCCCTGCCCCCAGCCCTCCCTGCCCAGCGCCTGGCAGGACCACAGGCTCCCAGCAGCCCCCTCCCCTCCTGCCCCTGGCACTGCTCACCCTTCTCCTTGTTGAGCCACCGGATGAAGCGGCCATAGCTGTGTGGCTTCAGCAGCAGTTCCTTGAGAAACTGCCACAGGTGGATGGGCTGCCCGGAACAGGATGAGTCCACCTCGCTGTCCGTCCAGCTCTCTTCGCTGGTCGACGCTGGGCAGCCAGGGAGGGTGGCGGTGAGTGGGGAGCCCCCTTCTTCAATGGCTGCCCCAGCCTACCCCCAGACCCCAGAGCCCCAGCCGCCTCCCTGCCCTGCCTGACTCACCACAGTAGTGAATCGCCCCCAGGGACGTCCTCTCTTTCATCCAGGCCGCTGCGAGACAAGGAGAGGAAGTTGGGGACCAGAGAGACCCCCCAAGGGAGGAGGAGGGCATTTGGGTGGAACTGTGGGGCCAGAGAAGCCTCCCCGTGGCTCCCTCCCTCCTGCCAGCCTGTGAAGACCAGCTGTTTACAAAGCCTCCTCCGGGAAGAAAATGCAGGATTTCGGAGCTGGGAGGGGCCTTAGAGGCCCTGCAGGCAGCCCCTTGTTCAGAGAGGACTGGAAGTCAAGCCTTGCTTTGCCTCCCTTCTGTCACCTGTGAAATGGGGCTGGGACACCCCCTCACAGGTCTTGCAAGGATGCAGGGTGGCGAAGCCTGCACGGTGCCCAGCATAATAAAAACACTCCCTGCCCTCCAGCTGCCAAGTTCCCCGAGCACCACCATCCCCTCCTGCTCTCCACCTGACCCCCTCCCCAGACAAGCAGTGGGACACGGAGGCCGCCAGCTTCTGTCCACACCACCACCCGGCTTATAGCCTGGCACTGTCCACTGCTCTTGCCAGACCCCGGCAAGGGGCCTGGGCTAGGGCAGGACACTGGTTTCTGAGCCATGAGAGTGGGACCTGTCCTCTTATTCACCCTGGGCCCTGAGGGGCAGGGGCCTTGACTCGTGGAGCGAGGACTGACCCCTCTGAAGTGCACGGCTCTGTGCAGGGCACACTGGGCGCCCGATAAGATTGAGACCAAGTACACATTTGATGGCATGCAGCCATCAAAACCGGGGCAGCTGTATAGACAGTGATGGGAAACAAGATCCAGGATACGCTGCTCAGTACAGAACAGCCTGATACTCGTACTGTTCATGTTAGAAAGGGGTAGACGTCACACTTACTCTTGCTTGTATATGCATAGACTTTCCTTGGCAAGGTACTCACAAAACTGGCAACAGTGGTTGCCTCTAGGGAGGGGGATTGGAGGGCCGGGGTGGGTGGGAGGGAGGATTGTTCTTCATGGTGTGCTGTCGCTCACGATGGTCTTTTAAAAATTCCTGTACATTTATTACCTCGTTTCTTCTTTAATGAAAACAACACAAAACAAACACAAAATTTTAAAAAGGACAAAGAAGAAGGACTTAGAGTATCTGATGTCCTGTGTCCTCACAGTCTAACTTCTATTTTTAACTTCCCATGTGCTCTGTCCTAAGTTCTGTGGCCTTGACCAGGGTAGGCAGTGGGTCGGGGCTGGAGAGTTCACCCAGGACCCGGGGAGGCAGCTGTCATTGGGGTTGGGATTCAGAACAGAGCCCAGATTGGGACAAGGGGCTGCCTACCCAGTGGAGTGTAGCCTCCGGACAGGCATGCTGACCTAACTGTTCCCCTTGGTGTCCCTGGCTTGGAGCCCGCAGTGGGGGGCGGGGGGTGGGGCATTCTACCCACGCCTGTCCCACCTGATTTCCAGATGTCCAGGTGGGCGTGCAGCACGTCCCCGCCCAGGGGCGAGCGCTGGCGGAACTGCTCCTCCGACATGGCACACAGCTCCTTACCCCCCAGCTCCTGGAAGGCCTTGCCCACGGAGGGCAGCCGGTACTGGTGCTCTGTCCACAGGAGCCACTTCTGCACGTTGCCAGGGCTCCAGTCCACGGGGTCTGGGCAAGAGACACTCCTTCAGCCCTGGAGGCTGCTTGAGGGCACCACCCCCAAGGTGGCCCCTCTGCTCTGATGGGGCCTCCATGGGAACTGGTGGCCTGGGACCATGCACTCCTGAGATGGGGCCAGGCCAGGCCACATGGGGCCTTGAGGGGCTCCGTGGAGGGGGTACCGAAGAAGGGGGCAGTGACAGGAAGGAACCGGGGCCCTTGAAGCAAACATGGCTCAGGGCAGGGCAGCCTGGGGCCTCTGCACCCCCATCTCACCTGGACCTCAGGTCCTCCCAGACCCCTCCAGCCCCTCCAAAGGGCCTTTTGGGGAGCCACAGCCCTGGAGGGGACAGTGACATTAAACCAGAAACACCCAAGCTTCTTTCTTTCCCAGATGCCTCTTGCCTTCCCCAAACCCTTCAAAGAACCAGAGAAAAACCCAACCAAGAATTAGCTCTACAAACCCCTCTCTACCCGCACTGTATTTTACAGATGAGGAAACTGAGGCACAGAGAGAGTTCCATTCCCTCGTCCAACACCTAACAAAGGGCTGGGTGCTGGAGAGCTGCTCAGTGCACGTGCACCAAATGTGGGGGAGCGGTGGCAGGGTACAGGGTGGCCATGGGGCCAAGGCCCGGAGGCGAGTGGCTGGCTTGGTCCTATAAGTCTCCCTGGGGAGCTGCCCTGGGGTGAGCCCAGCAGGGCACGTGGGTGGTGGCCAAGCTGCAGGCACAGACACAATGGGGCCTCCAAGTGAACGCTGTGGTCTAAGCTCGGTGACCTGCAGACTGGCCTGCCCTCACTTAATAAACCTATTTTCTTCCTCAGGGTCAAAGCAATTTGTTTCTGTCCCTATTGTTTAGCGGGCAGGGCCCTCCCCAACTCGGTGTGGGAGCGGAGGCACCGTGGGAAAAGCTCCCGGGTTGAGGGCTGGCATTGGGCCACTGGAGGATGGGGCCTGGGCAGGAGCTGCCTCAAGGCGGGACCTCAGCTGGGACTACTAGGTGGCAGGGGCTGGGCCTGGGTGACTGAGGAGGAGGAGCCAGGCCTAAGCGATGCCTGAAGACCCTTCCTGTGTGCGAGCCTCAGATGCCAGGGCCCAAAGGCCAAGGAGATGGGTCAGGCTTGCCCAAAGCTGGAGAGATGATGGAGGGACAGGGGACTGGAGACCCAGCAGCCCCTCAATCAGTAGCATAAGCTCCGTAACCACACCTTCCAGGCCCTCGCAGACACGTGCCTGGCCTCCTGATGTGCCCCCCTCATCAGAGCCCTCATCCCCACTGGACCAGTGATACATTATCCTATTTATTTATGACCTGTTTTGTCACTGTAACATTAGCTTCGTGAATGAAGGAGCCTTTGTGCTATGTTCACGCTGAATTCCCCAGTGCTAGAACAGGGCCTGGTATATTAAGTTATTGTTTATTGAGCATCTATTATGTACAAGGTAACATCCTAGGAACTGGGGATGTAGCAGTGAACAAAACAAATGAAAATCCCTGCCCTTGGGGCATGTACATTCCAGTAGGGGAAACAGTAAACAAGATAAATATGCAGCATATCAGACGGTAGGAAACATGAGAGAAATAAAGCAGGTTGGAGGAATAAGACGTGGGGGTATGGGCAGCAATTTCAATAGAGGGGTCAGGAAAGGCCTCATCGAGATGGTGCCATTTGAATCAAGACCTGAAGGAGGTGAGGGGTGAGCCAGGTAGGTATGTAGGGGAAGAGTGCTCTGGGTTGAGGGACCAGCAAGTGCAAAGGTCCTGAGGTGTGTGTGTTGCGGTAAGAGCAAAGAGGCAGGAGTGGCTGGAGCAGAGTGAATAAGGGGAGAGTGGATTTAAGTGTGAGAGGAGGAGGTGGGCCAGATGGTGTAGAGCTCGTATTTGCTTCACCCGGCACCTACCAAGTGGGGACACTGGGCTGGTGCAGCTGGGGCACAGAGAGAGCGGGAACCTTGGATCCCAGGCTCGCAGCTGCTGTGTGTTAGGGGCTGAGTGTATGTGTAGAAGCACCAGCATCTCTGGGGGTGACCACAGTGCACCAGGCGGTGCCCCCACACCTCCCTGTGACCTCCGCTGGCCTGTGTCCCCCTGGTGGAGGGGGGCGTGAGGAGGGGCTCACCTGCCGTGATGTTGAGCAGCTTGCAGGCCGTCTCGATATCCTTGAGCACCTCGCCCACCACCATGGACTGCACCTGCTCCAGTGAATGCTCCTCCAGGGTCAGCCCACCCGGCGCCAGGTCCAGGCTGCCCCCCGGGGCTTGGCTGTCGATGACGGGGCACTGCTCGGGCTCGTCGGGCGGCTCCTCCCGAGTGCTGGCCCCGGGGCCCTTGGCCACCCAGCTGCTGTCCTCGGAGAACAGCATGTCGAAGTAGGAGAGGTAGAAGGTGGACAGGCCCTGCTCAGGTGTGGCAGGTGGGCTGGGGCTCCAGTCCTGTCTCTCGGGCCCCATTGCCCCTGCTCCCACTGCCACCTTCTCCAGGCCAGTCCGTAGCACAGTGTCGGGGGGCAGCAGGAGGCGGCTTGGGGGGACGCCACTCAGGCCCGGGCTGGCGCTGCCCATGCCGCTGCTGCTCGGGCTGGCGGCTGCGTCTACAGAAATAAAAAAGGAAGGAGAGTCAGGTCCTAGCTGCTTCCCCATCCCCATGGGGGCTGCTAAGCTGGTTACAGAGATGAGGAGCCCAGCGGGCAGTGGCTGGGCCTGGGAGAGAGTTGGGGCTTCTGGGTCACTGGGCAGCTAGGACAGGGCTGGGCAGACAGGTCTTGTGGCTGGAAAGCCAGTGGGATGGGAGTGGGGGCAGGACGGTAAACAGACAGCTCCCTTACTCCCCAGGGAAGCCAGGTTGGCTGCGAGCAGCAAATCTTTACACGTGTAGCCTGTTTAAAACAATCTTCTGAGGTTCTTGACCTCTTTCAGTCCTCACGATGGAAGGCACAATTAGTCCCATTTGGCAGATGAGCAAACTGAGGCCTGGACAAGAAGTCTTTAATATCCAGCCCTCTGTCCCTGGGCCGGCCCCCACCCAGATCCCAGTCCCCTGTCCTGTTGAGGAAGCTCCTTCTAAGGGCTAACCTAATCTTTTCTGCTGTGGCAAAGCTTGTTTTCTTTTACTCTGCCCTTGGAGGGGGTAGGGAAGGGAGAAGGTCACCATCATCTCCACCAACCGGGTGAAGAATGAAAGGAGCAAGTGAGGGGTGTGGCAGGGTAGAATCTCCTCCCAGGTTGGGGAGGCGGGTCCCCTTCCTCCCCCACAGGGCCACTTGGCGGGTGCGAATAAATTCCCGGCCTAACGCTGCTGAGGTGGTCACTGAACAACAACGTACAGGTGTGCTTGGCCCCGCCCCTACTCAGGGCTGGGTTCCTGGTACCCACCCTCCTTGTCCTTTCCTGAAAGGTGCTTCCCCAGCCCCTCCCAGCTCCCAGGCCCTCTTCTCTCCCCTCACGCCCAGAAGAACTCACAGCTCCCAAGGTGGGAGGTGCCAGGTGCAGACCTACAGGCCCACTTTCCCCACAGCTGCAGGGGCTGGTCAGAAGGCCCAGGCCCTGGGGGACAAATGAGTCCCTCAGCAAGTCAGACCCCACTCCTCTCCTACCTGCCGCCCCAATGCCTCCCGAGGGGCACCATTTGGCCTCAACGCGAGGAATTACAGTGTCCCTCCCCCCGGGTCCCCAGGCTCTGCTTCCCCTGGACCCTTTTCTCTGAGCCCCATATTGGAGTCCGTGGTTTGGGTGAGGCAGGGAACTTGCGAGATGTACATACACCAAAGAACTGGGGTCCCTGGGATATTTCCATGATTTGTGGACTCAAAACTCAAGAATAAATCAGGACAGAGGTGGAAGATTACCAACAACGTATGTTCCCCATAACACAGGGGATCATTCCGAAAGGAGGAAAGGAGCAGGTAAACCTGCTAAGGGCAAGTTAATGTGTGTCCTTTCTTGGGGGTATTTACATTTTAAACAGTGTTCTCAAAATGTGGTGCCGGGACCAGCCGCATCAGCACCACCTAGGAACTTTTGAGGAACTTGAATTCTTAGGCCCTCATCAGAGCAACTGAATCAGAAGCTCGGGGGTGGGGGGGTGGGGGTGGGGAAAGTAGGGCGGGGGAGGCCGAGCAATGCGTTTCTTTTTTTTTTTTTCCAGCAATGCATTGCTTTCTCTTTTTTTGGCCGCGCCGCACTGCTTGTGGGAACTTCGTTCCCTGATCATTGAACCTGGGCCCCCTGCCATGGGAGCAGAGTCCTAACCACTGTAACGCCAGGGAATTCCTAGCAATGCGTTTCTACAGGTCCGTTGGGTGATTCTGATGAGTGTTCCAAGTTTGCAAATTGCTGCTTTGAAGGCATCTGGCCAGTAAGAGGGGTAGGCTTTACTGGAAGGAGTGGTAGACTCTCTAACGGTGGGATTTGCTGCGCTGCACCAGGACCATGGAGCGGGGGCTCCCTGGCCCTTCTCCAGTCACCTCATGAGACTGACTTGCTCAGCCTCAACGTGCAAGTGAGGCAGAGAGAGAACCCCGTTTGGAAGGCTCTAGCTTCTCTAGGGCTGCAGCTAGTGCAACTGCGTACAACTCAGAAAATGATGCCCTTTTCTCTCTGGGTGGCGTGGCTTGGTGAATGGAGCCCAAGTGGAACTTCAGCTCACCCTTGTCCCCCATCTTGTGCAGTGCCCAACCTTCCCAACTGTACACGGCGGCCCTGCTTTTCTGTGGCGGAGAGAACGCAAGAAAGAGAGAAGAGTGTTTGTTCACTTTCATTTTGCATCTCCCTTTCAAGGACTCCTTTAAGTGACAAGGAAGGAGAGGTCAGGGTGGGGTGGGGTGGGCAGGGATCAGGGAGCCGGGCTTGCGGGGGACAGAGGGCAGGCCTGGAATCATTTCAAGCCCTTCTGTGCAAACACACGTGTGTGCTGTGGGTCCACATTATTTACCCAAGCAGAGCCAACAGCCCGCTCTATCCCTGGGTCCCCACCCCAGCCTGTGTCCACACCCTACCCCCTGGGTGGCCCCCCCCCGAGAGCCCCTCTCAACCCCACCCTTCCCTCATCACCCCCTTCCTGCTTCCCGCCCCATCCACGTCCCCAGAACTCCCCGGCCTGCCACGTTAGGACAGTCCCTGCCAACACCTTGGGCCGGGTGCCAGGGAGACGGAACCTTTCCTAAGAAGCAGGGGAACTTGCTTCCCTCGTGGCCCTCCTGTTTGCTTGGCCTCGGCCACAGGTAGGATGGGAGGCAGCTGCTGTGTTTCGGGGCACAGTGGTGTGAGGGGTCAGTGAGGATGAAAGGGCAGGACAGGTGGCAGCATTTGCCAGGTGGGGACGTGATGACACATCCCTGACACATTTGTCAAGTGAGCTTTGAAGCCCTCGCCTCCGTTCCCTCCCGGGAGAGCGGCAGTTCAGGCCTTAGGCTCATTCCTACGCTGTGGTGGGGAAGTTATGGTGCAGAGAACTAAACGACTTCCGGCTCCTGGCCCGGGGCTCCTTCACCAGCAGAGAACTCCCACCTCCTCCTCCACACCCCACATTCCAGCTCCCCGTCACCTTGCTCCTAAACACCAAGGAACCTGCTCTCAACCAAGGCTTGGTCCCAGCTCCAACACCTACCTAGTGAAAAAAAAGTTAATGATTAACCATGTGGCAGGAGGCAAGAGCCGATTGTCCGCAGGTGGGGAGGTGGTGCAGAAGGCTCGGACCCCGGCAGCCAAGCGTGGGGGACCTGGGTTTACTGATCAGGGAGCCAGGGGCTGGTGTGCCCAGCCTGCATCCCTGGCACCTCCTCCAGGCTCTAGGACTGGACTTGGGAGGGAAGAGAACACACGGGGAGCAACTTCTGGGCCCAGAGCGTTGGTACATGTTACCCTTTTACTACCCACAGGGGACTCGAGAGCCCTGTTTTATAGACGTGGACTGTGAGGCTCAGAGAGGTTGTGCAGCTATTGCCCGAGGTCCACAGCCGGCCATGTGCGGGCTCTGCTCATTGTACCACGTTCCCTCTGAGGCTCCGGACGGTCCCATCTTCCCAGGGTCCTGCCCACCTCCTGATCAGGCAGCTTGGTCCTCCAAAGTTCATGCCCGCCTCCTAGCTGCTCACTCTACTGCACTGTCAAGTTCATTTCCCTCCAAAACCCTTTCATCAGGCACCCCTGGGCTCTGGAACCTCCCATGGTTCCCCACTGCCTGCCCTGCCTGGCCCAGTGGCTGGCGCCTACCTCTGAGCCAGATAATCAGAGCTGGAAGGGACCGTGGACTACATGATCCCTATAGATGGGAACAGTGAAGGCCAGAGCGGGAAACAGATGTATTCAGTGGTTAAGGGCAGGGTCTGGACCAGAACCAGAGATCAACATGGTGACCACATATCCAGGCTCTGATGAGAACGGTGCTTCTCCCTTGGTCCCTGTGCTGTGGGCATGACATGGCTATTTTCTCTTGTTTTGTCGTCCCCCTGCCCAAGATGCCCCTTCCTTCTCATCACAGTTTAGCCCAAAACACTCCTCCCCCAGGGAGCCGTCCCCAGCAGCTTTCTCCTCTGACTCTCCAGCTCTCCCCACCTGTGCCATGCAACTCAGCTGTGATTACATTCATGGGTGATTGTCTACCCATGGGGACACATGTGCCCTGGGAAAATAAGGCTCAGAGAGTGGCAGGGATGTGTCCACAGTCACACAGCAGAGCCAGGACCACTGCACCATAGGCCTAGGGTCCTGGGACAAGCCCAGGCTTTGCCAGGTCCAGGTCCCTCCTGACAGCCTCTGGCCCCGAGGGGCTGCCCGTCTCCTGAGCGATGGCTCCAGCTTCCAAACCTCGAGCTGGTCTTTTCTGGATTAAGCCACGTGTCTAGATTAAGGCTCAGCATGTCCTGCCTCCCTCCTGCCTCAGAGGCACTGGCTCTGACTCCAGACAAAGAAATTTGATAACAGCTGGCGGAGGCCAAGGCCCAGAAACGAGGCGGATTCGCAGGGTAGCAGCCAGAGGGATTAGCCACCTGGGCCACTTCTTTTCAGTGCCTCACATTCTCCCAGGAAGGCAGAGTAAGGAGAGAAGGCAGAGGGACCCAAAGTTAGAGACTTACAGCAGCTGTTTCCTGCCCCTTGGGAGGCAGCTCCCCGGCCTCCAGGTTCTCACTCCCATCCTGACATGCAAAAGATGCTCAGATATCTCCTGAAACCACAGCCCCAGGGAAATGGAGTTACCAGAGTCTTTACTAAGGCCCTGGACTGTCATGGGGCTGGAGCCTGTCTCTCACGTCCTGCTCAATCTAGGCTCAGATCTTACCCCCAAGGGGGTGGTGGGTAGGGTAAATATGCCTGAGCCCCCACCTCAATCCTGAGACACAAGCTTAGTCTGCCCAGAGCCCAGCACCCCAGCTACAGGGCCCGTGAGAAGAGCGCTGAGGGCGAGAGGCTGGGGCCAGGGTGAGACAGAGCCTGCCACTCTGCCCAGAGCCGCCTACTCCACCAACTGGGGACAGACCTCCTCCAGTTTCCCCACTGTTGTCAGCCCTTCCCTCCCTCCCTCCAAACCTCTGGGCCTGCATTCATGGGTTGGAATCAGGGGGCTTTGGGGGTGCGATCAGGACCTGGCCAGGAGCCATGCAGAGTGGGCAGGGGCCACAGGGGCCTGTCCCCCCAACCCCCAGTCAGCTGGTCAGCACCTTGGAGAGAAGCTGGGCCTGCCCAATCCAGTGCCCTGGGCCTGCCTGCACCTGTCTAGCTTCCTTGAACCCTCCCTGCCTCTGGCCTCAGCCTTCCTGCTCCCCTAGACATTCCCTTCCCACGCTGCTACTCCCCCTCCAGCCCCCTCACTGCTCCTTGGACAACTCCTGCCCTCCCATGAAAACCCAGCTCCCTCGTCCTTTGAAACTGCTCTTCATACTAGCTGGATCCAGGGAATTCCCTGGCGGTCCAGTGGTTAGGACTCCACGCTTTCATTGCTGAGGGCGCGGGTTTGATCCCTGGTCAGGGAACTAAGATCCCATATGCTGCGCGGCACGGGCAAAAAAGGAATAAAAAAGAAAAGAAACTAGCTGGATCCAATTAGCAGGAGCAAAGGTTCTACTTGGGAAGATTTAACTTGGGGAGCCAGCCCACGGGCCCAGGGAGACTTGGGAGTAGGGAGTTAGGGAACAGGGCCAGGTAGCAGGAGGATGGGGGACAGGAAACAAACGAGTCAGGGAACATCAAGGAATTATGGTCAGGTCTGCTTTGCCCACAGTTCCCAGGGGCAGCCAGGAGCCCGAAGGCATGTGTGTACCAGCACTGTCTCCCATTTGCTCCCGTGGTGTGGGTACCATGGGCATCCAACACCCCCAATCCCCCCACACACACCCCACCACTGACATCGCCTCCAACTCTTCCAGGGACAAAGTGAAGTCCAACTAAATAAACTGCTTTGGCTCTCCCACTGTCTTCTGGGGCAGTGGCGCAGCCAGGATTATTCCCACCTGACAGGCAGGGGGCGGTGGCTGCCTCAGGGCACGTGTCCATGGTGACCAGGCAGGGATTGGAACTCAAGGTGCCCTCTTTCCAGATGGTGCTGATGACTTGGCATTTTCCGACCTCTAGGATCACCCCTGCTGACCACCCCTGTCGCCTCGCTCAGGCTACCTGCGGGCCCAGCCCTAGAAAACCCCAGCCCCACAAAAGTCACACTGGGGGGGTCTGGGTGGCACCGATGCCTGAAGCCTGGAGGTACAGGGACCCACCTCAGCCCCAAGCTCACCCCTGTATTTGAGTTTGCTCCAAAGGGTGTGTGGTCTGGAAAGAACTCGAGGCCTCAGCATCTGGAGATGTGGATTCATATTCTGCCCTGTTCCCACCATATGTAAGGCCCTGGGCAGCCCCTGGTCCCCTCTGGGCCTCAGTCTCCTCCTCTGTTCTCCCACTGGGTAAGTCATCTCCCAGAGCTTTTCTGGCCCAGACACTGTCTGGAGTCTATGACCCCATGACCTCCGTCTTGCCCACCAGCCTGACTTGGAATGGAAGTCAGAGGCAGGAAGAGCTGGATCTCAGCAACCCTCAGACCAACTCGCTGCCCCAAGAGCAGAGACCTGGGCCCCACCCTTGTCACCAGTCCCAGGTGCTGGGACCTTAACCCAGACTGTCACTCCCAGACCACTCTCCTCAACCCCAGAGCTGGAGGGAAAAGGAAGGGCCCCTTCGATTCTGGTGGTGCCCAGAGAAACCTCATTACTCCTTTCTATAGCCCAGGGTGGGCTCTGGTCCATTAGGCCCCCACCAGAGTCCCTGGCCTGGAAGGAGTGATCCAGAGGGAAGAGGAGGCTCACCTTCCCCTAGTCCGGAGGCCCCTGAGAAGCGGGAGAGGAGAATCTGGCAGGGGGCACCCCCTGGGCTGGGAACATGCAAACGAGGCAGGGGAAGGAGATTGGCATTAAATGTCAGGAAGAGCCCAGGGCAACTCGGCTTGTGCAAAGTTTGCTTTGGGAAGAGTTGTTCCACCCAACAGGTCACTCACCTGGCTGGGGGCATAGGGTGGGGCATGAAATGTGGTGTGGGTGGGGGCAGGGGGAGGGTCCCGCACTGTTTGGAGCCCTGACTCCCTGCTCTCTAGGTCTGGCACTGGGGCAAGAGACTCAGTTGTCCCATCTATTGAATTGTCTGTCAAGAGCATGTCTTAAAGGGGTTGTGGTGATTGAGGGGGAGGGCAAATGGAAATTCCTTGTGAATTATGATGGGCTGAGCAGGCATGAAGGTGGCACCTGGGAGCAGGTGAGGGGATGGGGCTGGAAAAGAGGGGAGGGAAAGGTAATAAGGTGAAGAGTGAGCGGAATAAAGGAAGAGGCAGGTGGTGATGGTGGAGGGAGGGGCAGGGCCAAAGGGTGGAGTCTGGGGGAGAGCTGAAAACGGTGGTGGGAGAGGCCTGGACCTTGCTCCGAGGTCAGCCTGCTCTCTAGCCCAGACCAGGGCAGCTGCTGGCCTCACTCACTCCTCCCTGGCCTCTAGGAGGAGCCAGAGCCAGAGTCCCCTACCTCCCCTGACCTCAGCCTAGGAGACAAGGCTGGGAAAGCACACAAATCTTGTAAAGCTGGCAAATCCAGACAGCCAGCCTGCCTCCACCAGCTCCTACACAGCCTTCAAAACCCCACTCCAGGTTGCCTCTTCCATGAAGCCTCCGTTAACAAAGGAGGCCACCTTGTCCAACCCTCTCATTTCACAGACAAGGAGCTGCAAGTGCAGGGAGGAAAAGTGACTTGCCTAGGGTCACACACTGTGGGTCCTAACCCACCCCTTCTTGCCCTCCACCAGAGGGCCTTGTCCCCAGGTTATACTCAAGCTGCAGCAAGTCATTTAGCACAAAGTTGTGCTCTAGTTGTTTCAGGGTTATTAATGTTTTAACTGCAGTGACCTCAGTGGCAGACAGTGGGTTCTCCTGGTTCTTCTACTTACTGCCAGCATCACACATTCTGCATTGACTGAGCATCTACTGAGTGCCACCCTATTCTCTCAGGCTCGGTTGACAAGAGAAGTTCTATAATTCAGAGGGTCCTTGTGACAACCAAATGACATCGCATCTGCCAACGTGTTCTATAATCAGTAATACAATAACCAAGTCTGGCAGGGACTGAGTTTTCAGCTCTGGGACCCTCATAGCGCCTGTCAGGCTCTCAAAGGGGAGGGTGGTCCCCCACCCCGCGAGAGACCACCCCAACCTCCCTGGGGGCTCTGAGGATGCTCCCTCTCCCTGAAGTTCCCTGAGTTGGGGGTGGGGAGGCTCCAAGCTGGGAGTTCCTGGCTCCAACCCCTCCCCCAGGTGGGCAGGGGTCGAGTGGGACTGGCCAGCCAGGCTGAGCCGCGGCCTGGGCACCCGTCGGTGGGGGGTCTCCTGTCCATCCCTGCCTGCCCCCTTGGGACTGGCGCAGCTCGGATGCCTGTTTGCTTTGTTGCTCAGCCGAGCAGCTGGTGTGGGGAGATGTTGCTTTATTGGGGGTTGCTGTGAAGCTGTTTACTGGGGAGGTGGGGGTAGGAAATGAGGCCAAGTCCCAGGCCTAAGCAAGAAGGAACAGAAAGGCCATGACCATCATACAGGGGACAGGCCACTCGACGCCTGTGGCCTGGGTGCGGGCTGCTGGCTGGGCCCAGAGGGCAGCGAGGTGAGAGGCCCGGGACTAGCTCAGGGTGCTTCCCCCTCCCCAACATGCACAAGCATGCACGCATGCACACACCTTGTCCAGCTTAGGGGGAGCCCCCAGCCATCCAGACCCTTCAGCTTTCTACCCTGTCATCCTCACCACCCACTTCCCTCTCTCCCCACAGGAGGCATCTGGCAAATCTAGAAATGAGCACCCCTGTCCCCCCCCCAACCCATTGCTTTCCTCACGTGCCCAGACTCCGGTCCACAGGCCCCATGCTTCCCTGGGGACCCAAGCACCCAGGTGGTTACTCCCCAGCTTCCCAGATCCCCCAGCTCCTGTGCCCACCACTGCCCCACCCAGCCCCTGGGCTCTGGGACTGTACCCCCTGCTGCAACCTGGAGCCTGGCCCTGGCCCTGAGCCTCTAGGCTCCAGCAAACCCCTGCCAACTCGTGACGAGGCCCCAGAGAGACCCTTCCCTTGGCAGGGCAGCTGTGGCTGGCAGCAGCAGAAAGGCTGCTTGTGTTTCGTTAGCCAAGCAGAACTGGCCCGGTCTCAGGGCTGCGGCTCCGCACCTACAAAACTGCCTCCCCTCAGGCTGGACAAGGCTGGGCTCAATGTGGAGCCCAGATGGGGTCATCACAGACATGGGGTACCCCAGGCCTCTCCAGGCCAGGGGGGCTCACCAAGGCTCTGGGGTCAGCCCAGGGAGGCAGACCGGGCAGGATGCAGAGGGATCAGGGTCTTCTGAAGGTGAAGGACCCAGATCAGGGTCACTGATGTCCAGGAGACCAGTTCTGGCTTTGAAAGCACCCTCAACCACCCACCTCCCCACTGCTGGCAGGCGAAGGCCGCCATGGCAGGGCACTGCCCCCCACCGGACTTACCCGTTAGCTGCCTGGTGCCCAAGGAGTCGTCCGCTGCAGTGCCAACCTCAGGGGCCAGGAGGAGGTGTGGGCAGCTTGGGTCACTGCTGGGTCTCAGCCAGGCATCTGGGGGGCCAGTGGTACCAGGGGCCAGCAGGGCTGGGGTCAGAGGTGGCAATCGGGTGGGCCGCTGGGGGCCTGGCCACCCTCGAGGTGTGGCCCTCTGAGATCTCAGGGCTGCGTGCCCTTGTAGGGAGCCCCCTGCCCCCAGTCCAGGGCCACCTGCTGACACCACAGCAAGACCCCCAAGCCAGAGGGGCTTACGAGGGAGGCCACGGTGGGCTCAGGGGACTGGGTCTGTGGGGCAGTGTGGACACGGCCAGAGTGCAGGAATGTGCTGGGAGGAAGTCAGGCAGCATGAGATGAAGAGTTGGCTGGGGCCTGATTTCCCATTATAAGTAATCCTTCCTTATTTACCTGAACAAATACGCTCCCTGCTTACCTCAGACTACAGGCGGGCTCCTGGTTAACCCTTGCAGGCCTCTGCCTCCTTGCTGGGGGACCCACACCCTGGCAGCCAGGGAACTCACTCACTCACTCATTCGTTCATTCACTCACTTGTTCATTAGTTGATGCACAGCTTCAGAGCTCATCTCATGTGCGAGGCACTGGGGATATATTGAGAGGGATCAGCCAAGGGTGGGGGACAGTTGAGCAAGCAGCATTGGAAAAAGCCCAGCGGAGGGCTGTGGGAGAACAATGAGGGTGGGCACCTGGCAAGGGAAATCAGTGAGGGCTTCCTGGAGGAGGTATTATCTGGCTCCCCAGGTCAGGGATGGAGGGAGCTTTCAGAGAACCCTGGGGAAAGGGACCTGAGGCTCATGGGCTCACCCACCCCATGCTCTCTGTGCCCCACAGGCCTGGCACAGGCCTGTCATACACTGCTGCTCAGGAAGGACTGGTAGCTCGCTTTCCCAGGCCTGGAGTGGCGGTCAGCCAGCAGCAGCTTGCTCTCCACAGTCCCTGTAGAGGGAGGGAAGGAGGTACCCAAACCCAGGCACCCACTGTCCAGGCTCCTCCACCTCCACAAGTCCAAGGAAGGCCGTGAAGCTGAGCTCTCAGCTTCTTCCTCATCCTGCCCTGAGTTGAGGGTTGTCCCCGGAGGGCAGAGTCTGGCATTTCCTTCCTCTGGGTCACCTTAGAAGGGCGCAGAGCATCTGCAACCCCCATGCTGTCAGATGGAGGCGTTTTAGTGTTATTTTCCAATTTCAGAAGTAATTGTGTGACTGCCTACAGTATGAGTATTCTAGGGCTTCAGGAAGATTCCAGGGTCTTCAGAACTAGCCCCCTCACCTTAACCGATGCCAAATTTCTCCAACATATGGTTGCACTTTTCACCCTGGAGAGCCTATGCTTAGGTGTTATCAGAGTCGTTCCCCAGAGAAGGTTGAGGTGGGATGGGATAGAGGTCAGGGAGGTAACACAAGGTCCTAAAGTGGCTACAGTTGACCATCCCAGCCCTCCAGGATCAAGCAAAAAGAAAGACCTCCTACATTCCCAGGCGGGACCTCCTCTCCACTCTCACAGGAGCCTGTGCTTATATCAGCACTCTGATGCAGTAATACTAATGGCCACTGAGCAATTATTATATGCCAGGCACTGTCCATAGCTCATGAGATACTAAGGTATTAATCATATTAGTACTATAACATGGGTAAGTACAAGAAGTATCCAATAAATGCTTATTGAAGGGATGGGGTATCAGAGATAGTTACCCCCAATGTCCATTTTCCTCTGTAAACAAGACCTACTTTTCACCTGGGAACTTGGCTACCTGGAATTAAAACTATCCCCGACGCCCTTGCAGCTAGTTGTGTGACTAAGTAGAAGTGTCATGTGTCATTTTCTAGGAGTCTTTCTCTTTTTTTTGCTGTACGCGGGTCTCTCACTGTTGTGGCCTCTCCCATTGCGGAGCACAGCCTCCGGACGCACAGGCTCAGCAGCCATGGCTCACGGGCCCAGCCGCTCCGCGGCATGTGGGATCTTTCCGGACCGGGGCACGAACCCGTGTCCCCTGCATCGGCAGGCAGACTCTCAACCACTGCGCCACCAGGGAAGCCCTAGGAATCTTTCTTAAAAGTAAAGTACCAAGAAAAAAAAAAAGTAAACTAGCATGTACCATTCACCTCCTTCTTCTTTATCCTTCCTCTGTCTTACTGCCTGAAATGCAGCTGTGATGGCTGGAATCTTGGCTGCCATTTTGGACCATGAAGACAAGATGGAGGAGCAGTGAGCTGGAAGGAGCTTAGGTCTCTGAGGACTGCATAAAACCTTCAAACTGGCTTTGGACTGCCTGCCTCAGGACTTTTATGAGAAAAATAGACCTTTGGCTTTTGTTAAGTGGGGTCTTTATTATTCAAAGCCCAGTCTGATTCTATTTGAGATAGACCAGAAGATGGGTAGATAGATGAAGATAGAATACTCTTGCAGCCAGAGAGGATATTTCACTGCTGGGTGGCATTTGTAAGGGGACTGATTATACTACAGAAAACCCTGATTTTGGGAAGGCTGCCCCTTGAATGCTGGTACAGCTTTGCTCTGGGACCAAAGGAGCACTTCATAGGTGTCCTCAGGAATGGGTAGGCCTGAATGGATGGACCAGACTAAGCTGTGCTAAGCATGGACTGTGATTCTACCAGCCCAGGCCTGGAGTAAGGAAACAAAGCGTGCCTCTGGAAGCTGGAAAGATCCAAGGGGTAGCAAGGAGAGGACTCTCCATCTGCTCAGCTGGGGCTCACATGGGCTAAGGTGCTAAGAGGCTGCTTGGGGTGGATGTCAGTGGTGGGCTCAAGGCAGTTTTGGTGCCCACCTGGGGCAACTCCGGTGGGCTCCAGGGGAAGGGAGGGCCAATTAGGGGACTCTGGGTGACACACACCCCTCAGCACCTTGATCCATCCAGCATGGTGTTGTGACACCAGCTCAGGATCTGACCCGAATACACATCTTAGTTCTATCACCTTCCAGCTTTGTGACTTTGGCTGGAACCTGCTGGACTCCCCTCTGCCCATGCCCTGGGAACCCTCAGAGCTGTGGTGAGGGGTGAGATAATGTTGTGAAAGTGCTCTGTGAACGAGCAAGTTCCAGGGCTTGCTGACCACCAACTACAAGCCACGTCATCTTACTCCCCACAGCAGCCCTTCCAGGTAACTATTACTGTGCCCATTTTTCAGGTGAAGAAACTGAGGCCCAAATGTTTAAAATGCCTTGCCCAAGGTCATAGCTGGGAAGCAGATATAAGCTCAAATCTGAAGTTTCCTCAATCACCTTGCGCCTGATAGGACTCCCTTACTACCCGCCTTGTCCCCTTGGGGTCAAGTCCCAGGTCTCTCGCACAGGCTATTTGGTCTACTAGACCCCCTGCCTCCTGCCCACAGCTCCTCAAGGCTGGTCCTCCTCTTCAATTCTCCTCTGGCCAAACCCTCAGGGGGTGAAATGGGCCCCCTCCTGTTCTCCCCCATCCAGACCCCACCCATCTGTTATGGGCAATACCTTCTCTACATCACCTGCTGCAGACCTGGGGTCCAACACACCACCCACTCCATCCTGGAACTTTGCTCTGACCTACTGAGATAACATTCCCTCTGGTCACTGGGGTTTCTAAGCCTTGAGAGTGAGTATTGGGAGCTGTCACCTCCAGGGGGTGTGAGCTGAGACAGCCAGAGAAGGAGCCTGGCAGAGCCATCACTCCATGAACACCTGGATGAACCAGTAATGCTCTTTTTCTGTTGTTCAAGTGGAGCTGAGTTTCTTCTACTTCGATTGAAAGCATCCTCATCCTTCGAGCCCCATCTCAAGAGCTTTCTCCTCCAGAAAGCTTTTCCCAGAAAGCTTTCTCTAGTGCTTGCAGACCTCACATGTCCCAATTCTTTGTGCTCTAATTGTTTCCCAGTGTTTCTTTTCTTCCCAAGATTCTACTCCTCGAGGGCAGGGAACCTCGAGCAGCCCGCAGCCTCAGACCCAACACAGATTATGATTTCTGGAGCAACCAGCTCCAGAGCTTCCCTCCCTGCGTGCATCCTCTCTTGCACTAGTCCATCAGAGAGTGAAGAGCGCTGGATGGGAGACAGGCCCCAGGGCTTGGTTTGGCGCTGCCATTTACTAGCCCCCTCTGGGCCTCCCTCACCTCCCCCGTGAAATGGAAATAATACTTGCCCTGCTGATCCTGCCTTGGGGGATCCTGGTGGGGCCTTGTGATGGGTGAATGACAAATGACAAAGGAAGCGGATGTACTTTGGAAAGGGCAGTCTGTCTCTGTCTGTTGGTCCGTTGGTCAGTGAGATTGCTGCCTCCATCTCCTTGGATCCCCACCCTCCTAGGAGCTGTAGCCTGAGAGTGATGGCAAGGACAAGGCTGGGACCTGCGTCAGCCACAGAGAGACAGGGCTTCCAGTTGGTTCTTGCCCTCCCCCTGCCTGGTGGACACCAGGCCCTGCCCTGCCCCAGGCTCCAGCTATGAGAAGGGAACAGCCTGGGAAAGGGCTCCCTTGCTGAAGAGTCTGGGGCTGGTCACCCAGATGGGGCCGTGGGGGCAGTGTGGGCAGAAAGCCTGGTTTGTGGGACCCAGAGACCACCCAGCCCTTGCAGTCCAGAGGAAGCCCCTGAGACCAGAGGGGTTAGGGGACAGACCTGAAGGACACACAGTAGGGCGGGGATCTGAGTCCAGACCCCAACCATGCTCTGGAGGGGGGCATGCACTATCTCATCTCATCCTAGCAAGTCCAGCAACTGGTGGCTTCACTGACCTTTCTCACGGCAGATGAGGAACAGAGGCTCCAAAGTCAAGGCTGGAAAGTGGCAGAGGCAGGATTCGGGCTGGGTCTGTTGGAGTCTTCTTTCCAGGACACTGTGCTGCAGCTGGATGGTGGACGAGGAGACCAGGAATAGCCAACGGGCGGGGGGGCTGTGTCCTCAGGCCCACATACCCATGCATTTCCATCACCTGGAGCACGCAGGGCCCCCTGGGCCATGACATGGTGCTCTGTGCAGGCCAGCAAGCATTTACTGAGCACCTACTCTGTGCCAGGCCCTGGACAGGCACTAGGGGCAGGGTGGCCGGGCACAATCTGTCCTGTAGGTGTTCATGGCCTGGTGGCCTCAGAGGGCACAGATGACCTCCAGCATCTCTCCCAAAGCTACATCTGTGGGTTACTGGTTTTAGGAGCACCTTACTGTGTGCATGACCCTCTCCACTCTGGGAAAAACCAAAAGGTAGGAGATGCCAAAGGCTTTCCCAGCTCGGGGCCTGGCTCCCCAGGCCCTGGGCTTCCTCACCAATGCCATCTCCTCCTCCTCCTCAGACACTCCCCCCAACCGTGGCTGAGTAGATGGGCCAGTCTTTCCTGTGTCCAAGGCCTGGTTGTACCCACCCTTCCAACCCTGACACACACTCTTGCCTATAGCCTCATCCACCCACCCCATCACTGATTCACACCTGGGATGCCATCTAAGGAGGCCTCACTCTACCCCAGGGCCCCAGCACAGCTCTCAGGGTCCCCAGACTTCCCTGTGAACTGAGTCATGCAGAGCTCCTGCCAGAGATGGGCTCCAAGCCTGCAGAACACTGCAGGCCTATCTGGGGGTCAAAGAAGACACACACATACATGCACAAACACACGCACACACACACACACACACACACACACGGAACATCCTTTCCTCCCCCTTGGGCCCCTGCGATGGTACAGCAGGGTGCTGTCCCAAGATACAACCTCAACCCTGACCTGATCTCTGCCTTCTGAATCCATTCACTCCACACATATGTGCTGAAGGCCTATTGTGGGCCAGGCATGGTTCCCTGGGACATAGCACTGAACTTTGGTTGGTTTACATTCTAGAGGAGAAAGACAGTCAACAGGAAAAGTAATAAATGAGTAAATTATATAGTATCCTAGACTCTGATGAGTGCCATGAAAAACAGGGTGTCAGGGGTGCTGGGTGGGGCATGGGGAGCAGCATGAAATATGGTGATCAGGGCAGACCTCCTTGAGAAGGTGGGATTTGAGCAAAAACAGGAAGCCCTGAGTTACCTGTAAGCATTCCAGGTAGGGGCAAAGCTTGAGCAAAGGCCCTGAGGTGGGCTCATGCCTGGTGTGTTTGAGGAACGTCAGGAAGCCGGTGTGGCTTGCGCAGAGAGCGGGGAGTGGAGAGCGAAAAGGCCAGGGAGGCAGCGTGGAGCCAGATGGCAGGGCCTGGAAGCCTTGGCCCCTCAATTTCCCGGGTCCTCCTGCCAAGCACCTCCCTTATCCGGGGCTCACTATGAGCCCGGGGCCACGTCAGTTGCTCTATAGAGCGTAACTCATGTCAGTGTCCTGACAGCCTTTGGAGGCAGCACCCCTCTCATCAGTGTCCCTATTCAAACATCAGTGAGGAAACTGAGGCAGGGAGAGGGAGGCAGCTCACCTGGCGAGCCGTGGAGCCAGGAGCCGAAGCCAAGCCTGGCCCTCGGCCGTGGCAGCCCCCCTACCTCGGTGCGTCAGTAGCCCCTCCTGACCCCGCTCCCGGGTGCCAGGTACACCCCCTGGCCCGGCCCCTCGTGGGGGGTGGAGGTAGAGGGGCCGCGTCACTACCCACGCCCGCGAGCTGGCTGCTGCCTTTTCCCCATTAGTGCGGGGCTGGCAGGCCTGACAAAACCGCAGGCCCAGATAAGAGCACAATTGAACCTGTTTTGCTCGCAGGCCGGCAGGGGGGCTGGGCCGAGGGGTGGTGGGAAGTGAGGGGAGGCCGCTGGCAGCGCCCCGGTCCTGCTATCAGCGGCCCTGCCCCATTAGCCCCTTTGAAATTTACCCACCTTATCAGGGCTGCGTGCTTTCCGAGTCGGGGGCAGGCGGGCCTTCGTGTCCCGACCAGGAGGCTGCCTTCCGCCCGCTCGCCCGCCCCAGGAGATGATGAGGGGGGCCACAAGCTGGGAAGGGGCCCCTCTCTCACAAGGGCTCAGGCTGCCCGGTCACTGCCCGGTGGGCGCCTCCCAGGCAGAGGGACACCCTGCCCAGGCGCCCCCTCTCACCCTGCCCTGACACTGCACCTCACGCCCAGACTGCAGCACCCACTCTCCAGTCCCCCTCCTTGGCCGCCCAGGCCTGTTACATGGCCGACCCCCCAGTCACACCCTTAGCAAACGTTTATTTGCTGAGCACCTGCTGCCCGCCAGGCGCTGGGGCGCAGCAGTGAAGGGACAGACCAATCTCACTCCCCCAGTCTCACTCCCCCATGGGGAGAGACAACAAATAAACACAAATAAGTAAGCTAAGAGGGTGTCCGAAGGTGATGACTGTACAATGGGGCAAAAATGAAGCAGGGGTGTAGGATAGGAAGTGTCGGGCAATTTTAAGCGTGTGTGTGTGGGGGGTGGTGGTGAGGGGTCAGGGAAAGCCTGCCTGAGAAGGTGATATTTGAATCAAGACCTGAAGGATTCTAACTCTCTTCCTCCATGGGGTTAGAATCACAGACACAGAAGGGCTGAGCCAGGAGGATAGAGATCAACCAGTCCTCCAAGATCCCTTTATACTGAGGATCAGAGAGGGCAATGAAGTGCCCAAGGTCACACAGCACAATGGCAGCAGAGCCAAGCAGGAGTTAGAGATAGCCAGGATCTCTCTCTACATGCTTGCTACTGCTGGGGCCCTGGGCAGGACAGTCTGGCCATTGTTGGACAGTCTGGGGGTTGGGCTGAGCCTGGGAGTGCAGCACTCACAGCCATTTGACTCTGCCTTTTGTAGACAAGGGGCCCACCAGGTCGTGTTTGAGGCTGAGGGTCGGGGCTCAGGCCCTGGTTGGAGGACTGCAGGGTGCATGTGGATGGTGCTGTGGGCTGGGGGGTCTGCCCTCAGTGCCCCCTGCCCAGTGTCATGGTCCTCTGGCTCCCTTACCACCCTCTGTGTTCTCCATCTGCCTCTGGATGTCCAGGTCCACCAACGGCCTGACCTTGACAGCATGTTCTTCCAGTAGAAGCCCCTTTCTACCCCTCAACCCTCTCCCTCCTGACACACACCTGCTCTCCCGAAGGATGAGTGGCCTGGAGGGAAGAAGGGGCAGCCACGGGCACGGTGGCCTGTGCAGTCATGGGGCCAGGATGGGCAGACCCCAGGGCCTGGCTCAGGCCAGATGGGCTCTAAGGAGAAAGATGAGAAAACAGAGCTGAGGGGGCTCAAACTAGTGGGCTGCTGGGTAGGCCATCCCCTCAGGGCCCTGGGGTGGTGGCGGAAGTGGTCCAGAGACCCTTAGGGCACTGTTTCTATTGAGCTGGAGAAGCCCGAAGCATCTGGGCTGCTGGGGAAGAGCACTGAGTCTGGAAATGGAGTTCAAATCCCAGCTCTGCTGCAGTCCCACAGTGTGACCTTGGGCAAGTCACTTCCCCTCTCAGCCTCAGTTTCTCTTCTCAGTGAAAGAGGAACAAGAATTCCTTCTTCAAAGGGATGCTGTAAGGAGCAAATGAGAGGAAGTGCAAGTGCCTGGCATACAGCCAGGCCCTGTCGACACTGGAAGGTTCTCCCTGTGGGGACCTCTGTTTCTGTCATCTACATTGTGGCCAGGGTTAGGGAGCACTCAGCATGTGTCAAGCACTTTAGAGGCTTTTTTTAGGACCAATGTTAATTGGATTAACCATAATCCTGGGTCTATGACCCACACTCACCAAGAGTCCATGCATGGCCCTTTCAAAAAAATTTTTTTAAAGGGATATCCCTTTTTAATTTATTTTTTATTTTTGGCTGTGTTGGGGTCTTCATTGCTGCATGCAGGCTTTCTGTAGTTGTGGCGAGTGGGGGCTACTCTTCGTTGCAGTGCGCGGGCTTCTCATTGCAGTGGCTTCTCTTGTTGCGGAGCACGGGCTCTAGGTGCACGGGCTTTAGTAGTTGCAGCATGTGGGCTCAGTAGTTGCGGCACACGGGCCCTGGAGTACACAGGCTTCAGTAGTTGTGACGCTTGGGCTCAGTAGTTGTGGCTCGCGGGCTTTAGAGCGCAGGCTCAGTAGTTGTGGCACACGGGCTTAGTTGCTCCACGGCATATGGGATCGTCCCGGACAAGGGATTGAACCCGTGTCCCCTGCGGATTCTTAACCACTGTGCCACCAGTAAAGCCCTCAATTTTTAATCATACAATGAACACAGGGAACCCACTGCCAACCCAGAAACAAGGTTATTACCAGCAATGCTACATGAATTAATTCATTTATTTCTCACATTTTAAAAAAGATTTATTATTTATTTTTGGCTGTGTTGGGTCTTAGTTGCAGCACGCAGGATCTTCGTTGAGGCATGCGGGATCGTTCATTGCAGCGCGCGGGCCTCTCTCTAGTTGTGGCACGTGGGTTTTCTCTTCTCCAGTTGTGCCGCGCAGGCTCCAGGACGTGTGGGCTCTGTAGCTGTGGCGCGCGGGCTCTCTAGTTGAGGTGTGCGGGCTCAGTAGTTGTGGCACGCGGGCTTAGTTGCCCCGCAGCACATGGGATCTTAGTTCCCCAACCAGGGATCGAACCTGCGTCCCCTGCATTGCAAGGGAGATTCTTTACCACTGGACCACCAGGGAAGTCCCTTATTTCTCACATTAATCCTCCTATACCTTGCCCCCAACTTGTCCCCATTTTACAGATGAGGAAATTGAGGCACAATTGAGGGTTCAGGGCATCCTCTCCACTGAATGATGCTGGAGATTCATTGGGTACATTCTTCCAGTTGACTCCTGTTCTGCTCCAGAGCCCTAGATGATGAGGTTCCCACATGAGCCCCACCCCACCCCTGCCATGCTCTGTAGCTCAGCTCAGGGGGTTACAGTCATGGGCTCAGCCCCCACCTCCCTGCAGGGCCCCAGCTTGGATGCCTGGGGACACCGTGGGGAGTACCCTGGCTGGCCCCATGCTCCCTGCTGGCCTCCCCTGGCCTCCTCTCCCCGTCACCCCCCACCAAGTGCTTCCTCCAGCCCAGCTTGGTGACGTACGAGCCTGGTGCTCCTAGTCAGTCTCCTATTCTCCTTCTAGGTGCTCAAGATTAAATGAAAGAAATGAATAAGTGAATGAAATGAATGAAGATGCTAAAAGGGGAAAAGGGATATGAAAAGAAAAAAATATAAAGCATTTCTGAGGGCTGGCAGGGAGAGGTTGGGGGAGGGTGGGGTGGGACTTAGTGTTGAAAGGTGTCCCTTTGCCAGCTGCTGCAGTCAGGGAGCCCCTGTGCCCTTTGGTTGTGTGGATCCGATCCTCAGATCCTACTGCCCGTGCCCTGACCCTGAGTCCTGCCCCTCCCCCATGGTGACTTTCCAGATACAGTGGCAGCCACAGGTTCCCAGAACCATCCTAAGCTGACACAGCTAAAGCCGCTCCAGGGGCCAGGGCTGCGGGCGGCACACCCCGGCCAGGCAGCTGCACCACCAGGCAGGAAGTGCTTGGGGCTCTCATCTGCTGCCAGGAATGGCCAGCTCCTGACACAGGGTTGGGAGGGTTTGGGGTCCAGGGCAGAGTCAGGGTTAAGCTAAGATTGGGAGGTCCTGGGACCTGATGTCTCTCAACAGCATCCAGATGCAATGCCGGGAGAGCAACTTTCTTCCCTACACATGTGGGCCTTGACCTGTGTGGGGAGCTGGTCACTCTTGAGAATCTACTAAAAGCTGTAGGTCTCCCACCTCAGAATACACACACAATTCCAGGGGCTCACAGACCCCCTGCAGCCCCTCCATGAACCCCAGATTAAGAGGCCCTGTCCTCCTAAGAAGAGAGTCGCCATATAATCCAGCAATCCCACTCCTGAGCATATATCCAGACAAAACTCTAATGAGAAAAGATACATGCACCCCAGTGTTCACTGGAAACAACCTAAGTGTCCATCAGTAGATGAATGGATAAAGAAAATGTGGGGTGTGTGTATATACACACACACACACACACACACACACACACACACACACACACATATATGCAGTGGAATATTACTCAGCCATAAAAAAGAGTGAGATAATGCCATTTTCAGCAACATGGATGGACCTAAGGATTATCATACTAAGTGAAGCAAGTCAGAAAGAGAAAGACAAATACCATACGATATCACATATATGTGGAATCTAAAATATGGCACAAATGAATTTATTTACAAAGCAGAAACAGACTCAGAAAACAAACTTATCATTACCAAAGGGGAAAGGGGGTGGGGGAGGGACAAATTAGGAGTTTGGGATTAGTAGATACAAACTACTATGTATAAAATAGATAGACAACAAGGTCCCCTAGCACAGGGGACTACATTCAATATCCTGTGATAAACCAAAATGGAAAAGAATATGAAAAATAATGTATATATATGTATAACTGAATCACTTTGCTGTACACCAGAAACTAACACAACACTGTAAATCAACCATACTTCAATTAAAAAAAAATTTTTTTTAAAAAAGAGTCCCTGTCCTGGATTGTGGGTAATGTGTGGGCAATACTGTCCAATTCACCTCCAGCTCACAGCAAAACATCTGGCATGCAGTAGATGCTTAATATGTGCTTATTTCCACAAACCAACAGATATGGACTTGGATGAGGGAAGGAAGGGGCAGCTGCAGCTGGGCCGTGCAGGGGCTCAGAGAGTCAGAGTCAGGGGAAGGGAACGGAGGGTGAGGCAGAGTGTCACTCGGCTGCTTACAGCCCCCATGGCTCCCCACTGCCCTCAGAGCAAGTGCACAGGGTCTGTGGGGCCCGGCGTGGTCCTGCCCCCATCGCCCACGCCACTTCAGCTCACAGTCACAGCTGCCGCTTCAGGTCTAGGAAGCTCTGCCCAAACACTGATTCTAACACCTACTGAGCATCTATTGCATGTCACACTGTTCTAGACACTAGTGACACAACAATGAACAAAACGGGCCCTGCCCTTGTGGGGCTGACGGTAGCTCTTGCTTCCAGACTTCTCCACATGCCCTTGTTCTTAAGCTGCACAATCCAGCATGGGCATCATGTCCTCTGAGAAGCCTTCCCTGATCCTGCCAGTGTCAGGGCCCTGGGATCAGGGTACAAATCCCATCTTATCAAATAGTCCTCTCCTAGTCTGTCTCCTGCCCTGGGCTGGGAGTCCATAGAGACAGAAGCTTTGTCTTACTTGCTGGGCATCCTTGGACTCTAGTGCAGTGCCTGGCAAATAGCTATGCATGGAATAAAGGTATGGATGGATGGATGGATAGATGGATGGAATTTGTTGGGGCTAGGGGTACCAACAAGGAAGTGGGAGGGAAATGGGAGACGGGGCTGAGGTAGGCCTGGGAATATCCCTGGGGAGTGCAGAGGGTGTGTGGAGGATGCAGGGCCAGGTTCCCTCCTCCTGGTTCCCGTGTGAAGCCTGATTTCCTTGGACAACAATGGCCACAGGTGTGGGAAGAAGGAGGGTCACGGGAAGGGTGACGGAGAATAGGCTTTGTTTCCTGGTGTAGGGTTTCCAGTTGCTCCCACCTCACCCTGAGGCTCTGGTCAGAGGCACCATTCCCTAAAGTGACTCAAGCCCAGCCAGGTGGGGAGGGCTGCAGGTGAGGTGTACGATAAGATCACCTGCATCAGGCCCCTGGGGGAGGGGGACACTGAGCTCTTACCGCCCTGGGTTATGAGCTCTCTGTCACCAGGTCCAGCAGGAGCGGAGACATTGCCCTCCTGTGCTCAGACCCCAAGACAAGCTCAGAGAGAATCAGGGGTCTGCCTGAGGTCCCACAGCTGTCAGGGCTTGATTCCTGGCCTCTGCTGTCTTCATTCTCGGGCAAGGCCTGCCTGGCTCTGCCAAGCCAAGGAGGGGGCTTCTCTGGGGATTCTCCCTCCTGATGGAGGGGGCAAGCCAGCTCTGCCTCTGTGGGTCCCACCCTGGTCAGAGATGAGCAGAGGCCTGGCCCAGCTGCCCATCCATGGGGCACCAGTGGGCAGTGGGAACAGGATGGAGTGTTGGTGGGAGGGGGGATGCATCACCTCCCCACTGTCCCAACCCTGTGACTGCCTCCCCGCCTCCTCACCACCAAGGCTGCCCCTCTTCTTTGGCTCCTTTGGCTCTCCTGGAGGAGGAGAAAGGAGAGGGGGAGGAATAGAGGCTGAGGACAGGTCCTGCCCTCCGGTGTGTGGGACGAGGGTTCTGGGGAGTGCCTCCACTCCCCAGAACTACGGATCTCAAAGCTGGAAGGAAGGAGCCTCCAGCTGAACTAGTCTCATGATTCATTTTACAGAGATGAAGCAGAGGCCCAGAGAGGGAAGGGACTTGCTCAAGGTCCCATAGCCCGATAACTGCTGAGCTTATGGAGTGTTTCCTCAGTACAAGAAACTCTTCCATGCACTTTACACAAATTAACTCAATCCTTCCAGCAACTCTATGAGGCAGGTGCACTATTATAATCCCTATTTCACAGATGGAGAAACCGAGGCACAGATGGGCACATGAGGCACAGAGAGGTTAAGGAAGTTGCCCAAGGTCACACAGCTTGTGAGTGGCAGAGTTGACCTGCATGACCAGGCAGCCTGGCTTCAGGGTCTCATGCACAGCCCCATGCTTTGTTGCCTCTTGCTATAGTTACTAAGTAGGGGTCTCGGTCCCTCCTTGGCTTTGCCTGCTGTGGGGCTTCAATTCAGTCTCTCATGGTCTCTGTGCCTATAGCTAATAAATACAATAATATCACTTTTTGCATTTGTTGAACCCCTTCTACGGTATAGGCACTGTGAACAAATGCCTTTTCTACATAATGTCATTTAATTCTCATAATAACCCTATGGGGTAGGTATCATGCTTCCACTTGCAGATGAGAAAACTGAGGCCCAGAGAGGTTGATTAACTTGCCCAGGGACACATATCTAGTAAGAAACAGCCAGGATGCGAAGCCAGCCAAGCCCAGACTCTGATCACAGCTCCGTCTGGCCTGTACATGGGCTGGGATATTCAAGGGGTCACAGAGTCAGTCGGTCCCAGCAAGGTCGTTCTGTCCAGCCCCACCCTTCACCGTAGTGGACAGCTTGCCACGTGCACCTTTCACTGGGCTCAGTAGCTTGGTGGCCCCCAGAAGCTGCCCTACCCCCAAATGATGACCCTTGCCCCCTTCGGTCATCTGACGCTGCTCCTGCGTCATGCCGGGGAAGCCAGGATCCCCGCGCCCAGTCTGGGACGCAGTTGGCAGCAGCTGCAGGAAGCGGACCCACCCAGCATCTCGGGTATCACTCATAAACCTTCACCCTGCCGTCAGGGCTCAACCCCTCCCTCACGTGCTCCCCCCCACCCCCATGCTCATTCACCACTTCTTGTTCAGCCACAGCTGTGTGCCCAGCGGAGCGCCCTGCCCTCAGGTTGCTTATGGTCTGGCTGATGAGCCAAGGCCAGCTGCCCGGTGTGAACAGGACAGGGCAGACAGGAAGGACTCCAGGGCAGGAGGAGGGGGCTGGGAGGGCATCATGGCAGAGGCGGCCGGGAGCCGGGCCTCGAGGGACCAGCTAGGACTTGGAGAGGCATGAGGAGGGGAGGAATGTGCTGAGCTTTCTGAGGTGGCCCTGTGCTCGGCTCTCTCGCGTGAGCCGATACATGAGTGGGCGGGGGGACAGACAACCTACGTGACCTCAGGTGAGTCACCCCACCTCCCTGGGCCTCTTAGGCTGAGGTAAGGATTAGTCTCGCTGACACATGTGGGGTGGGAAGTACTGTGTGTACATGTGTATGTGGGGGTGGATCACCCACTGGGTCCTCATGACAATCCTGTGCAGGGTCCTATTCTAAACTGAAGTGACCTGCCCAGAGCTGGGCAGTAGCAGAGCTGTTTAGAGCAAGGGTCTGCCTAACCAGGCATCCTAGAGCATTTGAGGCAGGAGTGGGTGGGAAGCCTGGGGGCTGGAGGGGCGCAGAGGCTGGAGACCCTCTCTTTGTACCCCTCAAGGTGGGCAGGCCAAGGGCCTGGGCCAGGGGGCTCAAGACCTGGCTCTAGCCCCAGTTCTGCCTGACTTGCTGTGCAAACTCCACAAGTTCCTTTCCCTCTTTGGGCCTCAGCCTGGTCTTCTGAACGCCGAGAGGCTGGATTAGACAGTCAGTCACTAGGTCCCTGTGGGCCCTCCTAGTACCTGCCCACAAGCCCCCCTCACTGTGGGAGGGACCCACATGCCCCTTGCTGAGTTTACTCTCCATTGCTGTCCTCAACAGCACTCACATTGACCGGGCAGGCTCTTCACACATGCTGTCTCATTTCATCTCCACGTACCCTTGAGAGGAAGCTCTCGTTTCCTGCTTACAGATGAAGAAACTGAGACCCAGAGGAGGCAAGTGGGCAGCCAAGACCCCACAGAGGGGAGGTGAGCAGGCAGAATCAGGAACCCAGATCTCCATGCCCCTGTCTCTCCTCCTAGGGCGGGCAGTCACCTGGCCCAGAAAAGACCACCACTGGCTTGTCCTCCAGCCACCAGACCTGCGGAAGGAGGTTCCAGGACAGGTGTCTTCACTCGCCTGCCTGGTGGCCGTGCACCACCTGGGGCCATCTTTCTGTGGTTCAGCCTTTCTAGATGCAGGGGCTGGTGGCGTGCATCAAGGCGAACCCTCTGGGACCAGGTGGACAAGAAGAGTAATGATGAGCCCAGGCACAGACCCTCACGGTTCCCAGCACTTTACACATTTTAACATTAGCGTTGTATATTGACCCTATAAGGTGGGCACTACGACTATCAACCCCATTTTACAGATAAGGAAACTGAGGCAGAGGAGAGGTCACATTACCTCCCAGTAACACAGCCAGCAAGCAGAATGAGGACTGAACCCTGGCAGCTTGGCCAGAGAACTACTGTGCTCTATCCCTCCCAACACACATGAAACAAAAGAAAACAATAGCACACAGGCAATCTGTAATTAAGAATTTCACTGTACAAGACAGACTCTCTGTGCCAGATGGAAGCTGAGCAGGGAGGAGATCAAAGTTTCAGAGAAGAAAGCCTGAGCCTTGGTGACCAAGGTGTTGGGAGAGGTGCATCAGGCTTGAGGCACAGGTCTCCCGGTACAGGTATTTGATCCATTCGAGATACTGGGGCTGAGCCCCATAGGGCCAGGCACTTTACCCAGCCCACCTCCCTCCCCCCACACCAACCCTGCCCATCCCATTGCACAGACAGGAAAAATGAGGCCCGAGCTCTGTCCAGCAAGGCCCTCTGAGAAGGGTGGGCGCTCTCGAGCTGAAGGGAGGAGTTCCTGGGGGGCCAGGAGGAGGGACATGGACCCTGCTTACCTGGCCTGGGACCTTAGCTCTCCAAACTTCCAGTCCCTGCTCACCCAGGGAAGGATCACCCCTCCTCCGCCCCCCAACAGTAGGGGGTAGCAGATGAGAGGCCAGCAGGCTGCCCTTCACCTGAGGCCTCCCGAAGCATTCTTCAGCCTCTACAGCCAGCCCAGGAAAGGGGCCACTTCACAGATGGAGAAACTAGCTCAGAGAGATTCAGTGACTTGCCCAAGGTCACAGAGCGGATTGGAAGTGGGTCTCTCTTGAGAAGGGGGAGGAAGAGCAGAGAACAGAGAGGAGAGGAGAGAAGAAGGAGGGTTAGGAAGAGAAAGGGGAGGGGGCGGTCTCAGGGGTCCTGAGGCCTGTTCTCACAGCTCCCTGCCCTGGCCTCAGTCTCCCAGGTTGGCTTTCCCTCCACCTTTTCAGAAAGGGCAGACCACAGCCCTGGCCCTGAGTGGCTGCCCCTCACCCCTGGCCCCAGGCACGAGGCATCCTGCTGGTGAGGGCTCCAGTGGGGTGGGGTTTCCTGGGAAGGGCCGGGAAGGGCTGTTTGTTCCTGGGCAGCCCAGGTTTGGGTATGGATTTATGGTACCATCTGGAAGATGTGGCACGGGCGGGCCTAGCTGGCACAGGCCCAGGGCGGGGAAGGGGGCACCAGGGCACAGTGAAAAGCTGCCCCCCAGCTGTTACCTGGCCCCAAAAGGGCAGGGGCCTCAGGTGGGCATGAGCCAAGTACAGTCTGACGAAGACCTTGTGAAGCAGGAACTAGCCCCATTTCATGGGTGGGGACGCCGAGGCCCAGATCAGTGAACTGACCCAAATCACACCTGGCCAGGTATAAGTGACATGAAGCCCATGTCCTACTCGTCTACCTGCCTCTCAGCACTGCCACAGGGGCGCTGGGCACCAAGGGCAGGCCTGGAACCAGATGCCCTGAAACTTTGGGCAAGGGCCTCTACCTCCTTAGCGTTCCGTTTTCTGTACTGTTAAATGGGGATACAGTACATCTTCTGGGCCAATTGATGGGAGAAACAGGTAAGACAGTATTTGTGAATACTGTCAGAAGCTGAGAGAGTATTTGTGCACAAGGGCAGTAGTCCCAGGGAGGGATGTGGGGGTGTTTCTACCATGAGTGTTTGTAGTCAATGACCCCACAGGGTAAAGTCCTACCCCGGCATCCAAGACCCTTGACCGCAGGAGGCAGCTCTGGCCCTCCCCCCTTGGCCATTGCCCCTTTTCCTCTAGGGAGTTTGAGCAAGTCCATCTCCTCTCTGAGCCTCAGTGTTCTCATGTGTTAGGTGGCAGCGGGTGGGGGCAGACAACATTCTCTGTAGGGGGTTCATGGAGGCTCCAGGGAGCCCCTGTGGGAGAAAAGGCATCATATACATATATGGTATTGTTAATAACAGCATCACCCCTTAAGCAGAATCAGTCCTTAGCTCCTCACTGAGAAGTTCACTTGATCTTCCTAAGGGCCTCAGAAATGTTATGGTGAGAGACAAGGTCTGGGACAGCAGGACTTGCAGGAAGGGACGACTTGAGGAACCAGCCGGTTCTCTTTCCTCCCCCAGCACGCTGAGGCCACTTTCTCTAAGGAGAAGAGTGCTCAGGGCACAGTGTCTCCGCCCCCAGTGGTGAAAGCCACTTCTCTCCCACGGCCAGTAGGGGTAGGGCTGGCTCCCCTCCAAGCTGAGTGGGCTGCCAGGAGGTCTGCCTGGCATGTGAGGGTCTGGGGGAAAGGAGGCCCTGCCTCCTTCATCAGGCCTCCGGGAGTCCATTCAACCACACACCTGGGACCCGGTCTGTGAGGGAGGACCACTCAGGGTGACCCACAGGAACCACAGTCTTGGACCTTCGGCATTTGCTAGGTGTCTGGATCCACCAGCTTTTCTGAACAGCTTCAGCACTGATGCAGGACCTCCGACACACACTCCCCTGTGATTTTTTTGGTCTCTTCTCCAGGCTTGGGCCAGCGTCTGGGCTGAGACCTCCAGCACCTGACACCTGCCCTGGGGCATTCCATGTGGAGCTGTGTTCATCCCCTGCCCCTCAGGAGTCTACAGCCTTTGGAATCTGGGCCACTTTCCTGAGGGCTACATTCAACACACACTTATTAAGTGCTGGCTGTGTGCCTGGTGCTCCCTGACCACCTGGTTAATCTCTATCCACCATCTTTCCCTGATTCATCTTCTCGGTACTTAGGGCAGCCTGAACCGATCTTCTTTAGGTTTTGGTCTGTATGATGACTGTCTCCCCATCACAATGTCAGCTCCTTGGAGGCAGGGACTGGCCTGGCTTGTCCACTGCTGTGTCTCCAGCTCTGACCTCTGCTGAGTAGGGGAGTGGGGAGGCCCTGCCCCTCCCCTACGACGGACACCATAGGCTGGTATTCTGCATTCTTACAATTAACTCCACCCTCCCCCTTTCACTTGAGTAACCCTGGGGGGTTTCTGTCACGGTAACCCCAGTACGTTCAGAAAATGTGCTGTGTGCTCCTTACCAGGGAATAGATGACTGGGGGTGAGGGTAGAAGGCTTCACAGGTAGAGGGAACAGTGTGAGTTTTTTTAAGGCACAGAGATGGAAAAATACAGGGTATATATAGGGAAGAGAGTGCTAGTTGCCTCCCCAATATCCATTCTCTTCTTTCTTACTAATGGAATCCCAATTATCTTGGATGAAGTCATGCCAGCATTCCCTGGAGACAGAAGGAAGTTAACCAAGTTCTGGCCAGTGGGATATAAATTAAGTTGTTGGGTAGGGATTCCAGGACAGTTCCTTTAAAAGGGGACTGATGCAGTCTTTCCTCCTTTCTGCCTGGAACTGGGATGTGATAGCTGGAGCTGTGGTGGCTACATTGTGACAACAAGGAAGCCTTGAGGATGGAAGTCAGCCCAGTACTTACCTTTGGACTTTACATCTAAGGAGAGGAAAATAAATCCCTATCTTGTTTAAACCACTGTCTTTCAGGACTATGTTACTTATAGCTGATTGCAATTCCTAGATGACTCAACAGGGCCTGTTAATATCTCCTTCTTTGTCTAGATGGTCTTGGGCAACCATTTCCCTTAAGGAGGACTTTAAGAAGCTAAGGGGTTGAAGGGAAGGGGAACAGGGCCTAGATGTGAAGCCAACCCTGGGAGGAGGTCAGGGGGTCCCCAGGAGAGAGGTCCTTCAGAGATAAGCCAGGCCTGGAGTGTCCAGGGAAGGTGGAGTCTGAAGGGATCCTAGACTCATCCACTGTTCCCCTCAACAGTAAATATGCAGATAAACATATGACACCCAAGGCACCTACAAATCCCCAGTAACGCCATCCCATTCTCCGAAAATACACATAGCCAATATTTGAAAATGCTCTAATATCCAGGAACTACATGCCAGGGACTCCTCTACTGCCACCCCTGGCCACTGCATCTAGAGGAATCAGGGCCCTGGACTGAGTCTGTGGCCAGCCCTGGAGTGAGGGTGGCCAGGCCAGAGGCACTGCTGTGGAACTCTGCCAGGCCCTGTGACCATAACTTGGGTGACCACAGATGCTCCTCCACTGGTTAGGGCAGGTCCTTGAGGACAAGAGTGCTCGGGTAGACAGGAAAGCTCATTATCTTCCTCTCTTCCCAGAGAGGAAGAGTGAATCCACCTAAGTCACACAGCACGAGTCGGGGAGGGGAGCAGATGGCCAGAGTCTGCAATTCACATAACCCACAATTGGCATCTAAACACAATGAGTGCTGTCTTTTTGCTTTGCTTGGCCATTCTCTTTGCCTGGAATGCTCTTCCAGGTAACCACAACGATCACTCCCTCAGCTGCTTTACATCCATCTTCAAACATCACCTTCTCAGTGGGGACTGCCCTGACCTACTTAAAGTTGCACTCCCCCTTCTCTGCCCTATCCTCTTGTGTTTCTCCCTTTTCGTTACCCAAAATACCATATATTTCACTGTATGTCAGCTCCATGATGCGGGGATATTTTGTGTCTGTTTCACTGCTGCATCCTCAGCACCTAGGACAGGGCCGGGCACAAGGTAGGTAAGTGCTCACTATGTATCTATTAACAAAATGAATGTCAAGCTTTGCCGAGAGTGCTTCTGCTGATGGAGGGCATGAAGAAAATGCCTTGAATGGCTTCTTCTAGTGCAGAAGTGTCCTCAAATGCGTCCCCTGCCCCATGGATACACCGTGCCCCAGGGCAGGAGCTGCAGCCCTTGAGCTCACCGATCCTTCGATCCTTCGTGAGCCAAGTCATGCCCTTTTAAGGGCAGATCGAAAACAAAGCTTAAATTGTCTCTGCTGCTTTCCACATGGAAAAAACAAGACAGGCCCTTCCACCCCTTTTGTGATCATGGCCCTCTATTAGTGGAAGGTGTGCACGTGGATAAGAACGGCTATCTAAGTGGTGTGGTAGTCTAGAGTCAGAGAGCCTGCAGCTTGGCCACTGCTTAGTATGTGACCATGGGTCTGAGCCTCAGTTTTCTCATCTCTTAAATGGGAATAACAATGGCGCTTGCCTTAACAGGGCACTGGCTCCTCTTGTGTGGGCTGTTGATGGACAAGGCCTGCTGGGGCAGTGGACATGTTCTAGATCTTGACCTGGATGATGGTTATGCATCATGTGTTTAAGAAAGAGTTCATCGGGCTTCCCTGGTGGTGCAGTGGTTAAGAACCCGCCTGCCAACGCAGGGGACACGGGTTCGAGCCCTGGTCCAGGAAGATCCCACATGCCGCGGAGCAACTAAGCCCGTGCGCCACAACTACTGAGCCTACGCTCTAGGGCTTGTGAGCCACAACTACTGAGCCTGCGTGCCACAACTACTGAAGCCCGAGTGCCTAGAGCCCATGCTCCGCAACGAGAAGCCACTGCAATGAGAAGTCCGCACACCGCAACAAAGAGCAGCCCCCACTCGACGCAACTAAAGAAAGCCCGCGTGCAGCAACGAAGACCCAACGCAGCCAAAAATAAATAAACAAAAAAATACATAAATAAATACATTTATTTTAAAAAAAGAGTTCATCAAGCAAACCCGTTAAGTTTTGTGTTCCTTACTGTGTGTAAAGTATACATTAATAACAAAGAAAAAATAGTACTTACTTCAGAAAGTTGTTGTGAGGATGGACTAGAATTTCAAATATGCCTGACTTACAGGGATAACTAGTAAAAAAAATACTATTATTGAGTATGAACGTGGGAAATGGGTGTGAACTTTTGTGTGGGCACATGCTGGTGTGAGATTACGTGACTCCCAGGGTGTGCTGGTGCGTCTGTGTATGAACTAGGGTCATGAGTGGGCACCTGTGTAGTACGTGGATGCACGTGTGTTTTGTGAACATGTTCCTGCGTGTGAGTGGTGCACAGTACTGCACATGTATGTTGGATCACATGCTGTGTGTGCATGCATATGCAGCTATGGAGACACCTCTATTTCTCTGAAGCCGTGTGTTCTACACGGGACAGAGCCTGAATGCTGAGCCAAGGGCACTGGGACTCAGCTGTGCTCCTCACACCAGGTAAGGTGGGGGCTGGCTGGCACAGGGCCTGATGCCCCACACCCACCCCATCCAGAGGGAGGCAGGAGATGCAAGCCCTGCCTAACAGCTCCCACTGCCCATTCCCTTCCCACAGCTGTAACTTCTCAAAGATGCAAATTCCACTTCACTCCATGCAAACGAGTCCCCAGGGCCAAGCTGCCTCCCCTGGGGCCCAAACACCACCACTATGATTGGACCCCACTGTACCCCTGCAAGCCTGGCTGCCTGGCTTGGGGATCAGAGCCAGCTGGAGTTGGTTCTTGTTTCCCAACCACTGATTCTTTCTCTTCTCTGGGGGACCTTGGCTCTCCCTGCTGGCTCCGGTGTCCTGGAGAGAGCCTGGGCTGGGTGCGGCTCACACTGGCTGTGGGACTCTGGGGAAGGCAGTGCCCTTTCTGGCTGGGATCTAAGGCCCTTTCTGGTCTCATGTTTAGGAATTCACTGAATGGTCACTGTCCCCAACCCAAGGCGCTGGAGGGAGGCCCGGCTTTCTCAGACCCTCCTGCATGGGCCCCACTCACAGGATGCTCTGCCTACCATTTCCCACCGGTGCCCACGTTTCCTGTCTCCTAGGTCCTATCTCCTGCACAGGGACGTGTGTTTTCATTAGCCCTGGATGACCCACATAGGGGGGCTTGGCAGGGGCTCAACACACACACAGATAGCCTTTCTGACCCATCTTGGTAACAACTGCCCCAAACCCACCAGCTCTCTGTGGGACCCCCAGCCCCAAGCCTACACCCTCTTGGCTCCTGGTTAAAGTGTGCTCAACTACCAGGAAGCCAGGATGTGGGGGAAGAGAGAGATAAGTGAAGACAATAGCATGAAGGCAAGAGCTGGAGATGCTCAGAGGATCCGGGTGCCGTTGACGCCAGTAAATGCCGTGAGGATGGGATGCAAATGCCACCTTGGTGCCTACCTGGGGCCTGGCCTGCGTCCCTGGCTCCGGTACTGATACGGGTCCCTGCAGGCACCTGGAAGCAAATGTGTCAGCCCCAGTGCTCTGCCCTTCGGAAGTGGTAAACCACCGCGGCCAAACCAGTTCCCAGGAATAGGTTTCTGGGCTGTCATTCTCAACCTCCAGCACACCTGTGACTCACCGACCCCTCTCCAGGAGCCCCCGCACTGTCTGGGGTCTGGGCTGGGCGGTGTCTGCCTCCAGAAATCAGGCTAGTCCAGTACGAGGCAGTCTCTCCTACACTTTTGTTCATTTCTTCACTCAACAAATGTGTATTGAGAGCCTACTGCACGCAGTCACTGAGGACAGCCTCCTCCCCCTAGAGCCTCTTCTTAGAGGAAACTAGACTCTCTTCCAGAATGGTCCTTTCCTGCACCCCAACTCCCACCCCAGACCAAGAAATACCCGCAGGGCAAGGATTTGCTGGAAATAAGGGCTGTGGTCCAGGGAGAGACTCCTGAGCAGGCTATGGATTTCCTGGACTCTGCCTCACAAACGCCCAGTGCCCCAGTTCCCTCTCCTCGGGAGCGCAGACTTCCCACATCTGGAGGGTCACAAAAATATAACAATGGTCACCACATACTGGACACTTACCTGTGACGGGTATACGATGCTAAACTTTCATGAAGGGTTTTAATTCTCATGACCATCTCCGGAAAAAAGAACTGTCCTCATTTACAGATTGGGACACTGAGGTTCTGAGGGTTGACATAAATTGAACAGTCACACAGCAAACAGCAGGGCCTAGATTCAAACCCAAGCTCGCCTACCTGGAGCGGAGAGCAGAGGCAACACTCGCCCTGGAGCCGTGGGGATTTGGAAAACATACTGGCAGGGGAGCCAGCCAGGGCAGTGTCCATCCTTTCCAGACAAGGCCCGGGCCACATGGTGCCCTCTGCTGGCCACGGGCCCACCTGCACCAGCTCTGAGGTGGCCACACTCCCAGCACCCCTAAGGGACTACTCCTGCCCTCCACACTTCCCCTTTCCCACCTACAACGCAGCTCAGGGCAGCCATACCCTGAGAAGACATCCCTCACAGTCCCCCCTTGGCCCTTGCTGTCCCACTGCCCTCTATGTGTGGGGGCCTTGGTTTCTCAGAGGCCTCAAGCAATGACAGCCCAGCCTGTCAGGGATCTGGGGTGTCTTGGTTGCTGACCAGGGCTGGGGGATAGGTGCAGGTAAGCATGGAGCCACAGGACCCTGCTCCTTGGGCCCCCGACCAGATACAGCCCCACCTCTTCCCTCAGACTTCTCCCTTTCCCACAGCCCAGCAGGAGGAACTCCTAGAACTTGGCTCCAGGGGCCTGGACTGTCACTGGGAGGACAGGACCACAGGAACTAAGCTACAAGCTACCAGGGCTCCAGCCTCACTCCTCCAGGCCCCCGCCACCTGGTTCCTAGGTGGGGGCCATCCCTGGGTGCATCTAGTCCCTCGTCTACTCTATAACCACCTGCACGAGTGCCCTGCACAGAGAGAGCTGGGACACAAGGGTACAGGGACAGGACGGGGATTGGACAGGAGAGAGGTGCACTGCAGCCATGAGAACGCTGAGTCTGAGGCGGGGGTCTTCTTGGTCACAGATCATCGCAGACGGAGCTGGGGCAACCAGCAGAATTTGAGGGAGCGTGTGACACATGGGGTCAAGACCGCTGTCCCTCCTTTGATGATCTCATCTAGTTCTGAGGCTTTAAATTCCATCTGATCTCTGATGACTCCCACACCGTGTCTCCTGCCCCAACCTCCCCACTGAATTGCAGACTGTGTATCCACCAGCCATCTCTCCAACCCTCAGGTCTCAGCTTGCTCAGAGAAGCCCCCCATACACCCCTGGACTAAGTCAAGGTTGCTTACTACATATTCCCGGCCTGCACTTCCATTTCCATGGGAGTCCTGGCACTTCAGAGTTACTTGTTCACAGACTGAACACCAGGCCAGCCTGCTCTCAACTTTGGATGGTTGTGAGGATTAAATAAAGTCATTCACATAAACAGTTTAATAGGAGTTGGTCAGCCAATATTATCATAAGTATAGTGGACACTCAAACATGTTTGTGATGGAAAAGCAGCACACTAGAAATAACATTTAAGCCAGAAATCACAGCCTTGGATAAACCCTGGGAAATGCTGGGGAACCATAGCCCAGTTGGAACATCACTGTTCTAAATGACTTCAGCTCCCTCAAATTCTAGTGGGCCTGGCCGACACAGCCCTGGCTAGATATGGCTCAGTCTCATAGACCGGGTGGCTGGGGGGGCAGTGAACCCCTTCAGACCACCCCCTACTATCCTCAGGCAAAGTGTGGTCTGAGGACCAGCAGCCAGCCACTCACTTGGGAGTCTGTTAGAAATGCAGAATCTTGCCCTGTTTCCCAGGATCTACTAAATCAGAATTTGCATTTTAACACATTCAAGTTTGAGAAGCACTGCCCCAGATCACAGACAGCATCTTAGAACAAAGGGCTAAAAAGGATACTTAAAAAAAAAAAATCTGTGAGTTCCACCCAAGTCCTGGTTTCTAAACCAGTGCATCTCCATTTCATAGAGGAGGCATCTGAGACCCATCAGGCAGTCATGCTAGCCTGTCAGAATCCATTCTCTGGACACCCTGACTCCCAAACTCACACATCCTCTCATGTCTCAAGCAGCCTCACCTGCTCCATTCCCATTTTTGAAATAAAGGGCTGCCACGAGTGCCCTTGGTGCCTGTTCTCTTGGCCTCCAGACAGGGCTGGACACCAGGTGGTGTCTGGGAAAGTGGCCAGGTCACAGCAAGCAGGTGAGGGAGAGGCCTTCCCAAGAACAGGGTGGGAGGCACCCAGTACAACCTGAGCTGGGGCAGACAGGTGGCCGAGAGGACCTGTTTGCTCTGCCTGGAGGGCTGGGCCCAGACCACTGCAACTGTCTCCCCACCCCCACCCCCAGACAAAAGCTCAGCTGAGAGCCCCCTCCCTGTCACCTAACCCCCGTGGGAATGGCTCAGGCCAGGAGCTACCATCAAATCTGCTCCTTTCTCCCAGGGCCTGGTGACTTCTTCACAGGTTACAGTCCCAAAGACAAACACATTCTGCCAAGCAAATAACTGTCCAACAGTGGGGGCCCTGGGGAAGGCCTGGGAGTGGGTCTGAGCTGCCAGAAGACCCAGGTGACAGGGTGGGGGCCCTTCTTCTGCAGAAAACAAATAGCCGTGGGCATCTGGAAGGACGCAGGATGCAAGTGCACTGTCACAGCACTGGGGGCAGAGGCGAGGGTGCCCACCCCAGGGGTCTCTGGGCCAGTCTCCCAGGCTCCCTTGCGCTGGGCTCTGTGTCAGGCTATATAGAGACCCTGGGGCCTTGAGGCAGAGACCAGTTCTTCTGCGGTGCTTCCATCTGTCTTGTGCAATCTGTGGCCACAGGTTCCCTCACTGAGCTGCCTGCAGAGAGATGGCCGGGAAATCCCCTCCCCGCAATTCCCGCACCTTAGACCCCCTGGTTCAGTGCCAGGGCCACCATCATTTAGAACACACAGCTCTGCCGGTCAGGGTGAAGACCCAATTTGGGAGTCTGCAATTACGTGAAAACAATACCAGCATCTGGGAACCGATGCCATGGGTCCAAGCCTGTAAGACAAGCAACTCCCTTCCCGCCGTGATCTCACTTTCCCTTCAACACAGAAAGGGTGATGATGTGACTGAGGACACAGTTGAGTTCTGAGTTCCTACAGACATGAAGGGATGAATACAGTGAACCCACAATTTGCTGATGTATTTGTCAATTAAGTTTCTTTCATGCTATGGACCACCGTGTAACCCACCTCCCCATCTCCGGAGGCCAAGGTGATAGGCCTGTCTCACATAAGTACGTGCGGGTAGGATCCAAGTTAGCTTGTCAACTGCCTGGAGTGTGGTCCCTATCTGGCTCTCGGGCTCCCAGACCAATCTGCAAAAAGGTACCTAATCCGTAATCCACCAGAACCACTAAAGAAAGATGCATTTCCTCTTCTAAATCTAGTCCCAGCTGGCTCTGAGGACTCCCCAACTCGGCCTTGTCTGTTTCCCCAGTAGGAAGATGCCCATGGTGCTCTGTATTCTTCCTGTGCAATTCCTGCATTCACACCTGTGCGCTGTGCCTGACACACAGTAAGTGCCCACACAATGCCTGCTGGCTGATACTAAGTTGGCCGGTACATCTTATGTGCTGGGGATAGAGTAGTGCTCAACAGACGCATGGTAGGTAGCCTGGGGAGGCCACTGGAAAGAGTTTCACTTTTCTGGTCACCGGAAACCAGGAACGGCAGCAGATTTAATGATAATCCCAGGACTGATTTCACAAACATATAATGAACCGCAGGGTCTCAGTTTTCCCATATGCAAGAAGGAGAGACACAGACACCAAAAAGCGCATATCACAGAGCCACTGGGGGGCCAAGCAGGTACAGAGGGGCTTCAGGGAGCAATAAACTCACTGACACACATGAAAACAGGGTTTTTTTTTGGTGTGTGTTAATTTAATCATACAAATATTCATTTACACAGTAAGGAAAAACCTCCTCATCTTCATCTCCTCCCAGGCACCATAAGGCCCCACCACAAACACCCACCCAGCTTGCTTGCCGCACACCACTGTCCAGGTGGAGAAGGCAGCTACTGCTGCTCCAGCATTCACACGAGGAAACAAAGAAAAGGCGAGGCAGGGTGGGGTGGGGAATCAGCTTGCAGTTCTGGGCCCTGGCAACCCCACCACCCTCTCCCGCTGGGGCTCACATTGAATTTGGGGAGGTGCTTATTCTTATGCCCACTTCCCACCTTGGCCACCCTCGGGCCACTCCAGCTGTCTTGGTGAGGTTCTCTCCTGGCTGGAAATGCCTTTGATGGACTTTAGGTAACAGCCAGTCCTTGCTGGGGGAAGAGAAGGCTGTTTCTTGTAGAAAATGCCCCAAATTCAACTGTCCCCATGGGAAAAAAAGAAAAAAAGCATGCACGCGTGCACACACATCCACACACACCTCACTCCGTGCACACAGACAGGTTCCTCCCAAGCCTGAGCCCCTCTGCCTCCCCCACTGGGCTCAGGTCCTTAAGGATGGTGCCTGCCTCACCTCGCAGGTGCCAGACACTGGTGGTCCTGCCCAGAGGCAGCCTGTCAGTTGGTAAAGAGTCCAAGAGGAACTGAGACTACTGGGGCTGAGAGGGTAGCCTTTGCCGCCCCACCAGGCAGTGGAAAAGAGGGGCTCTAAGGACTTGCTCAGAACCCAAACCAGCGAGAAGAGGCAGGATGAATGGTACTAACAGCCGCCAGGTCTTGGGGGAACCATGGACTCCTTCCGCCCCTACTCCATGGCTTGCACTCGCTCTGGCCTCTGCAAGGAGCTCACCTCTCCAAAGCTGTGTACAGAAATGGTTTGTTCTTGGGAGGGAAGCCAACGTGCTTGGGACAACTACCTTGCCAGGTGAGACTGCCTAAAAGCAAGAGGAGGCGCAGGATCCCTCTGGCAGGGCCAGACCCACTGACGGTGATCTATGAAGCCGCTGCTGAATAACGGCAGGCACCCCCTCCTGAGAAAAGGGGAAGGGGCACCTAGTGTGGGGCAGATGAGGAAGCCTGGAAACCAGGGGACGTAAAACCTCCCATGATCCTGCAGGGGCAGATGGAGATGTGATGCTTTGAGGGCTATCAAGTGAGCAGAACGGCTGGGCATGTGTGGGCTCCAGGGTGGCGGCGTCCCAGGAGGTTGGCACCAACAGTGGCGGCAGTCTGGGCCCAATAGGGCCCTCAAACAAAAAGCCATTGTGAGCCCCTGGCTTGGACCTGTGGTGGCCTGGGCACCTCTGCTCTGCTGGGAATGGGGTGCTCTTTGTGTGCATAGAAAGTAGGTGCTCCAGTGTGAGCTCTAGTCCAGCCCCAGACCCAGCTGCACTGCCCTTTCAGCAGGCAGTCTCCACCCTCCCCTGGGGCTTCTCCAGTGGACCAATGTTTATTCCCCCTTTTATTTGGGGGGAGGTGGGGAGGCAAAGGGGGAATTTCATACAAGCTTTTCTCTCACAATCAAGCTTGGAAAACGCAACAGTCTCAGAAGAGGATGAGGAGGAACAAACAACACATGTTTTCGGAACTCAGACACCCAAACAGAGACAGACAGGCAGGCAGACCCTCACCCACACCCAGGCTATATGACCCCTTGCAGCCAATCATCAACCTGGACTCCCTGCTGTCTCACAACCCCGGGGTGGGTGGGGGTGTGGTAACAGGCAGGTGACCCAGCAACCGCACCCTAGATCCATATCCCCGGCTATCAAACGAACCAAGACTCGAGGGAAGGAGGGGGTGAGAAGAGAAGAGGGACTTTGCATATTCTTGTATCTTTGGCAGACAGCTGTTCTGGCCTGGTTTAAGCTTCCCATGGAGATATCCACATCTCAACCTGCTCGGAATCCACAGGATGCCAGTGGGGCTACCTGTCCCAGTGAGCAGCCAGCCAATCAACCTGTGCTCCGGCTGGGCTGTCCCTTGCCCGCCACCTCCCAATAACTAAGCATCCTGCTCAGGGCGGGGGTCCTTTCATTCCCAGCAAAATGTGGTCTCCAAGATCACGCAGTCAGTAAGCGTGGCCCTTCCCCATGGCAAATTCCCCATCTGGGGCTACATTTTCATACCTTAACAGCTCAGCCTCCACTAACAGGCTGCAAAAATGCCACAAAGGACAACTGGAGAGAAACACAGGGAAGGGAGTTGTGTGACAACAGAGAAGCAGGGGACACCTTCACATTCGCCTGCTGCACACTCGCTGGTGAGCTGCACCAACACCCGTGTGTGTGTGTGCACGCAGCACACACATATACGCAGCACAGAGGCAGCGTTCCCAGAGTGAATGTGGAGCCGCCGTGCACCAAGAATCCAAGAGAGCAGTAAGCGTGATGGCATTCCTCTCCGCCAAGAGAAACATGGAAGGAAAGCAATTCGAATTGTTACAAGTGTGTGCAGGAGGACACCTCTCAGCCTCACAAACTCCCACGTCACCCGAGATCTGTCCTCAAGGCTTCCTCTGCTGGCCACACAGGGAAGTTTGGTCTTCAGAGAGGTTCTGACGGTAACAAGCCACAGGGCTGACCAATACAAATGTCAAAGGTGTAAATCAACAGAAGATTAAAGAGAAAAGAAGAGGAAAAGCGTGATAACTCATGGGCTGATACCATTAAAAGCAAATGGGGTTGGAGACTCATGGAGTCAGGTGGCACGGCAGGTGTCCTCCTATAGCACTGACCCGCAGAGTCCCCAAGCAGGCCATGCCAGTTTTGAACCTGAATTGCTTCCAGAGCAAGCATTCTATAAACAGCATGTTATCCCTTATCTAAAAAAAAAAAAAAAAAGTGGGGAAAGGGGAAAAAATTAACATGTGCTCAAAACTACAACCTGTCTGTAGGCAAAATAATTTTTGTTTAAAAAGATGGCTTTTTTCCCCCATTTTAAACATTTTTTTCCTTCCCGAGCAACCTAATGACTTGTTAGACTGACACCTAATAAACAAAACCCAAACTGGCTGCATGGATTTCTTCTTGGTAGCCTCAACACCACTCCTGCGACTCGGCATTCACACACGCACACTGAGTTTACTCAAAACTAGTCTTTCTGATTCTTCCTCTTCTTCCAGGATGGGGGTCAGAGCCAGGGGTCCGTGCGATGTGGTCTGCAATCCAGAGGAACCCCTTGCCCTCCCCCCCAGAGTCAAGCCTTCTGTCTTTTGTTAATTTTTCTTCTTGCTGACACCCGTTTAAGACTGGCCGAAGGGGTAAGGCCCGTGGAGCCCCTGGAAGAGAGTGAACACAGTCAGTGATGGCAGACACAGCAGGTACAATGTGACAACCAAACCAAGTAAAAGAATCTACGGTTCCCAGTGAGCCAGAAGGAAGCTCCAAGGCACAAACAAGGCTTGAGGGTTGTCCTTGCCATGCAAATCTTCAGGAGGCCACATATCAGCACATTTCAAGTTTTTGCTAAGTGTTCTCCTGCAAACACACCATCCAAGAGAGGGGAGGCTGGTGGAGAGATTCTTCATCTTTCAAATTCTAGATCAACTGGTGCCAACTTTCCTCCACCCAGGTCACAAAGCCTGCCCTCCTTCTTGACAACATCTTAACCTCTCTGCTAAAGATCCTTGGACACCACTTTCTGCACCCTTAACCTCAGGTGCAGGCTACTGCTGGCTGGTGGCACTTATATCAACAACACACAAACTGGAGCAGAAAAAGCAACCGTCCACCGGGCACCTAGTGCAGACATGGCAGCAGGGGGTCTGCATACACTGTCTTTAGGTGTATTATTACACTCATTTGACTGATGCCTATCTGACTGCAGACATTAGGAGACTTGTTCAAAGCCACATGGGTAGTAAAAGGCAGAGCCAAGATTCAAACCCAAGTCTGATCTTTGCTCTCTTCACATTGCCTCTCCCTTGCCACACGATGGTAAGGTTTACTCCAAATTCCCAAAGGTGTTTTCTATGCTGCTTGGCTGGTGGAGAAGGCATCATAGTCTCACTTTTCCCTTATGTTAAGAATGAGACACCAAGATGTGCCAACACCAAAAGTGGCCACACAAACTTGCTGGAGGATGTCTTGTGCCTCCCTCCACCTTCACACCTCTGTGGAGTGTGCTCCTTGAAAAGACCCAGTCAATGCCAAGACCTGGGAGGGCAAAGGTAACTGGTAACCAGCCTCACTAAAGGTCCTACACCCCAAACTGGCCCAGAAGCAGAGGGCCCTTGGACCAAGGGGACCAAATGGGTACGGAGAGCAGGTGGCACAGCCATAATCATGACAAATGACCAGAGGGGTTTCCCGATGCTTGACAACTACGTTAAGTAAGAATCCTGAATCTAGGCACAACTGGGGTGAGGAGGCACAAGAATGACTGAGATGACATTTTCCATTAGCTTGGTAAGATGTGGACAGTCGGAATTTGATTATCTTTTAAAAATGACACTTGTCTTTGAAAAGAAATGTAAGTGCAGGGTTGCAGGGTTGCCAATGATTAGAATCCCTTTCCAGTATGACTTTGTTTGCTGCCATCTCTCTAGCACTTAGCATGGCACCTGTCCCTGAGCAAGCACCCGGCAAATACTGTTGAATTAATAATTGAAAGAGAACAGGTATTTCTCAGACTACTACCTGGAGTGCCAGACCCTTCGAAGTCACAAGAATATTGGCCCTTCCAAACCAAGTTTTTAAACAGCCGCTTAGGCCTGGGGACACAAGTGTCTGCGTCATGCCATCCATCTGGTCACAGCCTCCCAGGTCCCAGAAGAGGCTGGGCTCCCTGGGAGTGGTCAGCTAGAGATGCACAACCTTCACAGTTTTCACTGCAATGGGCTGCGGGTCACGCAGAAGTGGGAGAAGGAGATCTGGGTTCTGATCCCCGCTTTGCACTAGCACACCAAATGACCATGAATAAAGTCCCTTCCCCTCATAGGATCTCAGATTCCTCCCTAAAACTTCCAGATTTAAGGTTCTAGGAGTTGACATAAAGTACCTAGCTCAGGAGGTTGAAAAACAGCGTTCTAAGAAAAAAATGCCCTTTGGTCATGCTTATTTAGACCAGAGGTCAAAGCTGCCAAAAATAGGGAGCATGAGATTAAAGTTCCCAGTTTTTTTCAGTGGAAAGCACTGAAATTGCTTTTGTCTTTTTTTTTCTCCCTCCATAAAAAGCCTCAAGAGACCAGAAATAGGCCTCAAGCTGCTTGGTGGCATCGCTGAAGAGGTGAATGTGGGAGACAGGCAGGCCAACACTGAAAAAGCATCAACTACGTGCCGCCAGGTGCTGCTGGAGCACTTGAACATGTTCTCTTTAATTCTCACAAAGATAAACTGAGACAAGTATGCTCTCCAAGCTCAGAGAGGTGAGGTAACCTGATCAAGAGCACAGAGCTGGTAAGCAAAGCAGTGGTGGTTAAAATGTCACGTTTGCCAGCCCCGAGTCAACCATGTCTCCAGCAGGCGAGCTGAGACTGTAACCATGTCAGTAGTCACAGACCCACCCACTCCAACAAGTGTGGGCCGGACCAGCTAAAGGCTCTCAGACTCCATTTTGTGGGGCCTGGTTGGAGGGTCACAGGCCCCAGAGATGGAAATTAAAGAAGCTTAAAACAAGCTGCTGGGCTTCCCTGGTGGCGCAGTGGCTGAGAGTCCACCTGCCGATGCAGGGGACGCGGGTTCGTGCCCCGGTCCGGGATGATCCCACATGCCGCGGAGCGGTTGGGCCCGTGAGCCATGGCCGCTGAGCCTGCGCGTCCGGAGTCTGTGCTCCGCAACGGGAGAGGCCACAACAGTGAGAGGCACGCGTACCGCAAACAAAAAACAAACAAACAAAAAAAAACCACAAGCTGCCCTCAGTACTTCCCAACCAACATTCATTCATCCCAACAATCCAAGGAGAGCAACAAAGGCTCAGATTCCCATACGATTTAGAACCAGTAAGACGCTCAAAAGTCTTTGTGCAGGAAAACACGCACAGAGAAAAGAAAGTAGAAAAACAAACAGCATTTGTTTTCTATGAACTTTTTCCCCCTTTACCCTAAATTTACCTGCTTTCCAGACCACAGCTCCACACTCTTCACATAGGCCTTTATAAAGCAAGCACTAGCCTTGTGACTTGTCTGGAATGCTTGGAGAAGGGAGTTCATGACTTTGCCAAGGAGCTGTCGTGCATTCCCATTTTACAGATAAATGGATCCCATGCAATTGGCAGAGACAGCAATACAGACATGGGCATTTTCAGATTTCCCCCTGAATGCCCTGGCCCTTAGACCATTCAGTGTAGTATTTAACTAGCTTAGATTAAGAATTAATGTTGATCCTCTATTTATTGACTGAGGTGCTGTGCCTTTTGGAAAGAAAAATGCTATCTAATTCCCTTTCATCCAGAGAATGGCATATTGGAGTTGTTGATGTTTAACTGGCGCAGAAACATGGCTTGAGGGACAAGCTCTATTTTCCTTCCCCCCCCCAAATAAATTACTATCACTTCAAGGAAGAGAGAGGGAGCCAATTCTATCTCAGAATTACTTTATCATCTAGACTCCCCACATGCAGGATTACAGGTGTCACAAGTGGATCATAGAACACAGGCAATGCAACACCAGTTATAGAGAAAAAGCCTGGCGGAGATTCCAAGAACAGCTTGTCCAGGGCATCCGATGGCAGGAGGCCAAGCAGGAAGTGCCTTTCTTAAGAGTGGGATGAAGGTATATTTGAAACGAGATGCCCATCCACATTTCAGGTTCCACTGGAGTTCCAAGACCCCGTGTAACAGGTTCTGGTGCCTAATGTCTCCAACCCAAGCCCAAAAGTAGGGTTTGGCAATACAGATAGTGTTCACTGTCTTCTGGAGCCTAACAACTCTTCAAATTTTACCCACAGGAAAAGCAAATGCCAAACATTTTCATTAACCTGGTGGCATCCTTGATATCTCTCCTATAACAGGTGTGCCACTAATAAGGAAAACAGATCAAGGGATGGATGCATCAGATGGTACCACACAAAGCCCTGAATTAAACTCTTACAAGCAGAAATGGAGGCCATCGCAGCATGATTACAAAACTCAAGTTAGTTTGATGCAGAAGACCACTCTCTTCTCTATGAGGATTCACCTCTCACCACATAGGGACTAGCAGCAAGGCCGGATTTATGCATATTAATAGAAGGTGTAAATGACCAAGCCAAGAAAAGAACTCCTCTATCTGACTCCAGGTCTAAAGAGCAGCTCCCCAGGGTCAACTTGCACAGAAATGGCTTTTCAAAGGCTACATTTCTTGGGAGTAGCCCCACATCTGCTAGGGGACAAGAAAGTGTTCCTGGCGAAGGAGAGACAGGTTTTAGGTCCACAGGGGTTGAGGTGTTGCCTGTTTGCCTCAGTCTTCCCTAAGCTTTCACTGAACAGCTGTCATGGCTGTGAGCCCTGGGACCTAAATTCGACTTGGCTACAGGGCAGGTGAGCCCTCTTAAAGCATGGGAGCTCCATACCTGCCAGCTAAGACAGAGGGGCCTCCCTACTCATGGGTGTCTGGGAAGAGACCTTGGCCTCAAGCCAGCTGAATGATTACGGTAGTGGGGCCAGGTCCTGAGCTGAACTTCCGCAATGGAATAACTACTGTGAGTCATAATTTGGCTAATTTTCTAAAATATTTTTAAAAGAGAACACTTATAGACATAAAAGACAAGCAAGCTCAGTTTCACTCATCACAATCTCCTGAAAGGACAATTTAAGATCCAGTACTTGTGGGCCTGTCCTCAAAGCAAACTAAAAATAAAAACTATCTTTTTGATTTGTTTTTCACAGTAGTTTATAGTTGCCCCTGTGGAATAGTAGAGTCACTCCCAGCCGGTGATTTGGTTATCACTGATCTTATGTGAGTGGGTACCTACAATAACTTAAAAGTTCTTCCTAAAATTATACAGAAATCAAAATAACTTTTCCAAAAAGGAGTACTAAAAAAACAGGAAACTATTTTGTTTCAGATAGAATGTATTTTTTTAAAGAACTTTTAAAAAAATTATTTATTTATTTAGGCTGCGCTGGGTCTTAGTTGCAGCACATGGGATCTTCATTGCAGCATGTTTAGTTGCAGCATGAGGGATCTTTAGTTGCAGCATGAGCATTTCTTAGTTTTGGCATGCACGTGGGATCTAGTTCCCTGACCAGGGATTGAACCCGGGCCCCCTGCACTGGGAGCATGGAGTCTTACCCACTGGACCACCAGGGAAGTCCCTCAGCTAGAATATTTTTAGACGTGTACTCATCAATGTTCAGCAGTAGGGAGTACAGTGCTATCAGAGGAGAAAGCTGCCCTTTTACGACAGTGGAACCTGTTTCTTTTTTTCTTTTCTTTTCTTTTTTTGGCTGTACCATGCACGTGGCACGTGGGATCCTAGTTCCCCGACCAGGGATCGAACCCGCACCCCCTGCATTAGAAGTACAGTCTTAACCACTGGACTGACCGTCAGGAAAGTCCAGTGAAACCTGTTTCTGCCAGTTATTTGTACCTTGCACACAGTAAGACACAAGTGTCAGTAAAATGAATGAATGAACTGTGAAATACTCTGCACTGCTGAGCCATCTCTGTTTAACCTTCCAGGAGAAAAAAAAAAAGAAGGCTAAAATTCCTAATGAAACAACAATGTCTTACGAGGGCTTTTGAGGGTACTCTTTCTATATGAAAGCCTGTTTAGATAAAGCACCACAACATGAAAACTTTCACATACCTGTCTTATTTTGCTTTTATTTGTGATTTGATTTAGATAAATAAAAAGGTTCACACTGGTTAATAAAAAGAGAGGAGCGTTTGCTGCATGACTGTGAAATAATACGCTCTCGAGGTGTATACTGATGGCAGCATCAGATAACCACCAGGGCCCTCCTCCTCCTTTCTCACTTCCTGGGCCAGTCCCAGGCGGCGCTTCGCCCACCTAGTGCTCCTTTTGTATCATTTATGTACACTGAATGCAAACACAGAAGAATACAGGGTTTAGTATTAAGTTCTGTCCTGATCCTGTACTGCAAACATGGTGTGGTGAGGCCCTGCTCATGGGGCTGGCTTGGCTGGCAAGGGCCAGAGACTGACCAAGCCCTGATCGAACCCACTTGTCTCTCATTAATTAGAAATCAAGTCTGTACTGGAGTAATGGGCAGGGCAATGAGGACTCTTCTCTCAGGAGCACTCAAAGCAGCGCCCTTCCCTCGATGGATGCTGACCGCACAAGAAGGCTTGCTGGTGGAATATCATCAGGGCCAGATCATCATGATGGGAACTTCTGCAGATGCTTTAACACTGGTGTCCAAGCCACCTTCATGTGACTGTCCTCAAAATTTCAAAGATGCAGTGGCTGAAGACAAGTATGAGAACAAGCCAAAGAAAAGAAAATAAACGTACTTTTATGCATGAAGGCTGCTCATGGGGCAGGCTCAGTTCACAGCCTTCTGATTGTGCCAAAGTTGTGCTTAAAAGCGTAACTCAGTTATAAGCGTGGTGAAATGTTGTTTTAAAAGCCCTGTAAAAGCATTTTTTATACTTATCTCTATAACACAGTTTTTCTGTTGCTCTTAACTAACTTCTACAGTCCTGCTGGGGACCTTCGCATCTACCCATCCATCCTCCCTCTAACCACCCATCCAATCCTTTGCCATGCATCCATCCTCTGTTCTTCCTCCATCATCCACCTTTCCATCCTCCCTCCAGACATCCTCCATCCTCCTTCCATTCTTCCTCTGTCATTCATCCTCCCATCCCCCCAAGCTCCCCATGACCAAAGGGAACTCCCAGAGCCTTCACCCACCCCCTGACAAATCAAGAAAATCACCAGGAAGAATAAAACTCAAACATAATTGTGAATGAAAAGATATTATTTAAAGTCCTACAAGGAGATGAAGGATGTTGGTTGAGTTTGACTTCCCTTTCATTAAAAACTTCAGAAAAGGCTATTTGCTATTTGAAATTCTAGTCCCCAAGATCTCATGTAATAGCAAGTGTGCTAGAATCCAGGTGAGATGCAGGCTCTCTCATGGCCATCTCTTAGGGTAGAGGAGATTCCTAGAAAGGAAGAAAGAAGTGGTAAGAGTCTCAGTGGGGAGAACACCTAAAAGGAGAGAACACTTATCCAAGTTCCCAGCCATGTGGCCGTTGGTGCTGTACTATGGGAGTCCTGAGGCACAGGGTGAGGCTGCTGGTCCCACTTCCTCTCAGAATTTCCATTCAAGCTCCTGTACACTTTCCTTACATGCCACTGTCTCCCCAACCTCTCTTACAATTAATTCACAGTATCACCTCCCCCCACCTCCACCCCAGCCAATGGCTGGCTGATTGAGGGAGAATAAACTGTCTTTCCTTCAGCCATATTTGGTTTCATCTTGCCACCCCCCTGCTCAAAAGCATTGTTAGTACTCTGATTCCTCTCACATTAAAGGTGAACTCTTCTTTGCTTGGCTTTCAAAGGTCTTCCTCCAAAATTCACCCCATCCTCTTTAAGCACACCTCACTCACCACAATCAGGCTGGCCAGTGTCCCCTGAACACACCCTGCCTGTGAATGCCTCTGGACCTTCCTGCATGTGACTCCTTTTCCCTCCAATTCGGTTTGAATCTATCATTTCTTTCTTTCTTTCTTTTTTTTCCTTGGCCGCACTGCATGTCATGTGGGATTTTAGTTCCCCGACCAGGGATCGAACCTGTGCCCCCTGCAGTGGAAATGCAGAGTTCTAACCATTGGACTGCCAGGGAAGTCCCAGTTTGAACCTATCATTCACCAAGGTATCATTTTCCTGGCTACTCCAAACCTCATTGTTTTCTCCTTCCTCCAAACTCAAGAACACTTAAAACTCAACTGGAACTCAATATACTCCATCTTTACTGGTCTCATTCTTTCCTATGAGCTAGTCACATCTAAGTAATCAGACAGTAAATTCTTTGACAATAAGGAAGTATTAGCACAGGCTGAGGAACCTAAGAGGCCTCCCTTATGACTAAATAATATCAAACCGCTCTCTGTTAAAGTACTTTTTTTTTTTTTTTTTTTTTTTTTTTTTTCGGTACGCGGGCCTCTCACTGTCGTGGCCTCTCCCGTTGCGGAGCACAGGCTCCGGACGCACAGGCTCAGCGGCCATGGCTCACGGGTCCAGCCGCTCCGCGGCATGTGGGATCTTCCCAGACCGGGGCACAAACCCGTGTCCCCTGCATCGGCAGGCGGACTCTCAACCACTGCGCACCAGGGAAGCCCCTGTTAAAGTAGTTTTGATGAATGTCCACAGCTTTGAAAAGGGTCTCGCTTTCAGTCGAGCTCTAAGGAAGCCCATACTTTCCCCTGATGTACAGCAGCCTTTAATTTTACATTGTGCACCTGGTCCTGCTGGAATACAATCAGAGCACACTTAGCAAAGAACAAGTCACTGAAACCTGAGCATCTACACCAGACACAAATCCTCACACTTTTTTTAAATTAATCATCAATTTTATACACATCAGTGTATACATGTCACTCCTAATCACCCAATTCATCACCCCCTCCCACAGCTTTCCCGCCTTGGTGTCCATACGTTTGTTCTCTACATCTGTGTCTCAATTTCTGCCCTGCAAACCAGTTCATCTGTACCATTTTTCTAGGTTCAACATGTATGCGTTAATATACAATATTTGTTTTCCTCCTTCTGACTTACTTCACTCTGTATGACAGTCTCTAGATCCATCCACATCTCAACAAATGACCCAATTTCGTTCCTTTTTATGGCTGAGTAATATTCCATCATATATGTGTGCCACATCTTTATCCATTCGTCTGTCAATGGGCATTCAGGTTGCTTCCATAACGTGGCTATTGTAAACAGTGCTGCAATGAACACTGGGATGCATGTGTCTTTTTAAATTGTGAAATTCTCTGGGTATATGCCAAGTAGTGGGATTGCAGGGTCATATGGTAATTCTATTTTTACTTTTTTAAGGAACCTCCATACTGTTCTCCATAGTGACGGTATCAGTTTACATTCCCACCAACAGTGCAAGAGGGTTCCCTTTTCTCCACACCCTCTCCAGCATTTGTTTTTCATAGATTTTCTGATGAAGCCCATTCTAACTGGTGTGAGGTGACACCTCATTGTAGTTTTGATTTGCATTTCTCTAATAATTAGTGATGTTGAGCAGCTTTTCATGTGCTTCTTAGCCATCTGTATGTCTTCTTTGGAGAAACGTCTATTTAGGTCTTCTGCCCCTTTTTGGATTGGGTTGTTTGTTTTTTTAATATGGAGTTGCATGAGCTGTTTATATATTTTGGAAATTAATCCTTTGTCTGTTGATTCGTATGCAAATATTTTCTCCCATTCTGAGGGTTGTCTTTTCATCTTGTTTATGGTTTCCTTTGCTGTGCAAAAGCTTCTAAGTTTGTTTATTTGTTTATTTTTGTTTTTATTTCCATTACTCTAGGAGGTGGATTAAAAAAGATCTTGCTGTGATTTATGTCAAAGAGTGTTCTTCTTATGTTTTCCTCTAAGAGTTTTATAGTGTCTGGTCTTACATCTAGGTCTCTAATCGATTTTGAGTTTATTTTTGTGTATGGTGTTAGGGAATGTTCAATTTCATTCTTTTAGATGTAGCTGTCCAGTTTTTCCAGCACCACTTATTGAAGAGACTGTCTTTTCTCCATTGTATATCCTTGCCTCCTTTGTCATAGATTAGTTGACCATAGGTGTGTGGGTTTACCTCTGGGCTTCCTATCTTGTTCCATTGATCTTTGTTTCTGTTTTTGTGCCAGTACCATATTGTCTTGATTACTGTAGCTTTGTAGTATAGTCTGAAGTCAGAGAGTCTGATTCCTCCAGCTCTGTCTTTTTCTCTCAGGACTGCTTTGGCTATTCAAGGTCTTTTGTGTCTCCATACAAATTTTAAGATTTTTTGTTCTAGTTCTATAAAAAATGCCATTGGTAATGTGACAGGGATTGCATTGAATCTGTATATTGCTTTGGGTAGTACAGTCATTTTCACAATATTGATTCTTCCAATCCAAGAACATGGTATATCTCTCCATCTGTATCATCTTTAATTTCTTTCATCAGGGTCTTATAGTTTTCTGCATACAGGTCTTCTGTCTTCCCAGGTAGGATTATTCCTAGGCATTTAATTCTTTTTGTTGCAATGGTAAATGGGTGTTTCCTTAATTTCTCTTTCAGATTTTTCATCATTAGTGTATAGGAATGCAGGATATTTCTGTGCATTGATTTTGTATCCTGCTACTTTACCAAATTCATTGATTAGCTCTAGTAGTTTTCTGGTGGCATCTTTAGGATTCTCTATGTAGAGTATCATGTCATCTGCAAACGGTGACAGTTTTACTTCTTCTTTTCCAATTTGTATTCCTTTTATTTCTTTTTCTTCTCTGATTGCCAAGGCTAGGACTTCCAAAAGTATGTTGAATAACAGCAGTAAGAGTGGACATCCTTGTCTTGTTCCTGATCTTAGAGGAAATGCTTTCAGTTTTTCACCATTGAAAATGATGTTTGTTGTGGGTTTGTCATATATGGCCTTTATTATGTTGAGGTAGGTTCCCTCTATGCCCATCTTCTGGAGAGTTTTTATCATAAATGGATGTTGAATTTTGTCAAAAGCTTTTTCTGCATCTATTGAGATTGTCATATGGTTTTTCTTCTTCAATTTGTTAATATGGTGTATCACATTGATTGATTTGCATATACTGAAGAATCCTTGCATCCCTGGGATAAATCCCACTTGATCATGGTGTATGATCCTTTTAATGTGTTGTTGGATTCTGTTTGCTAGTATTTCGTTGAGGATTTTTGCATCTATATTCATCAGTGATATTGGTCTGTAATTTTCTTTTTTTGTAGTATGTTTGTCTGGTTTTGGTATCAGGGTGATGGTGGGCTCATAGAATGAGTTTAGGAGTTTTCCTTCCTCTGCAATTTTTTGGAAGCATTTGAGAAGGATGGGTGTTAGCTCTTCTCTAAATGTTTGATAGAATTCACCTGTGAAGCCATCTGGTCCGGGACTTTTGTTTGTTGGAAGATTTTTAATCACAGTTTCAATTTCATTACTTGTGACTGGTCTGTTCATATTTTCTATTTCTTCTTGGTTCAGTCTTGGAAGGTTATATCTTTCTAAGAATTTGTCCATTTCTTCCAGGTTGTCCATTTTATTGCCATAGAGTTGCTTGTAGTAGGCTCTTAGGATGCTTTGTATTTCTGTGGTGTCTGTTGTAACTTCTTTTTCATTTCTAATTTTATTGATTTGAGTCCTCTCAGTCTTTTTCTTGATGAGTCTGGCTAATGGTTTATCAATTTTGTTTATCTTCTCAAAGAACAAGCTTTTAGTTTTATTGATCTTTGCTACTGTTTTCTTTGTTTCTATTTCAGTTATTTCTGCTCTGATCTTTATGATTTCTTTCCTTCGCTAACTTTGGGTTTTGCTTGTTCTTCTTTCTCTAGTTTCTTTAGGTGTAAGGTTAGATTATTTATTTGAGATTTTTCTTGTTTCTTGAGGTAGGCTTGTATAGCTATAAACTTCCCTCTTAGAACTGCTTTTGCTGCATCCCATAGGTTTTGGATTGTGGCGTTTTCATTGTCATTTGTCTCTAGGTATTTTTTGATTTCCCCTTTGATTTCTTCAATGATCTCTTGGTTATTTAGTAACGTATTGTTTAGCCTCCATGTGTTTGTGTTTTTTACGTTTTTTCCCTGTAACTGATTTCTAATTTCATAGCGTTGTGGTTAGAAAAGATGCTTGATATAATTTCAATTTTCTTAAATTTACTGAGGCTTGATTTGTGACCCAAGATGTGATCTATCCTGGAGAATGTTCCATGCACACTTGAGAAGAAAGTGTAATCTGCTGTTTTTGGATGGAATGTCCTATAAATATCAATTAAATCTATCTGTTCTATTTTGTCATTTAAAGCTTGTGTTTCCTTATTTATTTTCATTTTGGATCATCTGTCCATTGGTGTAAGTGAGGTGTTACAAGTTCCCCACTATTACTGTGTTATTGTGGATTTCCTCTTTTACCGCTGTTAGCAGTTGCCTTATGTACTGAGGTGCTCCTATGTTGGGTGCATATATAATTGTTATATCTTCTTCTTGGATTGATCCCTTGATCATTATGTAGTGTCCTTCCTTGTCTCTTGTAATATTCTTTATTTTAATGTCTATCTTACCTGATATGAGTATTGCTACTTCAGCTTTCTTTTGATTGCCATTTGCATGGAATATCTTTTTCCATCCCCTCACTTTCAGTCTGTATGTGTCCCTAGGTCTGAAGTGGGTCTCTTGTAGACAGCATATATATGGGTCTTGTTTTTGTATCCATTCAGCAAGCCTGTGTCTTTTGGTTGGAGCATTTAATCCATTCACGTTTAAGGTAATTATCGATATGTATGTTCCTATGACCATTTTCTTAATTGTTGTGGGTTTGTTTTTGTAGGGCCTTTTCTTCTCTTGTGTTTCCCACTTAGAGAAGTTCCTTTAGCATTTGTTGTAGAGCTGAATTCTCTTAGCTTTTGCTTGTCTGTAAAGCCTTTGATTTCTCCATCGAATCTGAATGAGATCCTTGCCGGGTAGAGTAAAATTAGTTGTAGGTTCCTCCCTTTCATCACTTTAAGTATATCATGCCACTCCCTTCTGGCTTGTAGAGTTTCTGCTGAGAAATCAGCTGTTAACCTTATGGGAGTTCCCTTGTATGTTATTTGTCGTTTTTCCCTTACTGCTTTCAATCATTTTTCTTTGTCTTTAATTTTGCCAATTTGATTACTATGTGTCTCAGCGTGTTTCTCCTTGGGTTTATCCTGTATGGGACTAGCTGAGTTTCCTGGACTTAGGTGGCTATTTTCTTTCCCACGTTAGGGAAGTTTCGACTATAATCTCTTCAAATATTTTCTTGCATCCTTTCTCTCTCTCTTCTCCTCTGGGACCCCTATAGTGCGAATGTTGTTGCGTTTAATGTTGTCCCAAAGGTCTCTTAGGCTGCCTTCATTTTTTTTTTTTTTTTTGCGTTACACGGGCCTCTCACTGTTGTGGCCTCTCCCGTTGTGGAGCACAGGCTCCGGACGCGCAGGCTCAGCGGCCATGGCTCACGGGCCCAGCCGCTCCACGGCATGTGGGATCTTCCCGGAACGGGCCACGAACCCATGTCCCCTGCACCGGCAGGTGGACTCTCAATCACTGCGCAACGAGGGAAGCCCTGTCTTCATTTCACTCTTTTTTCTTTATTCTGTTCTGCATCAGTTAATTCCACCATTCTGTCTTCCAGGTCAGTTATCCGTTCTTCTGCCTCAGTTATTCTGCTATTGATTCCTTCTAGTGTAGTTTTCATTTCAGTTACTGTATTGTTCATCTCTGTTTGTTCTTTAATTCTTCTAGGTCTTTGTTAAACATTTCTTGCATCTTCTCGTTCTTTGCCTCCATTGTTTTTCCGAGGTTCTGAATCATCTTCACTATCATTATTCTGAATTCTTTTTCTGGAAGGTTGCCTATCTCTACTTCATTTAGTTGTTTTTCTGGGGTTTTATCTTGTTCCTTCATCTGGTACATAGCCCTCTGCCTTTTCATCTTGTCTATCTTCCTGTGAATGTGGTTTTTGTTCCACAGGCTGCAGGACTGTAGTTCTTCTTGCTTCTGCTGTCTGCCCTCTGGTGGATAAGGTTATGTAACCTCATACTTTTGAATTATACTTATCTGCTTGAATTTCACCAGTCCCACTTTGAGAATTTTCATCAGAAATTAAAATGCTAAATTCAGAGTACAGGGAAAAGAATACGTCCTTACAACTGAAGTAAAATATGCTATCTTGGGAAACACTAGTTCTGTTTCAGCTACAAGACTGCCCAGCATCAGCTCAGCCTATAACAATGCTCAGAGTCCCAAAGCAAAGAAGACGGAGCTGAACGTTCCACTTTGAAGCTGTTGAGGTACAAAAGAGAGAGTTCCTGGAAATACTTTTTATTCTCAGTCAGATAGTAATGTTACAAACAACAAAAGACATTTTCTAAGGCTCACAGTGTTTGCTTGATTTATTTTTAAAATGCACACATGACCCATGCCAATGCAAACACCAACAAGGCTGGGAGGACTTTGCTGGTTCCTCAGGGTTTTCAAAAGAGAGACATCTTAATATCATTAAACCAGAGTCTCCTGGCAAACCCCTTCTGTACAGAATGTGCTAATTTGCCAGCGAACAGGGGCAGGTTCCTCAGTTGCTGGGCACTGCTTCCTTCTTGGTCACAAATTCTTTTGTAGCTCCTGAAGATGAACAAGAAGGTCTCTACAACCTGACACTAAGTGTATAAACTACCTTCAGAGAACAGCAAACAAACTTTGCTTCTGCCAGCAAGCCTCAGCATAGTGTGGTGTAGAAGAACACTAGACTCCAACTGGGTTCCAGCCCATGGCCCACCCCCAATTTGCTGTGTGAATGTGAGCAAGTCACTTACAACTCCCTTACTGTTTTGTCAAATGAAGAGTATAACTAACTACAAAAGTCACAAGAGTGTCGTGAATTAAGAATAAGAATAAATGCAGTAGAGGTGCTTTGAGAAACAGCAGTTTTACATGTTAGACAGATAGCATTATGCTCAGTCCTTGGACCTCTTCTCCATCTGTACCAATGGTTTCCAAGTAGGGAAGTTTTGCTCCTGCCCCAGGGGGCATTTGCCAATGTCTGGAGATGTTTTTGGCTCTTACACTTGGGGCTAGGGAGGTACTACTGGCATCCAGTGGGTAAAGGCCAGGGATGCTGCTGAACATCTTACGATGCATAAGATCCACACCACACTGCCCTCTGAAGCAAAAGAAGATGCATCCGGCCTAAAATGTCAATAGGCTTACTCTGTTGGCTGAGAAAACCCTGCTTTACATAGACTCATCGCTTTGTGGATTGCAGCCAGGCTCATAGCATTAGATACCATCCACATGAAATGACTCCCAAATTTTTTATCTCCACCCAAACCCTCTCTCCTAAACTCTATGTCCAATCTGGATATACAGCAGCCTACTTGATACCTCCATCTGGATGCCAACGTACCCAAAATGAATTCCTGATCTCTCCCCACCTCTACCATAGCCTTTCTTCTCTCTGTGGATGGCAATTTTACCCTTTTATTTGCTCAGGCCAAAAACTTTGGCGTCATCATTTATTCCCTCTTACACCCCGCTTCCAACCCATTAGCAAATCCTGTTAGTTCTAGCTAACAAACCAGATCCAGACACAGACCTCTTTTACCTCTGCTGCTACCAATCTGGTCCAAAACACCCATTCTCTTTACCTAGATGATTGCACTAACTTCCCTACTGGTCCCCTGCTTCTATCCTTGCCCTGTACTCTCCACAGGAGAGCCAGAGAGTGATCCTTTTACTCTCTGGCATGAAGTCAGACCACATCACCCCGCTGCTCAAAATCCTTCAGTGGTTCCTTCTGTCCCTCAGTGCAAAAGCCCAAAGCTTCACAAAGGCCACAAATCCTTCCATGATCTGGCTTTCATCCCCTGACTTCATTTCCCTCTACCCCGTTCCTACCCACTCTGGTCTTGAACAAACCAGGTGAACTTCTACCTCAGGACTTGTACTGACTGTAAAATATTCTTTCTCCAGATGGCCTTTGCAGAAACTAAATCTGGCTTTAAAGGGAGTTAGATCACCCCTAAGTATGTTCTACTTTTAAAATACTAAGTATGTTCAAAGGGAGATGTTAAATTCATTACAGAAAAATGGAAAACTCCAGAGACTGTATCTTTTGGCCACAATCAGGAATAGACAGGTGACTTCAAGAGGTATAGGTGCTGCTGTCACAAAAGTGAATTAACGGAAATTTCAATGTCACCAAAAATCTAAACCCAAGTGACCATGGAGGTTCTAGGGAATCTTTTCCCTTCATAGAGGCTGGAGAGAAAGGCTGATTTCTGTAGCTTCCATAGATAACAGCTTGTGGAGAGAAGGGGTTTAGCAGTAGAGAAGTCACATAATAGCTGGCCAATAATTGGTTTGATCCTCATTTGAAATGCAGCAGTGTACTACAGAAAGCATGCATGCTCTCCCTAGCCCACAGCTGTCAGTTCAGCTGATAAAAATACATACCTGAACACTATTTGTAACTAGGAAGCAATGTAGTGGATCGTAAGAGAGCAGGCTCAGGAGTCAAAAACAACTGGTTTTGTTCATATCCTTGTTTTACCACTTTCTAGCTGCATGACCTTGGGCAGGTCATGAAACCTGTGAACCTCAAGTCTCAGCAGCTGTAAATAGGGATAATGACAGTGCCTGTATCATGGTTCTGTTGTGTGGACTAAATGAAGTAATGCATGTCAAACTGCTGCCTCTGCCTCTGGGGAACAAATACTGGGGGCTGGGAGGCAGGGAGGTGACTAGCGTTTTTTGTAATAAACTTTGTAGATCTACTTGACTCCTTAAATTATGTACATTGATCATTTTAACAATAAAAATTAAATTTAAAAAATCCTCAGCACAGTGCCTGGCACATAGTAAGTGCTTAATGAACGGTAGCTTTACAGCTCTGATTACTGCACTCCCGTGGCCGCCACCTGGGAGTAATGTGCATTTGCTACCTGTCCCTTGCCAGAGGAGAACACAAGTTGGATAGAATATCAAGTGACACGAGTTTTCCTTCCAGCTTCTCTTTGAGCCATCTTTAAACCTTTCAGGGAAAGGGTCTGCCCCTGAGAACGAAGACTCAGGTTTCATGGCAGTGGGAAGGTTATACTGCCCTCTATTGCCATTAGCTCAGCTAAGGACACCAACCACCTGCTTTTGGGTCAAATTCAGTGTGCTCTGAACTGAGCAGATGTTGGGCCCATCCTTATTAAACTCATCCCTTATTATTATATTAAACTGATTGGCTACTTCAAAGTAGATAATAAGATCCACAAGCCATTACATCCTCAGGCCCATATAGCAAAATATTTGCCTTTTCCAAACCTCTCCCTGTAACCTCTACTACATTTCTAAACCTAAACAGAGAGAAATTAACTCTTCCATGCCTTAGTCAACACAGACAGCAGCAGGTTAGAAGAGAGTTGATTTCTGATATAATAAAAGCAGACTAACTTCTCTAGCTCCAGATCCAAAACACACTAAAGGGTGACTGTCAGAGAGAGAGAGGAGGAAAAGCAGGTGCAAACGTGGGCAGGCAGGGCAGATGGCACTCGGCAGGGACTGACGCTTGACAAGCATGAGGAACCTCTCCCAAAGATAATAACACGTTTCTCCTTTGAACCAGCACTTGGCGGAAGTAATAACAGTGGCTCAGGCTGTAATCAGTTTAAAGGAGGAGAGTATGACAAACACCAGCTCCAAACATTTTTTTAAAAAAATAAGAGCAAACACAAAATAAGACGTATAGTCCAAGTAACAAAATAAATGAATTTGGGATTCTTTTCAGCTCCCCCAGTGTAAATCATTACTCTTCAGAGAAAGGAAGCAAAGCATTTGGGTTGTCCTGAAGAACACCCTGGTGTCACACTCTTATTCCCAGCTGTCCTGAATAAGACCATTTGGTTGGTGTCTTATTCCTCTGTAAGGCCTTCTTAGAAAACATTGAGAAATTGTGAAAATTACTGGCAAGTAAGAAAAAGAAGTACCTAATTTCAATATGACTTATTTTCTCCTTCCACACCTCTACAGATTGTTTTTTGCTACTGTACCACTGTCCAAACAGAAGCTGTCCCGGCCTCCAGAGATGAGTCACAGTTAGAATTCATTGCAAGACTAGCCTTGAGTCCATAGAGTGAACACCTACCCTACTGTGACTGTTTGTCCTCAGAGGCTCTTGGGCTAATCACATAAAAAGCGTTCATTAAAACAGCACCTAATCTTCACCAATACTTGGTCTGATTGTTCACCTGGGACAGGTCAGCCACAACTGAGCTGACAATGAGGCCAGCCAATCTTTAACAAAAGCATGGAGTCAGATTTATGAATCCTTGGAGCAGGTCAACATATACTTGCTCACCTTTCTGACTCCCTCTGACAGCTCTCACACAGGGAAGGCCCAGGCCCTCTGGATGTTGTGGGATGGAGCTGGGACAGGCGTTCCCACCCAGAGCTTCCCCATTCTCCCCCCACCACCCCTGCCTGTGGCACAGAGCACTGGGTCCGGAGAGTTTATGGGTTATTCAAGGGTAGCTGGGGAAGGGCTCCAGGGGTGTCCAGTTCCTGGCACTGACAGATGGGCCATTATGTTGACATTCACCCAACCCTCACATAAGATGCATGAAGCAACCTTTTCATTTCATCCTACCAACCTTAGCAAGTTAAACTGTAACTATGGAGACAGCAGGAAACTATCTACCTACTAAAACTGTGGTCATGGGCTTCCAAGAGCGTCATGTTCTTTCCCAGCCTTCAGGGCAGGCAGGGAATTTCTTTAGAGTAAATCAGATCTATTGCCAACTCAGTGATCCCTGATACCAGGGCATCAGGTACTCCTCCAACCCATCCAATAAAGATGGCACCTGGTGTGAACTGAACACACTTGCCCCAACTCTAGCGCTCTAGGGGGCTCTCATCCTTTCCACTCACTCATAAATAAAAAGGGCTATTTATTATTAAGCCCACATGGTTGGTACACCCTGAGAGTTTAAAAAGTTTTTATTTTTACCAACCAGAAAAAGAAATCACTACTTTAAAGACTCAACAAACAGGGGAACTCTTCAAAAAAAAAAAAAAGACGCCACACGCAATCCTCAGTTTACATTAGAGCCACTTATCTTATTTCAACTCTGCTTCTTTCACACCTTGATGACACTGCTCATCAACTCAGTTAATGCTTTCGTTCAACACAGCCTCCATTCCAACAGGAAGATCTAAGGAAAGCCCAGGTTCACCTACTAATACCTTTAGTAACGTGGTGCCTGGATGTGAATCCTAGTTCTGCCTCTTGCTAGCTGTGTGATACTGAGGTAAGTTACTTAGCCCCTCGGAGCTTTTATTTTCTTACCAAAATATGAAGATGATACATGTAAAGTACTTGGCACTTACCTGGCACATAGGAACGGTTAAAACATAACTCTAGTATATACCTGATCTTGCCACTTATAGCCCTTCAGAACCTCAAGTATTCTTGCCTTTAAAAATAAATAAATCTATATTCTCAAGCCAAACACAAATGCTTAGCATCATGAATTATCTCTGCCTTAAGGTATTCATTTAAGTATAGTTCCAATTCTTTTCGAAGCCATTTGTAATTATTTCATCCAAATTTTTTCATCAAATTACTTCATCCAAAGGAACACACTGCAACCAACTGAATGTATCTCCCACTGTCCATCACCCGTATCTCCTGACCACACATCCCTTACTCAGTATTCTGCCCTCAGCACTTCAACTGTTCTCCTACCATCATCCTTCCTGTCTTTCCAAATCTGTCCATTCTTTGAAAAGCCCTTTCCATCAACTCCATCTCTACTTCATTTCTGCCTTACGTAACTCTAACCCCCAGCCATGCACACAAATTATACATTTTGACTGTGCTGTGCTCTACTGACCAAATTCATACTCCACCTTGACTGAATTGTATGCGTGTTTCATCTCCCCTACTGTACTGTGAGCTGCTGGTTGGTAGGGATAACTTCTTTTATTCTTCAAGTTTCTTTACTCAATAATCTACACTGCTCTGTACATCAGTGCAGAAATGTGTTAATAAGTACTTTCTGATAACTATCTATACCCTACCCCATTTCTAAGGAGCCCTAAGAGGTGGAGTTGACTCAACTTTAGCCAGAAATGCTTTCAGAGGACTTGCTTTAAGAGGACTGCTTAACTTAAGAAGAAAAGGAGGCTCCGATTTCTCTTTGGGGTCCAAGTGCCATATTCTCAATGCATTAGAGGCAACAGTCTTGTATATCGTCTCCAATGAGAACCTTTTCTCTGTGGTTCTTGAAAATGTTATTTCTAAATGATTCTACAGAGTTCATGAAAAAAATTACATAACATACCATGAGTTCATCAACCTCAAGAAATATCTCAATAGCCTCACCATAGCCCAGCCCTTCCAAGAAAGAGCAGCATGGCAGGACCTCAATTAAGGCTGGTAGGTAATCCATTCAAACAACCCCCACCTCACCCTGGGCCAGGGCAATGACAGACTTAAAAGGCATCAGTCCTTAAAGCCCTAAAGGAGTGAAAAACAACAAACAGGCTCACAACTCAGGAAAAAGACTGCAGTGCACTGGCCAGGAACACCAGCCCTCTCCTAAGACTACAGTGATAGCTAAGCCAGGGAGTTCACAGTTGGGTGAAGGGGCTTCCATTACAGAAAGCACTGGAGCAACTGGTTTTGCCTCCTCCAACTCTCATCTTCCCATTACACTCAACTGCCCTAAAGTTCTCCTTCTAACAGGGCATGCTTAGCCTAGGGCCTATACCACCCAGAACAGTCATACCCTGGAGGGTTAAATTTAAGGAAGAAAAATCTGGAGCAATAGGAACTTAGTGGAAAATCTTTTGTTAGAGTATTAAGATGTGAAGTCTTTCCTCAAATATAAGCCATTTATTGCCTTGCCAATTTACTTCTCTCATATCCTGTATGACTAACATGATTCCACACAATCCTTTAGAATGACCATCCAACCAATAAATCAATCCTGTTGCACTACTGTTGAATGAAGTCCCTCTTACTGGTCCCTGTGGAGAAAGAGAATTCATATCACCAAGTTTCTTTTCTTAATTTGCCTCTGGATCTAGACCACATATAAAGCACTGGTCAGAAAAATGCCATTCTTACAAGAGAGTGAGTTGTCCCTCAAATAAACATTATTTTTAAAAATTTGAGGGTGAATGCCAACACAAAGCAAGGAAAGACTTAACAGTTATACGATTATATAGGTGGGAGGCTGGGCCTAATACACCACATTATTAATCAGAGAAGAACGAACAGGAATGTTCACAGGCCCTGCCACACAAATCACCTACAACAGTTAGCGCTTAGCATCAGGGCTTTATTCAACCTACCAAAACCAACAACCAGGAACCATAGTCAACTCGGCGGAGTATGGAAGGTGCTGTTTAATCATCAAGCATAGCGAAACAGATCAAGAAATCAAACACCTAGAAGACTGTCTTAGAACAATCAGAATATTTAAAATCATGATTAACTTAACAAACAATTCTCTCATTCCTCACACATGAAAAGTCAAAATATCACTTGAGCCACTCTGGGTTGTAGGTGAGGAGGTAGATGGGCCATAAGAGACTGGAAAGACATCAACAAGAAGACATGCAGACTAGGTAAATAAAGTGGAAGCCCAACAACATTTGGATAGGATACAACATTAGGATAAATAATTGAGCTTTTTTTTGGTTTATTTCCTCAGGAAAAACACCCCACCCAAAACCAAAAAGACACAGCAGGAACAAATTCCAAAGGTGTGCTGTTGCCCTACACTTGGTATATGCATTTACACTGGAAGAATGGCTGGTGATATTTTGACTTTCTTTTTTTTTTTTTTTTTTTTAACGCTAAAGGTAAAGAACTCTGTTCTTTCAGCACCCAAACCAGAGCAGAGAGACAGCAGTAAATTATAAATGTGGATGGAGTAACATCCACAGGACATGGAGATGGGGGAGGGGGGAGGGGAGAAGGGGTAGGTTTTTGTGCTGTTGCATTGGCAGGAGAGCTAAGCAGTCTTAAAGAACATTCTAGGCTTCTAGGTTTGCCATGAAGGAGTATCACAAATCCCAAGGCCCACCACCTACCCCTTCTCCTCTTCTCCGAGGGCACCTACCTTACTGTAAGTCACTACTGATAAGTTGTTTGCGTGACTGCTGGGGGACAGATTTACAGAGTTCTGTGAGAGTCTATTCTCATCTTGCTCGGTTTGGTCAGGAGCAGGAGCCCATGTGTTTTTGCTGATCGAGTCGAACTCGGAACCCCCAGGGTCTTTTAAGTTGTTTTCATCTGATTGTCGGTTCTTTTGGGGAGAGGCAAACGGGTTGAAGTTTCCTTCTACCTTGCGATGTGGCTGTGTGTTGAACTCCGTTTCAAAAGATGACAGCTGCTGCGTTACTCCTAAAAGTCCACCCACCTCCACACTGAGAATGACCCAGATGACATCTGAAACAAAAAGGCAATTCATGTCAATGCCAGGCATACCCTCAAGGCTCAAAGCAGCCACCACAGAGAACCCCAAACACCACCCAAACCATAAGAAGAAATGTTTCTCTACATGCTAGTTTAGAAGCTTACTGACAAAGTTATCCAGTACATTTGCATTGCATGCAGTTCTACATTTTTGGTAACGTCAAATTCATACTCTGGTACAAATTCAGCAGAGGTCTGTGGTGAGACCCATGAAACTATCTGTAAAAAGGTTACTAGTTGATTTTGATGCATAACCATATTTTGGAAATCATTACTCCAGAGAAAATGATCAATATATAGAAACCCAAAAGCTATTTTTCCAGAATTACAAGCTCTTTGCGGTTTTTGCTTTATTTTGTACATGGTTAACTCAGAAAACTCAGGGCAGGCATAACTCTTGAGTCAAAAATAATGCTTATAATTACTAAAACTGCAACTTATCAACACCCCCACACACACACTTTGGGGCAATTTAGAGTGACCTGCCCAAACTAGGACAACTGAGAGTAAAAGAGGGAGTTATTAATTACACCAGGACACAGTTGTAAGCCAGCACTAATCCTGACATATTAGAACAGATATCACCCTGGCTATTTTCACCATCTATGTGTTCAAAAGATACCAAAATTTAGTATGCCTGAGACTTTCTATTGATAAAATAATCCAATTTAATACCAACTTTGCCTTTCTGTCAGATAGGGAAACCCTACCATCTACATTGAAACCATAAGAGATTTGTTTTAAAAGATGCACTGTCGGACTTTTGGTCATAGTTCAGTTCTTTATTTCCTCAACTGTCAAAGCCATGGGTTCAAAAAGAAATGAATAAAGTAAGCGGCACTTCAATTTGATGTTCAGCACCTCAATTCAGAGAACAGTGGCATCTACTTTCCTGATGGAAGGTTTTCAAAGCAAGCTATAGAAAGGCCAAGAAGCTTTTAAGTGTGAACCTTGTTGAAAACAAATATGAAAAATTGTTCAGGCTCCTAAACAAGTGGTATAAGATTGACAGGAAGAGGCAGATAAAACTTCACCAGTTAGCTACATGGAAATACAGTAGTCTCCTTTACCCATGATTCACTTTCATGGTTTCAGTTACCCATGTCAATGGTGGTCCAAAAATATTAAATGGGAAGTGCCAGAAGTAAACAATTCATAAGTTTTACATTGCACACTGTTCTGAGTAGTGTGATGAAATCTCTCACTGTCCTGCTCCATCCTATCTGGATGTGAATCATCCCTTTGTCCATCGTATCCACGCTATATACGCTATCTGCTCGTTAGTCACTTAGTAGCCATCTAAGTTATCAGATCGACAATCACAATCGGGTACTGCAAAAGTGAGAGCCACAGTGAGTGATAAGTGCTTAGTTAAGATGGAAAAGGCATTAAATTTGGACAATAAGATATTTTGAGAGAGAGAGACCACATTCACATAACTTTGATTACAGTATATTGTTATAACTGTTCAACTGAATTATTAGTTATTGTTGTTAATCTCTTACTGTGCCTAATTTGTAAATTAGGCTTTATCATAGGTAGGTATGTATAGGAAAAAACACAGTATATATAGAGCTCAGTACTGTCTGTGGTTTCAACATCCGTACTAGGGGTCTCGGAGCATATGCCCCACAGATAAGTGGTGGACTACTGTATAATATATAAGCCTAGAACAAATACACTAAAAAGGAAATTGAAGGAAACTAAGGAAAACTCTTGGGCTGTGTTTGTTCTCAATTTTCAATCTGGGTTCTACAGCTGAGGAAGGGGATCTTAAGTGTCAGAGAGCCATAAATACTCGATTTAAGGTTAGTGATTTGGAAGCTGTATTAAGAACTTGGTTGTATCCAAACAGCTATGAGCCAAAACCTTAGTAAGTAGAGATGCAGTGACATCTACTGTTCACTTCTATAATGAGCAACTCTTTTTACCTCCTGTGAAGAGGAAGCAAGCCACTAGCAACACTAGTATGGATCACAGGAATAGGCATACATCCCAGACACACTTACCATTAAAGCAAATGTGAATCTTTACGTAAACTAGTATCATAAAAGTTCAACCTGGGCTTCCTTGGTGGCACAGTGGTTAAGAATCCGCCTGCCAAGGCAGGGGACACGGGTTCAAGCCCTGGTCCAGGAAGATACTACGCGCCATGGAGCAACTAACCCTGTGCGCCACAACTACTGAGCCTGCACTCTAGAGCCTGTAAGCCACAACTACTGAAGCCTGCGCACCTAGAGCCCACGCTCCACAACAAGAGAAGCCACCGCAGTGAGAAGCCCACGCACTGCAACGAAGAGGAGCCCCCGCTCGCCACAATGAGAGAAAGCCCGCGCACAGCAACAAAGACCCAACGCAGCCAAAAATAAATAAAAATAAAAAAATTTATTAGAAAAAAAAGAAAGTTCAACCTGCTGATTTAACACTGTAAACAAAGGCAGAGTACCATTTCACTTAGAAATCTGTAACAGTGCCAGTAATGGTGGGTCAGATGACTTTTATTGAAGACTTGCTCAATCTCATAAACCAATATGATATGGGCCTTAAAAAACAATTCAATGGCAGGCAGCCTGAGGGAGACTCATTCTGTGCTCTCTTATTCTAGGCTTTCTAACCAAAGGCAACATTCCTTCACTCTACTATTCATTTCTTCCAGGCGGATATGCCTTGTCTTACAGTACATTAATTCCTACTTTTGTCTTCCACCCATCTGTTTTCCAAAATCCTTTTGTAAGTACATGGTATGTTTAGCATACTCAGCTACAGGTAATAGTCTTTGTTCTCTTAGCTCAGGAAACTAAATGCTTATGAGAAAGGACAGACTGTTCTGAAGGCTGTTAGCAGTACGAGACTAATGACATTTTCCCCCCTGGCTTTGAGAACTAAAGCTTCTTTAACACAACTCACTGGGCCTTATCATACTTAAAGCCACCACACTCTCTTCACCTTGGCTATTTTTCTGTACTGTTCACAGATTCTACATAGTAGCTGTAAAAGGAATGTCACTGATTTATAAACACCAATAATTAAAATTCCAGTTCTGATCCTCCAAAGTTACTATCGTGATGGGTCATTATGAACAGTACACCACGCCCTCTACATGGTACTCTCTGAGCCCTCCAGGTACTACCTATAGACCTCACATTTCGGAAGCGTGTTCATCCCACACATAGTGTGTGTGGGTTTCTTTGAATCAAACAATAAAAAGGATGAAGATGAGCCCAATAAGCTTATTTCAGAGGTTGACCATTTCTAGTTCTTGTCAGAACACCTTAATTACTAAGATTAAAACTGCCAGCCAGATATTTCACTATTGCTGATGATAAAATCACAGCTGTAAGGAATCTTAGGGGTCATCTAATGGAACTGCTTCTCTTTCTAGATGAAGGATCTGAGGTCTGGAGGTAAAAGTGATGGGCCTAAGATCAGACTTCAAGTTAGAAGTTGGCCATGATGATGACCAAGAACTTCCAGCTCTTAGTATAGCTTTTTAAACCCGTAATTTTTCTTCCCAACAGGAATTTGGGAAGCCAAGTGCCCAGGGAACGAAACCTATAGTTAAGTCAGTCCCATTTTAGTATCTTTACTGACAGACATATGAAACAAGAATGGTGTCCTAGAAAAGTAGCCAAGAAAGTAAAACCAAGTGCCAAGCCTACACAGTCAGGGCTTAGTAAGCCAATGGAGAAACCAATTTTAGAAGGTCTTGCCTTAAAGTAATTTTTAAAAAGCACCTGAGACAGAACTTTGGACCTAGAAGGTACTGTAAATATTATTTCATTCAACTTGTCCTTTTTACATATGATAAAACCTTTAATAATAAGTATAAACCTTGTTAATAATAAGTATACATTTCCTTTTGTAGAAATGTGTAATAAATTACTGACGAGAGAACATAACCTTTTATTTCTTAAGTTTAGGCTATGAGAAGTGTAGAGTAAAAGGAAAATATTTTACTTTGAGCCCAAGTCCATAATCTTAATCAATCATGCTGACATACAAAGACATCTCAGATTATGGTAAGAATATTAAAAACATTTGCATATATCTAAAAGCTAGCATCATGGGTCAAATCACATCATAATAAATGTAAACAAGTACCTATGATTTGTCCACTAAAATAGAATTGTTAAAAACAGTACAATATTAGAACTGGTAAATTTGTTTCTTGTGGGAATATAGGTTACAATATATGTACAGTAAGGGTACAGGTATACTGGGTTGAACAAATAAGTAAATGGATGGTGGGAGCAAGGTTTTTCGTTATCAAAGAAGGATATTACAGGAAAGCAAGCAAAGAAGGAATTCTAAAATAAACCCTGTGGTACTGGATTAAAGCCAGAGACATCAATATAAACGAAACACAGAAACAATTATAGATATGTCTGTATACAAAGGTTAGTATGTATACATATACTATCTAGCCCTATCTGCTAAGATGGCCTAGAAGTAATGATACCCCGCTAGCAATGAACATACCTAGTGCTCAGAAGTTTCTAAATACTGCTCTCCAATAAAAAGAACAAGGGCTTCTTGGAGAAATGGCTGATTCTAGGGCTGGGGCATGGAAAATATAAGAAAAGCCTGGAACATCTTGTTGTACCAGAAAGTAAGGAAGTGGTCAAAACACAAAAGGATAGGGGCAGGTTAAAGGGATACAGGAGCCACCTGAAAGAGCTCCCTCTGGAGCTGGAACAATCTGGGCAACAAAATAAATAATGTAGCACTGGACTGTAACTCCAACTATAAAATAAATATACATGAGTATATTTATTAACTATGAGTCCATAGTTATATAAATAAATGAAGAAGTGACAAACTTCCTTACAAAGAATTCCAAATAATATATAAAGATACTCTCCCTTCCAAGAGGTGGAGCTTAATTCTATACACCCCCCAGGGACTTCTCTGGTGGTTCAGTGGGTAACACTCTGCGCTCCCAATGCAGGGGGCCCGGGTTCAATCCCTGGTCAGGCAACTAGATCCCACATGCATGCTGAGACTAAGAGTTTGCATGCTGCAACTAAAAAGAGCTCGCATGTTGCAAGACCCGGCAGGGCATAAATATTTAAAAAAATAACAAAATTCAAAAACAAAAAAAACAAAAAAAACAAAATTCTACACACTCTCCCACCCACTCTATCTTAGTGATAGAGTAGGGAAAGAGAAAAGGTGTAACTTTACAGTGCAGAAACTGGCAAACAAACTACTCAACCTAGTGACCAAGGTTAATATCAACAGTGATGTTATGCAAATATCAAGTACCCTCCACCCCCACAGGCCACTTCACCTTCACAGTATTCTTCCCCAAACCCATAACATCAGCCTAACCATGTGGAAAACATCAGATAAGCTCAGACTGGGGGACATTATAAAGCAGGGGTCCCCAACCCCCAGGCCACAGACTGGTACTTGTCCATGGCCTATTAGGAACTGGGCTGCACAGCAGGAGGTGAATGGCAGGTGAGCAAGCAAAGCTTCATCTGTGTTTACAGCCGCTCCCAGTCGCTCGCATTACCGCCTGAGCTCCGCCTCCTGTCAGGTCAGCGGCGGCATTAGATTCTCAGAGGGGCACGAACCCTACTGTGAACTGCGCATGCGAGGGATCGAGGTTGAGTGCTCCTTATGAGACTCTAATGCCTGATGATCTGAGGTGGAGTTGAGGCGGTGATGCTAGTGCTGGGGAGTGGCTGAAAATACAGACTATCATTAGCAGAGAGGTTTGACTGCACAGAGACCATAATAAATCAACTGCTTGCAGACTCATCAAAACTCCATCAGTCAGTGGCAAGTGAAAACGAGCTCAGGGCTCCCACTGATTTTGCATTATGGTGAGTTGTATAATTATTTCATTACATATTACAATGTAATAATAACAGAAATAAAGTGCACAATAAATGTAATGTGCTTGAATCATCCCAAAACCACAGCCACCCCCATCCGTGGAAAAATTGTCTTCCACAAAACTGGTCTCTGGTGCCAAAAAGGTTGAGGTCCGCTGTTATAAAGGATACTTTATATAAAGGATACTTGCCAGTGTTCCTCAAAACTATCAGGGGTCGTGAAAAACACAGAAAAGACTGAGAAATTGTCACACACCAGAGGAGACTGGGAGACATGCAATATGGGACCCTAGACTGGTTTCTGGAACAGAAGATTCCTAAGTGGAAAAACTGATGAAATCTAAACAAAGTTTGCAGTTGAGCTCATAGTAATGTACAAATGTTGATGTCTTCATTCTAGCAAGTGTGCCATGATTATGTAAGATGCTAACAATGGGGGAAACTGGGTATATGGGAACTCTGTATCACCTCTGAAACTTTACTGTAAATCTAAAATTGTTCCAAAGTAAAGTTTACTAAAAGAAATTAGTATAGCATTTAAAAAGTGTACTTTCAAACACTAAGAGTTAAAGTTGTAACAGAGCCAACACAAACAATTCTCTCTGTAGTGAAGTGACTATAAAGGAGAGTGCTTTGATCTAGCAGGGGGTAGAACAAGGTTGTAGCAGGGCAGGCAGGAGGGGCTGTCACGCACTCAATTCTTCAGAGGTCTCAAAAAGACCACATCATCAACTGGACACACAAGTCATTCCCATCTGCAGGGAGATCTTGCCCTTCCAGTGCAACCCCTTCTCAGCAGTGCCATAAAGACATTAACAGTCTTCAAACAGGGGGAACAGCAATGACTGCACAAATGAACCATCTTGACGTGGATGTTCGGCTGAAGCTGCCTGACTAGTTCCAGAGCCTGCCTCTGGCACACAGAAGATGCAAATGGAAGCCACAAAAAGCAAGCAATAAACTGCCACGTTAATAGGTTCCACTTGGTCTGGGTTTCTGAAGGGGAAAGGTAGGGGACTCGGTAAAGCACCACCTTCAAAAATCCAGTTTACAAGGACACCTCAAAGTAATTCCAACTGTGGTTAGGACTGAAATCTTATAGGCTTCTGATCTCTAGAGCAACTACCTTGGGCTCGTCCCTAAGAGCTGTAAGAGCACCAGGAGACACAGGCTAGCTTTAGCCTGCATGTACCTACAAGATAACCAGGGGGGCCACTTCTAGATTTGGAGGTTGCAAATTCAAATCCTTCCTAAAGCTCAACTCATCTTCATAGCACAACAGGAACCCCACATTTCCCCTGAGAATTAAGAAACAACTTGGGTCTGTAGAGGTAAACAGGCTCTAGTCAGCTGCTGGGCTACAAGCTACGGGCTCACATTTCATTTCTAGAGTAGGAAGGCTGGATATGTGCTGCTTGGCGTCAGTGAGAGAGGCCTGAAAGGAGAGAGTCTGAGCACTGGTAAACTAGTGGCCTGAAACATGCCCTGACAGTAAGTAGTGCAAAGGTCAACATTATGAGTATCTTTTTTGTGTCTGCCTCTTTCCAGTCTCAACTTCCAGTTTGTTTTTCTACACTGTTTACTCAACACATGCCTGGCTCTCATGACACCTGCCCAGGCACTCAGATACTTTCACTCTCTATGAACACAACACCTACCTCAGCATCTACGGGGGAAGATGGGACAGCCAGACTCCAGTTCATTAGCTCCTCAGAGGACAACTCCTGTTTTCTGGGGCCTAGGCCCCATCTACAGCAGAGTGACTGTTGAAGGGCTGCCTCTACTCAGCTCTGCTTCCCTACCCATTCTCACTCCTCACCCCATCTTGCCACAGTGTGCATTAAAGACTTATTCCTTAGTTTCATATTATTCTCAAGAATTTCATTTTAAAATGCAAATGCCCCCTAAAGGAACATATTAAGCTACATTAACGCCATTATCAGATCAACCAACGGGCACAAGTTCACAAAGGGGAGAAGATAAAGAGAAGCCCAGGAAAGAGCACTGGAAGCCTGGATAAGACAAGACAGTGAGGAGTCCCCAGTGCCCATAATAGGAAGAGGGGCTCAGAAAGAAAAGCAGAAATGGCAACAAAAAAGAGACTACTCCTCTTCACAATTTTTTCAAATCATGCCCTATTTAATAACCATGAGGGACTTCTCTGGTGGCACAGTGGTTAAGAATCTGCCTGCCAATGCAGAGGTCATGGGTTCAATCCCTGGTCCAGGAAAATCCCACATGCCGCGGAGCAACTAAGCCCTTGCACCAAAACTACTGAGCCTGCGCTCTAGAGCCCACGAGTCACAACTACTGAGCCCGCGCAGCGAGAGCCCGCGCTCCGCAACAAGAGAAGCACCCGCACCGCAATGAAGACCCAATGCAGACAAAAATAAAAATTACAAAAAATAAAAACACATGAGCTTTTGCCTTAACTTGTGTGTGTGGCGGGGGTGGGGGGGCAGGCAATCGCGATCATTGAATCACTTAGTTATTTACTTCAGGTCTGAGGAAATAAGGATCCCTACTTCCCAAACCCAGTAAAATCAGTGCCATGAAACAAAGAGTGAAAACATGTCTGAGACAAAAGATGAAATCAGCTCAGAATGGGGAAAAAAAACCAAATTGCCATTAATCGGGCTGGGAGGACAGACACAGATAAAGGCAGGTACAAAGGAAACAGGAAACACTATTTCTCCCAAGGTCATACAGCAGCTGTAAAATGCTATAATGACCCTCTCTGAGTGGCTACTGCTTTCTTACCAACGACGCTCCCAGACCAGCTTTGTTACAGCCATCTATTACTAAGGATACCCAACTGCCACCCACGATAGCACCCAAGCCCTAATTAATCCTCACTTCTAGTCCTGCCTCAGAAACAGCAGCCAATCCAAAATTGATCCCACTTCCCTAGAGCCTCCTCAGAATCCTTCAGCAGGAACCCAACCTTACAGAAGCTGCTTCCCTCCTCCCTCTTACCGCACGGCATCCCACAGGTCACCTGGTGTGTCTTCCCTCACCACGTATGTCTATCTGGTTTTGTCAGACTACAGGCTTGTTTCAGGTGATCTCTGAACCCAGACGCCTTCCTCTCTTCCCACTCCCAGCCTCAACTCCTAGAAGCAGAGACTCCACCCCTTCCTACCAGTCTTCCCTTCCTGTACAACTGCCCTCCCCACCAGCTGATAATATAAGGAAAGAAGAGTGAATTCAATGATAAGGAGGTCAAAAAAAGAAAGAGAAGGAGCAGCCCCAAGAATAAAGAAAAACCAGGAGTATATAGTATTCTAGAAGCCTAATGACAAAAGTGTTTCAAGGAAAACAGAGTTATTAAGTGGGGCCAATCCAGCTAATAAATCAAGTAAGTTGAAAACTGGGAACAAAGCACTGGATGTAGTATCATGCAGGTCACTGGTGATTTTGAAAAGAGCAGCAGTTTTAGTGGAATGGTAGGGACAGAAGCCTGAATGGAAAAAATTCGTGAGACTAGGAAACAGGAGGTGGAGATAGCCATTACTGATACTAAATGTTTGAAGGACTTCTGCTATGAAAGAGAGCAGAGAAATGGGGAAGAAGCTGGAGGAGGAAAATTAATAATATTACATTATATGTAAAAGCAAGAAAATTTTTTTAATCAATCCAATCTATAGTTATTGTTTCAAGGCATGTAAAACAATAATGTGTGCCAATATTACATCTCCAAAGGAATTTTTTTTTTTTTTTTTTTTTTTTTTTTTGGCGGTACGCGGGCCTCTCACTGTTGTGGCCTCTCCCGTTGCAGAGCACAGGCTCCGGGCGCGCAGGCTCAGCGGCCATGGCTCACGGGCCCAGCCGCTCCGCGGCATGTGGGATCTTCCTGGACCGGGGCACGAATTTCTGTCCCCTGCAACGGCAGGCGGACTCTCAACCACTGCGCCACCAGGGAAGCCCCTCTCCAAAGGATTTTTAAATTTTGTATTGGAAGAAGTTTAAAATAACTCAAATGTCCATCAGTGGGGACTAAGCTAGAAAAATGAAGACATATCTACCTGAGGGGATACGCCACAGCCATAAAAATGAATGACTATTTCTACAGTGATCTCTAGAATATAATTATGAAGTGAAAAAAAGTAAGATGCAGATCAATATCTATAGTCATGACACTTCTTTGTAAGAAAAAGGACACATTTATATACATTTGCTGGTGTCTGCAAAACAAAACAAAATGCAACACTGAATGGATAATCTATAAATGAATAAATAAAAATGAGCACTTACAGGAAGAGGAAGGCACTATCTGAAGGGGACAGAACAGGAGGGAGACCTTTCTAAATACACCATTCCTAAATTGAGACTTAGGATCACAGAAATGTTCTACATACTCAAGAAAAAAAAAAAACAAAAAAACCAACACGCTAGGTCAAAGGGGGACAAGAGTAAGAATTGGAGATTAAAAATAAATTTCCGGGCTTCCCTGTTGGCGCAGTGGTTGAGAGTCCGCCTGCCAATGCAGGGGACAGGAGTTCGTGCCTCGGTCCGGGAGGATCCCACATGCCGCAGAGCGGCTGGGCCCGTGAGCCATGGCCGCTGAGCCTGCGCGTCCGGAGCCTGTGCTCCGCAACGGGAGAGGCCACAACAGTGAGAGGCCCGCGTACTGCAAAATAATAATAATAATAATAATAATTTTCCTAGGATGGTGACTGACACAGAATAGGTGCTCAATAGAAAATTATTTTTAAAAAAAGAAAGAAAATTATTTATGCAGAAATACTTAGCAGTGTGACATTAAAAAAATATTTACTGTGTTGCACTGTTGGAAGTTAGATTCAATGCTAAGAGTAATGTCTGATGATTGCCTATGTCTAACTGTCGCTGGAGGACTCTACCAATGACAGTAAAACAGGTTTCCTATATAAAATCTAAGAGTTTATGATACCTATAAAAAAGGAATATAATATTTGATCCTCCTCTTCATTCACTAGTTTCACTGAAAGTAAATAAAGCACCAAACCCTTACTCTAAAGAACTGGCAATTAAAGGTAAAGAACTAAGCATTTAATCTAGCCTAATTTGTAAAACTGAATTTCAGGAAAATAAGTCATTGTTGATAAATAAATGTTTCCTCCGCCCAAAACTACTCTAGCTAATATATGTGGGAAAAAATTGCCACTTTGTAATCCCTAATTGAAATGATTCAGGCAATAATCAATGAACAAAACCATTAGACAAAAGGTTGGTTGATGGGGAGGAACTTTGGAGGGATCAGGCTGTCACCACTTGAACACTTTGATTAATCTCAGCATCACTAAGAGCCGAATAATTTTGAAAAAGAAGTACAAAGTTAGAGGTCTCACACTTCTTGATTTCAAAACTTACTACAAAACTACAGTAATCAAAATAGTGTGGTATTGGCAGAAAGACATATAGACCACGGAATAGAATGGAGAGCTCAAAAATAAACCCTCACATTTATGGTCAAATGATTTTTGACAAGAATACTAAGAGCATTCAATGGGGAAGGGAAGTCTTTTCAACAAAGGGTGTTGAGAAAACTGGATATCTACATGCAAAAGAATGAATTTGGATCCTTATCTTACACCATATACAAAAATTAACTCAAAATGGATCAAAGATCTAAACGTACGAACTAAACCTCTGAGAAGAAAACAGAAGGAAAGCTTCATGACACTGGATTTGGAAGTGATTTCTTGGATTTGACTCCAAAAGCACAGGCAACCAAAGAAAAAAGATAAACTGGACTACATCAAAATTAAAACTTTTGTGCATCAAAGGACACAATCAACAGAGTGCAAAGGCAAACACCGAATGGAGAAAATATTTACAAATCAATATCTGATAATGGGCAAATATCCAAAATATATAAAGAACTCCTACAAAATAAAACTAATAACCTGATTTGAAAATGGGCAAAGGGCCTTTTGCCTCGCTGCATATGAGAAAGCAAGATGGGTCACCAGCAGCTCTAATGGAACCATCCAAGAAAATCAGGCCAAGGTTCTTGCTCTTGCTGCATCTGCTCAAACCTGCACAGTACGATCCAAAAGTACAGCCTCAATATGTACCACCAGTGTTTCCCAACAGTACACGAAGGAGATGGGCTTAATTAAGTTGGACTAAGCTAACTTCTTGAATGGGTCATCCAGGACATCTACCTTACCACAGAAACAATGCTAGCTCTTTGTACATTAAAACAAAAACAAAAACCCTTTTCAATTGAGAGTTTTAATGTGAATGGAATAGTCAACTGACTATAGAAATCTCCTTTTAAAAATTTACTATTATCTTCTCAACGGATTCATCTTCAAAATATGTGGCTTATTTTCCCTCAGTTATATAAAAGTATTCACACTGGAGGGAAAAATGGGCAAAGGACGTGAACAAACTGAAGGACCTAAAAGCACAGGTAAAGATGCTTGATATCATTCATCATTAGGGAACTACAAATCAAAACCATAATGAGATACTACCTCACACTCATTAGGATGGCTCCTGTCAAAAAAACAGGAAATAACAAGTCTGTGCAAGATGTGGAGAAACTGGAACCCTTGCACACTGGTGGGAGGGTAAAATGGTACAGCCACTATGGAAACCAGTATGGCATTTCCTTAAAAAATTAAAAATAGAATTGCCATATGGTCCAGCAATCCCATTTCTAGGTATATACCCAAAAGAACTAAAAGCAGAGTTTCAAAGAGATATATGTATACCCGTTTTCATAACAGCATTATTCATAATACCAAAAGGTAGAAGCAATCGAAGTGTACATTGATAGATAAATGATTTTAAAACTGTGAGATATACATACAATGGATTATTCAGCCTTGTAAAGTTGGAAAATTCTCAGCCATGTTACAACTTGGATGAAACTTTAACATGAACTGATATAAAAGCCAGTCACAAAAGGACAAAAACTGTGTGATACCACTTATATGAGGTACCCAGATAGTCAAATTCAGAGACAGGAAGTAGAATGGTGGCTGTCAGGGGCTGGAGGGAGAGGGAGAAGAGGAGTTATTATTTAATAGGTACAGAGTTTCAGTTTTGCAAGAGTTCTGGAGATAGATGGTGATGATGGCTGTATAACAATGTGAACGAGCTTAATGCCACTGACCTGTATACTTAAAAATGGTTAAGATGGTAAATTGTTATGTGTATTTCACCACAATTCAAACAAACAAAACCCTGAGGCCCAGTAACTTTAAATTAGTTGCTCAAGGTCAATCACTATTATGTGGCAGAATCAAAACCAGAGGTCAGATCTATTTAACTCCTGGACTAGTACTTATCTATAACATCAGGCAGCACTTTTTTTTCCCCCTGGTCAGTTTTGAATGTTCCACCAACCAGGAAAGAGAGAGTACTTATGGAGACAACTATTCCTGGCAGAAAAGATGGAAATACTAACATCTTAATAATTTGAAATTTTATAGCCTACTAATAAAGTATAACTGAGTGGATGATAGCACAATTGCAGAAAATATAGCATGAAAGTACATTTAAGCAACTTAAATTGCTAATTTAAATCTCAAAGTATAATTATGTTTTAAGGGTAACACAGGGAATCAAAACTATAGCACATTAAGAGCCAAACGTATGTAACTGGAAAAAAATATACAGATTAAAACTGGCATTTTAACAATCGTTTTGCATTAACTTTGAAAAGCACTTAAATGTAACATTGGATAAAAGGGCTTAACATTTATTGCTCATTTTACATGCAAATAGGGAGAAAAATGGCTGGAATTCTCATTCCTTTACTACTTCTACTGCATTTCTCAACCAATCTGATTGCGACACACTTGGTGCTTCTTCATATCTGTAGTATTTTTACCAAAGGGTAATTTAAAATAGAATATTTGAACAGAAGAAGTACTTCCAAGTATTTAGTTCAAGAACCAGAAAGTCAAATTTTAGACTAGCAACTGATTTACTTAATTCAACCTTAAGTAGTTCCATTAAAAAAAGAGAGAAAGAGGTCTGTTCTTCTTGGTACATGTACTTTAAAGTAAGGTTTAACTTAGGACTGATATCTTTCTGCAGAGGTATATGTATGTTTTGAATACTAAAAAGCCTAATAACAAGACATAGCCCCATCTGTCTTTTTTAAAAAACTCAAACGCTATCTTTGACATAATCATGGACAAAAAGGGTAAAACAGCATTACTGATGGTAATTAGTTATCCTTGGTGAGATCTCTGATAATGTACTACATCAACTCTCCCTTCCCCCTCCTCCTAAAAGAGGATGGGCTTTGTTTCTGGGTTCAGGGAAACTGCTCCCAGTCAACATCATCATCCTAGCTGGACCAATGTGAGAACTAGCGAAACAAAGAAAATAGATACCCCTTCCCCTCAACATTCTCTCCTAAGAAAACTACATTACAGACGTCACATTCACTGACAAGTCAGAGTCAGACAGAGACAAAGCAGAATTTGTTAAATGTTTCTTCATTCTCCTTTCATTTTTCACTTTCTTCATCTCTTTGGTCCTACCCAATCTTCCTAAGTATCCCTTCCTCTTCGTTTCCATTGCAGGCCCTTATTAACAGGCCCAAAATTTTCCTGGCTTGAATCTGGGCACAGAGCTTTGAGGGAACGAATGACTACTAATCCCTAGACTAAAGTAGCAGCATCCACACACAGGGGGTCTTGGGACTCACTCATAGCCATTGGGACTTCCCAGTCCTACAAAGGGAGCCACCCTCACCACCCTCTCACAGCAGAGGTACAATGCATTGGGCCTTTTAGTCTGGGCCATGACACTCAGCTACTCATCTCTCTTCCAGATGACCTGTGGGTGTAAATATGCTTCAGAGTACCATCACCTTCAATCTACCTCCCACTCTTTTGCACACAGAACCCTCAACTCATGCCAAACTGCATTAGTCATGCTCAACCAGAGTTTATGCTTATTTACTGCAATCTGGAAATGTGATACCCTGTCACCAATCTGAATCTTTTTAGTTAAAATACTGCATATCTGGGAAAGCCCCTTCAGACACCATTTGACCTAGAAAGTTATTATTTCCTAATGTTTACTATTTTTTATTACTGAAAATAAGTTTTCATAGACTTCATTATTTTTAAGACTTTATTTTTAGAAGAAGATGTAAGTTCACAGCAAAACTGAGAAGATAATATACTCTCTGCCTCCACATACATAAAATCTCCTTTACTATCAATATCCTACATAAAAGTGGTGTATTTGTTACAACTGATGAATCTACACAGACACATCATTATCACCCGAAGTCCATAGTTTATGTCAGAGTTCACTCTTATGTTGCACATTCTATGGGTTTTAATAAATGTATAATGACATGTTTCCACCACTATAGTATCACAGAATAGTTTCACTGCCCTAAAAATCCTCTGTGATCTGCCTATTCATCCCTCCCTCCCCTAGCCCCTGGCAACCACTATTTCCACAGTTTTGCCTTTTCTAAAATGTTATATAGTTGGCTACATACAGTATGCAGCCTTTTCAGATTGGTTTCTTTCACATAGAAATATGCACTTAAAGGTGTTCTGTATCTTTTCATGAAGTGAAAGCTCATTTCTTTTTCATGCTGGATAGTATTCCACTGTCTAGATGTACCAAAGTTTATTTACCCATTCATCTACTGAAGGATGTTTTTGATTGCTTCCAAGTTTTGGCAATTATGAATGTAACTGCTATAAATATGGTAAGAATATTTTAGTTTTGTAAGAAACTGCCAAACTGCCTAACGAAGTGACTGTACCACTTTGCATTCTCACCAGCAATAAATGAGTTTCCGTTGCTCCACATCCTTGCCAGCATTTGGCATTGACAGTGTTCCAGATTTTAGCCATTCTAACAGGTAGGTAGTGGTAACTTACTTTAATTTGCAACTCTCTAATGACAAAATGTTGAACATCTTTTTATATGCTTATTTGCACCTGTATATCTTCTTCGGTGAGATGTCAGTTCAACTCTTTTCTGCTTGTTTTTTGAGTTGTTTGTTTTCTTATTATTGAGTTTTAAGAGCTTTCTGTATATTTTGGATAATAGTCCTTTATCAGATGTGTCTTTTACAAATAATTTCTCCCAGTCTGTGGCCTGTCTTCTCATTCTCTTGACACTGTCTTTCACAGAGCACTTAGGTTTTTAATTTTAATGAACTCCAGCTTATCAATTCTTTCTTTAGATCATGCCCCTTTGGTGTTACATTTAAAAACTCATTGCCTATAATCAATTCACTCTGCTGCACACCTGAAACACAATATTGTAAATCAACTATACTTCGATTTAAAAAAAAAAAGTCATGGGAAATTCCCTGGCAGTCCAATGGTTAGGACTCCATGCTTCCACTGCTGAGGGCTCTGGTTTGATGAGCTGTGAGGCACAACCAATAAAAGTCATGGCCGTACCCAAGATCATCTAGGTTTCTGCCTATGTTATCTTCTAGGAGTTTTACAGTTTTGCATTTTATGTTTAGATTTATAGTCCATTTTGAGTTAATATTTGTGAAGGATGTAAGACCTGTGTGTAGATTCATTTTTTTACATGTAGATGTCTACTTGATCCGGCACCATTTGTTGAAAAGAATACCTTTTCTCCAGTGTACTGTCTTTGCTCCTCTGTCAAAGATCAGTTGACTATATTTGTGTCAGTACATTTCTGGGCTCTCTCTTCTGTTCCAATTATCTATTTGTTTATTCTTTCACCATTACCACAATATCTTGGTTACTTTATAGGAAGTCTTGAAGTCAGAGTGTCCGTTCTCCAACTCTGTTCTTCTCCATTGCTGAATTGGCTACTCTGGGTCTTTTGCCTTTCTGTATATAATTTAGACTCAGTTTGTTGATTTCCACACAATAACTTGCTGGGATTTTGATTGGGACTGTGTTCAATCTGCACATCAAGCTGGGAAGAACTAATATCTTGAAAATACTGAGTCTTCCTATCCATGAACATGAAATATCTCTTCACTTACTTAGTTCTTCTCAGATTCTTTTCATCAGAATTTTGTTGTTTTCCTCATATAGATCTTGTTCACACTTGGATAGCTTTACACTTAAGTACTTTATTTTGGGGGGATAAAAACATAAATGGTAATGTGTTTTTAATTTCAAATTGAACATGTTCATGCTGGTTTATAGGAAAGCGTTTAATTTTTGTAAATCAATCTTGTATCCTGCAACCTTGTTATAGTTGCTTATTAGTTCCAGGATATTTTGTTGTTGATTCTTTCAAATTTTGCCATCTGCAAAAAAAAAAGATGGTTTTATTTCCTCCTTCCCAATCTGAATATTTTTTATTTCGCTTTAATTGTCTTATTGCGCTAGCAAGGACTTCCAGTACGATGTTGAAAAGCAGTGGACTTTCCTCTGCCTCACTTCTGATCTGAGCAGAAAACTTCTAATTTCTCAGCATTAAGTATGATATTAGCTAAAGATTTTTTGTAAATAATCTTTATCAAGTAGAGAGCGATTCCCTTTCTTCCTAGTTTCCTGAGAGTTTAATCACAAAAGGTGTTGGATTTTAACAAATGGTTTTTCTGTATCTATTGGTATGAACATGTGACTTTTCTTCTTAGCCTGTTGATGTAATGGGTTATATTAATTGATTTTTGAATGTTGAACCAGCCTTGCATGTCTGGGATAAATCTCATTTGGTCATAGCATATGTTATTCTTCTTACACATTGTTGGATTTGATTTGCTAATATTTTGTTGATGACTTTTGCATCTATGTTCATGAGAGATAATGGTCTATGATTTTCTTTCCTTGTACTGTCTGTCTGGTTTTGGCATTAGGGTAATGCTGGCCTCATAGAATAAGTCAGAAAGTATTCTTTCTGCTTCACTCTTCTGGAAGAGATTCCAGAGTAGTGGTAAAATTTCTTCCTTAAATGTCTGGTAGAATTCACCAGTGAACTCACCTGAGCCTAGCACTTTCTGTTTTGTAAGGTTATTAATTGTTGGTTTAATTTCTTTAATAGATATGGCCTATACAGATTATGTCTTCTTGGGTGAGCTCTGGCAGATTGCACCTTTCAAGAAATTGGTCCATTACACCTAAGTTATCAAATTCATGGGCATTACATCTGTTTGTTACCAACATGACTTGCTCATAATATTCCTTATTAACTGTTGAATGTGCATGGGATCTGTAGTGATGTTCTCTCTTTCATTTCTGATTTTAGTAATTTGTATCTTCTACCTTTTTTTCTTAGCCTGGCCAGAGGTTACTGACTTAAATCAATCTTTTCAAAACACCAGTTTTAGGTTTTATTGATTTTCTATTTGCAATTTCACTGCCTTCTGCTCTACTCTATATTTTTCTTCTGATTTAATTTGCTCTTATTTTTCTAGTTTCCTAAAGTGGAAGCTTATATTATAGATTTTAGGTTTTTCTTTTTTTCTAACATATGTATTCAATGCTATAAATTCCCCTCTGAGAACTGCTTTAGCTGCATTTCACAATTTTGATAGGTGTTATTCTCATTTGCATTTAGTTCAAAGTATTTTTAGATTTCTCTTGAGATTTCTTCTTTGATCCATATGTTATTCAGAAGTGTGGGGATTTTTCCACTATCGTTCTGTTGTTGCCTTCTAGTTTAATTCCATTGTGGTGTAAGAGGATATGTTGTATAACTTCTATTCTTTTAAGTTTGTTAAGGTGTCTTACGGCCCAGAATCTGGTTTACCTTGGTGAAAAGTTTCATGTGAGCTTCAGAAGAATTTGCTGCTGTTGGATGAAGTAGTCTGCAGATGTCAATTATATCCAGCATAATGATGGTGTTGTTGAGCTCAACTATGTCCTCATGGTTTTCTGCCTGCTGGGTCTGTCCATTTCTGATAACGAAGTGTTGAAGTCTCCAACTAAAATAGTGGAGACTTCGTCTATTTCTCCTTTCAGTTCTATCAGTTTTGCCTCACAGAGTTTGATATCCCATTGTTAGGCACATATACATTAAGAATTCTTATGTCTTCCTGGAGTACTAACCCCTTTATCATTATATACTATCCCTCTTTATCCCTGATAATTTTCTTTGGTCTGAAGTCTGCTCTGACTGAATATAGCTACTTCTGCTTTCTTTGGATTAGTGTTAGCACAGTACATCTTTCTCCATCCCTTTATTCTTAATGTATATGTACATTTATATTAGAATTTTCTTGAAAACAATGTAGAGTTGGGTCTTGTTTTGTGATCCATTCTGACAATCTCTTTCATTTGTACATTTAGACTACTGAGGTTTAAAAGTGGTTATTGATATAGCGGGATTAATATCTACCATATTTGTTACTGTTTTCTATTTGTTGCTCTTGTTCTTTGTTCTGATTTTTCTCTTCTACTCTTTTTCTGCCTTTTAGGTTTTAATTGAGCATTTTACATGATTCCATTTTCTCTCCTTTCTTAGTATAACAATCAGTTTTTTTTCTTTTAATGAGGTTGTCAGTTTGCAATGTACATTTACAACTAATCCAAGTGAAATCATAAATGACACTACCCACTTCATGGATAGTGCAGGTATCATATAATAGCAAAATACTCCTAATCGCTCCCTCCTGTCCCTTGTATCACTGCTGTCATTCATTTCACTTATTCATACACACACACACACACACACACGTATATATATGTATGTAAACGGTTTATACACAGATACACACAAACACATATAATTGAACACAAGCATACACAATTGATTACACTGTTGCTGTTATTATTTTGAACAAATTGTTATATTAGATCAATTAAGATTAAGAAAAATAGGGACTTCCCTGGTGGTCCAGTGGTTAAGACTCCACACTCCCAGTGCAAGGGGCCCGGGTTCCATCCCTGGTCAGGGAACTAGATCCTGCATGACGCAACTAAAGATCCCACATGACGCAATGAAAATTTTGCATGCAGAAACGAAGATCCCATGTGCCGGAACTAAGACCCAGCGCAGCCATATTAAATAAACAAACAAACAAATAAAGGATTTTTGGGGGGTTTTTTTTTGCGGTATGCGGGCCTCTCACTGTTGTGCCTCTCGTGTTGCGGAGCACAGGCTCCAGACACGCAGGCTCAGCGGCCATGGCTCACGGGCACAGCCACTCCACGGCATGTGGGATCTTCCCGGACCGGGGCACGAACCCGTGTCCCCTGCATCGGCAGGCGGACTCTCAACCACTGTGCCACCAGGGAAGCCCCAAGTAAAGTTTTCTTTTTTTTTTTCCTTTTAATTCCACCTTCCTCCCAATTCTCAATGATGGGGCTGTGAGGAACTACAGGCACTCTTCCCAATTCTCCCTCTTAATCAGCTTGGTAAAACTTTTCTCCGGATTAGAGATGAATCTCTTCCAGTTCTAGTTGACACTTGAGCCAAACTTCCAGTGCGCAACCTTACTACTATAAAACAGCCACTGCCTTTTAGTACTAAAACAGCTAGAATGGGGGGATCTCTAATGAACCGCAAGAGGTTCCTGTCTCTGAACCTACTCCCTTTTGTTTAGGCCCTTTGGGAGATACTTACTCTGTTCTCTTTAGTTCATCCACCCCTACCCATTTATTATGCTGAGACTTCTTAGACAAGTATGCTAGAATTTGGGAGAAATAATTCTAGAATTTGACAGTAGTCACCAAAGTAACACACTAGGTGAATTAAACGACCCTTTATTTGTTCGGTCTCTGATGGTACTAGAGCAGATTCTGGAAACACTGATCATTTGTTCCTATTGAATCAGCTACCATTTCCTTATGGGCAAAATCTCCAAATGATGTTAGCAAAATTCACAGCACACCTCCCATCAGCATTCAAATAGATCCCTCAAAACCTCCTCCCCCAATTAATCAATACTCTATAAGTAATGAAGTATTTCAAGGCATAAGGCCCATCATAGAAGATTACAAGGCTCAAGCTCTCATCATCCCTTGTACTACCCTCTGTAACAGTCCTATTTTATCAGCGATAAAACCCAAGGGCCAAGGACAGAGATTTGTGCAGGACCTCTGAGCAATAAACAACATTGTTATCCCTCAACACTGTGTTGTTCCTAACCCTCATACATTACTAACATCCACTCCCACAGATGCTGAAAGCTCAGCCTCTGTACACCAGTGCCAAATCGAATCTCGGAGACAGGGTTTTGGTTGAAGTAGAAAAGAATAGCTTCATTGCTTTGCCAGGCAAAGGGGGACACAGAGGAATCCTACCCTTGAAAACTATGTGTCCCCCAAAGTAAAGTATTTTTAAACAAGAATAAGAAACTTTTAAAAGAATAAGACTTTTAATCCTACTTTCACTTACTCATTCTCCAATGTGTTTTCTTTGTATTTTTAAAATCTGGTTAATATGCTAAAGATTTTAATGGAAAAAGCAGAAAACATGCAAGAACAGATGGATAATGTAAGAGAAAGGTAGAAATTCTAAGAAAACAAAACAAAACAAAAAAGCCAGAGATCGAAAACTGTAACAGAAATGAAGAATGCCTTTGATGGGCTCATTAGTAGACTGGACCCAGGTGAGAAAAGAATTTCTGAGCTTGAGGATATGTCAGTAGAAACTTTCAAAACTAAAAAGCAGGGCTTCCCTGGTGGCGCGGTGGTTGAGAGTCCGCCTGCCAATGCAGGGGACACGGGTTCGTGCCCCGGCCCAGGAGGATCCCACATGCCGCAGAGCGGCTGGTCCTGTGAGCCATGGCCGCTGAGCCTGTGCGTCCAGAGCCTGTGCTCCGCAACGGGAGAGGCCACAACAGTGAGAGGCCCGTGTACCGCAAAAACAAACAAACAAAACTAAAAAGCAAAGGGAAAAAAGACTGGGAAAAGAAATGGAAAAGACTACCCAAGAACTGTGGGACAACTACAAAAGATGTAACATATGCATAACTGGAATACTAGAAGGAGAAGAAAAATAGGAACAGAAGAAATATTTAAAGTAATAATGACTGAAAGTTTTCCTAAATTAACATCAGACACCAAGCCACAGATCTAAGAAGCTAAGAGAACACCAAGGAAAATAAATGCTCAAAAAACTACACATAGGTAAATCATATTCGTAATGCAGAAAATTGACAATAAAGAAAAAATCTTGAAAGAAGCCAGAGGAGAAAAACCGTTTACTGATAGAGAAACAAAAATCAAAGTTATATATGACTTCTCAGAAATCATGTAAGGAAGCAGAGAGTGAAGTGAGATATTTAAAATACTGAGGGGAAAAAAAAACCTCCCAGCCTAGGATTTGGTACTTTGCAAAGTTATCCTTCAAAAGTTGAAGAGAATGATAATTCTAACACTCCTGTCATGTCTGATTCTGGTTCTGATGCTTGTTCAGTCTCTTCAAACTGTGCTTTTTGTCTTTTCCTTTTCTGTTGAAAGGTGTACGTGAATATACTGTGTAAAAGGAACTGCAGAAAAGAGTCTTTTAGGTGTAGGGGGAGGGGAAGCATTCTGCAGTCCTATGATTAGGCCTCAGTCTTTTGGTGAGCCTGTGCCCCTTGACTATGAACTTCATCAGTGCTTCTCAGTTTTCTTCCCCATTTATGGGACAGGACGGCTAAGGGGACTGGAGCTGGGCATTTCCCTTCCTCTAGGTCAGTTAGGCTCTGATAAACCCATAGCAGGTAAGGCTCTGGTAAAATAATTTCTCCTGAGAGCAGGAGATATTACCCAGACAATATTCCGGGTAATTTCAAAACAGTTACTTTCCCCCTTCCCTGCCAGAAGAATTAGGGGATTTTTTTTCTCCAATATCCACTGGGAAAACCTGGTAGAGATTCTTGAGGTAAAACTCACGAAAGTGTGGGGACACTCCTAGAGTCTTCATCTCTCAGGCTTGTCCACACTGAGCCTCCAGTAATTTGTCAATTACAGTTCTGGTTTTTCTACCCCAGTAGTGGTTTCCACTGGTGGTTTCTGCTCTGGTAAATTTTAATTCTCTGCATAATTTTTAGTGCACATTAAGCTGCATATTCTTCTGCCTTGGGTATTCCACATGTTTAACACCTTTCTCATTTTATGACCTGGAATCTTTGACTCCACCCTGAAGATGCCACCAGGCATCTGACACGGAAAAACCTTAAGGAATCTTTACTAAGAGAGTTCTCACAAGACAAGTTAACAGTTGAGGAAGGATTACCACATAAGGTTTCAAAATATAGTCATATCTTTTAATAGCAAGAAGAAGGGGCTTCCCTGGTGGCGCAGTGGTTGAGAATCCACCTGCCAATGCAGGGGACGTGGGTTCGAGCCCTGGTCTGGGAAGATCCCACATGCTGTGGAGCAACTAAGCCTGTGTGCCACAAATACTGAGCCTGTGTTCTAGAGCCCAGGAGCCACAACTACTGAACCCAGGTGCCACAACTACTGATGCCCACATGCCTAGAGCCCACGCTCCGCAACAAGAGAAGCAACCGCAGTAAGAAGCCACGCACCACAACGAATAGTAGCCCCTGCTCACGGCAACTAGAGAAAGCCCGTGTGCAGCACTGAAGACCCAACGCAGCCAAGAATAAATAAATTTATATATAAAAAGAAAAACAAGAAGAAGAAGAAGAAGCAGTAGCAGCTGCAGCATCTAACACCTATTCATTGCTTACCATGCCAGGTGCTGTTCTAAAAGCTTTTACATGCATTAACTCCTCAAATTCCCTCAAAACCCTATGAGGTGAGGACCGTTTTCCTTATTTTATAGGTGAAGAAACTGAGCCATTGAAAGCTAAAATAATTTCCTAAAGGTCACACTGCTACTGCACTGTTGAACTAGAAGTCAAACCCAGACGGTATGACTTCAAGGTTCACGCTGCTACTCTAGTGTCCTTCTTAATAAAGAAGAATATTTAAGAATTTAACTGTAAGTGAGCCAAGTAAATTATGGTTTGTTCATTCTTAGTAAGCAGCCCAGATTCCGTTTTTGAGATGGCTGTCTAATATATTTTATTTTTTGATCACTATTTATATACCTTGCCCCAACACAGCAAAAAGAATTATCAATCCATAGAGACAAAAAGTACATTAGTGGTCACCAGGGGCTCTATGAATGAGGAGTGACTGCTTAATGGGTATGGAGTCTCCTTTTGGGGTAATAAAAATGTGTTGGAACTAAAAAGATGATGGCTGCACAATTCTGTGAATGTACTAAATGCCAATGAATTGTATGCTTTAAGTGGTTAACTTGTTATGTGAATTTTATCTCAACCGAAAAAGAAAGAACAATCTATAACATTTTGGTTAATAGTAGGGGGAAGGTTCTAAAATATTAGTTAATAGGAAAAAAGTAGGGTATACGATTATATGTAGCACAATACCAAATTTGAAAAACAAAATTTTTTATGCTTTTAATATTTGGATACATACACTAACAGTGTCTATATCTGTATTTCAGAATAAATGTTGTTTTCTTTATGTTTTCTATATCTTCTAGGTCATATATTTCTTTTATTATCAGGACAAATACATTTTTTAAAGAATTTAATCACAAATAAGTTTAGTGATGTAATTGATTTAAAAGTCCTAAAATAATAAAATGGTTGAACTAAATTCAAATATATCAATACCTATAGTAAATGTGAATAGTCTAAACACACCAATTAGAAGAGATTGTCAGAAAGGAAAAAAAAATAGCCTAACTATATGCTGTCTGTAAGAAGCTCCAAATATAATAATATAGGGAGGCTGAAAGTAAAAGGCTAGGAAAAGATACAGCATGCAAACACTAATCAAAGAAAGCCAGAGTGGCTATATTAATATCAGACTTCAGAGTGAAGAAAATACCAGTGACAATGAGGGACATCACACAATAATAAATGGGTCACGCACCTTGAAGACATAATCCTAAATGTGTATGCACTTAACGACAAAGCTTCAAAATACATGAACCCAAAACTGACAGAACTGAAAGGAGAAACAGACAAGTCCAAAACTGAAGTTGGAGACTTCAACACTCTTTTCTCAGTAATAGATAGAACTAGTTGATCCCCCCAATAAAAATCTATAAAGATATAGAGAAATTGAACAACAGCATCAACCAACTACATCTCACTGACATTTATACAACACTCCACCCAACAATAGCAAAATACACATCCTTTCGAGGTACACATGAAATACTCACCAAGATAGACAATATCTCTTGGGTGTATCTCCTGGGTCATAAACACCTTGACAAATTTAAAAGAATTGAAATCATACAAAGTATGCTCTCTTAACATAATAGAATTAAACTAGAAATGATCAAACAAGATAACAGAAAAATTACCAAACATTTGGAAACTTAACTGCATACTTCAATACAATCCATGGGTCAAACAGGAAGTCTCAAGGGAAATTAGGAAATACTTTGAACTGAATGAAAATGAAAATACAGTATTTCAAAATTTATGATAAGCAGCTAAAAGCAGCACTCTGAGGGAAATTTACAGTTGTTGTAGACTAAACATTTGTATCCTCCCCCCACCAAATTTTTATTTTGAAACTTAATCCCCAATGTGAGTGTATTTCGAAGTTGGGCCTCTGAGAGGTGATTAGGTCCTAAGGGTAGAGCCCTCATGAATGACATTAGCATCCTTATTAAAAAACATCCCAGAAAGGATACAAAGGCCACCTTATGAAGTAGGAGACTAGCCCTCAACAGACACTGAATCTGCCAGCATCTCTATTTTAGACTTCCCAGCCTCCAGAAATGTAAGAAATAAATTTCAGTTGTTTACAAGCCACCCAGTCTATAGTAGTTTATTACAGCAGCCCAAACAGACTAAGAGAATAATATTAAATACCTACATTATAAAAGAAAGGTCTCAAATCAATGACCCCAAGCTTCCATCTTAAGACACTAGAAAAAGAAAAAAATAAACCCAAGTCAAGCAGAAGGAGAGAAATAATAAAATTAAGAGCAGAAATCCAGGGACTTCCCTGGTGGTGCAGTGGTTAAGAATCCACCTGCCAATTCAGTGACACGGGTTCGAGCCACGGTCTGGGAAGATCCCACATGCCACAGAGCAACTAAGCCTGTGCGCCACAACTATTGAGCCTGTGCTCTAGAGCCCGTGCTCTGCAACAAGAGAAGCCACCACAATGAGAAGCCCACGCACCACAACAAAGAGTAGCCCTGCTCGCCGCAACTAGAGAAAGCTGGCGCACAGCAATGAAGACCCAACGCAGCCAAAATAATAATAATAATAATAAATAAAAAGAGCAGAAATCCATGTAACTGAAAACAGAAAAACAGGAAAATCAATGAACCCAAAAGCTGGTTTTCTTAAAATTAAGAAATCTATCAAGATTATTAAAGAAAAAAAGAGAGGAGACACAAAATATCAAGAATAAGAGCGGGTTATCACTACATACACAGAAAGCATTAGAATGATAATAAAGGATAGTACAAACAATTCTACACACATAAATTCAATGATTTAGTGAAAAGGATCAATTCCTTGAAATTACGCAAAGTCACCCAAGATGAAACATAACCTGAACAGATCTATAACTATAAAAATAAACTGAAGGGCTTCAGTGGTGAAGAATCCGCCTGCCGATGCAGGGGACATGGGTTTGAGCCCTGGTCCGGGAAGATCCCACATGCCGCAGGGCAACTAAGCCCGTGTGCCACAACTACTGAGCCTGGGCTATTGAGCCCACGAGCCACAACTACTGAGGCCGTGCACCGAGAGCCCGTGGTCGGCAACAAGAGAAGCTACCACAATGAGAAGCCCACGCACTGCAACGAAGAGTAGCCCCTGCTCGCCGCAACTAGAGAAAGCTCACGTGCAGCAACGAAGACCGAATGCAGCCAAAAATAAATGAATAAATAAATAAAAAGAAGAACCCTCCAGGCCCAGGTTTCACTAGCAAATTCTTAAGAAGAAGATGGCCACCAATTCTACGCAATTTGTTACAGAAAACAAAAAAAATTGGTACAACATACCAGAGTTTATAGAGCTGCAGGCCACTAGCCACATGTAGCTACTGAGTGCTTGAAGTGGAACTACAGCCAGACGTTGAAATGATACTATTTGGGCTATACCAAGTTAAATAAAATGTATTATTAAATGCTCTTTAAAGTCTTAGTAAGACTTAGGTCAGATAAGGTCTGCTTTCCTATTCACTTCTGATTTCTAAATACAAAAGACAATTGTAAAACTAAAAAAGGAAAAAATGACTTTGAAGTGACTACTAAGCCAAAGCCTGACCCACTGTAGAATTCAGTTACTTTCAAGACCATCTCAAAACAAAGTACAAGCAAAACTCTTAGAAATCATAAGAGGAAACTGGAAGGACACTGATCACTACCAAGTAAAATCCAGAGGCTCAAAGCATTCCTACCTGGAGCCAAATGTCTGACATTGACATTCTCTTTGTAAAGAAAGGAAACCATAAGCTCTTTAAAGTTAAAAGGAGAAAAATTAAGAGGGTTTTTTAAAAAGGGATTTTGTTTTTCAAGATAAAGATTACAGAATGAACTAATTTCTAAGTGATAAATATCTTTGCCATTCCAAGGAAAAACTCATTAGAGCACTGTGTGGCTAATGTCAAAGCATCATTACAGGAAGAGAATGGAATTTGCTTTTCAGTAAAAAGATACCCTCTTCAAAAATTCCTACAGTTAACTGCAAGACTAATAGGAGGTATGTATGTATTTATTTATGGCTGTGCTGGGTCTTCGTTTCTGTGCGAGGGCTTTCTCTAGTTGCGGCAAGTGGGGGCCACTCTTCATCGCAGTGCGCAGGTCTCTCACTATCGCGGCCTCTCATATTGTGGAGCACAGGCTCCAGACGCGCAGGCTCAGTAGTTGTGGCTCACAGGCCTAGTTGCTCCGTGGCATGTGGGATCTTCCCAGACCAGAGCTCAAACCCGTGTCCCCTGCATCGGCAGGCAGATTCTCAACCACTGAGCCACCAGGGAAGCCCCTAATAGGAGGTTTTTAAAAATAACAGCTACATTTCGAGCAATAATTAAGGAATATAAACTGCATCATAAAAATTAAAATATCAGATAAACCTTAAAAGCCCTATACTTCAATTACTTTAGACACTAATCACCATTCTGTTAAAATAAAATAACCACATATTTTTCAGTAGTTATATAGCCCCACACCCACAGTTTTGCTTTCTGTGGTTTCAATTACCCAAGGCCAACCTCAATCTGAAAATACTAAATGGAAAATTCCAGAAATACACAATTCATAAGTTTTAAGCTGCACACCATTCTAAGTGGTGTAATGAAATCTCATGCCTTCCCACTCCATCCCACCCAGAATCCCCAACCATCGACATCATCTGCTCCTGACATCCAACCATTCACATTGTCATGGCTTGATGATCCAGGATCACCCAAAGCAAATGATCCTCCTTGTAGGTATTTTATCATCTCACATCTTCACAAGAAGGGTGATTACAAACAATAAAATATTTTGAGAGAGAGAGACAGAAGGAGAGAGGGAGAGAGACCACATTCACATAACTCTTATTACAGCATATTGTTATAACTGTTCTATTTTATTATGTTATGTTAATCTCTTATTGTGCTTGATTTATAAATTAAACTTTATCATAGGTATGTATGTACAGGAAAAACCAAGTATATATGGGGTTCAGCACTATCCGTGGTTTCAGGCATCCACTGGGGGTCTTGGAATGTTCCCCCAAGGACAAGAGGGGGACTACTGTACTGATAAATTAGATATCCACCATGATTTGAATAGGAAGCAATTATGCTTGCTTCCTGATTTGTAAGAGACATGCTGTGGTCTGATTCAGTGGCAAGGGTACACAATGGCACTTATTAAAAATTCCCATCACATAACAATTCAGTAAAACCTTAAGAATTACTCATCTGAAACACTTTCAGCATACATGTAAACATTTTTGTGACGGGGAAATGGACATATCTCCTCCATTGTAAGTCTTACTTTTCACCTCATTTTTAATATTTCTGAAATCAAAATGCATATGATCAAATATGTTCATTTAATATGACAATGCTCTTCCCTTCTCCTCACAAGAAAAGTAGTCATTAAACCAATGATGCACATTAAAATTACTGTCACATAAGTGAGGAGGGGGAAGATGGCAGAAGAGTAAGACACGGAGATCACCTTCCTCCCCACAGATACATCAGAAATACGTCTACACATGGAACAACTCCTACAGAACACCCACTGAACGCTGGCAGAAGACCTCAGACCTCCCAAAAGGCAAGAAACTCCCCCACGAACCTGGGTAGGGCAAAATAAAAAAGAATAAACAGAGACAAAAGAATATGGACGGGACCTACACCAGTGGGAGGGAGCTGTGAAGGAGGAAAGGTTTCCACACACTAGGAACCCCTTCACGGGCGGAGACTGCAGGTGGCGGTGGGGGGAAGTTTCGGAGCCGCGGAGGAGAGTACAGCAACAGGGGTGCGGAGGGCAAAGCAGAGAGATTCCCGCACAGAGGACCAGTGCTGACCAGCACTCACCAGCCTGAGAGGCTTGTCTGCTCACACGCAGGGGCGGGCGGTGCTGGGAGCTGAGGCTTGGGCTTCGGTTGGATGCAGGGAGAGAACTGGAGTTGGCGGCGTGAACACAGCCTGAAGGTGTTAGTGCACCACGCCTAGCCGGGAGGGAGTCCGGGAAAAAGTCTGGACCTGCCGAAGACGCAAGAGACTTTTTCTTCCCTCTTTGTTTCCTTGTGCACGAGAAGAGGGGATTAAGAGCGCTGCTTAAAGGAGCTCCAGAGACGGGCGCGAGCCGCAGCTATCAGCGCGGAACCCAGAGCCAGGCATGAGACGCTAAGGCCGCTGCTGCCACCACCAAGAAACCTGTGCAAGCACAGGTCACTATCCACACCTCCCCTCCAGGGAGCCTGTGCAGCCCGCCACTGCCAGGGTCCCGTGATCCAGGGACAACTTCCCCGGGAGAACGCACAGCGTGACTCAGGCAGGGCAATGTCACGCCAGGCTCTGCCGCAGCAGGCTCGCCCTGCATCCGTGCCCCTCCCTCCCCTCGGCCTGAGTGAGCCAGAGCCCCCTAATCAGCTGCTCCTTTAACCCTGTCCTGTCTGAGCGAAGAACAGACGCCCTCCAGTGACCTACATGCAGAGGCGGGGCCAAATCCAAAGCTGAACCCCAGGAGCTGTGCGAACGAAGAAGAGAAAGAAAGGGAAATTTCTCCCAGCAGCCTCAGGAGCAGCGGATTAAATCTCCACAATCAACTTGATGTACCCTGCAACGGTGGAATACGTGAATAGACAACAAATCATCCCAAATTGAGGAGGTGGACGTTGAGAGCAAGATACATTATTTTTTCCCCTTTTCCTCTTTTTGTGAGTCTGTATGTGTATGCTTCTGTGTGCGATTTTGTCTGTATAGGGTTCTGTCCGTCCGTTTTTGTTTTGTTTTGTTTTTAATAAAAATTTTTTTCTTAACCATTATTTTCTATTTTAATAACTTTATTTTATTTTATCCTCTTTCTTTCTTTCTACTTTTTCTCCCTTTTATTCTGAGCGTGTGGATGAAACGCTCTTGGTGCTGCAGCCAGGACTCAGTGCTGTGCCTCTGACGTGGGAGAGCCAACTTCAGGACACTGGTCCACAAGAGACCTCCCAGCTCCACGTAATATCAAATGGCAAAAATCTCCCAGAGATCACCATCTCAATACCAACACCCAGCTTCACTCAACGACCAGCAAGCAACAGTGCTGGACACCCTATGCCAAACAACTAGCAAGACAGGAACACAACCCCACTCATTAGCAGAGAGGCTGCCTAAAATCATAATAAGGCCACAGACACCCCAAAACACACCACCAGACGTGGACCTGCCCACCAGAAAGACAAGATCCAGCCTCATCCACCAGAACACAGGCACTAGTCCCCTCCACCAGGAAGCCTACACAACCCACTGAACCAACTTTAGCCACTGGGGACAGACACCAAAAACAATGGGAACTACGAACCTGCAGCATGCAAAAAGGAGACCCCAAACACAGTAAGATAAGCAAAATGAGAAGACAGAAAAACACACAGCAGATGAAGGAGCAAGATAAAAACCCACCAGACCTAACAAATGAAGAGAAATTAGGCAGTCTACCTGAAAAAGAATTCAGAATAATGATAGTAAAGATGATACAAAATCTTGGAAATAGAATAGACAAAATGCAAGAAACATTTAACAAGAACCTAGAAGAAGTAAAGAGGAAACAAGCAACGATGAACAACACAATAAATGAAATTAAAAATACTCTAGAAGGGATCAATACCAGAATAACTGAGGCAGAAGAATGGATAAGTGACCTGGAAGATAAAATACTGGAAGTAACTACTGAAGAGCAGAATAAAGAAAAAAGAATGAAAAGAACTGAGGACAGTCTCAGAGACCTCTGGGACAACGTTAAGCGCACCATTATTCGAATTATAGGGGTCCCGGAATAAGAAGAGAAAAAGAAAGGGACTGAGAAAATACTTGAAGAGATTATAGTTGAAAACTTCCCTAATATGGGAAAGGAAATAAGTCCAGCAAGCACAGAGTCCCATACGGGATAAATCCAAGGAGAAACACGCCAAGACACATATTAATCAAACTATCAAAAATTAAATACAAAGATAACATATTAAAAGCAGCAAGGGAAAAACAACAAATAACACACAAGGGAATCCCCATAAGGTTAAGAGCTGATCTTTCAGCAGAAACTCTGCAAGCCAGAAGGGAGTGGCAGGACAGGACATATTTAAAGTGATGAAGGAGAAAAACCTACAACCAAGATTACTCTACCCAGCAAGGATCTCATTCAGATTTTATGGAGAAATTAAAACCTTTACAGACAAGCAAAACCTGAGAGAGTTCAGCACCACCAAACCAGCTTTACAACAAATGCTAAAGGAACTTCTCTAGGCAAGAAACACAAAAGAAGGAAAAGACCTACAATAACAAACACAAAACAATTAAGAAAATGGGAATAGGAACATACATATCGATAATTACCTTAAACGTAAATGGATTAAATGCTCCCATCAAAACACACAGACTGGCTGAATGGATACAAAAACAAGACCCATATATATGCTGTCTACAAGAGACCCACTTCAGACCTAGGGACACATACAGACTGAAAGTGAGGGGATGGAAAAAGATATTCCATGCAAATGGAAATCAGAAGAAAGCTGGAGTAGCAAATCTCATATCAGACAAAACAGACTTTAAAATAAGGACTATTACAAGAGGGCTTCCCTGGTGGTGCAGTGGTTGAGAGTCCGCCTGCCAATGCAGGGGACATGGGTTACTGCCCCGGTCTGGGAAGATCCCACATGCCGCGGAGCAGCTGGGCACAAGAGCCATGGCCGCTGAGCCTGTGCGTCCAGAGCATGTGCTCTGCAACGGGAGAGGCCAACAGTGAGAGGCCCGTGTATCGCAAAAAAAAAAAAAAAAAAAAGACTATTACAAAAGACAAAGAAGGACACCACATAATGATCAAGGGATCAATCCAAGAAGATATAACAATTGTAAATATTTATGCACACAACATAGGAGCACCTCAATACATAAGGCAAATACTAACAGCCATAAAAGGGGAAATCGACAGTAACACACTCATAGTAGGGGACTTTAACACCCCACTTTAACCAATGGACAGATCACCCAAAATGAAAATAAATAAGGAAACACAAGCTTTAAATGATACATTAAAAAATATGGACTTAATTGATATTTATAGGACATTCCATCCAAAAACAACAGAATACACATTTTTCTCAAGTGCTCATGGAACATTCTCCAGGATAGATCATATGTTGGGTCACAAATCAAGCCTTGGTACATTTAAGAAAATTGAAATTGTATCAACTATCTTTTCTGACCACAACGCTATGAGACTAGATATCAATTACAGGAAAAGATCTGTAAAAAATACAAACACATGGAGGCTAAATGATACACTACTTAATAACGAAGTGATCACTAAAGAAATCAAAGAGGAAATCAAAAAATACCTAGAAACAAATGACAATGGAGACACGACGACCCAAAACCTATGGGATGCAGCAAAGGCAGTTCTAAGAGGGAAGTTTATAGCAATACAATCCTACATTAAGAAACAGGAAACATCTTGAATAAATAACCTAACCTTGCACCTAAAGCAATTAGAGAAAGAACAAAAAACCCCCAAAGTTAGCAGAAGGAAAGAAATAATAAAGATCAGATCAGAAATAAATGAAAAAGAAATGAAGGAAATGATAGCAAAGATCAATAAAACTAAAAGCTGATTCTTTGAGAAGATAAACAAAATTGATAAACCATTAGCCAGATTCATCAAGAAAAAAAGGGAGAAGACTCAAATCAATACAATTAGAAATGAAAAAAGAGAAGTTACAACTGCCACTGCAGAAATACAAAAGATCATGAGAGATTACTACAAGCAACTCTAGGCCAATAAAATGGACAACTGGGAAGAAATGGACAAATTCTTAGAAATGCACAAATTGCCAAGACTAAATCAGGAAGAAATAGAAAATATGAACAGACCAATCACAAGCACTGAAATTGAAACTGTGATTAAAAATCTTCCAACAAACAAAAGTCCAGGACCAGATGGCTTCACAGGCGAATTCTATCAAACATTTAGAGAAGAGCTAACACCTATCTTTCTCAAACTCTTCCAAAATATAGCAGAGGGAGGAACACTCCCAAACTCATTCTACGAGGCCACCATCACCCTGATACCGAAACCAGACAAAGATGTCACAAAGAAAGAAAACTACAGGCTAATATCACTGATGAACACAGATGCAAAAATCCTCAACAAAATACTAGCAAACAGAATCCAACAGCACATTAAAAGGATCATACACCATGATCAAGTGGGGTTTATTCCAGGAATGCACGGATTCTTCAATATACGCAAATCAATCAACGTGATACACCATATTAACAAACTGAAGGAGAAAAACCATATCATCATCTCAATAGATGCAGAGAAAGCTTTCGACAAAATTCAACAACCATTTATGATAAAAACTCTACAGACGGCTTCCCTGGTGGCGCAGTGGTTGAGAGTCCGCCTGCCAATGCAGGGGACACGGGTTCGTGCCCCGGTCCGGGAAGATCCCACATGCTGCGGAATGGCTGGGTCCGTGAGCCATGGCCGCTGAGCCTGTGCATCCAGAGCCTGTGCTCCGCAATGAGAGAGGCCACAACAGGGAGAGGCCCACGTACCGGGAAAAAAAAAAAAAAACCCTACAGAAAGTAGGCATAGAGGGAACGTTCCTCAACATAATAAAGGCCATATATGACAAACCCACAGCCAATATCGTCCTCAATGGTGAAAAACTGAAAGCATTTCCACTAAGATCAGGAACAAGACAAGGTGGCTCACTCTCACCACTCTTATTCAACATAGTTTTGGAAGTTTTAGCCACAGCAATCAGAGAAGAAAAGGAAGTAAAAGGAATCCAAATTGGAAAAGAAGTTAAGCTGTCACTGTTTGCAGATGACATGATACTATACACAGAGAATCCTAAAGATGCTACCAGAAAACTACTAGAGCTAATCAATGAATTTGGTAAAGTAGCAGGATATAAAATTAATGCACAGAAATCTCTGGCATTCCTATACACTAATGATGAAAAATCTGAAAGTGAAATTAAGAAAACACTCCCATTTACCATTGCAACAAAAAGAATAAAATATCTAGGAATAAACCTACCTAAGGAGACAAAAAACGTGTATGCAGAAAATTATAAGACACTGATGAAAGAAATTAAAGATGATACAAATAAATGGAGAGATATACCATGTTCTTGGATTGGAAGAATCAACACTGTGAAAATGACTCTACTACCCAAAGCAATATACAGATTCAATGCAATCCCTACCACTGGCATTTTTCTCAGAAATAGAACAAAAAATTTCACAATTTGTATGGAAACACTAAAGACCCCAAACAGCCAAAGCAATCTTGAGAACGAAAAACGGATCTGGAGGAATCAGGCCTCCTGACTTCAGACTATACTACAAAGCTACAGTAATCAAGACAGTATGGTACTGGCACAAAACCAGAAAGATAGATCAATGGAACAGGATAGAAAGCCCAGAGATAAACCCACGCACATATGCTCACCTTATCTTTGATAAAGGAGGCAGAAATGTACAGTGGAGAAAGGACAGCCTCTTCAATAAGTGGTGCTGGGAAAACTGGACAGGTACATATAAAAGTATGAGATTAGAACACTCCCTAACACCATACACAAAAATAAGCTCAAAATGGATTAAAGACCTAAATGTAAGGCCAGAAACTATCAAACTCTTAGAGGAAAACATAGGCAGCACACTCTATGACATAAATCACAGCAAGATCCTTTTTGACCCACCTCCTAGAGAAATGGAAAATTAAAAAAAAATAAACAAATGGGACCTAATGAAACTTAAAAGCTTTTGCACCGCAAAGGAAACCATAAACAAGACAAAAAGACAACCCTCAGAATGGGAGAAAATATTTGGAAATGAAGCAACTGACAAAGGATTAATCTCCAAAATTTACAAGCAGCTCATGCAGCTCAATAACAAAAAAACAAACAACCCAATCCAAAAATGGGCAGAAGACCTAAATGGACATTTCTCCAAAGAAGATATACAGATTGCCAACAAACACATGAAAGAATGCTCAACATCATTAATCATTAGAGAAATGCAAATCAAAACTACAATGAGATATCATCTCACACCAGTCAGAATGGACATCAAAAAATCTAGAAATAAATGCTGGAGAGGGTGTGGAGAAAAGGGAACACTCTTGCACTGCTGGTGGGAATGTGAATTGGTACAGCCACTATGGAGATACAGTATGGAGTTTCCTTAAAAAACTACAAATAGAACTACCATATGACCCAGCAATCCCACTACTGGGCATATACCCTGAGAAAACCACAAATTCAGAGAGTCATGTACCAAAATGTTCATTGCAGCTCTATTTACAATAGCCAGGAGATGGAAGCAACCTAAGTGTCCACCAACAGATGAATGGATAAAGAAGATGTGGCACATATATAAAATGGAATATTACTCAGCCATAAAAAGAAACGAAATTGAATTATTTGTAGTGAGGTGGATGGAGCTAGAGTCTGTCATACAGAGTGTAGTAAGTCAGAAAGAAAGAGACAAATACCGTATGCTAACACATATATATGGAATGTAAGGAAAAAAATGTCATGAAGAACGTAGGGGTAAGACAGGAATAAAGACACAGACCTACTAGAGAATGGACCTGAGGATATGGGGAGGGGGAAGAGTAAGCTGTGACAAAGTGAGAGAGTGGCATGGACATATATACACTACCAAACGTAAAATAGATAGCTAGTGGGAAGCAGCTGCATAGCACAGGGAGATCAGCTCAGTGCTTTGTGACCACCTAGAGGGGTGGGATAGGGAGTGTGGGAGGGAGAGAGACGCAAGAGGGAAGAGATATGGGAACATATGTATATGTATAACTGATTCACTTTGTTATAAAGCAAAAACTAACACACCACTGTAAAGCAATTATACTCCAATCAACATGTTAAAAAAAATCAAAGAAGCGCAGGAAGTTTTATGTGTTTATGTTTCACTATGATAGGGATATACTCTCTACGTAACGAAATATTTTTAACTAGATTCTACCTAAGCTATAGCCCTTACCAATGCATACACACACAAAAGTTAAGAATTATATATATATTTTTTTCTTGGATGTGGGCAAATCTCACTTTAATTCCAAATGGCTTCATTTACAGCACATTCAATAATGAACAAGCAGGAGAGGTGTGACTTTTGAACATATGAATATATAAAAGTCCCTTGAAATTCAGGTAGTCAAGATAAGGGCATTTCACAAGGAAAGCACCCCCGCCACCTCCCATTTTTCTGAAGACTGTTTTACACTCATTTTAAAAGATGATGAGATATACTCAGAAGTTCAAAGTAGTAGGATGTGCCTTGCAGGGAGAGAAGAAAACCTTTTTTCAGATTGTTGGGTAAATACATATCAGCAATTCCACTAGACAAAGGTTGATGGATGTCCTCCCTGAGTCAGGCTAGGGCAGAACACTTAGTGAAAGGGGGCTCTGAGTAGGGATGGGAAACTGGGAGAAAGGGAGAACCAGATACCACACAGTACCAACCAGTTCCCCTCTAACACGCCATGCCGTGACCCCAGACATGGGTGTACAAGAGCAGCCACCGGGGTGGCGACTGACTGTCCTCACTGCCAGGAATCGACAAAGGGCTTCAATTTGGCCCATGGACAAAATCCTTGACCAGCAAACTCAAATTGTCACTGAATTTAAATCATAAAGGATCTAAGGAAATACTTGTTTTATGTATATGTATATATGGACTACTTACACGATTAACATTCCTCTTCCCCTAAGGTTAGTTCTATAAACTGGAATGGCCTAAGCATCATATAATTTTGATTTTATTTTATGTGTTCAAAAGAGAAAGGAGGGAACGGAGAGAAAAGTGTCATAAATTCTTCAACTCTGGGGCTCAGCACGTACAACAGCCTCCTCAGACAAAAGGTTCATCCGGATTGTTGGGTAGTTTCAATGCTGAGCGAAGACTAGGGGAGCCCACCGCAACCCCCACAGAAAGAATTCTACAGTTACTCTACCACGGTGCTCTAGCTAAAGTATAGGTTTCAAACTACAGAGAGTTTCAACTTAACATCTAAAATTTTAAACTGTAGCATTTCAGCAACAAATAAGCTCAGAAGCTCATCTCAGAAGTAAAATTAAAGACCTATTGCCCTGATGTATGAAAGTCAAGCTGTCACTCTCAGCTACACCCTATTTCCAGGCTTAGGCATAAGCCTAAGGTGGTGGCGGCTCCTTGGCGGTGCCATTCACAGCGGCATCGTCGTATGGGGGTGCATAGCACCGTAGTGTCATTGCTGGTAACAGAGGCCAGGACATCGGAGGAGTTCCTGCCACTGATGAATCGGTAGCAGTTCCAAACACAGCTAATCAAGTACCCCTTAAAAGTAAAGATAATGCTGATAAACAGAATAATAATAAAGACCAAACAAGGTAGGAGTCACTGACATGCTATCACCTTCGTAAAGAAAATCAGGAGGCAGCTGTCGTATGTATTCCTGGATGGAGTCTGGATAAACAAGCACAATGACTGCAACCAAGGTGTTCAGGGAAAAATCAAAGACCTGGTAACAGGAGAATGGGATGATCCAGGCCACGTGTTGCCTGTATCCTCCATAAGTAGCCACTGCACAGATCAGGATCATGAGAAGAGAAACTGCAATAGCAGTGCACATGCTGGCAACATCCATGAACTCAAAGTCACCTCCGAGTTCAAAACTTGAAAAGTGATACTGATCTGGATCAGCCAGGGCGCTCAACAGAAGCAGCAGTACCACGGCATTGATGATCAGGTACCAGACGCCAAGCAGGATGGTGCCAGTGCAGACATGGCAGCACAGGCAGCAGCTGTTGGAGTAGAACTGAGTCCAGGGGGCCACCATCTTCATCACTCAGGCTGCTGGCACAGCAGTGCGAGCGCGCACCCAAGTTTGCGGGAGCTTCAGCCGCATTGGACCGAGCCCGCCGCGTGGCTGCTGCCGGCTCCTCAGCCACTCCTGCTTGCGCTCCCAGCCCCGCTCGCTGCCCGCCAGCCCTTGCTCCATGACTCCCCCGAGATATACGAGCAGTTGCCTCCAAGAATTATATTTTTTAAAAAAGCAATTATGCCTAAGTATTTATTTTTTAAATGCTCAGTGGTTTTACAACTATTTTCTGTTTAACAATAAGTACATGGATATTAATAAAGAATTAAATTTGGTTAAAAATTTTTAAGGAACTGTCGATCCTTAAATTCAGAATCCTTGGAACCTAACATTCCAGATCAAAGACATTTCCGTTATCAAAACGGCTCTGGCTACCATGAGAAAAAAGATGCTGCTTTGAAATTATATTTTTGCACTTCCACTAAACCCTTAGATATATATTTGGTCTACTGGGAAATAATACAATTAATTATAAAGGAAACAGTGTTAGCACAAACAGTTCACATTAAAACTACTCACATTACAATTTTCAAGTAGTTAAAATATTTGACGCTTCGTACCTAGACATGCAAATATTTTATTTACTACACTTTAAAGATCTATCACTGTTTCACCTGATCTCTTGATTTCGATGCTTCATAGAGGTTCAGGACCCACATGACTGCATTTTAGAGATTAATCTGAACAGTAGAGCCACTTCACACTGCCTGTGACTCCTGAGGAACTACCTGGACACGACCACCAAACAAATGACCACTTGGTGTCAGTACAACCAACTGGATTGTACAAACCTGCAGGCTTCCTTCTCTGAAGCCAAAATAGCCCATCGCCTTTTAAACTTAATGTAGACCTTATAAGGTAAAGATATTTAAGGATTTCGGATCTCATTTACATATTGAAATGTCCCTTCTAAAAACACTTCCCATACAAATCACAATCAGCTTAGGATAGCATTCTTTAAATCAAAAAAGAAATCTCTTATTTTCAAGGGGTACTCCTATTTCTGATACTGGAGGGAACTAGAGATCAAAACTGAAACAGAGAGTATCTTTTTTTCTTTAAAGAGATAAAGAATTTTTTAAAATTTTCTTTTTACACAGCAGGTTCTTATTAGTCATCCATTTTATACATATCTATGTATACATATCAATCCCAATCTCCAAATTCATCCCACCACTCCCCCACCACCACGTTTCCCCCTTGGTGTCCATATGTTTGTTCTCTACATCTGTGTCTCAATTTCTGCCCAGCAAACCAGTTCATCTGTACCATTTTTCTAGGTTCCACATAAATGCGTTAATATACGATATTGGTTTTCCTCTTCATTTCCTCTGTATGACAGTCTCTAGATTCATCCACATCTCTACAAATGACCCAAGTTCGTTCCCTTTTATGGCTAATACTCCATTGTATGTATGTACCATATCTTCTTTAACCATTTGTCTGTTGAGGGGCATTTAGGTTGCTTCCATGACCTGGCTATTGTAAACAGTGCTGCAATGAACACTAGGGTGTATGTGTCTTTTTGAATTATGGGTTTCTCTGGGTATATGCCCAGTAGTGGGATTGGTGAGTCATATGGTAATTCTATTTTTAGTTTCTTAAGGAACCTCCATACTGTTCTCCATAGTGGCTATATCAATTTACATTCCCACCAACAGTGCACGAGGGTTCCCTTTTCTCCACACCCTCTCCAACATTTGTTGTTTGTACATTTTTTGATGATGCCCATTCTAACTGCTGTGAGGTGATACTTCATTGTAGTTTTGATTTGCATTTCTCTAATAATTAGTGATGTTGAGCAGCTTTTCATGTGCTTCTTGGCCATCTCTATGTCTTCTTGGAGAAATGTCTATTTTGATCTTCTGCCCATTTTTGGATTAGCTGGTTTGTTTAATATTGAGCTGCACGAGCTGTTTATATATTTTGGAGATTAATCCTTTGTCCGTTGATTCGCTTGCAAATATTTTCTCCCATTCTCAGGGTTGTCTTTTCGTCTTGTTTGTAGCTTCTTTTGCTTTGCAAAAGCTTTTAAGTTTCATTAAGTCCCATTTGTTTTTTTTCCCATTAATCTAGGAGGTGGATCAAAAGAGATCTTGCTGTCATTTATGTCAGAGAGTGTTCTTCCTATGTTTTCCTCTAAGAGTTTTAAAGTGTCTGGTCTTACATTTAGGTCTCTAATCCATTTTGAGTTTACTTTTGTGTATGGTGTTAAGGAGTGTTCTAACTTCATTTTACATGTAGCTGTCCAGTTTCCCCAGCACCGCTTACTGAAGAGACTGTCTTTACTCCATTGTATATCTTTGCCTCCTTTGTCATAGTTGACCATAGGTGTGTGGGTTTATCTCTGGGCTTTCTATCCTGTTCCACTGATGTATTTTTCTGTGCCAGTACCGTATTGTCTTGATTACTGTAGCTCTGTAGTATAGTCTGAAGTCAGGGAGTCTAATTCCTCCAGCTCCGTTTTTTTTCCCTCAAGACTGCTTTGGCTACTCTGGGTCTTTTGGGTCTCCATACAAATTTTAAGATTTTTTGTTCTAGTTCTGTAAAAGATACCATTGGTAATTTGACAGGGATTGCACTGAATCTGTAGACTGCTTTGGGTAGTAGAGTCATTTTCACAATATTGATCCTTCCAAATCAAGAACATGGTATATCTCTCCATCTGTTGGTATCATCTTTAATTTCTTTCATCAGGGTCTTATAGTTTTCTACATACAGGTCTTTTGTCTCCTTAGGTAGGTTTATTCCTAGGTATTATATTCTTTTTGTTGCAATGGTAAATGGGAGTGTTTCCTTAACTTCTCTTTCAGATTTTTCATCATTAGTGTATAGGAATGCAAGAGATTTCTGTGAATTAATTTTGTATCCTGCAACTATACCAAATTCATTGATTAGCTCTGTTTTCTGGTGGCATCTTTAGGATTCTCTATGTAGAGTATCATGTCATCTGCGAAGAGTGACAGTTTTACCTCTTCTTTTCCAATTTGTATTCCTTTTATTTCTTTTTCTTCTCTGATTGCCAAGGCTAGGACTTCCAAAAGTATGTTGAATAATAGTGGTAAGAGTGGACATCCTTGTCTTGTTCCTGATTGTAGAGGAAATACTTTCAGTTTTTCACCATTGAGAATGATGTTTGCTGTGGGTTTGTCATATATGGCCTTTATTATGTTGAGGTAGGTTCCCTCTATGCCCACTTTCTGGAGAGTTTTTATCATAAATGGGTGTTGAAGTTTGTCAAAAGTTTTTCTGCATCTACTGAGATTACCATATGTTTATTCTTCTTCAGTTTGTTAATATGATGTATCACATTGATTGATTTGCGTATACTGAAGAACGCTTGCATCCCTGGGATAAATCCCACTTGATCATGGTGTATGATCCTTTTAATGTGTTGCTGGATTCTATTTGCTAGTATTTTGTTGAGGATTTTTTTTTTTTTTTTTTTTTTTTCAGTACGCGGGCCTCTCACTGTTGTGGCCTCTCCCTTTGCGAAGCACAGGCTCCGGATGTGCAGGCTGCGCGGCCATGGCTCACGGGCCCAGCCGCTCCGCGGCATGTGGGATCTTCCCGGACCAGGGCACAAACCCGTATCCCCTGCATCGGCAGGCGGACTCTCAACCACTGCGCCACCAGGGAAGCCCTTGTTGAGGACTTTTCCATCTATATTCATCAGTGATATTGGTCTGTAATTTTCCTTTTTTGTGGTATGTTTGTCTGGTTTTGGTATCAGGGTGATGGTGGCCTCATAGAATGAGTTTGGGAGTGTTCATTCCTCTGCAATGCTTTGGAAGCGTTTGAGAAGGATGGGTGTTAGCTCTTCTCTAAATGTTTGATAGAATTCACCTCTGAAGCCATCTGGTCCTGGAGTTTTGTTTGTTGGAAGATTTTTTTTTTTTTTTTTTTTTTTGGGCAGTACACGGGCCTCACTGCTGCGGTCTCTCCCGCTGCGGAGCACAGGCTCCGGTCGCACAGGCTCAGTGGCCATGGCTCATGGGCCCAGTCGCTCCACAGCATGTGGGATCTTCCTGGACCAGGGCATGAACCCATGTCCCCTGCATCAGCGGGCAGACTCTCAACCACTGCACCAACAGGAAAGCCCTGTTGGAAGATTTTTAATCACAGTTTCAATTTCATTACTTGTGACTGGTCTGTTCATATTTTCTATTTCTTCCTGGTTCAGTCTTGGAAGGTTATATCTTTCTAAGAATTTGTCCATTTCTTCCAGGTTGTCCATTTTATTGCCATAGAGTTGTTGTAGTTGTCTCTTAGGATGCTTTGTATTTCTGTGGTGTCTGTTGTAACTTCTCCTTTTTCATTTCTAATTTTATTGATTTGAGTCCTCTCCCTCTTTTCCTTGATGAGTCTGGCTAATGGTTTATCAATTTTGTTTATCTTCCCAAAGAACTAACTTTTATTGATCTTTGCTACTGTTTTCTTTGTTTCTATTTCAGTTATTTCTGCTCTGATCTTTATGATTTCTTTCCTTCTGCTAACTTTGTGCTTTGTTTGTTCTTCTTTCTCTAGTTCCTTTAGGTGTAAGGTTAGATTGTTTATTTGAGATTTTTCTTGTTTCTTCAGGTAGGCTTGTATTGCTATAAACTTCCCTCTTAGAACTGCTTTTGCTGCATCCCATAGGTTTTGGACTGTCGTGTTTTCATTGTCGTTTGTCTCTAGGTATTTTTTGATTTCCTATTTGATTTCTTCAGTGGTCTCTTGGTTATTTAGTAACATATTGTTTAGCCTCCATGTGTCTGTGTTTTTTAGGGTTTTTTTCCCTGTAATTGATTTGTAATCTCACAGCATTGTGGTCAGAAATTTTATACGATTTCAATTTTCTTAAATTTACTGAGGCTTGATTTGTGACCCAAGATGTGATCTATCCTGGAGAATGTTCTGTGCGCACTTCAGAAGAAAGTGTAATCTGCTGTTTTTGGATGGAATGTCCTAGAAATATCAATTAAATCTATCTCGTCTACTGGGTCATTTAAAGCTTGTGTTTCCATATTAATTTTCTGTTTGGATGATCTGTGCATTGGTGTAAGTGAGGTGTTAAAGTCTCCCATTATTATTATGTTACTGTCCATTTCTTCTTTTATAGCTGTTAGCAGTTGCCTTATGTATTGAGGTGCTCCTATGTTGGGTGCATATATATTTATAATTGTTTTGTCTTCTTCTTGGATTGATCCCTTGATCATTATGTAGTGTCCTTCCTTGTCTCTTGTAATATTCTTTACTTTAATGTCTATTTTATCAGATATGAGTATTGCTACTCCAGCTTTCTTTTGATTTCCATTTGCATGGAACATCTTTTTCCATCCCCTCACTTTCAGTCTGTATGTGTCCCTAGGTCTGAAGTGGGTCTCTTGTAGACAGCATATATATGCGTCCATTCAGCGAGCCTGTGTCTTTTAGTTGGAGCATTTAATCCATTCACGTTTAAGGTAATTATCGATACGTATGTTCCTATGATCATTTTCTTAATTGTTTTGGGTTTGTTTTTGTAGGTCCTTTTCTTCTCTTGTGTTTCCCACTTAGAGAAGTTCCTTTAGCATTTGCTGTAGAGCTGGTTTGGTGGTGGTGAATTCTCTTAGCTTTTGTTTGTCTGTAAAGCTTCTGACTTCTCATCAAATCTGAATGAGATCCTTGCTGGGAAGGGTAATCTTGGTTGTAGGTTCATCACTTTAAATATGTCATGCCACTCCCTTCTGGCTTGTAGAGTTTCTGCTGAGGAATCAGCTGTTTACCTCATGGGAGTTCTCTTGTATGTTATTTGTTGTTCTTCCCTTACTGCTTTCAATCATTTTTGTCTTTAATTTTTGCCAATTTGATTACTATGTGTCTCGGCGTGTGTCCCCTTGGGTTTATCCTGTATGGGACTTTCTGTGCTTCCTGGACTTGGGTGGCTAATTTCTTTCCCATGTTGGGGAAGTTTTTGACTATAATCTCTTCAAATACTTTCTCAGGTCTTTCTCTCTTCTCCTTCTGTGACCCCTATAATGCAAATGTTGTTGCGTTTAATGTTGTCCCAGAGGTCTCTTAGGCTGTCTTCATTTCTTTTCATTCTTTTTTCTTTATTCTGTTCTGCATCAGTGAATTCCACCATTCTGTCTTCCAGGTCATTTATCTGTTCTTCTGCCTCAGTTATTCTGCTATTGATTCCTTCTAGTGTACTTTTCATTTCAGTTATTGTATTGTTCATTTGTGTTTATTTGTTCTTTAATTCTTCTAAGTCTTTGCCAAACATTTCTTGCATCTTCTCAATCTCTGCCTCCATTCTTTTTCTGAGGTCCTGGATTATCTTCACTATCATTATTCTGAATTCTTTTTTTGGAAGGTTGCCTATCTCTACTTCATTTAGTTGTTTTTCTGGGGTTTTATCTTGTTCCTTCATCTGGTACACAGCCCTGTGCCTTTTCATCTTGTCTATTTTTCTGTGAATGTGGTTTTTGTTCCACAGGCTGTTGCTAAATGATACACATGTCTAGGGGGCTAGAATGGCACCATGTTGGCTGACTGCTCCAGGAGCTCTAATCTGGCTTGTGGCTGCTGCTGCTGGTGGTTTTCCTTCCTTCCTTCCTCCCTCCCTTCCTTTTTCAGAGAGTATCTTATTGAGGATCTTCTAGAACCAAATGAAGCAGGGTTTTTGAGTGCAACATAAAAGAGAGACATTCTAAAGGTGGGGTCAGTAGGCAAAAGGGCAAGAGAGCTGGCAGAGATGCCAAGTAGAACAGCATCTAAACAGAAGACACCTGTGTAGAGTCTAGAGGACATCTATGAAACCAGAGCTTCTTTTACAACATCATCAGTTAAAACACTGGAGAAGAATGAGGAGGAGCAGTCCCACACTACCTGGTTAAGGTGGACATTCCATAAACTGGAGAAGCTGAAAGAGGAACTTACAAAGGTTTAAAGAAATAAACTGTGTGGTTTACATAGAGCAACCATTAAGTTTCCTAACCTGTGGGACTATATTATATAGTATGATTTGGGAGCTTAATAAGGGAAGTTCCATTTCTAACCTCTGAGAAAACTAAATGAATATAAGTATTTAATCTACATGTGAATTGTCCCTAAGGAACCACGTGAAGCCATTTAACAAGAAGAGCTATTTCAAGTGGAAGAAACCCTCATCAGCATGTGATAACCAGAGTATCACGTGACCTCAGTGCCTACTTCACAACTAGAACCCCTCTGCTTTAGAAGGAACCATCAAGTGCAGGGGTACAGCTCTCCTGTGGAACTTTGGGTTTTTTTGGGTTTTTTCTTTTGGGTGGTTTTTTTTTTTTGGCTGTATCGTGCAGCATGTGGGACCTTAGTTCCCCAACCAGGGACTGAACCAGCACCCCTTGCATTTGAGAGCATGGAGTCTTAACCACTGGACCGCTAGGGAAGTCCGTCTCCTGTGGAACTTTGAAAGACGGTACTCTACTAGGAAGAGGGGAGGCATGTTTGTACCAAGGCTAAAATGGTGACAAGCACCCATGCTGCTTACTCCTTTCCAAGAGTTAAGTGTCCTACAGGAACTGTATATCTCCTGGAAAGCAGGAACTCCTTGGGGAACACCGGTATTTACTCAACCACCTAAGAGTCACCTTGCCAATCTCAGCCTGACCCTCATTCCCACTCACTCCGGAAATGGAGAGGACTTGTGGACCATATACCCCAGTCTCCCTAAACTCTGCCAAGTACCAACAACCTGGAGCCAAAGTTTCCCCGTAAACCTAATATAGTAGTGTCCAATGGCAAAGATCATAAAACTACTTTTGTTCATTTATAACTATAATTTATAGCTAATTTATAATTTATAACTTTCACTGAAACTTAGACAAGTCATTAATTATCTCTGGTCTTCAGTTTCCCCACCCATAAAGTGCAGCTAATATTTCCCATATAATTTATATGAAAAAGCCCAGTACAATGCCTGACATAAAGTAGGCATTAGATAACAGGTTGTTTTTATCTAAGAAGCAAAAGTCTGTAGAAAGAAGATAAAATAAAATGTTTGAGCTTGAAAATAATTCTGCCAAGAATCAAATACTTAGTGGTACTCAACCAAGGGCGTTAGAAATGTGTGTGGTGGGAGAGGAGGGGTGGCTCTAAAGATGAACATGGTATTTAGTGAGAGGGCCAAGGGTCTTATAAATATGCCCCACATAAACAAGAACTGTCCACACAATATGCCAATAGCACACTCCTGTTGAGAGACTGAAAGAGTACAACCAATCTAAAATGAGGGAAGAAGACCCACTTTGTAAATTATTAAATATGGCAAGAATTCCTTTTAGGAAGAGAAATGAGCTCAAACAACATAAGTATTATTATAAAAATAAGGAGAATGGATTCTTTCTAGAAAAGACCATTAAAGACTCAAGAAGAGACCACCCAACCAAAACCAAAACCAAACAAACAAAGCAAGCTTTGTTGTTAAAACAGAAAGATGAGGGACTTCCCCGGCAGTCCAGTGGTTAAGATGTCGCCTTCCAATGCAGGGGATACAGGTTCAATCCCTGATCAGCGAGCTAAGATCCCACATGCCTCTTGGCCAAAAAACCAAGACATAAAACAGAAGCAATATTGTAACAAATTCAATGAAGACTTAAAAAAAAAAGGTCCACATCAAAAAAAACAAACCTTAAAAAAAAAAAGCAGAAAGATAAGGCACAGAGAAGTTACCTAACTTGTCCAAGTTTGTGCCCAGGCAATGTAGTCCTACATTCCAAACGCCTACCACTACACTATACTCAATGCACTAGCAAGCTAAGAGTGAGCAGAAAAACTGAAAGAGCCATTCATGCCAAGGTTAACATAGCAGCTTATTTTTTTCACATGTTCACAGCTGTAGTTTTATGTATATTATGTATATTTCACTTTCTGCCAGTCATTTAACAGTTCTGCTATCATGACATGTTTTATAATCAACATTAAACTGAATTCAATGGAATACAGTAGCTTGTAAATGGAATTAAATTCTTTATTAGAGTAGATGGGGTTTGCAAACTATACTCCACACAGCCCTGGAGGTCACCTCAGACAGAAGGCAGGGAAACACGGGCCAAGGAGGCTCCCAAATCAACAAAGCCAGTTTCAGTTTTATCTTTTCTCTTTTTTGGAGGAGGCATTCACATATACTTTTATCAAGAAAAGGGTTCCACTGATCAAGAAAAATGCTTGAAAACCATGGAATCAGATGAACTATTAAGATCCCTTGTAGGTATTAGATTTCAAAGTCCTGAAAAACAACTCACAGACTATATGACCAAGAAAGGCTTTGAAGTTTTTACTGCCTTCAGAGCTAGTATATTTATACTCTACCTACTTATAGAATTTGAGAGGGATGTTAAAAGTATAAATTTTAATGTCACATATAGTGATAACTATTTTTAATTTAACAATAAAACACACGCACAAAATAAGACTAGACCTCTCAAGCATGGGAGAACACTATGAAGCAGTATCTTTGCATCAAAGAAATTTTTTTTAAAGTCATGTATGTTGTCTTCCTCCTCCTTTAAAAACACTGACATGCATTTTAAAATTTGAGTAGCCACTCTCCACTTGGCTCAGCTTTTTCAAGAGTTACAAAGATAAATGAGACATGTATCACCTTACATTTTAAAATCGATATTAGACATTCATCAAATTAACTGGGCAGAAAGAGGTGAAGTGCCAAAGAGAGGCAAAGGAAAGGGAAAGAGATTATGAAATGGAGCTCAGCAATGGGAGAAACCATTTGCAAGTAAGAAGATTCTCAAGAGAGGTGGCCTGAGAAGAGGGGAGAAATAATCTCTCTGCATTCTGATATATGATTGTTACATGATGTTGATTCTGTATTCAACAGATAGTTCACTGTCTAGTAGGAGAAAAGGATAAGTAAACAAACACCTAAAACACAATGTGTTAACTAAAATAACAAGCGTGTGCATAATATAAGTGAAAAGGGAAGTAGGTATTTCCTTCGGGTAGAGGGGTAAGAAGGGGGGAGGAGGGAAGGAGGAAAGGTGAGTTCACCAGGGTGCTGAGGATGAGCAGGGGTTTGTTGTAAAGAAAAAGGTATTTCAGGCAATAGGAACAACATGAGCAAGGGCATGAAGAAGTGAAATCATGTGGTGTCTTTGGGGACTGGCTGTGGAGAGTAAAGAGGTGACTAAGGATGAAAGTGAAAATGAGACCAGACCAGATCATGAGGAGCTTTTTTTTTTTTTTTTTTTTTTTTTTTCGGTATGCGGGCCTCTCACTGTTGCGGCCTCTCCCGCTGCGGAGCACAGGCTCCGGATGCACAGGCTCAGCAGCCATGGCTCACGGGCCTAGCCGCTCCACGGCATGTGGGATCTTCCCGGACCGGGGCACGAACCCATGTCCCCTGCATCGGCAGGCGGACTCTCAATCACTGCGCCAACAGGGAAGCCCCATGAGGAGCTTTAAGCCCTGTGCCAAGGAGTTTGGCTCCATTACAGGAGGCACAAAGGTTTTCGGCAAAGAATGATGTTACAAAGGATGACACTAAACATTATAATTTTTTCAGTCAGAGAAATACTTCAAGTTTCCACTGGCTGCAAAAACATATATGAGAAAATTAATTCCAGGACTCCTTTAAATAACTCCAAAGGTCCCACTGGCCATGAGTCCCCAGTTAAGAGCTCCCTGAGGACAGGAACTCTTTTTTAATTTATTTTTCTCTGGATCTCTAAGACATAGGATATAGAGAAACAAATAGGAATTGGTCTGTGATTAAGGATGATAAGACAGAACAAAAGATGACTCAAGCTTCTGGCCTGATCATCTCAGTGGGATGACAATTACAAGAATGTAAGTTTTGCCTAGGAGATACTAAAATACAAAACTCTACAGAATATCCAGAGGTTCTGTCCACAAGCACTTAAATACAGGTTTGAAACTCCAAGGAGTCTGCACCACAGATATGACTTCGAGTACCATGTATGCCGTACTGGTGACAGATGAAGCCAGGTGGGTGGATGAGGTCACAGAGCATAAACAGGGCCCAGCTCACAATCTAAGACAGGCATACCTTGGAGACAGAGCTGGTTCGGTTCCAGATCAATGCAATACAGTGAATACTGCCATAAAGCGAGTCACATGAACTTTTTGTTTTCCCAGTGCATTACGTTTACTGTACACTGTAGTCTAAGTGTGCAACAGCATTATGTCTAAGAAAACAATGCACATATCTTAATTAAAAATTCCTTTATTGGCAAAAACTGCTAACCATCATCTGAGCCTTTAGCAAGTTGTAATCGTTTTTGCTGGTGGAAGGTCTTGCCTCCATGTTGATGGCTACAGACTGATCAGCTTGGGAGTTGCTGAAGGCTGGGGCAGCTTAAAGTAAGAGAACAATGAAGTTTGCTGCCTTGACTGACTCTTCCTTTTACGATCAATTTCTCTGTAGCACGCGATGCTGTTTGATAGCATTTTGCCCACAGATGAAACTCTTTCAAATTGGGAGTCAGTCCTTTCAAACCCTGCCATTCCTTTATCAACTAAGTTTATGTAATATTCTAAGTCCTTTGTTGTTATTTCAACAATCTTCACAGCATCTTCACCAGGACTAGATACCATCTCAAGGAGCCACTTCCTTTGCTTGTCATAAAAAGTTAACTCCTCATCGGTTAAAGTTTTATCCTGAGATTGCAGCCATTCAGTCACATCTTCAGGCTCCGCTTCTAATTCTCTCGCTACATCCACCACATCTGCAGTTACTTCCTCCGCTGAAGTCTCGAACCCCTCCAAAGTCATCCACGAGGGTTACAGTCAGCTTCTTCCAAACTCCTCTTAATGTTGATATTTTGACCTCCTCCCATGAATCACAAATGTTCTTAATGGCATCTAGAATGGTGAATCCTTTCCAGAAGGACTTACTTTGCCCAGATGCATCAGAGGATTCACTATAGCCTCACAAAATGTATTTCTGGGCTTCCCTGGTGGCGCAGTGGTTGAGAATCTGCCTGCCAATACAGGGGACACGGGTTCGAGCCCTGGTCTGGGAAGATCCCACATGCTGCGGAGCAACTAGGCCCGTGAGCCACAACTACTGAGCCTGCGCGTCTGGAGCTTGTGCTCCGCAACAAGAGAGGCCGCGACAGTGAGAGGACAGCGCACCGCGATGACGAGTGGCCCCGGCTCGCCGCAACTGGAGAAAGCCCTCGCACAGAAACGAAGACCCAACACAGCCAAAAATAAATTAATTAATTAAATAAAAGAGAAGGGGAGAGTGTACAGGGTAGAAGAAAGAGAAGAACACTCAAGTTGTAATTTAAAATAATTATTTAAAATAAAATAAAATGTATTTCTTAAAGAACAAGACTTGAAAGTAGAAATGACTCTTTGATCTATGGCTACAGAACGGATGTTGTGTTGGCAGACGTGAAAATCTCGTTGCATATCTCCATCAGAGCTCTTGGGTGACCAGGAGCACCGTCGATCAGTAGTAACATTTTGAAAGGAATCTTTTTTTCTGAGCAGTAAGTCTCAACAGTGGGCTTGAAATGGTCAGTGAAGCATGTTGCAAACAGATGTACAGTCATCCAGGCTTTGTTGTTTCATTTACAGAGCACAGGCAGAGCAGATTGAGCATAATTTTTAAGGGCCCTAGAGTTTTCAGAATGGTAAATGATCACTGGCTTCACCATAAAGCCACCAGCTGCATTAGCCCCTAACAAGAAAGCCTGTCCTTTGGAGCCAGGCACTGACTTCTCCTCCTTAGCTATGAAAGTCCTAGATGGCATCTTCTCCCAATATAAGGCTGTCTTGTCTACATTGAAAATCTCTTGTTTAGTGTAGCCCACCTTCATGAATTATCTTAGCTGGATCTTCTGGATAACTTGCTGCAGCTTCTACATCAGCACTTGCTCCTTCACCTTGCACTTTTATGTTATGGAGAGGACTTCTTTCCTTAAACTGCAAGAACCAACCGCTGCTAGCTTTAAACTTTTCTTCTGCAGCTTCTTCACCTCTCTCAGCCTTCACAGAGTTGAAGAGAGTCAGGGCCTTGCTCTGGATTAGGCTTTGGCTTGAGGGAATGTTGTGGCTGATGTGATCTTCTATCCAGACCACTCAAACTTTCTCCATATCAGCGGTAAGGCTGTTTCACTTTTCTTATGATTCGTGTGTTCACTGGAGTAGCACTTTCCATTTCCTTGAAGAACTTTTCCTCTGCTTTCACAACTTAGCTGTTTGGTACAAGCTACCTAGCTTCTGGCCTATCTTGTTTTTTGACATGCCTTCCTCACTAAGCTTAATCATTTCTAGTTTTTAAAGTGAGAGATGTGTGACTCTTCCTTTCCCTTGAACACTTAGAGGCCATTGTAGAGTTATCAACCGACCTAATTTCAATACTGTTGTGTCTTGGGGAATAGGGAGGTCCAAGGAGAGGAAACGAGATGGAGGAATGGCTAATTGGTGGAATGGTCAGAACACACACATTTACCAATTAAGTTCACAGTCTTATGTGGGCACAGTTTGTGGCATCCCAAAACAATTACAATAGAAACATCAGAGATTGCTGATCACAGGTCACCATAACAAATATAATAATAATGAAAAAATTTGAAATATTGTGAGAATTACCAAAATGTGACACAGAGACACAAAGTGTGCAAATGCTGTTGGAAAAACGGTGCCAGCAGACTTGCTCAACGAAAGGTTGTCACAAATCTTCAATTTGTAAAAAACAAAATTATCTGTAAAGCACAATAAAGTGAACGTCAATAAATCAAGGTATGTCTGTAGTCCCATGGCAAAAATGAGACTAGACAAAGAACATTCAGAGAAGAAACAAGAGAGGTACCACGTGAGTCTAAGAAGGTACACACTTCAAAAAACATTTAGAGTTCGGTGCCAAATGATAGAGGGTCAGTTAGTATGAAGACTGGAAAGTGGCTACTGGATTTGGAAACTGGGTAGTTGCTGATAAACATCACTGGAGTGGGTAAAGGACTGACTAGTTTGAAAAATAAAAGTAAATGGGAAAAAGAGACAATGAGTGTAAATCACTCTGTCCAAAAAGTATGGCAGTAAAAAGAAGGAGTGAGAGGTACTAGCATCTTGACAGGTCATCAGGTGCAGAGAAGTATGCACATTTTGTGCATTATCTTTTTTTATACAACTTCTGTCTAGAGACTGTGAGAACAGGGACTGCCTTCAGTATTCTTACAGCACCTACTAGATTACATAATAAAAATAGCAGCACTACTAAATCATTGTTTAGAATGCAATATATATCTCATTACACTTCACTAAATTTTAACTAAATTCCTAGTATAAAAAGGAGACCGCTAGACTGAACCAATTAGTCATTAAATTCAAGTCATTTACCCGCATGGGGTCGCTGTTTAAAAGGGACCACACCCTGCTACATAATTTGACAGGCTCTGTGAGCAACCGGGGATGCTGTAAGATGTTACCTTAATTCCTTCACCCTGGGCTGCACAGGGACATACTCACCTCCATAGTAGAGTCCTGTAGCAGTGCACATCCGCCACTGTCCCTGATACATTCCTGCTCTGCTGGGGCTGCACATCTGGACGCTGACATCTGCAATCTCTTGGGGCTCTAGCGATCTCACCATCACCATGTTCACATGTCCAAATTGGTCTCCCCCGACATATTTAAGACAAACCCCTGGAGGCCAGGCCTCTGCCCCTGAGTTCAAGCAAAAGAAAAAAATGTTAGGCAATCAATGGTCCTATGCTGAGTGCAGTTCATTACAAAACTGTAGAAGAGGTCTCTTTGTCTCTCACACATATGTAAACCTATCCACATATCTTTGAGCTATGTAACACCTCACTGATCAGAAAGAATCAGAGTCAGCAACCTCTGACCAGCAGTCTATCCCTAACAGAAAGCACACACAGCAAAAGCAAGGCAGTTCCTCAAGAAAATGTGTTTTGGGTGACCCAGGGAAGGCCACACATCACACTGAATCTGTAGAACCTAAGAATGATGTCAGAAAAGAGCCACGGAAATGAAGCTCAGGCCCACATCTTTGGAAGACTGCTTTCTCTACTAAGAACACGTACCCATTTGCACTTGACCTTTTAAACTGACATTCAAAGTAAAAATATGTCTGACTGTCCCCAGTTTTTCCATCGAGGAAAGAGGATGAAACTTTCCATTGAGGAAAGAGGAATAGTTTCTGTATTATTTTCATTTTAGAACTGCTTTTTCCCTGATGTACGACTTTTCTTCTGGAGTTCCTAACAATGAAAAGATCGAGGGTCAAAAGACTGCAAATAAGACAAAGGAGTCAAGTGAAAGTTTCATTTTCAGGTTCAAACAGTAGTGGGGAAAATATGAATAGTGGGCCCTGATAACAGTACAATGACCCGTTGTCTCAGGGGTGATGATACCAGCAAGAGGTGCTTGTAGAAAGAATAGGAATGGCAAGACAGAGAAATGGCTTTGGCAGGAATGTCTTTCCCTCCTTTGGAAGTGGGAACAGTCTTATTTGGTTCCCACTCCTGTACACATATTTTCACGTAAACTAACTCAAATGAGAAATCAATATATTGACTTCTGACCAGTCATAGGTGGCCACACAGTGACTAGATGTGATCTTTCCTGTGAAGTCTCTCCAACAGACTCCTTTTTACTATATACAGAAAGCTCTCTATATTTTTTTGTTGAGATACATACATTCATTATAAATGCAAATCACCATGAAAAGCTGGACATGGAAGGACTTTCAGCATGCTTGAAACTCATCTCCTAACAGCACTCTAGGATTCCTCTCTACCTTGTTTGTGAAGTGCCAGGCCGGTTTTGATATACTTGATGGTTTACTACTGAAAAAAGAACTGGAGAGAAAAGCAACCAACGCTCTACTGCTGAGATCTCAGCCCCATAATGAACAGCACCTGCTGTGGCTCTTGGATTTTTTTTTTTAGGGGTAGCAGATGGAGGAGTGGTCGCTGTGTCTGTCAGACCCTCTTTAAAAAAAATCCTGCCAGCAAAGTGCCCTCTTAAGTTAACACTATAAAGGGCAACTGCTGCTGTGGAAAAGGTTGTGGATGATACACTGGCAATACATGAAAATTCTTTTTTTTCATTTCTGGGGCCTACGGCCCAGCAAAAGCATATTTGTCTTAGTCAAGAATAGTAGCAGTTGATGTGAAGTACCTTGGAAAATGTCAGTCTCTTTAAAGACCAAGATCCAAGAGGAAAATTAAACTACTATTATAGGGCTGAATTCACAATTATTATTTAAAAGACACACATACACATGCGCGCACACACACACGCGCACACATACATACATCTATAACAAGACAATGTTTATATGAAAATCCAAGAATGTGTCTGTTTTCAAACTTTAAAGAAAACAAGGGAAACCAAGACTGTCTGGGTGTGGAAAATACTTGGCTGTCCTAGGCAGACAAGCACAAGCAGCTGAGACAGTTGGATCTCTCATCTGTGCAAAAGAGGGAGTACTGCTGTATTCCCAGGATACTGAGTTAGTTGGTAAAATGTTAAATGATTAACAATTATGAGGCTACGGTCCTGATCTTTTTAGTACATCAGACCCTACTGATGTGGTTCTTGGAGAGCCTCTTGAAAAAACTGGAAGAGTTATACACCACCAACTCTGAAGTGTTAATCTGCTATAAAATGAAGAACCAATCATCTGCCTTCTGAGAGTTACCAACAGTTTATTATGACATATAGTTCTTACAGCCCCCAACTGTCAGGTCAGGTAGTTCTGAAAAGGTCACTGATACTGACTCTTGATACAGAAGGAAGGGAAATACTGATGAGCTACTTGGCCTACCAGGCTAAGCATACTGGAAAAATCTGGATTTGAGAAGCATAACACAATAGCACTTCAAATTAAGTCTGTTACAACTAGCTTAATGGGGGTGGGTAGATATATATAAGAAGAAAAGAAAGACTAATCTGTGTTTTATGACTTTCCAAGTTAAGTATCGCAAGCACACATATGACTAAGGCTGCGATTCTCCAGTTATCATGGAATATAATTTTATTAAAAAACATAAAAAGTCAAAACAAAACAAGACAAGAAACCTGTCATGTGGCAATTCTGAGATGATAGAGAGCATGGCAAAAATGAAATAAAAGTCCATCAGTTCCAGAAAGTCTGAGACTTACTAGGTATAAGTGATTATAGAAATAGTTTGGAGACAACAAGGAACATCCAAAGAGCAAGACAGAAGACAAACCTCAGTGAAGACCCCCTCCCTCTTTTTAACCCCTGTAGCTTTAGAGATTGCATTTCAAATTAAGCTACATGCAAACAGGGACCTTCACTGATCTTGTTGCCATTTTCTTCCTGTACCTGATAAAGTGACTGGAACATAAGAAACTTATTTTAAGGAGTCAAAAGAAAAATGGAGGGAATAGTTGTTCTTTCTCAAGCTTCTTTTTTTCCCTCAACTGTTGCTTCATATTCACTTCTATGTAGTTTAGAAAATAAAGATGACTGACGTCACTCTCTCATATAACAATCATAACTACTTCATTAAAGTCAGAGAAACACCAGAGTTATAATATGCTTAGTTTAACACTCACCACAGCTGGACAGCAGAGCATGGCTATAACAACTGAAAAGCTGTAAGTGTTGGTAAAGAGAATTGTCTCCTTTCATCTTCAGAGGGACAGTTTCAAATTTTCATTTTAAACTCCAACTGTAAAGTTTCCTGGTCATGTTTCCCAAACTTCTAAAACTTACACAGTACCAAAAGTTTGGATCCTGGGATTCTGCATCTATGTCATTAAATGTCTCACTTCAGTTTTTCTATGATCTGAATATAAGGACTTAATATTAGGTGTTTAATTTTAAACAATGTGTGACATTTATCTTCTTTGGGGAAGGTGCTGGGACAGCTATATGCAGTTCCTATCAATCACATCTGTTGTAAATTTGAATTCCTGATATGCCTGAAACATGACAGTAGAGAAGCACCGTGAAAAATTATTTATGAAACTCTTTCAGCGAGCACTTATCTCTTAGGGAAGGTTATGAATGAGAGTAAGAGAGCCTGAGGAGAAACAGCTAAGCCCTACCCTAGCTTTTTTTTTTTGGCCACGCCATGCGGCATGCAGGATCTTAGTTCCCCAACCAGGGATTGAACCCATGCCCCCTGCATTGGGAGCACAGAGCCTTAACCACTGGACTGCCAGGGAAGTCCCGGCCTACCCTACTTCTTTGTGTTACCACTCTATTTCCAGAAAAAACCTAGGCCAGATTAGAATGACACCAAAGAACCAGTGCCTGTGCATGCTTTCCTTATCTCTCTCTCTCTAATAACATACCTGTCACTTAATTATGTGAGGCCAGTTTCTTCTTAATCAAATGGAAAGCATTTAGTTTACAGACACAAAACTATTTTACAACTGATGGAACGATTTCCAGAAGAATAAAAAACCTACCTGTTCCAAGTACCTCGAAAGGTAAAATCTCTAGCAACTGTTGCCCAGTTTTTAAGAGGTGTACAGGAACAAAAATGTCCTTTTACAGGAAGACAGGCTGCAGACCCAGAGACTGTTTTAAACTGGAGTTACTATGCAAAAGCAGGACACTAAAACAAATTTTCTCCAAGTCAAGGTGAAAGACAAGCTCTCTGGGGTTCTGATTTGACATTCTCACCATTTTATATCAAACCCTTACAATCTCCCATTAACCCAAGGAACTGTCTAGTGAGTGAGCAGATATTTCAAGAGGCTTTCTGAAATATAAAATGGTTATTTTGCAGCAAGATGGTATTTAAAACATTTCAACAGTACTCTAACAACTTTCAATATTTAAAAACACTATAAAGAACCCATGGAAAGCCAGACCATTTCCAGTGTTTTCACCATTAAGTAAACAAGGTCTTGGATTAATTCTTTTAAATAAACAAAACTTTTAATAAGCTATACTTTCTAAACAAATGTTACTCATTTTAAAAATTCATGGCTAGGTTTCAAAAGCATTTTTGACCAGTAACACAGATTTTAGTAATTCAGATAAGAAATATGATGAATAAAAGCTGACCTAAAGAGATTGTTTTAATATTTTTAAAAGCAGACAACACTAAGCAAGGTGAGAAAGAAATTAGACAACGTAAAGATAATCAACCTTGGAACAAGAATTTCAAGAAAAATGGCCGTTTTCCTGTATTACGATGTGCCTCTCAAACTAACAATGCACCGAACAGTGTTATAACCAAAAGAGAAAAGAAGCTAATGAAAATTTACAAAGCCACTGATGTCCCCAGTCATCTACAACACTGGGTCAATCCAGATTATGTGCTTTTGCTCAGTGACACACCATCCAAGGTAAAGTTAATTCCAAATTAGCCAGAAAAACTAAGAATAATAATTTGGTACATTAATTATTATATAAAAGACTAGCTTGGCCAGTCTCTCCCCATCATAAAAGAACTGAAGTATAAAGAACTGAAAAGTAAACAGGGTCCAATAAAAGGTCACTTTTATAGGTTTGAGTCCCCAGAGTTTTATATCATTTCACATCAGATTACCTTACTAGACATGGCTCCCCGACACCAACAAACTTTTAGCTAAATATTCCTTTTGTCTAGTTTTCCATCTCTTAGAATTTCTTTTGTAAATCCTCATTAATAAGGAAGTTAAAGCATCCTCACCTAGTCAGCATAAATTGTTACTGGATGAGACAAGAAATACTAAACTCACTCAAATTAAAAAAGTCATTAGAAAAGAATTAACAAGTAAAAGGTGATAATAAACATTTACTAATACATATTCAGATACTATTTTCAAAGAACTACGGTTAACTTATGTTAAATTTTTCTTAAGTCAGCAGTACGTCAAAACAATGTTTTTTAAAAAAAGCAATTTCTCAATCTTTCCATCTTTTCTATTCTGAGCAAATCCCTACACTTCTTACCCAATTTTTCAAAGTGATGTTAACATCTCAAATAGATAGCTCAATGAAAATTTCAGATACAATCATCCTTGTGGTTGCAAAGAAATAAGCTTTCAAAAGAGCAGATGCTCACAACTCTAACTACCTTGTTCCATTCAAGGATGCACCTCCTCTAGCTTGCTGGAAATAACTGGAAGATTAATTAGAGCAGAAATAAAATGATGGAGTAGAACTGTACAGGTGGAGACAATACCACCACCACACACAGGCCTAGTTCCTGGTATCAAAAGAATATTGAATTGTGTTTAAATGTCATCAAGACCTAAATTCTTCCTAATCTAGGGAGTATTTTATTGGTGTTTGGGTCATCATACCAGTAACAGAAAATTCTACATCATGTATAAGGAAAAGCTCAGAGTTATACAATCACATAATTTAAGCTAAAACACTTCCTTATTTCTTTTAACTACTAAGAAAAAGAAAACTGGGCAAGGAAGATTGCTCGTTATACATTTACCAGAATTTTGGATTCGCCATGTTTTTATAAATTGAGTATCAGGAGGTATCGACTCCCCTTCTCCTATGGTGACATCTTCAACAAAGGACATAGAGGGCACACTGATGTTTGGGCTCTCAAAGTCATAATAGGCGCCAATTGCTGCTTGTAGGTTCCTACAAATAAAGAGAAAAGGCAAAAGACTTCAGTCCTCTCCAGAGCATATTATCCTAATTGTCAAACAAAAGGAACCTATAGAACCCATATATAGAAGGTATATAGACGGCTCCTGGTATGTTAATCTTCAGAGTCATTGATTCTGGCTAAGGAACAACAGGAAAAAACGGCAGGACCAAAAACTTGTGCATCACTTTCTTCCCAAGGTACCCACATAGAAAGTAACAAACATTATTAGCACCATCAGCAACAATGTGAGGAAATCCCCCTCTTACCCATAAGGACAGCAAGTATTGGTAAGGGAGTCAATTAAAAGAGAGCTCCTCTGTAGCTGTGACTAAAATCCAAAGAAGCTCCATTAAAAAAAAAAAAATCTAATTATTTTTTTTTAAAAAGCAATACATGCACATGATTCAAAGTTTCATACAATGAAAACTACCCATCTTATCTCTTCCTTCCTACACACACACAGGTAATCATTCGTTCATATTACTTTCTTAAATACCCTTCCAGAACTTCCTTATGCACATACAAGCAAATGATATACATTCTTATTTCCCCCCTTCTTACACAATTGGTAGCATATTACACACTGCCCTTTCCTTTATTCCCTTAACACTGTATCATAAAGACATTTCTAAGTCAGTACACAATGAATATCCTCATTGTTTTTTACAGCTGTATCCACTGTATAGATATATCATTATTTAGGTAACCAATCCACTTTTGAGTTTGCTTCCAATCTTTAATTCTTCCATATATAAGATTAAGCACACATAGTTTAACATACAAGTGCATCTGCAGGATAAAGTCCTACAAGTGATACCGCTGGGTCAAAGGGCATATATTTGTGGCTTTAATCGATATATCTAAACTTCCCTCAATAAAAAAGTTACATACTTAATGAATGCTCCCACCAAGAATGTATGAGAGTGCCTATTTCCCCACTTGCTCATCAACGGTGTTTCTCCAACATTTTGGATTTTTGTCGATCTGACAGGTAAAAAATAAGATCTTGGTGAGGTCTTAACACCATTTTGTAAATAGTGGTGTTCTTTATTTTGTTTTTTAAGATTTATTTATTTATTTAATTTATTTTTGGCTGTATCAGGTCTTAGTTGCAGTACACAGGAGCTTCGTTGAGGCATGCGGTATCTTTCGTTGTGGCGCGTGGGCTCTTCGTTGTGGTGTGCTGGCTTCTCTCTAGTTGTGGCATGTAGGTTTTCTCTTCTCTAGTTGTGGCACGCAGGCTCCAGGGCACATGGGCTCTGTAGTTGTGGCACGCGGGTTCCAGAGCATGCGGGCTCTAGTTGAGGTGTGCAAGTGCCGTAGTTTTGGCACACGGGCTTAGTTGCCCCGCGGCATGTCGGATCTTAGCTCCCTGATCAGGGATCAAAGCCACGTCCCCTGCATTGTAAGGTGAATTCTTTACCACTGGACCACCAGGGAAGTCCCTAGTGTTCTTTTCAATTACTTATAAACCCCCTTAGGTCAGAAGGAACTACCAAGCACACAAACCAGAGTCCCTAACTGAACAGAATCACATGGCTGACAGCTTGGTTCTTCAGTGCCAGAGACCAAAGGCCGCTAAGGGGTTTAAGTTAGCTGTGTTCATTAAGGATCAAAGAAATTGTCAGTAATTTCATTAACCATTTCTCTTATGGTCTTCCTCAAACTAGTGACATCATCCCCAGTCCCCACAGAATAACAACACAAATAGCATTTTTCTAAACATAACCCAACCATAAGCCAATGGATACAGTGGGTTGTTTTTAATTATGTATAAACATAGCATGAAATAAGCTCTGACAGTACACAACTGTTCAACAGACATGCTATTAACAGCAAATACTTTTCTGCTGGGGGCCTGCCTGCTCTTCCAGGTGTTTGCAGCTGCCAGAAAGGAAGGCTATATTTAGAGCAGCTACCTCAGGTCAAGCCTCATGCAATGGCGGCCTGCAGTATTAGTGAGTCATGACTGGAATTACACCATCACCAACTGCTGGGCCCGTCATGTGTGTGCTAGATAAAATTTACATGCAGCAGAACTGGGCCAGGGTCCAAACTGTGCCTGTTTACTTGATCATTCAATAGGAAGGCTTAGACTTCAGTTTTTCCGGCAACTTCCTTATCTAGCTGACACTGATCTCAAGTGAAGAATATGTGACTGGTCGAACTTGGGGATGCCCAGATCCTACCACCTGCAAACAGACTTAGGAGTATATCTGGAATCAGCCTTACACTTAGGGATCAGAGATAAAACAAGGGAGAGAGAAATAAGCCTAGGTTGCATTTTGTTCTTCTGAAACTTTTTATAAAAACCAAGTGGCCACTTTTTTATAAAGATAATTTTTCTGCCGAAGGTCTCAGGCAAACAGCCTGAATTGTCTTCTGTTCACTTGGCTGTAAAATATGCTTGGGAGGGAAGAGACTATTTGTGCACTCAGGACAATTGCCAATGCTCATCCTCAGCCTGTGTCATATTTCGCCACTTGGCTCTGCCTGATATCAAACAGGACTTCGAGACCAGCACAGGAGAAACACTAGCAAGTGGAAAAGTCCAGCTACCCTACTTAGGCAGATCCATCCCCCTCCCAAATCTCCTTTCACATATTCCAACTCACCCCACAGCCAAGCCAACAAAACTGCTTACTTGTACCTGTATTATACAGAAAATTCAACCAGAGAAAGATTAAGGAATACTTTTAAAGCCCAAAGTGAAACTGAAAGTAGTGAACAGGACTCCTGTCAGGACGAAGAAGTGAAGGATGACAAAGCACAATCATTTCCCAAGTACAAGGCGGACAGAAGACATTAGCCCGGTGGTGCTCTAACCCATCAGGCAGGTACACAGCTCCTCAGCACTTGGACCATTTAGATCACTGCCTCACAGGGCCAAGGAACCGCAGGAAGAGACTAAACAGCTCCTATTCAGTGAGAGAATAGCAGATTTGATAGCATGTATTCCTGTTCAAAACAACATACCCAACCATTATTAGCCAATAAAAAACTCTACATGAAACAGAGCTGGCTGAGGAGATGGGAAAGGGAGGACACTGATTCAGTATGCAGCCCAGCCTGAAAGTTTAAACTTCCAGGTTCCTTCAGTGTTTTTGCTCAAGAAAAGTTTTTACTCTGATTTTAAAAAGTTAAAAGTGCCCTAAAGAACAAAGGGAGGCAGTGTTAATAGGGGGAAAAAGGGCACAGGCAAAGATGGATGATAGTGATGGTTACATAACATTGTGAATATACTTTATGCCACAGAACTGTGCACTGAAAAATGGTTAAAATGGTAACATTTTATTTTACTTTATTTTTTACTGACGTATAGTTGATTTACAATGTTATGTTAGTTTCTGATGTACAGCAAAGTGATTCAGATATATATATTATTTATCATATTCTTTTCCATTATGGTTTATTACAGGATACTGAATATAGTTCCCTGTGCTATACAGTAGGACCTTGCTGTTTATCAGGTGGTTTGTATCTGCTAATCCCAAACTCCTAATTTATCCCTCCCCCACCCCCTTTCCCCTTTGGTAACCATAAGTTTGTTTTCTATGTCTGTGAGTCTGTTTCTGTTTTGTAAATAAATTCATTTGGATCATATGTTAGATTCCACATATCGGTGATACCACATGGTATTTGCCTTCCTGACTTACTTCATTCACTTAGTATGATAATCTCTAGGTCCATGCATGTTGCTGCAAATGGCATTATTTCACTCTTTTTTATGGCTGAGTAGTATTCCATTGTATATATTTACCACATCTTCATTATCCATTCATCTGTCGATGGACATTTAGGTTGCTTCCACGTCTTGGCTATTGTAAATAGTGCTGCTATGAACATGGGGGTGCATGTACCTTTTCAAATTAGTTTTCTCCTGATATATGCACAGAAGTGGAATTGCTGGATCATATGGCAACTCTATTTTTAGTTTTTTAAGGAACCTCCAAACTGTTTTCCATTGTGGCTGCACCAATTTATATTCACACCAACAGTGTAGGAGGGTTCCCTTTTCTCCACACCCCATCCAGCATTTGTTATTTGTAGACTTTTTAATGATGGCCATTCTGACCAGTGTGAGGTGATAACTCATTGCAGTTTTGATTTTCATTTCTCTAATAATTAGCGATATTGAGCATCTTTTCATGTGCCTATTGGCCATCTGTATGTCTTCTTTGAAGAAATGTCTATTTAGGTCATCTGTCCATTTTCCCACTGGGTTGTTTGTTTCTTTGTCATTGAGTTGTATGAGCTGTTAGTATATTTTGGAAATTAAGCCCTTGTCAGTTGCATTGTTTGCAAATATTTTCTCCCAGTCCATAGGTTGTCTTTTCGTTTTGCTTATGGTTTTCTTGCTGTGCAAAAGCTTTTAAGTTTTTGATTAGGTCCCATTTGATTATAAAATGGTAAAATTTTAAATGGCTTTGTTTGGAGGCAGCTCCTAACCCCTGGCTGTGGGGCTTTGAACAAGGGGTTAAGCATCTGTGTCAGTTTACTCATGTGCAAAACTGAGTTTTTTTATTGTAAGGTTGCTTATATTTTTTATTACAAAGTTGGGTGTTATAAAGTTGGCTGTGAAGACTGCATGAGGCAATGTGTGTAAATGCCAATGCCCTAGGTTGGCAGTCATTCATTCAACAAATATTTAATTAATGAGCATTTATCCATGTTCTAGGCACTCGGCCTGGGTCTAGGGACAGAACAGACAGCAAAACAGACAAGGGCCCTCTCCGTTACAAAGCCTAGCAGACTGCAGCAAACCAGGGACACTCAAAGAAGGGTAACTACAACTACCTCTCACACTGAGGCTTATCGGCCCAAGGCAGCTTTTCCATCTTGGGGTAAAAAAAAAACAATGGGCTTGGTGCACAATACAGTTTCAACTGCACTGATAATCAGGTTAACCTGATTTGGAGTAGAAGAATCTGGTGATGCTGATATGTGTTTCCTGATGAAATGCAGTTTTATAACTAAGAAGCAATATTGTCCAACCTTCATTTTATAGATGAGGCCACAGATGCACTGACAGGTAAATAACTTGCCCCAGGCTAGACAGTCAATTATTAGTACAAATCAGAACCACATCTATTCAAAGGCATAAAACTTTTACCTTACCCAGAATTTTCCAGTTTTCTACTAATGCTCTGAACATCTGATTTTCTTAAGAACATATTAAGTACTATCATGAATTCTATAAATGAATTAATTATAACTTCTCATTAAACTGAATTCCTGAAAGTGGTCAAATGCCTAATCTTGCATATATTCACAAACACAAAATATTTATTTTTGTACTATTTATACAAACATAAGTCAGATTGACAGTCTTATGAAGAAAAATCATCTATATACTGAATATACAGTCAGGAACATAATCCCAAAAATACGGGGGTAGAAGAAAACAGTTAAGAAAACTAGGAAATCAGAATTAAAGAGGGAATGCCGGAAGTCTAAGTATTAGCTCAGATTCTCAGCAAAATAAAATTAGACACCTTCTCTTTCCACTCTCTGAACAAGTAAGAAACTCAAAAGGGTCCAAATTGTTTATAAGAAAAAAAAACTATCCATCTAATTTGGACATAAATTAAAATGGGAAATCAGAATATTGAATCAATCTAGTTAAACATGAACAGTAGCATCTTCAGGCTTCAAGTAGTACCTATCCTGAACTTCAAGAAGTTTCCCTCACCTGTGGAGCACCAATGATACTGCTCCTAAGGCACAAGCTCATCAGGAATCAGAAAGACCTCACTGTCTTTGAGTGACTGAAAAAAGCTGATTAGAAAAAGGATCAGCAAAACAGATGTCAGTTCTTACCTGGGCTTTCCAACATCTACCCGGGCTTTCCAACATCAACTCAGCAAGCATGTAACATGGAAGACCAAAAAAAGAGGCCAAAAAACATGTACTTGTGATACTTGTGAATTTTAAGGCCTGAGAAGAAACTGAGAATTTCATTAAAACAAAGATGAATGCAGGTAGGGAACAGAAGTTGGGCTAAAGAAGACTTAAAATACTTTCAAACCTAAAAATTAACTAATAGATGATATTATTTAATACATGAAGACAGTAAGAAGAAAGAAAGAACTTGTGAAAGATTTCATTAAGAGGAGCAACAAAGTTCACACCAGTATTTACCCACTTCTCAGGGCCCTAGCAAGCCCTAGATTGTTTCTTCCTCTTCTTTTCCTGGCTATTTACTGATCCATTAATTTTAATACTTTTTAGAACTGGTCCCTCTAACTAACATCAGCAGTTATACCTTTTCCAAAGAGAAAGTAAAACACTAGCATTCTGCCATGAAAACCCAAGGTGGTGGCACTGTTCTCGATTTAAAGAGAGGGTCCAGGGGTTAGGCGCTTTCACTGCCGTGGCCTGGGTTCAGTCCCTGGTCAGGGAACTAAGATCCCTCAAGCCTTGTTGACAACCCCAAAATTCAGAGACATAACAACCAAATGCAATATATGATCTTTGAGGTCCTTGAATGGATTCTGATTCTATTTAAAAAAAAAAAGGTTAAAAATGATACATTTGGGAAGAACTGAGCAAACTTACAATATGTACTGGATATCTTTTTAGTACTAAAGAATTTTTGTAAATTATCTTAGTGTCTTACTATGTAGTTATGTAAAGGAATGTCCTTTTTTTTAGAAGCATGCTGAAATATTTAAGGATGAAGGGTCGTGATGTCTACAACTTTCAAATGATTCAAAAAATTTTTATATAAAGAAAACAAATTATGGCAAAAATGTTAACCACTGTTGTTGAATTAGGTGGCAAGTATAAGGGTATATACTCTGATTCTTTTAAAATTTTCTGTAGGTTTGAATAGTTTATAAAAAAGGTAAATGAAAACAAAAACAGAAGAAAGAAAAGGTATCTTATTTCCCACCACTGGAAGATACAAAAAAAAATTAGGTGCAAAGAATTACTTCAGCCATCTAGGGAACATTAAGGAACCTACTGGGAACCTCAGGAGACCTAATGAGGATGAGGCTGACATGCTGACAATGACAGATCAGAAAGGGAAATAAAATTACTGTGTCCTTGATGATATAGTTGAACCACTAAATTAGGCAACCCCAGAGCCATCTTACATTGGGTATCGCTGTCATCTGAGAAAATACAATTGGCTCATTGTTTAAAAAGTGGGCAGGGGAAGGCGCAGATTTTGAGCCTACACCAATTTGACAGTGGCATCATAGAGTTTAATTTCTGAGTGCCTTTGGCTGTGTCAAGATCAAACTATTTCTCCTCTTTTAAAAAAACTGAGGTGAAAGTCACATAACATACAATTAACTACATACTTTAAAGTATACAATTCAATGGTGTTTACTGCATTCACAATGTTGTGCAACCACCACCTCTACTTTCAAAACTTTTAAATCATCTCATACCCATTAAGAACACCACATATCCATTAAGTAATCATTCTTCATTATTCCCTCCCCCGCATCCCCTGGCAACTACATATCTATTTTCTGTCTCTATGAATTTGTCTATTTTCGATAATTTATATAAAAGGAATGACACCATATGCAACCTCTGTGTCTGGTTTCTTCCACTTAGCAGAATATTTTTGAGATTTATCCCAAATGGTAGCATGCTGATCAGTATTTCATTCCTTTATATGGCTAAATAATATTCCATTGTATGTACATACCACATTTTGACTATCCATTCATCTGCTGATGGGCATTTGGATTGTTTCTACCTTTTGACTATTGAGTAATACTGCTATAAACATTCATATACAAGTGTCTGTGTGGGCATATGTGCTCATTTCTTTAGATATATACCTAGGAGTAGAACGTCTGGGTCACATGTAATTCCATGTCTAACTTTTCAAAAAACCACAAACTGTTTTCCACATCAGCTGAACCATGTTACATTTCTACCAACAATGTACAAGTCAAGTGTTCCTATTTCTCGACATCCTCACCAACGCTTCTTTTCTTTTTTTTTCTTTTTTTTTTTTTCTTTTTTGCGGTACGCAGGCCTCTCACTGTTGTGGCCTCTCCCGTTGTGGAGCACAGGCTCCGGACGCACAGGCTCAGCGGCCATTGGCTCACAGGCCCAGCCGCTCCGTGGCATGTGGGATCTTCCCGGACCAGGCCACAAACCCATGTCCCCTGCATCGGCAGGCGGACTCTCAACCACTGCGCCACCAGGGAAGCCCTCTTTTTTTTTTTTATTATAGCCATCCTAGTGGGTGTGAAGTGATATCTGACTGTGGTTTTGATTTCCATTTCCTTAATGACCAATGATCTTAAACAACTTTTCATGTACTTGGCTATCTGTATATCCTCTTCGGAGATACGTCTATTCAAATCCTTTGTTCATTTTTGTGACTGAGTTGCTTGTCTTCCTATTGTGCAGCTGCAAGGATTCTTTATACATTCTGGATACTAGACCCTTATCAGATATATGATTTACAAATATTTTCTCCCATTATGTTGACTGTCTTTTCACTTCCTTGATAATGTCTTTTGATGCATAACAAGTTTTTAATTTTGTTGCAGTCCGATTTATCTAGTTTTTTTCATTGTTGCTTTGACTCTGACATCAAATCTAAGAATCAGTAGCCCAATCCAAGATCATGAAGATTTATCCCTATGTTTCTTCTAATAGTTTTATTGTTTTACTTTTATTTAGGTCACTGATTTTCAGTTAATTTTTGTATAAAGAGTGAGGTAGGGGGTCTGACTTCATTCTTTTGCCTGTGGTTATCCAGTTGTACCAGCACCATGTGTTAAAGAAGATGAAACATTTTTAAGAGAAAAAGAAGTTGGACAGACTCTTGGGTATGAGTAGGATTCTGCCCTATGGGTGATCCTTGCTAGCCTTTGGGGACACTTCTATGTCAAGTGCAGTAAACGGCAAAGCTCAGACATGGGAAACTGAGTGGGTGAACAAATTGAGACATGCACTGTACCTCACCATAACTCAAGTATGGTATGCTTATGCTCTGATCACCCTAAAAAATATATTTCCTATTCCCAAACACAGTTTCCAGGACTGAAAGAACCAACAACATTTATGCTCAGAATCAAACTAAATTATCAGTACAAAAATGTTTTCCCTATCTGCCAATCAGTAAGTATATAATATTTACTTCTTTTATATTTCTTTTCTTTAAGTTTTCACTCATTCATGCTCTAGGTAATAGAAACGTAAAGATAAATAAGACAAAGTCTTTGCTACCAAGGAACACAAAGTCTATTAAAGGAAGATTTAGAAACAAGTAATCACAATTCAATGAGGTAAATTTCAGGGAAGAAATATAACCAAGGACTACAAAAGTACAGAAAAGAAAATACCTTACTCCAACTTAGGAATTCAGGGAAAGCTTCATCAACCAGGTAACATCAAAACTGTACCCTAGGGCTTCCCTGGTGGCGCAGTGGTTGAGAGTCTGCCTGCCGATGCAGGGGACACGGGTTCGTGCCCCGGTCCGGGAAGATCCCACATGCCGCGGAGCGGCTGGGCCCGTGAGCCATGGCCACTGAGCCTGCGCATCCGGAGCCTGTGCTCCGCAATGGGAGAAGCCACAACAGTGAGAGGCCCGCGTACCGCAAAAAAAAAAAAAAACTGTACCCTAATGAACTGGTTAACCACTTAGAGAAGGGGGTGAAGGGGCATTTCAGATAGAGGGAGATTATATGCAAAGGTACACAAATGTATGAGAATCACAAGAACACCACAAACTCACCAACAGCCAGAAAAAGACAGGCCTGACAACATTCAGGTCTCTGGTTCTGGTTGTTTCTGAAGCCCAAATGAATTGCTAACTTAAGTTCTAAGATATTCCTGTATCCTTATTAATTCTCATTTTTATTCAGGCTAGTTTAAGACAGGGTTGTGTTCACCTCCAGTACAGTCCTAACTGATACAAGACTAAAGTATTGCAAAAGTTAAAAATCCACAATGCATAACAAAGTCAAGGGGACTTCCCTGGTGGAGCAGTGGTTAAGAATCTTCCTGCCAATGCAGGGGACACGGGTTTGAGCCCTGGTCCGGGAAGATCCCACATGCCGCAGAGCAACTAAGCCCACGCGCCACAACTACTGAGCCTGCGCTCTAGAGCCTGCGAGCCATAACTACTGAATCCCGAGCGCCTAGAGCCCATGCTCTGCAACAAGAGAAGCCACCACAATGAGAAGTCCACACACCGCAACAAAGAGTACCCCCATTCGCCAGAACTAGAGAAAGCCTGCAAGCAGCAAGGAAGACCCAACGCAGCCAAAAATAAGTAAATAAATATTTTTAAAAACAAACAAACAAAAAGTCAAGGTGAGATGGAGGAAATGGGCTCCCCTCCATCTGGGCTTAGCAAGCTAGCAGTCCCTGTATGTAGCAAAGCAACTGGTTACACTCCATATGCACTCCAAAGCTAGATGGAGCTTTTGGAGCTTGGACCATAAAAGGAAATTGCCCACAGAACACTCTGCAAACTTCAGTAAAGTTTTTCAAGACAATCCAACCTGCAAAACACAACCCAACCCAATCTGGTTTTCCAGAAAGAAGATATGACATACAAGATACGAATATAACTTTCTGCCCAAAGCCAGAGATCTGAAACCTCTAATGGTTAGATAATTAAGAGACTTGCTGAATTTCAGCACCTGAACTCTCTGCATCACTTAAACTGTGAGACACTGATGAATACAATGTAGATAGCCCCTTTCAAACACTTCTCCCAGGATCCCCCAAACTGCCATCTCCTCCTCCCTTCATTATAAACCATATCTAAAAGAAACATAGCTGGGAGAAGGGAAATTTAGGGGGTGACATTCCACAGAATATTTGAGAAAACTCTAAATCCAGAATTATCCACCCATGCCCTGAGTAGAGATCTTTAACCTGGAAAGATAAGCAGAGCTAAGGGACCTAACCCAGTCCTAGCAATCCTCTTCAGCAATTTGGAGACTAAAATCTAATTATAATATTACTGGACTTGGTTATTTATCAAAGGGAATGTCCAAATACGAAGTGGATAAGCAATGAACTTAAGTTTTAAAGGAGTTCTATTATTAGGAGCCTATAATTATTATACCCCTGGTCAAGCCCTAGGTCCCAAAAGTAGCATCGTATTGGAAGGGAAAGCTAAAGCAGCATGGCCCTCATAAAGGAACTCTCCCACCCTGCCCCTACATCTCCTGTGCTCTTCTCAAGGAAGGTCATGAAGAATATCAGACACAGGAAATCTTTCTGGGGTAAGCTAGGCCAAGGCCTTCAGTTCTTCACCGATGAAATGAGTTAACAGGTGACCAGGAGACTTGCTGACTGTATTTTACTGCTGCTGCCCTACAGAAGACAGTGTACACTCGTAATTCTTTCTGCTTCTATCCCCCAGGCTGAGAACAGTGCCTGGCATATAGAAGGTGCTTAATATATATTTGTTGACTGGAATATGCTACTGACCAAAATATAGTACAGCTGCCCTTGACCAACATGAGGTAAATTGGGTGGGTCCACTATACTCAGATTTTTTTCAGTGGTAAATACTACAGTACTACACAATCCAAGATTGGTTGAATCCACGGATTGGGAACTGCCAATGTGGAGGGCCAAATTACAAATTATACACAGATTTTCCACTGCATGGAGGGTTTGCACTCTTAACCCTCGAGTTGTTAAAAGGTCAACTATATTTTCCCTTTCATCACATTTTCCCCTCACAATTTTATACTGGGACTATAGGCATACCTTGTTTTAATGGACTTGGCTTTATTGTGCTTTACAGATAATTGCTTTTTTACAAATTGAAAGTCTGTGGCAATCTGGCTGCAGGCAAGTCTACCAGTGCATTTTTCCAACAGCATTTGCTCACTTTGTGTCTCTGTGTCACATTTTGGTAATTTTCACAATATTTCAAACTTTTTCATTATTATTATATTTGTTATGGTGATCTGTGATCAGCAATCTCTGATGTTTCTATTGTAATTGTTTTGGGGTGCCACGAACAGTGCCCACATAAGACTGTGAACTTAATTGGTAAATGTATGTGTTCTGACCACTCCACCAACCAGCCATTCCCCCACCTCTCTCCCTTCTCCTTGGGTCTCCCTATTCCCTGAGATATAATATTGAAATTAGGACAACTAATAACCCTTCAATGGCCTCTAGGTGTTCGAGTGAAAGGAAGAGCCACACATCTCTCCCTTTACATCAAAAGCTAGAAATGATTAAGCTTAGTGAGGAAGGCATGTCAAAAAACAAGATAGGCCAGAAGCTAGGTCGCTTGTACCAAGCAGCTAAGTTGTAAAAGCAGAGGAAAAGTTCTTCAAGGAAATGAAAAGTGCTACTCCAGTGAACACACGAATCATAAGAAAAGTGAAACAGCCTTACTGCTCATATGGAGAAAGTTTGAGTGGTCTGGATAGAAGATCACATCAGCCACACCATTCCCTCAAGCCAAAGCCTAATCCAGAGCAAGGCCCTGACTCTCTTCAACTCTGTGAAGGCTGAGAGAGGTGAAGAAGCTGCAGAAGAAAAGTTTAAAGCTAGCAGAGGTTGGTTCTTGCAGTTTAAGGAAAGAAGCCCTCTCCATAACATAAAAGTGCAAGGTGAAGGAGCAAGTGCTGATGTAGAAGCTGCAGCAAGTTATCCAGAAGATCCAGCTAAGATAATTCATGAAGGTGGGCTACACTAAACAAGAGATTTTCAATGTAGACAAGACAGCCTTATATTGGGAGAAGATGCCATCTAGGACTTTCATAGCTAAGGAGGAGAAGTCAGTGCCTGGCTCCAAAGGACAGGCTTTCTTGTTACGGGCTAATGCAGCTGGTGGCTTTATGGTGAAGCCAGTGATCATTTACCATTCTGAAAACTCTAGGGCCCTTAAAAATTATGCTCAATCTGCTCTGCCTGTGCTCTGTAAATGAAACAACAAAGCCTGGATGACTGTACATCTGTTTGCAACATGCTTCACTGACCATTTCAAGCCCACTGTTGAGACTTACTGCTCAGAAAAAAAGATTCCTTTCAAAATGTTACTACTGATCGACGGTGCTCCTGGTCACCCAAGAGCTCTGATGGAGATATGCAACGAGATTTTCACGTCTGCCAACACAACATCCGTTCTGTAGCCATAGATCAAAGAGTCATTTCTACTTTCAAGTCTTGTTCTTTAAGAAATACATTTTGTGAGGCTATAGTGAATCCTCTGATGCATCTGGGCAAAGTAAGTCCTTCTGGAAAGGATTCACCATTCTAGATGCCATTAAGAACATTTGTGATTCATGGGAGGAGGTCAAAATATCAACATTAAGAGGAGTTTGGAAGAAGCTGACTGTAACCCTTGTGGATGACTTTGGAGGGGTTCGAGACTTCAGCGGAGGAAGTAACTGCAGATGTGGTGGATGTAGCGAGAGAATTAGAAGCGGAGCCTGAAGATGTGACTGAATGGCTGCAATCTCAGGATAAAACTTTAACCGATGAGGAGTTAACTTTTTATGACGAGCAAAGAAAGTGGCTCCTTGAGATGGTATCTAGTCCTGGTGAAGATGCTGTGAAGATTGTTGAAATAACAACAAAGGACTTAGAATATTACATAAACTTAGTTGATAAAGGAATGGCAGGGTTTGAAAGGACTGACTCCCAATTTGAAAGAATTTCAACTGTGGGCAAAATGCTATCAAACAGCATTGCATGCTACAGAGAAACTGATCGTAAAAGGAAGAGTCAGTCAAGGCAGCAAACTTCATTGTTCTCTTACTTTAAGCTGCCCCAGCCTTCAGCAACTCCCAAGCTGATCAGTCTGTAGCCATCAACATGGAGGCAAGACCTTCCACCAGCAAAAAAGATTACAACTTGCTAAAGGCTCAGATGATGGTTAGCGGTTTTTGCCAATAAAGGATTTTTTAATTAAGATATGTGCATTGTTTTCTTAGACATAATGCTATTGCACACTTGACAGACTACAGTGTAGTCTAAACATAACTTTTACATGCACCGGGAAACCAAAAAATTCATGTGACTCGCTTTATGGCAATATTCAGTTTATTACGGTGGTCTGGAACTGAATCAGCTATATCTCCAATGTATGCCTATATATCAATATAACAGAGGGCAGAGGAATGCCAACAACAAAGAAATGTATCATTTAGCCTATAGAGTGCAGGATCATGCAAATGTATACCTGGACCAATCAAGACCACATTAGGGAAAGCACAGCTATCACCCAAAGACCTTCAGTTGGTGGGATAGGGCACCTGGGACAACAAAAGTCATAATTATGATAGCTGGACCTGACTAGGGGGTCTTCTCCCATGGGAGAGGGGGGATGAGAGCATTTGTAGTTGTTACTTGTTTGGCAGTGCCCCCACTTGCACGTAGAACTCCTTAATACAGAGTGAGGTCATTCCAGAGTTAACGTCGGGGTGGGGACACCCAGAAATTTGAAACTGAAATTTAGAAAGAGTTTTTCTCATAGTATCTGGGCTATAAACTACACATTTGGGGGCTTTTGACAGTCACCGTTCTCTTCAGCAGAGATAGGAGACCACTGCAAACACCTAGATACAACATACATAGAAAGGAATCTGAAGGGTTTTTTAGTCCCTGGTTCCAGTTGTTCCTGGAAGCCCAAACTTATTCCTGCCTTTGGGTTCTGTGTAACATAGAAACATCCTTAAAATACCCCCACCCCTTTAGCATTATCTAGTTGGAAGTAAGTTTGTTACCTGCAACATAATAATCCCAGATTAATTCAAAATTGTAGAGTGTGGTCCAGAGATAGAGTCTGCAAGTCTGGTGCAAAGTCTGTCACAAGAGACAGAAGAGGAACTGGAAAGGTAAATTAAAACTTAACTCAGATCCAGCAATCTACTTTTGGGTATATATCCAAAAGAACAGAAAGCAGAGTCACAAAAAAAATGTGCACATCCATGTTCATAGCAGCATTATTCACAATAGCCAAAAGATGAAAGCACATGTCAATCAACGGATGAAATGGATTAAAATACACATACAGTGAAATATTACTCAAACTTAGAAAGGAAAAACTGTCACATGTTGGAACATGGATAAACCTTGAGAACATTATGCTAAGAGAAATAAGCTGTCACAAAAAAGATAAATACTGTATTACTGTATTCACTTATATGAGGTATCCAGAGTAGTAATTCATAGAAACGAAGTAGAATGATGACTGACAGGGGCTAAGGAAAGGGGGAAATGAAGAGTTATTGTTTATGGGTAGAGAATTTCAGTTTTGCAAGATGAAAAAGTTCTGGAGATTAAGTGCACAACATGCTTAACACTACTGAACTGTACACTTAAAAATGGTTAAGATGACAAATTCTATGTTATGTGTATTTAACCACAATTTTTAAAAATTTTAATTAGGATGAGACCAATACGCTTCAATAAGAAATTTGGACTTAACTCCTAAATGCAAAGGAGAGCATCTAAAGGTTAAAAAAAACAACTCTACTGAAGTAGGACTTATGCAGCATAAAACTCACCCATTTCAATTGCACAATTCAATGATTTTTAGTAAAGTTACTGAATTGTAACACAATCACCATGTTTCAGAACATTTTCATCATCCCCACAATGTGTATATATGTTATGTTAATGGCACAGGGGAATTAAGGATGTTAATCAGGTGACCTGGACATAGCAACATTATCCTGGATTATCCAGGTGAACTCAATGTAATCACTTCCTTAAGTGTGAGAGGGAACTGGAAGACAGAACCAGAGAGAGAGCAGTGTGAGAAGGACCCACACAACATGCTGGCTCTGAAGATGGAGAAAAGAGGCCATAAGACAAGGTACGGTATGTGGCCCCCCTGGAAGTGGGAAAAGGCAAAGAAACGAACTCTCCAGCAAGAACACAGCCCTGTTACACCTTTATTTTAGCCCAGTGAGACTCATTTTGGATTTCTGAACTCCACAACCGTAAAATCATAAATTGGTGTTTTTATAAACCACTAAGTTTGTGGTAATTTATTAACAACAGCAAAAAATTAATACAATGGCTATTCATTATATTATTCTTTCTACTTTACTATATGTTTGAAAATGTTCATCATACAAGAAAACTATGAATATAAAAAACTAAAAGGTTACAAATAAAAAGGTGCTATTTTCTGCTGAGTCATTTCCTTCATCATAACTCGGCTCTCAAGAACTCAATTATCCATTAAAGATGCACACTTAGAAGTTAACTCCTATTCTTCTTGCCTCCCGCCACCCCACCCCCACCCCCGCCATGTAACTGTCATGGATACTTCCTAAAAAGGTAAATAATCATTAGGTTCAGCGCTAACTGAAATTTCTGAAGATAGGAGAACAGAGTAGAAATGCGCAGAGTAGCCATGAAAATGTAAAATACTCAAAAAGTCCCAGAATGACAAACAGAAAATGTGATTCAAACAAAACTAACTTCATAAACAAAACATTTGTGGTTTACTGTTGTTCATGGAACTTTCGTTGGGACATAATTTAAAGTAGCAGTTATGAAATGATTAAGTAAATCTATAATTATGGTTTTCAAAAGTGTGTTTACCTCACAAGGAGCTTAGAATAAGCCAGCAATGGTTAAAATGCGTCTTATCCTACAGCCTAGTCAGAGATCTGTTTTCTAAAAAATACTAGCAACTTTTTTTTTATTTTTAAAAAAGGGAAAAGTGCCAAAAAGCTAAATTGTAAGCCAGCGTTCCACTCTCAAATCTAGCTGTTGTTTCCGCATACAGAGAAAAAAAATGCAGGGGCTTCTAAAAGAAATCACACACCTTTTACATATACCTTTGATTAAAATGCTCCACACCTGTCTTATATGTCTTGCCTAGAGATTTCCTGATGGTGTGCTACAGGGGCCAGCTTCAAAGCCTCTTCAGTTTCATCGCCCCTAAAGAACCACGCTGACCACACCATCTTTGAAGAACACAACAGTAAGCCTCAGCATACATCACCTCCAAAATTGCATACTAGGGTACGTGTCTAAGACCCTATGTTATGAATCTTATTCTGTCCTCTAAAAACAAAAAGGTAAATAAAACTTGGCCAAGTTCTATGCAATATGATGAACAAAGCCAATGCAACGTTATCATCACCACCAAATAATGTCACATGGCCTTAATGCCTACTCTGCTCATTCTGCAGCCAACCCATCTCCAAATACTCTGTGGCTATATTTGGCTGTTCTCTAGTACATGTGAGATAGGTACCTTAAAAAGCTACATACACTGGAAGACTAAACTAAATTGGATAGAACTTGAAAAAAGACTAGGATAAAGGCAGATTTTATCACAGCTCATAAACCTGAGAGGACCAGCCCCCCTTTTATTTTACAAACTAATAAAATGACAGTATAAAAGATGTCAGATGCCATTTTTAGTAGTACCTAATCCCTGAGAACAAACAAGGAAGACAACATGTAAAGAATATTTCCTGTAAAAGTCCTATGACACTTGCAGACAGTCTCACATACTCTGTTAATGTTTTCATGTCTGGGCAACCAACTGCACATAAGAAGCAGTCAGGTTTGGACAGCTCATCCAACTATGGCATTTATTTTACATTACAGAAGAAAAGAATTTTTAAAAATAGCTACTTTGCATGATACTGCATAATTACCACCAGTTAAATTACTATCAAAAAAAAAAATCACAAAACCATCCAAACAAACAAGGGGGGAAAAAAACTAATTTGGTTTACAAAGAAAAACTAATAAAAGCTTAAGAAAAACCATTTCTGTATCTTTTTCTTATTCCTTAAAAAGAGTGGTCTATCAAAGAGAGAAAAGCAGCAAACATCCCCAAATAATGTAAACACAGTCAAAAAGTTTATGTATTTCAAGCTTCGCAAAGGTCAAGGAGATCTCCCTCTCTCTCCAGTAGTTTCTTTGGATCCTTTGTGGCTAAGGGTAAGGTAAATACACTTAGCTCAACACTATTAAGACAAGCAACCAAAATCTGCTTCATTCTCCATAAAATCCTTCATGACTCTGACAAGTTCCATTTAAAAAATAGCAATATCTTTACAAAAGACTGCTAACTAATAAACACAGAAGGAACAACAGAATTAGAAAATTACCTTTTTGCAACCACTAGGCAATAAATAACTCAAGCAAGGATCATCAATGGATACTAAAACAGGAGAAAGATTGCTGGGGAAAAGGATATTCTCACAGTCTATCACAGATTACTTACTAATTACAAAGAAGAATAACAGGTGGACACTGTCTTAACGAAATACTCAAATTTAGCATAATAATGGGACAAAAGCAGATGCCTCCTGATGTGATGCAACAGAAGACACATTTCTAACAACAACAAAACGTTTAACCTGAATTTAACCATGAGGAAACAGACTAATCAACAATATGGGACACTCCAGAGGACAACTGGCCTGGACTTTTAAAAAATGTCAATGTCATAAAACAAGCAAATGGCAAAGGTGAGGTTAAAGACATGACAACCTAATATAGCATGAGATGCTTGAGAAGACTCTGGATTTTTTTTAAAAAAGTTATAAAGGGCATCTGGGGAACAAATAGGAAAATCTAGATATGAACTGTATATTGGATAACACTATTATTTCCAGGCTAACTTCCTTGGGAGTGACAATGACATTGCAGATATGTAGCATGACGCCCTTGTTCTTAGAAGATATCTGCTGAAGGACTAAGAGGTGAAATGTCATGATGTCTGCAATTTATCTCAAATGGTTCAGGGAAGAAAAATAAAATAAAATCCAGAGAGAGAACTTTCACACATTGCCGGTGGGAATGAAAAATGGTAGTTACTTTGGAAAAGAGTTTGGCAGTTTCTTAAAAAGACATAATTTTACAATACAAAATAGCAATCAATTCCTAGGTATCTACCCAGAAGAAATTAAAACACACATCTAAAGCCTTGCAAATGAATGTTCATAGCAGTTTTATTCATAATAGCCAAGTAGAAAAAAATCCAAATGTCCATCAACTGGTAAATGGATAAACAAAACGTGGTATATCCATGCAATGGAAAATTACTCAGCAACAAAAATACTGATACACGCTAAAACATGGATAAACCCCATAAACAAAACACTAACTGAAAGAAGCCAGATACAAAAGATCACTTATGCGACTTTCCTGGTGGTCCAGTAGCTTAAGAATCCGTGCTCCCAATGCAGGGGGCCCGGTTTCAATCCCTGGTCAGGGAACTAGATCCCACATGCATGCCGCAACTACAAGTTTGCATGCCACAACTAAGAGTCCACATGCTGCAACTAAGAGTCCACGTGCCACAACTAAAACACGCCGCAATGAAGATCCCGCATGCCATGACTAAAACACGGCACAGCCTAAATAAATAAATAATTTTTTTAAAAAAAGACTCCTTGGGCTTCCCTGGTGGCGCAGTAGTTGAGAGTCCACCTGCCGATGCAGGGGACACGGGTTCGTACCCCGGTCCGGGAAGATCCCACATGCCCTGGAGCAGCTGGGCCCACGAGCCATGGCCGCTGAGCCTGCGTGTCCGGAGCCTGTGCTCCACAACGGGAGAGGCCACAACAGTGAGAGGCCCACATACCGCAAAAATAAATAAATAAATAAAATAAAATAAATAAAAAATAAAAAAAGACTCCTTATTATATGATTCCATTGATATAAACAGTAAAAGAAAAGGCAATTATTTAGAGACAGAAAAAAAATTAGTGTTTGCCTGAGGCTGGAAGTAGGAATGGTGATTAACTATAAATAGGCAGGCAAAGTCTTCTTGAAATGATGAAAATATTATACAACTGGATTGTAGTGATGGTTGCTCAGTTCTGTAAACTTACTAAAAATCATTCAATTATCTATTTTAAATGGGTTAATTTGTGATATGTAAATTATACTTCAATAAAGATACTTAAAAAATAAAGCAGATATGGTAAAATGGCAATTATACAGATAGTCACTGTGCTAATCTTTCAACTCTTCTACAGTTTTGAAAGTCTTCAAAATAAAAAGTTGGGGGACAGATCAGAATGACCTCTGCAAAGTACATACACTCACCCCAAAATTAGTGTTTCTAACTGTAGATTACCTAAAAGAAGTAAAGGACAGAGCACAACTCTGATAGATTTAGGATTAAATAAAAGAAGAACATATTGGAACCTAGGGCAAATTTTTATCTAAGGATGTGATTAACAATTTTTTCTCTACTTAGGTATTATTTTTTCCTAATTACACAAGTAATACATATTCATTATAGAAAATGTGAGAATTAAAGTGAAAAAGAAAGTATAAAAAAGAAAATAAAAAACTTCATAATCTCATAGCCAGAGATAAGTATTTGTAGTTTGTTTTTTATCCTTCAGGTAAATGCAGATCCATTTTGGCGAAGGAAAGCTATCTAAACGCAACATCATCACAACTTGATTATTCAATTGGTATACTAAAATTTTACATCATATCCAAACAATCACATAAATCGTAAGAATAAAAAGGCAGAATAAAAAATTTTAGATGCAAATCCAATACTTCCTTTCAGCTTCCAATTAAAAATTTCAGGGACTTCCCTGTGGCTCAGTGGTTAAGAATCCGCCTACCAATGCAGGGGACACGGGTTCGAGCCCTGGTCCAGGAAGATCCCACATGCCTCAGAGCAACTAAGCCCATGTGCCACAACTACTGAACCTGCACTCTAGAGCCCATGAGCCACAACTACTACTGAAGCCCACGCGCCTAGAGCCCATGCTGCGCAACAAGAGAAGCCACCGCAATAAGAAGCCTGCGCACCACAACGAAGAGTAGCCCCTGCTCGCCGCACCTAGAGAAAGCCCGCGCACAGCAATGAAGACCCAATGCAGCCAAAACTAAATTAATTAACTAATTAAAAAAAAATTTCACACACTAGCCTCAGCTCTCTCCCAAAACCCTCCTAAAATATAGGTATAGTGCTACAGATTGAATGAACGTTTGTGTCCCCCCAAAATTCACTGTGAAACCCTAACTCTCAATGTGATGGTATTAGGAGGTGGAGCCTTTCGGAGGTTATTAGGTCACAAGGGTAAAGCCCTCACGAATGGAATTAGTGTCCTTATAAAAGCCATCCCAGAGAGCTCCCTTGCCCCTTCCACCACATGGGGTTACAGTGAAAAGTCAATCATCTGTAAACCAGGAATCGGACCCTCACCAGACACTGAATCTGCTGGCACCCTGACCTTGGACTTCCCAGCCTCCATATATGTGAGAAATAAATCTCTGTTGTTTATCAAGCCACACAATCTATGGTATTTTTGTTATAGCAGCCTGAATGAAGAAAAATGCGGGAAAAAGTCAGAAATTCACAAGGACCAAATGAACAAGTGAGGAGGCAATATTTGGGTGGCTAGAAAGCATAGAGACAAGTGGTAAATGACTTAGCCGACCTGAGAAAGATGACTCCTCCCCGGCCAGCAGTGGGGACAAGTAGAGAAGCAATCCAATTAAAATGAGGATTCCCCAAAAGGTTCAGAAATTAAGAGCATCAGGTACCCTACAAGTGAAGGTAAATACATGGATAAAAACAGAAGTTATGCATTTGCCTAAACTATGCATCAGACCTCAGATCCTCAATACAGTCTAAACACTGCATAGCTGGTGACTGCCCCACCCTGGAGGAAATGGGTGGAGCTGTTAAGCCCTCATTTAACAAACCCTACAGTTAGGCCCACAACTTTCAAACCACTTTTTGTGTCCTACTCTTAAATACGAGTAGATAGCTAATAAACAGCAAGTACGTAAGGTAAAGTATCTAATATGATAGAAAAAAACTAAAGCAAGCAAACAGAAAACGCAACCTGAAGAAAACAACACCGAGGAGATCTCAGAAAAGAGAGCAAAAGTTTTGTCAAAAGATTAAAAGAGGGGAAAAAAAAGATAAGACAGGACCAGAACAGAAAATCCAGTGTCTGAAAAATAGGAGATCTAAGAAAAGAGAACAGAGAAAATGAAGAAGAGAAAATCAAAGAATTAATTCAAGAAAATTTCTAAGATCTAAAAAAAACAAAACAAATGAACAAACATAAGAAAAGAGAAACAGAGGTATAGACAGAGAGAACAAACAGGTGGTGGCAAAGGGGGGAGGGGGAGGAAAGAAATAGGTGAGGGAGATAAGAGGAACAAACTTCCAGCTGCAAAAAAATGAGCCACAGTTATGAAATGTACAGTGTGAGGAACATAATCAATAACTATGTAATATCTTTGTATGGTGACATATCATAACTAGACTTATCAGACTTACTGTGGTGATCATTTTGAAATATATAAAAATACCAAATCACTATATTGTGTAACAGGAACTAACAGTGTTATTGTAGGTCAATTATACTTCAAAAACAAACAAACTCATTGAAAAAGAGATCAGATTTGTGGTTACCAGAGGCAGAAGGGGGAACTGCAGGAAGGCAGTCAAAAGGTACAAAATCCCAGATATAAGATAAATAAGCACTAGGGATGTAATGTACAACATGATAAATATAATTATCATTGCTATATGTTATATATGAAGGTTAGTAAGAGACTAAATTCTAAGAATTCACTCACAAGAAAAAAATTTTTTCTATTTCTTTAATTTTGTATCTATATGACATGATGGATGTTTACTAAACTTACTGTGATAATCATTTCATGAGGTATGTAAGTTGAATCATTATGCTGTACACCTTAAAGTTATACAGTGGTGTAGTATCTCAATAAAACTGGAAGAAAAAAATAAGAAACATTCCAAGAACAGAGGACAGTTTCCAGACTAAAAGGGCTCCCCAAGGCTAAGCACAACGTATGAGAACACAGGCTGAAATGCATCACTGTCAAATTTCAGGACACTGGGGACACAGCAAAGTTACCAAAAGCTTCCAGAAAGGGAAAAAACAGAATTCATTCAAAGAAGAAAGAATCAGAACAGCATCACATTTCAACATTTCCACTGAAAAACACAAAACAAAGGAACAGTGCCTTCAAAATTCTGAGAAAAATACTTCCAATCTTCAAATTGCTACCTAACCAAACCTGGGATTATCCACTAAACATCAGAGTAAAATACAGTTTCAGAATACGAAAGTCTCAAATTTTACCTCCTCTGCACTCTCAGGAAGTTTTAAAAAATGGGGTCCAGGAAACAGGGGTTCCAACAAAGTGGGGAAAGTATGAAAGAAATCCCCGGGGTACCAGGGGAGCTGTGCAGCAGACCTAGAGTTCTACCAGTCCAGTCATAGTGGGTCAAACACGGTGGAAGACTTCTTCACAAAGATAAAACCAATAGAACACCTGAAGTGTCTAAACCTACTGAGAAGAGATTCATAGACAGTAAGTAGTTTGAGGATAACTTAGTTTAAAAAATCTGATCCCAGACTTCCCTGGTGGAGCAGTGGTTAAGAATCTACCTGCCAATGCAGGGACACGGGTTCGAGCCCTGGTCCGGGAAGGTCCTACATGCCACGGAGCAACTAAGCCCGTGCGCCACAACTACTGAGCCTGCGTGCCACAACTACTGAGCCCGTGCACCTAGAGCCCGTGCTCCACAAGAGAAACCACCGCAATGAGAAGCCCGCGCACCGCAACGAAGAGTAGCCCCCACTTGCCACAACTAGAGAAAGCCCGTGCGCGGCAATGAAGACCCAAAAATAAATAATAAGTAAATAAATTTTTTTTAAATCTGATCCCTATACAGAAAAAACAGAATATTCTGTATATCCTGTATACAGATGTTGTCTACAGATGTTGAACTATAATGCTGTATACCTGAAACTTAATAAATAAAGCATTTTAAAACTATCTAAGAAACTGAGCAAACCAAAAAATCAAAACAATGATTCCCCCTAGGACAGCAAAAGATTGTGCAGAAAAGGAAAATGAATCCCAGTACACTAATGGCTCAAGTGTCAATAAGGATTTAAATAGTTAAAACAACATAAACACTGAAAACTGATTTAACCAAATCACAAATAATTAAAATGGGAGCATTAGAGAGAGGGTGAGTGTAACTGAAAATTACCATGTGCTGGGTACAGCTCTAAATCTTTACACATATTAATTTATCCAATTCTCAGGTAAAAACTGATATTGTCTTTATATATAAGGAACCAAGACACAGAGAGAGTAAAATAACTTGCCAAAGGTCACACAGATAGTAAATAGCAGAAGCTTTGAACTTTGCTCTTTACCACCACATTGCCTCTCACAGAATAACATCCTCATCTCCCTGTGGGAAGTCAACAGATAATGGTCAAAACAGAAAAAAAAAAAAAAAAAAATCAATGGAGGTAAAAACCCAAAAAATCAGCTGAAAGAATTTAAAAAGACTGCCTTTGGAAATGAGTAAGACAAAAGGACTCTAGAATCCCTGGTTCCTTTTAACAAGCCTGCAGAACTACCTTAACCCTTTAAACTATGTGCCTTTACAATGCAGATAAAATGAAAATTGTAAGAAGAAAATGGGGCTTCCCTGCTGGCGCAGTGGTTGAGAGTCCACCTGCCGATGCAGGGGACACGGGTTCGTGCCCCGGTCTGGGAAGATCCCACATGCCGCGGAGCGGCTGGGCCCGTGAGCCGTGGCCACTGGGCCTGCGCGTCCGGGGCCTGTGCTCCGCAGCGGGAGAGGCCACAGCAGTGAGAGGCCCGCGTACCGAAAAAATAAAATAAAATAAAATAAATAAATAAAATAAAATGTACTTCCCTTTAAAAATATTTTTTAAGTGAACATTAAAATTCTTATTCAACCTTAGAAAACCGGACATACACACCAGTACAAGAGGAAGAATCTCAAAACCAAGCCCAAATATATACATAAGCATTTGATATATGATAAAGACAGCATTTCAAATCATTGGGGGGAAATGCGAATTTCACAATAAATGGGAAAACTGACTAATCGTCTGAAAAACATGTTAGATATAAACCCCAGCACACTGCCAAATAAGTTTCATCTGTATAAAAAATGTATATGTAAATTATGCAATCATAAAGAAAACAAAGGTGAATAATTATATAACGATTAGGTGGGGGAAGGATTTCTAAGCATGAAACCAAAGGCAGAAATCAAAAAGGAAAAGACTGCTGGATTCAACTTCACAAAAAAACTGCTACACAGTTAAAACAAAAATCATAAACCATGTTAAAAGACAAAGTGGAGGAAAGGTTAAGTATTTAATAAGCTATTTTCCTTAATATGCAAAGAGCTCACACAAATCAATGAAAAAAGAACAATCCAATAGAGGTAGAGAGAAAAACACACAAAAAAGTCACAGAAAAATATAAATGGCCTCAACAAAGATGGGGGGGGGAAGGGGGATACAAATGGCCAATAAGGATAAGGAAAGATGTCCTACCTCACTCATAATTAAAGCAATACAAATTAAAATGAATATATATTTAACCTATCAGACCAGCAACAATGTAAAGACCATTCTTCCATGGCTAAGAGGGTGGCAAAACAAGCACTCTTGTATACTGACAGTAAAAATGAAAACTGGTACAATACATTTGAAGTGAATTTGATACTACCTATCAAAATTTATACTGGCCATACACCTAGCCCCAGCAATCCCACTTCTAGGACTGTATCCACAAGTTTCTATAAAGATACCTATACCAGAGCAGCTTTATGAAAGCAAATACCTAGAAACTGTCCATCAGTAAGGAAGTGGTTAAACAAAATGTGGTCAGCCACAATGGAATACCATGCATCCATTAAAAAAAAAAGAAAAATAATGTCCACATTGTAAAGTTAAACAAGCTAACCTAAGAACAGTATGTATAGTGTGATTCCATTTGTGTGTGTGTTTTAAAATAAGGGGATAAGACCTCTATACGTGAGATGGTGCACCTCCATATCCTGCTCTCCCAGTTAAAAAAATCTTGACAACTGAGGTGGATGACTGACCTGAAATGGCTTGGCCTAAAGTCCATACTCAACAACATATAAAAGTTTGTTTTAAAGCATTGAGGAGGGGAACATTTCTATAACCAGGTAAAGGAATATTGTGAAGCCTTTAAAATAAAAGCGCAGAATCATATTTATTAAGAATGGAGAAATGGGGACTTCCCTGGTTGTCCAGCGGTAAAGAATCTGCCTTACAATGCAGGGGACGCGGGTTCAATCCCTGGTCAGGGAACTAAGATCCCACATGCTGCAGGACAACTAAGCCCGCATGTCACAACTACTGAACTCATGTGCCTCAACTAGAGAGCCTGCGTGCCACAAACTACAGAGCCCACACGCTCTGGAACCCGCGCACCACAACTATAGAGCCCACGCGCCCTGGAGCCTGCGAGCCACAAACAGAGAGAGAAAACATGCCGCCACAACTAGAGAGAACCCTGTGCATGCCTCAATGAAGATCCCACGTGCCGCAACTAAGACCCGACACAGCCAAAAATAAGTAAGTAAATAAATAAATAAATCTTTTTTAAAAATGAATGGAGAAATGGTCATATTTTTAAGTGAAAACAGACTACAAATAGTGTGTATATTGGTTGAAGGGTATCCCCCTGAATTCATGTCCTCCCAGAACCTCAGAACCATGATCTTATTTGGAAACAGAGTCTGTGCAGACATAATCAGTTAAGATGTGGTCATACTAGATTAGGTTGGGTCCTAAATCCAACTGGCTGGTTTCCTTCTAAGGAGACACACACCCCCACCCTCCCACCCCCTACCCCCCTCAACACACACACACACACACACACACACACACACACACACACACACACACACACACACACACACGGAAGAAGGTCATGTGACTTCTGAGACAAACTGGAGTGATGCATCTACAAGCCAAGGAACACCAAGAAACGCCAGGAGCTATCAGAAGCTAAGAAGAGGTAAGGAAGAATTCTTCCCTAAGAATCTTCAGAGGGAGCATAGCCCTGCCCATGCCCTGAATTCAGACTTCCAACCTCCAGAACTGTAAGAGAATAAATTTGTTTTAAGCCACCCAGCTTGTGGTAATTTGTTATGGCAGTCCTAGAAACCCATACAGCGTGTAAAACACAACAATCAGGAGCACAGACTCTGGTCCCAGGTTGCTTATACTTGAATCCTATTTCTACCATGTATTACCCACATAACTTTAGGTAAGTTATTTAACCTCACTGAGTCTCTAATCCTTTTCTGTAAAATGAAGATAACAGTATTTATTTCCCAGAATTATTATGAACATTAAATTATATATTAAACTTAATCACTTAAAACAATACCCAGAATATAGTAAATACTCCACTTTTGTAAAGCAAACACAGGTACACACACACACAATAGTATTAAAAGGATATAGATCAAAAGGTTAAAATTGCTTATTTCTGGGTCCCACGAGTATGGCTTATTTTTTTCTTTTTGGTATTTTCTAGCTTATATGCAGTAAGATCTATGTCATAATACAATTTTTACTATTTTTTAATTTTCAAATATTTTAAAGGCAGTAGTTCCCAGTTACAGGTGTATGCAAACCCCATCCCTCGGCTAATGATTTCCACTACTCAAAGCCTGTTATCAAAGTATTTTTTTAATTAAAAAGCAAAATTTACTTTAGAAGATAAATGCTGACCACAAAGCATTTTAGAAGCACATCGTGTATCATTCAATCAATCATTAGTAAGCTGTTGCTACATAATAGGCTATGAATCACTGACCTCAAGCACAATAATTCAAGTTCAAACTCCTGGAAACACTGTACAGACCTGAGGCTCAAACGTTTTAAGAAAACGTAACCATTCATTTTTAAAAGTGAGTCTTTTCAAACCCAGTACATAGTAAATTCAATGAGGCTGAGTTCCATATTTGGAATAAACTGCTACCCCTCCCAAGACATACATTAACTTTGGCAAATCATTAGAAAATCACTTACAAAATCAATTACCCTTCCACAGAGTGAAAAATATATTAGCATTATCTGTACAAGATGGTTTAATAATGAGTTAAAGTGAGTTTCAGTTTTGTGTTTTGGGTCCCTAAAAAGTTCAAATTATGAAATGTGTTCTCTGACAGTACCTCATAAGTAAATTCAGATAAGCTCACTGCTAGGTAGTTTACTTAACACACTTTGCTCTTAACACAGCAAAACAAAGGTTTAATAAGTATATGTAATCACTAGATGAGAGTCTTTATACAGTGAAGAAAACCCACTGCACGGGTTTTTCGTTGCTTTTCGTTGGTATTTATTATGTGTTTTTTTATTGAATTACAGTTGATTTACAATATATTAGTTTCACCACTGCATTGTTAATTTAAAAAGTATATCTATTTGATCATCCTATCCAAGTACCTCGACAGCTAATTCACTGCCCACTGAAGCAAAGAAGGTGCAAGAGATATGGTACCCACTAGTCTGGATAGGAAGAATAATTATTCAAATAGCAATACCACTGCTATTAAAAGTTTTTATATATATTTAATTTTTTATATACGCATATACATATACACACATGCAAAAAAATTACCTGTGTATATGTACAAAAGTCTATAGACATGAACATTTTCTAAAAGGTACAGAAGAAATAGTAGTGGCTATTTCTAGAAAGGAGAGGGGATTTTTGCTTTTCACTATTCATCCACAGGTTGCAAATTCGCGGCCCAAGGACCACATCCCACCTACAGATGTAGTTTATTTGGCCCACACAATGTTTTAAAAGTATTTAAAATAGTTGCCAGTGTTTGAAAATCAGGAAATTTCCCATAAAAATCTGAATTTCTGGCTTCTCTTGAAAAAATGGAAAAATCTAAGAACGCTGGGCCCCCATTCCAGCGTGGCAATATTTGACTTAAGGCAAGTATCAGACATCCTCTTTATAAAAGGCAAGTGCTTTCTAGCTCACACATACTTCAACCGTTCATGTCCCCCACCTGACATCTATAAGCATTTTAGTTTGCAACTCCTGCTTAGACCCTTCTAAACTATCTGAACTTACTATGTGCTTATGCTGCTTTTTTACAGTTTTTCCTCAATAAAAAATACTGGCAAAGATCCAGGAGAACTTCAGCGATTTTACAAAATATTTTTCTCCATTCATATCTAAATAACTGTTACCTAACTTTGACTAATACATTCTCTCATAAACCGATTACAAAAGATATTTAGTATAAGGAGACATGCCTGGAAAGGTAGGTATATAACAAGGTGGGGCCAACCTGCAGAGGGCTCAGATTGCTTCCAGAAACAATATTCTTGTTGTTACTTAAATTTTAATTTGGTTTCATGTCATGTATGTCCAAATTAAACCTACAAACAAAAGAGCCTGAAAAGAAGCTTAGTTTATAGAACTTGTTTCTTTTAACAGCACTAGACTTCAAGACTTCCATAAAAACAAAATCTTTATTCCCACCTACCTTCAGGTACTACTTCAACAAATATTTGTTGAGCACCTACTACATACAAAGAGTTGCATCAGATGCTTAGGAAGAAACAAAGGCCGTTAGGGGACATTTTCCTCTCCAGGCTGTGTATCGTATATGATAACTGTTATTAAAAAGGCAAGAGTGCATGCAGTTCAGAGAAGACAGCACTACCGAGAATTCGTGTCCTAATTTCAAAAAAAAACAATAGGATTTCACGAGGTATAAAGAAAGGAAATAACAGTATTCTAGGTAGAAGAAAAAAGTTAAAAATTGGGAAAGCAGGGCTTCCCTGGTGGCGCAGTGGTTGAGTCCGCCTGCCGATGCGGGGGACACAGCTTCGTGCCCGGTCCGGGAAGATCCAACATGCCGCGGAGCGGCTGGGCCCATGAGCCATGGCCGCTGAGCCTGCGCGTCCAGAGCCTGTGCTCCGCAACGCGAGAGGCCACAACAGTGAGAGGCCTGCATACCGGGGGGGGGGGAATTGGGAAAGCAAAAGTATGTGTGGGAAATGAGCAGCGGCCAGCTTGAATGGGGCAGAGAGGAGCAGGATATCCATCACAAAAGATATGCTGGATCAATCTATGGAAGGTCCTGAATGTCAAGCTAAAGCTCTCTGCTCTTTACCTGGTCGGCAACAAGGCACAAAGGTTCCTGAGAAAAGAAGGGCCCTGATCAAAGCTGTGATTCAGAAAGACTGACCTGGTAGGGGTATGTCCACAAAATGGACTGGAAGGAGGAGAACCTGGTGCAGAAAACCAATTTGGAGACTATTGCTATGTTACCCTGTTAAAGTGGTAACATAATCTATATAAGCTAAGGTGATGGCAAGGAGAATGGAAAAAAGAGACAGTTGGGAGGTGCACTGCAGAGTGGAAATGAGCTGGGTTTGGCAAATGATCTGGGGTATCCAGGAAAGAGAGGGCACTGGAAATAACACAGTTCAAGCCTTATGTCTGGAAGACCACTGTAGCTATTAATGAAACAGGAAAAAGTCATAAAGAAAAGCTGAAGGATTGGGGGCAGGGAGGATTGACCTTTTGAACATACATTTAGTTTTTGGTGCCAATAGAACATGCATAAGTTTTTTCCCCCATCAGAAAACCTTGCACACTTTTCTGGCCCAATTTTCAGTGGTGGCCAAAGCAAGTACAGTACATATTTAATACAAGTAAAGGATATATTTAATGGAGAGTCAATGAGAAGCCAATTCCAGAGCATATAATATGATCAAAATTAAACTCTACAGAATGAAGATGGACTCCCACCTCAACCATATGCAAAAATTAACTCAAAATGGATCAGTGAACTAAATATAAGAGATGAAACCATAAAACTCTTAGAAGAAAACATAGAGGTAAATCTTCATGATCTTGGATTGGCATAAATTATTAGCTATAACACCAAAAGCACAAGCAACAAAAAATTAAATAAATTGGACCTCACCAAAATTAAAAACAATTATGCATCATAGGACATTAACAAGAAAATTTTAGAAACAATCCATAGGGGACTTCCCTGGTGGCACAGTGGTTAAGAATCCGCCTGCCAATGCAGAGGACATGGGTTCGAGCCCTGGTCCAGGAAGATCCCACATGCCACAGAGCAACTAAGCCCGTGAGCCACAACTCCCGAAGCCCGAGCGCCTAGAGCCCGTGCTCTGCAACACATGAAGACACCGCAATGAGAAGCCCATGCACCGCAACGAAGAGTAGCCCCTGCTCATCACAACTAGAGAAAGCCCATGCACAGCAATGAAGACCCAACGCAACCAAAAATAAATAAATAAATAGATTTTTTTTAATTATGAAAAAAAACAATCCACAGAATTGGAGAAAATATTTGCAAATCAAATATCTGATAAGGGTCTAGTATCCAAAATATATAAAGAACCCTTATAACTGAACAACAAAAAGACAAACAGTCCAGTTAAAAAACCAGCAAAGGACTTTCATAGACATTTCTCCAAAAAAGATATACAAATGGCCAACAAGCATATGAAAAGACATTCATCACGATTAGTAACCAGAGAAATGCAAATCAATCTCACAATGAGGTACCACTGCAGACTCACTATAATTTAAAAAAGGAAAATAAGTGTTGTCAAGTTTGTAGGAAAATTGGTACAGACCCTCAAACATTGCTAGGGGAATGTAAATGATTCAGCCACTGTGGAAAATAGTTTGGTGGCTCCTCAAAAAGTTAAATATAGAATTACCATATGACCCAGCAATTCAACTGCTACATATATATCCAAAGAAATGAAAACAGGTACTCAAACAAGTATACCTAAACGCATGTTCACAGCAGCGCGATTCACAATAGCCAAAAGATAGAGATGGCTCAAATGTCCACCAATGGATGAATGGACAAACTGTGGTATACACATACACTGGAATATTAAACAGCCATTAAGAGGAATGAAGTACTGATACATACTATACACAACAAGATGAAGCTTGAAAGAAGCCACACACAAAAGGAAAAATATTTATGATTCCATTTATATACATCCACAGAGAAAGAATTCATATTGGTGGTTGCCAGGGGCTGGGGGGAGAAGGGAATGGGGAGCAACTTCTTGATGGGTGTCGGGTTTCCTTTTGCAGTGAAGAAAATGTTTTAGCTAGACAGAGGTATGGTTGCACAACATTGTGAACACACTAAATACCACTGAATTGTCAACTTTACTGTGGTTCAATTTTATGTCAATTTCACCCCAATTTTTAAAAAACCAACAATATTCCAAAGCAAAAATAAAAATAAGCTTCATCTCTCGTCACTTCTGATCCCATTAACCACATTCTTGCCAAGCCAATCTTCCAGACAGCTCTGCTCCAATTTATTGCTCCTTCCTGGTTTCACTCAGGAAATATCCTCCACCTAACATTACACAACTTTTCCATCAATTCAAATCCCAACCATTTCAAACCTTCTAAGAAAGCAACCTACCCACAGCAAGCACCCAATATTTGTGAATCACTGGTTCTGTTTGATTCAGTCCATTCTTACCTGTTCTGAAATTTTACTCAGTTAATTCAGCATTAACATATGAATGCTGCTTCCTTACTATCCCCAAACTTTTTCTCTCATAGTTTCAGGCATGTTCTTTTCCTGTTAGAGAGCAAATTATGATAGAGGCTGTCTTCTGCTGTTGTATTACACTATCTGCCAGGGGTCTATCCAAAGTACGTTTCTTTAAATACTGTCCGGTTGAGGGAATTCCCCGGTGGTCCAGTGGTTAGGACTCAGTGCTTTCAAGGCCGGGGCCCAGATTCAATCCCCGGTGGGGAACTAAATAAGATCCCGTAAGCCTTGTGACCAATAAATAAATAAATAAATACTGTTTGGTTGAGTTTTTGCTGTTATGTGCTAGACAAATTGGGGTGGGGGAGTCGGAAGACAAGAGATGGTAAAGAAACACCTCCACCCACCCTGGCGATAATGGAGATTAGTTCTGACTTGATATAAAATGAATCTTGATGCTCTATTTGTAAACTATTTTATATTATACCCAGAGTCCCCACCTGTGTGTGCCACTCAAAAAAGGCCAAAAAAAGTGGGAAAGAAGAAGGTCCAAACCAAGAACTCCCAACCTTCTTAAAAATGCAATAGCGTCCACAACACGCAACCCTTCCTACTCTCTTCCTAAAGCTGCTGCTTGGCACACATTTTTAAAGGAGACCATTATTAATATCATGTTTTATCTGTCATAAAGAGACTTTTCCTAGATGCATACATATAAACCAGAGAGTGGATCAGAAACTCATTTAGCATGCAGGTGACTGAGAAATGGAAGATCAGGCAGGGGAGGCACTGTGAGATCAGATAGGATGTACAATGGATTTTCTCATCGAGATTCTGATTTCACTTCATTGCATAGTGGTTATACCTTCATTTTATCCAGAAGGGTGCTTCTGACAATACTGAGAAAGTCAATAGGACATTATTTTACAAAAATGTTTTTCCTGAGTTATTTTTCTAGAAAACATCTGTTGTATCCATGATGGGCGTGTGTAGTGTTCCAAAAAATACACGCTGCTTCCTGAAGATACCTGAAGGCAACCTAGGATGTTGCAAAACTTTTGCAGTTTTGCACCAAAACTGCAAAGCACTAGCTTAATGAATAGGAGGGACAGAAACAACCAACATTGTCTATATGCTGGTCAAAAATAATTTACTTATCCCTATAATGAGAAATAACTCCTTCGTTAACATTCTCTAAAAAATCTACAAGTGTTATTTGTTTCTTGTCACAAACACTAAAGAATAACTCACTTTGAAAACGTAACAGAGACAAATGACTTTGAGGGCCACAACTGAATTTAAAATCTCATGTAACACTGAGAATTGACTAAAAATGGTAAATTTTACTTTATGTATATTTCACCACTATTAAGCTCTCCTCTCAATCCTGTTGGTTTCCACTTAAAAATATATATAAATCTATCAGACTACATTAAAGAGTGAGAAACCATTAAACTGAATGTGTTAAAATGACACATGGTTGAAAATTTCTAGTGATTTGTATTAATAGAAGCTTTCTGACCTCTTAAGGAACGTGTTTATTAGATATTCTTCATCTCCAAGGAGGACACAAGCAAATGAAAAAAGCTTAATTACAGTAAGAAAGATTCAGTTTTGACATAATTCTAACTAGAAAGGTAATTAAACACTACCATAAGGTATCATGCAAATCTCTGCCCTCAGGGATGCAAGAAAAGCTATCTTGGAAGGGTTATATGCAATTTTGCAGGAAAAACTAGAATGACCTAGAGAATCTTAAGCCAGCTTCCAGTTTTAGAATTCCAAGTTCTATACTCACAGCCCAAAAGTGTCTTTGCAAGACATTCCACCTATAGAAAGTTATTCTAATCTACAAGTCATTTCAGTTTAGCTTCAGATATTGGGTTCCTTCACCACACCATTTATGCGCTTTATGTACTTACTTAGGAACTAAAAATTAACTACTTTTGTTAAGAGTCAGTTCCACCAATCTCCAGCAGCATAGCTGCCAGCTCAGGTATAAATAGTACAAAACTGAAATAATACTGGGTTCTAAATTAAATAGAAATATCTATAGAATGCATATCCAACCTAAGACTAAAAAAAAAAAAAAAAAATCTATGTTTACACTGTAGGTAACTTATAAGGCCAAAACTCTCAATTTAGCCAATTTTCAACAGCTTCTTAAAAAGTTGTTTGTTACCAACAACAAAAATAAATTCTTACTTTTGAAAACAAACCTTTCCAAGTAGGGTTTCATTTTAGAAGACTCGTGGCCTTCATTTTAAAATAATCATTTTTATTTTACCACAATATTTTTTAACAATCACTAGACAACTGAATGGTGGTTATTTATTACAACCCAAAGCAGGCACTTATAAAGTCACAGGAGGGTTAATCATCTCAAATTCAACAGGTTAACCACAGCAATTTGAGAGAAATTTTGGCAACCTGTACCGGGACTATCTCGACAGTTTCCGAAGTCAGACATTAAATGACACTTAAAAACAATACATTTCAAAAAAAACAAACAAAACAATACATTTCTATGTAAAATAGATAGCTAGTGGGAAGCAGCCGCATAACACAGGGAGATCAGCTCAGTGCTTTGTGACCACCTAGAGGGGTGGGATAGTGAGGGTGGGAGGGAGACCCAAGAGGGAGGAGATGTGGCGATATATGTATATGTACAGCTGATTCACCTTGTTATAAAGTAGAAACTAACACACCACTGTAAAGCAATTATACTCCAATAAACATGTTAAAAAAATACATTTCTAGACTTTAGATATTTATTTAACACACAAATATTTTGACCAGGTATGCATTCATGTATGTATTTTAACTAGATTTTATTAATTATGATGAGTATTTGTTTAAAACAAAGATAAATTTAGCCAGGTCAACATAGGAATCAAAACACAATACTGGATTATGAAACTAACTGCTTTCGTTAGAAAGAAAAGCATAACAAGCCTTACTTCCTTCAGTTCACAAATTTTTCATTTTATAATCAAAGAAAAGAAAGAACATGACTTCTACAGTCAAAAAATAAGGTAACGTACTTAAAGCTGAGTTATCACTTAATTGCCTGGATTCCTAAGAAGCTACTGACTTCTGTTTTAAAACCAGAATACACTTTTTAATGGCTCACTCCTTTGTTCAGGAATGCTGATATCACCTTGTTTTATACAGAGATAACATCTCATCAGAACACATGCTACTCAGTGTCATTGAGCTTAATAATTTTTACATAAAATTCAAATAAAATTTTTATAATGCGACCATAATTTTTATTTTTCTCATCCACACTGGGCCTCACCTTTCACATCACTTAAAAACAAACAATCTTAGATGTTAAACACACACACACCTCAAGCATATAAAATTCATTACATTGTTTCTGTAGCCATTAATAATTGTACTAATAAATACTGACTCTAAAAAACTAAAAACTTATTAGGGCAGGATTTAAATGATACAACTCACAAGAGGGTGCGGAGAAATAATGATCCTCCCCTACCAAACTGGCAGCAACAATATGCCAAGTCTCTTATGCTGAACTAGTGTAAACAAGGAAGAAAAGGAGCTGGGGGCAGGAAGCAGGCAGGCAAGGGTACAATGCTCCTCAAGATATAGCTTTACGTCTAAATCTCACCAGTGTAATACCTCTTCTTGGTGTTTTCAATAACCCCTGTCACTCTCTATTAAACACATAGGCTGCTGTTCAGAAAACTACTGCAGGCTGTAGTCCCTGTCTGAGATCATCCCAGACATAAAAGATACAACTGGGGGGTCACAAATGCTTCTTTAATTATAAAGACTATCTCCTGCATTCAAAGAGTTTTCTAAACATCTAAAAACTCAATCCCACTCTTACTATAACAATCAACTTTAAAGATAAACAACAGGACCTACCAATGATGCTGCACAGAAAAAAATTCACACGTCACCACAGCTGTAAGGCTCCCATTAATAAGATGGGCATCATTCAGGATAGAGCTCGATGAGTAACGGGATCAAGACTAGGCTTACAGCCTCTTTTTCTGGCATTGCTTGAGGCATCCAGTGGACAGGGAATAAAGGGGAGGCTGGTTGTACAAGTGATGCCAAGAGAAACAAGATTCCACATGCCCAACACAGAGAGCAAAGGGCAATCATCTCATGGCTTTAAGACCAAAGAAAGATGAGTTGTTTCACCTGAAATCCTTTCAAAGGAAGTCTAATGGTCTCCACTTAATCACTCACCCCGAGTGAACTCAACAACCCCTCAGAGAACAAAGGGAAGCCTTGCTTATCAAAAATAGCAAGTGCTCCACCCAAAGCCAAGAAATACTCCTTTAGTCTAAGTTGTCATGGTCTTCTGTCCCAATTCAGTCTTCTACAAGGAAACTCCAAGCCAAAAATACTTGGTTCCCAGCCTAAGTCAAGTTCTCCATTTTCGCAAACATCTACCAACCAGCTTTCTCTCAGGTAAGCCCCTCTGGATAAGCCCCTCTCCATTCCCGCATTCTGGAGCCCAGGGCTCCAATCCCCTCAGAAAGTTCCCTCCCCCAAGATAATCTCCCTCCTTCACTTTTCCTAAGGTTTTTCCCACACCGTGCCCCAGGTCTAGCACTCCCGGTCCTCCATTAGTGGATCCCACTAGTAGATCCCACCGCTCCCTGGCACAGCTCTTGGGAAAGTCATCTTTCTTACCGTACTCACTTGTCCTCCCCCATAAAGTTTTTCCCTTTTCTTTATCTGTTTTCGAATGGACACGCACACACACACACACAATCTGTTCTTCTCGGCTCTTAACTCCCAAGTCTCACCCGCGCGCCAGGTTCTTGCATAGTACCTAATTCTCTCCCTCAGTTTCCCCTCATCCCTGTCATCCTCAGCCCCTAACTCCATACCCCAAGCTTTTGCCCACTCCCCAAATTCAGATTTTCTGTGCTTTTTACTCTTAGCCAACACCACAGCGCTCTTCCTCACAGGTCGACCCCGTGCCTCGATCCTCGAGTCTTTCCCCCTCTTCCCGCGTTCCTCGGCCGCTAATACTCCGCAGAACCTCAGGAGTAACCCCCGCCCATCTCCCTTCCGCCTCTCCTGCCCTCCACGGACCCCAACTCTCCTCATACATCTCCCTCCAGCCCTGCTCGGCCCCCAAATTTCTTCCAGGCCCCTAGGGTTCCCCACACTCCCTCCCCGCCCCGGAAAGGGGGTACCCCTCAGTGCCCGACCGTCCCGCCCGGCCGCCGAGCTTGGGCGTCCCTTCCCTTCCCCTCGGGGCCCCGAGGCCGCTGCCAGGGCTGGCGCGGCGGGGCCGGCTCACCAGTTGGTCATGTCCAGGAAGAAGGCGCAGCCGGCCGGGTTGAGCTGGAAGCCGAGCAACCGCTGGAACTCGGAGATGAGCACGTCCTTGTCGGTGGTGCCCAGGCAGCTGAACTTCTGCATCAGCTCGGGGTCCAGGTCCACGTCCATGCCCTCCATGGCTGGGGCCGGACACTCGCTTCCCCGCCTCCTCACAACTGAGCTGCCGCCGCGCCGCCGGGCCCGGGGACCGGGAGGGGGCCCGCTGCTAGCTGGCGCCGCGACCCCGCTCCTCTGAGGTAGGCCCCGGGCCTCTCACCGCCTCATAGGGGTAAACTCACTCAGCCACTCACTCACTCTCGCGCTCCCCCCCCTCCCACCCCCCCCAGTGCCGCCGCCTCCGCCGCCGCCGCCGCCGCCGCCGCCTCTCGCTTCTATGCCGCCGCCGCCTCCTCCCGCGCCGCGCCCACTGCGCAAGCGTCGCCCGCCTAGCCCCGCCCCTTCCTCTCCCGGAGTCCCGCCCCTCCGTGGCGACAGAACCCCGTGACGTCCCCCGCGTGACCTCACCGCGGTGGAGCGAGGGGGCGGGCAGTGGGAAGGAGGAAGGGGACGGCCGGGCGGCGCGGGGAGGTGACTCCTGGCCTGACCTTTTCCTCGCCCCGCCCCCACGCTGAGAGGGAGGAGTTAAAGCCCGGGGTTGGCGGGGAAAACCGCCGGGATCTTCTTGTACGACAACGGCAGCGTTTGGGAGGTGAGGAAACTGAAGTCGGGGAAGAACAGAGGCCAGGGCAAGGTCAGGTACCAGATGGCATACAAGACCCAGTCCTCTCAGCCAGGGCTTTGCCCCTCGCTCTGGAAGGACTTGTTTGCATAAGTTTCTAGAGCTGCTTTCCCAGAGGGTTAATGCCCTAAAATCCTAGGCTCCTGGCCACCCTCGGTGATGATTACTCCAGTTTACCCGTGCTGTTTCTGTTATGCAACGGTAGTCTCCAGTTTCCGGAAAGTGAGGGAGGCCTCGATACAAACGTCAATCACAGGTCCAGACGAACACCGCATATAATCTTACACCCACTCCGTCGAGACCAACCCTCTCAAAATAAAGGTTAAGTCCCGAGAATTTGACATTGCCTGTTAATTTTTTAAAGTGTTACGGTACATATAGTACACCTAACTGGTCAAGGCCCCTTTTCAAGATCAAAGAATGAGAAAGGACGCATAGGGACCATATTGTCTACCTTCATTCCTTCTTTCACCACGATTTGCCTAACACATCCACACGGGGAAAAGGCGAATAAGAAACGGTTTCCTGCCTTTAAGTGGCTCTTTGTCTGTCTTACAAATAAGGAAAGTGAGATCCAGAAAGTTTGTATGCCTTGTCCAAAAATACAGAGCAGCAAAACTAGAACCCATCTTTCATTCCTAATGGAGTATGTTTTCCATAACAATTTCAACAAGCAGACAACTAGAATAAGTGACCAGTAGTATCCGGGATGCCATGAGATTTTGGAAAGGGAAAACATTCTACCTCCTTCTGTCCCACTACCAAATAAGACTAAAACAATGGCTTTAAAAGCCTAGGTTCTGGGGTCACACATATTGGAGATTCAAATTCTCATTCTGCCAGTTATTGGTAATCATAGTGCTTGCCCAGATAGGATTGTTGTGAGGATTAAATGAGGTAACAATATATAAGCTCAGTACCCTGCCTGCTCCATAAGAAGCACTTAAGAAATGTTGACTAGTATTCTGGCCATAAACTTGAGATGACGGTGGTGGGGTTAGACAGTGATACAAGTAGGCGGGGATTACTTCTTCACCTGGTCCCTCTTCTACTTCACTTCCCTTACTCGTTCTCCGTTAAAATATGAAATATGTGCCCTTTCTCTTTTCTTAATAAGGGACCAACCTTCCTCTCTCTAATAATTTTTTTCCTCCAACAGGAGTATTTTATGGGAAACAGACACCTTTAACAGCATACTTACAAACTCGTATTAGACACTAGTTATAAACATTTTATAAGAAACTGTTCTTGGTTCTCTAAGTTCTCTGTGGAAGCTTAGATCATTGCCAGGGCCTAATTTTTGGATGGCCATAATGTTGGAATATTTCACTACTATTAAGGAAAATTTAGTCTCCCTCAGGTGAGCACATACTGTCCCAATCTTTTGGATGATGGAATGGGAACACAGAAAGATTATAAAAATCCCAACATTAGAGCTGAAAGGAACTGAGACTGTCTAATCTAACCTCCTCGTTTTACAGATGAAGGAATTGAAACCAAGAGAGGAGAATTGATTAACCCAAAATCACACAGCTAGTAATGACAGAAACTCCCAGTCTAGTGCTCTATCCACTATATCCTGCTACAATTCCCTTTATACTTTGAGTTCAATGTGGCCTTACATACAAAATAATTTGAAATGCAGATCCAAGACCTGATTTGATGTTAGACTATACACTCTCTGGAAGTGTTTTAACTTGCAACATTCATGGATTAAAGTTGTGTTGACCAAGGGTCTAAAAGAAAAAAATGTTATTGGAATCTGATGATTCTATTAGAATGCTGACCCAAAGGAAATTAAAAGCTCTTGGCCAACCCCATGCAGTACTAGGGCCTTAGCTCTCACCTAAACAGCCCGCATAATACAAAAAGATTCTTGCAAATAAGAGACCCAAATGGCTCAGAATGTCAGTTCATGATGGGAGTTATCTCAAAGGAGGATAACTACTCCTCAAATGAATTCTGAAACTTTCTGGGGACATTTTTGATTCTCATGAGATTGGGGGTGGTATTAATTCCTGGCCATTAATTCCCTGAGGACCAGAAATGCTAATCATCTACAATTCTTGGGACAGTCATGCCCAATAAAAAACTGTCCCATCCCTTGGGACTTCCCTGGAGGTCCAGTGGTTAGGACTTTGCGCTTCCATTGCAGGGGGGCATGGGTTCGATCTCTGGTGGGGGAACTAGGATCCTGCAAGTTGCACAGTGCAGCCAAAAAAAAAAAAAACTGCCCCATCCCTAACCACTGTGTACACTGACCAAGGTGGCTGGCACATTAGATATGAAGAACCAGCCCACCCCCACTCCCCCATGGAAAAATTCTTTTGTGGGGTAGGATATGAAATGGAGGAAACAGAGGTGTTACCCAGTCAGGAGAGTCTCAGAAATGTGAATCTCCACTTGAGTCTGAAGGGTTATATAACAACACCTGTGGTCCTGCCCTGATGGCTCTGCAGCTTTGTTTTGTTTTGTTGGGAAGAGGGCCTGGAGAAGGACTGGTTGAGAGGCAAAAGGACAAGTTGCTGAGCACCACCCTAAGGAAGGAAAGCTGACAAGCACTATTCCAAAAGGGCTTCTAGGCACCATCTCATGTCAGGCAATATGCTCGAATATGCCACTGCCTGGAATATGCCCAAGACCTGCCACTTTCTTTCCAAATTTCTTGAGCTGGTGATCTTATGTAAAAAATTTGGACTAATCCCAGATCCCCAGACCAGGTCAATTTCAGGGTTTCTTAAGGAAGTTAAGGCATTCTGTCATTCAGAAGTTGAAAGTCTAGGAGAAAAGTGATTCATTTCACCAGAGCAGCCTAGATTGCCTCCATATCTCCAAGTCCTTAAGATTCAGACTTGCCAAGGCCAGCTAGTACGAAGATTATGCCACAGCACAACTGATTCAGAGAATAAACAGAGTCCAAATTGATGTTAGGATACATTATATGATAATAGCAACTTGTAGTAGAAAACTTTTGGGTATTCGTCCAAACTATGATGACCTCCTTTCTCTTCAGACCTTTAACAACCCTCTAGTTGGCCCTCAGCAGCCATCTCTGACCCACATAACCATGTCCCTTAGCCTTCATTGATTGGACAAGAGGGAGACACCTGACCCAGGATAAGCCAATCAGATTCTCTCTCTCTCAGGAATTTGGAATTGGAACTCAATGGGTTGGTGGAATAGGCTGCCAACTACAAATTTGCCATCTACCTCTACAAGGATTAAATCATTAGCCACTGCAGCTGCTGACCTACAACAGCCCCTGAAAGGAGTTCAGGGTGGAGATCAGGAATGAGGCACTCTGTGCTCTGGAAAAAACTGGCAGAACAGATCTTCAGATAGGTATTTTCAGGAGATTTTATGAGCCCAATTCTTGCATCTCCTCGTATTTAGAAAAGCACTAAAATCATTAACAGTGACATCTGCTCCTCGTGACTAGCAGCAAGCCTCTGCCAAAATGTGTGCTTGAGTTTGCACATGCCACCTTCACTAAAATCATATATGACACTGACCTTCCGCCTACCTCTTTGGAGCAGTTTCTCAGAGCTGTCCGAAATGCTGTCTCTCGGGCTATTGTCTTCATTTTGCCCCAAATAAAACTTAATTCACAACTCTCACGTTGTGCATTTTTTTTCAGTCAACAAGACCTAGGCTGTTTACTTAAAAGTGAATTACAGAAATACACGAAATGAGATGATCTTTGTGGGGCACCCATGAAAAAGAGATAATGCCCACCTGCAGTAAGAGAGCCATAAAGCAGAAGCAAAGATAAGAGACCTGAAGGCATGGGAGAAAGACGTTCCTGTCATCCTGAGTCCTGGTTGTTCGGCTTCCCTAGATTCCATGGGATTCTCCAGGCTCCATTCAAAATACATTATTAGGACTTCCCTGGTGGTGCAGTGGATAAGACTCCGCGCTACCAATGCAGGGGCCTGGGTTTGATCCTTGGTCAGGGAAGTAGATCCCACATACATGCCGCAACTAAGAGTTCGCATGCCACAACCAAGACCCAGTGCAACCAAAATAAAAAATTATAATAATAATAATAAATTTTAAAAATACATTATCTCCTGGATGAAGTCAAAGAAAGAATCAAGTCGTTTAAAAAAAAAGAAAATAAAGTGATTATTCGATTTCTAGATAGAAATGGACATCCTACTCTTAAATATAATGGAAACCCCTATAGGAAAAAAGAAAAGAAGAAGAAAAATGAGGACATGGACAATTCACAAAAGAAGAAATACGAATAGCCAATAAACATATTGAAAGATGTATGCCACTCATAGATAAAGAAATGGATTAAAACAACCATAAAGTATGATGTTTGCCTAATCAGAGTGGCAAAGCTTTGAAAAATGTATAACAGCTTTTGTTGGCAAGAGTGTGGGGAAACAGGTAGTCTCAAACACCACTGCTTCTGGGAATATAAATTGATATAATTTTTCCTAAAGGTGAGTAGATGTGAATTTAGATGAATTGGTATGAAGAACCTCTAATATATTCATATACTCTAGCCCCAAAATCCCAGGTTTATAAATAAGCTTTTCATAGAAGTATTATAATACGTATAATAATGAAAAGTTAAAAAGCTGGAAATAGCACCAATGTCCACGAGTAGGAAAACTGTTCCAAAAAAAAAAAAATGTGCTGGGGACTTCCCTGGTGGCACAGTGGTTGAGAGTCTGCCTGCCGATGCAAGGGATACGGGTTCGTGCCCCGGTCCGGGAAGATCCCACATCCCGCAAAGCGGCTGGGCCTGCGCGTCTGGAGCCTGTGCTCCACAACGGAAGAGGCCACAACAGTGAGAGGCCCGCGTACAGCAAAAAAAAAAAATGTGAGCAGGGATGGACAAAATCCTTACCTTGTTTTTTTCACTAATATAGTTCAATATGAGTTTTTAATTTATGTGTTTTATTTATTTATTTTTGGCTGCATTGGATCTTCGTTGCTGCACGTGGGCTTTCTCTAGTAGCAGCGAGCAGGGGCTACTCTTTGTTGCAGTGCACAGGCTTCTCATTATGGTGGCTTGTTGCAGAGCATGTGCTCTAGGTGCGTGGGCTTCAGTAGTTGTGGCACATGGGCTCAGTAGTTGTGACTCGCGGGCTCTAGAGCGCAGGCTCGGTAGTTGTGGTATACAAGCTTAGTTGCTCCGCGGCATGTGGGATCTTCCCAGACAAGCGTCGAACCCGTGTCCCCTGCATTGGCAGGAGGATTCTTAACCACTGCGCCACCAGGGAAGCCCCAATATGAGTTTATTTTACTTCTTCACATTCTCACTCCCTATGTCAGCTGCCTTAAACCTTGTAAGCTGCAAAACCTAGGAAGCAGATAACAGTCAAATGACCTATTCAGTTGAGCAAGCAAATGTCTGCTGGCTTACTATGAGCAAGGCTGAGTTAGGGACGTTAGCTCAGAAAGAGAACCTTCATCCTTGTGCTGTGTGAATGTAGACAAACTGTCGATACTTACTTTTAGACCTCAGTTTCTTCATCTCTGTATAGAGAACGCTGCAAAAAATCACCAAAGTGGAGTAAAGAATAAATCAAACATAAGAAAGAAAAAAATACTTGAAATTGAACCTACAGGTACAATTACATAAACCTAACCACAAGCCAAAACTTTCATGTTGTGCTTATTTCCCAAGATTGGAAGCTTAAATGAGATGGGCATAAGTGATTGCAAATGTTACATGTTAAGGTATTACAGGACAATGTTAAGGTATTACAGGACATGCAAATGTTACACGTTAAGGTATTACAGTTACATATTAAGGTATTACAGGAGAGACAAAGACATACATTTCTGTAAATAACTACATAAAAATAGCCAACAGTGCAAAGCAGCATATGTTCAAGTGCCAAATGAGCAGTAGACAAAGACGTGGTAGGACTTGGGAGGAGGGAAGAGTGGAGGGTGGTCTGGGATGCTCAGAGAGGACTTCAAGCCTACCTTCCCCAGGCCATGGGTGATTCTCCACATGGTTTGAGGAGCAGGCTGGTGAGGGGACACATTATGACAAAGTCATTTAGGCATTTGTTGTTTTAATTAATATGTGTACTTAATAAAAAACATAAAATTTACCATCTTAATCATTTTCAAGTGTACAGTTCAGTAGCTAAGCATTTCCACATTATTGTGCAACCAATCTCCAGATCTGTTTCATCTTGCAAAACTGAGACTCTGTACCTATTAAACAACAATTCCCCTTTACCCTCCCCACCCAGTTCCTGGCAACCATCGTTCTCCTTTCTCTTTCTATGAATGTGAGTCCTGTAGTAATCATACAGTATTTGTCTTTTTTGTGATTGGCTTATTTCACTTAGCATAATGTCCTCAAGTTTCACTCATGCTGTAGCGCACGTCAGGATTTCCTTCCTTTGTAAGGCTGAATGATATTTCATTTTATGTATATATCACTTTTTACTTATCCATTCATCCATTGATGGACATTTGGGATGCTTCTACCTCTTGGCTACTGTGAATAGTGCTGCAGTGAACATGAATGTGCAAATATCTCTTCGAGACCCTCCTTTCAGTTCTTTTGGGTATATACCCAGAAGTGAGATTTCTGGATCATATGGTAGTTCTATTTTTAACATTTTAAGGATGCTCCATACTGTTTTCCGTAGTACTTGAACTATTTTCAATTCCACCAACTGTGCACAGGTGTTCCAATTTCTCCACATTCTTGCTAACACTGTTTATTTTCTGGTTTTTTGTTTGTTTGTTTTGTTTGGGGGTTATTTTTTGGCCATGCTATGCACCATGTGGGATCTTAGTTCCCCAACCAGGTATCAAACCCATGCCCCTGCATTGGGAGCATGGAGTCTTAAACCCTGGATGGCCAGGGAAATCCCTATTTTCTGTTTTTTTTTTTTTTTTTTTTTTTTTTTTGCGGTACGCGGGCCTCTCACTGTTGTGGCCTCTCCCGTTGCAGAGCACAGGCTCCGGACGCACAGGCTCAGCGGCCATGGCTCACGGGCCCAGCCACTCCACGGCATGTGGGATCTTCCCGGACCGGGGCACGAACCCGTGTCGCCTGCATCGGCAGGCGGACTCTCAACCACTGCGCCACCAGGGAAGCCCCTGTTTTTTGATAGTAGCCATCTAATGGGTGTGGAGTGATACCTCACTGCAGTTTTGATTTGCATTTCTGTGTGTACTGGAGGGAGCATTCTTTCTGGGAAATGAATGGGTACAGTTGAAGAGCAGCCTCCTGCAGTGAGGAGTACCTCTACTTTCAACATCCATCCATGGGAAAGGACCAGATCCCTCATATTTGGGGTTTTTCCAGTTCCTCTATTATTCTACTCAAGAGATACAAAAACTGAAGGCACCAACCTGTTGTACTATTGTACTATTTTTTCTTCTGGACACAGCATCTGATGCCCTGGGTCTCTTTTATCCTACTGTGGTGAATGGGACAATGGAAAAGAAAACCTGTCTTTATCTCATGTCCCTCGGTCCCTTGACCTAGATACATCCAGAAATAGTCCATTCTTTTCTTCTTTTTTTCTTCTTCTCTTCTTGGTCCCTTTAGTTTACCCGAGCCAAAACATCTTCTAAGAACACACCAACTCCTTACCTCTCCCTCATGTAGAAAAAACACTCGCAACTCCTCTTGTTCATTATAATCACTCTTTTCAGTCTTTCTCCAACTGGGTCACAATGTGTAAAGCATCTTGCTGCCTGCATCCTAAGTAGAGGTAAGAAGGAAAAGGAGGAAAAGGGGAACAAATATATAATGAACCCTTACAATGTGCCAAATGTCCATCACTGTTAAGAACTTTGACACATTTAGTCCTCACAACAAAATGAGATCAATATTATTATTACTGCCATTTTGAAGATAAGGAAATGGAGAGTGAGGGTTTAAATAATGTGTCCAAGGAGACACAGATATTGAGAAAGCCAGGATTTAAGCCCAAAGCTCTGAAAGAAACCTGTGCCCTCCTCATTACTCCAGATTTCTTTCAGTTCTAAGGAGTTTACCTCTTCCCCATGTTCAACTTGATTGTGTTTCTATGGAACTGTCATTGCTTCCTCTTACTTCTCTTACTTTGATAATTTGATAAATACTAATATTAATACTAATGTCTTACATTTATGTAATAACACTTTATAATTTTTCAACATATCCATCCATTCTTTCATCTCATTCTCAGGAAAAACACAATGTATTAGTTTATATTTTTAATAGCTTTATTATTTTGCAAGGACTCATACATGCTTGTTGCAAGTAAAATTAAGCAATATAGAAAATTATAAAGAAGTAAAAAATACACCCTAAGTCCCACTACCCATAGATAACCACTATTAATATTTTAGTAAATATGCATTTCATGTATCTCTACATTTGTATAATTTGCCTAAATGGTATACTGTATCTGCTTCTCTAACCTTTTTTTCATTCAGAGTATGTTGAAAAGAGCTTTCCACATCAATTAATATAATTTTACATCATCTTTTTTTTGGCGGTACGCAGGCCTCTCACTGTTGTGGCCTCTCCTGCTGCGGAGCACAGGCTCTGGACGCGCAGGCTCAGCGGCCATGGCTCACGGGCCCAGCCGCTCCGCAACATGTGGGATCTTCCCAGACCGGGGCATGAACCCGTGTCCCCTGCATCGGCAGGCAGACTCTCAACCACTGTGCCACCAGGGAAGCCCTACATCATCATTTTTAATGGCTACATAGTATTCTTTTCTAAATTTATTTTTTATTAAAGCATAGTTGAATTACAATGTTGCATTAATTACTGCTGTGCAGCAAAGTGACTCACACATATATACATTCTTTTTTAATATTCTTTTCCATTATGGTTTATCACAGGATATTGAATATAGTTCCCTGTGCTATACAGTAGGACTTTGTTGTTTATCCATTCTATATAGACCAGTTTGCATCTGCTAATCCCAAACTCCAATCCATCCCTCCCTCACTCCACTGGCTACATAGTTTTCTAATTTAGGAATGTATTTTACTTGACCAGTCTCCAGTTAACGGACTCTGAGACTACTTCCAATTTTTTATTTTTATAGAAATTATTGGGAATTCCCTGGCTCCCACGGAATTAGGACTCTGTGCTCTCATTGCCGTGGGCACGGGTTCTATCCCTGGTCGGAGAACTAAAATCCCACAAGCTGCACCGTGAGGCCAAAAAAAAAAAAAAAAATTATTAACCCCAACTTAAAGATTAGGGAACTGAAGCTCTGAGGAGCTAAATGACCCCCTTTTCAATATCCAAGACTAGAACTAAGCTGCTCAGGCCAAGCCCCAGACTTCTGACTCTCAAAACAGTATTCTTTCCAACTAGACCACAGGAACAGGAAGCTGGAATTACTGACATAAGATATGGACTTGACAACTAAAAAAGAGGGGTTTTTTTTAACTGCCCCATTTCTTAAAAAGTTAAGCATATACTTGCCATAAAACCAGCCATTCCACTCCTGGGTGATTTACCCAAAAGAAATGAACACGTACATCCATACAAATACTTGTACGTGAATGTTCATAGCAGCTTTATTTGTAGTATTCAAATAATGAAAACAACCTAAATGTTCATCAACAGGAAACTGAGTAAACAAATTGTGATGTAGCCATTCAATGGAATACTACTCGGCAACCAAAAGGAAGGAAGTACTGATACATACAACAACATGCATGAGTCTTAAAAATAATATATTGAGCAAAAGAAGCCAGACACAAAGGAATACGGACTGCATAATACCACTCATATGAAGTTCAACAGGCAAACTAGGCTATACTATTGGAAAGTGACCAGTGAGGCCCTCCCCTCCGCACACGTTTCTCAAAGGCAGACCTGCCTGTGAGGACCACATGTCTGAAGCCCTCACCATGCCACCACACGTGTAAAAGCTGAATGGTTCCATGAGAAAGAAGACTTTGTGTCAAAAATAGACTTTCAAGGAGAAAAATAAAAGCTGTTTCCTGAAGCTAGGCATAGGGGAGCAATGCCTGGAAAGGTAAATGCTGGAAAACCTAGTTCAAATTTTGAAGGGTTGAGAAGGACTCCAGGTGATAACAATTCCAGGGCCCCCTCTGCCTCACAGGTCCAATAAAATTCAACTACCTCATTCGCCTTCGGTCTACCTCCTCTGCCTTCGGTCTACCTCCTCCCATCACAGAATCTCCGAGACCACTTTAAAGACCATCTCAGTTTCTTCAGACAAGTGACTTTCAGATGCTCAGCTGATTAGGAAAGTCAGAGGTGGTTGCTTGCAAAAGAGAACAGCACAAAACAAAACTGAAAGCCCTAAAGAAGGAAGAATCTCTATAAATCAAATATTTGTCTGTAACTGATCATGGCAGCCTGCAATAAAGGCATCTCCAAAACCAAACTGTTTGTTTTGTCTACAGAAATATGTGTGTGTGTGTGTGTGTGTGTGTGTGTGTGTGTGTGTGAGAGAGAGAGAGAGAGAGAAGCTGAGAGAATATGAATGAAGCCAAGATAAGAGAGAGCAGGTGAATTTTCCATTTCTTACCAGACTTCCCACGACCAAAAGGTAATAAGGTCCATAATCAGCAAACTCTCAACTAACACCTGTGTATATTCTTTTTTTTTTTTTTTTTTGCGTTACGCGGGCCTCTCACTGTCGTGGCCTCTACCGTCGTGGAGCACAGGCTCTGCACGCGCAGGCTCAGCGGCCATGGCTCACGGGCCCAGCCGCTCTGCGGCACGTGGGATCCTCCCGGACCGGGGCACGAACCCACGTCCCCACGTCCCCTGCATCAGCAGGCGGACTCTCAACCACTGCGCCACCAGGGAAGCCCTGTGTGTATTCTTAAAGCAGTGTTTTTCTTTTTTTTTTTAAGATTTTTTTTTGATGTGGACCATTTTAAAAGTCTTTACTGAATTTGTTACAATACTGCTTCTGTTTTGTGTTTTGGTTTCTTGGTCGCAAGGCATGTGGGATCTTAGCTCCCTGATCAGGGATCAAACCTGCACCCCCTGCATTGGAAGGCGAAGTCTTAACCACTAGATCACCAGGGAAGTCCCAAACCAGCGTTTCTCTGAGTCTAATTACCTAGAGTATGTACATCAGAGGCACTTGAAGGAAGGGTGCTCTTGTTAACAGTGCTGGTTCCTGGGCTCCAGATCTCTGGAATTTAAGTCACTGTGTCTGGGATGGAGCCCAGGAATCACCAGGTGATTCTTACTCACTAAAGATTGAAGACCATTACTTTAAACAAACACAGTGAGTTGTTTGTTAATGGTTTGCTCAATAGTTTAACTTGATTATAAGTTAACAAATTAAACTCTATATTTTCACTGGTATATTTGAATTACATCTGACTCAAGAAAAGCAATTATGAACTGGTGAAGAAATCAACGAACAAACAACAACACTGGACGGTTGAGAATGTAAATCCATATAACCTTTCTGGGACCGTCAGCAATGTGTAAAAAAATCCTTCTAAATGCTTTGATTCATATTTTCCACTTCTAGTTATGTATCTAAAGGAAATAATCAGTAAGCCAAGAACTATGTTATAAAAATGTTTATTTTGCCCTTGTTCATAATAATGAAAAATTGAAACCATCTAAATGTCTAACAATATGAGATTGTTAACTAAGTTATAACAGTGCTGTGTGTTAAATGGAGATTGATATTTATTGATATAGAAACATGTTTATAGTATTTCATTGAGAAAGATTACAAAACATTTTATCATATTTCATTAAAAAAACAAAAGATTTGGAAGGATAGAATACAAAATGTTAACAGTAATTATCTCTGGTTGTTATGGTTATAGGTCACATACATTTTTCTTCTTTGTAATTTTTCTAAATTCTTTAAAAAAATGCACATTATTTTTATAATCAGAAAAAAGCAGCAATATTATATTAGTTTCAGGTGTACAACATAGTGATTCAATATTTTTATAGATTATACTCCATTTAAAGTTATTATAAAATAATGGTTATATTTCCCTGTGTGGTACAGTATATCCTTGTTGCTTATTTATTTTTTACAGAGTATTTTGTATCTTTTAATCCCCTACTCCTAAGGCTGTATTCATTTTGAATAGAAGGGGACAGGCCACTGAATTCCATGTCTGAGGAGTGGGGTGAAGTCCCAGATCTACTGCTTTGAACCTCACTTTTCTTTTCTCTCAAATGGAGATGGTAATATCTTCCTTGTCTACCTCAGAGGGTAAGTGTGAGATAAAATGTGGAAAATGTTTTGTAAACTATAAAATGTTTTATGAAGTTAGTGTATTATTAAGTCTTGATTTTCATATCAGAGACATAAATTCAGGTATGCAAAGATTAGTTATTAAAGCATAAAGCTAGACCTTTTTTAAAAAAAATTTTTTTTAACTTTTTATTATGGAAGTTTTTAAACATATAACCAAAGGAGATAGAATAATATAATGACCTACCATGTATACATCACCTGGCTTCAATATTATCAACTTAACAGCCAAATTGTTTTAGTTATGCCTGCCTACCCACTCCTACTGTTAACATAGTACCAGACATGAAACTGGCATTGGACCTCTGTGATTTTCATAGACACCAAAAGATATTTCAATTCTTAATTCCTCATCTAAAAAGAAAGAACTGTACACTTTAAAAGGATGAATTTTATGGCATTCGAATTGCATTTCAATTAAAAAAAAGACAGGAATTAACATATGTCCAACACTTAGCATAAATGTCTGGCATTTAGACATGGCTCATTATGGGTAAATTCTCATCTGTGGTGTTGCCATGACTTCAAGCTCTAAGGTGACTACAAACTCTCCTTAAAACAAAATGCTTACTCGGAAACAACTACAGGGTTAACAGTGACAATAGTGTATAAAGTTTAGTCATTGGAATGTGGGTGACATTTTTCCTCTCAATTTACATGAAAACTTTACATGATTCTATACATTAAAAATTCACATGAGGGACTTCCCTGGTGGTCCAGTGGTTAAGACTCCGTGCTTCCAGTGCAGGGGGTGAGGGTTCAACCCCTGGTCGGGGAACTAAGATCCCACATGCTGCATGGCGTGGCCAAAAAACAAAAAATTTACATGAAAATCTTCTATGATTCATAATATATACCACTTAAAATTAAACAAACAAACAAAAAAAACCCAGTATCCAGACATATTATATCTCCAGACTGTTCACCCTCAGAAGGCATTCTAGGGACTTTCCTGGTGGTCCAGGGGCTAAGACTCTGTGCTCCCAATGCAGGGGGCCTGGGTTCGGTCCCTGGCCTGGGAACTAGATCCTGCATGCACGCCACAACTAAGAGCCAGCGCAGCCAAAATAAATAAATAAATGCTTAAAAAAAAAAAAAAAAAAGAAGGCATTCTACCAGAAATGCAACACCACAGCCAAGAGTTGGTTTAATGTTATTCCTAAAGATTATGCATGCAGCTCAGCATTGGGGCAATCATAGGCGCCCTGAAGTCTGACAGACTTGAGTTCAAACCCCAGCCCTGTCACCTACCAGATATGTGACATCAGACAAATTCAAATTAATTACTCCTTCTAAATCTTGTACGCTAGCATCTCCCTCCTATAGTCAGTAGGAGACCTAAATAAGACAAGGTAAATAAAGCACTTGGCATGGTGGCCAACACGTAGTGGGTTAGCAATAACATCTCACAAGATATTTCTTCATTTATAGAAGACGTTTTGGTTTTTTTGTTTTTTGTTTTGTTTTGTTTTACCGCACAGCTTGCTGGATCTTAGTTCCCCAACCAGGGATTGAAGCTGGGACCATGGCAGTGAAAGCACAGAGTCCTAAACACTGGATGGCCAGGCAATTCCCTATAGAAGACCTTTTGGATGTACTATCATAGATATGGTTTTCTCTCTTATAGATGAAGAAACTGACAAGCTTCGTGAGTATTGCTGAGGGTGTGGAGGCAGAGGACTTCTCATCCTCTCCCAGGAAAGTGAAATTTGGGACAACCACTTGGCATAGCCACGATTTGCTATGTCTAGGGAAGTTGAAGAGGTGGTTTTCCCTACATTCCAGCAAGTCCATTTCTAGGTGTGTGCCCTAGAAAATTCTCACATGTGTGGCAAGGAGACACAGAATGTTCATTGCAACAACACTTCTGAGAGCAAAAACTTGGAAGCAATCTCAGTGTCCATTAACAGGAAAATGGATAGATCAATTGTGATACAGTCATGAAGTCAAACACCTACAGCAATTAAACGGACTGAACTATCCATATGAAGCAACATGGGTAAATCTCAAAACCACGAGGCTGAATGGAAAAAGTAGTGGCAGAAAGATTCATACAATATGATACCATTTGTATAAGGTTTACAAACATGTGAAACAATAGGATATCCTTTCTATGGATTCATATATATCAACTTTAAAAATAATAAATAGTAAATTCAGGATAATGGTTATCTCAAGAAAGAAAAAGAAGGGAATATAATAAGGGAGGGATACCTGGGTGTGTGTGTGTAATTGTTTCTGTAATATTTGACTTCTTTAAAAATATAAAAAACAAATATGGCATAGTGTTAGGATGTGAGTAAGGACTTGGATGTTTGTTATATTCTTTTTTTTTAACTTTTTAAAAATATACATTTATTTATTTATTTATTTATTTTTGGCTGCATTGGGTCTTCATTGCTGCGCACGGGCTATCTCTAGTTGCAGTGAGCAGGGGCTACTCTTCGTTGCGGTGCGCGGGCTTCTCATTGTGGTGGCTTGTCTTGTTGCAGAGCATGGGCTCTAGGCACGCAGGCTTCAGTAGTTGTGGCATGCAGGCTCAGCAGTTGTGGCTCGCAGGCTCTAGAGCTCAGGTTCAGTAGTTGTGGCTCACGGGCTTAGTTGCTCTGCGGCATGTGGGATCTTCCTGGACCAGGGATCTAACCCGTGTCCCCTGCATTGGCAGGCGGATTCTTAACCACTGTACCTCCAGGGAAGTCTCCCTACTGCCTGTTGAAACACGTCAAACTTTTTTTTAAATAAAAGGGAGACGGGACCAAGCAGGAAGGTAAATCCTCTAGCATCACACAGGTCAGTGAAAAAAGCAGTTCAACACTCTTTCCTAAGCTTCTTTTGCTATTGGAAGGAAATGCTTAAATTTCCCACCAGACCATGTGGCAAAATCCAGAGAGCCCTGCCCAGACCTAGAGACCATCCACCATCACCACACAGTGGTAACACTAGGCCAAGTTAGCTGTCACTTGGAATGAGGAGGATAAATTAAATAGTAAACTCTGAAAAGACTCTTCTGAGGCCTCAAGTCTTCAAGAAATTCTCTGGAAGGCAATGCAAAGAAGAATAATGCGTTCTATGAGTGAAGTCATTTAGAGTCTGAGCTAATAATCCCAAGAGTTTTGATTGTTGCTAAATTATCTGCATTTCAGCAGGACCATTTGAACGGGCAAATTCCTGAATGAGTCATAATCCACACAAATGAAGTAAAAAATAACTCCAAGCTCCTCTCTACACGAGAGCGATGTTAAAGATTAGATAGAAATCAAAAGGAATATCTGCCTCCAAACCTGTTGGTGGCCTCCAGCAATCCTTCTGGGTGGGTCAAAGGCCATTGTATTAGCTGGGCTTGTGAACGATGGCTGACAGCTGCCTCTTAAGATCCTTCCAAGCCCTGCCTCCGTGTTCTACATTCAGGCATAGCTTGGCTCAAAGGATTGGGGAAACTGATGACTTGGGCTAGTGGTAGGGGGCTTTGCTTACCCGAGCAAGCAAAAAGCTTTAGGAGAAAATTCTGCTGAACATTTTTTGAATGGGTAATTTATTTTTTAATAATAGAGGATGTTTTCAGTCCTATCATGTTTCTGAATTCTACAATTTTATTTTCCTTCTAGCAAGTTCCTGTGGGCACCTCACCATTCCCACAAAAGAGTGAATACCCCAATGGATAAATCCGTCTTTGTGTTTCCAGAGCAATTTCTTCTTCACAAAGAGGTTCCATATCCAATATGTCATTTGATTCTCATGCTATTTGAGTCATAGGAGATAGGAATAATGACAATAACAATAATATCAAGTATTTGATATTACTTAATGAAAGAAGCCAGTCACAAAAGATCACACATTGCAGATTTCATTTATATGGAATGTCCAGGATAGGCAAATCCATAAGGATTTAAAGTAGATTAGGGAATTCCCTGGCAGTCCAGTGGTTAAGACTCCATTCTTCCACTGCAGGAGGCATGGGTTCGATCCCTGGTCGGGGAACTAAGATCCCACATGCCGTGTGACGTGGCCAAAAATAAAAAAAACAAATAAAGTAAATTAGTAATTGCCACGGGTTGGGAGAAGGGGGTAATGGAGAGTGAGTGCTAATGTGTACAGGGTTCCTTTTGGGATTGATGAAAAGGTTCTGGAATTAGATAGTGCTGATGGTTGCACAATCTTGTGAATACATGAAAAACCTTACACTTTGAAATGGTGAACTTTATGGAATGTGAATTTTATCTCGATTTTTTTTAATTGCAGAAGGAAAAAACTGAGTGCTTACCACGTGCTAAGGCTGGCCAAGGTCTTTACTTGCTGCAAGCCACTTATCTCTCCTAATCATCTCAACAAGCTTATGAGATACTATCATTTCCCGGAGACAGGCTCAGAGAGATGATGGGTCCACAGTGATGTGGCGAACACGTAAGAGCCAACCAAAATTCAGATTCTGACCCTTACTTTCCAAATCAAACCTTTAACTGTCACCCAGTAATTCAAGAAGATATTTCTGCATGTAACTCAACTGATAGTATTTCCTCTGCTCTACTCTCTTAGTAAAAGATCTTTGCAATGCTTTTTACTTTTACCTCTTAGGGTGTCTTTTTAAAATCTTCAGTTCGTCTTCCTGACTTTTTGAGAGTTAAAAATAGTAGTGACTTCCCCCGGAAAGTCCTTAACTCTTTAAACCACCTTTCTTCTGATAAAAAGCGAAGTTTCATTTGTTAGCTCCAGGGAAGTCCCTTAGGGTCACACAACTACAGATGATTTTAAGCAAAGCTGTGATGTCTAGCCATTACACTCATTCTGCTTCAAGGACATGATTACCTTACCACACAGTTCCCCAAGGGTTTTTGTTTACTCTGGCCTAAGAGGTCATTAGGATGACAAGTGAGTCAGTCAAAACACTAGAGAAGGAAAAGACACATAGCAACAGTCTCTGTTATGGGTGAATCCTCAGACATTCAGAATTTCAGGGTGGAGAGACTGGGAGTGACTTTCCTATGGCCTGGAGCTAAGAGCAGACCTGAGCCTAAAATTCTAACACTATGGTAGATTTCTCAAATGAGTCTCAATCAAAAGAAATTGATATTTATATAAAATATAAGTTTAAAAAGTCTAACTAAAAAATGAGTACAGTATCATCCCACTTTTTTGAAAAAAACTATACATATAAACATTTATAAGTGCTAAAATAGGTACCAAAATGTTAATAGAGGTCATATCTCAGGATGGGAGCATCATAAGTGATCATTTTTCTCCTTTTATTTTATTTATTTATTTATCATTATTATAAAATTAATTTATTATTTATTTTCGGCTGCATTGGGTCTTCGATGCTGTGTGCGGCTTTCTCTAGTTACGGCAAGTGGGGGCTACTCTTCCTTGCGGTGCGGGCTTCTCAGTGCGGTGGCTCCTCTTGTTGTGGAGCATGGGCTCTAGGCACGTGAGCTTCAGTAGTTGTGGCATGCGGGTTCAGTAGTTGTGGCTCACAGGCTCTAGAGTGCAGGCTCAGTAGTTGTGGCACAAGGGCTTAGTTGATCCGCGGCATGCAGGATCTTCCCGGAACAGGGCTCGAACCCGTGTCCTCTGCATTGGCAGGTGGTTTCTTAACCACTGCGCCACAAGGGAAGCCCTATTTATTTGATTCTGACAGTGCCATCTGGCTGGCAGGATCTCAGTTCCTCAACCAGGGACTGAACCTGGGCCCACGGCAGTGAAAGCAGAGTCCTAACCACTGGGCTGCCAGGGAATTCCCTATTTTTCTCCTTTTAGATAATCTATATGTACTCATTTTTTTACAATGGACTTTTGAAAGGAATAATTTCCTGTTTTTTAAGAAGTGAGAGTAGGCAAAAATTTCTTACATAGGGTACAAAAAAGTATCAAGCATAAAATAAACAATTGATAAATTGGACTATATTAAAATTAAGAAATGCAGTTCACCGACCAGAGGGCAGACAGAAGCAAGAAGAACTACAATTCTGCAGCCTGTGGAAGGAAAACCACATTCACAGAAAGATAGACAAAATGAAAAGGCAGAGGACTTTGTACAAGGAACAAGATAAAACCCCAGAAAAACAACTAAAAGAAGTGGAGATAAGCAACCTTCCAGAAAAGAATTCAGAATAATGATAGGGAAGATGATCCAGGACCTCAGAAAAAGAATGGAGGCAAAGATTGAGAAGATGCAAAAAATGTTTAACAAAGATCTAGAAGAATTAAAGAACAAACAAACAGAGATGAACAACACAATAACTGAAATGAAAAATACACTAGAAGGAATCAATAGCAGAATAACTGAGGCAGAAGAACGGATAACTGACCTGGAACACAGAATGATGGAATTCACTGCTGCAGAATAGAATAAAGAAAAAAGAATGAAATGAAATGAAGACAGCATGAAACACATGCTGTCTTCATGTTTGGGACAACATTAAACACAATAATATTCGCATTATACAGGTCCCAGAAGGAGAAGAGAGAGAAAGGACCCGAGAAAATATTTGAAGAGATTATAGTCGAAAACTTCCCTAACATGGGAAAGGAAATAACCACCCAAGTCCAGGAAGCACAGAGAGTCCCATACAGGATAAACCCAAGGGGAAACACGCCAAGACACATAGTAATCAAATTGGCAAAAATTAAAGACAAAGAAAAATTATTGAAAGCAGCAAGGGAAAAAATGACAAATAACATACAAGGGAACTCGCATAAGGTTAACAGCTGATTTCTCAGCAGAAACTCTACAAGCCAGAACGGAGTGGCACAATATATTTAAAGTGATGAAAGGGAAGAACCTATAACGAAGGTTACTCTACCCAGCAAGGACCTCATTCAGATTCGATGGAGAAATCAAAAGCTTTACAGACAAGCAAAAGCTAAGAGAATTCAGCACCACCCAACCAGCCCTACAACAAATGCTAAAGGAACTTCTCTAAGTTGGAAACACAAGAGAAGAAAAGGACCTACAAAAACATACCCATAACAGTTAAGAAAATAGTAATAGCAACATACATATAAATAATTACCTTTGGGCTTCCCTGGTGGCACAGTGGTTGAGAGTCTGCCTGCCGATGCAGGGGACACGGATTCGTGCCCTGGTCTGGGAAGATCCCACATGTCGCGGAGCGGCTGGGCCCATGAGCCATGGCCTCTGAGCCTGCGCGTCCGGAACCTGTGCTCTGCAACGGGAGAGGCCACAACAGTGAGAGGCCCGCATATAGCAAAAAAAAAATTACCTTGAACATGAATGGATTAAATGCTTCAACCAAAATACACAGGCTCACTGAATGGATACAAAAACAAGACCCACTTCAGACCTAGGGACACATACAGACTGACAGTGAGGGGATGGAAAAAGATATTCCATGCAAATGGAAATCAGAAGAGAGCTGCAGTAGCAATACTCATAGCAGATAAAATAGAATTTAAAATAAAGAATGTTACAATAGACAAGGAAGGACACTACATAATGATCAAGGGATCAATCCAAGATGAAGATATAACAATTATAAATATATATGCACCCAACATAGGAGCACCTCAATACATAAGGCAACTGCTAACAGCTATAAAAGAGGAAATCAACAGTAACACAATACTAGTGGGGGACTTTAACACCTCATTTACACCAAAGGACAGATCATCCAAAATGAAAATAAATAAGGAAACACAAGCTTTAAATGACAAAATAGAACAGATACATTTAATTGATATTTATAGGACATTCCATCCAAAAACAGCAGATTACACTTTCTTCTCAAGTGTGCACGGAACATTCTCCAGGATAGATCACACCTTGGGTCACAAATCAAGCCTTGGTAAATTTAAGAAAATTGAAATCATATCAATCATCTTTTCCGACCACAACGCTATGAGATGAGCAATCAATTACAGGGGAAAAAAACGTAAAAAACACAAACACATGGAGGCTAAACAATATGTTACTAAATAACAAAGAGATCAATGAAGAAATCAAAGAGGAAATCAAAAAATACCTAGAGACAAATGGCACTGAGAACACGACGATCCAAAACCTATAGGATGCAAAAGAAGTTCTAAGAGGAAAGTTTATAGCAATACAAGCCTCTTCAAGAAACAGGAAAAATCTCAAATAAACAATCTAACCTTACACCTAAAGGAACTAGAGAAAGAAGAACAAACAAAACCCAAAGTTAGCAGAAGGAAAGAAATCATAAAAATCAGAGCAGAAATAACTGAAATAGAAACAAAGAAAACAATAGCAAAGATCAATAAAACTAAAATCTGGTTCTTTGAGAAGATAAACCTTTAGCCAAACTCATTAAGAAAAAGAGGGAGAGGAATCAAATCAATAAAATTAGAAATGAAAACGGAGAAGTTACAACGGACACTGAAGAAATACAAAGCATCCTAAGAGACTTCTACGAGCAACTCTATGGCAATAAAATGGACAATCTAGAAGAAACGGACAAATTCTTAGAAAGGTATAACCTTCCAAGACTGAACCAGGAAGAAATAGGAAACATGAACAGACCAATCACAAGTAATGAAATTGAAACTGTGATTAAAAATCTTCCAAAAAACAAAAGTCCAGGACCAGATGGCTCCACACGTGAATTCTATCAAACATTTAGAGAAGAGCTAACACCTATCCTTCTCAAACTCTTCCAAAAAAATTGCAGAGGAAGGAACACTCCGAAACTCATTCTATGAAGCCACCATCACCCTGATACCAAAACCAGACAAAGTACTACAAAAAAGAAAATTACAGACCAATATCACTGATGAATATCATGCAAAAACCCTCACAAAATACTAGCAAACAGAATCCAACAACACACTGAAAGGATCATACACCATGATCAAGCAGGATTTATCCCAGGGATTCAAGGATTCTTCAATATATGCAAATCAATCAATGTGATACACCATATTAACAAATTGGAGAAGAAAAACCATATGATAATCTCAATAGATGCAGAAAAAGCTTTTGACAAAATTCAACACCCATTTATGATAAAAACTCTCCAGAAGATGGGCATAGAGGGAACCTACCTCAACATAATAAAGGCCATATATGACAAACCCACAGCCAACATCATTCTCAATGGTGAAAAACTGAAAGCATTTCCTCTAAGATCAGGAACAAGACAAGGATCTCCACTCTCGCCACTATTATTCAACATAGTTTTGGAAGTCCTAGCCACAGCAATCGGAGAAGAAAAAGAAATAAAAGGAATACAAATTGGAAAAGAAGAAGTAAAACTGTCACTGTTTGCAGATGACATGATGCTACACATAGAGAATCCTAAAGATGCCACCAGAAAGCTACTAGAACTAATCAATGAATTTGGTAAAGTTGCAGGATACAAAATTAATGCACAGAAATATCTTGCATTCCTAGACACTAACAATGAAAGATCAGAAAGAGAAATTAAGGAAACAATCCCATTCACCATTGCAACAAAAAGAATAAAATACCTAGGAATAAACCTACCTAAGGAGGTAAAAGACCTGTACTCAGAAAACTATAAGACACTGATGAAAGTAATCAAAGATGATACAAACAGTTGGCGAGATATACCATGTTCTTGGATTAGAAGAATCAATATTGTGGGCTTCCCTGGTGGTGCAGTGGTAAAGAATCTGCCTACCAATGCAGGGGACACGGGTTCGAGCCCTGGTCCAGGAAGATCCCACATGCTGGGGAGCAGCTAAGCCCGTGAGCCACAACTACTGAGCCTGCGTGCTACAACTACTGAAGCCTGTGCACCTAGAGCCCGTGCTCAGCAGCAAGAGAAGTCACTGCAATGAGAAGCCTGCACACAAGGAAGAGTAGCCCCTGCCTGCTGCATCTAGAGAAAGCCCATGTGCAGCAGCAAAGACCCAATGCAGCCAAAAATAAATGAATTAAATAAATCTATTAAAAAAAAAGAAGAATCAATATTGTGAAGATGACTATACTACCCAAAGCAATCTACAGATTCAGTGCAATCCCTATCAAATTACCAATAGCATTTTTTACAGAACTAAAACAAAAATCTTAAAATTTGTATGGAGACACAAAAGACCCCGAATAGGCAAAGCAGTCTTGAGGGAAAAAAACAGAGCTGGAGGAATCAGACTCCCTGACTTCAGACTATACTACAAAGCTACAGTAATCAAGACAATATGGTACTGGCACAAAAACAGAAATATAGATCAATGGAACAGGGTAGAAAACCCAGAGGTAAACCCACACGCCTATGGTCAACTAATCTATGACAAAGGAGGCAAGGATATACAATGGAGAAAAGACAGTCCCTTCAATAAGTGGTGCTGGGAAAACTGGACAGCTACATGTAAAAGAATGAAATTAGAGCTCTCCCTAACACCATACACAAAAATAAACTCAAAATGGATTAGAGACCTAAACGTAAGACCAGACACTATAAAACTCTTAGAGGAAAACATAGGAGGGACACTCTTTGACACAAATCACAGCAAGATCTTTTTTGATCCACCTCCTAGAGTAATGGAAATAAAAACAAAAATGAACAAATGGGACATAAACTTAAAAGCTTTTGCACAGCAAAGGAAACTACAAACGAGACGAAAAGACAACCCTCAGAATGGGAGAAAATATTTGCAAACGAATCAACGGACAAAGGATTAATCTCCAAAATATATAAACAGCTCATGCAGCTCAATATTAAAAAAACAAACAACCCAATACAAAAAGGGGCAGAAGACCTAAATAGACATTTCTCCAAAGAAGACATACAGATGGCCAAGAAGCACATGAAAAGCTGCTCAACATCACTAATTATTAGAGAAATGCAAATCAAAACTACAATGAGGTATCACCTCACACCAGTTAGAATGGGCATCATCAGAAAATCTACAAACAACAAATGCTGGAGAGGGTGTGGAGAAAAGGGAACCCTCTTGTACTGTTGGTGGCGATGTAAATCGATACAGCCACTATGGAGAACAGTATGGAGGTTCCTTAAAAAACTAAAAATAGAATTACCATATGATGCAGCAATCCCACTACTGGGCATATACCCAGAGAAAACCATAATTCAAAAAGACACGTGCACCCCAATGTTCATTGCAGCACTATTTACAATAGCCAGGTCATGGAAGCAACCTAAATGCCCCTCAACAGACAAATGGATAAAGAAGATGTGATACATATATGCAACGGAATATTACTCAGCCATAAAAAGGAACGAAATTGGGTCATTTGTAGAGATATGGATGGATCTAGAGACTGTCATACAGAGTGAAGTAAGTCAGAAAGAGTAAAACAAATACCGTATATTAACGCATGTATGTGGAACCTAGGAAGATGGTACAGATTAACAGGTTTGCTGGGCAGAAACAGAGATAGAGACACAGATGTAGAGAACAAACGTATGGACACCAAAGGGGGAGAGTGGCGGGGGGTCGTGATGGTGGTGTGATGAATTGGGAGATTGGGATTGACATGTATACACTAATATGTATAAAATCGATAACTAATAAGAACCTGCTGTATAAAAAATAAATTAAATTAAAAAAAAAAGAAATGCAGTTCACCAAAAGACACCATTAAAAGAGTGAAAAAGTAAGCCATAGAGTGGGAGAATATATTCACAATACATGCATCCAGTAAAGGACTCAAGTTCAAAATGTATTTTAAGAACCCTTTTACAAATAACTAAGTAAAAGGCAGACAGCCCAATAGTTAATTGGGCAAGAGACTTGAACAAGCACTTCACAGGACATATCCAAAATTTGCAATAAACCTATGTACCTTTTAAGATGCTTTTTGCAAATTAAAATTCACAAACAAGGTGTATATTCATTAGAATGGCAAAAATTTTAAAGAATGACATTATCAAATGTGGGCAAGATCATGGAGCTAGTAGCACATCCATACATTTCCGTCAGAATAAACGGTACAACTACTTTGGAAAACGTATCAGCTCTAGTAAAGCTAAATCCATGCTTACCCTCTGATCCAACAACTTCTCTCCTAGGTGTATACCTAAGAGAAGTGAGTGTTTATGTCCGCCAACAGGAGTATATAAGGATGTCCAGAACAGTGCTATTCATAATTGCCAAAAACTGGAAACACTCCAATGCCAACGAACAGTAGGAAGGATAAATTGTGATCTATCTACACAGTGGAATACTAAATACAGATATGAACTCCTGCTATATGAAACAACATGGATTAATTGCACAGACATAATGCAGGAAAGCATGGTGTGTATGATTCCACGTATAAGATTGGCAAAACTAATCTCTGCTGATAGAGGTTGGAACGTTGATTATCTGGGAAGATGGGGAGGAAGGGACAATGGCTATTGACTGTAGGTGGAAGCATGAGAAAGCCTTCTAGGGTGCTGGAAATGTCCTGTATATAACTTGATCTGAAGTTACACAGGGGTATAGGCAGGTCCTCAAGCTTAGGGTTTTCACACTTTGCTATATACAGTTATACTTTAAATTTTTTAAGTTTGATTAAAAAGTGTCATGGGAGACCTCCCTGGTGGTGCAGTGGCTAGGAATCCGCCTGCCAATGCAAGGGACACAGTTCGAGCCCTGGCCCAGGAAGATCCCACATGCAGCCGAGCAACTAAGCCTATGCGCCACAACTACTGAACCTGCATGCCACAACCACTGAAGCCCTCGTTCCTAGAGCCTGTGCTCCGCAGCAAGAGAAGCCACCACAATGAGAAGCCCGCACACCGCAACGAAGAGTAGCCCCCGCTTGTTGCAACTAGAGAAAGCCTGCGTGCAGCAACGAAGACCCAACACAGCCAAAAATAAATAAATAAATTTTTAAAAAAAGTCCAAGCTTCCTCCCCAGTAGAAAAGAACAATTCTGAGCTTTTCTCCTGAGAATGTTCAATATTTTTCTTGTCCCTTCATATTTTATTTAGTATTTCTCATCGGTGAACTAGGGGCTGACAAAGCAGTAAAATCCCCCAGGCAAACCTCAGATTCCAACTCCAATCTAGCCATTTGTGGTGTGTCAGTTAAGGGACTGGATTAAATATAATTTATACATACACATTTACAAATATAGACAGATCGCAGAGAGAAAAACAAATGATTCCACTCCTTTGGATAGTTATTGGCACATATAACAAAATTGTTGAAAGATCGTCCTGCTCTGTCTGGCTTTTCCCTCTGCAAAATTGGGAAGCAAACTACTTTTGCTTTGAACCTCATCTGCTATCAGATCTCTGAACCTTCAGCTGGTCCTCCCTTCCTTCACAGGGAACCATCCCACATCTCATTCCCCCACTGAACTGAAGCATTTATGGACAATTAATGTGTTACCTGGAAATGTGTCAGTGGGTTTTTTTCCCCAGAGTCATTAGCCTTATAAAAGGGGACTTGAAGGCCACTCTGGACACAGATATATCTGGGAAGAAGAAGGGGAGTTTACGAAAACAAGTTGCATTTGAAATAATCTTCAGGTTCCTTAAAATTTCTATAGGAAATTCCAAGAAGCCTAGAAGCTTTTAGGTAAACTGAAACCAAACCCCTCACTACACTCCCACATCATTATTTTACCTCAGCCTTGAGCTTCACAGCAACTTGTAAGGTGGGCTGGGTCCTCTTCTCCAGACCAGGAGACTCCCTGGGAAAGGGAAGCAATTCCCTCAGCATTCAGTAACTGGAAGCTGGGGAATTTAGAAGTTCAGTTGTGTCACCCGACTTACGGCCCCATGATGCCTTCTTCTTCCAGAAAAGCCTTTTAACCAACAGGGTTTCATGAGCCATCATCCTAACGAATAGAGAGGGATTAAGAGGCATTAGAGTTAGGTTTGCTTCTGGAAAATTCTTTCTCTTTTCTTCTTACCTTTTTTTTGTTTTTTGACCGTGCCAAGTGGCTGTGGGATCTTAGTTCCCCGACCAGGGATTGAACCTGGGCCCTGGTCAGCGAGAGCTCCAAGTCCTAACCACTGGACTGCCAGCGAATTCCCGTCTTACCTTTTCTGGTTTTCATTTTAGTCTCACTTCTGCTGTGTCACTTCTTGACCCTTCTGAAGGTGCTGGTGGTGACTGCAAACTTCCACACCTTTGATTTCAAATTTTCTTCCCACATTTATTTTCCTGTCCGATCATGGGTGGTAGTGGCAGAAACAAGAGGCGACTTGGGGAGAACTTTAGCCTCCCGACCCATCAACCTCTCCAAATAAACACACAATTTAAGTAGAAAGAGTGCTAGGGAAATGCAACTTCACAACAATTTCCAAAAATCAGAGTCCCCGAGTTTCATACCTCCAAGGGGTATCATTTATGTAAAATATAGAGTAAGGGATGCCCCTGGAATTGAACAAGAAGGGAGACTTGCCTAATCACCTTCCAAAGAGACTGCCCCTCCTAAGAACCCCTATTACAGAAATTCTGGGGCCAGTGATGTGAAGTGGTAAGAAAACAGGACTTCCCAGGATCTGGCAGGTACCAGCAGAAAGGATTCAAGTCACAGAAATGACTAATGTAACAGGGAAATGGAACGGGACTGTAAGATGAGACAGGTAAGGTCCAGAGTCCGGGAGTTAGTCAGCAAATAGCACAATTAAGCAGAGCCTAACATTGATCCTGGGTGGAGGGAGGGCTGATTGGACTTTGGTCTTGCATGGAGAAGAGATGAGCTCTGAACCCACTCATGATGACCTGAGCCACAAAGAAGTCCAAGGCCTACAAATCACCACCAGAAATGCTGGGAGGGCACCTCACAAGAATGAGCAAAAGTTGCAAGTTTGACGCAAGGCTTCAGTAAAAGTTGCAATCTGTTTCAAGTGGATTCAAATTTTGAACTGGAGGGACTTCCCTGGTGGCCCAGTGGTTTAAAATCTTCCTTGCAATGCAGGGGACGTAGGTTCAATCCCTGTTCAGGGAACTAAGATACCGGATGCCTTGGGGCAACTAAGTCTGTGCGCCACAACTGAGCCTTTGTGCCACAACTAGAGAGAAGCCTGTACACTGCAATGAAGAGCCCATGTGCCGCAGCTAAGACTCAATGCAGCCAATAAATAAATAAACATAAAATTTTTTTTCTTTGATCTGGAGTCTTGAGTTTTAACTTTACTGCGTTCTAAATCTGCTAGTTTGTAAAAACCAAGAGAATTTGGACATCTACTAATCTAAAAGAAGAATAATATCGCTACACCATCATGAATTACATTGCTTACCAAATTTGCTAAACTTCTCAACTCTGGTCACAAACTGGAAGATTAAACCACCCTCTGTGCTGGTGGGACAAATCATGGTTTAATTGTACGTAGGAAGTGGAGTAAGGTCTATGCAAGCGGCAGGTCCCAAATTCTGGCAGCAAGTGTCCACTTCCAGACTGAAAGGGATGTTTCTATCGAGCAGAAAAGAAATGATCATGCATGCCTCTTTGGAGGAGTCCACTCTACTCCTGTTCATAGCTTGCAGTGTTCTGTTTTTCAGGTCACCAGGAGGCCCAGAATGTCCCCCGCTGGGCCTCTTTGGACAGGCCTTAGCTGGGCCACCTTAAAGTACTGTGGCCTAGAGTATGGGGAAAGTTGTGAGCTCTGGACAGCTGTTACATCTGACCTCCCCTGGACACCACTCCTTCGTCTTCCTCTAAATTCCGGAGTAGAGAATAGACCTCTTAGCCAGCTTTGTTGTAAGTGTGCCAACACCTGTTGTTATGAGAGGGGCCATCTCTGCAACCCCAGGGGGCTCAGGGGTGCCTTCACTGCCTCAATATGTATATATATACCTCTATATATATATATATATATATATATATATATATATATATACCTCAATATACCTCTGCATTGAGGAATATTTTGCAAAATGATACTTTGTAACCCATTGCTCTTCATGTTACATCCTGCCTCCTGGGCCCTGCTCCAAGACCTTGATCTTTCTTTCTGATGAAACAAATCTACATTACATTATGGGCAGAGAGCAATGAACAAATGGGCAGCACATGGAAAGGTTTGGAATGAATAATCCCCACCACTAGCCAGGGAATTGATAGAACTAGTGCTATAAGAGACATGGGAAGTTAACTGACTTAAGAACAAGCATTTACGGTTTACTAAGTGCCCGGCACTTTGCTACACGTCATGTACATTATGTGCTTCAATTACTACAACAGCCCTGTGTGGTATTATTGTCTCCATTTGATGAATGAGAAAACCGAGGATTTTAAATAAACTGCTCAAGTTTACATAGTCAGTATGGCAGAGCCAGAGCTGGATGTTCACTGACCTGTTTTATTTTCCTTTTGACCACACAGAAAGACTGCATTTTCCAGATCTCTATGTATTTAGATGGGACCATGTGATTGAGTTCTGGTCAACAGAATGTAGATGTGATATACTCCATTTCCAGGTTTAAAACAGTCCACCCAAACTTCCATTCTCTCTTTCTTATTTGCACAGCTAGAAGCCAAGGACTCACTCCACCCCCTCCTCCCTTGCAAGGACAGAGCCCAGACCCCTGAGTAACGGCTTGGAGGAGAGTGTCTCAAGGGAGCGGACTGGTGTACATTACACTGTAATGGCAATAACAGATAAACCTTGGTTGTGCTAAGCTGCTGACGTTTCAGGGGTTTATTTGTCACTACTGCATAACCTACCTACACTGAGTAAAACAGCTAGGTGAGTTGTAGCCAAGATTTTTGTGCAGGTCTGTCTGACTTCAACCAATCTTAACCACCTCCTTACAACTAGCACAGAAGGATCTGCAGAGAATTTCTTTCTTTCTTAAAAATATTTGTTTATTTACTTATTTATTTGGCTGTGCCGAGTCTTTAGTTGTGGCATGTGGGATCTAGTTCCCTGACCAGGGATCGAACCCGTGTGCCCTGCACTGGAAGCACAGAGTCTTAACCACTGGACCACCAGGGAAGTCCCTGGAGAGAATTTCTAATCTTTAACTCTGCCACTAAGCTTGTGTGGGATATTAGGTGAGTCCCTTAAATGACTCAGTTTTTTCATTTGTCCAATGAGAATAAAAATATCTGCCCTTCCAACCCCACAGGGTTATTGCAAAGATCAAATAAGACAATAGCTATGACATAATTTGGAAAAGAAACATCATCCAGATGCAAAGAAGTATTATTACCTAACTCATTTTCCTGCCGCAGGTTAGGAATCTATCCTACTGACCTTAGAACTGGCATGAAACTTTTTCTTATATTGTTGCAGCAAAAATAGAAATGAGGCTTTTCTTTTCTGATAAACAAGGAAAATAAGGAAACAATAAACAGACTTGGAAACAGCATAAACAGGCCTGAAAGAGTTAAGCAGTCTTGGTTATTCTTTAGCTGTTACTACTTACAAACACTTGTAGCTAGACTTGGCCTTCACAAAGCTAATTACTTTCTGACTCCATATGAATTACACTCTGTACCTGGCATCTTCTCCCCCTACACTCCCTTGTAGCACTCGTCATTTCAGAAAAAAGGTCACAGTCCAATAACTTCAGGGACACCAGACCCCGTTGCTGAGCCACCTGATGCCAGCTTTGGCCATGAATTTACAGAAGAAAAGAAAAAAAAAAAGCAAGACTTCATTACTTTGAGCCTTATCACCTACCCCAGACCACAAGCTCTGGGTTATAAGCCTCTCTCTATTCCCCAGGGAGAGGGGCACAGTTCTTGAGGCAGTAGCCTGCTGTGTTCTCTCTGCCTGGCAAAAAATAAAGCTACTTTTTTCTCGTTCCTCCAAAACTCTGTCTCCGTATTTCTTTTTGGCATCAGTGCACAAAGAGCCAAGATTTTGGGGACTTCCCTGGTGGTCCAGGGGTTAAGAATCCGCCTTCCAATGCAGGGGACACAGGTTCAATTTCTGGTCAGGGAACTAAGATCCCACATGCCTTGGGGCAACTAAGCCGGAGCGCCACAACTACGAGCCCGCGTTCTCTGGAGTCGGAGAGCCACAACTAGAGACAAGCCCTTGCACTGCAATGAAATACTCGGAGTGCCCCAACTAAGACCCGACACAGCTAATAAATAAATTAAAATATTTAAAAAAAAACAGAGAGAGCCAAGATTTTGGCATCAATATCCCTGCCTCTATTATCCCTAATAGTTATGTTTTTGGTACCTTTAAATTTTAGCATAATCAAACCTAATGACTTGCAAAATTAGTACAAGGAGCAGAAATTCCCTGATGGTCCAGTGGTTAGGACTTGGCACTCTCACTGCGGTGGCCTAGGTTCAATCCCTGGGTGGGGAACTAAGATTCCCGCAAGCTGTGGGGTGGCCAAAAAAAAAAAAAAAAAATAGTACTAGGAGCTCCTGTACACCTTTTATCCAGATTTCCTAATTGTTGATACTTCGTCCCATTTTATATACATATTTCTGATTTACTCAAAAGTAAGTTGGAGGGCTTCCCTGGTGGCGCAGTGGTTGAGAGTCCGCCTGCCGGTGCAGGGGACACGGGTTCGTGCCCCGCTCTGGGAAGATCCCACATGCCGCGGAGCGGCTGGGCCCGTGAGCCATAGCCGCTGAGCCTGCGCATCTGCAGCCTGTGCTCCGCAACGGGAGAATTCTCGACCACAACAGTGAGAGGCCCGCGTATCGCAAAAAAAATTGGAGACATTGTGTGCTCTACCACTCCAGGGGCACTAGGACCCTCCCAACACCTTGATTTCAGCCCAGTGAAAACTGATTTTGGACTTCTGACCTCCAGAGTTGTAAGAGAACAAATGTGTGTTATTCTAATGCACCAAACATGTGGTCATTTGTTTCCGCAGCCATAGGAAATTTTTACAATCCATATTCAAAATTTGGTAAGTGTCCAGATAGTATCCATTTTAAGACCCAGTGCAGCCAAAATAAATAAATAAATATTTTAAAAGATAGAAGTGCTATAAGGAAAATCTCCTTCTTCTTTCCCAGTTATTTACATAGTTATTTACTGATCCCAGAATAAATGTATGGAACCAATATGTCATCTGCCAATATCAACAGTGTTCATGCGGGTGAATGTTCCCTAGTATGTCTGCCACCACTGCCTATGTCCCCAGGGTGAGCTGCGGCCACCCCCCCTCACCTCTCCAGGAGATTCTTCAAGACAAGCAGTCTTATCCAGATCTCATCAAACATGAACTACTGTTTTTCTTCATCAAGTGTCCAAAAGCTCTCTCCCCTTGCCCTCTGTGTATGGGGACCAGTTCTGGATTTCACCAGAGGAACTCCCAAGTTTGCAAACCAACAGTGACTACAGTTAATAATACTGGCTTGTATATTGAAAGTTGCTAAGAGAGTAAATCTTGAAAGTTCTCATAGCAAGAAAAAAAATTTGTAAGTATGTATGGTGATGGATGTTAATTAGATTTACTGTGGCGATCATTTCACAATATCTACAAATATGGAGTCATTATGTGGTTTGTTTTTTTTTTTGGCCACACCACGTGGCATGTGGGATCCTAGTTCCCTGACCAGGGATCGAACCCATGTCCCCCACGTGACTCTGTGGAAGCACAGAGTCTTAACCACTGGACCACCAGGGAAGTCCCGGAGTCTTTATGGTGTATTCCTGAAACTAACATAATGTTATATGTCAATTGCATATCAATTAAAATAATAATTTTTAAAAGTAATAATAATAAAAAAGAATAGACTCGTGGATAAATGTAAGACCGGACACTATAAAACTCTTAGAGGAAAACATAGGAAGAACACTCTTTGCCATAAATCACAGCAAGATCTTTTTTGGTCCACCTCCTAGAGTAATGGAAATAAAAACAAAAATAAACAAATGGGACATAATGAAACTTTTGCACAACAAAGGAAAACATAAACAAGACGAAAAGACAACCCTCAGAATGGGAGAAAATATTTGCAAATGAATCAACGGACAAAGGATTAATCTCCAAAATATATAAACAGCTCATGCAGCTCAATATTAAAAAAACAAACAACCCAATCCAAAAATAGGCAGAAGACCTAAATAGACATTTCTCCCAAGAGGACAAACAGATGGCCAAGAAGCACATGAAAAGCTGCTCAACATCACTAATTATTAGAGAAATGCAAATCAAAACTACAGTGAGGTATCACCTCACACCAGTTAGAATGGGCATCATCAGAAAATCTACAAACAACAAATGCTGGAGAGGATGTGGAGAAAAGGGAACCCTCTTGCACTGTCGGTGGGAGTGTAAATTGATACAGCCACGATGGAGAACAGTATGGAGGTTCCTTAAAAAACTAAAAATAGAATTACCATATGATGCAGCAATCCCACTACTGGGCATATACCCAGAAAAAACCATAATTCAAAAAGACACATGCACCCCAATGTTCATTGCAGCACTATTTACAATAGCCAGGTCATGGAAGCAACCTAAATGCCCATCGACAGACGAATGGATAAAGAAGATGTGATACATATATACAATGGAATATTACTCAGCCATAAAAAGGAACGAAATTGGGTCATTTGTTGAGATGTGGATGGATCAGAGACTGTCATACAGAGTGAAGTAAGCCAGAAAGAGAAAAACAAATATCGTATATTAACGCATATATGTGGAATCTAGAAAAATGGTACAGATGAACGGGTTTGCAGGGCAGAAGTTGAGACACAGATGTAGAGAGCAAACGTATGGACACCAAGGGGGGAAAGCCGTGGGGGGGTGGGGATGGTGGTGTGATGAATTGGGTGATTGGAATTGACATGTATTCACTGATGTGTATAAAATTCATGACTAGTAAGAACCTGCTGTATAAAAAAGTAAATAAAATAAAATTCAAAAATTAAAAAAAAAACTAATACTACACTTTCTTTGGGTTATTTGTATGGAAATATGTTAATATAAATGTTTCAGACATTACATGAAATTCCTAAAAATCTTGTATGTTCTGGTATAATGTTATAAGTCATAACTGTAGTTATTATTTTAAAATGTATATCTCAGAAATAACTAAATTTCCTTGTCAATTGCATTATTATGAACTTTCATCAAATCTTTAACCGTGGTCATTTCTAAGTCTTTTGTCATTTACAAGTCTTTGTCATTTACAGACAGCCTGGGTGTACTCTGATGCTTTTGCAAAAATGTTCCTATAAAAGAGTTTCATCTTCAAGGAATTCATGGAAAAGACTGACAAGTACAGGTTTCTGGTAACTGACTATACTGCTGAATTAAATGAATAAGCATTTTCAGAATTCTAATGGAAAACTGATGAATTCATAAAAGTGCTAACAAAAGATCAAGATAAAAAAAATTAATTACATGGGACTGAGTGAACTGGTGAGGATGATGGTAATTTTTGTGACTTTCTGTTTGAATAAAAATAAATACATAAATAAGTGAAACAGCAAAAAAAATTGTACTTAATTTTTTTAATTCATTAAGTTTGAATACCAAAGTTTTGAAAAAATACCATGAAATATATCTTTCCCACCTTTACCTTTCACAACAGATAACCAGTTACTAGTTTCTTGCATCTCCTTTAAGAGATTGTTAATGCATTTACAAGATAATACAAATACATAGTATCTCCCTCCTTTTTTATAGAAATGGTATCTACTATTAACATTGCTTGGCATCTTGCTTTTTTTCAAACAGCAATATGTCTTGGAGAGATTTCCATATCACACAAAGATATTTCTCATTCTTTTCTATAGCTGCATAGTATTCCACTATGGTGTCTTACAATTTATTCAACCAGGGCCTTGTTGATAGACATTTAACTTTTCAGATTTTTGTTCTATCTTTCAAACACTGCTTCAGTGAAAAACCTTGTATATACATCATTTTGCACACCTGCAACTAAAACTGTAGGATAAATTCCTATGCTTAGTCAAAGGGTATATACATATGGGATTTTGGTAGACACTGCCAAATTGCCCTCAGTAGGAATTGTTCCAATTTATATATGCTGGTAATGTATGATAATTCCTGTTTACCCATATTCATGCCTATTCTAAGAGTTTTCAATCATTTGGTTTTTTACCAATCCAGTAAGTAATAAAAGGTATCTGAGTGACTCAATTAGAATTAATTTTATTATGAATGAGGATGAGTATCTTTCCATATGTTTAAAAGACATTTACATTTAGTTTCCATTTGTACTTTTCTACTGAGTCGATAGTCATTTCATTATTGTTTTGTAGGACCTTTTTACATGTTATACCCAACACCTTGTTTTTAATATAACTTTATTTATTTACTTATTTATTTATTTGGCTGCATTTGGTCTTAGTTGCTGCACATGGGCTTTCTCTAGTTGTGGCAAGCAGGAGCTACTCCTTGTTGCGGTGCAGGAGCTTCTCATTGCGGTGGCTTCTCTTGTTGCATAGCATGGGCTCTAGGCATGTGGGCTTCATTAGTTGTGGCGCGTGGGCTTCGTTGCTCTGAGGCATGTGGGATGTCCCCAGACCAGGGCTCGAACCCGTGTCCCCTGCATTGGCAGGTGGATTCTTTTTCTTTTTTCTTTTTTTTTGCGGTACGCGGGCCTCTCACTGCTCTGGCCCCTCCCATTGCGGAGCACAGACTCCGGACGCGCAGGCTCAACGGCCATGGCTCACGGGCCCAGCCACTCCGCGGCAGGTGGGATCTTCCCGGACCGGGGCAAGAACCCGTGTCCCCTGCATCGGCAGGCGGACTCTCAACCACTGCGCCACCAGGGAAGCCCCGAGGTTCACATTTATTTTTTTTTAATTTATTTTATTTATTTATTTATTTATGGCTGTGTTGGGTCTTCGTTGCTGCGCGCGGGCTTTCTCTAGTTGCGGTGAGCAGGGGCTACTCATCGTTGCGGTGCGCGGGCTTCTCATTGCAGTGGCTTTTCTCATTGTGGAGCACGGGCTCTAGGCACGTGGGCTTCAGTAGTTGCAGCACACGGGCTCAGTAGTTGTGGCTCACGGGTTCTAGAGCACAGGCTCAGTAGTTGTGGCACACGAGCTTAGTTGCTCCGCGGCATGTGGGATCTTCCTGGACCAGGCATTGAACCCGTGTCCTCTGCATTGGCAGGTGGATTCTTAACCACTGTGCCACCAGGGAAGTCCCTGTGCATTTTTTTGTCAGTTGACAAAAGTACCTAGTGATCTAGGGTGGCCTTGGCCTACAGTGGCTTGAAGCAGGATTTCGGTTCCTGGCCAGATATTGAGGTCGGGCAGCAGCAGTGAGAGCACTGAATCCTAGCCACTAGACCACCAGGGACCAGTGGCCAGTGACAAGGCCGTGACCCATCAGCTATGAAGATATGAATTTCCACATAGAGATTGAAAGTAGTGAAGCAAGTAAAGTGTTTATTACAAGGAAAAAGAGTACAGTACGTGTGGATAGACACTCGGGCGGGCTCAGAGAGAGAGAGCCACATGCTCGTGGCAGTTTGAATCACTTTTATGGGGCATTTCTTCTGGGTTTCCTTTGTCCAATCATCTTGCTTTGCCTGGTTCTGAGTCCACATTTGGTATATCTCAGGGTCCTCCCCTGTGTGCGTGCGCACCTCTTAGCCAAGATGGATTCTAGTGAAGAGGCCTATGGGTAGTTGGCATCACTTACTATGAGGTGGCACCCCCTCCCTTTTTGATCTCCAAGGAGCCTTTCTGTGCATGTGTAGTCAAGAAGGTCTCCTTGACTTCGAGAATGAGGAATATCTGGTCTTTTATCTCTTATCTGGGCAGGGCCCAGCTTCCTCCATCATCCTGCTTTTATGGAGTTTCTGTCCACACTGTTCAGCCTGGGGCCCATCTATCTCCAGTCTCACTAGGACATAGTAAATATTCCAATAAAGCACCAGGTTTTATTATTTTGGTTGCAACTCCACCATCAGAGAATATGGAACAAAAGAAGCAAAAGCTCCTCCTCCCCAGTTCCCAACACTATTTCCCTTTTCATTTTTTTCTTTCTTTTCTTTTCTTTTTTTTTTTTTTGCGGTACGTGGGCCTCTCACTGTTGTGGCCTCTCCTGTTGCAGAGCACAGGCTCTGGACACTCAGGCTCAGCAGCCATGGCTCACGGGCCCAGCTGCTCCGAGGCATGTGGGATCCTCCTGGACCCGGGCACGAACCTGTGTCCCCTGCATCGGCAGGCGGACTCTCAACCACTGCGCCACCAGGGAAGTCCTATTTCCCTTTTCTGAAAGAGGGGTCAGGCCATTTTGGAGTCTGATACACCAGGCTGGAAGTTTGGCCTTGTTGCCAGAATGGGTTATCCCTGTGGACAAGTTACCTTTTTTTTTTTTTGGCCTTGCCCTGCAGCTATTGGATCTTAGTTCCCTGATCAGGGATTGAACCTGGGCCACGACTGTGAAACCCTGTGTCAACTTAAAAAATATTCACAACCTAAAAGTTGAGAGTTATGTTTTATTCAGCTGGAATTTTTAGGAATTTAAGCCCGGGAGGCAGCATTTCAAGTAACCCTGAGAGAACTGTTCGGAGGAGGCAAGGCAGGGAGCTAGGTTATATAGCAGTTTTGCAACAAAGGGCAGGTAGTCTGAACATCAAAAGATTATTGTTAATTAAAGAAAATCAGATATTCCAAGTAAAGGAATTTAGCGCTTTTCTGTGTATGGGAAGATGCAAGAGTCTGGGCTCACTGAAATCTTTCATCTGCTATGCACATCAGCTATCTGGGGGCCTGTGTTTTCACATCCTGAGTTTCCTCAGGGCTCACCGTAGGGAGTGAATGCAATCTGATGGCTGCTAGATGGCAGGTATTTTTTCCTTCCTCAGTTCCCTCAGGGCTCACTAGCTCACAACAGTGGGGGCTGCAATTGCTGATGAGTGTGACATCCTTTGTTTACTGATATGGTAGGGAATACTCCATTTCTCACCTGGAATCCTAACCCCTAGGCCACCAGGGAACTCCCTGGACAAGTTTCTTCTAACAGTTTCCTCTTGTGGAACCATAACTACCATTTGTGGAGGGCTTAGTGTGTACAGACATTGCACTGAAAGCTTTACAAGCATTTTCACATCTAATTCTTCCTCAAAGCCTACAAGTAAGAACTATTATTCATATTTTTCAGATGAGTAAACAGAGTCAGAAAGATTAAATAACTTGCACATGCAGCACAGCTAGGAAGCAGCCACGAGATTTGAAACTGGGGATTCTGCCACCTCCAGTGGTTAATGAGTCTCAAAAAAAGAGACACTATGTAAAATGGCTTGCGCCTGGCCTTCTTGCTTTAAGAAACCTATCATTTCTCAGTCATCACTTTCTCAGCAAGCTTTCTGTTTTATTTAAATTTGAACTCCCTTCTTCCATGCTACATTCCCTCCCTCCCCATAGCACTTGGCTCCATCTAACCCACTACATACTGACTTTATTACTGTATTTGTCTTCCCCAACTCGAATGTCAACTCCAAGAAAGCAAGGATTTTTGTCTGTTTTGTTCACTGCTGGCTTCTTAGCATTTATAGCTGTGCCTGGCACATACCAGACGCTCATTAGATAACTGTCGAAAGAAAGGATGAATGACATGCTTCTAGGAGCATCGAAAATCGCGGCCACTAGTGCGTGCATTGAAGCTCGCAGGGACACTTGATACTCCCCCTTCCCACACTCCTCTAGGTGAAGGGAGGAGCAGGACAAGCCCCGCCTCTCGCTCCGCCGACAAAGCCGTACAGCAGGCGCAGCGCAGCTGGCGGATTGGATGACAGGGTGGGGCTTCTGCAGTCGCATTTGACTCATCGCTTCCGTCGCGTCGGCGCTCACTGTGCGCGTCACTTCCGGGCGGCGTGGAACGGAGTTGCCAAAGGCCTGACGAGCGACATGCCTAAGTGAGTGGGGCCCTGAATATGGGGGTGTTCGCGGTCTCGATCACTGATTGTGGCCCTGCGGGGGAGCACAGAGCGGGTTCTGGCTCCACGAGCCTCTGGGGGAGCGAGAGGGTCTGGGGGAGGAAGGGAGACCCGGATTTCTAGATACCTCTTTAGGAGTGTGGAGGTCGACTCTCCGTAAGGCAACCCAAAAGCTTGGCTTGTGTCAGAACGCTCTGTTTGATGTCTTCTCATCATGAATAGGTCTTTTACTTTATTTTATTTTCTATTTTACCTTCAATAAACAGCACCTCGGTGGATGGGCATCTATTAACGGGTTGTCATTTTCTCTTTCTCTACTTTCCTTCTCTTTCCAGGTTTTATTGTGACTACTGCGATACATACCTCACCCATGACTCTGTAAGTAGTGTTTCTTTTCAGCTTCAAAAAACCGTATATGTCTACCATTTGCAACAACATGAATGGACCTAGAGAGTATTATGCTTAGTGAAATAAGTCAGAGAAAAATACTCTGTGTTATCACGTGTATGTGGAATCTAAAAAAATAAAACAAACGAATGTATATAACAAAACAGAAACAGACTCATTGATTTAGAGAACAAACTAGTGGTTACCAGTGAGGAAAGGGAATTGGAGAGGGGCAAAATAGAGGTATGGGATTAAGAGGTATAAACTACTGTGTATAAATAGCTAATTGTACAGCACAGGGGAAATATAGCCATTATTTTGTAACTTTAAACGGAGCATAATCTACAAAAATATTGAATCACTGTCTTTTACACCTGAAACTAATATAATATTTGTAAATCAACTATAATTTAAAAAAAATTGATTGTAGTGATGATTGCCCAACTCTGTGAATATACCGAACACCCATTGAATTGTACACTTAAAATTTGTAAATTGAATTATCTGTGAATTATAGCCCAATAAAGTTATTTTTTTAACAAAAGGAAACCTAAGAAAAGCCTTATATGTAATAAATTAGGCTTTTTATTTTTGGCTGTACCGTGCGGCTTGTGGGATCTCAGTTCAATGACCAGGGGTTGAACCCAGGCCACAGCAGTGAAAGCCCGGAATCCTAACTGCTAGGCCACCAGGGAACTACCTAAATTAGATTTTTAAAAATTTTGTAATTTGTGCATTTCATCTTGCTAAGGTTTAAGGGCTAATGCTTGGAGAAAATACTTTGGGGTGTTTGTTTTTCCACTCTTCCTGTAACTGTCTTCATAATTCAAAGTTACTAGTCTTCCATCAGTCAGTGTTTTCAGTGGAGACCCGAAATAATAAAGCTTTAGCAAGTTTAAAGATGAAAAAAATTTATATGACAAGTAAAAATTCTAGGAAAACGTTCTGAAGTTCAAATATTTCGTTGTGTCAAGGCTCTTAAATGCTTGACTGATTAAATTGGAAAGAAATGCCTAAATTTTAAACCGAATACTTTGATTAGAAACTGCTTAACAAATAATAGCGACTAAGATTGAATATTTATTGTATGTCAGGCAGCGTTCCAAATGCTTTCCATGTATCATTTTGTTTAATGCTCATGTTAATCCTATGAGGTTGGTGTTATCTCCCATTTTACAAAGGGGGAAACAGGCAGTGTGGATAAATAACTGACTGGATGTTACAAAACCAGTAAGTTGTATAGAGCTGGAAGATGAATCTAGGCAGTCTAACTCCAGAGCTTCTATGCCAGCAGCTCTCAAACTTTTTTTGTTTCATGGTCCCTTTACACTCTTAAAAATTACTGGATTATTCAAAAAGAGAAAAAAAGGTGGGTTATATCCATTAAAATTGGCTGTATTTGAAGTTAAAACTTAAACTTAAAAAATGCTTATTAATTCATTTAAAGGTAATGATAACAGACTTTTTACTTGTAATACAAATAACACTTTAAAAGTGAAAAATAGCTATTTTCCAAAACAAAAAAATTAAGTACGAAGAATGGCATTTTAACATTTTTGGAATCCTGTGTAACATCTGACTTAATGGAAGCTGGCAGATTCTCATCTTCTACTTCAAATCTGTTGCACTATGTTTTGGTTGAAGTATATGATGAATCCATCTTCACATGGATATGGGAGTACTTTAATAGCAGTTTTAGACAATCGTGGATATTCTTTATTACTTTATATTATTGCACGAAAACTCAGCACATGGCTAGTTGCAGTGTGGATTCTGAAACCATGTCATACGCTCTTTTAACATTAAAATTCACTGGTCTGTCTTTCACTTTGAGTGGTGTCTGTGAGCCATACCTTCAGAATTGCAGCTCTCTACTTTGCTGCCTCTGCAGAGACCTGATGAAATTAGAATTCGATTATGATGTCATCTTGAATAGATGCAAGAACCTAGCCAATAATTCCTCTGTTGTCACTTCATTTGGAATTCTTTCTAACACATGGTTAGATGTAGTTCAGCATTAATAGATTTGTGGAACATGTAAGTAGGGTGGTTCCTCTTGAAGAAATAATAGTTCTAAATATTATTATAGATTGTCCTGGAGGAGACTCCTCCAGTAAGTTGGTAGTGGTAGTAGCTTGCCTATAGATCCCCCATCTTTCTGTTTTGTTTTGGTTTTGTGTCCCTAACCCCCTCTCTAGTTCAAACCCCTAGTCATAATTTTTTGAAGTTGTTAGTATGGGCGGCTATGCCTTTCTACCCTTTTCCAGTGCTATATTGTCATATACTCACTCATCTTGGTAATGCTGGAATTCAGAGAATGGAAAAGTCTCTCTTTATAATAAATATCTCTTTATGAGAAATGTCAGGAATCCTTGTAATACTGCTGTTCTAACATGATACCTTGTGAAAATAGGAAGTTTCCATAGTGATTGAAGCAGTACCTGTGGTGGACTTTGAAATGTATAAAACGTTCAGTATGAATGTATAAAACATTCAGTGCTCTAACTTTTGAGGTTTTGCTGGTTCTTAGGCATGATTTTGTTATTAGGCTTAAGGCATCATTGTGGTATTAGTGTAAGCAGTGGTTGGGTGACAGGGAACAGTATTTTGAGATACAGACCATAAAAAAGACAGTTTTGCTCACACGACGTTGGTCGTATATGCTGCTGCTGAAGCAGTCACGTGAAGAGACTTAGGAGGGAGGAAGGCAGCTGTGAGGAGCATCTGAATGAGATCTGGATTCCAGGCCTTAGTTTGCTGCTTACCATCTATGTGTTTTGAGACAAGTCTTTAAGCATAAACAGAAGATAATAACCTTGTGATTTTTTTTCTTTTTAAGTAGGTAAAGGGTTTATTTTCTTATTTTTCTTCTGTGAAAATTCAAATGTCCTGGGGCTTCCCTGGTGGTGCAGTGGTTAAGAATCCACCTACCAATGCAAGGGACACAGGTTCAAGCCCTGGTCCAGCAGATCCCACATGCCGCGGAAGAACTAAACCCGTGCGTCACAACTAGTGAGCCTGTGCTCTAGAGCCCACGAGCCACAACTACTGAACCCATGTGCCTAGAGCCCGTGCTCCACAACAGGAGAAGCCACCGCAATGAGAAGCCCGCACACTGCAACGAAGAGTAGCCCCCGCTCACCGCAACTAGAGAAAGCTGCGCACAGTGACAAAGACCCAATGCAGCCAAAAATAGATAAATAAATTAAAAAAAAATTCAAATGTCCTTCCTGACAATTGAGTTGCATGCAGTGGATGATTTCTTTTTAATTTCTTTTTTTTTTTCCAGTAGAACCAAACATTTTATTTTTAAAAATTTTTTTAACTTTTTTTTTAATTGGGGTATAGTTGTTTTACGATGTTGTGTTAGTTTCTACTGTACAGCGAAGTGAAGTAGAGTGGCTATAGAGCAGGTTCTCATGTTATCTATTTTATACATACTAGTGATTAAAAAAAAATTTATTTATTTGGCTTTGCCGGGTCTTGGTTGTGGCATGTGGGATCTTTAGTTGTGGCATGCAAACTCTTAGTTGCGGCATGTGGGATCTACTTCCCTGACCAGGGATCGAACCCAGGCTGCCTGCATTGGGAGTGTGGAGTCTTAACCACTGGACCACCAGGGAAGTCCCAATAACCTTGTGATTTTTATTTTTTTATTAATTAATTAATTAATTTTATTTTTGGCTGCATTGGGTCTTCGTTGCTGTGTGCAGGCATTTGTTCTCTAGTTGTGGTGAGCAGGGCCTACTCTTTGTTGCAGTGCTCAGGCTTCTTGTTGCGGTGGGTTCTCTTGTTGCGGAGCACGAGCTCTAGGCGCACGGGCTTCAGTAGTTGCAGCTTGCGGGCTCAGTAGTTCTGGCTCGCGGGCTCTAGAACACAGGCTCAGTAGTTGTAACGCACCAGCTTAGTTGCTCTGCGGCATGTGGGATCTTCTGGGCCAGGGATGGAACCCATGTCCCCTGCATTGGCAGGTGGATTTTTAACCACTGCACCACCAGGGAAGTCCAACCTTGTGATTTTTAAAATCAATTGTATTGAATTATAATTTATATTCAATTAAATGCACACATTTTAAGTGTACAGTTTGATGACTTGTCAAATGATTACAACTTCATGTATGCATCAAAATATAGAACATTTCCATCACTCCAGAAAGTTCCTTGTGTTGTTTTGCAATCAGTCCCCTGCACCCCTGGCACTGACTGATCTGGTGTTTATGACTAAAGATCATTATTACTGGTTTTAAACTTCATATGAATGGATCCTTATACACTCTTTGTGTTTCTGATTTCTTTTGCTCAGCACGTTTTTGAGATTTGTCCGTATTGCATGTATCAGTGATTCGTTCTTTCTGATTAGTATTCCACTGTACCATGCACATGTGATTTCTATAGAGATTGAGGCACTCCTTGTAAAGTACATAGCATGGTGTCTGGCATGTAGTAAGAGTTAAATAAATGTTAACTTAAAAAACCAAAAGGTTAAGTGTGTGGAGTTTATCTTATGTCAGTTTTACCTCAATAAAACTGTTAAAGAAAGAACAAAAGGATTAGTGGGCTAGAGACAAAGGTTTGTGTGTGATTCACATGGAGTCTGTTTTCTAGACCCATGGTCCTTTAAAAGAATATACTCCCATAAACAGTGTTATTTAAATGTATGTAAGCTATATTATTTTGCTGTAGAATGGCCTAAGAAAGGGCATTATATGATATTGTTTTCTCGATCAGTGGATTGTAAACTTTTTCTTCAAATGCCAGCTTGTAATTATTTTGGGTTTGTGGACCAAACAGTCTTTGTTGCAACTGCTCAACTCTGCTGTTGTAGAGACAAGACATAGACTATACATAAACAAATGAACACCACTGTGTTCCAGTACTTTTTTTCCACAAAATCAGGTGGGTGACCCATGGGCCATAGTTTTCTGACCCCTGGTTTAGATAATAAATACAGTAGGTAAATTACCACAGTACGTTGCTGGATAATGTTTTTAAGTGATGCTTTGGCACCAGCTAAGGCTGCTAGAGGTAGCCAGGCTACCTATTAAAAGGTAAGGCTTTAAAAATTTTCTGGTTTTGGATATTTGTTTCTCTGACTGATACAACCTTTTGTTTTACAGCCATCTGTGAGAAAGACACACTGCAGTGGTAGGAAACACAAAGAGAATGTGAAAGACTACTATCAGAAATGGATGGAAGAGCAGGCTCAGAGCCTGATTGACAAAACAAGTGCGTTTCAGTCTGGTGTTCTGATGTGGTAGAATGGTTCCATTCTTTCTCGTCCCTGTCTCTCTGTTGTTTTTCACAGAAGCAACTCATTCTGAATGATAAATAGGAGCATTCTGATGTGCTGAATCAAAGAAGTGGAAGGTCATTGGTTTCCCAGGGATATAGGAAAACATTAATATTAATTTTTGAGGTTAGAGCAATCAGGTATTGATTAGACTGGGAATTTGGGCAGAGAAGAATGAGTTGCCTAATATTTCACTATTGATGTGGACCAGATTTTGTAGCACATTTATGCAGAACCTCCTTTGTAGTGAGCCATGGTTTTTAGATCTGTTTTCTGGTTGTAATAGGAAAAGGTGGGGGTGAGTTTGTAGCTCTCGTTGAAGAGTTTGAGACACTTTTATTCTTTGTTGTCCTGGCAAAGATAACTGGTCACAAAGGAAGTAACTGATGTGACAGAATAGTTTGGGTATGTTTTGGACCACTGCCATACATGCCATACTCTTTTTGTTTAATTAAGAACATTTTTGTTGTTTAGGATAGTTGGGTCCAAGGCACTGACAGAAAGAGATACTGCATTTTTATGTTAGATCATCCTGGTGTATTTGAAACATGGCCTTTCCTGATCATTCATTGTACCCAGAACTGGCAGGCAAATGTGGGCTTTGATTGTGGTGTGATTTTATTTTTTTTAAAAAAAAGCAAAACTATCATGGAAAATTTTAAGCAAAATAGAAGGAGAACTTTAGAGAGTAAACCTCCCATGGCTGCCACACCCGCATCACTCTGCTGCGGCAGTCTTGTTTCATTTATACTAAAGTTATCAAACTTAGCACTATTTATATTTGGGGCCTGATAATTCTTTGTTGGGGGCTGTCCTGTGCATTGTAGACTGTTCAGCAACCCTGGCCTATACCTGCTAGATGCCAATAGCAATGCCCAGTTGTGACTAAAAATATCATCACACATTGCCCGGTGTTCCCAAGGGGACAGAATTGCCCCTTGTTGAGGCAATCTACTCCCTTTCCCCTCCTGGATTATTAAGGAGCAAATCTCAGACATTGTCTCATTTCATTTGGGAAAAAAATATAATGTAATCATGTTCTCCTCTATTTGTAAAGATGTTGGAAGTTTCTTGCATTAAAGGTTAGCATTATGTTTGTTATTTTTTGTGCTCAGCCGAATAACTTAAGATGAGTAAATGTTTTTGATGGAGGACTTTTAAAGGATAAGAAGCAAGCCCTTGGGGGCATACCTCATCATGTTCAGGGTTATGTTGATGTTGAGTCCGCTACTTAGCCGCTCCCTCTTCAGCCTTTACAGGCTGTCCTACACAACGTGTGGGAGGTGACTTTTGATTGGAAAAGGCTTTTGCTGGGGGATGTGATCCCTTAGAGAGCACAGGCTCTGTTTGGAGGAATATGATAGCTGTTCATAAATCTCTACTCTAGGTCATTTTTTGGATCTGGTTCTCATGAATTACCAGTGATCTACTTGAGTAATTTGATCTCCTTTGCACTTGTGGGGTTGGAGTGGAACGAGGGAGTGTCTGGGCTGCAGGCTGCACTGAATTGGGAAGGGCTAACAAATTCAGGAATAGACTTCATGAGTGTGTATTTTAGTATTTATGTATGACTCCTTTCCCAAACCAAATATAAACAATCTTCAATTTCTTTTGTTTTCATTTGTGCCTCATATTGTCTGAAAGAAAAATTAAAAGATAATTTTATTGGACATTTTTCAAGATCATAATCTCCTTCGGAGCAACCTCTTGCTTTGAAATCTTTGTTTCTTTTACATCTCTTACCTCAGTGCATTAATTTCAAAACAGGTAAACCAAAATGGTGTATTGTTTTGATGGAGGAAAGCATATATAGGAAGGATTGAAATTTTACAAAGCCTGGCCTCTGGGCAGTTATCACACATTTTTCAAACAAAACTATGAGCAGCTTGAATTGAGTGTAAAATACATGTACAGATTAAAGATGACTGCTGCTCTTTGGTAAGACATTTATAGGTGGGAGGTTTTCACTCGTAGTTAACTAGTTTCTCATAGTTAATTCATCCATAGGAATGCTGATGAAATAAAAACAGGTTAAAAAACCCAGATCAGTAAACCAATTAATTGCAGTTTTAGCTTGTGAGTACGTAAAGTTGATTTAAAAACTGTGGAGACCATGATGTAGTAATCTTAGATGAATGCTTTTTAGAGTGAAATATGGGACTGTTAAAAATTTAAAAGAAAGTGCTTATTTTAGTAAATAAATGGGTTGCTGAATTCTCATTCACTGTTTGTTGTTTTTTTCCTCACTCTCCAAAGCTGCTGCATTCCAACAAGGAAAGATACCTCCTACTCCATTCTCTGCCCCTCCTCCTGCAGGGGCAATGATTCCACCTCCCCCCAGTCTCCGTAAGTTTATAAAGTTTTTATCTTAAGGGGTGTAACTGGGCAGATTACCCTTGATTTTGTTAGATTATCTCACAGTTGGCTTTCAAATGTTCATTAAATGAATACATAGGCAGTAATAGAAAACAACTTCAGTGGTATAATTTCTGAAATATCTTTAGCGTTACCTTCTGATTACCTTATTATTAGGGTATTATATTTGTGGCATCTCAAATGGGTCTGAGATAGAGTCAATGGAAAGCTCAGAATGTACCTGTGATTAGATGAGCTGATGTATAAAGAGGTATTGCTGCTGAGTTGTTTACTGCTATGAATGCAACACTGGAGGACTGATGTAGCTGATAAACTCCTCAGTCTCTCTCCCAACCTTGTAACTCATCTAAAACCAATATATATACACCTGTGAGAGACAAAAATTGCATAGTTAAAAGAGGAGTGGATCAAAGGACTCTACTCTCTGGGAAGGTTTGTTGTTTCTGCATGACAGACAGGAGGACATTGAGCAACTAGGCCATAAGTTCTTTGGCCCTCCTGGAAGGGTTCAGATTAAAATTGAACTCAGAGACCTAAACTCAGTCCTGTAAATTATCATGGATATAAACACAGAGAAGTAGGCTGTTTATAATAGTTGCACACTAATGCAGGTAGACCACTAGTGACCCACCAAACCCTCCTTGGAATCCTGCCATCCTGGGACCTGATCAGGATCACAGGCTTGCTCTCCTACTCTATCCTGACTGGCTGGCACTCAACTCCATTATTTTTAATGGTAGAATAGTCAGTGGTATGAATGTACATAATCAGTCTCACCATTTGCTTATTGTTGGACATCTGAGTTGTTCCAGATTGTTATTGTTCAGGAATATCTGTGCGGAAACATTTTCGTATTTCCAAAGACTCTCTTAAACATAGTTTTGATTGGAAAAAAAAAAAAGATTTGAAATTAGGTACTTGTGGCTTAAGTTCATCAGGGGGATAATACCCTTCTTTTAAAAATTTAAACTGTTGGAATCTTTTTAACCTGGGAAACTTTTTTTTTTTTTTTTTTTGCTGTACGCGGGCCTCTCACTGTTGTGGCCTCTCCTGTTGCGGAGCACAGGCTCTGGACGCACAGGCTCAGCGGCCATGGCTCACGGGCCCAGCCACTCTGCGGCATGTGGGATCTTCCCGGTCCGGGGCATGAACCCGTGTCCCCTGCATCGGCAGGCGGACTCTCAACCACTGCGCCACCAGGGAAGCCCTGAGAAACTTATCTTTATTTTACACTTCTGTCTAGGCAGGCTTGTTCTTGTTTTTTAGTCATAATGTAACTAAAGTTTTGTAGCCCGCTGATTTTTGTGAATCTGCTGTTATAAAAGAAACCATAAGAAGTTACAGAACTATTTGGGCCAGAATTTGGGCCAGATCATGAGGCCCTATTTCACTGAGAAGAGAAAATGTTAATATACAGGCATATCTCAGCCTCAGGCCCCATTCTTTATTTCAGCGGGTCCTCCTCGCCCTGGGATGATGCCAGCACCCCACATGGGGGGCCCTCCTATGATGCCAATGATGGGCCCTCCTCCTCCTGGGATGATGCCAGTGGGACCTGGTAAGTTTGAATCTCTTTCCTTCTTGGATGCTCCATTGTGTTTTAGCTTTCCATTTAAATAGAATTCTTAATTAGCTGTCTAAATGTATTGCAACAAATTACATTTGGTGAATCTATAATGATAAAAAGAAATACTTGGTTTATCAGTGTAATTGGATGGTATCCAAAGACCTTGTGCAACTGAAAGCAGGATAAGACTGCCTCTTTTTTCCTTCTCCTCTGTCCCTCCTGTTTCCTCACCCCCTCCTGACTTTTGGCCATTTATAATGCGGAGAATGGTAGATATGTATTTGTGCTGCTGCTTTTCTTGGTTTTGATTTGGAGCAGAGCTACCGCCTATTGCTGATTTAATCTTGCAGGTTAACTAGGTTAATTAGTATTTATGAAAAAGGCCTTAGGCCTGGTAGTTAGTCTTTTATTCAGGAAGGGGGAAAAACTTATGCCTCAAACATTTTATTTTAACATAAACATAAATGTACATTAATTTGCAGAGTTTTCTGATACATGGTCAGGGCCTTTGCTTTGAGAATGAGTCTACTGACTGGAACACCATATATTTCTTGCATAAACCAAAAAGCCATACTCATAATGCGTCCTTTACCAACTTCAGTTTCATTTTCTTTGAAGTGGTTAGAGACCTTGTGAGGCAATTTAGTTTCTATTTTTTATGATCGTTTCGCTTACCAAATTTGTGAGTACTTTTGGGGGATGATTTGCCTGAGACTTTCTTATTATCAGCTTAGTTTTCATAGAAATCGTTCTTTTTCTACATTCTTATTTCATCAGTTTGCAGAATAATTAAATTATGTAATTAGAGTAAATACAACTGACATAAGAAGCCTACAACTCAACTGGTAAGACAAGGTGCAAAGGCATTAGAGTAGCTTCCTGGCCAGAAACATTCAGTATGCTTGCTGTGGGTATCATTTAGGGGTGGGAGAGTTTAGATAAAGAGAATTCCTGCTTTACTGGCTTGTGAATCCAAAACACAATCTAAGTGATTCAGATGTCTTTTGCATTCTTAAATTGGGATCACAGATTCACATCCCTAGAGGGGTTAGGGATGTGAATCGGGGGGAATGCTTGTCACATGCAAAGAAGCCTTCTAGAACTCAGGGTCAACCTATGGTTGACATTTGAGAATACAGGCTTAGTGTTGCCAATTTGCCCGAGTATTTTGTTGTTATTGTTGTTGTAGTTTTTAGCCAGGATAAAATAATAAAATTATGGGATTTGCATTAAAGTAACTGAGTAGCTGGGGGGTGGGCAAGGATAAGAATGTGTGAGGATAAGATAAAACAAGGTTGCCCTCGGGTGGATAATTGTTTAAGCTGGTTGATGGGTACATGGATGTTCATTATATTCTTTTTTCCTATGCTTGTGTATGTTTGAACATTTCCACATTAAAAAGATGAAAAAAGAAGTCTAGAATTACTTATTAGTAACAAGACATATTAAGTGCCAATGTTGACAACTAATTAAGATTTAAGGCATTATGGAGACCAAAGAAAAAGTTTTCAGGGGAGTCATTTTCAGTCTTTGGTCTAGATCAGTTTCTTCTAAGAAATGCTGAATACAGGTTATGTTATGGAGGGATTTTTTAATAAGATATTTAGAAGTTTTAGTATTTTCTGTTTCTGTTGAAATTCAATTCTGTACCTGTTGGATTTTGTGTTTCTGCATACCCTTGTGTTTTACTTTTTGTGATAAGGCTATATTCAACTTTAAATATAGTTGTGTTTTACTTTTTGTGATAAGGCTATATTCAACTTTAAATATAGTTTTCTTTTGAAGCATTTATTGCAAGCCTTTAATCAAAATGATTTAGTTGAAAATAAATAATTAGGTAAAATTTGATATTTAAAAAGAAGATATGTAACATGAAAATTATAAGGCGTAGTAATACAATTAATACCATGAACCCACCACCCAGCTGAGGAAGTAGAACATTACCACTCCCGTGAAGCTGCCTGTATTCCTCCCCAACCCTCACCTGTCTGCTTGCCCTCCCTTCCCTGACTCATTTATTTGGCTGGTGTATTGATGGGACACTTAAAAAAAACTCATTAATAGTTTCTGAAATGTATTAGAAAAATCAAATTTGTGTGTGTGTGCTAATTGTTATAAATCACATTATTGCCTATTATTTTTCTTGACTTGAGCTAAGTATGGTTACTAACAGGTTCTCAGCATGGGCCTCCTGCTCACCTTTCCTACAACTCCGAACAAACGCTTAGTGGTAAGATTGTCCTCCGTGCCTGTGTACATTCATGAAATAGCTCCTGGTTATATGGTGGATAGAACTGATTAAAAGAGCTGACTAACATGTGACTTAGTTGTGAATTTCCCTGAGTGAGAAAAAAGGTCAATTTAGGGAACTAGTCCCTGGTGATTTCTGGAAAGCAGTCTATTAATAGTTTCCCCCTTAGTATCATTAGATCATGATTCCCATATGGTTCTTGTGTTGACCTTTTTGTTTTTTGTTTGAGAATGTCTAAGTAATTTACAGATGTGATGAATTTGTTGCATTTCTTCTGTCAAGTATGTCTTTTTTCCAGCATTTTGCAGGGGGGGGCTACTTTTTTGTCTTTAATTGAAGTCCCATCAAGCTCTCCTAAGTAGTATTTTTGACTGTCTTTTTTCCTTTTCTTTGTTTTACCTGCAGCTCCTGGAATGAGGCCACCTATGGGAGGCCACATGCCAATGATGCCTGGGCCCCCAATGATGAGACCTCCTGCCCGTCCCATGATGGTGCCCACCCGGCCAGGAATGACTCGACCAGACAGATAAGGAGATTGGGGAACCTCTTTATATCAGTTTTATATTACTTCACCAGGAGATCATGGTGCTGTGACTCGGGATGTTTTCTAACAGGATGACAAGGAAGACTTGCTCCCCCTTCCTATCAAAGAGTAGTTTTGGAGGGGAGTGGTGGGACAGAAAAAGCAATTTTCATTTGTATTGTGAAATGTGAAAATAAAATTGTCAATTCTTTCAGTTAAAAATGTGTTCCCTTTTTTCTCCCTTCTGTATTCTTTTTGTATTATAAAGGAGAGTCCAATTGTGTTTCTCTAGCTCATTCTTTCTTCAGCATGCCCTCTGTATGACATTATTTTCCCTTAGCTGGAGAGTGGGTCCCTTTGGGCACCTTGTCTTTATTTAGTAAAGTTCTCTTGTGCAAAAACTGGTAAATCCAACACTTGTAGAGCTTTTGTTGATTAAAATAATAAACAGCACCTGGTTAATTTTTCACATTAATAATACTTTGTGTAGTGAGTGGAAAATTTTAATTCTTTTATGCTAAAGTAGGGAAAAAGGCTTCACGGTGAGTGCGTGTCAGCTAACAGCAGCAAGAATTGCCTTAACCTCCTTTCACTCAGCTCCTCTTTTTCTTGGACTTCAAATAGTCAGAAAATGTTCTATTAGTAATGAGAAAACTATGCAGATTTTCATGGTGCAGAAGGTGTTTGCAGAATGTTATTTGTTACTAGGCTTTAAAAGGAGGGTATTTTCAGGGAGGCATCTAGAAAGTAAGCCATCGCCACTGTTCATATTCAGCTCAGTGTAAAATCTAAACTATTTCATACTACAGGTAGGAGTGAAAATTGTATAACCTCTGGGGAGGGCAATTTGGCAGCATCGCTCAGAATTACAATACTTGTATCCTTTGACATAGTGTTTCTATGTCTAGGAATTTATCCTACAGATAGACTTGCACATGTATGAAATGACTTGTGTACAAGATTATGCGTTATAGCAAGAGACTGGAAATCACATAGGTGTCCAGTGAAAGGGGACTGATTTATCAAGTACGTTACATCCACGAAGTGGCATGTACCATGCTTGTTGAAACAGAATAAGGAAGTTCTATACTGATGGGGAAAGAACTCCGAGATACACATTGCCCTGCACTTTGGTTTGTTCACATAACAATGTATTGTTTGCTGCTATCCTTTTGTAAAGGAGGTACCTGTATGTGCCTGTGTGTGCTTAAAGGATCTCTGGAAGGGCAGATCAGCAGCTGGAGATATTGGTTGCCCATGAAGAGTAAATGGGTGACTGGGGGACAGGGATGAAGGAGAAAGGTTTGCCACCTTTTTGTATCTTTTGGATTTTGAATCATTAGCTATTTAAAAAAAAACAGAAGAAGCCACCTTTCCCATCTGAGGTTATTGTTATAGTGATGGTTAGAGGGTGCCCTAAACCAGCAGTTTACAACCTGGCCTGGTGATCAGAATTATGGAGGACCTTTTCGAAAATAAAGATGCCAGATTTTGATTCTATATATCTGGTTTAGGGTTAGGAAATTTGCATTTTGGGAAAGCTCCCTAGGAAATTTTGATTATTATTAGTGGGTTTGGCAAACTCTGTCTTAGGATCTATTTTACTCAAGATTGTAACTCTGGGGACTTCCCTGGTGGCGCAGTGGTTAAGACTCTGAGCTCCCAATGCAGGGGGCCCGGGTTCCATCCCTGGTCAGGGAACTAGATCCCACATGCATGCTGCAACTAAGAGTTCGCATTGCCACAACTAAGGAGCCCGCCTGCTGCAACTAAGACCCGGCCCAACCACATAAATAAATTTAAAAAAAAAACAAAAAGAGTATAACTCTATGTATGTGTCTATAATTTTGAAAAGATTTGTAGCTAGAAATTAAAATGACAATGGGTAGATTACTTTTTTTTCCTAGAAACTCATGAATATTTTGAAGAGAAGCTAATTTAGGCAAATAAATCACCATATCTAGGTAAACAAGAGGTTAGAAATAGATATCCTTACAGTGAGATGATCTTTATGCCCAGCCTCTGTAGGAGCTGAGTCAACTTACTAGTCTGAGCTTTTGCCAGGACTACTTGTTGCCTTTTAGTTTTTTATTGTCACATCTTTTTAAGGAGGACTTAAGTCTCAGAAATTGATAGTTTATATGACTTTTATAGCTCAGATTTGTTTTTAAAATCTTCTGCAGACTTAAGGGTTTGTTAGGGGAAACTGCCAAGCCAGCTTATATATGACTCAGCAAGTTTCTGTTTTGTATAGCTCTGAGGCTCAGGGTAAAGAGCCTGTGGATACACAGAAAACAACCCAGGTTTTCCTAAAAGGAAGCTTTTTCCACAGTATGTTTTTAAGGTTGAATATCCACCCTAGAAACATTTCTAGTCTTTGAAGAAAGTGTTTTACATAGCTTCAGAAAAACAATATGATGACTTAAAAGTTTAACAAGTTTTAACTACAGTGAACAAAAGTAGGAATAAATAGTTCTAAGGAAGGTTCTTTTTATTTTGTTTATTAACTCCTTCTAGGGCAAACTATTATTATAATGAATGATCATAAGACATTTCCTTTGTAAGAGGCTATAAAGAAGATAAACTTACTGCTATTGATTTATGCCTTTAGACATCTGGTTTTAATTCTAAAATATGAGTCAACTGTAATGTGAGCATTTGTATAGGTACAAACCAGACTACTACTAGATACCAAGAATTGAAGAAGTTAGTGTTGATGTGGGGTAACATTTGCTTCCTTTCCTATGGGCCATGATCCAAAACCATGGGAAGTGTAGTTAAAGTCCAGACTGTCATGGAGGTTCCTTAAAAAACTAAGAATAGAATTACGATATGACCCAGCTATCCCACTACTTGGCATATACCCAGAGAACACCATAATTCAAAAAGACACATGCACCCCAGTGTTCATTGCAGCACTATTTACAATAGCCAGGTCATGGAAGCAACCTAAATGCCCATCGACAGACGAATGGATAAAGAAGATGTGATACATATATACAATGGAATATTACTCAGCCATAAAAAGGAACGAAATTGGGTCATTTGTAGAGACGTGGATGGACCTAGAGACTGTCATGGAGTGAAGTAAGTCAGAAAGAGAAAAACAAATACCGTGTATTAACGCATGTATGTGGAATCTAGAAAAATGGTACAGATGAACTGGCTTGCAGGGCAGAAATAGAGATAGAGACACAGATGTAGAGAACAAACGTATGGACGCCAAGGGGGGAAAGTGGTGGCAGGGGGGTGGTGGTGGGTTGATTTGGGAGATTGGGATTGACATATATGCATGAATATGTATAAAATGGATAACTAATAAGAACCTGCTGTATAAAAAAAAGTCCAAGCTGTCATCATGTCTACTGCATGGCTTTAATGGTTTTGTCAGCATGCCAGGCCTCTTGATTCCAGGCTGCATGAGAAATGGGATCCTTGCATAGAACCACAGGCTAACTTGGTCATCCTGTATGGAAAAAGTCCAGTGATGATTAAGTGCTTGTCCCAATTACATAGCTTCGGTCAGATGGTATCTTTCACTTGGTGAACAGAAGAAAAAAGCCTGGCCTACCTTACTAATTTTACTAAGGTAATTTATTAGTAAATTAGTGTTAGTAAATTACTATCTACTAATACTAAATCACTATTACTAATAGTAATTTATTCAGTAAATTACTATTTACTCTAGTAATTTTGATCACCTACCAGTTGATTGTCCAAATTCTCCATACTTGTTCCTCTGACAGAAGTGTCCCAAAGGCTTGCCTGGTATATTGTTTTACATGAAAACCTTAATAAACGTTAACTAATTGAAGACATTTCTTTCCCTGCCAATTGAAAATTTAAAGGTTAGACTTTCTGGCACAGGATCAAATTCAGCATCTAGAATAGTTCATCAGACAAGTGCAGGAATAAAAAAGTCCGAATGATCCTTATTGTTCTTACTCTTTAAGGGTCAGGGTGGTAGATTTCAAACTTACAGAAAAGTTTAAGAACTGCATAAAGAACACTTATATACCCTTTAATCAGAATCACCCATCACCTTTTGTTACCTGTTAGCATTTCACCTCATTTGCTTTATCATTTGTGCTTGTGCTCTCTCTCTCTCCATATATATACATTCTTTTTTATTCTGAACTTTTTGAGAGTAAATTGCTTGTATCATACCCTTTACCATAAATATTTAAGTGTGTATTTCCTAAGAATAAGTATATTCTCTTATACAACTGTGGTTTAGTTATCAACCTTGATTCAATAATTTAATCTAGGGCTTCCCTGGTGGCGCAGTGGTTGAGAGTCCACCTGCTGATGCAGGGGACACAGGTTCGTGCCCTGGTCCGGGAGGATCCCACATGCCGCAGAGCGGCTGGGCCCGTGAGCCATGGCTGCTGGGCCTGTGCGTCCGGAGCCTGTGCTGCACAACGGGAGAGGCCACAACAGTGAGAGGCCAGTGTAATGCAAAAAAAAAAAAAATTTAATCTACCAACCATGTTTCATTTTTGCCCCACTGATCCAACATTGTCCTTGTATTTTTTTCCCCTTTCCTGTAGAGAATCCTCTCTGGAATCATGTACATTAATTTTTTGTCACGTCTCCTTAGTCTCCTTTTAATCTAGAACAATTCCTCAGCCTCTCTTTTGTCTTTTATGACACTGATTATCTCACCGGCTTTTGTTTAATAGGATGTTCCTCGTTTCTCATTTTGGGTTTGCCTGATGTTTCCTCATGATTACAGTTTGGTACATGTCCTCAGTTGCATCCCTGGAATATCACATCTGTAGGCAGGCACACGGGCATCCGCCCCTCATTGGTAACAGTAATTTTGATCACCTACCAGGTGATTGTCCAAGTTCTCCATACTTGTTCCTTTTGAATAAGTATCTTTCCCCGGCTGCCAATTAAGAAAAGCCCATAAGGGGACTTCCCTGGCGGTCCAGTGGTTAAGATTCCGAGCTCCCGTTGCAGGGCGTGTGGGTTCAATCCCTGCTTGGGGAACTAAGATCCCACATGCTGTGTGGCACAGCCAAAAAATAAAGGCAAGGTTTCACATTCTTGAAAAAGAAAAGCCCATAAGGTGACTTACGTCCTCATATGATAATGCGACTTTGAACTCAGCACAGGAGGCCAAGATCTCAAAGCCCTTTGTAAGTACTTAGCTTTCACAATGACCCTGAGAAACAGGTCTCTTAATCCTTCCCCCCTCCTCTTTGCCTGTACATCACATCCTAGTACTTCTGGGGATGCTTGTTGAAAGAATATAGAAATAAAAAGTAGGACAAAGAATTTTACCTCTACACTCAAATGCTGTATTTTCCCACTCATCATCCCTTTTATCTCTCAGGGCTCTGCTAGAGAGAGAAGCATGCGAGGAGGACAAAAAGAATAACAATAGAGCCTAGAGTGGCAGTTAGACATTACTAATTGCCTACCCCAGTATCTCTTAGTATCTTTAATAAGAGAATGCCTAATTTTTATCAGTATGCATGACCATCGGCAATGGGTGGTAGCACATTTCCCACAGCTCGTAACTAGGTGAGGCCATATGGCAGGAGAGAACATGCCTTTTTTTTCTGCCCTTTCTCTTTTCTGTTGACAGGAATGTGGATATGATGTTTGCTTGAAATGCAAGCAACATCTTGGACCATGAATTGGCAACTAAGGATGGTGTTAGCAAGATAGAAGGAGCATAGGTCCTAAAGATTGAAGAGCTGCCACGTACTTCTACCTTAAACTTCTTTTACCTGGAAGAGAAGTAAACATCTTTTTTATTAAGGTCCCACATTATCTTGAGTTTTCTGTTACATGCAGCTGAACCTACCTGACTGATAAAAGAGATACTCCAGGAGGAAAGTAATATATATATGTTTTTTAATAAATTTATTTATTTTTTGTTTCTGGCTGCGTTGGGTCTTCATTGCCGTGTGTGGGCTTTCTCTAGTTGTTGTGAGTAGGGGCTACTCTTCATTGCAGTGTGCAGGCTTCTCATTGGATGGCTTTTCTTGTTGTGGAGCGTGGGCTCTAGGCATGCTGGCCTCAGTAGTTGTGGCTCGCGGGCTCTAGAGCACAGGCTCGGTAGTTGTGGTGCACAGGCTCAGTTGCTCCACGGCATGTGGGATCTTCCTGGACCAGGGCTTGAACCCGTGTCCCCTGCATTGTCAGGCAGATTCTTAACCACTGCACCACCAGGGAAGTTCCCCTCAAGTTGTTTTTAAAGTCATAACTACCACAAACTAGAAACTGCTCTCAAGAATCCTTACAGACAGCAATAGCATCTTTTTGCTACTCAACCCTCTTGCTCTTGAGTCTTCTATAAAACTACCTTTCCTTGTTTGCATAGTCTTATCTTTTTTTTTTTTTTCTGCAGTACGCAGGCCTCTCACTGTTGTGGCCTCTCCCATTGCAGAGCACAGGCTCCGGACGCACAGGCTCAGCGGCCATGGCTCACGGGCCCAGCCACTCCGTGGCATGTGGGATCTTCCAGGACCGGGGCACGAACCTGTGGACCCTGCATCGGCAGGTGGACTCTCAACCTCTGCGCCACCAGGGAAGCCCTGCATAGTCTTATCTTTGTTTGGGCATTGTGTATGTCCTCTTTTGTTCCATACAAAGCACAGTATGTACAAATGAATGTTTCATCATGATTTTTTTTGGCTGCACTGCACGTCTTATGGGATCTCAGTTTCCTGATCAGGGATTGAACCTGGGCTGTGGCAGTGAAAGCACCGAATCTGAACCACTAGACCAATAGGGAAGTCCCTAATCATGAATTTAGAGATGTGGCTGTCCACTAGACCAATAGGGAAGTCCCTAATCATGAATTTAGAGATGTGGCTGTCCTGCCAAGCAGGTGAGTGAAGCTACTGGGTCTGAAATAAAGTGATCACCTAGGTCTTTTAAAACTATATGGATTGTGGAATATGACTCAGCAGTAAAAAAGAATGAACTATTGATACAATTTGGATGGATCTCAAGGGCAGTATGCTGAGTGAAAAAAGCCAGTCTGAAAAGGTCACCTACTGCATGATTCCATCTATATAAATGACACAATTATTGAGATGAAGAAGAAATTAGTAGTTGCCAAGGGTTAGGAATGGTGTTGGGGTTAGGGGGGAGCAGGGAATGACTATAAAGCGGTAGCATGAGGGAGATCTTTGTGGTGATGAAATAGTTCTGTATCTTTATTGTGCTAATGGTCACACAAGTCTACACACATAATGCATGACAGAATTATACACACACACACCCCAATATCAGTTTCCTGGGTTTTATATTGTACTGTAGTTGTATAAAATATAACCATTGCTGGAAAGTGAGTGAAGGGCACATGGGGCTTCTCTGTATTATCTTAACAACTTTCTGTGAATCTATAATTATTTTGAAATAAGTTTTTTAAAATGTATGAACTTCTGCTTCCAGAAAGATGGAATAGGTGTACATTTCTCTATTCTTATTACTAAAACCCTGAACATTATATTAAAAAACAAGCATAAGAAACTCTGAAAGGTGGAGAGAAGAAGGCAGAACTGCTAGGGAACCTGGGACCCAAGGAACAACACAGTGAGCTGTCTGGATTTTCTTTTTGCCTCAAAGGTGCCAGACTTGGAGCTGAAGAAGCTGGTAACCAGGAAACTCCAATGGGCAACAGACAAAAAACTCCCCAAGAAAAGCCTGCTCCTTATAGCCAGAGGACCAGAAAAGAGGCAGCTTAGCCAGACAGAAAACTTTTAGACGATAACCACTCCACTCCAGCCAAACACCATAGAAAAAAACTTACCCTACCCCAACCCATGCCACAAGGGCAAGTGGGGAGCTTACACTTCCACCCTTGTGAGGCTATAATGAAGTGCCCCAAGTTCCTGCCAGGGTGGTATCAGAGAAGAGCTGGGATTATCATTCTTATCTGGCAGTTACAAGGCATTGCCCCCTCTTGACTGATACAGTTTCAGAAGATGCTTAGTCAGGACTTTAAGGACTTTCAACAATGCCCAGTGGTGATGAGGCTGCACATACCCCCATGCCAGTGGAAGCCTTGTGGGGAGCAGTAACAACACTCTGTCACTGCCCACTGGAAAAGTATTAGCTGTGGCCTACTGGAAAGCCAGAACTTTCACTTTAGCCCAGCAGTAATGGGGAGCCCTTTCCTTGGGTATCCAAGGAGGCTAATTGGGCAATCCTATCTCCACCTGATAGTAACAGGAGGGCACCTCCCCACTTCTCCTGCCAGGCCATTGCAAGAAAAAGTCAGCAAAACAGAAGGTTTAAATAAGATCCAGAGTCTCAGAACATAATATGAAAATATCCAGGTTTCAATTTAAAGTCACTTATCATACCAAGAGCCAGGAAGATCTCAAACAATTTAAAAATGCAATCAATACATGTCAACACCAAGATGACAGAGATGCTAGAATTATTTGACAAAGATTTTAGAGCAGACATTATAAAAATGCTCCAATGAGCAATTAAGAACATGCTCAAAACAAAGGAAGAGATAGAAAATCTCAGCAAAGGGGACTTCCCTGGTGGTCCAGTGGTTAAGACTGCGCATTCCCAGTGCAGGGGGCCCGGGTTCAATCCCTGGTCAGGGAACTAGATCCCACATGCTGCAACTAAGATTTCGCATGCCTCAACTAAAAAAAGATCCCATATACCACAAGGAGGATCCTGCATGCCGCAACTAAGACCCAGTGCAGCCAAATAAATAAATATTTAAAAAAAAATCTCAGCAAAGAAGTAGAAGGCAAAAAGAAGAACCAAATGGAAATTTTGGAACCCCCAAATAAGTAAAAAAATTTCAGTGGATGGGTTCAACAGCAAACAATCAGGAACACGAAATAATCAGAACACTTGATAAAACAATAAAAATACCCAATCTGAACAACAGAAAATAGACTTACAAAAAAAAATGAACTGAGCTGTAGGGACCTGTGGGTCCCTGAAGATGTAATAGTCATATTGTCAGAGTTCCAGGAGAGGAAGAGAGGAAAGAGCCAAAAAAAGTACTGGAACAAATAATGGTTGAAAACTTTCCAAAGGTTTGCAGTGGATGAAGTGAACCTCAACCAGGATAACTCAAAGAAATCTACACCAAGACACAGTCAAACTTCTGAAAACTAAAAACAAAAAATTTGAAAACACACAGAGAAAAATGACCCCTTACTTTTGAGGGAAAACAATTTGAAGGACAGCAGTTTCTCATCAGAAACCATGGACACCAGTAGAAGTGGCAAACAGTTTTCAAGTGCTGAAAGAGAAGACCTATCAGTCCAGAATTCTATATCCTATATAGTGAAAATAGTGTTTCAGGAATGAATGGGAAATAAGCATGTTCTCCAATGAAGCACAACTAAGGGAATTTGTTGCCAGCAGATATACCCTAAAAGAAGGGCTAAAAAGTTCTCTAAACAGAAAGGAAACAATAAATGAATGAATCTCATAACATCAGGAAGGAAGGCTATGGTAAGCAAAAATATGGTTAAGTACAGTAGACTATACTTTTCTTGAGTTTTCTAAATTACGTTTGATGGTTGACGCAAAAATCACAACACTGATTAATGCAGCTCTAAACATATGTGGAGGAAATATTCAAGACAATTATACCTCCAGGAGAAAAAAGGAACATAAAGGGAGGTAAGGTTTCTATACTTCATTATGTCTGGTAAATGGCAATACCAGTAGACTGTGATAAGGTTTGTATAAATAATGTAATACCTAGGCAAACAAAAGCTGTACAACTATAAGCTATACACTCAAAAACACTATAGATTCCTTATTTCAAAACTTACTACAAGCCCATGAGCCACAACTACTGAGGCCACGTGCCACAACTTCTGAAGCCTGCGTGCCTAGAGCCCGTGCTCCGCAACAAGAGAAGTCACCACAATGAGAAGACCGTGCACCACAGCGAAGAGTAGCCCCCGCTCGCCGTGTAACTTGAGAAAGCCTTCTCGCAGTAAAGAAGACCAAACGCAGCCAAAAATAAATAAAATAAATTTATTACAAAAACCCCAAAAACTTAACTACAAAGCTACACTAATCAAGACACTGTGTTACTGGCATAAGATTAGACATATAGATGAATGGAATAGAATTAAGAGTTCAGAAATAAACCCTTATATTGGCAATTGCTTTTCTATTATTATTATTATTTTACTTCCAGTTTTGAAATATAATTGACATACAGCACTGTATAAGTTTTGGATGTACAGTATAATGATTTGACTCACATACATTATGAAATGATGGCCACAATAAGTATAGTGAAGATCCATCCTTTCATAAACATACAAATTTGAAGAAATAGAAAAAAATTTTTTTTCTTTGTGATGAGAACTCTTAGGATTTACTTTGTTAACAACTTTAATATAAAACATGCTGCAATGTTAATTATATTTATCATGTTGTACATTATATCTCTAGTACTTACTTATCTTATAACAAATTTGCACCTTTGACTGCCTTCATCCAATTCCCCATTCCCCCCGCAACCCCCCACCTCTGGTAACCACAAGTCTGATCTCTTTTTCTATGAGTTTGTTTTTGGAGTATAATTGACCTACAACCTATGTCAGTTCCTGGTACATGGCAACTGATTTTCACCAAGATAATTCAATAGGGAAAGAATATTCTTTTCAATGAATGATGCTAAGACAACTAGATATCCACGTGCAAAATAATGAAATTGTTTCCCTTCATCACACCATATACAAAAATTAGCTCAAAATGGATCATTTCAAGTAAATGTAAGGGCTAAAACTATACAACTTTTAGATGAAAACATACATGTAAATATTCATGACTTTGGATTATGCAATGATTTCTTAGATACAACACAAAAAACACAGCAATAAAAGAAAGAAAGATAAATGATATCAAAATTAAAAATTTTTGTGCTTCAAAGTTTACAGTCAGGAAAATGAAAAGACAATGGGAGAAAATTTTTGCAAATAATATATCTGATAAGGGACTTGTATCTAGAGTACAAAAAGAACTATTGCAACTTGATAATAAAAAGACAGCCCAATTTAAAAATGGACAAGGGGGGGCTTCCCTGGTGGTGCAGTGGTTAGGAATCCGCCTGCCAATGCAGGGGACACTGGTTTGAGCCCTGGTCCGGGAAGATCCCACATGCCGTGGAGCAAGTGAGCCCGTGTGCCACAACTGCTGAGCCTGTGCTCTAGATCCCATGAGCCACAACTACTGAAGCCCGCATACCTAGAGCCCATGCTCCGCAACAAGAGAAGCCACCTGATGAGAAGCCTGCACACTGCAATGAAGAGTAGCCCCCACTCTCCACAACTAGAGAAAGCCCGTGCATGGCACCGAAGACCCAACACAGCCAAAAATAAATGAAAAAAAAAAAAAAAAGGACAAAATATCTGAATAGACATTTCTCCAAAGAAGATTTACAAATGGGCTATAAGCACATGAAAAGACATTCCACATTATTAGCCATCGAGGAAGTATACACAAATTCTTAACCAAATATTGACAAGTAGAATTCATCAATATATAAAAGTAATTTATACACCATGTTTTAAATGGCGTTTACTCTAGGGATGCAAGCTGGTTCAGTATTTGAAAAGTCAAACAATGTAATCCATCATGATAACAGGCTAAAAAAAATTACATAACATTAAATGCAGAAAAAGCCTTTGAAAAAAATTAAACATTCCTTTAAAAATTTATTTATTTATTGGCTGCACGTGGGCTTTCTCTAGTTGCAGTGAGCGGGGGCTACTCTTTGTTGCGGTGTGCAGGCTTCTCATTGTGGTGGCTTCTCTTTGTTGTGAACACAGGCTCTAGGCACACGGGCTGCAGTAGTTGTGGCATGTGGGCTCAGTAGTTGTGGCTTGCAGACTCTAGAGTGCAGGATGAGTAGTTGTGGCACATGGGCTTAGTTGCTCCACAGCATGTGGCATCTTCCCTGACCGGAGCTCAAACCCGTGTCCCCTGCATTGGCAGGCAGATTCTTAACCACTGTGCCACCAGGGAAGTCCCTATTCTTTTTTTTTAAAAACACATCCTTTATTTATTTTTTTTAAGTATTTATTTATTTATTTGGCTGTGCCGGGTCTTAGTTGCTGCGTACAGGATCTTTAGTTGCGGCATGCAAACTCTTAGTTGCAGCATGTGGGATCTAGTTCCCTGACCAGGGATCGAACCCAGGCCCTCTGCATTGGAAGCGTGGAGCCTTAGTCACTGGACCATTGGGGAAGTCCTTAAACATTTATTCTTGATAAAAACTCTCAGAAAAAATACGAATAGGGGAGAACTTCATTAAGTTGAAAAGAGCACCTACAAAAAAATCTACAGTTAACGTTATACTTAATGGTGAAAGACTGAATGAATGCTTTCCTCCTAAGTTTGGAAACAGAAAGGATGTCTGCTCTCACCAGTACTATTAAACAAAGTGCCAGGAGTGGTAGCCCACTCTATAAGGCAAGGAAAGGAAATAAAAGGGATTCATATCAGGAAGAAATATTCTGTACACTGAATGTATCAATGTCAATATCTTGGTTGTGATATTGTACTAAAGTTTTGCAAGATGTTACCATTGGGGGGAACTGGGTAAAGGGTACAGGGATCTCTGTATTATTTCTTACTTTAACTGAAGTAAGTAATCTACAATCATTTCAAAATGAAATGTTTAACCTTAAAAAAAATACAGATCGGCCCCAAATCCCTTTTGTTTTTATATGCTTTGCATTCTTAGCATTGCAGGGAAAGGTAAACACGATACTATTGGTGAGAGTATGAACTCTCCTATTCCGTGGTCCTTAGAAGGGCCATATTGTTTTAGAGCATGAGTTTTTGCTTTCAATAAAAATATCTAATTCATCAGGCATGATGAATCATCCAACAAGGATACTGAGTCTCTGAGCTTGAGGCAAGTTTTGTTTTACATAGCTAATGTCAGATATCCAGTCAGCTGCTGGGGTGCTCTAGGAAAAGGAGCAAGAAATGCAAGAAATTGCCCTGAGGCCCCAGCAGGTGACAGCCGAATTGGGAAGGAGCTATTATGGTCAATAATCCTGGCAAGAAATCTCTTCTTCCGTGGGGTCTATTGGTCCCTGGTATGTATTCTGGTGAGAAGTGGGCAGAGGAACAAATAATGATAGATTATGCAGTCTTGATGGAGGAAAATGGATAGTAGAGAACCCAGGCTGAGGATGATTTGTTCCCTTTTAAGAACATAATTTGGGGGCTTCCCTGGTGGCGCAGTGGTTAAGAATCCACCTGCCAATGCTAGGGACACGGGTTGGAGCCCGGGTCCGGGAAGATCCCACGTGCTATGGAGCAACTAAGTCCATGCGCCAACAGCTACTGAGCCTGCACTCTAGAGCCCGCGTGCCACAACTACTGAAGCCTGCACAGCACAACTACTGAAGCCCATGCACCTAGAGCCCGTGTTCTGCAACAAGAGAAGCTACCGCAATGAGAAGCCCGCGCACCACAACGAAGAGTAGCCCCCGCTCGCCGCAACTAGAGAAAGCCCGAGCGCAGCAACGAAGACCCAATGCAGCCAAAAATAAATAAAATGAAATAAATTAAAACAAAACAAAAACATAATTTGGGAAAGGGGTAACAGTTGTTTAGTGGAAGGGAATTGAGTGGCTGAGGGACAGGGGAGGGGGGAGGCTTATCTTGATTTTTGTATTATGTTCATGTATTATCTATTTACAAGAATGAATAAACTTAAAATTAACCGGTGGCCAGATTTCCTATAAGCCTGTCTCGGAGAGTATTTTGCTTAGGTTTTTGCTTGATGGTTTAAGTCCAGAAAACTGCCACCTTCCCACCTTTGCCTGAATCTACAGGTGTCCCCGGCATATAGGTTACACTTTTAAGTGTATCGACTGAGTGGAAGTAGCACTGGACTGAGAGTAAGAACACTTGGGTTCTAGTCTTTTGTCTCACTATGTAGCTGTGACCTTCTGTAAGCTCTTTCAACTATTTCCCCTGGGCTTCAGTTTCCTTATTTGTAAAACAAAGTTGATCTCTAAAGCCCTTGGTCAAAGTTACTGCCTCATTTTCTGCTGCCCCCAGCATTTGAGAGTGGGTACCTCTGCAGTACATCTCATATGTGTTGAGTAAACATTTATCCATTGGTTAACCAGGTAAAGGCTAAGAGGGGCACATAGAGGATGGCGAGGCGCCCCCTCTCACCCTTCAGCACAAAGCAGCAGAGCGCAGTGGTTCTATGGGCCTGTGAGGTCCTTGAGACTACTTTTCACTCCCCAGCCCGATTCCTGCAGTACAGTTAGCTGGTGCTCAACAAATGAGTTAACGTGTGAGGGAAATGAATGAGAAGCGGACCAGGAGGTGTGGAATTATCTAGCTAATTCCTGCAAAAAATTACAGACACGCCGCCTTTCCCTGATGCTTCAAGGAGACTGCGGGGTGTGAACCTCCTGCAGTTCAGAGACGAAGTCCTTCAGATCTCCATCGGCTTCAGACAGCGGGCGGGGCTGAGGGGAGTGAGCGAGCTCAGAGCTCGCCCGCCCCGCCCCTCGCCGCGCGCGCCCCCGCCGCCGCCGCGCGCCCCTCCCACAGCGCGCGCTCCGGGCAGCCGCGAGCCAGGCTGGAGACGCGCGATCTTCTTGTCGCCGCGCGGGTGGGTGGGATCGTGGCGGAGCTCGGGGCGCCAGGGCAGGGGCGGGAGGGCGCCATGGCGGCAGCTGTGGCGGCGGCGTCCGGTCCCCGCGCCGCGGCGAGGTGAGGGGCCGCCTCTTCTCGGCGGCTGAGGAGAACACAGCTGCCCGCCTGCCTTCCACGCGGGCCGCGGCTCCGGCATGGCCGGGCTCATTAAGAAGCAGATCCTGAAGCACCTGTCCCGGTGAGAGCGCCAGCGCCGGCCCCAGCGGTCCCGGGCCCTTCCTCTCCCCCTTCGACCCTCCTCCCTGACGCCGTGCTCCTGGCCGGCCTCCCTCTCCTCAGCCCGGGCCGGGACTCGGCGGCGATCCCCGCCTCAACTCGAGCCGGACGGCCGCCTCCCCGCTCCGGTGGCCCCGAACGTTGTCACCACTCTGCTCTTCCCTGGCCCTGGGCCCTCCGGGACCCGGCGCCCCTGCCCTTGCGCGGGTGCCCAGGCTCTCCTCCCCAGCCTAACAGCCCCCCGGCCCTCCCGACCCCAAGGGTCTCCTGACCGGCTGCGCGCACCCTCAGTTCCCACACCGCCGGGCAGGTCACCCCGTCCTCCCTTGCATGCCCCCTGGGCCCTCTGCCCGTCACTCCGTGGACCCCGCGGTTTCCATCCTTTCCTGCCCGCCCCGCTGTGTTTCCTCTCGGCTGAGGACCCGCTGCCCCTCCCTCGGGGCCGTCTGCCCGCCTCTTGACCCGCCCACCACCGCCACCCCGGCCTTCCTCTTCCTAGTGCTGCTCCGGGCTAGATCCTTCTTCCCCGGCCCCTTCTAAATAACCCTGTCACCCAGTCCCGCGTAACCCATATTCCGTTCAGATTCCCAACCCCGACACTGGTTTCGCCTTCCCAGAAGCACCCAGCTCCTCCTCTTCATCGTCTGGCTGACCCTGTTGCATCACCCTTGAAAAAGCTAATCCTTGCACCCAGGGCCGTTCCTCTGATCTCCTTTCTCCTTCCTTTGCTTCTCTTCTCCTTACATAGACTAAATGGAGAAGGGCCATGAGAGTTGGGCATAAAGTTTCAACAACCTTCCCTTTAAGATGTGGAGGTTTTTTGACAGCCTGTGAAAAGAGCTAACGACGCCCACTTCTATTTTGCAGTCATTTATTAAGCAATGTGATGTCCCTCAAGTCATTTGGACCCGAGCCAGGTGACAGGCAAAACAATTCAGTTGTAATTGGGTGACTGCTGACCCTTGATTACGATTGCAGGTTGTCAGAACTGGTGTCCACAAAAATTGGAAGCTAGCCTTTCCGTTCGTTTTCACTCCTTATTCCAAGCGGGGCTTGGTGATACCTTAATACCTTTAGACAGCCGTTGTCTGTCACGTGGAGAGTGATCCAATCCTTGGCTCCACAGTGGTCAGTGGTTTTCAGGAGGTGCGAGTAGGGGGAGAAGCCAGTCAACATGGGACCCAAGACCTTGCACTCATGTGTCTTTCCTGGTCTTCTCATTGCCTTGGTGAGTGGTGTGTGAGACACTATTCCTGTCACTGCATCTCCTTTTCTGGCAGACACTGGCCAATTTACTGTTACTTTGATTTTAGACTTTAATTAGTCATTAGATTCAGATACATCTTTTGGTTAATCACCACACCGTGTTTTAAAAGGAAAAGCAGATTGGAGGCTGGAGCTGGAAAGTGCCTTTGGACCCTTTACTTGGTTAACTCCCTAGTATATTGTTTTTCAGGTAACATTCATTTGGGTGTTCCATAAATTTGGTTGTTCTGTGTAAAGACTTATGTGTAGGACTAATGATTGTGAAATGAGACAAAATTTAACTAAAGGAAAACCATTAATTTGAGTGAACACAGAATCAGAGAATTTTAAAGTTTAGAGATGACCTTACCTAACATAGCACTGTGTTTAAAAGTCCAGGCTCTTTCTGGTTTCTTTCTTTTTTTTTTTTTTTAAAGTCTTTATTGAGTTTGTTACAATGTTGCTTCTATTTTATGTTTTGGTTCTTTGGCCCCAGGCATGGGGGATCCTAGCTCCCCCACCAGGGATCGAACCCTCACCCCTGCACTGGAAGGTGAAGTCTTAACCACAGGACCGCCAGGGAAGTCCTTTTGGTTTACTTTCTTTAACTGTAAAATGAGGATAATAATAGTATCTAACTCAAAGGGTTATTGTGAGGGTTATATGAGTTAATACACAAGGGCTTGGTAAAGTGCCTAGCACATAGTAAGTGCTCAATAAAACATGAGATATGGCTATTTTGGGGGCCATAACTTGTGTGACAATTTGATATAAGCCATAGACTTCTCCAGAAAAATCCACATACACAAACAAGTAATTTTTTATATAAGTTCCCTGGGGGGAGGGGTTAAGAACCCCTTAAAGCACATGCCTTAACCCCATAAGGCATCTTGAGTGAATGCCCTGAATAATCCTTGACTAGTTCAACCTCTCATTTTATGGCTGAGGAAGGTAAAGCCTAGGAGGATAAATGACTTGCCTAAGTTGCAGTGGGAGGTAAGGTAGAGAAATAGAGGGAGTTCCCTGGCGGTCCAGTGGTCAGGACTCAGCGCTTTCACTGTCAAGGGCCCGGTTCAATCCCTAGTCCGGAAACTAGGATCCCACAAGCCCCATGGCCCGGCCAAAAAAAAAGGTAGAGAAATAGAACCCACCTTTCTAATTCTGGTATACTTTCCCCATAGGGCACTCATATTCTGTGCACCCTCTATGAAGATAGAGCTTTTAAAGAAAAATTTTAATAGTATATGCTAACACATTCAGTGAATCCTTAGTGAACAAAGTATCTCTTTTAGATGAATTAGGAGTAGGTATGACAGACATTGGGAGAAATTTCTTGTTTCCTCAGGGTTGTGTGGTTGACTGAGGAGGTGGGGGGAGAAGGTTATTCAGGGCTGCAATTTCAGGGCTCCTGGAAAAGTGCTAGGACATGGGTCTAACTGGGGGAAAGGTCAAACTCCTGAGGCCTTTCTGTTGGTTTAACTCGGAAAAGCTGCCTTAATCACATGTGACATTTGTGTCTTTGTATGGTCTCTACTACACGTACAGAGGCCAGCCTGCCTGGAGGGGAACTATAGCTTCTATGTCTTGCCAAACCTGATGGGGAAGGAGAGAGGAGAAGGGGTACTGGGTTACTATATTAAGTAAATATTTATAGGTGTTTAATAATTACTTGTTGATGATGACAGTGCCGCTTGACCTGGAAGAGTATCCTATAGCAGGAAGGATATCCCAGTGACTTGCATATTATTTTTAATTTTGGTCATGAAGTTTCAGGTACTAAAGTTTCTTGTTGGAATGCATCCTACTTGTTAGTAGAGTATTTTGGTAAACAAGATTTGAAGGAGGTGATGTTCAAGATACTTTTGTTAAGTGTCTTCTCTAGGCCAAGCACTGATCTGGGCACTGGGGATTCAGGAGGAAAGAAGTATAAATCTCTTCTAAGGGCTTTAACCTATGGTTTGGATAACTGCTGTTTAATACAAATAGCTTCAATGTACAGTATTCATTTAAATAAACCCAGGAGGAGACCTTTACTTAGAAACAAAAGTAATCATTTAAAAAATATCCAAAATTGATTTTTCACCAAATTAGATTATTCTTGTTTTAGAACACCTTAGCTAAGACCTTTTGTTATACAAGTAAGAAGAAATATGATAGATTGTAAAGTGAGTCAAGGGACTATGGCTCAGGAAAAGAGCGTTTTTTCTGGAGCCAGACAAGCTAGATTCACCTTCTAGCTCTGCCACTTAATGAACAGGGCAGCCTTTCTGAGCCTTAGTTTTCTTGTCTGTAAAGGATGAGAATAAGGAAGAATACTACGTGCTTTGCAGAATTTTTTGAGAATTGGGGATAAAGTATTTATTATAGTGCCTGGCGTGGAAGTAGCGTTTAATAAAGAGTAGCTATTATCACATGGCCAGAGAATACACTTCCATGGTATGGGTGACAGCAACTAATCCAACTGGCTCTTTTAGAAACCCATCAGAAGTATGAATTATTTACTCAGAATGGCTGCGGGAAATGTGACCCCGAGTGACAAAGACATGGCTGATAGACATGATAGATATTTAAAAAACATAAGCATTAGGTGAAATTCAGAGCCATAGATGATTTCAGAGTCCTTTCAGAGAATAAGAGAGCCTGACTGTGAGCTCAGCCCTCTCCATTTCTGATCAGTGCCTCCACTCGTTTATACTCATCATCCTGGAGAGATCACTGGGCCAGCCTCTGGTGGACTGCTGGGAGCTGCAGGCTCAGAGAGGCTTGCCCTGCTTGCCCAGGGTCTGTTTAGGTGAAGGTTTCTAGGCCTAGTCTCAGCTTCCAGATCACGCCCCTTTATACTAGACTTTACTTATTGTCATCTTCATTTCCCCAATAATTATTTTGTGCATTTTCTGGCAATAGTGCAATCATAGATGTATTTGTTTCCTTCCTCATCTTGTTGCGTTGCTTCAGAATAAGCGCTTTTGTTTACTCAGCAGATATTTAATAGTGATAGCCAACTGTGCGAATAAGCATTTTACAAGTCTTATGATGATTTAATCCTCAGACTAACCCTGTGAAGGAGACATTAGGCCCATTTTATCGATGAAGAAATGAGGCACAGAGAAGTTAAATAACTTGCCTCAAATCATAACTAGTAAGTGATGGAACTGAGATTCTAACGCAGTCACTCCCATTCCAGAGCCGGGCTCCTTTTTTTTTTTTTTAAATGCCTTATTAATCATCTGTTTTATTTTATTTATTTTTTAAAATTTTATTTATTATTTATTTTTGGTTGCTTTGGGTCTTCGTTGCTGTGCGTGGGCTTTCTCTAGTTGCAGTGAGTGGGGGCTACTCTTTGTTGCAGTGCACGGGCTTCTCATTGCAGTGGCTTCTCTTGTTGCAGAGCATGGGCTCTAGGCACGCGGGCTTTAGAAGTTGCAGCACACAGGCTCAGTAGTTGCAGAGTGCAGGCTCTAGAGTGCAGGCTCAGTAGTGTGGCGCACGGGATTAGTTGCTCTGCGGCATGTGGGATCTTCCTGGACCAGGGATCGAACCCATGTCCCCTGCATTGGCAGGCAGATTCTTAACCACTGCACCACCAGGGAAGTCCCCAGAGCCGGGCTCCTTAATCACTCTGCTGCTCTAATGCTTCTCATCTACTGAACATACTCTTGCTGCCAGCACCCACGTGGAGGAAGAGAATATTACCAGCACCAAGAAACACCCTTGTGTCTCCTCCCATCATTACCTCTACCAAAGGGTAGCCACTGTCCTGATTTCTAACAGCAAAGATTAGTTTTGTCTTTTTTTGTAATTTATATAAATGGAATCACAGAATGTATGCTTTCATGTCTGGCTTCTTTAGTTCAACATTATTTTTGTGAGGTTAATCTCTGTTGTATCCATTTGTAGATTTTTTCATTTTCATTGCTGTCTGGTGTTCTATTATATGAATATACCTAAATGCATTTATACATTTTACTATTGATGGACATTTGGATAGTTTCCCAGTTTAGGGCTATGCTGAATAGTGCTGTTAGAAACATTCTAGTATATGTCCTTTGGTGAACAGATGTATACATATTGGTTGGGGATATACCTAAGAGTGGAATTTCTGGGTTGTGGGATATGTATATGTGAAATTTTAATAGATATTACCAAACAGTTTTCCAAAGTGGCTGTACCAATTTGCACTTCCACCAGAAATGTATGAGAGTTCTGGTTGCTCTATATCCTTGCCAACACTTGGTATTTTTTATCTTTTTCATTTTAGTCATTCTTTTTTTTAATTATTATTATTTTTTAAAATTTTTACATTTTTATTTTTTTAACATCTTTATTGGAGTATAATTGCTTTACAATGGTGTGTTAGTTTCTGCTTTATAACAAAGTGAGTCAGTTATACATATACATATGTTCCCATATCTCTTCCCTCTTGCATCTCCCTCCAGGCGGTCACAAAGCATGGAGCTGATATCCCTGTGCTATGCGACTGCTTCCCACTAGCTATCTACCTTACGTTTGGTAGTGTATATATGTCCATGCCTCTCTCTCGCTTTGTCACAGCTCACCTTTCCCCCTCCCCATATCCTCAAGCCCGTTCTCCAGTAGGTCTGTGTCTTTATTCCTGTCTTACCCCCTAGGTTCTTCATGACATTTTAGTCATTCTGTTGCGTATGTTTTGAAAATTTCTTTACTTCATCTGTGGTAAACCAGATGGCCACTTTATTTTTGCCTCTGTTTAATTTTCAAATTCTGATTTATTTGTAAATTTGAGCAAGCAAATGTCAAATGTCTGACAAGCAAATGTCAGAACCTTGAAAACAGATCTTTTTGGAGAAATGTTCAAATTGGGAGGTTCAATGAAAATAATTAGGGTAATTTGTAACCATTAACCCATACATTTCTTGCTTGGAAGAGATGTGATGCTTTGCTCCCTGTCAAAATAACAGTCATGTACCTTGAGAGAAAGGAGGGGCGGTTTATTAGGTGTTTGAGTTTTTGTTAAATATTTGGTCTTCAGACTACCCTGGATATTAAATAATTTCATTCTGTTCTATAAGCTTAGTACCCCATTGGCATAGTCTTTTATCTTTACTAAAGAAACTAAAACTTGAATTTCATAGTTTTTTTTTTTTTGCGGTGTGCAGGCCTCTCACTGCAGGCTCAGCGGCCATGGCTCACGGGCCCAGCCGCTCCGCGGCATGTGAAATCTTCCCAGACCGGGGCACGAACCAGCATCCCCTGCATCGGCAGGCAGACTCTCAACCACTGTGCCACCAGGGAAGCCCTGAATTTCATAGTTTTTGTATTAGAGTCTTTACAACTTTCCAAGGATGATTCCCTTTTATCATAAAGTGGTTGTGTTGTGTCTTAAAAAGTAGCATTTATAAGCAATAAAAATTTCAAAGCAGTACTGTCATATGTGTCTGACGTACAAAGCTTAATGTATGATTCACAAATAATGAAATTAGCTGCTTTGAAAAATTAATTGAGAGGCATGTCATTGTAGTAGAAAGAACCAGGACTTTGGATTCTAAAAGGTGGCTGTACATTCTGACTCTGCTACTTGTAAACTGGTGTTCAGCAAGTCTTTTTGCTTCTTGAAGCTTCAGTTTTCTCATCTGTAAAATGGGGGATAATAACGCACTCTGTTGTTTTGAGGATTAGAAATAATGTATAAAAGTGCCTGCTACTGAAAAAGTATTCAATGAACAGTGACTATTACTTATCATATTAAAGTTGCTCAAGAGAGATCACTGACAGTGCCTAACTTACCCAAATGTCTAATTCTTTAGATATTTAAGAATTATGTTTCTTAATATTTTAATACGGAGAGGTAGAGATGAATGCTCTGTATCACTGCTTAAGGAGAGAGGGAAACAAGGGCTGGTCCCATTTATCATTTTTTTCTTATCAAGGCACACTACAAGGTAAACTTTGACCTCAGCATAGGTGAAATACTTGAAATATAATACTGGGTTGGGTCCTTAGAAGATTTAATTATCCAAAGTTTAAGAAGATAGCGCAATCATATACTGTATTCTCACAGCGGAAAAAAAAAATTAGAGGTCATTTAGTTACCCTCACCTAATATAAAGCCTGGTTGAATAGTAATCTGTTAAGTATGGTGTTAATTGCTGGAAAAAAAAAAAGATTCTTTTTATCACAGCTTAATTCTCTACAACCACTGGAGTGTGACCCCCATATGGCAGGGATTATGTCCTTTGGCTACTTTGAAAACCAGAGAGTTTAAGATGTTTTGAATGGGTTAAGTGGGTGCAGGAGAAGGTATGTAGAATGGAGGTGTATAGTTATAACTCATGGAACCGTAGACCGGAGCAGGAGTGGGGGTGGGAGAGCAGAAGGGCAAGGGAATCCAATTCACCCAGTGTCATTAAGGGACCTTTTATCTCTGTGTGATGAAGCAAGTGCTACTGGTGCTGATTATAGATGCTAAAGAACATTTCCCAATATTTATAAGCAGTAGAATCAATCAATCAATCAATATCTGTAGTAAATGGAAAAACTAAGGTGTAAAAATAATTCACATTAGCAAGTTAGGTAAAGGGTATGTAGTTTGTACCTTCTTGCCACAAAAATAAGGACTAGATGTATTATAAGTTATTTGTTAATTGACGTTGTTTTATTCGCCCACAGCAATGATCTTTTGCATGTATACTCAGTCTTTATAGTGCCTTGGAGATATCTATATCTATATCTATCTATCTTGGATGTCAGCCCATCATTTAAAGAATGAGAACACTGATGGTGAGAGGTCAGTGTATTTAAGTCTCTGACTTATGGAAGTGTTATGTTCTCAAAATTTATTTCTAAGTTTGAAATTTGGAGTGTGTGGTCCAGTAGTAGAAATAGTGTTATAAATGTTGAATAGGTTCCCAGTTAGCCCACAAAAGCAATAGTGTGTTAATTATATATAATATAAGCTCACTAGATGGAGATCTGGATCTTGATTGTTAGGGAACCATTTGAAGGAGGTGGGGAGATGAAGAAGAAGAAGAAAACGTTTTTCTTTCCCATTCCTTGGAGTAAGATCTTTTAGATCATTGAGATCATTGTATCTCAACAAGGACTTTTTTTTTTGGTTGTGATTGAGGAGTGTGACCAGCTTTTAATGAGTGGGCTGGAGATGCTGACGTCATGCAGTATGCAGAATCATTTCACACAAAGAAGGATTGTCCTTTGTCTTTTTAAAAATTAATTATTTATTTACTTTTGGCTGCACCAAGTGGCTTACGGGATCTCAGTTCCCTGACCAGGGATTGAACCTGGGCCACGGCAGTGAAAGCCTGGAATCCTAACCATTAGGCTACTAGGGAACTCCTTGTCCTTTGTTCTTTTTGACTTCTGAATGTTTGTTAGATGTTTACAGAGGTGAATTACCTGTTTAGATTATATAAGCCTACTTACATGTAAACACAAAGTACTGCATAGATTTTTTTTTTTTTTTTTTTTTTTTTTTTTTTTGGCCGCTCTGCGCAGCTTGTGGGATCTTAGTTCCCTGACCAGGAATCGAACCCGTGCCCCCTGCAGTGGAAGCACGGAGTCCTAACCACTGGACCACCAGGAAATTCCCTGCATAGCTTTAAACTAGAGTGAATGTTCCAGGACTGCAGCTACCATGGGGGAAAATTGATTTGAACGTTATTTTAGAAAATGTTGTCACTCTTGGCAATACCACTCGTAGAGTTGGGTCTGTTAGGGCTGAGAACCACTGAGTTAGTCTGGAATCTGAAACAGCTCAAGTTTGCTCTTGATATACTTGCTCTTCTCTCCTTTATGTCTCTTTCCCACCTCCTAAGTCCCCCCTTCTCATGCACCCATTGCCCCGGTTCTACCCCCAGTCCTCTGCTACCATATCCCCCTACCCTCAGGCCTATATGCTCTGCTCCCCTTACTTTCTCACCAAAATTCCCAGTTCATTAGGATATATGATTTCACCCAGCTCAAGGGGAGGAATAGAGAACATATTTGGGAGCCGGAATGCTATTCTAACTAGACCAACTCTAATTCATAATATGTCCTACAGGGTCAACTCCCCTAAGCTACTCTTACTTTCATAGCTCCTCAATCCACAGATACTCTGGAAGCTCCAAGTTTGTTTTTTATTTTCCAAAAGTGGTTTTTGTTGCAGTGGCAGTGAGGATGGGGCAGGAGTCTGGGCAGCAGGGGTCTGGGCAGTGGTATATATGGGTCATTTGAAAGTTGGGGAGTTCTGAAATGTAGACAGTCCAGATAGGGATGGGCTAAGTTCATTCAAGCTGACTTCCTCATGCCATCTGGTGTAGTGCTTTCCCAGGCAGAGCTGAAAATATGCATTTCCCTTTTCTAAGAGACATCTGTTTTTCTTTCTTCTCTCTCTGTGTCTCTTTTTTTGAAATTTCTGTTTTTTAACCTGAGCGAAAGAAGGGGCTGCAGTGTTCAGGAACTCACTTCATTTGAGGAACTGGCTTGACAGAGGTAGAAAAGGGTTCGACTTCTAATAATATAGGAGTATCTTATATTGACCTAACCCTCCCTCATGTAACAATTACGAGCTCTGGGTAGTATGTAAAAAGCAACAACTGGAAGACTTTGGAAAGTGACCAAATGAGGCAGAAACTGACAGGGAACTTGAAAGATGGGAACTGCACTGGGTAAGATTCTCACTTATATAGCTTTTTGCCTGAGGACACTCCCCACTTTGCATGGTGGGTGATGGCTAGCACTCAAGCAAAAGTCTGCAGTCTTACTAGCTTGGGCAGTCAGAGAGTAGAGTTCAGGGCTATAAGAGGGGCTGGAAAATGAGGGAATAAATCTCAGAAAGAAGGGAGCAGACTTCCCTGGTGGCACAGTGGTTAAGAATCCGCCTGCCTGGGCTTCCCTGGTGGCGCAGTGGTTGAGAGTCCGCCTGCCGATGCAGGGGACACGGGTTCGTGCCCCGGTCCGGGAAGATCCCACGTGCTGCGGAGCAGCTGGGCCCGTGAGCCATGGCCGCCGAGCCTGCGCGTCTGGAGCCTGTGCTCCGAAATGGGAGAGGCCACAGCAGTGAGAGGCCTGTGTAATGCAAAAAAAAAAAAAAAATCCGCCTGCCAGTGCAGGAGACATGGGTTCAATCCCTGGTCCGGGAAGATACCACATGCTGCAGAGCAACTAAGCCTGTGTGCCACAACTACTGAGCCTGCACTCCGGAGCCTACGAGCCACAACTACTGAGCCCATGCACCACAACTACTGAAGCCCACGTGCCCTAGAGCCTGTGAGCCGCAACTACTGAGCCCACGTGCTGCAACTACTGAAGCCGCATGCCTAGAGCCCATGCTCTGCAACAAGAGAAGCCACCGCAATTATAAGCCTGCGCACTGCAACGAAGAGTAGCCCCCACTCGCTGCAACTAGAGAAAGCCAGTGTGCAGCAATGAAGACCCAGTGCAGCCAAAAAGAAAAAAAAAGAATAAAGAGATTTGCAATTATTAAAAAAAAAAAAAGAAGGGGAAGCCCTAAAATCTGCTTTAATCCTTGATATGCATGGGCGAAGACTCCATGGAGCCTGGAAAGGCAATGGTTGAAAGCTGAAAGAATTGAGCTGAGATTCAGCTTCTGTCCACCACAGGGAAGACAGAGTTTGGAGTATGAATCTAGCTGAGTTAATTGCCCAACAGAACAAAATTCTTCAAAGGAAGATTGACAGAATCCAGAATCTCAAAATGTCCAGTATACAATAATAAATGACTACATGTGTAATAAAGGAAAATGTGACTCATTGTCCAGAGAATGGCAGTCAGTAGAAATGACCCCAAGATGACTCAGATGTTGGAATTATCGGACAAGGACTTTAAAGCAAACTTGGTAGTAGTAAATAAACTTGGTAGTAATAAATATCAGACAAGGACTTTAAAGCAAACTTGATAACAAATGGAGAATGTGAGCAGAGAAATGGAAAGTATAAAAAGAACCAAATATAAAATCTAGAACTTAAAAGTACAGTATCTGAAATGAAATATTTATTGGACTTGCTCAACAGCAGATTGGAGATGGCTAAAGAAAGGGTCAGTGAACTTGAAAATAGAGTAGTAGGAATTATCTACTCTGAAGAACAGAAAAGATTGAAAAACGAAAACAGAGTCTCAGCCTATGGAACAATATTAAAATATGTGTAACTGGAGTCCTAGAAGGAGAGAAGAGAGAATAAGATACATGGCAGATTATACTTTCCAAAGATGGCTACAACAATATCTTTCACCTTACATGTTTTTCTCTTGGCCCTAGTGGCTTTCTTGTAACCAACTGAATGGGGGTGGAAGTGACATCCAAGCTACACGAAGCAACTACATGTAGGTGTGCAGTCAACAGTCCCAGCTGAGCCCAGCCTTTGAGACATTCCAGCTCAGGGCCCATCCACGTGAATGAAGAGGGCTCCAGGTGATCCCAGCTCCTAGCCATTCATCTCTTCCCAGATGAGGCCCCAGATATCATGAATCAGAGAAAAACAACCCTAGTTATCCCTTGAATGGATTTCTAATGCACAGAATGTGTGAGCTTAATAAAATGCTTACTGTTTTATGGCGCTAGGAGTAATTTGTTTTGCTGCAGTAAATAACTAAAACAAGACAAAAAACTTCTGAATAATGGCTGACAACTAAATAATAAAAAAAATACAAGTAACCAATTTAAAAATGGGCAGAGTATCTGAATAGACATGGCCATAAATACATGAAAAGATGTTCAACATCATGAGACCATCAAGGAAATGCAAATCAAAACCACAATGGCTGGACAGGAATAAAGTCGCAGATGTAGAGAATGGACTTGAGGACAAAGGGGGGGGGAAGGGTAAGCTGGGATGAAGTGAGAGAGTGGCATGGACATATATACACTACCAAGTGTAAAATAGGTAGCTAGTGGGAAACAGCCACATAGCACAGGGAAATCAGCTCGGTGCTTTGTAACCACCTAGAGGGGTGGGATAAGGAGGGTGGGAGGGAGACACAAGAGGCAGGAGATATGGGGATATATGTATATGTATAGCTGATTCACTTTGTTATAAATCAGAAACTAACATGCCATTGTAAAGCAATTATACTCCAATAAAGATGTTTAAAAAACCCCCCAAAACCACAGTGGCTACTAGGATGGCTATAATGAAAAAGACAGATAATAACAAGTGATGGTGAGGATGTGGAGAAATTAGAACTCTCAAATACTGCTGGTAGGATTGCAAGATGGTACAACCACTTTGGAAAATAGGCAGTTCCTCAAAAAGTAAAACAGTTACTGTTTGACCCAGCAATTTTATTCCTAAGTGTATGTCTAACAGAAATAAAATTTGTAAGTCCACAAAAAAACTTGTATTTGCTTTTCTTTTTTGCGGTACGTGGGCCTCTCACTGATGTGGCCTCTCCCGTTGTGGAGCACAGGCTCCGGACGCGTAGGCTCAGCGGCCATGGCTCACGGGCCCAGCTGCTCCACGGCATGTGGGATCTTCCCGGACCGGGGCATGAACCCGTGTCCCCTGCATCGGCAGGCGGACTCTCAACCACTGCGCCACCAGGGAAGCCCCGTATTTGCTTTTTTAAAAAAATATATTTATTTTTTTATTTGGCTGTGCTGGGTCTTAGTTGTGGCACATGGGATCTTTGTTGCAGCATGGGGAATCTTTAGTTGCAGCATGTGAACTTTTAGTTGAGGCATGTGGGATCTAGTTCCTTGACCAGGGATCAAACCCGGGCCCCCTGCATTGGGAATGCGCAGTCTTAACCACTGGACCACCAGGGAAGTCCTGTACTTGCATTTTCATAGTAGCATTATTCATAATATTCTCTAAGTGGAAATAACCCAAATATCTATCAACTGATGAATGGATAAACAAAATGTGACATATTCATGCAATGGAATATTCTTAGCTATAAAAAATAATGAAGTGCCAATTCATGTTACAACATAGATGAACTTTGAAAACAGTATGCTAAGTGAAAGAAGCTAGTCACAAGAGACCACATATTGTACGATTCCATTTATATTAAATGTCCAGAATAGGCAAATCTATAGAGACAAAAAATAGAATGACAGTTGTCTAGCTTTGGGAGGGATGGGGAGATTGGGGGTGATAGCTGCAGGGTATGGCTTTTTTTTCCTTGAGGGAGGTAGTGAAAATTGATTAAGCTTATGGTTGTACAACTATGTGAATATACTAAAAAAATCGTACATTTTAAATGCATGTATGTATGGTATGTTAATAATATTTCAAAAGAGCTGTAACAGAGCGAGAGTGGGAGAAATAATGTCTAAAAATGTTCAAGCTTGGTGAAAAACAGATTTACTGAATCCAAGAAGCTCAGTAAACCCTAAGCAGGATAGATCCAAAGAAAACCACCCCAGGCACATCACAGTTACATTGCTGAAAACTAAAGATAAAGAGAAAAACTTGAAAGCAGCCAGAGAAAAATGCCTCATCACAGAAAGGAGAACATTGATATAAATTAATGGCTGACTTCTCATCCGTAACGAAAGAGGCAAGAAGACAATGGGATGATATCTTTAAAATGCTTAAAGGAAGAAACTCAGCCTGGAATTCCATATCCAGCTAAAATGTCCTTTAAAAATGGAAGGTGAAAAAAAGACTATGTTTATTTATTTACTTATTTATGCGTGCATGCATGCTGCATTGGGTCTTAGTTGTGGTACATGGGATCTTCCGTTGTGGCACATGGGCTTCTCTCTAGTTGAAGTGTGCAGGCTCCAGAGTGCATGGGCTCTGTAGTTTGCAGCACACGGGCTCTCTCGTTGAGGTGTGTGAGCTCAGTAATTGTGGCACGGGGGCTTAGTTGCCCTGTGGCATGTGGGATCTTAGTTCCCTGACCAGGGATCGAACCCGGGTCCCCTGCATTGGAAGGCGGATTCTTTAGCACTGGACCACCAGGGAAGTCCCTGGACTAAGTGATTATTTAAGATCCCTTCTAGCTCTGAAATTCTGTGACTGCAAATCTAAGAATTCTCACTTTCCATCATTGTGGTACATGTAAAGATGTCTGAGAGCCTTTCTCTCTTGTCTCTTTGGCAGATTGCAGTTCTCTGGCAGAAATGAAACCTGATCAAAATCTGTTTTTCCATCTTGATTTCATCTTAGCTTCTATGCTCTGTAACAGTAACAGATGGCCAGAAAATGTTTTCCCACATTCTTGAAGTGGAATAAATAGCAGGCTTCCATTAGCCTTTTCAGCCACCCTTGGACTCAGTGATGTCATCCTCTATTAGGAGCACAAATGCTGAATGAAATTTGTACCAGGGGTTGTTGGATGGTTTCTGATTAGATCTCAGATCAGTGGTTTCTTTGGTTGAGTAGACTCCACAAACCTCCCCCACGACTGGCCCCATGGGTCACCTTTTCACTTATTCTTTGTTATTATAAAATGTGGACAATATCAGTTGAGGAATTCTTACTGCATTTTTGTCTTTTTTTTTTTTTTTTTTTTTCGTTACCCGGGCCTCTCACCGCTGCGGCCTCTCTCGCTGCGGAGCACAGCCTCCGGACGCGCAGGCCCAGCGGCCACGGCCCACGGGCCCAGCCGCTTCGCGGCACGCGGGATTCCCCCCCGGACCGGGGCACGAACCCGTGCTCCCCGCACCGGCAGGCGGACCCCCAACCACTGCGCCACCAGGGAAGCCCCTTACTGCATTTTTGAGAAGCTGGTAAGGTAATAGCCATTTTTTGTTGACTCCTAAAAGTAAATTGATAAATTAAAAAGCAAATCTATGTTATATCATTATTACTGTTATGGGAGAACAGCCTGTGGTGGTCCGGCATAACCCGCCCGTACTGTCAGCCGTCCTTAGAGCATAAGTAAAGAACTCTTGGTTTTGTGTGTTCAGTTTTTGATGATTACTTACTAACTTACTTGCATATTTGATCATAGAGATGATGGCACAGTAACCTGTGTGGTCTCTTGTCAGTGTCTTGGTAGAGACTGGGCATTACTGCTGGTATGGTGGTGACTTAGCCCTGGGCATACTTAAGAAAGATTTTATTAATCTGATTTGTTTGACGAAGTGCAGAAAAGTTTTTGATGGAGTTACACTATAACTTTACCCCCCCAAACAGATTTATTCTTCTTATACAGGTTAAGCAGTCCATGGTAGGTTGTAAAAGGGAAAAAATGTCCTCTAACCATTTCTGAGATAGCTTATAAATTCATTCTGTGCCAGATGTGTTTTAGAGGAACATATTACTGAGTGAAAATGTTACTAGAAGTAAGACAGTCCAGTGAGCAGAGCTGGGTTCATGCTTTTTCTCTGCCTCTTCCTGCCCTGTCACCTTGGGCAAATGACTTCACATCTGAGCCTCATGTTCTTCCTCTTTATTTTTTTTAACATCTTTATTGGAGTATAATTGCTTTACAATGTTGTGTTAGTTTCTGCTGTATAACAAAGTGAATCAGCCGTATGTATACATGTATCCCCATATCCCCTCCCTGTCCCACACCTCTAGGTGGTCACAAAGCACGGAGCTGATCTCCCTGTGCAGCTGCTTCCCACTAGCTATCTGTTTTACATTTGGTAGTGTATATATGTCAATGCTACTGTCTCAGTTGTTCCAATTTACCCTTCCCCCTCCTCGTGTCCTCAAGTCCATTCTCTAGGTCTACGTCTTTATTCCTGTCCTGCCCCTAGGTTCATCAGAACCATTGCTCTTCCTCTTTAAAATGGGGATAATGATGCATACCTCATATGGGGTATTGCGAAGACTAATTGAGATAATGTGTTTAAATTCCTTTTCAGTGACTGGTACAAAGTAAAATGTTGTCATACTTTTTTATTTTTTTAAGGCTTGAAAAAATGAAAAATGACATTTATTTTATATGGAACTGTAAATAGAGTTAGATTTTGCATAGAATACAGTATAGAAGTTAGATGTATGCTACCTATTTAATACAGTCACTCTGAGAATGTCAGTGCTAATAAGCGGTGTAACTTATTCATTTCATTTGAAGTATGTTCTTCTTTTTTTCAGAGAGAAACATACTTGAAAAAGTACCTATTACTTTTTTTTCTTGAAAATAACTTTTTATCAGAAGGAAAAGTAGCTTATCTTAGTGATTCTCAGCTGAGGTGAGGAGGTGGGGTCTTATCAGAATCTGTGCAAAGGAGAGGGGAGACACACAGTCCTCAAAACTAATTTTATGTCTTCAAAAATTATTATCTTTAAGACTAATTCTTCTGATGGATGCCCTGCCCCCATTTCTGAGCTGAGGTGGCTTCCCTGAATACTTAAAGAGTAAAGGAAGGGTTGCTGGGAGGAAATAATTGTAATATCTTATTTTAGATACAAAAGGGGCTTGAAAAACAAAGCCTGCTGGTACCTAGTGATTACAAATAACATTGAGTTCTGTCTTCTGCTTTCCTTTCCTTCCTTCAGGACTGTGTTTCCTCCAGTTTACTCAGGGATGTGCACTGTATCTTCCTTTACTTTCAGTTGTTGTTGTTGTTGTTTGGCATAGTGGAAGTGTTTAAGGTGTTCATTTTTCCCTTTCACACCCAGTCCTGTTTCCTAGTAGGTGGCCCTTCTTTACAGGAAAAGAGGAATTCTCTTTCCCTCTGTGGCAAGTTAGTTTTCAGAGAATAGGAGCCATTTTAGAAAACTTGTTCTTTTGGTTCCTAGAATAAAATTGATTCATACTCAGTAAATGTTGATTAATTTTTTTTAATGAATTAAAATCAGTAAAAGTATGTGTAAGGGTCTGGGATTTTATTTTATCCTATTTAGAAGCTAACAGCCTGCTGCAGTTCGTGGTTGCTGGCAGAGCACGAGGCTCCTGGGTCAGAGACAAAGGACTTTATTACTCATGGCCCAGCAAGCAGCATAAACACAGGTTTGCACTAGTTCCCCTTGCCCCCACAGGTCCCATGGGTGTGGTATGAACAGGTCCCGATGGATGCCTGTACATGTGTCGTAGGACTGGAACATTGAGCTTGGGGAATCCACTGCTTTTATAGTACGTGGTACACAAGCCTGCTCTTTGCCCTGGAGGGGGACATTACTTCATCCCTCAAAACGCTTTGCAAACAGAATCCTGAGAAGTGGCCTGGGTAAGGAGCAGTCAGGGTCATGTGTTTTGTGTTTTTCTTACCCACCAAGACATGTAGGAGTGTGAGAGACCCAATGGGAGGAGTAGCTCTCTCAACAGGAAGTTTATACAGTAGGTTGTTGATAGAAATCTTAGGTAGATTTATTGTGAAATACTTGCCATACTGAAAGGTATAGAGAGTGATATAATGAATAGCCATACAGTCACCTCCCAACTTGAGAAATAAGCATTGTCCATACAGGTGACACTTGCTGTGGTCTCCTCCTCTTGTCCCATGAGTAAGCATTTCCCTGAATTTGTTGTTATCATGGCAGTGCATTTCTGTGTACCTGTTAATATCATACAGTACTGTGTGTTTATAAACTTCTAAAAATTTTTTTACTATCATTTAAAAAATTGTTACAGAGCCCTTTTACATAGTATTGGGTTGGCCAAACAGTTCGTTCGGGTTTTCCGTAGCACTTTACTGAAAAACCTGAATGAACTTTTTGGCCAACTGAATACCATGTTAGTCACTGTAGGGGAAAATTGTAAAGATAAAACTCTTGCCCGTCATGATGTTATGGTCCAAGGAAAGCCACAAAGACTGAAAACATAGCTTAGTAAAAGGAAAGGATATGTGTGAAAAAAAAGTTGGTAAACAACATATAACTCTAAAGTCAGCTATTAGCATCTAATATATGTAAGGGCTAAGTATAGTTACTGATGGAAGGAGAAATGGAATTCATTATTGGGGTAGAAAATAGTGACTATGTGAGGCAACAACAGTGAGAACTTACATGGGTGAGATTCATCTAGACAACTTGTCATACAGGAGAGGGGGTTACACTGTGAGGCAATGGCCTTAAGTTGATCCAGCCAGAAAGATGAGAGAAGGGAGCTGGGAGTAGTCAGTCAACAGGGCAGTTAGCTACGAGGTATGTAGGCCCAGCATTCTGTCAGGGAACCATTTTATTAGGAGGGATGGCTAAGACTAAGCCCCTGATCAAAGGGCTCAACATCTAATTGTGCAGCAGTAGTTACACATGGGAAAATTAGAGAACACCCTAAGACCCTCTCTGATTATGACCTAAATGTGTGTTACAGATTCCAGGGATGTAGAAGGTACGAGTTTAATGTGAGTTCAAGCAGCTAGGGAAAGAAAGCCTCAGTGAGAAGTCTGGAGTTGGGCCTTGAATGGCAAATTGTGATAAGGGTGCTCCAGGAAAAGGAGTGGGTGGCAAGAGCACATGAGCAAAGACGAGACAGTGACTGTGGAAAAGGGAGAGGATGGGCCTGTGTGCATTGTTTATGTCCAGGCCCCTTGATCTGTAGAGTTTCCCATGGCCTGGATTTTGCTGATTGCACACTTATGGTGCAGTTCAGCAGTTTTCCTCTGTATTTCCTGCAAATTAGCAGCTGGACCCAGTAGCGTGATGAGATTCAGGTTCAGTCCCTTTGGCAAGTCTGTAAGTGGTTGTGTGTTCTTTTGTCACATCAGTAAAGGTAGGTGTAAGGGTCTGGGGTTTCACTTTACCCTACTTAACAAGCCCATAATTAATCTGCTACTGTTTTGTATTCTAACCTCATAGAGCTCCCTCTTCTGCTGTTTCAAATAGTGTTTAAAAAGTATAATGGCTTGCTTTCTGAGATATTCTGGTCTGTTACCCCCCAACACCCCTGCCCCACTTTTATTTGGACCATCTCTTTTCTTCATTTCTGTCTTGCTCAGTTTTGATTCCTCTCCCAGCAGTACCCTGTCCTAGGAAGGAGCCTTGGTTAGTTCCATGAGTTTATAGGGTTAGATTGCTTCAGCTCCTTTGGGCCCCTTGCCCCAAATCCCTCCAGTTTCAGTTGCTATTCTCAAATTGGCTCACATTGCTTTTCGCTGAGTACTTGGTTATCTTGGGGTTCTTCTGTTCTCTGATCTGTCTGATGCCCTATTGTTTTCCTCTGTGTTGATCTGCACAGCTGCTTATAGAATTCATGTCTTGTGGCTGTTAATGTTTTTTCCCTGCCTGCTTGTGTATGAGGGTTTATGAGGATGCTTTATCTTCTAGTTTTGTTTTAAATGTTATCCATGGGTTTTTTAGTTGCTATCTAGTCCTGGTTTTATATGGAGATTCAGATATATCAAAAGGCTCTATTGCCACTGCTATAGCCATTTCTCCAGAATTCCCATTGTAGGTTCTTGAGTAGAAAGATGACACAGTCGAGACAGAATGAAATGTCTCACCTAACATCTTTTTAAAAAATAATTAATTAATTAATTTTTGGCTGCATTGGGTCTTTGTTGCTCTGCATGGGGTTTCTCTAGTTGAGGCAGGTGGGGGCTACTCTTCGTTGCGGTGAGGGGGCTTCTCATTGCGGTGGCTTCTCTTGTTGCGGAGCACGGGCTCTAGGTGCACGGGCTTCAGTAGTTGTGGCTCATGGGCTCTAGAGCGCAGGCTCAGTAGTTGTGGCGCATGGGCTTAGTTGCTCCGTGCCATGTGGGATCTTCCCGGACCAGGGCTCAAACCCGTGTCCCCTGCATTGGCAGGTGGATTCTTAACCACTGTGCCACCAGGGAAGTCCTCACCTAACATCTTACATGGCGTAGAGACAGTGTGGCCATTAGTCCCCATTTGTTCTTTAACTTTCTCTTTTCTCTAAACTGAGAAGTGTTATTTGCTATAATGCCCATGTGCAGATTTCTGTGGAAATAATAGCTTCTTATCATCACTCTTTTCAGGTTCACTAAGAATCTTTCCCCGGACAAAATCAATTTGAGCACCCTGAAAGGGGAGGGTCAGCTGACCAACCTGGAGCTGGATGAAGAGGTTCTACAGAATGTGCTGGAGCTTCCCACCTGGTTAGCCATCACTCGGGTCTACTGCAACAGGGCCTCAATCCGGGTGAGAATGGGGGTCAGAGTGCTGCTACTCTCTTTGGACAGCAGGACTGCCTTCTTGAGGGGTGACTCCCACAGCCCTGAGTCTTTGCTTTCCTCTTTCAGATCCAGTGGACAAAGTTGAAGACACACCCAATTTGCTTGGTAATGGCCTTTCTTGATTGCAAGTAATCAAATGGGGATGGCCGGGGTAAGGTTTTAGAAGATCTGAGAGAAGATGGGGAGGAGCCCTGATGGGCTGTCCCTTTTGGGAGTGTGGGTTCTTCTGTCTGGCTTGCGAGCTTCTCTGTGAGACAGACTGACTATTGTCTGGGCTTTTTCTGGAACTGCTGTGCAACATAGCAGTTAGCACTGAGACACAAGACCCTGGAGTCCTGAGTTGATTTTGTTTTATTTTGATTTTCGTTTTTATTTTAAAACAAGTTTTGCTGCCCAGGTTCTACCTTTACATTTCCTTTGGACTCCTGACAGAGGAAAAATTAGAAGTTTAGTTCATGTTGACTGTTGGGTGATTATCAGCGGAAAGCCCTCCAGGAACTGATTGATACATATCTTTACCCCAAAGACTGGAGTCCCCAGGGATAGTAATATCTCGGTAACTTGGATATATGTTTTCTTTTTCTGCTGTGAGCTAATCCCATGCTTGTCATGGAGTTCTGCTGCTAATGGAAATGGAAGGCGGAAGATGAGGGCTCTCTTTGTATTTCAGTTTGTTCATTCATTCATTCGACAGACATTTATTATCTGCCTACTGTGGGCACAGCCCTCGACTAGGTATTGGAGCACAGAGATGGATAAGACACAGTCTGTGCTGTGTGGGATTTTGTGCAGATGCTTAGCTCTCTGTGGCTTTTATTTCAGTGTCTGGATAAGGTAGAGGTGGAGATGAAGACATGTGAAGAGCCTCGGTCCCCCAATGGACAGTCTCCTATTGCCCTCGCTTCAGGGCAGAGGTTAGTTGCTTTGGGTCCTATTATTTCCAACATATTAACTGGTTCGGATCACCTTTTAATTAAAAAATAAAAACTTTATTATGGAAAATTTCAAACATGCACTGAAATAGAGAGAATAGTGTACTGAACCCCCATGCACTGAAGATCTAACTTTCACAATTCTCAACATTTTACCATTCTTTTTCTACCTTTCTTCTGCCACTTTATGTGTGTGTATGTGTGTGTGTTCGCACACTCTGTAGTTCTTATTTATCTATTTATTTATTTTTGGCTGTGTTGGGTCTTTGTTGCTGCACGCGGGCTTTCTCTAGTTGCGGTCAGCGGGGGCTACTCTTCGTTGCGGTGTGCGGGCTTCTTATTGTAGTGGCTTCTCTTGTTGCAGAGCAGGGACTCTAGGTGCGAAGGCTTCCGTAGGTGTGGCACGCCGGCTCTGGAGCGCAGGCTCAGTAGTTGTGGTGCACAGGCTTAGTTGATCCACGCATGTGGGATCTTCCTGGACCAGGGCTTGAACCTGTGTTCCCTTTGTTGGCAGGAGGATTCTCAACAACTGCACCACCAGGGAAGCCCCACTCTGTAGTTCTTTTTTTTTTTTCACTCTGTAGTTCTTGAAAGCAAATCCCAGGTGCCATATCATTCCACTTGTAAATACTTCTGTATTGTGTGTCTTTAACAAACAGGATTGAGAAGAAAGAAAAAACCCCACAGTACTATTATCACAATTAATAGAATTAATAGGGATTCCTTAATATCATCTAATACTTACTGCATATTCAGTTTTCCTGAATTGTCTCTGAAATATTTTTTTACAATTCAGTGTGGCTCCACAGAGCTCCACACCTTATATTTGGGGATATGCCTTTTAAAGCTCTTTAGCTCTGAACAGTCCCCCATCCCTACACTTTTTTATGTATCATTTGTTCTTTGTAGAAACTGGAGTATTTCTTCTAAGGAATTTCCCACATTTTATATTTTGGCTGATTGTGTCCTCGAGGTGTCGTTTTAAATGTTTCTTGTTTAATCTGGTCGTTAGATTTAAAGGCTGGATTTGATTCATTTGTTTGTTTGTTTTCTTGGTAAAAATACTTCATGAATGGTACCACGTATTTCCTACTGTAACGTAACGGGAGGAACATAATATTCCTTTGGTTAGGATTAATCAGTGGATTCAGATGATGTTGGCCTGACTTGTCCGTTATGATAAGTTCCTCATCTACCTCTTACCTCATGGTTTAAGGACCATTGATGATGGTTGTCTGTAGATCTATTATATCATTGTAGGATAGAAAATAGAGATTTTATAATTCTTTTTTCCTATTGCATTTATTAGTTGTGATTTTCTATAAAGAACTTTCTTTCACCAACTATTTGAAATACAGTTTGTACAGGAATGTCAGGATAAATGCTGGATTCTTTTTTTTTTTTCTTAGCTGTGTCAGCACTTAGTTGTGGCACACGGGGTGTTTGTTGAGGTGTACAGGATCTTTCATTGCAGCGCGGGCTCTGCCTTGCAGCACGGGCTCTGCCTTGCAGCGCATGGGCTTCTCTCTAGTTGTGGCGTGCAGGTTTGCTCTCTCTAGTTGTGGCGCATGTGGGCTCTGCAGTTTGCAGTGTGCGGGCTCAGTAGTTGTGGCATGCGGGCTTAGTTGCCCCGCGGCATGTGGGATCTTAGTTCCCCGACCAGGGATCGAACCTGCGTCCCCTGCATTGGAAGGCGGATTCTTTACCACTGGACCACCAGGGAAGTCCCTGTATTTTTTATTCATATACTGAATCTTGGTTCCTAACTACAATAATATAATAAATGATTTACTTTTTCAGTAGTTTCAAAAAATAACAAAACCAGTATTATAACTATCGATGCGACTACTGAATGCAGTAGCTTTCTTTGTGTGTATGTGTGTTTTAACCTTATGATATATCCTATTAGGGATGTATTGTCAAAATACTGTGTTTTAGGGCTTCCCTGGTGGCGCAGTGGTTGGGAGTCCGCCTGCCAATGCAGGGGACACGGGTTCGTGCCCCGGTCCGGGAAGATCCCACATGCCGCGGAGCTAGGCCCGTGAGCCATGGCCGCTGAGCCTGCGCGTCCGGAGCCTGTGCTCTGCAACAGGAGAGGCCACAACAGTGAGAGGCCTGCGTACCGCAAAAAAAAAAAAAAAATACTGTGTTTTAAAATTACTTGAAATCATTCTTCTTATGGTTGGATACCAATTTGACATACAGAGGCATTCATTTGTTTCATTTTTTTTTTTTAAACAGTATAAGAGCAGTTTTAGGTTTAAACAGTAGTATTAAGAGCAAGGTACAGAGGTTTCCCATATACCCCCTGCTCTCACACATGCATAGCCTCCCTCATTATTGACATCCCCCACTGGAGTGGTATATTTGTTACAATAGATAAACCTACATTGACACATCAGAATCACACAAAGTCCATAGTTTACATTAAGGTTCACTCTTGGTGGTACATTCTACAGGTTTGGACAAATATATAATGACCTGTATTCACCATTATAGATTCATACAGTGTATTTTCATTGCCCTAAAAATCCTCTGTGCTCCACCTAGTCATCCCTCTCCCTGCCCCAACCCCTGGCAACCACTGGTCCTTTCACTGTCTCCATAGTTTTTCCTTTTCCAGGATGATTCCTTCTTTTTAGATTGCCTTCTTTCACTTAGTAATATGCATTTAAGGTTCCTCCGTGTCTTTTTAGGACTCTATATCTCATTTCTTTTTAGTGCTGAATAATATTTCATTGTCTGTGTATACCACAGTTTATTTATCCATTCACCTATTAGGGCATCTTGGTTGCTTCCAAATTTTGACAATTATGAATAAAGCTGCTATAAATGTCCATGTGCTGGTTTTCCTATGGCCATTAAGTTTTCAACTCCTTTGAGTAAATACAAAGGAGCATGATTGCTGGAGCTGTGGTGAGAGTATGTTCAGTTTTGGAAGAAACCACCAAACTGTCTTCCAAAGTGGCTGTACCATTTTGCATTCCTACCAGCAGTGAATGAGAGTTCCTGCTGCTCCATGTCCTTGTCAGCATTTGGTGTTGTCAGTGATCTGCATTTTGACCATTCTGATAGGTGCATAGTGGAATCTCATTGTTGTTCTAATTTGCACTTCCCTGATGACATATGATGTAGAACTTATAAGACGCATGCTTATTTGCTATCTGTATATCATTTTTTGTAAGGTATCTATGAAGGTCTTTGGCCCATTTTTTAATTGGGTTGTTTGTTTTATTGTTGAGTTTTAAGAGTTCTTTTTATATTTTGGATAACAGTCTTTTATCAGATGTGTCTTTTTCAGATATATTCTCCCAGTCTGTGGACGGTCTTCTCATTCTCTTGACCTTGTCTTTCACAGAGCAGATTTTTAACTTTAATGAAGTCCAGCTTATCCATAATTTCTTTCATGAATAGCGCCTTTGGTGTTGTATCTAAAATGTAATCGCTATACCCAGGGTTATCTAGGTTTTTTCGTATGTTATCTTCTAGGAGTTTTATATCAGTTTGTTTTAAATTTTTAAATTCTTTTTATTTTTTAACCTATGTAAAATTACATAGTTCCAAAGTTAAAACTATAACACAAGGCATGTTATATGTATGTATGTTTGTATTGTCCCCACTCTGTTTCTTACACAAAATGTAACATACCATAAACACTTTCCACATTGCTTTTTTCTTTTAAAAGTATATCCTGGAGAGCACTTCATAGAAGTATCTAGAGAGATATTTCTTATTCCTTTTTGCACCTGCAAAATACTCAGTATATTTTATAGTGGTGTCATTGTTCATATAGCCAGTTCTTTGTTGATAGACATTTGAATTATTTCTAGGGTTTTTGCTGTTACAAATAGTGCAGTAATAAATGACCTTGTTCGTAAGTTACTTAGTATTTTTCCAGCATATTTTTAAAAACAGCTTTATTGAGGTATAATTCACATACTACAGAATTCATCCATTTAAAGTACACAATTCAGTAGTTTTTAGTGTATACACCATGTTGTGCAACCATCATCACAATCAATTTTAGAACATTTTTATCACCCCAAAAGAAACTCTATACCTATTAGCAGTCACTCTTCATTCTCCCCTGCCTTAGCCTTAGGCAACCATAAATCTGCTTTCTGTATCTATTCTGATCATTTCATATAAATGGCATCATATATTATATGGTCTTTTGTGATTGGTGTCTTTCACTTAGCATAGCGTTTTCAAGGTTCAGCTATGTTGTAGCATGTATCAGTACTTTATTCCTTTTATGGCTGAATAATATTCTATTGTGTGGATATGCCACATTTTATTTATCCATTCATCAGTTGATGGACATTTGGTTTGTTTCCACTTTTTTTGCTAGCATATTTTGGGATAGATTCCTGGAAGTGGGGCTGCTGGGTCAAATAGCAAATGCATGTATAATTTTGATAGATGTTGCTAAATTACCCTCCATAAGGATTTTGTAATTTCGTGTTACCACCAGCAATGTTGTAAGAGTTCTTGTTTTCCAAGAGCCTTGCCAATAGACAATATTTTCAAACTTTAGGCTTCTTTTTTTTTTTAATTTATTTTTTTAATTTTTGGCTTTGTTGGGTCTTCGTTGCTGCGCGTGGGCTTTCTCTAGTTGTGAGTGGGGGCTGCTCTTCTTTGTGGTGTGCGGGCTTCTCATTGCGGTGGCTTCTCTTGCTGCAGAGCATGGGATTTAGGCGTGCGGGCTTCAGTAGTTGTGGCACGTGGGCTCAGTAGTTGTGGCTTGCGGGTTTTAGAGCGCAGGCTCGGTAGCTGTGGCGCACAGTCTTAGTTGCTTTGTGGCATGTGGGATCTTCCCAGACCAGGGGTCGAACCCATGTCCCCTGCATTGGCAGGCGGATACTTAACCACTGCACCACCAGGGAAGTCCAAACTTTAGGATTTTTGTCTAAAGATAACACACGGTATTTCTGTGTAGCTTTTTGGTAAGTTATATTGGAGTACACAAATAAGTGTATAGATTAATGATTCTTTACAAGAAGAAACAGACCACTTCCAGAAACCCAGAAGCCTCCTGCACCTTTCCTAGTCATACAAACCCTCAAGGATAACTTTATCCTGATTTTTAACACCACACGTTAGTTTTCCCTATTTTTAAAGTTATATAAATGTAATCACAAATTATGTCATCATTTGTGGCTACATACTTTAGCTCAACATGATGTTTGTGAAAGTCATCCATGTGGTTACATGTAGTTATCGTTCATTCATCCTCATTACTGTATGTTATTCCATTATATGCCACAATTATCCATTCTGTTGTAGATGGACATTTGATTTGTTTGCAGTTTCTGGCTATTAAGCATACTGATGCTACATTGAACTGTTCTCTTTCATGACTGTGGTGGTTGATACATGACTCTATGCATTTGTTGAAACCCTGGACGTGTACACCACAAAGAATGATCTTTTCTATATGTAAATTAAAAATATGTAAGAAAAAAGAATAGTGATGCTATGAACGTTCTTATACATACCTCTTGGTGAACATATGTACACATTTCTGATTTGTATATATCTAGCAGTAGAGTTGCAGGGTCATAGGCTGTGCATATGTTCTGCTTTAGTTCATACTGCTGGAAAGTTTTCCAAAGTGCTTGTACCACTTTTCCCCCTGGCAGTGTTGCTAGCACTTAGTATTGTCTCTCTTTCTATTTTAGCCATCTAATACGTGTGTAGTTGTATCACATTATGATTTTAGTTTGCATTTTTTTTGAGGATTTGTTTATTAGAATTTAAAATATCCTCTTTCACAAAGCATTGATGTATTCTGCCCATTTATCTTTTTTTTTTTTTTTTTTTGTGGTACGCAGGCCTCTCACCGTTGTGGCCTCTCCCGTTGCAGAGCACAGGCTCCGGACACGCAGGCTCAGCGGCCATGGCTCATGGGCTTAGCCGCTCCGCGGCATGTGGGATCTTCCCGGACCGGGGCACAAACCCGTGTCCCCTGCATTGCCAGGCGGACTCTCAACCACTGCGCCACCAGGGAAGCCCCTATTTATCTTTTGGGTTATTTTGGGGGTTATTTGTCTTTTTCTTATTAATTTGTAGAAGTTCTTTATACTGGAAACAAGTCCTTGGTTATATACGTGTATTACAAATATCTTCTCCTACTATGTGGGTTCCCTATCACTGCTAATGTTACTTTTTTGTTGACCAGAAATGATTAATTTAACACAGTCCTTTATATCTATTTTTCCCTTTATGGTTAGCACTTTTTTTTCCCTACGACATTGTCACTTTTGTCATAAATCAAGTGACTCTCAGTGTAGTTTTTATATATGAGTGAGGTTGAACATCATTTTATGTTTAATATCTATTTGCATTTATTTTTCTGTGAACTGTCCCTACTTTGTCCCGTTTTTATTGGGCTCTTGGTCTTTTTCTTCTGAGTTTTTTGAAACTCTTTATACATTAGAGATATTAGCCCTTTGTGATATAAATTGCAAAGTTTTCTTTTTCCAGTTTGTAATTCCCAGACTTTTTTATCTCTTGTAATGAGAACTGTTTCACCTACATGTTAAGAATGTCTGTGTTTTCCACGTCCTGAAGGACTTTAAGGATGGCCTTTGTTCCTCTCCCTGCTGTTTCTGCCTCTCACTATAAAGCACAGCTATGCTCTTTGGGATAGATTTGACAGGGCAGAGGTGGGACTGTTCTTGACTAGATTTCACAGTATTAGACCTCATGCTAACCTGGCTGTACTTCTTTCCTCTTTTCACTACTTTTGCAGAGTATGTTCTGTCTTTGAAGATATTATGGAAACCTAGTGTTTCCTTTCTGTTGTTATAGCTCTCCTCACACAGACAATATTCAGTATTTATTCAGGTAGTTTGTGGACTGTGAAAATATTTTTTCAATTTATTCTTTCTAACCAGAGATTGTTTCCAGGTCAACTCTTTCTTTTATTCCATTCTTAAAAAAAAAATCTCATCGGAAAGAGTACTACATCGTCATAAAAATTTTTAGAAATGTAAAAAATATAAAGCAGAAATGGGAGAAGAAAATTTTTTTAAAGTCATCCACAGTTCGGGCTTCCCTGGTGGCGCAGTGGTTGAGAGTCCGCCTGCCGATGCAGGGTCCACAGGTTCGTGCCCTGGTCCGGGAAGATCCCACATGCCGCGGAGCGGCTGGGCCCGTGAGCCATGGCCGCTGAGCCTGTGCGTCCGGAGCCTGTGCTGCACAACGGGAGAGGCCACAACAGTGAGAGGCCCGCGTACCGCAAAAAAAAAAAAAAAAAAAAAGTCATCCACAGTTCTAGCATCCAAAGACAGGCATTGTTAAGAGTCTTGTCTTATGTCTTCCAGTATAAAGAGTATGCCTACAAATTCCCTGGCGGCCCAGTGGTTAGGACTCGGCGCTTTCATTGCCAGGGCCCGGGTTCAATCCCTGATCAGGGAAGTAGAATCCCGCAACATGCACGGCATGGCCAAAAAAAAAAAAAAAAGAGTATGCGTCAAATCTCATATGATCCTGAATGTTGGTCTGCCTCGTTTGTTGTAGTGAGTATGGCTTTGCCGAGAAGGTGGTGGAGGGGATGTTCATCGTCGTCAATTCCATCACCATCAAGATTCACTCCAAGGCCTTCCACGCTTCTTTTGAATTGTGGCAGCTCCAGGGCTATAGTGTGAACCCCAACTGGCAGCAGAGTGACCTCCGCCTCACCCGTATCACTGACCCCCGCCGAGGAGAGGTGACAGCCCTGGCATTCTGAGAAGGGAGAATGGGGGGTTCAAAATAGGACTCATTCTTAAAGGATGTTATTCCTGCTTTGGGGATTTCCTCAAAGTCTCCCCCATTCTTGGGAACCCAAAAATCCCTTCTGTCCAGTGTTACTGTTACATCCTTTCCTCAATTATGGATCTCTGATCCACTGCTTTCTGTGGGTAGGATCCCAGCTGAGAATGGTGGGGGTCTCTGCCTTGCCAGTCTTTTCCCCTTGGACTTCCTGCCTCTTGATTAATTTCATCCACAGAATTAAGGGATTTAACTTTCTTTCCTTCTAGGTTTTAACATTTAAGGAAATAACTTGGCAAACACTTCGAATTGAGGCAGATGCTACAGACAATGGTGATCAGGACCCAGTCACCACTCCACTGAGGCTTATTACCAACCAAGGCAGGATCCAAATAGCCCTCAAGAGAAGAGTGAGTGTGTTCTCTGTCCTCATGAAAACTTCCATCTTTTATTCTCCCAGATAGCATGGGAGATGGTGTTTCCTCCTCTTTGAGTGTTGCCCGCCCCTGGAATGACATTTGAAAGGGGAGGACCTGCAATTCAGTGTTGCACTGTATCTGCTAATGAGGAAGCATTTCTACCACCCTGTCATTTTAATTTTGAAAACCACGATTTTTACCTGTATATAGGGACACATAGGCAGTTGATCATTGCTGCTTCTTGTTAATCACAGAAAATTTTAGTAGTTTTGTAAGAAATTGACCCTCTACAGTGCTTGATACTTTCGTGTATTGGGGATTGAAAAGCCATCCCTGCAATTGGTTGGGCAGTGGTCACTTTGAGTAGTTGGGATGGTACCAGATGTTGAACCCTGTGTTCTATGTGACCCCTTCAGACCAAAGATTGCAATGTGATAGCCTCCAAGCTGATGTTCCTGTTGGATGACCTGCTCTGGGTGCTAACTGACTCACAACTCAAGGCTATGATGAAATATGCAGAATCACTGAGTGAGGCCATGGAGAAGTCAGCCCAGCAGAGAAAGAGCCTGGCCCCTGAACCTGTACAGGTTAGAGGTGAAACAGAGACCCTTGGTGGCAGTGGGGAGATGGTAGGCCGGACCTAATTCACACCTCCACCGTATGTGGAGCCTAGACTTTATTAGGCTTATTTGGGGGAATTTGTCATTCACTTCTGTAGGTACATAGGCTTTGCCTGTGCCTCTGATTTATTCAGTTATTCTGTTCTTTGGGTGCCTCTAGTGTGTTAGGTATACAGTGTTAGCCACTGGAAAGCCTCTTGTTCCTGTCCTTGGAACTCTTGCTGTCTTAAAATATGGACTATAAACAAGTTATTACAATATGATGTGATAAGTGCTGTAATAGAGGTAAACACTGTGCCATGAGAGCACAAAGAAAAGGGATCCAACTACCTGGGCTGAAAGAGAGCATTTAGGGAAGACTTCCTGGAGGAGGTGTTTTAGCATCAGTCAGCTAAGTTCTAGGGGGGTGGGAGCTTAGAAGGCAATTCAAATCTCAGAACAGGACTCTGACAGTTACTAGATTAATTATAATTTGGCTTCTTGGAGTTTGGGTTATTTAAGTGGGATAGACCTACATGAGATACCAGGCGAATAGTTATGAGAAGGAAGGGACACCTTGTCAAATTGTGGTTTTCTTCAGGCTGAACTAAAGCTTAAAGAAAGCCAGCAAGGAGGCTGTCTGGGTCTGGCTTCTTGTTTCTCTCTGTCACATGTAGATCACCCCACCTGCTCCCAGTGCCCAGCAGTCCTGGGCCCAGGCGTTCGGTGGCAGCCAGGGCAGCAGCAACAGCAGCAGCAGCCGCCTCAGCCAGTACTTTGAGAAATTTGATGTGAAAGAGTCCTCCTACCATCTGCTCATCTCCCGCCTGGACCTGCACATTTGTGATGATAGCCAGTCCCGAGAGCCAGGTACCCCGTGAGGCCTAAGCCTGTGCAGGGTAGTCCATCACCGCCTGGAGCTCTGGGCAAAGCTTGGGGATGGAAGGCTGTTTTCAAGACTCTGTGGGGTATTTGTCTGACTCCCCTTAATCACAGGCCTTCCTCAGGCCTCTGTGCTCCTGTGGCAGCTCTCTGTCAGCAAGTGCTCTTCAGCTTTTAGGATGCAGCAGAACTACCTGTGAGACAGTAAGACACAGGAGCTGGGCCTCTTCCCAGCCCCCACTAAATCGGAATCTTCAGGGGTAGAGCCCAAGCAGTGTATATTTTTTTTTCCCTCCCCAGAGTCTTTTGGGCAATGCTAACCACTGGTATAAGCTTTCAGGAAAGTAAATTCAACTATAGGAAACCTCAGAATTTTCAGATCTTTGAGTCAATTTAAATAGTTATTATGTATAAATGTGTTCTTCCCAAGCAGAGGGGTTATGGTGTGTTCTTGTCATGCTTTTTCATTCATTAGAGCAATTTTTTTTTTAACATGGTGTTCCCTAAATCACATATTAATTTAAACTGCATCAATAGAAGTGTGGGTTCCAGAACTCTGGAAATTCTTCTCTGGCACCTTTGTAGACTCCATTTGGAACTCTAAGCCTTGTTTTTGATGCTGTCCTTGAGGACATTAACAAAGAGAAAGCATCCCAGGAAGGGTGTGCAGATTGTTTAATGCTATGGAAACCATAGCATAGCAGGAAAGAGTTGAAAGACACAGGGATATTTCATATGAAAAAGAGTAGACACAGGATATAGGAGAGCCATCTTTAAATAAAGAGAGGGCATTAATGCAGAGTGGAGTGGTTGTTAGGAAAGTCAAGCCCAGAGCCCTTCAGACATTGCTTTTATTTTGTGGTGCTCTAAGCAGAGCATAAACAAATAGCACCTGCTTTTTTGGCAGACATCTCTGCCCATTTGAGACTCACTAGAGCAACTGGTATTAAGTACACATACGCATTTATTCAGAATGAAAAAATAATTGACTCATTTCTTTCCTTCATGAGCCTTAGGGAAATCACTTCACCTCACTGAGTTTCTTCATTTGTGAACTTAAGTTAAATCATATCTTACTCATTTACCTCATAGGTTGTTATCAGGCTCAAATGACATAATATACTGAATTTGGAGGACATTAGTCATAGGCCAGTATTAGGTATTATTATTTCTCTGCTGCCAGTTCCTTCAATACTCTTTGTTCCCCCTCTACACCCCTCTGCCACCAGCTTTTGTTTTTAGATGTCGTCCTATGGAAGCTTGTGTTCTTGCTGCCTTTTCCTCTCTGGAGGTTAACGTTTGCTTCTTAATGAGACCTAGATTCATTTTCCTTGGGGAAACCTACTACCTTTTCTTTCTGGGACACCAAGCACCAATGCCTCTCTTGCTTTGCTATACCTTGGTCTTGAAGTGACTTCAACCCCTCTCCACTCCCAATATGAAAGAGCTGAAAGGAGCAGTGACAGCGTAAAGATTGCTTTTGCCACCACAGGAAATAAATTGCTCACTGGTTTGTTAGTCACTAGTTCTGGAAGTTCTTTGCTAAAACAATTATTGTTTTGTTTGGTTGTTTCTTCCAAGTGTTACTATAAAGACCTTGCAGTTTTGTTTTGTTTTTAAAAATATTTATTTATTTATTTGGTTGCACTGGGTCTTAGTTGCGGCATGCAGGATCTTCGTTGTGGCGTGCGGGATCTTTTTCAGTTGCAGCATGCAAACTCTTAGTTGTGGCATGCATGTGGGATCTAGTTCCCTGACCAGGGAATGAACCCGGGCCCCCTGCATTGGGAGCGGGGAGTCTTAACCACTGCGCCACCAGAGAAGTCCCTGTTTTGTTGTTTTTAATCCTTTCAGAAATCTTTATTAAAAATACATTATTGAGGGCTTCCCTGGTGGCGCAGTGGTTGAGAGTCCGCCTGCCGATGCAGGGGACACGGGTTCGTGCCCCAGTCCGGGAAGATCCCACATGCCGCAGGGCGGCTGGGCCCGTGAGCCATGGCCGCTGAGCCTGTGTGTCCAGAGCCCGTACTCTCAGATGGGAGAGGCCACAACAGTGAGAGGCCCGCGTACCGCAAAAAAAAACCCAAAAAACAAACAAACAAACAAAAATACATTATTGAGAGTTTCGTCCTTTTGCTTGATAAGGGCGTATAGCACTGTCCTCTTCATTTAACAGGGTCCTGCAATCAGAGGTGAATGACTAGCCTTCCCTGAAGCCCGCATGTATTTATTAAGCTAAGTGAATCCACTTGGTGGATTTTAGGGAAGTTTTGGATGAGATATTTTTATTTTATTTATTTATTTTAAAATAAATTTATTTATTTATTTATGGCTGTGTTGGGTCTTCGTTTCTGTGCGCAGGCTTTCTCTAGTTGCGGCGAGCGGGGGCTACTCTTCATCACGGTGCGCAGGCTGCTCATTGTCGTGGCTTCTCTTGTTGTGGAGCACAGGCTCTAGACACGCAGGCTCAGTAGTTGTGGCTCACAGGCTTAGTTGCTCCGCGGCATGTGGGATCTTCCCAGACCAGGGCTCAAACCCGTGTCCCTTGCATTGGCAGGCAGATTCTTAACCACTGCGCCACCAGGGAAGCACTGGATAAGATATTTTTAGATAGAGGGATAAATCCCAGCCAACCATACCCAGGTGTGGCAGATGACTCTGTGAAGGGGCAAGGAACACAAAGAGTTCTTGTGAGTTTGATTCTTCTCCTTGGATTTGGGAAGAAAGGGGAAGGGAGAACTAGGTGTTATGGAAAGGGTGCTAAGATTCTCTGGAGTTGTCCTGTCCAATATGGCAGCCACTAGCCACATATGACTGTTGGGCACTTGAAAAATTGGCTGATCCAAATTGAGATGGAGTGCAAGTGTAACATACACCTGGGATTTCGAAGATACAGTACAAAAAACGAGTGTAGAATACCTTAATAATTATTTTCATATTGATTACATGTTGAAATGATAGTATTTGGAGTATATTGGTTTAAATAATGTGTAATATTAAAATTAAATTCACTTTTTTAAAAAAACTTTTTTAATGTAGCTACTAGAAAATTTTAAATTACTTATATGGCTTATGTTACATTTCTATTGGATAGCATTGCCCTAGAACTCTCTGTCCAAATGGTAGCCAGTAGCCACATGTGACTATTTAAATTAAAATCAAAATTAAATAAAATTAAAAATCCAGTTCCTCATTTATACCAACAACATTTCAAGTACTCGTTATAATCTATGGACCATAGAAGATGTCCATCATCACAGAAAGTTCTTTTAGATAATGCTGCTCTAGGGACTCCTTGAAGGCTACATCTGTCTGCTTTTTCATTAAGGGACACTATAGCCTTGGTATTGGAGGTGAAGTTATTGAAAACTTGGTGGGTAACTGGGGACGGCTTGGCTTGCAGTGGGGCAGCACTGTCTCTTAAAATCAAACTGGAGCAGCTCACCCTTCAGGCTTCTGGGAGGAGGAGGGTGGTTGATGGGGAAAAGAGGGTCATCTGCCTCTTTTTAGTTATCTCTCTCAGGATAAGGGCTGTGAGCCAAAGCTTTCTTCATCTCTCTTCAGGCTGGGCTATCCTCTCCCACCATCTCACTGGAGAATTTTAGTCATTTATGTACACTATTTACCATTTATGTGTCATATATGATTATGTGTTTATAATTAAATATGTTGATAATGGGTAATTATATTTGATTTCTATTCTAAACCTTATTTTAATATGTTCAGTCGTGTAGTTTGTTGTTCTTTTAGTTCCAAATAAATCCAATAGAGGGAGCATGGCTGTGAAACCCTCTCCCTCCAGTAGCCTAGGTCATGCACGTTCAACTGGGATGATATCTCCCCACAGCAGGTAAAAATCCACTCTTTTATTTTAAACAGATACATATTTATTGAGATATCATTCATATACCGTACAATTTACCCATTTAGAATATACAACTCAGTGTTTTTTTGGGGTTTTTTTGGCGGTACGCGGGCTTCTCACTGCTGTGGCCTCTCCCGTTGCGGAGCACAGGCTCCGGACGCACAGGCTCAGCGGCCATGGCTCACAGGCCCAGCCGCTCCGCGGCATGTGGGATCCTCCCGGACCGGGGCACAAACCCATGTCCCCTGCATCGGCAGGCGGACTCTCAACCACTGCGCCACCAGGGAAGCCCCTACACCTCAGTGTTTTAAAGTATAGTCATAGGGTTATGTGATCATTACTACAATCTAATTTTAGAAACTTTCTGTCATCCGTAAAAGAAACTCTGTACCCATTAGATGACAGTCCCCATTTTGCAGCTCTAAGCAACCACTGATCTTTCTGTCTTGATGTTTGCCTATTCTGGACGTTGAAAATTGGTTCTTTGGTGAGGGGTGGGGGTGAAAAAAAAACTTAGATATAACAGTGCTTAACCTTATTGACAGAATTTTATTTCTTAGTATTTAATTTCTCTTATTGAGTTTTCTTGGGTATCATATGAGCAACACTGATGTTGAGTTCATGGAAGATCAGGGCTATAAACTATGGCAAACAGATGGCTGTGATTAGAGGACTTTATCTATTGCTTGATCTCAAAGTCAGATGGTGAGAGGTGGCCTGTACATAGCTAGCAGCTGTCATTGGCTGCCTCATCAGTGTTGTTTATATTTAATCCTTAGTACTTTTGTGATTTGAACTTTGAGAATTAAATAAAAATAGTTTATATTTTATTATTTAATTCTACAAATTGTTCAACAAATCAATAATTTAATTAAATGTTGAAAAGGAAAAATATTGACACTATCTGAATATCTAGCACCTAGTTAAGCTAAAGTTATTTTCTCATGTTAAGCAAAAGTTAAAAGCTAACAAAATAATAATTTTAAGAAATTAATTTAAAAACTTTATTTTATCAAAAATAATTTTGAATAATTAAAATTGGATTATGTCACTATTATGTATTTATATAAATTACTAAATTACATATGTGATTCTATACATTATAATTTATATAAGAAATAAATTACATTAAAAGTTACTCAACAGGGCTTCCTTGGTGGTGCAGTGGTTAAGAATCCGCCTGCCAATGCAGGGGACATGGGTTCAGGCCCTGGTCCAGGAAGATCCCCCATGCTGCGGAGCAACTAAACCCGTGCTCCACAACTACTGAGCCTGCGCTCTAGAGCCTGTGAGCCACAACTACTGAAGCCTGCGTGCCAGAACTACTGAAGCTCATTCGCCTAGAGCCCGTGCTCTGCACCAAGAGAAGCCACCGCAATAAGAAGCCCACACACCACATTGAAGAGTAGCCCCCACTCGCCGCAATTAAAGAAAGCCTGCGCACAGCAACAAAGACCCAATGCAGCCAAAAATAAATAAATAAATAATATATATATAAAAGTTACTCAGCAGATATAGTTATAAACGTAAGTTAAATATTAATAGCTTTAAAATTTTAAATTTAACTTTTCACACTTTATTTTTTAACCTTTTAAAAAAATTTTTTGGCTGCTTTCGGTCTTCGTTGCTATGTGGTGGTCTTTCTCTAGCTGCAGCAAGCGGGGGGCTACTCTTCATTGCGGTGCTTGGGCTTCTCATTGCAGTGGCTTCTCGTTGTGGAGCATGGGCTTTAGGTGTGCGAGCTTCAGTAGTTGCAACACGCGGGCTCAGTAGTTGCGGCACATGGGCCCTAGACTGCACGGGCTTCAGTAGTTGTGGCGCATGGGCTCAGTAGTTGTGACGCCTGGGCTCTAGGGTATGCGGGCTTCAGTAGTTGTGGTGTGTGGGCTCTAGAGTGCAAGCTCAGTAGTTGTGGCACACAGGCTTAGTTGCCACATGGCATGTGGGATCTTCCCGGACCAGGGCTCGAACCCATGTCCCCTGCATTGGCAGGTGGATTCGTAATTACTGTGCCACCAGGGAAGTCCCTTAACTTTTAACTTAAAAGAATTATTTAGTCTTTCTTAACCTGACATTGAATAAAAGGAATAAGCTTTATTCTTATTCTTTTTATGTATAAAGCACAGGTAGACATATAGTACATAAGGTATACAGTATATCTGTGGTATTAAATTTCATGGAGAAGGGACAATTAGGAAAAAAATAGCTAAACAGGCTCCTATGAGGTGGTAATTATGACAAAAAGGTTGAACAACAGGAACACAGGTGTAGGTGTATCTCCTAATAGGATGGTGATTAGTCCAGAACCTTGGTGTGGTGATATCTAGAGTGGATGGAAATGACCCTCCTGGTTGTAGATGTACCAGCTTACAGCTAGAAGGTCCCATGGTATTTCCCTTCACCTGGAAATAGGATGGAAGGGATAGGAGGGAAGTGCAGAACAGGGTAGGTTAGACAACACACATATGTAGAAGAAATAGTCCTTGTTCTTACAGTTCTTAGAGTCTAGTTGGAGAGATAAGACAGAAACATGGAAAGTTCATTCATTTAGTAAGAATTAAATGTAAATTCAAGATAAACAATAGAATATTTGACTTATTGCAAAAAAATTCAGTTTATCTACACTATTCTGTATGTTTATAATGTCCTTGTTAGTGCAGTGTTTTTAGTGTTCCATGGTACTTCATATGTACAGTGTGTAATGACAGTCTTATATATCACAGCTTTAGCTAAGATATGAAAGGAAGTAATATGGGTCCTGCTTTTTGGGGAGTTTGGCTTATGCCTCTCCAGGTGTTGTGCTGCGGGGCAGCAATACTAGTATTGCCAGGTTTGGGGGAACCAATCAAGGTTGTCAAGTGTGCCTGTGGGAGACCTAGGACTGGAATTCCAGAATCCTGAGTTTTGCAGTTTCTTTTGTCTTTCCAGAAATCTGACAGCCATTTACAGAGACAGTGGAATATGCTTTAAAAAAAAAAATCTTTTAGAGCATGTCCATTGCAATTCAAAAGAGGAGGGCCTCAGCCTTGCAAATCACCTGACATCATGGCCTTTCGGCTACACTTATGTATCAGCCAGGCTTTGGAGCTGACCCTTAGGAGGACTTTTAAGTGCTTCAAGTGGTGTTTAGGCCTCTGTTTCTTCTGCTGCTGTTCACCTTTATTTTTCTTTGTAGGTGTCTCTGCAAACAGACTCATGGGTGGTGCAATGCAGCTTACCTTTCGCAAGATGGCATTTGACTATTACCCCTTCCACTGGGCAGGTAGGAGAATTCTGAATGGGTGCAGTTTTAGCGTGGCCTAGGTATTGAGGCCATATGCCTGGGTTCATCCCTGACTGCCCAGCAGAAGGGTGCCAGGGATTGCAGCACATGCTCAGAGAGGTGTTGGCAATAGTCCTTTTCAAGAGGACATCTTCTGGAAACTTGCAGGGTCCACTGTTGATGCGAAGCAGTAGGAGGGGAGGCAGTGTCTGAGATGTTGCTTTTGATTCTGTGCTCTACCCCTTACTTGCACTAGTTTTAGAGCCTCTCCAGTGGTCCATGGTCAAAGATGGCAAAAGTCAGCAGCTGGCCTTTAGGGAACCCTAGGGAAAAATCACATATAGAATCCAGAAGAACTTGAGTGCTCTCACTAGATAATTTTTACTTATCCCAGAGAATTTTGGATTGGCGGTGAGGGATCAGATTCTGAATTATGGAAAACTATACCAATGGAAAAGAAAATTTGTAACATTGGGTCATGATCTTAGACTAAAATCTTTTTGCTTTATCGCACAGGCGATAGCTGCAAACATTGGGTACGTCACTGTGAGGCCATGGACACCCGAGGCCAGTGGGCCCAGAAGCTGGTGATGGAATTTCAGAGTAAAATGGAGAAGTGGCACGAGGAGACAGGTCTGAAACCACCCTGGCACCTGGGGGTAGACTCTCCCTTCCGGAGGAAAGCAGGTGGGTTATGAGGAGCTGGAGGACTCCTGTTGCTTTGCCTCTTGACATTTACCTTTGAGTATCAGTGGCAATAAAGCACTGGACTGGCTAATTATCCCAACTTACTCCCAGCTGATTATTCCAACTTTATCCCACGGAGAGACATCTGTGACTTTTTTCTTTACGGAGTCCTGTTTGTCTCCAGGGATAGCTGCAGTGTGGAAGAGAGGTTGTTAGCTTCTCTATTTAATAGGCCGTTGCCTTGGTCTGAAGGAGAGAATAGTTTTTGAGTTCCGTCCTGGAGCTTGCCAGTGTTAAACTCTTTCCTACATATAGCATTAATGATCTTAGGGTTTTTACTTTCCGAATTCTATTAATGATGATAGTTGAGTGTATCTGATTCTTTTTCCCACCTCCTTATTTTTATTTAGATTCTCTCTCCAGTCCTCAAAAGAACCCCCTTGAGAGAAGCCCCTCTCAGGGCCGACAGGCTGTCTTTCGGCCTCCAGCATGGAATCGCCTACGCTCTAGCTGCTTGGTAATACGGGTGGATGACTTGGACGTCCACCAGGTAAGGAGCCCATGACACAGGGAAACAGGGCTGGAAAGGGGTGGAGCAGTTCATTTGGAATGCAACAAATGTGATCAAGGTTGTAGAATTCGGAGGCTGCTTCCCTCCCTTCCAGGTGGATTTGACACTTTGGTCTGTTTCTTTCTGAGTGTGACTGCTGAGATCAGGACTTGGGATTCCCCACTTTCCTCTGAATACCCCACTACAAACCTTTCACTGAAAAAACGAACTCGTAGATAGTGTTAGTCAGGTGTGAGAATGCCTGGAATCTGCGTGAAGAGCACTCTGCTCCCTGTGACAGACTTTGGAAGAGTTGTAGAGGCTTTATCCTCCTATCTCAGAGGAAATTGAGGAAATTCTATTCTGGGTGCTGTATAGATGCTAACAGCAACTCGTGATTGCATAGGTTTCTACAGCTGGACAGCCAAGTAAGAAGCCATCGGCACTCCTTTCCTGCAGTCGGAAACTTCACAACCTCCCCACTCAGGTCTCTGCCATTCATATTGAGTTCACAGAGTATTACTTCCCCGATAATCAGGAGCTGCCAGGTAAGCATCTGCTCTGGTCAGTCCTTACTGTCTTGCTCTTGCTCTTCGCATTTGTCCGCCTCGGGGGCTCTCTGCTTATATTCTGTTTGTCATTTGGAGTTTTAAGTGTTTGAGTTAGTTTAGCACACCTTTGTTGAAAACTCTTCCCTGTGTAAATATATACCTTTGATAATAAAATGAATATTAGCTGATAAGTGAGAGTCGAGCTGCTACTTCATTCATGGTTTCTTTTTTTCTCTGCTTTCCAGTTCCCTGTCCCAATCTTTACATTCAGTTAAATGGTCTGACATTTACTATGGATCCTGTCAGCTTGCTCTGGGGAAACCTCTTCTGCCTGGATTTATACCGCAGCTTGGAGCAGTTCAAAGCTATCTACAAACTGGAAGATTCAAGCCAGAAAGATGAACACTTGGACATCCGACTGGATGCCTTCTGGTTGAAGGTAGGGTAGAGAGTGGGATTTTTGTTCCCTGTTGGCAGCCACAGCTGCACTTCTACCATGGCTATAATCCAAGGTTCTGCTCTGTCCATTTGATAGAAGTAAGGAAAGCAGTTTTACAGCCCAAATGGTCTTTCACGTGTGTATTAATGGTGGGTTGCAGAGTTGCTCAGCTGGCCATTCTGAATTGGGTTTCATTTTCTCTCTGAAGGTGAGCTTCCCGCTGGAGAAGAGAGAGCGGGCTGGGCTGCACCGTCCCCAGGCCCTTGTCTTCTCTGCATCAGGCGTGACTGCCACCAATACACGTCACGCCCCACATTGTAGCTGTCCAGACCTTCAGAGTCTCTTCCGGGGTTTTGCTGCTGCTGAGTTCTTTCATTCCAATTATGTTCAGTTTCCCAAGGTGCCAGGCGGCTTTAGCCTTCTGCACATGCTGTTTTTGCATCACGCCTTCCAGGTGGATTCCCGATTCCCTCAATCTAGTGCCCTCCCTCCCCAGAGGCTTAAGGCTTCCCAGGATCTCTGGTCCATCCACTTCACCCAGATCTCCTTGGACTTTGAGGGAACAGAGAACTTCAAAGGCCATTCCTTGAATTTTGTGGCCCCCTTCCCCTTGTCGATTTGGGCCTGCCTACCCCTCCGCTGGCAGCAAGCCCAGGCACGAAAGCTCCTTATGGCCACAGAAGGGAGGCTGAAAGCATCCGCCAGCTTTGGCAGTCCTGTCCATTCTGAGGCCCTTGCCCCTGACACTGTGTCCCATCAGAGGTCAAAGACTGAGCATGATTTGAAAAGCCTATCAGGCCTTACAGAAGTCATGGAAATTCTGAAAGAAGGCAGCAGTAGTGTGGATAACAAAGGGCCTCTGACAGAGCTGGAGGACGCGGCAGATGTACATGTGCTCATACACTCGCCTGAGCATGTCCGAGTGAGGCTTGACCACTACCAGTACTTGGCTCTCCTCCGCCTGAAGGAGGTGCTCCAGGGTCTTCAGGAGCAGCTTACTAAGGATACCGAGGCCATGACTGGGTCTCCTCTGCAGGACCAGACAGCTTGCATTGGCGTCCTCTTCCCCAGTGCTGAGGTGGCTCTGCTCATGCATCCTGTCCCTGGCGCTGTCGAAGCTGACTCTGAGGGTTCAGATACTACGAGCCTTGTAGATTCAGAGCTGTCTCCTTCAGAGGATAGGGAGCTGAAGTCTGATGCCTCCTCAGAACAGGGCCCAGCAAGCCCCAGGAAGGTTCTGGAGGACACTGACGTTGAAAATCTGGATGCATCCCAGGATAGGCCACTGCCTCTCCATAGCAATGGAGAAGTGCAGGACTCAGATTCTCTTGCACAGCAGGAGGCAGGGAAGGGCCATGAGGCAGTTGATTCCTTACAGGACAAGGGACTGAGCAGCGCCCAGGCACCTAGCTCACCAGCTGAGTTGAAGCCCCCAGGGGGCAAGGATACTGCTGTGAATGGACAGGGCGAGCTCATCCCCTTGAAGAACATTGAGGGAGAATTATCAAGTGCTATTCACATGACCAAGGATGCCACAAAGGAGGCTCTACATGCCACCATGGACCTCACCAAGGAAGCTATGTCTCTGACTAAGGATGCCTTCAGTCTGGGCAGAGACCGAATGACCTCCACCATGCACAAGATGCTGTCTCTGCCCCCAGCCAAGTGAGTGGTTCTCTGCCTCCTTCATTCACCTCCTCTCTCCCTCCTAGCTCTGGCCATTGGGCTCAGGCCTCCTGCCATGTGCACTTGTAGATTGGGAAGCACCGCGTGGTCCAGGAGCGTACATGGAATGGCCTAGTTAATGTGGCAAAGCCTTTAGTTTTCAGAGCTGCCTGTAGAGCAGCGGAAGAACTTTCAGGCTACTTAGAGGATATAGGCATACCAGTCAGAGGGACTTTACTTTCGGGACTACACCTAATTCTGTGATAGGGGAAGAACCAGAAATTGCAATAAAATAACAAAATCCCATGGATTTTCTCATGCCTCCATATATCTTAGCCTGGTCTTGGGCAGTTTTCAAGTCAACATTTATTGCTTCTTAGCATCAAGCTATCTCCTCTTTCACTGATTCACTGTTATTGATACAGCTATGCTGTATCAGAATAATAATACCTGGCATCTGTATGATATTTTATTCTTTTCAGTGGGCTCTCATATAGTATTTTATTTGATGTAATCCCCACAGCAGCTCGGGGAGGTCGCTGCAGATGTTTGTATCCCCAGTTTATAACTGAGGAAATGGAAGCTTCAGAGAGGATGAGCCCATGGATCCTGTATCTTATAACTAGACAAGCTGGGGCTTTGAACTTGCTCTTTCTGGTACACCTTATCAATATCTGTCAGAGTAATAGAGAAGGAAGAATTTCACTCATCCGTTCAACAAGTATTTTTTGAGCCCTTACTGTGTGCCAGGCTCTGTGTTAGATGCCGGGGCTACAGTGGGGAGTAAGCAGAAAACACAGAAATGCACAGTCAGAAGAGTGGGAAGGTATAGATTTTTCCATGGGTGCCTGTGGTTTTAGGAAAGATAATGAAAACTATGGGAAATCTTTGCTGGGACACTTAGTGGTTTGGGGACCATGGTTTGAAGATCAGTGGCTTTAGAACTTTTGTCTAAGTGGATTTTCTTAAGTGTGTCTCAAAGCAATGCCTGCGGGTATACTAGTACCTGCTAGGCCTAGATAGCCTAGGAGGAAAGAGGAGGAAAGCTTAAAGGATTAATTATGTAATAATACTAGGCAACATTTATTGAGTACTTTCTATGTGTCAGGCCTTGTCCTAAATATTAACAATATTAATGCATTGAATTATTGTAAGAACCCTATAAGGCAGGTCCTAATATCACTCCACATTTTACAGGTGAGAAAACTGAGGCTCAGAGAGGTAAGAAACTTGCTCAAGATCACACAGCTTGTGAGTGGTGGGGTGAGGATTGAAAGCCTGGACTCCCAATCACCTAATGTGCTGCCTTTTCTAATTAGAGAAAAGTAAGGGAGATGGGAAAAGAGGAGAGGTAAAAAGGAGAAAAGGAAGGTGTGTGATACAAACTCTGTTTGAAACACCAACAGTGACTTCCTAACTGCCCAGGCCAGTGGCCTTTTCTCAGTCATCTTTTTCCAGGACGACTCTGTGCAGTCAGCCTTGCTGGTCAGTTCATTCTGGACCAGCCTTGCTGGTCAGTTCCTCGCACTTCTTGGAAGGAGTCTTTTCTTTTCCCTTGGCTGCTCTCTTCTTCCTTTTTTCCTGTAAATTGAACTGTTCCACAGCACTAGGCTGTCCATATTCTGATCGCTTTTGTCATAATTTTTATTTTTTAAATTATAAAAATGATTTGTGTTCATTTCATTGACAGTGTGGAAAAATAAAAGAATAAGAAGAAAATGTTAAGAGTCACTTGTAATGACACTATCCAGAGATAGCCATTATTTACATTGCATCTGTTTGCTTCCAATTTTTCTATACATATTTGTGTATCCATGAGAATGCTTACATGTGCCTACTCATATAAAATACCCAAATATTATTTTATAATATTTGTGTATTTATATTATTTCTATATAATATAGAAATTTTCCAGTTTTATTCTCTTTATGATTTATTGTGAATAGTTCCCCATTCATGAGGTATTTGAACATATAATTTTTAATTGCTCTATTATATTCTTGCAGATGGGTGTATCATAAGTTATTCATCCAGTCCACTCTCTGGGGGGCATCATTTAGTCTGTTTCCAATTTTTTCTCAGGTAAAACCAAGGCTGTGTTAAACGTCCCTATTTTTGTGAACATTACTCCTTATGCATATCTAAACCTTTAGAATAAAACCCAGAAGTGGAATTATTGGGTCAAACACTACAAACATTTTAAGGTTCTTGATGTATTTGCCAAACTTTCAGAAGGTTTATATCACTCAAATGCATTTTTGAATACATTTGACCCTTGATCAATGTGGTGATTAGGAGCACTGAATCTCTTTGCAGTTGAAAATCTGCATGTAACCTATAGTTGGCCTTACCTATAAGAGGTTCCTGCATATAAGTGGTTCCAACGCATCCACAGATTCAACCATCTGTGGATTGTGCAGTACTATAGTATTTACTCTTGAAAAAAATTTGCATATAAATGGACCTGTGCAGTTCAAACCCGTGTTGTTCAAGGATCAGCTGTACTTTCGCTCTAAGTTATTTTGTCCATCTCCTCACGTCTGCGAGAGCCCTTATTTTCAGTCCTAACTTCCCTCCCCTCCCCTGCTCTTGCTTTAAAACTATCTACTGCCCATAGCTCCACATTGATCTCCCAGGGGTGCCTTGAACCTCACATATATAAAAGAATAAATTCCTTATCCCTCCCTCCCCCGGCCAGTTCTCTTTTTCTTTCTTTTTTTGGTGGCATCATTCCTTTGCTCATTCAAGCTCTGCCTCTTCCAGGCATTTGTCAGGTTCTGACCATACTTTTAAACTTAAGCATGCTTCAGAATCATCTGGAGGCTTGTTAAAACACAGAGTGCTGAGCCCTGTCCCCAGAGTTCCTCGTCCAGTAGGTCTGAGACAGAGCCTGAGAAGCTGCATTTCTAATGAGTTCCCCTTTAGATGATAATGTTCGTCTGAGGATGACGCTGGGAGCACAGCTCTAGGGAGTCTCACATCTGTTTCTCCTGTCTGCTCCCACATGTGGACTATTTTAGTGAACTATTAGTTGATTTCCTCATTGAATATCTTTCCCTCGCTAGCATATTTGGAAAAGGCAGGTCAAACTTCCTTTTTTTAAAATTAATTAATTAATTAATTTGTTTATTTATTTTTGACTGCATTGGGTCTTTGTTGCTGCGTGCGGGCTTTCTCTAGTTGTGGTGAGCGGGGGCTACTCTTCGTTGTAGTGCGTGGGCTTCTCGTTGCGGTGGCTTCTCTTGTTGCAGAGCTCAGGCTCTAGGCGTGCGGGCTTCAGTAGTTGTGGCACGCAGGCTCAGTAGTTGTGGTTCGCGGGCTCTAGAGCGCAGGCTCAGTAGTTGTGGGACACGAGCTTAGTTGCTCCGCGGCATGTGGGATCTTCCCAGATCGGGGCTCGAATCCATGTCCCCTGCATTTGCAGGCAGATTCTCGACCACTGCGCCACCAGGGAAGTCCCAGGTCAAACTTCTTAAACCACAGGTATGATCTTGTTATTTCCCTTTTCTAAAGCCTTCTGGCTTTTTCTTTATTCTCCCTGAATTGAGTTTGAACTTCTTAGTGTGGTGTAATCAGTTATTACGATATATCCATATGGCACTTTACAGTTTTTTAAAATAGACTATTTTCTAGAGCAGTTTTAGCTTCACAGCAATATTGAGTAGACAGTACAGAGATTTCCTGTATGCCTCCTGCACTTCACAGTTTTCAGAGCACTTTCATGCGTTATCTTTTGTCCAGGGTTTTCTATAATCTGGCTGCCACTCATGTGGTAAAGTGAAAAAAGCACTTAGCAAGAAGTTAGGAGACTTTGGTTCTTCTTAATTCTACCTTTAACTGGGACTGAGTCAGTTTCTTCACCTATAAATAAAATCAGAGGTGGGCACATAAGGTCTTTAAAGGTTTCTTCAAAGAAACCTTTCTAACTTTATCTTCTATTGCTCTCCCCCGACAAAACTTACGCTCCAGCTGAGCTGAGCTCTTTACTAGTCTCCAAAGGTACATTTCGTTTTCTGGCTCCATGCCTTTGCTCATGCTGTTTCTTCCCCATGGAAGGCCCTCTTCATCATCTCTTTCACAGTCCTTCAAGGACCACCTCAAACATAATCTCTTTCCACAGAGCCGTTCTCTTCATCCTTTCCCCTCTTTGGTATTGCCTAGCCTTTGGCTTGTATCCCTGTCCCTCTTACGGTGTGTGTGACTTACTACCATATAAGGTTATTTGTGTATAAGTCTCCTCTCTCCTGATAGAATGTACATTCTTTGAGGACAGGGGATGTCTTATTCATCACTCCCCACCACTGCCCGGTGCCTTGTATGCAGAGGTTATTCAGTAAGTACTTGAGGAATGAACATGGGTTTCAGGTACCATTCACAAGCACCAGGGCTGTAGGTAGTTGGTCTCTTCTGTACATGGGATGACCTGAATAACCTTGACATTTGATATGGGAGAACTGCCTATGCAGTTTGAAATGCTGGAATATGGGGATTCAGAAAGGCCAGCAGTTGAAAAGTGGTCTTGTAGCGGGTAATAATTGACATCAAAGTTTATGTATACAATAACGCTCTGGGCTGAAAAGGATGGGTATTGCAAGGGAATGGAACAACATACCTCCTAAGCCACATTTGTGGGTTTTGTTTTTGTTTTTTAAACAGGGAGCCCATGGCCAAGATAGATGAGGGGGTGGCAGCCCCTGTAGGTGGAGGAGCTGCCCGACTCCGATTTTTCTCCATGAAGAGGACAGTATCTCAGCAGTCATTTGATGGTGTCTCATTGGATAACAGTGGCCCTGAAGACCGGATTTCAGTGGACAGTGATGGCAGTGAGAGCTTTGTGATGCTCTTGGAGTCTGGTAAGTGGAAGCAGAGCCGGGCAGAGTTGTAGAGCCCCAAGAGTGTTCTTTCTGATGCCTGTATTCAGACCAGCAGGATGCAAAAGGAGCTGAGATTTGATAATGTAGACATTTTCTTAATCAGAAAACCAAAAGAAGAGAAATTTTAGTGGATTTGTGGCTCTGACTTTATCCCCACATCGTCTAGGTTATTGATTAGTACTTGACATTTATCACAGAACAACACTCAAAGAAGAGAGCGCTAGTCTTACAGCCATGTAGCTGTGGCGGTAAGACTAATTCTGTGGCTGTATCAATGGTGTGTGTGTTTGTTGTCTGCTTTTTGCCTAAACTATGTATTTTATTGTTGGAAAATAACTAGGAGCTTTTTGTCTATGATAAAACAAGTAACCTTTAGGCATTAGATTAATCACCACTAGGAGTTAACACTAGTTCTTTCAGCTTATTGAAATGAAAACTTTTAAAATCGCACCTTAAGAGTATCTAAATGAAAATAAAAAGAGAATGTACTGTTTCTTAAGCTGGATGGTATATATCCATGTTTGTTTTGTTATTATTATTAATTTCTTATGGGAAAATCCAAATATTTAAAAATAGACAGAATCAGGGCTTTCCTGGTGGCGCAGTGGTTGAGAGTCCGCCTGCCGAAGCAGGGGACACGGGTTCGTGCCCCGGTCCGGGAAGATCCCACATGCCGCGGAGCGGCTGGGCCCTTGAGCCATGGCCGCTGAGCCTGCGCGTCTGGAGCCCGTGCTCTGCAACGAGAGAGGCCACAACAGTGAGAGGCCCGTGTACCTCAAAAAAAAAAAAAAAGATTCAAATAGCGAACCTTCATATACCCATTACCTAGCTTCAGATATTAAGAACTCATGGCCATTCTTGTTTTATATATTCTTCTGCCCACTTCCCTTCCTCCCATATTATTTTGGAGCAAATCCGAAACATAACATATCCATAAATATTTTCATTTTGCATCTCTAGAAAATACAAATTTTTTAAATATTAAAATATTTTTAAAATTATGGTAAAATACACATAACATAAAATTTACCATCTTAACTATTTTAAACTATAATTTAGTAGCATTAATTACCTTCAAATCATTGCACAACCGTCACCACTATCCATCTCCAGAGCTCTTTCATCTTGCAAAACTCTATACCCATTAAACAATAACTCCTCATTCCCTCTTCCACCAGCCCCTGGCAACCATTCTACTCTCTGTCTCTATGAATTTGACCATCTGGGTACCTCACATAAATGGAACCATACGTGACTGGCTTGTTTCATTTCACATAAAATGTCCTTAAGGTTCATTTACGTTGTATGTAGCATGTGTCAGAATTTCCTTCCTTTTTAAGACCATTATTTGTTGTATGTTTATACCACATTTTGTTTAACCATTTATCCGTCCATAGACACTTAGTTTGCTTCCATTTACAGACTTTTTTTAAGGTGACCAAATACCATTGTCTTTTTAAAAATTAACAATAATTCCCTAAATTCATTAAATATCTAGTTAGTCTTCAAATTTCCAGTTGTCTCATGAGTGTCATAAATGTTTTATTTTTACAGTTGTCACTGTTTTTAGAGATTGGATTTGAATAGAATTTTTTGACTCTCAAATTCTTTTGTTATCTTTCTTATGCAGAGTCTGGTCGAGAATCTCTTCCGCCAGGATCTCTTCCCAATGTCTTAGACAGTGCTGGTGTTCAAGGGAGCCCTGTTGCAGATAGTTATGGCCAGGGGTCACCAGAGGCCAAGAGTTCAGCCTCACCCAGTGGGGAAGACCTTCATCTTCACCTGGTCAGCTGTTCTATTTTCTTCTCTGCAGAGGGTAGGCTCTAAGCTGGAAGCTTGGGACTCAGCTAAGGGAGTCTCCTTTTACAGGTCTCAGTTCTGGTCCTGAAGGTGAATGAGGTGTCCTTGGGGATTGAGGTACGTGGTGAGGACCTGACTGTGGCCCTGCAAGCAGAGGAGCTGACCCTCCAGCAGCTAGGCACCGTGGGACTCTGGCAGTTCCTGCATGGACAGTGCCCAGGTGAGGATGGTAGGATTGCAGGAGAGCTGGTGGGATTTTTCTGGGGCATCCATAGCTTGACTTGCTCCTGTCACTGTGCTCCAAGGGCAGCTACTTTAGTGCCAAGCCCTTGGCGCTTCTCTCCAGCAGCGATTAGGGGGAGGAAGAAGTCTAATGAAGTCTCCTTGCAAGGAGCCTCCCAGAGCTCTTTCTGGGGTTTTGTACTCAGTAGGCTAGTCTGCGTCCTCACCTCCCAGGTGCTCCTTATGCTTATACATGAGGACTGTGTCCACTTCTTTGTGAGGCTGCTAACATCAAGCTATATCTGATCAGGGAACTTCTGATTCAGTCCTTTGATGTGAATTATCATTTATACTTTAAAAGATGACAGGAAAAATCTGGGCTTAAGCTACATGCTTTGTTTAAAATTTTTTTTTAAAATATTGAGTAGATACTAAAGAATACTTGTAAAATATATATAAGGTATAAAATAACAACAGTACAATGAACCCATGTACCCACTACCTAGTTTAGTAAATAGAACAGTACCATTAACTTTGAAGTCCCCGGGAGTCCCTCTCCAGAACCTTCCTCTTGCCTCTCACCTATCATAGGGAATCACTGTCCTGAATTTTGTATTTCTCATTCTCTTGTTTTACAATTCTTCTGCATGTGTTTGTATCAATGTATTATTTAGCTTTGCAGTTTTTCAAGTTTTTCTAAATGGAATCATAGTTTGTATTCTTTTGTGATTTCAAGTACCATGATATTCTTCAGATTCTTCTAGGTTGTTGAGTTAGCTCTAATTTATTCATTTTTACTACTATATAATATTCTATTGTAGAAATATACCACTTTTTGCTTTTTTAAAAACTGCTTATGCGTACTATGAAATTCACTCCTTGTAAGTATACAATTTGATAAATATTAGTAAGCTTACAGGGTTCTACAACCATCACCATCACCCCCAAAATATCTCTTGTACCCATTACTCTAGTTACTATTCTTCAGTCTGTTCTGAACAGACATTTGGGTTGTTTCCAGTTTTTTTGCTATTTCAAATAGGGCTGTCTTGACATGCCCATCCTTGTACGTGTCTCCTGATATGTATGTTGGAGAGTTTCTCCAGGTTTATATTCCTGAGGAAATAATTGTTAGGTCATTAGGGTAGGTATAGCTTTAACCTTAGTAGATAATGCCAATTTGTTTTCCAGAATGGTTGTACCAATTTGCATTTATATAGGTATGTAAGTTGTTTCATAGCCTTGGCTACACCTGAGATTATTCTTTATGCAGTTTTGAGTAAATTAGCATAGATCCCGCTTGGCTTCCTCAGAGAGAGGTGAGAAGACCAAGACTTGGAGAAAGGAAGAGATGATCAAATTTAGCAGAGTTGAGGGTCCTCTGTTTGTTTGTTTGTTTTTGGCTGTGCTGTGTGGCTTGCGGGATCTTAGTTCCCTGACCGGGGATTGAACCTGGGCCACAGCAGTGAAAGCGCCAAGTCCTAACCACTGGACCGCCAGGGAATTCCCAATGGTCCTCTGTTTTAAGAGCTTTACCTTGGCCATCAGCCCAGTGCCTCTGATTCATAGCAAGACCAGCTTTTTATTGGTCCTTAACATCCCTTCTGTCATGAGAGGCATTAGAGCAAAGTAGCCAAGCCCACAGTCTTTGCAGTTAGGCTGCCCGCGTGCAAATTGTATCCTTGCTACTTACAAGTTGTGTTACTTTGGGCAAGTTACTCTCTGTGCCGTAGTTCTTTCATCTCTAAAATGGGAATGATAATAATACTTCTGGCCCAGGGTTGTTAGGAATATTAAATATATATAAAGTGCTTAGAGCAATCACTGGCTAGTAATTAATTAATATGTTTTCCTTCTGTCTTTCTTCTCAAAGGCAAAAGCTTTCAGGAAGCCTCAACTTTGAAGACTGGCCACATCAGGCCAGCTGTAGGCCTTCGCTTTGAGGTGGGGCCTGGTGCAGCTGTTCATTCCCCTCTGGCCACACAGAATGGCTTCCTACGTTTCTTGCTTCAGGGCTGTGACCTTGAGCTGCTCACTTCGGTGCTCAGTGGCCTGGGGCCCTTCTTGGAGGATGAGGAGATCCCACTGGTAGTTCCCATGCAGATTGAGCTCCTGAACTCCAGGATCACTCTAAAGGTGAGAGGAACTTTGGGGTTTTACCCTAGGCTTAGTCAGGCAAGGGATTCTGGCAGTGACAGCTGTTAACTTCTTCTCCTGTCCCTGTAAAATGTAATGAGGATCAAGTGAGGAAATGCATATTAGCATTCTTTGTCAGTGTTACAGTAGTACATAAAAATGTGTTGCTGGCAAAGAGTCCTGAGTTCAACTGAGGGGATCTTGTCTCTAGCCCTGACCCTTGGCATGCAGCATGACTGTGCAAGCCCATTAGGTTATCAGGTCCTCAGTCTCACCACCTCTAGAGTGGGAGAGACTCAATTATGCCTCTCACATCTCACAAGAATGTATGGATAAACATACATTTGACATAAAAGTGCTTCCAGCTCAATGGTGGAAGCATGGCTTGTTACCTAAGTTGCTCTGAGCTGGTTGGGGGCATCATGTGGTTTCTCTCTCTCCTATAGGACGATATCCCCCCCATCTATCCGACCTCTCCAGGCCCCATCCCCATCACTCTAGCCGTGGAGCACGTTGTGCTGAAGCGGAGTGACGACGGTGTGTTCCACATAGGCGGTGAGTTGGGCTTGTCAGCCTCCCGGCTTCTGTGCCTTTTTGCTCCTGTAAAGGAATAGGTGACAACTAGGAATAGTCTGCACGTTGCTGGCAGCTTGTCATTTAGAACCTTTACTTTTTTCCAGCTGCTGCTCAGGACAGACCATCAGCCGAAGTACTTAAAAGTGAGAAGAGGCAGCCCCCAAAAGAACAGGTGTTTCCTGTGCCCACAGGGGAGGCTTTTGGTCCACAGGTGAGGATATAACTGAACAGTACCTTTCCCATAAACCCTTAGGGGCTGTAATCACAGAAGCGGGTAAAACTCAGAGGGCTGAAAAGGTTGCTTGTGCTGGGTACAGCTGGGTGGTCTGGGTTCCTGTCACCTAGCAGCAGCTTCTAGAAATGCTGAACAGAGGATGTAAGTCAGGAGCTGGAGATGAATAGTTGCTGATGACATCTTCCACCTGTTGCTGTCCCTGCAACTGATGAACTCTGAAGAGGGGTTTAGGCTCTTAGGAAATATCTAGTTGGGTTTTCTTGATCATTGACCAAACTTGTGGGTTGTTCTGCTTGAATTCTTACTCCTCGTTCCCTTACTGGATGTTTCTGCAAGGTGTGTTACCTTATTTATTCACTGTGAATTACTAATTGTTCCTCAGGTACAAGAACTGCCTACCCTACAAAAGGAACTTATAGAAACTAAACAAGCATTGGCTCATGCCAACCAGGATAAAGAGAAACTTCTTCGGGAGATTAGGAAATATAACCCCCTCTTTGAGCTCTGACAGCAGTGGCTCAGCCATCTGTGCCAAGGAGAGAGGAGGAGATCACCAGCAATCGCACCACCTGCGACAGGCACCATCCAGGGTTGGACAAGTCAGCTAAGGATGCTCAACTCACTCCTCGTGGTGTCCTTTCTACTAGCAGTTCTGACTTGGATGGAAGACAGGGCAAAGTATTACCACGTTCCAGGAAGTTGGGGGCAGCTTTGTGTGTGGCTCAGGCATCACGTATTTCCTGTATAAAGCCTTTTGGCCCTCTGCACACTAGGTGGAATCTCCTCAACACTGTAGGGTCATTTCACCGTCTGGTTTCATAGCAGAGACATTTGCTTGCTCCACCTGTGTGAACAAGGCAGAGTACCCATCTCCTCAGTTGGTCACCCACAGAGCCATCAAAGATTCTATGTTCCAGAGCTTCCTGTAGTCGACCTGAGAAGTCCTTGGCCTGAGCTTCAGCCACGGTAGTAGAGTGGAACAGGAAATAGCCAGCAAGGCGGGAGCCTGGGGAGGCACAAGAATAAACGAGACATGGATTCTGCCTTGTTTGGAAAGGAAACCAAGCTCATGTCATCTTGGCTCATATTACAATCAGATTTTTCAGGGTTAAGCTTTCTTTCTGTGATGCTTTCATCGCTGTGATGCTGTGGTAGGAAGTAAACAACAGTAGCAGCTCACTTGTATCATCTTTCCCTTCTATAATGCAATTTGTTTGAAATTTAAGAAGAAACTATTCACCCTGAGCTAGGTTGAAGGCATGACATGGTGAGGATCTGTAGGGGAGCTTGGTTCTGCGCCGCTGTTGCTGGCTGTGTCCTGTCTCTCTTCCACAGCTGCACCTCACAGGTTATTTCCTGTCTCCCCAGGGTCCCTGGCGCATCTGCTTTCCCAGCACTATGACTTTCTACCAGCACTCTCATTAGCACTTGGTTGTTTGGGAGCGAAAAATGTGTTTTAAACTGTAACATTAACATCTCAGCCTGTTTCCTCTCACCCCCCTCTATCGCTGTGGCTTTTTAAAATCATGTTAGTTTGACTTAAGTAAAAGACAAAGCAAAACAAAACCCTTCAACCTAGCTAGGTTTTGCCCCTGCCTGATGAAAGAGCTATTTCCCCCTTTCTCTTTACTACCAAATTCTTTACCAACACTCCATCTTCATCCATACTGCTCTGTGATATACTTCAAGCTGTGTTGGACAGAAGTTCATCAGCTAACTCACCTTGAATTGGCAAGATGGCAAAATAGTGATTTAGTAGTGTCACTAAAGTCTTAGTCACACATGACCTACTGAAGGAAAGATAAAATGGTTTCCTTTATGGGAAATCATGCCTGACTTGTATATTCTAGTTTTTTGAGGATAAAAAGAAAAATGTGTTCAAGAAGGAACAAGATCTAATTTGCTCAGACTTTTACAGACTTTTTGTTGTGGTTCGTCACTAAGGTAATCTTAAAAACAACAATTACTATGAGATTATGGGAATGTTCTGTCATGCTTAGGAAACAACGTAGAGACTTAAAAATAAATACCTTTCTAGAGAGAATGTTAACAGGGTAATTTCCCTATGGGTTGATGCTTGGTTTAACCTTATCTAAGAATTTTATAAATAACCTGAAAGTGGGATATTACAGTGCAATCAAATGTCACTGCTTCCAGGCAGTGAAAGATAAATCAGAAGAAATTGAAAAAAAAGAAGTGAAATTGCAGAAGATTCACAGACTGGGCTGTGAATACTCAGGAAAGTGGCAGGTGAGGTTCTGTGTAAGTGTGAAGTAATGCACTTATGGGAGAATCAGCAACCAGCGAGGCAGTGAGCTCTGTTAGAACTCAGGAAAGAAACCTAAGCATTGCTGAGAGGGAGGAGGGGTCAGTGTGCTGCTGTGGCCAAAAGTCCGACTGCGTCATCAGGAAGGGCACGTGGAGCCAACACAGAAAACAGCACCTCATGCAAGGCCATGGTAATGTCTTAAATTATCTGTGCACTTCTAGTGACCTTATTTACAAAGTATATGGTGAAGAGGGTAAAGGTCCAGAGAACAGCAAAAATTATCAGGTGGTGGAGGTACTTCCACATGTGGACACATCTTTAAAATGTTGGCCCCAGTTCTGGAAAGATGAAAGCTGAGGGTAGTGTTAGATCAGATATTCAGTCAAGAGCAGGGACATGTTCTTCAGGTCCCAAAATACTAGCTCTAGGGCCGTACCTATTAGCCTTAGGTAAAAGAAAGCACTTCTCGTAGCAAATCAGAAACTTCTAGAGGTCATTGTTCAAGAAGTGGTGCTGGCAGAAACTGTATGGGTACAGAAGGTTTAAGAGGAATCCTTGCATGATGGTTTTCCAAGAGGAATTATGGAAAACTAGGGCTATTTGGTGATATACAACGGAGAGGGTAACTGCATCCCTTCACAGACTCCCCCTTAAGTGCCTCTTTCAAAGGCAGAACGATGAACAAAAAGAATCACTGCTCCTCTCAAGTATGGCATTTCTAATGTGTTTAAAGGGGGAGGAGGGAGAGCCAGTAGCCAGAAAATAGAATTATTCAACCTTAGGTTCACCTGAATTGGTATAAAATCACATTCTGATTCTCTTCCTTTCCCCTCCTTTTCTACCCACTGTGTCCCTCCATGCAGAGAATTGCTTGGTACACCCTCACTTTAAGCTTGTGCTTGGTGGGAGGCAATAGAAACAAATCTGGCAAGCACTGAGGCTCACCCCTTTAATGAGCAGAGCTCAGTCAGGTTTTCTGGGCTCTCTGGCGCTCCTGTCCATGTGACAAATGGAGCCCTAGAATTTGAATTTCCTTATGTGACAGCTTTGGGCATTGTGTCTTGAAGTTCTTGCCTCAGGAAATGTGGTTGGGGTCAATGTCCCATGGAATTTTAGTAAAAATCATCTTGTATAACTTCATACTCCTATTCATTGGGGGAAGAATGACTTTCATAATGAAGAAATGTGACCTTGTTGGTAGTCCTCAGGATAAATGTAAAGGAAAAAGGCAGAAGGAAAACATAGTAGTATCAGCTCCTTTGGACTGCTTACAATTTCTGCCTTGAAGCTCTAAGACTCTGTGAACAAGAAATAACAATACCTCAAGAAAATGTCTGGAGTGATAGCACCGCTCCCCCTCAAAAGGCTTCAGCCACCGCACATCACCATTTCAGCTGTGAAGCATTTACACCTATGTATCATCTGTGATTGTCTAGAGTTCCTGTTTACACAGATATACTAGAGATGAGCTTTAGTGCATATGGACTGGTTTAAATCTCTCTTAGCTGAGCTGCAGGGACGGTTATCCATCTCAAATTCTGTTTTCAACTCACTGGAATAATTAACCTAGTTTATTAGACTTAGGACAGAAGGAGTAGGTTCTATTCTCGTGATGGCTGCTTTTTGCTGTGTATTTAATCTGACCCTCATTTTGCCACAGGCCTCAACCTTCACGTACCCTTTTTCATGGTTCTGAAAGGAATGGTTCCTGTCTATGGAATATACAAGGGATAAGCCACCCCTCACATACCCCATAACATAAATGCTTCCATTTAACCCATTTACATCAGTTTCCCCATAGGCTAGTTCAGTGGGTGGTAGAAAGAAGAGATAGTTTGAACATAGTGATATGGGAAGTTTCCATTCCAAACCTTTAAACTAAGGGTTTGTGTTTTTTTTCTCTCCCCTAGTTAATACTTGCCTAAACTTGCAAAAACAGTTACAGTAATATCACAAAACTATGGAAACAACATTGCTACACAAGCTAGTAGGATGGTTATTTGAGAACTGCAAGAGCTGTGTCATTGCCTTGTGATTTACCATAGTAATTACTGTTTCAAGAGATTCTGGTGTGATGTCCTATCCTTTCAGGGACTATGGCCTTCCCCAGGATCTTCCCCCACCTTCTGCTAGAATAGGAATATTCCCACTCACCTCTGGGTAGGTATGGATAGTAGCTGTTGTTGAATGGGGATTATTTTCTCCCTCTCTTACAACAGATACAAGGAGAAACACTCTCAGATAACCTTAAACTGTGAGGCTTTGCTAAGTGGCTAGACTTGGGATGTGAACTTCCTTCATTATCTGTAAATTTCAGCCATATCCAGTATCTCAAATTGCAATAGGTATAGTTCTTATAACCACTTAAAAAGCTCCCTCTGAGAGTTAAGAGATCTGTTTTTGTTTCTCCCTTCAATATATTAGTTTTTGGTCAAGATTTAGCCTGAGTCTTACAGCGTTTCTTTGTGGAATACACTACTGAAGTGTCTTCTCCATTGGCTAACTACACGTTTAAAGCCATGAGTTTTAACGTAAGATACTAAAATCCATATTTGCCCAACTTTGTGTGTCCAAGCTGTTTCCCCCACTCAGGGTGCTAAACAGAATTGGAATCTTTACTAAGACATGCTCAGGAAAGCTTCAAAAGAGAACAGCTTCAAAACCCCTCTCCTTATGACACCAAATGATTGAGAGGAAAGAATTCTTGGAGATTGCCAATTATATTACAGTAGCCTTATTACTGCTAATCACTGTCAATAAAAGGTCACTCCATTCCCCTCTACGTGAGGAAAACAATGAGAATGTATCCAATGAACTGGAATATTGGTCAGTATTGGGAAATATTAATGTTGCAGTACCTAATCAAACCTTGAGTGTACTGGTTCTGTGAACCACTTGAAAAAAGCAAATTAAACTTATTAAACAGTATTGGTTCTGGTATATCTGTTTATAGCAATTGAAACATACGGGTTTTTACATTGTTTTTAAGTACTTTAAGTACTCTTTTATGAGATAAAATTTTATTGGTTCTGGTAGGAAATGGGGAGGGCTCAAATTTTCACAAAAAAGCCAAGACCAGTTTTATTCTGACACCAAAAAAGAACGATGAACTTCTCCCCACCATTCCAACCTGCTAGACAGAAAATGAATGCAAACATGGCAAGTTGGAAAACAGTTTAATGATCACTCACCAAAATGTTCACAAGGACAGACTATTCCACTACTCCTGCTGTCACCGTGTCCTTCATGGTAGAGTATCACAAGTCAAAAGTTTCTGATTGTTTCATTTACTTAAAACCAAATGTAAGAAACAACCTAAGTCATTGCAACTTCAGGCTTCAATGTGAAACCGTCAAACCGTCTTGGAAGGGTTTTCTTTCTGAAAGCAGCATTCCTGTCCAGAAGATGCTTAAGGTTCATCAACCTTTCTTCTTCCAACTATCCAGTAATAGTTAAATGCCTCAGAATGCCCTCAGAGGTCCCAATATTTAGTCAAGGCAAGTATGAAACAGGCTGCATGCCTTCAAGGTATAATGAATATGAGAGTTTTGAGGAAGAGATTAAAGCATCATGGAATCCTTCGAGGACTGAGATACTAAAGCACCAGTGCAGAGAGTCTCATGCAATAGAAAGTCTGGAATGAGTACTTCTTCCTTCAGTATCAGGCCCTTCTAGACTGTGGTTTAGAAGAAGATGATTTTTTTGTGCTTCGAGTTGGGAATTTGCCCCTTCGACTTCAGCCTCCGAACAGCCTCCCTCATATGTTTGGGTTGTAGCGGTGGCATTTCTCCCCACTTCTCACACACATCCAGTGCTAAACAGAGGGCAAGGAGAGAGTTTCATTATCACACAAGAGCTTATGTATTACAATCCTTTTGAGTCCTGTAATTCTCATTAACTCTCTTAAGCTTGCTAAAGAAATAAACCAACACATTTTCCCTTCTTAAGAGAACGCTATAAAATGTATCATGTTAGCTTTAGTATATCCCACATCAGGTATTATCATAGGCAACAGTTTAAAACATATCTTCTCCTTAAAAGAATAGGTATTTCACCAGCTAGAAATTAGCAATGGGCAGCAGCCAGGTTCTTTACTTGATGGACAGGGGGCAGTTCCCAGGGATCATAACATCAGGGACAACTACTCACCATACCACACTGGTCAGCCCCAGTGACTGCTTTTTTTTGTACCTTTACTTTTGGCAGCAGAAATGAGCAAAATCCATTGGAGGAAAATACAGAGTCTGCTTCTGTCACCTTGGGCTGAGGACAGGAATCAGGAGGGCAGATTTCCTAGGTGTTTCCAGGCCTTCCAGTATTGAAATTTTCAAGGAATAATGTTCATGCTCTCCTGAATGCAAGGCTCCCTTTATAGTGTAAATGGAAACCACCACTGGTGCCTTAATAAGTCCCTCACTATAGATATTCTTGGAAATAAGACCACCACAGGCTCAATCCAGTATTTAGACCAACACCACTCACCTTCTTCTACCACCTCCCCGACGAAAACTTTGGAAATACCAGACATAGCAATAACAACATTCTGAGACACAGAGGTACCAGTGATGGACTGGATCAGCTTGAAAGAAGGACAAAAGACTGTGATTAAGGTAGTCAAGGACTGGCTTTGGAACATAGTACCCATAAGAGCTCTGCACTGAAAGAGTTCACTAAAGGCTGGATCTGAAATTGACACCAGTAAAACAAAAGGATTCAGGTGTATAATGGCCTATTCTATTTGTTGAGACCCTATCCCTAGAATACAAAATTACAACTGGTCAGATTATTGAGGGGCATGCTATTTTTATTTTCCTGCCTAAATATTCCACCAACTTGCCTAACACCTCACTTCAAAATGCCAATGGATACAGCTCTTGAGTCTCATTCAGTTCTCATAGCTCATGGAAATGAGTGTGGTAGTCCATCCTTACCCTTTTAATGGCTGCCTTAGGGAAAGCTGACCGGCGATACATTTCATAACGGTTCAGCTGCTCCTCAGAAAAAGAAGAAACCAGGATTCTAGACAAAGATTCAGGTAATTAAGTTCACTTATAAGAATGAATACTTAAGATGTATATTATTATGTCAATAAAAGCAAGTCTCAGATATTTAAAAAATAAATTTTTCAAGGGATCAATAGTATTAGGCTTAGTGTTTATGAGGAATGAAGAGAAAGCATCTCTACTCTTACGGAACTTGACAATAAGTGAAATACGAGTTCCTTTCTTACTTCACTAAGAACAAAAACAACAACGTTGGGTCATTGAATCACACTGTACAGGTTATGTTTTCAGCATTAGGCTCTCTCTCCCCATAAGGCTACGCTTCACATTAAAGATAAAAATTTAATATGTAAATTTATATTCAAACCAGTAGTTTCCAACATTAACAGATTAAGGGGAAATTTTATAAAATATATGGAAAAGGGTTAATAATCTTAATATATAGTTAAATTTTCAAATAAATTAAAAGATGGCCATACCAATTTTAGAAAATGAGCAAAGGAAGTGAATAGGAAATTTATAAAATATACCAATGGCCAATATATAGAGAGGAAAAAAATTAAGCTTCAGTATTAACTAAAGAAATTAAAATGATGAACTAAAGAAAGATTAACATTTTTCATAAAACAGATAAAGAAGTATTAAAAAGCATGGTATTAGTGAGGATGGAGGACACAAACTCATACATGCTGGTAGACTGTGAGGTGGAACAACCTTTTTGGAGAATCTGGAAATACAAATGAAAAACCTTTGAAAATGTTCATACTGTTTAAACTACCAATTACCTTCTAGGAGTTTATTTTAGGAAGTAAATGGACAAGTATGCAAAGATGTGCTCAAAGATGTTGATCATAATGTTGTCAAAAGAGAAAAAAAAAAAACAGAACTACAGAAATAGATTACATCATAGTTCATCCACATAATGGAATACAATGCAGCCATTAAAAATGATGATTTATGGGCATATTTACTGACATGAAAATATTTAGCTATATACTGACATATCAAACATTAAAGAATATATCTGAAAAGGTATATACCCAAATATATACCCTGGGTAAACTCTGGGTGGTGGAATTATAAGTAATTATTTTTTCTATTTTTCTGTATTTTCTGAATTATTTGTAATGAACCCATACCATTTTTACTATCAGAAAACATAATGAATCTATTTCCATTTTGAAGAAAATTATGACCTAGATGTATAATTAATGACATGGAAAACATTTACCATATATAATGTGGAAAACAGGTTACAAACAGTCTTTAACATCTTTGAAATTTTTAATTTAATTTATAGATTTATATGTGTAAAGAAAATATCTTGGTGAATATACATCAAAATATTAACAGTGTTTATTTTGGTGGTATGGTGATATTTTTCTTTTTACTTATATTTTCTATACCATAACATAATAAAATATTAAGTGCTTTATTTTCTTTTGAGTTTAAAAAAGAAAAAAAAAATTTAAGGACAAGAAAAATGTATTAACTTTGTGTGGTCAGGTTAGAGCCTTGAAAGGGGAAAGATCAGAAAAGTGACTTACTGCATCTTTTGAATCTCATCTTCATCCACTTTCTGCTTCTTCTCTTTCTTTTCTTTGGTATCTATTTTCAGTTTTTTGGCTGCAGGAGTAAGTAATGATGAGTCTTCCCTTTCAACTGCTGTTAAATCTGAGATATCCTGACTCTTGAGCTAAGAAGACAAAAGAAACCCTTTATACATTTGGCCTACTTCCCAGACTTGGGTAAGGTAAGAAGACATCATTTCTCATTACAACACAACAAATCCACTTATTTTTGTAGTTTTTGGTTCCAGGCATTGGCTGTACCATCAAATATAAGCTACCCTGTCTCTCCTAAAGGAGTTTTCAGCCCAGCTGTGGAAAGAAAACCTACTAAATAGTCCAGTTTTCCAGGTTAGCTATGATCCTAGTTCCAGTTATCTGTTTACAAGGGCAATGTAGTGCCAAGGATCATGAAAACCACTCTCCCCCTGATCCTCTTCTTCTGACCTCATTCTTTAGAGGGGATGTCATAAAAGTCCTCTCCACCCAGCCAGCTCTTCTTCGTCTAAATCTATAGATCTCTTTACTGATGATGATTCCATGTGGAAAGAATATTAAAAAGGAGGCACCTTCTCATCAAAGCAGTGTTATTTTGAATTTGGGACTTTAAAGTGAGCTTCTCCCACATGTAGGGCTCTTTTCTTCCTATCTTTCAATACCACTGTATCATGCAAATATTTACTTCCCATTACTAGACTGATAACTTTATTTATTCTTTAGTTCTTTTAATTAATTTATTTTTGGCTGCATTGGGTCTTTGTTGCTGTGCGCGTTCTTTCTCTCGTTGCAGCAATTGGGGGCTACTCCTTGTTGCGGTGCACGGGCTTCTCATTGCAGTGGCTTCTCTTCCTGCGGAGCACGGGCTCTAGGCATGCGGGCTTAGTAGTTGTGGCTCGCGGGCTCTAGAGCGCAGGCTCAGTAGCTGTGGCACATGGGCTTAGTTCCTCCGCGGCATGTGGGATCTTTCCGGACCAGGGCTCGAACCCGTGTTCCCTGCATTGGCAGGCGGATTCTTAACCACTGTGCCAACAGGGAAGCCCCTAGACTGACAACTTTTTGAAGATAGGTTTGTCTCTTATTTATCTCTCCTCACATAAATATTTACCATTGTTTTACTCATACTAGATGTTTAATATCTGTTTAATAATGACAAAAAAATCCAAACTTCATCCCCTCCAACAATATAGACTCTAAGAATACAACAAACCTCATTAATGAGATTTAACTTCTGTTTCCTTAAAGAGAAGCTCACATTTAAACTCATACAGGAATATGAGAAGTATGTTGAGAGCGAAGGCAGTAAATCTTTAACAACCTTTTCAACTTCTTCTCTAGTTACTGATATATACAAATTTTCTAACTTCTCTGTGCTTCAATTTTGGTGATTTATATTATCCTTAAAAATGAGCCATTTTTCTTGAAGTTTCAAAATTACTTGTTCTAAACTTGAACATCAAATTTTCTTAAAGCTTAAAGATCTCCATATCAGTGCCTATAGCCCTTTCTTATTTCATAATGTTGTACATTTACATTTCAAATAACCAGGTCTTAATTTTATTGTTTATGTTTTTAAAGCACTAATTCATTAACATCTACTTTCATCCTGATTAATTCCTTGCTCCTACATTCTTCTGGTTTATTTTGTTCTTTTTCTGGTTTCTTGAGCTGGGTGCTTATTTTCAATATCTCTTGTTTGTTAGTAAAAATATGTAAGGTTATGAATTTTTCTTTAAATAAAGTTTTGGTCAAATCCCATTGGATTTGACGTGGCATTCTCTTTGTTAATTTCTTTAATCCAAATGCTATCTAGAAACTAGTTTAAAATGTCCAGGTGTTAGTTTTTTGGAGGGAGTGGGAGTGGGAGAAATTTTTGTTTTTAATTTCAGGTTCTATTGCACTGTACTAACAGGATATGATCTGTTATGATTTCTACTTTTAAGAATTTATGCTTTTCTTTGTGGTCTGGTATATGATCAATTTAAAAAAGTGTTTCACAAGCATCAGAAATTTTTTTTATCTTCTAGGTGCAAATTTCTGTATGTAGTGAGCTTTTTACTGGACTAAGCTAATTATTACTTAAATCCTTTCTGTCCTTGAGATCTGTTTTTAAAGTTCCTTCTTAAAGTAGTTTTGTCACATTTTTCTTTTTCTAAAAGTTCTTAACTTTATATATTTTGATACAACCTTATGCTCTGAAAGTCTGTTTCCATTTAATTCAATGTCTTCACCCATGCTCTCACACTTACATTCAAACAGGAATTATAGCTCTAAGACCCCAAGATTCTACCTTTAGAAATGGAACCTAGAGAACGCTGAGATTCTAGTATCCTGACTGATGCTCAGCGGAGCAACACTGCTGAACTCTTGGGATGGCACAATTGATAGGTTTGGTGCTATAAAGACCCTTGGACATTAGCACCCAGGTCACTGGTAGCAGTGAAATGTCCGAAGAGGATAAGAACGTGACTAAATTAGTAACTACCTCAAAGTCTCCCTTTGACGACTCCGCAGCCTATAATGACAAAGTTACACTTAAGCAATATCTAAGAAACCATATTGAGGTGAAAGTGGTACTAGGAATCCTGGGTTCTAGCTTTTGCCCTAAGTTTCAGTGTTGATTGGCATTGACCTCAATTTCCTCACCAGGAAAACCAAGAGGCAATTTGAAATTCCTTTAGAAGTAGCTTTAACGCCTAAGGGCAGGGATTAAAAATACTGACCCAGTGCTTGGGTCTCGGGAACTGAACCGGCTCTGAAGGTTTTGTCTCCTCTCTCCCCCCCAACCCCGCGATGGCAGATCTAAAGGGTCACTATCTTAGCTTGGGAGGGACCAATCAAGAAGCCTGTCAAGCAGCCAGTGACACAACTCCTCCGGCCTCATCAACACATCTCTCCCTACCTCGCCTTCTTCAGCCGAGGCCTCTTTCAATTCCCCATCTGCGTCTCCGTCAGTTTCCTCCGGGATTCCGTCCGCGTCAGTAACCCCCGGGCCTCCAGGAGCAGCGGCCGTCTCATCTGACTCCCCTGTCTCTCCACCTTTTTCCGTGGGCGACTCGCAGGAATCATCCATGGCGGCGAGAAGAAAGATGGGAGAGGAGATCGCGATGCTGTCAGACTCAGGACCTCGGGACTCCGCGCAGCACCGCAGCCCAGGAGCTTACTTCCTGTCGTCGCGCTGCTATGACATCACCCATACCGCTCCTCCGCGGGGTCATTTAGAGGCGCGCCTAGAGGACTTCACGGCTCCGATTTACTTCTGATTTGGTGGCGGTGGGGAGAGGGAAAATTGAGGGCACGGAAATCAGTTTGTGGATTTTCCACCTTGGGAAACCAGCATTTGTAAAGGAGAGCTTTGTTGTTTACTGAAGGGCTTCTTTTTCCTTTCCGTCTTTCTCAAAACGCAGTGTCAGTGAACTCCGTCCTTAATCCGCTTTCCTCAGAGTAAAGTTTGGGGACAGGAGAAAACTCAATTCCGTTGTTCGCCCTTGTGGGATGCGGCTACCGGGCAAACGCAGGCAGGAACTCAACCTCTTACAGTTCAATTGGACAGAGACCTCGGGCTTGTGTTAACATTGAATTGCCAGCGTTTCTCTTCCGTTCCTCAAGCACCTAAAAAGAAAGAAAATAGTCATACAGCTTGAACAGAATTTAAACAATGCAGTATTAACTCCACAACTACTGAGCGTCTACTTCGAGCCAGGAACAGTCCTAGCACCACAAACAAAAAACAGGCGGATTCTACGCAATTGTATGATTTTCCCAATTCACGAGGACTCAAGATTGGGGTCGGTTTTACAAATCTGACTTTTAATGTCACTTTGGTTAATGTCATCAAAAGTAAGAGGAGGGCTTCCCTGGTGGCGCAGTGGTTGAGAGTCCGCCTGTTGATGCAGGGGACACGGGTTCGTGACCCGGTCTGGGAGGATCCCACATGCCATGGAGCGGCTGGGCCCGTGAGCCATGGCCGCTGAGCCTGCGCGTCCGGAGCCTGTGTCCGCAACGGGAGAAGCCACATCAGTGAGAAGCCCGCGTACCGCAAAAAAAAAAAAAAAAAAAAAAAAAAAAAGTAAGAGGAAATAGGGGCTTCCCTGGCGGTCCAGTGGTTAGAACTCCGCACTTGCACTGCAAGAGGGGCGGGTTCGATCTCAGATCCGGGAACTAGGATCCCGCATGCCTCGGGGGCGGCTTAAAAAAAAAAAGTAAGGGGAAACAAATCCTACTGGGAGGGAGATATTTCCTTTGAGTGTTTCGCTTTAACGAGCCATTTCAGGGATTGGGAGCATGAAGTGCGGATATTTCCCTTTTAAAATTTTCCTCTCTTTCCTCATTGCGGTACGGAGGCGGGCATTTTACTCACGTCTTTATCACTAGATTCCCACACCCATTACATATTTATGTGTTCAGAAGGAATGGCCTTGGAAATGTAGGTGCGCGTTACCATATTCCTCTCTTTGTTTCTACACGCCTGGATGAATTACCGTATTTTGTGTCCTGCGAGCTCCCAAAACCTTTGGAAAAGGAGCGCACTTCGGGAGGCGCAGACAGGTGAACCGCGTTTTTTCCCTTCCACTTATACAGCGGGTGACCCTGCGACGCTCTCTTCTTGACCTGGGAGGCCTATCTTTGCGCAGCGGGGTGCACTTGGCGCAGACCACAACCACCTGCTCCCGCTCGCTGAGCCCCGCCCAGCTAGGTGGGCAAGGGGGCGGGGCTCGGGGGCGCTCTGACGCGTGACGCCGGATCCCGGAAGTGACGCGCTCCTGGGGGAAAAGGCGGGGGGAGGGGGGTGGTGTCCCGGCCGGTTTGGGGGGCGCGTTGCCCGGAGACCGAAAGTTTGCGAGCCAGAACAGGCTTGGCGGCGGCTCCGGAAAGGGGGTCCAGGGGGCGGCGGCCCTGGGGATGGGGAAGGAGCAGGAGCTGCTGGAGGCGGCCCGCACCGGACACCTCCCGGCCGTGGAGAAGCTGCTGTCCGGGAAGCGGCTCTCCTCAGGCTTCGGGGGCGGCGGCAGCGGGGGCTCAGGGGGAGGCAGCGGCGGCGGCGGCGGCGGCGGCGGCGGCGGTGGTCTTGGCTCCTCGAGCCATCCCCTATCCAGCCTGCTCAGGTGGGTAACGCTACGGGGCTGGGCAGCTGCCTGGAGACCCCCCTTCCCCTGCCCGTCTCCTGGGTCCCCAGAGAGATCGGGGCTCCGGAGGCCCTGGTGGGGTGGGTTTGCGGGGTGCCCTGGGGCGAGGGCAGGCGGCCCAAGGGGCGAGGGTCGCCGGTGCGGGTCCGCGCGGCGTCAGGCTCTCCTCGTCTCGCCTAACCCGGCAGCGAAGAATGGTGGGAGTGCCCAGGTGGCAGCCTCCGCCGCATGGCACAGCCGGGTTTCACCCTCGCCCGCTGTTGGGTGCCAGCTGTTGTATCTCACAAGCCACTTTAGAGCAGAAAATATGTATATTTTAAATCTCCCTCATCTCCTGCAGAAACTCCCACGCCTTGCAGAATCTCGCGGTTCCCTTGGAGGAAATTCTCTTGATTCCCTTCTTTTGGGAACTTGGAACCTTCCACCAGGCTCTGCAGGACGTGGCTTTTGTTGTTTATATTAAAATTGCCTCTGGGTTTATCACGCTCAAAGTGGTGTTCTTTGAGCCCCTCTTGTGCTTGAAGCTTCCATTCTGGTTCCTTATAGTGAATCTCATTGGATTAGTCTGTTAAGTGTCATATGCAGGGTTCATCAGGGGGTTTATTCATCAAAAAATAAAGCTTTAGAAAGACTTGTTTAGGAAGCTGAGGGGTGCTTTAAACTTTTCCAGGGTCTGTTGTTAAAATAAACACTTGAATCTGGAGCTGTAAGGATTGAGAGAAAAAGGTCGTTTTTATGTGGCTTGGAGGGGGGATTGTAGGTGCTTTGTCAGTGTGAGTAAAATGTGTTGTTTCAGCAGCACTTTCATAGCCGGTTTTCTTTTCCTTCCTTGTTCTTTTGAGGTTTTTAAGAAGTGGAAGTTCATTTAGAAATGGCTTCATTCGCTTTTGTTCCCCATTAGTTTATGTAACTTCAATTTGAGTGAGCTTGGACCTAAAAAGCCCAAGGCTCTAATAAATTGTTAGGTATTAAGCACTGAGTGCAAACCCAGGTCTATACAGGAAGATATTAAAAAGCAGTCTAAGAGAATTCTCCCAGGGGGTTCTTTTGGGGAGGCAAAAACCAGTACCATTTGCGGCAATTTCCAGCCCCTAGAACAATGCTGTCACATAGTTAGTACTCAGGATTTGTTGAATAAATAAAAGTATCAATTAGGAAATGATACATTTCTACATAAACTGATGGTGGTACTCACTGTTAGTAGTTCAGAGAAATGAGACATCACTGTGGGATGAGATGGAGATCAGGGCTTCCAGGAGGAGGGGGACTTCAGCTGACTTTGCAGGATGTGAGGATTTGGGTAGGTGAAGTACTATGAGAGCGTTCCAAGTGGGCACACCATGATCAGGGGCACTGAGGTGGGAAAGGAGACTTATTTGGTGCCAGTGGGTCACTAGAAGAACTTTCTGTCTGGAGCCTTAAGAGGTTGGGTGTGATAAAAAGAAATCATAATAATGGATGGCTATACTTCCATCTTTCAGAGTGACTTACTCTTTATGTTTATATTCCCAGTTCCTATATCAGTGCCTGACACAAGTGTTCAATAAATGTACTTCGAATGCATAAATTGGGTTTTGAATCTTACCTGGATTACTTTGATATTCCTGCACTTCTGATGTCTGAGAGATGAGAGAAAGACCATACCGGTTTGGAGGTGCCTGTCTCTAATGAGCTGAATGCTACAGCATTTGTCTGTTTGCCAGAGATACCTTACCCCCCCACCCCCCCACCCCTTAACTACCTTGTAGTTAGGCAAGACTAGAAAATCTTTGTTGATTTTCTTTTTTTTTTTTACTTTGGGCCTCATGTTAATATGTCCAGTCTCTGTCATAAAGGGTGGATGTTGTCTCCACTCCCTTGTGTAAGAGAGCTGACTCCTTCTGACTTGCTCCTGTATCTGTTGTCGAGATGGTATATGGCCTCAGAGCTGCCCTGGCCTCTCATCCCTGTGACTCCTAGGGGCAGGGAGGATCTGCAGGCACTAGTTACACTAGGTATGTCATTAATTAGAGGTGACTCTGATTAAACCTAGTGAAAGATTTCTGAGAAAATGAAACCATGCATTTAGATAATCCCTAGGTCAGCATATCCTCCCTTTTTAGGTTTGGAAATAGTAGAGGGTAGGTCTCCTATGCCCACACACCCCACCTCAAGGACCCTGGGTTATTTAATGAGAGCTGTGGAATTGTAGCTTCAGATTTGGCCCCTGCATTAGCTGCCATATCCTACCCCACTAGTATTGTCAATTGCAGCCTACGTTTGTCCAGCTGTTTGGAGTGACCAAGTCAAGCAGGCAGGAATAGGAGCTTACAGCTGCAGTGGATATAAATGTTCTGGATCACAAGTATGTTTGTCTACTCATATGTTTATGACCCAACCCACCCCCCACCCCCATTCTACAAAGGCTTTGTGCTTATTCTTAAGCTACAAAATGCCTCCTCTCTCACCCATCCCTTTTCTCTTATACTGCTTGGGCTTAGGTCTTAACCTCTTAAAGCCCTCCCTAATGACCCTAATACACACAGATCTCTCAGGCTTCTACTTCTTTGGAACCCGTTATCTGCAGTGAACAGTAGCACGTCAACTCATACTTTGCTTGCCTAGATTTCACAGTTTATTGCTTTACATATAGTAACCCTCACCAATTGAGAACATACCTGCTGAGGATCAGAAAGTCAGCAAAGAAGACTTCTACTAGGAAAAAAAGTGGTTGTGAACTTCATGTCCTTCTGACCTTCACTTATTTACTGTATACTTATTCAGAAGCAGTATAGTATTACGCTTCAGACCACTTCTTCTGGAGTCAGACTGCCTGGATTCATATTTCGCTGCTACCACTGACTAGCTGCTTGACTTTCTGTGAATTACTCAACCACTCTGAGCCTCAATTTCTACATCTGTGATATGGGGGAATATTATCTGTTTTATAGGTATTGTCTTATGTAATGTGTGGAAGAAGCTCACCACAGTTTCTGGCACATTGTAAGCGCTCACTGTTAGGCTTCCCCAGTTCCGTTGAGCACGTACAGTTTTGCCATGCTGTACCTGCCACGTGCAAAGTGCCATGCCAGACATGTCTTAAATGCTGTTCTTTTACTCTTGGGTATCTGTTTTCCAAGCCACGGCAGATTAGAAACAGTAAATAAGGGAGAGGCCCTGCTCAGGCAGGCACACTAATGCCATTCACCCACCAAATGTTTACCCATCCTCTGCTTTGTGCTAGGCCAGTTGTTAGATGCACTGCAAAATTTATCTCAGGCCTGGCACATAGTAGGTAGTCTGTCAAAATTAGTCCTCTCCCAATACAAGGTCTGTTCCCTTGTAGTGTTTATAGTAGTATGATATGTCTGTATGACAGATTGGCAAAATAAGAGAAAAAGCAATAAAAGGCTAGCATAATTTTTCCCACCGCCAGTAATTTGAGACTATTAACATAGATGAATATAGCCCTACACACCTTGTTAGGCCCCAAACATCACTGCACTATAGCTTAGTGCTGTAGTATCTGTTTATTGTGACTCTTAGCCAATCAAATAAAGATTAAACTACGTTCAGTATAGCTTGTTAATGAAAGTACAAAAAATTTTAGTTTTCTATCTAAAATAATTCAAATATAATATTTGTTATTTCAAAGGACAAGCAGTAGATTATCTAGAAAGCATAGTTATCTAAAATGCCTAGTCCTACAGAGGTTCTGAATAGCATGGATTTTACTTTATATAATACTGTCTCATTTTCTAATTGTTGAATGGTTGCCTTTATTCTGTAGCTTGAGACAGGCTCTGTATTAAACTTTTTTTTTTTTTTAAACACGGTATTTTTCAGCCCTGGGCACATAGTAGGGCACTCACATTTTCATGTGATGGAGAGTTTAATATGTTTATGGCTATAGTGAAACTACTGATTTTCAGGAAAGCAACTTCTGTTTGAGAATACAGTAAGATTTGGATTAAAAGTGTTCTAACAACTAAGGGAAGAAAGTTCTGAGGAAAGGAAAAGTTAAAAGAAAACACAATTCATTAACTTAAAACTATGAAGTGGATTATGAGCTAAATACTGATATGTGTCAATGTGAATGATGTAAAGTGAAATGCACTCCTGAGGTTCAGAAGCACAGAGAAACAGACCAAAGGTTGTAATTGAGGAATAGATTGTGTCATAGTCTAGGAAAGTTCTATACCTGATTTCTTTTTTTTTTTCTTTCTTTTTTTTTTTTTGTGGTACGCGGGCCTCTCACTGTTGTGGCCTCTCCCGTTGCGGAGCACAGGCTCCGGACGCGCAAGCCCAGCGGCCATGGCTCACGGGCCCAGCCGCTCCATGGCATGTGGGATCCTCCCAGACCGGGGCATGAATCCGTGTCCCCTGCATCGGCAGGCGGACTCCCAACCACTGCGCCACCAGGGAAGCCCTATAGGGCTGATTTCTTAAGCATGAGAAGAGTGAATAAGAAAAGAAGCCAAGGAGGCTTGCTGGAGAAATCTGAAAATTTATAGACAGTAGCAATAAATTTGACTATAAACTAGATTTTTACTCTACTGTGGGTGGTGGGGAAATTATCCAAAGACAGTCATGAATTTCCCAAAGATATGAAAAGGTTCTGAAATAAGGAATGAAGAATGCAAAGTTGTTTTTTTTTTAAAAATAATTTATTTATGGCTGTGTTGGGTCTTCATTTCTGTGCGAGGGCTTTCTCTAGTTGTGGCAAGCGGGGGCCACTCTTAATCGCGGTGCGCGGGCCTCTCAGTATCGTGGCCTCTCTTGTTGCGGAGCACAGGCTCCAGACGCGCAGGCTCAGTAATTGTGGCTCACGGGCCCAGTTGCTCCGCGTCGTGTGGGATCTTCTCAGACCAGGGCTCGAACCCGTGTCCCCTGCATTGGCAGGCAGATTCTCAACCACTGCGCCACCAGGGAAGCCCGAAGAATGGAAAGTTTTGAAAATTGGATCCCATTTGAGGGGCAATAACGGGTTCTCTCCAAATTTAGAAGATATGACAAAGTTATTCATTGTTTTAAAGAAAGAGGATTCCTGGGCTTCCCTGGTGGCGCAGTGCTTGAGAGTCCGCCTGCCGATGCAGGGGACACGGGTTCGTGCCCCAGTCCGGGAAGATCCCACATGCCGCGGAGCCGCTAGGCCCGTGAGCCATGGCCTCTGAGCCTGCGCGTCCAGAGCCTGTGCTCCGCAACGAGAGAGGCCACAACAGTGAGAGGCCCGCGTACCGCAAAAAAAAAAAAAAAAAAAAAAAAGAAGATTTCTGATGTTTATTTAAGGAATTCATACTTTAAAAAAAAAGAGTGATTACCCTAACCATTCTATTGAAATGGCCTCCGAGAATGGATGTGTAGCTTGGAAATTATAGTGACGTGACAGCTTTTTCTCATGCTGACCCTTTTACTTTTGCCCTCCTACTGGGCTAGATTTCTTTTGAATGTGCCTATTTTGAGCAAGATGATTTTAACATCCTGAGGAGTGTAACACTGACCATGTAAGGATGTAGAATGGGAGGCCTTAGAAGCAGGAACTCATGGATTTGTGTGATCTAAGTTCCTGCTCTTCTAAGAGAATGCAAGAGCAAAATAACAACAAAAAACACAACTATTTACTAGGATAGCAGTTTTCTGGATCTTCCACTAAACCTTCTTAATTCATTAAAAATGATTTTTAAAGAACTTCTTAAAATACTTCTTTAAGTATAATTTTATTGGGATGGCAACCCTTTTCCTTTCATTTGGAATTGCTGTACATTTTTGCTTTCTCAAAAGCAGAACGTGGTCCCCCTGTTAAAAAAACAAAACAAAACAAAAAAGGTGGCATGCCTGGGAATGACTGCAGCGTGGTTACTTTATATCTAAACATCTAGAGCATGCCTAATGTTAAACTGAGTAAGGCATCTACTGGTAGTAAAAGATAATTTAACGTAAGTTTGTTAAGTCAGCGATCTCCCTTAATTCTCTGATTGAAGTTCAGTTTTGAAAAAAAAATTTTAAAAAGAGAATCTATTTTATATATATATTTGTTTATTTATATTTTGGCAGCACCGAGTCTTAGTTGCGGCATGAGGGATCTTTTTTAGTTGCAGCATGCAAACTCTTAGTTGCGGCATGCATGTGGGATCTAGTTCCCTGGCCAGGGATTGAACCTGGGCCCCCTGCATTGGGAGCACGGAGTCTTACCGACTGGACCACCAGGGAAGTCCCTGAAGTTCATTTTTGAGTGTCTTAGTTACAAAAATTAGAGACGGGAAACAGTGAAACAATCCTGTGAAGAATTTGGTTTGTATCTAGTCAGCTTCAACATGTTCACTCGTCCCGGGAGGTTCTGGTCCCAGTGAAAGTTGCATCTTTGGCCAGAAAAATCCCTTTGAAGGTTCTTCTCCCTACCCCTCACCCTCCTTGGTTTGTTCACCTCAAACAGCTGTGAATTTTGTTTTGCAAAAGGAAGTCGAGGCTATTTCTGCCCTAGTCTTCAGTAGAGAAAGTAAATTACTGGGTTTTATAGCCCAGAGACACCAAGGAAGCCCCAAAAGTAGATAGTGGAGAGTTTGTTCTTGGAAATGTCAGGCTCTCCTGTGGGCAGGGACTGGGTCTCTTCTGGAGAGCCCTCAGAAAATGTTACCCACACCGATTTCCAAAAGATTACTGGGAGATTTTTTGTGGCGTAGAAAATTATATTGTTACATTCATAGAACATCTTCAAATAACTTTGGTGTGGTTAGAGTTAATGGTAGTAATACTAGAAATTTTATGGTATGGCTTCATATTTATCCTTTCTCAGTAATTTGTAGATCAAGTTTGTTTAGTTTACAAATCAAAAAAGAGTTTTTAAAACGTCAGTTGTCTCTGCTTTACTTGTGATGTTCTTACCACTATTAAAAACGGTGGAGATGATCCAGGAAGCAGAACAGCCCTCTGGCTTACTTAACTGGTGAGAGTTTAGCATGGCTGCTAAGGGTCAGGCTCTGATCCATCTCTGCCTTGTGACTTAGGCAAGTTATGTAACCTCTCTGAGCATCTGTGTGTTCATATATATAATGGGCCTAGGATAGTACCTACCTCCTGAGGCAGCATCCCATGAGTTAAGATGTGTAAGACACATAATGCCTGGCATATGCCAAGGGCTTGGTGAACCTGGGCTACTACAGTTATATGATGGGAGCCCAGTGCTCGCCACCTTTGATGAATCTGGAATGATAATCCTGTTTGTTAAGGACGTGTGTTTTTTGTTTTTAATGTTCCCATTTAAAAATTTATAGTAATTGATAGCAGAGGCTCCCAACATTTTCAAATATGAGTCCCATTTTTAAAAGCCTAAAAATGGTAACGGTGGCAAAGTTACAAACTGATAAAGGTTCACAATCTGTTGTCTGAAATCTTGGGGTTTAGAATCCAGAATTTTGGGGGTGCTGGAGGGTGATACTGAGCTCCTACTGGGATCTGGGGCAGCACTCTGAAACATTACATTTTGGAGTGAAACCTGTTAATATTCACACTAAGTGGGATAAATATGAAGCAGCTCCATATCAGTTTTGCACCTAACCAAGTCTGCCGCTAACTTTCGAAAATTTATTTTCATAACTTTTTGGATTCCTGAATTGTAGACAAGGGATTACGGACTTCTGCCTTTATTATAGAAGAATTGCTAGACACATAAAAGCACAAAGAAGAAAATAAAATCATCTATAGTTCTACCACCTAAAGAAATTAACTGTTGCAATTTTTTTTTTTTTTTTGGTACGTGGGCCTCTCACCACTGCGGCCTCTCCCGTTGCAGAGCACAGGCTCCGGATGCGCAGGCCCAGCGGCCATGGCTCACGGGCCCAGCCGCTCCGCGGCATGCGGGATCCTCCCGGACCGGGGCACGAACCCGCGTCCCCTGCACCGGCAGGCAGACTCTCAACCACTGTGCCACCGGGGAAGCCCCAACTCTTGCAATTTTGGTGTATATACTTTGGTCTTTTTTCTATGCAAACTTTTTATTTTTCTTCAAAACAGACAATGTTCTGTATGTACTTTGTCTCAAATTTCTCCTTGCTATATTGTGAACATTTTCCCCATCATTTTCTTTTCCCCTCAACCTCATTTTAAATGGGTAAGTGGTATTCCATAGTGTGTATGAACTGTAATTTATTTAATCCCTTCCCTACCATTAGACATGAGTTTGATTTTAGTTTTCTGCTGTTGGAACAACACTGTGGTGTACATCCTTGTAGATAAGTTTGTGCGTGCTCGTGCTTATGACATTTTATATACTCAGTAGGATAGTAGATGTAATTTGAGTATTTAACCATTGCAAAAATCACATATGTGCAGTTGAATTTGAGGACTCACAATAATTCTAAGGCCCCTTACATCTCCTGGGTCCTTCTGATTGGAAAGTAATGTACTGATCTATGGCTGCTAAATGCTACTTATATTTAGAAAGGTACCTTTGTGCAGGCACAGGATTTTTATTAGTCAGGTTGGGGCCTCTTGGGTCCTTCTTCAGAGGCAAAATGTTTAGAAGAGGGCCATTAATAATACAAATGCGTAGAGCAATATGCTTCAAGCAGAATGAGACAGAATCCATTTTGTTTTTGCCTTTTGTTGTTCTAGCTTTTATTGTGGGAAATTTCAAACATATAGAAGTCGAGAGAATAAAATAATGAATCCTCACCTACCTTAAGTAACCATAAAACAAGTATCAGCTTATGGCAAATTTTGTTTCTTTTTATCATCATCCCCCCCCAACTCAATTATTTTGAAGAAAACCTATATATCATTTAAGTGTGTATCTCTAAAAGATAAGGACTCGTTAAAAAATATTAAAAATACCACTATCACACCTGAAAATGGCAGTTCCTTAAAACCGTCAAGTGTTTAGTCAGTCAGGGTTCAAATTTTCCATATGGTCTAAAATATTGTATTATTTATTTTTTAATTTATTTTGGCCACTTGGCTTGTGGGATCTTAGTTTCCTGACCAGGGATTGAACCCAGGCCCTCAGAGAGTGTGGAGTCCTAACCACTGGACCACCAGGGAATTCCCCAAAATATTTTATTTTATATTTTATAGTTGGTTTGTTCAAATCTGTGTTCAAACAAGGTTCATACATTGCATTTGGTTGGTATGTCTCATAAGTCTCTTTAAATCTGTGGCTTTCATCTCTGTCATTTTTTCATTCCAGTTTATTTGTTGAAGAAAAAAAGGTCATTTGCCCCATTTCCCAGAGTCTGGGTTTCGCTGATTGCATCTGAGGTATCATTCAACATGTTCATCTGTCCCCTGTATTTCCTGTGGGCTGGAAATCAGATCTAGGCTTGGTCTGATTCAGGTTCAGATTTTCTGGCAGGATTTCTTTCTAGGGGATGTTGTGTACGTCCTTCTGTTTAGTCTTCTTTTTTGTGATGTCGGCAGCCATTGACGATCACGGTCTAAAGCCATGATTTAGAGTTTGCAAAATGGTGATTTTTCATTTCTATTTTACCTTCTTCGTTTATTAACTGGAATACTTTTTGGAGAGAAACTTTATAGAGAAACCTCATGTTATTAACTACTTGGTTACCCTGAGGTAGAGTTTGTGTAGGAAAGATGGATTAAATGCTTGATTCTTTTCCCTTATTTACCAGTTTTCAGATCAAGTTGGTTTCCTAGTAGTCTTCAGACGTGTCCAATGAGTTTCTTGTGAATAATCATTGTGAACTCGTACTTTTAAGCTTATTTGTGCTTCAGTAATAACCTTTCTAAAATGTGCTCTGAGACATTTAGACTTTGACAGTTTTACTTTACTATGTAGAGCAGTTGAACTGGTTTGTAATGAAGTGGTGTTGTTTGTATTTGTGTATTTTAATTGAGTGCTATTTCTACTCAGAGTCCTCCAGTTTGTGCTGGTTCTTCTGGTCACTTGCAAATCAAGGATTCTAATCTTCCAGAGTCTGGATTAGTTCAGATGGCTTTTAATTTTTTAAGTTTCCTGCTGGCCATACATGGCCCTATAGGTAACAAAGCCTTAAAAAGATACTCTAGACACTTTAGAGACCAAATTTCTTTAGATTTTAATTATGGAAAACCCACTAAAAATGGTGTTTTCCCACCAGGTTTATGGGGTGGCTCTAGATAAGAATCTGGGTGTGTCAAGGTGAGTTGTTACTTATTCAGTCTCATATGTTACTCTGAATATGTTTCGTGGTGTCACACTTTTTACGTAAACATTGAAGAGTCAGTTGAATTGTCTTCCGTTAAGTATACTAAGCATAGGTCTCTGTCTCATTATTGACTCCTGAGCTATTGCATTCAGAGCTCCCACTCACAGGTCCGATTTTGAGTTCCTGTTCTGTCATCTGTATATTTTCTTTTCTTGGTTTGGAGCTCAACTATATATGAAAGTATTTCTTTTATTTTATCCATTGGTTTTATGTGTTTGGAGTGGGGGTGGGAGGACTGGGTCAGGGTCCTTCTGCTTTGGCTCAGATTCCCCCCCTTGACCAGCCAGATGTACAAATGCTACACCTGTAGTGTCAATTTAAAAGTGATAAAAGCACCACATGGAGCCACTTATTTGTTTCTTTTTGACAGTTGTTGGGACAGTAAGGGTTCTACTTCAGAGAGATCTTGGCCTCTATTAGGCAATGACAGCATCCAGCTCCATCTTACTCACTCCATAGCACTGTCATGTTGGGCTCTCAGATTCTTTAAAGAGCATTGTCATGAGTTAAGATGAAAAACGAAAACAAAAACAAGAGAAGAAATATGCTTGACTTTACTGAGAAAGGAAAATGTATCTTAAAACACTTGAGCTTCATAGTGCCAAGGAGTTCACACTGTCGAGTTGGATGGTGTGTAATTCTTGCAAGACCGAGGCTGTGCCTCTGCCTCCACGTGATGGGGTCTGTCCTCTGTCAGGGTTGCACACTGGCTTATCCCTGCCAGTGAGGACTCGATGTGACTGGAAGAGCAGCTCCAAATGTATGTCCCACTAATAATAGTACTAGTAGTCAGCATTTATTGACCATTCACTGATATTGCATTAGTAGCCTTAATTTGGAGGGCATTATTAAGTGCTTTTCCTTACTAAGATTAAGAAAGTAAATTTTTTTATTATTGTCCCTCCTTTTATTGAATTTGTGACTTTCAGCTTTGCTTGTGTATAGTCAGATCTCCTAATTACAATTCTTTTCAGTCATAGCGAAAGCTTAAAATCTCAGGGATTTTAATTTTCTTAATTAAAAAAAATTGGAAACTCTCTCTTCTTACCTGTGAAAAACTAGAGACAGTGGTACTATTACTTGAGGTATCAGATACTTAGAAAACACAAGCTAGTGTATTTGGAGGTGGTGCTTTATTTAACCTTAGGAGGACCCTTCTTAAAGGGAGTTTCTGCCTGTACCCCAGCCCTTTTTGTCTGAGTGAACCAACCTGTTGACTTTGTTTTCCTTTCACCTGAATAAGCCTTCATTGTGATTTTCTTTTCAGTTTCCTTTAAACACAATCCATTTCTCAAGTTATTTTTCCTTTTGAATTATAATTGAGACCTACTTCTAAGAAGTCCAGTGGCCAGAAGAGCTTTCAGAACAGATCATTTCAAAAGGGCTGTTTACCTGGAAAATTCTTTCTGGGGCTTGATTTTAGATCTTTAGCTCTTTGCTCAGCCTGGAGAGGAGCCTGGTCCTGGCTTTGTTCATAACTGTTGGTGTCATGTTCCCTCCTCCTCCTATGATCCAGCTTGATTCTGGATCCTGGTTCGGTTCACCTGCCTGATTCTTGCTTCTTCAGGTTGCCCCACAGCCCTGATAAAACTTCCACAAAAGCCCAGCTCAGATTGCAGTATTTGAGGTAGTTCACTCACAAGTTAGTTCACAGCAGCTCAGAGCTGTCGCTACAGACTCTATGGTAGGTTGGGATGTACACGTTGTTGGGGAAGAGTTTTACTTCTTGAGCACTTAATACTTTCCTCTGTCTGTACCCAGAACTTTACATCTATATTTTCTCAGTCTATCTTCACAGCATACCTGCTAGCTAATTGTTATTATCCACATTTTACAGATGAAGAAGCAAAGGTTCAGGGAGAGGTTAAAGTGACCAGCTCAGGGCCACATGGAGGATGGCAGAGCCAGGAGTCTGACTCCCCAGACTTCTGCTCGTAAAGCATTGCGTTTGACCACTTGGAGAACTGTCTTTGGAAGAAATTCAAACCACCCCTTACTATATGCTTAGGTAAAATTTTACCCCCCAGATTAGGGATTTATTTATTTTAATTTAATAGTTGCTTTGATAACACTTTGTGCCATCCACAGTTCTTAAGCACTTTACAAATATTAGCTCATTTCATCCTCATAACAACACTTTGGAGAGGGCACAGGTAGTATTGCCGTCTTACTGATGAGGAAACCAAAGCCTGGAGCCATCAGATAACTTGCCCACTGTAGTAAGCTGGGAAGTGCCGAGGCTTGCTTCCAAGCCCAGGCAGACTAGCTCCGGAGTCCTTAGTCTTAGCTTCTACGCAACTGGGGATTGTTCCTTTTATTAAGAGTGTAATACAAAAGCCCTTTGGAACACTTTGACTACATAAAGTGAGAGGCTTATTTTTTAAATCATTGGCAATTTCCTTGGAATATAAGAAAGTTAGATGAGGGGAATGTCTTTAAACTTATGCCAAATAATATATTAGTTTAGAGGATATAGGGAAAGCCGTGCAGCTCACGAAGAGGAAAAAGCCTCCCTTATTCTCAAACTTCCTCAAACTTTTCTTCTAGAAAATCCTCACCTTCCTCTCAAGCAGGTTAATGCTTTCATGAATTTCACCTCTGAGAAAATTCAGTACCCTCCCCTCCTCCACCAGATTTTAAAGTGGTAAAGATTTGTTTTGGACACATGCCTGCGGGATGTACCACAGAGGCCAAAGGGTGTGCGAGGGAAGTAAATCTAAACAATTGGCAAGAAACTAGAGGCCTGTGTATTTGAAATTATTTCTAGCTATTGCTACCCATTCTGCTTTTTTACAATTCCTTCCCCTTCCCCTGCCTCATTAGTGGTTTATGACCAGATTTTCCATTCCCAAACAATAATTAGTTTGTCCATAAAATGACTTTCAGAGAGTACTGTCTGGCTGGTTCAAATGATTGTTGATAGTAGTTTGAAGCCTGGGATTATGGGACAGGAAATGTTACTTCCGTAATCCTTGGTGCTTTAATCTTCACAATCCTGTGATATTGGTATTAGTGACCATTTTACTGATGAGAAAGGTTAAAGTGACTTGCCCAAGACCGAGATTTTCCATTTGCAAGGCCTGTAGAGTCTATTTTATGTGGAGATCATGGCTGCCAAGAAGACGTCTGAGTCCCCAGGTTGTAGAAGTAGAAGGAAAAGATAGTATTCTAGCTGAGTAGTACTGAAAACACCTGTGGGTCCTGTATGCTTAGCAGTAATAGAATACTCTATTACTTTTTATCTGTTACAAATGAAAATACCTCAGATGTTGAAATTGGCAGAGATCCAGATTCATTACTTTTTAATCTGTTGCTATCTCCATTATTATATGTTTAAGAACTCGGCTGGAGAATAGTTTTCTTGCTAGTCACTCTTACCAGCAGCCTTTTTGCTGTCTTTAGCAGACCCAGAGCAGACTTTCAGAAAGGTTTTTAAGTAAATGATCGAGGGTTTAGTGTTTCACTTTAAAGTTTAACAGTTTTTTCTTTCTTGGAGAGTGTATACAAAATCAGGATCCAGTACTTTTACTTAAGTTTTTTCAACCAACTTAAGTTTTTTCAGACAGAGCTGTCTTTTTAAAAATGTCTTTTCTGTAACCATCATGATCTGTTAGACTCTTTGTCTTTAGTTACCATCATTTCTGTTTCCCTCACTTTTTAATATTTACTCTTTAGTCGACTATATATCTGAAAAAATGTGATTATATAATAATGTAATAACCAACATTATTGCCGTGTGTGTGTGTGTGTGTGAACACTTCCTATTGCTCAAGGTATTATCTGATTTCCTTCTATTGATGAAATAATGAAGTCACTGGCTGACTTCATGTGATGAATCTGGCTGGCATCAGGTTTCCTCATTACCAGGTACTGGGACTTGCAAGATTTTGACACCTGTAGCCTTAACCTTCTGCTTTTTAACATTGTTTTGATTGTGTTTCACATTCGTTTTAATGTGTTTAATTTGTTTCTCATTGCCCACTTAGTATTCATACTTATACTAGTCACTTAGGATTGGTCTTTTGGTTCGTGTGGCCATCTGGGATTGAGTGGAACAAAATATAAATCTTGTCTTTCCTTCCTTCACTGATTTTGATGTTAGCCTTTTATTTGATCTGTAGATACCCAGACAAAATCTTTAAATTAAGCCTTAAGTTGTTCTTGTCTGTAGAGTTGGCCTAGGACTGTCTGGAACCCTGGGTTCTGGAAAGCACATAGGTCTCTTAGTTTTACCCTTTAGTCAGCCTCTCCGTGCTTGAACTCTGAAGGGAAGAGGATGAGGGTTAGACAGAAAAATCAGTCTACAGGTAACATGGCCTCCAGGAAGCTTCCTCCTTCAGGGTGCACGCTGCCTCTGGGGAAGGGCATGGGAGACCAGGCCCCCAGGGGCCTTCTGCCTAGAATTACCTCAGCCATTCTCTAGTTGTATGATCTTGGCAATATATATATATATTTTTTGTGGTACGCGGGCCTCTCACTGTTGTGGCCTCTCCCGTTGCGGAGCACAGGCTCCGGATGCGCAGGCTCAGCGACCATGGCTCACTGGCCCAGCTGCTCCGCGGCATGTGGGATCTTCCCAGACCAGGGCATGAACCCGTGTCCCCTGCATCGGCAGGCGGACTCTCAACCACTGTGCCACCAGGGAAGGCCCTTGGCAATATTTTTTACTTCTCCTGCACCTCAGTTTCCCATCCATTAAAAAAAAAGGGGGGGCCAGTGTTTGTAGCGTTTCCTGACAGAGGTCCCAAGGAAGGTGCATCAGCACGTCTTAAAGCAGCTGCAGAGACAGACTGGGGAAAGGACCTACTGCTTACTGTACTCTTACTGTGTGCCAGGAACCATGTGGCTTTTTCTACACCTTGTCCCGCAGGGTGGCTCAGGAGAGAAAGAAGCCTGTCGCCTCAACTATGTGAGTCTGCAAACGGGCCATTGCTCTTTCTGCCCTTGAAGCTTTCATAAACAACTACATTCCTGTATGTCAAGCATACTGCTGTAGGAGATACTTAGGAATACGAAATTGGTCAGTTCCCTTAAGAAACTGACTTGATTAGAGTGATGATAAAATGGCCCCATGATCTCCTCAGAGAAATCGTTGATTCTAGTACTGGGGCAGGAAAAATAAAAAAAGACGAATATGTCAAAAGAACACAGAAGCCAACCTGAAAGAGCTCTCAATTGCCAAAGTTGGAACAATATGAACAGCAAAATAAAAAGCAATAGTAATGGATTATAAGCCAAAGAATAAAATAAACATCTATGAGTTAATGATATAAATGATTGAATAAATAAGTAAATGGGAGAGAAGAGATAGCTCTTCTTTTCAGAAGAATTCCAGTTAATAAATGTAGAAGGAATGAGAGGAATAGAAAATCGCCATTAGCACACCACAGTAATAATTGCTGCAGGCAAGATCTACCAATGAAGGCTAAAATTAGTTTGTGACAGTTTAAGGAGAAACAGCATATTAGCATGACCTTAAATCATCTTCCAAAAATATTTATTAATTACTGTGGTGGTTTCAAACCATGTCCACATATTCTTTGAAACTCTCCTCTCCTGGGGAGGGAGTTTAATTCCCCTTCTCCTGAGTGTGGGCTGGTCTTAGAGACTGGCTTCCAAATAATAGAGTATGGAAAGGGAAAACAGTAACTTTACCGTGGAAGAACTTGGCAGACACCACCTTAACCAAGAGGTCAAGGTTAACATTTTTAGTCATGTTGATGTCACTTACCCCCTGATAGGATGTGATGAGAAGGGCACTTCACCTCTTATGTTCTTCCCCCAAAATCCATAATTATGGGAAAACAGACAAACTCAAACTGAAGAGCATTCAACAGGATACCTGACTAGTATTCTTTAAAAGTGACAGGGCTGTGAAAGACAAGGAAAGCCTGAGGAACCATTACAGAATGGAGACTAAGGAATTATGCCTACAAATGTAAAGTGGACCAGAAACAGGGCATGAGTGTAAAAACATTATAAATCAACTATACTTCCAAAAAAAAATTAAAATAAACAAAACTGGAGAAATCTGAATAAAGTCTGTAGTTTAGTTAATAGTATTGTACCAATGTTACTTTCTTAAGTTTGGATCAATGTGCTGTGGTTATGTAAGATGATAACATAAGGGAAAGCTGGGAAGGTACACAAGAGCTCTACTATCTTTGCAGCTTTTCTGTAAGCCTAAAATTATGTCAGAATAAAAAGTAAACACACAAGCGCCATGTCAGGTAGTGGCTCTGAAGTCAAGTTCTCTGGGTTCAGATCTTGCCTTTGCCACCTACCAATTGAGAGAAAATAGACAACTTTCTTAATTTCTTGGCCTCAGTTTCCTCATCTCTAATAATAATATCTCCCATATAATAAGACTGAGTGAAGATTAAATGAAGTTATGCATGTAAATACTTAGAACAGTGGCTGGAACATAGTAATGGCAGCTGCCAATATTAATATTTATAAAGAGGAAGTCCAACCACCTTTTAGGTACTTGACTGTTTAGCCGTGGATATAGATGGTTGGTGCTAAAGGAGGTTGGAAGAAGAGAAGATGGTAATGGACTAGGGTGGTCTGGAGACCCCTCCCCACCACTCTGTATACCCCTAGGATGCTGGCTTGATTGTGTTTAGACTTTAGGCCTGAGAGAGAGCGAGAGAGTGTGAGATTGAGAGTAAGATGACACTTCAAAAAATTGTTTTAGTCCCAACAGGATTGTAGCTATACTTTGAGTGTTTGTTGATTGAGAAACTATGTTATAACAGAGTGACTCTAAAGTTAGTAACACTCTGAAATTAATGTGTTTTATTAAATATGGTAGCTTCTCTGTACCTTTGGGACATTGTGATACGTATGTGCATGTGAGACATTTATCCTGCCTGCTTCCAATGCCTGGTGTACAAATGCATTTGCTGACCCTTTATAATAATACTGTAGCCCTGGGGCTAAGAATCACTGCTGTGGGTGACCAGGAGCTTTCAGCGTGCAAACATGCTTTGACTTCAGGCCTCATCTTTGAGGCTGTCTTCCATCATAGGGAGAGTGTACTTCTTTTATTAGTTAAAAAAAGTTATTGAAGTATAATTTACATACAGTGAATGCACGGATAGTAAGTGTACAGAGCAATGTGTTTTACCTAGTATACATCTGTGTACTCATCACCAAGATCAAGACATAGAACGTCTCTGGTACTCCAAAAGGCTGTCATGTCACCTCCCAGCCAAAAATGCCCCTCCTTGCGGTAACTACCATTCTGGCCTTTATCACCATAGGTTTTTGCCTGGGAATGTGTTTCCTTTTCTCCACCATACACCCAGACTCATGGGGTACAGTGGGGTGGGAGCAGGGATGGGTCTATATGTGCCGAATACTATACTTGACACATGCCCAGACTTAAATAAATTCTCCCATAAAACCACAGACCTGGGCTTGCCTGGTGGCGCAGTGGTTGAGAGTCCACCTGCCGATGCAGGGGACACGGGTTCGTGCCCCGGTCCGGGAAGATCCCACGTGCCGCGGAGCGGCTGGGCCCGTGAGCCATGGCTGCTGAGCCTGCGCGTCCGGAGCTTGTGCTCCGCAACGGGAGAGGCCACAACAGTGAGACGCCCGCGTACCCCCCCAAAAAACAAAAAACAAAAAAACCCCCACAGACCTGGGCTTATGTTACTTATCCAAATTCAGTCTCATATCTCACTGACTGCAGAGTCCATGTTTTTTCCATTGTACCATGCTCTGTGCCTTCAGCTGACATTTACCATAATAATTATCATCATCATTAATGAGAAGTCACCTTAGTAGTTCCCCCGCCGCCACCCCCCCCCCCCCCCACAGTAGCTTACATGTGTAACTCTCTAGTAGGCGAAGTTGTGCTGATTTGGAACCAAAGGACGATGGCTCTTCATTTAATGAGTCCCAGGCCTTGTGTGAGCCAGTGGAATTAGAGAGAAAGAAAGGCTCCGTCCCAGCCTTCTAATCTTCTAACGAGGGAGACAGATAGGAGGTGATGAGTGCTATGAAGCAGGGATGCTGGAGGATCATGGAGGAACCAAGGGACAGGGTGAGGGTGAGGGGGGCACTCTTAAGTGTGTGAGGGAAGTGCTCCTCCTTGAAGAAGTGACGTCTGAGTGGCACATTAGAGATAATGGGAGCTGCGCAGGCAAAGAAGGAGAAAGTGAGGGCTCATCCAAGCTGGAGAGAGAGTGCACAGCATGTGCAAAGGATGGAGAAAACTGCAGGCGATTGTCTGGTGTGAGGGCGGAGGCGGGGTGCTGGGACTGGGGAGAGATGGGCTTGGAGTAGCAGGCAGAGGCGAGACCGTCAGGCCCACGTTCAGGACTTGGATTTTACACCGAAGGTAATGATGGATTTGCAATCTCGAAAGGTCACTTCAGATTTTGGGGAAGTGGATCGGAGGGGTCGAAATTGATTAGGCGTGTAAAGCTATTAGGACTAGTAACAATGGGCATGGAGAGGAGCCCGGACTGGAAAGATATTCAGAAGGTGCAAGGAACAGGACTTGGCAGTTGATTTACAAGCAAGAGGTTGAAATCTCTTATGACTAAATAGGATTTTACAATGTAAAATAAGAAAGTGGAATTTTGAGGCCTGGATTTTCGTAAGTCATAACTGAAATACTTTTTTCCCTCTTCAGCAGAAGGGAAGTGTTTGCTTTAGAATAGCCCCATTACTTATTTCTGTGTGCATAGGCATTTGGAGATGAAGGCCTAGAGTTGTATGATAATTTTTTTAAAATCGGGCAGATAAATCAGTCTTTTGGTTTGTTCTAATCGTCCTTTGTTTGTTGCGGTGAAAGCTAAAGCTCCAAATGGGTGTTCCCACAGAGAAGACCCGTGGACGCTTGCACCTGGGGGTGACTAGTGCTACGGAAAGCAGGAAAAGACTTCCTACTCCTTTCAGGATAGTTGTTTATTTACTGGTATGTGTACAGAAAGCCAAACCAGCACTTCTTGCAGGGTGGTGTATGGATTTGATTCTAAGGTTTTTATAAAGTTTAATGCTAACCCTGTCTTTGCTTTGGCCTGTGATATGCTGGAATAAGCTCCTTCGATGTGCACAGGATAGCAGTGAGGGGGATCCTTAACCCACAGGGCTGTTATCTAGGGCCTAGCACTTCCTCACAAACAGTCCTGGCCCTTAGCTATGAGAATACGTCCTTGTGAAGTTCAAGGACCATGTACATAGGGCTGGAAATTTCTAGAAAAGGCAAAACAAGCTGCTTGGGCTTTGTGATTGCAATGTCTGGAGTCCTAACCCTGAATGGTCATTAAGAAACCCAAACCACACCCTTTCTGCTGAGAGGAAGCTTTTCTCTCCAGTCAGCCAACATTCATTTATCTGCCAGCCCCAGCTCCAAATTTCCTGTTACTATAAATCTCTGACAGATTAGAATGAAGGATGGTGGTATGTGGGATGGAGAATCCTCATTCAAATGAGTAGAAGAGAAATGGCAGTTTGGCTACAGAGTCATATATAATAAAATGCAAGATATATTTCTTGCCCCTGGAATATCTATGCAGTGTTCAGAGTCGCCACGGAATCTCTGATGTTCCAGTTTTCAGGTGGTGCCCAGGGACTGTTTATGCTTTTACAGCAATGCAAGTTCTTGTTCACCCAGGGATGTTCAATTCAGCTTTAAGTTGTGAGTAAAAAAAGCGTGCTGGGTGAGCAACAATTTATGAAAGCCGCCAGGTGTTACCTCAGTTCAGTGTTGTGATGAAATCAAACAATTATGCTAATCTGACACCTTTATTGATGTGCATGATCATTATTGTGCTGCATGGTAATTAGGTAAGCAATTCATGTAAGTGACTATAATTAGTATTAATTTTTACATGGCCAGATCAAAATTTCACAGTTTCTTGTTTACTAATTTGTTGTTCTCCGGCATCTATAATTAGCATCAGTGTCAGCATTTTCCGGTGATACTTGTGTAGTCTAATCCTTATCTGGTGTGCTCTGGTTCCCCTGTATTTAAACATAAAACATAGAGCCCCTTGGAGGGAGAGGGTGGTTCTCAGCCCCATTTTCTCTCCCCGGCCTGATCTCAACCTCAGAGCAGCTTCTGCGGCTTCTCCCTGATCCCAGGTGTTCTGGTAGTCTGGTGTCTTCAGGGAGGCGGGGCTCCAGACCCTGACACTGGGTAGCTTGCCCAGGGGTGGGAGAGCCCCCTTCACCTCTGAGAGGAGTTGACAACACATTTTATTAAAGAGTAGGAATTGAAATAACTGAAAATCTCTCACCTAGCACATAGTAAGGATTTAGTAGACAGTTATTTTTTAGGAAATACCTTATTCTACTGCAAAGATGATTTTAGGTTAGAAAAATGTATACTAGTAAGAATACTTTGATATCTTGGTTAGAGGATCATTGAAAACAATACATTTGGGATGGATTGAGAAACAGAATTAGTTCTGAGTGACATGTTTGACCTGCTTTTGTGTATCTGTATGGTATGTAGGGATGGGTGGTTCTGTTTTTGATGATGAGATGCAGAACCTTATTGTGGTCCTGCTGGCTGAGTGTGTATTGCCTATTTTTATTGTGGTTAACCTGACCCACCATTTGGTTCCCTAAGGTTAGGTTTCCCTTCCTGTACTCGATGAATGCTGTCAGCTTCTGCAGAAGTGAACTTTGTTCATACTTCAAACATTTACTGAGTTTCTGCTCTGTGGTAGGCCCTGTGCTAGGAGCTGGGTACAGAAGGATGATCAAATATCTCAACTTTAAATAATACCTTTTGCATTGACCTGTGTCATCTCCTTGGCCTCACCACCCCTGTAAAATGGAGAAAGACTGTTCATGTGCCCACAAGACAAATAAGTAGACACAGAGAGAGGAACTGACTTGTTTAAGGTTATACTTCAAAATAGTGGCTGAACTAAGCCTCGGTCTCTTGACCTCCAACTATTCACTGGTTAGGAAAGACTACATAAAATAGTCTTTGAATCTACAACTAATCAGTCAGGAAGGATGGTATCTTCTCAAAGAAATTTATACAAACATTTAAAAAATTTATACAAATGATTCTGAGACTGTGCTACTTTATGAAAATTCGGTGATTCAAAACATCAGAATTTAAACAGTCCTAATTAAGTACTCATAATTTGCTCAGCAAAAATATTTGTCACTAATGGGTCTAGAATGATTTAGTCATCATCATTTGATTTATAGAGTGTTTTCAGGAAGACACTGTTCAGTGTGAATTTAAGTTGGTCTGGGATGTTGTAAGATTTTTCTAAGATTGAGGAGGAAATGGTTTTGAAATTCTGTTACTCAGTATTGAATTGGCCAGGACAGGAAACAGAGAGTAAGGTGCCAGCCCATTTTCTTGGGCAGCTAGAAATCTTCCAGGGCCCAGTAGTCATTTTAGGTTTATTCTGTGAAGGAAGCCTTTGGGCTACCTGTGTTATTGACTCTTCCATTTCTGAAGAAGGAAAATTTCCCCATAAGTGAAGTGAGAAGAGCACTAAAATATTGCACTTTGAACCCCAAAAGAGTGTTCATTGAACATAGGCCTGTCCAAAGGCTCTGAATGTGGCAGCACGATAGGCTGTAGAATTGTTTCTCCCTGGGGTCTTACTGAGGGCTTCTGGAAGCACCAGGAAGAGGGCAGAGGTGACCTGGTTTGGTGAGAGGCTGTGGACTCGAGACCTCGCCAAACACAGGTTGTAGATTGTATGATCTTGGGCACATTGTTTCATGTATCTCATTTTTTTCAGCCGTAAAATGGGGTGATATTTTACTCTAGAAGGGTATTTGGGGCTATCATGTTCTGTTTGTGGTGGGAAGCATTAGCTAGCTCTTTATGTCATTTATTTCTGGGATCGTTGAAGTCTGTCTCACCCACCAGAATATAAGTTCCACGAGGGCCAAGGCCACGTCTTTCTTTCTGCTTACATGTGTCCCCTGCCCCTGTGGCAGTGCTAGAGCTTCATAGATACTCAGATACTTGATGAACGAAGGGGACCCCATAGTTAGTGCTGTAGGCAGCTGGAAAAATGCAGACACCCTTCCTGTAAGCATAGATCTGTATTGGTTAACATCTTGGAACTTCAGGCCTGGGCAGATTTGTGGGTTTTGGGTTTTGTTTTTGGCTGCATTGGGTCTTCGTTGCTGCGCGCGAGCTTTCTCTCTAGTTGTGGTGAGTGGGGGCTACTCTTTGTTGCGGTGCACGGGCTTCTCATTGCGGTGGCTTCTCTTGTTGCGGAGCACGGGCTCTAGAGCACAGGCTCAGTAGTTGTGGTACACGGGCTTAGTTGCTCCGCGGCTTGTGGATTCTTCCCAGACCAGGGCTCGAACCTGTGTCCCCTGCATTGGCAGGCGGATTCTTAATCACTGCGCCACCAGAGAAGTCCTGGGCAGGTGTTTTTTGTTGTTGTTAATAAAGTGCAGTTTGGGTTTTTACATTCCTAAGATTTCCTTCCAGAGGGTTTCCTTTTTATTTCAGCTTGATTGATGAGAATGTAATAATGGAGTGAAAGGAAAGGCTGACTGGTTTTTGCTCTGCGGTGGGCTGGCACATTCTTGAAGCCCTGATCTCTAAGCCACTCTGTTCTGTTTGGGGTCCACTCCTAATTTAAGGCAGAGCTGGTTGTCTCTGTTGCCATCTTCTCAGAGAAAGTATTTGGTTCCAGGTCAGAGCTGTTTTCCTTGCAGCCAATATAAAGCCTTTGAGGAGCATCATGTCTGCCTCTTACTTATTAACACATTGAGGAATATCTGGATATGGAGCTTTAGGAAAGGATGAGACCGGCGTCTCAACTACAATACACTTTTCTACAAATATTGCTGAATTGGAGTTAAAATGTTAGTTAATATGAAAATGGAATTACTTTGGACTGAGGCTGCTGCTTCCTCTGTGTGCTCAGTGGAGCCTGCTGTGGAAGAAAAATCAGACAAAATGCTCTCTATTAAAGTCTCTATTTTAAGAAGAATGATTCAGAGAGTAACCCAGGTCCAAGAAATTTTCATCAACAAATAAAAACTGAATTGCCAGGTTTGCCAGATGTCTCATTTTAAAGAAAACTTTCCTCATTTGATCTCTTGTAAAAGTCTTCCTTCTGGGGCTTCCCTGGTGGCGCAGTGGTTAAGAATCCACCTGCCAATGCAGGGGACACGGGTCCCGTGCACCACAACTACTGAGCCTGCGCTCTACAGCCTGCGAGCCACAGCTCCTGAGCCCGCGTGCCACAACTACTGCAGCCTGCATGCCTAGAGCCCATGCTCTGCAACAAGAGAAGCCACCGCAATGAGAAGCCTGCAAACTGCAACGAAGAGTAGCGCCCGCTCGCTGCATCTAGAGAAAGTCTGCGTGCAGCAACAAAGACCCAACACAGCCAAAAAAAAAAAAAGTCTTCCTTCTGACCCTGAAATATGCTCTGCCCCCATGTAACTTAAAAATAAAAAAGTTTCAGCGTGTTCCCCATCCCATCTGCGTAGGGCTTATAATTCTACATGGTTCAGCTGGGAATTGATTGCATAAACATAAAGGCAAAAAATACCACATTATTGGACTACAGAGTTTGCGGAAATTTTCTTAAATTGTCAAGTATACTCCATCTTGGTCTTTGACTCACCAGTTATTGAGTACCTGCTGTGAACAAGCACTGCTCTGTGTTGGCTCAGGCAGAGGCAACCTCCCTGCTGCCTGCAGTGTGATCATCCCTTATTAAAGGTGTGCCCCCCAGCCCTCCTGCATTACCTGGAGTAATAGGGTTAAATGGCTAATAATTAAGCCGGGGGGGGGGGCCTCTCCCTTTATAGATAGAGACACAGGTTCTTCTAATTGGCGCTGGGGAAGGGCAACATAAAACCCTCCTTTGTTTGGTCCACCACTAAACCTTGCCCTGTGGGCCTTCCAGGTGTCCTATCCTGTGTACTCTGGTAGAGAAGCTGGAGAGAAGCTGGGGGCTTAAGGGGCTGCCCCAGCAGCCTGCTAGCCTGCCTACAGCTTTCCTGCTGCCCCAGCTGCTGGCCAGAGCTGCTGGAGACGGAGAACTGGGAGCTGGCCCATGGCTGAGTGCCTCTTCCTGTGTGGTTTGTGGAGAGGTGGGTTTCACTCAGGTACATTGAGATGTCAGTGATGGATTGTTGGTTTTTTTGTTTTTGCACCTTTTCGTTTATGGGACCTCTTCTCTTCTCATCCAGCCAAGCTCCCCTTCCCCCTGCCCCGTGTTCCAGGAGGCCCCTGGCCCAGCTTGGCCCCATCTCCCCACCTCCCCACCCCTGGCTGCTCTGCTTAGGGAATTCGAGGTGTTTCTGCTCTGGCCAGGGTCACAGCAGTTTTTGAGGGTGGAGCTGTGGGTGGGAGCTGATAAGCAACTTCCAGAACTCCCGGACTGGACAATCCCTGGAGACAGGAGGAGGCTGTCTCTTGTTATCAACTCCCTCCCCCACCTGGGAGCACCTATTTTTTCCCCCTCAGTTTTGCTGCCTCAGGCTCACTCCAGAAATATTTTTCCTGTTTCTCATTCCACTGTCTCTGCTCTGTCCCTAGAACCTGCCCCACTTGTTCCTTCCAGAGACTGAGTTTAGCCGTCGTCGTTGAAATCAAAGCCTTGAGTTTGTGGGTGTGGAACACCTTCTGGTTGAGAGTCAGAGGGTGTTGAATTCTCTGCCAATGTGGATCGGGATTGGTGATGCCATTTGAAGGCAGGAGGGACTTGGGAGAGGCAAGGTGCTCAGTGTTTAGGAGCATAGGTTTTGGAGCTAGTTGACCTGGGTTCAAAGCCAGCTTTCTCTTTAGCGGTAATTTATTTAAACTCTTTGTACCTCAGTTTTCTAACTTCCAAAATGGGAATAATAACAATAGTACCTTGCACCTCAGAGGGCCTTTGTGAGGATAACATGTTTTGCACAGCACCTGGAACATGGTATGTGCTTATTAAACGAGAGCTTTGTAACTGTCGTATAAGGTGAAGCTATGGGGCTGATAACATGGGCGCCAACAAGTTCATCCCCAATGCGCCTCTGTGCTTTCTGTGTAGAAAATCACAGTGAGGAGAAGAAGGCAGCAAAAGGTATCTCTGGATCAGTTTCACAAAAAGCCTTCACATTTATTAGCACATCGTCTCAAGGTCTCCTTAAAGATGGCTACTAAGTCTGTTTACTGAATTTTATAGTCTCATTAAAAGTATCCTGTTGCCTTCTGATTTATTGAAGGAAAAAGTTGACTGCAAGCATGAAAAAAACATTTTTTTTTTTTTACAGAAAACCATGTAACTATAACATATTAAATGTGAATTGGGCAAGTTACTGTTACATTTTGAATTTTATATACTCCTTAAAAAACTTGATCCTGAATGAGTATCAGTTATGATTGGTGAACTATAATGTTTCTAGTTCTTTATAGGAAAAGTTGGAATTTTGTCTCTTGGGAAGCTTCCCCCAGGAGACTGTTATTTCTAAGAGGAAATTGAATATTGGCTCAGAGCACCGTTTCAGGATCATTGGCTTGTCCTTCCCAAACTCCTTCATGTGTTTTTGAGGCTTTGCAGTCTGGCTTATTCCTCTTTCCTCATTGCTCACCACTGTCAGCTTTGCACTGGAGGCTTCAGAATTACTTAATTTAACAAGTATGAGGTGCCCATTTGCAATTCCCATGAGCCTGGGCCCTGTGCTGACTTGCATCTAGAGCTGTACCACACACCTCTGCGTCTACAAAACTTCCCAGGCTCTGATGTTTGACAGCTTCTGGCCTCATCTTAGAAAAGGCAGTAGGTGTGGTGGTTAAGTGCCTAGACTCTGGGGTCGGCCTAAGTGGGTTCAAATCCCAACTCTTCCACTTGCTAGTGGTATGCATTCGGGAGGTTTCTTAACCTCTTTGTTTTACCTTTAAAATGGCAGTAATAATAGTGGCTGTCTTGCAGTGTTGTTCTGAGAATTACAGGCGGTAAGCCACTAGTGCAGTTAGCGTATTCCTAGCACATCGCGGCTTCTCAGCAAGTGTTAGTTAGCTATTATTATTATTGTGGTATGTTGCTTCCTGCAGGGAGTCTTCTGATTCTAGTGTGCTCCCAGAGCCTGCTCTGTAAGTCCTGCTGTTATGTTTATCGTGCTGTATTGTAATTTCCCATTTGCTTGTTTCTGTCCACTTCTGGACTGCAGGCCCCTTGACGGTATGTAGGTTCCCTTTCTTGGCCACAGTTGTGTCCCCGTTGCCTGGTAGACATTGTTTCCTTCCTCTACCTGCTCTAAGAAGTTAAGGTAGGTATTCTCCCCCACCCCCACCCCGCATTTTTAAGAGTCCTTAACTAAATTGCTGTTGATTTTTTGATGAATGGGTCTGCTTGCCTGTTTTGTCATGAGCTAAGAGGTTCAAGTGTTTCCCCTTCCCCCCACTAGGACAGTTTTTAAAGATGCACCATGATTTGGGGATGAAAAAAGACATTCATTAAGCTTCCTTGTCCCATTACAGTAGGCTCTTTAGATACATTCTGATTGAATTCACCTTCAGCTCCGAGTTAGGTGGCAAATAGACCCATTTAAGAATTGTGTAACGTGCTCAGAGTCATTCAGCTTGGTAGATATCAGAGTTGGACTCTAAACCTGGGCCTGTCTGGCTTCATGGCACCTACTGTTTTTGTTCTGTGCTCATTGCCTTGCTGGGGACTGGTCGGCTGGTTCCCTGCCCACAGCTGCCGTCCCAGGGCCTTATTGCCTCTTCTCTGGGGAGCAGTACAGTTAGACCTCGAAAGTGATCATTAAAGGGATTGATTCTTTCTGTTGGGAAGATGCTGAGTTGGATGTGATCTTATATTGTGCAACTGTAATATTTTAATAGCACAAAACAGTAAGACTGTCATGCAGGCAGATAAGGATTACAGATAAAAGCAACAAGCTTGGCAACACTGGGGAGGAGAGAGCAGAGAAACATCTATTTTTATAGCTTCATTTCTTAGTTTGTCCAAAAGTTAAAAAAAGAACTAATCATTCCCTCTGGGCCACCTGGATCTGTGATTGGTACAAAAAACACAGCGTATCCAAAGGATGGTCTGTGTAAAGACTTTCTTTCAAAACCATTTGTCAAAGAATAGCTTCCACCTCTCTTCTGAACATGGCTCTTTAAACAACAAAACACAGGTGGGCCTGGAACTAAGTTTTATTGGGACTAGAGCTGGCGTTGAAAGTAGTAAGATAAGCTAATGAATCAGAATAATACAACATCTGCTTTAAAAAAATTTTTTTAATTTTTAAAATTTTGTTAAAAAATTTATTTATTATTTATTTTTGGCTGTGTTGGGTCTTTGTTGCTGTGCACGGGCTTTCTTTAGTTGCGGCGAGCGGGGGCTACCCTTCGTTGTGGTGCGTGGGCTTCTCATTGCAGTGGCTTCTCTTATTGCAGAGCACGGGCTCTAGGTGAGCAGGCTCAGTGGTTGTGGCTCGCAGGCTCTAGAGCAAAGGCTCAGTAGTTGTGGCACACGAGCTTAGTTGCTCCGCGGCATGTGGGATCTTCCCGGACCAGGGCTCAAACCCGTGTCCCCTGCCTTGGCAGGCAGATTCTTAACCTCTGTGCCACCAGGGAAGTCCCAAACTTTTTAAATTTTTATGTTTTAAATTAATTTTTATTGGAATATAGCTGCTTTACAGTGTTGTGTTAGTTTCTCCTGTACATCAAAGTGAATCAGCTATACTTATACATATATCCCCTCTTTTTTGGGTTTCCTTCCTTCCCATTTAAGTCACCAAAGAGCACAGAGTCGAGTTGCCTGTGCTATACAAGTAGGTTCTCATTAGTTATCTAATTTGTACATAGTATCAATAGTGTATATATGTCAATCCCAATCTCCCAGTTCATCCCACCCCCCCTTTCCCCCAACATCTACTTTTTTTGCTAAGAATCATTAGAGTACCAGCTTTTGTAACATCATCACATTTAAATTTTCTATTTGCATATTTTAAAAAAACAGCCAAGGAATGGCATGTTCTCATATGATTAATTAGCACCTACCGGCTGAGCCGTTTCCAGTGCAGTAGGCCTGGCAGACTTGCATGGCACCAAAGGAGTCCCCTTCTCTTCTGGTTTGTCATCAGCCCCTCACCCAAGCCGAGGACTCAGGAGTTTGCAAATGTAGCTGCTGATGAAAGCCTCGGCTTCAAAAATATCGAAGGCTCCCTCCAGCTCTGAAATTCTATAAAAACGCTGAAGAAACAGGAGAAAGGAGAGAGACTCTTTCAGAAATGCTAACATCTTTAAAAAATTTTGTTATTAAAAATTTTTTTTTCTAATGTAGGCACTTGTGTGATGACTTATATTCAAAAACAAGTACAACTTGAAGCTTTCTGGTCAGAAGGTGATATAGGTAATGGCTTCTTTATTTTTTTTTAAATTTATTTACTTTATTTTTGGCTGCGTTGGGTCTTCGTTGCTGTGTGTGGGCTTTCTCCATTTGTGGCGAGTGGGGGCTGCTACGCTTCGTTGCGGTGCGCGGGCTTTTCATTGCGGTGGCTTCGCTTCTTGTGGGTCACGGGCTCTAGGCACGCAGGCTCAGTAGTTGTGGCGAACAGGCTTAGTTGCTCCATGACATGTGCGATCTTCCCAGACCAGGGCTTGAACCCGTGTCCCCTGCATTGGCAGGCAGATTGTTAACCACTGCGCCACTGGGGAAGCCCTGGCTTATTTATTAAAACAACTGATGTTTGGAGCTCACAACAACCCGAGCCGCAAAATCTTGAAGTTCTTTTTGGAAGTGAGTCCATCTAGTCAAACTTGCAGACTCAGTGTTGTTAGCAGCTGGTGGCTAGTAAAAAAATCAGGGACTTTTTTTTGTTAAACAAGTGTTAGGAGCATTAGAGGTTTTGGGGGAGACTCCAAATAAATCGATACCCTCCTCTGGGTTATTATATGCAGGTAATTCAGAGCATTGTTCCTTACTCTGTTTCCTGTGTGGATTATTCCCCCTTGTCAGTGATGGGGCATCCTACTTGACATTCTTTTTTAGACTAAGACTGAACACAGAGTAAGTAGAGGGCAAAATCAGCTAAAATTTCATGTGCACTTACTATATTCTAAACACCATGCTAATACTTTACATTGAATCCTCACAAAGCCATATGAATAGGTATTGTTATCCCCATTTTACAGATGAGAAAACTAAGACAGACTAACATGACCAAGGTCAGAGAGCTAGTTAGTGGACGAGTCAGGATTCAGTGTGGAGCCCAGAGTCCACATTCCTAACCACCACACTGTACTTGTCAGGGCTGGGATGTCATGAGAAATGTAGACATTTTGTCAACCTACCACTTCAAGCTGTTGTTTTCACACATTGTTTCGGCCACAAACATTGCCTTCCCACCTTGGCCAGTACTCCTGGCTTTGCATTTCAGCAAATTCGCAGAGATCAAATCTGTCCTGGCAGGATTTCCTTCACATACTTACAAGACTCTGCCTAGGCTCCCTGACAGTCAGCCCTGGTAACTGTGGGGTTCGTCCTGGTGGAAGATGGTGAAGGCAAGCATGTCCAGAGAAAGAGGGGAAAGAGTACTGAGCCCCCAGCATTTCCACACCAGAGAAGCCACCACCGGAGGAAACAGCAAGAGCTGAAGGGAAGTCTGGGAAGGCCATGCTATAGTGATCAAGGGAAGAGAAAATTTAAGGGAAAGTTTGATCGACTGTCGAGTACTTCAGAGATCGTGGAAAATGAAAACAGAAATTGCATTTGGGGATTGTGTGAGTTGCTGTTTCATTAAGGAGGTGAAAAGCTGATGGTTGCCTTGAGGGTCTGTGCAGTGAATGGGTAGGGAGTCTATTGTGAGGCCAGTGGGTGTAGATCACTGACTTCCAGAGTTCAGCAAGGACAGGAAGAATTGAAGTAAGATGGCTTTGGAGCAGTGGGACTCAGTGAAGCCTTTTGCCTTGTGTTCTGACCACATCTGAAGGCGATGGAAGAACATGATAGAAAGGGGGCAACTGAAGATGCTGGGATAATGTTAACAGCACAGACTGAATTCTTCCTGTATCCAGGTACTGGGGGAAGCATGTTTCCTGTTTTATCTTGTTTAATTCACCCAGCAACCATGGGAGCTAGGGAGTCAACCCCTCTTTTACAGAAGAGGAAACAAGAGTTTAAGCCACTTGGCCAAGCTCAGAAGGCTACAAAGTTGTATAGTTTTAAACTGAGTCTATCAAGCTACATCATGGGTATAATGGAGTGAACAGATTATAGGGGAGATAGAGTCTGAGGAGAGAGGTGCTTTTCTTCCTCTGAGACCCTAGGAAAGGATTCCTGAATTCGGTTGGAGAGGAAGATGGATCAACTCTTTGACCCTTATTTAAGTGCCTGTGTTGTGCCCAGTGTTGGACTCCATTCGGCTCCCCCCAGCTCCATCCTCAAAGAGCCTCAAGCTGTTCGAAGGATGCCAGTTTTTGTGGGTTTTTTTTTTTTTTTTTAAATAATCTAAGTCCTTTTGCAGAGGCAGGGGCTTCAGACACCTAGGGGAAGTTTTTTAAAAAGTCAGCTCGGTGGACAGTGAATGCACTGGTAATGTTGGCTCAGCCCTACGGCCTCCCAGAATCTGTTTGTACTTGGCATTGAATGGAGGGGTTTTGGTGTGCATATTTTTCTTTTCTCCTGTATTTATGGATGTTAATATGAACCATTCAGCCAGGTCTATAAAGTCTGATAGAAGTTGGTCAGGGTTTGGTTTTTAGATACACTTTCCTCTAGCCTTTCTTTCAACGAGCTTCAGGTTCGTGTTCTTATTTATAGGTCCCAGAGACCTGTGCCCTCAGTATGCACTGCAGTCTTCATAAAATCGTTGAAGATTTGTACACATTTTCTACTCCAAAAAGCTTCTATGGGGGTGAGCATAGTTGCCTTCCAAAAAAGCTTCAAGTGCAGTTTCCTGTTTTTCTCAGCCTTTAACCCTTTATAAAGGAGACATTCTTTGGGGGTAATTTGTTAAGTTTCATGTTTCTCTGCAGCACTGCTATTTCTGCATGTGGTTTGGCAGCCATTGGCACGGGGACATTTGGATTTCCAAATGGGTGGTTCCTGCCATTTGGAGAAAATCTGTCTGAGATGATCAAGGAGGCAAAATGATTAGAGAGACAAAGGCATACGAATCTGTTAGTACATTTATTAATATTATCTGATCTTAGAAGTCTTAATTGCCTCTAGTATCATTTTTATTTTTCCTACCTAATTATGTAGATCTTTTGCCTCTCTGTTCTTGAAGACAAATTTTTTAATTGGCAACTCAGCAGTTACTATTATGTTTATTTCTATGGGACTTTCAAGTGTTCTCATATTCTTTCTTACATGTTATTTGCAAGGAGACTTAATTCTTAGTCCCTTTCTGGTCTGTTTTTTTTTTTTATGGTCTGTTTTTTGTTTTTGTCTGTATTAGTTACAGTTTCACATTATCCTTTTCTTTTTCTCAGAAGCCTTGACTATCTTAGACTCTTGATTTCTATCTTCTGTAAATTATTTTTTAAAAAATGAAGCCCATTTATTTGGGGCCTTTCACAAACCCTCTTTTAGTACATTTTTCCCCCTCTAGTTTCTGCTCATAGAATGGCTTTCCTGAAGTCCTATATGACAAATGACATTGAGGGTGCCAGGAAAGAGTCTGGTTTGCCCCTGTCTGTGACCAGATATTAAGCATGTAATTGGGCCTTGGGGCAGAGGCCTTCACGCGCTCTGTGATAGAAGGGTAAGCTGATGGGCCCAGGGGTGACTGAGTAGGAAAATTACAGCCTTTCTAGAGAAATAGCTGAGAAACCATGAAGGAGGCTTAAGTGACAGATAGGAAGGAGGAAGATCCTTCTTGCCAGGAGTTGGAGAATCTTATTGATTTTGTCAATAGAATTCTGGGGAGCACTATCTGGGGTTTGGGAAACTGGGGGAAATGTAATTTCAACTTGAAATTGGGTGGGTGGGAGTGCTGTTTGGGATTCAGACCAAATTGAGCTTCTTTAGTTTCTTTAGAGCAGTGATTATCAGCTAGGGGTGATCCTCCCCACCCCCGATGCCGGTGATGTCTGTTGTCACAGCTTGAGAGTCGGGGAGCCGTGCTACCGGCATCAGACCAGGGATGCTATAAACATCATACAGTGCACAAGACAGCCTCCCCAAACCCAGAATTATCTGGCCCAAAATGTCAATAGTGCTAAAGTTGAGAATCCCTGCTTTAGAGAGAGCCTTGTGGGATTTTCATCAGGAGTGGATTAAAATTAGGAAGTAAAACTAGAGGAGGCTGTAAAAAGGCTCAGATCTTATTATACATACAGACTCTGTATCTGCAGGTTCCACATCTGTGGATTCAACCAACTGCAGATTGAAAATATTTGGAAAAAGAAATTCCGGAATGTTCCAAAAAACCAAAACTTGAATTTGCCACACTCCAGCAACTATTTACATAACATTTACATTGTATTTACAATTGTTTACATAACATTTACATTCTATTAAGTGTTATAAGTAATCTAGAGATGATTTAAAGTGTCCAGGAGGATGTGTGTAGGTTATATGCAAACACGACACCATTTTATATAAGGGACTTGAGCATCCGTGGATTTTGATATCTGGGAGTTCCTGGAGCCAGTCCCCTGTGGATACTGACAGATAATTGTATTAACACGTGCCCTAGGCTAACATGAAGAAGAACTGTGCTTCTTCATGTGTTTGTGTAGTTTATATGGTGTTTTTTATATCTTCTGATGATCACATGGTGTAGTAAAGAAGCTTCGACATTCCCAGTCACTGGCATGCTACCCTGCAGGGGACACAGGTGAGGGAGTCTCAGTGCTTTCGGGGCAAATCCTTCTTCCCTGGGTGGTGGCAGCATGGGAAGCTTACCTGTGGTACTGGGGAAACTTCTTTGAGGGCCACTGGTAGCCTCCCTTGACTATCCATGCCTTTGATTGGATGTGTTTAATGGAGAAACACAATCTCTCAGAACCTTCTAGGGACTTCCCTGGCGGTGAAGATTTCCCTTTTCCCAGTGGTTAAGACTCCGCGCTCCCAATGCAGGGGACATGGGTTCGAGCCCTGGTCAGGGAACTAAGATCCTGCATGCTGCGAGTTGCAGCCAAAAAAAAAAAAAACCTTCTAGAGCCCTCTGAAAGTGTAATGTTCCCAACCTCTGAGAGCCATTCCTCTTGGGGCCAGTGGTATTAGAGATAATGATCTCTGACCCTGGACTTGCTGAGTGGGGGACAGAGGGGTGCTGATGAAGCCGAAGACCCTTTCTCTCAGGAGACACCATCATTTTATTCATAGGGTTTCCAAAATGGAACCTTTTGAATTGTTCTGTGACCCCTTCTAATTTATGTCACGTAACTTATTTGAATTCCTTAAAACAGGTATTTCTCACCGTAGCATCTGGGACCCCAAAGATGTAGACTTTGAGGTGCAGAGTGTGCAGGCAAAGGCAGACAGAGTGTCTTGGTACTCGAGGTGGATTTTACACTGGAATACTCCCATGATCAGGTGGTAGTTTAAAGGGCACTCCAGCTCGCTCGCTGCCTCGTTATCCCGGTGCCCCCCAGCCTCCCAGGAGGAGAAAAGCTCCTCTTTCAGGCACTGTGAGGCATCAGGTACAACCCCGGTCCCTGATCGGGGGTTGACCTTGTTTCCTCTCCTCAGTTATGGGATATTAGCTCATATGCAGCTTTGAGGAAGGGCTGTGTCCCCACTATTGAGTAACTTATCATCACAATGTCCTATGAAGTGGTCTGTAATTATTATATATGGTGAGGAGTGTGGGATCTGGCGCCAGGTTAACTCCTGGCTTCAGGACTTCTGCTGTGGGCCCTGGGCTAGTTCGCCATTCTTTGCCTCAGTTTGTCTGTTTGTAAAATGAGAGTAATTCCATCAGGTTGTTATAAGGATTAAATGAACGTAGAACATTTAGAATGGCGCCTGGCACATACTAAGCATCCAGCAGTGTTGTTGTACAGAGAGTGATGTGGTGCAGAACATCAGTGCTAGAGGAATTCAGGGAAGGAGAGGGCAAGTTGAGGGAGGTGTGGTCAGGAGAGGCTTCCTTGGTAGGGCTTGAAACGGGCTGATGGCTTGAGTCGGGCAAAGAAATGTGCATAATGGTACAGAAGTAGGAAGGGACTTGATGTGTTCTAGAAGCTGTAAGGAAACTGATTAGGGTAATGGGAAATTCGATGGGGTATGTGATTTGGGGTGTGGGAGGTGGGAGTGATCACAGAGTTCTAACATAGATCTAAGGGTTAGTTTTTGTAGAGGGGCACCAGGGGCCATTTAGGCGACCAGGGGATGACATAGCTGTGGACTGACACAGGAACTGGAAATTTAAGCCAATGAGTGAACTGGAGACTCACAGCTTGGGTTGGAGTGAGGTGAGCGACAGGAAGCGGAAGGCCCGCCGGGAAGCTGTTCTGATCGTTCACCTCTTTTTGATCGGGACTGAGTGATGGCTATGGGCATAGAGGAAGGGGTCGGCGCAGGTAGTGTTTAAGGTGATGCTGTGACACATAGGATTTGATGACTGATGGAGACACGGGGGAGACAGGTGCAAGGTGACCTGAGTCTTCAGTCCTGTCTGAATGGCTGTGCAAATAGTGGTCAGAGAGAGGAGAGTGGAGAGGAGGAGCAGGTTAGGGGAAAGTTTTGCGACGAGCAGGAAGGTAATGACCCCTAACAACCAAGAGGAGCCCCAAGAGCAGCCCCGTTCCCGGAACCGAGATGGCTTCCTTTGGGCTGAAGTTTGAGCGCGGTAGCCGGAGGCGAGGCTTCCATTTCCCCCATTCATTCTCTGAGCGTCCAACTCCACAGGATGTAGGGCCCAGACTTGGCACTTATTAGTGGCTCCTGCTCAACTTTACTGCCTATTTCCCTGGACCTTCTTGAGCCACAGGCTTCTCAGTATCAGGTGGTATTTGGGCTTCAGCGTTGTTTTCCATAAGGGAACCTCTGAACTTTGGAGGAGGTTGGGAATATTGCCTTCCTTTTCCTTCACAAACCACATACTTCTGCTGTTTCAAATCCCTGTAAAGCTTTCGGCTACCATGGTCAGGCTCTGCCGGTGATGTGATTGCTTTTGAGATTGTAAAGGAAGAAACACCGTGGAAGAAGAGGGTAGCTTTTTTTAGAGCCCCAGGCGTCCTAGGATCATCTGAAATGTCTCAGATTTTCATGCTTGGAATCACTCTGTTAGGAGCACTGTGGCGCAGGGAAGCTGCAATGTTACGATAAGGAAGAGCCCTGGCTTCCCCTAGGCCAGGGTTTTAGCCCAAAAGCCCCAATAAAAGCATTATCACAGCAGGGTGGATTGGGCTAAGGCCCTTCCTCATGTTTGCTTTGTTTCAATTATTCTCTTTTGAGCAGTCTTCCCCCCCACCCCTTTCTTTCTTTTTCCTCTACCACCCTCCCTGACCTCCCCTCACTGCTTTGTGTCAGACACTGTTCTAATATTTTCCAAGTTTCCAAGTACTGGCTCATTTAATCTTCACAACAACCCCTCTGAGAGGGTACAGTTGTTATCCTATTTTACAGCTGAGGAAACGGAGGCACAGCATGCCCAGGGTTGCACACCTAGTATTGTGGCTGGGATTTGAGTCCTGGCAGGTTGGCTTTAGGGCCCCTGCTCCTAATCACCTTGTTTAATGGTCTCCCTTCTGTTAGCTGGAGCCACCATTTTGAAGACGGCATTTTCTGTTCCCTCTTTTTAGTTCCACTCAAGAATTTGTTTTAGGAATGTCACATGGTAACATAAGAGGGAACAGATGCTTTTTTGAGTGCTATAGACCTGGCCTGAACACTGGCTGTACCCACTTATTAGCTGTGTAACCTTGGGCAAGTCACTTAACCTCTTTGAGCCTCGGTTTTTAAATATGTGTAACAAAGTTAAGACCCGTCATGAAGAAGTGAGACAGATTTTGTAAAGTGCCTAGAATTTAGTAGCCGTGGGGTTTGGGGCTGGTTATTAAACCTCCTCTGTAAAATGAAGATAATAATTCTTATCTCTGTAAATGCTTTACAGTTAAGTGCTTAAAACAATATCTGGAATGTAATAAATGCTCAATATTATTAGTACAAGCCAGCTTTCATCATATATATTTTTTATGCTTCAGTACATTTTTCAGCACTTGTGTTTAACCAGTACTCTTTTTTTGTTGTGGTGGGGGTCTCATTTAGGCCTCTCTGGTTAGATTTCATATACTTTTGACTCTCCTAAGCAAAAGAACCTTGTATGGTAGGGACTTGATAATAACAGATGAGTAAATGTATTTGACCCATGTTTGATTTTCTTGTGTAGCAGCTATTTGCCTGGGAAAAGGTCCCGTTTTTCTCTAGTGTACATATGTACATATATGTATATATAGGTGAGTGACTTGCCTTGCCTTACCATGCAGATTATCTATCCTGGTGGGGCAGTTTTGTTTTTCATCATTGTTATTGGAGTATTTAGCCATCTGCTGCTTTGCTTTAAATTTTTTGTCTTGTTTCTTTATCTTCTTGAAATATTTAATCTCTGTCTCTCTTGTAAAGATCATAGTGGTTAACCATTACTTTTAGTTATGAGACCCAAACCCCTAAACTGCTTTGTCTCTTTTATCCTGTTATTTCCCCTGTAGTTCCGGCTTAATCTCCATGTTCCTACTGTATGATTTCTTGAAATTCATGAATGAGATTTTTCTTTTCAGTTATCTTTTATCGATAGCTGTCTCCCCTTCTCTCCTTCCCCACGTTGGATTCCAGAAGACTAATTTTAATTAAATGAAAGGTTTTGGTCTTCTCATTACACCAATCAATGGGTAGTTTCCAGCACAGGAAGTTGGTTTCCACATCTGATGGGATCGTTTCCCAATGATCCTAAACTCTCCCAGTCTGTTGGAATATTCATAATATTGAACTTTTCTCGTTACTTATTGCGGGGAGGGCTTTAGCAAGGGGGTGCTAGGTGCATCTCTCCTGGACTGTGTTTGGAGGGTCAACAACATAAATATTGATAGATAATGCACAGGAAAGGGATGGAGAGAGAGAAGCTTCTATGGGAAGGAAGGTGAGCAGGTGGTCATGTGACGTTGTGAACCCAGGCTGTGGAGTCCAGCGGAACAGGATTCAAACTCCAGCCTGCCCCATGCTCTCTGTGTGACCTGGGTAGGCTGCTTAATTCTTCTAAATCCCAGACTCCTTTTGTAAAATAGGGATGCAGACTTTTACCCATGGCTGAACCATTTTACAAGCCTACCAGCAATGTATAAGGGTGCCAGTTTTTCCACATCCTTGCTAACGCTTGTTCTTGTCTGTTATATTTTCGCCATCCTAGTGGATATAAAGTGATTTTTTTAATTTGCTTTTTCCTCATGGCTAATGTTATTGAGTAACTTTTCATGTTACTTATTAGCCATTTGTATATTTTTTTGGAGTGATACCTTTCCAAATCCTTTGACCATATTTGAATTGGGTTATTTATCTTTTTTATTGTTGAGGTGAAAGAGTGGCTCCTCTTTGAAAGTTTTGTTTAGCAGTCTGGAATTTTAAATTTATGTCACTGATCGTTCCATCACTGCTTTTGTAGACTAAAGGTCATTGGTTAAACGGATTTTTTTTGAAGTCGGCTATTAGAAATGGAAGCTTAAAAAGATTTTTAAATGCAAAAGGTGGCAGAGGGGTCATGCATAGAGTGATGGGAAGAAGGTGGTTTTGGATTTATACACGGGAAAACAGTGTAAGTGTTTTGGAAGCAGCTGCCCCTCCTTCAAGCGCTTGACTTCCTTCGATATCATACCAATGTCTGTTTTCTTCTACTTGTTTGTGGCTTTGACTGACATCTTCCAAAAGAGTTTTCAGGGCTAATGCCTTTGAAAAATACTAATGAATTAGATGGAAATTAATGTAACTAAACATTACTTTCATTTGAGGATACTGTGAGTTTTTTTTTTAGGTAGTCAGTAGCTGTTATTTTATGACTGCTATTCCAGAAAGTGTGGCCTTAGACTATTATACTATGGTGTTCAGCGGACTGGCTTGGAGAAAGGGAAAAGAATTGAAGAACCTCCGTAACTAACTGTCTAACCATGTATGTTGGAGAGTTGAAAGCTTTGGTTATTCTTTTACTCTCCTTACAAGTTGAAGCATTTTCCAGAGAGCCGATGAGGACAGCAGCCCTCACTTTAGCTCCCAGGATACTTACAACACTGGGTGAAATAGTTTTTCTATTCACCGAAGTCTTTGGATCTTGCCTAGAGCTTGGTTAGCTTTAAACTATTTTGGCCTTACTCAAGGACCCTGTCTAGTTATTGTTCATTTTCTCATTTGCATTTACATGTAGCTTAAGGGGCTTCCCTACATCCCCTCCCCCGGAACCTCATGCAAGAAAAAACATCCTTGCAACTTGGCCTCTTAGTAAGTGTTGGAAACTGGGCTTCATGACAAGTTGGCTGTGAACCAAGCTTTCCTTGCTCTTACACATGTGAAACCTGTTTCTCTTGGCTAAGGTATTTAAAGAAAAAAAAAACTGTCCACATCTCAGCTAAAACAATCATCTTCCCCTGCCCCCCCAGCCTTATCCCCCTCTTCTTCCTTCCCATTTTATTTGACAAGACTGCTGTGAATCACTTTTTCTAGGTATTTCAAACATCAGGCCGCTCAGGTTTCTTCTTCTATCTGCTCTTATTTCCCTTCTTAGAGGAGTGGCTATGTGAGGCCATTCGTGTTGTCTCTAATGTAAGAAAACCTTTGGGGTTCTGTCCTTTGGACATGACTCTCTTTTCATGCTTCTCTGCACAGGGATGGGCTTGTTTACATTTTTTTAATGCCCCATCTTCTGAATCAGAAGTGAGACTGCCCTTGTGTTAGTTTGTATTAAAAACTGCTGAGATGAGTGGTGGAGCCAGGACTTGGCGACGTTGTTGGACTTTGTCATTTGTACTTGACGTATGAGAAAGGGAACGGCTTAATATTTGGGCTCCTCTTTCCTGTAGCTTTAGTTGTCTCTTATCTTTAAGCAAATCCTGAAAACATAAACATTTTAAATTAATATACGTTGTTAAAAGCCCCACTGGGTTAAATACACACCAGTATTTCAATATTAAAAGTGTCGTTGATACTTCCTAAATAGCCCTGGCTACCAGCTGTGTAAGGAAAACCTTGAAAGAAAGAAGGTGCAAGTTATTTATTTAAAGTACCCCCCTGGGGGAAGGTTGGGGGTGGGATGAATTGGGGGATTGGGATTGACATATATACACTACTGTATATAAAATAGATAGCTAATAAGAACCTACTGTATAGCACAGGGAACTCTACTCAATGCTCTGTGGTGACATAAATGGGAAGGAAATCCAGAAAAGAGGGGATATATGTATACGTATAGCTGATTCACTTTGCTGTACAGCAGAAACCAACACAACATTGTAAAGCAACTATACTCCAATAAAAATTAAGAAAAATAAAAAAGTGGATATATGAATAACTGATTCACTTTGCTGTATAGCAGAAACACAACATTGTAAAGCAACTATACTCCAATAAAAATTAATTATAAAATAAAATACCCCCCTGGTGAAGTGGTGATGGGATTAGCATGTCCCTAGCGACTGGTAAGGGGCTTCAGGAGCTTATTTTAGGGTGCTCAGCACCCCACGATCTTTAGGGTGCATTGAAAGAGCACACATCATGCTGGTGAACCCTTATCTCCAGTGGGGGGAAATACAGGCCAGTGTGTCTGCAGAAGTAGAGTGACCTCTGCTGCCATCAAGGTGGAGAGTCTGGAGACTATGATTCTGACTTTGCCTTTCCTCTGAAGAGCCCTGTTGCCTCTGCAGCAGATGGGAACACAGGGGTCTGTGACTGTCAGTGGGAGGCTGGTGAAGGACCTCCAGCTGTTGATGACTTGGGATATAATATTGAGGTCATTACCTTGACATACAATTCTCTATAGTCTTTCTAGGCAGAGGAGAAAAAAAATTCAAATCCCCCTTCAACTGTTCATTTGCTTCCATTGCCAGACTAATCCAGTGCCTATGATGTGTTTCCTTCCTTAATGGTCAAAGCACTACCGTAATTTCAAACCAACCTGGGGTTTCTAATTCTTACGAGAAGTCTCTAATATATTTTAATAGAGGCAATAGCTCTTAAGGATATGTAGTTCCTTCACTATTCATTCACCTCATCCCCAACTTGTATAGGACTAACGGCTTCATTGCTATCAGTTAATGTGAAATATATCCCTCTTGACACCTAGATAAGTAAACACCTTGGGAGCCAAACTTTTGTAAGAAACTACTTGTTTGAAAAACAGAGCACAGGACTGATAACATAGCTTCATTTATTCATAGAACATTTTATCCAGTATGCACCTATATGAGCAGGGCACTGTTCTGGATACCAAGCAGATACAAAAACAGATCTCACACGGATGGACCTTGGTCTCAAGTGCCTTAGAGTCTAGAGAGACACATATATACATATTACATACATGTGCAAAATGCACATGGATACATACATATCACCTCACTTTTTACTCTGTTATTAACTAGTGTAAGCAGATAAAGGATAATGGAAGTTGAGAGGAGAGAAGAGAGTCCTTCTGGATATGTAGCACTGAAAGGCTCAGTGGTTATGGCTTTGGGCTCTGGAGTCAGAGTGCCTGAATTCAAATCCTGGTTTAGTACTTATTATTGTAGGAACCTTGGACAAGTTACAGTAGTCCCCCGCATCTGCGGTTAAGCTTTCTGTGATTTGTTAGCCACGGTCAACTGCTGTCCAAAAATATTAAATAGAAAATTCTAGAAGTAAATATTTCATAAGTTTTAAATAGCACACTGTTCTGGGTAGTGTGGTGAAATCTTACCCCATCCTGCTCCATCCTACCTGGTATGTGAACCATCTCTTTGTCCAGTGTATCCACGCTGTATATGCTACCTGCCTATTAGTCACTTAGAAGCTGTCTGGGTTATCAGATCGACTGTTGCAGCATCGCAGTGCTTGTGTGATAAACCCTTATTTTACTTAATAATGGCCCCAGGGCTTCCCTGGTGGCTCAGTGGTTAAGAATCCGCCTGCCAATGCAGGGGACATGGGTTTGAGCCCTGGTCCGGGAAGATCCCACATGCTGCAGAGCAACTAAGCCCACGCGCCACAACTACTGAGCCCTCATGCCACAACTACTGAAGCCTGTGCGCCTAGAGCCTGTGCTCTGCAACAAGAGAAGCCACCGCAGTGAGAAGCCTGCACACCACAATGAAGAGTAGCACCCGCTCGCCGCAGCTAGAGAAAGCCCACGCACAGCAATGAAGACCCAACGCAGCCAAAAAAAACCCCAAAAATGCCCCAAAGTGCAAGAGTAGTGATGCTATCGATTTGGCTATTCTCTTACTGTGCCTAATTTATAAATTAATCTCTATCATAGGTATGTGCATATAGGAACAAACATCGTATACGTGAGGTTCAGCACTGTCCGTGGTTTCAGGCATCCACTGTGGGTTTTGGAACGTATCCCTTATAACTAAGGGGGGACTACAATATTTTATTTCTCTAAGACGGTTTCTTCTTCTGGTATTTAGGGATGATAAGTACCTACTTCAGGGGAGTTCCCTGGTGGTCCAGTGGTTGGGACTCCGAGCTTTCACTGCCGACGGCACAGGTTCAATCCCTGGTCGGGTAACTAAGATCCCACAAGTGGCTCGGCACAGCCCCCCGCCCCCCCCGCCCCCACAAAAAAAAAGTACCTACTTCACAGGGTAGTTGTGAAGATTGAATAATATAATTTAGGTACAGCCTCAGCAGAGTGCCTGACACACAGTAGGCCTTGTTCTGTGCATGGAGGACCAGAGAAGCTGAAGTGTGAACTGTGGCCTTTGAAGGAAGAGAATTGAGGCATAGGGCAGTCTGGGGAGAGAGGTGGATGAGGAAAGCACTGAAGTGGAAGAGACTGCGCGTATTTGGAGAAAAGCTAAATTTTGCTGAAGCAATGGGGTATAAAAGAAGAAAATAAGATTGGGAAAAATAAGTTGTGGCTGGTTCACACGAGTCATCAATCCTTCACTGAATCATTTTGACCTCATTTCGAAGGATGAGGGATGCTACTGAAGGTTTTGGAGTGGACTAGCAATGATCAGACTCCAGCTTTAGTTTAATTAATCTAACGACACTTTTTAAAATTTAATTTAATTTATTTATTTTGGGCTTTGTTGGGTCTTCGTTGCTATGCGCGGGCTTTCTCTAGTTGTGGTGAGCGGGGGCTACTCTTTGTTGTGGTGCGTGGGCTTCTCATTGCAGTGGCTTCCCTTGTTGCATGGGCTCTAGGTGCATGGGCTCTAGGTGCATGGGCTTCAGTAGTTTTGGCACGTGGGCTCAGTAGTTGTGGCTCACGGGCTCTAGAGTGCAGGGTCAGTAGCTGTGGTGCATGGGCTTAGTTGCCCCGCGGCATGTGGGATCTTCCTGGACCAGGGCTGGAACCCGTGTCCCCTGCATTGGCAGGTGGATTCTTAACCACTGCACCACCAGGGAAGCCCATGACAACACTCTTTATGGTATCTGTGTTGGGGAAACTTATTAGGACAAGGTCCCAGGGCCTGAACTAAGTCAGTTCCCTTGTAGCCTTTCCTGTTCTATAACTTGGTCTGGTATGTGTCATGGGCACTTCCCTTTGTCATTGAGTTTTCTAGTACATCATCATTTTAAATAATGGTTTTACATCCTTCTCTCCCATCCCAACCTGCACCTCCCTCTGCAGTGACCTCTCTCCCACTAAAGGCACATATTGACCTTGTGTTCTCATCTCCTTCCCTCCATCTAAGCCAGGATGGCTCTGATGTCATTTATTCATAATTAGATAAAATAGAGATGTAGCAAATGCATTACTTCTCAACCATTTTAAAGCACATTTTAAGCCATTTATTTCTAATTGCAGTTTAAAAGGCTTTTCTTTTTCTTGGAAGAATTTCAGGCATCAAGCAGTTAGGGAACAATCCTTTTAGGCCTATTCAGCTGAGTCTTAAAAAAAAAATCAATCGTATTAGGCTTTTTTAGAGTTAAGGGGCAGGGGAGGTCTCCAGTATCTTCCCCAGAGAGCTGTCCTCTCCCTTGAGGAATGGTGTGAAATGGTTCTGTGGAGAAAGCCTGTGTCATTGTCCCTGCCCTGGCACAAATCATCCTCTTCCCCCTGCCCACAGACAGATGTTTATCACATTTGAATTTTAATTTTTTACTCAGTTTTATTTTCTGACTTTTGGGATACTCCAGTTGTTTGCATATTGCTGTTTTTTTTTATTGTTGTTTTGTTTTTCTCTCTGAGTTTCGAAGAACCTGATGAACTAGTGTGTCTTTGAAACTCATCTCATAAGTAGTTACAGCATTATAAACTGGTTCTCCTAAGAATTATGAATTTTTGTTCTAAAAACATTTGATCGTAGATTATATAAGGGCTAAGAGCACTGATTTTAGGTTCTTTTGGAGGTGGGTTTTATGAGGTGTGATGAAGCCAATCAAAGAATACCTCTCGGGCTTCCCCGGTGGCGCAGTGGTTGAGAGTCCGCCCGCCTATGCAGGCGACACGGGTACGTGCCCCAGTCCGGGAAGATCCCACATGCCGCGGAGCGACTGGGTCCGTGAGCCATGGCCGCTGAGCCTGCGTGTCCGGAGCCTGTGCTCCACAACGGTAGAGGCCACAACAGTGAGGGGCCTGCGTACCGTGAAAAAAAAAAAAAAGAATACCTCTCCACAACATTGTAAATCAACTATACTTCAATAAAATTAAAAAGACAAAAAACCTGCAATGTCTGTGAAGCACAGTACAGCAAAGTACAGTAAAGTGAGATGTGCTTCTATACATAAAAAAAAATAATAACCTCTTCTTAGTTGTTTCTGAAACAATTGAAAAGAGAGGGAAATTCACACAGTCAGACAGATGGAGATAGGAATATCACTTTTATTACCAATAAAGGTGCTTGACAATTGTGGCCTTGATCTGCAGCCAAATAAGCTCCCTAACTTTCATATCTAGAACAGACAGGCTTAGGGCCTAATCACTAGCAAGAGCTGTCACGGGGCCCTTCCCTGCAGGGCAGGCCCTGTGCTTCTTGGGATGGAACAGATCAGAATGCATGTTGCCTCCTGCAGACAGGGGAATGGAAGTCTCTTCAACAGCTTTATGGAGTGATTTCGCACGTCTTCTCGACAGACTTACTTAATTTGATCCTAGTATCTATTTCATCATATTTGTGAAATTTGCTGTTGATTCAATGGACATGTAAGTTGCACTATGCATTTGATAAATATTTTCATCAAGAATTAGCCCAGTTTGTCTTAGCAATATTATAATATGCACCATGGTGAAGTATTTAGTTGCCTTCTACTATTTGCTTTCAAGTAATCAGAAATAAAAAGTTTGGGGGAATATGCTAAGGATACTGTATGCTTTTCATTTATTCACATGGTATTGTTAATGGTTTCCCGATCTGCTTAGAAGAAATATCTGCAAAGTAGTTGATAGTGCAAAAATGAGGCACGGCATGCTTGAAGAGTCAGGAGCATTTTCTGTTTCTGTGGGCTTTTCACATCTTGCTCATCTAAGAAATATGACTTCTGCTTCCAACCCTTGTGGGCAATGGCTGAGGTCACTTGAGCAGGGTTTGGAGGAAGTGCGGTGGTGCAGCTTAATGAGTTTCAGTCATCTGGGTCCTGGTTAGATGGCCACTGATGTTCTCATTTTCAGACTTCTCAGACACTTCTCACTTGTCTTTTGAGCCAAGCATAGCCGTAAGATAAGCAGCTATGTGGTTTTAAGAACAGAGTGTGTTGTGCACTGTCTGGTGAGTACGTTGTGTCTCTAAAGTTGAGATTCCACATAGTGAGTTCTGGAAAACAACTGCCCATAAATTTGGAAGATAATGAAAAGATTAATTAGACATTCCTAACCTCGCTGAGCACTCTGAGTTGACCGGTATAATTCACTGACCTGAAGACGGATCCAAGAAGCCTGGAATGTGCTGTTTCACATTGTTTCTCTTGAAAAATGTATTTAATCAATGTTCACAGTGTTCAGGGCAATATACGTGGTATGACCTTTATCCTTGAGGTGCCTGTGGGAGGCTGCATGTGACACATATGACGAGGATGAGGATTTGGAGGAAAAATGGAAATGAGAGATGATTTAATTTGCACTGATCTATATAATTGAGAAATACTTTTTTCCTTATGATTCTTAGTAGATGGTCTTTTCTGTACGTTTGATATAAAGTTAAATGGGCCATGATTAGGCGTACTATTGAGTCTAACTTTTCTAAAACAAAAATATCATTTTAAATTTGTTAGACTAATACATCCTCACAATCGAAAAAGTCAAATATAACAATCCATAGTGTCTCTTCCTCCCTTCAGTCCTTCCAGCAGTTTTGTGTATATTTTTTTCAGATTTCTTTTTTACCATGCTTAGACAAATTTATTCCATTTTTGTTTTAATGGTGATACATATCTGCAACTTGTTTTTTCCCATTGAATATATTATTGACATTAGTTAATTTGAAGAAGCTTTTATCATGAATGAGTGTTGAATCATAAAGTATTTTATATCTAATGAAAGGGACGTATGGTTTTTCTTGTTTAATCTAGTTAATGGCTACATCAGATTCTCTGATGTTCAAAACTCCTGACATTCCTGGTATAACTTTAGTCATTCTTTAAAATTGACAGCTACTCATCCTTTTTTTAAAATAATTAATTAATTAATTAATTAATTTACTTTTGGCTGTGTTGGGTCTTCGTTGCTGCGCGTGGGCTTTCTCTAGTTGTGGTGAACAGGGGCTACTCTTCGTTGCGGCGCACAGGCTTCTCATTGCGGTGGCTTCTCTTGTTGCAGAGCATGGGCTCTTGACATGCGGGCTTCAGCAGTTGTGGCTCACGGGCTCTAGAGCACAGGGTCAGTAGTTGTGGCGCACGGGCTTCGTTGCTCTGCAGCATGTGGGATCTTCCCGGACCAGGGCTTGAACCCGTGTCCCCTGCATTGGCAGGCAGATTCTTAACCACTGTGCCACCAGGGAAGTCCGCTACTCATGCTTTAAAGACATTTTTAAGATGTCACGAAGCAGCAGAGTGTGTGACCTGGGCTAGGAAACCTGAGAGGGACGTGGTCAAGTTGTGCTGGGAATGGGACTTACCACACCCTGTATGGAGTCGGGGGAATTGAATTGAGAACTGGCTCTTGCAGGAGCTGTTCTCATTATAGTTGTTGTGGTTGTTAGAAGTGATACATTACATTAGAGCTTCAAAATATCCCTAGCCTACAAAGTATTAGATTCTGAATAACATTGTCCTAGTTGTAACCTTTGCGTGCAGAGGGGTTTTAAGCACTGTGGTTGCCTTTAGTTTTTGGAGCTTGTTATGTTTCATTTCCTTTCATAGTCCTTTGGGAGTAGTTTAGTAGTCAGGGGCAATTTCTCATGCCATCCTTCAGTGAAAATATTTTGGTGTCTTCTGAGCACTAGGCCACACCTTGGCCATCTCTTATTTCTTTGAGGAACTAGATTCCAAGGGAGATTTTTCTCTACTTTACCAGCTCTCTCTAGAACAACTCATGACTTAGCAGCACATGACAGAGTAATTGGAGATTGCTATGAACAGTCATTACAAGTGGCTAGAGCTCAAAAAGTCTCTTGGGTTTATGGTCTAGATTTGAGGTTAGTAGCTTAACAGAGATGAGATCTGTTGGCTTCTAGGAGCTAAGACAGGAGTTTAAACATTTAGGTTTCATGCTCTCAATCTAAAAAGTGAGTGAGTGGGGTAGGTGATCTTTACAGTTTCTTTTATCTCTAATATTTTGATTTTGTGTAATTGCATCCACTTTTCTTTGACTGATCCCTCAGTTGAGAACTGAAGCCTGCAAGCAGCTGATGGAAGGTTAGGATCCTGACTTGCATTTAAATTGTGCCACTCTTGTTGGTTCATCCTGATACTCATTCTTTTCTTCACATGTTTTGGATTATACATTGTACATTGTTACTTCTTGGCATTAGTGTTCATTTTTAGGGAGTGTGGGTTTTTTTTTGATAGACTTCATTTTTAGAGCAGCTTTAGGTTTGTAGAAAAATTGCCCAGAAAGTGTAGAAATTTCCTCTATGTTCCTTCTCTCCCTCACCCCCACAGTTTCCCATATTACTAATATTGTGTGTGTGTGTGGCATTAACATCTTGACTGTGTGGTACATTTGTTGTAATTCATGAACCAATATTGATATGTTATTGTTAACTAAAGTCTGTTAGGGTTCACTCTATTTATTCATTCATTCATTCATGCATGCACGCATGCATGTATGCAGTGCCGGGTCTTAGTTGCGGCATGTGGGCTCTTAGTTGCCGCATGTGGGATCTAGTTCCCTGACCAGGGATCAAACCCAGGCCCCCTGCATTGGGAGCGCTGGACCCACTGGACCACCAGGGAAGTCCCAGTGTTCACTCTTGGTATTGTACAGTTCTTTGGGTTTTGACAAATACATAATGTTATGCATCCACCATTACAGTATCACACGAGATAGTTTCACTGCCATAAAAATGTTCTGTGTTTCATCTGTTCATCCTTCCTCAAAACCCCCTGAACCCCTGACAACCACTGATCTTTTTTTTATCTCTGCAGTATTGCCTTTAATGGAATGTCATATATACTTGGAATCATACAGTATGTATAGCCTTCTCAGATTGGCTTCTGTCACTTAGTAATATGCGTTTAAGTTTCCTCCATGTCTTTTTTGCCTCGTTAACTCATTTCCTTTTATCACTGAACAATATTTCATTGTCTGGATATACCACAGTTTATCCATTCACCTATTGAAGTTCATCTTGATTGCTTCCAAGTTTTGGCAATTATGAATAAAGCTGCTATAGACATTCATGTGCAGGTGTTTGTATGGACATAAATTTTCAGCTCATATAAGTAAATACCTAGGAGCACGATTACTGGATCATGTGGTAAACCTATATTTAGCTTTGTAAGCAGCTGCCAAGCGAGATTTCAAACTGGCTGTTTTCACTGCGTTCCCACCAGCAATGAGTCTCGTTACTTCCCATGCTCGCCAGCATTTGCTGTTGTGTTTTGCATTTTAGCCATTCTAATAGGTGCGTACTTGTATTTCATTGTTGTTTTAATTTGCACTTCCCTAATGACATGTGATGTAGCACAACTTTTCATATGCTTCTTTGTCATCTGTATATCTTTGGTAAGGTGTCTGTTCAGATCTTTTGCCCATTTTATTTTTTAAAATTTATTTATATATTTTTGGCTGCGTTGGGTCTTCGTTGTTGAGCGTGGGCTTTCTCTAGTTGCAGAGAGCAGGGGCTACTCTTTGTTGTGGTACGTGGGCTTCTTATCGTGGTGGCTTCTCGTTGCAGAGCACGGGCTCTAGGCGCACAGGCTTCGGTAGTTGTGGCATGCAGGCTCAGTAGTTGTGGCTCACGGGCTCTAGAGCACAGGCTTAGTAGTTGTGGCGCATGGGCTTACTTGCTCCGCGACAGGTGGGATCTTCCTGCACCAGGGCTCGAAACCGTGTCCCCTGCATTGGCAGGCGGATTCTTTTTTTTAATAAATTTATTTAATTTTGGCTGCATTGGGTCTTCGTTGCTCCACACGGGCTTTTCTCTAGTTGTGTTGAGCGGGGGCTACTGTTCGTTGCCGTGCGCAAGCTTCTCATTGTGGTGGCTTCTGTTGTTGCAGAGCACAGGCTCTAGGCACGTGGGCTTCAGTAGTTGTGGCACGCGGGCTCAGCAGTTGTGGCTCGCGGGCTCTAGAGCACAGGCTCAGTAGTTGTGGTGCACGGGATTAGTTGCTCCGCGGCATGTGGAATCTTCCTGGACCAGGGCTCAAACCCGTGTCCCCTGCCTTGGCAGGCAAATTCTTAACCACTGCGCCACCAGGGAAGTCCTTGCCCATTTTTTTTGTTTTGTTTTGTTTTTTGTTTTGTTTTTGTTTTGCAGTACGCGGGCCTCTCACCGTTGTGGCCTCTCCCGTTGCGGAGCACAGGCTCCAGATGCGCAGGCTCAGCGGCCATGGCTCACGGGTCCAGCCGCTCTGCGGCATGTGGGATCTTCCCGGACCAGGGCATGAACCTGCGTCCCCTGCATTGGCAGGCAGACTCACAACCACTGCGCCACCAGGGAAGCCCAGTCCTTGCCCATTTTAAAATCGGGTTTGTTTTCCTTCTTTGTTTTTTAACTGAGGTATAATTGACATATAACATTATATTAGCTTTAGGTGTACACATAATAATTCAGTATTTGCATACATTGTGGAATGATCACCACAGTAAGTTTTGAAGAGCCTCTATACTATTTTCCATAGTGGCTGTACCAATTTACGTTTCCATCAACAGTGCACAAGGGTTCCCCTTTCTCCACATCCTTGCCAAAACTTGATGTTTCTTGTTTTTTTGATAATAACTATTCTGACAGATGTGAAGTCATATCTCATTATGGTTTTGATTTGCATTTCCCTGATGATTAGTGGTGTTGAACATCTTTCCACGTGTCTGTTGGCCATCTGTATGTCTTCTTTGGAAAATGTCTATTCAGATCTTCTGTCCATTTTTTAATTAGATTTTTTTTGGTATTGAATTGTATGAGTTCTTCTGTATATTGGATATTAGCCCCTTATCAGATACATGATTTGCAGATGTTTTCTCCATTCAGTAGGTTGCCTTTTTATTTTGTTGATGGTTTCTTTTGCTGTGCAGAAGCTTTTCTTTTTAAAGATTTATTATTATTTATAAAAAAAAATTTTTTTTTGGTTGCGCTGGCTCTTAGTTGAGGCATGTGGGATCTTTCGTTGTGGCTCTCGGGCTCTTTGTTGTGGCCCGCGGGCTTCTCTCTAGTTGTGGCCTGCAGGCTCCAGGGTGCGTGGGCTCTGTAGTTGTGGCGCATGGGCTTAGTTGCCCCATGGCAGGTTGGATCTTAGTTCCCTGGCCAGGGATCGAACCCATGTCCCCTGCATTGTAAGGTGGATTCTTTACCACTGGACTACCAGGGAAGTCCCTGTGCAGAAGCTTTTTAATTTGATTAGTCTCACTTGTTTATTTTTGCTTTTATTGCCTTTGCTTTAGGTGTCAGATCCAAAAAAATCATCACCAAGACCAACATCAGGGAGCTTACTGCCTATGTTTCTTTCAGGAGTTTTATGGTTTTGGGTCTTACATTCAACTCTTTAATGCATTTTGAGTTAATTTTTGTGTATGGTATAAGATAGAAATTCAGTTTCATTCTTTTGTATGTGGCTGTCCAGTTTTCCCAACACCATTTTTGAAGAGATTGTCCTTTCCCCGTTGTATATTCTTGGATCCTTTGTCATAAATTAATTGGCCATATATATGTGGGTTTATTTCTAGGCTCTCTTGTTCTGTTCCATTGATCTGTGTGTCTGTTTTTATGCCAGTACCATTGTGTTTTGATTACTATAGCTTTGTAATAATTTGAAATCAGACTGTATGATGCCTCTGGCTTTGTCCTTCTTTCTCAAGATTGCTTTGGCTATTTGGGGTCTTTTGTGGTTCTGTACAAATTTTAGAATTGTTTTTTCTAATTCTGTGAAAAAAACCATTGGAATTTTGATAGAGATTGCATTGAATCTGTAGATTGCTTTGGGTAGTATGGACATTTTAACAATGTTAATTCTTCCAATCTATGAGCACAGAATATCTTTCCATTTGTTTGTGCCTTCAGTTTCTTTCATCAGTGTCTTAAAGTAGTTTTCAGTGTACAGGTCTTTCACCTTCTTAGTTAAATTTATTCCTAGATATTTTATACTTTTTGATGCAATTGTAAATGAGATTGTTTTCTTAATTTCTCTTTCTGATAATTCATTATTAGTGTATACGAAATGCAAAAGATTTTTGTATATTGATTTTTGTATCGTGGGTTGTTTGTTTTCTTAAAAATATTTTATTTATTTATTTTGGCTCTGCCGGGTCTTAGTTGTGGCATGTGGGATCTTTGTTTTGGCATGCAGACTACTTGTTTGCAGCATGCAGACTTCTTTTTTAATGTTTTGGAAACCTTTCCACATCGAACAGTTGATCTGTCTTATTATCTATTTTAATTTTTTTTTGGCTGCGTTGGGTCTTCATTACGGTGTGCGGACTTCTCACTGCGGTGGCTTCTCTTGTTGCGGAGCATGGGCTCTAGGTGTGTAGGCTTCAGTAGTTACAGCACGCAGGCTCACTAGTTGTGGACCGTGGGCTCTAGAGTATAGGCTCAGTAATTGTGGTGCACGGGCTTACTTGCTCTGCGGCATGTGGGATCTTCCTGGACCAGGGCTCTTACCCGTGTCTCCTGTATTGGCAGGCGGTTTCTTAACCACGGCACCACCAGGGGAGTCCTGCACACAGACTGTTAGTTGTGGCAGACTCTTAGTTGCGGCATGCATGTGGGATCTAGTTCCCCGACCGGGGATCGAACCTGGGCCCCCTGCACTGGGAGTGCGGAGTCTTACCTGGACCACCAGAGAAGTCCCTGTTTTCTTATTGTTGAATTATAAGAGTTATTAGTATGTTTGGATACATGTCCTTAATCAGATATGTGTTATGCAAAGATTTTCTTCCAATTTGTGGCTTGTCTTTTCTTTCTCTTAACAGTGTTTTTCACAGAGTGGAAGTTTTTAATTCTAATGAAGTCCAACTTACCAATTTTTTCTTTCAAGGATTGTGCTTTTGGTGTTGTATCTATAGAGTCATTGCCAAACCCAGAGTTACCTAGATTTTATCCTGTGTTATCTTCTAGAAGTTTTATAGTTTTGCATTTTACATTTAGGGCTATGATTCATTTTAAGTTAATTTTCGTGAAAGGTATAAAGTTTATGTCTAGATTCATTTTTTTGCATGTGGTTGTCCAGTTGTTGCAGCACCGTTTTTTGAAAAGTCTAGCCTTTCTCCATTGAATTACCTTTGCTGTTTTGTCAAAGGTCGGTTGACCAGATTTGTGCGGGTCTATTTCTGGGCTCTGTATTCTCTTCCATTGATCTATTTGACTTTTCTTTTGCCAGTACCACACTGTCTTGATCACTGCAGCTTTACAGTAAGTCTTGAGGTCCAGTAGTGTCAGTCCTCCAACTTCGTTCTTTTCCTTCAATATTATGTTGGCTATTCTGGATCTTTTGCTTTTCCATATAAACTTTAGAATCATTTTGTTGATATTTACAAAATATCGTGCTGGGATTTTTATGGGGATTGTGTTGAATCTATAAATCAAGTTGGGAAGAATTGATATCTTAATGTTGAGTCTTCCTATTTACGAACATGGAATACCTCTTCATTTATTTAGACTTTGGTTTCTTTTATCAGAGTTTTGTAATTTTCTTCATATAGGTCTTGTTCATATTTTGTTAGATTTATAATAAATAATTTAACTTTTAGTGCTAATTAATGTAAATGGTATTATGTTTTTCAAATTCTAATTTCGAATTCTAATTGTTCATTGCTGGTATGTGAGAAAACAGTTGACTTTTGTATACTAACCTTGTATCCTGTAATCTTGCTATAATTGCTTAGGTCCAGGAGATTTTTTGTTGTTGTTGCTTCTTCGGGATTTTCTACATAGCAAATTATATCATCAGCAAACAAAGACAGTTTTATTTCTTCCTTCGCAATCTGAATACCTTTTATTTCCTTTTCTTATGGCTTTAGCTAGGACTTCCAATACCATGTTAAATAGAAGTGGTAAGAGGGGACATCTTTGTCCTGTTTCTGATCTTAGGGGGAAAATATCTAGTTTCTCACCATTACGTATGATGTTAGCTGTAAGTTTATATATAGATGTTCTTTATCAAGTTGAAGAAGTTCCTCTCCATTCCTAGTTTTCTGAGAATTTTTATCATGAGTGGGTGTTAGATTTTGTCAAATGCTTTTTCTGCATATGTTGCTATGATCCTATATGATTTTTCATCTTTATCCCGTTGACATGATGGATTACATTAACTGGTTTTTAAATGTTGAATCAGAGATATTGGTCTGTCATTTTCCTTTCTTTTAATGTCTTTGTCTGGTTTTAATGTTATGTTGATTCTGCCCTCATAGGATGAGTTAGGAAGTGTTCCCACTGGTTCTGTTTTCTGGAGTAGATTGCAGAGAATTGGTATAATTTCTTCAATGTTTCTTAGAATTCACCAATGTGACCACTTGGGCTGGGTACTTTGTGTTTTGTAAGGTTATTAATTATTGATTCAGTTTCTTTAATAGATATAGGCCCATTCAGATGCTGTATTTCTTCTTGTGTGAATTTTGGTAGGAATTAGTTCATTTCATGTAATTTACCAAATTTGGGGGCATATTGTTCATAATATTCTTTTATCTTTTTAAAGTCATGGAATTGGTAGTGATGGCTCTCTTTCATTTTTGATAGTAGTAATTTGTGTCTTCTCTTTTTTTTTTTCCCTTGGTTAGCTCAGCTAGATATTTATCAGTTGTATTGATCTTTCCAAAGAACCAGCTTGGAGTGTGGTATTTTTGGTTCGTATTACAGTTTAGAGGCATAATAAGTCTTGGCTTTGAGTCAGTCTCTAAATTTTTGTCAGTAATTGCTAAGCATACGTGTGCACAAAGGCGTACATATTAGGAGTCAACACAGAGATATTTGTAGAACTTTCTAGAGTCCATAGACTTTTTAAGGCTTTCATTATTAACAGAGTGGTTATATGAAACAATAGCTATTTAAATCAGACTGTTGATTTTGGTAGGTGGTAAATCGAGTAATATAGATTTAAGGGTCAGGCAGAACAAGTTTTCATGCTGGTTCTTCAGGGTAGCTGTGTGTCCTTGGGCAAGTGGCTTCACCTCTTTTTAGTTTCATCTCTCTGAGCATGTTAAAGTTTATAAAATGCAAGTTCTTTTTTTTCTAATCTTAGGTTCTATTTATTTATAAATTTATTTATTTTACTTTTGGCTGCATTGGGTCTTCATTGCTGTGTGTGGGCTTTCTCTAGTGGTGGTGAGCGGGGGTTACTCTTTGTTGCGGTGCACAGGCTTCTGATTGTGGTGGCTTCTCTTGTTGCGGAGCATGGGCTCTAGGCATGTGGGCTTCCATAGTTGTGGCACAAGGGCTCAGTAATTGTGGCGCGCAGGCTCTAGAGCGCAGGCTCAGTAGCTGTGGCACATGAGCTTAGTTGCTCCATGGCATGTGGGATCTTCCTGGACCAGGGCTCAAACCCATGTCCCCTGCATTGGCAGGCGGATTCTTAACCACTCTGCCACCAGAGAAGCCCAGAATGCAAGTTCTTATTTCACTATTTAGTATGAAAAATAGAGCGAATACATATTAGGTTTCTAGCATGCTACTTAGCTCATAGTAGACTGTCTGTTGTAGTTATTGTACTAAAAGACAACATCTATTAGACTCATTAAAGGCTTTCTGGATGTCTTCATTTTCTAGGCCATTAGTAGATGATAGGGCTTTTCCTCTTGTTCTTTGATATATGAAGCTGTATTTCTTCCCATATAGAGGTTTTGTTTACTGTAAATGGCGGTCCTCTTGTACATTTAAAATTTGAGAAGCAAAAAGCTATTTGTGGGAAAGCTGTCCAGTTTGGGAAACTTCTTTGTAACCTTCTTGATCAAGTCTTGCATTCCTCAGTTGGTAGATGCTACATGTATGTAGCATGGCCTTGCTTTTTGGCCAGGTGTTTGCTAAGGTTCTTAGTCATCCAAAATGAGTGCTTATTTTTGGATTGACTCCAAGAACAGGATACTGAGTGCCTTTTTGGGAAAGCTAGAAAAGGAATCTGGAAAATAGAGCAGATTTGGGAGGCTGATTAAATATAGATCTCAATAGAGTCTCTGAGAAAGGCTCTGGGATTAAACTAAACCTAAACATATTACAAATAGGGACAAAGAAAGTGAGAAAACTTGGACTTAGTTAAAACCAACTTTTTGTTGTTGTGTGTATGTGTTTTTTTTCTTTTGTTTTAATTTTCCAAAGTAATACGCCTTGTTCAGCTATTTTTACTAATGGAAGTTGTTACAGTGCTTACTAAATTATGGAGAAATAACTTAAAAAAATTAGTTTAAACAAAAAAGCTTAAGGCAGCAAAATTCAGTCTGTCTAACCTATAAGTATATATTTTCAAAAATAATTGCCATGTTTCTTTCAAGAACAGGATGTAATTGTTAGAAAGGAAATAATAGAAAATATGAACAGACCAATCACAAGCACTGAAATTGAAACTGTGATTAAAAATCTTCCAACAAACAAAAGCCCAGGACCAGATGGCTTCACAGGCGAATTCTATCAAACATTTAGAGAAGAGCTAACACCTATCCTTCTCAAACTCTTCCAAATATAGCAGAGGGAGGAACACTCCCAAATTCCTTCTACGAGGCCACCATCACCTTGATACCAAAACCAGACAAGGATGTCACAAAGAAAGAAAACTACAGGCCAATATCACTGATGAACATAGATGCAAAAATCCTCAACAAAATACTAGCAAACAGAATCCAACAGCACCTTAAAAGGATCATACACCATGATCAAGTGGGGTTTATTCCAGGAATGCAAGGATTCTTCAATATACGCAAATCTATCAATGTGATAAACCATATTAACAAATTGAAGGAGAAAAACCATATGATCATCTCAATAGATGCAGAAAAAGCTTTTGACAAAATTCAACACCGATTTATGATAAAAACCCTCCAGAAAGTAGGCATAGAGGGAACTTTCCTCAACATAATAAAGGCCATATATGACAAACCCACAGCCAACATCATCCTCAATGGTGAAAAACTGAAAGCATTTCCACTAAGATCAGGAACAAGACAAGGTTGCCCACTCTCACCACTCTTATTCAACATAGTTTTGGAAGTTTTAGCCACAGCAATCAGAGAAGAAAAGGAAATAAAAGGAATCCAAATCGGAAAAGAAGAAGTAAAGCTGTCACTGTTTGCAGATGACATGATACTATACATAGAGAATCCTAAAGATGCTACCAGAAAACTACTAGAGCTAATCAATGAATTTGGTAAAGTAGCAGGATACAAAATTAATGCACAGAAATCTCTGGCATTCCTATATACTAATGATGAAAAATCTGAAAGTGAAATCAAGAAAACACTCCCATTTACCACTGCAACAAAAAGAATAAAATATCTAGGAGTAAACCTACCTAAGGAGACAAAAGACCTGTATGCAGAAAATTATAAGACACTGATGAAAGAAATTAAAGATGATACAAATAGATGGAAAGATATACCATGTTCTTGGATTGGAAGAATCAACATTGTGAAAATGACTCTACTACCCAAAGCAATCTATAGATTCAATGCAATCCCTATCAAACTACCACTGGCATATTTCACAGAACTAGAACAAAAAATTTCGCAATTTGTATGGAAACACAAAAGACCCCGAATAGCCAAAGCAATCTTGAGAACGAAAAAAGGAGCTGGAGGAATCAGGCTCCCTGACTTCAGACTATACTACAAAGCTACAGTAATCAAGACAGTATGGTACTGGCACAAAAACAGAAAGATAGATCAATGGAACAGGATAGAAAGCCCAGAGATAAACCCACGCACATATGGACACCTTATCTTTGATAAAGGTGGCAGGAATGTACAGTGGAGAAAGGACAGCCTCTTCAATAAGTGGTGCTGGGAAAACTGGTCAGGTACATGTAAAAGTATGAGATTAGAACACTCCCTAACACCATACACAAAAATAAGCTCAAAATGGATTAAAGACCTAAATGTAAGGCCAGAAACTATCAAACTCTTAGAGGAAAACATAGGCAGCACACTCTATGACATAAATCACAGCAAGATCCTTTCTGACCCACCTCCTAGAGTAATGAAAATAAAAACAAAAATAAACAAATGGGACCTAATGAAACTTCAAAGCTTTTGCACAGCAAAGGAAACCATAAACAAGACCAAAAGACACCCCTCAGAATGGGAGAAAATATTTGCAAATGAAGCAACTGACAAAGGATTAATCTCCAAAATTTACAAGCAGCTCATGCGGCTCAGTAACAGAAAAACAAACAACCCAATCCAAAAATGGGCAGAAGACCTAAATAGACGTTTCTCCAAAGAAGATACACAGACTGCCAACAAACACATGAAAGAATGCTCAACATCATTAATCATTAGAGAAATGCAAATCAAAACTACAATGAGATATCATCTCCCACCAGTCAGAATGGCCATCATCAAAAAGTCTAGAAACAATAAATGCTGGGGAGGGTGTGGAGAAAAGGGAACACTCTTACACTGCGGTGGGAATGTGAATTGGTATAGCCACTATGGAGAACAGTATGGAGGTTCTTTAAAAAACTACAAATAGAACTACCATATGACTCAGCAATCCCACTACTGGGCATATACCCTGAGAAAACCATAATTCAAAAAGAGTCATGTACCAAAACGTTCATTGCAGCTCTATTTACAATAGCTCGGAGATGGAAACAGCCTAAGTGCCCATCATCGGATGAATGGATAAAGAAGACCTAGAGTCTGTCATACAGAGTGAAGTAAGTCAGAAAGAAAAAGACAAATACCGTATGCTAACACATATATATGGAATTTAAGGAAAAAAAATGTCATGAAGAACCTAGGGGTAAGACAGGAATAAAGACGCAGACCTACTGGAGAACGGACTTGAGGATATGGGGAGGGGGAAGGGTGAGCTGTGACAGGGTGCGAGAGAGTCATGGACATATACACACTAACAAACGTAAGGTAGATAGCTAGTGGGAAGCAGCCGCATGGCACAGGGATATTGGCTCGGTGCTTTGTGACCGCCTGGAGGGGTGGGATAGGGAGGGTGGGAGGGAGGGAGTCGCAAGAGGGAAGACATATGGGAACATATGTATATGTATAACTGATTCACTTTGTTATAAAGCAGAAACTAACACACCATTGTAAAGCAATTATACCCCAATAAAGATGTTAAAAAAAATAATAATTGCCATGTTTCTTTCAAGAGCAGGATGTAATTGTTAGAAAGGAAATAATCTGCTTGCAGAAGTCACCTTGGCTACACAGAACTAAAGCAGAGAGGAGGTTCTTAATAAAATGATTCTGAGAAGGGGGTGGTTACTTGTATCATAGGTGTCTTGCTTCAGAGTAAACGATGGTGCTTGAATCAGAAGTCTTTGCCGTGGACTAGTTGCCTGGCACGGCAAGGGTTCGCTGCAGGTGGGGGATCACTTGCTGCATTTTGGAAAGAGTGTATTTTGATTTTGTCAATGGAAGAAGATACTTAAGGCAGTCAAGATCATTTTGGAGGTTATTTCAGGCATAAGGCGGTGATTTTGGAAGTGAAAAGGAAGGGACAAATTTGTGAACTGTTTTAGAATGTAGACTATCTGGGATTTGGTAACCCCCTGTTGACTCATTCACCTCCCTAATCTCACCATCACTTAAACTAGCAGTAGGTCACCATTTTGTACAATTCCTATAATGTGTTGTAAAATCCACCAGCCTTTGAAATCACTGACCTATTTGGTACCCTCACCTGGGGACTGCTACTGCTGTCATTTGGGCAAGCATGTTCTTAAGCCTCTGTAATTGAAGAGCTCCATTCAGAAGCAAATGGGAATAATTGATTTTCATCCTCCAGAGGCTGGAAAAATCAGAGACCACAGGAGGGTTTTTAAAAAGGAGACCAAACCCAGAAATAAATTTACTCCAGAACCCCTTCTTAAAAGAACTCTCTTAAGAATCTTGTAACTGGAAGCCCATCTCTCTGGAATAGATCTGGCTCGACTTTTAAAAAAAAAAAAGAAAAAGTGGGTGTGTGTGCTGTTAAAGGAAAAATTGTTCTGACACTTGTTAAAAGAGTAAGGAAGATTTTCAGACTAGTGCAGTAGGAGTATTGCCATAGGGGAGAGAAACCAGGCTCATCTTCATATACAACAAGGACCAGAGGGGATTTTTGGCCAAAGAGGAGGGTGAGTGAGTCAGTGGATGGAAAATTTCTAAGAGGAGACATCAAGGATAGGGGGATTCTTGCTAAACTGACCTAACAGGATTCTTGCTCTAGGCAGGCCAAGGACTTAGACATCAAAGAGGGGGGATGAGGAACTGGATCAGATATCAAGGGTGGGAGAACTCTTGATAAACGTACTTAACAGAATTCTTGCTAAAACTGGGCTGAGCAGGTCAAAGATAGGATGGGGACCAAAGTCAAGGCCTAGTTGAAAAGAGTGTTCAGAGGAGCCTGACTAAAATTTGGTCAAGGAGAGGGGTGTGTGTGTGTGTGTGTGTGTGTGTGTGTGTGTGTGTGTGTGTGTGTGTGTGTGTGTGTGTGTGTGTTTTATTTGAAAAGTAATACATGCCTCACCCCTAGAACAAATCAGTCTCAACAGTTTGGTATATAGCCTTCCATATGTTAGTATAGGCTTAGAAAAATACACTGTTCTTACAGAAATGAGATCATACTCTACATACTGTTATGCAGGTGCATTTCCCACTTCATATATCTTCCATGTTTTTTCATGTCAGCACATATACACTGGTCTCATTCTTTAGAATACTTTGCTTCACTTTAGATATTGATGCCAAACCCTTATATTTTAAATTACAGTTTATAATTTTTTTCACATACGTTATCCCATTTATTCCATAAAACAACTCTCTCAGGGTAGGGATAGGACAAGTGACATGTCTACTTTATATAAAGTTTAGATGATCTACTAGAGATTTTGTAGCTAATACAATGTGTCAAATCCAGGATTCACTCATATGGGTCAGTTGCATGTGTGAAAAAAAAATTAGATCTTTGACATTCAGTTTACAAATTAGCAACATTCAGAATACTATTTTTGTTGTGATGCTTGGGACATTTAGGAAATATATGTGGTGTGTATTGGACCTAGAATCTGATAATAAATTTCATTTGAGGTGTACATCACTTTTACATTATTAATTTCTATCTTGAAATTTTGTTATTTTAATTTCCTTAAAACAACAAAATAATCATCTTTAAATACTTTAAGATTAAATGAATTCAGTCAGCTTGTAGCTTTCATTATAATGTTGATGCTTTCAGTAGTTACCTTAAGTAACAAGATTTGTCAGCTAATTGGATTTCTGGAAATGTTAATAGGAGTCTTTTGGTTAACTACCTCTATTCATTTCCCTCTGGGACCCGGTTCCTACCTAGAATATAGTGCCTCTCTTTCAAGACTCTTTATTGGTTTCCTATAACCCTGGAGAGAAAAAAAATGAGTAAGACAGAATGAATGAGGGGCGGGGAATGTGAAGCAGGGTGGAAGTGAAAGTGTATGAGCTGTGGGAAATTCATCTTATTCAGGAATGAGAAAAAACAGCTGAGAGAGTGGTTTTCAAGAAGTTGTATATAGCACAGTGTTAAGATTTTGGAGTTAAACCAGTGTCACCCATTCCAGCTCTGTGACTCTGGTTAAGTTATTCATCCCCATACTTGTCAGTTTCCTAGGGTTCTGGTGAGAAGTAAACAGTGAGTTGTTTAATCCACTTAAAGTATACTTGGCTCATAGCAAACATTTAATATTGGCTGTTATTTCCAGGCTGTTTAGACTCAAAATACCAAGAAAAGGGTCTCAAAGTCTGGATGGAGTAAAGTGACCATATAATTTATTGTCCAGGCCAGGATCCTGTTAATAATTATGCTGGGACAACAGATATAAGCCAGGATTTATGGTTTCCCTAAGTTGGAGGCATCTTTGCCCCCAAATGTGACTGATTAAGGCATCTTGCCTTCCTACCCAGCTCAGTTAAGCCTGTGGACTTTGACAAGCCAAGGAGCAAATCATTCTTAAAAGCTTTTCTGCGTGAGCGCGCACACACACACACACACACACACACACTCTCCCTCTCTCTCTCTCTCTCTCTCTCTCTCTCTCTCTCTCTCTCTCTCTCTCTCTCTGTCATATACTCACTGAACAATAGAAGAAACCTTGCTTTTTCTTTCCAGGTAACATGTTACCTTAGAATATGAATCTGCACATGTATTTAGACAAATCTGTACATTATTTTTTACTCAAAAAATAACTTGACAGGATATTTGAGTTCTTAGAAATAGTTTCCATAATCTAAAAAAGTAATTCACCATAGCCATCTTTAAATAGCTAGGCCCCCTCATGCTTTTATGTGTAGATTTCTCTTACTGCATGTGCCCGGTGCAGTGCTTTCTTGACAGTGAGGATACGGTGGTAAACATAACATATTCCGATCTGCCCGGAAGTTGCTTGTGGTCTAGTGAGAAAAGCAATCAAATAATGACAAATACAGAGCTCTGAACTGAGATCATTGTCATCAAGGCAGAGTACAAGGAGCTCTACAAGTAGCTCATGAAGAGCCCTGCCTGGCCTGGGGAGGAAAGGAAAGAGTTCCCTGAGGAGGAGAGCTTTGCTCAATGCTGAAGGGGAGTTGAAGAGGCAGGATGGAATGGGGGGTTGCGGAGGAGGCAGCAGGGAGCCTGACCTTCTAGGAAAGAAGAGCCTGCATTAGGAGTGCAGAAAACTAGGAAGTGTTTGCTCTTAAAAGATCACCTTGGCTGCAGTGTGATCACACACCCTTCCCCCTGGTTGCAGAGCCCTTTCATCCCTTTCTCTTGAGAACGGATGCCATTCATCCGAGCAGTAACCCGTGTTCCCTTAGCATTTGCAGTTATTTAATAGCACGAATCTCACTGCATTATAATTTTTTGCTTCTATGCCTCTGAGGTTCTTTAGGGCAGTGGCTTGGTCTTATTTATTATAAGGAACCCAGAATAGCACAGTGGCTTTTCCACTCCTTCCCTCTCCCCACAAATATTTGACTATTTACTCTGTGCCCTGTACTGTGTGCTTGCATGTTTGGGAAGGTGGTACAAGATAGGCACGGTCCCGGCTATCATGGAGCATGCGGTGTGACAGGAGTCAGAATTTTGAACTCTGGAGACCATTTTCATGCAGTTCAGCACTTCTGTGACTTTTCCTGCTGTTGCGGAACAGAAACAGTGAATGCTGGCGTGTTAAGAAGCCAGGCTAAGGTAAATTGAATCAAATAAAAGATAAGGGCCCCCAAAGTAATAGCGTAAACGGTGAGGGAAATATGGCTTGTAAAAATGTGATTATACATTATGCCTCATGACTGCATTGCAGTAAGAGCAGCGCGATCCCGCGGTGGTATCATGTCTCAGGTTGTCATATCCATGTCCATGTTGAGACTGTGCTCCCTCTTGCCACCATTCCCATTCCCCCTTCCCCTTACCGGCATTGATAGGGAGGCAGTGATTGAAAATAGCAGTTACTGGCGTGAATGTACAAGGTTTCTAACAGTCCCTGCTCTCCAGGAACTTGCTGGTTTGTGTGTATTTGTGGGGGGCGGAGGGGTGGGTATTGTGTGTGCACAGATTACTGACTAGAAACAGAAGACCCTTGTTCTTGGCAGGAGAGGGGAGAGCTCCTTGCTGGCTTTGTGGAAAAAGGGGGCCATCCTTCCAAGTTTTTTGTGAGTTGTGTCACCTGTGAGGTTAAAATGGGGTGTTGCCTTTCCACTGTGTTTCTCTCTCATAAGAGAGTAAACCCTTCAAAGTCACTGCCTTTCGTCACATGTTTGAAACACAAAACTCATGGCCACAAAAGCCAAGGTGACCAGAAATATACATTTCATAGTTGACAAGGACTTGTCTAGCCTGACGTGTTGTGTCAGAATCGTTTCTGCACCATCCTTACCAGGGGGCATTTGTACACACCTGAGTTCTTTTCTGGGAAAGCAGCCACTTCTAGCTCTTAGCTCTGAGCTTCAGGTGTTTCCTCCATATTTCTGATTATTATGCTTATGTTGCTGTTTCTTGATTTAAAAATTTTACACATTCTCTCTCAGTCTTTGTTATGGAAGAGCAGAGTTTAGCTTTCTTGCACTCTCTCGGTCCACTGCCTCCCCCTTCATCCTTCAGATATATCACAATTTTTAGTTACATCAGTATCTAATGTTTATATTATTATGCTATTAGTATTATTCACCTGCTGAACCAATTAATATACTCCAATCCTTTTTTTTTTTTCTCGTTCTGCCTCTCTTGTTGGTTTTCTGAGTTTCCTATGTCCAGCTCACCCTTAATCCCCAAACTAAAACCATACTTTTTAAATCCCTAAATATTCTTTTCCACATTCCAGGCAGACCCATCAGTTGATCTTGTCAGTTTCATTTTCTCCCACAGATGCCAAAGCCCTGCATCCTCCAGCGATGGTTGGGTATTTCTGAGGCTTGCTGTACACTTGATTCCCTTTGCCTTTTTTTGTCCCGTTTCCTGGATACCTGTCTTCTTCTCTCTTGGTTTGCTCGTTTATTTGGTAGAGCATATCCTCCAGTCACTTCCTGATAAAAGGGTGTGTGGGAGGTAAAATTTAAGACTCTGCATGTCTAAAAATATCTTTATTCTCTGTTTATACTTGACTGATTCTTTGTCTGCTGTAGAATTCTAGGTTGGAAATCATTTCACCTTCGAATTTTGAAAGCGTTGCTCCTTTGTCTTATGGCTTACAGAAACGAAAGCCATAAGACTTTTTGAAAGTCTTGAAATTATTGAAAATTCTGATGCCAGTCAGTCCTTTGTATGTGAACTGTTTTTCCTCTCTGGAGACTGTATTCTCTTTATCCCATGTATTCTGAAATTTCACAGTGTGCCTTGGGATGGGTCTTTTTAAAAATTATTTATTGTACTAAGTATAAGATGGACTCTTTGAACTGGAAGTTCATATCCTTCAGTTCTAGGAAAATTTATTTCTTTGATAATTTTCTCCTCTCTTTCTTTCTCTGGAGCTCTTGGTCCTCTAATTTTCTTATCTTTTCTCTGGAATTTCCTATCTCTTTTTTGGTTCCACTTTCTGAAGGATTTACTGAACTTTATCATCTAGCTCTTTATTTATATTTCTACTTAATTTTTTTAAAAAATTATTTTATTTATTTATTTTTGGCTGCATTGGGTCTTTGTTGCTGTGCACAGGCTTTCTTTAGTTGCAGTGAGCGGGGGCTACTCTTCATTGCAGTGGGCGGGCTTCTCATTGTGGTGGCTCCTCTTGTTGCAGAGCACGGGCTCTAGGCGCACGGGCTTCAGTAGTTGTGGCACGCGGGCTTCTGTAGTTGTGGCACATGGGCTCAGTAGTTGTGGCTCACAGGCTCTAGAGCGCAGGCTCAGTAGTTGTGTCTCATGGGCTTAGTTGCTTCACGGCATGTGGGATCTTCCCGGACCAGGGCTCGAACCCATGTCCCCTGCATTGGCAGGCGGATTCTTAACCACTGTGCCACCAGGGAAGTCCCACTACTATAATTTTTTAATTTCCAAAAGCTTTACACTGATTGTTCTAATTTTTTCTAATCTAGTTCTTGTGTGATAATAGGTTTTTTGGGTTGAAGTTTTATTTGGTTCCTTAGAGTCCCTTTATTCTGTTTGTTTTGTGCTCTCTCTTTTCATGTTGAATGCTTTCCTCAAATGTATGGTGATCCTTGGTTGTCATTTTAATTTAAAAGTGAGACACCAAAAAAGCCGATTGGATGGTCTATATAGAGGTGGGATGAACTTGTCAGGGATGGGTTTTCTATGCTCTATCTAGGGTGTTTGGGCAGGAATCCACCTGCTTTGTTGGGGAATCCCTGAAAGTCAGCATCTATTGAACCGTTCTGTGGAGTCATTTGGTTTCTACAGGAAAAAATATTCTAACCTTCTGTTTGCAAGTGGAGGGTAGGGCTCTTAGCATTTTGGGAGCCAAGTGAGTGAGCAGGTCTGGAACCTCGTCCTTCAGGATGTAAACTTCCTTTTAGGGCCTTTGTTTTTGGTACAGTGCCTCTTCCTAAGTTCTGCTGTTCCTAAAGTCCCTGGGTTTAGAGCCCACCTGGTTCAGTTTCTACGCAAAATAAATCCACCTTCTCCTGCCTGGGTGCAGGGGTAATAGTCTACTGGCTGCCCTGGATGTGACCGGAGACCTGGTGGGCTAATGCTGCTGCATACAGAATTTGTACCAAGTCCTCGTTTTCAGCCCCTCCTCATCTCTGGTCTCCTGTGCCACCAGGTACTTCTAATCACTGACCCTTCCCAGGGTGCTTGTGTGAATTGGCATCCCCTTCCCTGGATGCAGGGGTTCACTTTCTCAGCTTTGCTAATTTATCTACTTTTCATCTTCCAAAAATGTTGACATTTTATGTTCATTGTTATCCTTCTCGTATTCTTTTTTTGTTTGTTTTTACTCTCATTTTAGTGGGTTTCAGGATTGATCAGAAATAAAAATACATGTTCAGTTTTTCCCAGTCAACTAGAATTCCTTTGGCATTGTTTTGGGGGTTTCTTGTCTGATCGTTTCATGTCTGTAAGTTGTGTCTTTCTCCAAAGATCACAAGCTTCTTTGACAATGGGAACGGTTTCCTAGACTCCTTATTATCTCTCCTTTTACGCTCAACAGTTAATTATGTAGAAAGCATTTTAGTAAGGATGTGTCAAATTCATTTGAGTAAGATGAAGTCTTTTTAAAATTAGACTGACTTTGGACAGTGCTTCCTTCTGTTGGAAAACTGCCAGTCCTTCCTGAGGTTCGGAGATAAATCTGCCTTTGCAAGGATAACTAAAAGAGGAAAACAGAGAAGGCCTTTGGCAGAAAAAGGCTGATGAGACAAACTCCTGTTTAGACCTTAATGATTTAATGAAGAATTGATGGAGAGCTGCCCAGAACCTCTCTTCCCCCTCAAGTTTGTTGCCGTTGCTCCCTCTTCACAGGGTCAGTGATGGAGCAGGCCCTTTTCCGACTTGGTGTTCTGAGAGTCTTTGACTTCCTAAGAACTAATGCAGGAGGAGACCCACAGAGCTCCAAGTTTTTTTAAAAATAAATTTATTTATTTATATTTGGCTGCATTGGCTTTCTGTTGCTGCTCGCGGGCTTTCTCTAGTTGCGGCAAGTGGGGGCTACTCATTGTGATATGGGCTGGTGGCTTCCCTTGTTGTGGAGCACGGGCTCTAGGCATGTGGGCTCAGTAGCTGTGGCTCATGGGCTCTAGAGCGCAGGCTCAGTAGTTGTGGCGCACAGGCTTAGTTGCTCCGTGGCATGTGGGATCTTCCCGGACCAGGGCTCGAACCTGTGTCCCCTGCACTGGCAGGCAGATTCTTAACCACTGAGGCACCAGGGAAGTCCCTCCAAGTTGTTTTGTCTCAACAGTTAAGGTCAAGAGCCTGAATAAACTAGAAGGAATATGCATTAGAAGTCAGACGTGGGATTTTGTTTCAGTTCCACGTTAATTAGCTATATGACAATCAGTAAGTCATTTGGACTTCAGTTTTCTTACCTGTAAGATGGAAATAACAACATGTATTCCCTACTTTATAATATCGTTGTAAGGGCAACATCCATGTTTGTCAACATTTGAGCATTGTCATCTTAAACTAACCATGTAACCATGGTATTCCAGACCCTCATCTGCCTACTGACTGGACATCTACACATGGGAGTCCAAATTCATTTCAGCCTCAACTAATCCAAAACAAAACTCCCTGTGCCTCCTCCCCTCCCCTGCCTAATACTGCCACAATCACAAAACAAAGCAACACGGGTTTTCCTCCTCAAATTACTCTCTCATTAGCCACTGAATTGTTCACACACACCCGCCCCGCCCAATTTGGTCACCAGATCCTGTCTTTTCTATTGAATCTATCCTTTTTTCTCAGCGCTCCTTATCACTGCCTTTGTTCAGGTTCTTACTTCATGCCTGAATTGCTAACTTGTAGCTGGGCTCCCTGGATCTAGTCACACACTTCTTCCAGTCTATCGTCTATACAAATGCTTAGCATAATGATTTTTTTTTCAAATTCGGAAATATTTAAAACCATCAACAGTATGGTGAATAACAAATTCCCACTTCCCAGCTGTCAACAGAAGGATTTTTGTAAAACTTACATCTGATCATTCCCTGCTTGAAACTTTCGGTGGCCCACGGGACCCTTCATGACCTGGCTCTGCCTGCCTCTCCATCCTCGCATTCACCATCACGCTCCAGCCACTCACAGGTACTTGCACTTGCCCCAGTTTGCTGGGCCTACTCAGGAGACCTTGAATTTGGGCGTTTCCTCCTTGTTTCTCCTGCCTGGCTGATTCCATCTAAGCTTTAAAGGCTCAGCTTAAGTGTCTCGTCTGTCTGCAAAGCCTCCCTTATTCCCATTTCCCCGTGAGCTATGCTTTGCATACTTCCCAGAATTCACGCAGTGTATCGTCATTTGTTTACTTGTCTGACTTCCCCACTCTCCTCAAGGGTGGAGACTATAACTTTCTGGCGTATGGAAGATAGTGCCTAAACATTTATTCAGTTGAACTGGATTGGACACTCTGCCAGCCCATTGAGATGCCATTACTTGTCTGTGTGAAGCAAGCAGTTAGGTAACTGGACAACATGAAGCAAGCTTGCCGACAGCTAAGAGCCACTGTAGGATATCGTTTAGTCCTGATCCCACAGAGTAGTCACAGATGAAAGTGGACTGGCCACTTTGGTTCCAACTTACGGTTCTTCTGTCTCTGTGTTTTATGTAAAGATATCTCAGATGCAGTATGCTTACATGTCCCATCAAGAGATTGTTGCCATTTTTAATGGATAGAGAGTAGCAGGTTCGTTACGCTACACAGAGATCATGTCACACTGGGGTCGCAGGTTAGGAAAAACCGAATGTTAGAAGTTGCAAACTGGTAGCCCTGGGCAGTTCCTTGCACAGTGCTGTGCTCTTAGAAACATGAAGGAGTCCCTTAAAGGGCTTAAAATATATAGTATGGAAGCGCAGCATAAAGAATTCACTGTGGTCCAAGGTCAAATGTAATCAGTGCTGTGGTGATGGTGCACTAAATGTTTAGGGATCTCCTGTACCTTTCTTTTTCTTTTCCTGGTTCTCTTGGTGCTCTGTGCTCTGCTTTTGTTTGTCAGTGATCAGCCCTTTGGTACTTACTGCTTTAGAGAAACCTAATAGGACAGCTGTGATAGGGAGGGAGGCCTAGATTGTAAATAGCTCTTTTCTTGGGCTGCCAAAAAGGAAGAAACTTGGGTGGAGGGGGATGTTACTACCATCCTGTCTGAAGCTAAGATTCCAAGCAGAGAGATGACAGTTCTCTATCTTCATTTAGGTTTTATTTAATATATTCCCCATTCCCCCAAATTTTTCCCCATGAGCATTTAGAAGAAATGCTAGTTAGAGCAAAAGGAGGGGGAAAGGCCTTACCCAGTTGGGAAAGTTGCAGCTTTATGCAGGAAAGTGCTTATCTTTCTACCTTGTCTTTTCTAATTGTTTTGAGGTAGTTTTAGTGCTGGTATGGGATATCCAAACTTAATCACCTCTAAACCGGAGACATGGAGGTAAAAGTTAGAAAATGACAGAGAGCTTGCTCAGTTCTGCCTTTTTGTTAAAAGCAAGGGCAGTTTAAACCTCAGTTTTAAGGTTACTTTGGGACCTGGATTGAGATGGTTGAAGAGGTAGCAGATTCCTAATGCAGTACTAGGAGCTGACAGACCTGAGCTCCCAGCTGCTTTAACCAGTGTTACTATTCCCTTTTTCCCAACTCCTCTTGTTTATTCCAGTCATCTTGCTATTGTGTGCGACCTTGTATGACTGCATCTTCACTTCATCTTGTCATCCGGTTAGATCACAAAGTCCCTGTTTGGCCAAAGGCCAAGAGCACCATAAATGGGAGCTTTGGATCTGCCACTGATTTGGCTTGTAATTTGGGGCAAATAATTTGTTTTTGGGTTTTAGTGTCACCTAGTTTATAATAGAATGATGATTTTTTGTCTTGTGGGGCAATTTGAAACTAAGTATGAAAATTGTACCTCCTAGATTTTCCAGATCTGTTTCACTTTCCATCGTTCTATTCATTGTCAGGCATAGGTATATTATTTTTGGTTTAGGAAATGAGGTATAAATGTGACAAAGAGATCATTGCTTTTAACTCTTTGTTTGAAAGGTGCTATAGGAATCCAAGCTTAATGGAGGATGGGGACACCAGGAAGAAACTCAGGCTCCTGACCTTGTCACCAGCTTCCTTAGTTGACAAGGAACAAATAATGTAGCTGTCAGTACACATGTCCTCTCTTTTCACTTAAAATTTATCTTAAGCTTTTAAGCCAAATACCTACATGCTTATTAAAGTGACCCATGTCACACATATACAACCATTTATTATTAACATTTCATTTTTTTCTCTTCTTTTCCCTGTACATAGGTTCCTTCCCCTCTTTAAAAAAAAATTCTAAAAAGACTACTGCATGAATGTATTCTCACTGTGTTTTACATAGTGTGGTAGAATAGAGAGCAGAACGTGAAAGTCCCCCTTCACCACTCTGTGGTGCCCCCGCGACACATGCTTCCTTCCCCAGAGGGAACCACTGTCAACACTGGATGAGCATGCTTCCCATCGCCATCCAAGGGGGTGTGTGTGTGCGTGTGTGTGTGTGTGCATGTGTGTACTTATAAAATGAGGGCTCATCTTTTGAATATTATACAATGACTTCTTTTTTTTCACTTTACTGTAACACAGCATATCTTATAAAATCTTTCCACGTCAGGACAAATAAGTCCACCTTGTTTTCTTTCCTTTGTTGTTGTTGTTAACTGTTACATAATAATTCATTTTATTGGGGTACCTGGTATTTAACTCCCTACCTATAGGTGGACGTTAAGTTTGTAGTTCTTACTCTTACAGTGGATCAGTCCTAACAAGGATGTGTCTTTGTGCGCGTGTACAAGCGTTTCCGTTGGATAGTGCCTGACGTGGAAATGCTGGCCCAGAGTGAATGCCTATTTTTGGTTTTGGTGGGTGCTGCCGAATTGTCTTCCCAGAGGAATTCACCAATTTAAACTCATACCAGTGGTGTTTAAGAGTGTTTGTTTCCCTGATCTTTACAAGCGTTTTATAACGTCATCATTTTCATTTTTGTCAGTCTGATAGGTGAAAAGTGGTATGTGATTATTTTAATTGGCATTCTTCTAGGTTGTGTTTCTGTAGATATAGCCTTGTCTGATTTCTGCCTTTTAGGAATCCCTCAACATTGCCAGTTACTTGATAACATTTTTTCTTATTTTCTTAGGCTGAATCTCTCTATTTTATGTCCATCAATTATCTGTGGTGTAGGGTGGGAATCGTTTCACTTCATACAACTTTAGACAGGAGATGGGGTAAACTTGTGCACTCAATTTACAATCCTGATAAATGTCTCTCATATATATTTTTTCTCTACAATATTTACAATTTTCTTTCTTTTTTCTCCTTAGCATTACATTGTAACCTCTATTCTGTCTTATTACACAGCAATATAAATAGTATATAATATTCTATCTGTCTCCACCTTGGTTATCATAGTCATTTCTCTGTTGATGAACTTTTAGGCTATTTCTAAAGTTTTATTGTTACAAATAATGCTGCTTCCAACATCTGTGTATAAAGGCTCTGGGCCCAGATGGTTTTACTGGTGATTATAATTTTAGTGCTCTATGTCAGTGATTCCGGAATATAGAAATGTGTAGATAGCTGCTCAGGTGATCTGTGACTTAAACCTAATACTGATATCACCCAATAATGATAGCACAAAAAGCAAAAACTTTAGACCAGCTTCCTTTATGAATGAAGATGTGAAAATGCTAAGTAAAATACTCTCAAGTAGAAGTCACTGATATGGCCCTAATGGATAATGGCCAAATAAGGTTTACTCCAGGAATGAAAGAATGGCTCAACATTAAGAAAGCTATTGATAGGGCTTCCCTGGTAGCACAGTGGTTGAGAGTCCACCTGCCGATGCAGGGGACACGGGTTCGTGCCCCGGTCCTGGAGGATCCCACATGCCGTGGAGTGGCTGGGCCTATGAGCCATGGCCGCTGAGCCTGTGCGTCCGGAGCCTGTGCTCCATGGCGGGGGAGGCCACAGCAGTGAGAGGCCCGCGCACCGCAAAAAAAAAAAAAAAAAATTAGTTGGTTCACTGTGAAAAACTATGATATTATCCATAGATGCAAAAACGTATTTAAATTAAACAGTATTTCTAATACATTTAAAAAGGAAAAAAATAAGATACTTCCTTTACATGTTACAGAGTGTCTACCTCAGACTAACTGCCAATAGCATTAGCAGGACAAAACAAGGCTGCCCTCTACTACTTAATAGTATTTTAGAGGCTCTGGCCAATGTAGTAAGGATGAAACAGAAGTCAGAATTAAGGCTTTGAGGATTAAATGAGATGACATTTCAACCGTCTTAGTCTGATATTTCTGATTCAAATAAGGCACTCAAATTGTAGATTCTGTTGTTATTCTTTTTATTACCAATAAGACATATTCACAAAGGAAAGACAGAATTGTCCCTTGCATTTTAACACATGTATCCTGGTGCTTTTATGAATGTGGGTTCTTTGATCTTGGTCCTTGTGGTTGAATGATCCTGATTATCTGGTCTAGAGTTTCTCTCAAGACTTCAGTCACCAGGAGTAGAGGTGGGTACTCAGTACCTGTAACTGACTGAACGGTTTGGTTCAGTGATTTTTTAAAATTTTTGGCTGCATTGGGTCTTCGTTGTGGTATGTGGGCTTCTCATTGCGGTGGCTTCTCTTGTTGTAGAGCATGGGCTCTAGGCGTGCAGGCTTCATAGTTGTGGCACGCGGGCTCTAGAGCGCAGGCTCAGTAGTTGTGGCACACAGGCTTACTTGCTCCACAGCATGTGGGATCTTCCCGGACCAGGGATCGAACCAGTGTCCCCTGCATTGGCAGGCTCATTCTTAACCACTGCGCCACCAGGGAAGTCCCTGGTTCAGTGATATTTTTGATGACCTTTCAACGAGCTGTTCTTACAATCCTGACAGTATTCAGAGACACGAGTCCCAGACTGAGTGAGTAATAAAGTTACCAATGAGGAGAATGATACAGGAAAACAAGCTCTGAAATGATGACACCGTTGTCTTGATACTTGACTCCTTGTTCAGCACCCCATTGTGTACCCTCAGTGCTGTGCATTTCTGTAGTAAATAGCTGCTTTCTTTTATCAGGAGTCATGTGGAAGTAACCCGTTTGGTTAACCACCACACAGAATTCTTTTCCAGGCAGCTAGATGTCTCTAAATTTGGTTTGTGACTTCAGTCTTTTTTTTTCCCCCTATAGCATCTGGAGAGGGCCAAATGTGAACTGTGTTGACAGCACTGGGTATACACCTCTGCACCATGCTGCTTTGAATGGCCATAAGTAAGTATTAACGTGCTACATTCCTGCCCCACTCTTCAGAACCCAGGCCTTCAGATTGTCTTTTTAAATTTTTTCCTTCTGTAAAGGTGTACAAAGCAGGGATGCTGAAGAACAGAGAAAAACTAAATTTAGTCCGTCCAGAATTCTTGAGTCTCTCTTTAGTGTATAATATAAACATCCTTCCCCACCCCACTCCCAAAATAACTTTAACCAAAGGTTAAGTTTTACCTTTCTTCTGCTTATTCTCTTCCCCTTTGAAATGGGGCAGTGCCTTGCAATGATCTGGATACGAAGCTCAAATGTGGGGCAGCCAGAACATAATGGTGCTGGATGATGTATTATGTAACCAGTCCCTTTATAAACTGAAAATAGATCGAGTGGTCATGAGAAACTTTCTTTCTGTTGACTTTATCTTTCTGCTTGCCACTCTTTCCTCATAAAATTAGCCTTGTCCACAACAAGAACCATTTTTAAGGGGAAAAATAAATAAATAATATGGCCTATTTAATTCCCTTGAGTATAGAGAGGTTATCAGGAATTTGTGATTTGTGTGGGGTTTGTCTGGGAAGTTTTCTGGAGAAGGTGTGCTTTGGCAAGGGGGTGGGTGGTGGTTTGAGAGAAGGCACAGGTTTCAGTGGTTTGGCAGCTTGAAGAGGGCGCTGCCCTTCAAGTGAGGTAGAATGGCAAGGCTCAGAGCAGGAGCAGGCCGAGTGGTGGAGTACAGAGCGTAGATTTGCCAGGAAGAATGAAAACCAGAGTGTAACGGAAGACAGGGCATCGGGGAGTTTGAGGCCTAATACTAAGGGAGATAAGCAGTAGAAGTTTAGTTTTTATGAGGAAGGATTATTGGGACCATTTAGATTTTTCCGAGCGAGAACAGGGCCCTACCACCTCATGGTATTCTGTCTCACTTTTGCAATATTTGGCCCAGCCTAATTGATGCTGATGTGCCGGAAAGAAGCAATGGCTGTTTCCTTCTACATGAAACTTTTCTAAGATATATGGAATGTGATCATTTCCTGTAATGTGGTCTTTTCTATAACCATCTTAGACAAAGCTAACAGAAAATCTGTAGAGACTCCCTCCACCTTAAATGGTGGGGTAACCTGAATTAAAGTGAATCTTTAAATGACTGTAGCTTGTTAGCCAAGTTCATCTCCAGATGCTGTTTTATTTACAGTGGAGATTTTCTTTGACCTCATGTGCGTGGGGATAGTTATACATTTATATCTACTTAATTAGTGGTGTCACCAAGAAGGAAGCCAAGTCCTTCTTTCTGGATGTATCAAGTGATACCATATGCATCTGGCTTATGTTTGCAGCCACTTTAATTCTGCTCTGCCTGTCCGCTTCCAGCTCCCACATCACTAAGTGCTCTGAATAATGTGGTGAATAATGATATTTGTTTTGCATGACTGCTTTTATGTAAATTCTATCCCTGAATGCTGTTTCAACATCACAAACAAGGAAACATTGCAAGGTTTAGACAAGGGGACCAGACGTTTTCAAAATAATGGAAAATAGATGGATTATGTAGAAAGCCCAGATACACCGGGAGGTGATGAGTCAGTGTTGTGTGCCTCAAGATGGCTCAGCTGCTGTCAACAGCTGTACAAGTAGCTCATGGAATAAAAGGAAGAGCTGGGCGGTGAGCTCAGGTAGAGATGGGGAGCCAGGTGAGATAATCTCTGTGAAAGGGCTTTGTGCCAAACAGATGTGCAGAACTGTTAGTACGAAAGACTTGTGGGTTCTGCAAACTCATGATCGATTTTCGCCTTCTAGGGATGTGGTCGAGGTTCTTCTGAGGAACGACGCGCTGACCAACGTGGCTGACTCTAAAGGCTGTTACCCTCTGCACTTGGCAGCCTGGAAAGGAGATGCCCAGATAGTGCGATTGCTCATCCATCAAGGGCCCTCACACACCAAAGTCAATGAACAGGTTGGAGGGAAGGGAAGCTTTCTCCACTCAGCTACAGCCAGACCTTGGCAGCCCCATCACCGTCTCAGTCCCGTAACTCAGATCTCAGGGAACCAGCTCTTCCCTGGCCTAAGGGTGATTCCCCTCTTCCCAGCGCTACTCCTTCTAGTGCGCCAGGGAAACCTTGTACCATGAAGGGTGCATTTCATATGCATTTGAATCATGCAGATTTGGAATAGTACTGTAACAAAGTTATAAATACTCACCTCACGTGCAAGACTGGAAATAATGCAAATCCTGCAAAATTGCCCAGAGTTCATTTCAAACTGGTGGGCTTTTGCCATCAACGTGGCAGTGCAGCTTTAGCTGGTAAACAGAAATACTCCCAGCATGTGTTGGTACTGTGTGAACCATGCCATTGTTTTACATGCATCAGAACTTGCAGGAGTGGTGGTACGAGTGCTAGTGCTGAAAAATGAACTCACAAAGCCACGTGAGTGGAGGTCTGAGGTGATTCAGCAGAATGAAGATCATTTCCATGTGTCCTCTAATGTTCATTTACTACTGACCATGCTTTGACAAAGCAGAGAGAATTCTTAAAAAATAAAAAAGGCAGCATTTGAGCAGAAACACCACACACTGGCCATGGATTCAGGTACTCTGAGACTGTACCTTCTCTTCTTTATATTTATTCCTTTGGGAAAGTTATATTTGAATTATGTAAGTTCTAGACAAACCTCTCATAAAATACACCTCCCTGTAGTTTGGATCTGAGATGGTGTCGATTTGCGAGGAGATGGGCCCTCTCTGAATGACAAGCCATTCTCCTGTTGCCCTCTCTGCTCTGAACTGAAGTAGATACTTTTCTTATTTGCTTGAAGGAGAGAGATGCTGCCCTTTCTCAGTAAGCTTAGGACTGTTTCACTAGTGACTTTGCTGAGAGGAGATTGTTCAGTCACCTGTAGGATTAGATCAGGGTTATTCCTCAAAAAAATAGGAAACCATTCTTGAAGTCCCCCTGTCAGCAAGACCATGCACATTCTGTTAAGAGCACATTTTTGATTCAGAGAAGGGCAGCTTCACTGTGAGGGGTGAGAAAACTACAGCAGTGCTCCCAGCTCTCTCCACTTGGAGATTGTTTGTGTACAGCTGTTCATCCGCCTCCCTTTCCCCCTTCTGGCTGTATTTTCTGGGTAGGTGAGCAACAGACATTCAAGATCATCAATGAGGATGTTTGTTTTATAACATTAGGAAGGAAAATTGTCTCTTTAGAATTGCCTCTTTAGAACCTACATGCAACTTTACTCCTCCTGGCTAATGTGACAGTAATTTCTCTTATCTGGAGGAAATTTATAAAAGAGGTTTGCTTTTAACTAATATTCCTCAATGTGGAAAAAACTAGTCACCCATTAAAGTCCTTCTCGTTTAAGAAATTTTCAGCCACCATTTCTAATCCTGTCTTTGCTCACTTTTGCCTTGGAACACAGCTGCTTGGATTTTTGAGCCACTTGAGTATGCTAGCTTGTCCTGCTCACAGCCGCCTCCCGCCTGGAGTGTCCATTGATAAGTGGGACCCAGCCCAGTGCTTTGCGTATCTGGCAGGCAGGTGGGTGGGGCAGGGGCTGGGCACAACGTCTGCAATAGCTCGAAAAACCTAATGCATCTAGGCAGTGGTTACAAGTATTTCACTGATTTATTAAAAACCATTAACGTTGCTTCAGTTGGAAGCTTGGATGAGAGGGGTGATGAGCGCGGTGCCCTGGAGGTTGTCTTCCCCATTAACTTCCTTTTGAGGCACCCAGAGGGCAGATCCAAGTTGTCTAGTGTTGGGCCCCCTCGGGGCTGTGCATTGCTTTGATATATTTCATCCATTTTATCATCACATTTTCTTTTCCTCTCCTTTTTATAGAATGCTCTTGAGATCAAAGAACTCAAAAAGTACGGCCCCTTTGACCCTTATATCAATGCCAAGGTGTGTACTTTTCGCTGCCAGGATTTCTCTGCATCATTTCTCCAAGCTGCACTTTCTCTTCGGTCCTCTCTGGCTTCCACTCTCATCCACTCAGACTCTTCTTCATCAACCTGACGTTTGTCCGCTTCAGCCCATCTGCTTCTGGCTTGCCTGGGAATGGGAAAACGAAGCTTCAGTGGGTTTTGTTCTTGTTTTTAAAACCCATACCAATTCTGGAAAGCTTGGGTGCTTTTCCTGGAATGGCTGAAAAGCTTAGAAGTGGCAGAACTGGGGAAATAGAAGGAACCATATTATGGGCATAATTTACTATTGTGATTTCTAAAATCATTTAAATTCAAAAAAGAAAAGTGCAATTAAAAGATGTTACGCAAAGTAGCTCACTTTTTAATAAGCACAGAAAATGATTAAATTGTACTTCCTAGATTAATTTTTTTTTTTTTTAAGTTTGCTTTCGATATTTCTCTTGAGATGGAATCCGAACAATAGCTTGTGGTGGAGGTGTGGCAGCCAGGGCGTGGGTGACTCCATTTTGCTCTTAAAAGCTGCTGGTGTGGCTCCCGTCTCTTTTCCTTGAGTTTGTGCCTGGGGCTTTGAAGCCTCAGTCCCTTCTCCCCAGCCATTAGCTTCCCTCTCTGCTTGGTCACTCTTGGCCCTTGGAACAGCTCAGAAATAGGAAATGAAGTTGCACGGCCAAGCAGGGCACTTGCCTTGAGTCTCCTTCCCCCGTGAGGCTGGGATAAATAACGGGCTGATGGGCCTAGTGATGAACGTTCAGCCCCCGGCCTCGGCCCTCCACTGCCTCTGGAGGCAAAGCTGGTGGGTTGGGTGATGGTGTTAGCCTGTCTCCTCTGTGCTCTCACCTGCTGTTTTGACTCAAGGTTTCATTCAGATGAGGTTTGCTTTTTGGCAACAATCTGGAGTTTGGCTGAGTCACTGCATTATTCACATCAGCTACCTTTCACTTGGCTCTGAATAATACAGCAGCTGCTGGGAAGGGAAATGTAAGGTCCTTCTGCGCATTTCCAAATGCAAGGCAGATATTTCATGTTTTTCTTTGAAAATACTGATTTAGCAAATGAAGGACCCTATGGGCTGGACGTCGGCAGGCTCTACGGGAGATTTCCTTCAGCTGTTGGGCCCTAATCGTGGAAAAGCAGTTTGATCTGGAGTGGGGGAACACAGTAGTTTTAGTTTGCCCACACTTTCAATTCTGTTTTCTGATCTTCAAGATAGGAAGATAGGAAGATACTTCATCTTCTTTTATTTTTTTGGAAGTAGTGCAGCAGAGTGGAAAACCCTCACAGATCAAGTCAGACCCAAGTTTGAATTCTGTGCTGCCACTTACTGGTGTTGACTTGAACAAGTTACTTAATTTCTCTGAGCTTCAGTTTCCTCTTCTATAAAATGGGATATACCATCTACCTGGCGGGATTATTTTGGAGTTCAAATAAGATCATGTACATGAAGTAAAAATATCTGGTTACTAGTAATATTTGAGGTCCTAATTTTAAAAGGTATATACCATGTGGTATTTCTGAAAGGCTGTTTTGGAATTTATTCTTTGTTACTAGTGAGTGAAGCTTAATGCAACGTTGCTGTATTGGTCCATTCAGGGTTTTGTTTGGGGGGAAGCACCTTGAAGTGATTGTTTCCCGACTTGGTGGTTACTTTAGTTAGCTTATAAAGCTCTGATTAAAGGGTAAGACTTTTTTTCTTAAAAGCACATTTTCCTATCCCTTGATTTTGCACACATAAAAGAAATTTCGTCTAAATGGAATAAGAACTTACTTCTCTCTTTGGAAATACAGTCTTCCCTCAGTATCTGAGAGGATATTGGTTCTAGGACCTCTGTGGATACTGTGTTCAAGTCCCTTATATAAAATGGTGTAGTGTTTGCACATAACCTACTTCTATCCTCCCATACACCTTAAATCATCTCTAGATTACTTATAATACCTAATAATACAGTGTAATACGATAATACAATGTAAATGCTGTGTAAATAGTTGCCACTTGGTAAATTCAAGTTTTGCTTTTTGGAACGTTCTAGATTTTTTCCCCTGGAATATATTATTTTTAAGCATTACCTTTTAAATTTATTTATTTATTTATTTATTTATGGCTGCATTGGGTCTTCGTTGCTGTGCGTGGGCTTTCTCTAGTTGTGGCGAGTGGGGGCTACATTTTGTTGTGGTGCGTGGGCTTCTCATTGCGGTGGCTTCTCTTGATGTGGAGCATGGGCTCTAGGTGCACGGGCTTCAGTAGTTGTGGCACACGGGCTCAGTAGTTGTGGCTCATGGGCTCTAGAGCGCAGGCTCAGTAGTTGTGGCGCATGGGCTTAGTTGCTCCGCGGCATGTGGGATCTTCTCAGACTAGGGCTTGAACCCGTGTCCCCTGCATTGGCAGGCGGATTCTTAACCACTGCACCACCAGGGAAGTTCCTCTCCCAGAATATTTTTGATCCATAGTTGGTTGACTCATCAGATGCAGAACGCGTGGATTGGGAGGGCCAACTGTACTACCCTTTGCCTCCACCCCCCCCCACCCCCCCCTCAAAGGCCAAGTGACGTAAATGCCGTTAAGGGATAAGGCTATTTGGGTTGTGCTAAGAATGCAGACTCTTCTCAGGCTGATTCAGTTCTAACCTCCCTAGGTTTTATGGGTTTTCATTGACCTGGTGTGTCTAGGAATTGTTTTTGCTAAAATACATTTGTGTGCTAAGTCCTATCAAGCACCTGTAGAAATTAAGAAGTTGCAGGTGCCTTTCCTGGGAGCAGAGATGGTTTTCATGAGCTTTTATCTTCCTCTTTACCATATGGACCTTTTCCTGTTTCAGCAAGTCAGCATAAACCAGTCCAAATGTACGTCATCCTTAGCTAAGGTGAAACTATTAAAATTGTTTACTTACCCCCTTTTAAAACAATTTTAACTTAGTCTGAATATCATAAGATGAGCAGTAGTCAAATTCGTTTTATGGTAGGTCTGTTTCTCCAGACACTTAAAAGTAATTCACAGGGGCTTCCCTGGTGGTGCAGTGGTTAAGAATCTGCCTGCCAATGCAGGGGACATGTGTTCGAGCCCTGGTCTGGGAAGATCCCACATGCCATGGAGCAATGAAGGCCGTGCACCACAACTACTGAGCCTGTGCTCTAAAGCCCATGAGCCACAACTACTGAAGTCCGTGTGCCTAGAGCCCGTGCTTCACAACAAGAGAAGCCACCACAATGAGAAGCCCGCGCACCACAAAGAAGAGTAGCTCCCGCTCGCCACAACTAGAGAAAAGCCTGCGCACAGCAACAAAGACCCAATGCAGCCAAAAATAAATTAAAAAAAGTAAAAAAAAAAAAAGAAGTCCATGTTCAAATTTCACCAATTATCTCAATAATGTCCTTTAGAGCAATTTCTTTTTCTGGTCCAAGATACAGTCCAGGATCATACATAATCTGAAACAGTTATCCTCAGCCTTTTCTAGTCATTCATGACATTGACATTTTTGAAGAGCATAGGCTGTTTGTTTTGTAGACTGGCCCTCAGTTTGAGTTTGTCTGATAATTCCTCTTGATTTGGTTCAGGTTATACATTTTTGGCAGTAATGCCACAAGAGTGATGTTCGTCCTTCCTTTTTAGTGCATCGCATCACCAGGCACATGATGTCAGTTTGTTTTGTTCTTGATGATGATGAATGATGTTTAAGTTGGTGTCTGCTAGGCTGGTAACCTTTTTAATATTAGTTTTCCTGGGCTTTACCCTCTGAGGTGCTACCTTGGCAGACCTGGGGTGGGGCTCAGTATTAGTTACCTTTAAGCTCCCTTGTAATTCCAAAACGAAGCTTGTTTAAGAACCACTGATCTAGGCTAACTTTCCACTAGAGCAGGATTCCTCTTTTCTCACCTAAAACGCAGGCCATCTACCCCTTATTTTATTTGTTTGTTTCTCCTAGTAGCAAGCAGAATTACTCTTGGCAGCCTCTTTTTGAATTCCACTGATTTTTGGTTTCTTATGCTTGATTGATACCTATTTTCCTAAACCTTCCCTCTGTTGGTCAGAGTTCTGCCTTCAGAGCTTTGCAGAGTAAGTCTGACTCCTCCTCCACATGAGGAACTTGGTTCTCATGCTTTTCCTGTGTCTTCTAAATCTTTGTAGACCCACTTTGTCTTTTTGTTCCAATTTGGGTATATTTCTAGAGACTATACCATCGTTGCTCCAGAGAGCTGTAGCCCCGGTGTTCCTAACTTAGATATCTGTCAGCGGTGGACAAGAGTGCAGTTGGGCTATAATCCAAGCACTGGGAGGTGATGGTTTTGAATAGTTCCCAGAGGAGAAAAGTCACGGGAATGTTTCTAGATGGTTTTCTGCTGTTTGTAGTTTGTGTGTGTGTGTGTGTGTGTGTGTGTGTGTGTATGTATATAAAACACATAAGTAATGGATTTATACATTGAATGGGGTCTCCAGATATAAAGGGTATAGGGGTTTTTTTTTTTTTTTTAGAAGTAATGACCTAGCAAGGAAAAAATGAAAGTGGGTCTCAAGATGAGTAGGAGTGGGGAGTTTGTGCAAAGCCTTGGGGGAAAATTGGGATATTTCATCTCAGTCCCCATCCTTAGTCCAGATTCATAGTAGTGTGATTCTGTGAACTCTTGGGGTGTTGTAAGCACCCATGGTGTGATTTGAAAGGTGTGAAAGAGAGGGATTCCAGGTGGTTGAGAGTTTGTACCCTCCCTGGAATCCCTCTCTTCCTTGTGGGTCCATAAATCCAAAACTTTAGTGACTTCTTGCCCTGAAAATTGTTAGGCTCCAAGGGGAAGCGGTAGTAAGAGCTCATTGTGATGGCCTGTGTTCAGTAGTCGAGAGATGTGGTCACCACAGACGTAAACTCAAGAGTATTGTAGTTACCAGAGCATGTCTGGCAAGACTGAAACATAAATAAGATGCTTCCTACACTGTGAATATAAACTGCAGAGATGTGGTTAGGCCATTTTTAACATAGGCAGGCAGTTTGCCTGGTAGTGATCAAGACCATGCCTTTAGCGAGGCAGCTCTGTGGTAGCTGCTTTAGTTCTGGCAAAAACCCAGAGAAGACTTTTTTCCCCTAGAGTTTTACAGTTCTTCAGGCCCTAATGACATACTTTTTACAGATTATTCTGGTTGTTGGGAGACAACTTGGATATAAAAGAGATAGCAGTGTCTACTTCAGAGTAAACGAGTTTTTTTGGACTGGAGTTTTAATGAGAATAAGCTGACTTTCTTGGCCCTTGCTGTCATGCTAATCTTGAGATATAAAACCCTGAGAATCCTCTTAAACTTCTTTGAGTTACAACTCTGCCCCAGGATCCCTCTACAGGAAGCTCCTGTGAGTTTTCATTGCTGTAGCTGTCTTTTCTTCTCATGAGAAGGCGAGGTGACAGCTCTAAGTTTTTCATGCCATAGCTTAATAGGAAGTGGGCATATGGGTGGCCTGAAAGGTTTGTTCGGCACAGGGAGCCCCAAGGATTTACTTCCAGCCCAGCGTTTCTCCTGCCCTCCAGACTTTCAGGTTGACGTGGAATTCGCCCCTTGGACCCAGCTGTATCACAGGAGGCCATTGCTAACTGGCTGTGTTCTGTGGCCAGAGAAGTCTGTCTGCACCTTCTCAGCAGCTGCTCTCCTGGAGCTGTGTTGGAGCTCAGTGCTGCTTCCTCTGTTTATCTGTGTGCATTTATCTTTGCATGTGGCTCTTGCTACCACCCTTTCTGTCCTTGTTTCATTAAAAAAAAATTTCTTTGCTATCATTCTGGCCTTTTGGGGCCTTGCGCCTAGTAGCCCTGGATCTTTCTGATACACTTGGTGTAGCTGGAAAAAATGATGCAGTTAAATGCCAGATCAAAAGCAGATGGAATTGCATGCATGTTTGGGTAACTTCTAGTCTGTTACTTTTAATATCATTAATAGAATTGAAGCAATTGTGGAAACATTTAATCTTTACCTTTTGACCACTGAAAGGTGCATAATATTGACCTGAAGGACACATGCCCTCAGAAGCTTTGTTTCCCCAAAGTGGCAGAAGCCTCCTGGATAAATTCAGGAATCTCAAAATCTTGTGGGAGAATTATTATTTTCATTAATGCTTCTAAAAATGGAGAGGTCGTGGAAATTCCTCTATGCCTGCTCTAGTTATACATTGTCAGTAGTAGTAAAAGAAAGATCATAATTGGAATGATTAACATTTTGCTTCTGATGGTTGATAAAGCACAAACTTCTCCTGCTTTATCTCAGGTTCTCCCTTTAGTTTGAAACAAAATTGACATCAGAGGACCTGTGGGGTTGTGAATTTGAATTAATGGCAATGTTACAATCTTGAATATTTTGCACCTCTCACACAAAACATTCTGGTGTCTGATTGTATCTTTCTTACCTAAGAAACCCTTCTTGGCACAGTTGTAGGTCCTGCATGCATTGGCTGGGGCAGGCTCCTGGAGCAGGCTCAGGGTGGCATCTGGGTCCCGCGTTACTCTGTGACTGAGCTCAGGTGCCTCAGTCCCCTGGCAGTGGCTGTTGGCTGATACGTTGAGAGTGATCTTGGGTGCTCTGCTCTGTAACTTTCATTGTTGGCCAATTGATTTGCATGCATGGAGCTACGCAGACGACAAACTCTTTCCAAAAAGCTTGTGTGCGAGGCAATGGATGGTCAGCAGATCCAGAATCAGGACCACGGGGTTGGCTCAATAGAAATTGTAAAACCAGTTGAAGTTTAAATTGAGTCAATGGCAGTGATATTACGGGCCTCCATCTGTGCCAGGGCTTCTCCCCGCGGCCTGCTGTGTTCCCAAGGTGGCTCTCCTTGCCGTCTGGAGACACGTCTACATTGGCACAGAGGAGACTACAAAGGCTGAGGTGCCGACTGCTCCCCTCTGGCAGTAACTGGGGCAGATGAGGCTGACTGGAGCAGCCGGGCTTGTTTGCGGGATTCTGACATAGTTCTATTAGTCCCCAAGTGTTGCTGCTATTTTTCTCATTTAAATTTCAATGGTTTTACGTGTGATTACCCCAGTTGTCTGCCAGTCTGCTGGTCACCTTTCTGACATCATCCGCCTGTTGACTCTTTAGAACAATGACAACGAGACGGCCCTGCACTGCGCAGCACAGTATGGCCACACGGAGGTGGTGAAGGTCCTCTTAGAGGAGCTGACTGACCCCACCATGCGCAACAACAAGTTCGAGACGCCTCTGGACCTGGCTGCACTCTACGGGAGGCTGGAGGTGGTGAAGATGCTCCTCAACGCACACCCCAACCTCCTGAGCTGCAACACTAAGAAGCACACCCCTCTGCACTTGGCAGCAAGGAATGGCCACAAAGCCGTGGTCCAGGTCCTCCTGGATGCCGGCATGGATAGCAATTACCAGGTAGTGGGGCGGACGTACCTCCCAGGCCCAAGGGACGTAGTCATTTTGGAAAAGGCACAAGCGCCATGCTGCTGGGCTGTGTTCCTATTTAGCACGGTTCACATCACATGTCAGATGCTTCCATTTGCTGACTCATTGTAATGAGAAACTTTAGAGACAAAGAAACTCCTCCAGTGAGTCTGTTATTTTTTGTTTCTTTTCAGGGGTAATACATGGTCGTTATACCCTGAAAAGACATGCTTATGGACTCTCTCTTGAAATTAGAAAACTTTCATTATCTTCCTATACCTGTGTTCCCACTGCCACCATTAGCGCCTCCAAAGTCCCATCAACTTGATGTTGCCGACAGGAGACTTAACATTTCCCTTTGTTGGTAGCTTTCTCCATTCAGATGAATGGCCATTTCTTAGGCTTTGCATCCACCAGACCACATTTGAAGTTAAGGTGTTTTCCCCCCCTTGTACTTTTCTTCTCATCATTCCTTCCACCCAGGAAGGTGGGGTTTTTAGGAGTGTCACCAATAGGTGGTTCCAAGGGTAACAGTGCAGTTATTCATGTGTGGCCTCCTGGTGGCACATCAAACACCCAAGTATGGGCCACGATTGTGGTTTTGGAATCCAGACAAGAAAAGTGGGAAAGATAATGACAGAGGACTTTGTGTGGTTTATTTTATTTTCCTGTCCCTTCTTGTCTACGTCCCGTTTGTCGTGTGAAGCCACGCCAAACCTGGGTCACTGTTCTGATGATATCCTGCTCTGCGCTCTCATTTGCTTTCCAGACGGAGAAGGGCAGTGCTTTGCATGAGGCTGCTTTGTTTGGCAAGACCGATGTGGTGCAAATCCTGCTGGCTGCAGGTGAGAGGTTGGCAGCGCTCTTGTCTACACAGCATGCCAGGGTTGGGATCATTTCCCCCAGGATCCCTGGAGGGGGATTTTTACTGGCTGCCTTTGAACCTAATATGTGTATGTCTCCACTGGTTGATTGCAAATGTACGAAGTTCTTGTATAGCTGGATAAAATATCTTTGGATGAAAACGTTGGTTGTGCTGCCAGGAGCATTAGGTATCCTGGAATTTGACCCTCTTTGAGGCTGGCTTGAAAATTCTCACTCCCCTGGTCCACCTGGTGTGCCTTTCTAGGAATTGACGTCAACATAAAAGATAACCGTGGACTGACTGCCTTAGACACTGTCCGGGAGCTGCCATCTCAGAAGAGCCAGCAGATAGCAGCACTGATCGAAGGTATGGGTCCATCTCCCTGCCGCAGGGACCAGGGGACACGCTGGCTGAACCAAGCCACTGGTATTTGGTGCAGCTTTTTTTGGTCTTTCCATGTAGATCACATGACTGGAAAAAGAAGTGCAAAAGAGGTAGATAAAACCCCCACAACCCAGCCACCTCTCATCTCCAACATGGACTCCATATCCCAGAAGTCTCAGGGTGAGTCGGCTCTCTTCTGCCAGCAAAGGGGCTCTCAGCTTGAAAAGAGTTGAACGTTCTTTGGCAGAATGGAAAATCTTAATTTAAATAATTATTTTGGGGGATTGGGAGTACTTAGTAAGTTCATATTCAAATTCATTTTTTTCCAACTACTATATGAAGTTTTCTTGGGCAAAGCTTAGGCCGTGATGGTGGACTTTTTCTTTCCTACTTTATTTTATTCTCTGCTTTTAGAGTTGGCTCTGTGAGAGCTATCCTGGGATGTGTGGTAGACAGGATGATCTCAAGATGAACTCAAATCTCAGTGAAACCTTTTTTTTTCTAACACACACTTTAGTGCCTTGAGTATAGCTGGCTCACAGTAAATATTTAATGAGTGTCATCTGGTTGGTAGATGTGTATATGGCAGATTTTAGTAGTCTATCATTTGTCCAACACATGTGGTCTGGATGCTAGCTTGGGCAGTCCAGCCTCTCCATCATTAGCCAGGATCCACCTTTTCAGATTGATTGAGCAGCCTTTTGGGTCCTAGGTCTGATGAATGAGAAAGACAAAACACTGGCTGACACCTCCCCCAGATACAGATCACAATGAAGAAAGCTCGAGAAACAGAGCAAAGCCAGATACTGAAAAAGGAAAGGGATTTTTCAGAGGAATGCAGAGATGCAAGGGTTCAGGGGTTCTCAGCCTGTCTTTACTGTAGAGTCCTTGTTCCCCTCCCCTGGTCACACTTTTTTTCTTGACCTCATAATTTGCTGGTAATGGGATTAGTAGTTCACTAAGCTCTTAGCTTTCAGGGATTTTACAGTTACAGTTTTGACTCTTTGCAAGTGACCCAGAGATCCCTGGTCTATAACCAGATCCCTGGTTACTTTGCAGAGTCACAAATTTGGATCCCAGGCACTCTGAGGTTCGTAGTTGTCTAGTGAGTGAGTTGTAGCTGCACAGCGCCTTCATCTCAGAAAGGCTTCACCACCCTCTATTTTGCTTGGGCACATGGAGGTTCTTGTTAACTTTTAAAGGGATTACTGAAGTTTTCCAGTTGTACCTTGCTACATCTTATGGTTTAAGTTTATGCTGTCATGGCATTGAGGTATTTGGGAATTTATAACGATCTTGGGAGATGTCCTTCATAGATGTCAAAGGTTCCATATTGAATTGGAGAAAAATCTGTTCATTTCTCAGAGTATGAAGCGCAGATGAAACTCTCTATATTTATTCCTGTCCGTGGAGAAAGCCGTGATTTATTTTCCTGCTCCAGGTTAACGTTGGTCAAGTTCAGGTGGCCGAAGGGGCTTTGGGTTGTTCCTGTGGTGGGAAGTCCAAGACTGTGCTGTCCTCTCACCGACTCTCTTGCCTTCTAACCCCTCTTCAGGTGATGTGGAGAAAGCAGTGACTGAACTGATCATCGATTTTGACAGCAACATGGAAGAGGAGGGTCCCTACGAGGCTCTGTACAATGCTGTCTCCTGCCATTCATTGGACAGCACGGCCAGCGGGCGCTCGTCTGACCGGGACTCCGTGAGCAGGGAGGCCGAGACGGCGGGAGTGAAAGCTGCTGGAGTGAGGCCTGTACGTGGCTGACCCTCTGTACTGGGGTTCTGTTGTCCACCTCTGCTCTGCTGGGGAGTGGGAGAGAGGATGTGCGACCCCCAGTGCCAGCTGTGTTTCAGGGGCCTGGGTCCCACCCACCCTATTCTCCTGGGGGCTCTGCACCATCTCCCTCTTGCTTAGTGTGGTCAAACTCTACAGCTTGTGTTGAGGTACAATTTTAATTTTTCCAGTTTCAATATAACCTGTTTGCATCCTTCTGTTACTTTGACCTTAGAGTAAATTGAAGCATTTTATTTCTATTTAGCCTCACTGCTGCTTCTGTCTTTGGGGCCTTTGCTATATATTGTTTGTTTCTTTCGGGAGAGCAGTTCTGTCGATGAAAGAGCTTGCTAAATAAGTTCCTGTCAGCCCTGAGTACATGTTCACCTTCCATTTGCCCTAAAAAATTTATCCATTTGTATTTGGACAGATTTTGTGTTCAGCAGGGTTGTAGCAAGGCTTAATCAGACAGTGTATGCATTAGTATGTACATTCCTATTTTTCCCATAGTTATAACCCCTCCAGCCATTGAAATAGTAGGATGGGGACAACCCTGAATTTTTCCCTCTAAAGGTCAACCTTCCCATCTGACTGCTTCTTTCTCTAGCCCTTGCTTCTTCTTCTTCTTCTTCTTCTTCTTCTTTTTTAATTTTTATTTATTTTTTTTGGCTGTATTGGGTCTTCTTTGCTGAGCGTGGGCTTTCTCTAGTGGTGGCGAGTGGGGGCTACTCTTCGTTGCGGTGCACGCGCTTCTCATTGCAGTGGCTTCTCTTGTTGCGGAGCATGAGCTCTAGGCGTGCGGGCTTCAATAGTTGCAGCACGCAGGTTCAGTAGTTGTGGCATGCGGGCTCTAGAGCACGTGGGCTTCAGTAGTTTTGGTGTGTGGGCTCAGTAGTTGCGGCGCACGGGCTTCAGTAGTTGTGGCTCATGGGCTGTAGAGCGCAGGCTCAGTAGTTGTGGCACACGGGCTCAGTTGCTTCGTGGCATGTGGGATCTTCCCAGACCAGGGCTCAAACCTGTGTCCCCTGCACTGGCAGGTGGATTCTTAACCACTGTGCCACCAGGGAAGTCTCTCTAGCACTTGCTTCTACTTCTAGCCTTATACATTGTTCTCCAGACTCCTTACCCCCATTTTCTCTCCCAGGGTTTTACTGTGAGCCTAAGCCTGAATCAGTGGTCCCATGGCCCTTCCTTCCTGCACTGTTGAGGTTTTGAGCATTGCACTTTTAATAAACAGGCATTGCTCTAACAGGATCCCAGTGATAGTCCCACCTTGAGGCATATTTTCAGGTGTATATTACTTCTTCCTGTTGGAGAGGCTGGCCCTTCCCTTTTGGTGCAAATCTGGCTTATGACCATTTTGATGATCCCTTGGCTGCCTGGTGATCCTCAGGCTTTTCATTAATTCCCTGGGAATGGCCTGCTGTTTTTGGTGTTCTTTTTTGTTCGGCTTCTTGCCCTGCCCTGGGATAGTCCCAGCATTTCAGTATGGATTTTGGAAAGGCCCACCAGTCTTGTGGTAGAACCCCTAGAGCGGGCGTTATCGAGGACTGTGATGAAACTCCTTGTCGGTGGTGAAAGCAAGTGCACGTGCCGAGCACCGCTCACACAGTGCTTCTGCAGACAGAGCTAGGGTTTTTTTTGTTTTTTTATTTGTTTGTTTCCACTTCTTTCACCGTTAGGTACAAATGAATTAGGGAAATCCAACCTGTGGAGGAAGGTGTTGCTTTCAGTGGCACTTACAGGTGATGCCCATTAGAGGGAGCTGGAGGCTTTGCAAGAAGAACACGGGATTCCTGAAGGAAGCTTTGAAGGAGCAAGTTCCTGTGAGGCTTAGCCACTGATTTACACAGGTTCTTTGTTCATCCCACTGTAGTAATCTAGCCTCCTATGGTCCTGCTAAGTAGAAACTGATACATCTTGGGGTGCATGCTTTGCCAGTTTTACTTGAGTATGTTGTTGCTGTGCTGCCTTCCTGGTCCTTGGTAATTAACTGTGGCCAAGGGACTGTTCTACGTCTGGTAAACACAGCGGATGGTATCTGTAAATCAGCTTCATAGTTCCAGGCCCCTGGGCCATAGTTTTCACGGTAGAAAAGACCATGAAAGACCCATGCTTCTCTTTCCTTCCAGGGTCCCTGGTGATTACCTCTTCCACAAGAGCCTTTCACATTGTTCTTTCTAGGCTCCTTTAGCCTTGGGAAGGCTTCTAGGATGAGTCATTTTTGTTGTTGTTACGTTTCATTTTGGTTTTCCTCAGCTCTTTGTGTCCCACAGTTGGATAACTGGTGAGATTATGGGCCTGCTCCGTCTGCTGTTCCCCTCCTTACAAGGTGGCCCTGGACCAGGCTTGTTCCTACGCTTCTGGAGCAAAGAAGGGTGGGGAAAGTAGACTTAGTGGGAAATCTGACCTCAAAAGCTTTGTTCAGCTTGACCATATGAACTTGTTTTGTAGTCGTATCAAGATATAATACCAAGCAGTAAAGCGTGTTTAACAGAGAGATCATGGATGCCAAGTGCTAACTAACCCGGCGGCTTCTAAAACATGAGAAGTGTCTTTCCTTGCAGGTTTCTCTGAGGCTGTCACATAATTCAACACTCACCTCCACACCGACGTGTAAAAATACTCTCGTTCTAGCAACACAGTGGACTAACCTGCAAGCCAGGGAAGGAGCTGGCAGGTCAACTCCTGTTTCAGGTTCCCACCCCCTTCCCTGTAGGAACATTGACTCTCAGGCATAAATAGGACTGTGGGATATAAAGACGCTAAAAGTACAGCAGGGACAGTGGCAAAACTCTCTTCAGCCTTCTTTCACCAAAGATCATTCTGTGTATTCCTGATACTGTCTACCCATGATCTAGATAATCCCGTCTTCAGTGAGTTTCTTGCTCTAGAGCAGGGGGTTGGTGAACCAAGGCCCACAGACAGCTGCCTGTTTTTGTGAATAAAGTTGTATTTGGAACATAGCCATGCCCAGTCATTCACATATTTTCTGTGGCTACGTTTGTGCCCCAGTGGCAGAGTTTACTGCAAACCCTAAAATATTTACTGTGTAGCCCTTTAAGAAAAAGCTTGCCAACCCCTGCAAGGGCAGATAACTGACAAATAGTCCTTTTTTAAATGGGCTGAGATGAAATAGGTTTTTCATATGCTAATGGTACATAATAGTAATCACTGAAGGAGGTGACCAAGGATAAGAGACAGTTCTGAGGTTTGAATAACATTCAAGTTTGAGCAGGAGTTGATGTTTTTGTCCTTGATTGCTTTCCTCATTACTTCCCTAATAATTTTGGTTTGTTAGAACTCTGACAAGTTGATTCTTTTGATTTAGTGTTTCCTCTTTTTAGAGTAGATTGGAAGTTGAGCCACTGGTTTTCCTATACTCGAGTTTGTGTATCAGTATCATGAAGGACATTTTCTGATGAGGTAGTTGTGTGTTTTCAGTGCTGATATTTCTCACTGTGGTCAAGGATATGACAGAGGTGTTTATAGTCTCTGCTACAAACATCAAAAAACAAAGAGCAATGCTAATTGAATTGTGTATGTGTGCAGGGTTCTCCATCTTGTTCAGATACTAAACGTTGAGTTTAGTCTTTCAGGGGAATTCTTTACATTATTCTTTTTTATTTCCAAAGACTGAGATAAGAGTAAACCAAAGAGTTAAATTCTTGAAAAAAGACATAGTAAAATACTTATTTTTTCTCTTCTACAGAGGGAACGTCCTCCGCCTCCAGCAAAACCACCACCCGATGAAGAGGAGGAAGACCGCATAGATAAGAAGTATTTTCCCTTGACAGCTTCTGAGGTAGAGGGTTGAAGGTTTACTCCCATCACTGAAATATGATTTTTTGGAAAGTGCATCAAATGCGTGCTTAAAGAAGACTTTGCTTTGTCATTGTTTTTATCACCTCTTTGGATTAGTAAATTTGCATTGTGTATATCAGTAATCCAAAGTAGGACCTTTCAAACTCACTCAGAAGTACTGAGCAAGGAATTTTACTAGGCTCTCTAGCAGATGGGCCAATTATTGATCAGCCGTGCCACATGGGAAGCCAAACATGCACATTTTCCTGGCTCCATTAGGCTAAACAGTCTCACTTTTGGCTCTTGTACCTGTGTTGTCTTTTGATACAAAGTGTGGAGTATCCCCCTAATCACTGTTCTCTAGACTGGGTCAGATTAGCAAGCTTTGATGCTTGTGACCCAAAAGGCCTTATTTCTGTTTTTGCAATTTCCCTCTTCATTTCATATGAAGAATCTGCACCAGGACAGACATGGAAAATGTCATGAAAACTCAACTAGAAGAGAAATAAGAGTCATGGGGGCAGGGGAAATCAAAGGAGGTAATTTGAAAAGAATAGTTCACCTTTTCAAAAAAGAAATGTTATCCTGGGGCAAATGGTTCAACCTTCTCACTTAGGTATATGAAGAAAATCATGTTTTCCTTAACCTTTCATCTTCACAATGCTCCTTTAACACTTCCTGCCATTCAGAGAATATATTTATTGAGTGTTTATTCAAAATATTGTATAATTTCAATAGTTTTTTGTAGCTCATTCAATGCCCTATTGTTCTTTAACTTAAAAACCAGCTAACATAAACTAGTCAATTAAGTCTCATTACTTTGTCCCCAGAAGTCGGAGTTAAGTTTTTTTTACTGCCATGGACCATCCAGTGAGACAGGTTCTTTTATTTAATATAAACATATGCAACCAGAAGGATGACATCAGTTTGACAAAATGTATAAATACAAGGAAGCCCTTTTTAGAATGTAAAGTCAGTGTTGGAGATAGGGATGATTTCTGTGCTAGGTACAAATTCCGTCCTTATTTCTTCCTATCCCTTAATTACAAAATACTTACTATCATGACTCAACTAAGGGGTCTCTAGAATTACAGGCTCTAGGGTAATAATACATTGCCAGCAGATACAAGCGCATGTAGTAAACCCCTACACGTTTTTATATAGAGGTTTGCTTTATTACTCCCTTTTTACAAGGAGAAACCTAGTAATATAGAGCGTATTCAGTTGGGGCTGGGTCTGTGTAAATGCCCTATACCACCTCTTTAACAAGGACTTGGATTAAATTTTCTGGTGCCCAAGGGTAAGGGCAAGGCTCCTAAAGAACTATTGGATAACCAGCACTTTCTTTTCTCCCAGGACTTTCTAGGGCATACAGTTTGGCAATAATACTGTATCAAAAAGTAGGGGGAGGGCTTCCCTGGTGGCGCAGTGGTTGAGAGTCCGCCTGCCGATGCAGGGGACACGGGGTCGTGCCCCGGTCCGGGAGGATCCCACATGCCGCAGAGTGGCTGGGCCCATCAGCCATGGCCACTGAGCCTGTGCGTCTGGAGACTGTGCTCCGCAACAGGAGAGGCCACAGCAGTGAGGGGCCTGCGTACCGCAAAAAAAAAAAAAAAAAAAAAAAGTAGGGGGAGAAATATCCCTATTACTCTCCTGGATTGGAGACTGTGTCTGAGCTACATCTTCTAGGACTCGCCTCCGAATAGCCTGGAATCCTGGATCAGTTGGACAACCATAGTCAGTATTTGGAAGACCCTGAGAACCCTGGCTTTGCTTCCTAAGTGATGATTATAAGTACATAAATATAGAGATGATGTGCTCTGGGTTATTATCCTTTTAATGATCAAGACAGATTCTGTTTGCTATAGTCTGAGTGGATAAGTCTTCTCCAGAAATAGACTTTTTTTTTTGGACTGTATTCTTCACCATCTTCATTTCTTATACTCTCAAAGCTTTAATACCCTAAACCTCATTCATATCCTAGCAGGCGAGCAATCTGGCCCAGTGTTCGTTTACTGTTCTTGAGGCTTCTCATTGTCAGATGGCCCTTAAAAGCCTTTAAGAGAAGCTGAGTATACTGACTCCAGGAGAGCTGATCAGAGTAATGACCAGATCATGAAACTGTCTTAAAAAAAATTAAACATTTTCACATATGCGTGTGCACACACACAAGCTAGTTAGCTGTTTTTGCCCCACCAAAGGGGCTGCCAACTGCATCGGACTGACCGGTGCCTTCTCTATGCTCAGATGTGCTAAATGTTCATGGGAAGTTGCAGCTGCTGTGGTATCTCTTCCCAGAAAGCTGCCCACACCCCAACTGGCCATTCCATTGGTCACAGTTGGGTGGTAACTGGTAGTCGCTTTGCTCTGCAGCAAAAATGTTGCTTTCCATGTAGCAGAGAATAGTTTTTTTTTTTTGGTTTGATTTATTGCAAGCCCTGGAAGAAAGGGGAAAAAGATTAAGGAGTAATTTAGTAAAGAGCAGAATCCTTTGTTGTGAATCAGTTATTGCCATATTCACTATGACACAGGGCTTCTTGAGTGGGAGCTAGGAAGACTTGAAGAAAAGCAGTTTATTGCTTTTTTGGTGAGATTTTAACCCCATAGCTGGCAGAGGCCAGGACCAAGAGGAAAAGATCACCCTACGAGTTGTGTGGGTATGAGCAGGGGACACTCATTAGACATCTGAAGGAGGGAGAGGATTCTGAATTGGGTGGAGAAACCACACTTTCCAGAAAAAAAATGAGGCCAGCTTGATCCAGAATCAAGGGGAGTGAATTTTATGGCCCTGGCTCTGCTGGGAGCTCTCTGTGTAACCGGGTTTTGTCACCTGCAAAAGGAACGAGCTGGAACCAGGTACTCTCTAGCTGTGACTGTGATGGTTCGGGTCCCTTCCAGCTCTGCCGTTTGCTGGTTCCCTGCTTCCACTTGTGCACAAGAGCCAGGCATGCAGCAAACACAGGTCCAGTGGGTCTGATTTTCCAGATGGAAGTCATCAGACCCGTCCTGCTTGGGAAGAAAGGGTATTATAGGCCGGGCACCCAGGCTGTCAGATACCTCTCACAGAAGTCTGCCTGGGGCTATGTGAGAGCTCTTGCTGTGCGCAGAACACTCGCAGAATCAGATTTCCAGGGCTCTGCCTAAGTGATGGCTCTGGGTGTGTAAACTTGCAGAACACAAATTCCTGTCAGTAAAGCCTGTGGTATTAAGTTGACACTGTCTGAACTGCTTAATGGTCCCTCTTTGTTCCCTTAATTGTGTTCCTGTGAAGAAGCAAAAGGAATAAGTAATACAGGCAAGTAGCTCATTGTAATGAAATAGCTTTTAGCTTCCAGGTGGCTCTCAGTCAGTGGAGGTTCCTGCTGTGCTTAGCAGAATTTTGGAGAGACCACCATCCTGCCTTTGGAGTGGCAGCCTTGTTAACAAAACAGGAGCTGCAGTCTCTCACTGAGTCTGAGGCTGCTAGAATCTGTGTTGTCTCATTAGGCTGTAACGCTGTGAGCTATGCCTCCAAGAAGCAAGATCCTACTGAATCACAAACCTGCTTTGTTTCCGGTGGGCCGTGGGGCACATCAGTGAAGGAGGAGGTTTCAGTGGCACCACAGTGCCACACTTGTAGGGTCCTGTTGTTTGTTAGGTGGACTTGTGAACCCCGCTCACCCCCTCGTTCATAATATATTACTTGTTCTAGCCAAACTGCTCAAGAAGAGATTTTGTGCTTTGGTTGGCTTTCCTAATTGCCAGTCTATGATTATTCTTAATTTGCCTGTGAAACACATTGGCTTCTTAGGGGAGATGAGCTAGAATTATCCTCTAAAGCAGGTATCTCCATTCTCTCTCTCAGTGTGACTGTAGCACTGATCGTGGTGTTTCTGGCTTGGTTCGAGATGCCTGGCCCCTCTGGTACCGTGACTGGCTGTGGCCACCAGGCCCCCAGCTGACTCAAGCCAGTTGGCAGGTGTAGGGGCCAGCTCTGGTCAGTCATTTCATCAGAGACACTTGGCTGCCTGGCTTAGGGATTTCTCAGGAGACAGAGCTGCTTTTTCTCCACTGAAATTCCTACTGCCCATCCACTTGCCTCTTTTCAGAACAGAGATTGGTGGAATTGATTTAAAATCGCATTTTCATAGGTGTGGTAGGAAGCCAGCTTTGGGGAAATCCTCGTCTATAACCCACAGGGCCTATGAGGAAGGGCTTACAAAAATAGAGAAGGATTTACAGAATGCTTTGTTCCTAGTAAATATCAGTCAGTCAGGGTCAGTCAGAAGTCATGCTGATTCCCTCTTGAGAAGAGGGGAAGGATCCCAGCCTTGGGGTACTGTGTGAGCATATTAGGAAAGAAGCATGAAGAAAGTAGGCCTTATGATGCATGGTGGCTAAAAACCGCTTGGGAGGTGTTACCCACAGAAAGATCCTGCAGAACACTGAAGAGGGAAGAGGCAGGGGAGGGGAGGATCTTGGATTTTATGGCATTTTGAAGGATGAAATGAGGGAAGGAAAGGGGAATATTTTAATCCAAGGCCATTGAGATTTGAGGTCCAGGTGTGTAGCCAGGAAAGCATTTTGATTCCCTGTGACACTTGATGTATTTACCTTCTCTTCCCCTCTGATGAAAAAGGAGCCAGTAATCTCAAATTTGTTTGACATAACCTGTCTGGGTGTTAGCCCCCCACCTGAGAAGGACCGTGGTGTTTGTTTCTCTTAGGTCTTGACCGTAAGACCCTGGATTCAGGGGAGCGCAGCCAGGGAGGAGGACGAGCATCCTTATGAGCTACTGCTGACAGCAGAGACAAAGAAGCTGGCATCCGTGGACGGAAAGACAAAAGGTAGAGCCCCCACCCCTGCTCCTGGCAGAAACAACTCTGAAAGGATTTTTTTTTTAAATTAACTTATTTATTTATTTATGGCTGCGTTGGGTCTTCGTTGCTGCACACGGGCTTCTCATTGCAGTGGCTTCTCTTGTTGCGGAGCACGGGCTCTAGGCGCGTGGGCTTCAGTAGTTGTGGCTCGTGGGCTCTGGAGCACAGGCTCAGTAGTTGTGGCGCACGGGCTTGGTTGCTCCGCGGCACGTGGGATCTTCCCAGACCAGGGCTGGAACCCGTGTCCCCTGCGTTGGCAGGCAGATTCTTAACCACTGCGCCACCAGGGAAGTCCTGAAAGGATTTTTAAAGTTTGTGATCCTGGGCGGAGGGAGATGATGGTGTTCCTTGGGCTGGGGAAGTTGGGTTTCAGGGCAGTCTGGGCAGTGGGTGTATTATGGCCTTTCATTTTCAATACCTTGGGCTGGAGTGGTCTTGTCACCTTTCAGCGTGCGAAGCAAGGAAAAGGTTGGGTCAGACTAGGTGAGTGCCGTGGGAGGGGAGGCTGCCAGCATTGTAGCAGAGATTGATTTGGGGTCTCAAATCACAAACCCTCAAGTTAATGTGGTGGAAAAACAAGCCCAACAAGTCATTCCCCTTGGGTTCAGGCTGCCGGCACAGACTCTGCTTTGAGTCCTGACCTCAGACTGAGACACTTCTGGGGAGGGGCCCGTGATTGGCTGCCACCCGGTAACTGGAGTGCTCTGTCGCCTTGGCCTACTTTCATCGCCTCTGCAAAATTCAGTTTCCTCTGCGAGGGGTGAGGGCTGCAGGACTGAGAACCAGCCAGGCAGGGTAAATGTGGTCCCGACAGGGGTGAGTGTGCACCGCTGGAGCATTTGGGACAACCTCTGTCTCCTAAGGAAGAACAAGAAGGGGCAGTGCAATTCCCCTTGCAGTTTGAAGGAACTCCTGCGGCCTCTCGCAGCTCTCTATCGCTTGCAGGTCCCAGGTCCTTCACGGGGTATTATTACTGCTTCCTTCAGTCCTCTGACAGCCCATGGTTCAGGTAAGACTGGGGGATGCAGTGGTGTCTTTTGAAGTACCCTTTATGAGGCCTGTCAGGGTAGGAGTGGCTAAGAGAATGTGTGCAGATGTGTCTGACACTGCAGACCTTATTTTTAATGGTCCTGTGTAAGAGGTTTCTCCTCCTTAAATGCAGAAATTTTGTGGTTATTTTCATGGTAGTTGTTTTGATTTGTTTTAATGGTTTCCATTTGGAGCTTTTTAAAAAAGTTGTGATTTAGAAACAGTAAAATTTACCCTTTTTGTGTACAGTTCTGTGAGTTTTGGTACATACAGTCAGTCGTTTGACAGCCGCCACAATCAAGATACAGAACAGTTTCATCACCAAAAGATTCTCCTGTGTACCTTTGTTGTCAGTCCTGCCCCCCTCCCTTACCCTGGGCAGTCACTGCGCCAATGTCTGTCGCAATGATTTTGCCTTTTCCAGAATGTCGTATAAATGGAATCATATAGTACGTACCTGAAAAGGGTTCCCAGACCCAGTTCCAGTGTGTGTGTGTGTGTGTGTGTGTGTGTGTGTGTGTGTGTGTGTGTGTGTGTGTGTGTGTGTATACGTCAGTGGGGTGTATGAGAATTCAACTTAATTCTGACACTATCTACCTGGGGATAGAATCAGATTCCACAGGTAAAGGGCTCAGTCCCACAAGACCGCCCTCCACTTCAGATGCTGATCACAAGCCCAGGTTAACATCTGTGCTTCTGACCAACTGGCTACAAAATGGAGGATCCAGTGACTCCCTCCAACTTAGGATGCCAGTTGCAAGTCCAGGTTGTTACCTGGACTTGAACCTGGATATAAGTTGTTTATCAGATATATTATTTTCTGACTAGCTATAAATCAGAGGTTCCCACGACCCTCTTCTCAGGTTCAATTGATTTGCTAGAATGCCTCACAGAACTCAGGAAAACCCATTTACTTCACTAGATTACCGATTTATTTTAAAAGGATATTAAAGGATACAAATCAACAGCCACATGTAGAGATACATAGGGCGAGGTCCCGAACAGAGCTTCTGTACTCCTGGAGCTTGGGGCCTGGCATGGTGGCATGCAAAAGTGTTCTGGTTTCCCCCATGTGGAAGCCCTTGGGGAAAAAAAGGGACCAAAAAGCTGTCTTTTTTGGTTTTTATGGAGACTTCATTGCACAGTCATGATTGACTAAATCATCTGCTAATGGCATTGATTCAACCTCAAACCCCCTCTCCCTTCCCTGGGAAATCGGGATGGGACCGAAAGTTCCAACCCTCTAATCACATGGTTGGTTCTCCTGGCAACCAGCCCCCACCCTGGGGTGGTATCCAAAAGTCACCTTCAGGGAATTCCCTGGCTGTCCAGTGGTTAGGACTTTCACTGCTGTGGCGTGGGTTCAGTCCCTGGTTGGGGAACCAAGATCCCACAAGCTGCACAGCACAGCCAAAAACCAACTAACCAACCAACTAACCAAAAGTCACCTTCATTAACAGCTTATCAATCAGAAAATTCCTTGGGTTTTGGGAACTGTAAGCCAGGAACTATGGATGAAGACCAGGTGTATCTGAGAAATATATTTTGGTCATCCGAATGGCCAAATATATATATATATTTCCTATGAATCACAATTTTCCAGTACCCTTTTGAGTCTGGTCCCTTTCACTTAGCATAATTCATTTGAGACTCATACTTGTTGCATGTATTAGTAATTTGTATTTGTTCCTTTTCATTTCTGAGTAGTATTCCATTGTATGGACATACCACAGTTTATCCATTTTCTAGTTGAGGGCCATTTGGGCCATTTACAGTTTTTGGCAATTGCAAATAAAGCTACTATAAACATTTACATACAGGTTTTTGTGTGAACATAGGTTTCATTTCTCTTGGGTAAATGCAAGAAATGAAATTGCTGGGTCCTATATAAATACATGCTTAACTTTATAAGAAACTGTGAAACCATTTTCCAGAATGGTTCTACCATTTTGCATTCCCGTCAGGATTACAATTGCTGTGTGTGTTCCCCAGCACTTAATATTGTCAGTATTTTAAAATTTTAGCCATTCTAATAGGTGTGTAGTGATATTTCATTCTGGATTTAAATTGCATTTCCCTAATGACTAATGATGTGGAGCGTCTATTAATGTGATTCTTTGCCATCCTTGCATCTACTGAAGTTGCCATTTCAACATCTTTTGCTCATCAAAAAAATTGGGTTGTTTATTATTATTGAGTTGTAAAGATTCTTTATATATTTTGGATATAAGTTCTTTATCAGATATATTATTTTCTCCTAGTCTGTGATTTGTCTGTTTATTCCCTTAACAGTGTCTTTTGAAGAGCAGAGTTTCTTAATTTTGATGAAGCTCGATTAATCCTTTTTTTTTCATAGATAAGGTCACGAATATTTTTTCCTATATTTTTTCTATAAATTTTATAGCTTTAGGTATACATTTAGATCTATGATTCATTTTGAGTTAATTTTTTTATATGGTGTGTGGTATGGGTAGCGATATATTTTTTTGCACATGAATGTCCAATTGTTTTAGCACTATTTGTTGGAAAGACTGTCCTTTCTCCATGGAATTGCCTTTGCTACTTTGTTATACTCTTTTTCAGAATTGTTTTAGGTATTCTAGTTCTTTTATCTTTCCAGACAAAATTTTAGAATCAGCTTATTGATTTCTACAAAAAGTCCTGCTGGGGTTTTTCTTGGAATTTTGTGTTGAGTCTCTATAGCAGTTTGGGAAGAACTGATATCTTAACTGTATTAAGTCTTCCACTCATGTTGGTGGATTTTTAATTAAAGCTTTAAAGAGAGTGGAGTGGAGCACTGATGCCTACTCTAGTTGTTTAGTAATAAATCATACTGAAATTAACCGTTGAAGAACAAGTTCTCAGTTAATTTAATGCTCTGTTTGAAAGTGGTTCTTAGTGAGGGAAGAATCTTTAGTATCGTGGAGGAGTGAGATTCTAATTCTTTCTTTCAAAGGCTTGATCTGGAACCCCTACAAGATAGCTGGCTCAGCCTTTGAAAGGAATGAAAGGGGAAACTTTCCCAGATGAACTTCATAAATGGGGCCAAGTGCCCTTCTATCCTCAGGTTAAGAAATCTCCAGGTTAAGGAGAGAACTACCAAGGAGGATTTCTGACCTCACATCTCATCCTCCTTTGCTTTGGTTTCTTCCAGCTCTGCAGCATTGGGCTAACTGTTGAGAGTGGGCAGTAGGGGAAACAGATTTAATTGAACCACAGCATGGGAGGTGTGCCTGCCTCCAGGCTAGCTGCTTAGATCACTCAAAGAGCTTTCAGACAAAGGAGTTGAGACATTAAATATGAAAATAGGCTCTGCCAATTTCTCAGTAGCCTGGAAGAAATGCCTGTTAGGATTGGTAAAAGTGAGGCAAGTCAGCTGATGATGTCGCATGTTAGTACATATTAAATTTTGCCTGCTTTTCCACTAATGTCATTATCTTAGGCAGCTTTTATGAATTAATTCATCAGTTTTCAAAAAGGCCATGTTAATGAGACTACCAGAGCTTTCAGCTCCTCCTTTATAATTGAGGAAACTACAGTGTGAGGGCTGGGATAGGAGATTTTTTAAAAATTACATTTTAAAGTTACATTCATTTTAGTTCACTGGAAAGAAAAATTTCAAATAATAGAAAAGTGAATGCACACAAAATGCTCAGATTCTCTGCTACCCACAGTTGCCATTGGTGGCCATAGTTTGAAAGTATGCTGTATGCTTCAGGCCCTTTGCTATCTTAATATAAAAGTGACCATGTGAGATTTTGTTTGTTTTTAACCTAAAATAGGATCATATTTTACAAACTGTTATGCAAACTTTTTTTTTTTTTACAATTTACCTTGTTCATAGATCATAAATACAGTTTTGTCACAGTCCTAAAATCTACCTTATTCTTTTAAAATTTTTGTTAAATATCCCATAACTCATTTTTCTATTCTCTAGCTGATGTATGTTTATGTTGTCTTCAGTATTATTTCTGTTATAATTTATGCGGCTGTGGACATTCCATACAGACATTCTTACATGCTTATACGAGCATTTCTCTAAAAGACATTGATAGAAAGTAGAATTAGCAGGTCAAAGTGTAGGTACATGTCTAGATCTAATTGGTGGAGCCACATGGCCCTTCCTTAATGGTGAACGAGCATGCTCTTTTCCCTATACCTTTACTAACATGGAATATTATCACGTTTTAATGCTCTTTACCATGGTAAGCAAAAAAAGTGACTTTAGAATTTGGCATTTGCCTGATCTAGTGAAATTGAGCACCTTATCTTGTTGATTAGTATTATATATTTAGTCTATGAGTTGCCTATCTTTTTCCTTTCCACTTTTCTACTTAGAAACTAATGGTAGTAGAAATACTTTGTATAAATACCGATAATATTTGACCAAAGTGGCACTCAGAGGAAAGTTTTTATCCTTAAATTCATTTGTTAAAAAATAAGAAAGACTAAAACTTAACCAAAAGAAAGTATCAGAGAGGAATTAATAAAGATAAAAGCAGATAGTACACATCACCTACTTTATGGTATGCAGGTACACCTCAGTTAAACACAGAAAGAAAACAAGGAAAACAAAGAATGAAATTAAAAAATGAAAAAAGCAATAGACTTGAATATTGCAATGAAAACTTGTCTGTTTTTTAAAATATCTCGATATTTCTGATCAAGAAAAGGGAAATACAACATGTAGGAATAATATAAGAAATATAAAACCATAAATGCAGAGATTTTAAAAATAAATAGAAAGAATTTATAAGAATAATTTTTTTTATTTGGTTAGTTAGAAGTTTCTACCATCCTCCTGGGATGAATTGTCTGGGTGAATTATTGGTCCATCACAGTGACTAGCTGAGGAGGGGTTACTACTGGCATTCAGTGCCCAGTGACCAGGAATCCTAAGCATCTTGCGCCATGCAGGACAAACCTTCACAGTGAAAAATCTTCCCAGAAGGAGAAAGCTTTAATAGATCCATGAAGTAGAAAGCCCATCTCCCTTCCCCCACGAAGGCACTAGGCCCAGATTTTATGACAGTTTTATCCGACTAGATATTCCTCTGTTATTTCAATTGTTTCCAATGTAGAAGAAGTCTTCTGAAATCTTTATACAGGACTAGCATAGCAGAGCAGTGTTTTGTGTATCACTTATTTCTCTATAGTGTTTAACTCTTTGCCCACTGGACATTGGGGGCCTGCTACTGCCCAGAGAAACAGTGGACAACTTTACAGGTTTGCTAGCAAATAGGAAAGTAGCCAGGAGCTCTAAAAGTCATTGTTCTCTGTGGTGCTTTTCTGCAGCATCCACTAATAGTGCTTAGGTCCAGGTGAAGTGGTTACTTAACTTAGGACAGTGATGCATGATTATCTGAAGACAGTGATACATGTGGACTCTTTGGCACACAGCTACACTTCGGAGGTTTTAAGATGCAGTTAAATCAGTATTCCCGAGAGCTGTGCATTTAGGTCCACGTGAAGTTTGTGCACGAGTATGAAGACCTCAGTCTTCTTGGAGGGGAGGAAAATATTATTTTAGCTTCTCCCTCTACTCCCACATCCAAAGGGCTGCCAATTTCTGAGCCTTCGGGGAATTCTATAGTGTGAATTTTGGCTTTTCCCTTTGGCAACTTGGGATTGAGTTTTCTTGGGGGTACTTTCATTTGCACATCTTATAGTAGGAGGCCCACTTTTACTATTAGTTTAGTAAGACTTTGGGAAGAAGATTTAAATAAGTACCTGTATTCAGTCCACCATCTTTGCCGGGAAGTCCAGGCTAGATATTCTTGGTAGATTCCAAGCTGTAAATTTGGATGCTTTTCCCAAAGGCAAAAAATGTAAATGAGAGAGTTTAACAATTAAGCCTCATCTTCAGCAGCTTCCTCTTCTCTCACCCCTTGCATTAGAGGAGCCCTACTATATAACTGTCTTGCTCTTATCAATTTATATTTCTGAGTTGGAATAGTTTACTTTTCTTTCCATTATGGAACAAGTTAGAACTTTGTCAGCTATGCATCTATATTTTCTTTCACCAAATGTATCAACAGCCATTATATACAATATGTATACATGAGACATATGTAAAATAATCATAAAAGGGCAGAATATGTTAAATTCATGTAAAGTGGTATAAAAGTAATTTCAGAGTTCAAAGAGGAATAAATTGTGTCAGTGTAAGAGATCAGGGATGGCTTTATGAAAGAAGTGCATTTGAGCTGAACCCCAAAACAGAGAATTGTACTTGATTGGCAGAAATAAGGAGGAAGGAGAGGGCCTTCCAGACAGAGGGAGTGGCATAAATAACAGGAAGATGACAGGAGATGATAGCATGTTTGGAGAATGGAAAATAATCCAGTTTGGCTCGAACAAAGGACTAGTCGTAGAATACAGGATCTCAAATGGCAGTCTTTATTCCAAAGACCATGAAGTATTGTTGAAGCTTTTTGAATGAGGTGACAGGATAGAAGCCACACTTTAAGTACAGTCGTCACTTGGTATCCTCAGGGGATTTGTTCCAGGGTACCCCCCCACCCCCCCACCCCCTAGATACCAAAATCCTCAGACCCTCAAGTCCCTTATATAAAATGACACAGTTTTCATATATAACCTACCTGTATCCTCCTGGATACTTTAAATCATCTCTAGATTACTTCTAATACCTAATACAATGTAAATGCTATATAAGTACGATAGTTGCTGGCACATGGTAAATTCAAGTTTTGCTTTTTGGAACTTTCTGGAAATTTTTTTTTCTGAATATTTTCAATATGTGATTGGTTGAATCCACAGATGCAGAACCCATGGATATGGAGGGCTGACTGTTTGTATAATTGTAGAATTTAGATTGCACTTGGGAGAGACTGGAGTCAGGAATACCCTGAAGTCAAGAGACTTCAAGAAATCTCTTGAAGGAAATTAGAGCCCAAACTAGGGGGATAATAGAAAGTGATAGGAAGGAGAATATGGATAGCAGAGGTTTTGAAGATGTAGCATTAACAGGATCTTACAACCAAATATGGATGAAAGAGGAGGAGAGAGTATTGAGGATGATTCTAAGGTTTTGAGCCTGGTTATTTGGGGAAATATCGTGCAACTAACAGAATAGGGAATTGAAGGAGGGGCGCATTTGAGGAAGTACATTAAGTTCAATTTTGGACAGGTTAAGTTTGAGATGTTTCAGGTACCAGAATATCCAGCTAAAAATACTCAATAAGCACTTGGAAATGTGGGTCTGATGTTCAAGAGAGATGTAAGGATTAGAAATACAGATTCATGAATCATCCACATTGAGGTGATGGATAACATAAGAGAAAATTGCTGAGGGAAAGACTAGAGAGATTGAAGAGGTCAAGAATAGAACTTACTTTTAGAGGAAAATAAAGGAAAAACATGGGAAGATAACCAGGATAATGCAGTGTCTTAGAAGCCATCACGGAACTTCCAAAAACCCCCAAATCACTGTGGTTTAAACAAGATAGAAGTCCAGAAGTAAGGAGTCCAGGGCTAGTATGGCAGCTCATGATGGTCAAGGACCCGGTCTGCTTCTGCCGTCTCATAGGTCAGGATGACTATTCAAGTTCAAGCTATCAGCACAGGCCAGAGGAAAGGAGAGAAGAAGAGTACTTTAAAGACAGCTCTCAAAAGTTGCACATACCATTCTCACTTATAAAACCCATTGACCAGAGCTTGGTCACATGGCTGCACCTAGCCACAAAGATGAGAAATGTAGTCTGTATTCTAGGTGGCTGTGAGCCAATCTAAAAAAAATCCCATGAGAGAGTGTGTACTGGGGACAACTGGTAAACAGTTTCAAATGATACAGAAAGAGCTAGAAGGACAAAGACTAGAAAAATTGGACAATTGACCATTGGTAAATCCTAGATGGGGAGGTACTTCTCTGAGGCAATTGGGAAGAGATGAAATTATCCCCAGATTTTGACATCATGTTGAAAATAGTTCAGGAAGTTTGACCTAGACCTTCTCAGGAAATTGGTGCGATTATCCTCCAAGAGTATAGGTGCTATGGGAAAGATGACGATTAGAAAAGAGTGGCAGAGGCGAGAAATTGATCTTACGGGGATGTCATAGTTTTCAAAAGGTGAATAAAAGGTCGGCTGAGCCTGGTAGTCAGACTCACGTTTGAATTCCTGTCTACCACTTCTTGGCTGGAGGCCTTGAGGAAGCCATTTAACCTCTTTAAGCCTCAGTTTCGACAGGTAAAGTAGGGTTACAAATTCTTCCCTCACGGTTGCTGTGACTATTAAAAAAGGACATGCTTAGCACAGTGTCCGGCACAGAAGAACTAGTACCTAATACTTGGTAGCTAATGGAAGACAGCTGAGTTAAATACATTGGTAGAGGACTCAGTCAGTTGTTTCTTGAGTATTCAGCAGGGCTCAACATTCCAGCAACTGGAGAAGAGAAAGCAAATGGTTGTGAATACCCAGTGTTGGAACTGGCAGAAGATCAAGGGAAACAGAGATGGCAAGTGTGCTATTAAATCGGGCACGGTTAAATATTATGGCCGGTTGGAAACTGATCCAGGCAGAGCTGGTAATATTGAATAGGGGAGTCTGAGGGGCCAGGGGGTCCAACAGCAGGCAGTGAACAGACTCTTTAGGAAGAGTTTAGGGAAATAGGGGAGCTGTCAGTTAATCAGGACCAAGTCCAGGTAGAACAGTCCTGAGTCCCAAAGCTGGGCTGTGCCCGTGGGTGCTGCCGTGGGTGGAGGTGGTTCCTGACCTGAGCATCCTCCACCGTGCTGTTACACATCACCCTGAACCAAACTTGCAAGACGGCTGGACCTTCCCTGGCATTTGAGTTTCATTTTGCCTGGTTCATAGGGCCACTTAGAAGAACCCTGTCTCCTTTGTAGAGTCGGGAGAAAGGAAACGAGACTGTTCAGTGTTAGCTTGAAGAGCAGTTTGGAAATGGTTGTAAATAAAAAATGATGATAATGATGGCAGCTTATGTTAACTGAACGCGTCTTATGGGCCAGCTGCGTGCCGAGTTCAGTTACACTGATTAGGTCATTGAATAGCTCAAGACAAATCTTCCGAGTAGAGGCTATTTTTATCCCTGTTTAAGATGAGGAAGAAAAAGTTAGGCATTAGAGCTGGCCCTTAAGCTCTAGCGTGGCCGAATCCAAAGCCTGTTTAACCATGAGGTTAAATCATTTCCCCTGAAGCCCTGCTACTATTCATGTTTTAATGTCACAAAGCTGGAAGGGAACTTAGGTCATCTAATCACAGATTCAAACCGTACTAAATCTCAAAGCCCTAGAGAATGCATCCCAGCCGTTCATTTTTTGAAAGAGACCCAGAGAGGAAAAGTCACAGGGCTGGGGCTCCAACTTGGACCTCTTGAATCCCGGTCCAGATCTTCTTCTATTTCTCTGGTTGTCATGGACCAGAAAGGACTCTCAGTCTATTTGTCTTATCAGATCACGATCTCCAGCAAATGTCTCCATAACATACTCGGTGCCTTCTTTCTGAGGAAAGCACGGTGACCCTCCAAAAGCAGCCATGGACTTGGGAGTTCCCTGGGCACACACAGTTTCTGATGATCACCACAGTGACTAAGCATTTGGAAGGTTCCAATCCTAAGGGAACAAAGAAAACAGAACAGCCCAGGAAACTGGAGTATCCCAGCCTTCTCCTCGGAGCCTGAGGATTGATTTAACGTTGCAAGTCCTCACATGAGCTGCATTTTTCAGCCCTCATTTAAGTGGGCAGAGGTGACTGATAATGTGTAAATGTTAAAATGTTATCATTCAGAAGCCCTTGAGAATCCCCATGGATCATGATAGTAATTAAAATGCAGCATAGAAGACCCCTTGCTTCAGCAGGTCACAGGGTAAAAGAAAAATGCGCACCCAGAATGAATAAAAATGGAAAGTCGAAGGGACTGGGAATTAGCATACTGGGGTGTCCTAGTATTCAGTGGAGCAGCTGGCCTTGATGTATGGGGAGAGTAAGGACACAGCCCTCCCCGTGTCCTGTTCCCTCTTAGTTTCTCTCCTAGAAGGGCAGGTTGTGAGGAGTGCTGGGGGCAGCATAGGAGGAGGGTTGGAAAAGCTGTGGAGTTCCCAGGGTGGGAGCATAGTGATTCTCAGTTGAAGGAAGACCTCGGGCCTGAGGGTTCTCTTCTGCGAGCCTGCGAGTCCACGAGCCCCTGGGCACAAGGTTCCTGTCACTGATTTTTCTAAAATATTTCCACTTCTCTTTAAGCCTGTCAAGGCCTTTCTTCTCCTTCAATACCCAGCTCAAAAATCTACCTCTTCTGAGAAGCCTCCTGGTTCAAAGTTATCACACTCTCCTTTCTGCTCACTGCACAGTGCATTTGGTTTATACTTAAAGCATCTATTAATCTTTGCCTTGCATTCTAGTCATTTCTTTATATGCTGGTCTCTTCCAATAGCTAGTAAGCTCGTGGAGCAGAGTCCTTGTCTTCATCTTTATATCTTCAGGTGCCCCCTGAAGACAGACATTGTGCACATGCGGCTTGTGGGAATGGGTGGTCACAGTGACAATTCTGGGGCCTATCTCAGTTTCTCACTTCAGCATTCTCACTGTATTACCTTCTGTCCCCTCCTTCTGCTGTCGAGAGTTATAAGGATGATGAAGGCAATGGATGTTGGTACTTGTCACGTACACTGTCGCTGACGATCCTTGTGACAAATCTGTGAGGAACAGAGAAGTAGTTGGTCTCATCTGTGAGCAGAATATGTTGTTATGGACCCTGTGTGGAGAACAACAGTTGTTACCATCTCTTGAGAGCTGGCATGTGCCAGGCATGGTCCTAAATGCTTCACATATATAATTTAATTCTCATAACAAGCTTATGAAATAAGTACTATTAAGATCCCAAAATTATCGATGACAATACCAGGCACAGAAAAGTAATTTGCTCAAGATCTGGCTTTGGGTGGGTGGGTGGGGAATCTAGCTTTTGATCAGTACATTATATTGCTAACACCTTGTCCCTAAGAGACCTAATATTATCCTGACTTTACAGAAGGAAGGGACCATTGAGTAGATCTTTTCCCACTCATTGATTTGCCAGGAAATCTAGCTTAGCCTTGGATATAGTTTTTTATGGGAAAGAGAACACCAGCTTGTTGAGATCCTGGGGTTCTTAGATCTTGACAAGCTTTTTAAATACCAAGGTGTCTTTCCTAGGGAATTGCCTGGGTAAGTTGTCTCATTATGAGCATCCCTTTCCATGATTTCTTCTACTCTGGTGGATTGTGGTTTCTCTAATGGGATTATGACCCTCGGAAATTCTTGCTCTTCACATATTTCCTCCTTCCATAAGTTCCATAAGTTCCTTCTTTCTGCCCACTTCCTTCCTCCAGCATCTGTCTGGTACTGAGCTCTTGGCATCTGTCCCTCTTTCTCCATTGATGACTCGCATGAATGCGTGGCTGTTGGACAGGGCCTTCATTGTTGGCTCCCTCAGCAGCAGTCAGAACATTCCCTGTGGCCTGGGTTCCAAGGTCCACCCAGGCAGTGTGAGCCTGGCTCACTCCCAGTTCTGGACTGGTGTTTTTCTTTTGTTGTTGGACTCCCATCTCCTCAAAAAAATTGTTAAATAAGGAGCTAGAAGCTGGTGGAAAGGAAGAGAAGCCTGTGCTCCTGTTATCAGCGCTCTCTTTCGAGTTCAGAGGCAGTCAGGGGGACACTGCACCTTGGGCCAGAATCTGGAGGAAGTCAGCCATCAGAATATAGTCCTGGAGGTGGCGAATTTCACACCCTGGTTAACTCTCCCCATCAACCTCTCCTAGGAAGTCCCGCTGTCCCGAACCACCATTAGATGGTCATGTGGTCCCACTGTGCAGCCCCACAGGGCACTTCTTGCACGCTGTCAGTTGTCATACGTGGTGTTCATAGCCTGGAAGTCAGGGCTTCCTGAGGCCTGAGTGAAGCTGTGTGGAACTCTTACGTACTCAGCACATCTTCTTCCCTAGAGACGTGATTCAGGATGTTCAGTGCTTGTTCAGTGCTCTGGACTTGACCTATGGGGTGTGGGATGAGTGAGTTCGGGGTGTGAAAGTCCTGAAGCAGTCAAGTATAGAGGAAGGAGATGCCAAAGTTCATACTTCTGGGCTCCTGTGGATAAGTAATCAGAGCCATAAAGTGGACTTGGCTGCCCCCTCAGCAGCCTCTGCAGACTTGCCAAAAGCTGAGCCGACTGTGGAGACCAAACTGTTCTTGAGAGGGTGGGGTGCGTGGAACCATATCCCTGCCCAGACCTCAGGGCAGTGGGCTCATGCGGGGAGCTGGTTGTTGGGGTCCTTCCTGAAACGCTGCCCTGGAAGAGCCAGCATTGTAGGACCCTGGCATCATGCTTGGGCAGCAAAGTGTCATGGTTATGAAGCGTGCCCCTCCTCACCTGACTGCCTTGGGGCTGCAGGCCATGATGAGGGAGGGAGGGTGCTCTGCAGGCAGCCCCGGGAGAGACATCCAGGCGGGGCTCTGCAGCACCCCAAGGGGGAAGTGTGCCATCACAGTACGCTGGAGACTTGGCTTCTCATCACTATCAGAACATAAAAGGGATTTTTAAGGACCATGCAGCCAACCTATTTATTTTAGATACTGAAGCCCAGCAAGATGTGATCACTGCCAAGGCCACACAGCAAGAGAGTAGAACAGCAGGACCAGAGCCAGGTGCTCAGATGCCTAGGTTAGAGCCTTCTCCCCCACCACTCCGGACAAACCACAGAAGGCCTGAGGGCCTTAGATTTCTCATCTGTAAAAATAGTTGAACTTGACCCTTTGGATTCCGAGATTCTCTGCTCTCATGAACAGTTTGGAGAGCTTGGGGCAGACTAGGGAATCATTTGGTGTATATACCGTAGATTCCACTCACAAAGAAAGTAGAGCTGAATATTAGCTGTGGAATGTGAACTAGTACTGGACACAGGGTTGTCATCTGCCCTGCTGATGTGGGTTAAAATCTCTAATGGTTCTGAGTTCATGCAGGGAGAGCCCCTTGGGTGTCCCAGTGTGATACTGATATTGGACTCTGATTTGATCAATTATTTATGCTACTTCAGGGCAGAGGTATTTGATACTTCAGGGGAGTGTACAGTAGTAGTTGGCCTCACGAGCCGGTAGTGTCAGGTTTCTGGGATGTTAGGGCCGTCTCAGGAGAACTGCACATGTCTCTTGACATTGACAAATCAGACCATTTTGATTTCAGTGGATCAACTAAGGTTAAACTTAAACAAATAGGAGCAGCTGGGAGGCTTTGGAAGGAGTGAGATGTGTACATTCTCAAAAAAACAAAAAAACAAAAAAAAAAGAAAGGAAAGAAAAGAAAAGAAAAAGAAAGAGAGAAAAAAAAAAGTAGAAAAGTCTGTGCTCCCTGAGGAAGGAAGGATGAGGCGTGGAACTCTGAATCGCCTCCCTCTGAGGAAGGAAGCAGTTATTTCTCTGCTGGTTTGTTTTGTACTTTCAGTTAAGGAATTCCAGAAGTTGCAGGTTGTGGATTATGACTTCCATTTTTTTCCCTCTGTTGCTGCTTGCCAGAGGAAGGGGGGGGTGGTGGGGGCGGGTGGCTCTAAATAACACTTTGGCCTTTATGGAAATGTATCAGATGTTCCAGGAGTGAGTCTCGCTTGCTTGTGCTTGCTTGCTCTCTTTCGCACGCGCGTGCTCTCTCTCTCACTTTTGCTCCGTGTTCACTCACTCTCTCCTCACTTGTGTCCTTTCTGTGGGATATAGTTAGCACCTCTTGTCGCCTTATATAGCAAGGTCTGGTCGTTAATGTTAACAGAAATCTAACAACAAGGAAGGCTGCCAGATAGCATTAATCAGGCCAGTGTTTGGAATTTCATAAATGCTCTGACTTTGGGTACAAATTGGACATTAAGAACAATATGAAACTGTTTTCTGCCTTCCTCTCTCCCCTTCTCTCCCTCTGCCCTCTCCCCAGCCGATCCATCTTCTCTCTTTCCCTCTGCTTTTGAATTCCTCTGCTTGGCCGTGCGCTTGCTGCATTGGAACTTTGTTGGTTTTTGCCGTGTTTAATTTTGTTATTTCTCTGTCTCTCCGTCCACTCCAAGACCACAGGCGGAGCAGCGGCAGCCGGAGCCAGGACTCTGCAGAGGGGCAGGACGGGCAGGTCCCGGAGCAGTTCTCAGGTCTCCTCCACGGCTCCTCCCCAGTGTGTGAGGCCGGGCAGGACCCTTTCCAGCTGCTCCCAGCCCCTGGCCAGAGCCATCAAGAAGGGTCCCCCGCACAGGGTGCCCGCCCCGAGGCAGGCATGCAGCTGGAAGAGACGGGCGGGCGCGCGTCTGGAGCCTCCGCGCCCCGCATGCCGGACCAGAGTAAGAGAGTGGGCTATCCGGCCAGCCTGCCTCCCGCCCACAGCCAGACGCACCCTGCAACTTTGACGCGCACCGCATCTCCACACCCTTGGGGTGCCGAGGAAGAAGGCGACCGGAGCGGGGCCAGAAGCCGAGCCCCTCCCACCGGCAGACCCAAAGCTGAGCTCAAACTCAGCCGCAGCTTGTCCAAGTCTGACTCTGATCTCCTGACCTGCTCACCCACGGAGGACGCTACGATGGGGAGCCGGAGCGAGTCCCTGTCCAACTGCAGCATCGGGAAGAAGAGGCTGGAGAAGTCTCCCTCCTTTGCCTCCGAGTGGGATGAGGTAAGGCCACGTGACGTCTCGGAGAGCTGGGCTGGCTGAGCCCCCTGTGCTCCCCTGGGTGCTGACGCCCAGGCCAGGATGTGGGCCGGGGCTGCCCTGCTTCCTTCGCACTTCAACCAGAGTGTTTCTGACAACTGGGAGGGAGGCAGGTGCTGGGGAGCCAGGTCAGGGGTCTTCCTGCCTGTGTGGCAGAGGACAGGTCCACTCATGGTTAATCTGGAGGGTGGAGGCCCAGCAGAGCAGGGCTGAGGGAGAGGCGGTTCCTAGAAATGATAAGGTATTTGGAAATATTTGGATCCCATCCGCCCCACTGAGGGAGCCAGGCTCACCCTGAAGATGCTTCAGAAGAGCTAGAGTGCTTCCTATGAGTTTTCAGGAGGAAGAGGGAAGATCCTGAGTTGCGGGGAGGGGGCTTTGGGAGAAGCTGCTGAAAGGGGATCAGAAGGGGGATTTTCTGTTTCCCGCTGCACGTGATTATTCTTACTGTGTTTCCCAGGAAGACCGAATGATCTCCCCACAGAAGCGTTCTGCCCATTCCACATTCCTGGGTTGGCCGGGCAGAGGGCTAGGTGGTTCAGGAAACAAAGAGAGATTAGTGAGGAGAAAACATTTGGAGTCTGAGGCCCAGGTTCCTTTCATAGCCATTGTTATAGAATAGTTAGAAATATGTGCCCAAATATTTTTCAGTGACCTGTGACATGTCTTCCTGGGCAGAAGAATGTGTCTCTCAAAGATGGGTAAACACGCAGGGAATGTTCAAGTACTACCCTTGAAAGCTTCTTGCTAGGAGGAAGCTGACTTTGAAGCAGGCTGGATCTGTCTCCCCGGAACATTTTCAAGAGATGAATTTAGCACTTGAAGAGGAGGGGACCACTGCAGCTGGCATGTCCATTTGAACACTCTGTAGACTAAATGCCCTACCCAGCCCATCCGGATTGCAGCTGCAAAAGTTATGTAAACCAAAGCTAATCCCATTCCCAATGTGGGAACAGGGCGGGGCCGATTCCTCCAGCACTCATCTCCAGATATGATAAGGTTTAGGACTCTGTTTAGTCAGGGACAGGAAGATCCTGTGCCAGAGAAGGTCTGCACTATTTAGTAAACCAGAATTTGGTGAGCCTGTACTAGATGCCAGGCCACTTAAGGAAAATCAGTTTGTGTTCAAGAGCGCCTGGGGCCAGAAGATTACACACAGGAGAGTAGGTGTTTGTAGGAAAGTGTGCTGTACCTTTGTTTTTCAAAATGGAGTTTTACTAATTTACAGTCAAGTATAGGATAAGGCAGCTTAAGAGTAAGATAAATGCAATATTCTCTGAAATGGCAGGAGAGACCAATAGAGAAAAACATCAGTGGGGGTGGGGTGGGCAGAGGCGAGGGGTACGAGAGGGTGGAAAGAGGCTTTAGGAAAGATCACAGAGAAGTGGCATTGGACATGGAATTAAAGAACCAAGTGTTTTGGTTAGAACCAGATTGAAACCATAGGATGAAGAAAGGGCATTGAGGTGGAGAGAAAAGCATGAGCAAGGGCGTGGAGCTGAGAAAGCTTAGGTCGTTTGGTTTCTACAGAGTGTAGAGTTTGTACAGGGAGAGTAAGAAATAATGGTAGAAAGTGAAATTGAGACCAGACAGTGAGAGGACCTTGAACATGAGGCTGAGAAGTGAGTATTTGATTTGATATCAAGGCAGTATCTCAGAATCCTCCAAATGGGCTGGAAGACAGCTTTACCAATCTAACCATAATCTTCTTTATTGCTCTACCCTGAGCGTATCCTCCACCCCAAGAAGTCGCTGGGTGATTCTTCACGGGATATCCAGGCCCTGTTGGCATGCAGCATTTCCAGGCAGTGTTATGGGCTCCACCATTTCCTCCTGGAAAAGAAACAATCACCGAGGCACAGCCCAGCTTAATTGAAGTTGGCTGTTTGGGCTAATATATCAGTGGTCACCTGACATCTTAATGAGAGGAGGTTTATATGCTGATATTTCCTTTGCGGGTAGAGATTGCAGGTGGATCCAATGAACCCAGGGACTGTTCAAGGTCTAGGTGTCCTGGCCCAGGCTGTAGTGTGGCTAACCACCAGAAGCACTGTTGCATTTTAAATTTGAAAAAAGTAAAGGCAATTGAGGTCTTATTGGAAAGAATTCAGAAGATCAAGCTTTGCTTGCATAGTAAACATTAACAGGGCCCTTTATGCGTAACCCTTCAACATTGTTTTTGAGTCATGTTATACTTGGTTTTTGTGGCTATCTCTGTCTAAAGAGAAACTTCAGGAGTGTTTCCCCCACTAGTTGGCCCTAAACGCAGGGCTTGGGCAGGCTTGTCTAGAAGCGGGCATTAGTTAACGGCTGCTCGCCACTACCCTGACCCGTGCCTGAAGGCTGCTTTGCCTGTATCTTGTGCTTCACGATTTTTTTTCTTTGTCGTTGTTAGATCCCCAGGAGGTAGGGAAGGCTGCTGTGAAGCAGCTGTGGACCAGCTCAGCTGTTCACCGTGGGGCCTGTGAGGAAGAGGAAGGCTCCGGGCCCAGGCAGCTGCAATCCCAGCACAGATGGAGTTGCGTGCAGGCTAGCCAGGCTGCTCCTGGAAGGCAGTGCAGGGTAGCACGCGGGGCTCCTCTCCCAAGTCAGCAGATCCCGCTTGGAGCCCCAGCTCCATCGCCTCCACCTTCATGTGTGAGGCCCCAGGAAGCCTCGGTGTTATCTTTATCTGTGAAACAGAGGTGGTCAAATCTGTGTTTCAGAGGTGTTTTTACCAATTAGATATGTGTTTCACTGCCCAGCACAGTGCCTAGTATGCATAGAATATTGAGTGAATGGTAGATATTAATATTATTATTGTGCCTGCAGCTTTGGAGAAAGAGAACTGGGGCGTGGAGTGTCTTCAGACCGTTAAAAAGGCAGAGCTTTGGGGTGGATGGTCCAGTGGTGGAGTTCAAGCCCTTCAGCCTGTAACCTCCTGTACTAGTCTGCCCCACCCAAGACGGAAGAGCCTGCCCCGCCTGGCAAAGTAGGGCAGGCGCCCCCGCCCGGCCCCACACCATTGTTCTTTGAGAAATTAATGAGCCTTTCTGCCTGGCTCCCTGAGAGAGGAGAGGTTAGAGAGCAACCTGCAGCCTCTCTACTGTTTATTGTTCCGATGTACCTTCTGTATCCGGGGTAACAGTGGCCACTTGATTGGCTGGGTGTTTGGGATAATGATGTATAGTTGGGGAATATGCGCAGTGGATGGTCACTTTGTCCACATACAGCCTGTTCCTCATAGGTGTTAGCACGGCCCTTGTCGATTGCCCTGAACCAAGGACTTTTAAAAGTTAGCCTGGTTAAGGGAAACCTCTGAGACAGTATCCACTAGTGACACTTGTATTCTCCGTATTTTCTGTTAAATTTCTGGTAACAAAGAAGGAACAGCTTACTTTTAAAAGTGCTCAGCCTAAGAGGAGCTCTAAATCCCAGCTTCAGTAGATACTTATCATGTTCTGCAGTCAAGTCAGCGCCCTCTTTGTCTTAATGATCCCGTGGACATCATAGAAGTTAAACTGAGAAGCTTAAATAAAACTTTAAAATATATAGATAAGGAGTGTAGGTGATAAATCACCTACATCTCTCTACATAGTTAACCTCTGGTAACGTTTGATGTATATCCAAATTTGGGGTCTCAGTACATTTGCTGATTTATAATTTGCTTTTCTTACCTAATGGCTCCATACCGCGGCAGTGTTAGTAAGATCTGGATTCAGATCCTCATTCTAAAAAGCATAGTATTCTGTCCCTGGTTATATCATAAGGTTAGTTAGTTTGTTGTTCTTTAAGCTATTCTCCGATTGTTAGACACTGTGCAGGGCATCTTCCTTCTGCCTTCAGTGCATTCCCTACCCTCTCTACCTGCCTGTGTGCCCCAGGAGGCCGACCTATGTGGACTGCATCACTAGGCCAAGGAAATTTTGGATTGGCTGGGTCCCTCTGCTGCTCTGCTGAAGACCATCGGTCTTGTGAGAGATCCTTTCCCAGTAGCTGCTCTCTCTGCGTTCTGGTAACCAGCCCCTCCCCTGGACCCTCCTGGTCTGGGGCTCCTGGCTGTGACTAGCTCCCATCCCTTGTTACTCTCCGTCCCCTAGGCAAACCTGTATAAATAATCCCTTTATCAAGCTCCTTCTGTTCCCCAGTTGGAATGTGCCTTCTTTTTCCTGCAGGGACCCTGAATGATACGGACATTTCTAGCACGGTTTCTATCGACTCTAAACAACCATAGATAGCTGTGTGCTGGAGCAGTCAGCATGGCTCTTGCATGTAAATTGTAAATTAATCTTCATTTGCAGATGAACCAGAAGGCATGGGTGCTGGGAGGCAGGAGAATTTCATCATTTAACTCGAAGCCTTTCCCACTTCCAACTCTAAGGAAGAAACCTGTTCTCCTTCCACAGTGTTGGCAGTGTCTGCAGCGTTTCAGCTGTGTGCTCCTGAATCAGTCTCCTGCGCTGCACAATGCACCCGCAGGCACACACACACACACACACACACACACACACACACACACACACACACACACACGGCAGCAGCGGTCCACATCCGAAATAAACACCTCGCAAGAAGAACAGAGATAACCTCCTGGTCAGATAGTGGTTTGAATATATAACAAGTCTAAGGGGTCAGATAAGTCTCTCATGTACCTGCCTTTGAATGGGATTGAAGCTTAGGAAAGAGAAAACCACAGAAGGCTGCTTGTCTACTTAGCATAAACATTTGAGTCATTTAGAACTTGGCTAAAGGCTTAAGTGATGTTTTGTAATTGGCTTTCATCAATATTAAACTAGTGAGAAATGGGTGAAGTGCAGGGGCATGCTTCATATGCATTTTGTGCAAACTGAGAGTGATCTCTGGCCAGGGATTTGGGGAATGTCCTGGTTTCATCTGAAGTGGTAGCTGCGGGGACCCTTGGCCCTTGAATCTCCCCATGAGTAGGGAAGGAGCAGCAGCCAGGAGGGCACCCTTCCAGGCCAGGTCCCACACGCCTCACCCTTTCCAGCAAGCTGTCCAGTTGGAGGCATGATGTCATCAAGAGAAACACTGATTGGTTCAACTCTACAGAGGCTTTGGTTGCTTTTAACCCTTGAGAGTCAGGTGTGTAAGAAGATTGACTTAGATGTAAAACAGAGATTTGGGCTTGAGTTTCCGCTGACAGTGGCTAAACTTTCCACACCACTGTTCTGCAGTGTGCATTGTTCTTTGACATGTAAACAAGCACGTAGTCCTTTCTGCTGAGCACAGCCCTCCCACTCTAAACAAGAATGTGACCCTCCTACCTCTGGGGACAGATTGGAGCCTGGAGTGTCTATTTACATTGCTTCTGGGTATATACAGTAGTCACAACTTTAATCCTAGAACCTCTACATTTCCTTTGGTTTTAAGTGGCCTGGTAAGATTGAGGGTGTTTTTGTTTTCATATTTTAAAAATAATCTCACTTATTTTATAGGCAGTCCTGAATAAACAATTTTGGCCATTCTGTCTGATGAATCCAAGTGATTTTTTTTAGCCTAGATTTAAAAAAAACCATATATATATAGGCATCTCCACGGCCTTGATGCTAACAGAAGGCGCACCAGAGTGCTGTGAATAAGCTGGAGTCAGTCCTGGCTCTGCAGTTGGCCAGTGATGAGAAGGTCGGTGTGTCCACCCCCGCCGAAGCCTCTCCTGACCATCTCTTGATGACATCATGCCTCCCCCTGGACAGCTTGCTGGAAAGGGCAAGGCGGCTGGGACCTGGCCTGGGAGGGTGCCCTCCCGGCTGCTGCCCCTCCACTCTTCATCCCGGGCCTCTGGGACCCTGACTTTTCTCTTTCCTTTCCTCATTTTCACGCTTTTCTCTGCTTCTCCAGATTGCGTCATTACTGCTTTTCCTATCTTTTTACTCATCTTGCTTCTTTATTTTCATCTCTTTTTTTCCCTTTGCTCGCTCTCTCCTTTTCATCTGTGCTCTTTCCTATCTTTTTTTTTTCTTTCCTGTCTTTTTACTTTTTTCCTCCTTTTCTCATTCATTTTTTCCTCTTCATTCTTATTTTTACTGGTGGCATCAGGGAGGGGCTTTTCCAACAGCCAGTCATTCTCAGCCTTCTCCACCAGGATTTTTCTATTATTTTCTTTCTTTAAAACGTTCTTGCCAGGGCTCACCCATTTTTGTATTCTACAGAACGCTTACTGCTTGTGGTGTAAGCTACCTCCCCTCCACCCCACGCCACCACCCACACTGTCTGTCCTTGGACCTTTCACAAACAGTCTGGTTCCATTTAGCTGCGTCAGGACAGGCACCATCAAGTACTATGTACAATTTTGTGGTATGTGTGAAATTGCTAGCAAGATGAGAATTTCCCTTTTCTCCTCTTTTTCATTTCATTACATTTTGCTTTGTTCACACCAGACCAAGAGCTTGAGTGACAGTGAATGTAGGTGAATATATGAGAAGAATTTGGTCTTTATTCCAGTGCATATAAATGCTGAGAATCAAGAAAGAAACATTTTCTGGGACATTCTTTATATACTTTGGTTCTGGTTTTGTATCTCTTGCTGCTTTTTTTCTAGTCATGGCATCAGTAGGATACAGACTGAGTAATTTTATATAATTTCTGGAATAGTAGTTTATCTTATGTTATTCTAAGCAATTGTTTGAGAAACAAGTAGAGGTATTTTTCATATAATTGGAAATAATGTAAAATAGAGGTATATTTTTATCATAATTATTCATTCGTTTGACTAACTTATTGAGTACCTGCTGTGTTCCAGGCACTGTTCTCAGCACTGGGGTTGAGCAGTGAACAAAACAGACAAAATCCCCTGCCTCATGGAACTGACTTTCTAGAAGGCTAGAGGGGAAAGAGCAATAAAAGGAGACAATATGTAAAATGCATAGTGTGCTAGTTGGTGAGAAGAGTGCTAATAAGAAAAATAAAGCTGAGAAGAGGGATAGAGTGCGGTGGAGGCCAGGGCTGTAGTTTTCAGTGGGGCAGCCTGGGAAGACCCCTCTGAGAAGGAGGAGAGAGAGAGCTGGGCGGGTGTGGGCGGAGCACGAGCAGAGCTACTTGGCTGCTGCTTCTGTTTGTACACAATTATTTCTCCTGTAAGAGAAATTTAAAATTCCATTCTCTCCCTCTCTCTCTCCCTCTCTCTCTCCCTCTCTCTCTCTCTCTCTCTCCCTCTCTCTCTCCCTCTCTCTCTCTCTCCCTCTCTCTCTCTCTCTCTCTCTCTCTCTCTCTCTCTCTCTATATATATATATACACACACACACACACACACACATACTATGTATACATATATATGTATAACTGAATCACTTTCTGTACACTTGAAACTAACACAACATTGTAACTTAACTATACTTCAATAAAAGAATTCCATTCTACATTTACATTATCTTAAAAATATACCTTATTACCTGTTACCTTTAACTTCCTTTTTCTTTCTCTTTAGCCACTATCGCCACCTGCTTCCTTTCTCATCTTGTTTTTTTTCCCCCTGATTTTTTTCTGTTAAGCTGCGTTGGGGACTTTTTTTTTTTTTTCTTTTTTTTTTTTGCGGTACGCAGGCCTCACTGTTGTGGCCTCTCCCATTGCGGAGCACAGGCTCCGGACGCGCAGGCTCAGTGGCCATGGCTCACGGGCCTAGCCGCTCCACGGCATGTGGGATCTTCCCGGACCGGGGCACGAACCTGTGTCCCCTGCATCGGCAGGCAGACTCTCAACCACTGTGCCACCAGGGAAGCCCTGTTGGGGACTTCTAAAACATACATACATGTGTATGTACATACATATGTACACTCATACATGTATACACACACGTATATACATACATGTATTTTTAAGCTATTGAACTAGAATAAAATCTGAATTTCTAAGAATTTCTCAAACTTGATCATTGTCCTTGTCGTCATCCTGGGCCAGGATCATCAGGTGGGTTCTGACAGAGGAGTTGGGTTCTAGGTCATTGTCTTAGGAAATACATTTCCATGGGTGCATCACATGCTCAAAGCAGAAATAAAATCTAAAAACCAGGATTATAAGGCAAAAGGAAGGGAATTCAAAATGATTTAGACCAGGGCTTCCCTGGTGGCGCAGTGGTTAAGAATCTGCCTGCCAATGAAGGGGATACGGGTTCAAGCCCTGGTCCGGGAAGATCCCACATGCCAAGGAGCAGCTAAGCCCATGCACCACAGCTCTAGAGCCCACAAGCCACAGCTACGGAGCCAGCACGCCTAGATCCCATGCTCCACAACGATAGAAGCCACCGCATTAAGAAGCCTGTGCACTGCAACGAAGAGCAGCCCCCGCTCGCCACAACTAGAGAAAGCCCGCGTGCAACAAGGAAGACCCAACATGGCCAAAAATAAGTAATACATTTTAAAAAAAAATGATTTAGACCGGAAAATGGCCAGGAATCTGAAAACAGGAGCTCCCGTGAGAGGAGGACAGCTGACTAGGTGTTAAGGAGTCAGGGCAGATGAGTGCAGGTGTTGGCACCATCGTTTGGAGCACATAATGGTGCTTGCTGATGCCCTGGAAGGCATCTTGGGGCTGATGCCCTGATTAATCTTAAATGCTTCTTCTTAGGAGCCCCAAGCCCACGGGTTCCCAACAGTTAATTACAGTCAGAGTGTGAGATACTGGTGGCCTCAGACATTCTCTGACCCTGAGTGGACTTAGGGTGGCCAGTGTACAGGGAGCTTCTGAGGTGCCAGGTATGGAGATTGTGTGTGTGTGTGTGTGTGTGTGTGTGTGTATGTATGTGTACGTATGTGTAGGTTCTGTGTTATTTCAGATGGTGAACTGCTTACATCTGGTGTGTCCAGCTAGGGGTCAGTTGTGCCCAGGGACTCTGGTTGCCTAGTTAGTGAGTGTGTAGTGCATGCAGGCCTGGGTCTGGTTCAGGTTGAGATGCCAAGCATTTTGATGCCTCTGGTCTGTCCTTGCTCCTTCCCTGTAAATCTGCCCAGGTGACCCGCTGCTGGCTGCTTCAGCCCTCATCATCTCTGGCTCACGTGGAGCCCCATGAAGTATCACTAAACATGCTGGCTTCATTACATTCTCATAGGACAACTGTGTTTCTATGTTTTTTCCTCCTTGAAATGAATAGACCCCAGAGAAGTTTAGTTTGTTCAGAGATGTGCTGTGTGGTCAGAGAGGCAGCTAAGTAATTACCCGTACAGATAGTGAGGGACAGGCTTTTCATTATGTAAGACCCTAGGAAAGCAATTAATCTGGACCTCACTTGGGCTTCGTTTGGAATCCATGATCCTCAGCAACAACACGGCTCTTTTCTGGATGCCAGTGTTGTGCTCGTGCCCTCAGAGATGTGATCCTATCTCAGCTCTGTGTTTTCATGGAGCACTGCCCTCCCTGCCTAGGGTTCCTTTACTTTTATTTGTCCTGCTTTCTTCCCCATGGATGTTCCATTTTGATGCCACCAGGGGGGTAACCAGTGGGTAAGAGGAATGCTTGTGACCTGAAGATTCTGGGCAGGGCCAAGGTGCTGAGTGCTCTTCCCCAGGCGTCCTGCTCTGTCTTGCTCATGAGCTCGAATGACCCCAGTCTCTGGCGCCACAGGGCCCACCTGTCCATAACTCAAAGCGGCCTGTTTATCTATCTGGACAGGTGGAAAACTGCGTAAGCTCACTAGGGGCCTACAAATGACAATTTGTCTGGCAATCTGTTCTTGCCTGTCCTGATTTAAACAACCAGGAAGCTGTTGTAAACTCAGTTGAAATGGTGTGTTTTGTATAAATGTTCCAGTTCCTTTCTACTTTGGAGCTAGTTATTTTCAACAGGACCTCCAAAAAACCAGGGGGCTGCCTTGTATCTGTTATGCATTTAGGCATGCCGTCCTAGGTTTTGATGCTGGGGAAATAGCTTCCCTCACTGACACTCAGAAGGCACATGAGCCTGGAGAAGCTTATCTTCAGGGGCTGGCCAAACCTCTGTGCTGGCTTATAGGACAGGAGAGAACGCTGTGGATCTCGGGGTGTAGTGGCAGAGGAGAGCACTTCAAGGGTGAGGATAGCCAAACCCCAAGGTCTTGAGCTGTCTCTGTGCCCTTGGTGGAAATATTTGTCTCAACTGCCATATCCAACTGCAGATAGAAGTCTAGGCAAAGCCAGCTCTGGAAATGGAATTTTTATACCCGGGGATTTTTTTTTTTTTTGAGTTATAATACCTGAATATGGCTGACATTTAAAAGGTACTGAAGAATATATAATGTTTTAAGTCTCCCGCCCTCTCTGCTCCCTAGACACCCAGTTCCTATCACAAGTTTTTCAAGTATCTCTCCTACATAGTCCTTGAAATATTCTGTGCATCTGTAAGCATTTCAGACATGTTGAATATTTTTCTTTCCTTTTAAAATAAATGGTGCCATGTTATACATACTACTCAGAATCTCACTTTCTTCGTTTAATAGTATTTTTTTGAAAATCACTCTAATTCAGTATGAAGTGTTTCCTTTTCATTTTTATACTTCGTATCCGTAGTGTGGATATACTGTCATTTATCATTTCCTGTAGGTGGACATTTTGGATGTTACCAAGTTTTTACTAACGTCAGCTACAGATTGGCACTCACCATTGGCACTTGCCATCTACCTCTACAAGGATTAAATCATGTGCTGCTGCAGCTGCTGACTTTCAACACCCCCTGAAAGGAGTTCAGGGTGGAGAGCAGAAATGAGGCACTCTGTGCTCTGGGAAAAACTGGCACAACAGGTCTTCAGATAGTTAGATATTTTCAGCAGCCAATTTTATGAGCCCAATTCTTTTTTTTTTTTTTTTAGCACTATTTTTTTTTTTTTTTTTTTTATTTTTTGCTGCTTTGGGTCTTCGTTGCTGTGCGTGGACTTTCTCTGGTTGCAGCGAGCAGGGCTACACTTCGTTGTGGTGTGTGGGCTTCTTATTGCTGTGTGGAGCATGGCTCTAGGCGTGTGGGCTTCAGTGGTTGCAGCACGCGGGCTCTAGAGCACAGGCTCAGTAGTCGTGGTGCACGGGCTTAGTTGCTCCGCGGCATGTGGGATCTTCCCGGACCAGGGTTCAAACCCGTGTCTCCGTGCGTTGGCAGGCAGATTCTTAACCACTGCGCCACCAGGGAAGCTCTGTGAGCCCAATTCTTGTATCTCCGCATATCTAGAAAAGCACTAAAATCCTTCATGGTGATGACGAAAAGTAAACCTTCACAGGACTAGCAGAAACCTTCTGCAAAAAAATATGTGCTTGATTACATGTACTCCTCCTTCACTAAAATCACATACATACTGACCTCCCCCCCTACCTCTTTGGAGCAGTTTCTCAGAGCTATCTGAAATGCTGACTCCCGGGCTGTAGTCCTCATTTTGCCCCCATTAAAACTTAACTTGTAACTCTCACGTGCATCTTTTTTAGTCGACACTAGTGAAAAGTAATGCTGCAGTGCATATCCTTATACAAAGTTATTTTAAGATAAATTTCCAGAAGGTAAACAGGTATCTTAAAGGGCTTATGCATGTTAAATTTACTCTCATACACACAAAGAGCACCTGTTTCTCTACACCTCACCAACCTGGGGGTTGTTGGCTTTTTAATCTCTTTTTGGTTAACAGGTTGGTAATGTTATTTTAGTATAGTTTTGAAGTGGGTGTCTTTTATTAGGAGTGAGATACCATCTTTTCATATGCTTAAAAAAAAACCTGTTTTCTGGACTGTGCTTGTTCCTTTCTTTTCTTTGAATCGATCTCTTTTCGTTTGTAGAAGCTCTTTATGTTTGAAGAAATTGACCTTTTATCTGTGGTATGAGTTTGTCTTTTGGCTTTGTTTATGGTGTTTGGAGTTTGGTTGGTTGTTTTTTTTTTTTTTCAACGTGCAGAAATTTAAAATTTTTATGTAAATGAATCTATCAATCTTTTCTTTAATGACTTTTTTTTCACACACACACTGTATTTTATTTTTACAAGAGATAAATAGACTGACACCAAGCATTGTAAATGGATGACCACAACAAAAGCAACAATGATTGCAATTACCAAACACGAAACACACTCATACTATGTCATAATATTAACATTCAGTCCAGTAATCCTCCACTGTAACAGCTCCTTTACTTTGCAGTGAAAATTGGTTTGTATATTTTTTGCCTCTGAGTCCTTGTGGGATTTTTTTTTTTAATTCAAACAGAAAGTCACAAAAATTATAATCATCCTTATCAGTTCACTCAGTCCCATGTAATTAATTTTTTTTATCTTCATTTTTGTTAGCACTTTTATGAGTTCATCAGTTTTCCATTAGAGTTCTAAAAATGCTTATTCATTCAGTTCAGCAGTATAGTCAGTTACCAGAAACCTATACTTGTCAGAGTCTTTTCCATGAGTTCCTTGAAGATGAAACCCTTTTATAGGAACATATTTGCAAAAGCATCAGAGTACACCCAGACCTGTCTGTAAATGACAAAAGACTTAAAAATGACCACGGTTAAAGATTTGATGCAAGTTCATAATAATGCAATTGACAAGGAAATTTAGTTATTTCTGAGGTATACATTTTAAAATAATAGCTAGAATTATGACTTATAACATTATACCAGAACATATAAAATTTTTACAAATTTCATGTAATGTCTGAAACATTTATATTAGCATATTTCCATACAAATAACCCAAAGAAAGTTTAGTATTAGTTGGTTTTTTTCTTTGTTTGTTTATACTGCAGGTTCTTATTAGTCATCAGTTTTATACACATCAGTGTATACATGTCAATCCCAATCGCCCAATTCAGCACACCACCATCCCCACCCCATCGCGGTTATTCCCTCTTAGTGTCCATACGTCTGTTCTCTACATCTCTGTCTCAACTTCTGCCCTGCAAACCGGCTCATCTGTACCATTTTTCTAGGTTCCACATACATGCGTTAATATACGATATTTGTTTTTCTGACTTACTTCACTCTGTATGACAGTCTCTAGATCCGTCCATGTCTCAACAAATGACTCAGTTTTGTTCCTTTTTAGGGCTGAGTAATATTCCATTGTGTATATATACCACAACTTCTTTATCCATTCGTCTGTCGATGGGCATTTAGGTTGCTTCCATGACCTGCTATTGTAAATACTGCTGCAATGAACATTGGGGTGCATGTGTTTTTGAATTATGGTTTTCTCTGGGTATATGCCCAGTAGTGGGATTGCTGGGTCATATGGTAATTCTATTTTTAGTTTTTTAAGGAACCTCCATACTATTCTCCACAGTGGCTGTATCAATTTACATATCTACCAACAGTGCAAGAGGGTTCCCTTTTCTCCGCACCTTCTCCAGCATTTGTTGTTTGTAGATTTTCTGATGATGCCCATTCTAAACTGGTGTGAGGTGATACCTCATTGTAGTTCTGATTTGCACTTCTCTAATAATTAGTGACGTTGAGCAGCTTTTCATGTGCTTCTTGGCCATCTCTGTGTCTCCTTTGGAGAAATGTCTATATAGGTCTTCTGCCCATTTTTGGATTTTGGGTTGTTTGTTTCTTTAATATTGAGCTGCATGACCTGAATCTATATTTTGGAGATTAATCCTTTATCCGTTGATTCATTTGCAAATATTTTCTCCCATTCTGAGGGTTGTCTTTTCATCTTGCTTATGGTTTCCTTTGCTGTGCAAAAGCTTTTAAGTTTCTTTTGGTCCCATTTGTTTATTTTTGTTTTTATTTCCTTTACTCTAGGAGATGGATCAAAAAAGATCTTGCTGTGATTAATGTCAAAGAGTGTTCTTCCTATGTTTTCCTCTAAGAGTTTTATACTGTCTGGTCTTACATTTAGGTCTCAAATCCATTTTGAGTTTATTTTTGTGTACGGTGTTAGGGAGTGTTCTAATTTCATTCTTTTACATGTAGCTGTCAAGTTTTCCCAGAAACACTTATTCAAGAGACTGTTTTTTCTCCATTGTATATCTTTGCCTCTTTTGTCATAGATTAGTTGACCATAGGTGCGTGGGTTTATCTGTGGGCTTTCTATCTTGTTCCATTGATCTATGTTTCTGTTTTTGTGCCAGTACAATATTGTCTTGATTACTGTAGCTTTGTAGTATAGTCTGAAGTCAGGGAGTCTGATTCCTCCAGCTCCGTTTTTTTCCCTCAAGACTGCTTTGGCTACTCGGGGTCTTTTGTGTTTCCATACAAATTTTAAGATTTTTTTGTTCTAGTTCTATAAAAAATGCCATTGGTAATTTGATAGGGATTGCATTGAAACTGTAGATTGCTTTGGGTAGTATAGTCATTTTCACAATATTGATTCTTCCAATCCAAGAACATGGTATATCTCTCCATCTGTTGGTGTCATCTTTAATTTCTTTCATCAGTGTCTTATAGTTTTCTGCATACAGGGCTTTTGTCTCCCTAGGTAGGTTTATTCCTAGATATTTTATTCTTTTTGTTGCAGTGGTAAATGAGAGTGTTTCCTTAATTTCTTTTTCAGATTTTTCATCATTAGTGTATAGGAATGCAGGATATTTCTGTGCATTGATTTTGTATCCTGCTGCTTTACTAAGTTCATTGATTAGCTCTAGTAGTTTTCTGGTGGCATCTTTAGGATTCTCTATGTATAGTATCATGTCATCTGCAAACAGTGGCAGTTTTACTTGCTCTTTTCCAATTTGTATTTCTTTTTCTTCTCTGATTGCCGTGGCTAGGACTTCCAAAACTATGTTGAATAATAGTGGTGAGAGTGGACATCCTTGTCTTATTCCTGATCTTGGAGGAAATGCTTTCAGATTTTCACCGTTGAGAATGATGTTTGCTGTGGGTTTGTAGTGTATGGCCTTTATTATGTTGAGGTAGGTTCCCTCCATGCCCATTTTCTGGAGAGTTTTTATCATAAATGGGTGTTGAATTTTTTCAAAAGCCTTTTCTTTTGAGATGATCTATCAATAGATGATCATCTGTTGAGATGATCATATGGTTTTTATTTTTAAATGTTAATTCTTTTTTTTTTTTTTTTGGCGGTACGCGGGCCTCTCACTGTTGTGGCCTCTCCCGTTGTGGAGCACAGGCTCCGGACGTGCAGGCTCAGCGGCCATGACTCACGGGCCCAGCCCCTCCGCGGAATGTGGGATCTTCCCGGACTGGGGCACGAACCCGTGTCCCCTGCATTGGCAGGCAGACTCTCAACCACTGCGCCACCAGAGAAGCCCTTAAATGTTAATTCTTAAATGTTAATATGGTGTATCGCATTGATTGATTTGCATATATTGAAGAATCCTTGCATCCCTGTGATAAATCCCACTTGATCATGGTGTATGATCCTTTTAATGGGTTCTTGGATTCTGTTTGCTAGTATTTTGTTGAGGATTTTTGCATCTATATTCATCAGTGATATTGGTCTGTAATTTTCTTTTTTTGTAGTGTCTTTGTCTGGTTTTGGTATCAGGGTGATGGTGGCTTCATAGAATGAGTTTGGGAGTGTTCCTTCCTCTGCAGTTTTTTTGGAAGAGTTTGAGAAGGATAGATGTTAGCTCTTCTCTAAATGTTTGATAGAATTCACCCGTGAAGCCATCTGGTCCTGGACTTTTGTTTTTTGGAAGATTTTTAATCACAGTTTCAATTTCATTACTTGTGATTGTTCTGTTCATATTTTCTGCTTCTTCCTGGTTCAGTCTTGGAAGGTTATACCTTTCTAAGAATTTGTCCATTTCTTCCAGGTTGTCCATTTTATTGCCATAGAGTTGCTTGTAGTAGTCTCTTAGGATGCTTTGTATTTCTGCAGGTCTGTTGTAACTTCTGCTTTTTCAATTCTAATTTTATTGATTTGAGTCCTCTCCCTCTTTTCCTTGATGAGTCTGGCTAATGGTTTATCAATTTTGTTTATCTTCTCAAAGAACCAGCTTTTAGTTTTATTGATCTTTGCTATTGTTTTCTTTTTTCTATTTCATTTATTTCTCCTCTGATCTTTATGATTTCTTTCCTTATGCTAACTTTGGGTTTTGTTTGTTCTTCTTTCTCTAGTTCCTTTAGGTGTAAGTTTAGATTGTTTACTTGAGATTTTTCTTGTTGTTTGAGGTAGCCTTGTATAGCTATAAACTTCCCTCTTAGAACTGCTTTTGCTGCATCCCATAGGTTTTGGATTGTCGTGTTTTCATTGTCATTTGTCTCTAGGAATTTTTTGATTTCCTTTTTGATTTCTTCAGTGATCTTGTGGTTATTTAGTAACGTATTGTTTAGCCTCCATGTGTTTGTGTTTTTTATGTTTTTTTACCTGTAATTAATTTCTAATCTCATAACGTTGTGGTCGGAAAAGATGCTTGATATGATTTCAATTTTCTTAAATTTACGGAGGCTTGATTTGTGACCCAAGATGTGATCTATCCTGGAGAATGTTCCGTGCGCACTTGAGAAGAAAGTGTAATCTGCTGTTTTTGGATGGAATGTCCTATAAATATCAATTAAATCTATCTGGTCTGTTGTGTCATTTAAAACTTCTGTTTCCTTATTTATTTTCATTTTGGATGATCTGTCCATTGGTGTAAGTGAGGTGTTAAAGTCCCCCACTATTATTGTGTTACTGTCGGTTTCCTCTTTTATAGCTGTTACCAGTTGCCTTATGTATTGAGGTGCTCCTATGTTGGGTGCATATATATTTATAATTGTTATATCTTCTTCATGGATTGATCCCTTGATCATTATGTAGTGTCCTTCCTTGTCTCTTGTAACACTCTTTATTTTAAAGTCTATTTTATCTGATATGAGTATAGCTACTCCAGCTTTCCTTTTTTTCCATTTGCATGGAATATCTTTTTCCATCCCCTCACTTTCAGTCTGTACATGTCCCTAGGTCTGAAGTGGGTCTCTTGTAGACAGCATATATATGGGTCTTGTTTTTGTATCCATTCAGCAAGCCTGTGTCTTTTTGTTGGAGCATTTAATCCATTCACGTTTAAGGTAATTATCAATATGTATGTTCCTATTACCATTTCCTTAATTGTTTTGGGTTTGTTTTTGTAGGTCCTTTTCTTCTCTTGTGTTTCCCACTTAGAGAAGTTCCTTTAGCATTTGTTGTAGAGCTGCTTTGGTGGTGCTGAATTCTCTGAGCTTTTGCTTGTCTGTAAAGCTTTTGATTTCTCCATCGAATCTGAATGGTATCCTTGCCAGGTAGAGTAATCTTGGTTGTAGGTTCTTCTGTTCCATCACTTTAAGTATATCATGCCACTCCCTTCTGGTTTGTAAGTTTCTGCTGAGAAATCAGCTGTTAACCTTATGGGAGTTCCCTTGTATGTTATTTGTCATTTTTCCCTTGCTGCTTTCAATAATTTTTCTTTGTCTTTAATTTTTGCCAATTTGATTACTGTGTGTCTCGGCGTTTTTCTCCTTGGGTTTATCCTGTATGTGACTCGCTGTGCTTCCCGGACTTGGGTGGCTATTTCCTTTCCCATGGTAGGGAAGTTTTCGACTATAATCTCTTCAAATATTTTCTCAGGTCTTTTCTCTCTCTCTTCTCCTTCTGGGACCCCTATAATGCGAATGTTGTTGCGTTTAATATTGTGCCAGAGGTCTCTTAGGCTGTTTTCATTTCTTTTCATTCTTTTTTCTTTATTCTGTTCTGCAGCAGTGAATTCCACCATTCTGTCTTCCAGGTCACTTATCCATTCTTTCGCCTCAGTTATTGTGCCATTGATTCCTTCTAGTGTAGTTTTCATTTCAGTTATTGTATTGTTCATCTCTGTTTGTTTGTTCTTTAATTCTTCTAGGTCTTTGTTAAACATTTCTTGCATCTTCTCGATCTTTGTCTCCATTCTTTTTCGGAGGTCCTGGATCATCTTCACTATCAATATTCTGAATTCTTTTTCTGGAAAGTTGCCTATCTCCACTTCATTTTGTTGTTTTTCTGGGGTTTTATCTTGTTCCTTCATCTGGTATATAGCCCTCTGCCTTCTCATCTTGTCTATCTTTCTGTGAATGTGGTTTTTGTTCCACAGGCTGCAGGATTGTAGTTCTTCTTGCTTCTGCTGTCTGCCCTGTGGTGGATGAGTCTATCTAAGAGGCTTGATGGGAGGGACTGGTGGTGGGTAGAGCTGACTGTTGCTCTGGTGGGCAGAGCTCAGTAAAACTTTAATCCAGTTGACTGTTGATGGGTGGGGCTGGGTTCCCTCCCTGTTGGTTGTTTGGCCTGAGGCAACCCAACACTGGAGCCTCCCCGGGCGCTTTGGTGGGGCTAATGACAGACTCTGGGAGGGCTAACGCCAGGGAGTACTTCCCAGAATTTCTGCTGCCAGTGTCCTTGTCCCCATGGTGAAACAGAGCCACCCCCTGCCTCTGCAGGAGACCCTCCAACACTAGCAGGTAGGTCTGGTTCTGTCTCCCCTGGGGTCACTGCTCCTTCCCCTGGGTCTTGATGCGCACAGTACTTTGTGTGTGCCCTCCAAGAGTGGAGTCTGTTTCCCCCAGTCCTGTCGAAGTCCTGCGATCAGTTCCCGCTAGTCTTCAAAGTCTGATTCTCTAGGAATTTCTCCTCCTGTTGCTGGACCCCCAGGTTGGGAAGCCTGACGTGGGGCTCAGAACCTTCACCCCAGTGGGTGGACTTCTGTGGTATAAGTGTTCACCAGTCTGTGAGTTATCCACCCACCAGTTATGGGATTTGATTTTACTGTGATTGCACCCCTCCTACCGTCTCATTGTGGCTTCTCCTTTGGATGTGGGGTATCTTTTTTGGTGAGTTCCAGTGTCTTCCTGTCGATGATTGTCCAGCAGTTGTGATTCTGGTGTTCTCGCAAGAGGGAGTAAGAGCACATCCTTCTACTCCGCCATCTTGGTTCCTTCTCCTTTAATGACTTTTTTTAAACCAGGATTTTGTGTCCTAGTTAAAAAGATCTTCCTTATTATACGAATACCAGAAAAAAAAGTGGCATTTTCTTATTTTCCTCTAGTAGTTTTATCATTTCATTTTTTACGTTTAAATCTTTGTTTCTTCTGGAATTTATTTTTATATAGGGAGTAATGCAATCCATTGACTTTTTCCCAGCTTTATTGATGTAAAATAGAATTGTAAGGTATTTAAAGTATACAACGTGATGATTTAATATACATATACGACGTGAAAGTATTCCCCACATTGCGTTAATTAGTACGTCTGTCACCTCACGTATTTACTTTTTTTTTTGGTGCAAATGTTGACATTCTACTCTATTAGCAAATTTTGATTACATAATAAACACAGTATTATCAGCTGTAGTCAGTCACTATGTTATTCGTTAGATCCTCAGACCTTATTTATCTTATCACTGAAAGTTTGTACCCTTTTACCAGCCTTCCCCTATTTCCCCTGGTTCTATGAGTTTGACTTTTTTTTAAGTTTGTACACATAAGTGATATCATGGGGTATTTCTTTTTCTCTGTCTTGGCTTATTTCACTTAGCAAAATATACTCCAGGTTCATCCATGTGGTTTCAAATGACAGGATATCCTTCTTTTTTAAGGCTGAATAACATTCCGTTGTGTGTATAATATCATAATTTATAATATAATTTTTTTTATACAGTAATAAAAGTAATACTCCACATTTTCTTTATTCATTCATCTGTCAACAGACTCTTGGGTTGTTTCCATACCTTGGCTATCATAAACAATGCTGCTGTGAACATGGGAGCACAGATATATCTCTTTGAGATAGTGATTTCATTTCCTTTGAATATAAACCCAGAAGTTGAATTGCTGGATCATGTGGTAGTTCTGTTTTTAGTTTCTTGAGGAACCTCCATATGGTTTTCCACAGTGACGGTACTGGTTTACGTTCCCACCAACAGTGTACAAGGATTCCCTCTCTCTGCATCCTCACTAACACTTTTGTCTTTTTGATAACAGCAGTTCTAACATGTGTGAGGTGATATCTCATTGTGGTTTTGATTTTGCATTTCTCTGTTGCTTAATGATGTTGAGCACCTTTTCATGTACCTGTTGGCCATTTGTATATCTTCTTTAGGAAAATGTTTGTTTAGGTCCTTTGCCCATTTTTAAATTGAGTTCCTTGGTTTTTTTTGCTATTGAGTTGAATTCATTGTATATCTTGGATATTAACCCCTTACTGGGTATGTGGTTTGCAAATATTCTCTCCCATTCCATTAGTTACTTTTCATTTTGTTACTGGTTTCCTTTGCTGGGCAGCTTTTTAGTTTGTTTATTTTTGCTTTTGTTGCCTTTGCTTTTGGTGTCAAATCCAAAAAATCGTTGCCAAGACCAAACATCCTGTTGATTTTTATAACAGCTATTTGATCTTGCCCACTATTTGATTTAGTTTTCCAAGTGAGGACACTAAAGTCTGCAAGCTGAAATGACTTGTTTAAGATGTTGGAGTTGTTAAATGAGGGAAGCCAGTTAGAGCTTCGAAGTCTTGATGAGATTGTAGTTACCACATAGGTGAGCTGAATTTTCGTTTTGGCATTAATTAGCAATTACTTTTCAATTCCTCTTGTTTAACCCCAATTTATTGCAGTACTATTTTACTTTTCTCCCCAACTCCAGAAAGTTTTGTCTAGGTATGTGAAGGAAAGTAACTTGGAAGAGGGGACTCCTGGGAGAAAGCATGAGTTTTCCTTTTCGCTTTTAAGGTTCAAAGTATTTCCTCCCTCTATTGATGTCCCGGATGGAAGACTGTAAGGTGTTTTCTTTTGTGGCTCGCAGAGTGATAGGCGATTTCTAGCAAATTCTCAAATCAAGAAATCAGAAGGAGTCTGAGTTACCAGGTAGTCCAACTGCCTTCTGAACAAAGTCACTTCTGTGTTCCCTGAAGTGATCATCAGGCTTTTGCTTGGAAGCCCCAAGTGACCCCCTCTGCCGTCCGCCATTACTTGTATGAAATTGTGGACACTCCTTTCTTGTTTCCAGCTAAAATCTGTGACTTCCGCCCCATCAGTTCTGGTTCTACCTTTTGGACCATGCACACTGTCCTGCTTAACAGTTCTTCAGATATTTAAGGCTGCAGTTATGTCCTCCAACCCTCAAACCTTCTCATTTCTTTGCCAGCTAACCCAGCTCCTTCCCCCTCTGCTCAGATGGCTTGTTCTCACACTGCTTCTGTTCTCTGGCTGCATTGAGGTCCTCAGGTCCTTCTGGAGTCATATGACATCATCACAGATTGCAATATATATTCTGATGAGGTTTTCTTGTCACATGCCACCCAGTAATGCTTCACCAAGGAGTTTGACATGCCTCCTACTCTCCTGAAAAATTACAGAGACCAATTTGTCCGTGAACTCAAGTCAAGGGACAGTGTGTGTGACCCTTTCAGAGCCCCCACTTCCCCCTGAGGGGGTCATACAGAAAGCTGCTCTGTGTAGTGACTGGGGGCTGCTTGTTGCCTTGTGAAGCTTCTTCCTGTGCTTCCCGCCTGGGAGACAGAGCTCAGCCTCTCCCCCGTTGTGCTTTTTGGCAAAATCAGCATAGGTCTCTTTACCCCATCACGGAAGAGTACCTGCTCACCACCTGACAGCGTGATCGTCTTGCCTGGTCCCTGAGGGCTTCTCAGGTAGTGTTTAGCAGCTGTAGAACCCACTATGGTCTTAATTTGTAGGTAAAGATGCTTTTTTTTTAAATACCAATTTTCCTTTTGAAATCAATAGAAAGATGAGAAGTGGGAAAGCCTGTGTGGTATAAGTGATCCCCACACCTGGCCCTGTAAAGGATGTCTCAAGCCCTCATATGCGCTTCACTCTGAACTCTCCCTCTTCTCCCCATCCTGTGTCAGTCACCAAGGTTTCCTCCCAGAATCTCTCCCCTTCCTCTCCATTCCCACCTGCCTTCCTGGTGTCACCTCGATAGCCCCCTCCTCAGTATTCTGCTTGCCACTGGGCTTCACCTCTAGTCCGTCATACATGTGGCTGCCTTGTCACGTTCCTAAATATTTTGGGTTATCTCCCCTGACTGGAAACCTTCCCCGGTGCCCTATTGCTACAGTACAAAGTCCAAATTCCCTGGCCTGGTGGATTCATGGTTCTCCAGAGAATGACCCGATTCCAGCTTCTATACGTGGCTTTCTCTCTCGTACTCTTATTTATCTGGTTCCTGTCAATTCCTTTACCCACTCTTTTCCTCTACACTTTGGTTTATACCTTTGTCCCTGTTGGAATGGCTTTCTCCATTTCTTCTTGTTGAAATGCCGCCCTTCTTTAAAGGCTTGTTCATTCATTCATTCAACACAGTTATTGAGAGCCTACTGTGTGCTCATTGTTGTAGGTGCTGGGCATACAGAAGAGAAATAGTAAAGAGAATAGACACTTACCCAGCTTTTGAGGGACTTCCGGTCAAAAGGGAAAGACATGTTAAACAAGTACAAACAAAAAAAATACATTGTGGCAAACAAAGATCAGCGCTCTTGAAGAAAAAGAAAGTGCTGTGAGAGGTGGGAGGGGCGGGGGCGGGGGACCTCAGTTTAGATCAACAGCATTAGCCTGACAAGAGTCGTGAGGACCAGGGCCCAGTCAGGGAGAGGAGGAGGGCAAGTCTCTGTCAGCCTGCAGCCTGAGATTGCAGAGGCTTTTCATTTGGCAGTCTCTCCTCAGGCACTAATTTGGCACATCGGGCATTGCTGATCTTGTCTTTTTGTGCATGGCCTGTCTCCCTAACCAGATTAGAGACGTTTCAAGGATAGTAATCACAGTTCATTTTTACAAGCCCATAGGCTTCCCAGCCCAAAAGAGACACTTAGAAATGTGGATTAAGGACCTCGGAAGGATGTCGGAGGTCCTCTGTCCTTAAAATGTTGTGGTCAGTCCAAAGGGCTGAAGTTTGGATGGCTGAGGACCTTGCCAGGCTTGGGCATAGATAGCTTTCTTTTTCTTCAGGAGGGAGATAGAATAATTAAGTCCTTCTCCAACTCACCGTTAAATCTTGAATTTTATTTACTTTTTCATTCTCTAGTAATAAGTAGTAGCCCTTTTATACCACAAATGATGGATTCTGGAGAATATGCAGAATAATTTGCTTCACAGATGGGCACATAGAGATTTATGGATTTCAGAAGGGGTTTACTGCCAATGTTTTATGGATTTCTCACTCAATTTGATAGATTAGCCCTCCCCACCTCAATTTTTTTTAAGCCAAAAAATGTTTTGTGAAAACATTCTAATTTGAATAGGGAGTGTTGAATTTCACATTTAAATGCCAGTATAAGTTTTAAGGTAACTCTGTTTCCTGCTTGCCCCTTCCCCCATACATAAAATAGTTAACAGTTATAAAGAATGTTGAAAATAAAAGCCCTCCTTGCAAATGTCACAGTGGGTGTTACAACTCTTTCTGCTTTCAAGTATCATATATTTAAGTCAAGGCCAGAAATAGCATTGGCCAGTTCTTGGCCCCTAATCTTTTAAATTAGATTGAAAGGAGAAAAGAACCAAACACGGTATATTTCAGTTAAAATATCAGCTCCTGCCCAGGTAGTTTCATCCGTCCCTGTAGGTCTCCAGAAGGACTTGCTGCAGTAAAGTAAATGCAGAACTTAACCAATCCTCCTCAGCTGGGTCCGTGTGTTTAAAGCCATTTACAGGCTTCACAGGCACTTATTTGATAGAGCGAAGAGTTAGCATCTCTGACATATATGGTGCTGGTGGAATTGATTTGTCGAAAAAGGAAATTTTCCAAAGCCCGTTTTTTAAAAATCAGAAGTATTGCTGCTGTTCCAGAATGAAGGTCCTTGATGAGTTTTCCCTGTTGGGTTATTAACCCAGAGGTCTGGCCGTGCTCCAGCTCAGATAATGCTGTTTCTCTGTGCTAAATTCCTCCTGAAGGTTCAATTAGATTCGGCCTTTTTTCATCCCAGGCAAACATTTGAGAACTGCCAGTATACAAGGCCAGAGCTTAGTGATGGATGCATTTGTTTCACCGCTGACAGAGATTTCAATGTCAGATCTCCCGGACCCTTGAGGATGGGAACAGAGGCTGATCTCAGGGAAGAAAGCTTCTACTGGTCCTCATGTACAGATGCAGTAACGTCTCTCGGTGCTCTGGAAGGGGTTCACCTGCCCAGATGGACCTGAGCAGGTTGGATGTTGCAGCCTGTCAGGCCCCGTTCCTGGGAGAGAGCTCTGTTGAGTGCTTTATTTGAAGTCATCACTGGTGGGAACACCCACAGTCATTCCACAAAGCAGCATTTACTGGTCTCAGCCCGGCTTGTGGAAAATGCTACATTTGGGGAGCATGGTGTACCCCTACCACGTTTGTGGCTGTGCCCTTTACTTGATTGTTTAGATAAATGCTTCCTACTTGTATTAATTAAAATACATTTCCAAGCCTTTGTATGCTTAGCATTACTCAGGCCAATATCATTGCATTATTTGCTCAATTTTATGTAACGTGGTAATTGTGTCTATATTTTCTCGGTTTTGAGCTACGAAAGGAAATGCAGCATCATAAATCCGAGGCGAGCTTGGTTAGAGGCAGTTAGCTCTCCACAGGTAAGGGCTCCATGTCTGAAGAAAGGAAGCCTGGGCTGAGAGTATGATTGACACCTGTGAAATCACAGCAGGACTAAATAGGCAAAGCACAGCCTTGTTCCTAAATCCCGACACAATGAGATGAAATGCAGATGCAGACACTTAAAGGTTGTATATTAGGACAGATCAAGGAGACAGCTCACTTTACACGGGTGATCCTAAGCCTATGGGACTCACTACCGTGTGAGTAGGTGGCACACATTGGCTTAGGAACCGTCTCGCCATGCGTAACAGGTGCAAAGGCACTGGCTGGCCTCCCTGGAGCCCTCTTCTTGGCCACACTGTCAGTGCCTGTCCAGGCGGGCTGAGACCATCCACTTTATCAGCAGGTATTTATTAGGTGCCAGCTCTGTGTCAGGCACTGTGCTAGGGGCTGAGTGCCGGGGGCACAGGTAAAAGACATTGTTGCTTGTCTCTGGGAGCTTCTATGAGGGGAGTCTGTGGCTCCTGAATTCTGTATAAGGAGGGTTTCAGGGCAGCAGTCTAATTGAAAGTAGGGGCTAGGGGCTTGTCTTAATGATGTGCTTCAGTGTTATTGCTTGTTTTGTGTGTTCAACAAAAATAGTTTCCTGCATATGCTTTTGTTTTTACCTTATGTGAGACTAAGAAAATGTTCATTGTTTATATATAAAAGAATTGTATTTTTCTCTGGGTTGGCTTGGCGGGGATAAGTGTGCCCCTGCCCCGTGGTGCCCCTCCTAGATACTGCCATTGCTGGACTCCGTTTCTGCCTGTTTAACCTTAATGCCACGTTGTCATGTGGGTCTTAGGGCAGATGTTTGTTTTAACTGAGTTCTTTTCGCCCTCACACTTAGCCGCGTGCTGATTGGATGTTGCCAACCTGGGTTGGCCTCACTCCTCTCCTCAGTTCCACAGTTGATTTGTTGGTGATTTTGAACAAATTGTGGTCATCTCTGGGTATCAGTTTCTCTATCCGTAAAGTAGAATAAAACAAGAATGTTTCCTGCAGACTCCCCGTGGAATCTGGTAAGTCAGTGCTTTGCCTGGGACACATCAGGAGATTCGTTCAGAAGCCAGGCCTCTCAGAAATAGAGCGGTGGGTGCTTTCCTGGTGGCGCAGTGATTGAGAGTCCGCCTGCTGATGCAGGGGACACAGGTTCGTGCCCCGGTCTGGGAGGATCCCACATGCCGCGGAGCAGCTGGGCCTGTGAGCCATGGCCACTGAGCCTGCGCGTCCGGAGCCTGTGCTCCACAACGGGAGACGCCACAACAGTGAGAGGCCCTCGTACCGCAAAAAAAAAAAAAAAAAAAGAGAGCGGTGGCATCAGTGGCCGCCCTTCACAGGTGGCTGCCCCGCCTCTCTACACTGGCATCCTGCTTTGCATTCAAAGCAGGAAAGCTGTTAGCACAAGGCTCATTTAAAACCCCAGTTGAGGAGGTCATCATAGCATCCTTAATTCTAGTGGGTGGCTCTGGTTTTCCCTTCAGCAGTTGGAGTGATTAAATGTCATAATATATCAGGGGAGCACCAATTATGAACATGGATTTCACGCTGGGTGCTTTTACATTCTTTGGTTGGAATTGGACATAGTACTGACCTACCTTGGCAACACCTTTAATTGGGGTCATTCGTTGACTCAAATTGGACTGACCAGGGCTTCACCTGCCCTGTCACAGTCGGCCTGTTGGAACAGCTAGGATCCTTACCCATATTTCTCATCATGCTGCCCACACAGCCGGGCAGAATATTTTTGCTTTGAACCACAATACTGCTTTGATTCATTGTAAAATGGCAGATCTGGAAGTTTCCCTAATTATGAGTTATCTCCTTTAGAGGTGAGTAAACTGAGGCCCATAGAGGATGTGACCTACCCAGAGTCTCATGAGACCTTTGACAGTGCCCAAACCTCTGTTGCTTAGCAACATCTTTGGCACACAGGGGGCACTCCCACTGGTTGAACAAAGGAGCAAACCCAGATCTCCTGGGACTTGTTTGAGTAACAGAGTTAATTTTACCCTTTTTGGTAAAGGTACCAGCATACCAAATCTGACTTGGCTTGAGTGACTGATCTAGACGGTTAGAAGATTCCATCTGTTTTCTTGAAAGAGACTGTCAGCCTCTCATGTTGCAAACTGGAAAGTTTGACCTTTGTGCTCTCCTTCATTATGGCACTTTAAAGCAGTGGGTCTCAAAGCTTGATGATAGAGCAGCCTTGGCAGCTTCACCTGGGAAATTGCTAGAATTCAAATTCTCGGCTCCTCCCCAGGCCTACTGAATTAGACGCTCTGCGGGGAGCCCAGCAACCAAGGTTGTTAGAGACTCTGCTCTCTGGGTGATTCCATGCACGCTGAAGTTTGACAGCCTCTGCTTTAGGAGGTAAGCCTCAGGCGTGTTTTCTTCAGTTGTGAACAGACGATGCAACGGAGCACGCAGTTATGAACATACAAGAGCTAAGTGTAGGGCTGCGTAACACTGGAAACCAAATAAAATTTAATACAAGTTTTATCTGACACATTTAATATATCTGTGGTAATTATTGTGGTAGTGGTAATTAGGCAAATGAAAAGCAGTTCATATAAATGGCTATAATGAGTATTACTCAGGCAAATCAAGTTTTTAATCGTTTTTTTTCACCCCCTTATTAGCTTTCTAGTATCTGATAGTGGCCACGCGGTTGGCAGTTTCCCTCCTTAGGGTGATATACATCTTTCAGACTCCCCCAGAGATACGTTCATTCATGGTGGAAACTTGGCCCCAATTTCCCCACTGTTAGGATTCCGTGTGACCATCTATCTTAGGTTGAGTTCCCCCCAAAGCAGTATCTAGATGCAAATAGTTTATCTGGGAGGGGATCCCAGGAAGCACTCCTTGGGGAGTGAGGGAGTGAGAAAGAAAGGGAACCAGTAAAGGGTTTCTTAACGAGGGGTCGCCACTCTGGACCTGGGCTCAAACCTGCCAGGGACCTGGGGTGAAGGGAGCCAGTCAGTCTGAGTGAGAGCTGCTCCCTTAGCGGGAAGGTGGGGCAGGACATTGACTCCCCACCCCTCCAGTCCACCTGGGATCCAGGCCTAAGGGCTCTGGGGGCCCGAAAGAACCCTCGGAGAGCTGCAGGTGTTTGCACTTGGAAACTGTGGGCTTGTTGGGCTCAGAAATGATGAATGCTGACACCACCCTGTCAGTGTCCCCAGGGCTGAGACTTTCCTGGCTTTCTTGGTGGCTCCCCACCCCCACCCCCACCCCATCCCTCTTGGCACTTATCAGGACAGATAAGTGCTCCTGGGGTCCGGGTGCTCGAGGGGATGTGCTGGGCAAGTCCTCAGGGCTCTGAAAGCAGCTGCCAGGGGTGGTGGCAGCAGGAAAGGAGAGGATGCTGTGAGAATAGACCCTGGATCTCAGAGTCTGAGCCAGAAAGAGGGCAGGGGGCAGTAAATCAAAAAAACCTGGGATTGTAAATGGCTGACATTGAGTCTCTTTGCTCTGGTGGAGGAGAACAGGAAAAGCAGAGGGTTCTGGGCACTGGTAAGAGGAGAAGAAGAGAAACTTCAATTTCTTGCCAGCAAACCCTATGTGCCCTTTCCCCTTGGCCTCAAACAGCACTCCCATCCTGTCCCACTCTTGTGTTCTAGTCTCTCTGGGCTGCAGAGAACTGTCCGAAGCCAACCGGGCTGGGAAGAAAGGGGGCTGTATGCCAGGCCTCCTTTCAGGTGGGTCTGTTGGCACAGTGAGTTTGCTTGCCAGGCTAGGATGGAGGACCGGAATTTTGCATTCTTACTAAGATAGTCCCCAACACAATTTTGACTGAATCACGATAAAAGGAGAAAATTAGGGACAATGAGGAGTGTCACGGCGGTGCTGATGGTATTTGGTTGCCAACTGCCTTTATTCTAAATATGTCCATCCTTTTGTTGTATTTCAGTTGTCCTTTTATAAAACAAGGGATAGTTTTCATGTTAACTTAAAAATTTTCTTTCTTCATATTCTTTGTTTTGAAATAATTATAGATTCATAGGGAGTTCAGAAAATGGTACAGAGAGGGCCTTTATTTGGTACCCATCACCCAGTTTCTGCCAATGGTATAATGCATTACATAACTCTCACATAATATCAGAGTCAGGAAATTGACGTTAGTACAATCCACAGACCCTGTTCTCATTTCACCATTTGGCAGGGGTGAGGGGGGGATTGTGATTCTATGCAGTTTTATTATGTGTAGGTTCATGTAACCATCGTCACAGTCAAGATGCAGCATTGTTCTTTCATCACAAAGATCTTCCTCATGCTTCCATTGTGTTGATTTTTAAAGTCCTTATGTGTTATGATGAAAAGGCAACCTTATAACATTCCCATCATCCCAGTTAGCGGGGGAAATGGCCCACACATTTGCTAAGTTCAGGGACCTCTGACCCATGTCCTCTCTTGAAGTGGACCAGCACAGTGTTCTGCACAGAAGCCATTTTCCGAAAAGAGATAAGAGCCCCGGAATGCAGAGAAGCTCATTTTTACCTCAGGTCTTTTTCCTTCAGGGTTCAGCCCTCTGGAGGCTTCCCTAAGGGCTGCTCCGTATTCTGCCACTTCCCCAGCTGCAAGATCAGTGGGGCGACTCAGCAGAGAGGCAAGAAGCAAGGGTCAGCCTTGTATCGCCCCTCTCGTTGCCTTGGTTAAGTTATTGAACGTCTCTGAGCCTCACTTTCCTTATCTGCAAAACAGAGACTCAGCTGGATCATCTCTAAGGTCCCTGCTGGATGAGTCTGCGGCTTCCTACCTCACGTGGCCCCCACCTTCCTGTCCTCCATTGCCATCGACACAGCGATGAGGGCCCAAGGGCTTATTCTCACTTCTGGGAGCAAAGTATAAAAAGAAAAAAAGGAGGGTAGAGGTTTCATACTTAACAGTTTTGACTAGAGCCATCCTGTTTATTTTCAACAGTGTAGGAGCATATTTGAGATTCTGATGCATGTGTGTGCAAACACACACACACACACACACACACACAGCCTGAGCTCTAAGATACTTGAGAAAAACAAATCTCTTGTTGATCACGGTTGCCGTGAGTACTACACTCCTTCAGTCTGAACTTGTACTCTCTCTCTCTGAGTTCATCTGTCGCTCAAGTATTTGATTGTGTAAGAGGCAGAATCTTAGAAGACAAGGTTCCTGTACCTCAGTTAACAGTGGAGGTGAGAAGCCCAACCTGGGACCCCTGACCTTTGGCCTGGGACTCTCGGGGGCATCAGCAAGCCTCCTCTCCACCCTTTCTTCTCTCTGTAGACCCCCGGGCCCGGCACACCTCCCCAGCCTGCCTTCCCCACTCTGTCTCCCCCTTCTTTCCTCTTATCCCAGAACTCTGCGAGGAAGGGACAAAGTGGAAGTATTGCCCCAGCTTTGCTGCCTCTGAAGTAAGCACGCAGCCCCCTTTTCAATTGTTACTGCCTATCAAACAAGACAAAAACGGGAAACAAATAGCCAACAGTAGAGATGTTATGAAGTTATGAGAAATATTAAAAGTAATGGTTGTCCTGGGTCTCACGCAAACATGAGTAAACTCAGTCTTTCTTTGGCTCCTCTGACCGACCTTTCCCTCTCGATGTTGTCTTGACGCTGTATGTAGCTCCCACTCCTTTTCCGAAGGGCCCTCCCTCCTAGGCACACCCACAGCCCCTGGGGAACGGTCTTGGCTGTGGTAAATGCTTGCAGAACAGTTGGGACTGGTGGGTTGTGGTCGCTCTGGAATCTTGGTGCAGGCCAAGGCGAGAGATGGTCTTGGCAGGGTAGGTGGCCCAGGGGTCTCCCAGGGCCAGGATCTCACAGTGTGGAGAGGGGCAGTGTGGCCGTCTTTTCTGCCTTTCCTCTCCCGTGTGCAGCCTTTCATGTTCTTCCTGAGAAAGTGCATGTACTCTGTCATTGCAGCTTGCCAGACTCCCTTGCCAACAGGCCCAAGAGTGCAGGTCCCCAGGGCATTCCCAGAGCGGGCAGTCCCCACTGAGACTGTTTGGGAAAGGCTGTGTTCTTTCTGGTTGTCTGGTGTGGTTAGCCCATAGCCTTTTCATACCACTGCCCATGTAGGGAATGGGTTTTCTCAGGAGTCCCAGAAGGCATGTGACCTCGCCCTGCCAGCCTGATGAGAAGCGAGGGTTTGTTGCTCTCCCTCTACCAGTACTGTGTCTTCAAATGCTGGGGCTGTTCCGTGGCCTCCCATTTCCTCACCAGCCAAAGGGAGCCCTGTCCCTGAGCTCTGGGCTCAGAGCCTGTTGTGTTTCTTCAGGGCCATCGAGTTGTGCCCCTGTCCACTTGGCCAGGAAAGAGGGACAGGAGCCCATGTTGCTTAGGAGCACTGACGTGGGTGGCAAATTCTAAAGAAAAGCAAGAGGATGACAGCATTTAATGCAGGAGGCTGGTGGCCTCAGAGGGGCAGGGAAGGGGGGGCCTTGATCCAGGAAAGGCTGTGTTGAATTGGTCGTGTTCTATTTCCTGAACCAAGTGGTGAGCATGTGGATGGGTCATTTATTATTGTTGAAATTACAATATTATAAAATATACTCTTTGTAATTTAGGAAATATTTCATTTTTTTAAGAGGAAAGAACACAGTTCCTTGTGGTTGAGGTCATCACAGGGCTGATATGCAAGAGGATGTTGGCAGGAACTTAGTGACGCAGTGAGGATGCCATTGGAGGAATTTTAGGAGGAAAGATGCCACATAGCTGCTGGGAAAGCCACCACTTTCCTCCTCTCATTTCCTCTTTGGGAAAAATCTCAGATGGAAGAAAGATTTATGTCCTAAACAAATTCCTCCCTAAAAATCGGTTAAGATATAACCACTTTAAAAGCTCTTTGTGTGTTTTCCACTGGGTATTGACTAAGCCCGCCCAGTGCTCAATACCTGCTAGGAGCACCAGTGGGAAACACAAAAGAAGCGGAAGAGGCATGGTACACTTATGTCAAAGGACTGGGCGCAGTCCTCGGACCATATTTACATGGGCATGTTTGTGTTAGTACGGGACAGCCAGGCTGCCTCTGCTGTAAGGATCCTAAAACAGAAACCTCAGATGCAGTCAGTCCAAGAAGGGTGCTGGCAGGGCACCAGAGTTTATCGAACACTTGCTGTGTGCCAGCCACTCTCCCTGTGTTATCGCGTCTAATCCCCATCCTGTACCTCGAAGCAGGTGTTCTCATCCCCGTTTACAGACAAGGTTCAGGTAGGTTAATGTATTTCACCAAAGTTACAAACCAAGGGTAAAGCCTTCTTCTTGTTCTGACTTGGAATACTTTTTTATATTAGACCACATGGCGTGGAAGAGCACAGGTGACTAGAGCTGGACCTGGAAGGAATTATAGGGTGAAGATTTGGGGGCTGCAGAGGAGGCAGAGGCCTGCCAGGCCCAGGCGTGGGATCTCAGGAGCAGTAGGGACGTGGGTTGGTGGGAATGGTGGGCTGAGCAGTAGGCCCCACATCAGCCTGCAGCCAGGGTCAGGCATCTCAAGTTCGCTGTTGTCTGTACCCCTGAGCTCTGCTTTCCACCCGGAAAATAATTATCCTCCCTGTACCTACCACTCCTGTGGCATATTTCCATGTGTCTTATCTTCCATGATTATATTTGGGGGATATAAGGATGCCATTTCCGTGATTTTTTGCACTGCCTTTTGGGATTGGGGTTAGGGCAGGGCACAGACTAGTTCCTAGCTCAGGTTTTTTGTTTAGGATGACCTTGGATGCTCTTGAGCTTTAGAACACATCTCTGAGACTTGGAGGACTCTAGTTGCTTTGCCTCCCTGCCCCATGGTCTGCCAGGGAAGGTAAGGGGACCAGGAGGAGGTCTTAGATGAAATGCCCCTTTGTCTCTGTGCTCCCAGCTGGAGATCTGGGTGGGCTGACGGCGGTTCCGTTCACTACCTGCCAGATGCAATGAGTGGAAGCTGGAAGTTTGACTAGTGAGAGGTGGCCTCTGAGGTGATAGCAGGTAAGAGCCCATGACTTGGCTCTGTAACCAGGAGCGATCACACAGCCTGGGCTGCTTGGCCCTGGGCCATGGCCATGATGATCAGTGAAAGTATAAGGCACTGTTCAAACAGGAGCCACGATGAGGAAGAAGGAAGGGCTGGAAGTATGCTTCGAGTCACCTGGGATGGTTTTCCAGCCCTCAGCGGAGAGGCTCTTTAGGAGAAAGCAGCCAGAGAAGGGTTCTGTGTCTGTGGGAGTTTAAACTTATTAGATAATGAAAGTGGTTTGAGAATTCCTACATGCACAGCTTGGGGTATTGATAACAGAGGCGAGAGCTTATCAGACACTGCTGCCAGCTCCCCCAGGAGGCTTTTGACATGGCCAGTCAGGACTAGGGTTGTTTGGTTAATCACAAAACTCTTTTAAAGGAGGAAGTCATTTTTAAAAAGGATACAAACGTTTTACTTTAACTTCAAACGCATAAGTGAGCAGGCTAGTCTTTTGTGGAGCTGGGGCTTTTTCTTTCCATGTGGACCTGCTAATTTGGAGTTCTCTGTCCTATTTATTACATGAACCACATCTATAATATATGATTGATTTAAACTTCTAGATTGAGTTTCTTAAAAGCAAAGCTAGAATTTGGCCACTTGTGAAGCAGTCTGAGCACAGAATCCTTTTAGAAATTTTTATGGTTTATTTCTCCAACAACACAATTCAAGGGCACATTTTTAAAAAATGATCCTGTTATTGAGTCTCTTCGAAGCATCTACCAGGTTGCCACAGAAACAGCTTTTTGCACTTATTTCATCGCTTATGTAATGTTTAATTTTCTGTTTCCATCAACAAATACAACCATCTTAAACAGTTTTGGAAGTGATCCCAACTGGTTCTTGATGAGCAGAACCCTCAGCAGGAGGAAGCGGAAGACCCACAGGTGTGCCTGGGAGACTCCTGCCCGCTGTGAACATGGTTGGCGTTGGGCTAGTTACTGAGGGTCCGTCAGTTGAGTTGTTAACAGCTTGCAGGGTTGGTGTTCGCCCTGTCAGAGATGACCGTGCGGATTCCACAGCCTCCGCCTGTTTCCCCAGCTTTCTCTAAGGTGAGGGAATGGTGCCCACACCAGACTTCTAGCCCTCCCCTCTCCTCCCTCTCCTCTGTTTGGTATTGTCCGGGGTTCTGTGTGCTCCTGCTGAGGAGCCGCCTTGTAGAAAGGCGTCACCTCCCTCACATGAAACTTTTGCCCTGAATGGAGAAGCAGCCTCCAGCTGAGCATCCAGGAAGTGAGCTATTGTTCACGCAGCAAGTTCCAAACATTTTCTGCCAGAAGGAAGCCGTTTCCCTCTGGTCTGTCCTTTAAAAAAAAAAAAAAAAAAAAAGGAATCTGGGTTTTGATTAACTTGTTTTTTGGGTAGAATTCTGTTTCTTTTGGAACCAGATGAATGTGAATCATGAGGGCAAACCCCTTCTAAGCTCTGTAAGCTAAAATGAGCAATGGAGGGGGACCGTGCAGACTCCTTCTCCTGGCCTCTGTGGTTTTACAAGGGCTGCAGGTGTTTCTTGGTGTAAGGAAGGCTTGCATCTGCTCAAGTGGGTTACAGAGTGAAAACGAAATGACTTTTAGGCTCAACCCTGTTTTCTAAGGACTTAATTTAAGAAGGCACTTTCGTACCTCCTGCTGGGGCCCGGGGATGTGGCAGGGCCTCAGATCTCCCAGGAGCAGGGACAGACAGACACTGCTGTTGGATAAGGAGCAGATCTCTCCATCTGTGCTTATGGGAGCAAGAACCTTATCTTTCCTTCTAGGATGATGTCATCCAGCGAAGCCCATGTCTTTTAGGTGGTGCAGAGCTTGCTCAAACTCATGTCATAATAAATTAATTCCTCATTAGAGCTCTGTTTGGGAACCAAACACTTCACTAAGACTCTTTATGTGCTGTCTCACATCTTTATAGGAACCTCGTGTTGAGGTCTTCATTTTGCCTTTGAAGAAACTGAGGCTTTAAGAAGACAGGTCAAGTAATTTGCCTGTAGCAATGATTGCATGAGTAAGGAATTTTTTCACATTTTATAGAAAGGGAAATTGAAAGAGATGTTAAATGACTTATCCAAGGTTCCACAGCTAATTAAGTGGACTTTTTTTAAAGTGGATTTTGAACTCAGGTTTCTTATTTCAAAGTTCTCATTCTTTCCATCAGTGTACACTGCCTTTCCAATGTCCTCAGTCCCACGTATTTGAAATTCTACTCTGGGCTTTACTAGAGTAGAAGCTAGGCGCTAAATAAGCTGAATTAGGAAGATAATTAATCAGGCACTGGCCACATAGTTCTACTCCTGTGATCATGTTATTGAAGTTAAAAGTTATTTAACTTTTCTGATATTTGGTTTCCTCTTCTTTAAAGTGGGAGGAACTTTTTTTTTTAATTTATCTTTGGCTGCATCGGGTCTTCATTGCTGTGTGCGGGCTTTCTCTAGTTGCCACGAGCAAGGAGCTACTCTTTGTTGCGGTGTGCTGGCTTCTCATTGCGGTGGCTTCTCTTGTTGTGGAGCATGGGCTCTAGGCATGCGAGCTTCAGTAGTTGCGGCACATGGGCTCAGTAGTTGTGGCTCGTGGGCTCTAGAGTACAAGCTCAGTAGTTGTGGCTCATGGGCTTAGTTGCTCCACAGTATGTGGGGTCTTCCCTGACCAGGGCTCAAACCTGCGTGCCCTGCATTGGCACGCAGATTCTTAACCACTGCGCCACCAGGGAAGTCCCCCCTGCCCCCCAGCTGGTTGTGAGGATGAACTGAATCGCCGGGAGGGCACTCAGGGGGTACTCAGTGCACGGCACCTGACTGAGAGAATTTCGCCCTGGAACCTGTCCACCCTGGAAGGCTGGAGTGTTAACAGTGTTGATCCCAAGTACTTTCCAAGGAGAAGGGTACCTTGCTGTGAGCACCTGTACTTGATTTTCAGGAAAGATGACCTCCTGAAGTAGGAAAGGGATAATTTTTTTTATTTGGCTGCGTCGGGTCTTAGTTGCAGCACACGCGATCTTCGTTGTGGCATGCAGGGTCTTTCGTGGCGGCACACAGGCTTCTCTCTAGTGGGCTTCTCTCTAGTCGCGGCGCATGGGCTCCAGGGCGTGTGGGCTCTGTAGCTTCAGCACGCGGGTTCTCTCGTTGAGGCACGCGGGCTTAGTTGCCCTGTGGCATGTGAGATTTTAGTTCCCCGACCAGGGGTTGAACCGGAGTCCCCTGCATTGCAAGATGGATTCCTAACCGCTGGACCACCAGGGAAGTCCCAAGGGATAATTGAATAAGCTCTTGGCATGGTCCACACACCTTTCCCTTGCAGTATTCTGAGGGTGGATTTGATCCCATTTTATTGATTTCAGGCTATAGAGCAGGGGTCCCCAACCCCTGGCCCATGGCCTGTTAGGAACCGGGCCGCACAGCAGGAGGTAAGCGGTGGTGAGTGAGTGAAGCTTCATCTGCTTCTCCCCCATCGCTCCCATTACTGCCTGACCCCCCCCACCCCTCCCCACCCCCAGTCTGTGGAAAAATTGTTTTCCACAAAACCAGTCCCTGGTGCCAAAAAGGTTGGGGACCGTGCTGTAGAGGATACAAATGTATCCTGCTAGCCAAATGTCCTAATGTGCTCCTTGTCATGCTAAAGCAACTCACAGAGGGATCAGTGTCCTTTGAGTCTGATTATATGAACCAGTTTCCCAGGGCCTGTTCATCCCTGGGAACACTTCGATAATTGAGTTTTCAGACTGTCAAGACTGGGGTTAGCCTGGGTTCCAGAATAGAGAAGGCCACACCACAGAGGAGCGGGGCTGAGAGCCCTTAACCCTGAAAGCTTAGTGACTCAGAATAATGGTGAAGTCAGCTTTCCCACATTCCTTTCTCTTTGTTTCCTTTGCCTATTGGGCATGTCTCTGCTTATTAGCATGTTGAGCAGAGTTCATTACAAATGATGAAGCTCAAACCAGTATTGATCTTACCATTTATTATTCTCTAAAGGATTTGATCCTGAAAGAGATTTTTGTCCCAGTATTTTATTCTGAAAAACTTCTAATGTACAGAAAACTTGAAAGAGACTTTTGAATAGTGAGCGAATGCCTATATATTCACTACCTAGAGCCTAGATTCTACATTTCGATTTTGCAGTACTTTATCTCATATCCGTCCATCCCATCAAAATATAAAATAAAATCCATTTTATATTTTGATGCATTTCAAAATAACTTGCAAACATCAGTACATTTCATCGCTAAACATTTTAACATGTATATCATTACTTAGAGTTTGGTATTTGTTTATAGTTTTGGGGGTGGGGATTTATACAAATAAAATGCATAAATCTTGAGTCTACCATTCCCTGAGTTTTGATAAGTGCATACGTTTGTGTGACCCAAATTCCTGTCAAGATACAGGAATATTACTATCACCACAGGAAGTTCCCTCGAGTCCCTTCCCAGTCAATCTTTACCCCTCCCCACCCCCCAGCAACTACTCTTCTGACATTTTCCCAATCCTGGATATTAGTTCTGCCTATTCTAGACCTTTATATAAACTAGAGCACATACTGGAATCAGTGCAGTATGTGCTCTTTTGTGTAAGGCTTATCTGAAAGATTTTAACTAGTGCTTTAAAATGAATTTGGGGGACTCTATCAACTTCATCTGTCCAACTTCTTCCTATTTCACAAGTTCAGAGATACTTAGGAGTGGCAGGCTGCAGGAAGTCTCTGCGCATCTGATGGTTACTGGTAGTGTATTTGTATCAAGCATATACAATTTTTTTTAACATCTTAAGTATATATAATTTGGTACTCAAAATTCTACATTTGTGTCCCCTGATATTACAAGGCAAGTGTTCCCCTGCAGAATCTGAGGAGCCAGTGGATATAGGACCCCTTTCTTTCTCTGGCCACACTGCTGAGGAAATCAATTCTGAGTGGATGCTTAGGGTGTTTTCTTTGGGCTCCTTTAATCCATAGCCGTACTAACAGTGCAGCACACTGTAGTGAAGTTCAGGCTGTGGAAGAACAGGACCAACAAGGGAAGGTTACTTGGAAATTGGTGGTGAAAGCAAAATTGAAGAAGGACCAAGAGGCAGGTTCCCCAGTGTTTGAGAGAACTGCAGCCTTTCTGAGTGGCTTCCTCCGCATTCCTACCCTCCTTACCCGAATAAGCCTGCTCCTGGACAGAAAGTAGATTGCGTAAATTGGACTGGAACCCAAATACATAATCCTCATTAATCTTTTAGAGTCTTGTCCCACATATTAAAGCCAGTACTTGGCGAATAACCTAGAGTTACGTGGCAGCAATAATAAGTTAATTGAAATCTAGGTCTCCCAACTATTTTTCTTCTTTCAGCAGTTTCTTGGGCTTTGAGTTAAAGAGTGCTTGTATAGAAGGCTGTTCTAGAATGAGAAGGTCACTTGGCAGGTCTCGTCTACTTTCTGCCAAGTGGCAGGTCTGGGGCACGAGCATCGGTTAAGGAAAGGGCCAGCAGGTAGTTGTGGGGTGTGCGATGCTTTGGGGAGCAAGGCCGGTATCAGCCACTCAAGAGGTATGGGAACGATAAAAATGAGGAGGGAGAAGGGGAGTTAGAGACTTAGACTGAGGTCACGGGCTTCCAATCTCGGCCAGCGTAGCCTGGGGCAGCACACCTCGGGCTTTCATTTGAGCCTGTGTCAGAGACAGAAGGACAGAGACTTTTGAAACAAAACAGCTCTGTGGCCTCCCAGTCTCTTAGGAAAAGGGGGATTGAGATGGAAGGTGGCAGCATAAAGGGGATTCAAATGGGGATACAACAATAAATATGGTAAAGATCCAAGGTCGCCCCCAACCCCATGAGACTGAGACTAACCTTGCTCTGTGGAAAAGAAGTGATTCATTGTTAGTGGAGCTGCCTCGGAAGGGACAGCCCTGAGCCCGCTGGCAGATCTGTATTCATCCCCTGCTGTCTTCTTCCATCCCCCCACCCCGTCCCTCTCCTATAAATGCAGTTGACAAGGTTAGAAAATCAGGACAAATAATTTACTTCAATCCATCTTTGTCTTTCCCCAGGCCTTGTGCAATTCAGTATGTGGGGAGAGGGAACAAATAACTCAGACCCTGGTCGGTGACCCTTTTTCAAATGTGGGGAATCAAAGCCCACTCTAGGCTGAGGAGTGCCTGTCGGCCGCTGAGCCGTAGAAGACAGAGATGGTGATGAATTCTTATGTGCTCGCTGGGCCTGGGAGGCAGCGTCAGCAGCGTCAGGGTGCCTTGCACAGCCAAGGGGCCACCTCCGGTGTCGTCGGTCACCTGAGGGCAGGGGCTCGGGGCCTCTGGGGAGGTCGAGGAGGCGAGGGCTTGACCTGTGCTCCTGGGAATGGGGGGCGCTGTCCAAGCCGGGCTGTCTGGCCCCGGCGGGGGGAGAGGGTCTGCCTCCCTGGTCCCCGCCAGAGGGCAGGCTCGGCGCCCCCACTGAGAGCAGTGCCATCAGCGGGCTGCTGGGCGTCTAGCTGTGGGGTAGTGCTTCAGCATCCTCACCTGAAAAATGGGATGACACGTTTTCTTGGCAGTGAGTCGAGGCTCTGAGGGACTGTTGAGAGAAAGGGCCAGCTGGTAGTCGTGGGGGGTGAGGTCACTGTGCCAGCAACCCAGGGAGGTTGGAAAAAGATAAAAATGAGGAGGGAAGGGGTGTTAGAGAATCCAGACTGGGGTTGAGAGTGTTGGCTACCTTTCCCCTCTTACTGTATCAGTGAGGTGACTAGCCTGGCCTGGGCATTTAACAAATGGTAACTTGTTTGTTACCCGGCCCCTCCACGTGCCAGCTCTGTGCAAGTCACCATGTGGCCTCTTAAAGAAACAGTATGAAACGGGGATCTTACCTTTATTGGTCCTATAGTGTCTCTGGGACACACCATAAAACAGCTAATTGGGAAGTTACAGTGCAAGCACAGTGTGTTTCTGGGCCAGTAAAGTATTAATTGTTGGGGGTAGAGAAGGAGAGATAGATGGTGTCTCCAGCCCTGGTGGTACAGGCCCAACGGGACTGGTGTGTTTTCCATCTGGTGGCAGGGTCCTCGGGGGCTGATAGCTCCGCAGGCGGCAAAAGGGGGTGGGGGAGAGTGTCTGACGTCAGGCACCAAATTCAGTTGCCAATCAATTCCAGAAACATCTCCCTTCAGGTTCCCATTTGCCGCAAAAGAAGGTTGGAGAAAGGCAATCTCTTTCCCTTTCTCCTCTCAGGCCTCAGCTTATGACCAGACTGATTCCTGTTCCCCTGATGTTTTTGCAGTGAGAGCCCCTGAAAATGCCCATTGCTTCTCACTCGTGCCACCTCCTAGGAGGGAGGCTCCCCACGGGCCTCAGAGCCATGTTGCACCGAGGCTGTGGTTCTCCTTGGACCGCCTTTATCCAGCACACTTCCTGGGGCACAGAAGACCCATCAGAACCTAGGGAGGTATTTCTCCACGCAGCAGCTGTCTTCTCCCCCCTGCCCCTGTGACTCCCAGTGTCCATGGAAAAGCCTAGTATGATCTGAGTTGCTCCTGGCAGCCAGGTTATGGTGACCGGAGTGGAGCCTCTCTGGATATAGAATGTCACTTCCCGTTGCCAGCCTGTGGGCATCCGGGATCCTGTGTTCCTAACAAGCAGATGGGAGAGGGCCTTAGTGGCAGGATTCCTAGTGTTTGGTTTTGGTTCTGTTTTTAGCCATACAGGGAACACATTTTATACAGCCCTGGTAGGGGGGAAAAAAAAGTCTGAATGGAATAATTCTGAATACTTGCTGAAAATGGAATATTTCCAAGCATTTTTTGAATAGATGAGTCCATTATGGTGATAACTTTCAGGATTTACTTTACTAAACACAAATGTGAGCTGAGCTCTCTATAGAGTTCATGTGAAGCACAGTATTTTTTTTTTAAAGATTTTTTGATGTGGACCATTTTTTAAAGTCTTTATTGAATTTGCCACAATACTGCTTCTGTTCTGTGGTTTTTTGGCCCCGAGGCATGCAGGACCCCAGCTCGCCTACCAGGATCCAGCCCACACCCCCTGCATTGGAAGGCAAAGTCTCAACCACTGGACCGTCAGGGAAGTCCTGAAGTGCAGTATCAAAGCATGGCCATTTCCCATCTCTCTCCAAAAATGTCATGGATCCCAAACAACAGAAGAAGAAGAGAATGTTGAACTGTTCCCTTCTGCTACATTCCACCTGCATCTTCCCCTGACATTCCCCTGAGATGCAGAATGTTTCTGGGAAAGCAGCCTAATCAAATTGTTTTTTAACTCAAGCCTAAATGGTTAAACTACACGAAGTGTGTAGATCAGAACGGTATCTGTCTCCTATGACCGCTCCTCTGTGTCTAGACTGAAATGACCATATTCCCCCTTCGCTGGTTCTGGGCCCCCGGGGTGTGGCAGGGGGAGGTGATGAGGTCCCACTCCTCCCTGTGTCCACGGACTGGCTGAGGGGCTGGGTGGGGACCTGCCAGTCTCTGCCCGCACAGGCCCGCTTCACCGCCACTTCCCTCCTAGCCCTGTGCTTCCACCAAGGCTGGAAGGAGTCCTGGGTTGCAAGCTGTTGGAGAGCTCTCAGTTCCTCTATAAACTAGAATCTTCTCAGCTGGACTTGGCTACTGCCGTTCACAGAAAACAAAACACACTTTCTAGTTTGGATGACATTGGTTCTGAGAGTTCCCCGGCTAGCAGTTCCCAGCTGGCCTGCAGGCTGAAGCACCCAGGGGGCTGTGGCAGCTGAGCTTTTCACCTGAGGGTGACCCCTGGGGCAAGCAGGAGGGAACGGAGCAGAGAAGCAGCAGCAGCAGAGGAGCAGCAGCGTGTCCAACCCTGCTCACTCTGACTTCCAAAGGTCCTTTGGCAAAATGTCATGGGTTGAGCAGCCAGGAGATCCTGATTGGACAGGCCAGCCAGGGCTTTGGGTGTTAGGTGATTATGATGATAATGAAATATATAATGTAGGGCTTGACTTTATTTCAAAAGACACCTTGGAGTCACCTTCCATTTCAGTTTTTCCCACCCTGACACTCTGTGTGGCCTTGGGAAAACAGCTTTTCATTGTTGGCTCTAAGTAAATGTAAACTGCTCTTTGTCTGTCTGTCTGTCAGTTGCCTCTTTTACCATGAGCCAGGCCCAGGGGGAAGAATGGCAGATAAAACATGCTTGATTCCATCTGTCCTGGTGCTTGCAGTGGTGATTCTCCCACATTTACCCACTTTGGCCTGGAGGAGGCATCCAAAGGCTGGTAGAGCCATTCCAGGGATAAGGACCCAACCCCCCATGTAAGAAAACGTTTCCTCACCTTAAGCACCCTACTTTTCTCCTGTAAATGCAGAAAAGAAAAAGAAGGCACACCAACGGATACCTGTGGAGTGCCTGCTCGTTGCCCAGCTTTGAGGCTTCTGAAATCTGAATGTAATGACTGATGTGTCATTTAATGCCAGGTTGGGCCTTGCAGCCTGGTGGTGGGGGAGAGTTTAAAGAGCTGTCTTCATATATCCCTAAGCCTTTCCTGTGGAAGAGGAGATGAAGTTAGAAAAAATGTTTAAATCTGTAGAAAGACAAACGTTATAACTTGGCGCTTTATGCAAATAGGATGAACTGACTGGGAGAGTTAGCAAGTGCCCCATCTCTGGAAGGTCTTTAGCAGAATTGGACATGGCATGGGAGTTGGGATTATATGACCTGTGAGGTCCCTGCTGCTAACTCAAGATTCTGTGCCTGGAAGGACTCCAAGAGATCACTAGGATATCTTAGAGATATCCTTGCACCTGGGTTCAAAGATGTATGTGAAACAGTATTCATTGTAGCACTGTTTAGAATGAGAAAAGATTGGAAACTCCACACGTGCCTGTCCGAAGACTGGTTCAATAAATTATCATATAGCCTTACACGGGATGACTATACCTCATCCATTAAAAAAAAAAAAAGATGTTCTTTATGAACTGTGGCAAGAACGCCAAGATGCATTATTAAGTGGAAAAACCAAGATGCAGAACAGCATATCAGTATGCGGGGTGGTGGAATACATTCATATATTTGCTTAATTGCAAATAGATCTGAGGGATACTTGAGAAACTGGTTATACTGGTTGCCTCCAGAGAGAAGAACTATAGGCAGCTGGGAGACGGGAGTAGGAAGGAGACTTTTCTCTGAATAACCTTTTGCCTGTTTTGAGTTTTGAATCGTGTGGATGTATTGTCAAAAAATAAATATAAGTAAAAATATGTTTTAAAACTTTAAAAATAAGTTTTACTAGGTCGGAGCACTGTGGACAACAGAGGGGAAGTGGGAAACAAGCTAACCTTTTATTGAGCATCTACTATGAGCCAGGTCTTTGGCCAGATGCCTATGTACATGATACTTTTAATCCACACAGTCCTTTATGGGAGGCAGTATCCACCCCCAATTTTATGGATGCAGCACTGCGGCGTTGCGGGGGTGGGGGAGAAGTACCCTCCTGGCTGGCTGGGTCGTTGCCATGTTGCACCTGAAATGGGCAGGGCCAGAGAAAGGGATGCTCTGGAGAGGGCTGGAGGGAGGGGGGCCTTTTCTTTAAGGGACACTGCAGACCTGCCGAGGCACTGCCTGCTTCTGATGCCGGCCTCTGGGCTGCCGGCCGATAAGTCGAGGCACACCCTCCGTTTGCTGCACGGGTCAGATGTGTTGTTTCCTTTGCTTTTGCTGAGCTCAGGGATGGAGTTCGCAGTGTGCATTAACAAGCAGTTAGGTGACTGCTAGAGGAAAAGACCTTCCTGTGCTCCCGGCTGCCAGGGGAGAGGTGGTGCTTACCCTGTGTTGTTCTGCCGGGTGTCAAAAGTGCTGCCTTTGCCTGCCAGCTGGAGGCTGGCTGGAGAGCTGTTATTTTTCTGACTGTCAGACCTGAGGCTCCTTACTTTCACTTAGAGGAAGAAACATCCAAGCCCTGGTACAAAAGGTCCTCTTTTCCTTTCTTTGGAAAAAGAGCAGTGAATGAGCTCATTACCACTGCAACCCAATTGGGGTTGGGGGGGGCTCCTCCTCGCTGTCTGGGCCTGCCCCTAGCCAGGTTTCCGGGAGCAGGGGGCTTAGATCTGGCCCAGGGTGACCAAAGCCAGATGGCTGGGACAGGTGGTCCATACAGGGGGCAATGCTGGAGACATTTGGATGCTTTGAGACCAGCTCTCTCTGCTGTGGTCTAGAGGAAGGACAAGTATCTGCACCTCTTCTCCCCTGAATGCAGAGCTGCATCCAGGACTGACGGCCTCCAGGGATCAAATGATCCTCCATTCAGCGTTATGTGCCCATTCAGGTGCTCTAGAAAATGTCTCCACCCCTCAGAGCTGGCAGTCATGCAATAGCAATTATCTGTTGAATGCTTACGAATTGCCAGGCACTGCTCTAGGCGCTGGGGGTATAGCATGGAACAAAGCTGGCAAAGCCTCTGCCCTCATGGAATTTAGATTCTGGCATGAGCAGTGAAGGGTGCCAGCACTGGCCTGCTCTTGCACCCTCTGCCCAGTTTCCGCTGGGTCTGAAAGAGCTGGAGGGTGGGGGGACTGACATATAAATTGCCTTGGAAGGGAGGCTCTTGGGCGTTTCTAGCAGCTGAGCTCCGATTGTTACCCGCTCACTCCCTTCAGAGCTCGTCTTTAGACCCTACAGGGCTGTGGCCAGAGAAGAGCCTTTCTTGATCGGAGCACCGTGAGCTCTGAAACCTTGCAGGTTGGTGCTGGACCTTGGAATCGTCTGGAAGAGACCCGGAGGCCTACCCTGGTGTGCGCGCTGACGGTGAGCCGGCGATGTTTGACTCGAGCCTGACAGCCTTTCCTTTTTGTTCCTCTTTTCTTCCATCTCAGATTGAGAAGATCATGAGCTCTATTGGAGAAGGGATCGACTTTTCTCAGGAACAGCAGAAGATCTCAGGTATGGTACCAAGCAGCCGTTTTCCCCATGGAGCACCACCCTCTGGGTCCCTTCTAGCTCAGGTTTTTCTCTGACGCAGAAGACAGACATTTGGGGGGTGAGAGAAGTCAGCCTCAGACCACGTCACTCTCTTACAATTTGGAATCTCATGTGTCCACACAGCCCATCTAGCTCTTACTTTAGGAGCCATGACTCCTTTTACATAGTGGAGGGGAAAATATACAAATTGAATTTTAGGCTGTCTATTAGGAAGCCCTTTTATAAAAAGTGAACGATTGTCACTTATTCATCGTTGTTTTCATAAATGTAGGCTTTCTCTGATTGGCTTAATGTGGAGTGCTCCTCGTGTTGGTCTCCCAGCTTCCCAGGCGGCTCTGGCACTACCTCTTCATGGGCACGTGGCTTTCGTTCACCTGATCCATGGCAGCGGCAGAGCGCTGGGGTGGACTGTTCAGCCTGCATCGCCTGGAAGGGTTGGCTCTGCTGTTTCCTCCTTGTGTCTGTTTCTCCACTTTTCCATTTACTTAGACACTCATCATTTTTACTTCAGATCACTGTTACTTGGGGTATTCTTTTCATCTCAAAGCCCTACAGGTGAGGCCTGCCTCCATTTCCTTTGTTTGAAACAAAGGAACTAGGGAGGCCATACCTGAGCCGTTTTTCTTGGTAATAGAATTATGGTTGTGTTACTTGCTCAGGTGAGGTGACATCTTAAAGGTGCATCCCAGAGCACCTGTTGCACCCCCTCCCCCAAGCATCTGAAGACGGAACTGCCACCAGTGCATCTGGGCTGAAAGCAGCTTGGGACCCTGGCCTCTTCCCCTTATTGGGGAAGTGCCTCTCTGCCCTGAAGGGGTGGCTTCCTTGTTCACTTAGGAGGCTCCATCCAGGATTGACCTGTAAGCCCTGAGTGACACCTCTAGTTCCTCCATGGGCCTCTGGCCCTGGCAGGAAGTCTGAGGGATGGGGGCAAGTATGCACGTCAGGGATAAAGTTGCTGCTGAGGCCATGGGGCTTGTGGAGAGAGCATGGGCTCTGGAGCCGCAGCCCTGGTTCACATCCTGATTCTAGATACCTGTGTGTCCAGGGCGAGTCGCTTACTCCCTCCGAGCCCGCAGTTTCCCATCTGCAACATTTGGATATAGTACTTCTCTCTTATGTTTGTTAAGAGTGAGTAATATATACAAACACTTGAGCTAAAGAGGTACTCAGTAAATAGTAGTTATGCTCATTTTTCTCCAGGAAGTGATTACTTTCTCATATCGACAAACCTGGAGAGGAGGGGCGTCTGCCCCCCTACCTTGTCTCCCTCCACGCTTTTTCCCACTGTGTTCCTGGAGACACCCCCCTTCAGCCCTGTTTCCCTGGGCTCTAGCAGAGAGGGTCCGCTTGGGTTGGGCTCATCTTTGCCAGTCTTGGATCATGCTGAGGGTCTGCACAAGTGGCTCTTCTGGCTAAGAGTTTGTGGCTCTCTTTCCAGGCACTTGCCTACACGCAGTCCGGGGAGCTTTCCTTCTGTTGTGGTTTGCAGGCTTTTACCAAGAGCGTGTGTTTGTTGGGAATAGATGTTCAGGACTGAGACGAACACTGTTGCCATGTGCTTTAGGGGCAGCAGGTATGGGTCTGATGCAGTCAGCTTTTGTGAGGCTGCTCTCTGCTTCCCTGTACCCCTCTGCATCTGAGGAGCCTACATCAGTTGCATGTGCTTGAGAGATTGGGGCAGAATCAGGCCATTACCTCCTGGCTTTGATAAAGCAGGAGATGTGGCAGCCCTTCTGGAAAACACTCTTCTGGAAGAGCCCTTCTTCTTGGAGCTGGTGACACTGAGCCCTTTCCTTGCCCTGTGGGCCCCACTTTCCAATTCTCGCCCCCCATAAACTCATGTGAATGGCAGGAGTTGGTCCAGCTACCCCCCTAGGTTTCTGGATCCCAACACACAGTTTTAGCAGCATTGAGTTGAGCCATCCTCCATACCCCAGCTTAGGAAAGTCGAGGGCGGGCACAGGAAGGTGGCTATGAGCAGAGGGTGTGTCCACCCGTGCTGCAGAGTCCCAGCTCGCAGTATCCGCATGGCGGCCAGGCTGTGAAGGATGGAGAGCGTGGGCTCAGGCCTGCCTGTGACCTCTGTCTTCTGTCTGATGGGTCAGGAGGGGGCTCTCCCCAGGACCTCGGGGAACACCAGCCGTCCGCTCAGACCAGAGCAGATTTCTTGTTTATTCTGAATGATCATTGTCAGAGTTCATGTTGTCCTTGGGCTTCTGGATCTAGGAGAAGAGGCCTGGGCTGTGGGGTTGCCATCCTGGGAGGAGGAGCAGGCGTGCCAGCCAGCAGCCCTTAACTAAGCCCTTAACTAAGCTTAATGGGATTGCCTGGTGTGACTGGTTTTGCAGAGGGTTGTGTCCTGAAGTGCCCCAGTATGGCACTTGAATCTCACTCCTCTTTTGGGCTGTGGGCCTCCTAGTGGCCAGCTCTGGAGCTGGTTACCCGTATCCTCAACAAGCATGTTTTACAACTCATCCCACTGTCTGGAGTCCAGGGAGGGCGAGCCTTCCCCCTGGCCTGGGCCACTCTGGCTGCTGTCATCAAAGACCTGTTCTTTCTAGCCAGCAGAAGAGAACGCTTGATTGTCTCTTGCTGAAGCCAGCCGTTTAGCTGTTGAGTAGCTGTTAAATGCAGGCTCCTCTAGGGGCCTGATCTCCCAGCACACAGAGCCCCTTCTTCACCAGGGCCACCAACAGCCTGTTGGGCTGCAGGTGCCTCCCAGCACGTTTACAGGGTGACACGTGGTCCCTGGGTTTGTGTCTCTGTACATGTTACCGTTTTTGTCTCCTCAGCTGTACTGGGGGTTTGGTCCTGGTTTCCCCTTGTCCTTGGTACCTCTCCTCCCATGTCTTCCTCCGCCAGAGAGTGAATGGCCTGCCCTGGGCCTGGCACTTCTCTGCTGGGCTCTGACGGCCTGGAGAGAAGTCTCTTCCCAAGTTGTTTGGGGTGCTCACCTGAGGACTATTAGTTGTAATGTCCTTATTTTGTCATCTGTTTTTGTGATACTGCGCCGCTTATCTGCCTGGCAGAGGCACAATCATTCCTGAAGTGGGGGCGGGGGTCACTTAACCCGTGGGCTGTGCCCTCAGGACAGTGTCCCTCCTCTGTCCCCTCTCTGGCTGTCCTAGAAACTATCGGCCAAAACTACAGAACTGTTCCTTCTCTATTCTCTCTGATAAGCTGTTTCCAGCCCCTGGAGCTGGAGGTAAAGTTTGGCCATCTCTGCCTTTTGTACGCGTGTGTATTAGGCAACAGCAGATATTGGAAAATCTGTCCTTTTGCTCCGATGCTGGTGCTGCTGTCTCCTTCTCCCTCGGTGGCAGAAGCAGCAGCTTCTGCTGCGATGTCCGATCCCTGATGTATTTTCCTGAGTGTGGAAGGGAGGAGGGTGGGCAGGGGAGGAGGGGGGGAGGGCCAGACGTTATGAGAGCGAGCAAGAACTGTGGAGCCGGCAGCAGGCAGCGTGAGAGCCCAGGAGCCTTTAGACAAAGCATTCTGCTGCGGTTCTGGACACGCACACATCCACCAGCAGCAGGCCGGACCACGGCTGCCCAGCCGGGGGATTACGAGCAGGAATGAATCAGCAGCCGGGGGACACTTGACATCAAGGGCATACAAGAGCCCACCACTTAGGTTCCTGGAGCAGACGGCCCCACTCCAGGGCAGGGGAGCTCAAGCAGCCCCCAGACTCGGCATCTCGCAGTGCTGCTGCAGTGTGCATTGGGACCCTGACCACCATCTGTTCAGCAGAGGACAGAGGAGAGGGGGAACCTGGGACAGTGGGTCACCAGGGTCTCCTAGACAACCAAGCCACTTGGCCTTGGCCTGCCTCAAGGGGCAGAAAGTGCCGGGAACAGCATAATGACTTTCACCGTGTCAGGAGTTCTCCGGAGGTGATGTTTTTATAGTTGGTTCTTCTTTTTCCTTCCTTGCACCTCTTCTCCCCTTTTTCCTTTTTTCTTCTTTTATCTGTTCTTGCCCACGAGAACTGGAGAAGTAGGTGGGGTTAAGGCTCAGAACATCCAAGGTCTGCCCGGAAGGGCTGAACTTTTTTCCTCCCTGCACCAGCATGCTCCCCTGTCCTACCTGAGGAGGGAAGCAAATGCATCTCCTCCCCTCCCTGCTCATCCTCAGAGGAGGACAGCAAGCTCCGGAGACCCTGGGAAGACAGTTGCTGTCTTTATCACTCAGCCAAAGAGAGAGCAGCGCAGAATGGGAATAGACTTGAGCCACCACAGCTCAGCTGACGGAGGACCGCTTCCTTTCTCTCTCCTTTATTGGGCTGGGCTTTGTCTTCTTTAGCCAAGAACTGGATCTGCCCGCCTGCTTTCCAGCCGAGCAGGCAGGCCAGTCACGGGAGCAGCCAGCCACCGTCGGAAGAGGAAGATGAACGCCCAGCCCCCGCCACACAGCCCCGCCCGGGAAGGCGGCCCCGTGGACAGCGGCCTGGCCGGGGAGACGCCCCGCTCGCCGGCAGTCGGAGTCTAGCTGGGGACCCGGCTCCCGGCCGGAGCTCCGGCCCATGCGCGCGCGCGCGCCCTCCCGCACGCACCGCGCCGGCTTGAGCCTCTGAGCACGAAGTGCCGGTGGCCATGGTTTGCTTGTTCCGGGACTGCTGGGGAAAGACAAGTAAAAGTCTCCTTTCTCCCCGTGCCGGGTTCCTGCTGCTTGTGTTGCATGCGCTGGCTCCCCGTGACCGTGAACGGAGTCCTCGCTGTGGTCGCTGTGCCTGTGTCCCTCCACTGCATGAAGAGGCGCGCTCGCACCTGACCGGCCTGTGCTGCAAGGTCGCGGGACTTGTCCCTCGTCCCTGGCCCCTTCTGGTGCCCGTGGGGACAGACTTTCTGAAATACCTCCGAGGAGGCGGACGAGCGCCGACCCCGGAGAGCGTTGGGGCTTGGCTCCCCTGATCCCTGGGCAGCGGCCGTGCAGGTGCTGCAAGGCCCCGGAGCAGCAGGACCCAGGGGGGTGCGTGAGTGGGCCGTGGCCGCCCGGTGCCCTTGGTGCACCCACTGAGGAGGGGCCGCGGGGCCACCGCTCTCCCTCCTCTAGTACGGAGTGTGGCTGCTTTATGGTAATGACTATGATGTGGCAGTGCCATCTGTCTTCCTCTGAGTGCCGCTGCTACCGCCTCAATGGTTTTTCCCTTTTCAAGCGTCTGCCGATTCCTCTCTCGTCAGGTTCGCGGCCGCCGGAGCAGAGCGTCGGGGAGTGGCTGGAGGCCGTGGGGCTGCAGCAGTATGAGAGCAGGCTGCTTCTCAATGGCTTTGACGATGTCCGCTTCCTGGTGAGTGTCCAGGCCCCGGGGGAGACGCTCCCTGCTGCCCAGGCCGTGCTAGAGTTGGAAACTGTACGTAGATCTTTGTCTCGGGGAAGAGGGCGCTGCATGGCTTAAACCCGGGGCGCTCAGCTGAGTGTCGCCTGCTTCCTCAGCTCCGCTCCGGACACGGCCCTGTGGGGAGAGCTCTGCAAGTTTGCGTCCAAGAAGGCGTGTCTCTGATGCACCCATTGGCCCCATCCCGGCTCTCTTTCAGACACCAGGCAGTGGGTGGCTCCGAGAATTGAGGTGCACGGGACAGCCGGGTCCCCCTGGCAGCTCCCCTTCCTATCTCAGCCGGACACCAGAAGTTCCCTTTGTTCCCCGAAACTATGCCATGGAGCCCAGAGTCACTGAAGCCGGGAGCCTGGTCTCCCTCAGGAAGGCTGAGTGTCTGGCGGGGCCATGGCCTCAGAGGTGGCCCAGACGAGAGGCTGAGCTGGGGGTGGGAGGGATTGCTTCCTTTTCTGAGCTATAACTTTGCGCGCTCTTCTTGCAGAGCACAACGGCTTAGAGAAAGAAAAAAACCCAATGTCTTTTCTCAGGCTCCCTGTGGAGTAGGGGCCTGGCTGGGACCCTGGGCTCTGGATCCAGTGCCCCCTGTGTCAGTCCAGCAAGCAGCTCAGGGTGGGCTGCCCGTGACCATCCCTCTCCTGGAAGCCCTCCCGAGATGTCCTCATGGGTTGGGTCCGGGCTTTGGCTCCGGCTCCCAGGCAGCCCCGGCTGCCCCAGGGCAGGTGTTGAGTGCAGTGGTGACGACAGAGCTGACACGTCTTGTTAGTGCTCTGTGTGCGGGCAGTTGTGGGACAGTGGTTTGCATGTATCCACTCATTGACTCTCCCAGTAGCCCTGAGATGCAGGGCTCACACCCACAGCTCTGGGAATTGGTGGGGTAGAAACGTGCGCCTGGCACCTGGGTCCGGGGGTCCTGCTCTAACCACCGTTCTGCACGGCCACTTTCTTACTCGAGGATGAGGGGAGTGGGAATGGAACCATTCATATGCTTTAAGTCGCCCTGTTGCACGTGTTATGTCAGGAGCTGGTTTGAGGCTCCTCCTTGATTCCTGGCGGGCCTATCCCCCACTCTGACAATTCCCGGAACACAGTCCCGAGTGGATGCTGAGTTGCCTTCAATCCCTGAAGCAGACCTCTGACCCCCCAGCTCCCTCGCTGCCATGGTTGAGGGGCGGTGGTCGGTCAGCCCAGAGCTCCCCCGCCCTCTCCTGTCCAGAGTGGGTCTCTGTGGGCTTCTCACCAACAAGGTGGCATTGGGTGCCTCCTGAGTAGAGGGCCACCCAGGGAGCTGGCCTGGGGATCCCAGGGGGACCCTGACTGGGACCGCTCACTTCACCTGGGCCGTCTCCATCCTCAGGGCAGACAGCGAAGGCTGCTGCAAACCACCTTTCCAGAACCAGCTTCGGGCCAGTTATTTTTCAGCTTTTAAAAATCTTAGGTTTTAAAATAACAATTTTTTCTAAGTTGAACTGAGTATATTTATAGTTGTTATAAACTAATCCCTGGCTCACCATGTTCTATGGGGAAGGCTGACAAACCCAAGGTGGAGGTGGGGGTTCAGCCAGTGAGTGAGGACACTTGGCCCTTGGTGCTGGGTGTTGAGGGGCCTTCCCTCTCCTAGCGCTGGCCGTCAGATGGGCAAGGGAGGGTGGCTGTGGATGTCACAGAGTGTCCCCTCCCTATGCTTAGGAATCGTAGGGGCTGAGCTCTTGACTTCTCACCCCTCCTTCTGCTAGTTTGGAAAGGCTAAGGTTCCTAAGCCTTGAATATCAAGACTCCTTTAAAAGTGCTTCCCTGTCACCCCTGTGCTCAGATCGGAAAGTAGCTGGGCGGGCCCTGGGCCAAACATCCATGCAAGATGCAGGGCCTCTGTTAGAACGCGTCTGTTTCTATTTGGGAAGGGCACTCATTGAGGGAGGCCAGCAGCTCAGTTCTTCCAGGGCCTTCCAGGCCTCTCCTGCTGCTCTGGGTGCGAGCTGTTCCTCTCTCTCCTCTCGGTTCTGGAGGGGCAGCTGGCAGGTGGAGTCCGTGCAGGAAGGAATGCTGATTACACCGCAGCCTAGCCTGTCTGTTCTCAGACCTCGAGTGGCCTGAGTAGCCATGCAAAGTATCCTGGGTAATTGCATGTAAGTTGCCAGATGGACTGCAAGGCTAATTAAGTTTTAGCAACCAGAAAAAAGAGGAAGAAAACACACAAGAAGGGAGCATTTTTGTTTAGAAACATTCCCTCCTTGCATATGGTATAACTTACATCATGTTAGCTGTGGTATTATCCCCGTGTGGTTTGGTTTCCAATAGGCTGTAAATGTTTCCCTTAGTTTTGAAATACGCTGGAGACTCTTCTACAAGATGCACAAGTGGCTCCCAGGAAGCCATCCAGACTCTAGATGTAGTAGGAACATCTGGAAACTGATGGCTGCTATGGAATCTCCCTGTGGCGGGCTCCTCCGAGCTGTTGTGGGAGGAGTATAGGGCATTTGAGGGGGGTCGCGCAGCTCCCTCTCAACGTGGAAGGGACTTTAACATCGTGTGGTCTCATCATCCCCTCTGTGCCCGAATCCCCTCCAGATGAGCTCTGCCGTGATGTTTTCCCAGTAACAGGCTTCTCCACCTTACAAAGGCATAGCCCATTCACTCTCTGCATTGCTTGGGCTGGTTTAGAGCATTCTTTATATTGAGCCAAAATCTGTTTCCTTGTGGCTTCTGTCCATTGAACCAGGTTTACCTTTTGGGGCCACACAGAACACACTTAAGCCCATTAGAAAATTGAAGACCTCTATCACGGCCTCCTGGGTCCTATCTTGTCTAAGCTTAACACCCTCTTTCTCTTGGCTCTTCCTCCTGTGATGTGATGACTGAGCTGGACCAGCAAGGATTGCACCTTGAACTTTATTCACACCCTCTTGTCTGCAGGCAGAAAGGGCCTCTGATTTGCACAGGGCAGGGGCAGGGCAGCGTGGTCTGCCAGGTGCTCACTCCCAAGGCTGATGGGACTGACCCCAGACCCTGGGAGAAGGGACGGGGAATCAGGCTCACACATCTGCCGGCCAGCTCACCACACTGGCTCGTGCATCAGAGCCAGTTCCATTTTTTTCACCACAAATCTTGTCCACAGGAAATGGGCTTTCTCTGGAAAAGGGAGGAAATGCAGTTAATCAGCGCGGAAGGAAGGTGATTTGTGGTTGGCAGGTTTTCAGCTCACGCGTGCTGGTGCAGGTCTCTGTATCTGGGACTCGGCCTGCCCTCCCTTTACGGAAGTGTTCATTGAGTAAATGGCGGTGCTTCTCACGCTGGGGTATGATGTGGACATTTAAAAAGGTTTTTAAGACTGTCTGATGTGGAGAAACATTCACCTTGGAGTGTTGAGTGAAGAAATTGAGACACAAAAATCCATGTGCAACATGACCTTAATTTTCAAAAAAAGAAAACATCTAGAGGTGCAGGGAGTGAGCCAAAATGTTTTCCACAGTCAGTTATCTCGGGGATTATGGGTGGCTTCATTTTCTTTTTTTTGGAGTGAAATAGATTTTCTGCTGTTTTCTGCTAAAATCATTAAGAAATGATTTCCATTCATTTCTTACAATGAATGGATCTGAAATCAGAAAAGCAGATAATGTAGGAGCCTTAAGGAACTTGACAGATGAGCTGGGAGAAGGTAGCACACAGCGCGATAGTAACAACAGAGCGGCCGAGTGTTAAGTGCTGCCGCAGGGAGGAGGCCCTGCGCTTACCCAGGGTTCACCGCCTGCCGGGCACTGAGCTGGCGTCCAGCCCTGGGGCAGTTGTCCATCAAGTCGCAGACAGGGCCGCTGGGGCCCAGAGGGTGGAGGCACTGCCAGGAAGTGGCAGAGCTGGGACGCTAGCCCAGATCTGTCCAACTTTGAACCCCTGGGTTCTGCTTGCTGTCCTGAGGGTTTTGTAGAGGCCTGCAGGACTTGGAAAGACTCCAGGGAGAGGCCCACACTGTCTGTGGTGAGGGGAATCTGGCTCGAGGTGCAGAGAAGGGCAGGGCCCTGACTGGGCAGCAGAGGTGGGCTGGGCCCGACTGCGAGGAGCCTCGAAAGCATGCTCTGGGGGAGCCCCGAGGTCTCTGAGCCCTGGGCCTGGGAGGCGGGGTCCTGTGGCTGTGCCCTCCCCAGGCAGAGCTTCCCGGGAGTCATGGTGCCGCTTGACAGCAGGGTGGAGTGGAGAGCAGGCACGTGGGAGGTGGTCGAGGCTGGGTGTTGGACAAATTGAAAGCGGAAATGAGTCTGGCAGCGGGTTCGGGATGGGCTGGAAACAGAGACTGAGCCGGCAAGCCCGCTGCCTCTTAGGGGCAGCGTCGGGGAGGCCTCGTGCTCCTCCCATCCATTTATTTCTTCACAGGCTTCTGCCACATGCAGGCAGCCTCCTCCTGTTTTCCTGTCTGTTTCTGAGACTGTGCCAGCTGGTCCCACGAGTGGGAGAGAGATGGCAGGTGAAAAGGACCGAGCCCTGCAAGAGCTAAAGGCATAAGCTTGGCAAGGAGGTCCTTCTTTATTGGCTTCCCTGAAGCTTTCCAGCCAGGTCCCCAGACCCCCGAGCTTCCCTTCCTGCTCCTGTTCCCCAGATTAGCCGCACTTTTCAGCCCCGGAAGCCGGCTTCATGTGTGCAGCCGGCTGTGCCCTTGGGTTCCCGCCCTGGCTCCCCACGCCCCCTCCTCACCGCAACCCTCCGATGTCCCTCCCTTTGTCTTCTTTCCTCCCCGTCTTCAAGGGGCCGCTGCGGGCACTGCTGTCAGGTTGCCTCCCCGCCTCGACTTCTCTGCACCAGCTTTGGCCCATCTCTGCAGAGCACTCTGGGAGCTGACTGCTCAGTGGGGTGTGGGTGTGGTAGGGGTTCCTGGGCCCCAGCGTGTAGCAGGGCCTGAGAGGGAGAGCTCCCTCAGCCGGGTCATTGGAGGGGCGGTGGAGCTAAGGCTTTGAGAGGAATGTTCTTAGACAAGTGTGGATCCTGCCTCCCGGACTAAATTCTGTGGTCACTTAAGAACTTACCTCCGCAGTGTCCCAGGAGTTGAGGTGGTTCCTCGTCTCTGCTGGGCCGTTGAACCTTGAGACGAGAGCCAGGCTCCCTTTGGACCCCTTTCCGGGCGCGTGTGCTCTCTTGCTCTCCCTGGAGTTATTCAGAGTGACAGCGGCTGGAATTATTCAGCATCCAGCTCTACGTGCCCCCGGTGCTGCTCTGGCCTTCTCCAGTCCCCTTCACAGTGGAAGGGAGTTTGAGAACTATTTGCATGTCTGTCGATTTAACTAACTGCACCTTAGGATGGAACTGGACTGGTGAACACATCCTGTTGATGTAGCTTCCAGTTGCTGATATCCCAGCGTGAGCAGCAGCAGGGGGTCCCGTGCTGGCATCTCAGCTCGTCCGTTGTGTTTGGTTAGTACACGCCCCCCCCCCCACCAGTGTACAGGTGCAGCGGTGCAGGGGGCAGAGCAGTGGGGCCCGTGTGTCTCTGTCAAATGTCAGTTATAACTCAGGTGTCCCCGGGCATCCTTGAAGCCCATCTGTGGACTCCTGGGGTCCATGGACAGCACTTTCAGGACTCTGGGATTAAGTCATTGGCTCCAGGCTGCTCCTCAAGCAGACAGCTGAGCTGTGGCTGGAAGCTGGGTCTCCTGGGCCCAGAGCAGTGCCTTCGCCTCCCACTCTGGTCCCCATGCCCCCCTTTCACCGGAAGATGCTGAGACTGGGCCACAGGCTCAGCACATCCTTCAAAGTCAGAGCCAGTGGGCTAGGCCAGCGCATCACTCGAGGTGCCCGTCGGGTCAGGCAGACCATTCCATCCGCCCACTCTGTGTTGAGGGCTGTTCTGCAAAAGGCTGGCAAAGGAGCTGGTGGGGCCCAGACCGCAGTAAGCTCTTGGCACTGGCTTGGAGCTATCGGAGCCCTCTGGACCTGCAGCTGCCGCCACCACCACAGGCCAGCAGCAGGCGTTCTTGCCCTCCACCCTCAGGGAAGGGCCAGGCCCGCGGGCAGCTGGCTGAAGCCACAGTTAAGGAAACTGGATGGGGCAAACCTTAGGAAAAAACACGGGGTTCTAACTACTCGCACTGAGAACCAGCTGAGAGTCGGGAGACCTGGGCTTCCTCCAGGCGCCCCTGTATGATTTGGGGCAAGTTGCTCTGCTCCCTCCCCGTCTGTCCCTGTCCCATGGAATCTCATTTGACTGCTTCCTTCTGCACATAAGCTCTGAAGGGGGCACAGTGTTAGCTGTGGTGACACACAGCAACGATCGAGACTGACTGTGGCCTTGGCCGTGTGTGGGAACGTAAGGTGGTGATTTCTCTGCAGCGGAAGCAGAAATCAGCTTTGTCCTCAGATCCATGAGGTTAAAGCCTGCTTTGGGTGGTCTCGGATCCAGGCCCTTTGACTCTGGCTGACCTGGGCTTGGCTAGTCTGCACTGGTGATTTGGGGGTGAATATGGCATCTTGACCTCAGATGAGGCCTCAGAAAGGCAGGTGTTTGGGGGTGACGAGCAGCAGATGGATGGAAGGATGCTGCTCCTGGTACAAAGAGAAGGGGGACACTGGGGACCTGCCTGGGAGAACAAGGGTCACGAGGGGTGTTGCCTCCCTGAACGCAGGAGGAGAGCCGTCCCTGACAACCCTTCCCTTGAGACTGACAGGGGAGAGGGGTCTGGCTTCTGGAACTAGGAGCTGGTAACATTCGCACTTCATCCTCGTCTTCTTGGAACCAGTTGCTCTCTGTCACCATCGAGTTCTATCTCTCCAGCTGAGGACATGGCTGGGCCGGGTAGGGGTGGGGATCGTTAGGAGAGCAGGGGCTGTGGGTCAAGCCTGAGCTGCTCCTGTTACTGAGGCTGGTGAGCTTTTTATAAGGCCACCCGTGAGCTGGGGGAAGGTGTCAGTTTGGGAAGTTCTATGACCAAGTTCCAGGGAGGCGGGAGTCAGCTGGGCCAGGCAGCGGTGAACAGGTGAACACAGGAGGAGCCAATGAGCGCCGGTTCCTGTTTAACCTGGACAGGCAGGTGGCTTTGTTCCTGTTTCTAAGGTTCTGACTTTGTAGGGGATCTGAGCCCAGTTCTTATCCTTTATACCACAGCTGCCTTGTGTGGGGCACATAAAGCCCTCAGCCGCTGGAGGAGTAGACACGTGATGCTTCGGGGAGCATGGCTTCTATTTTCCATCATTATTAAGATTTTTAGGCCACAACAGTGACAGCAGAGCCCTGCCCCTCCTTGCTTCCTCTTCCCTTTCCCAGTGCTCCTTCCCACTCTCCCTGGGCCGGCCCGGGTCTGGGGCTATGGTCTGGGCGAGGAACACTCGTGTGCTCACCCCTCTCCCTCCTGGCTCACCCACCAGTGTGCGCGTGTGGTCACTGCAACCCCGGCCTGGGAAGGCAGTCCTGGCTCAGGCCAGGGTCCTGTGCCATGTTCAGTGACCCTCCCCCCAGATGACGATGCCCACAACAACTCCGTCATTGTGGCCAGTAACATGTTCTGGGGATGGTAGAAAACTACGTGCAAAGGAGGAGCCAGAATGTCCAGTGGCGGGTGAGATTATGGGATGCCCAGGAACTAGAGAGTGTGCAGTGGAAGCAGGTGGTTACGTGTCGCGAGGAGGTGTGTGCACGCAGTATGTCAGCATGTGGGAAAGCAGGTTAAATAAGTCATACATATACCACAATCCCAACTTTGGTTTTTTTTTTTTTTTTTACAATAAAAGCTTAGAAAAATACACTGAAATGCTAGAAGTGATCCCAATCTCAGTTTTTAAAAAAATATTAAGCCACTTAGAAGAATTCATCAGAATGGTAACCCTGGGGTGTTCCCCCCCACCCAGAGGTAATGGATTTATAAGTGGCTTTTACATTTTTTTTGTACTTTATTAATTTTCAGAATTTTTAATAATAGACTTACATAACTTTTCTACTCAGAAAACAATTTTATTTATTTATTTTGTTAATATGAGGGAGAGTTAGAAGCAGGGCCCAGTGGAAATCTACAAAATTCTGGAAGGCAGAGAGGCAGCATAAGTATCACATTGAAACAGCCAGGACCCAGGGAAGCTCCGAGCTACCCCCTTGGTGCACAGAGACTCTGGAGGATGCCTCGGGCCCAGGTGGAGATGTGGGGGCCTCTCGCCCGCCCACCGAGCTGCTTATCTGCTTAAGGAGCTTTAGCTGCTCAGGCAGGTGCCACAGATCAATACAGCCATGCGTGTGGTGAGTATTGGCTGCTCAGTTCACTCAGGCTGGTACTTCCCTCATCCTCCCACCCTTCCTTCCCTTGATTAGAGAAATCTGCTCTAAAGGTCTTTTTTTTTTTTTAAGAAAATAGTTTTGTCTTTCTTATTCTAAGTGCTAGCTCCCATTTTCTCAGTGCTTTTTAGCAATTAGAAGTTTTTAACATTTATACACTTGCCAATTTTCAATATTACCATAAAATAAAAATTAGAAAATAAGGTAGAAAATTGAGTGTTCTGCCTTGAAAAACAAAAAAAAGTTTAGTGTTTTATCCCAACGTTGTATTCTCCTTCACTCTGTACATTCCACTTTCCCATTCTTGGAGATAAAAAATGGGGTTAGAAACTTGAAAATATGACAGACTATACAGAGCAAGTAGCTGGTGCCACACCTACCTGGTTGCCACAGCATTTGGGAACTGAGCCCATGACTTCAGGAAAATGATTAAGTAGTTGGAAGCGTCAGTCTGATCCGTGTTTCTAGCTGATGAGGACGTCCTCTTGAGGAAATGCCAAATGCCCTTTAGGCTCACTGACTGTGGTTGCTTCTGGAGAGAAATTTCATCAGGGAGAACACTGCTAGCAAATATTCCCAAGTTCAAGTATGGGATTCACTTGGGAAGAGGTCTCACGGATCGGCAGCTAAATGCTTTGTGTCCTGTGTGTCTCATGTTTACATTTAACCATTCCCAATTCGGAATGGCCTCCCTGAAGACGTCACTCCACTCATGCACTTTCAAAAACAGCTGGAAGTTTCTCTAAGACCTTTGATGACTGGGACACAGCCACACAATATCTGAATTTATTTCCCTCAATTTGAACGTCATCCTTCAAATTGAAGTTTGTTTTAATTTTTTGTTGTATTTAATGCTAACCACTAATATTTAATGTTTTAAGGTCTTAATTTGCATTTTCATGTGCGTCCAGGTTGAGCCCCCACCCCCAGCAACGCACTTCTCCCAATTCCGTGCCTCCTCTGTCTGGAGCAGCTCTGCTCACAGCCCCTGGCTCTTTGAGGCCCAAGAAAGGACTGGGAGGTGGAGAGGAGAGGGAGGGGCTGCAGGGGAAGCACCAGTGCCAGGCTTTTCCCCTGAGACAGAATCAGGCCGGGACAGTAGCTCTGTCCCATTCTTTCTCCCCCAAGAGAGGAGGTTTCAGCCTTTGTTTTTTTATGACTCCTGGCAGGAGAAATTGCTGAGTGAGGAGAGAGAGAGAGAGAGAGAGAGAGAGAAAGAGAGAGAGAATACTGAATATGGAAATGAGGCTGGGGGGGGTGGGGCAGGTGGAAAGTCTGGAAACCACTGCTGAGAGAGGAAACCCTGTTCCAAGGCGAGTGCAGTTTAGCGCTGCTCTGCCCAGTAGTCACGCTTGCATCAGAACATACAGGCCTTTGCTCAGGTGGAGGCCAGGTCCTGCAGGGGCTGATACGGGCCGTGGTGGGGCCAGGGCAGGAGAGCCCAGGTGCACCGTCTCCTAGCCTGCTTTTCCACACGCTGACATACTGCACGCACACACCTACCCAGGAGGAGGAGGTGTTGTGGCATTGCTCCCACCTCTGTGGCTGGGAACCCCCGCCCTCCTGCCCCCTCTCCCTCAAGGACGGAACCCAACCAAGCCAAGTGTCAACTAGTTGTGTTTCAGATTTCGCTTAGGCGGATAAGCTGTTCTACTTGATGAGCTCCCTAACTATTCACTCGCTAGGAACTCGGAACAGGGCCTGGCACATAGTCAGCTCTCAGTAAACGTTAGTGTGGTAGAAAGTAAACAAAGCAGAAGTCCCTTTTCCCCATAAACCTCCTCGTGTAAAGGTTTCTTCCTCAGTCAAGAGGATACAGTAACTTCCAGAATGTTTCTTGCCTTTGAGGATTTGGAGCACCTTATAGTCACCACACAAACTAATCCCACAGAATGTAGATGTGGCAAGTTCAGGAACTCAGGAGGACCCTGCACTGAGCCCAGGACGTGCTGTGGCAACTGTTTGCTTTGATTTTCCATCACATCCTTTGTTTTGGTTTTGTTTCCATTTGCCTCTTTCTCCTCAAAGCTGCATACAGTCCCCAGTTCTCTTGACTGGGGGCTCTGCTTAATGAAGGTCCTGTCCCCATCTGGATCTGGTTTTCCTGGTTGTCAGCCTTCAGTCCAGTATTAATGTTACCCTAAAAGCTTGTGAAGGCTTCTGAGTAAATGTTGGGGTTAACAGTGGGTGTTCACAACGTCACCGCAGTGACACCCTCTTGGAGGTTCACTTGTCAGGTCCTCACTGAGGTGTCCTCATCATCAAGTAGAAAGTCTGGGCAGACAGCCCCCCTCTCTGCTTTTCCCCATCAGCACACCCTAGATTTGGGCCCAGAATGACTGCAGGAACTCGGCGTGGTGACTCCTAGATTCAGGGGTGACTTGGGATCTGGTCAGACCTGGAGTGGTGCCAGGGCCCAGGGGACCTTCTGCAGGCCCAGGGCTCCCTAGTGTCCCAGCAGAAGGTTGTGCGTGCGGCCTGAGCAGGGAGTCCAGTCTGCCTTCAGAGCCATCTTCACCTGGAGTCTCTTGAGCTTATGGCTTGTCCTCTTTGTGTCCTCTATAGGGCAAAATTTTTGTCACCATGCGCAGGCTCTGGGGAAGCTCTCACACCAGCAGTCACTACAGCTTGGGTACAAAGGTGAGGCCACCAGTTGGTCTGCGTGAGCTTGCCTGAGTTATTAACTTGTCTATCTGTAAAATGGGCATAAGTAATACCCACCTCAATAGAATAAAAAGTCCAGAAAAAGTCTTGGAAACACAGGAGTTTAGGGTACCTCAGAAGTCATTTCATATCAATGGGAAAAAATAGCTCATTCAAGAAATAAGACAGCCTGCCTGGGAAAAATATTAAGTGGATCCTGACCCTTAAAACTTACATCAAAATTAATTCCAGATAGATTAAAGATTTGATTGTAAAAAATGAAACTGTAAAGTTACAGGAAGAAAATTGAAAAGAATTGTTTTAAAAATCCTGGAGGGGGAGATCTTTCTAAGGCTGACAGAACTTAGAGAAGCTCCACGAGAAAAGTGGGTGTGTTCAGGTGCAGGCTGATAGGTTCTGCATGAGCAAAGCCAGCATAATAGTCCAAAGACAATGACAAACAGGAAAGACACGTGCCTAACTCTTCATAAAGGGTTAATTTCCTTACTGTATAAAGAATTCCTACAAATCAAATACAGAAGAGACCAACAGCTCCATAGATAAACATGCAAAGGATAAAGTGAGTGATTCCTGGAAAAGGAGCTGCAGCTGCTCTGCATGCCCGGCCCAGAACCGCGGGGACATGAGCATCGGGCTGAACTCTGCCCCAGAAGTTACTGATGCCCTCTGGGCCTCAGCTTCCTGAGATGTAAAATGGGGTAACAGTGGTCCCTATTATTCAATGGTTTAGCAGGTGCAAAGCATGGAAAACATGGAGGAGGGCAGTAAGTGCTATGTAAGTGCTTGGTAGATAAAATGTGAAAAGATGCTTGAGTCCATCTATGAGCGGGATGATCTTGTGATAAGAAATGTGCAGTGGTAAGCCACTTCTGCACAGTGCTGCACTGATAGGAGTATAAATATCTGTCAGACTTCTAAATACACATACCCTTTGACCAAGCGATTTCTGTTCTTTTTTTTAATCCTTTTTTGAAAATTTTAAATCAAAATAAAATTGACATGCAATATTATATTAGTTTCAGGTGTACTCATAGTGATTTGACATTTGCATACATTATGAAATGATCACAATAAGTATAGTAACCATCTGTCCCCATACAATGTTATTACAATATTGACCATATTCCTTATGCTGTATATTACATCCCTATGGCTTATTTATTTTGTAACTGGAGGCTTCTACCTCTTAATCCCCTTCACCTATGTCTTCCCCCCACCACCTCACCCAGTTCCCGTCTGGCAACCACCTGTTTGTTCTCTGTATCTATGAGTCTGTTTTCATTTTTTAGAGCCCACATATAAGTGAGATCATATGGTATTTGTCTTTCTCTATTTCACTCAGCATAATGCCCTCTAGACCCCATCCACACTGTCACAAATGTTAAGATTTCATTCTCTTTTTTATGGCTGAGTACTATTCCTGTGTGTGTGTGTATACACCACACCATTCATTCATCTGTCAGTGCACCAGTTTACAGTCCCACCAACAGTGCACGAGAGTTCCCTTTTCTCTACATCCTTGCCAACACTTACTTGTCTTTTTGATAGTAGCCATTCCGACAGCTGTGAAGTGATATCTTACTGTGGTTTTGATTTGCATTTCCCTAACAATTAGTGATACTGAGCATCTCTTCATGTGTCTGTTGGCCATCTGTATGTCTTTGGAAAATTTTCTATTCAGATCCTCTACCCATTTTTTAATCGAGTTGTTTAGTTTTTTTATGTTGATTATATGAGTTCTTTGTATATTTTGGATATTAACCCTTTATCTGATACATTGTTTGCAAATATCTTCTCCCATTCAGTAGGCTGCCTTTTCATTTTGTTGATAGTTTCCTTCACTGTCTGGAAGCTTTTTAGTTTGATATAGTCCTATTTGTTTATTTTTGCTTTTGTTTCCCTTGCCTGAGAAGACAGATCCAAAAAATATTGCTAACACTGATGTCAGAGTGTACTGCCTATGTTTTCTTCTAGGAGTTTTATAGTTTCAGGTCTTACATTCAAGTCTTTAATCCATTTTATGGTATGAGAAAGTAGTCCAGTTTGATTATTTTGCAGGTAGCTGTCCAGTTTTCTGAACACCATTTATTGAAGAGGCTGTCCTTTCCCCATTGTATATTCTTGCCTCCTTTGTCATAGATTGACCATATAAGCGTGGGCTTATTTCTGGGCTCTCTGTTCTGTTCCATTGATCTATGTGTCTGCCAGTGCCATACTGTTTTGATTACTGTAGCTTTGTAGTATAGCCCGAAGACAGAGTGATGCCTGCAGCTCTCTTCTCTCTTGAGAATGGTTTGGCAGCAATCTCTCTTGATAACCACCATAGAAAAGATGCACATACAGGGAGGTTCATGCAGCACCATTTGTAAAAGCAGAAATTGGAAACAGTTGTCCTTCAACGGGGAACTGGTTTAGCAATTTATAATATGTCCATAATCTGGATGATTATGCAGCTTTAAAAGAAGAGACAGGTCTCCATATACTGAGTGACCTCCTGTATATACTAAGTAGTTAAGAATGAGGTGTTGAACAATGTGTACAACAATCACATTTGTGCGAAAATGAAGCATGCACGTGTGTGTATGTGCCCAGCTGGGCTCTGGAGGGACATCCAGGAAAGTGGTAACAGTTGCCCTTGGCGGGGGTGGACACTGTGGCTGAGGGACAGGGCAGAACCCATGATTTTTCATGTATCATAATCTGAAAAAACCTATCTTGTGACACCATTGTGAGTAATAAAAGACACCATGATAGGGGTTAGGAGTGGTGAGTACAGTCAGACTGCCTCAAATCCTAGCTCCACCATGAGATGTGTGACCTCAGACGTGTTTCTGACCTCTGTGTGTCTGTTTCCTTATCTGTAAATTGAGGATTCCAGTAGAACCTAACACAGGATTGTGAGCCTGAAATGGGATGGTGCAGAGAAAAGCTTTCCGTCCCTGTCACTTAGCAAGAACACAGCAAACACCAGCCATTCTCCTCGTCGTCACTGCCATGCTGGGCTTCTTCGCTCTCAGCTGCTCCCTTGGGGAGAACTGCCCCACGTGGGCTGAGCCCCAGCCCCCCCTCCTCTCTCAGGCAGGTCCCCACTTTGAGACTCCTCTCCTCCTCGGGGTGAGGCAGGCTTCTTGGGTGCCTGCCCCTGCCGCCGGCCCAAGGTGGATGTTACTGCCTCTTTAAATCACAAAATCACATCTGTGAGGAATCTGGGGATTAATCCTCCTGTTCTTCACCTTGGGGGGTCATGAAACCTGCTCCCAGGAAAATGCACATCAGCCCAGGTGGGTGAGGGCCTGTGCCCGGCCCTGCCTACTCCAGCCCGGGTCAGCGCCCTGGGAGCCGCTCGGGCTGGGCGGGCAGCCTGGGCAGGTTTGTCTTCCTGCTGCATGCGGCTGTTTGCTGCCTGGCCTGGCCTCGCGGGGCGCCCTGGGGCTCGTTCTCTCGTGGTGCCTGTGGCGAAGGAGAAGAACGTGGTAAGGGGCCATGACAGGCTGACATGACGCCCTGAGGGAGCCAGCGGCCTTGTCCAGGAGGCCCTCATGTTCTCCTTTCTGCTCTTAGGGGCCTAATGTGATGGAAGATCAAGACCTGCGGGAAATCGGCATCAGTGATGCACAGCACAGGCGGAAGCTGCTCCAGGCTGCGCGGTCCCTGCCCAAGGTGACCACCGACAGTTCCGTGGCCTCGGCCTTTGCCAGTGGCGGGGCGGGGCTCAGGGGATGTGCAGGTCACTGTGGGGGCCTGCCCCTCATCCCGGGAGCCCCAGCGGGGAGGACAGTATCCTGTTTACTTCTTTGCCACATCCCAAGGCCAGCAGAGCACTAGGGACAGTCAGGACCTAGTCCGGCCTCAGGAACGGCATTGCAGGCATCTGCCTGGCGCAGAGCCTGGTGCCCACAGGCTTGGCCTGTCGCCTGAGACCAGGCCCTCCCCAGGAGGCCCGGGGCCCTCGGGGCAGCAGAGGAAGCAGTCTCTGCCTCCTGGGGAGCTGTGGCTGGTAGGCCTGAGCCTCTCCTCAGCTGTGCTGGCACAGAGTCCCCTTGTCTCTTCCACTTGCCCAGAGCTCAGGAAGCACTAATGAGTCCTAGCAGTGAGGCCAGTGGCCGCTTCACAGACACACACCATTTTCTTGTCCTACCAGGTCTGTGATCTTGTCAGAGCACAGTAGGGGCCTCCACAAACCCTCCTCCCCATCTAGCCTTACCTGATAGGGCACCTTTCCCAGACCTGGGGTGCCCTGGCAGTCCCCAGATGGGGCCCGAGACCAGAGCTGAGGTAGAGAAGGCTGTGTGAGTGGAGCGACTCGGGGATGCTAGGACACAGGCCCCTCATTGGTCCTCAGGAGCTGTCCCATACCTACTCCAGCCTCAGCCTCAGCCTCTGTTGTGGTCTGAGTGAACCGGCCTGCGTCCCCATGGTCCCCAGGGTCCTCGTCCCAAGTGCTGAGATGTTAGTCCCGCCTCCTGCCCTCGCCCCACAGGTGAAGGCTCTGGGCTATGATGGGAACAGCCCCCTGTCAGTGCGCTCCTGGCTGGTCTCCCTGGGCCTGCAGGACTATGTCCCTTCCTTCCTGTCGAGTGGCTACAGCTCCATTGACACTGTGAAGAACCTCTGGGAGCTGGAGCTTGTCAACGTGAGTACAGCCCTGCTGTGAGTGTCCCTGGGCTGCCAGCATGGCCCGTGGGGGTGAGGGCTGGGGGCTGGGGGCCCAGTTGCCGCCTGACCTTCCTCTCCCCGCCCCTGCCCAGGTCCTAAAGGTGCACCTGCTCGGCCATCGCAAGCGCATCATCGCCTCCCTGGCAGACAGACCCTACGAGGAGCCGCCCCAGAAGCCCCCCCGGTTTTCCCAGCTGAGAGTGAGTTGGGGCGGGTGGGAAGGGATGTTTGTATGTGCTGTGTGTTGTTAGGAACTGAGGAGAATTCTTTGGGAGTTCTTCAGAGACAGCGTCACCTCTGCAGTCGAGGAGCAACTGATCCCTCCCTTCCCAGTTGTTGGGGCCAAATGTTGGCAAAAGTAGGAAAACAAATATCCAAATCCCAGATGGCTGGGGCCATGTCTGAACGTCCGGTTGAGCTGTGCCCGGGGTGGTGGGCAGGGGTGGGTCAGAGGGGCCCCCTCTCGGGCAGCCTGACGTGAACCCGAGACAAAGCCTGGAACACACGGAGGGACCAGGGCCCTCCCCATCTTCTGAAGGAAAATCCCTGTGATTTTAAAAACCTCAGAGATGCTTTGTTGCTCAAGGCAGGTAATCTCTGACTGAAAAGTGGGTTAGACTGTGAGCCTGTGGTTCAGGATGAGTCTCCCCAAACCCGTGAAGCTGCGTGGCTGCCAGTGGATGGGGTGGGCCCTGGGCTCCAAGCCTCAGCCCGTTTATGGCAGCCTCAAAGTGGGCGTTATTTTATCCTCCTCTTACGCATGAGAAGGCTGGGGCCCAGGCTGGTTCTGAGGACCAGACTCAGCTGACATTCAGATATGGAAAGTGAAGACTGATTCATACTCTCTGTGAGGCCTCTGGGTGCCAACCGGCAGTGCTATGTGTTTTCTTAGGAAAGACTTTTGGATTTGGTCACATGCCCCCAGGACCTGCGATCAGTTGTGACAGACGATTTTATAAACTAGAGATCGCCTCCCAGCCCTAAACCAGGCCGGAGGGTGCTCTCGTCACCCGGGTGCTCACCTGCAGGACCCGGCTGTTAGGGGTTCCTGGCTGGAAGAATCTGGTCACTTTGACTGTACCCACGGTGGGCCCAGCGGCCCGTTTCCACACTGGGTGCTGGCCTCCAGCTCGTGCCTGTTCTCACTGATTCTCCTGCCCAAGCTGGGCCCTGACAGCCCGAGGATTGGCTGACACCTACAGCCTAAGGACTGGCCTGATGAGTCTCAAATCTCACCTGGATTTCTTCCCGCTGCAGTGCCAAGACTTGCTCTCGCAGACGTCGTCCCCCCTGAGCCAGAATGACTCCTGCACCGGCCGGTCGGCTGATCTGCTGCTGCCTTCTGGGGACACGGGCAGGAGGCGGCACGACAGTCTCCAAGACCCTACGGTGCCCTCTCGGGCCGAGCGCTTCAGGATCCAGGTGGGCGGGAGGGAGCCACAGACGGGGTCCCCTCATTCCTCTTGGCAGGACAGGGCTCCCAGCCCACCGCCCAGGGCACTGCTTTCAGGGCTCTCGCATTTATTCGACTTGCCCGTCCTCCCTCCCGCCTTGCACGGACCGCAGGCTTTTTGTCTCGCCCCCGTCTTGGCCTGTTAGACACAGATTGCTGGGTGTCCCTTGTCCCCACAGGGTGAGCCCTAGCTTCGCTCTGTTTTCTCTCGTGACTCATATTTCTCGGTTCTGGCCTCTGGGGATTCCCCTCACCTTTCCACAAGTACGACCATGAATTTTACAAGATTTAAAAAACACATCGTCCAGCAGTTTTAGTTGCTCTGTATTGAGAGACTTTGCATATTGCTGGGAATGGAAGTCATAAATTTCCTGAATTTTCCCCTCCTCTCCATTCCTTCCACCAGCAGCCTAGTTAAGGACCCCATCGCCTGGCACCTGGCCCGTGGTGGCCTCCCACCCCTCCCCCACACCCCAGCTCCTGCCATGAGGATCCCTGTCAAGTGCATCCCTGGCCACGGATACTTCCCCGACTCCCCACCCCAGGATCAGATCTACACCCATCTCAGACACCAGAGCCTTCCCTGCTGAGCTGCTCCCGGGTGGGCGGGCAGCTGAGGTCCCTGCTTCACCAGTTCTCTGGCATAGACAGGCCTCACCTCCGCCCCAGCACATTGGAATGGCTTGTCTGCCTCCGGCCTGGAGCTCCCGGAGGTGGAACCCGGGAGGGAGCCTGGGAACCCCTTGAGCAGGCGAGCTGACCTGTGACCCCACGTGTTCTGCAGGAAGAGCACCGAGAGGCCAAGCTGACCCTTCGGCCCCCAAGCCTGGCTGCCCCCTATGCCCCTGTGCAGAGTTGGCAACACCAGCCGGAGAAACTCATCTTCGAGTCCTGCGGCTATGAAGCCAATGTGAGTAGCCTCTGCCCTCCCAGCCTGGCCAGTCTCCTGCTTTCCATGCTGGCCGGACCCAGGGCCCCCGTGGTGTTCTCCACTCCTCAGCTGCTCCCAGCACCTGGGGGAAGGGGGACTCACCGGCCAGGATGGGGGAAGAGAGTCACTGGGAGAGGGAGCCCCCTGACTGTGGTCCCAGATTGGCTGGTGGCCCTGTGTGGTAACGCAGGACTCCTAAGCCGGGCCACTGCTCGCTCCCACAGTATCTGGGCTCCATGTTGATCAAAGATCTACGAGGGACAGAATCCACGCAAGACGCCTGTGCCAAGATGCGGGTAGGTTACCGTGGGGGCGGCCAGGACGCAAGGCAGCGGGTGGCGGCACCGCCTGCAGCCATGGGGGCCCTGCCACGCTGCGTGCGGCTGAGGGAGGCCCCGAGAAGGTGAGTTGACAGGCCTCCCGTTTCCTGTAGAAATCCACGGAGCACATGAAGAAGATCCCCACCATCATCCTCTCCATCACCTACAAAGGTGTCAAGTTCATCGACGCCTCCAACAAGGTGTGCTTCCCACAGCTGCTGTTGAGGGAGGAGGGGGCACCCTTCCTCCCCACACACACCCCGCTCCTGGCCAGCTGGGTATCTTCCCTAGAGGGGGGGGTACTTGTCTCTCACGCACCCACGTATCCTGGTTCCCAGGGCCCCGCCCGAGGGACAGCTTATCTTCCCCAGCATGGGCTCCACTGGCCACTTATCTGCTCATGGGCCTTTAACGCTGTGATGCACTTAGTGAGCTTAGGGCACCCCCAGGCCCTGTGCTTGGGATCCCACCTGGAGAGCAGAGTGGGCTGGGTGTGAACATCTGCTCCCTCAGTTGCCATGGTCAAGGGTGGAGACCCCAACCCTAAATCAGACAAGGTGAGGTGCCACCCCCACCCCCACCGTGAAGAGATGGGGAAGTGGTGCTTGGCTGACGCTAGGATGGGACAGGAAGGTGGCAATGGTGAAGGGACTAGGGTGTGCCCTCAGGGAGCCCAAGAATTCCAGACCCTGTTTTCCCTGCAGAACGTCATCGCAGAGCACGAGATCCGGAACATTTCCTGTGCAGCCCAGGACCCAGAGGACCTCTGTACCTTCGCCTACATCACCAAGGACCTGCAGACCAGCCACCACTATTGCCACGTTTTCAGCACGGTGGACGTGGTGGGTGGAGTCCGCAGCTGGGCACGGTGGGGGGTCCTGCGACAGCCCCAGTGCAGTGGGTCCTGGCACCCGGCTGGCACTTAGCAAAGGTCTGTTCAAGAATGAACATCACTCCAGCCCCCTCTGTCTGGCACTGAGACTAAAGCACACAGGATGACAGTGGCTCGTCCAGGGTTCTAGTTGACAGAGGCTTTCCTGCTTCCGGCTGCGTGTCTGTCAGGTCAGCCAAGGCTTCATCTCCCTAGGCTCTTGGTCGACCATCCATCCTAACTCCCGCCCTCCAGCTGGGCCATCTCCCTGAAAAGCCCTCCAGCTCCCTCTTGGGGACAGTAAGTTTTCTTCGCCCATATCCCAGCTTAGGTGGGGTTCTGGCGCTGCTGGGCTGAGGGGAGTGGTCACACGTGCTGCCCACAGGGAGTGGATGAGTGACCATGGTGGCTGCCCTGAGACAACACCTTTGTCCAGGTCCCTGCTGCCCCTGTGAGAGTAGCTGGTTCCAGGGTCTTCCCGGCCTCGCCCGGGAGCTCTGTGCTTGCAGCCTCCTGGCTCTGCCACTAGCTAGCTGTGTGACCCCGGCTCCTCGTCCGCGCAAAGGGGATAGAGTGTAACCGACTTCACGGGGTGGTTCTGAAGATGAAATGAGGAAATCCTCCCAGGACACATCCTTCCCGCTACTCTTACCTGTAGCTCATCTTCCCGCATCAGTCAGTTCTGCTGTAACGTGGCGTCTGTGCTCCTAGAGAGCACCACACCCTGAAACCACACGGGAAGCACCAAGGCTCATGGGGAGATGAGGCAGGGGGCACAGCCCTCAGGAACCTAATACGAACACCCACACCATTTTATCCATGTTAAATGGTTAAGAGATACATAAATGCTACATAAACACGGCGCTCTGCCTCGAGAAGGACCCGAAGTCGGCTTGTGGAAGCATGTGCCTCACTCCTGCCAGCCTGTGTGCCAGACGGAGAGAGAAAGAGGAGGAACAGAGGACAGAGGGGTGCACGGATGGAGGGGAGGGCGCGGGCCAGGTGGCCCTGGGAAGAGCTGCTGCTTGATTGTTACGGTCAGGGGTGGGTCCCGTGGGGAAGTTGAGCTGCCAGGTGGGGGTGGCATATATGCTGTGTATTCCCAGGCAACGGGGGTCAGCAGGGGAGTCTTTGCATTCGCCTCGTGTTTCTCTCCAATGAAATCACACATGAGGAAACACAAAGTGTGTGTTTTGTTCAGATTGTTCCCTAATGTATCAGTCACCTCGGGACAAACTTCTGCTTTCAAAGCAAGCGTTCCAGCGGATTCCCTGCACTCTTGTTACCTGTGCAGTGCTGCCTGGCCTGTGCTCAGGGGCATGAGGCCAGGGCAGGCGTGAGAGGCAGTGGTTCCTCCATCCCATCTCTCACGTTGTGCTGTTTTCTCCCAGAACCTGACCTATGAGATCATCCTGACACTGGGGCAGGCGTTCGAGGTGGCCTATCAGCTGGCCCTACAGGCCCAGAAGTCCAGGCCAATGGGGGCCTCTGCCGCCGAGATGATCGAAACAAAATCTTCCAAACCGGTGCCTAAGCCTCGGGTCGGCATGAGGAAGTCAGCAGTACGTGGGCCCCGGGATTTGAGGGCTCGGGGTGGAGCGGGCGCAAGGAGGGTCTTCTCACGCTTCAGGTGGCCAGCCCCTCAGGACACGGGCCCGTGCGAGGCGGCCTCCGTAACGCCACCCCGTGTCTGTGTCTGCTTTGCTCTGCACCCCAGGTGCCGCTGCCCCCTGATAGTCGCTGTTGTTACTGTCACACCTGCCCCACCCATCGTCCTTCTTACCTCCCGCTGCCGTCTGTTAGTCCTGGAGTCAAGGTCTCTGCACCTCCTGCTGTCTGTGTGTCAGTCTCCCCGAAGTGACCGTGAGCTCTCTGAGACTCTGGTGCCCCGCCCCCGGCCCCGCCTGCATGCCCGTCTTTCCTGAGCTGCCGTCCCACCATCCCTGTCTGTGCTGGAGCCTCTGTTTCTCTGCTGTGTGTCCTCTTCTCTCCAGAGCTCATGGGTGCCCGCTGTGGTCTTGCCCGGGGTGAGCTCTCTGGCCCTGCCAGAGGGACCCGAGGTTTGGGGTTTCCAAACCCCTTACCCGCTTCCTGCCACCGAGAACAGCTTTGGGGCTTAGTGCTCGATGCTTAGGTAGGGCAAGGCTCCTTTAACTGAGCCGCTCCAAGAAACCCCCAGCAGAAGTTGCCCCTGGAGAGCTCAGAGGCGGCCCTCCCGTGATGCTCCAGGGAAGGTCCCCCTTCTGCCACCCCACCCCAGGGAGCTTGCTCTTTGGCTGAGGAGAACAGGGCCTCCCCCGTGGGGTACTGACGTCAGCATGGCCCGGGAGGCGGGGGACAGCGGGCCCCGTTGACCCCTGGCCCAGGTGCAGCGCTCCCTCTGACTCTTCACCCTCTTCCTCAGCAGCTGGAACCGCCCGATATGGACCCAGATGCCCAGTCCCATGCCAGCGTCTCCTGGGTTGTGGACCCCAAACCAGACTCTAAGCGGAGCCTCAGCACCAAGTATGAGACCACTATCTTCTAAGCACCCACCCCGTCTCCACTAGTCTCATGTGCCTTGCCGTCCGTCCTTCTGCTCTTCTCAACTCTCCTTCCAGCTGCTGACGCCAAGGTCCCACCCCCCCGGGACCTCTCCTCCTGGGGCGGCAGCTTTAGACACTGCACACTCTCAGCTCGCACCTAACACCACCGGACACTGTGAATTCCCCCCTTGGGCGAGGACAGCTTGGCGGGGGGGCAAGGTGCCTTTGAGGTGGGCACCAAGAGGGCCTCAGCGGGCGGGCACCGTGGCTCCTGAGGCGGGGGCAGTCTCCGGGCGGAGTCCACTCGGCACTGGAGGCTGCTCCCTCCGATCGGCCGGGGCTCCCTGTCGGCTCTCCTCTCCCGTCTTCCGAGCCACGGCTGGGTGCCGTTGCCAAGAGCTAACTGCACCTTTCCTGACACAACCAACCACTGTGACCACCTGGGGCCAGAATCCCCTTGCGCTCTGCTAACAGCTGGCCTGCGGCCCATCCCTCTTAAGATTGCTGGCCTCCCCCTGTGAGACCCTCAGCTCAGCGATGTGGCTTGAACAGGGTCAGAACTCTTTCTGTGAGGGCCCAGGGTCTGTGCCAGGTCCTAGAGCACATGCCTGACTCCAAAGCCTGGGGCTCTGAGCGTCTGAACACCCACAGGCTGGCTCCACACAGCAGGTGTCTTGGTCCTGATGGGTCTTGCACTGCAAGGAATGGGATGGCTCCTCACGTCTTCACCAGGGAGTCCCCGGCTGGCTCTGGAGTCTGGCTCGAGGAAGAGGAAGGCCTTCCTGTAGGAGCCAGCAGGAGGGAGGCCAGTGCCCTGCACACACTGTGCACCTTCTTCCCTCAGAACGGAGCTGCTCAAGGACAGGGACCTGGGCCGAGCAACATCCGTTGTCCTCCAGGAGCTTTCTGATGCTTCTCCACAGTGTGGGGACCAGAGATAGTCAGCTGGCACCCGGTCCCTTCCCTGATCGACCGCCCTCAGCCTCTTGACTCCTGAGAAGGAGTCCATCACCTCAAAGCAGTTCAGCAGCTGGGATGGTGGAGTTGAGGCTTTCAGAAGGCCCACGTTCTCGCGTGAGGGCATGTCAGCTTAGATGGCGGGAGAGGAGAGCCAGTTTCCGTGGGAAGAAGCACTGTACACGTAGCGTGGCCCAGTATGAGAGCCAGTAAGTTGCAGCGGTTGCTTTATGAGTTGAAACCCAAGTCGACAAACCGGGGTGGGTCCTCCTGCCTGCCTGTCCTCGTGCCTTCCAAGCAGATGCGCTGAGCCATGGAGGGTGCTCAGGGGAGGCTGTAAGGGACCTTCTGTTCTGCTTCCGTGTTTCCTTTCCGTTTCCTCCACCTTGTGCAGGCCCCTTTGGTTAACCCTTTCCTCCCCCCCGTTGTGTTTGCTTCTGCCAAGCTGAGCCACCGAGGAACCAACTGTGCTGCGGAAACAGCCATGGGGAGCGCAGGCTCCCACCGCCGCCGCCGCCGCCACCGCCACCACCGTCTCAGCTGCAGCTTTGAAGACGCAGGCCCCACTACTGCCCGTAGGACCTCCTCGCGGCTGCATGGTCCGGGCCTGCCACTGCCAGGTCTCGCCGAGTGAGCCCTGCCCTGGTTGCGGAGCAGCCCTCCAGGCCTCTAGCAGATGAGGTTGGAACTCCACAGAGCCAAGAAGTGACTTGTCCAGAAAACATTTTTTAATAGAAAAAAATTTTTTTATAAAATGAACTTTCAACACTTGGCTCAACCCTCTAGGTTAAACTGCCAGTCTTTAGACAATGGCCATAGGGTCAGAGGACAGCGGGCCTCTGTCCTCAGGCTGGGGTCTTGGCGCGCTTGAGCAGCTCTGAGAGAAGGTAGTGGGTGAATTGAATCGGCTCAACAGACCCGCCAGTCAGCTGCTCTTCCTTCTGAGCCGCACAGCTTCTCATCCCCGCCTGGAGCTGGGGGCAGCCCGTAGAGGCGTCTGGCAAAAGCAGAGGCTTCTGGGGTTCCAAACGTGAAGGTCTGGGGCCGCGTGGAGATGCACAGGCAGGTCGCGGTGCCCAAGCTCTGGGCTGCTCCTCTGTCTCGGACCCAGCGGTGGTCAGAGCACTGCCCTGGGCTGCCTGGCCGCAGGCCCTCCGGTGACCTCAGACTGTCTGAGTCGAGGCAGAAAGGAGAAGCAGCAGCTTTGTTTGTTTGGGGCATTGACGGGTAGGTCGGCTGAGGTGGCTGCCTGCTGACTTGCGATTTGTCTAATCAGGTCTGTGTGGTTAGGATTCACTTTGGTTCTCTGAATTATCGGTTTGATTGTCATCCTTTCAGCTGCTGGGCTCCCCACTGGCTCCAAGGGTAGAGAAGGCTGAATCAGGTGACAGTTTGATTCTCCCCGAGTGTGGCCTTCAGGGCAGGCTGGCATCTGGGCGCTGCTGCTGCCTGAGCCCTCCTGCTGGCTGGCTTTGCTTTTCACCTTTGGTTGCGTTGCTCCTCCTGGAGGCAGAGCCAGAGGGACTGTTCCTGTGAGGCTGGGCCAGGTCAACTGCCCGTCCAGCACCTTCCAGAGCAGAGCCTTTCCTCCCACGGGGCCGGAGCAGACCTTCCGCTTTGCTGGCACAGCGCAGTCTGGTCCCAGGATCAGTAGTCCAGGCTTCAGTAGCGCCTCTCTCTCTCCTGGCAGGGGCTGTGAATGAGCAGGGAGCGCTCTGGCGCACCTTCATAGCCCTGTGGTCGGCCAGCAGCGGAAAGCTGGGCCGCGTCTTCCTGCTGACCTGAGGCTGGGCCCTGTGGGTTTCCTTTCTGCTGAGCCGTCCACACCGCAGGCCTGGGGAGTCACACCCCCTCTCACTGATCCTGCCCTTCTCGGTACTAAACAAGGACCTCGATACCGGGAAGTCTGACTTCACGTCCTGCTGCTTCCAGGGCCCGTCGGCTTCCACTGAGCAGTATTCAGCCCCTACTTCCTTCCAGGTATGGACGAGGAACACCGAGCTGGATGGGTAAACCGCGGCTCCTGCTGCAGTGCGAGTGCTGTGCCCTCTTCCTCCTGAGGAAGGCCGGTCTCCTCTAAGCAGCCCTCTCTTGGTGGGTGGTGGGTCCATAAAGAAAACTGTAGACACTACGATGAGTTCCTCAAGCTGTCTTTATTTTTAAGTCATAGGTAGGTGTCTCCTCCCCTTGAAGCTGCTATATCTTCTTTATTTATTCAGGGTGTTTCATGTTGGAAAGCCTTGGCTAATCTGCTCTGGCTCTGGATTTTGTTTTGAGCTTGGTTTATTTCTCAATAGCCAAGAAAGGAAGGGACTAGATATTTTTTTTATTCCTCCTCCGGGACAGGTACTCTCCCTCCCCTAGAAAGAAAAATTTTAACACCAGGACAGGCTTCACATGGAGAGAAGCCCTGCTTCTGCACGTGAGCACAGGCCCTGCAGTGTGGCAGCCCCGTTCTGAACTGTGCAGGCCGTTCAGGCAGGACCTGAGATAGGTCAGTACCTGCCCGGCCACAGGCTCTCTGCTCCGCCCTTCTGCTTGCAGCTACTTCGAGCAGGGCTTCCCTCCGACAGGCTCTGCATTTGCAACGCTCGCGTTCCCCCAGGGCCCCCAGCTTTGACTCTGGGGAGTCCCCGGAGAAGTCTCGGGCTGAGCAGACTGGTCTGCCCTCGGCCTGTGTTGTGATGCCCAGGCCTGCAGGACAACTCTCAGATGCAGTTCACAAAGTGGTGTTGCTAATGGTGTGGCAATGGGACTGAATTGTAATAAAACGTTATTTAATCTTTGTCTCTGTATTTTGATACTTGAATGACTTCCCCTTTTATTTTACTGTACATATAATTGTTAATCTGTCCAATTTTGTCTAAATTACAAACATCTTGTGGTACCAAACATAACCGACCTGTGCAACAACATAGACTGACCTCACTACACGAGAGAGAGTGTAAATATTCCTGGGCTTTCGGCTTTGGTTTTGTTATTTTCGTAACTGTACAACTTAGAACAGACTGAATTAATTAATAAATGAGAAGCGACATGAAACCAACCTTACTTTGTGGAGTCTGAGTTGGAAGGTTTCTTGATTGTTTTCCGGCAGAAGTGCTGGCACAGGCCAGCCGCTGGCTCCGGGGTGGAAACGAGGATCCGCTGTGTTTGGCTGGGACAAGTTTGGGGATTCCGCGCCGTCCAGCCCTCTCTAGTCATCATTAACCCTGCTCCAGCGCAGGGGCCCTGCAATCCACCTGCCCCTCCTCGGTCTGAACACCAAGCAGGGGCCACATCCTGGCCTGGGCTGGTCACCCACAGATACTTATTGAATGTCGGTGTACAAGGCAGTGTGGGGATTGAGAGCTACGGAAGGAGAGGCTCCCTTCAGGAACTCAGTTAGATTGTGAAGGTTAAGTTTTAAACAGACACAACTAGCTACCAGCCCAAAGCCACACCGTGAGACCCATCAGACAGTCCCGGGCCGTGGGGACTGGGAGGGATGCAGTGCTCGAAGAACCAGAGCGGGTGGTGCCTGGGCTGCTATTCAAAGGAGGGTTGGAAAGGCACAAACAACACTGACATCCCCGTCGTTGGTGGAGCACCCGTGTTCCAAACCCTGCTGGCAGCTTTACAGGCAACCCGCCCCATCAGCCCTCACACCTAGCTGGGTATTGTCTCTATAGAAAAGGAAACCAAGGCTCAGAGAGGTTAAGACGCCTGCCCAGGGCCGGCTGGAGAGGCCCCTAGAAACCATCTAGTCGGGTGGTTGTCAAGCTATCCTCAGAGCCGCTGGTCCCACTCCTGCTTCAACCTGAGCTGCCGAATTCTGCACAGTCTAACTCATGAGTTTCTGTGAAATATTCCATTTGTTAAAGGACTTTACAAGGAAAGCATTGATTCTCACCCAATACCCAACTGTATTTATGAAGAAACCAAGGCCCAGAACAGGGAAATGATTTTCTCTTAGCCAGCCAGCTAATAGCAGAGAGAGGACCAAAACCCAGCTTCTTCCGATTTGGGCTTCTCAGGCCAAACTGCATTGAATCTGGGAAAGGAGACTGAGGGCCGGTGGAGGGCCTCACATTCTAGACGGGGCGGGGGCGTCATCCTCACCCCCCCTCTGCCCCCTGGCTTTGGCACCAGTTTCTTAGGCAGAAGAAACGTTACAGCAAGAGAGGAGGTTTGGTCATAATTGGAGTCACCATTCCTCAGGAACGGGTACGGCACGGGACACACTGCCACCGTCACGATCCCTTCTGGAACCACTCACCAGCATCAGGTGTGACTCGCTCTGCCTAACCCCAGGACTGCAGTGCTGATCCTGCCTTGGGGGCCTGCTGGGCTGGGGAGACAGACCAGTTCCCGCTGAGCGCCCGGGCCAGGCGCCCGGGCCTGGCGCCCGGGCCTGCCGTCCGGGCCGCAGGCATGCTGCAGCTAACCGAGTGGAAGCTGGAGCAGGACAGAAGGGAGTGGTGGGAGGACTGTGTGGGGCGGCCTCACAGCAGGGGTGGACAGGACACGTCCCACAGGATGGCATCGGTCCAGCCCGCCTCCACCCCTTGCCTCCCCATCCCCTCTGACTCGCTGTGCTCAGTGCGTCTACACACCGGCCTCCTCGGGACCTGGAGGCGGAAGCAGCCGCCAGGAGTCGGGTGGTGTTGTAGAGCGGACGGTGCAGTGCACACGGACCAGGGCTCCTCCCCTCACCTCGCTTCACAGATGCTCCGTAGCCCAGGCACCCGGGCAGCGGGGGCGTCAGGACGGAAGGCTGAGCGACCAGGCCACTGAGGAGGCGGAGCTCTGCCCGGGAGCACTTTCTAGGGCAGCTCTGGACGCCCTCTTGTCAGCCTCGGCACCTCTGGCTTCCGACCCTGCGAGAGTCTAGGTCCCCCGAAGCCCAGTGGACGGGCTGGCTGACCTTTCAGTATCACCAACTCACAGCACCGGCCGTTACCAACCAACAGCCGCGGGGGCGTGGGTCTCAACTCCAGTGCGAGGCACACCCCCTGCAACTCTGTGACTGCTTTTTTCGGGACTCGGCTATTAGGAACACTGTTATAAACAAGCATGTACCAAATTAAAGAAATTCCCTAACACCATAAAATATTTATTATTCAGTAAATGGAGTTGGGAAAGCACGTAGCCATGGGAGTGGTGAAAACGGCGTAGGGACGTTTCTATTCCTACTTATACCAAAATAAATTCCAGATGGTTCACATATTTAAATGAAAAAATAAATTAACCCCCAACAAAGCTATTGATAGAAGAAAATGAGAGACTTTGTTTTCATAATCTTGGTATGAGAAAGGTCTTCCCAAACATGTTACATAACTCCAAGTCCATTTTCTTAAGGATTAATATATTCAACTATATAAAAATCAAATACTTCTGCAAAGCAAAATGCACCATTAAAAAAACTGAAAATAATGTTTGCACCACATGTAACAAAGGACAACTTGACAATAGCTATCAAAAGTAAACAAACTTCTACTTCCAGGAAGATCAAGTAGACAGACCTTCCCCTATTCTTGCAAGTAAAATTAAAACCCCGGCAGAAACACCAGTGGGCACAAAGCCCAAACAAAAGCCTGCTCTCTCTAGCCAGAGGACCAGAAAAAGGTAGCCTAACAAGACAGAAAGCTTTTAGACACGAACTGCTCTAGTCCATCCACACATCACAGAAAAAAAACTGTGGCCCCACGATCCACAGGCCAGCAAAGGCCAATGGGGAGCCTAGATGTACCCCCTCACCACGTGACAAGGTGCCCCAAACCGACTGGGGTGGCGTCAGAGGAGGCCTAGTGGGGAACTTGCAATCACCCGGCAATAAGGAGGCTGCTCTTGACAAATACAATAACCAAGATGAAGATCTCAGCGGATGGGCTCAACAGCAGAATAAACAAGAAAGAGACGAAACCACAAACCAGAGGACAGAACAACAGAAATTACCCAACTGGAAGAGCAGAGAAAATAGATTAGAAAAAAAATGAATAGAATCTCAGGGACCTAACAAAAGATCAAACATGTATGTCATCAGAGTCCCAGAAGGACAGAAAGGGGGTGGGGCTGAAAGAGCCATCCGTGAAATAATGACTGAAAATTCCCCAAATTTGGCAAGAGACACAAACCTACAGAATCAAGAAGCTGAGCACACCCCAAACCAGATAAACCAAAAGAAATCCATGCCAAGATACCATCGCAATTAAATTTCTGAAAATGAAAGACCAAGGAAAAATTCTTAAAAGTAGTGAGAGAAAAATGACATCTTACCTATAGGGGAAAAGTAATTTGAATGACAGTGAATTTCTCAGCAGAATTGTGGAGGCCAGAAGGAAGTAGTATGATATTTTTCCAGTGCTGAAAGAAAAGAACTGTGAATCCAGAATTCTATACCCTGCAAAAATATTCTCCAGGAACGAAGAGGAATCAAAACATTCTCAGATGAAGGAAAACTAAGGAACTTAGTCACCAGCAGACCTACCCTAATAGAATGGTGAAAGTTTTCTAAATAGAAAGGAAATGAAGAAAGAAAGAAATGAACCTTGGAACATCAGGGAAGGATGAACAAACATGAAGCAAAAATATGGGTAATACAATGGACTTTCCTTCTCCTATGGAGTTTTCTAAATTATGTTTGATGGTTGAAGCAAAATCCTAACGCAGTTTAATATCGTTCAAAACGCACGTAGAGGAAATGTTTAAAACAATTATCTTTTAAATGAGGAGGATGAGGGGATATAAAACAAGGTAAGGTTTCTATACATTACTTGAACTGGTAAATGATGATACCAATAGACTGTGGAGAGTTACGTATATATGTAAACCTAGAGCAAACACTAAATAAAAGAGTTATTCAAAGAGATAAACTCACAAACACTAAGATAAATAGAAATGGAATTTTAAAATGTTTTCAAGTAACTCACAGGGAGACAGGAAAAATAGAAAAATGAAAATAGAATAACTAGAAAACAAAAAATTAAATGACAGACTTAAGCCCTAGCATATCATAATTACATGAAATTTAAACAGTCTAAAAACATCAATTGAAAGACTGGAGGAGGGCTTCCCTGGTGGCGCAGTGGTTGAGAATCTGCCTGCCAATGCAGGGGACACGGGTTTGAGCCCTGGTCTGGGAAGATCCCACATGCCTCGGAGCAATTAGGCCCGTGAGCCACAACTACTGAGCCTGCACGTCTGGAGTCTGTGCTCCGCAACAAGAGAGGCCGTGATAGTGAGAGGCCCGCGCACTGCGATGAAGAGTGGCCCCCGCTTGCCACAACTAGAGAAAGCCCTTGCACAGAAATGAAGACCCAACACAGTCATAAATTAAAAAAAAAAAAAAAAAAAAACACTGCAGGAGATTAGAAAACATGAGCCAACTATATGCTATCTATAAGAAACCCACCTCAAATAATAATATAGGCAGGTTGACAATAAAAGGATGGAAAAAAGATATATAATGCAAACATTAATCAAAAGAAAGGAGTGAGGGGGTTCCCTGGTGGCGCAGTGGTTGAGAGTCCGCCTGCCGATGCAGAGGACACAGGTTTGTGCCCCGGTCTGGGAAGATCCCACATGCCGTGGAGCGGCTGGGCCCATGAGCCATGGCCACTGAGCCTGCGCGTCTGGAACCTGTGCTCCGCAATGGGAGAGGCCACAACAGTGAGAGGCCAGTGTACAGGAAAAAAAAAGAAAGGAATGGCTATGTTAATATCTTATAAAGTAGACTTCAGAACAAAGAAAATTATAAGAGAGAAGACGGTACTATATAATGATTAAAGGTCAATGCACCAAGAAAACATATCAATCCTAAATGTGTATGGACCAAACAACAGAGCTGTAAAATATGTGAAGCAAAAACTGAGTTAAAAAGGGAAATAGACAAATCCACAAATGCTATGGACTGAACTGTGCCCCTCCAAAATCCATATGTTGAAGCCCTAACTCCCAATTTGACTGTATTTGGAAATACGGCGTTTAGGAGGTAATTAAGGTTAAATTGGGTCATAAGGGTGAGATCCTAATTCATTAGGATTACTGGCTTTACAAGAAGAGAAAGAGAGAGAGAGAAAGAGAGATCAATCTCGTCAGACACAGACACCAAGGAAAGGCCATGTGAAAACACAGCAAGAAGGTGACTGTCTACAAGTCAGGAAGAAACTCCTCACCAGAAAATGACCCTCCTAGAACTTGATCTGGGGCTTTCCAGCCTACAGAACTGTGAGAAATAAATTTCTACAGTATATCATTACGGCAGCCTAAGCAGACTAATATCAATACAACAAATAGAGTTGGAGATTCAATTCAATTAGAAACTCTGTCAACAGCTGGTAGAACAACTAGAGAGAATATCAGCAAGGATACAGAAGAACTCAACACCATCAACCAACAGGATCTCACTGACAGTACAGAACACTTTGGCCAACAACAGCAGGATGAGTGGCCACGGAACATATACCAAGATAGAGCATATTCTGGGCCAAAAATAAACCTCAACAAATTTAGAAGAATTAAAATAATACACAGTGTGTTCTTGAAAAACAATAGAATCAAAGTAGAAATCAATAACAAAGATAACAGAAAATTCTCTAAAACACTTGGCAATAACACACTTCTAGGTAATCCATGAGTCAAAGAGAAATAAATCTCAAGGGGAATCAAAATAAATATTAAACTGAATGAAAATGAACATACAACATACCCAAATTTGTGGGACAAGGTAATGTAGTGCTGAGAAGGAAATTCATAGCAGTAAATGCATACGCTGTGAAAGAGGAAAAGTCTTAAATCAGTAATCTAGGCTTCTACCCTCAAGAACCTCAAAAAAAGAGCAAAATAAATGCAAAGCAAGGAGAAGGAAGGAAATAATAGAGATAAAAGCAGAAATAAATGAAAATGAAAACAGGAAGTAGGAAAAAACCAATGAAGCAAAGAGCTTCTTTTATGATATGATCAATAAAATTCACAAAACTGTAGCTAAACTGACAAAGAAAAAAAAAAAGAGAGAGAAGACAGATTACCAATATCAGGGATAAAACTATGGCTACTGCTACATACCCTGCAGACATCAGAAGGATAACAGAACACTATGCACTAACTCTAAACATGTAAATTTAACAACTTAGACTAAATAGAACAATTCCTCAAAAAACATACACTATCACAACTCACCCACTGTGAAATAGATAATTTGAGTAGCACTGTAAAAATTGAATCCATAATTTAAAAAAAAACTCTAAGCCCAGATGATTTCACTGAAGAATTCTACCAAATGTTTAAAGAATAATTAATACCAGTTCTACACAATCTGTTTCAGAAAACAGAAGTGTATGAATGCTTCCTAATTCATTTATTCTATAAGCTAATATTACCCTGATGCCAATACCAACAAAGGAAATACAAAGAAAGAAAACTATAGATACTATAGAAAACAAAACTATAGATACTATAGAAAACAATACTTCTCTCATGAATGTAGACACAAAAAAATTTGTAACAAAATATTAGCTAATAGGATTCACATATATATAAAAAGAATTATACATCATAACCAAGTAAAGTTCATTCCAGGGCTGCAAGGCTGACCAATATTTGAAGATCAGTCCATATAATCCAACATATTAATAAGCTAAAGAAGAAAAATCACATTATCTTACCAATTGATGCAGAAAAATTTGACAAACACCCATTCATGATTTTTAGAACACTCAGAAAAATGGAAATAGAGGGTGAGTAATAGCTCCCTAAAGATGTCCACATCCCAATTAACCAACAGAACCTGTGAATATGTTACCTTATGTGGCAGAAGATACTTTACAAATGTGGTTAAAATCAAGGGTCTTGAGACAGGGAGATTATCCTGGATTATCTAGAACAGCCCAGTATAATCACCAGGGCTATTAAAAAAGGGAGGGGGGGAACCTTCAAGATGGTGGAGGAATAAGATGTGGAGATCACCTTTCTCCCCACAAATATATCAAAAATACATCTACATGTGGAACAACTCCTACAGAACACCTACTGAACACTGGCAGAAGACCTCAGACTTCCCAAAAGGCAAGAAACTCCCCATGTGCCTGGCTACGGCAAAAGAAAAAAGAAAAAACACAGACAAAAGAATAGGGACGGGACCTGCACCAGTGGAAGGGAGCTGTGAAGGAGGAAAGGTTTCCACACATGAGCAAGCCCCTTCACTGGTGGAAAGAGTGGTGGGCAGGGAGGGAAGTTTCAGAGCCACGGAGGAGAGTGCAGCAATACGGGTGCATAGGGGCAAAGCGGAGAGATTCCCGCACAGATTGGTGCCGACCAGCACTCACCAGCCCAAGAGGCTTGTGTGCTCACCCGCTGGGGCAGGTGGGGGCTGGGAGCTGAGGCTCGGGCTTCAGAGGTCGGATCCCAGGGAGAGGACTGGGGTTGGCTGTGTGAACACAGCCTAAAGAGGGCTAGTGCGCCACAGCTAGCCAGGAGGGAGTCCGGGAAAAAGTCTGGACCTGACTAAGAGGCAAGAGACCATTGTTTCGGGGTGCACGAGGAGAGGGGATTCAGAGCACCGCCTAAACGAGCTCCAGACATGGGCACGAGCCACGGCTATCAGCGCGGACACCAGAGACAGGCATGAAACACTAAGGCTGCTGCTGCAGCCACCAAGAAGCCTGTGTGCGAGCACAGGTCACTATCCACACCTCCCCTCCCAGGAGCCTGTGCAGCACACCACTGCCAGGGTCCCATGACCCAGGGACAACTTCCCCAGGAGAACACACAGCACGCCTCAGGCTAGCGCAATGTCACGCCAGCCTCTGCTGCCGCATTCTGTACCCCTCCCTCCCCACGGCCTGAGTGAGCCAGAGTTTCCTCATCAGCTGCTCCTTTAACCCCGTCCTGTCTGAGTGAAGAACAGACACCCTCAGGCGACCTACACACAGAGTCCGGGCCAAGACCAAAGCTGAACCCCAGGAGCTCTGCAAACAAAGAAGAGAAAGGGAAATTTCTCCGTGCAGTCTCAGGAGCAGCAGATTAAATCTCCACAATCAACTTGATGTACCCTGCATCTGTGGAATTCCTGAATAAACCATGATCATCCCAAAATTGAGGCAGTGGACTTTGGGAGCAACTGTGGACTTGCGGTTTGCCTTCTACATCTAATTTGTTTCTGGTTTTATGTTTATCTCAGTTTAGTATTTAGAGCCTATTATTACTGGTAGATTTATTGATTTGGTTGATGCTTCCTTTATATATGTGTGTGTGTGTGTGTGTGTGTGTGTGTGTGTGTACACACACATATATAATTCTTTTTTCCCTTTTCTTTTTGTGAGTGTGTATGTGTATGCTTCTTTGTGTGATTTTGTCTGTATAGGTTTGCTTTTACCATTTGTCCTAGGGTTCTGTGAGTCCACTTTGTTTTGTTTTGTTTTAGTATAGTTTTTAGTGCTTGTTATCATTGGTGGATTTCTTTATTGGTTTGGTTGCTCTCTTCTCTTTTTTTTTTTTTACTAATTTTTAAATTTTATAATATACATATTTTTTACCTTAATAACTTTTTAAAAATTTTTTTCTTTCTTTGCTTTTTTTCTCCCTTTTCTTCTGAGCCATGTGGCTGACAGGGTCTTGGTGCTCTGGCTGGGTGTCAGGCCTGAGCCTCTGAGGTGCGAGAGCCAACTTCAGGACACTGATCCACCAGAGACCTCCTGGCCCCACATAATATCAATTGGTGTGAGTTCTCCCAGAGATCTCCATCTCAACACTAAGACCCAGCTCCACCCAACGGCCAGCAAGCTCCAGTGCTGGACACCCTATGCCAAATAACTAGCAAGACAGGAACACAACCCCATCCATTAGCAGAGAGGCTGCCTAAAATTATAATAAGTTCACAGACACCCCAAAATACACCACCAGATGCAGTCCTGCCCACCAGAAAGACAAGATCCAGCCTCATCCACTAGAACACAGGCACAAGTCCCCCACTAGAACACAGGCACAAGACCCAAGAGGTTGTATAGGGTTGAAAGCCTATACAACCCACTGAACCAACCTTACCCACTGGGGGCAGACACCAAAAAAACGGGAACTACGAACCTGCAGCCTGCGAAAAGGAAACCCCAAATGCAGTAAGTCAAGCAAAATGAGAAGACAGACAAATACACAGCAGATGAAGGAGCAAGGTAAAAACCCACCAGACGAAACGAAGAGGAAATACGCAGTCTACCTGAAAAAGAATTCAGAGTAATGATAGTAAAGATGATCCAAAATCTTGGAAATAGAATGGAGAAAATACAAGAAAGGTTTAACAAGGAACTAGAAGAACTAAAGAGCAATCAAACAATGATGAACAACACAATAAATGAAATTTAAAATTCTCTAGAAGGACTCAATAGCAGAAAAACTGAGACAGAAGAATGGATAAGTGACCTGGATGATAAAATAGTGGAAATAACGACCACAGAGCAGAATAAAGAAAAAAGAATGAAAAGAATTGAGGACAGTCTCAGAGATCTCTGGGACAACATTAAATGCACCATAGGGGTCCCAGAAGAAGAAGAGAAAAAGAAAGGGACTGAGAAAATATTTGAAGAGATTATAGTTGAAAACTTCCCTAATATGGGAAAGGAAATAGTCAATCAAGACCAGGAAGCGCAGAGAGTCCCATACAGGATAAATCCAAGGAGAAACATGCCAAGAAACATATTAATCACACTATCAAAAATAAAATACAAAGAAAAATATTAAAAACAGCAAGGGAAAAAGCAACAAATTACAAGGGAATCACCATAAGGTTAACAGCTGATCTTTCAGCAGAAACTCTGTAAGCCAGAGGGTGTGGCAGGACATATTTAAAGTGATAAAAGGCAAAATCCTACAACCAAGATTACTCTACCCAGCAAGGATCTCATTCAGATTGGACAGAGAAATTAAAACCTTTACAGACAAGCAAAAGCTAAGAGAATTCAGCACCACCAAACCAGCTTTACAACAAATGCTAAAGGAAATTCTCTAGGCAGGAAACACAAGAGAAGGAAAAGACCTACAAAAACAAACCCAAAACAATTAAGAAAATGGTAATAGGAACATACATATTGATAATTACCTTAAATATAAATGGATTAAATACTCCAACCAAAAGACACAGGCTTGCTGAATGGATACAAAAACAAGACCCATATATATGCTGTCTACAAGAGACCCACGTCAGACCTAGAGACACATACAGACTGAAAGTAAGGGGATGGAAAAAGATATTGCATGCAAATGGAAACCAAAAGAAAGCTGGAGTAGCAATTCTCATATCAGACAAAATAGACTTTAAAATAAAGACTATTAGAAGAGACAAAGAAGGACACTACATAATGATCAAGGGATCAATCCAAGAAGAAGATATAACAATTGTAAATATTTATGCACCCAACATAGGAGCACCTCAAAACATAAGGCAAATGCTAACAGCCATAAAAGGGGAAATCGACAGTAACACAATCATAGTAGGGGACTTTAACACCCCACTTTCACCAATGGACAGATCATCCAAAATGAAAATAAGTAAGGAAACACAAGCTTTAAATCATACATTAAACAGGATGGACTTAATTGATATTTACAGGACATTCATCCAAAAACAACAGAATACACTTTCTTCTCAAGTACTCATGGAACATTCTCCAGGATAGATCATATATTGGGTCACAAATCAAGCCTTGGTAAATTTAAGAAAATTGAAATCGTATCAAGTATCTTTTCTGACCACAATGCTATGAGACCAGATATCAATTACAGGAAAAAATCTGTAAAAAATACAAACATATGGAGGCTAAACAATACACTACTAAATAACCAAGAGATCACTGAAGAAATCAAAGAGGAAATCAAAAAATACCTAGAAACAAATGACAATGTAAACACGATGACCCAAAACCTATGGGATGCAGCAAAAGCAGTTCTAAGAGGGAAGTTTATAGCAATACAATCCTACCTCAAGAAACAAGAAAAATCTCAAATAAACAACCTAACCTTACACCTAAAGCAATTAGAGAAAGAAGAACAACAAGAACAAACCAAAATTAGCAGAAGGAAAGAAATCATAAAGATCAGATCAGAAATAAATGAAAAAGAAATGAAGGAAACGATAGTAAAGATCAATAAATCTAAAAGCTGGTTCTTTGAGAAGACAAACAAAATCGATAAACCATTAGCCAGACTCATCAAGAAAAAAAGCGAGAAGACTCAAATCAATAGAATTAGAAATGAAAATGGAGAAGTAACAACTGACACTGCAGAAATACAAAGGATCATGAGAGATTACTACAAGCAACTCTATGCCAATAAAATGGACAACTTGGAAGAAATGGACAAATTCTTAGAAAAGCACAACCTTCCAAGACTGAACCAGGAAGAAAAAGAAAATATAAACAGACCAACTACAAGCACTGAAATTCAAACTGTGATTTAAAATCTTCCAACAGGGCTTCCCTGGTGGCGCAGTGGTTAAGAATCTACCTGCCAATGCAGGGGACACTGGTTTGAGCCCTGGTCCAGGAAGATCCCACATGCCAAGGAGCAACTAAGCCCGTGCGCCACAACTACTGGGCCTGCACTCTAGAGCCCACAAGCCACAACTACTGAAGCCCGCGTGCCTAGAGCCTGTGCTCTGCAACAAGAGAAGCCACCTCAATGAGAAGCCCACGCACCACAACAAATAGAAGCCCCCACTCGCTGCAACTAGAGAAAGCCTGCACGCAGCCACAAAGACCCAATGCAGCCAAAAATATATTAAATAAATAAACAAAAACAAAAAACAAGCAAAAAAACAAATCTTTAAAAAAATAAGTCTTCCAACAAACAAAAGCCCAGGACCAGATGGCTTCACAGGCAAATTCTATCAAACAGTTAGAGAAGAGCTAACACCCATCCTTCTCAAACTCTTCCAAAATATAGCAGAGGGAGGAACACTCCCAAACTCATTCTAAAAGGCCACCATCACCCTGATACCAAAACCAGACAAAGATGTCACAAAAAAAGAAAACTACAGGCCAATATCACTGATGAACATAGATCCAAAAATCCTCAACAAAATACTAGCAAACAGAATCCAACAGCACATTAAAAGGATCATACACCATGATCAAGTGGGATTTATCCCAGGGATGCAAGGGTTCTTCAACATATGCAAATCAATCAATGTGATACGCCATATTAACAAATTGAAGGAGAAAAACCACATGATCATCTCAATAGATGCAGAGAAAGATTTCAACATCCATTTATGATAAAAACCCTCCAGAAACAAGGCATAGAGGGAACTTACCTCAACATAATAAAGACCATATATGACAAACCCACAGCCAACATCGTCCTCAATGGTGAAAAACTGAAAGCATTTCCACTAAGATCAGGAACAAGACAAGGTTGCCCACTCTCACCACTATAATTCAACATAGTTTTGGAAGTTTTAGCCACAGCAGTCAGAGAAGAAAAAGAAATAAAAGGAATCCAAATCAGAAAAGAAGAAGTAAAACTGTCACTGTTTGCAGATGACATGATACTATACATAGAGAATCCTAAAGATGCCACCAGAAAACTACTAGAACTAATCAATGAATTTGGTAAAGTAGCAGGATATAAAATTAATGCACAGAAATCTCTTGCATTCCTATACACTAATGTTGAAAAATCTGAAGGACAAATTAAGGAAACACTCCCATTTACCACTGCAACAAAAAGAACAAAATACCTAGGAGTAAACCTACCTAGGGAGACAAAAGACCTGTATGCAGAAAACTATAAGAGACTGATGAAAGAAATTAAAGATGATACCAACAGATAGAGAGACATACCATGTTCTTGGATTGGAAGAATCAAAATTGTGAAAATGGGAAGATGGCGGAAGAGTAAGACGCGGAGATCACCTTCCTCCCAACAGATACACCAGAAATACATCTACATGAGGAACAACTCCTACAGAACACCTACTAAATGCTGGCAGAAGACCTAAGACCTCCCAAAAGGCAAGAAACTCCCCACGTACCTGGGTAGGGCAAAAGAAAAAAGAATAAACAGAGACAAAAGGATAGGGACGGGACCTGCACCAGTGGGAGGGAGCAGTGAAGGAGGAAAGGTTTCCACACACTAGGAAGCCCCTTCGCGGGCGGAGACTGCGGGTGGCGGAGAGGGAAAGCTTTGGAGCTGCGGAGGAGAGTACATCAACAGGGGTGCGGAGGGAAAAGCGGAGAGATTCCCGCACAGAGGATCGGTGCCAACCGGCACTCACCAGCCCGAGAGGCTTGTCTGCTCACCCGCCGGGGCAGGCGGGGCTGGGAGCTGAGGCTCGGGCTTTAGTCGAGCGCAGGAAGAGGACTGGGTTTGGCGGTGTGAGCACAGCCTGAAGGGGTTAGTGCACCACGGCTAGCCGGGAGGGAGTCCGGGGAAAAGTCTGGATCTGCCGAAGAGGCAAGAGACTTTCTTCCCTCTTTGTTTCCTGGTGTGCGAGGAGAGGGGATTAAGAGCGCTGCTTAAAGGAGCTCCAGAGACGGGCGCGAGCTGCGGCTAAAAGCGCGGACCCCAGAGACGGGCATGAGACGCTAAGGTGCTGCTGCCGCCACCAAGAAGCCTGTGTGCGAGGATAGGTCACTATCCACACCCCCTTCCGGGGAGCCTGTGCAGCCCGCCACTGCCAGGGTCCCAGGATCCAGGGACAACTTCCCCGGGAGAACTTACAACACACCTCAGGCTGGTGCAACGTCACGCCGATCTCTGCCGCCGCAGGCTCACCCTGCGCCCCTCCCACCCCCGGCCTGAGTGAGCCAGAGCCCCCGAATCAGCGGCTCCTTTAACACTGTCCTGTCTGGGCGAAGAACAGAACCCCTCCGGCGACCTACATGCAGAGGCGGGGCCAAATCCAAAGCTGAGCCCCTGGGAGCTGTGAGAACAAAGAAGAGAAAGGGAAATCTCTCCCAGCAGCCTCAGAAGCAGCAATTTAAAGCTCCACAATCAACTTGATGTACCCTGCAGCTGTGGAATACATGAATAGACAACGAATCATCCCAAATTGAGGAGGTGGACTTTGAGAGCAAGATTTATGATTTTTTCCCCTTTTCCTCTTTTTGTGAGTGTGTATGTGTATGCTTCTGTGTGAGATTTTGTCTGTATAGCTTTGCTTCCACCATTTGCCCTAGGGTTCTATCCATCCATTTTTTGTCTTTCTTAATAATTATTTTTGATTTTAATAACTTTATTTCATTTTAGTTTATCTTCTTTCTTTCTTTCTTTCCATCCTTCCCTCCGTTAGACAATGAATCATCCCAAATTGAGGAGGTGGACTTTGAGGGCAAGATTTATGATTATTTTCCCCTTTTCATCTTTTTGAGTGTGTATGTGTATGCTTCTGTGTGAGATTTTGTCTGTATAGCTTTGCTTCCACCATTTGTCCTAGGGTTCTATCCATCCATTTTTTTTCTTAATTATTTTTTATTTTAATAACTTTATTATATTTTATCTTACTTTATTTTAGTTTATCTTCTTTCTTTTTTCCTTCCTTCCTTCATTCCTCTTTCTTTCTTTCTTTCTTCTAATTCTTTCTTTCTACTTTTTCTCCCTTTTATTCTGAGCCGTGTGGATGAAAGGCTCTTGGTGCTGCAGCCAGGAGTCAGTGCTGTGCCTCTGAGGTGGGAGAGCAACTTCAGGACACTAGTCCACAAGAGACCTCACAGCTCCACATAATATCAAATGGTGAAAATCTCCCAGAGATCCCCATCTCAACACCAGAACCCAGCTTCACTCAACGACCAGCAAGCTACAGTGCTGGACACCCTATGCCAAACAACTAGCAAGACAGGAACACAACCCCACCCATTAGCAGAGAGGCTGCCTAAAATCATAATAAGTCCACAGACACCCCAAAACACACCACCAGACGTGGACCTGCCCACCAGAAACACAAGGTCCAGCCTCATCCACCAGAACACAGGCACTAGTCCCCTCCACCAGGAAGCCTACACAACCCACTGAACCAAACTTAGCCACTGGGGACAGACACCAAAAACAATGGGAACTACGAACCTGCAGTCTGCAAAAAGGAGACCCCAAACACAGTAAGATAAGCAAAATGAGAAGACAGAAAAACACACAGCAGATAAAGGAGCAAGATAAAAACCCACCAGACCTAACAAATGAAGAGGAAATAGGCAGTCTACCTGAAAAAGAATTCAGAGTAATGATAGTAAAGATGATCCAAAATCTTGGAAATAGAATAGACAAAATGCAAGAAACATTTAACAAGGACCTAGAAGAACTAAAGATGAAACAAACAACGATGAACAACACAATAAATGAAATTAAAAATACTCTAGATGGGATCAATAGCAGAATAACTGAGGCAGAAGAACGGATAAGTGACCTGGAAGATAAAATAGTGGAAATAACTACTGCAGAGCAGAATAAAGAAAAAAGAATGAAGAGAACTGAGGACAGTCTCAGAGACCTCTGGGACAACATTAAATGCACCAACATTTGAATATAGGGGTCCCAGAAGAGGGAGAGAAAAAGAAAGGGACTGAGAAAATATTTGAAGAGATTATAGTTGAAAACTTCCCTAATATGGGAAAGGAAATAGTTAATCAAGTCCAGGAAGCACAGAGAGTCTCATACAGGATAAATCCAAGGAGAAATATGCCAAGACACATATTAATCAAACTGTCAAAAATTAAATACAAAGAAAACATATAAAACAGCAAGGGAGGGCATTCCAAGTGGCGCAGTGGTTGAGAGTCCGCCTGCCAATGCAGGGGACATGGGTTCGTGCTCCGGTCCAGGAAGATCCCACATGCCGCGGAGCAGCTGGGCCCGTGAGCCATGGCCGTTGAGCCTGCGCGTCCGGAGCCTGCGCGTCCGGAGCCTGTGCTCTGCAACAGGAGAGGCCACAACAGTGACAGGCTCGCGTACCGCAAAAAAAAAAAAAAAAAGCAGCAAGGGAAAAACAACAAATAACACACAAGGGAATCCCCATAAAGTTAACAGCTGATCTTTCAGCAGAAACTCTGCAAGCCAGAAGGGAGTGGCAAGACATATTTAAAGTGATGAAGGAGAAAAACCTGCAACCAAGATTACTCTACCCAGCAAGGATCTCATTCAGATTTGATGGAGAAATTAAAACCTTTGCAGACAAGCAAAAGCTGAGAGAGTTCAGCACCACCAAACCAGCTTTGCAACAAATGCTAAAGGAACTTCTCTAGGCAAGAAACACAAGAGAAGGAAAAGACCTACAATAATGTACCCAAAACAATTAAGAAAATGGGAATAGGAACATACATATCAATAATTACCTTAAATGTAAATGGACTAAATGCTCCCACCAAAAGACACAGATTGGCTGAATGGATACAAAAGCAAGACCCATATATATGCTGTCTACAAGAGACCCACGTCAGACCTAGAGACACATACAGACTGAAAGTAAGGGGACGGAAAAAGATATTGCATGCAAATGGAAACCAAAAGAAAGCTGGAGTAGCAATTCTCATATCAGACAAAATAGACTTTAAAATAAAGACTATTAGAAGAGACAAAGAAGGACACTACATAATGATCAAGGGATCAATCCAAGAAGAAGATATAACAATTGTAAATATTTATGCACACAACATAGGAGCACCTCAATACATAAGGCAAATACTAACAGCCATAAAAGGGGAAATCGACAGTAACACATTCATAATAGAGGACTTTAACACCCCACTTTCACCAATGGACAGATCATCCACAATGAAAATAAATAAGGAAACACAAGCCTTAAATGATACATTAAACAGATGGACTTAATTGATATTTATAGGACATTCCATCCAAAAACAACAGAATACACATTTTTCTCAAGTGCTCATGGAACATCCTCCAGGATAGATCATACCTTGGGTCACAAATCAAGCCTTGGTAAATTTAAGAAAATTGAAATCATATCAAATATCTTTTCCGACCACAACGCTATGAGACTAGAATCAATTACAGAAAAAGATCTGTAAAAAATACAAACACATGGAGGCTAAACAATACACTACTTAATAACGAAGTGATCACTGAAGAAATCAAAGAGGAAATCAAAAAATACCTAGAAACAAATGACAATGGAGATACGATGACCCAAAAGCTATGGGATGCAGCAAAAGCAGTTCTACGAGGGAAGTTTATAGCCCAAAGTTAGCTGAAGGAAAGAAATCATAAAAATCAGATCAGAAATAAATAAAAAAGAAATGAAGGAAACGATAGCAAAGATCAATAAAACTAAAAGCTGATTCTTTAAGAAGATAAACAAAATTGATAAACCATTAGCCAGACTCATCAAGGAAAAAAGGGAGAACACTCAAATCAACAGAATTAGAAATGCAAAAGGAGAAGTAACAACTGACACTGCAGAAATACAAAAGATCATAAGAGATTACTACAAGCAACTCTATGCCAATAAAATGGACAACTTGGAAGAAATGGACAAATTCTTAGAAATGCACAACCTGCCAAGACTGAATCAGGAAGAAATAGAAAATATGAACAGACCAATCACAGGCACTGAAATTGAAACTGTGATTAAAAATCTTCCAACAAACAAAAGCCCAGGACCAGATGGCTTCACAGGCAAATTCTATCAAACAGTTAGAGAAGAGCTAACACCTATCCTTCTCAAACTCTTCCAAAACACAGCAGAGGGAGGAACACTCCCAAACTCATTCTACGAGGCCACCATCACCTTGATACCAAGACCAGACAAAGATGTCACAAAGAAAGAAAACTACAGGCCAATATCACTGATGAATATAGATGCAAAAATCCTCAACAAAATACTAGCAAACAGAATCCAACAGCACATTAAAAGGATCATACACCATGATCAAGTGGGGTTTATTCCAGGAATGCAAGGATTCTTCAATATACAAATATCAATCAACGTGATAAACCATATTAACAAACTGAAGGAGAAAAACCACATGATCATCTCAATAGATGCAGAGAAAGCTTTCGACAAAATTCAACACCCATTTATGATAAAAACCCTCCAGAAAGTAGGCATAGAGGGAACTTTCCTCAACATAATAAAGGCCATATATGACAAACCCACAGCCAACATCGTCCTCGATGGTGAAAAACCGAAAGCATTTCCACTAAGATCAGGAACAAGACAAGGTTGCCCACTCTCACCACTCTTATTCAATATAGTTTTGGAAGTTTTAGCCACAGCAGTCAGAGAAGAAGAGGAAATAAAAGGAATCCAAATCAGAAAAGAAGAAGTAAAGCTGTCACTGTTTGCAGATGACATGATACTATACACAGAGAATCCTAAAGATGCTACCAGAAAACTACTAGAGCTAATCAATGAATTTGGTAAAATAGCAGGATACAAAATTAATGCACAGAAATCTCTGGCATTCCTATACACTAATGATGAAAAATCTGAAAGTGAAATCAAGAAAACACTCCCATTTACCACTGCAACAAACAGAATAAAATATCTAGGAATAAACCTACCTAAGGAGACAAAAGACCTGTATGCAGAAAATTATAAGACACTGATGAAAGAAATTAAAGATGATACAAATAGATGAAGAGATATACCATGTTCTTGAACTTGAAGAATCAACATTGTGAAAATGACTCTACTACCCAAAGCAATCTACAGATTCAATGCAATCCCTATCAAACTACCACTGGCATTCTTCACAGAACTAGAACAAAAAAATTCACAATTCGTATGGAAACACAAAAGACCCCGAATAGCCAAAGCAATCTTGAGAACAAAAAACGGAGCTGGAGGAATCAGGCTCCCTGACTTCAGACTATACTACAAAGCTACAGTAATCAAGGCAGTATGGTACTGGCACAAAAACAGAAAGACAGATCAATGGAACAGGATAGAAAGCCCAGAGATAAACCCATGCACATATGGTCACCTTACCTTTGATAAAGGAGGCAGGAATGTACAGTGGAGAAAGGACAGCCTCTTCAATAAGTGGTGCTGGGAAAACTGAACAGGTACATGTAAAAGTATGAGATTAGATCACCCCCTAACACCATACATAAAAATAAGCTCAAAATGGATTAAAAACCTAAATGTAAGGCCAGAAACTATCAAACTCTTAGAGGAAAACATAGGCAGAACACTCTATGACATAAATCACAGCAAGATCCTTTTTGACCCACCTCCTAGAGAAATGGAAATAAAAACAAAAATAAACAAATGGGACCTAATGAAACTTCAAAGCTTTTGCACAGCAAAGGAAACCATAAACAAGACCAAAAGACACCCCTCAGAATGGGAGAAAATATTTGGAAATGAAGCAACTGACAAAGGATTAATCTCCAAAATTTATAAGCAGCTCATGCAGCTCAATAACAAAAAAACAAACAACCCAATCCAAAAATGGGCAGAAGACCTAAATAGACATTTCTCCAAAGAAGATACACACTGCCAACAAACACATGAAAGAATGCTCAACATTATTAATCATTAGAGAAATGCAAATCAAAACTACAATGAGATACCATCTCACACCAGTCAGAATGGCCATCATCAAAAAATCTAGAAACAATAAATGCTGGAGAGGGTGTGGAGAAAAGGGAACACTCTTGCACTGCTGGTGGGAATGTGAATTGGTACAGCCACTATGGAGAACAGTATGGAGGTTCCTTAAAAAACTACAAATAGAACTACCATATGACCCAGCAATCCCACTACTGGGCATATACCCTAAGAAAACCATAATTCAAAAAGAGTCATGTACCAAAATGTTCATTGCAGCTCTATTTACAATAGCCCGGAGATGGAAACAACCTAAGTGTCCATCATCGGATGAATGGATAAAGAAGATGTGGCACATATATACAATGGAATATTACTCGCCATAAAAAGAAACGAAATTGAGCTATTTGTAATGAGGTGGATAGACCTAGAGTGTGTCACACAGAGTGAAGTAAGTCAGAAGGAGAAAGACAAATACCATATGCTAACACATATATATGGAATTTAAGAAAAAAAAAATGTCATGAAGAACCTAGGGGTAAGACAGGAATAAAGACACAGACCTACTAGAGAATGGGCTGGAGGATATGGGGAGGGGGAAGGGTAAGCTGTGACAAAGTGAGAGAGAGGCATGGACATATATACACTACCAAACGTAAGGTAGATAGCTAGTGTGAAGCAGCCACATAGCACAGGGAGATCAGCTCAGTGCTTTGTGACCGCCTGGAGGGGTGGGATAGGGAGGGTGGGAGGAAGGGAGATGCAAGAGGGAAGAGATAGGGGAACATATGTATAACTGATTCACTTTGTTATAAAGCAGAAACTAACACACCATTGTAAAGCAATTATACTCCAATAAAGATGTAAAAAAAAAATTGTGAAAATGACTATACTACCCAAAGCAATCTACAGATTCAATGCAATCCCTATCAAACTCCCAATGGCATTTTTCACAGAAGTAGAACAAAAAATTTCACAATTTGTATGGAAACACAAAAGACCCCGAACAGCCAAAGCAATCTTAAGAAAGAAATACAGAGCTGGAGGAATCAGACTCCCCGACTTCAGACTATACTACAAAACTAAAGTAAAGACAGTATGGTACTGGCACAAAAACAGAAATATAGATCAGTGGAACAGGATAGAAGGTCCAGACATAAACCCATGCTCCTATGGTCATTATCTTTGATAAAGGAGGCAAGACTATACAGTGGAGAAAAGATAGCCTCTTCAATAAATGGTGCTGGGAAAACTTGACAGCTACATGTAAAAGAATGAAATTACAACACTCCCTAATACCATACACAAAAATACACTCAAAATGGATTAAAGACCTAAATGTAAGGCCAGAAAGTATCAAACTCTTAGAGGAAAACATAGGCAGAACACTCCATGACATAAATCACAGCAAGATCTTTTTTGACCCACCTCCTAGAATAAGGGAAATAAAAACAAAAATAAACAAATGGGACCTAATGAAACTTAAAAGCTTTTGCACAGCAAAGGAAACCATAACAAGATGAAAAGACATCCTTCAGAATGGGAGAAAATATTTGCAAACGAAGAAACTGACAAAGGATTAATCTCCAAAATATACAAGCAGCCCATGCAGCTCAATATCACAATAACAAACAACTCAATCCAAAAATGGGCAGAAGACCTAAATAGACACTTCTCCAAAGAAGACATACAGATGGCCAACAAATGCATGAAAACATGCTCAACATCACTAATCATCAGAGAAATGCAAATCAAAACCACAATGAGGTATCACCTAACACCGGTCAGAATGGCCATCATCAAAAAATCTACAAACAATAAATGCTGGAGAGAGTGTGGAGAAAAGGGAACCCTCCTGCCCTGTTGGTGGGAATGTAAATTCATAGAGCCACTGTAGAGAACAGTATGGAGGTTCCTTAAAAAACTACAAATAGAACTACCATATGACCCAGCAATCCCACTACTGAGCATATACCCTGAGAAAACCATAATTCAGAAAGAGTCATGTACCACAATGTTCACTGCAGCACTATTTACAGTAGCCAGGACATGGAAGCAACCTAAGTGTCCATCGACAGAGGAATGGATAAAGATGTGGCACATGTATACAATGGAATATTACTCAGCCATAAAAAGAAATGAAATTGTGTTATTTGTAGTGAGGTGGATGGACCTAGAGTCTGTCATTCAGAGTGAATTAAGTCAGAATAGAAAAACAAATATGGTATGCTAACACACATATATGGAATCTATTTTAAAAAATGGTTCTGAGGAACCTAGGGGCAGGACAGGAATAAAGACACGGATGTAGAGAATGGACTTGAGGACATGGAGAGGGGGAAGGGTAAGCTGGGATGAAGTGAGAGAGTGGCATGGACATATATACACTACCAAATGTAAAATAGATAGCTAGTGGGAAGCAGCTGCATAGTACAGGGAGATCAGCTCAGTGCCTTGTGACCACCTAGAGGGGTGGGATAGGGAGGGTGGGAGGGAGACGCAAGAGGGAGGAGATGTGGGGATATATGTATATGTATAGCTGATTCACTTTGTTATACAGCAGAAACTAACACAACATTGTAAAGCAATTATACTCCAATAAAGATGCTTAAAAAAAAAAAAAAGGGAGGGAGGAGGGTCAAAGTAAGAGAGGAGACATGATGAAAGCAATGGTTTAGGGACGGTCTTAGAAGCTGGAGGAAGGGGCTACCAGCCAAGGAATGTGCACAGTCTCTAGAAGCTGGAAAAGTCAAGGAAACAGATTCTTTCTTTGTAGAAGACTGAATAATGGCCACCCAAAGGTATTAGGTCCTAATTACTAGAACCTGTAAATCTTACTGTTTTCGTTTCCTAGGGCTACTGCAACAAAGCACCACAAACTGGGTGGCTTAAACAGATAATACATTTGTTTTATCTGAGGTACAAGTCTGAAATCAGGGTGTCAGCAGAGTTGGTTTCTTCTAAGGCTCTGAGGGAGAATCTGTCGCATTCCTCTTTTCTAGCTTCTGGTAGCCTGAAGTAGACGGCATTCTCCCTGATTCTTCACATTGCTGTACTTCTGTATGTGTCTGTCTCTTCATGTGACACATGTCTTTTCATAAGGACACCAGTCAGATTGGATCAGGGTCCCACACAATTCCAGTATAACCTCACATTAACTAAGTACATCTATAATGACCCTATTTACAAATGAGGTCACATTGTGAGGTACTGGGGGTTAGGACTTCAACATATGAATTTGGGGGCGGGGAGTGGGGGAGACACAACCCATAACAATTACCTAGGTGATTAAGTTGATCTTAAAATGGGGAGATTATCCTGGATTATGTGAGTGGGCCCTAAATCCAATCAGAAATATCCTTATAAGAGAGAGGCAGAGGGAGATTAGATACACACAGATGACGACCATGGGACCCTGAGGTGACCATGGAGGCCTAGACTAGACTAATGCAGCCACAGGTAATGAAATACCAGCAATTAAAAAAAAAGCAACTGAAAGAGGCAAGGAACGGATTCTCCCCTAGAGCCTCCATAGGAAATGTGGCCCTGCCAACACTCTGATTTCAGCCCAATGAACTGATTTTTGATTTCTGCAACTAGACACTAGTGATAGCTGCACAACATTGTGAGTGTACAAAATGTCACTAATGGTACATTTCTGTATTATGTGTATTTTACCGCAAATCAAAGTATATATCCCTCAAACTGTGGACAGGATTGAATGGAGCTATCTTTCTTTGTTGAGGTCAGGATCCCTGTCTCCTCCACATGGAAGCACAAGAAAATCAACTCAAAATTTCTAAGAAATCAATCGTTGCGGATTTTAATTATGAAGTGCAAAGCAAAGTTCTATTGTCAGCCCAGTATCTGCACCCACCAACCAGGCAGTCCTCTTCTCAGGAACCCCTTCAGAGCACTTCTGCCTCTAAGATAAGGAGGCTTCCAAAATATGGATTTTTAACAAATTCAAATAGTTGCAAATCAGAGACTCCATCTAGGCAAGCCTCACTGTCTATGAAACACATCCTTTTTCTGGGCTTCCCCATCTCGAGGATGTCCAGCTACAAGATTGGAAACTGAACGATCCAGGCCCTCCAGCTTTTCTGGTCACAGTAAAGGTCCACTGTTGGCCTGGCTCTGTCACCCATCTAGGCTCTACTCTCTAAAAAAGGAAGTCAATCAGGAGAAATCCTGGGCTAATGGAACTCAAATCCCCCTTCAGATGTTCTTCCTAGACTTCCTAGATGTTCTTCCTATATTCAGCTCCCTCCATCTCCTGAAATGGTGAGAACATTGATTGTCTTCGCCCTATCTTGAGAGCAGAAAGTGAGTTTCCATTTTCTCTCTTATCCATTACCAACAAAGGGCCAAATGTGAAGGGAACATTTCCTCATTTCAGCCGTCCTAGGTCAGGGCTGGTCTGCTGCGGTCTGCCCGAGAATGAGGGGCTGGATCTCAACAAGCCCAGGAGACAAGCCCAGGTCCTTCCTAAAACAGCTCTCATTTGTGATGCCAACAGCAGAGCTCACAGCCACAACTGCCAGGGACAGTCCCAGTCTGGAAGTGGGAAGAAGGGTGGAGGGTGTTCCACACTGGGATGCCCACATGGCCTCTGTCGGGAAGAACAGGGGCTTCTAAGCTTAGAGAGGAAGGAACAGGAGACTTACTCAGCCACTCAGCTAGAGAACAGGACTAAGGATAAACTTGACCAAACCAGTCAATGATCCAACTGGCCAAGACTGAACTCTGGACACCTGAGAGAGAGAGAGAGCACAGGAACTTGGACCTGTCCTCAGCAGGACGCCCGCTATGAGCCAACATCCATTGTCACCTGGCCCCAGCTAGCGCCCTGCTTCAGAACCCCTGCAACAGAAGAGAAAGCTGAGGCTCTCACTCTTCCTGACCTCTTGTGGCATCATTTGAAACCTTCAGGGGAATTTGGTCCTGGAAATGAGGTTTCTAATAACTTTTTTCAATCACACCCAATCCTGAGAACTGAATTAGACAAAACCAATTTCTGACTTCCAGAAATATACTCACATTTTGGATAATTCCACAGAATTCTCAGAGCCCTCAGAGAAATGCTTTACCCTCAGAGAAAATGTTATATAATGTTATGGTACCTGCGTGTCTTGGCTTCTCAGCTTTGCGTGCTGAAGGCAGCACCTGGAGGAAAAACCAGGGCCTGCCGGCTGCTCACTAGTGGGGGCAGAGGACACAGGGCCTGGCCACAACTGCCGCTCAGGAAGCATGGCGTTTGCTTGCAGTTCAGAAGTTTATTAGTGAATGAGTTTGGGCCAGCCAGTGTTTACATGCTTGGTCACTGCAGCGTAGTGTACTGGCTGCAGACGGGGAGAGGGCTTGCTGCTCTGCTGGTCACTGGTGATGTCACCCCAAGAGAATGATGGGCTTCTCTCCTGGGTCCAAGGTACCAGGGCTTGGAGCCAGTGTCATCAGAGAGACCCCACTTCTGTCTCCAGTGCCTGGGCTGGGGGGATGAGGGTTTTTAAGATCTCCATGTAGAAGGGGCCAAACACCTGCTGATTGTGGTGCGTTAAGTTGACAAACTTTTGGCCCAGTTCTGCCAGCTCTGCCTCAAGGAGGGTAAGGCCTCCAGGGAGGTCTAGCAGAGACCGCTGCACACCAAGAACCAAACAGCATTTGAGGAACAAGTGGATCCGCTGACCTGTGAGCAGAAATAGACAGTGAGAAGGGAAAGAACAAACAACTTTCAGGGAGAAACACTGCCCCCTGCACTCTACTCACCCAAGTTCAAAGTTAACTGAGATAGTCACTGACCTACCCACGCACCTAGACATAAGGAAATTTGTTTTGTTTGGGAAGGGGGCTGCTACCTAACTCCCACGGACAAAGCAAAGATCCAAAACTAGTGGGCTAGCACATTTCTAGTCAAAAGATTCCTTAAGTATTCATCAGTTAAATCCTGGTATTTGACATAACAGGAGGATCTTTGACTGACCCTTCAGATGGCTGAGGTTAAGAGCAAGGTCAAGTTCATGGCCACCATTCCAACATGGGACAGGGGAAACCCCTGCTTTGGGAACATGTCCTCCAGCCTAATTCAGCATCAACTTCTTGTTGGCAGGGAGTGGGTGTCACATGTCTTAGACTGCAGCCAAAAATGACCCAGAAGGCCAGGGATGACTTAACCACATTGGCTGGACAGTATGCCACACCTAGAAGCCATGAATTCCCGGTACAAATCTTCCTTCAACCATAGAGTCAGTCTTTAAACTAAAAGGGATATATTTTCAACCCAGCATTATACAACAACTAAAACCTACACAGTGACTTGCCCAATCATCATGCCCTTTATGGTTAAATGGTTCAGTAAGCACCTTCCAGGGTAGGGACTGGCTCTCCCCTCAGCATTCCCACCACCCCACAGGCACGCTCACCAATGACACTGTGGACACAGTTCTCCTTCTTGGTGATGTTCTGGAGCTCTCCCATCAGCGATGCTGTGTTGTCGCTGCTCAGAGCAGCAAGGCCCATGTTCTGGAGGCTCTGATGGATTTCCTGAGACACCTGTTCACTCACAGTCAGCATAGCCTCCTCCTCAGGCCTAGACCGTGAAGGAGACTAAGCTGGTACCCAGGGGTGGCCCTGAGCCCCGAAGCTCCACACCAGAAGTTGGGCCCATGTGAGGGAGATGCCCAGCCACCCTTCTGCCCTCACCCCAGGCCCTGGAAGCACAGAGCCCAGTGGGCAGGGTCAGTGTCTTCACTGTTACCCTCCAGATACTGACTTCTTTCTCTGTATGATACCGTGTTCTTCTTCTTAGAAAACAAGATAAACTATAAAATCAACTCTGGACAAGGATTTCGTATCCACTCAGCATTCTTCAGCCCCATGGGGTTTATTCATGTATGCACACTTTTAACACTTTCTTGGACATTTTCCATGGTCATCTGTCATACTCTCACCAATTACAATGACAAACCTGGCCTTCTGATTCCGCTTTTTCCTTTGGTGTGACACCCTGCGCTCAGTGATATTCAATCAACATTGCTGACTGGTCGACTCCTGGAGATACGTACGACCAGCCCACTCAACTAGATAAAGACTCTTCTGTAGCGAGCAAGCTAGTGAATCATTTTATAGGAAACTATCCTCCACGCTACACTTCTGGAAGGAAGTTTTATTTTTCTTTGTTACAAGCCCCAAGGCCACGTATGGAAAGATACCAACAATCTTTGTGAATGATTCCAAAGGGCCTTTCTGTGGTTTGTTGTGGAACGTAAGGCATCCTTCATTACCTGCCTGTGCCTTCATATCACCTGTCGTTACTCTAAAAAAGACCTATGCAACTCACCTGGACTTCAACTCCTCCATCAGGGCTTTGGTTATGCGTTTCAGCTTATCCACAAGCTGAGGCGAGCCAAACAGAACACTGCCAGAGAAGCTGCTGGCCACTAGCAAGACCGAGGCCAGGATGGTTAACTGGCGCAGCTGGGCCCCCAGCTCCTGCAGCTGGGCTCTGTCCATCAGCAGGGTCTGGGGAAGCAGGCAGAGTGGGTCAGGAGAGGAAGGTCCCCATGCAAGTCCTCAGTCCCAGACAACAAGGCAAGGCCCCCCACAGTCCTACCTCAGGGAACTCTTCATCTTCGGGGTCCCAGAGGAGGAGGTTCAGGAAGCCCTGGGACAGCACCATTTTGGGGTTGAGGGGCTCCGGGCTGTTGGCTGCCTCACTTGGAGAGGGGCAAACCACACTGGAGGAGTCGGGAGAGTCAGGGCAACTAGGCGGCGGCGTGGAGAGGTCTGCCGCCGCTCGGGTCAGCCACTTGGTAGTGTGATCGAGGAGGCCTGTGACAGGAAGAGTGCGTAATTATCTTCAGCTCCTACAACACGGAGGCCTTGGGACGAAGATTCAAGATCTCCTCCTCCTCAATAAGTAAATGCTTTGGTGGGGGGAAGTCTTTCTGGCTTAGATTAACTATTCCTTCTGCCACCCCCATCTGAGGAAGAAACTTTCCGCTCCTAAAAAGAGGCAGAGTACTCTCTCACATGATTTATGGTAGGATGGTGTATAGGGGGCAATCAATCTAAGGCCATCTTTGGAAAAGAAAAGCTAATAGACCAGAGAAAAGAGGAGTTAGTCAGGTCTTCAGTAGGGAAGAGCCAGCCAAGACAGAGGCTGTGACCCAGTGTCCGGCCCAGCTGTGCCCGGCCCAGGGGCTGAGGCAGGTTTCAAGAAACTGGTCGAGTTTCACACCTCAGTAACCGAACAGGGTCTGTGATGTTCTCTAGTTTCTGCACTGCTTCATCTCGAATTGGCGCACACAGCAGAGTCATCATGTTGAGAATGTACTTAGAGAGACGAGGGACATTCAGGGCTCCGTGTTCTGCTTCCTGCCTAAGGAGGTTCATGTCCAGGCCTTCTTCAATCTCACTTCTTAGGCGGTTCTGGCGTGGTAATAGCAGTGACAGCAAGATCTGCCCAGGAAAGAAAGTCAAAGGAGAAGTTGCTTTCTGTTCAGAGCCCTAAACTTTCTCTAATGGACAATCCCTTTAGCCAAAGACATCCCAGCCTATGTCTTTTAAGGATCAAGAAGTTATGGAAAATAGTAATGGAGGTTCCTTTAAAAACTAAAAATAGAGCTACCATATGATCCAGCAATTCCACTCCTAGACGTATATCCAGAGAAAACCATAATTCAAAATGATATATGCACCCCAATGTTCAACTGCAGCACTATTTACACTAGCCAGGACATGGAATAAACCTAAATGTCTATTGACAGAGGAATGGATAAAGAAGATGTCATATATATATATATATATATATATATATATATACAGCAGAATATTTTACTCAGCCATAAAAAAAGAACGAAATAGGGGCTTCCCTGGTGGCGCAGTGGTTGGGAGTCCGCCTGCCGATGCAGGGGACACGGGTTCGTGCCCCAGTCTGGGAAGATCCCACATGCCGTGGAGAGGCTGGGCCCATGAGCCATGGCCAGTGAGCCTGCGCGTCCGGAGCCTGTTGCTCTGCTGCGGGAGAGGCCACAGCAGTGAGAGGCCCGCGTACCGCAAAAAAAAAAAAAGAACGAAATAATATCATTTGCACTGATGGACCTAGAGAGTGTCATACTGAGTGAAGTCAGACAGAGAAAAACAAACATCATATGATACCGCTTATATGTGGAATCTAAAAAAATGGTACAAATGAACCTATTTACAAAACAGAAATAGAGTCACAGCTGTAGAAAACAAACTTATGGTTACCAGGAGGAAAGCAGCGGTGGTGCAGGGTGATAAATTGGGAGATGGGGATTGACATATACACAATAGTATATATAAAATAGATAGCTAACAAGGACCCACTGTATAGCACAGGGAACTCTTCTTAATACTCTGTAATGACCTATATGGGAAAATAATCTAAAAAAGAGTGGATATATGTATATGTATAACTGATTCACTTTGCTGTACAGCGGAAACTAACACAATATTGTAAATCAACTATACTCCAATAAAAATTAAACAAAAAAAAAGTTAGGTCCCTAAATTTCCTAGAGGATATTATTTATCTTTGTTTAGGGGCCAATGACAGTTCGAGGGTTTAGGGGATCACTGATAGCAACAGTATATCATTTTCTATGCAGATTGAGATAAAGAGATGAATAGAGTCAAGGGGTATGGTAAAAAGAAATGCAAGGTACAACAAATATAAAATACACACCATCACACAGTGGTGAGGCACTCTTAATTTACCAAAGGAAGCACTTTTTAGATTATTTTACTTCAAAGGGCAAGAATGAAATAGGCAAAGGAACTGTTAAAAGTCCCTTGAGAGACTGGTTCAAGATGGCGGAGTAGAAGGACGTGCTCTGACTCCCTCTTGCGAAAGCACTGGAATCACAACTAACTGCTGAACTATTATTGACAAGAAGACACTGGAACTCACCAAAAAAGATACCCCACATCCAAAGACAAAGGAGAAGCCACAGTGAGACGGTAGGAGGGGCGCAATCACAATAAAATCAAATCCCATAACTGCTGGGTGGGTGATTCACAAACTGGAGAACACTTATACCACAAAAGCCCACCCACTGGAGTGAAAGTTCTGAGCCCCACGTGAGGCTTCCCAACCTGGGGGTCCGGCAACAGGAGGAGGAATTCCTAGAGAATCAGACTTTGAAGGCTAGCGGGATTTGATTGCAGGACTTCGACAGGACTGGGGGAAACAGAGACTCCACTCTTGGAGCGCACACACCAAGTAGTGTGTGCATCGGGACCCAGGGGAAGGAGCAGTGACCCCATAGGAGACTGAACCAGACCTACCTGCTAGTGTTGGAGGTTCTCCTGCAGAGGCGGGGGGTGGCTGTGTCTCACCGTGAGGACAAGTACACTGGCAGCAGAAGCTCTGGGAAGTACTCCTTGGCATGAACCCTCCCAGAGTCTGCCATTAGCCCCACCAAAGAGCCCGGGTAGGCTACTGTGTTGGGTCGCCTCAGGCCAAACAACCAACAGGGAGGGAACCCAGCCCCACCCATCAGTAGGCAAGCAGATTAAAGTTTACTGAGGTCTGACCACCAGAGCAATATCCAGCTCTACCCACCACCAGTCCCTCCCATTGGGAAACTTGCACAAGCCTCTTAGATAGCCTCATCCACCAGAGGGCACACAGCAGAAGAAAGAAGAACTACAATCCTGCAGCCCGTGGAACAAAAACCACATTCACAGAAAGATAGACAAGATGAAAAGGAAGAGGGCTATGTACCGGATGAAGGGACAAGATAAAACCCCAGGAAAACAACTAAATGAAGTGGAGATAGGCAACCTTCCAGAAAAAGAATTCAGAATAATGATAGTGAAGATGATCTAGGACCTCCGAAAAAGAATGGAGACAAAGATCGAGAAGATGCAAGAAATGTTTAGCAAAGACCTAGAAGAATTAAAGAACAAACAAACTGAGATGAAAAATACAACAACTGAAATGAAAAATACACCTGAAGGAATCGATAGCAGAATAACTGAGGCAGAAGAATGGATAAGTGACCTGGAAGACAGAATGGTGGAATTCACTGCTGCAGAACAGAACAAAGAAAAAAGAATGAAAAGAAATGAAGACAGCCTAAGAAACCCCTGGGACAACATTAAATGCAACAACATTCACATTATAGGGGTCCCAGAAGGAGAAGAGAGAGAGAGAAAGGACCCGAGAAAATATTTGAAGAGATTATAGTCAAAACCTTCCCTAACATGGGAAAGGAAATAGCCACCCAAGTCCAGGAAGCACAGAGAGTCCCATTCAGGATAAATCCAAGGAGAAACACGCCGAGACACATAGTAATCAAATTGGCAAAAATTAAAGACAAAGAAAAATTATTGAAAGCAGCAAGGGAAAAACAGCAAATAACATATAAGGGAACTCCCATAAGGTTAACAGCTGATTTCTCAGCAGAAACTCTACAAGCCAGAAGGGAGTGGCATGACATATTTAAAGTGATGAAAGGGAAGAACCTATAACCAAGATTACCCTTCCCAGCAAGGATCTCACTCAGATTTGACGGAGAAATCAAAAGCTTTACAGACAAGCAAAAGCTCAGAGAATTCAGCACCACCAAAGCAGCTCTACAACAAATGCTAAAGGAACTTCTCTAAGTGGGAAACACAAGAGAAGAAAAGGACCTACAAAAACAAACCCAAAACAATTAAGGAAATGGTAATAGGAACATACATATCGATAATTACCTTAAACATGAATGGATTAAATGCTCCAACCAAAAGACACAAGCTGGCTGAATGGATACAAAAACAAGACCCATATATATGCCATCTACAAGAGACCCACTTCAGACCTAGGGACACATACAGACTGAAAGTGAGGGGATGGAAAAAGATATTCCATGCAAATGGAAATCAAAAGAAAGCTGGAGTAGCAATACTCATAGCAGATAAAATAGACTTTAAAATAAAGAATGTTACAAGAGACAAGGAAGGACACTACATAATGATCAAGGCATCAATCCAAGAGGATATATAAATATATATGCACCCAACATAGGAGCACCTCAATACATAAGGCAACTGCTAACAGCTATAAAAGAGGAAATCGACAGTAACACAGTAATAGTGGGGGACTTCTAACACCTCACTTATACCAATGGACAGATCATCCAAACAGACAATTAATAAGGAAACACAGCTTTAAATGACACAATAGACCAGATTGATTTAATTGATATTTATAGGACATTCCATCCAAAAACAGCACATTACACTTTCTTCTCAAGTGCGTACAGAACATTCACTAGGATAGATCACATCTTGGGTCACATCAAGCCTCAGTAAATTTAAGAAAATTGAAATCATATCAAGCATCTTTTCTGACCACAACACTATGAGATTAGAAACCAATTACAGAGAAAAAAACGTAAAAAACACAAACAGTACGTTACTAACCATGAGATCACTGAAGAAATCAAAAAATACCTAGAGACAAATTACAATGAAAACACAATGATCCAAAACCTATGGGATGCAGCAAAAGCAGTTCTAAGAGGGAAGTTTATAGCAATATAAGCCTACCTCAGGAAACAAGAAAAATCTCAAACAATCTAACTTTACACCTAAAGGAACTAGAGAAAGAAGAACAAACAAAACCCAAAGTTAGTAGAAGGAAAGAAATCATAAAGATCAGAGCAGAAATAAATGAAATAGAAACAAAGAAAACAATAGCAAAGATCAATAAAACTAAAAGCTGGTTCTTTGAGAAGATAAACAAAATTGATAAACCATTAGCCAGACTCATCAAGAAAAAGAGGGAGAGGACTCAAATAAAATTAGAAATGAAAAGGGAGAAGTTACAACAGACACTGCAGAAATACAAAGCATCCTAAGAGACTACTAAAAGCAACTCTATGCCAATAAAATGGACAACCTGGAAGAAATGGACAAATTCTTAGAAAGATATAACCTTCCAAGACTGAACCAGGAAGAAATAGAAAATACGAACAGACCAATCACAAGCACTGAAATTGAAACACTGATTAAAAATCTTCCAACAAACAAAAGTCCAGGACCAGATGGCTTCACAGGTGAATTCTATCAAACATTTAGAGAAGAGCTAACACCTATCCTTCTCAAACTCTTCCAAAAAATTGCAGAGGAAGGAACACTCCCAAACTCATTCTATGAGGCCACCATCACCCAGATACCAAAACCAGACAAATATACTACAAAAAAAGAAAATTACAGATCAATATCACTGATGAATATAGATGCAAAAATCCTCAACAAAATACTAGCAAACAGAATCCAAGAACCCATTAAAAGGATCATACACCATGATCAAGTGGGATTTATCCCAGGGATGCAAGGATTCTTCAATATATGCAAATCAATCAATGTGATACACCATAATAACAAATTGAAGAAGAAAAAACATATGATCATCTGAATAGATGCAGAAAAAGCTTCTGACAAAATTCAACACCCATTTATGATAAAAACTCTCCAGAAAGTGGGCCCAGAGCGAACCTACCTCAACATAATAAAGGCCATATATGACAAACCCACAGTAAACATCATTCTCAATGGTGAAAAACTGAAAGCACTTCCTCCAAGATCAGGAACAAGAAAAGGATATCCACTCTCACCACTATTATTCAACATAGTTTTGGAAGTCCTAACCACAGCAATCAGAGAAGAAAAAGAAATAAAAGGAATACAAATTGGAAAAGAAGAAGTAAAACTGTCACTGTTTGCAGATGACATGATACTATATATAGAGATTCCTAAAGATGCCACCAGAAAACTACTAGAGCTAATCAATGAATTTGGTAAAGTAGCAGGATACAAAATCAATGCACAGAAGTATCCTGCATTCCTATACACTAATGATGAAAAATCTGAAAAAGAAATTAAGGAAACACTCCCATTTACCATTGCAACAAAAAGAATAAAACACCTAGGAATAAACCTACCTAGGGAGACAAAAGCCCTGTATGCAGAAAACTATAAGACACTGATGAAAGAAATTAAAGATGATACAAACAGATGGAGAGATATACCATGTTCTTGGATTGGAAGAATCAATATCGTGAAAATGACTATATTACACAAAGCAATCTACAGTTTCAATGCAATCCGTATCAAATTACCAATGGCATTTTTTACGGAACTAGAACAAAAAATCTTAAAATTTGTATGGAGACACAAAGGACCCCGAATAGCCAAAGCATTCTTGAGGGAAAAAAACGGAGCTGGAGGAATCAGATTCCCTGACTTCAGACTATACTACAAAGCTACAGTAATCAAGACAATATGGTACTGGCACAAAAACAGAAATATAGATCAATGGAACAGGATAGAAAGCCCAGAGATAAACCCACACACCTATGGTCAACTAATCTATGACAAAGGAGGCAAGGATATACAATGGAGAAAAGACAGTCTCTTCAATAAGTGGTGCTGGGAAAACTGGACAGCTACATGTAAAAGAATGAAATTAGAGCACTCCCTAACACCATACACAAAAAAATACTCAAAATGGATTAGAGAGCTAAATGTAAGACTGGACACTATAAAGCTCTTAGAGGAAAACATAGGAAGGACACTCTTTGACATAAATCACAGAAAGATCTTTTTTGATCCACCTTCTAGAGTAATGGAAATAAAACCAAAATAAACAAATGGGACCTAATGAAACTTAAAAGCTTTTGCAAAGCAAAGGAAACTACAAACAAGACGAAAAGACACCCCTCAGAATGGAAGAAAATATTTGCAAATGAATCAACAAAGGATTAATCTCTGAAATATATAAACAGCTCATGCAGCTCAATATTATAAAAACAAACAACCCAATCCAAAAATGGGCAGAAGACCTAAATAGACATTCTTCCAAAGAAGACATACAGATGGCCAAGAAGCACATGAAAAGCCACTCAACATCACTAATTATTAGCGAAATGCAAATCAAAACTACAATGAGGTATTACCTCACACCAGTTAGAATGGGCATCATCAGAAAATCTACAAACAACAAATGCTGGAGAGGGTGTGGAGAGAAGGGAACCCTCTTGCACTGTTGGTGGGAATGTAAATTGATACAGCCATGATGGAGAACAGTATGGAGGTTCCTTAAAAAACTAAAAATAGAGCTACCATATGACCCAGCAATCCCACTACTGCGCATATACCCTGAGAAGACTATAATTCAAAGAGATACATGCACCCCAATATTCACTGCAGCTCTATTTACAATAGCCAGGTCATGGAAGCAACCTAAATGCCCATCGACAGACAAATAGATAAAGAAGATGTGGTAGATATATACAATGGAATAGTACTCAGCCATAAAAAGGAAGGGAATTGGGTCATATGCAGAGACGTGATGAACCTATAGAATGTCATACAGAGTGAAGTCAGAAGGAGAAAAACAAATATCATGTGTTAGCTCATATATGTGGAACCTAGAAAAATGGTACAGATGAAACAGTTTGCAGGGCAGACACTGAGACACAGATGTAGAGAACAAACGTATGGACACTAAGGGCTAAAGTGGCGGGTGGTGGTGGTGGTGGTGTGATGAATTGGGAGATTGGGATTGACATGTGTACACTGACGTGTGTAAAATGGATGACTAATAAGAACGTGCTGTATAAAAAATAAAATAAAAAAAACCTTGGAGTATAAAATTTAAAAAAAAAGTCCCTTGAAATAGACTATTAACCCAAAAACATAAGTCCCCTGTGGACAGAGACTCTCTTATTCATCTCTGTGGCTCTGTAACATCTAGACATTGGTGGTGGTGAGGGATAGGGTTGTTTAACTTAATGAAACACTGTGTTGTCACAGCAAGATCCCAACTGTTTAGCTTCATCTTAAACAAATAAAAGTTGCTCCATACTATCCATTTAAATGACAAACTATGCCAGTTATCCACTTGGAGCCTCTCAGTTCCAAATCTGCCCATCAGTGCCTACTCTGAGAAAATGGTGCTGGGCCCTTTAAATATTTTTCCTTTGCTGGCTGGCACAATGTTAAGTTCTGCCAGTAGAGGGTGCTAAAGAGACAATGCAAGAGGAAGCCTCTTCCTTCCTGGCTCTGGTGTGCTCCTGCCAGCAAGCTCCTGCAGCACAGCGGCTACTCTTTGTTCAAATTACTATGTGGTTTCTTTTGCCTGATTGGACCCTGACTGATACAAAATCTGTACCATGAGTGAGGTTTGAACTCAAATGGCCACATGTCCATTGGATTTGATGAGCAGAAAGTAGGAAGTACCTTAGATGCCTTAGAAAAACATGCAAACTAGAGGATGGCAGATAATCCCTACAAGAATTGGGCAGCTGGTGACCTCAGTGCAGTTGCTAGAGTTTCAGTGGTCTGAGCTTGTCAAGCTTTCCACTCCAAGATGAAAAATAAGTTGCTGTACCTCAAACCACCCATCATGAAAAAAGGCACAACACTTGTAGGACTTTGTGGATGTGGTAGGCAACATACACCACATCTGAGATTGCTACTGTGACACTCATTTAGAGTCACTCACGAGGTTGCCAATTTCAAGTGGAACCAAGTAAGACTAGGCTCTGCAGCAAGTTCAGGCTGCTATACAAGTGACTCTACCATTTAGGCCTGATCCAGCAGACTCAATGATACTTGAAGTGCCCATGGCAAGTAAGGATGCTGTCCAGAGCCCTGGCAAACACCAACAGGAACATCACAGCACAGACTTCTAGGATTTGGGAGCAAATCTATGCCCTCTTCTGCAGATAACTATTTGCCTTTTGAGAAACAGTTTCTGGCTTGTGCCTGACCCTTGGCAGAAAGTAAACACCACACCACAGGACACTGGGTGACCATGTGGCCTGAGATTCCCACCAGGAACTCGGTGTTGTCTGACCTACCTAGCCACAAGACTGGACATGCACCACAGCAATCTATCATCAGATGAAAATGACCCATAAGAGACCAAGCATATCCAGGTACAAGGACAGACATACAGACCAGATTAGAATAGACGGCCCAGAAATAAAACCTGGACATATGGTCAAATGATTTTTGAGAACAACGCCAAGACCATTCAATGGGGAAAGGACAGTCTTTTCAACAAATGGTACTGGGGAAACTGGATATCCACATGCAAAAGAATGAAGTTGGGGCTTCCCTGGTGGCGCAGTGGTTGAGAGTCCACCTGCCGATGCAGGGGACACGGGTTCATGCCCTGGTCCAGGAGGATCCCACATGCCGCGGAGCGGCTGGGCCCGTGAGCCATGGCTGCTGAGCCTGCGCATCCGGAGCCTGTGCTCTGCAACAGGAGAGGCCACAACAGTGAGAGGCCTGCGTACCACAAAAAAAAAAAAAGAAGAAGAAGAAGGATGAAGTTGAACCTTACCTACACCAGATAAAAAATTAACTCAAAATGGGTGGAAGACCTAAACATAAGAGCTAAAATTCTGAAATTCTCAGAAGAAAATAGGAGTAAATCTTCATAATCTTGGATTTCATAAGATATGACACCAAAAGCAGAAGCAACCATAGACTGGATAAATGGCGCTTCATTAAAATTAAAACTTTTGTGCATCAAGGTACATTATCAAGAAAGTGAAAAAACTACCCACAGAATGGAAGACAACATCTGCAAATCATTTATCAGACAAGGGTCAACTATCCAGAATGTTTAAGGAACTCTTACAACTCAACAACAAAAAGACAGCTCAATTTTAAAATGGGCAAAGGACTTGAGTAAATATTTCTCCAAAGATGACGCAGAAGAGGGCATCAAGCACATGAAGATGCTCAACACCATTAGCCACTAGGGAAATGCAAATCAAAACCACATTAAGATTCCACTTCATGCAGGCTGTGCCATGGGAAGATCTATATTTTTTTAAAAAAAGGAAAATAAATGTTGAAAAATAAGTGAAAATGTGGAGAAATTGGAATACTCATACATTTCTGGTGGGAATGTAAAATGGTAAGTCACTGTGGAAAACAGTTTAGTGATTTCTCAATAAATTAAATATAGAATTATCACATGACTCAGCAATTCCACTCCAGGGTATATATTCCAAAGACTGGAAAAGAGATGTTCAAACAAAGACTTGTACACAAATGTTCATAGCAGCACTACTCCCAATAGCAAAAATGTGAAAACACAAATGTCCATCAACAGATGAATGGGGACTTCCCTGGTGGTCCAGTGGCTAAGACTCCGTGCTCCCAATGCAGGGGGCCTGGGTTCAATCCCTGGTCAGGAAACTAGATCCCACATGCTGCAACTAAGAGTCCACATGTCACAACTAAAAAAAGATCCCAAAGAGAATAGAAAGCCCAGAGATAAACCCATGCACATATGATCACCTCATCTTTGACAAAGGAGGCAAGAATATACAATGGAGGAAAAACAGCCTCTTCAGTAAGTGGTGCTGGGAAAAATTGATAGATACACGTAAAAGAATGAAATTAGAACACACCCTAACACCAAACACAAAAATAAACTCAAAATGGATTAAAGACCTAAATGTAAGGCCGGACACTATAAAACTCTTAGACGAAAATATAGGCAGAACCCTCTATGACATAAATCACAGCAAGATCCTTTTTGACCCACCTCCCAGAGAAAGGGAAATGAAAACAAAAATAAACAAATGGGACCTAATGAAACTTAAAAGCTTTTGCACAGCAAAGGAAACCATAAACAAGACAAGAGGACAGCCCTCAGAATGGGAGAAAATATTTGCAAACGAAGCAACTGATAAGGATTAATCTCCAAAATATACAAGCAGCCCATGCAGCTCAATACCACAAAAACAAACAACCCAATTCAAAAATGGGCAGAAGACCTAAATAGACATTTCTCCAAAGAAGACATACAGATGGCCAACAAATGCATGAAAAAATGCTCAACATCATTAATCATTAGAGAAATGCAAATCAAAACCACAATGAGGTATCACCTCACACCAGTCAGAATGGCCATCATCAAAATATCTACAAACAATAAATGCTGGAGAGAGTGTGGAGAAAAGGGAACCCTCCTACCCTGTTGGTGGGAATGTAAATTCATAGAGCCACTGTAGAGAACAGTATGGAGGTTCCTTGAAAAACTATAATAGAACTACCATATGACCCCTGAGAAACCATAATTCAAAAAGACACATGCACCCCAATGTTCATTGCAGCACTATTTACAATAGCCAGGTCATGGAAGCAACCTAAATGCCCACTGACAGATGAATGGATAAAGAAGATGTGGTGGCAGATGAATAATCCCCAGTATACCTGCCACCAGCTTTTATGGCCCCAGCATGAGCCACAGCCAACCCCACCTCCCCAGGAGACCCTCCAAGACCATCAGTCTTTTCAAGCTAATTGCTGAATCCGAAGCTGTGTAGAGAGGACCTGTGTTTTGTACTTCTAACATCCTTTGATGGACCAGCTTCCAGCTTTAAGTCAAATAGCTTTAGAGTTTAGCCCTAAGAGTGATTAAGAATCCGCCTGCCAATGCAGGGGACATGGGTTTGAGCCCTGCTCTGGGAAGATCCCACATGCCGTGGAGCAGCTAAGCCCGTGTGCCACAACTATTGATCCTGCACTCTGGAGCCCGTGAGCCACAACTGCTGAAGCCTGCGCACCTAGAGCCCATGCTCCGCAACAAGAGAGGCCACCACAGTGAGAGGCCTGCGCACTGCAGCAAGGAGTGGCCCCCGCTTGCCACAACTAGAGAAAACCTGCATGCAGCAACGAAGACCCAATGCAGGCAAAAATAAGTAAATAAATAAATAAATTTATATAAAAAAAAAGAAGATGTGGAACATATATATAATGGAATATTACTCAGCCATAAAAAGGAAGAAATTGGGTCATTTGTAGAGACGTGGATGGATCTAGAGACTGTCATACAGAGTGAAGTAAGTCAGAAAGAGAAAAACAAATATCGTATATTAACGCATATATGTGGAAACTGGAAAAATGGTACAGATGAACCGGTTTGCAGGGCAGAAATAGAGACACAGATATAGAGAACAAACGTATGGACACCAAGGGGGGAAAGCGGTGGGGAGCGGTGGTGGTATGATGAATTGGGCAATTGGGATTGACATATATACACTAATATGTATAAAATGGATAACTAATAAGAACCTACTGTATAAAAAATAAATAAAATAAAATTCAAAAAATAAATAAAAGGAAAGTGGATCAAAAAAAATCTAGAAACAATAAATGCTGCAGAGGGTGTGGAGAAAAGGGAACCCTCCTGCACTGTTGGTGGGAATGTAAATTGATACAGCCACTACGGAGAACAGTATGGAGGTTCCTTGTAAAACTAAAAATAGAGCTACCATATGACCCAGCAATCCCACTACTGGGCATATACACTGAGAAAACCATAATTCAAAAAGATATATGCACCACAATGTACACTGCAGCTCTATTTACAATAGCCAGGACATCGAAACAACCTAAATGTCCATCAACAGATGAATGGATAAAGAAGATGTGGCATATATATACAATGGAATATTACTCAACCATAAAAAGGAACGAAACTGAGTTATTTGTAGTGAGCTGGATGGACCTAGAATCTGTCATACAGAGTGAAATAAGTCAGAAAGAGAAAAACAAATACCGTATGCTAGCACATACATATGGAATTTTAAAAAAAGCAGCACTGATGAACCTAGTGGCGGGGCAGGAATAAAGACACAGACGTAGAGAATGGATTTGAGGGCATGGGGGGGAAGGGGAGGCCGGGATTAAGTGAGACAGTAGCACTGACATATATATACTACCAAATGTAAAATGGATGGCTAGTGGGAAGCTGCTGCATAGCACAAGGAGATCAACTTGATGCTCTGTGACAACCTAGAGGGATGGGATAGGGAGAGTGGGAGGGAGCCTCAAGAGGAAGGGGGTATGGGGATATATGTATACATATAGCTGATTCACTTTGTTATACAGCAGAAACTAACACAACCTTGTAAAGCATTTATACTCCAATAAAGATGCGAAAAAAAAAAAAAATCCCACATGCTGCAACTGAAGATGCTGCACACTGCAACTAAGACGTGATGTGGCCAAAACCAAAGCAAAACAACAAATGAATAGATAAACAAAATGTGGTATATCCATACAATGGAATATTTTCAGCCATAAAAAGGGATGAAGTTCTGCCACACTGCAATGTGGATGAACCTTGAAAACATGCTAAGTAAAATTTGCCATATGTAAAAGGACAAATGTTGTATGATTCCACTTATATGAGGAATCTAGAGTAGTCAAATTCCTAGAGACAGAAGGTAATATAGAGGTTACCAGGCACGGGTGGAAAAGGGGTCTGAAGAGTTACTGTTTAATGTGTAGAGTTTCTGTTTGGGAAGATGAAACGTACTGGAAATGGATAGTGGTGATGACTGCACAACATTGTGAATGTACTTAATGCCACTGAATTGTAACACTTAACATTATTAAAACGGTAAAAATTTTGTTTATCATAATAAAAAAATCCTAAAAAGCACAAACAACTAAGTTGGTAATGTGGCACCATTCCCCAGGGAGGATCAGCCAGGCACCTTGTAGCGGATGATTTCTTTGGATCTCTTCCTTCGTGGAGGGGGCAGAGATTCACCCTCAATGGAATAGACGCATTCTGAATATGGAGCTGTCTTCCCTGTCTGCACTACTTCTGTTAGCACCAACATCCATATACTCACAAAATTTCACAGAATGCCTTATCCTCTGTCCTGGGTCCTGGTATGCCCCACAGCATTGCATCTAATCAAGGAACTCATTTTACAGCCAAGAAAGTACAGCAACGGGTTCATACCCACATACCCCTCACGGAGAGTCGACTGGTCTTAACTGAAAAGTGGAATGGCTTATTGAAGACTCAGTTACAGCATTAGTTGAGAGATAATATCCTGAAAGGAAGAGGTTCTGTCTTATAAGATGCAATATATACTTTGAATCAAAACCATTATGCAGTGCTATTCCCTAAAGCCAGAATACATGGTCCCAGGAATCAAGGGGTGGAAGTAGGACTGGTACCTCTCACCATTATATCTAATAACCTACTTGCAGAATTTTTATTTCCCCTCCTGCCAACTTTGGGCTCTGCTGATTTGGGAGGAATGCTTACATTGGTTCCAATGAATTAGAAGATGAGACTACCCCCCTGGTCATTTTGGGCTCCCTATACCACTGAACCAACAAGGTAAAAAAGGAGTTCCTCTATGGACTAGAGTAATTGATCCTGAGTACTAAGGAGAAACTGGGTTGCTGCTACACAATGGGAACAAGAAGGACTGTGTCTGGAACCCAGAAGATTCTAAGGTACCTTTTGATACATCCATACCCAATAATATAGGTCAAGGGAAAAACACAACATACAAACAACAAAAGCAAAACGCCCAAGGACTCAGACTCTTTGGCAATGAAGGTTTGAGTCACTCCATCAGATAAAGAACCCCAGCAGCTAAGGACAAGGGAAATATGGAATGACTAGTAAAATGAAGCCATAGATACCAACTACAGCCTCAGGACCAATTACAGAAACGAAGACCATACATTTTCTCTTTGCTTGTTATAAGCATGGCTTTATTTGTATATGCTAACAATTTTCTTCTCTCTCCTTCCCATTATTTTTTTTTTTAATTTTTATTTTATATTGGAGTATAGTTGATTTACACGTTTTGTCAGTTTCAGGTGTACAGCAAAGTGATTCAGTTATACATATATCTTTTTCAGATTCCTTTCCCATTTAGGTTATTACAGAATAATTGAGTAGAGTTCTCTGTGCTATACAGTAGGTCCTTGATGATTATCTGTTTTATATATAGTAGTGTGTATACGTTGCTGCAAATGGCATTATTTCATTATTTATGGCTGAGTAATATTCTATTGTATATGTGTACCATATCTTCTTTATCCATTCATCTGTCTATGGACATTAAGGTTGCTTCCAGGTCCTGGCTATTGTAAATAGTGCTGCAGTGAACATTTGGGGTGCACGTATCTTTTGAATTATGGTTTTCTCTGGATATATGCCCAGGAGTGGGATTGCAGAATCATATGATAACTCTATTTTTAGTTTTTTAAGGAACCTCCATTATTATTTTATAGACAGGTTGTTGGAAGTTAAATTTTACAGTTTAGCCTGTAGGTAATAGAATATTCAGTGAGACTATGACCAAATATGAGGTATATCATAGACAGCAACAGTTATAACTATTGGGAATGTGAGTTTCCTCATTTGGGGAAAAGGATAAGAACTTGTAAGACATATAGCTATGCCTTTTTTTTTTTTTTTTTTGCAGTACGCGGGTCTCTCACTGTTGTGGCCTCTCCCGTTGCGGAGCACAGGCTCCGGACGCGCAGGCTCAGCGGCCATGGCTCATGGGCCCAGCCGTTCCGCAGCATGTGGGATCTTCCTGGACCGGGGCACAAACCCGTGTCCCCTGCATCGGCAGGCGAACTCTTAACCACTGCGCCACCATAGCCCTAGCTATGTCTTTTGTCTTTTCTTTTTCTTTTTTCGGCCACGCTGCACGGCTTGTGGGATCTTAGTTCCCTGACCAGGAACTGAACCTGGGTCCACGGCAGTGAAAGCATGGAGTCCTAACTACTGGATGGCCAGGGAATTTCCTGGATAGCTATGTCTTATTAGGTAAAAATAGAATTGTTTTCAGAAATTTGAGTGTTTATAGAAGGGTACATATGGAAGCTGAGTAGCCAAAGGAATGGAATGCAACATTTATCAATTTACTGCCTCTCAAATCCTCTCCAAATCCATCCTTTTCTTCTCTGAGAAAATGGAGTAAGTCCTTTAAATATTTTTCCTTTACCAGATGGCACAATTTTAAGCTTCCTCTGTAGATGGCACTGTTTTTGAGGGGGGAGGGTATAGTTGATTTACAATGTTGTGTTAGTTTCTGGTATACAGCAAAGTGATCCAGATTATATCTATATAGATACATATAATGAAATTGTTTTTCATATTCTTCTTCATTATGGTTTATTACAGGATATTGAATACAGTTCTCTCTGCTATACAGTAGGACCTGTTGTTTATCTATTTTACACACAGTAGTTTTTATATCTGCTAATCCCAAACTCCTAATTTATCCCTGCCCTCACCCTTTCCCCTTTGGTAATCATAAGTTCGTTTTCTCTGTGAGTCTGTTTGGCAAATAAGTTCATTTGTATCATACTTTAGATTACACATATAAATGAGATCACCTGATATTTGTCTTTCTCTGTCTGACTTACTTCACTTAGTATGACAGTATGATATAATCTCTAGGTCCATGCATGTTGCTGCAAATGGCATTATTTCATTCTTTTTTACGGCTGAGCAATATTCTACTATGTATATGGACCCCATCTTCTTTATCTATTCATCTGTCCATGGACATTTAGGTTGCTTTCATGTCTTGGCTACTGTAAATAGTGCTGCTATGAACACTGGGGTGCATGTGAGATGGTTATTAATTGGTTTTCTGTTATCATAAGTTAACCATAAACTTTGAGACTTAAAACAGTATATACGTTTGTCATCTCACAGTTTCTGTGGGTCAAGAGTCCAGAAAGTTTAACTAGATCCTCTGTTCAGGATCTCACAAGGTTGCAACCAAGGTGTTGGCTGGGCTGGGTTCTCATTTGGAAACCTGACTGGGGAAGAATGTTTCCAAGCTCATTCAAATTGTTGACAGAATTCACTTCCTTACAGCTGTATACTTGAAGGCCCCAGCTTCTTACTGGCTGTTTGTTGGATGCTGCCCTCAGGTCCTAGAGGCCACCTGCATTTCCTTGCCATGTGGCCCTCTCCATATGCAGTTCACAACATACCTGTTTGCTTTTTCTTTTTTTTTAAACAATTTTTTTAAACTTATTTATTTTTGGCTGTGTTGGGTCTTCATTGCTGCACGTGGGCTTTCTCTAGTTGTGGCGAGCAGGGGCTACTCTTCATTGTGGTGCGCAGGCTTCTCATTGCAGTGGCTTCTCTTGTTGCAGAGTACAGGCTGTAGGCATGCAGGCTTCAGTAGTTGTGGCTTGCAGGCTCTAGAGCGCAGGCTCAGCAGTTGTGGCACACGGGCTTAGTGGCTCTGCGGCATGTGGGATCTTCCCAGACCAGGGCTCGAACTTGTGTCCCCTGTATTGGCAGGCAGATTCTTAACCACTGCGCCTCCAGGGAAGTCCCTACCTGTTTGCTTTTTCAAGGCCAGCTGGAAAGTCTCTCTCTCCAGCCTGCTAAGATAAAGTCTTACATAATGAAATGTAATCCTGGGAGTAATATCCCATCACCTTTGCCATATTCTATTGATTAAAAGCAAGTTATAGATCTCATCCACACTCAGGGAGAGAGGATTATACAAGGGCATGGATCACTGGGGGTCACCTTAGGGTGTATCCACCACATACTAGAAAGACATTGCAAAAGGCAAGAGCTTTTCTTCCTGGTTCTGGAATGCTCACATGGCAGGTTCCTACAGTACACGTGGCTCTGCAGGCAGCTGGCTCCTACAGCTGAGAGGCTTCTCTAGTGCTGGACTCTGTAGGGAAAATGGCTGCTTCTCCAGGGCCAGCTCCTGCAGTACACAGCGGTCAGCAGCACACACAGGCCAGCAACCTCCCCTGGCACAGACATGCCCTCAAATGACGAACTGGGTCCTTGGGTTTTCCCCATCCCCTGGGGATGAGAAAGGATTCTCCTTATGTCTGATATTCCAGTAGAGTTTTCTTTGCTTCTTACTAGCCCAAAGCCTTCATTTCTCCAACTCCCTGTTATAATAATTTTTATATTAAAACTTCTTTGTTGAAATTACTGTGTGATTTCTGTCTATTGATTAGACTCTGACTGATTCATGGACCATGTTCAGTTAGGATTTGCTAGCCACTGACATTCCAGTGAGCGGGGGCTGTCTAGGAACTTTACATCTACAAATGAAAGGTTCGTCACTCACCTCTTTAATTTCTTTTAGGAGTTCAAGAGCACAGCTGAAGTCTGGAGGAGTAGCTAATAATTGCTCTTCCAGATGATCCCAAAAGGCATTGTGCATTGTCTCCTTGACCCTGCCTTCCAGACTGTAAGAAGGTTAAATGAACAAATTACTTTCTCTACTCAAAAACTGCCAAAAGGTCATCATCTCCTAAGCCCCAAACAGTGTTTGATATGATAAAAGACCATTATACAGACAGGGAAAGGCCAGGAACTATGTTTGGACAGTAGCAGAGCTGAATAAGCTGGGGTTAAACTTGGATGTCAGGGCACCAGCACAACCTCTCAGAAGGGCTCCTTGTGGTTCCAGCACAGCCCACCCTCTGCAGTAGGAAGAACCCTGAATAGAGATCAGGCTGAACTTTAGCACTGATTTTGCATTTAGCTTAGAAAAGATGTGACTTAGTTTCCCTTTATGTACACATATAGCAATGAAATAAATGATCTTTCACTTTCTTATAGACCTAAAATCTAGGAAAGGATTTTCCTTCTTTGATAACACCTGAATATCTATAGATACTTCCAAATCAGCAGGTCTAAAATTGAATTCACTATCTTCCCCTTCCAAACCTGTTCCTCCTGTATTCCCAATTTCAATGGCACTACCATGTAGCCAGTCATGGAAGCCAGAAATATCCGCCTTTTTCCCCCCACTCAAAAAAAAAAAAAAAAAAGGGACTTCCCTGGTGGCACAATAGGTAAGAATCTGCCTGCCAATGCAGCGGACATAGGTTCGATCCCTAGTCCAGGAAGATGCCGCAGAGCAACTAAGCCCATGCGCCACAACTACTGAGCCTGTGCTCTAAAGCCTGTGAGCTACAACTACTGAGCCCGCGTACTGCAACTACTGAAGCCCACGCGCCTAGAGCCCATGCTCCACAAGAAGAGAAGCCACCGCACTGAGAAGCCCACACACCACAACAAAGAGTAGCCCCCAATAGCCAACTAGAGAAAGCCAACGCACAGCAACGAAGACACAATGCAGCCAAAAATAAATAAATAAATAATTTTTTAAAACGTTAAAAACAAACAAACAAAAACCAGAAGCAAAGGTAATTCAATTAGAAAGGACAGTCTTTTCAACAAATGGTACTGGAACAACTGGACATCCACATGCAAAAAAATGAATCTAGATACAGATCTTACACCTTCCACAAATAGATCATAGACCTAAATGTAAAACATAAAACTCTAAAACTTCTAGAAGATAACAGGATAAATCTAGGTGACCTTGGGTTTGGCAACGACCTTTTAGATACAACACCAAAAGAAAGATCCATGAAAGAAAAAATTGGTAAGTTGGGCTTCATTAAAATTAAGAACTGCTCTGTGAGAGACAAGAGAATGAAAAGGCAAGCTCCAATCTTCGCAAAGCACATATCTGATAAAGAACTAGTATCCAAAATATACAAAGAACTCTTAAAATTCAACAATAAAACAACCCAATTTTAAAACAGGGAAAGGTCTGAACTAACACCTCACCAAAGTATTGATATATATACAGATGGCATATAAGCATATGAAAAGATGCTCAACCTCACATCTCATTAGGGAATTGTAAATTAAAGTAACAATGAGATACCACTACACACCTATTAGAATAGCCAAAATCCAAAACACTGACAATACCAAATGCTGACAAGGACGGGGAGCAACAGGAACTCTCATTCATTGCTGGTAGGAATGCAAAGTGTTAAGACCTGTCACTCTGGAAGATGGTTCCACAGTTTCTAACAAAATTAAACATACTCTTTCCATACAATCCAACAATAGTGCTCCCTGGTATTTACTCAAATGAGTTGAAAGCTTATGTCCACACAAAAACCTGCACATGGACATTTATAGCAGCTTTATTCATAAATGCCAAAACTTGGAAGCAACCAAGAGGTCAACACTAAAAAGAAATGCACTATCCAGCCCCCAAAAGACATGGAGGAACCTTAAATGCGTATTGCTAATTGAAAGAATCCAATCTGAAAAGGCTACATACTATGTGATTCCAACTATAAGAAATTCAGAAAAACCTATGGAGACTGTAAAAAGATCAGTGGTTGCCAAGGGTTTCAGAGTGAGGGAGGGAAGAACCAATAGGTCGAACACAGGGGATTTTTAGGGCAGTGAAATTACTCTGTGTGATACAGAAATGGTGAATACATGTCATTATACATTTTTCAAAACCCACAGAATATACAACACGAAAAGTGAACACCAGTGTAAACTTGAGTTAATAATAATGAATTAATACTGGATCATCAATTGTAACAAATATACCACATTAATATAAAATACAAATAATAGAGGAAACTGTGTGCAGGAGAAAAGGGGGCATGTAAGAACTCTATTTTCCATCATTTTTCTATAAAACTAAACTATGCTAAAAAACTGTCTTAATATTTTAAAAGGAATTAATTTTCCTCTGACCTTTATTTAAATGATTTCTCTGACCTATAGAGTTAGACTAATAAGAAGAAAAAGAATCATTTGAAAATTCTGAGGCTGTACCTAGTCATTGCCAAATAGTGATTGGTTTTCTGGCATTAAACATCCCCCCTTAGTAATGCATGCTCCTTGTAAAACAAACAAAAGCAATACAAAGATGAATAAAACAAATATCAGAATTCCTCTCCCAACATACCAATCTCAATCAGCAGAGGTAACCAACTATAATCTAATAGTCTGCTGTGTACTGTAATTGTTCTTAAAGCTTTTCCCCTCACCCTATTTGTCCAATTCATCTTCCAAGTTCCATAAATTTTGCTTTTTAAATGTCTCTGGAATCCATCCCCTCCTACCATCATGTCTTACCTGGACTACTACATTAGGCCATTAACTGGTCCCTCTGTCTTCAGTCTTGTCCCTTTTTAATCTGTTCCCCACCAATTCATTCTAAAATCAATGATTTTTCTAAGATGCAACTCCGATCATGAGGTCATGCTCAAAGTCCTTTGGGGCTTCCCATCACCAGCAGTATAAACGGCTCACATGACCCTTCCTGATATTGCTCTACCTCCCTTTCAAATTTATCTCCTCCTACCTCATAATACCCTGTGCTCAATCACATCAAGATACTTGTTCAGTTCACACCATTGTGCCTCCAACGTGATTCCTCTGCCAGGAGCATTCCTTCCCACCCAGACCACCTCTAAGACTCAAGTCATCATAGGCTAAATCTTCCTCCATAGGCAAACCTTCTCTGATCTTTAGGCAGCTGAGAACTTTCACTGAACTCTATTCACACAGCTCTGAGTGAACTTATCAGTCACTTTCTGTTATTCATCTGTCTCTCTTACAAAAGCTTCTTGACAGCAAAGACAGTGTCTTATTTATTTATAGCTGTAGCTACCTCTATCCCCAGAACTCAACATTTTTCCTGCCACATAATAAGAACTCAGCAAATGCCTGATGAATGAATGCCCAAACATGGGATTTCCCTTAGGAACCTACAATTGTAATTAACTTCATCCTATGAGCCCAAAGTAAAGCCAACTGCCAATAAGGAGTGACCTCAAACTCGATTTCAACCTTTTTCCTGATATAAATTTTGTATTACCTTACTTGAAAACCCAGCTCTGAATAGTACTGTTTCCCCTGCTTCATTTCTCCCTCTCTCATTTCCTCTACTCTTTTTTCCTCCTCTCCTGCCAGCAACAGAAACATCTAAGCAGTGAGAGAGATGCTAGAGGATCTGGGTTTTGGTGAAAACCTGTTCCCAGAGAAGCTGTGCTTGACATGGACATCTGCTGGCAAGAGCAGATCAGACCAGGAAGACCAGGGCAGCAACTTGTGGCAGAGAACAGCACTTTAGTAACAGAGTCCCTGAAGCTGACAAATGACAAAAACATTCAAGGAAATTGACTTATCACAAGCTGCCATCACATATCTGTCTGTTGGTGGGAAATCAGAACTGTTTTAAAATGTAAAATCTGACAATGAATTTACCCTCTTAACTGCCAATAAACCAGCAAGTCATACTCACGGAATGGTTCTTATTTATTGCAATGTCAATATAACTAAGAAGAATGAAAAATAAGGCTTGATGGGGGTGGGGGAGAATTCCTCATCAACAGGGTTCTGACCTTGATTCACAAATTAAGCTGATTTATGAAGTGGGGAATGGGGGTGCGGGTGAGGAGTTGAGGGGGCAGTTGAAAACACCACAATGAGAAAATTGATCTTTTTATCTGTGCCTGTTTAAATCTGTGATCACATAGAGAGTAACTGATAAGACAGGAGCCATGTGGTAGGCAACCAATACCAATAAAATGACCCCAAAGATCTAGATCTCTGGTATTCACACCCTGGTGTAATCCTGTACCCTGGAGTGTGGCCTGGATTTATGGGTTCCTTTCTAGCAAACAGAATGTAGCAGAGGCCACGACGTCACTCCTGAGGTTAGGTAACAAAAAGACCGTGGCTTCTGTCTTGGGCACCATCTCTCACTCACTTACTCTCTCGCTTCCTCACCCTGGGTGAGGAAGCCACGTCCGTAATCCCTGACCCACAGAAACTGGGAGATAATGAACACTGTTTTAGCTGATGAGTTTTGGGGTAATTTGTCATGCAGCAATAGGTAGCTACTACACGCTAATTCCTCCCCATCTGTCAGAGAAGATCTGAAATCCACCCTAACTATTTTATTATTAAGTGGGGGTCCCAAAGTGAACATCCCAAAAATTGCTTGGGTTTATTCACTGGTTAAACAACATTTGCTTCTTGACCCTCTGATACTAATAATTATAATTTATTACTCTTCTGTTTCAGTTGCTGAGACCTCTAGGCTTAGATTCAAGCACTGATTAAATAAATAAAAATGCTGTTATTAAATAAAATGTTATTAAATAAAATGTTATTAAATAAAAATGCTTTGAGTCTGGTCAGAATCCATTAGTGCTAAATGCCTATACCAGGATGAATAAAATGGGAAAATTAGAAGAGCCTGTACCTGCTTCGAGGCAAAACCTTCTCTTCCATGTGGAAATCATGATTCATCCCAATCTCCTTGCTCAGCTTGGAAACATCATTAACTGTATCTATCAGACCTGTGACAGAAAGAACATATGAGGTACACCTGAAACTAATGTTCTATGTCACTTATACCTCAACTGAAAAAAAAGAACTTATGGGGGACACCAGTGAACTCAAAGAAGTCTGAATTTCTATTTTATTCAGAGATTCACTCCACTGAGTAGGCTCCAAATTGAGATTCATCACAGTGACTTTATACACACTCATTCGACCATTCCAGTCAGTTATGTTTTCTGAACTCTAGGCCCCATGACAGAGCCTCTCAGTAGCCCAGCATGGGGGTAAGGGAGGACAAAGAAGCTATCTTATAAAAAAACAGAGTGAAACTGATTAAAAGCCTTTCTCTTAAGAAATAAAATAATGAAGTGGCAAAGAAATAATTTGTGATTTGCAAAACTAATGTTTATCTAAGGATATTACGATTCCACTCTCCTCTTCCTGCCTCTGATGGAAGTTAAATTCTCCACACAGGGGGTACTGAATGGCGTCAATCTCACTTGGTCTTCTAAAGTAGTTTCCAGAATTTAGGATTTCACAGACTAGTAAATATCCAAAAAGATTTTGAGCAACTGACGACAGCTTGCCAACTTTTTGTTCTGTCAGGTATGGATAGTATGAAATAAGCAAATAAAAAATCCACTGTAGGTACTTCCCTGGTGGAGCAGTGGTTAAGACTCTGTGCTCCCAATGCAGGGGGCCCTGGTTCAATCCCTCGTCAGGGAACTAGATCCCACATGTATGTCACAACTAAAAGTGTGCATGCCACAACTGAGGAGCTGGTGAGCTGCAACTAAGGAGCCCACAAGCCGCAACTAAGACCTGGTGCAACCAAGAAAAAAAAAAAAAATCCACTCTACCACCACCAAAACCATTTCATAAAAGAAAAAGGATAGTTTAAACTCCCAAAAAGCGGAAAGGGAATACAGTCAGAAAAAAGACTAGTCCTGAAAACTGAATCAATTTAGCTTTAGGAAAAACTCATTACAATATCTTTATTTCATTTCACACAGTATGCTAAGAATTTTGTCACAAACCAGCTCTGGCATTTGGGAACCACTATTCTAAGTTCTTAGTACAGACCTACCTGATAGCATTCTTACATAATTGGCGTACATGGTAGTTATTATTACTTGGTATAAAAGAGCTGCACACAATAAATCATATTTTCTCACTCTCTTTCAATGAAGCTTCAAAATCTGTTCACAAAAAAGTATTTGGCTCCAAGATGTGGAGGGGATATAAATGAACTAAGATTGGCCATGAGTTGATAATTGTTGAAGTTGGGTGATGAGTAAATGGGGGTTCATTATTCCAATCTCTCTACTTTTGTATATGTTTAAGTTTTCCATAAGCAAAAAGGTTTAAAAATGTAAAAAGGAAAAATTGCAGAAAAGAGGTTTCATAGGAGAATGCCTTTGTTCTTAGAAGAGACATGAAATATTTAGAGGTAAAGTCATGACTATAACTTCAAGAAAGAAAAAATACATACGTAAAATACAATAAGAGAAAAAAACAGTGTGGCAAATGTTAATGTGGGCATTCGTTGTTTTTTTTTTTACTTTTCAACAGATTTTAAATATATCGAAATAAAAAGTTAAGGGTAAAAGGTGATTGTAAAATTTACCAAAAAGCCACCAGCAGAGTTTCCGTTTAGGTAAATGTAAAGGTGAACTGAACCTTAGGTGGACGGGAAGTTCCCTTTATTTTTACAGTCTCTCTGAAGTCTTCAGTTTTGGCCAAAATGGCAAAACACAGTCAAATATGCAAACAGATGTACTGCTAATTCAGTAATGCAAAATCAGAACAAAGAGAAAATCTTCAAAGGGAGATTGAGCTGCTTGTAGCAGCTTATTGAAGGACTGAGGAAAATACACAGAAACACTTCCCAATTACAACAAACCAAAGCTCATAGCCTGCTTTGACAAGATTGTTCTGTCGCTCAAAAGTACCATAGCACTACGCAACTCCTACAGCTGTAAAATTCAGGAACAGGGAGGGTTCAAAGAGAAATTAGAGGTAAAAAGTAACTAAAATAGATTTTTAAAACCCAGATCCCAAGGACAAAGACATTGTCAAGATAATTTGGTAACTTAACCAAGTCAACCTGATATATAAAATTTCGAAATTATTAAAAAAGAGGAGTTTGGTTATTCAGGTTAGGGAGTTGTATGGCCTAAATCAGGATTCCAAAGCACCCCATTTGCTGCTTTTCCTTAACCAGCAGCGACCCCGTGTGGCTACAAGAGAAAGAAATGCGATTGAATTTAAAGAATTTAAAGCAGGTTGTTGCACGTGGACAGGCCTTCAGATTGATGACTGCTGAAATTGCCTGGTGATTATTACAAGGGAAATGCTGGATGAGTCCCAGTGAGATCAGACGTAAAGTGTGGAAGATACTTTGTGCCCCAATAAGAACTATAAAAGAACATCTCTTATAGTATGAGCTAAAGAGTATGAGGCCAGAGCAGCATTACTAATGCAGTCAACGAAGCACCGAGAGAACACAATGCCCATCTGGGACCATTTCCGTTCTTTAAAATCTACCCCAGGTGTCTGCCATTTTCCACCTACAAATTCAAAATAAAAGAATACAAAGCTGGCTCTGGACTGACTCAACCTCACATCTTGTCAGATTCAAGAAATCGCTCTTGGGTCACATCTTTCTCCAGGACTACAAACTCTGAAGATCTTCTGGTCAACAGAGGGCCTGGGGCCTGAAAGTAGAGATTGGGGGCGGGGGGGGGGGGGATGAGGAAAAAGGGGGATAGAGAAGTGCGGCGCCGCGGGCTCCTTCCCACCTGACCCACACTAAGCACCCCGAGGGCCGGGGCCGGCGGGGCTGGACCTACTGAAAGGGTGGTTCTTGGGGCTGCTCATGTCTTGCCGGGTCGGTCCTGAGGTTTCGGGCTTACAGGGCCCGCTCTCTGCATCGCCAGGGTCCTTCAGGGGCACGTTTTCCTCCACGTCCGTCATTTTGCTGATGGAATCTGGGTAGGGGAGAAATGGGGCGCTGTGGGCGGCGAGGAAGGGGGCTCTCCAACTACCGAAGGGGTCTGGGGCCCGGCCAATCGCGCCCGACCTGGACAAACTAAGAGGAGGGTGGACCGCTTCACCGTCTCTCGGGGACCGACATGGGCAGAGGAGACTGGAGGAACGGGGCTGGGGAATCACAGAGAAGTCAGTGCTGGCTCCGCAACCAGGAAACTGAGGCCAGAGGGGCGGCCTGCTCGCCCGAAACGCCCGCCCCAGGCCCACCCGGGCTCCAGCAGCAGGGGGAGCCCACGGCGCTGAAATTCCAAGCCCCCCACCTCCTCCACGGCGACCAACCACCACTGCAGAATCGGGCGGGCTCCGGCGCACCTCTAGACTGGGGCCGTACCACCGCGGCTGGGCAGCGAGGGGCGACGGCCGTGCGGGGCCGACCCGCGCGCACCCCCGCCGCCGTGCCATGGTGGGAGAGTCCGGGATTTGAACGTAAACCGCCGCCCGTCTCCGGGGCAACGGGGAGGGGCACGTGCCGGCCGCCGCCGGCTTCTCTGGTGGAAGCGGCCGTCTAGTGCCTCGGTCCTCGAGGGCGCGAAGCCTCCACAGGCCTTTGGTTAACTGGTCCCCGGGTTTCCCTGCCTGACATCTCCCGCCCCCCACGAAAAAGATCACCTGAAACTACTTAGGAAGGGAAGGAGCACCATGTTTTGTTTCTCTTCAGCCTGTTCATAAAACTTGAGAACCACACCCAGGCGGGTTGTTTCCTTAGCACATCCTGGGCCCATTGTGAGAGGTGGGCCCTTCTCCCATTCTCCAGGTGTGGAAGCTGAGAAACCGTGCCAGGTGCTTGTTGGAGCAGGCGCGGGGACTGGGAGGCAGTGTAGGCTCCTCCCACTGAATTCCTGGCCATGGGCTCATCTGTGGCTTGGGGGCTGATCCCGCCGCTCCAGGCCGCAGGTCACCAGCCTTTCTTGGTTCCTGGTCAGCTCTGTTGCCCCTGGAGTGATGTGAGGACCTGGAGTGACCCCTCCTCTCCAATCCCTGCACTTTGGGGGAAAAAATGAAAAGGAAGTTTCCGTTCCACATTCTCCCATCCTTCTTTATTACTTTGACTTGATTTCTTACCACAAAAGCTTACTTTAAAAATAAATAAATAAAAGATGAAAGTATTGCCTGTAAGAAACCAAGTTCTCATTATAACCCTTGCCTTGTTAGTGTGGAATGTGGACCTTTCTTGCACAACTCCTATAGTTTGAAGGGGAAAATTATGAAGAGATCCAAGAACATTTCTGCTTAAGAAAATCCACTTCACTCTGAGGCCCAGGCAGATAGGAGGGGAATGGCCTAGCAAATTTACTGTTTAGCCAGAGTATCTCAAATCAATACACACTAAACTTGCCCCTTCCTCCCCATCACCCTTTCCTAGTGTTTCCCTCAGGGATGTCAACTGTGAAGCAGGCTGGCCTACACCCCAAAGCCAGAAGTGGGAGGAAGTTGTCTGACTGCAGCAAAGAGTTAAATGAAAATATGATTCTTCATTATTACAGGGATATATTTAGATTGGGTTGTTGATTTCTCTATTAAAAAAAATTTTTTTTTCCAGACTTCTGTTTGGGCATTTTTATTTCTGGGAGAAAGTCTCCAGAATGACACCAGTTTGTTTTCCCACAAAAATGGCATTGCCATAAAACTTGCCCTGCTGATGCCTGAAATTATGAGAGTAGTTCATTCATATACATTACACAGCCCCTTTAAGCGTCCTCTTCTTACCCAAATTCTCTGGAAGGGGCAGTAGGAAGAAATAGCAGTGTGGGAGCATGTGGAAGAGGGGAGGAGACAGGCCAGAAGAGGAGGAAAGGATGGGGGTAGGAGAGACAGAACTGGACTTTTCTCAGGGTCAGCGTGGGGACAGCATTTCATGATCTTATCTTTAATAGTTTTCAGAACCAACTAGGCAAAAGTTAGAGGTTGAGGAGAATAGAAAGATGATGTGAGAGATAAACTCTCCTTCCCTTTGGGGTCTTAGTTAATAATAACTGATTTTTTGTTTAATGATCTACAAAATGCTTTTACATTGCAAATGTAATGTATACGCTCTGCATGCAATCCTACCTGTTCAGTAGGCAAGGCAGGTGTTATATTGGACCATTTAATAGATGAGCAAGCTGGGGATCAGAGAGATTTCAGGGAGTTTCCAAAAGTCACACGGCAAGCAGGGTCTTGACTCCTGATCATATACTTTTTATTAATTCACACCACCTCCCTAACTCTGGCTGAGAAGCTATATAAAAAAGAAAATATAACTAACATATAATGGTATGGTAAGTCCCAGAATGGAGTACAAATAAGAATTGCTACTGGAGGTCAGAGAAAGGGTGAGAGACCTTCCAGATGTTTGGATCAGTTCAAACCCAGCCGTGAGCCAGAATCCTAAGCAAGACTGTGTAACCGATTTGGTCTTTAGAAATGGGTCTCTGGTGCAGCCTGGCTGCCCCCCCAACCTCAGGACCCCTCTTTAAACTCTCCTAATGGGTGAAAATGGATTTTCCACATATGTCCATTCTTTGGCAGGAGTGGCCCTCCTGAGTAACTCAACACCTTTACCCTATTTAAGTGCACATATTTCAAAAGACCCATAAGGCAAGTATTTCTCAAACAACCCAAGGGCAGAGGTAAAGGCCACGTTTCCGCTCACATCACAATGTGCCCAAAGCTGTCCACCCCAGGGTTCCCCTTTTAAACTAAGATGTCATATGTTTGTTTTAACACTGAAGTCTATTTTCTCTCCTCAAATCTTTGAGTAGAATTCTTGTTCGAGGAGGAAGGGCTTCCTGTACTTGCTGGCACACCTCTGTACCCCTATGGGTGCATATACCCCAGGTTGAGAAGCAGTCTAAGGGAATTTTAGGCAGCAGCTAGAATTTTCCTACTTCTCCACCATTTCCCCACATATGTGCACTTTAACCCAAGCACAATAGTACGATCTATCCTCATTTGTTAAATACTATCCTGTACACCACCCCACAAGAGCAAATTATACAGAAAGTTGATCTTACCGCAAAGACATTCTGAAAGAGGGGTGGATATAGAGAAGGATGTCAGAGAAGCACTCCTAGGTGGCTGTCTGTAAGAAGTAGAGAAGCACAGGGATTAAGAGGAATCCTGAATATGGATCCGCTAGCTAAAACAAAATAACAAAAACAAAAAATGCCTCATTTTACACAGAAGCATCTTAGGCTCAGTGAGGTTAAATGACTCTGCTAAGGTCACCACCAGTTTACAGAAAATTCAGGACTAGAACCCATATCACAGTCTGTTTATTCCATAATATATAGAGCTAAGCAAGAGTAAAAGCTAATACTGTAAATAAATATTTACATTTCCTAAAGAAAAATGTAAATGATAGACCATGGAATGGAAATAGTAAGAGATGATGTTAAATAGAGGCCTGGACTGCAAGTAGAGTAGAGTATACTGGAAGATAAACAGTCAACTAAAGTGGTAGGGACACATAAATACAGGGTGGGACATTTAAATGGAACCATTTGGAGTCGTGTAAACTGGGATCGACTTCATTATAACCTCCCTTATGGTACAGAACCACACGTCAAAACTATTTGCTTTAGTCTTTTGACAAATGTGTTTTCTTCGCAGAACCCAGGAGGAGGGTGAGAAGGGTCAAGGTAATCTGGGGGCAGTCCGGACGAGGCCCTTCAAAGCTCACAGGGAAGTGTGATGGATGGGAAACCATCACAGATCTTTTCAGGGAAGGGGGCTTAAAGAGAAGACAAAGAAGATGCTGGCAGCAGTGCTGACAGCCTCCTTCTCCAGTCCTGCTCCTTTCTGCGTCGGGGTCTTTGCACATACTGTCCCTTCCTCTAACCTCCGGTTACCTCACTGACTCCCTCTCATTCTTCAGGTCTAACTTACGAGGCCTAACTCCCTCACAGAACCTTCCATGGCCCTTGGTTAGCGTCACTCAGCACCCATTCCTTTTTCTTCCTAGCAGTCACCGCAGTTTGTCCTCACACATTTGTGCATGATGAGTAACTCCATCGGGAGACTGGAAGCTCTCTGAGAGCAGGAACTGTGTGGGCTTCATTCACAGAGTAGGTGCCCTGCCAATAACTGTCAAATGAACACACAGGCACAAACAGGAGAGGCAGCGGTGCTGAGGGGTCTCTCTGGGCCCAGTGTTGGTTATCAGTGTCTGTCTTTCTCTTTTGGTCTCACAGACATGTTTCCTCTCTTTCTGTGTCTCCTCTCTCCTTAGCTTCCTGTAAGTCTTTTAAACCAGCACAGGCAACGTCAGAGAGAAAAGGGAGGATGTTTAGGGTCCTGTGACAGGGGGGTCCCCCTGAACTGGGAGGTGGCAGCAGGGGGCAGTGGCACCCCGGGAGTAACTTGCAGAGGCAGGCTTCTGCTGAGGGAGAGGGAGGCCCTCTCTCTCTCTCCCTCTGTAGAGCAAGCCAGGGTCAGCAGCAGCCCAAAGCCACAAAAACTGACTTTCAAAGTCCTCCTAAGAGCTGCATCTTTCGACTCCCCCAAACAATCGTGCCTTGTGCCCCAGGACACAGCGCGAGTTACACACTTAAAGCAGTTTCCACAGAACCGCATTCAGTTGGTTTTAAACTCTGGGGAAAGCTGGCAGCCTCTTTGTGGGTTTTTTTAAAAAACTAGTTAGAGGGACAATTAAACCTTTATGGGCCCCAGAATGTACCTATGCAGACATAAATAAGGATCATTCTTCATCACCGGAGAGAATCCACTTTCTGGCAACAGATATATTTTTCTGCCATCGCAGGACAGAGTTGCGCTCACGACTGAGGGCCTTTGTGATTAGGGCAGGTGACAGGGGTCAGCGTGAGCAGAGTTAGAACTTGGACCCTAAGTTCTCAAAATGGACACATCGCAGGCCTCGGGCTTAGCTGTCTGAAATAAATCACAAACTCCCAAAGCCTTCCCAGAAAGCCGCCAGGATTTTAGGCCAAGAACACTCATCTTGCTTCCTCCTTGTGTTACTTTGGGCCAAAATGGTCCATTTGTCAAAGAGCCCTTACTTCTTTATTCCCACTCTTACAACACAATACAATGCATTCACATATTTACAGTGCAATGTCCTTGAACGTTTGGGATGGTTTTTTTTTTTTAATCTAATAATATCATTAAATGCACCAGGGGGCTCTCTTCTTAAAGGAACCTTTGAGTAAAACTCCTTTGTTAAGTGAATCAGTCTTTTGTAAGGCAAATCATCAGCTACCAATTTGTTCTCCAAATCTGAGATTTCACATAAGAGATTTTCTTAAACCAGGCCCACTTTAGATGGTGGCCTGTGCATTTTCTTTTATTTTTCTGACTTGGGTAAAGACAAGCTTTTCCTGAATAGACATTATTGGACCAGGATGAAGGAATCTCAAACACTTGAGAAATAAATCAGTTTCAATCATTCCCGTCATCCATAATTCTTTAGAACCACCAGCCTAAAGCAAAGTATAATGATCTCCCGACAAAGAATTCAGCTGCAGATTTGAGGGCCAGTCTATTTGAAGTCAGTTTCAAAAGAAATGCAGAGAACAGGGTTTTTTTTTAAAGTTATTGTCTTTTTTTTTTATTGTGGTAGAATACATAGCATAATATTTATCATTTTAACCATTTGTTAAGGGTACAATTCAGTGGCGTCAAATAAATTAAATCCACAATGTTGTGTAACCTTCACCATTATCTATACCCAAAACCTTTCATCATCCCCAACAAAAACTCTATACCCATTAAACAATAACTCCTCCTCCTCTCCTCCAACACCCCCTTCCTCAGCTCATGGTAACCTCTATTCTAGTTTCTGTCTCTATGAACAGAGAAAAGTTTTAAACTCCAGTTTTACTTTGGGGCTTTTTTTCTTCCCATGGCGTGGGGGGAGAATGGGGAAACCGTGGGCATTCTCTTTGCGCCTTGGGGACTCTTCCCAGCGCTGCCTCCCCCCTCCCTGTTCCTCCAACAGTGTCTATGAGATGAAGCCGGAGCTCATTTGAACGGTTTAAACTTGCAGAGGGGCTGCAGCCCCCTGCGGGAACAAAAAGAGGTCACTGGGTCTGAGTCTGTGTTACAAGCTCAGGAATGGCAAGAATTTTCTGACTTCAATAGTCTGAGGAAGTAGGAACACGATGAGCTGGACGGCTGTTTTGGTGTCTGAAGCCTGCATGGAGCCCACATGCGGCCCATGTTCCGTGCCCATTAGCTACAGAGTGAGTACCTGAGACCTGTCAGGGCTCAGAAAGGTGGGAATGCAAGAAGAGCCATGGAGGGCTCCCTCGGGCACCCTCAAATTCTATGCTATGGAATCTCTCAGATTGAAAAACACTGGCTAAACCACTCATAACCCCTGCAGAACCTATATCTCTTGTACCCATTTGTGGCTAACAGATGCACACTCAGAATGACTCACATCCTTCAGTTTGGGTTTTACTTTGCTCACGATGCTTGGAGAGTCTCAAAGGAGCTAGTCTCCTCACCTCTGCCCACCCCCCTTCCCCAGAGCACAACTCAGGATAACAGGAGACTTGGCTTTTGAAATCTGATTAATTGTTTCAAGAACTACATAGAGCCTTGCCTCACCAAGCCCGGGGCTGTGTGAGCCTGCCAGGGGCCCTTAGGACAACTGGGGCAAAGTGATTCCGCGGCACAGAGAACCGTGAGCCATGGGGCGGTGGAAGGGGAATCCCCTCAAAAACAGGAGGCCTGAATTCCTTCTGCTGCCCATGTGCTGGTGACCCTGGGCAAGTCACTTCACAGCTCTGGCCTCATGTCTCTTAAGCTGGGTGGAAGTGCTCCCCAACTATGAGAATTTGTGGGAAGTGGAAGAGAAGCAAGGCTTTCTGATAATCTGGAATGCTTCAAACAGGAAACAGCTGTTGCCCATAGGTGCTGATATTAATGGAAAGAATGGCTGCAGAGAGGCGGAGGAGGAAACTTGGGGGAAGGAGAGAGTGGATGGGTATATTTTAGATTTCTTTTAGGACAGGTTGAGAATGAAGTTTTGGTTGGATCTTTGTGAGAAAATATTCAGCAGGCAGGTGGAAAGAGGCAGCTGGAATTTTTAAGGAGAGGGATTGAGACTAACTGATAACAAGAATGGTGTTAGGAGTCATGGTTGATAGATGAAATAGTAATAATACCAGACAACACATATACATGCTTACGACGTGCCAGACCCTCAGGGAGCCCTTCACACAGATACGCGACTCTCATTCTCACAACCACCCCACGACAAAGATGGTACTTTTACACCCACTTTACAGATGAGGAGAACTTAAGTATCCTGCCCAGGGTCACACAGTGAATATGTAGTAAGACAGGGATTGAACCCAGGGAATCTGACCTCAGAGTTCTTGACCAGTCTTTCTTATCACCTCCTGAAAAGTGGAGGTGTTGAAGCAAACAAGGAAAGCAATGCAGATGGAGGACAGAACCTTGACAAACACCTGTAAGTGGTACTCCCATTCTTGATCAGCTGTGACCTAAAATCAGATTCTGAGAAGATGAAGGAGTGGGTCAGAAACAACCCAGGTGTCCCTCCTAATGTGGTCGATTAGACTGGCTCTGCACGTGTACGTAATAACATTGAGCACTCACTATGTGCCAGGCACTGTACTAAAAGACATCACATACATTCTCATTTAGTCCTCTCACAAATCCTATAAAGAAGGTATTATAGCGCCCATTCTACAGGAAAGGAAACAGGTTCCAAGAGCTTAAGGGACTTACCCAGCTAGTAAGTCTCAGAGACAGGAACTTAAAACCAAGCTGCGTGCTTCTGGAGCCAGCTCTAGAATTGCCTCCCCCAAGCAGTCTTTCCCGCCTGCCCCTCAACAGTCATACAATGAAACCTCTGAATATTTCTTATATGTTTTCTATAAGGTGACTCCCTTTAATTACTTTATAGTTGAAACCAGTATCTTAAGTCAGTGCTTCCAGAAGTTGCCAAAGGGTTATCAGCTGCCTTGAACCAATGTTGAAATTTACTACGTGAATATTCGTTAATAGAACCCAACTAGAATAATGCAGAGCCTCTTATTTCTGGTTCCTGAGACACGCCCAGCTCATTCCTACCACACCCAGTCCCATGGAGAACCCTGATTGGGGGGGAAAAAAAAAAAATCCCATCTCCATTACAGTGATTGGTTCAGAGAGAGCATGTGACACAAGTCAGGCAAATAACGCACAAGGAGAGGTCAGCTAGAGGCTTCCGGCAACGGTCTTCATCAGACTGTTTCTTCACACACCCTTAGGGAAGGGAGAGTCTCTCTCCTGGATTTTGACTTTGTCTTCCCAGGGTGGGAGGCCGGGAACTGTCCCTGACCGCCATCTTAATACCAGCTTCACTGCACAGAGAGTCTCGGGGAACCCCTGAAACCCCTGCCTAAGATTCCCAAGCATCAAGCCAATACATTACTTATCATTTAAGCTGGTTCGACTTGGGATGCCTGCAGCTCCCAACTCCCACTGGAATACAAGCAGCATGAAGGCACAAGCCATGTCTGCCTCCTTCACTGCTGTGTCCTGAGCCCTTCCTATAGAATTAAGCACGGAGAGAGAACTCATTATAGTTGAATGAGTGAGTGACAGAAGCATAGACCTAATATAGGCTCAGAGGAGCCTATAGCTATAGCTAGCAAACACTTTTTAAATCACCTAATCCAAGTCTTCTCTCTTTTCTACTCTATGGTGAGAAAAGAAGGAAGAGTTGCAGTGTTAAAAAGGTTAATAGTTGCCCCTCTAATTAGGGCAGGCAGCCTCTAACGCCCATAGTGAGGATCTTCAATCTCTGTGAGGCAAGCCCTCAGGGGGCATTTGATGCCTTGCACAGTCCAAGTTGGAGAACTAGACACCAGGAAGGACTAGGCCCCCAGGCTAAATAAAACTTCACCATCAGTTGATTATAGAAATAGGGACTCAGTTAAAAAAAAATACAAATTTTTATATTAAGATTTTTTTTTTTAAGTACAAAAATACCTTTGAGTGTAATAGTTGGTTGGTTGATGTTTAACGTCGGCTGTTTTTCATGAGCAAATTAAAGGAAATACATGGTTATAACTCTACGGGCCTTTAACATGGAAAGCTCCATCTGCATCCCTCTTTGCATATAGGGCTGAAACTACCCACAGCTTCCTTTGCTGGGGACACACCTCTCTAAAAATCCAAACTTACAAAATGAAAGACATGTAGCATTGGTAGACTTCATGACTCCCTTACACTGCAATCCAGAATTCTTGTCTATACTTTTTACATAATATTTTGTTTCTTTTTAAAATCAACTTTATTGAGGTATCATTTCCATGAATAAAATTCACCAATTTTAAGCATACATTTTGATGAGTTTTGACAAATATCTATACCAGGGAACCACCACCACCACCACCGTTAAATAGAATACCTCCCTCATACCCAGAAGTTTCCTTGTGCCCATCTCCTTATCCCAGTCCCCAGGCAACCATGGGTCTGCTTTCTGTCACTATAGATTAGTTTTACCAGTTCTGAAACTTCATATAAATGGAGTTATACAGTATACAGTTATATTAGTCAGCTAGTAAAATACTGCAGACTGGGAGGATAAAACAACAGAAATTTATTGTCTCACAGTTCTAGAGGCTGGAAGACCAAGATCAAAGTGTCAACAGGTTTGGTTTCTCCTAAACCCTCTCTCTCTTTGACAGATGACCTCCTCTCTGTGTCCCTATATGGCCTTTCTCTGTGTGGGCACATCCCTGGTGTCCCTTCCTCTTTTTATAAGGACACCAGTCCTATTGGATTAGGGCCCCATCACCCTTATGAGCCCATTTAACCTTAATTACCTCTTTAAAGGCCCTGTCTCCAAATAAAGTCATATTGGTTAGGGCTTCAACATATGAATCTGGGGACACAATTCAGTCCATAACAGTAGTCTTTTGTGTCTAACATCTATGACTCAGCATAATGTCTGTATGATTCATCCATTTTTGTGGCATTTATCAGTTTTTTCCTTTTTATTGTAGAGTGTTAGTCCATTCTATGAATATACTACAGTTTTTTATCCATGTATCTGATGGTGGATATTTGGCTTATTTCTAGCTCTTGACTTTGTGAACAAAGCTCCTATAAATATTCTAGTGTCTTTTTGTGGACACATGTTTTAATTTTTCTTGGGTAAATACCTAGGAGTGGAATTGCTAGATAATATGGTAAGTTTGTTTAATTTTATAAGAAACTGCCAAACATTTCTCCCAAGTGGTTGTCTCATTTTACATTTCTACCAGCAGTATACAAAAGTTTCCGTTGTTCCACATTCTTACTAATACTTTGTATTGTCAATCTTTTCTTTTTTCTTTTTTTTTTTCTGTTAAGCCATTCTGGTAAGGGTGTAGTGGTTTCTCACTGTGGTTTTAATTTGCATCTTCTTGATGACTAACAATGCTGAGCATCTTTTTTTGTGCTTATTTGTCATTCAGATTCCTCCTCTGGTGAAGTGTCTGTTCACATCTCTTGCTTACTGTAAAAATTGGGTTGTTTTCTTATTGTTGAGTTGTAAGAGTTCTTTACATATTCCGCATACAACTCCTTTATCAGTTATATGCTTTGCAAATATTTTTCTCCCACTCTGTGACTTTCATTCTCCTAACAGTGTCTTCCATATAGAAGAAATTTTCATTTTCATTAAGTCTGGTTGATCAATATTTCTTTATGGATCATGCTTTTGCTGTCATGTTGTCTTGAATAAAGAGTTTTACTTCTTCCTTTCCAATATGGATGCCTGTTTTTTTCTTGCCTTATTGTACTGGCTAAAACCTTTAGTACAATGTTGAGTAGAATTGGTGAGAGGAGGTATCACTGTCTTGCTCCTCATCTTGGAGGGAAAGTATTAAGTTTCACCATTAAGTATGATGTTAGCTGTAGGTTTTTCACAGATGCTTTTTATGAGGTTGAGGAATTTCCTAGTTTGCTTAGTTTTTAATGTGGAATGGATGCTGTATTTTTGTCAAAATTATTTTCTGCATCTATTAAGATAATCGTATGTTTTTTCTTTCTTTCTTTGTTAATAACATGAATTATATTGATTTTCAAATGTTAAGTCAACCTTGCCTTCCTAGAATAAATCTCACTTGGTCATGATGTATTTTGTCTCTTTATATATTGATCTTATTTGCTAAAATCTTGTTTGGAAATTTTGCATCTACTTTCACAAGGAATATCGGTCTGTAGTTTTATTTCCTTATAAATTTGTTTGTATGGTTTTAGTATCAGGGTAGTACCAGCTTCAGAATGACTTGGGAAGTTTTTCTCCTCTTCAGTTTTCTGAGTTTGTATATAATTGGTATTTTTTCTCCTTTAAATATTTGCAGAATTTACCAGTGAAGCCATCTAGGCCTGGAGTTTTCTTTGGGGGAAGGTTTTAAGTTGCAAATTCAATTTCTTTAACAGATACTGGAGACTTTCCTGGTGGCGCAGTGGTTAAGAATCCGCCTGCCAATGCAGGGGACACAGGTTCGAGTCCTGGTCCGGGAAGATCCCACATGCCGCAGAGCAACTAAGCCCGTGTGCCACAACTACTGAGCCTGTGCTCTAGAGCCCGCGAGCTACAACTACTGAGCCTGTGAGCCACAACTACTGAAGCCCACGTGCCTAGAGCCCATGCTCCACAACAAGAGAAGCCACTACAATGAGAAGCCCATGCACCACAACAAAGAGTAGCCCCTGCCACCACACTAGAGAAAGCCCACATGCAGCAACAAAGACCCAACACAGCCAAAAATAAAATTAATTAATTAATTAATTAAAAAAAAAAGATACTGTGCTATTCAGGTTACCTATTCTCTTTGAGTTTTGATAGTTTGTCTTAGGAATTTGTCTGTTGCATATAAGTTGTCTAATTTATTGTTCATTGTTGACATAGGCAAAGTTGTTCATAATATTCCCTTATTATCTTTTTTTACCTGTAAAATATGTAGTGAGGTCACCTCTCTCATTACTAATATTGGTAATTTGTGTCTCCTCTCTTTTTTCCTGATCTAACATGGTTAATATTTATCAGTATTATTGATCTTCTCAAAGATCTACCTTCTGGCTTCATTTTCTTCATTGTTTTGCTGTATTTTATTTCATTAATTTCTGCTCTGATCTTTACTATTTCCTTTCTTCTGCTTATTTTTGGTTTCATTTGCTCTTCTTTTTCTAGTTCCTTAAAGTGGAAGCTGAGATGATTGATTTGAGACCTTTTTAGTACCAAATTAGTAGCAGCCCACAAATTCTGACATGTTGGGTTTTCATTTTCAGTCCATTCAAAATACATTCTAAATACATCCCTTTCATATTTTTTATTTGACCCTTGGTTATTTATAAGTGTGTTATCAAGTTCCCAAATATTTGGAGATTTTTCCAAGAATCTTTCTGTTATTAACTTTCTAATTTAATTCCATTGTGATGAGAGGACAAATTTTTTATGACTTGAATTTTTAAAGTTTATTGAAACTTACTTTGTAATCCAGAATATGGCCTATTTTGGTAAATGTTCCATGTGCATTTGAAAATAATGTACATTCTGCTGTTGTTGGATAGAGTGTTCTATAAATGTCAGTTAGGTCAAGTTGACTGATGGTGTTTGTCTTCTATACCCTTGATTATTTTCTCCCTACTTGTATATCAATTAATAAGAGAGAGCATTGAAATCTCCTATTATAATTGTTATTTGTCTATTTCTCCTTGCAGTTCTATCAGTTTTTGCTTCACATATTTTGAAGCTCTGTTATTAGGTGCACAAACTTTTAGAATTAAGTCATCTTGATGAATTGCCCACTTTATGATTATAAAATGATCTTCTTTATACCTGGAAACATTCTTTGCTCTGAAATTTGCTTTGTCTGACGTTAATATAGCCACTACATGTTTCTTTGTTTGTTTGTTTCACAACTATTTTTAATCTAATAATATATCATAGACATCTTTCCAAGACATAGCCATCTTTCTTGAGATATAATTGACATATAACATTATATTAGTTTCAAGGGTACAACATTTTGATTTGATATACATATATATTGCAAAATGATCACCACAATAAATCTAGTTAACATTCATCACAAATTTTCTTTCTTGTGATGAGAACTTTTAAGATCTACTCTCTCAGCAACTTTCAAATATACAATACAGTATTATTATTAAGTATGGTCACTGTGATGTACATCACATCCCCAGGTCTATCTTTTCTTTTGATTAGTGTTAGCATGATATATCTTTTTACACCATTTTACTTTCTGACATATCTGTGTTTTTATATTTAAAGTGTATTTCTTATGATATGGAGAAAAGGGAACCCTCCTACACTGCTGATGGGAATGTAAGTTGGTGCAGCCACTGTGGAAAACAGTATGGAGGTTCCTCAGAAAACTAAAAATAAAATTCGTATATGACCCAGCAATCCTACTCCTGGGCATATATCCAGTCAAAACTATAATTCAAAAAGATACATGCAACTCTATATTCATAGTAGCACTATTCACAATAGCCAAGACATGGAAACAACCTAAATGTCCATCGACAGATGAATGGATAAAGAAGATGTGGTACATATACACGATGGAATACTACTCAGCCATAAAAACGAACAAAATAATGCCATTTGCAGCAACATGGATGCAACTAGAGATTATCATACTAAGTGAAGTAAGTCAGAAAGAGAAAGACAAATACCATGATACCACATACAGGGAATATAAAATATGACACAAATGAACCTATCTATGAAACAGAAACAGAATCACGGACATAGAGAACAGACTGGTGGTTGCCAAGGGGGAGGGGGTTGGGGGAGGGATGCAGTGGGAGGTTGGGGTTAGCAGATGTAAGCTTTTATATATAAAATGGATAAACAAAAAGGTCCTACTGTGTAGCACAGAGAACTATATTCAATATCCTATGATAAACTACAATGGAAAAGAATATAAAAAAATAAAGAGTGCATATATATATATATATATAAAACTGAAAAAATAAAATGTATTTCTTATAAGCACCATATAATTTGATCTTGCTTTTTTATCCAATCTAACAATCTCTGCCTTCTAATTAGAGCATTTAGACCATTTGTTTTTTTTGTAAGCTCAAAGAATTATGTGAATTTTTTTGTTTGGTTTGGTTTGGTTTTAATTACGATAAAATATACATAACATAAAAATTACCATCTTAACCATTTTAAGTATACAGTTTAGTAGTGTTAAGTATATTCACATTGTTGTGCAAACAATCTCTAGGACTTTTTCATCTTGCAAAACTGAAACTCTATACCCATAAACAATAACTCCTCATTTCTCCCTCCCCCAACCCCCAGCAACCACCATTCTACTTTCTGTTTGATGTGTTTGGCTACTCTATTTACCTCATATAAGTGAAATCATACAGTATAGACCATTTCCTTTTTCTTAACTTTATTTTTTATTGAAGTATAGTTGAATTACAATGTTGTGTTAATTTGCTGCTGTACAGCAAAGTGACTCAGTTATACCTATATATATTCTTTTTCATATTCTTTTCCATTATGGTTCCTCACAGGACATTGAATATAGTTCCCTGTGCTATATAGTAGGACCTTGTTGTTTATCCATCCTATATATAATAGTTTGCATCTGCTAATCCTGAACTCCCAATCCAACCCTCTCCCACTCCCCTCCCCCTTGGCAACCACCAGTCTATTCTCTATGTGCCCGATTCTGTTTCTGTTTCATAGATAGATTCATTTGTTAGACCATTTACTTTTTTTTTTTTTTTTTTTTTTTGTGGTACGCGGGCCTCTCACTGTTGTGACCTCTCCCGTTGCGGAGCACAGGCTCCAGACGCGCAGGCTCAGCGGCCATGGCTCATGGGCCCAGCCGTTCCGCGGCATGTGGGACCTTCCCGGACCGGGGCACGAACCCGTGTCCCATGCATCGGCAGGTGGACTCTCAACCACTGTGCCACCAGGGAAGCCCAGACCATTTACTTTTAATGTGATTATTGATATGGTTAAGTTTGTCTACCATTTTGCTATTTGTTTTACATTTGTTCCATTTCTTTCTTTGTTTCCTTTTTTCTCTTTTTATGTGTTCTTTTGGATTAATTGAGTATTTTTTATGATTCCATTTTATTTCCTTTGTTGGCTTAGTAGCTATAATTCTTTGTTTTGTTATTTTAGTGGTTGCTTTGAGGTTTATGGTATTTATATCTTAACACAGCCTGCCTTTAATTGATATTATACCACTTCACATATAGTATAAGAACCTTACTATAGAATATGTCCATTTCCCCCCTCTTGGCCTTTAAGCTTTTATTGTCACACTTTTTACTTACACATGTGAAATAAACCACACAATACATCATAATTTTTGTTTAAGCAGTCAGTTATCTTTTAAAAAACATTTATTTATTTATTTTGCCTGTGCCAGGTCTTTGTTGCAGCATGCAGGATCTTCTTTTTTTTAGTGCGGCACACGAACTTCTTAGTTGCCGCGTGCAGACTCCTAGTTACAAGTATGCATGTGGGATCTAGTTCCCCAACCAGGGGTCGAAACTGGGCCCCCTGCATTGGGTGTGTGGAGTCTTAACCACTGGATCACCAGGGAAGTCCCAAAGTCAGTTATCTTTGAAAGAGACATACGAGGTTAAAAAAAAAAACACGTATTTTACCCATGTGGTTAACTTTTCCAGTGCTCTTCATTCCTTTGGGTAGATCCATGTTTCCGTCTGGTATCATTTTCCTTCTGCCTGAAGGATTTCCTTTAACATTTCTTAGAGTACACTTCTGCTGGTGGTGAATTCTTTCGGTTTTTGTATGTCTGAAAAGATCTGTATAGTACCTTTTTTTTGTTTTTGGCTGCACCACGTGTCTTGTGGGATCTTATTTCCCGGACTAGGGATTGAACCCACATCTTTGGCAGTGACAGTGCAGAGTCCTAACCACTGGACCACCAGGGAATTTCCAATACCTTCATTTTTGAAGATTTTTTTTTTCTGGGTATAGGATTTAGATTGAGAGGTTTTTTTTGTTTGTTTTCTTTCAGGATTTAAAATATTTTGCTCCACTGTCTTCTCACTTGTACTGTTTCCAGTGAGAAATCTGCAGCTATCCTTATATTTGTTTTTCTCCATATAATGTGTCTTTTTTTTCTCTGGCTGCTTCAATGATGCTCTTTTTTATCCCAGGTTTTGAGAGTTTGGATCAAATGTGAGTTGGTGTAGTTCTCTTTCAGGTTTTTTTGTATTGCATGTGGTGCTCATTGAGCTTCTTGGATCTGTGAGTTTATAGTTTTCATCAAATTTAGAAAAATTTTGGTCATTACTTCAAGTGAATTTTCTGTCCTCCAGCCTCATTTTCAGGGACTCCAATTATATACATTAGGCTGCTTGAAGTTGTCTAATCGTGCATAGATGCTCTTTTCAGTTTTTAAACTTTTTTTTCCCCTGTATGCTTAATTTTGAATAGTTTTTATTGTTATGTCTTCCTGTTCACTAAAATTTTCTTCTGCGATGTCTAATCTGCTATTATTCTTAACCAGTGTGGTTTTCATCTCACTTGTGTAATTTTCATCTTGAAAAGTTTGGTTTAAATCTTTTTTATAACATACATCTTTTTGAACAAATGGAGTACAGTTATAATAGCTGCTAATTATAATATCTGTGTTGTTCTGGGTCAGTTTTGATTTATTTTCCTCCTCATTATGGGTCACATTTTGCATGTCTGATAATCTTTGTTTACATGCCAGACATTGTGAATTTTACATTGTTGGGTGCTGGATATTTTGGTATTTCTACAAATATTCTTGACATTTGTATGGGAGCTAGATTACTTGGACACAGTTTGATCCTTTTGGTCTTATTTTTGAGAATCGTCAGGTAGGACCAGAGCCATGTTTAATATAGGGCTAATTATTCCCCATTACTGAGGCAATACCCTTTTGAGTATTCTACCCAATGCCCCATGATTTATGAAGTTTTCCAGTCTGCCTGGTGGTGATTAGACACTGTTCCCAGCTCTGAGTGAACACCTCTCATCTTCTCTAATCTTTGCAGATCTTCTTTCCCCTGCCTTGGATAGTTTCCTCAAACTCATGGGTCGATCATGCTGAATACTTGAGGGAGACCTTCTGCAGATCTCCAGACCTCTGCAGCTCTCTTGCTCTTGGTACTCTGTCCTGCAAATTCTGGCCACCTTGGTCTCCCCAAACTTTTAGCTCTGTCCTCAGGCAGAGAATTCTCAACTCAGAGAATCGGCTGAGCTCTGCCTGGGTTTTCCCTCCCTGTGCTACAGCCTGGAAACCCTCATAAGGCAGAAAGCTTGGGCAATTGTAGGGCTTACTTACCTTGTTTGTTTTCCTCTCTCAGTAACTGTCCTTCATTGCCTGAAATGGTTTGAAAACCATTGTTTCATATATTTTGTCTGTTTGTCTGTCTTTTTGGTTGTTTCATGGAAGAGAGTATATCCAGTCCCTGTTGCTCCTTGGCTGGAAGTGAAAGTCCTTCTTTCCATTCAAATCCTTTCTTATCTTTTGTTGCAGGTAGAACAGTGCTGGGCACATGGTTGGTTCATTCACTGAATGCTTCTTGAATTAATTCATCTTTGTAAGTAATGATATCCAAGCAAAAGTTTTTCAGAAATTCAATTGTCAATGACTGGGTTAATTTTTTAAGTGTTTAATAATAAATTATTGTAATTCTTACTCAAATGAAGACCAAATTAATTTATGAAATTGCACAGAGGCAGATTAAAATTTTTTTTAGAAACACGCTATACAGAAACGTTTTTGAAATGCTTGCTTCACATGTACCTGCTTTTATTTATTTATTTTAAATTGTTTTCTTACTTATAGAAAATGAAAAATATGAGGTCAATATACCAATGGTAAAAACCATATTTATTTATTTATTTATTTTAATAACCAAAATAGTTTATATTATAACTTAAAATTCTTTCACATAAACAACAACAAACTGTAATTAATGCTTTCTACCCTCTTAGGAAAAGGACATTAAAAATTCTGGACATTCCGCCTGCCGATGCAGGGGACACGGGTTCATGCCCCGGTCCAGGAGGATCCCACATGCCGCGGAGCGGCTGGGCCCGTGAGCCATGGACGCTGAGCCCGCGCGTCCGGAGCCTGTGCTCCGCAACGGGAGAGGCCACAACAGTGAGAGGCCCGCGTACCGCAAAAAAATAAAAAAAAAAAAATTCTGGACATTAATTGCATTCCTTTAATTGCCACATTTCACATTTGCTACCTATAATTTCACTAAGATTTATTTCAACTGTGTTTTATAAAGCAGTTCACTTTGTAAATGATTCTTCTAGAATTGCACTTGCTGGCATGTAGTTATTGAGCACGTGGAATGTGCTGGTTCAAACGGAGATGTGCTATAAATGGAAAACTTGCCAGATTTGGGGGACTTAGTATGAAAAAAAGAATGTAAGAACCCAATTTTTATATTGTTATTTTAGATATATTACATAAATTACCAAAATTAACTTCATTTCTTTTTATCTTTTTAAATGTGGCTACTGGAAAATGTAAAATTACCTGTGGCTCGCACCATCCTTCCACTGGACAGCACTGGGCCAGAACATTTGCAAACAACGTAGCTACACCTTTAACTTACCAGTTATCTTGGATGCCCACTATCTGCTTTTGGAAATGAAATTGTAAAATAAAAGAATAATCTGGCTACCTTTATGCATGCTTTTAATTTTTTCCAGTGAACATATATTTACTTTTTAAATGAAGTAAAAATGTTATGTTCTGTTTATAACCTTAAAGTTACAAAAAAGGGATTGACATTTAAGACATGTAGCATGAAAGATTAAAACAGTGAATAAATCAAATTCCCCTATCACTTGTGAAATATATTTTGCACTATTATATCAGGTGCAAAATGAGGTACCTAGAGGTAGGAGTGGAAATCTGGGAGAACACAAGAGTTCACGCCCTATCTACTTGTACGTTACAACTCTCATCAAAATGATCACGGAAACGCCTCTACTCTGATGACTGTCCGAGCCTCTGCTCATTCACATTCCTCCCTGTGTCTCTGTGGGAAAGAGGAGCTGTCCTTCTGGCCAGGAATTAAGAATACACACTTAGTCAATGATAAAAACCATATTTATTGTCACTCCCAGAGTCTCCCTGAACGCTTGGCACAGAGTAAGCACTCGACATTTAAAGAATGATTGAATGAATAGAACACTTTTGGGGTAGAATACTTTCTAATTCACCAAACAATATTACTTTGTTTCAGTGACATCTCTATCAACATACCTAACCCCCCATATTGTAAATTGAGGCTCTATTTATCCATGCCTCTTCTGGTCTCTTCACAATGCACTCTGTTGCCCCACTTTGTAACATTACTTTGTCAGATGAAGTTAACACACGTCAATATTTCTTTCTCTATAAGAGAGGCTGACATTTGGATTTGGAAATCTTAATTGAAGAGGTTTTGCTTATACTCTTAGAAGCATCAGACTTGCATAACACTCTAACTTCTAGCTTAAGTCTTGTGGATTCTTGGGGCTCTACCCCTAGCCCCCACCTCAAGTTCTCCCTACAACCGTTATTCCCTCTGTGGCCCAGCCAAATCTTGCACATCCTTCAAGCACAGCCTAAGCCTTCCTTCTTCTGTGACGCATTCTTCCAGCACAGCGATCTCGCCCTTCTGCCTGCTCCCTATAGAACTTAATTGTCTTTTCCATTCACTTGGTACCTAATCAACCATACTGCCTTGTCATACTCTTTGTGTTTATGTGGGAATTCTGTCTCAACCAGCTTGTAACCACTTTCAGAACAGAGGCTCACATGTGCTTAGCAGAGTCATAATAATAATCATCATAATAATAGCAATAACCAACATACTATGTGCCAGGCCTGTTCAAAGAGCTCTTTATGAATGATTTAATTAATCCTCACCTCACTCTTAGGGAGTGGTGCTATCATTATGTCACTTTCTAGGTAAACAAGCTGAGGCCAGGAGGGTTAGGTCACTTGCCCGCGGTGGCCGGCAGAGCCAGGATTCCAATCAAGCGTTGTGGATCCAGAGCCTGAGCCCTCCACCGCTGCACTGTGCATGGCACTGGGGATGCAGTAGGTGCTGAATGCATTTCTGTTGGATGAATGAAAACACAGAGGTTTGGCCTGTGCAGGAGGGAAATCTCCAGCAGAAGCCCTGTCCTATAACTCTCATTGTTTTGATGTTTCCTATCACTACTCCTACATCGTTGCTGTTATTTCAGAAGTGAGATCCTGTGTGGTCCAGGAGGAAAAAGAGGATAGAAGTGAGATGTCTACACCCCTCTCCTGCCTTCCTCCCTTGCAGGTTGGGCAAAGAGCGAGTTGGGACAGTTTTTTCTGCCACCCCCTAGCTCTCAGAGCCAGCCAGCAAACTGGAGCAGGGGGAAGCAGAAAAGGGAGGTGTTGAGGGGGACGGGTAGCGCCATCCTCAGGATCCCTAGTTTCTGGGGCCCATGCCTCCCAAGGCTCAGTCAACCGGATGTGCCTTTAGCTTGCCGGAATCTGGCCGGATTTAGAGAGATAAGATCAACCTGACCCTTAATTCCCCAAATGTAATTTATGGGCTTGCCTTCTGTGTGCTACAACACGTCTGGCTATCCGAAATCTGGTAATTATTTATGTAAACACAGCATCCTGCCTTTGTGGATAATTGGACTTGAACAGCAAGAAGCGGGGACTCATACGGTTGGGACCGTGCTGAAACCCTCCTTTTGAAAACACTTACCTGAGCCTTTGAAATCATCCCTGTGGTTCATGGATAGCTTTAACCAGACATGCCACTCCCCACAAAGAAAATTTTTTTTGGCTTCTTCCTTCAGCAGGCCCGAGCAAATTTATTCCCAAACACTACCAGGTTTTGTAGGTCTTCTCAGAGAATGGGGTAAAGACACCCCAACCATCTTGGTGGGACCCAAACTGAGAGGACAGGAGCCCTGGGGTGGAGGCCTCCACAGATCTCCTCATTGTCTGTTGGAACATGAATTTTATACCCCCACTAAGAATAAACAGGATTAGGAATTTAAGGCTGTTTGGAAAAGAGGAGAGGTGGCTGGTGAAAGAGAAAGGTCTTTGCTTTTTATTCATGCTGCAAGTTCCCCAGGAACTTTCGCTGTACATACACACACGAGAGCCAGGAGGATTAGGGGAAAGAAAATGAGCTGATTGAACCAGATGGTTCGGGAAGCACTCCCAGGAGGCCCCTGGGGTGGATGAATCTGCATCTTTAAATAACATTAATTTCTGAAAGGCCCAAATTGTTTCCTAAATTACTGCACTGAACTCTTAGCTTTCATCTATTTTTATGGCACCTCTCCTGGTGGAAGGCTGGAGCTGTTCCTTTCGGACTAGCCAGCTTTGGAGAAATTCCTCATCCTCAGTGCAGCCAGTGAGGAATCGGTTTTCGTGAAGGAAAAAGAAATCCAGTCAAGGTGCTTTGAAAAACGGATTTCAGCAGAAACCACCACCCCTGGGTGATCTGAACAAACCACCCAGTTCTCAAGCCAGCTGGGACACTCATTTCCTCAGTAGCTGGAGGCAAACCAATTAACCTCAGTTTCCCCATCTGTAAAATGGGGTTAATAATGCTTACCTGCTGCAGGAGTGCTGTGAGGTTTTAATAGAGTAGTGGTTGTAGAGCCCTTTGATGTAGTAAGTTTTATTAACTTCCAAGGGATTCCCTGAGGCCAGAAAAAGCAGTTAAAACCCCAGAGAGAAGAAAGGCATTGAAAGACAAAGCTCAGCTAAGCATTTCACCTCCAGCTCTAACTTCAGAAGTGTAGAGTCTCCTGCTCCAGCCTGAGTGGAAAGCGGTGTCCGTGGCTGGGGGCTGTTTGAATGGCATTTGGAGAGGGAGAGCCTTAATACTGGAACTCGGCTTTCAGCAGAGGCTAAAGGTAAACAAATAGCTTCGCTTGATCAAACCAAGTTCATTCTTTGGCCCCACTAAGGTTCTTTTCCAATAGCAAGTCTACGGTACGGGAATTATTTTGGTGTTCATCCAAGATCCTCGGAATTGAATTTAGAAACCCCCAGTTTCTGGCTTCCTGCTTCCTAACAATTAAATAGAGAGAGAACTCAAGATCTGGCCTCCAGCCAGGGTTCCTGACCAGAGAGGGAGCGGTGAAGAGCTTCAGCCAAGGGTCAGAGAAGGGGGTGGTGCTTTCTGAGCTCCATCACTCACAGCTAGGTGCGCCTGCCTAGGTCGCTGGGCCAGCTCAGTCTCCTACTTCATAAAAATGATTTTAATCAGACATCCTTGCCTGAAGGGCCCAAATAATTAAGATCTGGAGTGTGAAAGTTCATTAAAGTTATAAAGCGTGCGCGAAGTGTTAGCTATTATAATTCAGGACAAACCCCTACGTTTCCTTCAGTAACTGTTTAAAAATCTCAATAATTTGGATAATTGTACTCCAACTCAACTCATTGGGCATAAGAAACCACATCCTCCTCTCTAACTTTTGATTCGCCCCCACAGGTTGAGTGCCCACCAACTAGTCAAGGTGACTGGGCGCCAGTGACATGGACACAGCCCACAGGGTGATCAGCTGGCCCTGTGTGCCTGGGACTGTCCCAGGGTTAGCACTGGAATCCCCACCCCCAACCCGGGGCAAACCGGGGTGGTCAGTCATCCTACTGAGTACTCGGGCTGGTTAGAAAGTGCTGGTTACCAGTTCCTGACAAGTAGCTATTGACCCAACAAGGTGTGTCACGGAAAAAGCAGCACAGGCATGGGGCAGAGAAGCACCGGACAGGGAGTCTTCCAACCCAGCTCTCGGTCCTGGCTCTGCTACTACTGACCTCAGATCAGACCTGTGGCCTCAGTTTCCTCCCCTGTAAAGGGAGGGGCGTGATGTAATGCCTTCCCATCCTTTCCTCCAGGATAAAAGGGCACAGAGACCTGCCCATTAACTCGCTCAGCCCTAGGCGATGCTGTGTGGTTTTCGACAAGAGAGGCGGGCAGTGGGAACACGCTGGGGACCCAAGTCCATCGCTGCTGTGGGCTTCAGCTCCTAGTGCTCACTGAGTCCTTTAATACCCTTTCTCTGAGCAGCAAGCACATGGCTGGGAATGTGGCGGCCCTAAAGTAACAGCTGAGTGCTCTACATCATTCTTTAGGTCACTGTCCTTCCTAAAATGAGTGCAATGATACCCCTGAGGTTCAAAGCTTTTCCAAGGTTGTGTTAGATTCAAGTTTGGCAAAATGGAGTGCTGAGTCCAAAAATGAAAACAATTTAAAAGCCCTGCGCTCTTTCCCTTATCCCAGTTTACTAAGCTACACCTTTTTTTGGTGCGGTTTTCTATAACTGTATTTTATTTTACAATATAAAAGTAAAGAAAAATACCCTCTGCTAAGGGAAGTAAAACCACACTAATTATACACACGTTTTGTCTTCATTACATAGATTCTCCAGCTGCACCACTGCTTGGATTCCCCCTTTGTTTGACCCAGGTAGACATGGGAGATGATCAGGGTTGGGATGGTTCTGGTGGGGGGCACTTGGCGGGCAGGGGGAGGGGGGAGGGGGGAGGGGTTGATTCTTTTAAAGGGCCCTTAACAGGAACTTATGTTAATGAAAGCAGTTTTCTCATGACAGATCGGAACCTGGCCTTTATAGCATTAAAAAAAATTTTTTTACATTGATTGAGAAGAAATGGGGAACAATGATTGAATCAAAGCCGCCTTCAGCAGGCTCCCCCCACCTCAGCCCCATCTGAAAACAGCCCTGTTTCAATTTCACCGCTGAGCTCGGCCTGCCTGCTCCAGACATCCAGATCTCGCACTCTATAAATCGTCTCTGCCCTTGCCCTGGAGTTGCTGATTATATGTATTTTTGGGTCCGGCATTAATTCCCTCATCCCTGGCTGGTGACATTAAGATTTGTAACGGATAGAATGTGTTTTTAATGTATTTCCTGGAGGTTACTATTAAAGAAATCTAAATCTTCTGAACTTGCAAAAGGTTCTACTTCCATTTAAAAAAAAAAAAAAGATATTATGGGAAGAATTTCCCTGCAGCCCCCAGATGGACTGGGCAGTCAGCAGGGTCTGGGGCTCCGGAATTCTCTGCTTAGCTCTGTCACTCACTCTTCCTCTTCCCACCCCGTCTGTTCTCCTCTCTATGCCTTAGTTTTCCTGGGTATGAAGTGAGGATAAATATTTGTCCACGAGATGAGGGTGTTGTAAGCATTAATTGGTTGGTGCTTCGGGAATCCTTTGAAGATGAAAGACACTCTCTGCAGATGCTAAGTAACGTGTCTGGTTTTAAGGAGCCAGGTGAAGCCAGGGGGGATGGCTGGAGATTAACTGTGCCTAGTCCAGAGCTGGCCCGCACGGGTTGGGCTGAACACTGGGTGGAGCTACCTGCTGGCTCCCTGGCTCCTGGCACAGGGCCTGACACATTGGTCTCTCTAAATATATGCAAAAGCAACTGAATTGGGATTTAACCCAGACTCTCATGTCACCGAGAGCAGGGCCCCAGACTTCCAAAGCATGCTTATTGCCCGTCTTTCTAGCACACGGCTTGGGCAACTTACTTAACCTTTCCAAATCTCAGTTCCTCATCTGCCCATGGGGATAAACAGAGTCCCCCTCTCATAGGGTGGTGGTGAAGATTTATCGTAACAATGGCCAATGGCAATGGAGCACGTTATACTCATGAGCTCACTGAGCTCTCACACCAATCCAGTGAGAGAGGAGCTACTGTTATCATCCCCATTCTACAAGTGACAAAATTGAGGCACAGAGGGGTTACTCAGCTACTTACATGAGGCCCAAGTTCTGAACACAAGCTAGAGCATTGCTCGTGAAGTGAAATACTGCGTGTTACACTTAGTAGAGCTCTGGAGCACACAACCAACAGGTTGAGGAGTTCTCGGACTTTGCCTGATTTGCCAAACCAGCAAAGAGAGCTGCATGGGGATGTGACACAGGACAGGCCCTGGGAATGTAGGAGCCAGGACGGAAGGGATCAAAGTAGACACTGACGGGGGCCCAGGGCCATGGGAAGATGCCAGGTGTGTGTGTACCCAGCCAACCTTCAGGATTCGGTAAGGTGAAAGCCTGAGCCTGCTCAGGGTGACGTTTGGGACCCATGAGTCTCTGCTGAAAGTATTTCATGCCAAATCCTGGTACCTCAACGGCAGTACCTCAGCGGCAGTCTGAGCTGTGAGCTTCGCATACTGAAATGTGGGAACTCCTGGGATTGTGCCGGGGCTTAAGGGGGAGGTGTCTCGGAAGGTGGGAGCTGGATCGCTGCTATTCCAGGCGATCAACAGACCAAAGAGTCAGAACGAAGGAAAAGAAGACACTGGCCAAAGCAGTCCGAGTCCACGTGAAGAGCCAGAAGGGGAAACTGAGGCCCTAGTAAGGGTGATTTCACACCCCCAGCATGTGACATCATAGCCCAGGCTCTGACATAGTAAGGGAACCAGCTAAGACATGGGTTGGGGAAGCCTCTGTTTGGAACAGAAATATCTTCAGCAACTGCTGCTGGTGATGGAAAAGTGGAAATGGAATTTTGTTTAAACATTATGTTGTTTTGAAAAGTCTGACTAATGTGCAAGTCCCTATTTAAAAAGGAGTTGACTCTACATTGAAATTGGTTGGTGTTTCCACACCCACATGTTGACTAAGGCCTTGGAAAACAAACTTCCTGGTAGATCCTGATTCATATCACTTGGGACTGAACGCTTCAAGGTACAATCCCTGAGCTGTGAGCAGAGGGGCCTAGCCAAGAAAAACCCTGTGTCTGTGTTGATGAAAAGGCAAACAGATCCCAAAGGGAGGCCCAAGTCCTAGCTGGCTTTGGGCACTGGTCCTCCAGGAAAGCACACACAGATTTGAAGGAGGCCCTAGCACAGCTTCTCTGGGACCCCAGTTAGCCCCATCTCAGAGCTGTTTTTAGACACACGGAATGCGAGAAGAGGGAAAGGTCAGCATGGAGCCTTCTCTTCCTGAGCACCCACTAAATGCTGTGTCCGTTCCCTGAAGCTTCAGCCCAGCCACGTGAAGCACATGCATGTGAGAATCACAGTGGCCGTTTTCTCAATGTGGAAATGGCCTTGGCGAAGGCAGGCAGGATGTCCCATTTTTGCTCCAAATAGTCTCAGTTTATGCTGTTGTCCCAGCATAATTAATAATAGCTTTCCCCTCCATTCTCAAAAATGCCTCCATTTGGATAACAAGTCATAAATGGACATCCTAAGTTAAGTGAATTGCCCCAAATCACCCAGCTAGTGAGTGGCAAGAGTTGGGATTCGAACTCAGGTTTTCCTCAGTTCAAAAAGCAGACACTGGGGGAGTTCTACCTCATTCACAATAACAAAGACTGTCGGGGCATTAACTGCAAAGCACAGACAGCGCTTTGGGAGCTGCATTGCCTGTGCCCCCTCCTCTCTCTTCCCAGGGCCTCCCCGATCCTGTCTGATGGGTCTCTGTGCAGGAAAGAGCTCAGCAGACAAAACACACCACCTTCACCAACAACTCACCTTTCTGTGTTTGTTTTGTCTGCTGAGTGCGTTTCTCCCACTTCCTCTATGATAAAAATGCAAGGGCTGACTTCAAGTTTGGGCCACCAGCCCAGATCCCGAGTCCTGACCTCCAAGCCAGGACCGCTTAGCTCATCCCATTAAGAGGACCTCCTTTCCTGAGAAGGCTGCCATGGGCTCTTCCTCAGCCTGCCTTCTACTGCTCTGTTTCTCCAACACTACGACACAGAGGGTTTGCGTCGTCCCAAGTTCACCTGTAACATCTGTTGATGTCTCAGGACCACAGAACTGATCCGATCCAAGCTCATTTTCACCGGTGAAGAAACCAAGGGCCAGGGAGGTCAAGTGACTTGCCCAAGGGCACAGAGCTAAAAGTTGAAGTCAAAAGACCAGGTCTCCGGACCTTGAGGTAAGTGTTCTTTCAAGCCAGGTTCGTTCTCAGCTTAGCCTGAGGCCACCCACTAGGGGTACCTCCAGTAACACCTGGAGAAATCCTTTATATGATGTGACTTTTTGGACACCAGAGACCAAGGTGTGTCTGCTTGACCCAGCCCCTCAGCCCTTGAATCTGCCAAAATCTCAGGGTTAGTAGCAGGGCCTTCATTCAACCACCTACTGAATCCACTGGCCTGCCTCCCTGCCAGGTGGTTATGCATAAACACCCCCAATATCAAAGAAAATCACTACTCCTGATGGTGCCTGCTGTCTCCAGACAACTGGCTGCTGAAAATGTCTTTTTTGCATTGAGTGGAAGAAGGTTTCTGTTCACCCTTCAGTCTTAGTTCCTCCCAATGCCCCAAGGCAGGGCACGTCCGATCCCCCTTCTCCCTCACATTCTTGAAAATAGTCAAAGACTCAACAACCATGGCTCTTTGGATTGTTCCTCACGTGACGTTGTTTTGGCGGCAAAATAGGTGGAGGGACCCAAGGTTGAAGCCCACCTCTGCCTTTTATCTGCTGTGTGGCCATGGGCAAGTCACTTAACCTCTGTGAACTTCAGTGTGCTCACTGGAAATAGAGAGAGATCATGATAGTATCTACTTCATTGGGTATTGTGAGGATGAGATGAGATACTCCACACAACTGGCTAGGTCCAGTGTCTAGCGCTCTTAGCACTTATAAACGGTAACAGTATTCTTGCTTTTCTTCAACTTCTAAATGCAGCACCAAGGCTTTAGTTTCTCTGGAAGCTGCATCACATGACTAACTTTTATCATCAACTAATACCCATGTCCCCTGTTCACACACAGAGCTGCTATCGGGCGTCACCCATAAGCTGTCCCTCTCACAGATTTGCTTTGTTCCCTCCCTCTAAGCATGAGGCTTGCAGCTCCTCAGATTATATTTCATTCTCTCAGAGGCTGCCTATCTTCCTGGCCCATCAGGACTCTTCTCTTTGGATCTGAGATTTGGAGAACAGGGGAAGACGATAACCATGAGAAAACCGTAAAGCCTCAACCACGGGAGGCTTCAGCCTGCCTCCTTTTTCTTTCTCCCATCTAGGGTCCGTAAAAGCCTGCCCAGCTGCCCAGTGAGGTGACCCCTTCAAGCCTGACTGGCCGTGTTGACGTTCCGCCGGCAATTGTCTGCAGAGGAGCCCTTGTGCCCCTTTTGAAGTTCAGCGGAGTGAAATGTAATCTAAGTGAGCTGGAACACATTTTGATAAAGCAGCTTCCATGGCCAGGGGCCTCCTTTCGGCAAAGCCATTAACATGGGAAGCTGAGCTGGGGCTGAGCTTTCCCGTCTGGGTCCTCCAGCCCTTCCCCTGGCCTTTGATCACAGGACATTAGGATGTTAGTGCTCAAAGGGGTAGTTCAGTCCTGACCCCCTTGTTTTCCAGATGAGGCAGACAGGAGAAGCAACTTGCCTGAGGTCATGTGGCTGGTGAGGGGCAGAATCAGTGCTGGGACCCTTGTCCACACTGGCCTGGCCCTCCTCGGGCTGTACAAAATGGTGGGTGGTGGGGCTTCCCCGGTGGCGCAGTGGTTGAGAGTCCACCTACTGATGCAGGGGACACGGGTTCATGCCCCGGTCCGGGAAGATCCCACATGCCACGGAGCGGCTGGGCCCGTGAGCCATGGCCGCTGAGCCTGCGCGTCCGGAGCCTGTGCTCCACAACGGGAGAGGCCACAACAGTGAGAGGCCCGCGTACCGCAAAAAAAAAAAAAAAAAAAAAAAAAAAAAAAAAATGGTGGGTGGTCAGTGAGGAGAAACAGAAACAGAAAGGACAACGCACAAATGGCAGAATCAGGCTCCCTCCCTGGAGAAGGCTGGCGGGCCCTGGCGTCTGCACGCAGGCCAGGCCAGCTAAGGATGCGAGGAGTAACAGCTAAGCCTGGTTAACACCCACAGCCTCTTCAAAGCGCGGCTGCATCGTTGGTCTTACAATGCTGGTCTCATCAGGGCTGATGTCTGGCTGACAGGCGAAGGGACCTGCCCAAGGACACACAGGGCAGGAGCTTCTGTGGGAGCGTATTGCCCTGGAAAATGCCTTTAAGATCACTTGGATAATGACTGGGGTAAAACCTATGAGACTCAATCTCATGAGGTGGTTGTGAGGATTAAATAAGTGCTTCGAACAGCTGCTGACAGGTACGTCATCACTGTCCTCACCGCCACCATCATCAGGACATCTGTCATTCCCGTCCACCCTCAGGGCTGATCCTGCCAGCGAGGCCAGGTTGCCACCCTCCCTCGCCTGGGCAGAAAGGAAGGCTCTTCTGGCAAAGGGTGGACTCATAGCTGGGCTTCTTGCCCAGACTTCCAACCCCACTGATCGGAGGCCACTGGAGCGCCCCATGGGAACTCGGGACTGATGAGTGGTCCCCCACAGTTGGGGAGGCCTGGCTGCATGGTCCGAGGTGCCCGGCCTGTCCTCTGGCTCTCCAGGTGCTCCGCCAGCTTTCAGAGCATCTGAGGAAGGGGTCCCCTCCTACACATCCCCCTACACATTCCCGGTCTCTGGGGAAGCTTCTCGGGAGTTGAGGGCTAGAGAAGGGCTCCCCAGCCCTAAACGCCAGCCAGTCCGCCACAGCAGGACAACAGGACATAATTCCCACAAACTGGGTGAGTCAGGTCAGGGAGGCAGGGAGATCTGGTCTTCCTTTTCAGCCTTGGAATCTCAGGGTGCAGCTCTCAGGCAGCAGATCGTTCTTCCTAATTATGTCTTGCTCAGACTGCTGTTAGAATAAGCCAGCATTCCTAGGGATTGATGGGGTGAAGAGAGCCCAGAGCCTGCTGGGGGCCTCGGGGGACCCACTCCATAGACAATCTACAGGTACAATGTCCATTGTTTATCTTTTTGTATGTTTCCTGTTCGACTTCTTCTCAGCTTCCTCTCAGAGTCTTAGCTCTTTGAGGACCAAACCCAGCACATTTCCCCTCTGTGAAACTCTTCACAGTAACTAGCAGCTGTGGACACATACAGGGCTGAATAAATTGTGAGCCGGTTCTCTCATTTGACAGCATTCTAGCATTCCTCCCTCCCTCCCCGTCCTTGAATAAATAACTGTGTTTCAGACATCACGTTGATCTGTGAAGAGACAGAGGAGACAGAGTTCTGCCCTCAAGGAGCCTACACCTCACACAATGGTAGGTGCCATCACAGGTGGTACAGGTGTGGGGGGAGCACACAGGAGAGGGACCTGGTCTGACTGAGAAGGGTATAGTCAAGGAAGGCTTCTTGGAGGAGGCGATGTCTGAGCCGAGTCCTACCAAAGGGCTCTGAGTCAGCAGATTTAGGGGCTAGGGATTCGGAAGGATGTTAAAGGCATCCCAGCCCAAGGGGGCTGAGCAAGCTTTGCCTGAGTAAAGATATAGAGGCAGGAAAGAGCCGGCAAGCCTGGAGACCACTTGGAGACGAGCAAAGCTGAACATGGGGTGTGAGGGGAGGAGACAAAGTGTTGTGTGGAGACAGGAACAGGGCTTTGTGTGACAGGTTATCCTGAAGGCAGTGGCGTCCTTACTGGAGCTTCGTGTCTGCAAAGTTTCTCAATCAAAGGAGCAGCATGCAATGGGGGTGGGGTCTTTCAAGCCTAGAACTGAATCATGGTTCTGTCCCTGGCTGACTGTGTGATATGGGCAAGTCACTCAACCTCTCTGAGCCTTGGCTTTCTCTTATGGAAACACAGGGATAATACTGCCTCTCCTGTAGAGTCACCCGGAGAACTAACTAAATAAAAGCGGTGTTCATGAAAACCCCTGCCACAGTGCCTAGAACTTAGAGGAGGTTCCATAGAGGCAGGTTTAGTCATTCATTCCTTTATTCCTGTTTTCATGTTCTCACTTCCTCCCTCACACTCTGCAGTCAGGAAAGGTGGTGACAAATGACTTAGGTCAATTAGGATATAGTTTGAATGTTGTTGCAAAGGCCAAAATGACAGTGGCTCCAACAAGGCAGAAGGTTATTTCTCTCACACACAGCAGTTTAAGCATAAGCAACAGGGCAGATATGGCGGCTCCCAGGCTGGGCACCCAGGCTCCTTCTCTGTAGCTTCTCTGCCACCTTGACCTTCCGCTTCCACCTCCCAGCTTCTGACACTGTACTCTCACTCTAGCCAGTAGGAAGGGGAGAAAGAAAGCAAAGCACCCACGCTCCCCTTTAAGGAAAACTGGCAGTTGCTCACGTGGACACCTCTGGTGTTCCAAGTCACGTGTCATTGGCCAGAACAGCATCACACGGCCACACCTAGCTGCAAGGGAGGCTAGGAGATGTAGTCTCTACTGCAAGGGAGTTCTCAACAGGGGAGATTTTGCCCCTACCCCCAGGGGACACTTGGCAATGTCTACGGGGGGCGGGGTGGGTAGAGGCCAGGGATGCCACTAAATGTCTTACAATGCACAGAACAGCCTCTCCAACAGGAAAGAATCACCCAGCCCAAAATGTTTAAAAGCGCCATGGTTGAGAAACACTGGTGTGACTGGGCAGCCAGATGCTGGGGGTTCTATTACAAAACGAAGATGGAGGGCAACGAAACGGGGGGACAACCAGCAACTTCTGCTCTAGGCACATACACTGAGGATCACATGATTGAAGAGGTTTAAATTATATCTTTTCCCGGGTGGCTCTCTCTCCAGCAGGGATCAAACCTTTAAGTCAATGGACTTAGAGGACTATCAAGAATTAGCCCACAAGACAGAGAGGATTTGTGGCTGGGCAGCCCTGAAATCTCACCCCCTGGGTGGCCCACCCAGAGCCATGCCATCAGGGAGGCTGGAACCCACAAGCCTCCCAGGGAGCTGGGGCCCCACAGGTGGGGTTCACAGCCTCGCCCTGCAGCATCTCAACTTTCTTCTGGTTTTCCTTGAGATAACTTGGGACCTTTCGCAACCCATTTCTGATTGGTTCTGTTTTCCAAGGAGGTAAAAACTGGGCTGAGGGCTTCCCTGGTGGCACAGTGGTTAAGAACCTGCCTGCCAATGCAGGGGACACGGGTTCGAGCCCTGCTCTGGGAAGATCCCACATGCCGCGGAGCAACTAAGCCCGTGAGCCACAACTACTGAGCCTGCGCATCTAGAGCCTGTGCTCCACAACAAGAGAAGCCACGACAATGAGAAGCCCGCGCACTGCGATGAAGAGTAGCCCCCGCTCGCCGCAACTAGAGAAAGCCTGTGCACAGAAACGAAGACCCAACACAGCCAAAAATAAATAAATAAATAAATTTATAAAAAAAAATATTTGATTGTTAATTGCTTGATAAGAGATCTCAGGCCACTTTGAAAAAAAAAAAAACTGGGCTGAGCAAAAAGGAGGATGAGAGTTAAAGGGCCTTAATTACACAGTAAAAATTTCAGGGTATTCACCCAACAACACTAACTTACCTGTCTTAAAACTCAGCATGAGAAACTGGCCAACAGAGAGGAGTAAGGACTTGGATATATCCTAAGGAACTATCCCACTGCTACCCTGTTTGACTGTACTTTCTCAATATCAATGGTTTATTGGGGTTCTGCAACATACTAGAAACTGCCCTTAGCACTTTCCAGACGTCACCCCCTTTAATCTCTCCATCAACTCCGGGAAAAGCTACTATTATCCCCATGAAACAGAGGGTCAGAGAGATTAACTCGCCCGAGGCCACACCGCAAGCAGGATACAGAGAGATAAGTTTTGGCCTTGGGAATAGCTGGCCCTGAAGCTCATGCTCTTTCCATAACCACTTCTGCCAGGATGGCCAAATGCGGATCTGACCTATTGTTAAATGTCCGCATCTCCAAGGAAGGAGATTCACCCCATCTCGGTCACTTGCTCCATTGTCTCACCCATAAACAAACCTGTCTGTGGAGAAATGCTGCAAAGAATGGCCTCATCCATTCTCTAATTTCCAAGTGGAAAAACAGGAGAACAGAGTGGTCAAGTGGCTTGTTCAAAGCCACACAGCGAATCAGAAAGTGATCCAAAAGCCCTGCCTCGTCCTGCGCTAACAAAAACCAAAGAGCTATGGAGCAGCAGTCCCAGCCACCCTGTGGATTTTGCCAGGAAAGCTGAGCTGTTCATCTAGGGAAGAGGTCCAGGAGGGAAAAGACTCCAGATTTTCATAGCTGTGGGACTCCTGGGGCTGTTGAGAGGAAACCAGCGGGGGAAGAAAGGTCACTTTTGCCGGTATGAAGGAAACAGCAATGACTCAAAGACACATGTGCTCCGAATTCATTGAGCAGAAAGGGCCCATTTTTAGATAGATGCTCTTTTGAGCCTTAACCACACCCGTTGCCACAAGCTGGCGCATGTCAACAGGAAGCCCATCCCAGTGATGTGTATTCTGCTCCCTCATGCTAGTTGCCAGGGGTTGACTGCTGGGGGTTGGTGGAAACCAGAAGCAAGGGGCTGGGCCACCAGACCAAAGAAGCCAAGCCCAAGGAATGACCTTCACGCCTCTAAGGAAGGCAGTTGTGTCTAGCCGCCAGGACCTCAGATTTTCCCAGGCCAGGTCTACCACGAAAGGGCCTGAAATAGCTCTGAGGTTCTGTGTCCACAGGGCAGGGAGGGCAGTGGCAGGGACCGAGGGCAGTGGGAATGAGCACAGCACTGCTTTGTTGGGGAGGCGAGGAGCTCTGCCTTCAACAGGCTGTTCCACCTGCCAGCGACACAGCTGGGCAGAGACGTTGGCCATGGCTGAGCTCAGCAGAGAGAGAAAGCCATTTGTTAGGCTACAAAAATAGATGCAGTGAACCTGAAACTAATCAGACAATCCAAATGGAGAGACATTCTGCAAAACAACAGCTTGGACCCCCAAAATGTTCATAATAGCCAACAAGTGGAAACAACCCAAGTGTCCATCAACAGATGAATGGATAAACAAAATGTGGTATGTCCATACAATGGAATATCATTCAACCTTAAAAAGGAATGAAGTTCTGATCCAGGCTATCGCACGGATGAGCCTTGAAAACACTGTGCTAAGTGAAAGAAGCAAGACACAAAAGGCCACGGATCGTATGATTCCATTTATATGAAATGTCCAGAACAGATAAATCTACAGAGACGGAAAACAGATTAGTGGTTGCTACGGGGGAATGGGAAGTGACTGCTAATGGGTACAGGGTTTCTTCTGGGGATGATGAAAATTTTCTGGAATTACGAAGTAGTAATAGTCGCACAACTTTGTGAATATACTAAAAACCCTCTGAATTATACACTTTAAAAGGGAGAATTTTTTAGTATGTGAATTATATCTCAATTTAAAAAGTTTTTACATTATAACTAAATACAATGTGTGGTCCTTGACTGGACTCTATATTGAAAAAAGAAAAGCTACAAAGGGCATTACTGAGACAGGGACATTTTGCAAATAAACATTATATTAGATGACTGTTTTGTATCAGTGTCAAATTTCCTGAGTTGACGAGGTGCTGAGGTTATATAGAGAAATGCCAGGTAGAGGCACGCTGAAATATTTAGGGTGAAGCGACATGATGTCTGCAACGTACTCTCAAATGGTTCCACATTTACAAAAATGACAAGGTTAGATAACTTGCCCAAAGTCACAAGAGACAAAGAAATTAATTACATATTGTCCAACATAGTGGTTAAGAGCATGGGCTTTAGAGCCAGAGTGCCTGGGCAAACATGCAGCTATGCCCCTTACCATCTGTGTGACCTTGGGCAAGGTACCTAACCTCTCTGTGCCCCATTCCCCTCATTTTAAAAGTGGGAAAGATGATGATGATGATGATGATTAAGAGGAGCTACCTCCTAGTGTTATGTATGTTAAAACATATGAAGCCCTTAGGACAAGTCCTTGCACGCTGAAAGTGCTCTGAATCTTTCTGGGAGGAAAAATTCTGAAACCAGCTCTCATCTCTAGCAGAGACCAGACCTCCATGCCGCCTCCTCCCTAGAGAGACAGTGGAATCTCATAGGATACTGGGATAGAGAGCACCTTCAAATGGGCAGAGTTACCAGAGGCGGGGGAACTGATGGGTGAACAGGCCAGGGAAAGGGAAGGCCAAGCCACAAGGGGCAGGACCTCAGAAATCAAGTCCAGGGGGCTTGGGGAGGAGAGTGGGAGTGGTGAGAGACCAGGCAGAGAGATGTCACAGGAGTCGGGACTGACAAAGGGGATATCCTAAACCGAAGGAGAAGGGACAGGCTTGGCACCTTCTAGCCCAAACTTCCCAGATTCCAGCTGAGAAAACTGAGGCCAAGAGAGCAAAACCATGGGATCAGGGGCTTACAGCAGGTAGTGGCAATGCTAGGAAAATACTGGCAGGACCCTGGTCCTGTGCTCTAGCCCTGGTAGGAATCCTCAGAATGGGGTGTTTGTTGTTATAGAAATGAAAAACACCTGGACACGTAAATGATGGACATTATTAAGATGTTGAGGACTTACCATCGCTTTCAATACTTTCACTATTTTAACTCTCCCCACCACCATCCCTTGCCCATAAATGGGAAGCTGTTATTAAAGGGAGACATCTAATACTTACTGTTCTCTTAAAAGGTACCCAGCACTGTTACAAAACGCAGGTGGGTTCTACTCCTACCCCCATTTTGCAAATGAGGAAAGTGAGGTTTGACAAGATCAAGGAGTTTGCCAAAGTTGCAGCTAATAAATAGCAGAGACAGGATTTAAACTCAGATCCTTCTGGCTCCAGAGACTGTGCCTTTTATGCTACACCAGTGGTTTCCAAAGTGGGTGCTTGTGCCCCAGGAACTGTGTGGGAAGTAACATTAGAATGTCTACTTCTTATCTCATGCTTTTAAAATCCCTATTTTTAACGTAGGTCTTATCATATACCTAATACATTAGCCCAGTAGTACACATGCACTGCAGACCTTATGGGGTGGTCACCCAACGGCCATTCCATTCCCACCTCCATTTTCCCTCGTTACCTGATGACTTCCCAGACTCCTTGTGACCCATGAAGCCATGCGACCCAGTGCTGGACAATGAGGCATAAGAACACGTTCACCAGAGGTTTCTGGAAAAGACATTTTGCTTCTCAAAAAGGGGACAGGTGCCAGAGCTTGGCAGGCTAGCCCTGCCCCTGTCCCCCTTTCTGAGAAGGAAGACACAATTTTAACACACGACCTTGAAGGGACAGACTTGAGAACAAAAGCCTACGCAATAAGGATGGAGGAGCTTCAGAAAGCCAGACAGAACCCGGCCCTTAATGACATCCGCGACCTGATGCACCACGCAGAGCCCACCCGGCCTGACCAGTCAAGGTGCTCAAGTCAGCCACTGTTGCCTGGGCTTTCAGTTACGTGCAGCCCCACATGTGTGGACTAACAGGAGGGAGTCTATAATTCCTTTTTTTTTTTTTTTTTTTTTCTGTACGCGGGCCTCTCACTGTTGTGGCCTCTCCCGTTGCGGAGCACAGGCTCCGGACGCGCAGGCCTAGCGGCCATGTTTCACGGGCCCAGCCTCTCCGCGGCATGTGGGATCTTCCCGGACCGGGGCACGAACCCGTGTCCCCTGCGTCGGCAGGCAGACTCTCAACCACTGTGCCACCAGGGAAGCCCTATAATTCTCAAGTCAACAAACATGCATCTATTAGGGGTATATGCTCGAAATGTTTTACTGGTAGGGATTCACAAGACAGGGATCATGAACGCATGGACTCTACTGTTCTCTGCTGTGCTCTGGGGACAGGGGTGCAGATGAGAAGTAGGCCCCAAATGATGAACTCTCTGTCCCACCCTCTGGAAGCCTGGGGGGATGAAGGGTAGCTGGAAGTATGTTTGTAAACTTGCCCTCAGAAGGATCCAATCTAGGCAAATTGCTGTGAGCTTGGAATTTTCATGTGTTCTCCCCCTTCAGTAGTTTCACTTGGCTATAGGAACTAACAGAAGAAACTCTATAATGTGATTATTCTCTAGAACTCTCAGCAGGTTCAAGAGACCCAGAGAGGTACCTGCCTGGGATAGCTCTCATGACCCAGGCTCAGCATATACAAACTATGAGAGCTGAGAACCATGAGGAGAGAGCCCTCCGCATTCAAAACGGGTAAGCAGGAAGGGGTGCAGGAGAGACTGTGTATCACCAGAAATGGGGTACCTGAATCAGGAGTGATTCAACAGAAAACCATACAGCAGTGGCTTAAACAAAATAGAAACTTATTTCTCTCTCATGTAAAAGAAGTCTAGAGGTAGGAAGTCCGGGCTGGCATAGTAGTTCTCTGGTCATCTGAGACTCAGGACCCCTCTATATTTCTACTTTACTGTCGTAGTACATCACTTTTATCCTCCAGGTTACCTCATTATCCAGAATGGCTGCTGAGCTCCAGCCATTATCTCTGAATTCCAGGCAGTGAGATAAGGTTAAAAGGGTCCACGCCCCCTTTTTAAGGAGTTTTCCTGAAGTTCCTGCTTACAAATCACAGCTGCAAGTGAGGCTAGGAATGTTTCTTTTGCCTGGGCACTATGTTACCTTGACTAAAATGGAGGTTCTGTTGCTAAGGAAGAAAGGGGAATGGATTTAGGGTGGCAGCTAACAGCCTCTGCCCCAGTCTCCAAAAGCAAGGGGGCTTCTTGGGTTAGAGGCAAGAAAATGGGATCAGAAATCAAAAGATATGCTCTGACCTTTATGAGTCCATGGCCTTGGGTAAATCCCAAAACCTTCCTGAGCCTCAGCCCCAAACAGAGGGCTAGGGGAGGGTCAAATGACATGATGCTGTGAAAGGGCCTCATAAACCATAAAGCACTATTCCCACATAAGGGGTTATGTTGCTGCTACTGCTGTCATTAATACTAAGAGTGGCTGGCTATTTTCTGTGGAGAGAGAGGCAGAGAGGGCTGGAAGGAGAGGGAGGACAGCATTTACTGCGACAAATAGAAAGAGGAAGGAGATACGGTGGCTGCTTCACTAGCTGTGCAGGAGAAATACCCCTGCAAGCAGGAGTCTGTTTCCCTAGGGCCACGTGCCCCAGGCCATGTGAAAACCTGGAGTCTGGCAAAGGTCCATGCTGCCTCCTTCAACCCTCAGGGCCCCAGACAGACAGGCAAACAAACATGACACCTGGGGGAAGCCCAAACACCCAGGAGAGAGGGGAAGGCCTCCTGGAGCAGAAACTAAGTCCTGGGTCCCCACAGGGCCAAAATAACTTGCTGATTGAGTCAACAGGCCAACACACTGGTGAAGCTGCTGGGGGAGAAACCGAAACCCCAGCCAGATCTATTATTTAGCAATTTGTCACCAAGCAAAAATATAAATTATCCTCTCCCCCAGACCCCAACTGCCAGGTTGTTTGGTGTCAGGAGTCGACTTGGGTCAGCCAGGGACAAGTCAAATGTTTTGCATCAGCTCTCCCCACAGCGTCCAGTAGGGCAGCTGGGAGGTGGACTCCCGATGTTGGAGGAAAGGACAACCTCTTCTCTAGACCCCAAGGCCCTAAGTCCTTGCAGGCAGCTCCCTGCCAACAGCCCTTCCCTGATGTCGGGGGCAGTGGGATCCCAGGGGTGCACTTGAAGAATTTTTATGACACAGTCCATCCACAAGTATTTGCTGGATGCCTCCTGTCTACCTGCAAGCCCAGGGGGATGGTGGATTCTGCTCCAGGGCCTGTGAGCTTGAGGATAAGGGCCTCTTCTTGGTGCTGGGGTGCACCCCCTTCCCCTCCAGGTCCCTGGCAGTGTGAGATGTGGAAAGTCGGCTATTTAGATTTCAAAACTAATTGGTTACAGCTCACGGGGGTGGAAGCAGTACAAATTGCAAGCAGCGTAGAGAATTTTAAATCTGGTTTCATAGTCTCTCTGGCTTGGTACAGATTAAGCGTATAAATCAGGCTTCTGTAGCTTGACTTTCTAGTTCACCATTCCTATTCACCATTCAAGACATGAACAAGAATTTTAAAAAAAACAATGTTTTGTTGAAGCAAACATATATACAGAAAACACATGACAAGTGTAAAACAGCCTGGAGAATTTTCCCAAAGTGAGCACATCCAGGTAACAGCATCTAGATCAGTTAACAAGAACACTGCCAGCCCCCAGAAGCCCCCTGTGCTCCCTCCAATAATTACTCCCCACCGGGAACCCTATCCTGACCTCTAGCACCATAGATTCGTTTTGCCTGTTTTTGAACTTTGCATAAATGGAATCATACAGGACATTCTCTTTCGTGTCCGGCTTCTTTCACTCAACATCACATCTGTCAGATCCACCCAGATCGTTGTGTGTGGTTGTCGTTTATTCTCAAGACTGCCTACCATTCTAGTATATGAATAGACAACACTTCATCCATTCTACTGCAGATGGATATTTGGGCTGTGTCCAGTTGGGGGCTATCACAAAAATGCTGCTAAAAGCAGAACTTTCTTTTCACAATCGGGATCCCACCCCCCTTTTTAAGATTTTTATTGTGGGGACTTCCCTGGTGGTCCAGTGGTTGAGAATCCACCTTCCAGCGCGGGGGATGTGGGTTCGATCCCTGGTCAGGGAACTAAGATCCCACATACTGTGGGGCAACTGGGCCTGCGTGCTGCAACTACTGAGCCCGCACACCACAAATAGAGAAGCCCACGTGCCACAAAGAGCCCGCACACCACAATGAAGACCCAGCGCAGCCAAAAAAACAAAAACGAAACAAAAAAAGATTTTTATTGTGGTTAAAGTGCATAACTCATCGGCATTAATTACCAACACACTGCTGTGCAACCATCACCACTATCTGTTTCCAAAATGTTTTCATCATCCCAAACAGAAAATCCGTACCCATTAAGCAGTGACTACCCATTTCCCCTCTCCTCAGCCCCTGGTAACTTCTGTTCTACTTTCTGTCTCTAGGAATTTGTCTACTCTAGGTACCACATATAAGTGGAATCATCCTACAGTATTTATCCTTTTGTGCCTGACTTCTTTCACTTGGCATAATGTTTTCAAGGTTCATCCGTGTTGTAGTATGGATCAGAATTTCATCCTTTTGATGGCTGAATAATATTCCACTGTGTGGATATACCAAGTTTTGCTTATCCATTCATCTATTGATGGACATTTGGGTTGTTTCCATCCTTGGCTGTTGTAAATAATGCTGCAGTGAACACTGCCATGCAAGTATCTTTTTGACCTGCACCCTTTAGCTGAGGACCTGCTGCATATAGGGAACTGAGATAGGTAGTCATCCATCTATTAGTAGAGTGTCATGTGAATGAAATGGGATTATTACTATTAGACTAGAGATGAGGAAACCGAGGTTCGGAGAAGTCAAGCCCCAAGGCTAAGGGGCCGATCTAAGTGGCTGAGATCACAGCTCAAATCCAGACCTTGACCCCAAGTCCAGGGTTCTTTCCATCCCCCCCGTCCCCCACCTCCCTGCTGCTTCTCTCTTGCAATTCTCTGGCAACAGAGGAAGTTAGAAGATTTTGGTTTGCAGCCTAGTTCTTGCTTTAGTTCCAGGTAGAAAATTTTTCCCTTGGAGCAACTAAACCCCAATTTGGGCTTTCTGGAAGCATTTTCCTTTCTCCTGGCAAACAACCCAGGGCAAGGGAACAGGGGAGGCTTCTTGGCCCCCTTGACTCAACCTTTAAACTTTGTGCTCCAGTTTTCTTTTTCTTTCTTTCTTCCTTCCTCCCTCCCGTCCTTCCTTCCTTCCTTTCTTTTGCTACAAGTTTTGTCACATCTCAACCCTCCTGCCACCAGGCTCAGAGCTCAGGCTACATTTCTAAGTTTCTCTCTTGGTAAAGACAACGGAATATCTAAGACCTAATTAGATTCTCATTCAAAGAAAATGGAGAGAACCCCTTGACTCATATGTCCTCTTTCTCTGCCCTGCCACAGTAAATTTTGGTGAAAGACACCTACCCTGTGTTGGGCAGCAAGTGGTCAAACTTGTCTGTTACGTCCCTGTCCTCCAGGCAGCCCGGGGTGGGGTGGAGGTGCAGGCGCAGGACACAGGCTGAGAGAAGCATAATGCTCAAGCCCATCAGGTGGGATGCTGAGGGTACAGGAATGCTCCCAGGGTTCTGGAGGGAGTATAAGGCTATGGAGCCCGGGAGTCAGGGGGGGTCTTCCCTAACATTGCCTGCTGAAGGCCCTGTAAAGTGCCAGACACGGTGTTAGGCCCCAGGGAGGAGGAGCCACAAGCACGAACAACTCCCAAGGCGGGTCCAAGCCACTACTGGCCTCTAAAATGAGGCACAAATTCTGTGCGCAAATTCTGTGGCGAGCTGGGCGTGAGGTCCCAGCCCCCCTTGCTGGTAATACTCGCCTCTGCGCTGAATAGGGGCTTCCGGCCTCTCGCTGAGCTTCAGGGCTGACATGCGGCCAGGGGATCCGAGGCGCAGCCCTCGCGGTGACCAGCTGGGGTCTCCCCACCCCCAGGCCTCGCTGTCCCCGCTGTCCCTGAGCCTCGCCGGCCGACAAGGAGCCTTTCAGGAGCCTCCGCCCCCACTGGAAAATCCCCGCGCGGTCTCCCGGGCGGGCGGGCGGCCGGCGTCTGCTTCCCTCCAGGTGAGGGATTCCGCGCCGCGACGAGGTGCAGGCGCAACGCGCCCGCAGGCGCCGGGACCAGTCGGGCACGCCCCCGCTCACCGCCCGGGAACGCGCAGCCTCCGCCGCCAGACCCCGGGGAGCGCGAGCCCAGAGCTCGGCGGCGGGAGACCCTTGCCTCGTCCCCGGCTCGGCCCGTTGCAGAATTAACGTTTTTTTAATTTTAAATTAAATGTATACGTACCTCCACATTCATAAATGTTGCATAAGTGCATACATTTGGTCATATCACACATTATGTTAAAGTCTGTTCTTTTTTCTTTTGTTTTCCTTTTTTCTTGAGTCTTCATTGGTCCCCACCCCAGCAGCATCTCCATCCCCAGGAAACCCATGGTAAGAACCTAGAATGAACCTTTCTATACTTTTCTCCATGTTCATATAAGCCTATGCAAATATCTCTCTATATATTTACATATACACAAACGCATATAAACGGAATCTTGTTAAACATATTTTTCTGTTATCACAGGAACTGTAGTGGTTGTATAGCAATCTTTTAAAAATTATTATTACTATTATTTACATACAATAAAACTCACCTTTATTAATTTATCAAGCCACCCCCTTCTGACAGTCATCGCCTGTTTCCAGCTTTTTGCTGCTCTGAGCCACAGTGTGATAAAACTCCTGTGACCTACCTACATGTGCCCAGAAGTGGGATTGCTGGGTTGAACTGTCCCTGGGTTTAATTTTAGAAGATATTGCAGACTGCTTTTGCAAAAGATCTAACAGCTCATGTCCCCACCAACAATGAATGAGGATGCCCTTTTCCCCACACCCAGAAGTAATAGGTGGCACAGTGCTTGGTGATTTCTACCAGTTGCCTGGGACCACCCTGAGGTATCTCCCCATTAATTTAATTTGTACTTGCCTAACTCCTTAATGAACTTGAGTGTATCTTCAACTGCGTGGTGGCCACTTAGCTTTGCTTTTCCAAAAACTGCATCCTCCTGTTACATCTTGATATATATATATACATTTTTTTTTTTTTTTTTTTTTTTTTTTTTTTGCGGTACGCGGGCCTCTCACTGTTGTGGCCTCTCCCGTTGCGGAGCACAGGCTCCGGACGTGCGGGCTCAGCGTCCATGGCTCACGGGCCCAGCCACTCCGCGGCATGTGGGATCTTCCCGGACCAGGGCACGAACCCGTGTCCCCTGCATCGGCAGGCGGACTCTCAGCCACTGCGCCACCAGGGAAGCCCCAGCTTGATATCTTTTAAGCACAGAGATTCCCGTTTCCCCAGAATGGCTGGAGAAGGATGTGCTATGGTTAATGGAATGGTCTAGTTAGTAAAGAGTTCCCTCATTTGTCACATCCAATTATGAGCTTTCAACAGATGAGACCATAAGCAGATACATGTAGTAATAGAATTGTAACAAATATAAGTCACGTGGGGAACGGAAAGCGAGTGGGCTTTGGGGTCATTTACTAGCTGTGAGCTATTGAGTCACCTAACCCCGCCTGAGCCTCAGTTAGTTCATCTGTGAAACAGGGATAATGATGATTATGCCACAAACTTTTTCATAATTGCTGAAATGCTTGGCAATAATTTATGTAAAGAACCTGGGGTGTAGTAGATAGTCAATAAATGGTAGTCAATTATGATAAGCGTAGCTTTAGTCTTTCCTCTGGTGGTTAAGTAGGCCTTTCAGAGGCCTAGGGTTAGCTTGAATGTCAATCAACATTGCATGGGTCTGGGTGAACCTGAGATTATTTGTTCCCTGTGGGCCCAGTAATCAGACTCACATAAACCAAGGTTTTGCAACCTCGTCACTCTTCATATTTTAGATAGGATAATTCTTTGCTGGGGGGGCTCTGTCCTGTGCTCTGTTGGCTGTTTAGCAGTATCTGTGGCCTCTACCCACTAAATGTCAATAGCACACCCTACTCCCCCAGTCATAACAATCAAAAATGTTCTCAGACCTGGCCAAATGTCCCCTGCAGGGCAAAACTGCCCATGGTTGAGAACCACTGATCTAAATCCTCTAGGAGAAACTTCTGGAGGGTTTACATAGCAAGGGGAGAGTCCCCTCCCATGCCCCTGCTCCCTCTTTACAGGGCAGGCCCCCACTCTTCGGTTCCAGAATTCCCCAACGAGGTCTAAATGTCAGCCAGGTCTGAGCAGGGTGCACCTGCGTAAGGAGGAGCAGGTAGAGGTGTCTTCCCTGTGGGTGTCCTTGAAAGGCTCAACCTGGGCACAGGAGAGAACCAGGCAGCTGGATTTAACAGGTGCTGAATTGTCACCGATTCATGTATCTCCAGCCAATCAGCCACCATGACCTGTCAATTTTCTACATCGAGTACCTGCTGTATTGTGTGGCTCTACAGACTGACTGGGAGGCTGGGTGAGCCAGGATGAAATCACACAATGAGAACTGACAAATGATGTTCTGTAATTTTTTTCTTCTGCAAGCTGCTCTTTCTCCTCTTTCCCCCATGTTGTATTCTTGACCCAGGCTCAGCCATGGGCTTTCACTTGAGCCATGGTTTTCTTATCGCTCTGTGGCTGACCAGAGAACCTACGTATTCAGTCCTCCCTTCACATCTGTTCCACTCCTCTGTTTCGAATAGGATGTTTCATCCTCACTGCAAACTCTTCATGCCCCCAAACACAGTTCCTTATCTTTCCTCCTGACTCAAGTCAAGACAGCACTCAATTCAAACCATCCAAAAACTGTTGGTTGCTTCCCAGTGTCAGTCCTTCCCTCCTTCACTAGTAACAGAGCCCTGGGCAACACACCCTCCTAAAAAATTACATTTCCATGTCCCTCTTGAAGCTTGGTGTAACCATGTGACTAAGTTTTGGTTAATGAGAGGCAAGTGGAGGGTGACAGAGGATTTCTAGGTAGGTTCCTTAAAAGGGTGGAGAGCACATACCTGTTTTGTCTTTCTATCCTTCTTCTTTCTTTCTTTCTGGAATTCAGATGTAATGAGTGGAACTCCAGTAGCTATTTCGGGCCATGAGGAGAACGTGAGGATGACAGAGCAGAAAGATGGAAGGATCCCAGTGACTATGCAGCTGCTACACTAGCCCTAGAGCTGTGGACTGTTTTTTAAATATAAATTTATTTATTTGTTTGTTTGTTTGTTTTTGGCTGTGTTCCGTCTTCGTTGCTGTCATTGCGGTGTGCGGGCTTCTCACTGCGGGGGGCTTCTCTTGTTGCGGAGCACGGGCTCTAGGCGCAAGGGCTTCAGTAGATGTGGCTCGCAGGCTCTAGAGCACAGCTCAGTAGTTGTGGCGCACCAGCTTAGCTGCTCCGCGGCATGTGGGATCGAGCCAGAGCAGGGCTCGAACCCATGTCCCCTGCATTGGGAGGCAGATTCTTAACCACTGCGCCACCAGGGAAGTCCCAGAGCTGTGGACTTTTATGTGAGAGAAGAAACCCCATGTGCTTAGGCCACTGTGAATGGATTTTTATCAGCAATCAGATACAATTCCTAACTGAGGCAAATGGCCCCTCCCAAGTCCAAGCATCTGTCTTTGCCATTCTCCACTTCTCCCTGTCCTTAGGCTGAATACTTTGGAATTGTCACCGATTCATATATCTCCAGCCAATCAGCCACCATGACCTGTCAATTTTCTACATCGAGTACCTGCTGTATCCACCTGTCTTCTCCTCTTCATCATTCTCAACAGGGCACAAGCTGGGGTTTGGTGATGATGAGCAGGATTCAGAGACACATGGATCTAGTGACTGGGATGCCCAACTAGGCAGGAGACACCCCTAGCGGCAGGCATGGAGGCGGTAACAGTTGTTTAATCAGTTAGGACTCTCGTTTACCCTGTGTACCCAGAACTAGCACAGTGCCTGAAACATAGTAGGCACTCAAACAAATATCTGGGGGATTAATATATTGGTTGAATGATTAAACGACTGATTAATTAACTTGGTATACACATACATACCTGCGTAGATATGGCCTCTACTTTCGCCTCTCACGTGTATACACATTACCTTTCATTGTAGGAGACAACAGCTTACAAAGAAAACCCTCAATAGTTTGCTGACTTGAGCCGTGTCACTTGTAAGAAGGACAAAATATGTATGTGATCAGCTCAAAACCCAGGCCCGTTACTAGAAATAAACTAACCCCTTGTTGAAATTGCGCAGGAAAACTGAAGGGAGGTGGGGAGATGGGTGGCAGGAAGAATGCTTGAGATCTTACACAGCTTGTGCAAACAGAATGACGGGGCCGTGCAGCCCTTGGAGTCCAGGAATTAATAGCCCAGCTGAGGCTCTGGGGCTCCAGGGAGATGGAGCTATTTAAAGCCAAGAAATGTCATTTCCACCCACAGAGGCTGCCCCAGTTGCGTTATCTGGACCTTCTTCAGCCCTGGTGTTCTGGCAGCCTCCCTGGCCTGACCTCCCAGTGACAGGACCACAGGGCTCGCGGCCAACCTCTCGTCACTGTTCTGTGGGCAGGAGGCTGAACTTAGCCTCTCCTGGAGCCTCCTCCCCCTCAGTGCTCAGGCCACAGGACAGGCTGAGTGGGGACACAGGGCCCAGCTCACCCCTCTGCAAGGGAAGCTTTGAGAGCACAGAAGCTGCTGCCCGCACAGAGAGATCAGCCAGCCCAGCAGGATGGGCCTAGGACCAGGGTGGGGCATATGGCGCTGAAGACGACACCCTCGCCCATCAGAATCATATCCTTGTACTGCTCTGTGACCGCAGGCCATTTGCTTACCCTCTCTGGGCTCCCATTTCCTCACCTGGACTGGGAAATGAGAGGATCTTCCTCTCCTTGCCCTGTTTCTGGGGGAGGCCACAGGAGATCAGAGAAGGGAAAATCTTTTGAAGCTTTAGGAAGAAAAGCACCATAGAAATCCAAGTATTCCCTGCAGCTCCTTCTCCCCTCCCCTCTAGTCAAGGTAATCCAGGAACACTTCCTCCGGAGGCGGAGGCCAGAAGGCAGGAGGCTCATGTTGAAAGTGGGCTCCAGACTGTGTGTGACAGAGCTATCTGGCCCCAAACTCCTGGGAGCCTGGGCTCCCTTTCTTGCCAGGCACCTAAGGCGAGAACCTCCTCACATCCTGTCTGCTCTGATCTCATGTATCTGCTCTGGCTGATGTTCCTGCAGCTTAGGGGAGTGGGGAGGGTGGGAGGATGGACTCGGAAGCCTGGAGAATATGCCAAGCCAAGTCTGCCTTGCAGGTGTCTAATACCCAGCAATGGCTGGGCTTGTTTCCTGAAGCTGAGGCCTGGCCAAGGGAAAGCACAGTGGCGCTAAATGGGTTTCTAAGGAAGGTGTAATGAAATGCCAGGGGCACTACAGCCTCAAGCCTCCCTGATTCATTGCTGAGCTTATCCATTGCCACCACTTGAGGGGCAAAAGGATATTAGGAGGGGCTTCCCTGGTGGCACAGTGGTTAAGAATCCGCCACCAATGCAGGGAACACGTGTTCGAGCCCTGGTCCAGAAAGATCCCACATTCCGCGGAGCAACTAAGCCCGTGTGCCACAACTACTGAGCCTGCGCTCTAGAGCCTGCAAGCCACAACTACTGAGCCCACGTGCCTAGAGCCTGTGCTCCGCAGCGAGAAGCCACCGCAATGAGAAGCCCGCGCACCGAAACGAAGAGTAACCCCTGCGCGCTGCAACGAAGACACAACACAGCCGAAAATAAATAAATTAATATTTTAAAAGTCTTAAAAAAAAAGGATATTAGGAAATGGCTTTTTTTTTTTTATTATTTTAAAGGAAACAACAATGGAAATGAAACGTTGCAGGCCTTCTCTCCTATGCTTCCTTCTCTTGTCAAATTTTGGCACTTGCCCAAAAGGCATGGATGTTTCCCCTTATTTCATTTTGTTTGTTTGTTTTGTTTAGGCCGCACCACATGGCATGTGGGATCTTAGTTCCCTGACGAGGGACCTAACCCATGTCTCTGGCAATGAAAGTGTGGAGTCTTGCACTGGACTGCCAGGGAAGTCCTATCATTTCATTTTTAAATTGAAATATTTAGGCACACTAAAAGGTATGTATCAGTCAGAATAGTCTAGATGTTGCTGCAGTAACAAACAACCCCACTAACTCACTGGCTTAACACACTTCTGCTTCTGCTTCTGCTATTTGCTGCTTCCTCCTTCTGCTACATGTCCTTCAAGGATGAGCAGAGGCCTCTGCTCACTGAAATTACTCAGGAACCCAGGCTGATGGAACAGCCAACATCTCAAACATTGTCAGAAGCAAAAGAGAAATCTGGAGGGTCTCAAAAAGGTAATTTAATGGTCTAGCTCACAACTCATTGGCCAGAGCTGGTCACAGGGTCCCTCCCAGCCACAGAGAACCAGAAATTGCAACCCTACTATGTGCTTAGAAGAGAAGGAGCTGCAAATGTCTGGTGAACAACAGTAATGATGACCACAAAATAAAGAATTACATCACAAACACCATGTACTCGACACCACCCAACCTAGAAAATATCACTTTGCCAAAACTGGTGAAACCCTCTGTGTACCTGATTCAAATACCTCTCTCTGCTCTCCCCCTACACCTACCCACCAAGGTGACCATTCTCCTGAATTTGATGTTTAGCAAATATCTCTGTATCTTACTATATACATATTATATATATCCTTTGCAGAGGGGTGAACTGTGCCCTGAGCCCCACTCAGCCTGTCCTGAGACCTAGTGTACATAACTAACAATATATAGTATTGTTTTACATTTATTTTAAGGCCATATAAATGGTATCATACTGTACATATTCATCTGCAATTTTCTTTTTTGATCTACTTTATGTTTCAGAGAGTCATCCACATCGATGAGTGAAGCTGTGATCGATTCTGTGCTGTATATAGTCCATTGTGACCACCGCAATGTCCATTGTGGAAGGACATATAGGTCACCTCTACCTTTTTGTGATTCCATACAGCACTGCCATGAACATTCTTATGCACATGCAAGAGACAGTGTCTCCAGAGTAAAGACTTTGGTGGGCATTTTCCACTTGACAAGGTATCGCCAAATAGCTCTCCAAGACGGTTGGATCAAGTCACACTCCACAGAAGCCTTCCGGTCTCTCCGCAGGCTCTCCAACACCTGATACTGTTGGATGAGTGCAGGACATCTCCCCCATAGTTTTCATGAAATCTAACTCATTAATCAGTCCATAAATGTTTATCGAACACCAACTATATGGCAGGCACACAGCTAGCAGTAGAGGGTAATGAAGAGGGCTAGGACTCAGACCCTGCCCTCAGGGAACTTGCAGTCTGGTAGGCAAGATAGACACACTCACTCGGGAATCATTAGAATAGACTGGAAAACATGAAGAGGCAAACAGAAATTACCCCATCCTGCTACCAACAGACAGCTATTATCTTCCTTTCTAAGGACACACTCATGAGCACAAGACAAGAAAAAGAAGCCAGGCACTTGGGTAGAGCAGGGCCCAGCATCCAAGGGCCCCAGGCACCTTAAGCCCTAACTCAGGCTAGGTGATTAGAACCTTGGCCCAGGGGCAGTAGCCCATTAGGCGGGACAACTGGCACATGGCTTCTGGAACAGGGTGGCTGGGAGGCTCCGAGCAACAGCCACGGTCTGGAGGATCAACGCTGGGTAACAGTGCTGCCCTCACATTCAAGGGTTCAGGGAGAAGCCTTCAACTCTCAAAGTGAGCAATTGGCAAGACTGGTGAGGCAGCTGGTATATGAGGGACCTGTAATGTAGTGATACTAGTGATGATAACGGTCATATTGAAGCAATCCTGCAAGATAGGCTGGGTGAGGAATCGAGTGTGTCTCCTTGATCTGGGTCTGACTCACTGGGTAGAAGGACCAGGCTGGAGGCAAGGCCAGAGAATGCAGAGTGTTCCTTCAGCCACGCTGTTTGAGGAGCCACGTCAAGCTGGTGGTTGGGTATACAAGCTAAGATGGCTCTTGGCTATAGCTCTAGGTACAGCTTAACTCAGCAAATCAATCCACAGATGCACATGAATCCAGGTGTGAGCAGGATGCGGCTCTAGACTCTGTAAGGGACATGAACACATTTTTTAAAAACCACTTTCATCCAAGTATAATTCACAAACAACAAAGTGCAACCATTTTAAGCATACAGTTTGATGAGTTTCAATAAATGCCTACATTTGTGTAAGCATCACCATGATTAAGAAACGGAACATCGATAAGAATATGTTAAGATCCCTGTCATTTTCCTCAAGGAGTTCTTCATTTGCTACAAGACACAGATACTTAAGAAAGATAGTGAACTATACAAGGCAGCAAAGCATAAGTTCCAATAATCGATGCAGTTTATGGGGGCTGGGAGCTGGAAGGGGCAACCCCTTGAGAAGTGCCTGGTCCTAATGCAAATGTACTTGGACTTGGAGGTTCTCCATCACCCACAAGAGGATCAGGGGAGAGGCAGGCCAGGCAACACAGGACTCACTTGTCACACAATATCTCACCAGCCTGAAATGCCACCATGAGTCACCCCTTTGGTTTAAAACATTTGGTATTCCCTCTGAAATACCTATATTAAAACGCACATAAATTACCTAAGAGACAGCAGTTGAGACGTATGGAAAGCCAGTCCTTCACTAACATGTAGAAGCAGTTAGCAGATTTGCTGGCTACCTCCTCAGGAGCAGGTAGGGCTGCTCCAAGACGAACAGGAAATAGACAAAGCAGCTGGTTGGCATCTCCTAATCCCCTTTTTGTTTTAACCTGGTGAGAAAGTGGGCTCCTTCCTTTAAGACATCTCAAATTACCACATAAAGGCAAGCCCCATCTCAAAGGTTATGACATCCATTCTGATCCAAAAGAGGGGAAATTTTGTCAGGAGAATGAGTTCAGCAAGGGTCTGGGGAGAGGCTCAGCATGAGGCTGAAGTCCATGGTCATCGAAGCATTGGAGCACCAGGGGTTAGGACAAAAGGTGTTTCCCCATGGAAAAGAAAAGACTGCAGAGGTAGGAGATGGCTGCCTTGAAATATCTGAAGGGTAGTTTTGAGGCAAGGGGACTGAAATAGTTTTGTGGTCTAGCTGGGAGTAGGGTTGGGAAAGCCAGAGGTGGCAGGTATTAGTTCAAAATGAGAAAGAACTTTCTTGGGGTCAGAGCTATCAGGAGACGAAATGAGTTGCCCCAAGAAGTAGTGAGGTCTCTGTCACTAGAGGCATGTAAGCTGAAGCCAGACACCTTTGGGCAGGAATTCAAGCTCTGAATGGGTCCTTAGATTCAGCCTCTTCCATCAACTGAGATTCTCTAACTTGGTCCATGGCCAGCCCTTGAGAAGCCACAAACAAACACATATTAATTGAGCAATTGCTTTATCCAAGGCATAATGGGGGAGAAACCAAAGAATGAAAGCCGTGACCTCTGCCATGTCGCTGGGCAGATGGTACAGAGGCAGGGGGTGTTTGGAATCACAAAAGGGATAGAAAACACACATTTTTGGAGTTCAGAAGCAGGAGATCCTACCAAGGGGTAAAGTAGTCCAGGTGGGCACCAAGGAGGAGGTGAGATGGCAACAGGCCCTGAGAGATACTTCAGAATTCAGACAGGTAGAAAAAAAGGGAGGTGCTCCAAGGGGGAGGAAAAGTATGGGCAATGGCCAGGAGGTACGAAATTACAAGGGGTCAGGCGGAAGGGGATGTGAAGGGATAAAAAGGGATGCTGCCGCAGGAACTGAGGAAGCTGAGAGGAGAAGACAGAGAGGAAAGTGCTGGGGAGACCAGGAGAGGCACACGTGCCACAAGGAAGAGGCGTGCGGCCTGGGTCCAGGATGCCCATTGGGGCGCAGAGGGTGTTGTGAGGGCCACGACGTTTCTCCCCCATCTCCAAGTGTGCTGTAGACCACCAGGCAGGGGCCCCCAGATCGCCCTCCCTCAGCCCCACCATCCCCCGCGAGGCAGTAAGCGCTGGAGAAAGACGAGAAAACCCACAAAAATCTTCCAAATAAGACAAATATGTGGTGCAGACAAAAGCCATGCTGGGTGGGACGAGGCTTCAGTTGCTCCCCAATGGGGCGCACCCGTCAAAAGCGACTTGTGGCTGCAGAAAAATGCGTCATCTCCCGCTCTCGGTCTCGGCGGGCCTCATTGCCTCAGCGGCCCCCAAAAGAGCCCACGCTGGGGGTGCCCACAGTGAGGGGACCGGGGGGCAGTCCCTGGCCTCCAGGTCACCCATGCAGCCCTGCCCGCTCCCCAGCAGGGGGCTGCAGGGCTTCTCAGGGAGCCAGGGACACCCAGTTCAGGGAGTCGAGGCCCGTTTTAAGCCATCCCCTGGTTGTGGTTTCTGGTTTCCTGATGTGTGGCGAGTGTCCAGGGCACTGCCAGGGTGGGTAGGAGGGTGGCCTGGGCAGCCCCTCAGATCCCCCACTGGAGCATGAGGGGTGCGGGTCAAGCGGTGTTCCAAATGGAAAAGTCAAATGCCACCAGAAGTGCCTCAAAGGGACTGGGCTGCAGGTGGGTGATGGGAGGAGGTGGTGGACAGAAGCTGTCCCCAGACTTCCATCCCCCCATCCCCACAGCCCTCCAGGCTCCCAAGCCCCTGGGGTTCACGTTCCATGTCTGCTCCAGTTCCATGGCTATTAATGGCCATTGTTCCGTGGAGAAAGACAAAAATGTTTTCAGTTTAGTGGTGTTGTTTCTGACTTTCTCTGTGTGGGTCGAGGCCTGGCATGGGAGGCCTCCCCTTGGCGGAGTGGCCCCAGGCCAGGGGGGGCAGCCGGGGTGAGGGGCTGAGCGGACTCATCTGCCTCTGCTGCGCGTGCACAGGGGCCAGCACTGCTGAGAGTGCTGCGCAGTGTCCTTAACACACCTGTGGTTCCCTCTGTCTTCCGACCCCTCCTGGCCCCCTGCCTCCCCGAGCTACTTTAGCCCCTGCTTACTTTTCTACTTAGGCTCCCCCAGTTTAGATGAGCGACCAGCTTTCTCTCTCTGGGCCTCGGCTTCCTCATCTGCAATATAAGAGGCTTCCAAGACTCTTCCTGGTTCTAAGCTTCAAGTCACACCAACAGACCTCCTTTACTCCAAGACTCCAGGGGTCAGAGCTGGCCACTTGGTGAGTTGATGGTCACTCGAGCAGTGGGATTTGGGAGGGAAAGTACCTTCCCCTGGCATCTTAAATATTTTAAAACTTATTTTGTAGTTTGTAATTCCACCCTTAGAGATTCACTCCTTTGGGGCTTATTTCAAACCCATTTCAGTAAAATGGAACACATAACTGCTAACATCTTTTAACACTAAGAATAATCCTTTGCTTATATATTTCTCTTCACAAAGTTGAAATCGTTTTCAGATACAGAATCCCATTTGGGACTGTAACAGCTCAGGAATTAGTTGACCATTGGCAGGTTAATACCCCAGAGGCTGTGACTCAAGATAAGAACCTGGACACAGATGATCTCCTCCGAGGAATTACCTGCATTTTAACAGAGGAACGTCCCGAGGGTAAGAAAATCACAAAGGAATGCCTCTCTGGTGGCAGGAATTTCAGGCCCCAGGACACCAGGCACAGGGTGCAGTCTAGTGTGGCTGGGAATGAAGATGCCCCCCTTGGGTGAGTGTGTGCCCACTCAGCCTGGAGCTGTTGTCAAATCAAGTGACCGGCCCTCAAGATTTCGCTGGACCTGCTGTGGGGACAGATCTGTTTGGGCAGGTGTCTGGGTTCACAGGAAACACCCAGAGAACAATAATGACTTGAAAAACAGAGTAAGAGTGTAAGTGCAGAGGATGAGGACAGGTGGTGGGGGGGTGGGGAGGGGTGGGGGGCTAGAGACAGAAGTCAGGGAGGGTTGGCACCGGATGAGAGCCAGTGTGGAACCTGGAAGGCTGCAGAAGGTAACTGCAGGAAGAAGGGGGTGGTCTTCTCCATGAAGGGCTACCTGAGCACAAAAGCTCTTTCGAAACTGGCCAGTAATAGTTGGAGACCAATCCTGAATCAGATTTGGTATCCACAATGAAAAAGAATGACCATTTACCAGGGCTTCTAGATCCTAGTTTCTGTGCTTAATCTTGCTTGAGCCTTGAACTACCCTAGAGACAGATCTTATTGTCCAGTTTACAGAGAAGCCAACTGAAATTCAAAGAGAGCATGGAACCTGCCTGAAATCACACAGCTAGTAAGTGGCAGAGCTGGGAATCAAACCCAAGTCAACCCAGGCTCCAAAGCCTGCCTTCCAATCACTTCTGCAAGGGTGACAGCCATCTGCTAGCACTGCCTCCTCTTCTCCCATAAGGGCATTCTTTTGGCACAAAGAGCATCCTTGCAATTTCCTGCACAAGCCGTTCTTGACCATTTTTCATGCAACAAATAGTGACAGGGGTTCCTCTCCAGCAGTGGCTTGGTGATAACAACTTCCCAGAAGAAAGTGTCTTTACACTCTAGGGTTCAGCAAGCTTGTTCTGTGAAGTGCCATATAGTGAATACTTCAGGCTTTGCTGGCCATATGACCTCTGGGGAAAGCGGCCATAAACATTGTATAAATGAGTGGGCGTGGCTGTGTTCCAATAAAACTTTATTTACAAACATATCTAATTCATACATTTATCCATCTATTCATCTGATCATTTATTTAATTTTTTTTTTTTTTTTTTTGCTGAGCACCTTCCTTTATCAGGTACTGTTTTGGTGATGGGAATGCAGTAAACAAGATAACCCCTCTGCCCTTTTGGAGCTCACATTCTCTATTTGTACCCTCCTTGGTGACTGATTCAATGTTAAATAGAGTAGAACCTCTACGGATCACAGGGTGGGGAGATTAGGCATTATTTGATGTGTTGGGTTTTTTAAATTTATTTAGTTTTGGCTACGTTGGGTTTTCGTTTTTGCGCGCGGGCTTTCTCTAGTTGTGGCGAGAGGGGGCTACTCTTCGTTGTGGTGCACGGGCTTCTCATTGTGATGGCTTCTCTTGTTGCGGAGCACGGGCTCTAGGCGCACGGGCTTCAGTAGTTGTGCTCGCAGGCTCTACAGCACAGGTTCAGTAGTTGTGGCGCACCAGCTTAGCTGCTCCGCGGCATGTGGGGTCTTCCCAGACCAGGGATCAAACCTGTGTCCCCTGCAATGGCAGGCAGAGTCTTAACCACTGTACCACCAGGGAAGTCCCTGATGTGTTTTTGACTTAGAGGAAAAAGACAAATCGCATCTGAAGATGAAAGACAGCATAAGATAATGGTTAAGAAGATTCCAGAGCCAAATCGCTTCTACCAAACACTAAGAAATGTGTCCTCACACAAGTTATTTCGCCTCTCTGTGCCTCAGTTTCCTCACCTATACCATGTGGATGATAATAGCAGTACCTAACTCCTAAGACTGTGCTGAGACTCAAATGAGTGAAAATTTATAAAAGAATGCCTGATTCATGGGAAGCACATTATAAACTTCTGTTAAATAAAGATGTCCAAGAGAAAGAAAAAAGAGCAAGAGTTAGGAATTAGATCATGAGATTGAAATAGGAGGGAAGGGGGCAAGGCACAACGTTTGAAAGAATGACATAGCCCAAGGACATGACATAAACCGATTAGAACCAAATGGTCCAAGATGGCAGACAAGTCGACTTCCACTAGACCTTGAGCCTCAGTATACGCTCAGTGTAACACACCAGCAAGCTAAATGACACACCCACAGGTGCCATGACAGTTCCAAGGCCGATAATAACGACCAAAAAGTGGGTGGTGGGGGCTTCCCTGGTGGCGCAGTGGTTGAGAGTCCGCCTGCCGATTCAGGGGACACGGGTTCGTGCCCCGGTCCGGGAAGATCCCACATGCCACGGAGCGGCTAGGCCCATGAGCCATGGCCGCTGAGCCTGCGCATCCGGAGCCTGTGTCCGCAACGGGAGAGGCCACAACAGTGAGAGGCCCGCGTACCACAAAAAAAAAAAAAAAAAAAAAAAAAAGCAAAAAATAAACTTTATTTACTAAACTATGGCCTGAGCTGTAGTTTGCTGGAGTGCTGGAGTGTGCAATCACGTTGAGGAGGTGAGATTTACACAGGTAGAACAATTAAGCAACAAGACATGAGTTAAGTAACAGGATGAGGGTCATGAACCAAGGAGCATTTATTAGGTGGTGAGTATTCTGAGTTTGTGGCATTTGCATGTTGGAGAAGAGTTGGAGGTGAGAGAGGAAAGGCAGGCTAGGGTCAGATTCTGGAGGCCTTTGAATACCAGGCTGAATTTATTTAAGCTTTACTCTCAGAACCAGAGGTTCACAATAATATCCCCCTCCCCCCTTGGGGGTCCCATGACATTCATATGTGAGACTTACGTCTATAAGTATTCACCAGAATGGGCTGTAGCAGAGATAAGCTAGGCTTTGAGTTCCAAAGAATTCCCTGTGAATGAGGTTACATTTCCAAATAGATGTAAAGTCCCACCTCATCCCATCCCACCCTACCATTTTAATGTTAATTGCTTATTTTCATGTATTGTGCACAGAGAAAATGGCTGGTATAATGGGGAGTAGTTTGGAATTTGGGGGCTTTTTTTGTATGTGAATTCTAAAAATGTATTTGAAAAAAAAAAGTGTTCTCACTTTGTAGGGTATAACATATATAGTTAAAGCTTGTTAACTCAAATCCTAGGCCACTCAAATCCTCTATTATTTTCTTTATGACTTTTTTCTACTTGACTTGTAGATTTCTGAAACTTCATCCATGGCCATAATAGATTTGTTCATTTCTCTTTGATTTTTACTAGCGTTTGCTTTATATATTTTGAAATTGACTGTTAAGAGTCATAGAAGTTATATATTTTTGTAAGACTATAACTTTTTTCAGTATATCTTCTTTGTTTCTTTTAGTGATTTTTGCCTTGACTTCCAAATTATCTGATGCTAATATACCTGTTTTATGTTTGTTATCATTTGCTTGGTATATTTCTCCCATCTGTTCATATTCCAAATGTTCTTGCCACGTGGTTTCAAATACATCTGTGTAAACAGCATATAGCCGGATTTGCCCTTTAATAGAAGAATCGTCTCTTTTTTCATGTAATATTAATGGTATTTTTAGACTTACCTTGTCATTTTATTTTATGCTTCCTCTTTTCCTTGCTTTCTTCTTATCTTTTAAAATCGTTTTTCCTGCTTTTTGTTAGATTAAGTTTTTTGCCCTTTTAATTCACTCTAGTGATTTGGAAGTTGATTTTCCAATGCCCCATTATCTGTTTGTGAATTTGAATCCTATGGGTTTTTAAAAAATTTATTTGTTTGTTTTTATTTTTTGGCTGTGTTGGGTTGTTGTTGCTGTGTGCGGGCTTTCTCTAGTTGTGGTGAGCCGGGGCTGCTCTTTGTTGCGATGCGTGGGCTTCTCATTGTCGTGGCCTATCCTGCTGTGGAGCACAGGCTCTAGGCACACAGGCTTCAGCAGTTATGGCACGTGGGCTCAGTAGTTGTGGCTTGCCGGCTCTAGAGTGTAAGCTCAGCAGTTGTGGTGCACGGGCTTAGTTGCTCTGCGGCTTGTGGGATCTTCCCAGGCCAGGGCTCAAACCCGTGTCCCCTGCATTGGCAGGTGGATTCTTAACCACTGCACCACCAGGGAAGCCTGAATCCTGTATTCTTTAACTCATGATTTTCTGTCAATGTCTGGAGCTAATCAGGAACATTTTTCTCCATTAACGCACTTTACCATTCTTCTTCCTCCCCTATTTGTCATCTCCCAAATTTAGATCATCTGGGTAGATTATGGTTCCAAATTGTTGTTTTTGAAATGTTTACATTATGCCTCAATAATTCAGACCTGACTTAAAAGTTTTACTAATTTCTTTGTTCACCACAGTTTCGGCATCCCGTGTCTTCCTCTTTCTTGAGTTCACTTTTTTTTTTTTAATTTTGGCTGCATTGGGTCTTCATTGCTGCATGCAGGCTTTCTCTAGTTGTGGCGAGCAGGGACTACTCTTCATTTTGGTGCACGGGCTTCTCACTGTGGTGGAATCTCTTGTTATGGAGCACTGGCTCTAGGCACTCAGGCTCAGTAGTTGTGGCTCGCAGGCTCTAGAGCGCAGGCTCAGTAGTTGCGGTGAATGGGCTTAGTTGCTCTGCAGCATGTAGCATCTTCCCGGACCAGGGATAAAACTCATGTCCCCTGCAATGGCAGGTGGCTTCTTAACCACTGCACCACCAGGTATGTCCCTCACTATTTTTTTTTTAATTGAAGGATTTCCCCTAGGAATTCTTTAAAGAATTGAGGGTGGCAAACTTTCTCCTTGTAAAACAAAAGAAGTTTCCCTCCCCCTTGAATACTTCATTTCCCTTTGGAACTTGGAGATAGTGTTCCATTGTCTTTTAACCTCTAGTCTCACGCCAACTTAATATTATTTTGTTGGTGACCTGCTTTTTCTCTCTGGAAGCTTCGAGATCTTTTTTCTTTATCTTTGGTGATCTGAAATTTCATCAAAATGTGTCTAGGTGTGGGTCTTTTTTTCCTGGGAACATTCAATCTAGTGATTAATTTTTTTCTTCAACAGCTGGAAATGTTTCCTTTATTAGTTCTTTAATTATTTTTTCTATTCTCTGAAGTTCTATCCTTTTGTAATGCCTATTAGACAGATGTCTCTTAACTTTTTCCCTCAGACTTTCCATCTTTTTATCATTTCTAATAATCAGATCATTAAGTTCATCTCAGACCATCTGCTGAATTTCAAATTCTGATGATCAATTTTTAAATTTATGAAAATCTGGTTGGTTTTTTTTTTTTTTTTTTTTTTTTTTTTGCGGTACGCGGGCCTCTCACTGTTGTGGCCTCTGCCGGTGCGGAGCACAGGCTCCGGACGCGCATGCTCAGCGGCCATGGCTCACGGGCCCAGCAGCTCCGCGGCATGTGGGATCTTCTCGAACCGGGGCACGAACCCGCGTCCCCTGCATCGGCAGGCGGACTCTCAACCACTGCGCCACCAGGGAAGCCCTGGTTGGTTTTTTAAATGGGTTTATTATTATTTTTCATCTCTTGAAAACAATAATTCTTCTTCAACTCAAGAAGTTTTTGGGTTTTGTTGGTTTTTTTTTTTGTTCTTTTATCTCTGTTTCTTTGGGTGTTAACTCTTCTATATGTTGTTGATTTTGTTGTTTTTATTTTTTTTGCGGTACACGGGCCTCTCACTGTTGTGGCCTCTCCCGTTGCGGAGCAACAGGCTCCGGACACGCAGGCTCAGCGGCCATGGCTCACGGGCCCAGCCGCTCCGCGGCATGTGGGATCCTCGCGGACCAGGGCACGAACCCGTGTCCCCTGCATTGGCAGGCGGACTCTCAACCACTGCGCCACCAGGGGAGCCCTAACTCTTCTATATGTTAAGTTCAGGGCTATGCTATTCAATACAGTAGCTGCTTGCTATTTAAATTCAAATTAAGATAAAATTAAATAAAAACTTCAGTCCTTCAGTTGAAGCAGCCACATTTCAAGTGGTCACTAGCCACACGTGGAGTGTGGCCACACATTGGACAGCTCAAGTACAGAACAATTCTATCATCACAGAAAGTTCTATTGGACCGTACTGGCTTAGAGTTTCCTCTGTACCATAGTTTTATTTTTCCTTAACCTCTAGTGATTCTTGGTGTTCTGCTCATTTTTGCGTTTGAGAATACCTATTTGCCAGCTTTGTGTGCACTATAGTCTTGTCACTGGTTATTGAGGGTGGGAGAGAGAGGAATGGCCTGTTAGCAGCTTATCTTCTGAATGAGGGCTCCCTATATCCCTCTCAGAGTGTCAGTAGCTACTTGGAACATTGCTCTGCCTCTCTAGTCCCAGCACCTTGGGGCAAATCCTCTACTGCCAGCTACTAACACAGGTCGGGAAGCAGCAAGGAACACTTCTGGGACCTCCTCTGCTTACTCTGAGTCTGTTGTCTGAGGCTTAGGGCACCCTATCCCCCAAACTTCTCTTCCCTCCACCATGGTCTTATTCATATGTATTAGCTTGGTTTCTTCAAGTTTTATTTCTTTATAGCTCTGTTGCTATTTTTTCTTTATCTTTCTGGTATCCAAGATTTCTGATATGCTGAGGGTTCACTTTTGTTTTCTCACACAGTAATATAGTTCTGTTTTCCTGTAGGTTTCTATCATTTTATGGGTTGGGTAGGAGAAAGGGTCTTCTGCCAACTTGACCCAAACTTTAACAATGCCTTTGTATAAGCATCATTTTTCTCTTTGTAGACCTGTTTCATAACTAATACTTCCCTAAACCTGTGGTTCCCAAATTTAGACAGGTGCTGGCTGGCTGTATCAGAATCACCTGAGGATCCACGGGCCCCACTCCTCAAGGGCTTTGAATGCACAGCTCAGTTTGGGAACCATCAGCCCACCTAGTGGGATGGGTAGAAGCGAGGCTCAAGTACTCGAGGTAGGTCATCTACTTTGCAGGCTAGTTTGTGGCCAAGGCCCAAATGCCCAGGATCTCTAATAGCCAGATGACTGTTTCTGTGAGTGAATGGGACACTGCGTGGGTGTGGAAATGGGGAATATAAGGAACTTCTTTCTCCTCGCACCGAAGGAGGGCAAGAGGTTGCAAAACCCATTGGGGATAACTCAAGGACAAGAGAGATACAAGTACAATTGAATGGAATTGAAATGAATGATTGCTGCAGGCCTCGCTCCCTCCCACAACTCTGCAAACCCCAAAGCTCAAAATGGGGCCAGAAAATTCCCCCGTCTAGAGATTTTTTAAAAAACTTTTAATTGCTATCTTACTGAGGGGCCCAACTCCGGCTTTGAGGAGATATATTTACTGGTTAGATTTACAGTAATGATTATTATTGTTACTGTGAAGAATGCACTCATTGTCTCCAGTGAGCTCCCAATGCTGCACAAATATGACCTCATTCCTCCTCTGAACGGGGCAGGTATTGTTAACTCTGTTTTCCAAAAGGAGGACGCGGAGGTCCACTGCAGTCCAATGCCTAGAGCAAGGCCACACATGAAGAGAGGGAGGGAAGAAGGAGCCAGGCGCCAGGCCTCTACCATTTAGGTCCCAGGGTTCTCTGCACTGGTCTAGGCTCACTTGTCTGGTCAGCTCCTTGACTTCCCTTGTGGCCACAGATCTGGTTCCAGTGGTCGGAGGGGATCAGAGCGCTTGGAGTCATCGACATCAGATACCATGAGAGGAAAAATCATCACTTTTCACAGGTTCAGCCCAGTCTAGACTCCGGCTCAGCAATCAAAATCCTCCCTGGTTTGTCCCCAGTTTCACTAGGCCCCAACTCAGCTGACTTCTCTCCCCACTTCCTCATCAAGGGACACAAGCACTTCACTCCTGGATCCACTCAGACCAAAAATCATTTTCACACCGGATTTGTCCTTCTGCCCCTTGAGGAGTTTCTGCTGCCTACACGTCCTTTGGGTCCCTTGTGGTACACGTTGGCCACTGGGCTTTCTTTGGGCGTTTGCTTCTGCCATCCCCTAAGCTCTGTCCCAGGATACCTTTTCCCCTTCTTACCCTCCACTTTTCCTATCCAACAAGCTTCAAGCCTCAATGTGCCCAAGAAATGTTCCCTTCTCTGAACCCTGCCACCCTTATTTGTTCATTCCACACATAATTATTCAGGATCTGCTGTGTAGCAGGCACCAAGGGAGATAATGAAGATATAATAGTGAACAAGCCAGATAAGGTCCCTGCTGTCATGTGGGAGAGAGGAAAAACAAAAGTAAGGAGTTCTATAAGTCAAATATTTGTGAGTTGTCATAAGTATGTATGAAAAGCCTTCCAAGACATATCCAAAATTTGCCAATGTCTCTCCATCTTCTCCTCTGTCCAAAAAAGCCTGGCTTATCTAGGTACATCAAAAAGTTTTGTGTGTCAAAGACAACATAAAGTCTCATTTTTATGTAATGATAGTATTTTAGTGGAAACAAAAAAAGTGCAAAATGAAAGTATATGGTAAATATGGTCTGATTCTTAAGATTGGTTTATGCAATTTTTATTGGGGCTTCCTTTTGCAGCTTAATTTATAAGTTAAGAATAAAAGGAGAAACCTTGGTTTTTCTTTCATTCCTATGTATACATATATATATATATGTATATATTTAAATAAAAGTACTAAGTAAATTTTTTTTTTTTTTTTTTTTTTTTTTTTTTTTTTGCGGTACGCGGGCCTCTCACTGCTGTGGCCTCTCCCATTGCGGAGCACAGGCTCCGGACGCGCAGGCTCAGCGGCCATGGCTTACGGGCCCAGCCGCTCCGCGGCACGTGGGATCTTCCCGGACCGGGGCATGAACCCGTGTCCCCTGCATCGGCAGGCGGACTCTCAACCACTGCGCCACCAGGGAAGCCCCCTAAGTAAATTTTTTAAAAAGTTTCACGTGGCTAAAGGGTGATGGCGGACAGGAGCAGAGGGGCACACCTGGGGCTGGAGCAGGAGGCGAGGCGAGGCCACAGAGGGCCTGGAAGGCCCCGCCAAGCAGCTGGATTTCATCCTCAGAGCAAGGGGAAGACACTGCAGGATGTTAACCAGGGAGTGACATGATTTGATTTACACTTTATGGCAGAAATCCTCAATGGAGTGGCGGATGGGGGAGGTGCAATTTTGCCCCCCCCCCCATTGTCAAATGAGGGACATTTGACAGCGTCTGGAGACATTTTTGGTTGTCACAGATTGGAGGTGGGGGTGGCCCTGGCATCTAGTGGGTAGAGGCCAGGATGCTGCAGAATGTCCAGCAAAGTGCAGGACAGCCCCCCAACAAATGTCAAGAGCGCTGAAGTTGTGAAACTCTGCTTTAAGATGACTCTGGCTGCCATGTGAAGAACAGACCCTCAGAATGCAAGAATGGAATTAGAGAGACTATTTGAAAAGCCACTTAAATTAACGTCATACAGCTATTGCACTGATCTGCTGGAAACTTCCCTCCACATATCCCAAACGTGATCCTCCCTGGTCCGGGGTCTCTGCTTCCTATTGGGTGACAGCCAGCCAACCAGCCCTACCTATCTTCCCAAGAAACCCCTTTGCATTTTAACAAGGGCCTTCTGATGACAATGCCATAGTCTACGAGAAGAGTCAGACTGGCTGAGCAAGAGAGGAGCCATTCTGAAGCATCACTGTACAGGGCCAAGGACGAGGGGTTACAGAGACCAGCCTACATGCCCTCCTCCCTGGTAGTCGCTGTGATCTTGCCATGACAGCTGCTGCCAGCTCAGCGTTCTCCTCCTCCCTGACCTCCTGGATGCCAGCCCTGTACGTGGTTGCAGAGGATCTGGACACCCAAGGCATGTGATGCCTTGCACTTACAGTGAGTTTATGAGTATTTACACCAGAATGAGAACCTATCATTTACAGCCTTACCATGCAAATCAACACAGAGTTAAAGGGCTCTCCTCTTGACCTTGCCCCCAACTTGAGGTTGGTTTTAGGAGAGGCATGATTGAGCTGTGGTGACAAGGGAGGTCTGTGGAAGAAATATCTCCAAAGGAGGAGGGGTCTAGTTCCTCCTCAGGGATGGGGCTGGCCAAGCAGATGGTGCAGGTAGAAGAGTTTATCTTCTGTGACCCAGTCACAAACCATTCTCCTTCCACTTCTATAGAGGTTGTCTACCTTGTGCGAGGCGTTGGGGGTGTCATGAAAACTTTGAAGAAAGCTATAGAAAATCTCTCTCTGGAAAAAAAGGAACACTGGGGACAAAAGCTTGTGTACAATACAGGAGATTCCCAGATTCCCTTGAAGCCAATCCATGACCTTATGAACTAATTCACACCAACCTAGGAATGACTAACAAGGTTCAATGTATTTCCATTTTAATGGGGAGTAAAGCCCTTAAGCCAAACTGGAGTTCTTCCAAGGGGAACTGCTCCATCAGTCGGTTGAGACACATTCTAAAGGGGGTGGGAAGGTATCTCCTAACTTCTGAAATCTCCCCGCACCTTGCTGTACCTACATAGAAAACTGGGTTTGGAGGTGGGGAAGAAACAGAGGGAAGAAGGGAAACAGGAGCTGCTTTTAGGCTAATTTGGAATCAAAAGGCCACCTGAGACTAGACCCAATGGGGCTTGTGGGGACCCCATACCAGATATTCCTGGTCAGCCCAGGGCATCTGATCTTGTTAATGGGCCAATAAAAATTAGGGGGACAAAGACCAAGCCCTGGCGGCTCAAATGAATCTCCTCTGCAAGAGGGAGCAATCTCATAAAAAGTTGTAACTGAGACGGAGGAACCATTGCATTTCATGAACTTTAATAGTGCTCGTTAGGTTGGCTTCCAAGGGCTGTGGGACGGGAGAGAGAAGGCCAGACTCATCGCCAGGGCTTGGGAGCAGGCTGGCTTGCGTAGACTCCCCTTGAGGCCCCCAGTGCTGAGCTGAAAGTGGCTGCTCTTGCTACCCTCACAGGCTCCCCAGCCCAGCACGACATCCTGGCTACACAGGCAAGGAGCCAGGCCTCAAGCACTAATTCTTTCCTGTCGGGGTAACGAAGGACAGGGACCAAAAGCTTGGGGCAAACCACCTCTGGGCTTGGGCAGGCCACCGGGCTCTGGGTGCCCACATGGAGGCCACTCCCAGGAACATCAAAAGTCCAGCTCCAGGGCTTCCCTGGTGGCGCAGTGGTTGAGAGTCCGCCTGCAGATGCAGGGGACACGGGTTCGTGCCCCGGTCCGGGAAGATACCACGTGCCGCGGAGCGGCTGGGCCCTTGAGCCATGGCCGCTGAGCCTGCGCGTCCGGAGCCTGTGTTCTGCAACGGGAGAGGCCACAGCAGTGAGAGGCCCGCGTACCGCAAAAAAAAAAAAAAAAAAAAAAAAAAAAAAAGTCCAGCTCCAAAGCTCACAAGCCCCCACTAAAGGATCCCACCATCCCAGAGCCTGACCTGGGACTACCGTCAATGCTGGCCACGCCTCTGACCTCCTCCTTCTTCTCCACCCCAGATGTGTCCACTGCCAGAAAAAGCGAAAACAAACAAAGAGGGCCAGCAGAAAACACATCACCAAACAAGCCTGCCTCACATTGTCCTCTGTGGTCGGCTGGAGCCTGGAGCCTGGAAAAGCCCAGACAGCTCCCTGAGCGCAGCCCCAGGGCTGAGCCTCTTCCCAGGGCAGGGTCTGCCTTCCTTCTCCTCTGCTGCCTCCTCTTTTGCTCCCTCTCCTCCTCCTCCATCTTTCTTTTCCTTCTAACCATTATTTCCCTCCCTTGCACTTCTTTTCTTGTCCCCTTTCCCCCTTTCTGCTCTGTTCTCTTCCTGCATCCATGATGAAATAAGAAATCCTGCAGAGTACATAAAGCCCAGAGCATAGAAAGTCAATTCATGACATGAGCCAGCCATGCTGCTGCCTTGCTTCAAAGTCCTCAGGGTTCCTGGAGCCTATGCAACGAGGTCGACCCCTTAGCACCGGGTGGGAACAGGCTCTTCATCGTCTGGCCCATCCCACCCTTCAGATCTTCCTCCCCACCCCCTCAAATCCTTGTCTCTGGTTGAACCACATTGTTAATTCCCAGTAGACATTCCCCCTCCAAGTCCTTGCTCACCTCGTTTCCACCACTTGGAAAGCCCTTGCCCTCTTCACCCAGCTCCATGTATGGGATTCTATGTATTCTCTGGGGTCGTCTTGAAACCCTCCCCTCTGAGTCGTCCACAGGCTTCCAGCTGGAATTAATCTGTCTCTTTTATGCCTTCATTACTGTAGAATTTTATGCTGGCACCTCCGTAATGGGGTATTTACCATGCTCTGCCTTACATTCTAATTATTTAGATGCAAATTCCTCTCTGCTACCTAATTATGAGCTCTAAAAGAGAAACTATGTCATCTTTGAATTCCCACATCCTTTAAGTTCCTGGCACACAGCGCAAAATGAATGTCAAACTCATTAAAAATTGAATCTATGGTTATACAGAAACACACAATTAATTCCACATCTTAACTTCACCGACGTGGGAGTATCTCATTTATAATAATTTCAACTGCAAATTGTTTGAAGCGCTGGGTGCCTTGAGTAGGCTCCCCAAGGTCTGATTTCAGGACTTCACCAAGGACTGGAGGATGGTATGTTAGACGGCGGCACCTACTGGTAAAGGGTAGCATTACAGCTTGGGTCCGCCAGAGAGCAGCAACCGAATTTCTCAGTCAGCCCCAGCAGGACCAGACCAGGATGTGGAGGGGCGGGTGAGGGCAGAAGAGGACTAGAATGAGTTCCGCTCTCTCCTCAGTAGCCCTTAGGCCTGAGTCAAGGTCAGGGCTTGTTCTCCTTCAGAGCACTGAAGCCTCCTGCAGACCAATTTTTGCAAGACCGGGGCGAGACACCAAGGAATCCCAACCTGGCTGATGCCCCTTAGCTTTGCCGAGCCAGCTCGGCGGATGCCTAGGACAGAGAAGTGGTGGCATGAAGAAGGGAGAGCCTCTTAACAAATAAGGGAGGCAAACTTTTGTCAGGGTATCAACACTCAGCATAAGCACAGAGCTGGCAAGGATTCCAAGCCCTTCCTTGTTACGGGTTTTCAGCTTCTTCTAAAAGGATTCTCAGTCCTGTAAGGGCCCTCCTTGGAAAATATAATAGAGGCTATTGGGGGAACTGAGTTTTATTTTACAGCAATTCACTTTATGAGTTGGTTCATGAGTACCTTGAACTTTGCCCCAATACCTCCACTCATCCTTTCTTTAATCCAGGATACCCATAGGAATTATAGTGTTAGTTGGAGAGGTCCCCCTCCATCTCTCCATCTTTTCCTCTGGGGAGGGAACCCAGTGGGGATCTGGGGAGGAGAGCTATAAAGTTAGGCAGTTCAGTGAGTGTTCCCATAGCCCCTCCTTTGCCACACCTTTGTTAAGGCTTCAGCTGATAAGTAACGTTTCAACTCACAAAGGACTAATCCTACCACCCCCTCTTACAGGGATATTTATATTTGGAACCCAAGAAACACAAGTTTAGCTCAAAGGAGTTTATCTTCTAATGATGGGATTTGAAGCATCAGTATGAAAGATCTTTGATGAAGGGGTAGAGATGATGAGGGTTCTGCCTCCTGAGTCTGCTTCTCCAAGGTTCAGATGGGGAACTCACCTGTGTACCTCGTCTCATCCACTTTGGTCCCAGGCCTCTGGGATCATTGATTCTCTCCCCAGTTTCTTGCCTCTGGCCGCTCTATCCAGACTGCCATCATCCAGTTCTCCAAAACTTGAGGAGGTCTTGAGCTCTGACTTGGAAGATTCCAGCCCTGACTCTTTGTCTTCCAGAATCTCAGAGTCTCTGGCCAGAAGAGTCCCCTCCTAGGTCCCCTGCATCTTTGTGATCTCTCTTCAGCCTGGCATCTCCACACTGCCCCTGGTTTCCACGTTGCCCCTCCATTTAACACCCTTTTCTGCCACCAGTCCTTTAGGCAACCCAACTCAGGCTGGTGGGAGGCAGGAAGACAGGTCAGGGATGCTCGACCTCTCCTTGGGATGGATTCCCATGAGCTCACCATTCCTTCACTCATTCATTCAGTGAACATTCACTGAGCAACTATGTGCCAGGCATATGCTTGGGCTGGGGATACAGTGGTGACCACCATGGGTCCTGCCCTCAAATGTTTGCCAGACTAGTGAAAGGAAACAGAGCATCATAGCACAGCACAGCACAGCCAGAGCCGTCACAGGGGTAGGTTTCAAGGACCACTGAGTGCCAAGCCTGTGGGGGCAGTAATAAGACTTCATAAACAAGGTACATTTAAGCTGGATCTTGAAGGGTAGTAGTGGTTTTCCAGCTGGCAAGAACATGTGCCAGGCATGGCATGGCTTGGGTGTACTGGTGGTGAGATCAGAAGAGAGACATGAAATGTCATTGGAGAGGAGCATTCAGGACTGGTACAGAGGGCCATGTATGTCACCTTAAGGAGCTGGAACTTAACCCTGTCAGACAGTGGTCCACGGGAGACACACTGAGTGCCTGGACTGAGGCAGCAGCAAGGGGAGTGGTGAGGGGATGGAGAGTGGAGGGGAGGCGTGAGATCGAGGGAGGTTTCAGAAGTTTCACCCTCAGGACCTGTTGACCTGTTAGATGGGGAAGGAGGAGAGAGTCTTTTCAGATTCTGAGCAATCCAGCTGGGGCTGCTGAGTGGGTTATGGGGCTGTTAACCTCAAGGTGGAGATCAGGAAGAGGACAGGTCAGGGGAAAGTGTTGAGAGGGACAATGTTTGGTTGGGGGTCGGTTCAACTTGAGGTCTTGAGAAATACCAATAGAAATATCTAGAAGTGGGCAAAAATACAGGATGAGTTAGAGATACAGATCTGAAAATTGGACGTATAGAATTAGAGCTAGAAGGAAAGTTGGGGCTAGGGATATACATTTGGGAGTCATCAGCACATTGGTGATAGTTGGAGCCATAATGCCCCACAATGTGGGGCAAACCGTGCACCTACTTTGTGCTGGACCTTCCACACGACCTATCAGTAACCCTCAAACAACCTGCAAGGTCAGAATTTTATCCTCCCATTTTCTAGATGAGGAACTTGAAGCTCAGAGAGGTAAAGAAACTTACTCAAACTCACTCATTGTTGGGGATGGGATTTAAACTTAGAACCATCTGACCACAAAACCAATATTCTTTCCTCCACCCTTGCTATCCCTGGGTTAGAGTCCCTGGGAAGGTCACGTAGTGTAAGAAGGGAAAAGAGCCAAGCTAGAAGCACTTAAGAGGCCAGTGGAGGGAGAGTGGCTGGCAGGATATTGGGGGAAAGAAAGGATTCCAAGAAGGGAAATGTTCAGAGGCATCTAATGATGCAGAGAGGTCAGGCTAGATAAGGACCGGCGGGCAGCCCCAGATATGGAGATGGGGAAGTCGGCAGAGACCTAACAGAGGGGTGTTAGAGTGGGCCTGGGCCGGATTGCACAAGGGCGAGGGGTGAAGGAAGCAGGGGAGATGGAGAGCAGGAGTCCTCCTCCTAGAAGTTCAGGAGACTGGAAGGACAAGAGGCAGCAGAGTCTAGGGAAGTTTGTTGTTGCTGCTGTGGGATGATGCAGGTTACACTGTGTTTACAGGAGGAGAAGGAGATGAGGTGAGGGATTCAGGAGAGGGAGGGGGTAACTGACAGTATCAGCTCCCTGTAGGGGCAAGAGGGGTTGGGGTCCTTGCCCATGTATGTGGGACTGACCTTAGACAAAAAAAGGGACCCCTCTCCCAGCAGTGGAGGGAGAGGGGGACAGGAGTTAGGAAGTTCATGCCACATCACTTCTGGCTTCTCAATGAAACAGGAGTTGAGAGCACTGACTGGAGAAGTAAGGGGGCCGAGGTTGGTGGAGGGGAATCCAAAGTTTGGAAGAGCAGCTGTGTAGAAGGTGACAGAGGAAAGGCTCAGGGCAGTTTGGAGACCAGCCCTGTGATGTGGAGAAGTCTGGAACCACACATCAGTGTTCATGCCAATTGGCAGGTTGGAGATTTTTGTTTCCTTCATGGAAGCAGCCAGGGAGCAGGTGGGGAGGAAGCAGGTGGCAAAGCGACTCAGGTGTGGGGGTGGGCAGGGAGGAAGGGCTGGGCGGACACCAGGATGAGGGGCCAAGGAGGCTGCCCAAGTAGGGAGGCTGGAACAGGTGTGGGCTGTTCGGACCAGGCTACCCCCCTTCCCCACCAGGTCCTGGCAGGACTGCCGGCAGACCTCTCCACAAAGACAAGACCAAGGGCCTTGGAAAAAGTTACTCCTGGAATCCCAGGGCCGGAATAGACTTTGGGAGAGAGTTACTTCCAATCTTCAGCTTATCTGGCCAAATGGCTGCTCAGCCATCCTGGACAGGTGGGAAACAAGGACCAACCAGAGTCAAGCTGTCCACTGACCTAGCATATGCTCCGCCCTTCTTTCGTCTATTTCTTTTATTGTTGTTGTTGTTGTTCTGACTATTCTCTTTTTCTCTCCATCTGTCAATCACTGATTTTTGTTTATATTTCTATCTTGTCCATCTCTTTCTAAGTGTCATCAAGATTCATCTCAAGGGCTTCCCTGATGGCGCAGTGGTTGAGAGTCCGCCTGCCGATGCAGGGGACACGGGTTCGTGCCCCGGTCCGGGAGGATCCCACATGCCGCGGAGCGGCTGGGCCTGTGAGCCATGGCCGCTGAGCCTGCGCGTCCGGAGCCTGTGCTCCGCAACAGAAGAGGCCAAAACAGTGAGAGGCCCGCGTACCGCAAAAAAAAAAAAAAAAAAATTCACCTCAAATCCCTCCTAATGTCCACAGAGCCTTCTTGGATGATCGACTCCTGTTTCCTCTGACTTTCTCCGGCACTCTGTCTGGATTCCTTGATGTTGCATTCAGATGTTGTTTTGCATATACAAATCTTGCCTTCCTGGTAAGACTCAGGGCATTTGGGGGATTTTTCTTGTGATGTGAAGGTCTGAAATCATACACTGGTGCTGATACACCTCTTTGATCAGGGATCACATTTTCTATTTCTTTTGTACACTCTAGGGGGCCTAGGACAGTGTGTGTTGGGGGGGAGGATATGAGACAAGTACCATATGCCTCTTGACAGAAGGATTCGTGACTGATCAAATCATCAGGAAAAGGGAGAACTGGAAGGGAGACTGGCAGCTCTGGGGTACTGACTAAGGAGCACTGACCCAGGAGTCAGAAGTCAGGGGAGACATGCATTCTGCTTCTAGCTTTGCCTCTTTAATATGTTGTGTGACCGAGGGCAGTCATGTGACCTCTCATCATTAGACAAGTTGATGGCTAAAGTCTTCTGAAATTTTACTCCTGTATGAGCCTCCAGAGTAAGGGTACTGTCCTCTTACCTCTTGTGTGTGAAGGGGCTGGTCTGCCCCAAATGATTAAACTGTAACGGTAGCAAGAATATACTGGTTCTCTGTGTTTTCAGAGGAGGCAGAATAGAGAATGGAGAGGGTATACACATTTCAGAGCCAAGCCTGGGCCCCAAGTCCTGGCTTTGTCCCTTCTTAGTCGGTCATCTGGGCAGGTTGACCTTACTTTAGCCTCAGTTTTCCCAACAACAAAATGAGGATAACAGTTCTTGCCTGATCAGCTAGTGGTGGAGTGCCTGGCACAGAGAAAAGCACTGAGTAAATGGTAGCATGAGCTCTAATTTGTGTCTCAGTGTGTCTGTGCCTTCTTAAGGCAGGGTAGGAGGTGCAAGGTGGTTCGGAAAGAGGGGTTCCGGAGCTACTCTACCTGGTAGGTAAGTTTCCTTCCAACTTTCCAATTTGGAAGTGCTGCTGACAAGGGCAGTGTGCTGGAATGCATGGCATTTTTGGAAACTTTTCAGTAGGAATGTGTGACAGACAGGAAGCTGTGGAGGGTGGTGAGGCTCGAGCCCAGTTAGCCGCACTCATACCCAGCTGCGTCAAACTCTGGCCTGGGACAAGACTGCTCCTTCCCAGGCACTACTATACCTTTACTATCAAACACTTGTGGCCTTTGTTCCTTCTGAGAAGTAGTGGAAATAGCAACAGTAGCCACCACCTATTGAATGCCTACTATGTGCCAGGGCTTTTCCATTCATTATCTCATTTAATTAACACCATAACCCTATGAGGTTTTTATTCCTTTTGTCATAAGAGAAAACTGAAGCTCACTGGGACTGAGTAATTTATCAGAGTCACACAACTGAGATTTGAACTGCAGTTTTATTTTACTCTAAGGCCCATGTAGTTAAACAGTGATTTATGCCTCACTTATGAGGTTGTATGAGCCTACCCATTTTCTAGATGAGAAAGCTGAGGCTCAGAGAAATGAAATAAATCACCCAAAATAGAACTTGGGGTAGTGTTGAACTTGGGGTAGTGTTGTTTCAATATGTACATGTTCTCCGTTAAGACTATAATTTCCTGTCAAGATAGAAGCACTGGCTTCATTTTACAGATGGGGAAGCTCAGGAGCAGAGAGAAAAAGCAAAGCCTCATGGAAGGAGAGTTGGCAGGGGAGGTGAAGTCCCTGAATGTGACAGAGCCCTGGCAGAGGTGTCCTTACAAGCAGGATCAGAATCAAGATGTATTGGCCATGGGCCCCCCAACCCCATCCTCTCTCTAGACATTTGCAAGAGAAATTAGAACCAAGTGAACATCAGAGGTCTCCCTGAAGGAAAGTAAAGCCCCAGAGCAAAGTGCCGCCTGAGGTGAGTGTGGGAGGCCTAGAGAACGCAGGGATATTTTGCCCCCGCCAGTATGGCATGTGCTGCTGCTTTTGTAGTAGCGCTTGCACGAGCCATCTCATTATTCCTTCCTTGTCATCTTCCTGAGTCCCTATCTGGTTGTGAGTCCCTGCAGAAGTGAACAGGGCATAGGGCAATGTGACTCGCACCCCAATTCACAGTACCCTGGTGATATAAGACTGTTTCTGCTCCTATAGAATCCTCTGAAGGGCTGAGGGTACCAGATTGGATGGTGGGGAGCTGGGCAGGGAACTGCCTCTTCTGCCCAGATGTGGAGAAAACTCACCTTCCTAGAGGAGCAGAGGAGACGAACAGAGGAAAATGAGGGGATAAAAGGAAACTAGAGTCAAAGACACTGAGCCTCCCAGAGATACAGTGGCTAAGGTGAGGCCCACCACTCTCCCGCCACCACTCCCCACCAAGCCAGGTCAATGTCCACATTCAGAGGACCAGGAAATCATGCTGAACTGGAGAGAAGGTCTGAGTTAACCTGTTAATCAGCCCATACGGAATCCTCAATGCCCACCTCACCTGTGGTTTAGAGGGTGGGCAGGAGCCCTCCTCCCTAGGGACCCAGAGGACCTCACACCAGTGTCCAAAGCAAGGCAGAGACAAAGCAAGCACAGTGCAATCTCCCTTCCCTGCCTTGGGGGAGCTAATCAGGCTCTGTGCCCCCATGTTGATCTGGCACCGTCTGGCAACCTCCAATTCTTTTTCTTTCTTTCTTTTTAACCACTTTCCTGTTTGGGGCAGAGAGGATGGCAGGTTTGCACTTGTCCTCTAGCCCTACACATAATTGGTGACAGCAGGCAAAACTGCTTCAAGGGGAGGGGTTTGCCAATGTAATGAAGGAGGGAGGGAGTCCTAGAGTGACAGGGCTGAAAGGGACTTCAGAGATCATCTGACCCAACCTTTTGTGGCCTCCACACCATTCCCATGGTCTATGTGCTCCCATCCCAACCGTCATCTCTCATGCCATGCAGTGGTTCCCAAGGCCTCCTTCCCCAGGCTTCTTAAGGGCACTGTCTCCTTCCCATCACTGAGCTAACCTGCCATCTTGTTTTCTAGATGACACGGAGGCCCACTGAGGTGTGACTTGCCCAAAGGTAATCTTTGTCCCGGGATAGAACCAGGACGAGAAACCCAGATGCCCAAGTCTGTTTGCATCCTCCTACTTTTCCACTCGATCGCTAGGGCAGGAAGGGCTCAGTTCTTCTCCCTGGGGGTTAAGGAAGCTTCTGACAAAGCAGAGCTGTCACCCCAGCTGATGTGGGCTGTCAGTGTCAAGGGTCTAAGAACTGAGTTATTTTCAGGGGGAGCCCGGTCATTGTCCCTTCCTCCTGGGTACCCTGAGGGCTCTCTGAGGTTAGTCTGTGTCCCAAAGTTCTCTTCCCTGCAGAAGACTGGCTCTGAAGCATAAGTAGCTGGCTGGGGCCTGGCAGTCTCATTCTGACCAAAGCTCCATACTCCAAGAAAGCTCTCACCACCTTTCAAGAGGTCCTTCATCTTTCCGCTAGAATGGAAGGAGAGAAGATGCAGAGCTGGTAAATGCGTCAGGAGGTGTTGTCCACGGTTCAGGGACACTGCTCCTTTGGCACACTTTGCCCCTATTTTTAAAAATATCGTTTATCTTTCCTTTTCTGCTCCTGCAAGTTGGAAGGATGAAGGCTTAAGAATGTTCTGGTGGGGACCACATCTTGAAGGTGGGAGGGCAGGTATGGAGGAGAATGTTGTGCCTATCTTTGGGTCTCTGTGTTTACACACATAGGCAGATTTCTGCGTGTTAGCCTTTGCCCCTGTGCTAAGCGCATGTGACTGTTTTTTATACATAAACCCAGGTCTGTGCGGGTAGGGTGCCGGGTGGGCTCTCTCCGAGGCCTTAACTGCAAGGGAGTCTGCCCTGGAGCTGGCAGTTTCAGCTGGGGAAAGGCTACTTTCTTCTTGGTCCTCAATTAAAGTGGACTCGGCACTACGAATTGGGGACTGAGTCCTGAGGGTGTGGGGTCTGTGGTGGAGGTGCGAGTTGGGAGGGCGTAACTCGACCCGCTGTCGGAGCCGCTCTCAGTTTTTCGAGGTCCCGTGTGGCTGTGTCCCGCGTGTCGGGCTGTGCCGGCGAGCGAGCCTGAGTGCCCGTCCGGTCTAGCCCAGCCTCCCCGACACCCTTCACTCTCTTTGTCTCCTGTTGTAGGTGTGAGTGCAAACCTGCGTCGCACAGCCCTCATCGCGTGCGAGCGCGGGGGCGCACCCTAGCTCCCCCACTCTTTCCGCCGGTAGACAGGACGAGCCGGAGCCGGGTGCTGTTTGGTCTGGAGCCGAGCGGTGCTTGCATTGATCCATTGATTGTGCGCGGTCTGCGCCTGACCTCCCTGCTCCCGGGGAAGCCGTCTCCATGGAGACCGGGCCCGCTCCCCCAGCGCCGGATTGTAAATTCCTGCAGGCAGCGGCCCGGCAGCCTGGGGAGGGGGCCGCCGCGCCCGGGCGCGCAGGGGGAGCGGCCGCCGCGCCGAGGCCCCATTTGAAAGAAAAAAGGGCACGGAAAAGGAGGTGGTGGAGGAGGAGGGGGAGGAGGAAGAAAACGAAAAGGAGCGAGGAGAGGAGGAGAAAGAGGAGGAGGAGGAGAAAGGCGAAGAAAAAGAGACGGAGCCTGAGAGAAGGAGAAAGAGCGAGGGAGGAAGAAAGAGAGGCAGAAAGGGCGTGTTTCTGGCGCTGCGTTTCCCCTCCCCTTTCTCAGGTCCCTCGCTCGGGCTCTGCGCGCTCTCCGCTGCAGCTCTCTCCAGACGAAGCTGGGAATTGGGTGGGATTATACGGAGCAGCCCCGCCGCCGCCGCTAGCGGAGCCGGGCTTGGAGAGGGCGGGGGCTCCCCTCCGTCAGCGGCGCCGGGCGCCCCCAGCCTCGTCCCGCTCTCCGCCTCGCTCTCCCCGGCGTCGGGCCGGGAGAAGCCGGCAGCATCGGGAGCCTCTCGCCAAGGGCGCCGCGGTCCGCGCCCCGCGCCCGCACCCCCCGGCCCGGCCCCGGCGGGGCACCCCCTCCCCTTCCCCCTCCGGCGCGAGGGGGCCCGGCCCGCTTCCGCCCTCCCCGGGCCGCGAGACCGGCCCCGGCCGCCCGGCCGCCCGTAGCTTCAGCCATGGGCTCGGGACGCGTGCCCGGGCTCTGCCTGCTAGTCCTGCTGGTCCACGCCCGCGCCGCCCAGCACAGCAAAGCCGTGCAAGGTAAGGAAGGAGGGGCGCGCGGGCGCCGGGCTGCCTGGGCTGCAGGGCCCGAGGGCGGGGGCGCGATTTCCGAGGGGCAGGGCAGGTGCTGGGAGGCGTGCTGCTGTCAGGAGCGGGCACTGTGCACCCGCACTCCTCGGCTGGGGGCCTGACCTCTGGGCGCTGCGCCCCAGGCGAAAGGCTGGAGGAGCCAGGGGCGGTGCGGGTGAGTGAGAAGTTTGGGGAGCCCTGGGCAGAAGTGACCACGCATCTCAGAATTCTGCCTGACTTCATTCTCACCCCAGCATCTTCCAAAGACTTCTTGTCCTCCAGAAGTATGAGAGAGAATCTTCTCTCCTCTCGAACATTGTCAGAAAACTTAAGTTCTGGCCTGGACAGACTGAAAGAATGAAAACTTTTTCAGCCATGCTATATTTCTTCCCCTCGCCCCCAGTCTTCAAAGTTAGACAGAAATTTCGAAGTTGTCTTATCAGAAAAATGTTAAACAAAGATAGGATCTTTTAAGGAAAACCAAAAAACCAACTGTCTCCCTCTGGATGGTAGGGGGCTGAAGAAGAGAAGAAAATTTCTGTGACTCTGGCTCCCGGCAAGAATGTCGCATTTCTGCCTGTTTGGGGGGAAATCTCTTTCGTCTTGCATGGCTTTCATTTCTTATCATAATATTTATTTATTAAGGCCTTGGGTTTCCAATTCCATTTAAATCCAGGTCAGAATTGCATTAAAATAACAAAGTAAAATTCCAGGCTGGGGAGCTCTGACAGATCCCTCTAGGAATTAGAGAGAGACAGGGAGGCCCTCCCGCCCCCATCCCTGACCCCAGGCTCATTGCCTGGCCAGTCCCAAGGCTGTGCTGGCAGAAACCAGGCTGGTGGGCTACAGTTCTCTTGGGGACAGACTCCCCTCCCCCTTGACCTCCTGCTGCACCCTTCCCCCATCGAGTCCTCACCCAGGAAGAGATTTATATGGACAAAAAGAAAATTCCTCATGCCACAGCTTTGCCCAGGAGAATATGATTCTGCCTATTGTCCTAGGGGCTTCTTGAAGCCAAGTTGGGGTGTGGAGGTGGCTGGGCCACCAGGGAAAGTTGAACTTGGGAGTTGGGGAAGTCTGAGTCTCTGGCAGTCGGGTCGCTGTGTCCTGGAGTCTGAGCACTTGGCTCGTAAGCTGCTCTGTGTCCTCGATGGGCTCCCACTCTCTTAAAAGGAAGGTGCTATATCAGTGTCATCCTTTTCTCCCCAAGCACTGCCTCTCCAACTACCCCCTTCCTCCTCCAACCTGTCCTTTAACAGAACCCAAACACTAGAGACCCTTGGCTGTCAAATACCAGACCCCACCCCCACCCCTTCCAACCCCAAACTGCCTCTTCTCTAGTCCTCGTTCCAGACAGCCCACTACCACTGCCACCCCCAGGCTGGGAGTAGCCCCTCTCCCACTGTGGATTTGCTTGTGTTTTCATAAACAAAGGTGGTTTTTGTAGTGCATGCTGACTTACTCATAACATGGAATTAGCTAGGGAGTTTAGTCTGAAGGAAGGAACAGATTTCATGCAGTAATCTGGAGACGAGATAAGGGCCTCTTTCAAGTTGAAGCCAGTGTCTGTAGTGGCCTAGTGAGGCCGGGGCCAAACGGAGGAGCAAGCAGTATATTCAGGGGGGGTTTGTGGGGCAGATGGAGACTCCGAGAAGGGACAGGTGCCGTCAAGCCAAGGCTTTCAAGCCTGAGAGATCAACCTATCCTTCAGGGACAGAGGGACTCAGAATCTCTCGGAGGTACTTCAGGGCTCCCTCTTGCATTTCATCCCGCTGCTGCTGTGGGAAACGCAGCCAGAGCGGAGGCCCTGCCCTCAAGGAGCTTACAGACTATAGTTTTGCCCACTGCTTATCTCACATTTGAGCCACTGGGCTGCAGTTAGCTTCACATCTTCCTTCTGATCCCTGAGTCTGGCTGGGCGTAGATTCCAAGCCTGTTGTTTCAGCTACCTTTAACCCTACTATTCAGGAAATTTATCAACCTGGTCTTCTAGAGTTGCCTCACAACAGGTTTGCTGGTATAGGGGGACATCTCTGGTCCCAAATCTACAGGCCAATATTGCAGGAAGGACAAGTATTGACCGGGCAGGGTCATAGACGGTGCTGTGGACATTCCTTGCTCTCAGACATATCTCCAGGGTATCACCAGTGCCAGAAGGTGTGCTTTGAATGCCACATGCTTTTAAATGAAGCTCTAGCAAGTCTTTAAAATACAAATAACCTTGGCAAGTATCTTGCCAAGAGTTACTATAGCACGGGGTATATCTGGGCCTCTGTCCCTTTTCTCCAGAGATTCACCAGGGGAGAACCAAAGTGGTGTGGAATGGAGAGGAGGGGAGGGACACAGAAGGGAACCCTGAGTATGCAGGTGTGTGTGTGTGTGTGTGTGTGTGTGTGTGTGTGTGAGGTTTACCATGATCACCCACAGGTGACATAGCTGGTGTATGTCTCTGTTGTGAGTTAGTTGTTAAGCATGTATACAGATGTTTTAGTGTCTTTGAGAACTGTGTGTGTGACTGGGAATGAGTGAGCATGAGGGTACATGATTTTGAGTGTTTTTCAAGTGCCTGTCTGTGTATTTTAAAGTAGACAGACTGGATAACCAGGATAATTGTTAACTTAAAAGCATTAATTTGCTTTGTTTTTTTTTGAGGGGGGGTGGTGGTGTGCAGCAGTGGTTAAAAAGACCTAATCCTTGCATGGGGCTCAGGTTACAGCTGAATGAAAAGGTCTCCTGGCCTCCTGGGGAAAACTTGTCCCCAGGGCCGGCTGGGAGAGCCAGCCTGGCCATTTAGTTTACCTGGTTGTTTCCTCTCCTCATTAGGGATAGAATTTTGATAAAGTCGTATATTTAGAGCTTCCAAGTAACACCATCCCTGGGACTGAGAGCGTTCATCTGGCAGCAGACAGTGTCTCTCTGTCTCGATGCGTCTCTCCGGGTCTCTGTCTGGGTGTATGTGTGTGTCTCTCTCTCTTTCCCCCACGCCTCTCTTCCTCTTTAATGTGGCTGTTTCCTCTCCTCCCCGCTTCCCTGGGCTCCTGTGGCCGGCTCTTACAGTGAGGGGACTGTTCCTCCTAGCCCCTCCCTCCAAAATATGAAATGAAAACCATAACGGTGTCAGCGGGTGAGGGTGGCCCCGTGGGCAGCCGGCTATTGCCCGTGCCCCATCCAGGCCACACTGGGGAGAGAGAGGGAGAGGCAGCCTTCACTCTTGCAGCCTGATCTTCCCTTTAAGCCTGACCCCCACCCCTCATTTTTCCAGAAGGGTGGAGAGGTGGGGGTGGACTGCTTAGAAATTCCTCAGGAATCCCTTTGACCTCCCTTCTCTCAGTGACATGTCCTCTAAGGGGGTGGGGAAAGCCTGGAGCCAGGGGAGAACTTTTCCCCTTCTCACCCTTCATCTCCCGAGTCTCTGCAGGGTGGAATGAGAGAGAGGGGACTAGAAGACACCGAGGCCAGAATTCCTACAGGCAGAGAACGAAGAAAGTTATCAGCACCCCTAAATGAGACTGTTTCCTGAAACCTTCAGGAATCCGAGCACATGAGAACCGGTTTGAGATGTAAGCGGCTGGGACCTGTTGTAAAAGGAGCCGGCCCTGGGTGTGAGTTTGGGAATGCGCGGTGTGCACTCACTGGGGCGTGTGAGCGTGCGTGTGCATGACTCAGGGTGTGTGAGTGTGTGTCTGTGCTCTGGTGAGAGGGAAAAGGAAGCAGGCAACGTGCATTTTGTTTTCATTGGAGAAGTAAAGAAGTGGAATGGCTAGGTCCCGAGCCTTGAACTGAGCATGGGGGAAGGGAATGGATGGCTTCAGACCGTCTTGAGAAGATGGAGGTAAAGAGCTTGCTGCCTGAACTAACCCCAGTCCCTACCCCCGGCTCTGGTCCCTGCGTGTCAGGGTGTGGGCCTCCTTTGACGTCCCATACCCCTAGCACATGACCACTCATAAGAAAGAGTCCCTGTCAGGGCTGGAAACTGCAGAGTTACTCTGAGGCTGGCGGTACCCACAAGAGGCCCAGACCTGGGGACAGCTTCTTCAGGCTCAGTTATTAGACAGGAGTCTGGAAACAGAGGGGCTGCCGGTCCTTGGGGGGAAAAGTGATACAGCTGCCAACCCAGGGATGTTTGAGGGGTAGAGGAGCCAGCTGCCTGCACGAAGTGGGAACGTGGACCCTCCCCTCCTCGTCCCCTTTGGCCCCTCTGTCACCAGACTGGCCACTCTCTTCTTTTCATGCCCACATACTGCTAGCCCCAAATGGCACAGGGTGGGAAGTATGGTAGGTACCAGTGGCTTTAGGTAAATGCAGAGCCCGAGGGTTGGGGCCTCTGAGGAAATAACTGAAATTCTCTTCCTCACTTACGAAATGGACGAGAGTATCAGTAGGGTCCCTTTCGGCGCTGAGATTATGCATCTCTTCAAAATCCTTCCTGCTGAAGGTGGAAGACACCATAGCAAGCCCCAGTCCTGCAGCGGGGGCTCCCCAGGCTTCTCGCCTGAATCTCATGCCTTTTTCTCCCTGGGCCCTGCTTCACTCTCTCCTGCCCGAGTCTATGTCATGTGGCTACTCTTCTTTTGTTCACCCCCACCCCCACTTTCCTGGGGCCTCACATACCTGATAGCTCTTACCGTGTCCTTAAGTGGGGTATTTGCCCCTGGAAACAGCCCCCGCAGGACACGTGTGTGTTTCTGTGTGTGCGAAGGTACGTGTATCCAACTGCATTGGGAAGTAGAGCTGAAATGTTTGTGTCCTGGGAACTGAGTACTCTCTGGGCAAGGCCCCAGGGCCCCAGTTCTTGCCCCACACCATATAGTCTCAGTTTCGAAGACTAGCTCTCTCTATTGTGCTCCAACCTAGACATCTCCCCTTTTCAGACCAAGGCACCGTCTTGTAGTTGCCATTGGATTTTGCAATTTGGCCCTACAGGCAGAATGATGCCCCTTAAATAGGGTGTGGTGGCCCTCACTCTTACCTATGGTTTCCCTGTGGCTAAAACCATAGCCCTAGAGATCTGTGGGGTTTGGATGTCAGATCCTCAGGCCAGGGGCTATCTGCCTCTGGTCACTGATGGTAACAGCTGAGGACAGACCTGGGCAGGAGCTGCTGGGCTGGAGAGAAGATCCAGAATAAGGAAACAGATCTAAGGAATCCCTCGGAGAGGGTGGAGTGTCAGGATATGTGGGCTTGGGGGGAGCTGGGAGAAGGGGGGCGCTTAAAGGGTAGACCCTGGGGAGCAGGTTTACAGAGAGGACGTTTTTACAAGTTTCTAATTATATTTATTTGGAGTTTTCCTCTGGCGGTTTGAAGCTGTTAACAGCAGGAACCTGTATCCCTGGTGTTTGTTTTTGTTTCTAACCAGCTGCTTCGCCCAGCCTAGTGAATCCAAGGGCAGGAGACACCTGCCCGCTGCTGCACTGCCCACCCCTTCCTCACTGGAACTCTGTCTGCTCCCACCATGGTGCAACCACCCTCCTTCGCGGCCCACACACAGCCCTGCCCTCCTCCCTGCTGCCCCCATGCCCAAAGCCTGGGAGCATCTGTATGCCTACTGCTGACTTACTCCCAGGAACATCCGAATGTCAGTTCCAGGCCATTCCGTGGTTCCATAGTGGACGCTTGCTTCATGCTGAACTAAGTGCTGAGTCGGGGTGGGGAATGGGCGGGGGGGGGGGGGGTGCGATGACAGCTAAGGCATGATTCCTCCCTCATACGTTTATAAAATACATTGTATACTGAGAGAGCACCAGACTGGGAGTCAGAAAACCTGTGTCCTGGCTGTGCACTAGCTGTTTTCTCTTTCCCAAGATACTGTCTCTGGGCGTGTTCCTCATCGATTCAGTGAGAGACAGGACTGTTTGAGAACCACATGAAATGGCCTACATGAAAGAACTTTGCGTGCTTAACGGAATTATACATCATCTGACATCATCACTGTTTATCTTGTTATTTTTTCCCATCAATTTGGAGAGAGAAGACTGATCATCATGAAAAGGGAATGTGTCTCAGCCCACGGCCTGACTCCCTCTCCGGTATTCTGTTCTTGCCTCCCCACTGCCACTACCCTCTACCCTACCCATCCTCTAAACACCTCTGACTCAGGGTTGTTGGTTTAGTCCACACTGAAAGGGAGAAAATTCTTGTCCATTTAGGGGTACATTCAAATAAGCAAGGAGCTGGATTAGGAATAAGATAGGACACTGTCAAGTTCAGCCCTGCACCTCTCCAGTCACCAAGCACCAACTGCTTTTCCTGGCTCTTCAGTTGAGCAGGCTAAGCTTGTAGGAGAGGGAAGCGTACTTTTTTAAAAAGAACAAAACACTCTGTCTCCTCTCCTTAGGGTCGTCTGTGTGGTTTCCTGGACTCTCTCCAAGCCTGTTCATCCCTGACTAGGCTTTGTCCAGGCTGAGGATGGGCCCAGGCTCCAGCTGAGGTCACAGCCCAGTTCCAAATTGGGAAGACAGCCTGAGAAGCCGGAGCTGGGATGCCAGGCTCCAGCATGTGCACATACGGGTACCTGCATATGAGCAGATATGCACATATGCAGGTACACATACGTGCACATGCTGCAGGTTAGGGTGTCATGGCCAAAACCTGAGCTGGTTCTACTCTGGATGTTACTTGGATGTGGGAGGCAACATGGAAGAAAGGAGAGGGGAACTGACCAGGAGCAGCAATGGAACGTTGGCCCCTGGTGTCCTGTCGAGAAGGTGTTAGCACTGAGGCTGGGGGACGTCTATCTGACAAGGATACTCTGAAGAGATGCCTGAGTAGTCCCAAATAGCATCTGAAGACCCTGAGGACCTGTGTATTCTATAGGATTCCCTCTTATACTAGATTTGTTGGTCCCATCTCTTCTGGCTTCAGCATGACCAAATAGATGTCTTTAAGTGGGTATCTTACCATTTCTGAGTTACCAGTCTCCCTACCCTTAACTTAAAACTAAATTTCTTGGGACTGTCTTCTACCCAGAACAGTTGTGGGGTTACAGGAGAGAAAAGAAGCTTTTTCTCTGCAGTAACACAGAACAGAAAGGATGCCACAGTATGGACCTCATCCCCTCACCCACCAACCCGTCCATCTATCCATGCATCCATCCATGCATCTGTTTAGCAAATATTTACTAAATGCTTTTAATATATTAGTCTGTCTTGATGAACTGGTTTGCAAGGCAGAAATAGAGACACAGATAGAGAACAAACGTATGGACACCAAGGGGGGAAGCGCGGGGACGGGGGGGCGTGTGTGGGATGAACTGGGAGATTGGGATTGACATATATACACTAATATGTATAAAATAGATAACTAATAAGAACCTGCTGTATAGCACAAGGAATTCCACTTCTCTGTACAGTAGAAACTAACACAACATTGTAAAACAACTATACCCCAATTAAAAAAAAAAGTATACATATATATACATATATATTAGTCTGTCTTGTTCGCTGATGAATGCCCAGCGCCTAGCACAGTGCTTGGCATGTTGCAAATGCTCAATAACTGTTTGTTGAATGAATATGCTCAACTCTATTCTAGCTGCTGTACAGGTTTCAAAGATTCAGAAGCCATGGCCTCAGGGAGCTCAGAGCTTCCATAGGAAGATAATACACAGGAACCAAAAGTTAAATAATGGTGTAAGGTAGCATGTAAGAGGCATCACAAGATAGCGATTGGTCAGAGGATGAGAGAACCTGACAGTAAATCCTTCGGAGTTAAAGAGAAAGAGTAAATTAGAGAAAGCTGCACCAGTCAAAGGTAGCTTCCCAGCAGTGGCACCTACACTCGGTCGTCAATGATGGGTGAGGCATTTCAAGAGAGAAAAATAGAGGAATGAGGTAGACACAGCAAACATCCTGGGCTATCCTGGCTGGGCAAGAAGGATGCCACAGCCATGTGGGCACATGAAGACACCAAGCAGGCTCCTTTGGACCTTTGCATTGGGCCCAGCAAATTTTTCCACAACTACCCCCAGCCCCTCTGAGTAGTACCGTGACAACTGTAGTAACGTCAAGATGGGGTAGACTCTACCTACGGGCATCTGCTTCTCTGCAGCCTGCATTCCTGCTCATTTGCCCTGGTTATTCCAGAGCTGGACCTGGGCAAAATTTTGAAGCAGATAAAGTGTTTATTTGGGGGTCCTCCTGCTTCCCTTTTAGGGTACACTTCCCCATCCTCAGAAGGGAATCTTAATGCTTAAGCCTGTGTTGTAATAATCCACGTTTTCTAGTCTGTCCTCTAACCCTCATATCCCCCACCTCATCCCACCCCTCCTCCCTGTTTAGCAGAATTTATGCAGTGCTCTGTTAGGTGCTGAAGCAAATCCAGAAGAAACGTCAGATGGTGCGGGGAAAAGCTGCTGCCGTTACAGACCTGTGCATTCATGCCAGGAGAAGGTGAGGCAGGGAGGTCTTGGCTTGTCTGTGGTGTCTTTGCAGCCACCAGTCTCCCCTGATTCAGCTTGTGATCCAGGCCAGTGCCTGGGGTGGGGGAAAGGGCACAAAAGGACAGCCTTTACAGAGGATTGTGGAGGGCAGCTTTTTGGTTCCCAACTGGCCTCTCACCCACTGCACCTGCTGCTTGGGCAGTTCCCAGCATGGGCAGAGTAGGCAGTGACACAGATACCTTTAAGGATATGTCTCCCCCAAATTCCCTGTACCATCACGTGCTCCCCTAGTGCCGCATCTCCCCACACCAGGCCTCAAATGGGGCTTTGGTAAGGGGAAGGGGGAAGGGGAGAGGGGTTCAGAAAGGATACTGGGGAGAAGGTTGGAGAGAAGGAATAAAATAACGACCTTTATTGAGCATTTACTGTATGCCTGTACTGCAGTGCTAAGTACTTGATAAGTATTAACTCATTTGACACTCATGGTGGCCCCATGAGGAGGTGCTGTTATCATTATTCCCATCTACAGAGGAAGGAGCCGGCAAGTTCAGAGGCTGGCCCAGGACCACAAGGACATGCATGCAGCTGGCATTTGAACAGACACAGTATCACTCCAGAACCCCTTTTCTCAAACATTCTGTCATGTTGTTGCCCCTGGTCTCTTCCCAGCTTGGGCAAATAGTCTATCACATTATCTGAGTTGGGAAAGGAAGACAGAGAGCAGTCCAGACTCACCCTGGAGATCCTGATGCAGCTGGTCTAAGAGAGTGCCCAGTCAGTCACATTTTTTAAAATTAATTAATTAATTTATTTATGGCTGTGTTGGGTCTGCGCGTGGGCTTTCTCTAGTTGTGATGAGCGGGGGCCACTCTTCATTGCGTTGTGCGGGCTTCTCATTGTGGTGGCTTCTCTTGCTGCGGAGCAGGGGCTCTAGGCGCGTGGGCTTCAGTAGTTGTGTCTCGCGGGCTCTAGAACGCAGGCTCAGTAGTTGTGGCGCACAGGCTTAGTTGCTCCGCGGCATGTGGGATCTTCCCGGACCAGGGCTCGAACCCATGTCCCCTGCATTGGCAGGCGGATTCTTAACCACTGTGCCACCAGGGAAGTCCCCAGACAATCACATTTTTTAAAAGGTCCCCTGGGAATCCCAGGGTGCAGCCACTGGTCTAAACCAGTTCCTGCCCAACAGTATCACCTGGTTTGTCAGGCCAGCTAGTAAACACCTGCACCCTGAGAGAATGAACTAAGATGAGACTGTGCCCATGGGTGTTGAAGGGATCCCTGCATGGGCAAATTGGGGGTGGGCACATGTGGGGGGAGCCCTGAAAGAACTGGCAAAAGGAGACACTGGGTATAATTTGGGGCCCTACTTCAGAGCTCTGTTTTAGGCTTGTTCTGCTTCAAAAGATTCCATCCAAGTAATAATTCCATCCTCAGTGAGTGACCAGCCAAGTGAGGAAAGCTGAACACGCCACACAAGATGGCTTTAAAGTATTAGCAGAGCAACTCAGTAATAGCTGCAAGTGAGCTGAGGCAAACCGAGTCCCCTAGGACCTGGAACTTACCAGGAATAGGGCTTACCAGGAAGACAATTTTTGAGCCAGTTTTGGGAAGCTGGGAACAGTGTGGCTACAAGAAAAAAGAAAGGACTGCATTTCAAATGTGAAGAATGAGATGTGTGAATGCGTGAAAAGGGGTAGAATGGTTTAGGTGTTGGAGAGGGATAAGTATTATGAGCAGGGAATGAGGGGGAGGGGTAAGATGGCAGGAAAAGCCCAACTGCCTGAAGGGTCTAAAGGTTCTGCCAGGAAGCCTGGGTTTGCTGCAGTCAGCATAAGGATCCACTCTATAGTACCGGTGAGCATTGAATCAGAGGCAAACGGAAGAACTCGGAGCCCAGCCTGATGTAGACTGTTGTAAAGCCCCAGCTGATTCAGAGACAAGCATGTACCTCTGAGATGGCCCTAGAGGAGGAGCTTCCAGATGAGTTTCCAAGTTGTCCTGGCCGCTGGGGAAGGGATGGAGAGACACAGAAGGGGAAGGGATGGAGAGACACAGAAGGGGAAGAGGGCTCAAAGCAGGATGAACAGGATGATTATTAGTCACTGGCATTGCCCAGTGCTCTGTACCTGCTAAGACTCACAAGGGTTACCACAGGGAAGGGGGTGATCAACCAGTCCCTTTGCCTCCGGGGGACCCAATAAGAACATCTAAAACTTTGGATTCCATTCAAATATTAGAATTAGTTGTTAAAAGATATTTTCCCCAACATGGAGGGCATGTGCAAATGTGGGGACAGAGAATAAGGACTTGGACCTCCGAGTGCCTGGTCTTTCTTCATGCATTTAAGCGCACTTGAAATGTCCTTTCCCCTTCTAACTGTCTAATGGTTACCCAACTTCCAAAACTCAAACTTGAGTCCCACTCCTCAGGGAGTTTTTTTGGTCCACTCGGGCCCAGGGTATCCCTTATTCAGAACTCGTAAAGCAGTGCTGTCCAGTAGAACCTCCTGCGATGTTGGAAATGTTCCACACCTGTGCTATCCACTGTGGTAGCCGTTAGCCACGTATGACTGTTGAGCACTTGGCCTGTGGCCAGGACAACTACAGAACTGAATTTTAAAGTAATTTAAATTTAAATAGCCACATGTGCGTAGTGGCTACCATCTTAGCCCAGTCATAGAGCACCTGTTATCTGAATCAGTGATTTAATGATTATCATCTCAAGCTTCTGATGCTTTATTAGGTACTTTACACAAATTATCTCATCAGCTGTTCACAGCCTCTCATGAGAAGGGATTATCGTCCCCATTTTAAAGAGGAACAAATAAGAGAATCAGAAAACACGCCCTAGAGAGTGGTAGGGCTGGATTTGAACCTGGGACTGGCTGATTATTGTCTTTCTACAATAGGGCGTTTCTTAGTACCATTTTCTCTTCATCAGTTGGACAAACTGATTCTCCATGCAGCGTCTTTTTTTTTTTTTTTTTTTGCGGTATGCGGGCCTCTCACTGTTGTGGCCTCTCCCGTTGCGGAGCACAGGCTCCGGACGCGCAGGTTCAGCGGCCATGGCTCACGGGCCTAGCCGCTCCGCGGCATGTGGGATCTTCCCGGACTGGGGCACGAACCCGTGTCCCCTGCATCGGCAGGCGGACTCTCAACCACTGCGCCACCAGGGAAGCCCCATGCAGCCTTTTACTATCTACACAGGTCCCTCTTGCCCTGTCTCATTAACTAGAATTGTATGCCCCCTCTTCTCCATCCATTCACTTTGGGATGACTTCCTAGGGTGAGCTAGCAGGCAGATACCATGACTGCAGAGCCTGAGAGAGGTGGAGACTAAGTGTGAATTACAGCAATTAGATCACTGGGCGTGGTGGACTGCTGCAGAGGGGTCAAAGAGTTGGAGAGTAGAGTGCAGAGCTGAATAGAAGCCCAGAAGATTTGAGGCAGGTGTTTGGGGGCACTCTTCCAAATTTCAGTTCCCTTCTTAGCCCCAGGAAGCCTTAGTCCTACCCCGGAAGTTCTTGACATCAAAAAGAAAAGAACCGTTAACTGTTTCAAGCTAGGACTCATGGGTGTCTATAAATTGGAGCAATTACTGATCCACTCATTCATTCATTCAATAAAAAATATATCAAGCACCTTAAGGATTTGGATTCAATAGGTCAGCAGTCAGGCCTAAGAATCTGCATTTTAACAAAAGCCAAGCAATTCTGTGACCCACAGATCACACTTGGAGGTTAGGATCTTGATTTCAAATCCCATTTCTTTGCTTGCAGTTTGCTACAGTACCCTGGGTTTCCTAGTTCACAGCTAGAAGTTGTCTCTTCCTCCTCTGATCTTCCCTTTAATGGAGATTCTCCAGCCTGGCTGCATATTAGACTCACCTGGGCAACTTTAGAAAAATACTGATGACCAGGTCTCAGCCCAGACCAGCTGACCAGAATTTCTGGAGGTAGCACTTGGGTATCTCCTAGGGGAGTTGACTCTGATGTGCAGCCAGGGTTGAGGACCCTCTTTCCTTATCTCTAATGCCCTCATGGCACTCGACACATCCTGCTTCATGTTACTTTTTTGTCTCTCCTTTTGGCTGGTCAGAGTCATCTCCGAACCTCCACAGCCTTAAATTATAACGCATTTTTGACTGAAACATTTTCACCTACTTCGGTTCAGCTTTATGGGCACCGTAACATTGCCCCAGAAGTTGGAGTCTTTTGCCCAAAGATGATAAATTATTCTCTTTCCTATGTCCTTTCTGAACGTTGGCTTTTCTGCTAGATCTTGGGTGGCCTCTTCTTCAGCATAGCTCTGTGAGTAGCACCTTGTGTCAGAGCGAGGTACACCTGGGGTTAGATGAAAGAGCTCAGGGTGATGGGATGGATGGGCCTGGATGAATCAGCTGGAGAGCCGCAAAGGCTGCACTTATCAGGCTTCAGGTTGCTGGTGCCACAGCCCCTGCCAGCTCCTAGTCCCTCTGCTGTTGAGGGATGGGCCTAGGCAAATCTTCCGGGATGGAACTTCTTTCCTTTAAAGATTCTTGGCGCCATGGTGGGCAAGTGGGAGCAGGCCTGGTCTCAAGCAGAATTGTGAGGCAGATGAAGATTCCGCAGATGCCCCGTCTCCCTTTCTTCCTCCTTGAATTACCAATAGTCGCTGGACCCTGCCACTTTCCCAGAGGCCACTGTCCCCGTGCCTTTCTCTTCCCCCTCCCTCTAAGTCTGCTCCTAAGAAAGGTAAACTAATTCACCCTAGGTTGAATGTTTCTAATCAAGTGTGCTACCTACCCAGTCCAAAGGTTTTTTGTTTGTTTGTTTTTAAATCAAAGAGGAGTGTTTCAAATGATGGAATTTTAGCTGTCATTGTGGATTAAGTATTTTTGAGGGGAGTGGGCGTTCTTTCTGAATTCCTGAAATTACAGGAATTTCAGGAATTCAGAAAGATTCTGAAATCGGAGGGGAGGCCACCTGCTTCTGGAGGGGTTGCCCTCTATTTTAGAGGAGAGGGGATTTTGCCCTGAGGGACCACCTTCAAGACACCCCTTGGGAGGTACCAAGAGAGGGTCTCATGTGTTCCTTCTGCCCCTGCCAGATGTGGACGAGTGTGTGGAGGGGACTGACAACTGCCACATCGATGCGATCTGCCAGAACACCCCACGGTCGTACAAGTGCATCTGCAAGTCTGGCTACACAGGGGATGGTAAACACTGCAAAGGTGAGGCTGGGAGGGCACCTGGAGAAGGGGGACCTGCCGGAGAGGGGAGACCCCCACTGAGCTGCTCTCAGTTGGCCACGCTGTACATTACACTAAGGCCTGCAGTCCCTGCTGGCGTGGGGAGAGGGCTGGAGGGAAGCTGTTTCTTCCCAGAGAGGGTGTTATTTTCTAATTTGCACAAAGGCACCACCATATATGCTGGCTAAGGCCCTGGTGGGAACAGTTCACGGCCATACAGCCTGACTGGGTGGGGGGATCAGAATCATGGGACTAAGGCCTGAGGTTCCCTGACACTGGAACCTCCATCTTTAGACCCTCATGCCATGCCCCAAAAGAATGAGAACAGGCAATCTACCCTAGGGGAAATTCATACTATAAACAAACACATCTCCTCATAATTAAAGCAATGCAAATTAAAGCAGTCGAGATGTTATTTTAAATTTATGACCTTCAGTGCTGGTTAAGACTTCCACAAGGGGCACTCGTTCATTCCTGGTGACATTATGAATTGAAAAGTGATTTTGTCATACTAGCAGGAATCTTGAAGTTATTTATACTCTTTGACCCAGGAATTTCATGTTTAGGAACTTGTTCCAAGGAAATTCAAAGAAACAATATATGGGAGAATATGTTTTTTGATGCATCATTTATGATAGAAAAATAAATGGAAGGAAACTAACAATAGAGAAAAGGGATTAATAAGTTATGAGGTAGCAACATAATGGAATATTTTGCAGCCATGTACAGTGATAATTGGAAAGACTGGATGGAAACGTAAAAATGTTTATGACTTAAGTTTAGATGAAAGTAGCAAAATGCAAAATAGTTTGTAGGCTATGAAAGTAACTATGGGAAACAGAGACACATACAGAAACATACACAGAGGTTATATACTTTCTAAAAAAGCACCATAAGGCTGAACCCAGGGGGGGGACAGTCGGGGGCACGCAGGTGGGTCCAGCTGCCTCAACTCCTATTTGCCCACAGATGTGGATGAGTGTGAACGGGAGGATAATGCAGGTTGTGTGCACGATTGTGTCAACATCCCTGGCAATTACCGATGCACCTGCTATGATGGATTCCACCTGGCACATGATGGACACAACTGTCTGGGTGAGCGAGGGTGGGGCAGGGCATGTCTTGTGGAGGAGGAGGTGTTTTTAGCCTTTTCTATTCCCAGGCAAGAAGAGGAAAGTGAACAAAAAGCTGCATTCCCACAAAATAGAAAACCAAGTCAGCCTCCCCCTGGAAACTAGATGCTGAGGATGAAATAATCCTTCTGCTGGATGAAAAACATGAAGGAGATGCTGCTAGAAAGTGTTCTCAGGGGAAGGGCCAGGATATGACAGTAGTGGGCTTAGTCACGGGAGGTGGAGCACGGTAGGAAGATGATTTGGCTCCAGACAGATCCTGGCTCTGCTGCTTACTAGCTGTGGAGCCTTGGGCAATAGGGATGGTGGTATCCCACTCAAAGGGCTGCTGTGTGACTCACCATGAGAGAACATGTGTAAGGAGCCCCGTACAATCCTTAGTACATGGTAAGTGCTCAATAAACGGGAGGAATGTCGATGACCATGAGGAGGAGGGGGATGCTGATGCTTCCCTAACCTTAGGGTTTAGGGTTCAGACTCTTAACCTTTGGCTTTTAGGGGAACCCTAAGTCATCCATGCCCTTGGCTTCAGTTTCCCCACTGAGAACTAGAGGAAAGAACTTGGCTAGAGTAGCAAAATCACAAGGCTGGAATAGAAGGGAGCAAACAGAAGGATAGAATGTAGGACGGGGTAAGAGCAGGAAGACAGGGATAGGGAGAAGTCAGGGGTGTAGGAGATGGGACAGGAGCAAGGCAAAAAAACGTTTACCTCCTTGGCTTTCCCTACAGATGCATCTCTCGGGCAGGAGCCTGCTGGATCTGGGCCTCTCTGCCCTTGGCCAGAAGGGTGAAGGACAGGGTTTCAGGGCGCAGCAGAGAGGATGGGAAGAGAAGGACAGATGAGGCCCTTAGGAGTCAGGCCCCTTAGGAGCTAGATTGGTCCATTTGGGTCCATCTCCCTGATGCCTCCCTGTGCCAAGGAAAACTGAGAAGGACTGTGAACTTGGGAGGGCAGTAAGTAGCATAGCAATGGAGTCAAGGCATTGAAGTGGGAGCCCCGGAATGAGCTTGGCTTTGGGGACTGGGGGTGGTGATTTGGGGTTGGCAATCAGGGTGTGGCCTGGCAGCTCTTCCCCCACCCCTCCCCGCCAAGCTACCAGACTTTGTTTTGTTAAACCAAAATAGGAGAAAGGCTAGGGAATGTGGCAGCAAGCCCAGGCATGGGGGAAGGGGAGGAAGGACGGGGTCATGGCCTGTCCACAGAAATGGTCCCTGCCCCACAATGAGTTGAAGTTCACTACCTTTCCCCACCCTGCCCCTCCAACCTCAGCACCGTGGCCAAAGCTCTCCCCGCACATGGAGCCCTGATTCCCTGGCTGCTCATCACAACCAGCTGCCCACAGTTCCTCCCCGTTGTCAGTCTCCATCCTCATCTTCATCTCTGTTTCTCTTGCTCTGACTCCTTTCCTAATCTCCTCCGCCTTCAGACCCAATTTCAACAGGTGAAGGAAAGGGAGGCCATGTTGGAATGTCCCCTCCCCACCTGCGTAACTCCCCAGCTCTTCCCTCTTAGGGTGGCCTCTTCACAAGCAGTGGAACGTTAGCTGATGAGTGGGTGAGAACTGCCTAGCGTAAGGCTGGGAGTTGGATTTCCGTGGAGGGGATGTGCATGTGTGCTGGATTCTTAAGACTGCTTTCAGCCCTGGGTGCTGAAGTCCCAGCGCATGACCAGACCCTGGCCCGCACCCACGGCCTCACCAACCACCTATCCTGCACAGATGTGGACGAGTGTGCCGAGGGCAACGGTGGCTGTCAGCAGAGCTGTGTCAACATGATGGGCAGTTATGAGTGCCACTGCCGGGAGGGCTTCTTCCTCAGCGACAACCAGCACACCTGCATCCAGCGGCCGGAAGGTCAGCCTGTGACCTGGGAGGGCCCAGCCCTGCACTCCCAGGCTTCTCTCTCCACCTGCTCTGGAGCTTCCCCTCAGTGACCCCTAGGTCCCACCCTCTGCTACTCTTTCTTCTCTTGTCCCTCAACCCAATTACATCCTAAGGGTTCCATGGACAGATACTTGGGGTTACAGGAAAATCTGGGAGAATTCACTTGGGGCTGGGGGTCCGTATGGGATTGAGGCTACCATGGGACATCCTCTGTGTCCAGACCCAAGATGAGTGTCGCTCCTTATTGTAGATGGCTGAGCCGTAAGCCGATGCTGTCTGAGAGGACCTCACCCATGCCTTATTCCTTGGATTGGCTTGGGAGGGTCAGGCAGGCGTAGTGGGGTATGTGTTGTGTGTTTCTGTGACTCCGCCATTACCCTCCCACCCCCGCCGACTGTGACATCCCTGAGGGCAGAGACTATGCCTAATTCATCTTCGTATCCCCAGAACCTAACATACTGCCCTGCTTGTAGTAGGAGCTTAATAAATACTTGTTGAATAAGACGTGCAGTGATTATCTGTACTAATTACTCCTCACTCACATGATAAATGTTACTTATCTTCTTCCCACTTTGACTGTAAGCTCTTTGAGGAAAGAGATCATGTCTTACATTTTTCTGGATCCTTCCTAGATCCACCCAGTGCCAGCACAGTGCTGGGCAGCTGTTAGACACTAGTTTTTGGTTGTGTGAAGGAGAGGGTGATCATGCAGGGTTGGGAGGCTGGCTGTCAATACTTATATCTCATTCAGAATAGTTCTGAGCTCTGCTCATTAGCACCCAGCTCTATGGGCAGGACAGGGGCCCTGTGAGGGGGAGCCAGTCTCCTCTGTGTTGTAGCCTCAGTGAAATCCTCCCACTTCCCTAGGCCCCAGCTATCCCTTCTAGTTTCTCTTCCTCTAGGCGTGCAGGAGTACAGAACATTCACCGCCCTCCTCTTCCCTTTTAGAAGGAATGAATTGCATGAACAAGAACCACGGCTGTGCTCACATTTGCCGGGAGACACCCAAAGGGGGTATTGCCTGCGAATGCCGCCCTGGCTTCGAGCTCACCAAGAACCAACGGGACTGTAAATGTGAGATAACTGGGATGGCAGTGGGGGAGGAGGGGAGACAAAGAGGAAGGGCGTGGGGCCTTGGCAGCAAGAGGTGGGAAGAAAAGAGAGCGTGGGAGAGGCAGCTAGATTAGAGGACCAGTCTCCATGTTATGGAGAACTGGGGTGCCCAGGGAGAAGCAAGCTGACAGGCCTCCTGCCCTCTCTGCACAGTGACGTGCAACTATGGTAATGGTGGCTGCCAGCACACGTGCGATGACACAGAGCAGGGTCCCCGGTGCGGCTGCCATGTCAAGTTTGTGCTCCATACCGACGGGAAGACGTGCATCGGTGGGTGAGGCCAGTGGAGAACTCAGTCCACCTGTGATGGGGGTGGGGGTAGGGGCCCTTGGGAACCAGGGGAGGGGGGAACACATGGGGCCCGGGTGCTGAGAGCAGAATGACTGGTGAGTGGGTTGAAGACCCAGACAATGCCAGGTCTAGTGAGAGACGACTCTGAGAGACTGAAGGGCTCACCTGACCCTCCTCTCCTCCCCCACCCATTGGTCCTGCTGTCCCACCCCTGGGAGCCTCACCATCCTCTTAGTCCAGGATAAAGTGTTGCCAGGTTGGGATAATTAGCAGAGGTGCTTGTTGACGCAGCCCGTGGTTGAGAAGGGGGAGGAAAGCTGGGGCAATGCAATGGATTAAGCCTGAGCAGAGGCCCTGGTTGACAAGTATGGTAAGATGGGAGCTGTCACAACCCAGTGTCCCCACTCTGGAACTGAGGGTGGGACAGAGTGCTCTTTCCTGGAACAACCAGCCTTGAACTGACAAATGGGATTTCCTGGCTCCAGGTATCTTTTCCTCTCTCTCCTTGCTCTCCTCTAAATCTCCCTTCCAGTCCTCTTACCCTAGGCCCCCATTTCCTCCTCTCTCCTCCACATTCCAGTGGAGCTCTGCCTGTAGCCTTCCCACTTCCTCGCCAATTCCAGCATCCCATCCCTCTCACCCTGGTTTGGGGCCTTCTTAACCCCTGGACCCCTTGTCCTGAATTCCTAGGCCTTACCTCACATATCTTTAGGTCCCGTAGATGAGTTCAGTTCCTTAATTCCTAATTCTCTAAAAGTCTTTAGTTTTTATTGTTGTTGTTGTTTGTGAAGGCCAATTGCTATGTGCTCACAGAGTGCTGAGAAAGACAGTGGGACAGGGTGTCCCCTTGGAAAAGTGGGAAATGAACGCGGCGAGTTTGGGGGAAAGGCTGTGTTGAGCCAGGCAGGGGCAAGCTTGTCCTGTGGGCACGGATATTTATGAATGGACGTTCATCTCATGGGATACAACATGCTGGGGATGGGAAGGTGTGAACACAGTCACTTGGTGTGTTTATGAGAGACAAGATATTCCGGTTCAGAACCAGACTCTCTCCCATCTCACTCCAGAGACCCACCCCGTCTCTGCAGAGAGCACTGCCTTTCCCCCAGTCACAAGAACTGGGGAGCAGACGGTGCTCTTAACGGTCTCCCTCAGGTACCTGCTCCAGAGACTTGCACACACAGTTCTAAAGCTCCTTAATTAAAATCTCTCTTGCTGCGTGTTTCCCTCTGAACTAACTCGCCCAAATCTTGGAACATTTTTGGGTCTTCATGTTGCCTTCTCCAGGCTGGTTTGTTCCAGCTCCTTTCGTTTTTTCCCTCATAAGTCTAATTCTTCTGCTTTCCAAACCTCCTACGATGCCCTGGACACACTCACACATCCTAGAGACTCCCAGAAGAAATTGCATGCAGTCCCCAAAGAAAAGCTGCATGATTAGGACAGAACTTGGGGCCCATGGGTGTGAGGCCAGGTCCCTCTCTGATGTCTTTCTGTTTAGATAGTCCTGGGCACGGCTGCTTTTGAAAATACTCCTGTTAAGCTTGAGCTCTTCTCTAGTCAAGATCCATTCCACCCTCTGGGCCATGGCCAAGTGAGGCAGAAGAGAGCAAATGAGGCTGTTCTAAGGTTCATAGCTATGTCCTTTCCAAGTTCCTCTCCCTCTTCTCCAGTAGAACTGATTTTACCTTGACCTGTATCTCATTTTTCTCCCCAGCCCTGGTAGAAGGAAACTTCGTTGTTCGGGGCCATCAGGACATCCAGATTTAGTGGGGGGGCTGAGAGGGCGGTACGGTTTAGCAGAAAGGGTGGGCACCCTCTGGGGTTTGGGATCTGGCAGCCTATAAGACTTGAGGTTGCATCCCAGCTCTGCCTTTGGCATGCTGCGTAGTACTGGGCCCATGACTGCCCCTCTCTGAGACTCAGCTTCCCATCAGTCACTCGGTGGGAGCCTGGCTTCTTGGAGGATACCAGGCAGGACAACCCTGGGGAATGAAGTGTAGGAGTCTCAGAGCTCATCATTTGGGGCCAGCGGTTTGGGCCTGCAGGGAGGAGGAGGGTGGGGAGGGGTTGGGGCACAGAGGGCCACAGTAGCTCCCGCGCAGCATCTAAACAGCTTTTTTACAATGTCAAACAGGGGAAAGGCGGCTAGAGCAGCACATCCCCCCTCAGGCCGTTTCTAATGGTAAATATGTCTGCTCTCTCCGCTTGCTCTCGCTGGCTTGCTAGGGGAAGGGCTAACCCGCTGGGGCTCCCACTAACCGCATGCCCACGGGCTCCCCTGGCAGCCTGGGTACCGGGCCCATTGAGTGACAGGAAACCTGAGTCCCCACGAGCTGGCCTGGGAGCCTTCATGTTGGTTTTCTTTCTATGATCCTGTCACTCTCCTTCCTCTCCTGCTCCTTTGTCCCACCTTCTAACACCTCACCCCTTCCCAGCCATCTGCCCCCTCCCTTTCTCTGCCTTCTACACAGCTAAAGACCCAGCCAGCTGCACTTACCCATCGTGCCCACTGAGATCGGGGTGGGATAGGGTTAGATGCCATCCCCTCCTTGGGTTCTTACCCGTATTAGCTCACAGTCCCAGCATCACTCACCATTCTCTCCCACCATAATGGTTAAGTGCACGACATTTGAGTTCAGACAGACCCGAGTTTGAATCCTGGCTCTGCCACCTTCTCAGTGTGCCACCTTCAGCAAGCTGCTTTCCTCTCTGATCCTCAGTTTACTCTTCTGTAAAAGAGGGAGAATAAGAGTCCTCTCTTAGTATTGCTGTGATGATGGAGATAGAGCATTATAGCATCTACTAAGTGCCTGACACAGAATAAGCACAGATTAAACTGTGATTTAAATACACAGCCTGAGGAGCAGAGGTTTGAGGCAGCCAGAGAGGCCCCTCTGGAGAGCTCTGCCCTGCAGGGGCAGGCAGCTGTGCCCAGCTTCCTGGTCCAGCCTGGGATGGTCAGCGTGCCAGCTCTGCTTGCTCCCCATCCTGGATCCCTCAGAATTGACTAGACTTGGTGCAAGATCTCTGTTCCCCTCTCCCTGCTCCAGGGCTTAGAGGGGTTCTTCTTATGCTAAGACCACTCTTGTGGGGGATGGCTGGGCATGGAGCCTGAAGTCAAGGTTCCCTCCTAGGTTCTTCCCATGGTCTCGGGGAACTTTAGGAGAGACTTAATGTGGGAGTGGCACATAGGAGATCCCACTGTGGCTGTTCCCAGACCTGGGCATTTGAGGGTCCAGGGCATGACCAGGGTCCCACAGGCAGAGTTGGGCTTCTTCTGGAGTCTTTGCTTTGCTGGTCTCCTCAGTGACAAGGGTTGGGCCTGAATTTTAGGAGTCAAGGATTCAAGAAGATGATAGTACTTTCCAGCGCTTTTCTCATTCAGCTCCCCTGCTTCTGAGAACCTCTCTCCTCTCTTCCCTAGTGGAGGCCTCAGGATTCTGTCTCTCTAATGGGAGAATTCTAGGCCCCCCAGAGGATGAACCACACCTCCCTCACAGTCCCTGCGTCAGGGCCTTGCACTGTTTGAGCTGATGTTTTTTCTCCTGGGCTCATCTCACTCTCCTGAGCTGCAGTTTAAACCTCTATTTTTCTCCTGCTCTGAATTCAGAAAATAGGGAGAGTGGCCCATCCATACTCCCCCAACTCCGACCTCTCAGCAGAGGGAAAGCTTATCAGTCAGGAGGGGTCAACAGAAGAGACTTAGCTCTGAGGTTCTCTAACTCTCTCACCTATCTTCTTACGCCCTTCCTTCTCCTCTGGATTCTTCTCCTTTTGCCCCCTCCCCTAGCCTAGACAGTATTTCCCCCATTAGGAAAGTAAAACAACAACAGAACAGCCAGCTTATCTCCCTCTGGAACTAAGAGGAGGGCCTGGGAGGAGTTGGAGGTAGCCAGGAAGGGGCTGGGAAATGATGGAGTACTAGCTGTCTCCTCTGAGGATGAGCAGTCAGTCCTGGAACTGGGATCTTTCTTAAGACAGCTGAGCAGGGAGGAAGGGGAAATGGATTGACGGTCATCTCTCAGCTGTCTTAGGAATCACCAGGCTCACTCTTCCCAGGATTGTCCCACCATGACCCCCCACCCGCCAATGAGATAGTCGAGATAGTCGGTGGAAAGAGGAGGAAACTCCTATTGTCCCTTCTTGATCCCTGGCGGCGGGGACCACCCTTACTTAGCTTCCATCCCTCCCTGCGCCCTCCCCTCTCTACCTCCTCCACCCCCTCAGCACATTCCTGCCTGACAGCTCTGGCTTGTACCTGCCTCACTGCTGTCCACCTTGTTTCAATCAAGTAGGGGGCAGGGAAGTGGACTGCTTGGCTGTACTTGTGAGGGGATGGGGGCGGGAGTGATGGGAGGAAGGGGGCTGGGAGCCTCCACTTAATGCTCCTTCTAAAGCACAGGGAGGCTAAGGCCTTCCCTTGGGCCTCTGTGCTCCCTCCTATACCCTCACGTTTGGGACTCCTCCGAGCTGATAACCAGCTTACCATCTCCCACCTCCCTCCTAAACAGAGACCTGTGCTGTTAACAACGGGGGCTGCGACAGTAAGTGCCACGATGCAGCGACGGGCGTCCACTGCAGCTGCCCTGTGGGCTTCATGCTGCAGCCGGACAGGAAGACCTGCAAAGGTAAGGGTTTTTGGAGGACAGGAGTGTAAGGGTAAGGGGCTGAGGTTGGGACCAGAGATACGGTACCTATTGTGGGACCTACTCAAGCCCCTGGAGACGATCCTGATTGTAAATAACTGAGGCTGTGACTAAGGCTTGTCTCCTGCCCGCCTTTCCCCATCTCAGTTCAAGGGGCACAAAAAAAGTCTAGCCTGGGGCTTCCCTGGTAGCACAGTGGTTGAGAGCCCGCCTGCCGATGCAGGGGACACGGGTTCGCGCCCCGGTCCGGGAAGATCCCACGTGCCGTGGAGAGGCTGGGCCCGTGAGCCATGGCCGCTGAGCCTGCGCATCTGGAGCCTGTGCTCCACAGCGGGAGAGGCCACAACAGTGAGAGGCCCACGTACCGCAAAAAAAAAAAAAAGAAAAAAAGTCCAGCCAGTTCCTTAGTGTCCCTGCCCCTGCCCCACTTTGTTTTCCTTACTCTTATTCCCATTTCCCCTATGGGTCCCTAACCCTCTTGGTTAATGAACGTGCCATTCACGTTTGTTCCTGGGTCTAGAAGGATATTTGAGCCCTGACTATGTATGCACAAGGTCACAGGTGTGTTCCATAACCTTCTTAACCCACATTCCCCAGACCTTCCCCGAGGAAAGGCTCTCCTGGTCAGAGGGAGATTAGGGTAGCAGTTGGGAGCACTGATGCTGGAGCTTGGCTGCCTGGGTTCAGATTCCAGCTCTGCCTCTTATTAACTCTGCAATCCTGGGCTAGTTACTTAGTGTCTCTGCACCTCAGTTTCACCAAGTAAAGTGCTTGCCTCATAGGAATGTTGTAAGGATTAAATGAGTTACATATAAACTATATGTAAAGTCTTAGAACAGTGCCTGGCAAATGGGGAACACTCTGTGTTAGCTATTATTATGGTATAATGTCCCACATTGTCCATTCTATTTTCCCCACCTTTTAATTAGCCAGGTTTAGGGGAAGGGTGGAGCGGGGGAGGAAAAAGGGAGGGTAGCCATACTGAAAATTGTGATTCATCAGGTCTGTGTCCCTTGGTCACAAGGAGTGGGGACTGGAGGAAGGCCTGGGCTTGCTCTTTGTGTCTTTTGGCCCAACAGCTGGTAGAGAGGCCTCGGAGGAGGTTGGGGTGCGGGGGAGGGCTGGGGCCGCAGGTCAGACAGCCAGAGCTGAGAGGTTTGCTGCTAGGAAGGACTGTTGACAGGTATGCTAAGAGTGAAGTGGAAGACTGCCCCCTCTGCCCCCTCCCCCAAGTAGGGGTGAGCAGCCTGGGTCCTGTCTGCCACCCGCTTGGGGAACTTGACCTCAGGAAGGAAGCCGCTCACACCCCCCTCCTTCCCTTCCCTTCTTAGTGCTGAAAGCTGCCTCAGGCCTGAGTCTCTCCAGACCTCTCACAGCCCAGCCCCCTGCCTGGCCCCCACCCCTCCCCCCATCAGCTCCCCAGCCTCACTGGCTCTCCTGTCCTCCCTGCCTGGCCTCTCTTCTAGCTCCTCCTCTCTGAAGCGCTGCCCCTTTGAATCTCCACCTCTCTGCCCCCCGCCCCCCCCCCACCGTGCTCTTATGGCAGGCAGGGGTGGGGGACAGTAAGGGGATAAACCCTGTCCACCAGCTTTCTTGGGAGGGGCTGTCAGTGGCAGAGTGAGGGGCATGGACTAGCCCCCTGTAGGTCAGGTGCCCACCTACTTCTAGGCAATTACCTGAGGGCCTGACACTGGTTCCCATCTTTCCCCTTCTAAGAAGACTCAGTCTCAGGAAACAAGGTTGTTACTAATGGCCACAGATACCCTGAAAGGGGGAGAAACAGAGACGGGAGAGAGAAAGAGGCAGGCCCAGGGCTCTCCTTGATTCTCCCTGTCTCTGTGAGGGAGGGAGGGATCTTGTCTCCCTATTTGTCCCCAGCCTTCAGTATTACTCTGATTCTCTCTCCTTTGCCCTGCCTCCCCAGACATAGATGAGTGCCGCTTGAACAATGGGGGCTGTGACCACATTTGCCGCAACACAGTGGGCAGCTTCGAATGCAGCTGCAAGAAGGGCTATAAGCTTCTCATCAATGAGAGGAACTGCCAGGGTGAGCAGACTTGGGCCAAGGACAAACCCTTTGGAGAGTTTCTCGGGGTAGGAGAGCTTCAAAGAGGCCAGAGGGCCAGAGCCTGAGAAGCTCAAAGGACACTGTGGAGAGTCTCCATAGGTAGCGTTGTGCTGTGAATTAGCAAATGTGCCCCTTCCTCTGGGCACACCAGCTCTACGCTGGGGCACATGGCTTGGCAAGAAGCGAGGGATGGATTTCACCCCAGTTCATATCCTTGACAGGATCTGACCAGTCTAACCACACGTGGTGGCCCTGATCCATAGGCACCGGACCTCAAGAGTTCCTGACTCCAAAGACTCCAAATGGAGCGGGCTTAGGGGGTGGGTAGGCATTGCTGAATTGCTGATCTTAGGGCTGGGCCAGAGGTAGGAACGCTTTTCAGTTTAAGGGAGAGAGCCAAGGCCCCTCCCTGGGGCCCTTCACCTGAGCACAGAGTCACAGGGTCATGTGCCTCAAGACAGATTCAGCGGCTTGAAACCTTGCTCTTCCAGATATAGACGAGTGTTCCTTTGATCGAACCTGTGACCACATATGTGTCAACACGCCAGGGAGCTTCCAGTGCCTCTGCCATCACGGCTACCTACTGTATGGTGTCACCCACTGTGGGGGTAAGTCAGCAAATCTGGACCCTCAGCCACCCAGCCCCTCTCAACTCCTCACCCTTCAACTGAACGAGTCCCTGAGTTGGCTGGTGGCTGTGGGCAATCCCCAGGTGCATGTGCCATGTCTGCATTCATCATGATGAAGTGGGAGAGATTAAGACAATTGAGAGATTAGAGTATCAGGGAACAGCATCCTGTTTCCGAAACTTCTGTCTCCCATCCCCATCACTGCCTCTTGACTCCCATCCTTAGCTTCCGAATTACAGCCCCACTGGTAGGTAGGAGTGGAAGGCTTTAAAAAGCTTGTTAGCTTGGCCGCTTCTCAATCCTTCTTTTGACTGGGAACAGAGATAAGGGAAGGAGGTCCTAGGTTTGAGCTCTTCTCGGGCCGGGAATCATCTCCGAGTGCCTGGAACTCTAACCAAAGGTCCTCACTCACTGCCCACTCTCTGGCTCCTACTTCCCCCCCACATTGTTTGTCTGTGTCTCCCTCCTCCCTCGCCCAGATGTGGATGAGTGCAGTATCAACCGGGGAGGTTGCCGCTTTGGCTGCATCAACACTCCTGGCAGCTACCAGTGTACCTGCCCAGCAGGCCAGGGCCGGCTGCACTGGAACGGGAAGGATTGCACAGGTGGGCAGCGCCCTCTGCTGGCTGAGTCTTGAACTGCAGTTTCAGGGTGGGGGGTAGTTGGAGGTCCTGGGAAATGTGGAGTTCCATACTGAGGAAGGTATGAGGTAGTAGGAGATGAAGAATGTAGCCATTTGAGATGTGAAGTTCCTGGTAAATAATCCCTTCATTCATCTCCGTGTACAGTTGCAGTTCTACATGTAGCTAATTCTCTTCCTCCTAATTACTTGACTGAAGGACTGACAGAGAGGGCGGGAGAGGAAGACCCTCTCCTCCTCAGGCTTCTCTCCACTTCCTAGAGCCAGTAAAGTGTCACAGTAGTCCTGGTGCCTCGAAAGCCATGATCAGCTGCAGTCGGTCTGGGAAGAAGGACACCTGTGCCCTGAGCTGCCCCTCCCGGGCCCGGTTTTTGCCAGGTACAGAGAGGAGGTTGCTGGAGGGCTGGCAGGGAGGAAGGCTGGCTGTTTAGGCAGCTCCTCTGGTCCCCTTGGATTCCTCCAGCCAGTGGGGGTCAGGGGGCAGGTCAGAGCTGTGACAGCCCCCTTCTCTCAGAGTCTGAGAATGGCTTCACCGTGAGCTGTGGCATCCCCAGCCCCAGGGCTGCTCCAGGCCGAGCTGGGCACACTGGGAACAGCACAAACTCCAACCACTGCCATGGTGAGCACCAGCCCAGAGGCCTTGTTCCATGCTACTCTCTGGCTTATTAACCCCTATTTCTCTTCCTTATGAATTCTCCTGGCCTTACTTTTTCCTGGATCCCCTTTTTTCCTCTGTAATTCTCCAGCCCTGCTGCCTTGCTCCCTCTACCCTTAACAGCCAATGCCCTTGGCTTTCATAATCCCTCTCCTCCAGCCAAGCCCCTGGCCCCAGCTTCCCAACATTCTCTGTAGCAGCCCCCACCCTCAAGGGACCCCCAGGCTGTGCTGAGCTCTGCCATCCCTCTAGAGGCTGCAGTGCTGACGGTTAAACAGCGGGCTTCCTTCAAGATCAAAGATGCCAAATGCCGTTTGCACCTGAGAAACAAAGGCAAAACGGAGGAGGCCAGCAGAATCCTGGGGCCAGGTCTGGACTGGGGACTCCACTCCAATGGGCTATTTGGCCACCAAACCCTTCCCACCCCTCAGCTCTTCTGCTTAGTGGGATCTCCAAAAACCCACTGGCACCCTGAATTCTGGACAGAACAGGGGAAGAAGCGGTTGTAGGCATAGGGTCCAAGGAAGTCCTAGGATATCCCCCCACCAACTGAGTAGTATCTTAGACTAAAAGAGAATTGAGATAGTTATAGTCAGAGATCTGGTGAGATCTGTCTGAGTTGGGGTGGAAAAGTGAGAGCTGGGAGTAAGAACATTCCCTGTCTCCAGGGGGTGCCCCTGAGGTTGACAAGGCCTCTCCCCCAGGTGGTGCCCCCTGCTCTGACTGCCAGGTCACCTTCATCCACCTCAAGTGTGACTCCTCTCGGAAGGGCAAGGGCCGGCGAGCCCGGACCCCTCCAGGCAAGGAAGTCACTCGGCTCACCCTGGAACTGGAGGCAGAAGTCAGAGCCGAAGAAACCACAGGTGGGACTTGGGACACCGTTGGGAGGAGGGTGGAAAGGGGAGGGCAGAGATGGGCAAACAGCAGTGAAGGAAGGGGCAGAGCCTGTATTAAGGGCAGACCCTGCCTAAAGCCAAGCCCAGGAGCCAGTCCCTCTCACCACGACCCTCCTAGCTCCTAGCTTTGCTTCCTTGCCCTCCTGCTCACAGGGAGGAGGGACTCTTTCTTTCTCTTCCTTCTCTTTCTTTCTCTTCCTTCTCTGACTCATAACACCATCCCCCACCAGCTGGCTGTGGGCTGCCCTGCCTGCGACAGCGGATGGAACGGCGGCTGAAAGGGTCTCTGAAGATGCTTAGAAAGTCCATCAACCAGGACCGCTTCCTACTGCGCCTGGCAGGCCTTGATTATGAGCTGGCCCACAAACCAGGCCCAGTAGCTGGGGAGCGAGCGGAACCAGTGGAGGCCTGTAGGCCCGGGCAGCACCGCTCTGGGGCCAAGTGTGGTAAGGGAGCTTGCTGGGGAGCAGGGGAGTAGGGAAGGCTCAGCTTGGGTCTGGTTCAGAGCAGGACACTTTACGGCCTCGGTTGCATCTCTCAAATTGTGAGGCAGCCAAGACACTCCTGCCCATCATCCCCCACTCCTTGGTCCCAAGATGAAATCTAGAGGGACATCATGTCAGGCCACCAACCCTCCTGCACATGGCTTTGGCCCCTGATCCTCCCAAGCAGGATTCTGTCTGTTCCCAGACAAAGAGATTCTCCTTGAATCTGGGGGGAGAGGGAAGGGGAGTCCCAGACCTGGGTGGTGGGAAATAGGTGGGGGGTGGGTGGCTAGCGCGGCCGACTCTCCCTCAGTCAGCTGCCCGCAGGGAACGTATTACCACGGCCAGACGGAGCAGTGTGTACCATGCCCGGCGGGCACCTTCCAGGAGAGAGAAGGGCAGCTCTCCTGCGACCTTTGCCCTGGGAGTGATGCCCACGGGCCTCTCGGAGCCACCAACGTCACCACATGTGCAGGTGCCAGGGGAACAAACAATACAGAGTGGGGTAGGGTGGGCACTGGGACGCCCATGGGCATGGGATTTCCCAAGGCAGGCCCAGGCCCCAGGCCACTCTCCTAGTCAACATCCTGTTTGTGTGTGCCTCTGTCCCCTGAGACTGGGTGACCCCATGGGGATGACCAGGAACATCCCCATCAGAGTTGGGCCCTCGGTTTACTGCAGGTCAGTGCTCACCTGGCCAACACTCTGTAGATGGCTTCAAGCCCTGCCAGCCATGTCCACGTGGCACCTACCAACCTGAAGCGGGACGGACTCTGTGCTTCCCGTGCGGTGGGAGCCTCACCACCAAGCACGAGGGAGCCGCCTCCTTCCAAGACTGTGACACTAAAGGTGAGTGGGCTACTCCCCTCGGTACAGGACCCCAACCCCAGCTACTTCCAAAAAACTCTCCAAGTCCCCAGAGTAGACCCAAGTATGTTGCCCTACCATCTTCTCCAAACCGGGAAAGGCCCAGCTGCGTGACCAACCCCCGCATCCTACCCATAGGACCCGTCCTGACCCTCCACCAGTCCCAAGCGTGGGAATTGGGCAATAAGTAACAGTTCTACTTACCCCTCTGCTTTGGAAAGCTGGTGTCACCTTCCCCTCTATACTACAAATGAGTTTCTGTACAGGTTTGCGACTGTGCTCAGTGCCTGAAAGAACAGGATTGGCGCTGTAGCCAACCACTCTGTCAAGTTCGTTTTCCCCTGAGCTTAAATTCTGGCCTGACTAGGGAAGGTTGAGACTCTAGAAGGAACTCTGGCGTCTTCATTCATTACCTACGATGAATGTGTCCTGCCCCAGAACTCCCGCTTGCTGCCATCTTAACTCCTACCCTTCCCCCTTGCCTGCAGTCCAGTGCTCCCCTGGGCACTACTACAACACCAGCATCCATCGCTGCATCCGCTGTGCCATGGGCTCCTATCAGCCCGACTTCCGTCAGAACTTCTGCACCCGCTGTCCAGGAAACACAAGCACTGACTTTGATGGCTCCACCAGTGTGGCCCAGTGCAAGAGTATGTGTCAGGCCAGGCTGTGGAAAATGGGGTGGAGAGGCCTGGGAGCAGTGGGCATGGGAGGAAGCCAGAGGTGGGCAGGGAGCAAACCAACAGGGAGCAGGGCTGGGCAGTGGATGGGCAGGAAAGTCCCACCCTCCATCTCTCCCCAACCCACTCAACCTCAAGACGGGTTGCTGGGCTGGGCCCTATAGCACCCTCTCCCTGGAGAGGAGGGAGGCAGGTAGTGGGGAGGCAGGGACAGGTAGAGTGAGATTAGAAGGTACTAAAAGGGCAGGAAGGAAGGGAGACCCAGAACTTGGAGAGGAGATGATGACTAAGAAGGAGGCTGCCTACATGTATCTGATTTCCACTTCAGAACTCTTCAATTTCCCCAACCTATTTCCCCACTGACTTCCCTTCTCTTTCTTGCTTTGTCCACCGGGGCTTGGCCTACAGATCGCCAGTGTGGTGGGGAGCTGGGTGAGTTCACTGGCTATATCGAGTCTCCCAACTACCCAGGCAACTACCCAGCCGGCGTGGAGTGCGTCTGGAACATCAACCCCCCACCCAAGCGCAAGATTCTTATCGTGGTACCCGAGATCTTCCTGCCATCTGAGGACGAGTGTGGGGACGTCCTCGTCATGAGAAAGAACTGTGGGTGGCTGCAGAGTTGGGCCAGGGAAGGGCAGTCCAAATCTGGTTGGGAGGGAGAGAGAAAAAAATTGGTGCTGGAAGAATTGGGGCAATGATGAGGGAGGCCTCGGAGCAAAGGAAAACAGCAATGAATGCTACGTGTTCGGTGGAGAGCAGAATTAAGAAAGCCAGCTTTGGGAGTAGAATTCCAATAGTCTTACATGTGTCACTTTCCTAGTCTAGTTTTTTTTTTTTTTTTTTTATGCGGTACACGGGCCTCTCACTGTTGTAGCCTCTCCCATTGTGGAGCACAGGCTCCGGACGCGCAGGCCCAGCGGCCATGGCTCACGGGCCCAGCCGCTCCGTGGCATGTGGGATCCTCCCGGACACGAATCCGTGTCTCCGCATTGGCAGGTGGACTCTCAACCACTGCGCCACCAGGGAAGCCCATATTCTAGTATTTTTACTGTTCCATTCACTTAAATGTCAAATTTCTTACACTGTGTGACTGCCTGGATGTCAAAGAGGAATTGTGGAACAAGCCCAGGGCATTGAGAGAGAATACGTGTATGCTGGAGGGTAGGGGAGCTACATACATGAGGGAGGGCCTCTGTCAGCATGATTCCTCACTCTAGGAGGACTTGGAGAGCTTGCCCTGCTCTCTCCTGACCTGCTGCTTGCCTTCCCAGCCTCCCCATCCTCCATTACCACCTATGAGACCTGCCAGACCTACGAGCGCCCCATCGCCTTCACAGCCCGCTCCAGGAAGCTCTGGATCAACTTCAAGACAAGTGAGGCCAACAGCGCCCGTGGCTTCCAGATTCCCTATGTTACCTATGATGGTGAGCAAGGGCAGAAGAGCCAGGGAAGTGGGTGAGAAAGGGGAGGCTCATGGGTCTTGGGGGGAGCAAGGAAGCAGGAGGAGTTCCCACCCCTGAGCCCCTCTCCTTCGCTGACCTTGCAGAGGACTATGAACAGCTGGTAGAAGACATTGTGCGAGACGGCCGGCTCTATGCATCTGAAAACCACCAGGAGATTTTAAAGGTGAGTGAATATGAACAGTAATGATGGCCAATGTTTAATGAGCACGTAGCAATGTGCAGGCAATATGCTAAGTGCTTACTTGAATATTCTCATTTGGTTTACACAATAGCTCTATGAACTAGGTACTTTCATCATTCCCACTTTACCGATGAGAAAACTGAGGCACAGAGAGTTAGAGCACTTGCCCAGTGGTAAAGCTGGGATTTGAGCCCAAGCCCATCTGACTGCAGTGTCGCTCACACTGTCTTACACTCTGGGTGAAGAGGAAGGGAGGATGAGGAGATGAAATGTCCTTGACCTCTTCCACCAAGATATATACGGAAAATGTGGTTTAGAAAGATGCTTTTGCATAAGTCCCTGCCTTCCCTTACTCCCTCCTCAGTTCCCACAGAAAAACAGCAGATCTAGTACAGTGTTTCTCAGAGTTAATTCGGTACAGACCTCTTTTAAAGGAAAAGGAATGTTTCCAACATTGAAGGATGGTCTGGATACCTAGGTCTGTGGATCCCAGTTTGAGAAAATCTTACTAAAGAAACTATATAGTCCTAGTCACAGTATTATCCTTCATAAATTATCCATGCAAAAAAGTTATCTTTATGATAAATAAAATAATTTTTGTATTATTATCAAAATGAGACACAATGACAAAAATCTAGAACGTGCAGACTGCAAAGAGTATAATTTCAGCAATGCTTTTCAAAAATTTTTAGAGCATCTGAATCCTTATATCAAATGTGCTGTGGAACTCCAATGCATAAAGTAGAGGCACCATTTTGATTAAAGTGGAGATGAGAGGCTGGAAGCTCCACCCCTTGTTTTAAAAATCTTCTGATGCAATGGAAAGAACACTAGCCTAGAAGCCAGAAGAGCTGAGTCCTAATGCACAGTGCTTGGCACCCAGTAGGCTCTCCACACATCATGTTGCTGTTTCAGACGGGGTGATCAGGGAAGGCCTCTGAGGAGAAGAGACCTGAAGGAGGTGAAAGGCTACCCATTAGAAGATCAGGAGAGGAGCATTCCAAGCTCAGGAGCATGGGAGCCGTGTGGCATGTTCAAGAACCTTGAGGCCAGTGCAGCTCAGCAGAGTAAGGAAGAGTCAAGACGGGGATAGAGGAGAGACAGCAGGGCACAGATCACATTCAGCCTATGGGCCATGAAAGGGATTCAGCTTTACTGAGTGATAAAAGAAACCAGACTCAAGAGGGAGGGGATATGGGGATATATGTATACATATAGCTGATTCATTTTGTTGTACAGCAGAAACTAACACAACATTGTAAAGCAATTATACTCCAATAAAGATATAAAAGATAAATTAAAAAAAAACAAACCAGAGAAGTGTTTAGAAAAGAAGAAGGACGTGATCTAATTAAAAACCAAAAAAGTCGTTCTGGCTGCTGTGGGGGAGAACAGTCTGTAGAAGGACAAGGGTAGGTAGAAGAATGGAGACCAGTTAGGAGGCCATTGCCAAGTGAGAGATGACGGTGGCTTGGACAGGGTGGTAGCTCTGGAGACAGTGAGAAGTGGTCTGACCCTGGATATATTTTAAAGGTAGAACCAACAGGATTTGCTGTGGTTGTGAGCAAGAGAGAGGGGTCAAGGATGGCTCCAAGGACTGGGACTGAGCGATGGAAGGATGGAGCTGCCACTGACTGAGTTGTAGAATTCCAAAGGAGCAACAGATGGGGGGATGGGAATCCAGATTTCACTTCTGGATATGCCTATTAGACATCAGGAGGGGCTGCTGCTGAGTGGAGGCTGGTGGTCCTCTCTCCCACCACTCACACTGATGCTGACATTGCTACCTGCCATCCTCTGCAGGACAAGAAGCTCATTAAGGCCTTCTTCGAGGTGCTGGCCCACCCCCAGAACTACTTCAAGTACACAGAGAAGCACAAGGAGATGCTGCCCAAATCCTTCATCAAGCTGCTCCGCTCCAAAGTCTCCAGCTTCCTGAGGCCCTATAAATAGTGCCGCTAGGCCCGAGACCCAGGTTTTGAAGCCCCCAGACTCTTTAGCCCTCAGAGCCGGCAGCCCCCACCCTCAGATGAGGGACTCTCTCCGATCTCTCTTTTTGGAGAAAGAAAAACCTCCATATAGACCAAGCACTCTCCCTTTCCATTCCTCTAGCTTCCTTTCCTTGTCTCTTTCTGCCTCGCTCTTTCTCTTTACTCATTTCCTATATGCTCCCTGGAAAAGCCATTCAGTGCTGGCTCTGTCTCCCGAGGGGTGAAGGAACAGTAAGTACCCTGCTCCCCTCCCCAGCCACACTGCCCATTTTACCAGCTCACGTCCCTGACCCTATCAGCTTGGAAGGGTGCTAGAGGCCCACGAAGGAAGCGGGTCTAGTGGGGAATGGGGAGGGGGAAGAGGGGCTTCTGCCGTTATAGGTTGTGCCTTGCTAGACAGGAGCCAAAATGTCCCCTGGCTGTGCCCCCCAGGAATATTCTAACAGCCCAGGGTTCTGCCAAAGAAGCCTTTGACTTACAGGCTTAATGCCAGCACTCGTCCTCTGGGACACGTGGTTTGAGCCCTGGACTGCCCACACAGCCAGCTTTCCTGTCTACACAGCTCCTCTCCTTCTTCGCTCACAACTGCCTGGGGTCCAATTCATGAGGGCTTACAAAAGGCCCACACCACTGGCTAGTGGACACCAGCTGAATGAGGAAGAGCAGCAGGAATTACCATGTTGAATAGGCAGGCGGCTGCTGCTCCCCAAGAGAGACTTTATCTCTGCAGGACAGAAACCAGGTTTTAAAGCATCGGCAAAAAAAGAAAACGGAAAAAAAAGAAAATGTGTCCTCTAAAGGACTAGACCACAGAACAATTGGAAGCCAGCCTCAAACACTAATCCCTTTTCTTACTTGTCTTCCCTGGCCCAGCCATTCCCTCACTCCCACCTGAGTGCTCCCTGGGGGAGCCCTACTCCCCTTGCTAAGTATTGTCCTTAAAGAAACATGGCTGCTGACCAAAAGCCAGCTTGGGCCTTGCCCCCAGAGTTGTCTTTCCCTTGTAGTCCCAGATGGCTTGTGGGCCCCACCAAAGAGGACCCCGCTCTGCAGCCAGCCCAGAGCCACCTACCTCTGGCCCCAGGCCGTGGGCAGCAAGAGGAATGTGTGCACTTGGCGAGCCTTCTGCCACCCTGTCCACATCTAATAAGTGCAATCGTTTTGAGTCTTTCTGTGTTGACTAGAGGGAGGGGTTTTTGTTTTCTGGTTTTGTTTTTTGTTTTTGTTTCTTTTTCCTCTATTAGAACAACCCTATTTATAGCTGCCTAAGAGAGAAGAGTGTATGTTTGGAGTGGAAGAAAAAGGTTTTGAATCTCATGAGCCTTGAGCGCTGGAGCATCTGATCTGTCTCTACTCCCCCAGCAGAGGCACCTGATATGTAGGATATGTAATTCTGGGGACTTGATGGAGTGGGAAGAAGAGGGACCTGTGTTTGCTAAACCAATCCCACCATCCCTGTGCCTCCATGAATTCAGCATGGACCTCAAGAATGTAGAGGCCAATGGAATTGGCTAGTGATTCTCCACCCCAAGTAGGGAAAACCTCCATCGTTTCCCTGCTTTCATCCAGCTTTCCCCTGATGTGCACATGGAAGAAGACCAGGACAAACCCCCTGGGGATAGGCCGACTCAGGGCCCTGAGGCCAGAGACAAGGCTGTGGGAGCCAAGAATAGGACAGTTATCCAGGCATGGAGTTGTTTGCCTGACGTTGGCCATTCTGCCTACCCCTGTTTGCCATTTCCTCTTGGAGCTGACTTCAAGCCTAGCTTCCTCAACTACTGCTTTTCAAAAGGAAGAAGAATCAAGTCCATGCCCAAGTCCAGATCCTGCACATACTCCACCTTCAATCCACTGCTGCCTATAAAATTATTTTCCATTTGCTCCTTCTAGTTCCCCCAAAGCTGTAGCCCTATTCAATCAGAGGCTAACGGTTGAGTCCTAGGGCTCACTTCTAATGACTGTCTCAGGCTATTGCTCCCCAAGGAGGCTCAACACTAAATAAAGGAGCCGGACACCCCCCCAATCAGTAGCATTCACCAACTGAAACAGCCTTAGGCAGTAGGTAACCAATGTCACAACTAGATCCCCTGACATCCATTAGCCAACACCATGGCCCTTGGGGATAGAGTGTCTGGCTGCCTTTGTCTCTCTGGGTCAAAGAAGGCTCTGCTGTAGAGATACAAAACGGCTGCTTCCAAGCAGGGGAATGGTCATTTAATAGAAGAAGTATCCACACTTCCCAGGAGATGCCATGAAAACTGCTTTAATCAACTTTGACCATCCTCATTCTCCACCAGAAGCTAGGATAACTTTCTGATTCCTCTCTCCCTACCATTTTGCATCTCTCTCAGAAAGCCAAACAGTCAGAGTGCTTCCCAGTTCATGCCTTCAGGGTCTGACTTCTTGCTCTCCATTCCTTTCCTGTCACCCTCATACACACACATAAACACACTTCCTCTAACCATTTAATTCCATGGTTTCCGGGGCTTGCAAATTATTTCCACAGTATGGAAAGTAGAGACCACCAAGCTTCTTAACTAATGTCAAGACAGATCTTGGAGAGCAGGTGAAGACCTGCTAATGTCCACCAAGTTTAATTTACGTCGTCCAAGTTGGGAGTTAAGAATCCAGGCAAAGCTGCTCCTAAACCTACAGAGGAAGCTGGCCCAGGGGCATCAAACTAAGGGTTAGTGGATTGAGGAGCCAACATTCAGGGACTCTCTAGGCCTTTACAGGTCAGACAGAAAAAGAGGTTTTTACCACTGTAGGGAAGTGGGAAGATGGTATAAATGGGAACCCTTCATGAACTAGCCAAGAGGCCTCTCTGCAGGATGAGGTGTTCGTAGGGCCGCAGTACTGAGAGGCCTCATTTTTCTTAGTACAAAACCTGCCCTGATCTGAGTCTGGGAATGGGAAGCCATTCCTGCAAGGGCTGCAAGCGCCAAGTGATGCATATCAGAAAGGCACTTATGTCTTCAGCAACGTGGCAATCGCTTTTTACTTCTCTGCCTCTGTCTTTCTGTATTATTGGGCCAGGCCCATTCCCTAAACCTTAGAGAACAAAGTCAGAACAAAACTGACCAGAGCCTGGACTTGAACTGCCCTGCCCCAGGCCTACAAATTCCCAGAGGTTGACATTGAGCAGTGACTGCTCAGACTCTGCCAGGATTGGATTAATTTGAGGTGGTGGAGGCTCAGATTTATTGCTGAAAGTTCAGTAGTACAGTCCTGGTCTTCAGCCCTAATGAAAATTTTCATATCCAAGAAGTTTTCTCCATATGCATGTTTGAGGTGACTCTGGAGATTAGGGGGCCATATCTCAAATGTCAGAAAATATTATAGCGCGTTCAGACTTCTGTATTTGCTGCTTAACCTCAATATAACAGGCTCAAACTAGAGGAAGGGAGACAAAGTATAACTGACCACAAGCAGAAAATAATGTTAACCTGCTTGGCTTCTCTCCTAAGCACTGTAAGAGAAAAGTGGAAGCCAACAACACAAGGATACCTTTAAATTTGACTTGTCTCAAAGGTAGCACACTCTGTCCTTGGGCCATTACTTGGACTAGGAACCCTCTACAAAAATATATGATAAGAGGGAAAAATATGTGATAAGAGGGAATATAACCCCCAGTTCTTTTATCAGCTTATCTAGACAACACAGATTGTAACAGTTTGGACAAACCAAAAACTTTATTCTGTGTGAGTCGAACTTAAGTTTCAGAGAATAACCATTACCATGTGGGAGGCTTTTTTTTTAATGCAAAAGAAATCTCAAAATATTGTATTTATATCTACCTTCCACTGCTGCCGATATAGTAAGCATCTCCTACACAACAATAAATGATGCAGTTCATAGAGTATTTTGCACTTGGGGGAAAAAATGTATCTGAACTTGTAAAAAGAAATGTTTGGATTTTGTATTGTCTTTTTTTATTATTATTATTAAAATACTAAATGAAACTTCTCAGCCTGGCATCTTTTCCTCTCTCAATGGCTTACCCTAGAGCTGGAAAAAAGCTCTGAGGAGACAAAGTGTCTTCTTGCTTCCAGATAGGACTTACCCCAATTTTTCATTTATCCATCTTATTCCTAATGATTTTAGAATTTGAAAAGGCTCGTCTGTTTTAAAAAGCAGTATCAAGAATTATCCCGAGTGGGGGAAATTTGGGGTATTGTTGCTTATCATAGTACAGTCCCCAAAATCTAGCCAGGCCATAGGTGGTTAAGATACTTCCCTAGTAAAGATGTCCCATCTCTAGCAAAGTACCAGCACTGAGATTCACCAACGTTGTTCTTTTTATGCAGTACATTCTTGGCCGCCAAACAGAATTCTGAAATGGAGATCATTCAGCCACTACCACCATTACTATACAGGTCTTGGGAATGCAACCTCTAACCCCTTATAAATGAACAGTAGCCATTTCTAGGCTCAGAGATGATAGATAAAACTTAATTGTTGTAATTACATAATTCCCTGACGTGACATTTTATTGGATTTAGTAGCTACATGATATAGCCCTTTAAGTGGAACAAGGAAAAATCTACCTGATCAAAACATATGTTGGGTTGGCCTACCAGAATCCTGAACTTCCCCATCAGCATCTATAAAGGAGACAGGTGCATTCTATTCCACAATTGCTGAGCTCCTGTTACGTGCCAGGCATCGCGCATCAGGCCATCACAGCTTGATAGCAATAGCCATGCTCAAGATCCGCACTCCTCATGTAAGACTGATTACAACTGACCTTTCTACATAGATCTCCCAGCAGGAGAGGGAATCCAGTCAACTTGGTGATTATGAGTATAAATTAATTCACTGGCATTCTATTTCATACATTAACTTCCTGTGAGTTTGATTCAGTGTGACAAAATATGAACACCTTTGTGTGGACTGACAAAAATCACATTTCTAGAACTGCAAAGCTGAGGACCATATCCAGGACCACGGCGAGTGACTATACCAACTTGGGGCCATCTTCTCTGACTTCTCTCCTAACCCTCTTCTATTCCAAAAACACCAAGTCTTCCTCCTTCTTTCTAGGACACTTGCAATTATGTCCCAGAATAATGTAGAGTCAGGGCCAGTGGAGTATGGGTCTGTCTATATCAAGCAGTCTTTAAAGTGAGGTACATGAAGACTTTCCAAGGAATTCTTCCTAAAGGTATGTGAAGACTTTCCAAGGGGGGTACCTGTGCAAGGAAATCAATCTGAGGAGAGTTTTTTTTTTTAAGTTAAAAAAAAATTTATTTTATTTATTTATTTTTGGCTGCATTGGGTCTTCCTTGCTGCACACAGGCTTTCTCTAGTTGCGGCAAGCGGGGGCTACTCTTCATTGCAGTGCGCAGGCTTCTCATTGCGGTGGCTTCTCTTGTTGTGGAGCACGGGCTCTAGGCGCGCAGGCTTCAGTAGTTGTGGCACATGGGCTCAGTAGCTGTGGCTCACGGGCTCTAGAACGCAGGCTCAATAGTTGTGGCACAGGGGCTTAGCTGTTCTGCAGCATGTGGGGTCTTCCCAGACCAGGGCTTGAACCCGTGTCCCCTGCATTGGCAGGCGGATTCTTAACCACTGCGCCACCAGGGAAGTCCTGAGGAGAGTTTTAAGGGAATACATTTCCAGATCCTCAACTTCCATAAGAATTCTTCCCTAAAACTCATCTGTTTGAGAGCCAGCCAGCATATTCATGCACTCTCCATTCTACCTCCTCTATCACCATAATCCTTGTCCTACTTTACAAAAGAAAGGCATATCCCTCACCTACATTGAATCTTGATGCATGGCCTAGGGTGTAAAAACCTGGGGAGTAGAAGGAAGGGGTCGTTTTTTCCCTTCATAACAAAATATTCCCATTACAATCAATCTTCTTGTTTCATCTTATAAAATGTTTCCTATTTTCTACCTCCTGCTAGCAAAAAATGAAATTGTTAGCTGCTCAAACCATTATTTCCTAACAAAAAAACTTTCTTTTTTATTAAATACATAAGAAAAAGTTTGATCATGAAGTCTAAGAAAATTATTGGAGTTCTTTCTCTTTTTTTGTTACACGATTGTTATTTAGTTGTTCCCAAAAGCCAAACATAAGAGTTCAACACAAGCAGAAACCGGTATTTGCCAAGGGACTAACATGCCTTCTACCCTACTTTTCACTTAATAAATTAATGTATTCAGCTATACATTATATGGCATTATTCCAAATTATACAATGAGAAATAGTACCATCTTGTTTTTACAATTTTATAATATTAATATTAGATCTATATAATTTTAATCATGACTGACTTTAGTAATCTATTTTATAAGCTACAGTTAATTTATTTCCCAGTGATTTTACAATATTCTTTAAAAGTGAATATATATTTTTTTTAATAAATTCATTTTATTTATTTATTTTTGGCTGCATTGGGTCTTCGTTGCTGCACGTGGGCTTTCTCTAGCTGCGGCTAGTGGGGGCTACTCTTCATTTCGTTGCTGCACGTGGGCTTTTTCTAGCTGCGGCGAGTGGGGGCTACTCTTCATTGCGGTGCACGGACTTCTCATTGCGGTGGTTTCTCTTGTTGCCGAGCACAGGCTCTAGGCGCGCAGGCTCAGTAGCATGCAGGCTTAGTTGCTCTGTGGCATGTGGGATCTTCCCGGACCAGGACTTGAACCTATGTCCCCTGCACTGGCAGGCAGATTCTTAACCACTGCACCATCAGGGAAGTCCCTTAATGTACTTATTTAAATTGAAGAATAAAGTCAGACTTTTTCCTGACAGAAAGTAAGTCTGATGTGAAATGAAGACTGGCTTTGCTAATTCCACAAATGGCAGGTGTTTTCTATATGGAAGTGAATCTGCATGTCAATATTTTAACAGAAAGATACTGAAAACATGTAATGATGAAAGAATTTTATCAAAAAAATTGTGTTGGCAAAGAAGTAGGAAAATCAGTTATCTGATTAACTAGGTGCCTCTGAGTGAAAAGGTGACAGATAATTTAATAATTATTTTCATAAGACTGAAACATACTCAAATGACTAACAAATCCTTTTGCAGGATCAGTGGTTTCCACTTCTTTGCTTTTAATAAAGTAAAGGAGGACTCTATTTGATAGTACTTGATAACAGTATTTGGTAATAGGACACTTTGTGACTGTTGGCATGTAATTTAGAAGTAGTTCAAAGACTTGAGGGATATCATTTTAACAAATTTCTTCCTTTCCCAATTACTATGTAAACAACGTTTCTCAACGCTTATGTCTATAAAAATCAAAAACAGGTAGAGAATTGGTGTGGCACCTTATCTCCTTCCACCATTAGGTAATATTAGTCTGTGAATACCTGAACTAATTGAGGAGAAACACCATATTTCTCATTGAGATGCATTTTCAATAAAATTGTACTTTTTAGGTTTCACAAGTTATAAAAATGTGTAATATAGTGATGTTGCTTAATAAATCGTTGTACTAGTGATAACCGTAATGACAATTTGATTCATAAGAAAATTTTCAACAAAGCCTATGGTCACAAGCAAGAAGCTTAAATATATACTCAATTTTGTTGCAAAGAAGGTGATAGTGATCAGTAAAAGACTTTAAAGCATACAAATATACTAATTAGGATAAAGTTCTATAGGGGCAGTGAATGGAATTAGGAATTCAATAAGAAAGGGAACCATATAAAATTTCTTGTTCATATATTTTTAAATGGATGTTGGCAGACATCAAATATTTAGGGTATTTGGAGTCCACTAGATACAATTAAGAATGATGTAATGGTTTTAGTTTAAAACGTCAACATTTGCAGTAAGTCAGAAATTATATCCTCTACAAGTATTTAAATTTATGATGGAAAATTTAGGTATCAACTTAGAAATGAACAAGGGGGTACATAGTTCTTTAAAATTCTTATATGGAGTCCATTTTTTAAAATGTCTTAAGACCACCAGCCTATACGTTATATTGTGGGGATGGGGTTCAAAGGAAGAACAGAAGTTACTAGAAATGATCTTCAATCCTCCACTCCAAAGTATCTTCCTCCCCAGTTCTCCCGAGTACCTGAAATTACCCATCATCAGAATCTTAATACTTCAAATTCAGACACTAGTTTCCCAGAGTTTTTGTTGTGTAATGGGAGAGGTGATTAGCCAATCAAATTAGGATCTGCAAGGAATGTGAGGAAGGACAGATGTATTTTTTATTATGGAAAAAGGTGGGGGGGGGGGACGGACAAACTAGTACAACCTGAGTTCTAGTCCCTGCTCTATGTCTAACCAGAAGTTTATGCTACAGGACAAGCTACTATGTTCTCTTTGTATCTAGGTAAAATAACTTGTCAAACTTCCACCAAAAAGGAACAGAAAGAGGGCACCTTAAAGGTCAGGCTGTTTATTTCTATACCTGGAGATGTAGAAAGGATTAATTATATATAACCATAAGAATGGGCCATCGGAACTTCCCCGGCGGTCAAGTGCCTAAAACTCTGCACTTCCACTGCAGGGGGCGCAGGTTCGATCCCTGGTCAGGGAACTTGGATCCCCCATACCCTGCAGCGCGGCCAAAAAAAGAAAAAGAATGGGCCAACAATTGTCACTGCCCCCCTAAACTGAGAACCTGATGAGAATTGGAGCCCCAGTCCCACCTCTGGAATTGTGCCAAAAGCAGTAAGATGCGGAACAGAGAATGTCTAAAATTGAAATGGAGGCTTTGTGGTTAAGCTCTTTAGACAAGGGAGGAAAGGAACCACCAATGGCATCTCTAGCTACTATGGGCCCCAAACACAGTACTTTGTAAATGTTTCCAGTTTATTGGCATACTTCCTTTAAAAAATTTTTTTAGTTAATTTGGGGGGGTGGGGAGAGAGGAGACAAAAGAAAGGACTTAAAGTCTAAAAGGGCAGAGAGGGAGAAAAGTTTCTCACCTCATTCCTCCAGTCACCCCAATTCCTCTCCTAAGAGGCAACGTTTACCAGTTCCTCATCTAACGTCTCTATTTTTAATTTTTTACCAAAAGCTCACTCTTTTACTTTTCCCCTAGGTGCCTGAAAATTCCCCAAGCACAGCCCCTCCCTAGTGAGAGGGGGAAACAGTAAAAGGGCTTGGCTTTGTTCACCCCGAAAGGAGCCTACAAGGGGGAGCAGCTGGTTTTGAGGCTGCAGGTGGGGCTGGCGGGGGAATGAGAGAACCGAAGAACACCCTCAGGGCGCCCTCCCTAAAGAGGCCAGTCCCTCACGGCTCCTCACGTCGTCTTTTTCAATAAGGAGCTAATAATACCCGCGTGGCTCATAGATCGTAGGCAGTGCCAGCGGACTGCGCACAGTAAAGCGCCTCGGGACCGTAAGGCGCAGGAGGCGCCTGGGGGCTCTGAGCCGCGAGGAGAGGGTCCGTGGCCCCGGTGCGGAGAGTGGCAGCCGCGAGAACGGCCTCCCTCACAATCTGCCCCTCCGGTCCTCCCCCCATCCAAAAGCGCACCTTCTCACCCGCAGGCGGCCGACGAGCCTCGGGGCCTCGGGCTCCTCCCGCCTCCCGCCTCAGGTGGACCGAATCCCTCGGAAGGACAGGTGGCGGCTCCTCATTGCTATAGAGACGACCCGGCTCGCGAGCCGCGCCCAGTCCCTGACCGGGGCGTCGTGACGTCATCACGCCCTCCCCGGGCGCTTGGCCTTGCGGGCTGCGCGTCACCCCGGCCGGGGGGCGGGGCGGGGCTCTCACCGGCACCGTTCAGAGCCAGGCTGCCCGGGCTCCAGCGGCCCGGGAACCGGGATAAGTAGGACGGCGGCCGCGGCGACTGGGGGTGCGGGGTGGAGCGTGCCCTATATTTTCTATACGGGTTCCGGGGCCCGGTAGAGGCGCGCCGAGAGGAGAGGAAAGTGCGGCGGCCCTGGAACCTGGATATGGCGCGAGGCAAGCTGCGCGCGGGCGGGCGGGCTATGGCGCAGGCGGGTTGCGGGGCCGGCGCTGGTGGCGGGGCCCGTTGCATGGCGGTCTGTCGGCGGAGTCGCCCTCGGGGGCTGTCAGGTTGGTGGCTGCGGGGAGTGGGTCCACCGTGCCCAGGTGGGAGGCCGGGCGGGCGCAGGGCCCTGGGAAGGTCCCGAGCCCGGCGTGCCCACCCTTCTCCGGCCCTAGCCCGGTGGCCGGGAGGCTGGACGGCGGCCTGATCCTCCCCCACCCCGTGTTCTGGCCCCCATCCCTGCCCCTCCATTCCGTCCTGTGACTCCTCCCCCATGACTTCCAAACCCCACCCCGTGACTGCGCCCGCCTCAACCTCTGTGACCCCCACACCCCACCCACTGACCCTAAGACCTCACCAGGTAATCCTCACTTCTTATTCATTGACTCTGCCAACCCAGGAATTTCCCCAGCACTGCCCAGGGACCCACCATCCTCAGCTCTAAACCAGTGACTCACGACCCGAGATCCCTACATCCCCCAAAACGTCAGTGACCCCACTGGTCTGGTAACCCCCTCCACTTCTACCCCGTGTTCCCCCACAAACTTGGTGACTCCCCCCAAACCTTTCCTGGTAACTCCTAAGCCATACCTACTAAAATAGTTTCCCACCCAGTTATCTTCTACATAACCCTCAGTATCTGATAATCCCTTCTTTGCCCTGTAACTTCATGATCCTCATTCCATGTGCCCCCTTCATCCTAAAATCACCTCCACGGACATCCCTCTCTGCACTCCAGCCCCCCAGTGTTAATCAGCACATGACTTACAAGTGCCCTAGCACCGAGCTGGTGCTCAGGAAGATATAGAGATGAATATGAAGTAGATATAGTTGGAGTCATCAGAGAATCTGGATTGAGTGTGTGGTCCCAGATTCAAGTCCTAGCTCTGCCACCATTGTGCTTTGGGAACCTGGAAAAAGTCCTTTCCTCGCTCTGGACCTCAGTTTCTCATCTGTATTATGATAAGTTTGGGTTAAATGATCTCAGAGTTTCCTTCCAGCTGTGACGTTCTGCAATTCTCAGTCAAGATAATATTTGTTTGCAATCATTTTTATACTCTGTACTCCTAACTAGAAGTTTACTGTTGTAATCTCAGCCCAGGGTCCACTTGCTTCTTGAACCTTATTCCCTCACTCCTGCAACCCCCCTACACTCTTAATAGTCCATACCCATTTCCCTTGATCAGGCCTCATCAGTTAACATGTTTGCAAAGCAAGATAAGAGTGCTTCAGCTTGGGGTATTGATGTGATAAGAGATCTGGGTTCTAGTTTGACTCTGGCCTGTAAAGTATGGCACCTTAGGCACACCATTTAGCCTCAGTCTTCACTTCTCCTAGGGTAGGATAATAGTAGTGCTTGAGATAATGCATTCAAAGCATTTGGTACCAGGCCTAGCCCATGGGAGCCCTTAAGTATAAGCCGAGAAGCTCTTGCGGGTCTTACTGTGTCCTGGGTGCTAGGGAGTCAACAGATAATGAACACAGGGGCCACACTTTGCATTATTTTGGTACCCCCCCCCCCCAAGCTCTTGGAATCACTGTCCTCTTATCTCTGCTGTGGCCTCCTCACTTCTCTGGGTTTTTACCCTGCTATCTCCTTAATGATGATTGGCACTTACGGCTGAGCGCCTACTGTGCACCAAGCTTTGTATGTGTAAACTGTTTCCCCTCACAACCCCAATATATCTACCACTATTTCCCATATTTTGTTTGTTTTGGTTTGGTTTTAAACAAATGAAGAACCTGAAACTCACCCGGATGAGTAGCAGAGCTGGGATTTGAACCCACAGTCTTCAAAACTCATTTGATCCATTGCTTTTCTTGCCCCTAAACCTACCTAGTTTTCCAGGTCACTCTCAGCCCCTTGTTCCTTATTTTCTAATAATTTCTAAGCCCAACACCAACGCTTTCCCCATCACTTCTAAGGTTTCTCTTAACCTTTGCCCCATGGTTTGGTGACTTCCTCAACCCATTGTTCATGACTTTTGACCCCACGTGTCCTGAGACCCCTGCACCTTAATACCTCTCTTTACCCTTTGTCCAAATATCCTCTCACCCTGTGAGTCCTTGGAGCTCCCACTTACCCTAAACTTACCCTAAGGTGTCTCCCACCTCAGTGGCACTCTATCCCAAATCCTCTCATCCTGTTAAATCCTTTACCCCCAGGAATTCATATACATAAGAGATTGGAAATCTCTTGGAGTGTTACAGCTGCTTCCCTTCTACCATCCTCAGCCACATCCTGTTACTCAAAACCTTCATCTAAGTTAGCCCTTCATCTAGTGAGTGCTTCACCCAGCTTCAGTGAAATGAGCCCCTTCCATCCCAATGTGAACCCATCCTTCAAAATCTATACACCCTCCCATGCTAAGATCCCTCCTCTTCATACCCTTTTCAATAGCTTGTGAGATCCTGCCTCTTAGATTCTGGGATCTCATAGCATCTTTCTCATTTTCATCAGTGATCTTTTCAAACCAGAATCACCTTTTACCTTATCCCCCTTCCTGTGCCCTATCCCTTCTCACAGTGCCTTTTTCCTTCCCTACTCTTATTTTTCTCCCTCACCTCACCTCATCCTCACCTGCATCCTCACCTCACCAATCTTGGTAGCATTGATTATGGTGTAAACCTTTCTCCCATCCCAGCTCTGCCCCTTCTTCCACTCTCCCTGCCACTCTCTCCTTCACACACAGCATGGCCAACCACACTTCCCTGCTTTGTCCAGAGAACTACACTTTTCTCTGGGAACCTCTGATAATAGATCACCAAGATCACAGTCCTTTAGGTAGCAAGAAGAGAGATCTTGGAAATCCTTCTGAATAAATGTAGCCAAGTCTTCTTGACACACTTCCACTCTTCTATCCGGTTTATGAAGCTGCTTGCTGTATATGCCCTCAGGGTAGAATGCTTTGAGTGTCAACACCAGTTAGCCCCATTGTTTTCCAAGCCCTGGGAGGACTTTCCAGTCCCCTCCCACCAGAGGACTGGATGGTGAGTAGCAAAATGTGACATTAAAGATCCACTTCCAAAAGTCTATTCTGTGGGTCACCAAATTCCCAAATTTGGGAATTATTGAGAATTCCCAAATTCCCAATAATATACTTATTGGCTGTATAGCAGTAAATTCAGCAGAGGGCAGATTTAGAGTTAAGGAAGGCATAAATCTTGGGGTCTGCAAATTTTGTGGGTTGATTTCTTTAAAAGGAGCTTTCGCCTTAGATTTGTTTAATGTCTCTTAGACTATAGAACATATTCTGCCTTGGATCTTAGTTATTTGGGTACTCTTCTCACCCAACACCCACCCTCCACCCCCACTGTGGTTTCCTTGAGAACAGAAGCTGGGTTTTCTTTATCTTTTGTTATCTTAATCCTGTCCCACATATTTAGCAGGTAGTCAGTGAATACTTACTGGATTGAATGAACTCATTCAGAAATTCTGCATCAGGTACAAACAAGTGAAAACAGCTAGTGTCTATATCTACTTTGTAGCTACAACAACCCTTCTCCCCAAATCCCTCCAAACGTGATAATGGGCAAGTCCCTTCATTTAAACATTCTGGAATTTAGACACTTCCTTTTTTAGTCATAGCTTGGGTGGGGGAATGGGTGTAAGTGCTTCTTTTTACTGTGTTTCTGGTTAGACTAGAGAGACTGGTTGACATAGTGGCTAGTATACAGTGGTAACAAGGCCAGGGTCTGTCATATGTAGACCAGTTCTCAAGAAAACAGCTAGATGAAATATTTAGCAGAGGTTGCAGAGACAATCAGAGAAGAGAAGAAATCAAAGTGGCAAAATGTTGGTAATTGTTGAAGTTGGGTAATGGGTTCGTGGAGTTCATTATACTAGTCCTTCTACCTTTATGTATGTTTGAAATCCATAATAAAAAATTGGAGAAAAAAGAGGACAGCTAGGTGAACAAGTGCAAATTTAGCACTGTTCCTTGCAAAATACATCAAAACAAACGAGCTGTTGTTACTGAGTCAGTACTATTATCTTGGTTAAGTAGTATATTTAGTCCCAACCTATTTTTGACCTCTTCTGTTTGTGAGATATCATGATGCTAAATTCAAAAATTAGCACACTGCAGAAATGTATCATCCTGGCAACAAGCACCTGTGGCCTTGGTCCTGCCCTGCTTCCCAGCCCAGGTGTGGTTTCTTATGTTAATGGGCTGGACTGGGCCTGAGAAGAGGGAGAGACAGTGGGGGAAGTGAGGGAGAGATCAGAGCTCAACTAGGGTCTTCCCCTTCTGGCCTAAACCCTTCAGATTACTGGGAGATTCTAAAAGTATGGAGGTTCATTCATTCACTCACTCATTCGGTCATTCCACTAATGTTTGGTGAATATCTGCTGGAGGCCAGGTACTTTTCTCATACCTGGGGATAGAGCAGTGAATAAAACAGAGTTCCAGGACTTGAGGAGCTCACCTGTTGGGATGAGGCAGAAACATACCATAAACAAGTAAAATATATATTGGGAAAATTAAACAGAGAAGGAAGATAAAAAGTACCAGGAACCAGGATATTAAGTTTTAAGTAGGGTGGTCAAGGAAGGTCTTATTGAAAAGGCAACATTTGAGCAAAGACCCAAAGAAGTTGAGGTGAGCCAAACATTTATCTGAGGGAATTATATTCCAGTCAGAGGGAACAGCAAGTGCAAAAACCCTGAGTCAGGAGTATGCCTCGTATATTCAAGAAACATGAGGACACCAGTCAGTATGGCTGCAGTAGGGTGGAGAGGAGAAACAGCAAGAGATGTGGAGGTGGGAGTGGATTGGTGGTAGATCATATTAGGCCTTATAGGCCCCTGGATTTTTTGTGAATTGTGGGTGAGATGGGAGCGATTGGAGGGTCCTAGGCACCCAAGTGACATGATCTGACATAAAGGATCATTGTGGCTGCTATGTTGAGAATGAGTTGTAGGTGGCAAGAGTGAAAGCAAGGAAACTGATTAGGAAACTATTGCAATAGTCCAGGCAAGACAAGTTGGTAGTTTGTACCCAAGGTAAAGCAGTGCTAGAGTGAGAAGTGGTTGGATTCTGGATATGTTTTGAAAGAGGACCCAACGGGATTTGCTGATGGATTGGAAGTGGCATATAAAAGAAATAGAGAAGTTGAGGGTGGCTCCCTCATTTTTGGTCTGAGCAATTTAAGGATGGAGTTCGCATTTACTGAAATGGGGGAGCCTGGAAGAAGGATACATTGTAGGAAGGGGAGATAAGGAATTCACTTTTGAATATGTCAAGTTTGAGATGTTTTTGGACGTGAAGATGTTAAATAAGCAGCTGGATATACAAGTCTGTTAGACTTGCTAGTCAATTTCTGCCCTCCTGGGAACTGAAAGAACACTATTACTGGGCAAGAGACAAAGGAGTATGGTGGGAAGAACACTAGCGGCTCAGGTGTGAGACCCGGCTCTGCCACCAGGTAGCTCTGTGACCCTTTCAGACTCCTCTGGCAGCTCTGGCCTGTTTCTTCATCTGCAAAATGGTAGCTTTAGACTAGAAATGAGTTGTCTTCTCAGCTCCTCCTGTGTGAGAGTCGATGAAGTAGTGCATAGAGCAAGAGAGATAATATAACTGTACGTATATCTGAGAGGATGTTGGAAACTGCTGAGCTCTACACAGTGTAGTGGCGTTGGTGGTAAGAGGCCTCCCTTCCTTTGCTAAAGCAATACCCAGTTAGTGCCTGCCATGTTCTGGGCACTGAACTCAGGATCCGATGACAGAGAGAAGCATCCGTGCCCTCGTGGAACACTACAGACGAACCTCCTGGTGTAGCTTCACTGCTGAGTATAGAGGGAGTAGGCTGGAGTCTGATGGTCTGGTGCGGTGTTGGCCAGGGAAAGCTTGTTCTTGACCTGGGTCTGGGAGAAAACTACGTGGATGTCGGAGATGAGGCAAGATGGTAATCCAAGTGAGGAAAAAGTGGGCATCCTAGCTAGGGCTGGAGGAAGAGCTGGGGTGGTGGGACTCAGTTCCTTCCCTCCTTCGTTCTTTTTAATATTTATTTGGTTGTGCTGAGTCTTAGTTGCGGCACACGGGCTCCTTAGTTGCGGCTTGTGGGCTTCTTAATTGTGGCAGGTGAACTCTTAGTTGCAGCATGCATGAGGGACCTACTTCCCTGACCAGGGGTCGAACCCAGGCCACCTGCATTGGGAGTGTGGAGTCTTAACCACTGCTCCACCAGGGAAGTCCCCCACGCTCCTTCATTCTTGCACTCAGCATTTACTCCTCTGCCAGGAACTTCTCTTAGGGAGCTTATAGTTCTGTAGCAGATGAAGGGTTTCTTTCTTTTTTTTGGCCGCACTACGAAGCAGGTGGGATCTTAGTTCCCCAACCAGGTATCAAACCTGCGCCCCCTGCATTAGAAGCACAGAGTCTTAGCCACTGGACCGCCAGGGAAGTCCCTAGATGAAGGGTTTCAAATCTGGTCTCAGTTAGATCTAATTCACAATAAGTAGGGTTGATTTAGGATTCAAATTTGAGCTAAAGAGTTTAGTTAATTATGTGGCCTAGTAGTATTATTCATTTAGTATCTGTGGGCACATTCTTTGTTTGGTGCTGATTAAGCTGAAATGCATGCTCTCCAGGAACTTAAATTATAATCAGTTTAGCAGAAAGTAGGATGTGTGATTTTCACCCCAAGAAAGTTGAGTTTAAGGAAAAAAAAAACCTGGCAGAGTAATCCCTTCACTGCATCTGGAAGCACAGACGTCTAATCCTTGTGTCATTTAGATGTTGATGCTTATATCTTAAGGAGAGTCTCTGACTAGCTAAACAAGAATACAAGATATAGGGAATTCCCTGGTGGTCCAGTGGTTAGGACTGCGCACTTCCACTGTAGGGGGCACAGGTTCAATCCCTGGTCGGGGAACTAAGATCCCACATCCTGTATGCCATGCAGTGCGGTCAAAAATAAATTAATTAATTAATTTATAAAATACGAGATATAACCCATCTTAATGATCCAGTCACTCACAAAATTAGAGTGGATATGTAACTAGCATCTTTCACTTAACAGAATGGGAATATTTTGTTCTGGTGAGTAAAAAAAAAAAAAAAAAGAACAACTGAGCTACAAATCCAAGTGCAGCTGAAGCCATTATCTTTTTTTAAAAATAAATTTATTTTATTTATTTATTATTTTTGGCTGTGTTGGGTCTTCGTTGCTACGCACGGGCTTTCTCTAGTTGTGGCGAGCTGGGGCTACTCTTCCTTGCGGTGCGCGGGCTTCTCATTGCAGTGGCTTCTCGTTGCAGAGCGTGGGCTCTAGGCGTGCAGGCTTCAGTAGTTGTGGCTCGCGGGCTTCAGTAGTTGAGGCTCACGGGCTCTGGAGCACAGGCTCAGTAGTTGTGGCGCATGGGCTTAGTTGCTCCATGGCATGCGGGATCTTCCTGGACCAGGGCTCGAACCCCATGTCCCCTGCATTGGCAGGCGAATTCTTAACCACTGCACCACCAGGGAAGCCCTGAAGCTATTATCTTTAACTGGTGGCCTTAAGCTACTGACAAAACCTCAGATGCCTCTTGCCCTGGCAGCTGTCAGTCAAGGTATGGAAATGTGAGTGTCCGTGTGAGGGTCTCACAAATCCTATGTCTCTGTTTTGCTGCTCGAAGTGCAGGGCCTACTTGGGCTCCTCACTTATAGTTCAGAAAGATCTGGGATGTTTCAAAGCTTCAGTGTATTAGACTGACACCAGCTGGAAGTCAGAGCGCTTCTTCTACTGCTTCCTGGTTAACGCTTGCCTTCCGTAATGCTTCATCTCAGAGAAGCCCAGATGTAACTTGTTAGCCTGGTACTGTTTCTCACTGCATAACTTTTCATTTGTTGGAAGTCCCTGCTGCTTTGGGATAGCTGATAAAGCATGAGACCCATGCAGTTAAGATAAGCTCAAGGAACTGGGAGCTCCTTGAGATTGTAGAACTGACCCAAGCCTTAGATGTAGAAGGTGTGGCAGGGGTACCTAAGACCAAAGTTCTCTCTGTCTGAGAAGATCATCCTTTCAATCTAGGAGGTACTGTCCCAAAGCCACAGAAGCAGTGAGGGAGAAAAGCAGCCCCTGCTCATCTGCCACTTCAGCCAGACCCACCCTCTTGACCAGCCTGGGGACATACCAGGCTGGGGAGCCAGTATGTCCTTAGCTCCTATGTAGATTTGCCGTTGCTTCATGCTCAGCTTGATCAGGTTTCCATCTGGTAGTGAGAATGGCATCCATGAATTGGAAAGCTGAGTTTTCAGATGTGGTTTTGCTACAAACTGGTACATCATGGAATCTATCCTGTCAGCCCTGGAGTAGCCATGCCTTGTTAGGGGAGAATCATAGATATTCCTCTAGCCAACACAAGGAGTGCAAAGCTTGCTTTTAGACTTTCTTCTTTTATTCTTATATTTTTATTTATTTATTTTACATAGGTAACACATTCACAGGGCTTAAAATTTTTTTTGTAAGTGTGAAAGATATGCAGTGAAAAGTCACCCTTCCATCGCTGTGCCCGTCACTCAGTTATCCTTCCACCTTGGTTAGTAATTGCTTCACTGTCTTTCCATAGATTTTTTATGGCAGTGGCAGCATACAAAAGGCACTGTTTTGTACCTTGAAATTTTTATTCAATATATTTTGGAGATCTTCCATGTCAGTATGTAAGGAACATCCTCATTTATTTATGTCTACATAATAAGGAAGTTCTGTATTGATAGACATTTATGCTGTTTGGAATTTTTTTGCTATTATTACATGCAGGGATGCCATGAATAACCTTGGACGTGTGCCATTTTCCACACATGTACGTCTACCTGTAGACTAGACATGAAGTTGCTGGGTCAGATGGTGTTCACATTTGTAATTTTGATTGATAACTGCCAAATTGCCCGACATAGAGCTTATACCAATGAATACTCCCACCAACAATGTAGGACTGTGCCTGTTTCCCCACAGCCTCAGGGACATTGCTTTTTCCTTTTTTTTGGCCGCAGCGTGGCATGAGGGATCCTAGTTCCCCGACCAGCGATCAAACTCGCACCCCCTGCAGTGGCAGTGTGGCGCCTTAACCACTGGACAGCCAGGGAAGTCACACAGGGACATTGCTTTGAGTTAAGAATATACAGACTACCTTCAACATAGGATACTGAATCATGGGGCCCCACTGTGACACTCTATTCCACAAGACACACAAAGTACCACACAGCCCAGTTTGAAGAATACCACAATGATATATTTTAGAGTAACTGGACCTCTGGTGGTTATAAGAGAAGAAAGGAAGAAAAAATCCTAGAGGAAGAAGTTCCCTACCTCAGAACTTAAATTGGCATAAATTAGAGGAAGAATAGGTATCTGTCTTTGCAGAACCAAGGAGGGATGAGATGCCAGTAGTATCAATCATAGGAAGGCTGTGGGGAGAGTAAAGGAGAACTCCCAGAGGGCGGAGCTGGGCAACCAAGCAGACCGGTTTAGTGTCCACTGTAGAGCTGCCTCTCAGCTCAATGCTGGTATCTTTTCATTTCAGCGACTTTTTTTTTTTTTTTTAAAGATTATACCCCCTCCTTTTAGTACTAGTGTTCATTTCATTTTGGCCTCTTCTGCCCTCTTCTCACTTGGAGTTTAGGTTTCTGCGAGTTGGAACTGGATGAGTGTTCAGCCTCGTCTTTTTTCACTTAGCGTTGATTTGTTAACCCTCCTCCACTAATCCAGATGGTCTTCGTGGTTCTTGTCTGAAACGTTTAAACAAGCATCCTGTGCAAGTAGCTCTTGTTTTCTGTCCATTCTTTTGGTGGGATGAATTATGAAGATGAGGTGATTAGATCTCAGATCCTGAACCTTTCCTGGTGGGGTTAAGCATTGACAGATTGTTCTCTGGAGAACCTGGAGCCCCTATAGTGCCATTAGCAATGCACGTTTGCGCCCGCCTCTCCTGGCCTTGCCAACACTGTTGGTTCAAATTATTTTTTTTGTAATTAATAGACTGTTTCTTAGAGCAGTTTTAGGTTTGCAGAAAAACTGAACAGAAAGTACAGAGAGTTCCCATATACTCCCTTCTTCCCCAACCCCCCACCCCCAGTTCCCAGTTTCCCCTGCTAACATCTTACATTGGTGTAGTATATGTGCTACAATTGATAAACCAATGTTGAGGCATTATTATTAATTAAAGTCCATAGTTTACAATTATGGTCCACTCTTTGTGTTGTACATTCTATGGGTTTTGACAAACGTATGATGTCAGTTATCCACCATTACAGAGTTATGCAGAATAGTTTCACTGCTCTAAAAATGACCTGTGCTCCACCTGTTCATCCCTCCTCCCCTCGCCCTACACCCTTGGCAACCACTGATCTTTCCACTGTCTCTATAGTTTTTCCTTTTCCAGAACATCATATAGTTGGAATGATACTATATGTAACCTTTTCAGATTGGCTTCTTTGATTTAGCAAAATGCATTTTAAGTTTCCTCCATGTCTTTTCGTGACTTAACAGCTCTTTTTATTGCTGAATAATATTCCATAGTATGAATGTACCACAATTTGTTTATTGAAAGGCATCTTGATTGCTTCCAGTTTGGGGCAATTATGAATAAAGCTGCTATAAACATCCATGTGCAAGTTTTTCTGTGGACATAAGTTTTCAACTCATTTGGGCAAATACCTAAGAATAGGATTTCTGGATCTTATGGTAAGAATATGTTTAGCTTTGTAAGAAACTGCCTGTCTTGCAGAATACCATTTTACTCTGCCATTTTGCATTCCCACCAGCATTTGGTGTTGTCAGTGTTTTGAATTTTGGCTCCTGTAATAGGTGTGTAGTGATATCTCATTGTCTGTTGGATGTGAATACTGTTACTTTGATTTTTGGTAATTTGATAAGTATAATATCATCATGATTATTCTTTCTTGTTCTTTAATTACTAATTAAACTTTTTTTTAATATTAGTGTTTTTTGCTTATGTGAATTCATATTGTAGCCTTATTTGTCCAGTGGGAATTTGATAATGGTTTTGGAGGTTTGTAAGTGTCTGCATGTGGTTTTCTTTTCTACCTAGTTTTTTCTTCTATTGTGGTAAAATACACAGAACATAAAATTTGCCATCTTAACCATTTTTAAGTGTACAGTTCAGTTACATGTGTTTTTTTTTTAATTTACATTGGAGTATAGTTGATTTACAATATTGTATTAGTTTCTGCTGTACAGCAAAGTGAATCAGTTGTACATATACATATATCCACTCCTTTTTAGATTCTTTTCCCATATAGGTCATTACAGAGTATTGAGTAGAGTTCCCTGTATTATACAGTAGGTCCTTATTAGTTATCTATCAGTTATATGTGTTTTTAATATCACGTGTTATGTTTTATTTCTTTAGTATTTTCCCCTAATGTCGAGGTTTGTTTTTTTTGGGTTTTTTTTTGCGGTACATGGGCCTCTCACTGCCGTGGCCTCTCCCGCTGCGGAGCACAGGCTCCGGACGCGCAGGCTCAGCGACCATGGCTCACGGGCCCAGCCGCTCCGCGGCATGTGGGATCCTCCCGGGCCGGGGCACGAACCCGAGCGTCCCCTGCACATCGGCAGGCGGACTCTCAACCACTGCGCCACCAGGGAGGACCCCGTCGAGGGTTTTTTTAAGCCAACTCTTCTTTTTGACTTGATTTTCTTATGCTTCAAAAGTCCAGAACTCCCTGCTTATCCTGGTTGAGATCTGGATGTTGTTCCATTTTGATGAACTGGTAACATAAATGGAACCTTTTTGTCCCAGGGTGATGTTTTAAATAACATGATGTGTCTAAATAACCGTGATGATCCAGTTCCTCCTGATGCTGATGGAATGTTTCATTTTCAAATAGCCCTTCTCAAGCCAGCAGTGATCCCAGGCTGAATTCCAGAAACAATTGAGATGTAACCTCACCATATCTGTATTAATTTGCTTGTTGATGTAAAGTGATATCCTTAGGGTAACCCTGCCAAATTGCCTTTATTCTGCACTTTTCTTTTCATGGACTAAAGGTGGGTTTGAAACTCCCCCATGATTGCTCTGTTGAATGTTTACAAACTAAGGTGTTAAAATTCACTTAAACATTTGGCCGAAAATTAGATTTTTAAGTTATCCGTTTTAGTTTAAATGAATGCCATTCTGCAGTAAAGGAGTATGCATTTTCATTGCCCTTTTGGAATTGAAAATAATCCACTTTGCCTAAATACTCCCTTTTCTGTGACTAATTCAAGCCTATAAAATTGTAGTAGCCAAATAAGAACCATACTAAAAAGTACTTTGGGCTTTTAACATCTTTGTGCCTTTTGGAAAGAGGTGTTTAGCTGATGTTTTAAATATGTTTCTGTTATTAATTTCCTGTGTTCTCTTTAGTGTTTGGAAACCCACAGAACCAAGCCTGTTTCACTAGGCTTTTTGTGTGTGCATTGAAGTCTTCTTCTATAATCACAAATACTGAGTCATTTTACTACAGCTCTTCCAAATCCCGTTCTAATTTGTTTGCCACTTGACTCCCTCAGCCTTCATCCCTCCCAACCTAATGTCGCTTTGTCCTCTCTGAGAAGTTTTCTATATTTCCAAATGAAGAATTATCTGAGTGAAAATTGTCATTTTTTTTTTTCAAAGTTGAGCATTCTTCTCTCTCCAAGCAAATGTTCTGTTTTTCTCTTTTTTGGCTTCTCAATACAGTTGCCCTCTGGGCTGGCTGAGGCAGAGTACATAAAGCCTTGCTCCAACGACCAGGGAGTTCAGGTTAGCAGAAAATGATAGACTAGTGAACAGGTGCCTGTAGTCAAGGCGAAGCCCAGCCTGGGTGTGGATCAGATTAGATCTAAACCATGACAAAGTGGAGAAGCACAAATACGTGGCTACTCTTTCATTTCCCATCTGTCATTTCTCTTACTTTTCTGCTTTGGGGAGGCAGTTTAAGCACATCTTTTTTCATAGAGAGACCTAAAGATTCTATGTGTCTAGAAAGTTTTTCTAAATGTTATCTCACTGGTAATTTAAATTTATGTTTACAATAGGAAACACATTTATATATTATGAAGCCATAAGGTTGTTTCCTGCATCAGAGCAAACAGTAGGTTAAGTTCATTTAAAAATGCAACAAACAGGAATTGGACTTGCTGCTAATTCTGGGAGTGTCCGACTCCCTTTTCATCCCTACCTTTTGTCATGCTCTTATTCCCCACTCCCCCCTTTCCGCCAGACTGGCTCTCCCCTATACCCAGCTCAGGTCATTAGGGATCTGGTATAACTTACACCCTCCAAGGAGAAAACATAGCAGTTGCCCCTGCTCCCCTGCTCCCCCTCCTCTTTCTCAGAGGGCCACGGGAGTTATGAATCTGAAATGTCAAGTACAGGCGGGAACTGCTCAGACCCAGCCATCCTGAGGCAGTCACAAGCCTCTCTTTGGCTCTGCCAGTGTCACTGTTGTTGGTTTAGGACTGGCACAGGAGGATTCATCATTTAACAAAAGAAAGGGAGAAAAATGGCAATTAGACACTTGTACATGCCTGGCAGCCGGAACCTTCTCCTCACCTGCCGTCAGGCTCTGTTGGAAAGCAGCTTCAGAGGTCAGGGAAAGGTAGGAGAGCAAGAGTAGACTGTTTTAAAGGTGTATATTATGAGGCTTAAGGAGGAAAACTGTATTTAGCCTGGACATGAGAACATGTAAAAGAGTGGAGATTTGTTTTCTTTGAGTCTAAAAACTGTTATTTTGGGAAATGTGGCTACCAGCTCTTCCCTCTTTCCATGTGGCCAGGTCTAGAAGAACTGGTTTTAAGTTGCAGTGGGTGAGATGAAAGCTAAACAACCAGTATTCAAGCGTTTTGAGAGGTGATGTTGTGTCACGGTGGATTAGCAAAAGGAAGAAATGCACCAGATAGTGAGAGGTATGGACTCTGCGGCCAGCCAGTCTGGCTTTGATCCTGGCTTCAGCACTAACTAGTTCTGGGACCTTGGACAAATTACTCCACCTCTAAGCCTCAGTCACCTCATCTGTAAAATGGGGATAGTGTACCTACTTCCTCATAGCATTATTTTTAAGATTAAAAGAGTTAATATAGGTAAAGTGCTTTGAACAGCAGCTGACACATATTAAGGACTATATATTTGATAAGTGTTATTAGCACGAACAATGGAAAGAATTTTAGGGTCATTTGGACCAACGCTTTATTTTACAGATTAAGAGGCAGTCACAGAAGATAGAATCGAGGTTAGAAGACTTTCTGCAGACTTCTGGTCCCGAGCTGTTGCCAGTACTCTTGGCTGTTTTAGAAATACCCATTACTTCAAAAGCATATCCCTTTTGGTTCCTCTTCCATCCTCTTCCTCAGAGCCAGAATTTCTCGAGTACTTCCTGTGTGCCATCACTGTGCTAAATGCTGACATATGTGACCTCATTTCATCCTTACAGCAACGTTTGAAGAAGGCGCCACGATTATCCTCATTTTTTAGAAGTAGCATCTAAGTTTCAGAGAGGTTCAGTTAGTTTCCAAGGGTACACAGCATCAAAGAGGTAAAGTCTGGATTAGAACCAAGGCTGACACCAGAGCCTGTGTTTTTAACCATGGCACAGATTTTCCTCAGAAAGTCTCAATAGAATACAGATGAGCTAAATCAAACCAACCATTGCTTCAGCAGTCACAGGGCCCAGCCATAAAGATCTGAGGCCATTTTGTAATCCCTTTTCAACCTACAGTCTGCTTTGTTTTCCGACCTAGGTCTCTCAGGTGTATTCTTATTTCTGACACAATGCTGTTTATATGAAAACAGGTTACCAAAAGAACTTCTCTCCCTGATCAAGAGAATGAAAGTTGAAGGTCCTGGAGCAGATGAAAAGAGGCCAGGACCAGAGCTTTCATGAAATAGGGACCATGTGGGGGTTATCAGGACTCTGGGCAACATTGGGGTCACTGCCAGGATCCTAGTAGACCAAAGAAGAGGAGTCAGATGTGGGAATTCCTAGGCCAGTGGTTCTTTACCTCCTTTAATCCCTGTAAGATTCAGATGACAGTCATGGACTCTCTTCAGAAAAATGTACAAGCTCACACACCATAAAAGTTTTACCAGGTGGCTTCAGGGTTCATAAACTCCAGCTAAAAACCTCTGTATTAGGCAGCAGAGTAGATTACTTAAGAGCCCACTCTGGTGCCGGATGGCCTGGATTCAAATCCTCTTCTTCCATTTATTAGCTGTGCAACCTTGAACAAGTTAATGGCTTGGGCTTCAACTCCCTCAACTGTAAAATAAGGATAATAATAGTATTTAATTAAAGGACCATTTGGGGGATTAAACGAGTTACTATATGTAAATGCCTAGTACATGGTTAGCTCTCCAGCAGTATTCACTATTAGTGGTAGTAGTATTGCTATCCCCAGAGCTTAGCCCATTCAGTAAATGTTTATGGACAGAATGAATGAATAAAGATGCCAAGTCTAGGGTAGAGTATCCCAACCATTGTGTCACAACTGGGCCATAGTTTTGTCAAAATACTGATCCAATGAGCCCTTTGGGCTGCCAAAGCCCTAGCTGCTTGCTCCTGGCTTCAAGCAGCAGCATCCAAAGTGTGACATACAAATATCCTTCTCTCTGGGTGCCCTGATGTGAAGACAGTTTGGGCAGCACTGATTGAGATCAGCTGGCAGGTAGTGAGAACCAAGCAGGAAGTCCAGACTCCAGGTCCAGGAGAATTCTATGGATGGGTGGCAAAGAGAATCTTAACCCCTGAGCCTAGAGCAGAGGCTCTAGTACGCCCTGTACTACGGCAGACGCAGAGCAAGTGCTGCCAGTAGGACACTCCAGCGCTTCCCTCCTGGCACGAGGACCTGGTAAGTCACTGAACAAGGAATTGTGGAGAGCCCACAGTGAACCAGGAGCCAGGCTGGAGCCCAAAGTCTTGTATAGGCAACATGTGTTAAAGAGGTAGTGATAAGTACTGAAGTAGGTGACTCCAGGATTGTGAGTGCCAGGAAGAGGTAGTAGCCAGGGCTGCAGGGACTTATAAGGTGACCAGCCTTGCCTGCAAGGAGAATGAATTCTTAGGGTGATAGGAAGCCACTGAAGAGTTTTAATCAAGGAAGTGGTAGATTTAGATCTGTACATAGACATTCTGACACAGTATTACAAAATGAATAGGAAACAGGTAACGATTTATTGAGGACATATGTTAGGAGGCTCTTACATTAGTCAAGATGTGCAAGGTGATACTCATCTGTAATTAGGTACCTAGACTTGTCTATCTTTTAATTTTTTAAATTAAGGTATAATTGACATACAACATTACATTCGTTTCAGGTGTATAACATGATTCGCTATCTGTATATATTGTGAAATGATCACCACAGTAAGTCTAATTAACATCCGTTCTCTTAGCAACTTCCAAATGTGCATTACAGTATTATTAACTGTAGTCATCATGCCGTACATTACATCCCCCAGGACTTATTTTATAACTGGAAGTTTGTACCTTTTCACTCCCTTTACTCATTTTACCTACCCCCAACCCCTGCCTCTGGCAATTACCAATCTGTTCTCTGTATCTATGAATCCATTAGTTTTCTTTTTTAAGACTCCACATGTAAGTGAGATCATAGTGTTTGTTTTTTCTCTGCCTGACTTATTTCACTTAGCATAATGTCCTTCCTCAGGGTACATCCATGTTATCGAAATGGCAAGATTCCATTCTTTTTTGTGGCTGAATAATATTCCATTTTGTGTGTGTGTGTGTGTGTGTGTGTGTGTGAGTGAGTGTGACAACTTCCTTAGCCATTCACCTGTCAGTGGACACTTAGGTTGTTTCCATGTCTTGGCTATTGTAAATAATGCTGCAATGAACATGGAGGTGCATATATCTTTTCAAGTTAAGGTTTTTGTTTTCTTTGGACAAATACCCAGAAATGGAATTCATGGATCAAATTTTTAATTTTTTGAGGATCCTCCATACTGTTTTCCATAGTGGCTACATCAATTTACATTCCCACCAATAGCACACAAGGGTTCCCTTTTCTCCACATCCTTGCCAACACTTGTTTTTTTCTTGTCTTTTTGGTAATTGACATTCTGACAGGTGTGAGGTGATATCTCATTGTAGTTTTGATTTGCATTTCACTGGTGATGAGGGATGTTGAACATCTTTTCATGTACCTTTTGGCCATTTATATGTCTTCTTCGGAAAGATGTCTTTTCAGATCATCTGCCTATTTTTCAGTTGGATGGTTTGGCTTTTTGCTATTGAGTTATATGAGTTCTTTGTATATTTTGCATATTAACCCCTTATCAGATACATGATTTGCAAATATTTTCTCCCATTTAATAGGTTGCCTTTTCATTTTGTTGATTGTTTCCTTTGCTGTGCAGAAGCTTTTTAGTTTTTTAGTCCCATTTGTTTATTTTTGCCTTTGTTTCCTTTGCTTTGGTGACAAATCCGAAAAAAATCATTCCAGGACTGATGTCACGGAGCTTACCACCCATGTTTTCTTCTAGGAGTTTTATGGTGTCAGGTCTTACATTCAATTCTTTAATCCATTTTGAGTTAATTTTTGTGTATGTTGTAAGATGGTGGTGTACGTAGACTTCTGAGGAAAAAGGAGGAATCAAGAATGGCCCTACTGGGAATTCCCTGGTGGTCCAGTGGTTAGGACTCAGTGCTTTCAGTCTGAGGGCCCAGGTTCAATCCCTGGTCCAGGAACTAAGATCCCTCAAGCCATGTGGCCAAAAAAAAAAAAAAGAATGACCCCCACTGATTCTGGGTGGCTGGACAGTTCTGGACAGTGGAACAGTTCTTGGGGTAGGGAACATTGTGTGTTCTGTTGGGGACTTGTGCTGTTTTTGATGCCTGTGTGATATTTACAAGGCTGGTGAATGGATAGATCTGAGCACAGGAGAGATGTCAGAATGGTCACAGAGAACCAGCAGCAGTGGGGTTGGCCGCCTGCCTTCAGTGGGGCTCCCTTCTAAGGGGAGCGAGTTTAAAAGTGGGTTTTGATTAATGAAATCTTACTTTACAATCAATTTGGCTGGCATGCTTCTCTTGCATGCTCAACCTTTAGAATTCTTAAGTGTGTATATTTTGAACTCTCTTAATAAAAACCAACATAGTTCTCTACTTTGAAAAATTCACCTCTTTTTCTTCTTGGCTGGCCTCCTTCACAGTCACTGTGTGTCCTTGCGGCAGGAGGAAGCCGTGCAGCTCATAATATGACACTGTCCGTTTTCTCAGATTTGTGACGCCAAAGGAAATCTCTGACCTCAGCTGTGGCTCTCAGTGCTGGGAAGAAGACAACTTCATGTCTGAGTGTACGAGCAGGAGTTTGCCATGGAGAGCTTGGGGCTGCAGACGGTGACCCTCAGTGATGGGACGACGGCCTACGTCCAGCAAGCTATCAAAGGTATTTCCGGGGACCTCAGAATCCCACCCTGTCCCTGTCCCAGAGTCTCACGACCATCCTGCCTTCCGGCCTGCTTGCCACAACCTGCTCTGCATGAGAATCTCTCAAGGTGATTGATGGAAAGAGAACTCCTTAAAATGAAATGCCACGTAGGCAGGCTAGAAAATCAGACTAGCCTAGCTATAGGAGCCAAGACCTCTGAAAGGCAGTTTCCTGACATGTGGTGAGTGGTTCATAAATATTTCTGGAATGGATGAACACAGTGCTGGTTGTGACTTCCTGCTTTTCCAGTTTCTCAGTGCTTTCTAGAAGCAGTTCATTTTAATTTAAGCAAGTTTAAGCAGTCAAACTATCTTCTGAGCATCTACCATGTACAAGATACTCTTCTAGGTTCAGAGGGGCACCCAGGCATAGATCTCATGCCTTAGACCCCACTAGGGTGACCAGAAATAAAAATACAGGGCACACAGTTAAATTTTTTTATTTTATTTTATTTTATTTATTTATTTTTATTTTTGGCTGCGTTGGGTCTTCGTTGCTGTGCGTGGGCTTTCTCTGGTTGTGGTGAGCGGGGGCTACTCTCCACTGCGGTGCACGGGCTTCTCATTGCAGTGGCTTCTCTTGTTGTGGAGCACGGGCTCTAGAGCGCAGGCTAAGTAGTTGTGGCGCACGGGCTTAGTTGCTCCGTGGCATGTGGGATCTTCCCGGACTAGGGCTCAAACCCATGTTCCCTGCATTGGCAGGCAGATTCTTAACCACTGTGCCACCAGGGAAGTCCTAGTTAAATTTTAATTACAGATAAACAACGAATAATTTTGTAGTATAAGTATGTTCCACATACTGCATGAGGAAGACATGTATAAACATGGGATTAAATATTAAAAACAGTAACATAATAACACCAAGTACTAAAAAAAATTCATTGTTTATCTGAAATTCAGATTTACCTGAAATTCAGATTCTCAAGGAGGGCGTGGAGTCAGAACAGAGCGTTGTTGAAGGGCAGGGCCTTCTGGCCAGGGACGCTCACCATCCTGACAGCCTCTTTCTTTCTCGCCAGCATTCTCAGGCTTGCCAGATGGCATGCGTGTCTTTCTTGGACAGCACTGGCCAAACACCGCCTCATTCCTACTCTTTATTTTGTCATTTCTGGACTCTGTAAGCACCGCCATCCACATGACTGCACTGTCATTGTAACATTGCCCTCCTTCATTTCAACACATTGTCGAAATGTATTTCAGGTCCCAAGCTTACAGATAAATTGTTTGTTGATTTCATTTTAAATCATCTGCTTCCTGACGACGACAAAGAGGCCCCTTAAACTCATCAATAAGCTCGTTCCATATGATGATGTATGGGTCTGGCTGGCTTCATTTTTGTGGTAATGGAACTTCTCTAGAATACTTGTGAAGCCTGCAACCCTCTGTTTGCAGACTTCCCATCACAGGTCTTGCCCCTTTGCAGCAGTCTCAGTGGGATGGAAGAACTTAGGAACTATAGTTGGGGCTGTGTTTACTCTGTGGACCCAGGTAATTCCCATGCCTCAGTCTTCTGTTACAAATTAATGGTTGACTGAATGAATACAAAACAAGTGGCAACACTTGGCCTGAGAAAGCCACACTCTTTTCTTACATCTTGTCTTCTTATGTCTGGATCTCTTTGCCTCCCCCACCTCTCCGTTTATATCTTCCTCTTGTCACTCTTCCTGGCTCTGTTCTCTGCCTCCTCCATGGTGCTGTAGTGTGTGCTTACACGAGTGCACACACACACACACACACACACACACACAACAGATTTCACACTGCTGAGAGCAGAGTTGGCCCTCAGGAACCAGAACCTCACTGTCCTGAAAGGCAGCTCTCTTGCTGGTGAGCTCCTCTGATGCTCTTGACCAGGACACTTTCATCTCTGTCAGCAGGCAGCTCTGCCTGGGCCCAGCTTAGCCAGCCGGAAGCCCTAAAATTTTATGACAGTTACCTATAATTAGGGTAAGCGTGAAACCTGTTGTTCAAAGCCGACACTTTGGAGAGTGGAAGAGCGTGCTGTGAATAAAGGTGCTGGCACCGTTCCAGGCAAACCGGAACGTACAGTCACCTCTGTAGTGGGGAATGAGGGCCCTGACGGTCAGCTCTTCTCCCCCCTGCCTCTCCCCATTGTCATCTCTGCTTGTTAAAGGAAATTCTAGATTGAAATTTTTTCCCAAATAACTCTTCTCAACATCTTGTTTCCCGCCTTGAAGCAGAACCCACTCCACTAGCAGAAGCTCTGATGACACTTTCAGAACCCCATGTACTGGTGCCCTTGCCAGGACAGCTAAAGTGTTAAAAGGCAGGGTAGCTTACTGCTTGCTGGGCGGGAGGGAAGAGGGGGAGTCGCTCTCCCCTCGTCTCAACTGCCTTTCACTCCTGCTTCTTATCTTTGTCTCCACCTTACCTGCCTCTGGCTGGGTTGTAGAGCTGTTAGTTATTGACCCAAGAAAACTCAGTTTGGGGACAAGTTTGGGAATTCTTCTGAGTGGGAGACATCAGCAGAGGTGAGCCAGAAGTAGCTGTCTGGTCCTTCTCCCACATCATAGGAGCTCAAATTCCTAAGCCTGAAACTTGTAAAGAAAGGAACAAAGAAAGCATTTGTCATTAAGTCTTCAGTCTCCCTTTCCTTCTTCCCTTTCTCACTTCCTTTACCCCTTCTCCCTCTCAAACTCACTGGACATAAGGAGAGGCCTATCTAATTCTAATTCTAAACCTAAGAGCCTTTGCTCTTAGAAGAGGAAACTGAGGCACAGGGAGGTTAAATAAGGTGTCCAAAATCACACAGCTAGTAAGAGATAGAGCTGAAATTCAAACCCAGGAGGCCTGGACTGGTTCCAGAGTCCACTGCTTTTAACCTCTAAGCTATATTGCCTTATCAGAGGGTCTAGGTCTTGGCATACTGCCACAGTGGGAGACAAGGGAATGTATTTTGATTTAGTTAGTTTGAGTCAGATCTGAACTTTGACGCACTGGGGCCTTCCCACATTTCAGGGCATCCTTTGTTTGCCATTTAGCTCAATCTCAGCAGCTTACTGCCAGGTTGGAAGTCCCTACTTTGCCAGGTGTGGGTAGAATAATAAAGGAAGTTGCTCCTCCTGTGAGTGACAGGAAGGGAATCTGCTGGGAGCTATAGGGTTCCTCATGGCAGGATGTCTCTACCCCCGGTACCTCTGAGGCACAGGCCTGGGAGGGAGGGAATGAGGTAACATGGAGAATGTCACCTGTGCTTAGACACACGGTCTGTGCCTCCAACAGGCCTCTGCTAAAACAGGCATGTGTCCCTCAGCCCTCTTCTGGGCTTGGCCCGCTTCTCTCCATTTCCACCTCCACAGGAGAGAAGCTTCTTGAAGGGCAAGTGATCCAGCTCGAGGACGGGACCACTGCATACATTCACCAAGTGACAGTGCAGAAAGGTGAGGGCATCCTGAGACACCCCTGCCTCATGAGGCAGGCCAGGCAGCCCCCACTGAAGGACCCACCTCTGTGACACGGAGCTCCAGAGAAAGGCAGGCATTGCTCTCGTTACAGAACCTCTTTCCTTTGAGGATGGACAGCCCGTGCAGCTGGAAGATGGTAGCATGGCCTACATACACCGCACACCCAAAGGTGGGGTCACAGTTATCACGACTGGCAAGAAGGAAGGGAAGCAGAACTGGCAGAGGTTGGGGGTTGGAGCTGTGCACCCTGGGAGCTGGGGCAGAGACATGGAGCTGTGGTCTCCAAGCTCACCTGCATCAGCAGGCTCGCCTGCCTTCCCTGGCGTGGACCACAGGAACAGCTGTTTCTGCCCCCGGGAGGCTGAGCACGGGGGTCTGCAGCCTTGGCCTTGATGGCGGCTTTGGCTCCAGCACAGCCACAAATTCTTAGGGCTTTAAATAGGACCCAATGACGTCATCGAAGACCAGGACTAAAAACTTAACTATCATTTTTTTAAGAATTAAGCTTTTAAGGTATTGAAGAATAATTGATTATTCCTTCTACAAGTAGTTTCTTGAGCAATTATTGCGTGCCAGGCATGGTACTAGGTGTGGAGTATATAAGAGAGAACAGAGTTGGACATAGCCCTTACTCTCCTAGAATCTAGTGGGGGAAATAGGCCTGAAATGAACCATCATGATGAACTGATCATTGCAAACGGGGTTCAGGCTCAGGGAGGGCTTCTCTGGGGAAGTGACACTTGAGCTGAGAGCTGGAGGGTGAAGTGGGCTTAGCTGGGGAAGAGCAGTGGCAGGGAGGGTTCAGTACCCCAGACAAAAGGAACAGCATGTATGGTCCAGAAACGGGGGTGGGCAGGGAGAAAGAACGGCACGTCCAAGGAACTACTAGGAGCTCAAGTCCTGGGGGTGAGGGCAGAGTGGGTGAGATGAAGCTGAATAGAGAGGCCGGGAGCCAGAGCACTGGAGCTTCAGGATAAGGGTTTTGGTCTTTATCCTGAGACAGATGCAACATGGTTGAACTGTTTAGAGCCTCAGGTAACGTGATCGCATTTGTGTCCTGCAGAGATCCCTCTGGATGCTCTGCTGCCTGGAGGGAATGAGGGGGTGAGGGGCCACCAGTTAGGAGGTTCTTGTGGTCATCTAGGCCAAGATGATGGTCCCCTTGGGTCCTCACGGAGCTTGTGGGTTCCCAGTCGGTACTCCATAGGAGACCTCATCCTTAGGAGAGGCTGCCCCAGAAGGAAGGCCAGCCAGAGTGAATCGCCAAAGTGAGGGACCAGGAGAAACCCGAGGTTAAAACCCTCCTTGGTGTATGTACCTCTCGTTACCTTAAAGCCCAGGTCCCAGCCGCGTCTTTTGCCCTTGTGCAGCATCTGGGCTAACCGCTTGTTCCCTGCAGAGGGCTATGACCCCAGTGCCCTGGAAGCCGTCCAGCTGGAAGACGGCTCCACTGCCTACATTCACCACCCCGTGGCTGTGCCATCCGACAGCACCATCCTGGCTGTGCAGACAGAGGTGGGCTTGGAGGACCTGGCCACAGAGGATGATGAGGGCTTCAGTGCGGACACAGTGGTGGCCCTGGAGCAGTACGCCAGCAAGGTGAGCTCTTTTGGCCCTGCCAAACCTGCCACCTTTCTAGAGGACAAGGGCAGTCCTGTGCCTGGACATGGCCGGGACTACTTCCTTTGCCCCTCCACACTGGCTCCCCCGACTTATCTCTCACACGTCATCGTCTCGGATAAGCATCACAGCCTGGCCAGGGCCGCCGACAGCTGTGTATACTCAACGCTTGTTTATGCTGTCTGTGCAGAGGGAAGGCAGCTGTAGGAAACAGCGATATCCGTACGGTGGGAATTTAGGCCCAGCTTCACTTTGGCTGTACTGTCTGAGAAAGCTCTTGCCTTGCCAGTGAATTTTATTAGTTTTCCAGTCCACGGAGGTCAGATGTTCTTGTATTTATTTCTTCTCTGCGACTTATTAAGTCATTTGGGAAAATAACCTCAGTAGGCAGTGACAAGAGCAGATGTAACAGAGCAGCTGGGATTCTTGGAACACAAGGCTTGCACAGTAGCTCAGCTGCAAAGAAAAAGGATCTTGGCTTTCCAAACATCAGTCAGTCTAAGCTCTCTCTGCTGGGGCCGTGGTCCTGCCCGTAGGGGGAACCGGTACAGAGATCTGTGAGCTTTCCAAACCAGGGTGTTCCCTCTCCCCATGAACAGCAGCGCCTCAGGGCAGATGTGGCAGGGCTTCCTGGAACACCCGTTTTACCCAAAGATTGGGGGGAGTTATTTTTATAATAAAACTAATGTGGCTGTATCATAAAAGAGAAAAGGAAATCCTCGTGTCTTTTCAAATTGAAGCACAAAACTTTGCAGTAGGCCCCTCTGGGCTATGCCCACTCCCACTCCAGTTCCTTCAGGTGTATTTTAGAAGCCTAATTTGAGGCTTACAGACGTTGGAAAGACAACTGAGCTTTAAATTGTGAGCCCTGAGATCTGTGCTGGCTCTGCCTCTACCTAGTCTGACCTTGGGTAAGTCACTCCCCTCCTAGGCCTCAGCTTGTTCCTGTCTCATACGATGAGAGGGGGCCAGATGATCTCAGAGGTCGCCTCCAGCCCTGAAGTTCCTTGATTCCCTTCATTACCTCAAGAGCCAGTGGGACGTGGGAATGAAATCCGAACGCCTGAGCGGGTTAGCCTGCCGAGCAGGCCTGGCCACCTGTGACCCTCTCCTGCCACCCACCAGCTGCTTAAGTATCCATGGAACTTTGTCAGCTGCTTGACCCCTTGACCTGGAGCTGACTAGACAGACCTTGCCATGGATTTGGTCTCCCTCTTTTGTGTCCTGCTCACCACGACTTCCAGAGTTCTGTTTCAGGAGCTCCTTGGAAGGCCATAGTGTCCCAGAAACAAAGACTGAGGGACAGTCCCAGCAGGACTCTGCCCAGGAAAGCAGAAGAACAGTAAGGGCTCCACGAAGCCAGAGGCTGGTGTGAAAAGGGTGTTCGCAGGAGAAAGGGAAGGGAACGACTTGTTAGATAGCCGGGTGCCGTGGTTGGAGCTGAGGCTTCTGGTGGGACTTTCGGGCCCTGCCCTGGGCGCTTGTGCAGTTTGTTGATTGTGACCACCTCACTTCCGGTGAACGCAGGTGAGCTCATCCCCACAGCAGGCCACTTGTTAATGCCCCTTCCAAACACAGGTTTCCCCCAGGGAGGGAGGGATCTCCTCCCATCAGAGGATAAACATGTCCAGAGTTGCGCCTCCTAGGTTGGTGGTCAAAAGAAGGGGCAGCTGGCATGTGGAGTCACCACCCAGCTCAAGTGTGGCTGTTCAGACCGCTCCTCCCCTACCTTACCTAGCCATCTAAGAGATGCCCTTTCTCCCAAAGCTGTCACAGCCCCTATGACATTTAGTCATTCCTCTATCCATCAGAGCTGGGTGGTGACTCCACGTGCCAGCCCCATTTCTTCTGCAGCATGCCCCGGTGTCTGTTCCATCTATCTGGATCTGTCACCCAGGTTGCACTTCTCCCCTTTGGTAGGTTTAACCCTATTTATTGGGTCTTAAGGGGCCAGCTGGGTCCTGTGTCCTACCTCTTCCCTTCTTTCATTGAGGAGAATACATATAGGGACCCCAAGATTTTTTTCCTCAGGTTCTGCATGACAGCCAGGCTCCCCATAATGGCAAAGGACAGCAGGTTGGGGACAGAGCATTCCGCTGCGGCTACAAGGGCTGTGGGCGTCTCTATACCACCGCTCATCACTTAAAGGTAAGGTTGCTGCAGAGAGCTTTTAGCTTTGCCATCTTCCCAGCAGGCTGTAATTCTGCCTTCCCGCTTTGACTGGAACTGGTCCCTGACCTCGAGTTGCTCATTGCCTCCTGGAAGGAAGAGATGAGTGTACAGAAAAGTCAGCACAGAGGGCTTTGACACACATGAAGAATGCAGGAGGGAAGAGAATCAGGGAAGGGTCTCTGGAGGGGGCATCTCAGCTGAAGAGGAAGGAAAATAAAGGAGGTGGCCAATGCTGATACTCCGGGCCCTAACGAGAACTAAACTGCCCATTCATACCCTTGTCCCTTTGAATTACATGATTGCTTGTCCTCACAGGTACATGAGAGAGCTCATACAGGTGACCGTCCATACAGGTGTGATTTCCCCAGCTGTGGAAAGGCCTTTGCCACAGGTAACCTACCTGGATGGGGACCAAGGTGGACTGCTTCCAGTTGAGGGGAGAGGGTTCTAGATTAGCTCTGGCAACTCCCTCAAGGAAGCCAAGCACCAGGCTGCCTTTCTGGAGAAACTGCTGTCGGAGTGCTCTGATGCAGGGCGCCGTCTCTGGAGGAAACCCTGTTACAGAGGCAAGAGGCAGCAGGAGCTGGGGGTTGGCAGAGAGACCTGCCTCTGCGTCAGCCCTGATACCCACCAGCTGGGGGTGCCGGGTGGTCGGTTGAATCCCTCTAGGCTTCATTTTCCCTCTGAATTGAGGCCCTTTAGCCATAGGTTCTCTAGGTTCCCTCTTACACTGGTTCTGGAACGGCACCAGCTTCCCCTGGAGAGGGAAGGAGAGCAGAGTGGGCTTCTCCGGCCCCTCTTACCTGCCCAGCCAGGAGTGGGATAGAGGCAGACACAGGCTTCTTGTGCCAGAGGAGGTCCGGAGCCTCACCGAGCAGACCTAAAGATGGAGAGCCTCTGAATTAGGAAGAAGAGTTGGTGGAGGATGAGGCCCCACCCAATGCTCTTCTCACCCCTCCTTCCCTCCCTCCCACACGCGGACAGGATATGGGCTGAAGAGCCACGTGCGCACCCACACTGGTGAGAAGCCATACAAGTGCCCAGAGGAGCTGTGCAGCAAGGCCTTCAAGACCTCCGGAGACCTGCAGAAGCACGTCCGGACCCACACCGGTAGGCTGGGCCCTGCCCGCCCTGCCCCGTTCAGACCCGGCTCTGAGCCCAGGGCTCGCCCTGCTCCGTGAGACCCCTTCAGAGCCACCCTCACACAGCCCATCTCCACAGGTGAACGCCCCTTCCGGTGCCCCTTTGAGGGCTGTGGCCGCTCCTTCACCACATCTAACATCCGCAAGGTACATGTGCGCACCCACACGGGCGAGCGGCCCTACACCTGCCCCGAGCCCCACTGTGGCCGTGGCTTCACCAGTGCCACCAACTACAAGAATCACGTGCGCATCCACACAGGTGGGCCAGCTGGCATGCAAGGACCACCCCTGAGGCCCCAGCCCCCTCTACCATAGGCTTCTGACCTAAACATGTTCTCGACGCGCAGCCCAGAACGCCATTCCAGGCTGGTCCGTGGGCAGGGCACGGGGTTTCGGTGGTTTCGGCCATATCCCCAGAACCACTCTTTCACTTGCAGTGAGCGGTTCCTCCTTCAGCAGTTAGGTCCAATCTGATGGGCATTGCTGGCCCTCTCAGCTCCCTGCTGCCTCTCTATACCCACCCGAAATTCTCCCCCTCCAGCTGAGCTCCCAGAAAAAGCCCAGGGTCAGGCGTGATGGGGAAAAAGCAGAGGGAAATGTCATCTTCAGCTCCTCACCTCATCCACTGTCCATGTGACTCCTGTGTATCCTCACCCTCCCCAGTGTTACGTCCCTGTCCAGCCTTCTGTGTCATCTCCCAGACGCATGTGTCCCCTCACTCTCCCATCGTACCTGACATATCAGTCACCCCTCTCTATCTCCTGCCTCTTCTGTTCACAAGCCCCCAGCGCCCCCCACCAGCCCCTTCACTAGCCTCGGCCTTGCCCCTGCCATTTTCTCTCCACCTCGTCTCTGGGCTCCGTGGTCCCACACTCACGTCCCCTCTGCCTTCCACTGGCCACCTTCCCCAACTCTGTCCATTCAGAGTCCCAGATCTCAGTCCCTCTTCCTCCCTCTGGCTCTCCCTTCACCAACCCTGTCCCCGGCTCCTATCCCCTTAGTTTCCCCTTTGCCAGCCCCAGGTCCCACCCCCCTCACAGCCCAGTGTCCCCAGGGGAGAAGCCATACGTTTGCACGGTGCCAGGCTGCGGGAAGCGCTTCACCGAGTACTCAAGCCTGTATAAGCACCATGTGGTGCACACACACTGCAAGCCCTACACCTGCAGCACCTGCGGCAAGACCTACCGGCAGACCTCTACCCTGGCCATGCACAAGCGCAGCGCCCACGGCGAGCTGGAGGCCACGGAGGAGAGCGAGCAGGCCCTTTATGAGCAACAGCAGCTCGAGGGTGAGGGGCGTGGGCAGGAGGTGAGAGTGGGGACAAGCCGGGCCTCCCCGTGACCACCTGGTGGCAGGTGTCAGCCTGGGCTCTCCTCTCCCAGCCGCCTCTGCAGCCGAGGAGAACCCGCTACCCAAACGACCCCGCATTGCTTACCTGTCGGAGGTGAAAGAAGAGGGTGATGACATCCCTGCCCAAGTGGCTATGGTGACCGAGGAAGATGGGGCCCCCCAGGTGGCTCTGATCACTCAGGATGGTGCCCAGCAGGTACAGACCCTGGGGGTAGAGGTAGGGTGGGCCACTCTGGCTGGTACCCTCTCCCACTGTCTCTGGGGAGCTCCAAGTTCTAACAGCCCTACGTCCACCCAGTTTCTCTTTTTTAGCCTTATGGATCTCAGAGCTGAGGCCGAGGGTACCAAGTCTTGTAACACAGCACCCCCCTCTTCCTCATGCTTCCAGCTCAGTCTCTGTGACTTCTGGAGCACAGTTAGTAGTTTCCCTCTTTACTTGGAGGATGACAGGTCCCGTTCATCTGAGTGAGACACTTGGATGTCCTTCTCAAGAGAGACGTGTCGGTACACGGGCCAGAGCATGGTGTGGGATCTGGAAACTTGGCATTTCTAGCCAGCAGTATAACCTGACGTTTGTCAGCACCCTCACTGTCAAGTGCACTTATGACTTTCAGGGTTGATAGGAGGATGAAATTAGGTGGAGACCCTGAATTGCATGGAACAGAGCCCTGAGGCAAAGTGGTGATAAATAGGTGTGGTCAGCAGAATTCTTCCAGTGTAGCCTCTCTTTGCATCCTAGGGCCTGTTTTACTTGCTTGTCCTGACTCCCTCCACCCTGTGACAAGAAGCTAGCTAATCTTCTAGCTTACCAATAAGTGAACCTGCTCTGGGAGAGCAGATTCATCTGCCTAGGGGCTTTCAGACAGCCCTCCCCTCCACTCCCAGCTCATCTTCTTCCTTGCTGTTGGCAGGTCAGCCTGTCACCAGAAGACCTGCAGGCACTGGGGAGTGCCATCAGTATGGTGACCCAGCACGGCAGTACCACCCTCACCATCCCTAGTCATGATGATGACCTTGCCACATCTGGCACACACACAGTCACCATGGTCAGCGCCGATGGCACCCAGACGCAGCCCGTATGGCCAGGCGGTTTGCTTGGGGTCTCTTGTTCTCTTGTCCTTCCTTTCTGTGGGATGAGCCCTAAAGTGCAGGCTTAATTAGTCAAGCCTTCATACGAGGACCAAGATTCCCACACATAAAGGGTCTTCCCTACATCTTCTCTGGGTCATCAGCAACTCTTGTTGAAAAGCATTGCACTGGGAGTCAAGAGACAGTTTCTAAATCTGTCTACCCCTAATTTGCTCTGCTGCCATAGGCAAGGTACTTTTCCGTGAACCTTAGTCCATCTTCAAATGAGGGGATTAGATTATCTCTGGGAGCTTTTACAGTCTGTCCTTCTGTGATTCAAAATTCCTAAATTAAGTTGGCTGTAAATTAAAGTAAAATACAACCCCACTTAGCTCTGAGCCCCAAGCTAATTAGTTAATCTGACCCGTAATGGTTTTATTCATTTCCTTCTGGGTTGTTCCCAGCCACCTTGCTTGGAGGCATTTTTTGGATTGGGGATTGGGAGAGTAATGTAGGTGTGTTGGAAAACCTCATTCTTCTATATTTCAGGTCACAATCATTACCTCTGGGACTGTGGTGGCTGAGGACTCCAGTGTAGCATCTCTTCATCATCAACAGGTGGCGCTGTTAGCCACAGCCAATGGAACTCACATTGCGGTGCAGGTGAGTTGAGGTCTGGTAGGATACTGTGGCCACAGAAAGGAACTAGAAGGGAAGGGGAACTAGAGGGAGGTCTTGAAGAGGACAGCATTTGGCTCAAAGAGAGCCCATTTCAGAGGACAAATCCCTTTCTGCCTGCATCCACGCACCTGTCTCAGGCTCTTTCTTGACTAAGTCAGGGTAGGGAGCCCCTTCTGACCTTCAGGATAACTTCAATGGCAGCCTCCCTGGTGGTCTAAACCCTTCATGTCTTCGTGTCCCTGTTTCTTCATCTGGAAAATAAGGAGGCTGAAGTAGATGATGACTCCAATCAGTCATTCCCCTTCTGTGAGCAAACTGCCCTGTCTGACCCTGGACCATTCCACGGCTCCTCACCACACCTAGCCTAATAGGACTCTATGAGTGAACTTCCTGTTCCTTGGGGCCCTACTAAGTTCTCAGGTGTTTGGCGCTGGATGGGTGGAGATTCAAAAAAGTGGGCCTCATATACTACCACTGGAATCTAGGAGGGAGGGTCTCACTCTCTCCTTCCTTCTCCTCCCCCTTCTCCACAGCTGGAGGAGCAGCAGACCTTAGAGGAGGCCATCAGCGTAGCCACTGCTGCCATGCAGCAAGGGACTGTGACCCTGGAGACCACAGATTCGGAGAGCGGCTGCTGAGCCCGAGAGGGCTGGGTCCCACACCATGTTGGAAGAGGTGCCATGCTGTACAGGCATCCTTGCCTCCAAGGGCCCAGGCTGTGGCTGACACGTGGAAGGTGGCCACACAGGTCTCTAGGGCAAGAAGGCAGCAGGAAAATGGCCTGAAGGGCACAGGGATCCTGCCCAAGAGAAGGGCCAAGCAGCTGGAATCGGGGGAGTGTGTCATCCTCAGGAGCTAAGGAGGACAAGCTTGATCAGCAGGCTGCCCTGGGGTGTCCTCCCCCCAAAATCAGCTGAGCACCCTCTCCTCTCTCTAGAAAACACCCTTCCCGCCCTTGGTCCACTCCCCTTCTCAGGTGGCAACTGGGGCTGCTCTTGGGACTGGTCCTCTGCTCCAACTGGTCACTGCCCACTAGGGGAGAAGGCAGACAGCCCTTCAGCCCAGTAGGGGCAGCTTGGGTCCAGCACTGCCCCTCCCAGCAATAACCACCTCCCCGGAGGCCAGCCGAGATGTCTGGCCACTTGGCAGCAGGGACTTTCTGCCACCGCAGTCAGAATTGCTCAGGGGCTTGTGGCTGGAGAAAAGGTGCCCAGCCCCACCCCTACCCCCAGCTGCTCCCCAACCTCTCTGTGGCAGAGAGGCAGGGAGCAGCCTTGTACATACTGGGGATTGGGTGTAATTGGTTTTATTTTTTTTAATTCCATTTTGATAATTTTTTTTCCTGCTCTGGATGGTGGTGGCAAACGGGTGAATGAGTATTTAATAAAAGTTTCAAGTTTCCACCTGGGTCCCTCCCTCCTCCTCCCTTCTTTCAGCTTCGGGCCCTGGTGGCAGGGCTGGTCAAATCAGGCTCTTGGCCCTGTATCCCGGGCACAAACCTCACTCAGCCTCTGTGCCCGGCTGGTGGGCCTGCCCTCCCAGAGGCACAGGGGGAAGGAAGCCCTGGTATGAGAGAAGCCCTGAGGAGCTGCCGGTAGCTTCCTGCCCACAGCTGAGCAAGTAGGCTCCCGGTAGCCAAGCAAGACCAGTGTGAGCACTGCTTCCAGGCTCCGGTTGGGTCTCAGGCCTCAAGATGGGTGGGCTGGAGGAACTCTGTTTTCTCTACCCTACCTTGTGTTATGTCATCAGAGCCCCTCCACACACAGCACACAGTCCACTGCTCCAAGTGGGCAAAGCCCCATTGGGGGGGGGGGGTGCCTTTGCCAAGGTACCCAGGGTCTCTGATGCCTCTGCTGCCTGGTGTTGAAGTCCTAGCTTTGGTACCCAGCTCTGGGGGTACCCACCTAGGTGTCTGGGGCCATGGAATTCCAAAGCCACAGTCAGACCCCACTGAAAAGTACATGGTAGGACCAGACCAGCCCTCGTGGGAAGGAAGGGATGCAGGGAAAGGGACTTGATGGAAAGAGCTCTTGGGTTTGACCCCTCCTGCATGGGAGCATTGCAGGGATTGCAGGTGCCGCTTTTCCTCTCTCCACTGTCATGGATGTGCCCCACCCTCTCCCCCAACGCAGACATCCTCTCCTAGGATGCCTAGCAAGGTCTTTTACTCTTGGGCCACCAGCTCCTTGGAAGCAGGGGGAGCTGGGACATGACCCCAGGGAGGGGTGTCTCGATTGCCTGAGCAGGCTCCGTCAACGTCCAGGGCCACTGTTCGTGGCAGGAATATGCCCCAGCCCTCACAGGTATTGGATCTAAAGAAACGGAAGCACTGATGTGGAAGGCCCTGAATCGCCAGCCTCCTGCTCCCAGGCACCCCTGAAGCTGGACCCCACCATGAGCCTCACCCCCATGAGCTTCAGAATCTCTAGGTCAGGGCCAGTGGGGGCCCCAGAGTGGGCAATGCTCGGGGTGCCTTTTAGAACCAAAGCCTAGGGGATGGGGAGGCAGCCGATCATGTGCCAAGTCCTCCTGACCTGGAGAGGTGCCCTGGCCCAGCTCCTCCTCCAAGTTTGTATTGTTGCCTTTTGTTTTCTTCCACCTGGGAGGAGCCCTACCACCACAGTAATGTTAGATGGTCCTAAAAGAAATGCTTTATCCACTGCCTACTCCGTGCTTTACATCCATTCTCAGACCTCTTTACAATCTATGAGGTGAGTATTTCTCCTGCTTTACCAATGAGAAACTGCTCAAGGAGGTTAAGTTATTTATCCAAAGCCTCGTACCTGCTAAGTGTGGAATTGGTACAGGACCTGCCCCCTTTTATCTGACTCCAAAGTCGGGATGGGCTTGCTTTTCCCTCATCAAGCTGCCTCTGGGAGCCCAGAAGGCTCCGGGAGGCTCTGGGGCTGAGGAGGCCCCTAAAGGGCCTCACACCCGGGGAACCAGGCTGATCAGAGTTGGAGCTCTAGCTCCCCAGGGCTTGGACCCCAGTTCCCATGCAGCGAGTGGTGCCGCTGAGCACTGCAAGAGCAACAGGCTGGGTCCTGCCGGTGTGGGGAGCCCGCGAGAGCAGGCAGGTGGAGCTGTTGCTCTGCACCACGGCCCCTCTGCGGTCTCTGCAGCCGTTTGCATTTCCTGAAACCGGATCTTGGTGTCAGAGCCGCCCCTGGGCCGGGCGGGCGCCTCAGCCATGGCCCTGCGCAAGGAGCTGCTTAAGTCCGTCTGGTACGCTTTCACCGCGCTGGATGTGGAGAAGAGCGGCAAGGTCTCCAAGTCCCAGCTCAAGGTGAGGGGCACCCGGGGCGCAGGGGAGGCCGGCAGACACGTCTCATCAGCCCCTGCTGCCTGAAGCTAGACTTGAACCCTGTGTTCCTCCTGGGGCACCCAGCTAGCCAGGGACCCAGGAGGGGTGGGAGGGCCCGTGCTGGGGAACTGGGGCAACATGGCCTAGTGGATGCTGCTGCCCCCTGTCCAGAGGCCCCAGTGAGGTGTGTGCAGGGGCATCGCCCAGAGCCCTGGCCCCCAACTCTCGGGAGAGTAGAGGTGCCATCATGGGATTCTGAGGGCCACAGGCCAAGCTGCATCCCAGACTCCGTGTGACGAGCACACGTCTCCCCAGAGTCAAGCTCGGGCACACACCCTACTCCTTCCTGCCGCTTCCTCCTGGCTTTGAAGAGAGACAGTTAGCTAGTGCTTGTCAGTCACTTCCTCTCGGAGCTGAGAGAGAGGGTTCAAGAGCCTCTCGCAGCCCCAAACCAGGCCAGCTCAGTCATCCTTCGCAGGAGAGCAGCTCCCCTGGACCTTGCCTCCCAGGTGGGACAGAGGTGGGAAGGGGCAAGGACTGAAGACCCCATTATACTGCTGCCTGGCTCACCACCCCCTTCACACCGTACACGCCAGGTTGAGAAACTTACCTTAGACCCTGAGAACTCGAGTAGGGAAGGGGTGGAATCTGAGCCCAGGAAGAGCCCCATCAGTGATTGCCCTGAAATTCATGCTTGGTCCTAGATAATTCCTGGGGGACCAAAACGTTTATCGCCTTCTTTCCTGTAGCCCCGCGTTAGTGCTGCCTTCACCCTAGTTAGTGGGGAAGAAACAAGGCCCTAGGCCGTTGGAGCCAGGGAACGCGGGGAGTCAGGAGCAGGGTGGGCGTCAGCCCTCTGGGATCTGCCTTAGGGATTCATTCATTCACTCTACAAATATTTACTGAGCACCAGCTACGTGCCTGGCATGAGGCTAGGCCATAGTATCCTGGCATCTCCCCTGCCACCCACCCCCCACAGAGGAGGAGCGCAGTCTCAAGGAAACCTCCATTCTAATTGATCGAGCTAGGAGGTGCCTGGAAACCTGGGAGAGACGGATGGGACAGGTTAGGCATTGTACCCCACCCCTATTCCATCCCCCTACTTTTGAACTTGGACACGATGAACTTGGATGTCCCAAACTGGTCCTATCCCATAATCGACCCCTTAGCCAGACTTGTGAGCATCCAGTAAGTGATTCTTGGCTCCCCCAGGAAGGAGAATCCACTACCACTTTTGATCATCTGAGAGAATCTCCCAACAGACAGGTTCTTCCTTACGTTCTACTTAAATTGTCTTATTGCAGGTTATGTAATCTAGTGAGGTCTTCAGTATAGACAGAGGAAAAGCAGATCATCCAAAATCTGTCCTTGTGGAAACTCCATGTCCTGCATCCACCTCCCACTCTGCCCCTTTAACATCTTCCAGGAACAATCCCAACCTCCACGGTTTGTTGTCTCCAAGGTTCCATTTTCTACCACTCCATCACCTGTGGCCCTATGACACCTCCAGACTCTCTAAGCCTCTCATACAAGGAAGATACAGCACTCCATGGCTCTCCGGTTCCTGGGCCAATCAGGCAGTAAGCCTTCCTAGTTTGAGCCTCTAGTTTGAGCCTCTGTCTTGGCCTCTAACTGGGTGGATGCCTGTTCCCCACCCCCACAGGTTGAGTATTTGCAAGGAAGATCGCCTGGGGAGCTTGCATACTTGAACCATCTGCTGTCTTTGTACCGCTTCGCAGCTCACATTGAGCCCACTGCCAGCAGCCTCTGTGGTCCCACAGGATCAATGGTAGATTTCAGCCCACTTGACAGAAAACTTGTCCACTCTGGGAATCTGAGCTAGCAGTGGGAGCCTCAGGCCCAGTGGCCGGTGGGGCATAAATGGTAGGGCCCATGTCATAGGAGAGGAAGATAAGGAAGGCAATTCTCCTTCAAGCCCATAGTGCTAGATACTGGAATGGGAGGAAGTAGTGATAGTGTTGGGGGTGGGGATGCCGGAAAGGCAAAAGAGCAATAGAGAAGTGGCCAGAAGGCAGAGGAAGAAGCAGATGAGACACAGACCCGCAGGGCAGGGCACACTCCTTCCACTGGAAGACTTGGTGAGAAGGGAAGAGATCTTGGGGTTAGCCTGTCCTTGCTAAAACTGCCTCTGGCCTTGGCGTCCTCAGTTGGGAAGAGGCAGGAGACCCGCACCAGCCCAGAGCAGGCTGTCTGTCTGCAACAGTCACCACTTCTCCCCTGATGCGTTGGTAGAAAGGCTGCCACCTGCTGTCCTGGGCAAAGCCGTGATGAGGCCAGAAGGAGGAGGAACAGCAAGTGCTCTGAGAAGTACCCCAAGGAGTCAGGATTGTTTTCTCTGAAGAAGAGAAGGCTTGGGGGAGAGATGAGATGAGTTTTCTTCTCTGAATTCTTTTTTTTTTTTTTTACGCGGGGCTCTCATTGTTGTGGCCTCTCTCGTTGCGGAGCACAGGCTCCGGACGCGCAGGCTCAGCAGCCATGGCTTATAGGCCTAGCTGCTCCGCGGCATGTGGGATCTTCCCGGACCGGGGCACGAACCCACGTCCCCTGCATCGGCAGGCGGACTCTCAACCACTGCGCCACCAGGGAAGCCCCTTCTCTGAATTCTTATAGAAAGTACAATAGCCTTTGTCCAGGTGGGTTGAGAAAAATAAAAATAGATCAATAAGAATGGCACTTCTGCCCAGAACGGAGTTAGGTTGAACACAAAGTTTCTCAGGACTGTGAGCTTTGGCAGGGTCCTCAGAATCTCCCTCTTTAAAGAGCTTTAGGAGTGAGTTCCCATCCTGACAGTGGGCTGCAGGGAGGCGAGCCTTGGGAATGATGGGTTTCCTAACGGCCATACCATCTTCCCTCCGGGAGCAGCTTTGGCTTTAGGCTTCATGGATGATCAGCTAAGAATTTGGCTTCCCCACTCCCTGACTGCCAGGGCTGGGGTGAGGGTCCCGAGATTGGGCGCGTGGTTGGAGCAGTGCGTCTCAGTGGGGATCCTAGGAGGCTCACCACTTCCCGTTGACAGACAGGAGCAGGGGGAAGGCAGGGAGGGTGAACTAGGGCCTTCCCTACTTGGCTCTGTCAGGTCTCCCAGAGCCTCTCATTGGCACTCGGGGCAGTCCTGGGGCCCAGGGAGGGTCTCTTGCCCACCAAGAGCCTCTGAGCTTCGGGCTGTGTCTCCTCTGGAGAGGGACAACCACCTTCTCCTCGGTAGAGGAGAAGTTAATAACAACTCCTGTCCCAGAATCTGAAGAGTGGGGTCTTCAGCTTTGCCCCGACCCCTGCCTGCTGTTGGTCTCCTCAGTCTACAGTGTGGAGGAAGGGGAGGATGATTCAATGATGTGCAGAGCACTTGACTCGGAGCCATATAAGCTGAGGCCTATATTGCTCCCCAGTAGGGTGACCTTAGGCAAGTCACTGCCCATCTCTGAACCTCTGGTTTCTCATCTGTAAAGCCTGAGGGCTGAACTGGGGATCACCACGCTCTCTGGCTAGCCTCCGAAAATAAATTTTAACAAAGTACCTCAAACAGGTGAAATTGATCCTTGATGCAGCTTCTCCTCTCCCTTTTCTGAGCCTCTGTCTTTCCTTTGATGCTGACAGCCAACCCCTCCAAGCCCCTTCTTGCTCTCAGCAGGCACACAGCTAATCCAGAGATTCCCATCTTTTAAAATTCCTGGTGCTACTCCCTCATGATAGTTTTGCTTTAGTACCCCACTGGTTGAGAAAAATACATTCAGTGACTCTTAAAAAGGATCTATATATTTTAAAAGAATTACTTAGCACCTAGCTACGTTTAAAGACTATAGGCCATCTAAACGAGAGAGAGAGAGGAGAGAGAGAGAGAGGAGAGAGAGAAAGAAAGAAAGAGAAAAGAAAGAAAGAAAGGAAGGTAGGAAGAAAGAAAGAAAAAGGAAGGAAGGAAGGAAGGAAGGGAAGGAAGGGAGAGGGGAGGGAGGGAGAAAGACTAAGGCCAGCTAGGAGAAAGAAATTAGTCATTCTTTTTGTAGTTAGTGCTTGGTACTTTTATGGATTCCCATACCCTCTGTATCTGCGTCAACTCCTGAAGTCTGCGAACTACAGGACCATGGGCCTGGCGCCCATTACATTGCTGCACTGGAGCTTTTAGGAAACTCCCAAGCCCCCAGGGGAGAACCACACCCCCAACATGCCTCCAGAGGAAACAGTGAATAAATGAAGCCTCTTAAAGGTCAATGGCTGCCAACCCAGAGGTCAGGGGCTGCTTGGGTGGGTGGGGAAGACAGAGAATCCTCTCTGGGGGAGCCCAAATGGCAGCTTGTGAAAACTACAGACACCTGGACCCCACCCCGGAAACTCTGAGTCAGTAGGTCTGGGCGGGCCCCAGCAGATTTCAGTTTCAACCAGCTCCCCAGGTGATTCTGATGCTTAACCTGAGCCAATGTAGCAGAGATCTAGCTAGGGCTTTAGAATCAGTCTTTGAGCAAGAGGACACTCCACCTCTCTGAGCCTTGGTTTCCTCCTCTGTAAAAGGAGGAGAATGAGAGCCCTGCCTCCAGGGCTAAGGATTGATTGAAATCGGCAGGTGAGTTCCGCAAGCCAGCCTCCACTCCTGCCATTTCCTTTCCAGCATGACCTTCCTCTGGTCACACTCTCTCCCCACCCCCGGCCCTTACCCGCACCCAGGCACAGGAAGCCTGGCAGTCTGAGGTCGGCTGAGCTCTCTGGGGAGAGGCCCTGAGCCCTGAGTGTCTAGAGCCTTTAATTCCTCTTTGTCCTGACACCTGATGGCTAACAGGGTCGGAGCCTCTCTGCCCTGGTCTCCTCAGATTCCCCTGGCAAAATGTCCAGGTGAGGAAGGTCTTAGAGGAGAGCGTGGGCCAGTGAACCAAAGAGAGGAACAGCTCAGATAACTGTGTGCTGCTGGGTGGCAGGTTCTATCCTGGGGTGGGAGGGAATTTGTACATCATCTCCTTGAACTCCATTTTTAGAAATGTGAAAACTGAGCCCCAGCGAGGTTCATGTGCTCAGAGAGATTCAGTCCACGTCCGTCTGACTTTTGTATTTTTCCTGCTTCTCCCCTTGAAGCACTTAGGTTCATTCAGTAGATATTTACTGAGTATCCATTATATGCCAGGTCCAGTGATACAGCAGTGGATAAAACAGACAAAAAAAACGCACGCTTGTGTTGCTAACGTTCTAGTCAGAGAACACAGATGATAAAATAAGTGATACATGACATGGAGGAAAATAAAGCAGAAGATATCCCTATCCTTACTGTGGGGGGTAGAGGGGATAGGATTACAGATTTAAGTAAGGTGGTCAGAGAAGCCCTCCCTGAGAAGGTGACACCTAAGTAAAGATCAGAAGGAGGAGAGGGTGTGAGCCATGACCTGGGCGAAGAATGTTTCTGGTTGAAGGAATATCAAGGGCCAAGGCCCTGAGGCAAGAGTGTGCCTGGTGTGCTTGAGGAATGCAAAGGGGCCAGAGGGGCTGGAGAGAAGTGAGCAAGAGGGATGAGGTCAGAGAAGGTACAGAGTAAAATCTCTGGAAAGACTCTGAGATTTTACTCTGAGAACCTTGGGAAACCACTGCAGCATTTAAGTTAGACTTGAGGAGTTAGTCAAAAACATTGATTAACACAATGTGGGGGACACTGTGTTGAGCTCTGGAGTCAGGGTTGAGATTAGAGTCTTTGCTGCCCTCAAGGAATGTAGAACACCCAGAAATGCTCACACCAACAGGGAACAGCAAAAGAACATTATCACAGAGCAACTTAATAGCAGGGTACATTAATAACAGTGGTTAATGGCACCCTTTGTCTTTTAATCTCTATAGTTTAAAAATGTTGCCATGAAAACAATATATGCTCCTGGTTCCGAAGAATATAATTTTAAAGAAGTTGAAATTTACTAGAAAAGTAAAACATGTTTTACTGGTTAAAAAAATTGAAAGACAAAAATAATGTTAAAGAATGTGAAATTGCCTCCCCTCCCTGGGGAAGAGTGGTAGGGTGATAGCTGTTAACAGTTTGCTGAGTCTTCTAAATTTTTTCTATGTACAAATAAACTTACTAGGTTGAACTATATGAAATTGCTGATGTTTGATTGTTTTGACCTACTAAAATAGCAGTTTAATATGGTTCAGCATAATCTTTGCACACATATTATTTTACAAATATTTCATTCTACAGCTTGCTTTTTTCCACCTGCCAGTATAGTATGCATATCTTTCCATGTCTGTTCATACAAATATAATAATAAAAATAGCTCACAACTTTTATTAAGCAATTTCTATTATTGCACTATGTACCCGGTGCTGTGCTAAGCTCTTCATTCTAAAACACCCTGTGGAGCAGGCGCCTTTTTTTCCTCAAAGAGGAGGAGACTAAGGTCTTGGAGAAGTTAAATCACCTGCCCATAAGTACACATGTGGCAGAAGTTAAATTTTCAACCACACACAGGTCTATGACTTGGTGTACCTGTCCCCTCTTTTTTTTTTTTTTTTTTTTTTTTTTTTGCGGTACGCGGGCCTCTCACTGTTGTGGCCTCTCCCGTTGCGGAGCACAGGCTCTGGACGCACAGGCTCAGCGGCCATGGCTCATGGGTCTAGCCACTCCGCGGCATGTGGGATCTTTCCGGACCGGGTCACAAACCCGTGTCCCCTGCATCGGCAGGCAGACTCTCAACCACTGTGCCACCAGGGAAGCCCACCTGTCCTCTCTTGAAGGAGCCTTGGGCTGTCTCCAGTGCCTCATTTATTCTCCGTTTCTTTCTTTCGTCTTTCTTTCTTTCTTTCTTTTTCTTTCTTTCTTTTTCTTTCTTTCTTTTTTCCTTCCTTCCTTTCTTTCTTCCTTCCTACCTTCCTTCCTTTCTTTCCTTCCTTTCTTTCTCTCTTCCTTTCTTCCTCCCTTCCCTCCTTCCTACCTTCCTTCCTTTCTTCTTTCCTTCTTTCCTTCATTTCTTTCTCTCTTCCTTTCTTCCTTTCTTCCCTCCCTCCCTCCCTTCCTTCCTTCCTTCCTTCCTTTCACCATGCCGCGGCTTTCGAGATCTTAGTTCCAGGACCAGGAATCAGCCCGTGCCCCCCGCAGTGGAAGCGCAGAGCCCCAACCACTGGACTGCCAGGGAAGTTCCCAATGCCTTTTATTCTAAACTATGCTTCAGTGAGCATTCTTGTACAGGTAACTGTTCTCTTGAGCATCTATAGGTTAGATGATTAAAATTGCTGGGGTCATGCCCAATTTTATTTTTGATACAGTCTTGCCCTCCAGAAAGACTACCAATTCACATCTCAACAGTGGGGCATTTGAGTTCCCATTTCTCCACAACCTCCTCAATACTTGATAGTATCAGTCTTTTGCATCTTTGCTAATTTGTTAGGTAAAAAATTGCACTTTCTATATGAGAAGGGAACTTATATTTGTTCTGTGCAGAGCTAACTCTCTCACTCTCTCTATATATATATCTCACTCCATCCTCACGGCCCCTATACGTGGTGGGTATTATCCCCTGTTTCACTGACAATGATACTGAGGCTCAGGGGGTGAAGGAGTTTATCCAAGGCCTCATAACTAGAAAGTGAAGGTTCCTGGCCTTCCATATCCCCCCGCACGCTTCACTGGAGTGTAGCCATTTGGCTGGGCTATGCAGGAAGCTTCCTCAAAGAGGTGCTTTAGGAGGCTTGAAGAAAGATAAAGACATGGGTAATTTGAAAAGAGGCCAGGAGGCAACAGGTAGAAATATGTGAAACTCTTAGAATAACACCTATCTCTTCAGAAGTGGGTATTTGTCTTGTGTTGGTCACCCTGGATTCTAAGTGCTAAGCATGGAGTGGTGGCACCTCTTAGAGTGTGGACTGGTATCCTATGACCACGGATGTATTAATCATGTATTCTCTGCATATAGGTGGTAGAAACCAAGCTCAAAATAACTTAAAGGAGATGTTATAGATTGACTCACATAACCAACAAAACTCCAAGCATAGTATTGGCTTCAGGCATGGCTGGATCTAGGTCCTCAAATGATGACTCTTTATACCTTGACTCTGCTTTTCTTCACTGATAGCTTTATTCTTAAGCAGGTACTTCCCACACAGGGACAAAAATGTCAGCTACCTCTATCTTCTAACAGCTTAACTCTTTCCATGTATACCCATGGGAAAGAGTACACTTCTTCTCCACTAGAGGAAGCAAAAATCCCAGGGATGATTCTCATTGGCCTAGATTTGGTCATGTGCATCCTTGAACCAAACACCACGACTCCAATGTGCCCACCTCTGCAGCCAGGTAGGGTAGGGGTGCAAATGGCCAATACCACAGATATTGAAAATGGGGGAGAGTTACTTCTCAAAGGAAAATCAAGGCTCCATTACCAAAATAAGGGAGGGGGGCAGAGTTCATCAGGAAGAAACTTCAGATGTCCTTTAGAGCAAGAGTAGGCAAAACCAAAGATGGCACATGAGCTAATTTGAAGATCATGGGAATGAGCGTTGGGGTGGGGATCAGAGATGGCTGTCCAGAGGGAAAGGAGGGAAAAGAGATACACCAATCCCCTTGCTGGGCCCCCCCTACTTCCCACTTTGCTGAGTTGAACCTGAGGCCCAGGAGAACATTAGGAAGAAGTCTCAAACCCTTCTACCCCTCCTCTCACAAAAGAGAATAAAGAAATGAAGACTTGGTATACACGCCATCTCTAGGATGTTGCCAGCTTCTGCCTCAGAGGAGCTGATTCCAAGGTGGACTGCTGGTGGTGGAAGCAGCCCTTAAATACAGCATTTATTGACTGCCTTTGGTGTGCAGAAGAGGACATAGGTGCTGTGAGACATAAAGATGAACATAGACCTGGCCTCCAGAGTTCACTATATAGTTGGGGAATGAGGCTCAGGGTCAATATATATATATTTTTTGTTGTTATAAATTTATTTATTTATTTTTGGTTGCATTGGGTCTTCATTGCTGCGCGCGGGCTTTCTGTAGTTGTGGCGAGCGGGGGCTGCTCTTTGTTGCAGTGTGCAGGCGTTGCATTGCGGTGGCTTCTCTTGTTGTGGAGCACAGGCTCTAGGTGTGCAAGCTTCAGTTGTTATGGCTCGTGGGCTCTAGAGCACAGGCTCAGTAGTTGTGGCTCATGGGCTTAGTTGCTCCACAGCATGTGGGATCTTCCTGGACCAGGGCGCGAACCCATGTCCCCTGCATTGGCAGGTGGATTCTTAACCACTGCTCCATCAGGGAAGCCCCAGGGTCAATATTTTAATGGGGAAGCAGCCTTCAGAGCCGGGAACAACCAGTTGCAACCTCAACTCTGCCAGTTACTCTTAACCTGTCCAAGCCTCAGCATCTTCATCTGAAAAACAGAGATAATAATGTCTGTATATCATGGTTGACGAGATTAGACGTGGGGTATAGAAAGCACCTCATACAGTGACTGGCACATACTAGGTGACAATTTTTAATCATTCACGCTGTCTGTGATAAGTGCTATAACAGAATTACCCCAAGACAATTTTATCTTTTTCCTGATCTCCTCGTTCAAGCTTCAACATCTTTGTTCTAATATCCTGGGTTTGTTAACCAACCCATTTCCCCTCTGTACTGTCATGGCCGCCATCCCTTTTAGCCTTGTCCTCCACATCCCACAGACCACTTTCCGTGGCCCTTCTTTGCTCCCTCTCCAGCTCCCTTCCATCTTTAGAAGGGCAGTGACTGGAACTGCACATGCCCTTCCTGGAGCAGACACACTGGACTCTAGGCACACAGCAGCCTGAGTCTTTGATGGTAGATGTCAGGCTTCTGCCCTTGAGCCTTGGGATCTGCAGAGCTGGATTTGGATCCTAGGCTCTTGCTCAGTGTGGGTCCTTGGGCAAGTTACTGGGTCGGTTGAGCCTCGGCGTCCTTGTCTGCAGAAAGGGCACATACCTGCCTGACGAAGTGGCAAAGAGCATGGCCGCCTTGGTTTGAATCCCAGCTCTGCCAGCCCTGTGCCCTTGGGTGAGTTACTTAATGTCTCAGAGCCTAGGGTTTTTTTTCATCTGTGAAATGAGGATATAAACACTTGTTATGTGGGTTAAGTGAAGTATATGTAAAGTGCTGAGCACAGTGCTTGGTGCATAGCAAGTGTACAAGTTTTAGTTTTTTGGATTTTATTGAGGTATAATGTACATTTTAATTTCAGGTTTACAACGTAATGATCATATATATATATATCTATATATATCTATATCTATATCTATATATATATATATAGTGAAATGATCACCACAGTGAGTCTAGTTAACATCTGTCACCATACATGGTTACACAAAATTTTTTTTCTTGTGATGAGAATTTTTAAGACCTACTCTCTTAGCTACTTTCAAAGATGCAATACAATATTGTTAATTATAGTTACCATGCTATATATTATATCTCCCCAGGACTTTTTTTTCAATATTTATTTATTGTATTCATTTATTTAGCTGCGCCGGGTGTTAGTTGCTGCACGCGGGATTTTCGTTGTGGCATGCAGGATCTTTAGTTGCGGCATGCAGGCTCTTTTAGTTGCAGCATGCGGGATCTAGTTCCCTGACCAGGGATCGAACCCGTGCCCCCTTCATTGGGAGCTCAGAGTCTTAACCACTGGACCACCAGGGAAGTCCCCTCATGACTTACCCAAAGTTTGTACCTTTTGAGCACCTTCACACATTTCACCTCCCCGCTCCACACCTCTTGCAACAGTCTGTTCTCTGTATCTGTGAACACCTTTTTTTCCCTTTTTAAAAAATTCTACATATAAGTGAGAGTGTATGGTATTTGTCTTTCTCTATCAGACTTATTTCACTTAACATAATGCCCTCAAGGTCCATCCGTGTTGTCGCAAATGGCAAGATTTCATTCCTTTTTTAATGACTGAATAACATTCCATTGTGTCTATATATACAGAAGCTTTAGTTATGATTGAATTGAATAATGTATGCAGAAGACTCAGCCAGAATGGGGGTGGGGACAAGTGAGGAGGTGGGAGCCGCCCTTTGGCCCAGTTTTGGTTGGGGTTCAGGAAGGCAAACTGCCCTCTGTCTCAGGTGCTGTCCCACAACCTGTACACCGTCCTGCACATCCCTCACGACCCTGTGGCCCTGGAGGAGCACTTCCGAGATGATGACGATGGCCCTGTGTCCAGCCAGGGGTACATGCCCTACCTCAACAAGTACATCCTGGACAAGGTGGGGCCCCTCTAACCTCTCCCCACTTCCCAACCTGACCAGCACCCTAATACATTGCCACCCCAACTCCTCTCCCTATGAACCCCATTTCTGTCCCCTCTGTCCACCCCTGCTCTCCCATCTCCATCCTTCACCTCCCAGCCACTTGCGCCCTCCTGGCTCCCCTTAACTCACTCTCAAGCTTCCTCCTCTCTATCCTAGCCTCCACCTTTCCCACGACCTTCCACCCCATCCCTGCCTAGCTTCCAGCTGTAACTTTTACAAAAGGCTCTCAAGTTTCCCCCAAGTGCTGTCCCCCCTGCTTCTCCCAGCTGTCACTGTCTTCTCAGGTTCTCCTTGACTGTCCACTCCCTCCTGGGCTTCCCCTTCTTTCTCCCTGGGCTGAGGGACCTGAGTTTCTCTGTGTGCAGGGGACTTGGGGGCAGTGGTTGTGAGGGAGTGGTGGCAGTAGCAGGGCTGGGGGCTGGGGTCAGGCTGGTTGGTCAGCTAGTTACCTGATCATCAGCTCAGGGACTCCTCAAGTTAGAGCCCCAACATGGCAGTGTGGGGAGCAGGGGAATAGATGACCCTAAGAAGCCAGCTGGAGCCTAGTTGGGTGGTAGAGCAGGGACGGGGCAGCCTTCTCAGCTGACTTGCCGGCCTGGTGGCAGGTGGAGGAGGGGGCTTTCGTTAAGGAGCACTTTGATGAGCTGTGCTGGACCCTCACGGCCAAGAAGAACTATCAGGTGGATAGCAACGGGAACAGCATGCTCTCCAATCAGGATGCCTTCCGCCTCTGGTGCCTCTTCAACTTCCTGTCTGAGGACAAGTACCCTCTGATCATGGTTCCTGATGAGGTAAGCCCCAGGGACTTTATCACTTGGGGACAGACCTTAGCAGAACCATGAAGGAGGCCAAATTGCCTCCATACTTTCCCACATCCCCTTTCTTCTTTACCTCCCCACCCTGGGACCTGTTCACACCCATCTGTCTCCAGATGCTTAGAAGTGTCCATATCAGAACAATTATGCCTTCTCCCAGGAGGTCAAAAACTACACTTCCTTCAAGGCTCTGCTAGCCCTCACAGTAGGAAAATGATCTGCAAATTCTATTTACACAGAGGTGTGAATGCCTGATACATGACTGGGCATTTAAAAATGAGAACATTTAAAATCAAATGGCAGGATTTTAGGCACTGTGGCAACCTGAGAAGGATGCTATTATTAGGGGAATAGAGACCTTCCTGGGACATCTCTCCAGTCACTCCAAGTGTGCAACCAAGTCTGCCCCTGGTTTCAGACTTTCTCTTCCCATCTTCTACAATATAGGGGAGAGCCTGGGCAGACTCACCTCAGGGCCCCAGAGAAGGCATCCTGGGAGTAGAGGCCTAGAATCTAGCCTCTACCTCCTTAACTCATGGGTGAAGCCAGGGCAGATGCCCCCCCTTTTCCAGTCACCCTGTACCCTCCCTCTACTCCCCCTCCTCTCTCCCCTGTCCATTCAGCCTTCTCCTGACCCTTTAGCCCTTTTGGTGGTTGCGAAGATACCAGGGCGAATTTAGGTCTTTAGAGTAGGGTACGTGGGGGAGAGATCCACCGTATTTACAAGAAGTCCTGGCACATCTAACTGCGCTCAGATTCGTGCCCTTGCTTCTGTTGAAGAGTGAGGGGTGTCCCGCCCCACTCCCAGCAGAGACCCAGTAGCCCCCAGAGTGAAAGTCCTGCAGAGAGTTTCCCAAGGAGCTGCTGGGGCAGTCGAGGGACATGTGTCTATCTATACAGACACCTGGCTGGCTGGGCATCTTTGTCAGACTCCTGCCAGTCAGGACGAGGTGGCCTCTCAGAGGTCAGAAAGCTGCTTGCTAGTGTGATCAACATGCAGTGTGAACAAACTGCAGCAGGAGGTACCCCAACCACCACTTCCTGTTCCTCTGTAACAGGTTTCCTGTCCCTGCTCTGCTTACTCCACCTCCAATCCCCTTGCCCTCCCATAGGGGAAGGATCCCTAAGGTTGGGGCTTGGGGCTTGGAATAAGGAATCATGGGATGCGGATCTGAATTGAGTTCTGGCTGCTACCAACTTGCTGTATGATTCAGAGCAAGTCACTTCCCCCCCCGCACTTTTTTTTTTGAAAGGAATTCCTTTATTTTTTATTATCATTTTTTATTTATTTATTTTATTTTTTATTTTTGGCTGTGTTGTTGGGTCTTCGTTTCTGCGCAAGGGCTTTCTCCAGTTGCGGCAAGCGGGGGCCACTCTTCATCGCAGTGTGCAGGCCTCTCACTATCGCAGCCTCTCTTGTTGCGGAGCACAGGCTCCAGACGCGCAGGCTCAGTAGTTGTGGCTCACGGGCCTAGTTGCTCTGCGGCATGTGGGATCCTCCCAGACCAGGGCTCGAACCCATGTCCCCTGCATTGGCAAGCAGACTCTCAACCACTGCGCCACCAGGGAAGGCCCCCTTCCCCTTTGAGCCTCAGTTTTGTCATCTGCAAAGTGAGGGTATTGGATGAGAGGACCCTTGTTCCCCTGTTGACATTTTCTATGACTTGCTGTCTCGGCCTGGCCCCTGGCCCCCTCAGCTCCCACCTCACCCTGCCCTTAATTCAAGGCAGGAAGGAGTGAGACTGGAGCTTGGGGAGGGGATGCCTGAATTGAAGTTGGGGCTCCAGGATTCCCTCCTAAATCTCTACTCAGGTGTCCTCCAGTGTTTAGTTGTTTTGTCCTCTGACCCTACCCCACCGTCCTGTCCCTGGTCACTTCTGCCCAGGCCCCGGGCGCCTGATGGGAGCGCCCCCTGGTGTTGGCACCAGCGCCACAGGCTGCTGCAGCCACCAAGCCTTCCCTCCCCCGCTCCAGGTGGAATACCTGCTGAAGAAGGTGCTCAGCAGCATGAGCTTGGAGGTGGGCTTGGGTGAGCTGGAGGAGCTGCTGGCCCAGGAGGCCCAGGCAGCCCAGAGCACCAGCGGGCTCAGCGTCTGGCAGTTCCTGGAGCTCTTCAACTCAGGCCGCTGTCTGCGAGGCGTGGGGCGAGACACCCTCAGCATGGCCATCCACGAGGTCTACCAGGAACTCATCCAAGACGTCCTGAAGCAGGTCAGGCCAGGCTGGGAACTAGGGGAGGACCCCGAGGAGGGTGAAGGTGGGGGGGGGGCAGTGATGCCTCTGACTTTGCTCTGGCTGGCAGGGCTACCTGTGGAAGCGAGGGCATCTGAGGAGGAACTGGGCAGAACGCTGGTTCCAGCTGCAGCCCAGCTGCCTCTGCTATTTCGGGAGTGAAGAGTGCAAGGAGAAAAGGGGTACAATCCTGCTGGATGCGCAGTGCTGCGTGGAGGTGAGGGGGACAGTTGAGGGGGTAAAGCACATCTCAAGGCTCAGAGGGGCTCCAGTGCAGTGTGAAGGCAAGAGGGTCAGGAGGAGGGTAAATGGGAAAAGCCACAGTGACAAATTCCCGCTTAGATGAGTGCAACCCAAATACAGCTGACCCTTGAACAACACAAGTTGGAACTTATATGTGAATTTTTTTCAATAAATACATTCAGGAGTACAGCCAGCACCATCAGCAGTTGGTTGAATTTGCAGATGTGGAACCAGGATACTGAGGGCTGACTTTAAAGTTATATGTGGATTTTTGACTGGGCAGAGGTTTGGCACCCCTAACCCCTGCATTGTTCAAGGGTCAGTTGCCTGGGTACTGGGTACCTCAAGGCTATTCTCAGCCATGGCAGCAATTTTTTTTTTCTTTTAGAAAAGTAACACACTTTATTTTTTCTTCCAGTTTTTTTTTTTCTTCCAGTTTTATTGAGCTATAATTGACATACAGCACTGTATAAGCTTGAGGTGTACAGCATAATGATTTGACTTACATACATCATAAAGCGATAAGCACATAAGTTTAGTGAACATCCCTCATCTCATATAGATACAAAATTCAATAGAAAAAAATTATCTTGTGATGAGAACTCTTAGGATTTATTCTCTCAGCAACTTTCCTATATAACATACAGCAGTGTTAATTTATCATGTTGCACGTTACATCCCTAGTACTTATATCTTATATCTGGAAGTTTGTACCTTTTTTTCTTTTTTAAAATTTATTTTATTTATTTTTTGGCTGCGTTGGGTCTTCATTGCTGCGCGCAGGCTTTCTCTAGTTGCGGCAAGCGGGGGCTACTCTTCGTTGTGGTGCACGGGCTTCTCGTTGCAGTGGCTTCTCTTGTTGTGGAGCACGGGCTCTAGGGCGTGTGGACTTCAGTACTTGTGGCACACAGGCTCAGTAGTTGTGGCTCACAGGCTCTAGAGCGCAGGCTCAGTAGTTGTGGCGCATGGGCTTAGTTGCTCCACGGCATGTGGGATCTTCCCGGACCAGGGCTCAAACCCGTGTCCCCTGCATTGGCAGGCGGATTCTTAACCACTGTGCCACCAGGGAAGCCCTGGAAGTTTGTACCTTTTGATGACCTTCATCCAATTACCTTCCCTCTATCCCCGCAACAACCTCCCTCCCCACCTCTGGTAACCACAAATCTGATCTCTTTTTCTATGGATTTGTTTGTTTGTTTTTGAAGTATAATTGACCTACAATACTGTGTTAGTTCCTGTTACACAACGTAATGGTTCAGTATTTCTATATATTTCAAACTGACCTCCACAATAGGTCTAGTTATGATAGGTCACCATACAAAGATAACTATGTAATCATAGTTATTGACTATATTCCCCACACTATTCATTTTACACCCATGACTCACTTATTTTGCAACTGGAAATTTGTACCTCTTAATCTTCCTCAACTTCTTCCTTCCTCTCACTACGCCCCCTACCCTCTGGCAAACACACCTGTTTGTTCTCTGTATCTATAACTCTGTTTATGTTTTGTTATGTTTGTTCATTTGTTTTGTCCTTTTTAGATTCCATATGTCAGCACTTTTTTTAAAAAAACCAAACTGCAAATCAAATACTAAAGTCATTGATGAATAATGTGGACTTTGCTAAAGATTTCAGAGGAGTGGCTTATGTCTCACTCTACCCAGCAAAACTTTCTAAAATTCCTCTGAAGTTCTTTCTCCTTCACCCAAATTCCATTCCCTTTGGCAACTCTATACCTCCCTATTCTTTCTCCCTTCCCATCCCTTTTCCTCCCTTGACTCTGTCCATTATTTTAGAGGCTTAAAACAACAATTTTAAAAACTGTAGTGAAAAAATATACATAACATGAAATTTGCCATTTTAACCATTTTGTGTTACAATTCAGTAGCATTAAGTACATTCACTTGTAACCATCCCAATTGTCTATTTCCAAAACTTTTTTATCATCCCAAATAGAAACTCTGTACCCATTAAGCAATAACTCATCCGCCCTTCCTTCCAGCCCCTGGTAACCTCTATTCTGCTTTCTATCTCCATGAATTTGCCTGTTCTAGGTGCCTCATATAAGTGGAATCATATAATATTTGTCCTTTTATGTCTGGCTTCTTTCACTTAGCATAATGTTCTCAAGCATGTTGTGACATGAATCAGGACTTCATTCCTTTTTATGGCTGAATAATATTCCATTGTAAGGATGTACCACATTTTGTTTATCCATTCTTTGATGGATATTGGGTTGTTTCCATCTTTTTGCTATTGTGAATAATGCTATTTTGAACATCCAGGTACAAGTTTCTGGGTGGATATATTTTTTTTCTCAGGGTACATACCTAGGAGTAGAGTTGTTGAACCATACATTAATTCTATGTTTAATTTTTGAGGAACAGCCAGACTTTTCTACGGTGGTTGCACCATCTTCCATTCTTACCGGCAGTGTATGAAAGTTCCAATGTATCACCAACACTTTTCATTTTACCTTAAAAAATGTTATTATTATAGTCATCCTAGGCTCTATCCATTTTTGTCACATAGGGAAACAGCTGTCATTGTGGAAACAGCACAGATCTAGGCAGAAATCCAGCTCCACCACTAATAGGCAGTGTGAATTGGGCAAGTTCCTGGACCTCTTAGAGCCTCAGCTTCTTTCTCTGTAAAGTGGAGCTAATAATCCACGCCTGGTACAGACTCTAGAACACATGAAGCTCAGTAGGTGATAGCTATTATTTTCCACTAGAATGTAAGCTTAGGGAAGGCAGGGATTTGGTCTGTTAGGCACATCTCAGTATCCCAAAGGCCCAGAGCAATGAGTGGCACTCAGTAGACACTACAAAATATCTGTGGAATGAATGAATGGAGAACTTTCTCAACAGGCAGGGCTTTGTGGAAATGAACGGTCTCGATAGTGAGGACCCTGTCATGGGAGATGTTCCAGCGTGATCTGCATAAACACTGAGTGATCCCTCTGTGCTAGGCCCCGTGGAGAGATACCAAGAGAACAGTCCCACCTTCAAAGAGCAAAGGATACGGAGCTGTGGGCACACAAGTATCCCCATAACTAACCTTCAAACCGGGCCACGCAGGCTCCTGTCAGAGTGGGAGGGGTGCCCGGGGAGGATGGCCAGCCAGCGGGGGTAGGGGCTGGAGCTGCAGCACCCCTGGGGCAGGTGTGGCCCTGGCTCCAGTGAAGCCAGCCTGTCTGGGACCGTCCACCCTCTCCCAGGTGCTGCCCGACCGAGAAGGGAAGCGCTGCATGTTCTGTGTGAAGACTGCCTCCCGCACGTACGAGATGAGCGCCTCAGACACGCGCCAGCGCCAGGAATGGACGGCTGGTGAGTGCTCGCTGGGTGGCCTGGACCTGGCTGGCCCTCAGTCGCCTCACCTGTGAAAGGGGGTGACAGCACTTTGCCCAGCGGGAGGCTGGGCACTGGACACGGGCAACTCCTAAGGCCCCTTTCTGGCGGTGGGTCACCTCGAGGCTGCCCTGCCCCTGGCCAGCCCCTCCCGCTCCCTCCGCAGCCATCCAGACGGCGATCCGGCTGCAGGCCGAGGGGAAGATGTCGCTGCACAAGGACCTGAAGCAGAAGCGGCGCGAGCAGCGGGAGCAGCGGGAGCGGCGCCGGGCGGCCAAGGAGGAGGAGGTGCTGCGGCTGCAGCAGCTACAGGAGGAGAAGGAGCGGAAGCTGCAGGAGCTGGAGCTGCTGCAGGAGGCGCAGCGGCAGGCCGAGCGCCTGCTGCAGGAAGAGGAGGAGCGGCGCCGCAGCCAGCACCGCGAGCTGCAACAGGCGCTCGAGGGCCAGCTGCGCGAGGCTGAGCAGGTGGGGCAGCACAGCGCAGGAGGCGGTGGGCTGAGGGGTGTGGTGCGGTCAGGCCTGGGAGCTGAGCACTGGGGGCGGGGCCTGGGGCGGAGCCTTGGTCGAGGGCGGAGCCACGCATTGAGGAATGCAAGTGGAGGCGGGGCTTGTCTTGAGGGGTTTTGGGAACAGAGCCTGTGGGCTTGAAGGATGGGTATGGGACGGGGACTGTGCCAGGAACAGGGCCTGTGGGATAAGGAACCTGGCCGAGGGATGGCTTGAGAGGAGAGATGGTAAGGGGGCGGGGCCTGAGCCTACGAAATGGGAGGGTCGGACCTGAGTGCTAGGTGTAGAGTGGGACCTGGCTCAGAAACCTTGGCTGGGGGCGGGACTTGGACAGAGGAGCTGCTAAAGACGGTGTGAGTGGGGATGAGTTTGGACCAAGGCTGGACTAGGTTGGACTAGACTTGATCTGAGTTTATAATGAAACCATTTTGGGGAATGCAGGATGGGAGGAAGGCAGGATGAATGTGGAGGTGGACTAAGCGTGTAGAGGCAATTAGATTTAGGATTTAAGAGATCTAGATCTGGAGTCAGACACTGTGGATTCAATCCCAGCTCTGCCTCTTAGGAACTGTGTGATCCCAGGCAAGTTACTCAGCCTTTCTGTGCCTCAGTTACCTGTGACATGTTGATGCCAATAGAACTTGGCTTATAGAGGTATGGAAAGGAGGATCAACTAAGGAAACACTTCGAGTTATAATTGTTATAACAATTATAATTATTGTCATTCCCTTCCAAGCACTACCCTAATTATAATTATAAAACGTTATATTATAATGTATAATAATAATTATTAAGTCTGGTGCTAAAAAGGGGATGACTTGAGCCCCTTTCCCCCATGTAGTTCACTGATCATTATCTGAATTAGTCAGGCTTGCAGAGGGGGTCAGATCAGGAAACGCTGACATGAAGGAACTCCCCAGACCCTCACCCAGAGATAAGTAGTTGGGCTGGCCTAGCAAAGCCCTGGGGAAAGGAGCAGCATACCTGCTGCCTCTCTCCCCCATGCCCCCATTGACCTGGCTCCATTTCCCGAGCAGGCAAGGGCCTCCATGCAGGCTGAAATGGAGCTGAAGAAGGAGGAGGCTGCCCGGCAGCGGCAGCGCATCGAGGAGCTAGAGGAGATGCAGCAGAGGCTTCAGGAGGCCCTGCAACTGGAGGTGAAAGCTCGGCAAGACGAGGAGGCCGTGCGCCTAGCCCAGACCAGGTAGAACTGAGGGGCCCTTTCTGCTTCCCCTCCCTGACTTCCCGACCCCAACCCCGCCCCACTTGCCGAGCACCTGCGAGGTGCCTTGGCTCTGGAGGTGACAGAGTGGATGCCTGGCAGACTGCTGGAGGAGGAGGAGGAGAAATTGAAGCAGCTGCTGCAGCTGAAGGAGGAGCAGGAGCGCTATATTGAGCGGGCACAGCAGGAGAAGCAGGAATTGCAGCAGGAGATGGCCCTGCAGAGCCGCTCCCTGCAGCAGGCCCAGCAGCAATTGGAGGAGGTGCGACAGAACCGGCAGAGAGCCGACGAAGATGTGGAGGTGAGGCCTGGGGTGGAGCAGCTTGGAGGCTGCCAGGTGAACGAGGGTGAGCGTGTTAACGCACAGGCTCTGGAACCTTCCCTCAAGCTCTATCCCTCAGGCTCCATCATTGCCTGGCCGTGTGACCTCTGACAAGTTGCCTAACCTCTCTGAATTCCAAGTCCCTTATCTGAGAAAGGAGACTGATAATAGCATTGCTATGAAGATTAAATGAGATAACACGTGAAATTAAGTATGTAGTAAGCACTGAAGAAACCTTAGCTATGACTTTTATCATTGTTATTAATCTGGGCAAAAATTTTTCCTCCTACTCTTCCAGCCCCTACTTTGCTGTCCCTGTACTTTGGCTCCATTCTTTGGAGCCTGAATCTCCATAGAAGACTTTTTTTTTTAACTTTTGATGTTTTGTTTTTATTAATATTGATTATTTTTTTTGCTTTGTTGGCCTACATGGTCATTGTAAAAAATTCAAACATAGAAATAAGTATCAAAGAAAGGGAAAGTTCCTCTATGATTCCCCACCCCACAACCGCTGCTAATGGCTGAGTGAACACTGGAGCAGAGGCTTTCGCATTAGGTCTTGGGAAGGTGGTGTAATGCAGTGGTTCAGAGCTCCGTGTATGTCCCTGGGCAAGGCACTTAACCTCTTTTGAATTTGTTTGCTATTAACTTCTGCTCTGGAAGTTAAATAAGATATTAGTACATCTTAGCTGCTTAATAAGTGGAAACTATGGTTATTTCTGACCCTTTGAGGGCCTGTGAGTCCCCTGAAATTCGACGCCAACTCATTATGAGTTGAGTTCTTAATGATTTCATAACTCTTTATGAACATACATGAGTTTTTCTGGGGAGATGATCAATAGCCTTTGTCAGATCCTAAGGGGCATGTGAACCTGAAAAGGTCAAGACTCTCTGTCTTGGAGGGTGGCTCTGACCCACTCCTCCCTGGTCCTGCCTGCACAGGCTGCACAGCGGAAGTTGCGCCAGGCCAGCACGAACGTGAAACACTGGAATGTCCAGATGAACCGGCTCATGCATCCAATAGAACCTGGAGGTGAGGAGGGTTAGACCCTGGAGCTTTCCCTGGAGCGGGGATGGAGAAGGGAGGGTGGAAGGGATACCCCCAGATCTACCGAGCCAGCACAGGACTGCAGGTCAGCGGGTTCTCCTCTCCCCCTTTGCATGCACCTTGCTCCTTCCTCATACCTGCCTTTTTTCTGCTAGACAAGCGTCCCACCACCAGCAGCTCCTTCACAGGCTTCCAGGCCCCTCAACTTGCCCGCCGTGACTCCTCCCTAAAACGCCTGACTCACCGGGGATCCCACGGCAGCAAGACCCCCTCACCCAGCAGCAGTGAGCAGCAGAAGTCCCTCAATTGTGGGGAAGAGGCGCCCATCTCAGCTTCTGCCCCTCAGGAAGATAAAGTGGACCCAGCACCAGAAAACTAACCTCTACTAGCCTCTTTACCCCAACCTCATGCCTACTAGGACCTGGCCACAGCTGGCCTGTGGGTGACACCAGCCTCTGCAGAAGAAGGAGCTACAGTCCTGGTGCCAAGGGCCCAGGCCCTCCAACCACGAAACAGTCCAGAATGGAAACTGGTTCATCTTTTTGCACCAGCCCCAGGCCCCAGACCACTGAGGCTGTCAGGGATGTTAATCCTTGAGAACTCGACCCTGTGCCTTAACCCAAAGGACTCTATGCCCTAGGCTGGGAAAGAGAGTCAACAAGCAAGCCAGGGGCCATCTGTCCCCAGACTGCCACCAAGTTGTGGAGGCACATTTCCAAATAAAATCAGCTCTTGGGATAAATTATGCATCAGGTCTATAGTCTGTCTCTTCTACCATTTTCTCTCTTCTTCCCTCAAGTCCAGTTATATGTCCCAGAAAGAGTAAGGTATAATGCAGTGGCTAGGAAAGTACACTCTGCCACTTTCCAACTGGGTGACTTTGGTCAAGCTTCTTCACCTCTCTGTGCTTCAGTTCCCATGTTGGCAAAATAGGGATAGTATAGTACCTACCTTACAGGGTTGTTCTGAGGATTAAGTGTTCAGCACGTGAGCAAGCACTATTATTGGTATCACCCCAAAGTGTTTATTGAATGTATATTCTATGCCTTGCAATTTCCCAGTTTATTTAATTCTCATGGCAATGCTGAGAGGTGGATATTATTATTCTCATTTTACATGTGTGGAAATTGAGGCTCAGAGAAGTCAGGTAACTTGCCCAAATCGTTTCAAACTTGCTTCTCTTCCCATATTGTCTGACTTACCTACCTTGTTACCTAAGACAGAGATCTGGGAATCTAGGATGACTTGCTCCCTCCCTGCCATCCCCCTCATGAAAAACCCATCATTAAATCCAGTAGATTCTCTCTCCTTCATGCTCTCATATCTACTGCTCAATCTCTATCCCCATGGCTCCTGGCAAAATTTTATCCTCCACCTGCATGCTCACCTTTGACTCCTTCTCCATCTTGCCCCATATCTAATCAGTCTCCAACTCCAACGGATTGGATTTTCTTGGTCACTCTCAAATCCACCCCCTTGGGGCCATGTCTCATGGCTACTGCCTTACTCTGGCCCTTGTCACCTCCCAATTGGACTAGAGCAGTAACCAAGTCTCCTTGCTAACCCTTCTCCCCACAGCTGCCTGGATAGGCTTTTTTTTTTTTTTTTTTTTTTTTTTTTTTTGCGGTATGCGGGCCTCTCACTATTGTGGCCTCTCCCGTTGCAGAGCACAAGCTCCAGACGCGCAGGCTCAGCGGCCATGGCTCACGGCCCCAGCTGCTCCGCAGCATGTGGGATCTTCCCGGACCGGGACACGAACCCACGTCCCCTGCATCGGCAGGTGGACTCTCAACCACTGCGCCACCAGGGAAGCCCTAGATAGGCTTTTTTTTTTTTTTAATATTTATTTATTTGGCTCTGGGTCTTAGTTGTGGCACTCAGGATCTTCGCTGGGCCATGAGAGATCTTCAGTTGCAGCATGCAGGATCTTTTAGTTTGGCATGAAGGATCAAACCCGGGCCCTCCTGCATTGAGAGAGCAGAGTCTTAACCACTGGACCACCAGGAGAGTCCCTGGATAGGCTTTCTAAAATGCATATCTATCCTTGACTCTTTCCACTTTCCAGTCTCTCAGTGGTACCCTGGATAGTCAAGTTCACATTCCCATATGGGGCATACAAGGCCCTTGACGATCAGCCCAGGAGAGCCTCCTATGCCTCTGCTTTATAGATCTACTAGCAGCTCCCTCCTTTTTCTTCTTCTGAGCCTGCACACTGGCTGTTCTTTCCATCTTACTTCATGTAACAGCCTCCATAACTAGATGCTTGAGATCCTTGAGGGCAGGGAAATATTTTCTTCAACTTATGTCCCCGGTGCCTAGAACAATGCTCTGCTCTTAGTAGGCATGCAGCAAATGTTTGTTGAATGAATTCATGAATGAATAAATTTTAATATGAATGACTGGGTGTCACTCAGCTTAAAAGTGATGAAGCAGTTGGGATTCCCACTCAATACCATTCCTTTATTCAACAAATTTTTTTTTTTTTTTTTGGCTGCACAGTATGTGGATCCTATTTCCCTGACCAGAGATTAAACCCGTGCCCAAAGTGGAAGCAGGGAGTCTTAACAACTGGACCACCAGGGAAGTCCTATTTAACAAATTATTTATTAAGCTTTTATTATAAGCCAGGTATGGGGCTAGGTGCTGGCTATATGGCACAGAACAAAATGAACAGAATCCCTGCCCTCCTGAAGCTTATATGTTATCTGGTATCAAAATTCATGTCTTTTGCAAGTACACCAAACTCTATAGCAATGAACTTCACTACAGTCTATTTAAAGTGTCTTGAAGCTGCCAGGATAACATGATGCATATTTCAGGGATGGAAAGTAAGGTTCAAATTCTAAGTGTGGCAGGAATTCAGAAAAAACCAAGTGTTAGGTGTGAGGTGGGATTTGATAGGCCCTTAAAGACTTTTTTTTTTTGGCCATACGGCTTGCAGGATCCTAGTTCCCCAACCAGGGATTGAACTCGGGGCCCTGGCAGGGATAGCACTGAGTCCAAACCACTGGACCGACAGGGAATTCCCTTATTAAAAAGGAAGGAGAGTAGAGAACATGGGAACAATGCAAGTATTGATAGAAAGAAGCATAGCACGTTTATGGGCACAAGAAGTCTGGATTCTGGATATTGAATGGGAAGATCAAGGGTTCTCTAATTGGAGTGGGGTATCTCTAAGGTATGAGGAGTTTTAAGAAAATCAATTCACAGATCCTCAACTTCCAAGTGTTCTCTTTACCAAAGCTGCTTTCTTCCTTCACAGTTCCACCTCCTCTACTTGCAGTGGCAAGCAAGGTTCACCACTCACCCATCCAGTATCTTTTAGGAGTGGACAATCCAGAGGGGTCAAATTCCTGAAACACTAAACATAGCAACGATTCGAAATGCTAGTGTAGGACTGTGGGTGCTGAGAAAGTGAATGGCTCAAAAGTCAGACAAAAAATTCCTTTCGTTTTCAAGTCAGCAGGTTTCCAAATCTTTGCTTTCAAAACTTGGAAGGAGGGGCTTCGCTGGTGGCTCAGTGGTTACGAATCTGTCTGCCAATGCAGGGTCACAGGTGCGAGCCCTGGTCCGGGAAGATCCCACATGCCGCGGAGCAACTAAGCCCGTGCACCACAACTACTCAGCCTGTGCTCTAGAGCCCGTGAGCGCCCACGTGCCTAGAGCCCATGCTCCGTGACAAGAGAAGGCACCGCAATGAGAAGCCCACACACCGCAAGGAAGAGTAGCCCCCGCTCACCGCAACTAGAGAAAGTCCGCGCGCAGCAACGAAGACCCAACGCAGCCAAAAATAAATAAAAATTTTTTAAAAAATGAAGTATAATTAATTTACAATGTTGTATTACTTTCAGGTGTACAGCAAAGTGATTCAGTTATATATATTCTTTTTCAGATTATTTTCCATTATAGGTTATTACAAGATATTGAATATAGTTCCCTGTGCTATACAGTAGGTTTATCTATTTGTTCATGTATTTTTTAAATACATTTATTTATTTATTTTTATTTATTTATCTTTGGCTGCACTGGGTCTTCGTTGCTGTCCGTGGGGTTTCTCTAGCTGCGGCGAGCAGGGGCTAGTGTTTGTTGCGGTGCGTGGGCTTCTCATTGCGGTGTCTTCTCTTGTTGCGGAGCACAGGCTCTAGGCATGTGGGCTTCAGTAGTTGCAGCACGCAGGCTCAGTAGTTGTGGTGCTCGGGCTTAGCTGCTCCGCGGCACGTGGGATCTTCCCGGACCAGGGCTCACACCCATGTCCCCTGCATTGGCAGGTGGATTCTTAACCACTGCGCCACCAGGGAAGCCCTGTTCATGTATTTTTAAGATGGATGATGGTGAACATCAAATCTCTATGGGTTCTGAGTCTTAGTCAATACATTTAAAAGGGTAATATAGTAGTTTTATATTAAAATATTAATGTTTATAAAATAGTAGAAATTACATCCATACTCTGCAACTACTAAGTTTTAAACTAATATGAAATATATTAGATGTCACCTTAAAAATGTACAAGGAGCTGCATTAGTTCTTATATATTCTTTTAGGGGTAGCGGGGCAAAAATTTTGAGGACTACTAACTATGAGGTAGAATGAGGCCTGATTAGAGACATTCTTGGAAGCCAGGTAGTGTTTAAACTTGAGGTGGCAAGCCAATTCCTAAGTCTTGGTTTCCTCATCTGTAAATGGGGTCCATTCCAGGCTTTTTAACATTCTATGATGGGACACAGGAGGTATTGCTGGTTGCAGTGTGACAGTGAAAGGAAGCTCACCCTGAATCCACATCAGGACTGGCATGAGAAGCTGTCGGTCTGGTGGGACATTATCGGGTGCAGAAGAAGATATTTTGCCATCTTTTTTTTTTTTTTTTTTGCGGTACGCGGGCCTGTCACTGCTGTGGCCTCTCCTGTTGCGGAGCACAGGCTCCGGACGCGCAGGCTCAGTGGCCATGGCTCATGGGCCCAGCCGCTCCACGGCATGTGGGATCTTCCCGGATCGGGACACAAACCCGCGTCCCCTGCATCGGCAGGTGGACTCTCAACCACTACACCACCAGGGAAGCCCTGCAGTCTTTTAATTCCAGGGTTATAAAAGAACTCCTTTGTCCTTACAAACATCCTGGACAAAGGAGAGTGTATCCAGTCTCTGATACCTTCATAGATCCCTATAAGCTCTGGGGGCCATGTGGAAAATACAGCCACTGTGGCCCCAGGTCACCCGTGAGGGTTGGGGAGGTTGGGCAACTGGCTGGAATGCAAGTGGTTTGTTGCAAACTGTTGCCAGGATATGCAAGGCGCCTCTTCCTCAAGACCAGTGTCTATCCAGGCCAAAGAGGTGCCAGCTGAAAGTTGCCTCTCTGGCCCCTGCTGTAGGTGAGAGGGTGAGGAAGAGGAACGCTGAGGAGGCCGTTCTCAGGAGGCTAAGGAGGCCTCCACCTGCTGGCTGGAGCTTGAAATGGCTGTGGAGGAGACCGGATCTAATTCAAAGCTGGTCTAGCCTTATTCTACACCGTAAGTTATTGTTCAGTTACACTGTAATTGGGCATCCGAGCAGGTTTTGGTAGCTGAGCTCTCTGGCTGGTCTGAAAAGGGTTGCAGAGGCTTGGCAGGGACCAACTTTTCCCACTGTGAGCTGTGCCTGTGGGCAAATCTAGTCAAAATGAAGATTTGGGGAAGCTGTGTTAGTCTGTTTTAGATTCAAGTAATAGAAACTAACTGATTTAAGTTTAAAATATATGTATAGGGCTTCCCTGGTGGCGCAGTGGTTGGGAGTCCGGCTGCCGATGCAGGGGACACGGGTTCGTGCCCGGCCCGGGAAGATCCCACATGCCGCGGAGCGGCTAGGCCCGTGAGCCATGGCCACTGAGCCTGCGCGTCCAGAGCCTGTGCTCCGCAATGGGAGAGGCCACAGAAGTGAGAGGCCCGCGTACCGCAAAAATAAAAATAAAATAAAATATATGTACATATTTTTATATATCCGTTTAATATGAAAATGAAATGAGCTGAAAAATGTAGTATTTTAACAGTGCTCCCAGAATTTCTTTTAGGGAAGGAGCTGTCTTTATTAGGGGAAATGAGACTTTTAGGGAGGAGAAAGTGAAATCTCTAGGGCATGAGTGTTGGCAGGAACTCTAGCAATGAAGAGATGTGCCTGGAAAGCGGGAAGGATTTGTTTTCTCTCTGGAGAGAATGGGATAGAGGAGAGAATGGTGGGGCAGGGAGGAGAGGTAGTAATTTGGGAAAAGACCAGGCTCTAAGGAGTGAACAGCCAGTCAGAAAACCTCAACGCCGCCAGTGCAGAAAGGACTTTAAAAAAATGTCAGCTGTGTGAGTTTAAACTGTTTGCAATGCATCACGTGACCCTTCCCCAGGGCCCAGAGCATCATAACATCTATACCCATGAATGTTTTGTGTGGGAAGAAGTGTGGGCAGTCCTCAGGAAGGGCTGAGTTTCATCTCTACATTTCTGAACTGTGTGACTGCGACAGCCTGGCAGAAGCTGGAGCCTGGAGGCAGAGAGATTTAGGAGAATATAAATCCCTGAGAAATTCGCAGAAATCTTAGGGATGGCTTTGGCTTCCACAACCCATTTTTTCTTCCATCTCAAAGGCAAGGAGGTTGACATCTGAATTACAAAAGTACTGCGCCGGGAATTTCCTGTCGGCCCAGTGGTTAGGACTCTGCCACTGCAGGGGTTATGGTCCCTGGTAGGGGAATTAAGATCCCCACATGCTGCAGCAAAAAAAAAAAAAGTACTGCACATTCATTTCAAAAAGTAGAAAAAAAAGAAGCAGAAAGAAAAAAAAAAGCACTCGTAGTTCTACTATCCAGATATCTAGGAGTGTAGGAGAGGGGGAGAGGTAATCTTTATTTTAAAGATGATGGAAAGGAGGAAGTTACCCATTGATCATACACCAATACCCATTGATCAAGTTTTGTTCATTGCCAGATGGCAAACCCATCTTCTTCTCCCATACTGCCCTCCAGCTGCTGGGTACCTTTTTATGGTATATCTGAAGGTTGGAATAACACGTCTCCTCCAGGTCCTAAAGACCTGGGTTAAGAAGCGAGAACAGAATTTTCTACAACAGTAAGGAGGGTGCTCCCCATTTAGGTGGGCAAGTGTATTAGATAAATAGGAAGATAGGTAAGAAATCCAGAACCATAAATTTCTAGTTGCAGAAGCCTCTTGAGGGAGCAAGGCCCTTTTGTGAAAATTACAGGGAGCACAGTCTTTTCCAGTGGAATTTGGATATCCAGGTTCTAACCTCAGCATTGCTTCTCACTGCAAGTCACGCACCTTTTCTGGGACAGTGTCTTCACTGGAAGTTTGAGGAGACTGTACGAGATGATCTCTAAGTTCCCTTCCAGCTTTAAATTCTCTTTTGTGATACTTGCCAGACTTGCTTTACTGGCCCTGGAGCTTCCTCCCCAGCTCCTCCTTGAGCTGCTGCGCCCTCGTCCCGCACCAGAGGACGCTGCAGGCGGGCCCGGGTCAGCGTGCTGGTGGGCGGAGTGGCAGAATCAGGGGCGACTCTAGGAGGCGCGGTGATTGGCCGCGACCGGGGCGGAAGGGGGCGTGGAGAGGGGAGGGGAGGAGCTGCGCGGTGACGTCACTCTTGTGGGGCGGGGCCAGGAGGCGCAGCGTGTGACGCCGCGGCCGCCGCGGCCGCCGCGGATCTGGGGATTAATGGGAAAAGTTTTGGCAGGAGCCGAAGGATCCTACGGAGCCTGCGGGACGGCGGCGGTGGCGCGGAGGGCAGCCAGAACAGGTCAGTCCGGGTCCGGGGAAGCGGGTAGGCAAGCAGCGGAGGGAAGCAGCGGGCCCGGGCTGAGGCGGGCAACGCGGCTGGGGCGGAAGGCCCGGCGGGGAGTGGAGTGGGGAGAGTCGCAGGGGTCGGCTGACGGAGCGGCTGCCGCTTCCTGTCGCTCTGGCCCGGGCGGGTCGCGGTCGTCCGTTGCTCTCCTGGCACCCCGCCCCGCTTCTCCTGCTCCCCCAGCCTTTGGACGCCTATCAATATTTGAGCCCGAACCACAGGCCTCCCCCCAACCCCCAGACTCTGTGCCCCCTTTTGGGCCTCGTGTCTCCGTCTCCTCCCACTTCTGTGTTCTGAGAGCCCCATCCCAGGCTCTAGGTCCTCTCCCACTACCCACCCTTGTCTCTGATCTCTTCTTTCATATCTTCTCTGGTGTCCTCAAATTCATTGCCCTCTCTACCCAGGGTCTCCTTGGAGATCTTCTCTGTCCCCCTCGTTATCCTTGTCTCCTGTCTTCGTCCTCCCAACCTTGACCTGTGTCTTCTCTCTCTTTTCCCATCCCTGTTCTCTCCTTCCCGCGTTGCCTGGCCCCTCTCAGTATCACGCCCCCCCATCTTCCTCGCGGTGTTACCGGGCTTTTTCAGCCCGTGCCTGCAATCCCTGTCTACCTAAGCCCCTCCTACCCAGGTTCCCCCCAGAAGCCCTGTTTTTGCCCCACTCTCTGATTTCTTTCCAATCAGCCATGCCCTCTGCATTCCTGTCATCCACCTCCCCTTCCTTCCCAGTTCCTTGCCTCTGCTTCTGGGAGAAGCATTAGCTGCAGACACTACTTTGCTTTCCCATGACCCGCAGTTGAGATACCTGTGGAGTGGGCGTGTGGGTGTTCAGCCCCTGATTGAAGTAAGGCGCTGAATGTCTGAGGTAAATAGCAGGTAATGTTTGTGTGGGAGAATTTACTGGGGTGTTGCATCAGGGATAATGTCCAATTTGTAGACCATTCTTCCAATCTCAGCTTTCGTACTTCCCCTTTATGGGTCTGTTGACTTCCAGGAACCTTTGAGGAGAGATCAGCCGCTGAATTGGGTGTATGCCAGGGATAGCTGGAGGCCTCATCCAACTCTTTTCCCCTTCCAGGAAACAGGGCTTTGTGGCTTTACACTCTGGATATACTGTACACCTTTAAACCATGATACCTCAGCCTATCTCTGCCCTGATTCCCACCCTCTACCCTATGCCCTATCTCAGAGAGCTAAGAGAAGTCTCCAGAATCTATGCCCCAGAGAATGCCTGTGGTCCTCAACCTTTTCCTCCGTACTGGCTCCAGAACATTTTTTTTCCTGTTTGAGTTTTTAAATAGATTGCCAGCCTGATAGCCCTGGGGCTGGCAGGTAGCTGTCCCTTTTAGTTATTGGTGACTCGAACCACCTGCTGATTTTTCCCTCACGCATCTCTGAATGTGTCTGGGGCTTCTGATGTCGATAACTGAGCAGGTTCTCTTGAAGGTTCTTCTCCCTCTGTTTTCCTTGGGAGCTTCATTTCCTGTGGCTCTAAGAGAGAGAGGCTGACACTGAAGTCCTGTTCCCTTTGCCCAGGCGTAGCCAGTCAGTATCTGCCTGGACAGGTTGTGGGGCTGCATTAGGAAGATGGTGTCAGGAACTTGAGTTGCTTCCAGTCACAGAGATCATCCTCTTTGTGGCTAGAGAACCCACCACCTTCACGGTGCTTCTGGATCTTTAACCTTCTTGCCAGACTGAAAGTTCTTTACAGATGCGTTCAATTTGAGCTCCTTTATTTGGCGTTGGTCCCCTAGAGAGATCTTCAGGAAATAACATATCCTATATTTCTGCCCTATCTGATTTTGGAGGATTCTGAAAGCGTGACCCACTCTCAGTTCAGAAATGAAGGCCTGTTGTTTCACCGGGCTCCAGGTTTCTAGGTCTCCTCTTTTGAGGATCGTGCTCTCTGTCTTTGAGCCAGAATTGGACAGAATTGGCAGCCTTCAGGAACTGTGGTGGAGAGCCAACTGAAACAACCAGACCAGACTTTACAGTTTTGGAACCCTCTTGTGCACAGACCCTTTTCTGTGAAAGGAGTAGGGTCGTGGATGGCTGAGCCAGTGCCCTCTCCACTAACCCTTTGAGTCCTCTCCCAAGCAGCACTTGGGCGGTGGGGGGAATAGGGCAGACTGGACCAAAAGGGGTTCCTTGTTCCAATGGAAAACATCCCTTTGGGGCTTTAATGGGTCATTCTGATGAAGTTGGGGTTGTGTATTTGGTGGTGATTTAGTCCAGCCTGTGGCTCCCCAGGACTTTACCTGACTCTTTGGAGCCGTTTGCTACTCCTCTGTCTGCTTACCCATTGATAGCGCTCTCTACTGAGGCAGCAGGTGAGAAGGGCTTGAGAGGATGTCAGGCCCAGGCCTTGGAGAGCAGCTTGTTCACCAGAAGCTCTGGCCAGATAGCTTCTTGCAGTTTGTCCACCGCGTCATCTTCCATGTGGGTAGTCATGATCATCAATTACCAAGTGCCCATTCGGTGACGTTGGCAGAGCTTGGGTCAGCCTGCCTCTCTTTTTCAAAGGGGTGGGCAGACAGGCCCCTGACATTATCCTACAGATGGTGTAGCCCATTAAGTCCTTAGTTTAACGAACCGCTCGTTTGTTTGGCTGCCTTTCTCCTTGCTTTCCTCCTCCTTTGGTGTGTGCCTCCACCCACTCAGGAAGAATTGCCCTCACTCAGCCTTCCAGCCTCACCTGTGGTCCCTCAGACCCCATCCCCCAGGGCCTGGTGAGAGGACAGCCATTGTCGGGCACTGGCCTGGGAAGCTGGTAGGCCTCTTCCTTGGATAGAATGCAGATGTCCTGGCTGTTGTGCAAGCTGTCCTCAGGGCCCATGGCTCCTGGCATGTCCTGGGATGGCGCAGCTTCTCTCCGGAGGGGCTGGCCCTGTCGCTTCTAAAGGCTTCAGCTGTAGTCTGTCACCAAATACAGAGGCCCACCTCTTAGGGTGTTACCTGCGGACTGGGAAGCTAAACTACAGGCCCTCCTCTGTGCCTTTGGATCCAGAGCGAGGAGCCACTTGCAGCTGAGTTCTGTGGTGTCAGGAGAGCTAGGCACTTGCTTGAGCCTGGCAGGGAGGAAATGGCCCCTTGTATCAGGTTTCAGATATGTGGGTCTTCTTCCTTGGCATATGGTTCTTGGCCTTCACAGCTCAGAGGCTGGTGATTAGGGTGTGACTCCAGTGCCGTCTCTACTGGGCTTTGGTCAAAGAATTAAGCATGACTCAGGGCGTCTGCATTTAGGAGCTGCCACCTGTGGGGGGGTGTTGGGCTCCGGCTTCTTCTTCACCTTGCCAGCTCTTCCTGCCCCATGCTGATAGAATCAGCAAAGCCGGTGTCTGCTTACTTGGAAGTAAGCAGACTACTTCCAGGGTTGGGAAATATTTGCTGACTCAGGCTCAGAATCACAACATCTGGGGCGGTGGGGGGAGCGGGGGTGAGGGACAGAGGAGGAGCCAGCTTGCCTTAGGAGCACTCTCTGAGCCCTGATGTTTAATTATAATGTATCAGAGCTGCTTTTCTGACCCCTGGTGCCTCTCAGCTAAAGATGTTGGCTTTCTTTCTATCCCGCAGCGTTGCATGGTGTTTTGGGGTATGCACGTGGTACTCACGCAGTGGCTTCTGTTCACCGACAGATGAGGACAGATGCACCAAAGAGGTAATCCCATTTTCCTTACCCAGGGGCCTCTGACAGCTGATGGACACATCTCAGATGAAATGGTTTCACTAGCGCTGAGTCCCAGATCCCAGGAGCCTGTCACTGCATCTGGTACTTGCACATAGTGGGAACTTATTAAATAATTATTGATTCTATGGCTTATGTGGTTTTTTTTGAGGAGCATTAAGATTTTCACCTTTACACCCACTGAAACATAGACTCCACAAGGGCGGGGACTTATTTTGTGTCCTGTTGTGTCTAGGACAGTGTCTGGCACAGAGGAGATGCTAAGTATTTGTTGAATGAATAAATGTACAGGGGCTTCCCTGGTGGCGCAGTGGTTGAGAGTCCGCCTGCCGATGCAGGGGACACAGGTTCGTGCCCCGGTCCGGGAAGATCCCACATGCCGCGGAGTGGCTGGGCCTGTGAGCCATGGCCGCTGAGCCTGCGCGTCCAGAGCCTGTGCTCCGCAGCAGGAGAGGCCACAGCAGTGAGAGGCCCGCGTACCGCAAAATAAAAAAAAATAAAAAATAAAGAAAGAAATGTACAGACTTTCTTCTCTGCCCATATTATTTGGGTGCCAGGCCACAAAGATAGTGTCCATCTTTTTCTTTCATTTAAATAACAAATGTTTTGGGGTGCCTGCTATGTGCCAGGTACATTACTAGGCACTTGGAAAATGATGACAGTGAAAAACCAGATTCTGTCCCTGTCTCATGGGTCTGTAGTTTGGTGGCATGTATGAGAGAGTGCTGGGCATGATACACGGAATTGTTTCTTCCATCTCTGCTGGGATATCGGGTCCTCACGAGAGTCAGAACAATGCTCTGTGCTTTGCATTGCTGTTTCCCTGTTTGCTCTCAGGATGCCTGGCAGGTTTTGTAAACTCTCGGAAGGGGAGCTCCAGGGAATTTGATGTTCGTTGTCCCAACTATCTGGGAAGCCAGGCCATGGTGGGGTCCCTGCTGGGGGCCAGGGGAAACGTGGGGCTCCTCTCTGATTTGTTTTAGTCTCTGAAGCTCAGTGGTTCTACTAGCTGTTTATGGGCTTCACTTCCCTTTCTCTGCCTTTAACACCCCGTGAGTTTTCCTGTTGCCAAACAGGGTGCTGAGCCCATGTGTCTGTCAGTCTGCAGGGGTCGGGTTGTTTGTGGATCTTGCAGGAAGGCCTGAGGCGGGGGCCCCTCCTGTTCTGAAACCCATACCAAGTTCTTTCCTCTGAAGGAAATGTGAAGGCGGAAGAAGGAGGGTTTGGGAGGCTTCTGAGGTTCTCTGAGAGGAGACGAGAGAGAAGTTCTCCCTGAGTAGGGAGAGCTGCTGCATGGACTCGATTCGCTTTGTCGTTTGTTTGAGCAGCAGCTAGCCACAGTGGCACCTATTGTCCATGTCCAGGGTCAGTTGTCCTGTCCATCCCTTAGCTTTGAGCTCCCAGCCCCAGCTAGAAGTTTTCTTTCTTAGTTTCCACTGGCAAAGATGAGGCTGTAGCTTTATCAGATTTTTTCAGTGTTAATCTCAAAAAACTGGTGTTGTCATCTTAGTCTTTCCCATCTGAGGCACTTTTGTGGGCCAGGTGCTGTGACAGATGGTTTCAGACGTAGTCCTTGGCTGTCCCCATGGCCCAAGTGAGTGAAACCTAGTTGGTGAGAGAAGATATATGCACAGAAATATTTTTTAGACATTAGAGACTCAGTGGGTACTAAAAGCATGGTGCTGTACAAGGATACTCATTTATAGGAGCAAGTCATCCCTGAGGATTGGCTTTGTTCCTGAAGAAACTGGGTGTCAGATTGGCCACCTTGAAAGAAAGCCCGTTTATTTTGAAGTCAACTTTATGCTCTTAAAAACTGTTAAGGGGGCTTCCCTGGAGGCACAGTGGTTAAGCATCCGCCTGCCAATGCAGGGGACACGGGTTCAAGCCCTGGTCCGGGAAGATGCCACATGCCACGGAGCAGCAAAGCGGGTGTGCCACAACTACTGAGCCTGTGCTCTAGAGCCCGAGAGCCACAACTACTGAGCCCGCACGCCTAAAGCCCATGTTCTGCAACAAGAGAAGCCACTGCAATGAGAAGCCCGCTCACCGCAACAAAGAGTAACCCCCGCTCACCGCAAGTAGAGAAAGCCCGCACGCAGCAACGAAGACCCAACGCAGCCAAAAATAAAAAAATTTGTTTAAAAAAACTATTAAACAAAAAAATTGTTAAGGACCTCAAGAACTTTTGTTTACTGTATTAGAAATTAAAACTGAGGCAGTTTTAAAAATTACAAATTTATGAATTCATTTGATATAATAATAAATCCATTACATTTATCATAAATGACATTTTTAATGAAAAATAGCTATTTTCCAAAACAAAAATGTTGAGAGGAGTGACATTGTTTTACATTTTTGCTAATGTCTGGTTTAATAGAAGAGAACTGGATTCTCATAACTGTTTCTGTGTTCAGTCTCTTTTTTTTTTTTTTTTTTTTTTTTTTTTTTTGCGGTACATGGGCCTCTCACTGTCGTGGCCTCTCCCGTTGCGGAGCACAGGCTCCGGACGCGCAGGCTCAGCGGCCATGGCTCACGGGCCCAGCCGCTCCGCGGCATGTGGGATCTTCCCAGACTGGGGCACGAACCCGTGTCCCCTGCATCAGCAGGCGGACTCTCAACCACTGCACCACCAGGGAAACCCTGTGTTCAGTCTCTTTAAGTACATTGTTTTAGCTGAAGGATATGAAGAAAATCTGGCTGCACACAGATATGTAATTGAGAAGGAGAGGGATATTTTAGTAGCTTTTGCAGATAATTGTGGATATTTTTCTTTGTTACTATACCAAAACTGGATGAGTGGTAGTTTCTTAAAGGTTAGTTGGAATGTGGACTCTGAAATCTTATCAACAAACTTTTCATACTTTGTGACATTATAATCCATTGGCCCATCTGGCACTTTGAATGGATCTTTTACTTTGAATTGGTCATTGGGAAATAATTGGTTTACTGAGTTATATAGATCTAAATGTTGACATGCTTCATTTTACAATGTCAGTAAATCATACTAAGACCACTGCTCTCATCAGAAAAGCCTTCAAGTACTGGGAAGCTGTGAAGCTCACAACGGTGGATACAAGTTTTCCATAATTTGAATTTTCTCTTGAAAGCTTGCTTTTTATTGTTTGTAACATACTGTCAGTTTCTTTTCTTGAAGTGACAGTCTCACTTCATTCATTTCCAAGAGAAAGTTTGTCAAATACCCAATATAAATAATCATAATTAATTTGTCTATTATTCTTTTCTTTCAAGTAAAAAAGGTGTTTCATGAAAAAAATGGCTAGTTTAGCTTGCAACTCAAACAATTGCACAATTGCTTTTTCTTGAAACAATCATGGAACTCCTGTTTGTTTTGTTACATAGGATATTTAAAAGACATGTACTCCGGGGACTTCCTTGGTGGTCCAGTGGTTAAGACTCTGGGCTTCCACTGCAGGGGGCACAGGTTTAATCCCTGGTTGGAAAACTAAGATCCCACATGCTGTGTGGCGTGGCCTGCAAAAAATAAATAAATAAAATAAAAATAAAAGACATGTATTCAAGGGTCATGATTTAATAAAGTTAGTTTTTATTGGCTCATCTAGGACATCCTTTGTTTTTTTTTTTTTTCTTCTGTACGCGGGCCTCTCACTGCTGTGGCCTCTCCCGTTGCGGAGCACAGGCTCCAGACACACAGGCTCAGCGGCCATGGCTCACGGGCCCAGCCGCTCCGGGGCATGTGGGATCTTCCCGGACCAGGGCACGAACCCATGTCCCCTGCATCAGCAGGCGGACTCTCAACCACTGCGCCACCAGGGAAGCCCCTAGGACATTCTTAAGTGGAATTGGCACTTTATTATTTTTAATGATTCTGTGGGTTGACTGGGCTCAGCTGGGCAGTTCTCACTTGGGGTCTTTCATGTTGCTGTAGTCAAGTAGAGGCCAGGGCAGGAGTCATCTGAAGGCTCAGCTGGGCTGGTTGTCCACACTGGCTCCCTCACATGGCTGGCACTGATGCTGGCTGTTGACTAGGGTACCCTACATGTGGCCTCTCCATGTGCCTTGTGCCTCTCACAGCATGGCAGCTGTTCTGAGCAGAAATATCCCAAGAGTGAGTGTATTGAGAGATCCAGGCATAAATAGCAAGGTTTCTTATGGCCTAATCTTGGAAGTCACACAATGTCACTTTGTGTTTTCTTGGTCATAGGACCGGCTCAGATTCAGGAGAGGGCTACATAAGGGTATGAACAACAAGAGGCATGGTTCACTGGGAGGGAGAGAGGCCTCCTTGGAGACCAGCTACTACTTCTTTTTAGCATCCCTTACGTGAGGTAACCTGGCCTGTATATGAATACTTCCAGGAGAAAAGTGTTTTCTCACAATTTCCATTCCTAGAAACCACTGTTAGGAAATTCCTAGTAGGTTGATAGAAGCCATTTAATGCCAGGTGAGGGAATTTATACTCTGTGTTCCTTGGGCAGTGGGTAGCCGTTGATGGTTTTAGAGCAAGGAGTGATTATGTTAATAGTGCAAAAAGGTGGATTAAATGGAGAAAGAATGAAGGTAGAGAGGTTAGGTAGGAGATTACTGCAGTAGTCTAAGTATGAGGAAATTCTTCCTCGTATTTAATCTGAGTTCCTCTGGTTGCTGTTAAAATTAATTGATTTTGAACTGTCAGCCATACTGATTAAGTACCCAGAGCATGGGTGGAGTAACACACACACGCACGCACACACGCGTTATTTAGGGATGCTGATACACCAGAGGGCTCACAAAAATAAAAGGGCTCACAAAAATTAAAAGGCAACTAAATTTAGGTTTTATTGTCAAGACACATTAAAAAGTCAATCATAATTTATCAAATAAAAAGTAGGAAAAATAAAGCTTCTTGTAACACCACTGGCAGTGTTTCAAAAACACTTCAGTTTCAGTATCATAGACCATGAGGAAGTGAGGAGAAGAGTGAGAAGAAAGAGGGGGACAAATGAAAGGATGGTGGGGAGAGGGATAAAGAGGAGGAAAGAAGGGGATCGAGGGGGAAAACAGCAAAAAGAGTGATGGAGGATGAGGCTGGAGGAGCCGCTTGAGACCCAACAAAGCCTCTGCTCTCCGCGGGTCTCCAGCCTTAGCGTGGGGCTGGCTGCTTCTGCGGTTCCCGGGGCCCTGGCTGCCAGGTTTAAGCACCTCGTCCTCCTGCCTTGTCTCTGTGACTCTTCTCTGTCTGAAAAGATGCCTGGGGAAGCGCAGGAGCTGCGTTGGTGTTGGGCAGACCTGGGTGTGACTCTTAGCGCTCAGTGAGTGGGGTCATGACTTAGAGATCTAGGCACCTCGGTAAGTGCTGGTTTCATGGAGCCGAGGCTCTGGGGGTGCTGAGCTCAGGAGGAAGTGCCTTCCTGCACTGGTTCCCTCCCTGGTTGACACCGGGCCATGGCACTGGAAGCCCAGCCTAAGCACGGGAGTCTTCATCTGCTGCTCGACAGTTCCTGGGGTTCCAGGCAGTGCGTTGCCCTTCTTTTTCTTTCAAGCCCCATCTGCAAAGCCTGACTTCTCCCGGGCCTTGGCGTCATCTCTGCAGCTCTCCCGAGACCATTACTGAATTATCCACAGCTCATAGCCACTCAGCTTCGAAAGAGTTCTCCCATGGGGAGGGTCCTGAAGGGAGAGGCTCCCAGGTGTTATGGGGAAACGACCTCATGTTTAAGTTCATTTCTATATTATTATATTGATAGGTACCTAAAAACAGATTTTCATTTCTTTCATTTGTGATCTGCTGTAACTCTTTGATCCTCGTCACTGCTTTTGGCACTTCCCTCATCCAAGAATTGTGACCTCAGCGGCGTGGAGTTTCTTGGTCACCGCTCTAATGGAAGTACAAGCCAGCTTTGCTCTCCCGGTGGCAGCAGGAGCCAGGCAGGCTGCCCTGCAGACACAGTCGTCTGCAGGCCCACTCGCCTGATAAACAGGCTGTCCTTGAACTTGCCAGAACCCAGAGATTACTGATCATTCCTTTTTCCAAACAAGCACGCAACCCAGATGGGTTCTCAGAACCCTCCACCCCAGGCAGGTCTCATGGGAAAAAGCTTACCTGCCATCCCTGAACCCGAGCTTGTTCGTCTGACCCACACCATTTCTTTGCAGCTTCCCCTCCTTAAAAGCCTTCAGGACAGTCCAGAGATCCTGCTGGGTTCCCCTTGACCCTCAGCATGTGCATCCTGGGATGAATTTCTGAGTGGTCCATTGGGGACATCAGGTTGGAGAAGAGAAAACTACCCTTCTCTTCTAAGGAGGCCCTCCAAGGACCAAAATGCTCAGTTGCACGAAAATAACTCCCCACTCCCTAGTTACAGCTAAAGAAAGACTCTGGCCCAGGACCTTGCCGAGACTCCCGATCTGACTCTTCTTTCCAATGGACCACAGGTCTGAACTGTGTTTCTCCCAAACTCTTGGTGCCTGTCTTTCGTGGTGGTGGACTGGGTAGTGGCCCCCAAAGATATCCAGGCCATAATCCCTGGACCCTGTGGATGCTGCCTTGTATGGCAAAATGGACTTTGCAGATGCAACTAAGTTAAGGAACTTGAGGTGGGGAGATTATCCTGGATTATCCTAGTGGGCCCTAAGTGCAATCACAATTGTCCTTTGAAGAGGGAGGCAAAGGGAGATCTGATACAGAAGAAGGCAGAGTGGCTACTGCAGCAAGGTCTGCTGGCTCTGAAGATGGGGGAAGAGGCCAAGGAATGCAAGGAATGCAGCTCTGTACGCTGGAAAAGGCAAGGATACAAGTGCTCCCCTAGAACCTCTGGAGGAAGTGCGGCCCTGCCAATACCTTGATTTTGGTCCAGTGAAACTAATTTTGGATTTTTGACCTTCAGAATTCTAAGAGGATAAGTGTTTTGTTTTAAGCCACTAAGTTTGTGGTAATTTGTTACAGTGGCAACAGGAAACTACTACAGGGGTCATCCATCTCCAAGCACAGGGGGTGACTTGGCTGATCCTTGTTCTTATTTTAAGGTAGTCTTAGAGCATCCTTTTCATGGCAGTTGGAGATTCTAGGTCCAGACTTTCTTCAAACTAATATTTAAGACAATATGCTCTCTGGGGGAACCTTTTTGGGAGTTCTTGGGAGCAAAAGAGAAGGCCTCAGATAGCATCTGCTCCTTGCTTTTGGAGCTCCCCCACACCTTCACTCAGATGGTAATAGTTTCTTTCAGATTGTTGAGGATCCAGGATTAGCTTAAATCTGACTCCATCTTTCTCTCCACTCTCCTTCCTTCCATTCATTCAGTGGGTATTTATTGGGTACCTCCTACATGCTAGGCTCTGTTCTAGGCACTAGGGATGTAGGAATGAACAAAGCAGATAAACAGATCTCCTGCTCTCATGGTAGTTGTGCTGGGGAAGGGGGAGGGAGCCAGAATTAAGTAAATAGCATGTCAGATGGTGAGAAATGCTGTATGGAAAAATAAAGTAGGAAAGAGGTCGTGGCAGTTTTATTTATTTATAAAAATTTTTATTTAGTTATTTACTTTTGGCCGTGTTGGGTCTTCATTGCTGCGCGCAGGCTTTCTCTAGTTGTGGTGAATGGGGGCTGCGCTTCGTTGCGGTGCGCGGACTTCTCATTGCGGTGGCTTCTCTTGTTGTGGCTCACAGGCTCTAGGCATGCGGGCTTCAGTAGTTGTGGCGCACAGGCTTAGTTGCTCCGCGGCTCGTGGCATCTTCCTGGACCCGGGCTTGAACCCGTGTCCCCTACATTGGCAGGCGGGTTCTTAACCACTGTGCCACCAGGGAAGTCCAGTGGCAGCTTTAAATAGAGGGCTTGAGGAAGGCCTAGCTGAGAAGGTTATATTTGAGCTGAAAGAGGAGAGTGAGCCACGTGTGGGAAGAATCTTAAGAGGCAGAGGGAAAGCAAGTGCAAAGGCCCTGAGGCAGGAACATGGCTGGTGGGTTGGAGGAAGAGTCAGGAAGTCAGGTGGCTGGAGCAGTGAGGGAGGAAGAGAATGGGAGATGAGGTCAGAAACACGATTGGGGGCCAGATCGCCATTGACCCTGAAATACTGTAAAATCTCTCTACATGGCCCATCCTTCCTTCTTCCCTCCCTCCCTTGCTTCCTTTCTTCCTTCCTTCCTTCCCCTCTCCCTCCTTCCCTCCCTCCTCTCACCACCTTTCTGCCTTTATGTTTGTGTTCATCAGTTCCTTTCTGTAGAATGTTTATCACATGGTACCTATGGGGTATCAGCAGATAAACATAGGCAGCTTAAAACATTAGAAGAGGGGAAAAAAAGCACCCTCCTTTTTCTGATAATAAAAGCAGTTCCACTGTCAGTGCAGGTATGGAGCTGTGTGCCTAGAAAGACAGCTCTGGGGTGGTTTCTGGGGGTCCTCACTTCCCTCCCCCTCCTCCTCAGCCCCATGAGGATCTCAAGGCCTCAAGGCTGCCCCCGCCCCCCACCCACCGTCTACCCAGTGTGGAGCCCACCGTTGGCCACCTAGAATGCTTTCTTAACAGCCCCCTCGTCTCCCTGCCCTTCCCTGCCCGGAGCAGCACGACAGCCTGGCTTCATCCCTACACTCAGCCAGGTGCCTGGGGGCTGCCCGAGAAAGGAGGAGCACGTGAACCGGTGCCCCTGCACGTTTATGGCCATCACCTAGGCTCCCAGCATTCATAACCCCCCCCACGTCCCTGAGCCACTGATTCTCTCGTTCCTGGGAGTGGCCATTCCAAACCTCAGGACTCTTCCTCTTCTAGGTCCTCACAGTGTGGCTGGGATTTCTAAGAAACAGATTCCAAAAGGTCAAGTAAGTCCAGCTTGAAAAGTCACTCTCCCTGGATAGTGACCCCATGACAGTTCAGGTGCTCTGGCAAGCTTCCAAAATGACACTTTGTCAGCTTCACTGTCATCTAGGGGCCAGGTACAGATTGTCTCCATGGATTAAATCCTCCATGCCTGTGTCTCCGATTTTATAGTTCGTCCTAGGTGACTCTGTCCAGAGCTTGTTTTAAATAATGGCACCAAATAGATTGTCATTGAAAACATGAAAAATCTTTGGTAATAAACAAAAGGACCAATAATAATTTCGATCTCCCAAGTGAAAATCACTAGGTAAATAAATCCCCAAACTGCAGACTGCATCCAATCAACACTGTATTAATCTAGCCCTGCTTATATTCTATTATAGTGTGATTCCTGTGACTTCTTTTTGGCCTCTTAACACCCCAGTGTATTTACAGCACCTACTTACAGTTTGCCTTTCATAATCCTTGCAGTGTGTCACCTTTTAGAAAAATATTTTGTCTGTTTTCTAGCCCATTCCCTGATCCAGGTAGCATGTCTGCACTCAGGCCCAGGCCTGCCTCTGTCCCCGGCAAGCCTAGGGTGGCCTCGTCCTCTGCACTACCAGGACCCTGTGTTTTGGACTCACTTTTCTATCTCCAGCCTGGCACCATGTAGATAACCACGGAGTACCTCTCACGAGCTGGTTCCAGCTCTCCCAGGGCTTCTGCCCATGTGCTGCTTCCTCTCTGCGGACTGAAGCCTGAACCTTGCCTTCCTTTCTGCTTCCTGCTTCCGTCTTGAGAAACAACCAGTCCATCCATCCTATGTTCTCTATGAGTCAGAGACCTTGCTGAGTCACAGGGTAGCAGCCTGCCTTTCACGGTCACGTCCTCAGTCCTGAGGGGTGTTCATTAGCCACCATCAAAGTTCTCCCTAGAAACTGGCTCCTTGAGGGGCAAGTACCTTACGCAGAGAGGCTCACCAAGCGCTTGTTGGATGGAAGGGTGGCTAGATGGCCAGCCTAAGTGACCCTCTTCCCACAGAGTGGCCCTGGCACTAGCCTACCCCAGAGCCGTCTGGGAAGTTGTTTCATGGGGAGCAGTCAGAAAGCTGATGTGTTCCCTCTAGGACCCCTTCCCCAGTTGTTGCCCCTCCCTTTGGTTGAGGCTCAGTGGAGACAACTGAGATTTTTGGCTTTGGCAGTTTTTCTCAATTGCCTCCTCCTCCGTGCTTCCTCCACTGGGGGTCTAGTAAGGCTCCCTTCTCACACTTCTCTCTTGCTTGGCACCTGCCATGGTATATTATGGTGGAGTTACTGCCTGCATGCTAGCTTCCGACATTGGACTGTGGCTTCTTCAGGAGCTGGGCTCACCTGTATCTAATCCCCTTTCCATTCCCCAGCAGAAGTCAGTAGACACCAGTAGCTGAGTAGAATATGGCTCTCATGTGTTGAATGCACTGTGCTAATCACTTTACATGCATCACTGTTTAATCCACACACCCTGAGAGGTAGGAATCATAGTACCCCTTCCACAGATGAGAATGCTAAGGCTCAGACTGGTTAGGAAAGTTGCCTGAAGCTGCACAGCTAATACGTGACAGAGCTAAGATTTGAACCCAGGTGAGTGAAGCCCGCTTCTTTGATCGCCATATAGCAGGGCCTCCCCACAAAGGGGTGGCTAGCCGAATCCAGTTCTTCCAGCTTCCAAAGTACCTGCCTGACTGGCCAGACTAACGTTGGCTTCAGAGAACACTCCCTGCTTTCAAGCACAGCGGAGTCTCTTGTTGGCCACTGGGCAGAAGCAAAGTGTTGGCAGGCTTTGGGACCTCCTGCAGAGCCTCATTCCAGGTCAGCGGGCAGAGGAGGCCCTGAGCATGACTGTGCTTAGTGGCTCCCTGGATCTGCTCCAAGGCAGTGAGCAAACCCCCTAGAACCGTAAGAAATAACCAGCCAACTGGTGGGCCAGGCATGTAGGGTGAGAGGGACTTGTAGAAGCAGAAAACAATCACTGCTCCAAGTGATTAATCAGCCCGCTTCCAGCCTGGTGAAGGGAGAGGAGAAAGAGAAGATGGCCCAGGTGTGCACATATGGAGAGAAGGGGGGAAGGGAAATTGCCTTTATTCAGATTCTCCCTTGGGCCAGGCGTTACCCCATGGAGGAGCTCACTTGCCCTCACACCAGCCTGCAAGATGTGGGTATTGAATGAGGAGGTATAGGATCAGAGTTGAACAGTTTGCTCAAGTCACACAACTGACAAATGATGGAGCTGGGGTTGAGCCCTTCGGAGCCCTTGTTCTTCTCAACTCAGTGACTGTGCTCTCCCTGCTCATGTCCCCTTAGCCTGGGCTTTCCAGGCATGTACGAATGGGTGCAAGTAGGCATCCTCAGGCTGTGAGCAGAGGCAGTAGGAAAGTCGGGGCTCTTGGCACCTGTCCTGTTCAGACAGGCCCTACCTAGACCAGCAGGACTTACTGGGCTGAAACCAGCAGTGGCATTACTTTTTTCTCCTTTCTTGTACCTTGTCATCCCTGCGTTATTTTTGGAGAGCTGTATTTATTTCTGCTCCCACTTCCTCACTGGAGGCAGGGGTTGGGGTGCAGAGAAGGTATTGGGAATCAGAAGAGGTAAGCATAAGGGACATCTCAGTGGGGGCCTTGCCTGGGCTCTGGGGGTGGTTAGGGCCTCTCCTCCGCCCAGCTGTAGGCGCAGGGGCCCTGTGTCAGGATTGTGGAGACCTGGGAAACTCTCTTTTCTGGGATGTGGATCTGGCGCTTGAGCACAAGAATTTCCCTGTGTGTGATTTTTAATTTATTTTAAAATGTTTTAATTATATAAATAATAGTTATTCATTATAGACAGTTGGAAAATACAGATAAGCCCTGAGAAGAAAATAAGTCATACGCCCAAGCACCTGAGGTCAATTAATCCACGACAAAGGAGGGAAGAATGTACAGTGGAGCAGAGACAATCTCTTCAACAAGCAGTGTTGGGAAAACCGGACAGCCACATGTAAAACAATGAGATTAGAACATTCACTCACACCATATACAAAAATAAACTCAAAATGGTTTAAGGACCTAAATGTAAGACCTGAAATCATAAAACTTATAGAAGAGAACATAGGCAGAATATACTTTGACATCAATCATACCAGTATGTTTTTGGAATAGTCTCCTAAGACAAAAAAAAATAATAATAAAAGCAAGAATAAACAAACAGGGCCTAATTAAACAGCAGAGGAAACCATCAACAAAATGAAAATATAACCTATGGAATGGGAGAAAATATTTGCAAATGATATGACTGACAAGGGTTAATACCCAGAATATATAAACAGCACATACACCTCAATATCAAAAAACAAACAACCCAATCAAAAAATGGGCAGAAGACCTGAATAGACATTTTTCTAAAGAAGACATACAGATGGCTAACAGGCACATGAGAAGATGCTCAACATCGCTGATTATTAGAGAAATGCAAATCAAACTACAATGAGATGTCACCTCACGCCTGTCAGAATGGCTGTCATTAAAAAGTCTACAAATAACAAATGTTGGAGAGGAGGTGGAGAAAAGGGAATCTTCCTGCACTGTTGGTGGGAGTGTAAATTGGTGCAGCCACTGTGGAAAACAGTATGGAGGTTCTTCAAAAAACTAAAAATAGAACTACCACATGATCCAGCAATTCCACTCCTGAGAATATATCCAGAAAAGACAAAAGCACTAATTCAAAAAGATACATGCACCTCAATATTCATAGCAGCATTGTTTACAATAGCCAAAACATGGAAGTGCCCATCAACAGAGACATAAGTGCCCATCAGCAGACAAATGGATTAAGAAGAATGGTATACATTTACAATGGAATATTACCCAGCCATAAAAAAGAATGAAATTCTTCCATTTGGAGCAATGCGGATGGACCTAGAGAATCTTATACTTCGTGAAATAAGTCAGACAGAGAAAGACAGATACTGTGGGACATAACTTATGTTTGGAATCTGAAAAATAATACAAATGAATGTATATGCAGAACAGAAACAGACTCACAGGCACAGAAGACAAATTTGTAGTTACCAAATGGAAGAAGGAAGGGAGGAAGGACAAATTAGGGGTATGGGACTAAAAGATACAAACTACTGTGTATAAAATAGATAAGCAACAAGGGTATATTGTATAGCATGGGGAATTATAGCCATTATCTTGTAATAAATTATAATGGAATATAATCTGTAAAAATACTGAATCACTGTGCTGTACACACGAAACTAGTATAATATTGTAAATCAGCTATACTTCAATTAAAAAAATAAATTTTAAAAGTCATACATAGGGAATTCCCTGGCAGTCCAGTGGTTAGGACTCGGCGCTTTCACTGCCATGGCATGGGCTCAATCCCTGGTCGGGAGACTAAGATCCTGCAAGCCACGTGGCATGGCCAAAAAAAAAAATCATACGTAATCAATGCCATCTATAAGCGACTGCTATAAATTTTAATCTGTGTTCATTCATTCATTTATCTATCAATTAATTGATTATTATTTTTGGGTGAAGAATGTGGATAACGATCTCACAGCCAAGGACTGTGTTCTTTTAGATTTTAGTATGACTGTGTATACCTATTCTTTTTTCTTTCAAAAATGGTTATTTTTTAGTTTTGTGATCTGCCTGTCCCATTTTTCAGGTGGTTTCATTATGTCTCTGTTTACTCTCTGACCTTCCTTGCCTTTTGTGAGTGAGCAAAGAAAGGCATTTTGCCCAAAGGGAGGCATTTGGGAAGAGCCATCTGGTTATTTCTTGGTGTAGTTGCTTAAAGCGTGGACGGCAGAGAGGTGCATGAAGTGTGTGTCTGCCTCTCCCCATCCATGTTTCTCGCTACCTATCTTCCATCTGCTCTTCCTACCCACCCCTCTGCCTTTTTTTTCCTTCCATACAAACCCAGGAAAGGATACTGCCTCCAGTCTGAAGGTTTCTTTTCATGGCTTTTAGAGAAAAACCTCTCAGGAGCTCAGAAAAAAAGGTACACAGAGTGGAGACGGGAAAGGTCATGCCTAAGCTGGGGTGGGGTCTTGGGAAGAGTGACCAAGAGGAGCGCCCAGGTCCCTGGCTCTGTCTTGAAGCAGTGAGAAGAAACTGGGTGTTAGGTTTGTGGGGGATAGCAGGTGGCTGTGGGGCCTTCTTGCAGAGACAGCAACCAAGATGACCAGGAGGAGGCCTGGAGATTATATAAGGGGCCCAGATAAAGGTCGGAAATAGGGGACGAGGAATTGTGTCTTGACAGGACACTCTCCTCCACCCAGGCCCTGCTCTTTCCATGAACCTCTGCTGGTCTGCTTTCCCTACCTGGCCGTGGCAGGTAGGGAAAGCAGGTCTTTCCCTACCTGCCAGGTAGGTCTGGCAGACCCAGCGACCATGCCCTACTGACACCTCTGTGCCAGCAGCTGCTCCACGGCCCCTCCCTGGCGAGTAGGTAGGGATCTGCGCATGTAGTCAGGCATGGGGAAGATGTTCCCATCACCCTTAGAATTGGCAGCTCAGATTCCATTCTAGAAAAACAGCTCAGAGCCAGGGAGAAAATGGAAGCTGGGGTGGTCTGGGAGGAACAAGCGATGCCTCCCCTTTACTTCTTACTGAATAAATGGGGTCTCTGGCCGTAGGTGAGGAGAAGGCCTCTGAGCCCTGAGGATGAGTGAAACTTGGCATCTCAGCTTTTTTCTGGGCTACTCTGGTCTGCACACAGGCTGGTGTTTCATGGCGGGGCCAGGAATCCATGCTTATGAACAGGATGATTTCCATAAGCTGTGTGTTCCTCAGTGGATCATACTTGTTTTCCTGTGGATCCCAGTCCTGGTGAGACCCGGCAGCCACCCGCTGGGCTGCAGAGCAGGGTAGCTTCCTGTGGGGCCCCTCGAAGCCTGCACTGCTCCTCTCCCTTCCTCCACTCCTGAGCTATAATTAAGTTCCTGTATGAAACCGTATCCCTCAGCTGACACACACTTGTAACCGCAGTCCTGGTCACTGGGCAGCTCCTCTGGGGTGACTCCAGGGTCTGGTGTCTCAGCCTCCAGACAGTCTTGGGTAGGTCTGAGTAGGTGGTGGGAACCCACCAGGAGAGGCGTGGGTCCAGTGAGGCAGGATCAGGCCTTGCCCAAGAGGCAGAAAGTGGGGAGTCAAGGGGGAGATGAAGGGCTGGTGAGCAGCCAGAGTGCAGGGCACACAGAGGTGGAGGCCAGGACAGGCAGCCTTGCAGGGCAGGAGGGCATGGACAGGGCCAAGGTTCTGAGTCACCGAGCCACGAGGCAGAATGTAATCAATCTGTTTTATTTTATACTCTGCATATTTCTGTAGTATTGTAAAATTGAGATATACTTCCCATAATGTAAAATTCACCACTTTAAAGTATACACTTTAGTGGTTTTTGGTAGATGTACCGTGTCGTACAATCATTGCCACTATCTAATTCCATAACATTTCTATCACCCCCAAGCAAACCCTGTACCTATTAGTACTTAGTCCTAATACCATCTTCCCCTCATTGATTCCCTGGCAACCACTAATCTACTATCCTTCTCTGTGGATTTCCCTATTTTGGACATTTCCTATAAATGGAATCATACAATATGTGGTCTTTTGTATCTGGCTTCTTTCACTTAACATAATATTTTCAAGGTTCATCCATGCTGTAACATGTAGTGGTACTTCATTCCTTTTTATGGCTGAATAATATTCCTTTGTATCATTTGGGTTGTTTCCATTTTTTTGGCTTCTATGGACACTCATTTACAGACTCTTGTGTAGACATATGCTTTAAGTTCTTTTGGGATTATACATAGGAGTAGAATTGCAGGGTCATGGTAACTTTCTGTTTAATATTTTGAGGAACTACCAAACTGTTTTCCAAAGTGCCTGCATCATGCCCTCACTCACTTATTGTTTGTTTGTTTGTTTGTTTGTGTATTATGTTTATTGGCTGTTTATTTATTTTTAATTATAAAATATATATAACATAAAATTTGCCATTTTAACCTTTTTTTTTTTGCGGTACGTGGGCCTCTCACTGTTGTGGCCTCTCCCGTTGCGGAGCACAGGCTCCAGATGTGCAGGCTCAGCGGCCATGGCTCACGGGCCCAGCCGCTCCACGGCATGTAGGATCTTCCCGGACCGGGGCACGAACCCGTGTCCCCTGCATCGGCAGGTGGACTCTCACCACTGCGCCACCAGGGAAGCCCTAACCATTTTTTAAATGTACATTTCAGTGGCATTAAGTACCCTCACATTGTTGTACAGCCATCACCACATCCATCTCCAGAACGTTTTTTCATCTTGCAAAACTGGGAATTCCCTGGTGGTCCAGTGGTTAGGACTCTGTGCTTTCAATGCCAGGGGCCCGGGTTCAGTCCCTGGTTGGGGAACTAAGATCCTGCAAGCTGCGTGGTGCAGCCAAAAAAAAGAAGAGAAAAGAAAAAAAAAGACCATCTTGCAAAAATGAAACCGTACCCATGCTTGCTTCGGCAGCACATACACTAAAATTGGAATGATACAGAGAAGATTAGCATGGCTCCTGCACAAGGATGACACGCAAATCCATGAAGCGTTCCATATTTTTAAGATGATACAAATGGAGAGATATTACCATGTTCTTGGATTGGAAGAATCAACATTGTGAAAATGACTCTACTACCCAAAGCAATCTACAGATTCAATGCAATCCTTATCAAACTCCCAATGGCATTTTTCACAGAACTAGAACAAAAAATTTCAGAATTTGTATGGAAACACAAAAGACCCAAATAGCCAAAGCAATCTTGAGAAAGAAAAACGGAGCTGGAGGAATCAGGCTCCCTGACTTCAGACTATACTACAAAGCTACAGTAGTCAAGACAGTGTGGTGCTGGCACAAGGGCAGAAATATAGATCAATGGAACGGGATAGAAAGCCCAGAGATGGACCCACACACATGTGGTCACTTTACCTTTGGTAAAGGAGATAAGAATATACAATGGAGGAAGGACAGCCTCTTGAATAAGTGGTGCTGGGAAAATTGGACAGCTGTATGCAAAAGAATGAAATTAGCACACTCCCTAACACCATACCCAAACATAAACTGGAAATTGATTAAAGACCTAAATGTAAGGCCAGACACTATAAAACTCTTAGAGGAAAGCATAGGCAGAACACTCTATGACATAAATCACAGCAAGATCCTTTTTGACCCACCTCCTAGAGAAATGGAAATAAAAACAAAAATAAACAAATGGGACCTAATGAAACTTAAAAGCTTTTGCACAGCAAAGGAAACCATAAACAAGACAAGAAGACAGCCCTCAGAATGGGAGAAAATATTTGAAAATGAAGCAACTGGCAGGGGATTGGTCTCCAAAATATACAAGCAGCTCATGCAGCTCAATATCAAAAAAACAAACAACCCAATCCAAAGATGGGCAGGGGACCTGGATAGACATTTCTCCAAAGAAGATATACAGATTGCCAGCAAACACATGAGGGGATGCTCGACATTACTGATCATTGGAGAGATGCAAATCAAAACTACAATGAGGTGTCACACCTCACACTGGTCAGAATGGCCATCATCAAAAAATCTGCAAACAGTAAAAGCTAGAGAGGGTGTGGAGAAAAGGGAACCCTCTTGTACTGTTGGTGGGAATGTAAATTGATGTGGCCACTATGGAGAACAGTGTAGAGGTTCCTTAAAAATCTAAAAAAAAACTACCACATGACCCAGCAATCCCACTACTGGGCATATACCCTGAGAAAACTACAATTCAGAAAGAGTTATGTACCACAGTGTTCATTGCAGCACTATTTACGGTGGCAGGGACATAGAAGCAACCTAAGTGTCCATCGACAGATGAATGGATGAAGAAGACGTGGCACATATATACAATGGAATATTACTCAGCCTTAAAAAGAAACGAAATTGAGTTATTTGTAGTGAGGTGGAGGGACCTAGAGTCTGTCATACAGAGTGAAGTAAGTCAGAAAGAGAAAAACAAATACCGTATGCTAACGCATATATATGGAATGTAAAAAAAAAAATGGTTCTGAAGAACCTAGGGGCAGGACAGGAATAAAGACGCAGAGAATGGACTTGAGGACACAGGGAGGGGGAAGGGTAAGCTGGGACGAAGTGAGAGAGTGGCATTGACATATATACTCTACCAAATGTAAAGTAGATAGCTAATGGGAAGTAGCCACGTAGCACAGGGAGATCAGCTTGGTGCTTTGTGACCACCTAGAGGGGTGGGATAGGGAGGGTGGGGAGATGCAAGAGGGAGGGGATATGGGGATATGTGTATACGTATAGCTGATTCACTTTATTACACAGCAGAAACTAACACAACATTGTAAAGCAATTATACTCCAATAAAGATGTTAAAAAAATAACAAAAAAATAATAAAGTTACTTAGGTCAGTTCCTTATACCTTTAACCACTTCAGTGAAGTGGTTCAATATATTTGTTGTACACAACTGATTCTTCTATCATATTCCGTCTTTAATCCTGGGATTCCCATATGGCCATTTAAAAGAAATTATACATTAAGGTTTACTCTTTGTGTTGTACATTTAAATGGGGTTTAAAAAAGGCATAATGCCATGGATCCAGAGTTATAGTTTCATACATTTAGTTCCATTACCTTAAAAATTCCCTTGTGCTTCAATTATTCAACACCCCCCACCCCCCGTTCCTAGTTTTGCCTTTTTCAGAATGTCATATAATTGGAATCATACAATGTGTAGCCTTTGCGGAGGAAATTCCTTAACTTAGCAATATGCATTTAAGATTCTTCCATGTCTCTTCCTGGCTGACAGCTCATTTTTAAAAAATTACTGAACAATATTCTTTTGTGCGTATGTGCCACATTTTGTGTATCCATTTACTTCTTAAGGATATCTTGGTTGCTTCCTGTTTTGGGCCGTTGTGAATGGAGCTGCAATGAACATTCACAAGAAGGTTTTTTTCTGGACATAAGTTTTCAAGTCTAGGTAAACTTAGATAGACACATGACTGTGGATCATATGATAAGACGATTTTTAATTTTGTGAGAAACTGACAGGCTGTCTTCCTAAGTGGCTGTATCATCTGCATTTTTACCAGAAAGGAGTAAGAGTTCCTGTTGTTCCACATCTCACCAGCATTTGGCTGTTAATGTTTTGTGTTTTAGACATTCTAAATATATGTTTAGTAGTATCTTGCTGTTGTCTTGGTTTGCAGTTCCCTGATGACAAGTGATGTTGAGCATTTTCTCGTATGATTATTTGGCATACGTAAATCTTTGGTCTGTTCAGATCTTACGCTCGTTTTTCAAGTGGCTTATATATTTTATTATTGTTCAGTTTTAAATATTTTTTGTGTATTTTTGATATGAATCCTTAGATACGTATTTTGCAGACGTTTCTACCAGTCTGTGGCCTACCTTTTCATTCTCTTAACTGAGCCTTTTACAGAGCAGAAGTTTTTTTAATTTAGTAAAGTCTAGTTCATCAGATTATTTTCATGGATTGTGCTCTTGATATTATATTTAAAATCTCGTCACCTCACCCCAGGAGATGGTGATTTTCTCCTGTTTTATATTTAAGTTTATGTTACATTTTAAGTTAACTTTTGCATAAGGTCTAGGCTTTTATATGTTTATATGTATACATATATGTATGTGTGTGTGTGTGTGTGTGTGTGTGTGTGTGTGTGTGTGTGTATATATATGTATGTATATAGTTCCAGGCACCATTTGTTGAAAAGACTTTTGTCCATTGAATTGACTTTGCTTCTTTCCCAAAAGAACTGTTGACTATGTTAGTATTGGTCTATTTCAGGACTTCTTACATTGTTACATTGATATATGTATCTGTTCTTTGCCAGCACCACACTGTCTTGATTTCTATATTGTAATAAATATTGAAATCACAAAAAAAAGGGAAAAAAAGAAATTCTGTACCCTAATTAATAATTCTCCATTCCCCACCCCCCGCCAGGCTTCTGACAGCCACCATTCTACCTTCTGCCTCTATGAATTTGACTACTCTAAATCCATCATAGGAGTGGAATCATACAGTATTTGTCCTTTTGTGACTCGCTTATGTCACATATAATGTCTTCAGTGTTCACCCATGTTGTAGCGTGTGTCAGAATTTCGTTCCTTTTTAAGGCTGAATAATATTCCATTGTGTGTATATACCACATCTTGTTAATCCATTCATCTGTTGATGATTCATTCATCTGTTGCTTTCCCCTTTTGGCTTTTGTGAATGTACTACTATAAACATGGATGTACAAATATCTGTTCACGTCCCCTTGTTCAGTTCTTTTGGGTACATACCCAGAAGTAGAATTGCTAGGTTGTATGATAATTCTGTTTTTAATTTTTTAAGGAGCCACCGTACTGTTTTCCATAGTGGCTGCGCCATGTTACATTCCCACAAGCAGTGTACAAAGGTACCCACGCCCTCCCTCTTGGTTGATAGCTCGGTTGAATACAGAATCAGAATTTTGAGGTTACTGTTCCATGTTTCAGTATGAATAATGAAGTTAGTTGGAATCTAAGTCCTTTGTAAGTAATCTGTTTTTTCTTCTCTAAAAGATGTAAGAATATTCTTTATTCTTGGAGTTCAGATATATCACCAGGATATATCTAGATATTTGTCTTCTTTCCTTAATTTCTGCGGAGCCCTTAATTGCTAAAGACAAGTCTTGGAATCTCCAGGAAATCTTCTATTTGTTTTCCTTCATTGTCTCTATTCTGTGCTTCTAGGACTCTTATTAGACAGACTTTGGACTTTTGGACTTATTGCTTCATCACTAGTGTGTAGAAATATGATTAAATTTTATATATTCATCGTGTATACTTCAACCTTGCTGAACTTATTTATTAGTTCTAACAGGTTTTTTTTTTTAGTGGATTTCTTAGGATTTTCTGTGTATAAGACCGTGACTTCTGCTAATAGAGATAGTTTTACTTTTTCCTTTCCAATCAGATAACTTGTATTTCTTTTTCTGACCTAATTGCCCTGGCTAGAATCTCCAGTACAGCATTGAATAGAAGTGGTGAAAGTGGACATCCTTGTCTTGTTCCTGATCTTAGGAGGGAAGCTTTTCCTTAGGAGCTGCTTATTTTTGAATTGAGAATTCTTGACGTGCTACAAAATTCAGAGGTATTCCCTCTTTCCCTCCCCCACCTCTCAGCCGCCCAGCCCCCGGTGGGGGCAGCCCCATTAGCCACTCTCATTTATGAGCATGTACCTCTTTTCTGTTATGACATTATTACTTTCCAGGCAGATGACTATCTGCTGTGCTCACTGGTCTGCCTCTCGCTTCTTGTAGTGTGTCTTGTCCATCTGGCATCCAGTGCGCCTGGAGCTTCCTCATTCTTTTTCACTGCTCCCTCCTCTCTTTTATGTGTGTACCACCCCCCTATTTATTGATGGGCATACAGGTGATTTCCAGTCTTTTGCTGAGTGAGTAACCTTCACATGTATCATTTTGCACACAGATATAACAAACAGATTGATATGGATGCAATGCGACAGATGCCGTGGCTGGCGGAGATGTGTGTGGGAACTGCCAGGAGGGAAGGAGATAAAGGCTTTCAGAGGAGGCTGGTTAATGGAGCCTTAAGAAAGGCTCAGGGTGAGCATTTGGCATCTGGGGTGGGCCTCGCAGGCTGGGCAGAATTGCAGCAGGCTGAGATGGTGTAGGAAGCACAAGTGTGAGTAAGAGAGCAGCAGCTCAGATGTGATTGGGGAAATCAAGAGTATTGTTTATCTATTGCTTCATAACAAATGACCCCAAAACTTAGTGGCGTAAAACAACATTTATGATCTGGCAGTGTCTGTGGGTCAGGAGGCAGTTACACAAGGGCCTGAATATTAGGAGGCAGGTGTTTTGCGAGCCGTTTTAGAAGGCTGCCTCCAATAGCAAGTTGCAGTGAGGATGGGATTGACTTGGAGCCGGCTGGAGGTGGGGTGGAGCCATTAATGTAGGTAATCTTACATGCTCGGCTGGGAGGTTGGGATTGATGTGAGAACATGGGAGCCACAGAAGGCCTTTGAGCAGGAGAATAATGTGATAGGCGTTACCTAGGACAGTTAATCTGCTAGGATTATACCAGACGGGTTAAAATGGAGAGTGATACACAGGCAGAGACTTAGATTAGGAGAGGTCTGTATTAACCGAACTGAAAAGTTTCTTGCCTTTAGTAACAGTTGCTACGCATGGAGCACCTTCTCTGTACCATGTACTTTGGCTGTGTTTTCTCAACTCTTCTGTCTTAGAAACGACCACAAAAAGAAGGTATTACTGATGTATATTGTTTGCAGCTGAGAAAACTAAGCCTCTGAGAGGTTAAGAAAGTCGTGTATGGTGCACAACTAGTAAGTTGCAAAGTGGCACTCAGGTCTGCCTGGCCTTTAGGACCGTGCCTTTGGGTGGCAGCGTGAGTGGAAAGGTGGGGATGACTGTGGAGACAAAGCCTTGGCCCTTCCCTGGGTGCTGAAGGGAGACGGAGGAGTCTGAGAGGTTGATTTTTTGAACCTAGGTGGCCAGGACAAAGATGACACTGTAACAGGAAAGAAAAGAGGCCAGTGGGTCGCTGCTGTGGTGGGGGAAGGTGAGTCATCCTGGAACACTGGGTGCTTGTTGGCAGGGTCCTTCCCGGTTATAGGGGATCATAAATAGTTCCCAGACTTCGTGTATGAAGATGTGCTTTTGGCCAAAAAGCGCTCTAAAAGTGGGAGCTTCTTGGTCAGAGGGTTCTGTGAGGAGGTTCTTTGTTTGAACACTGTGTTTTCGTGTTCCCTCAGCAGTCTGAGTGGGGCCTCTGCCACATTCTGCTGGTCAAAGCAGTCCCTGGACCAGCCCTGATTCAAGGAGGGAGGAGTAGCAAGGGCAGCCATCTTTAACCCACTAAGGGCCAGTGATGCAGAGCAGGGATTCGAACTCACAGCTGTGTGACTCAGACCCAGGGCTCTTTCTGCCACACCACCCTGCATTCCTTTCTGCTTCCGACTCCTTGGGGCCTGTAGAGCTTGCTGGCTCACGTGTGTTGTTGTAAGGGAACTAATTTTTATTTTGGCCTCCCAGAGCAGCAGTTGCACTAGTCACCTCTTTTTCACACGTTAGCCTCCAGGATCACCATGCCTGAGAGAACCTTCCAAAATTGGCTTTGTCTGGGGGAATCAGCTGGCTGTCCCCCAGGCTCTTTGGCACTGATTGCTGAACACGCCTGGAATTTCCCCTTCTGCACTTAGTGCTGGCCTGTGGGATCCCTGCAGTGCTGCAGCCAGATGTGCAGACGGGCCCCATTACCAGTTGTCCCAAGTGGTGTCTAGTCCAGTGATTCCCAGGCAAGACTCAGCTGGCAGATTCACCAGGGAATTTTGGAAGAAAGGTAGTTTCCTGGGCCTTGTCTCAGGCCTCTCGAATTAGAATTTCCAAGAATGAACTCCAGGAATCTGCGTTTTAAAGCTCCCCATTGACCTGAGGGGGCAGCCTGGTTGGAGAACCACTGACTTCTCAGAAAGGTGCCCTTGAAGTCACTGATCAGAGTTCAAGTGGGGCCTGAGAATGACGGTCCTGAGGGCCTCACACCTCACAACCAGGAAGTGACTCCTGAAAGCCTCCAGGTTTCTGACTGCATCTGCCCAAAGGATGCTCTTTTGCATTTTTAAAAAAAATTATTTTATTTATTTATTTTTAGCTGCATTGGGTCTTCATTGCTTCGTGCGGACTTTCTCTAGTTGCGGCGAGTGGGGGCTACTCTCCGTTGCGGTGCGCGGGCTTCTCATTGCAGTGGCTTCTCTTGTTGCAGAGCACGGGCTCTAGGCGTGCGGGCTTCAGTAGTTGTGGCTCATGGGCTTAGTTGCTGCATGGCATGTGGTATCTTCCTGGACCAGGGAACAAACCCATGTCCCCTGCATTGGCAGGCAGATTCTTAACCACTGCACCACCAGGGAAGTCCCCATGTTTGGTTTTAAAAGGGAGAGCAAGAGCGAGAGTGAGAGAGAGAGAGAGTGTGTGTGTGTATGTGTATGTGTGTAATTTTGAATGAATCAAAATGTAAGCATACTGATAAATTTTGCCAAATTCCAGAAAGTTACACTAATTTACCCTGTCTCAGCAGTATGTGAGAGTTTCTGACTCTCGGTTCCCTTGAATCTGAGTTAACGTATAAAGGAAGTCCCGTGGTCTTCTGAAATGTAACACTCTCTGACCTTGGAACCAGTTAGTTTGGAGTCAATGCTCACATTTCCCTTTCCTTGGGCCACCAGGGTCTTGCGTGTTGGGTGAGACGGTGGTGTCTGGGAGCTCTGACCTCCTCAGTCCTCACTGTGGCCCCGTGGTATTGCATCATTTCCTGTCTCCCTTAGGCCACGTGGCATTCTATGGCCACTTGCCCTGTCACGTGTGGAGGTGTTGGGGAGTGAGTAAAGTTGGGTTGGTCAAGTGTGTGTAAGAAGACATTGGTTCGGGCTTCCCTGGTGGCACAGTGGTTAAGAATCCGCCTGCCAACGCAGGGGACACGGGTTCAAGCCCTGGTCCGGGAAGATCCCACATGCGGCGGAGCAACTAAGCCCGTGTGCCACAACTACTGAGCCTGCGCTCTAAAGCCCGCGAGCCACAACTACTGAGCCCGCATGCCACAATTACTGAAGCCCGCACACCTAAGAGCCCGTGCTCCGCAACAAAAGAAGCCACGACAATGAGAAGCCCGCGCACCACAACGAACAGTAGTCCCCGCTCGCCACAACTAGAGAAAGCCTGCACAGAGCAACAAAGACACAGTGCAGCCAAAAATAAAATAAATAAATTTAAAAAAAAAAAAGACGTTGGTTCCAGCTGCTGATTTACATGCCTTCTGACGTCATCAAGAGAGATGTCACTCTCGAAGTTGCATGTCTTCAGAAGTAGAAATGAAGAAATGCTTCCAGGAAGCCCAACGCAATCAGCCCAACCCTCTGAAGGTGGTGGGCACCCACGCAGCTGGTAAACGCTGCCTGAGTCACCACTGGCCACAGTCCCTGCTCCTGTCCACACAGTTCCTGTCTGGGAGGACCTGCCCAAGACAGTGGCCAGGGACGTGGTGTAGGTCTCCCCAGGTCATGGTGGCAGACTCTTGGCTCTGGTTTCACAGCAGTTCTTTTCTCCAAAGATGAGTTGTGGCGTCTGCCTGTTTTTTGGATAAGTCTGTGGATTGTACACTTGGGATTTGAAGGAAGAGCTGGATGGCCAAGGCAGAGCTTTTACGTAGCAGAGCTGTATCCCTGTGTGGAGTCAGTTAAGACTCTCCAACAGCAGCTGGCTGGTTATCCTTTTATTCATCTCTCATGGTTTTCGTGTCACATTCTCCTTGGAGTTTGGTCCAAGCCTTCTTCCACTCACCCCTATCCCTCTCAAGAAGATGCTGCCTCTTGTCACTGTGGAGATCACAAGCGTTACAGATGCCGTAACTTCTTTCCTTGCATCTCAGAGATCTCTCGTGTTTGGGCCCTCACATACTTGTTTGTTTTATTATTACTATTACTGTTATTACCAAGTGCCTGCTTTGTGCCTAGTACCTTATTAGACTCTGGAAAGATGCAGCAGGAGATTGGCCCTGCCCTCTGGGAGATGAAACATCTCTTTTCTCCCTTCCTCTCTGACTGTGCCTTTGCTGCCCTGGTTCCTCTTCCTCTTTCCCCTGCCTGAGTGTGAGCGTCTGGGGGCTCCTGCCCCTTCTCTGCCAGACCTGCTCTTCCCACAGTCCCCACCTTAATGGGAGCATCCCCACCCCCCTGGTCACCTGATGGGCACCCTTCATGTCTCTTTTAATCAGTCACCAGATCTTGTCAATTCTTCTTCCTTAATATCTTTACTGCTTTTTGCCTTAAAGTCTGATGACACTAGTGCTACCCCAGCTTGTGGTTGTTATTTGCCTCATATTTTCAACCTTTCTGTGTCATCACATTTTAGGAGTTTCTTTCATAAACAGAACGTGGCTGGGTTTAAAATTTTAAGTCAGATCTGAAAATCTGTCTTAAATGAGTTTAATTTATTTACATTTTGGGGTTTGACTTAAATATATTATGTTTTTGAGTCCTTTCCATATGCTTTCCTTTTTTGCCTGTTTTTCTCCTTTCCTGCCTTCTGTTAGATTGACTGAGTTTTCTTTATTCTCGTTACTGGTCTGAAAATTATACACCTTATTTCTGTTCTTACTCCTACATTTTCTCTTCTTACCCCCCATCTTTTTACTTTGGAGAAAACATGAAAATAATATAGTGAACATCTGTATTCTTTTTACTTGCATTTAATGCATTTCTCTCTTTATCGCTATATACTTTTGTTTAGAACCATTCGAAAGTAAGCGTGGACTTGTTTTTCTTTTTCTTCCTCAGGATTTGGTGTGCTACTTCTATCGAGAGACTCACTTAAAATTTTTTTTTTTTTTTGTATTTTGGAATAATTTTAGATAAATTTAGATTTAGAGAGTTTCTGTACACCTTTACCCAGCGCTCCCTAATATTAACATCTTATATTTAATTCTCTTTTAAATTTTGGGAAATTCTCAGTCATTCTCTTTGGTTCCCTCCCATTTTTTGTACTCTAGCCTCCCGGAATTCCTCTTAGACATCTGTTGACCATTCTACCATCCAGGTCTCTTATATGTTTTTTCTGTGCTGCTTTATCTCTTTAACCATCTGAATCTTCTCATTTTGTTAGCCCTTTCACATTATTTTATTATTCCTGATTCTTGGGATGCTTCCTCCCTTTTTGTGTCTGATGCTGTCCCTCTTGGTGGTTTATTTCTGTGTGGTTTGTAACTTTGGGTTGTGAGCTCATCTTCAGGAAGGACTGTCATGGGCAACTTTTGTGTCCTGGGGTGTGAAAGTATCCCTAAGAACAGTTTGCATCTGGTGGGGCCGTAGGGTTAAACGTCCTGGCTCAGTTTTTATGTTCACTTCTCAGTTTGGCACCCCTTCACCACTCTCAGTGTAAAATCAGATTCGTATCCATGGGTGGGGCTAGCTTAGTAGTTAAGTTTCTTATGGGTGACTTTCACCCTTCCACAGAGCCTTGGAGAAATGGCCAGCTCCTTATTGCTTTTCTGTACTGGGCAGCCCTTTGAGGTTCATGTTGATATCTGGGCTCAAAGCCACAGCCAGACATTATAACTACTTCATGTGTGGGTTCAAAAGTCCACAGGTCATTCTGGTGTCAGTCCCACTTATTGTTCATGTTTCCCTTTTTCTTGTCATTTCTGGCACATGGGGTATTTTTCTTTCAAATTTGGCTGTATGTTTAAGGATATCATTTATCTTATCTAGTATATCTATGACTGTGACCATAGTGGGAAGGGGAAGCTCTTTCACATTAATTCAGTCCATTATATTGCTGAAAGTTCAAGTCCAAATCCTTAGTATAGTGTATGCAGCCCTTTGCGATCCAGCCCCCATCTACCTCTCCTGCGTAAACTTAGCTTTCAAATTTTACACTTCAGCAAACTGAACTATTTGTACACCGCAAACTGTAATGTTTAAAAGCTCAAGTTTTAGAGTCCAGCTGTTCGGTTTGGAACCTGTCTTCATCCTTTCATAACTTGTGATCTTAGACAAGGTACTTATCCTCTCTGTGCCTCAGTTTTCTCCTCTGTAAAGTGGCAGCATCTGGCATATAGTAAACCTAATCCCTGTTAGTTCTGTCCATGGCTGCTGTCTCCAGGAGGCCACACCCTCAGGCTTCTGCACCTTTGCACATGCTTGTTCCTCCCAGGAAGTGCCCTTGACTGCCTTCCTTAATTCCTCTCGACAGAATGGCTTTTGCTCTTTCTGTGCTTGGTGTCTCTTTCTATAGTAATTATCACTCGGTAGGTCATTGTTTGTTTACGTTTCCTTTCCTTCCCAGATGCCGGGACCCCTGAGAACAGGGCCTTGTTTTTCTTGGTGCTTGAAGCTCCTGGCATTCTCCCTGTCACTTGGTGGCTGCTCAGTGTGGCCTGTTGAGTTGAATTGCATTGAATTTCTCTGGTTGAGTAGAGGCAAGGGCTTGGGAGTGGTATGAGACCCAGATGCAGGGAAAGAGAGCAGGAAAGATTTTTTTTTTGGCACGTTTTGTGCCAAGTTGATGGAAATGTGGCTGGGACACAAGGTAGCAATTCTCAGTCTAGGTGAGGGTGCCAGAGACTTAAAGCAAGCCAGTGGCCAGAAAAAGCCACTAAAGCCTGCAAATTAAAGTAGTTTCCGGCCTTAAGAATGCATGTCCCACTTTCCATCCCCAAACTCAGCTTCTCTGAGTGCCAGGCAGAGGAATACAAACTAATTATAATCCCTAGTGGACCCTGAGAGCCTATAATTTTAGAATAAGGCTGCATTTCTGAAAGGGACAGTTGCTCTCAGAGTAGATGATTCTACATGCCGGGGCCTCGAAGGAGACCAGGGTGTGAAAGTTCAGTAGCCAGCTGTTCAGAGCTAAGTGTCACCCCACGCCCACGCCTGCGCAGTTAAGGTTTCTGCCCCACTGAGATTTCAGCAGCCAAAAGAGGCAGATTGGATAGGCCTGGGCAGAGCTAAACAGCCTGTGCCATCCCTCCTCAGCTCTACCTGAATTCTCTGGACTCTTGGGATTCTATCACAGGAATAGTCTCAGAAGAGAAGGGAAGTTGATCTCTGAAGATCCCCAGAGGGTGTCCGTCAGACAGTAGTCTGGTGGGAGTGGTGAACAATGACAGCACTGACTTTCAGTCCCCTTGGCTGGGATTTCAGGACTCATTTCAACTCAGAGGTGGGCACAGGGCCTGGGGTGGTGGACAACTTGGGCCAGTACACACGGTTCCCAATAGTTCTTTCCTGACGACTCTGGGTGTTCACTACTGTGCCGGGTGCTACTGCTGAAGATACCAAAATAGTAATGCCACAGTCCCTCTCCTCAGAGAGGAGAGCTTGCCGTCTAGTTGGAGAGAATTCCTAGCGCACAGGAAGCTGCAGCCTGTTGCCCAAGACAGTAATTCCGTGTGATGCCGCTGTGTGCAGATGTGCCCCTTTGACAGCCTGGTGCTTTTGCTCAAAAGGAGCTCTTCTTTTTCTGAGGTTTGACCATCGGTTTATTTTTGTCTTGGATGGTTTGTGAGCACCGTTAAAGACTGGTTCCAGATTGTTAGGACCACCTTTTTTTGTTACTGAGGATGGCCCCAAGCGTGTCTTTAAGAACCCCTCCTGGACTTCTCTGATGGCGCAGTGGTTAAGAATCCCCCTGCCAAGGCAGGGGACATGGGTTCGAGCCCGGGTCCGGGAAGATCCCACATGCTGCAGAACAACTAAGCCCATGCACCACAACTGAGTGTGCACTCTAGAGCCGCAAGCCACAACTACTGAAGCCCATGCACCTAGAGCCTGTGTTTCCCAACAAGGGAAGCCACCGCAGTGAGAAGCCCACGCACCACAACAAAGGGTAGCCCCACTCGCCACAACTAGAGAAAGCCCATGCGCAGCAACGAAGACCCAATACAGCCATAAATAAATAAATAAATTTATTTTTAAAAATATTAAAAAAATAAATAAGTGGGGGAAAAAAAACCTCCTTCTCTCTTCCATGTCTTTAAATAATGACAGGTTTACAGTGTCACTTGCTGATCTCCAAGGTCTCGTCTTCTAGGGGCAGATCACCAGCTTGCTGCTTTTGAGGCATCAAGATTTTTCCTGTGGGCTCTTGGATCATTTCTTTGCCTTTTCTAGTCTGATGCCATTTTTCTAGAAGAGTGATTGCTAAATCAGGCTCTCTGGGAGTGGGTTTTGGAATCTGCTATTGAAGATCAGAGGAAAATTGAGCAAAGTGAGATCTGAAACAGTTATGGATGGATTTATGGATGGGGACTCCAAGTGACTTAGGTGATCTTTAGTCTCAGGCAGTTGTGGAAGCTCCACTAGGTTGTAAAGGACCCAAGTTCCTTCCACTTCCCTGCTTTGTCATTCTTAGGGTATGGCTGTTGTTCTTATTGTCCAAAATGGCTGCCATGGATCCAGCTATCACACCCACATTCCAGGCAGCAGGATAAAGAGAGAAGGGAGGATGATGTCCCCCCCGCCCCAAGGCTACTTCAAATAAGTCTTCTGCCTCTTCCATTTTTTGTGACTCAGGGGAGGTTATTTAATATGTCAGAACCACAGTTACCTCAATTTTTTATTTATTTATTTATTTTTGGCTGCATTGGGTCTTCGTTGCTGTGCGCGGACTTCCTTTAGTTGTGGTGAGCTAGGGCTTCTCTTCGTTGCGGTGCACGGGCTTCTCATTGCGGTTGTTTTTCTTGTTGCGGAGCATGGACCCTAGGCACACGGGCTCAGTAGTTGGGGCTTGTAGGCTCTAGAGCACAGGCTCAGTAGTTGTGGTGCACAGGCTTAGTTGCTCCATGGCATGTGGCATCTTCCCAGACCAGGGCTCAAGTCCGTGTCCCCTGCATTGGCAGGCGGATTCTTAACCACCGCGCCACCAGGGAAGTCCCACCTCATTATTTATTTATTTATTTATTTATGGCTGCGTCGGGTCTTACTTGCAGCACAGGGGCTCTTTCCTTGCAGCGCGCGGGCTTCTCTCTAGTTGTGGTGAGGGCTCCAGAGTGTGTGGGCTCTGTAGTTGCAGCACGTGGGCTCTTTAGTTGTGGTGCGTGGGCTTAATTGCTGTGCGGCAAGTGGGATCTTAGTTCCCAGACCAGGGATCGAACCCACATCCCCTGCATTGGAAGGCAGATTCTTAACCACGGGACCACCAGGGAAGTCCCATCCTCATTTGTAAAATGGGCATGATAATACTTACATCAGGAGGATGAGGATTAGAGAGAATGGTACAGAATATGGCACTGTGCCCAGCCCACAGTGAGTGCTCTCTAAATAGTGACTGTTGCCAGAGGACACTCGAACTCCATTCCCTTTCCCTTCTTTCCCCATCATCTCTCCATGGTTTACACCTGCCCCTTATCTTCCCCTTTCCTTTCCTCCAGCACCCTTTGCCCTCTCTTCCTACCCTGCCTTCCCCCCACATCCCCTCTCTTGTCTGCCCCTCATTTTCCCGCTTCCTCTCCTGCTGCCATCGCTCATCATCTTCATCCTCTACTTCCCCACCTTGTACTACCTCTTCCTTGTATTGCTTTTGTCCTTCCATCTTCCTGATGTCCATAATTAATGGAAAATTATCATTATATTACAAGGACCAGAGGTTAGAGGTGGTGACTGGCCTTTGAACTGCAAGTCAGCAGTGAGTAATTTAAGAAAACCAAGTTTAATTGGTTTATTCATTAATTCATTAGGAGTTACATTTGGCAGCCAGTAAGCAGAGACCAGAAATAGCAGTGGCTTAAACCACTAGAAGTTTATTCTCTGTTAGGTTTTTAAAAGAAACCTGAGGAAGACAATCTAGGTATGGTGTCTCTGCTTTGCCATTCTTAGTGCATGGCTTCCAACCCCGGGGTTGCATATGGTCTAAGATGGCTGCTGGAGCTCCAGCCATCATGTCAAGTTTCCAGGAAGATGTGGGGAGAAGATTAAAAGGACATATGCTAACTGTCTCCCCCTTAAGGAGCTTTGCTGGAGGTCCCACCTAATAGCTCCCACTTCCCTTCATTTGCCTCCCATAGCTGCAAGGGAGGCTGAGAAGTCTTTTAGATGGACACATTGCCAACTGAAATAAAATTGGGATTTTGTAACTAAGGGAGAAGAAGAGAGTAGATAATTGTATAAACAATTTGCAAGGTCCGCCACCATTTCAGCATTAATTTAGCACCTCCCATCTGCTAGTTATTAGGACCAGTCAAGGAGTCCCCATTCCAGAGGGGAGACATAGATAAGCAAACAAATACAGTACTGAGTAAGGGTAAGTGGGGCAGAATGGAGGAAGGCATGAGGAAGCACACCTCACCCACCAGCCAGTGGGCACCCGAGCAGCCTCCGGAATTTATCACACCAGTGTTCTTCTCTGATGTTCAGTTCTCCTGTGCCCTCTCCTCTGCTCTTTCCCTTTTATCGTTATCATCATTGTTGTTTTTGTGGTTTTGCCCCTTCATACTAACGCCAGCAATAGTCCCCCAGAACCTGAGGAAGTGGGAACAGTTGGCAGCTTAGTGGGAGTCTCTGGGATGGGAGCCACGTGTTTGCAGAGCCAAGTTCCAGGCCCATAGACAGTTAGAGACTGATGGCAGGAGTGCAGCCTGTTCCTGGACACGCCGTGGCACTGCCAGGAGATACTGCTTCAGGAATGGGGTTGTCATTGGGAGGGATGTTTCTGACCAGGCACCTGGCATCAGCTACACTGTGCTGTCCCTGGCAGCTTGTAACAACGTGAACCTTTGAGAGTAGTAAAATCCTTCTCCTGTAAAATAGGTATGAATATCTTATGTACATTGATTAATCAGGAATCTCAGGATGCTGTAGTTAATTGTATGTAAAGAAAATATAGCTTCTGTTTACTATAAAATTTCTGTACCATTAAACATTGATATTCCTTCTTGGAACTAAAAGGGAATTTTAGGAATAATTTATAGAACCCGCAGTGTCTTTGATTTCAATCTCAGAAACACCTGCTGCCCTCTCTCCTCTTCCCCTCCTCGCCCTTTGGGAAGTGAGGGCGGCATCGTGGAGCTTGCTGCAGAGATTTTTTTTTAAGGCATATCCCAGCCTTTAAGATTTAATCTTTCAGGGAAGGCTGAAGGATTAAAAGGTTGTTAGTTCTGACCCAGGACACTCCTTATGAGTTTGGACTGTGACCCTGGGCAAGTTACTTAACCCTCCTGTCCTTGGTTTCCTCCTCTGTCAAATTGTAGTCCTGATTATTATAAGGATTAAGAGGCACGTGGGAAGCACTTGGTGTATGTCAGTTATTTTCGCTGCTTTTTCCCACTGTGGTTGGACTGACAGGTTGGGGCCAGAATGTGGGAGGCCTTGGATGCTGCATGTAAGGAGTTGGAATTTTATTCTTTGGGCACAAGAGAGCTGCAGAGCTTTGTAGGCAGGGGTGTGACAGATCATGTCTGGGCTTAGGAATGTCACCAGCAGGAGTAGGGAGGTTGGACTGGAGCAAGAGAGTGTCTAGAGGCAGGTCCAGGTGAGAGGTGGGCAGGGCCTGAGCCAGGACAGCAGCAGAGTCAGGGGAAGGGGACAGTGGATGGTTGAAAAGTCAGTGGTGAGGAGGGACCCGATGGTGCTGGTGTTTCAGCCTGTGTGACTAGGAGATGGTGTCCCATTGATGGCACAAGGAGCACTGGAGGAGTCGCAGGTGGAAGGTGGCAGGAGAGGAAAGAAGCACGTGGTGATCAGCTCCGCAAACACAAACTGAGCACATGCCACCTGCCAGGCACTCTGCTAGGCACAAGGGTCAGGGATGTCTGAGGCCCGGCACAAAGATCAGCGATTGCATTTTGGATTCATTAGGAGGCCCTACGAGTCCTCCGTGGGGTGTTGAGACCGTCAGTAGGAGAGCAGCCCAGGACAGAGATGGAAGATGCAGTCACAGTGTGCGAAAACCCCAGTGGGTGGTTTGTGCCGTGAGAAGGGAAGCCAGCCAAGGATAAACCCAGGGAAGGGTGTGTGTAAGGGAGGTTTCAGGGGTGGGTAAAGTAAAAGCGAGCAGCAGAGGGCAGAGCGCCCAGAGGAGAGGGCTTCAAGAAAGTGGTGGCAGTGCTCTTGCACTGTGTGATGGAGGCAAAGGGCCTCTTAGATTGGTGGGCAAGAGGAGGTCGTGGGGAGTCTTGGAGAGCCAGAGGCAGCTTCTCACTGGTGGTTGTTATACTCTGCATAGTGCGCAACAGTTTACCCTGAGCATTCATTGTCATGCCCTCTCCCTAGCCTATCAGGCAGGGATGTGGCCCCATTTTATGGCTGAGAAGCTGAAGTGAAGCCCAGCCAACTCACCTGACCCCACTGGGCGGGGTGGGGGTTGGTTGCTTCCTAAAGGAGGGGCTTCCTCAAGGACACCACGGACCTGGCCAGGTGAGGCAGGGGGCTGACAGTACTTGGTCAATACCACCCACCCTACCAAGTGGCCCAAATGGGTCTAGGCCTGGGAGTGGCCTGACTTCCCCACCTCTGGACAACTATGCAAACCCAAGGTTGGGAGAAGCAACTAGAGGGAGAAAGCAGAAGGACAAGGACCTCCAAGGAGCTGCTCTCTTCCCGGCTCCATGCAGCACAAGGCAGGGCTTCCTGGGGCCAGAAACAACCATGTGCTGGACATAGGGAGAAAGACTGCAGCAACCTGTCTGCAGGGGCCTGTCTGTCTGCCCATCTCATCTCCAGGGCTGCCCATTCTGAAGCCTCACCCTTGACTTTGAGGAGTCACAGGACCTTCCGGGTCAACCAACAAACTCCCGCAGCCAGGTGACAGTGTGGTGGATTCTGCTGTTGCCTTCCTGCCTTATGTTTGGGTGGATCCTGGGTTGGGGTCTCATTCTTGAAGTTAGACTCCTTGAAGCTATCCCCTCATCCCCCCAGTGTCCCCCCAAGATCCAAATAATCCAAGTACCAGATGAACCAAGTACTGTCATCCAAGTGCCAAACACCTCCCTGACCTACCCTCTTCCTTTCTCATCTGAATTACTCCAAAGTCTCTCAGAGGCCCCCGGCTTCCATTCTTTGCCCCCTCCCCAGTCTGCAGGCAGACCACAAATCTGGTCACATCTACTTCCAGGGTTAGGACTCTTCAAAACGTCCCTGCTACCATAAAAACAAACCCAGACTGTTGGTTGTGCTGTCCAAGGCCCTTCCTGATTTTACTACTCGCAAAGGTTCACGTTGTTACAAGCTGCCAGAGACAGCACAGTGTAGCTGATGCCAGGTGCCTGGTCAGAAACATCCCTCCCAATGACAACCCCATTCCTGGAGCAGTATCTCCTGGCAGTGCCATGGCGTGTCCAGGAACAGGCTGCACTCCTGCCATCAGTCTCTAACTGTCTATGGGCCTGGAACTTGGCTCTTCAAACACATGGCTCCCATCCCAGAGACTCCCACTAAGCTGCCAACTGTTCCCACATCCTCAGGTTCTGGGGGACTTTTGCTGGGGTTAGAATGAAGGGGCAAAAGGCCATATACTTACGATTCCATTTGTATGACATCCTGGAAAAGGCAAAACTACAGGAAGAGAGAACAGACCAGGAGTTAATGATAAATGATGTGGGCAGGTTTACTACAAAGGAGTAGCACAAGGGAATGTCAGTTTCTTTAGGGGGTGATGGCACAGTTCTTTATCTGGATTATGGCAGTGGTTAATCACTATGAGTTTGCCAAAACCCACAGAACTGCACACCAGAAAGGGTAAATTTTAGTGTCTGGAAATTTAAAAATAAAAAATTTTAATTTCACTTTAAGAATAACTTTTAAATATTCAATATTTGTGGTACTATCCTTAGATCATGAAATGATTTTTATTTTTTTCATTTTATGTTAATGTTTTCTTCATTAACATTTTCTATTATCAAATATCTATATCAGGTAGAGATAATTTTTACATGTTAATAAAATATGTAATCCTGTCACATTATATTGTTCCTAGTAATAAATTATGCATGCATTTACTATTATATATTTTTATTTTCTTTTATAGTAAAACCTCTGAAACTTTTTCACAGAAAAATAGTTCAGTTTATCATGATCTCTCATTCTTCTTTAAAAACTCATAAATAAAGTGTTACGAAAGTTATAGAGTAATTTACAATTTGGGGAATTCCCAGGAAATTCTATTCCTCATTCCCGAATCCTGAAAGTTAATAACTGTCGGGAATTTGGAAGCACCAAAGTCTTGACACTTTCCCAGGCAGCCTTTGCTATGATCCCCCGTGGCACCCTTCCCCCTCCCTCTAGCCAGAGCCTCATTCAATTAAAAAAATTGTTTATAGGATTGATTTGGGAACTGACTATGTACAACTGTCCCACAGGGGAGATGCCAAAAGGAGGAAGACAGAGACTGCCCTTGAAGAGGGCGAGGGTACAGCTAGCTGGGTGATGGAAGCCACACAAGAGGTGGCCACTTCGGAGGAAGAACTATTTACAACTTGGGAGAAGCAGGGATGACTCTAGAGTAGGGGTTATGGCACTTCTTTCAGCCTGACCAGCAGGTTGGGAAAGGCACTCCCAGGGAAGGCCAAGGAGAGCCAGGCAAGTCGGCCGAGAACGCAGAGCCCATCTGGGAGTGGTGAGCTGTCCCTTTCGCTGGGGCGTTCAGTTCTCTGAAGGACAGATAAAGGGCCCGGACATGGGCAGCCTTGACTTCCTAGTTTCTAAGGGTGGACTTAACTCTGAGGCAAGGAGGTGGGTAGAATCAGAGCAGAGAAAGGCAGAGACTCACTGGGTGGGCTTCTAAAACAACACAGTGAAAGAAGGTGGGTGTCTGAAATCGCGTCTCTCATCCCTTCAGAACTCTACACGCTATTCACCCAAAACTTTCTGGCACTCTCCCAGGCACTCTCTGCCTCTGGGCCTCAGCACAGGCTGTTCTTCCCACCTGGGACATCTCACTCCCTTAACACCCCTCATCCTTCAAATCTCAGCTTATATCACTTCCTTAGATAAGCCTCCTGCAGTGTGCTCCTAAAGTTTCTGTATTCTCCATAGCCCTTTCCACACTTTCTTGCTGTTGCATTTTACTTATTTATTTAATCTGGGGATGTGCCATTTATTTATCTTCTTGCTTGCTTTGTAACAGGGGTATAACATACCCACAGTTAGAGTGTGTAGTCTGCATTAGTCTTAAGTAACTAAGGCTAGTTACTTAAGACTAGTCTTAGTCTTACGTTTATATACTCCACAGAATCATCACCCAACTGCAAACACTTCCAGCACCCCAGAAGGTGGCTTAACTTTTCATTCTCTTAATGGTGTCTTTTGAAGAGCATAAGTCTTTAATTTTGATGAAGTCCAGTTTATCAAAAAATGTTCTAATATGAATTGTGCTTTTGATGTTACATCTAAGAACTTAACCCAGGGTCACAAAGTTTTTCTCCTGTGTTCGCTTCTAAAAGTTTATGGTCTTTTAATTTATATTTAGATTTATGATCCATTTTTAGCTTAATTTTTATAAAAGGTATAAAACATAGGTCAAGGTTTTTCTATTTTTAATTTTTGCATTTGAGTTGTTTCAGTTGTTTCATCACCATTCGTTGAGTTCTCGCTATTGAATTGATGTTCACTTTTGTCAAAAATCAGTTGGTCATATTTGTGTGGGTCTAAAATGAAATTTTAAAATACACAAAGGGGCTTCCCTGGTGGCGCAGTGGTTGAGAGTCCGCCTACCGATGCAGGGGACACAGGTTCGTGCCCCGGTCCGGGAAGATCCCACATGCCGCCCACATGCCGCAGAGCGTCTGGGCCCGTGAGCCACGGCCGCTGAGCCTGCGCGTCCGGAGCCTGTGCTCTGCAACAGGAGAGGCCACAACAGTGAGAGGCCCGCGTACCGCAAAAAAAAAAAAAAAAAATACACGAAGCATGGGAATTCCCTGGCAGTCCAATGGTTAAGACTCGGCGCTTTCACTGCTGTGGGCCTGGGTTCGATCCCTGGTCGGGGAACTAAGATCCCAGAAGCCACACGGCAAGGCCAAAATAAAATAAAATACACAAAGCATTAATTACCCTTTCTGATATTCTTGATCTTTGTTTCATGAAATGTCATAATGTAGAAAAATTTTTCATGATATAGACAAGTGTTCCGAATGTAGAAGAATTTCTTTCATTTTGCATTGATGTTGGTTGACTGGTTAAGGGTGTGTCCAAAAGTATCTTCAGGTTGGGCATGGAGGTACATGCTACATTTTGTATAAACTCATTTCCTTTTTTAGTGATGAAAACACTTTGCTTGCCCCAGTTTTGGTTTAACTATTGCTTTTTCTAATCAAGACTGCTTTTACTAATTCACTTAGATGTCTCTGATTTTGTGTCCTAGAATTCCACATACTCATCATTTCTTTGTATTTCTTCTGTAGCAAATAGTCAAATGCTAGAAAATGTCAGTAAACATTATTGGGTAGTATTTTAATAACCTAACTCATGGATCTCCTAACAACGTTAACAGTAGTACACAGAATCACGTGTCAAAATTGCCAATTTAAGGACTTACTTTGCCTCCAAACTTCTTTCTTAGAATACCACTGGGGGAATTTGTATATACTATGTATATAAATATGTTAATACATATCTGCAAGAATGACTGTTAGCAACAGAGCGGGCCAAGAATACACACTTACAACATGGCAGTGGCTTCAAGGAGGACTTGATTAAATTCTTGTCACTTCTTTCCTATGCACTCCTGTCTTGGTTCCCAAAGATGTTAGCCTTAACCTTCAACTCTGCATGTTAGTTTCTTGCTCTTGATTTGACTTGAAGCAGTGGATTCCTGTGAACCAGTAACATCCCTAGGGCTGATTGCTAGGCTTTAATTCTCACAAGAGGATTATAATACCTTTTCCCAAATACTCAATTGATGTTTCTCAGGCTTTGGGATTCAGTAATACATAAATTTCCCAAGAAATGTTGGGAAGGAAGTCTTGCATAGAAATACTAATCGAGAGATGTCACAAGGCAGGACTTGACGAAAGCTGAGCGTCATAGGGTTTCCTGGCTGGTGAGCTCCCCAGGGCAGCTGCTGTGTCTCGTACAGCACAGCGTCTCTGGGACCCCCTTAGCACTTGACCCAAGGTGGGTGCCTGGTCCGTGGAGGGTGCTCCTTGAAAGTTGCTGGCTGAACAGATGGGTTTCCAACCAGTGGCTGGAAGCAGCGTATAAACAGCTTTGGCTGACGAAGATGATTCAGGTTGTAGAGGTTTGTGGAAGATGAGCTTGGAAAACTCTGAGGTCTCTGTTGTGCTAAGCCTTGAACGACATGCAGAGAAGCTTGGATTTTTCTATTCCGGACTCTTACTGGGGAGAGAATTGAACATGACACAACTGAGTCTTCGTTGGCTCAGAGCCATGCGATGAGCTGAAAGCAGAATAGCCTTTTTCCTCTCTATTTTTTATTTTAAAAAAGGTTACAGCTACAGAAAAGTTGACAGAATAGCGCAATGAACTTTCGTATTTCCTTTACTGAGGTTCACCAATCGCTAACAGTGTTACGTTTGCTTAACATTATGTCATAGATCATCCACATTCCATATTTGTTCTCTGGTTTCCTTGTCATCGGGTTTCGGTTAACGTTTCTTATGGGAGCCCGCGGAGGTGATGAGTGCTTCCTGTTACTTCACATAAGGAGGCATGATGATGCCAGTTGCCCCTGTAAAGGTGATGCTGACTTTAGTCACCTGTTAGGTTGGTGTCTCTGAAGGCTGCTTTTGTTTTAAGGCAGAGAACTTTGGAAGGAACTTTTCAATGACTTTTAGGAATAACTGACAGCCATGTTGGAAAAGAGACAGTTTCTCTGTCAGTTGCACCTGCTATTGAGAAACATCTTGGTGTAGTCAGAAAACCCCTGAGAGCCCGGAAACTGGCACTGGGAACCCAGCTCTACAGCCATCTCTCCCCATGACTGTAGACAAGTTATGTCATCTCTCTGGGCTGGGCGATTGTACTTATAAGCAAATCGTCACTCAGAGAAATGAAGCAGTTTGCCCAAGGTCACTCAGCTAGTGAGCGGCAGAGCTGGGGTTCAGACTCAGCTCTAGCTGGGACAAAGCCCTGCCCTTGCCCTCACCCCAGTCCGCCTTGTCTGGGGTGGCTGGTCACTGTTAGGGTGGCACCAGCTACTAGTGCTCAGAAGCAAAAGAACACCAGCACCTGGAGGATGTGGGGAAAGAGGGAAGAGGAGGTGCCTGTCCCACCTGGGCTCTCCGCACGTGGCAGGCGGCTCCATAGGAAGGTCAGCGGGCTGTCGGGCACTCCTCCGCCACCCTTGGAATAAACGCTTTCGCACAGGTGTGACAGAGGTGAGCTGCTGGTGCCGGTCCAGCCCCGCCTGTCCAGGGAGGGAGGTGTGGGCCTCAGGTCACTGGCCTTGGCCCATGTTCGGGTTGCTGCCCAGGATCCCCACATTGGCCCGTGAATCCCCAGGATGGTCCAGAGGGATGGGGGAAGGCAGTGCCTCAGCCTGCCTGGGTGCCTGGGTGCCGGGGTGGGGGCAGGAAGTACTGATGGGGGAAAGGTGCGCGGAGCCTTGCCAAGCAGGTCACTGTGGGTGGGGAGACACCACGTACTTACTCTGGTCGCCTCAGGATAGGGGCGGAGGTTCTGGAGCAGGCAGCCAGGGAGAAGGGCCGGGCAGCAGCTCCAGAGTTCCCTAGGACGGCCCCTGCCGGCCCCCCGGCTTGTCACCTTCCCGGTGAGCACCTCTCCCCAGGCAAGTAGCACCTGCGTGCTCGGTGAGTAGCGTCTGTCCTCACACTTTCATGGTGTCCTTCCCCAGAGCAGTTGTTTTGAGGAAAACAGTGGCTCCAGCTGAATCCGGACACGGTTTGTCAAGGCCATGTTTTCCTGTTGCTGTTAGAGCTGAGAGTCCAGGAGAGTCAGCCTCCCCGAGTTCCAGCTGCTTCTCCCTACATTGTGCATCCCCACAGGCCTCCAGAGGGAAGAGACTGAATTCAGGACCTGGGCCAAAGCAGCCCAACAAAGAGCAGGCTGTGCTGTGTGGGCCCTGCGGGGAGTTCTGGGAAGTCCTTCTGCCCCTGGTTCATGGCCTCCTTGGGCCCTGCCTTTTGGAGGGACCTCCAGGGCTCCGGCAGCCGGGCAGGCAGGGGCCGAGGGGCCCCTGGAGAGTGAAGCCCGGAGGGAAAGCGGTGTGAACAGATCCCGCACCTCCGCTGGTTGTAACGCTCAAAGCAGCGGTGCTTTACATGATTCTTTTGAGGGAGCCCCTTCTATCCTCCTGCCGGGTGAGGCTGGAACCCTTACTGGGAACCTGACATGACCGAACGTGTGAGGCCTTCCGCTCCCTGAATGAATTCCCCAAGTGTCATTACTAAATCACTCAATCTTGGCGTTTCTCCATCTCGTCCCACACACCCCTCCTCCTGGCTCCTGAGTCCTAAGGAGTGAGATTGCAGGTTTTTGACCAGTTTTCTTCCTCAGAGCTCTTGCAAGCTGTCATGCAGGTGTAAAATCCGGAAGCTGCTGTCAGACTATTATGAGGATTGGAAGGTGAGGGCATGGGCCAACATTCTGACTCTCCAAGGTGCTTCAATGTTTAAAAAGTCTGTTCTGGGCTCCCTGAGATTTGATAACTCTTGTTTTTTGTCCTTTCACCCCCTCACCTCTGGTTCTCCCTTTCCTCTTCGGGAGACGTCATGCTTTCCAAATATTTGTTAACTAGGCCCTTATCTGGGACCTTAGAAAGCAAGCAGACAGGTGTGCACTCGAAACGGAAAGGGAGAACAGAAAGCAAGTACTGAAAATGCCTTTGAATCCACCACGGCTGAGCTTCGCTTTGCTTCGCTTCGCTTCCTGCTGTCAGTACTCACCCTTAGTTCCTGAGCTGATTTCTCTCAAGCGAGGCCCAGAGCTTGTGTTAGGGAGAAAGCAAGGCGTTTTTGAAGGAGACTCCTGGCTTTTCTACTCAGCTTCATTACAGAAGACATTGATACTTGTTTTAAAAACAACTACAATCGTGTAAAGACTATTGATCTCCCCACCATCACACTCCTCCTTCCCATTCTAAACCCTCCACGGTTGTTTATGTTGTTGGGCAGGCGTCTGTCAGCTCTGTGTTGCAGTCCCATAAAATGGGCGTGAGGCAGACATGCAGTTTGACTACTCGCTGTTTCCTCCCAGCTGTGTGTTCCGGCCGTCCTGCTGTGGCACCACATCTGTGCCACCTGCAGGGTCGGCAGAGGATCCCATGACATGCATGTGCCAGAATGTTGTGTCTTGAGGTAGACTCCCTCAGCTTTCCTGTTTCATCTTGGTACTCTCTAAAATAACGGTATCTCATATTTGTATCATGCTTTTAAAACTTTTTTTTTGTTTTATTTTGCTTACTAAACACAGCACATATTCATTATAGAAAAACCAGATAAGCAATAAGAGAAGAAATCAAAATTACCCGTAAGGGATAACTATCATTAACATTTTGGCATATAACTTGTATAGTACAAATGTTTTTCATATTTAATGTCTCCTCTGAGTTTGGCTGCTTCCATTCGGAAGGCATGTGGATATTAGTTCCATCTCACAGATGGGATAACTGAGCCACAGAGAGGTTAGAAGGTTGCCCAGAGGTACACAGCATAGTAAAGACAGAGCTGGGAGTATACTTGTCATATAGTCCAGCACCAGTGCCCTCTCCACTGTGTCCCACTACCTTCTCACCTCCAGATAGAGAGGAGTCATGCTGGGGTCTGGATTTCAGCAGGACCTGGGCAGTTGCTATCATTTGTTGAATTGCCTTATCCAAAGGTTAATAAACTCCTAGAGGAAAGTGTCTCATGACACTTTGGCCCCTCACTGATTTAGGAGAAAAGAGAGAAGGAAAATGTACTCCTGAGATTTAAAGTGTTGCCCTTCCAGCACTTGACTTCATCACCTTGATTATTGGGGGTTTCAGGAGCTGCACATGGAGAGAGCATGATAAACCAAGGAGGGGGAGGGGTTGAGAAACCTTCCAATGACCCAGCTGCAGTAAGGAGAGGCTTTGCTTCATCTGGAGAAGATGGCTTTGGGGAGGAGGAAGGTGCAGGCTGAGACTTGGTGACCAGAGATCAGACAGGACAGGACCAGGAATGGAAATTAGTTTGACGGAGGGCCCACTCACCAGGATACGGGAGACTGTAGCATTAGAGGGCTTCAGGAATGGAAGTGAGAAGCAAGACCCTGGAGTGGTTGAGAGCTCCCACCCTGAAGGCAGGCCAACTCCTGGCCTGCATCCTGGCTTTCCCAGCCTTTTCTGGTCCCCACCACCCCGCTCTGCTGTGTCTCTCTCCACCCCCATCTCCTGGGCGTAGGAGCCTGCATTCCCCCTACCTAGAACACCCTGCCCCTCAGCCTGTGTAAACAAAAGTCATCTGCCCATTCCTTGACTTTATTTTCTTCTCTGAACCCTTAAGTGTTTTCTCTAATGAGCATATTTTACTATTAAGATCATTTCTAGATAACCCAGCTCTCCTTGGCCTTGACCCTTCCCTGAGGCCTCCAGCAAGAGACCATTTCCTCCCCAAGGACTCAGCCGCCCTCCTCCCCTTCCCCTGTTTGTGTGCAGCCTTCCCCAAGGTGGTTGCAGGTACTGGTTTTATCTTCCTCCTGGACTGGAGTGTAAACACTTTAAAGGCTCCTGAGGATTTGTTAACTACCTCCCTACCCCTGCCCTGAGAGGAGCTGAGGCCTCTGAATGGCCTGGGCCTCCTTCCATTGGGTTGTGCTCTCTAGGTCTACCCTGTGCGAGGATTTTAGAGTCACAGTGTGTTGACACGCCCAACACTCCTTCCTAATGGGGACAATGGAGCCAAGAAGAATGAACCATCTCCCCCAAGGTCACCTGGCAGATTAGCAAAAGAGCTGCCCGAGGCCTCCTCAGCCAGCTGCTTCTGGACTCTGTGTTTTCCCCTCCACCCATTTGTACCAATTGATCGTAATCCTGATAAGCTCCTCTTTTGACTGGAATGGTCTGGAGACCAGGCTCAAATACCCCGTGAAAACTGAAGCCTGAGGACAAATGATATCCACGGGGCTACTTCAGGCTGGGCTGGGAACGAAAAGCTTTTTTCCAGCTGTAAGAAGTTATCCATTTATTCAGCAAGATTTGTGGGACAATTACTGCCTGCCAGTCACCTCTCTCTAACATTTGAGGATCAGTGTGATTGTAACAGACGAAAAATCTCTGGCTCGTAGAGTTATATTCTTTTGGGGAGAGACAAGCAGTTAACAAATGAGTAAAAAAGTACACACACATATGTATAGGTACATGCATACATGTATGTGTGTGTGTATATAAATATTTGTGTATATGCGCATGCGCATTCTCTCTCTCTCTCTCTCTCTCTCTCTCTCTCTCTCTCTCTCTCTCTCTCTCTCTCTCTGTCTTTCTCTCTCTCTCTCTCTCTCCCTCTCCCTCTCCCTCTCCCTCTCCCTCTCCCTCTCCAGATAGTGGTAAGAGCTACAGAGAAAATTGAAGGAGGGAAGAGAAATAGAAGTACCCAAGGGTGGGCTGGGGTGATTTCAAATCAGGTGGTCAGGTTGACTGTCACATTTGAGCAAAGCCCTGAGAGGTGAGGCAGCAAGCCATGGTGAAACAACATTTTCAGCTGGAGGGGACAGCTGCAAAAGCCCTGAGGCAGGCTATGCCTGTTGCTTTCAGGACCAGAAAGGAGGCCGTGTGCCTGGTGCCTAGTATCCTGGGAGGGAGGTAGCAGGCAGGGGCACCAGTTCTGGAAGACCTCCAAGCCAGTGTAAAGATGGGCAGGAAGCGCCTGGAGGGATGTGATCAGAGGAGGAACAGAATCTCACTTAAAGGGATCGGTCTTACTGTTGCGTGGAGAGTAGTGGGGTGAAGCCAGAAGCAGAGAAGCCAGTTAGGAGGCTGTTGCGATAATCCAGGCAAGAGATGATGTTGACTTGGACCAGGATCCTAGCAGTGGAGGTGATTAGATCCTGGGTGTTTATTAAAAGCAGAGGCAACCAGGTTTGCTGACTCTTACATTTTGGCCTGATCATCTAGAAGGTTGGAGTTGCCACTTACTGAGATGAGAAAGACTTTAGGGGAAATGTCAAGGGCTTGGTTTTGGATGTGTTAGGCTTGTGACATCAGTGGGCATCCATGTGGAGATCTCAGAGAAGCTGGGAATGGAGAAATAAATAGGGGAGTCATGAGCATATTGAAGGTGTTGAGAGCCATGAGCCAGCATAGGATCATGCAGGGAGGGAACGTAGATGGAGAATGAAAGAGACCTTTAGAGATTGGGAAGAAAATTGCTGACTGGCACCAGCAAAAGAGATTGATAAGGAGCAGCCATTGAGGTCAGAGGAAAACCTGGGAGCCAAGTGAAGAAAAGACGTAAAGGAGAAAGGATCCAGCAATGTATCCCATGCTTTGGTGAGTCAAGTAACATGACTATAATACATGTTCAGTACAGAAAGTTTTAAAAGTAGAGCAACATAAAAATAATAAATCACCTACCACCCTATTCGTACAAGGAAACTTCACTCTTTCTCTAGCCTTTTTTTTTTTTTTTGGCTGTGTTGGGTCTTTGTTGCTATGTGTGGGCTTTTCTCTAGTTGCGGCAAGCAGGGGCTGCTCTTCGTTGCAGTGCACGGGCTTCTTATTGTGGTGGCTTCTCTTGTTGCAGAGTACGGGCTCTAGGCACACGGGCTTCAGTAGTTGTGGCACGTGGGCTCAGTAGTTGTGGCTCGCGGGCTCTAGAGCACAGGCTCAGTAGTTGTGGCGCACGGGCTTAGTTGCTCCATGGCGTGTGGGATCTTCCCAGACCAGGAAGGGCTTGAACCCATGTCCCCTGCATTGGCAGGCGACTCTTGACCACTGCACTACCAGGGAAGTCCCTCTCTAGTCATTTTTATGGGAACTATGCTGTCTCTGTAGTTTTGTATTCTGCTATTTTTCACTTAACAAGTTATTAAATATTCTATGGAAACATGATTTTAATGGCTGGATAATACTCCATTTTCTGGGGGTGCCCTAATTCATTATCCATTCGTTTATTATTGGGCATTGAGTCATTTCTGGGTTTTTTTCATTATTAAGAATATTTTTTTGTTGTTATAAAAATTGGTTTCATTATTGTAAATGACATTGCATCGAACAGCCTGGTACAGTTTCCTGTGAGAGGAATTACAAGGTCAAAGGACATGATCACTTTTAGGTGAAGCTTAAATTTGGAAGTCACAGTTTCTCCTGGACAGAACTTAGCTGTAGGGCTCTTCTGTGTCTCCTCTCCCTTCAGGGATGTTCAGAAGTCACTCTGCCCTGCTGACGCCCATTTCTGCCTTCCTCCCCTCCAATTAGAGTTGGGCCGATCCAAGTTCTGTTCCCCCTCACTAGGCCTGGCCGCCCCTCGGTGCGCCACCCCTCACCTTGCCACCAGCCTCTGTCCCCTCACCCAGTTTGTTCATATGGCTGCAGGAGTTAGAGCTTCCCTCAGGCTCACTGGAGTGTCAGGATGAAATAGTCCAGTGTAGGTGCTCAACACACTAAGCGAGGTCACATACATGAAGGTGCCTTGTGAACTTTAAAGGGCTGGCCCATGTCCAAGTCTCAGTTCTGCTTAAAAAGAAAGGGGTATGAGTAGCGGTGTCCAGTGCACGCCCCGTAACCACACACCCCCACACAGCAGGGCCACTGAGGCACAGGCTGGTGTGCTGGCGGCGAGAGCTGGGTGTCAGAAGTTCGGGGGACTTGGATGGAGTTGTTGGGCCCAGGAATGTGGGGGCTGTTTGTGTTAGTTGGCCTCCTGCCAAGCAGTGCCAGGTGCCACATTTGCTCCCCAGACGTGTGTGTGTCGCAGCCAGGAATCCCTAAGACCAGAACAGTGCTGGGAGGCTGGAGCCCAGGCCAGTCAGAGCAGGAAGGGATCTTGGAGTATCTAATCCTGCCCTGACGCTCTCCTCAGTGAGGACGCCAGTGAGGTGACAGGAGACGCACTCAAATCTGTGTAAGGGCCCCATGCCTCGGCTGCTCAGCCCGGATCCTCCCGGGAATGGAACGGGCGGCTGCTTCCTGCACCCAGCCCAGCCTTCCAGGGCTCTGGGAGGTGGCCTTCTCGCTCCCACCAACACCCCAGCTGGGTTTGCTGTCACCCTGGCCTCTCGGAATCCAGCTGAAATCATCTCCAGTTCATTTCCAAATGCTGCTCTCACCCTGCCCATCCTCTTCATAGCCCTCCTAGGCTCTCCGCTGCCCTTCGGATAAACAGCCACATCCCTCACTTGCCCTTCGAGGCCCCAGGTGATCTCCAGCCTCAGCCAGCCCAGCCGCCCCGTGCTCTCGGCACGCCAGCCGCGCGGCCCTTCTTTCTACCCCTCAGAGGTTCTGTGCCATCCTCCTCCCTTCTTGGGGTCTCTGTCCCCCCACCTGCCTGCCTCTTAGTCAGGGACCACGTCCTCGGGACCCCCTCCCCGACCAGCCACACTAGGCTCACGTGGCGGTGTTGGTCTTTCGGCGCCCTGGGCATCGTTCACAGTTAGGTGTTTGTGTTGGGCATATGAAGGTGAGTGCTTAACAAATATTTGTTAACTGAGTGAATGAAAACTGCTGGCAGCAGCCGGCACCAGAGGAAGAGCGGAGGGCACTGGCGGCATCAGCAGCTGTAGCTCCTGAGGTCCTCGGGTGAGAAGGTTCTGGAAAGGTCCCCAGCTGTGGCCCTCTGCCCGTTGGCACCCCTGCCCTTACCTCCAAAGCCTTCTCTGAGCAGGGAGGGTCCTCAGCTCTCAGGCTGCCAAGAAGACGCCTGGCTCGCCTCTGGGCAGGCCCTTCTTTCACCTCCTCAGTATCTTTCAGTGTATTATTCAGTTTTCTTTCTTCGAAACACTTAAATGTATCTCCCTCTCTTCCCCCCATCATGAAAGCGTCCCATGCTCATTGTAAAGAATTTGAAGAACACGGAAAAATATAGTTAAGAAAATAAGAATCACCCCTCAGAGGGAAGCCCCATTAGCAATTTGGGTCATGTCTTTCCGGTTTTGTTCCTGTGCATCATGTGCATGTTTTGACATCGCTGTGGTTCTGTTGTCTGTGAAGACGACTTTTAGTATCTCCTCAGTCCTCCACTGCTGACAGTCCGTGGCAGCTCGGCACATTGACCTGCATGGGGGTGAGTGGCCGGAAGCCGGCCACCCGTCAGGCCCCTCGCTGGTCCCAGCTGAGGAGCCCTCCTGCCCACTATGATCTCTTCTCAGGGCACGTTCTCAGGTACAATAAAAGGAGGCCGGCTTCTCCTTTTATTGTAGCTTAGCTCCACTCCACAGGGCTGACAGGCTGGCTCTTGGTGGAACTGGAAGAATTCTAGAATGGGGGGTGAGGGAAGGGCCTGGCAGACTTTCCTCTGGTTCCCATACTCTCTGCACAAAACCAGCTCCCAGGGCTTCCCTGGTGGCGCAGTGGTTGAGAGTCCGCCTGCCGATGCAGGGGATGCGGGTTCGTGCCCCGGTCCGGGAGGATCCCGCATGCCCCAGAGCGGCTGGGCCCGTGAGCCATGGCCACTGAGCCTGCGCATCCGGAGCCTGTGCTCCGCAACGAGAGAGGCCACAACAGTGAGAGCCCTGCGTACCGCAAAAAAAAAAAAAAACAAAACAAAACAAAAAAAACCAGCTCCCAGACTACTCCTGGGGTGTTGGCCTCAGGGGACCTGCTGGGGTGAATCCATTCCAAGGCCACACAGGCCTCTCACGTGCCCTGAGGGGAGTAGGGTGACCGAGATTGACAAATGGGAGCAGAGAGCACCGTGGAGCTGCTGGTCTGGAAACCCAGGGCACTGGGTCAGTACTGGGTTAATGACTGATAGGGAAGCTTGGGAGTGCGTTGGCCAGGCCCCACTCCCATGGCCTCTCTGATCCTGAGCACTCTTCCGCCCTGTAACCAGAGGCTGCTGCTCCTCACCCCCCTGCAGTGAGGGAAGGAGGAAATGCAGCTACTAGGTCGTCCCAAGGGGCGGGGGAAGGGGCAGACGTGGAGAAGGGTCCGGGCCCATCTCTCTGAAAGAAGCGCAAACCCAGAGCAGGGCGCCCTGTCAGCTCTCCCTTCTCACCGTTGATTGTAAGGCAGGGAATTGGGAAATTCTGGGTTTAGGTCCCTGGAATAGACCTGGAATGTCACTTGCTCCGTGTCATCCCCTAAGGCAAGCCCCAGGAGTGATGACAGTAGCAGTAGCCACAGCCCCATTTGTTAGGTGTTTACACCCAGCACTGTTAAGCATTTGCGGTGTGGTTATCTCATCCGCATGACGGCCCGCTCAGGTTAGGTGGTAGTAGGCCAGCTTTATGGCTAAGAAACTGAAGGGTTAGTGTCTCCCCCAAGTCACAGAGAGGGGGAGCAGAGCCGGGGTTTGAACCCAGGCCTGACACAGAAGCCTGTGGAATGAACTTCTGCGGGGTACTCGCTGCATCTCAAGGGCAGTAATAGGTGAAAACTCATATAGTGGCAACTGTTACAACTGGACACAGTGTGGCTCAGGTTAATGTTTTTAGTCTGTTTATTCATTCAAAGAGTGTACGTTGAGCACCCATTAAATGCCTGGCACCGTGCAAGGTGCTGGGGACCTACCTCTGCAAGATAGATAGAGAGCATTGTGTGGGGAACTGGTAACATGGTGAGAACAGACCAGCTAACAGACGTTGCAGTTTGATGTGGTAACAGCAGATCTGGAGAGCCTGAATCAGGGTTGCAGTAGGAAGGAACAGAATAGGACTAGTCAAGGGGAGCTTCCTAAAGGAGGAGGTGCAGGCAGGTCTGGAAGGAAAGTAGGCCTTAGCTAGTGGCGGGGATGGCATTCCAGCTGAGGCTGGTGCGAGCCTCTGTTCAGAGAGTGATGCTGCACGTGAGGCGAGTGGGAAGAGCTGGGGAGGGAGCCGGGGACCAGAGCTTATGGCTGTCTTTAGCACACAGCAGTCATTTTCTGGCAGGGAGTATTCAGAAGGGCTTTAACCAGGGTGTTCTTGACAGAAGAAGTTCTTGGCATCTAGACAAAGGATTCAGGGATGATGGCTCCAGACTGAGACTAAGAGCAGCTTCCAGATCCAACAGGGCAAGGACTTACCAGCTTCTGGTCCAGTCTTGCCCAGCACCACATGCAAGGCACAGCATAGTGATTAAGACTTGAGCCAACCTGCCTGGACTCAAATCCTGCTCCTCCAGTTACTGTGTGACCTTGACTCAATTACTTTCCCTCTCTGTGCCACAGTTTCCTCATCAGTTAAATGGAGATAATAATAGCACCCGACTCTTAGGGCTATTGTGAGGATTAGATGTGTCAGTATACACACAGTTTGGTGTATTATAAACCCTTGGAGAATTGGAAGCTGGTACCATTGTGATGGAGGTGGTGGACACGAGGCTTGGAGCTGTGACCCACCTTAGGCTGTGGTGCAGGGAGAGGCCTGACAGGATGCATCACAGCTGAATGGGGCCTGACACAGAGTAAGCCCACTCAGAGCATACAGCCTGCTGCTGGGTGTCAGGGAAGCTCTGTTTCCCAAGGATGACTGGACTTGGTGGAAGGATTAGGGCCCCAGGTGGCTTGGTCGCTCGAGCCCCAGACCAGGCCTCTCTGGAGCTCTGGGTCATCTGGGTTAAGCTCCTAACTACCTCTGCCTGTGAAATCTACCTGCCCAGTGGGAAATGGATAGAGTCGTGCCCCTTGCCCAACTTTAGCTCCTAGAAGGGGAAAGAGGGTGGGATGCTTGCTTGGCAGGCTTTTGTGAGCATGTATACACACAACACGTGTGTGAATGCCAGAATCAGAGTAGCCCAGGTATTTGGTTTTGTAAGAATTTCTTTTGGTAGCGACTCCATTTTCTGTGCAAGGGCCGCAGAGCAGCACCCCTCTCATTCTGGCTACAGGACCCTTGTCCTGAGGACAGCACCAGCCTCTTAAGTGGGGCAAAGCTGTGACACAGTCAGAGGGTTTCTGGCACTGGCACAGTGCTGGGGGGTGGCAATAGCAAAAACCAAGGTTTCTCAGCCACATAAAGGTTAAACCTAGTGCCAGGTGCTATTTTTAGTGCCAGGACTGAAGGAAGGAAGAAGGGAACAGGGTGCACTGCAGGGAGAGTGGAGGCTGTGGTGGCAGCTACCTGTGAAAACCCAGCCTGTAGGCCGCCCAGGTGAGGTGGGGGAGGGCCTAGGGAATAAAGCGGCTCCTGGCTGGGCAAGCTGAGACCAGCGGTGGGGGCAGGCACTGGGGAGATGGGCAGACCTCAGCTGTAGACGGAGCACCCAGGGCTGTGTGAAAATGGATGGCTTCCGGCAAATTGCAGGGATGGGCCCCAGCATGGGGTTGCATCCAAATAAGCAACAGCCCAAGGGATGTGTGTGGGTTTTAGAGCAACCAGACTGCAGCTTCCTTCCCCCTGCAGCTGCTGTCCTTAAGAGGTCACAAACAGAAGGGACAGCTCTGGGCTGGGAAGGAACATCCACCTGGAATCCAGAGACCCTGGCCCCAAATCCAAAGCTCTAGCCAGAGCCCAGAATCCCATCTGATTTCAAGAGGCCACCGCTTGCACCCCAGAAACTGAGAAGAGTTCCTCTGGTCATGGTGAAAGAACGTTCTACCAGCTGATATGTGGAAGGGAAGCTGAGGCTCAGGAGCGTCAGGTGTGTAAGGTGGCCCCGTGCACACAGCTCCTCAGAGGCCGGGCTGGGCTCGGGCCCCGCGGTGTTTGCACCCCGTGGTCCTCTGCTGCATCCTCTAGCGTGTTCTCTGAGAGACGCCTGTCAGGCCAGGCGGGCCTGGGCTTTTTGTCACTTTCCTCATCTGCCCAGGGGAGACCACGGGGCTGGTCTTGTGGGGACTTGTGAGGATTGGGCCGAGCCTGCCATGCAGTAGGAACTCAGTCAGCTCCTGCCCCTCCCTCCAGGATTCAGTCCCAACAGTGACCTCTGTCCCATCTCCCAGGGTCACTCAGAGCGTCAGAAGATATGAGGGAATATGTGAGAAAATATTTTGTCGAGTATCTGTACAGGGAAGTGTTGTTTTTCCTCCTCTGTTTCCACCTGCCTGGTGTGCCTGCAGTCCTCACACCCCTCTCTCCCTGGCTCTCATCACACAGCCTGTGTGATTTCCCCGTGTCCACTGACACCCAGGCTACACGGATCCCCAAGCAGTTTGTTCTAGTCAGCCTCATCCGCTTACTCCTGAGGTCAGTGCCACCACTGTGCTTCTGGCTCCTGGGTGTCCCATGATCTGGCCCCTCTGTCACCGTGCTGCTCATCCTCGTGACGCTGCTCCTCAGAAGCCTCCTGTAGCCCCTTCAGCCACAGGCCTGGTTGAGGGTCTCTCACCACTCACCTGCCCCTGCCTCCTCTACTTCCAGGCTTTTCAATTCTGTGGAGCATGAAGAATCAGCATCTGTGATCCTTGTTATTTAGATAATCGCCAATTTTTGTAGAGCATTTTATTCGAGCCACGATGGTCACACACTGTTCTTGGTGATCACCGAGGTCCTTTACAGTGCTGTCACCAACCCCCTCCCCCCAGTCCCACTCTCCTTTTTTATCCTGCTACTATTTCAGTTAGGATTGTGTTCAACTGCACGAAACCGAAATCTGGCAAACAGCGCCTTGTGAAATAGGCATTTAATGTTTCCACCTAGGGACTTCCCTGATGGTCCAGTGGTTAAGACTCTGCGCTCCCAATGCAGGGATCCCAGTTTCGATCCCCGGTCAGGGAACTAGATCCCACATCCATGCTGCAGCTAAATATCCTGCATGCCACAACTAAGACCCGGCACAGCCAAATAAATAAATTTAAAAAAAAATTTTTTTTTCCACCTAATAAGTAGTCTGGAGACAGGCATTCTAGGGTTAGTTCAGCAGCTCTGTGATGCTGTGGTGACCCGGCTCCTTACTCCTTTCTGCCCCACCCTCTTGACCTCTGTTTCCAGAAGACCTTCTAGTAGATTTCTTTTTTCTTTTTTTTTAAGTCTTTATTGAATTTGTTGCAATACTGCTTCTGTTTTATGTTTTAGGGGGGTTTTTTTTGGCCGCAAGGCATCTTAGCTCCCCGACCAGGGATCCGACCTGCACCCCCTGCATTGGAAGGCGAAGTCTTAACCACTGGACCACCAGGGAAATCCCTAGATTTCTGTTTACATATTGTTGGTCAGAATCATCACATGAACACTGTAGCTGCCAGAGAGTTTGGGAAATTGAGTGTGTAGCTAGGCACGTGGCTGATCCAGAGAAAATGGGGACTCAGTGAGAAAGAAGGGGAATTGGAATCGGGTAGCAGCTGGAAGTGACTGCCCCAGGTGGCGGCTCCTCGTTCCTGGTCAGAACCATGTGGCGGAACTGCACCTCTGAGCATTTCCCTTGCTCTGGGTCTGGTGATTCCCAGGTTTAATGCTCAGGGATGATCGGGGATTGATACTTGAGGAACCGCTTTATGCTAACCATACTCACATCCCTGCAAATGGGGGCAGTTCATGCATCATGAATGAGTAAAGCAGCCTAGGAGTGACAGCTGGAAGCAGTGAAGACACTGCCAGTGGAGAGCGCGATTCCAGGTAAAGGGGCCGCCACTGCCTAGCCCCTGGGTGGGCGGTGGGCAGGGGCATGCAGGCCAGGTTTGCCCGATTTTCAAGAGAAGCCAGGGAAGTCCCTTGGCGGTCCAGTGGTTAGGACTCCACACTTTCACTGCGGAGGATGTGGGTTCAGTCCCTGGTCGGGGAACTAAGATCCCACAAGCTGTGCAGTGCGGTCCCCCCACCCCACCCCCCAAAAAAGAAGCCAGAAAGCCAGATTTTTTAAAGCTTTTTTAAAAAACTCTATTTTGAAAAAGTCTAGGGTTACAGAAATATTGTAAAGATTACCAAACTTACCAAAACTAAGAAATGAATGCTGGTACAATGCTATTAACTAAACTAAGCAGATTTTACTTGGAACTTCCCAGTTTTTCCACCACCGTCCTCTTTCTGTTCCAGGATCCAGTCCACCACCCTACGTTGCATTTGGTTGTAATGTCACCGTCTGTGAGACTTTCTCAGTCTGAAAACTAGAATTTTACATGACTTCTCCCAAGTTTTCCCATTCTGCTGCAATAATTTGGAAATTATACACTCTATTTACAGTGTCTTAGTGGTTACCTTTGAAATTTTTCTGTGTACATTTGACTGAACTGTAAAGTTCATCAACATCTCCAGTTGCCTCCTGAAAAATAAAAGGACTTGAGCAGTTTAACGTTGATCATGCCCTCTCATCTTTCACATTATTGTTTGTAAGTTTTGCTTTTTTATTTTATTCCAATTTAAATTATTTTTAGAACAGGTAACATGCCTATAGTTCAGAATTTAAAAGGTACAGTACTAATACAACATTGTAAATCAACTATACCCCAATAAAAATTTTTTTTAAATAAAATAAAAATAACAGGTACAGTGAAAAATCTCTGTCCCATCAGTGACCCAGACACTCAATTCCCTCCCCAGAGGCAACCAGCGTTCCCAGTTCTTAAGTAGCCTTCCAGCGCTATCTTACACATACACAGTCAAATCCAGCTTCATTGTATCTTCTTTGTGCAAAGTATAGCTCTTCACTTCATTCTGCAAATTGCTTTCTTCCCTTATTAATATATCTTAGAGATACTCCCAAATCAGTCCATAAACATCATCATTCTTGTTTATGGCTGTCCCCTGTTAATGGACATCTAGCTTGTTCCCCACATATACTGGTCAAGTAATACTGTAATGAGTAATCTTGTGCTAATACTTTATGTCACTGTACTTCAGTGGAAGGATAGCTGTAAGATACAACCTAGAAGTGGTATCTCTGGATCAAAGGGAATGTGTCCTGTAATTTAGATAGATGTAGCCAAATTACCCTCTTTAGAGGTTGTGCTAATTTACCTTTCCACAGGGACATGTGAGATGATGTTTCCCCACGTGCTTAGCCACAGAGTGTTAGCATCTGTTTGGGGTTTTTTTTTTTAAATAAATTATTTATTTATTTTTGGCTGTGTTGGGTCTTTGTTGCTGCGTGTGGGCTTTCTCTAGTTGCGGTGAGCGGGGGCTACTATTCCTTGCGGTGCGCAGGCTTCTCATTGTCATGGCTTCTCTTGTTGCAGAGCATGGGCTCTAGGTGCACAGACTTCAGTAGTTGTGGAACGCAGGCTTCAGTAGTTGTGGCTTACGGGCTCTAGAGCTCAGGCTCAGTAGTTGTGGCACACGGGCTTAGTTGCTCCGCGGCATGTGGGATCTTCCCAGGCCAGGGCTCGAACCCGTGTCCCTTGCATTGGCAGGCAGATTCTTAACCACTGCGCCACCAGGGAAGCCCCATGAGGGTTAGCATCTGTTTTAATCTGATTGTAAAAAGTATATTTCAGTGTTGTTTTAATTTGCATTTCTCTTTTATGAATGATGTTGAGCGTTTTTTCATATGTTTAAGAACTAAGTGTATATACCTTTTCTGTGTATATTTTTTGTATCCTGGCCCCGTTTTTCTATTGGATTGCTGGTCTTTTACTTAATAGTTTGTAGGAACTATTTTAGGGCAATTAGCCCTTTGTCTGACGAGTTGCAAATACTTTTCCCAGTCTATTATCTGGGTTTTTTTTTTTCTCTTATGATGGTTTTTTCACCTTGTAGTAAGTTTGTATTTTTATGAAATCAAATTTATTAATTTTTTTACCCATTAAGCTTTATGGGCTTAGTATCCACCTTAGCTCTTCTCCCACTTAGCTTTTCAACCCTTTTTATAATTCATGTATTTTTGTTTTAACTTTAAAACCTTTGATTTATTTGGACCTTGTCTTGGTATAAGATGTAAGGTAGGGATCCAGATGGTTATTCACTTGTCCCAATACTATTTATTGAAGAATCCATCTTTTCTTTTTGGTTTGGAGTGCCATTTTTATAACATTAAAGTCCCATATGCATTTGTATCTGTTTAGGGACTTTGTGTATGCTCTTTCAATGATTATCTATTCATGTGCCAGTACCACACTATTTTAATTACCATAGCCCTACTATACAATTCTTTTTTATTTCTCTTCAGCTAATTCCCTATCATGTTTGCCAGAGTACCTCCACTCAGCCTCTTTGCTTTCTTCAAGTCCCATCTTTTACTCTCAGTAGACCACCATTCCTCCTACTTAACTAACAAGAGTGAAGTCATTCCCTATGAGCTTTAGCACACCGCCACCACCACCCCCATACACACTGTTGCGATACTTTGTATTTTCCTCATCCTGTGCCCTTGAATTATTCCTCTTCCATCAGTCGTCCTGCCCCAACTTCCCCCTTGAATCTTCAGACTGTCTTTCTCTGAAGACCTCTCCTCTAGCTAGCCACTGCTTACTTGAGCCTCCTCTATTCCAAAAAAACTTTTCCTGGCTTTGCTACTTTTTCAAGCTACATCCTCTTGTACATTCCTTTCCGTGACATATTCATTAAAAAATTAGTCTCTATTCATTGTCCCAGCTTACTAGCTGCCACTTATTCTTCAGAGCTCAGGTTTCCATCCCAACCACTTGGTTGAAATTTGTATAACAAGGTCAAAGATGACCTCACAGTCACCGGATTCATTGGCCATGTGTCAGTTTATCACCCTTGAACTCTGCAGCATTTGAGATGGTTGACCGCCCACTCCCCCCAAAAAACAGCCCTTCCCTTGTCTCTGAGACAACCGGCTGTCCCAAGTCTCTCCTGTCTCTGGCCACTGCCTCACTGTCTGCTCTGGTGCCTCTTCCTCTGTCCTCCCTTGACGTGTCACTTTCCTTTGGTGAAATGAATTCCTTCTTGCTCCTGTCACGTCAGTGAATATTCCCCCCCTGCCCCCGACAAATCTCCAGATCCCCAACTCCCCAGGTCTTAGACCCTAGCACTGAATTTCCAAACTGCCTTTAGGAGACCAATTAAGAGGTCATTGTGTCAATCCAAACAAGGGAAAATGAAGGCCTTGTGGAAAGGAATGATTAAGAGGGAACGATTTACCATCAGCTGGAGGTTGCTTTGCTGTGGCACAGTGGTTCTCAAGCTTAGCTGTGCGTTACAGTCACCAGGGGAATTAAAAATAAAAATCCTGATGCCCAGGACTTCCCTGGTGGTCCAGTGGTTAGGAATCCTCCTTCCAATTCAGGGGACACGGGTTCGATCCCTGGTCGGGGAACTAAGATCCCACATGCTGCGGAGCAACTAAGCCTGCACACTCTAGAGCCCACGTGCCGCAACTACTGAGCCTGCGTGCCACAACTAGAGAGAAGCCCACACGCCACAACAAAAGATCCCATGTGCCACAACTAAGTCCCGATGCAGTGAAATAAATAAATAAATAAATAAATAATATTAATTAAAAAAAATCCTGATGCCCAAGCTGCTTCCCAAACCAATCAAATGAGAATCCCTGAGGATGAGCCCAGGCATCCATATATTTAAAAACTCCCCAGTGGAGATCGTTGCCTGCAGCGAGGAAGGCACTGCCCTGGAAGGGAAGGCTGCCGCCACCCCTGAGAGCCAGGAGCCCCAGGCCAAAGGGGCAGAGGCTAGCGCTGCCTCCAAGGGAGGAGACACAGAAGAGGCAGGGCCCCAGGCCGCAGAGCCATCCACTCCCTCGGGACCGGAGAGTGGCCCTACACCAGCGAGGGAACAGAATGAGTAGCTGGGTGGGGGCAGGTGGGTGATATCTAAGCTGCAAAAACTGTGCTGTCCTTGTGAGGTCACTGCCTGGACCTGGTGCCCTGGCTGCCTTCCTGTGCCCAGAAGGGAAGGGGCTGTTGCCCCCTAGCCACGTTCCCTCTCCTCCTCTCCCTCCTGTGGATTCTCCCATCATCCATCTTGTCTTCCTCTTAAGGCCAGTCGAAGATGGTCCCTTGCAGTTTCCCAAGTTAGGTTAGTGATGTGAAATGCTCCTGCCCCTGTCCCTGCCTCCTTCCCTGTCCCCACCCGTACAGAAGAAGGCAGTTGCTGGTTTTCTTCCCCAATTCTTCTCCAAGTAGGTTTTGTTTACTCCCCAAATCCCTGAGCCAGAAGTGGGGGTGCCTGCACTCCCACACCCTGAGTGTCCACCTTCCCCTGCTGCGTTTGTAGTCTCTTGTGCTGTGCCTAGTGGCACCTGGGCTGGGGAGGACACTGCCCCTGTCTAGGTTTTTATAAATGTCCTACTCAAGTTCAAACCTCCAAAAAAGAAAAAAAAACCAAAAACTCCCCAGTGATTCCAGTATAGCCAAGTGTGCAGGCCTAGAGGAGGAAGAGAGAGGGTGTGGAGTGTCAAATGATTCCCACCTTCTGGCTTTGATAGGTGGGTAGTTGGGCATTTGGGTCACTAAAGTAGAGATTACCAGAGGAAGAGAAAGGCGGGCTTAGGGCCAGATGGTGGCTTCTGTTTGGATAGGTTGAGTTTGAGCTGCCTGTGGAACATCCAAGGTAAGGTCCCACAGGTGCTTGAATTTTCCTAAAGCAGGTCTTTTCTGCTGTTAATCTTCCAGGCCTGCAGCACCACAGGACCGGGTCTAGTTACACACACTCCCTACGCCAGGGCATTTGAAGTGCTCACGCCTGGATAAAACCCACCTTCCCAGCCCGCCCTTCAAATCCTCTCTCCTTCAGCGCCCCACGCCTCAGCCAACAGGGGCCCTCACCACTCCTCACTGTGCTGCCTCAGTGTCTTTTCTCAGGCCGTATTCTTGAGAGGTGTTCCCTGCCGGGCGGACTCTCTCCCACAGCACCCGTAGCCTTACCCTCTCCGACTGCAGCATCTGTGGACAGTATTTTACTTGCTGAGGGTTGGAACTGCCCCCTCCTGGGTGATGTAGACATGGGAGTCACCACCCAGTAACCCAGATTCCAGGACAGAGTGCATCGCCCCTTGCCTGACGGCTCTGCATTGAGCGTCTGGTTGCAGGTCTGCTGTCAGCTGTGAGCCTAGCGTGGCAGGGGCTCGTGCCTTTTTCCCACACCCAAACACGGGAAGGGTAGGTTCAACTCCCTTGAAGAAAGGTGGCTTAGGAGAGCGATGATTCTTGGGCCTGGGTGCTGGTGGGACAGGATGGGGGTTGGGAGGTCTGATGCATATCAGGATCTCCAAGAGGACTGGAAAGTTTGAAAAAGCCCCTCAAGTCATTCTCATGTGGCTCCTGTAGGTTCAGGAGGCTCAAAGAGCAGGATGCGGGGAAAGGTGGCACAGGGGTGTATCACCCCGTCTGGCTACCGGAAGCTGCTCTGAACCCCACAAACCTGCCACAAGAGCCAGGTGGGCAAAGGGTGGAGGGGCAGTGACCTGTGATGGCAGGATTAGAGGTTCGCACTGCAGGGATGAGTCGCTCCTGCTCTGCGAGGGCAGGAGAGGCAGAAGTGCCCCTCCAGTCCCCCCAGATGGCGGCCCTCGATCCTGCCCCACTCCATCACCCTCTCGTCCTCTACCCTGCCTCCCCAACCTCTCCCTGTCTTCTCCTTTGCCCAGGCTGACAGGAACTGCCCTGTAGAGGTCCATCTGTGTTCAGACCCAGAAGATGCCAGAGCTATGACCGGGCCTGCAGGTGTGGTGCCGAGGGGAAATCAGCCATGGAGCAGCCACCGGAGGAAGCCCCTGAGGTCCGGGAAGAGGAGGAGAAAAAGGAAGTGGCAAGGGCAGAAGGAGCCCCAGAACTCAATGGGGGACCAGGGCACTCACTTCCTTCCAGCAGCTATACAGGTAAGGGGGAGCAGGCAGGGGACATGGGGCAAAGGGGGCACAGATGGGGTTTGGGGGACAGGGAGCCTGGCCCTCTGCTAACAGCATCATCATGGGGTGCAGGGCAGCAGGGTGGTTAAGGACTGGAGCCAGACAGCCCAGGGTCACACCCCTGCTCTGTTGCTCATCAACTGCAGGATCTTGGGCAAGTTGCACCCCTTCTTCCTGTAAAACAGACAGGGATTATAGGGGACGTGCACACAGGCTTTTGTGAGAATGGAATGAGTTAGCCTGTGTAATGCACGTTGTCATCATTATTACTCCACCTCTCCTACCACAAGGGATCTGGGACAAATGTGCATCAGCAACATGCCAGAAAGATCATCTGTACCTGTGATTGTTAGGATCAGTCAGAACACACAACTCAATCTGGTACTAATTACACATCATCAAGGTGCATTGTAATTAGGCAGATGCTAAGCACTTAGTGACAATGACGGGAATTAGTAATACTTTCGTGTAGCCAGACAGATTTTAGCTTCTCCTGTCTAACTTGTTGGTTCCCCTTTATCTACTGCCAGCAGCAGTGTAGACGTTTTCCTCTGGTACTTTGTACTGTGGTGTCCTCATCTTCATCGTCATCATCATCATGCTATGTCCACCTTCAAGGGCACCCAGACGCTGCACCCCCCCCCTCAGCCCCTGGCTCTCCCTGCTGCTGCTGCCGCCCCTTCCCTGCTCCCTCCACCCGAGTACCAGCACATTCAGCTGGTCCTTTCTCCCTTCCCTCAGAGGGTACTCAGCGTCATTAGAGGATGTGCTGCTGGGAGGGGCATCCTGATTTTGCTGCTGGCTTCAGCTGAAGGGGATCCTGACCACAAGTGGTGATTCAGAGCAGATGAGCAGGCCTGCCCCACAAAGATGCTCTCTGGCTCCCTGTGTCTGCATGGGGAGAAGGAGGCAGGTGGTGTCAGGAGTTAAGTCAGGGTGGGGGCTCTTGGGGTGGGACAGGCTCCTGCTTGAGCCTGCACCTAAGAGAGGCCTGAATCCTTGGGCCTTGCTTGCTGCTGTGAACCTACAAAGCAAAGTCCCGGGATTTTGCAGAGGTTCTTCCTCTTCGGGGCACACGGTGGGGTAGGGTGAGGGGAGAGCCATCATCCAGTGCCTCTGATCCCACCAGACACCCTGGAACAACCAAAGTAGGCCCAGTGTGATTTCAGGGCTTGCGAGACGGTATCCCCTATCCCCCAGGGTAACCTACTCCCTGTTGGTTGACTGATGGCTTTGCAGACCCAGCCTTTCTCAGGAGAGAGGAATGAATGGCTGACCTGCACACAGGACCTGCACACACTGTCCTGAACTTGAGACAAGCGGGGAGGCTTAGGAGGCAGAGAGGAGACACTGGGAGCTAAGAATGAGCAAGAGTTGTCACTGAGGACACCAAGGGAGAGTGGAAGAGGAAGAGAGGGCCCTGGGGTTGGTGGCCTCACTACCTACCCTAGCCCACACTGCCCCTATGGCTGGCCCAGGCACGTAGAAGTACCTGCAGTGTGGTGTCCTGTCCTGGGGTTTCCTACACACGCTGTGGGGACCATATCCCCAAATGATAGGCTGTTTGCATGCAGACCAGAGCGTGCTAGCTTGTGCGAAGCGGGCGAGGCGGGCATGGTAATGGCGTCTCGGGGAGCTGTACTGGTGGGGTTTAGAGCACGTGGGGAGACGTCTGGGGCAGAATTTACCCAGCCAGTCTCACAGTGCTGTGTATGATGTTGTGTTTAATAGATTCCGTTTATCAATAAATGGATGAATTGGCGGTAGAAAGACTTACTTGTTCAGTAATTGAAATGGAGGGGGCTGTTTAACCTAATCATTAGGTGAAAGCCATAGTATATAAAATTCTACAAGACAAGCCCCCCACCAGAAAAACAGAAGCAGGTAATTCACGGTAGGACAAATACAAATGGCCAGAAAACATGAAACATTTTTCAGTCTACTCAATAGTCAGAGAAGGAATCTTCAGATGAGATGTTGTTTAGCCTGTCAGATTGGCAGCGAGGCCTGGGTTGGCCAGAGGGTGAGGACGTGGCCCTCCAGTAGTCCCTGAGGGTGGAAGGGGCAGCTGGGCAGTGCAGGCCATTACTACTTAGCGTGCATTCCTTTGACCCTGCAGTTCCTCTTTTAGGAATGTATCCAGTGTAAATACTCACTCAGCGTGCACAGAGATTTCCACACTTATCTATAGGAGCACTGCTCATAATAGCAGAAAATTAGAAAGTGTCCATGTGTGGGGAATTGGTTATATAAACTGTGGTAGAGCCATACGGTGGGATGCTCTGCAGTCATTAGGTCTGTGTATACTGACAGGGAAGTAAGTTCCTGACAACTTGGGGATCCCATTGTTTAAAAATCCTTATAGGGCTTCCCTGGTGGCGCAGTGGTTGAGAGTCTGCCTGCTAATGCAGGGGACACGGGTGTGAGCCCTGGTCTGGGAGGGTCCCACGTGCCATGGAACAACCGGGCCTGTGAGCCACAACTGTCGAGCCTGCGCATCTGGAGCCTGTGCTCCGCAACAAGAGAGGCCGCGATAGAGAGAGGCCCGCGCACTGCGATGAAGAGTGGCCCCCGCTCACCGCAACTAGAGAAAGCCCTTGCGCAGAAACGAAAACCCAACACAGCCAAAATAAATTAATTAATTAATAAACTCCTACCCCCAACATCTTCTTAAAAAAAAAAATCCTTATATATCTTAGAAGGCACTGGAAGAGGACACTCAAATAGCTAGTGAGGCTACTCTGAGGAGTAGGATTGTGGGTGGAGGGGATCTGTCAGATGCTACCTGTGTGCCCTTATGTGTTTTTCTCACCAAGCCTGCAGTATTCTCATAACTTAAAAAGCAAATGCGTTACTTTCTTTAAAAGGGTAAAATTAGTTGTTGTTGTTTTCTTAAAAAAAAAAAAAAAAAGCCAGCAGGTGAGGGGCCCTGGAGATAGAGCTTCTTGTGTTGGGGATCACACAACCCAGGGCTAGAATCCCATATCTGCCCCTGTGGGCTGTGGTCCTTGCCAGTGCCCTTACCTCTCCAATCTCAGGCTCTTTGCCTTTTAAGGCTGCATCCTGGGACTTCCCTGGTGGTCTAGTCTTTAGGATTCCAGGCTTTCACTGGGGTGGCCCAGGTTCAATCCCCGGTCGGGGAAGATCCCGCAAGCTGCGTGGTGTGGCCCAAAAAAAAAGCTTCATCCTGCCCATCTCAAGGGCCGGCTGGGTGAGGAGTCAGTGGTGGCATATGACATGCCACAGGCGCTAGTCAGCACGTGCTGGCTCCCTGCCCCACCCTGTGAGTCTATGACTTTGGCCTCTGGAGCCCCCTCAGGGAGCCATGAGGATGAGGCACAGTCTCAAGCCCTGGAACAGCAGGAAGGCTGCACAGTGTGCTTTCCTTCTGACCCTCCAGAGGTTCTGCGCTGACCCTGTGCATCTCTGTACCAAGCTCAGCACCTGCCAAGCCCTTCCCCCCACCCAGGAGGCGGGCAGGACAGGCCTCATCATTAGCGCTCAGCAAAGAGGAAGCTCGTGTGCCCGGGTCCCCCGGCTGGGCAGGGGCAGCTGAGCCAGCGTTCACCTCCCACTCCCACCCTCTTCCTCTCTTGCTTCAGTGATGAAGGTCCCAGTCACACCCAAGAAAGAAGTCAGGGGTCTCAGCGCAGGGCTGAGGAAGATAAAGTGTCCTTCCTCTTGGCCTTGGTGCCTCCTCTCAGTCAGCAAGTGCTTGGTGGGTGTCCAGCAGGGGTCGGCCATCCAGTGAAGGGCAAGACTGAGTGCCTGCCCTGAGGAGCCCACAGTCCAGGCCAACAGAAGTAAGGAGGCTGCTTGGTAACCCAGCCCCAGAGTCCTACAGAATTGGCCCTGACTTCAGAAGCCGTTTGCCTTTGGGGCTCTGCCAGCAAAGTAAATAGACAGGGCTGTTCCCTCTGGGCCACCCTCACAGCTATGACAACAACCTATCTCCAGTGATGGAGACTAGATATACAGGAGAACTCTTGACTACACTAATGACGTGAATAAGGTCAATAGCGTGTGTTTGCTGAACCTGTAATCAGAGATGGTGCAACTGATACTTCACTCTCTGCGTGACAGGGGTAGTGCTTATGCTGAGTCCAAACATTTGAATAATGGCATAGTGTTATCCTTGGCAGTGACGCGTCTCATCGTTTATCGTAATCACGAACTGTTAATTAGTAGTAATGAACACACGTACACACATAGACGGAAAGTCACGGAGTGCAGTGGGTAAGAGCTCAGCCCCAGGGGTTGGATGGTTCTGGGTGATAGTTCTCACGCTGCCACTGTGTTAGTCAGGGTTCTCTAGAGAAACAGAAACAAGAGGAGGTGCGTGTGTGTGTGTGTGTGTGTGTGTGTGTGTGTGTATGCGCGCAGAGAGAGAGGTTTATTTTAAGGAATTGGCTCATGTAATTGTGAGGGTTGGCAACTCGAAATTCTGCAGGCAGGCCAGCAGGCTGGAGACCTGGGCTTGTTGATAATGTAGCTCGAGTCTGAGGCAGCCTGGAGGCAGAATTCCTTCTTCCTTGGGGAGGCCTTGGTCCTATTTTCCTCAGGCCTTCAACTGACTGGCTGGGGCCTGCTCACATTGTGGAGACTCATGATTTAAATGTCAATCACACCTAAAAAATCCCTTCACAGTAACAGGTAGACTAGTGTTTGACCAAAAGCTGGATTCCATGGGTACTTGGCCTGGCCAAGCTGACGTAAAATTAGCCATCAGAGCCACTGTCCGTGTGTCACTTAGCCTTCTGAGCCTGTTTCCTCACCTGTGAGACAGGCGTTAAGAAGACCTGCCTGAAGGGTTGTTTTGTGGGTCACGTGAGGCTAATGGTGTAAAGTGTCCAGTAGAGGGCCTGGAACACAGTAGGCGTGCACTAAAAAAAAGGTGTTATTGCTTCAAACACACAGCCCTTGCAGGGACTCAGATTTAGGGTCAGATCCCAGTCCCACCATGTACTGGACAGGTACTCTCGGACAGATTCCGCAACTTCCCGAGCCTCAGTTTCCTCACCTTTAAATGGTGGCAGTTACTGTCTTCCAAGATGATTTGAAATGATACTAATGAGCATAAAGACACTAACGTTCGGCACTTAGTAGGGGCCTGATAAACTCTCCGGGCCTCATAAGCAGAGGACCCTCCTCCCCCACCTTGGCTTTCTGTGAAGCCATGGGGAAGAAGAACAAGCAGCCAGAGGAAGGAAGAGGAACGGCGCCTGCCTGTGTGGGCACATGCTTGGGAGCTGCAGAACTGCAGCTTTCTGATACTAATGAGCCTCATCCTAACTTAAGCTGATATTTCCACAGCACTTCCAAGGTCCAGGAACTTTCTCTGTTAACTCCTCTGCTCCTCACGGTGACTCTGAGACACATGCTCCTGTCACCTCCATTTGCAGAGGAGGAGACAGGCCCAGAGGGCAGAGCTGGGTTGTGAGCGTCGGACCCCCGACCTGATCTCAGGCTGTGTGGCTCCTGAGGCCATTCTCACCCCCTAGGCGGGCTGCTTCTGAGCACCTGGAAGCCAGCTTGGGGGTCATCGAAGCCCTGACCTTTGAGCCCAGAGAGGGGAGCAGTCACCTTCCCTGACCACCTCACGTCCAGTCCTGCACCACTCTGCCTGCCCCGCCACTGGCCTTGCCACTCGCTACCTTGTGTCCTAGTGTTCTTACCTCAGCTGGTTGAGGGCAGGGTCTGACTCCCGCTCTGCACACAGCAGGTGCTCATCAAATGTCTGTGGAATGAAAAGGTAGGGTGGCATTGCCATGTGCCATACCAACAGCAACCAAGTGACCAGACACCTGCCAGGCCTCCAGGGCCACAAGGGGGACGAGGAAGGCACCACCAAGAGGTGGGAACAGACTGGGGTGAGAGGTCACTGTGGACCAGACTCAGTGGAGGAGGTGGCTTTTGAGATCCAAAGGGAATGTGAGTAGAGACGTGCCGAGTCTAGCAGAGGAGGCAGACGTGCAAACCACATAAACAACACCGCTTACAAGAAGTGCCAGAAAGCAGACATGCACACAGACCACACAGATCGGGGGAGGAAGTGCCGGAAACCCTCCCTGCCCGGCGTCTGCGTAGGTCTCTACAGAGCGATTTTACATGTTATCTCTTTACATGTTATCTCGTTTTCTCCCAGCAGACGGTAATGTGAATTCCATTGCCCCCGCGATATCGCGGGCAGGAGCTGCGGGTCCAGCGCAGCCCCTCCAGCCCCCGGGCGCTGAGGCCAGGGTGCCCAGGCTGCTTGAGGACCACTTAGTCCAGAGTCGCTGAGCGCCTGCCCCGCGTCCAGCAGCAGCGCCCTGGTGGACGGAGTCCCTGCCCCGAGGCCCTTATGTCCTGGTGCGGGGCGTCCAGTGCTCAGTGAACACAAAGGCTCCGGAGAAGACCAGAAGGGGTCGGCCCGACACCCACCCCACCCCACAGGCTGCCGGCTCCCCGCAGCGCATGCACAGGAGCCGAGGGCACCCGCTCTCCCAGTCCGTGGGCTGAGGCGGGCGCGGTTACACCCCTTGGAGTGACTGAATTTGAGAGCTAAGGCTCTGTGACAGGCCAGGCTGTTTCAGGAAGCAGGGACTGTGTCACCCCTACCCTCCCCAGCCCAGGGGTCTGGTGCTCGCGCTCCTTCCTGCTGGCGGGGTGGGGTGTGGCTGGAGGCTTTCCTGCTGTCACTCCTAGGACCCCAGGGGACACCGGGAGAGCTGGGAGGAAGGTGTCGGAAAATGGAGTACGCTTTGGTCTCGGGGTAGCTCCATCGTGGGGAGTCAGGCTCTTGTGCAGTGACCATACTGTAGAGAGGGTGGAAGGCAGGCCCGGAAAACCTTAAGTGTGGGCTGACCGCCGTGGCTTGGGTCTCCCTGCGGAGCTGTCTGCTCTAAGCCACTGCTCCTCTGGTCTGGGGATTTAGCCCCTGCCCCTGAGGAGGTTGCTCAGTTGTCAGGAAGAAAGCAGAGAACAGCAGGTTGGCAGGCCAGCCTGGCAGAGGCAGGGCAGGCGGCCCGTGGGATCACACAGGGGCACTGGGCTGGGGGCAGAGACGGGCCCAGTCAGGCCCCCTTTCCCAGGTGAGGGCTCATTTCTGAGCGTCCAGGGGAGAGATTCAGGAGGGACCCAGCAGCCATTCTCACTAAGTCACCTGACGGCACAAATACCCTGAAGTCGCCTGTGGCCAACTGCTTTCCTCGCCAACACTCAACACGGGGTTCAGATGTCTGAACATTTAACAGGAAAACACTCGAGGAAGTTCAGTCCACCGCCTGGTCATAGTGACTGAGATTTCTGCTTTTTCTGCTCTAGCAAGAAGTTTCGTGGGAATGCCTTTGAGCTTCTTGAAAGATCCTTTGCAGCATCTCAGGAGTCCATGCAGGAATCAGATTTCTGGGGTGGGGGCTGAGCTCTGCAGAGGCCTGCGCTTCTGTAGCCTCCACAAAACACATTTCACACAATCCCCTGTGGGCCCACACAGTGGAGTCTCTTAAGCCAGGGAGCCACTTCCTAAAGACAGTCTAACGAGAATCTCTCTGCTTCTTCCCTGTTGCTCCCCTCCTCCCAAAACACAACCATCCCCCGCATGCCCTCTCCCCGCCAGCAGTGAGCTCAGCCCAGGCAGGTCTAACTCAGTCCAGATAGTAAGCTGCCTTTCTGGAACACTTGCTGGGTGTCGGGTCTGGGGGAAATGCTTGGGACACTTTCGTCCTCCACCCAGAGAAGCTGTCATTGACCCCACATTCTAGATGTAGACGCTGATCCTCAGAAAGTTGACTCCCAGAGGTCACATAGCCCTTAAGTGGCTGAGCCAAGACTGTGATTCCCGCCCTGCCACCTGGGCTGCCCTGCGGGCTCTGGTCACCTCCCCAGGCCCCCAGGCCTGGCAGAACACAAAGCTGCCCCTGTGTTGTATGTCTGCTGACCTCTCCCTGTGTTGTGTGTCTGCAGACCTCTCCCGGAGCTGCTCTCCACCCTCGCTGCTGGACCAGCTGCAGATGGGCTGCGATGGGACCTCATGTGGCAGCCTCAACATGGAGTGCCGGGTGTGCGGGGACAAGGCATCAGGCTTCCACTACGGTGTTCACGCGTGCGAGGGGTGCAAGGTACGGGCACTGGAGGGGTGGCTGCCCATCGGGGCTGTGATCACATGGTGAGTTGACCTGCCAGGAAGGCTTTCCCTGCTGCCGGGCAAGGTTCTGACCATACCCACTGTGGAATTCCTGCCTGGGAGGCAGCCAGGCCCTTGGGCCCGTTCCAGGCTTAGCTCTGGGTCCTGTTGTAGAGGAGGGGTTCCCTCGCTGGGTCTGCCCCGCTGGGTACCGTTGGTGCCGACCCAGTCACTCACCGGCGCTCTGGGCTGCTGGCGCCCCCTGGGGACCTGACACGAGAAGACAGGTAGGACAGGATGAGGGTCTTGGGCTTGAGCCATCTTCCCAAGGTCAGGGTTTCCTGCGCCTCAAAGCCCGAGGGGGCTCTTTGATAAAAAAGGAAACGTTATATTTCTTTTTCTGGTTTTGCTTTTGGATTCTTCCTACTAACTGCACACCCGTCAAAATTTCACATATTATTTTATTAAACGACTACCTAGAAAAGATGCAGAACCAGGTTGCATTTACGAATAAATCAAGTTAGCCACAGTACAGTTTTGTTTCACCAAACTAACAAAGAAGCACTTAAAATAAATATGCTATATTATTTCAGTTATTTTCAAAAGTTTTAGAGTTGTTTACTTTCTTTCTCCCTTTCTCCTCCAATAATATTTCCCCCCCCCATTACTTCCAAAATTCAGGAATTGTTACATCTCGATGCATAATCAAGCCCCCTGGCACAGCCCAGCAGTCAGGGTTTTACCCTTTCTCCCTTCCTCGTGGCTCTTCTCTTCCTCACCTGTCCCCTGTCCCTCAGGGCTTCTTCCGTCGAACAATCCGCATGAAGCTGGAATACGAGAAGTGTGAGCGGATCTGCAAGATCCAGAAGAAGAACCGCAACAAGTGCCAGTACTGCCGCTTCCAGAAATGCCTGGCGCTGGGCATGTCGCACAACGGTGAGCCAACCTGAAACCAGGTTTCCGAGAGCCCAGGAACAGAAAGGGGGTGCCCTCAGAGCAGCGCCCAGCACACAGTCAGTACGTGGGTCAGCTTTGCCCTTGCTGAGGCCTGCCTTCCCAGACTGCCCAGGACCCGCCATGCTTCCCAGGCCGGGGGCAGTTGCCACCTGTCTGCACCTGAGCCTCACCCTCTCTGGCCCAGAAGGGACCTGGGAATTGACCCTAACTCCAGTAGTGTTGGAAACACCACTCCCGGAACCTTGAGCCTGTCTTGGATAACCTGACAGGGTGTGAAAAGCCACTGCCAAGGCCCAGGATCCCCTCAGGTTTTCTTGGTTGTTGAGGGCAGGCAGGAGCCAGTGAGTGACCACGTGTGTCAGCTGCCAGGAGCGAGGCTGGAGATTGCTGGAGGCCGGCACTCCCGGGAGACAGAGCCTGCTGGGCTCTGTGAACAAGACAGACAGAAGCCCTGCCCCTCCGGAGCTTATATTCTGGAGGGGTTCTCCAACATTCCAACTTGCTGCCTCTAGAGCTTCTTAGGGCCTTGTGCTCAAACAGTGTGTCTCCGCCTTTGGCTTGTGTACCTTAGAGGTGCTGGCCCCTGCCCAGGCTCCTCCATGACTGTCCCCCTTCCCCATGCAGCCATCCGCTTTGGCCGGATGCCAGAGGCTGAGAAGAGGAAACTGGTGGCAGGGCTGACGGCAAACGAGGGGAGTCAACACAACCCCCAGGTGGCTGACCTGAGGGCCTTCTCCAAGCACATCTACAGTGCCTACCTGAAAAACTTCAACATGACCAAAAAGAAGGCCCGTGGCATCCTCACCGGCAAGGCCAGCCACACGGCGGTGAGTGTCACTGCTCAGCCTGGCAGCACCCCGGGCTCTGGGCCCTGCTGCCACCTGCCTGACTCCTGGGAGAACCAGGCCTCCTCCCTCCCCTCACTTCGTGGTACAGGCAAGGGGTACGGGGCACACATGGGCGGGGGTCCCCCGAGGCCTGGCCTCTAACGGGGCCTGGTTTTCAGCCCTTTGTGATCCACGACATCGAGACATTGTGGCAGGCAGAGAAGGGCCTGGTGTGGAAGCAGCTGGTGAACGGTCTGCCCCCCTACAAGGAGATCAGCGTGCACGTCTTCTACCGCTGCCAGTGCACCACGGTGGAGACCGTGCGTGAGCTCACCGAGTTCGCCAAGAGCATCCCCAGCTTCAGCGACCTCTTCCTCAACGACCAGGTGACCCTTCTCAAGTATGGTGTGCACGAGGCCATCTTTGCCATGCTGGCCTCCATCGTCAATAAGGACGGGCTTCTGGTGGCCAACGGCACTGGTTTTGTCACCCGTGAGTTCCTGCGCAGCCTCCGAAAGCCCTTCAGTGACATCATCGAGCCCAAGTTCGAGTTTGCTGTCAAGTTCAATGCCCTGGAACTTGATGACAGTGACCTGGCTCTCTTCATCGCGGCTATCATTCTGTGCGGAGGTAAGTGAGGGAGGGGCAGTGGGTCAGCCCCGCACAGCCAGCCCTCCTGGGGGCTGGGCCCTCACTGCAGGGGCCAAGCCTAAGCTCTGACAGCAGGAGGAAGGGTCCATGTGATGATGGCAGTGGAACATGTAAGGCACTAACTGTGTGTGCAGGACCAGCTCCATCTAGTATAGATGGAGATGAGATAGAAAAAAGACTGAAAGGAAATGTACCAACATGTTGATGGGGGTTATTTCTGATAGTGGAGAAATTTTCTGTGTTTTACCTGCATTTTTCAAATTCCAGCACAATAAATATAGTAAGACTCACGCTGACAGTGGCATAGAGCTTGCTTCATGCCAGGCACTGTTCCAGTTCCTTTTCCTAGATTATAACTCTTTAATCCTCATAATGACTCTATGCCAGAGGCACTTCTGTTATCCCCATTTTGCAGATGAGGAAACTGAGGTCCAGAGAGGCTGAGTGACCTGCCCGTAGCCTCATTGCTAGTCTGTGGTAGAGAAGAGGTTTGAGTCCAGGCAGGGAGGCCCACTTTTCCCAGGGCCAAGTTGCCCACACCGGTGGGGTTAGGGGAGCTGCCCTGCCCTCCTGAGACCCCCTGTGTGCCTGCTGCCTCCCACACCCCTGCCCTCTGTCCCCACAGATCGGCCAGGCCTCATGAACGTGTCACAGGTGGAGGCCATCCAGGACACCATCCTGCGCGCCCTCGAGTTCCACCTGCAGGCCAACCACCCTGACGCCCAGTACCTCTTCCCCAAACTGCTGCAGAAGATGGCTGACCTGCGGCAGCTGGTCACCGAGCACGCCCAGATGATGCAGCGGATCAAGAAGACGGAGACCGAGACCTCGCTGCACCCCCTGCTCCAGGAGATCTACAAGGACATGTACTGAGGGCTTCTCTGTCGACCAGCCGCTGAGCACTGGGCCTGGTGGCCGAGGGGGAATCACACACAGTCGGCCCACCTCCCTCTCCCTTCCCCGGCTCCCTCCCTTCTCAGCTCCTCTGTCTTCTCTCATTTCTTTGTTCTTTTTCTTCCTTCCTCTCTCGCCCTCCCTTTCTCTTTCCCCATCTCCGTGTCTGTCCCTCTTCCTCTTCCTGTGAGGCAGTTTGTGTTATTTCACCAGCAGCACAGAACAGCACCTCTGCTTCCCCACCACCCCCCACCCCCACCCCACCACCCCCCACCCCGCACCCCCACCCCCCACCCCCACCCCCGCACCCCGCAGCAGGAGGGGCCGGGCCTGCCCTCTGCACCAACAGTCCCCTTCTCCCGTCTTCAGTCTTCACAGCAAAGGGCTCGAGCCATCCAAAGAAACACTAAGCTTTCTGGGCCTGGCTTCCCAGGGAAGGTAAGCAGGGCCAGGGCTGAGTGCAGAGCGGCCCCTGGTCACCGGGTCCCTGGTGGAGGATGCCTCCCCCAGCAGGCGGCCCGGCAGGGGCTTTAGCTTGGCTCCCAGCAGGCAGCGCACACCTCAGCCCTGCTGAGCCGCCGCCCTTCCCTTCTTTTCACCGGTCTCGCAGGCCAGTGTCACTGATGGCCCCCGCGCTGGCCGCTGGGGGACACGCGCCCAGCCTGGATAGAGGTGGGGGTCCCTACACCCCCACTGACGAGGAGCGAGCTTAAAGAGAGGCGGAGGGAGGTAGGGGAGATGGCGAGCCGGGGACTTGCTTCTGAGCCCAGGCCTGGGGCGGGTCCCCCATCAGCACCCCACTCTGTCTGCCTCTCTGCAGCGCCACCGACTCCTGCCTACAGGTGTCGGCACCGCGCTCCCCCAGGCAGCGCCAGGGCCTGGCCTCACAAGCGCCCCTCCTTTCTCTGGCCTCCGGGAGACACTGGCAGTGGCTCCAGCCCAGCTGAAGCTCACTCCCCACACACACTCCCTCCAGCCCACACACCACAAGCACTGAAATCACTTTACCTGCAGGTTCCACACCTCTCACCCTCCCCTCCCTGAGGCAGGTGAGTGCCCAGAGGGGCCTGCAGGTGGACGGGCAGAGCTGTGCCCCTGTTCCCGAGGCTAGGCCAGATCCCTTGGTGGGCACGGGGTCCTGTGGACCCAGCCCAGCACCTGCTCACAGGGGAGGTACTGGGGATAAACTGATCCTTCTCGTTTGTGACACCCTCTGTCCCAGCAACTCTGCTGCCCTCCCCTTTTCCTTGTATTTGGCCCAGCTGGTCACCTGGAACTCTCCCTGTACTGCCTCTGGTGACCAAGGACCTTGCTAGGCCCAGTCCCACTCGTGGCCCCGCCCCTCCCCCTCATCCCCATTGATAAGCACTCACCCCAGAGGAGGGGCAGAAGCACAGCTTGGAGCGCTGCCGTCTGAGCAGAGGACAGAGAGCCTACCCAGGCTGCTTCTCCAGGAAGGAAACAGGTCTGGAGGGGTGAGGGGCTGACTGGCGTCTCTGAGAAAGGTGGCGGGACATGTGGGGTTAGAGCCCAGGCTTCCTGGGTCCTGTCTGGTCTTCCTTTTGGAGGGGCCTTTCCATGCCTGAGGATCACTCTCTACTGGCAAGATTCTCCCCTCCCCTCCCCCCCCTCCCCCGCCATGCACCCCATCCTCATCCTCATCCCCCTCCCCAGTTCTGGTACTGAGGATACAGCTCTTCTCAGTGTCTGAACAATCTCTAAAATTGAAATGTATATTTTTGCTAGGAGCCCCAGCTTCCTGTGTTTTTAATATAAATAGTGTATACAGACTGATGGAACTTTAAATAAATGGGAATTAAATATTTAAGAGTTGATTTAAGCTAACTCAGCTTACAGTGTTTTTCCTGGGGGCTGATGAGACCCCTCCCTCTCTTCCACATCCAGTGCACAGAGGGGGAGACTTGGTCAGGCAAATGAGACTGTGGGGTGCTGGCCCGGGTGGCGGGGTCATTTCTGGCTTGTGGGGCTGCCCATCGTTCCCCCTCACCTCTTGCACTGCTCACCACTCGTCAGTCAGCAAGGTTTGTGGAGAACTGAGAAGATGCCATCCCACCCGGAGGGAGCATTTGGGGTGGGAGGGGGAGAAAGGATACACACCCTCTGAGAAGGGTGTGTGGAACCATGGCACAAACCAGGTTTGGGGGTGAGGGCGTCTGGGAGGGGCTAAGAAGGGCCTGGGAGGAGGCATGTCCCCTTGGGCCTTGGGTGGTATGTGGGACTTGCACAGGTTTTTGGGGGTTTTTTGCCACGCCATGCAGGATCTTAGTTCCCCAACCGGGGATCGAACCCATTCCCCCTGGAGTGGAAGCACGGCATCTTAACCACTGGACCACCAGGGAAGTCCCTGGGACTTGCACAGTTTTACCCCACAAGACATCAGGGCTTTCCTCTCCTTAGCTGACACCCCAGTTTTCTCCTTTACTTACAGTGGTACCATCTCCACAGACGAATCAAAAATTTAGACTAAAAAAGAAAGCAACCTTAAGAGAATTAGAAGATACTGTCTTTGTGATAATTCTGTAAAACTTCTGAAACTTAAAAAGTTTTATTATTAAAGGAAGAAATGGGGTCCCAGGCTGGTAATATGCCTGAGGAGCCTGGAAGAAGCAGACGCAAAACCCTTCTGGAGGACAGACACAGGCAGTACAGAACTCCCACAAAATTACAAACATGAAGAGACAGCCTGCATGAAAATAAATAGAATAATGAGTGAAATTAGAGCCCCAGAACATCAAAAAGTATAGCTATTGATTATCATATAAGAGACAAATAAGTTTTATATTAAAAATATAAAGATATGAAAATCATACTAAAGAAACAGTTTGCTTTTTAAGGAAAAAAAAAAGACAAACATTTTAAAAGAAATACCTGGAATTTCCAGGAAAAAAATGAGTTAAAAAACAGACACAGCCAAAGAGATCATTTTTGCCCCTCAGAAAAGATCTGTAGAAACTATCCCCAAAATAACATAGGAAAACCAAGATAGAAAATGTGGAAAGGAAGAATAACAATACAAATTCTCATATACTGCAGAAGAGAGTAGAAGTTGATAAAATCAACTTGAAAATTCGGCAAAATCTTGTAAAGTTAAAATGCACCTGTGGAAGCTGTGAGGCATCACCCAGGTTCCACCCCTCAGAACCCAGGCACTGAGGTCCGTGGCTGCTGGGCTCACAGCTGAGTTCCTCTCAGGAAATTGCCTGCAGTGAAGGGGGCCGCCTTGCCCCGGATAAGCACACACCCTCCTCAGGAGCAGCCTATAGCCAACATGTGGGGACAAGCCAAGCCTCTTTGCCCCAATTTGAAACAACGTGAAGAATTGTCCAGCTCCAGAATTGGGGCTTCTGTCCTAGGTACATTGCAGTTTAATTTCTCTCTCTCCCCAATCCTGCTTCCTACAATTTCTTACAGGTGTTGTTCTCAGGAGCACTCCCCAGTGAGTGTCCTGCAAGTAAACCTCTAAATCTATTTCCTGGAGACGGCAGCCTGACATAGTACCCTAGAGTGAAAGCCACCAAATTGCACTAAGACTCATACACATGTTCTTTACAGCAAGAGCAAAAACTTAGAAACAATAAAAATGTCCATCAACAGGAAAATGGATAAATTTGATATATTTATACAATGTTTAAGAAAAAAAAACTAGAAGAGTGGGGGAGGGAAAAAACAACCTAGAAGAAACACATGGGGAAAATTATATATAATCTTGAAGTGGATAGACCTTTCAAAAATCTCTTGTACACACAGAAGTTTCTAAGTTTCATGCAGTACACAAAAAACTTAAGCGTCTATAAAATAGATAAAAGATCTTACTACATCACACTAAAAAAATTTCTTCCAGTGGGGGGAACACAAAAAAATTTAAATCAACCATGTTAAAAAAATGTGTGACATAATAAGACAAAGGCTAATTTCCTTAATATGTAAAGAGCACCTACCAATCAATGAGTAAAATGTCAACAACCCAAATGGGCAAAGGATATGAACAGGAAAAGAAATGCCTCTAAAACATGGAGAGATGCTTAATCTCATAGTAAGAGAAATGTAAATTAAAACTACAATGAGGGGGGAATTCCCTGGTGGCTCAGTGGTTAATAATCTGCCTGCCAATGCAGGGGACACAGGTTCGAGCTCTGGTCCGGGAAGATCCCACATGCTGCGGAGCAACGAAACCCGTGCTCCACAACTACTGAGCCTGTGCTCTAGAGCCCACGAGCTACAACTGCCACAACTACTGAGCCCCAGTGCTGCAACTACTGAAGCCCGTGCAGCTAAAAGCCCGTGCTCTGCAACAAGAGAAGCCACTGCAATAAGAAGCCCGTGCACCGCAATGAAGAGTGGCCCCTGCTCGCCGCAATTAGAGAAAGCCCACGCACAGCAATGAAGACCCAACGCAGCCAAAAAAAAAAAACAAACCTACAAGGGACTTCCTGACGGTCCAGTGATTAAGACTCCGTGCTTCCACTGCAGGGGGTGCGGGTTTGATCCCTGGTCGGGGAATTAAGATCTCACGTGCCACAGCCAAAAAAATTAAATAAAACTACAATGAGATACTGTTGTTTTACATAACAAATTAACAAATACTAACAAGTTTGATTATATTGTGTTGGCAAGGGTGTGCAGACACAGGCACTCTCATACTGTTGGTGGGAGTATAATCTGGCACAGCCACCGCAGAGGGCGATTGGCAGCACCTATAAAAAATTTTTTTAAAAATAATTTTGGGGCTTCCCTGGTGGCACAGTGGTTGAGAGTCCGCCTGCAGATGCAGGGGATGCGGGTTCGTGCCCCGGTCCGGGAGGATCCCACATGCCGCGGAGCGGCTGGGCCCGTGAGCCATGGCCGCTGAGCCTGCGCGTCCGGAGCCTGTGCTCCGCAACGGGAGAGGCCGCAACAGTGAGAGGCCCGTGTACCGCAAAAAAAAAATAATAATAATTTTGATCCAGGGCTTCCCTGGTGGCACAGTGGTTAAGAATCCACCTGCCAATGCAGGGGACACAGGTTCGAGCCCTGGTCTGGGAAGATCCCACATGCCGCGGAGCAACTAAGCCCATGTGCCACAACTACTGAGCCTGCGCTCCAGAGCCCACGAGCCACAAGTGCTGAGCCACTGTGCCACAACTACTGAAGCCCGCACACCTAGAGCCCAAGCTCTGCAACAAGAGAAGCCACCGCAATGAGAAGCCCGTGCACCGCAACAAAGAGTAGCCCCTGCTCACTGCAACTAGAGACAGCCTGCGTGCAGCAACAAAGACCCAACACAGCCAAAAATAAAATAAATAAATTTTAAAAATAAATAAAAAATAATTTTGATCCAGCAAAAGTTAAGGAAATAACAAAGATGTCCAAGACAATTCGTTTCCCAAACTAGTGTCTCAATTTACTGATAAATATAGGAAGTTGATTAAATTCAATTTAAAAATCTCTCTAACTTTTAAGTGAATTCCTCTTATTTCGTCTTTTTAACTTTCCCAACTTACCTCCCACATGGGGCACTGCAGTCTAGTGGAGAGTACATGGGCTTTGGAGGATTAAGATAGGAATTGAGGGGGTGTTAGGAAGGGCTCTTAGAGTTCACAGTCCCCCCTTCTCCTCACTCCCCATCGTCAATGGGCCCAGTCCAATTGTTCTCCACGATGCAAGCTACAAATCCAACAGCCATTTATGCTGCCCAGGAGAGGCTCTGACTGGCTGATATGCTCTCATCTAATCTGGAGTTTCCTCATTAGACAGAGCCTCAGACAAGCCCCCTCCTGGCCACCTCTTATGGTGGCCCTTGCTGAGGCCCTTAAAGTCCTTAAACCATCCCCCCAGTTTCCTCCAGTAATCATCTAGGGATCCCTTAAGGCCTTCATGCCCCACCCCACCCACATTCTGTAGCCTGGACAGGGCATTTGGAGCCCCCAGCCTCCTAGCCTTCCAGCCATCCTGCTTCACTGTCCATCCCTCCTCCTGCAGGAGGGGGGCCATGAGGAGAGGTGGGCCTGCCTGTGCAGCCCCTCCTCCCTTTGGCCCTGCCCGGAGAGAGAGGGATAAAGGAGCACCAGAGCAGCCCTGCCTGATTCTCATTAGGGGCCACAGCTGGGATGGACCCTGCGGAGCCGGATGGCAGCAGCCGAGGTGGAGCGAGCAGGACGCGCTCCCAGCGACCACACAGGTAGGGGCCTGGGTTTTGGGAGAACACAGGGGAAGTGGGAGAAAATTCTTTGGGGTTCTGTCTGTCCACTGAAAGCTCAGTCTTTAAGAATTGGGGTGCATCAGGTGGGAAAAGGGGCTTCCTAGCCCCCAACCCAACGCTGGAAGTGTCTGGAGACTATCTCTCACCCCTCACAGTTCAGAGGAGGAAACTGAGGCCAGACAGGGGATAAGTCAGGGCTAGCTCAGGGTCTGACCATTTAGGGCAGAGATTCCCCATTTGCCTTTTTTCTCTTCCACTCAACAAATGTTTCTCTGCCCAGAAATACTATACAGCTCCCTGCAGTGGGATCTGGTCCTCTGGTTATCTTTGTAGCCCCAGTATGTAGCCTGGTGCCAGGTGTTCATAAGTGTGTGAATGGAAACACTTCAGGTTGAACATTACACCATTAGAGAGTCATTCTTTGGGGTACGCTAGCTCACTAGGCCTTCCGTCAGGCATTCATACCTTAGCACAGATTCATTTTGCCAACAGATGGAAGAGATGAGTTCCCCAGAGAGAACTGAATCTTGGGTAAAGGAGGGATCATTGTAGACCTTAGGGTCTCAGTGTGAAATGGTTTTCCCAAGCTGGGAAGAAAGGCAATCTGGCAGCAAGAGGAAGGCAAAAAAAGAAGATGGACATTTACTAAAGGAGATTTTCAGTTGTTCCTGGTCCTGCCCAAAGCTCAAGAAGGAAGGTGGGGCTTCCCTGGTGGCGCAGTGGTTAAAAGTCCGCCTGCCGATGCAGGGGACACAGGTTCGTGCCCCAGTCCGGGAAGATTCCACATGCCGTGGAGCGGCTGGGCCCGTGAGCCATGGCCGCTGAGCCTGCGCGTCCGGAGCCTGTGCTCCGCAACGGGAGAGGCCACAACAGTGAGAGGCCCGCGTACCGCAAAAAAAAAAAAAAAAAAAAAGAAGGAAGGTGGCATGCTAGACTAAGTTTGGCCCTCAAGTTTTAAGAATCTTGGTCAGGGGGCTCACTTGGCAGGTTCCACCTCCCCCTCACTGTACCCAGCCCCACCTTCCTCATCCCTGCTCTTCTCTGCACACCCTGTGTTCACCCAACAGGCCAGTCCTGATCACTGCACAGGGGTCCACTGCTCTGGCCTCCCAGCCACCCAGCTGCTTTTGCTGCCTCCCCAGGCCTGGATTACCGGTGACTTCTGGCTGTTCTGTCCCCAACCCTTGGCCTCAGAATTTGGCTTAAGAAATTCCCCAAGTCCAGCAGCCCTCACCCCTGACAAGTCAATCTTGGTTAACTAGAGAAGTATTGTGCTGAGTGAGGACACCTGGGTTATAGTCCTAACTCTTGTTCCGAGTCCCAGGCCAGTTACTTGACCTCTCTGAGCCTCAGATTTTGAAAACAAAAGATGACTCCTGACTTTTAAGGCTTGTTTTGAGGATTAAATGAACTAATTTGCCAGTACCCCAAACAAAATGTGTTTTATTGGTATGTTAAGGCTGTGTGGGTGGAGGGCAGGACTTATCAGAGCATTAATATGTTCATGTATGGTAAGCAATATACAACATGACTCTAAAAAAATATAGAAGGAGGAGTTTCTCAAATCAATTTGATCACAAAGCCCCTAGCTCCTGTTGCTGTGGCTTGTCTGATGGTCTAAGAGCACCTCTGGACATGCTGGGAGAGCTCTGTTGCTGGATCTCTCAGCTTGTGAAGGAGCTAGTATGGTGGCCTCTTAGGCAGTCCTGGAGGTCAGCTTCATTGGTGGTCTTTAGGGAAAGCAAAGCTTTGGGGACTGGGGACAGGAGGCTTTCAAGCCCTCCTTTGAGGGCCACTGGCTCCTCCCCTAGGGGGTGAGAGACTCCTCCTCTCAGGTCACCCACCCTTTCTCCAGTGACTGTCATTTCCACCTCGCCCCTCACCCCAACCTCCATCCACCTTCTATCCTCCCTAACTTTGGCTGTCACCACTGATCTGGTCCCTCCCCCACTGCAGCCTCTTCCTATCTACTCCTCATGTTATAATTGGGAGCAGAAACATACCAGGCCAGGCATCTTCTATAAACCTAAAAGAAATTTGAAAAAACATGTGTCCCCTCCACACTCCAAGTTATCTAATGGTATTCATCGTAACGTAAATTGTTGCAAAGGTTAAATTTCTAATGTATTCTAAATAGTCCCACTTTAATACAATTATTCTTTTTTAATTCCAAAAGAGAGTTTTAAAAGATGTTTTTAGAGTAGTTACATCACTAAATCAAATGCTTTTTACCGTTTCTGAATCTTTCTTCAAGACTGGCACTTCAGGCAAGATTTTGAGGGATGTGTTCAAAGCTCTCAGCTTTGAACACAAAGCTCACAAGAACTTGCCCTCAATCTTCCTGCAGGAGTCTCTCAATTTTTCCAAGCCAGGCAGTGAGAATGATTGAAAGTCACCATGGGGTACTGGGCTGGGGCTGGCTGTAGCTCTGTGCAGAATTTCAGTCGAAGGTATTTCGGGCTATTTGCTTTGGGACCTGCCAATGAACTGTGTGGGCAGCTGAGCAGCAATGGCAGGTGAGCTGTGTGGGCAGCTGAGCAGCAATGGCAGGTGAGCAGGGTGGATTTGATTAAGTACATTATTCTTTTCATGCATCCAGTGGCATCTAAATACCAGAGAGATTTAACATATACTGTCATCCATTTAAAAGTATATAAAAGCAGGCGCTTTACAGTTTTACATAACTCCTTTTCTCCTTGAATACCTATTCTACTTCTCCCACAGAATTTTACCAATACAAATATTTTTCTTCTCAGAAGTCTTTCACTGATCACGATATTATCTGTTTCTGCAGCAAAAATATTTGTGAAACAGAAATATGACTTTTTTCTAGATTTAGTTATTAGTAGTACTCAACTGATCAAAAGAAATAAATTACACACTTTTTTTTTTTTTTTTGGCCATGCCATAGGCTTGCAGGATCTTATTTCCCTCACCAGGGATCGAACCCAGGCCCTGGCAGTGAAAGTGCTGAGTCCCAAACACTAGATTGCCAGGGAACTCCCTACACACTTTAACAGTTAATTACTAAATAACAAAATTTTCATTACAAAATTTAGATGAGATTGTTGCTTCCCCCCCACCAAAAAAGCTCATGTATCCATGGATAAACATTACTTATTGCTAGAATAAGACCGGATTCAACATCAGTTTCTTTTTTTGGGGGAGGAGGGTTGTCTGTTATTCAATTTTATTTTTAAAAATGTTTATTGGGGTATAACTGATTTACAATGTTGTGTTATCAACATCAATTTCTATTTCTTTTTTTTTTTTTTTTTTTTTGCGGTACACGGGCCTCTCACTGTTGTGGCCTCTCCCGTTGCGGAGCACAGGCCCTGGACGCACAGGCCCAGCGGCCACGGCTCACGGGCCCAGCCGCTCCGTGGCATGTGGGATCTTCCCGGACCGGGGCAAGAACCCGTGTCCCCTGCATTAGCAGGCGGACTCTCAACCACTGCACCACCAGGGAATTAATATTTATGAATGGAAGCACTGAGAAATCTTGTTCACATAAATAAGCAAATGGAAATGAAAGGTTGTTATATCAGGGGCACTCAATTCTTTGAATTTCTTCTGAATTAAACCAAAAATGACATAGTGGTCTGAATTAAAATCAAAAGTTACCGTTTAATGATCTTATATTACCTTCCTGGCCCTCACAACAGCTTCCATAAAAATAACATAATAACAACTACAGTTATTATAAGTATTATATTATGTAATAATATAATAATAGTCATTGTAATAAGGACCATGTGCCTGACGATCCGGTACCTTCACCAACAAGACTGGGTGCCTGTCACCCATCCTGCCCTTCCTCCACCTGCTTCTCTGCCAGGGCCTCTCTTGGAAATTCTCTGGAGAATGGTGGGGGCCACTCTATGGCAGACCTCCAGCATCAGCTGGCAGTCTGTGTTCTCTTGGGACAAGAGTCTGACCTCTGTCCCCGTCCCTGCTGCCCTGGCCACTTCACATGTGGGCTTATTCCCACTCCTGGCAAGGAAGCACACGACAAGAGCAGAGGTCCCCAGAGCCCTGGCTCAGGCCTGGACACATAGTAGATTCTCAATAAATGTTGGCCCAACTTGGCCTCCTCCCACCCTTCCCACCTCACAGGCTGACCCTCAAAGGTCCTTGTAGTAGTGGTGACGATGATGATGATAATGATGACAGCAGAGTGATAAGAACAGCTAATATTTATTGAGGGCTTGCTATGTGCCAGGTATAGTTGGCCATGTGTATCTGTGGGTTCCGTTTCCGTGGATTAAACCAACCGTAGATCGAAAATATTTGGGAAGAAAATCCCAGAAAGTTCCAAAAAGCAAAACTTGAATTTGCTGTGTACCAACAAATATTTACATAGTATTTACATTGTATTAGGTGTTATAAGTGATCTAGAGATAATTTAAAGTATACAGGAGCATATGCATAGGTTATATGCAAATACTATGCCATTTTATTTTTTTTTAATTTGCGGTACGCGGGCCTCTCACTGTTGTGGCCTCTCTCGTTGCGAAGCACAGGCTCCGGACGCACAGGCTCAGCGGCCATGGCTCATGGGCCCAGCCGCTCCGTGGCATGTGGGATCTTCCCGGACTGGGGCACGAACCCGGTTGAGGTTGAGGCAGACTCTCAACCACTGTGCCACCAGGGAAGCCCCTTTTTTAAAATTTTTATTTATTTATTTTTATTTTTTCTATTTCTTGGCTGGGCCACGTGGCATTCGGGATCTTAGTTCTCCGACCAGAGATTGAACCTGTGCCCCCTGCAGTGGAAGCACGGTGTCTTAAACAGTGGACCACCAGGGAAGTCCCTATGCCATTTTATATAAGGGACTCGAGCATCCACGGATTTTGGTGTCCATGGAGGTTCTGGAACTAACCTCGCACAGATACCAAGGGATAACTATACTTTACATACAATATCTCATTGACGTTTTATATCATCCCCTGAATTAAGTACTGATAACTTACAAATGAAGAAACTGAGGCATGGAAAGTTTGTCCAAGCTCATACAACCAAGAAGTAGTGGTACCAGGCAGAACTGCCTATATAATTTGTGGGACCCAGCACAAAAAGAAAATCAGCGTCCCTTGTTCAAAAATTTAATCATTTCAAGACAGCAATGGCAGAACATTGAAGCAAGCGTGGGGCCCCTGCGTGACTACACAGGTCTGTGCCCATAGAGCAGGCCCTGGTTCCGGAATCTGAACCCAGAATTCTGAGTCCAGAGCCCACCAGACTCTGTGCTTGGAGAAAGTAATAGGAATCACTGTGATTTACTGAGCTCCTGCTATGTGCATTGTGCGAAATCTAAAAAAACCTTCACAACAACCCTGAGGAAACAGGAGGCATTGTTACCCTCATGTTTAAGTGGGAGGAAACCAAGCTTTAGGGAAATTGAATTACCACCCAGGGTTATCAGGCGGAGTCAGGATTTGAACACAGGACCAAACCTGAAGGCTGAGTCTTCATGTCACACAGCGTCTTTCTAGAAGGATCACAAAGGCAGGAGCTAAAATGGGGCTGGGCATGACTCAGATGATCTCTTAGGAACTTTGACCGAGGGGCCTGTCACTGGGGGTCCAGCCGCTGCTTCGCTCAGGACCGGAAGGCATCCCAGGTCTGCAGATATTTCCAGCGAGGCTTCTGCTTCCACGGAGATGGATGCAGGTAAGTGCCTCTTCTCCTCAAGTGGGGAGCGGGCTGGGAGACTCGGGAGGGAGGAATCATTCTTCATGGACCATGCATCTTCCCAGAGCCCCTCTGCCCTCAGCTCCAAGTACTAGGCTGAGCTAGCTCTGAGCCGTGAAGGAGCTATCCCTTTCTCCTTACCCTTCTCTTCCTCACGACAGCTACCGGCACCTGCAGCCTCCCTGCCACCTGCAGCCTCCCCACCACCTTGAGTGGGGCCGCCGCCATTCGGAGCCACACATCACCCTGTCAGGCCCCCCACAAGGACTGACCCGCAGGGGCTCCGAGCCCTCCTACCTGCCCTCTGTGACTGCCGGATGGGGTTGGGCCGGGGCCTACCAGGGCATGGAGCCTGGCCTGGAGGAGTTGTTCAGCAAGGCTGAGGACATTGGTGGCAGCTCCTGGAAGTCCCTGTCCCTAGCATGTGAGTCATCGGGGGTACTGCAGGTGGGCACAAGTGAGATCTGAGACCAGGGTCCCTGCTCTGTCTCTGAGCAAGGTTTATATTTCCTTCCGCCCCCTCCCTCCTCAATATTCCCAGCCAGAGGGAAATTTTCCTCTGGCTCTGTTGCTCTCTGTGTTCTAGAAGCAGAATACCATGGTGCCTGTGGAGTCAAACCACCTAGTTTCAAATGCTGGCTCCACCACTTAGGAACTGTGTGACCTTGAACAAGTCACTTAACCTCTCTGAGTCTCAACTGCCTCATCTGCTAAAGGGCACTGATAATAGTACCTACTCACAGGGTCTTGATGAGTTCGTATATGTGATGTGCATAGCACAGTACCTGGCACAGAGTAAACACTAAATACTAGTAGTTATTTTTAAAATTATTGCTCTAATTCAGTGCTGTCCAACAGAAATATGTTACATATGGAATTTTTTTCCTTAACATCTTTATTGGAGTATAATCGCTTTACAATGGTGTGTTAGTTTCTGCTGTATAACAAAGTGAATCAGCTATACATAGACATATATCCCCATACCTCCTCCCTCTTGCGTCTCCCTCCCACCCTCCCTATCCCACCCCTCTAGGTGGACACAAAGCACAGAGCTGATCTCCCTGTGCTATGTGGCTGCTTCCCACTAGCTATCTGTTTTACATTTGGTAGTGTATATATGTCCATGCCACTCTCTCACTTTGTCCCAGCTTACCCTTCCCCCTCCCCGTGTCCTCAAGTCCATTCTCTATGTCTGCGTCTTCATTCCTGTCCTGCCCCTAGGTTCTTCAGAACCATTTTTTTTTTAGATTCCATATAACATATGGAATTTTTTGTATCAGCTTTATTGAGATATGATTCACAAACCAAAATATTCACCAACTTAAAGTGTATGATTCAATGTAATACAGTATATTCAGAGTTGTACAAACATTAGCACCGTTTTTTTAAATTAATTTTTTTTGGAGTATAGTTGATTTGCAATGTTGTATTAGTTTCTGTTGTACAGCAAAGTGAATCAGTTATACATATACGTATATCCACACTCTTTTAGATTCTTTTCCCACATGGGTAGTTACAGAGTACTGAGTAGAGTTCCCTGTGCTGTACAGTAGGTTCTTATTAGTAGCACTATTTAATTCTAGAAGATTTTCATTACCCCAAAAAGAAGCCCATTAGCAATCTCTCCATCCACAACCCCTCCCAGCCATTGGTAAACACGAATCTATTTTCTGGCTCTGTGGATTTGCCTCTTCTGGTCATTTCATATAAGTGGAATCATACAATATATGGCCTTTTTGTGTCTGGCTTCTTTTATTTAGTATAATATTTTCTAGATTTATTCATGTTGCAGCATATAGAAGTACTTCATTTCCTTTTATGGCCAAATAATATCCCAGGATATGGACATATACCACATTTTGTTTTATTCATTCACCAGTTGATGGATACTTGGGTTGTTTTTGCTTTTTGGCTATTATGAATAATGTTGCTATGAGCACTTATGTACAAATTTTTGTGCGAATGTATATTTTCATTTCTCTTGGGTATATACCTAGGAGTGGAGTTACTGGATCATATGTTAACCCTATGTTTAATATTTTGAGGAACCACCAAACCGTTTCCCAAAGTGGTTGCACCATTTTACAATTCACGCATGTAAATAAAATTTTTCTAGCAGCCTCATTTTAAAATAAGGAAAAAGAAACAGGTGAAATTAATTTTAATATTTAACCCAGTATATCAAAAATTACATATCCAATATCGTTTCAATATGTAATTAATATAAAAAGTTAATAATGAAACATTTTAGAGACTTTTTGGTATTCAGCTTCAAAATCTCATGTATATTTTACACTATGACACATCTGAATTCAGACTAGCTCCATTCCAGGTGCTTGATAGCCACATGTGGCAGGTGGCTATCGTATTGAATAGCACAGGTCTAAACAGTTGTGTTAGAGACATAATTCTGACTAGACTCTGAACTACTGGTGGACAGAACTTTACACACCCTCAGGGCCTTGCGTGCAGCAGACGCTTAGGAGATACCACATGAATGAGTAAATGAATGAATGGATCCAGTTTTCCCCAACAGCTGCTGATGGTGATCACAGCTACTTCCCGAAGTCTCAGCCTATGTCAGACCCTGTCCAGGAGCTCCTGGCCCCACTTCAAAGCCTGGACCTTGAGGTGCAGCAGGTAGTGGAGGGGGAGGGGAAGAGGATGCCATGCTGGACCTCTGGGATGCCCATACCTGCTGGAGGAGAGCTCTGCGTTCCCTGGGGCCGTATTTGGGGTGACAGTGTGTGTGTGTGGGGGGCAGGGTGGGGGCTGAAGGGAGGATGTGCTCTGACCCTGCCTGTGGCTGCAGAGGGTGCAGGACAGTCGGGACATCGTGTGTGGCATCTGCATGGACAAAGTGTGGGACAAGCCAGAGGCCAAGCGGATTTTTGGCATCCTGCCCAACTGCAGCCACCCCCACTGCCTGGGCTGCCTGCGTACCTGGCGGAAGAGCCGAGGGGACTTCCCGCTGGGTGTCATCAAGTCAGTGTCATGGAGGGGCCAGCAGGGAGGGAGGGAAAGGTCCCACAGAGGGGTGGGCTCAGAGACAGGCCGATGGGCTTGTGACTACTCCTCTCCCACCTCCCACCCCATCCCACCTCGCAGGGCCTGTCCCCAGTGCCGTGTCCCTTCCAGCTACATCATTCCCTGCAAATTCTGGGTGAGCAAGGGGCCTAAGAAGGAACAACTCATCAGGAACTTCAAGGCTCGGACCAGGTGAGTCTGGCAGGGGGAGCATGACTCAGGTTAGGAAAGAGGGGAAGCAGTCCCTGATCTATACCCTCTCAGCCGTGGTTCCCAGCATGGCATCCCCCAAATCCTGGAAGTGCAGAGTGACCAAGACAGCAGGTGAGGGTGTGAGCTATTTCCACTATTTCAGAAAACCCAGTGAATAATAGTGAGTGACTGAGACAGTCAAGGCCAAGTTTCTCTTCTAGCCTGGCTCAGGATCCACACAGGGAAACTCTGGTTCTCTCAGCATGATGGGAAGCCCTGCTTGGCTTTTATTTCTGATTTTTTTTTTTAAAGCAAGAAAGTATAGGAATTCCTCAGCAGTCCAGTGGTTAGGACCTGACACACTCACTGATGGGGCCCCAGGTTCTATCCCTGGTCGGGGAACTAAGATCCCACAAGCCACCATGGAAGTAGAGACTCTTACTGTTACCATGCTGTAGAAGGAGAAAGTGAGGCAAGGTCTATGGGGCTTAAGTAAGGAAGTGGGTTTGAACCCAGACATTCTGACTCCTAGCATGGACTAGAAGGAACCATGGGGAGGATATTGACTTGAGAGGAGGAAGGGCCATACCTGGGTAGCCAATTGACCATGAGGTTGAAAGGAAATTGTAAGATGATTAATGTTTCCAGATGGACGGCCACAGGACTGGTACTATCACGTGAGAGCTGAGTGAGGGAGACTGATGGAGAATCTGGTCAGGTTGAGTGGGGTGGTTTTGGATGCTATCTGGATGGAGGGGTTCCTAATGCTAGGTTTGGTCAAATGGTAGGAAGAGGAAGAGGGACAGTCATTTTAGAGGGGTTCCCAGGCTTCCAGCTTGGTGGTCAGCGGGATCCTCCATTCACGCTGGGACTGCAGGAAGTGGGAAAGACTCAACTGCATTGGAGTCAAGCAGAGAGGTGATGATGCAGGAAAAAGGAAAAAGGCTATAAATATGCGCTTTATCTTTTTCTCCCTCTCGTCCATCTTTCTGTGCAAGAAAAAGCTGTTCCTACTTAAGCAGATCACAAGTTGCCCACAAGCCCTTCCTGTATCTGACCTTTCACAGAATGAAATTTGAAATCTCAGAAGTGGGAAACTTCTTAATCAATTTCATTAGCTAGCAGTTACCAAATCATAAGACCACCCCTCAGAAGAGGGCATTGTTCTAACCTGGTTACAGAGACACATTGTTGGGTTAACTGCTCTCCCTCCTCCTTTGGTGGTATTACTGAAACTTAGTTCAAAGAAGGAAAGGAGATTCCCAGGGTCACTGCTGTCCCAAATAGACTTTGTGGGAATTAAGAGAAAGGTACCACTTAAGACACTTTACTGCCATCTGCTGGGAAATAATTGTAATAAATATAACATCTACACTTGTCTATGTGACCCTAGAGGTGCCAGGATAGATGTGGTGGTGCCTTTGTGCTGTGTATAACCTACCCAACATTACATGTCGGCCTTGAGTGCCCCTTGTTCCTGGGGCAACTGGGCTTGAAGGTGATGGTCTTCTATCCTTCCGCCCTCTCATAGCCAGATTCGATGCCGGTTCTTCATGCGGGGGAATGGCCGCTGCCCCTTCAAGTCGGACTGCATTTACCTGCACCAGCTCCCAGATAAGGCCCCGACTTCTGATCCTCCCTGGCCCGGAAGTATGCAGCTGGCCTCTGTGAGTGAGGTGGTAACAGCAGGGATAAGGGGTCGGGGAGGCTGCTGGCCATGGTTTATAATAAATGTCTGTGATAAATGTAAAACCTATGTATGATGTCTGTGACATTAATGGTGCCTGCTTAGATGTGGTACCTTTGTGCTACGTACAACTTGCCTAACCTTATGTGTCAGCCTTGATTCCCCTGTACCACATACAACTGGGGTCGAAGCTGAGGGGTTTTCACTGATTTCTTTTTCTACTCTCAGGTGGTGGGCAAAACAGCGTTCCTAGGGGGCACCGAGCCAGAGGAGGAAGTGTTCTTCATGGACTGTGCCCTGACCATGGCCTTCTGGGGTTCAGAACTCCTCCTGGACCCCAACAGTTCTTACCACTGCCTCTTGTAACCAGGATCAACGTGTGGGGGGATGGGGCTGAGGGGCAGGGGTTGCCAGGTGGTAGGTCTTTTCCCTTTGGAGCTTGGTGGGGGATGAAAGTAGCAAGTGCCCCACACCCATGAACTGCAGCAGTGACACAGCTGGGGAACATGGGGGGGGGGATGGCTCTCGGGAAAGAGGAAGGGTTCTCACCCTCTTGCCAGGGACTTGGTTTTTAACTTTACTCTTTTGTAGAAGGATTCTGAAAGAAAACCAATAAAGTGCACCTAAGCCATCACTGCTGGTGTCTGAAGAGTGTCTGCTTATCGCCCAGGTGCACCCTCACCCCTACCCCCACCAAGGGTTTCTTCTGCATTTAATCTGTTGCAATATCACCTGTCACTTAGCCTTTGGAAAACTTCACTTTATGCTCATAAGAGAATGAGAACAGAAAGGGCAAATAATGTAGGTATTATAAAAATAGTAATGTCAGAGATCCCGTGAAAGGGTCTCAAGGATTCCCTCTTGGAATCCTTGTGGATTCCAAGTGTGGTTCAAGAACCACACTTGGAAGTTTTCTCCCTATTCTCCTTCCCATTGGCTAGAATGCAGACCCTGGTGGGCATGAACCAGAGCCACCACGATAAGGCTGGAGTTGAGGATGGGCAGGGCATTGAAGGCTGTTTAGCATTCTTGGCCCCGCCCACTACTTATCAGGGCCTCCACCCCTTTGCCCCCAACATCATTTGGTCATTTGAAGACCAAAACCATCTCCTATGAAGTTAGAACTGATAAACTGAGATAGAGGTTCCTGGAAGAAACTTATTTCCTACTCTTTTGCCCTTTGCAAAGCAGGCACTATCTAAGACAGAGGTCCCCACCCCCCGGGCCACGGACCGATACCAGTCCGTGGCCTGTTAGGAACCAGGCCACAGAGCAGGAGGTGAGCCGTGCGAAGATTCATCTGTGTTTACAGCCGCTCCCCGTGGCTCACATTACCGCCTGAGCTCCGCCTCCTGTCAGATCAGCGGTGGCATTAGATTCTCAGAGGGGCTCGAACCCTACTGTGAACTGCGCATGCGAGGGATCTAGGTTGAGTGCTCCTTATGAGACTCTAATGCCTGGTGATCTGAGGTGGAGCTGAGGCGGTGATGCTAGAGCTGGGGAGCAGCTGAAAATACAGATTATCAATAGCAGAGGGGTTTGACTGCACAGAGACCATAATAAATCAACTGCTTGCAGACTCATATCAAAACTCCATCAGTGAGTGGCAAGTGACGATGAAGCTGCACCTAATGGAGTAGACTGGACATAAGCAACACACTTCGGGTGTCACTGTTTCCCGTCACCCCCAGATGGGACCATCTAGTTGCAGGAAAACAAGCTCAGGGCTCCCACTGATTCTGCATTATGGTGAGTTGTATCATTGTTTCATTATATATTACAGTGTAATAATAATAGAAATAAAGTGCACAATAAATGTAATGCGCTTGAGTCATCCCCAAACCATCCACCCCACCCCCACCCCCATCCGTGGAAAAATTGTCTTCTGTGAAACCGGTCCCTGGTGACAAAAATTTTGGGGACCACTGATTTAAGAAATACTCCGTAGTCTTTTCCAACAGCTCTCTTAAAATCTTTTTTTTTTTTTTTTTGCACTATGCGGGCCTCTCACCGTTGTGGCCTCTCCCGTTGCAGAGCACAGGCTCCAGACGCGCAGGTTCAGTGGTCATGGCTCACGGGCCTAGCCACTCTGCAGCATATGGGATCTTCCTGGACTGGGGCACGAACCCATGTCCCCTGCATTGGCAGGCGGACTCTCAACCACTGCACCACCAGGGAAGCCCTTAAAATCATTTTTAAAAAATTTTATTTTATTTTTTGGCTGCATCAGGTCTTAATTGCAGCACGCGGGATCTTTTGTTGCGATACACAGGCTCTTCCTTTCAGTGTGTGGGCTTCTCTCTAGTTGTGGTGCATGGGCTCCAGAGCTCATGAGCTCTGTAGCTGTAGTACACGGGCTCTCTAGTTGTGGTGTGCGGGCTCAGTAGTTGTGGCACGCGGGCTTAGTTGTCCTGTGGCATGTGGGATCTTAGTTCCCCAGCCAGGGATCGAACCGGCATCCCCTGCATTGCAAGATGGATTCTTAACCACTGGACCACCAGGGAATTCCCTCCCTTGAAATCATTTTGGAAAAAATAAAAAATTTGGCTCTAATGGAAATCAGATCCAGTTCAAAATATTTCTATGGGGCTTCCCTGGTGGCGCAGTGGTTGGGAGTCCGCCTGCCGATGCGGGGGACACGGGTTCGTGCCCCGGTCCGGGAGGATCCCACAAGCCGCAGAGCGGCTGGGCCCGTGGGCCATGGCCGCTGAGCCTGAGCGTCTGGAGCCTGTGCTCTGCAACGGGAGAGGCTGCGGCAGTGAGAGGCCCGCGTACCACAAAAAAAATAAATAAATAAAATAAAATATGCCTATGGCTTCCCATACTATTCAGGGTGAAAGACAAATTCCTCTCTATGATGTCAAGGCCTCACAAGATCTGGTCTGGTTACCTCTCCTGTTACTCCCCAGCAAGTGCACTCTTGCCTGACCACCTATTTAAAACCACCTCACTCTATCTCCCTTCCCTGCTATATCCTTGAAAGCACTTATCACAAACAAACATTCTATTGTTTACTTACTTAGTTGTCTGTCTCTCCTCAATTGAGGGTCAGCAACAATGAGGGCAAAGGTAGTTATTTTGTTCCCTGCATCCTGAGCGCTAGGTGCTCAGTAAAGATTTATTGATTGAGTGGATGTGTGCATGGCAGCAGAAGCTGGGAGGATGGAAATACAAGCTGACACCCAAAGGAGGGTTTATGGGGTGCTGTGGGGCTCTTCTCCCCTCTGCCTTTATTCCTATCCTCTGCTATGGTCCCTCCCTTCGCTGAAAGCCTGCCTCCTCCAGCAGATTTCCTTAAACCAAAACCCTGGGAATTGGAGGCACTCTTGGTCCCTTATAAACAACCAGAGCAAGGCCACTTCTTGATCTTAGGGAGGAAGTTTACAGGAATGCCTTTGGCCATATCGATGGCATTGGGTTTTACTGCGACTCCATTCTCGGGTGTATTAGTAGATCGAACATTTCTGGAGAGGACTGAAACCCCAGTGATGCCAGTTGATGGCCTGTGGAAGAGGTGACGTTATGGTAAATTATGATCAAATCCTATGGCAAAGCCCATGATCTATAGGCAACATGGGCGTCAGCTGAAATTAAATGATGCTTGGATCCTGAAGTACAACCAGCAGGATCCCTGATATCCATTCTGTACGCCCGCCCCCTCACTTACTTCAGCGATCGGTGGAGGAAGCAAGGTTAGGGTCAGCCGCAGAGGACCCATCCTCCATCAAGCCCCGCCCCACTCTATCTCTTGCATGACCCCGCCCACTAACCGATTTCCTAGTGGCACCGCCCCCACTCTGGTCCCGCCTCATCAGCAGATCTGCACTCGGCCTTCGCCCCGCCTCCCTACTCCTATCCTACCTGCCCCTTCCGGCCTGCCCTTGCGCCCCGACCCGGCCGCACTTCCCCGTTCCTTTGCTTTCTGACAGATCTAGTTTCCTGCGCTGGCGGGGTGCGAGTCCGAGAGACTCCCCGAACGCTGAGGAGGGAATGTGGCGCGCGCAGGAAGGGGCCGGCCGCAGCATCAGGGCCGGCGCTGTCGTCCTCCTCCCTTTCCCCAGGCCCCGGAGCTGAGGCCCGAAACCAGAGCTCGGGGCAGCGCGGCTCCCTGGCCCCGGGTATGGAGGCCCCGGAGGCGGCACCCGCTCAGGCTGAGGGCGCGGAGCCGGCGCCCTGGGCGCACCTAGAGGCCCCCGCCCGCCTCCTGCTGCAGACGCTGCAGGCGGGGCCCGACGGGGCGCGGCGCGGCTTGGGGGTGCTGCGGGCTCTGAGCGGCCGCGGAGGGGAGCCCTTCGGCTGGGACCGCGTCTTCGAGGCGCTGTGCCGGGAGGAGCCAGTAGTGGAGGGCCCGGACTGTCGCCTGGAGCTGTAAGTTGTCCGCCCGCGTTCCTCCTGTCCTGCTGGTCGCGGCGGCCGCTGGCGTAGCTCGGGGCGCCGCCCGTCATCCTCCACGGTGGTGTGAGGCAGGGGCTGGCGCTACCTACTTCTCTAGATGAGAAGACCGAGGCACAGAGAGGTGAAATACTTGCCCCGAGAGCGGGTCCCTGCCGCGCGCCCTGTGAGGCGGGGCCTCCGGCAGACCCTCAAAGCGTAGGTACTGGTCTTACCTAGACGAAAGACACCTGCCCTCGGTTGGGTGTAAATGAATAATTATGTCAGTGGATTCTAACTAATTTTAATCACACACTTCCATCTCTTACCTCCAGTATAGGTCAAGAGTACACGTGTGTTAAAATACGTACATTGTCAAGTATACATAAATAGAAAATTTTTTAAATTTTATTTTTATTTATTTATGGCTGTGTTGGGTCTTCGTTGCTGCACGCGGACTCTCTCCAGTTTCGGAGAGCAGGGGCTACTCTTTATTGCAGTGCGCGGGCTTCTCATTGCGGTGGCTTCTCGTTGCGGAGCACGGGCTCTAGGTGCGCAGGCTTCAGTAGTTGTGGCATGCAGGCTCAGGAGTTGTGGCGCACGGGCTTAGTTGCTCTGCGGCATGTGGGATCTTCCTGAACCAGGGATGGAATCCGTGTCCCCTGCATTGGCAGGCGGACTCCTAACCACTGCGACACCAGGGAAGTCCCCATAAATAGAAATTTTAAACGTGGTAAATGACAATAAACATCTGATCATGCTGGCTTTATATTATCAGTTTTTCAAAGCATAATATACAGTTTAGGGGAAGATCTCTTACCTTGAGGATGGTGTTCTTGATAATTTTTAGTCTTTTGGGTGACTTTGAACTTTTTCCCCCTCTTTATGTGGCTAAGAATCCCTACTAGGAGCAGAAGTGTCAGCTCTACCATTTTTGAATTAGGTTGTGCTTCCCCTACTGGTAGTCAGTTTCTTTTCTGACATCCTTGTAAGCCATGTGTCCATTTTGTGAGGGTTCGTTTTGTTAAGAAAGATAATACAGCGTCCATAGGTGCACTTAACTATCTAGTTAAGTAAAATACAGAAAGTAACGTAGTGAGGTGCCACCTTCAGCCTCTAGGGGGCTGAAGAGCAGGCCTCCCACTCTCCTTGAATACCCCTCCCTAAGAATTGGGTTGGACACTGGAATATGGAGGGCCAATCCATATTTTAAATATTTGTAATACTTCATTTTTTATGTTTTAGATGAATAGAAATAGAAGTTCTATTATTTTCTTCCCACACTCCATCTTGAATTTCTTTCAATAGAATTTTATGAATCCGCAAATTGGACGCTCTAGAAATGTTTACCCAATGGTCTGGCTCTTTCTGGACAGAGTAAGGGGAATGGAACGTAACCTGCGGTCCCTGGATAGAACTGTACTGCAGTATAATTGTTTTCTTTTGTAATGCTATGTATTTTATGCATTTAACCCTCTTATTCTGATAAGGGAATCCATGCACAAAAATGGTAAAAGTCCTTGGAGTAGGCTCTTCCCGACTTCTCTACTTCAGTATCCTCCACCACAAATTGACGATCTTTTTAACTTTTACTCTAGTTTTTTCTCTCATTTAGTGTTTTTTCTCCACAAAAAAATAAAAGGTTTCGTTCCTCTCTTATATATCCCAAGTGCCTCTGTGTGTGATGCCAAGCAGCCCCACAAAGTCATGTATACAGAGGTGCAGAGGCGTGATGGGTGGTGGGCTAGATGCACTCATGACCTGCTTGCCACTCCAGCAAGCCTCAGGTCACATAGCATCTGCATTCGTGCCTTTGTCACGTTACAGATGGCTACTTTGCTCTGTCCACAGCAGTCTTGCTGATCTGTGAAACTTATTCTCAGAGATTTAATTCAGTCAATAAATGTGCACCAAGTGCCTGCTTTAGGCTGGTGTTGTGCTGGGTACTGGGACACAGAGGAAAGAGACACTGCTTCTGCCTCTCAGGAACTCAGTTCAGTGAAAGGAACATCAGAGCTGGACAGATGTGACCCTGTGAGTTCCAGGGGACTGCCAAGGGGAGCACAGGTCTGCAGGCTAAGCGTTGCTCAGTATTCTGGAGTATTATTTTTACGTAAAGTTTGGGAAAGGGCTTCTTTTTCTTTTTTACATAAAACAAGCATGGATCTATTATAGGGTAGGCGTCAACGTGAATTTCTGAGCTGAAATAGGAGATGTCAAAGAGCAGGGCCTAGTGTAGTGTAGAATAGATGCCCACTTGTTGAATGACTTCCATGCCGACTCGCAGGTACTGCCCACCAGCGCCCCCGTCTGTCCGGTGCCATCTAGCCTCTAGCTCTACCCAGTCTGCCCTATGTTCCTTTCAGCAAGACACTCTTAACTGCTTGTTCTCCCTCTGCTACCCAGGAAACCACTGCTGCTGCGATTGCCCCCGTTATGCCAGAGGAACCTGATGTCCCTACTGATGGCTGTTTGGCCGTCGCTGCCCGAAAGCAGTCTCCACCCTGTGCTGCAGATTGTGCAGCAGGATCCAAGCCCCGACCCTGATCCCTGGCTCCGGGCCCTTGGGGAATTTCTGCGAAGGGATCTGGGTGTTGGGATCTCCACTGAGGGAGTGTCCCCACTGTCTAAAAGGTGCCAGAGACAGCTTCGAGGCCTGTGTAGGCAGCTGGGCCAAGGGGGCAGGAAGTTGAAGTTGCCCCAGGCTCCAGATCCCGAAGGGACAGAACAGGAGGAGGACAAGGACTCCCAGCGGCCTGGGAAACGCAGAAAGGAAGCCGAGGAAGAGCCTGCCAGTCCTGAGGGGGAGAGGGCCCCCAAAAGGCTCCGGTGGTTGGAAAAGGAAGAAGAAGAAAGTCATGAGGAAAACAGACCTGAACATGAATCTTTGGAATCCCTGGCCAATGGAGGAGGTGCATCGTCCATTAAGAACCAGCCTGTTTTGGGGGCTAAGCCCAGTGAGGCTGGTCAGAGTCTAGAGGATGCTAAGGGCCTACCTGAGAGTTTGGAGTTGCCCAGAGCTATCCAGGTACTAGGGTGAGGAGGCTGCTTTCGAGTGATTCTTCAGGAATGGGGGGGTTAAGCCGGTTGGGATACTGTGTCCCACCTCGGATGACTGTAGTCCGTGGAGCAAGGGGAAGGAGGTGGGGTTGAGGGAATGTAGTTTCTGCTCCACAGATTCTACAGAGGAGGGGGTGGGGACAGGAGTTACTGGAGGTGGGAGCCCTTGACCTAATGATCAATAGTGTGAGGTTAAGGGTACCACGGAAGAGGAAAGGCTCTGGAGCTACCCCTGCCACCCATCTTATGGGAATGGGGGAATCATACCAGCATCCAGCCTGTCCTCCCAGCCCAAGGCCTGGGTCTGCCCCCATTAGGATGTATGCAGAGAAGACAAGTCTGTTCAGTTGGGTTTACATAGGTCTTGTCTAGTTTGAGTTCTTTAAGCACTTTGCAAGGTTTACGTTCTGGCTCTCTTGAGTCATCTTTGCCCGCTAGTGCCCACTGACCTGGGGCCTTCTCAGAGAGGGGGCTGGGTCTGGGTTGGGGGCCATGCTGCGTGGGTGGGGACATGGCAGTGACTGGGCTTTCCTCTGCAGGAACAAGTTCCCAGGCTGCAGCAGCTGCTCAAGACCCTCGGGAAGGTGACTGGCCCTACTCTGCTACCCATAACCCTTCTTCCGCCCCCTGCCTGGACCCCAGCTGTGCCCAGGGAAGCCCCAGTGCAGTGAGGCACAGGCTGTTTGGGTGAGGGGGTTGGAATGAAGGTCTGAGGACAGTCCCTGCAAAGGCTTTTCTTGGTCCAAGTATGTTGTCTAACCTGAGACAGGTTCTAATTCCAGGCAAGTTCCTCTCTTCTAGTAGCACCTTCTGGGGTCCTTAGCCATCCACTCTGCCAATTGAAGGGGTGGCCTCAGTGACTTGTCACTGAGGGCTCTGCAGGTCCTAACATGGGATTTGCCTTCCCAGGGGTTGGAAGGGCTGGAGGGCACCCCACCAGTTGAGCTGCAGCTTCTCCACGAATGCAGTCCTGGCCAGGTGAGTCCAGAAAAACCGCCTGGCCCTGAGGACACGGTCCCTCTCCATTTAAATTTGTGTTTCCCTGCCTCATGTAGGAATTTGGGGAGGGGATTTTGTTGGGTTTTTTGGTCTCAGGGGCAGGGGTGACCCTCAGTGGTTTCTTTTAGCCCTTGGTTCCTCCCCATAGGGCAGCTCTCCCCACCTTACCTTACCCTGGAGTGTCCTGGCCCCGCCCCTTCTGCTGCCCAGTTGGATTGAGACAGCCCAGCAGAGACAGGCTGAGTGTCCCGGTGTCCTCCCTCCTCCTTGGCAGGTGGACCTGGTGTGTGCCCAGCTGCAGCTCCCACAGCTCTCGGACACAGGTCTCCTGCAGCTCTGCACCTGGCTGCTGGCCCTTTCACCAGACCTCAGCCTCAGCAATGCTACTGTGCTGACCAGGAGCCTCTTCCTTGGACGGGTAGGTGCGCTGGGATACACATGGAGTGCCAGAGACAGTGAGTGAGAGAGTCTGAACCCTCAGTAGGGTGGGAGAGGGGGTCCCCAGCCTTGCATGCATCTGCTTGTCTGGGGAGCCTGGGACAAGGGAAGGGCATAACCCCCTAGGCCATCTACCCACCTGGCATCTAACTCCTCCCTCTTGGGCCCCAGATCCTTAGAGAAGTGGAAGGGATTTGGGGTTTGGGATCAGGGATTTGGGAGCTGGGGAAGGGAGCTATGTGTCCTTTCCAATGAGTGGATCCATGTGAGTCCTAGATAAAAGAACTTCTTTTTTCTCTGTACTGTAATGTGTGAGCCTCTGAAATACGTGTTCAATAAACACTGATAGGAAGGAAGAAGAAAGAAATTAATATTTTCCTCCCCGTTGGCTGTAGATTCTCTCCCTGACTTCCTCAGCCTCCCGCTTGCTCACAACTGCCCTGACCTCCTTCTGTACTAAGTACACCTACGCCGTCTGCAGAGCCCTCCTTGGCCCTGTGCTCCAAGCCCCAGGAATAGGTAATTCTGGAATGGGCCCCAGGCCTGGTAGCTCTTCCCTGTCTGTTCCCAGCACCCTTCACCCCCCGGGTGGCCCTGGCAGGAGCTGAGTTTTCAATAAATGAAGATACCTGTTGCTTCCCTGACGATGCCACCTGTAAAGGGCCAGGCATTTTGTTCCCTGCTAGCCCCATTCTCTCCTGCCAGCTGCTCCCAGACTTTTCCCCTCTGCTGTCGCCCACCCAGGTCCAGCTCAAACAGAGTTACTGTGTTGCCTTACAAAGGACGAGGCCCTGGAGCCGGACATGCAGGCTCTAATGCTGGGGTGAGTGTATAAGCTCCACGCTGGCCCCACCCGCACCTCCTCCCTCTGGCCAAACCTGCTCTTGGCATTCTGGACTTGGAGCCGGCTGGGTACCAGGCCCCGTGCCTGAAATACAGGCAGTGGCACAGCCACTGTCTCGCTGTCCTGAGCCTGGCTTGTGCCTTCCCACCTGTGGGCCCCTGTTAGTTGCCATCCCATGCACCTTCCCAAGCCCAGGGTTTCAGTCTTCTGTGCCAGGTGCCCCCGGGAATGCGAAGAGGCTGGCACTCCTGCTCTTGAGTTCTTGGCGTAGTTGGAACATGGCGTAGTGGTTCAGAGCACTGGCTCTGGAGTCAGACAGACATGGTTGCAGGTCTCAACCTTGCCTTTTATTTAAATGTGTGAGTTTTAAACAGGTTATTGCATCTCTCTGAGCCTGTTTCCATGTATGAACTCTGTAGAGTTTTTCTAGATAATAACTGTGATAACGCATATCATGGCCTCGGCACAGTGTTTGGCACCTAGTGAGTGCTCAAATGTTGTTATTAAATTGGTGTTAAATTTAGGTATCAAAATTGGGGAGTCAAGATACAGACATGTAGAAATAATGAGTAGGTGAGATCTCATTGGACACTAACATGAAATATGAAATGCTAAGTATAATATGAGAAGGGGACAGTCGCAAAAATACTGCCAGCCACCAGTTATTGAGCACTTTCTCTGTGCTTTAGATTTATTACTTCATTAGTCTTCATGCAATCCTGTGAGGTAAGTGCTGTGGCCGCCTTAGAGATGGAAAAACTGAAGCTCAGAGAGGTTGAGGGAGGTGGCCAAAGGTCACACAGCCAGCAAGTGCAAAAGCCTGGGATCAAACCCAAGTCTGTGCACCCAAGAAGCCACACCGTTTCCATGTGACATCCTGCTTTTCCAAACAAGCTGAGGACAGTAGGTGCAGCTGGAGTGGACCTCACCGTGGGCTGGGTTCCGCAGGGAGGTTTCGCCTTCTCTAGGAAGCCTCCTGTGTGTCATCTCACCCATCATCATCCTCCTCTTCCCTGGGTCGTCCTCCGCTTTCAAACTCAGGAGGCACTATCAACTCCTGGTTATTTTCCAGGGGACCTTTGTACCTCTCACTGCCAAATCCTTCGTGTCAGGTCCCGGGGGTCTTGGGCTGTGGCCTTCCCAGCACTGAGTATGGGCTCTGCAGCAGTGGCTGCTAGATGGCCACCAGCATCGGGGGGCTCTGACTACTTCCTCTGTTGGCTGGAGATCTTGGCTGTCCCCAGGGCCTTGCCCTGCCTTGGGGTAGGAGCAGTAGATATTCAGGCTCAGGTGGGAGGCTGAGCTTTCCTCACTGGGGCCTGTGCCTTGCAGACAGATCTTGGAGCTGCCCTGGAAGGAAGAGACTTTCTTGGTGTTGCAGTCACTCCTGGAGCGGCAGGTGAGCAGGCTGCCTTGGGGAAGAGTGGACAAAGAAGTGCTGTAGTGCTGTGGCTGGGTGTGCAGCTCCTGGGTGTCTGACCCCTTCAGTGATGGAGGGGCAAGCAGGATGACTGCCCTCCGGCAGGGTGCCCGTGACAGTGGGAGGGTCCAGGGGCTTGAAAGGCCAGTAGCAGAGAGCTGACTGCATGGTGAATCCCAGCTCTACCTCTTAGTAGCTGTGTGGCCTTGGGGAGGGATTTTTTGATGTGTGTGTGTAAATTTAATTTATTTTTAAATTTAATTAATTTATTTTTTGGCCGCACTGCATGGCATGCGGGATCCTAGTTCCCCGACCAGGGATTGAACCCGTGCCCCCTGAAGTGGAAGCGTGGAGTCCTAACCAGTGGACTGCCAGGGACAGTGCCTAATTTATTTTTGAATAGGTAATAGATTCATATGTTCACAATTTTGAACGCTTAAAAGGATATAGTGAAAAAATTTTCCCCAGCCACCGAGATTCCCCTCCGCAGGGCTAATCAGTGTTACTAGTTGCAGGGGAACCCTTCCAGAGATGCTGTCTATATACAAGGACACATGGTGAAATTTACTTTTCCCCTGCCTTTTACATAGATGGTAACACACCAAGCTCAGTGCTCTGCACTTTGCTTTTTTCATCTAACAGTACATTTCGGCAGTTTTTCCATATATCAGTACCTAAAATTCTGCCTCATTTGTTTATAACGTAGGTAGTTGACTTAACCTCTTTATGCCTCAGTTTCCTCATCTGCAAAAGGGGAGTGATGATAGCACCTACCACATAAAACTGGGGTGAGGTTTAAATGGTATAATTGGTGTAACATGCTCAGAGTGGTACCTAACGCATAGTAAGTGTTTATTAAATTGTGACTATGAAGATCTGTTGTTATTATACTGCCAGTGCCCCCTTGGGACCTCACTCCTTTATATCTTCAACCACTAAGCCAGGCGAGGGATCCTTGTCCCCCATCTCCTAATCTGAGCCTGTGCAACAGTGGCCACCATTTTTTGAGACCTGTGTGCTAGGCTTTATGTGCATAATCTCATTTAATCCTTTTCACAGTCTTCAGAGTTTGACATCATGAGCCCCATTTTATAGATGTGGAAACTGAGTCTCAGTTAAGTGACCTGCACAGGGTCACCTGGTTAGGAAGTGATGGAGTTGGGAGTTGAATCCAGGGTCCTTTCTTGTGCTACTGTCTGATCTCCTAATGTGTGCAGGTGGAGATGCCCTCTGAGAAGTTCAGTGTGTTGATGGAGAAACTCTGTAAAGAGGGGCCAGCAGCCACCACGTCCATGGCCTATGCCAAGCTCATGCTGACAGTGGTAACCAAGTATCGGGCCAATGTGAGTATTGGTAGGGCCATGAGGGCTGCTCCTGCTGCTCTGAGCCTGCCACGAGGGTATATGTTTGTCAGGGAGAAAACCCTGAGTGTTAGCCTTGGAAACCACAAGTTCAAGCCCAAGACAGGGGAGTGAGACTGCTTAGGAGTTCATTCATCCAGCCAACACTGCTGTGGGCCAGATGCTATCTGGGGCATTAAGGAATCAACAGTGACCATATCACAGTTTCTGTCCTGGACTTGACCCTCTCCCCCAGTTAGTGAGAGGGGAGAGAGATGATAACTGGCTCATTGTAATATCTGGTAGGAGCCAGGTGAAAGGTATGCACAGGGCATTTGATGACAGAGGAAAAGGGGGCAACTAAACCTTGTTTGTGATTGGGAGTTGGGACAGGCTTCCTGACTCTTAAAGGGTGAGTGGTAGTCAAGGGCAGAGATGAAGGAAAGGGCATTCCAGGCAAAAGAAACGGTGTAAGCACTCAATGTCCCAGGGGATCTGCAGGTACATCATTGTAGCTGAGGCCTAAAATCCCAAGAGTAGATGGCTGTAGGGGATGAAGTTAGAGAGCTAAAATACTGAGAGCTGATACTTGTAGCCCCTCATATGTTCCAGGCATCGTTCTAAGCCCTTTGCATATGTTAACTCACTAGTTTATTCCAGGTGTTAGTCCTATGAGAAGATACTATTATTAGGTCCATTTTATAGGTGAGGAAATTGAGACACAGGTTAAAGTAATTTGCCCGAGGTCACATTGCCAAGTCATGGTAGCATCTAATGGAGGGCCCTGTAGGTTATGGTGAGGAGCTTGGACTTTATCTTGAAGACTAGGTCTTCTCTTGGCTCTTAACCCTTTTCTTGGGATCACAGGCCTATGTGATGATTTGGTGAAAGGCATACATCCTCCCAGAAAAATGGAAATATGAATACACATCTTATGCACAATTTCAGGAAGCTCCTGGATCCTCTGAAGACCCTCTGTAGATCCTGGAAGGACCTGCAATATGAGGCATCAGAGGTTATCTCAGGGCCTTCAGCTGGAGTGACCTGATTAGATTTGTATTCTGTAGAGAAACCTCTGGCCTTGGCAAGGAGTGGGGATTGGAGAGTGAAGGTACAGGGCAGAGATGGGTCAGAGGTTGCAGCAACAGGTCAGGGAAGAAAGAGTGGCCCAGAAGGAATGTGGCAGCCACAGTGGAGTGTCTCTGAACCTCAGTTTCCTCATCTGTAAAATGGGAGGATTGTGAGGATTAAATGAAGTCATGCATATAAAGTGCTGCCCCATAGTAAGCACCTAATAATTGTCAACCATTCTTAATATGGCTGACATAGTACGTTGTGCAGTTAGTATTTGACCCCAGGTCTACCTGAATCCAAACACCTTGCTTAACCATGGTGAGATAATGAGGATAGATTGCTCAGGGAGTCATCTCCTCCTATTGTCCTTGTGTCCTGGATTTCTCTCTTCTAACTAAACAGAGCCCAGGGGCAGAGGGGAGATGGGAGGGATCAGCTGCTGGAGTCCAGACATGATTCTTCCTTCTCTCCAGATCAGTGAGCCCCAGAGGCTGGGCCTGGCTGCAGTTCTGGAGCTCAATACCACTTTCCTGAAGAAGTCCCTGCAGGCTGCCCTGAGACAGCTGGCCCCCTGACCATCCACCAAGGGACCACCCTCCCGGACCTCCCTCATCAGATTCCCGAAGGACACTTCTGCCCTGAGCACCTCATCCTGCCCCTTGCCTGGGGGTCAGGGCTGAGCCTGGCCATCCCAGGGGTCAACTGTCTCCCTGCTCCAGGCTGCAGAGAGGCCATCTGGGCCTCCCAGCCAGCAGGAAGGGTCTGGGGCTAAGGGGGCTGGGTGAGTTGTATTACCAAGAGCTGCTGAGCCTGGGCTGCCTCCTTGTCATTTCTACCTCAGGCTGTGGGGACAGACACTTTAAGATAGGCATCAGACTTCCTTGATGGTCCAGCGGTTAAGACTCTGCACTTCCATTGCAGGGGACGAGGGTTGGATCCCTGGTTGGGGGAGTTCCGCATGCCTTGAGATGTGGCCAAAATATAATAATAAATAAAATAGGAGTTAAGATAGGCCTCAGTAGGGTCAAAGCAGACCCAGAGTGGACGACAGTGATGCTCCAGGAGCCCCGGGAGATCTGTATGTTTAGCACAGATCTCTCGTGCTCAAGTGTATGTTATGATCCTCTGTGTTGTTTCTGACTTAAATAATAATTTATCAGTGGTATTTCATAAAAAGCAGGAAGTTCAGTAATGTTTTATTAGAAGCAGTGCCTGCCTTCCTACTAACTCTGGGTGTTTGCTGAAAACACATACCACGCCATCCCCACCCTGCTCAGTGACAGGGGCATCTTTTTCCAAGGGAAATGTTTGGTGAGGGGAAGGTGGTAGAGTTCTGTGGGCCAGATCATGTATGATACCACCCACCCCAGCCCTATCAGAGCTGTTGAGTACATGGGTGGGCTGTGCATCCTGCACTGCGGAGGGGGGCTTGAGGGTGAGAGTAACTCAGCCTGGAGTTGGGGAAGACTTTTGGGCAGATGATGGCTTTTGAGGAGGGATCTGAAGGGCTCCTGGGATTACTGTGAGCAGAGAACAGGATGAGGCCTATTGGACAGGAAAGACAGAAAGGGTGTGCAATACTGTGGGCTTGTGTGTTCTACAACTATATTCCCACAGCACTTAGCTAGGCGCCTTGTTCATAGCAAACACTTAACCTGGGGACTTCCTTGGTGGTCCAGTGGGAAAGACTCAGCGCTCCGAATGCAGAGGGCCTGGGTTCGATCCCTGGGCAGGGAACTAGATCCCACATGCATGCTGCAACTAAGAGTTCGCATGCCGCAAATAAGATCACACATGCTGCAACTAAACATGCCACAATGAAGATCCAGCACAGCCAAAATAAATATTTAAAAAACAAACAAACAAAAAGACACAACCTGGAGATGTTACTGAGTCAACTATCAGGTGAAAGTTCATCACAGAACCTTACCCGCTCCTCCCCACCGCAGGCTCTGAGGCGCCGGGAAGAGAACTCGACATTTCCCTTCCCACAACTTCCTCAGAAGCCGCGAGCCCCCGTTAGAACAAGATGATGAGGGAGGGAGATCAGGAGCAAAGCCTGCTTTTGAGAAGTGAAGCAGGTGCTAAGGTCAGGAGGAAGCGTGGAGGTTTAAGGGACAAACATGTCGGAATTGCACGCTCTCAGCGGCCGACACGGGGCGCCGCCCAGGAGTGTGACTACTGCAGCTCACCGCCCTGGGCCCAGCCTCTTCCCTAAGGGCCTGGGCAGCTGCTGGTGGCAACGGGCGCCCGGGACCGCCGCAGCTCTGTGGTCTCCGCGTAGGTCTAGCAGTGCAACACGCGGCTGCCGCGGCGCCCCACCCCCGGCACTGAGCGACCCGACTGCTCTCAAGGGGGAAGCCGCGGGAACAAGGCATCTCTCGCGATAACCAGGTCCTATTTGAGCGCGTGCGCGAACAGAGTTGTCCCTTTTCCGGCTATCGCGGCGGCAGGAGCTATGAGGTTAGTGGCGCTTCAAGTGATATCCGTACTCATCCGCGCCTCCGGGCGCTCCCGTGGGGAGGGAGACACTACGGGCGGAATCGGGGGTCCTTGCTTATGCTTCGTAGCGGGGCATTTTTGCCAGGCTTCGGCCTACGGGCCTGGCGTTGGAGTTCGCGTGCCAAGGCCGGCCGCCAGTAGGGCCCCTCTTCCCCGGGGTTTGCATCTGGTCCAGAGTGCCTCACTTGGCGTCCGGAATACCCGGGGAGTATTCCGTGCACCATCCCCGAGCCTGAGCCTTCTGACACTCCAACGGATTGGTCCACTGCTCGCTGGTCCTGATCGCTCGTCTTGTTTCCTTCTTGCAGCAGCAAAGTCTCCCGAGACACCCTCTATGAGGCAGTGCGGGAAGTCCTGCACGGGAACCAGCGCAAGCGCCGGAAGTAAGCGCGGACTTCCGCGGAGGGCAGCTTTGGGAAGCCGCGGATGGTCCGTTAACTTTGTTACGCTTTTTTAAGGTTTTTGGAGACGGTGGAGCTTCAGATAAGCCTGAAGAACTATGACCCTCAGAAGGACAAACGCTTCTCGGGCACCGTCAGGTTGGCACCGTTCTAATCCCACCCAGCCCTAAGTGTCCCCATGCCTGTCTCCTCCCTTCAGGCTCCTGTTGAGCCCGAGGCGGCCAGGCACGTGTGGCACTGAAGTGCTCGGGTAGTGCAGACCCCCTGCTCCGGGCAGGCGTGGCTGGACGGACCCCCACCCTGGGTCTTAAAACAAGAGGGGAGGCGTGGGGAGGCCTTGGCTGAGCCCGCCGGCTAGTTTGAGAAGCCAAACTAGCTGTTGGTGAATGCGGACGCTCTGGGTAAGGCTCAGTACTGCAGCGGTCCCAGACCCCTTCACCTGCCCTGGGGACCCAGGGCTGGGTGTGACCTCTACTGTTCCCCAAAATGCAGGCTTAAGTCCACTCCCCGCCCCAAGTTTTCCGTGTGTGTTCTGGGGGACCAGCAGCATTGTGATGAGGCCAAGGCTGTGGATATCCCCCACATGGACATCGAGGCCCTGAAGAAACTCAACAAGAATAAGAAACTGGTCAAGAAGCTGGGTGAGTGTGCCTGGTGTGGTTCTTCCCCGGCCACCCACCCATCATGGTGTGGTTTTGTATGTGGGGTAGGGTGGAGGCAGTTCTCACTGGAGTGGTAGAACAGGAGTATTTCTGCCACTTGGATTTTAAAGTGACGGTGGGGTAGAGTCAGGACAGAAAGGATCTGCTGTGGTTGGTTAACTTGACTGGTATTTTTTAGCCACGTGAAAATTCTATTTTGCTTTGAGAATTGGATTTAATAGAGGAAGAAAGCCAGGCAGTGGTTCTTTTCTAAGCAAGCGAGAACTGTCACATTGATAGGTCAGGTGTTGGTACATTCTGAATTGAAATTTCTACTTAAAACTTCCATATTTCATTTTAACCTTTAGGCTATGTGATTTGAGCATTTTACAGATAAACAGGTAACCCAGTTGTGTAGCTAAAAAGGCAGGATTTGAAACCAGGCAGACTTAACTAGCGTGAGCATTTTCATTGCAAGATGGGTTGTGAGTCAGCCTGGACTTCTACCGGGTTTCATGTGAATGTTGGGCCAGTAAAAGTCCAGAGGATGGAGATAATACTGGAATGGGGAGAGGATTAAAAAGACTCGGTAGCTCGGCTTCCCTGGTGGCGCAGTGGTTGAGAGTCCGCCTGCCGATGGAGGGGATACGGGTTCGTGCCCCGGTCCGGGAAGATCCCACATGCCGCGGAGCGGCTGGGCCCGTGAGCCATGACCGCTGAGCCTGCGCGTCCGGAGCCTGTGCTCTGCAACGGGAGAGGCCACAACAGTGAGAGGCCCGCGTACCGCAAAAAAAAAAAAGACTCGGTAGCTGGGGAAGGGGTAGATTGCTGGTTAGAGGCCACTTCTGCGGCTGTCTCATAGCCCTGTTTAGAGGTGTCTTCAGGGGCCAGGTCCTAACGGCTTCCTCTCTTTACCAGCCAAGAAGTATGATGCCTTTTTGGCTTCAGAGTCTCTGATCAAGCAGATCCCACGAATCCTGGGCCCAGGCCTGAATAAGGCCGGCAAGTTCCCTTCCTTGCTGACCCACAATGAGAACATGGTGGCCAAAGTTGATGAAGTGAAGTCCACAATCAAGTTCCAGATGAAGAAGGTGAGAAGGTCTCGCCAGTTGCATAGGTTGAACAGTGGTGAAGTTGACCCACGTTCTCCAAGTGGGAGCTCTGGTTTGCATTTCTGTGGATACTTAGGACTTGTGACAGTCACCTAACAGGATTGAAGCTTTTCAAATAACTCTGGTCTTGGTCTGGGGCCAGAGCACTGCTCATTAGGTCACTGGAGGTCATAGGGATGGGCCATCTGGCTTGTAGACGGGCCCACTCTACATTTTCTTGAATCTAGCCACCAACCTGATTTGACCTTCCTCTCCCCACAGGTGCTGTGTCTGGCAGTGGCTGTTGGCCACGTGAAAATGACAGATGATGAGCTTGTGTACAACATCCACTTAGCTGTCAACTTCCTGGTGTCGTTGCTCAAGAAAAATTGGCAGAACGTTCGGGCTTTGTACATTAAGAGCACCATGGGCAAGCCCCAGCGCCTGTACTAAGGCACAGCTTAATAAACCATATTCCCACCATTACCACCGTCTCCTGTGGCTTTGGGACTGATGAGCCAGTGATGGGTAGTCATTTACTGCAGACAAGGCAGGGCATTCTTTCTGCCCTCAGAAACATGGAGTCTTATTAAGATCTCCTGGATACTAATAGGGCTGCTAATCAGGGCTGAAGTTTTTCAAATAACCCTGAGAAGAGCAGATCGGGGCCATTAGCCCAGCCTGTACTGCTGCTGCCTGTTACTAGTGGAAAGTGCGGGGTTAGAACCTTCACATGGAGGACACTGACTTGGCCTTTCCTTGGCAGCATGCCTAACCTATGGCCGGTATGCCAGCAGTTCTTAACATGGGCTTTTTGTTTGGAGGGCTTTTTGATCCCTTGAAATCATTTGGGGTCTTGGTCTGCAGGAATCCCCAAGTAGTTACAAATGGAGACTGGGGTTTGGTGAGCCTGGGATTGGCTTCCTAGATGCTTCTGATTAGAGTGGTCCACATACCCTGAGAAACTGGTCTAGTATTTGCTTTCTTGACGCACAAATTGAGTACCCTTATGTTTGGGGGTAGTGATTTACTAGGTAAGATATTTAGGAAGAAAAATGAGAAGACCTGATAATACTCTGATCTAGGGACCCTGTTGTCTAGGGGAGTTTGGTAAATGGGTGGAATCTGCCTGTGGAAACTTCTAGGCCCCCTCCCTGGCCTGAGGAACTTCCTGTTGCCGTTCTTGCCTCCAGCACCCAGCACTGGAAAGGTGGCTCTGGTGTGGTGGGAAATACCTGTGATTTAACCGTTGACTTTATTTTTTACAATATTTTATTTGGCTGCGCCGGGTCTTAGTTGCTGTACGGTGGATCTTTAGTTGTGGCGTGAACTCTTAGTTGTGGTATGAGGGATCTAGTTGCCTGACCAGGGATCCAAGCCGGGCCCCCGTTATTGGGAGTGTGCAGAGTCTTAGTCACTGGACCACCAGGGAAGTCCCTAACCTTTGACTTTAATCTGCCTCATTTAACTTTGGTAAATAAAGGAACTAGACCTGAAAGGCTAATCAAAGCATAAATTAAAAATGCTGCACCTTCTCAAAACAAGCTTTATCTGTATTTGAACAGTGAAGAGCACAAGGTATTCACCAAAAGATTTGTCATTTTAGCTTTCAAGTTATAACTGCAGGTAAAGTAGCTAATCTTGTGATGAGCAGAGAATTTTGGTTCTCAAGGTGGTGATAGGCCTAACTTGCTCCTTAACCACAGTTAGGAGTGATGAAATACCTAGGCTTGTTGAACAATGTTCCCAATGGGTAAGGAGGGGGAAAAGCTGGCTGTGAAACTAGTTAGGATCCAATTTTACTGAAAGGAAAGAACTTTATGCCTAGTTAAAGTGTTGGAAGCTTACATACTAATGTTGACCACATTCAAAGCTGGGAGTTTATGTGATTTAGGGGATTTTCTGAAGTTCAATGATTTTTGTAATCAGAGAAAGGCAACAGCTCAAATAAGGCAGGAAAACTTGTGATTTGATGACTAGAGGAATATAATATAAAAAGTAATTGACAAATATGGGTACATTTTTTTTTTTTTTTTTTTTTTTTTTTTTGCAGTACACAGGCCTCTCACTGTTGTGGCCTCTCCCATTGCGGAGTGCAGGCTCCGGACACACAGGCTTAGCTGCCATGGCTCACGGGCCCAGCCGCTCTGTGGCATGTGGGATCTTCCCAGACCGGGCACGAACCCGTGTCCCCTGCATCGGCAGGCGGACTCTCAACCACTGCGCCACCAGGGAAGCCCAAGTATGAGTACATTGTATACCCTGTCTTTTACAAAGCTGAGTACAGCAAGAGAAAATAAAAGACGTGAGGACCATTAGGTGAAGGGAAACAAGCAGGTCTCGCTTGTTAAGGTGGGCCCCAGTGCACCTTTGGTGGCCAACCCTGAGAGCCATAATGATCACGGGGCCTGTGAGAGAAAAGCAAACCACTTCTAGAAGCCAGGAAGACAATTGTTTGCACCAATAGCTGTGCTATCAATGAGCAGCGTCACAGTGGAGCAAGGGTTTCAGGGGAGGTTCCCATGACACTGTGCATACAATTTCTTGGGTGGAAGAAGACCAGCCGGGTGGTTGTCTGTGGGCTGAGGCCCCCCCCTGTGCCCGAGTGAATCCCACCTCTGCCACTCAGGAGCCGTGGGAGGCTGCTGAGCCGGCCTCTTCCAGAAAACTCATCTGAAAGTGCAACTGATGATGGTACCTACTAAAAGCATGACGGGTTTTGCACAGTGCCAGGCACTTACTGTTCGGTTAAACAGCAGTTGTAAAATGGCAGTTAGGTATAGCTGCAGACACGTGTGCACCAGAGCGGGCACACCAGTCCCTGCTTGTCTGCCTTGGTTGGGTTTAGGACAGATTGAATGGAGGCCATCCCAAGGACATCTATCTCATTAATGGTGATGAGTGGGGAGAACAAGGTGCCTTCAGAATCAGTCACACCCTCTTGTTTGAAAAGAGCCAAGGATTGAAATCCTTAAAAATAGTTTTGGAAACTATAGGAATGTTTTAGAAATACTTGGGAACTTGAGTCCTACTGGATTATTGATTTGCATCACCTGAATTTAAAAATTAAACCCACTCCACTTTATAAATCTATGCCTTATGTGTTGGGATAGGAGTACTTAAAAACTAAGTCTATATTAAACCAATATGACTCACCACCTTCTGCTGGCCTGCCCAGAAGCTGTTTAGAGCCGTGGTGCCTGCGCTCCAGAGGCCCGTGGCACCATGATAGAGACGAAAGGAAAAAGCAGGAGGCAGAATGGGAAAGCAAAGCAAACAACGGAGAACACGTGTGGTGGCAGACTGATTCGATTCTAAATGAGGGTTGAGCTATCTTAAACCCCAGCCTCTAGGATGGTTTTAGGCTTTAGACTAAAGCTTAGTGTGCATCTGAGTTAGAATTCAGGGTTCAGATATCTGGGGAGCCCCAGTTCTCCAGCATTTGTACTAGAAGGAAATAAAGAGCCCCCATGAAACCCCAGGACTGCTCAGGCTTTGACCGTGGAATTGGCAAAATGATGGCCCACCTCCATCTTCCCTAGGGGCATCAGAAACAAGAGGGGCAGGAAAGAGAACTACCGGCCTCTTCTTTGGGCCCCCGTTTTCTTGGCCTTTTCTTGCAGCTTTCCACAGAACCCTGGTCAGGGAGAGCCACTTCCAGGAGAGAGCCCTGGGCTTTGGGCTCACAAGACCCACCTTCTTATCCTGGTTCCTTCCCTATTTTGAGACCTCAAAACTATGTAGTTATCACTCGCCCCTGTGCCCCTGTATCTGCTACATTCGTATATGAGGGTGGGGGGTGGCCAGTGAGGAGGCCAGCCATATTTCACCTACAGTATTCTAATAGAAATCACCTGCAGGCTGTTTACTCCAGGAGCATGAGGGCAACCCACGTGATGATGATTCAAGCACCCAACACATACAATCACCTATTAGTAGAGACTGGATTTTGCATCCAGCCCTAGGCATAGCACATGGTGGGTCTTTCATAAACCATTTCCATCTCCAGGAACCCCTCCCACTTGGTTGGGGCTCCAGGCACACTCCCCATCCTGCAAGCAACAGTCTTGGGTCCCTCCAGTGCAGTGGACCAAGACAAAAGGCTGCCTGATTATTTAATAGTATACCAAGTGCCTGGGCTTAAAGTCAGAAGACCAGGTTCAAATCCTGGTCTTACCACTGACAGCTGAGTGAGAAGAGCATTTAACCTCTTCTGTTTCCCCATCTGCAAAATTGGAGGTTGGACCAGAATGATCTAGAAGATGAGATTCTAGAGTAGGGTTGCCAGATTCAGCAAATGAAAATACAGGATGCCCAGTTAAATTTGAATTTCTGATAAACCACCCATGTCCACTGAGGACACTGAGGTTTTCCCAGGCAGACAGGGGCAGGTTGGAGTCCAGCTTCCCCCGCCCCGCCCCCACCCCGGCTAGCAGCCATCCACTTCGGGAGCACTCACCTCCTTGAGGCTCTTTCCTCATGTGTGGAGTGAGGATGGGGCGGTGAGAACCAGTAGTAGCCACTGTGGACTGTGGGGATTTAACAGGGGGCCCATCTCAGTATTGAAGTCATCTGGGGCAAGTCACTTCATTTAAAGAGACAAGGCAACATAAGGCTCACTTCAGTGCTCAACTCACGACAGGAGGGGTGGGAAAAAGGTTGGAGTTGGCCAAACTTTCACAAGACCCCTAAATCCTATTTTCTTTTTCTTTTTTTTGGCCGTGCTCTTCGGCTTACAGGATCTTAATTCCCCGACCAGGGATCCAACCCGGGCCCTCGGCAGTGAAAGCGTGCAGTTCTAACCACTGGACCACCAGGGAATTTCCAAATCCTATCCATTTTGAGTGTGGCAGCGCTTGGGGCCTGCCAGCAGAGACGGAGTGGAGTGGGGTGACACACCAGGACCTGAGCCACGAGGAGTGCCCACCCGAAGCTGCCCAAACCCAGAGGTATGGCACACAACTGGTCACACGACTAACCCACAAACAAATAACTTTAATTTTTTTTTTTTAAGCAGGAGCTGGGCCTTGAGGGCCCCTGCGCCAGCCTTGCGCCACATTTATGATATAACCCATCACAGCTGGATTTAAAAAATACACAACAAATATATAATATACATTATAAAACCTAGGTTGGGTTTGGAGGTGGCCTGAGCGATATGCAAACTGTGAGGACCTTCAGGAAGCTCAGGGGTGGCCGGGCCGGGGGAGGAAGGGGCACAGTACTTCATACGAAATTCATAAATACCCACGGGCAGCGGGAGGACGGGGCTGGGGGCCGAGGAGCCTGGGTATTGAGAAGGGGCTGGGAAGGGTTAACCTTCAATCCCAGAACGGGGTGTGGGGAGCTGCTGCTCCAGGCCGGAGAGACTGAAGTGGGGAAAACAGAAGGGACAGGTGCCCCCCGAGGGTTCACCACCAGACGCAAGTCTTAGGCAAGAGAAAATGCCAAACTTTTCCGCTACCCCTTGTCCCTGGGCCAGTGGCCTGCCCAGGGGCTGGGGCTTCATCCTCCCACCTGACCCTCCAGCCTGCTTCAGGCCTGGGCCTGCCCCTGGAAGCCTTCGCCCATCGGGAGGCTGCTGGGTGGCTCGGGACTGGACCTGGGTCAGGCAGCTCTGAGGGCCGCACAGGAGTCCCCCGTGCTCTGGAAGGAGGTGGTCTGTTCAGGCCCCCAATCCAGCCGGCTGGCCCCTCAGTGCAGACCCTCCCTCCTGCCCCCGTGGCCAGCCCCCACTCCAGGGAGGTAGCATAAACCTGGGCTCTAGGGACAGGCAGCGCCGGGGGAGGACTCCAACTCCACCCACCCCTCCCACAGGTCCCTCCACTGAGATAGCGAGCCCCACGCTTGCCGTGCAGGGTCTGAGGATGGCACAAGGCACTTGGGGGCCTGCACGAGGCCTGGCACACAGCAGGCGCACAGAAAGTGTGGGCTCCTCTTTCTTCTTCTCAACTTGACCCCAACTCAACACTCCCCTTCTGGGGCCTCTGCACTCCGGTTCCCTTGGTCTCCATTCTGCCCTCACCCGCCCATCACAGTCCCGTGAGGGGCCAGCGGCCATGGGTGCCTGGGCTCAAAGGTGTCCTCCCAGTCTTTCGAGGCTGGGCAGAGCTGGGTATGGTGGTCAGCGTAACCGCCAGGCTGCCCCACCGCTGAGCTCTCCTCTCTTCTCCCTCAGTTAAAGCGCAGAACAGTGGCAGGGAGTGTGTGTGCAGGGTAGATGGGGAGGCCTCCTGGGTCCTGGGCCTGAGGCCTGGCAGGTGGATGAGTCCTCAATCCTGGACCCCTAGGGGTGCCAGGCAGGTGTGTGGAGAAGATGCTCGTCCTGGATTGTGATGGTGGGGGCGGAGGGCACCCTAGTCTTTGACGAGTTTGTAGACGTGGTGCTGGGCCCCGTGCTCGCTGGTGGAGACTTCAAAGACGAAAGCAATGACGAGCAAGGTCTCCTGGGAGTCCCGGCTCGTGACCACCTGGGGGCCGGGTAGGAAGATGCGGGAGGTCAGGTGGCACAGGGCCATGGGGCGTGCGGGCTGAGCAGAGCCTTCTCCTTTCTGGGGCTCGGTCTCCTCCTCTGAGGAATGGGTCTGGCCACCCCTGCTTCGAGGCCCCTGTGCCTGGGGTGCTCCCATGACCCCCCCGCCGCCCTCTCCCCCCGCCGCCTCCACACCTGCAGGATGGTGAAGTTCTCCAGGACGCTGTTCATCATGTACTTTTCGGGCAGGTGCTTGAGCTTGTGGATGAAGTTGATCATGTACTCGCACATGGGCGAGCGGTGGATGCGGTACACGAAGCGCCCGTTCTCCAGCCTGGCGTACTCGGTCTGCGGGAGCCGGGGTCAGGCGTCGCTCGGCTGGCCCGCCCCCAGCCCCCGCCCCCCGCCCCCTGGGCCCCCACTCACCTCCACCTTCTCCACCACCTGCTTGCCAAAGGAGCACACCTTGGTGGAGACGCTGATGGTCATGCTGTCGGCCGAGCTGTACTGGGAGCTGACCCCGTAGAAGGCGCCCGGGCCCTCCTGGATGGTGCTGTTGAGGTCGGCCTGGAGGAGGGGGCGGGGCGGCCTAAGGTGCTGTCCCAGGCCCAGGGAGGCGTCCCGCCCTGGGGCTGGGGGCATACATAGCCCACACAGTGCCCACAGGGCCGGGGAGAGGGGGTCGGTAGGGTAGGCCTGGGTGCATCGCACATCTGGGGGGACCCTTGGGAGCAGAGAGGGACCAGGGCAGCTCACCCAGAACTTGACGAGGAAGAAGGCGTTAGGGGGCCCCTTCTCATAGAGCTCCTTCAGGCCACCCTTCTTCTCGGGAAACTTGTCATAGATCTGACGCACATCCACTGCCTCCAGGGGCGGGTCTGAGAAGGCGGGATTCGTCTGGCCGATGTGCACAAACAGGTGTTTGCTGTACTGTGGGGAGGGCCCAGTACAGGGTCAGGAGAGCTCGAGAGAGTGCAGGCCCAGGGGGAGCGGGGGGCTGCAAGGGAACAGACCTGCCCTATGGCCTCCCAACCCCGTGACCCTGAGCTGTGGCCCTGGACCGCACAGACCCTGCCCCACCCCCTACGTTACCGTGTCAGGGTCGCGCTGCACCTCCATGAAGGCGGAATATTCGAGGAGCCGCAGCCGGGAGGAGGCGATGGTGCGGTCCTGCCACACAGGCACAGAGGCAGCAGCTGAGGGGAGCGGGGCCAGGGGCTCATAACCTGGGAGGACGAGACGGACCCTCGTCTGCACGGGCGCGTGTGCGGCTACACACAGAGCCACTCCCCACCCCCGCACAGAGCCTGTGTGCGAGCTGGAGAATGGTGCCCCTTTTGGACGGGAACACAGGCTGGATTTTGACTCCCCTGCCAGGTGTCCTTGTGCAGTGCACAGCCTGCAGCACCGTGTGTGGTGGCCCTAGTAATGTACATCAGTGGATTTTCCCTCATGTCACCATTAATGTGTGTCCAAACAGAAAATATAGACAAGTGAAAAACGTAAAAATAAAAATTACCCAGAATCCTAACTCCTAACGAAAGTAAAACTCTGAAGATTTCAGTGTATTTCCCTTGAAGGAATTATATATACATACACATATCAATGTGACACCTTTGGTGGTGTGTACTTGTAGCAGAGTTGTGGAAGCAACATTGTAAAAGGTAAGGGGGCTATTCCTGGCCTGTCCCAATCCCCTACAGATGCCAGCCACTCCTCCCTCCCAGCCCGCGCGCATGTACAGCGCGCGCACACACACATACAAGTCTGGCCCCAGCTCTTCTGAGCAGAGGTGCAGCTGCTGAGGGAGGGAGAGGTGGTGGCTGCCTTGTGCAGGGAACTTACTGCTGAGCGTCGGCGGCAGGGGTGGCTGGACGGGGTAGGCTGGCTGTGCAAAGGGCTTGATGCTGCAGACAGGAGCATGGGCTGGTTAGAGGGTCACCCCTTCCCCACTTTCCGCCTGGCCCAGTCACGTGGGTCTCATCTGGGATCCCACATAGGAAGCCACCAGGCCTTCCTGTGGAGGCCCAGAAATACATGCTGACCAGCTAACTCGTAAGCTTTTTGTTTTCTTCACGTCTTAACTTTATGAAGTCTGCCTGCATCTCACAACTGATGTGCACATTTAATGCAGCATTTCAAACCCACCCTGCAGAGCTGTTCATTAAACTGAGGGCATGTCTTAGGAAGAAAGTCATCTTAGAGTTGAAGGAGCTGAGAATACTTGACTACCTGACTTGTTGAATGAAAGACTGACTCAGAGATTAACTGAGTGAAAAATAATTGTAAGATGGATGACAAGTGGTTGATGAATGAACAAACACATGAATGAACAGACAGATGCATTAGCTCTCTTAACTGGCACTCTCCAACCCTCTATTTTTGAACGAAGACTTTGCTCAGCTGCTGCTGGAACCCAGATGGGAGGGGAAGTCCAGAGTGGCTGCCAGGGGAAAGAAGAGGGTGTGGGAAGGAAATGCCACCATACTCACTCCTGAGAGGGTCCAGGCTGCTGTCCCAGGAGAGGGGGGCTGCTCCAGAACTGCAGAGATGGGAAGAAGCCCAGGGTCCCTCAGTATCCAGGACCCCAACCCCGGCCCACCCTAAAGGCACTCCTTCACCCCAGTCCCACTTCCCAGGACCCCTGTACCCGAGAGGAAGTGGAGAAGACGGCCTGGGGCAGAGGGGAGGGTGGGCTGAACTTGTTCTGTAGGACGCTGGCTGAGACAATCTGGGCAGAGGACATGGACGCCATGCTCTGGAGGGCTTTGTCCTTGGAGACCTGGTCCTGAGGAGGGGAGAAGCCTTGTGAGGCCCAGGCCAGGCCAGAGACAAGACAGGGGCTTGCCTCAGGGGCCTCCCCCCAGGCCCTGTCTCCTAAGTGTACATCACCCCTCTGATCACAATCCACAATAAGAAATTATTTTACTCCATAACCCAGTATAAGCCAAAACAGTTCTCCTTATTTTGCTTATTTTGTGTGTCACGCACTCTCATATTTTCTGTTTCATCAGTGGTTCTCAAAGTATGGTCCACGGACCAGCAGCACCAGCATCACCTGGAAGCTTGTTAGAAATCAAATTCTCAGGCCCTAGCCCAGACCTACTGAATCTGAAACTCTGAGGGTGAGGCCGAGAAATCCGACTTCATAAGCCCTCCAGGTGATTCTGATGCAAGCGAAAGTTTGAGAACCACTATAATCCATTTTTTCAAAGATTTATTATTTATTTATTTTTGTTTATTTTCGGCCACATCAGGTCTTTAGTTGTGGCACACAGGCTTCCCTCTAGTTGTGGCGCGCGGGTTTTCTCTTCTTTAGTTGTGGTGCATGGGCTCCAGAGCGTGTGCGCTCTGTAGTCGTGATGTGCGGGCTCCAGAGTGCGCGGGCTCTGTAATTTGTGGCACACGGGCTCTCTAGTTGAGGCGTGCGAGCTCAGTAGTTGTTGCGCGTGGGCTTAGTTGCCCCGCAGCATGTGGGATCTTAGTTCCCTGACCATGGATCGAACCCACGTCCCCTGCACTGTAAGGCAGATTCTTTACCACTGGACCACCAGGGAAGTCCCTATAATGCATTTTTTAAAAAATGCTGTTTGCAAGCCTATTATATTGATTTCACAATCCATAATTTGAAAATCCTATATTAGGTGCTCTCCCCTCCATTGCCCCCCACCCCCCGGGGAGGGGCAGTGCTACTTACCAGGTTCATGGCCTGTGGAAGAGAAGGAGAATGGATTAGAAGAGACACAGAGGAGGGCCAGATGGGATGGAGGGACATGTCATTTCATCATCCTCCTCTCAATGCCCACCTGGCTCTCAGTTCCTGAGAAGTGCAGGGAAGCTCAGAGGTAGCTGTGGACCCTCCCCCAGCCCCACTGCCACCTAGAGGGAGTGCGTGCCAGCTGGGGGTTCCCTGGAAAGGGTAGGATGAGGGCAGAGGGGCTGGAGATCCAGATGGTGGACCAAGCTGGGGCCCCTTGGGTCTGTCCACGTGTACTGCACTTTAGGCGTGGGGACTGGGGCGGGAGGCCCAGTCTGCTGGGCATTTGTGGGCAGGGAGAAGAAGATGCAGCCTACAGGGGCCTTGACCTGGGCCAGGGCCATGAACCCAAGGCTCTGAGATCCTCAGCCACAGAGCAGCCAGGATTGAGCGTCCAACAAGGAATGGCCATGCCCGCCAGTCCCCACCAGTGTCTCCTCCCTGCCCACCTGGAGTCCCCATGCAATTAGCAAGCAGCAGTTAGGAGGAAGGAGAAAAGGAAAATGGAGAAGAAGAGAGGTGGGCCTTAGTGGCCCCCAGGTGGTCTTCCTCTCCCTCGCTGTAGGGCTGGCTGTCCCCTTGGGTTCCTGCTTACTCTCCAGGGGCTCTGACCCTGTGTAGCCTGAAGTGGCAAATGGGCTTCGTCTGCTGCTTGTCTTTCTGAGACCCCCCTGCTGCCCCCCATAGCTCCTCAGCCCCTTCCCTGTCCCGGGCTGGGGTCAGAGAGCAGCATCAGGCCTGGGCAGGGCCAGGCCAAGTGGCAGGGGACCCCATACCTTCAGCTTGGACTGAATCTCCCGAGATTTCCGCCTGGCTAGAACCTGCAAGTGGCTAGAGACCTGTAGAGAGAGAGAGAGAGAGAAAGAGAAAAAGAACAGAAAGAACAGAAGAGGCAAGAACAGAGTTTCAGCCAGAAAAGAGGCACAGTGCGGCCAGAGAGCCAGCCAAGGCAGAGGCCTGAGCCGTGCAGAGAAAGTGGTATTGGCGCCGTGAGTGAGAGGCCGAGGAAGGGCTGGAGGCCCCAGTCAGGCGCCCAACGTACCTTGATGCCAACCTGGTACTCCCGCACCTTCTTCCGAGCTAGAACCTGTATGTGGCTGGACACCTAGGGGCCGCCCCGCGCCCAGCCAGAGAGGAAAACACAGACAGTGAGGAGGCATAGCACAGGGTAGCCACGGGCAAGGAGCATCCCAGCCCTCATCTCTGGGACCAAATGTAAGAGGGGCAACCGTGGGGCCCCTGTGGGCAGACACACCTTGGCCCTGCCAATTCTGCCCTCTTTTGGCCCTGTCTTGATCAAGGGCCTACCGTGGCTTTCAGGAGCACCATGTACAGTTGTACAGGTTGTTCACTGCATAAGCGCACCTGGCCCAGTGAGGGCTAAAATCCAGCCCAAGCTCTGCTGGCCAAGCTATGTGCCCTGGTGCACGACTGCATCTAAAGTGGAGGAAGAGAGACCCAGGAATCCAAAATGGCATCAGTCATACCACTGAAGGAAGAGAAGCTCCTGGATGTCAAAATAGGGGAGCTGCCAAGCTGGATACTGACGCAGGATTTCACCCCTAAAGGCATTGCTGGAGCATTTCAAAGAGGTTACTACCAGTATTACAATAAGTATGTCAGTGTGAAGAAAGGGAGCTTCGCTGGGCTTTCTACGGTGCTGGCAGCTTACATGCTTTTCAACTACTGCTGTTCTTACAAGGAGTTCGAACACGAGTGGCCACGCAAGTACCACTGAAGAGGGCCCGGTGTGAAGGGCACACTCTGCATTCCTGACCTTTGCCCAGCAGCCCTGAATCCTTTCATATCCTAATTGAGAATTAACACCCAATAAAAGATGACTGGTAAACAACAGAGGAAGAGCATCTTTGTATTCTTCCAAAAAGGGGTGCCTTTTTCTCACTGGTGTCCTCAGAGGAGACACTTTTTTTTCTAATTGGCATCACAGAGGCTAGCCATGGCCATAATGCTCCTGCTGGCCACCAGATTATACATCAAGCCCAAAATCCTTCACAAAAGGTCTCCCCTGTACCACTGCCTAAATCCTCCTGAGAACCCCACCAGCTTGCCGGCCTATGAAACCTGGCCTGGTCTGACTCCTGCAGCTTCCTCCCCCAGTACACATTCCTTCTCCTCGGACTAATACATGGCAGTGTACACTATCTCTATGCACACAGTATGTGCTTTTAACTGCATTTCTTCTCCAGCCCCTCCTCCCTGAAGCCTCCCTGTCCTGGCAGACCTGAGCTAGTCACGGTCTGGATGTGTGCGCCCTGGGCTTGCACAACAGACCTTGGCATTGTCAAGGATCTGGCCCTCAGCCTCAGAGAACCTAAGTGTCACTGTTTTCCCCATGAAACAAGCGTGAGGGAACAGGTGGATCCTCTAAGCTGCTTCACACTTTCATTATCAGCAATTGCTGTTGGCTTTCTTTGCAAGTTGTTTTTATCTCCATAAAGAAACAGTTTCTTTTCTTTTTAATCATGGACTAAAAGTTACTATGTACGCGATGCTAGGCAGCCCCCTGCTGCTTGGTTAGAACCTAGGCGGGTGCTTCTCATGCCATCTCATGGTGCCTAGGATTCAGACCTATGTCTGGCAAGATTCCCGATCACTTCACGTCATGACAATAACTGACGTTTACCGAGCACAGCTACTATTGTTCCCAGCACTTTACATGTACCAACTCCTCTGACCTTTACAGCAATGCTAAGAAGTCGGTACTAATATTATTCCCAGTTTACAGATGATGAAACCAAAGCACAGAGAGGTTAAGCAACTTATCCAAGGTCACACAGATGAACCCAGGTGGCCTGACTCCACAGCCCACTTGGCCACCACCAATATACCCTTAGCCCAGAGAACTATCTCCAAATGGTCAACTCTGTGACAGCTGAAAGTCACATGGGACTTAATCCTAATGTAATATTTAGCTGCGTTTTCAATAAGGAGGCACTGCACTTGCTATTAATTGCTGTACGTATCTGTAAAAAAAAATGAAAATGGCATTTTTTTTCAACAGAGAGTAAAATGAAAACAACCAAAAAACCGTGCATGTCAGCGGGCTGCTCTTTGCGACACATAAAGACATGCCTTGTTCTCACAACCATAGGAAGGAACCCCCTTTAAGGAGATATCAGACATCAGAGTTCTAATACAGAATAAAGTTAGAGGAGTGCCACCCTTGCAAAATGACAAAGGCCAGAGGTTTTAAAAATCCTGAGCTTGCCGACAGCTCATTTGTAAAATGTTAACGTACAGCCAGCCTTCTCGGGATACCTGGCCAGGAGCAGGTATGATGCTGGACCCAGAATTAAGAGGCTCTGCTACCCTCCCTGGGCCTCGCTTAAAGATCCCTGGGCCCCTTCCAACTCTGACAAACAGGTTCCTATGAACATGTCTTTTGGGTGAAGCAGGACACGCTGGGACAGTGCCCTCCTCCTGTGCCTGGGATGGCTTTCTGTTTATAACTACAGTAATAATAATAGCAACAGCAGCGGCACATTCTTATACAAATACACTCTGTTCTACATATCAGCTATTGAATGGCTGAGGAACAGAGGCTGGAGATGAGGCACCCCCTGCCCGCAGGTATAGGAGCAAGGTATTTGAACCCCAGGGCTGATCAGCCAGTATTCCTCCTGTGGCCCCAGGCTCCAGGGAACTGGGCCCTTGTCCGTCCAGTTCCTCGCCGGATCCCTTGTACCGAGAACATAGCAGTAGCTCAATGATTTGCTAAGTCAATAAATGCTGTACATGAACTGGCCCAGGGAGAGTGGTTAATAAAGGCCTGAACAACGAGGGAGCATTTCTACTCCCGCATTGGGTGCGTGGACCCAGAACCTTCCTTTAAGACAGTGAGGATCTCGGGGGTGGGTGCAAGGCTCAAACCCCAACCAAAGAGGGAGGTTTGGGGGGCTGAGGGCCAGAGCTGGCCTCGGTTCTCCAGGTCCCTGCTTAGAGCCTGCCTCTCTCCCGCCACCCAATCATCTCCCAAATCACCAGTTTCTTCCGTCCCTACCACCACTACCCTCACCATTGCCGCTGCCCAGGCCACCGCTGCTGACCTAGGTCCCTGCCTTGGCCTGGTCCTCTCTATCCACTGCCTTGGGCGTTCCGGAGACGAGATGCCTTGACAGCTGCCACGTGCCACACCCTGATCTATTCCCTTCCAAGGCCCCCAGTTGCCCCCAGGAAAACCTGTCCCTCTGGCCTCCAGCTCAATCTCTCACAGCCCTCGGCTTTTCCCACCCCTCCCTCCACACACCACACTGCTAACGGAAGGCTCTTTCCTGCCCAGTGGGTTGAATCCTGGATCCACCACCTACCCGCAGAGTGACCTTAGGAAGTTACTTAACTTCCCTGTGCCTCGGTTTCCTCACCTGTAAAATGGAGATAATTACTGTACCTACTTCATAAGGTTGCTATGAGGACTAAATAAATTAATACAAAGTCAGCTCTGAATGGGCTTACAATTACTATTTGTATAGCCAACTTCCTCAGCCTGGAAGAATCCTCTCCCTTTTTCCTGCCTGGCTAAATCCTCTTCCTTCTTAAAAATACATCTTGAGTGTCATCTCCTCCAGGAAGCCTTCCTAGCCCTCCCCCCTCCCTTCCCCTCCCTGGTCCGGGTTCAATGCTTGTCTGACAGTACATGCTCCGATCTCAGCCATGCTGCCCTGCTCTGCCCTCACCTGTCCAACTGCCTGTCTCCCTGACTGGTCAGCGAGCCACTCAGGGCAGTGACATGCAGCTGCCACATTTGCCCACTGGGGCGTATCTGTGGTCGCTGGATCACAGGTCTGGGACGGGGGTCAGAAAGGACAGTGGGGACTTCCCTGGCGGTGCAGTGGTGAAGACTCCTCGCTCCCAATGCAGGTGGCATGGGTTCAAGCCCCGGTCAGGGAGCTAGGGGAGTGGGTTGGGCAAGGGGGCAGCTCTGAGGAGGCAGGCAGGGCAATGGGACAGCTCGGCCTGGGAGGGACTGACAGAGGCAGGGGAGTGTGTGCGGGCAGAGGGGTCGCAGCATAAATTATCTTTTACCTGTTTTCTTGTCCGAGTCTTTCCCGTCCTCAATTTAATATACCGTGCGATCAACTCATTTCGGCCTAGATTGGGGTGAGAGGAAAAAATGGGGAGTGGTCAAAGGGGACCCCTGGTGGCTGGAGACCCCCCCACCAGCTGGAAATACACCAGGCCCCTCCCACACATGCTGCTCTTGTTTTCTCTCCCCACTCTCTTCGCTCCACCCCACCTAAGGGGCACAAGCGGGGTGGGTGAAGGATGGTGGGGAAGTCCCAGAGCTCCCCCCACCGCCTCCAGGACCTGGGGGGCTGCTGTTGGGGGAGGGGCAGCAGAGCAGGAGGTGGAACAATGTCAGGCGGCTTGACAGGTTTCCCTGCGAGACAGACAGGGGCAGGTGTGGCCGAAGGGCTGCAGGACAGCTGGGCCCCTCACTCCCAGCCCCCCGCAGTGCTTCCTTCCTCTCCGTGCTGTCACCAGCTCCAAACCTCCGAGGGTAAGGGCGTGTGTGTGTGTGTGTGTGTGTGTGTGTGTGTGTGTGTGTGAGAGAGAGAGAGAGAGAGAGAGAGAGAGCGCGAGAAAAAGAGAGAGAGAGAGAGAGATGTCTGGGCATGCATACCTGTGTGTGTCTGTAAGAACTCTGGCCTGGGTTCCTGTCCTAGCTGTCCTTGCCACCAGGAGACCCTGGACAAGTCCCTGCCCTTCTCTGGTGAAACGGGCAGGAAGGACCAGATGGTCTCCAACACGTCTCCTACACTGACAGCCTGGGTCAAGATGTGTCACTGAGCATGTCACTGTGTCCTTGAACCTGTCACCCCCATGTCACTGGTTACCAGTGTCTGTCCCTCCCTGTGAGAGAGTGCAGCCCATCAAACTTGGGGTGGGGGGCTCTGCTCAGCACCAGGGACCCTCTGGGGGCCCAGAGGCTGGCCGGCATCCAGGGGGCTTGGCCCTTTAAAGGGGGTGCTTGGGACGCACAGTGAAGCATGTGTTAGCATCCTCAGCGTGTAGGCTTCTTACCCCCAAATTCAGGCCCCCTGCCCCCCAACCCCATAGCCTCCCCAGAAGGACCGCATTCTCCAGATTCCTCTTCCATGACGGAACTGGCCCCACAGCTCCTCCCTTCCTGCCTGCCCCTCTCCACCCCACTCCCTCCGCCCTGTCTAAAAATACCCTGTGGGGCTGCCCCAGCCGTCTGGGAGGGAGCAGTGGGGGCAGGCAGCCCCCGCCCTATGGAAGGCACCCTGGAACATCTGCCTGCCCCGTGAGTGGGGCTCTGGGGCTGGGGGTGGGCGTGGCACGGTTGTGGGGCAGGGGACACGGGGCAGCCCAGCCGGTGCTGGACACTGGGAGGGGACAGGCTGAGGGCCTGCCTCACCCAGCCATAGGCTGTCGGGGCGGGTTGGAGGGAGCTGGCAAGGAGTCAGGCCCCAAAGGGTTGAGTTATCCCAAAAATGCAGCCCTGGGAGAGCCCTCTCAGGGCTGGACCAGGGTGGATGCTCCCTTCTGGAGGCAGGAGGTGGGCAAGGTGGCAAAGAGAGGGGCCAGGAGAGCAGCAGACTTGGGAGGGGGTGTGAGGAGTGAGGGAGTCCCCTTGTCTCTCCAGCGCCCTTCCCCACGCAAGCCCTGTCACACTGTGGGCCTCCCCGCAGTGTGAAGCAGCCCCCTCTCCACGCCTCCTGTTCTCTGGAGGGAACTCGCCAGTGGGAAACACTGTTCTCTGCTGGGATCCCACCCCAGGTCTCACCCCTCGGGCTCCCCCACGTCCTCCCAGGAGAGGGACCCTCTCCTGGGCCCAGCCTAGAACACACCGGATTGACCCAGTTTCCCGGGCCCACTGAGTCACCCCGAAACCTCCAGGCTGGCCGGGGCGAGGAGAGGAGGGGCAATCGGGGGTGGGCTGGGGGGGTGGGGGTGGGGTGGCGTGTGGGCTGCGCTCAGGTGGAGGGGGCAAACCTGGCCTGTTTATGAGGAGGATCCAGACACACAGGCTTGCACGCCCAGACCCGCCCGCCCTCAGAGGGCTGGCGGCCTCCGGGACTTCGCCAAACCGGTTGGGTGAGGGGGCAGAGAGCAGAGGGAGGGGTGAGGAGGGCTGGACCGCCTCCCCAAGTCCAGTCCAGGGTCCCTGTGCCTCCCCACACGCACCGTACATCTTGCCCTCGTCCGACAGGATGATCTTGCGACGGCCGCAGGGTGGGTAGATGGCCAGGGCCTCCTGGAAGCTCTGCTCGATGTCCGGGCTCCACACGCCCTCCGCATCGTTGTCCAGCCCCTTGTCCAGGCCCTCGGGCCCATCCTCCCGGGCCTCCCCGGGGCTGCTGCTGGCATTCCAGCTGTTGGACGCTATTGTGCTGGTTGCTCTGGGCTCTGGGCTCTGGGCCTGAGCCCACTGGGCAGCCTGAGCCTGGGGGGCAGACGCAGAGGGGTTAGGGCAGGGTCCTCCCAGACCACAGCAATCTCCACCCCTGGGGCAGGTGCTCCAGGGTTGGGTGGAGGCAACCAGAGGTTATGTTTAGTCAGTGCTGTGTGACCTTGGATGAGTTACTTCACCTCTCTGAGCCTCAGTCCTGTAAAACGAAGGAAAGGTCTCCTTTGAGGTTGTGAGGGTTAAAATGAAATGAGATCAGACAAAGTGCCAACCATGATGCCTGGTGGTGATCAACAGTAACAATGCTTTATACCTACACAGTACTTTTGTGGGGAAAAAGTACTTTCATATTTATTCAATCCTCAAAATTAAGGCAGGGAGGGCAAGGAGTGATGCCCATTATTCAGATGAGGCAAACAGGCTCACAAGGCCATGCAGCTGCCAAAGGCACCATGATGGGCAGAGAGAAGGACCACGAGGGGCAGGGCCCAGGGCTTCTACAGCTCTCAGAGGGGCTCCTTGGCTCTCGCTCTGCCAGCTCCTCCTCCTTGTCATCTGGATCCCCAACCAGGGACCCCCACCCCTCATTCTCCCCCCCCAGCATCAGTGCAATCCTGCCAAGGACCCGCTGTGGTCTGAGGAGGGTCCCAGACCCAGGAAGGGTACAGTTTTGCCTTCCCCAAAAGATTACTCATGAGAACCCTGCCAAGGAACCTAAACGCAGGGCAGGAACTGCCCCAGGAATCATGAGACGGGAGCGACACTGGCTGGTAAGGGAGCAGCTGAGAAGGTGCCTGGCCGACAGCCTTGCTCAACCCCACCCACTCCTCCATCCCACTTCCTGTTCCTGCACCTCCTGGCCCCACAGCAGCCCATAAACCACCCACATGCTGGCCCCTGCCCTGGCCCACATCGTGGATGGGCCAGGGCTCTGTAAACTCTGAGTTCCCTGCACACTCCAGGCTGGGTTATTAAAGCAGATCACACCCAAACAGTCCCCCAACACACACAGCTCTAAGGCTCACCCCCCGGCTCCCTTCAGCCTCAGAACCACATGTCCAAGGTGTATCAGGGTCCTGGGAGCCCCAGAGCCCCAGATGGCTAGACCCCAGGACTTTGCTCTGGGCTGTAGGGAAAGGGGGGCGCAGGGTGGAGAGTGGGAGACCCCATCAGAAGCTGGGGAAGAGACTTCTTTCCCCTCAAACAAGAATTCCAGGTCTTGTCAAGTGGGTGGGGATTTTCCCTGTGGGGGCCACCTCTTTGCTTTGGAAGGCTTGAAGGCAGTTGCTAGTGGCATGGGATGGGGAGGGCCTGGGGGCCTGAATGTCAGATGGATATAGAGTTTACATTTAACTCTACTACGAATGACAGCACCTGCATACGGCAGGCCCTAGTCTGGGACTTTATACACATTGACTCATTTAATCCTCACAATCACCTATGAGGTAGATACTATTATTGCTTCTACTTTACAGATGAGGAAACCAAAGAACAGAGGGGTTAAGCAATTTGCCCAAGGACACACAGCTGGTAAGTGCTAGAGCTGGGTTCTGAACACAGGCAATCTAGCTTCAGTCTCTTAACCAAGGTAAGAAGCCCCACCATCTGCAGAGGGAAAGGAGGCCCAGCATGGGTTGTCATGGGTTGTCATGGCAACCACCTGAGAATGCCCAGTGGGGTCCAGACCACAGGGTCCCCCCCAGCACAGGTGGCTGGAGCAACTTCAAGGACCCCCAGACCGCTGTAACCCTTCCTGTGAGGTCTCCAAGACCACCACACCAGAAGGCAGCCAGGGAGAGAGGAAGCCATGCTCCTGACGGGTCAGAGGGGCCACACCCCTCTGCTCACTCCCGCAAGCTGTATTCTCATCCCCATCCCCTCCTCAACCCCTTGAAGGCAAGTTCTTGTAATAAGAGTGGGGGGGAGGGGTGGGATGCCGGGGGACACAGCGGCGCCTATACTGAGCTAGCTGGGAGGCAAGCCACCGCCCCACCCCAGTGCCCCAAGTCTGACAGTGCCACAGGCGGCGTTTGAGGGGAGGCAGAAGAGGGACTACAATGAGCTAAGACCCCTCCCAACAGAGTCCTCAATCCATTTCCCCCCAAATCTTTTCCTGAGGCCTCCCTCAGAGCAGCAGGGGCCTGGCGCATGGGGGGCCCTGGCAGCCCCAGACTTTTCAAAGCAACTTTCTTGCCTCCCCCAAGTCTGTGCCCGCCTCCCCTCATCCAGGGAGTGGCCCCCCCTTCTCGGGGTGATGTCAGCCCCGCCCCGCCCCCCGCAGGAGCACTGTGGCCAAATATGGCGAACACAGCAGTGCTTGGGAGCTGGGACAGACTGGGGGGGCGGGGCGGCGGCCCCTGGCTGGAACTGCTGGCAGCTGGTGAGGGGGAGGGGAGCCCAGGGGGCGGCCACAAGGACAAGTCAAGGAGAGAAGCAGGACCACCATCCCTTCCGCTGGCTCACAGGCACATGCTAGACTCACTTTCCAGGAACACCCCTGCGGGGAGAGGCACCCACACAGGGGTCCGCAGGTGACCCCCACCCCACAGAGCAATGCACTGGAGCACGTGTGTGCAGTACGCTGCATGGGTGCGCGAGCGGACACCCCAATAAGAATGTTTGTACCCCCAGACCGAGGCATACCCGTGGGCAATGGCAGGCGGGCAGCTGAGCCCCGCTGGGGGCTGAACTGGGGTCTCTGTCCTACCGCATCACTCAGGAGCAGGTCAGTGCAAGGAGTCTGCACTGGCTGCTCTGGCTTTCCCAGAGTTACTGCTGTGGGATGAGGACAGAGGTGAGAGCAGGCCACCCTCCTCTCCTTAGACCCCAAACCACTGGGACTCAGGCTGGGGGCAGGGAGGAGGCTATGGGTTCCTCAGCCAGCTGCAGGGCTGGACTGAGGCCAATGTGGGACTCAGGCATGGTGGAGGGGGCTGCCTGGGGTCAGAGGGCAGGCCCCAGGGGAAGGCAGCCCCAGCCCAGCATTGGGTCTTATCTGCCCTTTACAGAGTGGGGTTGACAGGGGTGGCAGCCCCCCAGCTGCTCGTTGACACTGTCCCAGGTGTCTAGAACCTCTGCGTTGCTGGGCTGCACCACCAGGAGGGGTGGGAGAAGGGGGAGAAAGACCCAAGTGAGAGGCAAAGAGGGTGGAGCTTGGGATAGACAGGAGAGGAAGGGGGACACAGTGTGGGCAAGTCTGGGGGTGGGTGAAGAGAGCAGGAGACAGACAAGAAAACAGACAAAAGAGACGGGACAGTCACAGAGTGAGAGACAAAATAAAGAGACCTAGAGAGGGGATCTTGGAGTGAGACCCAGAGGGAGAGACAGAGATCCAGAGAGAGACAGACTTACGGAACAGGTAGAGTGCTGGAGAGAGTGAGAACCACAGACATTGGGGGGAGTGAGGAGACAGTGAGGGAGAGAGTCACTATGACCAACAGAGACAGAAAGACAGAGACCAAGATGGAGGAGATGGAGACACACAGATGAAGGGGGTAAATCACTAAACTCAGACACAGGCAGGCAGTGAGGGAGGGGAAAACCAGATGGTGGTGAGAGAGAAAAAGAAAGAGAGCGAGCGAGCGAGCGAGCCAAGGACAGAAAGACTCAGAGGCTGCGGCAGACCTCGGGGGAAGGAGTGACCAGGGGAGCCACTGCTGGGGGCTGGGGGCTGGGGGCTGGTTTCAGCCACAACAGGGCCACATGCAGGACATCCCCACTCCTGGCCCATCTACTCCCCAGCCCTCCTCTCGGACCACCTCCCATCTCCCTGGTATTGCACAGCCCAAGGACCTCCTGTGTTCTCGCTCTAACTTTACCCTCAATCTGACCAGCACACACCCGCTTCCCCTCTCCCAGGGCCTTCTGAGGTCAGAAGGTGCCTCTGGGTGGTGGCCGGGTAGGAGATAGGAGGCTGGGTGAGCAGGCCTCAGGGCCCTGAGGGAGATAAGGGGCACCTTGCTGCCCACTCCCCACCCTGGGGCCAGACCTGCTGGAATAACTGGCTGGACAGCTCCAGGGGTGGAGGCCAGCGCAGGGGCTGCTACAGAGGCCCTAGGTCCTCACCCCCCAAGGCCCCCGCAGCCTCCAGACCACCCAGCCCTCTACCGCCTTTCAAGTAGGGGGAGGGATGGGCTTGAAACCTGGGCTTCCCCAGAGCTTCTGCCTGGTGGGGGATGCAGAAAAGGCAAGTCCAGGCAGGTGTCTGCACCCGGCGCCCCTCCCCCGGCACCAGCCCCGCGGGGAGGTCGGACTGAGCCCGGTGACTGTGCTGCGTCTAGTGGGCAGCAGTTGTCCACTCTTGCAGGACTTCAGCCCTCAGAGTGCTCTCACTTTGAGTGAGAACATCACTCAAAGTGTGGGAAGATTAGTGAAACCAGCAGTTTCATCCGGAATGCCCTGCCCCCAAACCTGGGCTGGGCTGGCCAGCCAGGGGGGCGAGGATGGGGCAGGCGGTAGATGAGGGCTAAGGGAGCCTCCCCGCCTCCTCCGCTTTTCCCTCCTTCCTCCCCACCCACCCCCACAGCGGGCCAGCTGTTCTCCAGCTGCCAGAGGCTCCCACCCTAGAACTGGCCGTGCTCTGGTTGGGATGGGAGAGCAGGGCAGGCGGGATGGGGATGGTGTCTGCCTCCCCCACCTGCAGGCCAAGGACCCCTGAGGGACCCTGCCAAGTGACCACACCCTGCCAGGCTGGAGATGGAGTACCCTCCTCCCTGGAGCAGGGTCGAGATTTTTACAGGAGGAAGCAATTTGCAGAACCCACTAGGAGGGAGGTGAAGGGGGGCTTCCCAGCCCTCCCCAGCTTACTAATGTGCTTCCAATTTGGGAATCCAGTCTCTGCACCCACCCACCCCCTCTCCTAGGGCGCGGGCTCCTCGGGGAGCAGATGGGGCAGGGTAGCCCCCCAGGCTTCCCTCTCCAAGGCTCATCCTCACTGTCACCCCTGCTTCCAGCAGTGTAGGAGGGAGGGAAGAGACTCAGAGCCCTCAAACCTCCTGCAGGAAGAAGGGGCCCACTTCCCACACCTCCCTTCACCCCCACTCTGAGACTGTCCTGTCTCATCTCATCCCACTCCAGGAAGGCCAGGGATCCAAGCTGGAGGGGGCGGGGATGCAGCCAAGGGGTGAAACTGGGTTTCACAGCTCTCAGTGAACATGTCAGAGGGCCCCTTGGACTCTGGATCACCCACTGAGCTGCCACTAGTCCCTCAGTCAGTTGCCCCCTCAGGAAGGTCACAATGTCAATGTCGTCTATAAACACACAGGCTTTCCCTGGGCGTCTCCTCTCTATCAAACGCACACACTCCTCTTCACAGCTACTGTCCTGCACATTCACTGTTACCTGCATCTCCCTTATTTCTTTTTCTTAACTTCTTTTATTGTGATAAAACATATGTAATAAAAAATGTACCATTTTAATCGTTTTTAAGTGCACACTTCAGCGGCATTAAGTACATTCTTTCTTTCTTTCTTGTATTTTTTTTGGCCATGTTGACAGCACATGGGATCTTAGTTCCCCGACCAGGGATCAAACCCGTGCCCCCTGCACTGGAAATGCGGAATCTTAACTGCTGGACCACCAGGGAAGTCCCATTCTTTCTTTGTTTTCAACAGTTTTCTTTCTGTGGTCCTCCATGTAGACACCACATGCATTGGGGTCACAGTCCCCCAAATTCATCATACATGGCATCCCACACCATATATGCCACAGTCCTGAAGGATGTCACCCCCACTCCCCCACAGTCGCAAATCATCTCAGATGTGACCACCCACAGAGTCGGTCTCAGTCACACCCCACAAACAGCACCGTCCCTCCATGTGCGGAGTTTCTTTCTCGTGCTCAGTCTCACCCACACGCCTGATTTCACACTCAGCTGTTGCCACAGCTTCTCAGCACACGCCTGCTGCACTGGGTATAGTCCGCCGTGTCACAACGGTTTCCCCCTTACACACACATGTACACCATGTTGTGACAACTTTTCTCATACGTGGTGTCATATATAGTCATACACAGACCATCAGAGTTTCTACAAACCCAAGGTCATCTCATTTGCTGTTCACACTGCGCCATACATAGGCATGCAACAGCAACATACGCCACACAGAGTGTCACTCATTCTGCTTCTGACACACACAGCATCACACAATCGCAGTGTCCCTCACACACCTGGGGCATTGGAATCCCATCCAGACACGAGTGTGAGCTCACACCGCTAGTCAAGCAGACGGTGTCTTTCATAAATGTACCCCATGTGATGGCCCCTCACACACATAGGTCCCCCATACAGCCACACACACACACACACACACACGCAGCGTCAGCCACACACTAAGAACATCATTCATAGTTTCCCTCCTGTACCTGCAGTGTCAGTCACACAGAGAATATCATAGCTTCTCTCACACGTGAATGTTACCAAGTCACAATATTGCATACAGTTGCTCTCACATGCAGTCACACACACAAACTGGTTTTACCCAGTTCCCCCCACCTGCATCCACCCCCCCAGCATCACCCACACAGAGTGTCCCACTCGGCTTCTCTCTCACACACATCTAGCGGCACACACAGTGGCACTCTCGTTTCCCTCTATCACTTCCTGTCCTGTCGGGCCTGGCAGGGAGCACAGGAAGCAATCAGCACTCTAGGAAACCTCAGGGGCCGAGGCTTTGGGATTTGTAGAGCGACAGAATTCTCTGGCTCCTGCCCCCAGTCCCCTGTGGGACCCTGAGCGGACCCGCAGAGCCCGCTCCCCGCCAGAGTCCTCCCTGGAGGGGCAGGGCCTCTCCTGCAGACCACCCTAGGCTGGCACACCAGAGGGGAGGGGAGGGCAGGGCGAGGCCACGGGGGACAGGGCCTCCACCCCAGCTCTGAGCAGAGGAGCTCCTGCCATGGCCCCAGGGCGGCCCCAGAGGGAGACCTGGACCCTCAAGGCCACCCCTCAGACCCCACAGCTCCTGCAGTGCCCACGTGGGAAGCAGAGACTGCGACCTCCTGGCCACCTCCACAGAAAGCTGCAGCACTGGGAGCCCTCTTGGCTCCCTGGAGCCTGGCACCACCAGCTCCCTCCCCCACTGTCCTCCCTGTCAGCTGGCCCCTAGGCACCTCTCCCTTCCTGAGCGAAGAGGTGGACAGGGCTGGGAGCTTTCACTCTCTTCCAACTTCCACCCTGAGCCCCTAGAGGTGTCTGGGAGAGGGGTCGGCCATCCAGGCGGCCTCTGAATATCATTTACCCTGCCCCGCCTTGCCAGACCCCACTGCCACCTCCCAGGGCAGTTCCCTGGACTCCACCGGCCTCCCTCTCCCCTGACACCTGCTGTCTGTAACCTTTTCAGCCACTCTCACCTGCTTAGCTGCCCTCAGTCACCCCCTGGTTAGCCCTCACCTTCTTCTTAGACCACTGGGTCACCCACTCACCTCTCCAGGCCCCACCAGGTTCAGGTTCCACGATGGGAAGAGAGGGAAGGCTGACTGATTAGGAGACAGAGACTCCGAGAGAAGCTCAGAGAAAAGGGACCTGAGAAGTCATGGATTCCAAACAGGGAAACTGAGGCCCACCAGGATGACACAACTGGTTAAAGGCCCAGCTGGGGCCAGATCTCTTAATTTCTTGACCTCCTCTGTTTGAGAGGTCTCCTTCTTGTTTTAATATTTACCCAACTGTCAGAATGTACCAAGGTGAGGGTGGGAGCAGGGCCCAACACACACACACACACACACACACACAGGGTAGGAGCAGGGCTCAGGACACACACACACACACACACACACACCCCTGTCACACACACACACCCCTGTCTCACACACACACCCCTGTCTCACACACACACACACACACACACACACACACACACACCTGTCCTGCCAATCACTGACCATCCTACTCAGCCATTCCCTTGCTCAAATGCACTAATTAGCATTAATTATTGTTCCTCCCTGGGGGGATGGTGGTGGGGGAAGGCCCACAAGGTTGAGACTCCCATTGGATCCCAGCCTCTCTCTGAGGAGGGGGCATCCAGGGCCACTGAAGTCACTGTCACCATATAGCCTAGTCCTAGAAAATACATCTGTTTATCTCCTAGGGATCTAGAAAGACCACAGAACGTGGTTCTGTGGTGGCATCGCTTGGGGGAGGTCTTGGAAAAGGAGCTACAAGAATCTGGAAGGGAGGAATACCTAATTCCCCCAAATCTCTAACTTTTGGCAACTTTAGATTTCCCTCCTTACCCCAGGCTGCCCCCAGCATTCTGGCCAAGGAGGCGCCCTGGCCCCCTGCACTGGGGTGGAACATGTGGACACAGAATCAGCTGCAGGAGGCCGGATATACAGAGGCGCCGTGGGCTCGCACCAGCCCCTCTGAGCTGTGTCCAGCCCCCATCCCCACCCCCTGCTCTCCTGGGCTACAAGTCCAGGCCTGACCTGGTTCTGCCTCTACCTGGAGCGAGTAAAGACACAGAAGGAGGTGCCCCCTGAGAAGCCCTACACCAGCGCCTCATTCCCCCTTGTTCAGAAAGAATCTCTCAGCCCTGGATCAGGGCCCCTCTCCTGGAAAGGTGACACAGTGGGGTCTCCATGACACTGCCGTGCGGCCTGGCTAAGCTGGAAACCAGACGCAGACAGGCACTCCCGGCCTTCCTTCCCCAGGCAGGAGTAAAGGGCATGACAGACAATGGTGGGGGTGGTGTTGGGGGGTTAGGGTTAGAGGAGACAAGCGGCCTTCAAACCCTCTAAAGTCTAAACAAGGGCTCTGAGGAAGCGTGGCGAAGAGAAGGCCCCAAATCCAGCCCCCTTTAGAGCCAGGCTCACAGAGCTCAGGGCTGGAACTCCGAAAACTCCACCCCGACGCAGGCGGCAGACTGGAGGGAACTTAAGCTCCTGCCCCTCAGGGGGCACACGCCCGGGGCGCGCAGCTTTGCTGCCGGACACCCTCCACGATCCGGCACGGCTGCGGGCACCGCGCGCAGGAGCCGGCCTGGGCGCCGGGAGGCCGGGCCCGAGGCCTGCGTGGAGCTGGGGCCCAGCGGACTCCGAGAGAGCGCCAGCTGGGAGTCCAAAGGGCGGCGGGGCCCGGGACTGGGAGCTCCCCGGTGGCAGGCCCCCCAGACCGTGCGGGCCCCCAGACCCCGACCTCGACACCCCAAAGGCGGACGTTGGGCCAGGCGATGGCACCGGAGCCAAGCTCCCGTCTCCCCGACCTCCCCCGAACAACTCGTCCGGGTCGCGGGGGGGTGGGATGGGGGTGGGGTGGGAGGGGTGGGCGGGGCTTCCCGGAGGGCTTCCCCCCCTTTCCTCTAAACTTCCCGGCACCCAGATCCGGGGCTCCGGCTCAGGCTGGACAATAGCTCTGGGAACCAGCCCCCCTCGAGTGCCCCCCCAACCCAGAACCAACCAACCAAACCACCTCTCCCAGCAGGGCCTCCTCCCGGCGTCCGCCCGGCTTACCTGGTCCGATCTCGCGGGGGCGCTCCGGCCGGGCGGCTCCGCCGGGCGCGAGGGAGCGAAGAGGGGGGCCGGGGAAGGGGGGTCTTGGGGAGGGGGCTGACCGGAATGTGCGGAATGAGCCGGGCTGGAGCGGGAGGCGCCGGGCGCGGAGGAGGGAGCGAGCGGGACGGAAAGTTTGTGTTGAGGAGCCGGGACTGGGGGTGGGGGCTGCGGGGAAGGAGGGGGCGGGGCGCGCAGGGGGGCGGGCACCAGCCTGGAGGGGCGGGGCCGCGCGGGGCCGCGCAGGGCCGCCCCCGACCGCGCTTGGGCTGCCCACCCTGACGCTTCGGGACCCCAGGCGACCCCCGGCCTCTCCGCGCCTGGGCGCCCCGTTCCTCGCCTGCCGGAGCGGCGCTCTTAACCTCCCTTGCCCTACCCTACCTCCCCAGTCCCCCGCCGGAATTTGGGGCTCCGGCCTGGGCGGGGCCGAGGGCGGAGCTCCCACCTCGGGGGCAGGACTCCCGTCGGTGCAGGGGCCGGGGTGCCGCGTCACTAGGAGCCCGGCGGAGCCGGGGCGCACGGTCTTCGGGTCTCCCTACCCCCTACCCGAGTCCCGAACGGCCGAGGCGGAGCGCCTTCTCCCGACTGAGGGCCCGCCCCCTTACTCCTCGGGCCCCAGACCCGGCCCCGCCCTGGAGGCTGCGCCCGCCCTGCCCGAACCCGGTTTGTCTGGTTCTCCCCGAGAGGCTTGTTTCTCGAATTTCTCCCTTTCCCCCTCTTCCCGGACCTCCGGGGCCCTCCCTCTCGGCCCGGCTCTCCGGGGCCCCCGCGGGGGGCGTCTCGACATCGCGAGCCAGCCGAGTTTCGGTAGGACCCACGATGGGCGCGTGGGAGGGGACGCGGGAGCGCCCGGGGCCTGAGCGGGGTGGGGGGTGGGGAAGGGAGGCCTCCAGCCCGCGCTCCGGACCCCTCCCGCCGCCTTTTTCTCCGCACGCGCTGAAGAACCACTGCTCCTCTTGGCCTAGGACGCAGCTTTATTGGGGATGTGGGTACCCGGTTTTCGTTCCCCATCACCTACCCCCTCCTCGGAGCCCGCCCCCCTCCTTGGAGCCCTAGTACGGTCCCAGAGGGGGTTAAAACAACACTGACTACTGCTCCTGGACAGGAAGTGACTGGGGCGCCGGGCGGGGGTGGTGGTGAAGCGGCGCAGGCTAGCTCCGCGACCAGATGTGCGGCTCCAACTCCAGATGTTCTTCATCTCCGTCCGACCCGCCGTGTGAGCTCCTCCCCTGCCTCGCCTGTGCCAGGCTGGGCAGTGGATGGAGGTCACCCGGAGACAGCGGGGTCAGCCCCCGACAAGGGAGGAGTCTTCAGTGGGGACTCTGGTGAAGGGACCGTTCAAGCCTCCAAACTGAATCCTTTCCCCAACCCTGGCGGGCGCTGAGGACTACTAGGGTCACTCGCAGGCCAGCTTCCCGTCGAAACTGGAGAGGGCAATGGCGAAGGCCTGCAGGGCGCACAGCGGGTACCGGTAGTCTAGGGTGAAGGCGTCCTCGGCCACGCGGCCGAACTGCAGCACGATGTAGTCGGCTATGGACACAGACGGGGGTGGGGTGGGGGGGCGGCCCGAGACCTTTTGGGTTCTCCCTCCTGGCAGACAGTGCCCTCAACATTGAGGGAAGTCCCCCCACTCTTGCGTTGGGGCCCCAGTCCTTAGCCACCTCTCAGTTATTCACCCCACCGTCCATCCACCCTCTTATCTCGCCCAGCAAGCCCCACTCGCCTACAGCTTTACCAGCCACGGTAAGCCCCTGAAGGCGGCGACCCTGCCTTACCTTCTGCTGCCCAGGGCTATGCATATGACCAGCCCGCACTTAGAGAAACCGGTCAAACTTCCTTAAGCCTAGAATCCTTCCTTTCCAACGCCTCTGTGGTCTTTGCCCCATTCCTTCTTCTTCCCACCCCCAGACCCCAAGTCCTGTCTTAGACCACCAGCCTCATGGTTCCCCTCCTCATCCAGTGGTCCCCTCAGCCCCCATCCCATATCTGGCCCAGGTTTCCAGCCTCAATCCCAACACCTCCCCCAGCATCCATAGGGACAGGATGTTGCTAAAAATACCCCCAACCTCGGCCGACCAGGCTCCACCAGAAATGTGATCTGGAGAGCGGTTTTTCAAGGCCTCAGGACAGGTGACACAGGGGGCACATCCCTAGGATGGAGTGGGGGTAGGGAACTCACTCAATGTTAACCAATTCTGGGAACCTGGAAAGTCCTTGGGAGATAACGTTCCATATCCAAACCCCTTCACCCTAGTGGGGACCTCTCCCCAAGGCTTGTAACAGGGGACATTTTTACTTAATTGTGTTCAAGGTACATTTTGTTTCCCTAACTCTTCGAGGGCAGGCCTTTGACCTCACTGGAGAGAGAACGATAGAAATGCTTGATTTATATTTCCTACTCCTAAAAGGCAACCATCCTCATGGGGTTGGGCACTGGAGCCAGACTACCTGGGTTCTAATCCCACCTCTGCCTCTCACAAGCTGTATGTGTGAGTTACTTAACTTCGCTGTGCCTCGGTTTTCTCCTCTGCCAAACAGGGACAATAATAATACCTTCCTCACAGGGCTGCTGAAAAGATTTAATTTTTTTTTTTCGGCGGTGCAGCTTGCGGAGATCTTAGTTCCCCGACCAGGGATTGAACCCATGCCCTTGGCAGTGAAAGCACAGAATCCTAACCACTGGACCACCAGGGAATTCCTGAAAAGATTTAATGATTTAGTATCTGTGAAGTCCTGAGAACAGTGCCTGGTCCATAGAAAGTCTCATGTGTTAAGTAAACATAAACACTGTTTAAGTGTTTATGAAATAAATTTTGAGGGCCAGGGTAACCGCCTGGAGTTGCTGAGAGACTTTGGATAATGTGCTGCCCTCTCTGAGCCTCAGCATCCTTCTTGGCCACATGGGGGTTGGTCTATCAGTCTTTCTTATTTTTAAATTTGTATTTATTATTATTATTATTATTTGGACGCGTCACGTGGCTTGCACTATCAGCTTGCGGGGTCTTAATTCCCTGACTAGGGATTGAACCCAGGGCCCCGGCAGTGGAAGTGCTGAGTCCCAACCACTGGACCGCCAGGGAACTCCCTATCAGTGTTTTTTAAGCTCCAGCAGCGTAACTGTCCCTTCAACACAGTCTTACCCAGAATACCCCAATATCTACCCCAGGCTCTAGTCAGTGCTAGAAAGACGGCCTGGAACAGTGAGCCCCAAGACACCTGCTTGGAATATATGAGGCTCCTGGGAGCACAATGTCAATGCCCCCACAGGAGAGAGTGACCTTCCTGAATGTTCTGGCTTCAGAGATAAAGGACAGCTCCACTCCTCTGTGTGTGTGTGTGTGTGTGTGTGTGTGTGTGTGTGTGTGTTATATAGAGAGAGGGAGAGGGAGAGAGAGATGGGGGGTGGGGGAAAGACTTGAGTAAGGGTTGAGGTCTTGGAGGTGGTGGGGAACAGCCTGGCTTGGGTCCTCAGATACTCACGGTCATCGGCGTGGACAATCTGGAAGTTCTTGACCGAAGCCTGGGTGACTCGGCCTTGGAAGTTGAGGGTGTAGGAGCCACTGTCATCATTCCAGACGGGGGGCTTGTTGTGTAGCTCGATGAGGCTCTCCAGTGTCTTGTTCTGCCAGCGCACCAGCAGCCCGTCGCTGGCCTGGGGTGCCACGGGTGGGGCAGTATTAGGGAGAGGACAGTTAGGGGTGGCTGAGATATCTCAGGACTGGTGGTGGAGGGGTGGCTGGGGACGTGTGCATGCCCTTGTGTGTGTGCAGCCTGGGTGTCAACGTCCATGCAGGGTATCCTTGAGCGCATGTGCGGTCTCTGTGGCGTCCGTACGGGCAGGGTGTGTATCTGTGAGAATGGGCTTTGCTGTGGAATGACAAAGTGGAGGGTTGGAAAGTGGAAAGTAGCATGTGGCACACAGGAGGTGCTCGATGCCATTGGTGCCCAAGGGGGTCTTAGGAACGGCCATATATGCTGGCACCGATTACAAGGATGAACCAGCTATTCTAGAACTTACAAGAAGCTCACAGTTGAGCTTGGAGAGATGTATAGGTAAAGAGTAGTTAAAATAAAATGTCCTGGAAGAGTTTCTGGAAGGAAGGAGCAGTATCTGTGTGATGGTGCTCTTGAGATATTTCTTTCCTTAGTTTCTTTGTCACCTGTTCATGTTCATGACTTAGAATGAGTCCGCTCAAGATCGTATCCTCCAAGAAGCCTTCCTGACCCCATGTCTGATTTAGATGTCAGCTCTGAGCTTCCATAACACCTTGCTCTTAACCATTTCTCCCACTGCACTGTTATGGACAGAATTAGATACCCTAACAGCATGCACAGTATTTGACTAATGGCTCTGTGCCTCAGTTTCCCTCACAACAGGGTTTTGTGAAGATTAAATGATTAATAGTGCATGAAGTGTTATTTAGATCAGTTCCTGGCACAGAGTAAATGCTCAATAAATATCAGATATTGTTTTGATGGTAACTCTTGTGTTGATTTTGGATCTTCAGTGCCTGGCTTTAATAAATGATTGTGGAATGAATGAACTGTAAGATGATGAAGAGATACACAAAGCAGCACTGGGTAGTTCTTACCAAGCCCAAACACACGTGGGAGGCACTGCCTCTGGAGGATTTATATGTTTATTCCAGGACGGAAGGAGCAACTGTGGAACCCACAAGCTCTTAAAGACCGGAGCCTCCCAGGGCTTGTGCCCCATGGGTTGGCCAGGCCTCTGATTACAGTGTCTTTCCGGCAGGGAGGGATGTGTGATCAGCTGATGGGAGTATTCTTTTTCATTGCAAATGAGTAAAGTGACATCACTGTGAGTGTCCATGCCAGTCATCGGTCTCTGAAATCCTGGGCTCACCCAACTTGCAGTGCTAAGGAGCAGAGCGTGGGACTGACACACTGAAGGAGGCCACCTCTCTCCAGGCCATCTCTCCATCTTACCCTACCCCTCACACACACACACACAAAACAAACAGCCTTTGCTTTTTAAAATATGTCAATCATATCACTCCTTTCCTCAAAACCCTGATATAGCTTCCTGTTTCTCTGAGTAAAAACCAGTTATACAGACTCATCTGCCCCTCACTGTCACCTCTCTGACCTGCTTCTCCAACCCACCAGGCACTCCTGCCTCAGGGCCTTTGCACTGTCTCCTCCCCCTGCCTGAATGTTCTTTTCCCAGATATTTGCAGGCTTGCTCCTCATCTCCTTCAAATTTCATCTTCTCAGTGAGGCTCACTCTGACCACTGTATTTAAATTGAAACCTACACACACACACACACCCCTCATCTCCTTTCCCTTGTTCGACTTTTTCTTTTTTCCCCACAGTACTTATCACCTTCTAACATACTACACAATTTACTTATCTATCACAATTATTGTCTACTGTCTGCCTTCCTCCACTAGAATGCCAGCTTCATGAGTGCAGATCTTTGTTTTGTCCACTGATGTCTCCAGTTGCCTAGACTAATACTTGGCACTCAATGTATGTGTGTTGAATGAATATATGAATGAGTGATTTGATGTAAACTGAAAAAAACAAAGCAAAACAAAACAACCCCTATTGTGCTTGTTTCGGTGAATTCAGTGAAAAACCCCTGAATTGAATTAATTCCACAAGTTGCCAGAATGAATTTGTGACAGGGTGATGGGGTGACAGGGTGATTTGTGACCAGGTGATGGGTGTGCTCAGGGGTTTGGGTACTGGGCAGGCCGAGCCCCCCCCCCCCCCGCCCCCCAGCTTCCCAGGAGTGGGTTACAAGCAGGTCAGTACGGAGCAGGACCGTCTGGGAGGGGCTTCAGGGAGGTAAGGGGCTCACATTGCGGGGCCGAATGGGGACCCTCTCCTTGTCCGAATTCATGCCGGGAATGATGACCGTCATGCGCCGGGGACCTCGGAAGCCCAGCACGTTGGTTTCCTGGGAGGGAGATGCGCGTTAGGCCGGCCCCGGCGAGAGGAGGGGCCTGCCTGCCGCGGGGGACAGGTGGGACTCTCACATAGATCACAGCCGCCAGCTCCTGCCGAAGGCTCCCCACATCCGTGCTGCCTCCGCGGTGCGGGTTTTGTCCATTGTCAAAGACGGTAAAGCGGTTCCCCAGGAGGTTGGACCTGCAAGCAGGGTGGAGCTGGGGGCGGGGCTGAGGAAGGTCCACACCCCTCCTCCCAGACCCTCACTAGCTGTATGACCCCAGGCAAGTTACTTAAACTCTTAGTCTCAACTTCCCCATCTGTAAAATGGGCATGATAACAGTATTTACCCCATTTGGTTGATAAGAGGATTGAACGGATTAATATTTGGAAGTTACTTAGAAATACACCTAACACATAGGTAGGCCTTACATAAGTGTTTGTTAAATAAATAAATTAAAGAAATAAGGCTTGACTTGGGGGTTCACTTTCCCTTCACCTCTCAGATTTGTGGTGAGGATTGAATGAGCTATATGGAGAGACATAGCACAGCGTAGGTGCTGAATATTTATTCGTCCGTTCAGTTGGTAAATATTTATTGAGTAGCTACTATGTGCCACGTGCTAGGAATTCAACCATGAACAAGACAGGCATAATCCCTGTCCCGTGGACCTTATGTCCTACTCCAAGTGAGGTCTCTGGACCAGCAGTGTGGGCATCACCTGGGTGCTTCTTAGAAATGCAGAACCTCACTCCTTGCCCAGACCCACTGAACCTTTTTTCGGGGGGGTGGGGGGGGCAGGATCTCAGTTCCACAGACCAGGGATTGAACCTGGGCCACGGCAGTGAAAGCCCAGAATCCTAACTACTAAGCCACCAGGGAACTCCACCCACTGAACCATTTTAACAAGACCCCCAAGTGATCTATGCCTGTCAAAGTGTGAGAAGCCCTGGGCCAGGGGACAATTCCACAGTGTCCGATGTGGTGGGCACTCTGGCAGGCACAAGGGGACAGAGGTGACTGGCCACTGAGCTTCCCAGCCCCACCTCAGCTTCCCGATGAAATTCTCCCCTCCTCGGGACAGATTGGTGGGGTCACTGGAGATGAGGTAATTGGCTGTCTTGCTCCGTTTCCGTTTCCTGCCAGCCAGGAGGAACACCTGGGGAGAGGGGTCACAGAGATGCGCTGGAGGAAGGAGGTGCACTGGAGGAAGGAGGTGCACTGGAGGAAGGAGGTGCACCCGGGGAAAGAGAAGGCCCATTTGCCCCGCAGCCCTCGCCCCACTGCACTTTGGCTCTAGACTCTCCCTCAGTCTGGGTCCTGGCCCCTCCACTCTCCGTCCCACTGGCTGCCACCTCTCTCCAACCCACCTTCTTCTCTGTGTCCAGGTGCAGGAAGTAGGAGGGATACAGGCCCCGGTCCATGCCCTTCTTGTCCCGGGTCAGCCGGCAGCGGACCGTCTGGCCCTGGGGGGCAGGCCGAAGCACGAACTCCTGGGGTTCATCCACTTCCACGGGTGGGGATGGGGCCCTCTCCTCCTTCTGGGTGGGGGCAGAGGGTGCATCAGCCCCAGAGCACTAGCTTCCCGGCCCTCAGCAGGTCCCCAGTGCCGGGATGCAGGCAGGGCAGGCAGGACAACTCACCGTTTTCTGTTTGGGGAGAGAACGGAGGCTGTTAGAGTGCAGCCGGCCCCTCCCCCAGCAGCTCACCAGGCCGTGTTAGGAGGCTCTGGGGAGCTTTGTGCTTTATTACTATTTTGTTTAGCTTGTGGTTATGAGCCCAGGCTTTGGAGCCAGACAGCCTGGGTTCAAATCCTGGTTCCACCACTGTCTGTCATGGTTGTTAAGTTTTAACCACACTGTGACTCAGTTTTTTCATCTGAGAAGTATGTAGGGTTGGGGTGGATACCTGGGACAGAACTTAGTTTATATATTTAACAGACACTCATAGAAAGTCTACCAATGTGCCAGGAATTATTCTAAGCACTTTCCAAATATTAACTCATTCCTCTTATCAGTAGCTACTGAGGTAGTTGTTCCATTATACAGGTGAAGAAGCTGAGGCTCAGAGAGCTTAAATAACTTGTCCAAGTTCACATAGTAAGAGGTGAAGCTGGGCTTTGAATGCTGTTAAACCCAGAGCCTTTAGAAAGACCTTCCATCATACAGATGCTCTCAGGGGGTGAACTGAGGTGAGGCTGAAGGTGTGGATTGCTGTGTTCTAAACACATGGCGTTATAGAAGTGTCAGCTACCACTATAATTATAGCAGGCGGTAAATACTCAATGAATGTAGCAGCCAACCTCCAACATGGCCCCCGATGCTCCCCACCTCCTGGTATTTATGCCCGTGTGTAGACCCTTCCCACACTGTATCAGCGTTGGTCTTTGTGACCAATAGGATATGGCAGAAGTGATGGACGGTCACTTCTAAGGCTAGGTCATAAAAGATATTACAGCTTCTGCCTTGCTGTATCTCTTGGGCCACTCTTGGGCTCTGGGGCAAGTTGGCTGCCATGTCTTAAGGAGAGTCAAGCAGCCTCTGGAGAGACCTCCAGCCAACAGTCATGACAGTGAACCATTTTAGAAGTGGATCCTCCATTTCCAGCAAACTTTAAGAATGACCACAGCCCCAGTTGACATCTCGACTGCAACCTCACAGGAGACCCTGAGTCCCAACTACCCCTGCTAAGCCACTCCTAGATTTCTGACTCACAGAAATTAAGAAAATGAATTGTCATTTTTAAGTTTTCGGGTGGTTGTTATATAGCAATACATAGTCAATACAATGAATGAATAAATAAGTTCATTTTGCTCTTTGAAAAACTTTTAATAACTATGTGGTTGCATTAGGCCCTAGGGTGGCCTAGTGACCACCCTACCATTGCCCCTTCTGTTCTTACAAACCTAGTGCCTTTTGCTATCATGTTCTGTCCCTCACAAGAGGGGGAACCAAGACTCTAACCCCAAGTTTCCCAGCTGGGGAGACAAGGGACTGCCACCTGGGTGTGTGCATTTCAGGTATAAATGCTGTCTGGGAGTCACTAAGAAGCCCTGATGTGCTGAGGTTGCCCATTTTTGCTGAGGGCAGGTTTGTACTGTGTGTGAAGTGAGGCTGGTGTTAGGGAGCAGGCCCTTAGCCTCCAGGTAAGTGGCATCTCTTCTTCGCTCTAGGCTGCTCTAGAAGAAACTTGGGAAATCCAAGACTATGTTTGGAACGTGATGTTGGGAAAGCCAGACTCATTCAAACATTTCTACAGAGGTGGATTTTGGCCTACTATATTAAAGGCTGTACTGCAGTTATATTCTTTCTGGAAGACAATAAGCTGGCCTTTCAGTTATATATCAGTTTCTGGTGATCTTGGCTAATGTGAATCAGTCCCCCAAGACCTGACCACCCCTGTACAAAGGAATAAACCCACAAACTAAGATACCCCCAGGCCCTGCCCTCAGGATGATCTCTCCACTCATGGAAACCTGTTTCTCGAAGACTTTCATCACTTTCTCTTTCCAGTTCGACCTCTCTCTCCCGCTTACTCCTGCCTGTGCATGTTGGTACCTGAGTCCTGTTTGTGAGTGGGGGCTGTATTGGAAATATTTAACAACGTGTTCTGCCCATGGAGACTGCACCGTCAGAGTGGACACTGGTAGGACTGGAAGACATCCTGGAGGCCTCTGATGGCCAGTGTTAACCCTTTGGTTGCTGGAAGGTTGGGAGGGCCTGGGTGGGAGAGCAGAAAGCACTCTGAGCAGTATCTCAGAGCAGCAGAGTGGAACTATTTTAAAAACTCAAGTATGGGGTGGATGGGTGGGGAGGTGGGAAGAATTGGGAGATTGGGATTGACGTATATGCACTAATATGTATAAAATAGATAACTAATGAAAACCTGCTGTATAGCACAGGGAACTCTACATAATGCTCTGTGGTGACCTAAATGGGAAGGAAATCCAAAAAAGAAGGGATATATTATGCATATAGCTGATGCACTTTGCTGTATAGCAGAAACTAACACAACATTGTAAAGCAACCATACCCCAATTTAAAAAACGTCATAGGGCTTCCCTGGTGGTGCAGTGGTTGAGAGTCCGCCTGCCGATGCAGGGGACACGGGTTCATGCCCCGGTCCGGGAAGATCCCACATGCCGCGGAGCGGCTAGGCCCGTGAGCCTGCGCGTCCGGAGCCTGTGCTCCGCAATGGGAGAGGCCACAACAGTGAGAGGCCCGCGTACCACAAAAAAAATAAGTAATAGCTCAACTACAGCTGGCTTTCAGTCAGTCAGTGTGCCCAGGGATGTGCATGCATATGTCTGTCTGCCTGGGCTCCACCTCCCTGGTACAGAAAATGCGTGGCTCTCATGTGGGGGCCATGAGAGCATCTCCGGCTGTGTCTGATAGTTAGGCTGCAGGGGGGAGGGCTCAGAGCGGGTGACATAAGGCCCCTGGGTGGCCAGTCCCAGCCTGGTGACCCCACAACTGCCTCTTCTGTTCTCACAAACCTGGTTCCCTTTGTCCTCATATCCTGTCACCAGAGAGGCAGCTAAGATTCTAACCCCAAATGACTCCATGGTCCCAGCCCACGAGGTCCCACACTCAGGTCCCCCAAGCCCAGGCCCCTGCCACTGCTCCCTGGAGGGACCTCACCCTCTCCCGTCTGGGCTCCAACCTTTTTGCCTTTTCCTTTTGCTTTGCCCTTCTGATTGCTGTTCTTGGTCACCACAGCTGCCACCTCTTCCTCCTCCTCCTCCTTCTCCTCTTCTGAATCTTTGGGAGTGCCTGAGCATTGTAGGGGAGCAAGTCTGTTAACCCCTTACCCTGGCAGAACCCATCTTGTTTTGCAAGGTACGTCCAACACCCACGCCTCACTTGGACCCCTCCCACAACCACAAGAGAACAACCCCCTTTCACTATTATCAGAAAGTAATAGGGCTTCCCTGGTGGCGCAGTGGTTAAGAATCCGCCTGCCAATGCAGAGGACACGGGTTCGAGCCCCGGTCCGGGAAGATCCCACATGCCTCAGAGCAGCCAAGCCCATGCACCACAACTACTGAGCCTGCGCTCTAGAGCCCACGAGCCACAACTACTGAAGCCTGCGTGCCTAGAGCCCATGCTCCGCAACAAGAGAAGCTACTGCAACGAGAAGCCCGCGCGCAGCAACGAAGACCCAATGCAGCCCAAAATAATAAATAAATAAAATAACTAAATTAAAAAAAGAAAAGAAAAGAAAGTAATAGCCTCAGAAAAGCTAAGACACTGCCTGAGGCCACACAGCTATTAAAGTGGGGGTCAAGATGCCCCCAGTCTTCTGACTTTATTATTATTTTTTATTGGAGTACAGTTGCTTTACACTGCTGTGTCAGTTTCTGCTATACAGCAAAGCGAATAATCCATACATATACCAAGTCTTTGACTTTAGAACCCCTACTCCTCACCCTATTCTGCATCCCTCCTTCCACACCCACGACTGCCTCTGGATGTCCTGACACCAGAGGCCACTGCCACCTACCTTTCTTCTTCAGAGCTTTTTCCCCAGGGTCATCGCCCCCAACCAGAAACATGGCTGCCGGTGTCTTCTTCCTCACTCTGGTCGGGCTCCCTGAGCTGTCCTTGTCGGCCTCCCCAGACCCTGTGTGTGTGGATGTGAAGAGGTCACACCCCCCGCCTCACCCAGAGTCCCTTGTTCCTCCACAGACCAGGCTCACCTTTCTTCTTCATCTTTCTCATCTTGGTCCCTTCCCCTGCTGATGCCTCCTTCTTCTTAATCCGCAGAGGTTTCAGTGGGGGGACAGGGCTTCCCAGGTCCTCTGGAAATGGAGGGTGGGAGTTAGACAAAGAAGAGCCACCTTCCGATCCACTCATTGTTCCTTCAGTCCCCAGGGAGGCCCACAGCACCTTCTGCTTGTCTTGTTTTTAACCCTGAGTCCAAAAAGGACTGGATGAACACCAGGAGTTTAATAAGTAGTTAATGAATGAATGAATGGATGAATGCCAGGCCTCCTAACCGAGCCTCTGAATCCCAGCTCCCACCCCGTCTCCTCCAGAAAACCTCCTGTGGTCAGTGCTACAGACAGTCCTCCCCGCCCCTCCAAGAGGCCCAAGGTCCTAGCTACATGTCCACATGTAGACCAGACCCCAGTACCCATGGGGCAAGGTGCCCCAGCCAGGGAGCTATCACAGCATTTATTCACTGATTGATTTTTTACTATAATCACTTTGATACTTTTGTAAAAATTGTAAAAATAATTCATCTTGAGTTAAAAAAAAAATCACAAAGAAAACTAAAATCCTCTGCCCTTCCTGGCTCACAGAGCACCCTGGGCAGGGGGCTGGGGGGATGGTGGAGGGAACACATATTGATTTAAGGACCATCGGAGGGAAGAAACCACCAAAGGGAAAAACTCTTGGGTCCAGGCACTGGGGAGCTTTTTTTTTTTTTGCGGTACACGGGCCTCTCACTGTTGTGGCCTCTCCCGTTGCGGAGCACAGGCTCCAGACGCGCAGGCTCAGCGACCATGGCTCACGGGTCCAGCCGCTCCGCGGCATGTGGGATCTTCCCGGACCGGGGCACGAACCCGTGTCCCCTGCATCGGCAGGCGGACTCTCAACCACTGCCCCACCAGGGAAGCCCATCTGGGGAGCTTTTTGATGTCTCAACTCCTGCGTATCCATGAGACACCAGGCCCCTCAGGGGTAGGGCTAGTTTTGTGTGTCTTTACCCCCTCTGGACCCTCAACACCCACCCTTTGGACCCTGGGCTTTGGCCTTCCTTTCCTTGATGTCTGCAGAAGCCTTCTCTTTGGGGGGCTTCTTGGGAGGCAGACGGATTTTCTCTTTCTTTTCCTTCTCCTCCTTGTCCTCTTCCTCCTCCTCCTCGTCCTCTTCCTCCTCCTCCTTCCCTGCAGGTAAAAACTGCTCATAACAGGGGCTGGGGTGGGCCCCATTATGTGGGGAGCCCAGTCCTTCCAGATTGCTGGGAGGCGGTGAAGGAGCTGGGGGTAGGAGGCTCCCCTTCTGGAACAGAAACAGGAGGAAGAAAGGAGTTTCGGCACCTTCCTCAAAGAAGGGGGTGACTCCAGAGTCTTCCAAGGTCTACAAGTCAGGAGAGAGAGCTGGAGTTGGGGGGATGCTGGGGGCTTGGCAATCCTGTTCTGGGAAAACGCCGTTCTCTGCTCGTCCTTCCTCTCTCTCTGGTACCCTCAGCTCCTCACACACTCTCCTGGGGTCTTTCAGTTTCCCCTTCTCTGCGCCTTCTAAAAGTCACCTGCACTGCTTCTCCCTGTCCTGGTCTGTTGCTATTTCTAACTTCTAGCCAGACCCGTCTGAGCTACCTCCGGCCCCTAGCTGCAGGGTTTTTGTTTGTTTGTTTGTTTTTTTAAATATTTATTTATTTTTAATTTTTGTTGGCTGTGCCGGGTCTTAGCTGCAGCACGCAGGATCTTCCTTGTGGCATGCGGGGGTCTTTAGTTGCGGCATGTATGTGGGATCTATTTCCCCGACCAGGGATGGAACCTGGGCCCCCTACATTGGGAGGGTGGAGTCTTACCCAGCGGATCACCAGGGAAGCTGCAGTTTAAGGCAAAACTCTTAACCTCAATGTGCCTCGGTTTCCCCCTCCCGACGATGGGACAAGAACACGAGAATAAAGGTTTTCCTGGCTCAAAGACGAAGCCAGGGACGTGGACGCGGTTTTTCCGCGTTGTCTGCCTCTCTCCATCTGCTGTTCCTGTCCAGCCCCTTCCCTCCTCCTCTCCAGACGCCCCCTTCCTTCTGGTGCTCTCTCACCGTCCTCCGCGTCTGGGGCGCGGGCTACCAGGAAGGTCTCCCGGGGGTCGCGCTTCTTGGCCTCGGGGTCCCTGAGGAACTTGGCGTAGACAGTCTGCAGCTCCCGGGCCTCGGCGGGCTCCCGCGAGGGCTCCTCCCGCGGGCTCCTCCTCCGTCCCGCTGAGCCGAGATGCGCAGGTCAGGCGGGACCTCCAACGGCGCCCACTCCCCCTCGGGCTCCTCACCCTGGGGTCTCCCTGGGGCTCTGTTTCCACCTTGGACATCCCTCTCTCAGCTTTCATCATCCCTACACTCCTAACCCCCAGCTCAACCCCAAGTCCGCTCCGCCGCTTCCCCCTCCAGTTACTCCCCCCTCCCACGCCCCTGCTCCCAGGGGGGGTTCCCAGACTCAAGGACACCCTCGCCTGCGGTCGTTCCCTCCCGTGACCCTCACCCGGGGGGGCGCCCCGGGGCCCAGCCTTCCGCATGCCTCCAGGTCTCCGGGGCTTGGATCCCGTGGGGCAGGGGGACTCTGGGGCTTCTGTCTTCTTCTTCCTCAACTTCTGTCGCTGCAGAGTGGGGGTCAAGAGGAGGGAGGGGAAGGAAAGGGGGGCTCTGAGGGCTGCCTATCACTCTCTAATCCCTTGAGCCGCCAGAAATAACTGCAGATTATTGGGAGGGGAACTGCACCCCTTCTTGGGGTGAGGAAGAATGACCCCCTCCCGTGTACCACGGCTCCCTCCAATGCCCCAAAGCCCAAGTTCCTCTCCTGGACACCCCATACCCCCAAACACCCCCTTCGTGCAAAAACAAAACAAAACAAAAACCTCCAGGGAAGCAACAAGCCCCAGAGGCTGCTGAAGGGGACCCTCCCCACTCTCAGACCCCCTACGCTGCGTGGGGGGCTCTTTCTGTCTCTTCTCCAAGCAGGGGTGACATACCTGCTTGGTGCGCTGCGGGACCTCCGGGCTCTGGCCTTCCTCCTCATGCCCGCTGAGGGTAGCAAAGGAATCAGTCTGTCTCCCTCCCCTTTTCCTGCCCCTCCCCAAACCCTCCATCTGGCCCCCCCACCAGGGTTCAGGTAGGATGAGGTGAGGGCTTTCCAGACCTGTCTGAGGCCCACACCTCTCGGAGGGTGTCGTCCTGCAGAGGCATGGTGCCTGCACCTATCCACAGTCCCTGCTCTGGCCACCCTGCAGCCCTAGAAGCTTCCCTGAGGGCCCCAGCTAATCCGGGCTCAGCTTCACCCCCACCTCCTGCTGGCTCAAGAGGGTGGCAGCACTGTGGGAGGTGCTCCTTCCTGGAACCCATCCCCCTGCCTGGCCCACTGAGGGAAGAGGCTGAAAACTCAGATCCTCAGCGGCCCAAAGGATGGCATCACTGTACCAGGTCCTCCCGCGCCCTGAACTTTGGCCAAGAGATGCTGATTTGATAATTTGTTGGTGGTAAATGGGGCATGGGAAGAAAATATGACATCAGATCCTGTATTTATCTTTCTTTTTCATTAAAAAAATAAAAACTAGGATTTACTAATATTTAATGTATATGGATTGATAGATGCATGTGTATATACTTTATAAAGAAACATGCCTATATTCTGGGTGTCCACCTAAATATCTTTTTACTGATAAGGAACTTTTTTTTTTTGGCTCACCTTGCAGCTCGTGGGATCTCAGTTCCCCAACCAGGGATCAAGCCTGGGCCCTCAGCAGTGAGAGTGTGGAGGCTTAACCACTGGACCACCAGGGAATTCCCAGGAACATGTTTTTTTAAGAGTTTAGAGACAAGGGATGTAGTGTTGATGTGATTAATATCATGGAAGAGGTTTGGCTAAGTGCAGAGGAAGCCCAGAAGAGGGGCCCTATTGGGGGTCCTAGAGGCTTCCTGAAACCTGATCTAAAACTTGAAACTCAAAAAGGTGAGGGAAGTTCTGCAGCCAAAAAGAAAAAAAAAAGAAAAGAAAAAAGGAAAAAAAAAAAGTGGGATGGGCTATACCTGGAAAGGGAACAGCAAGATAGAGACCTAGAGGTTGGAAACAGGCAGATGTATTCAAAGGTCTAGGACTAGGAGGGAGGCAGCTGTGTCAGGCATGGGTCAGTCCTGAGCCCAAGCTCTAAGCTCTGCCGCTTAAGAGGTGAATATCCTTGGGTGACAGATTTAACCTCTCTGGGCCTCCATTTCCTCATTTATAAAGTGGGTTTGATAAAGCACTGACCTAGTAGGGATGTTGTGCAGATTAAGTGAGATGACAGATGGCAAGTTGCAAACAGTGAGCGCTCAAAAATTGGTAATTATGTGCTCCTTTTCAGAGCACTTCAGCTTCATCTCTGTCTCCTCAGCATTTACAGCACAACTTGACACATGATTGGGGTTCCTTTTTTTCATGTGTGAATTAATGAGCACAGTTTTTCTTTTTTTTGGCTGTGCGGCTTGTGGGATCTTAGTTCCCGGAGCAGGGATTGAACCTGGGCCTCGGCAGTGAAAGCGCCTAACCACTGGACTACCAGGGAATTCCTTATTTCATGTGATTTTCACTGGACAAGAGTCCAATGAGATAGGCGAGGTAGAGATTATTATCTCCATTTTATAGGTGGAGAAACTGAGGCCCAGGGAGGTGAAGTGACCTGCTCAGTATCAGCCAGATGAAAACCAGCTCTGTCTCCTGTCAGAGCTTTTGTTCTTAACCCTTTTATATTTTATACAGTCGAAACGATTAGAGATGGAATTTGAATGAAACAGTCTTTTTGTCTTTCGCCACTTCCTTGGTCCACCTGATTCAGATGCGCCATAATTAATCTTCCTAAAATACCACTTCTTCTGTTGACACCTTTGCTCAAAAATTGGGTCCCTACGATCAAGTTTAAGTGTGCTGAGTTGGCATTCAAGGCTCTCCCTGATCTGGTCCCAATCTGCCTTTCTAACTACAGGGCTGTCTCATACCCTACTCTCCATCCAGCCCCATAGGTTTACTTATTTCCTTTATACTTTCTCTCCTTCATGCCTTTGTTCAAGCTGCTCCCTCCTGGAATCCCTATTACATGAAACCCATCCAACCCTAAATAGCCCTCAAGTCCCAACCTCCAAGATTCTTTGGTCCTCATCTGACTCTGAATGTGTAATAATCATAATAGCATTTATTGATCACCTACCGTGCATGAGGCCCTTGTTCCCATTCTCTCTCCACACTCATGATGATATTTATAAGGCAAACACTAAAACCCTGATATGAAAGTAAGGAAACTCACAGCTGAGAGTCAGTCAACAAGTATTTCCTGGGCACTGACTCTGTGCCAAACAGTACTGGTTATACAGTAATGGACAAAAAGATGTGGTCCCTGCCCTCATGGAGCTTCCATTCTTGTGAGAAAGACAGATGGTAAAGCCATAAATAAACAAATTAGTTATAATGCTCTCATTATTATTAATTGTAATAAATTCCAAGAAGGGAAAGAACTGGGTTCCGTGAGAATAGCGGGGCTGGGTGGGGGGCAGTCTGGATATAGAGAACAGATGAGGCTGTCTGAGAAGTGAAATTTTAAACTGAGACCTGAAGGATTTCAAAGACTAGGAAAGAGAATGTTCCAGGTAAAAGGCACAGCTTATGCCAAATGTTTCCAAGCAGCAAAGAACACGGCACCATGGAGCAGTGGGGTCCCTTCGACCAGGGTCACCAGAGTGACCCTGCCTAAGAACCGCCCTTCAGAGGGTTCTGGAGAATGTCCACCCCCAAACAAATCCATGCCAAGAACCACAGGGTGCCTGGCGCTCAGCAGGCTGTAAACGTAAACATCCCCGTCCTAACACTGTTCAGGCCCCAGGGAACACTGCTCCACATCTCTTGCCCACTGTTCTCAGAACAAAGATTCCTGCACCGGCCTGTGGGAGGCGTGTCAGCTGAGCTTCAGCCAATGCCAGAGATGGACCCTGCTTTGGAGCTGCGGGGAAGATTTGAGCAGCAGAAGCTTTTAAGTGAAAGCAAAGGTAAATGCAGTTCTCATATCTCTCTTCTCGGGTTGCATGGATATCACAGATACTTGCATAACAAAGTGTCCATTTACTTGTTTCTTTTCATGTTCTGAAGGGTCTCATGAATCAGCACTGTCTTCGTAACAGTTGCACATGGCAGCTGAGGAACATTGTACAGTATTGAACAATTCACATGACTTAAACTTGTGCATATGTAGGTCTGGACATGACGTGTGAAGCATGGCAGCAATTCTTCATGTTGGCAACTAGTTGGATGCTATTTTGAGAACAGTTCAGTTTTTCTAAAAGTGTTTAATAAGATGGAATTAAAATTTCTAAAAACCATTTAAATTTGATTAATTTTGGATATTTATTAAGTGTAAACTATATTTCCCTTTAAATTTTAATACATAATTTTGAATATATAAGAAGAAAAGTCACTTCTCAAAACACATGAAAAATAATTTTAGTTAAAAAGTTTCACATTTACTTAGTTACTTTTTTTTAAAATTTTTATTATTTTTTGGCTGCATCAGGTCTTAGTTGCGGCACGTGGGGATCTTTCATTGCAGCACGCGGGCTCTTAGTTGGGCGGCAGGTTTTCTCTAATCTAGTTGTGGTACACAGGCTCCGGAGTGCATGGGCTCTGTAGTTTGCAGCAGGCAGGCTCTAGTTGAGGTGGGCGAGCTCAGTAGCTGTGGCACGCGGGCTTAGCTGCCTCGCAGCATGTGAGATCTTAGTTCCCTGACCAGGGTTCTAACCCTCGCCCCCTGCATTGCAAGGCGGATTCTTTACCACTGGCCACCAGGGAAGTCCCTACTTAGTTACTTTTTTTTTTTTTTAAATATTTATTTATTCATTTATTTTTGGCTGTGTTGGGTCTTCGTTTCTGTGCGAGGGCTTTCTCTAGTTGTGGCGAGCGGGGACCGCTCTTCATCGCGGTGCGCGGGCCTCTCACTGTTGCGGCCTCTCTTGCTGCGGATCACAGGCTCCAGACGCGCAGGCTCAGCAGTTGTGGCTCACGGGCCTAGCTGCTCGGCGGCATGTGGGATCCTCCCAGACCAAGGCTCGAACCCGCGTCCCCTGCATTGGCAGGCAGATTCTCAACTGCTGCGCCACCAGGGAAGCCCCCTACTTAGTTACTTTTGAGGAGAATGTATTCAAATTTTGTACACTTTGGATGCAATGACATGTTTTTTGAGTCCTTTGAGAGTTAGTCTGGGTCCAGATCATGATAGGAACAGAAAGTAGCAAAGTGGAACTCAGAAAAGAATAGAAAGGAACTTCAGAGTTTTGGTAGGGGCCAAAGTGGTGAGCACGTGTGGGAAAATTCGAGGCGGTGTCAATGTTTAGATTTGGGTCAGGGGTGGGTGGGTTTAGGATTGGCTGTCAAGATTTTGGTGAAAATGAGGGTGAGTTTAGGGATAAGATTCAGATCAGGAACACACATAACTTCTGATACCTTCTGATCTGACATCAGAACACCAAGCCTCTCCACAAAGAAAAACAAGCTTGTGGCTTTATAATTACACTTTGTTTTGGTCTAAAAATGACATTTCTCAGCTCGATCACTGGCAATAGTCACCAGACTCAATTCCACCTGAATTTTAGTTGTTTTCTAAAATTAAATCTACTTTCAGAAGACGAAGATTTGCTACCACCAGTGACTATGGCGCTGATCAATAATGACTCCTACCATGTGCCAGGCACTGTGCCCAGTGCTTTCAATTTATTCTCACAGCACCCTTTCATGTCTGTGGCTCAGAGAAGTTAAGTAACTTGTCTAAGGTCACACAGCTGGTGCTTGGTGGAGCCATCCCATTGACAAGCACCTACTAGGTGTGCAGTATTGTGTTATCTCTAGTCCCTGCGGAAACTTTGAAAGGGAGTGAGCTGGGTTAGAGAGTGGTAGAGATGTGATGGAAACTCTTGGGGTTGTGTGTGTGTCAGTTATGACAGAGTGATGATGGAATCTAGTGGCACAGGGAAAGTAGAGGACAAGACCACAGGGGAGAGGAGTGCATGGCAACAAACGGAGAGGCTGGGCATTGGAAGAGTTTGGATGAGGAATCACTAAGAATTAGGACAGGAGCATGCCACAGAATCATGAGCCAGGAGCCAAAATCCTTGAAGAATAATATAGTCTGATGATATAAGATTCAAAACTGAGGTCTTTCCTAGGGGTAGGGAGGGAGGTGTAATGGCCTGGAAGCATCTACTTGTCCTCCAGTATGTCTTCTTCTTCCTTAATAATGAAGTCCCTGATTTGTAGCTGAGCATATAGACACGCAGAAAAAGACGTGTCCCAGCTTTCCTTGCATCCATGTAGCTAAATTCCAGCTATTGGGGAGGGTCCTTTACAGAAGAGGTGCACCCTTCTTGGTTACTTTTTCCTTCTCACTGACTGGCAAGAGGACCTAATGGCTGGAGCTCTAGCAGCCATCTTGGACCATGAGGTAACCTTGGGAATGTGAGCTGCCCCTGTGGAGCAACCAGCTAGGAGCCTTGATTTGAGAGAGAGAGAGAGAGAGAAGAAGAAGAAAAAAAAAAAAACCACAAACACATCTTGCTGAAGTCACTGTGACATGGGGATTTTTTTAAACTTGTAATTGAACCTAATGCAAATGGCTGCAACTAGAAAGTTATGTTTGGGTCCTACTGAAGATGACATTTAATGCTAGTGGGCATGAGTGGGTGCTAAGAAGCCTTGGAAAGTTGTTGAACAGAAGGTGAGCTGACGAGAACTGTACATTCAGAAAGGCTGTGGAGAATAAATAAAAAATAAGGTGGAGAGAGCTGAGGTGAGGATGTGTAGTTAAGGGGGACATTTAGATATTCTGAAGACTCAGATCAATGATGGCATCTGAAGGACTGGGTCTGGAAGTCAGGTTTTAGGAAGGTTGTGAGGTTGGTTTTAGGTTTAACAAGCAATTCAAGAACTTGATTATGGCTAGAGTCAGGTTGGGGTGAGGTTTTGAGCTGAAGTTTATACTAGGGTTGGATTTTAAGTCAGAAATTGGAAGAATCTAATAGCAGGGCTAGGTGTCACTGGAGGTGTTGGGCAGACTTAGGAAGGGACATTTAAGTGTTCTGGGATATGCCTGGGGCTTAGTGTCTGAAGCAGTGGTACTCAGGTGAGGCATTTGGAAATGTATGGAGTGTTTTGTTTATTTATTTATTTTTATTTATTTATTTTTGGCTGTGTTGGGTCTTCGTTGCTGCGGGCTTTCTCTAGTTGCGATGAGTGGGGCCTACTCTTTGTTGCAGTGTGCGGGCTTCTTATTGCGGTGGCTTCTCTTGTTGCGGAGCACAGGCTCTAGGCATGCGGGCTTCAGTAGTTGTGGCACGTGGGCTCAGTAGTTGTGGCTTGTGGGCTCCAGAGCACAGGCTCAGTAGTTGTGGCGCATGGGCTTAGTTGCTCTGTGGCATGTGGGATCTTCCTGGACCAGGGCTCAAACCCATGTCCCCTGCATTGGCGGGAAGATTCTTAACCACTGTGCCACCAGGGAAGTCGTGTGGGGTGTTTTGAATTGTCACAATGACAACAGAGTGTGTGTGTGTGTGTGGTTTGCTCATGGTGTTTAGAGGCAGGAGCTCGAGGTTCTAGATGTCCTGTAATGTGGGAAACAGGCACGGTGGTCCAGCCCCAAATGCCATGCATTCCTGGGAAACACTGAGGCAAAGTGGCATCAGGAAGAAGAGAAAAGCTGAGCACTATTGGGTTAGAATCCTGCTCTGCTGCTTTCTTCCCCAGGTGGACATAACCCTCAGTTTTCCCATCTATAAAATGGGATGATGATAGAGGCCTTACAGGACTGTGAGATTGGTAATAAGTTTGCAGACGGCCCAGCACAGGGCTGGCCCAAGGGCCTGCAACTGGGAGATGTCTGGACCAAGCTGAAGGCAAATCTGGGTAAAACTGAAGTTCAGTCTGGGTTTGGGTTCATTTGGGGGTCATGATGCCCAACCACAGCTGTGTGTTAGAATTACTCAGCTCAGGAGGCTTTAAAAAGTGCTGATGCTTGGTCTTACCTCTCAGAAATTCCGAGTTAATTGGTATGGAGTGGGTCTTGGGAAGTAGGAGTTTTAAAAGTTCCTTGAGTGACCAGAGCCTCCTGTGGGGCCTGAAACTCTCACTCTTGAAATTACTCCTCTCAGTAAAGCAGTGGTTCTCAAAGTGGGTTCCCCAGACCAGCAGCATCAGCGTCACTCCAGAACATGTTAGAAGCGCAGATTCTCAGATTTCACCTCTGACCATCAGCAGCTCTGGGGTAGGGCCCAGCGATCAGCATTCTAGCACATCCTCTGGGGATTCAGATACCCACTCAAGTTTGAGAAGCACTCAGTACAGCACCATCTCCAGGAAGCCCTCAAGAAAGGCAGATGCTATTTCACTGTTGGGTAGTTCCCCATCAGGATTCTGCTGATGGCAGGTGACAGAAGTACAGTGCAAACTAGCATAAGCTCAAAAGGGAACTGATTGGCCCCTCAACTGGGCCAGCTAGACGCAGTCTCACCTCAGGCATGGCTGTACCCAGGGGCTCAAAAGGAGTCCCCAAGTCTCTCTCCCACTCTGCTTTCCTCTGCGTTAGCAGGAAAGGTTACCTCTGATGGCTCCCTGACCACATCAGTTCCCCCAGGTGGGGGCCTGACTGGCTCTACTTGGTCACTTGCTTACTCCTGGAGCTGTCGGTTTAAGTCTGAGAATGGAGGTACTCTGATTGGCCAGCTCGAGTCATGTGCCCGCCTCTGGGCGGGGCTCTGTTTTCGATTTGAGAGAATAGTAGTTATAAAACGGGAGAGGGTTTTTGCTGCTCCTGATCAATTGGTGAGTAGTCCACATAGGGAGCTATTGTCAGAGTCAGGAATAATAATAATAGCAGCAGCAGTAGTTGTAACATTTATTGAGAGCTTGCTGGGTTCCGGGCATTGTTCTAAGTGGGTTTTCTCTTAATTAGCTCATTTAATGCTCAGCCATTTTATGCGGTTGATGCTACTTTCATACATGTTTTCCATACCCGCAACTTCACAGAGAGGTGCAGTCACTTGCCCAAGGACACAGCCAGTACGCAGCAGAACGCGGGGCCCCACATCCTCAGGCCTCGCTCCAGAGTGGGTGCTGGCGCGCCTGGGAGCACACCTTCCACTATCCTCCCTGCGGTAGAACCTGGACTTCTGCTCCAGGCTTGGACTGTCACGTGGCACTCTCGCCCTCCACTGCATCTGTGAGGCTGGCGGAAGCGGAACACTTCGGTTCAGATCGCTTATGGGACGTTTGCCATTACCCCCAGAGCCCCAAGAAACAGAAAACAAAATGGGTGAATTTAGAGCAGTGGTTCTCACTGGCTGCCCACAAGAATACTTAGGGGAGCTTCACAAAACCCCAGTGCTCAAGCCATATCCCAGACCAATTAACCAGAATCTCTGGGGTGGAGCCCAGGCATTAGTAGTCGTTAAGGTTCCCCAGGTGAATTAAATGTCCAGCCAAGGTGGGGAATCACTAGTTTAGAGGTCTTGTAGCTTGGTAGAAATAGCCGTGGTTTAAGATCCACCTGGGTTTGAGACTTGGCTCTGCCATTGCAAGCTGTGTGACTGTGTGCCAGTCACTTAACTTCTCTGAGCCTCAATTTCCTTATCTGTGGAAACGGTATAAGTCCCTCTACTTTATGTGAGGGCTGAATGAGACAATGTCTGTAAGGCCCCCAGCACAGAGCTGGCACTCAACTCCATCCTTACTATTAAGGAGGGGGCAGGACAGACCAGCCTGTGCAGGACCATCCAGGGAGGCAGAGCTGTGCCAATGACTCACCATCACTAGGTTGAGGCTGTGGAATGGACTCTCGGGGCTGCTGGGACCCTCAGACCCCAGGCCCTCCCGCCTTGGTCTTCCACCTTTACGGAGGGACTTGAGGCTTCTGAGTAGGGTGAGCTTGGGATGGAATGGGCAGGGGGGGAGTTGGGGCAGAGTTGGGTGGGGGACTGGGGGAAAGGCTGTGTGAATGCACTGACTTAGTCTCACCACCAGGTGGCGACAGGAACCTACCCGCTGCGAGAGGGCCGGCCAGGCTGAAGGAGAGGACCACTGGGAATAACGCAAAGATTTTCGAAAACTTTTTTGAGTACTAGGTAAATGCTAAATCTTTATTTTCTTTCACTTCCATTTACTTAATGCAACAGTCCTGTGGTAGGCGCCATTACCCTCCTTTAGGGGATGAAATGGAGGTGGTGCTGGTAACTGGCCACCAGGAATTTAACCCAGTCAGTAGGACTCCACATTACTCTCTTAACCACTGAAGTCATAGTCACAGCTACAGCGGCCTTTGGAATTCCTCGGGCCCTGTGATTCCCAAACCTGTATGATGATAAAAATCACCTGAGGCTCTTTTAAAAAAATTCAGATTTCCTGGGTCCCAGGACAGGCACTGAATTAGAATCTCCCAGGAAAATGGGCTTGGGAATGTGTGTGGTTAACAAAAGTTCCTGTTTGGAAACATGAATCTGCTCTCAGAGAGGGAAAGTAACCTGCCCAAGGTCACACAGCCAATCCCCTCCAACTTCTTAATACCCTCTAATTCTGAAGCCAGGCCATAACCCCCAAAAGAAGAGACAATATAGCACATGACCCACAATTCCACTTCTGGGTATATGCCCCAAAGAGTTAAAAGTAGGACCTTGAAGAGATATTTGAGCACCCATGTTCATAGCAGCATTATTCACAATAGCTAAAGGGTGGATGCCACCCAAGTGTCCTTCAACAGATGAATGGATAAGCAAATGTGGTGTATACATAAAATGTATTATTATTCAGCCTTAAAAAGGAAGGGAGTTTTGACAAATGTTACAACATGGGTAAACTTTGAGGGTATTATGCTAAATGAAATAAGCCCATCACAAGAAGACAAATACTGTATGATTCCACTTATAAGAGGTACCTAACAGTCAAATTCATAGAGGCAGAAAGTAGAATGGTGGTTTCCAGGGGCTGAGGGGAGGGGGCAATGGGGAGTTATTGTTTAATGGCTACAGAGTTTCAGTTTTGCCAAATGAAAATGGTTCTGGAGGTAGATGGTTGCACAATAATATGAATGTACTTACATTGAACTGTACACTTAAAAATGGTTAAGATGGTTAATTTTATGTTATGTGTATTTTACTAGAATACAAAAAGTTGGAAAAAAAAGATAAGGCAATCTATGCCCAGCCCTGGAGGGTTGATAGTGGTGAAGCATGAGAAGGTGTGTGATTTTCTTCATCTTTTGAATGATTTTATGAATAAATATTGTACGGAATTTGATGAGTATTGTCAGATCACCTTTCTCCTCAAAAAGGATTGAACTAATAATGTATGGATGTACTTTTTTCCCAATAACTTCACCAATTTTGGGTTTTATTATTTTACTTTTTTTCCTGTTTAATGGGTGAGAGATAGTACTTCATTATTATTTAAATTTGCATTACCGCTTGTTAGACTTAAAGTCAAAGGTCCAGAACTGACCAGTGTCATTGACAGCCTCAGAATGATTTTCCTCAAAATGTTAATTCTTGGGGAATTCCCTGGGAGTCCAGTGGTTAGGACTCTGTGCTTCCACTGTAGGGTGCCTGGGTTCGATCCCTGGTCGGGGAACTAAGATCCCCGCAAGCCACACACACAGCCAGAACAAAGAAACAAACAAACAAAATGTTAATTCTCGATTTATTATACTGAATAAAACAAGTCCATGTTTATTGTTAAAGTAAATTAAAAAACCTACTAGGTCTGTTATTGAGAGGAGGAAGTGGCTCCTGCTTGAGCTTCTGCCATGATTGTTCCTGCTTATTCAACATTAATTCCAGGTTCTGAGATGGAGGCTCACAAAGAGAGGGGTGGGTTTGGAGACACAAGTGTAAAAACTCCTGTTCATTTTGTGGCACCTCGTGGCGGCCCTCCCAGTGGCTGTTTTTACTTACCTTCTAGGTCATTCTCCTTGTGATGGGGCAAAAATGGTCAGTGAGAGGCTGGCATAGACATGTGCCCCCCCCCCCCCAAAAATAAAAGAGTCCTGTAATTATTGGTCCAATTTCTCCTCCCTCCATCTTCCCTTCCTAAAGAAGACTGATTCTTCCATTTGGGAAAGTGGCTGAGTTGAGCTGGGTATGGACGAGGAGCATTTTTGATCGCTTTATTTTTTTTTTGGTGGGAGATAGAGATTGAGTAGCTCCAGGGCATGAGGAGATTTTAATTAGTGTGGCTTTGAACTATGTATTTGACTCCCTTTAAATCCCTTGAGAGGTGTGACTAAAGAATGAAATTGCTTGTTAATTACTTTAGGCTATTGGGTTGTATTTCTTGTGTCAGATACCATTCTGAGACTGAGTCACATGTGCCCACATTTTATTAGGGTTCCGCCCTTACTAATGAAGACTTGGGCGTGAGCTCTCGAGCCTCCAACACCCTGGGGTCTTGGCTCCTTGACAGCCCTGCCACCCACCACCAAGGCCACGCCTTGGACCCTGTCATCACCCGAAACTGCTCCACCTCTGAAATTACAATTCAGACGTCCCACTCTTTAGTGATAATCACCTCCCCCAACCCCTGCCCACTTTCCTCTACCACACCTCTCCCCTGACCCCACTGGGGCTTCTAGCCCATTGATCCCTATTGTTCTGCCCAAGCATCTTTTCCCTTTTCTGTTGGTAATGACACCCACTTATTCCTTGGAGGAAACTTCATTTTTTCTCCCATATGGATAATATGATTCAGGTGAGGCTGACTCTACCCTCACATCTGGGCAATCATACTTCAGATTCTTGGCCACATCAATGGGTCAGGGGTGGGCATGTGACCCTGTTCAGTCCAGGGAGAGCCAACCCAGTACCATTGCTGAGATGCCAGAGAAGGGGACGTTTTCTTTCTGCTCATGTGGTTCACCTTGCAGAACTTAGCCTGGACTGGTGAGGGCTGTCCTGGGGTCGAGAGCCTGCAGGATAAGGAGGAGAGCCGAGCAAAGAGGGGAGGTTCCTAACAATCTCGTTGGAGTATCTGGAACCAACCATTCCTGAAACTACCCTGGGTTTTTCAGATTTGTGAGTTGATGTCTGAGATCTGTGAGTCAGGATTAGATTCCATCACCAGAAACAGACGTGGCTCTTACAGTGCTACTCCACTGAGGCTCTAGATGAGGGGTGCCTAGATGTGGTTGCTCATCAGAATCACACGGGAAGTGTGATTTTTCCCTTAAAACCTTTATAGATACAGAAAAAAGCACAAAACATAAATGTATAAGTTAATGTGTTATTACAAAGCCAACTCCCATTGTAACCTCATCAAGGTCAAGAAAGAGAACACTGGGGACTTCCCCAGTGGTCCAGTGGTTAAGACTCCGCCCTTCCAATGCAGGGGGTCATGGGTTCAATCCCTGGTTGGGGAACTAAGACGGTTTGGCCAAAAAAAAAAAAAAAAGAATGTTGTTCGACTCAAAGCCTCAGCCCCTTCTCCCCTACATGGAACCACCACCCTGACTTCTGTGCAATCTCATTCTTGCTTCTCTTGATCATTTTCAGCCTGAGTATGCTTTCCTAGACACTATGGGGTAGTTTTGCCTGTTTTATTTATTTATTTTTTAAAGAAGCACCTCTCTTCTTTAAAATTTGCAGTTATTTTCTAATATTTATTTAATTTATTTTTTTGACTGCGTTGGGTCTTAGTTGCAGCACACGCGATCTTCGTTGCGTCATGTGGCATCTTTCATTGCGGCGTGGGGACTCTTCGTTGTGGTGCGCGGGCTTCTCTCTAGTTGTGGCGTGTGGGTTTTTCTCTCTCTTGTTGTGGTGTGCAGGCTCCAGGTCATGTGGGCTCTGTAGTTTGGGGCGTGCAGGCTCTCTCGTCCAGACTTGTGAGCTCCGTAGTTGTGGTGCACGGGCTTAGTCACCCCGCAGCATGTGGGATCTTAGGACCCTGACCAGGGATCGAACCTGTGTCCCCTGCATTGGAAGGAGGATTCTTTACCATTGGACCACCAGGGAAGTCCCAGTTTTGCCTGTTTTAGAATGTTGTACAAATGGAATTATTTATTAATCTTAATGACGCCAAATTTGTCAGACTTTTCATTTAAGGTTGGTGCTTTTGTATCAGGAAAAGTAATCTGTCACCACCCTGAGGCTTTCATCCTCAAACGTTTCTTTCACCTTCTATCGCCTTTTATAATCTTTATTGTTCTTTATTCTAATCTTTTATTGTCTTTATTATCCCACTATGGTGTGAGGTAAGGGTCGAGTTTCATTTTTTCCCTGTATGAACACTCAATCTGTTTATCGAAAAGGCTCATCTTTCCCTGCACTCTTTTGTGCTACATAAATCACAGCTTGTGTCCACCTCAGTGTCAGCTTCTAGTCTTTTCTTCAGTCGTCTATCCTTGCAAAAATACCACCCTCTCCTAATCACTGTACTTTTATGAAGTTTGATATTCAGTAGAGCGATATTCCTATATATATATATATATTTAGGAAGATATTCTTGGCCATTTCATTGCCATATTCTTTTATTTATTTTATAAATTTAATTAATTAATTTATATTGGTTGCGTTGGGTCTTTGTTGCTGCACGTGGGCTTTTCTCTGGTTGCAGCGAGTGGGGGCTACTCTTCGTTGCAGTGCACAGGCTTCTCATTGCGGTGGCTTCTCTTGTTGTGGAGCACAGGCTCTAGGCGCGCGGGCTCAGTAGTTGTGGCTCATGGGCTTAATTGCTCCGTGGCATGTGGGATCTGCCCGGACCAGTGCTCGAACCTGTGTCCCCTGCATTGGCAGGCAGATTCTTAACCACTGTGCCACCAGGGAAGCCCCCTCCATATGTATTTTAGAATCAACCTGTCACATTCTACCAAAAAAGAAAAACAAACCATGAGGATTTTGATTTGATTGCATTGACTCTACAGGTCAGTACCTTGTTCAAAAATGAGTCTTCTAATTCTTTTTTTTTTTTCAAATGTGCACATATTAAGAAGAGAAGATAGAAGATGGGGGAGACCTAACAAAATTTGTTTTTTTTCCAGCTTTATTGAGATATAATTGATGTATAACACTGTGTATTTTTAAGGTGTACAATGTGATGATTTAATACATTTATAAATTGCAAAATGATTACCACCATAGCATTAGCTAACACTCCAACCAGTCACATAATTACCATTTCTTTTGTGTGGTGAGGACATTTAAGATCTACTCTCTTAGCAATTTCAAGTATATAATAGAGTATTATTAGCTATAATCACCATGCTGTACATTACATCCCCAAAACTTATTAATCTTATGACTAGAAGTTTGCATCCTGGAAGTTTGTCTTCCAGTCTTCGAACATGGTGTGAGTGTGTGTGTGTGTGTGTCCACTCATGCGTATACTCACACACATACATTTATTCAGTTAATTAAAAATTTTTTTCTCTATAATGTGTTTTGCACATCTTTTGTTAATTTTTTTTTTTTTTTTGGCTGCATTGGATCTTCATTGCTGTGCGCGGGCTTTCTCTAGTCGTGGCGAGTGGAGGCTACTCTTCGTTGCGGTGCTTGGGCTTCTTATTGCGGTGGCTTCTCTTGTTGCAGAGCACGGGCTCTAGGTGCGCAGGCTTCAGTAGTTGCAGCACAGGGGCTCTATGGTATGCGAGCTTTGGTAGTTGTGGTGTGCGGGCTGAGTAGTTGTGGCTCATGGGCTCTAGAGCACAGGCTCAGTAGTTGTGGCGCACGGGCTTAGTTGCACTGTGGCATGTGGGATCTTCCCGGACCAGGGTGCAAGCCCATGTTCCCTGCATTGGCAGGCGGATTCCTAACCACTGCGCCACCAGGGAAGTCCCTCTTTTGTTAAATTTATTCCTAGATGATTGCTATATTTTTTAGTGCTCTTCAAGTGTCTTATTTAAAGTCCAGATTTTTTGGCTCAGCCTCTGGAGAGTCTGAATGAGTAGTTCTGGGTGGGCCCAGTGATTCTGATGTGCAGCCAGGCCTGGGAACATGGGCCTCTCTGGGGCTCCCCTCATGATCTCTTTTCAAACATATTCAGTTCCCTCCCCCTCCCAACTGGCCCATCCCATAAGCTGATGAACAGGCTCAAGTCTCTCTCTTGGAGTAAGCCTGCTAATCCCCTCAAGGTCCTGCCATCACATTTTTATCCCACTCACAGCCACACTTTCAGAGGGGGTTGTCTACACCTATGATTTCAACTTTTTATGCTTGTGTATGCCTAAATAAATTTGAAAAACCATGTAGCCCCTCACACATTTTAAAATTGACATCTAATTCAAATCATCCTTACCCACCCCTGTGTCCTTCTGGTCTACCAAGCGGGCTTTTTTCCCTTGGCCCCCTCATACTCCCTCACCCTCTGCAGGGTGGCCTCTGGTGCCTGCATGCCACTAAATCTGCTCTACTCAAGGTCTTTAGACTTCCCTGTCACTAAATTGCAGGGACAGTTTCAGTCTTTGTCTTACCTGCCTTCTCTGCAGCATTTGAAGCTCTTGGCACTCCTTCATTTTATATGCTCTCTCCCTGGGTGCCCATGACATCACACTTTCCTGGTCTCCCCTCCTCCCTTCTAACAAGCTACTTACTGACTGTGATGAGTGATTGAAGGGAACAAGCAGGCAGAGGGGATGGAGGGTGCCAGTCAATGGAGGGTGCCAGGGAATGGAGGATACCAAGGGATGGAGGGTACCAGGGGATGGAGGGCACCAGGAACGGAAGGTACCATGGGATGGAGGGTACCAGGGGATGGAGGGTGCCAGGGAATGGAGGGTACCAGGGAATGGAGGGTACCAAGGGATGGAGGGTACCAGGGGATAGAGGGCACCAGGAATGGAAGGTACCATGGGATGGAGGGTACCTGGGGATGGAGGGCGCCAGTGAATGGAGGGTACCAGGGAATGGAGGGTGCCAGGGAATGGAGGGTACCAGGGGGTGGAGGATACCAGAGAATGGAAGGTACCATGGGATGGAGGGTACCAAGGGATGGAGGGTACCATGGGATGGAGGGCACCAGGGAATGGAGGGAATAAGGGGATGGAGGGCACCAGGGAATGGAGGGTACCATGGGATGGAGGGCACCAGGGAATGGAGGGAATAAGGGGATGGAGGGTACCAGGGAGCGGAGGGTAATTGAGTTTCCTTGGCTCCATCCTCTTCCTATCCCATAATGCCAATCCCATACCAAGATTTGTTGATCATACCCACACACACGACATTTTTTCCCTCAATGAAGAAAAAAGTAATGTTGATCATTATAAAAATTTAAGCATGTTGAAAAGAAAAAGAGAGAAAATTTAAATCACCTGAAATCCCCCAACCCTGAGAAAATCCACCATTATAACATTGGTGCTTGTCCCTTCATTTGCCTCCCTGTGCATTTACACACACCAAATGTGTTAGTTTACAAAAAGTTGGAAAAATGGTTATTATTTTAGATGCCCTTTTTCTTTTAAAATTTTTACTTATTTATCATTTTGACTTTTCTTCCCCAGAAAACCACTGTTAACACTGTGGTATGTGTCCTTCTAGACTTTCCACCTGTTGATAGAATCACACATAAAAAACCTGGAACATATAGAGCAGCGGTCCCCAACCTTTTTGGCACCAGGGACCGGTTTCGTGGAAGACAATTTTTCCATGGACGGGGTGGTGATGTTGGGGTGGATGGTTCAGGCAGTAATGGGAGCGATGGTTCAGGCGGTAATGAGAGTGATGGGGAGCGGCAGATGAAGCTTTGCTCACTTGCCTGCTACTAACCTCCTGCTGTGCGGTTCGGTTCCTAACAGGCCGCGGACCCCTGATGTATAGGATTATTTTTGTCACTATTTTTATATAAAAGTGTGACCATGTTATATACATATCTCTTCTTCTTGCTTATTTGACTTAACCCTTCACATCAATTAGCATAGTGCTAAATTCCTCCTTTTTAATGGCTGTATAATATTCTGCAACCTGGATGCACCACCATTTATTCACTCATTGCCTTATTAAGATGTATTCCTTTTGTTTTTCAGTTTTGTCTTGTTTTGTTTTCACCACTTTGATTAATGCTACCATAAATATTCTTGGACATATCCATCTTTATGTGCTCTTGCTTTTATTTATTTATTTATTTTTAAAGTGGGTTGATTCCCAGGTATGAATTGTTGGGTTAAAGGGTGTGTATATTTCAATTTTAATAGATCTTTCCAGATTGTTTTCCAAAATGGCTGTAAGGAAACACTTTTTCACCAGAAATGAATGAGAGTAGAGCCATTTTACCCATATTCCCACAAACAATAGGTGTCATTTGTGTTTTTCTTTTTTGTTGATCTGTGGGTATTTAATTAATTAATTTTTGGCTGCGTTGGGTCTTAGGTGCAACGCCTGGGCTTCTCTTTAGTTGTGGCGTGTGGGCTCCAGGGTGCGTGGGCTCTGTAGTTTGTGACACGCAGCCTCTCTAGTTGAGGACTGCGAGCTCAGTAGTTGTGGCGCATGGGCTTAGTTGTCCCACAGCATGTGGGATCTTAGTTCCCTGCCCAGGGATCAAACCGGTGTCCCCTGCATCATAGGGAGGATTCTTTACCACTGGACCACCAGGGAAGTCCTGATCTGTGGGTATTAAGTGATAACATGCTATTACTTTAATTTACATTTCCCTGACAACTAGTAAGACTAAATATCTTTTCATATTCTTGTTAGACACTTGGATTGCTCTTCTGGGAACTATTTCTACCCTTTTCCTTTTTTCCAGTGGATTATTTGTCTTTTTCTTATCACTTTATCAGAGCTCTTTTTTTTTTTTGGCCGCGCTACGTGGCTTTCGTGATCTTAGCTCCCCAACCAGGGATTGAACCTGGGCCACAGCAGTGAAAGTGCTGAATCCTAATCACTGGACCGGCAGGGAATTCCCAGGAGCTCTTTGTATAATATAGATATTAACTTGTCTTTCACATGGATTTCAAATGGTTTCCTATTCTATTAATTCCCTTTGACTTTGGTTGAGGTATCTTTAGCCATAAACAATTTACCATTTTAATGTAATTAAATGTGTCGACCTTTTCTCTTATAGTTTCTGGTCTGGCTTAAAAGGTTTTTTGGAGGGAATGCCCCGGTGGTCCAGGGGTTAGGAATCAACACTTTCACTGCCGTGGCCTGGGTTCAGTCCCTGGTTGGGGAACCAAGATCCCGCAAGCTGCAAGGCACGGCCTAAAATAAAATAAAAGGCTTTTTGTAATATATTTTTATATATTCTGCATATTGTTTACATGTACACATTTAAACCATCTGAAATTTGTTTTTTGTTTCACTATGGTGAGAGATAGGGGTTCTACCTCATTTTCTTCCTGGTGGGATCCCAGTTGAGTCAGCAACACTTATTTATTTATTTTTTGCTGATCAGTTTTTAAAAAAATTTATTTAATTTATTTATTTATTTTTGGCTGCATCAGGTCTTTGCTGCTGCACACGGGCTTTCTCTAGTTGTGGCGAGCAGGGGCTACTCATCGTTGTGGTGCATGGGCTTCTCATTGCCGTGGCTTCTCTTGTGGCGGAGCATGGGCTGTAGGCACGTGAGCTTCAGTAGTTGTGGCACGTGGGCTCAGTAGTTGTGGTGCATGGGCTTAGTTGCTCCACGGCATGTGGGATCTTCCTGGACCAGGGCTCGAACCCGTGTCCCCTGCAATGGCAGGTGGATTCTTAACCACTGCGCCACCAGGGGAGCCCCTATTTTTTTTTTAATATTTATTTATTTGGCTGCGCTGGGTTTTAGTTGTGGCATGTGGGTTCTTCGTTGCCACGTGCGGGATCTTCGTTGCAGCATGCGGGATCTTTTTTCTCTTTTTTTTTACTTGTGGCATGCAGGATCTAGTTCCCTGACCAGGGATAGAACCCGGGCCCCCTGCATTGGGAGCAGGAGTCTTAACTACTGGACCACCAGGGAAGTCCCAGCAACACTTATCAAATAAAGTACCATTCTTTCCTCACCAAATTGAAATTTCACCATTGCTACATTTTAAATCAAATCTATGTTGGTATCTGGTCTTGTGCTCTCTTCTCTTTCACTGAATTTTTCATCAATTTCTTGACCATTCTTGGAAAAGTGTTGGTAAGTGTCAGAGTTCTGGAAAAGCCCATCTTCCCCATGTCCTTAGCCGGACTTGAAGGGTGAGCAGCCTAGATTACTGCATACACCCGGCAAGACAACCCCTCCCCAGCATATACCAGATTGTTTCGGCGTGGTATGCGTATACATACTTCTCTGCACTACTTTTCTCCCTGACAGCCTCACCAGCCACTCAGCCTCACCACTGCTCTGCTGCAGATGCCAGGACTAATCTCATTACACACTTAATCCCTGTTTATGGTCCCTGGTCAGCCTCCTCCCTGCATCTAATCCCCATCTGGCCCTGCTTCCCCTTCTCTCATCCTGTCTCCTGCCCCCTAACTACTAAAACCCTTCACCAAGCCCCTCCAAACTCAGGCATGAGAAGGGCCCTAGGATTTGTCTTCTGTGGAAAGTTCCTTCATCTTCTAGATCTTCTGGAAAACTGGATCTCCCTGGTGACACTGCTTTCCCCACCACTAACTCAAATGGTGACTGTCTTCTCTCCTTCACTCCTCCTGCCACTGTGCCAAGATTGACCTACTTGCTTTGCTTCCAGAAAATGATCCTTCGCTTTCCCCAAACTCCCAGCTTTAAATCTTATGCTATTTAACAGAACTATTGTTGCAGACATCTACTGACCCTTGGTTGGTCCTTCTGATTCCTTGAAAGAGTTAGTACCTAATTCATTGCCCTTCTTGCTAATACCACTCCAGTCATAATTTTTTTGAAGTATAATTGACCTACAACTATATTAGTTCCTGGTGTACAACATGGTGATTCAATATGTCTATGCATTACAAAGTGCTCACCACAATAAGTTACCATCTGTCACCATACAAAGATATCACATAATTTTTGACTATATTCCCCACACTGTACATTTCATCCCCATGACTCATTTATTTTGAAACCGGAAGTTTGTACTTCTTAATTCCCTTTACCTATTTCACTCATTCCCTCCACCCCCCACCCCTTTGGCAACCATCTATTTGTTCTCTGTGTCAATGACTCTGTTTCTGTTTTTTTTAAAAAATATTTGTTTATTTATTTATTTCCTTGGTTGTACCTGGTCCCAGCTGTGGCAGGCGGACTCCTTAGTTGTGGCATGTGAACTCTTAGTTGCTGCATGCATGTGGGATCTAGTTCCCTGACCAGGTATCGAACCCAGGCCCCTTGCAGTGGGACCACAGAGTCTTATCCACTGTGCCACCAGGGAAGTCCCTCTGTTTTTTTTTTTTTTTTTTCTGAATTTTATTTATTTTTTTATAAGCAGGTTCTTATTAGTCATCCATTTTATACATATTAGTGTATATATGTCAATCCCAATCTCCCAATTCATCACCCCACCACCACCACCCCACGCTGCTTTCCCCCCCCTTGGTGTCCATATGTTTGTTCTCTACATCCGTGTCTCAATTTCTGCCCTGCAAACCAGTTCATCTGTACCATTTTTCTAGATTCCACATATATGCGTTAATATATGATATTTGTTTTTCTCCTTCTGACTTACTTCACTCTGTATGACAGTCTCTAGATCCATGCACATCTCTACAAATGACCCAATTTCGTTCCTTTTTATGGCTGAGTAATATTCCATTGTATATATGTACCACATCTTCTTTATCCATTCATCTGTTGATGGGCATCTCGGTGGCTTCCATGACCTGGCTATTGTAAATAGTACTGCAATGAACATTGGGGTGCATGTATTTTTTTGAATTATGGTTTTCTCTGGGTATGTGCCCAGTAGTGGGATTGCTGGGTCATATGGTATTTCTATTTTTAGTTTTTTAAGGACCCTCCATACTGTTCTCCGTAGTGGCTGTATCAATTTACATTCCCACCAACAGAGCAAGAGGGTTCCCTTTTCTCCACACCCTCTCCAGGCATTTGTTCTTTGTAGATTTTCTGATGAAGCCCGTTCTAACTCGTGTGAGGTGATACCTCATTGTAGTTTTGATTTGCATTTCTCTAATAATTAGTGATGTTGAGCAGCTTTTCATGTGCTTCTTGGCCGTTTGTATGCCTTCTTTGGAGAAATGTCTATTTAGGTCTTCTGCCCATTTTTGGATTGGGTTGTTTGTTTCTTTAATATTGAGCTGCATGAGCTGTATATATATTTTGGAGATTAATCCTTTGTCCGTTGATTCGTTTGCAAATATTTTCTCGCATTCTGAGGGTTGTCTTTTCGTCTTGTTTATGGTTTCCTTTGCTGTGCAAAAGCTTTTAAGTTTCATTAGATCCCATTTGTTTATTTTTGTTTTTATTTCCTTTACTCTAGGAGGTGGATCAAAAAAGGTCTTGCTGTGATTAATGTCAAAGAGTGTTCTTCCTATGTTTTCCTCTAAGAGTTTTATACTGTCCGGTCTTACATTTAGGTCTCGAATCCATTTTGAGTTTATTTTTGTGTATGGTGATAGGGAGTGTTCTAATTTCATTCTTTTACATGTAGCTTTCCAGTTCTCCCAGCATCACTTATTCAAGAGACTGTCTTTTCTCCATTGTATATCTTGGCCTCTTTTGTCATAGATTAGTTGACCATAGGTGCGTGGGTTTATCTGTGGGCTTTCTATCTTGTTCCATTGATCTATTTTTCTGTTTTTGTGCCAGTACAATATTGTCTTGATTACTGTAGCTTTGTAGTATAGTCTGAAGTCAGGGAGTCTGATTCCTCCAGCTCTGTTTTTTTTCCCTCAAGACTGCTTTGGCTACTCGGGGTCTTTTGTGTCTCCATACAAATTTTAAGATGATTTGTTCTAGTTCTGTAAAAAATGCCATTGGTAATTTGATAGGGATTGCATTGAATCTGTAGATTGCTTTGGGTAGTATAGTCATTTTCACAATATTGATTCTTCCAATCCAAGAACATGGTATATCTCTCCATCTGTTGGTATCATCTTTAATTTCTTTCATCAGTGTCTTATAGTTTTCGCATACAGGTCTTTTGTCTCCCTAGATAGGTTTATTCCTAGGTATTTTATTCTTTTTGTTGCAATGGTAAATGGGAGAGTTTCCTTAATTTCTCTTTCAGATTTTTCATCATTAGTGTATAGGAATGCAAGAGATTTCTGTGCATTAATTTTTTATCCTGCAACTTTACCAAATTCATTGATTAGCTCTAGTAGTTTTCTGGTGGCATCTTTAGTATTCTCTGTGTATAGTATCATGTCATCTGCAAACAGTGACAGTTTTACTTCTTCTTTTTCAGTTTGTATTCCTTTTACTTCTTTTTCTTCTCTGATTGCCGTGGCCAGGACTTCCAAAACTGTGTTGAATAATAGTGGTGAGTGTGGACATCCTTGTCTTGTTCCTGATCTTGGAGGAAATGCTTTCAGGTTTTCACCATTGAGAATGATGTTTGCTGTGGGTTTGTCATATATGGCCTTTATTATGTTGAGGTAGGTTCCCTCTATGCCCACTTTCTGGAGAGTTTTTATCATAGATGGGTGTTGAATTTTGTCAAAAGCTTTTTCTGCATCTATTGAGATGGTCATATGGTTTTTATTCTTCAATTTGTTAATATGGTGTATCACATTGATTGATTTGCGTATATTAAAGAATCCTTGCGTCCCTGGGGTAAATCCCACTTGATCATGGTGTATGATCCTTTTGATGTGTTCTTGGAGTCTGTTTGCTAGTATTTTGTTGAGGATTTTTGCATCTATATTCATCAGTGATATTGGTCTGTAATTTTCTTTTTTTGTAGTTTCTTTGTCTGGTTTTGGTATCAGGGTGATGGTGGCCTCATAGAATGAGTTTGGGAGTGTTCCTTCCTCTGCAATTTTTTGGAAGTTTGAGAAGGATGGGTGTTAGCTCTTCTCTAGATGTTTGATAGAATTCACCTGTGAAGCCATCTGGTCCTGGACTTTTGTTTGTTGGAAGATTTTTAATCACAGTTTCAATTTCATTCCTTGTGATTGTTCTGTTCATATTTTCTGTTTCTTCCTGGTTCAGTCTTGGAAGGTTATACCTTTCTAAGAATTTGTCCATTTCTTCCAGGTTGTCCATTTTATTGGCATAGAGTTGCTTTTAGTAGTCTATTAGGATGCTTTGTATTTCTGTGGTGTCTGTTGTAACTTCTTTTTCATTTCTAATTGTATTGATTTGAGTCCTCTCCCTCTTTTTCTGGATGAGTCTGGCTAATGGTTTATCAATTTTGTTTATCTTCTCAAAGAACAAGCTTTTAGTTTTATTGATCTTTGCTGTTGATTTCTTTGTTTCTATTTCATTTATTTCTGCTCTGATCTTTATGATTTCTTTCCTTCTGCTAACTTTGGGTTTTGTTTGTTCTTCTTTCTCTAGTTCCTTTAGGTGTAAAGTTAGATTGTTTATTTGAGATTTTTCTTGTTTCTTGAGGTAGGCTTGTGTAGCTATAAACTTCCCTCTTAGAACTGCTTTTGCTGCATCCCATAGGTTCTGGATCGTCGTGTTTTCATTGTCATTTGTCTCTAGGTATTTTTTAATTTCCTCTTTGATTTCTTCAGTGATGTCTTGGTTATTTAGTAACGTATTGTTTAGCCTCCATGTGTTTGTGTTTTTTACGTTGTAATTTATTCTTAATCTCGTCGCGTTGTGGTCAGAAAAGATGCTTGATATGATTTCAATTTTCTTAAGTTTACTGAGGCTTGATATGTGGCCCAAGATGTGATCTATCCTGGAGAATGTTCTGTGCGCACTTGAGAAGAAAGTGTAATCTGCTATTTTTGGATGGAATGTCCTATAAATATCAATGAAATCTATCTGGTCTATTGTGTCATTTAAAGTTTGAGTTTCCTTATTAATTTTCATTTTGGATGATCTGTCCATTGGTGAAAGTGGGGTGTTAAACTCCCCTACTATGATTGTGTTACTGTTGATTTCCTCTTTTATAGCTGTTAGCAGTTGCCTTATGTATTGAGGTGCTCCTATGTTAGGTGCATATATATTTATAATTGCTATACCTTCTTCTTGGATTGATCATTATGTAGTGTGATCATTATGTAGTGTCCTTCCTTGTCTCATGTAACATGCTTTATTTTAATGTCTATTTTATCTGATGTGAGTATTGCTACTCCAGCTTTCTTTTGATTTCCATTTGCATGGAATATCTTTTTCCATCCCCTCACTTTCAGTCTGTATGTGTCCCTAGGTCTGAAGTGGGTCTCTTGTAGACAGCATATATATGGGTTTTGTTTTTGTGTCCATTCAGCAAGCCTGTGTGTTTTGATTGGAGCATTTAATCCATTCACGTTTAAGGTAATTATCAATATGTATGTTCCTATTACCACTTTCTTAATTGTTTTGGGTTTGTTTCTGTAGGTCCTTTTCTTCTCTTGTGTTTCCCACTTAGAGAATTTCCTTTAGCATTTGTTGTAGAGCTGGTTTGGTGGTGCTGAATTCTCTTAGCTTTTGCTTGTCTGTAAAGCTTTTGATTTCTCCATCGAATCTGAATGAGATCCTTGCCGGGTCGAGTAATCTTGGTTGTAGGTTCTTCCCTTTCATCACTTTAAGTATATCATGCCACTCCCTTCTGGCTTGTAGAGTTTCTGCTGAGAAATCAGCTGTTAACCTTATGGGAGTTCCCTTGTATGTTATTTGTCGTTTTTCCCTTGCTGCTTTCAATAATTTTTCTTTGTCTTTAATTTTTGCCAGTTTGATTACTATGTGTCTCAGCATGCTTCTCCTTGGGTTTATCCTGCCTGGGACTCTCTGTGCTTCCTGAACTTGGGTGGCTATTTCCTTTCCCATGTTAGGGAAGTGTTCGACTATAATCTCTTCAGATATTTTCTCGGGTCCTTTCTCTCTCTCTTCTCCTTCTGGGACCCTTATAATGTGAATGTTGTTGCATTTAATGTTGTCCCATAGGTCTTTTAGGCTGCTTCATTTCTTTTCATTCTTTTTTCTTTATTTTGTTCCATGGCAGTGAATTCCATCATTCTGTCTTCCAGGTCACTTATCCGTTCTTCTGCCTCAGTTATTCTGCTATTGATTCCTTCTAGTGTATTTTTCATTTCAGTTATTGTATTGTTCATCTCTGTTTGTTTGTTCTTTAATTCTTCTAGGTCTTTGTTAAACATTTCTTGCATCTTCTCGATCTTTGCTTCCATTCTTTTTTTTTTTGCGGTACGCGGGCCTCTCACTGTTGTGGCCTCTCCCGTTGTGGAGCACAGGCTCCAGATGCGCAGGCTCAGTGGCCATGGCTCACGGGCCCAGCCGCTCCGCGGCATGTGGGATCTTCCTGGACCAGGGCACGAACCCACGTCCCCTGCATCGGCAGGCGGACTCTCAACCACTGCGCCACCAGGGAAGCCCCTGCTTCCATTCTTTTTCCGAGGTCCTGGATCATCTTCACTATCATTATTCTGAATTCGTTTTCTGGAAGGTTGCCTATCTCCACTTCATTTAGTTGTTTTTCTGGGGTTTTATCTTGTTCCTTCATCTGGTATATAGCCCTCTGCCTTTTCATCTTGTCTATCTTTCTGTGAATGTGGTTTTTGTTCTACAGGCTGCAGGATTGTAGTTCTTCTTGCTTCTGCTGTCTGCCCTCTGGTGGATGAGGCTAGTCCCTCTGTTTTGTTATGTTTGTTCATTTGTTTTATTTTTTAGATTCCACATATAAGTAAAATCATACAGTATTTGTCTTTCTCTGTCTGACTTCTTTCACTTAGCACGATACCCTCATGGTCTATCCATGTTGTTGCAAATGGCAAGATTTCATTATTTTTTTAATGGCTGAGTAATATTCCGTTTCATATATATATATATATATATATATATATATATATATATATATATGTAACATCTTCTTTATCCATTCGTCTATTGATGGGCACTTAGTTTCTTCCATACCTTGGCAATTGTAAATAATGCTGCAACAAACATAGGGGTGCATGTATCTTATCAAATAGGTGGTTTTGTTTTCTTTGGAAAAATACCCAGAAGTGGAATTGCCGGATTGTGTGGTAGTTCTATTTTTAATATTTTGAGGAACCTCTATACTGTTTTTCATAGTGGCTGCACCATTTTACACTCCTACCAACAGCACACAAGGGTTGCCTTTTCTCCACATCCTCACCAATGCTTGTTATTTCTTGTCTTTTTGTTGATGGCCATTCTGACAGGTGTAAGGTGATAACTCATTGTGGTTTTGATTTGCATTTCCCTCATGATTAGTGATGATGAACATTTTTTCATGTACCTGTTGGTCATCTGTATGTCTTCTTTGGAAAAATGTCTATTCAGCTACTCTGCCCATTTTCTTTTTTCTTTTTTTTTTGTGGTACGCGGGCCTCTCACTGTTGTGGCCTCTCCTGTTGCGGAGCACAGGCTCCGGACGCACAGGCTCAGCGGCCATGGCTCACGGGCCCAGCCGCTCTGTGGCATGTGGGATCTTCTTGGACCGGGGCACGAACCCGTGTCCCCTGCATCGGCAGGCGGACTCTCAACCACTGCTCCACCAGGGAAGCCCCCCACCCTTTTGCTTTTTAAGTCCTCCAGCCCCTGTTTAATCAATGTCCTATTTTACATTCTCTCTGTTAAAATAACTAGTGTGGAATGTAGTTTCTTGACTGGACCCTGACTTATACAGATGATTTCTAGACAAGGGGGAAAATATCAACTTTACTGTATTAAAATCAGAAGTCAAAGACCCTGTTTTATAAATTTTTGCATACCCACAAGACTGAATGCTGACTTATACAAATATTCAGTAAAGAGTTGAGTAATGAATATTGAATGAATCAATGTGCCCACAAAAGATATCCATGTCCTAATCCATGGAAATGGGGGTGGGGGGAGGATCTTTGCAGAAGAAATTAAGAATTTTGAGATGAGGTAATTATCCTAGATTATCCAGGTGTTCTCTGAATGCACACACATGTAATATCCTTATAAGAGGGATGCAAAAGCAGATTTGTTAGAGAAAAAGGTGATGTGAAGATGGAGCAAAGGGAGATAATAAGATGCTGGCCTGGAAGACTGGGGTGATGCAGCTGTAAGCCAAGGACTGCTGGCAGCCACTGGAAGCTGGGAGAGACATGGAGCAGATTCTCCTCTAGAGCCTCCAGAAGTGTAACGGAGTAAGTTTCTGTTGTTTTAAGCCATCAAGTTTGTGATCTTTGTTACAGCAGCCACAGGAAGCTAATACATGAATACTGAATTGGATTAAATTGATGTAGGAGACGACTTTCCTAAGGAAATTAGTTCTTCTAGTGTCACATCACATGGCTTAACCAGACAGGTCGGTGTCCTGTATGTTTTGGGTCCATAGAGGGGTCCTTATTTTCAACGCTCTGACTTATTTACTAGAATAACATACCCACTACCTAAAAGGATTTGAGGTTGACTATAGTAAAAGACAGCTCTAAGTAAATGTAAAACGAGAAGGAAAGAACTGAAGTCAAATTATAGTAGTGGTTATTCATTCATACATTTTTTCAATCTTACACTCATTTAAAATGTTCTAGGGACTTCCCTGGTGGTGCAGTGGTTAGGAATCTGCCTGCCAATGCAGGGGACACGGGTTCGAGCCCTGGTCCGGGAAGATCCCACATGCCTTGGCGCAACTAAGCCCGTGCACCACAACTACAGAGCCTGCGCTCTAGAGCCTGCGTGCCACAACTACTGAAGCCCGCATGCCTAGGGCCCGTGCTCCTCAACAAGAAAGGCCACCGCAGTGAGAAGCCCGTGCACCACAATGAAGAGTAGCCCCTGCTCGCCACAACTAGACAAAGACCGCGTGCAGCAACAAAGACCCAACACAGCCAAAAAACAAAAAAAAATTTTAAATTAAAAATAAAAAAAAGAAAAAAATATTCTACACACCAACTTAACATACCCAGCACTGTTCTTGATTTAATAAAGATGCTCCTTATGATGCAGGGTCAAGAAATTAAAAAATTTTGAAAGTAAAATGCACCTAAGCAGCTTGGTGTTTGGGCTCAGCATGGCTAAGAAACTGGATTCTAGGCCAAGCACCGGGCTGCCTGTGTTCTAGCCCCCTACTCTGCTGCTGTAACGAGCGAATAGGCTCGTGGCCCGCTGAGCAGAGAAAGACCAAATACCGAGGCAATACTCTTTTGTAGAGAGAAAAGTCTTTATGGCACAGTAGCCAAGCAAGCAGACAGGAGACAAAGCTCAGATCTGTCTCTCCAATCTGAGGTTCAGTCAAACTTTTAGGAGGTAGGGGAGGAGGGTTGGTCTGGGGAAGTGCTGGTGGCTCAGGTTTTGATTGGAGGGCTTTGGAACTTGGCCATTTATAGTAAGGTGTGGTAAAGGGGACTTCAGCACCAGATCGTCCTGGACAATGACACTTCACTTCTGAAAGGGTTCCAGGGTTCAGGTTCCAGTCATGTCCTGGTCCCCTGTTTCCACTGGGGGCAGTTAATTGAGGTCAAAATTTTCTCTTCTGCTCATTCATTGGCTTTATGACTTGAGGTTTCATTCTGTTGTCTCTGAAAAACAACTCACTATCTTATTAGAAGCAGGATAGGGCAAGTTTGAGCTGATTCTGTGGTTACGCTACGTGTTGTGCTACTGAGCCTCTGTTTCTTCCAATAGCCTGGGTACCTAAATGACTGCATGGACAAAGGCTATTTACCTGCTCAGTACTGTTACATAACACATAAAGAAATTTCTATTGTGTATGAGCCTTACATATTTTGGGGTCTGTTTGTTGTAGCAGCCGGCCTGTCCCAATTCATAACATTCTACGGCAATAGACTTATCATTTATTGAGGATAGGGTGTGCACTGCTGATTTCAGTGCAGGGCCAAAGGAATGTGACTTATAAGAATATGTATTTGGTCTTCCTCCTGCTTCTGGCACAGAGCTCCTAAAACCCTTGGAATTTCCTAAATAAGTGCAGTGGGAGAATTTTTTGTCACAGTATTTTGTCTTTTGTCCTCAGTTTCTGAAACACCTTCAGAGCCATAACGGCAAAAAGAGTGTTTTGTTATTTATTCATAACAAACCTGTTTCAATCACAGTTGCTTTGTGTTAATGAGGTGGCTTTTGGAAAGCCCCAAAGGATGGGGGCTGGTTACCAGGGGAACCAATCACTGATTAGAGGGTTAGAACTTTCAGCTCCTCTTTGGGAAGGGGCAAGGGGCTGGAGATTGAGTTCAATCATCAGTGGACAATGATTCAATCAATCATGCCTACGTAACATAGCTTCCTTAAAAACCCAAAAGGACACGATTCAGGGGGTGCTGGGAGAGTGGCGTGCTCTGAGAGGTCATGGAAGCTCCACCCCCATTCCTACATACCTTACCCTCTGCATCTCTCCCATCTGGCTGTTCCTGAGTTCTATCCTTTTATAATAAACTGATAATCTAGCAAGTAAATGTTTTCCTGAGTTCCGTGAGCCACTCTAGCCAATTAATTGAAACTGAGGAGGGGAATTTATAGTTCATTGGTCAGGAGTGCAAGAGACAACCTGGACTTTTGATTGGCATCCTTCTGAAATTGGGGTAGTGGGCAGTCTTGTGGACTGAGCCCTTAACCTGTGGGATCTGACGTAATCTCCAGATAGATAGTGTAAAATTGAGTTAAACTGTAGTACACCCAGCTGACATCACAGAATTGCTTGAATGTGTGGAGAATACCCACACATCTGGTGTCAGAAGTGCAGTAGTTTTGTAGTAGAGTAGTGTGAACAGTAAAGGAAACACAGAAGGAAGTGAATTTTCCCATTACGTTAAGCCATTTTGATGTAGAGCAGGGCTAGGCAACCCCTCAGGCCAAATCCAGCCTGCCATCTGTTTTTTTGTTTCTTTTAAATTAAATTGTATTTTTTGAATAGATATTATAAACACATGGTAGAACATTTAAAAGGTAAAAATGAATATGCCTTTGAAAGTAATTCCCCCTCTTTCCATTCCCTAGTTATCCAGTTTCCCTCCTTAGATGCAGCTACTGTTACCAGGGGATTCTTGTTATCTTCCAGAGATATTGAGATTCTGTGTGTATAAGTGTGTGTATTGCTTTATCCGAGGTCATGAAGATTTATCCCTGTGTTGTCTTGTAATAGTTTTATAGTTTTAGCTCCCATGTTTAGATCTTTGATCTGCTTTGAGTTGATTTTTATATATGGTGTGAGGTAAGGGTCCAACTTTACTCTTTTGCATGTGAATATCCAGTTGAACCAGTACCATTTGTTGAAAAGACTACTTTTTCCTCAGTGAATGGTCTTGGTATCCTTGTGAAAAATCAACTGACCATAGATGTATGGGTTTATTTCTGGGCTGTCAGTTCTATTTTATCTCTATGTCTATCCTTATGTTAGTAACACATAGTCTTCATTACTGTAGCTTTGTAGTGAATTTTGAAAGCAGAACTATGAGTCCTCCAAATTTGTTCCTTTTCATAATTATTTTGGCTATTCAGAATCCCTTGCAATTCCATATGAATTTTAAGATCAGCTTATTCATTTCTATAAAAAAGACAGTTGAAATTTTGATAGGAATTGCATTGAATTGTAGACTAATTTGGGGAGTATTGACATCTTAACAATATTAAGTCTTCCAATCCATGAACACAGGGTGTCTTTCCATTTATTTAGGTTTTTAATTTCTTTCAACGATGTTTTGTAGTTTTTAGCATACAAGTCTTGTACTGCTTTTGTTAAATTTACTCCTATGTATTTTATCCTTTTTGTTGCTTTTGTGAATGGAATTGTTTTCTTAATTTCGTTTTCATTTTTGGATTGTTCATTGCTAAGTGTTTAGAAATACAACCGATTTTTGTATATTGGTCTTGTATCCTGCAACTTTGCTGAACTAGTTTATTAACTCTACTAGTTTTTTGGGTGTCAGATGCCTGATTCTTGATAGACACATGGCTGTTCATGGTGTAGACCACACTTCCAGCCTTCCTTGGAGCTTGCTATGACCCAAGGGTTAAGTTCTGGTCACTGAATGTGAATGAAAGTGATGTGTGCAACTCTGAGTTGTGCTGGCCCTTTCTCCTTTCCTTCTCTCTCTCTCTCTCTCTCTCATTTAAATAAATAAATAAATAAATAAATTTATTTATTTTGGCTGCATTGGGTTTTCGTTGCTGTGTGTGGGCTTTCTCTAGTTGTGGCGAGCGGGGGCTACTCTTTGTTGTGGTGCGTGGGTTTCTCATTGCAGTGGCTTCTCTTGTGGAACTGGGCACGCGGGCTTCAGTAGTTGTGGCATGTGGGCTCAGTAGTTGTGGCTCGCAGGCTCTAGAGTGCAGGCTCAGTAGTTGTGGTGCACGGGCTTAGTTGCTCTGCAGCATGTGGGATCTTCCCAGACCAGGGCTCGAACCCGTGTCCCCTGCATTGACAGGCGATTCTTAACCACTGTGCCACCAGGGAAGTCCCTCGTACTCTCTTGACTGGAAGGGAGTCAGCCATTGTGGCCTGTCTTTCAAAGACCTGTGATGTGTTTTTGTAGATAGAGTTTTACTGGAGCATAGGCACCTTCATTCATTTATGTATTGTCTATGGCTACTTTCATGCTATGATGGCAGTGTTGAATATTTGTGACAGAGACCCTATGTCCTGCACAGCCTGAGATATTTACTATCTGGCCCATTACTGGGAAAAGTTTGCCCATGTCTGGCTTAGAGGACCTCTCGATAGTAATATTTTATGATCCCATCTTTCTAGAATTGGTTTTATAGTCACTGTTATTTGAAGCATTGCTGTCTTTGGTTTTACTTATATTAATTTCTGTCAGAGGCTGCCTGCTTGCTTCTTCTCTCCAGCAAGAGCTCTCTTGGCAGCAACAGCAGCTCTTGGATCATCATGAACTTTCTGATCATGAAGAGTAGTCTAGTTTTTATTAGACTGATCATTCTCTCTCCCTCTCTCCTTTCTGTAATTTGCCTTCCCGTTCTTGAACTTTTTGCTTAGAAGTTTTTTGCTTCCTCTGTAGGTAAGAGCTTCTGCTCTCCTCCTGTTCATTCATGCTTTTTTTTTTTTTTTTTTGGCAGCTTGTGGGATCTTAGTTCCCTGACCAGGGATTGAACCTGGCTCACCGCAGTGAAAGTGCCAAGTCCTAACCACTGGACTGCCAGGGAATTCTCCCATTCATTCTTTCTCAAGCCAGCTTCTCCTGCCAAGCTCCTTTCTCTGCTGATGCAGTACTTAAAGGTGTCTGATCTACGCTGCAAAGTTCTGCATTTCTGCTCCACCATCTCCGTGGCAGAATATAGCTCTTGTCAGGCTTACACCTCATCACTCAGTTTGATTAGAAATGGTCGCTTTTTCAAGTACAGGACTCTTTAAAAAATTGAGTGTAATTTACATGCAAAAAATACTCTGATATTAAGTGTCCAGTTTGATGAATTTTGACAATGTATGCACCTGTGTAGCCACCACTCAAAAAAACATAGAGAACATTCTGTCTTGTGGCTTTTCCCAGCCAATTCCCACCTCTGCTCCCCAGGGGCAACCACTGTTCTGATTTCTGTCACCACAGATTAATCTTGCCTGTTCTTGGACTTCACATAATCAAAACCATATAGGAAGTGCTGTTTTGTGTCTGATTTTTTTTTTTCACTCAGCATAGCATAATGTTTTTGAGATGTATCCTTGGTGCCCATATAAGATTGTTCCTTTTTTATCACTGAGTGGTATCCTAGTGTGTGGATAGAGCAGATTGGTTGTCCATTCTCCTGTTGATGAACATTTGAGTTTTTTCCAGCTCAAGTACAGTATTTTTTAACCAGAATTTTGTTCATGGCCTTTTCCAGCTTTAAGGCATTGCCATCCTGTCATTGTCAGCTGTATAATGCAATTAACCAAAATTTCAATTTCTTTTTCAGAAGTCAGAGTTTCTGGTTGTCAATCCTGGCTGCTCACTAGAATCACCTGGGGAGTTGTAAATCCCAACAATCAGGCCACACCTAAGACCCATTAAGTGAGGCTCTCTGGAAGTGGGTGGGGCCTAGAGTCCGAGGTTTTAGAGCCCCCCGTGATTGCACCGTTTGGCCAGTAGGGGACACTCTTGCACGAAGTCTTCTGGAGTCGGCGGAAGGCTTGGAATGTTGCTCTCATCTGAAGCTTCCCATGATAACTGCTCCGTGCTCTTCTTAAATCCGGTATTTTTATTCTCTAGAATTTGAAGGCATTCAGACTTCATCTTCTTTCTAATCGGTTTTGTTTCTTTAAGGGCTTTTCTTTTTCTTGCTAAAGTTATACCAAATTCCTTGTTACAAGCTTCCCCTATCTCCTTTACATTCTCTTTTCCCTCAGCTCCTCCTCCCCCGCCCGTCCACCCTGCCCCCTCCACCCCACACCCCAGCCCACAGACAAGCAGATTTTACCCCCCTGCATTTGATCCAGATCCTCAAGCCTTCTAGAAGAGTGCATTGTAAAGCCCAGGCACCTCTTCAGGTGAATTCTCCTTTTGTACATTATTTTCTTCAAAAGAGATTATAGCTGTTTTGCACTTTGGGTCATAAATCGACATTTTGAAATAACTTATTTTATTATTAAGAAAAAGATTTCTGCGGAGCCCGTTGTTCAGTCCTCTGATATCTTCTACTCTTGACGGAAAAGAAAGTTCCCTGGAAGAAAATGGCAAATGCACCAATTCCCAATAAAGCATAATTATAGGCTCCCAGGTGCCTGGTGAAAACCACGGGTTCTAGATCAAAAACAGCTGCCCTCTCCTTGGCTGTCAGGCCGGGACAATTTGCAAATTCTGAAGCACCAATACCCTTCAGCTTGTAGGCAATCAGACTGCTGGCCTCTTCTGATAGGTGGAACCTCTTCTGGCTCATTGATTTCAGGTCTCGTTCCGCTTTCTCTGGCGGCATCTTGTCACTTCTCTGCTGGGCCATGACGCTCGTGTCCTTATTCACCATTGTCTTCGGTTCCAGTGTCTTCTGGGCTTTGTTGCTTGCCCCTGCATGGATCTTTGGAGCAGCCAGCGGGACACCTTTCTCCACCGCACGTGTGTCAGTGTCTGTCTGTACCTGACCCAGAGGGCAGCGCCTCCAAGCGTGAGTACCCTCCTGGTTGGGCATCTGGAGCAGTGAGTTTCCAGGGTCAAGTAACAAGGGCAGGAGGAGGACTGGGGAGATTCCAGCGCTGGACTAGGGCGGGCAGTGGGCATGTCAGCCCCAGGTGCTGGCGCTAAGGGAGTGCATGGCCTGTGGAGATTTGTTGTTCTAATTCTACCTTGTGTTGATGTAGGTGGTCTAGCCTGAATATATAATAGGGACTGTTTTTCCTGTTTAATGACTGCCCACTTTTACTCTTCTACCTGTGACTTCTTTCTTAGATCATAGCAAGGTTGCAAAATGTAAAATTGATGAGACAGATGTAGAGAATTTTACAAACAATGATAAAACCTAATAGCTTGTCTGCTTTTTATTGTAAACCTCCCCAAATCTTTCGTTACAATTGCTTTGGTCATTGTTGAATTTCAGTAAAAAACCATGTGCTTCAAATGAGCACATTTTTATTATTTATGCTTTATAGTCTACATGGAAGCTAATTTGGAGAACTCTCAATTGATATAATAGGAAACCTCCCCCTGACCCAACACACACCCATGTAAACTCAGTTACATAGATTCATTAGGAAAGTAGGGACCTAGAGCTTTGAAATTCTTCAAGCTCACTTCAGCTGTACCGTGTATTCCTGCATTTAATTAGTGAATATGAAATAAACAATGATGGCATAGTGGTTGTAAAAATTATAAAACAGAACTGATATAATTTTAATTCTGTCAGTCTTTATGTGATCAATTAAAGTTTTTATTTTGTGTTTAAAATTTTAAATGGCGAAATTGAGTGTAAACTGCAAGGTGTGTGTGTGTGTGTGTGTGCACTCGCGTATATGTATATATTTGGTCAACACAAATTTTCATACATGAAATACTTTGCTTGATTGAATATTTTTAAATTTTGAAGTTATTCTTTTTAATAGCTATTTTAAAACTGAAGAATGAGTCAAGAAAATGATTACTGATTAGAACATGATTATTACTGAAAATAATTTTGTTTATGGAGAAGGGGGTGTTAAAATGATCCACCTGGGGTATGAAATGGGGCAGTGAACACAGAGGCAGGAGTCCTCTGCCGGGTCATCACAGGAGACCTGCTACACCAGATCTTCTGTTCTGACTTTCCCTCTCGGGTGGCTGAATTTCACCTTTGAGTCTTTTCCTCAGGAAGGCTTCTGAGAACAATAGTCCTTGAGCATGTACAAAACTGTTTGCGCTGCGTATAAATGTCTTAGGTAATGTTTGCTTTTTCCTGCATTTTGAGGCCTTGCTGGCTCCACTGTCATCCAACACTGACTATAGGTGTAGGGTCATGTGAGCCCTGCCATATTTCTGATGCGATGTGATCTGTTTGCCTGTTGATTCAAAGGATTGTGGGTTTTTTTTTGGTTTGGAGGATTCTTATCTTTGAAGTCCAGCAAATTTGCCAGCATTGGAAATGTTCACCATTTATATCACCTTTTAATGGGACCTGGCCTTTCTACTTGTTTCATGTGTTTCCTCATTGCCAGAAGCTGTGTCAGAATTCTGTTGGGGTTTTTAAAAATATTTATTTTATTTATTTATTTTTATTTATTTTTTTGCACCGGGACTTAGTTGCAACTCGAGGGCTCCTCAGTTGCGGCATGCTGGCTCCTTAGTTGTGGCATTCGAACTCTTAGTTTCAGCATGCTTGTGGGATCTAGTTCCCTGACCGGGATTGAACCCGGGCCCCCTGCATTGGGAGTGTGGAGTCTTAACCACTGCGCCACCAGGGAAGTCCCAGGATTCTGTTTTTAAGTCCGTCTTTGGATTTACTTCCTTAGGGATGCCAATAACATATATATGTGTGTGTGTATGTATACTTATATATATGTATATTCTTTCTTGCCCATTTGCCGTGTGTATTATTTCCTTTTAAGCCTGTTTAAGTATTTTCATTTCATCTTGCTCACTCTTCAAAGACCGGTCCTTTAAACCCCCTTCTGTGTGTCTCAGCCTCTCTTTTCCCTGTGATACTTTCCAATTTCATCTTCTTTTCTGTGTTGCTTTAATTTTCTTTCTTTCACTTATTTCCTGGGTTTTGCCAATTCACATTTTGCTCCTTTTCTATGCAGTGCTCATACATCTTTTTACTCTCATCCTGGGGCTCTGGTTTCATGCAAGAGTTGGTTTTTTAAAAATTGAAGATGAAATATCTGATGGGATTTTTTCACCTGCTTTCTGGTAACAATTTTCTAAGTGTTTTTCCGTGTTCATGTTTGTCCTGCTTTTTTCCTCCCTTTTTCATCTAGTATCTTTGCACAGGTTCCTCTTTGATTGTTCATCTTTGGCAGAGGTGAGCTTTTCAGGTCGAGCTGGGGCCCTTTCCAGCCAGCAGGAATTTTCCTAATAGCCTGGGGTTATTATCATTTTTTAAAAAAAAGTTTATTTTTGGCTGCATTGGGTCTTTGTTGCTGAGCGCGGGCTTTTCTCTGGTTGTGGCAAGTGGGGGCTACTCTTCGTTGCAGTGTGCAGTCTTCTCATTCCAGTGGCTTCTCTTGTTGCGGAGCACGGGCTCTAGGCATGCAGGCTTCAGTAGTTGTGGCACACAGGCTCAGTAGTTCTGGCTCACAGGCTCTAGAGTGCAGTCTCAGTAGTTGTGGCTCATGGGCTTAGTTGCTCCGCGGCATGCGGGATCTTCCCAGACCAGGGCTCAAACCTGTGTCCCCTGCATTGGCAGGTGGATTCTTAACCACTGCACCACCAGGGAAGTCCTGGCCTGGGGTTATTATAGCCTTTACTTTTCCCCAAGTGGTAGAAGCAGGAGGCCATGGGGATATGCACAATGCAAAGCCATGGGTACTGGCAAAAACAACAAAGTAAGGATCTCCAAAAATTCTCTCCTCTATAAAAGCAATGAGAAAACTGGCCAAAAATGGTCAGAGTTAACTTTTCCAAACTCTGGAAATTAACCAAAGGCTTGCAGCAATTCAGGAAGCGTTTATGCAAGAAAAATGGCTGAATCTCAGTAAGAATAGTGAGCTTTTTAGAGTTTTTTTTTTTTTTTATTGTGGCGAAATACACGTAACATCAAATTTACTGCCGTAAACATTTTTAACTGTACGGTTCAGTGGTATTAAATACATACACATTGTTGTGCAACCATTGTCACAATTCATCACCATATTTCTTTTCATCTTGTAAAACTGAAGCTCTATACTTTTTAAACAATAACTCCCCATTCTTCGCTCTTCCCACCCTAGGACCACCATTGCAATTTCTGTCTTTATGAATTTGACTCCTCTGAGTACCTCATTCAAGTGGAATCGTACAATATTTGTCTTTCATGACTGGCTTATTTCACTTAGCGAAATGTCCTCAATGTTCATCCACGTTGTAGCATTTGGAGAATTTACTTTCTTTTTAAGGCTGAATAATATTCCATTGTATGTGTATACGACATTTTGCTTATCCATTCATCAGCTGTGGACACTTAGTTGCTTCCATGTTTTCGCTATTGTGAATAATACTGCTGTGAACATAGGTGTACAAATATCTCTTTGAGCCCCTGCCTTAAATTCTTTGGGGTATATACCTGGGAGTGGGATTGTTGGATCATATAATAATTCTAGTTCTAATATTTTGAGGAACTGCTATACTGTTTTCCGCAGTGGCTGAACCATTTTACATTCCCACCAAAAAGGCACAAATTTTCCAGTTTATCCACCTCATCACCAACATTTGTTGTTTTTAGTTTTTTTGATCGTAGCCATCCTAATGGGTATAAGGTAGTACCTCATTGTGGTTTTGATTTGCATTTCCTTAATGACTGAGTGATGTTGAGCATTTTTCCTGTGCTTATTGGCCATTTGTTTATCTTCTTTGGAGGAATATCCAAGTCCTTTGCCTGTTCTTGAATTAGGTTGTTTTTTGGTTGAGTTTTAGATGTTCTATGCATATTCTGCATATTAATCCCTTAGATACATAATTTGCAAATATTTTCTCCCGTTCTGTGTGTTGCCTTTTAACTCTGTGGATAGCGTCTCTTGATGCACAAAAGTTTAAAAATTTTCACGAAGTCTAATTTGTCTTTCTTTTGTTACCCGTGCCTTTGGTGTCATGTCCAAGAAATCATTGCCAAATCCAATGTTGTGAAGTTTTGTCCAATTTTTTTCTAAGAGTTTTATTGTTTCAGGTCTTATATTTAGGTCTTTGACCCATTTTGAGTTAGTTTTTGTCTATGGTGTGAGGTAAGGGCCCAACTTCATTCTTTGCATGTGGATACCCAGTTTCTCCAGCACCATTTGTTGACAAGACTGTCCTTTTCTCATTGAATGGTCTTGGCACCTTTGCCAAAAATCATTTGACCATGTAAGTGAGGGTTTATTTCTGGGCTATTTATATTCTATTCCATTTGTCTATGTGTCTGTCTTTATGTTAAAACTACACTGTTTTGATTACAGTAGCTTTGTAGTAAGTTTTGAAATCAGGAAGTGTGAGCTATCCACTTTGTCCTTTCCAGATTGTTTTGGCTATTCAGGGCCCCTTGAGTTTCCATGTGAATTTTAGAATGGGTTTTTCTATTTCTGCAAAAAACATCATTGGGATTTTGATAGAGATTGCATTGAATCTGTAGATTGTTTTGGGTAGTATTGACATTTTAATAATATTAAGTCTTCCAGTCCATGAACATGCAGTATGTTACTATTTATTTCTTTTGTCTTTTATTTCTTTCAGCAATGTTTTATACTTTTCATTGTACAAGTCTTTACCACCTTGTTTAATTGCTGAGTATTTTATTCTTTTTGATGCTATTGTAAATGAAATTGTTTTTGTAATTTCATTTTCAGATAGTTCATTGTGTCTAGAAATGCAACTGATTTTTGTGTGTTAAGTTTGTATCCTTCTAATTTGCTGAATTCATTTATTAGCTCCAGTAGCTTTTTTGTGGAGGCTTTTGGATTTTCTACACATGAGATCATATCGTCTGCAAACAGAAATAATTTTACTTCTTCCTTTCCAATTTGGATGCCTTTTATTTCTTTCTCTTGCCTAACTGCTCTGGCTAGAACTTCCAGAATTATTTGAGTAGAAGTAGTAAAATTGGGTATCCTTGCCTTGTTCCTGATCTTAGAAGAAAAGCTTTTAGTCTTTCACCATTGAGTATGATGTTTGCTTTGAGTTTTCATACATATCTTTTATTATGTTGAGATAGTTTTCTTCTATTCCTATTTGGTTGAGTGTTTTTATCATGAAAGGATGCTGAATTTGTCAAATGCCTTTCTGCATCAATTTAGATGATCATGTGTTTTTTTTCCCCTTTATTTTGTTGATTTGGCATATTACTGTATATTGAATAATTTTTGTATGTTGAACCATCCTTGCGTTACATGAATACATTCCATTGGTCATGGAGTATAATCCTTTTAATATGCTCTTGATTTCTGTTTGCTAGTATTTTGTTGAGGATTTTGTATTGGTGTTCGTAAGGGATATTGATCTGCAGTTTCCTTGTAGCGTTTTTGCTTGGCTTTGGTATTAGTGTTATGCTGGCCTCAGAAAATGAGTTAGGAAGTGTTCCCTCCTCTTCAGTTTTTGGGAATAATTTGAGAAGGATTGGTATTAGTTCTTATTTAAATGTTTGGTAGAATTTACCAGTGAAGCTGTCAGATCTAGGATTTTTTTTTTTTTTTTTTTTTTGCCATGTTGTTCGGCTTGCGGGATCTTAGTTCCCTGACCAGGGATCAAACCCTGGGCCCCCTGCAGTGGGAGCACGGAGTCCTAACCACTGGACAGCCAGGGAATTCCCTAGGACTTTTCTTTGTTGGGAGATTTTTAAAAGATAGGGTTTCCATGGTGGCACAGTGGTTAAGAATCCACCTGCCAATGCAGGGGACATGGGTTTGATCCCTGGCCCAGGAGGATCCCACATGTCATGGAGGAGCAACTAAGCCCGTGCGCCACAACTGCGGAGCCTGTGCTCTAGAGCCCGTGCTCTGCAACAAGAGAAGCCACGACAGTGAGAAGCCCGTGCACTGCAACAAAGAGTACCCCCAGCTTGCCTCAACTAGAGAAAGCCCAGGTGCAGCAATGAAGACCCAACACAGCCAAATAAACAAAAAAAAGATTCCAGGTATAAGTGTGATCATACAGTATTTGTCTTTCTCTGTCTGAATTTTATTTTACTTAGCATAATGCCTTCAAGGTCCATCCACATTGTCACAAATGGCAGGCTTTCCTTCTTTCTTGTGGCTGAATAATATTCCATTATATATATACCACTACTTCTTTATCCATTCATTTATCAGTGGACATTTAGATTGTTTCCATGTCTTGGCTATTGTAAATAATGCTGCAGTGAACGTGGGGATGCAGATATCTTTATGAGACAGTGATTTTTTCTCCTTTGGATAAATACTCAGAAAGGAACTGCTGGATCACATGGTAGTTCTATTTTTCAGTTTTTGAGGAAGAGTGTGGTTTTCCATAGTGGCTGTTGCAATTCACAGTCCCACTAACAGTGCACAAGGGTTCCTTTTTCTCCTCATCCTCCCAAGACTTGTTATCTCTTGTCTTTTTGATACTAGCCATTCTAACAGATATGAAGTGATATCTCATTGTGGTTTTAATTTGCATTTTTCTGATGATTAGTGATGTAGAGCACATTTTCAGTATCTGTTGGCCATTTGTATGTCTTCTTTGGAAAAATATCTATTCATTTCTTCTGCCCATTTTTTAATTGGATTATTTTTTCTTTTGAAGTGCATGAGTTCTTTATATATTTTCAATATTAACCCTTTATCAAATATGTGCTTTGCAAATTTTTTTCCCATTTGGTAGGTTGCCTTTTCACTTTGTTGATGGTTTTCTTTGCCATATAGAAGCTTTTCAGTTTAATGGAGTCCCACTTATTTGTTTTTTTTCTTTTATTGCCTTTGCTTTTGGTGTCAAATCCAAGAAATCATTGCCAAGACCAATGTCAAGGAGGTTTTCCTCTATTTTTTCTTGTAGGAGTTTTATGCTTTTAGGTCTTACATTCAACTCTTTACCATTTTGAGTTGATTTTTGTGTATGGTGTAAGATAGTGGTCCAGTTTCATCCTTTTGCACGTCACTCTCTAGTTTTCCCAATATGGCAGTCCATTTCCCACCATTTGTTGAAGAGACTGTCCTTTCCCCATTGTATATTCTGGCATGTTATCATAAATTAATTGACCATATTTGTGTGGGTTTATATCTGCACTCTCTATTCTGTTCTATTGATCTATGTGTCTGTTTTTATGCCAATACCATTACTGTTGTGATACTGTAGCTTTGTAATATAGTTTGAAATCAGGAAGCATAATGCCTCCAGCTTGTTCTTCTTGATGAAGATTGCCTTGGCTGGACTTCCCTGGTGGCACAGTGGTTAAGAATCTGCCTGACCATGCAGGGGACATGGATTCAAGCCCTGGTCCGGGAAGATCCCACATGCTGTGGAGCAACTAAGCCCGCGAGCCACAACTACTGAGCCTGCACACCAAGGGTCTGTGCTCTGCAACAAGAGAAGCCACCGCAATGAGAAGCCCACACACCATGATGAAGAGTAGCTCCTGCTTGCTGCAACTAAAGCCTGTGTGCAGCAACGAAGACCCAACACAAAAAAACCAGAAATAAAAAAAAAAGATTGCCTTGGCTATTCAAGGACTTATGTAGTTTCATACAAATTTTCAAATTGTTTGTTCTATTTATGTGAAAGATGCCATTGGAATTTCAATAGAGATTGCGTTGAATCTGTCAGTTTCTTTGGGTAGTATGGACATTTAAAAATATTCTTCTATTCCATGAGCATGGAATAGCTTTCCGTTTATTTGTGTCTTCAATTTATTTTATCAATGTCTATAGTTCTCAGTGTGCAGGTCTTTCAATTCCTTGGTTAAACTTATTCAAGGGTATTTTACTCTTTTTGATGCAACTGTAAGTGGTATTGCTTAAATTTCTCTCTCTCTTTTTTTTAAATTTATTTATTTATTTATTTATGGCTGTGTTGGGTCTTTGTTTCTGTGCGAGGGCTTTCTCTAGTTGTGGTAGGCGGGGGCCACTCTTCATCGTGGTGCGCGGGCCTCTCACTGTCACAGCCTCTCTTGTTGTGGAGCACAGGCTTCAGACGCACAGGCTCAGTAGTTGTGGCTCATGGGCCCAGTTGCTCCGCGTCATGCGGGATCTTCCCGGACCGGGACACGAACCCGTGTCCCCTGCATCGGCAGGCAGACTCTCAACCACTGCGCCACCAGGGAAGCCCCCTCCTCTTCTATTTTTTGGAAGAGTTTGAGAAGGATTGGTATTAATTCTTCTTTGAATGTTTGGTAGAATTCACCAGTGAAGCTTCTGGACTTTCTTTTGTTGGGAGATTTTTTTTTTTTAGTAGTTCAATTATTTATTACTTCATTACTCCCATACCCCACCCTCCTGACCCTTTAGTGGAGCTGTTTCACCACAAACAGAGAAAGAAAGGATTAAAGATATTCAGTTACATACAACCGACTAGCCTCTCAGCCCCTCCAGAAGCATTTGTATTTTTGAGTGGTTGTTTATAATTAAAGACCAGGCCATTTAACAGACATCGAATAGGGAATTCCCTGGTGGTCCAGCGTTAGGACCTGGCGCTTTCACTGCTGGGGACCAGACTCAATCCCCGGTTGGGAAATAAGATCCCGTAAGCTGCTCAGTGCAGCCAAAAAACAAAACAAATGAAAAAACAAACAAAAAAAACATTGAATAAAGCCACAAGTGCAGGAATTGGGAACCAACAGGACAATGTTGGGTCCTGCGTGGGAATCCGGCTTCAGGGTCAAGTGCCTTCACTGCTTGTGATACACATGGGATGAGGTGTGTGCTCTGTATACACATGGGGTCGGCTACAATACAAGGGATATAAACTCGACAAGCCATTTGGAACTGGAAGATAAAAAGTAACATGGTACCCTGAAGAGGTGTTTCTACCAGAAAAAATCAAAAGCTTGTGAAACAACACGTCTATGAGTTTGTTCATAAACCACGTAGTTTCTCTCAGCTGAAACCAGCAGAAACATCTGTGAGGTTCACTTTTCAGAGGAGTGGTTTAGTAGCTCTTTTCATTCAACCACAAACCCCTTTATGTAAGACTGGTCCAAAGCAAGTTGCTGTATGTTCTTTACACGCTAGAATCCACTCTTGTAAATCAACTCTTCTGAACTAGTAGGTCAAGATATTTGTCTAAGTGGGTCTATGTCTGACTTGATCCCAAACTGGACGCATTCTGATGCTGCACCCAGAAAGTAGTAGTGTAAGTGATAGCAGTGCCACTTCACAATCCATTTCATGATGAAATAGGTACCAGGTTGTATGTTCATTAGGAAGAATGATATTAGCGCTTACTACTACGCTTCCTAGCGAAACAACCAATGCTCCCAACTGTTGGGAGATTTTTGATTACTGATTCAAACTCACTGCTAGTAGTCAGTCTGCTCAGATTTTCTATTTCTTCATGATTCAATCTTGTAGGTTGTAGGTTTCTAGGATTTTATCCATTTCTTCTGGGTCGTCAGATTTGTTGCCATATAATTGTTCATAGTAGTCTCTTATGATTCTTTGTGTTTCTGTGATATCAATTTTAATGTCTCCTCTGTTATTTTGGTTTTATTTGAGACCTCTCTTTTTCTTGGTGGGTCCAGCTAAAGGTTTGTCAATTTTGTTTCTTTTCAAAGAACCCACTGTTCATTTCATTGATATTTCTAATGTCTTTTTAGTCGCTATTTCCACTCTGATCTTTATTTCCTTCCTCTACCACCTTTGGGTTTCATTTGTTCTCTTTTATTTCCATGAGGCGTAAAGTTGGGTTGTTTGAGATTTTTCTTGTTTCTTGATGTAGGTATTTATCATTTATGAACTGCCCTCTTAGAATTGCTTTTGCTGCATCTCATAAGTTTGGATATGTTGTATTTCTATTTTCATTTGTCTCAAGGTATTTTTTTAAAATAAATTTATTCATTTTTGGCTGCACGAGGTCTTCATTGCTGCGTGAGGTCTTTCTCTAGTTGCGGCGAGCAGGGGCTACTCTTCATTGCGGTGTGTGGGCTTCTCTTGTGGAGCATGGGCTCTAGGCACGCGGGCTTCAGTAGTTTGGCATACGGGCTCAGTAGTTGTAGCACTAGGGCTTAGTTGCTCTGCAGCATGTGGGATCTTCCTGAACCAGGGCTTGAACCCATGTCCCCTGCATTGGCAGGTGGATTCTTAACCACTGCGCCACCAGGGAAGTCCCTGTCTCAAGGTATTTTTGATTTCTCTTTTGATTTCTTCTTTGATCCATTGGTTGTTCAGTAGCATGTTGTTTAATCTCCACATATTTGTGAATTTTCCAGTTTTCTTCTTGTAAGTTATTTCTAGTTTCATACCTTTGTGGTCAGAAAAGATTCTTGATATGATTTCAGTCTCCTTAAGTTTACTGAGACTTGTTTTGTGGCCTAACATATGATCTGTCCTGGAGGATGTTCCATGTGTATTTGAGAAGAATATATTTTATATATTTTTGAATGAGGTGTTCTGTATATATCTGTTAAATTTATCTGGTCTAAAGTGTTAAGGTTGCTGTTTCCTTATTGATTGTCTGTCTTGATGATCTATCCATTGATGAAAGTGGGGCATTAAAATCCCCCAGTATTATTGTATTGCTGTCTATTTCTTCCTTTAGGTCTGTTAATATTTGCTTTATATATTTAGGTGCTCCTATGTTGGGTGTATAAATATTTATAAATGTTGTATCTTCTTGTTGGATTGACTCCTCTATCATAATTTAATGTCCTTTTTTGTCTCTTATTAGTCTTTGTCTTAAAATCAGTTTTGTCTGATATGAGTATAGCTACCCTATCTTTTGGTTTCCATTTGTATGGGGTATCTTTTCCATGCCTTCGCTTTCAGTCTGTGTGTGTCCTTACATCTGAAGTGAGCCTCTTGTAGGCTGTATATAGAGGGGTCTTGCTTTTTTATCCATTTAATCACTCTGTCTTTTTTTTTTCGGAAAATGTATTTATTTTTCTTTCACTCTTTTTTGTGACAAAATATATAACATAGAATTTACCATTTTTAAGTGTAAAATGACATTAAGTACATTCATGTTGTTGTACAACCGTCACCACTCCCTAGCTCCAGAACTTCATCATCTTCTCCAACTGAAACTCTGTACCTATTAAATAATAATTCCCCACTTCCTTTCCCCCTAGCCTCTGGTAACCACCATTCTATTTTCTGTCTCTATGAATTTGACTATTCTGTGTACCTTATAAGTGGAGTCATACAGTACAGTTGACCCTTGAACAATGCAAGTTTGAACTGCATGGGTCCACTTACACCCAGATATTTTTCAGTAGTAAGTACTACACTACTACATGGTCTGTGATTGGTTGAATCCAATAGATTTGGAGGACCCATGGATACAAAGACCTGACTATAAGTTATATGTGGATTAACCCCCTCTTTGTTCAAGGGTCAGCTGTATTTGTTGTTTTGTGATTGGCTTATTTTACTTAACTTAGCATAATATCTTTAAAATTCATTCATGTTGTAGCATGTGACAGGATTTCCTTCCGTTTTAAGGCTAAATAATCCATTGTATGGATATACCACATTTTATTTATCTATCATCTGATGGCAGACACTTAGGTTGCTTCCACCTTTAAAAAAATATTTTTTTGATTGAAGTATAGTTGATTTGCTTCCACCTTTTGACAGTTGTGAATAATGCTGCAGTGAACATGGGTGTACAAATGTCTTTGTGAGTCCCTTCTTTCATTTCTTTGGGATATATACCAGATGTAGAATTGCTGGATCATGTGATAATTCTATGGTTAATTTTTTGAGGAATTGCCATATGTTTTCCACAGCAGCTAAACAATTTTGTATTCCCACCAGCAGCATGCAGGGGTTCCAAATTTCTCCATACCCTCAACGCTTGTTATTTTCTGTGTTTGTTGTTGCTGTTAGCCACTATGTCTTTTTAAAAACTATATTGAAATATAGTTTATTTACAGTGTTGTGTTTAATTTCTGCTGTAAAGCAAAGTGACTCAGTTATACATATATATATTTCTTTCCAGATTCTTTTCCATTATGGTTTATCACAGGATATTGAATATAGTTCCCTGTTCTATATAGTAGGAAGTTGTTGTTTATCCATCCTATATATAATAGTTTGCATCTGCTAATCCCAAACTCCCAATCCTTTCCTCCCCCACTCACCTTCCCCCTTAGCAATCACAAGTCTGTTTTCTATATCTGTGAGTCTGTTTTTGTTTCGTAGATGTGTTCATTTGTGTTGTATTTTAGATTCCACATATAAGTGGTATCATATGGTATTTGACTTTCTCTTTGTGACTTACTGTGCTTAGTATGATAATCTCTATGTCCATCCATGTTGCTGCAAATGGCATTATTTCATCCTTTTTGATGGCTGAGTAATATTCCACTGTATATCTATATATCTGTATCTGTGTAGATATAGATATACCACATCTTCTTTATCCATTCATCTGTCGATGGACATTTGGGTTGTTTCCATGTCTTGGCTATCATAAATAGTGCTGCTATGAACATAGGGGTGCATATATCTTTTTGCATTATAATAGTTTTGTCCAGATATATGATGCCCAAGAGTGGGATTGCTGGATCATATGGCACTGCTGGTTTTATTTTTTTGAGGAACCTCCATACTTTTTTCAAAAGTGGCTACATAATTTACGTTTCCACCAACAATGTAAGAGGGTTCCCTTTTTTCCATATCCTCTCCAGCATTTATTATTTGTAGACTTTAAAAAAATATATTTATTTATTTATGTTGGCTATGCGGGGTCTTAGTTGCGGCATGTGGACTTCTTAGTTGCAGCATGCATGTGGGATCTAGTTCCCCGACCAGGGATCGAACCCGGGACCCATGCATTGGGAAAGTGGAGTCTTACTGACTGGACCACCAGGGAAGTCCCTATTTGTAGACTTTTTAATGATGGCCATTCTGACTGGTGTGAGGTGGCACCTCGTTGTTTTGATTTGCATTTCTCTAATAATTAGTGATGATGAGCATCTTTTCATGTGCCTATTGGCCATCTGTATGTCTTCTTTGGAGAAATGTCTATTTAGGTCTTGTGCCCATTTTTCAGTTGGGTTGTTTGTTTTTTGTTATTGAATTGTTGGAGCGGTTTGTATATTTTGGATATTAAGCCCTTGTCAGTCACATTATTTGCAAATATTTTCTCTCAGTCTGTAGGTTTTCTTTTTGTTTTGTTTATGGTTTTCTTTAGTATGTAAAAGCTTATGTTTGATTAGGTCCCACTTGTTTATTTTTGCTTTAATTTCTATTGCCTTGGGAGACTGACATAAGAAAACATTAGTACAATTTATGACAGAGAATGTTTTGCCTATGTTCTCTTCTAGGAGTTTTATTTTATTTTAAACTATATATTCTTTTCCATTATGGTTTATCACAGGATATTGAATGTAGTTCCCTGTGCTATACATTAGGACCTTGTTGTTTATCCATTCTAAATATAATAGTTTGCATCTACCAACCCCAAACTCCCAGTCTGTCCCTCTCCCTCCCCCCTACCCCTTGGCAACCACAAGTCTGTTCTCTATGTCTATGAGTCTGTGTCTGTTTTGTAGATAAGTTCACTTGTGCCGTATTTCAGATTCCACATATAAGTGATATCATATGGTATTTGTCTTTCTCTTTCTGACTTACTTCACTTAGTATGATACTCTCTAGTTGCATCCATGTTGCTGCAAATGGCATTATTTTGTTTTGCTTTTTTATGACTGAGTAGTATTCCATTGTATATATATACCACATCTTCTTTACCCATTCCTCTGTTGATGGACATTTAGTTTGCTTCCGTGTTTTGGCTATCATGAACAGTGCTGCTATGAACATAGGGGTGCATGTATCTTTTTGAATTATAGTTTTGTCTGGATATATTCCCAGGGGTGGGATTGCTGGTTCATATGGTAATTCTATTTTTAGTTTTCTGAGGAACCTCCATACTGTTTTCCATAGTGGCTGTACCAACTTACATTCTCAGCAGCAGTGTAGGAGGGTTCCCTTTTCTCCACACCCTCTCCAGCATTTGTTATTTGTAGACTTTTAAATTATGGCCATTCTGACTGGTGGGGTGATATCTCATTATAGTTTTGATTTGCATTTCTCTAATAATTAGTGATGTTGAACATCTTTTCATGTGCCTATTGGCCATCTGTATGTCTTCTTTGGAGAAATGTCTATTAAGGTCTTGAGCCTATTTTTCGATTGGGTTGTTTGTTTTGTGTTATTGAATTGCAGGAGCTGTTTGTATATTTTGGAAATTAAGCCCCTGTTGGTCACATCATTTGCAAATATTTTCTCCCAGTCTGTAGGTTGTCTTTTCATTTTGTTTATGGTTTCCTTTGCTGTGCAAAAGCTTACAATTTTGATTAGGTCCCATTTGTTTATTTTTGCTTTTATTTCTATTGCCTTGGGAGACTGACCTAAGAAAACATTAGTATGATTTATGTCAGAGAATGTGTTGCCTATGTTCTCTTAAAGGAGTTTTATGGTGTCTTGTCTTATATTTAAAACTTTAAGCCATTTTGAGTTTTTTTGTGTGTGTGCGTATGGTGTAAGGGTATGCTCTAGCTTCATTGATTTATATGCAGCTGTCCAACTTTCCCAGCACCACTTGCTGAAGATACTGTCTTTTCTCCATTGTATATTCTTGCCTCCTTTGTCAAAGATTAACTGTCCAAAGGTGTATGGATTTATTTCTGGGCTCTCTATTCTCTTCCATTTATCTGTATATCTGTTTTTGTGCCAATACCAGGATGTTTTGATTAGCTTTGCAGTACTGTCTGAAGTCTGGGAGGGCTATGCCTCCTGCTTTGTTCTTCTTCCTCAGGACTGCTTTGGCAATTCTGGGTCTTTTATGGTTCCATATAAATTTTAGGATTATTTGTTCTAGTTCTGTGAAAAATGTCACAGGTATTTTGATAGTGATTACATTAAATCTGTAGATTGCTTTGGGTAGTATGGCCATTTTAACAATATTAATTCTTCCAATCCAAAAGCATGGGCTATCTTTCCATTTCTTTGAATTATCTTCAGTTTCCTTTATTAATTTTGTAGTTCTCAGCATATAAGTCTTTCACCTCTTTGGTGAGATTTATTCCTCTTTTAGTTTATTTATTTAAAAGTATTTTTCAAAACGAGGCTGCTGTCATTTGTTCAATCTTTATTTATTTATTTATTTATTTATTTTTGACCACAATGCATGGCTTGCAGGATCTTAGTTCCCCACCAGGGATTGAACCCGGGCCCCAGCAGTGAAAGGACTGAGTTCTAACCACTGGATTGCCAGGGAATTCCTTAAGTATTTTATTTTTGATGCAATTGTAAAAGGGATTGTTTACATTCCCTTTCTGATATTTCATTGTTAGTGTAAAGAAATGCAACAGATTTCTGTATGTTAATCTTGTATCCTGCTACCTTGTTTAATTCATTTATCAGTTCTAGTAGTTTTTGTGTGGAGTCTTTAGGGTTTTCTATATATAGTGTTATGTCATCTGCGTATAATGACAGTTTTACCTCTTTCCTACCAATTTAAATTTTTAAAAAATTTTTGGCTGTGTTGGGTCTTTGTTGCTGCACGCAGGCTTTCTCTAGTTGTGGCGAGTGGGGGCTACTCTTTGTTGTGGTGCATAGGCTTCTAATTGTGGTGGCTTCTCTTGTTCTGGAGCACGGGCTCTAGGTGCGTGGGCTTCAGTAGTTGTGGCACGTGGGCTCAGTAGTTGTGGCTCGTGAGCTCTAGAGCGCAGGCTCAGTAGTTGTGGCGCACAGGCTTAGTTGTCCTGCGGCATGTGGAATCTTCCCGGAGCAGGGCTCAAACCCTTGTCCCCTGCATCGGCAGGGGGATTCTTAACCACTGCACCACCAGGGAAGTCCGGATGTCAAATTTTAAAAAATTTATTAATTTATTTATTTTTTGGCTGCATTGGGTCTTCATTGCTGTGCATGGGCTTTCTCTAGTTGCAGCAAGCGGGGGTTTCTCTTGTTGTGGAGCATGGGCTCTAGGCGTGCGGGCTTCAGTAATTGCGGTGTGTGGGTCTCAGTAGTTGCGGCATGCGGGCCCTAGAGCATGCAGGCTTCAGTAGTTGTGGCACATGGGCTCAGTAGTTGTGGCTCGCTGACTCTAGCGCACAGGCCCGGTAGTTGTGGCGGCATATGAGATCTTCCTGGACCAGGGATTGAACCCATGTCCACTGCACTGTCAGGCAGATTCTAAACCACTGTACCACCAGGGAAGTCCCCGCTTCTTCAGTCTTTTGGAAGACTTTGAGAGGGATCTTTGTATGTTTGGTAGAATTCACCTGTGAAACCATCTGGTCCTGGACTTTTGTTTGTAGGGAGTTTTTAAATTACAGATTCTATTTCATTTCTAGTAGTCAGTCTGTTCAAGTTACCTATTTCTTCTTGATTCAGTTTTGGTGGGCTGTGTGTTTCTAGAAAGTTGTCCATTTCATCTATGTTTTCGAATCTGTTGGCATGTAATTGTTCATAGTAGTCTCTTATGTTTTTTTGTATTTCTGTGGTATCAATTGATTTTTCCTCTTTTATTTCTTATTTTGGTTATTTGGGTCTTCTCTCTTTTCATCTTGGTGAGCCTGTCCAGAGGTTTGTCAATAGTTTTTACCCTTTCAAAAAGCCGACTCTTGGTTTTATTGATTTTTCTATTTTTTTCCACTTAAACAACATTTATTTCCCCCAGTTCTATTAGAGGCTGGGAAGTACAAGATCAAAGTACAAGCAAATCCTGTGTCAGGTGAAAACCCCTTCCTAATTTGTAGGTGGCCACCTTCTCACTGTATTCTCACACGGCTGAGAGTTTTCTATTTTATTTTTAATCTATTTTATTTTTAATCTATTTTATTTATTTCTTCTCTGATCTTTATTATCGCCTTCCTTCTGCTGACTTTAGGGTTTGTTTGTTCTTTTTCTTGTTCTTTTAAGTGGTGGGTTAGGTTGTTTATTTGAGATATTTTTTGTTTCTTAAAGAAGGCCTGTATTGCTATGAATTTCCCTCTAAGAACTGCTTTTGCTGAATCCACAGGTTTTGTATAGTTGTGTTTTCATTGTCATTTGCCAAGGTATTTTAAAATTTCTTCTTTGATTTCATCACTGACCCATTGGATTTTTAGTAGCATGTTGTTTAGTCTCCATGTAATTGTTTTTTTCTCATTTCTTTTTCTGTGGTTGATTTCTAGTTTCATGCTGTTGTGGTCAGAAAAGATTCTTGAAATAATTTTTATACTCTTAAATTTGTTAAGGCTTGTTTTATGCCCTAGTATGTGGTCAATCCTAGAGAATGTTCCATGTGCATTTGAAAAGAATGTGTATTATGCTTTTTGGGGGATGTAATGTCCTGAAAATATCAGTTAAGTCTAACTGTTCTGTTGTGTCCTTTAGGATCTCTGTTGCTTTAATCACTGTGTCTTTTGATTGGAGAATTTAGTCTTTTACATTTAAAATAATAATTGATAGGTATGTACTTATTGTCATTTTGTTCATTATTTTCTGGCTGTTTTGTAGTTTATCTCTGTTACTTTCTTTTCTTGCTTTCTCTCTCTGTTGTGTGATGATTTTTTCTTAGTGGTATGCTTATATTCCTCTGTCTTTATCTACCATAGGTTTTTGCTTTGTGGTTACAATGTGGGTTGCATATAGCAACTTACATTTATAACAGCCTATTTTAAAGTTGATAACAACTTATTTGAATGAATTGTAAAATGGTATATTTTAACTCTTCCCTCCGAGTTTTGTTTTTAATGTTACATTTTTCATCTTTTTATCTTGTGTATCCCTTAACTAATTACTGTAGTTATAGTTAGTTTTACTACTTTTTGTCTTTTAGCCTTCATATTAGTTTTATAAGTGATTAATCCATCTCCTTTACTATATATTTACTTTACCAGTAAAATTTATACCTTCACATGTTTTCTTCTTACTAATTAGCACTCTTTTCAACTTAAGTCTCTAACATTTCTTGTGAGGCTTGTTTAGTGGTCATGAACTGCTTTGGCTTTTGCTTGTCTGGAAGACTACCTCTGTTTCACTTCTGAATGATAAATATTCTGGGTAGAATATTCTTGGTTGGGAGTTTTCCCTCTTAGCACTTTGAATATTGTGCCACTCCTTTCTGGCCTGCAAAGTTTCTGCTAAAAAATCTACTGATAGTCTTATGTGGGTTTCCTTGTACATAAAAGTTGTTTTTCTCTTATTACTTTTAAGATTCCCTCCTTGTTTTTAACTTCTGTTATTTAATTATAATGTGTCTTGGTGTGGGTCTCTTGGGATCATCTTGTTTGGCACTCTGTGAGCTTTCTGGATCTGAAAGTCTGTTTTCCTTCCCCAGGTTAGGGAAGTTTTCAGTAATTATTTCTTCAAATATAATTTCCACCTCTTGCTCTGTCTTTTCTCCTTTTAGGATTCTTGTAATGCAAATGTCAGTCTGCTTGATGTCCCATAAGTCCCTTAAATTCACTTTGTTTTTTCCTTTTTTCTTTTTGCTGTTCTGATTAGGTGAGTTCCACTGCCCTGTCTTCGAGTTGATTGATCCTGTCTTTTGCTTCATCTCGTCTGCTGTTGAACCCCTCTAAGTATATCTTTCAGTTCAGTTATTGTGCTTTTCAGCCCCCCAACTTCTATTTGGTACTTTCTTATATTTTGTATCCTTTGTTGAATTTCTCACTGAGTTCATCAATTCTTCTCCTGAGTCTGGTGAGTTTTGTTTTATTTTTGTTTTTTTGCCCTGCTGCATGGCTTGTGGGATCTTAGTTCCCCAACCAGGGATTGAACCTGGGCCCACAGCAGTGAAAGCACCAAGTCCTAACCACTGGACCACCAGGGAGCTCCCTGATGAGCATCTTTATAATCATTACTTTAAACTCTTTTAGGGTAAAGTAATTATCTCTGTTTCATTGAGTTTTTTTCCCTGCGTTTTTTTTCTTGTTGTTTCAGTTGGAACATATTCCTCTCTTTCCTCATTTTGCTTTACTTTCTGTGTTAGTTATTATACAGTAAATGAAATAACCACCTCTCCCAGTCTTGAAGGAGTGGCCTCATGTAGGAGATGAATCTTATCATTCAATCCTGCCCTAGCTGTTCATTGTCTCTCAAATCTTTGTGATTATCCAAGCAGCCTGTTTTGTTTTTAATAGCTTCCAGTCTTTGGGGACTTCCCTGGTGGCGCAGTGGTTGAGAGTCCACCCGCCAATGCAGGGGACATGAGTTTAAGCCCTGGTCCAGGAGGGTCCTACATGCTGCGGAGCAACCTAACCCGTGCACCACAGCTACTGAGCCTGCACTCTATAGCCCACGAGCCACAACTACTGAGCCCGCAAGCCACAACTACTGAGCCCATGTGCCAAAACTACTGAAGCCCGTGTGCCTAGAGCCCATGCTCCGCAACAAGAGAAGCCACTGCAATGAGAAGCCCGTGCACCACAGCAAAGGGTAGCCCCCGCTCGCCACAACTAGAGAAAGCCCATGAGCAGCAACGAAGACCCAACACAGCCAAAAATAAATAAATAAATAAATTTATAAAAAATAGCTTCCAGTCTTTGAGGATGTTCCAAGACCTGTCAGTTTCTGCAAGGAGAGGAGTCAGTCAGCACCCGGATTCAGGCTGATTAGATGCCAGACCCTTAGGCAGCAGCTTTTAAAGTATGAAAAGATATATTGTTCTGTGGGACTGAAAGTGTGAGCCCCACCGGTCACAGAGCCAGGTGATGTAGAAGTGTCCTTTGGTGGCAGCTGCAAAAATCAGGGCACCAAGCATGGGTGTAAGCTCCTTTATGGGAGACACCGGTGAGCTGGATCAAGGGAGAGGAAGAGTACAGAGACTGTGTCCACTGACATCCATTCCCTGAGAACACCTCCATAGGCCCCTAGATGTGTGCCAAACCAGAAGCTTGCCCCTCAGACTGAAGCTTCTGGACAAGCAAATAGGCCTCTTTCTCAGAAAAGACTTGGGGTGTGTTTCAATCTGCTGTCTGCACAGTGTGAGGTGGTGGTAGTCTGACAAAAACTCTCTCTCTGTGTGTTACAATCCCATGAGACTCAGGAATGCAAGCCTCCTGGCCTCCAAAGCCAGGTGATCAAGGAGCATCTTCTGGGCAGCAGCTTTAAAAACTGGGGCGCCAAGCATGTGTAAAAGCTCTTGCCAGAAAAAAAGGCTTAGTAGAGTTTTAAAAAATGGTGCCCACCAACTGGAGCAAGACAGAAAACGCAAACATGGCACCTGTCAGCCTCCACCTGTGGGGGTACTAGATGCTTGCCCCTCGGGCTGGTGCTCCAAGACCAGCAAATGAGCCTCTTTCATGTAAAGTCTGGGCAACTCTAAATTGGATGCTTCTGTGCTGGTCCCTGGGGTGGGTGAGTCCAAGTGCATGAGGTGTTAAAGAGCCGTTTCTCAGTTGCCTATAGCCTTGTGGTTCTTGTGGATGTAAGACCTGTTGGTTTTCAAAGCTCAATGTTTTGGGGGCCCATTTCTCAGGTTTTATTTTATTTTTTTATTTTTGGCTGCACCATGCAGCTGCAGAATCTTTGTTCCCCAACCAGAGATTGAACCCAGGCCCTCAGCAGTGAAAGCAAGGAGTCCTGACCACTGGACCGCCAGGGAATTCCCTCATTTCTCAGGTTTTAAAACTAGGGATGCTTGATGTGGGGTTCAAACCCTTTGCCTCTCAGGGTGAAGCTCCAGGTTTTGAGTTCCCACCTGACTGTGAGTCGCCACACCAGGGGTGGGGTTTACGGGAAGGTTGTTTCTCAGCCTCTCTTACACACCTGGATGTGATCTCTTTCTTGTTTTCCTCGTGTGTGAGTTACTCAGCCGGTTCTTAGGTTTGTTTTTAGTTTGTTTTTTTAAGAGGAAATTGTTCCATATGTAGCTGTAGACTTCGTGTGTCTGTGGGAGGAGGTGTGTTTAGGATCTTCCTATGTTGCCATCTTGAACTGGACTCTTAGGGTTTTCTATGTATAATATCATGTCAGCTACAAACAGTGACAGTTTTAATTCTTCCTTTCAGATTTGCGGGCCTTTTATTTCTTTCTCTTGCCTAATTGCTGTGGTTCGGACTTCCAATACTATGTTGAATAAAAGCGGTGAGAGTGGACATCCTTCTCTTGCTTTTGATCTTAGAGGAAGAACTTTCCGCTTTTCACCATTGAGTATGTTGTTAGCTGTGGGCTTGTCATATATGGCCTTTATTATGTTGAGGTATGTTTCCCCTGTACTCATTTTGATGTGAGTTTTTCCATGAAAGGATGTTGAATTTTGTCAAATGCTTTTTCTGCTTTTATTGAGATGATTATTTGTTTTTTATCCTTCATTTGTGAATGTGGTGTATCACATTGATTTGGGGCTGTGGAACTATCCTTGCATCCTAGGGATAAATCCCCCTTGATCATTTTATATGGTCCTTGAAACATATTGTTGAATTTGGTTTGCTAGTATTTTGTTGAGGTTTTTTGCATCTGTTTTCATCAGGAATATTGACCTGTAATTTTCTTTTCTTGTAGTGTCCTAATCTGGTTGTGGTATCGAGGTAATACTGGGCTCATAAAGTGAGTTTGGTAGTGTTCCCTCCTCTTCAGTTTTTGGGAAGAATTGGTATTCAAATGTTTGGTAGAATTCACCAGTGAAACCATCTGGTCCTAGAATTTTGTTTTTTGGGAGGTTTTTGATGTCTGATTCAATCTCCTTACTATTCAGATTTTTCTTTTTCTTTCTTTTTTTTTTTTTGGATACAAAATGTACTTGCAGAACTTTAGTATAAGCATAACAATAAATTATTATACAGTATTTTGGGGAAAATCTGGTTATTCAGTCTTCTTCTTGACTGAATTTTGTACAAATAGAAATTTACTATAAGCACTATTTTTGGTATAAAAGGTAATCTGACCCAAACGTATTTAGGAGAAACCTGAGATTTTAGAAGGGAGATGTATATAGTCAAAAGGGGGTTTGTTAAATCAACTGGCATTAAAATATTAGAATAGAAATAGTAATGATTATAAAATATCATGTTGCCATGGTTATATTAACCAAAGTATTAGAGAAACAAAAATATTAAAGAAGTTAAAAAATTAGAAAAGTAATAATTTCAGATTAGAATGGCAGAAAAGACTGAATAAAATTTAAAGTTATCATTGCTAATTAAAAAACAGTTGGGTCTATGGAATAGTAATTATTCAAAATGGAGCACATAACTGGTAAGCAGAGTATTTTACCTGCAGGCAATCCACTGTATTTAAGGGGAAAAAAAAGTCAGTTATAGGGAGTTCTTGACTTCTCATTTCTCTGGGGCCCTTTCAACTGCATTTGCCTCCTTTATATTAAGGAAGGTGAAAGTTGACTTCAGTGTGCCATGACCACTCTGTTGTGAAAAGCAAAAGAAAACCAGAGTCCAGTGAAAACTTTTCTCCAGTGAACAGGAACAAGCGGAAGTTGGTCAGCTGTACAAAAGGCTAGCACATCATGGACCGCTCAGATGAATTCTAGAATTGCTTTCCAGGTCCAAAATTATGTCATTCTTTCTCTGGAGAGTATTCACATGGGTGTAGAAGGCTGAGACAACCAGGGGCACGTGGAGTGCCTGGTCACACAGCACCTTGATCAGGACCATGTGCGGCCGGGCAGCGCATGTGCCCCAGCAGGCACAGCCACACGTGGTTGAAGTTGGTGTGGAAGGCCGAGTTGGTCACGTGCTCACCTGCCGTCAGGAGGACCTGCAGCTGCTGCAGTGCATCACTGACCTAGAAGAGTATGGGTAGAGAGCTGCCTCCCTGCCCCCATTCCCAGGCTGTGCTCCCACCAGCAACTGATGCACCGGCTCCCTCAGGTTTTTTCTTAATGATTGTCTTAGTAGGTTTTGTGTTCTAGGAATTTGTCTCTTTCACTTAGGTTTCCGTTTTTTTGGTGTATAGCTGTTCATAGCACTCTCTTACAGTCCTTTTTTATTTCTTTAGCATTGTTAGAAATGTCCCTACTTCCATTTCTGGTTTTAGTAATTTGAGTCTTCCCTCTTTTTGTCTTAGTCCATCTAGCTAAAGGTTTGTCAATTTCATTAATCTTTTTGAAGAACAACTTTGGTTTCACTATTTTCTTTTTTTTTAAAAAAGTATTTATTTATTTGGCTGCCTCGGGTCTTAGCTGCAGCATGTGGGATCTTTTAGTTGCGGCATGTGGGACCTAGTTCTCTGACCAGGGATCGAACCTGGGCTCCCTGCATTGGGAGCATGGAGTCTTAGCCATTGGACCACCCCGGAAGTCCTCACTGTTTTCTATTCTCTATTGTGTTTATTCTGTGTTCTAGTTTTCATTATTTCCTTCCTTCTGCTACCTTTGGGTTTAGTTTGTTCTTTTTCTAGTTCCTTAAGTTGCAAAATTAGATTCTTGATTGGAGACTTTCCTGTGTTTTGTTTTGTTTTTTTAACATAAACATTTATAGAGACTTCCCTTGTGGCGCAGTGGTTAAGAATCCACCTGCCAATGCAGGGGACACAGGTTTGAGCTCTGGTCTGGGACGATCCCACATGCCGCGGAACAACTAAGCCCGTGCACCACAACTACTGAGCCTGCACTCTAGAGCCTGCGAGCCACAACTACTGAACCCATGTGCCACAACTGCTGAAGCCTGCGTGCCTAGAGCCCGTGCTCTGCAACGAAGAGTAGCTCCCACTCACCACAAATAGAGAAAGCCCATGTGCAGCAACAAAGACCCAATGCAGCCAAAAATAAAATAATAAATAAAATAAATAAACAGAAAAAAACCCACATAAACATTTATAGCTAAAAATTTCCCCTTAGCACCGTTTTTGCCATGTACCATAAGTTTTGGTATGTTGTGTTTTCATTTTCATTCATCTCTAAGTATTTTCTGATTTCCCTTGTGATTTTTTTCTTTGGTCCATGGGTCAGTTAAAAGTATGTTGTTTAATTTCCACAGTTTTGTAAAATTTCCAGTTTTCTCTATATTATTGATTTTTAACTTCATCCCATTATGGTCAGAGAAAATACTTTGGATGATGTCTATCTTTTAGAATCTGTTGAGACATATTTGTGGCATAACATATGGTCTATCTTGGAAAATGTCCCATGTGTACTTGAGAAGAATGTGTATGCTGTTCTTATTGGGTAGAGTGTTCGGCATATGTCTCTCAGATCTAGTTGGTTTATTACATTGCTTGAATCCTCTCTTTCTTTAATTATCTTCTGTCTGGTTCTTCTCTCCATTCTTATGAGTTGAGTCATGAAGTCTCCAACTACAATTTTAGACCTGTCTAACTCTCTCTTCAATTCCGTCAGGTCTTGCTTCATATGTTTTGATAGTCTGTCATTAGGTGTGTAAATGTTTATATTGTTTTATCTTCTTGATGTTTTGAGCCTTTCATTAATATATACAGTCCTTCTTTGTCCCTTGTAAACTTTTTTGATTTAAGGTCTATTTTGTCTGATATTAATATAGCCATTCCTGCTGTCTTTTTTTAAAAAATAAATTTATTTACTTATTTATTTATTTATTTTTGGCTGCATTGGATCTTCGTTGCTGCGCGTGGGCTTTCTCTAGTTGCAGCAAGAGGGGGTTACTCTACGTTGTGGTGCACGGGCTTCTCACTGTGGTGGCTTCTCTTGTGAAGCATGGGCTCTAGGCCCGTGGGCTTCAGTAGTTGTGGCACATGGGCTCAGTAGTTGTGGCTCACGGGCTCTAGAGCGCAGGCTCAGTAGTGTGGCACACAGGCTTAGTTGCTCCGCGGCATGTAGGATCTTCCTGGACTAGGGCTCGAACCTGTGTCCCCTGCATTGGCAGGCACATTCTTAACCACTGTGCCACAAGGGAAGTCCCCCTGCTGTCTTTTGGTTAGTATTTACACGGAATATATTTTTCCATCCTTTCTCTTTTAACCTTTTATGTCTTTGGATCTCAAGTGAGTCACTTGTAGATAGCATACAGTTGGATCTGTGTTTTCATCTATTCTGCCAATCTCTCTTTTCATTGGAGGGTTTAATCCATTTGCATTTAAAGTATTACTGATACAAAGGACTTCTGTCACTGTGTTGATGCCCTAGAGTGTTTTGTCCCTCATTTCTTTCATTCCTGTCCTTTGTGTTAGGTTGATTTTTTTTTTTTTTAGTGAAATGTTTAAATTCCTTCTTGTTTCCTTTTATGTGTATTCTATAGATATTTTCTTTATGGTTACCATGGGGATTACATTTAATATCCTAAAGTTACAATATTCTAGTATAAATTTATAGTAGCTTAACTTCAATAACAAAAACTCTGTTCCTTTATAGCTCTTTCCCCAGCACCCTTGGTAGTTGATATCACAGAATTATATCTTTTTATATTGTAGAGACCAAAAATATAAACTAATCATTCTTTTAACTACATTAATCTCTTGAATTATGTAGAAAACAGGATTTGGAGTGACAAGCCAAAGTTACAATAATACTTTTACACTAATTTTTTTTAATGTATTATTGTCTTGTGGAATGTAGAAAACCAAGTACAGTTAAAAATAATTGTTATATTAATACTAGCTTTTACAATTGTCCATGTATTTACCTTTATTGAGATCTTTATACTTCTATATTGCTTCAGGGTACTCTCTAGTATCTTTTTATTTTACCTGGGAGGAATCCTTGACCATATCTTGCAGGGCAGGTCTAGTGGTCACAGTCTATCAACTTTTGTTCACCTGAGAATGTCTTGATTTCTCCCTCACTTTTGAAGGACAGTTTGGCTAGATATAGGATTCGTGGTTGAGTTTTTTCCATTTAGCACTAAATATACCAACCTACTGTCTTCTGATCTCCAACATTCTGATGAGAAATCTGCTCATCATCCTACTGAGAATCCCTTGTATGCGGTGGTTCACTTCTTTCTTGCTACTTTCAAGATTTGCTGTCTGTCTTAGGCTTTTGAAAGTGTAATTATAGTCTGTCTTGAGATGGGTCTCTGAGTCAGTCAATCTAGCTTGGAGTTCATTGAGCTTTTTAGATGTTCATATTCATGTCTTACATCAAATTTGGGAAGTTTTTAGCCACTGTGCAAATATTTTCTCTGCCCCTTTCTCTCTCTCCTTCTTCTGGATTCTCATGATGTGTATATTGGTCCACTTGGTCCCACAGGTCCCTTAGGCTCTGTTCACTTTTCTTGAATCTTTTTTTCTTTCTGTTGTTCAGTCTCAATAATTTCCGTTGTCCTATGTTAAGGTTCTCTGATTCTTTCTTCTGCCTGCTCAAATCTGCCTTTCAATCTGTCTAGTGAATTTTTCATTTCAGTTATTATACTTTTCAGCTCGAGTCTTTTTCGGTTTCTCTTTAGGTTTTTAAAATCTCTGTTGATAGTTCCATTTTGTTCACACATCGTATTCCTGACTTTCTCCATATCTTCCTTTAGTTCTCTGAGCATCTTTAAGACAGCTGTTTTAAAATTTTGGTAGTATATCTGCCACGAGGTCTTTTTCAGGGAAAGATTCTGTTGAATTATTTTTTCCTTTGAATGGGCCATACTTTCCTGTTTCTTTGTATGCCTTGTGATGTTTTTGTTGCACTCAGGCCATTTGAATCTAATAATGTGATATTAACTCTGGAAATCAGATTCTCCCCCTTCCCCATATTTTGTTGTATTTTGTTATTTATTTATTTAGTTTTTTGATTGCTATAGACGGTCTCTGTGCTGAGGGTTGGTCTGAAGTGTAAACTTAATGTCTTCTTGGGTCTTTTCTGAGCTTTTCCCTGGGCACATGTGGTCGCTTTCTAATTTTCCCCATATATGCAGTTGTTTTTGAATATCCTAGTATTTAATATCTGGCTCTCCAAAGAACAGGAGTGAACAGCAAAGGGGGGTGGGAAGTGCACTGACCCTTTAAATCCCACTGGAAGTCACTTGAGCCAGAGATGGAGGGGCTGCCAAAACAGGGGGAGGTGAAACAACAATGACTGCCCGCATATCTGTCTGCATCTCCGTGATCAGAAGCAGCAGTTGGCAGCCAGAGCACAGATACCCAATATTTGGAGGTAGGAGTCCTTTTTGCCCACCCTAGCTCCCACAGGCTGTGTACAGCTGCTCCAGGAAAACTTGCATAGCTTCCTGCCACGTGGCTGGGGTGGGGTGGGGAGGGGAATGGGTATCTGCTGCTGTGATAAGAGCTGAAAGTGACCAAAATTAACCTCAATTCACCATTAATGTCTTCTCCTGTAAGTTGCTAGCCTTCTGCAGACTCCAGAGTTCCGAAATAGTTACATCAGATTCTGTGAGTGCAGTTGTTGTGTAGGTGGGGAGACCTGTTCCTAGTGATTCCTACTTTCCATATTCCCAGAGTCCTCTGAGCTTTTTAGGGTTTTAACTTTCCCCTAGTGCCATCCCCTTCTCTTCTACTCTGTGTTAGCTTTGAAAACTAGCAGACTTCACTCGCAGTGGAAACCAGCGGTATAGTAGCCACTGAAGGAGAAGAGGTCTAGAACTTCAAAGCCTCATTCTCAGAGGATTATCATTATTTGACCTGTCTAGTGGTGCCCTGAAAGACACCATGTGTAAAGCTGACTATGTTTGACCTGGCTTCTTTCACTCAATGCATAAGGCCTTTTCCTGGTATGGGTTGGGGTGGAGGTGTTTGTTAAAAACAATGATAGGCAATTGCTTACCTTTGTGGCTGTGTTGAAACAGTGGATAGCATTTGGAACACATGATAGACAATCTAGAAATCTTAAAAGGAAAAGTGGGAAATGAGATGTCCATAGGGGCCTTAAAAAGCGCTGACATATTTCTGGGAATCTAGAAGGCCGCATGCATGTGTCGTGTTGTGAGTATGCCCAGAGCTATATGCATGCTAAGGAAAAGGCCTGAGAAGATGCTAAGCTCTCACCTCTCTTTGACCTTGAGGCTCCTTGCAAGGAGGGAGTAAAGGCTAAGGCAGAACTGTCAGCTTCCAGGCTGATTGTTGAATGCATACCCCAACATGCACACAGAGCCCTTTGGCAAAGACTTGGAGTCTTATTGATTCCAGGCGATTAAGGAAATCTCTGTGCAATCATTAGCTGACAACTAAGCTAACTAAGAAGAGACTTCAGTGGCCACATACAACAAAGAATACAGACTTTACATAATTACTTTGGAAACGTCACTAAACAGACAAACTACAAAAAATAGCAATTATAACGAGCTGCTGGGGAGGAAGAGAATCTGATTTGCAGGGTTACCATATTATATTATTTTAAATGTTCATTTTTCAACGAAAAATTGAGACATGAAAAGGAACACAAAAATGTGGCCTATGCACAGAAAAATGTAATCAATAAAAACCATTTCTAACGAAGTCTAGATGTGGAACCAACTAGAAAAATACTTTATTATTATTATTTTTTTGGCCGCCCCACATGGCTTGTGGGATGTTAGCTCCCCGACCAGGGATTGAACCCAGGCCTTCGGCAGTGAGAGCATGGAGTCCTAACCACTGGACCACAGGGGAATTTCCTAGAAAAATACTTTAAATCAACTATTTTAAGTATGTTTAAAGAACTAAAGAAAATAATTTCTAAAAAGTTAAGTGAAGGGTGGGTGAAATGAATGAAGGGAATCAAAAGATACAAACATCCAGTTATAAAATAAACAAGTCATGGGGATATAATGTACAGCATGGTCACTATAATTGATGCTGTATCGCATATTTGAAAATTGCTAAGAGTAGATCTTAGAAGTTCTAATCACAAGAAAAATTGTAACTATGGGAATCTTGCATGATACCATTACACCAACGGCACTAATTGTAACTATGTATGGTGACAGATGTTAACTAGACTTCTTGTGGTGATCGTTTTGCAATATATACAAACATTGAATCATGTTGTATACCTGAAACTAGTATAATGTTATATGTTGATTATGCCTCAGTTAAAAAAAAGACATAAACTTAAAAAAATTGGAAATAAAGAACTAAGTGAAAATATGAGAGCAATATCTCACTAAATAGGGAATATCAACAAAGATACAAATTATAATAAAGAACCAAATAGAAACTCTGAAGTTAAAAAGTGCAATAATTGAAATGGAAAATTCACTAGAGGGGCTCAACAAAATATTTGAGCAGGCAAAGGCAAAAGAACCAGAAAATTTGGAGATAGTTCAACTGAGATTATCAGTATAAGGAACAGAAAGAGGAAAGAATGAAGAAAAATGAACAAAGCCTCAGAGATCCGTAGTACAGTTCAGGGAGACAAAGGAGGGTCAGCCTGTCCAACTGTTTCTCAAGTACCTTTAATTCAAAATATCAATATGCCAAAGTGGCATGTTTTGGAGTGGCATATTCTGCTGCCTTTCAGTTATATTAATTTGAGTCTGAAAAAAAAGTTGAATGAAAAAAGTGAGTTGCAAAAGTATCATTTTCAATCAGGTTCTAAACTGTAAGTAAAGAAAATGCTTCTAACTTAAGCAGAAAAAGGATTCATTGGGAGGATAATGGTAGTTCACAGAATCAGCAGGAGAGCTGAAGGACTGAGATCCAGGACCAAATTGTGTGGCTACAGCCGAGCCCCAGGCCCTTTGGTCAGCACTGCCATTGCTGCCAGGGGCTGTGGTCTGATTGCAGACCCTTGTGTGGTCACAGGCCTGTCCCAAGCTGGGAGGGCAGCCCGCTGGCCTTTTAGCTCTCATGGTGAAGGGACTCTTCCTCCTCCTGGGAAGGGGCCTCAGACACTGAGCAGCCAAAATAGTGACAGATGGCCACATAGCTATCATTTGTGTGAAACTTACAAACACCCAAAGCAATAGCCTAGGTTGTTTGTAGATAAGTACACAGTGAAAACAAAATCATTCACCGGAATGACATGCACTAACTCCAGGATAATATGTACCTCTGAGGAGGGACGGTCAGGGAAAAGATGTGGAACTTCAGTTGTATCTGAAACATTTCCCTCCCTTCCTTCCTTCGCTGTTCAGCTTGCGGGATCTTAGTTCCCTGACCAGGGATGGAACCTGTGCCCCTTGCTGTGGAAGCAAGGAGTCCTAACTACTGGACAGCCAGGGAATTCCCCTGAAACATTTTATTTCTTAAAAATGAAAAAACTGTCACCACCTGTTTATGCTTAGTGATGAGTACATGGGTATCATTACTTTCTACACTTAAGTGTATCTTACAAACATTTCCTAATTAAAAAATCACTTCGGTAGATCAGCAGTATCTGTCAGGCCACTCAGGTCTCTACAGACGTCTCCTTATATAACTTGAAATGCAAATTGATCCAGCACCCACAAGAGGAGATGGAAAGCTTTGCTTGCTAGAACCCACCTATCTTGTGAGAATTTTCCAGCACTTGTACGGAGTCTCTGTCTCCATCAGCTGAAAGCTGGCAGGGCGCTCAGCTGCAACTGCAAGACTGAGTAATGCTTGGCTTGATGCTGTTTATTGGGAAGGAGCGATTCATTTCATTATCAAAATCCTAAGCCCTTTAATATGCCTCCCAAGAATTTATCTGGTTTGGAAGATCAAGACAAAAACTGAAGGGAGAACAAGAATTTCAGAAAAGTTGGAACGATTTTATAAAACAAACAAAAAGAACCAAACCAAAATCTTTTTGTTCAGACTGTGGCCAGTAGGGGTGAATTAGTGGATCTGTTTCTACATATTTTAAAAAAAATTGAGATATAGTTGATTTATAACATTGTGTAAGTTTAAGGTGTACAGCATGTTGATTTGAAACATTTACATATTGCATTAGAATTACCACTAGCACTGGCTAGCACCTCTATTGGCACATAATTATTTTTTGTGGTGAGGACATTTAAGATCTAGGCCCTTAGCAACCTTGAAGTTTATAATACAGTGTTGTTGACTGTAAACACTATGCTGTGCATTAGATTTCCAGAACTTACTTCTCTTCTGTTGCAAATCTGTATCCTTTAACAACATCTCCCCATTTCCCCCACCTCACAGCCCCTGGTAATTGCCACTCTGTTTCTATGTGTTTGTCTTTTTTAGATTCCGTGTGTGAGTTGTATCATAGAATATTTGTTTTCCTCTGTCTGATTTATCTCACTTAGTATAATGCCCTCAAGGTCCATCCATGTCATAAATGGCAGGATATCTTTCTCTCTCATGGCTGAATAATATTCCATTGTATATATACACCACATCTTCTTTATTCATTCATCAGTGGACACTAAGGTTGTTTCCATGTCTTGATTGTTGTGAATAATGCTGCATCCATATATATGTTTTAATAACAGGAAATCAGTTTCTCCTTGTTCCTCTTCCCTCCAAGTAAATTTTTAGCAAATATTTAAAGACTATGGATTTGAACTCTAATTGGAAAAGGTACATGCACCCCAGTGTTCATAGCAGCACTGTTTACTATAGACAAGACATGGAAGCAACCTAAGTGTCCATAAGTGGGTGGATAAAGAAGATGTGGTATATATACACAATGGAATATTACTCAGCCATAAGAAAGCATGAAATATTGCCATTTGCAGCAATATGGATGGACCTAGAAAATATCATACTCAGTGAAGTAAATCAGAGAAAGACAAATATGATATCACTTATATGTGGAATCTAAAAAACAATACAAATGAATCTATTTACAAAACAGAAATAGACTCACAGACATAGAAAACAAACTTATGGTTACCAAAGGGGAAGAGGGGGAGGGATAAATTAGGAATATGGGATGAACAAACCACTATATATTAAATAGATAAGCAACAAGGATTTACTCTATAACATAAGGAATAATGTTCAATATCTTGTACTAACCTGTAATGGAAAATAAAAAGAAAATATAACTTGAATCACTTCGCTGTATACTTGAAATGAACACAATGTTGTAAATCAACTATACTTCAAAAAAAAAGACTATGAGTTTGAAATGACACCAGAGTGTTAGCCTGCCAGGGTACTGCCTGTCTTAGTTTGGTCCTGAGCATAGTTTCTACACTATAATGTGAGCTAAATAAATGTAAGCTATTATTACTCAACAGCAAAAAAACCCAAATAACCAGAATAAAAAATACGGAAAGGACTTGAATAGACATTTCTCCAGTGATGATATACAAAAGGCCAACGAGCATATGAAAAGATGCTCAACATCACTAAACATTAGGGAAATGCAAGTCAAAACCACAATGAAATATCACCTCATAACCATAAGGATGGCTGCTAATCAAAAAAAACCAGAGAATAGCAAGTGTTGGTGAGGATGTAAAGCAGCGGTCCCCAACCTTTTTGGCACCAGGGACCGGTTTTGTGGAAGACAGTTTTTCCATGGATGGGGGAGGGGGATGGTTTCAGGATGATTCAAGCGCATTGCATTTACTGTGCACTTTATTTCTATTATTATTACATTATAATATATAATGAAATAATTATACAACTCACCATAATGCAGAATCAGTAGGAGCCCTGAGCTTGTTTTCCTGCAACTGGATGGTCCCATCTGGGGGTGATGGGAGACAGTGACACCCGACGTGTGTTGCTTAGGTCCAGTCTACTCCGTAATCTCGTTTTGGTCGCTGTCACTGCAGAAAACCCTGCTTCACAAAGACAGGATGTTGGAATTGGAAGCAGGCTTTTCCGTGCTTCTGTGGCAATCTCAGGATATTCCACCTTGACTTTAATCCAGAATGTATGGAGATTTGAAGTTGTCTCAAACATACCTTTAAGGCCACCGTCATTTGAGATCTCAAGCAGTTGATCGTCTTCTAGCATGGACAAAGTCGATTCACCTGGCTTATTCACAAATGGGTCACGGATCCATTCCTCCTCAGTTCGGGAGTCTTTTGTGGTTGAGAAGTAATGCTCAAGCTCTTTTGAAAGCTGAGATAGGTGATCATGCACCAGCTGGGAGAAAGAAGGCCCTGGCTCAGTCTCTTTCAAAATCTCTGCTAATGTTTGAAACATGTCAAAAATCCCAATGTTCACTCGTCGCCCCCATAATCCCAGTTTGGTTTTGAAGGCACCACATTATCTGCCGACTTGAACACAGTTGTCGTTCTCCCCTGAAGTGACAGATTGAATTTACTGAGCAGGTTGAATATGTCACACAAGTAAGCAAGTTTTGTGACCCATTCTGTGTCACTGAAATGTGCTGCCAGTGGTGACTATTTTTCTAAAAGAAATCTCTGGGTGGGACTTCCCTGGTGGTCCAGTGGGTAAGACTCCACTCTTCCAGTACAGGGGGTCTGTGTTCGATCCCTGGTTGGGGAACTAGGTCCCGCATGCATGCCGCAACTAAGAAGCCCGCATACCGCAACTAAGAAGCCCTCATGCCGCAACTAAGACCTGGCGCAGTCTAAATATATAAGATCTTTAAAAAAAATAAAAGAAATCTCTGGAGTGGCTCTCATAACTCAGAAACTCTGGCCAGTGACCTCCCTTTAGAAAGCCATCTCACTTCTGTGTATAAGAGAAGACGTGTGTGCTCTGCACCCATCTCCTCACAGAGCTGCGTGAACAGATGTGAGTTAAGGGCATGTACTTTAATGTGGTTGATGATTTTAATCACATCCTGTAAAACGTTGTTAAGTTCTGGTGACATTTTTCGGCTAGCCAGCATTTCTCTATGGATGACACAGTGCATAGACTCACATTCAGAAGCGACCTCTTTGACTGGAGTGGTGAAACCAGAAAGCCATCCAGTCATGGCAGCCGCTCCGTCCGTGCATATACCGACACAAAATGACCAGTTCAGTTTTCCTGATATGTAATCATTCAAAGACTTGAATAAATCTGCAGCTGTGGTGTTGGTTGGCAACAAAAGTACACATAACATATCCTCATGCACGTCCTCCTGAAAAATATATCACACGGAAACAAGCATTGTTGCCTTGTTGTCAACATCGGTAGACTCGTCAACCTGAATCACGTACCACAGTGACCCATTAATCCTCTCTAACAATTGTGCCTCGATATCCTCTGCTATTTCATCAGTTCGTGTAGTTATGGTGCTAGCCGAAAGGGGAACACATGCCACCTTTCGAACTGCAGCCTCTCCTAAAAGTTTACAACAAATGTCCATAACTGCAGGCGGGATCAGCTCTTCACCAATAGTAAAGGGCCTCTTAGCTTTAGCAATGCAGTTAGCCACTTAGAATCATGCTCTCAGTGCAGACACATTTGATGAAGTGGTGGCCTTCAATAATTGCTTCTGTTCTTCGTGTTCACGTTTTTTTTCTTCTGAAAAACTCCAAAGGCTTGTCTTTTAATTCAGGGTGCTTAGTCTCCATGTGGCAAAGCAGTTTTGAAGGTTTCATGGCTTCGTTGGATAGCTGGTCACCACATATTATAGAATGTGAATCACCTGTTGCAATGAACCCATAATTTAAGTAGGACTCTTGGTATTTTCTTTTAAATGAAGCTTTCTTTTTGTTGGCAGTGTTAGAGTCTTCTGCTGTCTCATCATTGGGTCTTTCCCCCTTTTCAAAGATGCTCTCCAGCGGCATTTGTTTTTTACTCATTTTGGTTAGGGTTAGCTTGTGGACTTACCAAAACTGTGACTGAGACAAGTGTGCAGTGCGGGAAAAAGGCACGGACAGAAGTGGTAAATAAAATAATGGGTGGGCCACACGCAGGCTAAAATAAGTGTCGGATTCTGACTTAAAGCCTGCCACCAGATGCAGCTGTACAGTTGAAGTACATCAACTCACTTCCCACTATAAAGCCTGCCACCAGATGCAGCTTAATTTTCCCTTGCTACTCCCTGATAGGGTTTTGATATAAGTCTGCAAGCAACTGATTTATTATGGTCTCTGTGCAGTCAAACCCCTCTGCTAATGATAGTCTGTATTTGCAGCCACTCCCCAGCACTAGCATCACTGCCTCAGCTCCACCTCAGATCACCAGGCATTAGAGTCTCGTAAGGAGCGCGCAACCTAGATCCCTTGCATGCGCAGTTCACAGTAGGTTTCACGCTCTTATGAGAATCTAATGCCACTGCTGATCTGACAGGAGGCGGAGCTCAGGTAGTAACGCGAGCGATGGGGAGCGGCTGTAAATACAGATGAAGCGTCACTCGCTCGCCCGCCACTCACCTCCTACTCTGCGGTCTGGTTCCTAACAGGCCACGGACCAGTAGCGGTCCGTGGCCTGAGGGTTGGGGACCCCTGATGTAGAGAAATTGGAACCCTTGTTCACTGTTGGTGGGAATGTAAAATTGTGCAGCCTCCATGGAAAACACTATGGTGGTTCTTCAAAAATTAGAATCATCCTATGATCCAGCAACCTCACCTCTGGGTCTATGTCCAAAGGAACTGAAAGAAGGATCTCAAAGAGATATTTGTACCCTTGTGTTCACAGCAGCATTACTCACAATAGCCAAAAGGTGGAAGCAATCCAAGTGTCCATCAGTGGTTGAATGGATAAACAAAATATGGTATATACATACAAAGGAATATTATTCAGCCTTAAAAAGGAAGGAAATTCTGACATAATGCTACAACGTGGATGAACCTTGAGGACATTTTTCTAAGTGAAATAAACCAATCACAAAGAGACAAATACTGCATGATCCTACTTATATGAGGGAATCTACAGTAGTCAAATTTATAGAAATAGAAAGTAGAATGGTGGTTGCCAGGGGATGGGGAGGAGGGGAGAATGGGGAATTGGGTTGGTGGGTATAGAGGTTGCAGTTTTGCACAATGAAGAAGTTCTGGAGATTGGTTGCACAACAGTGGAAAAATGCTTGACACTGTTGAACTATACATTTAAAAATGATTAAGATGATAAATTTTATGGGTTTTTTTAACCACAATTAAAATGTGAAAAGTTAAATAAATATTAGCTGTTTTACATGTGAGGAAACTGAAGTCTCAAGAGGGAAGAGGTGACTTGACCAAAATCACTTCCTTTCAACACAGAGCTGGACCTGATCCCATGCTCTTGCCACTTGGCCTCGGGGCTCCTCAGATTTCGAAGCCCTGACGAGGACCTTCTGGGGGAGCATCATTTTGGAGTCGGGATGGTGAAATCGCAGCACAGAGTTGTGTAGCACTGTCCACAGGAAATCTGGTCCCGGCCGTCATACAGCCAACTTGGGTCGTCCCACAAAACTTGGTTCTTGAGGCCCAGATTCACAGCCTGAAGGTGGCACTTGGTTTATTTGCTGTCATGTTTGATAACAACTGAAGAGTGCATGCTTCACTGTAAAGTCTTATTACCATCTGCCCCTGTTAATAAGCCACAGCTGGGCTCAGAGGAAGCTTAGACACCCTTCCAGAAACTGTGCTGAGGAGAGAGGGGAGAGGAATTCAACAGCCCCCTCCAACAGAGCAGTGCTGTCTGCAGCGAGGCCAGGTCAGCAGCAAGGGGGTGGGTCTCCCCTCAATATTGGGAACTGATGCCCCTCTAAGAGGGGTAGTTCTTTGTTCCCGCTTTTATGTTGTTTTTAAAAAATTTTTATTTTATATTGGAATGTAGTTGATTAACAGTGTTGTATTAGTTTCAGGTGTACAGCAAAGTGATTCAGTTATACATGTACATGTGTCTATTCTTTTCCAAATTCTTTTCCCATTTAGGTTATTACAGAATATTGAGCAGAGTTCCTTGTGCTATACAGTAGGTCCTTATTTGTTATGTATTTTAAATATAGCAGTGTGTACATCTCAATCCCAAACTCCCAGTCTATCCTTCTCCCCGACCCTTCCCCCCGGTAACCGTAAGTTCATTCTCTAAGTCTGTGACTCTGTTTCTGCTTTGTAAATAAGTTCATTTATATCACCTTTTTATATTCTGCATATAAGTGGTATCATATGGTATTTGTCTTTTTCTGTCTGACTTACTTCACTTAGTATGATAATCTCCAGGTCCACCCATGTTGCTGCAAATGGCATTATTTCATTCTTTTTAATGGCTGAGTAGTATTCCATTGTATATGTGTACCACATCTTCTTTATCCATTCCTCTGTCAATGGACATATAGGTTGCTTCTATGTCTTGACTATTGTACACAGCGTTGCAATGAACATTGGAGTGCATGTATCCTTTTGAACCATGTTTTTCTCTGGATATATGCTCAGGAGTGGGATTGCTGGATCATATGGTAGCTCTATTTTTAGTTTCTTAAGGAACCTCCATACTGTTCTCCATAGTGGCTGTACCAATTTACATTCATAAGGGCAGGGGGTAGTTCTAATTAAGCATCAAACTTGTTTCTTTGAAACTCAATACTTTCTAGTAGCTATGCAGTAAACGAGGTTAGGCATGGTGTATCCGTCCAGTTGCTTTGTTAACTAAAGGGAACTTCCGGGGATTTTGTAGCTGCAGTCTAGTGGGTGAATCACTGAAAAACAGCCCCCCCCGACTCCCCAGACTTCTGCCTGGAGCTCCTTTAAAGAGGGAGGTACTGCTCCAAGGAGGAAGTTAAGATTCTGCCACCAGGAGAAACTTACCCAGACTGGGCCCAGGGCAGGGTCTGCATCAGGGCAGGAACCTACATCAGATGCTGTTGCAGAAGGGCCATGTGCATGTAGTGGGTCTGGACGTTGGCTGTGGGGTGGGCCCTGTCTGGGACACTGTACGAGCAGGACACTGAGGAGGCAGAATTAGGTTTCCTGCTCTGTTCTCCAGGTTTTGTAGGTCTGAATAGCAGGCGACAGATGCTCTGCAGTGGTCCAACCATCTCCTTGCTTCCTTTCCTACTTGTCTGTGAGCTGCTTGAGCACAAGGGCCCTGTCCTTCTCTCAGGATCCCCTGCATATAGAACAGTGGTACCCAGATGGGCCATAAACATTTGGGGGCTTGCTGGTTGCTGACTACAAGGGTGGTCCTAGAAGTACTTCTAAGGAAAACATTCCACTTCAGATTTTTTTTTTTTTTTTGGCTGTGTTGGGTCGTCGTTGCTGTGTGCGGACTTTCTCTAGTTGCGGCGAGCAGGGGCTACTCTTCGTTGTGGTGCATGGGCTTCTCATTATAGTGGCTTCTCTTGTTTAGGAGCACAGTCTCTAGGCATGCGGGCTTCAATAGTAGCAGCACATGGGCTCAGTAGCTGCGGCATGCAGGCCCTAGAGTGCACGGGCTTCAGTAGTTGTGGCATGTGGGTTCAGTAGTTGCGGCATGCGGGCTCTAGGGTATGCGGGCTTCAGTAGTTGTGGTGCACAGGCTCAGTAGTTATGGCGCATGGGCTTAGTTGCTTCACGGCACATGGGATCTTCCCGGACCAGGAATCAAACCCGTGTCTCCTGCATTGGCAGGAGGATTCTTAACCACTGTGCCACCAGGGAAGTCCCACATTTCTTTTATTGTGTTAGAATACTCGTAAAATTTGCCATCTTACCCATTTTAACATGTAAAGTTTAATGGTCTTAAATACATTCACATTGTTGTGCAGCCATCACTACCATCCATCCCCATAAATCTTTTCATCTTGCAAATCTGAAACTTTATGCCCATTAACCAACATCTGCCCATTCTCTGCTCGTCCCAACCCCTGGTAACCACCATACAATTTGTATCCTTATGATTTTGACTACTCTAGATATGTCACATAAGTGGAATCAAACAGTATTTGTCTTTTTGTGACTGGCTTAGTTCATTTAGCATAATGTCCTCAAGGTTCAACCACATAGTCGAATGTGTCAGAATTTCTTTCCTTTTTAAGGCTGAATAATATTCTATTATATGGGGAATTCTCTGGTGGTCCAGTGGTTAGGACTCTGCACTTGCACTGCTGGGGGCCCGGGTTCAATCCCTGGTTGGGGAACTAAGATCCCGCCAGCTGCGAAGCACAGTCAAAAAAAAAAATTCCTTTATATGCATATACTGCATTTTGCCTATCCATTCATTTAGTGATGAACACTTGGGTTACTTCCATGTTTTAGCTATTGTGAGTAATGCTGCTGTGAACATGGGTGTAAAAATATCTCTTAAAAACCTGCTTTCAGTTCTTTTGGGTATATACGCAATAGTGGGATTGCTAGATCATATGGTAATCCTACCTTTAATTTTTTGAGGAACTGCCACACGGTTTTCCACAGTGGCTGTAGCTTTTACATTCCCACCAGTAGTGCACAAGGTTTCCAATTTCTCCATGTCCTTTCCGGCACTTGTTTTCTGTTTATTTGATAGTAGCCATCACAGTGGATGTAAGGTGACATCTCATTGTAGTTTTGATTTACATTTAATTCTGATTAGCGATGTTGAGCACATTTTCATGTGTTTCTTGGCCATTTGTGTATCATCTATGTAGAAATGTTTATTCAAGTCCTTTGTCCTTTTTTTTTTTTTTTTTTTCGGTACTCGGGCCTCTCATTGTTGTGGGCTCTCTCATTGCAGAGCACAGGCTCCAGACACACAGGCCCAGCGGCCATGGCTCACGGGCCCAGCCGCTCCGCGGCATGTGGGATCTTCCCGGACCAGGGCACGAACCCGTGTCTCTTGCATCGGCAGGTGGACTCTCAACCACTGTGCCACCAGGGAAGCCCCCTTTGCCCATTTTTGAATCAGTTATTTTCTTGTTGAGTTTAGGAGTTCTCCATATATTCTGGATATTAATTCCTTATCAGATACATGATTTACAAATACATTCTCCCATTCTGTGGGTTGCCTTTTTACTCTGTGGATAGTGTCTTTTTCTCAATTTTTCTTGAAATTTTATTTCAAGAAATAAATAAAATTATTTATTTCTTTTATTGAAATAAATACTTTTTATTGAAAATATAATTGACAGTTTTATTGAAATGTAATCGACATACAGTTTTATTGAAATATAATCGACATACAGCACTATGTAAGTTTAAAGTGTACAGCACTGACTGTCACATCTTGTGAAATGATTACCATAATAAGGTTAATGTCTATCATCCATACAGATTTAAAGAAAAGGAAAAAGTGGTTTTTCCTTGTGATGATCTACTCTTTTAAAAATTTCCACACATACTATAAAGCAGTGTTAACTGTAGTCATCAAGTTGTACATTACATCCCCAGTACTGATTTATCTTATAACTGGGAGTTTGTACCTTTTGACCACTTTCATCCAATTCCCCCACACCCAACCTCTGGTAACCACAAATCTGATCTTTTCTCTATGGGTTTTTTTTTTTTTTTTTTTAAAGATTCCACATATAAGTGAGATTATACAGTATTTGTCTTTCTCTGACTGACTTATTTCACTTAGCATAATGCCCTCAAGGTCCATCCATGTTGTTGCAGATCTCAAGATTTGCTTCCTTTTTTTTTTTTGCAGTACGCGGGCCTCTCACTGTTGCGGCCTCTCCCGTTGCGGAGCACAGGCTCCGGACGCGCAGGCTCAGCGGCCGTGGCTCACGGGCCCAGCCACTCCGCGGCATGTGGGATCTTCCCGGACCGGGGCACGAACCTGTATCCCCTGCATCGGCAGGCGGACTCCCAACCACTGCGCCACCAGGGAAGCCCAAGATTTCCTTCCTTTTTATGGCTGAAAAATATTCCACTGTGTATATACCACTACTTCTTTATCCATTCATCTGTTGATGGACACTTAGGTTGTATACATGTCTTGGCTATTGTAAATAATGCTGCAGTGAACATGGGGGTGCAGATATCTCTGGGACATAGTATTTCATTTCCTTTGGATATATTCCCAGAAATAGTATAGCTGAATCATATAGTATTTCTATTTTTAATTTTTTGGGCAACCTCCATATTTTTTTCCATAATAGCTGTACCAATTTACCATGCCACCGGCAGTGCACAAGGATTCCCTTTTCTCCACATCCTTGCCAGCATTTGTTGTCTTTGTCTTTTTGATGATAGCCATTCTACCAGGTATAAAGTGATATCTTGTTGTTTTGATTTGCATTTCCCTGATGGTTAGTGATGTTGAGTACCTTTTCCTATACCTGTTGGCAATTTTTATATCTTCTTTGGAAAAATGTTAATTCATGTCCTTTGTCCATTTTTTAATTGGATTGTAATGACCCTTGAACAACACGGGTTTGAACTATAAATGTCCACTTATGCGTGGGTTTTTGTCAATGGTAAATACAGTGCTGCATAATCTGTGGTTGGTTGAATACTTGAATGTGGAACTGAGGAGAAGGAGGGACAACTATAAAGTTAAACTCGGGTTTTTGACGGCTCGGAGAGTTGAGGCCCCTAATGCCCATGTTGCTCAAGGGTCAACTGTATTTGTTTTATTTTGGTTTTGCTATTGAGTTGTGTGAGTTATTTGTATATTTCAGATTTAGTCCCTTATCAGATATATGAATTACAGATATTTTTTTCCGATTCTGTAGTGTCATTTTATTTTGTTGATCATTTCTTTTGTTGTGCAGAAGCTTTTCAGTTTGTAGTTTCACTTGTTTGTTTTGATGTATTTCACTTGTTTTAGGTGTCACATCCAAACAATCATTGCCAAGACCTATGTCAAGGAGCTTTTTTCCTATTTTCTTCTAAGAGTTTTATGGTTTTCAGTCTTACAATTTAAGTCTTTTTTTTTAAGTTTTAAATTCCTTTTCTTTTTTTTAATTGAAGTATAGTTGATTTACAATATCCTGTTAATTTCTGCTGTACAGCAAAGTGATTCAGTTACACATATATATACATTCTTTTTATTTTTTAAAATTGATTTTTAAAAATATTTAATTTATTTAATTAATTTTTTTGGCTGTATCAAGTCTTAGTTGAGGCATGCGGGATCTCTGTTGAGACATTTGAGATCTTTTTCATTGTGGTGCGTGGGCTCTTCATTGCACTGCTCGGGCTTCTTTCTAGTTTTAGCATGTGGGTTTTCTCTCTAGTTGTGATGTGTGGGCTTAGTTGCCCCACAGCATGTGGGATCTTAGTTCCCCAACCAGGGATCGAACCCGTGTCCCCTGCATTGGAAGGTGAATTCTCTACCACTGGACCACAGGGGAAGTCCCTACATTCTTTTTAATATTCTTTTCCATTATGATTTATCACAGGATATTAAATATAGTCCCCTGTGCTATACAGTAGGACCTTGTTGTTTATCCATTCTATGTATAATAGTTTGCATCTGCTAACCCCAAACTCCCACTCCATCCCTCCCTTACCCCCTTTCCCCTTGGCAAGTACAGGTCTGTTCTCTATGTCTGTGAGTCTGTTTCTGTTTCCTAGGTAAGTTCATTTGTGTCATATTTTAGATTCCGCATATGAGTGATATTATATGGTATTTGTCTTTCTCTTTCTGACTTACTTCACTTAGTATGATAATCTCTAGTTACATTCATGTTGCTGCAAATGGCATTATTTCATTCTTCTTTTATGGCTGAGTAGTATTCCATTGTTCATAGGTACCTCATCTTCTTTATCCATTCCTCTGTCAATGGACATTTAGGTTATTTCCATGTCTTGGCTATCGTGAATAGTGCTGCTGTGAACATAGGGGTGTATGTATCTTTTTGAATTAGAGTTTTGTCCAGATATATGCCCAGGAGTGGGATTTCTGGATCATATGGCAACTCTATTTGTATTTTTTTTTTGAGGAACCTCCATCCTGTTCTCCATAATGGCTGCACCAACTTACATTCCCACCAACAGTGCAGGAGGGTTCCCTTTTCTCCACACCCTTTCCAGCATTTGTCATTTGGTCTTAAAATTTTAAGTCTCTAATCCATTTTGAGTTAATTTTTGTGAGTGGTATGAGATAGGGGTCTACTTTTATTCTTTTACGTGTGAATGTTCAATTTTCCCACCATCGTTGTATTGAAGAGACTGTCTTCTCCACTGAGTATTTTTGGCTCCCTTAATAAATACTAGTTGACTGTGTATGAATGGGTTTATTTTCTAATAAATAGGCTCTCAATTCTATTCCATTGGTATATGTGGCTGTTTTTATGCCAGCACCAAACTGTTTTGATGACTATAGCTTTATAATATAGCTTGAAATCAGGAATGATGCCTCCTGCTTTGTTTTTCTTGGTCAGGATGGTTTTGGCTCTTTGGGGTCTTTTGTGGTTCCATATAAAATTTAGAATTATTATTTCTACTTCTGTTAAAAAATGCCATTGGAATATTGATAGAGATTGCACTGAATAGTTGGCTTGGGTAGTATGGATGTTTTAACAGTATTAATTCTTCCAATCCAGAGGCATGGCATGCCTTTCCATTTATTTGTGTCTTCTTTAGTTTCTTTTATCAACGTCTTATAGTTTTCAGCATAGAGGTTTTTCATTTCCTTGCTTAAATTTATTCCCAAGTATTTATTGTTTTTGATGCTATTGTAAATGGGATTATTTTCTTGATTTCTTTTACAGATAATTCGTTGTTAGGGTACTGAAACACCACTGATTTTTATTTATTTCTTTTTGGCTGTGTTGGGTCTTTGTTGCTGTGAGTGGGCTTTCTCTAGTTGCAGTGAGCAGGGGCTACTCTTCGCTGTGGTGTGCAGGCTTCGCACTGTGGTGGCTTCTCTTATTGTGGAACATGGGCTCTAGGAGTGCGGGCTTCAGTAGTTGTGGCACGTGGGTTCAGTAGTTGTGGCTCGCAGGCTCTAGAGCACAGTCTCAGTAGTTGTAGCACATAGGCTTAGCTGCTTTGAGGCATGTGGGATCTTCCCGGACCAGCTCGAACCCCTGTCCCCTGCACTGGCAGGTGGATTCTTAACCCCTGCACCACCAGCGAAGTCCCCACCACTGATTTCTTAATGTTAATCTTGTGTCGTGCAACTTTACTGACATTATTTCTTAGTTCTAACAGTTTTCTGGTGGAGTCTTCAGTGTTTTCTGTATATAAAATCATGTCGTCTACAAATAGAGACAATTTTATTTCTTCCTTTTCTTTTTTAAATAAATTGGGCATATTTTTTAAAGCTTTTTAAAAATTTTTTATTATATTTATTTTTGGCTGTGTTGGGTCTTCGCTGCTGTACATGGGCTTTCTCTAGTTGTGGTGAGCGGGGGCTACTCTTCATTGTGATGCACAGGCTTCTCATTGCGGTGGTTTCTGTTGTTGCGCAGCTCACGGGCTCTAGAGTGCAGGCTCAGTAGTTGTGGCACAAAGGCTTAGTTGCTCTGCGGCATGTGGGATCTTCCCGGAGCAGGGCTTGAACCCATGTCCCCTGCATTGGCAGGCAGCTCCTTAACCACTGTGCAACCAGGGAAGTCCCCCCACCCCCTTTTTTTTTTGGTCAGCACCTACTTTATTTTGAACAGACACAGGAGTCAGACGATCCTCCCAACAATCAGACCATTAGGGCTTGTAAGTAAAACAGGCAAAAATGGGAAACTAATAACCAGGACCAGCGTCTACCATTTTCCATGTGTTCACAAGTCTTTTTTTTTTGTTTTTGAGTTGGCCTTGAGTATGAATTTAGAGAAAGCTAGCAGAATATCAAATACTAACGTGAAGAGACCCTATATGCACACACTGGACCTGTCATGCCCAGCTCCCCTCACCCGCTACCTTTGACTGAACAAGACAGGAAGGAATTATTAAACTATTAGGTAGGATGAAGTTATCCAGTAGGAGGCACACCTCCAGCTCAGGTTTGAGACACCAGATCTCAGAGTAAAGGAATTTACGTTAGGTGGTGTGTAAAAGGTAATAGAAGACTAAGGCTTGGAAAGAGGATAAACAAGGAGGCTTTAAAAAATCTCTTCTCCTGGATGACCTGTTTAAGACAGAAACAATACCCCTTCCAATTGGACCCATTTCTGACTGAAAGTCATGCCAAGGTTGAACCTTAAGGAAAACTAAGTTTAAACCTCTTACAGAATAGCTCACCCCCACCTAGGGGTGGGGACAAGAAAACAATTTTTAATGAATATTACAGAGGCATAACTTCAAACTTAAAAATGGCCTGAGACATCCCAGTGATATGCTGTAGAGAATCATGAGTCAAAGGGTTAGTCACATGTATACTGTGGGTCACATGACTCAGGAACATGCCAAGTAGGCCGTGTTGCTTGGAAGTTTATTTAGTTTCTGGTCTGGTCCTGCCTTTAGTAATCCTGCAGTGGCACTTGGGCACACAATAAGGCCTTTGGCACCATTTCCCCATAACCTAGCCCACACCCCTCTGCTCATCCTCAGATGATTGGTCTGTTTGTGCCAGTACCCTTGGAAGGTGAGGGTTTGATGGGCCTCCTGCCAGTGTCTTGGTCGTGTGTGTCGCTGCTGGTGTGTTTCAAATACTACTGAAAACATGGGTTCTTAGCATTTTCCTGGTAATGGGTCCAACAGGAAACTGCCCTGTGGTCACCTCTCCACTGGACCCGGGGTTATTTTTCCTCATTTTTTCTTTCTTTTCTCCTCAGACTTGTGGTAGGGGTTCCACAACATGAAAAGCAGAAGTATGAGAGGGATGAGAAAGTAGGGGGTGTAGACAGATATAAGGAATAGTCGCTCGTGGAAAGTCTTAGGTCCTTGTCCTCTGAAACAACTGGCTTTGGAGAAATCCTCGAGTAGAAATGTGGAGAGGATTAGAATCAGAGTTGTCATGGTGTGAACCGAGTAGATGATTGCAGGGGTGTGGATCCACCTGCAGCCGTCTTTGAAGAAGGCATATGTTGCAGTGGGAAAGAAGAGCAGCTGAAACACAAGCTCCCAAAACAGGAAGGACTTAAACCACACCGGCGGGTTCTGTAGCAGGGGGTCTTTGAACTCCTCAGTCTACCACTGCTGCAGGTTTCTCAGTTCCACGGGGATCTCAGAGATCAGGCGGCAGCAGCGCCTGCAGGTCCACGAGCAGGGTGAAGGGGATGTAGGAGAGGAATTAGAGACCCAGCAGCCACTCCAGGCCACGCCAGGCACCCAGAGGCCGCATCATCCATCAGTTGGGCAGAGCGGGAGCAGAGACTCTTTTTTTTTTTTATAGTTTCCAACCTCTTTCTTTCTTTCTTTCTTTCTTTCTTCCTTCCTTCCTACCTTCCTTCCTTCCTTCCTATTCATTCATTCTGCTGTGCTGGGCCTTAGTTGCAGCATGCGGGATCTTTATTGCCGCACACAGGATCTTTAGTTGCACATGCAGGATCTTTTAGTTGCGGCATGTGGGATCTTTTAGTTGTGGCATGCAAACTCTTAGTTGCGGCATGTGGGAATCTAGTTCCCTGACCAGGGATCGAACCCAGGCCCTCGGCATTGAGAGTGTGGAGTTTTAGCCACTGGGCCACCAGGGAAGTCCCCCTTTTTGATTCTGATGCCTTTTACTTATTTTTCTTGCCTAATTGCTCTGGATGGGACTTTCAATACTGTGTTGAGTAGGAGTGCTGAGGGTGGGCATCATTGTCTTGTTTGACAATGAGTTTGGGAATATTCCTACTTCTTTGATTTTTTAGAAGAGTTTGAGAGAATTGATGTTAATTTTTCTTTAAATGTTTGATAGAATTCACCAGTGAAGCCATCTGGTCCTGGGCCTTTCTTCATTGGGAGATTTTTGCTCACTGATTCAATCTCCTTGCTAGTAATTGATCTGCTCCAATTTCTTCCTGATTCAGCCTTGGTAGCTTGTATGTTTCTAGAAATTTATCCATTTATTCTAGGTTGTCCAATCTGCTGGCATATAATAGTTCATTGTGGTCTCTTATTTCTATAGAATTGGTAGTAATCTCCCCACTTTAATTTCTGATTTTACTAACTTGAGTCTTCTCTCTTTTTTAGTCTATCTAGCTAAAGTTATGCAAATTTCTTGATATTTTCAAAGAACTAACTTGTCAAAACATTGATTTTCTGTATTACGTTTCTATTCTCCATTTCATCCATATCTACTCATATCTTTATTATTTCGTTTCTTCTGCTACTTTTGCATTTAGTTTGTTTTTTTTTCTAGTTACTTAAATTATAAAGTTAGGTTGTTGATTTGAGATCTTTCTTGGTTTTTAGTGTAAGTGTTTATAGCTAAAAAATTTCCCCTTAGGGAATTCCCTTGTGGTCCTGTGGTTAGGACTCAGCGCTTTCACTGCTGAGGGCCTGGTTCAATCCCTGGTCAGGGAACTAAGATCCCACAAGCTGTGTGGCATGACCAAAAAAAAAAATAATTCCCCTTAGTACCACTTTTGCTGTGTCTCGTAAGTTTTGGTATGCTGTGTTTTATTTTCATTTATCTTTAGGTATTTCTAATATCCCTTGTGATTTATTTTTTGACTCCTGTTTTTTAAAGTGTATTAATTTCCACAATTTTTTGTACTTTCCAGTTTTCTTTGTACTTGATTTCTAACTTCATCTTCACTCATCCCCCACCCTCTCCCCTCTGGCAAGCACCTTTTTATTTCTGTATCTATGATTCTGTTTCTGTTGTATTATATTTGTTCATCTGTTTTGTTTTCTAGATTCCACATGTAAATAAAACTGTACAATATTTGCCTTTCTCTGTCTGACTTATTTCACTTGGCATAATATCTCTAGGCCCATCCATATTGTTGTAGATGGCAAGATTTCAGTCTTTTTTATGGCTGATAAAATATTCCATACACACAGACCCCACATCTTCTTTATCCAGTTATCCATTGATAGACACTTAGGTTGCTCCATATCTTGGCAGTTGTAAATAATGTTGCAATGAACATAGGGGTGCACATGTGTCTTTTTGAATTATTGTTTTTATTTTCTTTGGAAAAATACCCAGAAGTGTAATTGCTGGATTGTATGTTAGTTCTACTTTTAATTTTTTGAGGAACCTCCATACTGTTTTCCATAGTGGCTGCACTAATTTACATTCCCGCCAACAGTGCACAAGGGTTCCCTTGTCTCCACATCCTCCAGTTTGATTGTGATTATTTTGCATGTAGCTGTCCAGTTTCCCAACAGCATTTATTGAAGAAGCTCTCTTTTCCCCATTGTATATTCTTGATTCCTTTGTCATAGATTAATTGCCCTTGTAAGTGTGGGTTCATCTGGGCTCTCTATTCTGTTCCACTGATCTATGTTTTTGTGCCATTACCATACTGTTTTGATTACTGTAGTAGCTCTTTGTAGTATAGTTTAAAATCAGGGAGCATAATACCTCCAGCTCTGTTATTCTTTCTCAAGATTGTTTTGGCCACTCAGGATCTTTTGTGTTTCCATACAAATTTTAGAATTATTTATTATAGTTCTATGAAAATGCCATTGATATTTTGATAGGGATTGCATTGAATTTCTAGATTGCCTTAAGGAGTATCATCACTTTAACAATATTAATCCTTCCAGTCCATGAGCACAATATATCTTTTCCTTTAAAAAATTTTTTTAAACTTTTTTTTTTTTTTTTTGTGATACGTGGACCTCTCCCGTTGCGGAGCACAGGCTCTGGACGCGCAGGATCAGCGACCATGGCTCACGGGCCCAGCCGCTCTGTAGCATGTGGGATCCTCCCGGATCGGGGCATGAACCCGTGTCCCCTGCATCGGCAGGCAGACTCTCAACCACTGCGCCACCAGGGAAGCCCTTTTAAACTTTTTATTTTATATTGGAGTATAGTTGATTAACAGTGTTGTGGTAGTTTCAGGTGTACAGCAAAGTGTTTCAGTTATACATGTATCTATTCTTTTTCAAATTCTTTTCGCATTTAAGTTGTTACATAATATTGAGCAGAGTTGCCTGTGTAATACAGTAGGTACTTGTTGGTTATCCATTTTAAATAAAGCAGTGTGTACATGTCAATCCCAAACTCCCTAACTCTCCCTTCCCCCCCACTCTTCCCCCCAGTAACCATAAGTTCCTTCTCTAAGTTTGTGAGTCTGTTTCTGTTTTGTATCATTTCTTTTTAGATTCTGCATATAACTGATATCATGTGGTATTTGTCTTTCTCTGTCTGACTTACTTCACTCAGTATGACAGCCTCTAGGTCCATCATGTTGCTGCAAATGGCATTATTTCATTCTTTTAATGGCTGAGTAACATTCCATTGTATATATGTACCACATCTTCTTTATCCGTTCCTCTGTCAATGGACATTTAGGTTGCTTCCGTTTCTTGGCTATTGTAAACAGTGCTGCAGTGAACATTGGGGTGCATATATCCTTTTGTACCATGTTTTTCTCCAGATATATGCCTAGGAGTGGGATTTCAGGGTCATATTGTAGCTCTGTTTTTAGTTTTTTAAGGAATCTCCATACTGTTCTCCATAGTGGCTGTACCAACTTACATTTCCACCAACAGTGTAGGAGGGCTCCCTTCTCTCCACACCCTCTCCAGCATTTATGGTTTATGTATTTTTTGATGATAGCCTTTTTAAAAAATTTATATATGTATTTATTTATATATGTATTTTTGTCTGCGTTGGGTCTTTGTTGCTGCATACAGGCTTTTCTCTAGTTGCGGCGAGTGGGGGCTACTCTTCGTTGCGGTGCGCAGGCTTCTCATTGTGGTGGCTTCTCTTGTTGCAGAGCACGGGCTCTAGGTGTGTGGGCTTCAGTAGTTGCAGCATGCAGGCTCAGTAGTTGTGGCTCATGGGCTCTAGAGTGCAGGCTCAGTAGTTGTGGTGCATGGGCCTAGTTTCTCCATGGCATGTGGGATCTTCCCTTACCAGGGCTCATACCTGTGTCCCCTGCATTGGCAGGCAGATTCTTAACCACTGTACCACCAGGGAAGTCCTGATGATAGCCATTTTGACTGGTGTGAGGTGATATCTCATTGTAGTTTTGATTTGCATTTCTCTAATAATTAGTGATATTGAATATCTTTTCACGTGTCTCTTGGCCATCTGTATGTCTTCTTTGAAGAAATGTCTATATAGGTCTTCTGTCCATTTTTTGATTGGGTTGTTTGTTTTGATGATATTAAGCCACATGTGCTGTTTGTAAATTTTGGAGACTAATCCCTTGTTGGTCACATCATTTGCAAATATTTTCTCCCATTCTCTTGGTTGTCTTTTCATTTTGTTTGTGGTTTCCTTTGCTGTGCAAAAACTTTTAAGTTATCTAGGTCCTATTTGTTTATTTTTGTTTTTATTTCCATTACTCTGGGAGACAGATCGAAAAAGATATTGCTGCAATTTATGTCAGAGAGTGTTCTGCCTATGGTTTTCTCTAAGAGTTTTATAGTATCCAGTCTCACATTTAGTTTTTTAATCCACTTTGAGCTTATTTTTGTGTATGGTGTTAAAGAATGTTCTAATTTCATTTTTTTTTTTACATGTAGCTGTCCAGTTTTCCCAGCACCATTTATTGAAGAGACTGTCTTTCCACCATTGTATAGTCTTGACTCCTTTGTTGTAGATTAATTGATCATAGGTGCATGGGTTTATTTCTGGGCTTTCTATCCTGTTCTGTTGATCTATATTTCTGTTTTTGTGTCAGCACCATACTGTTTTGATGACTATAGCTTTGTAGTATAGTCTGAAGCTAGGGAGCCTATTCCTCCAGCTTTGTTTTTCGTTCTCAAGATTGCTTTGGCTATTCAGGGTCTTTTGTGTCTCCATACAAATTTTAAGATATTTTTGTTCTAATTCTGTGAAAAATGCCATTGGTAATTTGATAGGGTTTGCATTGAATCTGTAGATTGCCATGGGGTAGTATAGTCATTTTCACAATATTGATTCTTCCAATCCAAGATCATGGTATATCTTTCCATCTGTTTGTGTTGTCTTCAATTTCTTTCATCAGCATCTTATACTTTTCAGAGTATAGGTCTTTTGTCTCCTTAGGAAGGTTTATTCCTTGGTATTTTATTATTTTTAATGCTATGGTAAATGGGATTCTTTCTTGAATTTCTCTTTCTGATCTTTCGTTGTTAGTGTATAGAAATGCAACAGATTTCTGCATATTAATTTTGTAACCTGCAACTTTACCAAATTCATTGATGAGCTCTAGTAATTTTCTGGTAGTGTCTTCAGGATTTCCTATGTGTAGTATCATGTCATCTGCAAACAGTCAGTTTAACTTCTTCTTTTCCAATTTGAATTCCTTTTATTTCTTTTTCTTCTCTGGTTGCCATAGCTAGGACTTCCAAAACTATGTTGAATAAAAGTGGCGAGAGCGGACATCCTTGTCTTTTTCCTGATCTTAGGAGAAATGCTTTCAGCTTTTCACCATTGAGTATGATGTTAGCTGTTGGTTTGTCGTATATGGCCTTTATTATGTTGAGGTAGGTTCCCTCTCCACTTTCTGGAGAGTTTTTATCATAAATGAGTATTGAATTTTGTCAAAAGCTTTTTCTGCATCTATTGAGATGATCATATGGTTTTTATTCTTCAATTTGTTGATGTGGTGTATCACACTGATTGATTTGTGGATATTGGAAAATCCTTGCATCCCTGGGATAAATCCCATTTGATCATGGTGTATGATCCTTTAAATGAATTGTTGAATTTGGCTTGCTAATATATATGTATTTTTATAAATTTATTTTATTTATTTATTTATTTATTTTGGCTGCGTTGGGTCTTCGTTGCTGCGCGTGGGCTTTCTCTAGTTGTGGTGAGCGGGAGCTACTGTTCATTGCAGTGTGCGGGCTTCTCATTGCAGTGGCTTCTCTTGTTGCGGAGCACAGGCTCTAGGCACATGGGCTTCAGTAGCTGTGGCACGTGGGCTCAGTAGTTGTGGCACACGGGCCCTAGAACACAGGCTTAGTAGTTGTGGCACATGGGCTTAGTTGCTCCACAGCATGTCGGATCTTCCTGGACCAGGGCTTGAACTCGTGTCCCCTGCATTGGCAGGCAGATTCTTAACCACTGAACCACCAGGGAAACCCCATCTTTGTCTTTTTGAAAGTATAATTATAATGTGTCTTGGTTTGGGTCTCTTTGAATCTTACTTGAAATTTGTTGAGCTTCTTGGATGTTTACATTTGTGTGTTTCACTAAACTTAGGAACTTTTCAGCCATTATGTCTTCTAATATTTTCTCTGCCCCTTTCTCTCCTTCTTCTGGAGTCTCATGATGTCCATTTGATGGTGTCCCACAGGTCCGTTAGGCTCTGTTCACTTTTTTCAATCTTTTTCCTTTTTGTTCTTCAGTCTCAATAATTTCAGTGTCATATCCTAATGTTCATTAGTTTTTTCTTTTGCCTGCTCATATCTGCCTTTGAATATGCCTAGTGAATTTTTCATTGCAGTTATTGTGCTTTTCAGCTCCAGAATATTTTTGGTTTCTCTTTAGGTTTTTTAAATCTCTGATAGTTCCATTTTGTTTACACATTGTTTACTTGACTTTCTTCATATCTACCTTTAGTTCTTTGAGTATCTTTAAGACAGTTGTTTAAAAATTTTGGTAGTACATCTGTCATGAGGTCTTTTTCAGGGAAAGATTCTATTGAATTATTTTTTCCTTTGAGTGGGCCATACTTTCCTGTTTCTTTGTATGTCTTGTGATTTCTTTGTTGAACACTGGCATGTGAATCTAATAATGTGGTATCAACTCTGGAAATTAGATTCTCCCTCATCCCAAGGGTTTTCTGAGTTTTTTTAATTTGTTATTTTTGTTTTTTGATTGTTGTAGGCTGTCTCTGTGCTGAATATTGGTCTGAGGTGTAAAGTTAACATCTTCTCAGGTCTTTTCTGAGGCTTTCCCTGAACATATATCGTCACTTTCTAATTTTCCCCATATAGGCAGTTGTTTTTGAATGTCCTAGTCTTCAATGTTTGGCTCCTGAAAGAGGAAAATGCAAAAAGTGAAGGCGGGGGGAGGGCAAAAGGCCACTGGTCCTTTAAATTCCCCTGCAAGTCACTTGAGCCAGAGATGGAGGGGCTTAAAATGATGGGGGAGTGGGGGAGATGAGACAGTGGCTTCCTGCCTCTTTACACTTCAGTAATCAAGCAGCAATCCTACTCAGAGGACAGATGCTTAATATTCAGGGGACAGAATCATTTTTGCCCACCCTAGCTCCCACAAGCTGTGCCAGAAAACCTGCAGAGCTGCCTGCCATGTGGCTGGTGGTGGTGGATGGGTAGCTGCTATTGTACTAGCCGAAATTGACTAAAATTGCCTACAATATACCATCCATGCCTGGAAGTTGCAAGGTTTCAACAGACTCCAGAATTCCAAAATAGTTACATCAGACAGATTCTGCCAGTGTAGTTGTTGTCTAGGTGGGAGAGAGATTCCTGGTGCTTCCTATTCTTCCATCTCCCCAGAATCCTCCTCCACTTCACATATGATCTGTTGGGCTGATGAACTCTGAGTTAATAGTGGAAATAGATTTAAGATCAGTGTGGCCTGAAGACCACAGATCCATTTTGCAGTTATATCCCCTGCCCCAAGTCAAGTTGTTGCTGGTTCCCAATACATCAAGGACCAAAATCAGGTTGCCGGCATTGCTAGAAAAACCATGTGGTTCTGGCCTCCACATCTCAAGGCAAGTAACAGGAATGAAGGGCCACTGAAATAGAGATGTGAGGCTGCCTTATGAGAAAGGGAGGAAGCCAATTTATTGAGCATCTACTAAGTACTAGTTTGGGCATAGTGTACTAAATGCTGAGATGGTGATGAGTAAAGGAATGCATGAGTTCCTTGATCCCTCAGTGGGGGGTCATATGAGTTTATTGTTTTGGCTGGTGTCACCTTTAGGAAGACTTTGGTATCTGTAAAGGGCAAGGGTATGTGTGTGGGTTCACGTTTTTACACTGAAAAGATCAGAAGTTCTGTGTGGAAATGTGGTTGTAAGCAGACATCAAATCAGTTAGAGTAACTAGAATTAGCCATTGCCTCCCCCAATACTAGTCATTAGCTACTTATTCTGCCCACCTTATCTCCTCAGTCAGAAGCTTTTAAGGAGATAATTTCTTGCTGTAGGCAGTATGATTTGGCTTTAAAGTTATTTTATGAAAGCATATTATCCAAAGTAGACACAGGCCAGGAATATATTTAATGCCTCAAGAGAGGCTTAGACACTTGGGGGTATTTATGATGTGTCAACTAAGCCAGGTTTGAAATACATCTCCCAGAATTCCTTCCTTGTATAGTTTTAGGTTGGTAAGGACCACATGATCTTTTGTGAGATCCCAAAGGTAGAAACAGTGTAGCAGCCACATTCTTCTTATATCTGGAAATTCAGTGTAAAGAGGGTTTAAGTGTCTGGCACATAGTAAGAATTCAAATAGTAATGACCAGTAAGCCTGTGGCTGCAGGACAGCTTTTTCTATGCACTGTTCTTAGCAACTGGTACCTACCCTACCCTTGTCAATGCCTGGCAGATTACTGAAGATTTCACTACTTGCCCTTGGTTATGTTGAAAAGGTCTGGTCCCTCCAAACATGGGTACTGAAGTGTTTGCTGAAAATGAGCAGGCTGCAGAGGAAAACCTCTTGCCTTTTCTTTTCTGGCTCCAACCAGATTCCACGGTGGTGGGTGGTGAGGATCTAATATCTGGTTTGTTTTTTCTTTCCTCTAAACATTGAAATTCCTTAACTCAACCCAGAGCACGCTTTAAAAAGCAAAACATCCCTACCCTTTACATACTGGTTAATTCCCTGCATTTACTCCAAAGTAGACTATGAGGCCTATGGCTCTGTTGCCATTTCAGTTCCACCAAATGCTTGGGGATTTTAAGAAGCTATCAACATCTTATGCCATATGCCAAAAGAATCATGCTTTAGACTAGAAAAAGACTTATTTTGAAATTACAGAAGGGCATCAGGTGACCTGGATGACCACTTCACCCTTCTGGGTCCTCCTCATATCCTTGATTCTTCAGGCTCCTCAGGGAATCCCTGCTATATGGACTATGTTCCAGTCATCCCATCTGTAGGTAGCAGTTAGCTCCAACAGGTGCTGTCAGAGGTCTTCTTGGGAGCTACATTCAGTGATGTCCCCTTTCTTGCAATGTATCATGAAGGTCGCACATGTAGATTATGTTGAGATGAATTATATAAATAGCAGGGTCAAAATTATTGTGCCTTGTCTGTATAGTTTCCCTATCTCCCAAAGAAATGTCAGACAAGTAGGAGAGAAAAATCTGAAAGGAAGCACTGAGAGTTCCTTTCACGTACACTTTTGTCAGTCGTTGCTATTCAAACACGTAAGTAGCCAGTTGATGGAAATATACAGCTAGTTTGGGGAACTGTTTTTGGATTTTGATGAATCAGCTCAAATTAATGCTCTTTGTCACTAATGTTGGTGACAGTCCCTTGGAATACATTCTGATGCACCATGCTAAAAGAGGAGTCGAAGTGATGCCTTAAAGGCCAAATAACTATGGAGAAAACTCTTCACTGATATTCCTCATGCTTTGGAGCAGGTGCAGGCTCCCTCGAATTACCCAGATCACAAATTTATAGTTAGGAAACTCTCTTCTTATCTTCAAGATCCCTAGCTAATCATTATTTGTTTAGAAAAAAACGTGCAAATAAAGGGAATTATTCCATTACCACATAATTTAGCAGCAAAGGGGGAAGAGTATAATTCAAATCCCAAGATGAAGCAAGGAATTCAAAGGGAATAAAAGGTGGCCAGAGCCTGTGTTAACCTGCCTGTAGGCCTTGGTGGTGCTATTGGGGTCGTAGTGCCCCCAGCCCCACAGCCCCCGCCTTTTGCACTGTGAATCAGAATTAACAAGCTACTTGAGGAAATACATGCTTAACGCAGAACATTGCCTGACATATGCTTACTTATATTTTACATATTTATTAAAGGGCACAATTAAACCTTTTCATTTCCCCAAATGAACCTACCTTACACTCAGTTAAAATGGCAGAATATCCACTGGTTAATGAAAAAACAAAATCTTCTTGTTTTTACAAAGATGCATAATTCCACTGCCTTTAGCCCAATGTTGATCTCAAGTTGTGCGTTAGAGCAAGGGGCAGGAGAATATTGTCTCTTGCCAAGTTTCTGAGGTCTCATTTCCTCAACTTGTCCCCCACCACAGTTTTTCAACCAAAACAACCTTTCTTGAAGACTATTTGAGCAAAACCAAGAATAATGAGAAATCACATCATCTGTTTTTCTTAATTTATTTAAGGAACACCATAAAAGTGCATCTGAATACTTTTTTTTAAAAAACCAATTTGTTTTTAATTCACCGTATGCTGCCTCACCACTCCAAATGCAGTCTAAGAGATGGTTCAAAGACATCTGCTGACTTCTAGACAAATTGTTTAAAATTATTGAATTTGATACAAGAATATGTGAAGTTTCTTTCTCTTGAGTGGTGATGGGCACCTCATAATCATTTGCTCCAAACCACTTGCCCAGCCTTCCCCTCTCTCTCCTCGCCTGTTCACATGACTCATAACAGACGAGACAGTGGGCTAAGATAATAATCTAATTTTTGGAACAGTTTTTGCTTGTTACCTGCAAAAATCTAACTGGACTTTTTAGGATCTAATTTTAACCTTAGCCTTACTGGAGTCATGCTCTAGTCAACAGAGCTACAAATACTAAACAAACAGTTAAGTGGATAAGCAAAATCAACTTTTGCTTTTATATTCCCTAGGTGAGATTTCTTTAAAAAAAGAAATAACTCATGAAAAAAGACTAATGTGTAAATGAGAAATTAAAAGGATTTTAGTTATCATTAAGGGAGAAACAATTCCATTTGTTCCATGGAGACAAAAACTGATATAAAAGGAAATGACTTTAGGTTTTAACATGGGACCTAACCTAACAATAAGTGTTTTGTTAAAACCACTATAAAAATAAAAATTAATCTAAAATACAATTGCCAGTGTTCTTTAGGATTTAAAAAAGTGAGATGTTCCAGGTTGAAGCAAATATTTTCTTGGGTTGCCAAATGCATTCCCATGAGTGTTTCTTATTTCTTAGGCTGTGGGACCAGAAAGCCATGCTTAATCTCGCTTACCCGTAAGGACTAAAATTCAACTACATGTACATATTTAAGACTTGCCCTAATTCAATGCCCAAGTACTGGAGATTTTAGGCTAGATGTACCTGCATGGGAAGCTGTTTTTCAACTCTTTTTCACAACTCACACCAGAACAAAGCAGCTATCAGCGCAGGAAAAGAAAGCTACTATATGTCAAACCTGAAAGGAAAATGCTTAACGTAGAAGAGCGATGACTTTTTTCAACCCCACAGATTTTGTTTTTAAAAATTAAGCTACTTAATAGTAAAAAGTCAAAAAAATTTTTTTAACATGATAGAGGAGAGAGTAAATAAACTTCCATAAATCAGTATACATGTGTTTATGAGACAGCAATTTTAAAAAGACAACAAAAAGGCTGCATGGATCCTAGACAGATATGTAAATAAACTCACTCACTCCAGATATTATAAGAAGCAGCCTGAAATTCTTGATAGCAAGGGTTAGAATGGAAGTAAGAAACTGAATGGTAGCAACGCGAGCAGGCAGTACTGGATTCAACATTCTTTCCTAAAAGGATAGAGGAGGGAAGAAAAAGCACAATTCTGATAGTTCTATTCACATTTCAGCATCTCAGAACTTCATCCAAAACAGGGAAAGCTAATCCAGAAATTCCCTCTGCTCATTAGCATTGAGTATTTCAGGAATGACAGGGCTCCTCCTCCGGGGGGACAGGCTGGCGGGGCAGAAGCCTGCTCTCACAAGGAGGCTGCTTTACTAAGGAGGGGGTCTGGGAGGCAGCCAAGTCAGCAAGCGAGAGGCCTCTGAGATTCTGGCTTCCAGGTCGGTGATGCTGCTGGGGATCTGAGGGGGGACCCGGCCCCTCTCCTTTGGGTTCTGTTGGTTAAAAATGCAACAGCATGCATTCACAGCACTTCAGTCATTTGAAAAACAAAACCTCCCCCAACTCTCCCCTGCCCAACTGTAGGAAAGAAGAAACTCATTAAGCATTTATTTCTAGGTTTCTGCAGTGCTATTAAAGTTCAGTCAAATGGAAAACCTAACAGCCAGCCCCCAATTGTTAGGCTGATCTCAAGAGACCCTGAACTGGATATTGCAAGTTGACATAAACTGAAATGAGCTGGACTTAAGCTGTTGGCTCAATCTCTCCACACCAACAGTCACTGCTTTGTTCCACCTGGAGTGGTCCCATGCCACCCCCTCGATGAGAGCTCTGGGCAGCAGCAGGGTGGTGGTTTTTTGGGAAGCTACTGGTTTTGCCATTTGCTTCCAGAATCACATAGACTATAACAAACTTTACATTAAACACTGTTTAGTCCTGAGTTGGGTGAAAGCCCATGGAGGAGGGGCCGAGTTCCTTAGGACTCTTCCCTCCTTGGCGTGGTGTCATACATGGCCTTCGGCTTTCTCCTCTTCCATCGACTGACTTGCTGTTTCTTTTTCATTGGTGACCCCTTCTAAAGTCTTCTTGCCCATTGCTTTACTGGCCTCTTCCTGTGGAAGAAGTAAATCAAGAGGATTAGAGGAAAAAAGAAATGAAATGTCCAATTACTTCCTGGCTCCTCCAGACTGTCAGGTCGAACACAAGAGGGCATTACCGTGACTTTATTTAGATTGTGCAGCTGTGTGTCATGGCTCTGCTGCCACAGTTAGAGTGAGGGCTTTCACTTTTCTTTCGTTAAAGTGACCAGCTTGCCACAGGGACAGCTGTTTAACAGTCAAGTCCACATGACAAGGGGGTTTGAGCCGGACGGTCAGCGCAGGACCAGAATACAACTTTGCTGCAGGCGAGGCTGACTGCTCCTATCCCATTCGCTAGGTTGGCTCCCGAGCCTCAAAGTAAAGGGCATGATGGCGGGGCTTCCCCATCAGAGCCCATTTCCCAGGAAAATCGAAGTCTCAACAAGCAAGTGTTGTTTGTTTTTTTTTTAAAAATAATAAAAGCCTTAGTACATTTCTAGGGAATTAATTTCCCTCTTCTCTTGCATGCACATGCCAGGGCCTCACAACTATGTGCCTTTGGGGAACAGAATAGTGGAACAGCTCTACTCTATTTCTGGATGCAAACCAGCCTCAATCAGATCTGAAATCATTTTCCCTATTCTTGTGCCTCTTAGGTTGTCTTCCTGTGCCCGTGTCCTATGCTGAACCTTCTTAGAACAAAAGTCAAAGGGGCAAGGTCAGTCAGTTCATGATCTACCTGAAGGCAAGTGGGTTCTGCACATACCTTTGCATCCTGCTCTGCAAACTTCTTGAACATGTTGGCATATATCCTGCGGTCCCGCTCATTGTGCTCCTTAGCCTTTTTCTGGCACATGGAGATCTGCAGTCTCGCGGCCTTATTCTGGGGGTTTACTTCCAGCACTTTCTCAAAGTCGCCCTTGGCTGACTCAAACTCATTCATGAGCAGCTGGGCTTCACCCCTCCTGTACAAGCCCTTCTCATTGGCACTGTCCAGTCCAAGGGCCTAGGGACAGATGGTCTATGTTTTAGAAAGGATGCATGTACCTTGTGGGAATTTGGAGAGAAAGGTCTCTGGCCAAGGGAACTGGAAAAGGCATATTGAAAAGATCAGGCTCAAGGTAGTTATATACTACTGATCAAAATATCCAAATTAATTTCTATATTTAATGCAATTTCTATAAAGGTTCCCAGGGGACTTGGGAGGAGGACTTTTGAAAAGTTCATATAAAGTCCAGTGGAAGAAGTAAATGACTAAGAATGGCAGAGAAAATTCTGGAAACACAAAAATAATGAGGGGACTTGACCTACCAGAGAAAAAGATATACTATTCAACTATTGAAACTATTAAAACTACTATTAAAACAGTGGTAAGTATTCCACAGACAAAGAGGTCAGTGGAAGAGAACAAGGCATTCAGAAACAGACTCATGTGTATGTATACAAAAAGATTTAATAATCACAAAGATGGTAATGTAAATCGTGTAGGGAAAGGATTAACTTTCCAATAAATGGGGCCAAGGCAGTGACTATCCATGTAGAAAATAAGTTAGATTCTTACCTCGTATCATAAACACACAAATTCTAGACCAACTAGATGCAAAAGACCCCCCCATAAAATATAATAGGGTTATTTATTTATTTTTTTTAAAGTAAACCTAGTTGGAGTAGGTTTTTTTTGGTGATACGTGGGCCTCTCACTGTTGTGGCCCCTCCCGTTGCGGAGCACAGGCTCCAGACGCGCAGGCTCAGCAGCCATGGCTCATGGGCCCAGCCGCTCCGCGGCATGTGGGATCTTCCCGGACCGGGGCACGAACCCGTGTCCCCTGCATCGGCAGGCGGACTCTCAACCACTGCACCACCAGGGAAGCCCTGGAGTACGTTTTTAAAGTACTGAACAAGGTTATTTTTATTATTGTAGGATGGGGAAGACTTTTCTAAAAAGAGAGATTTTACTATGAAATATTAAAACTCTTTTCAGAAGAAGATCCCATCATCAAAGACAAGCAAGTGAGAACAAGGTCCCTACTGTCAGACAAAGGGTTAACAGTGATAATGTGAGGCTACCTCAATCAATAAAAAAACAAATAATCTGGTGGAAAGATGTGAACAAGTAATTCACAGAAGAAACACAAATGGCTAACAAGTCATGAAAAGATGTGCAACTTCATTGGTATCCAAGAAATAAAAATAAGAAATTTTTGTTACCAATACTACTGAGAAAGGAAACCACTGATAATATTCAATAATATATGAAGTATTAAAATTTAAATATATTAAAATAACATCTTTTGACCCAGTATTTCCACTCCTAGGAATTTTATCATAGAGAAATAATTCCACACATATGCAGAGAAACACTACATAATTTATAATATCAAAAACCTGGAAATCTACCAAAACGGATTGGTTAAATAAATTATGATAGATGCATACAATTGATACTATATAGACTTTAAAAAGAATGAAGAAGAGTTATATGATGAACTGATAGATGCAGAAAGATGTCCTTGTTTTATACATCTATACATTCTCATTAAAAAATATACATGTTACTATGTATGGAAAAACAAAAGGAAGGTGTGTGGGAAATGAATGATTGTGGTCTTGGGACAGGGTCAATGGGAATTTTATGAATGGACTCAGTTTCTTGTATGTTTCTGTAATGTCTGAATTTTGAATGACTTTATACTACTTCTATAATAAAGAGGCACAAAGTTTAAAAATGTAATTAATAATAACATTCTTTTCTCAGGCAAAAATTTAGTATAACATGATAGGGAACACATCCACAAAACTCAAAATCTTAAATCTCAAAAATAATCTTACAAAGAAGGTATGAAATAGCTGCGTGTTATTCCTCTTTCCTTTGTCTATCTTTAAGATATATCCAGTTACTAGCTTTTTCCCATAGTATAATATACACTGCTCACTCTGAGACCAAATACCCAACACAACAGCATCAGCTAGTGCAGAAAAGAACAGAATCGTACACATGACACTGTTACTGGTCTTTTGGTACTTAGGTGCTGCTTATTAACATGTTAACGATAGAGATGTAATAAGGGATGCTGATGCTTTGTGGGTCTTGCAAATTATTTATGTATCTTCCTAGTCAGTGAATAAATATGATTATAATAAAAAGTGACTTGTATATATCCCTGCATGAGCAGCCACAGTCTGTTCTTAAAATCCTAAAAGGCTTCAGTTAAATGTTCTTATTAAATTGTGTAATCTGGTACCAAATACCATCGACTTAAGGTCATGGATAAAAATTGCTTCATTTTATCAAAACTTTTACTCATAATGTATTATTATAAATATTCTAGGCATTAGGAAAGTATGACTGTAGTAAAAAAAAAAAAATCTTTCTGAACTTCCCAATTCTTACTGAGAAACAAATAATCCCAAACAAAACAAAGCAAAATGAAAAATCCAAAGCTTGGCTGAGAGGAAGCAGACGACGACTGAGTACGAGGATGGAGAAAAAAGATCCGGACTATCTAACATTCATCCCACACGAAGACACTTTACCTTGTCACAGCATTCCACGGCTTTGGTGTATTCTCTAAGCTTCAGGTAGCACATGGCCAGGTTCAGGAAGGCAGCGAGCAGAAATGATTCAGAAGCTTTCGATTCCTTTTCTGATAAGCCATATTCCATCTCTAACCAGGACACTATCTTCCCATACTGAATCACCGCCTGCATGTACTTGCCTCCCTAACACAGAAAAGCCAGTAATTACTTGCTGTACAGGCTCTGGAGCGGGTACAAAGGATGTGTAAGCTCAGCCCTCCCTGAGAAAAGCAAATCCGCAAAAGGAGACAACCACCTCGTACCAACCAAGGTATCTGATCATTTCCTTCTGTTCTCAGGAGGTGGCTCTCAAGGCAGCTTTCCCCCTTCCTTCTCAAGTTCCAGTGACCTCTGAGCTGGTGCAGGGCCCGGCACCGTAATGCTCTTGTCCAGCATTTACCATCTCACCCTTTTCAGAGGGGGCAGTTCTTTCAGCAGGTGGGCATCAAGGCTTTTGGGTTACATTCTTTGGTGCTAAAATTTACCAGACTTTCAAAGGGCTGGTGAGTAGCTGTAGACTATCTCACTAGTTTACTTGAAGGGAAGTTACTTTTCCCTTTTCTCCTCCTGACGATCAGCAATGCACAGCACACACTATATTTTGGCAAGTGCTAGTCCCAAACCCAGCGAATCTTATTTAAACCAGGGGCTGGCAAACATTTCCTGTAAAGGGGCAGATAATATTTTAGGCTTTGCAGACCAAACAGTCTCTGTTGCAACTCTGTCCTTGGTAGTACAAAAGCAGCTACAGACAATATATAAATAAAGGGGCGTGGCTGCGTCCCAGTAGACCCTTACCTACAAAAACAGGCTGTGGTCTGCTAACCTCTGATTTATAGACAATGGGAATATACATAGTTGAAGAGCAGCCATCCAACATAAATAACTATAAAACATAAATCACACAGGTGTTAGTCACCTAACTACATGAGAAAGCTCTTTCTCTTAACCATATTTTTGCTCTCTGACCCGATTAGAATTCTAAAAATTGTGAATAAAAATTGTGTAATTAATTCACATGAATTATATCTGCTCTATACAAGAAATAATGGGCTGAAACAATGTGTTTACTGCCATTTTAGGATGAATGAGAGGAGTGATAGCTGGTAAGTACACAAATAAGATGGGGGTACAGGTGAGGGGTCTCCTCTGCAGGAGGTGACCATAAGCTCGAAAACATGACACATCCCGCCAGATGGCAGAATTGCAGCCACATCTCTTAGGACATTCAATTCAATGTCTGACCAATGAACAGTGTTGAGATCATGTCACTAGAATTTACCACAGTCAAAGCAGGGCATACACATCAGTGTAGAGTTATGTCTCCCCATGCACTCCAAACGTCACCCAATGACTAAGAAGAGAAAAATCACAGACTAAGTCTACAAGAATGTTCCCGTTATAAAGGAATTCAGGTGGTTGGCATAAAAATGAGCTGCATCTGTAGAAAGGAAGCCCCGATGTCGATTTTTGGTGATAAGGATGGGGTAGACCAGTTCCAAGGAGAGGGGCTGGGTCTGAAAGTACAGATCTTCCTCAGCTTACAACGGGGTTACCTCCCAACACACCCCGGGGGAGCTGAAATGCATTTACTACCCCTCACCTACTAAACAGTATAACTTAGTCTAGCCTACCTTAAGTGTGATCAGAACGCTGGCATTAGCCTACAGTTAGGCAAAATCATCTAACACAAAGCCTGTTTTATAATAAAGTGTTGAATATCTCATGTAATTTACTGAATACTGTCCTGAAAGTGAGAAACAGAATGGTTGTGTGGGTCCAGAATGGCTGTATCGGTTATTTGCCTCCGTGGTTGCAGGGCCGGGAGCTGTGCTCACTGCTGCTGATTATATCGCCAGCCCAGGAAAAGTCAAACCCCAAATTCAAAGTGTGGTTTCTACTGAATGTGTATTGCTTTCACACCACTGTAAGTCGGAGGTTGTCTGTATTTATAGCTTGTCCTAGCCTTAGGCCCACTACTCAAGATTAAAGTCCTCACCAGTTTCAGGGTTGGGCATTTTCTGTCATTGTCTTTTCTCTTGCTGGACTGTGAGCTCTTTGGGACAGGAAGCATGTCCTATCCCTTTTGGAATATCCAGGGTTTAACATAAGGAGGCCTTTAATGAAGGTGTGCTAAGTAAACATTAAGGTCAAAGGAATATAACTATGGAATCAAAAGTTTTTCAATCACTGGGAGCAAAATGGAGGCGTAGGTGAAAATAAAAGGTGTCACTTCATTTAGATTAGGTAAGGCATTTTCCCTGTTACGCCTAGTTTCTTCTTCCTCTCTCCCCTCCTCCATCTTTAGTGTTCCAATTACCTTTCTGACTAATATATTGTCATAGAGAAAGAAAAGAAGAGTCAGGGAGGACAAAGATCCAGACTCTATCACTTCAGTAGGTTCTGACTATCAGAATGGTAGAGGCTATGGTTTCTAAAAAAAAAAAACCCCAAAGTATTAGACTTCATAATACATAAATGTTCCTTACCTTTATAGAGCACTCTAATTTTTTGATAGCCTTTTCTTATATAGTATATATAATTCTACTTATATCTCAACTTCTAATGAACAAAGACCTCTGTGTTATTTCTGCTTCTGATGTACTAAAACAGGAGTTCTCAACTAGGGTGATTCTGCCCCCAGGGGACATCTGGCAACGTTTAGAGACGTTTTTTGTTGTCACAGCTGGAGAATATGTGTGTACCACCGGCATCTAGTGGGTAGGGGCCAGGGATGCTGCTGAACGCACAGAACAGCCTCCTGCCAAACAGAATTTATACAGCCCCAAACGTCGACTGTGCTGAGGTTGAGAAATCCTGCTCTAAAAGAGTGAAGGAACAAGAAAGAGGGGCAGGTTTTTAGTTTTTTTAACCTAAAATCCTGGAGTCATAGACGACTTTTTTCTAAATCATAGCACTGGTTTCCTGGTTCAGTAATGGTGGTCAAAACATAGCAAAGCCTGGTTTGTCTGCAAAGGGTTCCATGGTTGAAGGACGATCCTTAACTAGCTTGCTTTAGAAATGCTTTTTTCCCCAAGGAGCACAAGGGGGCGCAAGAACCTCTTGGTTAGAAAGTGTCCTCAGCCTTACCACTCTGCCTCCAAGTCAGAAAAGAGAAACACGTGTGATAGTTAATGTTCTTGTCCCGCAGAATGCTGTCAGCTATGAGGGCAAAAATCATGTCTGTTTAACTGACTTGCACAATGCCTGGCGTAACATCACATTGTTAAACGTGCTTAATAATTATTTTCAGAGCCAAATGAAGAGAGTCCTCTCCTACCTTTCTTCTCTTTAGCGTTCAGAGGTTGATAGGAGTTTACACTCTAAACGCCAAAATCACTCCCATTTACAATGGGAGCTTATTACAATTCTACCCTACTACGGGGAGAGACTTACCCACTTACGTGTAAACCAAACCAAGAGGTCAATGAAAATGGAGCTCCAACGTGCGGGTGGCATGCAATGTACCCCACCTCTGCTCTGGCCCACACACCCGGGCTCTGCGCTGTGCACAAGGCACCAAGTCAAACACCCTGGAAACTCTATGGGCCGGGAAGGCAGCACAGCAGATTGAAACCTGCCCTGACATTTGAAAAGGGAATGTGTGCAGGAACCCACCTACCAACCATTTCTGAAGTCTTACAGGTAAAACTAGGATCACTGCCGGGATCTTTTACCTCTAATTATGAAGGTGCCTCCAGGGAAGTTCTGAGTAGTACAAAATGTTCAGAGACATTCTGGGGGAAAGGTCTTAGGTCAGTGGTTTTGAACCTTTCGTTAATTTTCCCCCAATAAACTAATGTTTTGAAAGATTTTGTCTATCAAATTGCATGTTAAAAATAATATGTTCCATATGTGTGACTGCTGATCCAGATTTTATCCAAAGATCAGTAATTTTAAGAGGGTTCATAGTATTATGAAATACACAAATCACTGTTGCAGTTATGATGCTAAGAAGCAACAAAGTTTAGTAACTGTACAGACAATTTAACACTGCTTTCTGTTGCTGATCGTAAATTCTGGCCATCTCTCTATATATTCAGGACACAGCTATATGACACGTGGCTTTACAACATTATTTAAGTCATCAGCAACCAATCAGAGCTTCTGAATAGCCAAGCTGTTTTATTACATCGAGTTAATTCTAGTCAAATGCCAAAAGTTGCAACCCCTCTACCAAATGTTAATATTCTTTTCAGAGGTTTTGGGAAATATAAAAAATACACTTAGACTTTTATGGACTCCAAGTAGATAGGAAAACATAGTTCAGGACCTTTGGTCTTAAGTAATTTTACAGAAAATTTTCTTTTTGTTCTAGTGTATTAGGTATTTGGGTCTACAAATAACTCATCTGGAATCTACCTATTCATAGTTACAGAGGTATCCAATACCTCAATTAGAATTTAAAAAAATCAAAGTTGTTCTTGAGAGTTCAGAAACGCACCGAATTTTAGGGCTGGAAGGAAACTTAGGAGTCTTCTAATTTAACTCCCTCACTTTTCACATGAAAAATTAATCTCTTTGGACCTTAAATGACTTTAAATCATTTGGAGCCATAAAGCCCAGTTTTCCCAATTCAGAGGTCATTCTGCCATATCGTAATGCTTTCTGGTGATCCATACATTATTTTAATGTAATAGTTATAAATAAATAGAAATAATTATATATTATCTACACCCACAGTAAGAAATGTTTTAAATTATGACCTAGTACCCACTCACACACAACTGAACAAAGTTTTGTGAAACAAAGTGTATCCTTACTACATAAGGCAATACACTTCCACTAAACTGATTTCATGACTCAATAATGGGGCTCCTCTCAAAGTTTAGAAAATAATAACCATACCTGTTGCCCTCTGGCTGCGTGAGTCTATGTTGGTTATACAGTCTTACATAATTCTCTAGTTGTTTCATGTGGGTTAATATTGCCTCCCCTCCCTCCAGACAAGGCTGTCAACGCAAGGACATGTCTTACAGCAGGTTCTCCATGAAGACTTGTTGAAGTACACTGATGTATCATTGCTTGATAGACTGTTGAAAACATCATCTAATTTTTTTTTTTTTTTTTTTTGCTCCTGGATCACAGCAGCAAGGAAAAAAAAGAAACCTTGACAAAACTCCCATTCTTTCTCTCATTCTCTTCTGCGCTAAGCCCTTTCTGCTTGATGTGGAGAAGGTATAATATCTGGCAATGGGGAAGCAATGGATAGTACATTCTGATTAGAACTGAACAAAGCGCTGTTTCTTTTTTTACTGTATCGGGTTTAAAATCTAAGTGAGGAAACAACACATTCCTAGATTATAAGAAAGTGTTTTCAAGAATCAATAAATGACAAATATCATTCAGGAATTTCTGCTTTTTTCTCACAAAAGCAAGTGTGGCAGGGATCATCTTGGCCATTAGAAGAAATTTATACTCTCCTCCTGCCAGTTCCTTTTGAAATCTGTGCATAATCTTTCCTTTTATCATGTACCTAAGTGACTTCCCCAAGACAGTGGAAAGGAAAATGATATGAAACTTAGCCCTTTGAATTCTACTACTTGCTAACAATTATTCTATTCATTCTTTGTTTCGTCCCACAAATACTTGTTGAGTGACCACTATGTACCAAGCAAGATACTTTAGGTCTTGAGTGATACACAGTGGGTGGGCAAGCCGGACCTGGTCTGACTTTGCGGAGGCTTACAATCTAGAGTAGAATGTGTACAAGAGGCTTTTGTATTCTTTTTGTCACATAATTCATTCTGTCTCACCATTTCTTATACTGAAAATGACAGACTTGTAAAAATTCAGGCTTATTCTTATCCAGAAGGGTATAGAATTCAGAATAGGGAATATCAGCACAATTAATTGATACTTGAATAAATTCTTTGAGATGGGAAGGATTGTACAAAGACCCACATACCTTGAAGTACACAGTTCCCTTCTCTTTGACAATGGCAGCCTGCTCCAATTTTTCTTTGGTATCCATCTCCCAGGATTCTTTGGCCTGTTGTGTAAATGTGTGACAATGGTTAGATGAACAGAGAAGGAAAAAGCATCAGCTGATGTCCATAAGAAGAAACAATAGCTACTCCTAGAGGATACCCACACCCCGAAACACACTGGCTTTTAAAACTGTGTGCCCTTGCCAATGCACTGCTAGGCTAGAACTCACTTTCCATGAGGACAAAGCTGTAGCTTGATCCATGCTGCTCAAGAGGGAGGTGCAGGCAATAATACCGTAAGGAAGATGAACTGTTGAGCATCGTTAAAGAATGTGCCTTTAGAATTACGAGGTGAGGCCACACGATGGAAGCTGGGGCCCCTATCTCCCTCCTGCAAACTCTGCCGCTAAACTGCTATTATAATTTAGGCAAGTTTCTCTCAAGCCTCAGTTTTTCAGCTCTAAAATGGTAACACTACTGTAGTCAAGTCACAGTTGTATATTCATACACACTTTAAAAATTCCAGGTCATGTAGTTGTCTCTCTACTCTGAAACAACCAGACATACTAAAGCCTCCAAACTGTAGCAACTTGCAGATGCGTACTTGGGGAATTTCAAGGAAAACATAAGTGGGAGGATAGAGGTGATGCCAAGATGTAAACAAATGCTTTCATGATCACCTGCTAATTTATACTGTGTGTATCATTACTCCTCCCCCATTATAGATACGAATCCAGGGACAACTGCACTTTCATTATGAACAGCTGGATCATAAAGAGTCAACAGAACAATCTGCAGTCCTTTAGGGAAGATGACAATGGCTGTGTCAGTGCTATTTACTGCATAAGAATTATGAAGCTTAAGTGGGTAAATATGAAATTCTCTATTCAAAAGACAGTGGTATATATATCCCCTCCTTTTTAAAGTGAATAATGAGAGTTACTAGTCTTCCTGGCAACCCTATGTTGATTCTTAATAATTTAACTTTATTATTTAAAAATCTAATAACAAGCACTCTGCATTTTTTATATTAGGTTCAGTCTTTATTGATTATAAATCTATTCTTAGTATTACAAAACAGAAAATGAATTCATGTTGCCTCCATCACTGCCACACACTGTCACATGGTTTCAAATATAATCTCATAGCACTGTGGTCAGAAAAGATGCTCGATATGATTTCAATTTCCTTAAATTTACTGAGGCTTGCTTTGTGACCCAGCATGTGATCTATCCTGGAGAATGTTCCATGTGCACTTTTGAAAAGAATGTGTATTCTGCTGCTTTTGGATGGATTGCTCTATAAGTATCAATTAAGTCCATCTGGTCTACAGTGTCATTTAAGGCATGTGTTGCCTTACTGATTTTCTGTCTGGACGATCAGTCCATTGATCTAAGTGGGGTGTTAAAATCCCCCACTATTATTGTGTTACTGTCAAGTTCTCCTTTTATGTCTGTTAACATCTGCCTTATATATTGAGGTGCTCCTATGCTGGATGCATATATATTTGCAATTCTTGTATCTTCTTCTTGGATTGATCACGTGGTTTCAAATACACCTAGCAGTGCAGCCTGGCCTATGCCCTTGCAGCCGTGACTGAGCACAGGCTCGCTGTGGCGTACTACAGTGAGGAGGCTCCTGAGTGTACAAGGTCCACTGGGCTGTGATGGGAAGGGGTGGGGGTTACTTTATTGCTAAAAATTATTTTCTCCTTCTTTAAAAATAAAAACCACTTTGTGCTATGAAGACAGCTTTGGAGGATCAGTACTGAGCTAGCAGGACTTCAGAAGACGTTACCTGACAACAAGCAATGGTTGTGACAAGAGCATATGTTTGTTTTGGGGAATGTGTTATGATGAACATCACTGTTTGGGGAGGATCCCAAAGTTAGAGGCCTACAGGACAATGATTTCCTTTCTGAGTCTAATAACATAAAAACAGTCACATTTCCAGTCCAAAGCTTGAAGTATGGAACATGGAGGTAGCACTGTGGGGATGAAAAAGGTCTACAAGATGCAGTTCCTGAGGCTCTCGGGGAAGGGCTGGGCTCTGGTGGTGCAGAGGACGTAGCTGGATGGGACAGCGTACCTAGCTCAGGCACATGCTCTGCGTTTGTCCAAGGAAGCTGCTGCTGGGAGCCTCCAGAGGCGGGTTTGAGATGGAAATACACTCAAGGAGGCGTGCCATTTCTGGAACCTGAGGCAAATGCTCTCTTTTTTTCTACTTGGACAGGTACAAAAAGAAAAAGTCTAGGGTTAGCAGGTTTGTTCCTTGCCACCGAGCCTGGTGGCCCATGAAGCCCTTGCATTTTGGATAACTTGGAGCCACAGTGAAGGCCTCTTCACGAGTCCTGTGAAGGGTATGATCCGTCCAGCCCTGGAAAACTGCACCCCACTCCCCCAAGGAGATGCTTGGCAAGAACATGAACCTTTTTGTCTTCAACCCAGGAAAAAAAGTACAAAAAGAACAAGTCTAGGAACAAATAAGGGAACAAGTCTTGGCTTCTACCCAAAAAAGTTAATAAAAAAAAAAAGGCTGACACATAGGAACAAAATAAGAACACTGAGCTCCTTGGTTGTGTATCAGCTGTGCTGTATCAGTTGTCCTGTGCTCTAGTAGCAGCGTCAGAGACAGGAGACAAACTTGGTCATGAAAAGCACAATATACAAACAAATACCATCTATCTATACCACCTGGTAATATAAGACACTAATTTACAAGAAGTGGATGGAGAAGAAATCTGTCATGATTTCAGAGAAGTTGGTATTTTCTCACCTTTTCGAAGCTCTTAAGTGTAACTTCATATATAAGCTCAGCATTAGGTTCAATGCCAAATTCAGGCTTCCCTGCCTCTCCAAAACCATATCTGAAATGGAGAGTAAAAAAATAAAACTTTAAAGAATTGGTGTATTTCCAGGCACCCCCTTCAGTATTTTGAGGCATCACATCAGCATAGAGCTATCATTTGCAAACTACGCACATCAAAGGCCCTGAAGACAAACCAGATGTTGATCAGAAGATATAGTGCCAAGTATCACTGCTGTGGTTTTTTTAAGAAACCAGGCTGCATTTAGTTTTCTTCTTCATATTCATATGTAATGCAACACCTGTACTCCTTGGGACAGCTTGCTTAGTGTGATTTTAAATGTCACTGTCTCTTTTTCTGCTTGATTTTATATCTAGTTCTTTCTATAAAACAGCCATTATTTGACTATAAGGGCTTTCCCTGAAGCTCTATCAGGACCCAGAGAAGACAGGCACTATAATCATTACAGTGCTGATTTGGGAGAGGTATGTTTTAATAAGCTTTTAACTTTAAAGTGCTGTCCCCTTCCAAAAGTACCACTTCCATTCAGGTAAGTGGGGGGAAGGTGCACACATCAGGAAGGATATACGTCCTCATAGTATTTCTTCAAGACTTGCAGAAAGCATACTAGAAAACAAATGTATAATCAAAAAGAACAGCCCCAGCAAACTCTAATACCTCATCAAGAGAAATACTCTGTACTGTATTCTCATAGCTCTCTGGCTATAACACTGTAAAACACTACACTTTTTAGCCAAAACTTACTGAATAAAATTACAGGGATATATAAATTTGTTTTTGGGGATCATTTAAAATTTTAACACATAAGGCATTTGAAGGAGCACACATCTACTAGAATGGAAATTCTGATGGAGCTTTGTCTGTCTGGTTCAGTGGTTTCCCAGCATGTAGAACAATGCCCAGCGTATTAGGAAAACGTTCACTGGAATATACTCTGCTCCATCTGTTTCAAGCAAACTACTCTTTAGTATATGGAATGGCACTGCAAAAATCTTAGTAAACGCAAACTCTCAGGCTATGGTTTGAAACCAGGCCAAAACCAAGTTGATGTATTAATACCTTCAGTTTTCTCTGGGGCAAAAGGACTGGAGTGGGAACACTCACCTCTTGCTATTTGTACCACTTCTTTACTCCCTGCCTGAATTTTTCAGGAAGAAAAATGCTTACTCATTTACCTCCCCTGTTACACAAGAAAATGGAAGCTGGAGGCAGAGAGAGGCATAGAGATGGAGTGAGAGCTGGTAGGAATGGGGTGTGGTAGTTTTAATATCAGGGCAAAGGGTATCTTCAGCAAAGAAATAAAAGAGGACATAATTACCAGTGGCCAACTGTAGGAAGTTGTGACTAGTTTTCTACTTTGAGCTCTTAGACTGATATATCTCCTATTTTGTTTCTGCCATGTGGTAAATAAAAGAACATTCCTTAACTGATGGGAATCAGGTAGGCAAGTGAGTCCTCACTGAGCATGTGTTTACTGACAGCATGTTCTATTTGGAACCCTGTGCTAAACAGGTACAAACCCAACAGATGCTCTTGCCTTAGACCAGTGGCTCTCAAAAGGGGTTAATCCCCCATCCCTATCAGGGACATCTAGCAATGTCTAGAGATTTGGGGTTTGTCACAGCTAGGAGGCTTCTGACTTCTAGTGGGTAGAGGTCAGGGACACTACCAAACATCTTACAATGCACAGGACAGCTCCCCCAGCCAAGAAATATCCGGCCCCAAATGTCAATAGTGCCGAGGATGCGAACAGCTGCCTTACAACGCTTAAAAATAGGAGTTCCGTGGCTGGGGGGCGAGGAGGGTGAGGGTTTGGGTCGAGGGCAGGCACCAAATTTTTCTGGTTATCATCAACGGGATTAAAGAAGACTAAGGAAGGATATGATTTCTACAGTCTTTCCTGGGTTCAAATGAAGAAACTCTGTGAAGACACATGTGGAAAACATAATCCTGGGGAGGCGTAAGCTCATACCGAACTGTTTTGGGAGCATTTAACCTGACTTCCTATTTTACAGAAAGTTGTCTGATTTATGCTGGATTAGGCTGGGCGAGGAAGGACCCAGGGCACACAAATTCATCTGACTGAAAGACAGAACACCACAAGAGGAATTCTAGGCTTAACCAAAAGACAAGCTGGATTACAGTAACAGAAGGAATCCAGTATCAATGTTCTTAAACTGACAGGTGCCTGCAGAGAGCAGAGGTACAAATAATGACTGCTAATGACCATTCAGCCTTTATGTGCGTACAAGAAGCACTTGCACCTTGTATGCAACTGCTCTTACCAACTGCTTCCTTTTTACAGATGAAGAAACTGAGGCTCAGAGAGAAGTGCTTCCTGAGAATCACACAAAGAGGCAGTGGTAGAGCCAGGATTTAAATTCAGACTCTGTGTGTCCCAGAAAGTTGTTTAGTTTTTGACCCACACTGCCGCATAACTGAGGTACTCTGGCTCTCGGCAGCCTATGTTTTTGTTTGGGGTTGGTGCAGGACAGAAGATAAGGAAGAAAAAAGAAAAAAACTAAAACTAGCCACACTTTACCTGAAACAAAAGAGCTTAATCAGTCACCGTATTTAAAACAATATTAAAGACACTGTCCTGATGAGAAGAGAGAAAATGGCTTCTCTGGAAGTGTTTTATGAATTCCTTACTATGAAAACATCCTGCCAAGGAGTCTATCAGAATGAAAGGGAAGGTATATGCCCTAGGGTTTTTGGAGCATGAAATACAGATGACACTAAGAGTAACACAGAACACATATTTGCAACAGCCATATTTATAGCCACACTCAGATGCAATATATCTATAAGTGGGACTCGGGTAAGACAAGCAAATTCACTGCACACGCTCACTGCATGCCCAGTGGGCAGGGATTCTCTAGATACACGGATAATCTTACGCAGCACCCGCGTGGACAGTCTCCTGGTGTAGACTCTGCACTTTAAATGACTCCTCAACATACTAAGCAACATCTTGAAGAGAAAAGAACATGTTCCTTTCTAACTATGCTAAATTATTTCCATAAAACATATGAAAAAACTTTTATATCTAGTAATTTATGAAAACTTGTTGACAACTTTTATGCCTGAAAAATCTACCATATGTTAAAACGGGGTTTCCCTTTCCTTATGGTCTGAGAGTAAAATGGAAGAGAGAGATAATCATCACAACAGCAATAATAGCTAACATACTAAGGGTTTGGCTGTGTCAGGCACTTTGCTACACTCTTTACATGCATTATCTCATTCAGTCCTCCACAACTTTGTATGGTGGATACCATTATCCCCATTTTACATAAAGGGAAACTAAGGCTTAGGAGAGTCGAGTACACAGCTGGTAAGCTGCATGTTTTGTTTTGTTTTTTAATCACTAATCATACAACAATTTAAACTTGCAAGGAACTATGTGCATTAATAAATATAAGGATAATTCCTGTTTCCCTTTGCCATTAAACTTGAGACATCTGTTCCCACAACTGGCTTGTCAGCTAGGTTAAAATGTAATGAACCAATTCATATTATATGCTCACAATGTATAGAGAACTCATCTTCAAGGAACTTAGATCTGAAAACACATGGACATAAATACCACTCTGTTTATATGAGTTTAGAACTACTGTAACTTTGGAATGCTGGATTAAAAATAGTTAGATATTACTTGGATATGGAAGAGATAGCCTCTCTATGCACCACCTGAATTAAAAAGTTCCTTATAGAAACAGATTCACCTAAGTGAACTACAAATACATAGTAAATGTAAATAAAACACACTAAGGTGGGAATATACTAGTTGAAAAAGGAATAAGACCGAGAAAAAGAAGGTATTAAATAAAAGGTGCCTCAGTGAAAGCTCTAAAGGGTTCGAGGTGTAGAGCATTTTGCAAGGATTTTCAAGTGGGTAGTGGCATGACTAAACCATCACTTAAGAAATACGATTATGGCTCAAGTGTTAGGGCAAAGGTAAATATGCCACTGGATTATGACCGAGGCTACACAAAGGCAACCAACTGTACAAAAGGCACAATATTACCTATTGGTAAGTGCAGGTCATCAAGATTCTCAACAACTCAAAATCCGACTGACTGAAATCCAAGGATCCAGAGAGGGATGAGACATGAGATAAGCAGATGCACTTTCACACAAACAGAATCAAAACACCCTGGTTTCTCTCAAGGGTCCATTTCTCAAGATAGAAGGGTTGGATTCATGGTATAATTTTAGATCTAAAAATAATACCAAACATGTTTTCACCAGAGAGACAGTTAGTGTCTGATAGTTCTAAGCTTGGTAGTGCTAATGGATATCCTTATGATGGGAAAAATTTAGGCAAAAATGAGTCATCTCCGCTGCCTTTAGATCCAGGAAGAACACTCTTTTTTCAGGGAGTCTGTATAAGAACAGGTGGCACAAATTCAAGTGGTAATAAATCATCCAAATGCTTCTTCAACTTCTAACCCCCACGTTTTACTGCCTCCTGCCTAATTTAGAGAAAAGGAGAGAAGGGGCAAGAGAATCACGTGAGAAGGGCCAACAGCTTCCTGTCTTGGCAATATGGCAGGCAAAACAAACAGAAAAGCAAAACTTGCCTGTCAGTCCTACCCTGAACACACATGAATCAAGTGAATAGGCTTACAAATGTCTGTAATATTATAAGGCCCATTAACTCACTCTGTGACTAACTGTAGCCTGATTTAATTAATTGTTTCCACTGTTGGCCTTAACTTCACTGAAAATAGCAAAAGGTTGATTGAAAAAGCAAGTGTATCCCTGTTCTTTAGATAACTTCACTGTGTACTGAACTGGTATGCTGCTTACCGTGGTCCAAGATACAAAATACATTGTTCCTCACGCTGCATTTTCTCCAGGGCTTTGTCAATTCCGATTGGAATGTCGTGGTCTTCTCCTTCGCCAACTATGAACCCCACATCTCTGCAATCAAACATCCTTCCACCACAGCGGCCTTCCAGGTGGACTGAGGGAGAGGAGAAGGACAGTCAACAGAGCTGCTCTTCGTGACATATTCAGGGACCTGATAAATGAGTAGTTCCCCTTCCTCATTTCATCTAGAGACATACGTGGTATGTCTTGTTGAAGCTTAGTCTACCCAGCCTGGAAATTTAAGAGCAATCATATTTCTTTCTGTTTTAAGTTTAAACTTATAATTACTGATAACTACATCAGTAAGATAGCTTAGAGGATAATAAAGTGGAAACACAGGTTTAACTTAAACCTACTATATGACAGAGGTTTCCTCACCTATAACACAAGACAAGAAATACTAGATTATTTAATAGGTAATTATCAAAATGCCACAAACTTAATATCAAGTATACAAAGGCTTAAACATTTATAACTGCATCTTGGCTTCGGATGCTTGGGTTGAAAAACAACCGAATGGCTATTTCCCCAGTGATATTAAAGGGTTAACTGAATATAGAAGCTCTTTTTTTTTTTCTTTAAGAGTTTTAATCTCATTCACAAATATGTCTGAATAAAAATGAAAAGGCCAAAGGCAACATCATCAATAACTAACATATCTGTAATCCCTTAGTGCAGTAAAAAATGTAAAATGTGAAGGAATCAATAGTCTCCTATAACTCGACAAATCAAATTACTCAACCCCCTCGTCTGAAATGTTAAGTGAAGAGGTCAATTTCTCAGGGTCTACTTCCTCATTGCACTCAAACTCAGCTCATTCCCAGGGTAATTTCACATTAGATAAGGGGCTTTTATGTTCATATAAAATAGGAAAACACATACAGATATATATTTTTCTCTTGGTTAGTTAGACTTTTTCTTCTGGGATAAATTCTTTGAAACTTTCCAACTATGTTTAATATTACGGATATTCATTCCTTTCCACTTAGGTCTTTCATTCAGTCAGAAAAATGGATGGCTTGTATGACAGCACAACAGTCGACAAGCAATGTAATAATTTGTCTTTCATAAGAAAATTTTTTATTCCTACTTCTGTAATATAATGGCCTTGATTCAAATGTAAGGAATTCCTAAAATGCTTCTTTTCTGAGACTGGTTGATCTATTTTAGATCAATAACTTGCTTTAGAGATAAAAATCACTTGTTCTGTTACATTCGTTCCAGGAGACAATTATTTTCCAAATTCAATTCCAACTTACTCTACTTTTGAACTACTTGATCTCAAAGGTCCTTTGAAGCTCTAAAATTCTACGATTCTATGGCCCAGTAATATAACTCTCAATGTAAACCAGAAACCAGCTTCAAAGCTAATTCCTGTAGTTAATCATTTCATCAGGTTACCTTTAGCCCAGGCCTAGGAAATGAGAGAAACCCTGAAGAGTAAACAGCAGTGGCATAGACACTAGGGGCAGAAATGTCACATGGACATTTATGCTTTGAAGTTCTCTACCGTTTTCTAAGTCACTAGGATTAATACCATCCCGATTTGTTCCCGTTGCAGACATAGGGTGGAGTCGAAGACGCTTGGGCCAAACTAGAGAAGGCCTGACTCTCGAGTCAGACCTTCTAAACAGGGGCAAGAGCTAGACTGGCTCTCAGGGTGGAGCTGGCATACAGAAATTTTGTTCTATGTCCCATACTCATAAATGCACATGACTTTCTATTAACTCACTTTTGGAATGTTCTAGATAAAATACAGCTTAGCTTGCAGCACAGTGAAAGTTCTTTTGAATTGGAAATAGTTTCAAAATAAATTCAACTTTATTATTTTCAAATACATACACACTAGAGAGGTTCTGCAAGGAATCCTAGGCTTAAGATAGTTTTTACTGGAGTAAAAGCTGGTGTCTCTAAAGAATTTGAGAGTTTGAAAATTTGTGTTCTTAAATATCTTTAAATCTGCCCAAGAAATTTAATTTAGACTAATGTGATGACACTTTTCATGAGAAAAGATTTGCTGAGCAAAGTGAGTTTCGGCCCACATATTATAGAATATCTCAAGCATTGAGATTTATTATCCTAGTAGCTCACAACTTAGTTGACAGATCTTTTTGAGTGAGGTTTATTGTTAGAAGTGTTTCCTCCCTGATGGAGAGTACATTTAGTGGGGGAGGAAACTATCAGTACATTCGTTGTGGTTTTTGGTTGATCAAGTTTGAATGTGTTTTCAAAACAGGAAATCCAGAGACTCTGTGAAGGATTCCTGCCTGTGTGTCAGTTTCCTAGGCTGGTTTTTCAGCTTGATGCATATACTTGATATTAAAATTATATAAATAATTTCAGAAGTTCTCTTTACATGTGATAACCCTTCATATTAGGGAAAGAAAAGACTGGCTACTAATAAACATGTTGGGAAAGATAAGTCAAGCAAGCAAGCAAAAAAAAAAAGTTCAAGTCAAAGTATAATGAAGGCATAATTAAGAAAGCAAAAAAAAAAAAATGTTCACTGCAGCCGGTCTCTCTAAGAGAAACAATATATGGTAGAACCAATGTTTTTGGCCACCTAATAGGGAAACATTTGCAATAACTTTTATAAGTACTTACTACCTTATATATGGACCAATCTTTTTTTTCTATTAAATCTCTTTGAAGTTGAACCTGAATAAGCACTACCTACAGTACCATAGAATCTTAAATTGATAAACTGATACGCATGCGTGCGTGCACACACGCAGCAGTCTTTACATGTATATATAAAACCTTTTAATGCTGACATTATCTTGAATGTCAGAGCAAGAGGAGATATCACAGCCTCAGGGAGTATAGTCCATTGATTCTTTACATCTACAAGTAGCAAACACTCTCGCTAGATTAACTGGTTTCTAAAATTGGAACACTGGTGTGACAAGTTCTATGACAGCTGAGAAGAACTCCTCCCCACCTTGGAGCCGACTGCCGCAGCAGGGACCTCCATCATGGTGACAGATGCAGACATACCTGGCTCCTATAGATCCAATTTTTTTTTTAATTGTCTCGATAATTGTTACCAAAGAAAACCATGGCAGCTCTGGCTGTGGAAGACCTGTGGTTGCTTTTGACCTTGTATCGCTTAGTGCAAAAACTCATTTAATAAATATTTAATAATAACCATCATGACTCACTGGGAGCTTGGCCTCTAGGGCTCAGGAGGTCTGTTGCTAATTCCAACCAGCATGATTTACGGGAAGTAAATGATCTATGACGTGCCCAAAGAGAATAAAAGTACATACAGGATGCTTCTACTTAGGGTTTTTTTCGGAAGAGAAAGAAATACACAAGTTAAAAAGGGACAACATTTTCTCTTGACTTAAAGTCTACCTAACTTAAAGGGGGGAGGTCCTCCAAACCCCACGAAGTCAAACCGAACCAAATTACCGAGCCTTGCTGCGCAATCCGAGTGTAACCACATCAAGTGAGCCCAGTCTGCTGCAAAACATCACTTAAACTGGAGCTCTGACTTATTGTTCTCTTACTGCCCTAGAGCAATTTTGTTTTGAAGAGCACAGAACACCCTGTTCTGAAAGTGGCTGGCACATGAACTCGATGTGCTGACAGCAATTTGTACTCCGATTAAAATAGGGGGGGAAAAGGAAAGAGTGCACTGCAGTAAGGAAAAAAACTGGAATGCAAGAACCCGAAAACTGTATAGTTTGTATTTTAGGAAGCAAAACTGAGAAAGAGGCTCCATAACCCCCCCAAAAAAGTGCTGTAAACGCTCCAGCCTAAAGACGTTAGCTCTGGTAAGTGTCTGTTTTTCCCTTTTCTAATTATAGTAGTTGGTGTCTGATAGCTTTGCACTCATTCCCAAAACAATTACTGGGTCATGGGGATCTGAATGGGAATGTTGTAATGGCATTACGACTAGACAAGACTGGTCATTTAGCCAGAGAAAACCAGGTTGTGACAGGTTACTCCCACTCGGCAAGGGTTTTCTCTGCTGCCTAATTCATGCCAAGGGAGTTTCTCTCTGCCTGCATCTCCTGCCTAACAGAGCAAAGCATCCAAGAGACAGTGGGATCTTAATGACCCCCTGAAAAAGGCAAATCCAGAGATGGATTTCTAAAATCAGGAGAGGCATATTAATCACTGATTAGAAGAGAAACTCTTCCCCTCAGTCATGGTGGTCAAATTTCCCCCAAACTGCCTCCTGTCCTCTGTACCATTTTGTACTATGATGAACAAATACCACTGGAAGATTGCTCATGGCACTGAGGGGACAGATGCTGAGGGCAGGTGTGGAACCTGGCTACTTGAACAGAGTAACATTTATGCAAATGGTTATATGCCTTAGTCTAAACAGGAAGCATGCACACAGCAATAAATTCTATACCAATACAAATCCTCACCACTCTCCTCTTTACACCAGACTGGATTCCAGTCCCATTCTGTCACTTAACAACTGTGGCTTTGGGCAAGGTCATTTCAATTATCTGAAGCTCAGTTTCTTCATCTATAGAACAGGGGAAATAATGTCAGCTAACTCCTAATTGTTGAGAGTATTAAATTAGGTATTGAATTAAAGATTTTAGCCCAATATCTGGCATGCATTCATTTAATGTCAGGGTGGCTACTATGTGAAAATACTGTGTTATGTGTGGATAGACAGAGATGAACTCAATGAATATTAGCTATGATTATTTTCCTGCAATTAGTGGTAAATTATACCAGATTAAACATGTTTTAGAACTTGGTATAAGAAACCACTTGATCGCTCCACAGAGAGAGCTGTCAAAGTATGAATAAAATTCAAAGTAGGCAAAGGCAATATCTTATTTTGTACCTCACAGTGTGTACAACTGTGTGTACAACACACAGTTCAGGGCCAGAAAGTAAATATTTATTTAATGATTAATCTGAAAACAGGGCATTAAGGAAAATGGTAGTCATTTTCACTCATTTATAGGAATTTTCCCTTTTGAATATGTTAGTACTCCTATTTTTAATAAACGCCAAGAGCTATTTAAATTCTTTACTGATATGGAGTTTTGTTTTTTAATACTATTCCAAAATCAATGGTCCACTGGCTTAATTTCTTAATAACAAAAAGATTATTTTCTACTAAGATTTTACTCTACCCGAAGACTTGAAGATACCTTTTTAGAAGGAGCTATATAAATCCAAAATATATGAAAGAATAAACACTATCCATTTTAGACCCAAGTACCATACTACATTATTTTGTGAAAATATATAATAAAATGGTTTCAAGAATCTGCTCTCTCTTACTGGACAAAATTTGCCAGGACATTCATAAATACTTCAAAAGCATGTGAAAAACAAACAAAACCCAAAAAACCCTCATAGCTCTATCAGATTTCAACATGGTCATACATGAAATCTTTCCTCTATTTTCAATTTTGGACCATTTTGGTTTTTGGTGTTTTATTTATAAAGAACACATAGCTAGATTTTGTTGTCATCACTGTGTTAACCTTATAAGAATTTCTGCCTTTAATAGGTGACTTTATCTCATTCATATTTTTTGTAATCACTGACATGATTGATTTTATTCCTACAATCTTATTTTTGATTTCCTACATAATGTTTTCTTGTTATTCTTCCTTTATTACTTTTACTAAATTGATCAACCTTTCCTCGTTCCTTTACTTCCCCACTCCATGCACGGTCCCTTGGAAGTTCTACATCCTATTCTTACTAGTACCTAACGTTAAATTTTAAACAAATCATTCAACAGTATGTGTGTATGTGTGTATATATATATACACACATACACACATAGATGTGTATATATACACACACACATACATACACACATATACATATTTATCAATGTGGACTAATCAGCATAATATCTCCTTGAATAAGAAAACCTTCTTAGACCATTTGCTTCCCCTCCTCATTTCCCATTTGCACCTCATTTTGTTAATTACCGTAGCTCCATACTGTTAAACAATTATTATTTTAACATTATAGTTCTACCATTTCAGAGATCCAAATTCAGCTGTCATGTTATGGAAATTACTTTTATGCTCACTAATGTTTCTTATGCCTTGAGTCTTCACTTCTTGGCTTTATTTTTTGTGATGTTTTAGAATATCCTATAGTATTTTTTTCAAAAAGGGCACAAGTCTGCATACTCCAAAGTTAATTTTGTTCTCATAGTTAAGTGATAACTTGGCTGAGGATAGAAATTTAGGTTTAAAATATTCAGTTACAGACAATGCTCAAAGCACTGTCTTTTAGTATTTAGTGTCACAAATAAGAAGTCTGATGTCATTCTGATTCTCATTCCTTTGCACATAGCTTATTTCTCCCTGGAAGAGTTCAAAATTTTCTTTTAAGTTATGGAATTAAGAAATTTCACCAGATATATATACAATGGAATATTACTCAGCCATAAAAAAAGAATGAAATCTTGCCACTTGCAAAAACACAGATGGACTTAGAGGGTATTTATGCTAAGTGAAATAAGTCAGACAAAGACAAATACCCCATGATTTCACTTACATGTAAATCTAAAAAAACAAATGAACAAATAAAACAGAAACAGAGTTAGATACAGAAACAAACAGGAGGATGAGAGAGGAGTAGAGGGATGAGTGAAATAGGTGAGGGAGATAAAGAGGTACAAATTTTGTTAGAAAATAAATGTCAGGGGATGTAATGTACAGCATAGGGAATATTGTCAGTAATACTGTAATAACTTTGTAAGGTGACAGATGGTAACTAGACTTATCATGGTGATCATTTTGTTAATGTATAAAAATACTGAATCATTATGTTGTATACCTGAAACTAATGATATTTTAAGTCTATTATACTTCAATAGGAAGGAAGGGAGGGAGGAAGGAAAGGGAAATCTCACCAGGATGTATCTAGGTGAAAAAGCACTCCTTACTCCCGTGTGCCACCATCAACTGGCCCTTTCAATCTTAAGATTCTTCTGTCTTGGGGCTTCCCTGGTGGTGTAGTGGTTAGGAATCTGCCTGCCAACGTGCAGGACACTGGTCTGGGAAGATCCCACGTGCCATGGAGCAACTAAGCCCATGCACCACAGCTACTGAACCTGTGCTCTACAGCCCGCCAGCCACAACTACTGAGCCTGCATGCCACAACTACTGAAGCCCGTGTGCCTAGAGCCGTGCTCCGCAACGAGAGAAGCCACCCCAATCAGAAGCCCACGAACCAAAACGAAGAGTAGTCCCTGCTTGCCGCAACTAGAGAAAGCCCAGGCACAGCAACGAAAACCCGATGCAGCCAAAAAAAAAAAGAAAACAAAAAAAACTGTGTGTGAGGTAAATTCTTAAGAAAAAATTCTTCTTTCTCTAGGAAACCTTCTTCCATTACACGTTTGGTTAGATACATATCATCTATCCTTGATTATCCCAGTCTTCTAATTTTTCTTTCACTTTTCATCTCTTTGGTGTTTTTTTTTCCCCCTCTGTGTTCTGAGATATTCTTCACTATCTTTTGTATCACTAATTCAAAATTCTGGCACTGTCCATTTTGCTTTTCAAACCTTCCTCAGAGTTCCAATTTTGATAATCATATTCTTAATTTCCAGATACTTTCTTTTTTTCTTTTTTTTTTTTTGCGGTACGCGGGCCTCTCACTGTTGTGGCCTCTCCCGTTGCGGAGCACAGGCTCCGGACGTGCAGGCTCAGCGGCCATGGCTCACGGGCCTAGCCGCTCCGCGGCACGTGGGATCTTCCCAGACCGGGGCACGAACCCGTGTCTCCTGCATCGGCAGGCGGACTCTCAACCACTGCGCCACCAGGGAAGCCCCCCAGATACTTTCTTATCTTTTCCTTTTTCAGAGAAGCTGATTTTTCTGACTCATGAATTTAATATCCTGTTAAATATCTCTGAAGATACTAATTAGTATTTTGAAAGTTCTCTTCTATTTCTTCTTAGTCCACCTCAGTGCTTCCATTTCGTGGTATTTGCTGATGATTCTGTATTGTTTGGTCATGCTTTAAAAGGAAGGATTCAGAAAGATCAAGTGATTTTAGTTACCTGACACAGTTTTTCTAAGCCATTGGATATACTTCCATGGTAGGCCTTTTCGCAAGAGGAGTGGGCTGATCATGCAGATCTCTGGGTGAAGATCCCAAAGATATTTATTGAGCATTTACTACATGCTGAGCATCATGTGCACAGGAAGGCTGGGGACACCTTTTTCCACTGGTGATGTAGGAAAAAGTTTTACTTCAGGAGCGAAACACTTCTGCTTATTTACTGTTGTGCAGAGCTGCTTTCACTTTTTTCCCCTTCAAATCTGTTTTAAAAGCTCAAAGATACTTATGTTCTCATTCTGTAGTCCAAGTCCTAACACACGGAGCCTTCTGAGGCAGATCCCTACTTTACTTTGGAAATTGGGCCTTATTGGCTTTAGCTTGGGAGCAAAAGTCACAGCCAGGCCCTAGAGTAGTAATTCTCGAGTAGTAATTCTCAATCCTTGGCTGCAAACTAGAATCACCAGGGGTGTTTTTTGTTTTTTAAATACTTGTGCCTGGAGTTCCATCCTTTGAGATTTGCTATTCTTATTTAACTGGTCTGGGCTGAGACCTGGGCATCAGAATTTTAAAAGCTCCCCAAGTAATTCTAAATTCAGCCAAAGTTGAGAACCACTACACTACAGGCTTACTAGCCCAGCTGTTCCATATTGTTTTATAACAACCCTGATGATTACCCCATAGCCTGCCTTGGCTCCCTTGCACCAGCTGACTAAGCTTGGAGTTCTTCCCAAGCTTGTTGAGACGAACAGTATGTACCTCTGCAGAGGTCTTCTCTACACCTGTTGTGGGTTGGGTTTCCTGAGTCTAGTTTCCATCAGTCCAATTTTATCTACTTTACGTATTCCAGAAATTCTCCATACTTTCTGATCCACTTCTTGTAGTCTTCCTATTTTCCACCACTAATACGGATTTCTTCCTCTTTTTTTTGAAATCATTCTCCACCCCTCCCCTCCCCATCTCTCATTTCAGTGGGATTTGCAGAGGGAAGGGTACTCCAACAACTTGAATCCCTGCAGATCACTCTGTTGAAATTTTCACATTTGAAAATACTCCCGATTGTCTGCATTCTTTGCATTGATGTGGCTGAAAGCACTGTGAGGCAAGAGAGTCACACACAGCTAGCATTTTGATGTGCCTACTCCAAGCACGGAAGTTAACTCAGAAGATGTGAGAGATGGGAGTTGGGGGAAGAGGAGCTGGTAGCTATTCAGAGCCTTATGTCAGATTGGCTTTTCTAAGAAAGCAAAGCTTAAAAGTAACAATGTAGCCACTACAGGCAATGAAGCTAAAGTATGATGACTAAAGTATCAGTCATCATGATAATGTCAATTAGAGTACCTTAGAACACAGTGACTTTTTTTTAATGGAAAAAGGACAACACTGAATAAAAATTACAAGATGGTCATCTTAATTGACATAAAGCATACTGGAACAGAATCTAAAAATTGATTTGCAAGCATTAGGATCCTGACGGAGTAAAAATCACAATTTCTTTGAGAAAGAATAAATTCTGTCAAACTAATGTAAATTCTCTCTTCCCCAAAGAAATTATTAAAAGGAAGCAAAAGATCACAATTCAATAAAAGCCTTTTGATTCAGTCCACAACTTTGTTCTTCAGAAAACAAACCAGCAAAAATCCTGGAGAAATATGATTTAGGTAACATTACTAAGAAGATATATAATTATTTTTAAGACTGTTACTGAAGACAAACTGATCATGGGTTCTAGGTCAACCCTGGTAGAGACAAAATAATTTGCTGATGGACAGGCTGTAGAATATAAGAGAAAGAGAAGTTTATTTCCTTAAATCTATTTAAAGGACGCAAAATAAATGATATAAACATTTATTTAGAGAAATAAATTTATTTAGAGAAATAAATTTATTTATTTATAGAAAAAAGAAACTAAGTGTCTACCATGTATTAGGCACCTTTCTTCCCTTAACTGTCACAACAATCTGTGGGGGTAAAAGATTATTATTCCCATTTTACAGATGAGAAAACTGTATGCTCAAGGTGATTAAGTAACTTGTCTAAAGTCATAAAAATATCAAGTAGTGATTCCAAGATTCGAAATTCACATCTATCACTTCCAAAGCCTGTGTGCCCCCTCCCCCGGCTATTCACTGTACCTTTACACAGAAATGACAGAAACTTGGTCACTCTTGTGTATCTATAATGACATATCATAATGGATGATCACTGTCTATAGTTTTTCTTTCACTGTGGAACTGGCTTTAGTTCTAGGATTTCTACTTGGTTTTGAATCTAATAGTATATGGGTGATGGTACCAAAAAAAGGCAAACCAGTAAAGTGAAGACTGAGTAGACTTCAAAAGGAACAAGGTGATCTTGGCTTCTGACAGAGACCACTTTTGAGTCAACCTTCTGTCCTCCTCCCACACAGAGCTAACTGGTTTCAAAGAGGGAAAGCAGGACACCTTAACCTTGATAAGTGACAATACAATAAAGTTTTATAAAATTGATTTGTTCCAGAAAACCAAAAAGGGCTTTTGGGAGAAAAAGTAAGAATAAACCATTTACTCTCAAATTTCCCAGGAAAGTACAATCTAACAAGATGAGAGACAAAAAAATTAGTCATTGCCCTTTCTTAATACATTTAGAAACAGAAAAAATATATATATAAAGGATTATTCACATATATTAAAAATTCTATTCATAGTATATTATCCTTCACACAAAAAGGGGACATAAAAATACATGTATCTGCTCACTTCTGCAAAAAAATACAATAATAAACGAGGAACTAATGAGATTGTTACCTATAGGAGGTAGGAAGGAACAGAGTGGAAATAATGAGGAAATGGGAACAGGTTAGTAGGGATGAGGGGGGGAATAACACTTCTGAGTATATCTTTTTGTATCATCTAAAATCATGGTAATGTTTCATACACCAAAAAAACCAAATAATTAAAACCTACCAGAGTGTGGGGGGAACCCCAATGGAAGGTAAATACAACAAATGAACTTAACTGTATTACAAATGAATAACATAACCATACTGAAGGGAATGAGGATGAAAGAACTAACCTAAGTTGGAAAACAGTGTTTTCAATGTATGCTATAGGCTAATGACAAAAGGAAGTACACTCAGATATTTCCTACTTAGGAAAAAATATTTTTTAAAATATTTATTTATTTATTTAGGCTGCGCTGGGTCTTAGTTGCGGCATGCAGGATCTTTGTTGCAGCATGCAGACTCTTAGTTGCAGCATGCATGCAGGATCTAGTTCCCCGACCAGGGGTCGAACCCAGGCCCCCTGCACTGGGAGCATGGAGTCTTACCCACTGGACCACCAGGGAAGTCCCAGGAAATTTGTTTTTCACAGGGGTATGGGTTAGCAATTCTGAAACTACTTTCTGTATATACCATGATTGAGCAAATAAATAAATACACTGTGAATAATGAGAGCCAGGTTTCTCACTGTTGGAGAAAGCAATTTCAAAGAAGCAAAGAGAGGAGGCTAAAACAAAACTGTGGTGGGCTGAAATTGAAAGTGTCAGTATGTACTCATAGTTTTTAATATATATATACAGACTGATACAGAAGTACACATAGAATGTGTATATATGCATGTCGAGATATATGTATTTTCTAGCTCTGTTAAGAGGTTCTAGAAGCAATAACATTCCATAGCATGAGTATACCTAGCACCCAGATCTTCATTTCTAAATACCATTCTCCAGTAAAAGGAATCAGCTCCTTGGAGGAATGGCTGATTCCAGACCGGGGGCAGGAAAATTACCAAATAAGCCCTAAGCATCTAGTGGTGTCATAAGTAAGAAAGTGCTCAAGAAACAATGTTGAAAGGACCAAAGAGCCAAGTTGAAGGAGCTTCCAATGGCCAAATCTAGGACAATCTGAGCAACAAAATAAATACGAATAGTAATGAATAGTAACCTACAGAATAAAATGACATCCATGGGTCAATACTGATATAAATAAACGACTGAATAAACAGAGGAGAAGAGGCAGCTCTTCCTTACAGCAGAATTCTAATTAAATGTAGAAGAAACAGTGGACATAGAAAAATAACCATTAGGCAAATACCACAGTAATAACTGTTGCATACAAAAGTCACTCATGGATGCTAAAATTAGTGTGTGAAGGTGTGATGTAAAAGAGGTTATCTGAATAGTTTCCAAGTATTTCCTTCCCAATGAGATACTTAGTAACTAGAGAGAGAAAAATAGTAACTTTACAGTGGAGAAACATGGCAGACCCCACCTTAACCAAGTGGCCCAAGTTAACATCAACAGTAATGAGACATCAATGTCATGTACTTCCTGATAATGATGAACTGAGATGGGCACATCACTTATGTATTTTTCCAAATATGCATAGCCTCAATCTAATCAGGGGAAAACATCAAACCAACCCAAATTAAGGGATATTCTACAATAATTGGCCTTCAATTATTTAACTTTAACTTCAAAAGTGTTAAAAGTCATGAAAAACACAAAGACTGATCAGCTGTCACAGATTGGGGGAGACAAAGAGACATGACAACTAAATTACAATGTTGGATCCTGAATTTGATGGTGGACTTGAAAAAGGACATCAGCGTGGCAACAGGTGAAATTCAAGTAAGATTTGTAGAATAGTTAATAGCACTGAATCAATGTTAATTTCCTGATTTTGATAAAAGTACTGTGGTTAAGTAAGATGTCAACATTAGGGGAAGCTGGGTGAAGCATATAAGGAAATTCTCTGTACTAGTTCTGCAATTTTTCCAGAAGTCAAAAATTATTTCAAAATGAAAAGTTAAAAAAATGACTCCAATTGAAAATATTACCGAAAGCAAGATTTGATTTAATTTAGCCTGCTCCAAAGTTAACTCTACAGTGGTAGTTTTGTGGTATTGCCTATAACTGGGAAGTTTTTCCTTTTAATTTAGTTGACGAAAACCTCCAATTTTAAAATATATAACTTGTTAAATCTGGGGAGTCACTGTATCACAGGGGGAAAAAACCCTCTACTTCTGTATATGTTTGAAATTTTTCATAATAAAAATTTAAAATACATGTTATAGACAAGATTTTTAAGTTCTTATTAATATATTGAGGAGAATTTTCTATCATTCCTATAACTTTCATAAACATTTAGAATTCTATCAGGAATTTTTCGGGCTAGTAGGACCTTAGAAATGAAGGAGTCTACCCCTGCGTCACTGGACAGGAAAGAAGCTGATGCCAGAAAGGCAACGTCTAGTTAGAGTGGGCCAAAGCCTGAACCCTATCTTCCGGCTCCTGGTCCAGGTATTTCTCCAACACTATACACCTGAGCTCTTCTTCATTTATTCTAAAACTTATCAAGAGTGATAACTATCTAAACACTTTAACTACAACAGAACAGTAATACTATTTATAACTTTCCAATTAAAAAAAAACTAAATTTGAACTAATTTGCCAGACTCGTGGAAATGAAACATGCATTCAAAGTAGAATGTAAAATAATGTTGTGGTTCAACACGCAACATTAAAGATGAGAAAATCAACTATTCTAGTTTACATTTTAAAAATGAAATCTTTAGGCCTTTTATATTGATAATATCAATAGTTCACGCTGCCATCCTTCTTTAGTAATTTGATTTTTTTTAAAATTCTTTTTATTTTATTTATCTTTGGCTGTGTTGGGTCTTTGTTGCTGCATGCAGGCTTTCTCTAGTTGTGGTGAGTGGGGGCTACTCTCCATTGCGGTACGCAGGCTTCTCATTGTAGTGGCTTCTCTTGTTGCAGAGCACCAGCTCTACGTGTGTGGGCTTCAGTAGTTGTGGCTCGCGGCTTCTAGAGCGCAGGCTCAGTAGTTGTGGCACACTGGCTTAGTTCCTCTGCAGCATGTGGGAACTTCCTGAACCAGGGTTGGAACCCGTGTCCTCTGCACTGGCAGGCAGATTCTTAACCACTGCGCCACCAGGGAAACCCAGTGATTTTATTTTTTAAGGGAAGTATTTCTTTCTTTCTTTTTAAAATTTAAAAAGTTTTTTTGTCTGCGCCACGCGGCTTACAAAATCTTAGTTCCCCAACCAGGGACTGAACCCGGGCCATAGCAGTAAAAGTGCCGAGTCCTAACCGTTGGACCACCAGGGAATTCCCTTGACTTTTTTTTTTTATAACTTAAAAAAAAATTTTTTTTAAAATTTATTTGTTCTATTTATTCATCTTTGGCTGCATCGGATCCCCGCTGCTGCACACGGGTCCCCTCCAGCTGTGGCAAGAGGGGGCCACTCCTCGCCGTGGCACACGGGCCCAGTTGCTCTCCCGGACCAGGGATTGAACCCGCGTCCCCTGCATTGGCAGGTAGACCCCAACCACTGCGCCACCAGGGAAGCCCTCCCTTGATTTTTTTAAATGGAAGTATTTGTTTTCTCACTACTGTCTTTTTTGAAGTACTTCAACTCAGTAAATGCCATCTTGCAAACATTTATCCATGCAGAAAGCATTTACTGAACAACAAATGTGTGTAAGGCTCTGTAGGTGATGCTGGAAACAAAAAGATGAAGAAAGATTCTGGTCCTCCAGCACTCACTGTATACTAGGGAAATGGGCAGATGCTGATTAGAATATAAAGTAACAAGTAGTGTACACACAATGTGTGTACACCTCCCTCTGGGAGGGTGGACGGGTGCTCAGTTAACCCAGTCCTCAGCCCTGTCCTTATATCCAACTTATTAGCAAATGAAGAAAATGGAATAGCTTCAGGTCACTCAATAAATGACAAAGCAGAGCTTGAACCCAGGTCTCCTGACACAGAACAGAAAAAACTATTCTCCTGTTTTGATCTAACTAAAATGATGAACTGTTTTTTATCTTAATGACAGCCAGTGAAATGGGTTTGATGCCCTGATGGGCATTACAATCTACTACTCTATTTGGTAACTCTGTAACCTTGGGTAATTTACATAACTTCTCTGAACTCACTTTTCTCACCTAGGGATAATTAATCATAGCTCAAAAGGTTATTGTGAGAAATAAATAAATAATATATAAGGCAACTGATATAACTGTTGGCACACCAAGGAGTCCACAGACCAAGAATTCATTGATGGATGGGCTTACCTTTTACTCATTGTTTTGAGTTTGAAGAGGCTGGTACAGTTCTTGGCACACACAGGTTGAATGAATATTTACTAAATGAAGTCACTTTTAAATAAATGTTGAATTTAAAACTATTAAGAGATATATATTCAATATATTTATTTTCATAAACAGATTTTTTAAAACAAAATCTCCATTTCATCCACATAATTGGAACCCAACTTTTAAGGACCAGTTCCCTCTCACAGCAGTACTTACTTTCTACTGTCGCTCCTTCGTTTGGGTTTGAATACCCTTCTCCTTTCCGTTTGATTCTTCGGATAATACCTCCATCTTCAAATAAGTCCTCTCCTTTGAAATCAAGAAGCTCAATCTAGAAAGGAAAAAGGGATCTGACTGAGAACGGACCAAAAAAGCCAATTTAACATACTTAAAGGCAAAGGCAACCACTCTCCTTTCATTTTACAAAATAAAACTCTGTTTTATATTTACCTGTGCTTCTTAATTATTGGAAAAGTAGGGAAAAAAGAACACTGCACTTTTCCATACCTGGAAAGAAACTTCATGTAATGATAATGTCTAGGACTACATCCTGTGGGGCTGCAGTGCAAAGACAGACAGGAAATACTAGGAAAACTGCCTTGTGGGCAGAACGCCAGAGTGACACAGTGCTGGCCCAGACTATTTTGTCTGACTCTAGAGGCCACCACTTTTTCTCCCCAGATTCATGGATGCCCTTCTTAAAATTAAGACTAAATCTTATGAATCAGGCCTACAACCAACTAAAGGTGTTTTTTACCTAGTTACAATGTTTTAGGCATTTCCCCTCTTTAATTTTTTAATTAGGTATGGCCAAATATGTATAATTCAACACAATGAATACCATTTTATCACCATCTACCGCTTCTAATGAGGAAGTGAGATCTGTGACATTTATAAACCTCTGTAATATGAAAATAGCTTTACAACTTGCTTTATAGCTTTAGGTATATTTCAACATGTATCTCCCACATTTCCATCCTGTCTTCTGATCAGGTTTGAGTATGTCATAACTCACACCACTGACCAGAACCTTTATTTCTAAGCCTGTTGTCTTTTGTTTATTTGGATATGACCGTTTTCTGCCAGAGACACGTTTCTAAGAAAGCACTGGCACACATCCCTTGGGTTTGTGGGAAACAATTCAAGAAGCCAAGCTCCAAAATAAATAAGTTGGATCTGATTCTCAATAGCAAGCTCAGCTCCTTGTTCCACTGCCTGTTGCTTTGGAGCCAGCACTATAGTAGAGCAGATGCTAACAAGGCAACATCACACACATACTTGCCTCAAAAAAGAGAGTTGCATTCGAGGGAATTTTGGGGAGACTGCCAGCCGAGCCATATGCATATTCTGGTTTGCACAGTAAATGACAGATCTCTCCTTTCTTCATGGTAGCCACCCCAATGTCCCATGCCTTGATAACTTGGCCTAGGAGAAAGGAAAAAGTGGTTGAAAGCTATAAGCCATATTTTAAAAGACTTAACTGTCACAAAACAAAAGTTCAAACAAATTTCCAATTCCTTACATACTATTCAGCTAGGAAGTAGGGGCTAAAAAAACCCTCAGTAAGACCTATACACTAAGAAATAAATTGTGATTTTTTTTTTTTTGAGGGCTATCAGAGAAGATTCTCTGCTGAGAAGGATGAAAGTAGTATCAGTTTCTAAACTACTCTAAGTCTTTGAAAAGTGGCAGTAACATCATCTTTGAAATGTGGCTGGGCTGCAGTTGTTGCTTAATTTATAATTTCAACCATAAGAATAAGTGCGTGTTTTCTAGGCAGAAATGGAACAAAAATAGTATAGAAAATGGAATTTGTCCTAAGAAAGCTTATAATTTAGTTGGGCAGACAAAAACAACAAACAAGAAACCGGAAAAGTATAAATTGTATAAAAAGGCCCATGAAACAGATTTCTTCTCAAAATTTAGAGTAAGAAAAAAAGTGGGTTTTGTTTTTCTAAAAAAAACAGAATGATATGTGTCCTTTTTTGCCAAATCACAAGAAGTGTAGAACTCAGAATTTTTTTTTTCCTACTTCCAGGGAACAAAGCTTACTGCTCGGCTGTAGAACTATATTAACCCACATAATTGTAATTGTATCTTACAATAAGCAGTCCCAAATCCTTTGGGAAACAACAGAAAATGTACAAAATTTCAAGGGATAATATATACATTTGGGGTGCTATGTCAAAGACTTAAGTATTCAAAGTGAGATCAGGTAATAAGCAATGAACTCCAGAGAAGGTGAATTTTGAAGAGAGCTATTATCTTGAACTGAGAACTGAGGTTAGGATTAGAGTAAGGATGATTAGAATAAGGGGAACCCTATACTAAGGTATGTAAGTAGATATGGACAAAGCATTTGTGACTCATGACTTCAGCTTAGTCTTAGGCATTACAACTTTTCAAAATATCAGATACACTTATTTTAGTTAAAAGTGTATATAAGGTATACATGCCAATTATTAAAACACACATGAGAGAAAGATATAAGTGAAAGGTAAAAGGTCATCCATTCCCTCCTTAAAAGAAGCCACTGTTATGTTTTTTTTGTACCCATCCACTGTGTGCTGTCGCTTTTAAAAAATTTAAAACACAAATGACAGCATACTATACATTCAGTTCTGAACTGTTTTCTCATTACATAGATATATATTTTAATTATATAGAAATATGTTATAAATAAATATATAATGTTTAAAATTTATTCATTTACGTGTATATACATATCTTTATCCATCAGCAGATAGGATATGCGTTTTAGGGGTTAGATGTGCAGCCTGCTTTAACTTCAGACTGACTAAATTAGAATACCAGGTCGGCCCCATATTAGTTGTGTGACCTTGTGCAAGTTTCCTCATCTGCAAAATGTAGATAATAATAGTACCTGCCATATAGTTGTTACAAGAATTATTAGATAAAATATGTCAAGTGCCTGGCATATAATATGTATTTAATAAAGGACAGTTACCATCATTGTAAATACATACTGACCTACTTCATTCTCAGTGGCTTCATAATATTGCAGTCACTCTACTATTGAGATACATTGCCAACAGTACTCTAATAAGAATTTTTGTCCCTTATGTTTGCCTATTTTGTGCAAGTATATTTGGAAGGTAAATTCCTGGAAGTGCAAAGGTGATGTGCACTTTCCATTTGATAGATATTGCCCAACTGCCCTTCCAAAAGGGCTACACCAATTTATATGCCCACACACGGTTCCAATGTGAAAACAGTCTAGAATCATCAGAAGAAATGTAAAGTCTGCTGTTGACAGGCTGCTCTACTGTCACTGATGCTCTTCAAAGACTGCAATGGCTTTAGCGTGGGCCATTTAGAACAATTTTTTTTTTTACTCTCAACTCCGATATTTTAAGACAAATACCTTACACCCTCTTTCAGGAAATCTTTATACTATGGGGTTACTACTGTACATTTGTTCAAGGCATTCAGCCAATTACTGAGGAGCAAAGGTCTGTCTAGGTACTAGAAATACAAAGGTGGCTGTTCTCTTCTTCCTTCCAAGAAACATGCAATGTAGTATGGCTAGTGGAGCAGAAAGATACCTGCCTTGATTTTTTTAAGCATGGTGAACACTAACATAAGAGTACAAACAGGGGCTTTTGCCTTGGGGTGGGGTTGGAACAGTCAGCAAAAGCTTACTTCACAGATGATGCCTATGCTAGGCCTTAGAAGTTGGAAACGTCAGCCTGGCTATTAAATCCACAGGAGCCTCAAGCTGAATAAATCATGCCTATGCCTTTGGCTCTTCTTCTCATTCAGGAACATTAAAGCTTCTTTTAAACACTGAGCTTTAGACACTGAAGGAAACACGCTGAGCAAAGAGCCAGACTGATATGAACACAGGTATATTTCTAAAATTGCCAATCTTGGGCCTCTTTTCTTAAAAAGCACTTCCCCCTGATTTAAAAAATAATAATACATACTCATTATAGAACAGTTGGAAAGTATATAAAAGCACAGAGAATAAAAAACCTCTGAAATTTCAGCATCTGGGGTAAACTGTCAATTTCTTGGCTCGTTTTCTTCCAATTGTGTATGTATACTTTGTTTACATATTAAATTTTTTATATATACATTCTTAAAATTCTGATCATAGTTTATTTGGTTTTGTAGCCTACTCTGCATTTCACATTATATGAGCATTTTTCTTGTTAAAATACCTGAAAACATGACTTTTAATAACTATATGCTATTTACTATTTCATCTTTTAAATATGCCATAATTTCATTACTCCCACTAATAAATATTTAAATTGCTTTTTTTTTTACTCTTATTAAGTTGCAATAAACAACTCTGCACCTAAATCTTCACATGATTTTTTTTTTTTTGCATAATGAAAGCCTCTTACCTGACACATTAGGACTATGGTTGTAGGTTAATTTAAAATGTTGCTTTAAGTGAGGAATCATAAAAATGAACATATACAACCTCAAACTTTTTTTAAACTTAAAACCTATCAAAGTATATTAATTCACTAATCCTGTGATAGAAGTCCAAGGCCTTGTCTGCGTGTGACAAGTGATAAGAGTTCTATATCATCTTTACTATATAAATCACACTTATGGCATATCATTTGCAACTTACAACATGGATTTCTTTAAAGTGAAGTAAGAAGTAGAAGACACTTGTAAAAAGCAATCAGTATGTGGAATCCTTCTGGTAAAAATGTGTTCTGAATGGCCTACTTATTTCACCTAGCGTTTACCCACCCCTAATGCAACTGCCATTTTTTTTTTTTTTTTTTTTTTTACTTATTTATTTATTTCTTTCTTTTGCGGTACGCGGGCCTCTCACTGTTGTGGCCTCTCCCGTTGCGGAGCACAGGCTCCGGACGCGCAGGCTCAGCGGCCATGGCTCACGGGCCCAGCCGCTCCGCAGCATGTGGGATCTTCCCGGACCAGGGCACGAACCCATGTCCCCTGCATCGGCAGGCGGACTCCCAACCACTGCGCCACCAGGGAAGCCCGCAACTGCCATTTTTTAAAAGATATTTATTTATTTATTTGACTGCCCTGGGTCTTAGTTGTGGCATGCAGGATCTTTTAGTTGCGGCATGTGAACTCTCAGTTGCAGCATGTGAGATCTAGTTCCCTGACCAGGGATCAAACCCAGGTCACCTGCATCAGACGCTTGGAGTCTTAGCCACTGGACCACCAGGGAAGTCCCTCAATAGCTATTTAAAAAAAGGCTTTTAGCAATTCACTTTAATAAGTCTTTCCAAAGATGTTCAACTTAGTTTTCAAAGAAATAAGTCCCATTTCTTATTACACTAATTTCAGAGTTTTATATACTATCTAATGAACTTATATAATTACAAAAAGGACAATGGATATAAACAAGTTTAGACTGATTCTTAATAAGAGTCTGAGGAAGAAAAAAGCACACCCTAATGTCTGGAAACTGCCCGACACTTACAGCTGGGCCTTGGTGATTCTGAAGCTGGACTGGGGCACACAGCCAAGCCATGTTATTCTCCTGTTGGACATAACAATCTCACAAAACATCAACGTCAGACAAGGTCACTCTGAGACCATGAAAAAGTGAGACAAAACAAGAACACTTCAAAATTTTGTCTGAGCATGGACAAAAAACAAGGTCCCTGTGCAACCTACAAAATACCAAACATCCCCCTCTCCTGGTGACATGAGTGACTTCTGCTTCTCTACAGGTGTAGCTTTAGTCTCACTCCAGTCAGCCCTCCTCCTAGATAAGATTTACTAAGATACCCAAAGAATCACCTGCATCCCAACAATATCCAATCCAGAGCAAATCCCTTCTTCCTTAAACTCTTCCCCAAATCACCCAATACAAGTCCAAATCCTATAAAAAGACCTTCTGAACACTCTGAGACACCTCCAGTTTCCCATGGTGTGCAGTCTACCTCCCTACGAGTAATAAACCCAACTTGTTCACTATAGTTGTGTTCCTAGTGGTCTGTGGGTGGAGGGCATTGACAAGGCTCACTCAACTGGCTGAAGCATAGTGCAGGGCCACAGTGAAGAATATGAAACTAGCGGTGTCACTCAGTGTATTTACAAGTAGAATGGAGAGCAGCAGTTAGTCTGGAGTTGGTTAAGCAAGCTTCTACCGTATTTCCTTAGATTCAATTCCTAGAAGTAGAATTACTGGGTCAAAGCATAAACATTTTTAAGATTCTTGATCTTTGGGATCTTTTGATCTTTAGGGTCTTAACTGTAGGTATAATACACCAAGAATATATAAACGCAATTTATTCTTCCACTTGTTCTAGACTTCAATTTTACTGGCTCAAACACAATTTATCAACTTCAGTAGTCCTATTCCATTAGTAACAAAATCTGAAATAAGAATATATATTTATTAAAAAAAAAGAATATATATTTACACAAATATATAATGTATCTATCTTTAAGTGTAAATGCTTTTTATATATACCTAACTATAGGGAAGTGAAACGTTAAAAGTGTACAAAGCCCAGTATAAAAGCAATGCACTGTATTTTTCTTCTCTCTGAAGAATATTATATAATTTTTTCTGATTAAGAAAATCAAAATCAAATTTTATAGGCTCATTGTAGGTTCATCAACTGTAACAAGTGCACCATCCTGGAGGGGGTGCTGATAAGAGGGGGAGGCTATGCACATGGCGGGGCAGGGGGTACACGGGAAATCTCTGTACCTTCCGCTCAATTTTTGCTGTGAACCTAGAACTGCTCTAAAAAAATAAAGTCTATTAAAATATCATGCAACACGTTTTAAAATATAACATTTTAAATTAATCACTGAATACTTTCACTTATAATAGACTATAGTGACCATTTTAGAACATTCTTTTTTATTGATTAAAAATTTTTTAAATTGTGGTAAAATACATAAAAATGACCATTTCAACTGTTAAGTGCACAGTTAAGTATGTTCACACTGTTGTGCAACCAATGTCCAGAACTTTTCATCTTGCAACACTAGAGGTCTACTTATTAAGCTACTCTTCTTTTCCTCCTGTCCCAAGCTCCGGCAAGAATTTTATTCTACTTTGTTTTTATGAATTTGATTACTCTACATTTCTCTAGATGTAAGTGGAATCATGCAGTATTTGTCTATTTGTGACTGGTTTATTTCACTTAGTGTAATGTCCTCGAGGTTCATCAGTTTTGTCCCATGTGAATAATACTCCTTTATAGAAATATACCATTGTATGTACATAAGACATTTTGTTTATCCATTTGTCTATAGACAAACATTTGGGTGGCTTCCACCTTTCAGCTATAATGAATAATGCTACAAATATGGGTGTACACATATCTCATTAGGACCCTGGTATATACGGAGAAGTGGAATTGCTGGATCATAGGTTAACTCTATTTTTAATTGTTTGAGGAACTACCATACTGTTTTCCATAGTGGCTACACTATTTTACATTCCCACCAACAGTGCACGGGGGTTTCAATTTCTCCACAACTTGCTAACACTTGCAAATTTCTTTTTCTTTTTTTTAAAATAGTACCTGATGGTGTGAGGCAATATTGTTAAATTTTTTTTTTGGCTGTGCCACACGGCATGCAGGATCTTAGTTCCCTGACCAGGGATCAAACCCATGGCCCCTGCATTGGGAGTGCAGAGTCTTAACCACTGGACCACCAGGGAAGTCCCTCTCACTGTGGTTTTGATTTGTATTTCCCTAATGATTTAGTGATGTAGAGCATCGTTTCATATGCTTGTAGTCCTTTTGTAGATCTTCTTTAGGGAAATGTCTATTTAAGTCCATTGTCCATTTTATAAGCAGGTTATTTGAGGTTTTCTGGTTGTTGGATTATAGGAGTTCTTTATATATTCTGGATATTAACCCCTTGTCACATACATGATTTGCAAATATTTCCTCCCATTCTTTAGGCTGCCTTTTCACTCCATTATTGTATTCTTTGATGCACAGTTTTTAATTCTGATGTAGTCCAATTTATGTAGTTTTTACTTTTGCTGCCTTGCTGTTGGTGTCACATCCGAGAAATCATTGCCAAATCTAATGTCAAGAAGCTTTGCCTCCAAGTTTTCTTCTAAGAAAATACAGTTTTAAGTCATATATATCTTTGATCCATTTCGAGTTAATTTTTGTATGTGATGTAAAGTAAGGGTCTAACTTCATTCTTTTGCATGTGAATATCTAGTTTTCCTAGCATCGTTTGTTGAAAAGACTGTCCTTTCCTCAATAAACAGTCTTGGCATCCTTGATAAAATTATCGACTATCTAACCTTTAAATGCATGTTTGCATTTGAAACCATTGATAATATTGACATTGTCTTTCTTTTTATGCTAGATAAAGCAAAGTTTTTCCTGTGTATTTTTTTCCTCTTATAAATTTTATTTAGTCTTATTTTTAAATGTCTTATAAAAGGGCTCTGATAATCATCCCTATTCCCTACCAAAAGTATCTGATTATGAATTCAACAAACTCGTTTATATGTTAAGATTCTTTTAAAGTGTTCATATGTCTTATGTTACATTCTATTTTTGCCATTTCTCTATTAAATTACTAAGAAAACTGATCACCAGATGATCTCTCCCCACCGTCATGGCTTATCATTTCAAAAACGGGGTGAAAATAATCTGTGCTGGGACAACCTTAATGATCAACTCTGCCAGGCTAAACTGCTAGATACCTGAAGGCAGGAGTCATGTCTTGATTATTTTTTATTTCCCAAAGAACTTAAAACCACAATACTATACTCAATAAAGGAACACGGTCCGTGCTGCAGTATCTAATTTAAATGGAGTTAGAAATGTGTTAGCTTCTCCCAGTCTGCTCTCACCCCTGCCTAAATTAGCTTCTCCTTAATATCCACTCGGCGATGAAACTGGAATCATTCTTACTCTATTAGAAAGTACCAGGTAAAGCCAAAGAAAGTACTTTCTGAAAGTTTGCTGTCTTTCTGGCTCACATTTTTGGGGAGGGTTAGGAATATTAAATATTTTGGCCTAAAAGCCTTCTTTCTGAATCCTGAGTGCTCCTAAACTGCAGGTTAAAAAAAAAAGTTAACAGATGTTAAGAATATATTTATGGTGGAGCAAGAGTATCAATAGAAATTTAAAGGGAACACATGGTTAAACCACAACCCACAAGCAGCTGGCTGCATGGTTACCCATTACTGGTAAGTGTATTTTACTACTTGTAAAACGTTGTCAAGGCCTAAAATATGTGAAAAAAAAATACACTTCAAATAAAAATAAAACTTTAAAAATAGGAATTAGGCCCACAATACCAAGCATGTAATAGCAATAATTTTGCTTTTGATAAACCTCATTAACTACATCATTCCTGTAAGAAAAATGTCTGGTGTACAGCAGGCACTCAGTAAATTCTGCTGGACCAGCACCTACTTTGTTTCTATACCTAGTGTTTAGGCTAGTTTTAAACCTTAAGATCTAACATAACTTGAAAGACACTGCCTGGCTTTGAATCCTGGCTCTGCCACTTTACCGTATTAACTTTGGGCTAATTACTTAATCTCCCTCTGTACCTTAGTTTCCTCATAGGTAAACAAAAAAACCAAAGCAAACCAAAACTAAAATGGTCATAGTAGGTACCTAAAACATTTTTAAAAAATTGGTAAAGTGGACTTCATCAAAATTAAAAACTTTTGTTCTTTGAAAGATCAATTAAGAAAATGAAAAGGCAAGCTAGAGACTGGGAGAACATACTTGCAAAATACACATCTGATTAAGTGCTTGTCTTGTTGAGTACAGCTCAAAAAGATTGTTGGTTTTTTTTTAATGGGCAAAAGATTTGAACAGATACTTCACAAAAGAAAATATACAAATGTCCACTAAGCACAAGAAAAGATACCCTCAATGTGACTAGTTACCAGGGAAATGCAACTGAAAACCAAAATGAGATACCATTTCACACCCATTAAAATGGCTAAAGTTAAAAAGACTGATAGTACTAATGGTTGACAAGCATGTGAAAAACAAACTCTCAAACACTGCTGGTGAGAATGCAAAATGGTACAGCCACTTTGAAAAAACAGTATGGTATTAACTTATAAAGTTAAACATATGTTTTACCATATGATCAACAAGTCCACTCCCAGGTATTTACCCCAAAATAAATTTATCCAACATAGCCACACAAAGACAGGTATATGAATGTTCATTACATTATTCATAATAGCCCCCATATGGAAACAACCCCAATGTCCGATTTTTTGAATGGATGAACAAATTGTGGTGTTTCCATACTTGTAAAATGCTACTTGGCAATTCAACATGCATGAATCTCAAAATCGTTATGCTAAGTGAAAGAAGTCAAATGCCAAAGATGACATATGATTCCATTTATATGAACTTTTGGAAAAGGCAAAACTATAGTAACAGAAGTCAGATTAGTGATTCCATGGCCCCGGGTCCATAAGAAAACTTTTTAGGGTGAGGAAACTGTTCTATATTTTGACTGTGGTGGTGGTTACACAACTATTACCCAAATTCATCAAGCTATATACCCTTTAAAAGGGTTAAGTTTTATTATATGTAAATAGTACTTCAATAAAAAACTCAGTCTTATACACAGATGTTACTATGACTGTCACCTAAACTATACTAAATAAATTGTACAAAAAAATCTATAAAGTAATAATAGGATTGGTGTGAGGATTAAATGAGATAATGCATTAAGCCCTTTGCCTGGCACTATAAGTACTTAAAAAGTATTAGCCATTAGTCTTTCAACATATACTTTCTCTCTTTTACTCCAATATGCTAATGACTGCTAAATTAAAAGATGTTTTTACCAATAATCATGGGTCATCATGCATCTAATAAGGTAAGATTAACGTTAAAGGCAGATCACTGATATTTACTTCATTATGGTTTAATCTCAATAGTAAGAGAGAAGTATAGGTATGTGAAAAATGCAAAATGACTGGTTTCTCTTCTCAAACCTGGGGGAAGAATATAAGAGAGAGGATTTTTATCTTCATAATTCCCAACCATGTTAGTCATATACGAAGAGCACGAAAAACCACTTCACTGAAGTAGCCTTTTATCAGAAATCACCAGACCTTTATAGGGGTAGATGGGGAAGGGGTGAAGCTTTAGTGTCCTTGGATTTACTTATAAGAACAGAGGTAGATACAATTCTTTCAGCCCCCAAACCCATCCCTTCACAATTTTAGTGATAACATATTTGCTGCAGACAGGGAAAGGGAAAGAACAGAACCCCTGTTGTGGAAGTATACTTGAAAATCCTGAGTCATTCTTATTTCAACTTCTTTTAAGATGGGTTATGGACACAGTTCTAGGAATTCAGAACATATAACAAAGATTTAGTTAAGAAAATCCAGTGAGGGAAACCATCATCATTCTAATATCTGTAACATATTCTGTAGTGGTGATAACCAATTGTCTTAGATTGATCCAGTTGTTGTTTTTCCAGACTTCCTGGGGCTAAAAAAGATGGTTAAGCATTCAAAAGGTCTGTATGCAGGCATAGTAAATAGGAGTGAGGACCCAAACTGCTGTAACACAGCTCTTGCCACTCTATTGTAAAGCCAGCCAATAATCCCAGTACTGTAACAACAACAGTAATAAAAGATTTGAGTGCTTACTATGTATTAGGCTGAGTGCTAAGCAACAGTGTATACTATATCTTATTTAATCCTCAACATATAATTGTATATACTATTATTATCATCACTTTATATATGAGGGAAGTGAAGCACAGAGTATCAAAGATGGTACGAAAAGAACAACAGACACATACAAACAATGTGTAGGTATACCTCAAATTTATACTTATGGTATGTGTATTTTTAATGCAATTTTTATAGATAAGTTCTTATGATTCTATTTTATTTTATTTTATTATTATTATTTTTTTTGCGGTACGCAGGCCTCTCACTGCTGTGGCCTCTCCCATTGTGGAGCACAGGCTCCGGACGCGCAGGCCCAGCGGCCATGGCTCACAGGCCCAGCCGCTCCGCGGCATGTGGGATCCTCCCGGACCGGGGCACGAACCCACGTGCCCTGCATTGGCAGGCAGACTCTCAACCACTGCGCCACCAGGGAAGCCCTATGATTCTATTTTAAATACTGACGTCTCAACAGAACCCCAAAATCAGTGTGACTTTCCACTGAAATATTTCTATTTATTCCCTTGGGAGAGGTACAATATAAGGGATCAAGAGAGTTCAATGTACAATATTTGTGCTACAGTTATTTATATTATTTTTCTTCATTATGTTATGAAGTAGCTACTGCCATAACATATAGGTATAAAACTATAAACTGCCTAACCAATGTTTGTTTTATAGGCAACTGAACCCATTATGTTATAGAAGTTTTACCAGAGGGATATTGTTCTAGTCTCATATTTCTAATTATCATCTTAAGGGGGCCTCTAAAGGTTCTGTAATTGTGTTGGGTTTAGTCCTTTACAGTTTTTGTTCCTGTACTCTTTGCAGAATATACAAGAATGGAATCTTAGACTCAGGATTAATCTCAAAGCTCTTCTACAGATGCTTCCTTTTTGTAAGAGCAGGGAAGGTTAGGTGGCTTACTCATGTTAACATACCACAGGAAAGAACAAAGACAGGAACCCTGGCTTCCCAACACCCAGCTGGATGCTCTCCCCCTGAGACAACACTATCTCTAGATAGGTGTGCCACAGGTACCAAGTCAACTGGAAGTTGCCTCTTTTCTCTCTGCTCAAAATTCTAGGAAAGATGAAAGACTCATTCACCATTCCATGTTTTACTGAGAAAATCTGGGTAGAGAAGCAATTCTAAGTCTACTTGCAAAGATAACTGCTGAGAGGAGACCTATTATCTTAAACCTATCAACTTCTTCAAGACAGAAATTCAAAGGCGGGGGGCAGTGGGAACAAAGAGGTCTGATGAGGCCATTTACTCTTTGGTCATCTAAATTAAATAATGATGCCACAGCCATGCTGGTAGCCCTGGAAATTCACATCCTTACGTCAACAAAAATGAAAAAAAGTTGTTAATCGTCATCCTTATCTGCTATGTTAAGAAAAAAAAATCTGTATTTGATTTTGATTGCTATCTTATTGAACACAAGATTAATCTCACATGAGCCATTAACTCACTGAGGACCCAAAGGAGAAGGGAGCAGTGGCACAGCCAGCACTAGAGCTTGGAGAGAGTACAGCTGTACAGGAAGCAGAAATCACCATGACATACAAATGCCTGTGGGTACCAGGGAAGGCAGAGAGGCAGAAAGAGTTTAACTCCTTAGCTACTTGCTGTTTCCTGTCCCACATCCTTGCTTAGCGAGCAACTCGACTAAGGTGTAGAGTCAGAAAAAGAAAGGAATTATTCAACACTGAGCCATGGTGGTGAATGAGGGGGATCGCCCCTTTTCTCCTACACTTGATCTGGGAACAAACTAGAAGTCTGCTATATCTGTGGCAGATAAGAATAAAATGACTCTGTAATTCAGCCACTAACTTCCAACAAGCCACATGGTCCACAAAGTTCAATTTGATGTATGGGCTATTATTCTTCTTCCAAGATTAAAAAAAATAAGAATACTAAATTAACTGAAGACATTTAAAAGCATTTGTAAAGAAATCAGTAAAAAATCACATTTAAGATTTTAAAACAGTGGTTCTCAACTTTTTTCCCTCAGGACCCCTTTATATCTTAAAAATTGAAGACCCTAAGTCCTTTTGTTTGTATGCTGTATCTATTGATATTTACCGTATTTAAAAAATTTTTTAACAGTTATTTACCAGTTCATTTAAAATAACAATAACCTCATGTTAACATAAATTATTTTTATGGAAAATAACTATATTTCCCAAAAGAAAAAAATTTGTGAGAAGAGTGACGTTGTTTTATCACTTTACAAATGTAAAATGTGTCTGACTTAATAAAAGACAACCAGATTCTCATACCTACTGTTGCAATGTCTGGCTGAAGTATATGGAAAAAATCCAAACCCGCACATATAATTAGAAAAGATAGGAGTTTTTTAATAGCCTTTTCAGATAATGATGAATATAATCTGATACTACATCAAAACTGGACAAGTGGTAGTTTCATAAAGGTTAGTTGCAATGTGGAATCTGAAACCGTTATCAATGAACTTTTCATATTATGTTACGTTAAAATCCATTGGTCTAGCTTACACATCAAATGGACCTTTTACTCATGCATAATTTTATAACGTCTTGCATTGGTCATTGGGAAAATATTGTTCACTGAGTCACACAATCTTCCAAATGTTAACACATTTCACTTCATGATATTTTAAAAATCACATTCATTAATACTCATTGATCTCAACAGAAGTCTTTTAAGTTTTGGGAAGCTGTCGAGCTCTGAGTAGCAGATACAAATTTTCCGAAACTGTAATTTTCACTTGAAAACTCAATGGCAACAAATACTGTCAGTTGTTGTCCTTGAAGTGACAGGCTCACTTCATTCATTTGCGAGAAAATATCTGCCAAATAGGGAAAAATCAAGTCTGAATAATCATAGTTTGCCCTTTCAAATAAAAATGGTGCTTCGGGCTTCCCTGGTGGCGCAGTGGTTGAGAGTCTGCCTGCCGATGCAGGGGACACGGGTTCACGTCCTGGTCCGGGAAGATCCCACATGCCGCGGAGCGGCTAGACCCGTGAGCCATGGCCGCTGAGCCTGCGTGTCCAGAGCCTGTGCTCCGCAACAGGAGAGGCCACAACAGTGAGAGGCCTGCGTACCTCAAAAAAAAAAAAAAAAGAAAAATGCTGCTTTATGGAAAAAATGCAGCTAGTTCAGCTCTCGACTAAAACAAGTACACAAGTGCTTTCCCTTGAGATAGCCACTGTAGTTGGGGATGCAGAAGTGCTTTATGTGTGCTCTCCCATCTGTCACAAAATATCAAAACAATGTGAAACTCAAGGATTAGGATTTAATAAAATTAATATGTTTTACACCTTATCAAGGACATTCTTAAGTGATACTGGCATTCTTTTATTTTTCTTATTTGAACAGTGAGTGAGGGCATACTAATGGTATAGTTTGGTGCCATTGCCTAGATTTGTGCTAAGACTCCAGCAAATATTCACCATTGCAGCTTGGTACCATCGGTGCAAATGTCAACACAGTAAAATAAATAAATAAATAAATAAATAAATAAATAAACATCTTAGTATTATTATGAAAATAATTTTGACACTATGGACCCCCTAAAAATATCTCAGGGACCCCACAGGGATCCACGGACCACACTTTGAGAACTACTGCTCCAAAATATCTTTATTTTTGGCAAGGATAGGATCCATGAGAACTACTGCTCCAAAATATCTTTACTTTTGGCAAGGATAGGATCCACTAGCTCCCATATAATATAAATAGCAATAAATCTAAGCAAAACACAACTCAAAAAAAAAATACCCTCTTACCTTTGCCAAGACTAAAGACAAATGGTTCGTTTCGATCATGACTGGAATCAAACTTCTTTCCATTTGACAATTTTCCTTTGTAATGGACATAAACTTTGTCTCCAATCATCGGGGTTTCCTCACTATTCCCCACTCTTTTGACAATCTAGAAAAGACAAATGTCAAGAAAAATGAGGTTAAACATTTTATTTCTAATAAGAGAATAAAGAGGTCACACAGTCCCTTCCACATCACTCAGGCACATTTGCAAACAACTGTCTGTCCTTTCTAAAGGCTTCCCTCCCAGTTCTCTCAATGATCCTCACTGTTACAAAATTATCCTGTACTACTCTAAATCTTTAATGCTATATTTAATTGTATTGTTAATCACACTATTCTCTCAAAATAATTAATCAATAGATCTTATTTCACTGGTTTAATGCCCCATCTTTTGACACTGAAATCTTTCAAAACACAGAGTTAGTCCATGTACAAACTGAATTAGACCAAAAAGATTAGTGGACTTTCAAAAACATTCAAAAAGAAGTCTGAAGCAAAGTTTCAAAGGTGAGATTTTTATTTCTCTCCTTTGCTAAAAACATTATCTTTTGACTAGATTCCACTAGTCTGGTTTAATTTCAAAAAGTCCAATTTCCTGATATAAAGGTTATACTTCCTACTATTTGAAGAATATTCAAAGTGTAAAAAAAACAGTACCACTGCACAGTTTGATATGATACTGAATAACTTGTGTTCTAGTAAAGGAAATGCCAAAAAGCTCCAAGTTGAAAAACATTTAACTATCATAAAATCCAGTATATTTATTTTGTTCTTGGCAGAGCAAGCCACTAATGCAGTTGGTCAGTTCTGGGAAAAGAAAATCAAATCCAGGCATGTGGTGTATAATTTATTCTGTCAATCACTTATGCCAAATTAATCATTTCTATTAGATAACAGAGGATGGTAGCTAATGTCCAATAAACATCATTTTTGGGGAAGGGTCTGAATTTTTATCTGAAGAATTCAATTATTTGCTCCTAAATTCTTTTTTGAGATGCATTCTCCTTGCCTCACCCTCATATCACCACATAAACACTGTGAACTTAGATTCTATAACTTTCTTAGCTCAAAAGCCTAGACATTCTAAAGGAAAAAAAATGATTACTGCAACTTCATCAAAAAAAGTGTTTGGGGGCTTCCCTGGTGGCACAGTGGTTGAGAGTCCGCCTGCTGATGCAGGGGACACGGGTTCGTGCCCCTGTCCGGGAAGATCCCACATGCCGCAGAGCAGCTAGGCCCGTGAGCCCTGGCCGCTGAGCCTGCGCGTCCAGAGCCTGTGCTCCGCAACGGCAGAGGCCACAACAGTGAGAGGCCCGCATACTGCAAAAAATAATAATAATAAAAAATAAAATTAAAAAAAAAAGTGTTTGAACTAATCAATGAATTCAGTAAAGTTGCAGGATTACAAAATCAATATACAGAAATCAGTTGTGTTTCTACACACTAACAAAATATCTGAAAAAGAAATAGAGAAAACAATCCCGGAAATGTACACCAAAACCACAATGAGATATCACCTCACACCTGTCAGAATGGCTGTCATCAAAAAGACAAGAAATAAAAAGTGCTGGTGAGGATGTGGAGAAAAGGGAACCCTCTTGCACTGTTGGTGGGAATGTAAATTGATGCAGCCACTACGGAGAACAGTATGGAGGTTCCTCAAAAGATTAAAAGTAGAACTACCATATGATCCAACAATTCCACTTGTGGGTATTTATACAAAGAAAGGAAAACACTAACTGAAAAAGATATATGCACCCTCGCCATGTTCACTGCAGCATTACTTACATTAGCCAAGATATGGAAACAACCTGTGTTCATCAATAAGTGAATGGATAAATAAAATATATATATTTGTATATGTTATATATATATATATATATATGTATACACACACACACACAAAATGGATGATTATTTAGCCATAAAAAAGAATGAAACCGGGACTTCCCTGGTGGCGCAGTGGTTAAGAATCTGCCTGCCAATGCAGGGGACACGGGTTCGAGCCCTGGTCCGGGAAGATCCCACATGCCGCGGAGCAACAAAGCCCATGCACCACAACTACTGAGCCTGCGCTCTAGAGGCCGAGAGGCACAACTACTGAGCCCGTGCACCTAGAGCCCATGCTCTGCAACAAGAGAAGCCACAACAATGAGAAGCCCACGCACCACAATGAAGAGTAGCCCCAGAGAAAGCAGCAGCAAAGACTCAGTGCAGCCAAATAAATAAATAAATAAACTTATTTTAAAAATAGGAGTGAAATCTTGCCATTTGTAACAACATGGATGGACCTTGAGGGAATTATGCTAAGTGAAAATAGGTCAGACAGAGAAAGACAAATACAGCATGATCTCACTTATATATGGAATCTTAAAAAGAAAGAAAGACAGAAAGTAAAGAAAAAACAACTAAATTTATAGATACAAAGAACAGAAACAGATTGGTGGTTGCCAGAGGTCAGAGTTTGAGGGGAGGGTGGGAGAAATGGGTAAAGGGAGTCAAAAGGTACAAACCTTCAGTTACAGAGTAAGTCATGGATGTAATGTACAGCATGATGCGATAGTTAATAATATTGTATTGCATATTTGAAAGCTGATAAGAGAATAGATCTAAAAAGTTCTCATCACAAAAAAAATTTTTTAAACTATGTACGGTGACAGACATTAAATAGACTTATTGTGGTGATTATTTCATAATACATACAAATGTCAAATCATTATATTGTACACCCGAAACTAATAAAATGTTATATGTCAATTATACCTCAATAAAAAATCCCATTCACAATATCATCAAAAACTATAAAATAGTTAGAAATAAATTTAACCAAGGAGGTGGAAGATCTATACACTGAAAACTATAAGATTCTGATGAAAGAAACTGAAGAAGACACATATAAATGGAAAGGTGTCCTATGATTAAAGATCAGAAGAATTAAAAATGTTAAAATGTCCATACTACTGAAAAGCATCTATAGATTCAATCCAAGACATATCAAAATTTCCCATAGTACTTTTCACAGAAATAGAAAAAAAAAAAAAAGCTGAAATTCGTACAGACCCATAAAAGACCCCAAATAGTCAAAGCAATCCTGAGAAAGAACAAAACTGGAAGCATCACATTTCCTGATTTCAAACTATATTAAAAGCTATAGTGATAAAAACAGAATGGTACTGACATAAAAACAGGCACAAAGACCAATGGAACAGAATCGAGAACCCAGAAATAAACCGTAGCATATACAGTCAACTAATATTTGACAAGGAAGCCAAGAAGGCTCAGTGAGGAACAGATAATCTCTGCAGTAAAAGATGTAGGGAAAACTGGATAACCCTATGAAGAATAAAATTGGACCCCTATCTTACACCACTCACAAAAATTAACTCAAAATCAATGAAAGACTTAAATATAAGATATGAAACTATAAGACATCTAAAGGAAAACAAGGGGAAAATCTCCTTGACATTAATCTTGGCAATAATTTTTTGGATATGACACCAAAAGTACAAGCAACAAAAATAAATAAGTGGAACATCAAACTAAAAAGCTTCTGTGGGCTTCTCTGGTGGCACAGTGGATAAGAATCCGCCTGCCAATGCAGGGGACACAGGTTCAAGCCCTGGTCCGGGAAGATCCCACATGCTGCAGAGCAACTAAGCCCGTGCGCCACAACTACTGAACCTGTGCTCTAGAGCCCGTGAGCCACAACTACTGAAGTCCACGCGCCTAGATCCCATGCTCCACAACAAGAGAAGCCACTGCAATGAGAAGCCTGTGCACTGCAATGAAGAGTTGCCCCTGCTCACTGCAACTAGAGAAAGCCTGCATGTAGCAACAAAGACCCAACGCAGCCAAAAATAAATAATAAAATAAATTGGGCTTCCCTGGTGACGCAGTGGTTGAGAGTCCGCCTGCCAATGCAGGGGACATGGGTTCGTGCCCCGGTCCGGGAAGATCCCACATGCCGCGGAGCACCTGGGCCTGTGAGCCATGGCCGCTGAGCCTGCGCGTCCAGAGCCTGTGCTCCGCAACGGGAGAGGCCACAACAGTGAGAGGCCCGCATACCGCAAAAAAATAATAAAATAATAAAATAAATGTATATATATATTTTAAAAAAGCTTCTGCACAGCAAAAGAAACAATCACCAAAATGAAAAGGCAATCTATGGAATGGGAGAAAATATCTGCAAACCATGTTATTTGATACTGAAAATATACAAGGAACTCATGGCTATAATCAAAAAATCAAGAAATAACAAGTGTTGATGAGGATGTGGAGAAAAAGTAAACCCTGTACACTGTTGGTAGGGATATAAACTGGGACAGCCACTATGGAAAACAGTATGACGTTTCCTCAAAAAATTAAAACTAGAACTACCATATGATCCAGCAATTCCATTTCTGGGTATAAATCCAAAGGAAATGAAATCACTATCTCAAAGAAATAATGGATAAAGATGTGGTATATATATATTATATAATATTTTATATATATATATATATATAATAGAATATTATTCAGATAAATAAAGACAGATAAATACTGTGTGATATCACTTATATGTGGAATCTGAAAAAGCTGAACTCACAGAAACAGACAGTCAAATGATGGTTGCCAGGGGCTAGGGGAAAATGGGGAGATGTTGGTCAGAGTACAAACTTCCAAGTTATAAGATGAATAAATTCTTGGGATCTAATGTACAGCATGGTGACTATAATTAACAACACTGTATCATATACTTGAGAGCTGCTAAGAGAATAGATCTTAAATGTTCTTACCACAAAAAAGAAATAATTATCTGAGGTGATGAAGGGGTTAACTAACCCTACTGCAGTAATCATTTCAAAACATTTAAGTGTATCATATCATATATAAAATTTCTTTTTGGAGCTTACATTTTTAAAATGAATTGAGACTAGATTGTATCCTTAAGACAGCTCCAGATTTAGGCACTAAACTCATCTTGTTGGGGAAACCGGAAGTGATACCACAGTATCACTTGCTGATGTGAACAGCTCTGACTCCATGGTAGACATTCATCCCATATGCCCAGTTACTTGGTTATAGTGCTAGAAAGGCAGATTCCCTCCAGGAGAGGGAGGGAATCATATCATGATACACATATCATGTGTATCATATCATCACACTGTATACCTTAAACTTACATAGTGTTATATTTCAAATATATCTCAATACAGCTGGGAAAAAATAATTACAGTTTAAAAAATTATATTAAGTGCTAGTAAAAAAAAAAAAAAGGAGAATCATTACTGCCCTTCTAGTACTCAAGGGTAAAAAACGTTTCAAAAAAGTTAATCTAGGGCTTCCCTGGTGGCGCAGTGGTTGGGAGTCCGCCTGCCAATGCAGAGGACACGGGTTCGTGCCCCGGTCCAGGAAGATCCCACATGCCGCGGAGCGGCTGGGCCCGTGAGCCATGGCCGCTGAGCCTGCACGTCCGGAGCCTGTGCTCCGCAACGGGAGAGGCCACAACAGTGAGAGGCCCGCGTACCGCAAAAAAAAAAAAAAAAAAAGTTAATCTAAAAGAAATCACACGATATTCTAGAAGTGCTCGTGTTCATGAACTGCATGCAGTATTTAGGAGCCTGAGCCTCCCCTGGAGGGAATCTGCATTTCTAGGACTATAACCAAGTAACTGGGCATATGGGATGAATGGCTACCACGGAGTCAGAGCTGTTCACATCAGCAAGTGATACTCTGGTATCACTTCCGGTTTCCCCAACAAGATGAGTTTAGTGCCTAAATCTGGAGCTGTCTTAAGGATACAATCTAGTCTCAATTCAGTTTAAAAATGTAAGCTCCAAAAAGAAATTTTATCTTCCTGGGTTAGTTTCTCACTTCCCAGATCTGCCTTGGTCTTTTAAAAAATATATACAGTAACAGTTAATAAGAGAGATTATTACAATCATGGCACTGTGCTAAATGCTTTATGTAATCTCAATAATTCTATGAGGTAGGCAGTATTATTACTCTAAGTTTACAAATGAGGAAACTTCATCACAGATAGGTTACTAAATTGCTCTAGGTGATAGAGTTAAAAGACCTATTTAATCTTAACCAAAAGCCATGGTGAAACATGAGGCTTTAGACAGTGATAAACCATAAGATTTAAAGGGTTTATAATCTCTAAATGTTTCCTACAAGCCTAAAAATCTTATTAGATTTACTCCCTAGAACAAAGCAGGGCCTCAGGCAAGTTGGGGGCCATGCTGTCTGTACCAGTGCTCTGAAAAGATGAAAGAGAAGAACTTAAACAGAGGTAGGGAGATGCTGCAGATAGCCCACAGAATTTCCACTGTCTTGAGAGGCATTCTGGAGTATGGGATGAGTAATTCACAGAGCTACAAGGTTGAAAAGCCCTCTGAATGAAGATATCATAATATACATCTTATGCTATAGATAGCATAAAGCCCTTATTCTACAGGTTCAAGTCTTCAAATTTTGGCTTGGCATACAGCAAGCTAATAGTAAAACATGTATATTTGGAAGAAATTCAGGCGCAGAAAAAAGCTTTCACATAAGCAAGATTAGCCAAAACAAACTAAAAAAATTCTCATTTGCTACTGATAACACAAGGAGATATTAAAACTCAGCTTAGTGGTAATATTTAGAATGTTTAAGATAATCTTTTCAGCAAAAAAAAAATTAATTATACAAAACTTGAACGCATAACAACAGTGTAGGAGAAAAAAGAACTTAGTATGACTAAAACCATTTAACCTCTCTTTATTATACGAAATAATAACACATACATATCTTCCATACATAAACGGAAGAATCAAAAAGGACTCTGTCTCACAAAACCACTGTGAGATTAAAAACAATGTAAAAATGATTAATTACAGAATGAAAAAAGTGTTTTTAAGGAGGAAAGCTAATTCAAAAGTGAGATATATTCTCTGATGAAACCTCAAAAAAATACCTTCACTGCACACAGGAATTCTATTTGTATGTAAAAAACCAATCCTTTTGAACTCTGCAAGTTAGCTTTTCTTTTTCTTTTAAAAAAGTCTTTTGAATTGTCATTAGCTAGCTTTAATATACTTAAATATTATATTAAAATAATCACCCATTTATACACTCTGAGAATAGAGAGACACAGCCTTTTGGAGTCAGACGTAACTTGGACCTAAACCCCAGATCTGCATTTACTAAGATATATGATTTGGGGCAAGTTAATTTACCTAGCTGGCCCTCAGTTTTACCATCTATAATCTGGGATTAAAAATAAACCTCCAGTTATGAAGACAAAATGGGAATTTAACTGCAGTGTTTGGTACTTAGTAAGCCTCAATAAACATTATCTATCTCCACCTCCAACCAAAAAAACAAAAAAAGATTTTTATTAACAATCTTTCCAGATAGCAAATTTCCCTAAATGTCATTCATCCTTGTGGCCTCACCTTTAATACTCCTCTATCTTTTTTGGAGGTAATATCCTCTCCCTGTTCAGCAACAGCTGCTGCGGGGCTTTCTCCATTGTTCTTGGCAGCTTCATCAGTAGTCATTGTCTTTTATAAGTAGACAACCTGCTGAGAAGAAACATATTTTAGCTAGGAAAAGTATCACTTCTTTATGCATCTTAAATGCCCCTAGGAACTGAGCTTTAGCTGACCCAAGATTTTCTAAGGGCCAATAAGGTTAAACACTGAAAAGGAAAATAAAAACATTTGCTATGAGCATGTATTGATGTCATGAGGCATGTAAATGAAACATCATCCAACTCCTCAATTTCCCATCCAGCTCTGATCCCAAATTAGAGAGCAGAACAAGTCAGGTTTGATAGTGATTATATTCCTTAGCATGATTACACATTGAGAAGTAGTCCTTTCAGAACTTTGAAAACGTCCTTTTCCTACAGCCATATTCTTGACAGAGAATTAAGAACTTATCAGGTGATCTGATAAAAGAAATGACAATATATCACAGTGAAAAACAGGATAGGCTTTCAAAACGACAGACCCTAGTCTGAGTCCTAGCTCCAGCAATATCTGTTTGACATTTGCAAACTTAAAGTCACTGAGCCTCAGTTTCACATCTGTAAAATGGATGGAGTTTTTGTTCATAGGGTTACTGTGAGGCATTAATGAGATAACAAATGTTAAGAGATTAGCACAAAGTCTTTTATAGAGCCACATTTTTCATTTCCTGCTCAGAAGTTCCTTTGGAATGAGGTTCTTCCCTACCATGGCATTCCAGGCCCTCCACAACATGATCCTTACCTATCTTTCAGGTCTAGCTTCCACTACTTTCTTTCATGCAGCTCATGCTCTAGCCAAACCAGACCAATTCTTCTCCCATAACAAGTCCCGTGCTTTCCCATCTCCATGCTCTTGGTCACTCTTTTTTAAAATCCCCACTCTTGGGCTTCCCTGGTGGCACAGTGGATAAGAATCCGCCTGCCAATGCAGGGGACATATGTTCCAGCCCTGGTCCGGGAAGATCCCACATGCCGCAGAGCAACTATGCCCATGCGCCACAACTACTGAGTCTGTGCTCTAGAGCCTGCGAGCCACAACTACTGAAGCCCACGCGCCTAGAGCCCGTGCTCCGCAACAAGAGAAGCCACCGCAGTGAGAAGCCCGTGCACCTCAATGAAGAGTAGCCCCAGTTGGCGCAACTAGAGAAAGCCCTCATGCAGCAATGAAGACCCAACACAGCCAAAAATAAATAAAAATTAAAAAAATTAAAGAAAAATAAAATCCCCATTTTTCCCACTCAAATGCTACCTCCATCTTACTGAACTTGACCTTCTATTTTATAGTTGTCTGCCCTTTTCTGTACTCCTTAGCTCTCCCCTTGATTTGTTGTCTATAATACACTCGGTAAGACAACACACTTGTTGTATTTAAAAGATCCTTGAGAGCAGGGCCATGCTTTGTCCATATTTAGATTCCTTAGAATGCCTCTACCTTTTAGACTGGAATGACAGAAAGGTCAAGGAATCTGGAGCTCCTTACAAGCTGTTTAATGTGCTTACTTTAACTTCTCTAAGCTTTTTTCCCTACCTGTGTAATTAGAATAAAAATAATATCTACTTTCACAGAGTGATCTTCTGGATTAAATGGTATAATGTATATGTTAAAAGTATACTATTCCAATGTTAACTCTTATTATTATCATCAGTCACCTAAATGACAGATACTTCATGCAAGGCAAATACCAACAAGCTAATCAACAAGACAAAACAAAACACACCTTGCTGGCTGCTGCCATGATGAATTCCATACTGCTCTCCTGGTTGAGCAGGGGAAGACAAGAATTAATCACTTCTACAGCTATTCAGTATTAGGCTAATAATGGACATAAGGCTCCCTAAGTCACCTGTGGGACCCTCTTGCCTACACAGTTAAAAAGTGCTATTTTACACTTGTGAAAAATGTCTTACTGATACAACTGATAATTAGACAACTAAATATAGTTGATACAGTGTTTTAAATCATTTCCAATTGACCTAAATTTACTTCAGTGTCAACAAAGACACAAATCAAATTTTGCTGTGACCCCAAATCTTCAAAGAGAACACCAAAAACCAGGGGCTTAGCCCTTTGCTTTATTTTCTAGTACACTTTATGCCAAACACAAAAGATCCAAATGCTTGGCTCAGGATAAGGGAAAGGCCAGAACAAAGCGTTCTCAAACAAACAACAACAAAAATTAACTACCTACTTGTTGTGTGATGCTGGGCAAGATAATTAGGGAAATCAGATGAACAGGGTTTGTTCCCTAATTCCAGTAACCTACCACTTATAAAACACTCTCTGATGCATAGAAATTTGCAGGAGCCACCTCAAAAACAGAGGGAAAAGATCTTTTAAACACTCTGGAGGTGTTGGACCGTATCCCTGGAAAAATACATACACACAGAAAAAATTTCCTGCTGCTTTACAGGTACATAGACATCCATCAGTAATCCCCTGGGGAAACCCTGGAGTAAATCAATAAACAAATTAAAACCACCAAATGAAAGGTTATTAGGGAACAGGACAGTTACACAGTCTCAAAACATGAACCTACAGATTACTTATTATTAAAAAAGGAAAAAGAGCTTTCCAGTGGAGTGATCTGACAAACCTCCCCCTTCACACAAGTGATCTGCATTATGACCAAACTCTGCATCTTCTATATTAACACAAACCAGTATCAGTGTGCCTCCTGATGTGATGTAATGGGAAGCATACATGTGGTATTCCTACCAAAAACATTTAACCTGAAACTAATCAAGAAGAAAAGACAAAATTAGGTTGCGGAACATTCTACAACTGGCCTAGACTCCTCAAAATGTTAATGTTATGAAAGACAAAAAAAAAGTTAAAAAAAAAGAAAAGGGGCCTGTTCTGGTTTAAAAAAGACTAAAGAGACACAGCCACCAAATGCAGTGTGTGATCCTTGGCTGGATCCTGGATTAGGGGGAATAAAAATTTATAAAAGCACATTTTTGTGAGAATTAGGAAAATTTGGAAAAACAGACCATATATTACCTTATTATTACTGTATAATGTTAGCCTTCTGGAGTGTGATATAGCATTGTGGTTTTATACAGAATAATATCCTCATTCTTAGGAGACACATGCTGAAGTATTTAGGGGTGAGGTGCCATGATGTCTGCCACTTACTTTCAAATCACTTGAGAGAGAGCATGTGTGAGCACAAATATCACCAAAAGCTAAAAACAGAGCATTCAGAGAGCATGACTACAACACATCCAAAGGCAATGCCTTTCTTCTGAATGTTTGTCATTTGTAGATCAGCTAAACTTTTAAATGAAAATACTGTCAATCAAAAAACATTTTCTTTTGTTCTAACCTTCCCCTTTGGAAACAATGGCTTGCTAAAATTTAAATAAATAGGGAACTTGTATAAGTTGATTTGCAAGCTTTATAAATCTCATTTGATAAAGGAATTTGCTCTTCATTTTTGGTTCTAACACTTGAAGGGATACAAATAATCTTTGTAATCTCAGAAGGATTCTGACTAGTATGGAGTCCATGTGAAAAGAGGTAGCATGAATTAAATTAATTAAAACACAAAGATAAAAACAACACTAAAACTTTGTTGAACTTTCAAAGGCAGATAAATCTGGAAGAAGAAAGAAATAAACTGAACATTCCAAGTACTTCCCCTTAATTCCAGTTATACCATTTGGGGTATAGATTTTTGTAAGCAAACAAAACAAATAAAGAAAAACTTCTTCCTTGATCTAATGTTACATGAAAAAAAGGCTGTAAGAACAGATAATTCCTAAAAACCTGTAAGACACACTAAGAAAATTTCACTTTTTTCATAAGAGAGCCTTTTCTTCGTTCCCCTACCCTAGGTTTATTCTGGATTTAAAATCACTCTGTAGCTATGGATATTAATCTATGATAAAGCTCACTGTCCTGAACTGTCCAAAGGGGAAAATTGCTGCCCAGAGCCTCAGAGAGGGAACACACAGTTCGTTCTGTTATGGACATGCCAGATAAGCATGCACTCTCCAAAGTGCTGGTCAGCAAACACCTGAGACATCACAGAAAAATGAGACTAAGCTTAAAATTTCATCAACAGTGTACTGAAAACTTCAGTTAACATAACTAAATTGTCATATTCCCCCAAATGAGAAATCATTTTAAAGGTTTATCCACTAATTAACCATGTATATTACCTACTGTTGTAGTTGTTCTCTTTGTTAAAATATAGATATCTTGTATCACAGATTATCCTACTGTCTAACAGAAGAGTTTTCAGAAAGAAGACAAGAAAGCATATAGGAACTGGCTACTTTGTTAGAAACACAGAAAATTACAAAATTACAGCAGCACTCTTTCTAAGTACCATAGATGTCTGGGCCATAAAGGCTTTCAGTCTCCTAAAACTAAAACACAAAAGAAAGAGAGAAAACACAAGGAAAGGCTTGTAACTGAATGCAGTATAAGTGCATCCTAATTTTGAAAATATTCATGTAAGGACTAACTGGGAAGCCCTCATTTACTTTCAACCCCAGGCCTCTATCAAACATTCAAGTCCAGTAACACAGGAGTGTCAGGAGTAGTTATCTATTTGTAGGCAAGACACACACAAAAGAGAGATATACATGCATGCAGAGGAAACGAGATCAAATATAAAGACAGACTATATGTCTATATGAAACTGCACACTGTATTTATTCACCTACTTTCCCCCAGTTAATTTGCTTCCTCCATACCGGGGTGCGGAATGGGGAGACGATGAACAATGCTCTTATATATGCTCATACATTTACGTTTTCTCCTTTAAAAAAGAAACCTGCAAGAAGATATACAAAGAGCCAATAAGCATGTGAAAAGATGTTCAACATCCTTATTCAAAAGGGAAATGCAAGTCAAAATCACAATGAGATACCACTTCACACTCATGAGGATGGCTATTATCAAAAAAGGAAAAATGACAAGTGTTGGTGAAGATGTAGAGAAATCAGAACCCTCATGCACTGCTGGCAGTAATGTAAAATGGTGCAGCCTCTGTGAAAAGGTTTGGTGGTTCCTCAAAGTATTAAACACAGAATCACCATATGATCCAGCTATTCCACTCCTAGGTATGTACCCCAAAGAAGCAAAAACAGAGACTCAAACAGATACAGTAGCAGTAGTCACAAAAGCCAAAAGGTGGAAAAACTCCAAGTGTCCATAAACAAAATATGGTATGTGTGCAATATGTATTATGTTATTATTGAAACGAATATTATTCCATAAAAAGGAATGAAATTCTGATACATGCTAAACATGGATGAACTGGAAAACATTATGTTAAGTGAAATAAGCAAGACACAAAAGGACAAATATTGTATGATTCTACTTATATGAGGTACTTAGAATAGGCAAATTTATAGAGACAGGGACTTCCCTGGTGGCGCAGTGGATAAGACTCCACACTCCCAATGCAGGGGGCCCGGGTTCGATCCCTGGTCAGGGAACTAGATCTCACATGCATGCCACCACTAAGAGTTTGCATGCCACAACTAAGGAGCCCACCTGCCGCAACTAACACCCTGCACAACCAGTCAACCAACCAAATAAATAAATAAATATTTTTAAAAAAATTATAGACACAGAAAGTAGAATAGAGATTACCAGGGGCTGAGGGGAGCAGAGAACAGAGTGGTTGTTTAATGGATATAGAGTGTCTTTTGGGGAAGATGAAAAAGTTCTGGAGAAGAGTGGTGATAACTGCACAACAATGTGAATGTACTTAATGCCACTGCACTGTACATTTAACCATGGTTCTCTCTTTAGCTCTCCTACCTTCCCCTTAATTGAGGATACCTTCTGTATTTCCAATGCAATCCCAAAGTGCTGAGTCGAGCCTCCAGAAGTGATTATTGTATCAGTTCTTCAGGGACCAAAGACTCTGGGATGTCCAATCATGAAGACTGGAGAGGAAAGAGAATCCTAAATGGAGCTACCCCTTGATTGCTACAAAGTATTTCCTCCTTTATTATCTCTCTCAGATACATACAATGCTTTGGTAAACTCACTTTCCTTCTCAGTAATTAGTGAAGAAAAGCAAAGTTAATAGACCAAATTTACCATTACTCCTGCCACTAACCCTGTTTACTTGGATGAATTACTGTTCTTAAATAAGTAGGAGGCAAAGAGTTATATTAGCATTAAAACAAAACAAAAAAAGGTCTAGAAAATATTAAACCATCCAAATGCCAAGGGCCGAAAGACTAAGGGATCAACTTCCCCCACGATGGCAATGGAGTGACAGAAAAATCTGCAAAGCTCTGAGCTTGAAAACAAGAAAAGGTGTATCACTGAACTAGAACACAGATGAGATCAGCCAGGAGAGAACAAAGAAGAGCAAATTGCCTTCTGAACACCGACTGTAAGAACAGCTCTTCCAAAGGGAGCCTGGTCAGCATCACAAAGAGCAGAGAAATTAAGTAGAGCCCCACCTGGGGGACAGAGCAGACACTGTGTTCAGATCAGTTAGGCCAGGTAGGTTTCCCTCCCTCCCGAATGCACAAGGTGGCTCCCATTTTTTTCTATGAACATGTAAGAATTTTCTTTACTCTTGGGGTTCGGATGTATCACCAGAATATACGTGTCATTAATCTTCTTTCCTTCATTCCTGCAGGGGCCTTAATTAACATCCTGGTCCTTAAATGCTGAAGACAAGTCTTTGAGGATCTCAGGAAAGTTCCTACTAATATTTCTTTTCCTTCACTGTCTGTCCTCTGCTTCTAGAAGTCTTATTAGACAGACTTTGGGCATCTTGGTTCTATCCTTCAGGTCTCCTAAACATGTTTCTGGGATAAATATTAGAATTACCTGAGGGAGACGCAAGAGGGAGGGGATATAGGGATATACGTATGCATATAGCTGATTCACTTTGTTATACAGCAGAAACTAACACAACATTGTAAAGCAATTATACTCTAATAAAGATGTTTAAAAAACAAAACAATAAAGTACAGCAAAGAACCAAGGGAAAAAAAAAAAAAGAATTACCTGAGAAGCTTTAAAAAGCCACTGATGCCTGGACCCACTCCCAGAGAGTCTGGATTTAACTGGTCTGTGGTCAGGACATCAGTGTTTTTAAAAAGCATCTCAGATGATTCTAATATACACACAGGGTCCAGAAACCACCTCAATTCCATCTTTGCCTTTTTGCTCTATATTCTAAGAGATCTCCTTTGATGGAATTTCTAGATCACCATTTGGTTGTCAGCTATGCCCACTGTGTCATTTAATTTGTTCAAAGGATTTTTAAAAATATTTATTTCTATATACTCTCTTATTATCTGATTGCTCATTTTTTCTTAGCATGTCTTTACTTTATGGATGCAATTACCTTTCAAATATTTCTGAAGATTCTACTTACAATAAAATGGGACATCTCCTATGAATAAGTGTTTGGCTAAAAAGTTTTTAAGGAAAATAAAATGCTGATTTTACGTATCCCCTAGCATCTCCCAAAGGCACTGGGCAGTGGTAAAGGTTGAGAAGTTAAGAAATGGAAAGGAGAGAAAGGTAGCATACTGTGAATGTAAAGTATAAGGGGAATGTATAAGATGCAAAATGTGAGAATTTTGAGACTTTTACTAGGCTTACAAAGGGAAACAGTAAAATGTTTTGGTGGAAAAGGGAGTGGAGAGCAAAGGTTTAAGAACAAGAAAGAACTTGACAAGTTTAAATACACAGGGAAAGAGTCACAGGGAAACAAAAAAAGTAATGATTCAAGAGTAGGAAGAACAAAGGCATAGATTTGTTCATCAATTAAACATTTATAGATTGCTTATTTTTTTGAATTTTATTTTACTTTTTTATACAGCAGGTTCTTATTAGTTATCCGTTTTATACATATTAGTGTATACATGTCAATCCCAATCTCCCAATTCATCCCACCGCCACCGCCCCCCCTGCCACTTAAGTTACAGCTAAATTAATATGGCTAAGTATTCTAAAGCTCTTCCTCAAGAGGAATGTTTAAATAAAAATTATCAAATTCATACTATAAAAATATTATGCTGTCTTTGAAAAGGATGAGGTATATCTAAAGAGAATCACTGAGCTAAGAGTCTAAACACCAAAAACATCAAAACAACTAAACTGAGAAAGGATTTTGTAGATGCCCATCCACTAAAAAAGAATACCATTGTAATAAATGAAATGTATTGTTACAATGCATAGTGCCCAGTGATGATTTGGTTCTCCCGGCTGTAAACAAAACCAACATCACTTGAGGATGTTCCAAAGGGATAATACATGTGGTACAGACAATGTGGTATATCATAATTGCTTGCAGGAACCAACCACGTTTCCCAGTTATTTATAGATTTTGGTGTGTAGAATCATTTTTTAGAGCACTGGCTTACAATTATGCAAATATTACGTATTACATGCCAAAATGTCTTTTTCATCACTGTTCTTCCTTAGAGTTAAGACAACTAAACTTTGGAAATATTAATACGGAACAGGCAAGATCTTATCTATTCCAGATAAGCAAGCTTCTAATAATGACATGAAAGTTGGAACAACATCCAACATGGACTATTAAGCGAATGGCAAGCTGCAGAACAATTTGTAGTATGATCCTATTTTTAGGAAGAAAATGGTGTATATTTACTTATATATACAAGAAAAATATATTTAACCACAGTTAAAACAATGTTACCTCTGGAGAATGAGATTTAGGAGTTTCAGAAGGGATTTTCACTTATAAAATTTTTTATCATTTAAATAGTTTAACACTAAGTATATATTACTTCCATGATTTTTTTAAAAAACTTAGGACAAAAAGACGAAAACACTTCACAGCTGCACTCATCAGGACTTATTCTTTCTGTTCAATTTAACTCAAACATTTTGGAGTGCCTCCTATGCAGAGGAAGCAAAATCTGGTTGAGCAGAGTTCATGCTTGTGAGACATCCAGAAGGCAGTCAGAGACAAGGCCTGCGCTCAGGAGAGAACTCTGGGGGACAGTACACGTTGGGGCGTGACCAGATTCTACATGGAATTAAGATAAAAGTACACTTCCAGGGCTTCCCTGGTGGCGCAGTGGTTGAGAGTCCGCCTGCCGATGCAGGGGACACGGGTTCGTGCCCCGGTCTGGGAAGGTCCCACATGCCACGGAGCAGCTGGGCCCGTGGGCCATGGCCGCTGAGCCTGCGTGTCCGGAGACTGCGCGTCCGGAGCCTGTGCTCCTGCGGAGGAGAGGCCACAACAGTGAGAGGCCCGCGTACCGCAAAAAAACAAAAAAAAAAACAACAAAGAAACAAACAACAAAAAAAGTACACTTCCAGTTACTGCTAAGAAAGTACAACCGTGGTTCTCAAACTTTTAACGTCCCAGCCCCACTTCTGATTACTAGGTCTTGTGGCAGTACAGATGAAATAATTTCCATCTCCCTGGAACTTACATTCTGGGAAGGGTAATAAACACAGTAGGAGTGAGCCTCCATTCATGTTTTAATAGAAAAATTAAATTTCTACCTGTGCTACAGTGGTAGATTATTAACTTGAGTTGATTCATTAGGGTCAAACAGTTTGATTCCAAGTCTGCTGGTGATTTCTAAGAACAGGCCAGCAAGGTAACATATGGCAAAGGTCTGTAAACATGGTATAGGCAGAGAATGTGTCCTATTCTTTTTTTTTTTTTAAAGAAGATGTTGCAGGTAGGAGCTTACTAATTAATTTATTTATTTTTGCCGTGTTGGGTCTTCATTTCTGTGCGAGGGCTTTCTCTAGTTGTGGCAAGCATGGGCCACTCTTCATCGCGGTGCGCGGGCCTCTCACTGTCGTGGCCTCTCGTTGCGGAGCACAGGCTCCAGACGTGCAGGCTCAGTAGTTGTGGCTCACGGGCCCAGTTGCTCCGCGGCATGTGGGATCCTCCCAGACCAGGGCTCGAACCCATGTCCCCTGCATCGGCAGGCAGATTCTCAACCACTGCACCACCAGGGAAGCCCATGTCCTATTCATTTTTTTTTTTTTTTTTTTTGCGGTACATGGGCCTCTCACTGTTGTGGCCTCTCCCGTTGCGGAGCACAGGCTCCGGACGCGCAGGCTCAGTGGCCATGGCTCACGGGCCTAGCTGCTCCGCGGCACGTGGGATCTTCCTGGACCGGGGCACGAACCCGCGTCCCCTGCATCGGCAGGCAGACTCTCAACCACTGCGCCACCAGGGAAGTCCCGCTATTCATTTTTGAACCCCCAACACCTAGTGTAAATGGATGGCATATAAGAGGCAGTTGATAAACGCAAATGAATTGTGATTTTCAAAAGCAACTGATATAAAGACAGTAAAATAGCAGACACTACAAGGAATTAGCACTGAAATATCATTACCAGTTGACTGTATTTCTTCTCTAATCTACTCTGAAAAATCTAATCTGGAGAATTACACCGTACCTAAGTGCTCAACTATGAAAGTAAAAATAATATTCTGTTCTAATCAGGGGTGGTAATCAAGAAAACCCTAGCATAATTAATACATCCCTGAAGTGCACTGTAAGTGTATGTCTATGCATACATACACATAACAGGTTTATCTTATTAATTATATCAGTTTGACTTAAACATGGGCAGTCAAAAACAGAGCACCACACCTAGCTGTCAATCTCTGAGTATACACTAAATAGCAACTGGAGGAAGAGATGGCTCAGAGAGCTGGACTGCAGAAGGAAGAAACCTAAGATAAAATTTTTGTATAGTACTGCATTCCTCTTATAGTTTCATTAAAGCACTATAACATAAATTAAGCAGGTTTAAAACATGGCTTCACTCTGTTTCCCAAGGTCCATTATATGTCCAAGAGTAAAACTGCACAAGAATAAACTGCATTTTGTGTCTGTGATCAAATCCTTAAATACAGAAGGAAAAAACCCTTGGCCACCTTAAATCCCGCCACAAAAGTATGGAAGGAGGACAGGGACTGAGGAGAAAGAAGGGAAAGAGTGCTGCTCTCAAGTTTGACGACCAGAGCCTCTGCCTAGGCACTGGGTTTTGAGAATAAGGGGATGTTCCGTAATAGGAGAGACTCCTGTTTGGGGAGAAGTCTGGGGGGAAACTGAATCTATAAGGCTGTAACACATCCTAGGCAGGAAGAAATAAGGAAAATTTATTTTTGATGTGACCCTGCCATCTCCCAAACCCCTCCATTCTGAGTTGGTACCTCCTCTGCAGATCTAGTTATTGAACAGTGAAGTTTGTTAATGACTTATTCCTTCTCCTCAGGGTCAGGGTTAGGGTTAGGACCTTCCAAAGTGACAAATTAATCTCATAAATTAATCCTGTCAACTAGATAAAGATTTGTCTACCTGCCTAAGTAAACACCCTTTTTGGAATGACTCATATATTCCATATTTCCAGAACAAATTTCTAATTAAAGGGTATATATGAGAGAGGATTGAACCATGCCTAAATTTAAACTCAAATCCACTGGTAACTAGCTCTGGAATCTTTGGCCCTCACTCAGTTTCTCCATCTGTAAATTTCAGGGGGGTTAAGGTTTATTCCAACTCTAATATTTAGAATTACTTTTTAATGAATAAGTACATATTTTACCTTATAGGACAATGAAGTTTGATATGTGGAAGGGAAAACAATTCCCAAGGAATGGAAAAAGTTATTCTGGTATCACAGAGTTCACTTTCTACTGCAACCCTGTGGCAAAACATTATTCTGAGGTTTATTCCCTTAGATATTTTCTACAGCTGCCACAACAACTGTCACCAACATAATGGCTTAAACAATATGCACTTATTATGTTACAGCTCTGGAGGGCAGAAGTCAGAAATGGGTCTCACTGGGCTAAAATCAAGGTGTTAGCAGGGCTGCATTCCTTCTGGAGGCTCTAGGAGAGAATTTCCTTTTTTCCAGACTCTAGAGGCTATCCACGTTCCTAGGCTCATGGCCCCCCTTCCTCCATTTTCAAAGCCAGCAATATTGTATCTCTCTCATCATTCTCCTATTAGTCACATCTCCCTCTGGCCACAGCTGGGAAAGTTTCCCTGCTTTCTTAAATTTCTTAAGAATCCATGTGATTATGTTGGGCTCATCTGGATAATCCAGGATAATTTCCCCACCTCAAAGTCTTTAACCTTGATCATATCTGCAAAGTCCCTTCTACTCTGTAAGGTAACATGTTAACAAATTTCAGGGATTAGGATGTGGGCGTCTTTGAGGGGGCCATTATTCAATACTATCTACCATAGATACCTAGTCATCCAAACAATATCATAAGAATTTCTCCCAAGCCTAGAATTCTGTTGACTTCCTCCATTTTATACTTAGGGCTCTTTCAACATTCTTTCCCCTCTCTCCCTTTATTTATCATCCAGTTGGATTACAGTGTTCTAATATGACAATACAATTAAATCTAACATTTGATCATTATTATTCTAAAAAATTCTTCAGAATTTCAGAAAGCCCAAATTGGAACATTTATTCAGTTTCTCGATTTTGTAATAAGTTAGAATTATAAGTAAACTTGATATATACAATGCAGGTTTTCCCACCTCATCAAACTTAATCACTGACAAATTATTTTTAAAATTATTCTGAGTCCCTTATGTGCTTCTGAAATTTAAACAGCTTGCTATAAATGTTGAAGAACACACAAGTACATTTTTTAAACAGATTTGGTGACAATAAACTTCCTATATTTAAAGTATACAAGTTTTAAGTTTGTATGTTTTGACATATGTATATATTATCCATAAAGCCATCACTACAATCAAGATAATGAATATATTTGTCACCCACAAAAGTTTCCTTGTGTCTCTTTAAAATTCATTCCTCTCTGGCTCACGTCAGAGCAATCTCTGATTTGCTTTCTGAAGAGTCTGTATTTTATAGAATTTCATATAAATGGAATAATGTCTTTTTTCCCTGACTTCTTTCTCCTACTGTAATAGAGAATAAAATACATTGTTGCATGTATCAATAGTCCATTCCTTTTTATTGCTGAGTAGTATTCCATTGTAGAGACAGTGCTAAATGTTTGCCTGTTGATGCACATTTGGGTGATTTGCCTGTTAACGCACATTTGGATTGTTTTCCGTTTTTGTCTATTACAAATAAAGCTGCTATGAATATTTGGGTACAAATCTTCATGTAGTCATATGCATTCATTTCTCTTAGATAAATGCCTAGGAGTGGAATGGCTAAATCACAGAGTAGGTGTACATTTTAGGTCTTTAAGAAAGTAGCAAACTGTTTTCCAAAGTGGATGTACCATATTGTGTTCCCACCAGAAGTGTGTAAGAGTTTCAGTTGTTCCACATCCTCACTAACACTTGGTACTATAAGCCTTTTTAACTGAAGACATTCTAACATGTATGTAGTGGTATCTGTGATTTTAATCGGCATTTTCCTAATGACTAGCGGTGTTCATCATCTTTTCATGGGCTGATTTGCCACCCATGTATCTTTGGTGAGCTGTTCCAATCTTTTGTCTATTTTTGACTGAGTTTTCTTATTATTAAGTTTTGAGAGCTCCTTATATAATGTGAATACAAGCTTTTAATCAGATAATGTGATTTGCGAATATTTTCTCCCAGTCTGTGACTTGTCCTTTTATTCTCTTAAAGGTGGCTTTCAAAGAGATGTTCTTAATTGATACAGTCCAATTTATCTTTTTTCCTTTATAAATCATGCTTTTGGTGTTATACCTTAAAAATCTTTACCAAACCCAAAGGTAAACATATTTTCTTCTAAAAATTTTATTGATTTGGGCTTTACATTTAGGTCTATGATCAATTTTGAATTAACTTTTATATATGATATACGGTGTGGATTTAGTTTTTTGTATATGAATCTCAAATTGTTCCTCACCATTTGTTGAAAAGACTAAAATTTTTTCCATTTAATTGACTTGGCACCATACTCAAAAATTAATTGATATTTTCCATTCTATGGGTCTATTTGCTTATCTTTTTTTTAATTTATTTTTTTGCGGTACACGGACCTCTCACTGTTGTGGCCTCTCCCGTTGTGGAGCACAGGCTCCGGACACGCAGGCTCAGCAGCCATGGCTCACGGGCCCAGCTGCTCCACGGCACGTGGGATCTTCCCAGAACGGGGCATGAACCCATGTCCCCTGCATCGGCAGGCGGGCTCTCAACTACTGCGCCACCAGGGAAGCCCCCAACCTTTTATTTTTAATCTATTTGTATCTTACTACGTATCAGAGGTTTCTTGTAGGCAACATGCAGTTGAGTCTTGCTTTTTTACCAAATCTATTAAGCTCTGCCGTTTAACTGGATTGTTTAGATGGTTTATAGCTAATATAAGTATTGATATAGTTTGGTGTAAACCTAATGTTTTGCTATTTGTTTTCTATTTGTCATCTGTTCTTTGTTCCATTTTTCCTTTTTTTTTTAAGATTTCTAGATTTATAGTTTTTATCAAATTTGGAAATTTTTGACCATTATTTCTTCAAAAAAATTTTCTGCACCCCCTCCTCTCCTTGAGACTACAATTATGCATATATTAGGCTACCTAAAGTTGTCTCACAGCTCACTGATGCTCTATTCATTTTTTCCTAGTCTTATTTCCTTTCTGAGTGTTATTCTGGATAGTTTGTATTGCTATGGCTTCAAGTTTACTAATCTTTTCTCTTGCACTAATTTGTTGTAAAGCCCATGTAGTTTATTTTTCATCTTGCACATTGTAGTTTTCATCTCTAGATGTTCAATTTACGTCTCAAATGTATTTTATATCTGCATTTAACATTCTCAATCTTCCCTCTACTTTCTTGAATATATGGCATATAGCCAAAACTGTTTTAATGTTTTTGTCCACTAATTCTATCACTTGTGTCATTTCTGGGTCGGTTTCTATTTTTTAATTTTCCTCCTCATGGATTGCTTCATTACAAGTCTGATGCTTTTGACTGGAGGCCAAATGTAAATTTTACCTTGGTGAGAGCTAGATATTTTTTTCCTCCAGTTTTACTGAGATATAATTGACATATAGCACTGTATAAGTTGAAGGTATACAGCATAATGGTTTGACTTACATATATCATGAAATAATTATCACAATAAGTTTAGTGAACACCCATCATTTCATATAGATACAAAATTAAAGAAATAGAAAATTCCTTGTGATGAGAACTCTCAGGATTTACTCTCTTAACAAGTTTCCTATATGAAATACAGTAGTGTTAAATATATTCATCATATTGTACATTACATCCCTAGTACTCATTTATCCTATAACTGGGGGTTTATACCTTTTGACTGCCTGCATCCAATTCCCCTCCTCCTGCCCCTGCCTCTGGTAACCACAAAGCTGGTCTCTTCTTCTATGAGTTTGTTTTTGAAGTACAATTGACCTAAAACACTATGTTAGTTCCTGTTACACAACACAGTGATTCGGTATTTCTATATGTTTCAAAATGATCGTCACAATAAGTCTAATGATCACCACAATAAGTCTAGTTACAATAGGTCACCATACAAAGATATTACAGTTATTGACTATATTCCCCACACTGTACATTTCATACCCTTGACTCATTTTTTTCTGCAACCAGAAGTCTGTACCTCTTAATTTCTCTCACCTATTTCTTTCTTCCCCCTATTCCCCTCCTCTCTGGCAACTCCCCATTTGTTCTCTGTATCTATAACACTGTCTCTGTTTTGTTATGTTTGTTCATTTGTTTTGTTTTCAGATTCCACATGTAAGTGAAATCATGTAGTATTTATCTCTCTCTGATTTATTTCCCATAGAATACCCTCTACATCCTTGTTGTCCAAATGGTATAAAGATCACATCTTCTTTAACCTTTCATCTACTGATGGGTAACTAGGTTGCTTCCATATCTTGGCTATTGTAAATAATGCTGCAATGAACATATGGGTACACGTAACTTTTCTAATTAGTATTTTGTTTTCTTTGGAAAAATACACAGGAGTGGAATTGTTGGATCATATAGTAGTTCTATTTTTAATTTTCTGAAGAATCTCCATACTGTTTTCCATAGTGGCTGTACCAATCTATATTCCCACCAACAGTGCACAAGGGTTCCCTTTTCTCCACATCCTCACCAACACTTGTTATTTGACAATACAGTGCTAGATATTTTTGCATAACTATATACATTGAGCTTTGTTCTGGGATGCAGTTAAATTACTTGGAAACAGTTTGATCCTTTTGAGGCCTATTTTTAAGCTTTGTTAGAAAGGATCACAGCAGTCTATAGTTTAGGTCTACATTTGCACCACTGCTGGGGCGATACCCTCAGAGTACTCTATCCAATGTTCTGTGACTTATGAGGTTTTTTCCTATGGCTGGTGGGAACACAAACTATTTTTAACCCTGAAAAAGAATCAGGGATTATCCCCTCTACTCCTTTTGGGTGGTTCCTGGCTTCAGGTAGCTTCCATACAACATAAGTACTAATCGTTACTCATATGAAGACTTAAGGGAGACTCTCTGCAGACCTTTGGAGTTTCCTCCTTGTGCAGCTCTCTCTTCTCCAAACTACAGTCTCCTTGGCCTCCAGCTCTGTTTCCTCAACTAGGGAGACTGATGGGCTCCATCTGGGATTCCCCTCCTTATGCTGCAGCCTAGAAACTCTCTCCAGGCAGTAAGCTAGGATAATTGTAGGGTTCATCTGTTTGTTTCTGCTTTCTTGGGAATCATTGTCCTGTGCTGTCAGTTGGTCAGTATTTGAAACTTCATATAGTATTTCTGGGGTTTTTGTTTGTTTGTTTGTTAGTTATGTGATTACAGCCAAGAGAGTAAATCCAATCTCTGTTATTCCACCTTGGCCAGAAGCACAAGCCCACAAGTATATTTTTAAGCCAGAAAAAGGGAGACACAGTAAAAAGACACAAGTACTATGAATGGAATTTCAAGCGGCAAGAAAATATCTTATAAAATAAACATTATTTAGAACTAATTTTGACAGTCTGAAATTTGAAGGATATAGTTTTTCCACAACAATACAAAAGTCAAAGCCTGTAACTGACAGTAAACATCTCTCTCCTAAAATGGCAGGTACTTGATCTTAAGACAGCAATCAAAACTATGATTTTGTGCATATTTCTGGAAATTTGGATAATTGTGGTATCTCATTTTTTCTTTAATCTATGTAAGAAAATGATAAGTTTAAGCCTTATAAGAATAAAAACATTATGATTTTACATTTCTAAATGCCATCAATAAATATACCACAATTTTAAAAAATCTGAGTTAAAAACTGTTTTCCCCTTCCTTTGATTAATTCAACTAAAAAAATACATTGTTAATCACCTTAATACTTCAAAGTCACAATGCTACAAAAAAGTTGGCTTGTGGTTGACACTGGTATTAACAGTCTTTAGCAGGTCTATAAAACTTGCTTTTGTTTTGGAACAAACCTCAAATGGACACCTATTATATGCAAAAAAATAATAATAAACTGAGATTTTAATACTGCTTCAACTGGAAAGAAAGCCCCCAAACTTTAGAACATGCAAACTCTGTAGCGGTACTTACAAACAACATAGGAAGAGCAGGCTGTCACCAAGTTACAGGGCTTGTTTCTCTGTGTGTCTATTTAAACTTTTAACTAGCCTAGCACTACCTGCAGATCTCTGCCCTCAGCATATGATTTCATAAGAAAACAACATATACAGATGCAAAGAAATTGACAGAACACAACAAGGGCAGAGAAGGCCATAAAGAGCTCTACTTGGATGACTCCCCCCCCCCCAATTCGCCTTCCATCAAAGTGACTTCTGTGGCTCAGACTGCATTATCTGGCTCCTTGCCCCCATGCTACTCAATCACAATTCTTTCCATTTCTCAATGGCAATTATACAGACTAGCCAGATTCCAAAAATTTCACCTAAATGTTCTGAGGAGTCTTAGTTAGCGTGTGAGGGAGGGCTTTTAATGGAGAGTGAGAAGGCGAAAAAGAAACTGAAGGAAACTGGCGACAGAAAGGAGCATTCGTGGAGCTGAGTGTTAAATCTGAGACTGGCTCATTCTAACCATAACGTTATGCCCCAGCTCTTCACTTTCATACATTCTTCCTGGAAAGTTAGGTAACTCTGGTTTTTAGCTACAGAGCTAAGAGTTGTCTCTTGAGTTAAAAAAAAAGTATTCTATTGGCCAAAACTTAAACTTTTAAAATTATAAATATAATATAGTTATATATTACAGAAAGTTTGAGAAATAAAGAAAGGAGAAAAGAATTCACCATAATCCCAACATTACAATTCAGGAGGCCTTTTTTAAAAACAGACTTTATTTTTAAGAGCAGTTATAGGTTCACAGCAAACAGAATAAAATAGCCAAAACAACCTTGAAAAGAACAAAGTTGGGAGGACTCACGTCATGGTTCTAAAACTTACTACAAAGTGACAGTAATCAAGGCAGTGTGGTACTAGGATGAGGACAGACACATAGATCAATGGAATAGAATTGAGAGCTGATAAATAAACTCTTACACTTATGGACAATTGATATTTGAAAAAGGTGCCAAGACAATTCAATGGGAGAAAGAACAGACTTTTCAACAAATGGTGCTGGATCTCCATATGCAAAGGATTACAAAGTTGGACACCCTACCTCACACAATATACAAAAAGGAACTCAAAATGGACCAAAGACCTCAGTGTAAGAGCGAAAACTATCAAACTCTTAGAAGAAAACACAGGGGTAAATCTTCACTGACCTTGGATTAGGCAATGTCTTCTTATGTGAAACTGAAAGCAATAAAAAAAAAATTTGATAAATTAGACTTCATGAAAATTAAAAACTTTTGTGCTACAAAGGACACCATCAAGAAAGTGAAAATACAACACAATAGGATGGGAGAAAAATTTTGCAAATCATGTATCTGATAATGAGACTGTATCTAGAATATACTAAGAACTCTTTTAACTCAATAACAGAAAATAACTCAGTTAAAAAAGGGGCAAAGGATTCAAACAGACATTTCTCCAAATAAGATTTACAAATGGCCAATAAGCACATGAAAAGATGCTCAACATCATTAGTCATCAGGGAAATACAAATCAAAACCACAATGCAGTACTACTCCATATCCACTAGGATGCCTATTAGCAAAGAGATAATAACAAGTATTGACAAAGATGTGGAGAAGGTGAAACCCTCATGCATTGCTAGTGGAAAGGTAAAATGATGCAGCTGCTTTGGAAAACAGTCTGGCAGTTCCTCTAAAAGTTAAAGTTATCATTTGATCAACAATTCCAAGAAAAATGGAAACATGTCCACACAAAAACTTGTACATGAATGTTTGTAACAGCATAATTCATAATAGCTAAGGAGTAGAAACAACCCAAATGTTCATTAGTTAATGATGGATAAACAAAATGTGGTATATCCATACAGTGGAATATTATTCAGCAATAAAAAGCAATGAAGTACTGATAACATGCTACAACATGGATGAACCAAGAAATATTGAATGAAAGCTAAATGAAAGCCAGACACAAAATGCCATATTTTGTACAATTCCATTTATATGAAATGTCCAGAATAGGCAAATCTATAGAGACAGAAAATAGACTGGTAATCTTCTAGGGTAACGGGGAAATAGGGAGTGACTGATAATGGGTATGAGATTTCTTTGGGGGTGATAAAGTGTTCTGAAGTACAATAATGGTAATAGTTGTATAACTCTGTGAATATACTGGAAACCACTGACTTGTACACTTTAAAAGGGGTGATATTATGCTATGTGAATTTTATTTCAATAAATCTATTCTATTATCCATATTTATTTATGGATAGATAGATTTATTTCAATAAATATATTCTAGTATCCATATCTATTATTCTATTGAATGGATGGACCATAATTAATGATATACATTGCTTCCAACTTATCTATTCTACATAACACTGCTGTGAACAGTTTTGTGCCTAGGCTTTTACCATATCATATAATTAAGGGTATGAATTCTGTTAGTAGGAATCTTGACTTGACAACATAGCAGCTGTATGATCTCGGGCAAGTCAGTTAATTTCTTTGTGCCTCAATTTCCCCATATATGACATGAGGTTAACAGTATTCACACCTCTTGGAATTCTGAGAATTAAATTAAGTAACGCATGTAAAGGGCTCTGCATGGTGCCTGTCACATAGTAAACTATCAACATTAGTGGTAGAGGTAGCTAATAATTGTTATTCTAGTTTGTGCTATTTTCTGAAGATGACTTCCAGAAGTGATATCACCACCTCAAAAACCATGGACATTTATATGCCTGAATACATTCTGCCAAACTACATTTCAAAAGGGGTGCACTAGTTTTTGGCACTAGTAGTGAATATATGAGAGAACCAGAGTAATCATGCCATCATCAACATTATGTTATAATAAATTTGTTTTGTTAATTTAACAGGCATCTCACTTTAACTGTTCATTTTTGCTGCTTTTGGTCCTTAGCAGCTTGAAACCCAAGTTTTCTAATTATCATATGAATCCTGCATACCTGGAGCATCTACTGAATGTGAAATCTGTACAAGACCCTATACTGGGGGCTACAATGGAAACTGAAAATGAGTAAGGCCAAGGATTTTGTGTGAGGTAAGGGAAAGAAACATTTTTATTCAAAGTAACTATGATTAAGTATAACCGAGCTATGACGTATTTATGAGGGTAGGGAAAAGACAGCAGTTTATAAAGGTTTATAAAGTAGAGAAAAGACGGCAGTGTTTGAGCTCGTTCTTGAAGGGTGTGGCAAGAGTAAAATCAAGGCTGGTAAAAGAACACAGCACATTCCAAGACTATGCAGCTTGAGTACAAAGTGGCTAGGGGAGGGAATGGTGACAGAACAAGGTACAGGGTGCTCTGGGAACACAAAGAGGACCCTCTAAAACAGAGCCAATGACCATGGGAGCTGAGGAGGACAGTTTCTCCCAGGGCAAACAGCATGCAGAAAAACACAAAGACACAAATCATCGTGACCCATGCAGGGAACTGCACGTAATCCAATTTAGCTGAAGTGAAGTGTACATGTGGGAAGGAGGCCGATGATGCTAAATAAATAGGCAGAGGCCTGACTGTGAAGGACCCTGTGTGCCAGAATAAGGCATTTGAACTTTATTCCAAAGGAAGTAGAGAACTGAAGCATTTTAAAGAAAAGAAGTGACAATCAAACTGACTTCAAAAAAATTTTTCTCTGGCAATCCTCCAAGAGCTTCCCATCTCACACAGAATAAAATCCAGTCCTTCTTATGCTTAAAACCCTACATGCCGGTCAGTGGCTATCTCTGAAATTATTTCCTATTGCTACTCCTCTCACTCACTCTGCTTTTGTGACACTGGCCTTCTTGCTGCACCCTTCAATATACCCCTACTCAGGGCTTCTGCACTTGCTGTCCCCTCTGCCTGGAACTCTTGCCCCAAACAGCTGCACAGTTTGCTCCCTCACTTCCGTCAGGTCTCTGTTCAAATACTTTCTTATCAGAAAGGCCCTCCCTATTACCCAATATAAAAGAGCAAGAAACAATGGCAATCAATCCTACCATTTTTTTCCCTCCACTTACCACCTGGCACATGTATTTATCTGTAAGTTTCCCATCTCTCTTTACTAGAATATAAGTTCCAGGATGGACCCTCTCAATTACCCTGATATAGGAACTGTTATTAGCATTTCCAGATGGTGAAATTCAGGTGCATAATATTGCTACTGCACAGTGGAACAAGACAGAATGACTCCTGAGACTGCACTCGAACCATTTCACACACTGACTCAAGTGAAGTTGCAGGTTCCTGGCTTTGATTCTAGATTATTTCCAGTGACTAGGCTCCATCCAGACAAGCACCAAGATAGTGTACTCTAAATTCACGCTATGTTCTTCTAAAAAGATATGCATTCTTATCATTTGTTATTAAGCCAAGTTTCAATCGCCAAGAAACATTTTTTTTTTTTTTTTTTTTTTGTGGTACGCGGGCCTCTCACTGTTGTGGCCTCTCCCACTGCGGAGCACAGGCTCTGGACGCGCAGGCTCAGCAGCCATGGCTCACGGGCCCAGCCACTCCAGAGCATGTGGGACCTTCCCGGACCAGGGCACGAACCCGTGTCCCCTACATCGGCAGGCAGACTCTCAACCACTGCGTCACCAGGGAAGCCCGCCAGGAAACATTTTTAAAATGAGCAGTTAAAATGCACGAGGTATCTGGACTTTTATCTATTCAACTATAAGCTGTACTTTTTCTTGCTTTAGGCCCACAGATATTAAAACAAGATGAAAAGATTTTATGAAACCAGAAGGAACATAGCACATGACACCAAAACTACTTTTCCAAGAGCTTTTTTCAAGTATAATAGTCAACTTCAGGAATAAAACTAACTCCATCTTTAAAATATTCACACCAAAATTTTCTGAGGTATTACACAAAAGAAAGAACATGGTGGCTACCTCGAAAACATCCAGTAAATACAGTATCATATGTAGAGAAAAAGAATGAAGGTGAGATCTCAGTAACATTGCTCCTGATTCTTTTCCTACTCCTCAGATTACCTACTTCTTCTTTCCTTGATTATTCTTTCATCCCATCTCCTATTATTGCAAGTATCTCTTTTCAAAATGCAGTTTTCAATCAACAGCTTTTCCCCTGTCAACCACTTCATACCAGAACTCATCCACTCTTAATTTCAAATATGGCCTCTATTAAGATAACCTCCAGATCTAGTTATAATTTCTCCCTCTTCCCTTCTCCTGTTTTTAATCTCTCCCAAATTGCCTGGGTATAGATACTCAATACTTCAGGACCCTTTTATATCCCTATTTTTTAAAGAAAATCCACTTTTTCAAAATTGGCTCCTTCTCCATTTACTTTATCATCTGTATTGTCTGGCTGTTCTCCTACAACTTTAATTTTTCTCCATTTAATCAACAGGACCTGCCAACTGTTCATTGTGTTTCCTACTATCTTACTTTCCAATTCCATAGCTATCACCACATTCTGGGTTTCTTCCTTTCCTTCCTGAGTCACCACAGCCCTCCAGCTGACCTGCCTACTTCCAGCCTACTCCCTTCTATTCATTCTGTACATACTGCCAGTAAACCTCTCTCACACGGTACACACCCCAGTTCAAGGTCTTAAAAGAGTTCCCCAGCATAATAAAACTAAACTTCTCAAATCAGCACTCAGGTCCTTCCACCCCTCCAGACTGTCACTCATGAACGTTTAGCTTAAACATACTAAGGAGACAAAACCCTAGAAAACCAACAACTTGATCTTCCACATCTGGATCAGTGCAATGCACACTACAGGTCTGTAGAGTACAGTCCACCATCTTTCACTTGACTTCAACTACTTATGTCAGGCAGTGGGAATATATGACTTAATCCATCATCTTCTGACAACTCAAATTACCATGAGGATTCATCTTCAAAAGCTGAACCCTTCTAATCCACAAAATGGAAGTATGTAGTTATCAAAAAATAACACCTCATATCCTTAAATGAGAGTGCAAAGTAGTATACTATCTTTAAGGGTGAATTTTCCAACATCTATAAAAAGTGTAAGTGCAAATATCCTTTAGCCCAGCAATAGCACTTCCGGGAAATTACCTATAGATATTCTCACAGAAGAAAACAAATTATATGTGGAAGGAATATTAAACACTGTTGTAATGGTTAAAAAAAAAAGGGGGGGGAAACAACTGAAATTTCCTTAATTGACTATTATTATATATCTCCACAATGGAATATTATGCAGCAATTAAAAATAAAGAAGCAGGACTTCCCTGGTGGCACAGTGGTTAAGAATACACCTACCAATGCAGGGGACACGGGTTTCAGCCCTGGTCCGGGAAGATCCCACGTGCCGCGGAGCAACTAAGCCCATGTGCCACAACTACTGGGCCTGCGCTCTGGAGCCTGTGAGCCACAACTACTGAAGCCTGCGCACCTAGAGCTCATGCTCCGTAACAAGAGAAGCCACTGCAATGAGAAGCCCACGCACCGCAACAAAGAGTAACCCCCACTCACCGCAACTAGAGAAAGCACGCACGCAGCAACAAAGACCCAATGCAGCCAAAAATAATAAATAAAAATTTTAAAAATAAAAAAATAAAGAAGCAGTTATATATGAATTGATAGGGAAAGATGTTTAAGAATGGCATGAAGAGGGGAAAAAGCAAGTTATACGACAGTGTAAATTACTATTCTATTTGTATGAAAAAATGCATATACATTTGTAAATGCAAGAAAATATCTAGAAAAAATATACCAACCATTAATAGTAGCAAATTCTGGAGAATGGGATTCAGGGGAAGAAACAAGGGATTTTTACTTTTTGTACTGTGTGTGTGTGCATGTACATACACACATATGTATCTTTTAAAACAATCGATTTATTCAATTTTCATTTTTAAAAAAGAGCAGAGCACAGCAAAGACTCTTAACTTTGGATGAATATAATTGATCTTGATTATCCACAGTGCAGGAAATATGAGCTACTCAAAGTGCTTAATGAGAAACCCATCCATTCATTCAGCAACTATTTATGGAACACTTACTATATGCCAGGCATTGTGCCTGATGATACTGCCATAACCGTGAACAAGACAGACCTAGTCTTTGCTCCATTTTTCCTGTTTCTCCTGTAAGAACCACTCTGACTTCCAGGTCTGTGTTCTCATTATGCCTATTATGCCTACGGTTTCCCATAAAATAGAAACAAATTAATAGAATAATTACATCAAATAAAAACAAAGGCTTTAAATGTTATTAACTCCTATTTCCTTCATAATTAATTTAAAAAGTTAACAGAAACACAATTTGTGAAAGAACAATTGAACAAGCACCATTTCAAATAAACAAAATTTAGAAAGTAATTTAGATGTTAAATAAAATTTAAGGGAAATTAGCTAAGAAAATTCAAAAGAAAAAACATTATAGGAAATTTTTATTTTCTTCATTGATTTATATTTATTTACTAAATTCTTTTACAATAACCATGTACTATACAATAAGAAGGAAGTAAAAGTTGTTCTTGAAAAGAACCCTCTGTTGCAACAACCGATCAGCTACTGCCTGAAGTCCAAGCCCCTAACCCATTATACCAGGCCGTTTATGGTCTGGCCTTGTCGAGACTCCTTGTTTTGTCAGCCCAGAGCCCATTCCACCCTCTGCTGCAAACACCATTCTGGGACTTTCCACTGGGGAATCACTGCTCCTCACCTCCTGGGGTGGGCCCGATCCCCAGTCTTTGCCAGTCAGAGCTTCTTATCCCCTTGGCCACCCCAACAGTTCAGAGGTGAACACATGACCCTAACAGATCCAAATCCAAATCAATCCTGAAAAGAGGCTAATTTTAATGAGGCTATTCAAATGATTATTAAGTGCTGACATATAATACAGCTAAATTTCCTAAAAGAACTTTGTAATAAATAGAATTCTCATTTAATGTGGTCCCTGAATATTTTGTGTGACTATAACTTCAAATCACAAAACTGGCAGTGAAAACAGTCATAACTGATCGCTTTTGTTGAAACAGAACAGCAACAAAAATACAATATTAGAAAATTCCCATTTCTAAAAGGCTATTAAAACTTGATGCTGTCTCAAAGAATGTTGAAACCGTATAAATCACATCCTGTTAAAATAGCTAAGTACAGAAACAGTAAGAAAATACAGGTTACGCAGCATATATGTTAATCACTTATCCTCTGACAGAAATCTTTTAAACAACTTCAAAAATAAAGCTCCTACAGGTAGTATTTCATGAGGCACCTAAAATGCCACAATCCTAAAACAAACAAACAAAACCCCAAACCCAAGCATTTGAAATATATTTAACTTTTAAAATAATTTTTATTGGGACTTCCCTGGTGGTCCAGTGGGTAGGACTCCATGCTCGCAATGCAGGGGGGCCCAGGTTCGATCCCTGGTCGGAGAACTAGATCCCACGTGCCACGACTAAGACCCGGAGCAGCCAAAATAAATAAATAAATAAATAAAATTTTTAAATCGCCTTTATTAAAAAAAAATAATAATTTTTATCAGTTAACCATTTTCCTTTCAACACTAAGAAAACTATAGAGTATATTAATAAATTACAGGGGAACAAACTTCAATGCAATATGAGAAAATAAAACTTAACCATTAGAATTTCCTAAGAGTGAAATGGACTGTCTTGTAAAACAGGGACCTCGCCTTCCCTGGAACTAAAACTAAAACCAAAGCTCTGTAATTCTCTGAAAATAAGATATCCTTGAAGAATTCAACTGCTGTGCCAGCTGTTTTATTTCTTGAGAGTATAGCTGAACACATATTATAATCCATTGCATTTTTTCTAGCATTGCACAATTTTCCTGGCACACAATGTGCATACTGTATTTATTATCATATTTAAGCATCTGACAGCATTGTTATAAGAATCCATAATATTATTCTCTAACCAAATGCACACATAAATTTTTCAGTCTTCAAACAGCCATGGATTTCAGTAGTTAAGTATCATATATATTTTTTCCACAAAGTCTAAATACAATACATTTCCTGAACTTTTAGCTTTCAGTTTCCTGTTCGTCAATGGTTACAATTCTAGAGGCAATACATAAACACACCCTAGCCATGGTATTTCCACTCCTGACAACAGTGGATGTGAACTTAATATGACCAAATATAACTACAGTGCATATAAATGGTATATCACAGCTAACACAGCAATAGCAGGAATTAAGCTATAAAATGGAAATATAAATTATATTCCTTATTAAGAATTCACATAACCTCCTTTTATAACTTAGAACTCAGAAAAAGTTTCTCTCCCATGAAAAACTGATAAGCTTTCTTTATCAGACAATAACTGTGAAACCCATCCTGTTTCCTTTTTTCTCCTGCTTGCCAGGAAGCTCAGAGCTAAATTTAATGTTCAAATACAGAAAATATTTTGCCTCAGATTATTACTGTAAAGATTTCTTTCCACTCCCTCATCCTGCTCATTATTTCTCAAGTGATTTATGCTTAATTTCTGACTTTGTTTTTAATGTTTCTTGCCTTTTTAGTTTTAATTACAATCTATCAAATCTTTTCAATGAATAGAGAGTATAAAGAAACAATTTAAAAGATATCTTTACATCACTGAATAATCTGTTAATCCAATTTATATAAAATGGGGCTTCCCTGGTGGCGCAGTGGTTGAGAGTCCGCCTACCAATGCAGGGGACATGGGTTCGTGCCCCGGTCCGCGAGGATCCCACATGCGGTGGAGCGGCTGGGCCCGTGAGCCATGGCCGCTGAGCCTGCGCGTCCGGAGCCTGTGCTCCGCAACGGGAGAGGCCGCAACAGTGAGAGGCCCACATACCGCAGGAAAAAAAAAAAAAAAAAACAAAACAATTTATATAAAATGTAGGTCCTAAAATGTATATTTATTTTCCCCTTTCAAAGTTAATTGTTTCACATAATTCATGATTCACTTTTAGAAGTCACTGGCAAGTCTTCCAAATAAAAGACTCATAAAATGACACAAGGATCAAAACAAATTACTAAATGAGGGACACTAGATTAGGAGGATTAGTAATTTTTAAATGTTTTTAATTTACTAACAAAATTGGTCTGGCAAAGCTAGATTGTCATAAAAAATTAACTCACATAAAGTGTACTGAAATCTTACTTACTGTTATCAGCATTTTAGATGCAAAATAGACAACAGGTATAAAAATATTTAAATAGCCTAGGAATCTTAAGAAAAGAGGGAAACTCGGTCACACTTGTTTAGAAACTACAGACACACACACATATTAAAATATTCAGTATATGGTAATACCAAAAAGTTTAAGTGGAGATAAAATGAGATATTAAGAAAATGAACAAAAACAACACGAAGATGAAAAGAAACTACAACCCAAACTGACAAATCCAGCCGAAAACTAAACAAAAATATACCATGAATTAAACAGAAAACCTAAGCATAGTCATATTAAACATGGAAAAGAGAAATGAACACATTTTGTAACAAAGACTACGGTCTACAAGAATGCATAATATTAAAGCTCTTCACTTTTAGAAGCCATAAATTTAAAAAAAGAAAATGATAATAAATGGAAGAAGACAGCCAAATAATTTATATAAGAGTTACAAAAACCAATTGTTCCTTTCTCTCTCAACATATGAGAATTGCAAGACATACCCAAATAAGTCAAATTACAAAAAAATTAATATTCTAAGGATGAAGTTAACAGCAAAATGTATTACTATATAAATTACTATATAATTTATATAGTATTATTATATACTATATACAGCATAGTATTAATATATACTATATTTATGCTATATATATAACATATATAATGCAGTATTATATATAGTATATATAACATATAGTTATATAGCGTAGAATTTATAGTACTATTACTATATAAATTTACAAGGAAAGGCTAGTAACCACTCATAAAATATAGCTTAACAGACTTCTTTCAAACAACAATAAAACAGTTCAACATAAAAAAGATTTAAAAACAGAAACAAATTCCTATATATTATCTGAAGGGGCTGAGAGAAACACACACACACACACACACACACAGCCCTCAAAAAAGAAATCTAAAATTTAATTTTGAAGCATTTCTCTTCCCCCCTAATAGCACAAATAGAAGTTAAAATTTGTTATAAAGAGTAATCGTCTAAATACAAAACAAGTCACAGATCATAAGAGAGAAAAAAAATCCCTTCTCCCTTCAGAAAAATGAAGACAGGAAAAAGAAACCAAACCATGGGAAATACAACTAAGTGATCTGATACAAAGCACTGAGGACATGGAAAAAATTCTTTTGTATATATATTTGTGTATTATACAATTCAACTTCACGGTGTTTGAAAATGATAAAGAAAAATTAGTATTTCAGTAAAAATGAATCCAGTTAGAAGTTTTTCTTTTTTTTTTAAGGAATATGGCAGGATGAGCAGAGAGGTCTAGGGTATTTTTATGTAACCCATGCCACTTTTTCTTTCTTTAATCATGGGAAAGAATACAGAACCTGAAAAGATAACTAGCTGTGAAATAATTTTATGACAAAATTATGCTTAAAGTGACTAAAACGTATTTGTACGTCACACAAATTTTCAAAATGCAAGGACAGCATCTTGTCAAATTTAAAACAAGACATTTCAAGGGAAGAAAAGTAGTGTGACAGTGATTTGGAGATGAGGAACTGACATTAATGAGAAAAAATTACGTGCTCTGTAAAAAGGGAAGGGAGTATTTATTGAGCAACTAGAGTATCCAGACACTAAGCTTAGGGCTTTATAAAAGACATTCGATCACATTGCATTTAGGTAGGAAAACAATATAGAAGAAAACAATGCTTAAATAAGTTTCTCACCATTATGTGTGGCATATGGTAAAATGTGAGAGACGAAAGAAGACTGTAAACTTAGAAACTACTGTACTAGTAGAAGTACACGGCTGGGGACTGTGAGGTGAAAGTACAATAGTTCCCAACTTTTCATGCTAATCTTACTGGACTATCAATCACTCTGTAAAAGAACCTGTGTTCCACCATGACAGAAACAGAAGTCCACTTTTTTTTGAGAATGATAGTTATGTTTACAACACTATTATATTTATAATTTCCAACTCTAAAAATAAAAGAAAGGAACCCTTTTGTTCCTAAAGAAGATTTTGGAGCCTTGGTTTTATTTTTTAATTTTATTTTTTTTAATAAATTTATTTTATTTATTTTTGGCTGCCTTGGGTCTTCGTTGCTGCGCGCGGGTTTCCTTTAGTTGCGGTGAGCAGGGGCTACTCTTCCTTGCAGTGCGCAGGCTTCTCATTGCGGTGGCTTCTCTTGTTGCAGAACACGGGCTGTAGGTGCACAGGCTTCAGTAATTGTGGCTCACAGGCTCTAGAGCGCAGGCTCATTAGTTGTGGCGCACAGGCTTAGCTGCTCCGTGGCATGTGGGATCTTCCCAAACCAGGGATCGAACCCGTGTCCCCTGCATTGGCAGGCAGATTCTTAACTACTGCACTACCAGGGAAGCCCTGGAGCCTTGGTTTTAAATATTACTTTAAGAATAGTAATGCCTGTCCAAGAAGTGTGATCATGGGCTTCTCATTAAGAATAGAGTGAATTATTACCACATTATTCCTGGCAGTAAAATTATTTCTTACCTTGGTGTTTGACAGCCGTTAGTAGAAAGATTATTGGTAATACTACTGTAATTCCCACCCAGATGGTTAAGAGTCATACTAGGACGACAGTAAAAAAGCAGCCCTAGTTTAGCTCTGAAAGGTACAGGCCACTAATTAATTAGCTGTGGATCCTGACGTTACTTCCTCTGGACCTCAACGTCCTCATCTGTACAATAAGACTGCTGGACTAGAGCATACTTCCCTACCTTCCTCCCCCTTTTTCCCTCTCCCTGGCCCTTTCTACTTTATGACTTCGGTGATTTAGGATCTAGACTGGGATTTTTGAGGACAGAGAGGTAAATAGCAGAAACCCACTTAACTCTGGAGAAAAGGAATAAGAATTATGTAAACAACTAGAATATGGAGAGAAAAAGAGAAAGCCCAAAATACATGTTTACAAAAACAAATGGACAAATTAAAGAGGCATAATGGTTCAGAATAGAGGATCATGAGCTTCATTGTCAAAATTAGTATGATAGTAGTTTCAGTTATATGACATCAGGAAAGATAGTGAGAAGTGCTAGAGATACAGACTTAGAAATGTTATTTGTAACACACAACAATGCTTTACAAATAACCCAAGAAATCTTCCCAAGTTCCCCCAGTACATATGGAAAAGATGCCATACTCCCTGGCTTAATCATTCATAATTCTGCCCTAACATAATCACTCACTATTTTCCAACAGGTTATTCCCTCCAGTCCATTTGGCTTCATCATTTCAGACAAACCTATGAAATCTCCCCTTCACTGTCACTCAGTGTTCTGTCAAATGCTTTCTCCCTTCTTCCAATTTATAATAACAATTTATCATGCTCTAACCATGTTTGAGGCACCATTCTAAGCACTTGACATGTATAAACTCATTTAATTCTCTCAACAATCCTAGGAAGAAGGTCAAGTAACTTGCTAAAGATTACACAGTAGCAGAGTCAGGATTCCAACACAGGCAAACTGGTTCCAAGGAGCCTGTCCTCCTAACTTGCTAACTAGTCCTACAAGGCTTAGGTGGAGTTCTGTCACCTTCCTGAAGTTCTCACCTGCTTAGCAATTATTCCTGCCTCTTGAGACCTTAAGTAAACCACTCCTTTGTCACTTACCACAAGACCTAGGTTGTTATTTATCTTTTGTGCACATGTTCTATCTTTTCTAAGGACAGGATCTTGTCTTATTTATTCTGTAACAACACTACTTAGAACCTAACACAACTTATTATCTGGAACACAAAAGTGCTTATTAATGAAACTATAATAGCATTTAATATTTATTGAAGACATATGCCAGGTTCTGGGCTAAGTACTTTATATGTATTGTCTCATTTATTCCTCACAACCCTTCGGTAGGTATTAATACTGCCTGCACCTCCTATTATTATAGATGAGGAAACTGAACTTAGAGAGAAGCTACATATCTTGTCCCATATCACAAAGTGGTGGTGACAGTCTTACTTAAGGGTCTAACCAGAATCTTAATCTCCAGCCAACCACAAAACACCCTGAAGAAAGAAGCAGTCCTAACAACAACTCAGTTCAACTTTCACTACTCTGCAGCACTATGCTGAACACCAAGGATTCAGAATTAGAGGCACAGCTGCTGCCCTGATGAAACTCACAGTGCACTAAGACTTCAGGATCAAACTTTGATATCACAGGCAGAGCCACCATCATCAAAACTTAAGGAAGATTTTAACTTATATTTTAAATCAAAATATCTAAATAATCCTTGGAAACTCTTCCATCCCCTTCCTTCTCCCTTCAGGCTTCCCCCACTCTCTCTACCCTAGGACTAATCTCTCTAGTTTCTGTATTATCGAGTAGAAGGATCCCACTAATCCTGACAACTACTAGGATGTCTAAATTTAATTTATCAGTAGCTCAGACTCAAGGGTCTATTTGGCGAATTCCATGTCCATAATGAAATATGGGCAATGGACAGCTAGAAAAAACCAGTAGCAAGGAGAAGCAGCAAAAAGAGGGAGATGAAAGTCACACTGTATAGCAAAGAAAAAGCAAGAAAAGCAGGAAAGTGGACACAAATAGAAGGTGAAAGTTGAGTCCAGAATAAATCCAGTAGAGAGATGTAGATAAATGAAAACGCTAAAATCTAATTCATTTTGCGAATGCTGACTCCTTTAATTTTTTCCTAACTTCTAATGGAAACAGAAAAATATGTAGGTGAAACAATTACTGAAAAAATCATTAACCAGGAACAGTATATAAATCAGGAGTTTTTCCCCTGAAAAACCACTCATTTTAGAATTTCAGAGCTGCAAAAAGACCTTAGATCACTATCTAATCCAACCCATTCATTTTACAATTAATATAAGGCTCAGTAAGGTTAAGTAACTTTAACTTTCCCAAGATCATGTAGCAACACTCCTGAATCTCACCCCTGTCTATGCCTACTATACTAGGCTTCCTAGAAACGGTGTAATTTTCTCTTCCATTTTCCACTTGTAATAACTATTAAATTAATTTCTGCATAAGTATCTCAGAATCCCCATATTATTCCTACTTCTCATAGAAGAAAATAATCAGGTATTCTGGATTATCTAAAACAATATCAAATTTTATTCTCTTATCCCCAAAGTCAGTAATCTTAAATTGGGTCTTGATTTCTACAAGGAAGAAATTCAAACATTTCCCAGAAGAGCGGAAAGAAGAAAGAGCTCCATAAGCTGACCAAAAGCAAGGCAAGTTGATAAGCTACAATCCATCTGTCAAGGACTCAGGCCCAAGACCACTGGAGGGTGGACGACTGCTAGTGGGAAGGAGAATGGATATCACTTATTTTCCCATTTCTATTTAATATCTTCCCAACTAACCTCAGGTTCCTATCTTTCTGACAACCATCAATTCTAGGAGCCTGTAAAAAGAAGGGAAAGTAATGAGGTAAGAGTATCGTGTCACTTTCGGCACAATGGCTTTTTGATAAGAACTATCTTGGTCAGGAAATATGCCACAAGGAATAGAAGGGTTTTGGGGTAAACCCACAGATCTTTATTTTTACCATAAAAACACAAGAAGTCCTGAAAGTGTGTTATATACACTCAGTATTTCCCCCACTGCAAAGCACCTGCAGATATTCTGCTGGAAGGAACTCATTCTGGGCTATTTCTGTGGTCCAAGAAAGTCTGCTGCCTATATCCCTTGATAAACTGTGGGCCCTGCTGGCCATCGTTCACAAGGTTATTAGAGCTGAGTGATTTGGAAATCGTCTCTATCACCTTGGTTTAAATATAATGATTTCCTAGCCCTTAAAAATTATGTGTTTGCTTATAAGACTGACTGAAGCCTTCTCTGAAAGGGAAGAAAATGCCCTATTTTACTTTAGGAACATATCTTAATTTTGATATGTATGAAGTTCATTATAGATTAGGGATAACTTCCTGCTAACATGTTACCCAAATTAGGACAACTGGAGTGGAAATGAAAAAGGACGAAAAGATAAAAAGACATTTAAAAACAAAGTGATTTAGTGGCTCACTGAGCTTAAGAAGCAAAGGAAGAGTAAAAAATGACCAGTAAGAATAATGGTGTCACAAACAGCTAAAGAGGAAAGTCAGGAAGAGAAGCGTTTTGACTGGGGGTGGAGAGAGGGGGTGTTGGTGTGCAGTTGCTACAGAGATGGTATTTAAACATATTTAGTTTCAAGACATAAGTGAAAATTTGGGCCTCAGTTTTGCAAGGCCTGGAGTTTAGACATAAGATATACATTTGGAGCCTAAAAAAGCACAGCAATGACTGAGTTTTTAGAGAAAGAGAAAGTAACAGCAAAACATTTAGACAACAGCATTCCTCAGACACTACACTTTGAAGATAATCTAACTTACCAGATGAACAGTACTACCTTATTCTATAGATTAGAATATTTGGACTAATTTATTATAAATAAAAGGCTAAAAAATTTATCTTTCTTTTCCAGGCTATGAATTGACAGAAAGGAATTTAGAATAAAAATAGTTTCATAATTACTGATTGTCCAAAGTTAAGTCTCTGAGTTAAAACACACTGCTTTTCAGATTTCTCTATTTACAACGAAACTTTTGAAAAAAATTGAGAGAAAAAATCTGGTACACTAATACCACTACTATTTTACAATATTTGTGAGAATGTATCAGTTTTTAAAAGCACACTAACCAAAATGCTGATAATTAATAAATCTGAAGAATGGGTATATGGAGGTTCATTATTATTCTCTCCAGTTCTGGATATGTTTAAAACTTTTATAATAAAAAAGTCTAAAAAAAAGGCTACCTACAGATATTTTTAAAGTTCTATCTGCAGTTAGGGTTTGACAACTCAAAACAAAATTCTAAAAACTTTTCAAATAATGTTTTATTCATGCTCAATAGACCAATGAAATTTACTGTGTATGAAAGGGAGATAAGGCCCTGTCATTTCAGAGGAACATGAATATGTTCATTAAATGGAGAAAGTCCTCCTTTTATCCATGTTGGTTGAGTTGGACATTTGTCATTTTTCTCTTCAAAGAACTTATATTTGTTAAAGAAAAATATATAGACCATATAAATGTATGGTTTTTGTTAGTAAAGGCAACATAAATGTTCATCCCCAGTTATCAATGATTAATTTGCTGAAACTGCTGGCTAGTCATTCTGTTACTTCAAATCATATTCCACTCTAGTAAATAACCAAATAAACAAATTTCTTATGTGGATGCAAAAAACTGATTAAAAAATGAATATCCATAAATAATGCCCAATCCTAAATTGTGAAGAACACATATTTAAGATTATATAAAATAGTAAGTCGAGAAAAAAAGCTGAACGTTTTAAACAACTGACATAGTTTTAGGGCTGCTGTAGAGTGATTTGCTTTAAATTAAACCTATTTAAATTACAGTTTAAACTAACAGTGAGCATCAAATTCACCACCTTAGACTTACCACTTAACCTACGATCAAGATTAGTTTATATGGTTTACAAGCACCAATCCTTCCCCCTACTATAAATACCACCCACAAATGACAACCAGCTTTGTTTGCCTCTTCTTTGTCTGGTGAGTTCCAGGACAGTAAGGACTGCACGTTTGTGCAAAACCTAGCACACTGAAGGTGTGCAACTCTCTTAACAGGAATTATCAATTCCCAGGAAGCTATCGCTAGGTATCAGTCTCATTCCCTAGGTGACTGACACAGGATAACAAAATAAAGCACAGTTTCCTGGCTGGCAGTTGGCCTTGAATTATTTTCAGGATCTTGTCTCTTCTAACAGAAATATGCTGCCATGAAACTTCAAAGAGAAGCAGCATAGATACATATATGTAGAGACAAAAGACTGTCAGTAATTCTCTTCTCCTACATCATTATTAAAGCACTGCTTAATTTCAAATTGAGGTATTTCACTTTTTTCAGATAACAGGGTCATTCTCCTCATCTTCAACAAATTTTTATATTTTTTTTTCCTTATGAAAGTAAAAGTTACATACCATAAAATGCACGGATCTTAAGTATTCAGCTGGGTAAATGTGAACAAATGTATACACCAACAGTTGGTGAATCTGGAAGTTCCTCGTACTGGTCTTGCAACTGTTCTGTAAGTTAAAAATTACATGAAAATGAAAACTTACCCCAAAGGTGTACACTTGAATTCCATAGCTTGATTCCCAAATCAAGTTATAGAATATTTCCATTACCCTAAAAAGTTCCTTTTTGCCCCTTTCCAGTCATCCACAGCCCTTACCCAGAAACCATTGTTCTGATTTCTATCACCATACCTAAATCTGGCCTGTTCCCATATTTTTTATAAATGGCATCTTATAGTACATACTTGTGTTTGGCTTCTCTTGCTCTGAATAATATTTCTGAGATTCATCTATGTCACAGTATGAATCATTAGTTCATTACTATTGTGAAAAAGCTGCTATGAACATTTTTATCAGTCTTTCTGTGTACATGTACTTTATTCCTCTTGGTGTAGCAAGATTTCATTTAAAAAAAAAGGTTTCACATATAAATAAGCCTGTGAAGTCACACAGTATAGATAGATGGATTTATATATATACATATAACAAACATACAGTTACATATATAATGCAAATATATATAGCATAGATACTTTATCTACCTGTGTGTATATATTTATGTGTGTGTGTATATATATATGTGTGTGTGTCTCTACAAATGGATTCTGAGAGGTCCACCTAGGACCAACAAAGATATTTTAAAAGAACTTATAGGGCTTCCCTGGTGGCACAGTGGTTAAGAATCCGCCTGCCAATGCCAGGGACATGGGTTCGAGCCCTGGTCCGGGAAGATCCCACATGCCACGGAGCAACTAAGCCCGTGCACCACAACTACTGAGCCTACGCTTTAAAGCCTGCGAGCCACAACTACTGAAGCCCGCGGTGCCTAGAGCCTGTGCTCTGCAACAAGAGAAGCCACAGCAATGAGAAGCCCTTGGCGTGCCGCAACGAAGAGTAGCCCCGGCTCGCCGCAACTAAAGAAAGCCCGCGCACAGCAACAAAGACCCAGCTCAGACAAAAATAAACAAATAAATTCATTTTTTAAAAAAAGACCTTATAAAGTTCATAGTGCAAGTAAATTTAAGATAGGAAAGATGACATTTCAATTTTTCTTAATAAGTATTATGTTTTAACCTAAGACTAATTCAAAAGAGAAACAAGTTTCTTTCCATGTAAATTACCCTGTTTTGCTTCAATGAAATACCCTTCTTCTCATAACAAATCCCCTTCTCAAACTAGAATTTCAAAACATTAAATATTACCATCCACCATGTAATAATTTTTTATGCTAGGCGCCAAATCCAAAATCTGTCAATATTCTATTCTACTGTCTTGCTTTTTTAAAAAGTTAGAAACATGGAAATAATTCCATTGGCTAATGTTTAACATGGGTAAAGACCATTTCATCCTCATTCAGAACACTGTATATTCTGAAAAAGGCTAGGATGTTTTCTGTTCCAAAAAGTATCTTACTACAGCATTAAGTCTGTGATAGAGACATTCTAACCTTCTAATTCTGTGTGTAATTTTCGGCAGACAGTAGAGGAGGATCTTTAATTTCCAGAGATAGAACACTGAGAAACATACACACAAATCTGATTTTTGATGAGATCAATTTGAAATTCCCAGCCCTGTTTTTGATAATCAGATGATCATTTTCAGGGAACTAGGAATGGCTCCTTATTTAACATCATACATAAATTGCCAAGACTGAGGCTGAACACTACAAACGGTTCCAGAAATTTACCATCATCTGCTTCAGGAAGGGTTTGCAACTACAAAAGGGAAAAAAAAAACCTCTTCTAGCCTTTGATTTTTCTCCATCTTTTATTCTTCCTTCCAAACAATGAACAATTTCAAGACCATACAATTCAAATGTACCATATATATTTTTTTTTTAAAAATAAATTTATTTATTTATTTTTGGCTGCGTTGGGTCTTCGTTGCTGGGCGTGGGCTCTCTCCAGCTGCGGTGTGCGGGCTTCTCACTGCGGTGGCTTCTCTTGTTGCGAAGCATGGGCTCTAGGTGTGCGGGCTTCAGTAGTTGTGGCTCGTGGGCTGTAGAGTGCAGCTCAGTAGTTGTGGCGCACAGGCTTAGTTGCTCCCCAGCATGTGGGATATTCCCGGACCAGGGCTCGAACCCGTGTGCCCTGCATTGGCCGGCAGATTCTTTTTTTTTTTTTTAGGCAGATTCTTAACCACTGCGCCACCAAGGTAAGTCCCGTGGCTACTGTTTTTAAATCAATAGTTACGTGATTTACGTACCAACGTCCACCTAATCTCTGGTGAGTGTAGATGTAATTTTCCTTACACTTTTGGGGACATAATGTCAGAAGTTAAAAATGCGCTGTAAAAAAATTCAGAATGTGAAGCAATGAAAAAACAAAATCTAATTACTAATCAGCTAGGTTAGAAAGTTCACACAGTCTCAGAATTATAAAATGTATAAAATATTTAATTGTTCAGCATAAAATAATTACAGAATTTAGTGTGCCAAAATATATACAATATAGATTCTTTGTTAGGAACTGTTGAAAATTATATTAAAGACCTACAGAAAATATTCTTAATCACAGATACAGCATGCATACTACTGTTAAATAAAGCAGTATTAATGTCTAACAGTATCATGTGATCTACCCTCAAATTTAGCTTGTTTAATATGTGTCCCTGTTCTTTTGTAGCTTTATTCATTCAAAAATATTTGCCCACCCCCAAACTAAAAAGGAGCCACACCTGAGGGTCAGTGACTTAAAAACACTCCCAACATTTATTGTGTAGATGCAAGAATTCAACTTATGCTTAATTTTGAAGCTGTAATGTGGTTGATAATTTTATGATATGGTCTACCGCAAGTTAAAGTGGACAACAATCAGTAATTAAAATATGTAAAAACTGAATTTGAAAATGGTCTTTTAATTAAAGGGCACTTCCATAGTTAAAGTTCCCCAAATATGCTTTACGTAAATAAAACTAAGGAATATAGCTTTAATTTATGATATGTGGTATATTTAAGCATCATTATAGGATAATGACTATAAAATTTCTAATTACACATAGTAGTTAAACTAATATATTCCTATACATTTTTAAGGACAATTACCCATAATTGTCCTAAACTAATATATTCCTATACACTTTAAAGGACATCACCCATAACCCCAGTCTCATAAGATTCCTTAGAACTACTTATACATAATAAAACCCACTCTGCAGGAGTCACTGTTCAAACAATCTACCTTCACTAAACATCAAAAAGCCAACTCAGCTTTCAACAGTAATAACTTCTTCTACAGCTAGAGAAAGAGGATGCTCTTCCTTCTCTAGACTGGTTCTAAGGTAAGAAGCCTTTAGGAAACAAAACAACCTAAAATATGTATCCTTTTCCAATCCAAGGATAAACGGAAAATTGAAGATTTCACTAGTTGCCTAGTCCAATATTTTATAATGTTCATGTTGAACTGGTTAAAATCATGTTTTAAAAAAGAAATTCACCCAAAATTCCCATCACTAAAAAATTGAAGATTCAGAAACACACTTGTTTTGTTAAATATTGTAAAGACAAAGACCTCACAGCATATAAGCCTGTTGTTTTAGAGAAATAAAACATTTTATAAAGTCCATCTTTGATTTTTTTTAAATCCCAAGTAGTCACAACTAGACTATTGGTTAAAGAGTTCACCTTTAAAAGGTGTTACTAATTAGCTACGTAAGTAACTAAAATTACTATTCAATGAAACACTAATAAAGTACCATAATTAAAATAACGGTCCTTAAGAAGTTAAACTTACATCTCTTAAGTACAAATCATACCCAGCATAGATATAAAAAAGACACATTAGAAGAAAATAACTGAGTAATCTAAATCAACTGCTCCTCACAAATGAATGTTATTAATAACCTTCATAATATATTTTAAAGTAATTATACATTATTTTAAAACTTTTTTTTCTATAGATGCCCTAAATTGGTCAGGGCCATAACTGTAGATTGTTAAGTGAGGTCAGATGGGAGAGAGAGAAACAGAAAATAAGTGAAACGTATAACAAATAAAAATTTCCCACAAGAATAAGAAGTTTTTCAACTCTATCCTTGGGGAAAAAAAAAAAAACTCTTATGCGGGGCGGGGGGTGTGGTGCGGGAGAATTCCCACAGACTACTCAAAATACTGAACCAAAATATGCCTTAACTTTTCCCTTGTCTAAAATCTAACAAAACGGTAAGACAATGAAAAGAAACACTCCTGTGAGCCCTCAGAGAGGCAAAGAAAGCTCCCATTCAACGCTAAGCCTTATTCCACTCCTGTAAAGTAAATCCAAAACCACGAGCTCAAACTGCTTCATGAAGAATTTACTGAATGGCGGCCAAACGTTGTACACGCTACCCTGAACCACAGTGAAGGATATCTAGAGTTCTGCATTCTCCATTTACAACCTGTACCTTACTATGCATGCTTTCGCCACCACTGCAGAAACCGATTTTTACAAAGATGTTCCTCCCGGCAAGTCAATGGAAAGAAGGCAATCTACACGCTGACAACACCCGCCCCCCACCTTTTTTTTTCCCCAATCAATACTAGTTTTGACTACTATACTGCGGCCAGCACACCTTTTTAGAAATCATTAAGGGAGAAGGCGTTATAACGTCCCAGAGTGAACTGAATACTGAGCTCTGAAACAACTTTTCACTGGCTTTCACCTGGCACTAGGATTATCACCTGTTAGAACGCCGCCGCACCCGCACCCTCTACGAGCGGCCGAGAGCGGGGATGCTGTTCCCAGTCACTGGTCCCTGGGCGGCAGGTGAAGACGGTGAACGCGCATCCACACCCACCGCCCGGGGAGCGCAAACCGAAAGCCAGGACGGCGGCGACGGGACGCTCCGTTATCCTCACTCTCGGCTGGCCCGCCAGGTGAGCGCGGCTCCATCGCGCCCGCGGCGTCCCGGTGCACGGCTCACCCCGGCTCCACTTCTCCCGCCGCCCGGGCCCCGGAAAGCGAAGTTTCTCTCCCGCCCGCGGCAGCTGCTGTTCACGCGCCTCCCGGCTCTCCGCCGGTCCCGCCGTCTGCTCCGGGCTGCCGCGGTCACGGGCGCCGGGCCTCGGGCGAGTCGGGGGCCGCGGACGGGAGCCGTGACCTGTCACCCCGGGAGGGAAACAAAAGCCGGGTGAGGACCAGCGGGCGCGACCGGCCTCGCCTCCGAGAGAGAAAGCGCGGCGGGGGGCGGGGAGCCGCTCCAGGAGCCGCCGGCTTCGCGCCTCCAGGAGGGAGCCCCTGCCCCGCGGCCCGGCGGGACGTAGAGGAGCCCCGCAGCGGAGCTAGGGGCCTCCAGCGCGCCCGTCTGGGGGCTCCCCAGGCCCCCCTGGCCCCGACGCGCCGCTCCCGGGCTGGGGAGCCGCGTGAGGGGGCGGGGAGGCGGCGCAGCGGCGGCCGGACCGCGAAGCAGGGAATTCGGCTCCCTGGGCTTAGCGACCACACTCCCCATCCCTGCGGCCATGGAGCCAGTACCTGTCGCCGCGGTTGTTCGTCTGCTCTGTCTCTCTCCGCCTAGCCCGCGAGCCGCTGCCCCTCAGCCCGCCCTGCAGGCCACCCGCGCGCCGGACGCCGCCGCCCGAGACTGGCAGCGCCCGCGAACCGGCCCGAATCCCCCGGGCAGCGCCCGGCGCCGTCCCACCCCCGCCGGCCGCAGGACCCGCCTCCCATAGGGCCACGGGGCTGTCAGTCCGCCCCCAAAAGGCGCGCGGGCTGTCGCTCCGCCTGTCCGGATTGGCGGCCGCGCGCCGTCCATGCAAATAAGGCCCCGCCCCCGACCATTTGCACCTCCGCCTTGGTGTAACCTCCGCCTCTCCCCGCCAGCCCACGTGTCTGGCCCTTGCCCTTTGTGGGGGCTGGAGGGAAGGGATGGAGGAAACTGACCGACACCCTCTCCCACCATCCCTTATCTCCGGGAAAACTAATGCCTAAAGAAGCTAGTTGACTAAGCATACGGATCTCTCTCTCTCTGAAAGCTCTGCCCTCCTGTCTGCCCACTAGACCTGCCCTGAGGATGGAGAGTGACAGACCAGACCAGGCTTGTTTGTGTGAGGTTAGCCCCAGGAAACAATACCAGGAACTCAAAGTTGTCCATTTGGAACTGGGGAAAATCCCACCTGGAGAACCGTAGCACATAGCACATAGCACTTCCCTCTGGACACTCAGGGACTGTGAAGACTACGCTTTCCTGTGGCTTTCTACCTTTCAAACATGAGATCCCAGGTGACTGAGAGAGCAAAGGGCCTTAAAAGATGTCTGTGTTCTCTGCCACCTGCGAAAGGGTAGACCTGCTGAGCAACTCAGCTTCAGGAGGTGCTCAGTCCCCTCCAATGAAATGGCCACCCAGAGATTCAGATGAGGGGACTGAGCTAGCCACCTGGGCCGTAGGGAGTAGCTAGCTCAATCTCATTTTTGAGAAAACAGAAACCTGAAGTCCCATAGCTATGGAGCTTATTAATTACCTATGGAAACCTAACATCTCCTAGCTCCACAACTGCTGTCTAAGCTATATCACCTGGGTCATTTAGGTATTGACGACGAGCTTCTACAATTCACCATCCCTGCCTTCAAGAGGTGCTGCCTGCAGAAATAACCACTAGAGCTGACACTGAAACCTCGTCAAGGGCAAAGGCCCTGTCTCAGTGCCTAGAAGCTTTCCTTTTTACCAGATGCCAGGGAGAGTCACTGAAACAATTTATTTGTGCATTAATTCAGTAAGACAATGGTGATTAAAACTACTCTGCATATTAACACCAGTTGATTAAGCATCTACTATGCTTTTTAACAGCAAGTATTAAGCACTGTGCTGTGTGCAGGGTATACAGAGGTGAGAGGACACTGTCCCAGTCCTTAAGGGCTTCAGCCTAAAAGACAGTGACATCCACATTGCATATCAGTGCTCCTTATGTTTCAGAGACTGTGACAGATGTCTGCATAGGGAGTGGCTATGCATAGGCCAGTGGATGACTCCAAGGAGAGGGGAATTTGCTCTTCCTGGGAGAGTCAGGAAAGGCCTGGAAGAGGTGACTCTAGAGCTGAGTCTTGAAAGGTAAGTATTAAAAGATGGTGTTTTTGCCAGACTGACAGATGTGGAAGAGGAAGGAAAGGAACTCCCCTGGGCCGGGGCGGGGGGTGGGGGTGCAGAGGAGGGAATAGCAGGAGCAAAAAGAATGCAGACCTGGAAAAGCCTAGTAACTGAGGGAACAGCAAGGAACAGTGTGGGCAAATCTGCAGGGCTGTGTGGCCATGTCACATGGTCTGGGACCAGGCTCTTCCAGGAGGAAGACAGAAAGACCCAGGAGGCTGCCAGGCTGTGTTGTAACACACCGCAGCAAACAACAACAGGCCCTGTAGATACAGCTGCAGACTTTTTTTTTTTTTTCTAGGCCAGAGTCTGTGGGGAACAGTCAGTTCCACAGTTCCAATGGCAGCCTGGCTGGCCACACCCACTCTCTCAGAAAACCACTCCGGTCACTGCACTTGCCTGCCTCAGCATTTGGAAACACGCGTGCTTGCAATTTCCCTAAGCACTGCTGCCCTTCAGAACGCAAAGATAACGTGGGCTATGGCTGCAGACACCTGGGTGTGAGATGAGCAACCCTTTCCTCGTGCGCACAGGAGTCCTCTGCAAGGCCTGTCACCACAGATGGCTTCATGGGAGTGTAACCTGTGCTCAGATTAATGCTCTGCTGTTACTGTCCTGAAATTCTTAATGTTTTAACAAGGGGCCCACATTTTTATTTTGTGATGGGACCAGCAAATTATTTGCCCATCCTACCTGTCACTGTTAATACCCCTAGGAATGCTTGTGATACTGCTCAAACCATATCTCATTTAAAATACTTAGCGTGGGGAATTCCCTGGTGGTCCAGTGGTTAGGACTCTGCACTTTTCACTGCCCAGGGCACGGGCTCAATCCCTGGTCAGGGAACTAAGATCCCAGAAGCTGCATGGCACAACCAAAAAAATTAAAAATAAAATAACTTGGTTTGTTTATATGCATTGTATCACCTGATTCTCACAGTGACAACGTGGAGTGGGCCTATATTACCGGTCCCATCTATCAGCTGAGAAAACTGAAGTTTGGCAACTTTCTCCAGGTGGCACAGCTAGGAGGTGGCAGAGTTCATATTTGAACTCAGCCCACCCAAGCACTATTCCATCCACTTCAGAGCTACCTCCATGTCAGTTTCAGAATCCTTTCAAATGTAGATTTGTACATGAAAGATTTTAAGAGTCAGAACACCTGATGGAATGGATATCTGTCATTTCATGGCTATCACCTTTTAAATAGTTGTTCATCAATTTTGAAAAACTCTCAGCCATTGTATGTTCAAATACTCTTTCTGTACATTTTCTTCTTTCCTTCTGGGACCCCAGTTGAAATATATATTAGACCTTCTCACTACATCCCTTTCTTCTGTATTTTCTATCTTTTGTCCTTCCATGCTTTGTTCTAAAAATTTCTTCTCTTTCAGTTCACTAATTCTCTCTTCAGCTTTTTTAAAAAATTCTCCTCTTAAACCCATCCACTGAGCTCTTAAATTTGGTTATTCTATTTTTTTTAGTTCTAGAATTTCTATCTGGTTCTTTTTCACATCTGCTATGTCACTTCTTATATCCCTTAGTGCCCTACTTAATTTTCAAGCTCGGCTTTTCTCTCCTTAAACATAGTAAGTATAGTTGTTTTAGGGTCTGTGTCCTTGGTGGGGGGAGGAGCACAATCTGGAGTCCCGGGGGGTCCACATCCATTGTCAGTTTTTCCTACTGGTTCTTCCTCATGTTGTTTTATCTCCTCATGTACCTGGTTATGTTTTGGACATTGTATTTGAAAAATCATTTGAGACGTTGATGATAGTATCTTCCTCCAGAAAGGATTTCCATTTGTTTCTGCAGGCATCCTGGGATACCAGCAAGCTAGGATCACCTTAACCCAATTTCAGGGGCTTCTGATTTTCTGAACCTCTCTGATAACTTGAAGCTAGACTAGAGTCTGTGGGAGGGTTTGTTCATTTATGGTTTCCCCTTACTCAGTGCTACAGTTCTTTGAGGTCCCAGTTGAAGATGGGGAGTTTTTTTTTCAGTTATATATTGTTTCATAGCAAACTGTCCCCAAATTTAGCAGTTTAAAACAGATGTCAGTAGATTTTTTCTTAAAGGGCCAGATGGTAAATTTTTAGGCTTGCAGGCCATATGGTCTCTATCATAACTACTCAACTCTGTCATTATAGTACAAAACAGACATAGACAACACATCAATGAATGGCCTGGCTATTTAACAATAAGATTTTATTTGTAAAGATAAGCAGCCACCCTCAACCTGATAAAGGACATCTACAAAAAACCACAACTAATATCGTGCCTAACGGTGAGAAACTAGATACTTTTCCCAGAAAACAAAACAAGGAACAAGACAAGGATGTCCACTCTTGCCACCTCTATTTAATATTGTACTGGAGGTCCTAGCCAGGGCAATTAGTTAAGAAATAGAAATTAAAAGGCGTCCATGGTGGAGCCACTATGGAAAACAGTATGGAGGTTCCTCAAAAAACTAAAACTAGAACTACTGTATGATCCAGCAGTTCCACTCCTGGGTATACATCTGAAGAAAATGAAAACACTAATTCAAAAAGATACATGCACCCAATGATCATAGCAGCATTATTTACAATAGCCAACATATGGAAACAACCTGTGTCCATCAACAGCTGAATGGAAAAAGAAAATGTGGTTGGTAGATAGATAGATATACACAACGGGATATTACTCAGCCATAAAAAAAGAATGAAATTCCGCCATTTGTAACAAATGTGGATGGACTGAGAGAGCATCATGCTCAGTGAAATGTCAGATGGAGAAAGACAAATACTCTGTTATCATTTATATGTGGAATCTAAAAAATAAAACAAGCAAATGTATATAACAAAACAGAAACAGACTTACAGATATAGAGAACAAACTAGTGGTTACCCCAGAGGAGAGGGAAGGGGAGAGGGGCAAGATAGGGGTATGAGATTAAGATGCAAACCACTACATATAAAATAGATAAGCAAGGGCTTCCTTGGTGGTCCAGTGGTCAAGACTCTGTGCTTCCACTGCAGGGGACATGGGTTCCATTCCCTGGTTGGGGAACTAAGATCCTGCATGCCGTACAGTGCGGCCAAAAAAAAAAAAAGATAAGCAACAAGGATATATTGTACAGCACAGGGAAACATAGCTATTATTTTGCAATAATTTCAAATGGAGTAAAATCTATAACAATATTGAATCACTATGTTGTATGTCTAAAGCTAATATAATACTGTAAATCAACTATACTTCAATAAAAGACACATCCATACACACACAAAGGCATCTAGATTGGACAGGAAAAGATAAAACTATCTCTATTCACAGATTACATGATCTTGTGTATAGAATATCCTAAGGAATCCACCAAAAACCTGTTAGAACTAATAAATGAATTCAGCATGGTTGCAGGATACAAGATCAATTATAAATAGCAATTGTGTTTCTATACACTTTCAATGGACAATCCAAAAATAAAATTAAGGAAAAAATCCCATTTATAATAGCATCAAAAAGAATAAAATACTTAGGAACAAATTTAACAAAAGTGGTGCCAAACTTATACTCTGAAAACTATAAAACATTGTTGTAAGAAGTTAAGGACTTAACTAATTGGAAAAACATCCTATGCATCAAAAGTCTTAACATTGTTATGATGGCAATACTCCCCAAATTGATCTACAAATTCAGTGCAATCCCATCAGAGTCCCAGTTGACTTCTTTATAGAAATTGGCAAGCTGATTCTAAAATTCATATGGAATTGCAAGGGACTCAGAATAGCCAAAACAATATTTAAAAAGAAAAACAATGTAGGAAGATTTACATTTCCTGATTTCAAAATTTACTACAAACAACAGTAATCAACACCTGGTATTAGAACGGGGTAGACCTATCCTTGACAATGAAATATACTAGATCAATGAAATAGAATTGAGAGTCCAGAAGTAAACCCATACATTTGTGGTCAACTGATCTTCCACAAGGGTACTAGTGTTGGTAAGTATGTGGAGAAATTGAAACCCCTGGGCATTGCTGGTGGGAATGTAAAATAGTTTGGCACTTCCTAAAATGTTAAACAAAGAATTACCATATGACCCAGGAATTCCACTCCTAAGTATATACCCAAAAGAATCGAAAACAAAGACTCAAACAGATACTTGTACACCAATGTATATATCAGCATAAATTCATAATAGCCAAAAGGTGAAAACAACCCAAATGTCTATCAGCTGATGAATAGATAAACAAAATGTGGTATATCCATACAGTGGAACATTATTTGGCCATAAAAAAGAATGAAGTACTGATAGATGCTACAATGTGGATGAACCTTGAAAACATTATGCTAAGTAAAAGAAGCCAGTCACAAAAGACTGCATATTATATGATTCCATTCATTTGAAATGTCCAGAAAAGGGAAGACAGAAGACAGGAAGCAGGTTAGAGATTGCTTAGAACTGGGAGTGTAGGGGAAGGAAGGATAGGAAGATAATAGGTAAAGGGTACAGGGTTTCTTTTTGAGGTGATGAAAATGTTCTAAAGTTGACTGTGGTGAAGGTTGCACATTTCTGTGAATGCATTAAAACCACTGAGTTGCATAACTGGATTTCCAAACATGGCGGCTGGCTTCCTCCAAAGGGCAAATGTGGAAGCTGCCAAGCCTTCTTAAGGTTTAGGCCTGGAACTGACAGCATCATTTCCACCATGTTCTGTCGGTTAAAGCAGGTCATGGGCCAGTCCCGATTCAAGGGGAGGGAACTAATAATGATGTGAATACCACAGTGCATGGTTCACTGGGGCCCACTGAAGTAACAATCTATTACAATCTGCCCTCTGTCCCCTAATGATATACCTCCTCCCACAAGCAAAATACACTCACCACCTCTTAAGACCCCCACCTCTCACCCCATTACCAAGATTGAGCTTGAAGTCCATAATTTCATCATCTAAATCAGGTCCACGTGCGAATGAGGTTTCTCAAAGGATTCTTCTCTGAATCTGATGACTTTTGAATTAGAGAGACAAGTTATCTGCTCCCCACAGGTAATGGTGAGGCAGAGGAAGGAAAATCCCAATAAATATTCCTATTCAGAAAGGAGGAAATGGCAGGCACATGGCAGCCACAGGTCCATGGTAATTCTGAAATCTAGTTGGGCACGTGTCACCGATTCCTTGGCTAGGTCCCAGTTCTTAGGGTGGTAGGAGTTCTTACATGGTGGCTGGCTTCCCAAAGCCAAAATATGGAAGCTGCCCTCTTGAGGCTTGAACCAGGCCCAGCACAACATCACTTGCACCACGTTCTATTGGGTAAAGCGGATCACAGGGCATGAAGACCGGTAGTCACGGTTCATTGGGGGTCATCAAAGTAATAGCTTACCACAGAGGTAGTTTATCAGAGTTTACAACCTTGTTAGGCCCTGAACTCCAATTTTGTGCCTGTAGTCCTAAGAAGCTTTCAAAAGCACAGCTCAGGCTCTCTGATGACTCAGATTGGCAAATGCCCTTGGGTAAAAGCAGCCCCAAATGCTGGACTCACTTCTCCGTTAGGGTTGCCAGATTTAACAAATAAAAATATGGGGATGGGGCTTCCCTGGTGGCACAGTGGTTGAAAGGCTGCCTGCCGATGCAGGGGACGCGGGTTCGTGCCCCGGTCTGGGAGGATCCCACATGCCGTGGAGCGGCTGTGCCCGTGAGCCATGGCCACTGAGCCTGCGCGTCCGCAGCCTGTGCTCCGCAACGGAAGAGGCCACAGCGGTGAGGGGCCCACGTACCGCAAAAAAAAAAAAAAAAAAAAAAAAAAATACAGGGACATCAAGTTAAATTTGAATTTCAAATAAACAACAAATTATTTTTCAGTATCACTATGTCCCAAATATTGCATGGGCGTACTTATGCTAAAAAAATATTTTGCTGTTTATCTGAAATTCAGATTTAACTGGGAGTCCTATATTTTATCTGGCAACTCTAATCCCTCTGGATTCTTATCATTTCATGTATCTTGGTCCAGTAATTCCTCACTACCTTGTTAGATTTTTGATGCTTTTAAGATTCGAAAATATTTGTCTAATGTATATAGTTGTCTTTGATGAGAGGAATGATCCAAATTCTAAATGGCATTTCTACATTTGGGGAAATCCTCCTATCATGAATTTTGCCTCTCAACCTGGAAGTCAGAACTCAAATTCCCAGCCTCCCTTGCAGCTAGATCATAGCTCTACCAATCACACACCTAAGGGAGACTTCAATTTGTAAATGCAGGACAGGAGGTCTGGTGAGTGGCCCCTGCTTTCCAGTGGACAGGTGGCTATTAAAAAGTTCCATTTTTTAAAATGAGATAAATCTATGTATACTGTAGCAGAGATTGTTAGTCATCCCCCAATATCCATTCTCCTCTTTTTTTTTTTTTTGTGGTACGCGGGCCTCTCACCGTTGTGGCCTCGCCCGTTGTGGAGCACAGGCTCCGGACACGCAGGCTCAGCGCCCGTGGCTCACGGGCCCAGCCGCTCCGTGGCATGTGGGATCCTCCCGGACTGGGGCACAAACCCGTGTCCCCTGCATCGGCAGGCGGACTCTTAACCACTGCGTCACCAGGGAAGACCTCTCCTCTGCTTTTTGAACTGGGTACATGGCTACCTGGAACAAAGGATATATTTCCCAGCCTCCTTTGCAGCTAGGTGTGTCCCTGTGTTCTGACTAGTGGGAGCTGAGCAAAAATGTCATAGGAAGTGTCCTTAATGGGAGGAAGGATGTCCCTCTCTTTTTTTCCCTCTTTCTACTGGCTAGATGCAGATGTAATGGCTGGAGCTCAGCCATATTGGCCCATGAGGTAGAAGCCCCATGTTGAGTATGGCATAGCAAAAGACAGAAGGAATCTGGGTCCCTGATAATTGTGTAGTCCTAGTATTGCCTGGCTACTTACCCCTGGATTTCATTAATGAGGGAGAAATCAATGTCTAATTTTGCAAGGCACTGATATTTTGAATTTTCCATCACTTGCAGCTGAAAGTAATCTTAACCAATACACATATTGATGTGGAATGATTTCTAAGATAAATTGTTAAACAAAAAAAGTAAGTTGCAAAGCAATGTATACAGTATGATACTATTTTTGGAAAAAATTCAGATAGATATAGCTATGTTTGTATATGAGTAGCTTTTTCCAGAAGGATATACTGTTTGAATTTTTTTCCATGTTGAAATATTGTTTAATATTAACTTTAAAAAATCAAAATTTTAAGCCTAGTTAAAATTTTTAAATGATTTACATTTTAAAACCACAGTCATTTGGTGGAACTATGGTTGATTTTCCTCCTCTTTCTATTTTCCTGTATTTTTAGGTTTCTAAGCATATTTACATGCAAAATCAAATTGCTCCAGGCAATAAAAATAATTTATGCTTTAAATATTTTTCCTTTGTGTTTTTTTGTTTTGTTTTGTTTTGTTTTGGCCACGCCACCCAGCATGCGGGATCTTAGTTCCCCAACCAGGGATGGAACCGGAGCCCCCTGCAGTGGAAGTGCTGAGTCCTAACCACTGGACTGCCAGGGAAGTCCCTAAATATTTTTGTTGTTGTTGATATGCATACCCTTTAGTTCCCAGGACCTCAAAGACCAATATACTGAGCAACCACTTTGGACTGCAAATCCATTCAACAATATATATTGAACACCTACTATCTATCAGATTCTAGGTAAACAAAACAGACAAAATGCCGTTGGTCCTGGAGCTAATGTTCTTATGGGGCAGACAGTCAACAAGTAGACAAACATATAAGATTCCTTCAGATAGGACTCACTGCTACAAAGAAAACAAACAGAGTAATATGATCAAAAGTGTTGAGGACACCAACAGAGAGGGTGGTGAGGAAAGGCCTCTGAGGAAGTGACACATGTTCTGAGAACTGAATCATGAGAAGGAACCAGTTATGGAAATTTTGAGAGGATGAGAATTCCAGGAAAGAAGCTCAGTACATGGGAGAAGCAGAGAGATGGTCAGAGTGGCTAAGGAGGAGTGTGGGGCAGGGGCACTGGTCCCAGAAGAGTTGGAGAGGTGGGCATATGTGTGCTTCAGTGAGAGACCACTACACACCTAACCAGTACTGCTAAAATGAAAAAGACCAACAATACCAAGAGTGGCAAGGCTGTGGAACAACTGGAACTCTCATCCTTTCCTGGTGGGAACATATAGCCACTTTGGAATACTGTTTGGCAGCCTCTTTGAAGTTAAACATACACTTGCCATATAACTCAGCAGTTCTGCTCCCAAGAGAAACAAAAACGTGTGTTCACATAAAGAGTTGTACAGAAGTGTTCATAGCAACTTTTTCATACTAGCCTCCACCTACGATCAATGATCATCTCCATCCACAGGAGAAGGGATAACAAATGGTGGTACAGCCGTGTGATGGAATACAATACAGCAATCAAAGGGAAAAAACTACTGATACATGCAAAAGCAGGGACAAATCTCAAAATCATTATGTTGAGCAAAAGAAGCCAGATGCAAAAGAGTGTGATTCCATGTATTTGAAATTCTAGGAAATACCAATCTAATGCAAAGTAACAGAAAGCAGATTAGGGGCTGCTCAGGCCAGGGGGAGACTGATTGCAAAGAGGAACAAGGAAACTCTTAGAGTGAAGGAAATGACCTAGGCTGTGATAGAGGTTACACAGGCAAACACATCTGTCAAAACTCATCAAACCGTACACTTAAATGGGTGTGTTGTATTGTTATGTAAATTATGCCTCAGTAAAGTTGATGGAAAACACACACAATGTGTGTGCTTGTTTACTAGTCTGGTACATTATCTGTCTGCTTCTCTGTATACTTTCTAGGAAGTAGCTTGCAAATGATCATTTCTAACCTGCTCACTTGTTTTTCTCCCTCTACTCCTAACCCCAAAGGGAATTAAGCCTGTCACCCAGAATTTCTAACTTTTGAGGCTGACAGCCCTCCACACAGAAATGTTTACCTGCATTTTACAGAGAACAGAGGTCCCGCGTGGTTAAGTCAGCAGGAGTGCTTTCCCCGGAGCCCTCCTTGGTGGATTTGGGGGAGCCCCTTAAAGCCCCCAAAGAGTCCCTTTCCTCTGCTGACTGGTACCTGAAACTCTTGAGTCCAGTGGACATCCTTTTAGCTTTGGGCTTCAGTAACCTGGGAAGGCAGGTGGCACCAATCTTGCTGACTCAGTGAACGAAGAGAAACCCTTGCAGCTGAGTGTTCCATTCAACAATCAGGCCCTGCAGGGACTGGGGACACAGAGAGGAGTGACACCCAGGCCCTGCAGCTGGAGTACTCACAGTCTCTTTGAAGTGGTCTCCCTTCAGTAGACCTAAGACTCAGCCAGGAACTTGTTCAAAACACAGACTCCCAGGCTCCCAGGGGATTCTTATTTGGGTGGGGCGTGGTTAACACACTCCCAGGTGGTCCCCTGCAGACCATCTTTGAGACACAGTTGTTGGGATAGAAGGAATACTGAAACCACTTAGAATAAGTATTGGTTGAAATTGTTCCAGAGTTGATGAATGAACCCCAAGCAGGATAAACACAAGGGAAATCTCACCAAGGCACATCATTATCAAACTGCTAAAAAAACAAAAAACAAAAAAAGAACAGCGATAGACAGAAACTCTTGACTTAGGGGATTTAAGAGAAAGCTTTTGCAGGATGGAGGGTGTTGGGAGAAAGCCCCAGAAGTGGGTAAGAAGGGCAGGATGGGGCTTCCCTGGTGGCACAGTGGTTGAGAGTCCGCCTGCTGATGCAGGGGACATGGGTTCGTGCCCCGGTCCGGGAGGATCCCACAGGCCGCGGAGTGGCTGGGCCCGTGAGCCATGGCCGCTGAGCCTGCGCGTCCGGAGCCTGTGCTCCTCAACGAGAGAGGCCACAACAGTGGCCTGCGTATGGCAAAATAAATAAATAAATAAATAAAAATAAAGAAGGGCAGGGTGGTGGGAAGGTGAACCTGATAGTTCAAAGAGAATCGTCAAGACCCTCAGGGATTGCTCAGGAGCACCCCACTGACCTGGCCGCGGGAAAGGGTCCGGGCTCTGTTTTGTAAGCTCATCCCCTTGCCACCTGCCCCGACGCTGTGAGGAACCAGATTTATAGCCCATCCCAGCCAGGTTCTCAGGATCTTTGGGCTGTCATTGCATAGCTGGATGCTGCTCTTACCCTGCTGTGCAAAGGACCAACAGGTATTTCCCAAGCCTGGCTCCCTGCAGGGCTGTGAGGTAGCCAAAACACACCACCCCCACCCCGGGAGACACTGAGGCACCAGTGCCTACTCTCTGGGGACTTAGCTCTGGTGTCTAGAACCTGGCTGACTCTCGAACTGAAATTGGCCACGTGCCCTGTGCACTCCCAGAAAGTACTTACTCAGGTTTCTTCCCAGCTTTGCTCTCCTGCCCAGGCTCTATGGGCACAAAGCAAAATTAATCTCATCCCAAGAAGCCAGTGTATCAGCACAGTAGGCATAAGTGGGCAGGGGCAAAAAGAGGGGGGAACTGACTCGGGGCATTTGGTGGGTGAGGAGGTCAACAGGAACCATACCTGTGGGGAGAACCCTGGGACTGGAAAGAGGTGGCAGCAAAGGCCCAATCCTGTGGCCTAGAAGAGGGATAACCCAATGAGATTTTGCATCATTACGGAGACCTCTGGCTACAGTGAACATATTAGCTAATGTCTACTGGACACTTGTTAGAAGCTGGATGCTTCCAATGATCTAGATGATTGAAGCGCTTTAACTAATTTAATCTTCAACAACAACCTAAGGAAACTGTAGCACAGAGGAGCTGAATGACCCTCCAAGCTAGCAAGTGGCAGAGTCATGGCTTACCCTCTAAGCCACACCACCTTTCAGAAGTTGAGTGTAGGGGGACTGAAGCTGTTGGCTGGTTGAGTGGTGAACCAAGTATGTTAGATTGGAGAATAAGCAATCTCTCCTGCCCTGGGGATGCTCATCTGAGCTTTTCCCTAGGCTTAAATGCTCAATTTGCACATAGGATAGCAAAAAATTTAATTAAAAAACAAAAAAAAATTGTTTTAGCTGTGTGACATGTCTTGCAACACGCCTTGTGGCATCTTAGTTCCCTGACAAGGGATTGAACTTGGGACCCGGCAGTGAAAGCACCGAGTCCTAACCACTGGACCACCCGGGAATTCCTGCAGAAAATTTTAAAATCAGCCACCTGTTCAAAACTGTACAGACACCCAGGGTGGAAGTGAAGGTGATTTCACACCTGCCACTCCACCATGAGCTGTTACCTGCCTGGTCTCACCTTCCTTCACATCCTGTCTCCCTCTCCTGTCTTCCTGCCCTACTCTTCCTACCACCAACCTAGAGTCCAAACGTTCTCTGGACTTCCCTGCGCTTCTCCCTTCTCTCCAATTATCAAAATCCTTCATGACTCAGCCCAAATCTCACCTCTTCTAGAAAGTCCTCACTGACATCCGTGGTTGGGATGACTGTGTCCCAGGCCTGTGCGATGAGATGGGATGCTCTTTCAGCATCAGACACAATTCACTTTGCATTGGGTCACTTCTCAGTGGGTCTGTCTCCCTGGGGGCAGCAGGCCATGGTAATCAGGTCATTAGAGGGTCCTGAGGACATTTCTCTTCATCAGCTTGAAACAAACTTAGGCTTGGAGAGCCATGTAAATTTTATATAAAAAGCAAGAAGATGAAAAAATGATGTACGGGATTTTACTCTCAAAATCCCTTTTCTTTAAAATTTTCTATGTTCATAAAAATCAAATAGCTTTAGCATGGCAGAATCTTATAAATGAGGAGGGGCCCTACTTCTTCATTCCATTCAATTTTAATGAGTCACTCATTCATTTATTCATCAGACATTAACTGACTCTGATTGCTCAAAAGCTATATAAATTAGCAAACACAGTAATGAGTGAGGCAGTATAGTGCAGGGATTAACTACATAGACTCTAGCTAACTGGCTGTGTGTAAATCCCACTCCACCACTTATTAGGCATATCACCTTAGGTAAATAAGTCATTTACATTCTCTGTGTATCAATTTCCCATCTGTAAAATGGAGATGATAATGGTAGCACCTATCAAGGTCGTTATGAGGATTAAATGAGCTAATATATATATATAAAATACATATAACGTGACAAGTCACAAGAGTGTCTGGTAGGGACTTCCCTGGTGGTGCAGTGGTTAAGAATCTGCCTGCCAATGCAGGGGACACGGGATCGAGCCCTGGTCCGGGAAGATCCCACATGCCTCGGAGCAACCTTGATTACTGAAACCCATGCGCCTAGAGCCTGTGCTCCACAACGAGAGAAGCCACCGCGATGAGAAGCCCGCGCACCTCAAAGAAAAGTAGCCCCCGCTTGCCGCAACTAGACAAAGCCTGCGCACAGCAACGAAGACCCAACACAGCCAAAAATAAATAAATTAATTAAAAAAAAAAAAAGAGTGCCTGGTATGTGGCTTTTAAGTCACTTTTGTCAGCACTCTTATAAAATTGGTTTAAATAGAGACCAAGAAGGACCCCCTCAGTCTGGAAAGATGAGGAGGTCCTTGCTAGGTCAAGGAGGGATGGGCATTCCAGGCAACAGGAACAGCACATACGAAGGCTCAGAAGTGTCCACCAGCAAAGCCAGTTGGGGGAACTGGGAATTGGGGGCAGGCTGAGAGGTGCAGGGGTGCTGCGAGCTGTATACAGATGGATGGCTGTGCCATGTCAGGCACTTGGGACTTTATTCTAATGGTAATAGGGAGCCGGTGAAGGGCTCTAAGTGACAGAGCAGCTGTGTGTTTGACACAGATGGTTCTGGCAACAGTGTGGAGGATGGTATAAGCCTGGAGGTGGGACCCCTCCACACCCATTAGAAGTCCAGGAGGGAGGTGGTGAGAGATGCCCAGGCAGTGAGCCCTGAAAGGAGAGAGTAGATGGAAGAGATGGAACAAGAAAACCCACAGGATGGGGGGCAGATTGGATACGGTAAGAGAGGGAAGATCTGGAGCAGCCCCCAGGTGTTGCCCTGGGCCACCATGTGGCCTTAGTAAATCAAAATAGGAAATATAGCAGGAGGATCAGGCAGATGTTGTGTTTGTGATGCTCTGGGGAGGGGTGGGCAGAGGTGATGGCTTCAGTGTGGAGCACATTGTGTTTAAGTTCCCCTCCCAGGGGTTGTTCTGCCTGTGTGGTGTTTCCTGGGCCCCCACCCAACACACATACACACACACACACACACACACACTCTCTCTCTCTCTCTCTCTAAGAAGACGGTTACTGTGTCTTACTCATTTCTGTATCCACCCCCTATCCTCCCCACCCACCCCAACACCACGCCTAGCACACACTGTGTGCTCCGTGACTGCAGCTAAATTGGGTTTAATGGAATCCAAGCTTGCTCCCTACCCAACACTCTAGATTGGATAATGATGTTACAAACACAACCATTCCACCTCCCATTCTCTGGATTACTGCTGTGCTGCCCTGGAGGAGTCCAAGAGAAGCTCCCTTCCATTTGAGGGGGCAGCCTGCCTGGGACACTGCTGTCAGCCTCAGAGCTGCCACATCAACCTTGCGACTGGACCCTCTTCAAAGCTTTCCCCCCACTCCCCCACAGGAAGAGAACAAGGACCTGAGGCCTATGAATGGATGGAATGTAGTGAAGAGAGTGACAGTGAAAGCAAAGAGATCAGCCTCACAAAACGACAATGACGGCTCCTTGGAGACATTGCTCCCAGGAGTGACAGAATCCTCCCCCCACCCCTGCCCTGGTCCCCCATGTAAAGTGAGGCCCTGGAGTGAGCCCACAGCTCTTGGGGCTTTCCCTGCTTCCCATAGGGCCATCAGTAAGGAAAATGAAGACAAAAGACCCTAGTTTGATACAAATCCAGAGACAGCCAGACCCCAACTATGGAGCACTCTCCTCATTCCAAGTATGAGCTGGGCCCCCTCATCTGAGAGCTGAGGGTGGAGAGGAGAGTGTGTGTATATGTGTACCCTTGTGTGCAAACATGTATGCCTGTGTGCCCACGTGTGCACGCGTGTGAGAGTGTGTGCCCCCAAGGTGCACGTGGGCATGACTGTTGCCCATGATGCACCCATGCATATGCACTTGTGTCCGTTTGTATGTTGCCCATGTGTGTCTGTGTGTGCCCGTGTGTATATGTGTGATGATTGCATATGTGTGTGTAATGCCTGTCTGGGGGAGGGGCAGGGGGAGCAGTGGGGTATTTGTTTACAAAGTTACTGGTCTGTTTGTGGGCAGGTAAGTAGGCGTGGGTGTGTTTATGGGAGTAGGAGCCGTATGTTTATTGTAAGGGAAGATTTCTGCCCGGGTGTTTGTGAATAAGGAGGGACAGGTGAGGCGGGGCAGCCATCCTTCTGCCTGAGACTCTGCCTGTCCTTCTACCCTTCCAGGGCTCACCTCCTAGGGCAGCCACCTTTGCCAAAACGGCCCCAGTTTGATGCCCCAGTTTCAGCTGGCCTGCCCAGCAGAAAGGTGCAATATCTTGCAGGCCCTGAGGAAGGATGAGCTCATTCTCTGCAAGTTGAAAGGGGCACACAGAAGTGTGGGATGGGAGCAAAAATTCATTTCAACTCCTCCAGGGTGGCTGACAAAACAAATACCTTTCCCACGGGAGGACCTGCCCCGGGATGGGAGGGGTACAAAGTGAGGGAGGCTCTGTCGGTTCTGGTGGTGGAGACCTAGGGGACACCCCTCAACAGATCCCCCAGACTGTGGGGGCCTCGGGGGGTAGCACTGGAATTAGATAGCAGATGATTGTGAGGCTGTCAGAGGAAGGAAATGGGAGGGAAAGGGGGCTTTCAGTAAGAGAAAAACCTGAGCAAAGGCCCTGAGGCAGGAAAATGCCCAGTACGCTTGAAAGCGTTAGAGCGAAGGGAAACTTAAAGCCCCTCTGGAGGCGGCCTCCTTCACGTACATGGGAGAAAACCTGGGAGGAAACTGAAGCCCAGAGAGAGGATGTTTTTCTGACACCCAGCAGCAAAAGCGAGGGCTCCTGCCCTCCAGGTCAGGGCTCTTTCTGCTGCTGGGGTATCAGACTGTTTGGTTTTGCCTCCTTTGCTTTCTTATCCCCAGCTAGGCAGGCTGCGTCAAGGTCCCCGTTCTCGGCCTCCCTCTGCCAGCAGCCAGCTGTGTGATACTGACCAAGTCACTTTACCCCTCTGAGCCCCTCATCTCCATTATGAAGGTAGCATAAGGCCTTGCCTCACCTGGGAATGCTACCTTTGACTCCCTAGGGAGCTAAAATTTCTCTTAGTCGTCCTATCCCCAGCACTAGCAGAAGCTACAGCACAATGTAGGTGCTCAAGTAAGTGTTTTTATTTTTATTGATTAAAATACATGTTTTAAAAATCTTTTGGCCATGCCACATGGGACCTTAGTTCCCCGAACAGGTATAGAACCCATGCCCCCTGCAATGGCAGCACAGAGTCTTAACCACTGGACCACCAGGGAAGTCCCTTAAGTGTTTTTAAATGAGGGAAAGAAGGAATGATGAGCTCCTTGACTCTTCCTCTACCACCCTCCTTTGAGAGCCTCAGCCTCTCCCCCACCCCCCACCCCACCCCCCGAGGCGGGACATAGGGTGAAGGAGGCCCAGAATCAAAAAGACCTTGAAAGGGAAGGCAGGAAAGATAAATAACCTAACCGCACAGAGGCCCTGACTTCTCCCTGTCTCTGGGCAGATGCCCTTGAGAGCGCCCTTCCTGGCAGCCTTGGCCTTGCTGAAAACTGCTTTGGTGAGGGGGCTGGAGGAAGGGCCTAGATCTCTAGCAGAACATGGGGGCAACTGGACCTAGGAGGAGCCCTGGCAGGCCTCTCCTCACTCACTGCCACTCGGCTCAGAGAAGTATCCCAAGTGTCCTGTCCCAGTCCTGAGGGGTTGGCTCTGGAACCTTCCGTTTCCCATTGCAATGATTCCTTAGCTTTTTCAAACTCCAATTACCCTCCTTTTTTGAGGCCCCCTTCTCACGTTAAATTTTTTATTGCCTATTTCATTCTTCATGATAGCAGCTGTATTTCTTTTAACCTTGTAACACACACACACACAGGAAACTAATCTATGGTGAGAGAAATCAGATCTTGGTTACCTCTGGGGTGGGGACTGACTGGGAGGGGGCATGAGGGGACTTAGGCATGCTGAAGATGTTCCGAGTCTCTATCTAGGTGATAGTCACATGTGTATACATATCTGTCAAAATTCATTGAGCTGTGCCGTTAAGGTTTATGTATTTTACTGTATGTAGAGTATACCTCAATAAAGTACTGCTAGCATAAGAGACACACATACAGAGAAATACATAGAACAGACACGATCAGTTTAATGAATTATAAAGCAAGTACCTGCATAAACACCACCCAGAATGCCTGATGCCCCCATGCGGTCCACAGTGCTGGCTCCCCTTGGACCCCAACACCCACACACTGGGCATCACAGGCCCCAGGCACCTCCTGTTCCCCAGATTTACAAGGACTCGGAGACCAGGGATGAGGGCAGCACACTGGCTTTGGAACCTCACATTTCCCATCAGTGTAACCCCAGGCTTGACTGCAACTCCTGTTCTGATGAGTTGAAGGAACAGAAAACACACGCGTTTCCCCTTTCTGAGACGGGGGTTTCCGTACCAGACTCCCCCGGCCGAGTCTTGGCTGGGGGGTGAGGGGTGTCCCCAGCGAACGTCCAGGAGAAATGTGCCTTCCCTGCATCCCTGCTAAAAATAACCTCAAGCAGCACTGCTGCCACTGAGCAGCAGGAAGGACGGAATCGTGTTTTGCTTTAAACCTCGAAGCAGCTCAGCAGTTGGGGGCGAGGGAGGGGTGGGAGAGAGAGGCTAGGGATCTGAGAGCCCTGGCAGCACTCTCCCCACCCCCACCCTCAGCTGCAACTGGTCCTCTCAGGGGTGCCTGGGAGGAGTGTTGGTCGGGGGGAGGGATGACAGCGCTTCCCAGCAGAGCAGAAAGCCCGGGAACGTTGGGGATGGGTGGGGAGGGTCTCTGTCCTGCTAACTGGAGCGTGCAGGCTGGAGGGGCAGGAGTCACGTACTCCACGGGGTCCCCACCTCCTCTGAGAAGGACTCTGTCCCAGCAGCCCACGCCAGGCTCCCTCTGCCGCCCCTGCCCTCCTGCAGCGTGGCCGCCTGCCCCCGGGGGCTCGTGGCACACACAGGGCTGAGGACTGTCATTTCACGTTCCCGGCTCTGCCTGGCTTCCGCTCTGCCCAAAGAGATCGGGAGGTCCTCAAGGGCGGGTGCGGTCCAGCGCGAGGAATTTCCCTGGAAACGGGAAGTACAAGATGTGTCAGTGTGGGATCCCAGCGCGAGGAGCTGAGGAGTGGCTGAGTAAAGGGAAGGGGCCCTCCTGGCCTCTCGCTCCTGCTCTCTCCTCCCGCAGCTACCCTGCCCGGCTCACGCATCAGAGGCGTCACGTGGTGGCAGGACCGTTCTGCAGTCGACCCCAGTTTTAAGAACTACCATGGGTTGAATGTGTGCCACGTTCCAGGCACTGTACTGACCTTACATGGATTACCTCATTTAATCCTCTCTGCAAACCTATGACATTGGAATTCTTACTCTCCCTATTTACAGATGATGAAACTGAGGCTTAGGGTGATGAAATACTCATCCTAGGCTGCCGCTAGTAGAATGTGACAGAGACAGGGCTTGAAGTCATGATTTGGGACACAGAGAACCTCCAGGATGAATCTCCAGAGAACAGTGAGACAGAATTTTGGACTCCTAAATAATTTAGGACACTGGTTGCTGTGCATGATACTCTGGTAGAAAAAGAGCTGTGGATTTAGGCCAAAATTTGTACTACCAGTTAGGATATTGGCCAAGGAACTTAACCATTCTGAGCCTCAGTTTCCATCTCTACAAAAGGGATACAATAATCCTTACGTAGAGTCGCTGGGGAGTAATGAATTTGAACCCAACATTTTTTCTAAACCTGAAAAACACCAAGCTCCATCCTGCCTCAGGGCCTTTGCATGTGATTTTTCCTTGGCCTAGAACCCTAAGTCCCCAGATGTTCACGTACTGGTTTGTTCTTGTCATCTAGGTCTCAGCTCATACATAACTGTCCTTAGAGCAGTCCACCCCATTACTTGCGGCTGCATCACTGTGTTTTATTTTCCTTTGAGCTTAGCACGATCTGAAATTATCTTTTTGATTTATTTATTTTGTTTTGTTTGTTTGTTTATGGCCTATCCTCCCTCCGCAACTGCCAAGGAGGTAAAGTTTCTTGAGAGCTGGGACCTCCATGGGGTTCAATGACCCATTCCCAATGTTCAGAGCAGCACCTGGCAAACATCAGAGCTTGCTAAACATTTATGAATGAATGAATGATTATGTTTTAGAAACAGCATTACATTGAAGTGTCTGACTCTCCCTCTGGCCTTGCTGAGCCAAAGGACAGTAAATGTGGGTTAATGGGGACTTGAGAGAGCGTTTCAGTCCTGGCCCAGGCCCAGCCCTGGGGCTCCTAGGCTGTAGGGAGCCATAAGGCTGCTTGGGTTTCTGGCTGCTCCAGGACAAAGGTCAACTCTTTTGCTGGAACAGGAGGTTCTGTACCATCTGGGGCTGCCTGCCTCTGGCCACATCTGCCCAGGTTCCCCAACCTGCACTCCAGGTCCAGGCCAGACCAAACAACTCAAAGTGCCCGCCAGAGAACCCAGGGCTGCTTCATGCCTGTGTGCCTTTATACACACTGTTCCTTTTACCTGGCACGCCCTGCACCCTTGCTCTGCTTGGCTAGCTCCTCTCAGACTTGAAGACTGGCCTCCTCAGAGGAACCCTCCCAGAGCCCTCTGGCCACACCAAGTCCCTGACTTCCCAGGGCATTATAGTGATCTGTTTTTGTGAGTCTTCCCAAGTAGCCGGGAGGTCTTTCTTTTTTCTTTAATTTAAAAAAAATTTTGTTTATTTTTTTGGCCACGCTGCGTGGCTCGTGGGATGTTAGTTCCCCGACCAGGGGTCGAACCCAGGCCCTCGGCAGTGTAAGCCTGGAGTCCTAACCACTGGACCACCAGGGAATTCCCAGCCCAGAGACCTCTTGAGGACAATGACTAGCTTTTGCGCCCCCAAGTTGAAGCACAATGCCTGGTGCACACAGTAGGTACTTAATAGATGCTCCAGCACAGCTTTTGGACTTTGGATTCCCCAGGCATTAACACAGTTCCTGAGGCACACAGTAGGCACTCATGAAGAGCACACTGAACGCATGAACCAGAGCAATCTGACCTGTCTTCTAAAGTTGGAGGTGAGGTAAGGAGTGGGGGTGGGGGTAGGAGTGGAAGATGCTTCCTCGCAGACAAGATGGTGTCAGAGGGCAGAAGGCAGAGGGGACCTTAGGAAACTTGCCAGGAGAAGGGGCATACAAAAAGCAAAGGTGAAAAGCAAACATGGATGGAGGCATATAAACAGGGCTCTCAGTGAGCAAGGAGAGAAAAAGAGAGAAGGAAGGATAAAAGAGGAAGAAAGAACTGGGCTCAGAGGGGACAAAATGTGCCTGTGAGAGCCACAAAGGAAAGGAAGCCAGAGAGTTGGCCAGGCCAACTAACTACAGGATGTCTGGTGCCCTTGCTTCAGCCCTGGGAGTAGATAAGGGTGGCATGGGCAGTGTGGTGCTGCGGTCCCTTCCTAGGGTGATAGGGCTGGATGAAAGGTCACGTCACCATGTTTGGGGACATCTTGGGAAACTTCCTCTCTTAGCTCAGGAGAGGCCCTATGTTATGAAACAAAGCACCCCAGATATCACAGTCACAAATTTAGTTTCTTGCCCTTGGGTGAGCAACTTGGCTTCTCTTGCCTCAGTTTGCCCAAAAAGAAAGTGGGTACTGTTCTCCTTACTTTAGATCTCCTTACATTAAGATTGTACTGAGTTAGGACATATAAGTGAAATGTATACGCCCTGATATGGCCAGGGATTGACATAATGGTGGTGATTTCTGCCAAAACCCTGCTGTGAATGGGTCCTAAGAGAGGCCATGCCACCGTGTCACTGGGTGCCACAGACAGTCCTGAGTTTAGAGACCTGGAACCCAGGTTCAGCCCCTGGTTTTTAGTTCCCAGTGCTGGAGCAGTACAGTGAGGCAAAGTTTACTCCCAGGTGAGGGGCTGAGTGGCGGCAGGCATGCCAGTCGGCCGAGAGACGACTGAGGCCGCACACAGCCAGCAGGCCTGACCACCCACCGCCCTCACTGAGTGTCCTCTGGGGCCTCTGCATTTCAGCCTGTCAAATGGGCTGAAAATGGTTTTCTGGCTGTCATCTCATACCTCAAGGCATGCATGGACTCTAAGGAGGCAGAGTTCCTGGAATCATTTGAAGAGAGGAGGGAATAAGACTCTGAGGCTTGAGAAATGGAAGGTTTGTGATTTGGGTACATGATCTAAGCCATCTAGCAGGACACTGCGAAGTGCTGGCTTTGCTGCCAGACAGACCTAAATGTGAATCCCAGCTCTGTCACTTCTCTGAGCCTCGGTTACCTTAACTGTCAAAGGGGGCTCCCAGTAGCATCCGCCTCCTAGAGTCACTGTGAAGAGTAAATGAGCTTGTGTATATCAAGCCCTGAGCCCAATGCTTGGTCCCTAGGAGGCAACTGATACGAGCTATTATTGTGAATAATAATATCACATGCTCCTGGGGGAGGAAAGCCAGATCACAAACGTATCGATCTCTGGATATCAAAGCCACTTTGAGGAGATTAAAGTGGTCACCACTCAAAAATCATGATGTCACCAAGTGTCAAATTCCATTTTGCAGCTTCTGTTAGTAATGTGTGACTCCTGGGGTGGTGGGTGGTAGGATACCCCTCCCCCACATCCCACCTCCCCCGTGTTCTCTGTGACCAGTGGGGGAGGATCAAGGATTAACAGGTCTGCCAAGCTTTTGGGGTGGGTGTGGGGGGCAACTTCAAAAGAGCCTTCAGCTCACTTCTCTAGCTGGGCTCAGGTATAACTGCTGAAGTGCTCGGGAAAACAGGGTGGCAAGGAGCCTCAGAGGCCCAGAGAACCTTCGGACCCAACTTGGAGTGTCCATGGCCTTGGAGGCTGTTTCGGGCTGGCTGATGGGAGAGAGAGAAGGGGACTGGAGGCTTCAACCTTCCCGAGTCCAACTTCTCTCCTCCAGGGCTCATTCTGCCCCCCACCCTCACCTCCCAGAAGACTATAGATCCCAAGGTCTGACCCATGGTGGGTGCGGAAGCCCAGGTGGGAGGTAGGCAGATGAGAGCAGGGGTGACAGGCAGCAGGATGCCACGGCTGAAGAAGGAAGTATAAATATAAAGCAGCCAGTGTAGGACTGGACAGAGGCCATATGAAACACACGGTACATTCCGGCCCCAGCGTAACAAACTGTACCAGCCTTTTTCAGAGCTGGGAGCACTGAGGGGAGGGAAGAGAGCAGAGGTTCCTTCGAGGTTGGCCCTGCCTCCTCCTCCCCCACTTCTCCCACAGCAGGGAAAGTCCCGATGTTCCTTTTGCAACCACAGGAAACCTACTATCCCTGCTCACACTCTGTACCCAGTGTTCCTCTCAGCAGCTCCAGACTGGGAGGGAGCAAGGGGGCGGGGAGGGGGGAGGGGAGGTGTCGGGGAGGGGAGAGGCACAGCAGGCCAGGTCACATCAGGGAAGGTGGCAAGCATCACTCGGACACTGACTTAGAATCACAGGCTGTAAGTGCTGTAACGGAGGTACGGATGACAGGGAGGTGTAGGAAAGGAAGTGCCTTGCCCAAGGTCACACAGCCAGTTGTTCACCAGGGTGGGACCAGAGTGCATCCAGAGCTGGGCAGTGCTGGGCAGCTGTCTTGGGTGTAGTATGTAGGAGTGGCAGGCCAGGGAACAGGCAGTGCCCGGGGAGTGAGGGTGGGGTGCTGCCAGACCCAAGGCTGCCTCTACACTCTGACTGGCTCTGGGCAGGTCTGGCTTGGGTACTGTCCCCTCCACTCTTCCCAAACCTACCCCCCTCCCTTAAATATTAGAGACAATGTATGTGAAGTGCCTGACATGGAGGCTGGTTTGTGGTGACGTCAACCAGACTGAGTCACCTCCACGCCTTTTCTCTCCTCCTCCACACACAGAGCTCAAGGCCTAGAACCTCCTGGGATCTTTCTCCCATATCACCACCTCCTTCCTATTGAGTCCCTATAGCTCTTAACACATTTGGTACTCACCACCTGCTGGCTTGGGTTATTATTTAACCTCACATGCCATGTGTTTGTCTCTTCAACTGGTCTGCAAACTGCCCAAGGGCAGGAAATCATTTCAATACACCCAACATTTATTGAACATCAACTCCAGTGCCAAGCTTGGCCTGTGGGGGATGAGCTCAAGCCATGGGGGGAGGCCTCAAAGAAGCAGACTTTGTTTCTACCTCAAGGACTTTCTAATCTGGTTAAAAGAACAGTATTAGTAAACAGATCACTAGAATATGAGACAGGCCACATGCTGTGTCCTGAGAAAGGTACAGACTGAGTGTGCTGGGCTTTCAGAGCAGAGAGGAATCAGATTTGGCTGGCGCTGTTCCAAGCAGGCTTTATGAGCTAGAGCTTGAGAGATGGGTAGACATGGAGGACAGGCCCTCCTGGCATGGGAAGTGGCACAGGAAACTGGAGTTTGGAAGGAGGGAGAAGAAACGACTTTAGGAACTGTGTCATAAACTTCTTGATAACATCCTTAGCATGACCTAACAGAGCCTTCCCTATGGTAGGGGCTCAGTATGTAAGTCCTTTGTCCCCTCCTTGGTTCAGAGATGGTGGAACCTTCAGGACCAGCGTTCAGGGACGTCTTTCTGCAGAAGGATGGGTAAGGAGAAGACGTGGCCCTGAATAAATCCGGGTTTGGGCTGGACAAAGGGAGGGGTCTGGCTCGGGTTTGGGGTCGTCTTCCTCCACCCTGCCGCCCCCTCCCACTCGCTAGTGTCCAGGCTCTTCCTACCCCTGGCATCCTGCCAGGGGGTTCCCAAGCTATCCAAAAGAGCTGGGCTTCGTTTGCCAGCCCCTGGGGATCCCTGGAGTCTCCAGGCTTGTGTGAAGAAAGGATCAATCAGGGAAGGGGTCGGAGGAACAGGGAGGCTCCTCGGGGATATGGCTTGAATCGGCCCCCTCTAGCGGGCTTCCGTTGTCACGTGACTGCATCCCAGGTCTCCCAAGTCTGGGGCTGACGCACTCCCTGCTATCCTCCTCCAGACTCCTGGACTGAGCGCTGGTGGGGCTTGGGCGGCAGTCTGGGCGGCTCCTTCTCTTGCATGGAGCTACCAACCAACACCTGCCCCCACCCCTTCCCGACTGTGCTGCCCCGGGCCCCCCACACGCCTGGGGATCCAAGTCGGGGCTCAGGTGGGAGATGGAGTGGTCTGGTTGCGCCAAGGCCGGTGACCGGTCAGGGCCGCGCGTCCGAGGCGCGTCCGAGGGGTTGCGCACCAGCCCCTGGCCGTCCCGGGTGCTTGCGCCTGGCCCGGCCCCAGCGCGCGCTCGCAGGGCTGCGGCGGCGGCGGCGGGTAAGCTGCGCGCCGAGCGCAAGCCGCGAGCACAAACAGGGCGAGGAGGCTGGTGTGAGCGCCTGGGCCCGGTGCCAGCGCGCCGGGGCTGGAACACAATGTCCCGAGCGGGCGGGCGAGCGAGCGGGGAGCGAGAACAGCCTGACTCAGCAGCTGGGTAAGTGGGTGTGCTCGCTCACCAGATCAACCGCTCTTGCAGCCTGCGGTCAGCGACGACCCGACTCTCGGAGGCTCCCTCGAGCGGGAGGGGCGAGCGCACCGCCCGCTTCCCGGCTCCCGCCCTGCCTGTCGCTCGGGACCTCCACGTGGCTGGTTTGCGCATCCCTCTGCCTTCTCGCCCCTCCATTAAAGCTTTTCGCCGCCCCTAGCCCGAGCAGAGCGGGCTCCGCCCACTTGGGAGGGGCACTCTCCTCACCCCACCCGGCAGGTGTGACCCACCAGACAGCTGCTGGGTACGCGTTGTCGCATTCCCCCACCACTCTGGGATGCTTCTCTAGGTCTTGGCGTGGGGGATGTAACCCTTAGTTGCAGATGGAGGTAGAAATTTGGTCTAGGGTGGTGGGGAGCAGAGGAAGAGGATGCTGGGAGAAGTAGGATTATAGAGCAAGAAGATCTTCCCCATCTCCGTGCTCAGTTGACCCAGAGTTCAGAGTCTCTTCCTGTCCCCTCCCCTCAAAACCGCTAGGCCCCTGAAGATTTCCTCAGAGGGAAGGAGAAGCAGGTGGGGAGGTGCTTTGAAGCCTGAGACCCTGCTTTTCTGCCTTACCCACCCTCCCACCCAAAGCCACAACAAAGACCCACGAAGCCTGCCACCCAGCCACAAAGCTTCTCCTTCCTTCTCTGCGCCTTATGTCTCCTGCCGTCTGGTGGGGCCATTGTGAGGATGACAGCCCCAGGGCGGGGAGCTCGGATGTCAGCCCAGAGCAGGACTCTTCCTGCGAGGGTGGGGACTTGTCCCATGCCCCAGTCTCCTGGGGTGTCTGCAAGGTGCCCCTGGGGACACCGTGTGCCTGGAGTGTGCCAGAGCAGGCAGGGAGGGGCTCCCTCGTCTGCCAAGTTCCAGGAAAGGCCTGGCAGGCAGCACAGTCCTGGGCTCCAGGGCCTCCCAAGGTGGAGCTGGGGGAGGGATCCCAGGCTGCTGAAGTGCCTCACCTGGGCCTCAGCCCCCGTTTCCCAGGCATCACTGGCCCCTTCTTTAGCCAAAATCGAGGAGACAGTTGCCAACCTTCTTCCCACACATCCAGGCATACTTCCCACACATGTGCTCACCCAGCCAACGCTCATCAAATCCCTCAGGCAGAAGGCACTTTCACTGTTGTTGACTCCAACTTTCTACCTGATGTATGAAATCTGTCCACAATATCCCAGGCCAGTGTTCTGAAGCTGTTTGCATACCCATAGTGACGGGGACACTTTTATACAAGGTGGCCACTACCCTTCAGGTCTTCCCTGTCTCCAAGTCCAGTCACCTACAGGATACCTGCCCTCACATGGCCTAGGAGTGACTGATCTCACCCTCAGGTCCCTCATACCAGCTCCACCCCCTTTCCCACGGTGACCCTCCCACCCCTCAAACTCACCATGAAGGAGGATTAATTCTTAACTATTTTCCCTCCTTCACCATCCTATATCTGATCTATTACCAAATTCTTCTCTTTCTTGCTTTTATTACATGTATTATTTGTTACTTTCTTCACTTACCCTTCCTTTCCAACCCCGTAGATTCCACCTTTGGCCCAAATTCCCACAGTCACTGCCACACTGTCCTTTCTGACCCAGGTTTTTCCTTCCTCCTACACACCCTGCTGGAATTATCTTTCTCAAACACTGTTTATTGTGTGTGTTATCAACTTCAGACTCCTCAACCAAGCACACTGGGTACACCAGCTGCTAACCTGTGTGTTCCATATGAAGGGGCCCACACTCATTCATGGTGTACCCAGACCCCAGAGTCCAGCACGGGCCTGATGCATAGCAGGAGGGGAGCCAATGTTCATCAAGTGTCCGATCCATTTGGTTGTGCTCCTTGCTCTCCGCCCAGTTCTCTTTCCTGGCTTGGTGTCCCCATTCTCATGAAGCCTATTGGCTTCCTGATACTTACGCAGGCCCTTTTGTTTTGAACAGCCCCAGTTTTTGTTTTTGGCCACACCGCGCAGCATGCGGGATCTTAGTTTCCCGACCGGGATCGGATGGAACTTGCGCCCCCTGCAGTGGAAGCACTGAGTCTTAACCACTGGACCACCAGGGAAGTTCCAGCTCTGGTTTTAAAATTTCCCATAATCTTCAGAGAGGGGTGGGGAAGAGAGAAGCTGACGTCCAAATTAACATCAGGGTTTGTGCCAAACACTAACTGCAAAGACCTTGCGTGTCAAGTGGAATGAGGGTAGCTGCCTGCTGGGAACCAGCAAGAAACAGAACACCACCGAGGAGGGTGGAGGGCAGAGAAGAGTGGGTGCAACCAGTGGCTTTGGGGTTTACAGAGGGATCTTGTTACTGGAGATTCCAGCCTGCCTAGCTCTGGGTCGCTACTCTGATGCCCTTAGGTTGTTCTTTTTTGGCACCACATCTCACACACTCACACACACACACACACACACACACACACACACACACACACACACACACGCCCAGTGATCCTGGCCCCATCACACCTCATAACCCAGCTCAAAGTCTGATAATCTCCACCCCACTTGGATCGTGTTGTCATCAACTTCCCTCTGAGCCTCATGAGCTGCCTTCATTCTTTCCTATATTTTATTGCTTCATTATGTCCTGTAGTATTTTCATCCCCAAAGATTATAAGCTCCTTCATGGCAGGGACAGTGTTATTTATTTACTTACTTAATATCATCTGTTTTGAGAAGGAAGAATAAGATAGGGCACTTGGATTTTGGAAGCCACATAGACTTGGGTCTGGATCCTGGTTCCAGCACTTAGCTGTTTGGTCTTGGGCAAGTCTCAACTTTTTGGAGCCAGTTTCTCCACCTGTAAGAGGTGCTAGAGATACTTACCTTGCGGAATGAGAGGCAAAGATTACAGAGACTACAAAAGTGCCCGTTGCAAAGTGAGCAGACAATAGCTTGTCTTCCTTACCTGCGCCGTGGGAGCTTTCCTTGAATTGGGGGACAGGGTTCCTTAACTACCCCCCCCACCACTAAGACATTTCTAAGCGAGTAAAAGGACACTATTAACACTTACACCAGTTCCACGGACGTAACCCGGAATGCATGGCCACCCTACACTAACTCACAATAACCGGTGAGTGCAGGGTTCGGATCCAGCGCCGCCAGAACCCAGTGCCTAAGCGTGGCGCCAAGCATAGTTCAAGCTGAATGAACGTCTGTCGAATGAACGAGTGAACGGAACCTGTCCTGCCCTTAGCTTCTTGGTGCATCAGCGAGTGAAGAAGCAAAGATTGACAAGGCCGCCCACGCCGCCTCCCCACCCGCACCCCTGTCACAAAGTCTCTAGCAGCCTCCTTTCGCTAAGGTCTCGCCTTCTCCAGCCCGCGTTCCCGCCCCTGGTTGCCTTGGAAACAGTGACGTATACGTGAGGGGCGTGACCTCTCCCCATCCTCTCGCGGAGACCCGGGCCCCTTCTTACCCCAACCCGGGGGGAGGATGAGGTTGGGGTCCTCGACCCTGCTGATCCACTCCGGGCCTGGAACTAACCCTGTCCATCTGGTCCCCATCTCGGGCGCGGGACTCGCCGGATTGCGGGCACCCAATCCCCAGCCCACCCGGCACCGGTAAGCTGGCGGGGTCCGGAGAACGCCGGCTTCAGTTCCTGGAATCACTCTTCACCCCTTCACCCCCGACAGGCCAGTGGATCCGGAGAACCGAGGCCCAGCGCTCAGCCTAGGCCCGCTTCTTCCCAGGCAGCCCTCGGGCGTGCTGCGTGTCCTGGGGGTGGGCGGGAAGGGTGGGACCCCAGGGCGCGCCGAGCCCCGCGGAGCGCGGGAGAGAAGGAGTTAAACAAGGTGCAGGCGCCGGGCGCGGCGGGAGTGGGGGATGGGAGCGAAGGGAAAGTGAGAGCGGGGGCGGGGGCGGGGGGGACCGGAGCGAAAGAACATCCTGTGCCCGCCGCCGGATGCGCCGGGGGGGGGGAGGGGCGGGGGGCGGGGAGTAGTCCGGGGAGGGAAGGCAAGATGGGGGGAGGCTCGGGGCGGGGAAAGGCGCGGCCTCCGCCCCACACTCGGAAATCCTTCTGTGAGGGCGCCGCCCCCTCCGCTCCCAGGGTTTGCCGCGTTTCTTCCAGTCCCCACTCCTTCGCTGGAGTCACGAGCTACCGAGAGGCCCCCCAGTCTGGTCCTGGGCAAGCACGAGTTGGGGAGGGCACGGTCCCGGAGAGCGTGGGATCCCTGTCAGGGCACGGGCTGTCCCCCAGCCTTTCATCTCTCGGCTTTCTGGCTTTCTGCTGGGGCAGCTCGCACGTGCTGCGCTTCCGCTGTTCACCGAGAGTCACAACGTACATTCTCTCATTCAGTTCTGACAGCGCACTTCCGTGTAGTAGGCAGGTTTTCCGGAGGAGTAAACTGAGACTCAGATCATGGAACTTGCCCAAACCCAAGCTCGTCGGACTCCAACGGGCTTTTCATTCGAGAGTAGGCTAATTTACCCTTAGCTTCTCCTGTGCATGCAAGCGCCGGGCCCCTCCGGGGTCCCCCTCCTTGACGGCCTGCTTGCACAGTAGGTCCCCAATAGCGTGTTAGGCTCCTCTAATTAACTAAGCTGAAACACCCATTACCAGAGTCCTGATAGAATAAGCAGGTAGTCTGAGGGTTTTACAGGTGGGAGGATGGTTTGTGGGAACAAAGTAGCTCAGGGGAACGGGCTGGATCCCCGTAGCGCTCCTGGTTTAGGAATTTGGTGGGGGAGGGGGGTTCAAAGAGGGCTCCAGAGTTGTTCAAGGCAAGTAAATGGGTTACAGGAGTTGAGATTGATTAGCTTGAAGACGACCAGAGTGGGAGGGGTAGAGGGTGAATGGAAGGGGCTGAATAATGTGCCTTTCAGGCCTCACAGAGGCCCACCATCTGTGTGCTCACCGCCTTGCCATGCCCAACATTTTTGTCCAGGTGAAACCTGCTTATAATAGTAATTATTGTCGCGTTTGGTGAGCTCTGTGTGCTGGGCACTGTTTCAAGTACTTAATCCTCTCAAACCCAAGAAGTAGGTATTATTATTCCCATTTTACAGGTGGGGAAAATGAGGCACAAAAAGATTACAAAGCTAGGTCAGTAGCTGAGCTGGTTTTGAACCCTGGCAGTCTGGGTTGAGCCCACACTCTCACTCACTAAATAAACTGCACCTAACATGATGGGAACATTAGCCTTAAAGGTAGAAAAGCTGGTGCGGATGGCAGAGAGGTGTGTACTAGGGCAGCCCGTGTCCTTTTGCCTTGGTGAGGGCAGGTAAGAAACTTAGGGTTGGCTGTGTGTATATGGAATCTGACTTCTCTCGAGCCAATATTCCAAATTTTTGAATATGACAAAAAAACAAGAAAAACAAAATCCAAGTTCTCACAAAGAGCTGCAGCCTTCATTTATGCTCCCTAAGAACGTTCACTATCATCTGTTGTCACCATCATTTCACAAAAGCAAGTACATTTTAATTCTCCTCAAAAGAAAACAGACATCATCTGAATCAAAAGCGGATACTCCTGGGAGCTTCCCTGGTGGTGCAGTGGTTAAGAATCCGCCTGCCATTGCAGGGGACACGGGTTCGAGCCCTGGGCCAGGAAGATCCCATATGCCGCAGAGCAACTAAGCCCGCGGGCATGACTACTGAGCCTGCGTTCTAGAGCCCGCGAGCCACAACTACTGAAGCCTGCGTGCCTAGAGCCTGTGCTCTGCAATAAGAAGCCACCACAATGGGAAGCCCGCGCACCACAATGAAGAGTAGCCCCCAGTCACCTCAACTAGAGAAGCCCGCAACCCCGCACAGCCAAAAATAAATAAGTTTAAAACAAAAACCAAAAGCAGTTACTCCCAAGAAAGGACAGTCCTTGACTGTCCACCAATGAATACACATTCCTCTTTTTTTAAAATCGTGCTGTGGACTAGCAGAAATGTCACACTGGGGATGCCTCTGCTTCTAATGCATCCAAAACATTTGAGGGCAGAACCCAAAGGAATGGGCTTAGGTATATATAGCAGGAGGGAGTTAGGTTAGAGCCAAGAAAGAACGCTCCTTCTTTGGAGATCTTTAAAGAGCAGGTGAGTACTGCATTTGCTTAGAAGGTGAGGGTTGCAGGATCAGCTACATGGACTGGGGAGGCCAGTAGCTCTGGGTTCCACCTCAGAAAAGGACCAATCCTCAGATCTACCAGGGGAGCTGGAACCTAAAACAGTCCCTCCAGGCAGCCATTTCCTGCCTGGAGTTCATGGAGATTGATAGGTGGTCCCATGGTAGTGGGGGGGGGGGCCTCCAGGGGCCTCTGTCACCCTTCACTACAGGGAGTCCGTGTAGTCACCCACTGTTGGGCTGCACCCTGCAGGCCTGTAAGCCTTATAGTTGCCCAGGCTTAGACTGAAGAAAGAGCCCGGAACAGCAACAGAGACATTCATGGTGCCGAATTCATGCCGGCGAGGCGGTATAAGAACAGCCCACAGGGTTAATATAATGGTGCCTTTCTCCAGTGGGAGCCTGGGTTAATTACCTTAGTAGTCTTAGGTGGAGCCGGCTATAAACCAGGTGAAATCTGTAGATCCCTTTCCAATCCTATTCCCCATGGGACAGCAAACGCAAACCACCAGAGACTTACCTGCCAGTCCCAGGACCATGTGGGAGTGTGTTCCTCTGGGGTAGATCCTGTAGCGAAGGTAGCGAAGGCAAAAGTGAGTTACTGTCCTGAGAGATAGTTGGCAGCGGTCTTTCGGTGGTCAACAGTTGAATTTGGATTGTATTGACTAGTTGCCTCGGCGTTAACATGGCCCTGGGATGATTGCTCCTCGGGTGTTCAGCTGCAGTTCATAGAGCTTGAGTGAACCTCTGGTCCACCTGTTGAGAGAGCGGGTTTTCGTCTCGATTGTTAAGTAATCCTTTCATCCTTTCCATTAGCCCGGCAGGAGTGGGGTCGCAAGGCAGGTGGAAATGCCAGTGTGTGTCATTTTTAGCCGCCCATTCCTGAACTTCATGACTGGTAAAGTGGATTCCTTTGTCACTGTTGATGTCCGTGGGGTCCTGTATATCACACACAGCTGTACTAGACCCCAGATAGTGGTTTTTTGCATCGCTAGATGACTCGGGTAGGCCTTTTGTAACGTCTTCCACCTGTTGTCAGCTGCATATCGCTGTTGTTCCATCATGCTGTATATCATTGCTCTGCCCGCTTCCATAGCAGGGGTCAGAAGCCCAAGGGACTCTTATTTTGTTGTAGCACAGGCCCCAACCAAACTTTTCCAGGTAACTGGCCATGTCCAATTCACAAGACTGTCCCTGAATTAATATCCTCTAAAGCCTGTGTCTAATTGTTTAGGGGTAAGAGGCTGGGGGTACGCTTGTCTTTTGTAGATAATCCAGGTCCTTGCGTTTGGTCTGTATTCACCAGCCATCCCCTTGCAGTCAGATGAGCCACCAGCATAGGGCTGCTACTTTTAAACTGGAAAGAGGCTCTGAAGTTAACAGAGTAGAAGAGAATCAATATAATGGAAGAGAAAGACACCTCTCATGGTAGTCAGCTGCCACAGGGCCCCACAGGCTAGTGGACGGCCACCTCAGGATGACCCCTGCAACCTTCCATTCCCTGTCCTTACTTCACGACATCTCGGTAGCTTCTTCGGCCTCCTGGCTGGCTCCCCAGTCGTTGGGCTGCACTGTGCAGTCCTGAAAGCCTTGTAGTTGCCCAGCCTCAAGATTGAAGAGTCTGGAGACAGCAACGAAGACATCAGTGGTTTATTGGACAGGGGTGTCTTAAGCAAAAGGTTAAGACCCACCAATCATGGCAACACCCCACCGATTATGGCAGGCAGGCCATGGCAGCAATCTTTGCTACTCGGGGAGAGGAGACTACTATTTATAGGGAGAATTGACGTCAGGTTGACTTACCAGTTACCAGGGAAACCAGCTGGGGCACATCCGTCACAGCCCCTCAGATTAATGACTATCACGAGGGCAGATGTTTCCCTTTAATAAATTAGCAGGTAGAGCAGGGATTAGATCAGTCACTAGCTGGGGCGGGGGGCAAACATGTTCACGTGAGTAGGGCACAGGTGGAACGGACTGGTCGAGCAGAGGATGTACAAAGAGCAAGAGAACAGCCATCTTGAATGGCCTGACCATACATCCACCTTGGGACTGTGTAGAGTGCCAGGAATGACCCTTGAGGAGGGCTGGGGATGGGAGGGAAGAAAGGAAGAGAATGGCCCCCTGGGACTGTTGCCTGCAGCCTAGGGTGACATGGACGAAGGCTCTGAGCGGACAGACCTGGCTGGCTGCAGCATCCTTGGGGATGCCGTTTCCCTATTTCCCCACCTCCTGCAAACCCAGGTGCAGTCCAGGGCCCAGAGCCGTCCAACAGGAACTCAAGACCAGGCAGCTGAAGCCCTGTTCTGGTACATCTCCGCTCAGTGCTGGCTCTAGGTCTGAGCCTGGCTTGGGTTCCTCCCTGTTCTGTACCGGAAGGTGAGACCAGAGGGTGTGGGGACACTGGGGGTGGGGGAAGGAGAAGGGAAGGGTCTGGTCTCACCTGCCCCATCCTGGTGGTGGAGGTGGTGGAGACTGAGGCCTCCAAAGTTGGGTTCTCATCCTCCAAGGTGGTGGCATTTTCTGACTCCAGAGGAGGCCTCAAAGCCCATCCCACCCTGTGTGTATGTTGTGGGGCATAGAAGGTGATACTCCCAGATTTAGGCCTCCATGGTTTAATGGCACAGACCTACCCCAGGTTTAACCCTGGAGATTTAGAATGCTAAACCTGGATCCCCTCAGGTTACAAATACAGAAACTGAGGCCAAGGCAAGGGCAGTCCCCTTCTCCTCCAGAGTCACACTGGTTAAATGGGCCTGGAGGCCCCGTCTCCAGATTCTCTGACGTGTTCTCTCCTCAAGTCCTCAAAGAATGACAGAAGTCATAACTTGAGCATCTACTAAGTGCAGGACTCTGCTGGATGTTGGAGACGCAGAGACAACTGCCCTCAGGAGCTTTTGGTCCACAGGTAAATATACACAGAGAGGAACAAGCAGATGCTGGAAAATGATGGATTGGCCTCGAGACTCTGCAGAACTTTGTAAGGTACTTGCCTCCTCTTCGTCCTGTGATGGAAGTGGGGGGCCCTGCCTGCAGAAACGCCCCAAGGCTCAGAAGTGGATCTGTGGTGAAGAGATCAAAGATGGGGGGACCAGGGAAGTGAGGGAACAGGGCTGCCAGTGGGCACACCCCAACGCCCCCCAAAAAACTTCTAAAGGCCCCTGTCCATAAATTGGGCCTCTGCTGCCATCTAATGGAAGAAAGGTAGCCTCTGGAGCTGCCTGCTGGGGCCCCACCGACCTGGCTCCCCTAAAAAAGAGGGATGTGAAGGACCTTCCTGCCCACAGACCTTGTATTCCTCTGGGGTCTTAAGCTTTGTTTCCTGCAGCCTCTGAAGCTCCCTGGCTGCCCCGTTTCCGACCACCACCCTCCATCCCACTGTTTCCCCAGTTTCCTTTGTTGCCCAGGTTCTGATTCTGGTGCCCTGGTTCCTGGCCCTGCTAGAGTTCTGGTTCCAGAAGGCCTTTGCTAGGTGCCTCGGGCATGTGCTGCATCCCCCAGTGCCGGGGGTAAATGGACATCTGGAAAGGTGTAGTGAGCCTGGCCACAGCCGCTGGGGCCATCTGCCTGCTCTACAAGGCCATCAGGGCGGGCATAAAATGTCAACCACCGCGCTGCTCTGGCTCACCCATCTGCGTCGCCCGTGAGTGTCCCCACCCTGGGGAGAGGGCTCGGCCCCAGGGGGTACCTACTCCCCAGGTCTCCTGTGTGGGAGGGCCCCAAGGGGGCTCCTCCACGTTCCTTTCTCCTTCCCCTTTCTCACCTCCATCTCCCTCAGAGCCACCCTAGAGATGCTAGCGCAGGCTCCCCAGGTAGTGGGTGGCACTCAAGTGCCTCCTCGGGAGTCATCTGGCAGGTTTCTAAATTCTACATTCACTCTGGCATCCAGGAGCCACTGCTTGGAAACTTTGCATCAGCAGTTCTCCCCAAGGGAAGATTGGGGGACCTACATTCTCAGAGCCTCCACTAGTCCCTATGACAACTTTGTGCAAAGTAGAGAAAGGAACCCCTTCTGCAAGACTTTGTATTGCCATCTGCTGGAATATCATTGCCATATACCAATTATGATGAAATACTACATATTACTGCCGTATGCCAGAAAGTTGTTATAGTAAACATACAAAATTTTTTTGTTTACGATATGAACAATACAGCCTTAGATGTGGTGCCCTTGTGCAATACACACCCTGTTCAACTGTACATGGTGGTCCTGCATATAGCAAGAAGTCTTTTCTTCAGAAAAGGCAAGGCAGCCTTGTCCCCAGGTCTCTGTCCCATGGCTTCCCAAACCCCGTCTTTCCTCCCTTCTGAGTCCACAGCCTGAACTGGGCTGGGGTGGCTGTCTAGGCCTGGCAGTTGAGCGAGAGCAGCACGGGCGGGACTCAGGTGAGCTCCGGAGGCTCCTCAACTCTTTGGAGTGCAAACAGGATGAGTACGCCAAGAGCATGATCCTGCACAGTATCACGCGCTGTGTGTACTTGCTGGAGTCCGAGGTGAGGGAAGGGAAGCAGGAGGTCCTTCCCAGCCAGCCTGGCCCCTGGGGGCTACATCTGTCCCCCTTCCCCCTTGAGTAGCCAGACTGTGTCCTGGGACCTCTCTCTGGCTGATGGCGGGAGGGGTTGTGTTGAGGGGTTTTGGTGACATGGGGGGGTAGGGGGACCAGGACACCCGCTTCTCCCGCCTCTTCTGCCTCTCCTGGCACACTCTAGGCCTCTGCATGTACTAATGATGACATCACGTTGGTGGGCTCCATGCTGGATGACAAGGACAACAGTGTCAAAATCCAAGCTCTGAACACACTTAAAGCTTTCTCTGGCATCAGAAAATTCAGGCTGAAAATCCAGGTGAGCCCAGCGACAAGTATGGGTCAGAGCACATAGATGTCCATAAGCCATGGGCCGTTTAGTGGGCATAGGATGAATGGTCATGTTCCAGAAGTTTGTTTGGGTCTGAATTTGTAACCCAGAAATATGTTTTTCCTTGGAAGTAGGTGGGAAAATGGTGATCAGATTCCCAGTAGGGTCATAAATGTCTGGATCTCGGGATAAAACTGTGCTAGGTCCCTAGGAGTATCTCTGAACCCCAAACAGCAGAAATTCCCCAAGTTCTTTCTGACAACAGCCAACTCTCTTGACGGCAACTGGGTGTCCTACAATTCAATTCTGACACTATCTGCCTGGAGTTAGTACAGACCCCACAGCTTAGGGCTGAGTCCTGTGAGACTGCCCCCCACTTCTGATTGACCAGCTGTAGATTTGGAGGTTCCCATGCCCCCTCTCCTCAGGCTTGATAATTCACTAGAGCGAGTCACAGAACTCGGGAAAATGCTTTACTTACACTTACCAGTTTATTATAAAAGATATAACTGAGGAGCAGCCAAATGGAAGAGGTGCATAGGGCAGAGTATGGGGGAAGGGCTTCCATGACTTCTCCAGGTGTGTCACCCTCCTAGCACCTCGATGTGTTCACCAACCCGGAAGTTCTCCAAACCCTGTCCTGTAGGGGTATTTATGGAGGTTTCATTATGTAGGCGTAATTGATTAATCATTGGCCATTGGTGATTGAACTCAATCTCTGGTTCCACTCTTCTCCGCAGAGGTCAGGTATGGGGCTGAAAGTTGCCTTGAGTTGCCTCATTTGCATAAACTCAGGGATCATGGAAAGGGGCTCATTATGAATAACAAAAACCACTCCTATCAGGAAATTGCAAGGATTTTAGGAACCCTGTGCGTGGAATCAGGGACAAAGACCAGATATATTATCATACCACACCACCACGCTGTGTTGGTCTGAGGCTGGTGGCTGGGCCACTGATGTCTTCACTACCACCACGCAGAGAAAATATAAGCCACCAAATGTCAGTTCCCCCAGCTTCCTGCTACTAGGCCTCCAGGCTTACCTGTTACTCATCCATTCCTGCTTTCCTGCTGGTGCCATGAAAAAATGGCTTTCTTCCTGTCTGTGTTCAATGTTAGTCTCAGTCCTGGATCCCATCCGCTTCCCTGAGGGCCTCTCTCCTTGATTAAACTCTGTCTGATATGGCCTCCCCCCCGCTCCTTCCCAGTAGTGTTCAACAAGCTCTATTCTTTCCCATCTTAAAAGGCAAAACCAAAAAAAATCTTCCTTGACCTCCAAGTCTCTCTCTAGCAAATGATCTCTCTCCCAAAATATTTTACTTAAAAATAAGTGGTGCGCACTGGTGGCGCAGTGGTTGAGAGTCCACCTGCTGATGCAGAGGACACGGGTTCGTGCCCCGGTCCGGGAAGATCCCACATGCCGCGGAGCGGTTAGGCCCGTGAGCCACGGCCGCTGAGCCTGTGCGTCCGGAGCCTGTGCTCCGCAACGGGAGAGGCCACAACAGTGACAGGCCCACGTACCGCAAAAAAAAAAAAAAAAAAAAAAAAAAAAAATTAAAATATTCAGAACTTGCAAACATTTTATGCATGTATGGTAGAAAGAAAAAGAATAAAACAAAACACACGTAACCAGAACCCAGGCTAAGAAATAGAACATGACCAGTTGGTTAGATGCCCCAGATGCCCCTCCTTAATCTCCGCCTCCTCCCCCACCAGAGGCAATCATTTCTATGTATTTTGTTCATCAATTTCTTGATTTTCTTTGTAGTTTTACCATATACACACGTGTCATCATTTTCTAGCAGGGCACGGCAGACAAAAATAGGTAACATAGTTAGAATGTTTTTAAGCTTCATGGATCTGGAAGTATGCAGTTTTGTATTCTGCGGTTTGCCTTTTCCCTCCAACATGGAAAGATTCGTCCTTATCGATGTGAACTGGTCTGTTTCCTTCTTTTGCACTGCTCTGTAGTGTTCTAGTTCATGAATACCCTGCAGTCTTATTCAACCAGCTGCCCATGAGTAGACATTTGAGTTGTTTGCACATTGTGCCATGAGCATTCTTTACACATCTCCCTCGTGGACATGTATGCAGGAGTGGGATGGTCGGGTGAAAGGTATGCCCAGCTTTTCAAGAAGGGCCGTATCACTTTACACCCTCCACCAGCCCCGCATGAGTGTTTCTGGTGCATCATTTCTTCCCTGACACTTGGTATTTTCGCACTTTAAATTTTTTGCATCAAACTTTTTTGGGGAAAAAAAGGTCTCTAGGTCTCCACTTGCTGGCTGCCTCTACTTTATCCCTCGACCCTCTCAGTTGCCCTAAGGCTGTGATTCTCAAGCATATCAGAATTGCCTGGAAAGCTGGTTAACAAATGAAGATTTCAGGGCATTACATCCAGAGGGTCCAGTTCAACAGGGAAGCTGTGTTTTTCACAAGCCCCCAGAAGATTCTGATGCACGTGGCCTGGGCACCACTGTTCCTTCTTTCCCAGGGTCTGTATCCTGAGGACCTGACCCCTGTTCTCCTCTCTCTGGGTGAATGCAGCCACTCCCTACTGAGGGGTGGGGGCAGGGAGGAGCAGGGTACTAATGGGAATGCTGTGCTCCCCACTCCAGGCTTCTGGCATCCTTCTTACGTGGCTCACAAAGGTACAGCTTGTAAGAGTATCTGCCTTTGGTAATAAGGCCCAAGCATCTTGCAGCTCAGAAGCCAAAATTCCTTTTTTCTTTCAACAAATGTATATTGAGAACGTACTTTGTGTCCAAGCACTATGCTAGGCACTGGAGACACAGCAGTGAACAGAGTGGGAAAGATCTCTGCCCAGTGGAACTTATATTGCCTGCAAGGCAGGCAATACACAAATAAGTGTAATATATGGTGTTTCACGGGGCAAGTGCTATGGAGAAAAATCAAGAAGGGTGGTAAGGAAGGCTGGCATGGGGGTGGTGTTGCAAGGGGGTGCTGTTGCAATTTCAAAGGAGAGAATCTTTGGGACCTAGGGCTTGATAAAGAGGTCATAGAAATGACACCAAAAGCACAATCTATAAAAGAAAAAAATTGATAAATTGGACTTTATCAAAATTAAAAAAAAACATTTGCCTTGTGAAAGACCCTGTTAAGAAGATGAAAAGACAAACTGCAGATTGGAAGAAAATATTTGCAAACCACATTATCTGACAAAGGACTCATATCTAGATTATATAAAGAACTCCCCAAACTCAACGTCAAAAACAATAATAATCTGGGCTTCCCTGGTGGCGCAGTGGTTGAGAGTCCGCCTGCCGATGCAGGGGACGCGGGTTCGTGCCCCAGTCTGGGAAGATCCCACGTGCTGCGGAGTGGCTGTTCCCGTGAGCCATGGCCGCTGAGCCTGCGCGTCCGGAGCCTGTGCTCCACAACGGGAGAGGCAACAGCAGTGAGAGGCCCGCGTACCGCAAAAAAAAAAAAAAAACCAATAATAATCCATTTAGAAAATGGGCACAAGACATGGAGATATTTCACTGAAGAGGATATACGAATTGCAAATAAGCACATACAAAATGTTTAACATTTAACTAGCCATTAGGGAAATGCGAATTAATACCACAATGAGATATTACTATACACCTATTAGATGATTTAAACTCCAAATTAGTGACGATACCAAATGCTGGTGAAGATGTAGAGAAACTGGATCTCGCGTATGTTGCTGGTGGGAATGTAAAATGATAGAGCAGCCACTCTGCAAAATAGTTCGGCGGCTTCTTTAACGAACTCTTTTCCCATACAAACCAGCAATTGCACTCTTGGGCATTTATCCTGGAGAAATAAAAACCTACATCTGCCAAAAAACCTGTTCACAGTTGTTCGTAGCAGCTTTGTAATGGTCAAAAACTGGAAACCAAAATGTCTCTCAGGAGATAAATGATTAAACAAACTGTGGTAGTCCATATCATGGAACATTACTCAGTAATAAAAAGGAATGAACTACTGATACACACGACCACTTGGATGGATCTCAAGGGCATTATACTGAGTGAAAAAATCAGTTTCAGAAGGTTACAAAATGTGATTCCATTTTATATAACATTCTCAAAAATGACAAAATTAGGGCTTCCTGGGTGGCGCAGTGGTTGAGAGTCCGCCTGCCAATGCAGGGGACACGGGTTTGTGCCCTGGTCTGGGAAGATCCCACATGCCATGGAGCGGCTGGGCCCGTGAGCCATGGCCGCTGAGCCTGCACGTCCGGAGCCTGTGCTCCGCAACGGGAGAGGCCACAACAGTGAGAGGCCCGCATACCGCAAAAAAAAAAAAAAAAAAAAAAAAAAAAGGACAAAATTAGAGAGATGGAAAACAGATTAGTGGTTGCCGCTGGTTAGGGCTGGTTTTGATGGGCGGGGCTAACTGTGACTAATAAGGGACCCACAAGGGAGATCTATGGTGATTCTGATGGAATAATCTATTAATTGCAGTGGTGGTTACATGAAGCTACATATGTGATAAAATGACATGGAACTATACATACACATGGTGCTAATACCATTTTCCTGGTTTTGAAAATATACTGTAATTAAGATGTAGCTATTGAGGGAAAACTGGGTGGAGGGCACATGGGACCTCTCTGTACTGTTCTTGCAACTTCCCATGAATTTATAATTATTTGAAAATAAAAAGTTTAAAAACAAAAAGTGTGTGCATATTGACAGTGCTATGGGGGAAAATAAAGGTGGGGATAAGGGAGGCAGGGATGGGAGTGGTGCTGCCGTCTTAAAGGAGCGGGTGGTTAGGGAAGACCTCCCTGAGAAGGTGACATTAAAGCAAAGTCTTGAAGGAAGTAAGAGTGAGCTGTGAATAGCTGAGGAGGGAGAGCATTCTAAGCAGAGGGAACACCATGTGCAAAGACCTAAGATAGGTGTGTACCTGGCATGTTCAGGGAATAGCTAAGGCCATTGTGATGGAAACCATGGGAGCAAAGGAGAGAATAGGAGATGAGGCCAAAGAAATAATGGGGGGAGAGGGACAGATCATGTCAGACCTTGTAAGCCACTGTAAGGACTTTAGCTCCTACCCTGAATGAACTAGGGACTCGAGCAGTCCAGCCTGCTGTTCTGAGAATAGATGCAGGGGACAAGGATGGAAGCAGGGAGAAGGAGGCTATCGCAGAAACCCGGGGGAGAGGTGATGGTGGCTTGGAACAGGGTGGTAGAGGGGGGTGGTGAGAAGTGTCTTGATTGTTGGTAGATTTTGAAGGTAGAGCCAACAGGATTTTCTGAAAGATTGGAAAAGGGTGTGAGGGAAAGAAGAGTCAAGGAAGAACATAGATTTTTGGTCTGAGTAATTGGAAGGCAGGTGTAACGAACAGCTGAGATAGGAAGGGTAGTGGAAGGAGCAGGTTTGGGAGTGGGAATGTGTTGACTCAGAGGTTTAGTGAGATTCTCGGAAGTGGAACTGGCACTTGCATATATGAGTCTGGAGTTTAGGGAGAGGTCTGGGCTGGAGATAGCAACTTGAAAGTCATCAGCACTGAGTCTGTATCACTAAGGGAGCGATGAAGACAGAGGAGGCGGTTGGGCAGAAGAACTGGGAAAGAAACGTGACGGAGAAGCCAAGTGAAGAAAGAGTTTCAAGGGGGTGAGAGGGGTCAACTAGGTCAAATAATGTTGAGAGTTAAAGTGGGGAACTGTGTGTGGGGTTGGCTCAGTTTTTGTGGGCGGGGGCAGTGAAGAGTGAAGGCAGAGGCAGGGCTAATGTTGAGGATTATCATATAAAAGTAGAAAACCCTTCTCCTCTCCCCCGTCCCTAGGAACACTCCATCAAGGTGCTGGAACTGATCTCCACCATCTGGGACTCGCAGCTGCACATTGCGGGCCTCAGACTCCTCAACAACCTCCCACTGCCTGACTTTGCACATCCACAGCTGCGAAGGGTGATGCCTGCCTTGATGGAGATCCTGCAGTCAGACTACATCCTGGCACAGGTGCCTGAGGACCAGAGCCCAGGCCCTGCCCTCCTGACCAGCCCTGGCACAGCACCTAGAGGGAGGAGCCGAGATTTGTGTCTTCCCTGCTCAGGCCCACCTGTCTTCTCATTCTTTACCCTTTCCTTTATTCAGGTGCAAGCCGCGCGATTGCTGAGCAACCTGGCGCAGAAGAACGACCTTCTCTATGATATTCTCAACTGCCAGGTGAGAAAAGAACTGAAAGACAGGCTAATGGATGTGAACTCAGATATTGTGAAAGGAAGAATCGTGGATTCTTCAGACAGACTTAGCCCTCACAAAATCATCTTGTTCCTCTTTCTGCCTCTGCACTAGACACATTGCAAAGCACCCCCTCTTTTGTCCTCCCAATACAATCAGATTTTCCTTTGCGGGACTTTCTACACTCTGAGAGTCAGGAACACAGGTGACAGAAGTTAATGTAGGTATTTTAACATTAGGGGAAAATGACTTATAACAAAAATAATTATTAGGAATAGACAGGGTCACTACATAATAATTGTTCAGAAGGATAAAGCAACTCTAAACTTATATGAACTTAGTAACAATCTCAAAATATGTATATGGCAAAACTTGATAGAATTATAAGGAAATCGTTTTTTCTTTTTTCAGTTTTATTGAGGTATAATTGACAGATAAATTTGTAAGATATCTAAAGCATATGTAGTAAATCAACTATACCCCAATAAAAACTAAATATATATATATATATATATATATATATATATATATAAAAATTATACTAAAAAGAAAGTGTATGTTGTGGTGACTTGGTATACGTTGTGAAAAGATTCCCACCATCTAGTTAATTAACACATCCATCACCTCACATTTTGTTTGTTTTTGGTGAGAACATTTAAATTCTACTCTCGTAGCAAATTTCAATTATATAATAGTGTTATCAACAGTACTCACCATGTTTGCATTAGACCCTTGGATCTTATTCATCTTTTAGCTGAAAGCATGTACCCTTTTACCAACCTCTCCCTATTTCCCCCACACCCCACCCCAACCCCTGGCAACCACTTTTCTACTGTTTCTGTGAGTTTGACTTAAAAAAACTTCCACATTTAGGTGATACCATGCAGTATTTGTATTTCTCTTTCTGGCTTATCTCACTTAGCATAATGTCCTCTGGGTCCATCCATATTGTCACAAATGGCAGGATTTCATTCCTACAGCTGAATAATTGGAAAGAAAAATGGACATACCTATCACCACAGTGGAAGATTTGGAAGATTTTAACTATTCTTTCAGAAATTAATACATAAATACCTAAACCTAGTAAGGTTCTACTTGCTGCAAATAACACAAATAAGCTTGAGCCATTAGACATATCCAGAACACTCTACAATTAGTAAACGCACATTCCGCTCAAGTACACAAAATATTTACAAAAATTAACCACATGCTAAGCTTTAAAAGTTTACCTCAACAAATTTCCCTGAATCGATATTATCATATCACTCATGTTTTATGACCACAATGAAATTATGTTAAAGAATGATAATGAAAACTAAAAAATTCCTATACAGTTGGATCTGAAACTTAGGTATATTGGGGAGTTGAGGCAATAGGAGGATGGAGGAACTTTAGAATTTACCTTGGACTTCATTCCTCTCTCCATCCCACTCACAGGTACACTCCAACTTCCTGAACCTGTTCCAGTCCACACAGCCCGGGAGTCTGCTGCTTGAAGTACTGGTGTTTGCAGAGCGGCTGAGTGAGGGCCGGAGTTCACCCCACTACCGTGCTGTGAAGTGGCATTACAATGAACAGTCTGTGCACGAAGCTGTCTTTGGGGATGACTCACGACTGGCAGACCGGCTGCTTGCCCTGGTCATCCACCCCGAGGAGGATGTTCAGATCCAGGCCTGCAAAGTCATAGTCAGCCTGCAGTGCCCCCAGGATGTGGAAGTCTGGCCCTCCTGCCTGTCCAGTCATTCCTGCTTTAATAATGCGGAATAAAATTATGGAGAGCCAATAAATGAGTATGGGAGAGAAGCTTGAGGGGCAGTGTCTGTCCAGGGCCTTCCAGGGTGGGTGTAGATTTCAGCCAGCATAACTTCCTGTCAAAGTGTGGGCCTGTCTCCCCAAACGCATTCCCTGTTTAGAGGACAGACTCCCTTCTCTTGCTGCTTTTATTTATTTGGTTGAGTGATAATTTTTATTGGAGCATAGCTGATTTATAATTTTGTGTTAGTTTCTGCTGTACAGCAAAGTGAATCAGTTATACATATACCTACTCTTTTTTAGATTCTATTTCCATATAGGTCATTACAGAATACTATGGTATACAGTGCTATACAGTAGGTTCTTTTAATTATCTATTTTATATATACTAGTGTGTATATATATATGTCAATCCCAATCCCAATCCAATTTATCCCTCCCCCTCTCTTGCTGCTTTTAAATTTGAATGGGGAGCCAGTGCTTTCAGGGAGTTTCAGGGAGAAGGCAGGTTTGGGGACTAAGGCCAAAGATAATCAACAGGGGACAGTATATAGCACTGGATTACTCAAGATGGGCTGGGCTATGCCACAGTAACAATAACCTCCAAATCTTAGTAGATGACCAGGGTTATTTCTTTTTCACACTACATGCTCCTGGCAGGTCAGTTGCGGGTAGAGGGGCAGGAAAAGTGACTTGCCCAAGGTCACATGACTGGTCTGGGGCAGAAGTAGGATGAGAACCTCCTAATTTTTACTGGGCTTTTTACTTTCATAGTCCTTGGCTCAAGCCCTTTGGGAGTGGACCATAGATTCTAAGCCAGAATCTGTGGCAGTTGAGAAAGACCTCAGTGCTTCCAGATTTTAGGGGCCAGTTTAGGACTGAACTACGAGGAAATCTGTCCCTACTGTATCCCTGACCCAGGACCCCATCACTTGAGTGGGTGGGTGGTGGGTGGAGGGGTGTTGTTAGAATGTGCTGATCAGAGAGCCAGTTCTTACTAAGGGATCCTTATCACTATTTCCCAGAGTTTGACTTGTCACCTCTGAGTGGACAGTCACTACTAGATCTGAATCATCAGCTCTCAGCTTTCTCCTGAGCTCAGGACTGGGGCTACTCCTTCCTGCTACTTGGATACAATGCAGTCAACCCAATGGAACTTGTCAAAAGCCAACATCATCCTACCCACCCCTCCACAAGCTATCCATGTTCCCATGTCACCAGCAAGGTATGGGGAGTCACCTTAACTTCTCCTCCCCACATCCACCCAGTCCTCTGATTCCCACGGCTACACTATCCCCCATGGCAGGACTTTTGGGAAGTCATTCTCCTACTTATGATCTCCATCCTCTCCAGCCCTACACGCTGCAAACTAATCTTAGAACCCCACACTGGGACTTCCCTGGCCGTCCACTGGTTAAGACTCCGCACTTTGGGACTTCCCTGTTGGCGCAGTGGTTAATAATCCACCTGCCAATGCAGGGGGCACAGGTGTGAGCCCTGGTCTGGTAAGATCCCACATGCCACGGAGCAACTAAGCCCATGCGCCACAACTACTGAGCCTGCACTCGTGGAGCCCACGAGCCACAACTACTGAGCCCACATACCACAACTACTGAAGCCCACGCACCTAGAGCCCGTGCTCCACGATAAGAGAAGCCACCTCAATGAGAAGCCCGTGCACTGCAAAGAAGAGTAGCCCCCCGCTCGCCACAGCTAGAGAAAGCCTGCGCACAGCAAAGACCCAACGCAGCCATAAATAAATAAATAAAAATTTATTAAAAAAAAAAAGACTCAGCACTTCCACTGCAGGGGTCGCGGGTTCGATCCCTGGTCAGGAAACTAAGATCCTGCATGCCTCACGGCGCGGCCAAAAAATTTAAAAAAAAAAAGAACCCCACATTGCACCATCCTCAAAAATCTTCATAGTTTCCCCACTGTCAAAGTGAACTTTTCTCAGCCCCAAATCTAGGTCACATGATCTGACAAGTATAAGAGTAACTACAGCAGGGCTTCCCTGGTGGCGCAGTGGTTGAGAGTCCGCCTGCCGATGCAGGGGACACGGGTTCGTGCCCTGGTCCGGGAAGATCCCACATGCCGCGGAGCGGCTGGGCCCATGAGCCATGGCCGCTGGGCCTGCGCATCCGGAGCCTGTGCTCTGCAACGGGAGAGGCCACAACAGTGAGAGGCCCGCGTACCGCAAAAAAAAAAAAAAGAGTAACTACATCAAAAGCAAATAGGATTTTGTCCTGGAAGGTATGGTCACTGGAGCCCTTTTTTCACATAATAGCACCAAATGAATTCACTTTGCATTTAAGACCCTTCACCATCTGTTCACCTTGCCGGCCACTAACCTAGCAGTTCAACACTCTTCTCCAACCAAACTAGAGCAAACAAGTCACGGCTCTCCTAATCCTACCATGTTTGGTCTTGCCCCCAAGGTTTTGATACAAACTTCTCCCTGCCTACAGGGCCCTTCTTTCTCTTTTCCCCTGGGCTGTGCCCCCGTGCCCTGCTGTGGTCTAGAGTTTTCTTCACCTATACCAGCTTTGGCACTTCCAGCAGCACTTCTCATCTGAGCCTCTCATTTGGCATTTAGCAAATTAAAGCTTGGGTTTTATAAACTTTGTTCTTTTTGCAGCAGGTCCTATCTGACTGCTAATAAAAGCCTTGAAGGAAGAGCCTGCTCTGGACAGGCACGTGATAACAATTGGCTGATGATAACGAAAGGAGAGCCGGCAGTGGACAATGAGACGGGGAGGGGTATATTGGTTATTGGTGGCTGTGTAACAAATTCTGACAAAACTTAGTTTATCAGTCTGGGTCCAATCAAGAGAGAGAAACCACACAGTCATTTGAAGAGGGAGATTTAAAAATAATTTTTACTCCAATCCCCTGTTGTAAATAATAAAGAATTGGTTAGTAAGGAGTAAAGGGAACTCCAGCAGTTGAATAGCAGACATAGAAGCAGCCCTTCCTTACCCCCAGGACTGAGGCTGAAACAGAGCTCCCAGGGAAGAGATATCCACCCCCTACCTCAAGGCTGAAATCCAGACTTTGTTGAGGAGAACACAGCCTGTGGCTCGCTGTATGGCAGAAAAGTCACTGCAGCGTCATACCAGTGGAACGTGCAGAAATCTGCCTTCTTAGATGCCAGGGAAGTTCTTCATGGGGAGGTGTAGAGCCAAAGGCACTCCACGACAAAACCACCTGAGCAGGGTACAGGAGCTTCCACGTACTGCAGGATCCTGGGGCTGGAGAAACCGTGAGTGCCGCAGGGGCATCCTTGCCGGAGAAGCCACATGCACAGCAGGTGCTGGCTGCTGGAGAAGCTGCAGGAGGAGGTGGGGGCACTCTGCTGACACTGCTGCCCAAGGGGTAGCGCCAGGAGGATCTGCTGGCTGCTGGATGTTGCTGGCCACTCCAGGAGCTGGGCACTGGTGGAGCTGTTTGCACTGCAGGAGTCTGCCAATCAAGCACACCAGAACAGGGAAGCAGAGAACTTTTCCTCCTGCCATGTCTCTCCAGCTCCTTTCCTCTTAACAGTTTAAAACATCAATGAGCCCTTGTTCTCTCTCATAGGAATTCGGGAGCGTCTTGGCATGGTGGTTCTGATTCAGTCAAGTTGTGCTTGCAATCTAGCTATACTGGCCAGGATTGCAGTCATCTGGAGCCTCGACTGGGGCTGGAGGATCACTTCTAAGATGGCACACTCGTGTGGCCGGCAAGTTGGTGCTGGCAGCTGGCAGGAAGCCTCAGGCTTTCTACATATAGGCATCTTCACAGGGATAGTTGAGCGTACTTGTGACACAGTAGCTGGCTTCTCCTAGAGTGGATCATCCCAGAGAGAGCAGGGCAAAAGCTGCTGTACCTTTTCTGACCTAACTTCAGAAGTCATACATTATCACTTGCCCCGCATTCTATCTGTTAGACGTGAGTCACTAGGTCCAGTCCACCTTCAAGACAAGGGGAATTAGGCTCTACCTTTCCAAGAGGAGAGTGTCAATTTGTGACCATTTAAAAACCACCACAGGTGGCATCAAGCAACAAGCACTACGGAATTCCCTGGCGGTCCAGTGGTTAGGACGTGACGCTTTCACTGCCATGGCCCGGGTTCAGTCCCTGGTCGGGGAACTAAGATCCCGCAAGCTGCACAGCGTGGCCGAAGAAAGCAAAACAAACAAAAAATCAACAAGGACTAATGTGTATTCAGCAGCTAGATGCATCTGTCTCCCGCCTGGGAGGTTCTCTGCTAAGGAGAAGAGAACGTTCATAACCAATAGTTGCCACCCTATCTATCCCACCCCTCGGTCTGCCCTCCAGCTGGTTAGCTTGTTTTCTTTCCTGCAGACTTCTTTTACCTTCAGGCAATTATATTTCCAAAGAAACATCTCTTTCCGTCTTTTCAGTTGATTCTAAGAAGGCTTCATAGAAGAGATGGGCTTGAATTGGATCTTGAGAGAGGGAAGAGCTTTCCAGGGTGGGAAACTACTTTACAAAAAGGGAAATAAGAGTTTCCCTCTGATGGGATTACGAGAGGGGCTGGGGTGCTGGTAGATGGTATTTGGCCAGGGAGACTGCCAGTTACTCCTGTAACTGATTTCCTGAAGGAGACGTGTGAGGGACAGAGGTGAGGGAACACCACTGGACGGTTCCAGCAGGACCTCAACACAGGGTCTCAAGCAGACGGGGCTGGAGTCCCCAGCTTCGTCTTAAGACTTAAAGCAGGGTCTCTCCTCTCTAAACGCACATGTTACCACTTCTCCTGTGTAATATGCCCCCCTTGAATGTGAGCTGGGCCTAGTGACTTGCTTCTTACCAATAGAATATGGCTGTTGGGCTACACCTCTCAGGCCTGAAAGCCTTGTAACTGCCCAGCCTCAAGACTGAAGAAAGAGCTCGGAGTCAGCAATAGAGAGATAGGGGATCTTACATGTCTGAAACAAAAGGTCCTGGAGTGACATCCTACCATATTCCGCAGACGGCAGGAAGGACATGACAGCAATCTTCGCTACTTGGGGGAGAAAGAGGCTACCATTTATAGGGGGAATTGACGTCAGGTTGGCTCATCAGTTACCCGGGAAACCAGCTGGAGTACGACCCTCACAGCCCCTCAGATTAATGACCATCACGAGGGCAGATGTTTCCTTTTAACAACTGGCAGGTAGAGCAGGGATTAGATCAGTCACTAGCTGGAGCAGGGGACAAACACGTTCACGTGAATAGGTGCAGGTGAATCAGGGATCTGTTGAGCAGCGGATATACAAAGAGCAAGAGAACAGCCATCTTGAGTGGCCTGACCATGCAATGGCCAAGCGAGGGAACGTTACCTTAAAGATTAGATTACAAAACACTGTGACTTCCATCTTGCTTCCATTCTCCCTTGTCCTTCACTGTCTTGTGCTGATGAAGCCAATGCCACGTTGGGAGCTGTCCTATGGAGAGGGCTCAGCCAACAGCCTGTGAAGAACTGAAGCTGTTGGTCCAACAGCCTGTAACGAGCTGAAGTCTGCCTACCACCACCTGAGTAAACTCGGAAGCAGATCCACCCCCAGTCAAGCCTGAAGGTGACTGCAGCCCCAGCCGACACCTTGACTGCAGCCCGTGAGAGACCCAGAGCCAGAGGACCCAACCAGGTTGTGACTGCACTCCTGACACACAGAAACTATGAAGTAATAAATGATGAGTTAAGACACTGAGCTTTTGGGTAATTCATTATGTAACGAATGTAACACGTGACTCTTTCAAGGGTCTAGTCACTGGGTCAGTTCTTCCACTCAAGGACGAGAACAGAAATCACCAATACTGGGACTTCCCTGGTGGCGCAGTGGTTAAGAATCCGCCTGCCAATGCAGGGGACACGGGTTTGATCCCTGGTCCGGGAAGATCCCACAAGCCGCGAAGCAACTAAGCCTGTGTGCCACAACTACTGAGCCTGCGCTCTAGAGCCCACAAGCCACAACTACTGAGCCCACGTGCCACAGCTACTGAAGCCCGTGCTCCTAGAGCCCGTGCTCCACAACAAGAAAAGCGACCACAATGAGAAGCCCGCGCACTGCAACAAAGAGTAGCCCCCGCTTGCCACAACTAGAGAAAGCCCGCACGCAGCAAGAAGACCCAACGGAGCCAAAAAATAAATAACTAAATAAAATTTTTTTAAAAATCACCAGTGCCACACTCAAGTGTGGGACCTTTAATGCCCATGACCCCTGCCCACAAGTAACTATGGCCATTCGAATGTCCGGGAACACAACGTGGATTTCTTTGAGACAAACAAGAAGTGGGTGGAGAGAGCCTTTTCCCTCCATGACACCTGCTTCCACAGAGCCAAACGATGAACCAAAACCCCACCCTGGAAGGTCCTCTCGTTCCTCTCAACTGTCTTCCCTTCCTCCAAACCAGCTCCTTACCCTAGAGATTCTCAGTCACTGCCACCTTAGAACACCTCTTTTCCTTGAGCTGGACAGAGGACTACCATAGTCAAAACTAAGTAAGGCTTGTCTTTCTTTAAGTGGTAGGGAGAAATGAATAAGTATTTTTCGCCTAAACGTTTGGCACCTGCTACAGCTTATCTGCTGATGAGTAACAGATTTCAAAATGAATGAGCAAGGAGCAAACAAATAATAGAAAAACATAGAAATGTGATTTCTTAAAATAGTTTATGGGTTATTGTTGGAGATGCTGTGACCTAGATACATACAATAGAGTAAAAAGAGGGAAGGAAAGCAGAGAAAGAGAGCTGAGTTCATGAGCTTGGATTCCATCTCTGGCCATTTCCTGGTGTTCTACAGAGAGCACCGGAGGGTCCAGGCTGCCAGAGCAAGTGTGAGAACCTCAGCTACTTCCTAGGCAGTGAGCTGGTTCCCAAGATTTGACCTCTAGATGGAACCTCAGGGAAAATACCCCGAGGCTGGAGGTACCATCAATGGAAAAGGGGCAGGAGGTGCTATGTAACAGATCCTGTCTCCTACACTGAAAACCATCAAGGTTAACTGCCCAGCTCAGTGTCATACTCTGGGCACACGGTTGGCAATTTTTTTTTTTATTTCCAAGGAATGTATGTAAATTGTGGGCTACTGTGGCCCAGTCTGGACTGAGAGAGAATGACAAAGGGAAATGAATCCTTACTGTAAGGCCTCTCCATTCTCATATCACCCTGGATACTTGTATTTGGGGGTGGGCGGGATGCTGGAGTCAAATATCAGAGACAGAACATGGACTGGCAATTGCACGGTTAAGGAGATTAGAGACGGGACTCTTGGGCATGTGTGTGAGTATAACTTGTGGAATTAGAAAGCATACAACCTGGCAAATACACACACACACACACACACATATACCTTAGACTGCTAGATCATCTGGGCACATGGCTGCCTAAAATAGACCCTGTATTTCCCAGTTTTTCTTGCAGCTAGGGTTAGTCATGTGACTATGACTGACCGACGGAGTGGAGAATATTAAAGCAAGCAGTCAGGCCCTCCCTTCCCTCATCCCCATCCTTCATTCCACAACCTGAAATATGAAAAGGTTATAAGACAATCTTTGACCAGGCTGATGAAGGCAATACCTATAGATGCCAGAGCAATGAAACTCCAGCAGCCTGGACCGCTGAGACTATGGAGATCCCATATCAGCCCTGGACTGCATATCCTTGGAATGCTATGTGAAAGAGAAACAAACTTCTATCTTACATTAATCCATTTGTTCTGTGATTTTTTTTTACTGCAGCCAAACCTGTTTGTATAATCTACAGCCCTGTCTTGGTCAATGAAATTCTACTATTAGTGATTTACTTGTTTCATAATTTACTTGTTAGACAAATATTTATCAAGCTTTGAGTGCTCTTTTTTTATCCTCTTAAATAGGAGCTGGCAGGTGAGCACAGAGCTGGGTACCAGAGAAGGGAGTGAGTTGAGTCCATCAAAGGACTCAGAAAGGGGAGGTGAGCTCATCTATCTGCCCATCTTTCCCAGGACCATCTTTTGCCTTGGCTTCCACAAATGGCAGTTATCATCTTCTGTCTGTGAAGCAACTGTTTTTAGAGAGGGGAACTATGACTGCCATGAAAATCTAGAAGGGGGTGAGGGACTTCCCTGGCAGTCCAATGGTTAGGACTCTGTGCTTCCACTGCATTGGGCACGGGTTCGATCTCTGCTTGGGGAACTAAGATCCCACATGCCTCGCAGCATGGCCAAAAAAATTTTTTTTAATAAAATAAAATAAAATTAATTAATTAAAAGTTAGATGGGGATGAACAAGTTCAAGTAACCAATGACTGAAAGAGGACAGAGCTCTGTATCAGCAGCTCCTGGACCCTGGGCATATGTCCAGCAAAGACTGACGATGGCACAGAGCCGAGGGAGCATTCTCTCTGGATTGTTGCTAGAAGGAAGTGACAAGGGAATAGTTGAATGGAAACTCACCTTCCAGAGAGTGGACCAGGGTGGGTGTGTAAGTGCAGTGCAGTTGGAAGGGGAAGGTTGCAGAGGATGGGACTTCCCCACCAAATTCCCAGGGGAGGACAAAAGCCTGACCATTGGAAATGTGATTTTTAGAAAACCAACATGTTAAATATATATGAAAGAGAAGCATAGAAATAAAAAGCATAGGTTGACAGTCAAAGTGATCTATAGCTGTAAACATTGAGAAGTTTTCAGGTACGAGAGAGGAACCTACCTCCAACCCATTCAAGGAACCCGTGCCACTTCCAGACGTTTTGTCCCTGAGGTGTCTCCTATAGATTGGCCTTTGCTCCACCTCCTCCCGGTGTGCCTTCCTGGACCTTAGGGCTGGAAATGTGGAAGACATTCTTTTTCTTTTTCTGGCCACAGCAGATAGAGCAGACAGAGGCCGTACTTTTTGACGGCAGCTTCCTGATTCTGAGACCACAGCTAAGGCGTGTGTTTCCTGGGGCCAACAGCTGCAGTGATGGCCTCCTGACTATCATCCTCCTAATGGTGGCAGGGTTGGTAGCTTCCCTGGCAGCTCAGTTCTACAGTGGGTTTTTTGAAAAATTTTATTCAGAGGTTCAGTCTCTATTCTACCCCTCAAGCCCTTTCAAAGACTTTGTAAACCCTCAATTACTATGTTACATCTCTTTCTGCTTAAAATAGGTGCAGTGGTATCTGTTATCTGCAACTGAACCCTGATGATAAAAATGCCTGACATAGGGACTTCCCTGGTGGTACAGTGGTTGAGAGTCTACCTGCCAATGCAGGGGACATGGGTTTGAGCCCTGGTCCGGGAAGATCCCACATGCCACGGAGCAGCTGAGCCCCTGAGCAGCTCAGCCCACAACTGCTGAGCCTGAGCTCTAGAGCCCGTGAGCTACAACTGCTGAGCCCACGTGCCACAACCGATGAAGCCCACATGCCTGGAGCCCATGATCTGCAGCGGGAGAGACCACTGTGGTGAGGGGCCTGTGCACCGCGTTGAGGAGTGGTCCCCACTCGCCATGGCTGGAGGGGTCTGTGTGCAGCCCAAAATAAATAAATAAATAAATTTATTTTATAAAAATGCCTGACATAGAGTAGGTGGTGCTAAACATTTGTTGAATAAATGAATGAATGGGCAAATGGAGACGGGCAAGATGTCTACAGTCGGTTGGGCAAACTAGTTGGACTCAATAGAGTGCTCAGAGCAATCAATGGACATAAGTGGACAGTGAAATCAATTTGGGATTCTAACCGACATTTTAAAAAAGATGAAATAGAATAGAAAATCGCAGAGCAGATCACATACAGTAAATGTAAGTATTGTTTTGTGAAACTTTAGCTTCATCCACACATACACATTTTATGTATATGTGTGTACATACACACACATTTGCAGCGATAATAATCCAAATATTCAACAACCAGCATGACAGACATAAGTCAATTGGAATGGATGCCAACAGTATCTACTGGTTGTCTGAATACCAGTATAAAAAAAATCTTTGTAGTAAAAAAAAAACAAGTGATTGAAACCCATTGGTCTATGGAATGTAGCTTAAGGCTTTTGGGGAGGGCGGATGGGAGGTAGTGGGCACATGTTTCTGAGGACCCTTCCTTAGGCATTGTCCCTGGCTAGAGGAACATAACCTTGACACGCTCCTGCCTTTGGGGGAGGAGCAATCCCCCTGTGTTGCAGAAACTTGTGTTTCTGCCCACCGGCATTCATTCCCATCCCAACCCCCATCTCCCTGCCTTTGGAAACCTGCCCTGCCCAGGCTTCATGAGGTTCTGCCAGTAACAACAGTCCCTGGCCCCCACTGGCCAGATCGATTGGTCCAACTTAGGCCAGTCAATTCTTCTAGGGTTTTGTATAATGGGTGCTGAAGGGAGGGGCTTGGGGCTTTATACAGATTTGCCCACCCCCTCCCACTGTCCAGAGGGGCAGCCTCCCTCCCAGAGACAGAGAGACTGAAGTCCCCACAAAGGTTGAAGCTGAGTAGGAGACACCTAACATCAGCAAGTGTGTCCCTGGACCCCTGAGGCCAGCATCACACAGCTATTGGCCCAACGCTGTTCCTTTGGTTTTTATTTTTAAAACAAGTTAGTTTTCGGTTTCTTTCAGTTGCAGCTAAAGGAGTTGTGATTACTTCATAGCTCCTCGAAGTGGTCAGGGGCCCTCATTGCCCAAGTGACTGAGTACTGATGTGGCTCAGAGACTCCCTGAGCCGGGAAGAACAAAACTCCCGTCTACACAGGCACCCTACGCGTAGGCAGTGTGGGCAGGGCACCAGGTCAGGCCATCCCTCTGTTACCTGAAGCTGCATGGAGACCTCTGGGGACCTTCTTCATTTCACCTGAATGCAGAGGTCGTGGGGAGCACTTTATGGCCCCTCTGAGGAAGCCCCGTCATAAGCTAACCTGTCTGGAGATGCTCAATCCACTCCCGTGGGTGGAGGGCAATGGAGTAGCACACTGGCCACCAGGTGTGACTACCCACTTCTGTCCTCCAGGTAGAAGCCCCGGGTCTAAGGGCTGGCTACGTCTGGGGGAGGCTGCGGTCAGCTCTGTCCTCTTCCTCCAGGCCTGTCTTCCTTCCCGGCTGAGCTGACAGCCCCTCCCCAGGACCAGCCTGTCCTGGGAAGAAATAAGATGGGAGCTGTGTGTTCTGAGCCCTGCCCGTGTGTGTGTGTGTGTGTGTGTGTGTGTGTGTGTGTGTGTGTGTGTGTGAAATGACCTGAGGTGACCTCCCTCAAGACATGCTGGGCCGGGACAAAGTGAGAGAGTGGCATGGACATATATACACTACCAAATGTAAAATAGATAGCTAGTGGGAAGCAGCCGCATAGCACAGGGAGACCAGCTCGGTGCTTTGTGACCACCTGGAGGGGTGGGATAGGGAGGGTGGGAGGGAGACACAAGAGGGAGGAGATACGGGGATATATGTATACATATAGCTGATTCACTTTGTTCTAAGCAGAAACTAACACACCATTGTAAAGCACTTAAAGATGTTAAAAAAAAAAAAAAAGACATGATGGGCCTCTTCCTTGCTCAGGAGACCCTACCCATCCTCACAGAGCAGGGAACCCCCCTACCCCACCAAACCCCCGGAACCCAGGCTAAGTCTGCGACGCACCCTGACTCCAGCACGGCCACCAACAGCCCAACTTTCCACTGAGGAGCCACTTCAACTGGGGTTACTCCCATGGTCCCCCAAGGTCCTTGGAGTACTGACCACTCCAACTTCATCTGCATCCTCCACAAGCAGAGAGCCTGTCCTCTACTCATTCTCACCTCCAAACCTTTGTCCCTCTGGAGCCCTGCTTGGAATGCCTTTGCTCTTGGCCTGCCTAAATCCTAGTCCCCCTTCAAGGCTTCACAAAAGAGCACCACCCCCTCCTGTGGGCATCCAGGCCTGTCCTGGGCATCCTATGTAGGCCTCAGTGCCCCACCTCTGTACCTGCAAACACTTCTCACTGCCTGTCCTCTTCTCGAGGAAGCTTTTGCTGCCCTCTCTCCACATCTCAGACTCTTTCGAGCAACTGTTCATCATTCTCCCCAGACTACCTTGAGAGTTCCTTCAGGAATGAGTTGAGTGATGGGTGATTTTCACAAGGGCAGTTTTCTCCAGAATTCTATTTTGGATTTTCCAGACTGATTAAAAATTCCAAAAAATTTGAGGAACTGACAGAATTTGTGTATATATATCTAATATATAGGCAAAGAAACAACATGGAAAGCTGAACAAAACTACTACTGTCTTATTTTCCATTGTTTCATAAAAACACATTTGAAGGCCAAAAAAGTAGGAAGGATGTAATTTCAGAGTAGAGAATTGTTCTTCAGGACTTCCCTGGTGGTCCAGTGGTTAAGACTCTGTGCTTCCACTGCAGGGGGTATGGGTTTGATCCCTGTTCGGGGAAGTTCTGCATGCCCCACAGTGCAGCCAAAAAGAAAAACTGGTTCTTTAAATACGTTTATCTTTATTTATTTTTTAAAATAAATTTATTTAGGCTGCTTTGGGTCTTCGTTGCTGCACATGGGCTTTCTCTAGTGTCGCGAGCCGGGGCTACTCTTCATTGCAGTGTGCGGGCTTTTCATTGCGGTGGCTTCTCTTGTTGCGGAGCACGGGCTCTAGGTGCGCAGGCTTCAGTAGTCGTGGCTCACGGGCTCTGCAGCTCAGGCTCAGTAGTTGTGGCGCACGGGCTTAGTTGCTCTGCAGCATGTGGGATCTTCCCAGACCAGGGCTCGAACCCGTGTCCCCTGCATTAGCAGGCGGCTTCTTAACCACTGTGTCACCAGGGAAGTCCCCTAAATGATAAACTCTTTAACAAAAAAAGCCCTTATTTTTTTCATTTTGCTGTAGACCAGTGAGAATATTGTCATGGAAACCAGCAGATGGATGCAGGAAAGAAGGTACTGGAGGATGTCCGCCCAGCCAGGCGCTTCCTGCCCCTTTCTCCTCAGACGAGACTGGGCTGGCCACGTTTGGGTCCCAGCCAAAGGGCAGAGCCAGGGCCGCGCTCACAGGTCAGGTGGGTCAGTGACCACCCACCCACAGGCCCTGGGGACCCTAGTGATCTGGCTCCCACCCCCTCACACAGCACAGGTGTCCTGGATTTGTGCTTGTGACCAGCGCCAGCTGGATTTGGGAAACAGGCCACTGGTACAGGAAGAAGAGGACTTGGAGTCAGGAGCCCGGGGTCCAGACCTGGCTCTGTTCAGTCACCTGGGGAAGTCCCTTCCTTCTCTGGGCCTCAGTTTCCTGACCTTAAAATGAAGGCTCTATCAACTAGACTTCAACAAGATTTTTTTTAAAAAGGAAAAAAAATGAAAGATTTGAACTAGTCTCTGAGGCTAATGTAGCCCTCTGTCCTTAAAAAAAAAAAAAAAAGGGTATTTTGCATAGAATTTAGAATTTCATGGGCCCACCACCCACTCAGGGCCTTCAACAAACCTCCCTGGGGCCCCTGGTCCTCAAATCAAGAATCTCAACCTGCCAATCTTGACACACAGCCATTGGCCTCTTGCCCCACACCTGCCCCTTTCCTGAGCAGTCTTAGACATTATTTACCAATTATCTACCCCTCACAAATACCTCAGGGAAGTATACTACTCTGCACAAAGAATTATTATCCCCTGGGGTTCCTCTCCAGTTCACAATGAGCTTTGCGGATGGGAAACTAATGACGATAGAAATCCCTTTAGGGGACAAAGCCTTCTGGCCACCCACAGCAGTGCGGGGCAGGGGCAGTGGAAGAGCTTGGGCTCAGGAGCTAGAATGCCCTGGGTTTATATCTGGCTCTGCGACTTACTTGTGTTATTTGGGCAAGTTATTTTACCTTGAGTCTTCAGGTTCCTCAGCTGTAACATGGGCAGCAGAAACGATAGTATGCACTAAATATTCCCGGACTTGAATTTCCCAGCTTCCCTTGCAGAAGGTTGAGGTCACATGATTAGTTGCGGCCAATGGTCTCTGAGTGGAAGAGGCATGTGTCAGGCCTGGCTGAGGCATTTAGGGATCCATGTGCTTCCTTCATCTCTCTCTCCCATCTTCCATAAGGACCTTGGAGGCCACTCTTCCAGACGGTGAGGCTATGAGATGGGAGAAAGGTCTCCTGCCCCTCATCAAAATTTACATGACTGGTAAATAAAGCACTATGGTACCAAGCCACTGAAATTTCAAGAGTTCTCTGTTGTGACAGGCTTTGTTAATTACCCTAATACAGGGAGGGCTAACAGAGCTCATGGACACAAAACCCTGTGAGCTCAGTGGGAGCTGTTATCTTAGAGAAAAGACCTAAGCCCCCTATATCAGTCAGCTCATGCTGCCATAAGAAAACACCATAGGCTGGGTGGCCTAAACGACACAAATTTACCTCTCACACCTCTGGAGGCTGGAAATCCAAGATAAGGGTGCCAGCATGGTCTGGTTCTGGTGAGAACCCTTTTTCTGGCTTGCAGACAGCTGCCGTCTCTCTGTGTCCTTAGACAGCAGAGAGGAAGAGACAGCAAGCTCTCTGGTGTCCCTTCTTATGATGGTGCTAATCCCATCATGAGGGGACCCTCAGGACTTCATCTAAACATAATTACCTCCCAAAGGCCCCATCTCCAAATCTCATCTCACGGGGGGATCTGGCATCAACATATGAATTTGGGGAAGGGGGGAAACAATTCAGTCTATAGCACCCCCTTCAAGTCAGGGCCCCTCAGATATTTTCTTACGAGCAAATTTTTTTTTTTTATTATTGGAGTATAGTTGCTTTACAATGTTGTGTTAGTTTCTGCTCTACAGCAAAGTGAATCAGTTATACGTATACATATATCCCCTCCTTTTTGGATTTCCTTCCCATTTAGGTCATCACAGAGCATTGAGTAGAGTTCCCTGTGCTATACAGTAGGTTCTCATTAGTTATCTATTTTATATATAGTAGTGTATATACGTCAATCCCAATCTCCCAATTCACCCCCCCCCCCCGTTTCCCCCCTTGGTGTCCATATGTTTGTTCTCTACATCTGTGTCTCTGCTTGGCAAATAGGTTCATCTGTACTATTTTTCTAGATTCCAAATACATGCATTAATATACGATATTTGTTTTTCTCTTTCTGACTTACTTCACTCTGCATGACAGTCTCTCAACAATAAATGCTGGAGAGGGTGTGGAAAAAAAGGAACCCTCCTACACTGTTGGTGGAAATGTAAATTGATACAGCCACTGTGGAAAACAGTATGGAGGTTCCTTAAAAAACTAAAAACAGAACAACCATATGACCCAGCACTCCTGGGTCATATACCTGGAGAAAACCATAATTCAAAAAGACACATGCACCCCAATGTTCATAGCAGCACTATTTACCATGGCCAGGACATGGAAGCAACCTAAATGTCCATCAACAGAGGAATGGATAAAGAAGCTGTGGTACATATATACAATGGAATATTAGCCATAAGAAGGAACGAAATTGTGTCATTTGCAGAGACGTGGATGGACCTAGAGACTGTCATACAGAGTGATCTCACTAGCAAAAATTTAAAAGCAGAAGCATCCAAGGGTGGGGTGAGGTGCGAGTTTCATCCAGAGGGAAATGGTGCGGAAGGCCTGCCTCCCCCAGTTCCACTGAGGGCTACCTGCAGCTCTCCCTGAACCCTCTTCCTTCCCAGTCTTCCTCACCCCCTCCATCTCGCCCCCATACTAAGGTGGGTGAATTGTATACAATTTACAAATTCTTTGACAGTTAATTGACTCCTTAAACCTGGAAGACGTCTAGGTCTTAGAGGTCATCTTGTCTTACCTCCTGGCTGTTTTTTTTTTGTGGTACGCGGGCCTCTCACTGTTGTGGCCTCTCCCATTGCGGAGCACAGGCTCTGGACGCGCAGCCTCAGCGGCCATGGCTCACGGGCCCAGCCGCTCCGCGGCACGTGGGATCCTCCCGGACCGGGGCACGAATCCGCGTCCCCCGCACCGGCAGGCGGACTCCCAACCACTGCGCCACCAGGGAAGCCCTGTTTTTTTTTCTTTTTTTTGGCCGCAGCCCAAGGCTTGTGGGATCTCACTTCTCCCACCGGAGATTGAACCCAGCGGCCCCGAGTTTTAATCACTGGACCGCCAGGGAATTCCCATTGCCTCCTGATTCTTACAGAGGACGTGTCTGGGCCTGTGAGGGTATGAAAAACATCAGAGGGCGGGGCTGGCTTGTCCAAAAGGTCAGGGTCGGGTGGTGGGCAATTTGGTGCAGCGAAGGGCAGAGAGAGTCAGAACATCAAGAAGCAAGATGTTTCATTTCAGCATATAAATTTTGCATAATTTTTGGAAATAAAGTTTTAGTTTACAGTTTTAAGTTTTAATTTGCAAGTAATACATACGGATGGCCCTAGGGCCCCTAAAATCGATCATCTGGCCGGTCCACGCCTGAGTCAGGGTCTCATAGGAGCGCCTTTCCTAATTCCATCCTTTTGCCGGGGCCTGGGAGCCTCCTGGGCGCTAGAAAGGGCTTCTGCTGGTTTGGGCCTCCTCTCTGGAGTGGGCTGTGACCATTAACTCCCTCACCCTCCGCCCCCAGCCCAGGGCGGGCGCTGGGGGCGCCGGGTCACGTGGCAGCGGGAAGGTTTATCCCCGCAGCCTCTCGGAGCCCAACTGGACTTCTGCTTCCCAAGCGCATGGCCGCGGCCCTCGCGATACTCGAGGCGATGCTGCTCCCCTGCTGGGACGCGTTCCCGCAATTTAAAAAGGGGTCTACAAAGGTGAGCCAAGAGAGCTTTTGGAACCTTCCACTCTAGCAGAGGGCGGTGGTCGAGGTATCATGGTCTAGCCAGAAGGTGCCAGTTGGGTTTTGAGAGAGAAGAGGGGGATGGGGGGGAACCACCCCATATTGGCGATTTCTTCTCAGGCTGGAAGCTTGATAGGTTCCCAAAGGACTTCAAAGCCCTGCTTCACCTCCCTGGTGGCTCTGGAGGGGAAAGAAAGTGGCCTTATAACCAGCACCATCCCCTCCCTCCCAACACCCGCTCCCGGACACTCGGTCCTGCCCGCCCCACTAAACTGTGATCTGGGAGTATTTTCTCCCCCCAACAAAGGTCACCCTTTGGGACCCACAGAGCTGAGGGAGGCCCCCAGGAGAGGAGAAGCAGAGGGAAAAGTACTAAACTGCCACCCTTCCTCTCCCCCTGCTCCTCTGAGTATTGCTGGAGGGGTGCCGGGGGTGGGTGGGAGGTGGGGTGACCATCTCAGGGCTTCTCTTTCTGGACTCCTGGGGCTTTAGCAATGTCAGGGACCCCCCCTGACCCCTACACACAAACGCTGCCAGAGACTGGTGACTTAGGGCGGGTCCCCACAGACGAACGGGGCTAGGGGCCCACCACTCGGAGTGCTACAGCGACTGCTGTCTCATCAACTTGGACCACGGTGTGCCTTCTGTGTCCCTAGGGCCAGAATAACCATGATGTGCTTGCCCCAAGTGAGACTCGGGTGGGGCAGCCCCTTCTGGTATGTAGGGTGGGGATGGGTTAAAAAACCCATGTGGCTGCACCTGCTTTTTTTACCCTTTCCTTGGAGCAGCCTTTCCCCCTTCTCCACCTGGCAAACTCCTAATCGTCCTGCAATAACAACTCCGGCCACCTCCTCTGAGAAGACTTCCCTCCTTGGAGCTCTGACACTCTTGGGACCCAGACCCTCAGCAGAGCATGTATCTCCCTGACTTCCCTGCCTTTGTCTGCCTCTGCCACTGGGCAGAGCTCTGCAAGGGAAGGATTAAGACATATTCACTTTTGAACCCCTACCCACCCAGTTTAGTGCCTGCACACAGCAGTGCTCAACAAATGTTTGTTGCATGAATGAATATCTCTACCCTAACATCACTGCAGCAAAGCGGGTGGGAAAAGACCTCTCAACCCATCCCTACCTCCCTGCCGCTATGACCTAATTTCTTGAGCGGAGCTGCCGTGGCAGGCTCACAGTTTTGGGATTGGACCTGAGTTTAAACCCTGGCTTTTCCAGCCCCTGTCTTTGTGACCTCAGACAGATCACTTCTGCTCTCTGAGCCTTAGTTTCCTCATCTGAAAAATGGGGTTAAAGTACCCACCCCACCACGTTGTTGGGAAGAGTATATGGTCATGGCAGTGACAGTGCTCAATGGAGCATGGTTGTTATTAGCTGGTGGAAATGCAGGGAGCAGAATGCATTGTACATCTTGTTCTTGCTTGCCTTTTCTCTGGCCCTGGGCCCAAATCTTTCTACGGAGGATGGGCTCAGCCTCCATCTCCCTGTCTGGGGAGCTGCCATTGCCCAGGGAGCCAGTCAGGCCGCTCCTGTGGCCTAAGTCTACAGCTGAAGTGGCCAGAGGATCTTTTCATCATGGGCACTTGATCTACTTTATTTTGTCTATCTTCTCAAAATAACAAATAGGGTTACTATTATTATCCCCATTTGACAGATGCAGAAACTAAGACAAAGAAGCCTAAGGTCACAAAGTTATCAGCTGTAGAGCTGACAGCTCACGTCTGTCTCACTCCATCACTTATGATCTTGCTTCTGCTCCCTAAGGAGTTTAAACCCCCTTCTTTCCTGCACCTTGGTAACTCTCAACTCTCTTACCTGTTTTCCGCAGACCAAGGGCGCCATGAACATCATATGCCCCGGCCAAGTAGGCTTAAGTTGCATACACAAGGACCCAGTCTGTACCCGCCGGTGCCATTTGATTTAGAGGATGCAGGCTGGTCACTGCCACCCCTCCCTCCCTCTCCTCCTTGCTGGGGGGGGGGGGGCATCTTGCTCAAAAGACATTAAAGTCACTTCCTGGCTCTGGCTTCTGTCTGCACTTCCTGGGAGAGGGGACTGGATAGGGATTGCTCCAGTCTGGGGGTAGCTGAAAGGGGAGACAGGAGGCATGATAGAGCTTCCCATGGGGTTTGGCCCTGTCTGGAGGCCTGGTGGCCTCAGGGCGGATCTGCGGGAGGGAACTGGGGTGTAGGGGTGAGAAGAGGCTGCATCCAGGAAGGGCCAAGCCTTGGGAAGGAGGGCTATGTGGGAGGGGCACGGTTGAGGAATGTGCCTCGAGGGAGTATGTTGAGGTGCTCATGGATGGGTATGTGGTAGGGGGGGACTGAGCGGGGGATCTGAATGCTTTTCAAGGGGAACACGAGGGTGGAGATCATTGAGAGAGTGTTTATGAGAATGCGTGTGAAGCATAAACGCAAAAATGTCCATGCCTGTGGTGAGAAAGTGACCTGGTGCATTGATCTCTCCACGTTCTCTAATATCATCAGTTCCATTTTATGGATAAAGAAACTAGCTCACACAACTCAATAACAAAAAAGCAAACAACCCAATCGAAAAATGGGCAGAAGACCTAAATAGGCATTTCTCCAAAGAAGACATACAGATGGCCAACAGGCACATGAAAAGATGCTCAGCATCACTAATTATTAGAGAAATGCAAATCAAAACTACAGTGAGGTACCACCTCACACGGGTCAGAATGGCCATCATTAAAAAGTCCACAAATAACAAATGCTGCAGAGGGTGTGGAGAAAATGGAACCCTCCTACACTGTTGGTGGGGATGTAAATTGGTGCAGCCACTATGGAAAACAGTATGGAGGTTCCTCAAAAAACTAAAAGTAGAGTTGCCGTATGATCCTGCAATCCCACTCCTGGGCATTTATCTAGAGAAAACTATAATTTGAAAAGATACATGCTGTTCACTGCAGCACTATTTACAATAGCCAAGACATGGAAAAAACCTAAATGTCCATGGACAAATGAATGGATAAAGAAGATGTAGTACATGTATACAATGGAATACTACTCAGCCATAAAAAGAATGAAGTAATGCCATTTGCAGCAACATGGATAGACCTAGAGATTATCATACTAAGCAAAGTAAGTCAGAAAGAGAAAGACAAATACCATATGATATCACTTATATGTGAAATATAAAATACGACACAAATGAACTTATCTATGAAACAGAAACAGATTCATAGACATAGAGAACAGACTTGTGGTTGCCAAGGGGGGACAGTGGGTAGGGGATGGATTGGGATTTGGGGATAAACAGATGCAAACTGTTATATATAGAATGGATAAACAACAAGGTCCTACTGTATAGCACAAGGAACTATAATCAATATCCTGTGATAAAACATAATGGAAAAGAATATGAAAAAAGAATGTATAGATATGTATAACTGCATCACTTTGCTGTATGGTAGAAATTAACATTGTAAATCAACTATACTAAAATGAAATACATTTTTTTTTTTTTTTTTTTTTTTTTTTGCACGGGCCTCTCACTGTTGTGGCCTCTCCCGTTGCGGAGCACAGGCTCCGGACGCGCAGGCTCAGCGGCCATGGCTCACGGGCCCAGCCGCTCCGCGGCCTGTGGGATCTTCCCGGACTGGGGCACGAACCCGTGTCCCCCTGCATCAGCAGGCGGACTCTCAACCACTGTGCCACCAGGGAAGCCCTGAAATACATTTTAAAAAAATAAAATAAAGATAAAGAAACTGAGGCTCAGAGAGCTACATGACTTGCCCAAGGTCTCACCATGGATTATCACCATGGGGTATTTTCTGCTGCGGTTATCCAAAAAACCAACCCAAACTGGTCTAGATGCTGAGGGAATTCACTGGGGGTCGGAACTAGAAGTACAGTAGCAGCCTGTCCTCAGGTCTGGCTGAATCCAGTAGCTCCATGGCCCTCAGGCTGGATTCCTTCCCGGTAGCTGCAAAAGTTCCAGGTGTCACATAATAATAACAGCTAAGATTTATTGAGCACTTATTATGTTCCAGACACTGAGCAAAGTGCTTTTTTATCTGTATCAACTCCTCTTATTCTCACAACAGTTATAGTAGGTACTATAAATATCCCTATTTTACAAATATGGTATTGAGGCTCAAAGTACCCTTCTCAAAGGTTCAGAGTAGGGGTGAGGCTGGGATTTGAATCCAGGCTGTCTTGCTCCACAGGGCAGGCTCTTAACCACAAATCCACCTCACATATGCCAATCATGCCTCCCAGAGAAAGGAAACATCTGTCTCAAAATTCTCAGCAAACGTGCTAAGATCGATTCTGATTGGATTTGCTTAGTCGGCATGCTCATCCCTGAACCAATCATTGCGGTGGAATTAGCCGATTGACTTAGCCTGGCTTATGTGGGAGGGTGCAAAGGTGGAGTCAGCCTCTCTGGGACTATTCCGATGGGGGTGGGTGCAGGTTTTACCTGGTGTCTCCCCAGCCAAGAGGTCACCAACACAGTCAGGACTCAGAACACCATCGCCTTTCCTGGCCAGATCCTGAGGAAGATGCGTGGCCTCAGCTCTGATGTCTGGACCCACTCTCCTGGGTCAGACTGGAACACTGAGACTCTACACTGAGACTGGAACACCGAGACTCTACCCCCAGTCCAGTCTGTCCTGGGGGTTACCTTGCCCTGGACCCACCCACCACTCCTCATTTGACATAACCACAGTGTAACTCAGAGATCCTTTGCCTCACGCAGAAATCAGAAATTGCTTTTTCTCCTGTCTCATTATATATCAATCATTTCCCTCATGTCACCAAAGTACTTTTTCAAACAGTAATGACTGCCTAATTTTATTATATATGTGGACCCATATTTACTTAACTATTTCCCTGTGAGTAGACAGTAAGATCATTTCCAAGTCCAAACCATCTATGTTCTTTAGGATACAACTTTACAGTTGCAGAAGCAAAAACCTATCCTAATGATGGCTTAAGCAAGGTAGATGCTTTCTCTCTCATCTGGTAGTTGGGGGAGGCTGGCTGGAGGCTCATGCTGGGTGAGATTGTCCACGCCTCCACCTCCTTCCACCCTCTTGCTCAGCCATCTGCTGCACTGTTTCCTTTTCTTTTTTTTTCCCCTTAATTTTTTACAACACGGCACACACAGAAACATCATATGTGTATAGTACCTCGGGGTAAGAGTAGAAGGGCCTTGGGGCCTTAAAGAGGCTCTCCTGAGGGCAGAAGGCATCCACATTTCCAAACACACTAGTCAAGAAGCTCTGCCCCAGGATGTCAAAGATGATGCATCACCATAACTGCTGTGTCCACATTCCAGTTAGAAGAAAGCGGGTAGAGGGACAGCAAGTAGCTCAGTCTTCCTAAAAGGGCATGACCAAGAGGCCACAGGAATTGTTTTCACTTACATCTGATTGGGCAAAACTTAGTCACATGGCTGCAGATAGCTGCAAGGGAGACTGGGAAGTGTAGTTTTCATGTGGGCATCTGTGTGCCCAGCTAAAGCTTGGGGGGTTCTATTATTAAAGGACAAAAGGAGAACGTACCGGGCTTCCCTGGTGGCGCAGTGGTTGAGAGTCCGCCTGCCAATGCAGGGGACACGGGTTCGTGCCCCGGTCTGGGAGGATCCCACATGCCGCAGAGCGGCTGGGCCCATGAGCCGTGGCCATTGAGCCTGCACGTCCAGAGCCTGTGCTCCACAGCGGGAGAGGCCACAACAGTGAGAGGCCCACGTACCGCAAAAAAAATAAAAAACATAACAACAACAAAAAAAAGGAGAATGTACTGTGGGAGCAATTCACTGCCACAAAACCTTTTATTATTATTTTAACAAGCCAGGGGAACTTGGCTCCCAGGACCTAGAGCTATCGATGTACTGGTAGACAGCTCGAATCGGGTAGTTTGTTTTGTTGTTGTTGATTTGTATGAGTTTTTTTTTTTTTTAATTTTTACTGGAGTATAGTTGATTTAAAATGTTGTGTTAGCTTCAGGTGTACAGCAAAGGGAATCAGTTATACATATACATATATCCACTCTATTTTAGATTCTTTTCCCATGCAGGCTATTACAGAGTATTGAGTAGAGTTCCCTGTGCTGTACGGTAGGTCCTTATTAGTTTATATGAGTTCTTTATATATCTTGGGCATTAACACCTTATTGGATATATCATTTGCAATATCTTCTCCCATTTGTTTATTTTTGCTTTTGTTTCCCTTTGCCTGAGGAATCACATTTAGAAATATACAGCTAAGACCGATGCAAAGACTTGCCTACGCTTAGGTAGGAAGACTCCCTTTTTTTTTTCTTTTTTTTTTTGGCGATGCCAGGCAGCTTGCAGGATCTTAGTTCCCCAACCAGGGATGGAACCCGTGCCCCCTGCAGTGGAAGCTCAGAGCCCTAACCGTTGCACCGCCAGGGAATTCCCAAGGAAGTCTCCATTTTTGATGATTGGCCAATGACAGCTTTCAAGCTCTCACTCCCTTTTTGCCCCACATCTAGGCCAGCTGCTAAAAGCACTTGCTTCCTCCCTTGGTGCTGGTGGGAGGTGCAAACCACACAAATCCCAGCCTGCTCAGGGAACCCTCACCCTGGCGCCAACTCCCAGCCGCAGTAAAAGTCAAAGCCACCCACCCCTTCATCCTTGCCACTCACACCTCCTTGCACCTGCGCTGCTGTCCCCAGAAAGTTCCATTATTCTAGTAATAAACATTTCCATATTGTCTGGGTATGTGTGGCATCATCCATTCCAACATCCAAACCAATTTTGGGTAAGGGGGTGATTTCACCCTCTGTGAGGCACCCAGAAAACCTGTGAGTTCTCCAATTCTCTTTCCCTGCAATGGCTGGGTGACAAGGTGAGGATCTATTGCTGGGAGGTGCCTGGATTGCTAAGTCACCACAGGGAGGACAGTGGCCCCGGAGAGCGTCCTGACTCACAGCAAGAAATCCACTTGTGTTGTGTTAAGCCTCTGTGATTCCTGGACAGTTTGTTCCCACAGCATTTCCGTACCTACTGTGACTAATATGTGTAAAAATGTCTCTTGCTGCTCTGCCCGCAGCATTATCACCCGCTCCCACTCCCAAGACCTAGGCACTTTGTTCTGATCATCCGCTGCCAAAACCCACTCACCATTTGTGTTTTGAACGTCCTGGGCTTGTAACTCTTGTGCTCGCCAAGAAGGCCTACAGCAATGCGTTTTGGCGCACTGCATTTTCTCAAGAGAGGGAGTTACTGAAATTCTAATTGAAAGCCTCTGGAGAAAGGGAGTGGAAAGATGAAAACCAGAGTCTAATCTTCTGTTACTTGATAGCTTTGTGACTTTGGGGAGGTTTGGCAGCTTCTCTGGGCCTTAGTCACCTCATCTGCAAAACAAATATTCACAGTGCTGTTTGTTACTTATAATACACAATTGGATTGGATGAGAGAGTCTTTTGAGATCCTTCTAACTGAGGACTTCTAACTGCAAAGCTAATAACAGCTTCTATTTATTGGGTGCCTACCCCATGCAGAGCAAAATATCTACTATTTCATTTAAGCATTGCATCATCCCTGTGATGTACTCTTATTAGGCCCCATCTTGCAGAAGGGGAAACCAAGGCTCAAAGAGGTTAAGAAGGCTGCCCAAGACCACACAGCCAGTAGGCAGCAGAGCTGGGATTGAACCCAGATCTCGCCGGTGCCAGAGTCCAATCACACAGACTAGATACTCTGCCGGCAGCAAGATGAGCACAGCAAACGGTCCAGGAAGCGGCACTGGTTCTTGGGAAACATCAGCTTTATCCCCATTGCTTGCTCCTCTGTCCCTTTAGTCTGGGAACTGGCACTGCGGGCATCTCCCTGTCAACCCCAGGACTGGGCAATCACACGTCATTACCCACCCTCCAGGCCTCAGTCACATGGCACTCACATTGCAGATGCAGGGTATGTAGCTGGACCTTAGAGGCACGGCCACCACCTCTGGTCCCTGACGTGGCGGCAGCGCTCCTGGTCATCTTCTTCCTCCTCTCTTTTTTCTTGCTCCTCACTGGGGGCTCATTTTTCCAGGGAGAAGTCAAAAGTTTGGTAAGGAACGTAGAGGGCACACCATCTGCCACCATCCTAAGACTTTGTTTGGGGAGGGTTGTTTGGGGAGGGTGGGTGGGCACAGAGCCTCATGTGGGTGAAAACTGGAAGTGGGGGACAGCAGGGAGTGCTGGGTGGAGGATGTCTGGGGGGACAAAGAAAGTGCACCGGAGTCATGGGAGCTGTGCCGGGGTGCTGCCGGGTGCTGTCACTGCAGAGATGAACAAAACACAGCACTCCCATCCCAGGCTCGCTCACATCTGGTAAGAGAGACAGACATTCATTCCTCCACACGATTTATTGAGCACCTACTACATGTAAGTGATTTTTCTAGGTGCTAGTGATGGGGCTGTGAACAAGACACAAAAATCCCTGCCCTGGGAGAGCTGACATTCTATTGTAGGAGGCAAATAAGTAAAATATTAATGTAATTCCAGGTGATCAACACCTGAGGACAAAGAAAATAAGGAAGGGGTTTCAGGAGTTGTGGTGTGAGGAGAGGGTGCTCAGGGAAGACCTTACTGACAATGGGAATTTAAGCAAAGACCTAAAGGGTGTGAGGTCTTTCCTAAAGGGAGCCAGGCAGGCAGTGGAAAGAGCAGTCCAGGTGGAGTAACAGTCAGGGCAAAGGTCTAGAGGAGGGACCTTGCCTGGCATATTCAAGGAATAGAAAATAGGAGTGAGAGAGAATGGAAATAATAGGAGATGAGGTCAGAGAGATCAAAGGAACATTCCAATATTCTCCTTTGTTCAGCACTTTTGCATTCAGCACCCACTGTGTGTGAGGACTTTAGTCCTAGCATCTAAGAAATACAGCAGTGAACAAGAAAGCAAGAATCCCTGCCCTCCTGGAGTTGAGGGAGAGATAGAAAAATTTAAAAACAAGATAAAGAAGATAATTTCAGAGAGTCAGATGTGTTGTGAACATGGTAAACCCAGGTGATGGGACTGCTCTGGCTAGGTGTCCAGGAAGGCCACAGCCGGGACGGGAGAGGGAAGCAGGCAGGTGGAGCAGGGCAGGCATTTGTTGGTTTTGTTCCCAGCTGTATCTCCAGGGCCTGGACACAGTAGGTGCTCAGTATTTGCTTGTTGAAAGACTATTGAAAATGTCTGATGGAGGGATGATGGGCGACGTCATAAGCCCCAGCATTAGGGGCCGTTGATGTGTGTGAGTGTGTGTGTGTTTAGGGGGGTGTAGGTGACAATCAAACTCAGCTGAAAGGGTAAGTCAGAGTTTGCAGGAGAGCAGCTTGTGCAGTGGCAGACAGGAAGGTCTGGCACACCCAGAGGAGACGTAACCTATTCTGGGGACACTAAGGGCAAACCTTCCAAAACTGTTTAGTTCCCTCCAGGCACAAGTCAGGTCCTGCGGGTGCCTTCTGTCCGCCCCCCCCCCCACCCCGAGCCGCAGAGATGCCCCGGGGCCCCGTCCAGAGACTGCCCAGCCCGGCGGGTGGAGGGGAAGTGAGGGCGCCGTGTGGGAGGAGGCAGGCGGGGGCCCGCGGTGGAGCCGTCTCCCCGCAGGACACTGGGGAGATTTGCCTTCCCGGGCAAGTGCACGAGTGGATGCTGCCGCTGGGCGGCAGAGAACTGCCAGTCGCACAGCTCCTTAAAGGGGTCCGAGGGCGGCACGTGTCACACGGATGTGGGTGTCGGTGCCCGGTGGAGCTGAGGGGGAGGAACCCACGGAAGGTGGAGCCTGGGCACACCCAGAGGCCAGGGAAGGCCGGGGGGCTGGGGGGGGGGGCGGCGGAAATGACCCGGGAATTCTCTGCTGGGGAAGCCTTTGGACAGACCCAAGGTGGGTCCCCACTCCAGGGGCTTGGAATCCTGGATGGGGGGCCATGGGGCATGGCGATGCTTCTTTCTCTAATATGGGTTCCCTTTCTTCAGGGGTCATCTTAGCAAACCCTGAAAGTAGCACTGTAAATGGGCACAGTTAGGTCTGGCCCTCACCCTTTCTACCTCTGCCTTAACCACCGTCCTCCCAAGCCCCAGGAGTTCTGCCGTGGCCTCCTGGGGGGAGGTGGGCTGAGGCAGCCTCTGAACTGAGTGTGCAGGAGAGGGGAGTTGACTTACCTATGGAAGGATTTAAGGAGCTGAGATGGGGCTCCCTCTCAGTGTTCATCCACTTAGGACTGGCAGATGGGTTAACAAGGGAAAGGTGATGCCGGGGATGGAGTGAAGAGAACACTTAGCAACCCTAGGGGTCAGCCTGGAGGAGGTGACCAGAGACTCTGAGCAGCTGGGTGTGGAGGTCTTTATGCCCAGGCTCCTCTGTTGTGCACAAGCAGATGGGCCCCAGAGCTGGGCTGTGGTGAAAGTGGGGGCTGGCCCTCGGGGCTGAGGGCAGAGCAACCCCCAAGATCGAGGTCAAAGTCTCGCCTTTCCCAGACATTCCTCGGCCTGTATAACGAATGTCCCTGCCAGCAGGGCCTGACTCGTATATTTCCGAAGAATGAGAAATCGTTTAAAATCATCTACGGCCATTGTAAGAAAATTGAAAAAAAAAAAGAAGCCAGTTAAGGAAACTTTCTTTTTTTTTTTTTTTTTTAGGAAACTTTCTTTTAATGATCTTTCTTCCTTGCCTCCCCCCACTTCTCCTCCACCTACTCCTGTGCCTACCCAGAACTGTGTGTTCCTGTCCCTGGTCCCCAGAGCCTCCCCCAACAGGGGAGGAACAAGGAGGGAGGGTGATGCACAGTCATTGCAATAAAGAACTTTCAATGTTTGCTGGCAGCCATTGCCCCGCTTCCTTGCTGAACCCCAATATTGTTTGGGCAGTAATGTGCCCAGCCCTGGAGAGGGATCATAATTAGTCTAAGCCAGTCATGGCAATCCCATTCCCTTTGCTTTCCCAGCCTCCCTTGCAGCTAGAGGTGGTCAGGTGACCCAGTTGTAGCCAGGGAGATGTGGAGACGTCAGCCCGGAGGCGTTAGGGCAAGATAAGAAGGTACCCCAGGAGAAGCACTCTGCCCTCACCCCTCCCCAACCCAGCCTCTACCCAAGGCTTCCTAGCACATGGTGAGAGGATCTGACGTTGGGAGCTGCTGTGAAGGCATTTGCTGAGAGGAGGTGAAGAGACCTGCAGGTCTGCCAGCACCCAAACAAATGCCGGCACGTCCATCTCTAGGCTTCTTCATGCCTGAGAGACATTGGGCTGGCCAAAAAGTTCGTTCGTATTTTTTCTGTAAGATGTTATGGAAAACCCCGAATGAATTTTTGGCCAACCCAACATATGCCCCCTTTGTTTAAGTCGTAATTACTTGGGTTTTTGTTGTTGTTGTTGTTACTTACAGCTGAATCCAGTCTTAACTCATAAACCTAATGGTTACTCTAAGGATTCATTATCCCAGAACTACAGAATCCTGGGGCTGGGAGAGCATCTCAATTTCATTATCACTCTCCCTCATTTCTGTGAATCTCCTCTCCAGCATCCCCACCGAGGGGTCAGTGACCCTCCACTTGCACATCTCAGTGACCGGCACCTCAGAACTGCCTAAGGAAACCCAGGTTTGATGGCTCCAGGGGGTATAAAATTTTTGTAGTAAGTCAAAACTAAATTCCTTACAATGCCACCCATCTGTCTTAGTATGTATAATTAGGAAAGAACAGGGAATTGTAGAAAGCGTAGGAGGTGGAGTTGGATGGGTTTAGTGGCAACTTTTTCTAATTACATGACATTGGGCAGGTTACTTAACCTCTCTGATCCTTAGTTTCTTTTATCTATAAAGTGGAGACAATGAATTCTCCTTCCCAAGGTCATTGTGAGAATTTGCTAGCACAGAGTAAGCCTATAGCAATTGTTTGTGGTCTGACCCCTTAACACACAGATTGTGTCAGCTAGCTGTCGCATCTGAAAGTCTGGCCCAGAAAAGAGGTGAGAGCCCAGGAGAGGGGACTGGTAAGTTTTGATGCAGGGCAAAGAAGATGGGCCATTATAACTCCCCACCAGAGATGTGTGTGTGTGTGTGCCTGTCTGCTTGAGAACTTGAGGGGCAATGAGGGCCTCCCAGGGAGGTGTGACTGTTCCTCAGAAATGGAAACATAGGTCTTCCCTGGTGGTGCAGTGGTTAAGAATCCGCCTGCCAATGCAGGGGACACGGGTTCGAGCCCTGGTCCGGGAAGATCCCACATGCCACGGAGCAACTGAACCCGTGCACCACAACTACTGAGCCTGTACTCTGGAGCCCACGAGCCACAACTACTGAGCCTGCGTGCCACAACTACTGAAGCCCACGCACCTAGAGCCCGTGCTCCGCAACAAGAGAAGCCACCGCAATGAGAAGCCTGCGCACTGCAACGGAGAGTAGCCCCCCACTCACCGCAACTAGAGAAAGCCCTCATGCAGCAACAGACCCAATGCAGCCGAAACTAAAATAAATTAAATAAATTAAAAAAAAAAAAAGAAGCAGATGAAGAAATGGAAACATTCCCAGCCTGGCTGGGCCTGTTGCACAACCTTGTCTCCAGTCTGTCAGCCCCATCCTGCCTGGCCCCAGACCCATTCCTCCTTCTCGGAGGACACCTGCCCTGATGGAGCGAAAAGCTTGACGTAACATCAAGGAAGACGCCGATTCAGCAAGAACATCCAGGAGCCTGGGGAAGGTTTGCAAGAGGGGCTTTAATTACCAAGAATCCAATTAGAAGACGGAGGTGCCGGTCTAGGGGCGGCCAGCCAGGGAAAGGTGGTGGAGGACGAGCGCCCTGTGGCGTGCCAGCCTGGGTGAGTGTCCTCACTTTCTGGAGCGGCCAGCATCGAGGCAGACGCCAAAGTTGGTGTTGGTGATGGAGCCCACGATGGTCTTGTCCACCTCACAGGTCAGACCGCGCTCACAGGGACACTTGTAGTAAACCCCATAGAGGGTCTGCAGAGATACGGAGCCAGTGGAGTCACACGCTGTGGGAGCCACTTTGGGCATCGCCTGCCCTGCCCCTTTCAGATGGTGCTTCTCCTGACTGCCTCCCCAGGGGCCGCTGTGGGCCTGGAGGACTTGGGTTCTGGTCTCTGCTGTGTGGCTCGCTTGCTCTTACTAACTTGCTCTCTCTGGGAAGCCTCTAGCTACCCATGCATGAAACAGGGATAACAGATGGCTGCCCCACCCATCTCGCTGGTCCGTGGTGAGGGTCAAGAGAGGGGATGGGATGGGAAAGGGCTTTGAAGCCTGCTGACCTCCCTCTCATCTCAACGTTCCGTGTCCAGACGGAGCCCCCTCCCTGATTCCCCCCCCCCCCGCCCCCCAAGCCTCGAGGGCCCTCCGCCTCGGAGCTGTCCTCCCCGCCGCCACCCCGCCCCGGCACTCGGCACTCACAAAGGCGGAGCACTCGCTGCTCTCTCTGGCCTTGGGTGCGCAGCGGGCCAGGCTCAGGCCGGTATCACGGTGGCAGCACTTGCTCCGGCACTGGGCACTGTTCAGGCAGAGTTCGCCCTCTTCCTGCCAGGGGAAACCCATCAGCCCAAACCCACCTCCATTTGATCCCTTCTCCACCCAGAGCCCCACCTCGCCACACACTACCCGGTTGGGGGAGGCATGTGTGAAGGAATCCAACCCCTGGGGCTGGCGGCCTCTCCTCCCACTCCGACCTCCCATCCACCCACGTAAGAAGTGGGCAGTGTGGCCAGAGAAGCAGCCCCGGGCCGGGGACAGGACACCTGGCTTCTAGGACTGGCTGTGCTACCAACTCCCTGGGTGACCCTGGGCAAGTCACTGGCCCACCCTATGCCTCAGAGTTCCCATCTGGAATGGCCACTTGTGGCCCGCAAACAGGGTCTCCAAACCTCTGTGTCCCCCAATCCCTCGAGGAGCCTGTGAAGGTTGAGGACCCTCTCTCCCTGGAAAACTCCTCCCTCCCTCCCCCCACAGACTCTTACAAATAAATCTCAGGGGCATCCCGGACCCTCCGAGTCCATGCATGGCCCTGAGTTAAGAACCTGTGAACTGAGTTCTTAACCCAAAGGGCTTTTGCAGTTGTGCCCTTGGTGGAGAGGCAGCGTGGGCAGTGGTGAGAGCCTGGTTCTGGAGCCTGCCAGCCCGGGCACCAACCCCTGCTCAAGACTTTCCAGCTGTGTGACCTCAGGCAGGTGACTGAATCTTCCCCTGTGTCAGCTTTCCATTTGGAAATGGGGTTGATCAGAATAGTACCTATCTCACGTGGCTCTTATGAGGACTAAATACGGAAGTATTCCTGAGGCATTTGGAGCTGGTCTGGTCAGCCTAGGTCAGAAGCCAGAATCACTGGGGAAGCTTTTTAAACTACTGAACCTTCTGAGCCAGAGTTTCTGGGGCAGGACCCCAGGGCTCTGGATTTTTTTTTTTTTTTTGGCTGCGCCACGGCTTGCAGGATCTTAGTTCCCTAACCCGTGGGACAGGAATGGGCAGTAAAGGAAGAGACGCCTTACCTCCCAGCCCTTGGGTAGCCCCACGTGGGGACAACTTGACCCACCCAGAGGTCAAGGTCCAAGCTTAAAAAGAATTCCCACCTCGGGGTTCAGATGACTCCTGCCCTGAAGACCCTCTTACCAGGTTGATAATGATTCCCCGGGGGTCGGGGACCGCATAGGCTACCGCGAAGGCAAGGAGTAGGAGGACGAGGACCTTCTCCATGATGAGTGGGCACAGCTGGCGTAGGTAGTGGCCGGCAGGTCAGGTGGCAAAAGACAGAGCCAGAGGGGGTTGTGGGGCTATAAAAGGGGCCTCACCCACACGTGACCCACCTTCCCAGTCCCGCAGGGCCTGCCGTGGGCAGAGACCCAGCTGTGGCCAATCTGCTGGAGTGGGTCCTGATAAGGTAGCTGGGCACCACCTGGCACCTGGTGCCTTGTGTGTGTGTGTGTGTGTGTGTGTGTGTGTGTTGGGCGGGGGGTGCTCATACGGCAGCATTGTTAAGAGTGGGAACTCTGGGACACTGTTACCTGTACGAGTTACTAGCTGGGCAAGTTATCTGTTCTGAATCTGTCCCCTTATCTGTCAACTGATAAGAGGTGCGAGAGTTGAGTGAATTAACATATGTTGTATACATAAGACACATAGCCTGGGGCAGGGCTCGGCACATGAGCTGTACACGTTAGCTGCCATCGCTGCTGTATTCACCTCTGGCGCCCTGAGCTCTGTGGCAGGGCTGGGACTAGGGTGAGGCAACTGAGACACCTAGAGTGTGAGCACGTCCTTAAATTTTGCATCCTAGACACCTCTCTTGCCTCACCCCAGTCTGGGCCCTGCTTTTGACCTCACCCAAACCCAGGTATGTGGCAGTATCAGGCTCGCGTGAGGAGGGGGCCCACTTTCCCCACCCTCAACCTTCCCAGGTCCCCTCGGGGATTTTCAGGTGGGGCCGGGGGCCGGGGCCCTGGGCCTGCGACCAGCCCTGCGACCCCTGGCCGAGGGGTGTGTGTTCTCACTCCAGGTGTACCGCCCTCCCACCCTCCCACCGGGGGTGCCTGCAGGAGTGATTTAGGGGCGCTTAGGAAGTCCTTCTCCAGCAACTCTCTCCCGTTCCTTTCCACTTCATTTAACATGTGCAATTCCAGCATTAAGGACTCACCACTTTAGTTAATGCTCCACTCACCCCGTCCCCCACCCCAGGCCACGTGTGGCCACAAGCTGTCGTTAGTCCTGGCTGAGGATGAGGGTCTCGTGAGCCTCTGATGGCCTAGGCTGAAGGCTGGGAAGGGCACAGCTGCCTGAGTGTGCTCAGCTGTGGGACCAGAGCAGCTTTCCCTGAAGGCCTGTTCACTGTAGCAAAGTACCCCTTCCCCAACCCAGAGGTGGAAGACGGCCCCGCTGGGGAGGCCCCAGACTGGGTTGCCTTTATCCTGGCTTCAAAACTCACCATAACTAGCTACGTGACCTTGGACAAGTTATTTGAATTTGTAATCTCTGTGAGCCTCAGTTTTTTTATCGAGGCAAAGAGGTTGATAGCTCTTAGTAAAATGAGGATTGAATAAGACAGTGTATGTGAAACCCCATAGAAGTGCCTGGCACACAGTAGGTGCTCAGCCTGTGTAGCCACCCCCTGTCACTCCCCCTTATAGCACTGAGGGTGGCGTAGAGAAGAGCAGCTGGAGGAACCAGCCAGGAGACCCTCAAAATGAGAGAAACCCACCCAATTCCAGAGACATGGAAATGCCATTGATTAAAGGAGTGCTATCTTCTCTTATTTTTAGGGAACTCAGTGTTTAAAACCACTTTTCCCCATGAGCTCATCCTGACCCCTCCTTCTCTCCCCACCCTTCTGTTCCCTTCTCACAAGTCAAGACTAGGGGGCCTGGGAAGAAACTGGAACCGAGGAGCTGTTTCTATCTGTGATTGAAGCTATAAAACTGCATCAGTCCTAGTGTTGCCAGCCGCTCATGGCCACCTTCCCTGTAACACATTCCCTTTACATAAGCCACAAACAGAGGCATCGCAGTTCTGGGAAGGGGCTCACAGCTCTGGATCAAGGTCAGATGTGCGACAGCCCTGGAGTCAGCTTGTGGAGCAGACAGGGAATCCACTCAAGATTCAAATTCCCAATCAAGAAACTCAGGTTGACTTAGTTTGGGTCCTCCAGACCCCTACTCATGATCTGCACTGGGCAGAGCCCTGAGGGGGATGGAAAGGGGAGGGGCAGTTCTCCAAATAGAGAGTGAGTTTTTGTTACCAAAGAAAGGGGAAGGGGGCTTCCCTGGTGGCGCAGTGATTGAGAGTCCGCCTGCCGATGCAGGGGACACAGGTTCGTGCCCTGGTCCGGGAAGATCCCACATGCCGCGGAGCGGCTGGGCCTGTGAGCCATGGCCGCTGAGCCTGCGCGTCCGGGTCCTGTGCTCCGCAACAGGAGAGGCTGCAACAGTGAGAGGCCCATGTACCACAAAAAAAAAAAAAAAAAAAAAAAAAAAAGAAAGGGGAAGGATTTCTGGGATGTGCAATAATTTTAGCTTTTAAATTTACATTGACCATCCAGTCTCTATTTTGTTTAGGTGAGGGTAGGAAATGAGACATTCAGTGACTTTCAGTTTACCAGTCTTTAATTCAATACTCAGCCTTTAGGGTTCCCCTCACCACCCCATTCTCCTGACCAAGATCGGATTGAGTGTGGAGTGAAGCTTATGTGGCTTCAGGAATTAGGGGAAGGGGTCCTTTTGATCCTCTGGGCCCTCAATGGCTGCTGTGAAGATGTCCCTTGTCCCACCTCAGCCTTCTGGTCCTGCTGAAATCTGTGCTCTGTTCTCTTAGCACGGCCCCTCCCTTCGCTGGTCAACAAACACATGAACTCTTTTTTTCCCATAATTTATAATGCTCACTCCTTGCTAGTGTTCCCTTCAAACACATCACAACCATCCTCTGAAGAAAGCTAGGGAGACGGCCCAAAGTGTCATCAGTCATTACTCCAGCGCTAGGTCCAGGACGACTGTGTTATGTCACCCCTCTTTTAGTTTGGTCACAATCACATCTCAGTATTCTACAGCTCAGGGACTAAATATTAAAGTTAGCCATCATCAAAGAAGAGAGAGTTAGTAGGGTATATAAATATACACATGACACATCAAGAACGAAAATCTGGGTAGACAGTAGAGTCCTCTTTTTTTTTTAATTGTTGGCTGCGCCGCACGGCATGCGGTATCTTAGTTCCCCAACCAGGGATGGAACCCATGCCCCCTGCAGTGGAAGCATGGAGTCTCAACCACTGGACCACCAGGGAAGTCTCTAGAGTCCTCCTTTCTTCAGGCACCATGTGGCTGTAGACAGTGCTTGTGACTTTCATCCTCCATCTCCCATCCTGTTCCTTTTGCTCTCAGCCAGCATCTCTGCTGATCAGGGTTCTTTATGCTGTACAGTGACCCAGACCTTCTAGCCCTGAAATATCTGGGCCCTTGATGGGCCTGACCCTGTGTTGGGTTACTGAAGCCTTCATTAATTTGTTTCTTCCTTCCATTAATTTTTTTATACTGGACACGGTAATAATAGGAGGCGGCCCATGCATATGTTCTACACATACCTCTCTGTTCCCTTTGTGTAACAGCACACTCTCTCCCCTGGACAGTCAGGATTTGGTACCCTACCAATATGAGGAACCCCCCTTTTAAAACATTAAAGTATAATTGACACAGAGAATCCACCCTTTATAATATACAGTTCCATGAGTTTTGACAAACGCATACATCATGGAACCAACACCCCAACCAAGATACAGAACACTTCCATCACCTAAAAAAAAATTCCCTTGTATGATTCCTTTATAATCAACCCCACCACCAGATCCTGGCAACCACAAATCTGTTTTATTTCCCTATAGTTTTGCCTTTTCTATATGTAATATAGATGAAATCACACAGTTCGTATATATTTCTCTTGGGGGGTGGTGTCTCGCTTCTTTTACTTAACACCTTTGAGATTCAGGCATGCTGTTGCAGGTTGCAGTAGCTACTTATTTTTTATTGCTGAGTAGTAGTCCATTGTCTGGGTGGAAGTCCATTGTCTGGAAGTAGTCCATTGTCATTTCCCACCTGAAAGACATTTGGTTTATTTCTGAAAAGTTTTGGGCAATTATGGATAAAGCTGCTACACATGTTCATGTTTTTTTGTGTGTGTGAACACAAGGTTTCATTTCTCTGAGAAAAACACCCAGGACTGAGACGGCTGAGTCTCACGGCAAATGTTTGTTTCCATTTCTAAGAGATGTCAAACTGTTTTCCAAAGTGGCTGAACAAACGTGCATTCCCACCAGCAACATACAAAAGTTCCAGTTGCTCCACATCCTTGCCAGTACTTGACATTGTCAGTTTTGGGGGGTTTTGGTTTTAATTGAGCCTTTCTCACTGGTGTATAATGGTATGTGTCGTTTAATTTGCGTTCGCCTACTGACTAATGATGTTGAGTGCTTTTTCATGTGCTTAATTGCCATCCATATATCTTCTTTGCAAGAAGTATTTGTGTGAATCTTTTGCCATCCAATCTTTAAATGGGTTGCTTGTTTTCTTATTACTGAGTTTTGAGAGTTATAGATGTCATACCAGGAGCTCAAAGTTTGTTGATATTGTTGGGGGCCAGTAGTGACTGGCTGTATTGGCTTTGATGGAAGATTCATCCACAGTCTCCATCTGTCCCACCGTGGACACATTGCTAGGGGTCTTTGAGCCAGTGCACGGTGGGATTGGAACGGGGGTGCTGAGGAAGGAGGCTGGCTAGCATTCACAGAGTGAATCATCCTGTCCAACCGATGTTAAAAGACTCTGTAGTAGCAGGCCTCTGGAGTACATTCCCATTGAACCCAAATACTCTCTAGGTTGTGCCCCTATTCTGAAGGCTCCCTTTCCCCAAACTTTTACTTAACTCTCCAAACTTACTCTAAGATAATGACCATATGACCGGTCCATTATCTGCTGCCCACAAAGTGGTGTTCCTCTGTACCTTAGGCCCTCTCCCCTTACAGAAGAGTTGGTACATTTCCTGAGGTGCCGTAACAAATTACTACAAACTAGGTGGCTTAAAACAACAAATGTGTTCACTTATAATTCTGGAGGCCAGAAGTGGAAATCAAGGAGTCAGCAGGGCTGCACTCCCTGCAGAGGCTCTAGGGAAGGATCCACTCCCCACCCCTTCTAGCTTCTGGTGGTTGCCAGCTTCCTTGGCTGTGGCTGCATCATTCCAGTCCCTGCCTCCATAGGCATGTCGCCTTTTCTTCTTTGTCTTCTTGTCTGTGTCTCTTAGAAGGACACTTGTCATTGGATTTAGGACCCCCCCTCGAGATAATCTGATAGGATCGCCTTATCTCAAAATCCTCCATTTAACTATATCTACAAAGAACCCTCTTCCAAATAATGTAACATTCATAGGTTCTGGGGATTAGGATGTATTGATAGATCTTTTGGGGATAGATAGTTACAGCACTTGAAGTTCTACCTTCCATGAATATTTCCCTTCCCTGCTGTCCTCAGGACCTTCCCATGGAGGGTGGGATGTCATGCCACAGCAATCCATCGTTACCTGGTGCCAGCATGCTCTCTCTAGAGCAGGCCGGGAAAGGGGCTTCAATTCCACAGTGAGAGAAGAGGCTCAACATCCCCCCGCAGGACACACACAGCAGGGTATCACCCGCACATAGGAAGGAGGTTAGGAGGCTGGTCAGCCAAAACCAAAAACAATATGACAAAAGTCCACTAGAGACAGGAGCCACCACCCCTGCACCTTTCCAGGCATTGATAGTGACTGATTTCTACAGCTCCCACGGGCACATAATACTGTTTTTGATTTATTATTTGGAGAGTGAGAGGGAGCACCAGGGGCATTGGCTTAGCTCTTCCTAGTATATTACCCTTTAGCTCAAGGGTCAGGGGGCCAAGGTGAGGATTCTACCAGTTCCTGAGGTGATCTGGTCTAACCATTCAGGAGCATGGGGTGGGTTAAAGGCCTTGCAGTTCAGTTCTTTCATACACCTGAATCTTATTTTAAGGGTCCTATGCCCTCTAGCAACAAGACTTAATGAATTCTTTGAGCCATTGCACATAAAGGTCTTGCAATTCATTTTATTCCTTGAATCAATAATCTAGACAACTGGGCTTGTCTTGCTTGACATTATTCATTGCCTTTATAAGCAGTCACCCTACTCTGTGTTCCCGATTTCTTCATTACCTTTAAATCTGTCTGTGGCCAAAGCTACTCAGTTCCCCAGAACTTGACCCCCAGAGGGCACATGATCCCTATTTTTTGCAGCTGATAATTTGATTAGCTGCTTCTCCTCTCCGTATCATGGGCTGCGGTTTTCCCAACTCCAGACATAAACAGGAATATCAGAGTCTTTTGTCTGAAGCCTGGGCCTGAAACTCCCTTTCTGGTGCTAATATTTGGATCAGGTTAGGGTTCTTTTTTTATTCGGCCTCACAGCTTGCAGGATCTTAGTTCCCTGACCAGAGACTGAACCCGTGCCCTTGCAGTGAAAGTGCTGAGTCCTAACCACTGGACTGCCAGGGAATTTCCCAGATTAGGACTCTTTGATGCCAATAGCGAAAACCCACTCTAGCTAATGAAAGCAAAAAAGAAGGAAATGGAAAGATAGTGGGTGAGTCACAGAGCTGAAGATGGAACAGAGCCACCTGTCTTGGGCGGGGCAGGAATCAAGGTGGCTCTAAAGCTCCCAGTAGCAGGAGTTTATGGATTATCTCTTGAGGATGTTGCCAAGCCCTGACTAAACAATACCTTTTTTTCCTCATGTCAATCCACCACCAATTCAGATTCCCTAGAGAGAGACTGATGGCCTAGCTTGGGTCACACACCCAGACCTGTCTCTAGGGTCTGTGTGCCCTGTGATTGGCTATCCCACCAGAACCTCAGAAAGCAAGAGAGCCTTCTCTCAGAGGCAGGGGAAGTTCTGCTGGTCAGGCCAAACAAAGAATGTCCATCAGCTCCTAAGAGCTTGGCCCCAGGTTAGGGCCTTTTCTGAATGGGGGAACATACAGCCCCTGCTCTGGGGAAGCTCCCAGTCTGATGGTGGAGACACAGGCCATGCCTTGATGAACTTCCAGTCTGATGGCAAAGACTGGTCACAAAACCAGAGATTTAAGAGGAAGAGGAAACATAGGTAACAGCACAAATATGTTTAATGCAAGGTTCTTTTTAATAGTGAAAAATTGGAAACTGTCAAAATACCCCCAAAGGGGAGAATAATTAAACAATTACTACATAAAGACTAAAATCATGTTTTTGAAAAACTAGTAATGTGAGAAAAAAATTGGATGCTAAATACGTGTACATTATTATCCAACTGTGTAAAGCAGTATGTCCAGGAGGAGGGAAATACACCAATATGTTAACAGAGGTAATAATAATAACAATAGTAATAGTAATAGTAATAATACTAATAAACATTTCTGAGCACTTTTATATGTGAGACCCTGGGCTAAACATTTTACATATGTTATTTTACCTAACTGTTATGTGACAGATACTATTATCATCCCCATCTTATAGATGAATAAACTGAGGCTTGGGAAAGTTACATCCTTAGCTAACAAGTGGCTGACTCAAATCCAGACCTGCCTAAAGCTCCCAGTTTGGGGTTATGAGTGATTTTTATTCTTTTATGTAACTTTCTTGAATTTTTCTATATACTAATCATGTATTTACCTATAAATTCAGGAAAAATATAGATATTTTGAAAAAAAAAGGAAATATGCAGGGGGGTGAGGGAGGGATGGACTGGGAGTTTGGGGTTAGTAGATGCAAACTATTACATATAGAATGGATCAGCAACAAGGTCTTACTGTATAGCACAGGGAACTATATTCAATGTCCTGGGATAAACCATCATGGAAAAGAATTAAAAAAGAATGTGTATATGTGTATAACCGGGTCACTTTTGCTGTACAGCAGAAATTAACACAACATTGTAAATCAACTATACTTCAATAAAAAATAAATTTAAAAAAAGAAATAGGTAACAAAAATATAAACAAGAGGAGAAAGACATTGTATTGAACAAAAAGCATATGTTAAGGTCTGAGAAGGCTCATAAGAACTGTTCTTTACTTTGTAGCTTCTATTATCACCCTATCGGTCTGCATTGCAAATACACATATATTTACATATATGTAAATACCTCACGGTCCTTGAGAGCAGGGGCTCTGTCCTTTTTATTCTATGGTTCTTGCTGAGGGAAGACATCCTCCAACATAGGGCGTAGTACACAATAGGCTCTTAGTAATTGTCGATTGAGTGATAGGGACGAGAAACCAGTGACCCGGAAGGCGTTGCTGGCCTCCGGGGTATTGGAGGTTCCGGGAGGATGACTAGGGAGCCAGGGAGCGGTGGGATGGGATACGGACTGCGCTCAAGAATCGCTTTTGCGGCTGGAAACCAAGCGAGAGGAATGTGGCAACCGCAGCCTCACGCCTTCAATTCTTGCCTTCCCTGCTCAGGAGGGTGAAGGGGGGCCTTGATTCCCAGTGGGGGGGGTGTGCAGTGAGTAGGTCGGCCGCTCTGCACCTATCTCTGCCCGGAGTCCCGAGGCGCTGGCCACGGTGCTGAAAGCAGTGCTCTCGGAGGAGGGAGGGAGGAGCAGCCGGGCTGCGCGAAGGGGGCGGAGCTCTCTGGTGCTCTCAGCTGGCATTGGGGGCGGGGCAGGGCGGCGCCAGCAGGCCCGAGACCACGGCGGGTTTGAGAGGAGGTAGGAGACAGGAGACAGCCCGGCTAGAGCAAGAGGGGACACAGGCACCTGGACAAGCTTCCCCTGAAGAGGCCAAGGTCATCTTCCCTGTCCTATTAGTCCTCTTTTTTCTACCTTGGAGGGAGCCTTACCTTGTGCCCTGATCTCCGCCTTCTCTCCAAACCTGGCTGAGGGGTGACCCACTTCCGGGCCTCCATCCATCCGCAAAGCCACTTCCAGCCCACAAGTCCCCAGCCCAGGACCCAGTGCCCTCACCATGGTGAAGTTGCTGCCTGCCCAGGAGGCAGCCAGGATCTACCATACCAACTATGTGCGGAACTCGAGGGCCGTAGGTGTGATGTGGGGCACACTCACCATCTGCTTCTCCGTGCTGGTCATGGCGCTCTTCATCCAGCCCTACTGGATAGGCGACAGCGTCAGCACACCCCAGGCAGGCTACTTTGGCCTTTTCTCCTACTGCGTGGGCAACGTGCTGTCGTCTGAGCTTATCTGCAAGGGTGGCCCGCTGGACTTCTCCTCCATCCCCTCTAGAGCCTTCAAGACTGCCATGTTCTTCGTGGCCTTGGCCATGTTCCTCATCATCGGCTCCATCATCTGCTTCAGCCTGTTCTTTGTCTGCAACACGGCCACTGTCTACAAGATCTGCGCATGGATGCAGCTGGCTGCGGGTGAGCAGGAATAGCAGGAGGGATAGCGGGAGGGCAGGCAGGGGCCCACCTTCTGTGGAGTCTCTGAGCCTCCTACTCAGCTGTCCTCCTTTACAGCGCAGCCATACTCAATGCCCTGCAGATGCCTTGGAAAAGAGTAATTAGAGAGTCTTAGGATGGCTGAGACCAGAAAGGCCTTAGAGATCAAATTGTTCAACCTCCTCTTCCTGTAGATGAGGAACTGAGGTCAAGAGAGGGGAAATGATTTTCCCAGGAGCAAGTCACTTATGGTAGAGTGAAGGTCTTTGTTCCCTAATTATAGGATTCCATACTTGATGCAGCAATTGTGAGCATTTGGGGCAGCAAGTGGAAGTGATATTTTGTGATGGGGGAGGGGAATAGGGTCTTTTAGAACTATGTGGGGTAGGTGGCTACTGGTGGTGTTCAGAGGCAAGGCCTTCCCTGTCCCCCTTTTCCTGCTCCTGGCCCCAGGCAGGCCACTGGGTCCTTGGGCCAGCTGGTCCTGCTCTCCTCTAGAGCCTAGAAAGGGATGCCTAAGACCTTGTCCTGCAGCCCTTGGTCCCTCCAAGGACCACACACAGACTGTCCATACTAGGGAAACGTCCAGGAGCCTTGTTAGGGACTGAAGCCTAGAGTGAAATCATCTTGACATCATTGGTTAGAATGAGAAGCAGTGTTAACAGGGAGAATGGAATAGGGATCAGAATCCCATACAACCAAACATGTAGACTCAAGACTGTCAGAGTTGGAGGGGACCCTAGAGAGCTATAGCATCCTCCCCCCAACTATAGATGAGGAATCTGGGACTGAGAGAGAAGATAAGACTTAGCCAAGGCTACAGCAGATCATCTGGCAACAAAGGCAATAGAATAAAGGCAGTGAGTCCCAAGAACTAGCTGTATTCCAAAGACATTTTTTACTGAGGCACACATTTACATAAGTGTAATGATTTGTAAAGTACTTCCACATGTATCATCTGGAGGAGCCTCATCATGACAGTGAGGTGGGTTTTCCTCCTGTTTTACAGAAGAGGCTCTTAGCCGGTAACTTGTCTTTTAGCACACAGGTAGTGAGGGACAGAACCTTCGACTCTGAATCGTGTACTCAGGCTACTTACCTGGTTCCAGAGCTGCCTCCCCAATCCCCCTGCCATCTCTCTCTCTCTGTACTCCGTCTATATGATGAGGGAGAGGCTGGGGCAGGGATGAGGCAAGTCTCAGTGGACAGTGGGGAGGAAGAAGGGAGAATGAAGATTTAGCAGTTCTGTGACAAAGAGGAGTAGAATGGACCCTGGCACGCTTGCCAGCTGGTCCTCCATATCAGAGCTATGGGATGCTGGAAACACAACACTCCCTCTCCCATTCTCTCCACTGTCCCACTCCCCCAACCTCCTGCAACAGGTGCCATTTGCTGAACAGGCAGTGCTGGGAGGGCCTGGGTAGGGGAGGGGTCACCAGGCCGTTTGAGTCAGACCCTGACTGGGTCATGCAGCTGAAGACACCGATAGCAGAGGTGGCCAGGTGCCATCCCATGAAACATTTAAGCTGGGGGAGAGCAAAGGTGGTGTCATGTTCCATTCTTCCGTGCTGGGGAAGGGAAGATGAGCCAAAGGGAGGGGTGAGGAGGAGGTATGCCCCACAGCCAGCAGCTGGGAGATTCCTCCATTTGAAGAGACCTAAACCAGTTGGCTTAACCTTGCCAAGAAGCCTGGGGCCAGGGAAGGGAGCAGCAGAAGGGATGGAGGACTGATGAACGGGGCAGGGTGGGGCTGTAACTTGACAAAGGGAAGGAGGACTGATGAATGGGGCAGGGTGGGGCTGTAGCTTAATAAAGGGAAGGAGGACTGATGAATGGGGCAGGGTGGGGCTGTAACTTGACAAAGGGAAGGAGGCCTGATGAACGGGGCAGGGTGGGGCTGTAACTTGACAAAGGGAAGGAGGACTGATGAATGGGGCAGGGTGGGGCTGTAACTTGACAAAGGGAAGGAGGCCTGATGAACGGGGCAGGGTGGGGCTGTAACTTGACAAAGGGAAGGAGGACTGATGAACGGGGCAGGGTGGGGCTGTAGCTTAACAAAGCTAATTGAGCTTCTGGATGCCAGGTGTAGGCAGAATGTGGTCCCAGATCCTGAAAACACAGGTAGGGTAATTTGCTTGTCTGAGTTCTGTCAAACTCATCTGTAGAAGGTAGCAACAGTACCCCCATCACAGGGTTCTTGCGAGGATGGGATGTTGTAATGCATGGAAAACACCTTGCACGGTGCCTAACATATGGGAGGTGCTCAGTAAACATGAAAAACACAAAACAACTTTATCAGTCAGGATGGATGGGGTGATGCCACAGTAACAGACAACTCCCACATCTTAGTGGCTTATGACAAAGGTTTATTTCTTGATAATGGTACATGCTCACTGAGGATCAGTAGAGGGCTCTGTTCTCACTGGGCTCTTCCAGAGCCCAGGCTGATGGAGCATCAGCTGTCATCTGGCTGTCATCATTGCGAAGGGAAAGGGAGCTCTGGAAAGTCTCCATCAGCAGTTAAATGCTCTGGCCTGGAAAAGCACACGGCATTTCTGCTCACGTTTTATTGGCTGAAGGAATTTTTATGAACTTGCCTAACTTCAAGGGAGAGAGGCGAGGAAGTATAATCCTACTATGTACCTGAAATACTTGTAAACAGCTCTAATGACAGCCACATCCATCGAGGTTGCTTCCATCTGACTTCAGTGCCAATAATAATAGCAACAACTAACATTAACTGGCCACTTACCATGTACCAGACACTGCAGTAAGCACTTTCTATACATGGTCACGCGTAACCCTCATAACCCTGTTCCGAGTCAGGTATTATTATCCTTATTTTACAGATGAGAGACTGGAAGTCAGAGAGGGTAAGTAAACTTGCCTGAGAATACCCTGCTGGCCTCTATTTAGAGCCCTGAGACACCACGATGGGATGGACCCCCGCTGTGCCCAGGTAGATGGGTGGGGTGCTCCTAGAGGGCTGTGGCACCCATAGTAACAACGTTTTTCCAAGTCGGAGGCCCTGGGATCTTTTCTGAACCCCTGTAGGGAGGTGCTGTAGAAGGAGAAGGGGGCCATGCCAGGTACCAGAGGACTTGTCACACACCACGTGGGGAAGAGCACAGGTTTTACCAAAGAGCTCTGGGAGGGTCCCCCTCCTCCATCCTAAGGATCTTCCTGTTTCTCACTAAGTCTAAAATGTCACCACTAAATACATTCGGCTCTTTGGAGAGATGTCAGTCTGGGAGGCTTGGGGGAATTAACTTTGAAGTAAAGAAAGTCAGGAGCCACGATAGCAGGTCTTGGCTCTGCCCTCGCTAAATGACTGGGCAACTCACTTAGTTTCTGAGACCTCAGTCTTTTAATCTGAAGATGGGATATTAATACATGGCCTACTTCACAGAACTGTGGTAAGGGTCGAGAGAAAAATGGTACATGAAGTATTTTGTAATCTATAAGAGAAGTATGTAAATGAGCTCCTCCTAGAAAAAAACAAGGACGGTTGATACATTTAGGTGGGGAGGTGGGATCCTTGATCTTTACAGTTTGTTGTACTTTTGTTTGATCTGCTAACCTTCCTTGCAAGAGCAAGCGGAGCCCCAGATTGGTGACTTTGGGTCCTGCGAGGTGCTTCTCCATGGGGCTCCCAGGCAGGGCACAGCTTTTGCACTAAAGAGCCTCCAGGCCTGTGAAAGGAGGGCCAGGGGTGGGAAAGTGGCACAGACAAGGGAAGGAAGGCACCCCCTGCCTGCCTGGCGGTTGTCCTTGGGTTGCCACAGTCACATCCCAGGAATATGTACCTGTCTGGGCAGCTAAGTTGGGGTGGAAATTTGGTGGGCGGGTGTGGGAGTAGTGGAGGGAAGGCGGGGAAGATGAAAATTTTGGCTGTCAATGCTAAATCAATGAAAGCACAGTGTGGCATACTAGCTAACACTCAGGAAATGCCAACTATGTGTCAGGCAAGCTTCTGAGCACTTTTCCAATATTAACTCATTGTAACCTCGCTGCAATCCAAACAGCTAGATACTATTATTATTCGCATTTTACAGATGAGGAAACTGAGGCAAGAAAACTTAAGTAGCTTGCTCTGAGTCACACAGCTAGTTAGTAAAGAGCTGGGCTTGAGATCCAGGCAGCCTTCCCTAGTGTTTCCCAGCTTTTCCTGTTGAGAGAATCACCCAGAAGAGTGCTTTTAAAGACAGGGATTCCTGAACCCAACCCTGACCTGGGAATCAGCATTTTAAACACATTCAGGGAAGTGTGGACAACTGCACTGTTCCGTAGTGGGTAATAGTGTGGAGACCTGTTTGATTGAATGGAAGGTTCATGAAGGAAGCAGCCAGAGATGGGGCTGGAAAACTTCCTGTATTCATTCAATCTAAGATACCTGAGTTGTAGGACACACCATTATTCTATGTGCTGTAAAAAGGAAAAATACTTCTAATCAAATTGTAGCCTAAAGCTTTATTACACTTATTTCAGAGATGTTGGAGTATGAACAAATGTACATCTGAGGAGTGATGAGTTCTCTGGGCTGGGACCAGATTTTGGGAGGAATTTGAAGCCAGGTGCCTCGTCAAGTCCAAAGTGAGGGGTACAGCTGAGGGCCTGGTAGAACCACCTGGTGCTGTGGCAGAACCTCCCAGGGCTGCGGAGCTCTGCTCTCAGCCTCTACCCCTGACCGCTGGCCCCCAGGGGCAAGTAGCTTTAGCTCTTGGAGCCTCAGTTTTCTCCCCCGTGTTCTACAAGAAGGATGGCAGGAGCTGCCCCTTGTGCCTCTCAAGGCTGTTAATAAGAGAAGAAGGGAGGTGACACGATGACAGCAGTGCAAGGTGGGAGGCAGCAGGCGAGCACACCCAGCTTGACACCATCTGTACCCCTCCTGCCCCCTCAGCCACAGGCCTGATGATTGGCTGCCTGGTCTACCCAGATGGTTGGGACTCAAGTGAGGTACGGCGCATGTGCGGGGAGCAGACCGGCAAATACACACTGGGCCACTGCACCATCCGCTGGGCCTTCATGCTGGCCATCCTCAGCATTGGAGACGCCCTCATCCTCTCCTTCCTGGCCTTTGTGCTGGGCTACCGCCAGGACAAGCTGCTCCCTGACGACTATAAGGCCGATGGACAAGGTAATTCTCTCTACCCCAGGGAGGTGAGGCTTCCTCTCTGCCAGGTGCCTGAGGTTTGGCCACTGGCCAAGGGTGAGGACACCAAGACCGACCAAACACAGCCCTTGGCGCAGACGCCAAGGGCCAGTGGAGGGTTGCAGGCTGGCATGCGATAAGGCATTGACGGACCTGTGGCAGAGGCTGTCTGTGATAGAAGCGTGTCCCCCTGTCCCCCTGCACTCGCAGGGCCTACAGGGCAGAGAGCCCTGGTCCAGCTTGGGGAGCTAGGTGTGGCCTCCCATAGGTGGCACTGAGGCTGGGTCTTGAAGTAACAGGGGAGTTTGCTAGATGGAGAGAGGAACAACAGGGGAGCAAAGGGGATGATGAGTTTTTGGGGAAGGAGGAAAGGCAGGTTAGGGCAGAGATGTGACAGCTCCTGGACTGCAGATGGTGGGAGCCTAGCCCCCTTGGGTTAGAGTAGCCTGGGGGTTCTCCGTATATTCATTTTCTGATCTGAGCCTCATTTCCCCTCATTAGAGGGTAGGAGGCAGGTTTTTCCTCATTTTTAAAAAATACCTACTTCACAAGACTGTACTCAGGAACAAGATAAGGATGTCTGCTCTTGTCGCTTCTATTGAAGATTGTACTGGAGGTTACAGCCAGGAAAATTAGTTAAGAAAAAGAAATAAAAGACATCTACTTTGGAGAAGAAGAAGAAGAAAAACTATCTCTATTAGCAGATGACATGATTTTGTATATGGAAAATCCTAAATAAGCCACTAAAAAACTATTAAAGCTAACATACAACTTCAGCAAGGCTGCAGAATATAAGAATATACAAAAATGTATTTGTATACACTAACAATGAACAATCTGAAAATGACATTAAAAAATTTCTTTTGCAACAGCAACAAAAAGAATAAAATACTTAGGAATAAATTTAACAAAAAAGTAAATGAAAGGTACATGAAAATTAAAAAACATTGTTTAAAGAAAAGGCCTAAGTAAATGGAAACATCCCTGTTCATGGATCAGGAGACTTAATATTGCTGACATGTCAATACTCCCCAAACTGATCTACAGATTTAATGCAATTTCTATCAAAATCCCAGCTGGCTTTTTGATTTTAGGATCGGCTTGTCAATTGGAAATGCAAGAGACCCAGAATAGCCAGAACAATCTTGAAGAAGAACAAAGTTGGAGGACACACATGTCCTGATTTCAAAACCTACTAGAGGGGCTTCCCTGGTGGCACAGTGGTTGAGAGTCCGCCTGTCGATGCAGGGGATACAGCAAAAAACAAAAACAAACCAAAAAAAACAACACAAAAAACTTACTAGAAAGATACAATAATCAAGACGGTGTGGTACTGACATACGGATAGACATACACATCAATGGAATAAAATAGAGAGTCCAGAAATAAAACCAAACATCTACGACCAACTGATTTCAGCAAGGGTGCCCAAGACCATTCAATGGGGAAAAGAATAGTCTTTTCAATAAATGGTGCTGGGACAACCAGATATCTATATGCAAAAGAATGAAGTTGGGCCACCTACCACACATCATATACAAAAATTAACTCAAAATGGATCAAAGACCTAAATGTAAGATATAAAGTTATAAAACTCTTAGATCTTGGATTAGGCAATGGTTTCCTAGATTTGACACCTAATACACAAGTACCAAAGAAAAAAATAAACTAGATTTCATCAAAATTGAAAACTTTTTTTTTTTTTTGCCCCGTACGCGGGCCTCTCACTGTTGTGGCCTCTCCAATTGTGGAGCACAGGCTCTGGACGCGCAGGCTCAGCGGCCATGGCTCACGGGCCTAGCTGCTCCGTGGTACATGGGATCTTCCCAGACTGGGGCACGAACCGTGTCCCTTGCATCGGCAGGCGGACTCTCAACCACTGCGCCACCAGGGAAGCCCAAAACTGAAAACTTTGTGCTTCGAAGTACACCATCATGGAAGTGATGACAACCCATAGATTGGGGAAAATATTTGCAAATCATAATCATAATGCTAGTATCCAGAGTATATTAAGAACTCCTACAACTCAACAATAATAAAAAATAACCCGATTTTTTAAATGGGCAAAGGATTTTTTCTTTAAGTATACAGTTTTAATTAATTTATTTATTTGGCTGCGCCGGGTCTTCGTTGCAGCACGCGGGATCTTCGTTGCCGTGTGCAGGATTTTAGTTGTGGCATGCAGGCTCTTAGTTGCAGCATGCGGGATCTACTTCCCTGACCAGGGATCCAACCTGGGCCCCCTGCATTGGGAGCATGGAGTATTAACCACTGGACCACTGGGGAAGTCCCAAATGGGCAAAAGACTTGAATAGACTTTTCTTCAAAGAAGATATACAAATGGCCAAAAAGCACATGAGAAGATACTCAACATCATTAGTCATTATGAAAATGCAAATCAAAACCACAATGAGATATCACTTCACACCCACTAGGATGGCTGTAACAAAAAAGATGAACAATAATGAGTACTGATGAACATGTGGAGAAATTGGAATCCTCGTACGTTACTATAGAAAATGTAAAATTGTGCAGTTGCTGTAGAAAACAGAATGGCAGTTCTTCAAATGATTAAACAGAGTTACCACGTGACCCAGCAATTCCACTCCTAGGTATATACACAAGAAAATTGAAAACATATGTTCACACAAAAACTTGTACACATGTTCATAGTAGCATAACAGTCATGCATCTGATGACTGAATGAACATAATATGTATATCCTTACAATGAGTTATTATTCAGCCATAAAAAGGAATGAAGTACTGGTAATTGCTATAGTGTGGAAGAAAACATTGAAGCCAGATACAAAAGACCAGAAACTGTATGACCCCATTTATATGAAATGTTCAGAACTGGCAAATCCACAGAGACAGGAAGTAAATTTTAGTATTTCCCCGGGGCTGGGAAGAGGGGGGAATTGGGAGTGACTGCTAAAGTTCACAGGGTTTTTGGGGGGTGATGAAAATGTTCTAGAAGCAGATAGTAGTGATGGTTGCACAATGTAGTGAATACACTAAAAACCACTGAGTTGTATACTTTAAATGAGTAAATTTTATGTTAGTAAATTATACCTCAATAAAAAAATAAAAGATTGTGCTGAGGATTAGATAGTGTATATAAAGCACCAACAATACCTGCATATTTTAGGTGATGAATAAATGTTAGTTCTCTCCACCTTCTGTCTTTCCAGTACCTCCACTCTTTATATCATCCATCTGCCCAGCCAATAATAGGACCTGTGCTCCAGGTGCCCACTGACACCTTTAGGTCCAGGGGGTACAGTGAGGGAGGAAGTCTACATTTGGACCTTAAGTATAGTAAGGGAGACAATCATGCAAGATGGAATCACAAGCTGATAAACATTATGAACAAAAAGTGCAAGCTTTCTTGAGAGTGAATAAGAGGAATTTGAACTAGTTTGGAGAGGGAATAGTGTGCAGGGAATTATCCTGAAAACAAGGCTTGGTTGTAAACACATACTGTTCTCTTTTTTTTTTTTTATCGCAGAGGAAGCCTGAAGCAACAGGAGTGTTGGTGCGTAATTTGATTGGAGAGTGGTCTGTGTTCCTTTGGAAGTGCTGTGGCCTCGCAGAATGACTCAGGAAGCTGGGCTGTAGGGCCTAGGGGGAGAGGGGGTAGGGGGGTGGCTGTGGGGTGGGAGGGGGCAGGAGCTGGCTGGCATCTGAGACCTTCACTGAGGGGCAAACAGGAACCCTTTAACTTTACTTGTGTCTTGAGAAGTGGTAAAAGCACAGGGAGAGAAGAAATAATTTAAAACAGGCAGGTGGTTTCATAAACTCATCTTTTTGTGGAGCCTGGCAAACAAGAACAGACTGTTTTTAGAAGTCATTATTGTCATTTGGACCCTTATTTTCAGAAAGAAGTTTACGTGATTTTAAGAGACATAGTGGAAAACCTAATAAAATAGAAAATAAAAGTCATAGAGAAGAAAACATATTACAGAAAGCTAGGCTAACAGAATTAGTGTATTGAGTATTAAATTTAGCTCCCTGCTCCCTGATAGCTGAAGCAAAAAGCAAAACACGAATTTAACCAATTTTTATGTCTGGTTGAAAACGAAACACATGTTAATTTCCTTATTGTCATTTCAGTTTCTAAAATGTGATTTAACAAGGACATGAAGGAACACCTTTAAAAAGAAAGCAAGGGTGGAGGAGGAGGGAGGGATGGAGGAAGGAAGAGAAGGAATAGCCCACAACAGTATCACCTCCCTGATAGCTGTCATTTATTGAGGACTTACAGCAGGCCAGGTACTGTGTGTGGGTCGCAGGGATTATCTCCATTTGAACTATTTTATTGATCATTTTTCCTAAGCACCTTCCCATCCTTGACCACAAAGACATACTTTTTTGAATAATGATAAATTAGCATCGTCCCCCCCCCCCCCCACTTATGATTCTTAAACATTAATGTGCATAGCTCACCTGGGGATCTTGTTAAAATTCAGACTGATTCAGTTGGAGTGGTGCCAAGCACTGCATTTCTAACCAGCTCCCCAGTGATACCCTGCTGGGTAGGGGTCACACTTCGAGTAGTAAACAGAGTATAAACGTTTTCTCATGTTTTTGCCATGTTCCTTACTGAAGTTTTTAAAAGCCACAAACTCCACAGCACTGGTGTACCATTTCATTGCTAAATGAGACCTTAGTTAGGCATCTAGCACTGCTATCATAGATAACTTTTTGCTCCTGTTGATACATTCTGGAGTGGAATTACTGAATCAAAGCTAACTACAGCTGTCTGCTTTTTTCTTTTTCTTGCACTACATTTATTTACATCTTAAAAGACATTTATGAGTTTTTACTTGAGGGACACTAATACTATCTTATATACTAGTGAGGAAGTTTGCATGTCTGGAGTAGAACTGAATCAAAATGTGAGCATACGTGGGGAAGTTTTGTGTTTTTATTGGCTTAAAAAATGTCAAATTCTATAATCTTGCAATCTTTTTTTTTTTTTTAATACCACAGGTCATCTATTTCCCTGACAATGGAAAATGAGGGAATCAAATTCTTCAGAAACAGAAACTTGTTCCTTCCATGCTTCCCTGTATCTGCTGCTCTAGGCCTGAAATCCTGAAGCCTTTCATTATAGGATGCCAATCTCCTGAGACAAGACCTCTTACTGTATCGGGAAAACTCCAGCGAGGAAGAACTGCAGTGACCACATACAAGATGTTCAGAGACACGTGTTTAACTCTCCTGACTGGGGACCCACTTTCTCTTCCTATCCTTTCACACCAGCAAATTGCTTTACCCTCTTGAGGCCTCTCCGTAAAATGAGAGCAGGATGAGTCTATGTCTAGGGGCCTCCCAGGTGAGTCCCTAACAGTCTAATTCACTGAGGATACTTGTTTGAAAGCACCCAGAAATTAACACCCAGCTCTGAGAGGACGATGAAGAAGAGGTGGCTGTAAGCATGCTGGATCATTTCAGGTTGAGGTTTAGGGGGTCCTTTGCTTTTTTCTTTTCAGGTTGTTTTCTTATTGATGCTCAGAGATGGGTAAGGAACGGAGAGGTCACCGGAACCTGAGTCCATCAGGATTGGGTGACTTTAGGATCTAAAAACTTTCGAGACTAAATTCTTTTTTCCCTTTGGAACCAAAAATCACATTTTTTCAGTGTCCACACTGACCCAATCAGAATGGGTTACCAGTTTTGGAAAGTTGTGACTTGTGGCCAGGTAATTTGTTAGAGTAATAGATGAACTCTCCTGTAAAAAAAACAACTTTGGACTTGGTACATTAAATGGGGAATCTTTTACCAGTCTCTAGAGGGGAACTCAGTTTAGGTAATACCTCACTGTAGCAAATGCCAAGACAAAGATTAGATTCTTTAGGCTGTTCCCTGCCCTAAGGATGGTATGTATTGCAATAGAAACAGGGTTTTGTTGATTATCTGCAGTGAATGATCCAGGAAGAACAGTGCTTTTTTCTGGTCTTTTGCCTGTTTGCTCAGTAAAGAGAAAACGTGGGTGCTGTTTTCTCACAGGTAGAAAGTGGGTAAATGTTGAACAAAACCATAATGGATCTTGTTGCTTGATCAACCAGCAGTGACACGGAAAACAGGCTTCTTATTCTGGGCTGCAGGGATTATTCAGAGTGCACTGGTTTAAAAGATGCCTTTTAACCAGTGCACTCTTGACAACCTGCCCAGTCAGTGCAGTGTTTCTTCTCCAGTTCAGATAGGCTAGGTATGAGTATCCCAGCATTGTCCCAGTTGTTGATAATGGGGACTATTAGAATGGGATTTAAGAATGATCACTTTCATGTTTTCTTGTGCTGATAAAATTATTTCATTGTCAGGCATCTACTTTATGCAAGCTTTTATTTATTTTTTATTTTTATTTTTGGTCGCGCGGCTTGTGGGATCTTAGTTCCATGACCAGGGATCAAACCTGGGCCGACGGCAGTGAAAGAGGTCTTAACCACTGGACCGCCAGGGAATTCCCTATGCAAGCTTGATGAACGGATGAGTGACAGAATTTGGCCAATTCTGTAGCTTTGTGACTTTTCTAGATAGATTTGTTCAGTTATTTCTTGTAATTTTACTTTTTATAAAAGGCAAAAGAAAAATTTCTAAAAGCCTCCCTAACTTCAAAATATTTCTCACTGAAATGGCAACCATGGTGGTCCACAGAAGTTTCTGGGGGGCTTAAGGTGCATCTGCCAATAGCCTACACTTTGCTCTCAAGAACAGTGAGTTTCACCAAAGCAGGAGTGTATGTTTACTAATGACCTGTGCTGGGGACAATCTTAAATCTGTTTGAGTCACAGGACTCAGCGTTTCACCTTTTGCTTTATCTTCAAGGAAACTCAGAATTCAACCTCTCCAATAAAGTAATGATTTTGGCTGACACTTAACAACTGCTTATCAGCCCTTTTCAAGTGGCTTTACCTTTAAATTCTTAAAGATGCTTCAAATATCATCTTGGAAAGTATACAGAAAAATTAATACAACCAGCACTCCTCTAAACCAAGTTGAGTTACTCTACTCCTTCCTCTGCCTTGCGCTGGAGCACAGGAATGGTTGTGATGCCCAAGCTTTACCAGTGACTAGCACTGAGCAGGTCAAGAGAGGTAAGAAGGCCTTATCATTTACATCTGAAATGTGAACCAGAAGGGTGTCCTTCCTAAATGCTTTCATTATCTTGCATCTCTGTATTAGTTACCTGTTGCTGCATAACAAATTACCCCTCGACTCAGTGGCTTAAAACATTTCAGTTTCTGTGGGTTAGGAATCAGCAAGGCTTAGCTAGGTGTCTCTGCCTCAGCTAGGTGTCTCTGCCTCAAGGCTTCTCACAGGGCTGCAATTAAGGTGTTGGATCTGCTTCCAAGCTCAGTGGTTGTCTGCAGGACTCAACTTCTCACAGGTTGTTGGGCCGAAGGCCTGAGTTCCTTGCTGGCTGAGGGCCTCTCCAAAGGGCTATTCACCTGGCAACTTGCTTCCCCAGAGCAAGTATTCCAAGACAGAGCAAGAGCAGGTGCACAGACGGAAGCACCCTTTGTAACCAAATCTAAGTGACATCCTGCTACTTTTGCCTTAATCTGATTGTTAGAACCACCACAAAGTCCAGCCCACGTTAAAGGTGAGGGAATTGCACAAGTGTGTGAATACCAGGAGGTGAGAATCATTGGAGTATTTTAAAAAGTTGTTTCTCATAGTTATTTGTAATTAATTTTCTGCTGAAATGGGCATTTACTAGAATGCTTTACTGGAACAAAGATTAGATTCTAGTAACCGTACATGCTGATGGATACATGTTTGTTTTGTAACAAATTGCTGAAGATGAAGGGCCCTAACCCTCAAACTCACCCCACTTTTGCTATCTAACTTCAAGTATTTATAGTAGGGTCCACTAATTTCCAACACTGACCATACTTTCCTCTATATTTAGTAAATCCAAAGCAACCAATGAAATGTCGTAAGGGTACAACTTCTATGAACATAGCTCAAATTGCAGGCAGCTGATACACTGATACCAACCCAGTTCTGCCAAATGGGAGGGCAAGGCTTGTTACTGTATTATAATGGGCAACAACTAGATATGAATTAAGGACAAAAGAGAAGATTATGATAAAAAATTGAACCTGGGAGGATATAAAATCAGATTGATCATCTATGTAGTGAAAACCCTCATCCCTTTACAAGGAGTGGTACAGTCAGTAACAGAGTAGGTACTAATGTAAACTTACTTAGTTAAAACTTCTAAACACAAAATGATCTCAAATATTGTTTTTTTTTTAACTGAGATATTTCTGATATCATAAGGACTTGGTGTGGATAAATATTTGCACAAGGACTTAAAAGACAAATGCTTATCACTTGTTTTAAAATTCCACCTTTTAAAAACAAGACTAAAGTGACATAAAAACAAACTTCCTCCTCAGTAGGTCTCAAGATTCATATATATTATCTTTATATAAGTTTAGATATTATCTTTTCATATTGCTTTGAAGACTGAGAAAGAGCTGTAAATTATCAATGCTTTGCTAACTCCAACGGCACCAAATTGGTGGGCAAAACACAAAGGACTGTTGAAACTTCTCTGGTGTCCTAAGACCTTATTTACAGAGTAAATATAAGTTCAGATTCTATTATCAATAAATCATCAATTTTTTGTGATACTCTAAGAGCAAATCACTTTCCTTATAAGGCCAAACTGGAAGACTCTACAGGCGTCAAAAATAAAAGAATGAGCAGTGATGAAGTCGATTTGTAACCTGGGCAGGCTCTGGAGCAGCTAAATGGTCTCCCTGTGGACACTCAGGGCTGTAACTCCACCTCAGTTTGACAGTTATGTTGAGATAGCTACAAGCTCCCTTAGAACTTAAGTTTTCCAAAACCCTCAGAGTTCAAGGTCCATACATTTAACACAAAGCTTAGAGAAACTGCCTAAGTTCATCAGTCTGATGAACATACTGGTTTGATGAATTCCAATTTAATTTTTTTTGGTTGTTTTTTTAAACAGGTTACATTCTAGTCAACACTACAGTATGAACACACTACATATGTCTTAAGCATGGCTCAATTAAAACAAACAGAAAAAAACCAGTTTATGTAGTTCAGGGCTGGAGGACTTTTTATGAATAACATTAAAAATACCATAAATAGGAACTTCCCTGGTGGCACAGTGGTTGAGAGTTTGCCTGCCAATGCAGGGGACATGGGTTCGATCCCTGGTCCGGGAAGATCCCACATGCCACGGAGCAACTGAGCCTGTGCTCTAGAGCCTGCAAGCCACAACTACTGAGCCCGTGCACCACAACTACTGAAGCCCATGCGCCCTAGAGCCCACACACAACTACTTAAGCCCACACGCTCTAGGGCCCACGTGCCACAACTACTGAGCCCGCGCACCTAGAGCTCGTGCTCCGCAACGAGAAGCCTGCACACAGCAACTAGAGAAATGCCTGTGTGCAGCAACAAAGACCCAGCACAGCCCAGAAATACCACAAATAAAAATGAAAGGCAAATTAAAAACTGGAAAATGTGATGGAAAAATGACAAAGATGTTGCCAAATCATCAAATAGGGAAGCATGCCAAAAGAAAGCTGGGTAATTGTAGGCTAACAACCCCAAACTACAAATGGCCAATAAAACCCATGAAACAAGCTTTTGACTTCACTAGTCATCTAATATGCAAATTAAAACAAGAGATTCCCCTTTTGGGGCAATCAAACTGGCTATTGGGAATAAAATGAGTGAGATTACAACAGGCCCATTCAAACACTGTTGGTCATAGCAAAACAGTCCAACTGTTCTCCACGTAAGTTAGGGAACATTTATTAAAAGCCTTAAAAACGTGCTTACTCTCTGCCCCAGCCATTCCATTTCTAAGAATTTATACTGAGGGGTGAATGAGACAAGTATATGAAAACTTGTGTATAATAGTGGTCATCAGTCCAGTGCCTTTGAGTTCACAAAACTTTTGACATTTTGCACTTTGTGATCTGTGGGGGAAAACCCCCCACAAATACTGCAAAAATGGTATCAAATGTAGGGAATAACAATTTTCTTAGAATTTACCAAAATGTACTTTGTTAAATCCCACCCCACGCCCAATTTAAAGATAGAAGCAAAACTACAAACCCCCCAAAATGGCATGTGTTTAAGTTACACAGTTTCATGGCATATTTAAATTCAAAAAGCAACTCAACCAATCCTTTCCTCCATTCTGAAGCTAGGTCAGATCAACTTGGGCAACAAATAAACAGAAATCTCCTGGAAACATGTAGGTTATTAAATAATTTGTTTATTGTACTGCATTTACAAAGAAAACAGACAATGCAACCAGTAGAAAGAATAAAAATGTGTTTGGGGTTTTATTTTTTACTGACAGCAAATAGAAATCCTTTAGTGAGATCCTGGCAATTTGACATTATGATTGAGTTCAGGAAAGGTAGATGGGGTGCTTGGAAGATCAAATTCTACAGCTGCCTCTTTCTACGGCTTTTAATTCATCTGGCTCCTTAAGTGATAGAGGAAAAGCCCTTGTTTGGTGGGAAAACATTTCCAAAAAGTTACAGGTTCTCTCTTATTAAAATTTCTCTTCATGTCAGTTGTTAAAACAGGGCCTTCTATTTGTGTGTGTTTGGTTAGTTCACCTTAATGTCATCACCAGAATCCCTGTAATTCCACAATTGTGATTTTACAGCATAGAAAAGAATTCAGTTCTAGTCTGGTATTGCTTTAGATGTATATATCGCTGAAAACCCAAAGTGGATTAGAATTGCTGAAGGATTTTCCCTGCCGTTGTTTGATACAATCTATTTTCTTTATTCTTGATAGGTGCATAGAACAGCCTCACTTCAAATTCTTTCTACAGGAACATGTCTGATTTCAGAACTATCCATCAAGGATCGATGAACGGCTGGCCAGTTATTCAGGGTAATATGTTTACGAGTTAAATGGATTGCATAATTGCACCACTTTTTCCTTTGCCTTTGTTGGTGGATAAATGACAGAATCTAGATTCCAATCTCCTGTAAAGGAAGTCGGCTACCTAACAGTCTCATCGGTGCTTTGCTAGTAGAGCCTCAAGTTGCACCTCCTCGGCTTTCTGTAAATCAGAGTCCTGTAGCCGCTTCTGGAGAATGCTGTAATCCCCAAGGCCCACTTGGTCCGTGCAGAACAAGCAGCTGTGACCCCAATCCTGTCCCTCTTTTGCTTTTCAATATGACCCGAGGAATATATGTAATGTCTAGGGCAAGTCTAGGAGAGGCCCATCCTAAAATAATATTCACAACGCCTTTTCTCATTAAAAAAAAAAAAAAAAAAGCCACAAGTACATTTCAATCATCTCAAAATTTAAAACTTACATTATACAAAGGAATAGCAGCAGAGAATGGCTAACCTTAAACCAAACAAAAAGAGAAAAAACCCCCTACAACCCTCAAAATAAACAATAAAAAAAAAGTGCCATCCCACCCCCCTCCCCTTGGTTCTTGTATCCTGGGATTTCATTTAAGACCTGAATGAAGCCTCTGAGAAAATGAGAAAGGCAAAGCCGTAGGGGGAAACTGCTTTAAGGCTGAATTCTGGACAAGGTAAAGAAAAAGCTGTAAATAAAAGTTGGGGACTGTTTGTAAAAGAACCGAGAACTCTAGGACAGTTGCTTCTCAGATGGGAAATCTCTGAAATCCAGTTTTCCTTTCTAGAGTCATCCTGAATTCTTTAGTTATGGGGCAATAAACTCAAGTGCAATGAGTAAAGTGCCAGCCAGGGATTAAAAAAACAAAACAAACAGCCAATCAAAGTAACTCTGCTGGTAGGGCACAGAAGAGACATAGGAAAGGACAGTTTGCAGAATATATGTGGTTCTGAAGAAACTACTAGTCAGTGGTTCCATTTTTGTTTCCATCAAAAATCAGACTGAAGATTCGAGGATCTTAGAGTTATTAAAGGATGAAAGGAATTTGACAGTGCTTTGAACAGTGATAAAATGGTACCCAAATACGGTGTTTATACAGCTCATTTAAAAAGATAGCAGTTTAAAAGTCGCAGAAAAAAATGTGAACATAGAAAACAACAGAAACAATCCAGGAAGATGATGCAGCCTGGATACAGCAAGTTTAATATCTCTGCTGTACACAGAAGTAATACCTTTCCCCTTCTCATCCTTATGCTGGCAATAGGATATGCACTAGAAAATTTGACTCTTAGAGTCAGTGAATAAAAGGATGAGCTCATACATCTTCATAGCTCTTTTTAAAAGGATGCTTATAATTTAAAGGATGTCCTAATGGAAAGACAAGGGTACAGGGGTGAGAGGCTGTTTCACATTTTAGTCCATTAGTCTTTGGCTGAGCCCAATCAAGGCCAAATTCACCTAGGATGCCCAATGGCTGTGGGGGGATCTCCACAGGGTCAAATAAGCAAACCCAAATGAACATGTTGGATTCAACAAAAACCAAAAAACACCCTAGAAACCCTTGAAGGAAGAGCTTCACCCTGAAAAGGGAAGAGGGAAATGGTTGGAGGGGAGGGGCAGAGGGCCAGCGTGTGATCTCTGCTGCAGTGCTGGGCTGGGGCTTAGGAGTTGAGCCAAGGGTGCCGGAGACAATCAGCGGCAGTGGCCCTCTTCTCGGGGATCAACTCCAACATGGGCAGTAAGAAATCTGTGAAACCAGCTGCCTCTTCCTGAGACCATTCATACTTCTCCACCAGAACCTCAAAAAGCCCCCAGGGTTTCAGCTTCGTGATGTGTTTCAGGTCACCTAAGGTAAAGAGAGTACAAAAGAAACTGACCAACACTGACAAGTGACAAGATCCTTTTGTGGAAATGCAGGAACTAATCCAGATAGTCTATGAAGAATCAAATTTTGCCATCAGAATCTAATCCTTCTCCATTCACAAAGCACATCTCTTCTCTAATGCATTCCTTGGAAAGAAGAGTCTCCATTTTTCACGAGGGCCTAAAAATTTTAAATAATTTTTTTCTCCACCATTCCAGGATTTTTTGTCCCAATCAAACTGGGCAGGCCTATCAGGAACTAGGTATTCACTAAAATGAATATTAAATGCCTATATACTCAGCATGGTCTCATACAGTGTTCGGAGGCAATTTATCACCACATACCAAGAATAATTTGCTTGTACTCTTTTTTTGGCTCAATAGTTTAGCAAATGTTGCTTCGAAATAAGGCAGTAATTAAAAAACAAAGAGCTAAAACTATGTCAAATGTATAAAAGTAACAAAACTAAAAGAACAAATAAACTTTCAGATACAGCTGCATCACACTCTGTACTATTCTGGAACATTACTTTTTGCCTCCTTGAAACAATGTTTTTTTAAAAAGACAGTCAATGATTAGTGACTTGTTAAGGTAAATGCTGCTTTAAATTTCTTTTCTTACATGACACGTATTTGAAGTCTCTTCTGTGGGCAGTGAGTGCCTAATTACCTACTTGGTATATGCCATTAATTTGACTTTGCACACAAGGAAGAAACTATGAAGCACTTCATTTTCCTGCCTCAAAGAAAAACATTAAGAAATGTTTCTGAGGATGCCTGCTGTCAAGTGTTGAGAAAGATGGTTTTTCTCAGCACTAATGTAGAGGTTGTGAGGAAAAAGGGAACCATGGAAAAAAGTCCAGACAGTTTTCTAGTCCCTTCTAGGTCAGGGTTTCATACTTAAGCTTTTAAATATATTTAGAATGCATAAGAAATTCGTATTTAAATACGCCAACATATATTATCTAGGCAAAAATTTGAGGTGAGAGTTTTATCTTGTGTTTTCTTCACTAATAAGTGATAACATAACTTATGCAATTCAAAGTATAAAGTTAATTCATATGACTGATGTGTTGAAGTGACTGTGTTAGGTATCACGGACTACAAGGTGAGATGTAGTCCTGCTCTTAAAAAGCTGAAACTACTTGCCCTTTGATAGAACTGCCTCAGCAAAATCTGCCCATTTTTCAGAAGTCCTGTAGTAGGAGTAATCAACCATGTGCCAGCTACTATACACATAATAACGAATTTAATATGAAGTAATCTCCGTTTATAAAGCAGCAAACTGAGGTTGTGTCAAAGGCCACATAAGCAGTGGAGCAGCTGGGCAGTCTAGGTCCAGGGTCTGCTAAGTCACAGCTCAGCATTCAAGGTAGGACCATCCTTTTGTATGTGTTGGGAACACGTACCCAAGCTGTACTTACCTCTTCATTGTTAAACACTTTTGTCCCCTTAATGTCTGGGAACAAACACATTTATTTTACCTTTTTTGGTGAAAAATTCCTTGGAATATTTTCCTGCCACAATGAGCTTGCGAGGCACCTTCCCCAGAAGTTCTATGATCAATGCAATGTGATCTGTATGTTTCAAACATTTCAAGAGGGGGAAAAAAGATATACATAACAGGGGTAACAAATGCAGTTCTAGATATTGGCAGAAAGAGTAGCATGCACACCTCTTTATAAAGCATTTCAGCTTGCTTTCTGTCCTAAATGGGAAGAAGAGGACTCTATCCATCTAATGGAGAATCCAGAAAACCATTAAAAATCAGGTACCCACTCCAGTGGGACTTGAGTGATAAGTAAAAACAATCTTGGTGTGAATGCTCTGCTTCCTGAAGTTGCATCCCTGGGGCCTAGATGAAAACTCATGTTAACAATACTACCTCTGCGATTGAAGAAGTCCTGTGAATATTTCCCACTGAGGGCAAACCGTCTTGGAATTCTGCCTATCAGCTCTATAATGTGCGCAATGTGGTCTAAAATAGAAGGGTAAGAAGAACAGGATCAAGGACAAGCTGTAAAAGAGGTTTTTCTATGAATAGCTTTTTCAAGAACTAGCTGTTTAAAAGTAAGTACAAATAAAACCGAGGATACTCAAGGGAAGCCTGGGAAGGCCAAGAATTATTTCCGGTGGTTTGTCACTTGATAGTAGTTGGCAAGTCCCATTCTGGAGTTTGGAGGCTTATCTATAATATTTTATTTCTATTTTGTCTATATCTAGGTCCAGGTGGGTTTTTCAGCTAAGCTACAAGAGTGTAGCAATATGCTTTAGACATTCTAGGACAGACATTTATTTATAATAGTGCTCTGGGCTTCACAGAGTAATAATATCACTTTAAGAATGTTCATGACAAAGCACTCACATATGATCGAGTTTTCACAATTACCCTGTGAAACAGGCCAAAATTTAATACCCCATTTTAAAGGTGAAAAGTGGAACCTCTGGGAGAACGGCATACTTGAAGCCACAAGGCCAATAAGAGCTAGAACTCAAATGAAAACCCCTATCGTATCATGTCTAGTCCAGATGTTTTTTCGTTTTGTCTGTTTTTTAATTTAAAAAATCACATTATTAAAGAAAAAATGAGCACAAACATTTAAAGTATAGCTACTTGACTATCTTTGGCCACTAAAATGTTTACATCATGTAGTGTCTTGTAACTGTCACAGCAGGCATATGGACTGTGAGCACTGCCAGGGAGGTGGGCAGTCTGCCACCAGCAGACGAGCTTGGGACCAGCCAGCATCCACACCTACAGACAGGTCTATTACCTTTTTCTGCAGGTGACAAAAAGTAAAAATATGAAGAGGCTTTAAAAAGTGATGGCTCCTAGCCACAAAACAGCTTTAAAAATGACTTTAATCCTGTAGTTACAGAATCCAGGTCAAAAGCAATCACTTAAAACTTCCAATAATGTATCTTAGGGTAAAATCATATGCTAGAGACATACACTTATTTGGGAATTTGTGAAGGTTTCAGGTCACATCTATTTCTCATGTAAAGGACTCAGTGGTGTCATTTTAGAAGAACTTTATGAATTCACTATAACTTTTGGGCAGTTTTTACTGAATTTATGGTTTGGTAACAAGTATTTGGCTGCCAAAAAATTTCTGCCAATTTTAGGCAGGATCTGCAAGTAAATATCTTTGTATAAATTAATTATAAATGAGACTATAATTTGTCTTCCTGTAAACTTCCAAGTAAAGTATTGGTTCTTTTAATATTTTTCCTACCAAGGAATTATTTTTCCCTTAAAATTGTTATATTACTTTAAATTCCAGCAACCTATCTCTGGCTTATCAATTAATCATAAGATTAATATATCTGACAGGCAAAATTATCAACTATTATTCCAAGATTTAGGGTTGTGGAATGTCCCTAATAACAGAGGACATGCTACTTAGGCCCCAGTCTTACCAGGACTTGTAACACTATGCATATACTAGCCAGGGGATAGGGTTTGCTTTTTCCTGCTCCTATGGGCCAAACAGTAGTAATCTGAGGTTTTATCTAAGGGCTGGAATAGGAGGGAATAAATTAGGATATAAATATCTAGGGTAACTGGTTCTCCCTTTTCCCTTACTTGAGTCTTTTCATATACATTTCAATTTTCAGGTTTGGTAGCATAAGATCCTGTACAATGTAATTCTAGCCACTATATGAGTCTGTACCACACACTATTTATAGGGAATCCAGGGAAATAAAGAGAAAAAAGTTAATTACCCTTGCAAACAGATTTGATAGGGCATTTCTAAAACGATGTTAAGTCTACAGCCCCAAACTTATAACCCAGAAAAAAGCAAGCAGATAACAGGGAAAAATCAAGTGTGTACACAGGTAGTAATTACAGTAAAAGGGGCTTATATACAGAAAACATGTCCAAACTGTACCCACTAAAACAGGCATATGGCTATGGCGATTAGTTAGCAGAGCATTTTTCAAACGGTACTTATTAGGAATATCAGCAGGCCTTACTAACATTGCCTTTTGACATCCCAGGGGACCAGTTTGAGAAATAGCACTGTTGGTTCCATAAAGCAGAACCTGATTTCCCCAAGAATCAAGGAAAGCACAGAAAGTAAAAGATATATTTTCTGCATCGGGAGGGTACACTGGTAGTGCTCTCTCAAAGTAATCCCCATTAATCCTGAAAACAAAAGCGCCAAAACTGTATAATAAAGAAGGTAAAACATTCCTTTAATAAAGTTTTCTTATTCACATTATTATTTCATCTAGTTACTTGAATGCCACTATGATTTTTAAAAAATCATCACACATTTAGTTGTCTGCTTTCACAGTCTCTCAGAACATCTGATGCCTTGGGCTTTTCCCACTGGTATTGCAAAATATAAACCAATAATATTTTGTTTTAAAATGGAATCCAAATGTTAGTATCATTTAAAAAGAAAAATACAGCTTTAATTTTCAGAAAGGAGAAAAAAGAATGCTGAATGTTGTACAATTTATATAGACAAATAGGATATATTCTCTGCATTCAAGTAGTGTGTATCTGATAAAATCGACTTCCAAATAAAGTTGCAAGCATAACTGGGCAACAAGTTGATGAACAGGCAGATCCAAACTGGGTAAAGAATGAATCACTGATTTACACAGGAAGGAAAATGACTAGATGTTTTATAAGAAACCTGGCAAATATTGGTTTGGCCAAAAGGTTCCTTCGGGTTATGACGTAAGATGGCTCTAGTAGCACTTACGTGTCTTTAACTTCATTCAAAACAATTTTGTTAGATTGTATGTGACAGCTTGTCTTATCAGTGTGTGTTTTAAAAAAAGACTTATCAAAATTGGTGAATTTTTGTGAAAAAAGCAACATTTTCGGCATATTATGCTTTATTATTTCAAGAAAGGTTAAAAACACAACTGAAACGCAAAAAAAGATTTGTGCAGTGTATGCAGAAGGTACTGTGACTGACAAATGTGTCAAAAGTGGTTTGCGAAGTTTCATGTTGGAGATTTCTCGCTGGATAATGCTCCACGGTCGGGTAGACCAGTTGAAGTTGATAACGATCAATCGAAACACTGAGAACAATCAATGTTATACCACGCAGGAGACAGCTGACATACTCAAAATATCCAAACCAAGCGCTGAAAATCATCTGCACCAGCTAGGTTATGTTAATCGCTTTGATGTTTGGGTTCCACGTAAGTTAAGCGAAAAAAACCTTCTTGACCGTATTTCTGCATGCGATTTTTCTACTTAAATGTAATGAAAATGTTCCATTTTTAAAACAAATTGTGACGGGCGATGAAAAGTGGATACTGTACAATAATGTGGAACAGAAGAGATCGTGGGGCAAGTGAAATGAACCACCACCAATCACACCAAAGGCTGGTCTTCATCCAAAGACGGTAATGTTGTGTACATGGTGGGATTGGAAGGGTGTCCTCTATTATGAGCTCCTTCCAGAAAACGAAACGATTAATTTCAACAAGTACTGCTCCCAATTAGACCAACTGAAAGCAGCACTTGATGAAAAATGTCCAGAATTAGTCAACAGAAAATGTATAATCTTCCATCAAGATAACGCAAGACCACATGTTTCTCTGATGACCAGGCAAAAAATGTTACAGCTTGGCTGGGAAGTTCTGATTCAACTGCCTTATTCACCAGACATTGCACCTTCAGATTTCCATTTATTTCAATCTTTACAAAATTCTCCTAATGGAAAAAATTTCAATCCCCTGGAAGACACCTGGAACAGTTCTTTACTCAAAAAGATAAAAGTTTTGGGAAAATGGAATTATGAAGTTGCCTGAAAAATGGCAGAAGGTAGTGGAACAAAAGGGTGAGTACGTTGTTCAATAAAGTTCTTGGTGAAAATGAGTCTTTTATTTTTACTTAAAAACTCAAGGCACTTTTTGGCCAACCCAATACAAGTTTTAGTTTAACCAACTGTGGCCTTTTCTCTAATTCTTATATAGAATTCTTTAATATCTATTATAAAATATCTAGGATACCTAATACTTAACATAAAATATCTTATATTTCTATCTTTTCTGGGACTTATATGTACTTAGCACACTAAGAAGACTAAGGCTCTTCAGTACTAGCAAATTACATTAGCCACCGTGCACAGACATCCTTGGTTGAGGGGACTTACCTTCATCTCGAGTGTACTCTTCCCCTGAATGAGGTTCAAATAAATAGTCGCCTGTGGCCAGTTCAAAGGCCTAAGAAAAAGAGGAAAGCTTATGAAAGCATAAAAAAGAAAGACGTTTGGGAAATTTACTGCTATTTGGCTCAATTTTAAGTAATTTTTTCTTCTTGGAAAACCTGCAAATGATTATTTAAAAAATTCTCTAAGATTATTCCTAAAAAGCTTTCCTTTCACACCTGTACCTTAATAAAATGGAGCAGGAAAACTGCAAAAACTCAGTTAATATCAATATGTGGATTATTCCAAGCCCTGTACACCCCAATCCTTCAATCAGTAATTCAGCTCTCTTAAGTTTCTCTTTTTGCTCAGAGAGGGGCATATCTAAGGTGATTCTAAGTTATTAAATTATTAATGAGATAAACATGAATAACTTATAACTTCACATGGCTAGAAATTAACATTCTGTATCTAAAATCAAAACCAAAAAAATTCAGACATTTTTCTACCTATGACTCTTCAGTGTTTGCTAAAAAGTACATTTTTAAAGTTTTGCTTTGGAAAAGCACTGTCCCAGATAGAGAGTCCCCAATTCCTAGGTCTACAGAAAAAGATTAAGTATAAATGGAGTCAGGAGCTACTCATATTGACCAGCAGGTTAGCAACCACCAACCAGGAAAAGGCACAAGTCCCCTATAACAAGAAAACGTCTTGTAAACAGTGTTTGAGAGGGACTGAAAAAGTGATTTCCTCAGGAATAAGTGTCAACCAGTACAGAAGGACAGCGTGTGAGTGATGGGGTTGTATTAATTTTTCACTGACTAAAATTAAACCAAGTAATTTAACAGCAGTTTTAAAAAGGACCTTATTGATATAAAAAGTATAGTTATAAGTCAACTGCTAGCCATGGGTCAGTTTTGGTTGACTCAATGGTACTAACCAGCCCAGACAATCTCAAGAACTGTGGAGTGGATTAGGTGGGGCACATTCTCAATTCAGACCCATGTCTATCTAGGTCTTGGTGGTTTGCCAGTGTTACGATAGAATAGCCTTTCTCAAAAAATGTATAACTTGGGCTGTACCACTACCCAGAGCAAGGCCACAAAAGCAGAAGTTTCAGGATTGTCTCTAAAATGTCAGAGATGCTGTGGCATCTTGCTAGGCATAGCTTGTTTTACATGCTAGCAGTTTGTTATGAAACTGAACTACACTGATAGAACAGATACCTGTTTCACCCTCTAATTATCCTGAGGTTTACGGTCTCAAAGCAGAACAGAAACAATTTGTGATTCTTATTCATCAAAGTCTGTCAGTCTCTTCTGAAACCAGTACTTTAATTTTTCCATCTCATAGTAGGGGATTCAGTGAAGATATTAAAGCTAAAAAAAAAAAGTAGATAGTTTTCTAAAAGTTCAAAATATTCTAAAATTTTCCACCTAGATACTTACAACTCGTTACCTAAAGTTCTCTAAAAGAACTTTATTTTTGGAACATAAGGTAGTTGCTAGTAGTTACAATTTTATAAATAAGATAACAGTAAAAAAACCAAACCAAACCGAAAGATCACAACATCAGAAATGAAAACTAGTAGAAACTCTAGATTACAAAACACCTAGTTAAACATCTTTCCTTTACAGATGAGAAAACTGACCAGAACAGAAAGGCCAAGTCCATCCTAGAATCCACGGCTCCTGGTGCCCACTCCTGTGCTTGTCTCACACTGACCACAGGGCCTATTTTACGTCAGTCAGGGTCATGCTAACAGACAGAGGCAAAATCAGGGAAGGTATGATAAATCCAGTGTGCTGGTACATCCAGATAATGGAATATTATTCAGTGACAAAAAGGAATGAGCTATCAAGTCATAAAAAGACATGGAGGAACCATAAATGATATTACAAAGTGAAAAAAAGCTAAACTGAATTATACTGTATGATTCTAACTATGACATTCTGGAAAAGGCAAAACTATAGAGACAATAAAAACATCAGTGGTGGCCAGGGGTTGGCAGGGGGTGCAGATGGATGAAGAGACAGAGCACAGAGGATTCTTAGGGCAGTGAAACTATGCTGTATGATACTATGGTAGTAGATACATGTCATTACAAACTTGTCAAAATCCATAGAACGTTTGGAGAATTTTAAAACATCTATTCTTTATTAATTCTTAATGCTCTTCACAGAGCATTCCCTTCTTATAACTTTCCTTCTAACTTTGTAGTCTCAATCACTGACGTGGCAGGCAATCTCTCAACTTGCCTTTTTACCTCAGAAAGGGTCCCAATCTTTCCATCAATTAATTGTACTAGATGAAGGATGATCCATCTCTCCAGGCACTTCTGATATTCCAAGATTTATTTTTATTCTCTGAGTATGGTGAAATTTAAAGCACGTTTTCTACATCTATTAGCAAAATGAGAGAAATTTGGGGGAACAAATGGGCCTCAAGTTTTCATGATATTGTCTCAAGTCAGGTAAGTGCTTTCCCTCCTTTGGTCAAAAAAATTCCTGCACATGAGCTGGTCCAAAGAGGGGCCAAGGTTAATCCACCCCCCTTTCATCTTTTTTGCCTTTTTGCCTTCTTAAGCCTGACACCGTACATACTATGTTACATAGCAAGCAGGACCTACTGCCCTCAATTAACCCACTACTAAGAACCACATCATAATAAATCAGATGCCACCTACAAACTAGCTGTATTTTGTATGGCGGCATCTCTATCAATTATTTCCTCTACCAACTCAATCCAAATCAGATTCCTCAACACAAAGCTTTAAAGTATGGCAAGAAAGAAGATTTTCTTCCAATGTTCTTTCATCTTGTGCACACAATACCAAATCATCTTCAATTTAGACAGCCCTCCCCCTTAAAAGACCACAGACATGCCATAACAAAATAATTTAGAAGGTCATGCCATATTAACAACATGGTTTAAACTTTATTATCTTTGGAAGACAAAGGTTTTCAGGAATGTGGGCGTCAAAGAAATCTATGACACAAAACAGGTTGGGGCTTCTAGTCTGTCCTTTCTCTTTTAAGTTTTCCCCAAAGTTGATTATAAATACTAAATGTTAATTGAAATGACAGTTTAATATGTTTCTGATTTAGTTCACTCATTTGATGGTCCACAAACATTTATTAAGTATTATTGTATACTAAAGAATTTGTTTGATCTTGTTCCTGTTTCCCGGGAGGAAGCCTCTCAACTCTTGGGCTTTCCAAGTGATAAACGCGCCTTTTGTTATTCATGGTGGGCCCCTTCGGACCACACTTAAGTTTATACTGATGAGGTGACTCATAGTGGGCCCCTAGACACAGTTTCAAGAGGGGGGTTGGATATGCCACCAAGTTGGACAAGACCAACTGTGCAATTAGAGGGTTGAGGTTTTGGGCTGAGTGTTGTCAAAACTGACCTCCCAACCTCTCAGGAAGGGAAGGGGGCTGGAGACTGAGTTCAACCACATGACCAATGATTCAATGAATCATGCCCAAGTAACGAAATCTCAGTAAAAATTTTGGGCACCTAAAGCTTGGGTGAACTTCCCTGGTTGGTGATACACACTGACGTACCAGGAAACTGATGTGTCCTAAGAACACAGAAGCTTAACCTTTGGTCCACTCTCAGACCTCACTGTATGCATGTCTTCATTTGGCTGGTCCTGATTTGTAACCTTTATATCAAAACTGAAATGTTTTAGAACTTCCCTGAGTTGTGTGAGTCATTCTAGCAAACTACTGAATCTGAAAGGACAATGGAAACTCCCAATTTGTAGCCAGATGGTCAGGAGGTGCAGGTGGCCTGTGGACCCCAGAGCTTGCAGCTGGTGTCTGAAGTGAGGGTAGTCTTGTGGAAAACTATGCCTTTAATCTGTGAAGTCTGTGACAACTCCAGGAAGTTAGCATTAGCAGTGCATTGCACCCCCTCAAAATGTCCCAGGCCCTGCACCAGACACTTAGCTATACATTATAGACATGGTTCCTGCCAGTACTTAAAATGAGTGGAAGAGAAAAAAGTAAATCCACAATTACAAATTGAAGAGTACACTCCACTTCAGGAAACAATATAATATGTTCCAACATGAGGCTATCTGTGGGAAGTCATTTAATATCAACTAAGTCTGACTACTTGAGTAGTTGCCTGACAAGGTCAAAGCAGCAACTTATGAATCCATGGATGACTGAGCTTCATATCCTGTGAGGTGCAAAGACGGCTGAGTGACTGCTAAACTGTACAGAATGAAGCAGTTTCCAGGGTTTTCCCTAATCTGAAAATAGATCAGAGCTGAGGGCAAGGGTAAGAGTAACTTCTCCTCATCAAAAGCAGCACCGTGTCTGAGCAGTTGTTTTTAGCCGCCCCGCAACCCCAATCTGTAGTAGAAAACATTTGGTTCCTTCACCTAACAGGAATTTGGCAGGAACCGAACGGAATGTCAGATGTTTGTAACTAAGCTTTTAAATTCAGACCTCTCCAGACACAGGATTCAGAGTGCCAGTGATGAGTCAGAAAAAAAATCCTTTTGTTTGTTAATCCACTGGTCTACTGAAATTAGCAAATTACCACGTAACAAGTTAAAGTCAATGGGAAAAACATTACCATGCACGCTGTGCTCCAAATATCAGCAGGGGTATTATAGCCAGATCCTATCAGAACTTCCAAGGAGCGATACTGCCTTGTCTGAATATCTTCAGTGAAATGTTTGTGCTGAGTAAATGAAGAAAGAAACAGTATTTAAAAATTCCTTTATTCTAAGAAGTAACAAGTCATGACTGCTTAATGATGGAGATTAAAATAAGTTCACCGAAGCTTTCCCCAAACCAAAATTCCCATGTGGCTAATTTCTTAAGTATCATTTAGACGTTATTAGCTCCAAACAGCACTTTTCTTTATATGCTGTCTACTCCAAATTATTTCTCTAAACATGAGTCTGAACTTAATATAGATACACAGGTTAGGGAATAACAATCGCTTTTTAAGAAATGGAAAACTATTACCCCAAACAAAAATTAAGTTGTTCATTTGTCTAAAATTAATAACTTGTATTTCAACAAATAAATGATACAAATTTAGGTTCAGTTCAAACTCTTCTTGCTGTGTGCTCATTATAGGAAAATAAAAGATGTAAGTTTCAAGTTTTAAGAACCTTATAAACACCACCTATATAAAGACTTCTTGCTCTCATTCTCTTTTGCCTCCCTTACTCCTCCAAAAATATCAAATACGAATCTTGGGGAAACAGAGACCATGTTAAGCACCATGGGGATGCAATCAGCAAAACGTTTCTTTAACACATGTATGGGAAAGAAAGGGAAAACCTCTTTATAAAAGCAACTTAAGAGACACAGTACCCAGTCTGGCATTCATGGATTTTATTTGGATCTTGTTCTAAACCAACAAAATTAGAGGAATGTTTATGAGATAACTGGCAAAACTGACTGAATATTTGATATTAGTTAACTGTCAACCTTTTTAGGTGTTAACAATGGTGTCATGGTTACCTAAAAGAATCATTTTTTAGAAAGCCATATTTACAAATGAAAATAAGATGCCTGGGATATACTTCAAAATGATCTCGAGTGGGTGTCAGGGTGGGGATATAGGTGAAAAACAGGCAATGAGTTGATAATTGCTGGGTGACACTAGTATAACAGCAGGGGAGATTATTCCACTCTTTACTTTTGTATAGGTTTGAAATTTTCCGTAATAAAAAATAATACAGAAAAAAGAAGCTTCAAATGAGTCATACACAGGAAACAAAATTCAGAAAATATTAAAACATGTAGTGTGAAAGATGATTTTCTAATCCTATTAAAATATTAAAAAACAAACAAACAAAAAAACAAGGAACAGCATTTGTGAACAGGAGAAATTAGGCAGAGAAACCTTCAGGTAGAAAAACCAGCATTGACCAGAGCTCCACAGGGTACTGGACTAAGTTTGCAAAAGAGCAAAAAGTACTTCAGGTGGAGGGAACATCATAAATAAAGGCACAGAAAGACATTTGCTAAAGCCAAACATAGCTAACTGCTAGGTTGAAGAGTTTCAATTTCATTTGGCAGACAAGAGAACACCACTGCACGTTAGTAAACAGGACAGTGTACTGTAAGAAGACTGATAGGACCTCTGAGAACACCATTCCAGTAATCTTCTGGTTTGTGGCCAGATCTAGGCTTAGTAATGAACATCTGAACAATGGCTGTGGAAATAGGGAAGGAAGAGTTAAAACCAAGGACATTCACAGAAAGAATGAGCACAATTTAAAAATTCAATTCAAGTGGGAGACAAGGAGGAAGAGTCAAAAAGAACTCTGTGGTAGAGGCTGTCGACAAAAACACGGATGGAGAGACTTAGAGAGGGAAGTGGTTTTACAGGAAAACAATGGGTTCAGATACTGAGTTTGAAATGGAAATGTACTGCAGGTGATACAGTTAGAAAAATGAACATGCTGTTCAAGGGAGTTGTCTTTACTCATCATGCCTCACTACTGCCTTACAAATACACTGTAAATGAGGTCAAGAATCAGCAAAAGTAAAGAAGGTGGATTGGAAACATACACATCCACTCACTCCTGAAACTCCACTTTTGTAGCGAATCCAGTGTTAATTTTTTTTTTTTTTTTTTTGCGGTACGCGGACCTCTCACTGTTGTGGCCTCTCCCGTTGCAGAGCACAGGCTCCGGACGCGCAGGCTCAGCGGCCATGGCTCACGGGCCCAGCCGCTCCGCGGCATGTGGGATCTTCCCGGACCAGGGCACGAACCCGTGTCCCCTGCATCGGCAGGCGAACTCTCAACCACTGCGCCACCAGGGAAGCCCCAGCGTTATTTTTTTCTTTTCTTTTTTTTTTTTTTTTGCAGTACGCGGGCCTCTCACCGCTGTGGCCTCTCCCACCGCGGAGCACAGGCTCCGGACACACAGGCCCAGCAGCCACGGCCCACGGTCCCAGCCGCTCCGCGGCACGCGGGATCCTCCCAGACCGGGGCACGAACCCGTGTCCCCTGCATCGGCAGACGGACTCCCAACCACTGCGCCACCAGGGAAGCCCCCCAGCGTTAATTTTTAAAGCATAAACTGACAAAGAGAAGACAAAGGAGTCAGAGCAATACTATTTAGAAGCTGGAAAGCAGAGAGATCACTGGCAAGTGTCTTAATGGATCCAGGAAAGCTGAATAATAAGCCACTGGTGAAAGCGGAGAAGCAGTGTGAGGTATTCCACAGTAGTCCTCCCAAGGCTCAGGATTCGGTGGTATCAGGTATCTCTGGAAGTAGCGGGGAGGGTACTCCAGAAATCTGCTTTAGAATATCTTTTAAAGAAAGAGAGCTCCAGAACACAGGGCATGATGCAGTATAACAGCCTTTCCCTGGCCTGACAGACACTTAGAGGGTTTCTCTGGAGTGGGTAAGACAGTTTCTGGAGGATGCTCGGCATGGTTGAGGGGAGAGTACTATCCTGAAAACAGGGAAATTAAGTGACTACATGTAAATTGCATGTTGAACCCCAGTTTTCTTGCTTAACTCAGTTTCCAAAACACTAGCAGCCAGGCATTCACTCCCCAGGTAAGAGATCTGAGGAAGACTGCAAGTTTTCTGCAGGAAGTATGACCAATCCAAGACCCTGACATCTGAGGATGAAAATGAAATAGCTCAGACAAATCATTTTATAGTGAATGACAGTCAACAAGAACCACCCAGGCACAAAGCTTCCAAACAGCTTTCTGGCACTCCACTCATATGGTCAGTTTTTTGTTTAATGATCCTGAACAAAGAAGGCAAGAGACACTATGTAAAGAAGTAGAGGACTTCCCTGATGGCGCAGTGGTTAAGTATCCACTTGCCGATGCAGGCGACATGGGTTCAATCCCTGGTCTGGGAATATCCCACATGCCGTGGAGCAACTAAGCCTGTGCGCCACAACTACTGAGCCTGTGCTCTAGAGCCCATGAGCCACAACTACTGAGCCTACGTGCCTCAACTACTGAAGCCCACACGCCTAGAGCCTGTGCTCTGCAACAAGAGAAGCCACCGCACCACAACAAAGAGTAGCCCCTGTTCACCGCAACTAGACAAAGCCTGCATGCAGCAACGAAGACCCAATTCAGACAAAAAAAAAAAAATCAGACACTTGTGAATTACAGGTTGATAAAATGAATATTTAAAAAAAAAAAGAAGAAGAAAATGTCAAAAATGAAAAAATAATCAATATCCTCTCAGAGATAATCAGGGAACCAAAGAACTCTTGGAAAGTAAGGATATAATAGGAGAAATAAGAAAAAATAAGGCTTAAAAGAACAAGCTGAGAAATCTCCCAGAAAATAAGCAAAAAGAAAAATCTAGAAAATAGGAGAGAAAGAAAATGAGAGAACCTGCATAAATCTAACATTTGAATAATGAGATTTCAGAGCTAGAGAATTAAAAAAGAGAAAAAAAATCAAGAAAGAATCAAAACCAAAGAACCAGAGTTTCAATACTGAAAGTGCACACTGGGTCCCTTAGCTAATCGATGAAAACAGACCTCATGAGGCACATCGCTGTGAAATGATCCTGCAGACTTTCACAGGGGAAAAGGCTTCATACAAAGGTCCAAGAATCAGAATGACTTTGGTCTTTTAGCAGCAATAAGACAGGAAACTAGAAAACAATGGAGCAATGACAAACATTCTGAGGGAAAATGATTTTCAACCTAGAATTTTACATGCAGCCAACTGAGTGTAAAAACAGAATAAAGACATTATTAGACATACAAGCATGCCCACTCCCTCAATCACACACACCCTTTCTGAGGAAGCTACTAGAAGTTGTATATACTTCAAACAAACAAACAAAATAGGGAGGGTAGGAGATGCAAGAGGGAGGAGATATGGGGATATATGTATAGGTATAGCTGATTCACTTTGATATAAAGCAGAAACTAATACACCATTGTAAAGCAATTATATTCCAATAAAGATATTAAAACAAGCAAACAAACAACAAACAAACAAAAACCATGATGGAGTAAACCAAGAAAGAAGATCAGAGAGACAGGAAACGGGATATAAAAATAATCTCCAGGACATTTATGAAAGGAAATCCCAAGTGTCAGTGATGCAGCAAGCTACAGGGCAACCCAAGAGATGAACACAAATTAGCAGAGCACAGGTTCCAGGATAGAGCTCTTTAGGAAGAAAAAGTTGAAACAATACCCAAGGTATCCATGTGTATTAAAGTGTAATCATAGCACTGGATCAAAGTGTGGGGTGGAATTAAGTGATAAGTAATACAAAGACAACTAAGCAAATGAAACACAGTGTTAGGCAGAAAGGGAAAAGGAATCATACCACAATATATGCTTAGTTCAGCTGAAGACAGCGTTAGAGTCCTAATAATGTAAACATGGAGTCATTTAGCCAAGTCATATTAAATTGACAAGATAGGGGATAGTTGTAGTGGTAGATAAGTCCTACTTTCGAAAAGGCAGAAATACCTAAAACTGAAAAAAAAGAATTGGAAGCAATATACCCAATTTATTTATTAGCAATGCGAAGGTAAATACCCTCATGTGGGGAGTGACAAATTGGCAAAGGGAGGGGGGACAGACTTTTGAATCAAAATCTATGTAAGTGTCCCTAAACTATATATGCATGTGCATAACTGATGAGCAAAAGTATAATATTTGAAAAAATCAAACTCTTTGAAAATCATGTAAAATTCCATTACCAAATACCACATGCTGCTGTGCTTAAGAGACCAACAAGATGTGAGATTAGACCAAGATCCAGCAGGACAAGGCACCCATGTCCAGTTCACCACTGTCCTAGTACCCAGGTCAGAATATGTACCAATATATTTGCTGAATGAATAAATGGATGAGAAGAATGTAAAGTCATTTTAGCACAGAGACCCATTAAAAAATGTATATAATAGTTGAAGAGAGAGAGATTAATTCTGTTGTAGTAAAAATGACAGGAAAGACTGCACCCAAATAAAGCAGAGTATGCCAAATGCATACGCAGGCATGAAGGAAGGTGTTCCAAACACAAAGGCAAAGGAGGTTGAAACATGATGTGAGCAGAAAACTGACAAACGTTTGAAGTTTATACCATGTGATATTTGTTACAGAGGCAATATTTTCCTCTGTAATTGTTTTACTTGAATATTTAATGAGCACCTCCTATATATCAGGCACTGATCTAAGTACCATAGATACAGCAGTGAATGAAAAAAATCTCTGCTGTGATGGGACATACATTATAGCGAGAGGGATATTAAACAAACAAATATCTAGTATCAGATTGGGTTAAGTGTTGTGGAGAAAAAAGAATTGAGGGAGGAGAGGAAGAAAAAGAAAATGGGTGTAAAGAGTGGTGGTTTGCTAATTACTGTATGTTAGGTGTTCAGGGGAAGATCTCCCTGGGTAAGATGACATCTCAATAGGAACTTGAAGAAAATGAAGGAGTGAATTATACACATTATCTTGGGAAGAGAATTCCAGGCAGAAGAAATAATAAGTGTTTTTTGCTTGGTGGTGTGTGGGCCATGGTAAGGACTTTGGCACTCATTCTGAAGGAAGCCACCACAAGGTTTTAAGAATATCTGACGTGACTTGCATTTAAAAGGATCACTCTGAGAGCTATGTTGAGAACAGTCAGTAAGAGGGAAGGACAACAGAAGAGAGAAGTGAGGAGGCTAATGTAACTCACCCAGGTGGAAATATATGGTGGCCTGGACTGTCTGGTGGCGTGGTGAAATAATTCTAATTCCTTGAAAAGCTTTTCTACATTTCTATCAGTCAGTGCTAAGCACTGACTTCAGTTTTTCCACAAAGTTATCACAATATTCTAGAATCGATATTGAAAGTGAGATCCTTCTAGGTTATGAACCACTAGATATAGGATGTCATGTGGAATAGGGAATTTGAAGTACAAAAGTAAGCCTAAGACCTATTAAAGTGGATTTTGCCTCAAACTGTCTCCAATATCCCTGTTTACAAAGCATACAGCTCTTTGAATAGTATCATTTATGTGCAAATCATTCTATTGTAGATTTTTTAAAGATATTCATTAAAAATAACACAAAAGGGCTTCCCTGGTGGTGCAGTGGTTGAGAGTCTGCCTGCCGATGCAGGGGACACGGGTTTGTGCCCCGGTCCGGGAGGATCCCACATGCTGCGGAGCGGCTGGGCCCGTGAGCCATGGCCGCTGAGCCTGCACGTCCGGAGCCTGTGCTTCACAACGGGAGAGGCCACAACAGTGAGAGGCCCGCGTACCGCAAAACAAACAAACAAACAAAAAAACCACAAAAAGCATTCTTAACTAGGTAAACAACAGTATTAATATGACACTATATGTCAAAAACCTCCTTTAAAAAAGGTACCCAACTTCTGACTTAGTAATTTCATGTCTAGGACATCCTAAGGTCAACTTCAAAAGACTCATGAGCAAAGATGTTCATCACAAAGAACTGTCAAGAGTATGTAAAGGTTATAGTATACTGGCAAATATCACATAACCAACTGAATTTGATGTAAATTTCTGGTTGACAAAAGTGTTCGAAATATATTAAATGAATTAAAAGGTTACAATTAATAAGTTAGATGCTGATTTTAAAAATAGGGGAAAGTATGAACGTGGGTATTGAGAGTATGAAAGTCAATGAGGATATAGATAAAACAAAACCGGCCAGGAGTTGACATTACTGAATCTGGGTGACAGGTACCTGGAATAGGGGCAGGATCATACCATTCTCTCTACTCGTGTAAATGGTTAAAAGAAAAAGTAAAAAAAAGTTCACTAAAATGTTAACTGGCAATTTGGGTATAGAACTGCAGATGTTTTCTTCTTTTAGCACAACTAAGTCCAAGTTCTCATCTATCCCCAGTCACTTCAAAAGACTGAGACAAGTTTCACTTACCACCCAACAGGCATTTCCAAGATCAGCAATCTTCACTTGGAGCTTTTCTGCATTTTTTGGCTCAAGGGGATTAACAAGAAAATTTCCAGCAGTGGATTTTCCTATAGACAACAGGTATCATCAATAAGACTGTTCAATGAACACAGAAATAACCAAAGGTTAATGAAACTCTACGAAGTAATTCACCCAGGTCCCCAACTGGCAACCTACAATAAATTTTCTAAAATAAACCAAGTAAAGCAACACCCTGACTTCCCAGAATTAAAACCTCTGCCTTCACAGCAACAAGTAAAATGCTGTACGCTCACTGTTTAGCCAATAAAAATCAAACTGAGCTACACATTTACACACTGAAGGTGACTTGGACACCTGCTGTAAAGCTATATTTATAACAACAATGGTACTTTTAGTTTAGAAATTCATGAAAAATTTTTTTCTATGTGGTGAATTTAAAAAAATTGTATAGCTGATTTACAACATATTAGTTTCAGGTATAAAACACAGCAACTCAGAATTTTTATAGATTATAATCCATTTAAAGTCACCAAAAAGTAATGCTATATTTCCCTGTGCTGTACAATATATCCCTGTAGCCTATCTATTTTATTATATATGGTAGCTTGTTCCTCTCAATCCCCTACTCCCACCCCTCCTCCTTTCCCTTCCTCCCTCTCCACACTGGTAACCACCTATCATTCTCTATATCTGTGAGTCTGTTTCTGTTTTGCTGAATTCATCTGTTTTATTTTTTAGGTTCCACAGATAAGTGATAACATACATTATTTGTCTTTGTCTGTCTGACTTATTAGAAATTCATGAACATGTTATGCAGGGAAGGAGTCCTAGGGAAGTACCTTTGTTGTCTAGTGGTCCATTATGTTCTTGCTCTTGCTCATCTTCACAGGGTATCTCTGCTCGAATGCTTTCTTGAAGTTGGCTAATGTCCTGTGCACTGAATGACCGGTCTACATTTGATGAAGACTGGCACATCATGGTATCTGACACCTCAGAGGTTACAGGTGTACAGGAGTCTGTTTCTTGAGATGTGCTGCTGTCTCCATTTTGGGAACTTAGAAAACTAGGTTCCTGCTTCAAATTTTGGACATCACAGCCATTAGCATTATGTAGATCCTCTTTAAGCCTCAATGTTTCTTTATTATTGTTCTCAGTATAATTAACGACTTCAATTACTCCATTGCAATTTATTTCTGCTGCACCACCCTCTACACCATGTTCCGTAAGTGTCTGATCCTGGTGAATGGTACTTGACTCTTCTAAGGAACAAAGACAAAAAGGATGTACGTGTATGCATATGCGTGAAAGAACACAAAAAAAATCTCTCCACAAGATTAAAACGTTTTCTAGAACTTATACAGGGTGACATAAAAACATGACTGCACATCTAAAATCTATTTATGAAAGGACAAAGATCTTCTTATTCTTACCCAATTGCTAAATGAGGTCTACGTTGCATATCCTGAGAAAAGTTAGAAATTACATTTGAATATTACCTACCTAACATTTATGACAAATTCTGTATTCTTACTGTATAACGACACCCCCAGAGATGTTGTATATGCATGAAACCACTATATTATAAAACAATGATAAATTAATGTTAAAGTTTGCTATAAAGTAATTTTTGTGATGCTCTATTTATACCAAGTTTTTCTTGGGTCATTTTATTAGGTGGGTTCTCTTTCAAGGGTCTTTCAACAGGACTCTCTGATTCTTCTTGCTTGTTTGGTCTTTTTTGTCCAGGGCCCGACTCTTTCTCCATTTCCTCAATTTCCTGCATTCGCTTCTCTAGTAATTCTGCCTGGCGCTTCTGCTTCTTCTTCAATTTCTTCTTCTTATTCTTTGACATTTTGTCAGCCTGGGCGGAGATTACAAACAGATAAAGCCTTCAGGTGGCTAATCCATTATCCCCAGTTGGAGATAACTGTTAATTTTAATTACTTCCTAGTTAAATTCCACTCTTGTCCTAACATAGCACTTAAGCTTTTCATTAATTTAAAAAATGCAGATACTCTCAAGAAACCAAATTAAAACAAAATTAACAACAAATCTTGGTCCTCTGAACAGTCTGTGGGGCTGGTCCACTCTCATGCTCAAATTTATGGAAACCTCACCAGTACAAACTTGCTGAAGATGCACAGGAATTTATTGGAGAAAATTATAGAAGTGCAGGAATATATTTTTTTTCTGGTTTCCAAACTCTAAATAAACTGTGATCCATAACAGAAGAATCCCTGCCCATTGCCCATAGATCAGAATTAAATATAGAAACACCTTATACTTACTGGTTTAGGCTGGGGTGCAGTACTGACTGAAAAGAAAAGAAAACCAAGTAAGAATCCTTGCATTCAGCAGGCAATATAAACTAAGACACCCTACCAGAATGAAAAGTCTTTCTTGTACAGTTTATATTGTAGAGAGAACTACTGTTTTTAAGCAATTTTGGTAGAAGCAACATTATTTTTTTTAAAAGAACAAACAATGCATACAAAAGTCAACAAACTTAAAATAAATTTTAATAAATTCTTCTCCAGATAGCATCAATATATGCAAAGAACCAAGTCCTCCTTTCTGATTTACATCATTAATGCTGCTAAAAACTCATTCCCATGTACTGCTTAAAACAGAAAAGGATAGGCAACAACCCTCTCATCCCCACCCAGGACTAATTCTTCCCTGTGACACTTGTCAGTTTTAAAAGGAGAGTGGCATCAAAAGCTACAGTAATTTATTACATAGCATGTTATGGATATTAGTTTAGCTTAGGTGGGAGGTAGAATCTTCAGTCTTCCTTAAAAAAAAAAAAAAATTTTTTTTTTAAATTGTGGTAAGAAACTTGTAATATACAATTTCCCTCTTAACCATCCTTAAGCATACAGTTCAGTAGTGTTAATTTCACACAGTGTAACATTTCTAGAACTTTTTCATTGTGCAAAAATGAAACTATTCCCATTGAACAACTGCCCCTTGCCCCCTTTGTAGGTCTTCTTTTTCAAAGGAAGTCTCTGGATAATTGATATTTCAACTTGAGGATCAAGAGAGTTCCTCAAATATAATTAAACTACGAAAATTAAAATCTGTACCACAAATGGAAAAAAATCATCATAATCATAGTAGCCACCATTTATTTAACGCATAATACTGTGTGGCATACTACTAACTGCTTTAACATGAAATTTAATCCGAGTAACTCCTGCATGAGAAAAAAGAAGTCAAGTCATGTGCCCAAGGTCATTAAATGAATGAAGCAAGGAGTCAAAATAGGTATGTCCACTCCAGTGCTTAAATCCAAGCTCTTACTAGCAATGTTATCTTGCCCCTGCACAGGGATCACTGATTCACATAGGTGAGCATGTATGAACATCAAAAAAGACCATCAAATCACAAGAGAAAACATTTTAACAACAACATGAATCAGCTTTTACAATACACAACATATCTGGACCTAAAAGGCACAGTCTTCTTCTCCTATGGGAATAATACTGAGTATAAAAAGTCCTTTGAAGGCTGGAACTACTTCTTATGTAAGTACTTATTGTATCTTACTGTTAAATGAATTAGTGGTGCTTTACTTTTACTTAACTGTCAGGTAATAGAATAAAAACAAGAACTTCTCTTAACTTCTAATGAAAGTGAAGTCCTCAAAGAAAATATACCTGCAGATCCAGAAGGTGGAGGAGCTCCAGATCGCTGCCATTCTGTTGCTTCTGCAGCCAGCCTCCGGATGTACTGTTCATTCACTGACAACAAGATGTTTTCTGGTTTAATGTCAGTGTGGATGATACGGCACTTGGTGTGTAAATAATCCAGACCCTGTAACACCTGAATGGGAATAGAGCAGTAGACTTGCAAACACAAAATACAAGTCTTTCTGGAGAAGGAAAAAATCACAATGCAACATTTTGAAAAAATAAAAATGATATGGTAGTTTTCTACAAAGAAAGCATTTTTTTTAAAGCACAACAAACTTCCCCAGAAAGATTAATTGTAAACTATGAACAAAGGCAAGAGTTTATTTACAATAAAAAGTTCTTCCAAGTTTTACAAAGCTAATTCTATTTGGAGATACTTATTGATACATTACAGAGACGAAGAATAAACAGTTGACATTGTCCTTTAACTACTGAAATGTAGGTCATGAAAGAGATTTAGGTATCTTTAAATTCAAATTTCCTTGTTGATGAAGAACTGAGGTCTCTTGCTTTCCAGTTTGGAGCTCTGTCCAACAAAACACATTATCTAAACAAACTGTTTGCCCTCTGAAGTATTACCACTTTCCTGATGACAAACTTCTTCACTATATATTGAAAGCTGTTTAGAATATGAGAAAATGCTCATGAATAATGTTATATAAAGAGACGGTAATAATCTGACAATTTTCTATTAATATATAATCAATTTTTGCAACCAGAACTTCTAGATAAGGGCTCCAAATTTCTAAAATCAGGCATTACACTCAGCTCCCCATCTAATAATTATTACAGAAGATGAACCTGGGGGAAAATGATTACACTAAAACATTTAAAAACAGAATAAACACAATAAATAGGGGCTGAATAAATAATTTCAGCAATTAAAAAAACCTAGCTTTAAAAATAAAAATTCTATTGGAAATAGGAAACTCCTGACACTTTAAGAATCTAAAAAAATTACCACATACAAACTATTATGTATAAAATAAATAAGCTACAAGGATATACTGCACAACACAAGGAATATAAGCCAATATTTTATAATAACTATAAATGGAGTATAACCTTAAAAAAAACCCACCACATAGAAAATATTAAGATACATACTTGCTGAATAATTTTTTTGACACAAGGCAAAGGAAGCCCTTGATAATTGGACTTGATGATCCACTTGAGCAGATGATGCCCCAAAACTTCAAACACCATGCAGATATCTAGGAGTTTGTTAAGGAGGAAAAGGGTGACAGAAGAGAAGAAAGGGGGCAAGACAAGCTGTGTTCCACCTCAATGAAATTATTATTGTATTCTTTCAGTATAAAGAATTATAGAGCTTGACTAAAAAAGAAAATGTAGCTGTCAATATTCTGACATTCTAAAGGTTAATTAATGCTTTAGTCACAGAAAATACCCAAAATATGAAAACTCTGGGGTGCTGGTTTATTAATAAAACTATGCACATTAAAACACTCAGTGATAAAAATAAAAGTGAAACATATACATAAAGTTAGTGAAAGCACTAGGCTTACGGTGTTGATTAGTCTCTTCCCTGATGTCGAAACTAACGTCCAGGGTAACAACGCCTACTCTCATAGTATCAAAGCAAGGAAAAATAAATTTGGCTTTAGCGAAAGAAGACAATGTACCAAAACGAGATAAAAAATGTAAATGTCAACGTTTAAAAAAAATAGGAAACTGACTTGCTTTATGCTCTTTACTTTACAACACTAATCCTGATTCTACTGCCACCATGTGTTCTCTTATGTATGAACACCCTAATCACGCCTCATAACAGGAATACCCTTTGGGCATGGTAGTGCCAGGGCTAGGGCACTGCAGGGATTTTAGTCTGAAGATGTTGGTATTTTCGACCTCTAGAAGCTTCTACATAAATTGGAAAGTCAAGACATACATATGTAATAATGATCTAGTGCTCAGACTTTTGTTTTTTTGTTTTTGTTTTTGTTTTGCGGTACGCAGGCCTCTCACTGCTGTGGCCTCTCCTGTTGCGGAGCACAGGTTCCAGACGCGCAGGCTCAGCGGCCATGGCTCACGGGCCCAGCCGCTCTGCGGCATGTGGGATCTTCCCGGACCGGGGCACGAACCCGTGTCCCCTGCATCGGCAGGCGGACTCTCAACCACTGCGCCACCAGGGAAGCCCCAGACTTTTGTTTTAAATAAGATTCTCCGCTAAAGGAAAACCTGTACTCCTTAAAGAAATGGCCAAATCCAGGGAAAACCTGGAATACCTTGCTGTGCCAACAGTAAGGGAACACATCAGGAGGAAACAGCAACCAGCTTGAAGAAGCCACTGGCTGGTTAAGAATCCGCCTGCCAATGCAGGGGACATGGGTTCGAGCCCTGGTCCGGAAAGATCCCACATGCCACAGAGCATCTGGGCCCGTGCACCACAACTACTAAGCCTGTGCTCCTAGAGCCCGTGCTCCACAACAAGAGAAGCCACCGCACCTCAACGAAGAGTAGCCCCCGCTTGCCGCAACTAGAGAAAGCCTGTGCACAGCAACGAAGACCCAACGCAACCAATAAATAAATAAAATAAATCTATTTTTTTAAAAAAGAAGCCACTGGCCAAAGTTGACATTTTAAAGAGTGAAGTTATGAATTAGCTTATAAATTAAAAACAGAATGAATCCAAATGGGATACTAAAGTAAGTGTGTGTTCGGGGGAGGAAAATGTCTTCTTCAGAGAAAAAGTCAACTAATAAATATATAAAGTATGACAGAAATAAAAAATTACCATTTTATCATCATTATAGTAATAACTGAACTGATTCAGATAAGAACCAATGAATACTAAAACTACTAAGTGAAGATTGCTAGGGGAAAAAGAATTCTCACAGTGTCACACTATCACCCCATAGGTTGCTTATTAATTATAAAAGGAAAAAGATACTTTTAAACAGGGAAATCGAGCAGACACTGCCTTAACCATGTAATCAAACATATCATCACCAATGATAAGCACAAATTCACATTATGTGCCCTCTGATGTGATACACTGAGAAAAATAAAACATCATCCATGTAGTATACTTGACAAAAATGATTAATGAACTCAATCATGAGGAAATAATCAGACAAATCCAAATTAAGGAACAATACAACTGGCCTGGATTCTCTGGCCGGTGGGGGGTGGGGGTGGGTGGGGGGTGAGTGAATGCCATGAAAGGAACCGTTTTTTTTTTTTTTTTTGCGGTATGCGGGCCTCTCACTGTTGTGGCCTCTCCCGTTGCGGAGCACAGGCTCCAGACGGGCAGGTTCAGCGGCCACGGCTCACGGGCCTAGCTGCTCCACGGCATATGGGATCTTCCCAGACCGGGGCACGAACCCATGTCCCCTGCATCAGCAGGCGGACTCTCAACGACTGCGCCACCAGGGAAGCCCAGGAACCGTTCTTAATTAAAGAATATTAAAAACGGGACATGACTACCTCAGAAAATACAAATCAAAATTACAGGATGATACTATTTCAAACTCAACAGAATAACTAAAATAAAAAGACTAACATGACCAAATGTAGATGAGCATATGGAGCAATTAGAACTCCCATATTATGCTAACAGAAGTATAAAATGGTACAACTACTTTGGAAAACTGGTTGGTAATTTCTTAGAGTTAAACATACATCTAGGAACTTCTGCTGCAGTCAAGACGGAGTAACAGGGACTGGCTTAACCCTCTTGCTTTAAGCGACAACAACAAAATCAGACAAAATACATAAAACAACAGATTTAAAGACCCTGGACAAAGAAGATCTCCCTGAGAGATCACTGTCTTCTTACTGTCTTGAGACTCTCCAAGCAAACCCCTTGAGTTAAACAGACGGAGCTGAGAGTCCTGGGAGATCAAGGCAGCAGCTATGGTTCACAGAACAATACTAGCGAGGAGGGAGCTGCAGAGAAAGGGTACCCTGGAGAGCTAAAAAGGGATCCCCCTCAAGTATTCAGTAGAGTAGTAATCAGCATAGGTATATGAGGAAACTACTAGAGGGGAAAAAAATCATCTGAAAGGATTAGAGGGAATAGTGCCCAGCATTCTCACAGAGCTCCAACAGTATCTGCTCTCATCAAAAGGACTAGAAAAATTCAGTTATAGTCATAGGCCAGAAATAAATCCACACATATATGGTCAATTAATTTATAACAAAGGAGCCAAGAACTTACAATGGGGACAGTAATTTCAATAAATCATGGGGGTACATGACTCTTTTTGAATTATGGTTTTCTCAGGGTATATGCCCAGTAGTGGGATTGCTGGGTCATATGGTAGTTCTATTTGTAGTTTTTTAAGGAACCTCCATACTGTTCTCCATAGTGGCTGTACCAATTCACATTCCCACCAGCAGTGCAAGAGTGTTCCCTTTTCTCCACACCCTCTCCAGCATTTATTGTTTCTAGATTTTTTGATGACGCATTCTGACTGGTGTGAGATGATATCTCACTGTAGTTTTGATTTGCATTTCTCTAATGATTAATGATGTTGAGCATTCTTTCATGTGTTTGTTGGCAGTCTGTATATCTTCTTTGGAGAAATATCTATTTAGGGCTTCTGCCCATTTTTGGATTGGGCTGTGAAAACCATAATTCAAAGAGTCATGTACCAAAATGTTCATTGCAGCTCTATTTACAATAGCCCGGAGATGGAAACAACCTAAGTGTCCATCATCGGATGAATGGATAAAGAAGATGTGGCACATATATACAATGGAATATTACTCAGCCATAAAAAGAAACGAATTTGAGTTATTTGTAGTGAGGTGGATGGACCTAGAGTCTGTCATACAGAGTGAAGTAAGTCAGAAAGAGAAAGACAAATACCGTATGCTAACACATATATATGGAATTTAAGAAAAAAAAAATGTCATGAAGAACCTAGGGGTAAAACAGGAATAAAGACACAGACCTACTAGACAATGGACTTGAGTACATAGGGAGGGGGAAGGGTAAGCTGTGACAAAGCGAGAGAGTGGCATGGACATATATACACTACCAAACGTAAAATAGATAGCTAGTGGGAAGCAGCCGCATAGCACAGGGAGATCAGCTCGGTGCTTTGTGACCACCTAGAGGGGTGGGATAGGGAGGGTGGGAGGGATGGAGACGCAAGAGGGAAGAGATATGGGAACATATGTATATGTATAACTGATTCACTTTGTTATAAAGCAGAAACTAACACACCATTGTAAAGCAATTATACTCCAATAAAGATGTAAATAAAAATAATAATAAATCATGGGGGGAAACCTGAACAGCTACATGCAAAAGAATGAAACTGGACCATTATCTTACACTAGACCCCAGAATCAACTCAAAATGGATTAAAGACTTGAACATAAGACCTGACACCATAAAACTCCTAGAAGAAAACACAGGTTGTAAGCTCCTTGACATTGGTCTTGGCAATATTTTGGATCTGACACCAAAAACAAAGTCAACAAAAGCAAAAATGAAGAAGTGGACTACATCAAACTAAAAATCTTCTGCAGAGCAAAGGAAACAAAATGAAAATGAAAAGGCAACCTATGGAATGGGAAAAAATATTTGCAAATCAAAGATCTGATAAGGGGTTAATATCAAAAATATATAAAGAACACATATAACTCAATAGGGGAAAAAAAACAAATCTGATTAAAAAATGAACCAAGAATCTGAACACATATTTTTCCAGACAAGACATACAGATGGCCAACAGGTACATGAAAAAGTGTTCAACATCACTAATCACCAGGGAAATGCAAATCAAAACCACAATGAGATACCACCTCACAGCTGTTAGAATGGCTATTATAAAAAAGACAAGCGATAACAAGTGTTGGTGAGGATGTGGAGAAAAAGGAGCCCTTGTGCGCTGTTGGGGGGAATGTAAACTGGTACAGCCACTATGGAAAACAGTACAGAGGTTCCTCAAAAAAACTAAAAAGAGAATTACCATACATTCCAGCAATTCCACTTTTGGGTATTTATCCGAAGAAAACAAAATCACTAACTTAAAAAGATGTGCACCCCCATGTTCACTGCAGCATTATTTACAATAGCCAAGACATGGAAGCAACCCTAGTGTCCACTGATGGATGAATGGATAAAGAAAATATGGTCTACATACACAATGGAATATTATTTAGCCATATGAGGAAGGAAATCTTGCCATTTGTGATAACATGGATGGACCTTGAGGATGTTATGCTAAGTGAAATAAAACAGAAAGACAAATACTATATGATCTCACTTATATGTGGAATCTAAAAACAAAACAAAACAACAAACTCATAGATACAGAAAACAGACTAGTGGTTGCCAAAGGTGGGGGGTGGGGGAAATGGGTGACGGTGGTCAAAAGGTACAAACTTCCAGTCATAAGATGAATAAGTCTGGGACTTCTCTGGGGGCACAGTGGTTAAGAATCCGCCTGCCAATGCAGGGGACATGGGTTCGAGCCCTGATCCAGGAAGATCCCACATGCTGCGGAGCAACTAAGCCCGTGCGCCACAACTACTGAGCCTGTGCTCTGGAGCCCGTGAGCCACAACTACTGAGCCCACACGCCACAACTACTGAAGCCCGTGCGCCTAAAGCCCGTGCTCCCCAGTAAGAGAAGCCACCGCAAGGAGAAGCCCGTGCACCACAACGAAGAGTAGCCCCACCTCGCCACAACTAGAGAAAGCCCGCGCGTAGCAACAAAGACCCAACACAGCCAAGAAAAAATAAATAAATGAATTTATTTAAAAAAAAAAAAAAGATGAGTAAGTCCTGGGTGTGTAATGTACAGCATGGTGACTATTGTTAATAATACTATATTGTGTATTTGAGAGTTGCTAAGACAGTAAATCTTAAAGTTCTCATCACAAGAAAAAAACTGTAAGTATGTGGTGATGGATGTTAACTAAACTTACTATGGTAATCATTTTGCAATGTACACAGCTATCAAATCATTATGTTGTACACCCAAAACTAATACAATGTTATATGTCAATTATATCTCCATTAAGAAAAAAAACTAGAAAAATTCATAGTCCTGGGGCATTGGGTAGATTATTCAGAAGACCTTGCCTCAGTAGAAGGAATGATTAGCCCTAGACTGAACACTGCTCTGGAGCCATCTAACAAATGATAAAAGTAAAATCTGAAAAGGGTCAAACTGCTTACAAGTAACAACTGCATCCCAGAACAAAGCTCAAGATTTATAGCTATACAACATATCCAGCAGCCAACAAGGTAAAACTCAGTGTCTCAATCAAAGACTACCAGGCAACAAAGGCGAAGGAAAATTTATCTGAAAATTAGATACAGTAATAAATCAATCATTTGAAATTGACCCAGAACTGACCCAGACGTCAGAATTAGCAGACAAGGAAATTAAACAGTTATAGCAGTATTCCATATGTTGAAAAGAGATACAGAAGATATATATAGAAAAAAAGAGATGCAAAGATGATGTGGTGTATATATATTAATGGAATGTGACTCAGCCATAAAAAAGAATGAAACCTCGCAATTTGTGACATGGATGGTTGAGATGAGTGAGACAAAGACAAAACTGTACGATTTCACTTAATAATGTGGAATATAAAAGACAAAACAAATGAACAAACATAACAGAAAGATACAGAGAACAAACAGGTGGTTGCCAGAGGGGAGAAAGGTGGGAGGAGGAAAGAAATAGGTGAGAGAGATTAAGTAGTACAAAACTCCAGTTGCAAAATAGGTGAGTCATGGGTGTGAAATGTACAGTGTGGGGAATATAGTCATTAACTATGTAATATCTTTGTATAGTAATATAAACTAAGTAGACTTATCACAGTGATCATTTTGAAATGTACAGAAATATCAAATCACCACATCGTGCACCAGAACTAACGTAGTGTTATAGGTCAATTATACTTCAAAAATAAATAAACAAACTCAAAAGAAAAAGATCAAATCTGTGGTTACCAGAGGTGGTGGTTAGGGGAGGGGAAACTGGATGAAGGCAGTCAAAAGGTATAAATTTCCAGTTATAAGTACTAGGGATATAATGTACAATACAATAAATATAATTAACAATGCTATACGTTATATATGTAAGTTATTGGGAGTAAAGTCTAAGAGTTCTCACCACAAAGAAAAATATATTTTTTTCTATTTAATTTTGTTATTTTATGAGATGAATTATTGTGTGATAATCATTTAATGATGTATGTAAGTTAATTCATTATGCTGTATTCCTTATACACTGCTGTATGTCAATTGTACCTCAATAAGACTGGAAGAAAAAAAAAGAGAACCCAAATTGAACTTCTGAGATGAAAAGCAGAAAAATACCCTGGATGGGATAAATGGCAGATTAAGCACTGCAGAATGAGATTAGTGAACTCAAAGGTATAGCAATAGAAACTATCCAAAATCAAATACACAAAGAAAAAATAATACAAATGAACAAATAAACCCACCCACCCACAAAAGTAAGGGGCAACTTCAAGTGACCCAAAAAAAGGAAGCGGGGGAAAGGAATGAAGGTATTTGCTCTTTGCAATGGATCAAGAAATCATAAAAGTGATGGCAATAATTAACCCAGTAGCAAAGTGTATACCTAGTGCCTCGATTGTGTTCCCCATTTCCCACTCATAGGAATTAGGGCTTTTTAAAGAAATGGTTGACCCCAGGTTTGGGACAGGAAATGCACAAAATGAGCCTGGAACATTCTGATGTGCCAAATCATAAAGGAACTGTCAAAAACCTTGTGGCTCCTGACTGAAATTAAGAATAAAAAAACTAAAAGAAAAAAAAAGTATGAGACATTTGGAGAGACTGAAACACTGACTAGAAAAAAGGACTTAAGAAACTGATCCCCAATTTTTTAGGAATAATAACTGTGTTGGGGTTATATTTTCAACTTTTTAGGAATAATAACTGTGTTGGGGTTATATTTTAAGTCTTTGTCTTTTGGAGATACATTCTAAAATAATTACGGATGAAAAAATATCTTTAAGATTGGTCACAAAATTATCAGGAGATACAGACAAAACAAGACTGATTATGAGTTGATAACTTCTGAAATGGGTAATGGATCTATGAGGATTCATCAAACTATTCTACTTCTGTATATACGAAATATATCAAAATAAGGTATTTTAGAATGCAGATTGATTAAACAAACAAATCAGAACACAGAATTGTTTAAGTTATTTTCACGTTCCTAGCTTTAATATTAACTTTCATTTGTTGAGATTACAATTTGACAACAATGTTATTTTAATTTGTAAGCAGTGATATAAAAATGACCAGACATTCAGTAGCTTAAAAAACAAGAAGAGGGCTTCCCTGGTGGCGCAGTGGTTGAGAGTCCGCCTGCCGATGCAGGGGACACGGGTTCGTGCCCCGGTCCGGGAGGATCCCACATGCCGCGGAGCGGCTGGGCCCGTGAGCCATGGCCGTTGAACCTGCACGTCGGAGCCTGTGCTCCGCAATGGGAGAGGCCACAACAGTGAGAGGCCCGCGTACCGCAAAAAAAACAAAAAAGAAAGAAAAAAAAAAAGCCTTCTTGCTTACGGTCAAATAAAGATACTCAGCATTACTGAGGAGACTATTTAGAATATTTCTACAGTTTTACTATAATATTACCAAATTAATAGGAAAATGTGGCACAGTGAGAAACATTACAAGATCAAGAAATAGGGAAACAGAACCTAATGGCCATCATGACATCCTGTATGGTTTTATTTCATGGTTAGCCTTCCTCTTAATTCTTTGAAAACATGCATACCACACACACACACAGAGTAAGCCATCTATGAAATGACCACAACAGACGTAAAATGATGATTCACATGGAATGCTTCTTGTACCAGTTTCCTTAGAGATTTGGGGAAGGGGGGGATTTGATTTATATTTCTCCAAGGAAGTAAGTAACTGAAAACTAACTTCAGAATGATAGATAAAATCTTTATGTTATCACCTGTTCTCTCTCCTTTCTCATCCTCTCTCCTTGCTTCTCTGTTCAAATCTCTAACCATATAGTCCACATGATTAGAGATGGGCCCTATGTAGCCCATCTCCTTAAAAAAGGATCATCACTGGCAATTAAAAATGTGTGCTAAGAGAAGCTAAACATGCAGGGAAAGTAGAATGATATATGCAATGTCTTTCCTTATACATTTTAAAATAGTTTATAAACAGGTTTCAGACTCTCCAATCCAAGTGAGATTCTTCTTCATCTTTCATTCTGAAAAATGTGATAGGCCTTTACAAGCATAGCTGTTGCAACAACCTTTCAATTATTTCCGTGCATGTCACTCTGATATTAACCTGTGGGGAAAAGAATAGCTAACATTCCTTCCAACTTTAAAATTCTAAAATTCCGGATCAAAACATAAAACAAGTCAGTTTTTCCATTATGACAGAATGTGAACAAGTATACCTGTTTAGATTTTAAGCATACATGTACAGCCTCTTAAATACTGAGATAAAATGCATTAAATTCTTGTTTACCCAGTATTTCTTTCTTTCTTTTAAATTTTAATTAATTAATTAATTTATTTTTGGCTGCACTGGATCTTCATTGCTGTGCGTGGGCTTTCTCTAGTTGCGGTGAGGTGCAGGGGCTTCTCACTGCGGTGGCTTCTCTTGTTGTGGAGCACGGGCCCTAGAGCGCACGGGCTTCAGCAGTTGCAGCTCGCGGGCTCTAGAGCATGGGCTCAGTAGTTGTGGAGCACAGGCTTAGTTGCTCTGCGGATCTTCCTGGACCAGGGATCGAACCCATGTCCCCTACATTGGCAGGCAGATTCTTAACCACTGGACCACCAGGGAAGTCCTTTACCCAGTATTTCTCATTAACTTCATTAAAATTTCTGCGCTAATTGATAAAAATCATAGAAACTACTTACTAGTACAAGGTTCTTTTCTTAAAAAGTTTCTTTGGGGTTTGGTTTTAATTTGCCTGAAAAAAGGAAAAAAGTGTAAAGCCAATAGCCTAAAAAATCACAACATATGAAGAGAGACCTGATTCATATCTGTGTTCAAAAGTTGACAATAAAGTAATTTGATTATAGTTTGTTTTGAGAGAAGAGACCAATGCTACCTGTACAAATCTTGTTCCTTTCTTTGGGATAAAGTTATTTCATGATTTGTTTTCAAATAGGTTTTAAAAAGGATACGTGTTCCATTAACTCCTGATATTTTAAAGTCATCTAGTAGTTGAACAACCATTTCTCTATTTGGATCATTAGGATCTGAATTGCGAACCTATAACAGGGAAGAAACAATGCTTAGCAAAAGGGAAACCATAGAAATAAACCAAATGGTGGCGGGGGAGAGGATACCTGCAGCAAATATAACAAAGGATTACTCCAAGAAAGAGCTCATACAAATCTATGAGACACACATAAAATTTTAATAGCTCAAACAAAGAACGTAATATAAGCAGTTCACAAAAGAAAACACAATCAACAAAGACTATTGTTTAATTATACCACTTTGCTACTCCCAAATTAACTGCTAGTTACCAGGCCAGGAGGAATTCAGGAGCTTTTGCAGGATGCAATCAACCATAGCACTAACCATACTGTTTATTCAGCCTTCATTTTTTTTCATAGAAAAACTTTCTGAGGGAAGGAAGCAGTACACTGATTTACTTTGGGGCATGAGCTCCTTATCTCATCACAGACTGGCACTTTGAAAAGTACTTCCTTGGAGCTCTCCTGGTCTAGCTTCCTCACTTTACGAATGAAAAACCTAAGGCTCAGAAGAAATAAAAAGATGAGTTGAAGGATATATTTGGATAGAGCTGGCCCTAAAACTCATGTTTTCTAACTCTGAGTTTAAGCTCCTTCTACTACACTGACATTTACTAATTTGTAACAAAACTGAAAATAAATTTTGATAATATTTACCTAAGTTTCCAGGTAATAAGTAAATATAGTGCTTATTTTTATATATTTGTATACGTTTTTAAAACAAAAATATATTTATTCACACAACTTTTCTTTTAACCATAGCAGGAAAGAAAAACATTCTTTGTGCTATCTGGCACAGAAAACATACTCAATAAACATTTTTGTTTATTTGCAAGGTTTTTTCCCATTGTATATGTAGGGAGAATTCCCATCACAGCATATTCCACCAGTTCCCTACCACATACACAGGATGTGTAAATACTGTCTTCCTCTACCTCTTTAAGGATACTAGAACTTTACAGTAAAAATGAGCCATGCCAAAGAGTACACACTTGGTATATCTTAACTGAATAAAACTTTATCTATTTATAATGCTTTGCAGCTCACACATACAATCTAATACTTACTGATTTCAGCAACCGGATTTCATCAAGTGCTGTTTCGGTATAATGTTCAGCACTTTTAACTACTTTCATTGCCACAAACTTCTTCCCCCTAAGAAACAAACAGGCAATTAAGACTAAATGCTCTACCTCTATGTTAGGAAGCTAAGATTTTACTATAACTGGGAGACAGCAACAGAAGTACAAATATTGATTTCATATTTCCCTGTACTCAAACACGAACTACTACTATGGGATCACCTGTACCTCTTAATAGCTCTAACTGGCCAAATTTAACTTATGAGAAGAAGAAAATCTGTTCCTGGGTAATGTCAGTCACCAAACATTTCCTCTAAGTTAAAATCTACTTTCTGAATGCTCCGTGAATCCAAGTAAAACCATGAAGTGGGGATAAATAAGGGGGAAAGCTCCACCAAATCAGAAGTATTCTGTATATCTGTATAGCAAAACCGAAAAGCTTAAAAGCTATAATACTTTCCTCTAAGAAGCCAGAAGAAATACTTGGGTGAAAAACTGATAAAAAATTAAGCACAAAGATAGCAACTGCTATCTCACCAAAGATAGATGGTACACTTTTAGGTAAACATCCAATGTTAATTGCCTATGATTTTTATGTAGAGAAGTTTTACACTGTATGGCTGAACAAATCTGTTATCAAAACAAAATACAAAAAAATAAGTAATTTCACAAAGATTGGTCTAGGGCATCATCTAAAAATTTAGCTCTACTAATGAGAAAACCTATGAACTTACATACTACACTTTCTTTGGGTATTTGTAATGTTTTGAATTTGGGAGTTTCAAGCGCCTTACTGATACTAATTTAATCAATCTTCTGTCTCCTCTAAACTGACTCTTCATCCGAGAAAAGTCATTTGCCCAAGAACATAAAGATCCTCAGTAATAAGATTCTTATCAAAAAATCAGTCTAGAGCTTAGACTAAAAGTGGAAAATCAGACACAAACATTTAAGAATCACCTAATTCTCTTGCAGGATTGCTAAAACTTACTGAATATCCCATGATAACCACACTGTTGAAAAGTGTCCCCAGCCCAACTTTCGGATCACATGATATCTCCCATTGAATAGATCTCCGATTTTCACAAGATGATAACCTCCTGGAAGAAACAACAGGAAGCAAATAGTCACTTAAGTAGTAGGAAAAGGTATCTCACACCACGTTTTTCAACATCTATACACCTTTTAGCAAATAAAAATGGTTTTTTCTAACACAACCAACTCAACAAAAGAAAATGTCAAGTCAGCAACACAGTATAATTGAGCTCATGTTACAAAAAATATCTTAAAGAATAAGAGTAATGATTTAGAGTGAGCAAGTGATGCTTTGTGGAACAACCAATAATTACTTAAAAAAATAAGTCATCCTCAAACAAAAATAAGGTTATGTTTCACAACATTCTTGCCCCTCAGTAATCCAAGATTTATCTAAACATATAAATCTATTCTGAGACTAGTTGTAGTCTCAGGATGTTTTTTAGGAGAGAGATGAATGAATTCCATTTATTTAACTTTAAAAAAAGAAATTGCTTTTCTAAAACATAAAAACAGGAAGGCCTGAAAAGGCTGCCAACAGTGGCAGGAATCAAGGGATTTAAACATGCATCTCTGCCTACTGAGAAGAACCAGGTTCTCCTCAATGGTTAAGAGATATTCTGTTATAAAATCCTACCCAAGAATCCTGCAAAGTTTCATAAAAGAAACAGAAAAGATAACAGGCAACCTTATGACACAGTTTAAGTATATATAATTCCAGTTTAATGTATCTTAGCAATCATCACTTTGAGAAAAGAGTAGTGAAAGGTGTTTTTCAAAAGTCTACATACCAAATCTTACCACTGGCTACTTCTGGGTGACAGCATTACAGATGGCTTTTGTTTTCTTTTTGTTTAACATATTTCTGAAATTTTCTAAGGTAAATATGCACTATCTTTTTTAAGGAATAGAAACAAGTTTAATTTAAACTAAGCTTTAATTAAGTCAAAGTAAGAGGAAATACTAATTCCTATACTTAGAGAAAAGGATGCAATAAGCAGAAAGCATCAATACTGTTTATGCTGATAGACCAAATATTCACATGAAAAACTGCATATACATGGATCACATCTTACTTAGTATCTCCTCACAGAAAATCTTACCTTTACAATAATCATTGGGATCTTCCTGCTCATCATCATCAGATCCCAGAATCTCCTCTTCCTGCTCTGGGAGATCACTCTCAGAGTGGGGAGCAGAGCCTCGGTGCTGAGTTTCAGATCTAAGAAATAATACAAACATGTTCATTCCATATGGACAGAAGAAAACAGGACCAATTAATAGATACTACAAACAGAATGTTATGTAGTGGCAGCCTAAGAAAACATTACCTATCACTTTACCTCATGTTAGGAAAATATTCGTTTTTAAAAAGTCAGTACATGATTAAATAAAATCTGGAAAATATATAAAAGTACAAAGGGAAAAAAATTACTTGAATCTCAATATCCAAACAAAATTGCTGATAAAACTACTAGACCTTCTTCCAGTTATTTGCTGTATTTTTATAAAAATATATATCGGTAATCACATGCTTTATAAACAAATTTGTATCCGGCTTTGCCTATTATACTGTAAACTTTCCCCCTCATACCTATGCAATCTATTAAGTCTTACATATTTCCCTTAGAAGTATCACTATTTACTCTGGTACATTCTGCTCAGCTGGACATTTGTTTCTAATTTTTCACTACTAAAAAATAAAGCTGTTGAGTATTTTTAGATAATCTTTATTCTGTATTTAGAATTATTTCCCTAAAGTTAAACTACCAAATAAAGATAGAAACATTTACCCTATTTATAAAAATAACATGTTAGGACTTCCCTGGTTGTGCAGTGGTTAAGAATCCGCCTGCCAATGCAGGGGACACGGGTTCGATCTCTGGTCTGGGAAGATCCCACATGCCGCAAAGCAACTAAGCCTGTTCGCCACAACTACTGAAGCCTGCACCCTAGAGCCCACGTGCCACAACTACTGAGCCCATGCACCGCAACTACTGAAGCCCATGTGCTCTAGTGCCCGTGTACCACAACTACTGAGGCCATGTGCCACAACTACTGAAGCCCACGTGCCTAGAGCCCATGCTCTGCAACAAAAGAAGCCACCGCAAGGAGAAGCCTGCGCACAACAGTGAAGACCCACCGCAGCCAAAAATAAATTTAAAAAAAAATGTTAAATGTAGGAAATTTGGAAAATAATTATTTTGTTAGATCTCTACTCTGAACATATGGACTATTTCCTTCCAGTCTGTGGCCATGAACAGTTTTTAGGATTATTACATAGTATGACTTTTCTGATAGGGTTGTAGTGAAATACATCTCCAGCTACATATGGGCTTCCAGTATTTAAGTATTACTAAGTTCAGAAAACTTAGCTTATTTAACAGGTAAAAAACATGATCTCGTTTTATAATGTATTAAACACTTTCAAATTGATTCCTTTCTCTACATGCTGTCTATTAGCTGTATCAAAATTTTTGAGCACTGAGTAGTAGTTCGGGAGGCAGAAAGACTTGGAACTGCATTCAGGCTCTGACACTTATAAGCTGCCTGCTTTGTAAAGCTTTAAGCAAAAGAAACAGTGTCCAAAGCACTCTTTTCAGTAGTTGTAGGAAAAGGAATTTTAATTCCCATTTTCCAGTATTTTATTTGTGTTTTCAAACCTGTTTCATCAGATTGTTTTTTCAAAAGATTCAATTTAACAGAAAATTATAACAGCAGAATCAGTTACATGGGCTGTTGAGACATAAGAAATACCTTGGCAAGCATGACTAGATTTAGATTTCTGGTGGCCATTCCAACCTGCCTCAATTCTTGGTACTTTTTTGTCCCCCAGAGGACACAAAAGTAGTTATAAAACTGCATGATTCAATGTGTTCATTCTCAGTGAAAACATGTCTTTGGGAAATTTATTCAGCATGGAACTACCTGGCTTACTTTCCTAAGTGGAAATAATGAGTCTGAATGAACATTTCCAAATGTTTACTTCAATAAAATAAATTACTTCAATAAAATAAATTAAAAAAATAAATTAAAAAAAAAAGCCTCTGCCAGAAAAAGACAAAAACCAAAAACAAAAAGAGAAAATTTGAGAAAACAGAGATAGTTACTATTAGATAATGAGTATAAGACAATGACGAGTAAAGAGCTCAAAATCACTATAACTTTGATTGATGGTTGTTATAAGAAAATAGTATAAAAAATCTGAAGAAATACTACAGAAAGAAATTTCAGCTTATTAACATTCGAAACTGAAAACAATTCTTCCTAGAACAAAAAAGGAGAGTTCTAAAATAGTTTCAATCTGTGATTTTAAACTCTTCATATCTATTTTCATGCCTCAAGTATTTGCTATTCATATTCAGAAGACAAAAACTGTATCAGTACTTTAAAGCTCTCAAAGCATATAAAAGTTAACCCAGTACATCTATAAAATCTCTAATATAAACTGAAATGGACAACAGATCAAATTTTAATAGCAGTATGCTTCCAAAGGAGTCAATTTATAACCTGATCAAAACACCAAAATGTTAGAAATAGGAATATATCTGGCTGTGGTACAGAATAGAGCCAAGGCAAAAATCTGGGAGAAAGGCAGAAAGTAGCGGAAAAGCTTGACAGATTTGACACAGAAACTCTGGAGTGTGAACAAAGAGATGATAAAAGCCAAATTAGAGTGTTTTCTCTTATTTCCAAATATCCTTTCAAGATTCCATTTCTGGTATAATCATCACTAATCACCCAAGTAAATAGTAAAACCAAAGTACCAAACAAAAATTTACTGAATTTTTTGCAGCCAAATATTATATATTCATAACTATCATAAATATGCTATTTATGAGTTTTCACTTAAACATTTCATGAATTTATATACTCAAACTAGCCACGTGAGCGCCACACTCCCCTGTTTTCTAAAGAATAAATGAAGAAATTCTTATAGCTCAAAACAAAAACACCCTGCAAACTCTATTCTAACTCACTAAAATTGGTTTATAACCTACTAGTGGGTTGGGTTTGAAAAATACTGTCCTAGAAATTATCTTTCACTTCTTTTTTTTTGTTTTGTTTGCAGTACGCGGGCCTCTCACTGTTGTGGCCTCTCCCGTTGCAGAGCATAGGCTCCGGACGCGCAGGCTCAGCGGCCATGGCTCACGGGCCCAGCTGCTCCACGGCATGTGGGATCTTCCTGGACCGGGGCACGAACCCACGTCCCCTGCATCGGCAGGTGGACTCTCAACCACTGTGCCACCAGGGAAGCCCATCTTTCACTTCTTTAGTAAGATATAATTCACATGCCATAAGCTCACCAATCTAAAGTGTACAGTTCAGTGGTTTTAGTATATTCAGAGTTGTGCAATATCACCACAAACTAAATTTAGAACATTTTCATTCCCCACCCCCACCCCAAAAGCCCCAAACCCATTAACAATCACTCACCATTACACTCTTTCCCCAGACTCTGGGAAACACAAGTCTACTTTCTGTCTCTATGAATTTGCTTATTCTGCATATTTTATATAAACGGAATCACATATTATGCAGTCTTTTGTGACTGACTTCTTTCACAACATGTTTTCAAGGTTTATCCATGTTGTAGGATGTATCAGTACTTCACTACTTTTTATGGCTGAATAATATTCCATTATATGGATAGACCACATTTTAATTTATCCATTAATCAGTTGATGAACATTTGGGTTGTTTCTACTCTTTAGCTATTATGAATCTTGCTGCTATGAACATCCTAGAAGAAGCACATACAATCGTGTTCACAGCAGCACTGTTTGTAATAACAAAAAGCAGGAAACAACTAAATGTCCATCAAGAGGAGAATGGGTAAGTTATAGTATTTTGATATAATAAAATATTATACCCAACAGTGAAAATGAATAAGCTACATGCGTCAGCTTGAATAAACTGCACAAACATAAGATGGAACGCAAACAGCAAGCTGCAGAATAAATACAATGCATCACCTTCAATCAAATTTTTAAAACATATAAAACAGCCAATATATAGTTAAAATAAAGAATTACACAACTGCAACTAGTAGGTAAATAATTCCTAGAGATCTAATACACAGTACAGTGATTATAGACAATAAAACTGTATTACAAACATAAAACTTTCTAAGAGACTAGATCTTAACTGTTCCCACCACTGGAAGAAATAATAATTATGAAATGTAACAGAGGTATTAGCTAATACTACAATGGCAATCATAATGTGATCTAAATCCATCAATGTGATATAAATCCATCAAATCAACAGGTTGTACACTTTAAACTTACACAATATGTCAATTATATCTCAGTTTTTAAAAAGCTGAGAAAAAAGAATGAAAAAAGAAACAACACAAAAGAAATACAGGACAAAAAAAAAAAAAGAAATACAGGACAAATTCAGGATAGCTATTACTTCCACAAGTGAACTATAATATAGAGATATGATCAAGGAGGAGTACACGTGGGCATCACCTGTACAGTAATGAGATTTTCTTAAGCTGGGTAGGAGCTACCATTTTATTATTTCTTCTTTTCTTCTTTTTTCTTTTTTTGTATATCTCAAATATTTTGTTTAAAAAATATTGGCTCTGATTGCTTTCAAGTTCAAGTATGAATCTAACATATGGTTGGCTTATTGAGATTTTGCTAAAACATTATCATACACTTGGGAATCTTATTGACCTTATCCATCAAGTTACCCCAAAAAGTGACTTTATTTTGCCTCTCTCAGGTTAATCACAGCTTTATCACAAAATACAAATGATGGCAAAGGGGAAAGGGGAGAGATTCAACTGCATGCCTAATTCATGAAAAAACTTAGATTCTCCTGTTTGTTTTATGAATAAACAATTCAAATAAATGAAAAGTATACAGAGAGAATTTAAATAACAAACAAGTTTGATCTAAATTGATATATTCGTATATGTAACTTTATATCCATTCTTTCCAAACACTGAAAAAAATTGGCATACTATAGAATAAAATGAAAATATCCTGGCAGATCTTGATTTAAAGAGGAAATGAAATTTAAAATTTCGAAGTATTTAGGTATAAGTGCATTACATGTTAAAATCTATGACATACTCAGCTTTACTCAAAGAGAACAATTTATAACCATGAGTATACCAATTAGAAAACAAGAAAAGCTGTTGTTAACTGAATAAAGAGCTAGAAATAAAAGGAGTAAAATTTTAACTCTAAATTGAAAGTTAATTATTTGAAAAAGATTAATAAGATAGATAAGCCTCAGGCAAAACTAATTAAAAAAAAAAAACCCCACAGGGATATAACAATCATGGAGACTGAAAAATTGAAGAGTCAACCCTAAAAGGCAACAAGGTCAGTTGGTCAGACAGTAAGGTCAAGTGCTACTACATTTTCAACGAAGAATACCAGTTAATAAAGTATACCAGTGCATCTCTAAGAGTTGGAAAAGCTTTCCAGTTAATTTGAGAGCACTAGCATAACTCTGGCATCCAAAGCAGAAGAGAATAACACACATGCATGCATGTGTGCGTGCGTGCGTGCGTGTGCACACACACACACAAACAAATCTACTGGTCAGTTTCACCAGTGAACTTCATATACAACTACTAAATATTGTAATATTCACAAGCAGACATAAAAGGATAATTCAAACAGGAAACTTACTGTTATTCACTATTTAATGTATGTACAGAAGAAAACTCTTAGAAAAATTATGAAGACATCTGACAAAATTCAAGATGCATTTGAGACTGAAACACTTCGTAATCTAGGAATGAAGTGGAGAGAAACTTACTCAACTCAAAGTTATCTATTAGAAAATCACAGAAACATTATACGAGCATTCCTACAAAAGACAAATGTTCATCACAATTACACAGTTTAATGGCTACTTTTCAAAGTTGTACTTGCAGTCACAGATAATAATTTAAGGCAAGAAAAAGAACCAGAACTGTCACCATTACAAAGTGGCTATTTACCTAGAAAATTGGAGAAAAATAACCGAAAAATTAGTACAACCAATAAACGGTTTTAGGCAAGGAAGAAACAACTACCATACAAATTACAAAAACAAAAGTATTTCTACATAATGGCAATAACCAATAAAAAAATGTAATAGATAAAAAGCAATAAATTTGCAACAGCAACAGCTCTAAAATCTAGAAACACACACATCTGAAGGGTATATGATGCTTTAACAAACTAACAAAAGCAAGCTATAGAATACTCCTAGATGGGAAGAATCAAACCTTTAAGTGTCAATTTTCTAGGAAGTAACCCATAAATTCAAAACAATCTCAACTGAAAGCAACATGGTATTTTGTAGAACCTGACCAGTAAAATCTTGGAAAAGGAAATTAGCAAAAACAGCCAAAAATTTTTCAAACAAGAGAAATAATTGGGAATTTGGCCCCCAGATAGCAAAATATAACACTATAGTAATTAAAACTGTAGTCCTGGTACTGGATCAGAATGAAATCTAGCCACAGACTCAAGTAAATATGAGAATTTAGTATTAAATAAAATTGCATTTCAAAACAACGAGAAAAACTGAAGTTGTTTGGGAAAGGAGTCCTTCTAAGAGGGAAGCAGGAAGGTCAGAGTGAGATATGATGACAATACAAGGAAGGGGCCATGAGCCAAGGAATGCAGGCAACTCAACCTCTAGAAGTTGGAAAAGACAAGGAAATGGATTCTTCCCTAGAGCCTACAGAAGAAACAATGCGCTGCTGACCCATTTTAGACTTCTTATTCCCAGAACTGTAAGATAATAACTTTGTGTTGCTTTAAGCTACTAAATTTATAGCAGCCATAGGAACCTAATACAGCAGCCTAGCATTACTCAATCTAATAACATGCCAGTTCAAGAAAACATTCAAATGTTCTATAAATGCATGAAAAGATCTCAAATCAATAGTAACAGAGAAAAAAATTAAAACAAAGATCATTTTTTTGCCCAGTGACTTGGGAGAAATCAAAAAGCAATAATTTCATATATTGACAAGGACTTGGAGGGAGTGGGTAGGCACTCTTTTATGCTGTTGATGGGAATAAAATTGGTGAAGTCTTTGTGAAAGGTAATTTGGCAGTTTGATGCTCTCTGTCTTGTTCCAGCTCACCAGTATCTTACAGAAGAGAACTTATATACTCATCTAGTGCCCTGATTTCTGCAACTGTTACTCAGGGGACACCACCAGACTGCCTGGTCAGCAGGGTTTACACCTGCAGTTCCATAGAACTGTATCAATTTACATACTTTTAAAAGCTGCCTGAGAGTCAAGCTTCCAAACAGCCTGAATCTAGGTGCTGAGATCCTCCCCTTAGGGACAGTGACAGATCTCGGCACCTCCTCAACAACTAGGAGCTATTAAAAATATAATAGCCTGAAAAGAAAAAAAAAAAAAAAAAAATAATAGCCTGCTGGACTTTCCTGGCGGTCCAATGGTTAAGACTCCACATTTCCACTGCTGGGGGCGTGGGTTCGATCCCTGGTCAGAGAACTAAGATCCTGCATGCTGCACAGTGTAGCCAAAATAAAAAATAGTAACAGCCTGCTTGAACAAGCACAAAGGTTTGAGAGAAGACAAAGAGTTGGGGAAGGGTTGAAAGACAAGGTTCAGCTCCTACACGAGTCCACTCCTTCAAGACTTGGAGAGGTAGCTGTTTCCAACCAGTCAATGTGGAGAATGAAGCAGAATGAAGAAACAGAGTAACGTATTCCAAATGAAAGAACAAAATAAAACCTCAGAAAAAAGCCTTAATGAAATGAACATAAGTAATTTACCAGATAAAAAGTTCAAAGTAATGGTCATAAAGATACTCAATGACCTGGGAAAAGGAAAAGATGAACACAGTGGAACCGTCAACAAAGAGATGGAAAAAATAAGAAAGTATATCAAATAAAAGTCACAGAGCTAAAGAATAAAATAGTTCACTGAAAAATACACTAGAGGGGTTCAACAGCAGACTAGATGAAGCAGAATAATCAGTCAATTCAAAGACAGATACTGTAACTCACCCAATCAGAGCAGCAAAAAGAAAAAAGAATGAAAAAAACTGTAGATGATTTAAGGGACAACATCAAACAGACTAACATTCGCATTAAAGGAATACCAGAAGAAGAGAGAAAGAGGCAGAAATCTTGTTTGAAGAAATAATGGCTGAAAACTTCCCTAATTTGGGGGAGGAAACAGACACCCAGATCCAAGAATCCCAGAAGGTTCCAAAGAAGAAACCCAAAGAGATGCACACCAAGACACATTATAACTGAAATCTCAAAAGTTAAAGAGAGGGAGACGCAAGAGGGAAGAGATATGGGAACATATGTATTTGTATAACTGATTTACTTTGTTATAAAGCAGAAACTAACACACCATTGTAAAGCAATTATACTCCAATAAAGATGTAAAAAAAAAAAAGTTAAAGACAAGGAGAGAATATTAAAAGCAGGAAGAGAAAAACAACTTGTTACATGCAAGGGAACTCCCATAAGATTATCAGCAGATTCTTCAGCAAAAACTTTGCAGGCTAGAAGGAAGCAGCTGATACACTCAAAGTGCTGAAAGAAAAGAACTAACCAAGAATACTCCACCCAGCAAAGTTATCATTCAGAATTCAAGGAGAGATAGTTTTCCATACAAACAGAATCTAAAGCTGTTCATCCCTACCAAACTGGCCTTAACAAGAAATGTTAAAGGGATTTCTTTAAGCTGGAAAGAAAGAGTGCTAATTGATAAGAAAATATATCAAAGAACAAATTTCACTGGGAAGGTAAAAATATACTAAAGTGGACTAAACACTATTATAGCTAGTATGAGGATTAAAAGACAAAAGTAGTAAAAATAATTATGGTTACAATATTTTTTAATTAGTTAATTAATTAATTTTTGGTTGTGTTAGGTCTTCACTGCTACGCATGGGCTATCTCTAGTTGCGGTGAGCAGGGGCTGCTCTTCGTTGTGGTATGCAGGCTTCTCATTGTGGTGGCTTCTCTTGTTGCAGAGCCTGGGCTCTAGGTGCATGGGATTCAGTAGTTGTGGCACGCGGGCTTCCGTAGTTGTGGCTTGCAGGCTCTAGAGCGCAGGCTCAGTAGTTGTGGCACATGGGCTTAGTTGCTCTGCAGCACATGGGATCTTCCCAGACTAAGGCTCAAACCCATGTCCCCTGCATTGGCAGGAGGATTCTTAACCACTGCGCCACCAGGAAAGTCCCCTTGTTGAGGCTTTAGTAGTTAGAATTTTTCAGAAGTTGAGAGAGATGAACTGAATTGTATAATATCACATATAAAATTGTACACATCTTAGGTCTTTTTGGCTCCAAGTCTATTTCTAGTCACATTTTTCTTGATCCAGAGCTCTATTATTTGAAAGTTTGCTAACCCTTGTTATTGGGTAAATGCTGTGATAGATTCTACGTAAGATGTAAAAACAGGCATCTGCAGTGGCAGGCGGATTCTTAATCACTGCACCACCAGGGAAGTCCACAATAATTAATTAAGGGATACACAAGTAAAACGTGACATCAAAAACATAAAATGAGGGGAGGGGAAGGAAAGAGTAAAAATGCTGAGCTTTAGAACAGGATCAAACTTAGTTGTTATCAACTTAAAATAGACTGTTACAGATCTAAGTTGCCATATGTAAGCCTCACTGTAACCACAAAGCAAAAACCTATAGAAAATTCAAAAAAGATAAAGAAATATAAATAAACCATTAAGGGAAATCATCAAACCACAAAGGAAGAGAGCAAGAGAAGAAAGGAAGAGAGAGGCACTACAAAACCAGCCAGTAAACAATTAACAAAATGTCAATAAGCATATACCTGCCAATAATTACTTTAAATGTAAACAGATTAAATTCTCCAATCAAAAGACACAGAATGGCTGAGTGGATAAAAAGAACAAGATCCACCTATACGCTACCTACAAGTGACTCACTTCAGATGAAAGGATACATACAGACTGAAAGTGAAGGGTTTCCATCCAAATGGAAAGCAAAAGAAAGCTAGAGTACATATACCTATATCAGATAAAACAGACTTTAAAACAAAGACTGAAATAAACAGACAAATATGGGTATTACATAATGAGAAAGAGGTCAATCCAACATGGGAATATAACATTTGTAAATATTTATGCACCCAACAAAGGAACACCTATTGATAAATATATACAGCAAATATATTATTAACAGACCTAAAGGGAGAAACAGACAGCAATACAATAGTAGTAGGGGATATATCATCCAGACAGAAAATCAATTAGGAAAAATACACATTAAATGGTCCACTAGATCACATGGACTTAACAGATACATACAGAACATTCCATCCAAAACCAAAAGAAAACACATTCTTCTCCAGTATACATGGAACATTTTCCAGGATAGATCACACGTTAGGCCCCAAAACAAGTCTTAATTTAAAAGGACTGAAATCTTATCAAGCATCTTTTCTGACCACAATGGTATGAAATTAGAAATTAATTACATGGAGAAAACTGGAAAATTCACAAATATGTGCAGGTAAAACAACATGCTACTGAACAACCAAAGGGTTAAAGAAGAAATCAAAAGAGAAATAAAAAAATACCTTGAGACAAATGAAAGTGGAAAAGTAACATACCAAAATTTGTGGGATGCGGCAAAGGCAGTTTTAGAGAGAAATTCATAGTGATAAATGCCTACCTGAAGAAATAAAAAAAGTCTCAAACAACCTACCTTTACACCTCAAGAAATTAGAAAAAGAAGAAAAAACAAAGCCCAAAATTACTAGAAGAAAGGAAATAATGATGAGAGCAGAAATAAATGAAATAGAGATCAAAAAGACAATAGAGAAGATCAATGGAACTAAGTGCTAGTTCTTTGAAAAGGTAAACAAAACTGCCAAGCCTTTAGCTAGACTCACCAAGAAAAAAAGAGAGAAAGACTCAAATAAATAAAATCAGAAATGAAAGAGATGTTACAGCTGATGCAACAGAAATACAAAGGATCATAACTGATCATATTATGAACAATTGCATGCCAACAGATTGACAACCTATAAGAAATGGATAAATCTCTAGAAACATACAACTTACCAATACTGAATCATGGTGAAAGAGACAATCTGAACATAGACTGATTACTACTAGTAAGAAGACTAAATCAATAACCAAAAATCTCTTAACAAACAAAGGCCAGGATCAGTCAGCTTCACTGGTGAATTCTAATAAATATTCAAATAAGAATTAATACCAATCCTTCATAAATTCTTCCAAGAACAGTAGAGAAGGGAACTCTTCCAAATTCATTTTATGAGGCTAGCATCACCCTGATCCCAAAACTAGACAAGCATGCCACAAGAAAATTACAGGCCAGTATCACTGATGAACATAGATGCAAAAATCCTCAACAAAACATTAGCAAACCAAATTCAATAATACAGTAAAAGGATCATAAACCATGATCAAGTGAGATTTACTCCAAGGGTGCAAGAATGGTTCAACAGCTGCAAATCAGTCAATGTGATACACCACATTAACAAAATGAAGGATAGAAATCGTATGATCTCAATAGATGCAGAAAAAGCATTTGACAAAACTCAGCATCCATTTATGATTAAAAACTCTCAACAAAGTGGATACAAAGGAAATATATCTCAACATCATTAAGGCCATCTATGACAAGCCCACAATGACCATCATACTCAGGGGCAAAAAACTAAAAGCTTTTCCTCTAAGATCAGGAACAAGACAAAGATGCCCGCTCTCACCACTTGTACTTAACATAGTACTGAAGTCCTAGTCATCACAATTAGGCAAGAAAAATAAATAAAAGGCATCCAAATTGGAAAGGAAGAAGTAGAACTTTTACTATTTGCAGATGACATGACATTCTATATAGAAAAGCCTAAAAACGCCATCAAAAAACTGTTTGGGCTAATAAATCTAGTAAACTTGTAGGATACAAAATCAATACACAAAAATCTGTTGGATATATATAGGGTATATATATACCCTAATAATGAACTATCAGAGAAATTAAGAAAACTATACTATTTATTCATCAAAAAGAGTAAAATACCTAGGAATAAACTTAACCAAGGAGGTGAAAGACCTGTATAGTGAAAGCTACAAAACAGTAATGAAAGAAATTGAAGAACACACCAATAAACGGATATTCCATGTTCACAGATTAGAAGACTCAATATTGTTAACATGTACATATTATCCAAAGCAAGCTACAGATTCAATGTAACCCCTATCAAATTCCAACAGCATTTTTCTAAAAATAGAATACTCCTAAAATTTGTATGAAACCATAGAAAACCCTGAAGAGCCAGAGCTATCCTGAGAAAGAAGAACAAAGCTGGAGGCATCATGCTTCATGATTTCAAACTACATTACAAAGCTACAGTAACCAAAACAGTATGGTACTGGCATAAAAAGACACATAACACAATGGAACAGAAGAGAGAGCCCTTATATAAACCCACACATATATGGTCAATTAATTTAAGACAGGAAATATGCCAGGATATACAATGGGGAAAAGACAGTCTCTTCAATAAATGGTGCTAGGAAAACTGTAGAGCCACATGCAAAAAAATGAAACTGAACCCCACCTTACACCATACACAGAAATAAACTCAAAATGGATTAAAGACTTGAACGTAAGACGTGAAACCATAAAACTCCTAAAAGAAAACATGGACAGTAAGCTCCTTGACATAGATCTTGGCAGTGATTTTTTGAATCTGACATCAAAAGCAAAGGCAGCAAAAGCAAAAGTAAACAAGTGGGATTACATCAAATTTAAATGCTTCTGGACTTCCCTGGTGGCACAGTGGATAAGACCACGCACTCCCAATGCAGGGAGCCCAGGTTCAATCCCTGGTCAGGGAACTAGATCCCACATGCATGCCACAACTAAGAGTTTGCATACCACAACTAAGAAGCCCTCATGTTGCGACTAAGGAGCCCTGGAGCCATGACTAAGGAGCCTGCCTGCTGCAACTAAGGAGCCCATGTGTCACAACTAAGGAGCTGGCGAGCCGCAACTAAGGAGCCAGTGAGCCACAACGGAGGAGCCTGCTTGCTGCAACTAAGAGCCGGAGCAACCAAATAAATATTTAAAAAAAAACACTGTTTAAAAATAAAATGCTTCTGCACAACAAAGGAAACCATCAAAAAAATGATAAGGCTACCTATGGAATGGGAAAAAATATTTACAAACCAAAGATCTGATAACGTGTTACACAGGGACTTCCCTGGTGGTGCAGTGGTTAGGAATCTGCCTGCCAATACAGGGGACATGGGTTCAATCCCTGGTCCAGGAAGATCCTACATGCCACGGAGCAACTAAGCCCATGAGCCACAACTACTGAGCCCACAGGCCGCAACTAGTGAAGCCCATGCTCCACAACAAAAGAAGCCCGCACACTGCAACGAAGAGTGACCCTGCTCGCTGCAACTAGAGAAGGCCTGCGTGCATCAACGAAGACCCAACGCAGCCAAAAATAAATAAATTAATTAATTAAAAAATATATATAATGAACTCATACAACTCAATGGCAAAAAACCAAGCAATCCAATTAAAAAATGGGCAGGGCTTCCCTGGTGGCGCAGTGGTTGGGAGTCCGCCTGCCGATGCGGGGGACACGGGTTCGTGCCCCGGTCCGGGAGGATCCCGCGTGCCGCGGAGCAGCTGTGCCCGTGGGCCATGGCCGCTGAGCCTGCGCGTCCGGAGCCTGTTGCTCCGCGACGGGAGAGGCCACAGCAGTGAGAGGCCCGCGTACTGCAAAAACAAAAACAAAACAACAACAAAAAAATGGGCAGAAGACATAAATAGATTTTTCTTTTTTAAAGAAGACATACAGATGGCCAACAGGTACATGAGAAAGTGCTCCACATCACTAATCATCAGGGAAATGCAAATCAAAACCACAATGAGATATCACCTCACTAATCATCAGGGAAATGCAAATCAAAACCACAATGAGATGTCACCTCACATCTGTTAGGATGGGTTATTACAAAAAAGACAACAGATTGTTGACAAGGTTGGAGAGAGAAGAGAACCCTGTGCATTACTGGTGAGAATGTATTGGTGCAGCCACTACTGAATACAGTATGAAGGTTCCTCAAAAAATTAAAAAGAGAACTACCATATGACACAGCAATTCCACTTTTGGGTATTTATCTGAAGAAAACAAAAACACTAAGTTGAAAAAATATACAGATCCCCATGTTCACTGCATTATTTACAATAGCTAAGACATGGAAACAACCTAAGTTTCCATGGATGGATGAATGGATAAAGAAACTGTGGTATACACACACAATGGAATATTATTCAGCCATAAGAAAAAACAAAATCTTCTCACGGACAGACCTCACGGGTATTACGTTAAGTGAAATAAGTCAAAGAAAGACAAAGACTGTAAGATCTCTCTTACATGTGGACACTTAAAAAAAGAAAAAAAAAAAAGGAAAAAACCCCCAAAATAAAAACGAAACAGAACAACTCACAGATACTGGTGGTTGCCAGATGTGGGTGGTGGAGGGTGGGAGAAATGGGTGAAGGGGGTATAAATTTTAAAAGCGTAAAAAAAAAAAGCTTAACATGGAACAAGCTCAACAAAATCCTTTTGAATCTGAAAAAAAATCTGAATTATCTGCATAAAATCATAAAAGTAATAACCTATACATGTATGATTACTTGCAGCATAGAAATCTGTAGATTCTCTCACTTTTAACAATGTTGAGACTCATGCCCTTTAAATTGGGCAAACAGAATCAGAGAGGTAGAAAACTTTCCAAAGGTCATAGAGCTAAAGAATGGTAGACTTCGCACTCTAAATCCAATAATCTCCTTCAATCTTAGAAACTTCTTTTCAGAAGTAAATTTGCAAATTCGGTCTTAATCAGCAAACTACAGAATGGCACAGAATGATTCATGCTCTACAACCACCCATTTTAGGAAGGATCAGCTCTTTTTAAAAAGCAACATGCTTTTTAATTATCTACACAGCTCATTGAGCAGTTAGGGGAGTGACACTAATAGAGACAAGCCTAACAATAAGCTGAATTTGATAAAAATTCTTTTAGATAATCTTGCAGAAGTTTGGGGATCTGGGAAATACCAACTATAATCTGCTGATCAAGTTCCTATTTTAGTTTTAAAGTCTACGTATTTTGTGTGAAATATGCATGTACTTTATGCAATGAATGGAGTCCTAAAAATTGTGTGAAATAAGTTTATAAAATGAATTATTATATGCATACATTGAGGATGCTTATTTCTTCATAGAATCAGTGAATCTTAGAACTAGCAAAGTCCTGAACTCTAAACAGAGCCCTATTTTACAGATGAATACTCAAACCCAGAAGTTAGGGAACTGTGCCAGGTATAGGTAGTGACGGACTAGAACCTAAGTGTGCTGCATTCCAGCCAAATGCTTTTTTCATTGTGCTACCAAGAAAACAAATAAATACTTATGGTGAAAAAACAAAACATAAAATAATTATTGTTACAGAGAAGAATGTAAGGTAATCACCCTAAGATGGTAAAGACAGAATTTAGGGGCAGAGGTGGGAAGGATAGGAGAGGTGTAGATCCACCAAAATTCCATTTTACAAAGTGGGAAATTAAAGTCTGCCTAAAGGGATATGGGGATATATGTATACATATAGCTGATTCACTTTGTTGTGCAGCAGAAAGTAACACAACATGGTAAAGCAATTATACTCTAATAAAGATATTAAATTTAAAAAAAAATAAAGTTTGCCTAGAGTGGATGAAACCAAAAATAAAGGTTGAGGCACATTAAAGTTATGAAGTAATCAAAAGTGGATCTAGGCAGACAGTAACAAGTGAGGATGTGGAGCAATTGGAACCCTCATGTATTGCTGGTGGAAATGCAAAATGGTACAACTACTTTGGAAAACCATTGTCAGTTCTTCAAAATTTTAAACATCAGAATTACTATATGGGGACTTCCCTGGTGGTCCAGTGGTTAAGACTCCATGCTCCCAATGCCAAGGGGCATGGGTTCAATCCCTGGTTGGGGAACTGAGATCCCACATGCCATGACCAAAAAAAAAAAAACAAAAATTACTATATGGCCCAGCAATTCTACTTCTAGGTATATTTCCAAGAGAAATGAAAACATGTGCCCACACAAGAAACTGCACATAGATGTTCACAACAGCATTATTCATAATAGCCCAAAGTGAAAACAACCCAAATATCCATCAACTAATGAATGGCACCCAAGTGGTGTACTTGCCCCAAAACGTGTCATCTCTAATTCAGCCTCTAGGTCATGGTACTCTATGGAAAGAACTGTCAATGCTATGGAAGAGAACCCCAATAAAGAAAACATTATGAAAGTCTGGAAGGATTAGACAACTGAAGATACCATCACTGTTATTTAAAAAGCCGTGAAAGAAATCAAGCCTGAAACAATAAATTCCTGCTGGAGAAAACTGTGTCAAGGTGTTGTGCATGACTTCACAGGATTTATGAAAGAGCCAATCAAGGAAATCGTGAAAGAGATTGTGGACATGACAGAAAAGGGGGGGGGGGTTAAAGTGTTTCAAGATATGGATCTTGGAGAAATTCAAGAACTAAGAGACACAACAGAGGAATTAACAAAAGAAGATTTGATGGAGATGAGTGCTTCCAAATCAGTGACAGGTAAGGAAGAAGACATAGAAGAAGCAGTGTCAGAAAACAAACTGACATTATACAGTTTGGAAGAAGGATTCTGATTATTCAAGACTGCTTTTGGCTTCTTTTATAACATGGACCCTTCTATGTGTCACTGAAACTGAAACTAAAGCAAATGGTGGAAAGAGGATTGGTACAATATAGAAACACATTTAGAGAAATGAAAAAGCAAAAAATTTCAGACAGAAATTTCCATGTACTTCCATAAAGCTACACCAAGTGTGCATACCTCTCCTGCCTCCTCTTGCCACATCCTCCACCTCTGCCACCTCTGCGAAAACAAGACCAACCCCTCCTCCTCCTCCTCACCCTACTCAACGTGAAGACAAAGATGAAGATCTTTATAATCCACTTCCGCTTAGTAAATAATCACCACACAGTACAGTTAACAAACTTATCTGTTGTGTATGTGTATGTCTTTGTGAAAATCTAATAATTGTAGAGCAAGAACTGTATGAAATGTTTTTTGCGTCATCATCATCGCCTAAGAATGCATCGTGTAGAACGCTGTGTGCAAGACTTGTATTGAAGTGCCTAGCCTATCCTTACATAGGCCTAAGAATTACATTACTGTATTCAGTATGTCCCCACCTCTTAATTGGAGAAACTGCATATCAGCCTATCATTACAAGTAAATGTTTTTTTAAAAAAGTAATAATGTTTCCAATACTGCGTTATGAATATCACTATAATATGTAATACTATATGCCATTAAAATTTTACAACAATTCATTCACTAACGTATAGGCCAGGCTACCGGAAAGCAACTGTATCAATCCACTAGGAAAAGCAACTGTATCAATCCACTAGGATACCATAAAGCAATCATATTGCTGTTTTACTGTCAATGCATGAATCACTGTACCTGTAAATAAACATGAATTTTATTTTCACATTATTTTGTCATTTTGATATCTAGTGTTAGTGATATGTGTAACATCTACAGTGTTTTATACTATGTAAGACAATACTGATGTAGGTATGACAATTTATCTTATGAATAGGTGATGTAAATTTACAGTATTGATAAATATAATACAGTACTATAAATGTATTTTCTCTTCCTTATGATTTTCTTAGTATCATTTTCTCTCTCAGTAACATTTTTCGTTTCTCTTTGCTTATTTTATTGTAAGAACACATCAGGTAATACATATAACATACTAAATACGCGTTAATCGACTGTTTATGTTATCAATAAGGCTTCCAATCAACAGCAGGCTATTAGTAGAAGAGTTTTGGGAGAGTCAAAGCTTACATGCATCTTATACACTAACAATGAAAAATCCGAAAAATAAATTAAGGAAACATTCCCATTTACCACTGCAACAAAAAGAATAAAATACCTAGGCATAAACCTACCTAAGGAGCAAAAGACCTGTACGCAGAAAACTATAAGACACTGATGGAAGAAATCAAAGATTATACAAACAGATGGAGAGATACACCATGTTCCTGGATTGGAAGAATCAACATTGTGAAAATGACTCTACTACCCAAAGCAATCTACAGATTCAGTGCAATCCCAATCAAATTAACAATGGCATTTTTCACAGAACTTGAACAAGAAATTTTACAATTTGTATGGAAACACAAAAGACCCCGAATAGCCAAAGCAATCTTGAGAAAGAAAAACAGAGCTGGAGGAATCAGGCCCCCTGACTTCAGGATATACTACAAAGCTACAGCAAAGGAAACCACAAACAAGACGAAAAGACAACCCTCAGAATGGGAGAAAATATATGCAAACGAAGCAACTGACAAAGGATTAATCTCCAAAATATACAAGCAGCTCAATATCAAAAAAACAAACACCCAATCCAAAAATGGGCAGAAGACCTAAACAGACATTTCTCCAAAGAAAACATACGGACTGCCAACACACACATGAAAAGATGCTCAAACATCACTAATCATTAGAGAAATGTAAATCAAAATCACAATGAGGTATCAGCTCACACGGGTCATAATGGCCATCATCAAAAAATCTAGAAACAGTAAATGCTGGAGAGGTGTGGAGAAAAGGGAACCCTCTTGCACTGTTGGTGGGAATGTAAATTGATACAGCCACTATGGAGAACAGTATGGAGGTTCCTTAAAAAACTACAAATAGAACTACCATATGACCCAGCAATCCCACTACTGGGCATATACCCTGAGAAAACCATAATTCAAAAAGGTACATGTGGGCTTCCCTGGTGGCGCAGTGGTTGAGAGTCCGCCTGCCGATGCAGGGGACACGGGTTCGTGCCCCGGTCCGGGAAGACCCCACATGCCGCAGAGCGGCTGGGCTGGTGGGCCATGGCCGCGGAGACTGCGCGTCCGGAGCCTGTGCTCCGCAACAGGAGAGGCCACAACAGTGAGAGGCCCGCGTACCAAAAAAAAACAACAAAAAAACCAGATACATGTACCACAATGTTCACTGCAGCACAATTTACAATAGCCAGGACATGGAAGCAACCTAAACGTCCATCAACAGATGAATGGATAAAGAAGATGTGGCACATATATACAATGGAATATTACTCAACCATAAAAAGGAAAGAAATTGGGTCATTTGTAGAGACGTGGATGAACCTAGAGACTATCATATGGAGTGCAGTAAGTCCGAAAGAGAAAAACAAATATTGTATATTAATGCATATATGTGGAATCTAGAAAAACGGTACAGATGAACTGGTTTGCAAGGTGGAAATAGAGACACAGATTTAGAGAACAAACATATGGGCACCAAGGGGGGAAAGTGGGTGGAGGTTGGTGGTGGTAGGATGAACTGGGAGATTGGGATTGACATATATACACTAATATGTATAAAATAGATAACTAATAAGAACGTGCTGTATAATAAAATAAAATAAGATAAAGAGTCTTAAAAAAATAAAAAATAAAAATATTTATCACTAAGGATCATTGTAAAAGTGAGTCAACTTTTAGGTACAGTTTTAGAGGTAGTGTTGCTTCATCTTAAATTACAAAAGAAAATAAACTAAAATTCAGAATGAAAAAAGAAGAAAGAAAGTAAAAAACCGGTACTGATGAACCTAGTGGCAGGGCAGGAATAAAGATGCAGACGTAGAGAACTTGAGGACTTGAGGACACAGCAGGGGAAAGGGAAGCTGGGACGAAGTGAGAGAGTAGCACTGACATATACACTACCAAATGTAAAATGGATGGCTAGTGGGAAGCTGCTGCACAGCACAGGGAGATCAACTCGATGCTTTGTGACAACCTAGAGAGGTGGGATAGGGAGGGTGGGAGGGAGGAGATATGCAGATATATGTATACATATAGCTGATTCACTTTGTTATACAAGAGAAACTAACACAACATTGTAAAGCAATTATACTCCAATAAAGATGTGAAAAAAAAGTTACATGCAAATTTTCAACTGGTGGGGAGATTGGTGCCCCTAACCCCCACAGTGTTCAAGGGTCAACTGTACTTAGAAAGCACACAATGCCTGTTAGCCAATCTGCGGTTTCAAGGGAGTGTGGATGGGGTTGAAGAGTTTAAAAAATCTTATATAATTCTCTGTATTTTATGGGGAAAAAAACAAAACAGTACTCCCCTCTTGCCTCAGAACTAAATGTGAGTATTTTCACACCCCTAGTGTAGGCAAAGATTTCCTAAAACACAAAAAAAAACACACTGATAGAAGAAAAAAAAATTGGATAAACTGGACTTTGTCTAAATCAAAAACCTCTGTAATACAATACAAATCTAAGTACAGTACAAATAAATACTAAACAAAATGAGAAACCTCTGTAAATACAATACAAACTGATAAAGGACTTGTGTCCATAATATAAAAAAAACTTTTACAACACAATAACAAGACAAACAACTCAATAAAATATGCGCAAGAAATTTGCTAACTTCAGTGAAGACAACATACAAATAACTGCGTTTTGTAGCCAGACTTATCAAGAAAAAAAGAGGGTCAAATCAGAAATGAAAGAGGGTCAAATCAGAAATGAAAAAGGAGGAGTTACAACCAACACCACAGAAATACAAAGAATCATAAGAGATTACTGCAAACAACTACATGCCAATAAAATGGACAACCTAGCAGAAATGGACAAGCTCCTAGAAATGTACAATCTTCCAAGGCTGAGTCAGGAAGAAATAGAAAATATAAATAGACCAATCACCGGTAATGAAACCAAATCAGTAATAATAAATAAATTAAAAAAGACCTCCCAACAAACAAAAGTCCAGGACCAGATGGCTTCACGGGTGAATTCTACCAAACATTTACAGAAGGGCTAATACTTATCCTTCTCAAACCATTCCAAAAAACTACAGAGGAAGGAATGCTTCTGAACTCATTCTAGGAGGCCAGCATCAAGCTGATACCAGAACAAGAAGATATCACAAAAAAAGTAAATTACAGGCCAATCTCACTGATGAACATACGTGGAAAAATTCTCAATAAAATATTAGCAAACTGAATTCAACGATACATTGAAAGGATCATACACCATGATCAAGTGGGATTTATCCCATGGATGCAAGAATAGTTCAATATCCACAAGTCAGTCAATGATATACCACGTTAACAAGCGGAATGATAAAAATCTTATGATCACCAACAGATGCAGACAAAGCTTTTAACAAAATTCAACATCCATTTATGATAAAAATTCTCCACAAAGTGGTTATAGAGGGAGCATACCTCAACATAATAAAGGCCATATATAAGCCCACCAATAATGTCATACTCAACTGTGAAAAGCTGAAAGCATTTCCTCTAAGATCAGGAACAAGACAAGGATGCCCACTCTCACCATTTTTATTCAACACAGTATTTGAAGTCCTAGCTACAGCAATCAGACATTACTTTAAAAATAAGAGGAGTCCAAATTGGAAAGGAAGAATTAAACTGTTTTTGTCTGCAAATAACATGATACTATACATAGAAAATCCTAAAGACAACACCAAAAAAACTACTTGGAGCTCATCAATGAACTCAGTAAAGTTTCAGGATACAATTAATATACAAAAACCTGTTGCATTTCTATACACTAATAACAAACTATCAGAAAGAGAAATTTTAGAGGGAGGGAGACGCAAGAGGGAAGAGATATGGGAACATATGTATATGTATAATTGATTCACTTTGTTATAAAGCAGAAACTAACACACACCATTGGAAAGCAATTATACCCCAATAAAGATGTTAAAAAATAAAAAAAAATAAAAAAAAAAGAAAGAAATTTAAAAACAATTCAATTTACCATCGCATCTAAAAGAATAAAATACCTAGGAATAAATCTAACTAAGGAAGAAGAACTATACTCAGAAAACTGTAATACACTGAAGAAAGAAACTGAAGACAACACAGATGGAAAGATACACTGTGTTTATGGATTCAAATAATTAATATTGTTAAAATGACCATACTACTCAAGTCAATCTACAGATTCAATGCAATTCCTATTAAAATACCAATGGCATTTTTCACAGAATTAGCAATTCTAAAATTTGTATGGAAACAAAAGATCCTGAATAACCAAAACAATCTTGAGGAAGAATAACAGAGCTGGAGGTATCACGCTCCCTGATTTTAAACTATACTACAAAGCTACAGTAATCAAAACAGTATGGTAACAGACACATAGATAAATGGAACAGAACTGCGGGCCCAGAAATAAACCCATGCACTTACATTAACCTATGACAAAGGAGGCAAGAATACACAATGGGGAAAAAGACAGCCTCTTCAATAAGTGGTGCTGAAAAAACTGGACAGCTACATGTAAAAAGAATTAAATTAGAACATTTTCTCACACCATATTAAAAAAAACCCTCAAAATGGATTACACTTCTCTGGAAATTTTTTGGGTTATTCTTATGTTTGTATTTTCCATAAAGTTTGGAACTGGTGTCACAGAATGCTGTTACAGGAATAGGAAATTTATATTAATTTAGGAAGAACTAATTATTATTTAAATCTGAGTCTTCCAAACCAATATATCTCTTCATGTATTCAGTATTTTAGATTAGTTAATAACCACACATGGAAATATGGAGCTTCAAATACAACATTAATTATCATTGCTCCAGTAGCCTACTCAGCGTAAGGCAATGTCAAAGAACGGGCCCAAAAATAATTATCACAGATTTGTCACCTAAATTTTCCACCAGAAATAAAGAACTGTGATATCACAGAAACCTACCATGCTAACATATTTTCTGACACAAAATTTTTAAGAACTTACTTAAAGTCACACCCAAATCTTGGTTTCTAAATACCAATCCTTACTAAAAGGAACCAGGGCTCCTCAGAGAAATGATTGATTCCAGGGTTGGGGCAGGAAAAGTACAAGATGAACATGGAATATCTTGGGCCAGAGAATAGAGAAATGCTCAAAGAATAAAGGAGACATGTCAAAGAACAAGAAGCCAGCTTGAAGGGGCTCCCAATGGCCAAATATGAAAGAATTTGAGCATCATAATAATGAGTGTAATGGATTAAAACTCACTGAATAAAAGAATACTCCATAAATTCATGCTAATGTTGATGACTATGATGATAAATAAATGAATGGGGAAAAGGGAAAGTTTTCTACTAACAGAATGCTGACCAATAACTATAGAAGGAAATAGTAGAATTAGATAATTACCATTTTGTAACCATCACATTAATAACTGATTTAGGTGAGAATCAACAGTGAATGCTAAAACAGTGAGATTTTGATGAGGAAAAAGTTATTTACATAGGTCAAAGTATCTTCCCACAAATAACTTATGAATTGCAAAGGGGAAAATCGTAATTTTATGGCAGAGAAACTTGGAAGTCACTACCTTATCTCATCAGTCAAAGGTAACATCACCAGTACTGGCAAGGATATCATGTGTCTCCTGATGTGATACACCAAGAAAGATACATTTCACTTAGGTAGTGCCAGCATGCATAAGCTGAATCACAAGGAAACATAAAAACGCAAACTGAGAGACATTCTAGAAAATAAATGGCCTATATTCTTTAAAAATATCAATGTCAGGAAACACAAAGGCAGGCAAAGAACTGTTCTAGATTTAGGAGACACAAAAACTAAATGCAATGCATGATCATGGGTTAGATACTAGACCAGAAAAAAACCTTTTTTCTATAAAGGACATTGGGACAACTGACAAAAGTTGAATAAGATCTACATTAAATACTGTATTAACATTTTATTTCCTATTTTGATAATTATATTGTGATTATGTAAGCGAATGTCCTTGTTCTAAGGGAATATGTCAAGTATTTAGGGATAAAAGGGCACAATATATGCAACTTACTCTCACAGTTCATATATGAAGGTTTTTTTTTTCAGACATCCACACTTTGCACTGATATGATTAAGCTAGCAACACAAACTTCTGTAGAGCCTGCGTATTTTCTGGAAGGCTTACCCACATTTATGATAAACAGCCACTAGATGAACAGCCACTATGATAAACAGCCACTAGATGGCACTAGATCACTAGATGTGATCTCCTAACCCCAGCAGCCTAGGATTCTGCAGGGAGCATTTCAGACTCAATTATACTTAAAAAAACAAAAACAGAAAACAACTGGTGACCTTTAATAAAGCCCTATTATATAATAACATATTATTATGTATTAGGCAACCACTACACTCAAAATAGATGTTATCACAATGGCCTATACAGGGCTTACATGATCTTTTCATTGCTCGCCCTTGCCCCCCCAACCCATCTCTCTGACCTTATCTCTTTAGGTCCGTGTTAAAGTGTTGCCTTTTCAGAAAACTTCCTTGACCCGCCTGTATAGAACAGCAGTTAGAGGCATGCCCTCCCCTGCCCTCTGACCTTGCTTCATTTTTCTTCAGCACTTGCCATTTCTTCCTACTCACACTCCCAGAACGTAAGTTTCATGAAAACAGACTTTATTTTGCTAACTGCCTGTAAAACAGAAATACCCAGAAAAGGTATATGTATCAGACAAGTATTTTATTTTTAGCTGTTACTCATCATTCTTCAGTTGAAGACCATTACACTCCACCCCACCTCCAACCAATCCCCTAATGGAACAAGACTGTGAAGAATATGAAATGTCAAGTGTTGAAGTGTATTATGTAGAAGGAAATCATCAAGAAATTTAAGCAGAAGTAGTGCTTTAGAAAAATTCTTCTGACAAGAAGGTGGTAAAAATGTAGGAGGACTGGAAAGCAAAGATGCAGGAGACATAGCCACGGTCTCTGGTGTCAGGAGTTAGGTTTGATCCTGGTTCCATAGTCTACCAGAGCGCCATTACTTTGGATGAACTGCCAATTCAAGAAGCTCTCTGTGCTTCAGTTGCCCAGTATGTAAAATGAGGGCAGAAAAACATCTACCTCGTGGGGAACACAGAGGTTATGTTTATTCTATATCAGTACCTGATACATAAATTTTAGCATTGCATGTAGGAAATAACGGAAAAGAAACAAGCAAACATCTATTTACTTATTTAACTTATTTTTACCGAGTGCCTATAGGTATGTCAGATACCTTTCCAGGCACTGGAAATGCAGCTGTGAGGGGGAAAAAAAAAAAAAAAAAAAGAGTCCCTGGTCTTCATCATACTAGCACAAGGTGACAAAAAAATAGCCCTAATTTATCTGAATCTATCCGGGTTTTGAGTTTCTGCTGGTGAATAGCTAAAGTTGGGACAGCAAGTCCCATCAAAGTCCTCTCTCAAGGAGACAGATGTTCTATAATGTCAGGCTATGAGAGGGGCTATAAAGAAAAATTTAAAAAGGTAAGGGGACAGAGTATGCTGACATTTTAAATAGGGTTGTGACGTTTTAGTAAAGAGGTAAGAAATGCTAGAGTTTTATCTGGAACGATTCAAAAATAAAACTGAGGGGTTTCCCTGGTGGCGCAGTGGTTGAGAATCTGCCTGCCAATGTAGGGGACACAGGTTCGAGCCCTGGTCTGGGAAGATTCCACGTGCCACGGAGCAACTGGGCCCGTGAGCCACAACTACTGAGCCTGCGCATCTGGAGCCTGTGCCCCACAGCAAGAGAGGCTGCGACAGTAAGAGGTCCGCGCACCACGATGAAGAGTGCCCCTGCTTGCTGCAACTAGAGAAAACCCTCACACAGTAACGAAGACCAAACACAGCCAAATAAATAAATAAATAAATAAAGTAAAACTGAAACTCAGGAGGAATAACTGATTTGAAGATGATGTGTTTGGGTCTTAGAAATGATTTGGCTTCAAAAGACAAACTAAAAGCTGACTGGAGGAACTTTCCTAATGGTCCAGTGGCTAAGACTCTGCACTCCCAATGCAGGGGGCCTGGGTTCCATCCCTGGTCAGGCAACTAGATCCCGCATGCCACAACTAAGAGTTCACATGCCGCAACTGAAGATCCCACACACTGCAACAAAGATCCCGTGTGCTGCGACTAAGGCCCGGCACAGCCAAATAAATAAATAAGTTAACAACAAAAAAAAAGCTGACTGGAAAAAGCACCTTAGAAACTCTAGTTTACTTACATGTAAATTTCAGTCTTCTATTTCTTCCTGCCTTGGGGAATGAATAATTGTAGGATCTCCTAATGCAGAGAACTATCTTCTACGGACTGTGTTATGGGTTCAACTGTGTCCCCCCAAAAAGACACATTGGAGTCCTAACTTCCAGTTTCTCAGAATGTGACTATTTGGAGATAGGATCTTCATAGAAGTGATCAAGGTAAAATGAGGTCTAGGATGAGTCCTGATCCAATATGACTAGTGTCCTTATAAAAAGAGGAAATTTGGACACAGACTAAAACACATAGAGGGAAGATGATGCACAGATACAAGGAGAAGATGGCCATCTTCAATCCTGCTGACAACTTCATTTCAGACTTCTATGCTCCAGAAGTGTGAGACAATAAATTTCTGTTGTCTAAGCCACCCAGATTGTGGTACTTTGTTCAGTAACCAGAGCAAACTAATAGAGACTAGAAGAAAATCATATTTGTGTACTTATCTCCCTTAAGAAATCCCCTTGAGGAGAAGGCTTAATTCTGTTTATTTTTTTAATTAATTAATTAATTTATTTATTTTTGGCTGCATTGGGTCTTCGTTGCTGCACACGGGTTTTCTCTAGTTGCGCAAACGGAGGCTACTCTTTGTTGCGCTGTGCGGGTTTCTCATTGCAGTGGCATCTCTTGTTGCGGAGCACAGGCTCCAGGCACGCGGGCTTCAGTAGTTGTGGCGCACAGGTTCAGTAGTTGTGGCTCTCAGGCTCTAGAGTGCAAGCTCAGTAGTTGTGATGCACGGGCTTAGTTGCTCTGCAGCATGTGGGACCTTCCTGGACCAGGGATCGAACCTGTGTCCCCTGCACTGGCAGGCAAATTCTTAATGACTGCACCACCAGGGAAGTCCCCTTCACTCTAAGTCATTTTTGTATTACTTCTGGAGTACCTAACCTGATGCAAAAATTTAATTAGATACTATTTTAAGTTGCAGGACCTACACACAGTGGAGCTCAATAAATGCTAAATTTCTCCCACAACCTTTTCCATATATATCTTTCCTGACAGATAATTTCTTTCTTTTGCAAACTGACAAACTGAATTTAATTTCTGAGGCATACTCAAGTAGCAATCTCAACTCAGTAATCCTAGGAGCTAGGGTTTGGCAGCATTGAAACAAAAATTTGAGTGCCTAAATTTATCAGATGATATATACACATAATTAAATATAAACTATCCCTGATCTTTAGGGACTCTAACCCAAACTAGACCTGATACATATGTATAGGAAATACCAACAGGTGAGTTAAAACCATTAGTTCAACACATGAATAGTAATAAGAAGTGTTACATAAAAGTCAAGGGTAAACCCATTTTAGCTAAGGAAGGAAGCATGAGCATGGGAGTAGTCACCAAAGCACTATACTCCTAGCTGAGTACTGAGCTAGGCATGCACGTACAATTTCAGCATCAGAATCTCGCCATCTGCAGATAAGGCAACTCAGACTCAAGGAAGTCAAATGATATTGTCCAAGTTCATCCAACAACCATGTTGGAGGCAAGCTGGAACCTGGGACTGTGTGATTCAAGAAAACAAGCTCTTTTTTAATAAACAGTATTTGAGCATATACCTATTCTATCCTTCCACCTACAACATGAGCTAAGTTAGCTAATTTATCTCATTATATTCTATTTTTTTAAAATTTATTTTATTCATTTATTTTTGGCTGCATTGGGTCTTCATTCTGTGCACGAACTTTCTCTAGTTATGGCGAGCGGGGACTCTTCTTCGTTGCGGTGCGCAGGCTTCTCATTGCAGTGGCTTCTCTTGTTGCGGAGCATGGGCTCTAGGCACACGGGCTTCAGTAGTTGTAGCACATGGGCTCAGTGGTTGTGGCTCGCAGGCTTCTAGAGCACAGGCTCAGTAGTTGTGGTGTATGGGCTTAGTTGCTCTGCAGCATGGGGGATCTTCCCAGACCAGGGATCGAACCCGTGTCCCCGGCACTGGCAGGCGGATACTTAACCACTGTGCCACCTGGGAAGCCCTCTCCTTATATTCCTAATACTAGCAAGAAATATGCAACATACAATTCCTGCAAAATCTATTCTCAAAGGCATAGGTAGTCACAGGAGTATCAAGGGAGCTTGCCACCAAGCTCACGTATAGACAGAACCTGACATCTGTGGTCAAACTGCTTGGCTTAAAGGACATTCAAGGTCCTTCACAGGCTGAAGGGCAGCACCACAATCAAGAACAAAGTGAATGAGAAGATACAGTTGCCCATAAATTACCTTTATATTAATTACAACATAAGGCCACCTTAGTATTTCAGGAAACAAAAGTTCACAAAGACCACCCCCAAAAGAATGGGTAGCATTGTTTAAAATGCCTAATCACTCAGAACAAAGAAGTTAGAATTTGAGTAAATTAAATAATATATAAAGGTCATCAACATGACTCATGGTACCAACACCAAACTTCAGGCCGTTGATGACAACTCTTATACTGGTGACAATTCTTATATAGTGGCTAAAATATATATCAAATGTTCTCAAACTTTTTGATAAGCAATCTTTAAATACCTATTATGCAAAGCATGTAAGCCACCAAGGAATTTATTACTCAATAGCAATGAATTATACCTGGCCTTAACCTTCATCTATATAACCAAAGGCTTCATCGTGGTACAAATGAATATGATTTTTATTTATCTAGCTCCTGCCAACTAACTTTTGTGTCCAGTGCTACTATACTTCTCTGAAAATGAACAAAGTATAGTTAACTTATTTTGTGGTTTCTGACAACTTTCTGAAAGCATTCCTTGTTAAAGTAGTTGAAAAACTAGATACTCTGGTCTTCACAGCTAATCGCATGGATCTTTTTGAAATTCCCAAAGTTAATCTTCCAGGAAGAGGTACACAGAACCACAGATCTCTTCCACAACTGTGTTTACTATAACTTTAAGGGGAAGGGCTAGAGATAGTATTAGACCTAATAATTAGGCCAATTAGTAACTAACTCTCACCCTGAAGATTCTACAGCAGAGATTACAAACTGTAGGCTGTAAAATCCTGCCCCTAAACTTCTGTTTATAATGGTTAAAAAAAAAAAAATCAAAATAGTTGTTGAGAAGCACATAAAAACCAAGATTTCCAGGGTCTCTCAAAAAATCGAAAGATCTGGTAACACAACTCATCTTCTCACAGGACAGATGAGAAAGCCCACTCCATACATTCTAATAACCACCATTCCCTTTTGGCTTACTGATAGCATGCTTCAGAAGCCATATACTAAAAATAAATCAACACAATCACAAATTACTATATTTTCAATATTCATTTTAAACTAAGAACACAGATGACCCAAATTCTACAAGATTTAAAAAAGCCAAAGACGTAAAATGAAAGCAAAAGTTAAACAAATGAATCTGTGTACCAGGTGGTAACATAATCACACAGCAAGGAACTAGCTCACATAACTTTAAAATTCAGTAATTTGACTCTACATCCCTATTGAAATACTATGCCCTAAGAAGAACAATAAGAAGAAATCATTAGCTTTCTTCAGTAATCATACTATTGGTTGTAGTGTTGACATTGTCATTCTCAGACTATTCTGTATTTATACTGTGGGAAAAGAAAATGAATAATCATGTTGGTGCTGTTAAGAACTGGGGTTTTCAACGTGGGAGAAAGGAGATAGAGATGTAAAATCAAAGAAGATAAGGAAAGTCCCTGGGTCATTTAATTTGATTTTTAAGTATAACTTGAACTCATGATTTTTTTTTTTTTAAGAGAAAAAACAGGGCTTCCCTGGTGGCGCAGTGGTTGAGAATACGCCTGCCGATGCAGGGGACACAGGTTCGTGCCTGGGTCTGGGAGGATCCCGCGTGCCACGGAGCAGCTGGGCCCGTGAGCCATGGCCGCTGAGCCTGCGTGTCCGGAGCCTGTGCTCCGCAGCGGGAGAGGCCACAGTGGTGAGAGGCCCGCGTACCGCAAAAAAAAAAAAAAAAAGAGAAAAAACACAACTTCAACTTATTTCCTAATTAACCACAAAAAAGGCCTAGAAACAATGACTAACTCAGTAGAAATAAGCACCTTAAGTGCCCAGATTGTCATCTCCAAATGTCATTTCCCACTAAAAGGCTTCTTAGAGAAAGGTCTATTTCTTCGACTGGGGCAGAAAATGTCCAAGTCTGGACAAACTGTCACACCAGATAGCAAAAAGCTATCAAAGATGTCTCAGGCTGAGACAAATGACTCAAGGGTAGGACAATCAATAAAAATAACAACTATACATGCTACAAGATGCATGAGCATTAAAAACATGTTAAGTAAAAGAAGCCAGTCATAACAGATCACGTATTGTACGATTCCATTTATATGAAATACCCAGCCTAAGCAAATCCATAGAGACAAAGTAGATTGGTGGTTGCCTATGGATGGAGGTCAGGTAGCATGGGGGGTAATGAGGACTGACTGCAAACGGGTACAGCGTTTCTTGCTGAGGTGATGGATATATTTCAAACCTACTAGATCATGGTGAAGGTTGCACGACTCTGTGAACATACTGAAAATCACTCAATTATACACTTTAAACAGGTGAGTTTTATGGTATATAAACTATACCTCCATAAAGCTGTACAAAACAAAAACAAAACTACAATGGACTGAACCACAAATATGTTTAAATCTGTGTGTTCATAATCAAATAAATCTTATTGGTCATTTTGGAGGATGCTAGGAACCCAGCTCATTATTTTTAAAACTGGAAAGTATAAAGTATTTATCCAGTCTGTCATACACATGAAGTCTCTCCCTAGATAAGCAAAGAGAAGAGATAAAGTTTCTGGTTACACAAGTATTACAATTAATAAATTAAAGAATAATAGAATACTATCATTTTGCAACCCCAAATCAAATCAGGGATCTAGGCAATAATCAAAGGCCACTAACATCACAAATAAAGAGTCAACCAAACAGTAGGTGCCATCTGATAGAAGTATACAACACCACCAATGAAGCTGTCTAGCAAAAAATCTGCAGGGACTTCCCTGGTGGCACAGTTGTTAAGAATCCGCCTGCCAATGCAGGGGACATGGGTTTGATCCCTGGTCTGGGAAGATGCCATATGCCACAGAGCAACTAAGCCCATGTGCCACAACTTCTGAGCCTGAGCTCTACAGCCCGTGAGTCACAGCTACTGAGTCCATGTGCCACAACTACTGAAGCCCGTTCTCCACAGCAAGAGAAGCCGCCGCAATGAGAAGTCTGCGCACCGCAAGGAAGATTAGCCCCCCTTCGCCGCAACGACAGAAAGCCCCCAAGCAGCAATGAAGACCCAACGTAGCCAAAAAGAAATAAATTAATTTTAAAAAGTTTGCAAAGAAAGAAGAAACAAAAACTATGCAGAACCTATAGATAAAAAGACTAGAGAGACTTTTAAAACAATGGCAAAGTTGGATATTTGATATCAACTTGTGTTAAAAAATTTTAGGTGTCATAATAGTACTGTAGTTATGTTTTTAAAAATTAAGAGTCCCTATCTTACAAAACGATAATGTCTAGGGTTTGCTTTAAAATAAGATGGAGGGGAGTAGGAGAAGATGTTATCAATAGATGAAACAACATCAGCCATAGCTGATAACTGTTGGAAGTTAAGGTGGATATATGCAAGTTTATTTTGCCATTTTCTCTCATTTCATACATATTTGAAAATTTCCACAACAAAGCTTTTAAAAAGACAATCACGGGCTTCCCTGGTGGCGCAGTGGTTGAGAGTCCGCCTGCTGATGCAGGGGACACAGGTTCGTGCCCTGGTCCGGGAAGATCCCACATGCCGCGGAGCAGCTGGGCCTGTGAGCCATGGCCACTAAGCCTGCACGTCCGGAGCCTGTGCTCCGCAACGGGAGAGGCCACAACAGTGAGAGGTCCCCGTACCGCAAAAAAAAAAAAAAAAGAGACAATCATGCTGTCAATTCTGCACAACCTTGGAATTACTGCATTTCACAAACTCAAACATGAAAATGTCTCCCACCATTTTACATCTCTGAATGGTGAATTCAGAGATGGTGAATTAAAAAACCAACAGCATCTTAAATTCGATGAAAAAACTGTAAGATTACAAATATATTTAGATATCTATTTCTCTTTAACTAAATTATTACTTGCATTGCACCTGGAAAGGAAGACTTAAAAAAAAAAAACTCCTAGCTTTCTGAATTTTCTTATTTGCTTGGGATTAATTCAGTTACAGTGAGAGAACCATTAAAATGCTTCAGCCAATATAAAAATGAACTTAGTCCCCAAACCAGCATTAGTGGTAGACAGGACCTGGGGAACACTAGGCAAAAGTCTATCTAAGGTGGGTAAAAAACAAAAAAGCTTGCTGCAGTTATCCTACCAGGTCTAAAAACTTGAGTAAAAATAGATTTTAGTTGACCAGCCTGTCTTTTCATTTTTAAGAAAAAAAACCTTTTTTTAATACAGCAGGTTCTTACTAGTTATCCATTTTATACATATTAGTGTCTATATGTCAATCCCAATCTCCCAATTCGTCACACTCCCACCCCCACCCCCTGCTGCTTTCCCCCCATGGTGTCCATACATTTGTTCTCTGCATCTGTGTCTCAATTTCTGCCCTGCAAACCAGTTCATCTGTACCATTTTTCTACGTTCCACATATATACGTTAACATATGATATTTCTTTTTCTCTTTCTGACTTACTTCACTCTGTATGACAGTCTCTAGGTTCATCCACGTCTCTATACATGACCCAATTTCATTCCTTTTTATGGCTAATATTCCATTGTATATATGTACCACATCTTCTTTATCCATTCCTCTGTCAATGGGCATAGAGGTTGCTTTCATGACCTGCCTATTGTAATGACCTGCCTATTAGCTGCAATGAATATTGGGGTGCATGTGCCTTTCTGAATTATGGTTTTCTCTGGGTATATGCCCAGTAGTGGGACTGCTGGGTCATATGGTAATTCTATTTTTAGTTTTTTAAGGAACCTCCATACTGTTCTCCATAGTAACTGTATCAATTTACATTTCTACCAACACTGCAAGAGGGTTCCCTTTTCTCCACACCCTCTCCTGCATCTGTTGCTTGTAGATTTTTTGATGATGCCCATTCTAACTGCTTTGAGGTGATACCTCACTGTAGTTTTGATTTGTATTCCTCTAATAATTAGTGATGTTGAGCAGCTTTTCATGTGCTTCTTGGCCATTTGTATGTCTCCTTTGGAGAAATGTCTATTTAGGTCTTCTGCCCATTTTTGGATTGGGTTGTTTGTTTTTTTAATATTGAGCTGCATGAGCTGTTTATATATTTTGGAGATTAATACTTTGTCCGTTGATTTGTTTGCAAATATTTTCGCCCATTCTGAGGGTTGTCTTTTCGTTGTTTGTAGTTTCCTTTGCTTTACAAAAGCTTTTAAGTTTCATTAGATCCCATTTGTTTATTTTTGTTTTTATTTTCATTACTCTAGGAGGTGGATCAAAAAAGATCTTGCTGTGATTTATGTCAGAGAGTGTTCTTCCTATGTTTTCCTCTAAGAGTTTTGTAGTGTCCAGCCTTACATTTAGGTCTCTAATCCATTTTCAGTTTATTTTTGTGTATGGTGTTAGGGAGTGTTCTAATTTCATTCTTTTACATGTAGCTGTCCAGTTTTTCCAGCACCACTTATTGAAGACACTGTCTTTTCTCCATTGTATATGTTTGCCTCCTTTGTCATAGATTAGTTGACCATAGGTGCGTCAGTTTATATCTGGGCTTTCTATGTTGTTCCATTGATCTATATTTCTGTTTTTGTGCCAGTACCATATTGTCTTGATTACTGTAGCTCTGTAGTATAGTCTGAAGTCAGGGAGTCTGATTCATCCAGCTCCGTTTTTTTCCCTCAAGATTGCTTTTGCTATTCGGGGTCTTTTGTGTCTCCATACGAATTTTAAGATTTTTTGTTCTAGTTCCATAAAAAATGCCATTGGTAATTTGATAGGGATTGCATTGAATCTATAGATTGCTTTGGGTAGTAGAGTCATTTTCACAATATTGATTCTTCCAATCCAAGAACATGGTATATCTCTCCACCTGTTGGCATCATCCTTAATTTCTTTCATCAGTGTCTTATAGTTTTCTGCGTACAGGTCTTTTGTCTCCCTAGGTAGGTTTATTCCTAGGCATTTTATTCTTTTTGTTGCAATGGTAAATGGGAGAGTTTCCTTAATTTCTCTTTCAGATTTTTCATCATTAGTGTACAGGAATGCAAGAGACTTCTGTGCATTAATTTTGTATCCTGCAACTTTACCAAATTCATTGATTAGCTCTAGTAGTTTTCTGGTGGCATCTTTAGGATTCTCTATGTATAGTATCATGTCATCTTCCAACAGTGACAGTTTTATCTTCTCTTTTCCGATTTGGATTCCCTTTATTTCTTTTTCTTCTCTGATTGCCGTGACTAGGACTTCCAAAACTATGTTGAATAGTAGTGGCAAGAGTGGACATCCTTGTCTTGTTCCTGATCTTAGAGGAAATGCTCTCAGTTTTTCACCATTGAGAATGATGTTTGCTGTGGTTTTGTCATATATGGCCTTTATTATCTTGAGGTAGATTCCCTCTATGCCCACTTTCTGGAGAGTTTTTATCATAAATGGGTGTTGAATTTTGTCAAAAGCTTTTTCTGCATCTATTGAGATGATCATATGGGTTTTCTTCAATTTGTTAATATGATGTACCACACTGATTGATTTGCGTATATTGAAGAATCCTTGCATCCCCGGGATAAATCCCATTTGATCATGGTGTATGATCCTTTTAACGTGTTGTTGGATTCTGTTTGCTAGTATTTTGTTGAGGATTTTTGCATCTATATTGGTCTGTAATTTTCTTTTTTTGTTGTATCTTTGTCTGGTTTTGGTATCAGGGCCTCATAGAATGAGTTTGGTAGGGTTCTTTCCTCTGCAATTTTTTGGAAGAGTTTGAGAAGGATGGGTGTTAGCTCTTCCCTATATGTTTGATAGAATTCACCTGTGAAGCCATCTGGTCCTGGACTTTTGTTTGCTGGAAGATTTTTAATCACAGTTTCAATTTCGTTACTTGTGATTGGTCTGTTTATATCTTCTATTTCTTCCTGGTTCAGTCTTGGAAGATTTTACCTTTCTGAGAATTTATCCATTTCTTCCATGTTGTCCATTTTATTGGCACAGAGTTGCTTCTAGTAGTCTCTCAGGATGCTTTGTATTTCTGCAGTGTATGTTGTAACTTCTCCTTTTTCATTTCTAATTTTATTGATTTGAGCCCTCTCCCTCTTTTTTCTTGATGAGTCTGGCTAATGGTTTATCAATTTTGTTTATCTTCTCAAAGAACCAGCTTTTAGTTTTATAGATCTTTGCTACTGTTTTCTTTGTTTCTACTCTGATCTTTATGATTTCTTTCCTTCTGCTAACTTTGGCTTTTGTTTTTTCTTCTTTCCCTAGTTCCTTTAGGTGTAAGGTTACATTCTTTGAGATTTTTCTTGTTTCTTGACGTAGGCTTGTATTACTATAAACTTCCCTCTTAGAACTGCTTTTGCTGCATCCCATAGGTTTTGGATCGTTGTGTTTTCATTGTCATTTGTCTCTAGGTATTTTCTGATTTCCTCTTTGATTTCTTCACAGTGATCTCTTAGTTATTTAGTAACGTATTGTTTAGCTTCCATGTGTTTGTGTTTTTTACGTTTTTTCCCCTGTAATCGATTTCTAATCTCATAGCGTTGTGGTCAGAAAAGATGCTTGATTTAAATTTTCTTAAATTTACTGAGGCTTGATTTGTGACCCAAGATGTGATCTGTCCTGGAGAATGTTCCATGTGCACTTGCAAAGAAAGTGTAATCTGCTGTTTTTGGATGGAATGTCCTATAAATATCAATTAAATCTATCTGGTCTATTGTATCATTTAAAGCTTGTGCTTCCTCATTAATTTTCTGTTTGGATGATCTGTCCACTGGTAAGTGAGGTGTTAAAGTTCCCCACTATTATTGTGTTACTGTTGATTTCCTTTTTTATAGCTGTTAGCAGTTGCCTTACGTATTCAGGTGCTCCTGTGCTGGGTGCATATATATTTATAATTGTTGTATCTCCTTCTTGGATTCATCCCTTGATCATTATGTAGTGTCCTTCCTTGTCTCTTGTAACATTCTTTACCTGAAAGTCTATTTTATCTGATATGAGTATTGCTACTCCAGCTTTCTTTTCATTTCCATCTGCATGGAATATCTTTTTCCATCCCCTCACTTTCAGTCTGAATGTGTCCCTAGGTCTGAAGTGGGTCTCTTGTAGATAGCATATATATGGGTCTTGTTTTTGTATCCATTCAGCAAGCCTATGTCTTTGGTTGTAGCATTTAATCCATTCACATTTAAGGTAATTATTGATGTGTATGTTCCCATGACCATCTTCTTAATTGTTTTGGGTTTGTTTTTGTAGGTCCTTTTCTTCTCTTGTGTTTCCCACTTAGAGAAGTTCCTTTAGCATTTGTTGTAGAGCTGGTTTGGTGGTGCTGAATTGTTAGCTTTTGCTTCTCTGTAAAGCTTTTGATTTCTCCATCGAATCTGAATGAGATCCTTGCCGGGTAGAGTAATGTTGGTTGTAGGTTCTTCCCTTTCATCACTTTAAGAATATCATGCCACTCCCTTCTGGCTTGCAGAGTTTCTGCTGAGAAATCAGCTGTTAATCTCATGGGAGTTCCCTTGTATGTTCTTTGTCATTTTTCCTTTGCTGCTTTCAATAATTTTTCTTTGTGTTTAATTTTTGCCAATTTGATTACTATGTGTCTCGGCACGTTTCTCCTTGGGTTAATCCTGTATGGGACTTGTTGCACTTCCTGGACTTGTGTGGCTATCTCCTTTCCCATGTTAGGGAAGTTTTCAACTATAATCTCTTCAAATATTTTATCGGGTCCTTTCTCTCTCTCTTCTCCTTCTATAATGCGAATGTTGTTGCATTTAACGTTGTCCCAGAGGTCTCTTAGGCTATCTTCATTTCTTTTCATTCTTTTTTCTTTGTTCTGTTCCACAGCAGTGAATTCCACCATTCTGTCTTCCAGGTCACTTATCCGTTCTTCTGCCTCAGTTATTCGGCTACTGATTCCTTCTAGTGTATTTTTCATTTCAGTTATTGTACTGTTCATCTCTGTTTGTTCGTTCTTTAATTCTTCTAGGTCTTTGTTAAACATTTCTTGCATCTTCTCGATCTTTGCCTCCGTTCTTTTTCCGAGGTCCTGGATCATCTTCACTATCATTATTCTGAATTCTCTTTCTGGAAGGTTGCCTATCTCCACTTCATTTAGTTGTTTTTCCTGGGGTTTTATCTTGTTCCTTCATCTGGTACATAGCCCTCTGCCTTTTCAACTTGTCTATCCTTCTGTGAACTGTCTTTTCACTTTTAATATAGGAGTTCCTAAACACCCACCACTTTTAGCACTTCAACAAGTTGCTGGTTTCAAGTAGTAATCTAAAGAAACATGGTAAACTGGCAAGCCTCTGGGCCTCACTGTAGAAGAAACACTAATGCAAATAAAATTTACTAACGTACATAAACTTACTGAGAAAGAAAAGAAGACAAGAAAATATTTCTAAGAGCAATTCTAAAATGCAATTCTAGCAGTACATAATTTTGAAAGTACATACTTTAATGGAATCACACAAAGTTAAAAATGCAACTTTTTTTAAAGATAGGAAAGTTGACATCAAAAATTTCAAAGGTAAAAAGCAAAGAAACAGATTAGCTACATATAAAAAAATTAATTTATGTCAAAAACACACTATAAATGTAATTTGAAAGGCTAACAAGCTGAGAAGTACAAATCTGTCACATAACAAAAGGTATATTCTTTTTTTTTTTTTTTTTTTTTTTTTGCGGTATGCGGGCCTCTCACTGCTGTGGCCTCTCCCGTTGCGGAGCACAGGCTCCGGACACGGACTCTCAACCACTGCGCCACCAGGGAAGCCCCAAAAGGTATATTCTTAATAAATAGCTCTTAATATCAAGAAAATGATCAACAATCCAACATAAAAATGGACAAAAGATAGTAGCAGGTCAATAAATATATCCTCCAAATGGTCAACCTTTTAGTAATAAAAGAAATTAAAACAAGATACCTTATAGATTACCGTCTTTGGGAAGCTTTTTCAAGTAATACTGTCCAGTTCTGGTGGCTAAGCAGGAGCTAGAAGAATATTCCCACTCCTAATATTCTGGCTAGAGCAGCCCTTCATTTACCTCCTTCAAATGTCACCTTATCAATGTGTCCTCCATCACCCTATTTAAAACTGCACCCCCATTTCCCACTTCTCAATCCCTTTATCTCAGTACAATTATTAGATATGAAATCCATTCTGGGATTATATTCCATAGAAACAATTTTGAAAGCAGACATAGGGACCTCCCTGGTGGTCCAGTGGTAGAGAATTCACCTAACAATGCAGGGGATGTGGGTTCGATCCCCAGTCAGGGAACTAAGATCCCACATGCCAGGGGGCAACTAAGCCCGCATGCCACAACTACTGAGCTCACGTGCCTCAACTAGAGAGCCTGCATGCCACAGACTACAGAGCCCACCCACCCTGGAGCCTGTGCGCCACAATTAGAGAGAAGCCCGCACACCTCAACGAAGATCCCACATCCTGCAACTAAGACCCAATGCAGCCAAAAATAAATAAAATAAATAAATCATCTTAAAAAAAAAAGCATACATAAATTGTCTTAAATTATAAAAACCTATGACAAACAGATGAAGGCACACAGCTCTTGATATACACATTGAAAACTGAATGCTCAAAGGGAGATATAACGTTGTACCCTTTAAGAGACATACCCAACGGGCCATGAAAGTGTACCTGAACACCCATGCATCCTGAGGTCCCTTATTCACAAGCCTCTGTTCACTCAGCCTCTATTCTTATTTGTCCTCAGATACACCAAAAGGAATTGTCACTTGGAGACAGCAATGGTTAGTATCCAGGGCTTTGGGGTATGTCAGATCTGGGTTAGAAACCTAGCTTTAAATTTTCTAGGGGAGTAATCTGGCAAATCTCAATTGCCTTATCTGTAAGGTAAAATAGAGATTATCACCAACTAGTTAATGTTAGTAAACAAGAGTACAGTGTCGGAAAAACTGAAATGGAGAAGGAATTCTTCAAATAAAACTACTAAAGACAACTAAAAATCCCCAAAGTCAGATCTTTCAGCACAGTAAAAGAACCCAAAGGAAACAAATCCTAAAGAGCACTGAGCTGGAAGGCAGGAGCCCTGGATTCCAGTTTTGACACTGCTACAAACTGGTTCAGCTCCATGGGAATATTATTTAAAGTATGTAGATTCTAGTTTTAAGATCTACAAAATCAGGGGACTGAAAATCCCTTCCACCTGTTCCACACCATGACTAAATTACTAGGATGTTATTTACTGTTGTACATCCATAATTTCTAAAATTTTTCATTTAAATGTTTGGTTTTTTTAAACTTCAAGTCCTGATGAGTTTTCATTATGACTGAGCTACCAGTCATAACATATAAGACTGTTTCCTTAACTAAGTAATCCAAGGTCAGATTGCTAAAACGCGGCAAAATCAGAATTCAAACCAGATCTGACTCACTCCAAAGACCAAACTATCGCACCCTTCTCCCTCAGACTTTCTCCCAGACTAATCTCCTGGTAACTAGCAGCTTGCCTTTGCAAAATGACTAGAAGTCAGAAGTGCAGTCAAGAGTCAAGGAATAAAGTCAAGTTACCTGAGACAAGTGGGGCTTGAACTTCTGACACAGTACTCTAACCAAGTCAATTAGTTAGACATTTCAAGTACTTAAAAGGCGGCTGGAGAAACCAAAACAAAAAAGTAATATTATCAAGAAAAACTATTAATTGAAGACAAAATAAAAAATTAAGCACCTCTGAAACTATAAGTAAATGGGGGTGGTTCAAGGAGTCAAGTTGTACAAGATGAAATATTCAGTAAAATAACTAATTATCTGTACTACTCACTTGCTTTTGTGCAAGTGACTCTAGGTTACCCACAGTAGCGAATGGAGGAGTAACAGATAATCCAAAGTACGTATATTCAGCTTTACCAATAAAGCATATGGTCTAAACAGATAATCCACGGGGCTTCCCTGTGGCATAGTGGTTAAGAATCCGCCTGCCAATGCAGGGGACACAGGTTAGAGCCCTGGTCCAGGAAGATCCCACATGCCTTGGAGCAACTAAGCCCGTGCGCCACAACTACTGAGTCTGCGCTCTAGAGCCCGAGAGCCAAATACTAAAGCCCACGTGCCTAGAGCCCGTACTCTGCTGCAACAAGAGAAGCCACCGCAATGAGAAGCCTGTACACCACAACGAAGAGTAGCCCCCACGCGCTGCAACTAGAGAAACCCCACGCACAGCAACAAAGACCCAATGCAGCCAAAAATAAATGAACAAACTTATTATAAATAAATAGATAATCCAAAGTACTGAATATCTGGTGTTAAAAATAAAGTATATGATCACCCATACATATTTATCTCCCAAATTATAGGCTGATTCAGGCTAATATCAAGGTTAATTTCCAAGTGGAGAAACCAGGACAGATGAAATCTAAATAATACAGTGAATAATAAAATCACCACCTCCTTACATCAGCAGAAAACATATGGTTTTATAACACATTCACATCAGCTCCACAGAGAGTAACAAAACTAAGGCTGTGCATGCACGCTCGTGCACGCACACACACAGAGTAACATTTAAATTCCCACTGCACGGGAGAACCAGGTTAGCTCCTGGCTGTTTCCATTAAACCAATCTGGGAGTAAAAACTGGTTTTTGAATCATCCACACGTGGATAATCAAGAGGCAAATTAAATACACACACAAACATATATAAACTCACATTTAAATGCACTGGTTACCAAGCACTTCAGAAAATAAAAAATTTCATAGGACAGTTGATAGAAATGAAGCAAGAGGTGAGGTCACCTACCACTTTAGCTCTATTGATAGAAGTCATCATTTGCTCTCCTGAAACATTAGGCAGCTGCCGAAAACAATACACAAACATACACACATGCACACATGCCCGGATCTTGTATCATCATTCAGAAAGAAAACCTAGGAAAGCCTCTGAAATGAGTTTTATCAACTCAGAAACACTTAGATGGTGTACAACTCCACGTAGATCCAAGGAGATGGAAGTGTCATGAAAATAATGCATTTTTTTTCTGAGTACAAGTGTCTAAAAGACAATTTCCAAGGCCCTCTGCAATTAAATGTGAGTACAAAAGTTCTTCAGACTAAGCCTCACTTGCAGAAGCCCTCTACTGGGCGTTTCTATGACGTTCTGACCAACTTTTGTGTTTCCCACAATAGCGCTAAACCACGATTATGCATCCTGCTGATAAAAACCGGCAAGTGGCACTTAACACACCAAGCCAAAATCAGCAACAGCGTTGGCTAAAGAACTTCCCCGTCACCACTGTGATGCCCACTCCAGAAGGTATCTGCATTCAGTGCGAGGACTTGAGGTTCCGCGAAAAGAGAAGCAGCAACAGAAACCGGCTGCATACCCCAGAGGGCTGCCTGCAGACTGCAAGGAAGGCCAGGTGCCTGCAGGCTCAGGAAGTTGCCTAACCCAAGGGAAAGCTCCATGCCCTCCTCTATAAAAGGGAGCGTGTGGCTGGCAGACCAAAATACAGAAAATTCATTCAAGAATTCCAGGCCGCCTACCCTGCAGAAGGAGGAGGCAAATTAAGACGCTGGGAAGCAGGTATGGAAAGAGAGCAGGGTTCACAAACTGATAGTGATCTACCAGCTCCGTGGGGAGGCTCAAACTCGGGAAGCTTGTGCCTCCTCTCTGGAGTTGGGAAGGTAAGGTACCGGTCGGGCTACGGTCCTCTCCCAACAGCCCTTTCCAGAAGGCGCGGGGCTGCTAAGACGCAGACCTGGCCTCCAGCAACAGAAGCTCCCGCCCACATGGTTCACGGGGCGCGACCCTCCTTGGCCGCCCTGAGGCCATGTGGCTGCGGCCGCCGGGTGTCCAAACCCGGTGCACGTTCAAGGCGTGAAACCAGAGACGAGGTGCGGGGGCAAATCCAAAGAAAGGGATGTTGGGGGGTGAGACTCACTTCTTCTGGGCTTTGTCCTTCTTGGCCTTGGTCCTTTTCTTTCGGGCCTGGAGCGCAAGCACTGCAGGAGAGAGGGATGGATGAAGGGCGAATGGGGAGGAAAGGGAGAGACCAAGGTGAGGGTGGAGACCCAGCAGGGGCGCGAGGCCCGGGTGCGGGGCCTGCCTGAGGGGCGGCTCCGGGGCAAGCGCCGCGGCGTCGGCCAGGCGGCCGCTCAGGGGTCTGGCGGCCCACGGAGCGCAGAGCAGCGCCCAGGCGGGGCACGCCGGAAGGGGCTCAGGCCGGGTCAGGGGGCTGGCGCGCCGGGGTCGGCCTCGCCTGCCGAGGGCCGGGCCCTGGAGTGGCCCCAAGGGGCGGGCCGGCCTGGCGGGGCAAGAGAGGCGATGACTGCCGGCGCGGAAGGACGCCGGAGCTCCGGGGCGCGGACCGGCTGCCCAGAGGCGGGGGGTGAGGGGCGGCGCCACCTCAGTGGAGGGGCGCCGCACGCCCGGGGACCGGACGGCGGCGCTTAGGCTAAGCTCCTGGCGTTGACCCGGGCCTTGCCCCGGCGGCCGTTGCCCCTCGTGGCGGAGGCCGCTCCACCGCTCACCTTTCCGCTCCATGGCGAAACCGGTAACTGCCTGGCGCTTGCGCACTCCACTGGCGGTGACTCCAGCTCCCGCCGCGGCCCAAAACCAAGCCCGCGCACACCCCGCCCCCCAGTTCCCGCCCCGCCCACGACGGCGCGCGTCTGCGCGTTGAGCGCGGAGCCTACCACCTGTTCCCGAGAAGGGGGGGGCAGTAAAGAATTGGGGGAAGAGGGGTGAAGGAAATAAAGCCGAGGATATACACGCAAGGGGTGTTTGAGGACCGAGCTCGGAAGCCTCGCAGGGTCAGCTTTGTTCTATTTGCCGGGCGGTTGCCCCTGAGGAATGGCGAAGAGCGTGGCACTGAGGGTTCCCTGTGTGCTGAGTCAGAGCTGCGCAGCCAACTGTAATCTGCCTTGTTTTCCTGGTCTGTAAAATGGAATAATCAGGTGTGTCCCAGTGCCTCCGCTGAGTTATTGTGAGGGCCAATTGAGAAACTATATAAAGAAAATGGAGGGGGGGCGGGAATTACAAGTGAGAAAGAAAAGGAGGTGGGAGCAACACAAAAGAAAGACTGGAAGGAAGGAACCTGTGACCCTATCGTCACTTAAAAAGTAAAAACTTTCTCTTAAAATTTCAAATTCAACAGAAGACTGTAAACGAAGGAAGCAGGAGAATAAAAACTTAGTGTTTTCTTATTTTACCACTTTATCTTTTTAGTACAGATAAACACAGTTGTCTTTATAGAATATTTTTATACTTTTCTAAGTGCATTATCTCATTTGATGTTCATGACAGCTTAAAGGCAAGACAGTTATTACTTCCAATACACAAATAAACTAAAACTCGGAGGGGATATGTACTGAGAACCTTGGTGTCCTGACACAGTGATCAGTCATCAAATCCTTCTTGTAAAGCAGGGTTAGAAAAGTTTTTCTGTAAAGGGCCATATAGTAAACCCCAAGAGATCTTGGGGGCCATAAGATCTCTTAACTATTAAGCTCTGCCACTAGAGCTCAAAAGCAGTCATAGAAAATAGGGGCTCTCAGTGTTCAAAAAAAGTCTTATTTATGGTCCCTGAAATTTGAATTTCATGTAATTTTCATGTATCATGAAATATTATTCTTCTGTTGTTCTTTTTTCCACTATTTCAACCATTCTTTGCTCAGGCCTTAGTTTGCCGACCCCTTTGTAAAGTACTGCAGCTGGACTGGGTGGAAGCCTGCAGACCTTTGCCCTGAAAGAAGTTAGACTCCAGTGAGGAAGACAGACAAGTAATTAATTGAGAAGGGAAGATGAAAGTACAATGGTGCTGCACAGGTCAAGCATGGGGCTTGGGTGGGATTTTATTGAGCAAAGTAGGTCATTAAGTCCAGCCAGGGAGGAGGCAGCTTTTGAGTTGGGTCTTGGGAAATGTGTAGGATTTCCAGAGGTGGAGGAGATGTCAGGCTCCTGAATGAGAAAATCAATTGAGCAAAAAGGCACAGACTTGGAAACTTACAGGCAGGGACTGGGGCTGGTAATGACTGAAGAGATGAAGTGGAACATGAGGCTGGAAATGTAGGTTTGCCAAATTTGAAATTGAGTTAACTAATATCTGTTGCATGGAACCCGAATGATAGCATTTCTGGGCATATTGCAAAAGAGGACAGCACCTGTTGGCCAAGGAAAACTGCAACCCAGTTTCCTCCCAATTCTATCCTGGAAAACAAAAGGTGAGTTGGGGCCGACAGTCAAGCCCTGGAGTATGTGGATTCTGCCAGCTCAGGAAAACCACATGGGGTTTAGAAAAGACAGGAGAGAGCTGGTGGCTGAGGGAAAGTCCCAGAATGGGGAAATTAGTGCCTAGCACTTACCAGGTGCTCAAATATTTGTCTAATCAAAGAATAAATGATGTGCAGTTTATGAGAAATGTCTAGATGAGGGAGAGAAAACGCTGAGAGGGACAACAGGAGAGCTGTGCTAAAACCCAAATGGGTTAGTGCAGATTCATCAAAAAGGAAATACATCTCTGAGTGACTGTTGATTCTCTCTCTAAGAGCTCACCAGCCATCTGTTTAACAACTCATTTGAGAATTTTTCCAGAGTCAGTGTCAAGTTCACTGGACTGAGTTCCCAGAATTGACTATTTCTCCTTTTTCTTTCATCTGTTTTTCCCCAGTCTCCCAGCATGCTTCAGTTCTTCACACCTTTTCTGTAATTTCTATAATTGTTCATATAAGCTGGTTTGTTTTTTTCCCGTATTCTAAAGCCTATACCTTTTTCTGTGTTTCTCGCTTTAAATGTAACTTTAAAAATCACTTCCCCCCACCCCCTATTTTCACAGGACTTATCCTATTTTGGATTTTCCCCTTCCAGAAGTTATTCTTAAAAGTGGTGGCCATTCTTTGGTATTCATTTTCAATTACATACATACGCCTCTCCCACAACTGTTTTTCTGCAAGTTCTTTTAAAAGTAGGATTATTCAGAGAACATGAGTCGTCATGTTTTTGCTGCTCATGGGCAGTGTCAGAATTTAATTTCTGCAAGATCCCATTCCTTTTGAGCTAACTTATTTTTTCAGGCTGTCCTAGGGTCTTACCTAATGCTTCTTTGGAATTTTTGAAATATGAGCACCTGAAGTGTAGGATACATGTTTCATCACACCCAATTCCCTGCCTTGATTACCACAAACTCTCATAATTTTGATCTGAATTAAGTCCAAAGTATCACTTCCCCTCATGGCTTCCTCTGTGTCCTGCAAGATGAAATAGGCAACAGAAGAAGAAAGTGAAGATATATTGAATAAGATTCCCAGTAGATGTCTGCATAATTGGAGAACCCCAATAGAACTTTCTCTTGCCTTTGTGATTGTTTTGTGAAGTATATTGGGAAAATATAATTATATTTTAGACTTGAGTCTCAGTAAACATGGCACAGTCAACAGAATAATTGAAGAGAATTGAATAAAGAGATTGAGGTGTGGACAGGATTAAGGGAAACCAACTAGGGATGGTGAAGACTAGCAACAGTGGGAGTCTTTACCACCCTGTAGGCCTGAAGACACAAGGGGTGGAGGTGTTACCAGACCCAATGAGAGTTTGTGTTAGTCTGCTAGGGTTGCTTTAACAAAGTACCACAAACTGGGTGGCTTAAACAATAGAAATGTATTGTCTCAGCCCTGGAGGCTAGAAGTCTGAAACCAAGGCATCAGCAGGGTTGGTTCCTTCTGAGGACTCTGAGGGAAGGATTTGTCCTCTTTGCTTGGCTTGTAGGTGACCGCCTTCTCCATGACTCTTCAGATCATCTTCCCTGTATGTGTGCCTCAATCTATGTTCAAATTTCCCCTTTTCATAAGGACATCAGCCATATTGGATTAGGGCTCATCTTCAAGAGCTCATTTTAACTTGATTACCTCTGTAAAGACCCTATCTCCAAAAGGTCACCTTCTGAGGTTCTGGGGGTTAGGACTCCAGTATATCTTTTGAGGACAGGGATACAATTCAACCCATAACAGAGCTGTAGCAATAAGAAAGGACTGCCTGAATACAGGTGTGCCCTTTGATAGAGGGATATAACCATGGCGCAGCAGGGAAATAAATGCCCAACCTCTTTCTCCAGTCATCCTCTCCGGCTAGTGCCTCCCATTGACAAAACTCAACTGGAAGTTAGAAGGCAAAGGTGCCTGGGTGATGCAGTCCATGCAGGCCAGCCTCCCAGGGCACAGAGCAGGGTGGAGAGGTGGAGGGTGAATCTGGAGGGCAAACAAAAGATCCAGCACGGCCTGTCTGGGCAGTCTGTAGGATACACCCAAAGCAGCCAGCACTTTCCAAGCAAGAAGTCAGCCTCTTGGGCTCCCTGATCCCAGGAGAGGCTTGATAACAGGAGTTGCTTGGAGATAAACCGCTTTCTGGCTTTGTTCTATAAAAGCTTATACTTCACAAGGAAATTGTGCTGGAGTGAAGGGTTGAGGGGTGTAGGTGGAGGAGATATAAGAATAAAAGCCTTGGGACTTCCCTGGTGGTCCAGTGGTGAAGAATCCACCTTACAGTGCAGGGGACGTGGGTTCGATCCCTGGACAGGGAACTAAGATCCCACATACCGCGGGACCACTAAGCCCGCGCGCCACAACTGCTGAGCTCGCGCGCCTCAACTAGAGAGCCTGTGTGCTGCAAAAGTACAGAGCCCACGCACCCTGGAGCCTGCACGCCACAACTAGAGAGAGAAAACCGGCACGCCACAACTAGCGAGAAGCCCGTGCACCGCAACGAAAGGGCCCGCGTGCTGCAACAAAAAGATTCCGCATGCCTCAACGAAGATGCCAAGTGCTGCCACTAAGACCCGACCCAGACAAAGATAAATAAAATAAAAAAATAAATAATAAATAAATCTTTAAAAAAATAAAAGAATAAAAGCCTTGGCTTGGTAGGGTGGGAAACTACGCATCATTTTGGATGCTCTGGCCACAGCGTGGAGGTTGGAGGAGGGGAGGAGATTCTCTAGCAATGAGGAGGTTACAGAGATTGATGGTTCTGGAGGCAGGTAGAGCCCTTGCTCTGCTCCCTGGAGGTGCTCTGGGGAGGCAGCAGGGTGTTGCAAACTGACCTGCGCTGATCGTGTCCAACTCTTAGTTCTTCTACCTGGGTAAAGAACTTCTACCAGAGAAGTGTATAGTAATGAGGATTTGTCCGCACCACATCCTCACTCCCGGGATATAAAGAAAACAAGTTTTGACTAAAATCTGCCACACACATTTGTTAACATTCATTAGCAGGCAGGCACAGCACAGCTCTTGTGACTTGTGTATATTCTCTGAGGTCACTCTGTCCTCTTGGAACCTCTGGCCCCAGGTTTAATTTCTCCAGTTTGGCAATCTCGGGGCCAGAGTGAAGACTGTTTAGGAAATACATAAAAATGCGCAACATGGTTTAGACATTTGAGTTCTGATTTCTACCTGCTATGCAATGTCAAATTCATATTTCTTTTCCTTCTTTCAGATACTTTCCACCAGGCCCACCCTCATGACAAACATGTATCAAGTACCCACTGCAGCCCGGGCAGGAGACTAAGGGCTTGGAGAAGCAGAGAAGAAGAAAACATAGCCCTTGCCCTGTAGGACTTAATAGCTAATTCTTTTTTTTTTTTAATTTTTATTGGGGTATAGTTGATTTAGAGTGTTGTGATTCAGGTGTGCAGCAAAGTGAATCATTTATACATACACACATATTCGCTAATTCTTACATAGTAATGACTATTTGCTGGATACTGTTACCCCTCATCCCTCAAACAACTCTATGAGATCAGTACCATTATTATCACCTGTGTTTGACAGATGAAGAAGCTGAGGTACAACCAAAGTCACACAAACTAGTAAGAGGCAGAATTTTGAATCTGGGCAGCCGGGCTCTCAAATTCATACCCTTAACCACACACCCTATCATCTGTCTAATTTAGTGGGGGATTATAAATACAGTAGATGCACAAAGTACCACAGGAGCACAAAAAAAGAGGCCCGCTCAGCTCAGGATTTGAAAAGAGCTGAGGAGAGAGGCATCTCCTGAATGAGATGACATGGGGGCAGCATTGGAACACATCAAATAGGTGTCAGCTGGGAACAGAAGGGAGGGACGGAACCTGCGGTCAGAGAAGACAGCATGGTATGTGGGGGAACCATAAACAGTGTAGCATCACTGGAGTATAAAATGCAACGGGGAAGGAGGGAGATAGTTTGCTCCACAAATGCTGATTGGGCCCCTTTCATATGGAGGCACTGTGCTTGTTGTTGGGGGTATGGCTGGGACAGAGTTTCTAAGGAAATTGAACTTGAGTTTTCAAACATTTTGCTTCCTTATTCACTAAAATAACTTTTTGAAACTACCCCCATGCAAAACATGCAACAAACTAGGAATAGAAGGGAATTTCCTCAACCTGATAAAGGCTGAGGAAAAACACTCAGCTGTCATTATATTTAATGGTGAAAGAGTGAAAGCTTTCTCCCTAAGATCAGGAACAAGAAAAGGATGTCCACTCTCTCACCACTTCTGTTCAGTCTTGTATTGGATTTTCTAGATAGGGTCACTAGGCAAGAAAATTACATAAAAGCCATACAGATTGCAAAGGAAATTGACACTTTAAAAGTGTTAACATCACAGTTTTGAATGCCATCCAATGGAATTTAAATACAATAGCAATTTGATACCCACCATCATTCATTTTTATATGTAAAAAATAAAAATCACTTTAAGAAATTTTACATTACCCGCTTTTCTCCCTGAACTTGTATTTCTATTTCATTTTACTCTCACAGAAGTTTATCCTCAGGTAATACAATTTTATGCTTAAAAGTCTTGTATTGATCATCCTATCATACTTCTCCACCATACAAATGTGCGTTTATGTTGTAATTTAATTTGTAAAAATGTTTCCTGAGATCATGATCCTCTAAAAGCTTTCTTACCTATCATTATGAGTATTATTATTGCATGATTAATCAAAATAACATATAGGATCATTTTGTGATAGATGAAACTTTATTGCAAATAGACCTCAGTGCAAAGGTAGGTGATTTTTCTCAATAAGCCCTGCCTCATTCTATTCATGTTTGTTTGGTAATAGCTACAAAAACTTGGTCACATAAAATAAGTACATGGGAATGGAAAGGGTTTGGCACAGGAGTATCATTGTTTTTTTTAAACTCCTTCCAAATGTGCCAAAAATCACGTAGTAATCATCATCAAAATTTATATTAATGACCGTCAACTGACAACTCCAAGAGGTCCTTATTCAGTTTTGTTGAAGGCAGATAACTGGAAACCATCTGACTTGCAAAAAGTCATTAAAGTCACTTACTCTCTCAATCCAAACACCAATATTTCAATATGTTCCTTTGTTTGGACCTTTGAGAGGTTTATACACCCTCTGGCAGTGAACCTGAGAATGACTTTTTGGGGAGGGAAAGGCCTTTTTTGTTTATTTGCTTTGATTGCCCCACTACTCCTTGGAATGACAGTGACTTTTGTTTACTGCTGTATCTCCAGGGCCTACAAGAAAAGTGTCAGATACGTAGTAAGTGCTCAGTGAATTATCTGGGATGTTATGAAAGAATGTAGAAATCATGGGTGGCTGGGTGTATGGGGGGGAAGGGACCAGGGCAGGAGGCAGAGACACAGAGGCACTCAGTGCACTGATTTGAGTTTCTCATGTCAAAGGCACCAAGAAGCCACCTTTCCCCAAATTGAAGCAGCACTGAGTAGAGAAAAGGCCTAATCTTTGGCATCTCACCTGGGTTTGAGTTTTGACATTGACACTGAATAGTGGTGACTTTTGGCAAACTCTTGGTCTTAAGAGTCCTACCCTGGGTAAAAAGAATAACTGTCCCTCTCTCAACGAGAGGCTTTGGAGCAAGTAACAAATATGATCATGCCTGTGAAGTACCTGCACCATCGCATGCACTCAGTAAATAGGAATTGTCCTTCATTTGAACCTGCTTTTCCTTTTGGTGACACACCTTTCCCTCTACTAGGCCAGAAATTTGCACTATTGGACTTATTCTGAACGTTCACTGGCACAGATACTAAGCAGTAGACAAGATGGTAGAGTTAGGGGCCTCAGGGGGAATCCAGGGCAGTGGGACCTCCTGTACCTCAGTTTCCTCATCTAGGAAATGGGAGTAATAACAGCCCTACCTCGCAGGGTTGTTGTGCAGAATAATGTGTTAGCTTTTGTGAAGTGCTTAGAACAGAACCTGATACACAGTAAAGGGTTAATAAGTGAGGGCTACCTGGGAGAGAAGGAGCACGCCAGGGTAATAGCGGAGTGGGAGAGTGGGGATCATCTGAGCTGCTGTGTCTCCCACACACCATTTATAAGATGCATCAGGATGTCGCAGGGAGTCAGGCTCTATGGAGGAACGAACACCACTGGGCAAGTTTCAGTGAGTGTAGCAGGTTAAGGGTACCATGCGTATCTGTGGCCAGAAGAACAACATATTTCCTTCACGGCTCCTGCCCCTCCAAAGCCCTGCCTGCTATTGGTCATGAGCTTATAATCAACCGATAAAGTGGGGAAAATATGGAATAACTTCCAATACAGGTGTCAGAATCTCTTCAGCCATGAAGGAGGAAGCTGTAGTGAAAATGCAGGCGTGAACTCCAACAGATGTTTTGTCTGTCAAAGAGAAAAAATCAGTATAGGAGACAGCTCCTCAGCAACAGAGCAGTCCCTGAAGAGGAAATGTTGCCTTATGACTGGGATTAAGCTCTTCAAAGAATTCTTCAAGGAGAAACCAAAACTGTGCCACTGAAACTCCTCAGATTGTTGAAATAAGCATTGAAATGGATAATAATTCATGTGTCACCCCAGGGACAAGACTTGCAAGAAGAGGTTTCTACTATTGACATACTCCGTGGGGTAGGAAGAAAAAACATTCCTGTTCTGCAGAGACACAAAGTTCATTGGATACTGGTAAAAAGCTTGGTGGAGGGAATTCCCTGGTGGTCCAGTGGTTAGGGCTTGGCGCTCCCACTGCCAGGGGCCTGGGTTTGATCCCTGGTTGGGGAACTAAGATCCCACAAGCCGCACAGCCAAAAAAAAAAAAAAAAAAAAAAGTTTGGTGGAACTCGAAGTGGACTTCAAAGGAGAGAGAGGCGAAATGGCATAAGCTCTGTACATGACATGAACATCATTTCCAGCAGCACTGTAGGAGACAGAGATTGCAGGATACTGTAGGCTTGTGTTTTCCCATGAGAACTTAAACAAGCGGTCAAAGCTCCTCTTTTCTAATAAAAGAAAAACACACCTTTCTGAATTAATGCTTGAGAAATGTTCTTTCCCTGCTGTCTCAGATTTAGCCCCTAAATGGCCTTTGATTAAACAGCATATTCCTGTGAGCCCACATTCAACATTTTTTGATACGTTTGATCTATCCTTGGCTTCTACAGAAGCTGAAGAGGATAAGCTTAGAGAGAGAAGGCAGCTTGGTGTTGAAAAAGAGGTTGATCCCCTTCCCGATGCACAAACACATACGTCTGAAGACACTGTACCGGTTAATTTTTTATATAAACTGGAACCAAAGTCAGCTCCTAGAATGACTGAAATAAATCAGAACAATTCTGCAATTTCACAAGCTAATTGTGACTCAGAAGAGGACACAACCCCCCAGTGTTTGCAATCACACAGGCAAGGGCAACGTCAGGTACCCGGAGACAGCCAGGTCCATGTTAGTAGATGGAGAGCTTGGGAAGTCCATAAACAGATTGATTACATACACTGCCTGATGCCCAATTTGCTTCAGATTACAGGCAATCCCTGTCACTGGTGAGTGATGAACCATTACAAAGCAGAGCTGTTCTTTTTTTTTTTTTGCGGTACGCGGGCCTCTCACTGTTGTGGCCTCTCCCATTGCAGAGCACAGGCTCCGGACGCGCAGGCTCAGCGGCCATGGCTCACGGGCCCAGCCGCTCCGCGGCATGTGGGATCTTCCCGAACCGGGGCACGAACCCGTGTCCCCTGCATGGGCAGGCGGACTCTCAACCACTGCGCCACCAGGGAAGCCCAGCAGAGCTGTTCTTGAAGAGAAACCTGAAGGCCCATTTTTGATCAGGGACTCTGCAAAGAGTCCTCTTTTCTGTGATCTTTCGATGTGACAACAGATCCCTGCCTGCCCAAATTGAACAGTGGAATCATAACCTTAGTTTTAATACTCACGACCCTTAGACAATTCATTCTTCCACTGTAACAGGACTTTTGTGGAACGCTTTAAAGATCCCAGCTCTTGCATGTTTTTTGGACCATTGCTTACTATATCACTAAATAGGACATTGTCTTTTAGGCCGCAGTATAACTGCCGTGCAGTCATCTGTAGGTGCACCACATATGATGGTGGTGGGCTCCCTTCCCATCAATGTTACAGGATTTTTTAAAAGAGTGTCATTAAAAACAAAAAGAGTTCGCTGGTTAGAATGAGAACCAGTCAAGGCAAAGTAAACTCTCCCATCCCCAAAGGACATTACCTAGATCTGCTTTTATGTGCGTCAGAGAGTACACCTATAGCAAGCACACATATCAGTGTTAGGCTTCTTCAGTACAGTACGTAAGCTTAGTGTTAGTATCTGTCAGACGTGATCTACTGTTACTTAGATAAACGTGGTGCCTATTGAGACAACAGTGGATAGAGCTACAGGTGTTCAGTAAGGCTACAAAAACATTTAGTTGATTTAGTTAATGGGTTTTTAATGGCTGTAGTAATTGAGTGAGGCAACTCTGGGGCATTTGCTGTGAAGAATTCTATTTCTTACTGAAGAATAAATAATTATTGGATGAGTGTTACAACAGTGTGACTGATGTTTGAAATTACCATTTTTCTAAAAATGTTTTCTATAAACTTTCAAAAGTAGCAATGTTTGTAGTTACTATAAATCAAGCTTTGGAAGTCCCCAAAATAAAGACTGCTTTCCTTTAAGGAAAAAAAAATTGCAATTTTCTGACATGAGGGCATAGTGCATTTCACTTAAGCATTGCTATAGTTTATACTCAGTCTCCTTGTCTGTTTCATGAAAAGTACTGTTAAGTAAACTGGATTTCTGTCAACTCCCTGGCATTTCCCTTAAATTTATTGAATCTGAAGAAAGGATACTGGAAATAAAGTTGTAGGCCTGGCTTCCTAGAGGGCTGAGGCCAGGTGTGGGCATCCAGCAGGGTTCCCAGGTTGTTTATCTCAGTCCTTAAGAACAAGAAATGCATGTTGGGATGGTGGTATTTTAGATTTAATCAAAGCACCCTCTAATTTACTAAAGAAAAAGTACTATAACTTTGGGAGGTAAGAATCCTTCATTACTAAGACAAAGCCCATGCTTTCTAGTAAAACAAAAGAAACACCCCAGAATGTTAACAGAATTTCTCTAGGGAATGGAAGTACAGGAGGTTTCTTTTTTTTCCACCCCACTTTTCTGTATTTTATAGTTTTCATTAAAGAGCAAGTATTATTCTTACAATGAGAAGCTGTATTTTAACAAATTTATAAGATAACACAAAATTAATTAAAGCATGAGTCTCCTTTGATTATATTAAGTCCAATATTCAGAGCATTGGATAGAGTTTTTAGAAAGACTTTGTCTCAATTTGGGGGAATAATTAGCCCTATACTAAATGGTGCTCTAGTCTCACCTAACAAAGCATAAAAGTCATACCTGAAGTGATCAAACTGTTTCCAAGTAATTTAACCATTTCCCAGAACAAAACTGAAGATTTTTCTTGGTGCTTACTCAGATGGACACTTGATCCACAGTAGCTGTGGCTCCTCTACTCATCCTTGGTCCGTTGGGAGACTCGTGTTTATCCCACTTAATCTCAATGCCCAGCTCAAATGTCATTTCTTCTCAGTAGTTTTCCCTGACCCACATTCTTTCTAACCCTTCCTGTCATCTGTATTTCTATAGCACTTTACCTCTCATTATTATCACCTTTTCGTTTAGTAGGCATGACACTCTCTCCCCGCATGTTTGTAGCTTGGGAGCTCCTTGAGGGCAGATATCATATCCTATTCATTCTTTTATCATAGTGTGGTGGATTAAAAATGGCCATAAATTATTTTCTCTTCAAGAAGTGGAGTGTATTTGCCCTCACATTGAATCATGGCTGGCCTTGTCACGTACTTTGATCTGTGGAATGTGGCAGGTGACATGCTGCCTTGAGCTGCTGTGTGCAGTCCAGGTACCCTCCCAGAGAGACTGTGTGGAGAGAGATGGCTGCCTGGCCAGCCTCCAGCCCTTGCAGCCATCCCAGCTGAGATGTCGAGACTTGTGAGTAAACCCATCTTCAATTTCTAGCCCCAGGTGAATCTCTAGATGACTGCGGCCTCATGAATGGGCCTAGCTAAACCCAGCCCAGATTGCAGAATAATGAACAAATGCATGACTATTGTTTTAAGCCACTAAATTTTGGGTGGATTGTCCTGCAGTAATAGATTATGGAAACACAGAGTATCTGGGGTATGGTGAGTCTTCCAATAAGTGTTTATTGAATTAAATTTATTTTTGTATTTATTTATTTATTTTGGCTGCACCATGCGGCATGCAGGATCTTAGTTCCCCTAATAGGGATCGAACCTGTGTCTCCTGAATTGGCAGGGTGGGGTCTTAACCACTGGACCACCAGGGAAGTCCCAAATTAAATTTAATTGTAAGAGACTGGATGGGTAAAATTGGTCCAGATGACCCTCATGGTCCTTTTTAGCACTGAGATTCTATAATCTCAAGACCCTTAATGACCTTGGATTATGCCATTACTTCCTTTATTTCTACCTATAAATGAGAGTTGAATCTAGATACAATACAGTTAAGTCCTTGGGCATCTTAGTCCATTTGGGCTGCTATAGCAAAATACCATAGACTCGGTGGCTTATAAACAACAGAAATTTATTTCTCACAGTTCTGGAGGCTGGGAAGTCCAAGATCAAAGTGCTGGCAGATTAGATGTCTGGTGAGAACCCACTTTCTGGTTCATAGATGGCTGTCTCCTTGCTGTGTCCTCATATAGTGGAAGGGAGGAGGTTTCTCTCTGAGGCCTCTTTTTTTTTTTTTTTTTTTGCAGTACGTGGGCCTCTCACTGTTGTGGCCTCTCCCATTGCGGAGCACAGGCTCCGGACGCGCAGGCTCAGTGGCCATGGCTCACGGGCCCAGCCGCTCCGCGGCATGTGGGATCTTCCCGGACCGGGGCACGAACCCGTGTCCCCTGCTTCGGCAGGCGGACTCTCAACCACTGCGCCACCAGGGAAGCCCTCTGAGGCTTCTTTTATAAGGGTACTGATCCCACTAATAATTGTAAGAGTGACCTAATCACCTCCCAAAGGCCCCATCTCCTAATACCATTATCTTGGGGATTAGGATTTCAACATGTGAATTTTGGGTGACACAAATATTTAGACCACAATATTCCATCTCTGGTTCCCCAAACTTCATGTCCTTCTCACATATCATCAACTCAAAGGTCTAAGTCCAAAGTCTCATCTAACTGTCATCTAAATCAGATATGGGTAAGATCAAGTTACAATCCATTGGGCTTTGTGACATTTAATGTATTAATATTTAGAGACAGCACCTAGGGTCACCTATTTTGACCAATCTCTTTTCCAAACCCAGTTTTCTGCAGTTGTATTGACTTCACGTAATTTCTTATATGTGAAAATCATGCCCCATAACCCATTTACTGTAGAACATAAACTACTTTGAGATTTTTTCAGTAATGGAGAAAAATACTCTTTCAGATTTGGCCTATACTAGTTTTTTAGTCTTTAAAATTTTTCTCCAATTTCTTATTAGAGATATAAAATCTGCAATGATGACCACGCAATGAAAAGTGAGCTAACCAATCCAAACCATGGCATTTTGTAAAGTTTGAAACGTCTTAGAATTTCAGGCAATCTGCATTTTGGAAGAAGACTCAGCCTTTCTTTAATGCTGAACTGTTTACAATCAATTGACCATTTTTCTTCATCTTATTATTTCAGGAGGGGATGGATGCTATGGATTTATGAAGAATATGCTTTAAAGATAGGCTATAGTCCAAGCATCAGGTTGGTCTTTCTGAGGTCATGCATGAAAATCAAGATTTAGCTATGTTGCAGTTGTAACAGAAAGGTCCGAAGTCTAAACTCTACCAGACTCTCAGAAGCCATTGGTTCTGTGTTTAAATACCTTCCTCTGATGGAAATGTGGGAATGGAAGGGAGCTGGAGTGAGAGGGCAGCAGCCCACAGAAACGGCTCTCTGTGCACTTCCTAGTCTCCTGTTTTAAATGTGAAATGTTTTCTTGGTTTTGAAACACTTCTGTGCTTGTTCCTGCCACCCTGACAGCCTGGTTTGAACCAGTTTCTGGTTGAGACCTTGGTGCCATGGTAATCACCCTTAGGCTCCATCTGGCTGTGTCCCTGGGTGCCCAGCTTCTGTACTTACCCATGGTTACCACTCTTGGTCCCCCGTTTGGTTCTGCCCTCCTAGCAGTCATTGGAACCTACTTTCAGTCTAGCTCTTTCTCATCCTTCAGATGCAAGGTCATTGTCATTACCATAGGAAGAGCTTCCTTGACACCCAAGATAGGTTCAGGTCCTCCTGATGTATGCCCTCTTTGTTTCCTGTATTTTACCGTCAAGGTACTTATCACAATTTATAATTATCTTTGTCATCTATTCTGCTTACTTTTGTGTCTTCAGCACCTGGGACAGTGGCTGGCACATAGTAGGAGTTCAATAAATGTGTTGAGTAAACATGAACAAATGAAGCTTGTAACTTGGGCCCCCCACCTCTTTTAGGGTACAATTGTATATGACCTTGGGCTAGTTACAAAACTTATGTCTCACTTTATGCATGTGTAAAGTAGGGAGGGATAATATTGTTTTATTTACCCCACAGTTTGGGGTGCTGTGTATATAGCAGATGCTTAGTAAATGTTCGTAGAATGAATAAATGCACCTGTTATCTCTGTGATAAGAGACACTTATTTTAAGAAGTATTTCTTTCATCTAACAGGTGAGAGAAGTTGATTTTCTAAGCAAGGGGAATCTTGTTTACTGAGTGGGAAATAAAATTCAGTATTCCCAATGCCTTTGCCCAGGGGTTTATATTTCTCTTCAGGTTGTACCTTAATACTAGATTTTTTTTAATGGAGGAGGGGAAATTTTTTTAAATTTTTAAAACTTTTTTTAAATGTGGACCAAACTAGTGATTTGATTGACTTTTCCAATTCCTAAGGGGTTGGTGTCTGTCACAGATTTTAACTGTTTGGTCCACCAAGAGTACAGATCCTAGATTGCCTGGATCTTAAAAACCTATAAGAAAGAAGCAACAGTGAATGTGAATGTGAAGACCAGGGGGAGTTCTATAGAGCTAACATTCTCATTGGATGGTACAGCTTATTGGCCTTCTGAAACACTGTCAGGATAAGATCCTGACCTTGGAGTGACGGCAAAAGTGCTTTTAGCCTAACAGTTCTTTGTATTACAAGCCTTCACAGGCTGGCCTAACTTTTTTTTTTTTTTTTTTTTTTGCCGCACTGCACGACATTTGGGATCTCAGTTCCCCGACCAGGGATCAAACCCGCACCCCCTGCACTGGAAGCGCAAAGTCTTAACCACTGGACCACCAGGGAAGTCCCAGCCTGGCCTAACTTAACCTATTTACCCCCTATTTCCCACTGCAGCAGTGCAGTGAAGATAACATATAAAGTACAAATGCTACGCAGTTTTTCTTTTTCATGCTCATCTCTTCCCCACTGTATCTACCTACTTCTGGGATTTCTTCCACCTGACAGTTCCTTCGGCATACAGAATACAGAAACGGTAGAAGATGCAGGAAGGGTCCAAATGTAACTAGAGTTATGTATTTTATTTGAGCCTCATCTCTTTAGAGAAAGGGGAACACAGATGAGAGGAATAAGTTAGAGATGGTCTTAAAAAAAAAAAAGCACAGAGGTGAGGGGTGTGAAGAAGGAAATCCTTCAGTGGAACATCTGCTGAAGGTGAAACGAAGTGAACCTGGATAAGGAATTCAGAGATAATTCTTGGTGTTTAGTATTGTGATCTGGGAGTGTGATCCCAGCGCTGAGGAAGGAGGAAGGCCAACAGATGGAGGAGTTCCAAGGCAAGTACTGCTAGTTTGTAACTAGCCTGCATCTCCAGACCAAGTGGCCCCATTTGGGTGGGGAGGATTTGCTGAGGGAATCTGACCCCTTATTCCTAGCTCATCTACAAGGTATCCTCACTGGCGTTGCTCTGGGATGTAAGTGAATTCATAAGCTGATGCCTACTCTCTACTGACTGTGTCCTAGGCTGAGTCTGAGGTGGGGACTGGGGAGTTATAAACTGATACAGAGGCTAGTACTGCTGCTGAGAGCTTGGCCTGGATGTGGACTCAGGCTTGGTCTCTGTCTCTGGATCCAGCTCAGATTCAGGCTCCAGCTCTGACTCAGGCTCCATCTCGTGATCCAGGTCTAGGTCTGGATCTAGCCCAGTCTCTTGTTCTGACTCCTGCATGGGATACAGATCAAAGTCTAGCTCTGATTCCTCCTCTGTTATTGGGTCCTGGAGTATGAAGGCTGGACTTTTACTTCTGGGGGCTTCTATAAGACGGCTACTCATTTTATGTTTTGATTCTTCTTTCTGAAATACACACAATTAGATGGGTTAAAACGTCCCAATTAGATTTAATTTTTGAACAGTCAAGGAATTTCAGAATACAGTAGGACTTAAGGTACCAGAAAGCATGGGTTCCTGGCAAAGTAGAAAATATTTCTGGCCTAAATGTGCTTTTCATCTTCTTTGCACCCTCTGGTTCCTCAGTTACTTACCATGCTTCAGGCTCAATCAATCCATAACTTCCAATTTCTCTAGTTTTTGTAGCCAGCCTGGATTTCATGGTCAACCATTTAAATAACAATGGTCTGGTCAGCATTCCTGGACATATTGTCTTCTTGATTTTACTTGTCTTTCCAACCCCCTAATGTAATCCTCAGCAGGCCCTTCATGACCTGGCCTCCTGCTATCTTCTTTAGCTTTATCTCTGTCTATAGTCCCCACCTTTTGCTCTAGCCATAGAGTTAGACTGGCAGATCTTTACGTCTGCTAGTTCATCAGTTTTATTATCCATCCCAAGGATGGTGGTGGGGGGGGATTCTAAAGGGATAGCTAAGGGAGATATTTAAAATATTTATTAATTGGTATGGCACTGGTACTAACCAAGCCTGCTGTAAAAAGATCCTTGAGTCCTCTGCTGGGTTGGGTAACCCCTCTTCAGTTGGGAAAGGATCCTGAATGACACCCAGATGCCATGGCAGTGTGGGAACCTGGGACTCAGGTTTATTGCTATTTACCAACTGGTAAGGGAACCTTTCAACATTTCAAATTCTGGGACAGCCACACTCAAAAACCTTTCCTGGACGTTGCTCATCTCTATCTGATTAGGTGTCTCCTCCCACCTCACCACCATACCACTCCCCACCCCGATGCTTCACATCATCCAACCTTGTCTGTTTCTGAGTAGGCTCCTTGTATCACTGTCTCCAATTCATCCACATTTAACTCGGAGGACTCTGGCAACCTCCTTGACAAAGCAAATAGCACAGCATCATGGAGGGTGAGGAACAGCTGGGCCTTGGTGATGCCAGTGTCAAAGAAATCATTCTTCTCAAGTGCCCTGATCACAGAAGCTACAAACCAAACCGGGAACACACACAGGGTCAGACATCTGGGGAGGAGAGGATCCAGGATACAAAACACAGCCCTCTTCATAAGATGAAAGATACTCACAGTGACACCCTGCAATGAGCACCAAGATGTTTGCGTTTTGGAAAGCACTGAACATCTGTGGGGAGAGAGTAAGCCAGTTTTAGAGATCTTCACGCTCAGTAGAGGAAAGGGCCTTTTAATTAGCTGAGTTTTAAAACTGCTTTGGTCATTCACTTGTCTGGGGTATATGTACCTTTGCATCCCCACCCCATTCAGCTCTGTAAACATTTGATGAGTGAACTGCTTTATGCCAGGAAATGCCTAAAGTGCCAGAATACAAAAGAGAATCAGATGGTCTTGGGTGGGGAGTGAGAGGGAGGGTTGCCCATAGCCTTAAGTGGGGAAACAGTTCACATAAAGAGATAAATGTTCACATTAGGACAGTGCTAGGATAGACACAGGCACAGGTGTGATGGGGACACACTGGACGGGCCTCATGAACAATTATACCTTGGTATTATTGCTTAGTGTTTGCACGTGACCTCCTTCTCTCTGGAGTCCACTAAGCAGAGGTGGCAAAATGTGGCCCAGAGATGGTCAAGTGATATAGTTGGGAAAGGTATTCAGGAACCCTGAGGATCATATTCAGTGCTGCTCTGCAAAGTTGTATTTGAATTTAGTAAAACATCAGACACTGACCCCAAGTATATACTTCAGCCTATATATATATGCTCTGGAGCTATAAATCTTAACGTTCAATTCAAAAGAAGTCACCATTCACCTTAATACTCTAAGACTCAACAGGTTCCAAACCTGGGCACTAAGTTGGAGTGTCAAAAGAAACAAAACAGACAGACTCTACTTCTTTCACTACCAAGGGGAAACAAGAAAGTCATTCTTGATCATACAGTAAATCATAAAGTTATTTGGTAAAGAGCCACTATAGACACACTCTAAATGACAAGCAATGGGAGATAGAAATATCGTGAATTAAGAAGAAGCTTAAATGGAGTGGTTGTCTCTAATAAGAACAACTACTGGGATTTTTCTTAGTGGGTTCAAGTTTTCAATTATAAAGTAAACAAAACATAATGACTTCCTCCAACAAGGCGGGATACAACAAAGCAAACAGCACGGCGTCGTGGAGGGTGAGGAACAGCTGGGCCTTGGTGATGCCGGTGTCAAAGAAATCATTCTTCTCAAATGCTTTGGCCACAGAAGCTACAAACCAAACCCGAACACACACAGAGCCAGACACCTGGGGGGAAACCTGCCTTTTTAAAGTGTGAGGGTGTACCGTGAATCTCTGAAGCCTGCAAAGTTAAGGTGCCGGACATTGCCTCAATGATGGGGCTGGAGCAGAAAGTCATCAACGTAGGCCAGGTTGATGGAAGGGTTATGCCACGGACCAGAACATATGGTGCCTCCAAAAAATGGAAGACGAGAGGAGAGAGGAAAGGATGGCCCAATTATACTACAGAACAGGGGGAAGAGTGATATAATGTCAGAGGCTTTAAGTTCCAGTGCCGGGCAGGCCCCTTCCTAGCTGCGAGCACAGGACTCTTAGGGGGAAATATGGCTTGTCTCTCGGGGCTGTTGTGAGAACTAAACGAGATAGTGTATATAAATGTGCTCAACTCAGTCTGGCATGTAAGAGGCATTCGATAGTGTAGTCAATGAAATCTAAAACCACAGCTACAGTGTAAGACTGGGAGAAGAGAACACAGCCCAGTAGTACAACCTAAGATGGAAAAGTCCCAAAGATAAGACATTATCAAGTATATTTGAGCCTGCAAATGGAGAGGGGGTGGGGTGTTGGTGGGGAGAGGGTCTCATGGATGGGAAAGACCTTAATGTAAATCTCTTCTAAGCCTCTCATTTTATAGATGAGGAAACGAAGTGCAATTTATTAAGTTACCTCGGGTCTGATGGACAGTGAGTGGTAGTAAAGCCAGGACAAAGCACACATCCACAGACCACCAATCAGAGTTCTTTCTGCTATGACAAGCTTCCTATTGCCTTAGATCAAAGAGGAGCTGGACTCACTTAAGACAGAATCATCTTCACTTAGGAATAAGACATAGGATAAAATATTTATAAATATTTTGTTAAAATGGAATCTGAGGATACAAGAAGGAAAGTCAGCCAAAGGAGCATATCTCAAAAAAAGGTGGGGGGGTGGGGGACGGACAGTGGTTAAGAATCACCTGCCAATGCAGGGGACATGGGTTCAAGCCCTGGTCCGGGAAGATCCCACATGCCACTGAGCAACTAAGGCCGTGTGCCATAACTACTGGGCCTGCGCTCTAGAGCCTGTGCCACAACTACTGAAGCCCGCGTGCCTAGAGCCCGTCCGCAACAAGAGAAGCCACTGCAATGAGAAGCCCACGCACCACAACGAAGAGTAGCCCCTGCTCACCGCAGCTAGAGAAAGCCCGCACGCAGCAACAAAGACCCAACACCATCAAAAATAAATTAATTAAATAAATTAAAAAAAAAATGTGGGTGCAGTTAGAGCCAGGAAGCGAGTGGGTTCAGGATGTGTAAACCTGAGCCATCGCCAACAGGAGCAAGAGTGAGATAGAGGACTAAAAACTGAGATAAGCTGGCTTGAAAAAAAAGACACTGAGACATTAAATATGTCTTTAATGTCTCATACTTATGAGACATTAAACAATAAAGCCAATATGGTTAGTTGTGCACCTAAACTTCCATATTGTACAAGAAGGAGAGAAATGAAATCTGTCTGAGAAACCAGAAAGTGGGAGAGAAGCCAGGACTCAGGGAACATAGCTTTGAAGGAAAAATCTTTCCTGCCCTTTTCACCCAAAGATGCAGGCAATGAAGAAGGAACTGGGGAAGATCCTTACAGGTACCGGACCGGGCGGCCCCATGCTTGGGGTGTCATTTCATCACAACTTCTTCAAACCTGAGTGCCTTTTAGAGCAGCTGAATAGTGGAGAATTCCTTGTGAACTTTCTTCTGTAGCATTTGAACCTATTCCTTGACATTTTTTGTAGCTAACTCCCAGGATACGCTGGGAGTTGCTGGGTGTGGCACAGATTGCTGTTTCAATGGTGTTAAGAGTTTCTTATCTTTCAGTCCTTGAGAAATAATATGCCATGGTTAGGGAACCAACCCTAGTTTAGTAAATCAGAGTTGCTTCATTTTCTTTTTATTCTGGTTGACCTTAAACTGTCTTTGGTGCTCAAGTTCCTAGTGGCCTAGGAGTCACAGAGCAGCTAACCAGTGACTAACAGGATTCAATCAGGATCAGGGCTGGGATGGTGGTGGTAGGAGGGGATCAGGGTTCTTGTGAAAACCTCCTTAGTACTTACCTGTCTTAGTACGACCAAAGCCTGTGCATCCACAAGATGTACCATGGAGAAGTCCAGGATGATGGTGTGGATGCTGGGTAGAAGAGATGAAGTCGAGTAAGGCAGGAGTGTTCTACCCCCAACCTGAGTTTCAGAAGCATCAGGGAGTGTGATCGACATGCTCCTAGAGGGGTCATCAGAAAGCCAAACTTTCTCCACCTCCTTGTAGTTTGGATTTCTCTGGGATGTGGAAGATGTTATGTACGGTACTTGGTGATCGGACATAGTCTGGCTTGTGTCCATGATTTTGAAACGTGAGCAGCGGACCAGGTTAATGGAGGACGATGAGTCGAGGTCCCCTTTACTTTCAAATCGTTCTGTGTAAACAACCTGGGATGACAGAGTTAGGGGAGGACTATGATAAGACTCAAACAAGCCTGGAAGCATTTGCAACTATGCTGTTCCTATCTACTAACTCACTTCCCTCTCTCTTGGAAAACTCCGCAGACTATGCATTATACCTTTTTTCCTTAGATATCTCACCGTCGCTTCCAGCTTGTGACTAAAACCACGTTCATCTTTCCTGATCCTCACCACTCAGAGCCACCCCTCCCAACTTCCCCACGCGCGTCAGTGACATTATCATTGTCTTAGTGAGCCAGACTTTAAATCGTCTTTGATTTATTCCTTTCCCTCATCCCTGGATTCTAATTAGTCTCCCGCACCTACTAGAACTTTGAAGTATTTCTTCCATCAGTCCCTTTTCTCAACACCTCCTTCTTTTATCAATGAAACTGTCTTCTGTCACATTTCCTTAAGGAGACAAAAGGTACTTGAGTGTGGCTGTCTTTACCTTTCACTCCTTTCATGCTCCTAATAGGCCTATGTCGCTTAAGGACAGGACCAAGCACCGGGAATACAATGGCATGAAAGATGTGAATGCTGACTCTGCAGTCACAGGGACCAGATTCTACCTGGGGAGAGGGCACGTGTCCATTTAAAGGATGAATAACAACCTAAATGGACAAGAACTGTAAGGCATGTGGGAAAATGAAGAGTTCATTTGCTAGAGTGGTATACTTTGGGGTGATGTTTCTTTAAGAAAAATCTGTTGTTCTAATAATGTTGCTTGTGAACAACAAGCAACATTGTTGCTTGTTGCTTTTCTATTTAAAAATAGAAAAAAAAGTAAAGATTAAAACTAACAAGGTAGTATATATTGTATTGCTAAAAAAAAAAGTGGTGTGGACAAATGATAATATTACAGTTCAAAGGAGAGAGGTGCTCCCCAAGCCTTGACAGTCACTGAGGTCAGGCCTTTGGGGGACAGCTGAGCACTGGCTCAGTGTTGGGGAGATACAAGGTCCTTCAGGCAGAAGAAACCTCTGAGAGCCTCCCCTTTCTCTCTGTCTACTCTATACTCTTTCAAGAGCTTTCACAATCCACTCCCGCCGGGTCTGCCTGAACTTACTGCCCAGGCCAAGCCTCTTACTCTGAGGATCCCATGCTTATTTCTACCTCAGTGTCTTTGTCCAAGCCTATTCATGGACTGGGAGTCCTTCTTTTTCCTACCTGACGTAAATCCAAATTTCTCTCTCCTGCCCAGCTTAAGTCCATTACTACCGTGAAGTTTCCCTGCCTTTTTGAGTTCATGCCAATCTCTTTAACTGAAGTCTTAGAGTGGTTAGAATATAAACACACGATTTAGAACATAACAATACTGCATGGTATGGTTTACCATCTTATTTCATCAGTTTTAAGATGCACCATTACTTTTTGTACTGTCAAGAAACAAATAAAACACTGCAAATTAAACTATAATAATGCCATCAATTGTACAATGCATCTAAATATCAGAGATGTGAAAAAAATGTATATTTTTGGATGGATAAATACAATAATAGCCTTAAATGTCACATTAATAGAGAGCTGTTTCCCCAGTTTGATTTTTCTTTTTTTTTTTTTTTTTTTGGCCGCACTGCACAGCTTGTGGGATCTTAGTTCCCTGACCAGGGATTGAACCCAGGTCCACAGCAGTGAAAGCACCAAGTCTTAACCACTGGACTGCCAGAAAATCCTCCCCAGTTTGAATTAAAATTCCATAAATTGCTTCAAAATAATCCTGTGATTTTGAGGGGCTGTAAGTGGGTAGGGATATAGATGAAATAAGATTGAATACGAGGTGATAAATCTTAAAGTAGATGGTGAGTACATAGAGGCTCATTATACTTGTCTCTACTCTTGTATATGTTCAAATTTTTCCATGAAAAAATTAAAAAAAAAAAAGAACAACCTGGATGAACCTTGAGGATATTATGCTATGTGAAATAAGCCAATTGCAAAAAGACAAATACTGTATGATTCCACTTATATGAGGCATCTGGAAGAGTCAAAGTCACAGAAACAGAAAGTATAATAGTGGTTGCCGGGGGCTGGGAGGAGGAGGAAATGGGGAGTTGTTTAATGGGTCAGAGTTCCAGTTTTGCGAGATAAAAAAGTTCTGGAGGTAGATGGTCGTAATGATTGCACGACAATGTGAATATATTTAACACTATTGAACTGTACACTTAAAAATGGTTAAGATGATAGATTTTATGTTATGCATTTTATACCACAATTAAAGAGAAAAAGAAAAAAGAACTACCTGGAGACAGAGGCCCCTAAAAATTTATTTTCCTTTTTCATAGTGTCATAGTTCTGGGCACACAGTATGAGATCAATAAATACTACATCATATTATACTCTAAAATGTATTTTCTGATGTCCTGTAAATACTCTCTACAATATTCAGTGCAGTGTGGATACAAAATAAAAATTAGAGATAGTGTTAGTTCTAGTAGTAGAGCAGTCCTCTTGGCAGGGAAGTTGGTATTTTCCAGGAGCTCAGTAGAGCCTATGCTCCATTCGAGTGTATGGCAATGAGAGTGAGTGCTTGGTATTGTAGGTGATGAGGGGGATGGGAGGTGTTCTTGTGTGTGTGTGTAGATAGAGCTGCTCCTCCAGGGTGTTTGTGTGGATGAAAGGCCTTGAAGCTGGAAATGAACAGCCCTGCCCTGGGGAAAGGGAATATTTAGACCAAATCTGAGTTGGAAATTAATGAGCGCTACAACTCATCTGCTAAAATAATCTTCAGACGCTGTAAAATCCCCATGTCTGCTTATCTGCCCTCCACCCCACATCATCATTTCCCGGGTCACAGGCAGACATCAGGAGACTCTGACAGATCCTTGGGAACCCCAGCCACCTTGACCCTGCCTGCCTTTGACCCTGCTGCAGTTAGAAAACAATCTTTAAGTCACTTGTTTTCAGAAATAGATAGCCAGGGAGCTAAGATAAAAGTCAAGGAAACAGGGACAACCAGGGAACTACTGACAACGTCAACAGGCAGACTGTACTCTGTGCTCAGATAAGTTGCTGGCCATTGAGAAGGGAATCAGGAGTCAGGACATCTCCCCCTGCCTCCTACTTTCAGGGCAAGATCTGAACCTGAAAGGGAACCCGTGTCTCCATTTCTGAGTAGAAATCTTTGATTTCCAATTACTCATGGTTCGTCTAAGAGTTAAAATCCCTGAGGGGGTTTAGATTTTCTTTTCTTTTCTTTCTTTTTTTTTTTTAAAACTACTAGTGCACTTCTTTTTTATAAAATGTGGAGAAAAATGCAGAAAAGAAGACATGTTTCTAACCCTGGGCGGTGGCTCTGGTTCATCACAGTTGCAGAAACACCAACAAAGCTTTCCTTGCTGGGGGCCATCTTCATTTTGATTAAACAGGCTGTAAATTTCTTCTTCTGTAAGAGGCACCTTTACCATTTCAACCTGAAAGACATATGAGGGGGTCTCATACGGATGGTGAGTGGGGGAGGGGAGAATACTCGGGGAAGGGGAGGGGAGCAGGTAGAGAGAGGCTGGGGAGGAAAGCCTTCACCCCCTCTAACAGCTTGCGCTTTAGGTAGTGAACATTGACAAATGTAATGGAGTTGCAGCACTGGAAGATCTTCACCCCTGGAATGTTTGTAACCTGCAAGACAAATAAATATAAACTTGAGGGAAATATTTCAGCTCTTTTATGGACTAAGAAAAAATAATCCTTAGAACCTCCTGGAGAATCTGTATTCTTTATAAGAAGCAAGATCTAGCAAATTCCTTCCTCCCATTTTCATCATGTGCTTTTCCTGCTTTCTTCTTTTCCCCTCCATTTCCTCACACCTCTCTTTTCCTTGGCCTTCCTCCCCCAAAGTACATTTTAAAATTATCCTTAACTGGCTGCATCTCTTTCCCCACCTTTGTAAATGCATATCTGCAGTGCAGCAGACAGGAGCAAAGGGGTTTTGTAGAAAAACTAGGCAGCAGGCCTGGTCCACCCCATCCTTTGGGCAAAGGAGTGGGACTGATCTGGATTCTTACCTCCTGATAGTCATGGAAGCTTCTATAAATATTGGTGTTAGGGATCTGACCCAGGAGGAGAATCTTAGTTCTGAAAGTAAATGCATTTGCCTTTAGGTCACAGTTGCCTTACCTTGCCATGGCCCACCTCCTATTACCTGAGACAAAGTACCTGTGTGACTGAACAGTGATGATGAAGAAGGTAAAAGCTACTGAAACAAGTAATCCCATGTCCAGTCCCAGTAAAATTGCAGATATGAACGTCACCATCCAAATGAGCTTATGGAAAAGAGGAAGAAGGGAAAAGGAAGACCGTGATAACAAGCAGAATTGAGAAAATCACAAGTCCTCTTTCTCAACTCACCTTTACCCTTTCTCTCCCAACACCTAGGATTTAGAGAACAAATTCCACAGCCATATGAACTGATACCATCACAAATGATTGGGTCCCAGGGCTACCTAGCAATTCTTTTATGCATCCTTGGTCACTTCTCTTTTTAATTCTCTCTTAAAACTTCAGTTTCCTCATGTGAAAAACAGGAATAATAGTATCTGATTTATAGAATTTATTGAGATTAGAAATATTATTTGTAAAGCAACCCAGAACACTCACCAAATTAGTGGTTGCTATTTTAAGAGCTATGATAGTTATTGGGAATCTATTCAAGCTCCTATCCCACCACCTTCTCCATCACTCTCAGCAGGTGATGTTGACTTTATTTTCACAAAGAAGATAGGCTGAGGGGGGAGGGATAAATTGGAAGACTGGGATTGACATATACACACTACTATATACAAAATAGATAACTAATAAGAACCTGCTGTAGCACAGGGAACTCTACTCAATACTCTGTAATGGCCTATACGGGAGAAGAATCTTAAAAAGAGTGGATATATGTATAACTGATTCACTTTGCTGTATACCTGAAACTAACACAACATTGTAAATCAATAATACTCTAATAAAAATTAAAAAAAGAAGATAGGCTGAAACTCCCTTAAGTATTTACTTCCCCCTCCACCTGCCACTTGTTAGTATCTGCACTCAACCTTCCCCCGTTCTCTCCAGGTCTCTTGGAAGGGCTATCCCTCCTCCTAAGACTAGAAGCTCTACCTGTGCACTGGACCACATTCCCCTCTTAACTTTTCAGGGACCTGCATTCCAAAATGATCCCTCTTCCCATCTCTTTGCCTCTTCTGGGTGCTTCTCCTCTCATTGTATCATATCCCCCATCTTTTATTTCTTGCTGTCTCCCCTTTATGTCCTCTAGTTTTGTGCTCTAGAGAGAAGGAGAGTGCTCCATCAGTTACTCTTCCTGGAAAGACACGTCCTTCTCTTGTTAGAATTTGTGTCTCCCATCCTGGAATGTATTTCTATTAACTGGATTAAAAGTCATTCAAATACGTGATGTATGATAAACCCTTTTTACTAGATCTGTATGTAACTGTAGCTACTTAATTAATTGCATTTTATTTAACTTTGCATAGTTGGAACGGGTATTTCCATGCACCAATAACCTTGACTCCCTGTTTAAAGCAAAAGTAGAGTACTAGGCATCAGAGAGTACTAGGCATCTGCCAGTGCCTTCCGGTTGATCTCTTTCGTTTGTTCTCTTCCCCTCTCTGCAGGCTTCCCCTCCATCCTTCCCACCCCACCCAGGACATCTACACTCACACAGTCATATTGGTTCTGCCTCCACAGATTGGGTAAGTTGTAAATGGTTTCAAGGTAGGGTAGGACATTGCTCAGAATAATACCAGCCAGCACAGCCTGTGGGGAAAAGATAAACACTACTTCATTTTCCTTTCTGGGGTAAAACTCCCAAATTTCCACAAAGGTACCACAGAGAGTTAGGCAGCCTTGCCACTCAGAGATATTATGCACTGATATTTCATAAAAATACCAGGTCCATGCTTTGACTCATTGTCTAATCAAATAAGTTTTCTCCACGTTTTTCTCTGCTCACCTCCATAATTTGTCAAACGCACAAAACAAGGCAAGGCCAGGTCACTCATTTGGCTGGTACAGCTACCACAAGTCCCTTTTATTTTTTATTTATTTTTTAAATTGGTCAACTTTATTCAAATAATTTCCAAGAACCCAGAGAGTCATCTCAACGGAACCAATTTCATAGAAATTTGCTTTGAAGGGCAGATAAGCAAAGCAAGTTGTCACATATTCTTGAGAATTTAAAAAAAATACGCAAAAATCAGAGAAGCAAGAGGGAATGCTTCAGAATAACTTGGCAATAGATTTTCAGCTTTGAGGTTTTCTAACACGAAATCACTTTTCTCTTCCATCCTGAAAGATGTGTTGTTCTTTCCACTTCTTCTCTTCCCAGGTGACCTGTAAAGAACCAGCCTCTTCCCTAGGCCTCGGGATGGCTCTGCCCACAGGTGAGAAATCCCAGGGTCCAGCCCACCGTCTGCACACCTGAGGGTCTGATAATCGGCGTCGTTTTGTGGGGACTTGATGGCCCCAGCTGGCATCGAGAGCAAAACCTGTAGATGGAGGGGCCCTAATTGTGTTTGAGCCGAGGGGACTTTTAATGCTCTGCTGGGGTGACGATGACAAGTTCAGGGGGCCCTGGGAGCCAGAGTCTGGATGGAATTTTCCTGAGAAGTCTTCTTTTTGATACCAAACTCCCACACTTGCTTTATCTGGAGATGCTCTGGTACATAAAGGCACCTGCGTCTGCTGAAGCGATTTTTGGCAATACTTTTGATGAAGCTTGTCAAATTTTTCTTTAATGTCATCGTAACGATCCCTGGCACAGGCTGGAGGTTGTACCCTGGGTACTGAAATGGCTTTGTTGAGTGATACTGACTTCCTAAATCCTCCCAGATCATTTCCTTGACAAGCAAGGTCAGAGGTCTGCTCCAAGCGGCCCGGGCTACATGTGGAGGTGGTCTTTGAAAGCGAAGGGAAGGAATCACTCTTTGGTGGGCAGCTACCCTCTCTGATAGATCCTTTGCCCAGGCTTTCAAAAGCCTCACTCAACCTCTTAGCTTTTGCTCTGCGGAGAGGGCTACTCGGCCTTTGGGCTTCTACGCCCTGGGGGCTACCAGGGCTTGCTGGACCACCTCTGTACACATCCACAGCCGAGGAGCCGGGAAGGTAAGTCAGGCAGGGCTGCTTCCTAAGATTCGAGCAATATTCCTGATGAAGCTCGTCAAATCTGATTTCCATCTCCCTATAACGATTCCCTCCCTCACCCGGCGGTACTCTGGGTCTAGAACCTATTTTTACAGGAGAAATCAACCACTTTAATGTCATGAATCTATTTTCCTGATCAAGATGATACACTGCATTGGAGTCTAAGTAAGTCAATGAAGAATGATCCTTCTGAGGCGTTCTCGGAAGCTCCTTCCAATGTGAAGCGAATGCGTGGATCTGGGGTTTGTTTACTTCAAAAAAAGCCCTTCCCAATTTTAAACCCATCTTATGGCCAGAAACATCGAGTACGTTCTCGCAATCTCTTAACACTGCCACGTCCTTCGCAGGTTCGGAGCCGGGTGGACGTCTCTCCTGGGGGCTCCTCCGAGAGCGCCTGCCTCCTCTGCAGCTCGTTCTGTCCATTCTGCTCTTACACCTGGGCCTCCGTTTGGAGCTCCAGTTCTGGTGGATGAACGTCTTGGTGGAGATGACGCAGGAGGGCCTCACACCCAGCAGGCAGCTCATGGAGTGTAGCATGCCCACATACAGATCGCTGAGTGTTGCATTGCAGACGTCCTCAGCCTCAGAGCATGCGCTGCTTGAGAAGCTGCTGCCACCGGTCCCTCCCTGTAAGGAGATGCCATCACCCCTCGGCACCAGGGCCAGGCCTGCTGAGCAAGAGTGCAAAGCATCACCCTCTCTGGGCAATGAGGTTGGCTGAAATGGGCCACCGGGGCTCTCTTCAGAGATGCCACCATAGTATCCTCGGGCAGGGCTGGCGGGTGAGGCCAATGAAGGGACCAGGGTCACACGGGTGTCCTTTCCCTCTCCGTAACTGGCACACTCCAAACACCCTTCATCCTGCAGCAGGGTATCCATTTGTGTCAAGTACTTCCTCCTTAGCTCATTTTGCAATGGGCTCCAAGGCACTGCAGGCATCAAGTTACCAGCAACCACATCTTCTTGGAATAAAGTTGTATCAGTATCACTGCTTATTGAATCCTCACCTTGTGTGCAGGGCAAGGGAAGCTCGTGACCTCCAGCTGGGATTCGCATGGGTCCATCTGTCCTGTTGTCCGTCTTCACCGGGGAGCCCTGGATTTGTCCTGTATTTCTTTCCTTTATTAATCTTCCTCCCCAAATTCGCAATCCCTGGGGTGTCTCGTAGGTCAGCGTGGACATCTGCACCACCGGGGCGTCCTCGAAGGGCTGGTTGTACTTCTCTATCAGCTGCTGCATGTGCCTCTGGAAGCGGCGGCGGCTGTCCCTGAGCTTCCGCAGCAGCGCATCCTCTCCCAGGACCTCGCCGTCCATGGTGCTCGGACAGCCAAAATCCACAAGCCCCTTTTAGATTCAGGTCACTGATTACTTACCCTGACAGTGAGAGGAAGAGTACCCGCAGGTTATGATCATCTAGCCCCTTCTGCTTCCATGTTGTCACTTTGGTGTCTGAGGCAAGCCCTCAGGGAGGCTGGCACCTTTGGCCATTTTTCTTATCTTTGCCTACTTGGCCTTGCTTTGTCTAGTTTGCTTGACATAATCTATGTTACCGATGTTGCTTAGAAACCATTCTCAGAAGGGATGACAAATTAAGAGAATTTCCACTCACAGGAATGCTGAAATAGTTTCAGTTGGGCTTTTTTCAAGTCTAATCATGATGTACTACAATTATTTCAACGATGAGATACCAATTTTTGTCCATCAAATTAAATTAGCAAATTTAAAACATTGAGGACATCCCATAAAAATGGGTGTTGAGTATTGCCCTTTTGGAAAATAATTTGGCAATATATCAAGAAATGCTAATATGCTTTCACACAGAAATTTTGTTTTACTCTTAGAAATCTATCTTAAATATAGAAAAGGGTAGATGTACAAAATTGCTCACTGTTGTGTTATTTATAATAACAAAAATTCAGATAACCTAATTTAAGATGATTAAGTTATAGTATGGAGTATCATGCTACATATTAAATTAAAACAAGAATACCAGATTGTACAGTTAGATCACAATTATGCAAAGTACTATTTATAGAGAATAATATTGGTTAGACATATGCCAAAATGTTAATAGTGGTTTATTTGTGACTATGGCTTCAGAGACTGCCACCTCAGTGTGTAACCAGTCTATCTAAAAAATAGATTTTTATCTATTGTGAATTTTCCAAAGTTTTAAAAGTAAGCACGTCTCCCTTTCTAAGGGAAAGAAAGTGTCTTAAATGTAAGAAAATGAAGATGGATACTCATAGGGATGTAAAATCATCAGGGCCTCAAAGTAGAATCGAACCTACTTTAAGAAACATTTCTCATCCTTTTCCTAGCTATCCTCTCTTCTATATACTCTGCCTGGGAATTAGAACTGATCCTATCATCAGGAATGGATTGGATCCAAGCTTACTCTTATTTTCTGAGGTTACTCAGTGACCACTTGGTCTTAACAGGTCAGTAGAGGAGGGAAGAACAAAGATGAAGTCAGCAGAAATTACTTGTTTCCCATCTTCATCTTCTTTCCAGTCAAGAATCTCCCAAAATTTCCACAATTTGCAGGGAGATGTGGTAGGAAAGATAAGAAATTCAACTTCATAGGGCTTTTACCAGGTTTTTGGCTTGAGGTATGGAGTATGAAGAGGAAACAAATCTTTTCATGACATAATGTACAATAAAATTTTTACCTTTCTTTTTTTTTTTTTCCGGTACGCGGGCCTCTCACTGTTGTGGCCTCTCCCCTTGCAGAGCACAGGCTCCGGACGTGCAGGCTCAGCGGCCATGGCTCATGGGCCCAGCCGCACCGCGGCGTGTGGGATCTTCCCGGATCGGGGTATGAACCCGCGTCCCCTGCATCGGCAGGCGGACTCTCAACCACTGCGCTACCAGGGAAGCCCTTACCTTTCTTAATATTAAGATAAAACGTGCTTATGTGTAAAGAAGAATTGAATTTATATATAATTTCCATCATACAAGAGATAACCATTGTTAACATTTTGGTATAGCCTATGTATTTTTTCACACAAAATTGGAACAATATTGAATATACTATTTGCATTATGGTTTTTTTAAAGTTTTTTTTGATGAGGACTATTTTTAAAAATTTTTTACTGAATTTGTTATAATATTTTATTCTGTTTTATGTTTTGGTTTTTTGGCCATGAGGCACGTGGGATCTTAGCTCTCTGACCAGGGATCGAACCCGTACCCCGGGCACTGGAAGACGAAGTCCTAACAACTGGACTGCCAGGGAAGTCCCTGTATTACGTTTTTAAAAAATTTATGTTGGTTCTGTTGCTAACTAGTTGAGATCCTAGCCAGGATGTTCCACCAATTACTCTCCTAAGGATTTTGCAACAAGCTATCCACAGTCGTTCAAAGAAGGAAGGAATCATTTGTAGTTTAATACTCATAAAGTCCCAGTGTTATAGAAATTCAGATATTCCACTGATCAGATTGTATTCACATTTTCTCACCCAGAAACATCCTAACTAGATGATATAAAAATAACATGCCATAACATGGTTGGCCAAAAGCAAGGGCTGTTCTATCCCCAACATATTTATAGTAAGGGAGGGCTTACCTACTTTTATCACTACCCTTTAGTGAATTCTGACAGATTTTTATTTGAGATTTTTAAAAATTCTGACTCTTCTAGAATGGAAAAATATCATTGTTCAAAGTAAATTAGTGAGTGGCCCTCTGAAAATAGACTCCCAAGAGTTACAGCACCAAAGGTGCTATATAAACTAAATTCTGTAGATGGCTTCTGCTGGGAATCAGAGGACAGCTTGTGTGATAAACAGAAGCTTAATCCCACCCACCATGCATATATTCCATGGCTGGTTTCCAAGGTCCCTGAATCACAAGAGCAGAAGGCAGCAACAGCCTTGAGATGGTCCTGCTCTACTGAAACCTGATATTTACCAGGTGGAATAAACGCATTCAAAAGGATGGGCATAATATTTACAACCACACCAGCTTAGGGGCTGCCACCTCAGTGTGTAACCAGGCTGCTGCACCAGGAATAAAATCTCCTCCCCACTCCCTTAGTACTATCTAAAAATGGCTAAAGGGAACATTAAGGAAATTTAAAAGGAAATTATGATGACTGGGCATTGATCTGTATTGTCACTTAGAACAAATCAATTATAGCTAGTAATTAATGCACCTGGCATCTCTAAATGTAAGGTCATCCGTCTCACACAAAGGGAAGAAATGGCACATAAGTATATAGAGGCATCCTAGCTGAACACAGAGTTAAAACTCAATTTTTAGATGCTGCCTTTAGTGTTCTGAACTGACCAAGAGGCAGTGTGGCAGCAGTAGGGGGATTGAGTTCACATGAATGCAGAACAAGGACTTCTGGAAACTATTTAGGAAAACAGATGGCATGAATGCACAATGAGCTTCCAAGTCTGTGGTGGTATTGGGTGTTCTGGCATCAGAAGTCTATTTTGGTCATGTTTAACTGAATCCTTACTTCCAAAGCTTACTTTATAGCTTAAGCAAAAAAAAAAAAAAAAAAAAAAGATTAACGGGAACGAGAAGAATAACAATTGTTTGAGTGCTTATTACTAGCTCAAAACCATTCTCTCTATATTATACATATTATCTTATTTAACTCCCAATCCTGTGAGGCAGTGGCTATTATTTTAAAGAAAAGGAACTAGAAATAGGCTGGGACCACCACTGGGGATCAGTTGAATGCAGTTCTCCTCAGAGATGCCCCACCAAGATGTAATCTGGAGATCCATTCTTTCTTGACTTAGCTATTTGATTAGTTCTACTTACATTTGGCAGTTTGTAGAAAAAGCGTCCCACCTTCACCATCAGGAGCAGCATCACAACTGCGCCTACCAGAGATGCAAACTGAGGAGACAGAGCCAGTTGGAGAGAGACCATCAGGAATGTATTTGTCCCTGTCTGCAACTGAGGCCTTCTGCTTGGTGAGAAGCATGTCATTTTTTTCTTAAAAGGGGTTGAGTATAACCATCCAGCATAAGTGCATTTTTGGTGAACTGACATTTTCAGGTCCTGCCAAAGTGCTAAACACATACTAGGTACTCAATAAATTCTTGTTGATTGGACGTATGGAGGCTTTCTGAAAAGTCCCAGATTGTCTTGGATATCTGAATCTTTCTTGCCATAGCTTTGTGCTATGACTCTGAAGTCTCCTAAAATCCAGCCTGCATTTCATCCTAAATTTAACCCTTCTTTGAACAGTTTAGAAAAGCCCTGGTAGACTCATCACTGTCAGCCCTAAAATCCCAACCGTTCCACCTCGCTCTTTTGGAGCCTGGATAACTTGCCATCTAACAGCTTCAGTGGTGCTTCATCTTAAAAACACCATGATATTCACTTCTGATTTCCCTACTTCAGTTTCCCTCTGCCTCACTGCCATCAAAAAAGGTTATGCACATGAGTCAGGGCTGTATATAGGAGCTCTGGGTCCTATCCCACCTGGGTTGACTACTCTGGGCTCAGTACTACTTGGTAAGCAGTGATTCAGATTGGCAAATACAGGTAGAAAGCTAAGAAACATAGTTCCCTTTATAATCTCAAGGCTCTCTGGACATAATCTTGAACTCATTATATCCTCTATTGATAAATTTCCATTGTTTAAGCCCCTACTAAGAAAAAATAATATAAAGCAGCATAATTGCCCACTGTGATGGGGGTGGAGGGGGAATAAAACTGTATGTAACCACAAATCAAAACAATGGCATATACAAGCAAGAACAAGCAACCTTAAATCTAAACCATTAAATGACCACTCAGCAATGATTCTCTAACTTTTTTTCTCTTTTTTTATTAGGTGTGAAAAAAATAACTTCCTACTGGATTCCCTCTCACTACTCACTGCTATTTGCCATATAAATGTATCGCTGAAAATAATCGCGATGAAATCAACATCCTACTTCCTTCTTTCCCCATCCCAGCTGATGCACAGCTAATGGGACCAAGCCAACATGGAAAAGTTGAACCTTGAGAGAAGAGTGAAGGGAGAAGGATTCAGGAGAATGGATCACTGTAACTGAACCTCAGGAAGTTCTCATGGCAAACATTTTATACACTGTGGAACTAAAAAACAGTAACTGAAGCCATAAGTTCCTCCAGCCAATGTACGTATCAGCCTGTTGCTGCGTCGAGTTTTAGAGTCTAGCTTCAGGCAGTCTTGCACTATAAGAAGAAACTGCTTTGATTAGCACAGGAAAATATATCAGGACTTTTCCTTCCTTCTACTCCTTTCTCCAAAATTCTTCTGATTATTTTTAAGGAAGCGAAGACATACAGACACCAAAATTAGCTGTATAAACCTAGTTTAAAATGAGCACAAACCAGACACTGAATCCCATAAAACTTGCTGCTCAGGGAGGCCTGCCAATAATTGTGTGTCCCCCATGGCTGCACACGCAAAGGGGTGGGCTTTGGGATCAGAGGGCCATCCTTGGTGGCATTGTGCCTTAAGAGGATGCTTGATGGCTCTCAGAATCCCAGACTCAGTGCCTGAACAGGGTCTAGAGACAACGAGCATGTACAACTTTACATCTCATGCATGTTTTGCTTTTCTGCTCTGATTTTCCATCACTTTTCCAGGCTTTCTTGAACAAAGACTGACTCTACCTTCTTTCTGGGCATTCAAGGCAATGTGAGGTCACATAAAACACAGCCACTACTGACATGCAGAACCTCAGACACCAAATGCTCCATAAGCAGCGGACAGTACATTACGATGGACCAGCCAGGGCACTAGGGACCTGGGGTGGAAGCTCTGATATTTGAACATCTTAAGTGACACGCACTATGGTGGGCCCTATTGTCATCCAGTTTAATTCTCACAACTGAAAGGTTATCCTTATCCCCATTTTACAGGTAAGGACTAGAGCCTCAGAAAGTGAAAGTAACTTGCCCAGGGTCACATATCTAGAATTACTGAGTCAGGTTTCAATCCACCTGACCAGTTGACTCCAAAATCCAGGCTCTCTCCACTGCCCTATCTTCTTCCTCTAAAAAGAACACAGCTCATTTCTCTCTTTGATAATTTTTTTCTTTTCTTTTTTAAAATAATAACTCTTTTTTTTTTGCCGTACGCGGGCCTCTCACTGTTGTGGTCTCTCCTGTTGCGGAGCACAGGCTCCGGACGCGCAGGCTCAGCGGCCATGGCTCACGGGCCCAGCCGCTCCGCGGCATGTGGGAATCTTCCCAGACCGGGGCACGAACCCGCGTCCCCTGCATCGGCAGGCAGACTCTCAACCACTGCGCCACCAGGGAAGCCCAATAACTCATTTTTAAAAGCAGTTCTGGGAGCCTGGGGACAAGGCAAGAAGGCTGGTCCTTGGAAAGCAGAGAACAAGGAAAAGAACCCAATCATAGAGAAGAGGGAAGCATAGTGGTCAGAACTGGATGAGCAGGCCCAGGCCATGGCTGGAAGGGCTGATAGGTTTTGCTACAACCAGTAAAGACAAGTGGGTTCTAGACAGGAAGAAATTAAAGTGAAATCCAGACACATTTTATACAGTTTGTATTTATGTCAGACATACATCCATATACACATACATACATACACACATACATAATACATATATATATAAGTGGCTCCTGGTGACAAGTCATGTCGGAGAGGTTCAGAGCCAGCCCCCTAGCCTCTCTTTACTGCAGTCCTGAGGAGATTTGAAAAAGTAGGGGTGTTCTCAGGCAGAGTGAATCAAAAGTCCCCAGAGAAAAAGAGTGGAGAGAATAACCCCTGCTATGGGATGAAGAAGGCTGAATGAGTCCAGATCAGAAACTTACTGGAGGTGGGGTAGCTCCAATGTGGAGGGCCAGGGTCAGGGGCATTCTCTACTTGAACAAGCAATTTGCCCTGGGCAAGTCAGGGTCTTGGGGAAGGATTTATCAGTATCCCTGGGGACATACTTCCCTTTGAAGGGTCACTGTACCACAAAGAGAGATGTCATTGGTAGGGGAGAACAATGCCATAGCAGAAAACAGAATGAGAGCCATCGGCAACCTTTGAAGCAGGCACTTTGTCCAACAGGCTAAAGGCAACTCTGAGGCTGAACTGAAGCCCTTCATCCCTCCCTCCATCTATACATATCCTAACCCTCTTGCAATGATCCATGAAAGTCTCACTTTATCCATCATTCTCCTTCTTGCAATATTTACGGCATTTTAAAATTTATTCTGCACTTAATTTTACCTGCACCGTGATTTAGTTTTTTCCAACCACATGCATCTTTTCTCCCAAAATTTGTTATGCTTGTATACTAAATAAACAAAGTGTGTGGTCACAAGTCAGTGGGAACTATTGTCCAGAATTTCCATTTTTTCTTACCATAAAATCCTTTCATTTTGACTTCAAATTTTTTTCAGACTTGCATAGAACATCCTTCTTTTTAACATAACTCATCTTCCTTCTTTTGGTCAAACGGTAGTGCAAAACAGCTACATACACCTTAAAGGCCAATGTGTCTGGCAGAAGCTCTATGACAAAAAAACTCAGTCCACATAAAATCATGTGGTATGGGCTTACTCTAGACCCATGTTCTCACCCCTGCCCAATCTTCTGATTTATATTAGCTTTCACCTTATATTTCACTTATATTTACCCATGGACTGTGACACTTTATCTTTCCCCGTTCAAATTCAGCGTCCATTCTTCTGACACTTTACTTTTTGACCATGGCTATACCTCCCTACTGTGCTGCTCTGGCCTAAGCTTGTCTTTGACTTCTGTCACTGTTTCTGTGCCTCCTGATCCCCGGACTCATTCCATGGGCTTACTCCAGGTTCAATTCTGATAGTTCTTTGACACTTAATCATGCTATATAACGGAGATGGGACACCTCTCATGTTGTCAAGTTGTAACTTTTATCTAGTCAGTTTAAAACTCATGAACATTGGACTTAAAAACTCTCTTGCCGGGGCTTCCCTGGTGGCGCAGTAGTTGAGAGTCCGCCTGCCGATGCAGGGGACATGGGTTCGTGCCCCGGTCCGGGAAGATCCCACATGCCGCGGAGCAGCTGGGTCCGTGAGCCATGGCCGCTGAGCCTGCACGTCCGGAGCCTGTGCTCCGCAACGGGAGAGGCCACAACAGTGAGAGGCCCGTGTACGGCAAAAAAAAAAAAAAAAATTAATTAATTAAAAAAAAAAAACTCTCTTGCCGGGCTTCCCTGGTGGCTCAGTGTCTAAGAATCTGCCTGCCAATGCAGGGGACACAGGTTCGAGCCCTAGTCCAGGAAGATGCCACATGCCGCGGATCAACTAAGCCCGTGTGCCACAACTATTAAGCCTGCGCTCTAGAGCCCGCGAGCCACAACTACTGAGCCCACACACCTGGAGCCTGTGCTCCGCTACACCAGAAGCCACTGCAATGAGAAGCCCGCGCACTACAACGAAGAGTAGCCCCTGCTCGCCGCAACTAGAGAAAGCCCGCGTGCAGCAACGAAGACCCAACACAGTCAAAAATAAATAAATGAAATAAATAAATTTTTAAAAACATCTCTTACCTACAATTAGAGAGCTTGCCTTTAGAGCCTTCTCTGCCAACATTTTCCCTTTCCTTCTTCCCTTCCATACCCTATATATTTAGTTTACTAATTCAGGATACCTGAAGAGGGTCTGACCTAGATAATTTTCCCTTACACAAAGGTAGAATGGTCATAAATTCCCTAAGCTCACCTAGACAAAGACTTTCTTCTCTATCATGAAAGCCTCTTGTCATGCCCTTTGAGGAAGCCAGGAAAGTTTCTAGTTCTGCTGTCAGGAAGGAGAGAGTTATATTATTATTTTCCCAGACTAGGGCTGAGAATATATCTCCCCATAGAAAAAAATGTTAATAGGTGATGGTTGGTTTATCTGAAATATTATCTTTTAGGTATGTTACATGGAAAGTAGCTTTTTGTGGGCTAATATATAGAAGCCTTTAACAGAACAGTATTTTTATAGAAAATGACTTTCAAGTTCCACATTGACAGATAGCTTTTAAGACAAAATCTAATCAAAAAATAAGCCAAGCATGAAATCCAAATTTTTCCCAAACAAGCATCACATTAAAACAGTAACATAGTTAAACTAATATAATCTCCTTCTGTGAATATACATATGAATAGACCTAAGTGTCTTTCTATATTAGAGATCAAATTCTATTTCACATACCTGTTGTCTTCCTCCAGTTTTATCCTGGATAATAGTCCTGACAACAGCACCAGTAAACACATAAGATCTGAAAAATGAACTGACGACATTGCAAAGGCCAATGGCTATTAAATCCTGTAAAGAAATGGCAAATATTTTAGGCCCACTGTTTGTCAAAGAAGGCTGATTTGAGTTTGAACTAAAGGTATACTGTTATTTCTTATGTATGAAGATAGGGTTGTGTACATCACTTCAAATAACACTGAAATATTATTGGAAAGAAGTGAAGGATGGTAAATCTGATTTCTTCATTTTAGCTAGAGATCATAAGGAAAGTCCTTTTTCAAAGTGAGTAAATGAGACATTTGCCTTGTTATTCTCTTCCACATGATTGCCGGGAATTAGGATGACAGGGAGAAATATAGTACTGTTTTTCTTGCTTCCTTCTATACTATCCTAAAGTCAACGCGGGACACCGATTGAACCCGGGCCAGGCAGTGAAAGCCCGGAATCCTAACCATTAGGCCACCAGGCTGTGCCAAGCGGCTTGCAGGATCTTAGTTCCCCGACCAGGGATTGAACCTTGGGGCCACGGCAGTGAAAGCACCGAGTTCTAATCACTGGACCTCCAGGGAAGTCCCCATATTCCCTTTTTAATTTCTAGGGGAAAAGCCAAACTCAAAATGGTCGGAGACTAAAAAAAAGAAAATGAGAAGGACTATTTCTGGGAGGCCAACTTAATTGTTTTATTATTCTAGTTTTGATATTCCACTGCATTTCTTTTTAAAAAATATTTATTTATTTATTTGGCTGCACTGGGTCTTCGTTGTGGAATGTGGGATCTCTTTAGTTGCGGCATGCGAACTCTTAGTTGTGGCACGTGGGTTCTAGTTCCCTGGTCAGAGATGGAACCCGGAGCCCCCTGCATTGGGAGAGCGGAGTCAGTTACTGGACCACGAGGGAAGTCCCTCCACTGCATTTCTTATTGTGCTTTGGCATGTGGTTGACTTTTAAGGACTTGGTGGAAAGGAAGATAAAAGGAGAGGAGAGGAACTCTGCTAGCTTAACAACATGATGTCATACATTACCTTCTTGCCTCCCTACACCATATCTGTTCTAGAGTAACCACACACATTAATTCAAGTGGCTTCAGAGTTAAGTATGCCACACTTCTCAAAAATCCTTTGGTAAGACTTCCCTGGTGGCGCAGTGGTTAAGAATCCGCCTGCCAATGCAGGGGACACAGTTTCGAGCCCTGGTCTGGGAAGATCCCACAGGCCGCGGAACAACTAAGCCAGTGTGCCATAACTACTGAGCCTCTGCTCTAGAGCCCACGTGCCACAACTACTGAAGCCTGCGTGCCTAGAGCCTGTGCTCCGCAACAAAAGAAGCCACCACGGTGAGAAGCCCGCGCACCACAACGAAGAGTAGCCCCCACTCGCCTCAACTAGAGAAAGCCCCCACACAGCAACGAAGACCCAACGTAGCCAAAAATAAGTAAATAATTAAAAATAATTTTTTACAACATCCTTTGGTAATTGTAATTCAAATCATGGTCCAAGTGACTCTCTGGTTACAGAAGAATCCAGTCTTCATTTTAACTGCAGGCTAAGGTTAGAGAACAAAGATTAAAGGGTCACAGAAAGTAATAGAAAGGCCTGTCCTCTCACCTGGTTGGAATTGACATCATAGTTATGGAAACTGGCAATCTTCCTGCCCAGAAATATGAGCAGAGAGGAGCTCACTAAAGCTAAGGAGAACGCTTCTAAAAGCACTTCAGTAAGATTGCTCATATCTGGCGTTACAGGAAACAGGAAGCTGGAATAAAAGGGTGGAATTATTCCTAGATGGCAGGAATCATTTACTGGAATCTCCCCCATTCCAACCTTATCGTACTTTATCATCCATTTCAAAAGGTCTGACCCTTATAAAAAATAATAAAAATAAGAGATAAGAAGAGCAACTCAGGCAGCAGCTTGCCAAAACTACCAGCAACTCAAGCCAGGTTACAAAAGCCATTAAGAGAACATGCTCTGCTATCTTCTAGTTCAAAGTTTCTGCCACGTACCAATGGCAACAGATAGGACAGGCAAAACTACAAAAATCGATGAAAAATAGTTTATTTACACTGTTTGAGACCATACCAGTGGGTAAGCAATAGGCATATATCATACCTAAGAGGGTTTAGAGCTAAAAAGCTCCATGTATTCCCTTCTAATCAAACTCAAATCTTTTAGGGTATAATTTTAGTCATTGTCCTTTGTAAAAATTGCTTCTGATTCTTATCCACACCTTTTTTTCCCAATTATTTTAATTGGGTAAAAGACACATAACATGATTTACCATCTTAGCCATTTTTAAATGTACTGTTCAGTGGTATTAAATACATTCATAATGTGCAACTATCACCACCATCTACTCCATAACTCCTTCATCTTGTAAAACTGAAACTCTATAACTATTAATCAATAACTCTCCATTTCTCCCTCCCCCCAGCTCTGATAACCACCATTTTACTTTCTGTCTTGGTGATTTTGATTACTAAGTACCTCAGATAAGTGGAATCATATAGTAATTGTCTGTCTCTGACTGGCTTATTTCACTTAGCATAACGTCCTCAAGGTTCACCTATGTTGTAGTATATGTCAGAATTTCCTTCCTTTTTAAGGCTGAATAATATTCTATTGTATGAGGGGAGTTGAATGCTAAAATATTTGGATTTTCAGTGCCCAAATTAAGCACATTCCAGAACCGTTATGAAGCCTTCAGTCTCTCTCTCCCACTTCACAATTAATACTGAATTCCAATCAAATCTTAGACAATTTCAGCTAAGCCACTGGGGCTAGTCACAAACAAGAAAAGTCCAGCCTTAACATGCTGCCATTGTGAGTTCATAGGCACTAGGGAGCCATTGAAGGTTCTTGAGCAGCAGAAGAATCGTGTGTTAGGAGTATCTGTCTATAGGAAAAAAAAAAAAGTGCTCCAGTTGGGACATTGTTGCGAGATAAATACAGCTTTGTTTAAAGTTTATCTTTCCCTCACACCTGCCATGCTGTGAAGGAGAGTCTGTTTGGTGTTTGTTTTGTCTGATTCACCACCCACTGAATTATTCTGTCACGAGTGTAGCAGCTTCAAGAGTTAGGGTAAAGGCACAGACTAGAGTGAGTTCCAGATTCTATGTGACCTCGACCAACTCAGTCTGAGCTGTTTAATTTGTATTCAAGAGATGTGACAAGGTTCTGTTTTTTAAAGGTGACAATGGGTCACCTAGTATTCTAGACTCAATGTGAATAAACTGTAAAAATTCACTTCCATATCTTTGTGTCTAAGGTGTTTTGTGTGTAAAATACTTGTGTGGTATATTCCTTTTATTAATTCTATAAATAAAACTATATTCTTACTGTCAAAAAATGTTCTATTGTATGTTTATAACACATTTTGCTTATCCATTCATCCATCGATGGACACTTACTGTTTCTTCCACATTTCAGCTATTGTGAGTAATGCTGCTATGAACATAGGTGCACAAATATCTCTTCAAGACACTTCTTTTAACTTTGGGCGGTACATATCCAGAAGTAGAATTGCTGGATCATTTGGCAATTCTATTTTTAATCTTTTGAGGAATCAGCCTACTACTTTCCACAGTGGCTGTACATTTTACGTTCCCACTAACAGTGCACAAGATTTCCATTTTCTCCACATCCTCACCAACACTTGTTATTTTCGTCTTTTTTTAAAAAAAATAGTAGTCACACTAATGAGTGTGAGGTGGTATCTATTGAATTATTGTAGTTTTGATTTGCATTTCCCAAATGATTAGTGATGTTGAGCATGTTATGTGTTTATTGGCCATTTGTGTATCATCCTTGGAAAAAATGTCTATTCAAGTCCTTTCTCCACTTTTTGAGTCAGGTTGTTGGTTTTTTGTTGTTGCGTTTTAGGAGTTCTCTATGTATTTTGGATGTTAACCCCTTAGCATATATGATTTGCAAATATTTTCTCCTATTCTGTGAGTTGTCTTTTTTCTCTGTTGATAGTGTCTTTTGATGCACAAAAGATTTTAATTTTCATGAATTTATTGCCCAAATCTATGTTAGTAAACCTTAAATATTTAGTATGATAATAGCATAAACTACTGTTTCTTTCCTTCCTGATGTTTTCTGTAACATTCAATTCTTTGTCAGCAATTTAGTTAAAAGGGGACATGGACGTGGAAGGAACTAACCTAAATTGTTCAGTTTTTCTAGTCCCTAGCAACCGTGGATAAACAGGTAATTAAAAAGGGAGTTCAAAGCAATACCTAAAATTAGATTTTTGAAATGTTTGTTTCTCTACCTATACCCTTGAATCTTATGATGAAATATAAGCAAAGGTTAATTGTATGCTTTTTAAGTCATTAATAACAGAAGCATATTAAGTAAGTATAATAGAGGGGTTATTATACTAGATTTTGGAATTAAATAGAAATGGGTTCAAATAGTAGCTCTGACACTGACCAGCTGTGTGAGCTTGGATAAGTAATTTAAACTTGGTAACCCTTAGTTTCCTGAGCCATAAAAAGAAGATAATATCTTCCTTATAGTATTACCGTGAGGAACAAATGACATAAAATAATTATGTAAAGCATCAATCCCATTGTTGCCCTTGTCATTTTTTTTTCCTGAGGGCAGAGACCAAGTCTTATTTACCATTGTATTCCCTGGTACCTAGGTTGCCTGCTCACAGTTTAAGAAAAGTGAACAGAATTTCAAATGTATTTAATCATCATTAGATTTCACTGAGAACTGGTAGGATATGAGATTCATTCAATCTGGTTGCATCAAAGTAGCCTCTGTTTTGTATGCTGGGGGCTAGCCAATATCATTGACTCTTTGCTGTACTCCCTATTGAAGAACATGAGGAAATAAACAATGCTCTTCAAAAGCCTTCTCATGAGCCAAGAAACTGTGGTATGCGGCCTTTCTTAGCTAAAGTGATTCATCTGGTCAAGGTTAAAGAAACTATAATTCCCTGACAGAAGCAAGAGTGATGCCCCATAGTCACTGGTAGGAATCATAATGTCAATTAATTGCAAGTCCTTAAGAACTCCATATGCCAGACTACTTGAAGAAGGCTTTCTACTCAGAGTGATGAAGTAATGTTGCTCAAGGACACCCATTCAGTCTAAGTAGGTGAAGACAGAAGGAATGCTCACCTCCTGAGCACTGAAGCCCAGAGAGAGGCTAGGAAAAGAGGTATCTCTTGTCCCATCCTTGAGAGTTAATCAGATAGGTATGGAGGTTGAGAAGGTTCATAATGTGCTGTGAGAAAGATGCATGAGTCTCTCTGGTATTCAGTGCATCCAAGCAGTTTACTTGGGTAAGGGGATTGGCTCAACCATGGGAAGAGAGTCAAAGGCTGACCAGAGAAGAACGGGGTTGTCCTAGCCCTTATCCTTTAGAACCTCTGTGTTCTAAAATGAACTTGAGCCCATGACCCAGATTTGGCTGTGGCCAGAGACTGTTAGCAGAGAATATTGTTTAAAAAAATATTAATAAACAGAAAATAATTAAGTAGAGTTGGGAGACCAAAAGGGGGAGTTCTCACACCCTGTGACCATTGCAGAGCCCAACAGGAAGAAGAAAGACTCCTCTTCTTTCCTGGCAAAGGACTCAGCCAATGAAAAGTCATAGACTTTTTGTTTACCATAGCTTCCCCCCACTCCAATTTTATTTTTTCCTTTATAAAAACTTCTTCCCTTGCTGTGGGAGGACTTGCATGTGACTCGCCATGGTTGCAGACCCCAAATTGCAATTCTTTGCTGATCCCGAATAAACCCATCCTTGCTGGAGAACTAACTGGCACTCTGTTTTGGTCAATGATATCAAACAGGCTATGTAGTCAGAGGCTAAGAGGAGTTAACAGGAAGGGAAAAGTAGTCTTGAAAAGTGGAATTACCAACCTATAAGGAATCATATCAATGAGCATCTTGCTGTTTTCTGTGTCCACGTTTACCTTGTTTGCAAATGCAGCGAACCCAAGAATCTGTAGGGGTTTAAAAAGAAAAGGCATGTGATCATCTAAATATTATGCATTGCTTCCAAGAGCAGAGGTGCCCATAGCCTCTGGCAGCACAGGGAATGCAATACGTGGCAGTCCCTATACATGAAGGTTGGAGAAAGAGGCAGTGCCAGTTCAGTGGAACAACAAAGGCAGAAGTCCTCCCCAACACTTTTGGTTCCCTGAACTCTTTTTAGCACTGTAACCAGAATGAAAAACAACTTCAGGCTTGGTCTCTGACATAGTAATAGGAAAAAATGGTTGCCCTAGACTTCTCTTTCCTCACCAACTTTAAACATCTGGATCAAGTATAAACACGTTTTCAGATAATAGCTGTAACCAAGGCCTCAGTTTTAAAAGTTTTAAAATCTAGGTACACTGTCCCAATACAAGTAAGCCCTCTGGGGGATTGTTGAGGTACATTGATAATCATTAATAACCATTAATAAGATGGAGCAGCATTTGACAGCACACACGAAAAATTGCTTTAGCAAAGCAATTACTTGCTTTCTTTTTTCTCCTTTCATTTCCTTCTGAAATACCAAGTCTCCCTTCCATTTCTAATGTCTGTTAGAGGGAAAATAGACAAGCTAGCAGCTGTTACACCTTATAAAGACCTCACACCAAAGCAAATTAAAGCAGAGACAAGAGAACTCAATGCCCATTTAAAAATAATAATATATAGTTGCTTTACCCCATTATCCCTACTAACACATAAATCTTTTCCCAGCATCTACTCTAAGAGCTCAGCTAGACACTGAGCAGGATAGCAGTTGGTTTACCTGTGATGCTGTGTTCAGATGACGACCCCTAGGAAGCCTACAGATCAGAATGGAAGGAAGATCTGGATCAACAGAAAAGTTGTGATCTTTATATAATTAAGGGACAGGAAGTGTGGCAAGTGGCCAAGAAACTCTTTCATTTCCAGTATAAAGGTTACACTTGCTCATTAAGGAAAATAGAGAAAATATGAAAAATTTAAAAGCAGAAATAAGTCATCCAAAGATAACTACTATTGATGCTTTTTTTTGGTGTTTGCTATACGGCTTAAATATACACATATACAAATACACACATACACATACATTAATTATGAACGTACAGTATGTACAATTTCTTATATCTATGAAACTCTTGAATTATTTGTCAGTTTATTTTACCTGGATCCCAAATATTGCCTTGAAATTTTCCCTTAATATTTGAGACTACCATCTAAAGGATAGACTGCTGGGTATGTGCAGTTTCCTCCAGCACAACCTTTTTTTTTGGCTGCCTTGGGTCTTCGTTGCTGCACACAGGCTTTCTCTAGTTGCGGCGAGCGGGGGCTACTCTTTGTTGTGGTGCGCAGTCTTCTTATTGTGGTGGCTTCTCTTGTGTGGAGCACGGGCTTTAGGCACGCAGGCTTCAGTAGTTGTGGCATGCGGGCTCAGTAGTTGTGGCTCACGGGCTCTAGAGCACAGGCTCAGTAGTTGTGGTGCACGGGCTTAGTTGCTCCACAGCATGTGGGACCTTCCCCGACCAGGGCTTGAACCCATGTCCCCTGCATTGGCAGGCGGATTCTTAAGCACTGTGCCACCAGGGAAGCCCATCTCCAGCACATCTTAGTTTCACAGTAGTTTCTTATGGGGTGTTGTGAAAAGCTTTTCACCCGCTACACCATAGCAGCTCTCATCCTCCCTCTCCTACTTTCCTCATTTCCAAGGGAAACATGGAGGTCTTTTTCCAATTCTAAACTACATCTCTAATCCCTGCTATATAGTAGAAAATGTTCCCAATCACTTGACTTGACATGTGTATAAGTAGTGTATTGCAGGCTTCAATAACCTTTGAGGATAAATCAGGTCACAAAAAAGTTTAATGTCTAATTTGCAATAATTCTAAGTCTCCACCTACATTTGTTGCTGGACCTCAGTTTATTTCTCCACTTCACTTCATGGTGCATCCTAATTATTTATAGCATTCCCCAAAGGAATGTCTTAACTATGGCTCACAAACCAATCTGTCAGCCATAGTCAACCCACAGCATCCTCTATACTCTTACTCCTCTCCTTTCCTAATAACCCAGGTTAATGTTATTGCCTTTGAGGTTGCTTAAAGGAACATCACTATGATCCCTGCTGCTGATGTCTCTTAAAAGAGGGTTGATTTGTGACAACATGGATGGACCTTGAGGGCATTATGCTAAGTGAAATAAGCTAGGCAGAGAAAGACAAATACTGCATGGTATCACTTATACGTGGAATCTAAAAGAAAACAGTCACGCTCATAGAAACATAGAGAGTAGAAAAGTGGTTGCCAGGGACTGAGGGATGGGGGAATTGAGAAAGGTTGGTAAAACAGTGCAACCTTTCAGCTACAAGATGAATAAGGTCTGAGGATCTAACGTAAAACATGGTGACTATAGTTGATAACATTTTATCATATACTTAAAAATTGCTAAGAGAGTAGAACTTAAATGTTCTCACCAAAAAAAAAAAAAAAAGATAAATGTATGGGGTATGGATGTGTTAATTAACTAGATGGGGGAAATCCTTTCACAATATATATCTGTATCAAATCATCATGATGCACACTTTAAATATCTTATAATTTTATACCTGAGTAAAGCTGGAATCAAAGAGAGACACAGAAACAGAGATAGAAACAGAGAGAGCGCGCTGATGTCTGTGTCACAGATGCCATCTGCTGGTGACTCCAAAGCCTCAGCCTCCTAAAAGCCAGAGTTGTACTTGGTTCCAAGAGAAGGAGAGGTTGCCTCTGACTCCACTCCCCAAACTCCATATGCACGTTGTTCCCTGGGCTCTAGGGCCCCACTATTTGTATACAGTGTTTTGGAAGGTCTTTTGTAAAAGCAGCCATTCAGCTTTTGGCCTTTATGAATTGATAGCTTTTTAACTACTCCAAGGAAGAAAGGATATGCACCTCCACAAGAAGTAGACAACAGTTATAAGACAGAGCTTGGTCTCAGTTTCCAAAGCAATTCCTATACTCTTTCAATCATGAAGAGTATGGACCTGGATTAGTTAGCATAGAATATGTTATACTGTGGCAATATACAAACCATGAGATCTTAGTGTCCTAGCACTTGAAAGTTATTTTTTTACCCACACAAAGTCCACTGTGGGTCAGTGTCTCTGCAGGACAGCTTTTTTGCAAATAGTGCCTTGGGGATCCAGGCTAATTCTTCCTGGAGACTCTATCACCTCAACATATAGCCCCTATGATTACTACAGCAGGGGAAGAAGGAACATTGGGAACTCATGCCTATTCGCCTATGCTTTAGCCCCAAAGTTGCATGGTCCTGCCTAACTACAAGGGCAGCTGGGAAATATAGGGGTGCACACAGTGAACTTTAATTATCTCCATCACAGAACACTTCTTAAAGGGAAAGTAATGCTCATGGACACCCAAAGATTTATTGATCCTTGTAAGAGAAATGCTGACTCCAAAAACCTGAGCTTTATTTATGAAAATCTCTTTAGTATTGTAAAAATGTTAACTGCAAAAGGTAAATTTTATCAGATTTCTTTTTCTTTTTCTTTTTTGGCCGCGCCGCGTGGCTTGTGGGATCTTAATTCCCTGGACCGGGGATTGAACCCACGCCCTCCTCAGTGAAAGCGTGGAGTCCTAATCAGTGGACCACCAGGGAATTCCCCCAGATTTCTTAAAACAAACAAGAAATGTCATCTTTAGACAACATTTTTTTAATATTCTTGAAAAGAAAGAGAACAATCATATTTATTTAGTTTAACATTTCCCCTGATCTAAAGAAAAAGATGTTAAAAAAACCTAGGACATATACATGAACACACACCTTCCCCAGCAGCCCCTCCTCCGCAAACCCAGCTCTGCCACTTAGTGACATGGATTAGTTTTCATTTAACATCTCATCTCCCTCAATTTCTTTACTGTAGCATAGGGAGAATGAAAGGAGGCTGAATAACAGTGTGGTTGCTGCTATACTAAAACAGAAATGAAACCTCTACATAAAAGAATACAGAAATTCATCAACACTGAGCATAGGCCTGTCATGTATTTGTTTGAAAGAGGAAAGGTGAGAATAACTGAAAGTACAGGAATATCAATTATAGTTGACTTTGGATAGTGCAGCTATAGGAATTTCTTTTCCTCCTTCTTTTTTTTTCTTTCTGTTTTTCAAAATTGCTAGAATTTCCTGGCGGTCCAGTGGTTAGGACGCCATGCTTCCATTGCTGGGGACCTGGGTTTGATTCCTAGTCAGGGAACTAAGATCCCACAAGCCACTTGGCATGGCCAAAAAAAAATTGCTAGAATGAGCCTGTATTACTGTCATAATGGAAAAAAAAAAAAACCCTATTTTTCAAATAGTATGAAAAAGAGGCAGTAGATAAAAGTCCTTTGAAAAATAAGCATGTTTAAAAAAATATAAGCTAACTAAATGTATGTATTCAGCTTTGTCACAATTCAACATACATTTTTTTTTGCGGTATGCAGGCCTCTCACTGTTGCAGCCTCTCCCGTTGTGGAGCATAGGCTCCGGACGCGCAGGCTCTGTGGCCATGGCTCACGGGCCCAGCTGCTCCGCAGCACGTGAGATCTTCCCGGACCAGGGCACGAACTCACGTCCCCTACATCGGCAGGCGGACTCTCAACCACTGCGCCACCAGGGAAGCCCTCAACATACATTTTAAAAATATTATTTTTACAATTCTCCTATGAACATTTCCCTTCCGACGTTACTTGCTTTTAATTTAATTTAAAAAATACATATCTTAAATGATCTGAACCATGAGTTTGGAGTATCAAAACACTTACCAGAAACATCCCACTTACACCAAAAGACAGATCATCCAGACAGAAAATTAATAAGGAAACAAAAGCCTTAAATGACACATTAGACCAGACAGACTTAATTGATATTTATAGAACATTCCATCCAAAAGCAGCAGAATACACTTTCTTCTCAAGTGTACATGGAACATTCTCTAGGATAGATCACATCTTCGCTCACAAATCAAGCCTCAGTAAATTTAAGAAAATTGAAATCATATCAACCATCTTTTCCAACCACAATGCTATGAGATTAGAAATCAATTATGGAAAAAAACTGTAAAGAATACAAACACATGGAGGCTAAACAATATGCTACTAAATAACCAATGGATCATGGAAGAAATCAAAGAGGAAATCAAAAAATACCGAGAAAAAAATGACAATGAAAACACGATGACCCAAACCATATGGGATGCAGCAAAAGAGATTCTAAGAGGGAAGTTTATAGTAATACAATACTACCTCAATAAACAAAAAGCTCAAATAAACAATCTAACCCTACACCTAAAGGAATTAGAGAAAGAGGAACAAACAAAACCCAAAGTTAGTAGAAGGAAAGAAATCATAAAGATCAGAGCAGAAATAAATGAAATAGAAATGAAGAAAACAATAGCAAAGATCAATGAAACTAAAATCTGGTTCTGGGCTTCCCTAGTGGCGCAGTGGTTGAGAGTCCGCCTGCCGATGCAGGGGACATGGGTTCGTGCCCCAGTCCGGGAGGATCCCACATGCCATGGAGCGGCTTGGCCCGTGAGCCATGGCCACTAAGCCTGCGTGTCCGGAGACTGTGCTCCGCAGTGGGAAAGGCCACAACAGTGAGAGGCCCGCATACCGCAAAAAAAAAAAAAAAAGCTGGTTCTTTGAGAAGACCAACAAAACTGATAAACCATTAGCCAAACTCATCAAGAAAAAAAGGGAGAGGACTCAAATCAATAAAAATTAGAAATGAAAAAGGAAAAGTAACAACTGACACTGCAGAAATACAAAGGATCATAAGAGACTACTACAAGCAACTCTATGCCAATAAAATGGACAACCTGGAAGAAATGGACAAATTCTTAGAAAGGTACAACCTTCCAAGACTGAACCAGGAAGAAATAGAAAATATGAACAGACCAATCACAAGTAACGAAATTGAAACTGTGATTAAAAATCTTCCAACAAATAAAAGTCCAGGACCAGATGGCTTCACAGGTGAATTCTATCAAGCATTTAGAGAAAAGCTAACACCTATCCTTCTCAAACTTTTCCAAAAAATTGAAGAGGGAGGAACACTCCCAAGCTCATTCTATGAGGCCATCATCACCCTAATACCAAAACCAGAGACAAAAAAAGGTATCACAAAAAAAGAAAATTACAGGCCAATATCACTGATGAACATAGATGCAAAAATCTTCAACAAAATACAAGCAAACAGAATCCAACAACACATTAAAAGGATCATACACCATGATCAAGTCAGATTTATCCCAGGGATGTAAGGATTCTTCAATATACACAAATCAATCAATGTGATACACCACATTAACAAACTGAAGAATAAAAACCATGTGATCATCTCAATAGATGCAGAAAAAGCTTTTGACAAAATTCGACACCCATTTATGATAAAAACTCTCCAGAAAGTGGACATAGAAGGAACCTACCTCAACATAATAAAGGCCATGTATGACAAGTACACAGCTAACATCACTCTCAATGGTGAAAAACTGAAAGCATTTCCTCTAAGATCAGGAACAAGACAAGGATGTCCACTCTAGCCACTATTATTCAACATAGTTTTGGAAGTCCTGGCCACGGCAATCAGAGAAGAAAAAGAAATAAAAGGAATCCAAATGGGAAAAGAAGAAGTAAAACTGTCACTGTTTGCAGATGACTTGATACTATACACAGAAAATCCTCAAGAGGCCACCAGAAAACTACTAGAGCTTATCAGTGAATCTGGTAAAGTTGTAGGATACAAAATCAATATACAGAAATCTCTTGCATTCCTATATACTAACAATGAAAGGTCAGAAAGAGAAATTAAGGAAACAATCTCATTTATCACCACAACAAAAAGAATAATACCTAGGAATAAACCTACCTAAGGAGACAAAAGACCTGTACTCAGAAAACTATAGGATACTGATTAAAGAAATCAAAGACAACACTAACAGATGGAGAAACATACTATGTTCTTGGATTGGAAGGATCAATACTGTGAAAATGACTATACTACCCAAAGCAATCTACACGTTCAATGCAATCCCTATCAAATTACCAATAGCAATTTTCCAGAATTAGAACAAAAATTTTTACAATTTGTATGGAAACACTAAAGACCCCAAATAGCCAAAGCAATCTTGAGGGAAAAAATCGGAGCTGGAGGAATCAGACTCCCTGACTTCAGACTATACTACAAAGCTACAGTAATCAAGACAATATAGTACTGGCACAAAAACAGAAATATAGATCAATGGAACAGGATAGAAAGCCCAGAGATAAACCCACGCACCTTCGGTCACCTAATCTATGACAAAGCAGGCAAGAATATACAATAGAGAAAAGACAGTCTCTTCAATAAGTGGTGCTGGGAAAATTGGACAGTTACATGTAAAAGAATGACATTAGAATACTCCCTAACACCATACACAAAAATAAACTCAAAATGGATTATAGACCTACATGTAAGGCTGGACACTATAAAACTCTTAGAGGAAAATATAAGCAGAACACTCTCTGACATATCTGTCAAATGTCAAATTATGTCAAAACACAATTTGACATAAATTGCTGCAAGATTTTTTGACCCACCTCCTAGAGTAATGAAAATAAAAACAAAAATAAACAAATGAGACCTAATGAAACTTAAAAGCTTTTGCACAGCAAAGGAAATGATAAATAAAACAAAAAGACATCCAAGAGGATGGGAGAAAATATTTGCAAACAAAGCAACCATCAAGGGATTAATCTCGAAAATATACAAACAGCTCATGCAGCTCAATATCAAAAAAAACAACTCAATGAAAAAATGGGCAGAAGACCTAAATAGACATTTCTCCAAAGAAGACATACAAATGGCCAACAAACACATGAAAACATGCTCAACATCACTAATCATTAGAGAAATGCAAATCAAAACTACAGTGAGGTATCACCTCACACTGGTCAGAATGGCCATCATCAAAAAAATCTATAAATGATAAATGCAGGAGAGGATGTGGAGAAAAGGGAACCCTCCTACACTGTTGGTGGGAATGTAAACTGGTACAACCACTATGGAGAACAGTATGGAGGTTCCTCAAAAAACTAAAACTAGAATTACCATATGACCCAGCAATCCCACTCCTGGGCATATACTGGGAGAAAACCATAATTCAAAAAGATACATGTACCCCAATGTTCATTGCAGTACTATTTACAATAGCCAGGACATGGAAGCAACCTAAATGTCCATCCACAGAGGAATGGATAAAGAAGATGTGGTACCTATATACAATGGAATATTACTCAGCCATAAAAAGGAATGAAATAATGCCATTTGCAGAGACGTGGATAGACCTAGAGACTGTCATACAGAGTGAAGTAAGTCAGAAAGAGAAAAACAAATATGGTATATTAACACATATATGTGGAATGTAGAAAAATGATACAGATGAACCAGTTTTCAAAGCAGAAATAGACACTGATGTAGAGAAAAAACTTATGGATACCAACAGGGGAAGGGGGATGGGATGAATTGGGAGATTGGGATTGACTTATATACACTACTATGTATAAAATAGACAACTAATGAAAACCTACTGTATAGCACAGGAAACTCTACTCAGTGCTCTGTGGTGACCTAAATGGGAAGGAAATTTTAAAAAGAGGGGATATATGTATACGTATAACTGATTCACTTTGCTGTACAGCAGAAACTAACACAACATTGTAAAGCAACTATACTCCAATAAAAAGCAAAACAAAACAAAACAAAATGAAAACACCTACCAGAAAAATTTCCATGGGAAACTTGATGGGGTACTGATTGTAGGAAATTCTGATACATTTGTTGATTCTCAGAGCAACAATAGCAGTTAGAAATAGTAAGATGCTGGTGGAATTAGCTTTGGGGAGACCTATACAGTAGTTAATTATGTTCTGAAAGAAAACAAAATTACAGAGGCTTAGAAAGGGATGTGATAATTGCCTAAATCTAGAAAATGACACTGTTTCTAAATTAGTTGAAAAGGAAGTCCCTAGGCAGTGTTGCTGGGCACAGAGGTCTTTATGAGCATTACTAGAACAGTGAGAGCAAGTAGGTGGATACATATTTTTTAATTGAAAATGATATATTAAGAGACTATACTGTCCAGTAAGAAGATAATACACTTTCTATGTTTCAGTGTAGTGGAAAGGACCCAGGAGTTCTGTTTGTTAGCCTATTCTTTATCAATTTTCCCAGACCATGTATGTTTAGCTTGGCTCCTAGGACATGCTTGCATTCAGGGACTACTTTGCATTTTATATTCTGTATATATTATGTTTTAGGATGTATGTCTTTCAGGAGGCATGTAACGGGAAGAAGTATGATAATACAGTATCTCAAAGACCAAATTTTAATATAACTCACGTTGGTTTAAAAGGCTGGGGTGAAATGGTTAATGCAACTGGGAACATGGTCCAACTGGCATCTGCAATTAATCAAGACTGTAAATCTAGAAGAGGTGAAATTATTTCTAGGACTCTCTTGACCCAGCTGCCTATGCAGGAGTCTCTCCACTTGGGTCTACTTTTTTGGAGGCAAGGGGAGGGGCATTTGTAAGTCTAGGTGAGGGTAGAAATTACTCACATAGAAGAAGGAGATGGGACCAGAATGGAAACTAATCATAATCCCGAAGATGCAGGTCAACTGGGACAGCATAATGTGTAGTGCCGTGGCAGCCAGGTAAGCACTGATTGCAGCCTCCGGAATGTAAGTGATAATGAAGCCAAAACCTAACATGCCCATTGATAGCTGTAGGGGGTTCAGATGGAAAAGAAAACCAGAGTGAGGAGGAATGTCATCAAACCAGCAATGTCACCAATTAGGCAAACTCCAGAGGGGTTCCAAAAAAAAAGTTAAGTTAGGCCCCTTTGATAACTCTTGTTCCTCTTTCCCTAATCAACTGAAATTGATGAGCTAAGTAAGGTAGGTCCTTGGTGTTGATTCAGAGGTTTCCTACAGACATAAGACCACACTCCTTTCTTCACGAGTTTATAAGCTTAAGTTCTTACTCTAGAATCTACTGACCTTGTTGATGTGGGGTTAACAGTGACAAAGTGATCAGAACAAGACCTTGCCTTTTCAAAGCCCTTTTCACTAGAAGCTTTGATAGCCCTCTTCATGAGAGGTTAATATCCCTGTGAGGAATGCAGCTTTTCGCAAAGGAAAATATTAAAACAAACTGGGTTCCAGCTTAAACTTTCTGGCCTTTGACGCTTATCTTTACGAAGAATGATTAAGCTGAATTTATGTCTTCAGGATTATACATAAATACATGTATGATATAGCATTTTACATGTACACATGCATATATATGTAAATATACTTTTTAAATGTTATGTAATAAACAAGCAAAGCATCTAAAAGGATAGATGCCAAACTATTAACAGAAGTTACCTTTGGGGAATGGGATTAAAAGTTTGGGGCAATATTTGTAATTTATACACTTTTTTATTATTTGAGATTTTTTGCAATATACATGTTCATCTTTTATAATAAAAAAAATTGTAAAATTATGGATAGGGGGTGAGCCCCAACCCTCTTAAGAGGGTAGGTTAAGAAAAATGACACAGCCCAATGAAGAAGATGGGGAAAGAAAAACAAAAGTCATGAAGTCTTCTATTGTCACTGCTTCATCTTCCACTGCACTAGGAACTCTCAGAAAACAAACTTGGAAGAATAAATCTATTAGCTTTAAAAGCTTTTTGTTTCAAAGCTTTCAGTTAGCTGGGCAATTGGTCTCCCTTAATGTCCTGTCATTACTGCCCAATATGCTCCTTTACTCTAGTCAGGCCAATCTGCTTCCTGTCATTAGTGTGGCTGGCTGATTTTTACTTCTGTGCTTATGCCCAAACCCCTCTGCCATCTCTTTGCCACCATGTTTATCATCTCTTTCAAAAGCTCAATGAAACTTCTCTTCTTCAGGAGGTGTGGTGCAAACAGCATGATTCCTGGGGATGGAGAACTTGGCTTCAATGCTGGCTCTACCTCTCACTGCCTGAGTGAGTTTGGGCAAGTTTATTAAACTCTCCAAACCTCAGTCTCCTCACCTATAGAATGAATAATACCCAACATGCAGTGTTTTGTATGGATTACACTACATAATTCACGTAAAACACTTAGCTCAAATCTGAAAATAGTGACAGATGCAAATATGTACCATTCTTTCTTCATGCCATCCCTTCCTTCCACCTTGTAAATGGAAAATATCTATAATTAACCATAGAACTCTTCCTTACCCAGCTGTGATGTGGCATCAGAATCTGATGTTAATGTAATTTTCTAGGCATCAATTGTCAGTCAGAATTGGTCTGTGACATGAAACCTATCTGCCATCCTTATTGAAAACAAGTACAGACAGTTCCCAAATTACAATGGTTCTAACATTTTTTTCAACTTTACGATGGTGCAAAAGCATATGCATTCAGTAGAAACCGTACTTTGAATTTTGGTATTTTTTTTTCTGGGCTAGCCATATGCTGTATGATACTCTGTTGTAATGCCGGGCAGTGGCAGTGAGCGACAGCTCTTAGTCAGCCAAACAATCATGAGGGTAAACAACTGATACACTTATAACTATTCTGTACTCAGACAGCCATTCTGTTTTTCACCTTTAGTACAGTATTCAACAAATTACATGAGATATTCAGCACTTTATTATAAAATAGATAATGTGTTAGATGATTTTGCCCAAGTGTAGTCTAATGTAAGTGTTCTGAGCACGTTTAAGGTAGGCCAGGCTAAGCTATGATGTTTGGTAAACTAGGTGTATTAAATGTATTTTCGACTTACAGTATTTTCAACTTACCATGGGTTTATCAGTATGCAACTCCAACATAAGCTGAGGAAGTTCTGTACTAAATGTTTGATGAATGAAGGAAAGGCTCAATAAATGGTTGTTTCCTTCCCAGACAACTCCATCCCAGCTAAAAGTTATTCCTTCACTTCATATTCTTTTTTTTTGGCCACACTGCACATCATGTGGGATCTTAATTCCCCAACCAGAGATCGAACCCATGCCCTCTGCAGTGGAAGCGTGGACTCTTAACCACTGGACTGCCAGGGAAGTCCCCACTTCATATTCTTTTGACAACAAACTCTTCACTTTTATTAACACTAGTTTTCACTTTAAGATTATCTAGTGCACAGATTCTAGAGGTAGACAAACTGAGCCTGAATCCCAGTTTTGAATCGTACTGGTTATGTGACCTTGGGCAATTCACTTAACCTCTTTATACCTTTATTTCTTTAAAATAAGTACCAGAATAATACCTACCCTCATACAGGGGGGTGTTGTGAGGATCAAATGAGATAAAACATGTAAAGTGCTTTGAATATTGACAGCACATAGCAATAAATGTTAGCTATTAATATCTAGTTCAGACTTTTTTTTAATTTAAACTTTTTATTTTAAATAATTGTAGATTGACATGAAATTGTAAAAAAGCAACACACAGAGATCCGGTTTACCCAGTTACCCCAATGATAACATCTTGCACAACTATAGTATTGATACAATGCCACAATCAGGATACTGACATCAATACAACCAAGTTACAAAATAATTCCATCAGCACAAAGATCCCTCCTGTTGTCTTTAATAGCCTCTTACCTCTCATCTCTACCTCCAATCTCCATCCTCTGACCTCTACCCATCTTTAATCCCTGGCGACAACTAATCTATTCTTCATTTCTATAATTTTGTCACTTCAAGAATTTTACATAAATGGAATCATCAGTATGTAAACTTTCCAATTTCATTCATTTTTGCTCTTTATTATTTCCTTCCTTCTGCTTATTTTGGGTTTAATTTGCTCTTATTTTTCTAGGTTTTGAAGAGGGAGCTTTTATTATTAATTTGAGACATTTTCTTTATTCTACTGTATGCATTTTAGTGCTATAAATTTCCTTTTCAGCACTGCTTTAGCTGTGTTCCAAAAATTTTGGTATGTTTTATTTTCATTTACTTCAAGGTATTTTTTTTAAGATTTAATTTTATTTATTTTTGGCTGCGTTGAGTCTTTGTTGCTGCATGCGGGCTTTCTCTAGTTGTGGCGAGTGGGGGCTATTCTTCATTGTGGTGCACGGGCTTCTCATTGCGGCGGCTTCTCTTGTTACGGAGCATGGGTTCTAGGCGCGTGGGCTTCAGTAGTTGCAGCACGTGGGCTCAGTAGTTGTGGCTCGCCAGCCCTAGAGCACAGGCTCAGTAGTTGTTTAGTTGCTTAGTTGCTCCGCAGCATGTGGGATCTTCCTGGACCAGGGATTGAACCCATGTCCCCTGCAATGGCAGGCAGATTCTTACCCACTGCACCACCAGGGAAGTCCCTACATCAATGTATTTTTTAAAAACTTCCCTTGGGATTTCCTACCTGACTTATGGATTATTTAGAAGTATGCTGTTTAGTAGTATCCAGATATTTGGAGACTTTCCTGTTAACTTTTTGTTATTGAGTTCTAGTTTGATTCCACTGTGGTCAGAGAACATACTGTTTGACTTCAATTCTTTTAAATTTATTGAGGTTTGTTTTATAGCTCAGGATACAGTCTATCTTGCTGTATGTTCCATGGGTTGTTGAAAAGAATGTGTATTCTGCTGTTATTGGTGGGAGTATTCTGTAAATGTCTCAAATCCTATTGGTGTTGTTGATATTTTGAATTTTATTATATGCTTGCTGATTCTCTGTCTAGTTGTCCAATCAATTGTTGAGTGAGGGGTGTTGAAGTCTCCAAATGTAATTGTGGATTTGTCTATTTCTCCTTTCCAGTTATATCAGTTTTTGCTTCACATATTTTGTAGCTCTGTTGTTTGGTGCATACCTTTGTAGGATTGCTATGTCTTCTTGGTAGACTGATACTTTTATCATTATATAATGTCCCTCTCTACCTCTGGTAATTTTCTTGGCTCTGAAGTCTACTTTATCTGATATTAATATAGTCAATCCTGTTTCCTTTGATTAATATTTGCATGATCTATCTTTCCATTTTTTTACTTTCAACCTGTCTATATTATTATATTTGATGTTTCTTGTAGACAGCATATTTCTAAATATGTCAGTCTCTAACTTTAATGTAAATGTCAATACGTTAGGGCTTAAGTCTGCCATTTTCCTGTTTGTTTTCTCTGTTTTTCAACTCTTTATTTTTCCTGATTTCATTGGTTACTTGAACATTTTTTAGAATTTCATTTTGATTTATCTATAGTGTTTTTGAGTGTATCTCTTTGTATAGATTTTAAGTGGTTGTCCTAGGTATTACATTATATATGCATAACTTATCACAGTCTACCGGTGTAAACATTTTACCAGTTTGAGCAAATTATAGAAACTTTACCTCCCTTTATGTTTTTTATAAAAGAATTGTTTTAAGTATTTCTTCCATATTCATTTTGAACCACATCAGACAGTGTTATAATTTTGTTTCAACCATTGAACATAATTTAGAAAACCCAACAAGCAAGGAAAACTACCATATTTATCCATATTTTTCCTTTTCCATTGTTCTTTCTTCCTTCTTGATGTTCCAAGATGCCTTCTTTTATCATTTCCTTTCTGTTTAGAGAACTTCCATTAGCCATTCTTTTAGGGTAGGTCTTGCTGGTGACAAATTCTCTTAGTTTTGCTTCATCTGAGAACGCCTTGGTATCTCCTTCATTCTTTTTTTTTTTTAATTAGTGTATTTATTTTTGGCTGTGTTGGGTCTTCATTGCTGCATGTGGGCTTTCTCTAGTTGTGGCGAGCGGGGGCTACTCTTTGTTGCGGTATGTGGGCTTCTCATTGCGGTGGCTTCTCTTTGTTGTGGAGCATGGCCTCTAGACATGCAGGCTTCAGTAGTTGTGGCATGTGGGCTCAGTAGTTGTGGCTCGCAGGCTCTAGAGCGCAGGCTCAGTAGTTGTGATGCATGGGCTTAGTAGCTCTGCAGCATGTGGGATCTTCCCGGACCAGGGCTTGAACCTGTGTTGCCTGTATTGGCAGATGGATTCTTAACCACTGCACCACCAGGGAAATCCCTCTTCTTCATTCTTGAAGGATATTTTCACTGAGGCTATGATTTTGGACTGACAGTTCTTTCAGCAAACAAAAAATATTGTGCAATTTCCTTCTGGTCTCCATGGTTTCTAACAAGAAATCTGCTATCATTTAAATTATTTTCCTCCTGTAGTGCAGTGTTTCTCTCACTGCTTTCAAGATTTTTTTTTCACTGTTTTTAGTTTTCAGAAGTTGACTATGGGGACTTCCCTGGTGGTGCAGTGGTTAAGAATCCACTTGCCAATGCAGGGGACATGGGTTCAAGCCCTGGTCAGAGAAGATCCCACATGCCACGGAGGAACTGAGCCCATGCACCACAACTACTGAGCCTGCACTCTAGAGCTCGCAAGCCACAACTATTGAGCCCATGTGGCACTACTGCTGAGCCCACACATCGCAACTACTGAAGCCCACATGCCTAGAGCTCGTGCTCCGCAACAAGAGAAGCCACCGCAATGAGAAGCCTGTGCACCGCAATGAAGAATGGGCCCCACTCGCCACAACTAGAGAAAGCCTGAGCACGGCAACAAAGACCCAATGCAGCCAAAAATTAAAAAAACAAAACAAAACATGATTTGTCTTGATGTGGATTTCTATGGATTTATCTTCTTTGGGTTTTTCCAAGCTTCTTAAATCCGTAGGATTATATTTTTTGCCAAATTTGGGGAGTTTTCAGCTATTATTTCTTCAAATAACTCAGCCCCATCTTTTTTCTCCTCCCTTTCTGGGATGCTTATGACACAAATTTTAGAGCTTTTTTTATAGTCCCATTTGTCCCTAAGGCTCTGTTAATTTTTTTTTCCGTCTATTTTCTCTCTGTTGTTCGGACTGGGTAATTTCTATTGTTCTGTCTTCAAGTTCATTGATTTTTTTCCTCTGTCTCCTCCATTTTGCTGTTGAGCCCATCCTTTGAATTTTTAATTTCGGTTACTGTATTTTTCAGCTCCAAAATTTTCATTTGGTTCTTCTTTACATCTTCTATTTACTTTTTAAGACTTTCTATTTTTTCACTTGTTTCAAGCATGTTCATAATTGGTTGCTGAAGCGTTTTTAGGATGGCTGCTTTATAATTTATCCCAGATAATTCTGATATCTCTATCATCTCAGTGCTGGCATCTTTTTCTTGTCTTTCTTCATTTAAGTTGAAATGTTCTCAGTTCTTGATATGACAAGTTATTTTCAGTTTAATTGTTGACATTTTGTGTACTATGCTATAAGACTCTGGATCTTATTTAAACCTTCTGTTTTAGCCAGCTTATTTTGATAAAGTGCTGGCAGGGGAAGGGGAAGGTGCTACCTTGTTACTGCCTGGTAAGGCAGAAGTCCAGGTTCTCCTCTCAAAATCCTCTCAAAATCCACTGACACTTGAGGCAATAGGGACTCTTCATTTTTGCTGGGAAGGGATGGAAGTTCTGGCTCCCCACTAGGCCTCCCATCCTGGCTGGGAGAGACAGAAATGCCTTTATTTCTCCCTACAACGCCTCCATTGACACTGCTGAAGAGGGGGTTGTCATCATTACTGCTGTGTTGGGTGAAAGACCTGACCCTTTACTAGGCTTTCTCTGACACACCCCAGCAAGGATTAGGAAGGGTGTCTCATTACTGCCCCGTGGAGATGAAAGTCTTGACTCCCTTGACTCCCAGGCCTTCTCTGACAATACCCCAGGTGGCTACCTTATTACAGCTGGGTGAGTGTGGAAGTCTGGGCTCCCTGCTTGGCCTTTGCTGGCATGAGTGGGGATGACACCACAGGTTGTTTTTGTTTTGTTTTGTTTTGTTTTGTTTTGTTTGGTGTTTGTCTGGAGTAGAGCAGTTATTGGGTAAAAGTTTTCAGTCTTGCTAGTCTTTCCTGGTCCTGTGGCTATAAAGAGCAGACTTTTGTTAGGGCTTTTTTTTTGTCTCCCAATGTTGGCATTTTGGGTTTCTGGCTTCTTCAGCACCAAGTCTGAGATATATGAGGCAAAGAAGGAAACCCAAGGAATTCACCACTGTGTTGTTCCTTGGGTCTGAGCCAGTTTGTCTTCTTCTCTTCACCTTCCAGAGTCATTTTACGTTTGTTTTGTATATAATTTTCCAAGGTTTTTAGTTTTCTTAGCAGGAGGAATAGGCAAAAGTACATATATTCCATCTTTCTGTAAATGGAATATCTCCTCCTTTATTACATGAAAAAAAAATGACACTCAAACAAGGGGAAAGAACTTGCCAAGGCCACTTAGATAATTAATAGGTTGCTGACTTACTGCCTGTTATTTTGTCTTCACCTACAAGATTGAATATTTTAAACACAGGTATTATATCTTTTTATTTTTATTTTTTTAATAAATTTATTTATTTTATTTATTTATTTTTGGCTGCACTGGGTCTTCGTTGCTGCTTGCGGGCTTTCTCTAGTTGCAGCAAGCGGGGGCTACTCTTCGTTGTGGTGCATGGGCTTCTCATTGCAGTGGCTTCTCTTGTTGCAGAGCACGGGCTCTGGGCACGTGGGCTTCCGTAGTTGTGGCACGTGGGCTCAGTAGTTGTGGCTCACAGGCTCCAGAGCACAGGCTTAGCAGCTGTGGCACACGAGCCTAGCTGCTCCGCGGCATGTGGGATCTTCCCGGACCAGGGCTCGAACCCACGTCCCCTGCATTGGCCGGCGGCCTCTCAATCACTGCACCATCAGGGAAGCCTGGTATTATATCTTTTTTAAAAAAATTTTTGGTCTCTATTAAAGTACAAATTTCATTTCTCTATACTTGGTAATTATAATTTATTAACACTTACTATGTGACAGGCTCTGGGCTGAATGCTTTGCATGCATTTTCTCACTTAATCCTCACAAGAACTCTGCAATACAAATATTATTTTTCCCATTTTAAACATGAAGAAACTGAGGCCCACGAAGGTAAGATAACTTAAGTAAGTCACATAGCTGGTAAGTGTCAGGGCTGGGGTCAGCCTACCATAATAGCCTGCCTTTGTAGGCTTCCAATAAGTCCTTGCCTAATAAAAGATGGCCCCAGGGGAAATCAGTGAAAATTAGCTATAGAGCAGGTTAGCTGAGAAGAAAGAGAAATAAAACTGAAATATGTGACTTTAGTTCAGTGGGTGACACTTCAGATGGTAGACTCACAGAAGAAATTAAAAATAAGCCCAAAATAAGGTTTGATATTTTAATAAGTCATTGATATTGCCCATTAGCTGAGTCCCGTCATTGCAGAAAAAGGATTTCAGGTCTGACTCTAATGGTCACTAACCAAAAATATAGTATGTGATCCCATGAATGCTATTCTTGTTGAAAGAATAGAAAGAAATTTTTTAAAACGTGAAATCATGGGCTTCCCTGGTGGCGCAGTGGTTGAGAGTCCGCCTGCCGATGCAGGGGACACGGGTTCGTGCCCCGGTCCAGGAAGATTCCACATGCCACGGAGCGGCTAGGCCCGTGAGCCATGGCCACTGAGCCTGCGCGTCCGGAGCCTGTGCTCCGCAATGGGAGAGGCCACAACAGTGAGAGGCCCGCGTACCGCAAAAAAAAAAAATAAATAAATAATAATAATAATAAAACGTGAAATCATGAGTAGAACTCTAGGCCACAGTCCCTGGGACACTTCTTTAGTCTTAGAGTATCAGGGACTGATGAGAATATTGAGTATGTCATCCTAAACCAATGTGGTAGACTTCAGAGGAGGGAGAAGTTTTGTTACTGAGGAGATAGCCTATCCACAAGACCCATAAGTTTTTGAAAACTTAAATCACTTAAGTTCCAGATATATCACAATGGGTAACAGGAGCAATTAAAGGAAGGGGTCCACGTGCAGACCCTTTATTTATTTATTGTTTTTTTAGGGGTTCAGAGACTCAGGTCCTACCTGAATAATCCCAGTCAGCAATGTTGTGGATGCCATCACACTCAAGGATTTGTTATAGTTCTCAAAGAAGGAGAGGTTAGAAAAGTCATCCTTGATGAAAGTTCCCAGTATTACGTGGCCACCGTTGAATGGGTACGTCCTCAGGACATTGATCGTCAGAGCACTCACAAGGAAGAATGTACCTATGAAAGAAAATGTTCAGGCAGAAGGTGAGGTTTTAAGTCCAGGTAAACTGACAGATATTGACAAAAGCAAGGCATGGTCTGATGTTTTGTTCTTGATCTGACAAACTTTTCTTATTTGAAAGTGGCCACCAAGAAATAAGAAAGAGCAGGGAAAAGAACTCTGGCTCCACGTACTGTAACGAACTCACAAGTTTTAGATCTTGGTGGTCTAGCTATTAACCTCTTTGCATCATGGGCATATGGAGTAGGATTAAAGAGAAACTGACTAGAAATATATATCAGGCTCAGCCACTGTGCCTGTTCTTAGAAACGGTAAAACATGAGATGGTGGTGAAAGGATCAGAAAACAAAGCTAATCAATAATAATAAGAAGAAAAATAATACCTAACACTTATGAAGGATTTAATAGGTGCAAAATGACATGGAGCTAAACCTATTTCAAATATAATTTCATTTACTTCTACTATCAGCATAAGGGAGGCAAAGGCAAATCTTACCTTTAAAATACCTAACAGAAACAAAACTCTAGTAGCCCTTGTTATCAGTATTTGGAAATAATTGTAATGTGCTCTGGGAACTTGGAAAAATGGGAATAAAATAGTTCTCTTAGTGTTCAAATGTAAAATCAACACATGATAGATTTTAGGAAAGATATGGAATATTGTCCTTAAAAAAGGCAAAGGAGCACTCAACAGAATGGGATGGGAACTGGACTGAATATACAAACAGACCTGGAGAAAAACTGTGACAGTCAGAATGGTCAGTGTTGGTTGCTTGGTCAGTTACACAGTGTGGAAGCTCAGAAAAAGGCACTTTACTGAGTGAATGTTGGCGATGGCCTTCTGAGACTCTCAGGGCATTTTGTGATTTGATTTCTGTATGGGTTCACCTAGGGGAAGTAATTGTGCTAATTATATGAACTTCAGCTAGTCTGGTCTCTGTAACAGTCATTTCCAATTATAAATTAGTAGATGGACTTTTGACTCAGGGAAGAAAAGTGTTTATCTTGTGGGTTTGAGTGCTTTGATTACTATGACAGCATTTTCTCAATGTAAGTTAATAATCTGACGTGATTATTGTTATTTTTTATATAAATTTATTTTATTTATTTATTTATTTTTGGCCACATTGGGGCTTCATTGCTGCACGCAGGCTATCTCTAGTTGCAGTGAGCAACGGCTACTCTTTGCTGCGGTGCACAGGTTTCTCATTGCGGTGGTTTCTCGTGTTGCGGAGCACAGGCTCTAGGCGCGTGGGCTTCAGTAGTTGTGGCACACAGGCTCAGTAGTTGTGGCTCGCGGGCTGTAGAGTGCAGGCTCGGTAGTTGTGGCACAGGGGCTTTGTTGCTCTGCGGCATGTGGGGGTCTTCCCAGACCAGGGCTCGAACCCGTGTCTCCGGCAGCAGGCGGATTCCTAACCACTGTGCCACCAAGGAAGCCCTGACATGATTATTATAAATCAGGTCCACAGATTTTGGTTATTAGGGGTACAGCTGAAAAGTGGATCCACTCTAGGAGTTTGGGCAAAATCATTTCTGGATCTTCCAGGTTGAGGACAGTCAGATTCCAACATGTGGTAATTTCACCAAGAAAAGTACCTCTTGTCCTATAATTCCTTTAATAGCTTGCTGGCCTGTTTGTCTGGTGGTGACATTAATAATACCACAAAAGAAGTGTTCAATTTCTAAAATCTGAACACTAATGCTATGGATAGAATATCCATCTTCTGCCTCCTTTCTTTCTACCTTAAACATAGCTTTAGCTTGGGTTCCTTAGCAATAAGCAAATGACTGAGATGGAGACTTCATCCACCTCCTGTGGTTCCGGCACTGAACTCACCAATGGACATTTGATGACATGATCCCAAAATTCCATAAATTATTGAAGCACAGAAAGCTGCATAAGAGATATTGAGAGGAGGAACCAGTTGCCTTGCCAGCAAACCAAACGTCAGGCCTGAAAAGCAAGATACTTTAAGTAAGCAAAGGTAGCCTGGCTTTTAAAAGTCACCTGAAATAAAAGCTATAAAGAATATTTAAAATAAAAATGACCCATGTATACAGCTGACTATGGTAACAGAATCCCTTGGCATACAGCCCTTAATTAGTACTTTTTATTATCTCCTTTGATTTCTAACTTCTCTTCCTATTTTTTTTTTTTTTTTTTTTTTTTTTTTTTTTTTTGCTGTATATGGGCGTCTCACTGCTGTGGCCTCTCCCGTTGCGGAGCACAGGCTCCGGACGCGCAGGCTCAGAGGCCATGGCTCAGGGGCCCAGCTGCTCCGCGGCATGTGGGATCTTCCTGGACCGGGGCACAAACCCGCATCCCCTGCATCGGCAGGCGGACTCTCAACCACTGCGCCACCAGGGAAGCCCTTCTCTTCCTATTTTATCACAAGCTCTTACACATCAATTCTAAATCATAGGCTTAAACACCTTTCACTGTGAGGCCTTCATGCAAATCATGGAAAGCAAACATCACAGCAATAAGACCTTTAATTCCAACAGCTCAGAAGAGCCCCATTCTTACCCCCAGTCTAGTACAAGAAGGCCCTAGGAATCCTCCAGGGCTGGAGAAAAAGCTGGAGAACAGGTAAGGATTGTCACACTTAACTGACGTGACTCCAAGTTGGTATGTGTTGTCTCTCTTGCATATGCCAACCACTCCAGTCTCTTCCTTCAGCTCCTTCTTCAATACTTACTTTCTTTTCTAAGAAGCACCATGAGAATTTGCAAATTTTGAGGCAAATGGATTAACATTCATGGTGTCATCCTTTGACGTCTCAAGTCCACAGCTCCTGCCCTGAGGGACTCTCTTCAATTTACATCATACCAGTGTGCTCATCAGAAATCAGTTATGAATCCGGTGAGCCAATTTATCGCCTTAAACGAGCAAGGCTTTTTTTAATGGAAAAGTTTAAACTTATTGAAAAATAGAGTATAATGAACCCCCAAGTACCGATCACCCACTTCAACAATGGTCAACTCATGGCCAATCTTGTTTCATCAATGCCCCCATTCCTCTCCCATCCCATATTATTTTGAGGCAAATCCAAAACACTAAATCATTTCACCTGTAGATATTTTCAGTATATATCTTTTTTAAAAACACCCTCTTTTGAGTACAATACCATCATCACACCTAAGAAATTATTAATGGTTCTTTAACATCATCAAATATCCAGTCAATGTTCAAATTTCCCTGATTTCTCATACATGGTTGTACTGGTAGACCACCTCTAAGATGATCTACAATGGCTAATTGGTATTCATGCCCTTTTTTGAGCTCCACCCCTAAAGCATGAAATAACTTACTTCTAATAAATAGGCTACAACAAAAATGATGTCACTTTTGAGATTAGGTTGCAAGACTGTGGCTCCTGTCTTGGTTGCTCTCTGGCTCTCTCTTTCATTCAGGTCATCAGCTGCCAGAGTTGACTTCATGGGTGTGTGACCTATGCAATCACACAGTGCCCTGGGCTTAGAAAGGCTCCACACTTGGCTTAATGCTCTACTCTGACCATCTTGAAATTCTGGATAATTTCTGAACTAGGGACGCCGCATTTTCACCTTGCACTGGGCCCCATACACGGTCCTACCAGCAGCCGTGTTGTGAGGACACTCAAGCAGCCCATGTAGAGGCCCACATGGCGAGAAACCCAGGCCTGCCAGCAAACACGGGTGAGCCTGGAAGCTGATCCTCCAGCCTCAGTAGAGCCTTGAGATAACTGACAACTTGACTGCCACCTCCTGAGAGACCTTGAACCAGAGGTATGGTGGGTTTGGGGGTGATCTTTTAAAAAAGTTATTTGCTATTATATGTTGTGTTTTGTTTTGTTGATGTTGTTGTTGTTGTGCTTTCTTTCACAATTTTTGTGTTTATATCAAATTAGGTCCTCACATTAGTAGATATGTCTCTTGAGTCTTTTGTAATTTATAGGTTCCCCTTCCACATATTTTCCCTAAGCAAGCCTCAGTTGACTGCAAGTAACAGAAAACCTGCTCAAATCAGCTTGAGCAAAAGAGAAGAATTTTTTTTGACTGCACCGCCCAGCTTGCGGGATCTTAGTTCCTCAACCCAGGCTTGACCCTGGACCCTGGCAGTGAAAGCACTGAGTCCTAACCACTGGACCACCAAGGAATTCCCAAAATAGGAAATTTATTAAAAGAGGACAAAGGTCAGTTGGGCCTCATCAGAGACTGGAAACAGAACTAAAAAGCCATCAGGGTCCAGGCAGCTATCTCCCCATTCTCTTTGTCTCCAGGCTTACATAGTCTCCTATCTTTGTTTCCAGTTTGGGGGCCATTATGAACAATGCTGCTATGAATATTCTTGTACATGATTCCAGGTGCACAGATGTATAAATTCCTCAAGATGATATACCCTGAAGCATAACTGCTGGGGCATTTACCAGAATATGCCAAACTGTTTTCCAAATGGTTGTACGATTTACATTCCCACCAACACCGTACGACAACTCCCATTATCTACATCTGTATTAGCACATGATACTGTCAGAATTTTTATTTTAGTGTGTATGAGTTAGTTAATTTCCACTTCTACTTCATTGATTACCAATAATGTTGATCAGTTTTACTTAGCAGTGCCTTACACATATGTAGGAATATATATATTATAGTCCTTTGTTGGGTATTCCATGGTTTGCTTTTCAACCTTCATCATGTCTTTGAATAAACAGAAGTTCTTAATTTTTATTTAATTCAACTTAACAGTCATTTCCTTTTAGGCTAGTGCTTTTTGTGTCTTGTTTAAGAAACATTTTCTACCTCACGACCATGAAGATATTCTCCTATATTATTCCAAAAACATCTTTATAGTTTTATCTTTCATATTTGGGTCTTTAATCTAAAAGGAATAGATTTTTGTGTATGCTGTGAGGTAGAGGTCTACAAATTGATTTTTTTATATAAGTATTCAATTGTTTCACATCATTTTTTAAAAGTCTGTTTCTATAGTGACACATCTGATACAAACCATGCAACATATAAATGTGTGACCCTTTTCTGTTCCACTGGCCTAATTGTCTAAGTCTGTAATACCACACTGTTTTGTTTGTTTTGTTTTTATATAAATTTATTTATTTATCTATTTTTGTCTGTGTTGGGTCTTCATTGCAGCATGCAGTCTTTCTCTAGTTGTGGCGAGCAGGGGCTACTCTGTTGCGCTGCGTGGACTTCTCATTGCAGTGGCTTCTCTTGTTGCAGAGCACAGGCTCTAGGCACGCAGGCTTCAGTAGTCGTGGCACGCGGGCTCAGTAGTTGTGACTCACGGGCTCTAGAGTGCAGGCTCAGTAGTTGTGGCACACGGGCTTAGCTTCTCCGTGGCATGTGGGATCTTCCCGGACCAGGGCTCGAACCCGTGTCCCCTACATTGGCAGGCAGATTCTTAACCACTGCACCACCAGGGAAGTCCACCACACTGTTTAATTACTTTTTTTAGTAATTAGTCTAGTAATAGTTTTGTAATAAATTTAGCAATCCCCATTTTTATTGTGAAATATATAAATAGAAAGTTCATTAAAATAGATGTTGAGCTTAATAAATATTTATAAAACAAACACCCATGTTATCCCCACCCAGATCTTTAATCACAACTCCATCCCTCCCCACAGAGGTATTCATTATTTTGACTTTTGTGATAATAATTTCTTTGCTTTTCTTTATAGTTTTACCACTGGTATACATATCCCTAAACAGTGTAGTTTGGTTTGTCCACTTTTGAACTTTATATTAATGGAATTACACAGTATACAATTTTTATTTCTGCTTATTTTTCTTATTATTATGTATATAAGCATCTTCCATGTTGCTGTGAGTTGCTTGAGAGTGCTCATTTTCCTTCTGTGTATTCCAATATATGTATATATGAATGTTTATTTATTCTTGCTACTTTTGATGGACATTATCTTAAACATTATAACTTTACATTCAGTCTTGATAGCTGGAGAAGCAAATCCTCCCATGTTGCTCTTCAAAATAATTTGCCTATTCTGGGAAAATGCTATCTTTCAATTAATTTAGGTCCTTATTAATATTTCTCAATAAAGTTGCATATTTTCTCTATAGAGGTCTTGCACATCATTTCTTAGTTTCATTACAACTTACTTCATATTTACTATGCTTTGGTAAATGGTATTTAAAATTTTTTTTTCACTTTCTGTTTCCTGCAGGTATAAAGGAATGTGTAATTGATTTTTATTTACTCATCTTATATCCAGCAACTTTGATAAAATCTTATTAATTCTATTAATTTATCTGTAGATTCTTTTGAATTTTCTACATTAAAAAATACATCTCTATGGGCTTCCGTGGTGGCGCAGTGGTTGAGAGTCCGCCTGCCGATGCAGGGGACACGGGTTCGTGCCCCGGTCCGGGAGGATCCCACATGCCGTGGTGCGGCTGGGCCCATGCGCCATGGCCGCTGAGCCTGCGCGTCCGGAGCCTGTGCTCCGCAACAGGAGAGGCCACAGCAGTGAGAGGTCCGCATACCGCAAAAAAAAAAAAAAAATCTATGAATGATGTATTATTTCTTGCTTTGCAATTCTTTACCCTTATATTTTTTTCCTTGCTTTAATACACTGCCTGTGAATTCCAGTATAATATCGAATAGCCTTATTTACTCTTTTTTTTATTGGCTGCATTGGGTCTTTGTTGCTTCACGCAGGCTTTCCCTAGTTGTGGTGAGCAGGGACTACTCTTCGTTGTGGTGCATGGGCTTCTCATTGCGGTGGCTTCTCTTGTTGCAGAGCACAGGCTCTAGGCGCACGGGCTTCAGTAGTTGTGGCATGCGGGCTCAGTAGTTGTGGCTCGCGGGCTCTGGAGCGCATGCTCAGTAGTTGTGGCACACGTGCTTAGTTGCTCCACATCATGTGGGATCTTCTTGGACCAGGGCTCAAACCCGTGTCCCCTGCATTGGCAGGCAGATGCGTAACCACTGCGCCACGAGAGAAGTCCCTGAATAGCCCTATTTACTCTTGATAAGCAACATGTAGCGTGAGGAGAAAGTCCTTTGAAATGTAGGGTTTCAAATAATTCACCAATGCAGGGAAGGTAAGAGAATTACTTGGTAACGGCCTGAGAACTAAGTGGTCTAAGTCTCAGTTAAGCTTAGGCCATGGAGAAACAGAGAGAAACCAAGTCTCCAGACTTTCCAAAACCTTAAAAAATTTTTTAATTTTGAACTAATTTTAGACTTATAGAAAAGCTACAAAAATAATAGAGCATTTCCATATATACCTTACCTAGATTCCTCTAATGTTAACATTGTCATAATCATAGTATAATGATTGGGATCAGGAAATTAACATTAGAAATTTAACTAAATACTTTACTTGAATTTCAACAGTTTTTCCCCTAATTTCCTTTTTCTGTTCCAGGATTCTATCCACAGTTCCCTACTCCATTTAGTTGTTATTTCTCCTTAGTCCTAAAATCTGTTATAGTTCCTCAGTCTTTAATTGTCTTTCTTGACTTTGACACTTTGGAAGAGTATAAATAGATGAGCTATTTTGCCAAATGCCCCTCAGTTTGGGGTTGCTTAGGTTCCTTATGATCATGCTAAGGTTATACATTTTTGATGTGCATACTGCAGAAATGGTATTGTGTCCTTTTTAGTGCATCATATCACAAGATTCGTGATCTCCGTATGTCTTACTATTGGTGGTGATAGCATTGATCACTTGTTTAAGGTAGTTTCTCCCAGGTTCTCTACTGTAAATTAGTGGAGTAGTTGATAAATATCTTGAGGAAGATACTTTGAAACTATGCAAATCCTGTTACATAGATTGCAAACTTTTACCCACTAATTTTAACCTCTGTTAGTGGATTTTATCTCCAATAAGTATGACTGTAGTTTTTCACTAATGGTGATTTTCTATTTTCTTTCACATTTGTAAATTGGGATTCTACTGTAAGGAAGAGCCAGCATCTTTTTAATAAGGTTTTCATCATGCAGTATTTTTGTTTCATCTGAAGAAAATTATTAAGTCGTTAGGGCCTACCTGTTTAAATATAAGTAAAACTTTTGAATTATTTACACTACAAATTATTTCATTATTCACACTACTTAAAATAACACACATTCCCTTAGTCAGTCAGCAGAGTTGCTTGGATTCATTCATTCACACAGTTATGTAATCATTATTCAACAAATATCTTGAGTACCTACTATGTGCCAAATACTGTGCTGGATGCTAGGTATACTTATACATCCTAATGTCATTCTTATTTTGGTACGAAATTATACTGATGACTTGGAAATTTAGCAAAGAAATGTCCTCAAACTTTGACCATAAACGAAGGATGTTTCATAAGTGGTGTCAGTAGAGGACTCACAGGCAAAGCATCAGTGCCAAGAGTTCAGGTCTCATTTCAGCACCACACGAATGCTCTAGAGACTTTCTGATACTTTCCTGGAAGTGAATATACACATACAAATGGATCATTCTGGTTTGTATCTGCCATATGAAAAATTTAAAAGGTACTCCTTTATTCTGGGAATACAAGGCTAGTTCAATATTTTAAAATCAATTCATGTAATCCAGTCTAAAGGGAAAACTTTGACAAAATACAACATTCACTTATGATAAAAATTCTCAGCAAACTAGAAAAGATACAAACTTTCTCCATCTAATAAAGGGCACCTACAAAAACCCTACAGCTAACATCATACTTAATGTTGAACGATTGAATGATTCTCCCCTGAGATCAGGAACAAAGCAAAAATGTCTATTCTCACCACTCTTATTTAACATATACTGGAAGTCTTAGCTAGTACAATAAGCAAGAAAAAGTTATAAAAGCCATTCATATTAGAAGGAAGAAAACATAACTGTCTCTACTCACAGATGATATGACTATCAATGTAGTGAGTCCCAGGGAATCTACAAAAGATTCTTAGAACTAATAAGTGAGTTGCAGGATACAAGGTAAACACACAAAATTCAATTGTATTTCTATATGCAAACAATGCACAACTGGAAACCAAAAATGTTTTAAATTACCATATACAATATCTCTTCCAAAATGAAATACTTAGATATAAATCTAACAAAATATATACAGAATCTGTATGCTGCAAACTACAAATGCTGATGAAAGAAATTAAAGCAACACCTAAATAAATAAAGAGACTTATTGTGATCATGGAGTGGAAACTCAACATAATAAGATATCAATTCTCCTCAAAGTAACCTATGAATTTAATCAATAGCTATCAAAATCTCAGAAGAATTTTTTGTAGATATTGACAAGCTGATTCTAAAATTTGTATGAAAGAATAGTTAAAACAATTTCGAAAAAGAATAAAATTGGAGGAATCACACTACCCAATTTTAAGACTCACTAAAAAGATACAATAATTGACACATGATATTGGGAAAGGGGTAGACATATACATCAATGGAAGAGAATAGAGTCCAGAAATAGTCCCACAAAAATATGGCTATTTGATCTCTGACAAGAGTTCAAAAACAATTCATTGGAGAATAGTCTTCTTTAAAAATGCAGCAAAAAATACACCTTGACCTAAACTTCACAACTTATTTAAAGATTAACTCAAAATGGATCAGTTCTAAAAGTAAAGCATAAAATGTAAGACTTTTAGAAGAAAACATAGGAGAAAATCTTTGTGACCTGATGGTTAAGTGAAGAGTTTTTATATATGATAAGAAAAGTACAATCCATAAAAGGAAAAAAAATTGATAAATTGGACTTTATCAAAATTAAAACCTTTTGTTCTGCCAGAGATACTGTCAAGAGAATGAAGAGATAAGCTACAGACTGAGAGAACATATTTGAAAATCACATATCTGACAAAGGACTTGTACTCAGAATATAAAAGGAATTATCAAAAATTAACAATAAGACTGGGCTTCCCTGGTGGCGCAGTGGTTGAGAGTCCGCCTGCCGATGCAGGGGATGCGGGTTTGTGCCCCAGTCCGGGAAAATCCCACATGCCGCAGAGCGGCTGGGCTCGTGAGCCATGGCCGCCGAGCCTGTGCGCCCGAAGCCTGTGCTCCGCAACGGGAGAGGCCACGGCAGTGAGAGGCCCGCGTACTGCAAAAAAAAAAAAAAAAATTAACAATAAGAAAAAAATTCCAATTAAAAACTGGGCAAAAAACTTGAACAGGCTCTTTGCCAAAGGGGATCGAAGGACAGCAAATAAAAACATGAAAAGATGTTCAACTTCATTAACCATTAGGGAAATGCAAATTAAAAACACAATGAGATACCACTACATATCTCTTAGAATGGCTAAAATAACAGATACCAAAAAGTAGACCTCATCAAAGTTAGTAATTTTGCTCTGTAAATACTCTGTTAAGAGAATTAAAAGGAAAGTTACAGACTGGGAGAACATATTTGCCAAACACAAAAGACAAAGGACTAGTACCTAGAATATATAAATAACTCTCAAAACTCAAAAGTAAAAATGCAAACAGTCCAGTTAGGATATGAGCAAAAGACAAGAAGAGCCATTTCATTAAAATGTATAGATGGAGAATTAGCATATGAAACGATATTAAACATCATTAACCATTAGGGAAATGCAAACTGAAACCACAATGAGATCTCACTACACACCTATCAGAATGGCTAAAGTAAAAACTAGTGACTACACCAAATGGTAGTGAGGATGCAGAGCAACGGTATCACTCACACATTGACAATAGTAATGTAAAATGATACAACCACTCTAGAAAATAGCTTGGCAGTTTCTTAGAAAATTAAACATGCCAACTACTATACAATCCAACAATTGCACTCCTGGACATTTATCCCAGAGAAATGAAGACTATGTTCACTAACCTACATACAGATGTTCATAATAGTTATATTTGTAATAGCCAAAAACTACAAACAATCCAGATGTCTTTCAAGGGTGAAATTTTAAGCAAACTGTGGTATATCCATACCATGGAATACTACTCAGAAATAAAAAGGAATAAACTATTGATACACACAACAACCTAGATGAATCTCCAGAGAATTATGATGAGTGAAAAAAGCCAATACCAAATGGTTACACACTGTATGACTCCATTTATGTAACTTTCTTGAAATGATAACATTATAGAAATGAAGAAAAGATGAGTGATTGCTAGGGATTAAGGAGGGGATGGGGGCAGAGAGCAAGTGGGGGTGACTATAAAAGGGCAATATGAGGGATCCTTGTGGTGGTATAAATGTTCTGTATCTTGACTGCATCAATGTTAACATCCTGATTGTGAGACTGATCTATAGTTTTGCAAGATTTACTACTGACGAAAGTGGGTAAGGGATACAAGGGACTTCTCTGTGGTTTCTTACAAATTCATGTGAATCTATAGTTAACTCAAAATAGAAAGCTTAATTTTAAAATACTGACAATATCAAGTGCTGACAAGGGTGTGGAGGAACTAGAATTCTCATACATTGCTGGTGGAAATGTAAAATGGTAGGTACAGCCACTCTGGAAAAACAGTGTGGCAGTTTCTTACAAAGTTAAACATACACTTCCCATATAACCAACAATATCACTCCTGGGTTATTTACCCTAGAGAAACGAAAAATATTTTCAAACGAAAACCTGTGCATGAATGTTCACAGCAACTCTGTGATGGCCCAAAACTGGAAACAAAATGTTCGTCAATAAGTGAATGATGGACAAAAAACTGTGATATAGCCATATAATGGGAATATTGTTCTACAATAAAAAGGAATAAACTATCAATGCACATAACAATTTGCATTAATTTCAAAGGCATAAAGCTGAATTAAAGAAGCCACCCTTCAGAAGTTACATACTGTATGAGTCCATTTACATGACATTTTCGAAAAGACAGAACTATGGTGATGGAGAAGAGATCTGTGGTTGCCGGGGGTTAGAAGTTAGTGGAGGATGTGACTAAAAAGTGATGGCACAAGAGAGTTTTGGGGCTGACGCAACTGTTATGTAACTTGACTGTGGCGTGGTTATACAACCCTATACCTGTGTTTAAATTAATAGAACTGTATGAAAGAAGTAAATTTTACTGTATGATAATTAATTAATTATTTTAAAGGGATCCCTTTTCTCCAACTAACAGCCCTATGCCAGAGTTGGATTTCAGCTGCCACTGGCCCCTTTGGTTGGCTTCATTTGTATTTTACAGTCACAAGTTTCAACACTGCTTGGTTTGCCCCAGAAGAAGAGAGAAACAGAGGTGTTTAAAGACTACGTAGAGAATTGTGAACTACTCTGAGTAACGGATTAACACAAAATCCTTTCTCTTTCTCTGATCAAGTTGATCTTGGGTTAACCTTCTAGCTCTGTTTCTTTGGAAACCTGATAATGGTGGAAGGTCAGCTGTGTTACCAGCCAACATTAGTTATGGTAAAAGGAGCCTGATTAGTATATTCTACCTGGACCAAGGGGACTATGAATTAAAGATTAATATCTTGTGGGAAGCCTTAGTTTTGAGCTTCTCAGAGCACAATGACTCTTGTAACTGGGCATGTCGCTGTGGGACCCATGGAGGCATCAGTTATGGGAATTACAAGAGACGTTGGTTTCTATTTGGGAAATGAGGCTTCTAAAGCCCGATAGCTCCTGCACCTATCTGTGTGATCTTGTTGTGTCATATCTGAACTGCCGTTTGTACGACCAAAGAATAACCCCTGTACTGCTGTGTGTGTAACTTGCTGAAGGGAAGCTAGCATGCTGTGTTTCCTATCCTTCACCTTTTTAAGTAAAACCAATGCCAAGTGAGATCTATTGGAGTGAGCATAAAATGACTAGTTGAGCAAAAAATGACCATGAGCAGGCATTACAAATACTCTAGAAGGTATCAGGGGTCTAAACTAAACTGAGACTTTTGGAACTACCCTAGAAGAGTTAGAAATTTGGCAGGTAAGGAAACAAATGGTAATGATGTGAATGGAATTCACATTTTTTTTCTATTCATCTAGCACAAGTAATTTGTTTACTCTGGGCAAGTGACCAGGTCTGGTGTATTGTCTGTGGGTGAAAAATCTTCGTATCTTTCTTACCTTGGGGAACTTGCACGAGGCCAACACTTATCCCAGCAAGTAAGTCTCCAAGAAGCCAATCCTTGAATCGATAAAAACACATCCACTCTAGGAAGGGAAAGATTGTAAGCATGCATCTTCGAAACTTGTACCATGAGCAGCTGTGAGAAAGAACAGAGACTTGATTAGGTTCTCCAAAGAAAAAGCCCACATGGCCAAGAAAAGGCATTGTGAGTACCTTCTTCTTCCCCTACAACAGAGTTTCTTTCAACACTACTGATATTTGGATATATTGGACTGGATAAGTCTTTGTTGTGAGTCTGTCCTGTGCATTGTAGGATGTTTAGCAGCATCTCCGATCTCTACCCATTAGATGCCAGTAGCATCTCCTCCCCTAGTTGTGACAATGAAAAATGTCTCCAGACACTGCTAAATGTTCCCTGGGGGACAGTATCAACTTCAACTGAGATCCGGTGCCATATGTATGACAAGAACTAGGCCTTGTAAGTCCAGCATACGAATCAGGCCTGTGGTTTTACAGAATGTTTGAAAAGAATTCAACCTATCAAAATTTTCCAGTAGAAAAATGGACTGTTATGGCTTTCTCTTGGTAAGGATAGTGTTTTGAGATGTGCTGTTGGTGGGTGGCAGAGAATTAACACATTCACATCATTCCTGTATACTAAAATTTTTACCAAGCATTAACTCTACATGGCTTTGACCTGTAACATGCAGAAATTTACAGAAAATATAGAATATGGAGTCTTGTGCTTATGGCATTAGCCATGGGAAAAAAGGGAATAAAATAAGGCCTTATTATCTTTTAACCCAGTGGATAATGACCAGAAGCAATTTTGTTCCCTAAGGGACATCTGGTAATGTCTGGAGACATTTTTGATTGTCACGACTCGCATCTAGTGGGTAGAGGCCAGGGATGCCACCAAACATCCTACAATGCACAGGACAGCCCTCCACAAGAAATGATTTCACGGTCCGAAACGTCAACAGTACTGAGATTGAGGAAACCTACTTAAACCTTTAGATCATCAAAGCAGCAGAATCATTGTAAACCAATCAATCAATCTGTTAATCAATTAATCCACTAGTAAAGCTAATATGGTTTTGTTTTTTTTTTTTTGCTAATATGGTTTTAAATTGCTTTTTGCTATTTATATCTCATTATGGGCTGAAAACAAAGAGTATGGAGATTTTTCATGTATGAGCTATCTCTGAATAATTGCGATTTGACTGTAGCAACAAATATAACTTCAGTGTATGCAAGGCTAAAATGTGTGCTCAGAAAAGAAGTAATTTCAATATGCTTGACTCTAACAACTATGAGCATTACAGTCCCTAAGCTAATTAAGGCCAAAGAAGTGTAAATGTCTTTGCCAAGGTCACAGTAACAAGTGTGGGTAGAACTGGGGCTAGAATCCAGATTTCGTGATTTTTAGTTCAGTGTTCTATCCAGTCTATTACCATCACAGTTCCTATCGACAGCTGTTGAATTCTGCTCAGGAGCCAGAAGCAAGACCATAGGTTTAGAAAGAACAACATATTGCTATTTTTATGAGAATCCCTGGGTGTGGAGAGTGTGCTGTCTCCAATTACGGCCCTCTATGGGGGAGAATACAGCATGGCATTGGGACAATTTGTTTCTGCATCTGGTCCAGTGTCCCTTCCTCTCCATGTGCCACCCTGGAAGACCAGCGACCCTAGGGAGAGTCATCAAAGCTCTCTGACATGGCAAAAAAATAAAATGGACATGGAATAATGAGGACCTAAGACTGACAGGGATCAAGGAAGGAGTTAGAGGAACAGAAACTGAAGCTGGTGGTGGAAGAGTTATAAGCACTTCGACATGAATCTGGATCCTAGTTAAAGCATCTTAAAAGTGAGGAATGTAAGAGTTGATGTGAAAGCACAGGGGAGATTTTTTTAAAGAGAGGGAGTATTGCAGTTGGGTAACTAAAAGGGAGAAAATGAAGGAAGATATGAGGTTTTCTGCAGAAAGGAAGAGATGAAATTAAAAGATTATTATTATTATTTTACTATTTGCTAGGTGCTTTACAAATATTCTTTAAATCCTCACAATTGCCTTATAAGGTAGGTGCTTTTATCATCCCCATTTTATAGATGAGGCTACTGAAGCACAGTAGGCATGGATAGCTTACCTAAGGTCACACAGTTGGAAAGCAGCAGAACTGGGATTCAGAACCAGGCAATCTGGCTTCTGCGTCTTGCTCTTAACCACAGTGCTGTGCTACCTTTCAGGTTAAAATTCAGAAGTGGATATAACTGTTTGTTTTAGAAGTAGGGAATAAGCACTTCTATAAAAACCCATGGGAGGCAGTGTGGGTCAGATTTAAGGGTCTAAGGATAGGGCAGCTGGAGGGGAATAAGGCTGAAATTTCTTTGGTAGTACCTGTTTATGATGAGGTATAAGTCAGGAAAAGATTATCCTTTTGTAGAGACAAAACCAATGTGGCCCCCAAATGCTCTCTTTGATATATGACCTCTGACCCATCCTGGAGCAGAAAAAATGAGAGTTGTGATATAGGACAGGGGAGTGACATCCAAAACCACAACTTGCAAACGGCAGGATATGGGTAAAGGAGAAGGCTCAGAGGGAGGAAGGTCTGCAATAGGGCTGCGTGGAGGCCTTCTTCACTTGTCACCTAACTCATGCCAATTATGAGTGATAAATCAAGGAACAAGAGGGACTAATAAATCTGGAGTGTGAGTGAGGACAGGTTGAGTAGTTAGGGTTAATATCATGATGTAGGTCACAAAGGGTTTTTAACCTGAGGTCCATGGATGATCAAGGTGTCTCTAGATAGAATTCATGGGGATATGTGACTTTAGGAAAAATTATATCTTTATTTTCACTAACCTCCTAACTGAAATGTAGCATTTCCTTCAGTTATGAACACTGACAACAAACCACAGTAGTATCAGCAGAGCTTGACTTCTTCACCAATAGAATCACAAATATCTTCATATTACATTAAAATTGCTGCAGATACCTTAAAATAGCATTTATATTCATCATTACTTAGAAAGTATGGTAGTTATTAGACCCACAATCATTAAATATAATTTTTGGATATTTTCATATTTTGATAACTATATTTCAATATAACTGGTTTCCTTTATAATACTATGTATTTTATGCATTTAAAAATATTCTGGCCAAGACCATTCAATGGAGAAAGAATAGACTCTTCAACATATAGTGCTGGGAAAATGGGATAGCTACGTGGAAAAAAATGAAGCCAGACTCTTACTCTATACCGTATATAAAATTAACTCAGAATGGATCAAGGATCTAAATTTAAGAGCTAAAACTATAAAAGTCTTAGAAGAAAACAGGGGAAAATCTTCATTACCTTGGATTTCACAATAGTTTCTTAAATATGACACAAAAATCACAAGCAACAAAAGAAAAAAATAGATAAATAGCATTTCATTAAAATGAAAACTGTGTGCACAGGACACTATCAACAGACAACCTACAGAATGGGAGAAAATATTTGCAAATCATATATCTGATAAGGGTTTAATATCCAGAATATATAAAGAACTCCTATAATTCAACAACAAAAAGATAAACAACCTAATTTTTAAAAGGGCAAAGGAAGTAAATAGACATTTCTTCAAAAAAGATTCACGAGTGACCAATAAGCACATGAAAAGATGCTCATCATATTTAGTTATTAGGGAAATGCAAAAAAAAAAAAAAAGCAACACACAATGTGATACCATTTTACACCTACTAGTATGGCTATAATTAAAAAAATGGAAAATAACAAATGTTGGAGAGGATATGGAGAAATTGGAACACTTGCTGATGTGAATGCACAATGCTGCAGCTGCTGTGAAAAAAAAATTCCTCAAAAAGTTAAACAGGGGCTTCCCTGGTGGCACAGTGGTTGAGAGTGTGCCTGCCGATGCAGGGGACACAGGTTCGTGTCCCGGTCTGGGAGGATCCCACATGCCGCGGGGCGGCTGGGCCCGTGGGCCATGGCCGCTGGGCCTGCGCGTCCGGAGCCTGTGCTCCGCAACGGGAGAGGCCACAACAGTGACAGGCCCGCGTACCGCAAAAAAAAAAAACAAAAACAAAAGTTAAATATATGATCCAACAAGTCCACTCTTAGGTGTATACCTAAAAGAATTGTAAGCAGGGACTTGAACAGATACTCCTATGCCAATATTCATGGTAGCATTATTCACGATAGACAAAAATTGGAAACAACCTAAGTGTCCATTAACAGATGAATGGATAAACAAAATGTGGTACATACATACAATGGAGTATCATCAGCCATAAAATGAAATGAAGCACTGATCCACGCTACACCATTGTGCTAAGTGAAATAAACCAGACATGAAAGACAAATATTGTCTGATTCCATTTAAATGAAATATTTAGAATACACAATCCATAGAGACAGAAAGTAGAAGAGAGGTTACCAGGGGCTGGAGGAGGGGGAAATGGGGAGTTATTGCCTAATGGGTACAGAGTTTCTGTTTGGGGTGATGAAAAAGTTTTGGAAATAGATAGTGGTGATGGTTGCACAACAACGTGAATGTCATTAATGCTGCTAATTTGTACACTTTAAAATGGTTAAAACCACAAATTTTATATATATTTTACCACAATTTAAAAAAGTAAAAAAAAAATTATTCTGAAGGGATGTTCATTAGCTCTGATAGACTGCTAAAAGGTTCACAGCACAAAAACAGGTTACGAGCTCCTGAACTATAGGGTTTACATAGTCATTCTGCTATCATTAATTATTTCACCATGGTTGCTTTTGTTGTTGTTGTTAGGAGACTGGCAATGGTGGTTAATCAAACAATGTATTTATTAAATACCATCCCTAGATGCTGTGGGGGACAGCCAAGGTCTTCATGTCCATGAAGTTTATAATCAACAAGGTGCTAGAAGGGACTTCCCTGGTGGCGCAGTGGTTAAGAATCTGCCTGCCAATGCAGGGAACACGGGTTTGATCCCTGGTCTGGGAAGATCCCACATGCCACGGAGTGACTAAGCCTGTGTGCCACAATTACTGAGCCCACATGCCACAACTGCTGAGCCCATGCACCACAACTACCGAAGCCTGCACACCTAGAGCCCGTGCTCCGTAACAAGAGAAGCCACCGTGATGAGGAGCCCACGCAGCAACGAGAAAGCCAGTGTGCAGCAACAAAGACCCAACACAGCCAAAAATAAAATAAAATTTTAAAAAGTAAAAAAAAAAAAAGAAGGGGGCTTCCCTGGTGGTGCAGTGGCTGGGAGTCCGCCTGCCGATGCAGTGGACACGGGTTCGTGCCCCAGTCCGGGAAGATCCCACATGCCGTGGAGCAGCTAGGCCCGTGAGCCATGGCCACTGAGCCTGCGCATCCAGAGCCTGTGCTCCGCAACGAAAGAGGCCACAACAGTGAGAGGCCCGCATACCGCCAAAAAAAAAAAAAAAAGAAGGTGCTACAAGACAAACCACAAAAAAACTGTAGAGGAATTATGCAATAAGCTAAGGGTTCTGATGACAGGAATTCAGAGGAGGAAAACAGAAGTAGGCACCAAAGGTGTCAAGTAGAGTTTTAGGGCTGCCAGCTTGGTGGCAGCTGAATGATCGCACACACGCACCGGCACTGGACATGGTGACTGACGGTGCTGATGTCGATGTCCAACTTCCCAGAGAAAGCGGTCTTCCTTCTGTACTCCTGTTGAAAGTTCTCCTCATTGTACACATCTCGCTTCACATCATACATGAAAGAGTTTTGCCTGTATCTAGAGCCCAAACTCTGGAAGCTCCTCTCTGGTTGCATCATTCCTGGATAAGTGGAAAGAAGTTAAACAAAAGAGTTTTTAAAAAGTCTAGATCCTTGGCACATTTTTATGGAAATAAACATTCCATTTATTGTATAATTTTATACTTAAAACAACCCTATAAAGAAAGCAAGGTATATATTATTTTCATTTTCAAAATGGAGAAACCAAAGCCCAGAAGTTTAAACAACCTTGGTTTTTGAATAATTAGAGTCAGGACTAGAACCCAGGTGTCCAGCTAGAAAGCCTAGTTTTCTTTATATTCAATTATGTTGCTATGTTGCAGGGGAAAAGATTAAGAGGTAAAAGTATAATCACCAATTTTCACTGAAAATGCTAAGGGTTAAAGGGTCAACATAGTGTCTTTTAACTCCTTTTCTCTCTAAAATAGCATCCATCATTATCCCTTTACCCTTTTCCTTTCTTCATAGAACTAACCAGTACCTGATTCAATATTTGTCTATTTGTTCATTGTCTGTTTCCCACACTAAAATGTAAATCCAAGAGGCAGGACTTTGTTCATGGCTGTATCCCCAGAGCCCAGGATAATGCCTGATGCTTAGCAGGCCCTCAACAAGTATTTCTTGAATTATGGTCAAGTATCCAGTTAGTGGCACCATGATGTAGCAGAAAAAGCACTGCACAGGATATCAGGATTCTGGAGTTCTAGCCCTGGCTGTTTTTCTAACTAGCTGTATGACTGGGGGCAAGTTTCTTAGAAAGTGAATTTCAGTTTCCTTGTCCATAAAATGACATGGTTTGACAATATGATCTCTAAGGTCACTTTAAGCTTTAAAAATCTGTGGTATCATCCTGCTGTTTTAAAGAGAATGAGAAGAAAGAGTTAATGAGGATGGATATAGATCCATCTCTGGGAGAAGGTATAACTGTTCTTGATCATCTGTGTTTTTGAATAATAAAAACAGCATGAACTCTAATATTCTTCCACACAAATGTGTAAAAAGTATACATATATATATTTTGCATAGTTATAAAATATATAGGTAAACACTCAAATTATGCAGATTATACAAGTAGTTCTTGTATAGGTGAGGCTGCAAACAAGTTCAATGTATCAGCAACATTTGTTTTCCATCAGAATTATCCTGTATCTTCAGCAGCAGAAACATTATCAACACCAACATTTGTAGAGCACTTATTATATACCAAGGATTGCACTAGATTTTTTTCATGAGTTATTTCTTTTAATTCCAACAACAATCCTAGTACTACTATTATCCTCATTTTATAGGTGATAAAACTGAGGTTTTGGAAAAGTTAGGTAACTTGACCATAGTTATATAATGTATGTTTACTCTCAAAGCATTGGGTAGCAGGGGTGAGCTGTATAACACTTATGAACTAATGATCACAAATTCAATAAAGTGAGTGTGGTTAGGGAATACAGAAGAGGATGGAAGAGGTATTTTACAATGTATTAAGAGAATCAGTACTTCGTGTCTTACAGAAAAAAAAAGCAGAACTGGACACTAAAACATAAGTAATATTTTTCCCTTTCTTTCCTCCACCCATAGGAATATTGATCCAGTCTTCCTTACTTTTCCTATGTAATCTTACAATAAACTTCTATGACTAGAATATATCTGTTCCTGGCAACTGAAAAGACCCTAATTAACTTGCTTATTATATTGAGATTATAAAAATTGCCATCCTGGGTTAGATGCGGTGTCTAGAATCCAGCATTTTGTTTCTGAAAGTAGCACGAAGCAGGCATGAAGCAGGCAACATATGAACATCAAGCATAGTGGAAACAGTGGGCCTGGGACAGGTAGCTGCAGCTACTCAACTGCAGCAATTGTTGCCATGGGTCATGTGGGGTCCAGCATGGCCAGATCTGATCTTTTCCCAGAGAAGTCATAATTCCAGATTTTTATGTGAAATCTTCTGACTTTTAAATGTTGTTGATTACCTTACATATTTTTAAAAACACAGTACACCTCTAACAAAACATCTCTGCAGGCTAGATTCCTCCCATCACAAATTATAGTTTATACCCCAAGAATTTCTCTCTCTTTCAAAGCTAAAGCATTTATGTTTTCTGTTGTCGCACCCTTAGGAGGTATTATATCTCATCAGTTCACTTATGGAAAGAAGGATTTCATTTTATTGTCTTCAGTCTACATCATTTATATTTCAAGAGGTGGCCACCATCTACTAGACCAGGATTTGGTGGGGTTGTCTGCTTTCATTTTCACAATCTTGTGAATTTCTACCATATGCATTCTTGGCCTTCATTTATTTCTGACTGACGAATGCTATTTCACCTGTGGTCGATTAATTCAGTGTTCCACAAACATTTGCTGAATGCTAGGTGCTCTGAGGATACAAAAGGACAAAGACTTGGGACTTCCCTGGCAGTCCTGTGGTTAAGACTCTGTGCTTCCAAAGCAGGGGGCACAGGTTCAATCCCTGGTCAGGGAACCTCAGACAAAAAAAAAAAAAAAAAAAAAAGGACAAAGACTCTACAATTTAGTAGAATAAAAATACCAACATATGGTGCTATAAGACTTTAGAGGTGGGAAAGACAGGAATTAACATTTATTGCTGGCCTGCCATATGCCAGCTTCTTCACACACATCATCTCAAAAGATAGGTATTACTTTCCTGATAATGATTATACTCATTTCACTTGTGAGTTTAGCGGGTTCCTCAGAATCATATAACTATTAAACAGCAGAGCCAGAATCTGAACCTGGTCTTTCTGATTCTAAAATAGATGTCACATCTAATGCCACATGATCTCCTATAGAGTGGGATTAATAACCCCAACCTAGAAGGATGAGGAAGTCCTCCTAGGGGAGATATCGTTTGAACTCTGCTCTGGCTAAGCTGGGGGCAGGGAGGAGAATAAGGTATTTCAGAAAGAGAACAGGATAAAATTACAGAGATAATATAAGGCAAGTAATTCAATAGGCCTGAGTAAAGTCAGTGTCAAACCCAAAAAAGTAGGTTGAGGCCTACTTCTGGAGGGTCTTGAATGTTGGGCTGAACCTGGACTTTTTAGCTATTTAAAATGTTCGAGAAGGAGTAGTAATATGCACAGAGATGTGCTTTGGGAAGATGAATCATATCAGTGGTATAGTCTAGAGCTGTGCTGCCCAGTACGGTAGCCACTGGCTACCTGTGGCTATTTAAATTAAATAAAATTAAAATTAAATGAGGGACTTCCCTGTTGGTCCAGTGGTTAAGACTCCACGCTTCACTGCAGGGGGCACGGGTTTGATCCCTGGTCAGGGAACTAAGGTCCCACATGCCGCGTGGCACGGCCTAAAGATTATAAATAAATAAAATGAAAAATTCAGCTCCTTAGTCACACTAGCTACATTTCAAGTGCTCAACAGCCATGTGTGGCAGGGGCTACTGTACCGGACAGGGCAGGTATAAAACACTTCCATCATCACAGAAAGTTCTATTGGACAGCACTGGAGATAGGAGAGACTGAGGCAAAAAGACCAGTGGGAGCCCATTACTACCATGGTAGTCTAAGGGAGAGGCAATCAAGTCACAACTCATGGGACCACAGTCAGGATGGCTAGGAGGGGCAGGTAGAAAGCTGTCTTTAAAGGACTTATCATATGACTGGATAAAGGCAGCAAGGGAAAACACATAATTTCCTTATTGTTTTGTTTTTAGTAGTCATCTCTGAAATTTCTTCAGTTCCATTATGTCTTTCTTGACTTCACAGAAGCCCTACTGGCTTGTTTTTATGCACTAGCAGGACCCTTCCCTATAAGGTATGATGATCAGAAGCTGTTACTGACAAGTGGCAAATGTACTTTAACGTGGAAAAGATGATGCATTTCCGAAGAAAGTAATCCCAACTATACTGATGGGATAATGACCTTTCAGCTGAGACACAACACAAGAGGGAATCTCGGTTACTGACTCCTACAATTCCCTGATGCTTCCTGCCATCAGACAAAATATTTAGGTGGGTGGGCCATGGTCTGAACAACTTAAGGTTTTATTTTCATATTCTACAAATGTGACATAGTTTGGGACATCTGGATTCACTACTAACTAATAGAAATTAATCTCTGTAGCCCACACTTGGTCCCACAAACAACATCAGCAGCATCTGGCAACTTGTTGAAAATGCAAATTCTCAGGCCCAACTAGCAAGACAAAATTAATCAGAAATTCTGAGGATGTGGCAGCAGTCTATTTTAAGAAGCCCTCCAGATGATTCTGATACACAATGAAATATGAAGACCACTGTAAATATAGCTAATTATCTTTATTCAGTCATTCAGTGCTAGTTTTGGGCATACTGTTAACATGGGTACTTTTGACCTAGCTCTTTCCCCCATACTACCCCTATCCATCCAGCCATCGATTGATTCTTTTACATAATGTGTTGAAAGTACTTTAAAAGCCAAGAATAAAATATTTAAATACAGCCCAGTTTTCTGACTATTAACCCAACAGATGTGAAATCCTGAACCTTAGTTTAGTTTCAAGACTATCCTCTCATATGGTCATCTTTCATATGTGCTCTACAATCATGGGAAGGTAAAATTCACTTCCAGAATTTCAAAAAAAATATTTGTAATTCCATCAGAAACAACAGCCCTTTGCCCGTTATGCTTTTATGTTATGCTTTTAAGGGGGAATGTATGTGGAAAAAGAAAAGGCACAAGCAAAGAGCATTGCTTTCAGTATCTTTCAGTCACTCGGTCTAGTGGCTGGGGATGGTGGGAACACACCGACAACTACCTTTAATGTGAACTGGTGAGAGTATTAGTAAAGGGCTGTGCTGGAGAGAAACTCATTATTGGGGTGGGGATGTTGGAGAAGGCTTCGCAGAGGGACACATACATAAACAGAACTTAACAGGAAAAGAAAGGGGCCAAGAGAGGTGGAAGTGGGGGCTCAGTCAGAAGGAACAAGATGAACAAAAGCAGTGAAGTATTAAAGGAGGAAGAGCGTCTGGGCAGTCAGGCCTCAGGAGGAGGCGGATGGGGGAGTCAGGTGAGGCTCATGGAGTAGACCAGTTCTGGCGCTTCTGACAACTGAGACCCACGAGTGTGGAAGGATTCAACTTGCCAAACGCACACACCATCTCTCCTCACTGCTGTTCCACGCGGCCTTTCACAAGTAGAGCCGACACGTAAGAGAGAGAAGCTCCCAGGGACGGCCGTCACTCATTCATTCCCCAAACACTGACTGAGCGGCCGCGACGTGCCTAGCCCTGCGGCGACGGCCGCGGGCCCCGCCCAGGGACTTCCGAGTGTAACGAGGGGCTGGTCCTTCGCACCCGACGCCCGGGCCGGGGCACCGCTGCCACCACCTGCAGCCCGCGGCCCCGGGCGGCTCCGGCAGCGGCTCCCCTCCTTCCTCGGCTCACCTGGTTCCCGGGCTGCGGCGGGAGGGCGGGCGCTGGAGCCGGAAGCAGCTCCGGCCAGGCGGGCGGCGCTGTGGACGCGGACGCCGGCGGTTCCCGAGCCGTTGCGTCCGAACCCGCGGGCGTTCTGGCGGGCGGGGGACAAGAGCGGGGCGAGGAAGCGGAGCCTGGGCAGCCGGGGTGGGGAGCGGGGAGAGGCCCAGCTGCGCCGCGGTTACCTGTGTCACCCAGCCCTCCGCTCTCGACGACTCTTGATTGAGGGCCTCCTTGATGCCAGGCCTCGCGCCCCGCACTTCACGTACGGTAATTCACTTGAGTCTCCCGACGACCCTGTGGGAAGAGAAGACGCGGGAGGAAACTGGAGGCTAGAGGGTCACCGAGGTCTCCAACCTTAATTCTCAGCCCCACAAGCTTGGCTTCTTCCACTGAAGGACACTCTGCTGCCCAGGTCTCCTGCTCTGCTCCCCGCCCCTAATCCCCCTTAACCTCCTTGTGAGGCTCAATACCAATCACTGCCTCTCACTGTGCCTTGTATTCCTGCTTGGCTCAGTTGCAGTTTTACACTTGCTTGATTCCTGTATTAGTGTCTAATATATTGTTCACTTTACCTATCCCTTTTTGTAATTTGTCTCATCCCCAAAAGGGCAGGGATTTTTCTCTTTCATTAACTGCTGTATCATTGGTGCCTAAAGCAATGTGATAGACCTAGTAAGTGCACAATAAATTTGTGTTGAATAATTGAATGATTGCCCTGCTGTTCACTGTAAGCTCCACATAGGCAGCAACTCTCTGCTTTTTAATCACTTTTCCATCAGAAGTGCCGGGTACCTAGGATGCATTCAATACATATTTGTTGAATGAGTGAATGTATTGCTCATCTTTACCCTTTTGGTCACTCTCACTTCATCATTCCAATTTGTTGGATAAATATATGAATTTCTTAGAATTCCTACTTCCAGGTTTCCTCCCTTGTATCCTTGCACTCATCACCTTGATTCCCCACTCCCACCCCTCATATCTTTACAGTTGCATTTTTGCTCTCACTTCCTCCTTCAACCTCTGATACTTCTTAGAAAGCTCCCTACCCTGCAGGTTGAATTGGAACATTTTTATTTTTTATTAATTTATTTCTTTATTTTTATTTTTGGGTGTGTTGGGTCTTTGCTGCTGTGCGCGGGCTTTCTCTAGTTGCAGCGAGTGGGGACTACCCTTTGATGCGGAGCACGGGCTCTAGGTGTGCAGCTTCTCATTGTGGTGGCTGCTCTTCTTGCGGAGCATGGCTCTAGGAGCACAGGCTTCCGTAGTTGTGGCTCTCAGGCCTTAGAGCGTGGGCCCAGTAGTTGTGGCACATGGGCTTAGTTGCTCCGCGGCATGTGGGATCTTCCCGGACCAGGGCTCAAACCCGTCTCCCCTGCATTGGCAGGCGGATTAACCTGCCTGTGTCACCAGGGAAGTCCCTTGGAACATTTTTAAGCAACATGTCTTCGTAGGCAAGAGTCACATTCCAGGCTAAGTCACATTGAATCCAAAGAAAGCTTTCCACAAATCACCCATGACCCTGGTTTGGGGTTTTATTTCGGTTTTCTTTGAGGAGAACTGAGAATCCTGCACCACCTCCTAAATTGAGATCATGGTCATTGTTCATAATTTGTTCAACAAATATTTATGAAGTACCTTTTATGTTCTAGGCACTGTGCTAGATGCTGGAACAAGATAGGCAAAGTCTGAGCACTCCAAGGGATGCATACACAAAAGAGAATAATCATGGATAGTGATGAGAATTGTCCTGGCTTGAATCTAGTTATTTCTAAAAGAAATGACTAAGAATAAGATAGGGTCCAATTCTGCCTATTGTTACAAGCTTTAGCGTAGGAATAGGTTAACAGTGGTGGCAAGGTATGGGGTTAGAATACCTTGCCCATTCACATTTATTATCTTGTTCACCTTTCAGGTGGGAATGTGGGGCAGGAGTTCTCTTTGCATAAACTGGAACTAAGGTCTGAGAAATGTCAATTGACTTGCCCAATATGACACTGCCGGAAGACTACTCTCTGCACTGTTCTTACTCTGAGAGGCATGATTAAAATTCTTAAAATCCTCTTCACTGGAAGCTCTTCAAGGTAGGAATCAGTTTCAAACCTTCAGGGTAATGGTTTAAAAATACTTCTCAAAGGGAGATACCAGGGACTTTCCTGAATCTGAATTACCTGGGGCGTATTGTAAAAATACACGTTCTTGGTGCGCATCACGGACCTCTCCAACTAAACTCACTGTGGATCCTGGGAATATGCATTTTTAAACTCTCAAGGTGATTCTTCTACACATAAAAGTTTGAGAACTACTAGAAGAGTTTGGGTGGAAAACCTCAACCTTAATGCAGGGCTAATATTTACCTTTGGGACAGATTTCGTCAGAATTCCGAAGAGTAAGCCGTGTATGTCCTTGAGCAGATGGGACTGCAACGGCTTTCTGGCCGGAACCTTCCTTTTTATTATGCAAGTATTTCTTGGAAATTGGGGGTTCTGCTGAGCAGGTGCTCGGCTGGCTGCTGGTGACTACCCGCAGTTCAAAGGTCTTTTGGCTCTTTTCCCGACACCTTGTTTGTCAATGTCGCTTTCCACCTGGGAGCCAGGCGTTTGCCCCGCCGACCACGGCGGGGCGCACGCGGCATGTGTTGTCTGCTTATCCCCTCCTTCTCGGGTCCGCCTTGGCGCCCTTAAGAAGAGCAGTCCCTGGGAGTTCCTACCTCTGGTGGCCAGCTGTTGTTCTCTTCTCGCGAGAATTGCTCCTCCCATCCTCTCCTCTCATCAACCCCCTCCCTTGGGCAGGTTCCATATTGGGTAAAATCTCGGCTCGCAGAGAGGCCCCGGAGCTGTTCTCGCGAGAGTACGGCGGGAGGCTCCTGTTCGCAGGCTGTGGAACAGCGACCACTGGAACCTCCGCGGTCGCTGCAGCTGGAGCCGTAGTCCCGCGGTGCAGCCGGGAGTCGGCCTGGTCTGGAGAGGGTGCAGCGAGAACTTGGCGGGCGCAGCCTTGAGCCCCTGAGCGTGCCCCTGCCCTTAGCAGGGCTCACCCCCGTCGCGGAGGAGCGTCCAGCCGCTGCGGCTGACAGGGGCCGCGCGCGCGGGAGTCGTCTGGCTCGCGGCACTCACACCTGCGCGGGCGGCCAGCGCAGGGTCCCCCGCCCGTCCGGCCGGGCGACGAGGTCGGGGAAGCGGGTGCGGGCGCAGGCGGGGCCCCGCAGGGCCACCTCCTCGCCCCGCGGCCACCGCTGGAAGATGTCTCAGGAGAGGCCCACGTTCTACCGGCAGGAGCTGAATAAGACAATCTGGGAGGTGCCCGAGCGTTACCAAAACCTGTCCCCGGTGGGCTCCGGCGCCTATGGCTCCGTGTGGTGAGTGTCACCGGGCTCGGGGCCTCGGTGGGCTGGGTGACCCTTTATGCCCCAGAGCCAGGCCTGCCCCCACGGCTCAGCAATGCACCAAGCGGTAGGAATTTTCCTTGGGGGAGGGCATCCTTGCCCCTTCTCTCCCTGTCCTTCTCTCCCTGTACCCCTTGCACCCCTCACCCTGCACACCCACATAGGTGGTCAGCTGTGTGTAGGACGCAGGTCCACGATGGGCGGTGGGTGATGGTGTTGGAGCCCGGCCCTGGCTCGCACCCTGCGCATTCCCTTCTTGGGGGGTTGCTGCTTTGGGGACAGGAACAGGAGGGCCCTCTTTGGGGGTCTCCCAGCTGGCATCGAGCAGAAGGACTCTCTCCCGAGATGTGCCCACCTTGGGCGCCGGAGCCTGCCCTCGGAGCAGACAAGCCCGGGGAGCTGCCTGGAGAAACAGAAGGGCAAAGCTCGACCGGGAGACTGCCGTCATCTGAACAAAACTGAGGACGAAGGGCGTTCAGTGCGGGCTTTTTTGCAAACCTCTGTCGAAATCCCATTTTGAGAAGCGTTCTTTTTGAATTCGCACCTGAATTAGTAGCTATCCATAGAGCTTAAAATACCGACTTTATCTCGGTGAGTCCTGTGCCAGCTTTAGTGTGGTGTGTTTCCGATTCAGTTGAAAGCGTATTTCCTTTTCGCAGAGTGGGGGGTGGGTGGTAGTGCCTGCAAACACACTGCAGCTTGAGAAACTGGCGGCCTCACTGATTAGTCACATACCACTGCTCGTTTAAGTATTGTTTGACAAAACAGTTTTCTCCTTTGGAGCAAGTGAGATTCAGATCCGATGCACGCCCTCAAGATCAAAAAGTTATTAACAATGCTGGGAGGTATTGTAAATATTTTTTAATTGCGATAATTCTTGTGAAATACTGTGTTTTTAAAGTCCCTTTGAGAGTTTGCAGGGAACTTATCTACACTTAGAGCCTGAGGTACACGATATGGATATGGAATATATAGCAAAGGAAGGAAGAGACACTTTGCAGCTTTAATTCACACTGTGAATGTGTTTTCAATTAAATGATACTGTAAAATGTTCAGACCTGAAATATTTCACTAAACTTTTCTAACTTTCAAGGCTTTAAACACTATATTTTAGATGTACCGAAATTTGAGACCTCCTGATCTGAAGCTAATTCATGTAATTCCTGTGCATGCATCATTTGAAGAGAGGTCTACAAAATTATTTTCTTGTTTCGCCACAAATTCCAGGCTTTTGGACTTGTTAATCTTTAAATATAATTCCTGTGTTTCTTAAAGCCCCAGCATGAATTTCCGGTTTATAGAATCTTCTGGGTAATTGAGATTGTGCAATTGTGTCCAGCAACAGATCATATTGCATTTTCTGGTTCAGGCTGTTTGAGTTATGTTGCTGATGGCACTATGCTTGACATCTTTTTTCCATTTTTATAGTGTGCTGTTGATTTGCTAATTTTCGAAGATGTGTTTGGATCATTGCTCCTTTAATAGCTCATTAGTTTACCTCCATTTTTCATTCTTGAATTGACACATTAATTTTTGTGGTACCGAGTTTTTGTTTCCAATAATGTTTAAACCTTAAGGAGTGATACATCAGAACAGCTCAACTATGGGGAGTTTAGTGAACTTGAAAAGAATTCCTTGCAAGGTTTCCCTACGTTGGTGTGAATAGCTCTGCCTTAGCTCTGGAGATCCAGATTTACATCGAAGTGCCATTAAAATGAACTCCATGTTTTTTTAGTACTGTACTTTTCTGGCTTTTAGAAACCATCGATATCTGACACTTGGAAGTAATTTTGTTAAACAGGTTTTTAAAAGTAGGTGATACATTCACATTGTATAAAATTCAGAAGGTATAAAAAGATAGCGAAAAGTTGCCTTTCCTTTCTTGTTCTCCAATTGTGCTATTCCTTTCCTCAGAGACAACCACTGTTAAGTTTCTTGTGTGTCTTTCCATGGAGGCAGTTCTGCTAAGGGTATTTAAGATGTAACCTATAGCATATTGGTGGAGAAAAATAACTGATATTATGTGACAGTTGACCATAAACAAAAGTAACTGATTTTGGATTGAAAGTATCAGAATTTAGATGTACAAGTGTTATCTCATTCAGAGTAGTTATTTGAAGTTGTTCTTTCAATTAGCAACTTTCAGGTGTGGCAGAAAACTTTTTTTTTAACTTCTCTTAGAATCCACTTTGGAGCCTGTGTTATTTTTCACTATCTTTATTTTCTTGAGAGCAGATTTAATTTTAGGAAATAACAAAATCAAATTGAATCTGAAATAATTTAGAAAATTGGACTGAAGTCTGGTGAAAAAGATTAGGTAGCCAGGTTGATGATACTGTTTTAGGTCAGATAGAAGTTGTAACCATAAAGTAATGACACAGAATTTCCTGTGTGACTTGTAGAACTAGATCTGAAGTCTGTTCCAAAAAAGAATCTCTGAAAGTATTTCAAGGAATGCAATGTCACTGAAATAATCTGTGTCAGTTTCCTAATTTGATTGCTCTGAAGTGTGATACATTTTGATGTGGAACTTAAAAAAATTTTTTTTAAATATTAAGCCAATTTTCAGTATTTTAATTTGTACTGAGTATATATAGTAAAGCAAGTATGTAGCAACCTGAGTGATAACCAACCGTGAATTAAAGATCAAGGAATCAGACTAGAAATTTGGGAATTGATAGGGTTTTACAAATATGCCTTTCCTTTTTAAGGGGTAAAAGGAACTAAACTAAGTCTTGCAATTTTAAGGAACTTTGTTGTCTGTGAGGGGAAATGAAGCAAGATTTTTGAAGAATACATTGTTGCACAGCAATAATTTTGTGGTTTGGGGACAGAAGGAGGGGGAGGAGCTTTGTGGTGAGTTTAAGGAAATATAAACAGGAACTTAAATGCCTTTCCTCTGGTGTATGGGTTTTCCAGACACTTGCCTCTGATTACAGGAGGTGGGGCACTGGTACCATAAAATAGGTGAGTGTTGAGAATTATTCTTAAATCATATTCAATCATTTATTAAACAATATTTATTGAGTACCAGCTATGGACCAGATAGCAGGCTAGGTTTCTTGAGCTAGAGTGTTAAGCAAGGCAGACTAAGACAGTCCATTCCCTGATAGGGTTTATAGCGTGATGCAAATAATAACTACATTTATGGATTGTGTTCTATGTTCCAGGCATTGTGCTGTGCATTTTATGTTTATCATCAGTATATAAAGTGTATAACAAAACTTTTGATAAAAGGATGGCAAAATTTACTAAGAAATCAAATCCAACTTCCTAAATGCTTTGTGGAACAAGATTGTGTGTAAATAACTAATAAAAATAAGTGAAGGACTTCCCTGGTGGCGCAGTGGTTAAGACTCCGCCTGCCAATGCAGGAGACATGGGTTCGAGCCCTGGTTCAGGAAGATCCCACATGCCACGGAGCAACTAAGCCCTTGCACCACAACTACTGAGCCTGCGCTCTAGAGCCCGCGAGCCACAACTACGGAGCCCGCGTGCTACAACTACTGAAGCCCGTGCACCTAGAGCCCATGTTCCACAACAAGAGAAGCCACCGCAATGAGAAGCCCGCGCACTGCAACAAAGAGTAGCCTCCACTCACTGCAACTAGAGAAAGCCTGTGCGCAGCAACGAAGACCCAACATAGCCAAAAATAAATAGTAAAAGAAAAATTTATTAGAAAAAAAAGTGAAGCTAAATTTTTTTAGTATTAATGGCCCTTCACCATTTTAAATCTTTTCCTTTTTTTAGCATGAGCCAGGGCACGAATAAATAAAAGCACGTCATTATTGAGTATGCAAAGGTGACTTTCTTGGCTCCTAATGAGTGAGAGGGGTGTGCCGTTTATTTTCCTAGTGGTGATAATAGGCCCATGCTGATCTTGCTTCCCATTTGCTTTCCTTTGTAACCAAAAGCAAGGTGATTGTCTGCATGTTACCAGTGCCAACCAATAAATAGTTAAACACAATGGCAAATATTTGTATTATTGATACAGACTTTTAAGAAAGAGTTCAATCAGGTTGGCTATAAAGTCATCCTTTATTTATCGGATTCCATTTTCCACTGAAACCTTTCCACTGGCTCCCATTTTAAAATAAGGATATCCTGAACCTCTGGCTTTTCAGTTCTGCCAGTTTAATTTCTTGATACTGAGGACTATGCTTTTGATTTCCCTCTAAATCAGCCTCAGAGATGATCTGCATTGACTTTGCCTTTCATGGGCAATAGTGCAGATGGTGCTGAGACCCTGGGGCTTAGGATTCAAAGGTGGAAGAAGTCACTGTGCTAGATCCCTCTCACTTTAGTATTAACTGACATTTTTATGGGATTTTACACTTCATAATGTATTTGCATTTCAAAGCATTGTTATTCAGTTTTCACTGGCTCTGTGAAGGCTGGTATTATTAACCCAGTTGTATAGATGAGGAGCTGGACTCCTTAAAGGAATGGCATACTTGTCAGTGCTACTTTGGATTTGGTTCTGGGGTTTCAACACTTTAGAATTCTTTCCTGTACTTGTAGACTGCTAAGATTGTGTGGTGGCACCTTCTCTTATGCTGTTTGCCTCTCCCCTCCCTCCTTTTGTGAAGAAAGGGGTTGCTGGGTCACTTGAAATAGTAGAACTATGACTAACCAATCCCACCAATGTCAGCCTAGCTAATCTGAGGTAATGACTTATTAAAGTCATATCTCTTCCTCAGAATTGATAGACCAAAAATGGACTTATTGCCCAGATTACATTTTTTCCCAAAGGATCATCAGTGCAACTAGTTAATTCCTGAATTTATGAATCCCCTTGGCTTGAAATTCTTCTGTGCACATTTTGGAAAGTTGAGATTCTCTGTATGTGCTTCTGTTATGTAAGTATAGTATAGGATATAAATAGAAATAACTGCCTCTCTAGGCCTTTGAAAATACACTGGACTTTTGCTCTTTACTGTGAAAGTTGGTATTGATTTGTTTCTATCCAAGAGATATAATTACTATAGAGCTCAAAAAAACCTCATTATAAAGTGGCTTCCCCTGACTCTGGAACCTAGGAATATCATTTCATGGTTGCCATGTACTTGGAAGTGATGCACGGGTTTCTTCAGGACAAATAAAACCTCTTTAAACTTGAAAAAAATTTTTTTTAAATAAATGAAGCTTTTAGTATTAGAAGTAGTTGTCTTTGCATAGTCCTTCTGTAAGTTCAGTACATGTCTGTTAAGGATTTATAAAATTAACCAGTTTCCCAGCATTTTAGCCTTTTAATAATTTATTCTAGGGAGGAAGTAGATGGTGGCCTGTAAATTCTGCACTTTTGACAAATGGATTCTGGGCTTGGCTCCTAGGCTGAACGTGGGGGAGAAAGTACAGAAGAGAGAGGGGTGTAGAATGATCCCTAAGTTTTGGCCTTGGACAAATGGATATATCTAACTTTGGAGTCTTACAGGGCACAGGATCTAACTTTGGAGTCTTATAGGGAGAAGAGGATGGGTTCATGCTAATCTCCTTGAGGCCAGGACTTTGTTATACCGATACTTTGAGCACCTGTTATGCGTGGGTCACTCTTTAGGTGCTAGAGTATGAGCAAAACAGACAAAAATTTCTGCCCATAAGAAACTATATTCTGGGCTTCCCTGGTGGCGCAGTGGTTGAGAGTCCACCTGCCGATGCAGGGGACACGGGTTCGTGCCCCGGTCTGGGAGGATCCCACATGCCACGGAGCGGCTAGGCCCGTGAGCCATGGCCGCTGAGCCTGCGCGTCCAGAGCCTGTGCTCTGCAACGGGAGAGGCCACAACAGTGAGAGGCCTGCGTACTGCAAAAAAAAAAAAAAAACCCAAAAAACTATATTCTAAGGGCAGGGGAATAAAAGTAGACAATAAACAAAAAATTAAAACTTATAACGTGTCAGGTGATAAATACTATGGGGGAATAAAGTAAGGAAAAGAGAGGGAATACTGGGATGGCTGTGTTGCACTTTTAAGCAGGGTAGACCTCAGTGATAAAGTGACAATTGAGCAACGACCTGAGGAAGTGATGTAGTACACTGGTTGGGCCTGAATGGGGAGGGAAGAACAATTCCGTGTTGAGGGATCAGCACATGCCCTGAGGCAAAGGCCTCATTCTCTAGCATAGCTGGAAGACCAGTATGGCTCGAACTGAATGAACCAGGGGCCAAATAGTAGTGGGGGAAGCGAGTGGAGGGGCTACAGAGGTGCTGGGATCATAAAGGGTCTTATTTGCCTTTGTAAGAATTGTGCCTTTTACTCTGAGACGGGAGACCATGGAGGGTTATAACCAGAGGGGAGACATGATCTAACGTGTGTTTTAACAGATCACTCTGCTCTGGGGTCCCTGTTTTTTCATTTCTGTTCCTCACCCATTTAGAGGTGCTAACTGTAGTTTAGGGTAGAGTGGGGGAGTCAGATGAATTGGTGTACAGCCCTGATGTGTATTCAACAACTCTCATTCCAGGAAGGCTCAGTGTACCAGAGCCAGTACTTTTGGTGGGCCCTAGAAATGCAGGGTATTCCAGTCCAGCTCTTTAAATAACATGTGGAGCTTAACTTCACTTTTCAGGTTTCTGTTGCCAAAAGGGAGGGAGCAAAGAGATTAGCTCTAGACTTCTGACAAAAGAAGATTAGCCTGCTGGCAGGTTGAATGTTTTCTAACTTCTTTGGGCTTCTAGGTTTTTTTTTACTATTGGATTATTTTTAAAAAGTCATTTTTACCTTCTTTCAACTTTTAAGATCTCATTTATTTTCTGTTTTATTTGGCCCTGTATCTGCTTTACATTCCTCTGCCTTGCCCCATCACAATAATTTTAGTAGAGGTTGGATTATTGTTACCTGTTAATAATGTTTTGGCTAGGAGCCCGCAATGACTTCTCTGTTAACTTGAATAAATCTTATAGATTGACAGATTCCACACATGTCACTGTATAAAAACCCATAGGATTTATTTACTTTTCTGCCTTTATAGATACAGGTTTCTCTCTTTTATGAAAGCCATCCCCCTTTTACTGCTCTATCATCTAGTTGCAGAAAATAAGTGTTCCTAAACACAGATTCCCATGACAACAAAACAAAAAGGTAATAGAACAAGTGTTTATTTTGTCTAGGCCTGCTGTCTGAGTAACTTTATACCCTGAACATTTTGACTTCTGTTACCTTGAATGATGTTTCAGATTTCCTTGTTTTCCTCAAAACCTTCTCCTCTTAGGCCTTGGTGGCATTGTCACTACGCCTGTGACACGACGGAAGGTATGTGAGTGTGTGTGTCTTACTGTCAGTCTACCTGCAAGTATGCATCGGTTGCTTTACCAAGCTTATGGTCCAGAGTGTAGGCATCACACATCATTATGCAAAAAAAAAATCTGAACCAATTTCTTCTTTGTTTTCTTAAATTCATTAATTCAGCATGGCCAGTGCTAGGCACTGTAGTAGGTATTCTGTTTATAAAGACTGAAAAAACAAAAAAGCAGGAAGGGTTCCTGCTTTTGAAAATATCAGTCTGGAAGGGACACATTTATGTTGCTTTCTCAGAGATTGCTTTGTAAGTCCTCAGTAGCTTTTCTTTTCTGCATTCTTTCAGCTTAAGTTGCCATCTCAAATCTACCTTTATATTTCTAATGTGTCCCTTGAAATCTTCTTTTAGGTTTTTCTGTGTCTCTCTTGAATCTAGTGACGTACTGGTCACTTTTTACATCTAGGGCAACTTTTTGCAAGGATGTGTGTTTGAAATCTGTGTCAGAGAGACCTTTCCATCTGATTCAGAACTAGAAAGCGATGACATCAGCATGTGCCCGCAAGAGGTCAGAACTTCTACTTTTGATCTGCCAAGGGCTCAGGGAGGCTGTGGTTTAGGGGAGGAAAGGGGCAATGAGAGTAAGTGTCCTGTAGATCATTAACGCAGCCCTATAATTCCACATGGGGTAGTGTCTCTGCTGTGACCGTCTTCTCACCTGCAAATTATGTGCCCCTAACAATCATGCCTTTAGTCCGTCCTGTGACACTGAACTTGAGGTGTCTGGTTTACCCAAGTATTTTCTGAACTCTTCATTCTTGTATTTCCTTATCCCTGTAATAGATATAACTTTATTCCTAGAAATAAATGCTTTATTCTTTTGTTTTTTTTTTTTTTTTTTAGCGATACGCGGGCCTCTCACTGTTGTGGCCTCTCCCGTTGCGGAGCACAGGCTCCGGACGCGCAGGCTCAGCAGCCATGGCTCACGGGCCCAGCCGCTCCGCGGCATGTGGGATCCTCCCGGACCGGGGCACGAACCCGTGTCCCCTGCGTCGGCAGGGGGACTCTCAACCACTGCGCCACCAGGGAAGCCCTAAATGCTTTATTCTTAATCCCCAGTAGCTATTTCTTTTTTCCCCCTTCATCAAATCCTGCATCTAGGGCTTTAGGTAGCTTGAACCTTCTTGAACTTAGACTTTTGAATACTAGTTTCTATTTATGTTTTCTTCCCTAGGCTACCAAATACTTGTAAAAATCTTAGTTATCTTTCTCACTTGGTATAATAAAACATGACTCCTTCATGATTTTAGTATTAAATTGAAGTGAAATTTTGATGTTGGCATCTTACACTGATATGCTTTTAATAATTTCCTCATCTGACATTATAAGTTTGGCTTGGTTCATTTTCTGATACCTAGGTTAGTGGCCTAAATGCCTTATGCTTTGAATGATCTGCTTTGAAATTAGCAGTCTCAGTGATATTGATGCTAAAGGGAGCAAAAGGGAAAAAATAGCAAATTAAGAGAACATGCAGTGAGTATTATGAGCATCTATCAAGCCGTGCTTACATTCCCAAATATAGTATAACACTAGGGTTACTCCTCCTGTTGACATCTTGGGTTGATAATTTTTTTTGTTGTGAGGACTATCTTGTGCATTGTAGGATATTTAGCAGCAACCCCGTACCCTACCCACTAGATGCCAGTTGCAGCCTCCAGTTGTGACAACCAAAAATGTCTCTAGACATTGCCACATGTCCTCTGGGGCAAAATCACCTTTGGTTGAGAACTGCTTATATAACCCTATATATTTGGATTGATTGGCCCTGAGTAAAAACTAGATAGGATAACTTGAACCTTCCACCTGCAAAAAGAAACACTATACTTTCTGTGCATATTCCCTTTGAATTCATTGTCTGATACAGTCTCAACAGTGTCTTGTTCATATACTGTACATTCAAATTTATACTTCCAAACCTAATATCAAGAATGTCTAACCCTGGATTTCAAGTCTATTGAAAGGTAATGTTTCATGCTTTCCCTTGATTATTTTTCTACATACTTCTTGAGGACAATCTCAGAGATGTAGCACTAACTACCCTAGGATTAGATTCATGTTATAAACTTGTATGGTTCAGCCTTAGATATGTGGAACTGATATTTGAAGGAAGCTTATCACTAGCACTAATGAATGACAGTGGTCATGAAAATTACAGTCAGGGAATAAGCCAATTGCCTGAAGATTTCTATAACTAGGTATTAAAGCAACATAATTTTGAAAGTTTGAAATGTATGTATTTTTATATTTATGTTTTAGATTTGCTGTAGTGAAAGAAATCTGTTGGTCATCCATCTGATAGTGTTAAATGTCCACCAGTGTCTAAAAGAAACAGACATAAAATATTAGTGAACTATGTATATATATATAAAGATATTGATGTATACAGAGATGTGAGGGCCCTGTGGGCTATAGTAGTTGGCATGTTTCATGAAGGAAGGATTTGAAGATTGTTTGGTTTTTTTAAAAAATAAATTTATTTATTTATTGGCTGTGTTGAGTCTTCTTTGCTGCACTCGAGCTTTCTCTAGTTGTGGCGAGCGGGGGCTACTCTTCGTTGTGGTGCACGGGCTTCTCATTGCAGTGGCTTCTCTTGTTGCAGAGCACGGGCTCTAGGCGCGCAGGCTTCAGTAGTTGTGGCTCACAGGCTCTAGAGCGCAGGCTCAGTAGTTGTGGCACACGGGCTTAGTTGCTCCGCGGCATGTGGGATCTTCCCAGACCAGGGCTCGAACCTGTGTCCCCTGCATTGGCAGGCGGATTCTTAACCACTGTGCCACCAGGGAAGCCCTGAACGTTGTTTTGAAGGATGGGTAGTATTTGGAGCATTTCTAGAAAGGGAACTTTTTAGGTAACAGGAGAAAACATAACTAAGAGAATTAGATATGAGATGGACTGCCCTGACAAGGGTAGTATCTCAGATAGGATGAACCCAATTGTGGTTTTCATTCTGGTTGTGTTTCAGAATCACTTGTGGAGCTTTTAAACATATAGATGCTTGGGTCCTACCCCCAGAAATTAAGAATTAGGTCTGGAGTAGGGTTAAGGCAACTGCAGTTTTCTAGGCAATAGAGAGCTAGTTACAGTTTCTTGAGTTGTAAAGTAGGGAGGGAAAGTATTTTAAAATTGGTTTGATTGGAGTGTTACAGAATGGATTGGAGGAAGCAAATATATTGCTTTGTAAAAGTCTCTAGTAATTTATGTGCGTATCTGTTTAATCTGACTCCCCAGCTAGGTTTCTCAATTCCTTGAGGTCAGGAACTATCTGCTTCGGTATGTATTTACTAATCTTGCATTATGTTCCTGAAGATAAACAGATAAATAAACTATAGCTTCTGCTCTCCTTCAGAGTCTAAATTGGGAAACAAATATATATAGGAATACCTTTTTTTTCAGTTTAGTGCCTAAAGAATTGGCTACATTATGTTTCTGATTGTAGTAGTTCCTAGATCCTATCCATAAACTGCTGAATAAATGTGCATTTTAACTTGAAAGGAAATGATATTTTAGTTTTCCGTAACATGACAACAAATGATCAAGGATTTGGGTCCTTGGTTATATTTTAATAACCTGCCCTATCTTACTGTTATTTCAGAAATATACTCAACCTCAAATTTGAGAGTAAGAGATCTAAAAATATATGTTGAGAATTTACTATGTGATAAACCCCGTGCTGGAAGCTGATCATGAAAGTATTATATAATAGCACGTTCATTTCCACTTGGAACATTTACTACTTGTCTTTTATACTTCATAAAGTACTTATACATAATTATCTTATGTGAGCCTCAAAACAGCATTGTAAGATAAGCAGAGCTAGTGACACCCCCATTTTATTGATCTGGAAACAGGCTCGTAGAAGCTTTGGCCAAGATCACTTGTTAGGAAGTTCCAGAACCAAAGCTAGAACTGAAATCTTTTGACTACTGGTTTACTTTTTTCTATGTCAGACTGCCTATGTTTATGCTTAACAGAATTTTTTGAGATCAGATCATCGAAATACTGCAAACAGAGATCATTCACTAGGATGTAAAAGTAGCTTTGTTAAGTGGAATTTCAGAGGTTTTTTTTCTAGAGCAATAAAAAAGTACTTATCTAGTGTTACCAAAAGTAAGCAAGATATTTTCCAGTGTTTTGACTTTTAAAAATCAAGTTGCTAAAAATAATGATATGAAAATTATTTGATACTCCTCCCTTAAAGAGGTGGTGCTTTAATTCTCCTCCCCTTGAGTGAAGACTATTTAGTAACTCACTTCTCTAAAGTATAGACTGTGGCAGGAATGATGGAGTGTGACTTCTGCGGGTAGGTCATAAAAGACATTGTGACTCCTGCTTTGGTCTTTCTCTGAGATCATCTGCTCTATGGCAGTTTCTCAGCCTCGGTACTATTGGCATTGGGGGCCAGAGAATTCTTTGTTTTGAAGGATATTTAGCAGTAACCTTGGCCTTTACCCACCATTTCCACTAGCAACACTCCCTCCATCGCCACCACACACTCGCAGTTGTCTTAGACCTTGTCAGATGTCCTCTGAGGAGTAAAATTGCCCTGTGTTGAGAACCATAGGGCTGCTACATTGAGAAGACACTGAAGCAGCCCTATGGAGAGGTACACATTTCAAAGAACTGAGGCCTGCCAACACCGAGTGAGTGAACCGTCTTAGAAGTGGATCCTGCAGCCTCAGTCAAGCCTTCAGATGACTCTAGCTTGACCAACATCTTGACTGCAACTTCAGGAAAAACCATGAGCCAGAACCACCCAGCTAGGCTGCTCCTGAATTCCTGACCCACAGAAACTGAGATACTAAATCTTGTTTAAGTCACCAAATTTGAGGGTAATTTATTATCTAGTGCTAGATAATTAATACTCTTAAGTGTTACTATAAAAAAAAATATGTGTGTTTGTGTATATATATATGTGTGTGTGTGTACAGATATATAGATAGATAGATATGTCATATAAGATGGAGAGTCACAGACATAGCAAAACCCAAAAGTTGTGAAGTCATGTCAATGCCTGTTATGTACATCTCTAGTCATGATCATAGCATATATTTGTAGGGTGCTTTTCTGGATATGAAGGCTATGAACACTATTACTGTACAAGACTTTTTTTTTTTTTTTTTTTTTGCGGTACGCAGGCCTCTCACCGTTGTGGCCTCTCCTGTTGCGGAGCACAGGCTCCGGATACGTAGGCTCAGTGGCCATGGCTCACGGGCCTAGCCGCTCCACAGCATGTGGGATCCTCCCGGACCAGGGCACGAACCCGTGTCCCCTGCATCGGCAGGCAGACTCTCAACCACTGTGCCACCAGGGAAGCCCTGTACAAGACTTTTAATTGTAGCAGCAAGACAAAGTTGATTGATGATAATACTAAATAGTTACAATGTAATATATATGTTTAGTCTGTTCAGTATTTCAGATTTGCTTGAAAGGAGTTAAAATTATTTAATGATAACTTCCAAAACATTTGTTATTGAAATTTTCAAACACATAAAAGTAGAGAAGATATAAACCCGTGGTGGGAACATTCTAATGAGGCTTTGGAAAGTAATCCCCTTTAAAAGAAATGAAATAATCCATGTGTAATATTTTTGCATTCAATATGGGATAACTGTTGCTCTTGATGCAGATACATACTTCACATTTGCAATCAAAGATATATGTTAACTGACACCACTGCAGCTTTTAAAGCTTCAGTGAAGAAATTATTACAAAATAATTTCTACAAATTTCTATAAATTTCTGCAAATCTTACAAAATTATTCTTACTTCAGACGGAGCTTTCAGCAAATGAAGATTAAGTGCATTTTAATCGCAAATGGTTTGGGATTTTTAGATTGTATGCCTAAGTGAATTTCTACATTGTTTGAATGTTAGTTTCCATCAGCCTAGTAAAAATGGAAGCAGTTTGTGAAAAACATTTTTGTTCCAGTAGTTTAGAAGCTTTTGCAGCAGGAATTGGATCAGATTAGTTAGGAATGGCAAGTATTAGCATATATGTTGCCATTCCCTGAATGCCAGCCCCATGGCTAATGTCCCTAATAAATCCTATCACAAATACATTTTTCTATCTGAATGAGATTTTCATGAAAATACTGAATTTTCCTAAAAGTTCTTGAACTGTAAGTTTCTGCAAGGCAAGGTAAGTGATCAATTAAATGACTCTTTTTTCCATTCCAGGCTGCTTCTCTATTGGTAAGGTTTTTCATGTGTCATTTGTGTTTTTTTTAACCTCTGAGAAGAATTTTTAGAAACTGAAAAGCTGGGGATTGGTCGTATTGCACATACTTGTAACAACTGTATTAATAACATCTGATTTTCTTCCTATCAATAAGAAAGTATTATTGTAAGAAATTGAATTCCATTTTAAAATACTATATATAGTGCAAGTAGATCATTTTGTGATTTATTTTAAAAATGAAAGTGTAAGGTAGACATTCAAACAAGATATTTGAGAGTTAGTAAAAGATATTTAAAGAGAGCTAACAGTGTTTCAAATGGTAAGAGTTTTTAAAGTCAACTTTAAGTCCCTTGCTACTCTAAAGAATATTTTTGAAGTTCTCAAATTAAAACTTGGTTATTGTTTTTGCATAAAGTTGCCTTTATTTTCATGACATTGTTTCCGAAATGGAGGGGCAGAGCATAAGCATCAAAAGTACAGTGGTACTTGCACATTTGTCTGAATTTAGAAGAAAGAAAAAGTAGGTTTCTGTAGTAGAGAGGGATGTGCTGAAAAATATTTCCAGTATGGTATTTGCTAGTATTTTTGTCAAGTTGTTATAGGTAAAGAGAAAGTTCAAAGTTAGTCATCTGAATTACTTAGTTATTTAGAAACTCTTGAAAACTGTTATCAATTAACCTGAATTCAATTGGAAAAAAGCCTCAAATTATATGGGGAAGAGATGTCATCTCTTTGCAAATTATTTATCTCCATGTAGATATTTTAATGAATTCAATGTATTAATGGCAATTTGTTAATTCAGTGAAACTACGGATTTTAATATATTTAAATATTTCCATTGGGACTTCCCTGGTGGCACAGTGGTTAAGAATCTGCCTGCCAATGCAGGGGACATGGGTTCAAGCCCTACTCTGGGAAGCTCCCACATGCCACGGAGGAACTAAGCCTGTGCACCACAACTGCTGAGCCTGCGTGCCACAACTAATGAAGCCCACGTGCCTAGAGCCCGTGCTCTCCAACAAGAGAAGCCACTGCAATGAGAAGCCCGCTCACTGCATCTAGAGAAAACCCACATGCAGCAGCAAAGACCCAAGGCGGCCAAAAATTTAAATAAATAAATAAAGTTTTTTAAAAAAATGTTTCCATTAATTTCCAAAAATACGTAAAATTGTGTTGTCTTCTTAACCATTATTGACCGTTCATTTTTCCTTAACATCATTCAAGGATTAGAGAAGTTGTCTGTGACCATTAAAAGAAATTATAAAATCGTTTATGATTCCCACAGGTTACTCAGATACTTGCCAGGTGATTGCTCATTCTTCATTTTGTTGGGGAAAACCCAAATTGTTTTTTGAGGAAAATCCTGATGCAGGCATTTATACTCTGATGCTCTGTGGACGTGGGCAGTTGTCCTGGTTAGGCAGCATCTCACTTTTCTTAAGACGTTGTCTCTCTTCCTTTGCTCACTCAGCATGTTGATCTGCCTTTGCCTTGCAACACAGACACTCTCCAAGCCAGGTTCCAGTCATGGAGCATAAATACAAAGTCCCTGTGTCTCTATATCTATCAAAAGCTCAGTTGATGGAAATCATCTTTGGAGGATTGTCTGAGGAATATGGAGCTTATTATCTATTTTTCTAGAAACACTTAAGATTTCCTCTTGGATTAAGTAAGTCTGTCAGAGAGCAGTGTGCTGTGCTGTTTTGTCCTCTCCTCCCTGCCGTTGCTAATGAACTGTATTTTGGCCTTATGAAACAGTCTCCACTGATGGATGCTCTAAGTAAAGAACCATCTGAAACCCACTATTATAATTGTGTAAGGATGTTGATTAGGACATTTTTACCACATTATACAGTGTCTCCTTCATAAACATACACAGGAGGAGCTCTTCTCAGGGGTTATTACAAGAATAATTATGCCTCTCTTCAGTTCTCTGAGTACCTGGTTTGTTTTTATTATATGGTTCCTATGATTCATGCCTTAACTGGTTGTATTCTCTTTGTGATGGCTTTAGTGGGCTCAGAGCCAAATTTGGGGCCCACCTCTAACAGGTATTTAGAAAGGACCTCACAATAAACATTTGCACTAACCTCACCCATACATAATTTCTTATTTATCTTGTTTATTTTTCCCCTAGTCATTTATTCTTATGTCAAGTTGTATGTATATAGTTCTAGGCTACTTTAAATCCATTGTGAAATAAAGTAGGGTATATGTAAGTAAATTTAGAATTAAACAAAATTAGGATATTAAGAACCTAGTAAGCCACTATTTTTTCAGGGAGAGGGGAGGCAGGTATGAATGTATAACAAAACATTTAATTTTATTTAATGAATATTATTTTGTCCTAGGCACTGCATTCACAGTCAACAGTAGATACATGATGATGACAGTCTAATATTATAATATGTTTTTAATGAATTTTATATTTCTCCCTTTAATTTTTTTCTACCATAGCAATGTTTTTTGTAAAGTATGAATTAATTTTAGAACTCTATGAGTTTACAATTGGGAGAAAAACTTATTGAGCAGTGTGTCCTGGATTTTATTCAATTGTTTGGAGAACCTGATTTTCATAAAGGTAATTCCATGTTATGATGTTGCTCATGAAAACACAGTTTTATTTGTAGTTACAGTTTTTTAAATGTGATTAAGAGGAATCTTCCCAACTGTAGTACTAGTAAGTGTAATAATAAAGGCAAGCCAGTAGCTGGGGTTGTCCTTATCTCAGGCTGCTTGGCATCCTGGAAATAGAGCCCTGAAATTAGACAGATCTGAGTCTGAATCCCACTGCATATGAGTTATATGCCATTCAGTGAGTTGTTAATGTTTCTGACCATTAATTTCTTATTTTGGAAAGTAAATATAACTATCTCACAAAGTTATGAGGATTGAATGAAATGTTTCCCAAATAATATGTGGTATGATTAGGTATTCAATAACTTGAATTTCTTCTCTGAGTATTCAGTTGGTTTTATCAGATGATCTTTAAAAAATTATTAGGAATTTCTGCTTTGGGTAATTACAATGTTCAATTTAGGATGAAATATGTGGTTTCCTCTTTCTCCAAATATTGCTTTGATTAGTGATAGAACAGGTTAGGTCAGAGTTAAATGCTTAAAGAGGTGGGGGAGGGGATGGATCATATATTCTTTGCTTCAGCAACTTTTGCCATAAGGATTACTAACTAACAGAGCAGTTTCTCTGAACAATTCCTGTTTGCTCTCTTCTGTAAGTAAAGTATATTTTAAAAGGTGGGAATGTGTGTCCTTTGAAGTAGAAATTATTAGTCTCTTCTAAGGAAGTCATGCAATTATGGAAGAAGCAATGTGAGTGAAGATGTCCATTGTAGTAGTGTTTGTATTTGTGTATGTGAATGAATGGAATAGCTTATAAGGCCCATCAATAAGAGAATGAGTAGTTTGTGGTTCAGATATTTTTGAAATTGTTGTGAATGATTGTTTAGTAAAATAGAAAATTCTTATGGCTTAGGTAAGGTGGGTAAAATTTATTTATATACTTTGAGTATAGCTATGTAAGGATCATTCGAAGGAAATATACCTGTCAGTAGTGGTTTTATGAAAGTTAGAAAGCATGCCTCTTTTTGTTTGTTTTAGGGTAACAGAAAAGCACAGACGATTTATGCTTCTGACTTTACTAATAACCTTGTTAAAAGATATAAGCTCATTTTTTTAAAAAGTCAGGGGATAGAAAAATATACATTAAAAAGCAAAAGTGTTAAAAGTCCTGAGTATATCAGACATTTATTCTCTGCTTATGTGTATATATCTGAATGAGTGTACATATTTTTCCCCCACAGATGGGGATAATTCTTTACTTCTGAAACTTGTTCTCTTTCCCATCAGCAGTATAACAAGTACATATTAGTATGTGGAGGGTCTTGTTAATGGCTGCAGTATACGGTACATGAGAATGTACCATAGTTTAAACTCTGCTGTATTGGATATTAAGGTAGTTTCTAGTTTTGTTTTTGTGAACTGGCTGCAATGAACATTTATGTATTTTGAACCCAACTTATATATTTTTATATTTTTAAACCCAACTTACATATTTTTGAACCCAACTTTTTAAAAAGTGTAATAGTTGCACTGTATTATTGGGCATTCTTTGCTTTCATGTATGTTTCATCATCCCAGTTAGATGGTTAAGTTCTTTGATATCAGGTACTATGTTTAATGTTTCTTTTGTATCCACAAAGAATCTCATGAAGGAGATTTTTCAGTAAATGCTTAGGAAGTGATATTTTGGTATTTGTGAGTTATTACATCATTGACTCCTTTATAATGTTTTAGAGTCATAGTATAACTTTAGGGATTAAAAACTCCCCCTTGATAAAGTAATGTATATTGAGTGAAAGTTATTTCTTATGAAATACTTTTCATTAATATTATCCTGAGTTCAATGTAAGATCACAGGAAAAACTTTCCTTATGAAATGCAATTAATTATAGTGGGACGCATTTTAGAAAAGAAACAGGGTCCATATGATTAGAATATATTTAAAATGGACTGAACTGGTGGCTAGGTTGAACTTGCTTTTCTGTTATGGTTAAAGAGTTCATGTTTGAAACACATCACTTGGATTTGAATCCCAGCTCTGCCATTTTCTGTCTGTGTGGGCACATTAGTTAACCTCTCGGTGCCTCAGTTCTCTCATCTGTAAAATGGGAATAATAATAATGTCTTCTTATAAAGTTGTGATAAAGATGTTCATTCATGTAAAGATTAAAACCAATGCCTAACAATAATAAACACTCAACGCACATGTAAGTTTTTAACATTAATATCAGTTTTTTGTTGGATGCTATTGAATTTATAAGAATTGAGGGCCAAATGATAAAGTTGAAGTTTTTCTTTCATACTTCATTTTATACTTCTGTAAAGCAGTTATTGAGAATGGGCCACGTGCCAGGCATTAAGCTAAGTCCTATGGAATACAGTACTGAATAAAACAGAAGACGCTTCCTGCCCTCAAGGTGCTTATGATGAGTGGAAAACGAGATATTATTATGTCTAATATTTGAGCTTTACCATGGCCAGGCCCTTTGCTAAACCTACTGCAAAAATTATCACATTTAATCCTAACAAACATCGGACAGATTAGATATAAACGTTATCCTCATTTTATATATGAGGCCGAGAGGATTTAATTAACCTCCTCAAGGTTATATAACTACTAACTGGCAGAACTGGAATTAAAATCCAGAGCCTAATACCAAACCCCCAGTCCTTATTTAACCACTCTGCTGGGTGGTAAATAAACATATAATAATAAATTGTGATTATTGGGGTCTGTAGGGTACTGATTAATCCTAGCTTGCCTTTTGCTTAATAGATACAGGAGTCAAATAGAGATAAAAATATGTACTTTACTACTGGAAAGCTAGCGCGGAGAATGACTTGGACAGGTGGCTCAAGTGGGCGTCTTCTTTCTTCTCCACTGAATTGAACTTGCACGCTCAGTTGCAGGCATGTCAGCTAGAAACCCGATGGCATTCCTTGCTCCAAGAGGCCCCAACAGGCTTCCCAGCAGAGGAGAGGGGAAAATACTCAGCCTGCGGGTAGGCAGGCAGACTCTGAGGTGAAGAGCTGAAGAGGATGGGTCACACAGGAGGCCAGGAAATTGCACGTGCCCTCCACCTGGATGCTGAAGTTGCCAGGAATGATGACAGAAGTTGGGAGGGGCGAGAGACTTTAAGATAGGACTTTAAGATGGAAAATTCCAGGTCAGTGGATAACAGCAACAGAGGGAGAGATGTTCGTGAGCAGGAGCTTGTGTAAATCAAAGGGAAAGTTATGGTCTGGAAGTGGAAACAGTTGGCAAGGAGGACATCTACGCCACCTGCTAGTCGTGAGGTACGTGGGATATGAGAGTGAGAATCCACTCTAATGGCATAGCTATAAGAGAAGTAGTGTCTTCAAGGTACAGCCTGGTTTCAATTAAAGCAAGGAGATGGGGGAAAGTTCAGAAGTGAAGATTTACAGGAGTTTATTACAAATTGGGAGTTGAAGAGCAAGGACATAAGGTAAGGATTTGGGAGCGAAGGGAGGGGAACTTATGGAGCCAGAGTCATATGGGAAAGAGGTTTTGGTGAGAATAGGTGATCCGAAAGCCTTGGATGTACCCATTAGAGACTGGAGATAAACAGGAGGATGAGACATGATAGAATTAACCCAAACAGTCTCTAAAAATAATTAGAATACACATCATTTCTTGCTGTAGATGTCCTGTATGATCTGGCCTCTGCCTGTATCTCTAACCTCATTCTTTTCCTCCCTCCCTTTGCTCCTCGTTTCTTTTGTCACTCCAGCATACCATATTTTTTCTACCTCTGTTTTATTTTTCCTTTGTTTGCACTTGCTTTTCTGAGAGGCAGCATAGGAAAATAGTTAATAGTGTGAGCTCTGGATCCAGACTTCCTGCACTGTCACTCTTTAGCTTTGTGACTGTGGGCAAGTTATTTATACTCTCTTGTGCTTCAGTTTCCTTATCTGTCAACTGGGGAATGATAATAAAGACTCACTAAATGTTAATAATATTATTTTTTCTTCTGCTTGAGGCTCTTTTCCACTATATCTTTACATGGTTGCTACTTTCTTATCATTCACTTCCTTCAGCTCAAATGTACTTCCTCAGACATCCTAGCTAATGTAGCATAACTCCACCAGCTTTCTGTCGCTCTTTATCCCGTTATTCTATTTTACTTATTCATAGCATTCATCACTGTGTGAAATTTATTTTATTATTCTGCTCTTCCCCTCTCCCCCCATCCCCTGAGGTCAGGGATATGTTGACTTATTCCCGACTGTATCTCAGCTTCTAGAAAGTGACAAATACTTTGTAGGTGCTCAAGAAATTTTTTTGCCAACTCATTGTCCTGAAAACATGGTGGTTTCCAAGGCCTCTGATCAGGCAGCATTTGGTGGCAAGGTGACACTGAGGCCTAGGCCAAGAAGACAGAATCCAGCTCTTTGTGTACCAATCTGTTGGCTCATCTAGATCAAGTGGCTGCTTCTTTTGTGTTATTGGGACATAGCTACATTCATTTAAAAATTTACTATCTGCTGCATTCCAGTTCCAAGCACAGAGTTGAGTAGTTGAGACAGAGACCCTAAGCCTCACAAAGTCTAAAATACTTACTACACGGCCCTTCACGGAAAAAGTTTGCTGATCCTTGATTTAGATGCATAGAAAAAAAGACAAGAAGGAAACACCAAAAATAATTAATAGATTACTTTGGATAGTAGGATTATATGTCATTTTAATTTTTATCTTTATACTTTTAAAATTTGTTAGAGACCCATTTAATTTGGAAATGAAATAGCCTTATAAATACTGATTTTAATATATTTAGAGAACATTTAATGATGAGCTTTTTATGTTTTTTTTTTTCCCTTAGTGCTGCTTTTGACACAAAAACTGGGTTACGTGTTGCAGTGAAGAAGCTATCCAGACCATTTCAGTCCATTATTCATGCCAAAAGGACCTACAGAGAACTGCGGTTACTTAAACATATGAAACATGAAAATGTAAGTTAATAATTCAAGGCAGGATAAATTCTGCTGTTTAATAGACTGGAAAAAATTGTGTTTTAATTACTGCGAATGGAAATGCATTAGAGTACATCAAACTTTGGACCGTCCTTGTACTGGGGTGTTAGTGACCACTGCATTATGTCAGGTAGATACTCAAAGCCTTGGGATGAAATCGGTGCATCTTCCTGGAGTTTCAGTTTTACTTAAAGATTTTTAGAGGGAAAGCATATAAAATTTTTTTTAATAAAAATGAATATTGTGGGCTTCCCTGGTGGCGCAGTGGTTGAGAGTCCACCTGCCGATGCAGGGGACACGGGTTCATGCCCCGGTCTGGGAAGATCCCATGTGTCGCGGAGCGGCTGGGCCCGTGAGCCATGGCCGCTGAGCCTGCGCGTCCAGAGCCTGTGCTCCGCAACGAGAGAGGCCACAACAGTGAGAGGCCCGCGTACTGAAAATAAATAAATAAATAAAAGAATATTGTGAGATAAAACACAACTCACAAGGATTTTTAACAGAAAATATTACAAAGAAGTTTCGTATTCTCTACTTGGTTTACTTAAGACTATATTATCAGAATATGGGAATCCATGGTATTTTGTGTTGTTATGGGTTTCTTCAGTGGAGAAGTTTGAGGAAGAGTGCCTTAGGTTCACTGAATGTCCTATCAGAGATGGGTATTATTTTCTGAATAATTTAATATTATAATTTTTTCTTTTAATTTTTAAAAGACAGCTTTTCTAGATTCAGGGATTTTAACAAATGTGACAAAGACATTGTTTAAGTTAAATATAACATTTTCTTGTCTATAAGTTTGGACATTTGAGAGCAATGCTGTCCTGCAAAGGAGTGCTTAAAAATCCTAATAGCATAAATAAATGGATGCAGTTAGAATATTAACTGAAAGTGAAAAAACAATTGACTGAGCACACTTATTTTCCTGAGTTTCAAAATCAAGTTAGATTGCTGTATGAAAGGAACTGTAAAATTTGTAGCATTGTAGAAACAATGGCCATAGAGATTTTAGAACTATTTGACCCTATTGGTGGTTACTGTGTAGAAAAAAAATTCAATTTTTCAGTTTATTACTTGGCTATTCAGATATTTTTCTGTTTCAGTAATTGAACTTTTTTTTCTGCATAGTGAGAAAAAAATGTATTAAAATACATTTGTTTCACAAAGTACAAATTTCTTCTAAATTGAGAACATTGTGACTTAAATTTGGAATTTAAGCTGTTGTAATCACAGCTGCAGCTTATTTATTTTCATGTTTTAATTGCATACTATTGAGAACGTCCTGTTTTCCACAGATTATCTCCATTCCTAGGTATAATTTTTATATGAGCATCCATGTGCAAACTTGAGTTTTTAAAAAGTTCAGTGCAGAGCTGCAGCCTTCCTAATCAGTGACATGTTTATAAGAAGTTGAGATATGTGGAGAAAGCTGACAGGAGAATCTTTATTCCGAAGTCTGCATAAAATCAAGGTGGTCTGGCAACTTAACTGATGGGTTTACATTTGGCTTTTAACACAGTTGAGTGTGTATGCTGTTTTTCATTACACGTTAATAAATGTGACAAAGATACTGTCATAGCTTTTTAAGAATACTTTGAAAATGGAATGCAAGCCAAACATTTATGGAACCCCAAAGCACCTCCAGGAGGCCCCAGGATCCCACTGATGTTGTCTGTGCTAATTTAAGAACAGCTACTGTAGAAGATTACCAGCACTGTAATTTATTGTTCTGCTTTATTTCATAGTCAATTTAAGCCAGTGTTTAGGGCAAAAATTATTTTGGGTTATCTGAATCCATGCCTTGGCTTTTCTAGTGATCATTGCAACAACCTTATTTAGTATGCTATATTTTAATTTTCCGTAATGAGATACTTTGAAATATGTCTTACATGATATTGGGCTGGTTGCATTTGAGCCATTCTGTATTTGTAGACGTGAAGAGGCCACAGTGATGGGATACAATTGTTTTAATTTAGGAAAGGCTATGCGACTTTAAAGAGGACTGACCGTATTAGGAAAACAGGATTTTAATTTATCTAAATTGTTTTATAAGCAGTTTGCTTAATAGCAGTCTTTTTTATATTAAAATGTTTAGGTTTTCACTGTATCCATGTAGAGGGTCACCTGTATTTAGATGGTGATTTGTTGTTTGAACAAAAGGAGGCAGATGGCTGAATGTTCATAGTTCTCCATTCTGTTGGCAAATGTTTGAAGAGGGACTGGGAAGGGGCCAAAAGACTTTGACTAAATGTAGAAAAATTCCGGAATTTCAGTCTATTCTACAAACGCTTTTTAGGTATGTACAGTGTAAAAGTATTTTTACCAGGTGAAGAACCAAGACTTCCAAGTAAGTTTAATCGAGGATTTTAAGAGGAATCCCTCTCCTTTATCTTCTCTTCCTCTCTTTCTTTCTTTCTCTTTAATGACTGTTTTGGGCCACTGTCTAACTTTTAGCTAGCTGCCTTGACTCCAAAGACAGCAGCAGCAGCAACTTAAAACTCGTGAAAAACTTAAGTAAGGATTGGTAGCAAATAGAATTTTTAGGTGCCAGAATGCATATGTGATCTTTTACACAAAAATGCCTCTGACTTACAATCCGTAGTTCATTTTCTTTATTTTATTAGTGATAATGAATGACAGATATGTAATTTTCATATGGGTTATAGGAGCTAGGGGATGTTACTCTCTGAACAAATTTACCTGGCCCATTCCTGACTGAATTTTTGACCTTGATCTCATTGACACCTGGTCTAAGGAAAGATTAAAAGGAAGCAACTGGCTAGCTGCATCCTTTTGCTGTCTGAGTAGGTACTGTACAGTTAAGGGCCTGGAGAGCTATACATTAAAAAAAACTTTTAATGATTAAGGGACTCCTTTCATAAATTTTATTTGGGAGCCTTAGAGTTAATCTTACCATGATAGAACAAGTGGTTGTTTTGGTGTGCTTGTGTTAAATACATTAAATATTGTCTTTGACTGGTTACTGACTTAAAGTGTTTTGTGAGTGTGTACCAATTTAATAAAGATATATTACTTCTGTTTGTCATTGTAGGACAGTCATCAGAGATATTTGCTGATTATTTATACTATAACCGCCTTTTCTAAATATTTAATTCCTGGGTTACTTTCTAAAGCGTCTGAAATCATAATGGCAGAAGGAGTAAGGAAATAGGCTAAAATATGACAAATTAAAAATAAATTTCCATTTAAGAAATGAGAAATGAATCGATTATGGAATGTTCCCCAAATCTATTTTAATGCTGGGAAACTTTTGTTTTACAGTATTTTCCTTATGATTAATACTCCATAAATAGGATTAATAGAGAAGGGATATTTGTAAAAGCCCACAAAAAATTAAAAATACTTTGATGTAACATGAGTGGCTTTAATGTCATAAAATGTGTCCCTTTTAAGGAAATTAAAACTTGATAGAGTATTTGCTAATATGCTTTGTTCTATTATTTTTTTCCAAATTAGTCATTGTGCTTCTTGCAGCCATACTTTTTAATCATTTGAATAATTGAATTTAGCTTTATATGTCATGTTTTGTTACTGGAAGTAGCTGCTTCAAATAGTTTGTTTCTGTGATTTGTATTTTACAATTCATTATAAAACTCTGAAGTTTCTGGTCACGATTTATTTTGGTAATCCACAGCAGGTCAGTCTACATAATCTTCCCCAAAATACTATGAAAATAAGCAATGATATACACGTGTCTTTCATCTGAGGAAAATGAGGCTCAGAGAAGATACTTTTATTTATGTAACAAATATTAATTGAACTGCTGTGTGCCCGGCAACATCCCATGTTTTGGGGTTATTGGAATGTAAAAGAAAGAAGCTCCTGGGTCTAAGAAGTCACAGATTGATTGGGGGTTCAAATTTACAGCTGTTTGATTCTAAATACCTATTGTGTTTTCAGATTGAAATGGGAGTTTTTATTTAAAATGCTTGGACTTGTTTCACTTTAGTGTGTTTGAGATAACCCTTGCATGAATAATCCTGTGTAAATTGGATCTCTAGTAGTTTAATTTTATTTTGATCTGAGGATATTTTCAAAGCCACAATTCAAATAATGTAAAACAATGTAAATTGTTTTTAAGTTTTCTTGTTGAGAAGATGGGGCATCTCAAATAACAAGAATCAGTGATTAGAAAATATTGGAGCAGGTGAATAAAATTGGCTTCTAGCTCTCAGCTATCAGAAGTACAAGAGGGTATAGGGGGTAGTAATCAAAAGACCAGAGGTTGGGACTTCCCTGGTGGCGCAGTGGTTAAGAATCCGCCTGCCAATGCAGGGGACACTGGTTCGAGCCCTGGTCCAGGAAGATCCCACATGCCACGGAGCAACTAAGCCCGTGCGCCACAACTGCTGAGCCCACGTGCCACAACTACTGAAGCCCGTGTGCCTAGAGCCCATGCTTCGCAACAAGAGAAGTCACTGCAATGAGAAGCCCGCGCACCACAACAAAGAGTAGCCCCCACTCACTGCAACTAGAGAAAGTCTGCACAGCAGTGAGGACCCAATGCAGCCAAAAATTAATTAATTAATTAATTTTTAAAAAGACCAGAGGTCTTAAGCCAGGACTGTATCAAACTCAAGGAGAACAATTATGATTTAGATGGGAAAGGAAAAAGAAAATGATTTGACTTAATTTAAAGCACTATTCAGAGCTATTATAAGGTCATAGATAACACTATTGGTGGGGATGTAAGTTGGCCTCATCTTTATGGAGGACAGTTTGACAATATTAAGATCCTTAAGCATATTGATGTCCTTTGATCTTGTAATTCTATTTCTTGAAATTTATTCTCTGGAAGAAAATACAAGATGTATATATGCACGCATGCACGCATATGCACATATACTTGCAGTGTTCCTTAAATGTCCAAAGATAGGAACTTGGTTTTATTATGGTGTATACAAATGGTAGAACATATTATTGAAAAACATTTGAGGACATGAGAAGAGTCATTATTTGTTAAGTGACAAGGCAGGATATAAAACTGTATGCATAGTATAACCCTGATTTAATTTATGTACATCAGAAAAATCAAAGAAAGTATCTCAAAATGTTAATGATAGTTATAACCAGTAGTACAATTAGAGGTAATTTTCGTTTTCTTGTGTACGGTTGCCTGGATAAGGAGATGATGGATAACTGTACCTTTCCTTTGCAATAAGATGCAAAGACTTGAAAAGCTATTCTTCTTGAATTCCAAGGTCTTTTTTTAGTTTGTTTCCCTCTCACTGTTGTGGCCTCTCCCGTTGCGGAGGACAGGCTCTGGACGCTCAGGCTCAGCGGCCATGGCTCACGGGCCCAGCCGCCCTGCGGCATGCGGGATCCTCCCAGACCGGGGCACGAACCCGTGTCCTCTGCATCGGCAGGCGGACTCTCAACCACTGCGCCACCAGGGAAGCCCTGAAATTGCTTTTAGAAGTTGATATTTGTGTGGGGGTTTTTTGGGTTTTTTTTTTTTTTTGTCTTATAAATTTATTTATTTATTTATGGCTGAGTTGGGTCTTTGTTGCTGCATGCAGGCTTTCTCTAGTTGCAGCGAGTGGGGGCTACTCTTTGTTGTGGAGCACAGGCTCTAGGCGTGTGGGCTTCAGTAGTTGTGGCACACGGGCTCAGTAGTTGTGGCGCACGGGCTTAGTTGCTCCAAGGCATGTGGGATCTTCCTGGACCAGGGCTCGAACTCATGTCCCCTGTGTTGGCAGGTGGATTCTTAACCACTGTGGCACCAAGGAAGCCAAAAGTTGATATTTGGATGAGTGGTGTAACATTCTAATTAAAAGTGCTCTTTTGGGCTTTCCTGGTGGTGCAGTGGTTGAGAGTCTGCCTGCCAATGCAGGGGACGTGGGTTCGTGCCCCGGTCCGGGAGGATCCCACATGCCACGGAGCGGCTGGGCCCGTGAGCCATGGCCGCTGAGCCTGTGCGTCCAGAGCCTGTGCTCCGCGGCAGGGGAGGCCACAAGCAGTGAGAGGCCCATGTACTGCAAAAAAAAAGTGCTCTTTTTCATGATAATATGTTGAGTGTTGGTATATTTTACTGAGTCCACGGTCATGGGTCAGTTTTCATGAAGCCCATTTAGCTTTTGTTTTTTCCATTTCCAGTTTCCCTTAAATCTTGCTGAACATATTGCACATGAATTACATGTCTTGTTTGCCTTCTTAGTGCCTAGCTTTGTGGAAATGAGTGGTCTGGATTTTAGGAGGAACTGGGGAAGGGGGGGATGTTAAATTAATCAGTGTAAAGTCATAACCAGAAAAACTGCTCAAAGACCATGGATTACTGAGTATTAAGTAGCTCTTTGCTTTACCCTTGTATAAAGATAGCTTTTTTTTTCATTTTTATAGTCTGATCTAAATACCTGATAGTGATTAATAATCTTAATATTAAGAATATTATAAGAATAATACCAAGAATATACTGAGAAGATATATTGGGGCTTTAAAAATGTCAGTTTTGAAGACTATATAGTAATTTTTATTGAATAATAATATATTTTAAAAAGAAAAATGATACTGTAACAACAGCTGTAGAAGTATGACTTTTTTCTGTTTGTTAATCATTAGACTATCAGTGCATGTGTAAGGTCAAGAGTCCTAAATCTTTTTGCTTCCTGATAAGCTAATGGTTATATGTGACCAAATTCTAAAGACATGAAGATTTTAGTAGTAAAATGAGTTATTATGAAAAGTGACATTTAACAAGTAAAAAACAAAAGCATAATTTGGGTAAAAAATAAGTTGGAGTTATTAAGTATATGATAATGTAATGTTATTGAACTGAGAGCAGGATTTGGAATTAGTTCCTATTAAAATGACTAAGACCTGGGCTTCCCTGGTGGCGCAGTGGTTGAGAGTCCGCCTGCCGATGCAGGGGACGCGGGTTCGTGCCCCGGTCCGGGGAGATCCCACATGCCGCGGAGCGGCTGGGCCCGTGAGCCATGGCCACTGAGTCTGCGCGTCTGGAGTCTGTGCTCCGCAACGGGAGAGGCCACAGCAGTGAGAGGCCCGCGTACCACAAAAAAAAAAAAAAAATGACTAAGACCTGATGGATAAGTTCAGTATTTATTTACTGTTTGATTTTTATGTTTTCTTATAGGTGATTGGTCTGTTGGATGTTTTCACACCTGCAAGGTCTCTGGAGGAATTCAATGATGTGTGAGTAAATCCTCTGTGTTTGCCTTCCTCCGCTAGAGGTTAAAGATTAGCAGCCCATTTCTAATCCTGAACCACTTAGCACTATCAGACTTAGATTCTTTATTCCTGTCATCCAGCTCTTCTGCGGAATGGGGAATGGATACAGAAGATGTATATTTTGGGGGGTATAAGTTCGTATTTTCATCATCTCAGGCACATTGTGCCCTATTTGGAGACACAGTGGTGGGTCCTGGCAACAGTTCCATGGAGAAGAGTATAGGGAGTTTTGACCATGATTTTTATTCTCAAATTGTCTGTCCCAGCTTTCAAAGGGACATGTTTATATCAAGAAATGTAGTGGTGGGCTTCCCTGGTGGCACAGTGGTTAAGAATCCGCCTGCCAATGCAGGGGATATGGGTTCGAGCCCTGGTCTGGGAAGATCCCACATGCCACGGAGCAGCTCAGCCCGTGTGCCACAACTACTGAGCTTGCGCTCTAGAGCCCGTGAGCCACAACTACTGAGCCTGTGTGCCATAACTACTGAAGCCCGTCTGCCTAGAGCCCATGCTCCGCAACAAGAGAAGCCGCTGCAATGAGAAGCCCATGCACCGCAATAAAGAGTAGCCCCCGCTCGCCACAACTAGAGAAAGCCCATGCAGCAACGAAGACCCAGCGCAGCCAAAAATAAATAAAATTATTTAAAAAAAAAAAAAAGAAAGAAATGTAGTGGAGTCCTGGTTCCATATAGATTCTTCCATTTCTTTTATCCTGCTTGTGTGTGGGAAATGCATGCTGATCTTTAAAGTATTGAATTTCTGTACTGGGACAAATGGTGAGCCTCATGTGTTTAGAAAGCTGATTCTCCCAGTTTTGTGACCATCTCTATTGTTTTAGCCTGGGGAACCCCCCCTAGAAAGAGGGCCTGAGATTCTCAGGAACCAGTAGTTGAGGGCTAGGGAAAAGGAAACAGAGAGGAAGAGAAAGTTGCTACGAGGATATGTTATTAAGTCAGTCACCATTTTGTGCAACTGGGCTGAAAACTGCCAGGGTCTTCAGTTTTCCAAAAGTTGTGTAGAATGCACCTCAGATGGGAGCATTTACCCACTGGCTTCTGACTCCATTGTCAAGTGTTGCCCCATGGGGCAGTAATGCCCTCACCTGCCCAGGTTGCACCTGTATGAGTACAAGATAGATTCCAGCAAGTGTTGTGGATGTTGTGCAGGTGTTGTGTATGTGTGAGTGCTCTACTGTAGCTTTCCCAATATCTGAATTAACATAACCTCCCATCCCCAATTCACAAGTATACTATACCATAAGAGAGAAGGAACACCTTAAATTTAGGGTTATACATTTTGTCCTGGTGAAATTTTGGCGTTCCTAAGTGGACAGGAGGACTATTGTGAAAATCCAAATAAAATTGCAGATCTTGGCCTCTCTTCCTTAACCTCTACTCTCCACTGTCCCCAGTGCTGAACTTAACCCCACCCTTATCCTGGGCTCAGTTTCTTCTACCCTTATCCTAGGCCAAGTGCAAGCACCATTTGCTCATTTCCCAAAGAACAAGTGGGAGGGAGTGGAGGAGATGTTTGAGATTGTGTGTTCTGTCTAATGAAAGGGGAAAAAAAAATTAAAAAGAAATGTGGAATATTAAATGGAAAGAGAAAGAGGAAGGTAGCAAAAAAATCTCCCACCACTTGAACTTAGTTGGAACATGATATGACTGTGAGTCGAAGATGAAAGAAGGAGAATCTAGTCTAAGTGCAAGAACTCCCACCCACTTTAACCTTGATCCTGCTAATGAAAGTTTAAGAAAAAACTTTGAACTTCCTTCAAGCAAAGGGGAAAAAAAAGGCAGTAACTAAGAACAGCTGTGCTTCCTGAGCCCTGCATGTCTCTAGAATGTGGAGGCTTCTAAAGCCTCCTTACTGGATGCCCCAGGCAGAAGCATGTGTGTTGCAAGTTGCTGAGCTCTGCTGTAGGCTATGTTTGGAAAAGAGAATATTGCCATGATGTTTTTTTTTCTTTAACATTAATTCATTAATTTTTACTTTTTTGAGGATTTTTTTTTTTTAAAGTAGCTTTAGGTTTACAACAAAATTGAGGGGAAGGTGCAGAGGTTTCCTGCTTACCCTCCTGCCCCTGTACATGCATAGCTTCCCTCATTATCACCAGAATGGTATATTTTTCACCAAGAATGGACCTATATTGACACATCATAATTACCCAAAGTCCATAGTTTATCATAGGATTCACTCTTAGTGTTGAAAAGTTTATGGATTTAGACAAATATATAATGACATATCATTATAATATCATACAGTGTATTTTCACTGCCCTAAGAATGATGGGTTTTGATATTCTGTCTAAATGTGGAAAAAATGCTGAAGTAATATGTTTGTGAATTACTTTAGAAAACATTTGAATCAGGATTGAGCTGTAGCCCAAAATTTCAGGTGTGACGAGGATTGATTTTTTTTTTTTTTTAAGAAAGGAATTGATAATTCGCTGACCTAGGCTAATGCTGTATTTTGCCTTAATCAGGCATATGGAACTGGATTATGAGCCTGTTTTTCCTATGTCAAAGACCTTACTTAAGGCTAGTGTCTTTGGGAGGTTAAGTTTTATCCATTGTGGTGCCTGTTGGCTCCTTTATCCATTTGAAGGCTCACTGACTTACAAGCATACCCACTGAACTGAAATTGCATTTATTTCTTCATTCATTCATTCAACAGATACCATGGCTACTGAGCAGGAATCTATTCTTTCTGTGTAACTGTAGCTGGGTTCTATTTGCTTATTTATTTCCAGCTTTACTGAGATATAACTGACATACAACATTGTGTAATTTAGGTTTTGATTGTTTATAAATAAGAACTTAGTTCACCGTTTGGGAGCAAATCTCAGTACTACTTGTTGAATACTTGCTGAGCAGAGTGTTAGAACAAGGCTCAGGATAATCAGAAACACTAGTCTTTCCCTTGATGAAATAAAAATCTTGTTAGGGGAAATAAATTCAAAACACTTTTGTAGGGGCTTCCCTGGTGGCACAGTGGTTAAGAATCTGCCTGCCAATGCAGGGGACACGGGTTCGAGCCCTGGTCCGGGAAGACCCCACATGTCACAGAGCAACGAAGCCCATGTGCCACAACTACTGAGCCTGCGCTCTAGAGCCCACAAGCCACAACTACTGAAGCCTGCGTGCCTAGAGCCTGTGCTCCGCAACAAGAGATGCCACTGCAATGAGACACCCGCGTACCACAACGAAGAGTAGCCCCAGCTCACCACAGCTAGAGAAAGCCCGCGTGCAGCAACGAAGACCCAACACAGCCAAAAAATAATAAATAAATAAAATAAGTAAATTTAAAAAAACAAAAACAACACTTTTGTAACCAAGTTATCCGTTGACTGTAAGACCTTGGACGAGTCACTTTTCCTCTCTGGGTCCCAGTTAACTTCCGTGTAAAATGATGAAAATTGGGATGGTTCACTTCTGAAGTGTTTTCAATCCCAGAGAATCTCTGAAAATAGAATGATGAACCTAAGGATACCTTTTGGAAAAATGTTTCATTGTTTACTTTTTTATGATTTATGTATCACTGAGAAAAAATTAGTACTTGTCCAGGACTATGGTTATTTCAGTGTTTTCCAAAGTCATTTCAGAATTTGCATAAGAGGTCAAACATCTTCACCTACAATTACAGGTTGTGCAAATTTAAATACCTTTAGGGCCATACAAATAACATAAACTAGGCTCAGTGCTATACAGAATACCTGCACTTCCTAAACGCATTCAAATTTACATTAAAACAAAATAAACAGACAAAGACCCACTGTTCTGGCCAAATCAAACAAACTGAAGACTAGAGTGGTTCTACAGGCTGCCAGGTTTAGAGCAAACAGTAATTTTGTTTTCTGTTTTTGTTTAAAATATTTATTTATTCTTTTTTGGGGGGGTTGTTTGCTTCTTTTAATTTATTTTTTTAAATTTTTGTTTGTGTTGGGTCTGTTGCTGTGTGTAGGCTTTCTCTAGTTGTGGCGAGCAGGGGCTACTCTTCATTGCAGTGCACAGGCTTCTCATTGTGGTGGCTTCTTTTGTTACAGAGCACGGGCTCTAGGTGCATGGGCTTCAGTAGTTGTGGCACATGGGCTCAGTAGTGGTGGCACGCAGGCTCTAGAGCGCAGGCTCAGCAGTTGTGGCGCACAGGCTTAGTTGCTCCGCGGCATGTGGCATCTTCCCGGACCAGGGCTCGAACCCATGTTCTTAACCACTGCACCACCAGGGAAGCCCCAAACAGTAATTTTGAACATTAATTTTCTGTGCTAATTAACAAAATCTCTAATTACTTTTCATAGTTATAGTTGGCTTTTAATCATGTGTTATGTGTATTTGTGCCTTTATATTTCAGTTAGCACTTTCCATTTATCATACAATGCAAGCTTTTACTGAATTTTAAATTTCTTAGTTAATAGGCATCCTACATAATTCATTAGTAAGACTATACTTTTGAGAAAGGAATAATAGGTAGTGAGTTTTGATCATTAGGAACAATGTGCAGTTACTGAATATAACAGAGCTGGTGTTTGGAAAATGTGGAGTTAAAAGATGAGAACACAGTACCAAGTTGTTCTTGACTGCGATATGATGTGGTTGTACAGTTGGCAAAATTTTATAAGATATATCTAGATCTTTTTAGTGATTGGATATCATTTGGACATTTCTGTTTGCTTCTTTTTTTTATTTTGTTAAATTTTTGTCTGTGTTGGGTCTTCATTGCTGCGCGAGGGCTTTCTCTAGTTGTGGCGAATGGGGGCTACTCTTCATTGCGGTGAGCGCGCTTCTCATTGTGGTGGCTTCTCTTGTTTCAGAGCTTGAGCTCTAGGCCTGCGGGCTTCAGTAGTTGTGGCATGAGGGCTCAGTAGTTGTGGCTCGTGGGCTCTAGAACGCAGGCTCAGTAGTTGTGGTGAATGGCCCCAGTTGCTCTGCATGTGGCATGTGGGATCCTCCTGGACCAGGGATCAAACCCATGTCCCCTGCACCAGCAGGCAGATTCTTAAACCACTGTGCCACCAGGGAAGTCCCGGGAAAGTAGATCCTTAACGATACAGTCAGGTCCTCACACACACACCAAGATGTAGAGCTTAGTGAAGCAGGAACCCACTAGGCAGCTCCATCATTGACTGCTTTGACGTAATCCATACTCCTGCTAGTGTTGGAGGGTTTCCTGCAGAGGCGTGGGGTGGCCGCAGCTCACCGGGGGGACAAGGTCACTGGCAGCAGAAGTCGTGGGAAGCACTCCTTGGCGTGAGCCCTCCCAGAGTCCGCCACCAACCCCACCAAAGAGCCGGGTAGGCTGTCTCTTTGCTTCTTGATGGTAATATTTGTCAGGAGGTGGCATATATGTGCCATATGCATGCTGCAAATATTTAGTTACCAATAGGAATCCAAAATCTTGAAATAGCCAGTATTAGAACCTAACCCTAGAGTAAGCTGCAACTTCATGCTACTACAGCATTGCCTTTTCTTAACTGTAGTGGTTCTCTGATCAAGCTTAGTAGACAATGAAGAGTTTTTGGACTCAGTGCAAACAACTTCCTCAAATTTCAGGAAAGCTGAATTGCCATTTTCCCCCTTATTTTATAACTTCCCATTCCAGGTTTCTTATACCCAAGTTCCTTATCTTTGCTTGGTTCTTGAAGAGGGATGTGGAAGTGGGGTTTTAGATTCTGCCGTGATCTAGAAGAAGACCTACAACAGGGTCAGTCAGCAGCCATTGTTTTAGTGAAAGCCAATGGGCAGATAATCACCTAGCTTATTTAGCCATCCACTAACTAAAAATGATTGTTCAGCCACTAAGTGTAGCCTTTTTTATCAGTGTAAAAGCTGCTGAATGTACCAAATAGGTAAAGGAAGTTTCTAGATTTATATTTTAACCTGATTTAATTCATAAATATTTAAATACCCATCCTGTGTTAAGCATAGTACTAGTCTCTGGGGAATATAACAAATTATATAAACATGGTCCCTGATGATAGATTGAGACTCTTTAATTGGAGAGAAGAACAATTTAAATGACCAAACAAAATACAGTGTGATAGGTTCTGGAAGATCCTACATGATTTTTATTACTGTTCACTCTCTGACCTCATCAATACTTTTCCCACTCACTCTCTCCATTCCAGCCACTCTGGCCTCTTTATTCTTCCTTGAATACAGACATCCACATTCCCAGTAGAACCTTTGTACTGGTTTCTAATGTTGGCCTGGAACACTCTCCCCACATATCCACATGACTGATTCCTTCATTTCCTTCAAGACCCTACCGAAAGGTCATTTCATCAGAAGCTTTTTTTTCCCTCTCCACCATAGCTGAAATACTACCCCCACTGTCAGGGTCTACTCCTTACTCTACTTTCTTCTTAGCAAATTTTATCATCATATATTTATTGTTGTCTGTCTTCTCCCTGTAGCTTGTAAGCTCTGTTAGAGCAGGGAGTTTATTTTCTTCCTTGTTGAGTCTTCTTTATTTGGCTGTGTTGGGTCTTCGTTGCTGCGTGTGGGCTTTCTTTTCTCTAGTTGCAGAGAGCAGGAGCTGCTCTTCATTGCGGTGTGTGGGCTTCTCATTGTGGTGGCTTCTCTTGTTGCAGAGCATGGGCTCTAGGCTCGCGGGCTTCAGTAGTTGTGGCACGCAGGCTCAGTAGTTGTGGCTCTCAGGCTCTAGAGCGCAGACTCAGTAGTTGTGGCACATGGGCTTAGTTGCTCCACAGCACGTGGGATCTTCCCGGACCGGGGATCGAACCCATGTGCCCTGCATTGGCAGGCAGATTCTTAACCACTGCGCCACCAGGGAAGCCCCCTTGTTGAGTCTTTAGTAGTTAGAAATTCTCAGAAGTTGAGTGATGAACTGAATTGTATAATACCACATATAATATTGTACACATTGGGCTTCCCTGGTGGCGCAGTGGTTGAGAGTCCACCTGCCGATGCAGGGGACACGGCCTCGTGCCCCGGTCCGGGAAGATCCCACATGCCGCGGAGTGGCTAGGCCCGTGAGCCATGGCCGCTGAGCCTGCACATCCAGAGCCTGTGCTCCGCAGCAGGAGAGGCCACAACAGTGAGAGACCCGTGTACCACAAAAAAAAAAAAAAATTGTACACATCTTAGGTCTTTTTGGCTCTAAGTCTATTTCTAGTCACATTTTTCTTGATCCAGAGCTCTATTATTTGAAAGTTTGCTAACCCTTCTCATTGGGTAAATGCTGTGATAGGTTGTATGTAAGATGTCAAAACTAAAGGCCTTCAGTTGCATGTGGTCTCATTAATGAGATGAAGCATAAATGCTTACCTAAAACGACTTAAAGGACCAAGTCAAATTTGCAGTGTCAAAGCAACATACAGGGTATTAAGTGATCTCAGAATATGAGAGAAACTTAGTGGAGGAAAGCCTCTAAAGAAGGTAATAACTGTATCTGAAGAAGCAGATAAATAAGGATTGGGTGTAGAGGTCGAAATATATTCCAGATAGTCAAAGAAATGAAGGAAATGTATAAAGTATACAAAAAAGGAGATTTGTGTGGAATGGAGACTGTTAAAGGAGTAGATAACCGTTGATTTTTCTTTTGTACTTGGATAAAAATTGTGTTTTGGTAAATTATGAATTTTTTTTTTTTGGTGGCGGAGGAGATCTGTTTTCATAATTTAGCTAAGAGGCATTATGTGCTTGGAAATAATGCTTTCCTCTATCACTGAAAGAAATTCCCAGCCCAGTTGTTTGGACTTACAGAAATCTTCTTCTTCCTTGAAAATAAGTTGAGTGCTCAAGATTGGTAATACAGAAAGAGAAGCAGTCTGGGAGAAAGATGAATGAGTTAACTGTATTAACAGTTATATTTGCAATTTATTTCCATATCAGAGAGGTCTGCTCAAATGAGGATGGAGAGTTGGTAAAGCATGTAGGTGTCGTCACTGACTCACATTTGAAATCTAAACAAATTACACATCCTTTAAGAAAACACCATTCAGTTTTTGTCTGACGTGATCAGTAAGATGCCCCCTTTTTCTCAGATTAGCTGTTGTAAAAAGGTAAAGAAGCTTCAAGGTATAGTTTTGAGTTTGATTCTCTCAAGAAATTTTCCTGTAATTAACTGCTTCCTAAGTCTGGATTGGTGCCCTCCCCTGTGTGTTCTCCAGCACCTTGATGTACACTTTTATAACTCTAATTATGCTCTATTATGAGTATATACCTTCCTCTCATCTAAATTCTGTATCTTTCTTTTCCACTGTTGTACTCCCAGTGCTCAACAATAAATATTTGTTGATGGAGTGACTGAATGAATGAATAACCTTGTGCTTTCTTGTTTATAACTGGTTGGCAATCTAGTTGTCTGATAGCATGCCCAGTGCATTCTCTTTTGACTAACTTTTTTGTTTTTATCTTGGAATATAGACCATATGGTAGAATATTGAATCTGGTTTATTTGATGCAGGTAATGTAGAGGGCACCTTTCAGTAATCTTTACTTCAAATGAGGAGAATAGTTTGTTGTGAAATAAGCTGGCTAAGCTGCCTACCTGGCTGCTGAATGGTGCTTTTACCCCTTACATTGGAACAGTCTGGTCTGCTTACCAGATAAGATCTTTGGCATGAGTATTCCAATAAGATATGCCCTTGCCTGGTCTTACTAGTAATACTATATGAGTTGTCCTGGGTCATTCAATTAAATTCAGTGGTAATTGAGTGCCTGATATCTGCTACACAATGTTTTTAGGTACTTTAGATACTACAGAGGACAAAAAAGAAGCCTGTCCTCCTTGAACATTGTACAGATAGATAGCAATAAACAATGAGCATATAAAAGAGGAAATTAGCATGTTAGCAAGCAGTAATGCTATGGACAGGAGGAAAAAGATAGAGCAGGGAAGTGTGAGGGTTGGGGGAGAGATGCAATTTTAAATGGGGTGGTAAGGATAGGCCTCATTGAAAAGGTGAATTTTGAGCAAAAATTTGAAGAAGTAGAAGAATTAGACTTGTGGATATCTGGAGGAAGAGCATTCCAGGCAGAAGGAACAGCCAGTGCAAAAGTCCTGAGGCAGAAGACTGCATGCTGTATTGGAATTGCAGCAAGGGGGCCTGTGTGGCTGCAGTAAGAAGGCCAGTGTGGAGCTAAGTGAGAGCAGGGGAGAGAAGTAGATGAAGAAATGAGAGAGAGAATTGGGGACAGGATGCTGGATTATGTACAGCTTTATCTGCTGCTGAAGGGATTTTTGTCTTTAAGTGAAATGGGAAGCCTTTTGAGAGGAGTGACATGGTCTGTTTTTCATTTTTACAGAATCACTCTGCTGTTTTCAGAATAGGCTGTAGTGAGTCCCAAGGATCATTGGGTGTATTTCAGAAGCATGTGGTTACGAATTGTCAATCCCTATGATTATTTTAAATACTTTGTTTTAATATGGAAATGTTTTTTGCCCTTTTTGATAATTATTTTATCAAATAGGGCTGACGGTAGTAGAGATGCCAAGCTATAGATATAGAAGAGATTTTTTTCTACATAGGTTCTTTCTGATTGTATTATGCTTCAAAAAAAGAAAAGGCAGTAGAGTAGGAGTCTTTGACAATTGGGTGTTATCCAAGAAGCGCTTAATAAATGAAGCTCTAAATGGGGTGCTGTCTTGAGTACTGAAAACCACGTATTGTAGACTTCTGCCTTTTTGCTGGTACAGTACATTTTACTTTGAGAAATGATGGTTTATGCTCTTTAAGTTTAAAGGAAACCATCCTCACAAGAAAAGTGGAAAACAAGATTTGTATCATCAGGCTGTGAAATCATATTTTCAGCCCTCTACCTAATAAAGCCCTACTTATTTAATTCCTTTTTAAAGATGGGGGAACTAGGTAGCTTTCCAGCTGTTGGTCAGATTTAATTATTTGAGGTGTTCTGAACACTGACAGTAATAGGCATGTCTTTACTAAAATGTAATTAATTAAGCAATTAAATGTAATTGCTTTGTAGAGACTAATACTATAGAAATTATGTGGCATCTGTTTTTTTTTAATTTATTAAATTTATTTTTGGCTGCATTGGGTCCTCGTTGCCGTGCAGATTTCTCTAGTTGCAGTGAGCGGGGGCCACTCTTCGTTGCGGTGCACAGGCTTCTCATTTCAGTGGCTTCTCTTGTTGCAGAGCACAGGCTTTAGGTGCATGGGCTTCAGTAGTTGTGGCTCACGGGCTCTAGAGCTCAGCCTCAGTAGTTGTGGTATGCGGGTTTAGTTGCTCCACGGCATGTGGGATCTTCCTGGATCAGGGCTCGAACCCGTGTACCCTGCATTGGCAGGCAGATTCTTAACAACTGCGCCACAAGGGAAGCCCCTATGTGGCATCTATTAATGCTCCTTTTGGGACTGGCTTATTTAAAATGTGCCCATCGACATTTTCCTCCCACTTCCTTGTTCACTACTTTTAGAAATTGTTATGTCTTCCATAAGCATTCAGGAACTTTGCACAACACTTGCTTTTGTCCACTGTTGCAAAATTTATTTCAAAAACCTTTCTATATGTGATGAGTTGGAATTTGACAATTGGTTTTCATGGATTGGTCTTTTGGGCTTCGTGGAAACAACATATAGTGATTAGGTTAGTTCCTGCCAGACACATCTGCCATGAATAATGTGGTTCAGCTGATTTGATTGGAGCCTAGCAGCAACGTTTGATAGTTATCACTATATAGACTGATTAACCTTATGTACTTATATAATGTCTTGACAGTCTCTCCCGGTGTCTGGAAATTTTAGTGATAAAATGAATGTGGTCTCTGATGGGGAGGGGACTTAAAGGGAATTACACAGTGGTAGAATATTCTTTTTTCTTTTTTAAAAAATAAATTTATTTTATTTATTTATTTTTTGGCTGAGTTGGGTCTTCGTTGGGGTGTGCGGACTTTCTCTAGTTGTGGCGAGTGGGGGCTCCTCTTCGTTGCAGTGCATGGGCTTCTCATTGCAGTGGCTTCTCTTGTTGCGGAGCACGGGCTCTAGGCGCGCAGGCTTCAGTAGTTGTGGCACGTGGGTTCAGTAGTTGTGGCTCACGGGCTGTAGAGCGCAGGCTCAGTAGTTGTGGCGCACAGGCTTAGTTGCTCCGCGGCATGTGGGATCTTCCTGGACCAGGGCTCAAACCCATGTCCCCTGCATTGGCAGGCGGATTCTTAACCACTGTGCCACCAGGGAAGCCCAGTGGTGGAATATTCTAACTAAAAGCATGCTTGCTCTCTCAGGCTGTGCAGTTAGTGGTCTTCTGTCTGTATAGGGTTTTTTAAGTTATTGGTAACCATTTAAACCCAATACTCAGACTTGAAATTACTATGTTTGCTTTGGTAATACTGCTTAACACCTTTGTGAACTAGCGCAGACATTAGAGAGTTAAGATTTTTAGGTTTTATTTCAAGACAAATTAAGGTAGATTTCTAGGTAGAATCATGCAGAACAGTGTTTCCTTTTTTTACCTTTTCTCCTTAAAAATATTTTTGAAAGTTGAAAGAATAATTCTCTTACTATTCAATGTCATAAAATGTAATTATTTGCAAAACAGTCTTATAAAACAAAAATTGGATTCCCTCTTCCTCAACCTGAGCCTTGCAAATTGTCATAATTGGTATTATGGATATGGCAACCATTATCCCAGGTTTTCTGGGGGAAGTTCTGATTTCACAATATTAACCAGTTATTCACAACATTCTCGTATTTGTCGGATTTTGTATCAATTTGGGGTTTAAAAAATACAGTGACTGTGATTAGGATGGAATATTGCAACATTTATAAAACTTAAAAGAAGTCATTCTCTTGACTTAAATTCTCTGTCAACTGGAAGAATTTGGAGGCAGTATGGGCTGTGATTTAAGATCATATTTTCTGAGATCAAACAGTTTTGGATTCAGCCCCTGACATTACCACTCTTTTAACCTTGAGCAGGTTATATATACTTGTTCTGTCTTGTGTTTCCTCCTCAGCGAAATGGGAATACTAATGGAACTTACCTTACAGCTTTGTTGGGAAGAGTGTATGAGACACGGGCATAATAAATAGTGCTTGGCACAGAATAAGCACGAATGCCTTTGATTATGTTATGTTGAGCTTGGAGCATCTCTTAAATCAGAGCAACCTTTGTGAAAATATTTCCAAAAATCCAATATAGTCTTTAAGTGACAGAGTATACTCTTTCCTCAAGGCAATATAAACTTGCAAGTTTTAAAAATATGAAGGGCTAAAAAATCTAACTTAAGGTTACATCTATGCTAAGTCCTATTGCTCTTCATCAAATTGGGAACTGACCATAGCAGCCCAACAGGGAAATTAGGAAACAGAAAAAAAAAAATTTTAATTCTTCTTTGAGGAAAGAAAGTAATAAATGTGGTGGTGTGTGTGTGTGTGTGTGTGTGTGTAAAGAGAGGTTATACACATATATAGTCATGTAAGACGTTAATAGTATATTTAAATTTACTGACCTGGTTTCTTTTCTTCCAAATTTATCAAACATAAAAATTGAAATGAAATGAAATCAGCATTTTTTTATAGCTCAACTGATATACATTATTATTCAGCCTCAGGAATGGGTAATCATTCTCATACTAGATAAAACCTAACTGAATTTTTAAAAACTCCACTTCTTTAGTACTGATTGTGGTTGTTATGTTCCCGTAGCAGTGTGATACAGTAATGAGTGAGTAAGGCATTGCGTCTAGAATATCTGTGGTGAACCTGTTGGACTTGAATGTAATCATTCCCTAATCTTATGATGTAAGGACAGGATACGTATCCAGCACCACACCTGTGGGGAGAAGTTCTAGAATGCCTCATCTTGCTTGCAGATAAATTGTGTTCCTCCTTCCTTTAAAGTAAATGCAGGAATATTGTCAGTGAACAATATCCTTTTACCAGTCATTCCTGAAAAAGGAGAGGAATAATTTGAAAATTTAAAGATACTCCTATTTTATTTATTTATTTTTAAATTGAGGTATAGTTGATTTACAATGTTGTGTTAGTTTCTGGTGTACAGCAGTATTCTGTTTATTTATATACATATATTTCTGAATCACTAATCCAAAACTCCTAATTTATCCCTCCCCCCTATGGTAATCATAAATTTGTTTTCTATGTCTGTGAGTCTGCTTCTGTTTTGTAAATAAGTTCATTTGAAGATACTCCTATTTTAGACCCTACAGGATATATAATGAGGTGAGAAATGTAATGGCGGATTTAAAAATATGGCCATGCATTTAGTTATACTGTGTATTTCTCATGCAGTAATATCATTTTTAAGAAAAATGATACTAACACATATATCATTCTAATCTCCATTTTTGTTTTTTTTCTTTTCTTTAGAGAACCTAGGAAAAGGTGTCAAGTAGGAACTAGTATAAAAATTTTCAGAAAAATAGACGACAGGTAGTAAAGTTAGAATAGTGATGTTGCAAACAAGCCGCGCGTGAGTAGCTACTAAGCTTTTAGGTGTCACTGTGGTACTTACTGAGTGGACTTCTAACAGTCTTATGAAGATCAGAGCTTTCTTAGGGTTCTGGATTATTGTGTAACTGTCCATTAATTTCTAGGTACCTGGTGACCCATCTCATGGGGGCAGATCTGAACAACATTGTGAAATGTCAGAAGCTTACGGATGACCACGTTCAGTTCCTTATCTACCAGATTCTCCGAGGTCTCAAGGTACAGACAGTATTAGTAATAATTTTGTGGAATGAATTCTCTCTCTCCCTCTCTCCCTTCTATTTAGGGCTTAAGGGAAAACAAAACTTTTCTTATGGAAAATTTCAAATACAGAAATCACAAGTACAATCATAGTATAATGAACCCCTGTGTTTACTCAGCGACCACAATTACCAACATATGGTTAATCTTGTTTCTTTTGTATTCCCCCAAACCCTGGATTATTTTAAGGCAAGTCTAGACATCATATCACTCCACCCATCAATACTTCTGTTGGCATGTCTGAGAGTTAAAGACTCTTCATTATTACATCTAAACAATAATAATAATTTCTTGATGTAATCTAATATCTGGTCAGTGTCATGTTGAAACTTTGAAAACATCCTCAAGAAGGCTAATTTATTTGTGGCAGGGGCAGTTTTTAAATTAAACCACCTTTAATATTTAGCATCTTTGAGTCCTTATTGTGCTCCAGAGCACCCACCAGGAAACAGGTTGAAAGCTCTATTTCTCTCATACTCCAGCTCTGTGAACAGAGTTGGTGGTATGGAAATCATAGTTATGATAAATGTACAGACTACTGATAATTACTTGCTCTGATTTCTAATCCTGCTGTTAATACTAGCATTTCTTATTGACTCATAAAAATGTACTTCAGATATGTCATATGACAGTAGGAGGCTGGACATAACTAACTGATTTTTTGCTTTTTCACAGTATATACATTCAGCCGACATAATTCACAGGGTAGGTATTGACTTTTGATTAAATTATTGGGGTGCTGGTGGGTGGGGAGATTGGCAAGATCCTAATCTAAGCTTATTTTACCCATTGAAATATTGAGTGATTGTAACTTTGCTCTAGGTTTAACTAAAGAACGAAGATGTATAGTTTTTACCTATTTAAGGCTAATGAGGACTAGATAGTGACTGTAGAATGGAGATTGTTTATAGCTAGATGAAGTCTTTTTTTTTTTAATTTATTTGTTTATTTTTGGCTGCGTTGGGTCTTCGTTGCTGCACGCGGGCTTTCTCTAGTTGTGGTGAGCAGGGGCTACTCTTTGTTGTGGTGCATGGGCTTCTCATTGTGGAGCACAGGCTCTAGGCGTGTGGGCTTCAGTAGTTGTGGCATGTGGGGTCAGTAGTTGTGCCTCGCCGGCTCTAGAACGCAGGCTCAGTAGTTGTGGCGCACAGGCTTAGTTGCTCCGCGGCATGTGGGATCTTCCTGGACCAGGGCTCGAACCCATGTCCCCTGCATTGGCAGGCGGATTCTTAACCACCGCGCCACCAGGGAAGCCCTAGATGAAGTCTTTTATGTTTAGCTCTTCATCATTACCCTTAGGGAGAGAATTTACCATGTGTCATAAAGTTGATCCTGTTCTTTCTTACTTGCTTCCTAGGACCTAAAACCTAGTAATCTAGCTGTGAATGAAGACTGTGAGCTGAAGGTAGGATGAAGTGACAGTGGTAATTGTTTCACCTTGTAACTATATGTTTAACTAACCAGGCAAATTTATATAGGGAATGTGTTTATAAAGCCATGACTCTTAATCTGAAAATTCTTATTGTCCTTAAGAATATCATTAGACTTTGAAATTTAAACCAGAGATTTAGTAAGCATTAGTTTAAGTGATATTGAAGGTAGTATCAGGTGTCTTGTTTTCATTCTAAAATAAAGTTAAATTGAAATTTAATATATTAGTTATAATAAAGGAGAATTATAGTGTGACTATCAAGTAAGCAGTCCTCTTGAAGAGTAATTATTAGATTTTATGGGTTTCTAAGAGAAAAAAATGGCAGAAACACACTTATTCAAAATAATTCAAATGACATAAATAATCTATAAAGAGCAAGCAACTCTGGAATTTTTTGTTTCATTTCTTTTTTTACTCAATTTTTTGGAAACATAATTTACAATAAAATGCAACACTTTAAGTGTACATTTGACAAACTTATATAGCTATGTAACTACCAACACAGTTATGATAAAGAACATGTCCATCACTCCAGAAAGTTCCCTTGTGCCCCCTTCCTAGCCAGTCCCCACACCTCTACCCCTAACCCTGGCTTCAGACAACAACCGATCTGCTTTCTGACACTATAGAGTAGATTTATCTCTTCTGGAGTTTCTTACAAGTGGAATCATACAGTATTTTTCTATGTGTGTCTGACTTTTGCTTAGTATAATATTATTGAGATCCATCTGTATTGTGTGTATCAGTAGTTCATTCCTTTTTGTTGCTGAGTAGATCCATTTTATGATTATACCACAATTTATTTATCCATCCACCTATTGATAGACCTGTGCTTCAATTCCATTTCAGGGCTGTGTAAAGCTGCTATGAATATTCATGTGCAAGCCTTTCTGTGGCACATATATTTTCGTTGCTCTTGGATAAATGCCTAGCAGTGGCATTTTTGTTTTGCTTTTTGTGATTTCATTTTTTTTAAGTTCTTGCTGTGTTCCCCATGCATTCTAAGCATGGACCAGGAAATATGTTTATGAAAGTACTATATTCTCGCTTTTTATAAGGCACTGGAGTTTTTTCCCTCCTGCTTTACAAGCCTTAGGAGTTTGTTCCAGTGCCTGATTTCTCTTCTCTCCCTTAGATCTTGGATTTTGGACTGGCTCGACATACAGATGATGAAATGACAGGCTATGTAGCCACTAGGTGGTACAGGGCTCCTGAGATCATGCTGAACTGGATGCATTACAACCAGACAGGTACTACTTGCACTTGTATAGGGCCTTATTAATACTATGTTGTGTGTATTTGGGGTTCTCAGAAGTGGAGATGGCAGGAGTAGGAAGAAACATTTTTTTTCTTCCCTCAGTGATCATTTTAAGTCCACGAATAGAAAAATATTTCAGTTGCTCAGATAAAGTGGGTTTTTTCAAACTTTGTGATTTAACAATTGGCTTTTTATTTATTTATTTATTTTGCGGTACGCGGGCCTCTCACTGTTCTTGCCTCTCACTGTTGTGGCCTCTCCCGTTGCGGAGCACAGGCTCCGGACGCGCAGGCTCAGCGGCCATGGCTCACGGGCGTAGCCGCTCCGCGGCATGTGGGATCTTCCCGGACCGGGGCACAAACCCGTGTCCCCTGCATCGGCAGGTGGACTCTCAACCACTGTGCCACCAGGGAAGCCCTGGCTTTTTACTTATTTATATTTTCAGCATATTCTCTGAGTACTCCTGCCTGAAGACATTGGGTTTATAATATTAACCTCTCAATATTACTTGGGAGAATCCATCATTTCTACCAGTAAGAAACCTTTGCCCTTTTGTGAACAGCTTATTTCTCTTGCCATAACTATGTTTTGACTTAGCCCACCCATGAAGCCCTTTAATGTGGTAAGGGTCTTAGCTTATTTATTTCTATAAAAATGAGTGTGATTGTTGAACCTCGGATGTCTTAAATATTAATTTCAGTATTTCACCCCTTAACTATAGTTCCATTTGTAGCCAAGTATGATAATAGTGACATTATATTACTTTTATTTCTCTTTAATTTTGCCAGTTGATATTTGGTCAGTGGGATGCATAATGGCCGAGCTGTTGACTGGAAGAACACTGTTTCCTGGTACAGACCGTATCCTTTAAAAAGTTTTGGGTTCTTGTTTCTTGTCTGTATTTTGGTGTCCATGGTAGTATATTACTTTTACCTATCTCTAGGAAGGGCCTTCAGTTACTTGCTTTTATAGTCCAGATGTGCATTGTGAGATCTGCCCTCTTGCTGAGTATCTTGCCTTGTCAAGAAAGAGGCTTCAATTTATTTTGAGAGTTGCAAAAATTCCTCATAATCTGGAACGCCCTTTAAATCTTTCATATGTCATCTTTTTTGCAACAAGTTCCTTATTAATCTTCCCACAGCCCTTCTGCCACCTGAGTGTATTGGTGAGAAGTTCTAGATCTCAATGACTAGTTTAGTCTTCATTGCACCAGTGCTCAATGAACACAAGATAACCATTTATAAATCGGGGATATCTTGCTTGTATGTTTGATTTACATATTAAAAAGGCTGTATTTGGTCCTTGTAATGATACACCTGCTGACTCGTTTTGTTTGTTGTCTAACAACAAATAATAAAAGCAAGGAGATAAGGTCACCCTGTCTTGTGCCTTTTTTTCCCCTCAGCATGACTTTATTTTTATCCCAGATTGTAGCCAAACCTTAATTTACTTCCAGAGTTATTGTCTAGTTTATGGTTTATCATGGCCCCTTTATTTTAGCCCCTTTCCTGTCTGCTGCATGCCCATTTCACAGTTTGGTAATAATATCATCAAAATGTGATTTGTTGTAACTCCCATCAGTTCCACTTGAGGAAGATGTTTAGGCAAGAAAGAATTTTGAAATATATGTCTAGAATTAGGTTGGAAGGTTTTCGTAAAATTCATTTGACCAGCCTTCCGTGGGTTTGGCTGAGAGATGCTGCAATTGCCTGTGTTCTGTCATGGTTAGAGACCTAAAAGCTGTTTTAGCACCTCACCTAAGCAAACTCATTGAGTTTGTAAACCAGATTGTCAGTTCACTGGCTTACAGTTGGGATAATACTTCTATGGTGACTGTGATGTTCATGTTATCGATCCACATATTCTATCTTCTGCTAGAGTGTTCTTTCCTAATGAACTGAAAAACCTCTTCCCTCAGCCATTTACTTCCCTCTGAATATTACTGGATTGATACAGAGTATAGTCTCCTTATATAGCTCACCTTATTCCTCCTCATCCCCAGATTCTAATTTTAATACCTAGTGTTTCTCCTTTGTCCTTTGCTTCATTTACCTTATACTTGTTTCTTAGAAATTTGATATATGCATTATAGTCCAAGCTAAGAGAATTAGGGAAAATTTGTAATTTTCCTTTTCCTCAGGCACATACCTTAGAGTCCCATTCTTTAGTCTGTCCTCCCAAGCACACTGCTCTGATGCTCTCCTCTGTTCCCCCTCTTCTTCCTCTTCTTTGTATCTGTATCTCCATCTACAGTCAGTCGTGGACACTCATACCTACATAGACACACAAAGTGGTAGAGAGAGACAGACAGTAGAGCATACTGGTTAAGAGCACATGCTCTGGAATCAGACTTACAGGGTTGAGATCTTACTTAGCTCTTATTTACTCCCAGCTCTGTGACTTTGAGCAAGTTGTCTAACCTCTGTCTCTCAGTTTCCTTAACTATAAAATACTGATAATAGTACATACCTCATAAGGTGGTTGTGAGAATTTAGTGAGATGAAATCTGGAACGTACTTAGAACAGAGCCTGCCAACAGATATTAGCCATCATCTTCATCAGTGATCTTTGGGAAGCAGTTTCTCCCTTCATCTTCCCACTTTAGTCTAATTGTGAATCATTTAAAGGCTAGTTTTTTGTTTTATTTAAATTCTGTAACAGGTAGTAAAGGATGGATCCCCTTGGCAGGCTACTGGTAGAAAGGTTTCAAAGCAGTTGTGTGTGTCCTATGGTCCTATCTGCAGGACAGCTGCCTACTGATGGCTTGACCCTTTTAAAATGCGAACTTTCAGCCTCTAAGAAGTCTTCTCTTTTTTTTTTCAATAAATTTTATTTATTTATTTTTGGCTGCACTGGGTCTTCGTTACTGCGTGCGGACTTTCTCTAGTTGCGGTGAGCAGGGGGGCTACTCTTCGTTGCAGTGAGAGGGCTTCTCACTGCAGTGGCTTCTCTTGTTTTGGAGCATGGGCTCTAGGCGTGTGGGCTTCAGTAGTTGTGGCTTGTGGGCTCGAGCGCAGGCCCAGTAGTTGTGGCGTACAGGCTTAGTTGCTCCGCAGCATGTGGGATCCTCCTGGACCAGGGCTCAAACCCGTGTCCCCTGCACTGGTAGGTGGATTCTTAACCACTGCACCACCAGGGAAGCCCTAGAAGTCTTCCCTTTTATGCATACTTCTTTTCCTTCTATGAACTTTAGGTAGAAAATCTAGCATTTAAACTTTTTACTAGGAGATTCTCTGTTTTTTCTTTTTGCGGTACGCGGGCCTCTCACTGTTGTGGCCTCTCCCATTGCGGAGCACAGGCTTCCGACGCGCAGGCCCAGCGGCCATGGCTCACGGGCCCAGCTGCTCCCCGGCATGTGGGATCCGCCCGGACCAGGGCACGAACCCGTGTCCCCTGCATCAGCAGGTGGACTCCCAACCACTGCGCCACCAGGGAAGCCCAGGAGATTCTCTTTTTAATATATGAGAATTCATTTCAAAATTCTTATTTTAGTAATTCACTGTTTCTTTCCTACTTGGCTCCTTCAGACAGATGTTCTCCTGGATCGGAACATTCAGATTCAGAGGACTGTATTTGTAATATACATTCAGATTCAGAGGATTGTATTAGTAATATACATAACTCCCTTCTTGTCAGTTGCAATCTGTGTGGATATAGCTTTGGTTGCCTGACAAAGGGAGAGGAAAGTGTTTTCTATTACTTTTTAAAATTCCCAGTTGATTCTCGTGTGCAGCCAGTGTTGAGTACAACTAGAGTTTACCCTGGTTGGATTTTAGTTTTAATCTTTCAGGCTGACCCTGAAAAAGTTACTTAGTTAGCAGTTTTTCCTCATTTTTTTTTAAGGTACCAATGAGATCAGAAAAATTAAGAATCTAGAATTATCCACTTGGGGACCTAGAAAGATGTTAGAAAACATCTAGTTGAATCCTCTGTTTTTATAGATAAGGAAACTAAGAACCCAGAAAAAGATAGATACAAACCTCTGATCTGACTCAGGTGTTAGTTTCTTTCCAATATTCTACTTGTTGCCTGTTCTCCTAATTTCTGAAACTCATTTTCTTAAAACCTTTGCAGAATGTGCTGGCCCCACACACTCTTCTGTTGCCCAGAAAAGCATGCATCTACTGCTTATTTATGATTTGAAGATGCAGCTGAATGCTGAGGCAACCTCTAGACTATGCTCTTTATTTGAGTGCACAGTTTTCTCCCTGTTTTCCTCAATTATTATTTATCTTGCATTTGGAACTGACGGTTTTAGCTTCTAGATAAGAACTATCTAATAGAACTTTCTGTAGGCTTGCAAATGGTTTATGTATGTACTGTCCAATAGGGCTGTTGGTAGCTACCAGCCACATGTGGATATTGAGCACTTAAAATGTGGCCAGTGAAACTTAGAAACTGAATTAAAAATATTTTTGTGGTTAAGCATATAAACATGAAATTTGCCATTTTAACTTTTTTGATTGTGGTAAAATAAACATAACATGAAATTTACCATTTTAACCCTTTTAAAGTGTACAGTCCAGTGGCACTAATTATATTCATAAAATTGTGCACCCACCACCACTATGTCCAAAACATTTTCATCACCCCAACAGAAATTGTACCCATTAAACAAAAACTCCCCATTCTTCCCTCCCACAGCCTGTGGGAGCCTCTCTTCTACTTTCTGTCTCTATGAATTTGCTTATTCTAAATATTTAATATTAAGTGGAACCACACAATCTTTGTCCTTTTTTGTCTGAATTATTTCACTTAGCATGTTTTCAAGGTTCATCCATATTGTAGCATGGATCATAACTTGATTTTTATGGCTGAATACTACTCCATTGTAGAGCTATACCGTATTTTATTTATCCATTCATCTGTTCATAGACACTTGGGTTGTTTCCACCTTTTGGCTATTGTGAATAGTGCTTCAGTGAACACTGACATACAAGTATCTCTTTGAGTCCTTGCTTTCACTTCTGTTGGATATATATCTAGGAGTGGAATTGTTGAGTCATATAGTAATTCTGTATTTAACTTTTTGAGGAGCAGTCATTGTTTCCCAAGCAGTTTCACCGTTTTACATGCCCACCAGTGATGTATGAGCAATTTCTCCACATCTTCACCAACATTTCTTCCTTCCTTTCTCCTTCCCTCCCTCCCTTCCATCCTTCCTTCCTCCCTTCCTCCCATCCTTCTTCTTTTTTAAATTATAGCCATCCTAGTGGGTATGAAGTGGTATCTTTTTGTGGTTTTGATTTGCATTTCGTAATGACTAATAATGTTGAGTATCTCCCTGTGTTTACAGGCCGTTTGTATGTCTTCTTTGTAGAAATATCTGTTTGAAACGTTTACCCATCTTTTAATTGGGTTGTCTTTTTGTTGTTGAGTTTTAGGAGTTCTTTATATATTTTGGATATTGAGCCTTCACCAGATATATGATTTGCAGATATTTTCTCCCATCTGTGGGCTGTCTATTCACTTTTTTGATAATGTCCTTTGATTTACATAAGTTTTAATTTTGATGAAGTTCCAATTTATCTATTTTTTTCTTTTGTTGTTCATGCTTTTAGTGTCATTTCTAAGAATGTATTACCAAATTCAAGATTATGAAGATTTACTGTATTTTCTACTAAGAGTTTTATGGGTGTACCTCTTATACTTAGGTCTGTGATCCATTTTGAGTTAATTTTTGTATATGATGTGAGGTAGGGGTCCAACTTTATACTTTTGCATGTGGAAATTCAGTTGTCCTAAGTACCATTTATTGAAGAGACTGTCCTCTCCCACAGAATGGGTTTGGTACTTCTGTCAAAGATCAGTTCTATTCCATTGGTCTGTATGTCTATCCTTATAGCAGTACCACACTGTTTTGATTACTCTAGCTTTATAGTAAGTTTTGAAATCAAGAAGTGTTAAGTCTTTCAACTTTGCTCTCATTTTCAAGATTTTTTTTTTTCTCTTTGGGCTCCCTTATAATTCCATATGAAATTGAGGATTGGCTTTTCCATTTCTGCAAAGAAGGCTGTTGCAGTTTTGCTCGTGACTGTGTTGTATTTTTAGATCACTTTTGGTAATATTGACATCTTAGCAATATTAAGTCTTCCTATTCGTGAATATGAGATGTCATTCCACTTATTTAGGTCTCCTTTCATTTCTTTCAGCAATGTTTTATAATTTTCAGTGGACAGGTTTTTCACTTTCTTGGTTAAAGTTATTCTTAGGTATTTTCCTAGCATCTTTAGGATGCTATTTTAAATAGAATTACTTTCTGAATTTCCTTTTTGGTTTGTTCATTGTTGGTGTGTAGAAACACAACTGATTTTTGTTTGTTGATCTTGTAGCCTGCACCTTTGCATAGCTGAAAGCTGAGAGCTCTAGTAGCTTTCTTGTGGATTCTTTGGTATTTTCTATATGTAGGATCATGGCATCTGCAAATAGAGATAGTTTTACTTCTTCCTTTCCAATTTAGATGCTTTTATTTTTTTCTCGTTTCTAATTGCTCTGACTAGAACTTCCAGTATAGTGTTGAATAGCAGTGGTGAAAGTGGGCAGCTTTCTCTTGCTCTTATCTTCAGCCTTGAGTATAATTTAGCTCTGCATTTTTCATAAATACTCTTTATCATGGCAAGGAGTTCTCTTCTGAATAGTTTTATAGTTTCATAAAACTCATAGTTTTATGAGTGTATTTATCTGAATTTTAAATTTTATTAAATTTTCTTTAGATTACATTTAAATTTAATCACATGTGATTATTGGTATTGTATTGGGCTATGCAGTTTTAGATCTTGACAAATCATCTTCCTATAATACCTTTTTCTCATTTTTTTTGCGATTAGTCTTCTTGAGAGAATCTTTTGTTACTAGTTGTTAATAATCCCTGGAGTTCCCCTAAAGATATAAGATATACTAATTTTTGTCTTAAAGCTAATTATGTTTTTAGGTTAGAAATTATTCTCATTTGTGACTTTGCAAAACCCTCCCAACTAGCTCAAAAATAGTACTTTTTTTTTTTTTTTTTTTAAAGAATGGAGCCCTTCCTCATAAGTCTAGTTGACTGGGTATATATATATATATCAAGTGGACACACCTGAGAGAACTGTCTATTAGAAAGAGAGTGGGGACACAGAATGTGTCTTCAGGTATGGTGCTAACTTATTTCAAAAACCATTGGTTCTGAAAAGAGTAAGCCAATTAGAAAATGTTGCTACTAATGATTGACAGTCTGCAGCCTAAGGAAGAGAGACAATGAGTTTCCTAGCCCTGTTGCACGTCAAATACTGTTTTCTTCCAGACATCTCAGCCTTGGCTTACTATTGTTTTCCTTTGCTAGGTAATCAAATGAATTTTGTTCATGTGTAAAACTTTTCTTTCCTTCTTTCATTTTAATAGAAATGGTAACTAGACATTAACTAGACATTATCATTAACTTCGACATTAACTAGAAGATAATGAGGCTCCTGCCATCAGCTTGCTGCCCTACTTTATATGACTTTTATTAGTGTTTACTGGCTCCTTATTTCTTCTTTTGATTTTTTTCAAACATTTTATGAACTACTTCACACATACAAAAAGACAAGGAATAATAAATGAACACCTATGTTTATATGACCCAGATTATGAGATAAAACATTGCCAGTAGAGTTAAAACTTCTGGTATACCCCTTCCTGTCACATCTACCCCTTTCTTTCAGACATTGGTTTCAAACAGTCTCTCATTTTAAAAAAACAGTTGTACTTCAGACACTAAAAGCAAGTGTCCTAATAAATGTTGAAGAAGAAAACTATTTTATTAGGTTATTTGCCTTTTCTTCTCTAATTTAAGAATATATTTCCCCCTTTGAAAAGGCTAGAACTCTCAGGCTTGTCCACAAATCTAAAGTACCTTAAAAATTTTTCCTTGTATGACAGTGAAAATGCCTATTTTGATGACCAAGAAGAGAAGGAAGTAAGCTAAGTCCCATTCTAGTCCACCTGTCTGTCACCAGGGAATTTCCACAGGTCTTTATTCCAGCTTTGCCTCATATGGATTTTTTTTTTTTTTGAAAACTGCAGCTCATAAGCAGCAGTAGTCACATGTAGGTTCTGCAAATGGTCCTCTTATTCATCTTCAACTCTCCAGCCTGCAGAGGTTTCCTAGGAGTTTCCTAGAACACTTAGAAGTGAATAGAATATCCCTCTTTTACTTTCCCTCTAAATACCCCATTACCCTTAAGTTTTTTTTCCTTGCCTTTTCATTCTGGCTACCTTTTACTTTTGTTACAGAGGACCTAGTCTAAAGAGTAACCTTAAGCCTAAGTTGTTTTAGGAAAAATCAGGAGATTTATGATTTAAATTTTGACATTGTGATTATTACAATTAAAACACATTTTTGATTAACAGTAAAAATATCTGCTATCTAGGGAAAAATGGGTTAAACCTGTTAAGAAGGATGGCTTGCCGTGGAAATAATTGTCATAATGTGGTAAATTTTGCTTTGCTCTGCTTATATAGCTACTTGAAGCTCCTTCTGGCCTTAACTGCCTGGACAAATTGTAGTGGCCTTACAGTAGCTGGTATTATTGGAAGACTGACCTGTATTTCAATGGATTTGCCAGCTCTTGGAGAACCTATGGTGATTTCCTATGAGGTTTGCATGCTTTGACTTCCTTCATGCAAGTGCTTTTAGCTACTAAGTAGATTTTTATTTTGCATTGTGTGTTTACTAATCTCCTAAGTATTGGCTGTCATGCTGTACCAGCTCTTTGTCCATACCCCTTACACACTCATTGCACTGTATTTGTATACTCTTTATGGTGTAAACACTTCAGATGGGGCGTTTGCATATGAAATGAAGCAACTTTTCTTGACTTCTTTTTTGTATATAGACTTTCCATTAGAGTGTGGTCATTCTAGATTTCTCAGGGCAAGACAGAGGGGTGGAGCTGAGTTGGAAAGCATATTACAGGAAGTCTTTTCAAGTTAATATTTATTGAGCTACTCAATGGAGTGCTGGAGGTAAGATGGTACCTGTCCTCCAAACCAGAATGATCATACTCAGCAGAAAGTGAGCTATAGGAGTCACTTGAACAAATGCCTGCTCTCTGCTTATAAAACAAGGTGTAGTGATAAGAATACTATAATAGAGGTATAAATAAGTTACTGAGAAGAAGCAGAAATTAATTCAAACTCAGGATGTCCAGGAAGACTTCATGGCAGAGTTCTTGTTTGAGCAGGACTTTGAAGAGTAAATAGGGAAAGAAAAGGTTAGGTAGGAGGGGAGGATGGAGGGTATTCCTCTTTATGACTTGGAGAAATAAGAAGTTGGAAGCTTAAAAGTGCCTGGAATATTTGGTGTGAGTTGAAGCATTGAGTGCATTAAGGAATAATAATAGTTTGAGGGAGAGTCAGAAAAGAGTCTTGATGCCACATCAGGGAAGGCTGTGAATTTGAGGCTGAAGAATTGGGGCTTTATTCCTCAGGCCTGAGGTTGTTTCATACTGGCTGAGGCAGGAGAACGACATGGAGTCTCCCAAGTCATTGTTGTCATAACCACTGTGACCAGTGGAAGTGGCATACTTTTCAGGCATGTTGGGGTGAAGTTAAGACACTTGAGAAACTGCCCAGAGTCTTCCTCAGAGGGAGTATAAAACTTGATTCTCATTTTCATTAGTCAGAAGTCTTTTATATAAGAGTGTCAATCTCACTAGTATTATTTCTAGAGATCAGTTTTGATGCATTTTTTGTAAAACTACCTGTTTGAGAATTCAAGTAGTCCAGTTTTTTTTCTCATATGTGATATACTTTATCTTGTGCGATAGCTACCCTGTTAAATTTGTTCCTTAAGAATGTGAGGGAACTAAATTTTTGTAAACTGAATCATTTCAAATGAGCAAAGAGGATCCTATACTAAATTCTGTTGTAATACAGTTAATTTGATTATGTTAGAGCAAGATGGTATCTGTCCCCACTGCTTGCTCCGTCCCCGTTAATCTATGCTTTAAAATTGTTTTCTTAACAACACCTTGAATTAAGAAATCAGTATTGAAATTTTAGCCTCCAGAGCACATTGATTTTTGCCATTTGCAGAGGACAAAATTTTCTGCTATTCTTTTTTAAATTTTTAAATTTTTTTTTTTTTTTTTTTTTTTTCGGTACGCGGGCCTCTCACTGCTGCGGCCCCTCCCACTGCGGAGCACAGGCTCCGGACGCGCAGGCCCAGCGGCCATGGCTCACGGGCCCAGCCGCTCCGCGGCACGTGGGATCTTCCCGGACCAGGGCACGAACCCGCGTCCCCTGCATTGGCAGGCGGACTCTCAACCACTGTGCCACCAGGGAAGCCCTAAATTTTTATTTTATATTGGAGTATAGTTGATTTACAGTGTTATTCTCTACTATTCTTAATTCAGAAGTAACTTCTGTGAGGGGACTTGCTTTTAATTTATTTTGTATAGAACATAAATTGTTTGAGTCTATGATGGGGTTCTGCAAACCTTTTCTTAAAGGGCCACATAGTAAATATTTTAGGCTTTGGGAACCATACGGTTTCTGTTGTAACCGCTCAATTCTGCTGTGTAAGTTGAAAGCAGCCATAGACAATACATAAACAATGAGCATGGCTGTGTTCCAGTACAACTTTATTTTCAAAACAGACAGCAGATTGGGGTTTGCTGACTCCTGTCTAGAATTTTGTTGTGTTTAAGCCAATTCCATATCTGGAGGAAAAAAAAATGGGGCAGGATATTATTGCGTAACCAATTCCTGTAACTCAGGCAACTCTGGCTTGCAGAGGCCATTATTTTCAAGTTACACTGTACTGCCTTCATATGTATAATCATAAACAGAAATAGTTTATTGCATTCTCTCTCCTCTCCATCCTGCCGTACCTCCTTAAATATTTTGAGTGCCCACCACGTAGCAGATGTTAGGCTAAGCACTGGGGATAAGTGGTGAACAGGCAGAGCAGCCCCTCTCCTCATAGATCAGTAGAGGTGACAGACAATAAGCAAACTAAGCAATTATAGATTGTGACGAGCACTGTGACGTTATCAAGCACTGTGCTGAGGTGGAGAATAACCAGGGGGGGCAGTGCTTCTTCCATAGAGTGTTGGGGGAAGCCTCTCTGAGGAGGTGAAGTTCAAGCCGACACCTGAAGTTGAGAAGGATCTAATCATGCAAAAAACCTGACAGGTTTTTTTTTGACAGGAATCAGAAGATAGTCATCCTCTCCTCCTTTTCCCTCTGAATGTCAATATAGACATGGATAAGCTATTCAAATTTTCATAGAGAATATTGAAAGCTATTTTATAAGATTTTTTTTCTCTCCTTTTAGCTTTTTAGGCAAGGCTAAAAGCAGTAAGAACAAATGGAAAGTTTCTGTCTTCTGGTCAATACATGTACATACATAGTGAATATGCACAGAAGAGTTGGCTGCCACAATAAAGGTCTGGGCCTTGTGGCCTATTATTTAGAGCTCTGGGGATGCGTGAGGTTTGTTAATACATTTATAAAGTTGAAGCCTCATATGCTCTATGTTATGGCGCTCCAGAAGGCTGTGCAGATGCAGTGAGGTGGTGGGGCCCTCTGCTGGCTGACTATTGCTCACAAATGCTTCTCTGCTTACCGTAGTCAGTGTGGACAGAGAGGTTTTCTGGAGGACATCTCAAGTGGTTAGGCCCCGGGAGGTTCCCAGGCCCCTGTCGTATTACAGGCTCCTTAGATCAAGCCTTAGGGGAATATTCACAGGTAGGCTTGTACGTCCCTAGCTCCTATGCTCTCTGCTTCTTTCTTCTCTGTGGCCTTCTGCTGACCGGTGCTCTTTGCTTGACTAGCTACTGGTGCTTTGGTGGAAGGTAAGGAGGTAGGTGTGGGCTGAGCATATGGACTGAGTGATGCTTTTGTGTTTTCACATGCTGTCTTTGGCATCTAAGTACCCAGCTATAGTCGCTTCACTTTACTGATAGGGGATGTTGACAGAAGCATAAAATGAATATAAGTTGGATATGTGTGTGGTCGCATTTTGAATCTTTGTACAGGAGGAGCATGTTCTACTTGAAGTGACCATCCTACAGAAGGCTTGACCTAGATGAATTCACCATTTTGGCTTGGTTTGGGGTTTTTAATTTTTGTTATTGGGGTATTTTGTTTGTTTTGTTTTGTTTGTTGTTTGTTTTTCATTTTTATTTTGTCCCAACATTTTCCTTTATAGTCCACCATTAGATATTGATCAGTTGAAGCTCATTTTAAGACTCGTTGGAACCCCAGGGGCTGAGCTTTTGAAGAAAATCTCCTCAGAGTCTGTGAGTTGTTGCTTTGATTGTAATAATCTGCCCTTTTGGGAGCCTCTGCCACTTCCCTTCTGTCAGTCTGTACTTTGACCCGGGTATGTTTGTAAGCACATATGCCCTTTGTGTGCTGACTTCCGAGATGAAGGGGGTGTGTGTGTGTGTGTGTGTGTGTGTGTGTGTCTGTCTGTGTGTACCTGCCTGCTCACATGCATGGGTGTGTTTTGTTTTCTCTCTATCTGGGTATGTAATCCTAGAGCATAGGAGCTTGTATTGGGCAGTAGTATGCCAGTAAATGAGATTTGAGATTCTAATTCATTCCAAGAGATTAATGGAAAACTTGTCTCCACTCTCCAGCCCTGACTTCATCTTTCTCAGTTTCACATATACTCAAGGGCTCCTTTCACTTTTAGGTTAGTGTTTATCCTCAGAGCATGAGCCTCACCATGTATTAGTCTAGCTTTATCACTAAAAGAATGAAATGTGCATTATCTGTACTCTTTTGCCCTTTTCCAGAAGTTACTTTCTTTTTATTATTTTAGAATAGACAATTCGCACATCTTGTGTAAGGTGTCTATCCCCCACAGGGGTCCCTCTCTACCCAGTCTCCAGACCGTCAGAGGTAACAGCCCCACTCCTGACACCTCAGATAACACAGGAGTAGGGTTGTAAATCCTTCTCCCACAGCCTGCCTTTGTAATTACGAGTTTGAGTAACCTGAGAAAAAGCTTTGGAGCTAATGCCTTCCTGCTTCTAAGCAGGCATTTAGAGAGAAGCCATGGGAATATGACTCTGGCTTACTTTGGCTCTCATTTCCTGCTGTTGGTCAGTTTCTTGGGCCAGACGTGTGAGAGAAATCATGAAAGCCCAGTCTTTCTCCCCTTTCCCTTCTGTCTGCTGCCAGGCAGTTGGATAAAAGGGAAAAAGAGCTGTGGAGCCAAGTTCCAGTTGTGCCTTTCTGGATTCTCCTCCCAGCGTTTCTGACTGAAGGGGTCCCTTTGCCCAAGTGGAAAGACTGCTGGGTAGCCAGAGGCAGGCTTTTAATTTGTTTCATTTAAGATGAGGAAGCAAAAGCACAGAAAGACTGTGACTTGCCCAAGTCATGCACTGAGTCACTTGACAGAGCTGAGCATACATCCCAGATGTTCTGATAATGTGTTCTAAACTTTAATCTCATGATTGCACACTGTTTTGAAAGTCATTGTCAGAGTTATCAACCACAGTGTCAGCCTGAAGGAGTGTTTCCTTTTGCTTTATGAAATGCAGAAAGCTGGGTTGGAGTGAATCAAAGATATGGGATGATGTTTAGAGAGGATGGTGCTTTTTTGTCTTAAATGCATTTGCTTAGAAAGATTGGCTAATAGAGAGGACATGGGGCAAGGGAGTGGGGTTGGGGAGGAACTCCGTTTATTAATGAATAGTGCTCATGAGACTGAGATAGCAAATGCATTCCCTGTCTGGGGGTGGCCACTAGCAGCTCTTTCTCAAGTCTTCTCGCCCACCCTCAGCCATCTGCCCTATAGGTACATGCTGTTAGTCACAAGAATTTCTAAAAGAAAAAGTGTGGGTAAAATGATCATGTTTACCTGTCATTAATCCATCTTTTTTTTTTTTAAGAAAGAAACAACACTAAGTGCCTGACCTAATAATGAAATGTCTTTATCTTATGTGATATAGGGCACATCATACATTTCAACAGCTCTAGTATAGAGTTCGGCATAATAAAATTGAGTATCAGAATACAGAACTTAAGTAATATTGTATTGAGTATAGAAATAAGAAAATGGTGTTTTTTTCTCCTGCATAGTTACAACTAGTGCATAAAAGTAATTTAAACATTGAAAAGGGTAGACAAGATTAATTTGATGTTAGTGATACTGCTCAAGTACTAGTTTATCTTAGAAGCACATGATTTGTGGAACACATGATGCATAAATAACAAAGCCAGGTGAATAAAATGGTTTAAAGCTTTTCAAAGTGAAAAGAAAAATTCATTAGTGGAGGAATGTAGTAAACAGAGAAAGCCAATGGCTATTTTCGTTACTCCTGAAAAGTAGTGAAGAAGTGATGCCATTATTTATTGATTGATGGAATTCAGTCAATAAATAATAGGACATTCTGAGTAAGAGAGTGCAGTGATAGATGGGCTGACTGAGAACGAGTTAGCATGTGCCATGAGAAAGGGGATAAATGGGTCACGATGGATGTAAGGAGAGGGAATTTTTTTTGTTGGTGACCCACTACCTGTAGTAATCAGTGAAAGGACAAAAAAAAAATCATATTAAGAAAGCAAAAGCCCTTTCACTGACTCACTCTCACATTTTTCTCTGGAAATATTTTCTTCCTAACCTCCCGACAAAAAGGGGATACAATAACCTATTTGACTAAAGGAGACAAAAAAAAAACAAAAAACAGAAAATGTGCAGGCCAAGTTATTGTTCATAAGAAAGAAGAGAAAGGTGACAGGATTTTAACATTTAAAACCCAGCTGGTATTCCTATTGCTGGTTTACTTATTGACCCCCTTTTGTTCTTTCTCTTGGCATGCAAAGTAGTTTGTTATGTAATTTATTTAGAGGTAAATCTAAACTTTATTGAGAATGTTAAAAGAACTTCATACCACCTTTTGAATTTGCTGGCTTCTGTCTTTGGGCCAGGGAGCATGAACGGCAGGGTGGAGCTCATGGCCCCAGCTCTTTCCTAATAGCCAGCCTTGAACATGTGTTTGTAGTAATCTGACCACTAGGGAATCTGAGTTCAGAGGATGAGCTAAAGTGGAAAAATCATTGAGGGAAGCCACAAAGAAGTGAAATTACTTGATTCAGGTACTTATTGAAAATTATGCTACAACAGAAGGAGAGAATTAATAGATAACAGCAAAGGGAATATGAAAAGGCTTTTATTGAATTGTGTTGAGGATTTTAAAAACCCCATCACTCTACTTTAATAAGCAACACATGATAAACTAACAATTCTTGTAGTGTTTGTGTTAAAATTGATGGGACAGCTAAATGAGAGAAGTTTAGAGTACAACTTACCTACGTGCGCATACGTTTGGAAGGCCTCATAGTTCTGCCTTTGTCAGATACTTGCAGAGTGTTTTGCCAACTTCCTCCAGGATGTTTTTAAGCAAAAGTCAGTCTGTTCACCTGTTAAAGAGACTTGTGGGAGAAATCATTGTGGCATGCTGTAATACTGTCAGCAGCTTGTGACTTCTGTTTTGTCTCTGCCATTAGCTTCTAACTTTCCCCCCCATCTCCCTGTCACTTCCCATTGTGTGTTTGTGGCATGTATTTTAAATGTATCACTAACTACTGTCTTTGAAACTTGGCACTGCTTATCAACCCACATACCACCTTGGTCTTACCTTAGGAGGGGTGGTATTTTGGAGAATCACCTGAACCTGTGCCACAAAAATTTAACCTCTACCTTAAATGGATATATTGGACATTTTATTATATCCAAAGTTGAGTCAAACTTTTCTGAATCCTCTCCATTTACCCCACAAGCAAACACGTTTTGGCCGTCAGTACTTGAAAACAGTTCTCTGGCTGGCATCCTGGATCCAAGGGGCAGTCTCTTTCCAGGGAGCCTAAATATTTAATGTTAAAGATGATGCTAAAACCAAAAGAAAGTTTTTCTTCTCCACATGGCCGGTCACGGCCACATGCCTACTAACTCTCATGCCATTCACAGAAGCATGATTTCACGTGCAGCCTTGGGCTCTGGCCTGGGGTGGGTGGGATGGGTGGAAGTAGGCTATTTGTTTGTTTGGGGGTGGCTTTTTGGCCTTTTTTAAAACTTGAGTTGAAAGTTATTTCTCGCATTGTATGCTTAACAATGCCCTTGACTAGGCATCTAAGATATTAACCAGCTTCAGCAGATTATGCGTCTGACGGGGACTCCCCCTGCTTATCTCATTAACAGGATGCCAAGCCATGAGGTGAGAACAAATAGACTGTGCAGGGATATCTAATTCAGAGGGCCACATTCTCATTTTATTGCCACTGTATAACCAACACAGTTTTCAATGTCACTGAATGCTTGCATGTGCCTTGAGGGCTACTAAGGCAAAGACTGCCTATGTGCTATTACAGAATGTTGACATTTGGGATAAAACGTTACCCAATCCTGTGAACTGAGAATATAATTTACAGGCTTGTACTTAGAAAATGATGTTACTTTTATATTTGAGTTTTATGAATTGAGTGCTCAAGAGGAAGTTCGTGTTTTCCTAGGATTCTATGCCTACAGTCAGGGTATGCTACCATCTAATGATTTTCAGCTGGAGGTGTATTAACTGAAGGCCATTAACATCCTTTCCTATTCATCCATTTTTTTAATGACCAAAAGAAGAGTCTTCATTTAAAAAGAAAAAACAAACCTAAAAAAATGTCTAATGCTAGTAAGGAGTATATTTAAAAGAAGATATGCAAATAATATAAAATAAATTTGAACACTTAGATAGGGTTAGGTGCCTTTTTTACCAATGCTACTTAATCTAACTCTGGTTTTATCATCAGAGATGATTGGGGCACTTCTTTCTAAGGTGCCCTTAATCTTTTTGGGAATCAGGTTGGCAACACAGCTTTATTCAGGTAGTCTTTTTATTTAGCTTATTATAGGGAAGATTGTTCTCTGCAGGAGACAGGTCTCTTAACTCTGTTTTCCCTTCATTCTTTTATCTACATGCTCAAGTAGGAAGGGATAACAGGCATGTCGATAATTCAATTCCTAGAACTTTCTTTTCAAATCAGAAAGATTCTCAGCTGCTTTTCAAAAAGTGGGCCTCTCCTGCTTGCTCTGCATACAATGACTAAGAATGTGAAGTTCTTAAGAGGTACAAACTACCATGTATAAAATAAATAAGCTACAAGGATAGGTTATACAGCACAGGAAATATAGCCAATATTTTATAAATAACTCTAAATGGAATATAATGTATAAAAATTTGAATCACTGTTATATACCTGAAAATAACATAATATTGTATTATATGTATTAATATTATAGATATAATTTATATATATATATATATATATATAAATTTTAAAAAGGTGAAGTTGCCTAGCAGCTAGAACTTTTTCTCACCTTGTATGTGTGTGTATATACGTACATACGTAACTATAATGCATACCTTTAAAGAAGTTTTACCTCAGCTACTCAGATGGACTGATAGTGGGATTTATTCTTTGAAACAGGGAAGGTCATAAACTTACTTTAGTACCTAATATCTGAAGCACACATTTATGAGTTACATTTGTGTTTATATGATTATTCTCAAGACCAGTGTTTGGCTTTGCCTTGATTAGAGCTGTCCGTCCTTGAAAGTATTTATTAGCACCTTAAGTTCCTTAGAATGAAGTCCAGAAATTGTCAGGCTTTCCTTTCTAAAGGCAACAGTGATAGCAGCTGATGTTTAATTTGAGCTCTCCCTCTGAACCAAGTACCACGCTAAGGAGGTACTGCTTTGTTATCGCTAGTCCTCACTCCAGCCCTGTGAGGTAGGCACTGTTATTAACCCTGTTTTATAGATGAAGAACTGAAGACTTAAAAGAGAATAAGTAATTTACCCAAAGTGGTAAAGTCAAGATTCAAGCTCAGGCCTGTCCCACCCCAAGGATCAAACTTATGAAACCTATATTGATATATAAATTTTTGTGTGTCAAAATTTTAGTTGGAAGCTCTCATGAGTTTTATCTTGCTTGAGTATCACAATAACCATGTGGTATAGGCAAGCCAAATACTAATATCTAATAGTAATACTAATATTTTACAGATGAGGTTATTGATATGCTAGTTAAGACTTGCCCAAGAAGATGTATCTTATAGGTGGTAGGGGAAGGATTTCTGCCTAGGCTGTGTAACTTATCCACTATTCTTTATTACTCTTATTAAATTGGTTTAGTATTTTTAAAATGTGTTTGAACCTCTTAGAATAATATATATAACGCTTATGGTTACTTTCTTGTCGCCATGAATATTTTGTTAGCAAGGTTAATACTGATATCCTTTTCATATACTAAGAGTACCTGCTGAGATCAGCACCATCAAAAGACAGTTGATCCTAGACTTTCCTTGGGAATACCAATCCCTATGCCAACTGCAGCTTTTTTAGGAAGGCTGTCTTAGAAAGGTCTACTTCTTAGATATCTTTTTTTTTTTTTTGTGGTACGCGGGCCTCTCACTGCTGTGGCCTCTCCCGTTACGGAGCACAGGCTCCGGACGTGCAGGCTCAGCGGCCATGGCTCATGGGCCCAGCCGCTCCGCGGCATGTGGGATCTTCCCAGACCGGGTCACGAACCAGCGTCCCCTGCATCGGCAGGCGGACTCTCAACCACTGCGCCACCAGGGAAGCCCTTAGATATCTTTTTAAACTTCTGATCCTGTGACCAGAATGCTAATGAAAGGGAACTTAATTGGTTCGCATTTTTGTTCACTTGAAATTTAACTGTGAGTGATAGCAGGAGTAAATAAAGGTGCTGATCGTAAATAAGGAGGTTAGGTTGGCAGTAAGAGAGAAGTATTTAAAGAATGTCAGTGATATTCATAAACATTGAAGCTAGCAGACCCTGTCAGTTAACACTCGTTCTTTGACAGGACCCAGACTCTTTGAGAGCAGCAACAATACTGAACAAAGCCATTTTGAAAACCCTCTGTTTTACAGGCAAGAAACTACATTCAGTCTTTGACCCAGATGCCAAAGATGAACTTTGCAAATGTATTTATTGGTGCCAATCCCTTGGGTAAGTTGACCGTATCCTCATCTAATGGATTCAATATCAATATATTCAATATTGGTTATGACATAAGTTAGGTATTTGAAGAAGAGTTTTTCCTTTTGACTAAATACCATTAATTAAATCTTGGAAGGAGGTAAATAATGCCATTTATTATCCGTGTTTGTATTATCAGGTTTTTTTTTTCAGTCTCATGACATGCTTATATATTTATATGATCACAGAATTTGAATGGGGAAATAGGCTGGGACAGTGAGGAAAGGAGAGGAAGTAATGGGAACGCTAGGAGAACAGATTGAGGGATACAGGAAGAAAGAGGAACAGAGAAAAGCCTGTGAGTTGTTCACCACTGCTGTTGGGTTTTTTTTTTAAATAGATTTATTTATGTATTTATTTATTTAATTTATTTTGGCTGCGTTGGGTCTTCTTTGCTGTACGTGGGCTTTCTCTAGTTGCAGCGAGCGGGGGCTGCTCTTCGTTGCAGAGTGCAGGCTTCTCATTGCGATGGCCTCTCCTATTGTGGAGCATGAGCTCTAGGCCTGCAGGCTTCAGTAATTGTGGCACGTGGGCTCAGTAGTTGTGGCGCATGGGCTTAGTTGCTCCACGGCATGTGGGATCTTCCCGGACCAGGGCTCGAACCCATGTCCCCTGCATTGGCAGGCGGATTCTTAACCACTGCACCACCAGGGAAGCCCACTGCTGTTGTTCTGCGGTGTCCCTCACTGAGGGAGAAAACAACCAAAGCACAGATGGTGGTTAGTAGACCCACCCAGGCGCTCCCTGCAGTGTGCCCTGCTCTACCTACAGGTCCCATCATCCTCAGGTACTTTGCCCTCCCCCCTTCTTCTTTTGCCCTTAGAGACTTAACCATTCTCTCTTTGCGAAGCTAATTTGCCACCCCAGACTTTAAGGAATGGCTCCATATTCCTTCCTGCCACCATCACTTCCAGGATCTTTGGCAAAGGGACGTAACAGTGGCAGCTGCAGGATGTGTACTGCCTTGGCTAAAAAAAAAGAGTTGCTTTGTTCCTTAAAACCGGGGGCTGATGTGTACTTTTTTTGGTCCCCAAAAGTGTTATTGCCTGAGGCTCTAATTCCCTGACTCTAGGAGAAGACGGAGGACAGTGCTATTTAATGATAGACACAGAAAAATCAGACCAGGACTTCTCTATGACAGGAGGGGAGCAATGCTGTGATAATAGTACAATCAACCTTCTTACTTTTCTGAAGATTGTATCTTAGTAGTATGTTTTTTGGTTGTTGTTGTTTTTAAATTTTATTTATTTATTTTTGGCTGTGTTGGGTCTTCGTTGCTGCGTGCTTGCTTTCTCTAGTTGTGGCGAGCGGGGGCTACTCTTTGTTGTGGTGCATGGGCTTCTCATTGTGGTGGCTTCTCTTGTTGCAGAGCACGGGCTCTAGGCGCGCAGGCTTCAGTAGTTGCGGCGCACGGGCTCAGTAGTAGCAGCTCGCGGGCTCTAGAACACAGGCTCAGTAGTTGTGGCGCATAGGCTTAGTTGCTCCGCGGCATGTGGGATCTTCCCGGGCCAGGGCTTGATCCCATGTCCCCTGCATTGGCAGGTGGATTCTTCTTAACCACTGCGCCACCAGGGAAGTCCCTTAGTAGTATGTTTTTAAATCTCAGTTTTGGTCATCCCTCTGCTTAAGGGTCTCAGCAACCGGGCTTCAGGTTTAGTTTTATCCTTCTGAGAGCTGACACCCATAACAGCCTCTTTAGAAGTTGGAGTGGCTTTACTTTTTTAAGTACTTCATCCACGGTGATTGTTTGAGAGCAGTTTAGTGTTACTGTGATAATTCTTACAATAGCAGAGATGCTCGCACTCTTTCAAGTGTTAGGCAGCTATAGATGAGTCCATGTCGGCCTTTGAGACGGAGAGTATGTCAGATCTCAGCTGGATCACTCTCACATCGAAGAAAAAATCCACAAACTCATCAGGGGTATACAGAACTCTGCCGGGGTTGGCTTGGGTTTGCATCTGCCCTGGCATGCTGTGGTTGGCTTTGTATGATTTGTTTATACTGTGTTATCTAGTTCAAGGGTCTGTGAGAAGCTCTGTTTGAGTCATAAGTACTGTAGGATGTTGGGAAATTATGTTGTATGCTGGTCACTTCCCTGTCTGTCATTCTGTTATGAGTTTTTTCATCATATCAGCTCACATTTTGACATGGCAATGCTTACTGTTTGACTACCTGATGGCTGACTCAAAGAGATTTGTTAATTCATTTTTCCGAGGAAGGGGGAATATGTGTGTGTCCCAGCAGCTTATTTGGGTCACATCTATCCTGATAGGTGTCCCCCTTCTCTGGAATCATGACATTTAAGCATTCAAAAGAACTGGATACCACTTAGTACTGCAGGCTGCTAGTGAGTTGAAGGAGGCTTTGAGCCATCTGCTGCTCAGCACTGCAGTTCTCAAAATTTAAACAGACCTATCAGTCCACTGCCCAGTGATGTCATACAGAGTCTCTTCTTGCAGGCAGAACATGGTGTTACTGACCAGGAACTTGTGTCCAGCATGTTAACCGAGAAGGAATATACTAACAGTGTAAATATTGACAGCTCTATTTTGTCCATTACTGACTTCAGGTTTCACCATTAGCCTCAAAACATGAAGTAAAACTTAAATTGCCCTTTGATGGAGTGTGTGTATTTGTGTCTGTCAAGATCTTAGAGGAATCTTTTTCTTAACCTTGATCTTACTTTTTATCAAGGTATTGGTTATAAGGACATGGTTCTTTTTACCCTGGGGATGGCAAAGACTCATCATATGACCCAAACAACACCTGATAAGATTATTCTTTCTAAGTAGAGAAGAAGAATATATATCTAGGCAATTTTCCCAATGCTTTAAAGTGTAAACTTACGAACTTGACACATAAATATTCACTTTGTGCCTGTAGTCCTCTGAAACCCACATTTCTCCTTTGGATTACTCTGGAATTGAGGCTGCAGGACAGGGGTCTTTTACATCCTCCAGTGTATGCAGCATGGATCTCTTCAGGAAACAGTCCGCCCCTTCACTACCCATCCCTGCCCCCTTCCACGTTTAAGGAGACATTGATAATTTGCAAAGCCTCAAATGCCTTTGTTACACCAAAGTGATAACTGTCAAAATGTCACTGTTTGTCCTCCCAAGTGCCACCGTTCTGAAACTCAACACACCCTCATTTGTAAGAATTAGAAAACAAACAAACAAACAAAAAAACCCCACTGTTTTGTGACCCCCTAATGAATTAGTTGCTGGGAAGGAAAAATCAATGGATGCTGAAAGCTGTAAGTGAAAGAAACTGGTATTTACCTGGTGTGTCCCACTGGGTACTTTCTTGGGGCAGAAAAGAAACATTTTAACCCAGTGATCAAATTTTAGCATCATTATTAATGGGACAAATGGCTTTAATGTACCATTAAGTACATAGCATCACCTATGAAATATTCTTTCCAAAAATATTTATAACCCAATTCTTACCAAATTTTCAGATCTAACAGGGTTCAGGAAATACAGGGAATAGAGGAAAACAAGGGTGTAAGTACATGATAGCACAAGACAACTGGGGGTGGGTATTTTCAGGTCAAAGTTAGGAAAAAATAGGGGTTACAAGTGGGGGGATTATTTCGAGACTAAGGAAACTCAATCTAATGCATTGCATGGCCCTTAATTGGATCCTGGTTTGAACAAACTAGGTATAAAAAACAACTTTAGGGTAATTGAAATTTTAACATGTACTGGATTTTAGATGATATTTGGGAATTTTATATTTGTCATATGTTATAACAGTTTTATGATTGTGTAGGAAGCTATCTGTATGCTGAAATATTTAGAGGTAAAGTTTCATGTCTCTAATTTTATTTTAAAATGGTTTGGCAAAAAATATATGTATATATAGATAAAGAAATACAGAAGGTTAATTGTTGGTGGTGGGCATATGACTGTTCACTGTCCTATTATTTTGTATACTGAAATTGCTCATAATGATTTTATCCAAATACCACGTCTCATCCACACACCCATAAAAAATCCTCAATTTGTTCATTAGATCCATTAGATGAATATTCACTTTCCTTATGTAAATAAACAGAAGGGACAAAACAGTAAGAAGCCGGCCCTACTTACCTCTTGTAGATTACTTTAGTTATGGACTTTCATTCTGACATTTTGACCATAGTGGTAGCAGTTTGACACTGACATTCCACAGAAGCTTGTTCAAACACAATCTGTTACTTTTTAAAATTCTTCTTTACTAATATATTCTCTAGTTTTTGGGGGGGAGGGTATTTATTTATTTATTTTTGGCTGCACTGGGTCTTCATTGCCACACGTGGGCTTTCTCTAGTTGCAGCGTGCAGGCTTCTCATTGCAGTGGCTTCTCTTGTTGCGGAGAACGGGTTCTAGGCGCGCGGGCTTCAGTAGTTGTGGCTCGAGGGCTCTAGAGCACAGGCTCAGTTGTTTTGGTGCATGGGCTTAGTTGCTCCGTGGCATGTGGGATCTTCCTGGACCAGGGCTCGAACCCATGTCCCCTGCAGTGGCAGGTGGATTCTTAACCACTGCGCCACCATGGAAGTCCCAGTAATATATTCTTAAAAAATACAAAATCCACCCACACATCCATACACGCATACAAGCATGCACACACATGTGTGTGTTTAAAGGAGGAAAGGAGTAATATATCCTAGATCAGACACTTTGGAGAATTCTTTGTTTGGGTATGAAGGGTCAAAACTGTGTGTTTGCTTAATAAGGCATAAATTTTTGGTAACGTGTTAAAAACTCTTCTTTTTTCCTTCCAATCTGTGGTACTGATAGCTGTCGACTTGCTGGAGAAGATGCTTGTATTGGACTCAGATAAGAGAATTACAGCAGCGCAAGCCCTTGCACATGCCTACTTTGCCCAGTACCATGATCCTGACGATGAACCAGTGGCTGATCCTTACGATCAGTCTTTCGAAAGCAGGGACCTCCTTATAGATGAATGGAAAAGTAAGTCATAGCAGGATGAACATCTAGCTTGAGAACTTAGATTTAAAAATCTTTTCCTAGGTGAACCACTATCCAAAAGCTGTGTGGGGGTGGTGGTGGAATTTTTTCTGGTTATATCCAACTCGTTAAAACTTGTAATGAGGGTCTCTAATGCAGAATGAGTATGTTCCTCTGATGGAAACTGTCTGTTGTAGATGACGACACTCTGGACCTTTGAGATGCTTCTGTCTGGTCTGATTTTGTGCACAGCCCCTCACGTCTGCATAGAGCTTTGAGGTTCTCAGAATTTCTGCATTTATACCATCTCTCTGAGCTAAGTAGGGAATAGGGAATTTTTACAAGTGATAGAATTGGGGCGAAGAGAGTTTATATCATATCTCTTACCTTAGACATAGTTAGGGATGCAGCCAGAAATGGAACCCAGGTCTCCCATGCCCAATCTCATATTCTTTCCATAAAACACAAATTCAGAACTCGAGTTAAATCCCAAAAGCCAGGATTATCTGTTGCTGTAGCGTGTGGGATTGCTTTGCTACTCTTGAGCATCTTCTCCAGAGCTTTAAAGAGGAGGCACTAGATGATGAAAGAAACAAGAAAAGTGGTTCTTTTATATGTATCCTTGAACTTCTGTGTAATCACACGTTCCATTAGGATATTACACACAAGCAATGAGGCAATTATTTGAAGTAGCCCATCGAACCAGCGGCCTGAACAGGGAGGAAGGATCTTGAGCTTAGAAGTTAGGGTGCTTGCCAGCAAAGTGCATAGTCTAAACTCTCACGTCGTACTTTTCCTTCCCAATTTCTAGGCCTGACCTACGATGAAGTCATCAGCTTTGTGCCACCACCCCTTGACCAAGAAGAGATGGAGTCTTGAGTATCTGGTTTCTGTTCCGTTGATCCCACTTCACTGTGAGGGGAAGGCCTTTTCATGGGAACTCTCCAAATATCATTCAAGTGCCTCTTGTTGCAAAGATTTCCTCCATGGTGGAAGGGGTGTGTGTGTGTGTTATGTGTGTCTGACTTTTTGGAGGGTAAGAGATTATGAGCAAACTATCACAGTGACTTTACGTGGAGTGACAGATGCTCTGTGGCAGCCTCTGCTTGCTCTTGTTCGTGAGAGTCAGCTAGGCGGGCAAGAGCTGCCATCTTGTAGGGTTTGTTAAATGCAAAGTGAAAAATATTAAACATCCCAGACCCCAGTCATGCTTTTGCCATTTTGGCCTCTCCTGTGGCCCCACCTTGACGGTGGAGGTTAGACTTGACCACATCCCACAGTGGCATAGAGAGAAGGCTCACACCTTCTGGTTGCTTCACACCTGGAGCTGTCCCTCAGCGATGCATCAGCCAAAAAGGACCAACTGGCTTCTGTGCACTAGTCTGTGATGAACTTGCTTAGGTGTGATTCTCAGAACTCAACAGCTGTACCTGAAACTATAAATATGTCTGTGCCTTAAAAGGAGAGAAGAAAGTGTAGTTGGTTAGGAGAGTGCAGCGGATGAAGTTCTGAGCCAGGCAAGTAGTCAGGTTGTTGGACGGCCACTTGTGAACCCGAAGTGGCCAGGGAGCCTTCAGAGGCACCATGTGTGAGCATGCGTATATGTGCTTCTCTCTTTTCCTCCCTCACGCCCACACCCCCACCCAGGTGTCGTTGCCATTTCTCTGCATACCCACCACCTTCAGTGCAGAGGTTTCTTAAGTACTGGCCCCAGTAGTCAGAAGCTGGTTCTTGCTCTCAGTGTACTTCCTGCGTGCTCTTTATTCCTAGCAGAGTGATGATGTGTTTTGCACGTCTTGCTATTTGAGCATGCACGGTTGCTCGTCCTGTTCTCTTCCGGAGGCCCTGGTGCCAGGCAAGTTTGCCAGTGAAGACCTTGTGGGTAGTTCAGAATCCACGTCACCTCAGCTGATGCTATGGGCAAGTGATGTCATCCTCTCTTCAGCCCCCAGTGCTATTTTGTGTTGAACACAAGTGATACTCCAGGTGCTTTTGATGTGAAAACTATGAAGAAATGGAACAGATGGATGTATAGCATTTCCATTCTTGCCATCTGGTTTTCAACAGACTATTTTGGGGGAGCTGTCAACCAGGAAAGATCAGGGCTTGTCCCAGGAATATCTCAGACTTTGGAGAACAAGTCATTCTCTTCACTCCCAATAACCAATGCTAAGAAATGCTGAAAATCAAAGTGAAAAATAAAAGCTCATGAGGCCAGAAACTCCTTTTGCTATCTTTGTCTAAATATGGTTATTTTTTTTAAAAAAGTAACGAGGTGTCTTTTCCACCCTTTGGAAAAGGGGCTTCTCGGCAGCTTAACATTGACTTCTTGGTCTTGGTTCGTGGAGAAATAAATTTTGTTTCAGAATTTTCTATATTGCAGGAATCCATTGAGAATATGATTCCTTTTGATGGGGAGAAAGGGCAAATTATTTTAATATTTTGTATTTTCAACTTTATAAAGATGAAATATCCTCAGGGGTGGAGAAGAGTTGTTTTCATAATTTTCTGAATTTCAGGCATCTTGTGCTACATAAGGGCCCATACATTTAAACCTTTTGTGAAAGAAGAAAGCGTAGAGCCACTTCCGCTGTTGGCTGTGTGACAGAATCTTGTATTGGGGCCAAGGTGTTTCCATTTCTCTGTCACAGTGCAGTGACACCTGCACTCCAGAGGGACAGGGTAGGACCCCCACGTGAACTGGAGCGAGAAGGAAGGAGGCAGCTGATGGTGATCACACCTCACCCGGGATTCGCCCCCTCTTTAAAGGAAAATGAACGCAGAGGCCTCATCTCCTTTATATGCAGTTCAAATCCTCGTGATCCACAGCAGGATGAATTTTATCAGCCATGTTTTGTTGTAAATGCTAGTGTGACTTCCTACAGAAATACTGCTCTGAATATTTTTTTCATAAAGGTCTTTGCACATGAGACCATATACGTGTTAAGAGGCTGAACGCGCCAGGAGCCTGGACTCAGCTGGAGCCTGTGGAAGAGCTCCTTGGTCTCTGAGCATAATGCTCCCATCTCCTGACTTCTCTGAACAGAAAACGAAAGAGAGAATGAGGGAAAATTCTATTTTATTTGTACTCATGAACTTGGCTGTATTCATTTATGCCATATAGGATGTCATACAATACCACTGGTTAAAATAAAGCCTATTTTTCAAATTTAGTGAGTTTCTCAAATTTATTATATTTTTTCTCTTGATTTTATTTAATACACAATATAGCATTCTATCAATTGTCTTGCAACTGTGGCCTGGCATATGTTTCTGACAGACCTTAATATTACTCCTAAAATGTAGAAAACATTTATAGAGCTCCTTGCTTGTACATTTTATGGTTAAGCAGGTCAGAGTCTTTGATGTGGATGGCCAAAGCAAAGAGCAAATAAACAAGGTATAACACTACAGGCTACACTTGGGTGTCAGAGTGGCCTAGGACAGGGGTCAGCATTCTATGGCCCGGGGACCAAATCCAGTCTCCCACCTGTTTGTGTAGCCCACTAAAAGGGGTTTTTAGCTTTTTAAATGCTTGAAGTCAAAAGAAGAACAGTATTTTTGTAGCATGTGAAAAATAATGTAAAACTCAAATTTCAGTGCCCATAAATAAATGTTGAATCAGAACACAACCACACGTTGTTTATGTATCGTCTGTGACTGCTTTTGTGCTACAACAGAGTTGAATAGTTACGACAGAGACCATATGGCCTACAGTCTGAACTATTTACTCTCTGACCCTTTACAGAAAAAGTTTGCCGACCCCTGGCCTAGGATTTCAGATTCCTCATCTGAAACATGAAGTTTGTTTAAATATGCTTGAGTTCTTTTCAGCTTTGACATTCCAAGACTATCTGTAGAAAGTTATGCTTTTATTTTAAAATTGTAGGCAGAAGGTTGTATGTGTACATTGTTTATAGACTTTTGAGCAAATGTATTTGATGACTCGTCATATGGCCCTTGACAACAATATTCTTCAAAACTACTGGACTGCATCACAAGATTAAAGAGTCACGAGGTCTCACAGCTGTTCTCAGGGCCTGTGCTGGTGTGCTTCCTTCCTCAGTGGCCCCGGAATGCCGACTGACGGGGGTCCCAGGGTGGGTTGTGAGGCCCAGCCTGTGAGGATGTTGAGACTGTGCAGCTGGGGGTTTTGTCCTGTGCTGTCTGGTCCCTGGCTGGCAGCTGGGAATGATGGCAGGGATAGAAGGCAAACCAAGCACAGGCTCTTGTCTTCATTCTGTCCTCAGTGACTTCTTAAGGAGGTAAGAGAAAGGAGACCCAGTTGTGACATGTGATACATCAGCCCCTGTAAGGATCAGACAATGGTAGGAAATATTTTGCCTTCCCATACCAGAATCGGCACCGTGACACAACCTTCCTCCCAGGCTGCTGAGAGCAAAGGGCCTGTTTAGCTCAGGGAAAGGGTTGACACCAGAAAAAGCTCAGCTAAAAGTGAATCCACTTAAAATGGGGACCAGAATTTCATTGTATATGGTGGGGATTCGGGGAGAGAGGAAGTCTAATGGGGACTTTCATCATGAAAACCGAATGAAATTATAAAAGCTTGTAATTTAAAAAAATTCTTATAAAAGAAAGAATCAAGTGTTTGTTTTTCGAGTGAAACCATGTTTAGTATCCTACATATTCTTTCCACCTGATTTTTACAGCATAATCATAGAGGGAATTTTTTCAAAACTATTTGAGATCTGGGACTTCCCTGGCGGTCCAGTAGTTAAAAGTCCGAGCGCCCACTGTAGGGGGCACAGGTTCGATCACTGGTCGGGGAACTGAGATTCCACATGCCACTCAGTGGCAAAAAAAAAAAAAAAAAATTGAGATCTTCCTGTTTTCCTGTGGACCTCAATCTCTTGATATTCACATTGTCCTTTTTTATAAGTGATCACCTTGGTGATCACCTTATCACCTCTCCCTTTATTGTCATCCTCTGAGTCTGCCAGATCCACATTTTTCAGTGGCTTTGCTTGAGATTTGAGCAGTTTTCTAGCATTATTTGTCAAGTTCATCAAATCCACTCTTTTGCAAGATTTGCAGTTATTGCAATTAATCTGCATTATATTTGTGTCATTTGTCATATTGCTTACAATATAATCAATTAGAGACTAAGAAGACTAGAACGGGTAGCATAGGCACTTGGCACCTTATCTCGTGCAGCACACGCTGGGCCTCACCCAGGTCCCAGCCCCCCTCCACTGCTTCCTTATCATCTGGTATAGAAACGCACCTCCACCCTCCGGAGAGAAGCAGGCCAACGAAGGGCTACAGCAGCTACCTTCTTCCCTCCCTCAGCCTCTCTTCAGCGCCTCTCTCCGTAGCTTCATGTCACTTCCTCTCCTCTGTGGCACTGCTCTAAATGCACACTGCTTTCTCTGTCTGCTGGTCCTTGTGCGTGATAGTCCCTCTGCCTAGGACCCCCTGCCTTCTCCTGCCTCACTCCTCTGGGCCAACTTTCCCTGTCACTCCCTCTAAATCTTCCCTGAGCATCCCCAAGCTTGCATTAGGTGTGGCTTCTGTGTGCTTTTTTTTTTTTTTGGTACTCATCTACATTGATCAGTGGTAGCACTTGTCACATTGCTTTGTCATTGCCTGGTGTCTGTATCACTTGCTCAAGAGAAAAAACATGAAGCTTAAGGACACAGACTCTGGAACCAGTCTGCCTGAGTTCAAATCCCAGCCTCTCCATCTCCTATTGGTATAATCTTGGGCAAATTATTTTTCTCTCTGAACTTATCTCACAGGTTCACAGTCCTCATTGTGAGGATTAAATGAGTCAAGATATGTAAAGCCCTTGGCATACAGTAAGTGCTCAATAAAAGTTAGCTCAGGGCTGTATGTCCTTGAGGGCACAAACTCTCTTGTGCACTACAGTGTCCCCATCACCTAGCATGGTACCTGACACACAGTAGGCATCTCATCTTTATTGACTGAGTCAGTGAATAACTCATCTTTTAATCACTTGCAAATCATCTTGTCCTGTTTCCTGTTTTTACAATCGACAGCCTGCAGTAGCAAAGAACATCCAAAGAAAGAAACCAAATATGTAAAGATTATCTGCCCTAAGAAACCTTGCCATGTGCACGTTCCCAGTTTAAGAAGACACAAGTGTTAGAATTAGTTTCTGATTCTCTTGGCTCCATCTTGCCGTGTAATTCAAGTTGGATGCACAGCAGTTTAATGAATTGGAACAAGAATCAAAAGATTATTGAAGATGGCTAAGGGCCATGATCTAGAAAATTTGTTTCCCCATCCATCTGCCACTTTAAAGTGAAAATATCAGGGAAAAAGAAGGGGAATTGGAAGTCATTAGGGTACCTTGCACCCTCATTCAGCCATTCCACAAAGAGCTATTGGGTAACTTTGATGTGTCAGGCATGAGAACATGGGGAAAAAAATAAAGGTTAGATTCCTGCCCTCCTGCAGCTGACGTTCCAATGGGGGAACAGTCGTAAACAATGACTGTACCATTTCCCTGGCACCATAGAACAGAACCTCTGGGCGTCTTTTGCTGGTGGCCATTTCTGGGCCAGATGCACCTTTGATTTCACCTCCATGGCACTCAGCAGACAGGGAGTGGGATTTTCTAGTGGGAGTCCTGGGCCTGTGTGTCCTCCTGGGTGTTACCGTGACCTGATCAGCTGGCTCCACTTGCAGGGCAGCCGATGCAGCCGTCCGTTGCCGGTTGTGAGGTGACGTCATTGTCTGTGCCAGTGCACGAAGGCCCATTTCAGCCCCACCATTGCTCAGGCGTGACCCAACTCGAAGCCACAGCTCTGCCTGGTGACAGAGGCATTGCCTATCTGATAATAGCTGCTGACAAAGTGTTTGTGGTAGGGAGTATCCCCATATGGAAGCTGTTCTCTCCCCTGACAAATCCTACCCTGCTCCACACCCCACCCAGCCTCTCCCCAGCCTCCATGGGAGTCAGGTAGCCACTCCACGTGTTTCCGTAACTTGCACCAAGCTGACTAGTGTCAAAGCACCTACCATTGTACTTTTTCTAACTACATATTATTCTTTCACGACACACGTAAAACGTGTTTATCGCTGAAAATTTTTGAATGTAGCTAGGTAACCTCTATTACCCCACTACCGGGAAATAAGAGCTGTTGGCAGGTTGGTGTAACTCCTAAAAATTTTCCTAAATCAGTAAAGATATATAACTTTTATAAACACAGATGCATATAATTCAGTCATCTGCGTCAATAAATGGTGTTGAAACAACTGGACACCTCCTCCTTTCCTCCCTTTAGCTACAATCACTTGCAGGCAAATCAAAGATTTAAATGGAGAAAGGCGTTTGAAGCATGTCACAAAGCCCAGAAGCCACAAGAGAAAGGCTCGTGATTTTGACGACACAAAAACTGTAAAACTTCCGTACACTGGAAGCAGTTTGGCAGGATTTAGTAAAAGTGGAAGCTACACATCCCTATGACCCTGTGTTTTACTTCTAGGTAATTATTCTAGAAAAACTTTCCCATATGGGCTCAAGGAAATGAGTATGGGGACTTTTCACTCAGCATTATCTGTAATAGAGAGGAAAAAAAAAAAGCCTGGAACAGTCTTCAAAGTCCATCAATGGGAGAATAGGAAAGAGAATTCCCTAGTGGTCCAGTGGTTTGGACTCTGTGCTTCCACTGCAGGGGGCATGGGTTCGATTCCTGGTTGGGGAGCCAAGATCCTGCGAGCCCTGCGACATGGCCAAAAAACAGAATAGAAAAATAAATTGTAGTGCATTCGTGTGATGAAAGAGTACACAGCAGTGAGAACAAATGAACTAGCATGACTTTGCCTTCTGCTCTCCCCTGCTACCCGACCCCACCCCAGATTTCGTCTGTGTCCCAGGAACAACTGGCAATGTCTGGAGACATTTCTGTTGGTCACAGCTGGGTAGTGGAGGGTGAGCTACTGGCATCTATGGGCAGAGGCCAGGGACGCTGCTCTGATGCACAGGGCAGCCCCTCACCCCCGCCACACAAAGAATTATTGGGCCCCAAATGTAAATGTCACTGGTGCCAAGGCTGAGAAGTCTAAGCTAGATTAAATCAACATGGGTGGATCTCGCCAACAATCTTGAGTGAAAAAGGAAATTGCAGAATTATCTAGCTTGATATTTTTATAGATACATGCATATATAGCACAAGTAAAAAGCACATATGGGAACGATGTGCACCAGCTTTCCAAATCTGGAACAATCCATCCATCCAGGCATTTTTTTTCTTTATTCTTTTCTCACAATGCTGGAAACGTCTCTTTATTGATACAGAAGATAACAATACAGTAATAGTGTGTGACCCCTTGCCTGCTTTATGTAGGCTAAATCCATCCATAATGGAATTATCAGGAAAGATGAGGTGCACATTTTCACCCTTTTAATAGCAAATGGCCAACCAGTTCTAACGCTGGTACCAATTTACGCTCCTACCTGCAGCTGACAGTGCGTTGTCATTCCCTTTTTTGCTCTGCCTCCCTCACTAGGGTATGAGCTTCCTGAGGACAGGATACATGACATCCATCCACGTCTCCTCCATGTCTTGATAGGTGCTCATTGGTGGAATGGATTAAGGCTTTACAACACATTGCTGAGTATGTACAGAGAACAGAGAAAACTAAGACACTCATGCCCTCAAGAAACTTACAGTTTAGTTTTGTTTGAAAGTTAACTGACAGTTCAAGTCTAGGCCTGCTGAGCCATGATCCTACAGGAGTCAGAGGAGGGAGAGCGCCCGTGGGCAGGAGCAGCCTGGCAAAGCCAGCCCCAGGAGGTGCTACTGAGCCAGGTCTTGAGGCATGAGGGTCCGCCCCATCTTGGGCAAAGCAGAGAAATGGCATTCCAGGTGGGCAACAGCTCAAGCCAAGGTGTGGTGACAGAGGTGAGCAAGCCATGTTTGTGAGATACTTAGAATAGAGGTTGTGCACAGATGCCGTGGAGGATCTGATTAGCAAGGCAGGGCCCAGATGAGGGCAATCCTTGTCCAGCAGTCTAAGAAGTTTAAACTTTATCCCAAAGGCAATTGGGAGCTAACAGGGTGGGGAGTGACGAGGAGGCAATGCTGCTCTAACCAGGAAGATTAGTCACAGCTGGCTCGCCTGTCACACCTGCTCAGCCTGGCTCCCAAGCCGCCCAACTGGTGCACCCTCTCCAGGTGACCAGAGCTGGAGCCCCAGCCCCCTGCATGTTAGGAAGGGCAGCCTCAGGGAAGTGTGAGGGAGGGGAGGCCTGACAGGGCCTGTGAGGCAGGGCCAGGGGGTCCAGCTGGTGGTTTGTACCTGAGGAGTCCCTTACTCATCCCTGTTGCCACACCTTTGCTTGGGCTGACAGGGGTGCCCTGGAGCTGCTCATGGTGGTTCTTGGGGGCTGATTTTATGTACCTCTTCTCAATTCTGTGTTCACTGATGTCAGGTTGGTAGCGTGAACTTGGCCATGGTGGGGGTATTTATACCACAGAGATCGACAAACACTAGGCATCCCCCAGCGCTGGTTGTCCCACATACCACTGGCTGTTTCCTTCTGGAAGTCACGGGGATTCAGTTATTAGATTTGAAGAATGGCAGGAAAGGAGTTTTTTTTTTTTTTTTTTTTTGCCACACTGCACAGCAGGCAGGATCTTAGTTCCCCGACCAGGGATTGAACCTGTGACCCCTGCAGTGGAAGCGCGAACTCCTAACCACTGGACTGCCAGGGAACTCCCGGGAGATTCTTGTTTAGGGAAGCCAAATGGAGCCTTTAGGAAAATGAGTGTCTGCCAAATAATGGAGGCACCATCAGGAGAATAAATTCAGATTCCAAACAGGTAAAGGCTGGCCCTTCACAGGCACCATCCAGTGCAGCTGAGCGTAGTGGTTACCAGCACTGACTCTGCAGCGAGACTCCTGGGCTTGAATCCTGGCTCTGCTATTTATTTACTAGCTGTGTGACCTTGAGCAAGTCACTTCACCTCTCTGTGCCTCATGTTTGTCGTCTGTAAAATGAAGGGTATTTGGGTTTTTTTTTTTGCGGTACGCGGGCCTCTCACTGCTGTGGCCTCTCCCGTTGCGGAGCACAGGCTCCGGACGCGCAGGCTCAGCGGCCATGGCTCACGGGCCCAGCCGCTCTGCGGCATGTGGGATCCTCCCGGACCGGGGCACGAACCTGTGACCCCTGCATCGGCAGGCGGACCCTCAACCACTGCGCCACCAGGGAAGCCCTGTCGTATGTAAAATGAAGGGTATTATTAACCCATTTCATAGGGTTCTTGAGAGAAATGAGTTACATGTACATAAGCTCTTTGAACGATTTTTGGCAAGTAATTAGTGCTCTGTCAATATTTGTTAGATACATAAAATAGAAAACTAAGTATTCAGAGAGGCAGTGTGACTTACTTAAGGTCACACAGCAAGTTAGAGGCAGAGTTGGAATCATCCCTACTAGTCTTGTCTGGATTTCTTTGACCTGACAAGTGTTGTGGGGTTGATCCATGTGTCCCAGCGTTGGATTTTTACATAGAAAGGGTGGAGCAGGCAGACCCAGTGGCCTCTGCCCCGGAAGAGCAGGCTGTTGAGGTGTCCTCCAGGTACACAGCCTCCTCTTCCTGGGGCAGGTCACACAGGAGCCCAGGCAGCACAGCGACCCTATTACCGAAGTTCGTTCATAAGGTCATTCAAGCCAGGACTGCCCCCCAGGCATGAAGTTGAGTTCGGCCAACCTATCAGTTGCAAACAAATAAGACAGAGATGTATGATAATAACAGTAGCTCCTGTTTATAAAGCCCCTACTACGTAGTACCTGCCATTCAGTCAGTCAATGTATGCCAGGCATAGCTCTAGGAACTTGGGATTCAGCAACAAACAAAATAGACAAAACGCCTACCCTCGTAGGCCTGACACATAGAAGGGTACATATAAAATAAATAAAGGCTTGAAGGAGACTGAGGCCGGGAAAGGCAGGTGGGGCATGGCTTGTGATGGGTCAGGGAGGACTCACTCTCAGAGGAGGTGACATATGGCAGTCCTGAAGGACAGAAGGGAGCACCACGCACAAGGCCTGCAACCTTGCAATCCACAGTCTCATTAAATCCTCCTTGCCAGGTGGGTGTCGCTCTCCCATTGTACTGATGAGGAAGCTCAGAGACATGCACTCACCTGCTCAAGGTCACACAGCTCTATGTGTTGGCATGAGATTCAAACCCAGCTCTGCTTCCCAGTCCCTGGCTACTCTCCACTGGTTCAGAAGAGTACGAGCCCACCCAAGAGCGTGGATGTCACAAAGCCTGGGGGTGCGTGGTGGGGAGCAGCTGGGGTCATCGGGTCGGCAGGGTATGTACAGGGGTCCTGGGGTGAGCAGGTCTGCGGTTCACTCGGGAACACCTCTTTGAAGAGGTGAGTTTAGAGCCGAACTTTAAAGACCAGGAAGGAAGGGCAATTCCAAAGGGTGGAGGGTCTGTCTTATCTAGAACCTCAGTGGGAGCAGTGAGGGACATAGACAGGGAAAGGCCTGCTTTGGAATCAAGTTTGGTGCAAATTCTTGGGGAGAAAAGAGGTCCCCAAGTTTGGGCTGTGCACCCTGCTTTTTAATTAAGAGCTTTTTACCACCACACAGAGGTCCAGCCTTGCACACACAGCATAACATGCATGGGCCTTGCCTCAGGAAACAAGGAGAGAACAGTGAAAGCCAAATTTCCAGGACAGAAGGTGCCCAACTGACAGAGGCCACTCCCCAGATGCCTCACGGTAGACGGATGCCAAGCACCTTCCCCTACTGTTACTCCCTCAGGTCCACCGTTTGGTCCTCAAACCACATCCCCTCACTGCCTCTTGTACCCACAAGAGACACAAAAATCTTTGGTTCATTCCTTCACTAAGTCTTTACTGAGCACCTACTGTGGGCCAGCATGGTGCTGGGGGCTCAGCAGTGACCAAGACACTGTCCTTGCCCTCATGGAGCCATTTTTCCATTTGTGGAGACGGACACCTCACAGAGGACAATGCAGATTAATTAAAAGTGTGGTGAATGCTACAAAGGACAATGCAGAGATCAGAGGGAGCGGAGGCCTCGACATTGCTGGAATATTCCACCAGACGGACCCCAGGCCATGTCTTCACAGGACTGGGTCAAGGACAGGAGGGCCCGTCCAGTAGGCTGGGTGAAGGGAGGTGGCTCTTGGGTGGAGGAGAGGGGGTGTGAAGGACAGCGCGGTGTAGGGTGTGAAGAGGGGAGGTGTGCTTTCTGGGAGCTGCCCCTCTAGCAGCGCTGTCCCTACCCCCATCCTCCACCAGGGGGTGCTAGCGCTGAGGCAGGGAGAGAGGACCAGGTCAAGGCAAGGGGTGGGGAGGCTAAGAGAACAGCTCTGCAATGGAGGGGCGCCTGTGAGCAGGGCATGGCTGATGTTCTGTTCTTGGGATGGATGTTCTGTTCTGGCCCTGAGTCCCTAGAAGGGGAAGAGGTACTGCGGGAAGATGGCCCAGTAAGCCAGAGGCCAGTAAGCTGCCCCAGGTGTGCTGAGCTGGAGGACTTACCAGAGACTTTTGGAGTGGGGAGTGGCGGGGCACAGGAGGAATGAGGCTGGAGGGCAGGTCCGATGTGGGAACAGAGCGGAAACGTTTGGAAGGCAGCCACCTGCTCCCCCCACCCAGAGATCTGCCTGGCTCGCTCCCTTGTTCATTCAGGTGCTGCTCCAATGTCACCTCTTCATACAGACCTTCTCTGCCTCTCCCCCTCCTTCCACATCTAAAATCAGTACTCACAGCCCTTCTTTATATCCTTACTTGGCAATATTTTCTTCACAGCACTTACTGTTACCTGGCATTACATTTGACTGAGCCATATAAAATTGTCAAATATCAGGGCTTCCCTGGTGGCGCAGTGGTTGAGAGTCCCCCTGCCGATGCCAGGGACGCGGGTTCTTGCCCCGGTCTGGGAGGATCCCACATGCCACGGAGCGGCTGGGCCCGTGAGCCATGGCCGCTGAGCCTGCGCGTCCGGAGCCTATGCTCTGCCACGGGAGAGGCCACAACAGTGAGAGGCCCACGTACCGCAAAAAAAAAAAAATTGTCAAATATCAGCAATGTCATATGGTTCAACCCAATACTGTATATTTGTTCACTGGTCTTTCATCTGCCTCCCCCACCAGCATGTCAGGTCCACCCGGTAGGGATTATTATCTGCTGCATTGCTTTTTTTTTTTTTTTTTGGCCACGCTGTGTGGCACGTGGAATCTTAGTTCCCCGCCCAGGGATCGAACCTCGGCCCCCTTCAGTGGAAGCGCAGAGCCCTAACCACTGGACCGCCAGGGAAGTCCTATCTGTTGCATTTCTGCTACATCCTCAGCACCTAGATCAGTCCCTGGCACACAGTAAATGTTGAATGAATGGGTGTATGAATCCTTGGGCTGGGTGTTTGGCAAAAAAACTTGATAAAGGAGTTGGACATGAGTTGGAGCTGACTGGGGAGTTGCTTCTGCAGCTGGGACTGAACAGCAAAAGGGCAGAGCAGCCGGGTACCTGGGCCAGGGAGGCAAAGCTGGACAGCACTGGGGAAGGAGCATCTGGCGAGCACCTACTATGTGCCAGGCACTGAATTAGACACTTCTGTCATCTCTTTTAGTCCTCGTGACAGCCCCATGAGATGGGTATTGTCACTTACTCTCCCATTATACAGATGGAAACTAAGGTTTAGCGAGGCTAACTAATTTGTCTGAGGCTCACTAGCTAACTTAACAAGCCACAGAGTAGCCCCCACGTGCAGGGGGCCTTCCCTCTGCATCTCCTCACCTCCTTGCAATTTTGATTGTTTCGTGGAGTTTCAAAAGCCCCTAAGGAGCATGGGACCCTCTCAGATTTGGGGCCAGAGCTCTCAGGCTGCCTTGCTGTTTCATGCTTGCGAGACCCCAGGTAGGTCATAATTTCTCTTTTTGTAGAGGCTTCATGGCCAACCATGGTGAGAATTTGAGTAGCTGGCCCTGCTGTTTGGGAGCACGAGGACTGTAGTGTTGGAGGAGCTGCCATATTTCTGAGTCAAGATGCAGTCTGGGAGGCCAGGATGGGCACCCAACCTCATAATCATGTGGGGCTTTTGTCTCAGTTTCTAAGACGTCAGTCCGCAACCCCAAAACCATGTCCCTGCCCTCCAGAGGCTCACAGCCTCGCTAGGAAGGCAGCACCACAAGAACAGGCACTTGCTGGGCACCAGGCAGCCTGACTGGTGGTTAGGCGTATAGACTCTGGAGCAGGACACCAGGTTTGAAGACCACGTCCACCACCTTCTTGGTCATGCGTGGCTTTGGGCAAATTACTTAATGCCTCTGGGCCTCAGTTTCTCCATCTGTACTAGGGAAATAATGGTATCCTGACACCTGGGAGCTGCCCAGTCCCATCAGCCAGGCCCTGGCATTGCTCAGAGCTGGCCTAGCACAGCTCATCTTGATGTGCTCCCGTTGAATGCAGACAAGGCCATCTGTGACCACAATGGATCAAGACAAAAGCAAGACACTCTGTAATCACAGAGAAAACACGAGTATTGTCCAAACCACAAACGTGACCAAACACCCCATCTAGCTACCCTGAGTGAAGGTTGCTGCTTTACCAGTTACGGCTCTCTCCTCATTCTAGTTGGCCGTCCTTCCAGATAAGATTTCTTAAGACACCTAATCACGGAATCACCTCCACTTCCTGATGGCAACTCATCTGGACCAAAGTCTGGCTTCCTTATACCCTCTACCAAATTACCTAACGCAAGCCCAAACCTTACAATAAGTCCTTTCCAACACCCTCTTACTGAGACACAGACCCCGTTCCCCCGCCCCCGGTTCCCACGTGCATGTTCCCGCCTCAATGCAGTGAGTGACAAGCCCAGCTTGTTCACCCACAGGTGTGTTTCTGGGTATCTTTGGCTAGAGGCATTGACAGTCCCTACCTCATCGGGTTGTTGTTTTACCGCACTTGGAATGAAGCATTCCCAGGACCCTTTAAATATACTTATCATGTTTTAATATCATTTCCATTTTACAAGGAGGACACTGAAACTCAGAGAGGGGAAGGAACTTTGCCCAAGGTCACATAGCTGGTAGTGCAGAGGCAGGATGGAAACGCAGGTCTCCATTCCAAAGTTGGTTTCCTCACCCCCCGCCTCGACGTTGACAGGGCAAAAACCGACCACACTGGGCCGGTGTCTGGGAGGAGGAGAGCAGAGGGGCCTCGGAGCTCAAAGAAAAGAGAGCACCGGGACTGTGGGAGGGGACACCCAGGAGGTCCTCAGTGACCCCTCCTCTTCCTCTCCCATTCATGACTTCCCAGACAGGATCGCCCAAGGCCACCTCTCCAAGGCTGCGGAGGCCCGAGGTGGGGGGTCAGTGTCAGCAGAGTCTGAGGCCTGAGTCACTTCCTGACCATTGCTTAAGAGGCATTCAGAGCCACAACCTGAGTGGCCAGCTCATGCCCTTGCAGGATTGCACCCACTTGGGCAATGAGCACTTCCCTGGTATTCCTTACCTTTCTGGGCTCACCTCTGCCACACTCAGGTTTTCGAGACACACAGCACAGAGGCTCAAGGCCCATCCCTACCCTGGAGAACTGGATCCTCAATCCAGAAGGAAACCTGAGTCTCCCGGACGACTCTCTCTTGCCTGTGTCCAGCCCTAGACTCTGCCTTCCAGAATCCTGCCCCAACTTCAGAATCAGAGTGCCTTCCACTGGCGCCACCGACCCCCAAGACCCAAAACTCCTGCAGCCCTCCCAGGCTCGTAGCCCCTCACCTTCTCCTCCTATAGTGTCTCAGGGCTGGAGTAGGGGGTGGGGCAGGGGAGAGGGTGGGGAGTATGTCAGATTTCTAGGGCAGGATGTATGAGGGAGACATGGTTTGATCAGTAGACATGTCCTTATGATGGGTGAGGTAGATGATTTGAAACACAGGCCGTCTCCTTTAAGAAGCAATGCCTCTCAACCCAGAGACAATGCATAGCCTTGGAGTCTCAAACCAGATGGTCTTAGCTTCTTCAACCCAGCTCTGTCCCTTACCAGCTGTGTGACCTTGGGCGAGTTACTTAACCTTTCTGTACCTCAGGTTCCTCATCTCTAAAATGAGGATAATACTACAACTGACTCATAGGACTCTTACCGGGATTAAGGGAGGTGTGTGTGTAAAACACTTAGAATAATGATCGGTACGTGGCAAACCATTAAATAAATATTTTTTCACTTTTAATGGACTGACTCTTCCATTCATTCTCCATATAGTTTTACACACCCTACTGTGTGCCAGATATGCGTAAGACAGATTCCCCGTCTGCAATGCCTGTTGGGCATTTCTGTGGGATCTCCCTCCCCCAAACCCCCAATCGTCTGGGCTGTGCCCGACGCTGCAGGACTGCATGGGAGGGGCTGTGGCATAGGGTTTGGGTTCAGAAGACTCTCTAGGGAGGACTCCCAGCTTTCTGCAGGCCACGAGCAAGTTCCTTTCCTTCTTCTCTACTGTTGACAAAGTGAAGCAGGTGGTCCCCATCCCTTCCACAATCCCTGTCCCAGGCCAGGCATCTGGACCCCTTATAGCCATTCTCCACACCTGACCCTGTTCCTGGGCATTCTCGGTAATTTAATTTGAGCACAGAATTTTCTCCAGGACGCACAAGCCACCAGATACAGGTGGCAGAAAGCCTTGGCTTGTCATTGCCCTCATGAGGCAATAGGAAACCAGCAAAAACTACATTCAAAACTGGAAATTTGAACCTAGACTGGATAGTTGTTATTACAGGATTACTATTATTAATTTTAGGTGTAAAAATGATACTGTAGTTGTGTTTTTAAAATAATCCTTATCTTTCAGAGATACAAAAAATATTTATGGATGAAATGATATGATGCTTGGTTTTGCTTCAAAATGATGGGGGAGGAAGTATGTAGAGGAAACAGAACTGACTAGGAGTTGATGTAGTTGTTGAAGCTGTGGGACTGGGGCCATGCAGGGTCATTAGAACCTCCCTATCAAAGTGTGGTCCAGAGATCTTCGGAGCCTAGGAGCTAGTTAGAAATGCAGAATCGACTCCACCCCAGATCTACTGAATCAGAATCTGTATTTAATAAAATATAATTCCCAGGGGATTCGTGTGCACATTCAAATGTGAGAAGCATTGAGCTAGTCTGTCTACTTTTGTATACGTTTGAAACTTTCCATAATCAAAAGACGTGGGGTTTTGTTTTGCTTTGTTTTTTCCCAAAATTGTCTTCAGAATCTCCGGGGAGATCCTCCTACAGAGTCCCGCGCTGGAGGAATCTGGGAGGCTGTATCTTCCCGCCGTCCGCCATCCGTGGGAGCCCCTCGGGTCTATCGGGCCCCCAGCCCCACCCCAGCACACGACGGGAAGCACCCTTTCCCTGCAGGGCAGCTCACCTGCCGCTTCTAGCTGGTCTGTGGTCCGGGCGCCAAACTCCGGGGCTGGCGGAAATCGGGCTCCCCAGGTTGCCGTCTGGCAGGCCTGGGCGTGGCTGCGGGGCGCACCTGGGCGAGCCGGCAAGTGGGACGCGGGGCCGGCCGGGGCCCCCGCCCTCGCACAGGGTGGGGAGGAGCGGGCGGCGCGGGGCGGGCACCGCGGGGACCGCGGGGACCGCGGGCGGGGGCGGGTGCTGGGAGCCTGGCGGGCCGCGAACGTACCCATCGCGCTGGGGCCGCCGAGATTGAGTGCCCAGGATGAACTTCACCTGGAAAAAGGGCTTCTACAAGCAGGACGTCAACAAGACCGCCTGGGAGCTGCCCAAGACCTACGTGTCCCTGACGCACGTAGGCAGCGGGGCCTACGGCGCCGTGTGGTGAGACCCCCGGGCCTGTGCGCCGGCGTGCGGGCACGGGGTGGGGGGCGGTGTGTGCCTGGGGCATCGGGGTGGAACTATGGTGGGCGCCCAGGCACCGGGACACCCGCCCAGGCGGGTGGAGCCTCCGGAAGAGCCGGGGCCCAGCCAATAACCCCCTTCCCGGACCCGCCTCCGGTGTCGCCTCTCCTGCTGGCGCTCGAGGCTGTGCGCCCACCACCTTGATGGAGGACCCCAAGGCCCGGAGCCCTGCGGGCTTGGAATAACTTCGCGGGTGCCTTTCCGGGGCAGAGGCCTGGAGCTGGGAGGAAGCGGCAAGCTGGGCAGTGAAATAGAGCAGCAGCAGGAGCCTCAGGCTCTGGAGGCTGGCCTAGGGCCACTCCAGGCGCCATCTCTCTTTTCTTACCGGCTTGGTGGGAGTTTCTGTGGGTTGAATTAGGACTGGATCTGTTTCTCCAGGACTTGAACCTTACAGAGGACCCCAGAGTTCATCCAGGCGAATCCCCATTGTTACAAATGGGTACACTGAGGCCCAAACAAGAAGTGACTTGCCAAGTTGCTCAGGATCCTGTTGGCATTAACCTGTGTCTGACCCAGGGGCAGTGCACCTCTCTCAGATTCTGCCTGCTGTCTCCCCCTTCTCCCAGCTCCACTGTGCTGTCAGCGGCTCACTCACATCCCAGGTGGTGGGCATCAGTTCCTCCCAGCTTAGACTGCTGGCCAAGAGGGATTGGGGTGAGGATGGCCATAGCTTCCTAGATGGCCTGGGAGTGACCACCCAGGATCTGGAGTCCCGGGGTTGTGATGGGGAGCCACTGGCTGCTGACCTGCCTTTGACCCTACAGCTCAGCCATCGAGAAGCAGTCAGGGGAGAAGGTGGCCATCAAGAAACTGAGCCGGCCCTTCCAGTCTGAGATCTTTGCCAAGCGGGCCTATCGCGAGCTGCTGCTGCTGAAGCACATGCAGCATGAGAACGTAGGCTGGGCCTGGGGGCTGCTTCTGGGAGGCAGGGAGTGGAGGGCAGCCCCACAGAGGGTCCTGACCAGGCCCCTGCGCGCGCGCGCGCGTGTGTGTGTGCGTGTGCGTGTGCGTGTGTGTGTGTGTGTGCGTGTGTGGCACACACAGGAGATGGCCCACGAGGGTGCAGGGAACTCATAACAGGGCCAGCAGAAGGGGAATCTCCTCCCTGCTCCTTTGATCCTTGTTCCTCACCTAATTATTAAAATCAGGTGCCAGGACCCACCCTGCCTACTTCCCAGGAAGGGTGCAAAGGGCATTTTTGGCAGTGGAGCAGAGCAAACTCCGTGAGGTGCGAACTTACTGTCTCACTGTTACGAGGAAATAGGCACAGAGGAACTTCGTAGTTGTTCTAGATCTAAGAGGTGGTGCCCAGAATCCTGGTTAGTGTTGTTTCCACATAATAACAACAAGAATAATCGATACTTACGAGCGCTTATTATGTGTCAGGCACAGTTCTAAGAAATTTGCATAAACTAACTTGTTTAATCCTCACAATATCACATAAGTACTATTACCCCCATATACAGATGGGGAAACTGAGGCACAGAAAGACTCACAGGTTAAATGGTTAGTCGGTGGCAGAGCTAGAATTTGACCCTACCCAACCTGGCTCCAGGCCCCAGGGCCTGACCTCTAGACTACCCTGTCTAGGAAGACTAATGACCCAGTGCTGGGCCTGGAGCCCAGGCTTTTCTGCAGGATACCTAGATTGGAAGGTAAGCATTTAACATAATGATTTCAAAATATTGTTCACGTTTTAAGCCCCATTCCTCTTCAGCAAACCCCTCCCCATGGCCTCCAGCCAGGGTAATCTTGCCCCCAGCTCTGAACCAGCCCTCTGGCAGGAAAGGTTGGATGTGGTGAGAGACCCAAGGTCAAGGGCAGGGAGCCTGCTGGCTGGAAGACCCCTTCTCTGTTTCCTCCTTGATTCCTTTCACCACTTGTGGCTCCCTGCTTGAGTTGAGAGTGGGTTTGTGCTGCTTGTCCGGAACACCAGACTTGGGGTCAGTGAGCACAGGAGTGTCCACCTCCCCTTCCCCCCAGCCTGACTCTCCATCACTGTGCACTGCAAACTCCCTCCCAATTAGAGGAATTCCTCTTCCACCTCTGCCCCTTTTACTGCTTCCCAGAAGGCTGGGAACCTGCCTCCCGCTGGAGATGGTGTTTTAGGAAAGGGCAGGTGGTCCTGTGCAGGCCTGGGGCCCCAGAGGAGGGGAGCAGAGGGCTGCAGCGGCTGCCCAGTCCTCACTGGCAACCTTCTCCCCAGGTCATCGGACTCCTGGATGTCTTCACCCCAGCCTCTTCCCTGCGCAACTTTCATGATTTGTGAGTCGGGCTGCGCTGGGTTCCAGGACATTTGCAGGCTTTACTTGACACTGGGGAGCAAGTAAGGGGAGGGTCCAGATTCTCTCTTCTGGGTAGGGGAGCTTCCTGCCCCAGGAGTCCCTGTGCCTCTGGGCTGCGGAGAGATTCTTTCAGCCAAGGGTGGAGAGAAAGGCCGGCAGGAAGAGGTGGGAGGGGCTTTATATGGACCTTGCCTGACACAGAGCTGTCTGCTCATCTGCATTGCTTTACCCAGCTTTACCACCAAAGAGACATCGTTGCCAGTCCCCACAGGGTTTGCATCAACCTACCTCACCATTTCCTGGGGACGCAGGTGTGGATCTGGACCTTGGGGCTCTTCCTAGCATGAAGCGAGGATCAGGAAGCCTTGGCTACCTCTAGCTGATGGGATGTTTATCAGAGTCACATAAAACGAGAAAATTTAGTTGCTAAATGCACGGCTTTGCTAGCGCAGTACCTGGTGTAAAATATAGGAAGCTTTGGGAAGGTGGATTTTTTTTTCAGTCCTGTTTCAAATGCAGCTGCAGGTCTCTTTGTTAGGATGCTTTCGTTTTCAATTTAATGCAGTGATTTTGAATGGGTTTTTTTCCCTATAATGCCAGCTGCTGGGCTTAGCATTGGGAATTTTTTTTTTTAATAAATTCATTTATTTATTTTTGGCTGCATCGGGTCTTTGTTGCCACGAACAGCAGCTACTCTTCGTTGCGGTGAGCGGGCTTCTCATTGTGGTGGCTTCTCTTGTGGAGCACGGGCTCTAGGCGTGTGGGCTTCAATAGTTGTGGCACATGGGCTCAGTAGTTGTGGCTCGTGGGCTCTAGAGCGCAGGCTCAGTAGTTGTGGCGCACGGGCTTAGTTGCTCTGCGGCATGTGGGATCTTCCCGGACCAGGGCTCGAACCCGAGTCCCCTGCATTGGCAGGCGGATTCTTAACCACTGAGCCACCAGGGAAGCCCAAGCATTGGGAGTTTAAAGTGGACCTCGGGGGCTGACAGTAGTGAATACTGACAGTGGTGGTCAGTACTCTAGGTCTGGATAGAGAGCCAGAAATTACAAGCTGCCTCAGCGGGCTTCACAGAGGAGAAAACTTTGAACTCAGTCCTGAAGGATAAGTTGACATTTGCCTGAGGTAGAAGGGGCTGAAGGGAGCCCAGGTAGAAGGAACTGCATGGGCAAAGGCCATGATGCCTGAAAGAGGCTGGGCCGTTTGGGCAGTATTGACAAGTGCAGTGTGGCTAGTGGAGACCAGAGGCTGGTTTGGTCAGGCTGAGACCAGAATTGATCCTACAGGCATCCTCAGGTCTGTAGAGGTTTTGAGCAGGGAGATGCTGTGATGTGGTCAGATCAGATTTTGGGGATACCCTCTGGCGGCAGCAAGAAAGGAGCAGGGAGCAACTCTGGGAGGTAGGAAACCTGGAGGGTAGTGTTCAAGACCCCGACCTTGATCCAAATAAAGTAGAGGTGATGGGGTCCTGAGAGCAGACTTGACACCCATCGAGAGGCAGGACTGTCAGAATGTTGTACCCCTTGTGATGCAGTGGCTGGGAGAGGTGGCATATGTCAGGGGGTGCCAGGTTCCTGCTCAGAATACAAGGTGGAGGAAAAACAGATCTTGGGAGAAAGATAGTGAGCTCCATTTTGGACACTTCACTTTTGAACAGCCTATGAACATTCCAGTGTTTAATCAGCAGCTGCAAATAAACCTGGAGTTTAGGAAGGTCTGGGCTAGGGATGTGGATTTGGACCAGAATAATCACCAGTGGATGATAGCCAGAGCCCAGGGACAGGCTAGTGTAGAACATGATTCGATACTGTTCATTAAGGTATCAACACTAAAGGGACTTCCCTGGTGGTCCAGTGGCTAAGACTCTGCACTTCCAGTGCAGGGGGCCTGGGTTCGATCCCTGGTTGGGGAACTAGATCCTGCATGCATGCCGCAACTAAGAGCCTGCATGCTGCAACTAAGCCCGCATGCCGTAACTAAGATCCCGCGCGCTGTAACGAAGATCCTGTGTGCCGAGACTAAGACCCGGAGCAGCCAAAAAAAAAGGTATCAACACTAAAGAAAAGGTATAAGAGGATGAACAGACAGAGCCTGACTAGAGGTAGAAGCAGCAGAGAATTTTGAGGGAGTGTTAGGCTTTGCAAAACTTTGAATATAAAGAACCGGAGCCATGGGCGTTATGTGTTGGGCTGGTGGGGTGGGAGCAGATGCCAAGTTATCAGGGGACTGGATGTTAAGGCAGTGGGATCAAGAGGTGAGGACCGCTCGTTCTAGAAGTTTGATCGGGAGGGAAAGAGAGAGAAGGGGTGGTTACTTGAAGAAACAAGGTTAAGCAAGGGAAGGCGGTTGTATCACAGAGAGACTTCAGCAAGTTTGTCAGCTGAGAAGAAAGAATCAGGGTCCACGCAGAGGTGAAACACAAAGGTGGGGAAGGGTCTGTGCATGGAGCAGGGTCCCCGTGCTGGGGGGGTGGAGGCGGGAAGCGGGGGTGCAGTCAGGTGGGGGGAGACTTCAAAAGTCACAGGCTCAGGGAGATGGCTTCCACATCCTTTTTTTTTTTTTTTTTAATTCCTTCCTAAATCTTTATCCTTTTTTGTTCTGGACTTTGCTATCACTGCCTTGAGTAACAGTTACATTTTGCTGACTTCCACCTGTTTTGCAATCCCATTAAGAGGGTGTGTTGGCTCAGCTACCTCCTTCTTCCTTCTTCACCCTCCTGGAAACTTTTATTGTTTCCTTCTTGGAAGGAGGACATTTTTGTATGTTTGAGGAGCCATGTTGGCGGGGCATGACCCTCTGGGGGAGGAAATATTTGTACAGAAGCAGAAGGAAACACCGGCAAATGTTTCTAACTCACAGCAGTGGCTTTCTGTGGGGCGTGGAGGAGGGCAAGCAGAGGGCACCTTTGAAGAGAGGGAGCACTGCTCCATTTGTTTTCCCTGAGCACAGCTCCAGCTGAAATACGTACCCTGAGCTCTGCCAACAGGGCAGCCACCAGGGCCAGGCTGGGAGCCAGGAGTCAGGAGGCCCACTGCATGGGGGTCTGGCTGGCTGTGGTGGGGCTGGTTCTTTCTGCACATGAAGGTCATCCCTAAGGCCTCTGTTCTGCCCAGCCCCTTGCCCTCCTCTGAGCTCAGACCTGGAGCTGGGTGGGGCTGGGGATGTTCAAGAAGTCCTCATGACTTGCAGCTACCTGGTGATGCCCTTCATGCAAATGGACCTGCAGAAGATCATGGGAATGGAGTTCGGTGAGGACAAGATCCAGTACCTGGTGTATCAGATGCTCAAAGGTCTTAAGGTGGGTGGGAGCCTGCAAGATGGCAGGGGAGGGGGGCTTGGTGTTGAGACCTGGGGTTTGGGGGAGGCTAGACCTTGAAGGCTGGGAGAGCACACCATGACAAGGCAGAGGAGATCTCTGAGCCAGCCTGCAACACCTGGTGCAAAAGCCGGGCACTGGATTTACCCTTCTTCTTCTCTCCCCAACACAGTACATCCACTCAGCTGGGGTCATCCACAGGGTGAGTGCTTTCTCTGCTACATCCCCAGAGGCCCCGCCCACCCCTGGGGGCTAGGGTTAGGGTTAGGGGGTTCCAGGAGGTGGAGGAAGCAGGGAAAGTGGATTTTTCAGATCTAGGCTTGGCCCAGGAAGACCTGCTCAGAAGAATTGCTGTGTTCTGGGGAACTTTCTGGGAAATTTTTGCCAACAAAGCAAGCCCTGAGCTGGGTGTTTCAGGCTCCGAGAGGCATTTTAGAGCTGGATGGGCCCTAGAGGACACCTAGTCCAACCCTCATTCTGCACAGGAGACCAGAACCCAGAGAGAGGGGCAGGGGCCTGGCCAAGGTCACACGCTGGCTGGCAGCCGAGTGGGGACAGCGCCCACCTCTGCCTCTGCCCAGTGCTCCATCTCTTGTCTCATCTAGGACCTGAAGCCAGGCAACCTTGCTGTCAATGAGGATTGTGAGCTGAAGGTGAGTGGGCCCAGGCAGGGCCAGCCTGGGGTTGGGGTGGGCCCCTCTCCAATAGGAGCCCCCAGAAGCTGCTCGGGGAGCCTCTCTTAAGCGAGCTCCTTTTTCCTATGTGCCCCGAGCCATAGATTTTGGATTTTGGGTTGGCACGGCAAGCAGATGCAGAGATGACCGGCTATGTGGTGACCCGCTGGTACCGGGCCCCTGAGGTGATCCTCCGCTGGATGCACTACAACCAGACTGGTCAGTGGTCCGCTGCCCGGGGGAGGGGGATGGGGCTGGGGTTCTTCTCTGACAGCTTCCTCAAGGCTGTCTTGGTGACTCTGGGTTGACTCTTGGTGACTGCCGGGTCTTGGTCAGCTGGTCCAGGTGACACTTCCTCCCCCTCCCTCTGCAGTGGACATCTGGTCTGTGGGCTGTATCATGGCGGAGATGCTGACGGGGAAAACTCTGTTCAAGGGGAAAGATTGTATCCTTTGCTGGAAAAGGCAAACTGCATCCAGGGATTCATTCCTTCAACAGACACTTTATTATTTAAATCTCTCTTTTTTTCTTAATGTGAAAGTGATACATGCTCCCTGTGGAACAACTTTAAAGTACAGAGAAGCAAAGTGATGGGAACTAGTCACCTGTCATTCCAACACACAAATGCAGAAAATGCTTGACGTTTTGGCACCACACACCTGAAACTGGGCACCTGTGTGTGCTGTGCAGGGATTAAGGAGAAGATGTGGGTCTCCCTGCCAAACTCAGAGTGCGAGGGTGTGGGGGGGAGTACACAGAGAAATGGATGGAGGTGACTGAGCGGGATGAGGCCAGGAAGGTGGCACATGCAGGAGCATTTGTAGGGAGGGACCCTTTACCCAGCCTGGCAGGTAGGAAGCCTTCCAGAGACCTGAGTCCTGAAGGATGAACCTCCCCTCCTAAAAGCAGGAGGAGGTGAGTGTCTGGAACCTGGATGGTCCACAGTGCTGGGTGGGCCTGATGGAGGGGCAGCAGGAAGGGCAGCTTCAGACCCACCCACAGGGAGTGAGGCTGAGCCTTAACCTGCCAAGACCTGGACCAGCTGACGCAGATCCTGAAAGTGACGGGGGTGCCGGACGCTGAGTTTGTGCAGAAGTTGAATGACAAAGCGGTGAGTGGCAGATGGGCCCAGGCTGGCCAGGGCTGTGCGCTTGGCTGACCAGGCCCAGGTGGGCTGCAGGCTGCGCCTCGCCTCTGCCCTGGCAAGGGCTCTTGCCTTCATCTCACTTTGGATTCGGACCTGAGCCTTCAGCCCCGCTCAGGGGCTTTTCTGGGGTCCCTGCTCTATACCCCATGGCCTAAGCCCTGAGGGGCTGACAACTGGGGATTATTCAGTGCTTTTCTGTCTTCCAGGCAAAATCCTACATCCAGTCCCTGCCACAAACCCCCAAGAAGGATTTCTCTCAGCTCTTCCAGCATGCCAGCCCCCAGGGTGAGTCTTGGGACCTGCAGTCTGTCTCAGCGGGCGGGCTCTCCATGGCGTGTGAGGCTCACACTCTGTGACCGCAGCTGCAGACCTGCTGGAGAAGATGCTGGAGCTGGACATGGACAAGCGCCTGACCGCCTCTCAGGCCCTCACCCACCCCTTCTTTGAATCCTGCCGGGACCCTGAGGAGGAAACAGAGGCCCAGCAGCCATTTGATGATTTCTTAGAACAGGAGAAACTCACAGTGGATGAATGGAAGCGTAAGGGCTCGGGGCCTCGGGCTGCTTCCTCTCTCTGCCTGCAGCACCCCTCTCCTCTGCCTGCTTCGTTTTCCTGCCTGCCCTCAGCCGGTCCCAACCCCCTCCTGGAGACTATCACCTCTTTCTCTCTGAGCGAATATCGTCTCCTGTGTGCACTTCTTTCTCCCTGCGCTGAGCTGACTTTCTGCTCCACACTATGTCTGTTGGGAGAGGGGGGCTCTCTCTTGCCCTCAGCACCCCGTACCCCTTGAACCACCCTGTCTTTCTCAGACCACATTTACAAGGAGATTGTGAACTTCAGCCCCATCGCCCGGAAGGACTCTCGGCGCCGGAGTGGCATGAAGCTGCAGTGACCCGTCTAGCCCGACCCTCGGCTGAGCCCAGGAATGGCCACATGGTACCACCCGCCAGGCACTGCCCCTGGGACCAATATTTATTTATTGAAGCTTTAACCCGTCTTGGATTATATAGCCTTCCAAGCAGAGGACAGAGAACCCTTGTCCTTGTGTAGGAAACAGGCCTAGGAGATCCAGAATTCAGAGGTGTTGGTTGGGAGAAAATAGCTATGATCATAACTGGCCATATTAAAGCGCCCATCTGGAGAATCGCCTGTGTGTGGGGTCCTTACCTTCATGGCTGTAGTGGGGCTGAACTGGGGCAGGAGTCTACGGCAGTGATGGTGTATTAGTTTGCTAGGGCTGCTGTAACAAATGATCACAAACTGGGTGGCTTAAAATGATAGAAATTTATTCTCACAGTTCTGGAGGCTGGTAGTCTGAAATCCAGGTGTTGGCAGGGCCATGTTCCCTTCGAAGGTTCTAGGGAAGAATCCCTCCTGGCCTCTTTTTAGCTTCTGGTGGCTCTTGGAATCTTTGGTGTTCTTTGGCTTATAGCTGCATCACCCCTGTCTCTGCCTCTGTCTTCACAGGGCCTTCTCTGCTCTGTGTATCTCTGTCTTCGGCTGATCTTGTAAGAACATCAGTCACTGAATTTAGGACCCACCCTGATCCAGTGTGATCTCATCTTAATCCTTAGTAATTACATCTGCAACTATCTCATTTTCAAATAAAGTCACATTCTGAGGTTCTGGGTGGGCATGAATTTTGGGGGCACATTTTTCAACCCACTACAGATGGCCATGAGGGAGGGGCCCCATCCCAGAGCCCCTTTGTTGTGGAGCCAAACGTGTTTGGCTGCTAAATTAAGGGAGTTGCAGAGAGAGCTGCAGCTGGTGAGACATCGCATGCAGGTTATTTTGGGTGAGTGATCAGTAGTCAAGATATGAAACAGCAGGCTTGCTGACTGGGAGCTGCAGAAGGCAGAAATGGGCTTTTTCCAGGAAAACGGTTCTACTCCTTCCCCCTTTTGGGAATTGTACATCTCTCCTGAGCTTTAACCTGACAACAGATTGGATCCTTCTGTTCAGTAACTCTGTTCAGGTCTCAAACTTCCCTATGCACCAGGGCCTGGTTAATATGCAGATTCCTGGGCCCAGCCCCTGGGATTTTGATTTAGCAGGTCTGGGGTTGAGACCCTAGAACGTTTGAATGAGGACCCCTTCACCTCAACCCAAGCCCAGTGATTCTGATGGATATCTGACCACATTTAGAGAAACATTTAGTTGATTTCAGTACCACTTAATTTGTCAAAAGGCCTAAATTAGAAACCTACAATGGGAGACTGGGGGGCTTTAGATGACTTTCACACTCTCATTTTAGAGACGTTAAAACTGAGGCTCAGTCAGGGCATTTTTAGGGCAGTGATGTCATTGTAGATACACGACATTATGCATTTGTCAAAACTAGTGGAACTGTACAACACAGTGAGTGAACCCTCAAGTAAACTATGGACTTTCTTTAATAATAATGTACCAATATTGGTCCATCAGTTGTAATAAATGTACCACATTAATGTAAGATGTTAATATTTAATATTAGGGGAAACCATGGGGGTGGGAGGGAGAGAGTATATGGAACCTTCTGTACTTCTGGCACAATTTTTCTGTAAACCTAAACCTGCGCTAAAAGATAATGTCTATTTTTAAAAGGAAAAAGAAAAAGCTTGAGGCTCCAGAGAGATACCCACAGTGAGAAAGTGGTAAAGCCAGGATTTGAACCACGGCAGCCTCGAACACTGTGCCAAAGGCCGTCAACCCAAGCCTGGAATCAAGGGTTGCCAGCTTCCCCGCCCTTCTAGCCTGTCTCTGAGCTTCTTCACTGCTGCCTGTGTCCAAGGACCCTGTTTTCTCTCCCAAGGAGTGGCCCTCCTATCCAGGAGAGAGGAGTGGGTCGAGGGAGGGGCTCTGACCTTGCTGCTGACTAAACTGCCACCGTCCCCTTAGTCTAAATCCTTCAGTGAATTGTCTTCTGAGACTCCTCAATAGTCCCAAGGGAAGTCTAGCCTTCTTGGCCTGGTATTCAAAGTCCCCTGCATTCTCTAAACTCATCTACTCCTACTGCCTCCCGTTTTCCCTATGCCAGCATGGCCTGCCAAGGAACACCAGCCCTGGGATACAACACCATGAGGCTCATTAACAGGTTAAAGGTTCTGACAAGTCCTGCAGTGAGGAGAACTGTTCAACATTGTTTAATCCAGAACTTGCCAAGTGTGCTTAACCGCAGGACCCCCTTTCTCCTGACGGCCAGCATGCACAGAAGCCTCTTTGCCTAGTGCAGCCCAGTATGCAGGTCCCAATACTGCTTTTCCCCAAGCAGGCCTGGAGCTTGGGCTTCTTTCAAAGCCTCTGTGGAGAAGTCCCTCCCTCCTTCTCCTCCTTATTCCCTCAAGACTTTGCCTCAGGCCTCCCTCCAGGAAGTCATTCTCCATCACCCTCCATCAGAGAATGGGCAGCTTCCTCCCTCTGCCCCTCGCCCTCTATGAACAGCATTTACAGTGTGTACGGTTCTGCTTTCCCTCCCCATTGCCCACTGTGAGCCCCTGATTGGAACAAACATCTATGAATGAATGATGTCCCAGGGGCCTGTTGGTCATTTCTCTGCCCAGATCAGACCAGCATGGTATCCAGGGCAGCAGAGAATCCAGCAGGAAGCAGAAGTGGGTGCCTTGGCCTGTACCTTAAGACTTTTTCCCCTGAAAATCTCAGGCTCTCAAACTCCCAGGCCTCTCCCCATCATCCCTCAGTGTCCTCCAGTCCATCCCCCACCCAGAATTAAACTTGTGTGTGTCACCTCAGCCCCTTCTCTACAATTATCTCAAACTTGGGAAGTTTCTCCAGAGGGAGGTGAAGGTGCTGAGCAGTGTGAAGGGGTTCGTGGGCTCTGCCTTACCCTGTGAGCACCTGGCCAGAGTGACAGGAAATGAGTCCATTCTCAGGCTGGGTGGGGAAAAGGGGCTGAGCTTGGGGTTCTGGGCTCAGTTACTCTCACAGTTGGCCTGCAGGTCTTTTGCCCCTGGCCCTTGATGGACAGGGTTGAGCTTTGCCCTGTGGCCAGTGGGGCAGCTCAAAAGGTCTTGACAGAGATAAGGAAGCCAGACTCGGGAACTGGAGAGAGGTAACAGCGATCGTGCCCTTGATTCCCTCCTTTGTGAAATGAAGGGTGTCTTCGCACAAAGGCACAGCTCCTCTCCCAAGGCAGCCTGGACCTATCGCTGGGGCCTGGCAATTTGTGTCACTTGCGGAAGGGCTAGCCTGGCATGAAATGGGGGTGGCACTGCTCCCAGTGAAGGGCAGCACATGGAAAGGCAGAGATGGAGGAACTGCCCTTGCAAGGAGAGCCCGGTGTGCTCAGATGTCCCAGTGCCCGCAAGGGTGGAGGCTTGCTTGAAAGAGGGCTTGGCTCAACTTGCACCCGGCACATTGAAATAGCTTTTGTTCTCCAGGAGGGTGTGGGACAGTCATGTCCCTGAGCTGAGATACAACCACAGCTGGGGAGCGAGGAATCTCTTCCTCTTTTCCCCACATTTTCTGTCCTCATTCTCCCTAAACCCCCTGTGATTTAAGGTAAGAGGCTGGTGATTTTCCCCGTATTCACAATGGGCAGCAGAGGCACAAGGCTACTCTACCAAGCTAAAGAAGATGTCGCTGTCATGCCTCACACCCCTACCCCAAGATTTCCTGGAGCTGGAGCAGTGCCCGCTGGGATTCTGACCTGGTTCCTCCTGTGCGAGCCTGTGCTCAGCGGGGCAGCCGTGCTAACTCTGGGCCAGAGTGTCAACAAGGCCCCACTCCGCCCTGTCTGGGGGCTCCTGACCTTTTTTGTGCCGTGGATCCCTTCTCAAAATATTTTCCTATGCATAAAATAAAATACACAGGATCACAAAGGAAGCTAGTTATGTTGAAATACAGTTGTGAAAATATTTAAGGGTGTGATGTTTGGTGTACATGGGTTTCTTTATTAACACATTAAATAACAGGATCAAGGGGGTGAACCCAACACACTACTGCAAACCTGAAGTAGAAATGAGTTTAAACGATGTTTCAAGATATCTGCAGCAACTGTAAAGGGAAATGAAAAGTACTGCTTTCTACTGGCCCAGCTAATGCAACTGTAGTTTGCTGCCTTTAAAAGCTGTAATATTTTCCAATCCAAATTCATGGACCTCTGAATTCCAGTGTACAGTCTATGGTTTGTGGACCCCGGTTAAAAACGCTTGTCCCAGATGCTAAAATGTGACTTTTGGAATCCTCCGCTACGTCTTAGCCAACCCCCGTATTGTACCGCCATCTGTGCCCCCACCCCCCACCTTGCATGATCGTGGAGCCATGCTGGAAATGCCCAGATCTGCACCTGGATGCCTAGAACACATACTAACCACCATTCCCCTGTGTTTCCCAACCTTACTGTCCAGGTAGGAATGGGTCTGACTGGGGCATTTCGCTAGGGAATTTGCTGAGGCCTCTATATCTAGTTTTCAACTAGGTGGAATCCTCCCATCCCCACCCCACAGCGTTCCTTCTACACAATTTTACTGATGAAGACATTTGGGCCCAGAGTAGAGACTGGGGCCCAGGTCTCCTATTTACCACTGCACCGTTCTTTCCACTGCAACGGTGGCACAAGCACACATTGAGGTCAATGCGTGCTCTTCTCTCCCTGCATTACTGTCCCTGTTCCCCCCAACCATCACGGACACAAAAGTAGCAGGGCTTTGAGACAGGTTTGTGTTAACTGGCCAAGGGAAGAAACTCCCAGAAGCACACTTGTTTCTCTCTGTTTTCTTAAAGGTCTCACCCTTGAGAATATTTTGGTAGGACTCTGGGAGGGGAAAAGGTGAGGGAGTGAGGAAGGGAAGTGCATTTGAGAAGCAGTGTGGCTTAGCTAGGCAGTTTCTCCTGACCGGAAGGAGGTAGAGGCCCATTAATACTCACATTCTTTTGGACTATGTCCAGTTCCCTGTTAACACCCTGGCAAAACTCACGAGGAAGCTGCTGGGTACGCTCAGGGAGGCTGGACCGTAAGCAAATTCTCCTGGTCTTGGCTGAAATTACTCAGGGTTTCTCCTATGGATAGCCCACCATTCTTAATTGATGCAGCAGCTCAGTATTTTTAAGTACAGACTGATGATCAGAGGAACTCTCCTCGTATTGTGGCGTCCATAAGATCCCAGAACTTTTGTATAATTCCAAGGAGGAGCCCCCATAAAGACAGTGGGTGGATTTCCTCCAGCCAAGCAGGATACAGCCTTGGCTTTAGAAACTCTAGCTTAATCCAGCCTCTCCTTTTTATCTTCTGTCAGAAGAGTGGCACCTCTGTCTTACCCTCTTCTTTCCCTATGTGGTTTACTAAGGTGGTTAAGTGTTGAGCTCTGGAGGCATACTGCCTCCTGCTCTACCACTTACCAGCCATGTGACCTTGGGCCTCAGTTTCCTCATCTATAAGGATAATAATACTAAAGAAATTAACATAAGGGAAGCACTCAGAAGAGTACCTGGCACATGGGAAGGGCTCACCAAGCATTAACTATTATTTTTAATTATTTTCTCTACCACATCCTCTTCCCTCCCCGATTACCCCATCTTCCGGACATTGTCATTTCCTCCTTCTCAACAGCAGTTTTCTCCACTCACCTGGTCTCCTTCATGTTAAATCTTCCCTCATAGGTCCTCAAGAGACCTGGCCCCAGTCACTTATACTACAGCTTATTTTATGACCCTGGTATCTGCAGCTTCTCATGCAGGGTCTGGGAGGCAGCAGAGTGTGGAGTTGAGAATGTGAGCTTTCCATCTGAAAAGACCTGAGGTTGAGAGAGAAGGGGGATGGATTTAAGGAACTGGCTCAGTGACTGGGTGGGGAGTGGTTGGCAAGTCTGAAATCTGTAGGGCAGGCTAGTAAGCTGAAAATTCAGGCAGAATTTCCATACCTATGACAATCTTGAGGCAGATTCCTTCTTTTCTAAGAAACCTCAGTGTTTGCTCTTAAGGCCTTCAACTAATTGGATGAGGTCCACGTACATTATAGAGGGTGATCTGCTTTACTTAAAGTCAACTGATTGTAAATGTTAATCACATCTACAAAATTTCTTTCCAGCATCATCTAGACTAGTGTTTAAGGATACAACTGGGCACACAGCCTATCCAAATTGACACATAAAGCTAACCATCACACCATGTGTTTGAGGGCAGGGTATTTACTTCTCTGAGCTTCATTTTCTTTCTCTAAAATGGAGTAATAGAAGGGTCTACCTCACAGGACTGGTGAGGGGTAAGTGCATACAGAGTGCACAGTAAATGTTAGTTCTTGTACCAGGAGGTGCTCAAAAACACACTGATGATGGCAATCCTCTTGGAAGTACTGGGAAATATACGCCATGGCCCATGGCCGCTGCTCTCAAGCTTTTGGCTGAGTTATGTAGGTATGCACTGTGCTTTCTCCCATCTGTTCCCACCCAACAGACTGGCTCAGAACCTTTAGTTCATGGGAAAAACTCCCAAAGAAATGAACCTTCACTCTCTTTTTTATGGAGAGAGGAGGAAAGTTTCTCCACTGGGTTTCTTTATCTTTGAGACAGTGGAGGGCTTGGAGCAATACGTCAGAAAGAATTAAATTTCACTTCTTCAGCAGCCATTTCACATTTTGTGAGAACTGCATATTCATGTCGGTAAAGCGCCAAGTAGGAACCAGATGACAGCTCAGTTTTCCTGGAAATCAGGAAATCAATCAAGCTGCCAAAATGAGATGACTGCATTGTGAAATACTGCTAACATTCCAGAAAGTTGTTTTAAGATGAATTTTTTAAAATGGAAATTCTGTTTCTCTTCCTCTTTCTCTTCCTCCCTCCCTCCTACTCTCCCTCCTATCCCTTCTCCCTCCCTTCCTTTTCTTCCCTCTCTCCCTCTCTCTCTTCCTTCCCCCCTCCCTCCCTCCCTTCCTTCCTTCTTACCTACCTACCTTCTTTTCACTCCTTTTTTTAAGCCAGTGCTCAACTACTTCTTCTAATATGTTCAGCCTAGGTATGAGTTTTCAAGAATAGGTGAGATGATATATGGGTCTCTTTGCCTGTCTCTGAGACCTTTCCATTGTTCCAATGGCACCCTTCTCTACCTGTCCAGGAGTCTGCTTGCCTTTATCCACACCTGTCTCTCCTGTTTCTTATCCTTTTTTCTTTTTAATTTATTTATTTGGCTGTGTCAGGGTCTTAATTGCAGCACGTGGGATCTTCATTGTGGCACGCGGGATCTTTCATTGCAGCACACAGCCTCTTCAATGCAGTGCATGGGCTTCTCTCTAGTTGTGGGACTTGGGCTCCAGACCACATGGGCTCTCTAGTTGCGGCGTGTGGTCTCTCTAGTTGTGGCGCATGAGCTCAGTAGTTGCGGTGTGTGGACTCAGTAGTTGAGGCGCACGGGCTCAGTAGTTGTGGTGCACGGGCTCTCTAGTTGTGGCACGCGGGCTCAGTAGCTGCGGCACGTGGGCTCAGTAGCTGTGGCACGTGGGCTTAGTTGCCCCTCGGCAAGTGGGATCTTAGGTCCCCAACCAGGGATGGAACCCACGTTCCCTGCATTGGAAGGAGGATTCTTAACCACTGGACCACCAGGGAAGTCCCTGTTTCCTATCCTTTTTTACAGTGAAACCATGACTTCAGCCACCTCCTTAAGAATTAGGAATAAAATGATTCCAAAAAACCTTATCTGTGTCTAGTGTCAAGCTGAACCTTAAAATTTATTTGTTTAAATATATAAAATAAACTTTTAGTTTTAGAATAGTTTTATAGAAAAGCTGTAAAGAAAAAACAGAGAATTTCCATGTACTCCACACCCAGTTTCCCTATTATTAATATCTAACATTAGTATGCTACCTTTATCACAACTAATAAATCAATATTGATATATTATTAACTAAAATCCAAACTTCCATATTTCCTTAATTTTTACCTATTCTTTGCTGTTCCAGGATCCCATCCAGGATGCCACATGTCTTCTTAGGCTCCTCTTGGCTGTGACAGTTTCTAAGACTTTCCTTATTTTCAGTAACTTTAACAATTTTGAAGAGTTACTGGTCAGGTATTTTGTAAAATGTCTCTCACTTAGGGTTTGTCTGATGTTTTCTCATGATAAGACTGGGATAATGTGTTTTGTGGACTAAGACCACATGAGTAAAATGACATTCTGATCACATTGTATCAAGAGTATATAGCATCAGGGACTTCCCTGGTGGCACAGTGGTTAAGAATCCACCTGCCAATGCAGGGGACACGAGTTTGAGCCCTGGTCTGGGAATATCCCACATGCCATGGAGCAACTAAGCCCGTGCACCACAACTACTGAGCTTGCCCTCTAGAGTCCGTGAGCCACAACTACCGAAGCCCACATGTTCTACAGCCCGCGTGCTGCAATTACTGAAACCCGCATGCCTAGAGCCCATGCTCCGCAACAAGGGAAGCCACCGTAATGAGAAGCCCGCGCACCACAACGAAGAGTAGCCCCCGCTTGCCACAACTAGAGAAAGCCTGCGCGCAGCAACGAAGACCCGAAGACCCAATGCAGCCAAAAAAAAAAAGAGTATATAGTATCAAAATGATTTATCAGGGCTTCCCTGGTGGTGCAGTGGTTGAGAGTCCGCCTGCCGATGCAGGGGACACAGGCTCGTGCCCCGGTCTGGGAAGATCCCACATGCCGCGGAGCGGCTGGGCCCGTGAGCCACGGCCACTGAGCCTGCGCATCCGGAGCCTGTGCTCCGCAACGTGGGAGGCCACAACAGTGAGAGGCCCGCGTACCGCAAAAAAAAAAAAAAAAAAAAAAAAAAAAAAAAAAAAAAAAAGATTTATCACTGTCAGTGTTAACCTTGATTACCTAGGTAAGGTTGTGTTAGCCAGGTTTCTCCACTATAAAGTTACTTCTTCCCCCTTTTCATTCCCCTTTTTCACTGCCATTCCTTGAGAAGGGAATATCTACAAAAATTATTTGGAGTTCTCCTGTATGGGAGATTTATTCAGCAATTTATACCAGAATGGACTCATGGATATTTATTTTATACTTTGGGTTATAATCTAATAAATAAAAGAATAAAATAAAAATAATAAAAGCTTTACCTTTTGACTTGATCTGTAGGTTTTCTTCCTTTTGTGTAGATTGAGCCCATATCCCTGAAAGGACCTGGAGGTACTGCCCACAGCCAGACGGAGAGTCCACTCATCAATCCTGCAAACACACAGGGTCCTAGGGGTAGTGGGAAACAGTTTCCACTTCTCCCATTTGGATGCTGGTCAATCCAGAGTCCACTTTGGATAATCATCCTAAAGGCCCTTCCCTCTCTTGTCTGTCTTTTTCCTTATTGATCCTCTCCGTCTTTTCCACCCCTATGTCCACCTACTCCTGGTAAGGAATTTGGGGGAAACTTCATTCTACTTGCATGAAATAATAAAGCTAAATACAACAAATAAAACATTTATAGGCATTATAGCTATCCTCTAGTTGCATGTTTCCTAGGTGCACTGCTTTGGGTACTTTACATATATTGTTTCTAATCCTCACGCTAATGACAAGGTAATTGCTATTCCCATTTTACAGATGTGGAAACTGGGACTCTTGAGAGTTTAAAAAGTTCACCCAAGGTTTTTCTGCTATTGTACAGTTTGCTTCTTCTCAATAGTCTCCTTCCCTCCTTCTTCTTCTCATCCACCTCCTATGTGACTACCGGCAAACCACTTCCGTCTGAGCCTTAATTTCTTGTCTGGTGATACTGTTGGATGAATTCAATGAGAAATGCATAGAACGCATAGAAAGTCTTCTGCACAGGGGACTTTCCTGGTGGCGCAGTGGTTAAGAATCCACCTGCCAATGCAGGGGACACGGGTTCGATCCCTGGTCTGGGAAGATCCCACGTGCCGCGGAGCAACTAAGCCCGTGTGCCACAACTACTGAAGCCCGTGCGCCTAGAGCCTGTGCTCCGCAACAAGAGAAGCCACCGCAGTGAGAAGCCCGCACACCACAACGAAGAGTAGTCCCAGCTCGCCTCAACCAGAGAAAGCCTGTGCACAGCAACGAAGACCCAACGCAGCCAAAAATAAATAAATTAAAAATTCTTAAAAGATAAAAAAAAAAGTCTTCTGCATAGGATTCAATAAATAGCATGTGTTATTACTTTTAATTTCATGAGGATTAAATTAATTTTAATAAACCTCTATTCTTGTTTCCTTTTTCTATTTATGCTCACCTCTTAATGGTCTCACCTATTCTCATGGCTTTAAGTACCATCTATCTATAGGTCAATGCATACCAAATGTATATATCTACCTTGGATCTTTCCTTTAAATTTCAGACAAGTCAACATCTTCACTTGAGTGTTTTGAAACAAAAGTAGGAGGTTCTGCTTCTAGTAGTGACGGAGTAGCCTGTATTGTATTATAATAATAATGGACTCTGGATAAAATAAAAGAATACAATGATTTGAAGGGACTGGAGAGAATAAAAGCAGGAAGAAACTGGAAGGGAGTCAACCATTGATAGACGGGAGGTGCAGTGGATACGACTTGTGATTATAAGGATTTTTGCCTGAAGGCACTACCCAGAAAACATAGCATAGAATGGCCAGAATTCAAGTGTAAAGTTGCTAGTTTGACAAGTCAGAGAATCAAGTTTAGAAAGGAAATCCAAGAAAGGAAAAAGGCACAGAGGCTTCTTAAAAATGCATATAAAATTTGACCAACTCCTTGGCTGACTCCTGACCTGTGCATGTGCAGGGGATACTCCAAGGAGCCCAGCAGAAAACAATGAGAAAAAGACAACTGGAAAATAAATGAACTGAGCAGAAATTTTAGCTGCTGTCTATCTCAAGGGACACAGAATTTGGAATTTTATGCCTGCCAAGTTAACTGCCTAATAAAAATAAATAGTCTCTAGAGGAAGATAACAGAATCTAGATTTTCTACAATGTATCTGCTACAATGCCCTGTATTAAAAGATTTTTGTTTAATGCTGAACTTGAACATAAGCACGGAAATGTGAACCATAGCCAAAAGAAAGGTAGTCAATAAAAATCAATTCTGAAATAACTCAGATATTTAATTAGTGGGTGAAGATTTCAAAGTGGCTATAATAAATATGTTCAAGAACCTTTAAAAAATGTACTCATAATGAATAAGCAAGTGGGCAAATTCATCAGAGAACTAGAAACTATAAAAAAAAAGTGGCAATTCTAGAATTAAAAACCATACATGAAAAATTGACTAGATAGGCTTAATACAGTAATACATGATCCGTGGCGGGCTGAGGCCGTGGAGGCAGAGCCGTGGATACTAAGCAACTGCACATATGGAGGGCTGACTATAAGTTATACGCAGATTTTTGATGGCACAGAGGGTCTGTGCCCCAACCCCTGCGTTGTTCAAAGGTCAACTGTATATTCTCCTCATAGTTTCTTTAAAAGAGATGAGTATTTAAAGTGAAGAATATACCACTACATTGTAGAGTTTATAATATATTTAATAAATATGAAGACAATAGCACAAAAGATAAGTTGGGGGAAATGGAACTTTACTGTTGTAAGATTCTTACATTTCATGTGATGTAAGACAATACAAAATCCAAGTAGAGGACTTCCCTGGCAGTCCAGTGGTTAAGACTCCATGCTTACACTGCAGGGGGCACAGGTTCAATCACCGGTTGGGGAACTAAGATCCCACATGCTGCATGGCATGGCCAAAAAATTTAAAAGAAAAAATTAATATCCAAGTAGACTACGATAAGTTTAGGATGCATGCTGTAATCCCTAGAGCAACCACTGAAAAATAATGCAAAACAAGAATTAAAACAAAATGAGTAAAACATTCAATTAACCCAAACAAAGGCAAGAGAAAAGCAGATGAACAAACAGAAGTAACAAATAGTAGACCTAAATCCTACCAGATTGTCAGAAAGGATAAAAAAGTAAGACCCAACAACATGCTGTCTACATGAGAAGTACTTTAAATATAAAGACACTGGTAGATTGAAAGTAAAAGGATGAAAAATCATAGACTATGAAAACACTAAGCAGAAGACAGCTTGAGTGGCTACAGTATAGTGGACAAAAAAGATTTCAGGACAAAGTTATTGGAGACAAAGAGGGACATTTATAAAATGAAAAGGTCAGTTTTCATCATCAGTAAGACATAACAATCATAAACGTGTGTGTGCCTAATAACAGAGCTTCAAAATGCATGCATACTGACAGAACATGCCCAATATATCTATTTCATTATTTTGTGTTTCATATCACTAACATCTTCCCTTAGCTTTTTTTTTTTTTTTGCGGTACGCGGGCCTCTCATTGTTGTGACCTCTCCCGTTGCGGAGCACAGGCTCCGGACGCGCAGGCTCAGCGGCCATGGCTCACGGGCCTAGCCGCCCCGTGGCATGTGGGATCTTCCCGGACCGGGGCACGAACCTGTGTCCCCTGCATCAGCAGGTGGACTCTCAACTAGTGCGCCACCAGGGAAGCCCTTCCCTTAGCTATTTTAATGTCTATTATGCTTGTTCTAAACTTGTGGTTCATCTGTTTGAATACCTCTACTTCTGAAGGTAGTTCTCTTTGGGATGTCTTTTTATTTTGGCTCCTCTAATAATGAGCACTGGGGAAGGGCAGAGGTTATACCTAGTCTGTACAACAATAAGATAGTGGACAACCTTGCCTTGTTTCAAAGGAAGTGCTTCTAAAATACTTAATGTTGTGATTAAGTATGAATGTTTACTGGGTTTTGGTGGATACATTTAATCAGGTTAAGGAAGTTGACTTTTTTCTAATTTGCTAGTGTTTTAAAAAAAGTTGCATGACTGTTAAATTGTACTGAATGCCTTTTCTATAACAATGATCATGTTTTCCCCTTTAAATCTCTTTATATAATGAATCTACTAATAGATTTTTCTAATGTTAAACTATCCTTAGATTCCAATGGTAAATCCTTCTTGGTTATAACACATAGGCACACATCTATTATTAACATCTTGTGGTACATTGGTTACAATCTATGAATCAATACTGATATACTCATGAACTAAAGTTCATAGTTTACATTAGGGTTCACTCTGTGTGTTGTATAGTTGTTATAGCTTTGATAAATGCACAATGTCATGTATCCACAATTACAGCATCATACAGAATAACTTCACTGCCCTGAGTGCTCTATTAATCCCACCCCCACCCCCTGCCTGCTGCAGCCCTGGCAACCAGTAATCTTTTTACTGTTTCTATAGTCTTGCCTTTTCCAGAATGTCATATAGTTGGACTCATAGAGTACGTAGCCTTTTCACATCGTTTTTTTCATTTAGCAATATGCATTTAAAGTTCCTCCATGTCTTTTCGTGACTTGATAACATAACACTTCTTTTTCTCACTGAATAGCATTCCATTGTCTGGATGCACCACAATTTATTCATCCATTCACCTCTTGAAGGATATCTTGGTGGCTTCCAGTTTGGGGCAGTCATGAATAAAGCTGCTATAAATACGTGTGCAGGTTTTTGTGTGAGCATACGTTTTTTAACTCAGTTCAGTAAATACCTAAGAGCACAATTGCTGGATTGCACGGTAAGCCTTTGTTTAACCTCATAAGAAACTTCCAAACTGTTTTCCAAAGTGGCTGCATCATTTTGCATTCCCACCAGCCAAGAATGAGAGTTCCTGTTGCTCCACATCCTCATCAGCCTTTAGTGTTGTATTTTGTATTTTAGCCAATCCAATAGTTGTGTAGTTGTATCTCATTGTTGTTTTAATTTGTAATTCTCTAATGACCTATTCTGTTGATCATCTTTTCATGTGCTTATTTCCCATCTGGACATCTTTGGTGAGGTGACTGTTCAGATTTTTTTTCCCATTTAAAAACATTAGGTTGTTTGGGGAATTCCCTGGTGGTCCAGTGGTTAAGACTTCACACTTTCACTGATGAGGTCCCGGGTTCAATCCCTGGTCTGGGAACTAAGACTCCCGCAAGCCACGCGGTGCAAGCCAAAAAAAAAAAAATTAGGTTGTTTGTTTTCTTATTGTTGAATTTTGAGTTCTTTGTATATTTTAGATACATGTCCTCTATCAGATACATGCTTTGCAAATATTTTCTCCCAGTCTGTGACTTATCTTTTCATTCTCCCAACAGTATCTTCTGCAGAGCAGAAGTTTTCAATTTTAATGTAATTCAACTTATGTATCTATTCTTTGATGGATCACGCTTTCGGTGTTGTATCAAAAACTCATCACTAAACCCAAGGTCACCTAGACTTTCTCCTATATTATATACTCACTTGACTTGAAATGTTTGGCTTTTTCATTCTTCTTCACAGTACAACCCTCTTCTGACTTCATCTCAGAAGTTTCTGTGCTATTTTCTAGTTTTCCCTATTTCAGCAGTCACATTTCTGAATCCTTTATTTCTCAGATACTAGTTTTCTTCCCTCTTGGGCAATCATCTCCCCGAGTCAGTAAAAGCCAATTACTTTTTCAGTTTTCTAGTGTCTCTGGTCTCATAGCTGTGTTCTTTGACTTTTGGACAACCATCACTGCACTGTTTAATCCTCAAAACACTGCCATAGAGGTCTAAAAGGAAAGAAAGCAAATGATATGGAGGTAGCGTTTGCTAGTTCCCAGAACCAATCTCAGGAGATGAAAGAGCAAACACTTCCCAAACTTTGTAATTCCAGCCTGTTTGATCTAAATTCATATCCAGTGCTCACTTGTTAATTAACAGCCTTCTTTGTTGATTCTCCTCGCACACTTAGCAAGGAAAACTCCATAAGAAAAAATTTCAGCTACAGAATTTAAACTGACAATATCTCTTATATCAAAAAGGAAAAACAAATTGGTTTCTTCCCATTTGTCTTTTCTTTTTGTAATTGAGTAATTTAAGTCCCTAAAGGTTCTAACAATCATATTTTATTTGATTAGAAAACAATAGCAGTAAGAAATGTGTTTGATGGACTTGTTAGGTAATTTTTATAAATGACTGCTCTTTCTGATTAAGTATGCTTTTACAAAGATAAACCACTAAATCATTCACATAATTTCTGTCTGACATGTTTAACTTAAACAAGCTGAGGCAGAGAGTGTGTATCAGTTTCCTAGGGCTGTTGTAACAAACTTCCACAAACCGGGTGACTAAACGATAGAAATTTATTCTCTCACAGTTCTGGAGGCCAGACGTCTGAAATCAAGATGTTGGCAGAGCCATGCTCCCTCTGAAGGCTTTAGGGAGAAGAAGACTCCTTCCTGGCCTCTTTCTAGCTTCTAGTGGTTACCGGCAATCCTTGTCATTCCTTGGCTTATAGCTACATCACTCCAGCTTCCACTTCCATCTTCACATGACCATCTTCCCTTTGTGTGTTTGTGTCTCCAAATCTCCATCTTCCTTATAAGGACACCAGTCATTGGATTTAGGGTCCACCCTATTCCAGCATGACATCATCTCACTAACTACAGCTGCAAAGACCCTCTTCCAAATAAGGTCAGTCACAGGTATCAGGGGTTAGGACTTCAACATATCATTCTGGGGAACATGAGAGTGCATGCTAGAGGCCTAAGGTATCAAATTCAAAGTTGATATGCTAAAGAAAGAAAAACACAGGACAAAATGTGCTTTAGGAAGAATAAATGGGGTGGTGGTGTGGTATGTGGTTATAGCTGTGAAGAAGGGCTGCTTCAGAAGGAGAGAGTGCCTATTCTAAACCTTCAAAGAGAAGCAGGGTCTAAATATGCTTGTCTTCAGTCCCCGCAAAAGAATGAGGAAAACAAAGATCCCAATTCCCCAATATTAACTAAAGGAAATTGTCAAAGTGACTGAGTAAAAGTTAAAAGCAAGATAATCACAGCTGAACGTGAGCAGGATGTATTGGACTAGGTCTCATAATTGGTCACCAGCCAAGTTATAGAAGGCAACGCACTCGCTATACCTTTAAATTTTGCTTCTTTTTTTGTTTTGCTTCGTTATTGGCTAATCAAGTGTCTGGCAAACATTTCTCTTCTATATTATCAATTGGCATTTCCCTCAACCATTTGCTCAAATCTCAAAAAGCACTGGCTGTTCTATCGTGTCACAGAAGAGCCCTGGGAGTCCAAGGGGGGAAAGACCTCAGAGTCCCTTGAGTCTCTCTGGAGGGAGAGAGTGAGCCGCTGGGCTGCGAATCTTTTCCTCCAGCTCAGGGACACTTGAGGAAAGTTTGACCCTGAGTGGAACTTATACTAGGCAAGTGAAGTGATGTACCCATTAGAGAGAAATGAGGCTTTTGTTGGGGTGGCCACGTACTGGCTACTGATCTGAGGATGTCCTAGGAATGCTCTCCCCGCTTGCTGGAATTGCTTTATATCTAAAATCCTTTAAAAAATCTTTTTCTGCACTTTATCTCAAAATTTTCTTTCTTTTCACTTTGTATTTCTCTTACGGTATCATCTGTTGTGTTTTCCCACTCTTGTGCTTCTTTTAATTAGGTCTTCATTTATGGAATGATCTTTAATTTCTAATTACTTTCTGAATTCCGTCACCTCAGAATTTCTAATTCTGATTTAGGGTTATTTTTCATGCCATGTATTATTTTATTTTAATGTCTTTTAGCTTGTTTTAAAATAATAGGTTACAGCTTTGATCTACTGTTTGAGCTTGTCCTGGCATGTGTTCATTAGCTGAAGGAATGTTATTCTGTATATTATTCCTTTTTATTATAATAATTTTGTATAGGATTAATACTGATATTTTTCTGTTGCTCCTTTTTATCCAGTTTTTTAAAAACTTATGGTAAAATACACACTAAACGATGACTGTCCATTCCCTCCGGACCCTGGCAACTTTCTATCTCTATGGTTTTGACTACTCTAAGTACCTCATACAAATGGAATCATACAGTATTCGTCTTTTTCTGACTGGCTTATTTTGCTCACCATAATGTCCTCAAGGTTCTTCCATGTTGTAGCATATTGCAGAATTCCTTTTAAAATCTGAATATCATGTATGTACCACATTTTGCTTATCCATTCATCTACTGATGGACACTTGGGTTGCTTCCACATTTTAGCTATTGTGAATAATGCCGCTATGCATATATGGGTGCACAAATATCACTCTGAGACCCTGTTTTCAATTATTTTCAGTATATACCCAGACTTGGAATTGCTGAATCATATGGTAATTTTATTTTTTATGTTTTGAGGAATTACCATAATACTTTCCCCAGAGGCTATAGCATTTTACACTGCGACCAACAGTGCACAAGGATTCCATTTTCTCCACATCCTCACCAACACTTGTTGCTTTGTTTTTTTTTGATAGTGCCCATCCTAATGGGTGTGAAGTGATATCTCATACTTTCTCCACGCCTCAACCAGCAGCTTGCCTTATAGCACAGCAGAGTGGCCTATTGAGGATCCAGGTGAACCTCTAATTGAGACAACACCTATGAGGTGTTGGATGCTGGCCTGCAGGATGTACTATATGCTTGAAATCATGAACCAATGTATCTGCACACAGTGCTTCTCCTAATGGCAGGTATGGAAACGATGAGGTGGAAGTGGAATAGCGCCTTTCAATATTAAGTGAAATGACTTGCCAAATAATTGCTTCTTATCTCCATGACTTGGGACTCTGCTGATTTGGGATTGGGGATACAAGAGCTTACTCAAGGGGAAAAAACAATGTTTCCATTGTTGGTCATTTTGGACTTTTATACCACAAATAATTAGGCAAAAGAGGGGTCATGGTGTTAACTGGGGTGACTGATCCTGAATAATATTGACAATCAAGATAGAAATGTTGCAGCTTCAAAGTGGGCATGAGAGAATCTTAACTCAGATCTGTTGTTCTAGAGCAGGTCTTATATTACCACATCCAGTGGAAAAAGTTAATGGAAGACCACTACACCCCCAAAGGACAGAATTATCAAGGGCTAGATCCCTTGTGAAGGTAAATATACTAAGAAACCCCAGCTCACTGAGTGCCTGTGTGAAGGCAAAGGGAATGTGGCATAAATTACAGAAGAGGAAAGTCATACATACCAACTGCATCCTCATAAGCAATTACAGAATAAAGACTGTCACCTCTAGCCATATTTCTTTCATTGTTGTGTATATATTTATATATTTTAATGAATGTTTTTCTTCCTCTTCCCCACTTCCACTATTTGTATCTGGCATGTAAGTTGTGGTTAATTATACAATTTTTAAAAATCAGGTTTATTAAGGTATAATTTAGTATAGTAAAATTCATCCCTTTTAGATGTACAACTCAATGAATTTTGACACGTGTACAGTCATATAACCACCACCACAATCAAGATACAAAATATTTCCTTTACCTCCAAAACTCCCTCATGCCCCTTTGAAGTCAATTTGCTCCCCCCAGTTCCCAGTTGTCGGCAACCACTGATCTGAATTTTGACCCTATGCTTTAGCCTTTTACAGAATGTCATTTATATGGACTTGTACACTATGTACCCCTTTGTGTCTGGCATCTTTCGCTTGGCATAGAATCTTTTTATTTATTAAAAAAATTTTTTAAAATTTATTTATTTTAATTAATTTATTTTTGGCTGTGTTGGGTCTTCGTTGCTGTGCATGGGCTTTCTCTAGTTGCAGCGAGTGGGGGCTACTCTTCGTTGTGCGCAGGCTTCTCATTGCAGGGGCTTCTCTTGTTGCGGAGCACGGGCTCTAAGCACGCGGGCTTCAGTAGTTGCAGCGTGCGGGATCAGTAGTTGTGGCTCACAGGCTCTAGAGCGCAGGCTCAATAGTTGTGGCACACGGGCTTAGTTGCTCCATGGCACGTAGGATCTTCCCGGATCAGGGCTTGAACCCACGTCCCCTGCATTGGCAGGCAGATTCTTAACCACTGTGCCACCAGGGAAGACCTTGAATCTTTTTAAATGTATGAAATGCTTAAAGAAATAAAAATGCCATCATACTATGAGTGAAAAAACAAGACCCAAATTGGAATACAAAGAGATAAGAAGGTGAAAAGCTCTGAAAGAGGGTTTAAGGGATATGGGGGATAGAACGAGAAGGTCTAATGTAATCTAATCAGTCACAGCAGAAGAAAACAAAGAGACTGGAGAGAAGCAATGTCTGGGATAGCAATTACTGACAATTTTCCAGACTTGAATCCTCTGATAAGAATGCGGAATGTATACCAAGCAAGATAAAAAAAGAACCACATCTAAGCACAATATAGTAAAACTCAGGACATCAAAGACAAAGAGTAGGCTTCAAAAGCAGCTAAAGAAAATAGGCAGATCACCTACAAAGGAACAACAAACTGACTAACAGCATACATCTCAACAGCAACAGTAAATTCTAGACTACTGGAATATTGCCCCAAGTGCTGAGAGAAAATAGCTATCAACCTAAACTTACAACCAGAAAATTATCTTTCAAGAAAAATTATGAACTAAAGATATTTTCAGATAAACAAAAACCAACTAGCCTTCTTTGAGAATTTCTAAAGGATACAATTCAGATAGAGGGAAAAAGATACCAGTCAGAAGGTTTGAGATGCAAGAAAGAAAGGAAGTCTAAAAAAAAAAAACAGTAGAAATGTAGGCAAATCTGAACAAACATTTTGTCAAGTGATAATGAAAATATCTAATATGTAGAGTTAATAAAAGGTCAAGGCTTGTGGTAAAAGGGGGTTGGTGAGAACAATTTCTCTTCTTAAAGTTTTGTCTTGCAAAAACTGCAAGAAATATGGGGGATTAAAAACCAGTTAACTCTATTTTCAGGAAAACTGAGTGACAGGTATCATCTGTATACTTAAAAATGCATTAAGTGCTGCCAAAAGCATCACAGATGCCGCATGGGGATCAAGTAGATACCACAGGGATTAAGTGAACAGAAAGAGGCCAGAGGTGACAGATCTCAGAAAATATTAGTAAAACTACATTTCCTGTGGGTAAAGGGCTCACCCTGAAGTGAGCAACCTACATCCTTTACACACCACAAGAGTTGAGAAAGCTGGAAATCACCAGGCAGAAGGCAACTGGTCAGAAGCTATGTGGATGAAAGTACAAGAAAGATAAAGGGAGAATAGAGAAATGACCCAGAGGTGGCAGATCTTGGAAAATGCCCATGTAATACAATCACTGAAGGAATCTCTTACAAATGGCTGGGCCAGAAAAATCCAACTCATTGAGTAAAGAGTAATAAAAAAGGAAGTGGCACATCATCATTACAAAGATACTATAAGACAAAAGGTGGGAAGGAACAGCAAAAGTTAAGAGATGAAGAATCAGACAAGAAACAGATTAAAAATCTAACCACAAGTTAACTATAAACAGAACAAAACAAGCAACTACCTCAATGAAGAAAGGCTTCATAGCAGAAATGCAAGAAGTCAAGGAAGAGATGGCAAGAAAACAGGAGATGGAATATGGAAAAAAAAAGTAAAAGCAGAAATTAATAAGTTAGAAAACAAGAAGGAAAGAACCAATAAATAAATGGAAAAGGTGTGGGGAAGAAAAAAATCCTAACTTAAACTAATGAAGAAAAGATGGAAGAAAGCACAAATACACAAAAATAAGAAATAACCATAGAAACAAAAATAGTTTACAGAATCATTTAAAAATTACTTTGCTGGGAATTCCCTGGCCGTCCAGTGGTTAGGACTCCGTGATTTCACTGCCGAGGGCCCAGGTTCAATCAATCCCTGGTCGGGGAACTAAGATCCCACAAGCTGTGTGAACAAAACTAAATAAATAAAATAAAAATACTTTGTTTAACCCTATGCAAGCAATTTTGAAAACCTGTATGAAGTACATCACTTTTGAGGAATTATATAATTTATCAAAACAAACTCCCAGGGCTTCCCTGGTGGCGCAGTGGTTGAGAATCCGCCTGCCGATGCAAGGGACACAGGTTTGTGCCCCGGTCCGGGAAGATCCCACATGCCGCAGAGCGGCTGCGCCCCTGAGCCATGGCCGCTGGGCCTGCGCGTCCGAAGCCTGTGCTCCGCAACGGGAGAGGCCACCACAGTGAGAGGCCCGTGTACCGCAAAGAAAAACCAAAAAAACAAACTCCCAAATAAGAAGAAAATCAAAATGCGATAGTTTTTAAAGAATACCCCTACCAAAAAAATCAGTCCCAGGTCTCACAAGGAAGTTCTACCAGGCCTTTAAGAAACAGACAACCGTCCAATGCTTATTTCCCAAATGTTTTTTAAACTATTTCAAGGGATTGAAAATGAAGAAAACTTCCAAGTTATTTCTATAAGGCAGGTATCACATTAGTACCAAAATATGACAAGGAAAGAAGGAAATTACAGACCAATCTCACTTCTGGGTATTGATGCAAAAATACTATTAGTTGTCTATTGCTGTGTGATAAATTACCACAAATACAGCCGCTTAAAACAATATACATTTATTATCTCACAGTTTCCATGGATTAAGGAGTCTGAACACAGCTTAGTTGGGCCCTCTTTTCAGTCTCACAGGGTAACAATCAAGGTGTCAGCTAGGCTGCACTCTCATCCGGGGCTCACATCCTTTTTCAAGCTCACATGGTTGTTTGCAGAATTCATTTCTTTGTGGCTGTAAACTCAGGACAGTTGACATCTTCAAAGCCAGCAGGATAGCTTCTCTGAGTTCAGAGAAGGCCCTAAACTCTCTTTTAAAGGGTTTACTTGATCAGGTAAGGCTCATCCAAAGTAATCTCCCTTTCATTAACTCAAAGTTAACAGATTAGGGACCTAATTACATCAGCAAAATCCCTTCACCTTTGCCACATAATATAACATAATCACGGGAGTGATATACCTTATTATATTTCATAGGACCTGCCTACCTTCTTCAAGGGAAGGGGATCATACAAGGGTACAAAATACTGCCTAAGTACACTAAGTAAAATATAGCAAACAAAAACCAGGAATACATTAAAGACAACACATTATGATCGAGTGAGATTATTTTAAAAATACAAAGATAGTTCAATATAAGGATATAAATTTCACAGATATTAAGAAAGCTTTGATAAAGTTCAACAAACATCCTTGATTTAAAAACCCTCTAAAGGGGCTTTCCTGGTGGCACAGTGGTTAAGAATCCGCCTGCCAATGCAGGGGACATGGGTTCAATCCCTGGTCTGGGAAGATCCCACATACCATGGAGCAACGAAACCCGTGCGCCACAACTACTGAGCCTGCGCTCTAGAACCCTCGAGCCACAACTACTGATCCTGCGCTCTAGAACCCTCGAGCCACAACTACTGTAGCCTGTGCACCTAGAGCCCGTGCTCCGCAAGAAGAGAAGCCACCGCAATGAGAAGCCCATGCACCGCGAGGAAGAGTAACCCCCTCTCACCGTAGCTAGAGAACGCCTGCGTGCAGCAACGAAGACCCAATGCAGCCAAAACTAACTAACTAACTAAATAAATAAAATAAATTTTAAAAATAAAATAAAAACCCTCTAAAGGACTTCCCTGGTGGCGCAGTGGTTAAGAATCTGCCTGCCAATGCAGGGGACACAGTTTCAAGCCCTGGTCCAGGAAGATCCCACATGCCGTGGAGCAGCTAAGCCTCTGCACCACAACTACTGAACCCGTGTGCCTAGAGCCCATGCTCCGCAACAGGAGAAGCCACCTCAATGAAAAGTCTGTGCACCGCAATGAAGAGTAGCCCCTGCTCGCCACAACTAGAGAAAGCCTGTGCACATAAGTGAAGACCCAATGAAGACAAAAATAAATAAATTAAATAAATAAATTAAAACAAAAACCCTCTAAAAAGGAGGATAGATTCTTCTTTAACATTGTAAAATAAATTAATTTTATCCCCAAAACGAATATGATGCTTAATGAGGAAACAGTAGGAGCATTTTCAATGGAATCAGGAAAAGACTGTCTACTACCCTGACTGTTATTAACATTATACTAGAGATACTACCAACACAATTGGTGAAGACTAAAAAAAATTCAAAAGTATAGAAACTGGAAAGGAGGGGGTAAAGTTATTACTATTTGCATAATGTGACTATACACATGCAAAATGCAAGATAATCAACTGAAAACTACTACAAATAATAATAAAATCCAGTACAGTAAAATATAAAAAATTAATATATGAACATAAGTAATTTTTGCATATGCAAGCAATAATCAGAAGATACACTGAAAGGAAAGGTCCCATTCATTACAGCAACAAAAATATAAAATACTCAGGAATTACCTTAACCAGAAATGTGTAAGACCTAGCATGGGTTGGGGTGGGGGGGGGCGGGGGAGCCTAAAACATTATTGAAGCACACAAAAGACTCAAGCAAAAAGAAGACCTATTGTTGAATAGTAAGACAATATCAAAGCGGTTTCAATTTTCCCTTTAAAAATATCAAATGACTTCTTTTAAAAAATATATCTTTCTTGGGACTTCCCTGGCGGTCCAGTGGTTAAGACTGGACCTTCCAACGCAGGGGGTGCAGGTTGGAGCCCTGGTCGTGGAGCTAAGATCCAACATGCCTCCCAGCCAAAAAAAAACCAGAACATAAAACAGAAGCAATATTGTAACTAATTCAATAAAGACTTAAAAAATGGTCCACATCAAAAAAATCTTTAAAAAAAGAATCTTTCTTTTTTAAACGAATTTCATCCTAAAATAGGTATGGAAAAACAAGAATAGCCAGCAAAAGATCATCTATATGATCATTAAAAGACAGAAAATACTTTAGGGTAATTTAATAAAAATGCACAAAACCCTTGCACTGAAATCTATAAAACATTTCTGAGTGAAATTAAAGACATGCATTCATGGAAAAAATATTCTATTAATGGACTATAATACTCATACTGTTAAGCTATTCCCCCCAAATTGATATACTCAATGCAATCCCAATGAAAATCTCCAGCAAGCTCTATTATGGAAATTGATAAGCTGATTCTAAAATTTATGTGGAACTGCAAAGGACATAGAACACTCAAAATGACCTTAGAAAAGGAAAGTAGTAAATTTGGAGAAATTATTCTACATGCCTTCAAAGCTTATTATAAAGCAAAGAAAATCAAGACAGTGTGACACTGGCAAAAGAACAAATAGATCAATGTTATAGAATAGAGTCAAGAAATAGACCCACGCATATCGGTCAAATTATTTTTGACAAAGTCATTAAATAGAGAAATAAAAATCTTTTTGAAAAATGATACTAGAAGTATAATTTACATACAGTGAAATGCACAGATTTAAACTGCACAGTTCCACCAGTTTTAACAAATGTATATATAAATGCATTCTTACTCTTGTCAGTTCCCAGGGTAATGGCTTTAAACATATGAAAGAATGCTCAAACTCTCATAATAATAGAAATTCAAGTTAAAACTACATCAAAATATCATTTTTTTCACCTATCAGATTGGCAAGAACTCTGAAAGTCTGCCAACACATTCCATTGATGAAGCTGTGGGAAAGCAGGCACTCTCACACATGGCTTATATGAGCATAACTGGCACAGTCCTTACGGAGAGCTATCACGCTTCCACATGTGATAGTCTTTGACACAGGAATTCTACTTTGGGTGATTTATCCCACAGACATACTTCCATATGTATGAAACAATATGTGTATACAGTTTTTCTTTCCAGAATTGCTTGCAATAACAGGGCTTGAAACAACCCAAATTTCATCTGTATGGGACTGGTAACTAAATTATAGTAATCCATATGATGAAATATGGATAGCTATTTAAAAAAATAATAATCTCAATGCACTGATTAGATCTCAATGCACTGATATAGAAAGGTCTCCAAGATATACTAAGTGAAAAAGAGTAAGACGCTGAGCAGTTAATGCAGCACGTTACCTTTTTTATTAAAAAGGAGAGGTAAAGTACGAAAAATCTATGTTACTTTGTGTTTGTGCATAATAAAATTCTGGAAGGTTACATAAACTAAGAACAGCAATTTCCTATGAGAGAGAACTGAACGGATGCGGGACAAATATGGGATGGGACTTTTTGCTATATACCATTTTATATTTCTGGCTTTTGAACCTTATGAATTTATTACTTAGCCACAAAAATTAAATTCAAAAGAACAGTTCTAAAATACTAGAAAATTGTATTATGTAACCAGAAGGCCAGGTACTTGGAGTAAAAGAGTTCTAAGTTTCTTATATTGTTCAGGAAGACTTATCCACGTACCAGTCACTGCTTGCCTGTACCTTCTACCTGATTTCATGGATAACTATGTGCCACTGGCTTAGTCCTGTTAACACAAGGAAAACGCTTTTTTAAAAAAAATTGAGATATAATTGACATATAACATTATATTAGTTTCAGGTGTACAATGTAATGATTCGATACCTGTATATCCTGCAAAATGATCACCAAATAAGTCCAGTCAACATCCACCACGATACAGTTATAAAATTTTTTTTTCTTATGGTGAGAACTTTTAAGTTCTACTCTCTTAGCAACTTCCAAATATACAATACAGTATTATTAACTGTAGTCCTCATGCTGTACATTATAGTCCCAGGACTTATTTATAACTGGAAGTTTGTACCTTTTGACCCCCTTAACCCATTCTGCCTACCCCAACCCCCACCTCTGGCAACCATCGATCTATTCTCTGTATCTGTGAGTTTGTTTGTTTGAGATTCCACATATAATTGATATCATACAATATTTGTCTTTCTGTCTTATTTCACTTAGTATAATGCCCTCGAGGTTCATCCATGTTGTCCCAAATGGCAGGATTTCCTTCTTTTTTTATGGCTGAATAATATTCATAAATATACAGCTGACTTATACAGCACATCTTCTTTATCCATTCACCAGTCAATGGACACTTAGGTTGTTTCCACGTCTTGGCTACTGCAAATAATTCTGCAATGAACATAAGGATGCAAATATCTTTTCAAGTTAGTAATTTCATTTCCTTTGGATAAATACCCAGAGGTGGAACTACTGGATCATTTGGTCGTTCTATTTTTAATTTTTTGAGGAACGTCCATACTGTTTTCAATAATGGCTGTACCAATTTACATTCCCATGAACAGTGCAGCAGGGTTCCCTTTTCTCCATGTCCTCACCAATACTAGTTACTTCTTGTCTTTTTGATAATAACCATTCTAACAGGTGTGAAGTGATATTTCATTGTGCTTTTGATTTGTAGTTCCCTAATGATAGTGATGTTGAGCACCTTTTCATGTACCTGTTGGCTTCTTGTATGTCTTCTTTGGAAAAATATCCATTCAGATCCTTTGCCCATTTAAAAACTGGATTGTTTTGTCTTTTGCTATTGAGTTGTATGAGTTGTTTATATATTTTGGATATTAACCCCTTGTCAGATCTATGCTTTGCAAATATTTTCTCCCATTCAGCAGTTTGCCTTTTCATTTTGTTGATGGTTTCCTTTGTTGTGCAGAAGCTTTTCACTTTAATGTATTCATTTACCTTTGCTTTTGCTTTTGGTGTCAAATCCAAAAAATCATTGCCAAGATTGATGTCAAGAAGCTTACTGCCTATGTTTTCTTCCAGGAGTTTTAGAGTTTCAAGTCTTTAATCCATTTTGAGTTAATTTTTGTGTATGGTATAAGATAGTGGTCCAGTTTTGTTCTTTTGCAGGTGGATGTCCAGTTTTCCCAACTGGACAGTTACTGAAGAGACTGTCCTTTCCTCATTGTATATTCTTAGCTCTCTGTCATAAGTTAAATAGTCATATATGCATTGTTTATTTCTGGGCTCTCTATTCTGTTCCATTGATCTATGTGTCTGTTTTTATGCCAATACTGTACTTTTTTGATTACTATAGCTTTGAAATCAGCTTTTGATTAATATAGTTTGAAAACAGGAAGCATAATTACTCCAGTTTGTTCTTCTTTCTCAAGATTGCTTTGGTTATTTGGGCTTCTTATGTGGTTCCATACAGATTTTAGGATCATTTGTTCTACTTCTGTGAAAAATACCATTGGAATTTTGATAGAGACTGCATTGAATCTGTAGATTGCTTTGGGCAGTGTACACATTTTAACAATATTAATTCTTCCAATCTATGATCATGGAGTATTTTTCCATTTTTTATGTCTTCTAGATTGGTAGTTTATTAAAAACACTGAAAGGACTTCCCTGGTGGCACAGTGGTTAAGAATCTGCCTGCTGATGCAGGGGACACAGGTTGAATCCCTGGTCCAGGAAGATCCCACATGCCGCGGTGCAAGTAAGCCCGCACGCCACAACTACAGAGCCTGCGCTCTAGAGCCCGCAAGCCACAACTACTGAAGCCTGCGTGCCTAGAGCCTGTGCTCTGCAACAAGAGAAGCCACCACAATGAGAAGCCCGTGTACTGCAACGAAGAGTAGCCCCCACTCACTGCAACTAGAGAAAAGTCCGCGCGCAGCAACAAAGACCCAACACAGCCAAAAATAAATAAATTAATTAAAAAATAAAAACACTGAACATGCAATTACCATATGACTCAGCAATTGCACTCCTGGGCTTCTAACTCAGAGAGAAACTTATGTTCACATAATAACGTGTACGTGAATGTTCAGAGCAGCTTTATCCATAAAAGCCTCAAACTGGAAATAGCTCAGATGTCCTTTAATGGGTAAATGGTTAAACAAATGGTGGTATACTCATATCATGGATTATTACTTAGCAATAATATGGAACAAATTATTGATAAAGGCAACAATCTGGATGAATCTCCAAAGAATTATATTTAGTGAAAAAAACCAATCTAAAAGGTTATATACTATATGATTCCAATTATATAACATTCTAGAGATATCAAAATTATAAAACAGAGAACAGATTAGCGGTTGCCAGGACTTAAGAGGGCTACAGGAAGGAAACAGATGTGGCTATAAAAGGACAACATAAGAGATCCTTGTGGTGCTGGAATTGTTTTTATTTTGACTGTATCAATGTCAAAATGATAGGAGATCCTTCCAAAATGGCAGAGCAAGGACCTTAGAAAACTGCTCCTTATAAAAGCAATGAAAGCACTGGCAAAGTTGCCAAAATCAACATTTTCCGAACTCTGAAAATTAACCAAAGGCTCAGAACAGTCTGAAGAGTATTTATTACAAAAAATGGCTGAATCTCAGTAAACAAAGAACTTTGTAGCATTTTAATTTGCCCTATTCACGTCTTCTCTCTACTTCCATGGTGGCCTTGGAAACCAACAGCCCTGCAGACATGGCAGCCATGAAGACTAGCAGCCTAGCAGTCACTGGAGAGGTCAAAATAGGCTTGGAGCTTTTCAAAGGCTCCATCCCCAAATAACTGTCATTATTTGACCTGTCTGGCAGTTCCCTGTAAACCACCACTCTCAGGGTTTGTGTTTATTTGAACTGACTCAGAGCTCATTCACTGTGAATACCCTTTTCCCTGGAGCATTTATTGAAAATAACCAGGGGCAATTGTTTAACATCACAGGTGACTTAGGCGATAACAATTGTGTGGGGCAAGGAAGAAGCTGACAAAAAGCTTAAAAGGAAAAACTTTGGAATAAGGTATCTATAGGAGCCTTTGAAAAGTTCCAACATATTCTTGGATATCTAGAAGACCACATGTATGTGCTGGGCTGTGTGCATGCCCAGGAAAGGTCTGAGAAGATCCTAATCTCACTCACTGCTGGGAGACCTTTAGGCTCTGCACAAGCAGGAAGTAAAGACTAAAGCAGAGTTGTCCACAGTGTGTTGGAGTCTTGAAGATATACCCTAACACCACACGCATGTGCACACACACACACACACCTGGCAAAGGCCAGGAGACATTAATTCAAGGCATGTAATGAGATAGCTGTCCATTCATTACCTGATCACTAACCAAGCAGAGACTATCAGTGCCACGCATGACAAAGAATACAGACTTTACAGAATTAGTTCAGGAAAGTCACTAAAAAAACAGAAGCAGCAGCAGCAACAACAAACAGCAACCCCAATAAACCCTGGGAAGAGAGGGGAATGTGATATGCAGAGTTGCCACATTATATTATTTAAAATGTCTAGTTTTCAAAAAACATATGAGACATACAAAGAAAGGGGAAAACAGGACATACACAAGGTGGGGGGGAAGAAGCAATGAATAGAAGCTGTCTCTCAGAAAGCTCAGATGGACAGACTTCACCAGACAAAGAATTTAAATCATCTATTATAAATACGTTTAAAGAACTAAAGGAAATCATATCTAAAGAACTAAAGGAAAGTATGAGAATGTCTCACCAAATAGAGACTATCAGTAAAGAGAAAGAATTATAAAAAAAGAACCAATATAAATACCAATATAAAAAGAGAACTTCAGGGGAATTCCCTGGCAATCCAATAGTTAGGAATTGGCGCCCTCACTGCTGTGGCCTGGGTTCGATCCCTGGTCGGGGAACTGGGATCCCGCATGCCGCGCAACGAGGCCAAAAAAAAAAAGAAAGAACTTCAGTACAATAACTGAAATGAAATTTTTTACTAGAGGAACATGGCTGTAGATTCCAGCTGGCAGAAAGAAGAATCAGAAAACTTGAAGACAGGTCAGTTGAGATTCTCCAGTCTGAGGAATAGAGAGAAAAAAAAGAATAAAGAAAAATGAACACAGCCAGAGCTTCAGATACCTGTGAAACACCATGAAGTGTACCAACATGTGCATAAGGAGGTCCCAGAAGGAGAGGAGAGAAGGGAACAAAAAAAAAATTTGGCCCCAAATGTCCCAAATTGGGTGAAAATCATGAATCTACACATTCAAGAAGCTCAACACACTCTAAGATAAACAGATCCATATCTAGACATATCAGAATCAAACTCTCAAAAGCCAAGGACAAAGAGAATCTTGAAAGCAGCAAGACAGATATGATTCATCACATATAAGGGATCCTCAGTAAGATTAACAGCTGAATTCTCATCAATGTCAATATTCTGGATGTGATATTTTCTATAGTTTTGCAAGATATTACTATTGGAGGAAACTGGATAAAGTGTACATGGAATCCTTCTGTATTATTTCTTATAACTGCTTGTGAAACTAAAATTATCTCAAAATTAAAAATTTAACATACACACACTTCAAAACAACACTTGGATCTGAGATAAAATCATAAGAGAAGTGTAAAGATATTTATAATTGAGCAATAATGAAAATACTATGTATCAAGACTTGAGAAACATACAAACAAACAACAGTGGTAATTCGAGGTAAACTTATAGTCTTGAATGCTTATATTAGAAATGAAGAAAGTCTGAAAATTTAAAAAACTAGGCACCCAAACTTTTAGAAAAGTAACAGAATAAAGTGGAAGGAAGCAGATTAAAATGGTTAGAGCAACAATCAAAAAAATGGGGGGCTTTCCTGGTGGCGCAGTGGCTGAGAGTCCGCCTGTCAATGCAGGGGACACGGGTTCGTGCCCCGGTCCGGGAAAATCCCACATGCCGCGGAGTGGCTGGGCCCGTGAGCCATGGCCGCTGAGCCTGTGCGTCCGGAGCCTGTGCTCTGCAACAGGAAAGGCCACAGCAGTGAGAGGCCCGCGTACTGCAAAAAAAAAAAAAAAAAAAAAAAAAAAAAGACTAAGGATGATCAACAAAGCCAAAAGCTAGCTATCTGGGGTAAAAAAATTAATAAAATTGATTGGGGGTGGGGGTAAAGGGGAGAGAAAAGAAGAGAAGAAAAAAATATTAGTAATGCAAAGGGGAACATAACTATAGATGTAGCAGAGATTCAAAAGAAAACATTTTGCAAAACTCAGATGAACAAACCCTAGAAAAAATATTCCAACCTTCCAAGAAACAGTTCATTTCAATCATATACAAACTCTTCCATAAAACTGAAAAAGAGGAAATATTTCCAATTCATACTATGAGATTAATAAAACTTAATTCCCAAAGCTATCAAATTACAGTAATCTCACTTGTGAACCTAGATGCAAATATATTAAAGTATTAGCAAACCAAAGCAGTGATATATAAAAGAGGTAATAAATCATGACAAAGTCAGGCTAATTTCAGAGATACAAGAATGGTTTAATATTAGAGAACCAATTCTTCACATTAACAGTAAAGGAGAAAACCGATTATCATCTTAATAGATGCAGAAAGTGCATTTGATAAAATTCAACACTCATCATGATGAAACAACTTTTAGCAAAGTGAGAATAGAAATGATCTTTCTGAATCTGTTAAAGGGTATCTCACATAACACCGAAAGCAAACATCATTCTTAGTAGGGAAATGTCAGAAGCATTTCCTTATAACTGAGTAACAAGTCAGGGATGTCTATTGCTTCTATCTAACATTGTGCTGAAGGTCAGTAAGGAGGGGGGGGGGGGGGGGGTGGGGGGGGAAGGAAGGAAGGAAAGAAGGAAGGAAGGAAGGAAGGGAGGAAGGAATGTTTGAAAAGGGAAGATCAAAACTATTATTTACAAATAATATAATTATCTATAGAGAAAACCCTTAAGAACCAACCAAATTATTCGAAATAATACGTTTAGCAAGGTGGCTAAATATAAGATGAACAGGCAACAATAAACTGTATTTCCAATACTAGTAAGTAAAAGAAGAAATATTAAGTTTCTACTTACAGTATAGGCAGTGGTGGCAATGTCCTAGCTAGATTATATTTGATTTCTAGCTTGCTCCTCCAGTCTCCTTTCAATTCTGTCAGCCCCACTTCAACCCTTCCAATAAATTCTGTTTTTTCCTGAGACAGCTAGAATTGGGTTTTATTGCTTGCAAACATGCATCCTGTAATTACACTATTATTTTAATGGGTATTTGAAGTAAAATGTGTGTCTGGGGTCCTCAAAACCACCCCCAAATTCAGTGATTCAATAGGAAGAATCAGGATTCAGCATGCAGCTGTATGTATGGCTACAATTTATTATAGAGAAAGGATACAGAGCAAAATCAGTAAAATCAGCAAAGAGAAAAGGAAGGCACATGGGGTGGAGTCTGGAGGAAACCAGGACCAAGCTTCCAAGAGTCCTCTCTCACACAGGATGCACTTAATTCCCTCAACAATGAGTTGTAACAACACATGTCAAATGTTGTTTACCAGGGAAGCTCATTAGAGACTGTCCAGAGTTTTTACTGGGGGCTGGTTACAAAGGCACCCTCTGCCTGGTGGCATATACTCCAGAAGGAAAGCAGCTGTCTAGCGTAAACCATATTGTTTGCACAAATAGTTTAAGCACAGTGAACCACTCTTATCAGTGAGGGTGGTGAGAACCTTCCTGAAATCCAGGAAGTTCCCAGATGCCACCCATGTAAGCAGGCATTTCAAAGGACAGCAGTCAGGCCTGCTATGTTAACTCTCTTCTGTATGATGCACACTCTTTCTGCCATACTGAATTGGACAGCTAATTTATTACAGCCACTTTTCAATCCATTCACTTACTTTTGAAATTATATCATTTAATTTTAAGTATATTTCATATCAACGTCTACGAAATTACACAGTTTTTAAAAGTCAGGGTTTCCCTGGTGGTGCAGTTGTTAAGAATCCACCTGCCAATGCAGGGGACACGGGTTTGAGCGCTGGTCCGGGAAGATCCCACATGCCGCAGAGCAACTAAGCCCATGTGTCACAACTACTGAGCCTGTGCTCTAGAGCCCGCGATCCACAAATACTGAGCCCGCGTGCCACAACTACTGAGCCCATGTGCCACAACTACTGAAGTCTGCACGCCTAGAGCCCGTGCTCCGCAACAAGAGAAGCCACCGCAATGAGAAGCCTGCACCGCAACGAAGAGTAGCCCCCACTTGCTGCTACTAGAGAAAGCCCACGTGCAGAAACGAAGACCCAACGCAGCCAAAAATAAATAAATGAAATAAATAATAAATTTTTAAAAAAAGAAATAAAAACTCAAATAATTCTGAGGCTTAAAAATAAAACCAGAGATCTCTGCTTCACCCCAATTCCTGCTCTCCTAATCCATAAGCAACGCTTTCAAACTCTTTTGTAGTTTCTTCCAGTATTTATCTTTCATTTCTAAATAACTCGCAATTACTGTTACTTCTTGATTTTTCAACTTTACACATTATCTATTACCTTTCAACTATAGACAATGAGTAACTTTCTTATATCTCCTACCACTCACCTCATATTCTCAAAAAAGTTTTATAATTTTTAGTTAAATCTCTATTCTGTTTTTCATTATGATTATATAAATGTTTGCAAATGAGTCACAGGCTTATAGAAATTATATTGTGAAATATATAGAAATTATATTTTTTTCACATGAGTTGTCTTTCCTGGAATTAATAATAGCCTGTTTAAAATTTTTAATTATCTATATACATATCATTAAATCCATCTCTAAACTATCAGTACTGAAAACCTCCTCTCATACGGTCAAATGTATATGGTAAATTATCCATTCCAGTTGTTTCTGGAGTCCTCCAACTCCAATGGTTGCACCCTAAGCCTGCCACACAACTCTTCCTGGGATTTCCCTTCATCATAACTGGGGATGCCTTTTGCTTCTTTCTTGTATTGGATCCCATTTCATGGACCCCGTGACTTCTATTTTTCTTGATTTTTTTCTCCATCATTTGGTGGAAAATGTCATCCAGTTGCTTCCTGAGAAAGAATAGATAAATGAGACCTTGCAAGTTGGAAAATGTCTTTATACTATTCCCACACTTGATACTTAGGCAAGGCATAGACTTGAATATTGAAAACAACATTCTCTCAGCATTTGATGGGGTTATTCTGATGTCTTCTAACTTGGTATCATTCTGATTCGTAATCTTTTCTATGTGACCTGCTTTTTTCTCTCTAGAAGCTTTTAGGATCCTCCCTTTTTCTATCACTAGTGTTCTTAGATTAGATCTTTTTGCATTCATTGTACCAGGGCACTGGTGGAGTCTTTCATTCTGGAAACTCAAGACCTTCATTTCTGGGAAAATTTATCATTTCTCTTTCTAGAATTACTATAGATGGGATGTTGAGTGTCCTGAATTGATCCTCAAGTTCTCTTTTCTCTTCTCTGTACTTTCCTATTTTCCCTCTACTCTCTGGGAGACTTCAACTTCACCTTCCAAATCTTCCATTGTATCTTTTTAAAATCTTTCATACTTTCTTATTTTTAATTTTCAAGAGTTTTTAATCTTTTGACTGCGTATTTTCATTCTCCCTCCTTCCCTCCTTTCCTTCTTTTCTAATATTATCACGTTCCCATTTCATGGATGCTACTCTTTTTTTTTTGGATGCTACTCTTTGAGGCTGAGATTTTTGTTTGTTAAAACTTCTGTGGTTCTCTACATTAACTGTTTCCATTCTGTTCCTTTGTTTTGGGCTATGACGTTCGTGAGACTTTCCTCATATATCTCTTGGTTCTTGACTGTCTACTCAATTTTGAGTGAGGTAATAAAAAGTTGTTTAAAATTGTGTGTGTTGGGGCAAAGGGAGGGGGTATTTTGGTATCTGGTAGGCTTCAATATAAGGCAAAAGGTGGCAAACTGAAATTTTTTTGTTTTTACTGGGGATGTTCCTCCATAAATATTTGTAAATAGGACTTTACTTTCAGAGAGGAATCCTGGAATTCTCTAATATCCTTTAATCCACTGCTTCTCAAATTTTAACATGCAAAACATGCACTGGTGGTGCACTGATTGAGAATTCTCCTGTCAATGCAGGGGACACGGGTTCGATCCCTGGTCCGGGAAGATTCCACATGCCACGGAGCAACTAAGCCCGTGCGCCACCACTACTGAGCCTGCACCTCTAGAGCCTGTGCTCCGCAACAAGAGAAGCCCCCGCTCGCCACAACTAGAGAAAGCTGGCGTGCAGCAACGAAGACCCAACGCAGCCAAAAATAAATAAATAAATAAAATAAATCTATTAAAAAAAAAGAGTTAATTATTAAAAATAAATAAATAAATCACCTGGGGGAATCTTGTTAAAATGCAGCTTTTGGTTTGGCAGGTCTGGAGTGGGGCCTGAGAGTCAGCATTTCTAACCTCCTCCCAGGGCATGCCAATACCACTGGTTCTTGAACAACAATCTGAATAGCAAGATTCTAATATATTTGGCTCCTGGTGTTCTAAAATGTGAGGTTGAGGAGGAGGCTGGGCCACTGAGGATTTTGATATCAAGAAAACATTTTTTTCAATTCCCCACTTGAAAGGATAAGCTGGCTAAAAATATTTTCGTGGGATTTTTTTCTCAGCCCCCTTCTGGACCACCAGATCCCATCAATTTGTACCAGCTTCTCCCTTCCTCTTTATCAGCACTGAGAAGGGAAATGAGGCGGGGATGGAGTGTCTCACCATTCAGTATGTAGAGTTTCATTCTAATTGCCATTTTCAGAATGGCACTTTGTCCCTGCCTTCATTGGTGCCTGCCTGGAATCTCCAAGTCCAGATCTCTTTAGTTCAATTTCTTGAGATGGCAAATCTCCAAGGAGTAGTGGGGAGATCTGATGGCATCTAACCACCCTTTTAACAGGTTTTTCAGCCAATCCTACTTTCAGGCCTACTCTCCAAGCCACTGCCACCCCCTCACCACCACCCCATACCCCCCAGCACACACATTTCTTCAGAAGTACCTGCAGTCTCCTACTTCTAAGCCTTTCTAGTGGTCTAATGTGAATCAGCTGATTTTTACCGGCTCTTCTTGCAGACTTTTAACTTTCTCTGATTTGTTCACCCATCTACTTCCATTCTCCAAAATTTTATTGACAGTTCTCAACTGCTGTTGTTTCTTCCCCCCATTCTCTGTTCTTGTGGATTTTATTATCTTGCAGGGTTTTTTTTTTTAATCCTTTATTAACATATTAAGTAAAGTTTGGGGAACAAGTGCATGTGCTCAATCCACACATTTTAACCATCTATCGTTAAACTTTCCCAAAAATGTCCCTCTCATTGTACACTGTTCATTCTACCGTTTAGACTGTAGATTGAGTTTATATCTGCCATCATCTTATTGCTTATTTTTCTTCTTATTGCTTATTTGTGTTCCTTTTTCTTTGTCTTCTTTTTGATTGGTTGAATATTTATTATTTCTTTTTTCCTCTCTACTAGTTTGTGAGTTATATACTCTTTTTTTCATTCTTTTAATGATTAGTCTAAGAATTACAACAGGTATTCTTTTTTTAATCAACTTAATTGTGGTACAATTTATGTAAAATACATGACGGCTATCCCAGTATTTCGATAACTTCTGACAAATGTTTCTCTACCACCACAATCAACTTACGGAATGTTTCCATCACTCCCAAAAGTTCCCACATGCCCCTTTATAGTCAGTACTCTCCTCTACCTCCAGGCAGCCACCAATCTGCTTTCTGTTACTATAGATTAGTTTGCATTTTCAAGAATTTCAAATAAATGGAATCATACATTACAACAGGTATTCCTGACTAATCAAAGGCAAATATTAATTCTTGAGTTTTACCCTTTTCCCAGACAATGCAAGGACCTTAAAACACTTTAATCCTGGAATTGTCTAATATCCTCTAATCCACTGCTTCTCAACTTTAATATGCACATTGTATTAGTCAGGGTTCTGCAGAGAAACAGAATAAATAGATATTATAGGAATTGGTTCAAGCAATTATGGAGGCCAAGAAGTCCCATGATCTGTCATCTGCAAGCTGGAGAACCAGGATGGCTGCTGGTATAACTTAGCCAAGTCCAAAGGCGTGGGAGCCAGGACCAAGGGCAGGAGAAGGTAATGTCCCAGCTCAACCAGAGAGCGAATTCAACCTTCCTCTACCTTTTTGTCCTAGTCAGGCCCTCAACAGATTGGATGATGCCCATCCGCACTATTAGGGGTTATCTTCTTTACTCAGTCTACCGATTAAAATGCTAATCTCTTCCAGAAACACCTTCACAGACACTCAGTAATAATGTTTTACCAGCTATCCCTTAGCCTGGTCAACTTCACACATAAAATTAACCATCACACATATGAATCACCTAGGGGGATTTTGTTAAAATGCAGGTTCTGGTTTGGTAGATGCTATTATTATTATTTTTTAGGTGCTATTATTTTTGTTCATTTTCTCTCTTTAGTAAAATTATACCAAGTAGGTGGCTACTTGCAGGGTCAGTTCTTTTGTTAAAATATGGAAATAACATATTTTATGGTGTCCTGACTTCACGCATGATTAAAAGTTTAGGACTTAACAGAAATGCTAATTAAAGGTTGAAATGAAAGGACATTAAATCAGGTTGAACAATTTACACTTGCCACATGCTATTTACTTTTAGGTTTGTGGTTTAACATTCCACTAAGAATATGGTAAAATGTTCTAGCCAGAATTCAAGTCCAAAGAGGATAATGTAAGCCATACTACGTGGATAATTTAAAACATACTGTACCATACTCTCTTGCCTGACTGGATCTTCAAGCATGAATTATTCAAGCCATTTCCTTGTTCTAAAAATCATGAGGAACTACCACCCCTTCACATCCAGTTCCCTATAAAACAGACTCCATGCTCGGACTTTATCTTTCCAGTCTTTTCTCTCACATCTCCCATTTTTGGTCAAACGGGATAACCCACTGTCTCCTGAATCAATATTATGGTGTCCCACCTTTCTCTGCTCATGGTGCTCAGCCTGGACCACACTCCCCCATCCTCCTAGTTAACACTCAACCCAAGCTTTAAGGTGGAGCTCAATTGGCACCTTCTTCATGGAGCCTTCCCCTCTTCTCTTTCATTTCTAACTCTCATGCCACTCTGCTTGCATCTCTCTTGAGGTGCTTATACGCCATTGCATGTTCTGGTTACTAATATACTTGCTTTATTTCTGTGATTAGATTTTAAGTGACTTCAAGTGTGACAGCATAGCCTTTTCACCTTTGTGGTCTTCACAGGCATAAAATACAACCTTACCTGCAGCTCACAGATAATTATTGAATGAATATGTATTTTAGTGTGACTAAAAGGGGCTCCAGAGAACTTGGGCTGACTTATCATTTCCTCAATCCTCAGGCCCTCAGACCCAAAAGGAGCTCCAGAGTAACCCTTTGCCACCTCTTAATTTGCAATGACCATACTAGCATGGTCAAAACCTCCTAAGTTTGAGCTTAGATTCATCTTTGATTTTCTCTTTTGTTCCTATGTCCAATCACTCATAAAACTGTTGATCTGTCTTCTGATTTGACCCTTCCTTTCCTTTTTCTCTACAGTCTCTTCCACCATTCTGGTTAATGTCCTTTTATTTTCACAACAAATACTATAAATTCTTCCTGGTTTACCTAATACTGTTCCTGCTCTAGTTTATCCTATGCATAATGGGGACCATAATAATAATTTCACAGAGCTACAAATTGATAAATGAGATATAGCATGCATATTGGACCTACTTTGTACAAGTGCCCACTATATCTTTGGAGAATCATCTCCTGCCCGTGTCCTCTGGTTCTGGTAGTGAAAAATGACCACACCTCATTAGAGTATCATGTCTTTCTGGCCACAGCTATTAGTTCGGGATGGCTGAGAGACTGCAAGAAACTATGTCCTGATGACGTAATCTGAATCTCTTGACTTGACCTTACCTAAAACCAGATGCACCCCTGGACCTTCTGGTTATGAGAATCAACAGATTTCCTTTATTAATTAAACTAGTTTGTTTTCTAAGTGCAACAAAGATTTTTAATAAATACGGTAGGTAAAGCACTGAGCACAGTACCTTGTAAATAAGTATTAGGTATTATTTTTATTATCCCTATACCCTTGCCATATCCAATTCAACTTTTTCTTTCTTAACAACTTCCCATACAGACCAGCTAGGGTAATTTCCTTATTATTCCCTGCATGTTTTCCCTTTGCCTGGGCTGCCCTGTCACCAACCTAATAATGTCATTCCACACTCTTTTCGCCAATTCACATCCATCACTATTTAGAACCAGGCTAAAAGAAGTCTCCTATCCTCCATTTGAATAGCGGTGGCTCTACACTGTTTACTGCCTTATCTGATTTCTCCTACATGTATTTTCTAGTTATTTCTAGCTTGCTTCTTGATTGTACACTACTCAAGGCAAAGAAAAATATATTCTACATTTACATATGATCACTGTGCCCTACGTTGAGATTTTGTCATTATTTTCCAAAGCAACTTGAACAGTGTTGGACACACAGATGTTCGATAAATGTGTTACAGGAATAAATGAATGCAATTAAATTTAGAGGGTGTGGTATTCGATTTAAAGCCTGTTAGCATAAATTTCTTCCTTTTTCTAAGTAAACTATATTCTTACAGCATTTTCATTACAGCATAAAAATATCACAATGATTTCAAACTCCCATATTCTTCCTATGTATGGTTTAGAATTCTTTTATCCAAAGTCTAAGGAAGGAATAGTCTACTAAAAATAATTCAACAGGGCTTCCCTGGTGGCTCAGCGGTTGAGAGTCTGCCTGCCGATGCAGGGGACATGGGTTCGTGCCCCGGGGTCCGGGAAGATCCCACATGCCACCGAGCGGCTGGGCCCGTGAGCCATGGCTGCTGAGCCTGCATGTCCGGAGCCTGTGCTCTGCAACAGGAGAGACCACAGCAGTGAGAGGCCTGCGTACAGCAGGGGAAAAAAAAAAAAAAATTCAACAATTACTCGAAGTCTATTTCCTTTTCATTACACATATTTTTATTAATCCAGTGGGTATTGCATCTGACCCTTCAGAGGTTTCTTGCTTTGGTAAACTAATGATAACAGTAAATTGTTGACAAAGATATCCTGAGATGCTGAAAAAAAAATTGAGGGGGAAACTTTTTGTACTCATGTTTCCTTTTCTGGGTTTAAGTAGTAAAATAGTCTCCTACTCCAAATTAAGTTAGTGTCTACTTAGAAATGGAGGATTTTAAAAACTACTATTGGGAATCAAAGGTCTGTGCCTCTGTCTGTTGAACTGAATTGCTGTATGGTTTAATGGAAAGGCCAAGGGCTGGTGAATTTAAACTATTTAAAATAGCTAAAGATTAAAGAGAATTAAATTTAGTGCCTCTGGGATTTTTGATACATGTTCCAAATTTGTTTTTTAAAAAATAAATACATTTATTTACTTTTGGCTGCATTGGGTCTTCGTTGCTGTGCACGGGCCTTCCCTAGTTGCGGCGCATGGGCCTTCCCTAGTTGTGACGAGCTGGGGCTACTCTGTTGTGGTGCATGAGCTTCTCGTTGCGGTGGCTTCTCTTGTGGCAGAGTACGGGCTCTAGGCGCACAGGCTTCAGCAGTTGTAGCACGTGGGCTCAGTAGTTGTGGCTCGTGGGCTCTGGAGCGCATGCTCAGTAGTTGTGGTGCACGAGCTTAGCTGCTCCGCGGCATGTGGGATCTTCCTGGACCAGGGCTTGAACGTGTGTCCCCTGCATTGGTAGGCAGATTCTCAACCACTGCACCACCAGGGAAGCCCTCAAATTTGTTTTTAATGACATAATTGTCCCATGTTACATTTAAGATTACATCATAGTGAACTGGCTATGTGTGCAGTTATACAAACAGAAACCAATTCCAAATATCAAAAATAGAAGCGAGGACAACTGTAAAGTTACCATTAAGAAAGTGGAAGTTGAAAATGGAAGAAAAACATTTAGGCTGAATAAGGTCTTCTATGAAAGCTTTGAATAGAAAAACCTGGAAATCATATGTATCAGGTTAACAATGCATTTTCAACAGCATTTAAATAATTATTTTACTTACTGTTACAAATGGAAACCAATACCTTTCCTCAAAGTATTTATTCTTTAACTTTAGTGGAAAAAGCTCCCAATCACACAAATGGGAATTGTACTAAATAAATTTTGAGAACATCCCTCAAGAAATAAGTTACTAGTTATATGTAGAAATGGTTATATTTCACATTTTAAAGAACAAGAACTGAAATTCAGTGTTCTTGTTTCTGTTAGTCTTCCTTTTTTTTTTTTCTTTAACTAAAAGTAATTGTAATATTCTCTTGCCTCTGGGGCTTTCCCTTCCACAATTAATCATCTTTTCTTCTACACCTTCCCTCCAAATGATTACTCTCCCTAGCCTTTTGACGTTAATTCATACTATTTCACCTTCACAGCTTTCAAAACAATGCCCTGTCCTTGCTTAGCTTCACAAGCCAGTCCTTTTCTCTTAAAAAAAAAATTGGTTAATGAAGTATTTTTGCTATCATTTTGCCAGAAGGTGCTACCATGTAATCAGGAAAACATCTTTGTCATACAAATTAGCTTCCTTACTTTTATCAAACTTTCAAATCCAAAACACAATATGTTTAAATTCCTTAGGATAATGAACATCTATACTTCAAAAGTAGCAGTTCGTTAAGTTTAAGCATTTGGAAGACTTGGATCCTAAGCCTTTATCCTTCATCCTCTGACTCCACAATCTCTGTCATTAATGATCAGAACCAAGCAAGAAATTGTGAGTCTTACCAAGCTACACCACCAGCGCGGGGAGAGGAAACGCTTTCAAAACATGTCATTCATGTTCACATTTAAAGGCAGTCTATCCATACATCCTTTATAAACATCGTTAAATACTGGTGCTTAAGACTTCAGTCATATGAGGTAAGCTTTCCAATTTATAGGCAAAAGAGGGGTGACAAAGGAGCCCTTTTCTCTTCTTAAATTTATTTACCAAAGCAAAAGCCAGGCTGATTATATCTGAAAGTCTGAAGTTGCCATTTGTCAAACATCTATTATAAAGCGGCTTTTGCATTAAATTAACCAACTCCTAGCCAAATAAGGTTTAAGGAGACAGTGTTTCCCATGTCTATGGTGACAAGCGAGTTACCAGACGTCCTTAAGTAGACCGTCAAACTTTTATGTTTACTCTTTTATGTTTACTCTTTTTAAACACAGAAGGGAGAGGATGGCACACAACGAAAAGTCAAGTCTGTTTCTTAAGAAAGATGTCTCGTGGGGAATGAGGCTCACCTTTACACAACAGAGGCAGGTCTTCCCCGGCTGTCCTCACTGGGTAAGAGTATGGACATCGATAGACCTTTGTCCTCCGGACTGGAGCACGGGGGGAAGGGGGCGACTTTCTGGGAGTACTGCAGGCACCTGCACCCCAAGAAACTACAGAACGGTTTTGTCTTCAATGACTGCTCTTGACTTAGCCTTTGGAGGGACCTTCTAGCTCAGGGAGGGGGGTTGTTGCTCCAAACCTTAGCCACCTCCCCCGCAGAGCTGGGGGAGGGGATAAATAACCACTCTAAGGAGTTATGGACCCCGTCTTTCCCAGCTGGACCATAACGCCCCCCAGCTCTCTAGTCGGACTCTCCCCGTGGCGAGGCAGGTCGGCGTGAGCCGGGGCCGCGGCGAGCGCAGATCCCGCCTTTGCTCCGCGCCCCTGCCGTGTCCGCACCGCCACCGTGAGGCCGAGCAGGGGACGGTGCCCTGTGGCGGCAGCGGCTCCGCGCTCCTCTCCGCGCCGCCCCGGCCGCCGCCGCGCCGGGCACGGGCGGGGGGATTTTTTTCTTGTTTCCCCTCTCTTTCGCGCTCTCGCTCCTGTTCAGCGGGAGAGCCCGCGGAGCCAGAGAGGGAGCGAGGGAAGGGGTGGAGGTGGCGGGGGGAGGGGGGGAGGCCGGAGGGGCGGATCCTGCCTGGGGGCTGATCCCTCCCTCCCCTCGGCCGGGCTCCGTGGCGGCAGCGGCGGCGGCGGCGGCGGTTCCATTCCCCCTCCTCCCCCGGGAGCGGCGGCGGCCGGGCCGGGGCCCCAGCGCGGGCCGGGAGGGGGCACGGCGGTGGCCACGGAGGTCAGCGCGGGAGGAGGCCACGCTCCGCTCCCCGGGCCGCGCCGACCTGCTAGGCGGCCGGCCCGCCCGCGCCCAGGAGCCCCGAACGGTGGGGACGGGCCGGCTGCTGAGGTAATGGGGGCGGCAGCGGGGCCGGACGGAACGGGGGCGGGAGCAGCGGGGCCTACGGGGACCAGGGACTGCACGGGATGGGGGAGGGAAGCGAGGGGCTTCCCGAGCGGGGCGGGGGCGGCGCGAAAGCTCTTTCCTGGAGCCAGGGTGGCAGCGGAGAAGGAAAAGGCGGGTGAGGGGGGGAGCTGAAAAGCGAGGACCCCCTCCCGCAGCCGCCATCTTGTTTCCCCCCTGGCCCTGGAAGCCGAGCCGCCGAGCCCCGCCCCCGCCACGCTCTCCAATTGGTCAGGTCAGAGGAGAGTTCCACCCCCTGAGCGTCCCTTGGCCCCCGGTTCCTCCAGACGGGCAGGTGAGGCGGCCAATGGGCGCTTGCCTCTGTGACCCGCTTGTTCGCAGGCGCTAGCTTTCTCTGTCTGAGGGTCGGACTTCGCGTCTGTCTCAGGCACGCTCGCTCCCTCCCCTCTGGTGAGGAGATGTTATTTCCCTCCTTTCCTCTCCGAAGGGTCAGGATTCTTCTGGAAGAGGTGCCCCTTTATAGGGGCGGGAGTCTTGGCTGGGGTCCTTATTTGTCTCATGAGTATCTCGTGTGGGGTGCAGGGGAAACAGTTTAATTGCAGAAACTCCTTATTCTTCGCGGACCTGGGTGGGGTGGGCGAGTGGGGGCTCAGGGGATGCCGGGTAGACCTCTGGGGGTGTTGGAGTTATTTGGAGCTGTGTATGTGGGAAGGGCTGTGTGGGATGAGAAACTCCCGCCAAAAAACTAGACTGTAAGCTCCTTGAGGGCGAAACTCATTTCGTTTTTCCTCAGCAGCAGCCCTTCCCCCTCTGGAGTTGGCCCCCCAGTGTCTAGAGGCTTGGGTAGGACAACAGAGGCCTCTGTAGATACTTGCTGCTTGATTGAGAGATACTCTAGGAGGTAGTGGGTAGGGAGGAGGAATATATCGTGGCTTTGACAAAGGAGGAGCTACATCCCCTTTCTGAAGCATTTCAAGTTACTATTGAGATAGATTTTCACACCTCTGCAAGGGTCTGCATGCCCTTGACAGGGTGGGGATAATAAAGCAGGTCTGTTGGCCCGGGCCGCCCCCAGGGAGTTGGCATTTGTCAGGCATGTAGTGGCCAAGGGTCTCTGGAACCTGGACAGAATTTCTGCAAATGATTCTCTTTCCTTTGGTTCCAAATAGGGTTTGTGCCTGCCTGGCACTGTGCCTCAGCCAAGTTGTTTTTTGTTTGTTTCTTTCAGTCAGACTTTGGGATTGGAAGGCTTTCAAAATAAGGATGTTAAGAATACCTTACTACCAAATAGCAACCCTTAAGAAATAAATTTTATTAATTTCATTTTACTGATGGAGTGTGCGGGCACAGAACGTTTCAGTGACTTTCTCTGGGTCACACAGGGCCAAGATTAGTACCTGGATTGCCTCAGAGCCTCTTTTTGTACCAGACCGTGGCATCTCTGTGGTGTTCTTATGTCCTAGTGAGATGGCTTGAGCAGATCAGAAGATCTGGGTTTGAATTGTAACTCTGTCACTTACCAGCTTTAGGGGGAGTGACACCTTTCTGAGCTTCTGTGTCTTCATCTGTAAAATGGAGATGAGGATATCTATTCTCCCTTCCAAGGTAGTTGTGAAAAATATTAAAAGTAAAAGGGCTTTGTAGTTTGTGAAAGTGTGCTACATTATCATCACCATCTCCACTTTATAAAGATGGTAGATCCTGCAAGCAAGGTGACAAATTCTGTTTTTCTCCTTGAAATCGTCTCCCTGTTCATACCCTTCCAAGCCTCTGCCCGCACCTCAGGGCACCATATCCCCAGAGGTCTTTCTTAGTATTGATGGCCTCAGTAACTGTGACCACAGCTCCTTGTGAGCTTGTCATAATTCCCTCCATCCCAGTGAACAATGGGAAAAATTTAGAGCTTTCTCTTTGTTGCACAAGGGTGGACTGGATGTATTTTGGGAGAGAGGGGCTTTTGAAGTAACAGATGCATTGAGAGTTTACCCCAGATATTGCCCCAGTTACCTTGGCCTTAGGTCCAGTGAGGGTACCAAATAGGCCACTTGGGGCCACACCCAGAGCTTCCAGGGTTTCTGCTTAGAGATGTACTAGCCAATGCATCCCGAATGCTGCCTTTTGCAGAGAATACCCTGCACATTGTAGTTTGAAGTCCTTAGACCACATGCGATAGACATTTCACGTGCCTTACCCCTTCACCCCTGGGCATGGTCGGGGATAGTGTTTCTGATCATGGATCATGGTAAGATGGGTTGGGAGAGGGCTCTAGACCTGTGGATTTTTGATCCCCCATGGGGCCACAGGTCATGTGTAGAGCTTGTAAGTGGATGCTGTTCTTGTTTACTCCTTTCCTAAGCCTTAACCACCACCCCCTTTTCCATAGTTAGCTGTCCCACAGCCTTAAATACCCCATTAGAACATTAGCTCTCTCCCCATGTTGCATTGATCTGTAGTGATCTGTTGTGTTTACTTTTCTGTCCCTTCAATCAGACAGCGCTCCTTGAGGGCAGGGATCATGAGTGTTTGATTTCTCATTTCATTCAGCTAACACTTATAGAATGCTTACTTAGGAGTCAGGCACCATTCCAGGTGCTGGAGATACAGCAGTGAACAAGACAGGCAAAAATCCCTCCCTTCATGGGCCTTACATTCTAGAGGAAGGAAACAAATATACATGATAAATATATAAATTACATAGCACAGTAAAAATTGGTGAGTGTTATAGTGAAATATAAAGCAGGATGAAAGATTGCTGGTGGGGGAAAGGGATTTGCAATTTTGGATAGAATGGTCATAGGTCTCACTGAGAAACACTGTTTATGGAAAGACTTGGAGGAGGTGAAAGAGCAAGCCATGTGGATACCTGAGGGGCAGGATGTTCAGACAGAGGGAATAGCCAGTTTGCTCAGTGGCCACTTGATCAGATGGAAGGGTAAATGAATGCATGCATGCCTGAACGTCTGGCTCACAGTCTCCTGGCCTCCTCTTTAGGCCTGTCTCGTTGGTTCCCGGGTGCCATGAGGAAGCCTCGCCGGAAGTCACGGCAGAATGCCGAGGGCCGGCGCTCCCCATCCCCCTATAGTCTGAAGTGCTCACCCACTCGGGAGACCCTGACATATGCCCAGGCCCAACGGATCGTCGAGGTGGACATTGATGGACGTCTGCATCGTATTAGCATCTATGACCCGCTCAAGATCATCACAGAGGATGAGTTGACTGCCCAGGATATCACCGAATGCAATAGTAACAAGGAAAACAGTGAGCAGCCTCAGTTCCCTGTCAAGTCCAAAAAACCCTCATCCAAGGGCAAGAAGAAGGAGTCCTGCTCCAAGCATGCATCCGGCACTTCCTTCCACCTCCCACAACCCAGCTTCCGCATGGTGGACTCAGGCAGTCAACCAGAAGCACCCCCGCTGCCTGCTGCCTACTACCGCTACATTGAGAAGCCACCTGAAGACCTGGATGCAGAAGTAGAATACGACATGGATGAGGAGGACCTTGCCTGGCTGGACATGGTAAATGAGAAGCGGCGAGTCGATGGGCACAGTTTGGTGTCGGCAGATACCTTTGAGCTGCTGGTGGATCGGCTTGAGAAGGAGTCATACTTGGAGAGTCGAAGCAGTGGGGCCCAACAGTCACTCATTGATGAAGATGCTTTCTGCTGTGTATGCCTGGATGACGAATGCCACAACAGCAACGTCATTCTCTTCTGTGACATCTGCAACCTGGCTGTACACCAGGAGTGCTATGGCGTCCCTTACATCCCCGAGGGCCAGTGGCTATGCCGCTGCTGTCTACAGTCTCCCTCCCGGCCTGTGGATTGCGTCCTCTGCCCCAACAAGGGTGGCGCCTTCAAACAGACCAGTGATGGGCACTGGGCCCACGTGGTGTGTGCCATCTGGATCCCTGAAGTCTGCTTTGCTAACACCGTGTTCCTGGAGCCTATTGAGGGCATCGACAACATCCCACCTGCCCGCTGGAAACTAACCTGCTATATCTGCAAGCAGAAGGGGCTGGGTGCAGCCATCCAGTGCCATAAGGTGAACTGCTACACGGCCTTCCATGTGACGTGTGCACAGCGGGCTGGGCTCTTCATGAAGATTGAGCCTATGCGTGAGACCAGCCTCAATGGCACCATCTTCACAGTGCGCAAGACCGCCTACTGTGAAGCCCACTCGCCGCCAGGTGCCGCCACTGCTAGGAGGAAGGGCGACTCCCCAGGAAGTCTCAGTGAGGCTGGGGACGAAGAAGGGCTGAAGGAAGGCTGTGGGGAGGAAGAAGAGAAGGAAGAGGTAGAAGAGGAGGAGGAAGATGAAGGCCAAGGTGGGGTAGGTGGCCCCCTCAAGGGAGTGTCCAAGAAGAACAAGATGACTTTGAAGCAAAGGATCAAGAAGGAGCCAGAGGAAGTGGGCCGAGACACACCCTCCACTGTCCCCATGGTCACTGTCCCACAGATACCCTCTTACAGGTGAGCCTGCCCAGGAGGGCTCCCTAGGGACTCATGATTTCTTCTCGGGCTGGTGTTGGCCCTGAGCCAGGCTTCTGAGCCAGGCTTCCTTCCCCAAGGTTGGTGAATACCTCTTCTCTTCTGTGCTTTCAAATTTAGACTTCTCCTTTAGACCCTGGGCTCACCTGGACTGGTTTGTGGTTTTGATTGTGCCCTTCAAAGCAATGTATTTCCTTTGATTCAAGGTGAGACAGACACTTAAGTTGCTTAGAAACCCAGGTGACAGGATGTCTAAGGTAATATTTTTCAACAGGGCACAAGTGGCATTTTGGACAGGAGGTAATTCATTATTAAGGCTGTCCCGTACATTTCTCGATGTTTAGCATCCCTGGTCTTTGTCAGTGCCATTTGCATCCCCTCCCTCATTGCCTGGTCTTTGTGACAACCTCAGATGCTCCCTACTTATATTTCTAGTAACCTTATGGGGCTAGAACTACTTCCAGTTGAGAACCACTGTTTCAAGGGGTCAGTATAGGTACCTGCTGTCCAGAAAGCTCTGTCCTGGGAATGATGCGGACTTTGTGTAAGGGGGTGGTCATGTGGGGAAGATATGTTATGTCTCCTGAGAAGCTTTTAGATTTAGCGGAAAGAAGATCACTCAGCTCTGCTGTGTAACTAAGCCGCCTTGGCCCCCACCGAGTCTGTAGAGAAACCATTGTGCATGTTTTAAACCATCAGAGAGATAGCTGGCACTGTTGGAGGGATGGGAGCTTGGCAGACAAGCAAGAGACAGGGAAGATTTTCCAGCGGAGGCCCATCTCATTGGTGATGTTCACTAAAAAGACTACAGTGTTAGAGCAGGAAGGAATCTTGGAGATTATTCATCTAACATAGTCCTTGCACCTTCTCCCACACCCCCAGATGAAGAAACTGCGGCCACGGGAGGTAAAGTTGTTCACTCCATTATTCATTCAATGAGATGTTTATTGAGCACTTACTATATGCCAAGTCCTGTTCTAAGGGCTGGAAGGAACCGGGGTAAAGCGACAGACCCTGGACAAGCTGGGGCTTGTGATGCCTCTAGGTTCTGTTCCTGCTGTCTGTCTCTCTTGGTGTAAGGGATAGGGAGAAAGGAGTACTGGAGGGCAGTGGGGAGTGAGTTGTATGAGGGAAATAGGCAACCAGACTTGTTGGTCTGGAAGGAAGACACAAGAGCTGACAAGATCCAGAGGGAGAGGCTCTTGTGAGCCATGGCTGGAGTTAGATTCAGTCAACTGGAAATGGGCCTTCTAGTCACAGAGCTGTTCTAGGCTCCCCTCCTCCCTTAGGTGAGGTCCATGCTTAGTCTCCATCTGTAGGGTGGTTATGCCCTGGGGCTAGACTTTTTGGTTGTCAGGTCTGCTCTTGTAGGTGGTCTCTTGCAGGGGCCAGCACAGCATGCTGGCTAAGAACCAGACAGACCTGTGTTTGAATCTTGCTTCTGTCACTAACTACCTGTGTGATCTTTGGCAAGTCACTTAACTTCTTTCAGCCTTAGTTTATTTATTTGTAAGTGAAACTACCTCACAGGGTTGTTGGGAGAAATAGATGAGATAATACAAGTAAAGCACAGTGCCTGGCAAATAGTAAGTGCTCAATAAATGATGGCTGCTGCTGCTACTGCTATTTTATTATTATTCTTTTCCCCACCTGCACAAATGCCGTTGGGACCCTCCATGGCCAAGAGGTTGTAGAGGGAGGGGGCTGCCTGCATCTGGGCAGGTGTGCTTGGCATGGGTGTTGGTGGGGGATCTGTCCTTTGGGGAAAGGCCTAGGTCTTGATTTTGTAAGCTTGGCTTTGGGGCAGGAATGTCTGACCATGGAAAGGCACAAGGCCTGGGTGAGCAATATCTAGCCCAACATGAACATCCTTCTTAGATTCCACCTTCTTGTTTAGCCACAATTGTCTTCCTTTCAGTGGAGTAAGAGGAAGAGAAGAAGCAGAGGAAACGCCACAGGAGCACTGAGGCCTTGCTTAACCAATTTCGGAACACAGATGTTGTAGCAGAGAGATCATGAGTTCAAATCCTGCCCAGCTTCACCATCTTTTTAGCTGCATTAGTGACTTTGACAATGTTCCTAAGCTGCCTTTCCATCTTTTGTAACATGGGAATAATGTGACCCACGTTGAAATTTGGGCATTATGGTAGAGACTGTGGGAGCTCATTAATTCCCTTCCCACTCCTCCCCCGCCACGTGTTTTTGGCTTGAACGCTGACCTCCAGACTTCTCTTTTGGCGCAGTTTAGCCAGCTAAATTTAAAAAATTTTTTTAAATTCTCATACAATTTTTAAAGCTTACTTTCTATTTGCAGTTATTACAAAATACTGACTATATTCCCTGTGTTGTACAATACATCCTTGAGCCTATCTTACACCCAATAGTTTGTACCTCCCACTCCCCCGGCCCTGTATTGCCTCCCACCCCCCTGCCACACACTGGTAACCACTCGTTTGTTCTCTATATCTATGAGTCTGCTTCTTTTATGTTTTATTCACTAGCTTGTTGTATTTTTTTGGCCACGCCACACGGCTTGTGGGATCTTAGTTCCCTGACCAGGGGTTGAACCTGGGCCCTTGCAGTGAAAGCACCGAGTCCTAACCACTGGACCGCCAGGGAATTCCCCTGTTGTCTTTTTTAGATTCCACATATAAACGTTATCATACAGTACTTATCTTTCTTTGTCTAGCCAGCTGACTTTTCAGATTCTCCATCCTCTTACATCTTTAGATCCATTTTTTTTTCATTTGGTTCAAAATTAGACATTTTTAGGCTACTGAGATTTTTAATGAAAAACCAGAGGTCAGACAACTCCAAAGGGTTGTATTTGGGTTCAGAAGGCAGTAGCCTGCTATATTCCTACTAATTTTCCTTCCAGCTTGGCTGTGGACTACTCCCTGGTCTGGTGGGACCCTTAACTACAGGGGGCAGGAAACAGTGACCGCTTTGCCCACAGCTTATGCAAGTTCCTGTTCTCTTTTGCTGCCTTTATCAAGAGAAGAGTGGGGGTGTTGGGGCACAGACCTGTGTCTCAGGAGTCCAGGACTATAGGGTCAGGGTTCCTGGGGGAGGGTTCTTTTGGAGAATCAGGACTGCAAGGCAGGAGGTGGAAAATCAAGTGAAATATCCCATGCTGAATCTGAGCTGCTTAACTTTGCTGTCCTTTTCAAGGCTTTCTCTGAGGTGAGGCTTTGGCTACTTTATTCTGTCTTCCTCTATAAGGTTCAGAAATGAACCAGGGGGTCTGAATAGGAGGCTGTAATCTGGGCTGCCCACTGACCCTGTCTTTCACTTCCCTCTGCCTCTACTCAAGGTTGAACAAGATCTGTAGTGGTCTCTCCTTTCAGAGGAAAAACCAGTTCATGCAGCGGCTTCACAACTACTGGCTGTTGAAGCGGCAGGCACGGAATGGTGTCCCCCTCATACGGCGCCTGCACTCCCACCTGCAGTCCCAAAGGAATGCTGAGCAGGTAGGTGAAGTAGTTATTTGAGGGCAGTGGAGGGAGGTGGAGAGTGACGAAGGAGAGATGGTTGGGGCAACTCTCCCTGAGCCCTCTGCGGGGCCTTTGCCTATAGCCATCACCTCTCTAGGTGGTCCATCCGAGGAGTGACCTCCAGGACTGTAGAGGTCTTCAGACCAGACAGCAGCCCTTCTAGATGAGAGAGGCTTGGCTTGGAGCAAATTCTAGGGGAGAGTGGAAAGCAAGCCCAGCTTTCCCTCTACGTGGGGAAAACCCTTTAGATATGGTAGAAAGGAAGAAGTGGGCTGAGTGAGGGTCAGGTGACCATGTTGTATAAGTTAGGAAGGCATACTTTCCTTAAGACACTATACTGCCATCTGCCTAAAAATGTTCCATAAAAAATACACTAACCATCTAGGTTGTAGCACACAGCCTGCCCAGTTGGGGTGATCTTTTAGGCATTAGCAACTGGAGTTGCTGCATGTTTAGTGTTTTCCGAAATGGTGGAGGCCTCCTGAGAGACTTTTAAAAAACATATTTAGTTCTCTCTGCCTCTTCACTTGTTCCATTACTTCTGCCTTGAAATATTCCCACACCATTACTCCAGAGACAAGGCAAGCCTTCCCATGACTCTGGTGCCCTCTGTTCTGTCTGATTTTACTTTTGCCTTTTGTAACTGAAGTCCTGAAGGGGAAGTGTATATCCAATCTCTCCTTGAAATGGTCTGCTTGCTCCCCTGTAGCTTCTTCTAGAACATCAGTGACCCCTTCCAGCCCAGCAAGTCTTTCCTCAGATTCTCACCTTATAGACTGTTGGACTGCATTTGACACCACGATCACTTTGTCTTACAGCTTCTCTGTGACACCATTTCCCATCCCCTCTACCCCACTAACTGTACCCTGTGCTGATCCTAATTCTTACCCCTTAATGGTAACACTCCCAGGGGCTCTGTTGCCTCCCTGTTGGCTTGGAGAGCTTGTCCACACTCATAGTTGTCAATAACTGTGTAGCAGTAGCTCCAGGTTTCTTGTCTTGTCCCCTCCCTTTTTTCTGCCCTCAGTCCCTCTGGGGCAGACGAACTATAGATGTCCTTGTAGATGTTATTTCCTGAACTCAGATATTGGAAACTGAATTCATTATCTTCCTTCATCTCCGTAAATGTATTTCCCCATTACTGTTATGGAAGCTTCTTCCTCCTGACCTCAGATGTTGCCCACCTTGGAGTTACTTTTGGCTCTTTCCTCCATAAGGAGCTGCAGTTAATCATCCCCTGATCTGTTTTGGGGGATTTATCAGTATATGGCCCTTTATCTCCATTCCACAGCTACCCTGCTCATCCATGCCCCTTTAATTTCAGTAGTAGCTTTCTAGGTGGTCTCCAGCCTCTAATTCTTTCTTTGCTTTACAGCTGGTACTGTCTTACACACTTAACCATTTTCCATCCTGTCATTTCCTTTTCCGGAATAAATTCCCCCTCGCCAGGCAGGCCACGTCCAGGCTTTTTTGCCTGCCATTTGAAGCTTCTTGCCAGCTGGATCCTGGGTCTTCCTTGGCTTTTGTGGTTCTCCAGTTTCTCTGCTCTGGCCAGCCCGTTTTTCTCAACAAGCAAAGAATCACTAATTCTGCCTTCATACTTCTGCTTTGTGGTCCCTTCGGTTCCAAAAGAGGCCTTTCTTACTGCTTTCTTCATCCACATGCATCATTACATGTGAAACCCTAGTAAGATTGCTCGCCCCAGGAATCCCTGACCTAACCCCAGTCCACTGAGATCTTCTCTATTTTATGTTCTCTTAGCATTTTATATTCAGTTTATCCAATCAGTTTTTGTTGTCTTTATGCTGCTGTGCCCTTGCGTATCAAACCCTGGGCCTCTTTCTTCCCTCAACTACACTGTAACCACTTTTAGGGCAGGAATCACGTTTTTGGTGGTGGTGGTGGTGTTTTAAAGTATGTTCAAGTCAGTAAGCACAAGCTCGTAGTAAAAACTTCGCTTTGTTTTCTAGCCAAGTCGAAGCTCTAGGGTGAAATTCTTTCCACCCTGAGGTGTCTATTAGTTTCCTTCTGAAATTCTTTCCAGCCCTGAGGATGCACAGCTGCTCTCTGGTGTCCCTGGGGGTAGGGAGAAGCAGTCCCAGCTCTCACCCCAGCAATGGTTATTGTGCTATAGTGAAGAAACATTGTTACAAGGCTGGGGAAGCACTGGAGGAAGGGTTGTAGAGGGGGTGGAAGGGCTCTCCGGGACCATGGGTCCAGGAAGGGGATGGGGCTCTTACCTGCTGAGGCCCCAGAGGCTTGAGCAAGGAGAGGACTTTGGGCAGGAAGGAGGCCCACAGTTCCTCTATCCTTTCCCTTCCCTCCTGCAGCGGGAGCAGGACGAGAAGACAAATGCAGTGAAGGAAGAGCTGAAATACTGGCAGAAGCTCCGGCACGACTTGGAGCGGGCACGGCTGCTGATTGAGCTGATTCGGAAAAGAGAAAAGCTCAAGCGGGAGCAGGTGAGGAGGAGCCCCCAGGGCTCTTGTTCAAGATCTTTTTCTCCTACTGTCAGTATGGCTTCAGGAGACCCAGGAGCCCCTGCCTGGTGTCAGCTTTCTTACCTTCCTGCCCAGCACTGTGGGCTCCAAGACCTGCCTACTCTGCGTTGGGTGTGGTGCTGCTGATGGCTTCGAACTTAGGGAGTTTAGCTCCTGGTGGCCTCAGGCATAAGCTTAATATCCTATGCCTGGGCCCATCCCTGGAGTTTCTCATTCAGGATATGGGGGGTGGGGGGTGGGCGGAGCCTGGCCTTCTGTTTTGGAGAGCTTCTCAAGCCATTCTTATGGGTATCACCTTTGACCTGGGAGCTTCTGGGGTTTCTCACTTGGCCTTTAAACACTTATAGTCTTGAATCATTTAAATTTTCCAACCTCTGTTCAAAGAGATTCTAAGCCTCTGAGCATGGAGAATGTTGAGGTAGGTAGTGTAGCCTAGGAATTAGGAATATGAGCTGTGGCATCAGGCAGCTTGCGTGTTTTGTTTTTTTTTTTAACATCATTATTGGAGTATAATTGCCTTACAATGTTGTGTTAGTTTCTGCTGTACAATGAAGTGAATCAGCTATATATATACCTATATCCCCATATCCCCTCCCTCTTGCTTCTCCTTCCCACCCTCCCTATCCCACCCCTCCAGGTGGTCAAAAGCACCGAGCTGATCTCCCTGTGCTATGCGGCTGCTTCCCACTAGCTATCTATTTTCCATTTGGTAGTGTATAGAAGTACATGCCACTCTCTCACTTCGTCCCAGCTTACCCTTCCCCCTTCCCCATCCTCAAGTCCATTCTCTACATCTGCATCTTTATTCAGACAGCCTGCATTTATATCCTGGCTCTGCCACTTACTACTTGTATGACATTAAGTTGCTTAATCTCCTTATACCTCGAGTTTCCTTGACTATAAAATGGGGGTAATAATAGAACCCATCTCATAAGGTTGTGAGGATTAGATAACTTAGTGTATATAAAGAGCTTAGAACAGTGCCTGGCACATAGTAAGGCTATAGAAGTGTCAGCTGCTATCATCATCATCATTATTGATACTCTTTGCCTCCCTGAAGTGTCTACGGCAGCACTCTGCACATGACAGTGAGCAAAAACTATTAATTGAATGCCAAAACTGTTCTCTCTGGTCCAGGAATAGCAGCTGTTACTCTCATGCTTCAGAGGCCTGGGTTAAAGATGTTCTTTCTCTGTTTCTCCGAACTCTGCTTCACTGTTCAGCCCCAGCACAAGCCCTTCTCTCACGGTCCTGTAGCCCGAGTTTCCACCACTGAGACTGGGCAGCTCTTGCCATACTTAGCACAGGTGGGCATGGAGGACATCTCAGGACCTTGTCTATGGATTCAAACTGTCTGTGCCGTCCCAGGCCTGGCCCCACAGCTGAGCTTCTCTTCCCATTTCTGGTCCAGAGAAATGTAAGGGAAAAGGAAGCAGGCAGGGGATGAAGGCAGGCATTTGTTTTGATGTAGCCAAGAGGCAGGAACTTGTAGTCTAATACACGGCTTCCCAACCTTTTTACATTAGGGCACACATGGAAAATAACATTTGTATAGCACACTGCTGCAAATATGTCAGGCTACTTGCCACCCAAGGGGGTGAGCCTCGAGGCCTTGGTCACCCTAGGCCGACCTAGGTGGTCCAAGGGCCAATTAGGTGGGAATCCTGGCCCAAGGGACATTTTATATCATCAGTGTGCCTCTTGGACTAAGTCATACCTAGGTATAAGTCCGTCTCTGTTCTTTCCTAGCCAGGTGACCTTGGGTTAGTAACTCCTCATCATACTCTTTTCAAACCTCAGATTCCATATTTGTAAAATGGAGATAATTACAGTTTCTCCTTCGAGGTTATTGTGATGATTAACTGAGGTAATATAAGTAGAAAGGCAGTGTGGCATAGTAGTCAAAAGCACACACTGTGAATCCCAATCTGTCCCTTATTAGCTGTGTGACCTTGGGCCAGTCACTTACTTAGTCCTTCCGTGCCTCAGTTTCCTCTTTGTAAAATACCTCATTTGTACCTATTTTGAACATTACTTGACACTTAGTAAGGACTATAAAGGTATTAACTATTATTACTGTAAGTTTTGATATAGCCTGAATGCATAGGAAATGTTCACAAAGTGGCAGCTGTTGGTATGATTATTTCTAGGCTAAAAGTTCAGTGGTAACTCCTCAAATAGTGGTCAGCTTAATATCTTGTGAAAATTTGTCTTACACAACTGGTGAAAGTCAAGTTATCAAGCAAAAGTTCGGTGCCTCTTTGGGGGGTGTCCTGATTTCTCTCCACCTCCCCCACAGGTCAAGGTCCAGCAGGCCGCCATGGAGCTGGAGCTTATGCCGTTCAACGTTCTGCTGAGGACAACACTGGACTTGCTGCAGGAGAAGGATCCCGCACACATCTTTGCCGAGCCTGTCAACCTGAGTGAGGCAAGTTCCCCCGCTACTTCCTGAGCAGTGAGCCCTGCCTGAAATGGAAATAGGGTCTGAGTAGGCTAGGAAGGGGTTGGGCCACAGGGTGTACAAAACCTGGGGGTGTCTGGCAAGGCTAGTAGACTTGCCCACGGTGAGGGCTCAGCAGGCCAAGGTGGGCCAGAGCCCTGGGGCTGTGAGTGAGCCTGGCATGGCCAAGCCAGAAAATGGGGTGGCAAGAGTGCCGCTGAAGGGTGCGCCTGTTTGGCTAGTAAATGGTTGTTGTAATTGTACAGGTTTTATATGTTTAGGTTCCAGATTACCTGGAATTCATATCCAAGCCAATGGATTTTTCTACTATGAGGCGGAAGCTGGAGTCCCACCTGTACGGCACCTTGGAGGAGTTTGAGGAGGACTTTAACCTTATAGTTACCAACTGCATGAAGTATAATGCTAAAGACACAATTTTCCACCGAGCAGCTGTCCGCCTGCGGGACCTGGGAGGGGCCATCCTGCGGCACGCCCGGCGGCAGGCAGAGAACATCGGCTATGACCCCGAGAGGGGCACCCACCTGCCCGAGTCACCCAAATTGGAGGACTTTTACCGCTTCTCCTGGGAAGACGGTGAGAAGCCTGGACGGGCAGGGAGGAGAGGGGCCAGGAGGAGGCGCAGGGATAGAGCCCAGAGAGCCAGGGATCAGAATGGGCCTTGGGGCTATAGGGTGGACTCCAGGAGCAAAGCTGGGGATAGGCACAGGCTGGGGTACATGTGCTTGTGGCTGGAATAGTTCCGAGGGTTAAAGTTAATTCCCTGAGCACTTCTTGAATAGTAGGATAAGGGGAATAAGGTACTAGCTGTCTGTCTGAAAGCTAAAGATTCACCAAGGGTCTTTCTTTCCTGGACTCCCTCTGTGTGGCGTTGGAGCATGGGCAGCAGGAGCGCAGTGCTGATGTATGTCTGGCTCATTCAGAAGAGTGCAGGTAGAGCATCAGAAAAATGGAATTGCCTCTGTAATTCCCTACTCTGCCTGCCCCTGCTCTCTGCTTCTCGATGGCAGCAGCCAAACAGTCACTCAGGCCGGGGGATTGCCAAGCTGCCTCGTGCCTGCTCCACAGAGCCCATAATCGTGACTGTGAACTGCTTCCTGCAGGTGTTTCCCAGATTCTGACCTTGTCCCTGTGGCTGCTCTCCTGGGAGCAGTGTTGCCAGGGCCAAGGCCCCACAGTGACGCTGCTGGAAGCCACTGGCCCAGGCATTCCAGGAGAATATTTTGCATCCGAAGGAATTGGCCCCTGCCCTTCCCTTTGCCCTGGGCTGGTCAGGTCCTTCAGCCCCTTCTTCTGTCCTCCCTTCTCCCTGGCAGTGGACAACATCCTCATCCCAGAGAACCGGGCCCACTTGTCCCCAGAGGTGCAGCTGAAGGAGCTGCTGGAAAAACTGGACCTGGTGAGTGCCATGCGGTCCAGTGGGGCCCGGACCCGCCGTGTCCGCCTGCTACGCCGGGAGATCAATGCCCTTCGGCAGAAGCTGGCGCAGCCGCCACCGCCGCAGCTGGCATCGCTAAACAAGACTGTGTCCAATGGGGAGCTGCCAGCAGGGCCCCGGGGGGATGTGGCTGTGCTGGAGCAGGCCCCGCAGGAGGAGCCAGAAGACGATGGGGACAGAGGTGAGAGACAGTCACGGGCAGGCCGGGGGCTGCGGGCCAGGGTAAGGGTGGGTTAAGCTGAAATCCCGTAGTGGGAACATCCTTCCCCAACTCTAGGTGTGACCCTCATGGGCAAGTAAAAGCCCTGGGAGGGGTCACACTTTCATGCATACCCAGGGATGATACTCAAAATATTTAACAATACGTAGAGACCAAAATTCATCCGTCAGAGTAGATGTTGGCTTTTATATTGGAGGGGGCTCCTGAGGGCCTCTGATGCAGATATTTAGTTGTTGGATTGTGAGTGGGTTCAGGGAGTTTCAGATGCTGGGGCCCAGTAGCTGTTTACTAACTTGTAAAGAAGTATTTCAATATTTTGCACCTGGTATGGCCATAGTGCACATACCAGTTAAATATTAGTTCAACTTATACCATCATATAGAGAGGCTCTTAGAGCAGGTTAGGTTGTGGTGTGGGGGAACAGAAAAGAAAGAAAGACCCTAAGGATGGTCTGGGCTCATGGCTTTGACCCCAGCTGGCCAAGTCTACAGTAGGCCCACCCCAAGCAGAAAAGCCCAGAACTGCAAAAGACAGCTGGGGGAAGTGATTCTCAGAGATCCAGGTGCCTTACCTGAGTTGCTTTCCATCCTCTCCGCTTCTTTGGGGACAGAATTGTCTCCCTGTTACCAGCCCTTGGATCTGAGCCTGTAGCTCAGGAGGGCCTGTCATCCACACAATCAAGAAGGTTGGGAATTATCTCCAGGGGAAGAGGGGCCAAATTGCAGGGAATGGCCCATTTTATTTTAGGTTGGGGGAGAGCGGGGATGTGGCGGAGAGGTCAGGTTTATCATTAGAGGGCTTCGTGTCCATTGTGACCCTTCCCAGCTTCCCATGTGGCAGTCAGCATGCCACTCGTATCCATCCCCACTCCTGGGCTAAGGCAGTGCAGAGTCATGCCCAGTGGACCGGCTGCAGCAGCTTCTAGAGGTTTCAAAAAATTTCTAGGCTTCATCTCCCAGAAATTCAGATTAGGGAAATCTGAGCTCTGTTTTGAGTGTCTTTTTTTTTTTTTGTGGTACGCGGGCCTCTCACTGCTGTGGCCTCTCCTGTTGCGGAGCACAGGCTCTGGATGCGCAGGCTCAGCGGCCATGGCTCACGGGCCCAGCCGCTCCGCGGCATGTGGGATCTTCCCAGACCAGGGCACGAACCCCTGCATCAACAGGCGGACTCTCAACCACTGCGCCACCAGGGAAGCCCCGAAACTGTCATTTTTTAAGGTGGAGGTTGAATAGACAAGTTCAGGAACCACTGATTTAACTTCCTTGCTTTCATTTTTTCATATCTGTAAGCTGCTTCTTTCTGCTTGTCCTTCTTGCTTCACTTGTGATATGAAACAAAATACATTGACAGATGGGAAAACACCTGGGTCTAAAGAGAGTTGTAGACCCCTAATCTGTGAGGCTGAGATTTACTTAATTATTGATTAAGCAGGGGGCTTTGGGCTTTCTGGGTGTAGGGCAGTGGTTTATAACCCTGACTTCATCAAACTCACCTGGTAAGCTTTAAAAAAAAAAATCCATCGTTAACTATTTGGTTTCATTTTGTCTGGGGTGGGACCTCAGCATTGGAATTTTTAAGAAACTGAGTAACTAATACATAGCCAGGGTTTAGAACTACTAGTGTAGACACAACTTAGTCCTACCTTCTCTTCACCTTAGACCTGAGACACGTCTCAAACCTTCTAATAGCCTATGCTCTTGGTTCTTAGTTATCAGTGTCATTATCTGGCTTGTAGGGGCAGACTTTTTCTAAAATGTTCAAGCAGGTTCTCTTTTTCTCTAACAGATGACTCCAAAATGCCTCCCCCACCAACCCTGGAGCCTACTGGGCCTGCGCCTTCCTTGTCTGAGCAAGAATCCCCTCCGGATCCCCCCACTCTGAAACCCATCAGTGATAGCAAACCTCCAAGCCGATTCCCAAAGCCAAGAAAAGTGGAAGAAGATGAGCTTTTGGAAAAATCACCTCTGCAGCTAGGGAGTGAGCCCTTGCAACGCCTGCTCAGTGACAATGGCATTAATAGAGTGTCCCTCATGACCCCCGATACATCCCCCGCAGGTGCCCCACTCAGTGGCGTGGGCCGTCGCACATCAGTCCTCTTCAAGAAGGCCAAGAACGGGGTTAAACTACAGAGGAGCCCAGACAGGGCCCTGGAGAACGGCGAGGACCATGGCGCAGTGGGCTCTCCTGCGTCTCCCACCAGCATCGAGGATGAACAGCACTCCCGGAAGCGGCCGAGGAGCAGGAGCTGTAGTGAGAGCGAAGGGGAGAGGTCCCCCCAGCAGGGGGAAGAGACAGGTGACCTCGCCTGTGACTTCTCTCGCTACTTCTCATCTGCTTTCCTGCTTTGCCTTGCCAGCCGGCACCTTCCCCAGTCAGCTGCCTCCCCTGTGGATGGCCCCTGTGGATGCCAGTAGTAGCACTGAGGGCTCCGTAGTGCACAGTTGGGCCTGGTACATGAGTAGTGGCCTGGGGAAATAGGCTTTGAGCAAGTGTTTTGAGAGGGCCAGCTTGTGTCTGGGGCTCTCTTTGGCCCTGAGCAGCATATAAAGCTATATATGATAAAATGGTTCCTACTTTCATTTTAGTTCATTTATTCATCAGATATTTATATCAGGCATTATTGTAGGCACTAAAGTGTAGGAGGAAAAATCAATAAATAAAACAGACAAGTCTCCTCTCTTGTAGGGGAGGTAGACTAAAAGCAAATAAATAAATTGTATCGCATATTAGAAGCTGTGGAGAAAAGTCCTGCAGGGAAGGGGGGGAGAGGGGATGCTGAGGTGATATTAAAGAGGGTGGCCAGGGGAGGCTTTCTGAGTAAAGATCTGAAGGAGCTGAGGGTGTGAGCTATTTGGGTATCTGGGGAAAAGATGTTCCAAAAAGATGGACTAGCAAGTGCACAGGCCATGGGGGTGGAAACATGCTTGCATGTCTGAGGAACAGTGAGGGGACCTATGTGGCCACAGCAGAGTGAGCCAAGGGATCATAGGAGATGCGGTCTCAGAGGTAGTAATAGGGGCTTGTCACTAAAGAGTCCTTACTGCATGTCCAACACAAGCTGGTCACTGGGGAGCAGTAAATCAGACCCAGGTCCAAATTACCATCCAGTGGGGAGACTAGATGGTGTCCTGAGGTGTAGAGATACCCCAGTGCTGGACAGTCTGTGGTTATGTGTCAGGTGACAGCACTGCTAGAGGTTCAGGGAATAGGAACTGGGGGAGTTGGGAAGGCTTCATGAGTAGACAGTGCCTAAGCTGGCCCAGGGGATGAGGACAGACTAGAAAGGAACAAAGGGCTCAGGCCCAGGTGTGTAGAAACAAGGTCAGAGTCCCTGTGAGGGACAGTTTGGAGAGGGGCTTCCCTCTCCAAAGCGAAGAGGGGCATCAGGAGCCAATGCTGTGGGCAAGGTGGACCTGGACATGCAGGGCCCCCATCATCAGACAGTTGTTTAGTCTTGGTGGGATATGGAAGGCCAGCTCACTTGGCAGGGAGGGGCCTGCTCTTGGCTTTTGCTCCTCATGTCCTGTTACATGGTGGCTTTGGGCTGTGTGGTCAGCACATGCTTTTCTCTGCTTTTCTGTCTTCCTACCTAATACTTTGTTTCCAGCAGTACCTTCCTTTCCTGTCTGGTCCAAGCTTCCCTGTATTAGGGCAGTAGGGTGTTTATATAGAGTCAAGAGCTTGAGGCAGACTTGAATTCAAATCCCATCTTCTTACTAGCTGTGTATCCTGGGGCGTATGAATTAACCTCTGTGAGCCTATTCCTTATTTCTAATATGGGGCTAGTGACACCTTCCTTGTGTGGCTCTAAGGATTGGAAGTAGCCTATATAAAGCACTTGGTATATAGCAGTAGTTGGTAGCAGTTATTGTTGTCATCCTGTCAGTTATATCAAGCACAGCCAAACAGCACTGAGCACTAAAAATGAAAAATCCTGCTGTTGGGAAATAGGTCTAGACATCAGGCTCATCCAACCTGAGGGGGCCCACCGCTTGGGGGCTAGAATCTGTTTCTCCTCCACCATCCCAGCTACCTGGTACCCAGGAATATTTTTGCACAACTTTAGTGGGTTCTCTTAAAAGCAGGTGTTGATCCTTTATAGATGAGGCACAGTAGGCTTTGGTGATTTAAATTGAGGTCATGATGTTAGAGGCAGAGCCAGGTTAGGGTCCAGATATGTTGGCTCAGACACCTGCTCTTACAGGTGTGACTTGCCTCACAGTTTTCTGGCTAAGGTATATGTGACTTAGAGCTCTTGGCTCAGCTGTCAGACTTGTGGGATTCTGGATGGTGGTTGGGAATTGGGTAGATAGAGAGGAGAGTTGAAGCTTTGATGGCAGGTGAGAGTCTTGTCCCTGGGATGACCAGACAGTCTTCATTTGCCTCTGAAGGGCTCCCTGCTGTAAACAGACCTTCTCTCATTCATACTTAATAGCATCCTCCATAAGTAAGAAGGTATTACCTTCACTTCACGAAAGTAGAAGCCAAGGCTTAAAGAGGAAAAGGGACCCATATTTCAGAGCCCAGTCTAGAACCCAGGGAATCTGACTCCCCATCATCCCAGGAAGGTCTGGTCTGCCTTAGATCTGCTGAAAAGTTCCCCCCATCCTCAACTTTAACTAGCTCTGCTAGATATCTCAGGGTGTGGTTGACACAGTTCTTATCCGGCTCCAGCCTCCCCTGACACCATCCCAAAAGAATGAAGCTAGCTATTGCCAGCTGTGTGATGGATAGGGTGTGTGAGTGTTTATCTGAAGAGGCAAGGTGGGTGGGCTTCCCAAGAGGCAGAGGAGCCTCCCTGATAATTGAGGCTTGAAATTAGAAGCAGATCCAGGGACTTGTGAACAAGCCGGAGTGAGGAAGTCTTGGTATTTCCCATTGTAGTCAAATGACAGTAACTGGAATGAGCTATAGGCTATTTTCCTTCAAGTAAACCCAGAAGGATGGGGCGGTAAATGCAGTGTCTGTTCACTGCCCTAGCCAACATTTCCCCCAAACCTTTATCAGGTTCTCTCCACCACCCAAGACCCATTTCCCAAGAGGAGGGACCAGCCATCCTCTCCATCCCTCCCTGCTGAGCCCTCCCAAGGTGGCTGCCTCACACTGCAGCATGTGTCGGGGAAGGGGGTTTCTACACTCAGGCTCACTTTGTGTGTTCTTGGCAGGTGTGACCAACGGCTTTGGAAAACACACTGAAAGCGGGTCTGACTCAGAATGTAGTTTGGGTCTCAGTGGTGGACTGGCATTTGAAGCTTGCAGGTAAGAACACTTGTCCCAAAGCCGTGTTTGCAGCTCTGCCACCTCTCCATTTATTTTCCTTTCAGCTGCAGATTGAACCTCCTCCTGCTTATCTCAGTTTTTTTCTTCCCGCACCCCTGTTATTTCCTGAAGCCTCTCATCTGTGACTCTGGTAGCTCCTAGGAAACGTTGTGACCCTTGACTGTCAGGCCTGATCTGACTAGCGGGGAGTAGTGCTGATGCTTTATAGGGTTTGTAGACCTGAATTTGGCTCCAGAGGGTGGGGACACCCTCTGTATTGCCCAGTGAAGTTAACATTTGAGCCAATCCCCACCCACCCCCTGGCCCATTTAGATAACCCAGTTATAGACATGGTTTCACCCTTTGCCTTTCAGGGCATCATAGCAGTGGTGTAGGAATAAGAAATGGACAGATAGGAAATTTGGAATTGCCTTTTAGTCTGACAAAGGCCCAGCTCTTCTACCATCTTTGAGCTGGGAAGGGATGGGTTTCTTTTCCCATTCTTTCACCTGAAGGGAGGATTTCCGAGGCCAGAACCTTCAACTTTCTTCCACGACTAAGAGTTTATTGAATCTCTCTGCTCTGTGTTGTATGCTCTGCAAGACACCAGGGAGTGTGGGACTCTTGGAAATGGGAGACCTTCAGTGCCACAGAAGAAGAATGACTTGTCCTGAAGGCTGACCTCATGGTCCCTCCACATGGCTACTGGATGGATTCTGGGTTCAGAGCAGGGGAGGAGAGGTCCCAGGGCAGCACCAAAATACTATGTGTCTGTGTTTGAAGTGCTTCAAAGGCAGGCTGGGTGTAGGTTCTATTGGGTTCTCACTCTACACTGGTGCTGGGCTCTTGGAGGCCCCTAGATGCCCCCTTGGGCCTGGACTGCTCCCGCGCTGTAGCAGGGCCCAGATTTCAGTGGCTCCTTAGAGATATTCTTCCCCACCAAGCCTCAGAAATGTCCTAGCTGTCTCCCTCCATGTTACAGCTCTAGAGATATAGGAGGAGTGGATGGGAAAACACAGTTACCAGGCATAGAGAAGAGGCAGAGATTTCAAAATCATACAGGATGCTTCTAGCCCGGTCCCGGGTTGGAGTTCCTGACTCCCTTCAAAGATAAGGTGCCTGGAAACCCAGTTCACTGGGGTGGGGTAGGAGTGGGGTTATCAAACTGTCCCCTCTTAGTCCTTGACTAAAGGTAGAAGGTATGTTCGGCCCCTCCCTCCACAAAGGGTGCTCTTCCCAGCTGTGAGCCGCAAGGAGCAAGCCAGGCCAGGCTCTGGTTAGCCTGCCCGTTCAGACTGCTTGCCTTTCTGCGGAACATGCCAAAGCCACCAGTTTCTCTGGGGCCCTGCTCAGTGTGGGAACAATGCCCTTGGAAGGCGTTTCCTCGTTAGCTCAGTGGTTCTCAGTAGAATTTTGCGGTTTACAACAGGAGATTCAGGCCTTCAACTACAGGGATTTTTTTCTTTTTCTTTCTTTTCTTTTTTCCTACATTGTGGGGGTAAGTACATAAAGGAAGATCTTATTAATTAGACTAGAATCATATAATCGCAGAATAAAGAACCTTGAAAGAATTTCTGGTCACTAATCCCATCCCCTTCCCATCCTGTCCCTGGGTTTATCTTTTCTAATGATTTTCTGAGCAGTTTGGAGCTGCACCCTCTTCTTTGGGTCACTCATTCAATTATTAATTAAGCACTTACCGTGAGCCAGGTACTGTTCTAAGCCCTGATAAGGTGTCTGTTCTCAAGGAGCTTATCATCTAGAAGGGAGAGATAAATGTTAAGCCAGTAAGCAAAATAATTATTGATTGGGCTGTCTGCTTAGACCTGGGTAACTTAGAGAGAGGGCTGAAATGCAGGCCGTGATCGAGTCACTTGTGCGTTTTTCTATGAAACAGGAACATATGGACCTAGTTTTGGTGTTGCATCCTATCTCATTGAGCTCAACCTTCTCAGAGCTCATCATCTGATAGTATAACATTGGTAGTTTATAATATTCAAGTGAGACTTTAAAATTTACTGCCGTTTATATAATAATATTTACTATATAACTTCTATTTATTGAATACTTGGTGTGTTCTGTACTGAGTGCTTGCTGTGTATTAATCCATTAAATCCTCACAGCAACACATGGGGAACACAAGCCTCAGAGAGGTTAACTTGCTCAGGGTCACAGAATGAATGAATAGCACAGAGTGAGGTTCTGAACCCAGGTAGTCTGGCTCCAGAGTTTCTCTCTTAACTGCTTGGTTGTGTCCTCCTATGTTGTATTTGGAGATGTCTCCCCAGATCCATGATGTGAACTTGGAGAGGCTTTCATAATAGAACTACCAGTACCTTACATTTTTATAAGGACTCAGATTCTTTAAGTCCAGTGACAGATTTTTGTAGGGTGCATGGGAACTGAATTCTGAATGTGAACTGGGTGTTGTTTTTTCCCCAACAGGTCCTAATTTTGACTAGCAGGAAGAAAGCTCCCAACCTACTACTAACTGAAGGATTATGATTCATCAGGTTCTCATTGTGCCAGGTTTTCTGTATAAGACCATGATAAAGTCAGTTATGATTCAGTAACGCAAGAGTACCCTACTCTCCAACCAGTCTTAACCCTGGCCTCTTCGTATCCCATTAGGGGCTTCTTAAGCATTTTTGCTCTACTGCAGGTTGTTGACTTGTCTTTTAAGCAATTTTTTTTGTTGAAATAATTATACAGCAGTAATATTTTTTAAAGTTTGAATGGGAAAAAACCATAGCCACATCATTCTTGCCAAGAGCTTCTAACTGTGATTGTACATTAGAATTGCTTTGGGAGCAACTTAAAAATACTGATGCCTGGGTGGGTTCCAGTTATACCATTATTCTTGTATTACTGTTCTCATTTTTGCCTATTACCTTCTAGTCTTTGTCTACTATATATTTTTTATCTCTTTGCAGTAGCCATATTTTAAAAAAACTGGTCTGCTTGGTAGTTTAAAAAAATCCATCTCTGTCTAAGAAAAACGTCACACACATAAAGTAGAAGTGAGAAGCGGATTGTTTTTCCAATTTAAAAAGTCTTTTCTAATTAAGGAAGTAAGGCATGTCCATTATAGAAAATTTGGGAAAGAGGCAGATTTTTGTACCTCAAAAATAAATTGGTTTCTAGAGAAGCAATGTGAACCAGAGAGTTAAGAATTCTGGGCAGATGTGAGACAGGCCCTCCTCATGGCCAGGCTGCTTAGACTCTGGAAGGATTGACAAGTGCCTGGGTGACCTTCCCTCTGGATGAAATCCAGTGTCCCTGGGCAGGGGAGCAGGCCTCTCTTTCCAAGTTCAGTCCTTCCACATGGATGAAATGTTTCCTTAAGCCTCGTGGGAACATTCTGGTCAGAAGTATATCACGGGTTAATATGAGTTTTTAGGGGAAGGTGAGAAACCATTCTCCTTGAAGGGTTTTTGCAGCTCTGCTCCTAGCAGAGATGGGAGAGCAGGAGTGGATGTGTTACTCATTGAAATTGTTCATTTTGCTCCTCTCTCCCTCCCTGCTCTATATGCAGTGGTCTGACACCCCCCAAACGCAGCCGAGGGAAGCCAGCCCTGTCTCGAGTGCCCTTCCTGGAAGGTGTGAATGGAGACTCTGACTACAACGGCTCAGGTGAGGAGTGCTGTACAGGTGCATCTTGGGGGACCAGGCCTTCCAGAGAACCAGTTCTGCGGGCTGCAGCCAGACCCTGAGCTCCTCCGAACCTGGGGGCACTCGTCAGGGAAATGGCCCTTCCTCCCAGGTCATTCATACTCCTTTTACTTTTTTTTTAATTCATCTTATTTTGAATAAGTAACACATACCATGGTGACAAAAATCAGAAATGTACAAAAGGGTGCATAATGAAAAGCCAGTTCTCCCCTCCCTAGAATAGCCATTGTTAGCGGTTTCTTTTGTGTCTTTCCAGATGTAATCCATACGTACACAAACCAAAAACTTGTGTGTATATTTAAAAGAGTGAGCAGAGAAGCCTAACATGCACATTCCTCTAAACTATGCCTTTTTTCAGTTAATAATATATCTTGGAGATTCTTTTGTGCTTTTTATTGGCTGCCTAATATCCCATTACATAGGTGTGCTATCATTTACTTAGCTGGCCCTCTGCAGATGGACGTTTAAATTGTTTTTGTTTAATTGTCATAGTCAATGTTGCAGTGGGCAACCTTGTACAAAGATCATTTTGTATCCCTGGGGAGTATATCTATAGATATACTCTATTGCTGTATTGGAGGAAGTATGCATTTGTAATTTTGATAGATATTTCCAGTCTGCCCTCACAGGAGTAATATGATATCCTGTGTCACTGAATTTCACACATAACCCTGTAATTTCATGTGATCCAATGCTTCTACTCCCTAGTGGGGTAAAATGGAGACATTCTACTCCAGCAGGTCCAAACAGTAAAACACATGGATCTTATCTCCTCTGACTGAAGGAATAAAGGACAGGGCAGAGCCAAAGGAGAGGACTGGGTGGTGCTTAGGTGGAACAGGTGCAGGGCTGGCTGTTCTCTGAGCACACCTCTGTCCAGCCCTCCTATGGGGGGTGTGCACTCTGGATGCCCTGTCTTTGAAGCTTCCATCTAACACTCAGCCTTCAGGGCTTCTCTTCCCCTCTTTCCTTTTCCCAACTGCTTTATTTTCCCTTAGCATCAGTTTCTTTTTCATATGTGTGTTGATGAATGCATGCCTGCATGTTTCATTACTGTCTGACTGTCAGTGCCCAGAAGGCAGGGCTTATGTCTAGGTTAATTTGTACAGCATCTAGTGCAGAACTGGGAGCGGATTGGCACGTACTTTGTGCTTCTGGTGGTGACATTTTATTCTTATTTTTAAAACCACGTAATTATTAAAATGATGCCAAAGGAAATTTAAAAAGGAAACTGACCTTCCACTGTTCCATCACCTTAACACAATTGCCTTCATTTCTCTATGTTGCCTTCTATTGATTTCAGGCACGTTTTTCACAAAATCCTAATCCAAAACACATGCTCTTTCATATTCTGCTTTTTTCAATGTTATCTTCCAATCAATGCATTATAATTTACTTGTTTCATTGTTAGAATTTGGTTATTTTCAAATTTTAACATTATACATAAGGTAGTGAACCATATTTTTGTTCAAAAGCCTCTTATTCATTTTAAAAGTTATTTTTCTAAGAACAAATTCCCAGGGAAGGAATTTACTGGAGTAGATTGTTCATACTTTTTTTTAAATGGCTCTTGAGACTTACTGCCAAATTATATTCTGAAAGGATTAGACTGGTCTGCAATTTCCTCAGCAGTATATGATTGCACCAGTTTCCCCACAGCCTGCCTCTTCAGTAATGGATTTTGTCTTTTTGTTGTTATTGCTATTGATTTAATAGACAGAAAACAAGACCTCATTATCAGGAATATACTTTATAAAAAAATTATATATGTAGATGGTAATGTTTCCTTAGGAACATGATTTCTACTCTGTGGAATTGGATCTTTTCCTTAGTTGAGTGTGGTCACCTCCCTGTTGCCAGCTTATAGACTGGGGAGGGGAAGGGACGTTCCTCTGTGTATTCAGAGACATTTGTGAAGTACCCATCCACGTGTGCTAATGCATTAGGTGCAGAACAAAGTAAACCGAAGAGATGTGGTGCCTGCCCCAGGCAGGACGCCCTGTGTAAGGTTCTGACAAAACTGGCAAGAAAAGAATCTGCAGACCTGCTTGGCTCTGCTGAGTGCTGTGCAGCCAGGTGTCCTGGATAGCCAGGTATGGCCCTGTCAGAAAAGAACTCATTTAGCAAATAGTTTTACTGGGATATCTATCCCAGGCATCTTTTTCCATGAAGCCTCCATCATGAGGCCCACCAGTCAGGGAGGCCCAGAGAGCAGTTTGTGGCTTTGCCAAGATGCATTATAGTCCTTCTTCCTGGTGTCCTGGTGATGAAGCAGTTATATTTTTCCAAGGAACATCAACCTAGGGTTCTAGTTCAGAGGTCAGCAAACTGTAACCTGTTGCCTGTTTTTGTAGGGCCCACGAGCTAAGAACGTTTTTTACATTTTCAAATGATTGAAAATCAAGCGAAGAATGACATTTTGTAACACGTAAAAATTACACAAAATTCAGATTTCAGTGTCCAGAAATAAAGTTTTATGGGGATACAGCAGTGCTTGTTCATTTACCAATCGTCTATGGCTGCTTTCATGCTACAATAGTAGAGTTGAGTAGTTGCAATGGAGACTGCAAAACCTAAAATACTTACTATTTGGCCTTTTAAAGAACAAGTTTGCCGTCTCCTGATCTAGTCTTAAGAACTAAGGAGAGGGTAGGGAAGAGGAAGGGTGGAGGGGATGTTGCTGACTCATTCCTGGGCTGCCCCAGTCAAATGGAGGCCCCGGGCAGGCCTCCTGGGCACCATTCCATGCCCCCTTGGGCACTGTCTCCTCCCCTCCCCCACCCCCAGGCAGAAGCCTCCTGATGCCCTTTGAAGACCGTGGAGACCTGGAGCCCCTGGAGCTGGTGTGGGCCAAGTGCCGAGGTTATCCCTCCTACCCCGCCTTGGTGAGTCTGCCTGATCCTCCTCCCTCCTATGGGTGGTCTGGCCCCTGCCTTGCCTTGGGGGCTTATCTGATTGGATCAAGCCAGGAGAGTGTGATTGGGAGTCAGGGTACCTTTAGCTGCAGAAGGGAGGGAGGTTTTATCCCAGCCTGGGTGGGTCACACCAGCTAGACTCCCTGCTTAGGGCTCTTAAAATAGGTTAAAGTTTGCAGACAGAAGTTAGGGCTCTTAGTGATTTAATAGCATATATTTATTTGCTAAATAAAAAAAATTATCTATTATTCATAAAAGTAAAATGTGCTCATTGTAGAAAATTGTAAGAGCTGTTAATAATGCTTAGGTGTTTTACTAAATGTCTGTCATGCTAAGTTCTTGAAATGCTGAGGAAGGTATGGTTATTCTCATTTTATAGGGGAAAAAACTGAAGATCTATTTGCTACCATGGTCATCTAGCTATTAAGTGGCAGGGTTGGAATTTGAGCCCAGGGCTCAAAGTGTGTGATGTCAAAGCCTGTGTTCCGAGCCACTGAGTTCAAAATCACCCACAGTGCCATCTATTCAGAGATTACCTCTTGATGTATATGCTCAGCCCTTTTTTTTCTGTTTAATGCATAAATGTGCATAAATATGAGACCGTACTCTGTTTAACCTCCCCTTCACTTAACAGTACACCATGAGCATGCATGGCTTATGCCATTAAACATTCTTCATCAGCAACACTTTCATTACTGCATCATCTTCAGTCGTATGCGTGTACCTTATTTTAACCATTCCCTAGTTGGTCATTTAGATCATTTTGAATTTTTCACTATGATAAACAGCCAGCAGTAAGCATCATTGTAGCTTAACATTTGTGCACATCCATGGTTATTTCTTCACAGTGAAGAAGTCTTAGGAATGCCTTCTTGGGGCATCTATGTAAAATTCTGATGCAAATTGCCAAGTTGCCCCTTAGAACATTGGTTCTGGTTTATACTCCCACCAGCAGTAGCTAAAATTTCCATTTTTTCCATAGTGGCAGTAGCTAAAAATTCTAATTTTTACCACCCTGATTGTTATGTCTTAGGGCTCTTTCTATATTAGGGAGGTAATATCCATCTGGCCCTGAAAATACTGATTCTAACCTTTGGGGCATGTCACAATCATCTGGGGGAATTTTTTAAACAATGTAGATCCTGGGGCCCCATCTCAGATCAACTGTATTAGACTCTCTAAAGCCAGACCAAGGCATGAATATTTTTGTTTCTTTTTTTTATGACTATTTTTTTTAACACTCCCCAGATGATCTATAGTGGGTGTTGAGAACCGCCCTGCCAGCCTATGCGTGCACACAGAGCTCTGAGCCTCTCCCAGCTCATTTTTGTCTATGGCTCTTTTCATAGACAGCAGCCTCTTTAGGTGAAGAGTGCAGGAACTCTGATCCTTTTTGGACAGGTGAGGAAACTGTAGCTCCAAGAGGTTATATGACTTTCTGGAGTCATATTGGAACCCATGCTACCTGCCTCACCCCCTGCTTAGCAGTGGGAGGTGGGAGATCCACATTGTGATCCAGCGCTGAGGAGGTTGGACCTGGGGCTGCCTTCACAGGCTCCATGCCCAGCTGTCAGTGAGACCCCCAGCTTAGTTGTTGAAGAATTGATTAAGACTGTGCAGGTTTAGTTTTGTTTTTTTTAATCTCACAATACAAAGAAAGCCAGTCTAAAACTAGTCTCTTTTTTTTTTCTTTTTTTTTTAAATAAATTTATTTATTTATTTTTTGGCTGTGTTGGGTCTTCGTTGCTCTGCACGGGCTTTCTCTAGTTTCGGTGAGCAGGGGCTACTCTTCGTTGGGGTGTGCGAGCTTCTCATTGTCGTGGCTTCTCTTGTTGTGGAGCATGGGCTCTAGCTGCGTGGGCTTCAGTAGTTGTGGCATGTGGGCTCAGTAGTTGTGGCTTACGGGCTCTAGAGCGCAGGCTCAGTAGTTGTGGCGCATGGGCTTAGTTGCTCCACAGCATGTGGAGTCTTCCCGGACCAGGGGTCGAACCCGTGTCCCCTGCATTGGCAGGCGGATTCTTAACCACTGCGCCACCAAGGAAGCCCCTCTTTTTTTCCTTTTTAATTATCTTCTTAATCATACATTTTCTTTTGTGATAAAGAAATTCAGCCACCACCTGAAAAAACCTACCACCTGAATACAACCTGTGTTTTCATTTTGGTTTATGCTCTCCCAGTCATTTTCCTCTGCATACTTAAATATGTACTTGCACATATAGTGACTATACGGTTTTTAAATTTCTGAGGCTCTTGTTCTTTAAAAAAATGTTTTTTGTTTTTATGTAAAAATTATGTATCTACATTGCAGAAGCTTTGGAAAAAGGGAAAATCAACACAAATCGCAGCATTATGACATCATCTATAAGCATTTTGTATTGTTGCTTCTATTTATCATTTATATATTATAGCCGTAACAATGGTGTGTGTACGCATTTGTTATGTAATGTGTTAAATGTTATTGCAGACTTTATTTCCATGTTTTACATCTGCATGACATTTGAGTGAATGGACCATTATTTATTATTTGGGGATACATTTGCCTCTGTCTTTTTTAAAAAGGGAGGCGAGCTCCCCTTAAGAGGCAGACTTGCCCATCTTGCTTCTGCCCTTGGGGGGACACTTTTCACAGTCTGCCCCACTTTCCAAGCCAGGCACTATCCCCACTGTTGATAACCGAGGAAGTTCAGGAGGGCTTGTCTGGTGGTTCTCATTAGGACCCTTAGCTTCAGTCCCAGGAGGGACAGACAGGCTGGGAGTTAGAGTTTTTACCAAATCACACAGCTGGGGGCAGGGTAGTGGTGGTTCTTCCTTAGAGTAAACTCTTAACTAGAGGACCTGCTTTTAGCTGCTTATCTTGAGAAGGATGTAGGGAAGCTGGCAAACACCCAGAAGTAAATAGAGCAATTTATTATTATAAGAGACCCCCTGGGACAGGGTATAGGAATTAAGATTGCTCCATCTCTGGAGAAAGCTGCCTCCTCCGTAAGTTTCCAAGTCTCCCTGGCCTTGGTGCACAGAGATTATCAGCCAGCTGCTCTGGAAGCAGGGGCTGTGTAGGAGGCAGTGGGCAGCAGAGGCCCAAGCCTTGTCCAGGCGCCTGGTTTTAGTCCCAGCCAGCTACATCCTTCTGTGCTTGGCATTCTCCTCTGTCAGCTAGTACTTGTCAGCAGACTTCTCAGCATCAGCAAGAGGATGAAATAAGATGATGTGTGAATAATTAGGAGCTTTGGTAACTTTGTCAGTGCTCCACAGCGCTGGAGAATTATTATGTTGATGCCACCAGGCATTTTGCTGAGCCCTTGCCCTTGTGGAGCCTGCAGCCTCAAGGACTCATTCTTCCAGTGGCCCTTGTTTCCGACCACATCATTCTCCCCTCTTCAGCAACCCTCCACACTCAGTCTTTTGCCTTCTCTCTGATTTTACCGTGGAGGTGCTAAAATTGTATCTGGTCTATGCACCAGGAAGGATTATAGTCAGACAGGAAGGTGGTGGGTAACCAGGAGATCTGTTTAGGTAGAACCAAAGGGATGGGCCCTCTGGCCGATTCAGGACCTTCTTCACAGCCATGGTGTCTAGGAAGCCCCTGAGATTTTGAAATGAATTGCACAGGTTCTAAAGGTAAATTGGCAGGGGAAAAAAATGGCCTCCATTCCTTTCCCCTAAGGGACATTGGGAGGAAGGCGTTTGTCTGTCTGGCCTGGACGTCAGAGATGCTCCACTCACTTCTGAAAACCCCCCACCCTGGCTTCCCAGTACTCCTCTTTCAGCTCTGGGGCCTGACAGTTGATGGAGCAAGCTCCCTTGTCGGAAGGTCTGATTGGAAAGGGCCAAAGGATTAGGACAATACCTGGGGAAACAGGGTCAGAATTTCTGTTTGGGGTACTGAGGGTCATTGGAAGAGGTCAGCCCCTCCATCACTGCATTGTGGGCCGAGCCAATCCCCTGCATAGCTTTGGTGTACGGTGGTTCAGTGGTTAGTCCTACAGCAGGGTGCACTGGTCACCCCGTCCACCCCCCGCTGAATGCTGTCTCCTTTCCTGCTTCCAGATCATCGATCCCAAGATGCCCCGGGAGGGCCTTCTGCACAATGGCGTCCCCATCCCCGTCCCCCCACTGGATGTGCTGAAGCTGGGAGAGCAGAAACAGGCCGAGGCTGGAGAGAAGCTCTTCCTTGTCCTCTTCTTTGACAATAAACGCACCTGGTGAGTGGGTGCTGCTGCTGGGAGGGTGCACCAGGATGCAGGCCGAGGGGCCCAACCAGGTGGCTGTTCTAATGCTGACGTGCCGGAGAGGTACACAGAGGGGCTGTGGACTCGGCCACCCTGCCTCCACCCAGGTGAAGGTGAATGGTTACCTGCCAGCAGCCGGTCTGCATTTGCCATGTTAACAGTAACCTGGTGTTACTAATAACACTGATTAATGGTGTTAATAGTAACTGAGGGGTATTGCAGATTAGATTCCTTGTGAAACACTCTGAGATGGAGATTTGTATTCGGAGTCATTGGGAAGAGCTGTGAGGGTGAGGGGGCGCAGCACTGGGCAGAGGAAAAAGTTGAACTGCAGTGCACTTGCTGCAGAGGCCTCAGCTCATCCTGTTTGGAGCTCTGGAGCTGGGTGGCTCATTAGAGATGTCAGGGATTGGGGCTGTGCCTTTGTACCCCCATGTCAACCAGTCATTGAATGCTGGCTGCCCCTGGGGAGGGGGGTGACATTGATGGGGGTTGATTCCTGGAGCGGGACTCACTTGAGAGCCTGTAATCTGCCAACACTCCCAGCGGCTGCAGGGAAGCATGTCTCAGTCCTGGGCGGAGAATTCTGGGCAGTGCAGGATCCACCGCAAGGGGCTTGTCTGCTCATGGCTTACAAACACCAGTAGGAGGATTCTTTCACCTCTGCTTCTGTAGAGTGAGGAGGTAGGACTAGCTAATAGCTATCATTTATTGAGCATTTACTCCATTTCTTTATGCAAATTGCTTTACGTGTATGATTTCATTTGGTCCTCATTTAAATCTTCATTAATCCCCTCCCAATCCATTTTACAGATGAGGAAGCTGAGGCTCAGAAAGCCAAGAATCCATAGCCAGAACTGGGATACAAACCAAGATCTGGCTCCAAAGGCTGGGCTCTTAGCCACATGTTATATTCACTCAGGGACCTTTTAAAAAACACCAGATGCAGGCCCCACCAGAGATCATTTCATCGATTCCTGACATCAGCTCCACTTCCTAGCTGTAGCTCCCTGACTCCGCAAGGCAGGGTGAGGCTCAGAGCCCTCCAGATGACTCAGCTAGTCTCCCTGGGGGCACATGGGCTTCCCTCTGGCAACCGTCTAAGCTGAGTGAGTGTCCTGGGCCCAGCTGCAAAATAAGTCCCTTGGTAGTTTCCTGCCTGTGGCATCCCAGCCTGCCTCCCTCTGCCCTGTCCCCTCCCCCTGGCTTTGCTGGTCCTGGGCAAGTGGGTCCAGAAGAGCCTCCTTTGGGACCCACCATGGTCCAGCCTTCTTACTGTGCTTGTATTTTAGGCAGTGGCTTCCGAGGGACAAAGTCCTGCCCCTGGGTGTGGAAGACACTGTGGACAAGCTCAAGATGCTGGAAGGCCGCAAGACCAGCATCCGCAAGTCAGTGCAGGTGGCCTACGACCGTGCGATGATCCACCTGAGCCGAGTGCGGGGACCCCACTCCTTTGTCACCTCCAGCTACCTGTAAGGGCAGGGCCTGGCCTGCATCTGCCTGCCCTGCCTCCGTCCTGTGGGGCACAGAGAAGCCTCTTCCTGCCCCAGCCAGACGTACGGCTGGCAGCTTGCCCCTTCCATGGCAGGCCAGGGACTGGGCTGTATCCTCCCCAAGGACAAGGCCCCAGTTTGGACTAAACTGCATGGTTCCCCTGGTGGGCCTGCTGTGTGCCAAAAACTCCCACCTGAGCTCCCTCAGGGGCTTGTCCACTGAAGAACCAGTTAGAAATAGAAACAGCTGTGAGGCTTGGGCCCAGCCGAGGAGATAGACCTGGCCCCAGAAAGCAAGAGGTCTTGGGCTTTCTCAAGGGTGTGCCTGGCCCCTCCAACCCATTCCCAACTAACTACACCTCAGGGTGAGCGAGGCTCTGACACTGACCCCAGAGGTGCTGTGGATACACTAGGGTCCCACGGGGAATCTCACGGAGCTCACCCTCTCTCTCTATCACCTGTCCTCATACCTCTTCCCTGCCCCATCTTCTGCACCTCTGCCCAGTCTCTCTTTTTCCCTTGTTCCTTTCCCGACTTCCTCTTGTGCCAAACTGACAGAAACCATCACCAAACTGATCTTTTTCTTTTTATGGCTCATTCCCTTTGAGGCCAGCTGCTAGCCTACCACTTGGGTGACCCCTTCACCAGCACACCTCCCCACCCCCTTACATGTGCTACAGACAAACAGCTGAGGCCAGCCTGTGAGAACTTGCCCGCTTAGATTGAGGCAGGGTCCCTCCAGCCCTCTTCTGTCTTGCAGAGAGGTGGGCTCAGACTGGACGGGCTCCTGTCAGCAGACCAGGCTGCTTGTGCCAGTGTCCATCTGTCCACGTGGATTCGAGGGTTGTTGGGTGAAGCTGTGCCCTTTGGCTGGGTCTGCCCTTTCACTCCTCCTAGCGTCTCCTCGTGGGCTTTTCCTTTTCTGCACCTGCAGCCTCTAGCCTCTCTCTCTACCACTAGGGATGGCGTGGGGCCTGCAGTCCAGCATCTTCCTGTCCTGCACTCTGCCCTGCCTAGCCTCTGCTGCTCTGAACTCCAGGGAACACAGTCTTTTATTTCAAACCCTCTGTCCCTTTCCCTCTTTTCCTTCAACCCCCCCTCCACCTTTACCTTCTCAAAACCAGAAGGGAAAAAAAACTGTGAAACGGGAATGCTGACTGACAAACCAACACAACTTTCAGAGGCTTCGATGTCTGTTCTCTGGATGTTTCTTTTCACCTCTTAAGCACCAAAGTTGCAGGGCCAGGTTGCAGGCCACTGATTGCCATGTTGATTTTTAACCTGACGTTCTTTTTAATTGTTTTAAATTTTTCATAGGGGAGTTTTGGACAAAACAAAGTCACTGGGGAGATCACTGCCATTTTTACACACTTTTTAAAAATACAACCAACCAACCGCCACGACTTCTTATACGTTTGGGACATGAGCCAGAGTTTAAAAGGGAACCAACAAAACTCTCTATAACATAAAGGATGGGGTTTTGGATTTTGTACAATAATAAAACTACAATACAGCCTATGGCTAGGGAAGGACATAGTGTATATAATTGTAAAATACTGTTCTAAATTATTCAGGCCTATAGTTTCCATTACTGGAGTCCTCCATTGTGTGGCTGAGTATTTTAAATGCACACAGTGTGGTTTATTTAAAGGAGCCAATGCGTCCCCCCTCCCCAGGTAGTCGGTCGGCTGTGGACTATGTGACCTTCGTCTCAACCTGTGTTGTAAGATCTCGGGGCTTTCTCTCTCTCTCTTTCTGTGTCTGTCTCTTCCCCCCAATACTTTCTCTTTCTTAGTCTCTTTCTCCCTTTTTTTTTTTTCAGTCTCTTTGAATCTTTCAGTCTCTCTCTGAGTCTCATTTTTAAAACTGCTCTTTTAGAACGGGAAACGGCTCAGATCCTGCTGTGGCATGGGGCCTATGTGTCTCAGTCGCGTCTGCTGTGAAGCACACGATGCTCTATTTATTGTAGAAAGTGACTTTATTTGCTTTCTAGAATTGTTTATAACAGATGGTATAAGAGAGGTAATAAACAGAGAAAAATCTATGCTTGTAAAGAATACAAAAGTTAATTTTACCTACTGTAATATGACTGTCTTAAACTTATTTTCTCTCTGAGAAATAAATGTTCTAATGGGCAGCAGTTGCTGTGTGTGTTTGATGTCGTCAGTGGGGCCTGCCCTTCTCCTCCTAATCTCTGCAGCCCTCCCCCTCTTCAAGACACCAGGGCCTATTAAGAATGGGGTTGTCTAGCTGTTGCAGACTCCCAGCTGGACAGGGCTCTGTCTCTCTGTCTGTCTGCCTGCCCGTCTGTCTCTTGGACCCCTGGGAGGGGTGCAAGAATGATTTCTGACATTTTCCTCCCCAACAGCACTGCCTTTTGGGAGTTGTGGAAGGTCCAGCCTACTTCCCACGCCTTGGCTGCTCTGTAGCCCCATTCCTTTAGGAGCATCTGCTCCTTGTTCAGTGGGAGAAGTGGCCCGTTGGACATCTCGGGCACCTGTTCACCAAGCTTGCAGAATTGGAGTGTCTAGGCTGCTCCCACCTCCTTTGACATTATTGCTGTCCCCATTCTATAGAGAGGGAGGGAGCCGGGACACACAGAGAGTCAGAACATGAGCCTGACTCCTTTTAGAGCTGGAAGCGAGCCTTTAACTTACCTGGTCTTCATTTTGCAGATGTGGAAACAGACCAGCAAGATTAAAAAACTTGGCCAAGGTCAGCCAGCCAAGACATGGTGGCAGAATTGTGGGACGACAATCTGGCCAAGGCTTTTTTTGTGGGCTCCATAGCATTTCAAGGCTATGCTGGCCTGTTCTGTACCTCCCTCCCCTCTCTGTGGCTCTGGCTCCAACATTTCTGGAAAGGGATATCTTGAGCAGAAGCAGGAGTATTCCCTGAGACAAACTGTTTGTTGGGCCTAGGATAGCTTTTCCTTGACCCATTCTCTCTGGTTCTGCCTGGCTCCTGTGCTTGGCTGGGAGTTTTGTATTTCAGTGTGTGGCTGGAGGACACAGGAATCTCCTGATCACCTCCTCCACAGGGCCTTTGAAATTCTTATTGAAGTCACTGAAGTGTAAAGGCTGTCAATCTGGTATAACATTAAACAAGTATCTCTAATGTACTGATAGTCCTTATATTATGTGTTAGAGTGCAAAGCGACACACTCCTAATCCCACGAAGCTAACAACCTGATTTATAAGACACATTGCAGACAACTCTGAAAAAGCTTCCAGAAGAATGAAGCAGTTAATTCAAGTGGGGTTAAAAATACCTATATATGAATTTATATTTTGAATTACAAAAGCATTTAGAGCGAAATTACAAGCTCGCCCTATAGAACATTTTGCAAATAAAGGACAAATGACCAGATGAGTAGGATTTTAGTAGAGAAGGATAAAAAGAAGTCATTGTAAATAGATGAAGCAGCTTAAACAAAGGGCAGCCTCTGGGAGGTATGGTGTGTATTCCAACTCCAGTGACCAACTGCCATCCCCTTTGACTGGAAACAATTTAGGGAGTGAGGCAGTGTGTTGGGATTAACAGCCCTGTCACTCACTTGCTGTGTGACCTCAAGCATGGTACTGGACCTCTCTGAGCCTCTCTCAGACTGATTTAATAGAGGACCCCAAAGCCAGGGTGAGGCATTAGTACATGGTAGGTGGCAGCATCTATTGAAGGATTTGAATAGGGAAGAAACATGATTGCAGCTTGGCAACTAATTAGACATCAGAGTCAAAAAGGAGTGTTATGGCAGGGTCACTGTGTGGCTGGAGGGACCAGCAGTGGGTTTGCGGGTGAGGAGGGAGGAAGAGTTTAGTTCCTGATGAGTTTATGTTGCCTACAGGACATCTGAGAAAACCCCCCAGCAAGCAGATGGAACTGGACCTGGAGTTCCAGAGGAAGGTAGGAGCAGATGACAGAAATGTGGAGCCACTGAAGCCCATCAGTGTAGTTAGGAGAATGGCCAAGGGAAGAGAGGGGCAAGGGCAGTGCTGAGGAAAGCCCCTTATGTTTAGAGGATGGGGCTGGGGGACAGAGGATGGAGACAGCACCTTCAGAGGTATCTGGTCCCCAGGGAGGGCCTGACACAATGTCAAACCCTAAGGATCATCTAGCCACCAACCCACCCCCCCACCAACTCATTTCACACAGAGTGGCAGGTCAGGTGTGCTCAGCATCACAGAGCAGGAAGAGGCAGTGCTGGATCAGAATCCAGAACCCAGCACTTTCTACTCTCTCCATACGCACATTTTCAGAGCCCTAGAAGTGAGTAGACGTTTCCTTAATTAATTTTATCACTGCTGTTATTAAAATTCATGGCCTCAATTCTGAAATATGATACTGGAGCATGTAGAGGCACTCTGACCAGGAAAAGAAAATCTCACTTTCCTAGCAAGTTAAAAAATATCATTAAAAGCATTTGCCAGGGGCTTCCCTGGTGGCGCAGTGGTTGAGAGTCCGCCTGCCGATGCAGGGGACACGGGTTTGTGCCCCGGTCCGGGGGGATCCCACATGCCGCAGAGCAGCTGGGCCCGGGAGCCATGGCCGCTGAGCCTGGGCATCCGGAGCCTGTGCTCTGCAACGGGAGAGGCCGCAACAGTGAGAGGCCCGCATACCACCAAAAAAAAAAAAAAAAAAGCATTTGCCAAAACCCTGGTCAGCTTGACCACTTTCATTAATGTAATAGTTGCTATTAACACTTGAGTGTGAATTTGCTTTTCAGATAGACTCTTCTGACCTGGCCAGGCTGTGAGCTTTGAGAGAAGAGGGGGTGAATGGTAGGACTGCTAGGCTCTGGGACAGGTGCTGAAAGGAGATTGAGTATGGGAGCCTTGTCTGCCCCTGGCTCTGCAGGCTCTCCACGGTATCTGTAGGGCAAGGAGTGTGAACATCTGGTCCTGCCAACTGCAGACAGTTTGGCCTTTACCAGGAAGAAAAGAGGGAGGTCTTTGAAGGAGGAAAATAGTTTCTTCAAAAGATGGGGAAGAAGTTTCTGCCTGACTGTGTGGTGGAGAAGAGGGGCCAGGGAGGTGTGTGTCTGAGCCAGAGCTGGAGGGGAACTCTGACTTGACCTTGGCACTTGGGGGTTCCCTTCTGCTTGTCCTTTCCCTTAAAGGGTGGAAAGAAAAAGATAAAGATGTATTTACTTATATTTTGCATGCTATATTATATATATTGCAATATAATTACATATATGTTAGTATTCTCTACAATTTTAATATTCTTAAGAGGGCTAGGACTCACAGGCTACATGGAGTAGAAAAAGCTAATTGTCCCCAAACTTCAGAAGGGTTGTTGTGTTGTTATTTCAAAGAACACTGTGTGTCCTTTGCTTGGCACCTGTAAGGCTGGTTGGAAGTGGAGGGTTTCAGTCTAACTCCCCTCATTTCTGAAGCAGTGTCTGAGTTCCTTCCTCTTTCTTTCTACTTTGTATTGGCCTCTTTTGGGGCCATAAAGATAGTTGGGGGGATGAAATGTTGATAGTTCCTGGTGGGCAAGAGTGCAGGATGCATAGGGGTCCAGAGGAGGGCCTCCCCACCCACCCCAGCTTCACAGTCCAGAAGACTGCCGAAGGATTTTATCTGAGCTGGTCACAAAAGAATATAAAATTTGTTATTTGCTATCTAATTTGGGAAAAGAAAATTTTTTATGTGCAAAGGAGAAAGTAAGACTATTTTAACCACTTAGAAATAACCATTTCCACTATTTTAATGTAATTCCTTACTGTCTCATTTTTTCTAGGTAGAGCATGCATGTATTTTAGTTTCTTGTACTGGGTTGTTGGGAAATCAGCTGATAGCTGTCTGCAGTCACTGCAGAAGTTCTCAGCATGACTGGAACATAAGGCCCAACAGCTCTTCTGCCCAAGTTTAACTTTTCCTCACTTGCTAAGTATCATGAACTGGCCTGTGCCAACCATTGCCTGTTATTGTTTGCTTGTTCCCGTCATTTTGCTAAGATATTGGTAGACTCTAACAGTTGAAATTGAATAAGAGCTATAGTTCTCCATCCTAAGAACTTTTGCTCTTGGGGGTATATTTCCATGGAAATAAGTCTTGGACCAAATTCCACCCCATGTTCAAACACCTGTGAGCGAGATGGCCCCCAAGAGGCCATATACATTCTTCTTCAGCTTGAGAAGTTCTTGCTCTCTGCCCTCTGGTACAGCACCAGCACCTGGCATGAAAGGTCATTCCAAGGTGGACACAACACTCTTTTGAGTGCAAAACCAGCTGCTGAGTAGACCCGTCAGGGGGCCAGACCAACAGAGCTTTAGACCAAGAAACAAATTTTGTTGTTTTTGATATAACTTTACATACAGTAATTAAGATACACAACCTTGAATCTCTGTGAAATTTTACATTTGTAACCATCCATGAAACCACCACCCAGATCAAAATACAGAACATTTCCAGTGCCCCAGAAAGTTCCTCATGTTCCATCCTAGTCAATGTCTACTCCCCCCATCCCCCAAGGGTAACTACTATCCAGGATTCTATGACCATAGATCCATGTTGCCTGTTCTTGAACTTCATATGAATGGAATCAGACAGTGTGTGTACGTTTTTGTCTGGCTTCTCTCATTCAATATCATGTCTCTGGGCTCCATTCCTGTTATGCACATAGCTGTAGCTTGTTTTGAGTAGTATTCTATTGTACAAATATACCATAGTGTGTTTATTGTCCTGCTGGTGGACATTAGGTTGTTTCCATGTTGAGCTGCCATAGTAACACTGCTATGAACATTCTTGTACATGTCATTTGGTGGACACAATGCTCATTTCTCTTCAGAAAATCCCCAGGAGTGGAATTGCTAGGTCACTGGTTGGGTGTGTGTTTAGCTTTAGTAGTTCTACCAAACAGTTTTCCATTGGTTGGATGATTTACACTCTTGTAGCCGTGTACGGCAGTCCAGGTGTTCCACATCCTTGCCAGCACTTAGTATTGTCAGCCCATGACGTTTGCTCTAGACCTGCTTGTTGAACGACTTCCGCTAAGAGCCATCATACAGCAAGGCTTCTTTCTTCCTGTACAACACTACCTTGCTCCCAAGGAAGAGATATGAACTGCCAAGGTGTTTTCAACTAGGGAACCCCCCATTGAGGGGATGGGTGAGGTGGGAGAACTGATCCTGTCCTGTGTGGCTCAGCCTTCTCTTAGCACCTACCTCTGTACTATGGTGCCACCCAGATCCTGCTTTTGGCTCTTTGGGGAATAAGGAACTTCTTAGTTCAGAGTAACACAATCCTCCCTGGCCCCCTCTTCCTCACCCCTGGCCATTGGACTCTGGGGGACTGAGCCCAGCTTCAGGGGCTTCCTTTCTCATACAGACCCACACTGCCAATACTTCACTCCTCTGGCATCCTGGGTACAAGCAGGGCAGAAGGCACCCCCTGCACATTGTGTCCAAATCCTTCCTCGCCCACTGGCTGGTATCTGAAATTCCATTAGCACTTCATGCCTTTACCTCTCAAGGCCATGATCCTTGGGGACATGCCTGTGGCCCTGGTTTCCTTTGAATTATTGTTATCCCAGCGTGATAAAGAATGTGCAAGCAGGTCTTGATGAGGCAGTAGAGCAAAGGACACCGGGTCCTTGAGGGGAGGATTAAAGAGGGGATGAAAAGGGCCTATTTGCTTTTGGCTGACCTTGGTGACACAGACACACATTTCAGAGCCATCAAGGATGACGGCTCACTAAATCGACTTCAGAGGAATTGTTCAGATCACAGGTGGGCGAAGGTCTGAGATAAGACCATAGGGTCAGGGGAAGAGACCCAGAGAGGGAGTCTTGTTTGGGAACAAAGCTCTGGAAACAAAAGATTGCAGAGCCCGAATTGATGTGGGCAATTGTGTGAAGCCAGCCCTGTCCTTAGGTGCAAGAACGTGTTGGGGTCTAGGCCAAGCTGTGGGATAAGCACACAGGCTTCCCTGGGCTGTCCAGTGGGGCTTCTGGGTCCGCTTATGATTTTGGACACATTCCCAATGTTTTGGAAGGTTTTGGCAGCCAGAGCCCCGCCATTCCCCCTCCTCCTGCCCCTGTCCCTCCCTCCTCCCTTCCTCACACCCTCCCTTCCCTTTCTCCCTCCCCTCTGTGTCTCCCTCTCTCAGTTTCTCTTCAAATTTTATTATTCTTTATTATTTTTAACTCCAATTGATTTAAGTGATTTAGAAAATTTAAATATTCAGGAAAGTCTCCCTCCTTGTCCCCAGCCTCCTAGTTCCCCTCCCAGAGGCAACCGATTTTTCCAGTTCTATATGTAACTTTCCAGAGGTAGTTTAATATCAGCGTATGTGTACACGTGCGCACATGTGTGTCTATGGGTGTATGTGTCCCTTTTTTTATACAAATGGTAGCACACTGTTCACATTGGTCTAGCCCTCATTTTTTTTTTTTTTTTTTTTTGCGGTACGCGGGCCCCTCACTGTTGTGGCCTCTGCCATTGCGGAGCATAGGCTCCAGACGCGCAGGCTGAGCGGCCATGGCTCATGGGCCCAGCCGCTCCGCGGCATGTGGGATCTTCCCAGACCGGGGCACGAACCCGTGTCCCCTGCATCGGCAGGCGGACTCTCAACCGCTGCACCACCAGGGAAGCCCTAGCCCTCATTTTTTTAAATTGTTTTTATTAAATATTGATTAGTTATAAAAATAGTAGTTATACAATATATACCTATTAAAAAAAAAAACCATGATACAATAAGCCACCTGGTCCCTACCACCTCTCCTAGACAAAGAAACAGGGCCTTTAAAATCCTCTTTGTGGCCCTTCCCAGCCTCACCTTTTCTTCCCCTAAATACTGTCCTAAATGTGATGCTTATCATGCCCTTTTTTCCTTTATAGTCCTGCCATATGTTCACGTCACCATACAATATGTATGGGGTAGTGTCTCACCTTTTTGGATTTTGAAGAGAAGGAAGTGTACTGCCTGCAGTCTTCTACAGCTTGCTTGTATCCCAGCCACGATTAGATTAAGGGTCTTGAGGTTCAGTTGAGTGATGCCAATCATTTTCACTCTGGTATGGAATTCCATCGTATAAAGACACCACAATTAAGTTTTCATTGCACTATTTGAGGACATTTGGGTTGCTTCCAATTTTTTGCTGCTAGGATCAGTGCTTGTGTGAATGTTCTTAATTGTTTCTCCTGGTGTGTATGTATGTTTGGGGAGTTGGTTGGGGTAAGGATTTCCGTGGGGCATTTGCAGGGGCCTAGGGAACACACATTATTGTCAACTTCAGTTGATAAGGGCAAACTGTTTCCCAGAGTGGTTGTGTCAGTTCACATACTTGCCAGCTCTTTGAGAGTTCCCTTTGCTTCACTCCCTCGCCGATGCTTGGAATTATCAGTTTTTAAAATGTTACAGGCTGATACATGTGGGATCATAACTCATTGTGGTTTAAATTTTTTATTTCCCTGATTATGCACTTCGAATTTTTTTACTTAAAATATATTTTGGCAATTGTCCTATATCAGAGCGGTAAGGACTTCCTCCTCCTTTCTTGGACTGGAGAGTGTTCCATCATATGGAAATCTGACTATTTAACCAGTTCCTTATTGATAGACATTGAGTTGGCTCCATTGTTTTACAGTCAATTCTGCAATGAATAGCTTTGTATAGAGATGGTAAAGTGTGTCTGTACCTGAGGGAGTCTATATGTAGGTTTCTTACATAGGGACCTTCTGAGACGTTTAGATGAAAATGGAAGATGGTTTTTGCTCCCCTCTGGCCCACCACCTGTCCACTTCCGGCAAATTCCCTTAATTCCCCAAGTTCCCAAGATGGGAACTGTATCTGTCCTGTCTTGTTTCACCACCACACCTTTTCTCTCAGATGGTAATGCTCATCTTCCCCCCTTCCCTCTGAACCAACCCAGAACCAACTTGTTCACCCCTACACTCCACCCCCCCCACCACACACACACAGATTCCTTAGAGACCGTCCTACCCCGGCATCTCCTTCTTAGGACCATCCCCATCTTAAGAATTAATATTTCCTAAGGGGGTGGACTTTGCCTGGCCCTGAAGGAGAGGATAAGAAAACTGACCGCAGCCCTTACAGAATGAATAGTCTCAAAGGGGGCGGAGCAACAGATATATAAAACAACCAGGAAGTCAGTTGTAGGACAAATCCCAGCCCAGCATCTATTGGCTGTGCTGCCCTGGCAAACCTGGGCCTCATTTTCTTTATAGAAAGAGGACAGTAACCCTTCTCTGGGGCTTGGGGCCCAGTGGGGCCTGTGTTCACACACTTGCAGGTCATAGCTTTCCTTGTTATCAAGGACACTTCTAATTCAAGGAGCCCATGAAAATGACTATGGTAGACACAAGTTCAGGGTCTGAGAGCATCCGGAGGAAGGGGAAGGAAGCCCAAATTGACATGTCGGTTCACAAAGAACTTTTCCTTATTCTGCTATAGAGCCCACATATTCTCTCTTTGGTGGGTGTTTTAGGGGGCTCTGAACTTATGCAGCTATAAAGCATGCTACAGTGAACAGCCTTGACCTCAGGTCATCTGGCATGAACAGGTACATGTGCTGGATGAGGCTCTAGAAGGGGAGCTGCTGAGTGCACTGGGCACCATTCAGTACATCCTCCCTGAATCTGCTCATAAGACTCAACCATAAAGATACTTCTTCCTTCCGTAATCAGACTCCCTTAGCACTTTCACCCATAGACTCTGGCTGTCTGGGTACATGTCCTGTCTTCTGGGCACTTGTTTAGGGAGAGAGCAGGCCTAATTTCATTCTCCTGTGCTCAGCACACAGTAGGTGGGCACTCAACACAGGTGAACTGAGTTACCATTAACCTTCATGGAACATTTTCTCATTTGGTCCTCAAAACGACCTTGTGTGTGGGCCTGGCAGAATGATCATCCCCATTTTACAGGTGGGTAAGCTGAGGGTCAGAGACACCCAGTCTTGCCCTTGGCCATACTTGATCTTGGCCTCAGGCTGAGGAGGAACGGAAACCCAGGGCTTCTGACTCCCAGCACAGATTCACTACCCCTGGGCCACACTGCCTCCCAGGGGCTGTTGAAATGCAATTAGCTGAGGTAGGACCCTTGTCTCAGCCTTACTCTCTGGCTGTTTTTCCCTACACAGAACTAATGGCCAGGGCCTTCAAAGCCTTATTTTCTTGTTTATTTGCCAACAAAGATTAGAAAGATCAGAATATCTAACCAACATTTTTTGAGTCCTCACACACTCCAGGCAACCTCTCAGCTCATTTACTTTTCAGAAGCTGAGACATTATTATCCCCCTCATACAGATGAGGTTAAATGAGTGGTAAGTAGCAGAGCCGGGATTTAAACCCAAGCGGAGTCCACTTTCTTAACTTTTCTATACCACTGGCTCTCAGTCAATGGCTTTTAGTATATGACACTAATGAATTATCATTCTATTCTTTCAAGCCTCTGTTGAAATGGTGGCTCTCTGCTTGGTATTTTAGGGATGACAGGAAGGTCCTTGGGGGAATTCCCTGGTGGTCCAGTGGTTAGGACTTCACGCTTTCATTGCCCAGGGCGTGGGTTCGATCCCTGGTTGGGGAACTAAGATCCCACAAGCTGTGTGGCATGGCCCCCCCAAAAAAATTAAAAAAAAAAAATAACGTGCTCATTTTACAAAATAAAATAAAATAACAAACAAAAAAGGAAGGCCCTTCACCCATAAAAATCTAAATACCTTCCCACCAGTTTAGGGCTGCTTATGACTGCACAAGTAGAGCTATATCCCTTAGGCTGACAGCTTTGATCCTTCATGAAATGAGATACTCCCAGGTCTTTTGTCAACTTTTTAATGCTCAGTCCTGCTTTTCATGCCACGAACAGCTTTCTCCTTCTCTATAGTTCTTACAATAAAACAAAAGAGGTTTTACTCAAATGTAACATTAAATCACACTATTAAATATGACTTTACAAACTCCTCCTCTCACCACTGTCACTATTTACTAATTATCTGAAGGTCCTATCTCCTGTTACAGAAACTGGATTTGGATCCGCTTGCCTGACACACAGCAAAGCCAATCTACTGACCCCAGGTTGTGGTGAAGAAAAGTACAGTGTTTATTGAAGGCATTGAGCAAGGAGAGCGGGCAGCTCATGCTCAAAAGACCCAAACTCCCCAGTGGCTTTCAGGGAAGGGTTTTAAAAGGCAGTATTAGTGCTGTGGGTTGCATTCTTCTGGCTGGTTGGTAGTGAGGTAACAGGGTGAGGTTTTGGGAATCAACATCATCAACCTTCTGGTCCCAACCGGCCGGGGGGTCTATGTGCTTGTGGACAGCAGTTTTCCTGGTTGGAAGCAGGAGAAGTCTGGTTTGTGTAAAAACAGTTTAGGAATGTGTGTCAGACCTCGTTATCTATATCTTTCAGGGAACTGGGAATTCAGTGACTCTGCTATGTAACTGATTTATAGTCTAAATTGTTATGTTTCCTAGCCCAACAGCTATTCTTTGTTTCTGTGTGTTCGAATTTCCTAATATTTAACTCTTGAGCCAGACTTTTGAAACTGAGGGGGGGCCTGAAGCAAAGCCTTTTACCTCAAGAGATGGGGAACATGGGAGGGGTGGCTTGTACACCCGAGAGGTCCTAAAGTGTCCCACACAGTTTCACTCCCACCTTGCTGTCCTCTGTCCCACTCATCCTGCCACTACGCTCAGTGCTTTCACCATCCATTTGCCCAATCCACCGATGCTTTGGCCTCCCTGCTCCATGGCCTCCTCTCCCCCAGTGATCTTATCTTCCCTGGCTCACTACTCAGCCCCACACTCAAGCCCTAGGCCCTCTGAAGATCCCATGTTCAAAGCTCTTTCTAGCTCTTCTCTTCAAGCCTTTACTCCCATGGGCCCCATAGTCCACTGATCTCACTACCTTTCACTGTCCCCTTCAAATCCCTTCTCCCCTCCTTTCCCTGCCTCAACTCCATCGTTAGTGATTACAACTCTTCTCTTGTCTACAGCCTCCCCTCCCGTACCTCAAGCTTTCTAGATTGTACTCACTTGGCAAAACTCCAGCCCAGTTAAATCCAGCTCTCGGCCGGCTCCACCTGCTCCACTGTATATTTTCCTTGTTTACTTTGCTTGCCTCTGCCTGCCCCTCTAGTACGTCAGCCCCAGGAGGGCAGGGACTGTGCCTCAGTCCACTGCTCTGTGTCTCAGTCCATACACAGAGCAGTGGACTGAGGCACGGTCCCTGCCCTCGTGGGGCTGACAAGGTAAATGTGCATGTTTGCTGAGTGCATTTCTTTCAGATGGTGGAAAAGGATCTGAGAACTTGTTTATGGTGGTATCTGGGGGCAAAGTGGAGGATGGAAATCACATTGTGTCCAAGGAGGAACAGAGGAGGGGGTGAAGGGTGAGGAGGACAAGCAGGGGACTCCTCAAGTTTGCCCAAGGAAAATGCTGCTGTTCCTTCCTAACTGACTCTTCTTGTTCTGGGAGAAGATCTTGAAAGAGTTCTTCATTCTCGAGCCCAAATTACAGAATTCTAAACCTTTACCAAATTGTTGTTTCCTGCTAGTCTTGGTCACTTAAGGCTTCCAAGAAGACATTTGAATAGCCGTGATTAGCAGAGAATTGAAGCCCAGAGAATAGAAGGACACATGGGCACTGGTGGCAGAGCCAGGACTTGAACCCAGTATCCTGCCTGCAGTCCTGAGTTCTCTCCAACTGTCTGCTGTGCTGCCCTGCTGTGCTGTCATTTGCCCAATTGTCCTTATCCTTAAAAGAAGGAGAGAAAATGTTTTGTCTAACCCACACTGAACACTCTTGAAAAACACTGTGGAAGAGATTTGTTACCAGTTCGGGTCCTTGGACTCTTTAATCCATAGAAATTGATAAGAAGCCAGACGAGGAATTCAGGCAAGGCTTTATTGGGAGCAAAAACAAATAATGGGTTCCCTTGCTCGCTCTCCCAGGAGGGTGGGCTGGTCCCTTACATGGGGTGATGGTAGGGGCGGATTGGTAGGTCGGACCAGAGGGGTAGCTTAGGTGGTCTGCCCACCCCCTCGGTGGGGCTGTGTGCAGGAGTCATGCACAGGGCTCACCCTGTTTTTCTCCTAGCACCTCAGAAATAGCAGTAGCTTTATGGCCTTTTTATGTCTTATTCTTCATAATTGCCCCAACTGTGCATGTATATAGTTATTTTTAGTCCCTTATCGTTTCTTTGTACTGTGTCGCTCTGGTAGGAGGTCCTAGGTCCCAGCCTATCTTAGATTGAAGGATCCAACAAGGCTCTGGCAAACCCGTATGACATGCTTACAGAGTGACACACATTCCCTCATCTAATCCCCACGGCAGCCCCCTGAGGTTGGTACTGTTATTATCTCCATTGTGTGGAGAAGGAAACGGAGACACAAGGAGGTTACACAACTACACACACAGGAAGTGACGGAGCCTCTGTGTGATTCAAGAGCCTATGCTTATAACCTTGATGCTCTAGGGTCGTAAATGCAACACAAAAATGACTTTTCAATTTAAGCAAATTTTTTCCCCCGAAAGGTTTGAGTCCTGTCAACAAAAGGGACTCTGACCCTCTGAAACAGAAAGCAGTGTGGGAAGGCAGGCACTCCTTGTTAAATTGTGTGCTAGAGATATTTCAGCCCCAAGTCTGAAGGGGAAGCGCCGGAGGACAGGGGAAGGGGAAATGACACTTGGTTTGTCCCATTTTGTGCCAGCTGCTGTCTGTACATTAGCTCCACGCAAGTCTCACAGTGGGCCTAGGTCATGTGTTCCCGCAGCTAGTTGGTGGTAGAAGTGGGATTCAAAACGTACACATTTTACTCTATCAAGAGGCTTCCCAAGGCAGTGTTACATAGGACGTGTTTAAACACCACAAATAAGGCATTTCTGGGTCATGAGCTTGGAATTCAAAGTAATCTTGGTTAAGCCCCAGCTGAGGCTCTGATCATTGCATTCTTTCCTTCCTCTTTATCACTTGAGAACTGAAAAATTTTGTACAGACTAGACTTTCCACTGAGATGGGTAGAAGAGTTTGAACCAACTAATCGCTAAGTTTCGACTCCAAAAAAGGAAACAACTTGTTCTAATTTGCCAAAACTTAGGTCAAGTACATTTTTTTAAAAAACTGAATTGTCCACAGGATCCCATTTGGCATTTTTGTCTTTTTAAAGATCAGTGAACTAACGTGAGGTTTCTAAAGAGAGCCAGCCCAGAGTGATAGAACCGTGGCCTGGGGGTCAGGACTCCTGGGTCCTGGGCCTGGCTCTGGCTTGGGCTTGCTGTGTGACCTTGAGCAGGTTACCTCCCATCCTGGGCTTCAGCACTATGAAATAAAGGGCTTGTGTCTGATGAGCTCTCTGTTCACCTCTAGACCTCAAGTTCTAGGATAGGATCATGGGCTCTGGACTCAAGACACTGGAATTCAAACCCCTGTGTCATCATTTACTAGTTGGTAAGGGAGCATGTTGAACAAGCTGCTTAACTACTCTGGGATTCAGTTTCTTCATATGTAAAATAGATGGATAATACCTCTGTCACGGGGTTGCAAAGACTGAATGAGAAAATTCCAGTTCCCAGCACAAACAGAAGATGCATTCAATACTGGTTAGACACAGCAGTGATGAGGGTCCTTTATATGTTATTAAAAATCAATAAAGAACCAGATCATAAAAATCTAAGCTTCCACCAATAAGTACTTATTGAGCACTTATTCTTCATTTGTGGTGAAACTTTCGGTTGGCTGCCCAAACCATCCCCAGCCCCTTCTTGGCCATCTCCAACCACAGAGACTGGAAATCCCGATATTCTCTTTCCCAGCCTTGCTCAAAGCTTGAGGTGGCCATGTGATCCATGTTTTGGCCATGAGACATAAGCTACTGGGTGTCTTCTAGGAAAGTTTCTGTTCTCTGCTATAAGGGACAGTTACCAGTGGACAGCCCCCTACTGCTGCCCCTTCTGTTTTTTTCCTGCCTTAAAAATATATTATGTGGAGCAGTGGCAGCAGTCTTATGATCATGAAGCACAATCACAGGGAGGAAAAGCCAACAAGCCAAGTGTATCAAAGTGTAGGGCTGGAAAGAGTCTGGGTCCTGGATGACATTGCTGAACAGAGAAATCAGCCCCAGCAGCTGCTGGCTGTTAGACTTCTCACTAAATGTTAAAATACAAACCCTGTTTGTTTAAGCCACTGTCATCTGGGCTTCCTGTTCCGTAGCTGAGCCCATCCTATCTCATACATCATTCAACGAACATTAAGTTTCTACTAGTTCTAGGCACAATTCTAGGTATGAGGTTTACAAGAAGGGATAAGACATCTTTGAGGTTTTACAGCCTATTCAGGAAGACAGCCAAGCTTTTTTTTTTAATGCAATGAAAATGTAAGTGGTGGTACAATTGAAGTCTCAAATGTTAGCCTGAGCACATAAAGGAAGGGGTAGACTATTGCTTCTAGACTGTAAAAGCTTTCAGAACAGATACTTTGTTTTTCTTACCAATACATCTCTAGCACGTCTCTTTGCATATAGCCAACACTCAATAAATATTTGTTGGATTTGGTAACTGTTCGTGCGGCTTACCCTGCATGAAGGATGATCTCACTTCTGTGCCCTTTTGAAGTTAAGTGTGGCCACAGGACTTGCTTTAGCCAATGAAATGAAAGCAGAATCGAAAAGGGAACCTTCATGCACTGTTGGTGGGAATGTAAATGAATACAACCACTAAGGAAAAGAATATGGAGATTCCTCAGAAAATTAAAAATATAACTACCATATGAACCAGCAATTCTACTTCTGAGTGTTTATCCAAAGAAAACAAACCCACTAATTTAGAAAGATACATGCACCCCTGTGTTCACTGCAGCATAATTTACAACAGCCAAGATATGGAAGCAACCTAAGTGTCCATCAATAGATGAATGGATAAAAAAGAATGAAATCTTGCCATTTGTGATAACATAGATGGACCTAGAGGGTATTATGCTAAATGAAGTAAGTCAAACAGAGAAAGACAAATACCATATGATTTCACTTATATGTGGACTCTAAAAACAAAACAAACAAACATAATGAAACAGAAACAGATTCATAGATACAGAGAACAGACTAATGGTTGTGGGGAGGGGGGTTGGGGGATGATGTGTGAAACATAGGTCCATTTTAGGCGGAAGCAGGTAAAAGCCGGTGCCGATCTCTGTGCTCTCTCTTCTCCCTTGCTGTTTGTTGCTGGAACATAAACTAGCCAAACCTGACTAATACAGTGAATGAATAATTAATTAAATGAATGAGTGAATTAATAGTGGCAGTGTTGGGAATGGATTAAAGGGGTGGGGACACCCAAGGCAGGAAGTTTGGGGCTGACACTATTGGTTCCCTACCCTCTTCACGCTCTCCTCATTCCTGCTGGCAGAGCCTGCATCCCACTATTGAGATTGAAACTGCCAAATGATGGCTTTCCCAGCCTCCCCTGCAGCTAAAGCATGAATGTGTGACCCAGTGCTGGCTAGTGGACCCCGAGGGAGAGTCTTCTGGGGGGCTTTCTGGAAAGGGCTTTTCTCTCAAATAGAAAGGACAGACTTTCCTCATTGTGTAAGCTACTCCACATTGACTTTTCTGTTACTTGCAGCCTAAAGCACCATAACTGATACAGTATTGATTGCTACAATGTGGCAGGAGCCCATGTGAGAGATGAGGCTTAGTTGAAAGGATAGAGAGGAAAAGATAGAGCTGAGGAAAGCTTGGAAGTAAAATCAATAGGACTCGTGACTGATTGGGTGCAGGGGTTGAGCTGTGTGCTGTGTGGAATAAAAGAGGTTTAAAACCCAGTCACTGATGTCAAGGATCCCAGTGAGAGAGATACATACTGAATGAAAACACCAACTGCACGAGGTAGCCTATCACGGGCCAATGTGTACTGTAGGAGCTGTGAGGAGGGAGGGATGAGGAGGCAGCACAGGACTTGAAGAATGGCTGGACTTTGGGTTTGGATGGATAAAGAAGATGACGATAGTCTGGGCAGACCCTTCCTAATATATTTTAGACCAAATTTTATAGCTAGTACTTTACAAATAGTCTTTGTCTTAAAACTTTCGTTTTTAACTTTGTTTCAACCATTTTCACATAGTAGATGAAAGGCAATAGAGGGACAATCCAGTTCAATACCAGATGTACTTCAAATGTAAGCATCATTTAAAATATGGCTACTTAATAAATCATTAGGTAGATACACTGTAGGTCATTTACCTATTTCCTTGCTCTCAGATGCTATGGGTTTTCAATGCTTGAATACCTAAAATAGTGCTCTCGTGGGACTTCCCTGGTGGTCCAGTGGTTAAGATGCTGTGCTTCCATTGCAGGGGGCGCAGGTTCGATCCCTGGTCGGGGAACTAAGATCCCGCATGCTGCCACACAGCATGGCCAAAAAATAGAAAAAAAAAAAATTAAAATAGTGCTGTGGTGGGCTCTTTTGGCTAGAGTTTTTCTATGCCTTAGATTATTTCCTGAGGATAAATTTTCAGGAATGGAATAACTCATTCAAAGAAATATTGAAAGCAGTGAGCCTCACCCAAGACACAGCTGCTATAATTCTTGATAAATAGCCAAATTGCCCTCCAAAATGCTTCTATCGTTGCACATGAGATTTTTGTTTAACATGAAAAATGAAAAACTGGATCACCTGACTCAGGAAGAACTTAGTATGTATTATGGCTATTTTCACCTTGTGAGCTTCGCCCTCAGGACTCTCTTTTTCATCTCAGCTTCCTAATAGTCAGGGTGGGCTGCTCCTGTTCTGAGCTCATATGGTCTGAATACATGGCTTAAGTTGGAGATATAGTTAACTGAGCTAGAAAGCAATATGCTTCCTCATCTTTTCTTGAAACAGAACTCCAACCCTTCATCAAAGAGCTAAACAAAGTAACCATTAAATAGCCAAGTAAATAATTCGACGTGATGACTTGTTTTTAAAAAGTAAACTCTTAGGCTTAAATAATAATTAGGTTTCTTGAGAAATAAATGTTTCTATTCTTTTCTCACTAATCCTGAATTATTTTCAAGCACAGCCTAATCCATCCTGATCTTGGTCCTCTGATTAGAATGGGCCATACTAATTGAAGTTAGAATTAAAGTCCTTGCAGGGCTGATGTAAGGACCTATCTGGCTTCCCAGACCAGCAACCTGTTATACTGGCTGTTGAGTCTACTTAACTCTCAGCCTTGGGCTCCCCCCACACACAGAGGCTGAGACCACTTTGGGCCCCAGATAGGCAGACAAGAGGGGCTAGCCACGTGAACTAGACTGTCATCTGTCTCCTCCTGAGGGAGAGGACGGTCCTGGGCATTGAGAGAGAAGCACAATCCTAGCAGAGACTGGAAAAGGATGTTCAAAGGGATGGCAGGAGCCTACCTCCCATTTGTAGCCTTTTTTTTTTAGATTCCACATATAAGCGATATCATATATGTCTTTCTCTGTCTGACTTACTTCACTCAGTATGACAATCTCTAGGTCCATCCATGTTGCTGCAAATGGCATTATTTCATCCTTTTTTTTATGGCCGAGTAATATTCCATTGTATCTATGTACCACATCTTCTTTATCCATTCTTCTGTTGATGGACATTTAGGTTGCTTCCATGTCCTGGCTATTGTAAATAGTGCTTCAATGAACATTGGGATGTATGTATCTTTTGGAATTATGGTTTTCTCTGGATATATGTCCAGGAGTGGGATTGCTGGATCATATGGTAGCTCTATTTTTAGTTTTCTAAGGAATCTCCGTACTGTTCTCCATAGTAGCTGTACCAGTTTACATTCCCACCAACAGTGCAGGAGGGTTTCCTTTTCTCCACACCCTCTCCAGCATTTATTGTTTACCTCCCAGTTTGGCTAGACATCAAATATCTGCATCATTGAAAAATCACAAGAGTACCTGAACAATGAATTGGCAACCTTTTTCCTAACTACAGGACTAATCAAAACTCAATATAATAAGTTTCCCTTTACTTCTCTGAATCTCATTTCCTCTTCTATAAACCGGGGTTTAAAAACTCGAAAACTCTGGGGCTTACCTGGTGGCACAGTGGTTAAGAATCCTCCTGCCAATGCAGGAGACACAGGTTCGAGCTCTGGTCCGGGAAGATCCCCCCATGCCGCGGAGCAACTAAGCTGGTGCGCCACAACTACTGAGCCTGCGCTCTAGAGCCCGTGAGCCACAACTACTGAAGCCGGTGCGCCTAGAGCCCGTGCTCCACAACAAGAGAAGCCACCACAATGAGAAGCACCCACACCGCAACGAAGAGCAGCCCTTGCTTGCTGCAACTAAAGAAAGCCCCGCGCAGTGACAAAGACCCAATGCAGCCAAAAAAAAACCCCCAAAACAAAAAAAACCCTCTAACTCTTAGTATTGCTATAAAAACCAAATGAGGTGATAACGTGAAGGTCTCTGAAAACAGATCAAGAAATTATTATTATTCACTTTTTTTTCATTAATAATAATGCAGCTAACATCTATATTGCAATTTACAGTTTACAGTAGTTCTTCTCAAACTCTAATGTGCATATGAATCACTTGGGAGTCTTTTTAAAATGTGGGTCTTAGGTTCAGTAGGTCTGGGACATGAGATTCTGCTGGTGCTGGTTCACACACCACACTTTGAGTAACAAGGGTTTGCAGCAATTTGCAAACATGAAATTTACTAATAGTCGATTCCTGACAGACTTCAAGTCATCAGTATGGAGCGCTGTTAGTGTATCCCACATGTTATATGATCAAAGCTCAAGGTCTGAACCAATTGCTGAAATAGACACCCATGGTGGCCAAGTAAGTGTTGTCTCAGGTTTGACAAACTTCCTGGAAGGTGAGTATCTCAGGAAAAATCCAAGGACAATGGGTCTCTCCTTGTAACCATAGCTTAAGTTAGGGCCCAGAGCTTTGCTCTGATAATTATTTAAACTAAGTTGAGGAAGTGGTGATTTTCATGGGTTTACTGCTTGGCAGGTTCTCTATACCCCAGTGCTGGGGGATGCTTCCCTCTAAAAACATTTATTCTCTCCTGAAAACAGTTTAAAATATGTTTTTTAAAAACTATTGAAAAGATGATGTAAAATTACCAGTAAGGACTATTTTGAGAAAGGAAGATCCCCACGATCCCACCACACAATGGTTTTTATTGTTATAGTTCCTTTCTAGATGACACATCTTTCTGTACTATATTTCCTTGGTTCTAAAATACCATCAAATTTAAGCCTCAGCATTAATTTAGTAAAAACTTTTTAGGGGGAAAAGAAAACCACCACAAGAACCTATTAAGAATGCCCATTGATTGAGATATATTCTGATAACGGAAACTTTAAAATGTGGGTTAGAATTGTGCCTTAGAGTTGAGGAATATAGTAGGAAAAAAGATATCAATCTATTTTACTTTGCTATATACCAGGAAGTGTTTTAAATTATTTGATTTTTTGAATCAGAAACACGCTCACCTGGTTCAACATTCAGAGGGTAGAAAAGTTGTCAGTGACTTGTTCCCAAATGTCCACCTCTCTGTCCCCTCCCTAGAGGCCCAGGTGTTTTCAGTCACTTGTTTGCTGGTCAAGAGGTATTTTGTGCTTAGAGCTGCAAGTGAAGTCTTCTATTTTTTGCCCCCTTTTTTACATGAATGGCATCATCTCATACTCTTTTTCCAGGACCTTGCTTTTTCACTTAACAAAATATCAAGATTGAGCCACATCATGCCAAGACCATTCTGATTTCTTTTGTTTTGCTAAGATTACATCACAAGCATTTCTCTATCTTTCTATACAATTGCTATAATTATCCTTCTTGATGACTGTTTGGTTTTGTGGGGTGACTGGGCCGCAATTTAATAACAACTCCCTGTTGTTGGGCATTTAGGTTGTTTCCAGTATTTGGTTATGACACGGAACACGTGATGACCATTTAGTCATTCAGCAAGTATTTATTTGACAACCATGAGTTGCCATCCTCCAGTGTACCGAAGTGCCCTCCCCCATAGGGCTGACAGTCACACAGTGGGAGTAGCCAGAGAAATGAATAAGAGCACAGAAGTGTCCCCAATCCCCCAAGGGGCCTCTGAGTATAGTCGGGGATCCCACATGGGGAAAAGAGAGATCAAGGTGGCGACAGATCCGCCTACAAGCACTGGCCGGTGTGAATGAATGAGTTGGTTACAGCTTATTCATCAGGCTTGTGAGCTTGATTAACATGCATCCACCTCAGATACAGATCCAACCCCCAGTGCCGACAATGTCACTGCCCAGGATGCCAGTTACGTGAATTTACAGAGGTGTTAAATAAAAAATTACAATGGTTAATACTTTGTAAGCACTTACCATATACTAGGACCACCCTTTAGGAGGTATTATTTTCCCATACATAAGAAAACGAAGGCACTGAGATGTTAAGTAACTTGGAATCAACATAGCTATGATTTAAACCCAGACCACCCAGGTCCCTGACCACCTACACTGTACTGTCCTGAGGAAGGTCATTGGACTCAACCCTGGGGTACAATTTGTCTTTGTTCTGTGAATGCCGGCCCAATCCCTCTCCCTTCTTAAATCTCAACAAGGATAAACTCGGGGTGCCTTTAATTCCCATTTATCGGATGAGCATTTTCCTAGGTTGAGCCTGGCTTTTCTTCCTCTCCAGAGAATTGCCTACCAGTACCTTTGAGGTGGGAGCTCTCCTCCTCCACTGGGGGAGGGGGTGCAGAGCCTCTTCCTACCCTGCAGCCAGACAGTGCAAGGGGACTCAGAGCCTACGGTGGCCCAGACCGCAAGACTCAGACAGCAGGGACCTAGGCGAATCCAATTGGCTCAGACCTGCCCCAACCTTCCATCCCTCTTCCCTCTCATTCCCTGCTTCTCCCAACCACTTCCCCTTGGTTCCCAGACAATTGCCCGCTCCCCCAGACAAAGGCAAGCCTGGATCTCATCAACCAGCACGTTGCTGCAAGCACTGCCCCTTATGCCTTCAGACCCAGCTGCAGAACACATGTAATCAAACGGTCCCAACGATGCCCAGTCTCCTGCCCCATTTCTAATAATTCAATTTCTTCTCCTCTTCACCTCAGAATATTTCAAATGCCAAAACAAATAGCAACTTACAGCAATGGGGACCACCTACAGCAATTCTTCTTTGTTTACTGTAATGGAAGTAACAAGGAAAACAGGAAAGATTGGCAATGAAAACTGGGTTTCCCTTGCACCCTCAAACCCTGGTCCTCCTCAGAAGTAGCCACCGTGAGTAGTTTTGTTTCTGAAATTTTACGTGCATACACATAGGGAATTTTTTTTTCATTTTTGACATAAATGGTAGCATATATATTCTTTGGATCCTTGGGGTTTTCTTTTTTTAATTTTAATTTTTCCCATTTACCAATATATCTTGGAGAACTTTCCATATGAACAGATCTCCCTTATTCTTTTCTATGGCTGCAGAGAATTACATTATGTGGTAAATGAATATATACCAGAATTAATTTAACTAACTTTCCACTGAGAGATACTTAGGTTACTTCTAGATTTTTGCTATTACAACTGGTGCTGTATTTAACAACCCTGTGCATATATTGGGGTTCTGGGGGGACTCCTGTGGGTATTTCTGCAGAATAAATTCCTACAAGCATTTATTTTAAAACAGATGGTGCCAAACAGCCCACCAGACTGCAGTTTTTCACTAGAGACGGAACAAATAGCTTAGGCTTGATGGTTAAATCATTTAAAATAACCAAGACTCTATTTTATATGAGAGGGCATCTTTATGACTTAAACACACAAGCATATAAACCATAAAGGAAAAGAATGATACATTTCACTACATTAAAATTTTAAACTGCTGTACCATAGAGACATCATAGAAAAGTTAAAAGACAAGCCACAAACTGGGAGAGGATATTTGCAATGCATTCAATGGAGCTATTATTAGTATCAATGTCTACACATTAATAACAGAAGGCAAACACTGTCCTCACCCCAATGGGGAAAGGCTAAGAATAAGCAATTCAGCGAAGAGGAAGGACAATGAACATATGAAATGACGCCTAGCCTCGTAAATAATCAGGAAAACATCAGTGAGACAACAATAAGATGGTGTCCACACCCTTCCGATTGGCAACATTTAAAAAATCTGGTAATACCAAGAGAAGGGAAGCAATTAGATCTCTTATTGTCTGGGAGCGTAAAATGGCACAACCACTCCAGAGAGCAATTTGGCAACAACTGGTCAAATTGAAGAAGTGCCCTATTTTCCTATTGTGTGTATTCTTGATGGTCTGGCATTTGGCCTCCCTGACTGGGGAGAGACCACCCCTCCCAGGGTTAACCAATTCTTAGTGATAGCAAAGGGCTCAAAGCACACCTTTCATAGCAAAGAAACCAATCCAGAGCCCTTACTCTGAACCACCTCCTTTATCTGGCTGTTATACTCCAGGAAGCAATATTCCTCTGCCTTAATCACCCAGGGCTAGGTTCCAGACAACATGAGACCACCTCTATAGTCCAGAGCCTGCTGACACTATTTAAATCAGCCAGTCCTAAGCTGTTTCTCTGCCCTGCCTTGCCTTTCTTGCAGAAAACACAAACAAGTTTCTGGGCCATGCTTTCCCCTCATCCCGTCTGCCTCCTGACCAAACCGGGTGCTTCCCCATATAGCCCTGCATGGCATGGCAAGCCCTCGTGAATCAGGGTGTAAATAATAAAAATTTTCTTTCATTGGCATTAGCTTCTCCATGTCACCACTCAGTTACTTCCATAAATTAAAATCCCATGGCTACAACTGGTATATCCACATTGTGACCTTGAGAAATACCCATATGATTTAAAGGGAGATGTATAAAAGGGTCCTCACTGTAGCATTGTTGGTTATAGTAAAACAATGGAAACAACCTGAATGTCCATCAGTAAGAGAATAATGAATATGTTGCCCATGGTCTCATAATAGGTTACCAAAGCAGTAACATGGAAAAGACCAGAGCCATGTATCCCAACGCTGAATGAAAACAGCAAACTGCAGAATAAGTCAATGTGTTTGCTTATGTGAAATTTAAAATATTTATAAAACAATACTATATATTGTTTATAAAACATATTCATGTAATAAAAATATAAAAACATGGAAGGGAAAGACTCTCTCCAATCTGGGACATGGTTTTCCCATGGGAGGGAGAATGGGGGTAAAATTAGGGAAGAGTTTGAAGGAGGTTTCACCTCTACCTATGATGTTTCATTTATTTAAAACCAAGCAAGTATTTGTCCAAGATGTGATGAAATGTTAAGGTTAGTTCAATCTGTCAGGTAGGTACATGGTTGTTTGCTATTCTATTTTCAGTACTTTACTGTATGATTAAGCTGTTTCATAATGAGAATAAGATGTGATTTAGGCTGCATGAATGATCTCAAGGTCATGTAAAAGGACAACATGACAGGGTGCTAGCAAGCTCTGTCCCCCTCTCAAGAGTGTCAAATTTTCTCCTCTCGCCTTGTTTTTTTTTTTTTTAATTACTGACTTTTTAGAAAAGGTGTAAACACTTGCACCCCACAGAGGATATACATATATGTTGATCAAGTATTCAAAAATTAAGTCACAGACCTCAAAAGTCAAGTGCTATATTAGAGAGCTGTTCAATTAATGAGCAGAACCTCACTTGTTTTTCAGGAGGAATAAGGAAGAGAAAAATATTCTATTCTAACAGAAGTAATAGTTGGTAAACAATTTCTAAAAGGTATAATAAAATTCTTCTGAAATTTTCAGAATTTTTATGAATCAGATTTCAGCTATAATAAACTATACCTTAAAGTATTTCTTTTATTTTTCCTAAAAACAAAGAACTAGTTTTTATTTGTTTGTCTCAAGATGATAATTCTACATTTTACTAGAAATACTGAATAGTCCTTGCATTAGTCCTGAGGTTTTCAGCAGCAAATATCAAATGCACAGTGGCTTCAGCAATAAAGGCATTCAATTATCTGATATAACAGGAAGGGTACAAATGGTTTGGGGGTTGGTACAGTCACTCAACAATCTCCTCAAGGACCCAGACTCTTTCTTTCTCTCTCTTCTGCTATCCTCAGTGAAGTAGCCAGCCTCCAAATTGTCCCTTAAGAATCCCCACTTTCTGGTCACATAGACCAACCCTAGCAAAATGTAGGAAGGGTGTGAATATGGCAGAAGGGATGGTTATCACTTCTCACAGTGTTATAAAAAGACTATGGCTTCCACTGGGGGTTCACACTCTCTATCTCTCTTATTCTCTCTCACTCCCTTGCACATCTCACTCTGGGAAAAGCAAGCTGTCATCTTGTGAGCAGCCCAGTGGAGAGGACCATGTGGTGAGGCACTGAAGCTTTCTATCAATAGCCAGCTAAGAACTGATGCCTACCAGCAACCATGAGAGTGTGTTTGGAAGTGGACTGTTCCACCCCAATGACCCTCGAGATGATTGCAACCCTAGCTGTCAGCTTGACTACAACCTAATGAGAGACCCCGAGCGTGGAATTAATCCATTTCTGGATTCCTAATGCTTGGAAACTGTGTAAGATCATAAACATTTGTTATTTGAAGGAACTGAATTTTGAGGTAATTTGTGACACGGCCACAGATAACTAATACACTCAGTGTGGCTGCCTGTTTCTCCTGATGGGTACAAGATGGCTGCCGTAGCGCCATCCTCCATGTTCTCACAGGATAGCATCTCAGGCAGGAAGAAAGGGGGATGGGGTGAAAGGGGCTCTCCTTAGGTACCTTTCTCCTTTTATCAAGGAGGAAAACCTTTGTTGGGAGCCACCCAGCAGATTCACCCTTACTTCTCATTGGCCAAAACTGGGTCTTATGATGGACTCTAGCTGCAAGGGAGACTTGGAAATCGTCTTTCAAGGAAAGCACCTTTCAGCTGCTCTGTAGGGAAGTGGGCAGGGAACGGTGGGCCGGGAATGGCTGCTGTGTAGTAACAAGTTACCAGCCCTTCTCCCAGTTTCACTTTGTTTTTGTTTCCGATTCTTTTTTTTTGGCCACGTGGCACAGCATGCAGGATCGTGGTTCCCCGACCAGGGATCGAACCTGCAACCCCTGCTTTGGGAGTGCAGAGTCTTAACCACTGGACCGCCAGGGAAGTCCTGTCTTTATTTTCACCTGGCATCATTTAATTTGCTCCTTCATACTCTGTATTCACAGTAACCGGAAGTTAGGCCTCCCTTAGATTCAGGTTAAACACTATTGGCAAGATTACTCATGGGCGGTGCTGTGATCTTCATACTCTCTCACATCGAGAAACAACCACGTTCTTCACTCAATAAACATTTTACAAGATTTAAGTAAAGCGGGGTGCACCATCAATGAAAAGCTAACCCAGAATCTCAATGCCGTCTTTTTCCCTGTGAGATGTGTCCTGAGTGGTCTCACTTATGTTATATTTAGGGAAACTCTAGGTTCTTCTATAAGTTCCTTTGGGGTTGTCTTGTTGGAATTGTGTGTGATAAGCAGTCTCAGTTTCTTGCATGTGATTTCCTCAGAGGCTGATGAGTCAGATGAGTAGCATTAACTTAGTGTAAAACACCTGAAAGGATTATGAGCCGACTTTAAAAAATCAAACGCAGAAATGTCAGAATGTGATCCTTTCTTTCTTTCTTTCTTTTTTTGCGGTACGCGGGCCTCTCACTGTTGCGGCCCCTCCCATCGCAGAGCACAGGCCCCGGACGCGCAGGCGCAGCGGCCATGGCCCAGGGGACCAGCCGCTCCGCGGCACGTGGGATCTTCCCGGACCGGGGCACGAACCCGCGTCCCCTGCATCGGCAGGCGCACTCCCAACCCCTGCACCACCAGGGAAGCCCCGTGATCCTTTCTTGATGGCATCCACTTGGAGTTCTTAGGGCTTTGAGCATAATGTCAGGAACAATAGGAAATGAGACGAACCTTCTCAATCACTTAACACCAAGGAACTGAATGGGCGAGTCCTGCGGCCCGCCCCCAGCCCTCCTCAGAGGTGTAGAATACTCCACCAGGGTCAGCGCGTGGGAACATGTTAACAGTTCCGGTGGGGCCTTCCTAAGTGCAATCGTGAATTTCTAGTTTGCTTGTGGCCTAAACCAACAGCCAGGCCTGAAGAGCAAGGTGTCAGGGACCGAGTCAGGACACAGTGCTGTCTTTGAAAGGGTGGTGGGTCCCCAGCCTCCTCGAGGCCCTGCAGTCCATGTAGAACAAGTGGCCTTGCCTCCTATTTCACTGGGAATAGCAAGATGACTGGGAAGGAGCATACCTGTCCAAGGTTGTCTTCCTTCAACATGACCCTGTGCCCACCTCCAACTACTCACCCTTCTCTGCTACTCAATGGCAGGGGTCTCTGTCCCTGTCTCTGGAGCCTTCCCTGCCTCTCCTCCAAAACTCCAGTGTCCTGCTGTCATCTCAGACATGTCCTAAAGTAAACTCATACTCTATCCAGTTTCCCCAGCTCTGTCCCAGTTTCCCCAAAACTGCCAAAGGCAGCCCCACCCCTCCCAGCACCCAGGCTAAAAATGAGGCATCAGCCATGACTCATCCTGCCCATCCAACCCGTCCCCAGGTCTTGAGAGTCTCTGAAGCAATGGCTTCATTAACTTATCTTTTGTCAGCCGCCACCCCGGCTTGGCCACCAACATCCATAGGAGGATAGAGCACTATCCTCCTTCCTCATCCTCCAGCCTGTCTCATTGCCCTTCCAAGACTCTCCTGCCTGAGAACTCTCCTAGCTCCCCCTGCATGTTGTAAATGCAAATGCATCTGCTGACCCCATCTTTCTACTCCACCTTTTCTCCCAGGTCCATCTGTTCCAGAAGCCTTGGCCCTTTCTGACCTTTGATAATGAGACACACCACGTGCCAGGCATTTTACAGCTATATTTTAAATTTTACAGTTCCTGTACAGCATAGGCATTATTGTCCCTTTTATAGATGAGGGAAACTGAGGCCTGGAGCAGTTACCACATGTCACACTGCCTATAAATAGCAGAGATGGGCTTCAACCTACGTCTGTCTGTTCCAAGGCCCTTCATCCTGTGTAACTGGCTGCCATCACACCCCTTCCCTCTCTGTAAGGACCTCATGCTGCTCTTGCCACAATACCCTCCCTCCTCCTTCCACCTTCTTCAAACACCCCAACCCAGAGCTCTACCACATAGCTTCTCTGATGGTTCCAGCCCACACCACTCACACTCATCTCTTAACTTTTCTGGCAGGAATCTCAGCCCTGTACAGTTTGGTACTTAATTATAGACTGCCTTGTATGGGTCTCTGGCTATTTCTCATTTGTCTATCTTGTTCCCAATAAGTGTAGGCGTCTGAGTTCGGGGATGGGTCTTCCACTCCCTCCCATCTCCCAGGACCCCCAGCTCAGAGCTGGACAGGCCAACCGGATTTCCCAGGAAGGAGGCAGGGTCTCAATGTTGCAAAAGCTGATTGGACTCCACCCATCCCCACCCCACCCTTCACCCCAGCCAGTCGGTTGCCTCAGATCTTTGTGAACATACGTGAGCCTGCCCCGTGTGCGCATGCGCACACGTACACGCAAGCACAGAGACACGGGCGGGCGCGCGTTTTCTCTGTTGCAGACACATTTAGTTAGGAGTTCCCTTCTGAAACAGAGGTAATATACTTGGAAGTACCTACCTGAGATAGAAAACCCCCTCCTGACCGATCACTGGGTGCTGCCCCCAATGTGAAATTCCAATACGGATCAGTAAGGCGGACAGAGTTGGTGGGAGCTCCCCAGGGCGGGTTCAGCATGGCTATCACATCCTAACAGAGTCTGGAGCTGGACTGGGGATTGGGCAGGGGACTTTGTGTGTCGATTTCAATTCTGATCCTGCCTCTAGGTGGCCTGGGCGGGTGTTGAAGGGAGAGACGTGATCTTGCCACTTTGCCGCTTTGCGACCTCCTCAGGCAGTGAAATCTGCCGATTGTAAGGAAGGCCCTCCTTGCCAGGGCCACGTTGCACAGCTCCAGAGGAGCATGACCAGTGCTCCCTGGAGCTAACCCTGGTCCCCCCGCCACCTCCCTTTGGGCTCCAAATCATCTCTCTTCCCTGACCCAGATGCCCCCATACCTGGCGTCCCAAGCTGTTCATCCTTGGGGTTAAATACTGGCATCTCAGACTTCTCATTTCAAAGTGAGAACAGTGCACAGTATGAAGCCCAAGCAGAATGATCGAGATTCCAGATTGATTTCTTCTGGGACATTTAGGATACAGCATAAAGATTCAGGACTTGGAGAGAGGGCACTGACTAAGAGTTAGTGTGTCAGTAAAGGGCCAAGGAGAAAAGAAGGTGGGAGCTGGAGAGGCGGTGGTGGGTGGTGCCCCTGCAGCCAAAACTCTTTTCTTTACAACTTTGCTGGTGGCCAGTCCTAACATGTGAATAAAAAGTGAATAAGCAAAGGGGCACTTATGTAAGAAGAACAAATAAAAATAATTGTGTAACACGTCACACAAAGCCTGGAGAAGGATCCCAGGGAAGGGCATCGCTGTGGAGGCATGGGTGCTGTGAGCCGTGTTTCCCTCTGAAACCAGAGCCAACTTGGCATCCCTGCCCCTGCGGGAAGGGGATACCGTCCTCCTGGTGGGAGGTCAGTTCCTTTACTGCAGTGTGCTGGGGAGGAAGGCGCCATCCCATAACCATCGTTGGAGGTTTTGCAACCAGATGAGTAAACCCTTCAGGGCTGAAGGCTGAGCAGCGCACATGCAGGGCCAGGGCGCTGCTCACCCATCAGCGCTTCCTGCACCTCGTCCTGGGCCTGGGCCCTTTACCAGGCTTTGGGGATGACTACTGACGGAGCTCAACAGGCCCAGGCAGCTGCTGCCTGAGCCACCCATGGGTGTCCCAACCGCCTGGGCAGAGACGGCCACATTCCAGGCTCCGGGCTGGCAGGGAGGCTTGGCAGCGAGTTCCGACAGGAGGGCGGCCCGCGCTTGGGCAGGCCAGCACCCCGGGAGGCCCCAGGCTGGGGAGATGGAAGAACAGGTGTTCAAGGGGGACCCAGATACCCCTCATTCCATCTCCTTCTCAGGCAGTGGATTCCTCTCCTTCTACCAGGCCGGGGTGGTGGACGCCTTTCGGGACCTGGCTCCCCGGCTGCTGGAAACGGCCCATCGCTTTGCTGGGACGTCGGCAGGTGCGGTGATTGCAGCCTTGGCCGTCTGTGGGATTGAAATGGGTAAGGTCTTTGTTCTAGGTTCCCTGGGGAGCCTCTGGAGGGATTCCACAAAGCAGAGCCTGAGGATGGCTTGGGGGTGCTTTGGGGAGCAAAGTCACGCCTTCTGAGTGGCAGGAAAGGTGGGTCAAGTGGGACAGCATTTGAGGTTGGGGTCTGCTGGGTCCCAGTCTCTGACCCACTGGATAAGCTTGGAACCGTTTCTCCCTCTCCCTCAACACCCTTACCTGCCATGCCCTTTCCCCCAAGGTCTGCAAGGACCTTTCCCCAAGGTCCCAATTGCACATGCGTGCAATTGGGAGGGAAGGGTGACATGTGTGTGGGACTTGCTCTTTTCACTCAGCAGCATGTTTATAGATTGATCCACGTCACTCCAGTGTACTTCATTCCTTTTAACTGCCATGCAATTTACTACTAACCAGCACTTTCTCTGTATCAGGCACTGTTCTAACTCTTTGGCGTATTAATTCATTCAGTCCTCACAACAACCCTCTGAGGTGAAAACTATTATTATCTCCATTTACAGAGGAGGAAACTGAGTCACAGAAAGCTTAAATAACTTGCCTAAGGTGATACAAACAGTACTTGGTAAAGCTGGTGTTTGAACCTAGCCCGGCCTTTAAGCCACTCTGCTTCTTGACAAAGCAGTGTCAGGGGGCATGGACGCTAGTTGTATGGATACCAGGGTCAGGGAAGCTTCTCTGAGCAGGTGGAATTTGCACACAGACCTGAAGGAGGGGAGGAAGTGAGCCACAAGAATATCTGGGGAGAGCATTCAATGAAGAGGGACACGTGACTTGTATAACATCCTGTCATCAGTTAGAAGCAGAACAAGAACGAGGACTTGATCTCCTGACTTCCTTCAATCCTCTTTACCTCTTTTACCTCTTTCAGTGTTTATTTCATCAAGACTGTATCACGGTTCATTTAGTCATTCTGTTGATGGACACGGCCAAGTTTTTGTTGTTATAAACAACACTGCAAAGGGTATCCTTGTTTGTGTCTCCCAGGCCCACATGGAATGTTTCCCTAGGGTACGCGTCACATGAAATTAACCAGACTTGGCTAAATTACTCTCCAAAGTGGTTGTACCAATTTAACCACTAGCAGCATATATGAGTTCTAATTTCCCCACAATGTCATCAACTTTGGTACTATCAGACTGCAGAGTTTTTTTGTTTTTGTTTTTTTTGGCCGTGCTGCGCAGCTTACAGGATCTCAGTACCCCAGCAAGGGATTAAGCCCAGGCCATGGCAGTGAAAGCCCAGAATCCTAACCACTAGGCCACTGGGGAACTCCCAAGACCACAGAGTTTTAAGTCAATCTGATCAATGTGAAATTATATCTCATTTTATTTTGTTATTTAATCTGTACCTCCTGATAATTAGTGATATTAAGCATCTCTATGTATTTACCGACCACTTGTGTTTCCTCTTCTGTAACTTACCTGCTCATGACCTTTTCCTGTTTTTTCTACCATTATCCTTTTCTCTTCAACTTGTAGATGTTCTTTATATAGTCTGTACATGAGTCATTTGTCAGTTATGGACATTGCAGCTATCTTATCCCATTCCATGACTTGCCTTTTTATTTGACCATGTCTGTTGTTATTCATAAAATTTCAATTTTGATGCAGTCAGGTGTATCAATAAATCTTTTCCACTTACAATTTGTGTTTTTTAAAATCTTTCTTTGTTACAATGACTTCTTCTATATTTTCTTTCAAAAGTTTTAAAGTTTTGCCTTTTCATATTTAAGTTCATCCATCTGAAATTTATTTTGTGGCTAGTTTGAGGTAGAAATAGAAGTTTTTAATTGTGATAACAAATTACCCCACACTATTTATAGGCAGCCCTTTCCACACTTGTTTGAAATGTTGCCTCTGGCTTATTCAAGTTCCTAGAATCCCAAGAGTCTGTCTCCGGAGTCTCTCTTCTCTTCTTTTGGTGAATTTGTCTATTTCTGCACCAAATCACACTGTTTTGATCACTATAGGCTTATAATAAGGGGTACATCATATATGGCAGTCATCTCCTCCTTTTTCAGTTTCTTCTTCAAATATTGACTATCATTCTTAACCCTCTTTTTCCCCCATGTGAAAAGCTCTATTAGAATTTTGATTAAATTATATCTTCCCATTTATAATATAGTCTATCTATCTCTCTATTTCTTCTGGCCTTTTTTTTTTTTTTTTTTTTGCCCTTCAATAAAGATCTTGTGTGTCTTTTCTTAGATTTATTAGTTTTTGTTGCTATGGGGAATGGGATTTCTTTTTTCTTTTTTTTTTTTGGCTGCGTTGGGTCTTCGTTGCTGCACGCGCGCTTTCTCTAGTAGTGGCGAGCGGGGGCTTCTCTTCATTGCAGTGGCTCCTCTCGTGGAGCATGGGCTCTAGGTGTGCAGGCTTCAGTAGTTGTGGCACGTGGGCTCAGTAGTTGTGGCGCACGACCTTAGTTGCTCCACGGCATGTGGGATCTTCCCAGACCAGGGATCGAACCCTTGTCCCCTGCATGGCGCCACCAGGGAAGTCCCGGGATGTCTTTTTCTATGGCATTTTCTAATGTAATTGACTATTGCTGACATAAAGGGATGTGGATGGTTTTTGCTAAATGATATTGTTTTGAGCAACCTCATGAACATTCTTAATAGTTCTAAAAGTTTCTTGGTAGATTATCTCATACTTTATGTGTAAACAATCATACTATCTGCATATAACTAGAGGTTTGTCTCTTTAAAAAAAAATTCTTGAGCTTCCCTGGTGGTGCCGTGGTTAAGAATCCGCCTGCTAATGCCGGGTACATGGGTTCGAGCCCTGGTCCAGGAAGATCCCACATGCTGCGGAGCAAATAAGCCTGTGCGCCACAACTACTGAGCCCTTGTGCCACAGCTACTGAAGCCTGCATGCTTAAAGCCCACGCTCCACAACAAAAGAAGCCACCGCAATGAGAAGCCTGCGCACTGCAACGAAGAGTAGCCCCTGCTCGCCGCAACTAGAGAAAGCCCGAGCGCAGCAACGAAGACCCAATGCAGACAAAAATAAATAAATTAAATTAATAAATTAAAAAAAAATTCTTCAACATGTGGCCCGCAGGCCACTCTCCTCCAGGCCATGCCCCTTCCTCTTGTTCCCAGTCTGGGCTTTCTGTCCTGAGATTGTGTTTTGTTCTGTGGAAGCTTAGACAGCAGTGGGTCCATCCTCTGGCCATATGTGCCTTAGTTCTGTGATAGGGCCAATTTGGGGGCATGTGAAAATGTTTATAAAACACTTAACCCAGTGCCTGGTTTTCATTAAAGATGTGTTAGAGAATGAATGTTTGTTCACTCATTTATTCAGCTGAGGAGAGATGGTCTCCTTGACAACCAGCGCAGAGATTCATGATTTCCAATTTGGGGCTAGGAACTTGCCTCAAAACTGCATTTGCATAACTTTGAAAGATAATTTTGTCTTACCAGAGAATGGGCATTCGGTGGACTTAAAACCCCATCCCCACTTAAGCTACTACTTGGCACCTTCCCCCCTATAAAAACTTCACGGCAAGCCAATTATTCATTCATTCATTCATTCAACGAGTGTTCTTTGAGCATATACTGGGTGCTGCAGAGGATACAGAGATATAATACAAGATGAAACTCCACCCATGCCCTCAAGGACCTTACAGTCTACTCAAACCCCAAGGTAGTAACCAAGTCGTTACAACACAGAGTTCCAACTGAATGTTAGAAAATTAAAAGGCAGAGGAGTGCAGGCGGAGGGAGCAGACAGCTCCCATCGTGGAAGGCCTCATGGAAGTGACATTTGAGCTAGTGCTTGAAAGGTGAGTAGAAATTTGACGGGTAGAGACAGTTTGAACAGGAGCCTCAGCTTCTAGCCAGGACGCTGCATAACGACAGGACAAAGTCATGTGGTGGGGAAATGTGATGCCTCCAGGGAGTGGTGAAGAGTGCAGGTCCCCTGGTGTCAGGGGTTGACGCGAAAGTTTCAGAAAGGCAGCTTTTGACTCGGCAAGCGTTGTCCAAAGTGGGAAAGGGCTATTTTAGAAGCAGGGGAGCACCTGCCCTCCGAGAGGCCCATGGAGAGACTGGGAAACACCTGATTGCTACTGGTGAATCCCCTTCATTTAGCTCGGTGACTGACAGGACCTGTCAACCTGAGGTCTCCAGCCTCCCAGACTGAAACCTACAGTGAGAAGTATTTTTTGTATTGAGATCCAGGGTGAACATAAATCTAAAAGAGAAGTTTCATGATAGAAACTTTACCATACGCTATGCTACAATTTTGATATTTTCTTCTAGTCATTGAAGAATTCTTCACTTAGTCAGTGGTTCTCAATCTTGCACGTTTGAATCACCTGGGAGCTTTTAAAACGTCCACTGCCCAAGCTTCTCCCCCAAACTAATTAAATCAGGATCTCTGGGGATGGAACTCGGCACCAGTGTTTATTCAACTCCCAGGTGATCCCGGTGTGCAGCCACAGTTAAGCCCCAGTGCACTTTGCAAAACTAAGATGTGCTACCTTCCTGAGATGCCAGGACTGTATGACCAGGCAGTGGAAACAGGTCAGGCATTGCTTATGGAAATCTTTAAAATGCCCACCATAGTCCTGGACTAATGAAAATTCCGTATCTGATTATTAGTGGGATATGTATTTTTCCAGGATAGAGAGAAACAGTTTTCCTACAGTGGCTTTAGACTGGACTAGATTCTGTGAATTCCTCTGGCTGGGTCACAGATGAGGAAGACAGACCTTGGTTCAGGGGCTGGTCCATCCCTTGCCCTTAGCCCAAGTCCACATCCAGTCTGCTTTTCTGAGAAGCCTGTGGAGACCCATGGCTCAGAGCTTCTACTGGCTGTTTTTCTTTTTCTATGGCTTTTAGTATATTCACAAAGTTGTGCATCCAACATCACAATCAGTTATACAACATTTTAATTATCCCCCCGAAGAAACCCCATACCCCTTAGCTGTTAACTTTCAATACCGCCATTCAAGCACCTGACAGCCATTAATCTACTTTGTGTCTCTATAGATTTGCCTATTCTGGACAGTTAATATACATGGAATCATACAATATTTGTCCTTTTGTGTCTGGCTTCTTTCACCTAGCATAATATTTTCTAAACTCATCCGTTGTAGCATGGGTCAGTACTTCACTCCTTTTTATTGTCGAATAATATTACCTTGTGTGGGTATAATACATTTTTAAAATCCATTCATCAGGGAATGTACATTTGGGTTGTTTTTACTTTGGGCTATTATAAATAATGTCATTATGAACATTCATGTACATTTTAAAAACTTTTAAATAACTTTTTTTTTTTTTTGGCCACACCACGCGGCCTGCGAGATATTAGTTCCCCAACCGGGGATTGAATCCACGCCCCCTGCAGTGGAAGCACAGAGTTCTAACCACTGGACCACCAGGGATGTCCTTAAATAACTTTAGAAAACGGAAAAATTTCAAACATCTTGGAGAGAATAATATAATGAATCTATTATTCTAATGAATCCTCAAGAACGCATCATCTAACTTTAACACTTACCAACTAGGTTTCATCTGTATACTCACAACCCTGCTTTGTTTTGTTTTTTTATATTATTTTGAAATAATTTTAAAGCTGCATAGAAGTTGCATGTAGGCTTTGTTTTCTTGCGGGAACATTTTGCAACATGTATCTCTGCAGATAAGGACTGTGAGCCTGAGGAGAAGCCCAGGAGGGTGAGGCTGGTTGGTCTCACGGCACAGAATGGTGCTGGGAAGTACCAGCCTCAGTGGCTGTTCCCCTGCTGAGTGCGGGTGGGACAGGGGACTGAGCTGACTTTTAGCTGAGCTCATCAGGTGACTTTGTTTTGGCCTCTAAAATTAATTGTTTTCCAATACCTCTTATGCTGCCTGCTCAAAAAAGCCAACCCACCAAACTCCCAAACTGCTAAATAAAGTATTAAAAGGGTGGGCCTGATGATGAGGACTGGGATTGAGAGCTCTTCATGTCCAGGATAGTCTCAGGGTGTGTCATATCTCTGTGCCTTTGCTCACGCTGTTCCCTCTCCCTGGGATGCCATCCCCTTTCTTCTCTCCCTGTGTTGCATCTCCCCATCCTCCAAGGCCCACTGCAGATGTCACCTCCTCTGAGAGTCTCTCGTCATTCCCGTCAGGCACTAAGTCCTTGGTGCTCCCACAGCTCGCTCTCGGAGAGCACTTGACTCAGAGACCAGGATCCCCCTGGGAAAGAGCACTTGTCTAGGAAGCAGGCTCTCTGCATTCTGAGAACAAAAGTGTCTACAGTCAGATTGTGAGCCTAGCTTGCCACACACATTATTTTCGCATGGTCTTTCAGAGTAGGGTTTAGTAAGCAGGGAGGTGGTCTTCTAACCAAAGTTGGTCTGACCCCAATGTCCAAACTCTGTCCACCTTCCCTTTCCTCTTGCCCCAGGAATCCAGTCAGCAGTGAGTGGCCTTGGACAGGCCACCCTGAGCCTCAGCTCAGCTACTGAGCAGTGGGAGGGAATAATGCCTGCTGAGCCCTCCCGACAGCTGGCTCTGGGGTCAGCAGTGGGGTCGGCAGTGGTCCCTGGGAACAAGCTTTGCAAACTCGGATTGATACTGCAGTTGCACTGGTTGGGATAGCAGTGACTCAGCAAGACCCGAGAGCATTGCTCGCTCATGTGGCCTTTGCACTCCAGCCCTCCAAGCCTGGTGTGGTGGCTCCACAGAATTAGGACCCAGGTTCCTTCCATCATGTTGGTCACAGCCCAAGAGGGCTCCCCACCATGTCTGCATTCCAGCTAGTTGGGGAAGGAAAAGGGGGGCACACTTCTTCCCTCTAAGGGCAGACCCTGAAGGTGACACACATCACGTCACCTCACATCCTATGGATCAGAACTTAGTTACATGACCACACCTGACTGCAAGGGAGGCTGGGAAATGTAGACTTTATTGTGGGAGGCCATATGTCCAGCTAAAAATTGGAGGTTCAACTGCTAAGGAAGAAGGGGAGAATAGATACTAGGGACAATTAGCAGTCGTTGTCACAATAGCTGTAATTGGATATATGATGATGATGGAAAAACTCTGTCCCTGCTTGGGACCCAGACCTTGACTCCATAACCACCAGGTCAAGTCCAGTGTGTTGTGGGAAAGGGCTCAGCTCTGAACCATCAGCAGACTGCCTTCCTGGCGGCTGGCATGTGAGTGCTCCAGTCTTGCTAGGGGTCCTGGGCAGTGCCTCACAGCACCTGCTGTGTCCCCTACCTAGAATGACCTTCTGTTTTTCTCTCCAGAGATAACACCTCTTCCCGACATATCCTCCCATTTTACCCCACTGGATCTCTTTCCATGATTTCGAGTTTACCTATAGAATCTGTCCACCTACTCTAGCACTTGACAGTATCCTGTCTTAATTGTTTCAGATGCTGTGTCTCATCCTATCATCTAGATTGGTTGAGCAATCTAACACCTTACAGGTTCCATGGCTCCCACAAACTTCTGGTCCAACAAGAACTGCCTGATAGACTCCTGACAATTGCTGGCCATTGGCAAGTGTGACACTGAATGTGTCTTTACAGTTTTTACTTTGGGGTTTACCTGATATGACGAGTAATACTAGAATGTCATAGAAGGAAGGTCAGCGAGTCCAACTCCTCCACTTTATGGATGACTGTGTTTAGACTTTGGAAGAGGAAGTGACTGGTTGGAAGTGGACCTCACTTAGGCCAGTGGTTTCCAAACTGTGTTCTGAGGAACCCCAGGGTTCCATGGGGGCCAAGGTGGGGTTAGGAAGGCTGGAACAGGGGAGCAGGGAAAGGACACACATTGAAGTCCTGGACCCTTACCCCAGCTTCAACGAGTACAACCCTGCTATTGTCCACTCTTTATAAAATTTCTCTTAAAGGAAGTGTTCCAATGATTTTTTTTTTCTGTGCCTCTCCTGATCTCCAATGATTTTATTTTTTTTCTTTTTAAGTTTGAAAGCCACTGTTTGAGTCTAATCTACTTAGTGTGAAGACAGAGAAGTTGAGGACCGGATTCTGGCTGAATTTACAATGATAAAATAGACCATTTGTCCAGTCACTCATTCTAGGTCCTAGGGATCTAGCAGTGAACAAAACAGTCTGCCCTCATGAAGCTGACACTCTTTTCTTGAAATCAAGCCATAAATAACTAAACATGCAGAAAAATATCAGTATGCACGCTCAAAGAAGAAAATAAAGCAGGCGAAGGGTGTGATGAATGATCAAAGGGCAAAATTTCAGGTGGGCTGGGTGGCGAGGCCCACTCTGAGGCGGATGGAAGGGTGGGAGGGCCACGCACTCTGAGAGGAGAGTGTTCCAGGCTGTGAGCTCAGCGGGTGCAACAGCCCTGCACACAGATGTGCTTGCATTTTCAGAAGGAAGACAAGCTGTCTTTCCGGGCAGGAAGTGAGTTCCAAAAGGACCTTGCAAAGCACCTGAGCGGGACAAACGACAAGTGGGGGCGCCCACCCCACAAATGTGGGCACAGCCGGACCCGGCACGACTCCTCCCGTGGAGGCAGGGGATGCTACAGGTGTTTTGGTCTGCCTCCCATGCCTGGTCCAGTGCTGCCTTGGGCAGCTCCTGCCACCCCTCCTGAGGCCCCGGAGCCAAGTGTGGCTGAAGTTATTGTCATTGGCAGGTGGCTCAGGTGTGTTCTGGGTAGTGGACCCACTGGGGCCTCAGGGGCGGATGCTGGGAGGACAACACTGCCTCTTGTGAGAACCTTGACTTTGGTGACTTCTTTCCTCAGTCACCCATGTGCCTGTCTTTGTCACTCAGTTGAGGGACAAGACACCCCAGGGTTGATGGAGAACTCATATCCCAGGAAGGAGGGGGACTGGGCTGGTGTTCCAGCTCTGCCACTAATCACTGTGGCTCCTCCGCCCACCAGTGACCTGCCTCCCCCTCAGTTTTCCTATCTGTAATTTGGGAGTGGGGACATATCCCTTGGACGTTACGGTCAGGGACAAAAGAAGTCATGGATGTGCCTGGCAGAGTGCCTAGCAAATATTCATCACAAAATATCTTTGATGAGTGAATGTTGAATAAATGGATCAACAAGTGAAAAGAAAATGATCTTGAAATAGAAAAGCATAGGTAATGCAGCAGTTTTCAAACTTAACTGAAGGACATCCTAGAGAAGTCATTAAACTTATTAAAACAGATTACTGGGCTCCAACCTGGTCTGGTTAATTTTTTTTTTTTTTTTTTTTGTGGTACGCGGGCCTCTCACTGTTGTGGCCTCTCCCGTTGCAGAGCACAGGCTCCGGACGCGCAGGCTCAGCAGCCATGGCTCACGGGCCCAGCCGCTCCGCGGCATGTGGGATCTTCCCGGACCGGGGCATGAACCCGTGTCCCCTGCATCGGCAGGTGGACTCTCAACCACTGCGCCACCAGGGAAGCCCTGGTTAATATTTTTTAATACTTTAATTGTGAGCTCATCTGCACAAGGACTTGGTTTTTCTATGGGAATTCTGTGTGGCTTCGGCAGTGGAAGGACCATCTGAGCTGGTTTGCTTTGGCCCTGGCCAGGCACCCAGGGTTATCAGCAACTCAGGACCAATTTTCATGGTAATCACCCTGTAGGTTGTGTCAGTTCAAGCTCTAAACCACAGGTGATACAGGCTTGGGACTTTGCATTTTTATGGGAGACTTTGTGTTGTTTCACCCAGAGCCCTGCTCAGAGACAAGCCATTGGCACGTTTCATTGGCCCAGCAGCTGTTGGAGGGTCCCAGCTTTAAGCAGCATCTCAGTTCAACTGCCCCTCACACAGTCCAGAATGACAGGCCCTGTGGCTGCCAGTTTCTGGTCTAATAATCACAGCATCAGCTTTCTCTCTCATGGCACTGGCTTTCAGTTCCTTCTTCATTTCTGCTCTTTCTTTCTGTGAAGTCAACCATGTCTCATGATTTTATTTTATATCGTGCTCTTTGTTCGGGTTGTTGTTGTTGATGATGATGATGATGATGATGTTCCTAAAGCTGGAGAAGTTCCTTTTTAGCTTAACACTCTATTACCTGAGCTAGAAGTCTCTCCAAAGTTCTTTAAGACATGAGTAGAACCACCAGTTTTTTCCTGTTGCAGGCGCGTGGGCACGCGCGTGTGTGTTGCCCAGACATAACCTGAAGTTCAGGGCAGGCTGCTAGGTGCACTTTCAGAATCAAAATGTCCTCATCAAAAATCATTCCTGGACTTCTTTATCTGCCTGAGATGACAGCGTTTTCTGTAGAATGAACTCTGCTCTGATTCACATCTTAGTGTCACACTAATAATGCTATTTATCAGGCACTTGAAATGTGCCAGGTACTATGCCCAAAGCTTTGCATAAACCATTTACTTTTATCTTCTCACAATTCTATCAATTAGATACTCTATTTATACCTCTTTTACAAAGTGGGAAGCAGGTGTTCAGAGAGATTAGCTAACACGATGAGCCAAGACTGGAATCTTTCTTAATTTCTACATTTCTATATCCTCTCTAATCATGATTTCAGAATTGCTTTGCAAGCAACACCCCAGCTTTCCTACCAGACTCCATGGGCCAAGCAATCATTTGCACATTGGTTAAGAAAGTGAGATCAAATGACATGATGTATGCAAAAAAAAAAAAAACTTTTCGTAAAATGTACAGAAATGACATTGCTGGGTGGTGGTGGCTGTACCTCCTACTACTGTGATGGAATCAGTATCTTTCAGTTCACTGAAAGTAACTTGTGTTTTACATGTTTAACCTCTGAAACCAAATGGATAAAAATTTATTTTACCCAAATGATTCTTTGGACTCAAGTAGAAGACAACTGAATGGAAAATCGGGTGATACTCTGAATGTGTTGGTTACACATTAGAAACATCTAACTATTTGGAAAGCAAGTCATGCAGGTGACCTATGTTGATTCATTCCTCTTAAAGCAGTATGTGTTAACTGAGCCCCTGCCGAGTGTCTAACAGCCTTGGTCGATCTATGTTTTTTTTTCACTTTTCTTTTTTGGCCACATGGCATATGGGATCCTAGTTCCCCGACCAGGGATCAAACCTGTGCCCCGTGCGGTGGAAGCACGGAGTCCTAACCACTGGACTGCCAGGGAATTCCCTGTTTTTTCTTTCTTTCTTTTTTTTTTTCTTACTTTAATAATAATTAACTTGTTATTCTGGAATAATGATAGATTTACAGAAAAGTTGCTGAGATAATACAGATAGCTCCATACATCCTTCACCCAGTTTCCCCTAATGTTACCATCGTATATAACAACAGTACATTTGCCAACCTTCAGACATTAATATTGGTACCTTAGTATTAACTATAGGTTTCACCAATTTTTCTACTGATGTCCTTTTTCTGTCCCAGGATCCAATCCAGCATCCCACACTACATTTGGTGGATCCATTTTTAGTCCAGCTCACTTAGAGAGTATTAAAATAGCGATGTTTTCTTTGCTTCTCTTTGGGATCAAATTCTAATTCCATTTCTAATTCTACAGGGAAAAGAAGCAGACAAATGATAAACAAATCTCCAGGCTGGTTTGACTCTCATTTGAATTAGGAGTTGACTCACCAGTCCTGAGGGTAACTCACCTCTGTCCTCCTGAGATCAACATGTAAAGAAAAAGCTCCTCTTCAGCCCCGGCTCAGGGTCTCGTGTCCATTAATGGGGGGCAAGAGTTAGGACCAGGCTTGACAGAGCAAACTGCTCGGTCAAGCCCCAAGTCCGGCTGAGTCCCTGAAGAATTCCACCTTCCTGACCACCAGCTGGGAAGAGTCCCAGCAGTCCAATAGAGAAGATACTCTTTGATCTCCTCCTTCAGTTCATTCATTCTTTACCATTCATTATTAATTTATTCAGCAAACATTGATTAAGTCCCTACAGTGTGCCAGGTACTGAATTAAGTGCTGGGGATATGACAGGAGCAAAACAGAAATATGGAACATTAAATAGTTCTTTAATTTATTCTTGAATACCTACTAAGTGTTCAACACAGAGCTAGGTTTGGCCACCCCTCGAGGCATCTTAGTTCCCCGACCAGGGATCGAACCCATTCCCCCTGCAGTGGAAACACGGAGTCTTAACTACTGGACTGCCAGGAAAGTCCCAGGAGAAGGGTGTTCTTGATGCAGGTCCTGTCCTCAAGGAATGCGCTAGCCAGAGAGACAGGACAAACCACTGAAGGCAGCCTGAGATAAATGGTGCAGATGGTACGGGGAAAGAGAGAGCTAACAGCAAGGGTGATCAGGGAAGGCTTTAAGGAGAAAGCCCAGATCTTAAGCTGGGCTTTATGGTGAAGTCTGCATAGATAGTAAAAAATAAATAAGTAAATAGAAGTTGTGTAGCAGGAAGAAAAGCAGGATTGTGCACTTTGTGTATACTGATGAGAGAAGAGATTGGCCTGGCTTGGGACGGGTCTCTGGGTGTGCAGACAGAGGAGCATATGTTTGAAGATGTGATTTGAGTTCTGTTGCTCTAAAGAGAGTCTTCCTGTCTCCCAGGGACATCTGAGCCCTTAGGAGATATGCCTAAACTAAATCCTAGAAAGGCAGATCCCAAGAGCCTTTGCAGAGCCACCCTGCTCCCCCTACCTCACTGTGGGAACTGGAGGCTCTGAAGTTGAAGGGCGTGTCCCTGGTGGAGGCAGTGAGCTGTGGTGGAAAGAACACTGGCTTTGGGGCCCTCAGGGGTTGGAGGCCTAGCTCTGCTGTTTTCCAGTGTGTGACCGTAGCCAAGCTACTGGCTGAGCTTCTGTTTCCTCATCTGTAAAGAGGAGATAGCCACAGTACCTACCTCAAAGGGGTGTCATGAAGATTACATGAAACTATGAGGCCTCAGAACCTGGCACAGCACCTGGCACCAAGGAGGTACCAAAGAGTGGTAGCCAGTAAGAGCAGTAAACAGCTGGTGGGACCAAAACCTGTGGTTCCATGAGAACTTCAAGACTCATGTAACATAGGCGGAGGTCTATGTAGGTAGGTAGGTAGGTAACAGACCCCTCCAACTGAAGTCTTGGACAGTTGGGGCAGTGAATACTGCCAGTCAGCAGAAATGAACTTCAACTCTCAGTGGTTCTGAAAGAGGGAGGCATGGGCATTCCTCTGTAGTGGTGCATTAATTTGGGCAAATCTCAAATGAGGAGATGCTCTGAGATGGTCTTTTCTCTTTATAGCAGAGGCTCACCTGGAGGTCCCCTGACCACATACACACAAACACACACACACATATACACTAAGACTGTAGGGTGACTAGTTCACAACATTTGCATTATCCCAGTGTCCCCTCAGTAGTTCAGGGAGAGTCTGTAGGGTAGGACAGGTTACAGCCTGGAGGCGCGCAGTATTGGTTTATACCTTGGAGCAGAATCCCGAATGGGCTTCTGGGTCCACCAAAGAAAACAGAGAGAGAAGAGCAGGGGCAATGGTCCTGAGAACTTTGTGAGGTTCCAGAGAGCTTTCTAGATACATTCTCTCTGCCTGTTTCATCTCAAGGTAATCAGTAGATCCTTCAGTGGAAAGTTGTGGAGATTGTGTCTAGATTCTGGGGGAGAGGCACATGGGGGCTGAGTGAGGCCCCAGGCCCTGAGAAAAAGCTCCGAGGGCACCTTGACAGGAATCCAGGTGAGGAACCAGTGGCAGGCACTGCTGTTTCCATGGCAACCTGATGTAAGATGATTTGAACGTTTTACACCAATTTTTTGGTAAACTCTTATGGTTAGAAAAAGGTCTCTCTGGAATATTGTTATTATCCATAAGAAGTTTTGTTTTTTTCTTTTTGGTTTTTTAAGTGCTTACTAAGTCAGAGTTGTTTTGCTTTTGGCTAAAGCCAATAATGCATTCAGAACAGAGAAGGAAAATGTGAGTTTTGTCATATATTCTAGTTCCAGTTTCTGCTACCATAGAGAGCATGACCTAGGGTATATCCGGCCTTTATTCATTTCTCCATTTAGCCAGCTAGGCAGTCACCCATTCAGCCATATTTATTGAGCTCAACCTTTATCCTGAGCTGGGTTTCTTACCTGTAAAATGAGAGAATTAGTCTGGTTTAGTATTTTTGACCTAGGCTCCTAGATCCTTAGGAGTTTCAGGGCTGCGCTTTCAGGGCCTACTTTCCTAGGGTTGGCTGGGGCGATTGGGCCTGAGATCCCACTTCCCTTCAACCCAGAACAGCCCTGTTTTTAGTTGTTTTGTAATACACATTAGGTTTTCACTTGTGATTTCTTTTTTTTTTTTTTAACGTCTTTATTGGAGTATAATTGCTTTACAATGGTGTGTTAGTTTCTGCTTTATAACAAAGTGAATCAGTTATACATATACATATGTTCCCATATCTCTTCCTTCTTGCGTCTCCCTCCCTCCCACCCTCCCTATCCCACCCCTCCAGGCTGTCACAAAGCACCGAGCTGATCTCCCTGTGCTATGCGGCTGCTTCCCACTAGCTATCTATTTTACATTTGGTGGTGTATATATGTCCATGCCTCTCTCTCGCTTTGTCACAGCTTACCCTTCCCCCTCCCCATATCCTCAAGTCCATTCTCTAGTAGGTCTGTGTATTTATTCCTGTCTTACCCCTAGGTTCTTCATGACATTTTTTTCCTTAAATTCCATATATATGTGTTAGCATACAGTATTTGTCTTTCTCTTTCTGACTTACTTCACTCTGTATGACAGACTCTAGGTCCATCCACCTCATTACAAATGGCTCAATTTCGTTTCTTTTTATGGCTGAGTAATATTCCATTGTATATATGTGCCACATCTTCTTTATCCATTCATCCAATGATGGACACTTAGGTTGATTCCATCTCCTGGCTATTGTAAATAGAGCTTCAATGAACATTTTGGTACATGACTCTTTTGGAATTATGGTTTTCTCAGGATATATGCCCAGTAGTGGGATTGCTGGGTCATATGGTAGCTCTATTTGTAGTTTTTTAAGGAACCTCCATACTGTTCTCCATAATGGCTGTACCAATTCACATTCCCACCAACAGTGCAAGAGTGTTCCCTTTTCTCCACACCCTCTCCAGCATTTATTGTTTCTAGATTTTTTGATGATGGCCATTCTGACTGGTGTGAGATGATATCTCATTGTAGTTTTGATTTGCATTTCCCTAATGATTAATGATGTTGAGCATTCTTTCATGTGTTTGTTGGCAGTCTGTATATCTTCTTTGGAGAAATGTCTATTTAGGTCTTCTGCCCATTTTTGGATTGGGTTGTTTGTTTTTTTGTTATTGAGCTGCATGAGCTGCTTGTAAATTTTGGTGATTAATCCTTTGCCAGTTACTTCTTTTGCAAATATTTTCTCCCATTCTGAGGGCTGTCTTTTGGTCTTGTTTATGGTTTCCTTTGCTGTGCAAAAGCTTTGAAGTTTCATTAGGTCCCATTTGTTTATTTTTGTTTTTATTTCCATATCTCTAGGAGGTGGGTCAAAAAGGATCTTGCTGTGATTTATGTCATAGAGTGTTCTGCCTATGTTTTCCTCTAAGAGTTTGATAGTTTCTGGCCTTACATTTAGGTCTTTAATCCATTTTGAGCTTATTTTTGTGTATGGTGTTAGGGAGTGATCTAATCTCATACTTTTACATGTACCTGTCCAGTTTTCCCAGCACCACTTATTGAAGAGGCTGTCCTTTCTCCACTGTACATTCCTGCCTCCTTTATCAAAGATAAGGTGACCATATGTGCATGGGCTTATCTCTGGGCTTTCTACCCTGTTCCATTGATCTATCTTTCTGTTTTTGTGCGAGTACCACACTGTCTTGATTACTGTAGCTTTGTAGTATAGTCTGAAGTCAGGGAGCTTGATTCCTCCAGCTCCGTTTTTCGTTCTCAAGATTGCTTTGGCTATTCGGGGTCTTTGATGTTTCCATACAAATTGTGAAATTTTTTGTTCTAGTTCTGTGAAAAATGCCAGTGGTAGTTTGATAGGGATTGCATTGAATCTGTAGATTGCTTTGGGTAGTAGAGTCATTTTCACAATGTTGATTCTTCCAATCCAAGAACATGGTATATCTCTCCATCTATTTGTATCATCTTTAATTTCTTTCATCAGTGTCTTATAATTTTCTGCATACAGGTCTTTTGTCTCCTTAGGTAGGTTTATTCCTAGATATTTTATTCTGTTTGTTGCAATGGTAAATGGGAGTGTTTTCTTGATTTCACTTTCAGATTTTTCATCATTAGTGTATAGGAATGCCAGAGATTTCTGTGCATCAATTTTGTATCCTGCTACTTTACCAAATTCGTTGATTAGCTCTAGTAGTTTTCTGGTAGCATCTTTAGGATTCTCTATGTATAGTATCATGTCATCTGCAAACAGTGACAGCTTTACTTCTTCTTTTCCGATTTGGATTCCTTTTATTTCCTTTTCTTCGAACGGAGGCTCCTTGGCTGAAAAATCGCTGCCCTGGAGGGTCTCTATGGACCGTCCAGTGGTGCAGTGGTAACACTGCAGCTTCAAGCCAATTTTTTTTCCAATCAGTACCCTTGCAGTGTAGGATTTAGAAATAAAATGATGAATAAATCACTTCCCCACCCCCCTCCCGCTCAGGGGCTCGCTGTCTCTGTGAGGATAAACTGAGATTACAAGTGTGAAAACCTGCTTGGGTAAACGACTGTTGTTAAGATAATATTAATAATAATGATCATAGTGGAATCGGGCAGTCAAGATATACCCACAGGGAAATACAGCCTATAATTCAGCCTACAAGTAGGGATCAGGTAAAAGCAGTTGACTCCCAGGGTCTCCACACAGGGACTCGGAGAATTGCATGGCTTTCCTGGGAACGCGACTCTGCTCGCCAACGCCTCCACAGAGGCTGCCGAGCCCCCTGATTCCCCGGTGCCCACCGCTCCCGCAGGTGGGGGAGCAGGGCCGCAGTGAGAGGGGCCTCACGGTGATTGGCTGAACTGGAAGTTGTTGCTAGGCTACCAGTCCGAGGCAGACTGGGGCCTCTAGTCCCATCCTCCACTGCAGATTCATCCTGCACAGCCAATTTAATTCGGGCACCCTGTGAACGAGATCCCCAGCAGTTTAAATTGTCAGCTGCCAAGTGCCCATCTTTCTAGGATTTAACACTTAGCAAGAGGCTACGTGAGGGAGGGAAAGAGAAGCCCTGTTTTTACACTCTGGGTCACGTTGAATAGCTTCTTCTCTCTCTGGGCTGCAGTGTCCTCCCTTGATTTCTGGTTTCATTCATTTATTCATTATTCATGCATGCATCTATGTTTATTAAGTGCCTGCCATGTTCCATGCACTATATCAAGTGCTAGGGACAAAGGGATGAATGAGATGGAGACCATCCTTGCCCTCATGAAGGGGAAAACATTACGCACTTAAGCATATAAGTGAGATAAACACATATCTATTTCTTTCCTTCCTCGTCAATGATTTTACTAAGCCCCCCTTTTCCCCTACTAAATCTGTAGGGTCCCCCAAGTTGACAGGGTAAGGAGTGCTGCTGTCAACCATGCCTAAACTACGTTACCCCTCACCCATACCCTTACCACTCCCTAAAACCGGGTACATCCTCTTACCTCCACAGTGCTTTTACTTTGTTGTCTTGAACCCACAAGTGAGCCTGAGTGCACCTTTTTTTAAAAAAAAAAAATTTATTTATTTATTTTTATTTTTGGCTGCGTTGGGTCTTCGTTGCTGTGCATGGGTTTCTCTCTAGCTGCAGTGAGCGGGGGCTTCTCTTCGTTGCAGAGCACAGGTTCTAGGCGCGCGGGCTTCAGTAGTTGTGGCACATGGGCTCAGTAGTTGTGGCTCACGGGCTCTAGAGCGCAGGCTCAGTAGTTGTGGCACACGGGCTTATTTACTCCGTGGCATGTGGGATCTTCCGGGACCAGGGCTTGAACCCATGTCCCCTGCATTGGCAGGCAGATTCTCAACCACTGCGCCACCAGGGAAGCCCTGAGTGCACCTTGATAAAGATATGGGGCGGAGATCATTGTCCCCTGTTCAAATGAGAAAGCTGAAAGGCCAGAAACATCAAGAAACCCTGTCCATGGTCACATGGAGAATTACTGGCATAACCAGTATTGAGCACTTACTATGTGCCAGCTCTTAAAAAACTATCTTCCTCATAACAACCCAGTAAGGTAAGTATTATTATTATTCCCATTTTATAGGTGGCAAAATTGAGGCTGGAAGAAGTTATTTGACTTGCCAGTGGTGACCCAGATAGTATGTGGCAAAGCTAGGATTTGAACCAAATCTCCCTGGCTCCAAAGCCTGAGCTTTTTCCAAGAAATGGGTCTGGTCACAGAAAAGAGTCTCTGAGTGGCTGACACTGGAGTGGCTTCCACATGCCCTTCAAAACCTCCCGGTCCCAGGATCTTATTTAATTTCCTGCTGAAGTTCTTGGCACGCATTTATCAATATAGTTAACTCTGTTATCTATCCATCTATCTGTGATGATCTTGTCTTCAAGTTTTTATTGGGTAATTAAGTCAAGTAACTCTTCCCTGTAAGCATCTCCATCGCCTGCTTTGTTGGGTTTGTATTTTCCTTTGTTCACATACTGAACAAACACCAAGCACCCACCAAGTGTTGTGGGAGGCTTAGTGGGTGTAGGTGAATGGGGCCCATCCCTCCCCTTGAGGAGTTCCCAGCTTAGAGCAAAGTTTCTGAAGGGTCTTCCATGGGCAAAGTGCAGTGATAGGCCATGGAGAGAGGAGGACCACAAACACCTGCCCTCAGAGAATCTCCTGGTTTTGGGAGACAGACCTGCAATTAGATAATAGAAAGGTGTGAAAGGAGGTGGGAGGGAGCAGAAGTGGATGTGGTAAGTGTGGGCTGGGGGTGGGAGCAGCCCGCCTTGAGTTCCCAGTGCTGCTTTTAAATCCCGACTTGCTCTGGCCACTGTGGGACACTGTGTCTCAGAGCCCAGCAGCCTGCAGCTTGGAAGGAGGCCTTTAAACGGGAGAAGGTGCTGGAAAGAACAGAGTTGCATAAAGAAACAAGCTAAATTTATCCCTCCTGGTAGACCCCCAGCAATTGCTATGCTTAACACCTGACTTTCTATCAACAGAGACTTGTTTAACCAGAAGGTTAGCTGCTTTTCTCTGAGAAAGAGACAGAGAGAGAGGGGAAGAGAGAGAGAGAGAGAGAGAGAAAGAGATAGAGACTCTGAAGACAGAGATGCACAGAGAGAGACCTGAGGAGAAGCAAGGAGAGACAGAGGTAAAGGCATCCTTTGGTACACAGCTCCGGTGAGCAGCAGGGAAGAATACTAAACTGGGCACCTGAGTGGGAGAAATCAGGCAATCTCCCACCCCCCTTCCTCCCTGTCTACCTTGCTAATTTCCAGATAGCACCATTTTTCAGATGTAAGTATATAGGAGATGTCTGTGTTATCTTGGCCACTGCTTTGTCCCTGTCACCCGCCACCATCCCTATATAGCTGAGAGTTGACTGTAAGTGGATAATATACAAAAGCAATGATTTAAGTAAGTTTTATAAGACTAAATATGCATGCCTTTGACCTAACATTCCCACCTCCAGGAATTTATCCTACAGAAAGTAATTAAGGACACAGGCAAAGAATTTAGCAAGAGACTATTCATTGCAGCATTGTTTAGAAAAGCAAGGAAACTAAATAGCCAACCCTGTTGGGGACCTGCTCAATAAATAATGGTATAACCTTACAATAGCTGTCCATACTGCCCGTAATTTGGGTTGTAAATGGTTACTTATTGATGTGGAAAGACATGATTTATTAGGTGTAAAAAGCAAGTTACAAAATAGTGTATACAGTATGACTCCATATAAGTATTCTTATAAGTAAGAATAAATACAAAATATATAATCTAGGAAGACATATACCGAATGTTAATCTCTAGGTGGAGGGATTCTAAGACATTAAAATTTTTTTCTTTTTGCTTATCTGCATTAAAACAAATTTTTTTTTCCACCATGAACATGTATTTCTTGTGCAATGAGAAGAAATTTCCTTCCAGTCGTCCCAGCAAGCGCCTCCTGCTGGGAGTCCAGGAGTGTACGGGCAAGCTGAATCAGGTGCTCCTGGCTCTGAGGCATTGTGGGAAAGGCCACCAACCCTTGTGAGGCCACTTGAAGCTGCTCATTAAGAATTTCCAAAACAGCGAGTCCCCACCCTGTTTCCACTCCCCATCCTGACTGGTCTTGCGGGCAAGAACTCAATGACCCAACACCTTGGTATCAAAATGCTCAGTTGCTTCATAACCTACTGGGGGGTTGGCTGCCGCCCTCCCTTGAAGCAAAACAGTTTGTACAAGTTGGTGCTTGGTAAAGCTAACCTTGCTAAAACTGCAGGGCCTTCCCAGTTAGCCAGGAGCACCCTCCCCTGTAAGGGAGTGACGGCTAAGACGCTGTGTTGATCAGGTTTACTGCCTCTACTACACAGAGGCAGTTGTGATTCTGAATGTTGGAGAGAAAAAGCCGTCACCATGGCAACCCAGGCTGCTCAGCCTCTGGGATCAGTCCAACACTCAGGGAAAGAAGGTGGAGTCTGGAGTCAGAACAAATACTGCCTGGCTGTCTGACCTCGGGTAGGACACTTAGCTTTTCTCTGCCTCAGCTTCTACATCTATAAAATGATACTAAAGTTCCTTATCCTACCCGCTCCCCGGATTAATGAGGAATAATCTGTAAATGGTAAAATGCAAGAGGAGTAGAGCCTCCCTAGCTTTGGTTTGTCCCCAGATTGCTGTGTGTGACCTTGGGCAAATCACTTAAACAGTTCTGTGCTTCAGATGCTGTTTGTAAACAGGAAAGTAACGTGCACTGTGATGGCTTCTCAGATTCATTGTCAGGTGCCCATGAGAATCCCAGAATCTCAGGGTTGGAAGGAATCTTAGCCCTTACCACCCATGCAGGAATCCCTTTGATAAGTTCTCTGACCGAGGTACTTGTCCTGCCTCTGCTTGGTTACCTCCAGTGGCAAAGAGATCATGACTGCACAACTTCCCAGGTAGCTCTCACTGCATGACACTAATTGTAAGAAAGTTCTTCTGTATATGATGTTTTACAATTAAATATTTGTTTAAAATATTACCAGTTCTTTTCAGAGCTATTTCTGCTCCTGATTTTCCCAGTGGGTTTGCACAAGGTAGAAATTAGCAGCAATTGGCCAGAGGCACGTACAGTCCCAGCTCTGAAAGCTTTTAGCTTACTGTAACAGAAGGAGTATGGGTTCCGGGGTCACACACTCTAGGTTAAAATCCCACTTTGTACACTTACTAGATGGTTGACCTTGGGCAACTTATATTAGCTCTCAGAACCTTAGTTTCCTGATCAGTAAGATGAGGATAGAAATACCTACCTCACAGTATTGCTGCGATAGCACTTCTTACTAAGCTTACAACTCTAACTTCCCTGGTAGAATTCTGGGGAATGTGGGGGGCAGGTGGGTTACACCTTCCTCTGCCAGCCCCTGGACAACGCATCTGCCCTCCAAGCCCCATCTGGCACGTGTAGGCCCTCATGTGCCCAGGCTGTGCTCCTCTCAGAAGGAGACAGAAGGTTCACCTCGCCCTCCTGGGAACCCCTGCAGCACAGCCTTGGGTCTGTAATTTAGGGCCTTCTCCCTCTCAGGCCTGTACCAGGGGCCATAAAAGGAAGATGATGCAATGGCTTCAAGACCAAGTTCACCACTCCCTGTAACTCCCCAGCCTCAAGGTCAGCAGCCCCACAGACTTTGCCAGCACTAAGCAAGCATCCCAGGGTGTCACTTGGTGAAGGCTTTCAGCCATATTTAATGGGAATCTCATATGGGGCCAAAAGCCTCTAAGACTCGAAAGAATGCAGTCTGGTGGTGGACTTCAGGCATGGTGATAGGGAAAGCTATCTGGGGTAGAAAAGTGGTCCTCTGCCCTCAACAGGAAGGAGTCAGGACGCCTGACTAGCTGTGGGCTCTCTGGAGCCAGTGACTTCATTCCTCCGTGCCTTGCTTTCCTTGTGTGCAGAATGACAGGTTGTTGCCTGAGACCTTCCCTGCGTCAGAATTATAGGTTTCCCCATTTGTTGGATGCAGGATGAGATGGCGAAATCGCCCTTGACCTCTTTTTGCCACGGGGGCCGCTGAGCTCCCACTCCTCTCTGCTTCCTCCACAGATGAGTACCTCCGAGTCCTCAGTGTGGGTGTGGCCGAGGTGAAGAAATCCTTCTTGGGGCCCTTGTCCCCGTCCTGTAAGGTGGTGCAGATGATGAGGCAGTTTCTGTACCGGGTCCTGCCTGAGGACTCCTACAAGGTCGCCACGGGGAAGCTCCATGTGAGCCTCACCCGGTTCACGGATGGAGAGAGTGTTGTGGTTTCAGAATATACATCCAAGGAAGAGCTCATCGAGGCAAGGGGGCGGGACCTGGGAATAAGGGAGGGGGCGGGGCTAGGAATAAGGGCGGGGCCAGGGAGTGGGGGCAGAGCCCAGGGAGTTGGGACAGGAAAGGAGAGGCTGGCCCTGCTTCTCTTGACGGGCCTCTGGGATGGTCCACTTGTCTGCCTCACTTCCTTCCTTCTGCTTTCTGTCCCCCTAGTTTTTCCCTCCCTTCACCCTCCTGGCATCTATCTCTCTCTGTCAGGCACGCTGTTAGACAAGATGGACACAGAGAAGCCAAAAACTAATCAGACTTGCTCACCATCCTACATTTCAGCACTCAGAGTCTGCCTCCTTTTGCCTCTGTCTTGCCCTCTGCTCTAATCCTGCAGCTTCTCAGAGGCCCATTTGTATTACCAACAGAGGTCCCATGGCTCCTCTAGGGCCTGGACTTCAGTGTTTCCCCACTAAATTACTCCCAGTTTGTGGGAACAGCTTCCCTCCGCCCCCTCCCTTCCACTGGTCCTTGATAAAAAGGACTGTTATCACTAAACGGGTTAACACTTAGGAAAGGGGATTCTGACAGTGCATTGTTCTAAGCTCACTAATATACATTTTAGTTATGACTTATTATTGCTGGAGAGTGCTGTGGTTATGTCCAGTTTTCTTTCAGGGCAAGAGTTGAGCTGCATGACCCTCCACCCATATTTCCAATCCCCTCCCCTCCTCTGAATACAAGACCCTCGCCACCCATCCTCACATCCCCACACTGGCATGGCCTTGACCCTGGGGGTTGGGGATGAATAGGCAGGGACATGGATACCTCCTCCAGCTACCTCATGTCCCCTGGGTTTATTAGCACCCAGCTCTTCAAGACTTTTCTCTCCCCAGCCCTCTCCCACCACCTCCCACTCTTACCCATGCCAACCAGAGCAAATCACACAAAGCAGGCCTCTGTGTCTGCACCTGCCGTGCCTCCTGCCTCGTGCCGGATGCCCTTCCCTCCTTCCCACCCCACTTCACCTGCTTGGTGAGACTCCAGTCACTCCTACCAGGGAACTTTCCTTCATCACCTGCCTGCCTTGCAACCCCTGGGTTGGGTGCTTCTTCTTTGGGACCACGATGCCCATGCTTACCTCCATCACAGCATCTGTCACCCCATGTACTGTCACCTAATTGCTTGGTCCCCCTCTGAGCATTCCCAAGGGTGGGCATCTCACCCTCCTTTGATTCCAGGCCCAGGCCAGATACACATTAATGGTTTTTGAATCCCATTGGATTCATGGAAATTTGGTGCTAGAAGGAGCCCTGCAGATCATTGAGGCCACTCTCTCCCTTTAAAACTGAGACATCCGGCCCAGCCTGACCAAGTAGGTTACCAAGGATCCAGCCAGGAGCTGAACCTGGGGCTCCACTTCCCAGGGCAGTGACTCCACCTTGGGTTTAAGAAGGGCCAGGCTGATGGTGTCCCAGATGCCCGCAGGTGATCCCTCCCCACCCAGCCCCCAGGCCTTGGGCATCTCAACCCTGTCCTCTCCCCCACAGGCCCTGTACTGCAGTTGCTTTGTCCCTGTGTACTGCGGCCTCATTCCTCCAACTTACCGCGGCGTGGTAAGTACCTCAGTGTGGGAAGGCAGGTGAGCTGGGATCCAGGGGTGCCTCAGGGCCCCTGTGACCCACATTTGGGAGGAATGGTCTCAGAATTCAGTGGGAAGACCAAGAATTGAAAAGGTCCTTGTGGTTTCCTACTCAGAATTCCCAGCGTAGATAGATTTCTGGGGCTTTAAGAAGACCTTCTCCCCCTAAGTTGGGCTTCTCTCTGGACCCACCAACACATTACTGAACCCAGCAAGTCAAGCTTCCACAGGTTTGCCAGATTTCCCCAGTAGGAAAATCCGGTAGGTCTGAGACTCTGTACCCCTAATCAACTTCAGCTGACGCCAGTGCTGCTGGTCCACGGACAGCACTCTGAGTAGGAAGATTTAACCCGTGCCCTCTCCTCATTTTATGTATAGAGAAAATGAGATCCAGAGATTACGAATCAGCTAGTAGATGGACCCCCGTATTGCATGTCATTCATTTAATTAGCAGGCATCCGGAGGGTTAGAGCCTCAGTATCTGTGATCCTTTGTTCACAGCTGAGGAAACAGAAGCCGCAAGAGGGGAAGGGACTTGAGGGTGGACACAGGGTGGTCAGGGGTGCTCTGGAGGGTGTTGAGGGTGTCTGACCTCAACAGAGGGAGGCAGCTTGGACCCAGGGCAGTCTGGAGGAGGGATGTTTCACAACCCCTCAGACCCACCACATGTGCACCTTCTCAAAAGGCCCTGTGGATGAGCTCCTTTCCCCGGCCCTGCCCTCAGCTGTTAAGGGACTCCACGAGGGGTAACGTGACAGGGAAGCATTCGTTCCTGCTTCATCCAGGGTATGGATGCCCCCGGACCTTGGCGTCAAAGCTTCTCCCAAGGGACCTATTTCTTTGCTCTCCCTGAGTGGGGGAGAGGACCTATGACCCCAGATGAGCATTTCTCACTCTGCCTCCCCCCTCCGCCCTGCAGCGGTACATCGACGGGGCCTTCTCGGGCATGCAGCCCTGCTCCTTCTGGACGGACTCCATCACCATCTCTACCTTCAGTGGTCAGCAGGACATCTGCCCGCGGGACTGCCCCGCCAACATCTGTGACTTCCGCATATTCAACTGCTCTTTCCAGTTCTCCCTGGAGAACATTACCAGGATGATCCATGCCCTGTTCCCCCCAGACCTGGTGGTAAGAGACAGGAGGGACCTGGGGGGTGGGCAAGGAGAGCCGGAAAGGGTGATGGGGTCTGGAGTGGGATGGGGGAGCCAATGAGGCCCATTCGGTCCATCTCAAACGATCCCTTAAACTTCCTCCTAAAGCTGTATCCCGGCCTTGCTGCCAGCTGGGTATGTGAGCTTGAACAAGGGCCCTAAGTGCTCCCAACCTCAATTTTCTCCCCTGTAAAGTGAGATGATCTCAGAACCACCGATAGCAATGTTGTCTGAACTCTCCCATTTTGACATACAATGTGGGTTCAACAAACTATGGCCCAGGGGCCAAATCCAGCATGTGACTTGTTTTTATACAGCCTGTGAGCTAAGAATGGACTTTCTATTTTTAAAGCATTGTTTAAAAAAAAAAAAAACAAGAAGAAGAAGAAGTGACAGAGACTATATGTGGCCTACGAAGCCCCAAATATTTACTGTTTGGCCTTTTACAGAAAAGGCATTGTGGGCAGTATCTGCGGTAATCCTCCAGCATCCTCTGTGATAGATACTGTTTTATTCCCATTTTACAAGTGAAGAAACTGAGGCTGTGAGAGGTTACATTCACCCAGCCACCCAGCCAGTAAGTGGCAGCACTGGGATTTGAACCCAGTCTCCAAATGCTGCTCTTTATACTGTCCAAATGCACCTTCTCTGGGCCTCACCCTCTCCGGCCCAGGGGAAGCTGAAGATCAGCTGTTCTTAGCAGGTACTGAAGGATGGGCACATTTTGAAAAGCTCATCATATAAAGCTTAAGAGCAATGAAAGCAACTGCTTTGGAAGAGGGGACTATGGGTCTCTCTGTTGCTACAGCCTTAGTTATTTTCCTGGTGCCCCTCCTTGCAGATCCTGCACGATTATTACTACAGAGGGTACGAAGATGCTGTTTCGTACTTGAGGCGGCTGAGTAAGTACTATGTGGTGCCCCGAGGAAGAGGAGGAAAGTGGGGCAAAGACAGGAAGTAGAAGGGCTGGATAGAGGAGCATCTCCCCGCAATTTGTGAACTGGAGGTGCTCTTCACCCAGGAGAGCTGGAAATGGGCAGAGGGACCTGACAGCCTTCATTGTCCAGATGTTACTGTGGCCAGAAATTAGGACCACTGTGGAAAAGGGGCTTTAGGTTAACTGATGGGACAGTGTCTAGGGCTTTTGTACAAATGTATTTCTGAATTTAAAAACTATGCTTAGGAAATACATAGCTCATATCTCCCTGGAGCATTCCATTCTCATATCATTACATTTTCTTGCATTTTATTCTCTTTCCAATGAAACAGTATTGTTAATGTAGAACTAGATGTGACTAGTTTATGTTTGTGTGAGACTTTTGAGTGACATATTGATCAACAAATGAGAGAGAAGAGCCCTTGCCCTAAGTTGGTTTGGAAAGCATGGTCCCACCCCTGTGTATCCTCTGTGTATTATCTGGGTGGGAGGAAGATTCCAAAGGCATACACTACACACGCTAACTCCATGAAGGCCATGCAAACATCTTTGTTAAAAGGAAAGAAAAAATGCTTTTCTATATTTAGAATTAATTCCATAGAGCATATTTCCAGAAAAAGGGGATTTCTGGATCAAAGGGTTTACCTAATGTTATATAATAAATTTTTTTCCATGTTGCCATATGGTCTTTGTAACTGGCTTTTTGGCACCTGTATCATATTCCATCACAGTTGTACAGAATACTTTGATCCTTCTTGGGTTTCCAAATGTTCACTATTATAAACAATGCTGTGGTGACCTTTTTGTGTATGTAGTTTAAAAAATATACTTAAGGAGTGAGATTAAGGGGTTGAATGAGGTTTTTCTCATAGGATATGTACACTTTTTTTCTTCAAAATTGCTTCCTGCTGGGACTTCCCTGGCAGTCCAGTGATTAAGACTCCGTGCTTCCACTGCAGGGGGTGCAGGTTCAATCCCTGGTTGAGGAACTAAGATCCTGCATGCTGCGTGGTGCAGCCAAAACATTGCTTCCTACTTTCCTAAGCTCCGCTGTCCTAACTCTTTACTTTCTCCTGGGTCCATTCTCCCGACTAGTGGGGTAGGGAGCAGGAGCACAGGATGGAGAGAATGTGGCTCTGGAGGCAAGGAGCCCTGGGCCAGGATCCCCATCCCCCAAGCTGTGTGAGCTCCAGGAAATCACTCTCCCTCTCTGAGTCTTAGTTCCAAATCTGTAAAAAGGGTTTAGATCCTGGTTTTTGACACACCAACTATGTGACCTTGAGCAAGTAATTCATCTCCTGGGGCCTGTTTTCTCATCTGTACAAGGTGGCTGATGGTGGAACCTACCTCTGAGTTTTATTCCTAGCCATGGTCAATCCAGTCCACTGCCCCCTCTGACCTCTCTGCAGACAGACTCCTCCTAACCCTGACTGTCCTCTGACAACTGCCCCATCTTCCACATTTTCACAGGCGACAGCTGTGAAGCCGAGCCCCCAGTGTCCAAAAGGAGGACGACCTGAGGGGGGTGGTGGTGGTGGAGATGAGGTCTCACCTACAGAGCTTAGGGAATAGGAGGGTCTGGCTAGGGCCTGTGGTCCTTTCTGCCCCAGGTGGGGAGCCCCTCCATTCTTTCCTCAGTGATGGTGTATATCGAGGGCTTGAGGTTTGGGGAGCCCCTGATTTGGTTCTTGGATCTCGGAGCAGACACCAATTCCCTGCCCCAGGAAATCCCGTTACACCTCAGATTGCATCCTGGCTACCTGGCTGCCTCCATACCTGTCTCTCGCCTAGAACTTTTCCTTTCTCTTCCTCTCAGTGCAAGCCCTGGGAAGACTTACAAAGTGGGCTGTTAAGCATCTCTAGTCTCCCCCATTTCTCAGTAGCCCCTTACCCTCTCACCCTCCCCGCTTCCACCCTTAGCTGGTGTGGACATTTTCACAGGTATGAACGGCAGTCTTAAACCCAAGGATGAAACTCTAATAGTAGCATTGCAGGCATCCACTCCTGAATTGGGGCAGTATATGGAGGATGGCAGGTTTTCCCCAATGGCCCTGGAATCACTCCAAGTAGGAACAGACACAACTCATAAGTGAGAAAAAAACTCGTGCTGGCTGCCAGCTGTTTTTGCTTCCTCTCCCAATTTGCAAATGTGTGTGTGGCTTTCTCAGTGCAAGTTTCAGCTCCAGCACCTAAATCCTCTTGGGTTTGGTGGGCCTGGAGTTTTCTCCCGGCACCAGATGCAAGCAGGAAATACTGACATAGCCTGAGAAATCCCCACCTACCATCTGGGAACGGAAAACGGAAGTCTGCTCCAGACTCCTGCCTGCTTTCTGAAAGGGGGTCAGCTCAGGTAGGAAGCCACACCTGCAAGGTGTCACCCTCAGCTCCTCAGCTCACATCCTGGCATCCTCTTTCTCCTCCCTCCTAAGGGTTCACATCTACCTAATTATTCCTGCCACCAGGTGAGCCTCCCTCTCCACCCTTGGCCTCCCCTGACAGCAGCCTTCTACCAAAAGGAAGGACACTGCTTGCTGGCATCCTTGAAGATCCACATTCCCCACACAGACACGTGTACATGGTGAGGTTGGAGCTCAGACGATGCCATGTCTGAAATATCCATCCCATATCCAGCCATGCCCGACCAAACTGACCTTCCTCCCTCCCTTCCTCCCACTCACAATTGGGTGAGTTTTGACACAGACACAGACACACAGACACACAGACACAGACACACACACCTGCGAAACCAGCACCACAATCAAGATAGGGAACAATCCATCATGCCTGAAGTTTCCTCATGCCCCTTTGGGATCCCTCCCACCTTCCCTCATCCCACCATCCCCAAGCAAACCCTGATGTCTTTCTGTCATTATAGATTAATTTGCATTTTTAGAGTTTTTGATAGATGAACTCTTATAGTATGAACTCTTTTTTGTCTGCATTCTTTCACTCAGCATAATTATTCTGAGATTCACCCATGTCATTGCATGGTATAAATAGTTCATTCCTTTTTTGCGTTCCAATCCACTGTATGAATGAATATACCACAGTTCATTTATCCATTCACCTGTTAATGGGCATTTTAGTTGTATCCAATTTGGGGCTGTTATGAATAAAGCTGCTATGTACATTCATGCATGAATTTCTGTATGGACAAATTCTTTCATTTCTCTTGGGTAAATACCCAGGAATGGAATGACCCGATCATATGGTGGATGCATGTTTAATATGTAATGTGTATATGTCTACAAATATATGTATAACATATAATATTTTAATATAAAATGTAATGTATTTAATTGTAGTAAAACACAATAATATAAAAGTTACCATCTTAGCCATTTTAAGCGTACAATTCAGTAGTGTTAAACATACACTGGTGTGCAACCAATCTCCTGAACTTTTCCATCTTGCAAAAATGAAACTCTATACCCATTAACCAACTCTCCTTTTCCGCCACCCCCTAGACCCTGGCAACCACCATTCTATTTCTATGCGTTTGAATACTTTAGGTACCTCATGTAAGTGGAATCATAACAGTATTTGTCTTTTTGTGACTGGTTTATTTCATGTATAACGTCCTCAAGATTCATGCATGTTGTAACATCTGACGGATTTCCTTCCTTAAGGCTAAATAATATTCCATCGTGCATATAGAGCAGATTTTCTTTATCTATTCATTCATCAGTGGACATTTGGGTTGCTTCCACCTCTTGGCTATTGAGAATAATACTGCAATGAACATGGGTGTGCAGATATCTCTTCGAGATCCTATTTTCAATACTTTTGGATATGTACGGACTGAGAAACGTACCCAGAATGTATGTCTAACTTTTTAAGAAGTTACCAAATTGTTTTCTAGAGTGGTTGTACCATTTTACATTCCCAACAGTGAATGAGAATTCCAGCTTCCCCACATTCTCACCAACACTTGGTATGGTCAGTCTTTTTAATATTAACCATTCTAATAGGTATGTGGTAGTATCTTATTGTGGTTTTAATTTGCATTTCCCTAATGACTAATGATGCTGGGCATCTTTTCCTTGGCTTATTAGTTGTTCAAATATATTCTTTGGTGAAGTGTCTGTTCAACTCTTTTGCCCATTTTCCCCTAGACCTTGAATATGCTTTATTTTTTAGAATCATTTTAGATTTACAGAAAAACTGTGAAAATAGTACAGAGAGTTTCCATAGACCCCACATCTAGGTTTCCCTCTTGTTTTAGGTCTCACACTTGTTAGATGTTATAGCATGGTACACACATCATTTGGTGCATAGTATGGTATATTGTTTACAATTAGTGAACCAATGTTGATAAATCGTTACGAGCTAAAGTCCATACTTTATTCAGATTGCCTTAGTTTTTACCTAATGTCCTTCTTCTGACCCAGGATCCCATTCAGGATCCCTCATCACATTTAGTTGTGCTGTCTCCTTAGGCTCCTCTTGTCTGTCACAGTTGCTCAGACTCTCCTTGTTTTTAATGACCTACTGGCCAGGTAGTTTGTAGAATGTCCCTCAGTTGGGATTTGCTTGGTGTTTTTCTCATGATTAGATTGGGGTTGTGGGTTTGCGGGGGAAGGACCACAGAGGCAAAGCGCCATTCTCATCACGTTGTATCAAGGGTACATGCTGTGAGGTGGTGTTTGTCGGGTTTTTCCACTGTAAATCTACTCTTCCTTTCCATACTGTGCTCTTTGGAAGGAAGTCACTAAGAGGTAGGGAGTTATTCTCCACTTCCTTAAGGGCCAAGTATCTACAGAAATTATTGGTAATTCTTCATCATGAGAGATGTGTCTCTTTCTCTGCCTATTCAATCATTTGTTTACCTATTCAATCATTTGTTTATATTAGTATGGACTCGTTGATACTTATTTTATTCTGTGGGTTATTACTTAGTCCTACTTTATTTATTTTCTTACTCAAAGTGTTCCACCTTTGGCCATCGGGAGCCCTTTCTATTGACTCTTTTGCCCATTTATTTTTATTTTTTTTGGCTGCACTGCACACAGCTTATGGGAGCTTGTGGAATCTTAGTTCCCCAACCAAGGATAGAATCTGGTCCCTCAGCAATGAAAGCATAGAGTGCTAACCACTGGACTGCCAGGGAATTCCCATCTTTTGCCCATTTAAAAAATGGAATTATTTGTTTTCTTATTAAGAGCTTTATGTATTCTAGATAAATGCCCTTTATCAGAAATATGATTTGCAAATAATATTTTCCCCCAGTCTGTGATTTCTCTTTTCAACTCCTTAACAGTGTCTTCTGAAAAGGAGAAGTTTTTTTTTCTCCTCTCCCGCTGCGGAGCACAGGCTCTGGACTTGCAGGCTCAGAGGCCATGGCTCACGGGCCCAGCCACTCTGCGGCATGTGGGATCTTCCTGGACCGGGGCACGAACTCGTGTCCCCTGCATCGGCAGGTGGACTCTCAACCACTGCGCCACCAGGGAAGCCCAAACCAAGGGTCTTTGATGCCACCGTAAGCCCTTGCATGGTCTGGCCCCTGTGGTCTCCTCAGCCCCATGTCCCATAACAAGTACACCCACCCCTGTTCCACCTACACTGACCTCGCAGGGCCTTGGCTTCCTGCTGCTCTCCCGAACCTGTGACCCTTGTGTGTGCTGTTCGCTCTGCCTGGAATGCTCCTCCTCGTCCCACCCTGACTACCCCCTGGACCCCTCCCCTGTCACGTCTCAGCTCAAACTTCACTCCCTCTGGGAAGCCCTCCCTGCTCCCGTCTCTCCTAGTACCACATTCTTCACTTCCTAGCACTTGTCTTGGTTAAAACTTGAGGTTATTGGAGTGGTTAGTGCCTGCTCCCAGGCTAGACTGTAAGCTCCAAGAGGCCTATTTTTGTCTCCTTCAACTCCTCAGTGCCTGGTATAATGCCTGGCACATATTAGCTGCTCAATAAGTATCCATTGAATAAGTGGATCAAAACACAATCAGAAGGCTTCCCTGGTGGCGCAGTGGTTGAGAGTCCGCCTGCTGATGCAGAGGACATGGGTTCGTGCCCTGGTCCAGGAAGATCCCACATGCTGTGGAGCGGCTGGGCCAGTGAGCCATGGCCGCTGGGCCTGCGCGTCCGGAGCCTGTGCTCTGCAACGGGAGAGGCCACAACAGTGAGAGGCCGGTGTACCGCAAAAAAAACCAAAAACCAAAAACACAATCAGATATTCAATATAAATTCAAGTAAGTAAAGAAAGGCCATTGAAAAGCACTAATCCAGGAGTCTCTGGTGGCCTAGTGGTTAGAATTCTAGGTTTTTGCTGCTGAGGTTCAATCCCTAATTGGGGAACTGAGATCCTGCAAGTTGTGCAGCACAGCAAAAACAGAACAAAAACAATGAAAAGCACTAATCTTGTTTATGAGAATAATTTGGGAAACCATTTTTTGCAAATACTGTGCTGATGCCAGGGGTTAGTAATGCCACCTGTGACCCCATGCTATTGTTTTTCCTAGATGCTGCTTACCTTAATTCTCCTTCCAAGAGAGTGATTTTCCCCTGGGTAGAAGTGTACTGCCAGATAGAACGCGCCCTTGGCAATGAGTGCCCTGAACGCTGTCAACCAAGCCTCCAAACAGAGCGGGCCAGTCCAGAAGAATCCAGACAACTTCACACACAATGGGCTCCCAAAGGGGAAAGAAAAGGTGGCCGTGATCCACCTCTGTCCCCACCTGTGCAGACACCTGAATCCACATGTGAGTGGCCTGTGGCGTCACCTGTTTTACCACCTGCATCGCCACTGGCCTCATCACCATCACATTCTCCAACTGACTTGCCACCTGTAGCACTCCCAGCTGTGCACTTCCTCCCCAGCTCAACACCTGGGCTGTCACCCGTATCACCATCACAGCAGGTACAACTGACTGGATCACCACCCAGATCCCCACCCCCCCAGTCATCTATGTCATCCAGGACGTCCCTGGGGCCTTCCGCTGTGGGCACATCTCCAACATTGCCCCAATGCTCTTCTTCAGCATCACCTGCACAGCCACCTGTGGAGGAACTGGGCCCAGAACAGCCCCAAGGTATGGACCCTTCTGGCTTCTCACAGCTTCCTCATGTCTGGAGCCCGTTGGCAAGTGTGTAACGACATGGTTGCTGATAACATTTGCTTTAGAGGGATGCATTGGTGAAGTTAGCCCGTAACTTTAGCGGCTCTACTTGCTATGAGGACAGACCACCACGAGAGGGCAGTGTACTTGACATTTGTTTTTTTCTTCTTTAGTCCAGTGATTCTCAAAGTGTGCTCCCCAACTAGCAGCAATAGCACCACCTGAGAACTTGTTAGAAATGAAAATTCTCAGGCCCTACCACATACCTACTAAACCACAAATTCTAGGGGTGGGACCCAGCTGTCTGCAGTTTTTTTACAAGCCCTCCACATTTGAGAGCGGCTGTTCTAGTAGATTTTTTATTGTGAAAGCTGCTGTGCCAGGGCAATGCTACTCAAGAAGGGGTCTGTGGACCAGTGCCAGTCCCTGAATTATTTGTTACTAGTTCACAATGAAATGAGTACAGAAAGTGAAAGCAAGCATTTAGAAATGTTTATAGCAATACAGTAGAGCTATGACATCTGAGAGCTTGGTCATTTTCCTACTAATTCATTTATATTGTATTTCACAAAGGCGCTAGTCCATTGTGGATTGTAAATAGTATTTTAAGAAACTGGTTCTTTACTACAGGTGAAGCACCCCTCTGGGGGCTGCAAAGATGAACAGCTCTTTGCAGAGGGAATGGCATGGATACCAACCTCAAAAACGCAAAAGGAATTTTTAAGTACTATATAACTAACAAAAACTGTGTTGAGGGTATTAATAGAGAATAAGATCACATCTCTCTGGGGAGATAAGAAAGGCTTCTTGGAGGTGACATGTGATTTGAAATGGGCAAGATTTTGACAATTATGGTTTGTGGGATCCGACAGAGTAGAAAGAACATTTCAGATTTTGTTTATTCCAGAGGCTCAGGTGCAGAGAAGGAAAGTGCAAGGTATATTCGGGATGAAGAGGATACCTGTTTGGCCACTGTGGGTGGTCTGTGTGGGGACCAAGGGAGAGGGGCCCAAATGATGGACCGAAGCCAGGTTGTAGGGTCCTCATGGTCCACCAGCCAAGCTTCCATAGTTATTACGATAAACAGTAGCACAGGTTAGCAAGGTTGCCTTCTTTGTGGATCTGCCCTGAGTCAGGGCAGACCCCCCCCTTTCTCTGGAATAGGTTCACTTTGTCTTTTTTTTTTGTTTTTCTTTTCTTTTCTTTCTTTCCTTTTTTTTTTGAATAGGTTCACTTTGATTCTTTTAACAATGAGACAAAACTATCAGAACATTAAGAGTCAGAAAGTTGTTCAAAGTCTTTCACCTGCTGTCTTCTTCCCTGTTACATGAAATGCATTTATTTTATGTTATCGCACCTGTGCTTAAAGGCAGCCATCTTCAGGGGCCTGAGAACTCCTGGACCCAGAGCTGGCGTTCCTCACTCATATTGGGGGTGGACAGAGGATATGGATAGCCCAGTGGTTCGCGACTGCAGGCCATATGACCCCCCAGGAGACATTTGGCAACATCTGGAGACATTTTTGGTTGTCACCAAGTGGGTAACGTCTAGTTGGGAGAGGCCAGGGACGCTCTTAAACATCCTGCAATGCTCAACCCCTATAACAAAGAATTGCCCGGCCCTTAGCGTCGGTAGTGCTGAGGCTGAGGCAATCCTGTTGGAGCCTCCAGCTGGTCTCAGCAGTGACACCCTAGGCCGCCTGTAGGAACTGGTTAGAGTGGAGCCCCAGGGGTTCACGTTAGCAGTCGTTTGGCAGTGGCCATGTTGTTGTTGGGGGCGGCAGGTGCTGCAGAAAGTCCCAGGAAAATCCATAAACAAAGGAGCCACAAATAGATTTGGGGGAGTGAGGGATATCCAGCAGGTCCCCAAATGAAAGAAGTTCAGAAGAGGAAGTTATTAATTGATGCTATATTATTTTTATTTACATGTATTACATAATTGCATATTAATATTCATGTGTTATATATCCCCCTACTCATCAGAAACATGCAAAGAGCTTACCTAAGGGAATTCCCTGGTGGTCCGCTGGTTAGCATGCAGGCTTTCACTGACGTGGGCCCAGGTTCAATCCCTGGTTGGGGAACTAAGATCCCGCAAGCCAAAAAAACCCAAAAAACAAAAGAAAAGGGAGCTTACTTAAGAACAATGGTCATGAAACTATTTGTATTTCCTATTCCAGCAAAAAAGACAAAAGCATTACATAAAGCAGATGCTAGAAGGTTTAGACCCCTGTGGGGGATTTTCTTGAAAACTTTCCCTGACACAACTGGCTGCTTTTTATGAGGGAATTGCTGATAATATTATATCAAGGGTTAGCTTCAGACCTTCTGCAGATGTCACTGCCCTGGATCTCAGTCAAATCCAACAACATGATTCTGGTCCCAAATACGAGAATTTGAGAGTAAAAGTTCTTTACTGTTTCTGAACATTTCACTTACTTCCTATTGTTATTTCAAAAATGACTAAGTACTCCTCCCCAACCCCATCTCACTCATGTCTCCTATATTTTCATTTTTGGCTGCAGCTCCCTGTGCTTCTTCAAATTCCAAACACACTGTGCCTCTGGCTAATGTGAAGGAAACCATGAGCAAGCCTTATGCAATACAAGTGTCTCCTCAATTGGGAACATGTTCTTTCCTTTGGTCAGGGGAGAGAGCCCAGCTAAGTGATATTTTCCATCTCTTTAGCTGCCCAAGGAGCACTGGGTTCCTTTTCTGGATGTGATTTCAGTCCATCCCCTTACCGTTCGCAAACCACCACTCCCTCTTCTCTCTTCCTCAGTGAAGGCAACGTGTGGGATATGAGCCTATTCATACTGACAGTGTCATTCATTCCCCCCAGTCCCTGCTGTGCACACTGGGGAATGTACCTTCTCTAAATGCAGTGGGAGAGTGTGTACCCCTCCTCGTATCTGACTCTCTGTTGATGTCTCCGTTCAAAAGAGCTGGCAGGCATGTTACATTCTAGCCTTTGGTGGATCCTGCACAGTATAAGTTAAGAGACTCTACCAAAAATTTCCCTTAATCCAAATTATTTTCTATCAGCATAAAAAGAGGGCTAATATTCCTATGTTGTAGATTGTCCCCAGAAAATCTTTTTTCATAATGCGCACCAACTGTCTGGGTTGCTGGGTTGTTTAACATGTACTCCATTATTGTCTTTGCAGTGACTGGGAGAGGGCCTGGGGAGCTGTTTCTTGTTTGTTTGTTTTGTTTTTTCCTCTCCGGGAACCGCAATACCCAGACTCCTTTGCTGACTGAATGCCAGTGGGGTTAGCCAGTGGAATGCAGCAGCAGGAGATCAGAGGGTGAATCAAGGGTATTTCTGCCCCCCAACCTCATCCCTTCCTGCCTTGGGGTAGCTCTGGCAGTGGCTGAGTTTTTCTATGGCCACAGTTGCAGAGAACAGGGCCTGAGGCACAACTAGAGAGAAGCCCACACACAGAAACGAAAGATCCCACACGCCTCAACAAAGATCCCGCGTGCTGCAGCTAAGACCTGACGCAGCCAAATAAATAAATAAATATTAAACAAACAAACAAACAGGCGGGTGCTCATGTGACTCAACAGGTAGCCTTCCTGACTGTTGCCAAACTACAGCTAACGGTCCTGACCAATGTAGGCCTGCTCCTTATATAGCTTTTGACTATACTAGACTGTTGTTGATTTAATCAGTCAACCTTCACTGAGCACCTACTAAGTGCCAAGCACTCTTCTGGGTTCTGGGGATATCAAAGATGAATTCAACTTGATCCCAAACTTTCAAGAATTTACCCCAAAGTTGAACTTTAGACCAAAGACAAGAGTAAAACCAACTAATTTGCCAAACTGTGAGCCCCATATAAACCAAGTCTTAATTTTTTTACTGAACCATAAAATTGTTTTTAAAGGCACGTGCATATATACATACACACTCACAAATTCAAAATGCCAGCCTCAAACCCAAATCAAGCCAGGTATCATCTACAGTTATTTCACAGGATTATTGAAGTATTCTCTGAATGGAACAGACCTTGCTATTTAATTTGCTTCAAGCCTTCATTGGTTGGAAACATTTCTAACTCTTTCTATGAGACATCCAGTCCTGGGTGGGAGTCCCTGGGTAGGCACAGGGATGTATCAGGTAGATGAGGGTCAGAGGCTCACCCTGGCAGCCATAGGCCCACTGCAAAATCTGGGCAAGTAGGTACTTGGTAGGTGGTAGGAAGCAGTATGGTGGGGAGGAAATTCAGAGCTTCTGCAGGAAGTAGGGCAGATCTACGTGCCACTTTCTGGATTAAAGGATGGACAGCAAGGGTGTAGGACCCAGAGGGCAGTTGGTGGTTTCTGGGGTTTGTAGGATCACTGCTGCCTGGGATTAGTCTCACTGTATTCCTTGGTCTCCATCCCCAAAACTTCCCTGAACTTTGAGTCTGTCTCTAGAAGCTCAGGGTCAGGTTTGGTCATGAGGATGTAGGCAGGTCTGCCATGGGTGTGGGGAAGCTTCCCTGCAGCTAGGAGTGCCCTCTGGAAGCCAGGTCCAGACTCGGGTCTTTGATTCCAGGGCCAGGCCTCTTCCCATACATCAGAGCATTGGGAAGTGTGCAGTTCAGCCAGAGCTACCTTGGTTGATAACCTTCTAGGAGTCAAGGTGCTTTATAAAGAAGCAGGCTGTGATAAAAAACAAACAAAACAACATTCATAAGCTGTGGAAAACACTGTTGTCAGTGGGTCACACATCCTGTGTGCGGTGCTCCTTTATAGAACAGGTTATGAAACTGCTTGGGGGCAATTTACCAATTGATTTTAAGCAATTCCATGCTTTGAGTTCAAATACAAGGTTAGTGGGCAGGGAAAAAAGGCTTAAAAATATTAGGCATAGAGAGGTAGGAGTGGTCCAGGAAGAGGAAAGGTCTGTTCCAAAACTACAATCACAAGAGACATTGTCACATCCACAGGCTAGTCCTGTGTAAATTCCTGGTCCCCAGCTGATCTCTCTCCCAGCAGAGGAAAGAGTCTAGAATAAAAGCTCAGGGTAAATCTCCCATACATTAATATGCGTGTGTGTGTGTGTGTGTGCGTGTTTTAAATTAGAAGTTCAAATCCATACTCTGGTGTGGGTTGTATTAGTCAGTTATTGCTGCTATGATAATGCTGTATAACAAATGACCCTCTTCCCCCAAGATCTCAGTGGATTACAAAACAAACTTTTTTTTTTTCCTCTTTCACAGGGCTATGAGTTGGCTGGGATAGCTCTGCTTAGGCTACAGGTTGGGGTCAAGTCTGCTCCCTGTCCCTTTTATTTCCAGGACCAGCAGTAATGCCAGATATGCCCTTCTCCTGGAGCATGGCTAGATATATATATCAGCCTAGCTTTCCTCTGCTAGTCTTATCTCTTCTCAGTGGTCATTGGACTCAGGTTGTGTAACTGACCTCAAAGTAGAGAGACAGATTGAGAAGTTGAGAGACTGCCTACAGGCTACAAATGGAAAAAGAGGAGGTCCACCTTGCTGATTGCTACCCACATCCTTCTAATTGCTGCCAAGTCTGTCAGACTCCCCAAATTTCCACCATTAAAGAGCCCCTCCTTTGAGTTACTATGGAATTAGTAACTTATTAAAAGTTACTAATTCAAAGGTGAATTTAATAATGGCTAAAACTTATAGAGTAGTTATTATGTTCCAAGCACTGTGGCACAGAGAGGTTAAGTAACATGTCCAAAGTCACACAGTTGGTAGATGGCAGAGCCAGGATCTGAATCCAGATCGTCTATCACCAGAATCTTGATGTTGACCAAGTGGTATAGTCTTCTGGGGTAGAAGGAGCACTGGAGTGAGAATCAGAAGTCACAGAGTCTAGTCTAGTTCCTCCGTTTGGGCAGGAGAGGCCTGGAGGTGCACTTGGAAACATGGCAGGGGGTAGTTCAGGCTGGCTTATGTGCCATGCTAATGAGATTGAACTTCACCTTTGTTACTGGGGAGTCATCATAGGATTTAAACAACACAATGACACAGTCAGATTTGAAAATTATCCAAGAATGTGCAAGTCCACATCCCAACATTTCTCCAAGATGAGCACTTCAGGTGTCTTCCTGCAGTTTCCCAGAGGGTGCAAGTGACTTGTCCAGGGTCACACAGCAGGTGGAGGAGGGCTTGGAAATCAGGGCTTCCAATTGCTCCTTTTTGTCTCATTTCCCCTCACATGTGCTTAACCTCAACTTCTCACATCCAGGTCTGCTCCCTGCCCACTCGACTTCTCTCTGCTCTCCACTTCCGAGACAGTTTGGGTCACCTACAGACCTCATCCCAGCCAGATCAAGGAATACAGCTGCCCTGAGGTGTAGAACTCCCCGGTGTGTCCCTGGAGACCAGACACTGCCTGTTCTGTCCCAGGATACTGTGGTGACCTCTGAGCCCTGTTGCCCCAGCTTCCTTTCTACCCCCTGCTTCTTCCTAGTCACGGTCAGGGCCACCACTAGCCCATATAATGCCTTGTACACTGAGAAAACAGCACCCCTTCCTTCAGAACTTGACTGCCAGCTGCTTGAATGTTGTCATAATACACTGATTTCGTTTGAACAATTGACTGCCAACTGCTAGAAAGCTGTATGAATGACATGTATGTATGTCTGTGAAGTGCTTACCCTTTTGTATTGGCAGTGTACCCTTGGGCAGTGTGCAGTCTGAACAACTGTCCTCTGCGCTCTGGAGGCCACTCCACTTCTTCCCTCTTCCTGCAAAACCAAATACCAACCAGACTTTGGCAAGTCAAATAATATTTCAAACACTCTTTTATCAACTCCTGCTCTGCAAATGGAATCCTCCTTTTGCAAAAGACCCTTGTATAATAAAGTGAACCCTCGAACTGGCTTTTGGTATAAATTGAGTTTTCCAATTTCCACGTATTAGCCTGGCTACTTGCTCAGGATGCCCAAGGCATATAAATCTGTGAGGAGTGTTCTCAGTGGAAATAAGGGGAGGGAAGTCCTCAATTCGGGTCTTAGAAATGATGAATTTGTGTCCTTTATCTAGGAAACTGTGAGCCGAGAGAGAAAACTTGAGCTGGAACGGGAAAGAACCTGACGGCCGCAAGGCCAAGGCTTCTCCCCGCTGCTCTCAGACACCCTCCTCTCACCCCAGGCCTTTCGGGGACCTGCGTGCCGCCCACTACCATGCCTGTTGGTGTAGAGGGTCCTGCTTCCCCCAGGCAAGAGCCTTTTTGTCTAAACATCCTCCCAGCTTCCCTGCAGTCCTTCCACTACTCTGCTCTGGACAGACAGATGGACGTCAGCGCAGACGGGCACTGAAGAGCGAGCAGCACAGCCTCCTCCCAGCTGGCTGGGCTCTGGGCCTTCCTCCCAACCTAGCCTGAGTTCACACTTCTTCAAGATCCTAGCCCCACAAGATCTCATCGACAGGGCAAAACTGTTGCCGGTCAGGCAGAGCTGAGCCATGGACACACTTTCCTGTTTCCTGTGGTGTCAAGAGACCACATCTTCTTCTGTTGCTTGTTTTTTGTTCACAAAGCGTGCAAAAGGCTTGACTTGGAACCAGTGGGCTCCACCTCAGCCGCTCATGGAAGTCCCCAGGTGGGGTTCATCTGGCATGCAGCCTTTACAAGCTCCCGAGGGATTATGTGGTGCAGCTGGGTGGAGTGGGCAGCCCTGGCCTTCATGAAGTCCTCCCATGGTTGTAGAAGAAACGGGAAGCTTTATGTCCCCTTCCCTCCCCTTTCCCAGCCCAAATGAGGGCAGACTCTGTCGGCTCTTCACACCCAAGTGAAAATGGTCCACAAGAAAGATATCTTTGGGACTTCCCTGGTGGCGCAGTGATTAAGAATCTGCTTGCCAATGCAGGGGACTTGGGTTCAAGCCCTAGTCTGGGAAGATCCCACATGCCATGGAGCAACTAAGCCCGTGAGCCACAACTACTGAGCCTGTGTGCTACAACTACTGAAACCCATGCACCTAGAGCCTGTGCTCTGCAACAAGAGAAGCCACTGCAACGAGAAGCCCACACACCGCAACGAACAGTAGCCCCTGCTCGCTGTAACTAGACAAAGCCCGCATGCAGCAACGAAGACCCAGCGCAGTCAAATATAAATAAATAAATAAATTTATTAAAAAAAAAAAGATGTCTTTAACCTCAATTTTTCCAGCCTGTCCAGAAAGGAAAAAAAAAAAAAGGGTTTCCCTGGTGGCGCAGTGGTTGAGGGTCCGCCTGCCGATGCAGTGGGCATGGGTTCGTGCCCCGGTCCGGGAAGATCCCACATGCCGCGGAGTGGCTGGGCCCGTGAGCCATGGCAGCTGAGCCTGCGCATCTGGAGCCTGTGCTTCGCAACGGGGGAGGCTGCGGCAGTGGGAGGCCCGCATACCGCAAAAAATAAAAAATAAATAAATAAATAAATTTATTTAAAAAAAAAGAAAGACGTCTTTAACCTCAATTTTTCCAACCTGTCCAGAAAAGAAAAAAAAAAAAAAAGAAAGAAAGGGCTTCCCTGGTGGCGCAGTGGTTGAGAGTCCGCCTGCCGATGCAGGGGACATGGGTTCGTGCCCCAGTCTGGGAGGATCCCACATGCTGTGGAGCGGCTGGGCCCATGAACCATGGCCACTGAGCCTGCGCGTCCGGAGCCTGTGCTCCGCAATGGGAGAGGCCACAACAGTGAGAGGCCCACATACAGCAAAATAAATAAATAAATAATAATAATAATAACTCACTGCTTCCCAGAGTGCGGATAACCTCTAGCTCCAGCCGAACCCAGTAAGGGAGCCTGGGCTGCCCACAGGCCTCAGATGCATTTGCTTAACAAATCCTAGAATGCTAACCCTGGTGGACTGGGTGGAAGACAGCCCTGAACTGTGGCCCTTGAGAAGGACACGTGCAAATTTAACCCATGGTGGGTGGGAGGCTATGTCACAGAGGCCTGGGTGGAAACTACATTTAACAGGATCATGTCAGGGAACAAGAGTCCACACAAGCCCCCTTCAGATGGTTCTACCTGGAGGAACCTAAGTGTACCTTTGAGAAGCCTGAGAAGAATCAGATCTCAGGTGTTCTTGTACCCTCTGCCTTCTCCAATTCTGCGGCCCAGACCAGTCAAGGGAAGCACCAGGGAGTTACGTGGAGCAGCCCTACTGGCTGCAGTCCTTTTCCCCAGGAAGGTCTTGCTGTTTGCAGGTGACTATGTGCCCAGAGGCCCTGAGACATGTGAGCCAGGGGAGGGAGGATTTCAACCTTGTACAACTCAGGAACACTTATTCCCTGGTGTGCAAGGGAGGATTGAATATAATGTTAACTATTGTTTTAACTCAAAGCCTGTATTTAGGGCCCAGATGCTCTGAGGTAATTAGTGAATTGTTCTTGCATTAGTTCCAGGGTTGCCATAAAAAATACAGGATACCCTGTTAAATTTGAATTTTAGATAAACAGCGAATAATGACCTAGTGTAAGTATGCCCCCAGCATTGCAATTATTTGTTGTGTATCTGAAATTCAAATTTAACTGGGCCACCCACATTTTTATTTGCTAAATTTGGCAACCCTAATAATTCCTTTCTCCTTTTTATGCCTTAAAAACAACAACAACAATAACAACAACAACAACACTAATGAGTTGTTTTTTGATGCGCCAGTCACTGTGCTTTGAAATCAGGTGTCCCTGAGGCCAGAACACTTCCTGGTCTTCCAAACAAGCATATCTGAATGACACCTACAGTGCAGCCAACTGAATAAATTATGTGTTAAACATAGATGCCCATCTGTTAAGTGAGAGATTAAACAAAAATTTATTTTTAAAACTAGGACATTTAAAACCAACATCTGAAGAAAGTATCAACAGGCCTTCTACATGACGTAGGCATATTTTCAGCCCTGGTGGATCAAGAAAACACATGATAAAAAAAATAAGGGCACATAAGTTGGCACTACACACTGGGGTTGGCCCCTGAGTGCAAAGGCCTTGATTCCCGGTCCAGTGCTCTGGACCAGTGCCTGCTGAGGTAGCTCCCCCATTTCCTCCCTAGCTCCCAGTTTGGAGATAGAACCACTGGTTGCACAATTCCAGTTGAGGACCAAGGCCTCCCAGAGAATGCCTGGCAAAATTGCCTAGATCTCAGGAGCTCCCCCCATTCATTCATTTGGTCAGTACTTAAAGATTGACTCCAGCTCTGTGGGGTGGGTATATTTAGCCACAGAGTGAAAGCACTTACTACCTCTCTTTAGAGAGACTTCAGCATAATAGAGCCAGAAGAGATCTGATGGGTCACTAATCCAGCTCAGAATCCAAGGTCTGGCGAGGAGAGGGAACATGGGATGTGGACAGGGTCTTTATTTATTTATTTATTTATTTATTTTTTTAGGGAAATTCTGCTTTTTATTCCACACAGGTACCTTTTTGTCAGCATTCCTGGGATATAGAAAACTGAGAAATTACAGGGAAATTAAAAATAGCACAAACACTAATTCTCACATGTGCACACGCCTCACAAGCACACATGGAAAACACATTTGTTTTGTGTGACACAGTTAATGGGAGTAGGGACAATAAATAAGAATGGTCTTTTTTTTTTTTAACATCTTTATTGGGGTATAATTGCTTTACAACGGTGTGTTAGTTTCTGCTTTATAACAAAGTGAATCAGTTATACATATGTTCCCATATCTCTTCCCTCTTGCATCTCCCTCCCTCCCACCCTCCCTATCCCACCCCCCCAGGCTGTCACAAAGCACCGAGCCAATATCCCTGTGCCATGTGGCTGCTTCCCACTAGCCGTCTACCTTACTACGTTTGTTAGTGTGTATATGCCCATGACTCTCTCTCGCCCTGTCACAGCTCACCCTTCCCCCTCCCCATAACCTCAAGTCCGTTCTCTAGTAGGTCTGCATCTTTATTCCTGCCTTACCCCTAGGTTCTTCATGACATTTTTTTTTCTTAAATTCCATATATATGTGTTAGCATACGGTATTTGTCTTTTTCTTTCTGACTTACTTCACTCTGTATGACAGACTCTAGGTCTATCCACCTCATTACAAATAGCTCAATTTCGTTTCTTTTTATGGCTGAGTAATATTCCATTGTATATAGGTGCCACATCTTCTTTATCCATTCATCCGATGATGGACACTTAGGTTGTTTCCATCTCCGGGCTATTGTAAATAGAGCTGCAATGAATATTTTGGTACATGACTCTTTTTGAATTTTGGTTTTCTCAGGATATATGCCCAGTAGTGGGATTGCTGGGTCATATGGTAGTTCTATTTGTAGTTTTTTAAGGAACCTCCATACTGTTCTCCATAATGGCTGTACCAATTCACATTCCCACCAACAGTGCAAGAGTGTTCCCTTTTCTCCACACCCTCTCCAGCATTTATTGTTTCTAGATTTTTTGATGATGGCCATTCTGACTGGTGTGAGATGATATCTCATTGTAGTTTTGATTTGCATTTCCCTAATGATTAATGATGTTGAGCATTCTTTCATGTGTTTGTTGGCAGTCTGTATATCTTCTTTGGAGAAATGTCTATTTAGGTCTTCTGCCCATTTTTGGATTGGGTTGTTTGGTTTTTTGTTATTGAGCTGCATGAGCTGCTTGTAAATTTTGGAGATTAATCCTTTGTCGGTTGCTTCATTTGCAAATATTTTCTCCCATTCTGAGGGTTGTCTTTTGGTCTTGTTTATGGTTTCCTTTTCTGTGCAAAAGCTTTGAAGTTTCATTAGGTCCCATTTGTTTATTTTTGTTTTTATTTCCATTACTCTAGGAGGTGGGTCAGAGAGGATTTTGCTGTGATTTATGTCATAGAGTGTTCTGCCTATGTTTTCCTCTACGAGTTTGATAGTTTCTGGCCTTACATTTAGGTCTTTAATCCATTTTGAGCTTATTTTTGTGTATGGTGTTAGGGAGTGATCTAATCTCATACTTTTACATGTACCTGTCCAGTTTTCCCAGCACCACTTATTGAAGAGGCTGTCCTTTCTCCACTGTACATTCCTGCCACCTTTATCAAAGATAAGGTGGTGGACAGGGTCTTGCAGCAAGTTTGGGGCAGGTGAGCAGGGGAAGTCCTGGTCTCCTAACTCCTAGTCCAGTGCTATTGCCCCCCACGGCCTCTGCCTCCAGCTTTGTGGAGGAACATTTCTGCGTTCTCCACTGAGATAAGCTCACAACGGTGCAAGGATGCAGAATGGCTGCCCACTCTTGTCTTCAGTCATGCCTGTGAAGCACTGGATTGGGACATCTTCAGGGTCTTCTGGCTAAAGCCGCCGATGTTTGGATAATTCAGGGAACTTGAGTGCAAAGCATAGCTTTCAATCTGGACTCTGGCTCTGGGGATTTGTGTCATTCTGGGAGGAGAAAAAGAACACAGGTCTTAGCCATAGCCCAATTATGTATGGGTCCCACGCTGATAACAACAGACTTCTCATTAACCCACTAGCTCCCACCTCTGGGGCTTTGCTCACACAGTATCTCCTGCCTGCAGTGTCCTACTGGTCCTTTCTCCCCATCTATAGCTTCTCCATCCTCAAAGGTCAAAATCAATGCCTGCTACTTCCTGGAAGGCTCCTGGAACCAACTTGCTTTATTGACCTCAGTTAGTGCTAATTTGGCATTTAATTGATATTTAATTTTGTCATCAGTAAACATTCTATCCTTTTCCACTAGCAGAACCTTCCACAGGCTCTCATAGCATCTTGCACAGTTAGGCTCATAGGAAGCTCTGAATGTCTACTGGTTGAATAAATAAATGAATGAATGGCTAGTAAAACCAGAAGATGGAGTTAGGGCTACTGAGGATGTCAGAATTGATGTTTCTATAATATCTTTCACAAAGAACTCAGATCACTCCATCAGCGATTACCTAACCCAGTTTAGAGGGCAAATGATCCCTATTCTCCAGGAGAAGACAGTGAGTCTGAGAAAAGAGAGGTCTAAGGTCACGAGGAGTTTCCACTAGGAAAACCATTCGAATGATGAGGTACAAGTATCATGAAATAAGACCAGCTTTCTTGAGAGCCTTATCACATGGCTTCTAAAGGTAATTCCAGGAGGAGAAGACAAAGGGTTCGAATGATGGTGACATCATTGCAGTAAAGGTCTGGTTTCCCAGGGGACAATTTGGATATAGAAGTTCTGGTCCTATGTGTCCAACACCAATAGGACATTTCATTCCTTTAAAATCACAACTTCATTCAGTGGTTTCTGCACTATAGATCTGGTCAAATGTTTGTAAGCAGGTCATCTTAAGAGAATTTGAAAAGAGTAGGGAGATCTCTATTAGAGTCCAACAGAAAATTCAGATTAAAAAAAATGCGTTAAGTTTTATCTCTACAGGAACCATCCTACAGCCTCAGGGAAGGGGGGATTATTAGGAAAAGCATGAAACCAGTCAAAAGAGTGAGTGATGGGGAATCCCCTGGCGGTCCAGTGGTTAGGACTCCAAGCTTCCACTGCAGGGGGCATAGGTTCGATCCCTGGTCGGGGAGCTAAGATCCCCTTATGCCAAAAAAAAAGGCTGAGTGATGGCAGTGGAGAGGCTATTCTTTTTTTTTTTTTAACATCTTTATTGGAGTATAATTGCTTTGCAATGTTGTGTTAGTTTCTGCTGTATCACAAAGTGAATCAGTTATATGTATACATATATCCCCATATCCCCTCCCTCTTGTGCCTCCCTCCCACCCTCCCTATCCCACCCCTCCAGGTGGTCACAAAGCACCGAGCTCATCTCCCTGTGCTATGCTGCTTCCCACTAGCTATCTATTTTACGTTTGGTAGTGTATGTATGTCCATGCCACTCTCTCACTTGTCCCAGCTTACCCTCCCCCCTCCCCATGTCCTCAAGTCCATTCTCTACATCTGCGTCTTGACACCTGTCCTGCACTACTGGGCGTATACCCTGAGAAAACCATAATTCAAAAAAGAGGCTATTCTTAATTAATCAATCAAGGCAAGGTCAGTGAAGAATGGCCTCCAGGAAGCCTTCCAGAACCAAACAGCCCCAGGGATCCTTCTCACCTACCTTATTTGATACGTAATCTTACTTTACGTTGTTCTGTAAATTTTACGACAGTCTCAATTGGAAAGCCAAGCAGCACAACCCATGGAATCATAAGAGGGCAGCTAAGATAGTAGCTGGTCCAACATCCCGTACTGATGTCAAGAAGTGTGAAAATGCACATCCAGTGGGAGACCAAATAAAGAAGATGCTGATTAGCTAATGAGCAGGCAAAGAGGGCGGGGTTTGGAAAAGAAAGAGGCTGCTGTGGTGTAGAATTGTCTCAGAAGGCCTTGACAAGGTGGTGGCGTTTGAGCTGGATCCCAGAAGTCCTGAAGTAAGCAGGGGAGGGGAGAGGGCTGTAGGCAGATCCTTGTGATTGTGAGTCTGTGGCCCCTCATGCCATATTGCGCTTTCTCACCTGCTGGTCCTCCCTGTATGGGAACTGGCTAAAATTCGGTCGCCTGTAGTGTAGGCCCGTGAGGCTGAGGACGGCTTGGTGATTGCTGCCAGCACGTTTGTTATCCAAGCCAAAGACAAACGGGTAGGGTCTCTTGGGCTCCGTGGAGTGGGCCTCCTGGGGGCGCAGGGTGGCTACGAGCTTTCTGAGGGAAGAGTCTGGGAGCTTGTAGAAAAACTTCTTAAAGCTGGGGTGTTGCCTGAACTGGAAGCAGAAATGAAGGCAGGTCGTCAGTGTTGCCAGCAGGGAGCCCCCTCCCCACAGCATCTCCCTCCCCCAACTGGATGCAGCCAGGCTGGGTGCCTCATTGTCCCTGGGACAAGCATCCCTTGTTAAATTCATCTACCATCCCCAGCCTCTCAGAATCTGTTCTGCAAGGTACAACTGTACCAGCAGAACAAAGTGGGGGAAAAAAAAAATGTAGGTCTTTAGATTCAGATAACAGATGCTTAAATAGCCTTTACTAGCTGTGTGACCGCTCATGTGTAAAATGGGGGTAATAATATGTGCCTCCCCAACACTGTCGTTGGGGGAAGGAGATGAAGTGAGATAGTTTAATGTTTTATGCAAAGTGGATGTTGGATGAATTTTAGTTCCCACCCTAAGCCTCCTCCTCTTAATACCTAAATGTCTTAAGTTGAGTTCCCCCCAGAGGCAGATCCTGAGACTGGGACTCGGATGCGGCTCACTTATGTGGTAAGTGATCCTGGCAAACACAGATGGGGGAATGGAGACCTGGGGCAAGAATGGGAAGACATCCCACTCAGGCTGGCAGCTGAGCCTGAGCCCCTCGGGGCACTCTGGGAACCCTCGAAGAACACACACCACAGAGTTATCCCTCCAAAGGATAAGGGAGCTGGGGTATGTGTACACCAGCTCGCATCAGCCAGTGGTTGAGGGCTGCTCCTGGGGAGGTGGAGAGTGCTCATTCTGGCCTAACCTGTGGGTGGTAAATGGCTCTGGGGGCCAGTCCTCAGGCAAAGGGATGCAGGTACTGGCAGTTGGGAGCTGGGCCAGGTGCTCTGTGGTGGTAAGGAGAGGCTCTAACAAGGTCAGCTACACTGATGACTCATCTCTGACTTGTGCTCACACGTAACTCCTCTTCATATGTGATCTGCGTTTGTCTCTCCAAGTAGTCTGTGAGGTTTTCAAAGGCAGGGAACCTTATGTTACACTCTACCTAGCAAGGGAAGAAACTCTAATAAAAGTTTGAAAGAATTGGAGACCTTATAATTACTGAAGTGCGTGCCAAAACAGAGTGAACGGCAGATAGCAGAGGACGAGATCAGCGGGACTCAGGGAAGGAGGTTTCCCGGGAGGTGGCTCATGAACTGAACTTCAAGGAGGATTTGGACTGGGGGAGGTCCCGGCTGGCAGGGGGAGCCACATAGGTTTATATTATTTTTAAGTTAACATTGATCTCATCTGCTATGTGTCTGGCATTTTCTATAGATGCACTAACCTTGGCAAGTAGGTATTTATTCCCCATTTTGCAAAAGAGAAAACAGAGGCTCATAGAGGTTAAGGGGCCTACCACGGTCACCCAGATGCAAAGATGGGGACTGAACTTGGGTCCAGTCCTTGTGGAGACTGAGCAATCCTCACCTGCTCTCCCAACTGGCCATCCACTTCTTGGAGAAGGGCCACCAGCTTCTGGATGATCAGCTCCTCTAAGGAAAATAAAGAAGGATTGAGGGATTATTGACATGTTGTTGTGTAATAACCCATCCATCGATTGCAGAAGTATTTTGTCTCTAAAACACAGTACACAGATTAGATATGAAGGGCAAAGAAAAATCTTCCCCTAAACTAGGGCTGGAGCATGTGAGCTTTGTTTTGGTTAGCTGTATAGAAATAGAAGGCAATTCGGCCTGCGGAGCCTCACCTGTCACCACATTCAGCTCCATTCTGACAGATGGGGAAACTGAGACCTTATCCAGGCTACAGAGTAGTCAGGAATGGGAGCTGGGGCCAGGAACAACTCCTCAGAATGTAGGGAGGGCAAATGCCGTGGCTGCTGATGCAACGGGAATGTACCATCAGCCTGGGCTATAAAAAGCAAGCAAACTCCTGCTTGCACCGAGAGTTAATTGTAAATACTCAGGACATTTGTGGACCTGTTGTTATAAACTGTCAGCAGCTTGAAATTGGCCGTGGTGGGAATTTTATACCACAGAAATCTGCGAATGCTACAAATCAGGGCTTCCCCCAATCCCCCTGCCCTTACCCAGAGTTCGTTTGCCAGTGCGCCACTGGTTATGAGACCCAGAGCAAGACAGGAATTTTATATGAAACATTCAGGCAAAGCAGTGGCATGTGGTGGGGGTGAAATTACATCCCACAGAATGGACAGGTATTCTCTACCTGAAGAAGGTTGTCCACCTGCAACTCTGCCCCACCAGCGCCTGTTCAAAGGCCAACCCTGTCTCCTCTCTGCCCTTCTAGAGCCTGCTGGGGTACTTGTAAGCTGTCTTCCCAGTTCGCTACTAGGATTCAGGCTGTGAAATCCATGCAAAAGGGAAGCCCCAGGGAAGCTGTCCCAGGAGAGAGCAGGGTGGCACGAACTAGATTCATTTGCTCCATGTGGCTGAGGTCCTGCTTCTGGCTTGTGGCTTCTGGCCTGGGAGGGTGCTTCTGAGGCTCCAACTGGCCCCCCTTCTGCAGGCGAGGACTCCTGGAACTCCACATCCTCCAGATCTGAGGGCAAAGAGGAGTTGGTGTGAGTGTGTTTGCACCTGTCTCAAATCCACCAGCACATTGCTGAACCCAGGTTCTGACAAGAAGCTGTCCAAAGGCTCTGGCTCGAGAAGGGTCCTGGTTTCCCAGCCTCCTTGGGAACACCCAGCCCCACTGGACCTGCCTCAGAGGAGTTCACAGTGCTTTTTGTGCCTCCAGAAATCTCATTCTTTCTTCCAACCACCCCCTTTGCCTCCTCATGGTCTGGGAGGAAAACAAGCAGGCCTACCAACAGGTCCCACCCAGTGAGCCCACTTCCCCTTTAACTCTGCGAGCCTTTGCCAAGTCACTTAGCCTGTCTGAACCTCACTTTCTCCATCTGTCAAATGGGAGTAACAGGACTGACCTCACAGGGTTGTGAGTGGGGGTGTTAAATGAGATAATATGTGTGAACGTGGCAGGCAGCGGGCACTCCATAAATGTCAGGAGAATTTGTTGTACACCAGTGGTCCTCATAGTTCGGTGTAGTGAAAAAACGGAAGCCCAGGCCATATCCTACTTCATCTAACCTGGGTTTCTGTTTTTCTATGAGCTTTCCAGGTGATTCTGACGCATGTATCTGAGGAACAGATGCACTGCTCTCATACCACATTTGTTTTTAGGTGTTTATGGTCGGGGGGGAGGGAAGGTGTGTGTCATAGGGGTGGGTCCTGGCAGCAACCGACCCCTTTCTCCTCTCCACAGCCCTCCCACACCTCCCCACTCAGCTCAGAGCAGAGAGTGAAAGTCAAGACTGCACAGGACACCAAGCAGCTGGCCGACCCTACCCTGGAGAAGCCTAGGGGCCAGAGGCAGCCTCTGTTACCATGGCAATCCCAGGCCCGCTCACCAGGGTTGCTGGAGATAGAGTGTCGATGGCTACCAACACACAGGGGCAGAAAGCTGGGCCTCTTTGACGGTCGGGACTCTGGACTGGCAGCACCTGCAGCAGCCCCTCTCTTGGGCTCCTTCAAGCCATGTTTCTTATGAGAAAAGGCTTTTCTGAAACTGGACTTTTTCTCTTGTGATTTCTTCCTGGAGGTTGGGGCCAGGTTTCCTACAGCCACTTGTGCCTCCTGGACTTGAAGTTGCTGTGGGGGAGATAAGAGAAACTGAGTCAGGGTCCCTTACTTTGAGGAGGTTACAAGTGAGTGGAGGAAAGAGACCATCGCCTGAAACAAACAGACCCACTATGGACCAGAGGGTGTGGCCGGGGGAGAAGGGTGATTGGTGCTCAGAGCTGGGGAAACAAGTACAGCCTGCAGCGGTCAGAGGAGGCTCTGGGAAGGAGAGACTGGAGCCAGGCTCTGGCAAGATGTAGAATTGGGGGAGGGGCAGGGAAGTTATTGTGCCAGGTAGGGGTAGGGGTGTCCATAGTGAGGGTCAGTGTCTACATGGGGAATGTCTTCCTCACCTTGTCTCCCCCCTGCTCCTCTGCATCTTGGAGTAGGTCCATGATCTCCTGGATAAATTCTAAAAAAGAACAAAGCGGTTGCTCACCCTTGAGTGTTGAGAAAAGCCTTTCTATGGTCAGTCTTCATTTCCTAAGGCCCAATGGCTCCCTGGAGGATTCTCACAGGTCTCCAGGGTGGGGTGCTAATGAGCTTGCCTTTAAGGTTGTCTCAGGCCCAACCCATGGGGACCACAGATTCCTCAGAGGTAACCTGCGGGCAGAGCTGGCTTCACGGGAACACATTCACTTATTCATTTACCACTGAGGAAGGGCCTAGATGTGCCTTGTTAGGTGCAGGAAACAGCCGAGGCCCCTGCCTCCAGGAGAAGGTGTCTCAAGACCATAAGGAAAGGCCTGCCCCCACAAGTCCCCTCACCCCGCTCTTTCCTCCTCTTCTAGGTAGAACAAGGACCCTTCTCAATTCTCCTTCAAGGCACATTTTCTGTGAAAAGCAAACAAGGCAGAATGGGGGAGGTAGGGGAAGCAGATCTTCAGACACACAGAACTGACAGTCATTATATGATCTTAGGCTCGGCTCTGCCAATGATAAAATAATAATAATAGTTATGGCGGCTACCACTGGTTCAGCTTCTCTCCTAAGGCCCCTACACCCTTTCCTACCCTCTTCACTTCTCCTGAGGCTATGCTCTCAAGCTGGGCTACATGACAACAACACTAATAGTCACAGCAAATGGCAGCTGACAACTTATTAGCTGCTCATGGGCACTGCTCTAAATGCATTATCATCATTAATTCATATAGAGCCTCCAACGACTCTAGAGAGTAGGTACTATTATTATCCCCATTTTACAGATGAGGAAACTGAGACCAGAGATGAAGTAGCTTGTCCAAGATCACAAAGCTGGAGAGGTCAGAGCCCAAATTTGAATCCAGGCCCAAAGATCGTACCATCTATCGAGCCCTTGCCATGGGCTGATGCTTTCCTTGTATCGCCTTATGTTGGCCTCACCAAGGAGGATGTTATCACTGTTGTGGTTTTACAGCTGAGACTCAGACAGAGTAACAGCAGCCTGGCTCGGGGCCTGTGCTCTGGACCCTGAGCTGCCTCCCCAGCCTGCTTCACTCAGAGGCAGGTAAGGACAGGTCACTGCCTCTCTCTGGTTCAGTTTCTCTTCTGCAAGTAGAGGGGTCAGACCAGACATCTTCCAAGGGGCCTCTGAGAAAAGGAGAGGGGGTACTGACTGAATTCCGAGGCTCTGTCCAGCTGCAGGTCCTCTTCGGGTCCCCGGCTTCCTGCTGGGTTGGAAAGCTCGAAGGGACTTGGATCCCCACCATCTGTAGATAGAGTCTCTTGGACTTCAGGTTTTTCCACACCTGAGAAGAGGAAATGGTGAGTGAGCTTCATCAGTCTGAGGGTGTTAACTAATGCACAGAAGTCAGCAGAGACTCCAGAGTGCACCCTGTGGCTAGTGCACGCAAAGGCCTTGCTGGGGTGGCGGGGAGCTGCTGGGCAGGGCCGTGGCTCTGATGTACTGAAGACCAAGCTCCCTCATCCCTTTGCACTTCCATACAGCTGCCTTTCCTGGGCTTTGCTCCCCTCTCCTCCCTCCCCTGGAGACCTCATCCCTCCACCATCTTGACTTGATCCATGAATTGGAGAGTAAATGCCTGATGCCCTGGCGCGAATTAAACTCATCACAGCCAGGATCCCCCTACATGAAAATATCTCCCCTTGCGGCCTGAAATTCCACCACTGGGGATCCACTCTTTGGTGTTAAACATTGCCTTCTCCTTTTTAAAGTATACATTCTTCTGGCCAAGATGACCTGCTGGGCTGTTCCTCCCTGACACCCAGGCTGACCCTTTCTCCCTGTAGCTCTGGCTCCATCACTGATGGGCCATGTGACCACAGACACATTCTTTTACCCCCCTAAGCCTCAGTTCCCTCGTCTGTGAAATGAGGATAATAAGATGTAATTCATAAAATGAGAACTGATTGCATATAGATACACAGCAGGGAAGTGTCTCATTTTACAGGCAAGGAGATTGAGGCACAGAGATGGAGCCCAGAACCCAGGTCTCCTGCCTCCCAGGCTCCAGTCCTTCCTGCACATGCTACCCCCTGCCAAGGTGCAGAAGCTGAGGCTACGGAGAGAAGAGGATAGTTGGGGGAAATCTCTGAACACAATTTCCACCAGGGGCTTAGCTGGGTCGCCTAGACAGCGAGGCTTCGTGCGTGGAGGTATCCCTTTTGCCCTCCCCACACTGCTTAGGGCAGAGCAAAAGCCAGAACTGGGATGGCAGCTCTGAAAATGGCCAATGCAAGCCTTGGGGAAGGTTCCAGCGTAGTAGGCAGCTGCAGTGTTGCCGTGGTAACTGTGAGCCTGCTCACCTGGGCTGCTGGAGCTGGAGGGTCGATGGCCACCAACACACAGGGGCAGAAAGCTGGGCCTCTTGGGCGGCCGGGACTCTGGGCTGGAAACATCTGCAGCCTGTGCTCTCTTGGGCTCCTCAAAACCATGTTTCTTATGAGAAAAGGCTTTCTTGAGGCTAGACTTTCTCTCTTGGGGTTTCTTCCTGAAGCCTGGTGCTGGGATTTGAGGAGCCATCTCTGGCTGAGAGGCTTGATGCTGCTGTGGGGGAGATGAGAGAAACTGGGTCAAGCCCCTGACCTTGAGGAGAGGGGAAAGCTCCCCAAGAAGCAACTGAGGGGCAACCAAGGGCTTCAGGGCGGCCCCAGGCAAGGGAGGTGACAGAGCCTGGAGCAGGGGAGCGCTGAGGCCCAGAAGGACAGGTGGGGCTCGAGCAAGGAGGAGGAGGGGAAGGCAGCAGGCCCCTGGGCATCTGTGCAGACAGTTTGCCCCTCACCTCTTCTTCCCACTGGTCTCCCACTTTTTTGAGAAATCCCGCTATCTTCTGGATGATGGTATCCTCTGGAAGAAAACAAATGCACCCAGTTAATCTTTCTAGATGCACAGAGAATCCTTTCTAATGACTGTCTTGGAGTTCTGAGACCAACTTGGGCCTTCAGGGTCCTCTTAACACAACTCCTTTAGCACGGAAGGTGGGGTGTGGGAGAAGCACCACATTACAGGGGCTGGTCCTTCTGAGAGAGGCTTGGAAGATCCACAGGCGAAGGGTACTAGACCAAAGCATGAAATTTTATGCAGGAAGTTTCGAGTCAGTCCTTTAAGCATTCAACTTGTGCCCCATGATTTCCTTTGAACATTGCAGATCTGTGCGTATCTACTTGGGGTTTGACAAGCTGTGTGACCTGGGTAAGTCTCTTAATCTCTCTGGGCCTTCATCTCTTCCTCTGTGAAGTGTGGATCATAATCCCCGTCCTGGTTCCCTCAGAAGGCTGTCAGGCCATCAAATGAGAGACTGTGCTTGGAAATATTTTGCAAGGCTAATGTTGATCCAACCTACAAAATTCCAGCAGGGGAAATGATGGAGACCAGGCCTAACTAAGCTGGACAGAGGCACTCCAGCAGGCATGACACAGGTAGCCTGCCCCGTTGGTGCCCCAACTACACTGCCAAGGGTTTACAGAGAAGCCCAAACAACATAAATGGTTTTCTTTGATATTCCAGTCGACCTACCCAAAGACAATGTGCCCAAAGGAGCCTCTGCTTAGTTGCCAGCTGATCAGATTACACAAAAGAAGGTGCAAACAAGATTCCCTCCTCCCAGGCTATCTGCAGGTTTTTTCACCCCTCTCTTCTCTCTCATTTCTAAATCCGGTTAGGCTTTTGTACTTTGACTCAGTCTACCTGACAACTCCCTCTCATGTGAGAAAACAATTATCCTGCAAAATAACCAATTAAATGCCTTTTCGCTATTCTTTGACAGATGCATAGCTTCTCCATTTCATATCGTTTAAAATATGCCCATTCTTGGGACTTTGCTGGTGGTGCAGTGGTTAAGAATCCGCCTACCAATGCAGGGGACAGAGGTTTGAGCCCTGGTCCGGGAAGATCCCACATGCTGCGAAGCAACTAAGCCCGTGAGCCACAACTACTGAGTCTGTGTTCAGGAACCTGCGAGCCACAAGTACTGAGCCCGCGTGCCGCAACTACTGAAGCCCGTGCACCTAGAGCCCGTGCTCTGCAACAAGAGAAGCCATCGCAACGAGAAGCCGGCAAACCTCAACAAAGAGTAGCCCCCGCTCGCCGCAACTAGAGGAAGCTCACGCACAGCAACGAAGACCCAACACAGCCAAAAATAAGTAAATAACTTAATTCATTTAAAAAATAAATAAATAAAATATAAAATAAAATATGCCCATTCTTTGTAGGGAATTAGATTAATACAGCATTATTTCTTTTATTAGGGGCAATAACAAGACTATGGTTGTGTATGAGACTGTTCTTATTTCTTGCAGATATGTGCTTAAGATTTAAGGTTGAAGGATCATTTTACTTAAAATGGTTCAGCAACAAAATTATACACACACGAAGCAAATATGGCCAACTGTTAACAATTGTGAGTATATGAGTGTGCATAGAACTACTCTTTCCACTCTTCTCTATATTTAAATATATATGTGTATATATGTGTATGTATATATATGTATATATTCCTTCTATGAGGTTAAAATGACTAAAAAAAAAAAGTCCCATGCTCAACACACAAGGCAGGAGTATTTGCCAGCAGCCAGTCTAATTCCTGAGACTCCCTTCTGTGAAACTCTAATGTAAATGTGACCAGAAGCACCAGAACCGGTGAGATCAGCACACACATTTTGAGAGGTCTAAGCAGGCATCGGGAGCACTTCACCTCGTTTGCCAACAGCTGCCCCAGCTGCAGGCAAAGAGGTCACTAAGAAGATTCTGACTCACTGTCAGGCTTTCCGAGCTCCTCTTCTCCCTGGCGACCTGTGGCTTGGGAAGAAACCTTCCGGACTCCAGCACCTCCACCTTCAAGGAGGGAGAACTGGGGGAGGTCAGAAACTTCCCCTCCTGTAATAAAGATGAAGCCAAGTGAGTGGGGCAGTGTGTGGGTGTCAGTGACATTCTTCCAACTTTGTTAATCAACACAATAAAACAGCATAGAATTCACAGCAGGACAGGGACTGCTGGAGCAGCTCTAGGCTTAACCAAAAGAAATCAGAAACCCACCGAGATTTCCATTTGAAAAGAGGCTGCCTCTACCCAGACATCCTTCCCCCCACCCCCAAAATATCTTGGATCTTCCTTGTGTCCCTTCTCCCCCATTAAAAACATGGTGAGTTTTGAGTCCTATAGGGCAAAGCTTCATCTTCCTCCAGCAGCCTGTGGAACATTCAACTCCAGGACGCTAAGCGTCAGAAAAGGAAGGCATCTTGGGGAACAGCGCCTTCATTTTACAAACGAGAATCAAAGGTTCCAGAGAGGGACAGCAACTTGCTCAAGGTCACACAGCAAGTTTATTCCTGATGGAGCCAAGTCTAGAACCTGCACCCCAGAAGCAAGCTGTTTCTATTTCCCTGTCACCCACCCCCAGTCCTCACATGTAGACTAGTGTTGGTGGGTAGGGCTTCCCTCCTTGATTCCCCTCTGTCTTCCTATTTCTCCCTGGTCCGTGCTCCTCAAACCAGAGTACTTAACAATAACATTTGCCACTTATGAAGCACTTCCCATGTGTCAGCTCTGGGCCATGGCCACCCCCCGAGATAGCAACTGTTATAATCTCCATTGTATCAAGGGGAAGAAAAAATGGAGGCTCAGAGAGGAAAGTCGCCAGCCTCAGGTCACACAGCCAGTGAGTGGTGGAACTGGGGTTTGACCTCAAGTTCTCAGCCACGGTGCTGCTCTGCCTCAGAGAAGTGGTGCTGGGCTTCCCTGGTGGCGCAGTGATTAAGAATCCACCTGCCAATGCAGGGGGACACAGGTTCGTGCCCTGGTCCAGGAAGATACCACATGCCGCGGAGCAACTAAGCCCGTGTGCCACAACTACTGAGCCTGCGCTCTACAGCCCACGTGCCACAACTACTGAAGCCCATGCGCCTAGAGCCCGTGCTCCACAACAAGAGAAGCCACCACAATGAGAAGCCCTCGCACCTCAATGAAGAGTAGCCCCCGCTCGCCGCAACTAGAGAAAGCTCTTGCGCAGCAACGAAGACCCAATGCAGCCAAAAATAAATGATAATAAATAAAATACATATTTTTTAAATCTTATAAAAAAAAAAAAAAGAAGTGGTGTCGTTCCTGATAGTGGCCCTACCTTCCAAGTCCCCATCTGTTAAGAGGTTTGAGCAGCCAGCTCAGAGCACCCTAGCCCTTGGGGTGGGGGATGGTGGCTGTGGGGTTACCATAGAAACAGGCATGGTCTGCTCACCCCCAGCTGCTGGGCCCAGATCAGCCTCCTCGCAGCATGAGGCACCAGCCATCTTGGCCTCCTGCCCTTTGGCCTCCTGATCTCGGATGCCCTTGGTTTCCTCAGCACCATGTTTCTTGTGACCGTGTTTCTTGCGGCTGGCCTTCTTGCTGTGGGCTTTCTTCCTGGGAGCTGGCTCGCCCGGTGTCTCGGGGGTTTCTGCAGGCTCGGGGAAGCCCTCTTTCCCCTTGGCCCTCTTGTTGGTCTTTTCCTTGGGCTCCTCAGGGCTCGTCCCAAATACGAAGTTTTTCATGGTCTTCAGCCACCCCTGCTGGGCCCGACCCTGGGCCTTGTCCTTCTTGGTGTCCTGCGGAGGCCTCTGCTCACTGGGGAGAAACTTCCTGGTCTCCTCTGGGCTGAGGGCTGCAGCCGTGGTGCGCTGAGCCTCCGCAGACTGAGCTGGGCTCTTGGGACATTTGGCCCCATCGCTGGCCGTCCGGCGCAGCAGCCTTCTGGAGGGGCTGGTGGGCCGGGAAATGCACCAGCAGTCCCGCGACTCTGAATCCTTCTGGGGGTTCTGCAGCCTGTCCAGAGACCTGGCTCTCCTCCCTGACAGAGGCTTCCTTGGGCCCCGCGGCGGCTCCATTGCACTGCAACCAAAACAGACAACTCCCTTAGAAGAGGCCTCGGAATCTGCCGGGTGGGCTAGCAGCGCTGACCCATGTGCCCAACCAACCTACCCTTAATGTGAGTACTATCAGCTCTCGAAGCTGTTGTCTCATTTAAATGCCTCAGCATCCCTGGGAGGAAGGGCTACCCTTGTCCCATTTCCCAGAGGAGGAAGCTGATCCACAGGGGGTCATGCCCCAGGTCTCACGGCTAGTCCCCCAGAGCCTCCAGGAGGAACACAGCCCTGCCAACACCTTGATTCTAGTCCATTGAGACTGATTTTGGACTTTCTTTTTTTTTGGCTGCACCGCACAGCTTGCAGGATCTTAGTACTCCAACCAGGGATGGAGCCCCGGCCCCCTGCAGTGGAAGTGTGGAGTCCTAACTACCGGATGGCCAGGGAATTCCCTGAATTTGGACTTCTGACCTCCAGAACCATAAGATAATTGATTCATGTTATTCCAAAGCCACAGAGTTTGTGGTATTTTGTGACAGCAACAATAGGAAATGAATACAGCTGGAGCCAGAGGCCACGTCCTGCCCCTTGGGACTGCGGGCAGCTCCTGCAGCTTTTCTGGCCCAGTGTCTTCATCTGAAATGTGTCTGAGACCTAACTGTCTATCTCACAGGCTGTTAAGAATATTTAACAAGACAGCTCAGTAAATGGCAATTCTGTTCTTCCAATTGCTCAGGTCCAACATTTGAAGTCATCCCTAACTCCTTTCTCTCTCTTGCTCCCCACGTCTGATCCATCAGCAGAGGCTGTTGGCTCTACTTTCAAAGCACACCTGGGGCTTCCCTGGTGGCACAGTGGTTAAGAATTTGTCTGCCAATGCAGGGGGACACAGGTCCGAGCCCTGGTCCGGGAAGATCCCATATGCTGCGGAGCAACTAAGCCTGTGCGCCACGACTACTGAGCCTGCGCTCTAGAGCCCACGAGCCACAACTACTGAAGCCCATGCACCCAGAGCCCACGCTCCACAGCAGGAGAAGCCACTGCAATGAGAAGCCCGCGCACTGCAACAAAGAGCAGCCCCGGCTCGCCACAACTAGAGAAAGGCCATGCACAGCAACGAAGACCTAACGCAGCCAAAAATAAATTAATTAATTAAATAAATTTTTAAAAAAAAGCACACCTGGCCTGGAACCACATCTCCCCTCCTCCTCCACCACCATCCGGTCTAGGCCCCATCTCTGCTCACCTGGACTACTGCAGTCACCTCCTAACTGATCTCCCTGCTCTACCCTTGTCCTCCTTACAGTAACTTCTCCCCTCGGCACCCATGGGAGCTTTTACAAATTAAGTTAGAGGCTGTCACTCTCCTGTCTCCAATGGCTCAAAGTCTAAGTCCTTACAATGGCCAGCAAGGCCCCACTGACCCGGGCCCATCACCTCTCCCGTCCCCTCTTACTCACTTACTCACTCCACTCCCCTCATGCAGCCCTGATTGCTGTCCCTCAGGCCTGCTCCACTTTGGGTCTTCACCCTGGCTGTTCCCTCTTTCTAGACCACCTTACAGTTTGTTCCCTCACTTCCTTCAGGGCTCTGCTCAAATGTCACCTTCCCATAGGGGCCCTCCCATTGCACTCCCATTAGCACACCGTCTCCCCATTTACTGCACCCCCCGATGTTAGGCAATATCATATCTTTCCGTGTTTAGTGGTTTATTGTCTGAACCTCTCTCCCTCCCCTTTGTCTGTTTTGCTAGGTCTTGTATCCTGAGTACCTAGACCGATGTACTTATTAAACAAAGGAATAAATGTATAACAAACATTTAGTAAACTGAACAATACCTAAGAATGTTTAGTTAACATACAATAAATGAATTTGCACCAGTTCCATCTTAAAGCAGCCCGGGCCCTTCCGTTTTCCATCTAGAATGAAGCAGCTGCCCATGGAAAAGACAAAAGAACCACCTCCTCCTGGGCAGCTTTTTAGTAGGCTGGGGTGTGGGCAGCTCACTTGATTAGTGTGTCTTTAATCTGAAACACCTGGGGCTTTCCAATTTTCCCAGAGTTGCTCAGAAACCCTTTGCCCTTTGGTGGAAGTTAAAAGAAAAATAAAGTATGTTTTGAATCTCAGTCCTGAGCTCCCAGAGATTCCTATGGAGTTTAGATTTATGGATTGCCTACTCGAATCTGTAATTATAGCCTCATCACGCATTTACTGTTATTTAGTGTATTAAGTATTTACGTATTATGTATCATGTATCTTCTGTGTTTACCAACTGATTCATTACTTTAAAATGTACTCTATTACTATGTCCCACTTAGAGGCAAAAATAAGAACCTATAATTATGATTTCAGATGTGCAGGGATCCATGTGAATGTGAGGAAGATACATAAATAGAGGGAAGAAAAGGCACAGGGACATAACAGAGTGATTTGAAGGTGACAGCAACAGTCAAGGATGCCTTTCTTCCTTCTAACATGGGTCTTGGGAGGAAGGGTAGGGAGGATGGCTAGAGGCCAGTGGGTACCACCAGCACTGTGGAGTGTCCACACATGGACAGTCTTGGAGGAAATGAGAAAACAAAGAAGCAGGCAATTTGGAAGGCCTTATTTGTTGTTTAATGTTCCTTAAAGGAACACTTGAGTTACATGAAAACTTTTAGCAACACACACCTCTAATTTATCTGGAAATTGACTCATGTTCTTGAAAGCCTCAGAGGCTGCCTTACAGTTGTGCTTCCAAAACGTGACGTTACGTGGGATAAGAAAAGAAATCATAGAAGAAAATATTTTGCTTTCTTCTCATTAATTTCTTTCAACAAACCTTTAATAGGCACCCACTATGTACCGGGAAGTTTGCTCGGTGCTAGGGAACAAGATGCAGGTTGTGCCCTCAAAGAGAATGTTCAATTCTTCACATGGGTGGGAGTGGAGGTGTTAGTAGGTGGTGATGACAGTAATGCTCTATTTCCCTGATAGCTACTCTCTCTCTTTATTATTTTTTATTTTATTATTATTATTATTTTTGGCCGTGCTCTGTGAGGCATGCAGAATTCACGCCCCCTGCAGTGGAAGGGTGAAGTCTTAACCACTGGACCGCCAGGGAAGTCCCTACTTTCTCTCTTTAGTAGCACGTGGTCTTAAGAGACGTTTAGGTCAAAGATCTATTTGATTTTAAGATCCAAGTAAGCTGATCCAGAAATATTCACTAAGGGAATTCCCTGGTGGTCCAGTGGTTAGGGCTCCACGTTTCACAGCCAAGGGCACAGGTTTGATCCCTGGTGGGGGAAGTAAGATCCCACAAGCCCCACAGCTGAAGAAAGAAAAAGAAAAAGAAAAGAAAGAAAGAAAGAGAGAAAGGAAAGAAAGGAAGAGAGAGAGAGAGAAAGAAAGAGAGAGAGAGAAAGAAAGAGAGAGAGAAAGAAAGAAAAAAAGAAAGAAAGAAAAAAGGAAAGGAAGGAAGAAAGAAAGGAAGGAAGGAAGAAAGGAAGGAAGAAAAGAAAAAGAAATATTCACTGAATGGTGTCAGGGTTCTCTTTGCTTGCTCCGTATGTTCCTGTGATCAGGGCAAATTGGATGAGGTTGGCAGAGAAGCTGTTCAGTAAGAGAACCGCCAAACCAGCCCCTTTTCTTCCTGTGCTAACTTGGCTCGAGGGGGCCCACCACAATGAGGGCACAGCATCCTTCCCCAGCTAATGAGAAAAGAGGTGCAGTCATTCCTTAAAAAACTGTCATTGCTATGGAAACGGTTTTCACCATTGCTGATGGTTGCAGCATCCTCCTACTGCATTCAAAGGACACGTTGCTACTTCTAATCAGAGCATCAGTACAATTCCACCTGGCAATGGTTTTCTTCTGTGATGTTTTTTCAAGAAAACTGCCTTGTTTTGACCACCCCTTCCCTGGAACAACAGTGCCCTGAGCCCAGGGGAAGGGGAAGGAGGAGCAACCCCCAGCCCAGAGGCAAGGAGAGGTGGTGTGGGTGATGTGTGATCTTGGCCATCCAAGAGTGTTTCCCCAGTGAAGAGAAACTTCAGAATCTCCCAAGGCCTCCTACCCTAATTCAGTGACCTCTTCCCATTCCTCATCCTCCCTCAAGGTGCTGCAGGGTTTGATACCTCGTCCTCTTACTTCTTCCTGCCACTCTTTCCTCTCTGGGAGGCTGTGACAGAGCTCAGACCCACTCTCCTCCTACCCCCCTGGCCGCTCCTCCTCTGTAATGTTCCAAAGATTCTGTCTTGCAACACTAAGCACAGGATTGAGAGAGTGTGGCTGACCTAGGAGGGCAAACCTACCCTCCCCCAGGGAGACACCCTGGAAGGTCTTCTGTAGGGCAGACGTGTCCTCAGACTTTTAAAGTCTCTAAGCCTGAGAAGATGGTGTTTTAATATTACCCCCCCACACACACGCCATACATACACATGCACACAAATTCTATGTGTGCTGAAATTAAATCTTTCCAGACTTTCTGATTGTAAGACTCTGCCTATCTAGAATTCATCAAAGCAAGTCTTTCTTTTCCTTCCTCTGTTTTCTTGTTTTGTGCCCCTGCTTTGCCTGGGACTTCACCCAAGTTCTGCCTGCCTGTCAGGAAATCCCACCCTGTCTGGTCCATGCTTCCAGACAGTAACCCTGAGACAGCAGCAGACCATAGCTGCATGGAAACCCAGCTGCTCTTGTAAACTTGCTGATTGCCTTGGCAGAAAGTGGATATCAGGGCAAAGTCCGAGTCTGCTCAGAAATACCCAAGTGATCTGCAGATCACAGGACTTCTGATAAGACATGATGTATACCGGTGACATGTTTAAAAGTAACAACAGCAAAACACCAGAAAAGTTCACAGAGCTGACCTTAAGTTACTGTGGAGCGGAGAGTTTGCCAATTTTTCCCAAGCATGCTACTATTTGGGGTTTATTTTCTAAATTATACCCTGACCTCATCTGTACACAGTTCTCTAATTCATGCACCTGTCATGTTACTTTGTAACTGCTCTGGCACCATTTCCTAGAGGAATTTAGCCACTCCCCTTCTCCCCACCCCCGCTGGACTTCACACAATAGATACTCAATAAACAGCTGGTTACTCCGAGGGAGAGTGCGTGTGGAGCCAGAGTCACACCCACAGACACTCATTGCTGTAGACTGAGAATGTTTGTGTCCCTCTCAAATTCATATGTTGAAACCTAATCCCCAGTGTGATGGTAGTAGGAGGTGGGGCCTTTGGGATAATCAAGTCATTTGAGCAGAGCCCTCATGAAAGGAATTAATGCCCTTATAAAAGAGGCCCCAAAGTGCTCTCTTGCCACTTCCACCGCATGAGGACACGGAGAGACCTGGTCTTTGAACCAGGAAGCTCTCACCAGACACCGAATCTGTCGGTGCCTGAGTCTTGGACTTCCAGCCTCCAGAACTGTGAGAAATAAATTTCTGTTGTTTATACGCCACCCAGTCTATGATAGTTTGTGATCGCAGCCCAAACGGGCTAAGACGGTCATGTGACCCAGCAACATGCTCATGTATACGGTAAACTTACAAGGACTCATGACACCTTGGAATTCCCCTTACTCCAAGTGTAAAGGAAATAATTATCTGAGTATTTATTTGCTGAATGCCCTTCCTGTCTAAATCCACGTTCCACAGAAAGGGCCCAAGCCTGCCTGGTTTCTGCTGTGTCCACACTGCCTAGGAGGCTCTCAGTGTTTGTGGAAAAAATATACAATACACAGATATGGGCTCACCAGCCACATGACACCCAGCACCTCCTTCATCTTCATGATCTCAATACAACTTGGCCACAGCCCTGGCAACGGGCCAGGCTGGCAGTGGGGGGATTAAGGTTCTGCCGATTAAGAGACTAGACCAGGGTCCTACAGCCTAGAAGGGGAGAGAGTTGGGGCTTGAATCCACTTCTCTGGATTCTAAATTCTTTCTCTCATGCTGAGAGACCTCCCATAAGCACACACACACACACACACACACAACCACACACACACTTAGAAGTGAGCAAATCTGCTATTTCACACTGACAGAGATAACCCACGTCCACATATGTGCCTGCCGTGACCTGTACCCGTGGAGTCAGACATTCACGTGTGCCCAGGTATTGAAATCTGTGTCCCAGAGGCAAAGATTGTAAACAATCTTTGCGGGGCTCACAGACTCTTGGCTGGAAGCCAGTCAATGGGCTGTAGGGTCAAGGGCTGACCCTGAGCTCACGTTTACTTTTCATCGACACAGGTGAGCCCATGGACACTTTGAACCCCAAGGGTGAGTGCCTGTTCACGCTCAAAGCCTTCCATCTGGGCTCCCGAGATGGTGTGCCTCCCATCCACAGGCCACACGCTCCTGGGAAGACACCTCCAACCTCCACTGGTAGGACTCGAGTGGGGGACAAGGTGGTCAACTCTTCCCTCAACACCAGACCCATCCTGCTCCCATGCCCAGCTCCCAGGTGTTAGATGGGAACAATTCAGGTGTTCCTTCTCCTTTGTGGGGTCCTTAGCAGGTTCCTAGAGTTGGAAGGGACCTAAGAAGTATCCAGCCCACCTCCTGTAGGGTAGGACTGCTTTGCAGACTCGCATGCCCTGTTGGAACCCTTCCTGCAATGGGAACTCACCACCCTTCAAGGCAAATCATTCTGCTGTCAGCCGGCAGGAATTAAGGACAGTCCTCCTTAGACTGAGCTGACTCGGCTGGCAGCAGGCCCTCACGGCCTGAGGAGAGGGCACCTCACCCCGAGTCCTCTCTGTTCCAGCCCATCACCCGATGACCTCAAATCACATTGCTTCTGCACCCATCCCCTGCCTGGGCACCCGTTTCTGGGAACTCCCCAGCTGGTCCTTGTCCACCTCAAAATGTGAGGCCAGGCTGGGACGGAGGGCTCCAGCCACGGGCTAACCACAGCAGGGCCCAGTGGGATTTTGTACAAAGCTTCAGATCACAGAGATATCTGAGCAGCCACGTGGTGCCCCTGTGCGGGTCAGCTCTGCCTGAGCCGACCCACAGCTCAAGGTAAAGAGCTGGACTTGTACCGTCTGCCCAATCCGATTGTCACCGTCAAACACACGTCACCTGGTACCTGTTTTCCAAAATGTTGGGGATTTGCATCTTTTGAGGATCTTTCGAAACCCAAAAGATTGAACTCCCTAATGGTGGAACTTCAGGCCCCATGATACAGCAGTGGGGCAGACTTGCAGGGACAGTGGGGTCATCACACACAAAGCTGGAGAGCTCCAAAAACAACCGCGGCTCCCCTCCATCCAGCACATCTGTGCTATCACCCCGTCTTGTCCTCTATGCAAAACCACAGACCATGCAATGTTATAATCCCCTCTCAAATCCCTGTCAGAGCAGCAGGCCACCAGAACTCTTTTCATAAGATCTCCCTGTCCTTGGGCTAGCTTCCAAGAAACTTAAAATGATAAAATCTTAATCCAGCCATAGGTAATAACAGCGCCCCCATTTATGTGAAGTTTCCCTTTACTATGTACCTTCACATAAAGCCTATAATTTGACCTCTACAACCTCCATTAGGGAAATGAGCAGGAGAGGTATGTAATGTTGTCCCTGTTCTACAGATGAAGAAACTGAGGCCCAGATAAGTGAAGTTCCCTGCTCAGGATTGCTAAACTAGGACTTGAGTTCAGCGCTTCTGTGTCCAAGGTAGTTCAGAGCTCTTTGCATGGCACCTGGTTGAGATCACATCATTGAATTTTCTATCTTTCTAGAGATGAAGAGACTGAAGCCTAGCAAGCTAAAAGCAGCACTGGGACTAGATTCAGGGTCTACCCTCCTTTCAGGACCCCAAGATACCTACCCACTACTCCAGCCTTCAAAGGGGAGACTATCGTTCAACCAACCTCAGATCGTGAAAGTCACTCCTGTCCCAGGGCAATTTTGATCCGTAACTTCCAGCTGGGGGGCTGTGCATTGGGTACTCCCAGCAACGTGTAGGCACCACTCCCTGTCTGCTGTAAGTTGTATCCAGTGAGGGGTAGTAGTCCCAGCTCTCCAAGGGAGAATATGCTGCCTGTTTCCAGATTCAGAAGATGCTTTATCATATGTCCCAGGAGGTGAGCTCATGGGCAGCCAATCCAGGGGCCACCCACTACAGCCCCGTCATCCTATCCCAGGGCTGCTCTCCGCTCCTCCACAGATAAGAGGCTTATCTCAGCTACCCTGGAAAAAACAGTTTTGCTTGACAACTTCCTTATTACCCCCAAAGAGAAACCAACGCTCAGAAAACAAACTTAGGCCTGGCTGGAGGAAGGCCAGTCCATGGAATAGAAAAGAAAAACTCTTATGGGAAACACGAGTCAGGGGAAAGGAGGAGGAGGAGGTAGTTTTAGCACCTGCAAACCTTCCTCGGTTCTCTCCAAAGAACTCTGAAGAGGGAATGATCTAGAAAGAAAGGTCATTGTATGTAATATATATTCCTTGACCTGGAGATAAAACTCAGGAGAAGGGGGCTTCCCTGGTGGCGCAGTGGTTGAGAGTCCGCCAGCTGATGCAGGGGACACGGGTTCGTGCCCCAGTCCAGGAAGATCCCACATGCCATGGAGCGGCTGGGCCTGTGAGCCATGGCCGCTGAGCCTGCGCATCCGAAGCCTGTGCTCCACAACTGGAGAGGCCACAACAGTGAGAGGCCCGCGTACCGCAAAAAAAAAAAAAGAAGAAAGAAAAAACAAACTCAGAAGGAGGAGTTGATGAGGAGCATGTTTTCCAAATTCTGCTACCCCTGGTAGGGTTACCATGAGTCTTGACAGAACATTCTCAGAAGTCTTAAAAGTTCACATTTTCACTTTCTGTAGTGCCTGAATTTTTTTTAAAAGCGAATTTATCCATGTTTGTAATCAGAAAAGAAAAACTAGTTTTATTCAAACAAAAGTAAAAAGCTGTCATAAATTCTGTTTTGGTTAATTAAGCCAGGGAGGCATTGTAAAGTAAATACTGAAAGCACTGAGCTTTGGAGTCGCCCAGACTGGAACCATCTGTCAGCTGCGTGACCTCTGGCAGGGGACACAATGTCTCTGAATTAGTTTCTCCCTCAAAAACTGAGTGGCCACCTTAGAGGGTGACCGTAGGGTCAAATGTGATAATGTTCGTAAAGAAAAGAAGTAAATATATTGAGTGTCAAATACTAAGTCAAAGAAGAAAATATAGAGTGTCAAATACTAAGTCCTTTCTGAATATTGAGCCCCTAGTAAGTGCTTAATAAAGAGTCAATATTTTGTTACTGGTAGCAGAGTTAATGCCTTATTCATTCTGTCAGCAAAGAGCTTTTGGATCCAGCTTTGTGCTGGGTACTGGCTCAACACTGAATTTAGAGAATTTATTAGCCCAAGAATCAGCCCAGATTTCAAACAAGGGTTAAATTATATCCCATATTTTTAATTTATTTAACAAAACTATTTTCTTCCCCATGTCCTCCAGGCCCTGTGTACATCATATATGCTCTTCCTTATTTGAAGGGGAGTAAGCCCCATTGGGCCCTCACGGAGTTCACAGTGTAAGTGGGAAGAGAGACAGACAGGAAATAAATCGTAAAAGCAGGTGGAAGGGAATGGGAGTTATTGTTTCATGGGTACAAATTATCTGTTTGAGGAGATGAAAAAGTTCAAGAGGCAGATGGTGGAGATGGTTGTACAACAATGTGAATGTACTTAAATGCCACTGGGCTACAGACTTGAAAATGGTTAAGATGGTCAATTTTTTTTTTTTTTTTTTTTTGCGGTACATGGGCCTCTCACTGTTGTGGCCTCTCCTGTTGCGGAGCACAGGTTCTGGACACGCAGGCTCAGCAGCCATGGCTCACGGGCCCAGCCGCTCCACGGCATGTGGGATCTTCCCAGACCGGGGCACGAACCCGTGTCCCCTGCATCGGCAGGCGGACTCTCAACCACTGCACCAGCAGGGAAGCCCAAGATGGTCAATTTTATGTTATGTATATTTTACAATTTTTTTTTAAGGCAGATGGAAGCACAGGGACAGAGAGCCATGAGGGGCATTATGCATGAACCTACCTTATGACCCGGTAATTCCATCTGCAGGTAAATACAATCCCAGGTTCTCGCAGGAGGGAGAACTATCCTGGGGCCAAAATGGGCATTTGGCACCTTCCCTGATCAGGCAGAGCGGCAACCTGGCCCTGTCCTCAGTGCCCAGCAGGGACCAAGCCTTACGTGGGGATCTGTGCAGAGACACTGGCAGCTGCCCATGGCCAGGGTGGCTATGTGATGTGTGAGGCTCAGCAAGCAAGCAAAAGGCCCCTTGTTCAAAAAGTATTAAGAATTTCAAGACAAAGATGGCAGAGCATGAAACCAATCAAAGGTTCTTCTGAGTGTAGAACCTGTGCAACTGTACAGGTCACAGGGCCATGAAGTGGACTCTGATGGGGACAGTTCCCAACCACGTGCCATGAGGAAAGATGACAGAGGAAGGGAGAGAAGGAGACCGAGAGAATATTTTTTTGAAGTTTTTATTTAAGTATAACAAACAGAAAAGTGAATGAATCCTGACTATATGGCTTGATGAATTTTCACAAAGGGAGTAAAGTGTAACCAGCACCCAGATTAAGAAGCAGAACGTCACCAGTACCCTAGAAGCCCCCCTCCTGCTTCTCATAGGTCCCACTATCCTGACTTCTAACACCTTAGATTATTTTTGCTTGTTTGGGGGCTTTATGTAAGTGGGAATTAGATGGCATGTTTACTTTTATGTCTGGCCTTTTTCACCCTATTTCATGTTTGTGAGAGGCAGCCATGCTCCTGTGTGCAGCTGTAGCTGTAAATTCTCAGACTGGTGATACCAAATGTCAGAGAGGATGTGGGGCGACCTGATCTCTCATGTACTGCTGCTGGTGGTGGGAGTGGACCATGGTACAGCTACTTTGGAAAACTGAGTAGTAACATCTAGTAAAGCTGACCCAGCACCTCTACTCTTAGATACGTGCATAACAGAAATGCAGGCACGTGCTCCCCCAAAACAACATTTATAAGACTGCTTACATCAGCACTATTTGTAATAGCCAAAAACTCAAAAACTTGAAACTACTCAAATGCCCCAGAACAATAAGGTGAGTAAATAAATAAATGGTGGTATAGTCACAAAATGGATATTATTTCCCCCTGAGAGGCTGTATATTTGTTTGTTTAGAAAGATTATTTACCCTCTTGTGTGGCCTGAGTGTGCAACACAGAAGATAAACTTGCTCTTGAGTGAAAATGCAGAGGAGTGGGTTGAAGAGAGGGCCCCAGTCTCAGGAGCCATCGGGAGAGTAGTTCTAAGTGACATATTTAAGAGAAGAAGAATTTTCACAAGAGACACTCACACCTGTCTATGTTTGGAGCCTCAATTCCCAGAAATCTGCCCACAACCTGGCAAGAGACTTTGCGTCATGGAAATGGAGCACACGTGCCTTTGGTGACTCCCAGGAACAAAGAGCAAGCGTGTGAAGCACGCTCCTTCCCAGGGCCACACCCTCTACCAGGAATCAACCAATGCAAGGTCCACCCCCCATCTGTGTTTGGACTCCAACCCTCCAAGTTTCCTGGGGCGATGTCTCCTTCCTTCTCCTTGGTGAGACATGCCTGAAAGACTGTGACCTCACTCTTTCCCAAGCCAGGTAAGGACCAAGGACCAAAGTCCCCGGCCAGAAGGTAGTCTCAGAATAGTCTTTTGGGGGAACTCCCTGGCAGTCCAGTGGTTAGGACTCAGTACTTTCACTGCCAAGGGCCCCAGGGTTCAATCCCTCGTCAGGGAGCTAAGATCCCATAAGCCGTGTGGCGTGGCCAAAAAAAAGTCTTTTGGTTCCTGTGCAAAATAACTGTATTTAGGTCTTGTGCCTAAAGTACTCAATGAATCTCAGTCTGCATTCACACTTGCCTATCTCAATGACTTTTTCTGTCTCCCCAGTGGCTCCCAGAATCTCCCCTCCCTCAGTTGTTTCTGGGTCCCCACTGCAAGTGGGTGACTCAGGCGACTGTGACGATGGCCTGGCTTTGACATTTGCACTGCAGCCCCAGCTCCTTAGCCCCAGTGGGCATACTAAGAAATAGTAGGGACAACAACAGCCATTTGTGAAATGTTTACCACATGTCAGGCCCTTTACATGCATTATTTATTTTTACCCCATAAGAGTGTTTATAAAGTAGATAGTGTTGTTTTACAGATCTGGAAAGTGATGATCAAAATGATAAAATAGCTTTTTGCTGTATCTACTGTGAGAATGAAGACCATTCTCAGCAATCAGACTGTCGACATTCCAGAAAATGTCAACATTACTCTGAAGGGATGCACAGTTATTGTGAAGGGCCCCAGAGGTACCCTGCAGAGGGACTTCAATCACATCAATGTAGAACTTAGTCTCCTTGGAAAGAAAAAGAGGCTCTGGTTGACAAATGTGGGGGATTAGAAAGGAACTGGTGACTGTTTGCACTATCTGTAGCCATGTACAGAGCATGATCAAGGGTGTTACACTGGGCTTCCGTTGCAAGATGAGGTCTGTGTACGCTTACTTCCCCATCAACGTTATTATTCAGGAGAATGCTTCTCTTGTTGAAATCCGGAATTTTTTGGGTGAAAAATATATCTGCAGGGTTCGGATGAGGCCAGGCGTTGCTTGTTCAGTATCTCAAGCCCAGAAAGATGCGTTGATTCTTGAAGGAAACAACACTGAACTTGTGTCAGACTTGGCTGCTTTGATTCAGCAAGCCATAACAGTTAAAAAAAAGGATATCAGAAAATTTTGGGATGGTATTTATGTTTCTGAAAAAGAAACAGTTCAGCAGGCTGAAGAATAAGATCTGAGTGATCCAGCTACAGAAACTGCAAGAGGCCAGACTCATTTGTGATATTTTAAAAATGAATAAAAGCTCTTTTGACTTGGGAAACAAACAAACAAACAAAACAAAACAAAATGATAAACTAAGATGCTTAAGGGACAATGCTAAATGGCCGATTAAAAAAACCTGTTAGTCAATCTCCAAAACATGTCATTAACCATGGGACCCCATTGTTCTGCACCTCAGTTTTCACAGCTGTACAGTGGGAATGTCAACGAAAAAATTAACCAGTCTAGGGAAGAAATGGAAATTTTTATTTGAGCCAAATTGAGGATTATAACCCGGGAACAGCCACTCAGAAAGCTCTGGGGACTGTTCGGCCCATTAGAGGTCAAAGCACAGTTATATAAGGTTTTGAGACAGAGGGCTGTACATTAAGTGACATATTATTGACAGGTGACACAAAGCGAGTAGTGGGTCATGGGTCATGGTGGCCCCTTACAAGATTAAGAAGGAATGTTAGAGTTTAAGGAGTGGAGAAAGTTGCTCCTTATGGTTGAGCAGGTATTTCTGCTAGTGGGGAGGTTTGGTCGATGCATAATGCAGACATGTAATGCACAGCAGAGAGGAGAGAGGCAGCCAAAGGACAGAGAAAATTATTTATGTTTAAATTTTCCTTGATTTGCCTTAGAATATGAAATTTTATTTCATCAGCAATAAATGATACTGACCATTCAGAATCACTGGGAAATTTTGGGGAGGCGATCCACATGAGCACTTAGCCTGGGGCACAGAGTTGGCACTTGGGTACAGGCAGGGTTAGGTCTAGAGGAGCCCACAGTGGGGTCTCACCTGAGGGACTGGGGTCCACAACTCTCTCATGGAACTTGCTCCAAGCCTAACAGTGTGAGTGAAGCCAGCTGGAATAATTCCCTGCACTCCTCTTTCCTATGTCCTAAGGTAGACATTGCCCCTCCTCCTATCTCCCCCTCCCGTCGCTCTGGCCAGGCTCTCCCACTCCCTGTATCAAAAAAGAAAGCACTTGGTCAATAATGGCTTACACTAGGGTTTCTCACCGTGGCTCTATTGACATTTTGGATAATTATTTGTTGTGTAGACTGTCCTATGCATTGTGGAATGTTTAGCACCATCCCTGGCCTTTACTCACTAGATGTCAGAAGTAACCCCCTTCCCATGGTGAAAACCAAAAATGTCTCCAGACATTGCCAAAGGTCCCCTGGATGTCATCACCTCCAGCTGAGAACTTCTGGCTTACACAATAATAACATGCAATTATCTAATTCAACCAGGAGTCCCTGAAGGTAGGTGTAATTCCAGGTTTGGTGCAGCAGCTCGATGAAGCCAACAGGGACCAGCTTTATGCTGGTGCTCATCACCTCATGATCACAAGGTGGCTGCCACAGAACCCACTGTGCCATCATCACAATTCTATTCAAAGGCAGAGTGGTGGTATCTTTTGTGGCTTCACCTTTAATCTGAAGTTTTCCCAGACACTTCTCAGCAGATCTCTCTTACGTTTTATTGGCCCAAACCGGTTATATGCCCACCCTTAGCTGCACAGGAGGCTGGGAAAATGACTAGGTGGCCAGAGAGAAGGGGGGGTTGGAAATGCGGTGGGCTCTCCATGATACGGCAATATGGGCAGTCCTCGCACCTGCGGAAATTGTTTTTTTGTCTGCTCTCCTCAATAAACTGTGAGCACCTTTAGGACGGAGCCCTCCTCAGGTTTTCCTCTGCGTCCTCAGGACTTAGCCCAGTGCTCAGCACTACAAAGGTGCTCAATCAATTCTTATTGAAAGAATGAATGAATGAATGAATGAGTGGATGAGTGAATCAATCAATCAGTGATAACACTTCCTTCCTTCCTTGCTTCCATCACTAAGAGGCCTATATATCAGTTATTTATTCATATGCAAACTAAACTTGGTTTAACTAGAAATAAGCCTATCATGCAAATGATAATGCAAACATCTCCCTGTTCCTCCAGCAACAAAGTCTGATCCCTCTGGCCATTGGACTTGCTGTTCTCTTACCCAGAACATTCTTCCTGCCACCTCCCCTCATCCATCTTCACATGGCCAGCTCCCTCTCACTCTGTAGGTCTCTGCTTGGACAGAAACACCTGTGAGAAGCTTTCCCTGAACTCCCCAGTTTGGCTTAGAGGCCTCTACTCTATCCCCCTGGACCTCCCCTTGCGTCCCATCCTAGCACTTGTCACCCTGGGTTGTGACTGTCTCTCTAGCAGGACAGTAAACACCCATGGGGACCAGGACAGCACGTCCTTCACTAGTAGGTTCGCCGTAAACTTTTGGTGATTGAATCATTTATACCAGGGGCTGGCAAAAGTCTTACGTAAAGGAACAGATGGTAAATAATTTCAGCTTTGTGGGCCATATTATCTCTGTTGCCACTATTCAACTCTATGGCTGGAGCAAGAAAGTAGCCATAGGTAACATGAAAACAAATAAGCCTAGCTGTGTTCCAATAAAATTTTATTTATGGGCATTGAATTTGAATTTCATATTAGTTTCACGTCATGAAATATTATTTTTAAAATTTTATTTTATTTAGTTATTTATTTTTATGTAGCACATTCTTATTAGTTATCTATTTTATGCATATTAGTGTATACATGTCAATCCCAGTCTCCCAATTTATCACACCACCACCACCACCCCCGCTTTCCCCGCTTGGTATCCACACGTTTGTTCTCTACATCTGCGTCTCTATTTCTGCCTTGCAAACTGGTTCATCTGTACCATTTTTCTAGATTTCACATATATGCATTAATATACGATACTTGTTTTTCTCTTTCTGACTTACTTCACTTTGTATGACAGTCTTTAGGTCCATCCACGTCTCTACAATTGACCCAATGAAATACTATTCTTAAAAAAGTTTTTTTCAACCATCTGAAAAATGTAACAACCATTCTCAAAGACTCTCAGGCCATACAAAAACAGGTGACAAAACATAGTTTACTGACCCTGATTAATACTGAGGGTCACATGCTTTGGGTTTTCCAAATCATTCTAGGGATGCAGCAGGATCACTTAGAGCAATAAATATAACAGTATTTCTTAATATCAAGAAGTAAATTAAACTTGAAAGTACACTAAATGACTTAGCCATCCCATACTTAGACTGTATTTAAGAAATCCAAGATGATTTAAGATTAAGGAATTGTTACTATCAAGGCACCATGTCAATAGGTTTAAACAACTGCTTGACAATTTCTATATGCAATCCTAATGGGAATTTTTAAAACTAGGCATGGAAAGGTATTTCTTTTTTTGTGATAAAAATTAATTATTTATCTTAAAAAATATCCAAAATATTATTTAGATAAATGAAAGTAACCACTGGAAAAACTGAAAACAAACATTGAGACCAGTTGCTCCAGGGATTGGAAGTGAGGGTAGTTTTCCTGCAATGCTAGACTTCTTCAACTGGGTTTCATGTATTACTATGATGTGTTGAATGTTAGTGAGGCTGTAGGGATACAGGAATTCCATGCTCTGCTGGGGGTGGGGGAGCATGTGGACTGGTGCAGCCATTCTGGACAACAATCAGGCAGTATTAGTGAAAACTGGTGTCCACATTCCCCACGGACTAGCAATTCCACTCCTAGCCATTCTCACACAGCTATTTAAGGGCACCTGAAAAAGGGTGTCCATGGCAGCACTATTTGTGTTAGCAGGGAGCTGAAAGATCCTGGGAGAAGGACAGATAAAATGTAGTAGATGTACACCCTGGGGAATTATTTTCATATTAGAGACAACTGATTGGATGAACACATAGCAATGCAGAAGTATCCTAGAGATGTAGTGTTTACTGAAAAAAAGTAAGAAACAGAATGAGACGTACCAAATAACATTATGTAAATTAAAAATACAAACAGGCAAAACAACAATGCCAGGTTTGTAAGGACACGTGCAAAAAGATACACATTCAACAATAAACAGGGTTCTTTAGGAAGAGAAAGACATACATGGGATAAACTCTCCCAAAGAGAGTGCAAAAGGGATTGCCTTCCCAGGATCCAGAGCCATTCGCAAAGATAACCAAATAAAAAAAGACTTAGACAGTTGCCCTGAGGGCTGGCCATAGACCCTAACTGCAAATGCAGTGGAATCCACATTTCTGTCTAGCTACATCTAGTCATAAATGGCGTGCAACTGACATTTCTGTCTGGCCATAGTTTGGGATCCCCAACCTGATGATTGTCAAGCCAAGTTCCAAGGACACAAAATGAGACAAACAGAAGGTAAAAGCTATCCCAGGAGAGAAAGGACCAATAACCAATGGATCTGGGTTTGGAAAGGCAGGGACAATATGAAATTTTATTTTTCTCCCTCGACTGGGTACTATAGACAGAGATTCAGGAGAGCTGACTCTGGTAAGAATTCTCACCCTTCACTTGGCTTCTGCCAGTTTTTCTAGGATCCAATCTGCAGGCTCCAAAGTCAGTGGGGTTTAAAATACAGTGTAGCTCTGGTATTTACTAAAATTTGGCAAGGTTTTCCATTACTTCTAAATTTAGTTTCTCCTTGGCTATTTAAGGGAATAACTGGTAGTGAAACAGGAGGGAAGGGGGCAGGGCACAACCTCTAAAATAATGACATAGCCATAGTACATGACAAAAACTAGTGAGAACCAACTAGGTCCAAGATGGCGGAAGATCCGACTTCCAGTAGACCTTGAGCCTCATTATACGCTCATTGTACTATATTAGCATGCTAAATGGCACACCCACCAGCACCATGACAGACCTGAGGCTAACCATAAAAGGCCAAAAGTGGGTGGTGGCCCAACTCCTGGAAATCCCCACCATTTCCCCCAAACAATTGGAATAATCCTCCCACTCATTAGCCTATGAAATTACCAGCCCATAAAAAGTAACCATGCCATATTTTGAGGCTCTCTCTCACCTTCTGAGATGGCCCACACTCTGTCTGTGGAGTGTGTTACTGTCTTCAAAACATCCACTTTTTATGTATCACTTGTCTGAATTCTCTCGCGACGAAGAAAGAACCTCAAATTCACTGGGAACAGTAGCAGTTTACCAGAATATCCCTCAGGGTCCTGTCAGCTATGGGACAGACCAATATGGGGGCCATTCTTTTGAGGGTAGATATGAGGATAACTAACTTGGTGAATTTGTGTTTGCAGTCATGCAGTCTCTTCAGAGTAGAAAGGCAATTCAGACAGAGGATTAGTATCAATAGAATGAGTACCAAGTAAAGGAGGATAGAGGGGAGCCGTAGGTGCTACATCAGCCTCATAGTCTTCTGTTATATGTACCTTTTATATCTTTAATTTTTCATTAGCCTTTTGCAATGAATCTTTCAACGAAGTCTTCAAATTTTTGGAATTTTGAAGCTTCTTGAGGATTTCTGCATGCCAATTAAAATAGCTATCCCATTCTGTTTGTTTGATTTGGGAACCCTTGTCTTCAAATGCACCTCTTAAATGAACGATCTTGTCTAATTGGAACATTCCTCATAATGGCCATTGTAATTCTAGGTTGTCTTCAGTAAGATTGGTCCATGCACATGTGGAGAGACCATAATTTTTTAAACATAAAACTGGCTGGGGTCCCTAAAGAGGGGGCCACCCTTAAAGCATTTAAATGACTGGGATCCCATTTTTGGAGTTTTCCCGAGAGTGAAGCAAAACAGTCCTAGAGAGCCAAAGGGATATGCTCAGGGTTGGAACTTGTGTTTTGTTCCACAGTGTGCCTTTCATGGGATACCTCTTTTTTCTGGCAGATGGCCTTTGCCCTATTTGCCCAACCTATGACCAGGTGTCCCTTGTTGCATGGAATTTTCTTGTGAGTGGTAAGAGGAAAACTGGAAAACTTGCTCACCTGTGACCATTTTATCCTTACACAGGAATCTTGCGCTTGGAGGATGGTTGTCTCTCATATACAGGTGGCGAGCACTCTGGCAGCATTTAGGTGCTCAATCTGTGTTCACCAATTTTAGTTTTTGGTTTGCTCTCAGGAAAATCCACTAGTTTAAATCTAAACCAAGTGTATTCTAATTTAGAAACAAAAAGAGCACTCACCAGAAGGACAATCTGTCCTTATCCAAATCCCGAATAAAGTTGGAGAGTTTGACCAAAAGGAGGGAGGTTGAAAGCCAAGAGGAGACTCACCAAGCCAGAAGAAGAAGGTGACTCTAAGGCGCATTGAGCTTAAGGGGCTTAGTGCAGGTACCTCGCTCAGTTCTGAGAGTCACTGTCCCTTCAGGGGTCATCTCCTTTGGAACCCACTTCTGACACCATTGAATGTCAACCTAAATAAGGAGGTAAACCGAGGCAAGCTCAAATTACCAGAAACTTGAGTTTATTTGGGAGTAGCAGAAGAATTGCAATTTGGGAAATGCATGTTGTAGCAAGCTACAGTCAATTGAGGGTTTGGGAAGGACCCTATTTATGGGCAAGGAGTACAAAGAGTGGGGAAGTCCAGCTAGAGTCCAAGCAGTAAGTTCATTGGCTTAAGGATGGGGAGAGATTCTTGGCAAATGTTCTTTGGTAAGGAGATAAGCCTCAGTCTTCTGTAAATCAGACGTTTAATGGAAATCAGTCTTGCTGTTCTTAAGTACTGTTCTTCTGAGGGCGCACGTGTGAGATTCTCCATTTCATATTTTCATTCATATTAGATTGAAATCCTTTATAGATATGGATATGGATTATACAGATATAGAAAGGCAATATTGTTATCACTTGTAAAAATATAATTATACAGCCAGAAAATTGGAACCTACTGAAAACTTTAAGAATAACACAAAAGAGCCTCTGTGCAAAATAAATACACAAAAAAGTCAAATCTTTCTATTTACTGTTATTTACTGTATTTTCTATTTACTATCTACTGTATTTCTATATAACCACTTAGAAGGTATGATGGCAGAAAATATTCCAGCCACAATAAGCAATTTTAAAATGTTCTAATTACCTCTAAGAAGAAATGCATGAGATCCATAAACGATATGAAAGATGTGAGAAAACACAGAAACATCCATATTCTTGAATGGAAAGCTGATGAAAAAAATGTCAACTCTCTGTTAATTCCTAGTTCATCACATTTCCAATTAAAATTCAAAAGAATTTGACACAGTTAGAATTTAGAAATTGAGGACTTCCCTGGTGGCGCAGTGGTTAAGAATCTGCCTGCCAATGCAGGGCACACGGGCTCGATCCCTGGTCCAGGAAGATTCCACATGCGGTGGAGCAACTAAGCCTATGCGCCATAACTACTGAGCCTGCACTGTAGAGCCTGCGAGCCACAACTACTGAGCCTGCGAGCCACATCTACTGAGCCCGCATGCCACAACTACTGAAGGCCACTCGCCTAGAGCCTGTGCTCTGCCAACAACAGAAGCCACCACAGTGAGAAGCCTGCACACACACACCTCCTCCCCCACCAACTTAGAGAAAGCCCCCATGCAGCTACGAAGACTCATCGCAGCCAAAAATAAATTTATTTTAAAAATAAATAGAAATTGACAAAATTTCCCTGGCTATATATTTCACTGGAGAATTAACAGATGAGTTTACTATAAAAATTTTGGAAAACAAAAATAATTGAAACGAGGAAGGGACATTTTCTCTGCTGGATAGTAAATGTATTATAAACAAAGAAGTAAAACAAGGCTGCATCCACAAGAATTAATGGGCAAATCAATCAGGAAAAAAAAACAAAGCTCTGAAGCCATTCAAAATACCATACGAATTTATTGAGAAAGAAAGCTCACAAAGCAAAAAGAAGAGGGAATTTATTATGCAGCAAATGATGTTGGAGAAAGTGGCTGAAAATCAGAGGATCAGTTTAGATCTGCACTTTATGCTGTAGTATAAAACACTACTTTCCAGACGAATTAAAGCATTACATATAACAATAACGTCACTTTAAAAAAAAGGTAGATAACTAAATTTGGATGAAGGGCTTTGTAAGAATAAAAACAATAATGAGAGGCTCGCCCCGCGCCCCGCACTCAGCGGGCTGGACTGTGGCGGCGGCAGCGCTGAGGCTGCGCGCGGGAAGAGGGTCCGGACGCGTCCGCGCTCGGGCCCCGCCGCCCTCACCCGAGTCTCCGGGCGCTGAGAAGGGAGCGGTTCGAGCCCCCGGATGCCCAAGCACACCCATGGCTGCTTCCGACACCGCCCTGCTTCGCTTCTCAGCCGCGGGCCTCGCTCGGCGCTAGACTACTCCGAGGGCTGCTGCTCTGTATAGAGAATCCCTGCCGTCAGCCTCGCTTGCCGCCGGGCCCTGCAGGAGCCGCAGGAGCTCGGCGCTCGCCCTTCCTCGAAAATCTCTTGTCAGCGGGTGGGTGCTGCGTCGGCGCGAGAGGCCCCTGGGCTGAGGCGGCGGTAGCTCCTCCGGCTCCCTCACGTCCGCGGGCGGAGACCTCTGGACCCCGCTGAGGAAATTCCGGTCCGCGTTCTTGGGGTCGCAGAGCAGTGAGTGCGCGGCTCCCCAGCGTCGCCCCCACTGCGGCCCTGCAGTCCGTGCCCAGCTCCACCCCCCAGCCCTTGCCCGCGATCGCCGACCCCTCTTGGCCACCGGTTCCTCTTCGCCGCTGTCGAGGGTCAGGTTTTCACCTCCCGTCCCCTACTCCGCCGGCTCCTTTCCCGCAGCCCGGCCCTCTCCCGTCCACCTGCCTCCCCGGCCCTCACCCCGCCCAGCCCCAGACTCCAGTGCATCCCTTTCTTCCCGCCGTCGCGTGGTCTCACCAACCCCAGCTCACTTCTTGAGCCCCATCCTGTTCCCTGCTGTCGTCCCAGTAGGTCAGCTCTGTGAGCTCGCCCCCACCCCACCCCGGGAAGCCCCACTCGAGGGACCGGGCCTCTTCCACCTTGAAAGGAGGGTGGGATCTGGCCGCTGTTTTCCCCAGAGGCCTGGCCCCCAGAAGTGCAGATCTTATGGAAAGTGGGAAGTGGAGGTTCTAGAAGATTCTTGGATTGTTTTCACCTGGATGGGGAATTGGTGTGGGTTATAGAGCATGTCTGGCTCAGAGGCGGCTTGAGGATGGAGTGGTTGGGGAGTGAGGGAGTGGCGGGGGCAGGGGCAATTTTTGTCCCTTGGGTTGGGCTGTGGTTTGTTGGAAAACCTCGTTTTCTTCTCTTGACTTCCATCGCTGACAGTTCTTGTGGCAATGTTGATACTTTTCCAATCTGCCAGATGCAACGTCACTGATCGATTTACTTGGAAGTTTTCACACTTCACCTCTCCTTTTTCTTGTTTCAGCAGGAAGCAGTGTGTGATTCTCCTCACAGTGGGGCAAACAGGAGTTGCTGGGGAAATGCTAATTATTGCATTTCTTCTTGAATATTTTCTGATTATATATTTTAGATTCCTGTGAGAGAAGGCTTTAGAATAACAAACATCTCTGTTTTGTAGGATTTCCTTTGGGGTTGGGGAGTAATAGAGAAGGAATAGACTTCATCATCTAATTATCTCAATTAGATTTAAGTATATAATACTATCTTGGCTAAATGATTCTTCTGTGGTTAATATTCCATAGTATCTGATGAGTGAAATTGTTATCTCATTTACCTGATCAGGCTTCTGCTGTGGCTGTACTTTGTATTAGATATAAGGTTCTAATTTTGCGATGGCTGTCTCTAAAATTACTTCTTGTGGTAACTCCAATTTTATGCTGTTATGCAAACTTCACACTCTACAATTTAGAGATTATCATCCTCCGTTGTTTTCCTCACACTTTTCCTGACTATCTTTCAAACTGAGACATTGAGAGATTAGTTCCTCCCAAGTCATCAGACATTGAGTTACCTGCTAGGTGTTTTAAGTTAGGCTATAGAAAACACTTATTTCTTTTGATTGGAAAGAAGATAACCGATATAAATTCAGAGCTTTTATTACTACCTTGAACTATTTATACTAATTCGTATGGCATTAAAGTAGGTTAATAATAGTGGCAAAATTGCTTCCAGTTAGACCAGGAAATCATTTTTCTCCTTTCATACATAATCCTTTCTCCCTGTCCCCCTTACCAAGTCTCCTCTTTGCTTATTTTTCTTGAAGTAAGTATAAACTTGTTTCTTGAAGTAAGCAAAATGTAGTAAGACCTATGAGGTTGATCCTTGTCCAGGCATTTTATGACAATTTCACGACAGTGCCATACATATAGCCTATTGGTCATTATTGTGAAATAGGATCTAAAGTGCTTATTGTGCACTCCAGGGATGTTATTGCCTGCTTATGTTGTGATGCAGAGTTATTTAGTTTGCATGAAAAACCCATTGATCTCTGTCCTAGGAAGACTGTAGTATGAATAGAGATCATAACTTAAGTATCTGCAGGTTTTCTTTGAATTTCTTGAGTTATATTTTAATTTCACATTGCAGAGTTTTATGGCTTCTCATTTCTTAATTTAAGTCTTTACTAACTCCCCTCCCTTCCACTGTAATTCCTGAAGCCATCGTATATATGTTTTTTTAAGTATACTTGATTTTTTTAGAACAGTTTAAGATTTACAGAAAAATTAAGATTATGCAGATAGCCCCACCCAGTTTCCCATTATTAACATCTTACATTAGTATGGTACATTTGTTATAATTAGTGAACCAATATTGCTACTTTATTAACTGAAATCTGTAGTTTATTCAGACTTCCTTAGTTTTTGTTTTTTTCTGCTTCAGCATTCCATTCAGGATACCACATTACATTTGGTTGTCCTGTCTCCTTAAGCGCCTCTTAAATTTTTTTTTTTTTAGTATCATGTTTACATGATGGAACTGAATGGAACATGGAACTGTGAGGTTAATTATCTTCTGAGGATACTATATTGCCAAGTAATGCCATCCAGTAGCTTTGACAATGAAAGATTGATCTCTGTTTTCACTGGCAGTGTCTGTAGTTTTCTTATACATTAGCAAAGCTCTGTAGAATCTAGGTCATCTTTTTCTTCCTTCCTTCCTTCCTTCCTTCCTTCCTTCCTTCCTTCCTTCCTTCCTTCCTTCCTTCCTCCCTCCCTCCCTTCCTTCCTTCCTTCCCTTTTTTGGCTGCGTTGGGTCTTTGTTGATGCATGCCAGCTTTCTCTAATTGCGGTGAGCGGGGCTACTCTTCGTTGTGGTGCTCGGGCTTCTCATCGCGGTGGCTTCTCTTGTTGCGGATCATGGGCTCTAGGCACGCAGGCTTCAGTAATTGTGGCACGTGGGCTCAGTAGTTGTGGCACATGGCCTTGGTTGCTCAACGGCATGTGAGATCTTACCGGACCAGGGCTCGAACCCATGTCCCCTGCATTGGCAGGCGAATTCTTAACCACTGCATCACCAGGGAAGTCCCAGAATCTATGTCATCCTGATGTAACTCTTCATGAATTTTTTATTTTTAGGTTTTAGGATTCCACAATTCACCTTTCAAAGACTATAGCAAAGCCTTGTTTGTCTCCTTAATAGCATTTACCACACTTACAATTCTTATTTTTTTTGTGTTTGTTTTTCTCTATTTCCCACAGCAGAATGCAAGTCCCATGGTGATTAAAAACTATTATTGTTTTTGTTCATTGTATCCCCAGTGCCTAGAATAGTGCCAGGCTTGTAGTGGGTACTCAGAAAATCTGGTGAATGAATGATGGTTGAATCTAATAGTAACCAAAGCTAGTAGTCTCTTTGCTATAGTGAAGTCTATGTTTTTTCCTTATGCAATTAATAGTTTAACAATAACATTTTATACTTACATTGTTTGATTGTATACAGGGATACTCCAGATCCTCCGGGGGCAGGGAACTCAATAATTTATAGCCTTTAGCACATCACTAAAAAAAAATACGACTGACCAGAATTTTATACTGTTTTTTTTTGGCTAAAATTGTTTTGTTAAAGTTATTGTTAAATTATTTGCTGTTAGTATAGCACCTAAAATTATGTCAGATGATTATGCAAGACATGTTCATGGAACAGATTTGAAGTTAGGGAGACTGCTTTATTTAGCTTTTCAAAAATTTAAGGTTCTATGCTCTATAATGAAGATGAATTGTTTTCAGTATATGAAGCCTCATGTTGAATTAATGACATCAGTCTTGGTAATCTTCCTGTAAACTCTTATGGTTTCTTTATATTACACTAGTATACATGGTTCAATAAAAGAATGTTGAAATAAAAACAAAAACCAACAATAATGAGAGGAATCACATAAGAACAGAATGGTAGAATTTACAAGTCAAAGTTATAAACTTTTGCCCATCAAAAACACCATAAAAGGTTAAAAGACAAATAACCAAACTAGAAAAAATTATTTGCAATGAATAATACAGGCAATACTCTCCTTATTTTATAAAGGATGCAAAAATAAATACAAATTTAAAAGTAATCAATAAGCACATAATACACGTTTAACTTCATTGTCAGTGTTTAACACCACCTCATAAACACAGTTTACTTTCATTTATATATGTTATGACACAACATTAAGTAGAAAAATCAGGATATAAAACTGCATATGCAGAGTAATCCAAATGATGTTAAAACATACACATGAGTTTTTTAGTTTTTGTTTGTTTGTTTGTTTTTAAGCCCCATGACAGGGGACCTCTTAATTTCTTTTTTTTTTTTTGACTTGTGGGATCTTAATTCCCTGACCAGGGAGGGATTGAACCCAGGGCCATGGCAGTGAAAGCGCCGAGTCCTAACCACTGGACCATCAGGGAACACCCTACACGTGTGTTTTTTGGGGTTTTTTTTGCGGTACGCGGGCCTCTCACTGTTGTGGCCTCTCCCGTTGTGGAGCACAGGCTCCAGACGTGCAGGCTCAGTGGCCATGGCTCACGGGCCTAGCCGCTCTGCGGCATGTGGGATCTTCCCGGACCAGGGCACGAACCCGTGTCCCCTGCATCGGCAGGCGGGCTCTCAACCGCTGCGCCACCAGGGAAGCCCATGTGTGTGTGTGTTTTTTTTAATGGAAATACAACCACCTAAATATTTTAGATACCTTTCCTTTGGAATTATAGATTTTTTTTTTTATTCTTTGCCACTTTTCTATAGTAAATGTGTATTATTTATGTATCCTGTTATTGACATTTTTTATATTAATTAATTTATTTTTGGCTGCGTTGGATCTTCATCACTGTGCACGCGCTTTCTCTAGTTGCGGCGAGCGGGGGCTACTCTTTGTTGCAGTGTGTGGGTTTCTCATTGCTGTGGCTTCTCTTGTTGTGGAACACAGGCTCTAGGTGTGCAGGCTTCAGTAGTTGTGGCACACGGGCTCAGTAGTTGTGGCTCACAGGTTCTAGAGCGCAGGCTCAGTAGTTGTGGTGCACGGGCTTAGGTGCTCCGCGACACGTGGGATCTTCCAGGACCAGGGATCGAACGAGTGTCCCCTGCATTGGCAGGCGGATTCCTAACCACTGCACCACCAGGGAAATCCCCTGTTACTGAAAATTAGTTAACAGTATTTCCCTGGCCAGTCCCCACCGGGCAAATTATAGAAATGGCTTGCCCCTTTAGCAAAGAGGGTTTGAAGGGAGGATTCCTGGGGTATCTCCCCCAGTGACAGCTTCCAGTTTGCTATGTCTCACAGGAAGCTTCCTTCCTATCCACATGGGGTCTCAAACATGTCACCCTGAGAAACTCTGGCTGTGAGCTGGGCCCTGTCTGTCACAACCTCCCTCCCAAAGAGAATGCCAAGCAGTGGCTCTGGCTTTCTGGCCACTGAACAAACCCAAATCAAATCTTCCCATCTGGGAGGGTTCATGGGGAGGACAAGGCCTGGGAGTGACAATAAGCAGAGGGGAAGAGAGGAGTTTCAAGAAGACCCTGTTCCTCAGGAGCTGGCCGCCTGACCCCAGATGCCTGTCTATTTCTCCTTCCATTCAGCATCCCAGTTTCCTTTGCAAATGGGCTTTATTACACCCATCTTCCTGCCAGGTCTAGACTGAAATGATGCAGTTTAGTCCCCAGGAGCTGGGACCTCTTTTACAGATAGGAGGTTTTGCAAATTATTAGGCAAAGAGAGATTTGCAACATGCCAGGAATAATTGCAGTAGCTCGAAGGGCAATGAGAGCAGCAACGGTCCTCAGTCCCAGTGGATCCCTCTCTTTAGTGGGTTGAGCAATGACCCCCAAAAGGATATGTCCAAGTCCTCACCCCTGGAATCTGTGAATGTGACCCTATGGGAAAAAGTGTTTGTGGATGTCATTAAGTTAAGGACCTCAAGATGAGAGATCCTGGATTTAGAGTGGGCCCTAAATCCAATGACAGGTGTTCTTACAAGAGAAAAGCAGAAGGCTATTTTAGATACACAGAGGGAAGAGGGCCACGTAAAGATGGAGGCAGAAATTGGCGTGAAGCATCTACAAACCAACGGATGCCAAGGATTACCATTAGAATCTAGGAGAAAGGCACGGAATGGAGTTTCTCTCAGAGCCTCCAGAGGGAACCAACCCTGTTGAAACCTTGATTTTGGACCTCTGGTCTCCTGTGAAAGAATAAATTGGTTATTTTAAGCCCCCCAATTTGTGGCAATTTGTTACGGTAGCTACAGGGAACTAATATACAGTCTTTCACAGACGGCCGTTCAGCAGTCTCCAGGGTCTCCAGGTGCCGGCATCCCTACCCAGCGAACTCTGATCCAGGTTCACGATTCAGCTGCCCATCTCCTTTGAGTCAGGAACCCACTGGGACAGTCCTCTTCCTGCTGGAGGAAGCACTTAGGGGCACTCACTTTAATTGCCTGTCCAGCAGAAGGGGTGCGTGACAGACAGATGACAGTGCCATCCTGCTACTTTCAAAGTGTTCCCTTTATGGGCTCTAAAAAGTAAGCAAATAAAATGAAATAAAAGAGAAAATAATTCATCTTGAAATAAAAAATGTGAAACCAGTATTGAGGAAACTAAAGCCAAATTTGATCCCTAGAGTGTTACTCACAGCTTTTTTCTGCCCTTAGTGACTTTCATTCTTAGTCAGCGCTGACCTTCCACTTAAGTATGGTGTAGGACCAGGTTTCCACCTGCAGAGGTTGCCCACAAGGTGAGACTTGAGGGCCAGTCTCTTCTGACTGTCCTGAAATTCCCTGGGGAAACTTATCAGATGGTGGGATTTCAGGCACTAGGATCCAACCCAGAAGGAGCTGTGTTTCAAGGAATAAGTGGACCTTCGCATTAGCAGGTGACTGTGCTCTCAATTGATAAGATCACTCTACTTCCACCAGGGAACCAGAAAATGAGCTATCCAGGACAGACTTTGAAAGTCTTATCAAAGCAAGAGCCTTATTGACAGGCAGGCAAGCCTGTTGGGCGAACCTTGCTGAGAGCAGAGCTGTTGCACTGCTATAATAATGCATATCTGTGTATGAGACTTAAAACACCAGGGACCCCATAACACCCCGACACGTGGGAGAGAGTCGCTGTTTTGAATATGCTCTTCTGGGATACTTTTAATAGAAAATAGCATCGTCTCATTTATTATTATTATCATCATCATCTTCACAGATGGGCGCATTCAATATATACTGTTCCACAACTTGCTTTTTTTTTTCCCTAGATGTTCTTGTGGTGGTGGTTCCACAATAAACATTGTCTTAAGGGAGTTTTTGGCCAAAGAGCAGGGAAGACCCCCTTCTCCCTTCCAAGCCCCAGATAGTTTCTTTTTTTAACTCAGTGTGTGAAAGGGTTCAGAACTCCAAGAAACAGTCAATACTCGGGAGGGGTGTTCAGCAATGTCCCTGCATTTCCCATGCAAGGTGACATGAAGAAAATTTCATTTTACACACACTGGCTCCTCAGCCTTCTGCAGATTAACTTTTCTCCTTGAAATTTTCAAAAGCTGGAGTGGAACTCCCAGCCCCCACTCCCAACTCAACTTAGGCAAGCACGGGGCGGGGGGGAGTGACAAGGGGGTGGGCCCGAATCGGCTTGTCCACAGCTAGGTCACCCCTTCCTCTTTTAAACCCAAGGTGGTTGACAATTCGGACATCCAAGTTCAACTTTTCCTTTTCCACCTGAGGCACTGAGAGGTAAGTAAAATTCTCATGACTTAGTGGAAGACATGAAGACTAGAGAATATCCCATGCTTTTAGTTTAATTCCTTGATACAGTTTATATAAATTATATAACCAAACCTAAGCCTCGCTGTGCCATGTTCTCTGAATCACGGTTTTACCAATTTCAAACATTCGTAGACAAGGATAGCATCAACATTTGGCAAATGACCAAGAGACCCCCCAGCCCTGCACCTGGGGTCCACATGTCCATTCCACGTCACTACTTACAGATCTGCTTTTCTTTACATTAGCTGCATAGTATTTCATTGTATTTATTTATCCAAATCCCACTGCTAGTCATTTGGATTTTTCCAAGCTTTTGTGATTGTAACCCAGTGCTTCGGAGAATCTCTCTTTAGATATATTTTTGTGTTATGTGAGAACATTTCTGAAAGGTATATTCTTAGAAATAGAATGGCTGGGTTAAAAGGGAGACACGTTTAAATCTTTAGTAGACTCTACCGAATTCCCTTCCAAAACTTTGTACCTCTTCACACCTCCAGCTGTGGTTTGTGAATGTGGCTGCTTCTTCCCACTTACAACACCACTGAGCCTGTTCATTGCTGTCAATCCATCAGTCACTCACTCTTGTTTGAATTATTCGATTATTAGTGAAGCTAGGCATCTTCTCAGATGCTTCTTGGACTCTGAGTTTATGCTTGAGTAGCTGGTTCTTTAATTGAAAAAAAATATGCAACTTATCAAGTTATATTGTTTCCTCCAGGAAGTGCTCATTATTCTCAAGAGAATATAAGGAAGCTCTTGCTTCCCATAACGCACAAGAGTTTCTCACTTCCTGTAGAGAAAGCAATTATTCACTTCAGTGTCAGCCAAATGCAAAGCACTTAGAGTCAGATATGAGCACTTCTCAAAGGAAACCACTTCACATTTCAAGGGCTTGTGTCACAGATAGGGCTTCAGGGGTAAATTTGTAGACTGGGATGGGAAAAAGTCATTTCACGCTGCAGATACAAATTTTACACAGATACACAAAAAAAGGACCATCAGTTGTTTACCTCAAGTAAGTATTGAGCAAAGTTAAATGTACTTTAATGTATTAAATGTTAAATTTATTTAAATTTTATTAAATATTAAAATCTTGTTTGTCCTGATGATTGACCCCATTCACATTCATCCCAACCTCCTCCAAGGGTCTCTTCCTCTACTTCATAGGCTGGAAGACTGAAAAGTACATTTCCCAGATCTTTCTGTGGATTTAGCTGCTGCTGGAACAAGCAAGATTAAGAGAAGCTGTGTACTTTTTAGCAGCAGGATTCCAGCATGTTGCTTTCTGGTGGTGGTGTTCTGGAACATTGCTGGAGGTTCTACCCGGAACCCACCCCTCCAGCCCTTCCAATGACACTGTAAACCTCTGATTCATTTTCTGCTAAAATTAGCTGACATAGTTTCTGTTTTCCTCCAATTGAACCCTGACTGATACTGCTCACAAATACTTGTCTTGATAGAGCCACGTGAGATATGAGAAAGAAAAGTCTAGACAAATGGCAGTGCAGGCATGAATCACGCTTATTATGATTTTCCTAATAGCACTTTAATCAGATACCTCGTCCCTGTAGGAAATTTGAAAAGCACCTAAAGCGTGCAAAGAATGAGATAACCATCTGTTATTCCACACGAATCAAATATTGATGAGAAGAAAACATTCAGCCCCTCTGAAATGCTGGTCCTAATCATCAGCTGCTGCTGTTTATTTGAATGTGGAATGACCAGCTCAGCCAAGGGGAACCTGGGCTGATTTTGGTGTTCACGTCCAATTTGAGAATGCAGAGCTGCTCCCAGCCACTTCCCAATAATAAGGGAGAAAAGTTGTGGCAACAGAATGTGATAATAATAACTTATCCAATTTGTCTCCTAGTTCTAACCCAGAGACCTGGCAGTAGTAGTGGGAGGCTGAGTATCTGTACTCTTTCTCTCTTCAATCACCCTCCCTGGACCCACACTAACCACTCACCATGCCTGGAGAGGGCCCTTCATATGCCTTTAGCCCAAGCTAACCTGAAGTCTGTTTGTCTGTTTATTGAAACTGGGCCTCTTCTTCCCATTTTTCATCCAAGGCCAGAGTTTCCTTCCAGAGACCTCCTTCCTCTGTGTCCAAGAGAAAATAATAATAAAAATAACTATCATTTATTGAATACTCTAAGCTACCATGAAGTTAATCCTTATAAGAACCCTACAAAGTAGAGATTATTTTCATTTTACAGATGAGAGACTCACAGTCAATTTCCTAACATTTCACAGTTCAGAAGAGGTGGAAGCAGGATTCAAACTCACAACAATCAGGATTCAAAGTCTGGGTTTTAACCTTTATGCTGTGTCCCACTCCCGTATCCCTAGGAAAGTGCCCCTGACCTGCTGCTCTCTTAGAGGAAACTGACACTCTACACAGGGACTTTATTTGCTCATAAACTCTTTTTCTCTTTAGTAACACCTTTATTGAGCTCTAATTCAGATGCCATAAAGTTCACCATTTTAAAGTGTACAATTCAGCAGTTTTTAGTATATTCATACAGTTGTGTGTCAATTGCCACTGTCAAATTCCAGAACGTTTTCATCACTCTGAAAAGAAATTCCATACCCATTAGCTGTCACTTGCCATTTCCTCCTCCCTCCTGCCCCTGGCAGGTACCAATCTACTATCTATTTCTATGAATTTGCCTCTTCTGGACATTTCATATAAATGGAATCATACAATAGGTAGCCTTTTGTATTTGCCTTCTTTCACTTAGCATAATGTTTTCAAGGTCATCCATGTTATAGCATGTATCAGAACTTTATTCCTTTTCGTGGCCAAATAATATTCCATTGTGTGGATATGCCATGTTTGTTTGTCCATTATTCAGTTGTTTGTTTCTTTGGGTTGGGGTTTTTTTTGGGGGGAGGGGCTTTATGAATAATGCTGCTATGAACATTTGTGTGTGTATATATATATATTCATAAATGTTCAATTCTCTTGGTTATATGCTTAGGAATGAGATTCCTGGACCATATGGTAAATCTACTTTAGCTTTTTGAGAAAATGCTAAACTGTTTTTTCATAGCAGCTGCATATCTGCAATATATGAGGGTTCCAACTTCTCCACATCCTCTCCAACACTTGTTATTGTCTGTCTTTTTTTTTTTTTTTTTTTGCGGTACGCGGGCCTCCGACTGCTGTGGAATCTCTTGTTGCAGAGCACAGGATCCAGACACGCAGGCTCAGTAGCTGTGGCTTACAGGCCTAGTTGCTCCGCGGCATGTGGGATCTTCCCAGACCAGGACTCGAACCCATGTCCCCTGCATTGGCAGGCAGATTCTCAACTGCTGCGCCACCAGGGAAGCTCCTCATTGTGGTTTGATTACATTTTCCTTATGATTAATGATGTTGAGCATCTTTTCATGTGCTTATTGGCCATTTTTATATCTTCTTTGGAGAAACATCTATTTAAGTCTTTTGCCCAATTTTTAATTGGGCTGTTTGCCTTTTTTTTTATTAGGTTGTAAGAATTTTTCCTTTATCCTGGATACAAGTCCCTTGTCAGATTCATGATTTGGAGATGTTTTCTCCAATTTTTGTGTTGCCTTTTTAGTTTCTTGGTGGTATCCTTTGAAGCACAAAAGTTTTAAATTTTAATGAAGTCTAATTTGTCATTTTTTTTCTTGTGTTGCTTGTGCTTTTACTGTCATATTTAAGGAACTCTTACTTAATCCAAGGTAATGAAGATTTACTCCTAATTTTTTTCTGAGTATTATGGTTTTAGCTCTTATATTTATGTCTTTGATACATTCTGAGTTAATTTTTGTATATGGTGTGAAGTAAGGGTACAACTTCATTCTTTTGCATGTGGATATCCATTTCTCTCAACACCATTTGTTGAAGAGACTATTCTTTCCCCACTGAATACTTTTGGCATGCTTATTGAAAATCAGTTGCCATAGATGTATGGGTTTATTTCAGGACTCTCAATTCTTTTATTTATTTATTTTTTCAGGACTCTCAATTCTATTCCATTGATCTTCATGTCTATCAGTATGCCAGTACCACACTGTTTTGATTACTGTAGCTTTGCAGTAAGTTTTGAAATCAGGAAATGTGGGTCCTCCAACTTTGTTTTTCTTTTCAAGATTGTTTTGGCTATTGGGGGGTCACTTGCAATTCCATATGACTATTAGTATCAGCGTCTCCATTTCTCTAAAAAAAAGTTTGGAATTTTGATAGGGATTGTACTGGATCTATAGGTCAATTTGAGGAGTTCTGCCACCTTGACAATATTAAATCTTCCCATCCATGAAAATGGGATGTTTGCCCATTTTTAAAAATTCATTTTATTTATTTATTTATTTTGGCTGCAACAGATCTTAGTTGCGGCATGTAGGATCTTTTTTAGTTGTGGCATGTGGACTTCTTAGTTGCAGTATGCAGACTTCTTAGTTGCGCCATGCATGCAGGATCTAGTTCCCCGACCGGGAATCCAACCCCGGCCCCTTGCGTTGGGAGTGCAGAGTCTTAACTATTGGACACCAGGGAAGTCCCTGCCCATTTATTTCGGTCTTCCTTAATTTCTTTCAACAATGCTTTGTAGTTTTCAGAGTATATCTCTAGCACTTTGTTTAAGTTTATTCCTAAATATTTTATTCTTCTTGATACTACTGTAAATAGAATTGCTTTTAAATTTCATTTTCAGATGTTCATTATTAGTTTATAAAAATACAGTTAACTTTTTTAGATTGATCTTGTATCCTGCAACCTTGCTGAGAACCTGATATGCACCCCACCCCCATCCCATGCCACAGGTTGAGAACCTAAGCATGTCACTGGCTGGAGTGGGCAATCATCTGACTGAGGGGAAATCCCTTCCTGATCAGAATTACTGGGATTTCAAGGGCCATATTTAGAACCCTGGGGCTTTCCAGCCAGAGCACTGTGAACAATACACAGGGCTTCCTTGAGTTGGGGTGTTTAGAGTAACCTGGAACGTTAAGGTCTGTTCAGGAGACTTTATGATCTCATTGGTCTTATCTTGTGGCTCCCCCATGGGCAAAGGAAGGGGATAGAGAGGGATAGTCCTGGGCCATGTTGGTCTTCTCCTCCCGGCCTTCCCGTCTGCATGATTCATACCCATTAGGATTGAGTTTTGTTGCACATAACAGAAACTAACAACATTGACTATATCAGGCGTGACTTTTATGGTGGGAACCATAGGCCAAATACAAGGGATCAGGCAGGGATTTCCCGGGTGGTGCAGTGGTTAAGAATCCGCCTGCCACTGCAGGGGACACGGGTTCGAGCCCTGGTCCGGGAGGATCCCACATGCCACAGAGCAACTAAGCCCGTGCGCCACAACTACTTAGCATGTGCACCTAGAGCCCGTGCTCTGCAACAAGAGAAGCCACCACAATGAGAAGCCCGCGCACCACAACGAAGAGTAGCTGCTGCTCACCACAACTAGAGAAAGCCCATGCACAGCAATGAAGACCCAACACAGCCAAAAATAAATAAATAGCAGACTGCAGGGGGAAAGTTGATGTACGTGACGATGACTTGCTTCTACTTTCACAAGCGTTTCACATCTCTGGCAGCTCAATTTAAAACTGGCCCCTTCACTTAACTCTGTCTTAGTTTCTTTCATGGTGCTTATCACCACCTGACACCATATGCTGTGTTTATCACTTACTCATCTGTCTTGGTTACCACTGTATTCCCCAGTTTCTAGAACAGTGCCTAGTGTATCGTAGGTGCTTAATAAATATTTGTGAAGTAAATGAATACATTATTTCATTTGAAGTTTCTCAAGAATATGTGGCAAGTAGGGCAGAAGATGCTGTTACTCATTTTACAGATGTAGAAACAGGCCCAGGAGGCTGACTTCACTAAAAGCCACCAGGGAACTGAGGGAGCCTCAGTCCTTTTGATTCCAAATCAGTGGCTGAGTGTGTGGGTGAGGGTAGATAGACTTTTGACACACCTCTGGCCTCTGCTCAAAAAGTTGGTAAACTACTCAGGGAAAAGGTGATAAGAAAAGCAGATAAGTTACTCCCAACAAAGAGACTGGGAATCTAGGAATTTCAGAAACCATTGCCCTGCTGGTTGGGAAAGGGTGGGTGACATCACTGAACAAGTAGCTTTTTGGTACATTCAATTCCACCCTCACTCCTGCTACTAACTCTGCCCAGAGAGGTGGTGAGCTCCCCATCCCTGTATTCAAGCAGGGGCTGGATGTCTCCTTACAGAGCATGCCTGAGCTGGAGAGTTGTACTCACATCTTAGTAGGAGAGGGCGGGCATGCTCTGTCACAGAACAGACACTCAGCAGAAAGTGGCCCGAACACCAACACAAGAGGCTTTGCGCCACCTGGTGAACATGGTTTTAAACTGCAGGCTCTTCCATGGAGAGAAGCCTGCAGCCTGAGTGTCCCTAGAATCCTAAGCAGTGAAACCAGACTAGACCACAGGGTTTGTGAGAAATCAGGGGGGCGCCCTGCACTGGGCCAGGCACCAGCAGGCGTCAGAGAGGTCACTAGTACAGGGAGGACTTATTAACAGGACTCAGGAGTTGCTGAGGCATATCCCTGGATTTGGAGGGAACGTGTCCTTCCCACACTTTATTCCGGATTCCTGGGATGACAAACTGGGAAGCTACCTGAGGGCGGGGGAAGGGTGCAGGAGGAGGCTCATTTGTTCATTCCACTCATCTTTGTATTTGGGAGTGACCTTGAATTGTCTTTGCCTAGAAGTAAAAAAACAAAACAAAAAAACCTCCATGTTTTTGCTACATGGGTTTCAGATTCTGATTTTGTCTGCCAAAGTGCATATTTTCATTATGTTTGTCACACTATTATTTGTTTATTATCTTACTGTATCATTTATTATCATCAAAGGCCTCTGTAACTGCGGTAGAAGCCATGATGAGCTCCATGCATTAGCCTTACCACACGGAGTTCATTTAATGTGAACAGACGAGAAAACATCTGAGCGTCAGTGGGCCAGTGCAGCTCCATCTGAGGTGAGTGCTGGATTCTGCTCATCCCTCCTAAAACCCTGAAATGGGCCCCAGCTCCCACCTCAGACTCTGCTCTGGGCAGTGAACCACAGGGCTCAGCTGCCCCTGCGGAGAACGTGCCCCCATCCCCGGCCAGCTGCTCCTGTCACCATTTCTCCTTCCAGTTTCACTGCATTCCTGAGAAAAGAGCACAGTTTTAATAAACTGTCCATCCCAAGCCTAGATCTGGGTGTCAGAGGCCAGTCGGGCTCCTGTGACATGGTGCACAGGGCCAGCACAGGGCCTGGGACCGCACTTCCCAGTAAAATCTGTTGGGTGAACAACTGAATTCTCCCTGTGGACGGGCTTCAAGCAATGTATTATATCCTCATAGCATCAGCTGCCGCATGAAATAAGTTATGCGCAGGTGGTGCTGTTGGGAGTTTCCCCCTGCATTCCTCATGGGTCAGACACAGGATGGCCCCCTCCCTCTTCCTAAAGGCTCTCTCCTCACCCTCTCAGGGTCTCAGCCCCAATCCTGGTCTGCTTCCCTGTCTGAGTGAGCCAGGCTGACCCCAGCATGAACTTCAGGGACCCCCTCTGCCCTCCCGCAGGGATGGGCCTCTGCAGTCTGCCCTGCTCCCATTTGCCCTGCACCCCACATTCTCCCTGACCCCTCATGATCAGAAGGCCCTCCTCCACACTGCACCTCCAGACTTCACCCCTCCAAAAGGGAAGGAGAAAAACAGAGCAGAAGCCTGTGTGATCTCCTTAGGACACTCTCCCTGCCCCTGCCCCCCAAGCAGAATTCACCAGAGCCACTGCTTTCTCCACATTCACCTCTCAGTGACCTCCCCCTGGGGACTGCAACAAAGTCCGCTCATCAGCTGCTTCTGCTTCCCCCACTGATGTGTGAACTTCCCAAGGGCAGGGCCCAACTCTCCTTTGTATACCACCCCCAGCCCTCCCCATAGGAGCAGTTAATTTACAAGCATTAGGGACTTTAAAAAATTAAGATCACGATTCACATATTTTGAGGACTTCCCCAGCAGTCAGGTGATTAGGACTCCAAGCTGCCACTGCAGGGGCAGAGGTTGGATCCCTGGTCAGGGAACTAAGATCCCGCATGCTGAGTGGTGCAGCCTAAATAAATAAATAAAATTTTAAAAACTAAAAATATTTTTTAAACATGCACATTCTGATTTCAGGCCAACCCACTTCAAAACTCCCCACCCAAATCTTGGGGCTGTCCCAGGAGTGGCTTAGTTCAGAGGTCATCAAACTGAGTGGTCAAGCCAGTGTGGAGGAGGGGACCAAGGGGACCCGACACCAGCATTGCACAGGGCTCCTCCTGAGCCTGGGCCACCTTCACGTTCACCACCAGACCCCGGATGGCTTGGAGGCATCAGGCCCTTGCTCTGTAAGTGTGTGTGTTTTCTGTGTGTCTCTATAAAACTTAAGAGAACACTTGACTAGAAAATGTAGATTAACACCATAGGGAGGAACCAGAGGAAGAAGCCAAGAAAGGCTGTCACAACTAGGATCCTGCATGAGAAAGACGTTGTGTCACCAGCATCAGCCCAGGCTTCCTGCAGTAAGAGCCTTGAGACGTGGCAGGGCCACTAGGATGGGAGAAAGTGCTGGACATTGTACACCTTAAACTTGCACAACATTATACGTCAATCATGTCTCAGTAAAGCTGGGGGGGAAGTGCTAGATCTGGAGCTTTCTTTCAAGAGAAAAAGACTTTGTTGGCAAGAATCCACATAAGGAGGGACTTCCCTGGTGGTCCAGTGGTTAAGACTTTGCCTTCCAATGCAGGGGGTGCGGGTTTGATCCCTGGTTGGGGAGCTAAGATCCCACGTGCCTCGTGGCCAAAAAACCAAAACATAAAACAGAAGTAGTATTGTAACAAATTTAATAAAGACTTTAAAAATGGTCCACATCAAAAAAAATCTTAAAAAAAAAAAAAAGAATCCACATAAGGAGAAGGTGGACGTGATGGAGCCCATGCTCCTGGGTTAGTGCTATGAATGGCTTGACTGGATGGAGACAGTGACTTGTATCATGACCTTCTTAATACACTCACTTTTTTTTCATAAACTCTTTATTTCCTGTTGACATTAATGTAATCTGGCAAAAAAGGACGTGGCTGGCTACTTTTTCAAACCATGGGACTCTATTTCCTGCTTGTTAAGATGATTTGTGAGGAAGTCCATCTTGATATATGTTGTTTTCAGTGACCCCCCCCCCCCACTTTTCAGGAATTTAATTGTGTAAAAAATGGATAGAAACCCAGAGCTTCCTTTCGTGCCAGGTACACAGGAGGTGCTCAATTAATGTTCATGGAAGGAAAGGCTGAATGAATCCCTTTATTCCTGGCACCCAGGCATCCATCCCAGACCAGGGCCTAAAGTTCCTGGAGAAACGGGGTGCAGCTCAGTCCAGAGCTGAGTGGAGAGTCCAGGGATCTGGGGTCTGGGGTGGTGGACTCTGCTCAAGCCCACTTCTCACTCCTGGCCCCAACGGTCCCAGCGTTGGGTGAGATTTAACACTCCCCCTCCCCCCACCGCCGTAAAGACATAGTCTTTGGGATATGCAGCTGTTGACAACCATTAACACAACAGCAGGCAGATGCCAACATCATAACTGGAAGAAGTGACTTATGACTCCATCCTCTCATTTAAACCTCTACGTCTTGGACCCATGAGATGCGAGACAATTAGAAATGAGGCACCGTGAGGAGGCAGCACGCTGAGCTGGGCTGTATGTCCTTGGGCATGTCACTCCCCCTCTGTGGCCTCAGCTGCCTTGTCTGTAAGAGGAGAGGCTGGACAAGTTGATTTCGATGGTCCCTCCCAGTCCACTTATGTAGTTCTGGGCTGGGGATGATGAGAAAAGCTATGGGGCATGGGTTCATCCTGGAGCAAAGTCAAGGAGATGGAACAGTCTCAGGAAGACTAAAGGGGCCTAGGATTTTCCTGCCAAACCTTTTGGCCAAGGCCCCTGCCTGGCCTCTTCTAGTGTGGAATTGTCCAGGGCCCAAGACGGGACTAAGCCAGGATTTTCCCTGCTTATGAGCAGTCACAGCTTTGAGTCCCAAATCAGCTTCTCGGCTACAGTGACCCAAGGCCAGATCAGGTCCAGCCAGATGGGGGTGGCCGGTGGGGGTGTTTTCCTGACCTGCTGGAGGCAAGAGGCAAAGGTGGTTTCCTCCTTCCAGAAAAGAAGATGCGAGTCCAGGAAGTTCTGTTTTCAATGAACTGAAAACACTCCCTTCCCTTTCTCCGCCAGCTTCCCCGGGGTTGCAAGGGCAGAGGCTCTGACCCCATCAGGAGGTACCTGGGGGGCTGGGGAGCATCGAGGAGAAGCTGAACCAATAGCAAAGGCATTTTCATGCTTTAGAGCAGCTTTGCATTTGCAGAGTTTTCTTAACTCCTTATACGGACGGCAGTCACGTACTTCACAACTACGGTCTTATTCAAGTTTTCTGGGAATCCTGTGATGTCAGGTTAGGAATAGCATCCCCATTTTGCAGATGAGAAACATGAGGCTCCAAAGAGATAGAATAACTTGCCCAAGGTCAATTGGCAGATACGGGTATCGGAGCATAGGAAGCCAGGATGTGGGCGGCATGGGCGATCTTTACTGGGTCATGATCAGAGTCGCCAAGGACTGAAAACTGAGGACAAGGGAGTTGGGCCAGGTGAAATAAACTGTTTATGAAGATGCTGAGGGCAGAGAGGTAGGGCTATGGCCTCTGCTTGAGAAGTGCCCATCACATTTCGAGGCACTAAAAGAAAACAGGTCACAGCACTGGGTTCGAGGGAAGCATCCCAGCTCTGCAAGCCTCTGCCTCCATTTCCCCATCTTTAAACCTCCGGTGGTTGGTATGTGAATTGAATGAGATAAAATATAGGTAGAACCCTTGGCACAAGGCCTGGCACATGGTAAGCACTTAACTGTCAGGCATCATCATTGTTATCATTACTAAGGTTGACAAAGCAGTAATTCTTTTTTCCATTTCATGCACCAGCCCCCTGAGGGTGGTTTTCATGAGCTTGCCCATTTTGCAGATGAGGAAAACTGAGGCTCAGTGAGGGACTTCTGCTTCCTTCTTCCGTAAATTGAAGGAATTGGGCTGGATGTTCTCTCAGCGACTGGCTTCCTCTCCTGAGCTGGGCAGGTACTAAGGGGCAGGGTAGGGAGAAAGTTCACTCCCTGTGCTCCCACTTAGCAACCAGGGCTGCCCTATCCAAAGAGTGCCCCCACAGTGTCCTGGAGGTGAGGCCTGCCGGTTCTCAGCTGTTCCAGGTCCCCAGGCGGCAGCTTTGAGGTCTGAGACACCAGCTCTGATCCGAGAGTGCAAAACCCAGCTGGGGTTCCCTGCTGCCCTGGGAAGAGGGAGGAACAGCTAGCTGCCTTCGTGGGAGACTCAGTCTCTGACCTGTTGGTGCCCGGTGTCTGGAGTCCACATGTCCTTCACAGAGAGACTTCCAGCATCTCCTCCTTAAAGTCCACTCTGTCCTGCTCCTGGCTCTCCAGAAGCTCCCTGCTGTTGCCCTTGTCCTGATTGATCTTCCTGGGTGTCTTCAGAAATCTGGAATTCAGGCCCCAGCTGCAAATCAGCCCGTGCCCCAGCTGCAGAGGTCTTCCAGGCCACCCCACCCCAGCTCCACTCCACCTGGCATCTTGGCCCCTAGGCCACTCACCTGAACAGGAGTTTCTGCCTGGGTTCCTTCTTAATGATGTTCAGATTATGGTAGGGGCACAAGGCATGTGACATCTTCTCATAGGTCACGTTCACCTGCTTCTGGAAGGAAAAGCAGCCCCACATCACCCCCTACTCCCCACCCTGCTCCTTCCAGGCCTGGGAGGGAGCAGGTTGGACTGGATGGTTTCTTAAGCCCCTCAGCCCAGGGGTCTGTTAGGGAATATGAAAGTTCTCATGCATTGGGAAGGAGAAAGGCAGGGGAAGGCCGGGGTTGGGGGGGGGGGGCGGGGAAGAAACAATGGGATGGTTCTGTCACCTACTTGACTGAGACCCATGGGCCAGGAGTGAATTGCATGTTGCTTTTAAATGGCAAATGTCACGAGTAGTAACAAATAAATATATAGTTAGTAGGAGAGACAGCATGGTGGGGTAGCATGAGGGCCTTGCCACCTAACTGTGTGGCTTTGACCAAGTCAGGTTTTCCTCTCTCTGGGGAGTGGACTGTGCAGAGTAGGGACAAAGAGGCTGGGCTTTGGTGTCAATTTAAGCTCCAGCTCCACCATTTGGCAGCTGTGTGACCTTGGATAAGTTTCTTTACCTCTCTGCATCTGTTGCCCCAGCTATAAAATGAAAATAAAAACATCAATCTCACAGATTTGTTGTGAGCATTAAATTAGTTAATCCATGAGAGCACTTAGCACAGTGCTTAACATGTGGTCTGTGCTCAGTAAATGGAACTGCTGCCCTTGGGGCCTCAGTTGCCCTCCCTCCAGATAAGCACACCCAAACTTTAGTCATTTGCATCCTTCCAGCCACCAGCACTACCCAGAGGCCACAAAACAGGGTGGCGCCCAGAGCTACATGGTCTGGATTCAGGTCTCTGCTCTGCCACCTACTGGCTGCAAACACTGGGACAAGTTGATACACCGCTCTGTGCCTCAGTTTCCGCATCTGATAATATCCACCCCATGAGGTTGTTGTGAGGACTAAATGAGTTAATACAGGCAAAGCCCTCTGAGCAATGCTTGGCAATCAAATGCTGTGCCATTTTAGGAGATGCTATATATTGCAGATGATCATTATTGGTTTTTTGTTTGTTTTAATTTATTTAACTTATTTATTTATTTTTGGCCGTGTTGGGTCTTTGTTGCTGCGCATGGGCTTTCTCTAATGGCGGCGAGCGGGGGCTACTCTTCGCTGTGGTGCGCGGGGCTTCTCATTGTTGTGGCTTCTCTTGTTGCAGAGCACGGGCTCTAGGCACAAGGGCTTCAGTAGTTGCAGCATGCGGACTTAGTAGTTGCGGCTTGCGGGCTCTAGAGCACAGGCTCAGTAGTTGTGGCGCATTGGCTTAGTTGCTCCACAGCAGGTGGGATCTTTCCGGACCAGGGCTCGAACCCATGTCCCCTGCATTGGCAGGCAGATTCTCAACCACTGCGCCACCCGGGAAGCCTGATCATTATTGTTAATAGTTTTCTTTAAAGACTCTTTTTAACCTAAATGAATTTATTTATAGACTAGCACACTGGTTTTATATCACCACTGTCAATCATGAGATTGACAAAGTAGTTAAATTTTGTCATCCTAATGCTTACTAAAATAAATAATTATTAGAATTTGGAGTAAACCGCCTAAAATCCCCTGGCAGACACCCATTTAGGTATGGGCGCTCCTCACGTTAGGAATGCTGGCCTCGGTCATCCCCAGGCCTTTCCAGCCCTGACAGCTGATGATTCTGCAGGGCCTGAGACCTGGGTTTCTGTCCCAGCTTCCTCCAGGGTACCAGCTTCCTCACCTGGCTTAACAGCAAATGATGCACAATTCATGTAAGCGTGCTTTGAAAGCCTCAAATGCTAAGGAAAGGTGGAATTAAGCAATTAGAAGGCAAGATTCCTGAGTTCCAGGGACAGTCCCCATCCTCAAGAAGTAACTGCCTGTCCCTCGGAATCTCCCAAAATAAAATGATCCCAACAACAGCCACTATGGAGAATATATGGAGGTTCCTTAAAAAACTAAAAATAGAACAACCATATGACCCAGCAATCCCACTACTGGGCATATACCCAGAGAAAACCATAATTCAAAAAGACACATGCACCCCAATGTTCATTGCAGCACTATTTACAATAGCCAGGTCATGGAAGCAACCTAAATACCCATCAACAGACGAATGGATAAAGAAGATGTGGTACATGTATACAATGGAATATTACTCAGCCATAAAAGGGAACGAAATTGGGTCATTTATAGAGACGTGGATGAACCGAGAGATTGTCATACAGAGTGAAGTAAGTCAGAAAGGGAAAAACAAATATCGTATATTAACGCATATATGTGGAACCTAGAAAAATGGTACAGATGAACCAGTTTGCCAGGCTTCTGAGACATAGATGTAGAGAACAAACGTATGGACACCAAGGGGGGAAAGTGAGGGTGGGGAGTGGGGGGATGAATTGGGAGATTGGGATTGACATATATACACTAATATGTATAAAATAGATAACTAATAAGAACCTGCTGTATAAAAACTAAATAAATAAAATTCAAAAAATTTAAGAAAAAAATGATCCCAACACTTCTGGGGCTGCTGGTGAAGCTCCCATCAGTTGAGGCCTGTCCCCTAGTGCTGAGGGGTCCACTGTGGCCCCTGCCCTGTCATGTGTGTTGAGACCATCCTGCCCGCTGACTGAGGTTCACCTTGTGGTTTCCCCAGAATCTGGCAAGCCCATTTGGATCCACAACTCAGAAGATCTTGGCATTATTGTCTTCCCACTTGATGTAGGGCTCGTACCAGGTGTCAGAGAGCAGCTGGTACTTGTAATCCCACAGCAGCTGGCAGTCTGCAGTTGAGCACAGAGGGTGCAGACGGGGCGCCTTCATGGAGCTGTGAGGACGAGCATGAGAAAGGTGCTCTGGGGCTCTCGAAGCCAGGGCCCAGGCGTGCAGCGAGGTGGTGAAGACGACGGTACTAACAGAAACAGCCACACGTGGGGCCTCATTACTCATCTCATTCAATCATCCTGACTCTAACAGGTGGAGACCTTTAACCCCCAGGAAGGGATGAGGAAATGGGCTCAGAGAGGTATGGACATAACCCAGTCACCAGGCTCCTAAGGAGCAGGCGGAATGGGTAGCCTAACCCAGCTCTTCAGACACCAAAGCCAACACCCTTCGCCCGGGGGCAGGTGGCGGGGGCACTGGCCAGTGGCTGGCGGCTGGAACCCTGTCTCCAGGTCCCTCTCTGCCCCTGGCCCAGTCACTCAACCTCCCGGATCTCTATTAAATCAGGATTGTAACATCCATCCTATCCAGCCAGCACCCTAGCAGGAGGTTCTGGAAAATCGAATGTGCTATCATGAAGGGCAAGTGGCAGAGGGAGCCTGGGCGCAAGCTCTTAAGTCCCACCTGGGCCACCTGGCTCGGGCGTGGGGGGCAGGTTACCGGACTTCTTCTGAGCCATAGTTTCGTCGTGTTGGGTGATGTGAGGATTAAGTAACATAATCGACCAAAAGACCCTTAGCACAGTGCCTGGTACAGAGTAAGTGCTCTAAGAATGTTAAGCATTATATTAAAATCAAGTAACTGTGTTTCAGTGACTCCCAGTCACTTTTAACGCAGGAGCTAAGTTTCTGCCCCCTCTGTGGTGTCTTAGGATAAATGTAGTGGCCCCGCCATGACTAGAAAACACACTTTGGGAAGGCAGTCAGCTTATCTGTCAGTCCATCTGGTTACCTGTCTGTTAGTCAGTCCTTTAACAATGAATGCGGAGAAGTATATCACCTGATTAGAGCTCAGGCCCTAGAGTCAGACTGCCTGGATTCACACTTCAATTCTGCCACTTACTGCTGTGTGACCATGGGAAGGTCACTTAACCTCTCTGTGCCTCATTTTCCTTATCTGTAAAATGGGGCTAATAATAATACCAACCTCAGAGGGCTGTTGTGGGGTTAAATAAAAGCCTTAGAACCATGCCTGGCACATAGTAAACACTCAACTATTTAAAAATAAATAAAGTTTTGGGGCTTCCTTGGTGATGCAGTGGTTAAGAATCCGCCTGCCAATGCAGGGGACACTGGTTCGATCCCTGGTCTGGGAAGATCCCACATGCCGCAGAGCAACTAAGCCCGCGAGTCACAACTACTGAAGCCCACATGCCTAGAGCCCGTGCTCCATAACAAGAGAAGCCACCGCAAAGAGAAGCCCACGCACTGCAACAAAGAGTAGCTCCCGCTCGCCACAACTAGAGAAAGCCCACACGCAGCAACAAAGACCCAAAGCAGCCAAAAATAAATTAATTTTTAAAAATTAATTATAAAAATAAAGTTTTAAAGGGGGAGGGGGCATACTCTAGGCCAGTCTGACTGTCTGAACTATGACTGGTAAATCGTCCCTGGCCTGGACATAGGGTGGGCTTGGCGATCCCGGGCAGCACTTTCTGCTTGCTGTGACCAGACTGTGACCAGCACACAGGAGAATTACCCCACACACCACTGCCAAGCACAGACCCTCTCATTCCCCAGATCAAAATAACCCTCCTCCTTGTCACCCACCCCTCTCTGGGACTTAGCCTCAGCACACCTCCCTCCTGTGTGCCAGGGGAGCACAGCCTCCTACTCACCAGTGATCCTGCCATCGATGGGGGCCTGTGGCATCGTGGGGAAGGAGGAGACTCCTTCAGCCCTGCAGCTGAGCTCCACACAGTGAGATAAACTGAGGGACTCCTGCCTGCTGAGGGGCCAGCTGGCCAGGCCAGGGGCATCCACATGGCTCAAAGAGCTGGCAAGCCCCAGGGCTGGTGGCTGCTGCAGGAGGCCCCGATCCCCTCTGCAAGCAGAGGAGCACCATCGATTCTTTGGGCCCAGAGCCTCCCCCAACCCAGACCCCCTCAGTGACATGCGCGGGAGCCCGTGGGGCTGCACTCCTAGTGCTCTCCCCACACCCAGCCCCTGGTTAGAAGGTCAGGGAAGCACTGGAGGGTGTGGGTGAGGGCCAGACAGCCCAGGTGCTAACCCTAGCTCCCAGACAAGTAACTTAGTTTCTCAAACCTGCTCCCTCATCTGTAAAATTGTTCACAATGCCAAGAGGTGACAGAGCCAGGTCCAGAACCCAGGTGCCGTCTTCATCCACCCAATAACTATTGATGGAGAACCTTCAGTGAGACAGGCATTGTTCTAAGAATGTTGGGGACACATCACTAAACTGAAAAGAGCTTCTGCCCTCATGGAGCTTTATATTCTAGTGGGGTAGGGAGGGGGAGGAAGACAGATGATTAAAATAAAAAAGGAAATAGAAGTAGTATACAATATGGGGGGAAAGGATAAAGCACTACTGTACAAGGCAAATAGGGAATTCTGGGAAATGCCTCACAGACATGATAACATTTGAACAGACACCTAAGGAGGTAGATGAGTGAGCTATGTGGGCATGTAAAGAAGAGATTGCAAGGCAGAGGGAACAGTAAGTGCAAAGGCCCTGAGGCAGGGGTTTCTCTGGCTTGTTCAATGAGCAGGGAGGCTGGTGTGGCTGGAGAAGCATGAGCAAGAGGGAGAGGAGTGGGAGAGGACAGCAGAGGGCAGGGAGGTCGTTGTATGGACTGGGGCTTTGACGAGTGAGATGAGAGCCACTGGAAGATTTTGAGCAAAGAAGTAACATGACCTGACTTATGAATCTCTGGCTACTCTGTTGAGAATAGATCATAGGAGATCAAGGGCAGAAGCAAAGAGACCAGTGAGAAGGTTCTCCAGAGGAGGCAGGGGCTGGACCCTGGGCAGCACTACAGGTATGTGAAGTGGTTGGATTCTGGGTAGATCTTGAAGGTAGAGCCAGCAGGAGTTGTTGACAGTTGGGATGAGGATGAGAGAGAAAGAAAGTAATCAAAAATGACATCCAGCGTTTTGGCCCGAGCAACTGGAAGGTTGCAGCAGTGAGTAAGGACTGGGAGTGACATGAATAGCCCTGTGTGCAGGTCCCTGGAGACCCTGAGGAGAGCAATTTCCATGGAGAGATCAGGAGGAGAAGAGAGGGATGCCACATAAACAACCCTCTGCTGGAGAGGAGAGCAGAGAAAGGGGGAGATGAGAGGCAAGTCCCCTCGGCTAGAGGACAGTCACAGAGGGCAGGGGTGAGAGTTGGGGAGGCAGGGCAGGGGGAGATGGGGAGCCTGGCCCACAATGCTGCCTCTTTCATCATTTTGCCTGGAAGAAGCTCTGCCCTCTGATGAGGCCAATCTGGGGGAGGGTCTAAGAGAGCCTCCTCACCTTCCAGGCAGCAGGGGAAGGGCTGAGTGGGCACCCTCTGCCTGAAAGCTCTTCCGAAAAAGGGCCCACATGCCACAGCTTGCCGCTGGGTCTTGATGTACTGGAGCAACTCATACAGAACGTCAGCTGAAGCGGGGGGGCGCGGGAGGGCAGGCTGCTGACCAGGTGTCAGCTGGCATGTCCGTCACAAGATTCGTGCTGATGGAGATGCTACGCAGAGGCCTTAGGATGGAAATGGGGAAGGGAGAGGGAGGGAGCAAGACAGCTCCCCACCCCCACCCCCGCTCCCCCCGGTTTGCATCAGAGAAGCCAGTGAGTGCCCCCGACCTGAACCCAGGGAGCGGAGTGGGAAGTCGTCCTTGGTGAGGATGCAAAGGGCTCGGCCGTTCATCTCAAAGTCCTGCTCCCTGGTGTGCTGCAGAGAATACTCCTGCCCAGCCACGCGCAGCCAGTGCAGCTCGTCCTTGTTGCTGGAGAGCATGGGCTGGATGGGGTTGACGGAACCCCAAGGAGGTGCCCAGAGAGGAGGGCTTGGCTACGGGGTGCCTGACTCTCTGGCTCAAATCGCCTCACCTCACAGATGAGACAGAGTTCAGCCTTCAGCATCCGACAAGGCACTGCCAGCCTGGTTGGGTGGCCCAATGGCCACACAGCCTCACAGGCTGTCTGCAGTCTGACTGCCCTTTGTTTCTCCAGAGGCAGAACTACCTGGCTTGACTCCTGGGCTTGCAGTTTGCAAGCCGCAGGCCTGCGTGGGTGTTGGCATCTGGAAAACGGGGATGGTGGTCGAGAACAGTGGAGCGTGTAAAAGCGGCAGTATTTGGGTGAGCAGGCTGTGTTCATCCCTGCCCTTCCTCTTGAGTTCTCCCCAAACTTCCTTCTTCCCTTTCCATCTGAGCCTCTTCCTCCTGTCCCCACACCCCTCCTCCAAGAGAAGGGTCTCACTTATCCGAGTGTTGAACAATCACTGATCTCAGCCTTTCTGCCAGAAGCTATGTTAGGCGCTGGGGTCAACGGGGAAGTTACAACGTTTCAAGTTGCAGGCTGGAGGGGCAAACAGTGACCTGGAGCCCTTTCAGAGACGAAGAGCCGGTTTACATGATTTGAAGGCTGGGCACCTGCTCTAAAGCTAGGGCGCCTGAAATAGGGCCGGGCACGTGACAGTGGGCCAAGCGGCCCCGCCCCCGCCGTCCAGAATGGAGCCCGGGTCTCGCGGAGCTTGAATTCCCGGCTCGGCGTCTCTTCCCTCCACCCTGGCAGAGTGCCCAGCGCCCGAGGGGAGGGCGGCACGAAGCCCGGCCGCGCCCATGGCCGAACTGCCGCCGCGGGCTGGACTGGCCCCGCCAGCTAAGCCCCGTCCGCCCTCCGGGCCGCGCGCCAGGTAAGTTGGGCCCGGCCCCGGCGCCGCGTCCCCGGGCCTCCTCTCCCGGCGAGACCAACTTTTGAGGCACAGGGGTTCGCTTCGAGCCGCCCCTGCTCGTTAGGAAGAGCTGCGCGCAGCATCTTCGTCCAGGGGAACTTCGGCCCCTCATCTCGCCCCTGCCCACCGCCCGGCTTGCTCGGGCGGTCTGGGGTGAACAAGGGGCCCGACTTGTGCGTCCTGAGGGGACTCGGGGAGGGGGAGGCGCAGAGTCCGGGCTGGAGTCGCAGGGCTCCTCCTCCTGGCTGCTGGGAATCGAGGGGGCGGGGTGGGGGTGGTTCGTCTGCGCTGGGTCCCGGGGCTGGACCCCGCTGCGTTGGGACTCAGCCTCTCAGCCTCCTAACCTCCCCTCCCCGCCCCCCTTACAGTAGGTTCCAATAATATTTAATTGCGTCTCGGGCTTAAAACTCATCCATAGTCTCGCAGGTCCCTTGATTCAGCCAAGTCCCTCCGTGCTCCTTCCTCTATTAGATAAAGTACCAGGGAGGAGGGGGCGGGGGAGAGGACTGGAGGGACCCCTGAAGCTCTGGCCTCGGCCGAAAAGGTGCTTCTGATGTTTTCATTTCCCTTGCTGAGCTGCTGCTTCTGGGTTAAATTCATTTTATTGCCTGTTCATTTTTAAAGAAAGACTGACAGAGTTACTCTAATAGATCAAGGGTCTGAGCTCAGAGTAGGTCAAAGGCACTTACAGGTAGATAGGTGAATAAAAATAGAAGGAGGGTTGGCAAGTACAGCCAGGACACCTGTGTTCATAGCATACTAATAAAGGCCAGAATCTCCTCATTTATCTCTGGTGGGAAATGCTGATGGTGTCACAGGATCAAACTCAAACCGCATCCAAACCAGGTGATTTCCCCTGAGCATTCAGTGAAAGGAAGTATCTGTCCATGGTAGGAGTGGCTGGGCAGTTTTGAATGGTCGGATGAGAGGAGCTTGCCTAGAATGGAACTAAAGATCTGCTCACGTGTTCCCGTGTGAAGACGCACATGGACATCAAACCTATACCGTTCCTATGAATGCTCAGTCTCATGTTTATTCTTCCAGACACACTCCCGGCATCATTTATTGGGAGCAGGAGCCGTTGGGGTCCAGCGAGCTTCCCAGCATGAGACAGGCACTTTCCTAGAGCTTCCAAACAGTTCTTTAAAAATCGTTACTCTGAGGTTTGTGAGTTGTATTTTCATTGCACTTCAGAGACTTCCTGTTTATCTCCCGGTCTCTGGTAACAACATAGCATTTTGTTTGAACCCTTGGTTTGTCTTAAGGAGACCCTGGTTTTGGAGGTTTTGATTAAAAAGTGCCTTGTACTGGACTTCCCTGGTGGCGCAGTGGTTAAGAATCTGCCTGCTAATGTAGGGGACACGGGTTCGAGCCCTGGTCTGGGAAGATCCCACAGGCTGCGGAGCAACTAAGCCCTTGAGGCACAACTACTGAGCCTGCGCGTCTAGAGCCTGTGCTCTGCAACAAGAGAAGCCACGACAATGAGAAGCCCGCGCACCGCGTTGAAGAGTAGCCCGCACCACGTTGAAGAGTAGCCCCCGCTCGCCGCAACTAGAGAAAGCCCACACACAGAAACGAAAACCCAACACAGCCAAAATTAAATAAATTTATTTAAAAAAAAAAAGTGCCTTGTACTACAGGGTTTTTTGATCTGCAGTTGGACTTATGATTTTAAAATACCACATTCCAGTTAGTAGGAAGCAAAGATGTTATCTGTTTCTACAGAAGTTTTATGTAGTATTCCAGGAAATAGAGGCTTTGATTCTTCCCATCATCAGATGATTTGAGCCCATCTTCGTGACCAAACACTTTTACATTATACTGACTAGAAGGAATAATCACAGAGAAAAAAAAATGGGTTGGTGGTGGGATCTTTATTCTCAACTGCATTTGAATCTTTTGGAACCCAACTGAATGTATTTGTATGGTTTGCACCATGCGTTTCTCTGTCTTCTCTTCATGAGTTCCCTCAAAGAGAACACTCTGGACCTCGATGGCCACCTTTATTCACATAAAGGATTTTTCCATTTGGAGTAAACATGTTGGGAGGTGAGGAGTTAATATTGTGTAGAATCAATGTCCCACATTTTCAGAGGGGTCTCAATCCAGAACAAAGAATGAGAAGAGGACTCTGATGGTACCAGCTCTACCGACTGGGAGAAAGTCTCTCTGCCAGTTGGGAAAATCACTTCATGAGTCTTTGTATTTTTAAATCAGAGATATAACCAGAGGATCTGCATTTTATGCATTTTGAAGAGAAAAGAGGCTGAATTTAGCTTCTATATTTACTTTTTCCATTTTTCTCATGTTAATATTTTTTTTAAAAAACCAACAAAAACCCCTTTGGATCCCTGCAATAGCCCAAAGTCATACTGCCTTGGCAACAGTAGCTAGTCCACTGGAGTCTCCAGATATCAAGACAGAAAATTTTAAATGCACTTCCAGGGACTTCCCTGGCTGTCCAGTGGTTAAGACTTTGTGCTTCCACTACAGGGGGCACGGGTTCCATCCCTAGTCAGGAAACTAAGATCCCACATGCTGCATGGCTCGGCCAAAAAAACAAAAACATAAAATGCACTTCCAATAAAATGTCACATTTTTAAAGACATTAGAACTGACCTTCCAGGCTTCCCTGCTGGCACAGTGGTTAAGAATCCACCTGCCAAGGCAGGGGACACGGGTTCGAGCCCTGGCCTGGGAAGATCCCACATGCCGCAGAGCAACTAAGCCCGTGCGCCACAACTACTGAGCCTGCTCTCTACAGCCCGCGAGACACAGCTCCTGAGCCCGTTTGCCACAACTACTGAAGCCCGTGCACCTAGAGCCCATGCTCCACAACAAGAGAAGCCACAGCAGTGAGAAGCCCATGCACCGCAACAAAGAGTAGCCCCCGCTCACCACAACTAGAGAAAGCCTGCACGCAGGAACGAAGACCCAATGCAGCCAAAAATAAATTTAATTAATTAATTAATTATTTTTAAAAAAGATCCTTTCGCTTACAGGATCTTAGTTCTCCGACCAGGGATTGAACCCAGGCCCTCGGCGGTGAAAGTGCCTAGTCCTAACCCCTGGACCACCAGGGAATTCCCTAGTAACTAGTTTTTAAAGCTAATGAATTTGTTCTTTAACCCTACTTATCACTTATCAGCAGTGTGTATAACGTGCTGCTTTCCCCCCACCCCCTCAGGCCGTGTCTCTCTCAGGGCTGATTGCAATTCCTACAAGATGCGTTCACTTTATTTTATTTTTTTAACTTTTAATTTTATATTGGGGTATAGCCACTTAACACTGTTGTGATAATTTCAGGTGCACAGCAAAGCAACTCAGCCATACATATACATGTGTCCATTCTCCCCCAAACTCCCCTCCCATCCAGGTTGCCACATAACATTGAGCAGAGTTCTGTGTGCTATACATTAGGTCCTTGTTGGTTATCCATCTTAAATATAGCAGTGTGTACATGTCGATCCCAAACTCCCTGACTATCCCTTCCCCCCGGTAACCATAAATTCGTTCTCTAAGTTTATGAGGCTGTTTCTGTTTTGTAAATGAGTTCCTTTGTATTATTTCTTTTTAGATTCCGCATAGAAGGGATATTGTGATATTTCTCTTTCTCTGTCTGACTTACTTCACTCAGTATGACAGTCTCTAGGTCCATCCATGTTGCTGCAAATGGCATTATTTCATTCTTTTTAATGACTGAGTAATATTCCATTATGTACATGTACCACATCTTCCTTTAACCATTCCTCTGTTGCATGGATGTTTAGGTAGCTTTCATGTCTTGGCTATTGTAAACAGTGCTGCAGTGAACATTGGGGTGCATGTATCCTTTCAGACCATGTTTTTCTCTGGATATATGCCCAGGAGCGGGATTGCAGGGTCATATGGTAGCTCTATTTTTAGTTTTTTAAGGCACCTCCATAGTGGCTGTACTACTTTACATTCCCACCAACAGTGCAAGAGGGTTCCCTTTTCTCCAAACCCTCTCCAGCATTTATTGTTTGTGGATTTTTTGATGATAGCCATTTTGACTGGTGTGAGGTGATATCTCATTGTGGTTTTGATTTGCATTTCTCTAATAATTAGCGATGTTGAACATCTTTTCATGTGCCTCTTGGCCATCTATATATCTTCTTTGGAGAAATGTCTATTTAGGTTTTCTGCCCATTTTTTGATTGGGTTGTTTGTTTTGATGTTATTAAGCCTCATGAGCTGTTTGTAAATTTTGGAGACTAATCCCTTATTGGTCACATCATTTACAAATATTTTCTCCCAATCTGTGTGTTGTCTTTTCATTTTGTTTATGGTTTCCTTTGCTGTGCAAAAGCTTTTGAGTTTAATTAGGTCCCATTTGTTTATTTTTGTTTTTATTTCCATTATTCTCGGAGATGGACCGAAAAAGATATTCCTGTGATTTATGTCAGAGAGTGTTCTGCCTATGTTTTTCTCTAGGAGTTTTATAGTGTCCAGTCTCACATTTAGGTCTTTAATCCATTTTGAGCGTATTTTTGTGTATGGTGTTAAAGAATGATCTAATTTCATTTTTTTACATGTAGCTGGCCAGTTTCCCCAGCACCATTTGTTGAAAAGACTGTCTTTCCACCATTGTATAGTCTTGCCTCCTTTGTCGTACAGATGCGTTCACTTTAAATCCACCCATTCGCCTGTCTTCTCTTCCAGGTAGCTATAGAGTCCACGGCCTCAAATGGGGACCCCAGGAACAGCTGTCCCCTGCCCTACATCTACGCCTAGCAGCCCAGCGAGTACCTGAAGGCCTTGCTGGCCGTGGGGGAGATTTGCCAGGACTATGACAGGTATGAGACGCCCCATCTCTGTGGGTTCGCATGGCCCCTGACTGACCCTGGGCAGAAGAATGGAAATTAAGTCATTGCTGAGGCTCATGAGGGGACAGAATAAAGCCTGGCCCCAGACGTGTCATCTTCTCCACACCTAGAGAAACTGAGTTTACACCAAGCTCACACTGGGCACCAAAAAAATCCTCTTAGCTTTCTTCTCTTACTTGGCTGGCAGGACCACTGGATAGCAATTTTGGTTTCCCTTTTGTAAGGTTTCAGTATGTGCTTTGCTACGCCAAGTTTGGTGCATGGACCAGCAGTGTAAGGTCACCTAGGAACTTAGAACATCAAGCCCCACTTGAGAATCGGAATCAGCATCTCCAATGTAACACGATTCCCAGATGATTCGTGTGCACTGTGGAGCTGGAGAAGCACCAGTTTAGTGGGCACTGTTCTGTCTGATCCTTACATTAACCCTTCTGTCATGGGTGTTGTTTACCAGCAGAGGAAAACCATGCAGGGAGGTAAAGTGCCCTGTTGCACAGCCAGAAGCAGGATTTAAACCCAGATCCAGCTCATTCCACAGCGTAAGCTCGTAATCATGGATTTCACTGACCTTAAAAGCTATTGGTAACTTTAGCAGAGGGTGTGTGTCTGCCCATGTGCATGTGTGTGTGCCCATACTAGTGTGTGTGTGTTTGTATGTGTGCCTATAGAAAACACGATTTTGAGATCAGATGAGATCAGATCAGTATTATATTTATTTTTACTTGGTGGAAAACATTGACCTTTCCCACTAAGAGAATTCCCTGTAAGAAATGATTTACATAAGTCACATTAAACTGGATTTATTCTGCCTTTCCAGTATTTCCAGACTGAGGTGATGTTGTGCACACTTTTGATCCAGAAGGCTCTTTGAGGGAGAACTAGTGTAAATATAAATATGAGTAAATCTCAGTTGACTGCCTGGCATGATGGTAAAAGAGGGCTAGTTAGTAATGAGCAACAACTAACTGACCTGTTAAACCAGGACAATAAAGTGACTCTGTCCTCTAGTTTCAGAGAGATTTCATGGGATAGCCTGAATTTCTGTTCTTTCTAGTCTCATAATTGGTGATAATCGTATTAAAAACTTGATACCCCAGCACCACAGGGAGTGACACAACCTAGTGACCAGAAGGTGCAGAGAAACCAACAGGACAGGTAATAGGAAAGTTTCCATCAGTGTCCTTCCCGCTGGTGAGTCTCTGGATTCGGCTTGGTCATTGCCAGTAATTCAGATGGGTTTGAAGCCAGTCGGGGATGAATGAACAGGTCCAATCAAATCAGACAGCTCTAAACACTAGGCTCGTAGTGTTTAGAATGGAATGTGCATGGAACCACACTTCCCCTCTTACACATTTGGAATAAAGGGCAATAATAACATTGTGTGTGTGTGTGTGTGTGTGTGTGTGTGTGTGTGGCCATGCCATGTGGCTTGTGGGATCTTAGTTCTCTGACCAGGGATTGAACCCACGCCTGCAGCAGTGAAAGCGTGGAGTCCTAACCACTAGACTGCCAGGGAATTCCCAATAATAGCATTTTTAATTATCTTGTTGAAGTAATAGTTATACTTGCGATATTGTCTGTAAAGACAATTGGAATCTCAGCTCTGATTTCTTCAGGCCCCAATTCGGGGAGGATTCTTAGAGAGGCTCATGTCATGGAGATTTCTGCCAAGGAGGGAAAAGATGGACAGATTGCGTCCCCACTGTCAGAAACTCCTCCAAATGTCCCCAAGACACCAACACAGTAATTCTCTCCTGTCTATCACGCACACAGTTCATTGAGGGGACAGTCCTTTCCCTGATGTATATCCCTGGCAGCTTTGTCATAAATTAAATGACCTCATATGTGTGGTTTTCTCCTGGGCTCTCTATTCTATTCCTCTGGCCCGTGTGCTTCTTTTTGTGCCATTTCTACACTGTTTGGTTACTGTAGCTTTGTAATATGGTTTCAAGTCAGTGAGTGAGTTTCCTCCAGCTGCTGTTCTTCTTTCTCAGGATCCCCTTGGCTGTTCGGGGTCCTTTGTGGTTCCATGCAAATGTCAGGATTGTTTGTTCAGCCTCTGTGAAAAATTCCATTGGAATTTTGATAGGAATTGCATTGAATGTGCACACTGTTTTGGGTAGAATGGACATTTTAGCACTACTAATTCTTTCCATTCATGAGCACAGGATATCTTTCCATTTATTTGTGTCTTCAGTTTCTTCATCAGATGTCTTAAGGTTTTCAGTGTGCAGCTCTTTCACGTCTTGGGTTAAATTTATTCCTAGGTAGTTGGTTCTTTTGATGTTATTGTAAATGGGATTGTTTTCTTGATTTCTCTCTCTCTGATGGTTCATTATTAGTGTAGAAAAACACAACTGATTTTTGTGTATTGATTTTGTATCCTGCAGCTTTACTGAATTCATTTATTGGTTCTAACAGTTTTTTGGTGATTTAATACAGAAAACTGGAATTAGAAATCCCACTGTTTCTACCACATCCAGGTCATACACAACACCCAAGACATAGTGGCTACTAATATAATCTTCCCCCAGTGTCCCTTAAAAACGTGTGAAGTCCTACAAGGGTGAATTGCATCATCATTTTGGGTGAGCAGGATCTGGGTAGGGCTTGGTCTCTATAGCAAAGGTTGTTGTCTTCTCTACATTTCTTTCCTTTTATTGACATGACTGTTTTGAAAAGTCATTTATTTACCAGTAATTTCAAACGTATAGAAAATTTAAAATAGCAGTACAAAGTACTCACATTTGCCACTGTACACAAAACACTTCAGTGTCCCAAAATAGGGACACTCTTCCAGGGAACCAGCACGAAACCTCCACATGAGGAAATATCATGGTTTCCACATTATGATGCAATTCACAGGCCCACTTCAACTTTCACCAGCTGCCCCAACTCTAGGGAAATGTCTCTTTTCATTCTGATCCTGTTTTGTTCTTCTGAAATGATGAGTGATACTTTCCCTCATTATCACAACCTTGATGGATTGAAAGTGCATAGGATGAGTAAGATCTGGGTGACCTTTTCTGTATTGTAACATGTATCAGTACTTCATTCCTTTTTTTTTTTTTTTTTTTTTTTTTTTGCGATACGCGGACCTCTCACTGTTGTGGCCTCTCCCGTTGCGGAGCACAGGCTCCGGACGCGCAGGCTCAGCGGCCATGGCTCACGGGCCCAGCCGCTCCGCGGCATGTGGGATCTTCCCGGACTGGGGCACGAACCCGTGTCCCCTGCATTGGCAGGCGGACTCTCAACCACTGCGCCACCAGGGAAGCCCTTCATTCATTTTTTATTGTGATTAAATGTACATAACATTTACCATTTAAACCATTTTAAGTACACAGTTCTATGGCATTAACCACACTCATATTGTTGTACAAATATCCTCACCATCCACGTTCAGATCTTTTCCATTTTCACCAATGAAACTCTGTAGCCATTAAACACTAATTCCCCTCAGCAACTGCATTCTATTTTCTGCCTTTGAACTTGACTTCTCTGGATACCTCATATAAGTGGAATCATATCATTTTTGTTCTTTTGTGACAGGGCTATTTCACTTATCATAATGGATCAAGGTTAATATATGTTGTAGCACGTGTCAGAATTTCCTTAGTTTTTAAGGATGAATTTTCAGTGCTTTTTGTGTATACCACATTTAGTTTATCCATTCATCCATTGACACTTGGGTCGCTTCCACCTTTTGCTACTGTGATTAATATTGCTATGAAGATGAGCGTACCCGTATCTGTTCCAGTCCCTGCTTTCAATCTTTTGGGTATACCCTGATGTGGAATTGATGGATCATATGTTAATTCTATGTTGAAGTTTTTGAGGAACTGCCGTACTGTTTTCAACAGAGACTATATCATTTCACTTGATTCCTTTTTTTTTTTTTTTTTTTGCGGTACGCGGGCCTCTCACTGTTGTGGCCTCTCCCGTTGCGGAGCACAGGCTCCGGACGCGCAGGCTCAGCGGCCATGGCTCACGGGCCCAGCCGCTCCGCGGCATGTGGGATCCTCCTAGACCGGGGCACGAACCTGTGTCCCCTGCATCGGCAGGCAGACTCTCAACCACTGCGCCACCAGGGAAGCCCTCACTTGATTCCTTTCAAGACAGAATAATATGGATCAGCCTCCATGTCACTTATCCATTTACCCATTGGTGGACATTAGCATTGTTTCTACCTTTTGGCTGTTGTGAACAGTGCTGCTGTCAATAGATGTGTACACCTGTTTTCAATTCTTTGGGTTCTATATCTAGGGGTGGAGTTGTTGAACCATAGATAATTGTATATTCATAGAGTAAACAGAGGTTGCACCATTTTCCATTTCCACAATAAGGTTTAAAAGTTTCAGTGTCTCTGCATTGTTGCCAACATTTGTTATTTTAAATGTTTTTGATTATACCCATTTTAGCATGTGTGAAGGCATTATTACTGCATTGTGGTTTTAAGTTGCATTTCCATCCTATCTTTTCAGCTGCTTGTTGACCATCTGCATGTCTTGTTTGGGGAAGGGTCTATTTAAGTCCTTTGTCCACATTTAAAATTGGGTTATTTGTCTTTGTTGATGAGTTGTAAACGTTCTTGATACACCTGGATAAACACTTATCAGATATAAATATAATGTGAAATTCTTCCATTCTGTGGGCTGTCATTTCACTTTCTAAATTGCATTTTTTTGATGCACAAAGCTTTTTAAGGAAATCTAATTTTTTTCTTTTGGTTGCTGGTTATGAAGGTTTATCTCTATGTTTTATTGGAGATTTTACAGAGTCGTCCCTCAGTATCCATGAGGGATTGGTTCCAGGACACCCCACAGATACCAAAATCCATGGATGCTCAAATCTCTTATATAAAATGATATAGTATTTGCACATAACCTAGGTACATCTTCCTGTATACTTCAGATCATTCCTAGATTGTGTATAAGAACTAATGCAATATAAATGCTATATAAATGTTGTAAAAACAATGTGAATGTTATGTAAATAGTTGCTGGAATGTGGTAAATTCAAGTTTTTCCTTTTGAAACTTTTTGGCATTTTTTTTTCTAATAGTTTTTGATCTGGCATTGGTTGAATCCATTGATGTGGAACCCGTGGATTCAAGGAGCTGAGTAAAATTTTACTTTTTACATTTAAGCCTTTTATGTATTTTGAGATGCTTTTTGTATGTGGTATGAGGTAAGGGTCCAGTTTCATTCCTCTGCATGTGGTTAGCCAGTCACCTAGCACCATTTGTTGAAAACACCATTTCCCCCCATTTTAATGCTGTTGACTGTAGTCTGAAATCTGTTCATCATAGATGAATGGGTTTATTTCTAGGATCTCCATTCAGTTGCATTCATCCGTATGTATATCTTCATGCCAGTATCACAGCATTTTATTTAATGTTGCTGTGTGCTGTGTTGATTTTCTTTCTAAGAATTGTTTTAGCTCTTTAGGTTCTCTTGAAATTCCACATTTCAGGGTGTCATATTCTGCTCCCTTTCACATGGATGTACCCCAGTTTGCTTATGCATCATCTACTGAACACATCCTAATTCCTGTAAGGTTTAGACATTATGAGTAGAGGTTCTGTGCATAATAGCATCCTTGTTTTTGTGTGGATACAGTTTTCCAAAGCAGTTGTGTGAATACTGGAGGCATGATGGATGGATCTCAAGATGTGAGACCTCTTTGGCTTTGGAAAATACTGCCAACCTGTATCTCAAGAGGCCGTCTGTGCGTTCCATCAGCAATGAAGAAGAGTTGCTGTTGTTCCCCTTCCTCCAGTAATCGGTAGTGTCATTTTGGGAGGAGGTTAGCAGCTCTAATAGGTGTGTGGTGCTGTCTTGTTGTTTTGTTTATTTATTTTTTAAATTTATTTATTTTTTTATTTTTGGCTGTGTTGGGTCTTTGTTGCTGCGTGGGCTTTCTCTCTAGTTGCGGCCAGCGGGGACTACTCTTTGTTGCGGTGCACAGGCTTCTCATTGCAGTGGCTTCTCTTGTGGAAGAGCACGGGCTCTAGGCACACGGGCTTCAGTAGTTGTGGCACGCGGGCTCAGTAGTTGTGGCTTGTGGGCTCTAGAGCGCAGGCTCAGTAGTTGTGGCTCACCAGCTTAGTTGCTCCACGGCATGTGGGATCTTCCCGGACCAGGGCTCAAACCCATGTCCCCTGCATTGGCAGGTCGATTCTTAACCACTGCACCACCAGGGAAGTCCCTGTCCTGTTGTTTTAATTTGTAATTCCCTAATGATATATGACATTGATCATATTTTTGTCCACTTATTTATTATCTGTATATCTTCTTTGGTCAGGTGTCTTTACCCATCTGTAATGAAGGTGTTTGCTTTATAGTTGTACAAACTCTTATCAGATATGCATATTGCAAATATTTTTTCTCCCAATCTGTGGCTTGTCTTTTGGTTTTCTGAGAATTTAAAGTTTTAAATTTTTAAAGTCCATGTTCAAAATTTTATTTCTTTTGTGGATAAGCTTTTGAAGTTTTGTGTTAAAATTCACCAAGTCCAAGGTTATGTAGATTTCCTTCTATGTTTTCATCTACAATTTTTATAGTTTTGCATTTTAAATTTGTCTATGGACAATTTTGAGTGAATGTTGGTGTAAGTTGTAAAGTTTGTGCCTACGATCTTTTGATTGAATATGGTTTCCAATTAACTATTCTATAACTATTTTTGGAGAAGTCATGGGATATGTGGCTCCATTTCAGTTTGAATTTCCAAATTTAGTGGTTTCTGCAGGCTTGCCAGCTGGGAGCATGGGCTTCACAGAACTGAGAGGCTGCGGCCTGCACTTCCCAGCTGGCCAGCAGGTGGCGCCAAGCCTGCCTCTCTGACCCTTGAGGTGCATACACATTCCCTCCCTCCTGTCACAGCCCAGGGTCTGAGTGTCCCCTCCCTCCTGTCACAGCCCATTGCCTTAAGACAATGTTGAAGGTGACCTGAAGGTCCAGAAATCCCCTTACCCTCTGTGTCTGGGAAACCTTCCCTCAAACACCCTTCCCCGCAAAGACTCTGCTGAGACTCAGTATCCCCCCTTTTCTGACCAGGCCACACAGACCCAGTCCCTCCCCCGACTCATCAGCCAGGAAATGACATGCTCCTTCCCAGGATCAGTCAGAAAAATAGCTGGTGACCCACGCATTCCCCTCCTCCCTGGCCCAAACCGTAGCCACTGCCCTCCACCTTGTGCAGAAGCCCCACTCAGGGCATCTCCCCAGTCAGGGCCTCTGATCCATGTGCTGTCAGGCCACCTTTCATGCCAGCCCCACACCCAGACCTTTATACTTGTGTTTACACCTCTCCATGGAGAAACCTCCTTTACCCCAACTATCCAGATGTTTACAGACCTTGTCTCTTTTCCTCCAGCTTTTCAATCTCAGAATTACCTGACTGTCACCACTCACAGTCCCTGCAGAGCCCAGAGATTTCTCCTTGAAGGAAAGGTTCTGGAGAAATCAGAGGGATAAATAAAGATGCCCAAGAGGGTGAAGAGTGAGTGTTTTCTGGTTAGAATTTTAAAGTGCTCCAACTAATAGATCATTTGCATTCTAATAACATGTTGTTCCTGAATTTTAATGGGGGAAATTCTTTACCTCATAAATATGCCAAGTGGGAAGTCCATTTAAAAAAATGTTATCGAGGTAACTCTGAGGGTTTACAGAGAATGAGGACACAACGTCCTTTGTTCAGACACTGGCTGAGAGCTTCCCGCCAGGAGCCTCAGCCCCTTGGAGGGCGGGGCGGCCACGGCCCTCCTCCCACAGGTGGGCCTCCTCAAGTGCATCCTGCACACAGGCCCAATGCCATCACAGAATCCTGAATTGGCCAATGGCAGGCAGCTGGCTAGAGATGCGGACAAGAGAAAACTGCCCAACAGCCTGGGACCACCCTGTGGCATGGCCTCAGGACCCTGGTCCAGCCCAACAGCACCTCTGCATAGCCACACACCAGGCCAAGAGCTCTTCTGGTCTGGGATAAGCAGGAAACTGAGTTGAAAGGAGGAGGGCATCCACCAGAGGGCAGACAGCAGAAACAAGAAGAACTTCAGTTCTGCAGCCTGGGGAAGGAAAACCACATTCACAGAAAGATAGACAAAATGAAAAGGCAGAGGACTTTGTACCAGATGAAGGAACAAGATAAAACCCCAGAAAAATAACTAAATGAAGTGGAGCTAGGCAACCTTCCAGAAAAAGAATTCAGAATAATAATAGTGAAGATGATCCATGACCTTGGAAAAAGAATGGAGGCAAAGATTGAGAAGATGCAAGAAATGTTTAGCAAAGTCCTAGAAGAATTAAAGAACAAACACCTAGAAGAATTAAAGAACAAACAAACAGAGATGAACAATACAATAACTGAAATGAAAAATACACTAGAAGGAGTCAATAGCAGAATAACTGAGGCAGAAGAACTGATAAGTGACCTGGAAGACAGAATGGTGGAATTCACTGCCATGGAACAGAAAGAAAAAAGAATAAAAAGAAATGAAAGACAGCCTAAGAAACCTCTGGGACAACATTAAACACACCAACATTCACATTATAGTGGTCCCAGAAGGAGAAGAGAGAGAGAAAGGACCGGAGAAAATATTTGAAGAGATTATGGTCGAAAAATTCCCTAACATGGGAAAGGAAATAGCCACCCAAATCCAGGAAGCTCAGAGAGTCCCAAGCAGGATAAACCCAAGAAGAAACACACCGAGACACATAGTAATCAAATTGACAAAAATGAAAGACAAAGAAAAATTATTGAAAGCAACAAGGGAAAAACGACAAATAACATACAAGGGAACTCCCATAACGTTAATAGCTGATTTCTCAGCAGAAACTCTGCAAGCCAGAAGGGAGTGGCACAATATATTTAAAGTGATGAAAGGGAAGAACCTACAACCAAGATTACTCTACCCAGCAAGGATCTCATTCAGATTCAATGGAGAAATCAAAAGTTTTACAGACAAGCAAAAGCTAACAGAATTCAGCACCACCAAACCAGCTCTACACCAAATGCTAAAGGAACTTTTGTAAGTGGGAAACACAAGAGAAGAAAAGGACCTACAAAAACAAACCCATAACAATTAAGAAAATGGTAATAGGAACATACATATTAATAATTACCTTAAACATGAATGGATTAAATGTTCCAACCAAAAGACACAGGCTCGCTGAATGGATACGAAAACAAGACCCATATATATGCTGTCTACAAGAGACCCACTTCAGACCTAGGGACACATACAGACTGAAAGTGAGGGGATGGAAAAAGATATTCCATGCAAATGGAAATAAAAGAAAGCTGGAGTAGCAATACTCAGATAAAATAGACTTTAAAATAAAAAATGTTACAAAAGAGAATGAAGGACACTACATAATTATCAAGGGATCAATCCAAGAAGAAGATATAACAATTATAACTATATATGCACCCAACATAGGAGCACCTCAGTACATAAGGCAACTGCTAACAGCTATAAAAGAGGAAACCGACAGTAACATAATAATAGTGGGGGACTTTAACACCTCACTTACACCAATGGACAGATCATCCAGACAGAAAATTAATAAGGAAACACAAGCTTTAAATGACACATTAGACCAGATAGATTTCATTGATATTTATAGGACATTCCATCCATTCCATCCAAAAACATCCAAAAAACACTTTCTTCTCAAGTGCGCACGGAACGTTCTCCAGGATAGATCACATCTTGGGTCACAAATCAAGCCTCAGTAAATTTAAGAAAATTGAAATCATATCAAGCATCTTTTCCGACCACAACGCTATGAGATTAGAAATCAATTACAGGGGGAAAAAACGTAAAAAACACAAACACATGGAGGCTAAACAATACGTTAGTAAATAAGCAAGAGCTCACTGAAGAAATCAAAGAGGAAATAAAAAAATACCTAGAGACAAATTACAATGAAAACATGACGATCCAAAACCAGATGCAGCAAAAGCAGTTCTAAGAGGGAAGTTTATGGCAATACAAACATACCTCAAGAAACAAGAAAAATCTCAAATAAACAATCTAACTTTACACCTAAAGGAGCTAGAGAAAGAAGAACAAACAAAACCCAAAGTTAACAGAAGGAAAGAAATCATAAAGATCAGAGCAGAAATAAATGAAATAGAAACAAAGAAAACAATAGCAAAGATCAATAAAACTGAAAGCTGGTTCTTTGAGAAGATAAACAAAATTGATAAACCTTTAGCCAGACTCATCAAAAAAAAGAGGGAGAGGACTCAAATCAATAAAATTAGAAATGAAAAAGGAGAGGTTACAACAGTCACCACAGAATTATAAAGCATCATAAGAGACTACTACAGGCAACTCTATGGCAATAAAATGGACAACCTGGTAGAAATGGACAAATTCTTAGAAAGGTATAACCTTCCAAGACTGAACCAGGAAGAAAGAAAATATGAACAGACCAATCACAAGTAATGAATTTGAAACTGTGATTAACAATCTTCCAACAAACAAAAGTCCAGGACCAGATGGCTTCACAGGTGAATTCTATTAAACATTTAGAGAGGAGTTAACACCCATCCTTCTCAAACTCTTCCAAAAAATTGCAGAGGAAGGAACACTCCCAAACTCATTCTATGAGGCCACCATCACCCTGATACCAAAACCAGACAAAGATACTACAAAAAAAGAAAATTACAGACCAATATCACTGATGAATATAGATGCAAAAATCCTCAACAGAATACTAGCAAACAGAATCCAACAACACATTAAAAGGATCATACACCATGATCAAGTGGGATTTATCCCAGGGATGCAAGGATTCTTCAATATATGCAAATCAATCAATGTGATACACCATATTAACAAATTGAAGAAGAAAAACCATATGATCATCTCAATAGATGCAGAAAAAGCTTTAGACAAAATTCAACACCCATTTATGATAAAAACTCTTCAGAAAGTGGGCATAGAGGGAACCTACCTCAACATAATAAAGGCCATATGCAACAAACCCACAGCAGACATCATTCTCAACGGTAAAAAACTGAAAGCATTTCCTCTAAGATCAGGAACAAGACAAGGATGTCCACTCTCGCCACTATTATTCAACATAGTTTTGGAAGTCTTAGACACAGCAATCAGAGAAGAAAAAGAAATAAAAGGAATACAAATTGGAAAAGAAGAAGTAAAACTGTCACTGTTTGCAGATGACATGATACTATACATAGAGAATCCTAAAGATGCCACCAGAAAACTTCTAGAGCTAATCAATGAATTTGGTAAAGTTGCAGGATACAAAATTAATGCACAGAAATCTCTTGCATTCCTGTATACTAACAACAAAAGATCAGAAAGAGAAATTAAGGAAACATCCCATTCACCATTGCAACAAAAAGAATAAAATACCTAGGAATAAACCTATCTAGGGAGACAAAAGACCTGTATGCAGAAAACTGTAAGACACTGATGAAAGAAATTAAAGATGATACCAACAGATGGAGAGATATACCATTTTCTTGGATTGGAAGAATCAATATTGTGAAAATGACTGTACTGCCCAAAGCAATCTACAGATTCAATGCAATCCCTATCAAATTACCAGTGGCATTTTTTAACATATTATTATTTTTATTGATATTAGTATAGTATTTTTTATAAATTTATTTTTATTTATTATTTTTGGCTGTGTTGGGTCTTTGTTGCTGCACACAGGCTTTCTCTAGTTGCAGCGAGCAGGGGCTACTCTTCGTTGCGGTGTGTGAGCTTCTCTTGTTGCTGAGCACAGGCTCTAGAGCGCGCGGGCTTCAGTAGATGTGGCACGTCAGCTAAGTAGTTGTGGCTCGTGGGCTCTAGAGCGCAGGCTCAGTAGTTGTGGTGCACAGGCTTAGTTGCTCCACGGCATGTGGGATCTTCCCAGAGCAGGGCTCGAACCCATGTCTCCTGCATTGGCCAGCAGATTCTTAACCACTGCGCCACCAGGGAGGCCCACCAGTGGCATTTTTTACAGAACTAGAACAAAAAATCTTAAAATTTGTATGGAGACACAAAAGACCCCGAATAGCCAAAGCAGTCTTGAGGGAAAAAAACGGAGCTGGAGGAATCAGACTCCCTGACTTCAGACTATACTACAAAACTACAGAAATCAAGACAATATGGTACTGGCACAAAAACAGAAATATAGATCAATGGAATAGGATAGAAATCCCGGAGATTAAACCCATGCACCTATGGTCAACTAATCTGTGACAAAGAAGGCAAGGATATACAATGGAGAAAAGATAGTGTCTTCAATAAGTGGTGCTGGGAAAACTTGACAGCTACATGTAAAAGAATGAAATTTGAACACTCCCTAACACCATACACAAAAATAAACTCAAAATGGATTAGAGGGCTTCCCTGGTGATGCAGTGGTTGAGAGTCCGCCTGCCGATGCAGGGAACACGGGTTCGTGCCCCGGTCCGGGAGGATCCCAAATGCTGTGGAGCGGCTAGGCCCGTGAGCCATGGCCGCTGAGCCTGCGTGTCCAGAGCCTGTGCTCTGCAACGGGAGAGGCCACAGCAGTAAGAGGCCAGCATATCGCAAAAAAAAAAAAAAAAAAAAAGGGATTAGAGACCTAAATCTAAGACCGGACACTATAAAACTCTTAGAGGAAAACATAGGAAGAACTCTTTGACATAAATCACAGCAAGATCTTTTTTGATCCACCTCCTAGAGTAATGGAAATAAAACCAAAAATAAACAAATGGGACCTAATGAAATTTAAAAGCTTTTGCAAAGCAAAGGAAACTACAAACAAGACGGAAAGACAACCCTCAGAATGGGAGGAAATATTTGCAAACAAATCAACGGACAAAGGATTAATCTCCAAAATATATAAACAGCTCATATAGCTCAATATTAGAAAAACAAACAACCCAATCAAAAAATGGGCAGAAGACCTAAATAGACATTTCTCTAAAGAAGACATACAGATGGCCAAGAAGCACATGAAAAGCTGCTCAACATCACTAATTATTAGAGAAATGCAAATCAAAACTGTAATGAGGTGTCACCTCACACCAGTTAGAATGGGCATCGTCAGAAAATCTACAAACAGCAAATGCTGGAGAGGGTGTGGAGAAAAGGGTACCCTCTTGCACTGTTGGTGGGAATGTAAATTGGTACAGCCACTATGGAGAACAGTATGGAGGGTCCTTAAAAAACTAAAAATAGAATTACCATATGACCCAGCACCACTATTGGGCATATACCCAGAGAAAACCATAATTCAAAAAGACACATGCACCCCAATGTTCATTGCAGCACTATTTACAATAGCCAGGTCATGGAAGCAACCTAAATGCCCATCGACAGACGAATGGATAAAGAAGATGCGGTACATATATACAATGGAATATTACTCAGCCATAAAAAGGAATGAAATTGGGTCATTTGTAGAGTGAATGGATCTAGAGACTGTCATACAGAGTGAAATAAGTCAGAAAGAGAAAAATATCATATATTAATGCATATATGTGGAATCTAGAAAAATGGTACTGATGAACTGGTTTGCAGGGCAGAAATAGAGACACAGATGTAGAGAACAGACGTATGGACACCAAGGGGGGACATCGGCGGGGGTGGAGGGTGATGGTGTGATGAATTGGGAGATTGGGATTGACATGTATACACTAATATGCATAAAATAGATAACTAATAAGAACCTGCTGTATAAAAAAAATAAATAAAATTCAAAAATAAATAAAATAAAGAAAGGAGAGGTGTTTGTGGGGGTGGGGGGAGCTTTCAGCTGAAAATCGTTTCTGTTCCCACCCCTGCCACTGGCTTGGTGTTTGGCCTCCAACAAGCCTCTTGCCTGCTTGGCCTCGTTTTTCTCCCCTGTGGAGAAAGGAGTTGGATGACAGCTTACTGAGTTTCCTCTGAGTTTGTGGTGCCTCTGCGAGACCCCAGCCCCACAGGCACCTTCCTCCCACTCAGGCACCTAGTGATTTGGGGTCCTCAGCTGATACAATTTTAATAGGTTTCCATCATTTCTTGAGGGAAAAGTGGGAAGGAGGGTGGTTTGTTGCCGAGACGGATCTCTCAGCACCTGGGAAGGCAGGACGCTCATTTCCCCTTTAGCTCCGCTGATAACCCTCCACTTTCATCAGCAGGTGAGTGAGTGTGGCTTCTTCTTTCCAAGTATGGTGCAAAATGTAGAATTTCTCCCAAAGAAATTTGACTTTAATGAGAGACTAGATCATAGGAGAGAGTAATTATTTGGATGGTGTGCACGTGCCAGGTTAATTTTAAATCAGCTTTTAGGTCAGTCTGTCTTAATTATTCCATTAACTGTTTTCAACTAGCAATTTCAATAATTGTATTAGCACAATGCCTGTGTAGTATAATTGCTTTTTGGATCCTGTTCATTGTGATCTCAGAGTCAATGCCTGGGCTGTCTCCCTGGGCTGGTGTTAGTGTGAGTGTGTGTGTGAGTATGAGTGTGTGCACACGCACGCTGGTGGGGAGGAGAGCTTTCTCCTTATTTTATTTCTACTGTAGGACCTTGTGTGTTTATCTATTTTATATATAGTAGTTTGTACCAGCTAATTCCAAACTCTTAATTTATCCCTCTCCACCTTTCCCCTTTGGTAACTGTAAGTTTGTTCTCTATGTCTCTGAGTCTGTTTCTTTTTATGTAGATAAGTTCATTGTATCATATTTTAGATTCCACGTATAAGTTATATCATATGGTATTTGTCTTTCTCTTTCTGACTGCCCTTAGTATGATAATCTCTAGGTTCACCCATGTTGCTGCAAATGGCATTATTTCATTCTTTTTTTATGGCTGAGTAATATTCCTTAGTAGGTATGTACCACATCTTCTTTCTCCATTCATCTGTCGCTGGACATTTAGGTTGCTTCCATGTCTTGGCTATTGTTACTAGTGCTGCTGTGAACATTGGAGTACATGTGTCTTTTCGAATTAGAGTTTTCTCTGGATATATGCCCAGCAGTGGGATTGCTGGATCCTACGGCAACTCTGTTTTTAGTTTTTTGAGGAACCTCCATATTGTTCTCCATAGTCACTGATTGATTTAAAGCCAGCTCACCTGACTTAAAGGGCAGGGCTGACTGATTTAAAGTAGTGGGATAGTCTAGGGAGGGGTGATTGCCCTGGGAGACTTTGAGAGAGAAATACCCCCTCTGTAGGGCACTTCATTGCACTTAGCGGGAGAGGAGGTACGAAATCAGGCTGCAGGTGCCCAAGTCGAGTGCAGCCCCCATGGCTGGGGAGGGAGGTAGGAGGAAGGGCTGAAAGTTGACATTAGAGCGGATGGCCACTAGAGGGCGCCAGAGCACCGTCAGAGCCACCCGCAGCTCCCCGACTGGACCTCCAGGCTGGGCAATAGGGTTGGAGATGGGGTTGGTGGAACCCCAAGGACGTGCCCAGAAAGGAGGGGTTGATTACCGGGAGCTTCTGACTCTCCGGCCCAAATTGCCTCACCTCACAGAGGGAAGAGAGGTCAGCCTTCAGCATCCGATGGGGGCACTTCCAGCCTGGTCAGGTGGCCCAGTGGTTGGACAGCCTGAAAGGCTGTCTGCGGTCTGACTGCCCTTTGTTTCTCCAGAGGCGGAACTCTGGACCCAGAAATACCTGGCTTGACTCTTAGGCTTGCAGTTTTCAAGCGGCATTTGGGTGGGTGGGCTGTGCTCATCCCTATGCCCTTTCTCTCAAGAGTTCTCCCCAAACTTCCTTCTTCCCTTTCCATCTGAGCCTCTTCCTCCTGTCCCCACACCCCTGCTGGGGAGACCTGACCTAAAGCTGGGTCACGTGACTTAAAGGTATCTGATTGAGTTAAAGCCAAATCATGTGACTTTGTTTTCTTCTGATTTGAAAAGAAACTGGACCATTTTCATGGGCCCCTAAAAGTATCAGGGGCCCTGACACTGTGCCTGCTGCGATGAGTCAACCTGGCGTTTCAGTTTGTGTGGTGCCTCTCCTCCCCAGAGCTCTTTATCCCTCGCAGGCCCCCAGCTGTGTAAGGGTGGAAGGAGCTCAGGGCTCATCAGGTCCAGCCTGGCAGGACCAGTTAAGAAAACTGAAGCAGAGGAGGGAAGCAACTGTCCGAGGCCACACCTTGACAGTGACAAGGACTAAGCCAACCTCTGACTGCCAGGTCCCAAAACAACACAAGAAAGAAAACTAGTTTTCATGTTAAAAAAAAAAAAAACATGCATTATCACTCCCTCACTCATTCCACCACTGTCTATTGCGCATCAGCCCTGTGCCAGGCACCATGCCACTGCTGGGGACACGGCACAGAGTGAAGCTGGCAGGAGGGAGGGACCCCAGTAACCAATGACTATCTAATGACCATCCTGATCAGCGGCACAGAGGGAAAGTGCACTATGTTACAAACACAGAAAGCAGAGCAACGTAACCCAGCGTAGGAGGAAGGAGAGGCTTCCGCTGTTTATTTGGGGACCTAGGAAAGAATAATAAGAAAAAAGATGTCTGAATTGACCCAAAAATTATTAAGGGGGGAAAAAAAGGAATAGAAGTGACAGTTGGCCTTTGTGATGCTACAAAGCCGCATAATCAAGATCTGACGATATTAACCTAAGATTGACAAGTATCACTGGAAAAGAGAAGGGACCCCGTGTGTGTGTATTTGACATTAATTCAGTGGGAAAGGATAGCTAATTTAAGATATGATAAAACCACAACTGGCTCTCTACCTGGGAAAATCTATATTTGGACCCTCACCTCCCACCAGTCACAGAAATCAATTCCAGATGGATTAAGGCCTAATGAATTGAACAATAGAAACCCAAATAGAAGGGGAAGTAAGAAACCATATGATTGAACAAGGGTAACAGAGACTCAACCATGACAGGAAATGCAGAGACTGTAATGAAAGTGAAGCACACATTTGACTACATTAATTTTTGCATATGTGTCAAAAGATACCATAAACAAAACTAAAAGAGGATGGATTTCGGGGAGACACTTGCGATGCAGGTGATAGATAAAATGCCTGTGATAGGTCAAGAGCATCTCTAAATTGATTTTTTTTAAGACAGAAACACCTTACCAGCAATTCACAGTGCAGCAGAATTTCTCAGCCTCAGCACTATAGACACTTTGGACCTGACAGTCCCTTGCTGTGGGCGCTTTGTAAGATGTTTAACAGCATCCCTGGCGTCTACCCCCTAGATGCCAGCAGCACCCCTCCCCCATTCACGAGTTGTGACGACCAAAAATGTCTGCAGACATTGCCACATGTCCCTGGGGAAGGAGAGAAAAACCGCTCAGTTGAGAAGCTCTGCAGTAGAGCAAATCCACTAATAAACATGTGGCAGGATGCCTCAATAGTCAGGGACAGGCACAGAGAAGAATGAGATGTCATTTTAATGATAATATCTACACCTGGCACTAATGCAAGGAAAAGGACGCATGGAGGATGGAAATAGGAATTCAGAGCCTCCAAGGGAGATCAGTCTGGTGATACACAAAGCTGTATGGTGTGAAACTCGGAGACTGCTTGATGGCGTCATGCAGGTGTCAGGGGCGAGCCTGCACGGCCAGCCAGGACTTCCAGGGACTCTGGAGACCAACTGCCAATTTCATTTTGTGCATGGTTCCCTAGTCCATGGTATTTGAGACTATCAGCCTGAAAATTCAAAACTACGATTCCTGAGTCAGAGGGGTCTGTTTTCCTGTGTTTGGCCAGAGGATGACGATGGATTCCACACCCCTCTGGCTGTTCTACCTCCATGAAAACGCAAAAACTACACTGAGAGGGAAAAACCTTGAATTTTGAAGACATGATCAACCACAGATGAGGTCCTGCTCCCAGGTCCAGAGAGATGGGCAGGGGACTTCCCAAGCTGTCTCTGAAGGACCCTGAGGTCACACAACCCACAGTAGCACCTGAAACTTTGAAGCCTGTCATCTTTCTGGAGTGTAATTTGGTTTTTCTTTCATTTCTTCGTGCTCACTCCTGCCCTCACCTTTCATCCCCTTGCAGTCAGCTCCTCCAGTCCAGTGGTAAATAAAAGGGACTTCTTTAGTCTGCAAATAATAAATGCTGGAGAGCATGTGGAGAAAAGGGAACCCTCTTACACTGTTGGTGGGAATGTAAATTGGTGCAGCCACTATGGAAAACAGTATGGAGGTTCCTCAAAAAACTAAAAATGGAGTTGCCATATGATTCAGCAATCCCACTCCTGGGCATATAGCAGACAAAACTATAATTCAAAAAGATATATGCACCCCAACGTTCATAGCAGCACTAGTTACAATAGCAAAGACATGGAAGCAAACTAAATGTCCATTGACAGATGAGTGGATAAAGAAGATGTGATACACACACACACAATGGAATATTACCCAGACATTAAAAAGAATGAAATTTGCCGAGAGATTATCATACTAAGTGAAGAAGTAAGTCAGAAAGAGAAAGACGAATACTATATGATATCATTTATATGTGGAATCTAAAATATGACACAAATGAACATATCTATGAAACAGAAACAGAGTCACAGACATAGAGAACAGATATGTGGTTGCAAGGGTTGGGGCTGGGGGAGAAATGGATTGGGAGTGTGGGATGAGCAGATATAAACTATTATATATAGGATGGATAAACAACACTGCCCTACCTTATAGCACAGAGAACTACATTCAATATCCTGTGATAAACCATAATGGAAAAGAATATGAAAAAGAATAGATACATGTATATGTATAACTGAATCACTCTGCTGTACACCTGAAACTAATAAAACATTGGTAATCAACTATACTTCAATATAAAATAAAAAGTTTAAAAAATATGAAAAAGAATATATACATGTACAACTGAGTCACTTTGCTGTACAGCAGAAATTAAACACAACTTTGTAAATCAACTATACTTCAATAAAAATTTTTTTTTTAAAAAAGAGACTTTTTTTGTTCCTTGCATCTTCAAAGAATATTAAGGTGAAAAGGCTTTTCCCATAGGACTTGAACCCCAGGATGGGCCAGGTTCCAAGCACTGGGTCAGCCACCAAAGTCTCCATCAAACCCAGAAGTGGGTCGAAGCCCATCACACCAAATTGCTGTTCACTGGATCAGCCACCTAGCTCGGGGCCAAATCCCCAAGCTGGGGGTCTGGGTTCCAGCTCATCCCCTTACCAGCCAAGTCACCTCATTTAAGCCACTCATTCTCTCTGAGCCTCAGTTTCCCACTCTGTGAAATGGGATAATAACTCTCCCCCACTGGGCTGTTTGGAGGGCAGTGTGCTGCAGAGGTTAGGCACCCAGGCCACATACTGTACAACCCAGCATTCCCACCCCCAAGTAAAGACCTAAGAGACATGGTGAGTGAGTGCATCCACTGAAAGACATGCATGTGAATGTCCACAGTGACTCTGTTCACAATAGAAAAGAACTGGAAACATCCCAACTCTCCATCAGCCAGAGAATGGACCGTCGAATCGTGATGTTTTCATGCAATGGAATGCTGCCTGGCACTGAACCAGGATGTACAAATGACTTCAACTCATGACACATGAATGAAGCTCAGAGATGCTGCATTGGAGAAAGAAGGCAGATATAGAAATACCATCAAGGGCTTCCCTGGTGGCACAGTGGTTGAGAGTCCGCCTCCCGATAAAGGGGACACGGGTTCGTGCCCCGGTCCGGGAAGATCCCACATGCCGCGGAGCGGCTGGGCCCATGAGCCATGGCCGCTGAGCCTGCGCGTCCAGAGACTGTGCTCCGCAACAGGAGAGGCCACAACAGTGAGAGGCCCGCGTACCGCAAAAAAAAAAAAAAAAAAAAAAAAGGTGGTCTGCCTTCTCAGCCTGCTTCATGTTAGAATACATTTTTTTAAAAAAAGAAATACCATCAAGAATAGACAGTGCTGGTACTTCCCTGGTGGTCCAGTGGTTAAGACTCCACGCTTCCACTGCAGTGGGGACACGAGTTCAATCCCTGGTCAGGGAACTAAGATCCCGTTAAGCCACGTGGCGCAGCTAAAGGAAAAAAAAATCAGAATAGTGGTGGCCCTTGCAAGCAGAATTGACTGGAAAGAAGCACAAGGGAACTTTCTGGGGTGTTGGAAATGGTCTAAATCTTGATCTATATCATGGCTACATGGGTGCATACATACATAAAAATTAGTGGAGCTGTACACTTAAAATCTGTCACTTGACTGTATATAAGTTACACGTCAAAAAAAAACAAAGTAAAAGTATAAACGTACAACAACAACAAAAACTACCAATGATGGTGCCAGGCCAGCTGTAAACATTGAGACCTAAATGACTCTGTCTCAATTTCCACATCTCCAAAACGAGGACAATGACAAAAATAGTACCAGCCACACAGGACCATCATGAGGACCCTACGAGTTAGTCAGTTTAAAGACCAGCGTCTGGCATGCGGTGTGTGCTTCCTGAGGCAGGCGGAGCTCCTGTTGGTTGAGGGGAACGCATATAAAATGCTTGGCACTGCCCAGCACACCAAGGAGCTCAACCAATGCTGGCAAGTGTTATCTAAGACTCCCCCAAGAAGTCTCCCTGACCTAGTGATGGATGGGCCTAAGCAGGTCTCCCCTTACCAATCTAACCAAACCTCTGGGACCAGCAGAACAGCCCGTGGCTTCTTCTCTTGGCAACAATCCACTGTATTTTCAGTTCCTTCACATCAACCGTCTTTGTCTCTCAAGACTCCAGGCAGATATCACCTTACTCTCCCTGCCCCGGGGGCCTGCTCACTGGGGATTTCCAGCTTGGCTGGCTCCCAGCTTCTGGACAGATATAAACAGAGGTCCTGGCTGCTTGCCCAGGACCCGGTGCAGGGGCTCGAGTGTCTCCCTGAAGAGTCAGCACTCCATCCCCCTGGCTTCCAAAGCAGGGCTGGCTCGGGGGGCTCCCCCCCGCCCCTCCGCCCTCCCCCCCCCGCCCCTCCGCGGGTGCCCCCCCGCCACCACCAGCTGGCTCATTGCTGGGCTTCGCGCTTCCTTCTGTACTCACTGCATCCACCACTAGGAGGGCAGCTAGCTCCACAAGGCACACACTTCGCCAGGCTCGGTCACTGCTGTTTCTCCAGCACCTAGAGCAATGCCTGCCACATAGTGTAACAGATGCTCAGTAAATATAAATTGTCCAAATGAGTGAGATGAGCAGATCAGTGTGGGGCTGGAAAGGCCTCTAGGCATCCTGACCAACCCCCTCTGTGGACCCCCAGATGGCCCTGACCAGGTCTCTCTTCCCACAGCATCCCTTTACTCTCTTGCTCAAGAAACTAACATAACTTCTAACTATCAACTCCATCAAGTCACAACCCCTCTGTCTTGGTTTCAAGACTCCCTCAAGCTGCCCCTCACCCAATCAAAACTACTACTCACTACTCTTCACCACATCTCTGCAGTTTACTAGGTCAAGTGACCTCCAGGAGCAAAAAGAGCTGGACTCATCCTTAGCAACCAAATCAGAACGAACAGCTGGCTTGTACCTACCTATCAGGGTCCCCAGGAGGAACGCGGATGACAATGTAAAGTGCTCGGCTGGCCCCTAAAAATGGGAGCGGTCATCATCTGACGCTGGAGGCTCTTGGTCCGATTGAGTGACAGCTGTAGGGTCTGCGGAACATAGGTTCAAATCCCAGCTCCACCCTTTTTACTGGTGGGTGACTGTGGACAAGATAATTCACCTCACAGGCCAGTTTTCACATCTGTAAGGTGGGGATAATAAAAGAGCCTACATCCCAGACCTATGGAGGAATTTAATTAGCATATACAATATGCCCAGCACGATACCTGGTCAAGAGTAAAAACTCAACCAACGGCCTTTGTGATGATTATCAGCATCGTCTTTGGGGAGCCTACCTGGAAACAGACCAGCTTGTTTCTCTGCCACGATGACTGTTGTAGCACTACCGTTGTCCTCAGTTTCGTGCATGTCACTGCCTATTCAGAGTCCCCTCCAGTCCGTCACCTCATTGCTTACCCTGGTTGTCTAGGCAGATACTGCTTTTCTTGGTCATCACACTCAGTTTTATGGTCGTCACCAGCAGGACCAGCACACACAGTTGTGTCGTGACCTGCGCGAGGGCACCATCTGTGGGGAGGCCGGGGACAGTGGGGAGGCTTGGCTTCTTCCCAAAGGAGAGGCCATTTCCATTTGCACAGAAATGCACACGGTCTAGCCCAGCCCCTGAGTTTAGGGAGGAGGAAGCTCTTTGTCCTCAAATGGTTAGTTTGGGGAATCTTCCTTCTGTTTGTTGCTTGATATGTTCCTTTCATTTTCAGGTGATGACAGCACTGTCAATACTCACAGCGTCCAGAACATTCACTTCTAGTCCCCATTCCTCCCCACTCCACCCCGCCTCTCTCACCTCGCCTGCATCCATCTAACTTACTATTTCTAACATGCCATGATCTAGGATAGTGATTCTCAAACCATTCTGACCTCAACCCGCAGTAAAAATTACATTTTGTGTCATGACCCACACAGCTATATATACATAAAGAGCCAAAACAAAGTATTCATGAAATCACTGCTACCTTTACTCTTTATGATGTGCTCTGATATATTCTATTTCTTTTCTTTTCTTTCTTTTTTTTTTTTGGCTGTGCCACATGGCTTGTGGGATCTTAGTTCCCCCACCAGGGATTGAACCCAGGCCCTTGGCAGTGAGAGTACAGATTCCTAACCACTGAACCCTCATTTTTTGTTATTATTTTTTAAATGGTATTTTAAAAATTATTTATTTATTCATTTATTTATTTATTTGGCTACATCAGGTCTTAGCTATGGCATGCGAGATCTTCATTGTGGCATGAAGGATTTTTCGTTGCGGCACACGGGCTCTTCATTGCAGCACGCGGGCTTCTCTCTAGTTCTGGCGTGCATGGGCTCTAGAGGGCCCATGGGCTCAGTAGTTACGGCACGCAGGCTCTCTAGTTGTGGTGCACGGGCTCCAGAGCATGTGGGCTCAGGAGTTGCGGTGCGCGGGGCTCTCTAGTTATGGAGCTTAGGCTCTAGGCGCGCAGGCTTAGTTGCCCTGCAGCATGTGGGATCTTACTTCCCTGACCAGGGATCGAACCCGCGTCCCCTGCATCCCACTGGACCACCAGGGAAGTCCCTCCCTCATTTTTAAAAAATACATATCTTGACCCACCAAACTGATTTCACCTCCACAGAGAGACTGAAAATCGCTGTTGGGACAACTGCGTAAAGTGAGATCCTCGGATGCATTTCCAGCAGCCACGGCATCACCTAGGAGTTTATTAGAGATGCAGAATCTCAGGCCCCACCCAGACCTACTGAACCAGAATCTGCATTTCCACATAGCTCCCAGGGGATTCATGTGCACGTGAAAATTTGAGATGCCCTGGTCTAAGATAAAGGGAAGTCACGCTTGCCAGAATGGTATCTATTAAAATAAGTACCTGGGGATTCTGTTATCTGTGAAGGATGTGAACTTGAGCAGGGGCACAAAAAATCTGCTGGAGCTCCCCAAGGGCCCTTTCCCCTATTGTACACCACCAGGGAGTTGCCGAGAGGTGCCTTTCCCCTGCCTGTGACATCTGAAAGTCAGAGGTGGCTCTGTACGTCTTTTCCTGTGGTTTAGTCACAACTAGGAGCTTCAAAAGCCAATTTCAAGACACAAAGATGTCTCAGTCCCTCTACATCCAACAGTGGGAAGTTCACAGATTTTTCCAGGAATAAGCTCCTGGAAAATGAAGAGACTCAGGACCAAGAATTAAGAGTCCTCTAAGGCTCTCCTCAGCAGCAACACTCAGGGTCTTCAGGTCTGACCCGAAGTCCTGTTTTCCTCATCACCACAGCTTGAGCCAGGAATGGAGCCCAAATCGTACCCTCTGTGTAAGCGTTGCCAGACATCTCCTTAGAGCGTTCCTGAGCCCCAAGCTACTGGTCAGTCTTGGCATTTGGACGAAATGAAGCCACAGAGTTTCCTTACGGAGCTCCCTGCCCCTCTCCCCAAATCACACTGCCACTTCCCTCTGCTGCTCTGAGGTACCAGGGCATCCTCCACGCTCTGGGGTTCTCTCATGTCTGTGAGTCCCCACTTCCCTCTAACCCTGAAAAGATAGGCTCTGTTCCCCATTAAAAGAATGCCAGTCATTTGGGGGCAACAGTGTCATCCCAAGGCCTGTGAAGTCATACACCACATTCTGCTCAATCCTGTCAGCAGCTCAAAAAGCAGGTTGTGTCCAGGAAATCAGAAGGGTGTGAAAATATAAAACAGTGTTCCAGCCCCTGGGGCAACCAAGCAGAAAGTGACTTGGGTGCTTCACAACCCAGGTCAGACGTGCCTGCTCCTAGACCCCCACCCAGATTAAAGACCCAACTGGTGGTCAGCTAGCTGCCTGTCTTATGATTTCCACAGCTGAGGAAGTGCATGTGAAAATCTCTTAGAAGAAAGATTATCCGCAGAACCAAGGTTTGACCTTAGCGTGGAAACCTGTGTGATCTTGAGCTTGTCATTTAGCTTTTCCGCCTCTCAGCTCTACCACATAAATACATTAATCTACAGCCTGCTCCATAGTTATGAGTTTCCTTGGGCAAGAGCATTACTTAGGAAAATGAAATGAAAGGTTATAGCCAATATGTTTCCTGTGGTTGTCTTTGAGTGTATTTGATTGTTCTATGTATTCTTATGCTTCTCTGTCATTTCCCTATTCTTGACAATAAGCTGGGCCCGTGAGCCATGGCCGCTGAGCCTGCGCGTCCGGAGCCTGTGCTCCACAGCGGGAGAGGCCACAACAGTGAGAGGCCCGCATGCCGCAAAAAAAAACAAAAAAACAAGAAGGTTCCACACGAAGGCAAGGAAAACATCTAATTTAAAAAAAAAAAAGTGGATGTGGATATGGATCTTGGAAAGAGAGAAGTGGAGAAAGGCCTTGGAGGTGGGAAGGGGGCCCAGCTCTGGGGGCTTCTGAGGCTCCTAGGGAAATATGTCCAATGGAGAGGGACTGCTAAGGAGAGGAGCCCCTGCATAGTTGCCTCTGCCAGCTGTGAGGGTGTGGCTTGTGCAGGAACTGCATCTGATTGGTGTAGAGGTGAGAAGGAGGGAGGAGGAGCAGTATATGACACGTAGGGGTTTCGAAGGGATCGAATGAGAGGCTGGAGGTGAGTGAGGTGGAGGAGAGTGAGAGGCGGTGAGGGATGGGTGAGGTTTGGGAATGTGCTGGAAAGTGAGATTTCAGCCAGGCAGAAGGTCTGATAAAATGGGTGTGGAAAGTGAGGTGGTAGAGAAGAGGCAGAGGGCAGGTGGCTCTGTGTGCACACTGCGTGGTTCAGCTGCCAGGCTCTTACCTGCATTACAGGTGGAGGTGAGGGAGCCACCCGGCTGTCCATCGTGAGTGCACCGGTGGCTGCAGCTGCTGGACCCTAGGCCAGCGCTCTCAGGCCCTCCTTCCCCAAACCCCTAACTTGGCCCCCAAAACTGGAAGGTCTCATGGGATGGAATCTCAAATAGCACTGGGAGCTGTGTGCTCAGGTTCCCCGGGCGAGCAGGTGTGCAGGGTGCTCTGGTAGTTGCTGTCCTTCCAGGAAATGAAAACAAAAGAGCGGGATCCAGCTTCCACTCGCATCCTGGTCGGCTCGGGGGAGCACAGGGGCTGGCCCCTGCAGGAGGGGAGACCAGGGTGCCGTGGGCTCGCCCACTGGGAGGCATCGGTCCTGCTCGCATCCTTTCGCAGATGGACAGCCCCTCGGGCATCCTGGCACTGGCTCCCAGGGGAACAGAGGTGGGATTCTGGGGGATCTAGAGAGCTGAGGGAATCCCTGGTCCTGGGCTCGTGACAGCAACAGACCAACTTCATGGCACCAACTTCCTGTTCATCTCTGCAGATGGATAGGAGGGGGCCTCCCATGCTGTCCGCCTGGACCAGGTGTCTCTCCCCTTACGGGTGAGTGACATTCCCAGCTCCGATCCGGCCACGGCCTGCCCTTTGGCCAGGTGGAGGCCCCACCGCCCCATGCCCGAATGCCAGCATCAGTGAGGCTATAATGCTCTTCTGACCTAGACCCAAGTACTCAGTGGATCCCAGCTGCCACCTCTTCCCAGGCCTCTGGCTGCTCCAAGTGTAATACCCACCCACCCATCACCCGTGTGTACCTGCCTTAGCTCCCTCTGCCTTGAGGGGGAGCCCAGAAAGGTTGTAAGCACTAAAGCAAACCCATACACATGGAAGAAAAGGAGGCAAAAAGCCTTAATAACCTGCCAAAAATCTGAAGGTGTAGATGCTGTTGGCTTAGCATTGATAAATCGTGAGCTCCTAGAAACCAGTAAGAACAAGACCAGAAACCCAATAGAAAAATGAGCAATAGGAATATGTATGTATTTGTACATATCTAAAAGGTACATGGTTATTTATTGCAGCATTGCTTATTATACCGAATGATTAGAAACAACCCAGGCATCCGTTAAGAAGGGGCTGATGAAATAAATGATGCTACATCCATTTAACAGAATTCTGTGCATCCTGTCTGACAGAGTTCTCTACGGACCGTGGCAAGCTCTCCAAGAGGTAGTACAGCACGTGGTTAAGAGCCCAGACTCTGAGAACAGCCTGCCTGGCTTGGTAACCCAGATATGTCACTTACTGGCTGTGTGCGCTTGAGCAACTTAGTTACCTTCTGTACTGCCTCTCTCTACTTACTTCTGCCTCAGTTTCCTTAACAGTAAAATAGAGCTAATAATATTGATGATACCTGTATCATGATGTTCTTATGAAGAGTAAATGAGTTAACGTTTGTAAGACAAGTAGAATAGTGCGTGACCACCATGCTAAGCAAAAAAATCAAGGCACATAACAGTGTATATTACATGCTACCTTTTGTGTGTATATATATATTTACTGGTATTTGTACAAAGAAACTCTGGAAGGATATGTAACAAATTTACAAACATAATTGGGATTCAGTATAGAAAATAAGAGCAAGGGTTTTCATTGTAAACCTTTTTATATGGTTTTGATTTTTTTAACCATATGAATAAATAAATGCCTACTCAAAAGAGTTAAAAAAAATAAATAAGAAAGACGTTTTAGGATCTGTTCCCTGCCAGGAAGCCAAAACCTAGGTGATGATAGGCATTGCCTGAGACAGACCTAAAAAATGAGGACATTTCCCGATGCTATATATGATCAAACTACAAAATTATGACCCCATATGAGCAGGAACAAGTGGAATCCCTCCTTCACAAAAGAAATATGCACAGGTGTTTCATGCTCAATAAAATAACCATATTTATTTTATGTTTTAAATTATTAATTTTTTAAATAACACTTTTCCTACAAAGAACTCAAAACGCATATACAGAAGTTATAATTTATAACAACAAATTTTCTTAACACTTGCCATACTTCTCAAAGGGAGGGAGGAATATGAGGTAGACAGAAAGGTAAAAAGAGGACGGGGCACTGCAGGTCTGGACGTGAGCAACGAGAGTGGGGTCAACAGGCTGCTGGAGGGCCTGGTACCCAGGGGAGGGGGCCAGGAGAAAGCACCCATTCCAGTGACCTCTGGTTTGGGGATGAGGTTCAATTTCCCTCATAAGAGGAAATGTTCAAGGTTTCCTTACAAGGAGCACTGGGACTATCCACAGCGCTGGTGTTTCCTAAGCAGCAAGGCCTCCTGGGTTCCTAAGTTCCTTGGGCTCTACCATGGGGCAGTCATAGACATCTCATCGCTGGTTGACCAGTGAACAGACAAATGGCCAGTGAGTCCGCAGTTCTCCAACAATCAGGCACAAAGCAACAATGGTGGGTGAAAACAGAGGAGGTAGAGACGGGTCTTCTTCCCATCTGCCCCAGTGGGATGCATATTTTCTCAGAGGGTAGAAGGAAAGCAGAACCTGACATTTACATTCCTTTTACATCACATGGTTATTCCAGAGAAAGCGCAACAACATGTGAACTCCTCCAAAGAAAACTAAGACAAAATGAGCCAGGATAGCTCTGTCTTCTTGTTGAAAATCCTGTTTAAAAAGAGAGCAAGAAAGAGGTTAAATTTGTTTTTTAAGTGATAAAATAATCCAAAGTTAGAAGTTCGGTATTGATATTAATTCAATCAATGCCACAGACAAGCATCTAGGGCTGCTTCATGAAGTGTATGAGTGGAAGAATATCTTAGTCTGTTCCATAATGTCCATACCCTCCACAGCACCGTGGGAAGTTTTCCTCTGGACGTTTTCCCATCTTCACCATCAGCAAATAGGGGCACTCTTTTCAGGGTTGATTAACCTCTTTCTCTGGCTTCCCAGAGCACTTTCTTAGTCCTTTCAAAGAAGTAAGGGAGTCTGCTTTGGGGTTGGAAGAACAGACTTAGATGGTGAAGAGGGGTGAATATGAGCAAAGTTGGAAGTGACGACCACAGCAGATTTCTGGAGCTGTAAGTAAATGCCACTGTTTTTATGGGAGTATCAGGAGAAGAAGGCTGGGGGCCAGACAGAAAGGGCTCTCCCCGGCCCTGCCCTCCTCCTGCAGTCTGTTCTCAACCCAGCAGCCTCGGGGACTGTTGCGACGCGGCCCCTCTGCTCAGTGCTCTCCAGTGGTTCGGCCGCACTCAAAAGAGCCCTTACAGCGACCTCAAGGCCCTGCCACCCACCTCTCTGACCATATCTTTACAGCTTTCTGCATTACTCAGCTTCAGCCACCCTGGCCTCCTTGCTATTCTTCAAATATGCCAGACATGCCCCTGCCTCAGTCTTTGCTATTCACCTGCCTCCACTGCTCTCTCCCCAGGTCCACGGACCCTCCCCTACCTCTGTCAAGGTTTTGCTCAGAAGGCACCTTCAGTGAGGCCTTCCCTTAAAACTGCAAATCCCCCAACACTCCTCATGACTATCTGATAAACTATATTCTTTGTTTGTTTGTTTATTGTTTGTCTCCACGAGATCAGGGAAGTTTTCTCTTTTGATCACTGCCATATCTCCAGCACTTAAATGGAGCCTGAGACATAGTAGGTGCTCAATAAATATTAGTGGACTGAATGAATGAATGCATGATAAACCATTAGCATCAGGCTAAGGAATTTAGACTTTGTCCTATCAATAACTGGAAATCATGAAAGAACTTTTTTTCTCCTTTTATAGTTGATATCAGTTACAAGAATTGAATGAATTTCCTTCCAGCAAGGCAGACAAGAAAACGTGTAGAGCACTGAGTCAGATGCTCGTATATTTAAATTCCAGTTTTGCCACTTAGTTGCTGAGTAACCTTGGATAGGATATCTAATCTCTCTGAACCTCAAATACCTCTCCTGAAATACCTGTTCCACTAATTCATAGAGTTATTTGGAAAATTAAATGAAACACATAAGAGTATCTCAGAGTACGTGGAAGAAAATGTTTAATAAATGTTCGTTTCCCTCTTGTCTTTCTAACAAACTAAGAAATTCCTTATACGTTACTGTCAGGGTCCCAGAGAAAACAGATGGCATACTCAAATTAGGAATAATTCAGGGAAGGTCAGATAAAGACACTGTCTACAAAAGTTGGGGGAGGAGGCATAAGGGTAGGCTGGCAACAGCAGAGTTGTTGCCGCTCCTAGGCCTGTAGGGACAGGGAGGGGGAAGTTTCTAGAACCCAGGAGCGAGTCCTGTGGAGAAAAATTTCAGAGACACATTTAAGATCGTAAAAGCAACAGGAAGACTATATTTTATATATTATTTATTTGGTTGCACCAGGTCTTAGTTGCGGCTCGCCGGCTCCTTAGTTGCGGCTCGCGGGCTCCTTAGTTGCAACACGTGGGCTCCTTAGTCGTGGCATGCGAACTCTTAGTTGAGGCATGCGTGTGGGATCTAGTTCCCTGGCCAGGGATCGAACCCAGCCCCCTGCATTGGGAGCACGGAGTCTTAACCACTGAACCACCAGGGAAGTCCCAAGACTATTTTTAAACACACTTTGGGCTTCCCTGGTGGCGCAGTGGTTGAGAGTCCACCTGCCGATGCAGGGGACACGGGTTCGTGCCCCGGTCCGGGAAGATCCCACATGCCGTGGAGCGTCTGGGCCTGTGAGCCACGGCCGCTGAGCCTGCGCGTCCGGAGCCTGTGCTCCGCAACGGGAGAGGCCACAACAGTGAGAGGCGCGCGTACCAAAAAAAAAAAAAAAAAAAACCCAAAAAAGACCAGGTCCTCGAACCAGAACCCCTCAAAACTAGATGGCAAAATAGAAGATGTTATTTTGAGAATCAAGGCCTATTTGAAAACACAGAACACTTGCTTAAGTGAAAAGAATAAGAAGTCAAGCTATGTGATAGCTCAAGGACAATCAATTTGGTAGACAAAAATACACCTTGGTGAGCTCCTTGTCGGGGAGTTCCAAGAGCAAGAATAAAAGTTTCTTTAAATACATCAAAAGCAGGAAGATATCTGGAGAATCAATGTGACCACTTGATTAAACAAAGTACAAAAGGTGAATAAATGACTATATGAAAGAAATATACCACGCCGGATTTGAAATTCTGTTATAGTTGCTTGAGGTAAGCCTTAAAGTAGCAGAGTAAATCATGCATTTGACTGTTTAGCATTTTAGAGGCAAACTTAGGAGGAATTTTTTAAATTATTTTAAAAATATTCTGTGGTCTATTTAAAGTGTTCTAAAATGCAATTTTGCAGTACAAGACAAGATAACTTTAAAAGTCTAGGTCAAAGCTAGCTTTGTAAAATGTTGCAAGAAAAGCTAGGGCAGGCATGCAGATAGACATATAGATCAATGGGATAGAATTGAGAGTCCAGAAATAAACCCCCAAATTTAGAGTTAGTTGATTTGCAACAAGGGTGCCAAGGCAATTCAGTAGGAAAAAAGTAGTCTTTTCAACAGAGGGTGCTGTGACAACTGAATACCCACGTGCAAAAGAATGAAGGTGAACTTTTAATTCATACCATATACAAAAAATGAACTCTAAATGGGTCAAAGGCCTAAATTTAAGAGCTAAAAGTCAATCTCTTGAAAGAAAACATAGGTATAAATCTTCATGACTTTGGATTAGGCAATGGTTTCTTAGATATGACCCCAAAAGCACTAGCAACAAAAGAAAAATAGATAAATTGAAATTCATCAAAATTGAAAACTTTTGCACTTCCATGAACATCAAGAAGGTGAAAGACATAAAACGAGGTGAAAGACGAACTTCAGAATGGGAGAAAATATATCTGATAAGGAACTTACATCTAGAATATATAAAGAACTCCAACAACCCAATTTAAAAATGGGCCAAGGGTCTGAATAGACATTTCTCCAAAGAGTTACACAGATGACCAATAAGCACATGAAAAGATGCACAACACTAACCATCAGGGAAGTGCAAATCAAACCCACAACGAGATTCTACTTCACACCCACTAGGCTGACTATAATCAAAAAGACAGTTAACAATAAATTTTGACAAGAATGTGGAGAAACAGGAACCCTTGTACCCTGCTGGTGGGCCACAATGTAAATAGTGCAGCCCCTTTGGAAAATGGTCTGGAAGTTCCTCAAAAAGTTAAATATAAAGTTGTCATATGACCCAGCAATTCCACTCCTAGGTATGTACTCAAAAGAACTGAAAACAGGGCTTCCCTGGTGGCGCAGTGGTTGAGAGTCCACCTGCTGATGCAGGGGACATGGGTTCGTGCCCCGGTCCGGGAAGATCCCACATGCCGTGGAGTGGCTGGGTCCGTGAGCCATGGCCGCTGAGCCTGCACGTCCGGAGCCTGTGTTCCACAACAGGAGAGGCCACAACAGTGAAAGCCCCGTGTACCGAAAAAAAAAAAAAAAAAAAAAAAAAGAATAAAAAAAAAAAAAAAAGAACTGAAAACATGCCTACACAAAAACTTCTACACACATGTTCATAGCATCATTATTTATAATAGTCAAAAAGTGGAAACAACCCAAACGTTCATCAAGTGATGAATGGATAAACAAAATGTGATATATACATACAGAAGAATATTATTCAGCAATAAAAAGAGATGAAGTACTGATTCATGCTACAACGTGGATGAACCTTGAAAAAAATATTGTGTTAAGTGAAAGAAGCCAAACGTAAAGACAACATATTATATTAGTCCCCTTATATGAAATTCCAGAATAGGCAAATCCAGAGAGACAGAACATAGATTGGTGGGGCCGGGGGGGAAATGGGAGGAAACGAGAAGGGACTACTATTGGATTTGAGGTGTCTTTCTGGAGTGATGAAAATGTTCTAAAATTGATTGTGATGACTGGCTGTACAGCTCTATGAATATACTACAAACCATTTATTATACTCTTGAAATGGGTGAATTGTATGTTATGTGAATTTTATTTCTCAAAGTTATTATTTTTTTAAAAAAGAAAAGTGTCAGTTTATTAAGTTGCAGAGGTAAATTTAAAACATAAGTAAATTACAACTTAAAAGGTAAGGGAAAAAAAATCATTACCAAAAAAAAGGTAAGGGAGAGAAAGAAAAGAAAAATGGAAGAGGTGGTTACATGGAGAAGTGACTTCCTGATTGGGTTGAGGTAAACTTAGAAAATAGGTGGTTGTGATTTGTCCTACTCTGTTCTCCTCTTCAGAGGAAAAATTAGAAGGAACCAGGAGTATTCAGAATGTTAGCTAACAAAGAAGCAGAAAAGTTGAACTAAGGACTTGTCCAGAATTCATAAAGCACGGTCATCAGTGAAAACTATAGAAGAAGCTGGAGCATGGAAGGGAGGTGGAGAGTATCATGAGTGCCCTGTAATAAATGATACACAGCAAAGAAGTGTTCAACTCCAAGTAGTGAAAGGGCAAAGGCCAGAAACAAATTAATATTTTGGCTTCAATAACATCTATTGATCATTTTCTGTGGGTCAGTCTCTATTCCAAGTGATTTACATAGATTCTCTCTCTTAATGTTCACAACAGCCTATTCTCTGCACCGTGCAGCCAGGCTTCATTCTAAACGTAAATCAGCACATGGCACTCTCCTGCTCTCCCTCCCCAGAAGCTTCCTTTATACTTGGCGCAAAACCCAAACACCTTACCCCTGTCTCTAGGACGGAGGCCAACTCCTAGACTTCAACACCCCCGACTCCAGCCAATCTGGCCTCCTTGTTGTTCCTATCCCAAGGACTTTGCCCTCCCAGTTTCCTCTGTCTGGAACACTTCCCCCCCAGGTATTCCCATGGCTCACTCCCTCACTTCCAGTCTCTGCTCAAATATCACCTCCCCAGAGAGGGCCTTCCCTGATGGCCCATCCAAAGTCACTCTCCATCACTCGGTATCCCCTAGAGTCTAGTCATCTGCTTTACTGTTTGTCTCTCCTACATTATGAGTCCTATGACAGCAGGCTCATCTTCCATTCCTGCTCTCTGCCTGGAACTGAGTCTGGCACATAGTAGGCACTCAATAAATATTTGTTGGAGTGAAATTGGTCTATCAGTATTTTATTTGTGTTTGTTTCCTTCTTACTTTCAGTAACATTATTGCTGGGACCTTCCATTCTTGTTTTGTCTCAGGGAATGTTTTATTTGAGGGCGTGGCTGAGTACTGCCACATTTGGACCAGAGCATAGCAGAGGGCCTGGCACTCCCTGAAGTCAGCATGATGGTAGCAGCAGTGATAAACAAGAAATCACCACAGGTACCTGTCCTGTGATGCATTTAAGGGGAGGAAGTTGGGCTCTGAGGGGCAGCCACCCCCCTACCACAGAGCCCCACGTGATCATTCTCTAGCTGCTGCCAACTGCAGGTTGTTCTGGAGGAAAACTAAGTGGGCTGTGGATTTCATCACCCCTAAGATTTGAAACAGTAATCATTATTCTTTCCTGTTTCCCTTATATCTCTTACAATAATCAGGAGAAACAAAGAAATCAGGGGGAGTTGGGCTTAGGTCATAACCTGGTTTGGTTCAAGGAGGATGACCACCATCTAAGGCAAAGGTTCTCCTCCCTGACGGAGTGTTAGATTCACCTGGACTAATCTCTCAAGGTGGGGCCCAGCATCTGTAATTCTTAAAACTTCACAGGTGAATCTAACCTGCATCCTAGTTTGAGGGTATGGAGCGAAGTTTCTCACACTTCAATGTGCACTCAAATCTCCTAGGGTGTGTGTAAAACGGTAAATTCTGATTCCAGAGTTGTGGGCTGGGGCCCGAGATTGTGCACATCTGACCAGCTGCCAAATGATGCTGATGCTGCTGGTCCATGGACCACACAGTTTGAGTAGCAAGTGTGAGATCTAATACTGGCTTTGACCCAGGTTCACAATTTTCAGATCTAATGCTTGGTAATCCAGTCATCATTAATCTGTGTGTTCTGCTAATTCCTGGGCATCCCAGCCACTTGACAGCCATTGTTCTGTTTGTTCTTTCCTCCTCCCTGACAGGCCCTTACTGGGGAAACTGAATTCTCACCTCTTGAACCATTCTATGATCGATGTTGTCCCCGATGTTTCTCAGCTGCCTGGCCAACTTGTGGATTATTTCCTCCTGGTGATGGTTCTGGCCAATGCTATTCTCCTTGGGCTGAGAAGGTGGGTTGTGATCTGCATAAGAATTCAAAGAGAAAACTCCATCAACTCTGTAAATCACTCACCACTAGTCACTTAAAACTGTCTTAGACAAGGAGAGGGATGAAATCCCAGCATCATAATGACTATCGAAAAGCAAAGCCTTGCACTGGAATAGGTCAACTCTGTCCAGTAGAAATATAATTCAAGCTACATATGAATTTTAAATGTTCTACTGGTAAAATCAGGTAAAAATAATTTTAGTAATATATTTTACTTAGGACAATATATCCAAAGTATTATCACTGTAACGCAAAATCAATATAAAATTATTAATGATATGTTTTACATTCTTTATTATGTTTAAGTTTTCAAAATCCAGTGTTTATTTTATACTTAGAGCACATCTCAATCCAGATATCAACTAATTTCATTGGAAAACCTTGTATTTTGATTTCATGAAGTTTACAGTTAAAAAGTAAATTCGTATATCCAAGTTGTTCCAAACATACCTAAAACTTCTCCAACAATTAAGTATCAGTTTTTTAAACTTAAATTAATTAAAATTAAATAAAACTTAAAATTCAGTTCCTCAATTGCACTGGCCACATTTCAAGTGCTCTATTATTTTCCAAGTATTGAATTTTTAATATCCAGAAGGAAAAAGTATCTCACTTTATGCTGAAAAGTTGTGTGGATATATACATATCCACACAGAGTTCTGAAAATAAAATTGTAGTCTAAATGACCTAGTGGGGAATTTGGAAAAATCTCATGGTTAATCTTTTTGAAAGAATAATTCCTTCATAAAGCAAATAATAAGCCTCAATGTATTGGAACTCTTAAAAATATTGTTGTATGTTGAGCATCCTTCAGTTGCAATTAGGAAAACTTTTAAGCAGATATGCCTCTAAGGTTTTATAAGTGCTTTTCCACTGCCAGCTATAATGTGAATATTTTCTTTTCTCAAATGATGGTCATCCTTTTATAATCTTGATTTTGTTCACTAAAACTAGAGGTCTAGGGCCTTCTGGTTCAAGACTGAGCACAAGCACTGACCTCTCCCATTTCTACTAGTCCTAGTCTTCTCCCAAGACCCCACCAAAATGAAAGTATAAAAAAGAGTAAAACCACAACAGTGAAGAGAATGGGAAGCAGGATCAAGAGCAGATGAGAGATCTGTGTACGTTTCTAGAAGGCAGAAAGCAGAGAAGACAAGATATGGACAAGTGAGCCAGACAGAGAAAGTGCCAAGAACCCACGACAGGAAACCCAGTTACTCCACCAAGACCCTGAAGCTGGGAAAGGGAGACATGCCATTGACTGTAGTTCTGATGAGGATCAACTGTACCACTTGGTACCCTTGACAGCCCCAGCCCACTAGACCCATCAGATTTCAGGTAAAAAATCCAGATCACTCTTCTCTAATAGAGGAGAACAAATCTTGTGGAGAAAACTAAAACTTCTTTATGAATGTTGGTGCCTTGGGTTAAAGGTCTCCTTGTTCTGGCATTTGAGGGACCTGGGGCCAGAAAGCCAGCTGCCCTAACTCATCACCCTAAAGCTCCCCCAACTCAGAGCCCCCATTTGAGTCCCCACTCAGTGAGGAGCCCTGGAGAAGCAGTTAGGCATAGTGGTAAGATTCTGAAGCCAGATCATTTGGGTTCAAATGTAAAATCCACTACAGATAAAACTATGTAACCTGGGAAAGTTATTTAATCTCTCGATGCCTCAGTTTCTTCAACTGTAAAATGGGAATGATAATGTATTATTTTATCAATTCTAAGATTTTTTAATGCCTCCAAAACAGAATGTGTTTTATAGTCTATGGCATGTCATAGTCCAACAGCATTGTTTACCTTCTTAGCAGGAAACAAAATTATAGTACATTTTACAATTGATGGAATATTAAACTTAATGAGATACCACAGTAACTACCTTGTAGAGGTGTTATTGAGATGATTAAATGAATTAATATATTTGACTTGTGCAGGACAGCACCTGGAACGTGGTGGCTACTGCTACCACCTGGGGAAACAGTCCTACTCACATAACAACAGAAAAAACCCACACCAGCTAACCGGTCAGTATTTCTTTAATATAACAAAAGATCACCAGGCAACTGAGAAGAACCACAGAATGAAAGAGAAATGCCAGATAAACAACCAAAACAGTAACACTGAAGAAAACAGATATAATTCAAGGAACAGAAGGGAATGTTTGCAAATTCTAATGTATATGTTTAGAGAGAGTTAAGAAAATATTACATTTAGGAAACAAAAGAGAATGCTATGAAAAAAGAATAAACCTACAACAAAATCTTTCAGATTTAATAATATGATTGCTAAAATTAAAAATACAACTGATGGTCTGAAAAAATAAAGTCGAGGAAATCACTCAGAAAAAAATCAGAAATTTTAAAATATGAGAGAAAAGATAGGTGATACAGAGAACCAATATGGAAAGACCAGCATCTGATTAATGGGTCACAGAGGGACTTCCCTGGTGGTCCAGTGGTTAAGAATCCGCCTTCCAATGCAGGGGACACAGGTTCGATCCCTGGTTGGGGAATTAAGATCCCACATGCCATGGGGCAACTAAGCCCACGTGCCACAACTACTGAGCCCGTGCACTCTAGAGCCCACACGCCACAAGTACTGAGCCCGTGTGCTCTGGAGCCTGCGCACCACAACTAGAGAGAAGCCCGCATGCCACAAAAGAGCCCTCACGCCACAACTAAAGATCCCGTATGCCGCAATGAAGATCCTGTGTGCTGCAACTAAGACCCGACGCAGCCACGTAAATAAATATTAAAAAAAAAAAAAAAAAGAGTCACAGAAAGAGAGAAATAGAGGGGGGAAATTGTCATAAGACAACTTCCCAGAACTAAAGGACACCAAACTTCAGATTAGAAAGTCCCACCAAAAAACAGAAAACCCCACCAAGTTCTCAGGACAACAAATGGGGAAATAAAATCCTCACCTCTGGAGCATATCGATATTTCAAAATACCAAGCATAAGGAGATGCTAAAATTCTCCAAAGAGAAACATGGATTAGTTTGATCACTGATTTTCCATCAATAATGGGTACTAGAATATAGTAGAACAATTAATGCCCTCAAGGATTTTATAAAAAATTATTTTCAACCTAGAAGTCTCTGCCTATCTAATTCTCAATAATTTGTGAGAGGTGAAGAAAAACATTTGCAGACATGCAAGGACTCAAGAAGTTGTTCTCCCATGCACAATTTTTTAGGAAGCCTCTTCAGAAAGTTTTCCAGTAAAGCAGAGTACGACTAAACCAAGAAAAAGAAGATTTAGCAAAAGGTGGATCCAACGGTGTACCATACCTAGAGAGTGATGAGATTAGAGCAAAAGAACGGCTCTAAAAGGGAAGTCCCTGAGGAAAGGGAGATTTGGTAGAAGAGATAGTATGGTTGAAAATTTGGGGAAACTTGAAGATATCATAACTACAAATCATGTGAGGAGGGGCAGAGAGGCAATGAGAAAGTCCAGAAAACAATAAAAGATCGTACAGGAAGTTTATGGTCCAAAGTGAAGTCAATTAAAATGTGGCTTAGTTTAAACTGAAGGAATTGTTTTATAGTTTCTTCCAAAAGGTATTCCTCTGTGTTAAACTTTACAGTACTTTACCTGCATCACTAGTGATGAAATAAAATTCATATTTTATGGCAGACAAGAAAAATTTAAACATAAAACTTTTCTTTGCCTGTTTCGGCCTCCTCCTTCCCTTTTAGTGTGTATTGTGAATCTGCAGTAACCAGACCTCCCTAGGAGATAACCTTCCTTGTTACTCTTATAAGGGGCCACCATAACCCATGACCCACTACTTGTAGATCTGGGTTATGTAAATTGTCAACAATATGTCATTTAATGTACAGCCTCCTGTCTCAAAAACTTACATAACTGTGCTTTGACCTTTAACAGGCAGAACAGTTCTCAGAGCTTTCTGAGAGGCTGTTCCCGGGTTATAATCCTCAATTTGGCTCAAATAAAATTTTCCATTTCTTTCTTAGATCGACCAATTAATTTTTTTTCAACACTAGGCATAATTTTAAGCAATCACAGCTTTAATCCCCTATTTCATTACTGGGAGGTGATTATTCTCAGGGAAAGTCATTTAAGTACATATGGACTCTATTGCTGGTAGTGACCACTCCTGAATCCCAGAGTGTTAAGAGAGTATGAAGAGTATTTGCACAACCTTTTTTTTTTTTTCTTGTTTCTTGAGGTAGGCTTGTATTGCTATAAACTTCCCTCTTAGAACTGCTTTTGCTGCATCCCCATAGTTTTTGGATCGTCGTGTTTTCATTTTCATTTGTCTCTAGGTATTTTTTGATTCCTCTTTGATTTCTTCAGTGATCTCTTGGTTATTTAGTAACATATTGTTTAGTCTCCATGTGTTTGTGTTTTTAACATTTTTTTCCCTGTAATTGATTTCTAATTTCATAGCGTTGTGGTCAGAAAAGATGCTTGATATGATTTCAATTTTCTTAAATTTACTGAGGCTTGATTTGTGACCCAAGATGTGATCTATCCTGGAGAATATTCCATGCGCACTTGAGAAGAAAGTGTAATCTGCTGTTTTTGGATGGAATGTCCTATAAATATCAATTAAATCTATCTGGTCTATTGTGTCATTTAAAGTTTGTGTTTCCTTATTAATTTTCTGTTTGGTTGATCTGTCCATTGGTGTAAGTGAGGTGTTAAAGTCCCCCACTCTTATTGTATTACTTTCAATTTCCTCTTTTATAGCTGTTAGCAGTTGCCTTATGTACTGAGGTGCTCCTATATTAGGTGCATATATATTTATAATTGTTATATCTTCTCCTTGGATTGTTCCCTTGATCATTATGTAGTGTCCTTCCTTGTCTCTTGTAACATTCTTTATTTTAAAGTCTATTTTATCTGATATGAGTATTGCTACTCCAGCTTGCTTTTGATTTCCATTTGCATGGAATATCTTTTTCCAACCCCTCACTTTCGGTCTGTATGTGTCCCTAGGTCTGAAGTGGGTCTCTTGTAGACAGCATATATATGGGTCTTGTTTTTGTATCCATTCAGTGAGCCTGTGTCTTCTGGTTGGAGCATTTAATCCATTCATGTTTAAGGTAATTATTGATATGTATGTTCCTATTACCATTTTCTTAATTGTTATGGGTTTGTTTTTGTAGGTCCTTTTCTTCTCTTGTGTTTCCCACTTACAGAAGTTCCTTTAGCATTTGTTGTAGAGCTGGTTTGGTGGTGAATTCTCTTAGCTTTTGCTTGTCTGTAAAGCTTTTGATTTCTCCATCAAATCTGAATGAGATCCTCGCAGGGTAGAGTAATCTTGGCTGTAGGTTCTTCCCTTTCATCACTTTAAATATGTCATGCCACTCCCTTCTGGCTTGTAGAGTTTCTGCTGAGAAATCAGCTGTTAACCTTATGGGAGTTCCCTTGTATGTTATTTGTCATTTTTCCCTTGTTGCTTTCAATAATTTTTCTTTAATTTTTGCCAATTTGATTACTATGTGTCTTGGCGTGTTTCTCCTTGGGTTTATCCTGCCTGGAACTCTCTGTGCTTCCTGGACTTGGGTGGCTATTTCCTTTCCCATGTCAGGGAAGTTTTTGACTATAATCTCTTCAAATATTTTCTCAGGACCTTTCTCTCTCTCTTCTCCTTCTGGGACCCCTATAATGTGAATGTTTTTGCATTTTATGTTGTCCCAGAGGTCTCTTAGGCTGTCTTCATTTCTTTTCACTCTTTTTTCTTTATTCTGTTCCACGGCAGTGAATTCCACCATTCTGTCTTCCAGGTCACTTATCCGTTCTTCTGCCTCAGTTATTCTGCTATTGATTCCTTCTAGTGTATTTTTCGTTTCAGTTATTGTATTGTTCATCTCTGTTTGTTTGTTTTTTAATTCTCCTAGGTCTCTGTTAAACATTTCTTGCAACTTCTCAATCTTTGCCTCCATTCTTTTTCTGAGGTCCTGGATCATCTTCACTATCATTATTCTGAATTCTTTTTCTGGAAGGGTGCCTATCTCCACTTCATTTAGTTGTTTTTCTGGGGTTTTATCTTGTTCCTTCATCTGGTACGTAGCCCTCTGCCTCTTCATCTTGTCTATCTTTCTGTGAATGTGGTTTTTGTTCCACAGGCTGCAGGATTGTAGTTCTTCTTTGCACAACCTTTTACCTTTGTAAAATAACAAGTGGACAAGAGGGTATTGGAAGTCTTGGCCTCTCCATATGCTGGACCATCTGCTTCCAGATTGGAAAACACATGCCTCCCTTTTTCAGAAACACACCACCTCCATGGAACTCAAGGCTTTGTCTCAAACTCAATGTGACCTCTTCTTCAAGTAAGGAAAGTGGCTTCTTTTAGGAGAGCGTGAAGCCATTAGCTAGTGCTTAAGAGTCAGTCATTTTGAACATTTTAATCTTTCAAGTATAAAATCAACAGTAATTGCCCCGTCTCAAAGGACACACCTTCTCAGAATCAATTAAACATATTATAGTTGAATGTCCGATTGTTAACAGTACCTAATCTGAATAATAATTTCCAAAAAATGTGCTTACATTTAGCAGGACTACTAGTCAATCTCAGGAAGGCTCAAAGTCTCTTACCAAGGACACGCTGCTCCTTTAAAAAAGGATTACCAGTATCACCCAGGATTGAAGAACAACAAAAGGGAATTAGTCACACAATGAGAATGAAAGGAAGTTTGCACAACTGAAGCGTGAATTCGAGCTACCAGACTAGACTTGGCATCAGTAAGTGTAGACTACTCTTCCAAGAGGTGCCCTGACGAAGGAATGAGAGAGAATGGACAGTAGCTAGAGGAAGAGGTGTGTTGAAGGAATTCTCTAAGTTGGGAGTCTTGAGCAGGTTTGTAGGTTGAGGAGAGGAATTAGCGCAGGAGTGATGGAAAATGGAAGGTACAGTAGGGCAAATTGTTGAGGCGGAGTCCCAGAGGTTTAGGAGAAATGAGAATGAAAATGTGAGGAAGGATAAATTTTGAATAGGGTGGGGGGGTTCTTCCCTTCCTTTGAGATAGGATAGAAAGAGAGAAGATGTGATGCTCATGTAAGGAAGACTGCAATAAGGGCTAAGGAGATTAAGGTGTTTACCCCAATGACGTCAGTTTTGTCCATGAAGCAGAGAACTCAACCATCTGCTGAGAAAGAGGGGAATCCTGAAGTGGCTAAAATTAGTCACCAACAGAAATGGAAAAAAAGAAAACTGACCAGAGCTAAAGACCACCATCACGCCCCCAAAAAAAGAAAGAAAAACTACGTATATATGATCTTGATGTGCATTCTCTTTCCAGCTGGCAAGAGTCCTAAACTTGGATCTAAAGAAAAGAAAATTGTATCCTATCCTCACATAGGAGAAAGTCTTGACTCAGTTACTTTCTAATTTCCTGTTCTTAGATTCTCTGTGCCTCAGTTTCCTCATTTGTCAAAAGGGACTTTAAGATTATTCTTAATATTAAACAATAATGTTCATGAAGTACCTGGTATACAATAAGTCCTATGTCATATGTCTTAGCTACTACCACTGGACTTGGTGTTAGACTATATTTACATAGATACAATAACGTAAACCAAGATTGTTGGTTTTTAAATTTTAGAATCAACTGATGGAAAAAACATGGAAGAGTTGGTTGTGGCTGGAAGACAGAATGTATATGTTAAAACTCCAGCTAATAAAAATTAAAAAGTACAGTTGTGCCTTGGTATCGAGGGGCATTGTTTCCAGAACACTCTCCCCTCCCCTGGCAGATACCAAAATCCGAGGATGCTCAAGTCCTTTATATGAAGTGATGAACCTGGCTGGGTTCAAAAGTAAAGAGCTCTGAGGGCAAGGGTCCCCAGAGCTCCAGGACGCTACACAGAATAGAGTGGGAGGGATGAGATGGGGGCAGGGAGAGCCAGGGTCTCAGTGCATGAATTCACCTCAGCCAAGGGTAAGCTCCTAAGGAGGTGGCTTAGATAGTAGGTGAAATATATGGCCCTTTGATCAAAATTGCAACCATATTTCCTGTCATTTCAGTTTCTACTGTTGTTTCAAGAGTATCTCACCTCAAGCCATTTTGGAATGACACCCTAACAATTAACTGACACCCCAGCAAGGATAATTTGACAATTACCTGAGAAAAGATGAAGGCACCAGTGAGGGCTGAGAGTCCACGCAAGAGGGAAGGTGCCCAGAGAGAAGAAAGGACAACCGAGTGGGGACACCCTCCAAACGAATAGCATCTACTTCAAAATGGCTTTAGGGCCAGCCCTACCTGTGCCAATCAAAAGCATAATGATTTGCAACTATTATTTTACCTGATTAATTGTCACCTGGGGAATACAAAATCTAGTATCTGCAGTAGAAAGATGGAATACAAGTTGGATAAGTTTCAGTAATTGGGAGAAATGAAGGAGCTGTAAGGATGCCAACAAGCCTTGGGTATCCCAGTTGGGTAGGCAAAGGGGCAGAGAAGGAAGGACCTAGAGATAGGATGCAGCAAAAGATTGTGCCCAAAGCAAGAGGTGTGTTTTGCATTCCGGAACTCAACATAATAACTATTTGTATTTTGTGTATGTCTGACCAACTAAGTGGCAAAACCCTTGAGCACATGTATCTATTTCATAACTGGAACCTAGCTCAGTGCCCTACACAGATATTGTTGATTATGATTATAAAGTTGCATAAGGGGGTGGAGAGAATGGGACAGAAAAGGGTTGGAGGAAAAATGTTGGCTACTCTGTAAGTTGATCTAAGGACAGCCCTACCTTTTCCTTTGTCGTGAAGACAGCTCTCCTTTCATTTAAAGTTGCAAAATAGCAATAATAATGCACATTCACATATTTTAAACTCTTGGTATAGAACCTTATCAAAATCCTGGAGACCCTCTCACAATTGGTGGTGGAAGTGTAAATTGGTACAACCTCTGTGGGGGGCAATGTATCTATCAAATTTTACAAATGCAAATGTGCTTGAGGTTATCTATTGCAGCACTGGTTTCAATATTAAGTGTTTGGAAACAACCCAAATGTATATCAGTAGGAAACTACTTAAATAAATGATGGTGTATCCACACTATGGAATATTATGCCACTATAAATAAGAATTAGGAAGCTCTGTAAGTATTAATGCAGAGAGAGCTCCAGATCATAGTGTTAAGTGAGAAAACAAGTAAAAACAGTGTGTTTAATGTGCTACCTTTGTCTAAAAAGGGAGGGGTATATACATTTATATTCACAATTGTTCATATTTGCAAAAAGAACCTCTGGAAGAATACCCAAGAATCTAAAACAGTGGCTACCTATGATAGGAATTGAGCAGATGGGGGACAAGAATGCAGGAGAGACTTTTCACTATATGCCTTTTCTTATTCTTTAGTTTCCCAACCTTGAAAGTGTATTTTTTTTTAAGAAAACACTTATATAGCACTTATAATGTGTCAGCCACTGTTGCAAGCCATTTAAAATAAGTAATGCATTACTATTATTATTAACATAAATACTTATTCACATTTTAATTTTAAAACTATCCCAGAATTGTCATCATTGTACTGAGATTATGCAGAAAAATATCTTTGTTCGTAGGAGACAATATGTGGAATTACTTGGAGATCAAGTTAGTTATGTCTGAAACTTTATCTCAAATGGTTTAGCAAAGCAAAACATCTGTGTATGCATTCATGAGTATGTGCCTTTGTGTGTGTGTATGTGTGTGGAGAGACAGAGAGACAGAAAGCAAATGTGGCCAAAAAAATGGTAAATCCATGTGAAGAGTATATGCATAACCATAGACTTATCTGTGCAACTTTTGTGTAGATTTTAAATTTTCCAAGGTCAACATTGGAGGGGAAAAGTATCTTAGAAAAGTCCTTAAAACTTAAATAAAACATTTCCATTTAGCTTCTACAGAGTCTTTGGACTGGTTTTCAGTGCCCTTAGAATAATCTCAACTTATCTGTCCGTCCTCCTCACTCTTCTTCTTGAACCTTATGCTCTAACTAAACTGTATCTCCATTCGACCAAATCTTACCTGTGAAGCATATCTCAAAAATTACTTTCTCTAAGTTACCTTTTTTGAGTCTTCCAAAATAATGTAATCTCTCACCACTTCGAATATCTATAGCACTTTCAGTTCTATTGGATACATCGTAGTCTAGATTTTGTTATGATCATTGCATGTTTTCATTACATAAAATGACAGAGATGATTATGCACATTAGATGTGTATATTAGCATACTTACCTATTGGATACACATTGTCTATAACAATAATTATGGGTTACCATTACTCCCTAAGAACTTGGAATTGAAAGAAAAAATTGTCTTCTGACAACTAAAAGGCAAGATCAATGTGTGTTTAGTGGAAATAGGTGAGATGGACAGTCATTGGAAGGGGAGAGGCTACTAGCTCTCCCTCGAACAAGCCATTCCCTCTGCCTGCAACTTGCACCCTCCTTAACCCCCTCAGGTCTCAGTCTTGGGTTACGTCTCAAGGGAAGCCTTCTCTAACCTCCCTAGTAGGTCAAAGCCCCATTACAGCATCTGGACCTCTTCTTAGCACCTATCACATTATATTTAACATTGGTGTGTGTAATTGACTGCTATCTGCCTCCTTTACCAGACTGCTCCAGGAAGGAAGGAGCTGTTACTGTTTTTGTTCACCATTGTCACCCCAGAACCTAGCACAGTGCCTAGAATATAGTAAGCCCTAGTATTTTTTTTTTATGAATAAAAAAAGTAAATGTGTCCATCTAGAGGAGGAAAGGGAGAGGTGGTGAGCCTTAGAAGCACCAAAAAAAAAAAAAAAAAAAAGGCAAAATGAGCATCCAGGCACTCTCAAAGGGAGAAAGAAGCTGAATAACTGGACCCTCTACTGACTTCTACAATTAATATATCCCATTTACACTAGCTATACATATGTGTATGCATACGTATACATGTGTGTGTTTATATATATTTATTTTAATTTTTTGGCCATGCCACGCGGCTTGTGGGATCTTAGTTCTCCAACCAGGGATTGAACCCGGGCCCCTTGCAGTGGCAGCACAGAGCCCTAACCACTGGACCACCAGGGAATTCCCCTATGTGTGTGTAAATATTTTTAATTCTGCCCTTTCCTATCAATACTTATTACATTTTTAGAGGTGGGCAGGGCCTCTTTCCACTTTTAATCATTTTTGTTTTCCCAAGAGTGTCTAATTTATCTTAAATGATGTATCAGGATGGTTGCTCTGGACTTCCCAAAATCCTACCCACCACCTCAACTTTTCTAAGAAGTGTCTTTAATTCCCCATACAAATACTATGGGTTGTTTTTTTCCCCAAAGAGTTATGTTCATACGTGTAGTGTAGATGTCCCCAAAGTAACAGATAAATTTGGGCTTCAGTGAGGACAAAAGCCACTAAGGGGAGAAAGGGACCTTCTCGATCAGCTTCTTCATTAAGAGTTTTACTTTGGGCAGTACTTGCGCTATCTATCTTAAGTAACCTATCTATCTAATCTATCTCTATCATCTATCTAGCTCATCCATCGTCCATCCATCCAATCAGGTTCCCAGCAGGAGAACTTCGCAGGGTCGTCTGTGCGACCTCCCACACCTGGGCAGACTCCGCGCCCAGCTGCGCTGCTCAGACCCGTTCTCCGGCTGGCAAAGCGCTTGGGGCAGGGCTGGCGGTAGAAGTCACGTGGGCGGCTGTGACCAATGGGAAGCTCAGACGGCGCACGTTGGCCGTAGGCGGTCTCCCGCGCCAGAGATGGTGCGTCTGGCTGGTTCCCTGCCTCAGAGTACAGTGAGACGGAGGGAGGCGGGGCACCCGGAATATACCGACCGGTACCTCCGATGACCCTGGCGTTAGCGTTCTCGACGCCGGAATAACAATTCTATGTCCCTCTCACACCGCACCTCTCAGTCTGCACATCCCCCATTCCTTTAGTGATACCGTAAAATAGAAGAGGAGAAAAGCACTGCTTCCTCCTGAGCCTGTCAGGGAAGGAAATTGGGCGGGGAGGGGCGGTGGTGGAGGTGGATTGTGTCTGCTACCACCTCTAATCGGGGCTTCCCTCATTCCTGTTCGGCGGTCGTTGAATGCACACTGATGATGCACCAGTCGAAAATGCCAGGCGCAATTAAGATTTTACATACATAGTAAAACGAGAGCTCTAAGCGAGAAAACAAACAGGTAGATTAGGTTGTTGGCTGTTACTCCCTAACTCGAAGGTAGTAGCATTATTAATTCTTCACCCTGCTTCTGCTTTTGAGGTGAAGCTGTAATTAGGAAAGCTTTTGGGGTAAATGTGGCAACGGCGCACAGTGCACCTCAGTTTCGTGAGGGTCCTGTGAGGCTTAAGTAGTATAGTGGGTGTGAAAACATTGGAAAGGTTTACAATAAAATACAAGCTCTAGAAGAGTGCACAACTTTATGAATATACTAAAAATCACTGAATTGTGTGCTTTAAAAGTTTGAACTTTATGGTGTATGAATTACATCTCAATTTAAAAAAGCAAAATATACGTTCTAGAAGGTATTCATAGATGACACAGTCTCAGGCTTTGAGAAATCATTGTTGACACCTGCCCAGATGAAAATTCGATATTTTAGTCGATTGAGTTCTTTCTAGAAAATGGATACTATATTTGATATGGTGGCAAGCATCTATCAGGATGCTTGAAATTTCCACTTTCTCAGTGGCATGTAATTCTTTTAAATTAGAGAATAGTTTGAGATTAATCTTAATAATTCCTTTCAGGTGTCTAGCATATTTTTAATCTAAAATCTTTTTTAAAAGTCTAAAACCTCACACATATAACCCTAACACTCTTTAATGCTTTTCAAAACATAACATTTTAATTTTCCGACATTTTGGGGCATTTAGGAATCACACCTTTATTTTATTTTATTTTGTGGTACGCGGGCCTCTCACTGTTGTGGCCTCTCCCGTTGTGGAGCACAGGCTCCGGACACGCAGGCTCAGCAGCCATGGCTCACGGGCCCAGTCGCTCTGCGACATGTGGGATCTTCCTGGACCGGGGCACGAACCCGTGTCCCCTGCATCGGCAGGCGGACTCTCAACCACTGCGCCACCAGGGAAGCCCATCACACCTTTTTGAAAAACAAAATTTCACGTTTATCCTTCCCTCATGTTCCTTCCTATACTGACAAAATCAAGAAGGAACCTAAACTGAATTTTCCCTACCTTAACAATGCAGACATTTTCAGGTCAAGTTTAAACATGAACTTTTTTTTTTTTTGCGGTACGCGGGCCTCTCACTGTTGTGGCCTCTCCCGTTGCGGAGCACAGGCTCCGGACGCGCAGGCTCAGCGGCCATGGCTCACGGGCCCAGCCGCTCCGCGGCATGTGGGATCTTCCCGGACCGAGGCATGAACCCACGTCCCCTGCATCGGCAGGCGGACTCTCAACCACTGCGCCACCAGGGAAGCCCTAAACATTAACTTTTATTAAAAGATAAATTTGATCTATTTCAGTCAATTTGGAATCATCTTACTTATTTGTCACATCAATGATTCAGGGCTTATAGAAACTAAGAGATTTATACCATGAAGCAAAGTCAGTTTTAGATTTTTCTATGTAAGAACTTTGATGAATAGATTTATGACTCACTACTTATAGTTAATGTTTAATTTTATATCCTCAATATCAAGAAAAATACAAGCTAAGTAGAATATTTAACTTAGTTTAATACAAATAATATCTTACCTGGGTTCCTTGACATGGCTGAAACTGGCTGCGAGCTGACAAGTCCGGTCATGTAAGCCTTCTGAAAATTGTATTTCAACCACAGTGATTTGCAACAATTTGTTACTTTTGGAGAGAGATTCAGAAGTTGTTTACGTTCACAAACAATGGCATCATGTTTTTTCTTCTTCATGTTTTTTCCCTGTTGAAAAAATATATTTTCAGAGGATTTCCCCCATTTCTCAGTATATATTTGGTATGTTAGATGAATAGTGATGTTGTAACACAGGCAGCCTTTATTCCGTATATGAAAGGGTTTTGGATTTGGGTGGAAAATGGAACAGGGTGATCTCTAAGTTCTTTTTCAACTTAAGTAAACATCTTTCCATGTTGTTTGGTCTTTAGATCTGCTACACCACCCTGCAGCCTCATCTCCCAGCAGTTTTTCGTCATCTTTTTTTTTTTTTTTTTTCGGTACGCGGGCCTCTCACTGTTGTGGCCTCTCCCGTTGCGGAGCACAGGCTCCGGACGCGCAGGCTCAGCGGCCATGGCTCACGGGCCCAGCCGCTCCGCGGCATGTGGGATCTTCCCGCACCGGGGCACAAACCCGTGTCCCCTGCATCGGCAGGCGGACTCTCAACCACTGCGCCACCAGGGAAGCCCCGTCATCTTTTTAATAGCTACATTCCGTCAAGGGAACAGTCTAAATTAGTACACATAGAAGAAAAGAGACAAATTAGAAGCCAAAAGAAAAATAGATTAAAAAATAATAATAAAAAACCTAGGGACTTCCCTGGTGGTGCAGTGGTTAAGAATCTGCCTGCCAATGCAGGGGACACGGGTTCGAGCCCTGGTCCAGAAAGATCCCACATGCTGCGGAGCAACTGGGCCCGTGCACCACAGCTACTGAGCCTGCTCTCTAGAGTCCGCAAGCCACAACTACTGAGCCTGTGAGCCACAACTACTGAAGCCTGTGTGCCCTAGGGCCTGCGAGCCACAACTATTGAGCCCGCATGCCACAACTACTGAAGCCTGCGTGCCTAGAGCCTATGCTTCGCAACAAGAGAAGCCACCACAATGAGAAGCCTGCGCACCACAACGAAGAGCAGCCCCTGCTCACCGCAACTAGAGAAAAGCCTGGGTGCAGCAATGAAGATCCAATGCAGCCAATAAATAAATAAATTTATTAAAAAAAAAAACCTAGACAGGTGGGGAAGGTTGGAGATGGAATACATTCTTCATCCTATTTTGGTGTATCTGTGCGTGCATGAGTTTCCTCCCCAGAATGATTCTTGTATTCCCTCTTTAATCCTCCATAAACACACAGTCCATCTCTACAGACACTAATGAAGGCTATTCTGTGTTCAATCCTCCCCCTTTTTTCTAATATTGAAGCGCCAATCCAATAATTTGAAGAATTGAAGATTTTCATTGTCTATTAGTGCACTTAATTATCTTATTCTAAAGGTTGGCCACAGAGTTTCACTTGCTATTTTACCTTGTAAATCTAAGCAGTTACCAGAAAGTAAAGGAATGGATGAGAGGTCAGACCATAAAAAACAACTAAAGAGGTAGCAGGATAGGTCTTCAGGAGCCTCAGATGAGTACTATCCAATAAAAATTTGTGAACCACATACGTAATGTTAAGTTTTCTAGTGGCTACATTAAAAAAGTGAAAAGTAACAGGTAAAATTAATTTTAATAATATACTTTATTTAACCAAATGTATCCCTAAATAAATCCCAATGTTATCATTTCAACAGGTAGTCAATATAATTATTAATGAAATATTTTATATTCTCATTAATGTAAGTCTTCAAAATCTGGTATGTATTTTATACTTGCAGCACATCTCAATTCAGACTAGCCACATTTCTGGTGCTCAGCAGCTACATTTGGCCAGTGGCTACTGTACTGGACAGTAAATGCAATAAAGCGGTATTGCGGCTTTAGAGGAAGAAGCAAGAATTGAAAAGAAATGGCTTTTAGAGAAAGACAATAAGCAGCTATCTCAGCTAGAAAAACCAAGGTAGGGGAAATCATCAAGTAAAATTCTGATTCATCATTTTTCAAATGTACCACATTTTCCAGTGTAGAATGCTATTACAAATTTTGATTATTGTAATTTGGGCCAGATTAGGAGAGAGGGAGTTGTGGGATGAAGGGTAGTGTGTGCCTGGGCATTTTTAGTGCCTTAGGCTGCCTGACATTTTAATTATACTCATCAGGTAATCTTCTAACCTTAATTTGATTTCTCAAGTAAACTTTTCAATGGGAAAAGGATATCCTCTACAGCAAATGCATCAGAACCAGATCAGCCCTGGATAAAATTATTAAATTACTAAATGGGCAAAGTTGACAATCAAGATGTAGTTTCGGGGCAAGAGTCTTACTTGAAAGAGCTTGCTGACAGCCTTACCCATCAGCACATTGTGAAACTGTCATTTTGTACTGGGTGTTCACATGACATTGCTAGATAACTGAGAATAAAATATATAACCATGGTCTTTTTTTATTAATTAATTTATTTTTAAATTTTGGCTGTGTTGGGTCTTCGTTGCTGTGCGCGGGCTTTCTCTAGTTGCAGCAAGTGAAGGCTACTCTTCGTTGCAGTGCGCGGGCTTCTCATTTCGGTGGCTTCTCTTGTTACAGAGCACGGGCTCTAGGTGTGAAGGCTTCAGTAGTTGTGGCACGCAGGCTCAGTGGTTATGGCTTGAGGGCTGTAGAGTGCAGGCTCAGTTGTTGTGATGCACGGGCTTAGTTGCTCCGCGGCATGTGGGATCTTCCTGGACCAGGGCTCCAACCAGTGTCCCCTGCATTGGCAGGCGGATTCTTCACCACTGCACCACCAGGGAAGTCCCTAACTGTGGTCTTTTTTTTTAGAAATTGACATTTTAAAAAATAAATTTATTTATTTTATTTACTTATTTTTGTGCTGGGTCTTCGTTGTAGCACTCGGGCTTTTCATTGCGGTGGCTTGTTGCGGAGCACGGGCTCTAGGCGGACGGGGTTCAGTAGTTGTGGCACGTGGGCTCAGTAGTTGTGGCTTGTGGGCTCTAGAGTGCAGGCTCAGTAGTTGTGGCACACGGGCTTAGTTGCTCCGCAGCATGTGGGATCTTCCCAAATCAGGGCTCGAACCTGTGTCCCCTGAATTGGCAGGTGGACTCCCAGCCACTGTGCCACCAGGGAAGTCCCTAACCATGGTCTTTTAATATAAACAATCGAGAATGTTGGACTTTATTTTCCCCAGATAGGTTTGTATTTTAATACAATTATTACCAAACAGTTCTACAGGATGTTATGAGATATTTATTGAAAAATAATCAATGCTAATTATACAGCCATCTTTCAGTATCCATGGAGGATTGATTCCAGGATCCCCCTTGGATATCAAATCCACAGATGCTCAAGTACCTTATATAACATGGCACAGTATTTACATATAACCTATGCACATCCTCCCATATACTTTAAATCATCTCTAGACTACTTATAATACCTAATACAATGTAAATGCCATGTAAATAGTTATAAATGTAATGTAAATGCTATGTAAATAGTTGACAGTCCACAGCAAATTCAAAGTGTTGCTTGTTGAAACTTTCTGGAATTTTTTTTTCCCGAATATTTTCCATCTACAATTGGTTGAATCCAAGGATGCAGAACCAGTGGATACAGAGAGCCAACTATATTTTTCATCTAAAATTTATTTTTAAATATATCTAAGAAAAACACTATGCTCTTTTATATAGTTGTTAGTATAACTGCCTTTAGAAAATTCTGTGCCTACCTGAAAACTTTAGGAACTCCCAGGATTCTCTAAAGCATAATAATGGGAGACACATGGAAGCCTAAGCAATCATTGAGCTGATATATGTTGTCTATTTAATAATCATTGGTTTATGTTATTAGGTATCTTATTTCAAAATATATTTATGATATTTTTCACTTAATAAAGTTGTTTTATCTACTTTGTTTGGAGGTTGTTCTAATATAACGTTTTAAATATATGTGAGTGAAGTTTTTATCATTTCTTGCAGCAACTAATTCATCTATGGATTCATATTTTGCTGTCTATGTGTGGTAAGCTGAATAATGGTTCCCCCAAAGATGCCCACATCCTAATTCCCAGAACCTGCGAATATTTTCCTTTACGTGGCAAAATGGACTTAGCATATGTGGTTAAATTAAGGCTGTTGAGAAGCAGAGATTATCCTGGGTTATCTGGGCCTGGCCTAGTCATATAGGTCTTTATAAGAGGGAGGCAGGAGAGTCAGAGTCAGAGAATGAGATGGAAGCAGAGGTCAGAGTAATCTGAGAAAGGGTCTATCATCAATTCTCGGCCTTTTGGCTAAGATCAAGTGTAGAAAGGGTCTATGAGCCAAGGAATGCAGGCAGCCTCTAGAAGCTAAAAAAGGCATGGAAACTGATTCTCTCCTAAAGCCTCCAGAAGGAATGCAGCCCTGCCAACTCATTTTAGACTTTCAACCTCCAGAACCATAAGATAATAAATTTGTGTTATTTTAGGCCACTCAGTCTATGGTAATTTGAAACAGAAGGAATAGAAAACTTATAAAATATGTTATTTGAGCACAATATTGTATTATTGCCAGTACATGATAATTTAAAAAGTGTTCATTATAAAATAAATTTGCGAGATGGACAAGAGCCCATATTATAGTGTTTTCATATCAATAATTAGACAATTATAATAACTAGGATTGTTGAACTCTAAATAACTACTTATTGGTGGCAGCAATACATTAATTATTAAATTATTTATTTAATTTATTTAACATTAATTTATAAATTAAGCTACAAATCTTTATAGCGAGTAATGTATGTTATCAACAATGAAAAACATATATGGACCCCCTACTGAATACCAGGCATTACCCTAGAAGCTAGCAGTTAACAAGACAGAAATGGTGCCTTGCCTTGTGGAGGTGACAGTCTAGCAGAGGAGATAGGCATATATACTAATTAGAGTCATGGCAGGTATTATGAGAATCTACCATGGGGAGTGTACCTAACCTAGTCTGGGTGGTCAGGAAGGATTTATCTATGAATGATGTTTAAACAGGGACCTAAAAGATGACTTGGAATTGGCCAGGAGGGAAGATGAGGGAGGGGAAAAGGTCTCAGAAAGCTGGGATGTAAAAGCCCAGCAGCACTAAAGAATTCAAGGCATTTGAAGAACTAAAAATAAAAACAGTGAAGGCTTTTCAGTTCAGGGTAGTTGAGATCTTCCCCACACCACTTCCCTCAAAAATAAAAAGGAGGTAAAAAAACCCAGAAACACAAATTTCATCTTTATTGAACTGGTAATCACCCCAAACTACAATGCATGAAAATGGAAAATGGATGGAGGGTGATAAACGACTTAGCAGACCCAAGCAAGTTCACGTCTAAGTGGTGGGGAAGACAAAACCAAGGAGAAGCAAGGCAGGTCACCAGAAGGGACCCTGGAAAGACTCAGGAATTGGAAGCAGGTAAGACACAGGAGGAAATTATAGGAGCGGAGATGGAAGGAGTGTAGTGTTGAAAAGAGAGATTTGTTTGAAAATGTGTTTAAGAAGTGGTCAGATCCCCAGGTCCTGACTCCACCTGATATAATCAGGCTACTACTTTTACCTTCATGTGAAACAAGAAATGCCACCTCTGGAGAAAGTAAGTCTGAGGAGTTCTAGATGTGGGGACATCGGCATACATCAGAGTGGGAGTGAGATGTCTTACTGAATAGAGAGGAATTAAGTCTGAATCTGAAAATGAGACACCCAGGCCTCTTCTCTTGCTCACATACAGAACTTCACAGCCAAGTTCTACTCTCAAGCAGAAAATAAAGTGTGCTTCTCAGGAAAAATTAACCATGCCAGAGAAAAGAGCCCTGACATTTAGGGGACCCATAGGAAAAGCCTACAGTGAATCCCTTCAATTGACAAAACTCAAACACACACTCGGGGCATCCAATCAGCTTTTAGGACTTTACTCTTAAAATATAAGTGGACAAAAATCATCAGATACTTCAACATAAAAAAATTTAAAACCTTCAACATGTGAGAATCAGGGGGGAGAGGAATCACAGGAAATAGAGACAATGCAAGGAGCATAAAAATACTTCAAAGAAAGCATAGTATCAGAAAAATATATCCATGGAACAAGAACAGGATGCTAAAAGAAGAAATAGCCTAAGAGCAAGAAAGAGCAACTGGAAATAAAAATACTGTAATAATTAAAATTCAGTAAAAATTTATATACTGAAAGATAAAGACAAAGAAATCCTCAAAGTAGAATGGCCTTGGAAATTGTTACAGGTCTGAAGGAATCATGAGAACATTTTGCAAGCTAACTGATCTCTGTTTTACAATTGGTATTATAGGGAGATAAAATGGTGGGCAGATGGGGAGCACTACCGTAGATTAAAAGAGGCTAAAGAAATAAAACAACCAAATGCGATATGTGAACTTTGGATCCTAGTTTAAAAAAAAAAAAAAAAGGCTGTAAAAAAGTGTTCTAAGGTCCTTGCATTGTCCAAGGAGAGGTAAAAATATAAATTTAAATTTGTTATACTTAGAAAGTTATACTTTTTATATGATATAAAATTAGATATATGTGATTATTGGCCTCATTTCTTTACCCTGCATCCACATCTCTGCCATGGCTTCATGAGACTGGGGCAGGAGTGACAGTGTGCTAGTTTTAAACCTAGGCCCGAAGAAGCCTGATGTGTTTCTGCTTTGCCCTTTCGCACCTCTGCCATCTCCATGGGAAGAGTTTTCCCTGGGTAACTGCTGCCCTTCAGACTGAACATCAGAAAGAGTGCAAAACAAAAGACAGCAAAACATCAACAGGCTAGAATTAGATTCTTTTTTTACCCTGCCTTTCTCCCAGAGAAAGAGAATTAGCGCTTCTTTATTCCACTCCCTATTTTCCAAATTTACTAAAGGAGCATAACTTAGTTTCATTCTCAGAAAGAAAAAAGTTACTAAAGAAATGAAATCATGAATTCTTTTTGCAGAGTAATGCATATTTGTTTCTCCCAAGAAATGAATTTATCAGAGTGCCTTGCACACAGTGGATGGGCAATAAATATTTGTAGAATGAAAAAAGGAACTCCCTTAACTCACCTCTCCTGGCTTCTGCTGCGATTCTCTTTGTTCTTAGCCTTTCTCTCCCTTCTAAGACTAGCTTCCTCCCTCTCCCACTCCCAGTTTCTCTCTCCCTTTCTGATTCTTCCTTCTCCTTCCCTACCTCTTTGTCATTCTCTCTTTTCCTTCTCCCTAACTCTAATTTTCTCCTCCTATACTTCTCTCCTTTCCTTTTTCCTTCCCCCTTTTTTCTTTTTAGTTTGATATTGCCTCCCCCTTTCCTTTTTCTCTCCTTTCCCCTTCTCCTTAATTGGGATTTCTCCTTCTTAGCTAGATGTAATAAATAGTTATTTATTATGTTTATTGAAAGTGTATTATTTATAGAAATTTATCCCGTTTTTAGCATTTAAATAATTTTAAAATATATCTGTATGTGTACTTAATTTTTAGGAGCTATTTTAATAACACATTAAAAACTAAATTAAGTTGCTTTTTAATTATGTGTGACTCTCCTTTGACTTTTCAGTGGTTCAGTGGCTCTGGGTAGAAGAGTTTCACCACCCTTATTTTTATTTATTTTTTTTTTTTCCTTTTTTGGCTGCATTGGGTCTTCATTGCTATGCGCCATATTTCTCTAGTTGCGGCGAGCGGGGGCTACTCTTCATTGCGGTGTGCGGGCTTCTCACTGCGGTGGCTTCTCTTGTTGCAGAGCACAGGCTCTAGGCAGCGGGCTTCAGTAGTTGCGGCTCGTGGGCTCTAGAGTGCAGGCTCAGTAGTTGTGGCGCACGGGCTTAGTTGCTTTGTGGCGCGTGGGATCTTCCCAGACCAGGGCTCGAACCCGTGTCCCCTGCATTGGCAGGTGGATACTTAACTACTGTGCCACCAGGGAAGCCCCAACCACCCTTATTTTATACCTTTTCAAAAAAGGAAATGTTCGGGATTTCCCTGGCAGTCCAGTGGTTAGGACTCTGCACTCTCACTGCCGAGGGTCTGGGAACAAAAATCCCGCAAGCCACGCAGAGCGGCCCCCCAAAATAAACCTTAAAAAAAAAAAAAGAAATGTCCTCCAGTGACCTTCAAATCTTCAAAAGTCTCCTTACTTGGACAGACAATATTTTCACATGTAACCAAGGTCATCTTTCGGAACTTTTGGAGCCTAGGCCAAATTCCACTTCCTGATCCACCTTCCCATATATATTTCTCTCCAAGTAGAATCAGTTTACAATGAGCATTTTGGGCAAACTTGAAAGAAAATAAATCACAATCATGCGTTGGTCACTGATCCTCTTAAGACCTCTTAAGACCTCATCAAGTGAAAACCTTGGCACTGATGATTTCTAAGGCCCCTTTCACATTTGGCATTTCATGACTGAATCCTAAAGAATGGAATTTCTAAAAGGGAAACATGAGGCCCAAAGGGCGGATTTTCTAAGGAATCCTAGAATTTCAAAGCTTGAAATTGCTCTCTTCAACCTTGTTTATATATTACCATCATGTGATTAAAAATCAAAGAGCAGCTAAGGAAGGACTCAGTAATTCCTAATAATTCCTTCCAGATCCAGCCTAGGAGTGTGTGTGTGTGTGTGTGTGTGTGTGTGTGTGTGTGTGTGTGTGTGTGTGTGTGTGTGTGTGTTTGCAACCTCTTAAGAATTAGAATCTATGAGGGTACTTACTGTACCGTTAAAAAAAAAAAGGGCTAAGAGGGGCTTCCCTGGTGGCGCAGTGGTTGAAAGTCCGCCTGCCGATGCAGGGCACACGGGTTCGTGCCCCGTTCCGGGAGGATCCCACGTGCCGCGGAGCGGCTAGGCTCGTGAGCCATGGCCACTGAGCCTGCAAGTCAGCCTGTGCTCCGCAACGGGAGAGGCCATAACAGTGAGAGGCCCGCGTAAAGAAAAAAAAAAAAAAAAAAAAAAAAGCACTAAGAAAAGGACATATTTGACAGAGAACCAAATGTGCCCTTAAGAAAAGATGTTAAATTCTCTTTAAAATAATAACTATTGTTGTCAATTATTATGAATAAAAGGAGGAAATATTCAAAATATCTTGTCACTATAAAATATTTTTATTTTCATTCAAACTGCATCGTAAATGCTAAGGAGGGCTTCCCTGGTGACGCAGTGGTTGAGAGTCCGCCTGCTGATGCGGGGGACGCGGGCTCGTGCCCTGGTCCGGGAAGATCCCACATGCTGTGGAGCGGCTGGGCCCGTGAGCCATGGCCGCTGAGCTTGTGCGTCCGGAGCCTGTGCTCCACAACGGGAGAGGCCACAACAGTGAGAGGCCCGCATACCGCAAAAAAAAAAAAAAAAAAGTCATAAATGCTAAGGAAACCTATATATATATATATATATATATATATATATATATTTTATTGGAGTATAATTGCTCTACAATGTTGTGTTAGTTTCTGCTGTACAATGAATTGAATCAGCTATATGTATACCTATACCTCCTCCCTCTTGGACCTCCCTCCCACCCCCGCCATCCCACCCATCTAGGTCATCACAGAGCACCAAGCTGAGCTTCCTGTGCTTTATAGCATGTTCCTGCTAGCTATCTATTTTACGCATGGTAGTGTATAAACCAGTATATTTTGATATACAAACAATTTACAATTGACATTAAGGAGGTCAATTTTATCTCACAAAAAAGTCTTTCGGTGTTCCTTTTAAAGATAATGTTGGTTTGGATGGAGTGTGTATATAACATTAATACTAATAGAGCCTTAAAATTTTCTAGTGCTTTGAGGTTATAAAATACTTTCGTATACACTTTGATTATGTTTTCTTCCTTCCACAACCTCATGGCAGAGGTAGGTCAGTTATCTTACAGACTGGGAAACCCAAGCTTATGGGTGACTTGCTCAGTTAGTAACTGGTGGAATGACCTCAAACTGAGGTCATCTGGCTCTTTTTCCAATGTTTTGTTCTTTGTTTTTTCACCACGTCATACTGCCTTATGAATCTGATGCCACTTCATGTTTCTGTACTTCCTTTTCATGTACCTTGTACATTCACAAATATTGACTTATTTCCAGGTAGGCGTCACAACTCCAAATAAGCAAGAACAGTTTGTTTGGGCTCCTTGTCGACAAGCAGAAGAAACCTTTCTGAATTTGCCTAGTTCCTATTATTTATCTTATTGTTTATCTGTTTGTTTTTCATTACAAAGTTTCTCAGAGAGCAAAGGTAAGGGGCCAGCACACATGCTTTGGTAAACAGATTTTGTTTTTTTTTCAGTTATTGAAAGTTTGGCGAAAGGAGGAAGTGTGATTTGAGCAAAGTAAAAGAACCTGGAGGTTTTATGTGTTGGCTCAGTGGGTGACTGGAATCTGTTTTGTGAGCCTAAATGTCACTGGTTCAAATCCTAGTTTGAAGAATGTATATTTTGGGGCTTGTCTTTTTGTTTGCTTTTTCAAATGCAGTTGTTGGGTTTTTTAAATATTTATTTATTTATTTATTTATTTGTGCTGGGTCTTTTAGTTGTGGCAGGTGGGCTCCTTAGTTGTGGAATGCAAAAACTCTTAGTTGCAGCATGCATGTGGGATCTAGTTCCCCTACCAGGGATCCAACTCAGGCCCCCTGCATTAGGATTGCAGAGTCTTAACCACTGCACCACCAGGAAAGTCCCTCAAATGCAGTTTATTTAAAACACATGTAAGGGTAACAAAAAAAAAGAAAACTTCCCAGCATTCTCAGTATTGGGTTCAAGAATGAGACTTGTGGGGACTTCCCTGGTGGTCCGGTGGTTAAGAATCCACCTTCTAATGAAGGGGACGTGGGTTTGACCCCTGGTAGGGGAACTAAAATCCCACATGCTGCGGGGCAACTAAGCCCGCGGGCCTCAAATACTGAACCCTCTGAAGCCCACACACTGCAACAAAGAGGCTACGTGCCACAATGAAAGACCCCGCATGTCACAACTAAGACCTGACACAGCCAAATAAATAAATTTAAAAAGAAAAAGAATGAGACTTGTGTGTTCGTAAACAGGGGCACTGTGAGTGGTCAGAGCTGGTGCACCAGATTGGAAGGTCAGAGTCTGTTTGTAAACTGATAACAAGAGTAATGAGAGATGAACCTATCATCAGTTTACACACGGCCTCTGCGGAAGCCCGGGCTAACATGTACATTTTCTGACTCCCCATTCTGAACCCCACAGGACTTCTATTTACAGAGGTTTATTTGATTCTTGAATCTCAAGTTGAGCATTCTATTCTATGTACTTTTAAAAAGTCATAGAGGGACTTCCCTGGTGGCACAGTGGTTAAGAATCTGCCTGCCAATGCAGGGGACATGGGTTCGAGCCCTAGTCCGGGAAGATCCCACATGCCGTGGAGCAACTAAGCCCATGAGCCACAACTACTGAGCCTGTGCTCTAGAGCCCGTGTGCTGCAACTACTGAAGCCCACGCGCCTAGAGCCCGTGCTCCGCAACAACTGAAGCCCACGCGCCTAGAGCCCGTGCTCCGCAACAAGAGAAGCCACTGCAATGAGAAGCCCGTGCACTGCAACCAAGAGTAGTCCCCACTCTCTGCAACTAGAGAAAGCCCATGCAGCAATGAAGACCCAATGCAGCCAAAAATAAATAAATAAATAATAAAATTTTTAAAAAAAATCATAGAATTCTGAGATGAATTGTCTTGGCGTGTGGGTGGGAAAGGAGGGAGTTCATGCCCCCAACAAAATCTCAATGGGAAATGTTAATAGATTACTCTCCTGACAGTTATTGGAATTTAACAATTAAGCTTCAAGAAATTGTTTTAGTATCCTTACCTTTCATCATTCCATTTTACCCCTTTTCTCTAACACTCAAAATACACTCTACTACCGACATGTCCATTACCTTCTAAAAAAAGGACAATATCTAAATAAAATTCCCCAATTATATTACAATGTGGAATATCTTTCAAAAGTTTTTTAAAGCATTTATTTTTCTTTTTAAAGTAATTTAACCTTAATATTGATATTTTCCCAGGAAACCAAATGGATACATTTGCAAATAGCTCAGTGTGAAGAAAATATATTTCAGCTCTTGGGTAGGACTGGCCTCTAGCTCCAAACTTTTTCTTTAAAAAAATTTTTTAGCACAAAAAAACCCACAGACACAGGAGACAACACAAAGAAAATGTTTGCCTTAATCACTTATTCTAAGGCAAACACCCTTGTAACTACCACCAGGTCAGAAACAACTTCCCTACCTACCCTTGGAAGCCCCTTCTGTAGTCACTTCCCAGTCACAACTGTTTCACCACCAACAACGGCAGCGAATAAGTAACCATTATCCTAACCTTTACAGTAAACATTTCACTTCCTTTCTCTTACATGGTTTTACCACCCAAATGTTCTCCCATAGACAGAATAGTTTCCTCCCTACACACATATATACACTTTTTAAAAACTTGAGATATCTTTTGTCTTTTTTTTTAACTTTACAATTTTTCTCCTGAAGAAAAGAGGCCTTTTGACCTGTAGAGTCTCCCGCAGTCAGGACTTTGCAGATTGCGTGATCACGGTGCAGTTCAACATGTCCCTCTGTTCTCTGTTTCCTACGAATTGGCAGCTGGATCTCAAGCCTAGACCCGATTTAGGTTCGATCCCTGTAGCAGCATTTTAGGTGGTAGTGTGGTCTTCCCTCAGGAGGCACATAATGTCTAGTTCTCTCTTTTTATGATCTTAGGAGCTGTTGATGCATAATGCCTATATCTATTAATTCACAGGGGTTTGCAAAAGTGCGATATTCTCTTTTTTACTTAATAGTGGAATATTTTGATGTAGATTCACTTCCCCTTATCTCCTATTTGGTTACCCAAATAACCAAACTTAACATTTTTAAGTTCCCTTAGAGGAGAGATCCTGCAATCATCATCTATGTAACTCTCTTGGGGTCCTACACCTTTGGACTGTGGCTATATGTTTGTTGAATTTGCAGATGAAACAATCCCCATAAATGAGACTAAAAGGCATAGTGAAGTTTTATGTAAAGCAGATGTACATTAATAAGGATTTAGTAGAAAATTCCAGCCACTAGAAACTTAAAATTCTTGCTTCTCTGGTTGATTATGTACTCAAGGTCCAGTCTGTTTCCTGCTGGTCATAAAGCTTTGTGACTTTCATGAAGAGATTGTTGATGAAGGTGAACTGATGAAAGTGAAGTGAAAAAGATTCTTGTGAATCTACTTTGGGTCAATATACGGAGTTCTGGCCCCTCTCTAAAAAGTCAAAAATTAAATAATTTACATCTGTATTTATATTTCATCTATATTTGAGCACAATTTTGGACTTCCAAACAAAAGTGATTATTCTTTCAAAAAGTCTCATTTGATATGTCTGCAGTGATCTAGAGATTATACAACCTAAAGCATTTAAAAAATTGTTTTTGCAAATGTAATTATTTTGAGAGAGTTCAAAAATCTTGGGATTTTGGGGTTGTTTTTATATTTACTACATATGAAGTAGTACGCAGAAAGGATAATTCATTTTTTATATGATAATTGATAATAGCTATTACTTTTAAAATATTTTCATTCTAAATCAACCTTAAATTAGTTGGTTTGTGTTAACAGTTGATAACATTTAAGGTGACACCTGGAAGTGCTCAGTTCACCTGGAAGCAATTAGGTGGAGCTGGCGGGCAAGAACTTTGGGGTCAGATGGTCTGAGTTCTCAGCCCACCAGCACCACTTAGTAGTTTAATGACCTTAGTTACTTTACTTGTTTATGTCTTGTTTTCCTCATTTGTGAATCTGAGTAGTAAAATCTATCTCCCAGGTGTCAACCAAAAAATAATGCAGGAGGCTGCAGATAAGAAAAGTTTATTTGGGGTCTTAAGAATTGCAGCTGGGGAGACACAGATTTGGGTAACCCCAAAGGAGTGTTCCTGGGAAGAAAAAGAATCGGGCTTACAAAGACAAAAAGCCACGAGGTTGTTAAAAGTTGCCTTGTGAGAATTGTGATTGACTCTGACTCGAGTCATACAATATTTGTCCTTAAGGAATCATGAGGGTTTTTTTTGTTTTTTGTTTTTGTTTTTGGCGGTACGCGGACCCCTCACTGTTTTGGCCTTTCCTGTTGCGGAGCACAGGCTCCGGACGCGCAGGCTCAACGGCCATGGCTCACGGGCCCAGCGGGATCCTCCCGGACCAGGGCACGAACCCGTGTCCCCTGCATTGGCAGGCAGACTCTCAACCACTGCGCCACCAGGGCAAGCCCCCAACTTCATTTTGATTTTCCTTTCACACAGGGCTGTTGAGAAATTTAAGTCACGTGAAATATTGGGAAAAGTGCTTTGTAATATTTACTGGTAGTAGATGTTATATTTAAGGAACTTAAATAACACAGTTAATCAAATAAACTGAATTGGCTATTATGACAATTGAAAATTTCAGGCCTCCCAATTTGACATTAGAGAGGTTTCAGCTCCAGGGACTTCCCTGGTGGTCTGGTGGGTAAGACTCCACACTCCCAATGCAGGGGGCCCAAGTTTGATCCCTGGTTAGGGAATTAGATCCTACATGCCTGCTGCAACTAAGAGTTTGCATGCTAGAACACGTATGATCATCATCCCACATGCCACAGCTAAGACCCGGCACAGAGAAAATAAATAAATATTTTTAAAAATAATAATAAAGAAAGGTTTCAGCTCTAGATACATCTGAGAGATTCAGATTTTGGAGATGCATTAAATTAGAAATAAAATGGTAAAAATCAGCATACACCTCTGCTTTCTGTGACTCTACATTTTTCATACTCCATCTGCTTGATGTCTACCCAAAAAAAGTACCAGGACTAATATGCTATTCATTATATGAGATTAGCGACAAGAATAGAACCATTTAGTCTTAACGACTGATTAAAAGACACAGTAGTTAGCCTAATTCTCCAACGTTGGGGCCAGATTTTTATATATTACAAATCTGCAGAGAGAAACCCTTCCAGAAAGGAAGAATTTGTTTCAAGAACTGTCTTGCATGAACATCAGAAAAGTTTTTTCTTCCTTTTGAGTCAGAGGACGTAACGTTGTACTTTATAGAAATGGAAATAAAGGCATTAGTTTGAATAATTATATTACTTTGGTTGTAAAATTTGGATCCTATAACACATTCAAATTGGTTTATATTTAGTTTTACTATTGAACACTGTGACAGAGACGACGCTGTGTTCATCAAATCTTTTTTCTTGTTCATTTTCCCTCAGCACACAGGAAGTTATACCTCCTAGCCTTCTTAGAGTCAAGTCAGGTTTGGCCGGGTGACTAGTTCAGGCCAATGAAACATCAGCAGAAGTGAAAGGTCCACATCCGGAAGAGGCAAAGAAAAGCCCTTGCAGGATTCTCCAGTCTAGCTCTTCTGGCATCCCTGATGTGAAACCTCGTGTTGGGTTGGCAGAGCCAGAAATGGAAGCAGCTGGGAATGCTGTGTCACCACGTGAAGGTGAGCTGCCCTGTAGAGTCACCTGACCTATTAGTGACCTACAGGTGACTAGTGCAGCACCTAGCCCATCCTGATTCAAACACAGTACTGGATGTTTTAGTCATTGTAAGTGAAGTGAAAGAATAGAAATGGGGACTGACCCTCTACACCTCTAAGATAAAATTACAATGAACAAATTTATAGCTTCAGTTTTTTAAAGTTGTTGCCCTTAATAAGGCAATTTTACTATACAAGTATCTGGCAACCATTTGCAACCTACTGGAATGAGGTATTTTCTTATATTCCTTCCATTTCAAACCTAATCATAATCATTAGCCCCAAATTAGTTTTTAGACTCTTAAGTAATGAAAAAGAAGTTGACTCAAAATTTAAGAAATCGTGCTATTATTAACTTAATTGGTTTTCAACAATTTTAAAACAAAATAGTTTGCATAACCAGTATAGCTTTTTATTTAACTAGTATAACTTTTAAAAGTACAAAAACCAGTAGAAATCATGACAGAAAGGACTGATGCTATTTCTTTTACGCTTTATAGGTCATGGACTGTACATAGATACTTTTTTGAGTGTTGAAATATTTTACTAGTAACACAACCAATTTTCCAATAATTTGCTTTAGGTTGATTAAAAATGTGTAATTCAGCTTTATTTGCTATACTATGTAGTTTCCTTAAACTCAAGGTTTGAGAAAAACGTGGAGTTTTCCTCCCTCCTCTAGGTCAGAATGCATATCCGGGAGAGGGATTTCCAAGCAAAAGGTGTTTAAGGAAGTCCATTATTCTCACTACCTCCTCCCCCCAAACGTATGTAAAGATCTGGGCTCCACAATTTTCTAAAAGCATTGGCTGTCCCGGGGCTGCGCGAGCTTGTTTCACAATTCAGATAACTACTAACTTTTCCGTTTCAGACTTTTAATAATTGAAAGAGGGTATCCGCAGCTCAGAAATCGATCTACTGTGGCTGTGCAGCGGTGAGAGCGTCCTGCGTGGGCCGCGGGGGCGTGTCGGGAAGGAAAAGGGACACCCTGCGGCGCGCTGCCCAGGGGGTTGGCCGGAGCCCGGCCTTCCCGGCGTGCCCCGCGCGCCGAAGGGGGACTCTTAACGTGAAGCGCCGGGTGACTCAGCCGTGTGGCCGCGCGGGCCGGGGCGGGGGCTGGGGGGCGCGCGCCGCTGCGGCCCGGGCGGTCCGAGGGGCGGCTGCTTGCGGCGCCGTGTGCGCGCGCCTCCCAGGCGGATTCGGCCCCCGAGCGCGAGAGCGCGGCGGGGAGCTTCAGGTAAGTGGCGGCACGAGACCGTTCGCCTCGAAGACCCGGCGGGCCGAGTGCGGCAGCGGGCCTGGCCCCGGAAGGTGCCTTTGTGTCGTGGGTAGGGGGCCGACTCCTCAGGACGCCGCTCGGGCGGCAGCCCGCCGGGTCGGACCCCCAGTTTGAAAGCCCGCGGGGCTACAGTCATCTCGAGGCACAACGTTGGCAAATGGGTTCCAGGCGCCAGTTTCCGTGCTGAGGGTAAAGCTTGGTAATCCGGGGAAGAAGGGGGGTCGCCTTGTGTGGAAATCGTCAACACAGTCGTGGGGACAACTAAAGTATAACTTGACTTTCCTGCAGGCCTTTGGTGTTTTGAATCCCAACAGAAGAGGAATGATGAGAGCCCCGGAGTGTTTATTGATAAAACATTTGCAGACGTGTTTTTTCTGGCAGTTAATTGAATCATTAAAAATTAGGTAGTTGGTCGGACTTCTCGCTCTCTGCACCCCTGCTTCAGTCTTCCTTCTCTGCCACCCACAAATTACTAGCTTTCATCAGTGCCTCTGAGTGTAGAAGAGCTGGGGGAGCCTCAACTGGTAATTTTCTTTTAAATAAAACCTTACTTTTTATAGCGTTTAGTGTTTTCGGGTTTAAAAGCCTAGTTCTGCACTATCAAAAAAAATAACCTTCTATTTTGGAGTTTGTGATTCTTTCTGAAAATTCCTGGATTGATCCGATTTATTTTTAAAGGAGAAAGCAGTGAACAAACTAACAGGATAAACAGACTGAGGAACTGTTGAACCAGTTTATGAAAATGAATTTTCCAGGCCCTTTGATTGTGCCCCTGTTAGCTGTTAAACAACTAGCTGCAGCTGTTACCTGAGAAATTAAGGTTCTTTTTTTAATGGTCCTCCAAACAGTGTTGTAGTTATAGCAGTTGAATTTGAAGAATCCGGTGAAGAACTCCACCCTTAACTCCTCTTCCCCACCCCCCGACCCAAATTCTGGGACAGTAGTTCTCAAACATAAGTTTGCTCCTTAAAAGTACCAATACCCCTCCCAGAATTTTTTTGTATAATTTTTAAAATTGTTTATACAATTTTTAAAGGTTACTTTCCATTTACAGTTATTACCAAATATTGGCTCTGCTCCCCGTGTTGTACAGTACATCCTTGAGCCTTACACCCAATAGTTTGTACCTCCCACTCCCCCAGCCCTATATTATTCCACCCCCACCTGGTAACCACTTGTTTTTTCTCTGTATCTGTGAGTCTGCTTCTTTTTTGTTATATTCACTGGTGTGCTGTATTTTTTTTAGATTACACATGTAAGTGATATCATACAGTATTCGTCTTTCTCTGACTTTTCACTTAGCATAATGCCCTCCAGGTCCATCCATGTTGCTGCAAATGGCAAAATTTCATTCTTTTTTTATGATTGAGTAGTAGTCCATTGTGTGTGTGTGTGTGTGTGTGTGTGTGTGTGTGTGTGTGTATTCTACATCTTCTTTATCCATTCATCTATTGATGGACACTTAGGTTGCTTCCATATCTTGGTAATTGTAAATAATGCTGCTGTGAACATTAGGGTACATATATCTTTTCCAATTAGTGATTTTGTTTTTTTCAGATATATAGCCAGTAGTGGAATTGCTGGGTCATATGGTAGTTCTGTTTTAGTTTTTTGAGAAACCTCCATACTGTTTTCCACAGTGGCTGCACCAATTTACATTCGCACCAACAGTGTACAAGGGTTCCTTTTTCTCCACATCCTTGCCAACATGTTTTATTTGTGTTCTTTTTGATGATAGTTGTTCTGACAGGTGTGAGGTGATATCTCATGTGGTTTTGATTTGTACCTCTCCCAGAAATTTGATTCTGGAGATCAGTGATGGGTTTCCGAGTCTGCATTTTAAGCAAGCACCCCCTCCCTTGGTCTGTTATTGGTGATCCAGGGACCACACTTTGAGAAACACCAAAATAGGGTTGCTCTGAGAATTTTTAGAACTGCCCAACTTCCTTATCCCTTTATTGATTTACTCTCCCCTGCCCCCTAACCAATCATAAGCCAAGAAGATCTGACTCTTTGGAAGGAAACTTTAGAAAAGATAGTGCTTTCTTGGACTCTGACACCAGGGTAGGAAATACTTTCATACATATTATAATATTGCCTTAGAGATAGTCTGTGCCTGGTAATCTGTCCTTTTACCTTCTGGGAGCTGCTTCCAGTAGCATCAGCTCATAAGTTATGCCATTAGGCTAAATCTTCCCCCCTCCCAACTAATTTAGTCTCCTTCCCCTTAGAACCAGGACAGCCAGTGCCTCGTATTTCCCATTGCCTTGAGCTCTCAGATTTCCTGGTATGTAGCAGTACCAGTAGCATTTATGAGGGCTTTCAGGTCATCTGAACATTAATTCAGTCATCAGATACCCCAGTAACGCCTGTTTTGTGCAAAGCACTGTAGTAGGCCATTTTAGCAACAACATTGCAAAGATGTCATAGAGTTGCCTTGCGCCCTTGAGGTAGATACGAGGGCTGGATAACCTCTGCTCCCAAAGCTTTTTGTTTCTTAGTTCTTCTTCAAATAGATGTGTAGGGATGAGATTAGAGTTAGACTGTGTGTTTCTGACTTTTTTTCTGTCTTTGGTTTCTTCTTGGCATCTCATTTTTCTTACTAATCTTTTTCTGTTGATTCACAAAATACCATGTCTTTCCTTCTATAGCCCTGGGCTTTCCGATTATTGTGTCTTACTCTGCCCCTGAATCTGAACATGCCTACTCCTCCTTGGCTAACTGGAGTAAAGTTTAGGGAAATTGTTGGCATACTGAATGATTTCTAGTTGGAAGACCCAGAGTCATGGAAACATGAGGCTTAGAGCTATAAGGGAACCTATTACAAATTTATCTATTGCAATCCTCTTGCCTTTTAAGATGAGGAATCTGAGAGATGAGACGGCAGAGTGAGGACTCCTGGCTCCTAGCCCAGTGTTCTTTCCACTAAATCATCTCAAGAAAAATGCTTCAAAAATGGAAAAGGCGGGCTTCCCTGGTGGCACAGTGGTTGAGAGTCCGCCTGCCAATGCAGGGGACATGGGTTCGTGGCCCGGTCTGGGAAGATCCCACATGCCGCGGAGCGGCTGGGCCCGTGAGCCATAGCCGCTGAGCCTGCGCGTCTGGAGCCTGTGCTCCGCAACGGGAGAGGCCATAACAGTGAGAGGGCTGCGTACCGCAAAAAAAAAAAAAAAGGAAAAGGCTTAGAGAAGTTCAGTTATAAGTAGATAAAGAAAACTGAGAGACTTTCACATGAGTACAGAAGCAGTATTTGGAAAAATGGAGATTGAAGGAGAGTATTTTCTAACCACATAAATCAGGAAGATTGGGAACACTAAAATAAGGAACTCTGAAGCTTGGAATAAGTAGTACTAGAACAAATAAGAGCAATTAGTTACCTTGTAATCCCAAGAAATGTTATGAACTCGGTATTTTTTTAAAAATTTGGTAAAGGTTAAAGTAAGTACATTGGTGAATTTTTATTAAATGTTAGATGTTTGAGCAATGTCCAGAATCTTTTGAAGTTGTCGCATAACTGTACTGTTGTCCTTACCCAAGTTATTAGGTATCTCTGTGTGAGACAGAATATAAGACTGATCTAACTGCTAATCTGATTCAATATACTTCTTATGAGAAATGAGATTATTGGAATAATATATGCATTTCTGGAATCATAGGAAGGAAAGAAATATGGATGAAAGAAGAGAACCCTTTGCTATTTTTGCTTAGAGTCCCCAAAGTAGACATTGTTTTTTGTTTTTTGAAATACATTTATTTATTTATTTATTTTTGGTGGCATTTGGGTCTTTGTTGTTGCGCCCGGGCGTTCTCTAGTTGCGGCGAGCAGGGGCTACTCTTCGTTGCTGTGCGTGGGCTTCTCTTTGTTGCGGAGCACAGGCTCTAGGCGTGTGGGCTTCAGTAGTTGTGACACGCAGCTCTAGACCGCAGGCTCAGTAGTTGTGGCTCATGGGCTTAGTTGCTCCGCAGCATGTGGGATCTTCCCAGACCAGGGCTCGAACCCGTGTCACCTGCATTGGCAGGTGGATTCTTTTTTTTTTTTTTAATTTAAAATTTTTATTTTATTTATGTTTCTGGCTGTGTTGGGTCTTTGTTGCTATGCGCGGGCTTTCTCTAGTTGCGGTGAGTGGGGACTATTCTTTGTTGAGGGGTGCAGGCTTCTCATTGTGGTGGCTTCTCTTGTTGTGGAGCACAGGCTCTAGGTGCGCGGGCTCAGTAGGTATGGCTAGGGGGCTCAGTAGTTGTGGCTCATGGGCTGTAGAGCGCAGGCTCAGTAGTTGTGGCGCACGGGCTTAATTGCTCCATGGCATTGGGATCTTCCCTGGCCAGGGTTCGAACCTGTGTCCCCTGCATTGGCAGGCAGATTCTTAACCACTGCGCCACCAGGGAAGTCCATCCCAAAGTAGACATTGTTGGATTGTTCTTGTATATTCATGAAAGTAGAATTAGAAATAGTAAGGACTTAGTAATTAGTAGACATTGTTATGTTCCAGACACTGCGCTAAATGTTTTTACATCTATTGCCTCATTTAATTATCTCCATTTTATAGCCAAGGAATCTAAGACACAAAGAGCTTAAGTTTGCCCAAAGTCATACACCGTGTAAGTGGCAGAGCCAGCATTCAAATTTAAACTAACTCCAAAGCCATTACAATTTATGCTCAATAGTGCCCTCATTATACTTCATTGGGCAGTGGTTAAGAATGTGGGCTTTGGAGCCAATTTTAACTGGGTTTAAGTCTTAGTACCTTCATTTACTAGCTTGGATATTCATCAGTTTCTATGTCTCCGAAAAAGAGGTTGTAATAGTACCTACCTCAGAGGGTTATTAGGATTGGGTTAATTCATGTAAAATGCTTTGATTTGCACCTGACTATTGTGAGTTCCCAGGAGATGCTGGCTGTTAACTGTTTTTTTTTAAAATATTTTAATTTAAGAAGATATTTTCTTTAGATTCAGATTGTCCTTTCCAGCATTGAAATATTAAGGCTTTTATGATAAGTATAGATATAAATTAAACTATCTCTGTTCTTACTATAACATGGAGGCGGGGCTTACTAACATTTTGGAAAGCACTGGGGTGTAGTAGAAAGATCTGTGACATGATTTGGTTAAGAAGATTATTAAAGAAAGTTCACCTTCCTTAGAATAAAAGAGCTAATGATCTACACTTCTATATGAAGATCACAGTCCATACCTTAAAACCATGTAAGATGCCTTCAGTGTGTTTGCCCTAAATCTCTTTTTTTGTGGGAGAGGATAAAATTTAATTTCTGCAGTTGTATCTGTGTATTAGTTTGCTAGGACTGCCCTAACGAAGTACCACAAACTGTGTGACTTAAACAACAGAAATTTATTTTCCCACAATCCTGGAGGCTGGAAGCCCAAGTTCAAGATGTTGGCGGGGTTGGTTTCTTCTGAGGCCTCTCTCCTTGGCTTGGAGGTGGCTGCCTTCTCCTCCCTGTGTCTTCACATGGTCAGTCTTCCCTCTGTGCCTGTATGTGTCCTCATCTCCTCTACTTAAAAGGACACCATTTGTATTGGATTAGGGCCCACCCTAATGACTTCATTTAATCTTAATCACCTCTTTAAGGCCCTATTTCCAGTCACATTCTGAGGATTTAGGGTAATGGACTTCAACATATGAATTTTGAGGGAAACACAATTTAATTTAGCTCATAACAATCTGTTTAGGGAATTAAATGTCAGGTAATCTGAATGTTCCATTGCCCTAATTGTTGAGCACCCTCTGACTTGGGATTCCAGCATCATCCTTTATCCTGTGCCTACCCACCTGTCCTACCTTCTGCCTGTTCCTTAGAACCATGCTTGCTGTTGAGTACCCTAAGAAGCACACCATGCCTCCACATTAAGCCCTTGTGTTGGATTAAGCTACCAAGATTATTCTGTCATCCTATTGAATAATCTGCTTGAGAAACTATTTCATGTTTTTAACCTGAATTCCTAATTTGTCTTATATTCCTAATATTTCTTCTTTAATCTAGATGGAAAAATGTCCAAATCTCTTTAGTAATATATCATTTTCTTCTGAAACTTTAAAAAATTTCTTTTAAACTGTTCTAAGCTTTAAAAATACTCCAAAAAAAAAATACTCCAACATTTTCTTGAAGAGTTCCCTGTTTTTATAGATACATTTTCCTTTCTCATTTTAAAAGTAATAACACATTCATTTTAGAGACTTTGGCATACTCAATAAAACAATTTTTAAAAATCACATATGATAAGCCTACAATTAAGGGAGAATAGTTGTTTATATTTTTAATCTTTTTTTCTGTGACTATACTTATTGTTTCAACCTGCCCTTTTTAAGTCTAGTTTATCAGTACTGTTTCATGCTGTTTTAGTTATTATTCTAAAACTTTTTTAGCCTTTCAGCATATGAATTATATTGATTTTAGAATGTTAAGTCAACCTTTGCCATATGTATTATCCTTTTTGATGTATCTGGGTTTGATTTTTTAATAATTTGTATAGGATTTTGTGCTTATGAGAAAAAGTCATCTGTAATGCTTTTTGGTAATGTTCTTGTCAGGTTTGGGGTCAGTATTATGCTGGCCTCAGAAAATGAATTGGGATATAGGTTCTCTTTTTCTGTTCTCTGGAAGCGTTTGTATAAGATTGATGTAATTTCTTCCTTAAAGGCGTGGAAGAATTTGCTAGTCAGGCCACTTGGTCCTGAAGTTTTCTTTGAAGGACAGTTTTAATTATGGAATATGGTTCTGTGTAGTATTTATATATCATCAAAATAATCTATGTCATCTATCTATTTGTATATAAATATACACACATGTATATTAAGCTGCTTATTGAAGGGAGTTGATGTATACATTGTGGAGACTGGACTAGGCCATCAGGAACGCAGGCTGGGACTCTAGGGCAGGAGTTGAAGCTGCATTCCAGTCAGATTTCTTCTTCCTCAGAGAAACCTCAGTTCTGCCCTTAAAGCCTTTCAGTTGTTGGATCAGGCCCACCCACATTATCTAGGATAATCTTCTTTACTTAAACTAAAATAATTAAAGACTTTAATCACATCTACCAAATACCTTCACAGTAACATGTAGATTAGTGTTTGATTGAATAACTAGGACTGTAGCCTCAAGGGTTGCCGTATAAAACTGACCATCACAGCTTCTCTGCAGTCTTGGCTATCTTACTAGTTGTCTAATGCCTTCAAACAAATGGGGTTTATTTTGGTTTTTGTTTTCTGTTTTACCCATCCCATTCTGATAATTGCATTATTCCAGGGCATAGGACTTGCCAATGCGTGGAAGTCACGGTGGGTGTGGGGAGGAAGGCAGACTTCAACTTGGCACAAGGAAAAAAAAAATTTTTTTCCCTTGAGGATTGCTGGGCACCAATAGGGTGAGCTAAGCAAGAGATTCCTTATTTTGGGATTTTTTAGGTAGGATGGACTGAACTAATAGAAGTGTTTTTGTAGTCCTAGATGGAAGGTGATTTGGGACCCAGATTTTTTTTGAGATTTATGATTGGTAAAATTGTGGGGGGAAGTTGGGAGCCCATCATCAGGTTGCCAGCCTTTTAGGACATTAAAAAAAAAATCTGACTATCATTTTCTGTCACCATTATGTTGTAAAAGAAAAGACATTTAATATCAGAAAAGAAGTAAAGATTTAATTTAGGTACCAAGAAAGCATTACACTAATATATACCATAATTTTCAATTCACATTTTAATATTTTTGAAATCAGGCTGTATCTTAAAATCATGTATATATTTAATATAATAGTGCTTTCCTGAAACGCTGTTATTATATTGATGTCTTAGGCAATGTCACGTGTCTTAGAACTGGGATAATAATTGTGTGTGTGTGTGCCCGCCCCCATGTGTTACATCATCTCCACTGTCCTCATTTTTGCTAAGAGTCGGTGAAAACTTTTGATGCTAATTGATACTGGTCCTTGAACCATCTTCTGACACAGTGATTTTGGATTGTCTCCAGAATTTTCAATGTTTGTTCTATTGCTACAGTACCGATCCATGGATCTGTCCCCTAAGACCTTCCGATCTTTTCTTACTGTACAAAAACTTAGCTCTTTCTTATAAAATGGCCTACTGTATTGAGTAATACATTTAAAAAAATTTAATTGCACTCCCTTGTACTGTTTAAAGACATTATTGCTAATAGTATATCTCTTGGATATTTCCTGGAAGTTTGCCATTAAGTAATCTTTAACAGCTTGTGTATCTCTTCCTATAGAGAGTTTTAGATAATAGCAAGCAGAAGAGCGCCCTGGACATTAGGGACCTCATATGTTGACTGGCTTTTTCTTAGGAGTCATGAGCTTTGCCTGGTCTGTTATGTACCTTGGATTGTTCCTAGCTTAAAGGTGTCATTAGAATGACCATAACTAGTTGAATCCATCAAAAGATAGAAGCACCTGTGTAGAAATTTACAGAATTTGATCTACCCTGTTTTTAGGTAATAAAGTTGAAAGTTACAGCAGAATTAGGTAAGGTCTTAATTTGAACTTGGGGAACTCAGATTGTAAAATCAACCCCTATCTGGAGTTAATTGATTTAGAGGTCATCTCAAAGCAACTATTTAAACAGAAAAGGTGCTAGGTGTGCCTGTTACTGGCACAGAAAGGTCATATGTCCTGGCTCCAGACCTTGGGCTTGAAATCATATCTCCAAACCTGTGAAACTTACGTAGAATTCATGAAGTAAATCAGACCTATAAGGAGAGGTAACACAGCTTGAGGGTAACATGCATTTGACTCGAGCCAGAAGCCTGGATTTTGAAGCCTGGCTCTACTATTTATTAGCTATGTGACTGTGGGAACTTAACCTCTTTCTTCCTCAGTTTCCTCATCTGTAAATAGGGGTAACAATAGTACCTACTTCATAAAAGTTTTTTTTTTTAGTATTAAGTTAAATTATATAAAGTACTTAGAATAATATGTAGCACATGATATATGTTAAATCAGTGAAGTTTAAGTCCATCTGGACTTAAGATGGAATGTTTGTGGTGATTCGGCATATTGAAGAATCTCAACTGATTGATTTGGTTCCAGTGTAAAATGTGTTCTTGAGTAACTGGGTTTAGATTTGATTATTAGTTTAAGGATATAAGAAAACTTTGCATTTTGAAAGAGTGTTGCAATATTTAAGAACTTCTTGAGATATACTAGATTCAAAAGTTTACTTTTTTAGGATTTACTAAAGGTTTTTTGAGTACTTAAAGATTTGCTTGGGAGGCAATTAAAGTGCTAAAACAAGAAAAGAACATATTAAGATGATAAGTATAGTTTAAAATGTTTGGCAATATCAAACTTAGGATCGTGGTTTTAGGGGATTAAACTATATTTGTCTTATTTTATCTTTTAAACTGAGTAGTGAGTAAAAATATTATTGTTATTTAAGTCTTTTTTTAATAGGTAATTTGATAAAGTTGTAAAGGAAACTGTTTAAAGGCCTTTAGGCAGTTATAAATTGAATGTAAGGTCTTAAGTCTTAATTTAAATCCAAGTGACTGTAATATAGTCTCTTCTGGCACAAAAGCTGTTCTTGGGCATAAGTTATATTGACAAAAAGGTACTAAGGGCGGTAAGTTAGGGATGTCAAGTAGAGAAGAGGAAAATATATCCAAGCGGTTATAATCTTGTCACTGCTGTCCTTCTGCCTTTTTTTTTTTTTTTTTTTTTTTTTTGCCGTACGCGGGCCTCTCACTGATGTGGCCTCTCCCGTTGCGGAGCACAGGCTCAGTGGCCATGGCTCACGGGCCTAGCCGCTCTGCATCATGCGGGATCCTCCCGGACTGGGGCACGAACCCGTGTCCCCCGCATCGGCAGGTGGACTCTCAACCACTGCACCACCAGGGAAGCCCTGTCCTTGTGCTTTTATCTGCCAGCTTGCTAGCCTGGCCTCAGCAATTCATAGAGGAAAATGAAGGAGAAGGGATGTGGAATCAGAGGCGTTCCTGCCTTTCTGTGGAATTGGAATGCCCTCTTCTCTCCTTTATCTCTTCTCTTGTTACGGCTTTCTTCCAAGGTAGAAATGAGGAAGAGAAATGGTTCTGGCAACAGATATCTTCAAATGTTATGCCTTGCCCAACTTGTATAGTTTTTTTGCCTTAAATTCTATTTCCTAGCCTATTAATGTAGTTTCACCAAGTTCTTGGGTATTTCCCTTTTCTCCCCATCCTTTGTGCATTTTTCTGTTGGGTTAGTTTCATGCATTTTCATAAGCCCTTGAATATTGTGATAATAACTCTTTGTAAAAGTCTGTTGCAAATACAGTTTTTCAAGTATTTTTTTTCCTTTATAGGATTCCTTGCCATATAAAAGTTTAAAAAAAATTTTGTAGTTAGATTTGTCTTTCTCTTCTTTTTTAGCTTTTGGGTTTTTTGGTCTTGATTAAAAAGGCCTCCCTACTCTAAGTTTGTAATCTCCTAGAATATTCTTTAAAAAGAATATTGTTGTGGTTCAGTCTCTCATTCATGAGATGAAAGGGTATACCAGATGAGTTGTTCCCAAACATAGCTAGTCCACAGGATCAGCTGAGGAGTTTGTTAAAAATTCACATTCTTGGGACTTCCCCGGCAGTCCAGTGGTTAAGACTCCGCGCTTCCACTGCAGGGGCATGGGTTCGATCCCTGGTCAGGAAACTAAGATCCCACATGAAAAAAAAAAATTCACATTCTCAGATCCACCCTAGACCTACTAAATCAGAATCTCTGGGGAACAGGGCCAAAGAATGTTTTTAACAAGTTCTGCTAGGTGATTCTGATTATCAGCTAGACTTGAGAACCACTGGACAAAATAATCACTAAGGTCTCTTCTGATCCTGAAATATCACTTTTCTGTATTTTGTAACTCTTGTGTTTCACATTCTCAACAACTAGGATTGTAAGCTCTTTGAAAGTAGGCAGGACTGTGTCTTAGGTACTACCCTTCTTGCTGTCAACCCACAGAGATCCTTTCATGCCTAGACAATTCCAATACCCTCTTACTCTTCTAGTCCATCTGTGGTTGTATTTATCTTAAAGCAACATGTTGAACATGACACTTCTCTGTGTAAAAACTTTGGCTACAAGACAAAGTCCTAACTCTATTTTACTTTATAACTCAAGGCCTCCGTAAGCTAGCTCCAGCTTGGTTTTCAACCTTATCTTCTAGGGCTGTTGTATACAGCCATCTAAGTCGTGCGTTGTACAGCTCCTTAAATGATGGTGTGCATGGGGTTCCCTGAAGTCGTATGGTATGGTGATTCTGATTTCTCCCACCCTTCACTCTAACCTGGTTGCTCTCCCCACAGCCTGCACTCCTTCATATAGTATAAAGCCTGTTCACACTTAACTCTCCTGCTTATTATACACCATTCACCCTGTCTAAAATGCTCTTTCCTTTTTTCTCTATCAAAGTTCTACCTATTAACATCTAAGAGTGGAGTATTAAACAGCCATTAAAAAGAATGAGGAAGACTTCTAATCACTCCTATGGAGTGAATTTGAGATACATTGTTAAGTACAAATAGCAAAGTACAGAACTGGATACGGTATTCCATCTTTTGTATAAGAAAAAGAATTAAGAATTTATATGTATATACACACATTATGCTTATTTCTATAAATAGAAACATGAAAGATAAACAAATTAATAAAACTAGTTATCTGTAGGGAATAGATAGGAAAATATTGGAGGGAAAGGGGAAGGGAGAGACACTTCTCTGAGCATTCCTTTTTTGTAACACTTTAACTTTTGAAGAATGTAAATGTTTTACATATTCAAAAATTAAATTTAAAAATAATGAAAAATAAGCTATAATTGAGTGTTTAAAAATGAACCTAAATTACAGGACATACAGAGAAAAAATAAAAATTAAATAACTTGACGTAGCACACTGACTACATCCCTAGTGGGGTATACTTTAAGGACAAAAAGAATTGACCCCCAAAAGACTTAAACTCAGTAGGTTTATTGTTAGTAATATTAATGTTATAATTTAAAAACTAGTTTATGAACCAAGATTTTCATTGTGAGAGAAAAGATATAGTACTAATATAAAGTAAGTAAAAAAACCATAATGTTGAATTTGAGTTGAAAATATCAATATAAACTCTTTTTTTTTCTTTTTTTTAATCCCCAACTTTGCTTCTAGACCATTTCAGGAGACAATGACATCTCAATAGCTATGAAGACACCTAGTGCTCAGATCCTGATTTATAAATGCTTTTGTCCACTAAAAGGAACAAAGGCTCCAGGGAGGAATAGCTGACTCTAGGTCTCGGTCAGAGATGGTAAAAGGTGAGCTTAGACAAATCTTGTACAAAATAAAGTAGAATAGAATAAAATAAAATAAAATTCCTCTCATGCAAATAAAAAATAAAGCTGCTATGAACTTTCATTAAAAAAAGAAAAATCTTGTACAGGAAGTAGCCTTATCAGCCAGTAGAATTGGGGTTAAATGACACAGATGAAGGCTTGAAGGGAACCATATTAGCCATAACTGGGACTATTTATTTTATTTGGTTGTGCTGGGTCTATTTGGTTGTGGCAGGCGGGCTCCTTAGTTGTGGCATGTGGGCTCCTTAATTTTGGCTCGCAGGCTCCTTAGTTGTGTCATGTGAGTTAGTTGCGGCATGCATGTGGGATCTAGTTCTCTGACCAGGGATCGAACCCAGGCCCCCTGCATTGGGAGCAAAGAGTCTTAACCACTGTGCCACCAGGGAAGTCCCACCTGGGACAATTTGAACCAAAAATTGGACAATTTGAAAACATATGATGGTAATGGATTGTTATAATACATTAGATTAAAACAGATCTTTGAGTTCATAATAATACTTAAAAGGAAGATAAAGGGAGAGTGAAGAAATAGTTCTACTTAACAGAAGAATGCTAGACAATAAATGTAGGAGGAATGATAAAATTAGAAAGTCATCATTTTGTAGTCCCAAATGTAATAATTGATTCAGGCAAGAATCATCAATAGATGCTAAAACCACTGGGTGAAAAGTTATTGGGAGATAGGGTATTAGATCTCTCTTTACAATGGATAGACCTATAGTCACCACTTTAACCACATGATCAAACTTATCCCCTGTAGTGGGATAGCCTGGCATTATGTGCCTCTGATGTGATGGCATTTGGAAGACTCACCTGTCACCTATACATGTACATATTCTTGTTTAAGAAAATTAAATTTGTATCTGATCACGTGGAAACAATCAGATGGATGTTAGAACTGACCTAGACTTTAAATTTTTAAAAAAATTTATTTTTATTTTATTTTTTTATTGAAGTATAGTCTATTTACAATATTGTGTTAGTTTCAGGTGTACAGCAAAGTGATTCAATTATGTTTTTTCAGATTATTTTCCATTACAGTTATTATAAGATACTGAATATAGTTCTGTGTTATATAGTGAATCCTTGTTGCTTATCTGTTTTATGTATAGTAGTTTGTATCTGTTAATCCCATACTCCTAATTTATCCTCCCCCCCTTTCCCCTTTGATAGCCTTAAGTTTGTTTTCCATGTCTGTGAGTCTGTCTCTGTTTTGTATATAGGTTCATTTGTATTATTTTTCAAATTCCACATATAAGTGGTATTATAATATTTGTCTTTGGCTTACTTAGTATGATACTCTCTAGGTCTAACCATGTTGCTGCAAATGGCAATATTTCATTCTTTTTTATGGCTGAATAATATTCCATTGTGTGTGTGTAGATATCTACCAGTCATCTGTTGATGGGCCCTTGGGTAGTTTCCATGTCTTGGGTATTGTAAATAGTGCTGCTGTAAACATTTGGGTGCATGTATCTTTTTGAATTAGAGTTTTTGTCTTTTCTGAATATATGCCCAGGAGTGGATCATATGGTAGCTCTATTTTTAGCGTGGAACCTCCATACTGCTTTCCATAGTAGCTGCACTAATTTACATTCCTACCAACAGTGTAGGAGGGTTCCCTTTTCGGACCTAGGCTTTTTTAAAAAGTCAATTTCATGTAAAACAAAACAATCCCCCCCAAATTGCGGGTGGTGGTGGTGGTATAGAATATGCAAGATTAAAAAACTCAGAAAAACCAAATGTAAGGAATGAGCCTTGATTGAATTATGGATCCAAAAAAAAAGGTTCTGAAAGAAAATATGAGGCCAGTTGTGTAAATTTGATTATGGGTTATATATTAGTATTATGGAATTGTTCATTTTCTTAGATGTGAAAACAGTACTGTTGTGTTTTTTAAGAGAATGTTCTCAGAATATGCTTGCTAAAGTAACTGGGTGAAGTGTTGTGATGTCTGTAACTTTAAAGTGATTCAGAAAAATGTGTGTGGTGGGAGAGCACAGGCTCACACACAAATGAGGCAGATAATCATTGGTAAATCTGGCGGATATATAAGATTTTACTGATTGTAATGATTTTTTCCATTTTCCTGTAGATTTGAAAAGTTTCAAAATAAAAAGTTGAGGAGAAAATCTTATCTTTACTTCAGAGCCCAGCTCAGATTTTGTCTCATATGAAGACTTCCTTTTCCCAACCATACAATCTAGAGGTGATTTTCTCTAACTTTTATGTTTATCTTAAAACCTGAATGCCACATGAGAGCTACCTGAGAAGTTGACTTTTTTAAAAATTATAAATTCCCAGACCCCACTGTAAAGACAGGCCCGAGAATCTGGAACCACTGGTTTGAATCACTTACTCTGTATTTATTACATAAATTTGCTTATCTTTTTCATATATCCCCACCTAACCAGTCGGAGCTTAGGGCTAACCCTTGAAAATGTTGCTCATTGTGTCCCGCAGTGCTGGCACAAAGTGCCATGTGCCTTCCACACAGTAGGTGTTTGGAAAATATATGCTGACTGTATATGTTGACTGTTGATAATCTGAAGAGACTACCAGAAACTTCTCTATAATTTTGAGAGATTTTAAAAAAAGAAACCTAGCTGATAAAAGTGCTTTTAGTCAGTACAAAAGGTCCATTAGAAAACTGTACAGTTTTTAGTTCTAAAACTACAGGTTTGGTTTACAGAAATAACATGTTTGTTATCAGCAAATGTTTGGAATTAAGACTTAACAGTGGTGGGCTTCCCTGGTGGCGCAGTGGTTGAGAGTCCGCCTGCCGATGCAGGGGACACGGGTTCGTGCCCCGGTCTGGGAAGATCCCACATACCGCGGAGCAGCTGGGCCCGTGAGCCATGGCCAGTGAGGCTGCGTGTCCGGAGCCTGTGCTCCACAACGGGAGAGCCCACAACAGTGAGGGGCCCACGTACTGCAAAAAAAAAAAAAAAAAAAAAGAGAGCTGTCTGTCAGTCCTCTAGTTAGGAGAGAGTTCTAAATCATGCATATTCCTGTCTTCCAGGATTTCTCCCTGATCAAGCAGACAGTTCAGGATACAGAGTCCAAGGATGAATGTTCACCGTGGCACTGAGAGCGACAGGTTACTGTGGCAGGAGGCCAGCTGCCTGATGGATGAAGCCTCAGCTGCAGCCCAAGAAAGAGAAGCAAATAGCCCGGCTTCTTCTGGTCTTCAAAATCTTACTTATCCTCTAGGTCCCAGGAATGATGGTACAATGATTAGATCTTGACTTAATGTGGAGGGCTTTCTGACACCTCAGCACCTATTCTGCCCAGAAGGCATAAATGTTCTTAATAAATAAAATATCCAGTTAATTAGCTTCGCTTATATACCACAGTTATATAAATCTATCACAAAAAACCTCCACTTATTTAATCAGTTTAGTACATCTAACTTGGTAATGGTATAAGAAAAATAGTCTCAGGCTTGGAGTCAGAAGACAGATTCACATTCTAGCTCTGCTGCTTATCAGCTGTAACCATGGATGAGATCCTTAATCTTTCTGAGCCCTGCTTTCTTAATCTAGAAAACAAGGTTGTTAATAATTCTTCTTACCTCACAAGGCTAGAAGACTGTTGAGTTAATGGATGTGAAGGCTCTTGGTAAATTGTCAGGTTCTTTTTAACTTTTATGGAAAACAATAGCAACAATAATAATAGCAATTACCATTTATTGAGCACTCACTGTGCTAGAAACTTTACTGTTTTTAGATCAAGGGAGGCAAACTGTGGTCAAATCTGAACCACTGCCTGTTTTTGTAAATAAAATTTTGAAACACAGCCATCATGCCCATTTGTTTACATACTGTCTATATGGCTGCTTTCCTTCTATAGTGGCAGAGACTGTGACCCACAAAGCTCAAAATATTTACTTTTTAGCCCTTCACAGAAAGTTTGCTGATCCCTGCTTAGATTAATCCTCCTGTTACAGATGAGGAAACTGAAGCTTCAAAAGCTTAGGCATAACTTGCTCAGGTTCACACTGCCGGGAGGTAGGGGACTGGGTGGGGTTTAAACCTGTCTTTCTGGCCACCGTTTGCTGTTATTTTATATATATCAACGGACAAAAAAGCAGTGTGACTGCCACCCTAGAGTGCCCCATTACGGAGAATTTATGCAATGAGTCTCTTTTCCTACTCACCCATTTAAGCAGGGTGGAATCTGAGGCATCCTTCAGGAATCAACCCAATTTAAGTGCGTCATAGCTGGGGGAAAATCAAGTGCTCTAAAGAGCTGAATAAGTTAGGTGCCTACTTTCATTTTTAAGAATAGCACTTCGAGTGTTGAAAGCCTGTCTTGGTGATTAAAGCGTTTCTTGCTACAAGCTTGCCTATGGATTGTGTGGAAACTTAGCTCTTTGTAAGTTGAAAATTTATCAGAAGCTCTAGGATATGATCCCTAAACAGGATTTTGGTCTAGATTTTGGTTTCCTTTTCTCTAGAAGCAAATGGGGAAAAAATTGAGTGTACTCTAGCTAACAATGAATTATTGTATACAAACTTAAAATACATGAAGGGCGGGAGTGAGACATTAAGTTGTATCTATAACATTTTATTTCTTTCCAATGTAGGAAAATGTTAGCTAGCCAAATCTAGGTGATGTATACATATTGTATTAACTCTGCTTTGGTATATTTGAAATTTTTCATTAAATAAAAAAAAACATTTTAATATTTCAGGAGAACTCCCTATTTAAAAGAATCTTCTAAAAAAAAAAGTACAGCTATATAATAAAAGCAGCAAACATCAACTAAAAAAAAAGAATCTTCTGGTAATCCTTTTGAAAATACTTTCCCCTGATTCTCTTCTATATACATCCAGATTTCATATATTTAGTTTTGAGCCTGTTTACATGATGTGGTATTAATACATTTTTAAGTGCTCTCACATACTTTATTTCAGTTGATAGTCAAACCAATCCTGTGAGGTAGGTGGAGTGAACATTATTTTCATTTTACAGATGATTAATCAGGTTTAGAAAAATCAAATAAATTACTTAAAGAAAATGGCTCTTTGGTGATACTAGGACAAAAACTCAGGTTCCATGAATGAATTCTAATCCAAGACCATCTGCACTGGAACTTTTCTGTTGAGAGCAAGACCTGCCTGTTCAAAAAACGGTGTTGGTAATGTTAGGATTCTCCTATGTGTAGTGAAAATGCATTTTTCAGTGAATTTCTAGGAAAAGTGACAATTAGAGACTATCACTATCCTTTCTGGAAAATAACATTTAGAAACGTTTTTTAAGAATGTGGAAAACAAATAGTTTTGGCTAACAGAGTTATCAAGTTCCTTAAATAAAACACAGGAAATATGAGTGTTATAAATGAGATAGAAGTGAAAGCGGAAATAAAAAAGCGATGCCTCTGTGAAACAAGACTAGGGAAGGTTAAGCAGTATGGCAGAGGATTGCTTGTTTTCCACAGAAATGCTTCTCTAGTGTTTAATTATTTTTAACCATGTGTGTAGTTTACTTTAAAATTGTTTAATCGTTCTATTTTAAAGTGTAGGCATTACTGCCTTGATTCTCTCCTCCCCAGCGTGCGCGCGCGCGCACACACACACACACACACACACACACAGAAGAAAAAGTTCAGGGGGATCCAGTATGAGTCTCTAGTTTGTGTTTTTTCTTTACGTGTTTTAGGCAAGAGTTTTTGCGTAAGGATACTTAAAGTTTGGGTTTTTTTGTTTGTGTAATGGTTTTTGTTCTTGTTTTCTTTAAAGAGGACAAGGTTTATTTTTCCCCAGGGCTTTTTGCTGTCAAGTTATTTTGGTTTGTTTGTATGATCTTTTAGACCTTCCACTTGACTCTGCCTCTCAGCCAGCAAATCTTCAGTTCCCTCACATGATGCCACTTCCTGAAGACATCAAAGGCTCTTGCTTCCAAAGTGGGAATAAACGGAACCATGAACCCTTCATCGCTCCAGAACGATTTGGAAACAGCACTGTGGGCTTTGGCAGTAACGTTCATTCTCAGGCACCAGAGAAAGTGACACTTCTCGTAGATGGCACACGTTTTGTTGTCAATCCACAAATTTTCACTGCTCATCCGGATACCATGTTGGGAAGGTAATTGATAATAATTTCCTTCCACATTCACTCTGTCCTCTGTGAATAGAAATACTTGCTATTTGCCTTGCATTAGATTTGAGCATAAAAACATTTCATTGCTTATTTTTCTACCTTCATACTTTTGCGAGACAGAGGACATAAAAACCTTATATGTGTTGGTGATTTTGGGGGGTGGGTACTTTCATTTACAAAGCCAGTATAGTGAAATAAGCCCCCCTACAAAAGGGAGTGCAAAAGGTCCAAATGGTGTCAATTTCTAATGCCTCCACTACTATTCAAGTTTTCTGAAACTGGATCCTTGTATCTGGCTGTTTTGTTTGATGATTGCTCTCTTTATTCTTCGTGTTCCTTCCTCTGTGTTGCTTCATTCAGACTATAGTCTTACCCTCCCCTCACCATCTCCTGCCTCCAGCTTTTTAGGGTTAGAGTTTAGGAATGGAAGGAGTCTACTGACGAGGAGCGCTGTCCAGGAAGTACTTTTAGAGCCTGGGCTGGGAGTTAGGAGATCTCTTTCTGGCCAACTGTAGACCTTAACATGAAGAGCAGATTGGGGTAAGAGTAAAATCATTTGAGTGTATACACACACAAACATTTGGCTTTTGAGGATTTCATCTAGTACTTGAAAGTGGATCTAACCTCACTCTGACTTTGAACTAATTTGAACTGAATTAGAAATCAGAATGGACCACACTAACTTGCTGAATTTTAGGCTAAGTGGACTCTAGCTGTTCAAATATGTGTGTACTTAAACATATACATACAAATTCATGATGAACCATTTTTAACCAGAGCCAAATGTATATATTTCTTAAACATCTGAATTAAGATAGAACATTAAAACATTTTCTAAATTGGCCCTATATCAGACTTGACTTCATGTCCTCAGTCTTGGTATCGCCACCATTTCCCCCCAGGCCCTTCCAGAAAGGCATTCCTCAGGGTAGGCTGTCTGTCTGAAGTAGGTTGCCTCCAAAAGTAGCGCTCAAGAAAAGAAAAGCAAGCATTTTCTGGGTAATAGACCCCTTTATCTACATGGTTCATCAGCTGAGTCAGCCGAGGTCATGAATTCTGAGTTTCTTAGGTTTGTTCTGTCCTGTGGCTACGTAGAGTATTCATAAGCCTAGCCAGTGAGCTTACAGATGTGGGCCACTGGTCACAAGGGGGACAAACTAAGAAGCTGAGAGTGGATTAATGCAGATCCATGCCACTACTGGATGAATGGCTCTAAGGGGGGATTATATTTATGGCATGTTCACTATTTTGATTCATAGCTGTCTCAGCTACACTTCAACCGGAACATTCCAGAAAAATGTCAGCATCCTTTGAAGACTACTTTTATCTAAATGGATTTCTTATGTATGGTGTAGTGATTTGGAAAGCATGTGAGTCTTTTTCAGACCTTGGAAAACAGCCAGTTCAGGGTGGAGGATAACAGTTTCGAACAGTTGGACAGCAGGGCTTCCTAACAGGTTAAGGAAGGAAAAGGCAGTGAGTCCCCAGTGGGCCAGCTGAAGATACCAGCACCTGCCTGTCCTGGCTTCTCCTTCCACAGCTCCTACACAGATGTGCAGCAGGAGTAGTAGAAGTCATGGGGCCAGTTTTACTGGAGGGGATCTGAGAGAGAGAGGAAGGATGGGAAAAGATGAATATAAAAGCAAGACTTCCTCCCTGTGCCCTCATGAGCTCTGAATTCATGCCCAGAGCAGGCCTGCCTCTCTGAAATATGTCAAATTGCTGATGATCCTAATACCTACCCTCCTTTTCTACTTGACCTGAAATTCCCGTCATTAGTTACTCCTTGGATTGAAGAACGGCATTTTCCCCAGAGTTACGCCATTAAAATCTACCAGGAAAGGGAAAGCAGTAACATCTGCACCTACTAATACAGATTCATCTATCAGATTAGATATTGAAAAGCAAAACTCAGAAATATCAAGGATGGTGTGCTGGATAGGTACATGCTGATGGGTGAGAAGGAGGAGACTCTGTCTTCCTGAGCTGCCGGTGCGTGGGCAGGTTCCTGGGCGCTGCGGAGGGCGTGAGAGGCGACTGTCACACCCTCCAGACACTTTCCAAGGGCCACCTCTGCAGGTGCTGTTCTACTTTCTTTGCTGTCGCAGAAGCTCGCTACGGTGGACTGTGAGGGCTTGCTGCTTTGTTCCTCTTGCACTCAAACACTGAAAGCAATTGCTGCCCTCTTTTCCTATCTGAAGGGAGTTTCCTAAGACTTGAGTGTGTCGTATAGGGGTTGAGTCCTAGTGCTGTGTTTTTAACTTACACTGAAAGAGTGGAACGGAGTCTTCCAGAATGAGGTGAAGAAGGGAGAAGTCTCATCTGTGAAGAATCCTGCTGCAGCGGGTAACATTGTTGCCCGGGTATTTTTCAGGATGTTTGGACCAGGAAGAGAGTACAACTTCACACGGCCCAATGAGAAGGGCGAGTATGAGATTGCCGAAGGAATCAGTGCAACTGTATTTCGAACGGTGCTGGTGTGTAGTGGCCTTGTTACATCATCTTCCCTGGGGGCGTGCATGGTCAGAAGCCTTGAGAGTTCCATCAGACTGTGTTCTGACTTTAGGGTTTCTCATTTCTAGTTATTGCCTTTCCCACTTTATTTTCTGTTTCTATAATTCTTAAGTCCTTGCTTGTGTGAGCTCAGTCAGGTATCAAGTTGTGATTAAACATGTCAAGATGGCCAGGAGCCACTTTCCTATCTAATGAATCACCAACTTGGTGATAGTTCTAGTAACCCATCACTTTAATAGAACCAGGAATGAGTAGGGGGTTGAAGAGGGAATTTTTCATGTTGTTCTTTGCCTACATTTCTTCTTCCTAATTTATTTATAGGATTATTACAAAACTGGTATCATCAATTGTCCTGATGGCATCTCTATCCCAGACCTTAGAGATACGTGCGATTATCTCTGCATTAACTTTGACTTCAACACTATCCGATGTCAAGATCTGAGTAAGTGCAGGAGAAGCTGCCAGCTGCGTTTGAGCAGCTGAACTTTGAGTGTGCTTGGAATTGACATTTTTTATTACTAAACAGAAAGCGTTTCAAGTGTGGGTTGAAAATCATCTGTAGAGGCAGAGACGTGGTACTAACCATTCCCTGTCTTGTTTCAAAGCTCTGTGAGAAGTGGAGTAAACAAGAGAACATGTAGTGGGTTCTAAGTCTAGCTTGACCCCGTGAGTCACCAAGCTAATTGCTTCCCCTCTTGGGACCTTGGTGTCCCAACTCTTTAACAAATAAGGATACTGATCCTCAGATATGAGGGAAGGTTCACTAATAAAGTCACACAACATAAATCGGCTGGGTTCTTCTTACAGTTTATCATTATTATTAACTTAGTGTTTAAGTGCTTTATATATGTAAACTTGCATAAGTTTCACAATTGACCCGTGAAAGATAGGTGATAATCTCACTTACCAAATGAGAAGATGGAGAAATTAGCTTGTTCAAAGCTCTAAACATTAAAGCTGGGATTAGAACTGATTGTCTGAATATAAACTCCATGCACTTGTCATTACCTAGGCTTCCTGAAATGATTTTAAAATTCTTTGAAGTTCATGGTACATTTCCCTGCATATTCCATGAAGTTCTCTAGATGTGTGGTGTCTCTACTGAGTCTAGTACACACTTAGAGCAAGTCCCTTGGTGTCGCCAAACTTGGTATCATTCCTCTTCTGTGGTACTCCACATCTTCTGAAGATGCTCTGCGGTCCAGAGCATCTTCAGAAGAGGTACTATAAAGAGTCATCCCCAAATGATGGTTGTCTCTTGTAGAATTAATGTTTATGTTCTGACATTGCATGTCAAGAAAACCACAGTTGATCAGAATGCTCAGGGTTTATTAAACAGGAGGAGATTGGTAGAATGTGAAAAGTATCTAACGTAATAGCCTTGGTGTAGGAGACATACCCTGCCTTTAAATGGGCCACTTCTCTGGACCTTATCAATGATAACAGCTGTTACCTCATAGTCTTTTCACTCCAGTAATTACCTGCATTTGAGCAGAGAGGATGTTCACTTGCCTTTTGTCTCCCAGGTGCTTTACTGCATGAACTGTCTAACGACGGCGCTCACAAGCAGTTTGATCACTACCTCGAAGAGCTGATCCTGCCCATCATGGTGGGCTGTGCCAAGAAAGGGGAGCGAGAATGCCACATCGTCGTGCTGACGGACGAGGATTCTGTGGACTGGGACGAAGACCACCCCCCACCCATGGGGGAGGAGTATTCCCAAAGTAGGAGCCCCTTGCATGATGTACCTGTTTCCAGCAAGAAATGTGCTGCCCAGAGTGGCAGCTAAATCCTAGAACCAGTGTGACTGTCGCTGTTGAGCTGGTGATGAGCACACTCACCTGGATGAGGGTCTTTCCTGCTGGGGAGCACAGGGAACATCGTTATACTTCCCATGCCTACCGCTGGTGTCTGGTACTGTGTCAGTACTGCGGCAGCACATTAAGTGGTGGTGTCATTCTTCTCTCCATTTGTTTCACTTTAAATCCTTTTGAATTGGTAGTAATTCAAAATTCAGAAAATACAAAAGGAAAAGTCTTATTCCCACCCCGCCTCATCTACCCAGTTTTCCTCCTCAGTTTCTTTTATATTCTTTCAGATTTATTCAGTGCACATACATAAGCAATTGCATGTTCTTTTCCTAAATGATACCATATTGTAGAGACTGTTCTATATCATGTCTTACATTAAAAGCTTCCACAATCTTTTTTATGGCTGAATAGTATTCCATTGCATGATTGTGCTATAATTGATTTAACCAGCCCTTTTGATGACCATTTAAGCTCTAAATTATAAATAATGCTGCAGTGAATATCTTTTTAAACAAAGTCTTTCACACATGTGTATCTCTACAGAATAATATTCCTAGAAATGAAATTTCTGTATCAAAAGCTTTGTGCTTTTATGATTTTGATAAAATTTGCCAAATTCTCTTTCATAAAGGTTGAGCCAGTTTATACTCACAAGACAATATATGATGGGTTTGTTTCCCATATGCTCACCAAGACAGAGTTTCACTGAACTTTTATCCTTGCCACTCTGATACGTGAAAAACAGCATCTCACTTGAGTTTTAATTTGCATTTCTCACTTCATGAATGAGATTGAACATCTTTTTAAGAGTCATTTTCATTTCCTTTTCTGTTAACTGTAATCATGCCTTTTGCCCCTTACAAAATTGGATTGTTAGTCTTTTCCTTAATGATTTGTAAAATCTATTTGTGACCACTGTCTTTATAGACAAGGAAATTAGCCCTTTGTAATATGAGTTGCAAATATTTTTCCCAGTTGGTTGTCTTCTTAGTTTTGTTTGGTGTTTTTGGATAAGCAGAGATTTTTTTTTATGTAATCAAGTGTATCAGTTTTTCTTTTATGACTTCTAGGTTTTATGTCATATCCAGAAAGGTCTTTCCTACCCTGAGACTATAAAAATTTCTTGTATGGTTTCTTTCTTAAGGTTGATTTATTATTTAACATTTAATCTGTGATCCATATGGATTTTTTGGCATCAGGGCTCAGGTCATTAGTCTGAATATGTTAGCTCATCTCCTTCCTCTTACAGAGATGTTCACTCCGTGACTAACCCCAGATTTTTTTTCCCCCCAGTTCTTTATAGCTCTAAGCTCTATAGATTTTTCAAATATATTGAGAATCGGGATGTCGCTAAAACAGTGTTAAAGGAACGGGGCCTGAAAAACATTCGCATTGGAATTGAAGGTAAGAACATCCCAATCAATATTCAGCTTGCATGGCTCATGGAGTAGGTTGGATCTGTGGCCACAGCTTTTGTCCTTAAAACCTGGCTTCCAAGGGCCTAGAGAATAGACACACATGGAAACTACATTCCTACCCAAGTTTGAAGATTCCTATTTTTGTTTTAGTTTGCCCTTACATTTCCTTGTCATTTTATTTCCAGTTGAAAATGCTTTAAAGCAGCTGTAGGAATAAGTTCCAGTTTACTGCCTCAGGATAAAGAGCAGTGAGGACTAGGCACTGGGCGGGTAAATGTAGCAGAGCTCGTGGGCTCACCAAGTGGGAGGGCCAGCCGTTTAGCCAACAATCTTGATGAGGATCTTTCTGCGATCTGGAAGGGTCCTTCTGAAAACTATAACTTGGAGACTCATTTTATTCCACTACCACCTTTGGGGAGTGTCTGGATATATTGACAAAACTGCTTTAAATGATTTGAGCAATGGCTCCCAACCTGTGGTCTCCGTGGAAGGGTATTGGAGACTGATTCCCGGAGAGTGCTGAAGCCATTCTGGTCTCCCCTCCATGGGTCTTTGACTCTTGTGTTTTGCTACTCTAGCTGTCTTAATATTGCTCACAGAACCTGTCGTTGTATCCAGCTTAAGTTGGAACTTAACGTTGGAAGAGATTTTTGATATCATGTATTAAACCTCTTTCTACTGTGTCCTCCTTTGTCTCTTTGGAAACCTCAGGGACAGAGTGACAGGGATCACTCCATTTCCCACAGCAGCCCATCAAACTGTCCTACCACGAGAATATTCTTCCACATATATAATAGATAACCTCCTCCCTCTTCTGTCGTCCTTCTAGTTCTAGCCTGTGAAGATAATATACTCTGCATAAGATTTCTCCCATATCCCTGTAACTGACTTTCAGATATTTTAGGCAGCATCCCAGTTTTTTCTTTAGGCTTAAACATTTTGCATTTCCTTAACTACTTCTCATACAGGTTGCCCTCTAAGCAATAGAATTAGAGGACTAGAGTAACCATGCCCCAGTAGGATTTTTGTTCTATAGTATTGAAGCCAGTAAAATAAAGACTTCTGAAATTAGTAGGAGGCTTCTCCCCCTTCCATTAGAAGGGATAAAATTTTTGTTACTTCCCTTCTAAGGACAAGACCTACTAACCTGAGCAGGAGAGAAGCAAGCATGTAGGTGGCTGGGCCTCAGAGAACGTGGTCACTTCCCTGTAGTTTTCACATAGTCTTGGGATTTGGGAGGAAATTCATGTGGTTAGGAAGAAGGAAGTATGGAAACCAGAGTGAGCAATTTGCTGGGGTCATGATGGCTTTTTTCCCATTTCAGGTTATCCTACCTGTAAAGAAAAAATTAAGAGGAGACCTGGTGGCCGGTCTGAAGTGATCTATAATTACGTGCAGCGCCCCTTTATCCAGATGTCATGGGAAAAAGAAGAAGGAAAGAGTCGCCATGTGGATTTCCAGTGTGTTCGAAGCAAATCCCTCACTAACCTGGTAGCTGCTGGAGAAGATGTCTTGGAGGACCAAGAGATATTAATGCACCACCCACCTCAAGTGGATGAACTTGACCGGCTAAACGCCCCACTTTCTCAGATGGCTTCTAACGACTTTCAGGATTAGGGGCAGCTGTGGGCCCCTCTGCCGGCCTTTTCTCTGACTGGGATGCCCATAGCCAATCCTCCCCATGGTTTGTCTCACACTAAGTAGGAGACATGCTTCTCCCCCCTCCTTTCCTTTTCTACCATAATTAATGTGTGTCCTTTTCAGTAAGTCTGTGCCTCCGGCAGGAGATTAAAAAGGACTCACTGGTAATTAAGCTACCAGCTTTGCAGCAGCCCTGGTAACTTGAAAATTTTGGGTCTGGTGCTGTTCACCGAGTCTGCATAACTGCAAAAGCAGGAAAGGAGGTCAAGACTCCTGTTGCCTCATATTCAGCAAAGCAGTTCTCATCCTTTACACTCTGTTCTTGGCTTTTGTTTGTTTTATTTGGTTTTATACTAGGCAAATTACTTAGCAGCAAAGGGACCAAACTTAGAAGGAGACAATCTCTATCTTCTACAAGCAGGCACTAATTGGATGCCCATTAGAGGTTAGTGGAGATGCCATCCTGGTGGCCTCTGTGCCCAGGTTGCATCTGGGAAGAAATAGGCTCTCATTCAAAATGTCCAAAGGAAATTCTTAGGAGCTTCAGTTCAGTTTTTTTTTTATTATTATTGCAATGAACAATCCAAAACCTCACAGATTCTTTGACAGGAAGGATAATGTATGACAATGTTTATGAAACCTTTTTAGCTTCAAGGTTTTTGACCCTAAACAAATTGATTATTCATTTGGAGTGAAATTCACACTTTGATTATCCTGGCTTGGAATCTGGTGTGAAGCCATAGGTCTTCACCCTAGGCCAGCATGCTGTAGGTGTGGCTAGGAGACCTTAGATATGGCTTAAAAGGCTTTCAAGATGAAGGCAATGATTTCTCAGAAGTGCACAGTTTCTCAGTAGAAAGACTAGTAAGAGCTCGGTGGGTAGGGCTGGGGGTGAATCTGGGTGGGAAAACGTCACCTGCCTAGACTTTGTCTCAGTGCAGGGATTTTCGTTGTATATTCTTTTCATACTATGGAATATTTTTAGGTATCAGGATATTTTAATTTTTGAAATAGCCTATCAGCTGCTCACACTGGGTAAAAAAACCATACTAATGTCATCTCCAAAGGAAGAATGAGTTGAAGGGAAATTAGGCCTAGTCATTTTGATTGATCTGCCAGCTCTGGGTTAACAGTACATGGTGTGTGACAACCCAGATCACTCCTCTGGGTACTGTAACCACCTCCCCTGATGTCTCCATGGCTGTTAACAGTAGAGCTAAATTTAGATTCTAGAGTCAGATGTGTCTTGAGATCTTTCCCATTTTATGGTAGAGGTTGGCCTTCCAATCACCTACCCTGAGCATGTACAAAGAGACACATAGTTTCCTTCAAGTTCTCTAAGAACAGGACTGGTTTTCTTAAATTCCATTTCCACAAGATACTATAGGGCAAACTACTTGATGCCATTTTATGACCTCCCTAGTCAGAATTCTCCAAAGGTGAAGTCAGATTGGGTGTTGACAGCTACTCTTTCCAGGCTTGAAGAACAAGAGTGTGTGACCAGGGCCAGTGTCACAGGGGACATCAATGCTGTGTTCCTTATTCAGAAAAATCAGTAGTAAGGGGTTAAACCGAGCCATCCCCCAGCTACAGTTATTCTGATTATCATTGGCATCCATTTGTAAGGCTGATGGCCAGGGTTAATGTTTAGGGTTAACGTTATTTTGTAGCCAGGGGTAGTTTTATTCCTGTGAAAAGAATTGGCTGTTTGAGGTCAGGTTTGGCTTTGACCTTACTGGTACTACATTCATACCCACGACCAGCCAGGATAATTGTTTAATGGTGCTTCCTTTACGCTTTGTGGTTGACTTCCATGCTATCACAAAGGAAATTTAACTTTTGTGTAGACTATAATAAGTATGTATAATTTCTGTTTTATAGCTTAATATAACATTTAAGGGTAGACATGTCTCAGCTAACACTCTAAAACTTATTAGTCATTGCTTAGGTAAAAAGCTAGGTATGAAAGTGTGGCATGTACTTAACACTTTGTTCTACGTAAATGATTAATTTCCTCCGGCTTTCAAAAACCAGGTCTTTTTTTCCCCCAAAATTGGGTTAACGTGCTTTCAGCCCCAACCCTTAGGGTTCGAGTGAGCTGGAGATCTGTGGAGGTAAATCTGCCAGTGTTGCCAGGTGGTGGTGACGGAGGGAAAAGCTGGGCCCACAGGTTCCCTCTGGCGGAGAGGACATTTCTTCTGTACCCCACGCCCTTCCAGCCTGGAGCGCAGCATCACTGTAATTAGGTGGCTCCTTTCAGCCACAGCAGCTCTGTTCCCAGGGCCAGGACATCCCGTGGCGACAGGACCTCGCAGTTCTCGCAGGAACAAGAGCTGGGTTGCAGTCATTCCCTTCAGAGTCAGTTAGTTACTGGCCAGCTGGGCAACAGGTATTTCTAATTAAAAAGGTGAAACTCAGGTTTGGTGGTTTTTTCCTAAGTGCCTAAATAAGTAAGCCAGGCTGTTTATACAGAAACATTTTCGTAAGAAAATGTTTTTACCCAGACTGTCTTATTCAGAGGTATCTATCTCAGCAGGCCAAGATAAACCTGAATTTGAGGTTTAGGATCTGAGTTTGTGTCTGCATCAAATCATGTATTGTTGATTAGGAAACATTTGCCATTAAGGAATTGGGAGCAGGCAAGGAGACAGTGTTAAAATGTGTCTGATGAGATTACTTAATGGTTTCTCCAAAGTGGAGAAAAGGTATTAAAAGAATGACAGTAAAAAAAAGGTAAGGAAGCTAGAAAGTAGCTGGATTTATTGCATGATATGCAGTAGCCAGTATTAATAACTAAATTCTGTGTGATACCTAAGGTATACAGGTCTATGAAAATACTGTGGCATAAGCCCAGAAAGGATGGATAGTGTTCCAGCAGGTCCTTCTGTTAAGTAAAAACAATCAGAGCAGAGGCTTTAATGTCAAAGAGTGATGGGAGCCTTTATCGAGTAATAGTCAATAGAAAGTTAAGAATCAGTGATTTATTCAATGCCACTTCTTGCCATCATTTTGAAATGGTTAAACTGGGCATAGTTCAGAAAGCAAACCTGATACCTTTATGGGAGATGGAGCCACATCCGTGCTCTGGGTGGGATCACCTCTGCAAGAGAACATTACATTTTCTCTCAAAGGCAAAATGCTTGTAGGTTTTGCCTCTTTACTTTGTATTTAAAGTTGCACTTGTTCACCTACCAGTGTTTACGAAATCCTATATTTGGGATGCTTTTTCTATAATAAAATGTTATCATTTGTGTCCATGTTGTTGTTTTTTAGCAGAAAATAATATTGGAACTCAAGATGTTAAAGGGGACGGAGAGTAGCAGCACGTGGACTGCCCAGGAGAGGCTCTTTCCTACAGCAGCCGGCGGGGGCGCGGCTGGCCTGGAGCCTGTATGTGCTTTTCCCACCCTGCTATTTCTTATAATTCACAGGTTCCAGAGCCATAATGGTCTGCTCTCTTTTGAGTTTCTGGTTAACTTGCATTCAAGACCCCTTGAACCCTCAAATCCAACCAAGTAGTACCCCACAAAACCAAATGTAAATTTGAAAGGTAAGATGACTCGCAAACTTCTGTGTTCTACTTTTGGTTTCAAGCAAGTGAAGAAGCATGGCAGGCATGAAAGGCAGCTTAAGAAGGTAGGGCAGGGTCCAGGCAGGTCCCTGGGAAACACTGCTTTGGGGCATCTTGCTCATCCTCTGCTAATTCGGCCCTCTTCTAGTCAGGTGCCTCCTGAGCTCCCCTCAGCACACTTGGCCTGAGCAGCTTACTGGTGACACTGACAACTTGAAGGGGTGCTGAAGCCAGCCAGGGCCTCCCTGGCAGGCCTGCCTTTGTCAGCACAGAGGTTAAGAACATGCTCTGAAGGCATGGCCCATTGAATATGTTCAGTGCCAAGTGCTGCTTGGTCACAGGGACATGCTGACTAGGACACAGTTCCTCCCTTCAGAGGGCTCTTATAATTGCACAAAGAAAGACAGATTCATAAATAGTCCAGGTCACTCAGGAAGCGCATAAGGATGGAGTAGCCAGTTTTTACTATGAAAATTAGAGGAGAGTTCACAGGAGGGTTCTATACATGACACATGAACCAAACTGTGAAAGACAAATACTAGTCGTTTTGGATTCATGAATCCAAAAGGAAGTATTCCAGACCAACGCAACCGTATAAGCAAAAATGCGAAAGTGCACTAGTTGCTTATTGTCATCAGGGAAGAGGATGGTGGGGGCAGGGGGAGGATAGTAATGCAGAGATAGGCCAGAGTAAGGAAGGGCCCTTGTACCTCAGACAAAGGTGTTTGGTCTCATTATATAAGCTCTCAGGAGCCTGAAGGATTTTATGCAGGAGAATAACATGATCAGACTTGAAATTTAAGAGTTTCTTTGGCAGCAGAGAGGACGACAGACTTGAAAGGGGAAGGACCAGGGACCAAGGTCAGCTAAGAGACCACAACAATGGACTCAACAAGGAATGATGAAGACACTGGTAGGATGGACAATCATGCCCCAGAATTATATACGTTTACTGATGGGACTCATGTAAGAAATTTCTGGCTTGGACAGCAGGTAGAATGAGCTAGAAAAAAGGCTGTGGAGGCAAGAGGAGCTCCATAAGGACAGTTGGCACCTGTAAGAGGCCTTCCAGGTGGCAATTTCTAATAGGCACTCGGCTACATGGGATCTAGAGTTCTGGGGAGAGATCCAGGCAGGATGGTCATTTTGCAGATCTCACCACAAAAACGGCAGCTGAAGCCACAGTATGGGGGAGATCACACGAGTGAAAAAAAGGCAAAGGCATTGCTCTGAGGAGCACCAGCATTTGGGCAGTGGCAGAGGAACTACCAAGAAGGAAGTCAGAGAGGTGGGAGGAGAGTTTTTTGTTTTAACTCAACAGTGTGAGTGCAGCAGGGTGGTCAGGTAGATGAGGGCTGAAGAGAAGCCAGTGGATGTGGCAGTTAGGACGCCAGTGAACAGAGGAGTGATTATTAAAATTAGTACTAGCACGTTTTGCACATGGGATAATTAATACTAATGTGTTTCACACAAGGGGAAGAAACCAGACTGAAGTGAGAGGGAAATGAAGTAACGAAAGTGACTGGAGAGTGTTTTTCAGGAAGCAAGACTTACTCATAGCTCCACACCTCTGTCACAGCACGGGACAATACCTACCAGCCTCCCAAATCCTGCACTGCTCACCTTACCCTCTGCCAAATCACTGCTACTTACTAACACCTCTGGGAAGCTTCCTCAACCTTCCCAACAACTCAGGGTTGGCTTAATAGTACTGTTACAGCAACACTAACATACTAATAACTTTATAGTTGATGCTGCAATTCTGTTAAGCCAACTTTGTGGCTGGGAAGTCTCTCCTCAAACTGATCTGTGGTTCAGAACCACAGTGGGCTTCCCTATTGCATCCCCAGTGTACCTGGGATTGAGCTCTGTATTTTATGAATGCTTAAGTATTATGTGGGCAAGATGTTTTTCTCTGAAAATATGCCTAAAGAGCAGCGTGGAGGCTTGTTTCTAAGTCAGTGTTGGTTTTGACAGATCATTCCAGGGAAATGGTTGCTAACTAGGAAAGGAAAATACCATTCACTGAATCCTTTTGCATTCAATTCAAAACACCGTTTGGGTTACACACAGAGGCCCAGGAGAGAGTAACAGGAGAAGGTGATCCAGGAAATATGCTTTCCAAGGAAATGATTCAGAGAAACAGTAGTAGCAATCAGTGGCAGAGGTTTCCTACACTATACAGATAAGCGTTAAAATTAGCAATCTGCTATTTCACAGCCTGACCATTAATCCCAAAGGATTCCCCTCACTTTTGAAATTCTTAAATAGGTACTGAAGAAAATTCTGATGTACTCCTGAATCAAGGAGTCTGAATGACATCAGCATTGTTTCATTTTAGTATGCAGTACAGTTCAAGTTCTATTATTTTCTAACTTCTCCTAAGAGACAGGACACAGAATTATCTGTGAATAGGACCAACACTGAGCCAGTGGTTCCCGACATGTTTCTTGAAACTCATGAGCCTTGGAATGACAATACATTGTTAGGCTGCATTTAACTAACCTCTGCCTGCAGTTCCCACCCTGGTTGGTCTTTGCCCCTTCCTCTTTGCCTGAGGGTCCTTTTCCTGACCCAGAGAAGGAGGTAAGAAGTGGGACCCATAAGACTCCTTAAATCTACATCCAGAGACAGAGCCCTGCTCTGGTGGACACAGGGAGCTGAGAAGTCCATCCTGGGAGCTTGTGAGATTCCTGGTCAACCCCAGGCTGAAAAAAAATGGGGCTGAGCTACAAACAAACAGTTGTATAAAGGGTCCACCAGTTTACAGAACTTTCGTCGGCAGGTTTCCCCTTGGCCTAACTGCACTTACTGCAAGAGTGCCCACTGCCCAGTAACACTGAGCCAGGTGAAAAGAGCATAGACGTGAGGCCAACAGAAGACAGTCTCTTTACATGAACTCCAGTTCAGAAGACTTGTTCTCAGGGAACAAAAAAGCAGGTCCCATCTTCCCTGAGATGGTAAAGCATTTTGCCTAAAGGTGGTCTTCAGCGTTTAACGGTTTGCAGACAAAAGGGTCAGAGGAAGCCATCAGCACTCTGGCTCTTTGAATTACGAGCCACAGACTTATACTATTGTTTTCACACAGTTTATTCAGACATTTAAAAGTTAAAATGTGGGCATTCCCCCCCAAAAACAAATTATCCCCTGCCACTCCCCAACACACAGACTACCTACCACCCTCCCATTACCTCTCATTGTCCATGCTTACCACATACTCTTGCAAAACACATAGGGGTCAAGACCCCAACTATTTGGTAATCCAAAGAAGCTACAAAGTTACACAAAAGAATCTCACTTCCTTTTCACTAGCAAACCATGAATGAAAGAATAAGGGGAAACACATTACCTTCATCCAGAGTTAATATTTCCCTAATATTCTTTTTTCTTCCTCTAAGACATTAAAACCCAAAGCAGTTTCACTTACTACTGTAACTCTGATAGTCCATTTTTCTTTTTCTTTTCTGAATGGCTAAGCTAGGACGTACTTTCCTTTCATAGCTGATGTTAACAACCTCAAGACTGGCAGAAAGCAGTCTCCCAGCTGTGGCTTGGCTATGACACTCTGCAACAGGCAAAGTTACCACATAGGTGCAAATGATGCTTTAAGAGTTATCAAAATTTTTAAAAGTAATAATGCATTAATATGGAGCCTCCACATTCTTCTGATGCAGCAAAAGTCCTCTAAAGGCGGTGGCAGCTGTGAAAGAAAAGGCACTTTGTGCTAAAATTCAGAGGGTCTCTCTAGAGAACACCACAGCAGAGAGGCCTGGTCAGCCCAGGCCTGCACGTGACCCTTTAGGGTGAAGAGGACCATCCCCCAGGAAGGCATCTGCAAAGGAAAAATTTGTAATCATGATTCCAAGGCAAAATGGTTACTTAAAGTTGGGAGAGGAGAAATACTAAGAGGATACAAATACAGTTGCACCAAAGATTGAGGCGTGAACTTCGCACGGATTTGCAGGCTGGCTCTGCGCTTTGTATTGGGCTCGTTCCTTCACCACTTGCAGGGAGGTCTGGACACGGAGCAGGAGCAGCACCTTAGCCAAGAGGGTTCGAGGCCTCCTGCTTCTGCCTGGGCTCTCCTTGCTGTGTTCCCAGGAATAAACCGAGGTCCTTTTGGCAGCACTTGTGGGTATTGCTAGTCCACGGCAACATCCAAAGGGATTTTCTAATACAGCCGTGAAGAGAAAGTGAGGGTTTTCCACGTGATCCAGGACTCCTTGGCAATCAATGCCCAGTGGCTTTTTGGGCCTTCTAAGAGCAACAAAGGATCAAGCTGGTATCTTCCCATCAACACTCAGAAAAGCAGCGTGAGTATTTCAGATGGGTAGAAGGAAATCAAAATGGACTGAGGGTCTTTATCCTAGTACCATAAATAAAGTGCACCATGAATGGAGGCTATAAAAAGCTACTTGCCCGAGGCTGAGGTTTGGGGAGAAACTACCACCGTCACCCACTCAGAATGGTGGATCATTTCCTTCAGCCAGAATGCTGGCTACTGAAGCTTTCTTTATTGCTTTGTTTCCTTAGTACTATGGAACTTTTAGCTGTAAAGAAAAAAAATACTTGGTGGGCTTGGTAGCAAGCATATGTCACAAAATCACAGGAATTGGCTGATACTCAGTAAGTATATGTTACAATCTCAATGCTGGATGATGGCTGTTTTTCCCCCTTCATTCTGATGAACTTAGGAAAACTCAAGTTTTTTTAAAACATCAAATTGGCTCATGATGCTTCTAAAGAAGCAGGACAGCCGTTAATGGCTGATGTAGTAAAAATGGTTGTCTTTGTTCTACAGGTCATCAGATGCATCATGGAAGAGAATCCACTTACTATCACATTTCAGGAGTTTACCATGACACGTTGGTAGGTTCCATAAACTTCTTCGAAGCTCTTTCAAAACAGTTATGTGAGAAGAAAACCATGATGTTGTACAAAGAACTGCTCGATTTAGGATCCCATTTCAAGGAAACTACTTTGCTGCTTTCATGTAGGAAGGTATTGCCCCCCGCGCAGTCAGACCCTCAAAGCGCTTGTATGTGTAATTGATGAAGACCCAGTCTTTGTTCTTGTAGTCAGTGTCAGGGTGATTACTTGTTGCCACTGGGAAAGAAACAGATGTGAGAGTTGATTCACTGCCTTACCTTGATGGACTACTCAGTACTGACACTCAGTACATGACATTCTGAAGAACATATCACAGCTTCTATCTGGGAAAAGTTATTTTTCACTCTGCGAAATTTCTACATTTGCCTGCCTATGTTCTCTGAACCTCATGTTTTTCACAATATTTTAAAAGTTTTATTTTCTCATTTCTGTCATTTCAGATTACCTAACCTTTAATTTAATAAATAACAAGAGAACAAATCTTTGTGGTTCACCCATCCAGCTGAGCAGGCTAAATATGGGTGTTTGTATTCACTACTTTCCATTCAACAAGGTCTCACTGCTGCCCTGCATTAACACTGGAAAAATACTTACAAAGAGCCTGCAGTTCCTCTCCATGTTCTCTACCCTGATTTGTAAACATCACCCCAAAATTTGGGGGAAATAATGCACTTATAAGGCAGCCTGAGGCAGTGGTAGAATTACCTGTTGGCTTAAGAATATCAGATTCTGGAAACTCATCGAAGTTTGAGGTATCATCAATGCTTTTGATTTCAATAGATATTGCAGCAGGCCTCTCTCTGCCAAGGACAGACATGCCAAAAATTACTACGGTTAGTAAACATATGGATCACAAGTAATCAAGTCTTTCTCCAAAAAAGACCCCTGGTCTGACAAGGGAAGACTGTCCACTGGCAGGCAGCATTAATTTCCTTTGAAAAGCTTATGACCACTGACCAACCACACCAGCTGACTACAACCAAACGAAACTATGATGAAAAAAATGTAACAATTATTCATAGCTAGGAAGAAAGACAAGAAAAATAAGGAGAGATTGAAATCCAAAGTTAGCACACTCTCCCTGACAGCCTGCCCTGTCTGCTGAAAAGGGAAACTGAACCTCTAAATGCCCCCTCGTGCAGGGCTCTGCCCCTCTTCTACCAGAAGTGCCAACGAAGTAGAGTGGCTAAAAGGCAAAGGTAGAAATCACAAGCATGCGAATTCGAACACTACTATGAAATGGATGACAACTTCATCTTCTGCTCAACCAATGAATGCTGAGGAGGGAGGTCTGTGCAGCGCAGGCAGCTCTCTGCGAGCCCTGTCCGCAAGTTTCACGTTTCCCCTCCACTCCCCCTCTGCGCCCTTCCCCACTCTATGCTTCTTCCACTCCTCTCTTCCTTCGCTGTCTCCCAGTGATAGCCTCCACCCTAGGGGCAGGGACAGTCCTGCTGGTGGCTCCTAACACTAGAGAAGTTGGTGTGTTCTTGGTAAAAGCAAGTGCAACACAATGCTTAGGTGGTCCTTTCACCATGGAATCCAAAGTTCACTTCACTTTGGAAATGACTGCTGGCTTCAACGTGTCCCATGGCACATGGGTGACAGGAAACTCCAACTCCCAATCCTCGCCATGAATGAAAATCAGGAAAAGACCCTGAATTTCTAAGAAGCTCTCTTCCCATACTTGGCTTGCCAGTAGTGGTGCTTCTAAATTAGTATTAAGCAAACTACAGACTTTCTGAAATTATCCTGAAACTTTGTATACGGATATACCTGATATGTTCCCAGTCAACACCTTCAAAAAAAGAGTTACTTTTGATTTCCTCAACTCCAGGGGCTCCAATTCTATGTTCCCATTCACAGCAGAATCTGGAAAAGACAGAGGCCTTTCAGCATACCTCAAGTAGTCTCTTCAGAAAAAGAAAAGGAGAAATGGGAGGAAGGAGGGACCAACCCAGGAAATGATGAAAATTTTTAAAAATAGATTCACTCATGTTGAAAAGCCTGGCTGGGGGACAGGGGAAATGTTCTCTGATACCTCAAAATTAGATCCTTGGCTTTCTCAGAAATAGGAACTTCTGGAGGAAAAGTCAAAGTTTCTTTCCAGTTCATCACCTTCTTATATGTCTCTTGAGGGGTCTCAGAACAGAAAGGTGGGTAGCCTGTAATAAAAAGGGAACTTCGGAGCTCTCACATCCCAGAACTTTGAATCTGAGATTATTCCCCTTAATCTGATTCTAATATATCTTTAATGATCCTATATGTCCTTCCCTACATGACATGGACAGGATTTCCACTCACCCCAGGAAACATCTAAACCAATTGTTCATTTTCCCCCAAACTCCTAAACCCAAAGTGAAGTTGTGCTTCTGGTACCACTAGGGAGCCAGCTACTAGCTGGAGCTGGAAAAAGGAAGGAGGACAGAAGCAGAGTTGCAGAGGCGGGGCTCACTGTGCCCAAAGAGGAAAACGAAAGGATGAAACAACATCATTAAGAAATGACTCCATTCTAGGAATATCCTTATTTGGGAAAAGTGACCACCATGCCTCTCTTTGAGAACTACAGGTGAGAAGGATAGTCACCGTAATACTCCACCTGCCCTCTACACAGACCACATCCGCCTCCACAGGCATGCGTCCAGTGTTCCCAAAGACAACACAGCCAGACGATGCCACACCAGTCATTCACACAGATTCACTCAGGGCCACCACGGACAGATGGGCTCTCCTAGTGCTCAGGCATATGGCCAGCCCCACAGATGTGTCCCCTAAATACACAGACATACCAATCAACAGGGAGAGAGGTACGAGGGGTCCATGCTCTGAAGGCTTTGAGAGAGAAGGGGGGACAGCAACTAAGAAGTAGAGTGCTCGAGACACAGCCCAGTGAAGGCTCTCTGTATACAATGGGTGTTTAATAAATGCCAGTGAATGAAAGAGTTGCTAGATGGAGAGGATGGAAAAGTCGAAGAAAACCATGATAAATGATCAACAAAGCCACGAGAGGGTGCCAGGGAGCCATAATATAGTGGGATACATTTGATGGCCCAGCGTTTTCTACCTAGGAAACTTCACTTTAAAAGATGAGGGGGGAAAAGTGCTCTTAGATGACCCCCACCTGAAACAGTCTATTATCAACATAGGACTCTTTCCTGACTGCACAGAAAAAGTCCTCTGAAAGCACGCAACTTACCAATAAGCATTTCATACATGATCACCCCCAGCGACCACCAATCACAGAGCTTGTTGTACCCGGTCTGCATGAACACCTCAGGAGCAATGTAGTCAGGAGTGCCTACTGTGGAGAAGGCCTGAAACATGTACACACATCAGGAAGCCCAGCAGGAAGATGGGTGCCCAGAGTTCTGTTCTAGAGACCAAAGGCTACAAGTATCACCTAGAGCTACCCACAAACTAAATAAGCAGGATGGCCCAGCAGCTTAATGGCAAGTCTGGCTTGCCAGAGAACTTCCAAAATGAAAATAAAGCTTTGTCAGTGAGGTGAGAGACCATTCACTAGGTCAAAGGTATCTGTCGTAGCAACTAGTACCATAACTGAGCACCCAGTAAGTGCCAGGCCCTGTATTCCTTTTATGCTTATGAGCCTATGACAAAACTCAGCAAAGAGAACCTTATTCGCCCAACTTTGCAGATAAAACTCTGACACCCAAAACGGCTTTGCCCAAGGCCTCAGAACTAGTTAACTGGCAGAGCCTGGTTTGGAAATTAAATATCTTGCTCAAAACCATCCCTCTTTCCACCTCTTTAATTTGGAAAATCATAAAGGGAAATTTTATTATCAAAAGCTAAAGTTATAATCTATTGGTCAAAGGTTTATAAGTATCTGCTTATCAAACTGAAACATTTATGTAACTAGTTCTTAAAGAGTATTTTCTAAATTCAAGTAATCTACTCTCATATACCAGGACTACAATACTAGGGGAATTACAGTCAAAAAGCCTTCCTGTGCTCAGCATTTGAGGGCTTACCACATGGAAGGCTCTAATCTAAGTGCTTTCCATATTATACAACTTCTAAAGTTAAAAGCTACAGCTGTGTGGACTTTTAAAAATACTTATTATGAAATACTGCAAATATACAGAAAAAAAAGCAGACAATACAACATCCATGTATACATTACCCATGTTAAAGAGAGGTTAATAATCTGTGATATTTGTCTCAGATCATTCCTTTTTAAAAGAAACAAAACTACAGAAATGATTAAAGCCAGAATCCTCCTCTCCCCACTGAAGTCATAACTATCCTGAAATCATAACTACCCCTGTGCTATGCTTGTATTGATATTTGTATAAATGACATATAATTTCTTGTATATTTCAACTTTTAATAAAGGGTTGCATACCGTACTGCATTATTCTATAGTGCTAAAACTTGTTTTTACTCCATATTATGATTTTGAGATTTATTCATATAGCTCTAGTTCACCAATTTCACTGCTGTACACTATTCCATTATACAAATGTCACAATGTTTTTTATACATTCTTCTCTAAATAAACACTTACATTGCTTCCAATGTTTCACTAATAACAAGTAACACCTGAATAAACATTCTTGTAACACGTCCTGGGCACTGGGTAGTATTGCTGGGTCTTGCATCATGAGCATCTTCAACTTAATCAGACATCATCCAGTTGTCCTCCAAGGTGGTTACATCTATTTAACATGCCCAGTGGGATGAGCTCCTAGTGCTCCACTTTCACCAACACTTGTCTTTGTCAGACTCTTAAATTTTTACCAATCTGATGAACATGAAATAGGATCTTGCTGTTTTAATTTGCATTTCCCTTATTTCTAGTAAGGTTGAGTGCATATTCATATGTTAATTAGCCATTCAGTTCTTTTTTCTGTGAATTACTACTGTTCGGATCCTTTGATCATTAGTTGTTTTTTTCAGTTGCATCATCTTTTTTCTTACTGATTCCTTGGAATTCTTTCTTTTTTAGCTTTTCTTTTTGGCCTCACAGCTTGTGGGATCTTAGTTCCCCGACCAGAGATCGAACCCTGGCCCTGGCAGTGAAAATGTGGAGTCCTAACCACTGGACCACCAGGGAATTCCCTCGTAGTAATTCTTTATGAATCCAAGGCATTAATCCTGATTCATCAGAACATTAATCCTTTATAGTTTTATATATTGCAAATATCTTCTCCCAGACTGAGGCTTATCATTTTTTTTGAGGCTTATCATTTTTATTATGATTTTTTAAATTTGTTACATACCAAAAAATTACCAAATTATGAAGCATAATAAAATGAATACCCATGAGTCCAAATGAAGAACCAAAATATGTATCACTGATATTATTCAAGCTAACAGTGTACCCACCAGCCTATCCTCCTGCCTCTCCTCCTAACCCCCATGCTCAATTTTATGTTTATCATTCCTCTGCCTTTATCTTTTTTATTTTTATTTTTTGGCCACACCACGCGGCATGCAGGATCTTAGTTCCCCGACCAGGGAATTGAACCCATGCCCCCTGCAGTGGAAGTATGGAATCCTAACCACTGGACAGACACGGAATTCCACTCCTCTGCTTTTAAAAAGTAATTTTGGGGCTTCCCTGGTGCCGCAGTGGTTGAGAGTCCACCTGCCGACACAGAGGACACGGGTTCGTGCCCCGATCCGGGAAGATCCCACATGCCGCAGAGCGGCTGGGCCTGTGAGCCATGGCCGCTGAGCCTGCGCGTCCGGAGCCTGTGCTCTGCAACGGGAGAGGCCACAACAGTGAGAGGCCCGCGTACCGCAAAAAAAAAAAAAAAAAAAAAAAGTAGCAGGCAGGGTGAACAATTATATACGTTAGGCTTAACCTAGAGCAATAAATTTATATTAAGTATTAACTAATATTAACCTTCAACTTGGTACTAGCTGAATGGGATCACTTACGACAGGTCAAAAGCACAGGGCTAACTGACCTTTTTGTGTGTGTGTGTGTGTGTGTGTGTGTGTGGTTCGCGGGCCTCTCACTGTTGTGGCCTCTCCCATTGCAGAGCACAGGCTCCAGACGCGCAGGCTCCGCGGCATGTGGGATCTTCCCGGACTGGGGCATGAACCCGTGTCCCCTGCATCAGCAGGCAGACTCTCAACCACTGCGCCACCAGGGAAGCCCTAACTGACCTTTTGAAGACTGAAAGTTAGCTTTATTTTCTTCAAGTTATCAGAGGAGGTCATATGAGGATGACCACTTCTACTATAGATAGAGTAAAAAGGCAAGAACCTTAACCACAGCATGAGAACCTAAGTTTATTCAGATTAAAAAACATTAACTATTAAATAACACTTAACTCCAAATATGGAACTTGGGACATTTCCTTCCTTATAGACCTATAAGGGGTTCCTAGTAAGTCTGACATGACCCTTTGGCATATGTCAAAGGGCATAAAGCTTCTCAGAGTACAAGAATAATTTAAGGTATTTAAGCTTAATTACCCCCAAAATTACAGTCGCCAAAGGTTAAATCTTAGTTTGCTTTAAAAAAAAATTTTTTTAATCACAGAAGATTCCTTACCTTTTGTTACCCTCCAAAACATAATTATCAGTCTCCCAATAATGCAGGAGCTACTGTTTAAGAAATAGTCTCTTAGAGGGTCTCAACTTTCACTGCACAGTAGAATCACCCAGAGCCCTTTTAAAAATCAGATAAGATACCGAGACTGTATACCCCAAACCAACTGCACCAGAATCTCTTGGGGTGGGACCCAGCATCAGTAAGTTCTGAAGTTCCCTTGGTGATTCTGGTATGTAGCCAAGGCTAAGATCTACTGCTCTATGAGAGACATAATAGAAGCGCCTGACCAAATCTGCTCCTGACATTCCCTAATCCTTAACAAACTATGAAAAGAAGGCTATGATGTGACTAGCTATACCAAACTTAAGTATCCCCAAGTTAATGTTAGAAAAGATATCACAGATTAATTTCATTTTCTACATTTCCAAAACCCAGGTTTAACATAAAAATCATAATATTCAAAGCATGGTCTTGAGACCCACTGATGGGCCTTAAATGAATCCAAAAAATGCAAGCCTTTCTTTTGATTCTTTCTTAATCCTAAGGCTTCCACTTTCACATATGACTAACAGGTACTTAGTAGCAACCTACTAAATGAGTTATTAAAGATACTATAGAGAACTCTAATTCACTATTTTACTAAGAAGTCTGGCCAAAACACTGTATTTGGCAAACCTGCCAAGTTACAACTGTATACACCAACAAGCAGAAGTGCCACTATTTCTAGCGAATACACATGCATGATCATCATTCCAAGTTAGTCATAGTTTTCCATCCCTGCTATTCTTGCTTTCTAATGACCAACTGCTATAGTTTAGCTTTACTATTTTCAATTTGCTATTGGGTTTCTAGGAAAGCCTAAGTATGTAGTGATACACATTTCTATTATATCTGGTCAATAATTCTCCAATAACTAGACACTGGGATATGTGTATTGCATTTTATGAACCAATGAGTCAGAATAAAAGTTTGCCTAGACAGCAGTATTTCACTGAATTTGTACTATTTAAATAAATTCCAACATGCTATTGATATCAAGGTAAATGCAATAATGTTACTTATTTTTAAGCTTGTGGGGCATAATTTTATGTGTATATACTCAAATACTAGTAAAGTAAGCATTTCCCTTAAATTTCTCTCCAGTTTTTATCACCAAGTTCCTTTTTCCACCATAAAGTAGGAAAGGGTGGGGCAGGTGAACTGATTTGACTCAGTGAATCAAACTTTTTAAAGTTTGAGAACCACAGCCTTAAAGCTCTGGGTAGGTATTTGTACTTAGTTTCATTTTGCGAGAACTCCATCTTAAATATAACCCCTTTACCACCATAAACATAGGGAAAAGGTAAAACAGGAAGGAAAGGGGTTGTCACCAATGTAAAAGGTCAGAATGAGGTCATCCACTGAAAATGTCACAACCAGAACAACCTCATATTATCTGCCCTCCTTCAAAAGATTACTTTTGGCGCTACCAACATAATGACAGTGCTCTATTAAGGTAATTTAAAACAAGGAATAGGTAAGCTGCAAACATTTATCAAATGCAAATTTATGTGCATACTTTTAAACTGATTCATACTTGGTTTGTAGCATTTAAGAAGCCACAAATATTACTTACTAGCTGACGTCTGTTTCTTTTCCAGGTTTCTGCTTTCCTTTTGGAATTCATGTTCTGAAAAGCTAAAAACAGAGAACACAAGTTCTAATCAAAGTTCAGGAATAAAGTTTACTACTTTTTTAGGCTCTGGTTCAAGCCACATGAGACCCTCAAGTCTTGCTTTTCTGCCCATACATCAATAACTCTGGATGACACATTTCCCAGCAAATTCATAAGCCCAAATCAGAGGCTCTAAAGCATTAACTCAAAGAATCACACAATAAGAGTTGTAAGCCACACTTCTATGTGGATCAGGTGGCCAGAGAGGACACGGACAGACCTTAAACAAAATTACAGGGAATTTAATCAGAATCACAGGGAATTCAGTCTCATCAGAAGCAAAGGTCCCAAAGTGGACCTAAAACATTCACAACTTCTCAAAATTACTATCAAATTTCCAACAGTAGTAACTTACATAATCAGAGACTTCTGAATATATAATACACTATGGACATAAGCTTCTCAAGGATGAACTGTAATTTTACTACAGAGTTTCAATGGTTTGATAGAGTGAAAGTAACTCATAAACTTCTTTCTGCCATGACAGAAAGAAGCACCAAGGATAAATATAATCTGGAGTTGTTCCCAGGACTCTTTCCTCTACTACTTTTGCTTGCCTGCTCCTTATTCATCCCTTGTAACCTTCTCAAGAGCTCCAAAGAATGCTCTTTTGGACATCTGCCTTTAACACATTTGGTAGCCTTCATCTTGCCTCACCATATAGTACAAATCACAGGCAAACCTGGGAAGGTATTTTTACTCTCTAAAGACTCAAACTGTGAGAATCTCCTAATCCATCCCACATATTTTGGTTACCAGGGGAACAGCTCCCAGTTAAGGGATAAAAAGGCTAACATCACTGTTGAACACTTACTGAAATCACTGGGGAGGCTGTGGTTCAGATTCCTATAAAATTCTGTCCTATGTGCTTTTTTCAGTCCTGTGCAAAGGCCAAAGTCAGAAAGTTTCACGTGGCCCTATGGGGAGGAAACAAGGTAATGAATGGATGAACATTCATGGATGTGGAACAGAACATTATCTTCTCCAGCTCTGTGCAGTATCCATTGCAGCTCCACAGCCAAAGGATGCTGCTTTTTCTTTTACTACAGGGAGAAATATATAATAGCAAACAAATTCTTTAAAGATCACCCCAAATCCTATTATACAAATAAAAGTATTTTCATTTTTGCACATTACCTTTGTTTTTGTCCAAATATAAACTTTAAAACTAGTTGAAGCCTCCATGGCATCTAACTTTTTTTTCACTTTTTTAAAATATTGAAATATAGTTGGCATACAATATTATATTAGTGTCAGGTGTATCCACAGCATCTAATTTTACTTCTTAAACTAACTCAATCAAATATTCTTCTGTTTCTTCAAAATCATCTTTAATGTCTACATAATATTCAAATGACTTAGTACATCACTGTCTACCTATCCCCCAATACTGGATGTTTAATCCACTCTCAAAGCACCCCTGTGCCAGAGAGGGCCTGTGTTCCCAACCCTAATCACGCACGGTACAGAAGATGGTCTTAATAAATGGCTGTTAAGTGATGAGTAAATAAACAAATCTTTGTTCATATAGCTTTTTCCCCACATGAGTTATTTCATCAGAATAAATGCCAAGGAGTAAACTATTCCAAAGACAAAGGGAATAAACTTTATTGCACAGTTATTGACAAATACTGCCACACTGTATTCCAATCATAAGTCTCTGACTTTATCATTCTCTTCAAAGAAAACTCACACCTCCTGTGAGCCAGGCACCATGCCTTTAAGTGTGCTGTCTCATTCTTAAGCCACACTTCAGACTCAAGAGTCATTAAATGACTTTGGGGTGAAATGGCAGAACCAAAGCCAGAAATCAATGCTCTCTCTCTCCAGACCAGGATTACTTAACCTCTCCAACCCCCTGATCTCATCTGGAAAATGGGAATAATGATATCTTCCTGGCAAGAATGATGGGAATTAATGCATGTAAGTAAGGCTCCTAACCTGGTACCTGGCACATGCCTAGCCCTAAGGAAGAGGAAGGTGTTCTTGGGGTGGTGAGATTTTCCTTGCAGGACATTTGGTCCATGCCAAAAGGTCGTTGATACTTGGCTCTGTCCAAAACCATTTGGCATGGACACTTTGGATTGGACCAAATTGCAAGGAACTTTTTGCATGGACCAAACGTCTTATGAACATTTTAGACAGGACCAAGTGTCCACTAACCAAAATTTTAAGTAGATAAGGAGGTAAAACCAAAAACAGTGGAGGGACTCCTGATGCTCAGGGATCTATACTGCTTGCTCAAGGTCACACAATTAAAAGTGATGTGGCCAAGGTCTGAGCTCCAACGACTCATCTGTGGTCTTTCCATGATACCACCTTCCTTCAGTCCGTAGGGTCAGGTTTTTGGAGGTTTTTTTTATCCCATTAGGGGTGTGTGTGTGTGTATGTCTATCTGTCTGTCTTTGGTAAACCACCAAAGACAAAAGACAGCTTTGGGCCTGCTAACCTAGTATCTTCCTTTAAGACTTGCAAATAACCTGTTCTGCAAGCCAAGGAAGTGTTTTATAGTTCTCATAATTACATGATTTACCTGGACACGTCCAAGAAAAAGTGTCTTAAAAAGCAGTGCCGGGGCTTCCCTGGTGGCGCAGAGGTTATGAATCTGCCTGCCAATGCCGGGGACATGGGTTCGAGCCCTGGTCCAGGAAGATCCCACATGCTGCGGAGCAACTAAGCCCGTGCGCCACAGCTACTGAGCCCGTGCTCTAGAGCCTGCAAGCCACAACTACTGAGCCCATGCACCACATCTACTGAAGCCCATGCTCCACAATGAGAAGCCACCACAATGAGAAACCCACGCACCGCAACGAAGAGTAGCCCCTGCTCGCCACAACTAGAGAAAGCCTGCGCACAGCAACGAAGACCCAACGCAGTCAAAAATAAATAAATAAATTTATTTTTAAAAAAAAGCAGTGTCTGGAGCAAGTGCTATTCAAACCTAAATTTTCAGGGAACTCTGTAGCTCTTCTGAGTACACAGGAGGAACTCAAAATGTCTCCATTTTCCCTTCTATAATCTATATGGCTAAACACATATATGAGCTCTCCTCTACAAGTCTGGGCTAGCATATGGTAGAGAGCATGTCTGCACCAAACAGGGTTCCCAAATCCACCTCAGCTAGACTGAGTCCCCAAGCTCTTGGCCTTCAGTATGTTTGCTGACCTTGAACACAGACTACGGCCTACAACTAAGCGAGAACTAAGGCACCTGGGGTACAGGACCAAGGCATCTGAACCCAAGACCACACAAAGTAGGGCTACCGCTTTGTTAAAAATATATCTGGGACTTCCCTGATGGCGCAGTGGTTAAGAATCCGCCTACCAATGCAGGGGAAACGGGTTTGATCCGTTCGGTCCGGGAAGATCCCACATGCGGTGGAGCAACTAAGTCCGACAGCCACAACTACTGAGCCCACACGCTGCAACTACTGAAGCCTGCGCGCCTAGAGCCCGTGCTCCACAACAAGAGAAGCCACCGCAATGAGAAGCCCACGCACCGCAACGAAGAGTAGCCCCCACTCACTGCAACTAGAGAAAGCTCACGTGCAGCAATGAAGACTCCAGGGAGCCAAAAATAAATTAATTAAAAAAAAATAAAACCCTTCTATCAGGCACAGTTTAAAATATATATATATATATGTATCTGAACTTAAGGACAGAAAAATAATTTCATATACATTAACATTTTAAAAGCAGAATACCAAGCTATTTACTTTTACGATGCTAACTAACTGTACATAAACTGACACAAACAGAAAAGGTACTGAAGCTATTTTACTAGAACAGTGGTGATCTTCGAACGATAACATTACAGGTATTTTTCTTCTTTATAGCTCTCTGTATTGTTCAAACTTTCCACTACGTATAGACATTATTCTTAAAATAAAGAAAAAAACTATTAACTAGAAGAAATTATCTGACAAACCTCCTACGCTCTTTAAAGAGAAAGATTAAGGTTTTCAAAGAAAGTAGACCAAAACTTCAGATTTTTCAAAGACTGTTATCAAAAGACAGTAAGAGAGGGCTTCCCTGGTGGCGCAGTGGTTGAGAGTCCGCCTGCCGATGCAGGGGACACGGGTTTGTGCCCCGGTCCGGGAAGATCCCACATGCCGCGGAGCGGCTGGGCCCATGAGCCATGGCCGCTGAGCCTGCGCGTCCGGAGCCTGTGCTCCGCAACGGGCGAGGCCACAACAGTGAGAGGCCCGCGTAACGCAAAAAAAAAGAAAAAAAAGACAGTAAGAAAGAAAAATACCCTAGGAGTTAAATTTACTTTCCTACTTTAAAGAAAAATTCAGTCTAGACAACAATTCTATGTACCAGAACACAACAACCTAGAATTTTAGAGCTGGAAGAGACTTTGGAGCTTCTCTGGATCAATATATTCACTTTATAGATAAGTGAGATCCAGACAGTGGAAGAACTTGCCAAGGAGCATCCAACAATTTAGCAGCACAGGGATTCTCTTCTGATTTGCTGTGAGTTTAAGAATCAGGCAACTAACCTCATTTGCATGTCTAAAGATGACTAAAAAGACGCCATCACAGAGACTGAGTAGGACTCTGCCTTAAGCAGAGGGCACAGGATTTGGAACCTGAACTTTGTAGCAGATTATTGTTGCTGTCGCCTCACTTCCTGGTTCTTGGCTGGGATCCTCAACAGATGAGGTTGCCCAACAAAAGGGTTCTCAATAGGTGATGCATTAGTATAGTTAATTATATGCTAAGAGAAGATGACTATCTTTGGCTTTATTACAAAATAACTTAAATCAATTTTATTCTTCATCATTTTCCAAAATGTTCTTTATCTTTACGAGGAACTGTTCAGTCAAATTATGGAATTCATAAGCCTTTCAGAGAAAGTAAGTAAAAGCAAACTTACCTGTAAGAAAAAGAAAAAAATGTACCGGGTAGCTCACAGCTCCCCTACTGTGATTACTGCAAGCCACGCAGGTGTTAAAGCAGAGGCTGCTCAGACAGGTAAAGACACGCTGATCAGGCTGCTACTCCCCACAGTACCTTGCTGTCCAGGAGAAGGTTGTCTGGTTTGATGTCTCTGTGGATGAATCCGAGTTGGTGGATGGAGTCTATGGCTAATACTGTCTCTGCTGCATAAAACTGAGTCTCCTCTTCTGTCAGTGTGTCTTTCTTCATCAGCAGGGTCATCATGTCCCCTGGAAACAAGATACAAAGTACACACACACACACAAAACAACACACGAATAAATGCCAGTTTTCAATGTGTCTCCCCTATCTGCCAATGTAAGGCGGTGCTAAACAGGCCTCTGCTCTGTCCCAGAGATTACCCACTACGGGCGGAAATGCCCAATATGAGCAGAAATAGTAAGCAGTTTCTAACACTTACAAGGTAAAATTCACAGCCAGGGATTGCACAACACTTTCACCTAAGCTAACTGATGCTGACCCCTGAGCTGTGATTTCCCTTTTACTTTGGAGAAAGAAAGGAAATTCCTCTCACACTAAAATAAATAAATAAGTAGACAGATAAATAAATTTGCTTAAGATAATTTTTTGGACTGGGGAAAAAGCTACTTTACTTTCTACTTTGCACAAATATCTGCAAACTTCTCTCTACCTAGAACCAAATGGCATTTCCACATAGGCTGCACTGCCATTATCAGAGAGAGGCTGAAATGCCAAACAACAAAAACATAAAAATTCTGGGAGGCTGAGAACAAGCTCTCCAATGTTTATTCACAGAACACTAGAACATAAATTAAAAGGTGGGATTTAGGTAGCAAAGTGTTACTCAACAAAAGCTAAATATGAACTGAAAATGCTACAGACTAGGATGTGTAATAGCTGCCTCCCAAAAGTACACGGTGAACACGTCCCTAGATCAGTTGGGTTTTTTCTCCAGTGTTTTATTGTAGGTACTTAAATATATACCAAAATGCTTTATGCAACTTTTACAACATAACATCAGTATTTTAGCAGTTAAAAGGTAACCTTAGTTTTCTGCAAAGTCAAAATTTAATTATTTCTGCTTAATACCATCAACATAAAATGGTGAAAAAAAGATTCTGATCCTAACTCAACAGTCAGACAAAAGGAAAGCAAAGGAAATATGAATAAGCAGTTCAAAGCTAAAAGAAACAGGAAATATTCAGTTTAGATCGCATAGGAAGACATTTATATTAGAAAACAGGGAAAAGAGATAGAAACCTCTGATTTTAATAGAGCGCCGTGCTGCTTTTTAAATTTAATTTATAACTTTGGGGGAAGTTTTGTATTCTTGGAGAAAAGTGGATATTTTACCCTTGGGCAAAAATTAAGCCATTTATTAAAATGCTCCTTTTTGCCCCAAAACTTGAAAAACATGATTGCCTTATTACTCCTGGCAGCCAGGCATTCAATCTGGAGGCACATCAGAGACTCAGGCTAGCTCTAAGTTATCTGTGAGGCCTTAGCGCTGTGGCCCGACCTGTGTGGGCCTTGCCCAGATGATCAGAGCGCTCAGGCCAGGCAGTCTATGGCTCTGCAGGCCAGCTCCACCAGGTGCAAAGGGCAGGGTCCAGGAGACAAGAGAGTCTATGGAAGATGGTGCAGGTAAGGTTTGAGGAGACACATGTCAAGGGGCTGGCTGGTTGCTGAACTGGTTCTTACTCCCGTTTAACGACTGGCATCTAAATGTTAAAAAGTTTCTCCTCATTCTATCAGATAGATTCTTTTCTAGCCTTCATCAGTTGTTAATAAAAAGTTATTGATGACCCTAAATCTAAACTAAAGGTTGTCACAAGATCAAATATTACACCACAATTATATTAGTTTTGCTATAGAAGCAAAAAAGAAAAAGTTTTCTTTCTTTCCTACCAGTGTGCTCACAGTTTGTCTGCTCACTGGGAAACAGACTGTGTTCCCCAGAACAGATGCATGCTCTGTTCTGGGTGTACTTTGGAGCTGTCTCAGACGATGCACATGCCGAGTTACATAAAACTTGAAATCTCAGAAATGAGAAAGTGATTGTGGCTACTAATATAGGTAATGAGAAATTCACTTCTTATAAGTTATAGAAAAAAAGTTGAAGCAAAGAATGTAATAGCTTCAATTCTGTCACTGGGGTAACTAATTATACATGATTCCACTGACAGGAGGGCAGGCAAAGCCCCTAGTTTATTCCTATATATTTAGAAAGAAAAAGAAAAGAAAGAAATATCCATCTGAAATTATGAGAATGAAGGAGAAGGTTACTTTTACGGCCCTAAAGCTGCAGAAAGGCACCCCAGCACAGACAGGTTACTGACCTCCTTACAGACCTAAAAAGATACAGAAAGCAACTTTGTGAGCACGATTAAAAGTAGAAAGGAGGGTTAATTGATGTGATAGAGAAACCACAAAACAAAAAGGAAAAATGACCTTTCATCGTCAAGTAATTACCTCCAGGCAGGAACTCCATGATTAGGTAGAGGTTTAGCTTATCCTGAAAACTATAGAACATTTTCACAACCCACAAACTGTCTGCCTCCACTAGAATGTCACGCTCCGCACGAATGTGGCCAACCTGGAGGTACACGCATTTGATTAATGACAAGCCTTGCTCTGCTTTATTAGACTGCATATTTGTTTAAACAATTTAAATACTGTTTTGAGTATTAAACTGTGAAGATACAAAAGATCTAATTTATGCTTAGGCAAACCTACTAACTCAAAATTGACAACATTTGACTTGAAGGTATTCAGTGATGAAAACTTGAGTGATGAAAGGCTTAAAAAATGGCAAAATCAATGGCTTGAATGCAAAGGGAAACTTTAACAGTGCTATAAATGGAACCTTTGATTAGTTAAAATTACCATCCTTTTGCATATCTTTTTGTCCTAATAATCCTTTTTGATAGAAACAAGTCCCCAAGATGAGACTCTCTAAACACATCCTCCCTCAGGTCTTCAATGACATCTGCAAAGACAATGCCCTGGTTGACAATTCCAGAATACTCTGATGCCACAGCATTCAGTTCACTGCTGTGCACACAGGATGTGCTCGATCAGTTCTTACTGAACTTAAATAAAAGAACACCTAAGAAAAGTTGTAGATTCAAATTTATGACCTTGCCGTTTTCTATTTTTACTGAAATATCTAGCGAGGAAGACCAAGTTGCCAAACGTTCGGGAGAATTAATTTATTATTATCAAGTTTACCTTATCTACTTTAAGCATATAATAGTAATCAAAACACTGCTGCATATTATCAAGTCCCACCCCCTCTCCTCTTATATAAAGTGTCACAAGATGCAAAACTGGGTTGAATCAGGTCTAAATTTATTAAGACCCAGTCCAATCCTTGAATAGAGGTTTTGACCTTAACATATGTTCTAGGGCTGGACCTCCTAGAATATGTTCAGAGGTAAAGATATACCAAGTTCACAAGCCGGCACTTCTATTGGCAAACTCAGCCCATGGTTTTTGTTTTGAGACAATGTGCTGTATGCTTGTTTGTTTTACTGGGATGTCTTTACCAAAGACACAGATCCCAGCCCTCTCTCCTGTCTTACACCTAACCTGCCTCATTCTTCCATGCTAACTCCCACAGGCCTAAAAGTATTTGAGTTTTCAGTTTCTACCAAAATTGTTCTTTAGGAAATTTTTAAATAAATTCAATGTCTTAAAACAGGGGTCCCCAGTACCCATCTGCAGCCTGTTAGGAACCGGGCCGCACAGCAGTAGGCGAGCAAGCGAAGCTTCATCTGCTGCTCCCCATCACTCCCCATCGCTTGCATTACCACCTGAAACATCCCACATCCCCCCGCCAGTCCGTGGAAAGATTGTCTGCCATGAAACTGGTCCCTGGTGCCAAAAAGGGTGGGGACCGCTGTCTTAGAAAATTTACATTTTTACATCTCTACTTATGGTATGAGGGTGGGAAAAATGGAAGAGGATAAGGGTGATAAGGAACAGTGCTATAAAATCATGAAGAAGCCAAGTAATGCTCTGAGGAAATGCTCATGCCAAAAATGCATTGCTAAAATGCAGACCTGGCTATGACCCAGTCAATTACTACACGAAGACCATACATGGCAGCATTCACCCACCTCTGCTTCCCTTGTCTCCTGTTAAGGCCTCTACCTACTGTAGGGATGTACGGAAAAGAACAGACACTACCACTGCCACTTGTCACTCGCCTTAGAGGGCAGGATGGTGACTGCAACATTCTCAGTTTGTCACAGGGAAAGCTACAGGTACTGTGACCACACCTTGCCCTTCTCTTCTGGGGCTGAGACAGCAGCTAAGAACCTCAAGATCTAGGGGTGGAGTCAGGTGATTTTAGGGTAGGGGTGGGAAGAGCCAGAGGTGCAACTCACACCAGAGGTTCCCTTTCCCCTGTTCCATAAATATTGAATGGGGTGGGGGAATCACATGCTAGCTGCTACCCTGGGCACTAGGGAAGCAGAGATGAAAGTCAGTCTTTGGTTCCATCCTGACACTATACTGGCATCACAACTGGAGGTTTTCCTTTGCACTGGAAGAGAAACATGAAGAGACTAGCTACATGCTGGTCTCTTATCCTTTAAAATTTATTTTCCAGGTAGCAGAAATTTCCATCTTGTGGGACAGAATAACAACCTGAACTCTCAGTGGGTAGCTGTAATTCCTGCTCAGTTTTGTAAGAGCAAGCAAAAACTTTTCCTCTGGATAAGCCACCTATACCTACAAAAAGTTAGGCTCTGAATCTATACTTTGTCAGCCCCACCCAGAAGTGATGGATTTGCCCCACAAAGCTGCTGCATGCTTCCTCAAGAAGGCTGACCCAGGTAGAGTCTGTGGCCAGAAACTTTAATTGGACCACACTGAGATCAAACTTAAAGAGCTGAGTCCATCAGCAAGGTGAGCTACTAATTTAAGTTAATGCATCATTTAAAATCTTAATTTTAAACATTAAAATTTTTAACAGAACAGACATGTCCTTTATTTTCATGTAGAAAACTTTTAGAAACTGATTTTGAGGCAGGTACAGTACTTGAGCAAATGTTTTTACACAATATGTTTGGATCATCCTGTTACCACTTCTGTTACCTCTGGCACATGCTATGAAGGATTAATAAGTCAAACTCATGATGTGTACTTCTCTTTACAATTTTATTCTGAACGGTAATCATTGGATAAAGGAAGATTTTGAGTCTTGCTTAAAACTATAGGAAATATATCTTGTAAAAATAGAATTTACTTGTGAAATACAAAATATACTGACTAATCAATACAGCCTTACATTTTCCTTTTCAAGATTAACTGAAACTCTTTCAGTGCCTACACCCATATCACACACTAATTTTTAGATATAAATTAATAGGGCTAGTGTGCATTTTGAATAAGGTTGGTGTTAGCATAAACTATACTGTCTGAAGATATACTGCCAGGGTATTTGATACTCTCGACCAAAATTCCTGGGAGTCTAAAGCTTCTGGGTAATATCGGAAAATTAAAGAGAAAATTAAAATCCCAAATTTTGAGCTGGCGCTTAAATGAAGGGCAGAGAAGCCTTGGTGATTACACCTCCTCTCGAGCAGCAGGAAGGACTGGGTGTGGGGCTGGTCTCCATCCCGGCTCTTAGGCTCTGTTTCCAGAGGTCTCATTTCCATGGGGTCTCTCTGCCCTCCTGTAGCAACTGGTATTCTACAGGATATTTGCAGGTGTCACCCATTACAATCTGTTCTTAAGCAACCTGCTAAATTAAATTAGATTTATAGAAAGTCTGCATTTTCATTTTTAATGTATTGTCCAATATTTAAAAATCTTAGTTTATTCTACATGAAGTACTTAATGCATCTTATAAATCTATTTGCAAAGTAGGTTTGAGGTTTTAGAAAGTATCCTTAATCATTAAAGGAGAATCTGCATTGCTCTGCCTTTTGCATTATATTTTTTCAAATGCATTCCAAAAGAAGACTGGTCTTAGGTAGTGATGAGCCACTGAGAAGACCCAACTTTGGTTTGCATGTACAGAATGAAGCAATGTAAGACACGTTTTAGATCGCAAATTCTAAATTCTAATTGCTAAGCCTCAGTTCCAAGGTGTATATACAACTTCTATCTCTCAGCATTCAGTAAGGAACATGCTACCACAGTAAGAAACACCTCAAAAAAAGCCTCCTGATGACAAGGACAGCTCGTGATCAACTGGGAGACACAAATATCAGATATTTCTCTAGTAGGTTTTCAACTTTAAAAAGTCTGCACATGGTGTAGAGGCATTATTTGTACTTTTAAAATACATGTAACTCCTTCTTTTGGGGAGAAAGAAAAGTAATATTACATGTATATTCATACATGACAGGGCTAAAGAAAACTAAAATAGGAATATACACTTCAATTAAGCAAAAAGAACAGTTCTAGGAGACAGAAATTCACAAGCTGACTAAAATCGCTGCTTCAATTGTGCTCTTACCTGTTCTTTTTCAAGCATATCTGCTTTACGGAGTATTTTCATTGCATACACATGCCCTGTATCTTTCTTCTGAACAAGCCGCACCTAAAAGTTATAAAGAAATGCCAAAAGTTCACAATGCCAAGCTAATGCTTTCATGTGTTATAGGAAGTAATGTTTAAACTGGAAAAGTACTGTAATTTTTATGTAAGCAACTAGCAATAACAAAGCAGAAGAAAATGCTTTTCAATGTTCCAAAATGGATATATTACACACAGTGAAGTCAGTGCTGGAAACATACTCAAATATCTCCACATCTGAACAGCTCTGGCTCCCTAGCTGAACAAACCAATCTAATTTTAAACCCTCACTGTGGGAATTCCCTGGCAATCCAGTGGTTAAGACTCGGGGCTTTCACTTGCAAAGGGCCCGGGTTCAAACCCTGGTCGGGGAAATAAGATCCCGAAAGCCACGTGGCATGGCCATAAAGAAAAAAACAAACCCTCACTCTGGAACTTAAGGACTCATTAAACCCATGGCACATGTCAAGCAGTCAGCTCAGAAAACCTAAGGAAATGATTACAACAATGTTTAAAACAATAGCAAAAGCTCAGGTATAGAAAAAAAAAATGCCTGGAAGCATTATTAATAGGATAATAGCATAATTAGGGAAATAATAGCATTAATAGCATAATCAGGGAAGTAGAGTTTTCTGCAGTTCTTTCTCTTTTCTATTTTCAATTTTTTTTTTAGAGAGAACAGATAATTCATGATGAAAAGAAAATAAATGGTCTGCAAACCCAAACAAAACTTCTTGGAAATTTCCTGCACATCCTCCCCCTCTTCCCCCAAGATATGTATGTTTTCTTCTCCCTGCACCATTCTTTATGTTCTCCTCGAGTCCCACGTCCCCTCCTCACTGAACAGAAAGCTCTTTTAGAGGTGGTCCTGTACCTTTCCCTCTCTCAAGGGGCCAACACGGATTCTGAACCATGAGGGATCAATTTATCTTTCACCTGTGCCTTTGAATATGTACTCACATTTCCCCTAGGTACTGGTTTTTAATACTATGCTGCTCCTTTTATACAATGATAATGAAACTAACACATCAGTAGGTCATCCACTTTGGGCATTTTCCATGAATGGAGATGATCTTGCATGGGCTCATTCAAACCCTCCCCAACAGACTGCTCTTGTGACCAAGCAGGATGCACATGCAAGACCAGCTGGGACGAAGTTGCAAATGCTTTCACTCTATACCACCACTTACATAACTTATTTCTATAAATTCTGTCACCTAGGGCCATCTTTTTAGAGCTGTACCAATCTGGCGGGAAGAAATAAAGGGTGGAGATATGCTGTGAGTTTGCTCCTGGAGAGGCAGTGTAATGCAAAAAGCAAGACCTTCAAGATCAGGAAGACCTAGGCCCTGCTTCTGGTACCCCTGCTCAATGGTTATGTGATGCTGGAACATTACATATCCCCTCGGAGTCTTAATCTCATCGTGTATAAAATGAGTTACTGTCATGATTCTAGGAGAAAAGCACTCAGTAAATAATAAATATTGATTTCTTTCTACCTTTCAACTCTCCCTTTAGATCAATACTTAAAGCATCAACATCATCTCTGGAAAAGCAGAGAACAACCAGATCCCTGGGACAGTGGAGAGGGGAAGAAAAAGAAGACAGAACACTTAAGATGTGGGGCTGGCATGCTTGACCCACGCACTCCATACTTCCGTTATATCAAGAATCATGAGCTCATGGTGTTAGAAGCTTTGAAGTTCTGTGGTATTTCTGTATTTGACAAGTCACTGTGGTTTTTTTACCTCACCAAATGCTCCTCTGCCTATTACTTTTAAGGACTCAAAATCTTCCAATCCAAGTCTTGTTCTCTTCAAACGAAGAAACTCTGTTTCCTTCCGAGCATGTGCTGATCTCCTGAGTCGTTTCTAATGTTTAAATAAAGAGGGAGAGAGGTGGGAAGGGGAGGAGTTGGAACTCTGAAACTCTGCAACAAAGTTGTATTTGTGGTTTAACCCACCTGCAAAGCAGGGCCACACCAGACTAAGCATCATCTGTTCATACATGAAAGCACCACAGAATGACCCTTACGAGATCACTCCTCCCTTCCCAGGCCTTCAGATACAATAACCAAGCCATACTGAACAGACGGTGCCTCCTCTGAGGGCTGACTAACCTACATCAACAATCGACTTTTCTAAAGCTTCTAATGAAGGAAGGAGAAACAACCAACATTTTCCTTTAACCCTCCTTATATAAAAGTGTGGTTTTTAAATTTCCCTCTGGACTTTCTTTACAGATTGTGGTTCATTTTATGCATTAACTTTCTACTGTTCCTACAAGTCTTGGGTATTTTTCACCATTTTCCTGGGTTCTATGATTCATTCCTCGTTTTGAAAGCATTTCCACTGTCATTTCAGTTCCTTACATGGTTTCGAGTTAACTATATTTTCTGCTACATCTGTGGGCATTGGAGGGAAGGGCTGATTTGAGAGAGATTTTGCCTTGACAAAGATTTTAGAAATTTGCCCCACTTCTATGGAGCCTTTTCAGTGAATTAAAAATGCTATAATTTGCTTTTTTTTAATTTTAATTTTATTTCATCTCTTCCTTTTCTTGGAGTTCTAAAGCTAATTAATTTATTACAACAGAGCCTAGAGAAGTCATCCTCTCCTGGTACTTAATAATTAACTTCTCCCTCTGCATGAGTACCTAAATCCAGAAGCACACCAGCCCTCATAATTTCCTGTTATTGAGTCAAAGCCACTCCCTTGTGCACCAAGGCTAACAACTTGCTGGATAAGATATGATCTGCCATGCTGGGTTTCAAGGAAAATTTTTTCAATATTAATTACCTCTTCATCTTTTAGGCCTTCTTCTTCCATCACTTTTTCTAACTTCTTTTGTCTAAAAATAAATAAAGACATATGAAATAACATTTGAATGATAACTTTCCGTTATCTATATGCAAACAATTTTTTTTTACTGATAAAAACAGGTAAATCTCAAAATGCTTCATTAAAACAACAAATTACAATTATTAAGACAAATAAAAAGATTCTCACCCTTTGTCAGTTCTACATTTTGACAAAAATTATATGTTAATGCAACAAAGAATCTTATTTCAAAATGAAAAGTTCTCTTTTTTTGGTAACATTTCCTCCTTAACAAACCACAGACAGCTGGTGTTTGATAACCTCTTCTATCAGGGCGTTTCTCTCCTTGTCCCTGACTGAAATCTACTTCCTTTACTTTCACATCTTCCTCCTCCTCCCTGCCACAAGCAAAGAGTAATAACAACAAAGGTAAACACAGAATTTGGAGATTCAAGGGGGGGGGGGAATGTTCAAAAAAGATGACTGGCACTGCTGTTAAATCTTAAGACTCTAAATCCTTGGAGTACTAAACTTTAGAAACTGCATCCAAGAATGTTTTTGATCTGTATTCTCATACTGATTTGATAAAACTAAAAGAAACAAGTAAAACTTCCTTACAACAAATTCCACACAACTTTTATTTATTCAGCATAATAAATGAAAGCACATGGGCTGGAATCTCCTCTATCACTTATCAGCAATCCAGACAACAGGCATGCTGAGCAGAGCAGGGAAGAAGTACAAGGTACACGAAGCAACAGCCTGTGGTCTAGCGCAGCTGAGGCACACACAACTTGCAATGCCACACTAAGGTTGGCTCTTAGTCTGTAGACCTCAGAGCTATCAGAGACTTGTGCACAAAGGAGTGGTGTGATGAGGTTTCTATTTCAGAATGGCAGCCCAAAGTAATGAGCTGATGGACTGGCAGGGAAAGCAACTGACAAAGACGGAGGCAAACTGGAAGCTATCGTTAGTCCGACGGACAATAAATACCTGGAACTAGGGCTGGAAACCTAGAATGAAGTGAACAGAGCTACTGCAAAGATAACCAACTGGCTGAAGGAGTCAAGGGAACAGTCTTAGAATTTCTTGTGTGGGAGGATAATGATGCCACTAACCAAGACAGGAAGCACAGAGAGAGGAACATGGGAAGATAATGAGTTTTATTTTAGTCAATGAGTATTTATTGCTATAATAGTATTTAGTTAAAATGAATATTTTTATTTAATTATATTTAATTACTGTTAGAAATCATATTATAGTACAAATCCACAGGCTGAGATGATAAACAAGAATTTGTGTCCAAACTCCCAGGAAGTGAGAAGATCTACTCTGACCGTGACGGGAAGAAGAAAGCATCTGCATGGCTCCCAGTCTGCTCACTTTTCTTCTAGTTCCCAGAATATTTTGGGATATGCATCTTTGTGTGCATATGTATTGGAGGGAGAAGGCTGTACTATTGGCAATTTCAGGAGTGAAAATTATTCCATTTCCATGGTTAAATAGTTGAAGTAGGGAAGAATAAGAAGAGTCAATGCATGGCAGGAACTATAAGAACTCAACCATGGTCAGCTCCTTTTGCGCCTTGAGTATCAAACACCATCATACTTTCTGACTATATATTCTTTGAATGACCACACCAGACTGTGACAGCAGTCCAATGTGCTATCACACAATGTGTGTCACAGAGACAGCCCAAATTTTAAAACTAAACTGGACAGTATTCTACAGCTCTGTTGCAAGTGTAATTAAACTGGTCTCAGTAGATAACCTGCCTGAGAGTAAAGTTAACAGAATCAACACCTTGAACACAATCAGATTCTTTTCTTCTTTTTGGCCGCGCCACGCGACTTACGAGATGTGAGATCTTAGTCCCCTGACCAGGGATTGAACCCAGGGCCTCAGGCGTGAGAGCTCGGAGTCCTAACCACTGGACTGCCAGGGAATTCCCCTCAGATTCTTTCATTAGAGAAAGTATCCAGAAAAAGCCTCTATCATGCAAAATTATCCATGGTAATGATTTATTGGGACCAAGCAACAAAGATCTCGAAGACGCAAAAATGGCAAACACGGTGACGTCTTACAAAAGGCTTACAAGTGACATCCTCCGTAAGACAATACCAAGGAATTACTAACTTGGTTAGACTCACGTTGGCATTGTGATGACAAGAAAATGGCCATATTTTTGGAGATGCATACTGAAGTACGTAAGATTGAAATGACAGATGTTTGAAATTTGCTTTAAAACACAATAGCAAGAAAGAATAAAATGGAATAAATGAAACAAATTTAGCAAAGTCTTGATAATTACTGAATCTGAGGGATGACTATATGGGGGCTCATTGTATTAGTCTTTCTACGCATGTGTTTAAAAATGCCCACAATGATTAAGAAAGGCAGGCCCCTCCACCACATGTCTCTCTGGTCGCAGGGCCCCCGCAAGCTAACACTCCAGCCTTTGATGAGGCCTCTTCAGCTCAACTCCAGTGTTCCAAAGCAGAACCCTGGGAGGGAGAGGCACTTTCACACACAGAGGCCACACCCAACCCCACCCAGCAAGGCTTCCGGGAGTGAGCTCCATTTATTATCATGTGAGACCATTTCCCACGTGAGATGGTAAGTTCTTTTGAAGGCAGGGACCACATCTGAATCCTCCTTCTCCACTAAGAATAATGCTTTGTACACAGCAACTTTTTAAGATGTATGTTGCTAAATTAAAAAAAAAAAGAAAGAAAGAAAGAAAAAAGGTCGGAACATGTCACAATGTACACACACATTCATGACTACTTCTTTTAATTAGCCCCCTTCACTACACCTAATTTAGACTCGCCTCCAAGCACAGCTTGATTCAGAGGCAGCAGGGATGGGAGGAAAAGGCTAGTCCACTCTACAAGCAAGTTGAGTAGACAATATTTCTAATTTCTGCTGATGACACACTTAAAATAATCAGGAAAAATGGTATAGAAATAAACAGTGGGCATCTCCATGATCAAAACTGAATTCTCAAGAAATACCCTAAAAATGATTACACAAAATTTTAAAAATCTCAACAAATTACTTTTGTTTGACTGATATCTAGTCAGTGAATATCATTAGATAAGTCTAGACTTAACCATTTCTGGGGCCCAAATAAAACTGACACTTGCTCACTAGTAATAATCACACATTGCAACTCAGTATCAGATCAGACTAAAAGCAAACAGTTAGGAAAACCTGGGTAAGAATATGGAAGAGAAGCAGCAGAAAATGCTGGTTCTCAGAGGGTAAAATGCAGGATAGTTCTTATTTGATTTAGAGGGAGAGCATACAATTATTGCCTATTGAATTAGGCTTTTATGGCTTTAATTAATCCACCAAAATAGTATTCATAAAGAACAGAAACAACACAGAATATTGTAAAAAGAAATGCCAGCTGCCTCAGTTTTGATTTCAAACTGCTCAAATTATCCAAACCATTAATTTTCTATGAACAACTAGGCAATTATCAACACCTATTTCTCTTATGTGTACCTAGGATCACATAAGAGAACAGGAGAATTGCTGTTCCTGGAGAAGCTTACCACAGAGGCCACTATTGAAGGCAAACACAGATTAAAAAAAAGAATATGAACTTGCACTACTGAAGGGATTCAGTTTACCATCTATAAGTAGCTTTACTAAGCATTCTGCCACACTGTACAATGGGCACTAGACTCAAGGAATTTAACTGTGTTGAAACCAATATGTAGAACTTACTGTAGTGTTTCTATGAAACAGCCCAATGTTCTCATATTCTACCTTTATACAGAAAACAATTTGCAAATGATTTTTTTCTTCTGTCTTTAGGCTTTGGTCTCATTTCCCCTGCAGTAAATCCTTTGTTCAAATATAACCCAGTGTTCTACTATAAATGGAACAGCACAAAAGTTGCATATAAGTGGGAGAAATACTAGAGATTTTAAAGGCAACAAGACAAGGCATATACAAACAAAATAAAATTTTGTATTACAACATGATCTCTTTTATTAGCCCTCAAATTTACTAGCCTAATACCTATTATTTCAAACTGCTCATCATATATTAGCCATATACCCATAATAAAATGTTTCTTTACCATCAATTGTCTCATATCATTAAAACTCTGCTTATTTATCAAGGTTCTGTGACTTTTCCCCCATAACATCAAAACACTTGAAACTCCATTTCTGACAGTTCTAATTTTAGTTTACTTACTACTGTGGAAGCACCTGACAATCACTGTTTTTCTTTCTTTTTTTGTTAATTTTTAATTTTTGATACAATTTTGAAAGCTTAAAATCCATTTACAGTTATTACAAAGTATTGTCTGTATTCCCCATGTTGTACGATATATCCTTGTAGCCTATCTTACACCCAATAGTTCATACCTCCCACTCCCCTCCCCAAACTGCCCCCCCTTACTGGTAACCACTGGTTTGTTCTCTATATCTGTGAGTCTGTTTTTTTTTTTTTTGTAATTTTATTTATTTTGGGCTGCATTGGGTCTTCATTGCGGCGCGCGGGCTTTCTCTAGTTGTGGCGAGTGGGGGCTACTCTTTGTTGTGGTGCGCGGGCTTCTCATTGCGGTGGCTTCTCCTTGCTGTGGAGCATGGGCTCTAGGCACATGGGCTTCAGTAGTTGTGGCACGTGGGCTCAGTAGTTGTGGTGCACAGGCTTAGTTTCTCTGTGGCATGTGGGATCTTCTCGGACCAGGGATCGAACCTGGGTCCCCTGCATTGGCAGGTGGATTCTTAACCACTACGCCAGGGAAGTCCTCTTTTTTTGTTATATTCACTGGTTTGTGGTAGTTTTTAGATTCCAAATATAAATGATATCATACAGTATTTTTCTTTCTCTGACTTATTTCATTTAGCATAATGCCTTCCAAGTCCATTCATGTTGCTGCAAATGGCAAAATTTCATACCTGTTTATGCCTGAGTAGTATTCCATTCTGTGTGTATGTATATATGTACATAAACAGCATCTTCTTCATCCATTCATCTGTTGATGGACAATTAGGTTGCTTCCCTATCTTGACAATTGTAAATAATGCTGCCATGAACACTGGGGTGCATTTATCTTCTCTAATTAGTGACTTTGGGTTTTTTTTCAGATATATACCCAGGAGTAGAACTGCTGGGTCATATGGTAGCTCTATTTTTAGCTTTTTGAGAAACCTGCATACTGTTTTCCACAGTGGCTGCATCAATTTACATTCCCACAGACAGCGTATGAGGGTTCCCTTTGCTCCACATCTTCACCAACATTTGTTACTTGTATTCTTTTTTTTTTTTTACTTGTATTCTTTTTGATGATAGCCATTCTGACAGGTGTGAGGTGATATCTCATTGTGTGTTTTTTTTTAACATCTTTATTGGAGTATAATTGCTTTACAATTTGTTTGTTTTGTTTGTTAGTTTCTGCTTTATAACAAAGTGAATCAGTTATACATATACATATGTTCCCACATCTCTTCTGTCTTGCATCTCCCTCCCTCCCACCCTCCCTATCCCACCCCTCTAGGTGGTCACAAAGCACCGAGCTGATCTCCCTGTGCTACGCGGCTGCTTCCCACGAGCTATCTATTTTACGTTGGTAGTGTATATATGTCCATGCCACTCTCTCACTTTGTCACAGCTTACCCTTCCCCCTCCCCATATCCTCAAGTCCATTCTCTAGTAGGTCTGTGTCTTTATTCCCATCTTACCCCTAGGTTCTTCATGACTTTTTTTTTCTTTTTTTTTCTCTTAGATTCCATATATATGTGTTAGCATAAGGTATTTCAGAAAGAAAAAAACAAATACCGTATGCCAACACATATATAGAGAACCTCACTGTGGTTTTGATTTCCATTTCTCTGATGATTAGCTATGCTGAGCATCTTTTCATGTGCCTGTTGGCCATCTGCATTTCCTCTTTCAGGTGTCTGTTCAGTTCTTCTGCCCATTTTCTTTTTTTTTTTTTTTTTTTGGCCATGGCTCACGGGCCCAGCTGCTCCGCGGCATGTGGGATCTTCCCAGACCGGGGCACGAACCCGTGTCCCCTGCATCGGCAGGCGGACTCTCAACCACTGCGCCACCAAGGAAGCCCTTCTGCCCATTTTTTAATTGTGTTGTTTGATTTTTTGATGTTGAATTATATGAGTTGTTTATATACTGTTTTTCTTTTTTAATTTTCTAGGGGTGATAAAACCTGAAATAAAATAGTCTTATCAAATTGTATCAACAAACTCAAGAACAAGTATCAACTCATGTCCAAAAAAGAGGGCACTAGAGAAATGCAAAAAATACAATGAGATACCACCTCACAACGGTCAGAATGGCCATCATCAAAAAATCTACAAACAATAAATGCTGGAGATGTTGTGGAGAAAAGAGAACCCTCCTACACCGCTGGTGGGAATGTAAATTGGTACAAGCATTATGGAGAACGGTATGCAGGTTCCTTAAAAAACTAAATATAGAACTACCATATGATCCAGCAATCCCACTCCTAGGCATATATCCAGAGAAAACCATAATTCGAAAAGATACATGCACCCCAATGTTCACTGCAGCACTATTTACAATAGCCAAGACATGGAAGCAACCTAAATGTCCATCGATAGAGGAATGGATAAAGAAGATGTGGTATATAAATATACAATGGAATATTACTCAGCCATAAAAAAAAATAATGCCATTTGCAGCAACAAGGATGGACCTAGAGATCATCATGCTAAGTAAAGTCAGTCAGAGAAAGACAAACATCATATGGTTATCACCTACATGTGGTATCTAATTTAAAAAATGATACAAATGAACTTATTTACAAAAATAGAAATGGACTCACAGATCTTGAAATCAAACTTATGGTTACCAAAGGGGATACGTGGGGGGAAGTGAAAAATCAGGAGATTGGGATTAACATATACACACTATTATACATAAAACAGATAACTAACAAGCACCTACTGTATAGCATAGGGAACTCTACTCAATATTCTATAATAACTTATATGGGAAAAGAATCAGAAAAAGAATGGATATATATATATATATGTATAACTAATTCACTCTGCTGTACACCTGAAACTAACATAGCATTGTAAATCAACTATACTCCAATAAAAATTTTTAAAAATAAAAAACAGGGGCCTCCCTGGTGGCGCAGTGGTTGAGAGTCCGCCTGCCGATGCAGGGGACACGGGTTCGTGTCCCGGTCCGGGAGGATCATCCACATGCCGCGGAGCAGCTGGGCCCGTGAGCCATGGCCGCTGAGCCTGCGCATCCGGAGCCTGTGCTCCACAACGGGAGAGGCCACAACAGTGAGAGGCCCGCGTACCGCAAAAAAAATAAATAAATAAATTTAAAAAATAAATAAAAAACAGAACACCAACAAAAAAAGAGGGCGCTAGGGCTTCCCTGGTGGCGCAGTTGTTGAGAGTCCGCCTGCTGATGCAGGGTACACGGGTTCGTGCCCCGGTCCGGGAAGATTCCACATGCTGCGGAGCGGCTAGGCCCGTGAGCCTATGGCCGCTGAGCCTGCGCGTCCTGCGCGTCCAGAGCCTGTGCTCCGCAACGGGAGAGGAGGCCACAACAGTGAGAGGCCCGCCTACCGCAAAAATAAATAAATAAATAAAAATTTTAAAAAAAGAGGGCGCTAAAAAGATTAACAAGGAAATACTAATTCTGAAAAGTTCAAAGTATCTACTGTTTTTTTAAATGAAAAATAATGGTGATTTGATAACAAAAATTACAAAAACATTCTAATCCTCTTAAATGTCTAACATTCTCTTTTTACTGTGCTTTGATTAATTTGGTCTTCAAGAAAAGAAAAACCATGAAAGCTTTTGAAAGGTCTTTCCATCTTGAGAATAAAACAAAAAAAGCACTGATTTCAACCAATTTTTGGGGTGCAATCTTAGTGTAAATCAAAATATAACACTTATTAACAAAGTAAATAAAACCATGTATCATCTTGTTCCTGGAGAATGTGATACATATCAATGATGCACCACAGGGCAGAGCCAGTAGGATTAAAAACCAACTGACTGGGCTTCCCTGGTGGCACAGTGGTTAGAATCCGCCTGCCAATGCAGGGGACGCGGGTTCAAGCCCTGGTACAGGAAGATCCCACACGCCGCAGAGCAATGAAGCCCATGAGCCACAACTACTGAGCCTACGCTCTAGAGCCCGTGTGCCACAACTACTGAGCCTGCGAGCCACAACTACTGAAGCCCGCGCGCCTAGAGCCTGTGCTCTGCAACAAGAGAACCCACTGCAATAAGAAGCCCGCGCACCACAAATAAGAGTAGCCCCTGCTCGCCACGACTAGAGAAAGCCCGCACGCAGCAACGAAGACCCAACGCAGCCAAAAATAAATAAATTAATTAATTTTAAAAAAACACCCGGGCTTCCCTGGTGGTGCAGTGGTTGGGAATCCGCCTGCCGATGCAGGGGACACGGGTTCGTGCCCTGGTCCGGGAGGATCCCACATGCCGCGGAGCCGCTGGGCCCGTGAGCCATGGCCGCTGGGCCTGCGCGTCCGGAGCCTGTGCTCCGCGGCGGGAGAGGCCACAGCAGTGAGAGGCCCGCGTACCGCAAAAAAAAAAAAAAAAAACCAACTGACTATTATCAAATAAGACAAGTAACTTAATGAGAACTCATAAGCATTTGCTTTGTAACTACAATTCCAGAAGCTCTGATTTCAAAAGAGTGGCTGTATTTGAAAATAACCATCTCCAACAGGTTTCACATGCCTAGAGATAGAGTGTGCAAATTTATTTTTGAATTCCCCATGATCCTAACAAAGAGCACTGTACAGGCTCTTGTTTGTCCCAGTGAACAACAGCTAGCCACCACCAGGTATAAAGTATCTTGCTATTCCGCATACAGAGCTGCATATTTAAGGTCAAGTCATATATCCCATTTAAATTATGATCTACACCCTCCTGCAGAAAGCTGTTGCAAATAAATCCTTATCCAAACGTTAGCACACTGAATCCAGCAACACAGAAAGAGAATAATGCATTATGACCAAGAGAGTTTACCCCGGGAACGGAAGGTTAGTTTAACATTCAAAAATCAGTCCAGGGCTTCCCCGCTGGCGCAGTGGTTGGGAGTCCGTCTGCTGATGCAGGGGACACTGGTTCGTGCCCCGGTCCGGGAGGATCCCGCATGCCGCGGAGCGGCTGGGCCGGTGGGCCATGGCCGCTGAGCCTGCGCGTCCGGAGCCTGTGCGCCGCAACGGGAGAGGCCGCGGCAGTGAGAGGCCCACGTACCGCAAAAAAAAAAAAAAAAAAAAAAAAAAACCCACAAAAATCAGTCCATGTAATTCACCACAGTGAGAGAATAAAGGAGAAAAAACAGTATGATCATTTCAAAGATGCAGAAAAAGCATTTGACAAAATTCAACATCCACTCATGATAAAAACTCTCAGTCTCATAGGAACAGAAGGAAACTTCCCCAACCTATGAAGAGCATCTTTGAAAAAGCTACATTAACATCACAACAGTGAAACAGTGCTTTCCCACTTAAATCAGGAACAAAAGATGTCTACTCCCACCACTTACATTCAACATTGTACCTGAAATCCTAGCCAATGTAAAAAGGCAAGAAAAAGAAAGAAAAGTTGTACAGATTGGAAAGGAAGACACAAAACTCCCTATTTGGCTATGACATGATTGTTCACATAGAAAATCCTAAGGAATCTACAAAAAAGCTACGAGAATAAGTAAATTAGCAAGTCACAGGGTATAAGGTCAAAACACAAAATTCAGTTATAGTTCTATATGCTAGCAGCAAACAAGTGGAACATTTTAAATATCCACTTACAATAGCATCAAAAAACTCCAAAAATACTAGGAATAGACAAACAAAAGACATGAAAGACCTCCACCCTAAAACTACAAAATACTGCTGAGAAAAATTAAAGACCTAACAAAATGGAGAGATAAGCCTCAGAAGATTCAATATTAAGATGTCAACTCTCCCTCAAACTGATCTACAGATTCAATACAATTATAACCATAATTCCATCAGGCTTTTCTGTAGAAACTGACAAGCTGATTCTAAAATTTATATGGAAATTCAAAGAACCTAGAATATCCAAAGCAATCTCGAAAAAAAACAGGAACAACAAAGTTGAGGACTTACAGTTTCTGACTTCAAAACTTACCACAAAGCTACCGTAATAAAAAAATCTGATACTGGCATAGGGACAGACAAATAAATCAATGAAACAGAATAAAGAGCCCAGACACAGGTACACAATTACACAGTACTTGATTTTCAAAAGTGCCAAAGCAACCTAATGGGGAAAAGAAAATCTTTGCAACAAATAGTGCTTAAATAACTGGATATCCATAAGGAAAATAAATAAATAAATCTCAAACCCCACCTCATACCATACACTTATTAACTCAAGATGGATCATATAAATGTAAAAACTAAATCTATAAAACTTCCAGAAGAAAACATAAGAGAATATCTTCATAACTTAGGGGTAGGCAAAGGTTTCTTAGAGGTCACAGAATGCAATAACTACAAAAGAAAAAAATGCCAAATTAGATGAACAGGAAAGCACAGACTGGGAAACCTTTGCAAAACACAGCTACGACAAAGAACCAGTATCTAAGATATAAAAAGAACTCCTAAAACTCAATGGTCAAAAAATTTGAACACTTCACAAAGGAAAATACACAAATGGCCAAAAAAAGCACATAAAGAAAAATGTTCAATATCATTAATTATCAGAGAAATGCAAATTAAAACAATGAGGGACTCTCCTGGTGGCGCAGTGGTTAAGAATCTGCCTGCCAATGCAGGGGACTCAGGTCCCACATGCTGCGGAGCAACTAAGCCCCTGCAACACAGCTGCTGAGCCTGTGCTCTGGAGTCCGCACGCCTCAACAAGAGAAGCCACCGCACTAAGAGGCCCATGCACTGCAACAAAGGGTAGCCCCCGCTCGCCGCAACTGGAGAAAGCCAGTGCCCAGCAATTAAGACCCAACACAGCCAAAAGTAAATAAATTTATTTTAAAAAAAAAGAGCAAGCGTTTAAAAATAAAATAAAACAACAATGAAATGCCACTAAGCATCCACAAGAATAGCTAAAGTTAAAAGACTGACAACACAAATGTTAAAAAATATATATAAAGCAACTAGAACTCTCATACACTGTTGGTAATATTTTAGAAAAAGGTCTAGCAGTTTCTTATAAAACTAAACATATACCTATGTATGTTTACAAACCAGCCATTCCACTCCTAAATATTAACCTAAGAAATGAAAACAAACGTTCACAAAAAGATCTGTACACAAACGTTCAGAGAAACTTATTCAAAACAGCCCCAAACTTTAAAATGCCCAGATTTTTATCAACAAAAGAATATATAAACAAACTATGGTAGTCATAAAAGAGAATGGTACTCAGCAATATAAAGGAACAAACTATGCACACAAAAGCAACATGGATGAACCTTGAAAACATGAGGCTGAGTGCAAGATGCCTTATTCAAAAGAATCCATTATACATGTCCCATTTGTATGGAATAGACAATATTAATCTATGGTAGAAACAAAATCACAACAGTGGCGTGGGGTTGAAGGAGAATCTCCAGGGATGAACTTTCTGGGATGATGGTAATATTCTATGTCTCGATAGGGGTTTAAGTTATACAGGTGTATGTATTTGTCAAAACTCCGAAACGTACCCTTAAGGTGGTGCATTTCATTCTATACAGATTTTCCACTCTCTTAAAATATATATAGAAAACTCCATTTGTTATACAAGCAGAAATATTCAAAAGTAAAACATATAGACATCTGCAGCATACTTTGAAGTACAAGCAAAAAGTTAAGATGAATTAATGAATGGATAAAGGAATGGATAGATCGGTATGTGATAAAACAACAGACAATAGTAGAATCTATATGATGTCTAGGTATTCACTGTATAATTCTTTCAATTTTTCTGTACTTTTGAATATTTTCATAATAAAATATTGGGAAAAAAATTTTAATTATGAGTTACTACATGGATAGTGCACACTAGATCAGTAACAATAGTTGCTACTGTAATAGGGAAGAACTTTTTGTATTCTATTACAAGTTAATCACTAAAGGGATGTTGCCTATAAGCTTAAATTATACATAAATGCCCATCTCTGGGAACCCAGGTAATGAGCATTAAGCTAAAATACCTTTGTTTAGTTCACAGGAAACATCCTGACCAGGCCCACCTGTGAATGAATGACTGCAGGGAGGAAGAAATGAACACAACGCCTCCGGAGAATGATTGGAACCAGGAAATGTTTGACTTTACTCCCTTCCCTTTTAATACAAAAGGAGCCTCAGGCAAGATGGTTCTTTAGGGGCAAACCACCTTCTCGGTTTGCTGGCTTTCTGAATAAAGCCGCTATTTCTTGCCCTCAACAACTCATCTCTCAATTTATTGGCCTGTTGTGCAGCGAGCAGTATGAGATTGGACTCGGTAATGCTACAACCCCATTAACTATGTGATTACTGTGTGAAGCACTTTGGTGGGTACTCATATATGTTTTATCTAATCCCCACAGCAATCCTGCAAGGCAAGTAGTAGTATCCCCATTTTCCAGATGGGACAGCTGATACGCAGGAAGACTAAGCACTTGTTCCGACCTCATACAGCTACTAAATGTAACGGCAGGATTCTAAACCCAGATCTGGCTCCATAAGGTTTGCTCTTTCCATTACATCACACTGCCTTCACAATGAACTCTAAGGTTTTGGCCCAATTAATTTTTTTATACTACCATGAAATTTTATGTTATTGACTAGTATCAGAAATAAGTGGGTTAATAGCAAGGGCTTTGGAAATCAGTGACACTGTCATTCCACTGTACTCGAATAGGCTGTAACACGGCTGCTGCTATTCTTGTCTCCTTTCAACCATATTATGAATGTGATTTATGATACTAGATATGGATGCCAAAACCATGACACAATTTTCTCAAAATTCTTTACCTCATTTCTCGTTCTTCATGTTGAGCGATAAGGTTGCTATAAAAATTCTCCAGTGTCACTTTGGTCATTGTCACCCTTTCCTTTGTGTGATTACTCATGGCCGAGCAAGGTGTTGAGCCTGTCATTGCCATGGCTGCTAGAAACAAAAAAAAAAAGAGGTATTAGTTTTGGAGTTAGAATCCACCAATTATGCACTCTCTTACCCTATTGGTAGGAATGTAAATTGACCCAAGTTTTCTGGAGGACAAACAACATATAACAAAAAACAGACAAACATAATACTTGGTGAAAATAAGTATACATTAATGTTTTTTGACCCGGAAATATCATCCCTAGGTATAAGGCCTACAGAAACTGTCACACAGGCTCTTAAGGGAACATGCACAAGGATGTGCATTACAGAGGATGTTCACTATGCCATCACCTGTGTTATGAGAAGTTGGAGGCAATTCACTAAGCAAATCATAAATAAAATGTTGTGGATGCATACAAAGAAATACCATACAACAGTCAGAAGCCAATCTACCTGTATCTAAAAGCAACATGAATATATCTTTAAAGCATAGTGTTGCATTTTTTAAAAAGAAGAGAACAAGGTTACCATACCAGATACATATATTAAGAATATATAACATAGACAGTACAATTCTTTGCCATCCAGGAATCTACCTTGAAGAAATCAAAGACCCATAAGGATTCATACACAAGGGGATTCAATGCAGCATTGTAATGACAAAGAAAAACTAGAAGTAACTTGAATAACCAACAACAGAACTGATTAAATTATGGGAAAGTCCTACAATGAAATTAATATGCAGACAATTAAAATATGCTCAGGGATTCCCTGGTGGCGCAGTGGTTGAGAGTCCGCCTGCTGACGCAGGGGACAGGGGTTTGTGCCCCAGTCCAGGAGGATCCCACATGCCGCAGAGCAGCTTGGCCCGTGAGCCATGGCCGCTGAGCCTGCGCTCTGCAACAGGAGAGGCCACAACAGTGAGAGGCCCACGTACAGCAAAAAAAAAAAAAAAAAAAAAAAATGCTCAAACGTTTAATGTCAGGGAAAATATTTCCAGTCTAAGTGAAAAAGAATAGGTTAAAAAAAAGAATGTATACCATTTTATGTGTTTACTGTATATGCACAGAATTATTAGAAATATATATCAAAATGTTATTAGTGGCCTAACTCTAGGCAGTGAGAATACAATAGATCATTTTATTCTCGTTTTCCACATTTTCTACATTTTCTTCAATGAGTGTGTACTATTACCATTAAGTTACCAAGAACTTTTAAATTTACAATTTCTATAGTTTAAAAAAATCTATGACTAAAATCTTCATCTATAGGTATATATGTACTGTGACATGGCTTATGGTTATTTGATAGACGTTTACCGTCTAGTTGAATTGACAAGTTAAAACAAAGACCTATGATGGAAACAATATTACAAAAGAAAAAACCTGAATCATAATTTCAGTGATGGAAGATATCTCAAAAACAAGAGACCCTAACCTCCTAGTTTTACATATTTGAAAACTGATACCAACAAGGTTTAAATAGCTTACAGAACTTTTTTCCCCACCTAAATTTAAATCTCATTTGCCCTAAATATTTTTTGCCAACCTACATTGTCACACCTCGCCAAACTGTTCACCAACCTTGACTTGCTCCAGCATTGGCAATAATGCTCAATATTTTATCCTTATCATGCCTTCCTCCTACAGGACCTGCCTCTAAGTCTATCTTTTCATCCCAATATGAAGCTGAGTAAAAATCAGGAGGGGTCAAGGGTCATTTTCAAGGACTTTTAAATTGTTTTGTAGATTAAACTTAGGCTTTTAAGGAATGTGCAAACACTTATTATTACTAAGAAAACAGACTTAACACTAAGCAATTTTATAAAAAGATACTCAGGGAAAATCACAAAGAATACTGTCATCAGAGAAAAGATTCAAAATCAAGGCTCTACTTCAAAGTCAAACATTTTGATTCATGATGAGCCAATATGATCAGTAATCACAAATTCAAGATATTGAACTCATCCTTACCTTACTATAAAATGTTACTTTTTATGGGAAAGTTTCTGCTAACACCAAAGCAAACTCAAATGTTTTTAGGCTATCAGTGGAATTTTTTTTAAAACCTCTGTTTGGTTTATGACGCTCGGGTGTGGTTCCTTATTTGTCAGCCTGTACCCCCTCCACCCACAATGAAAACCACATGTACTTTAAGTTTGGTGAAGAAATTTTAAAAGCAGATTTAAAAACAAGTCTGAAGTGAGAGAGCCCTTAGTACTCCTCCTTCGTCAGAAAATTTCTGGAGAATGTCTCTGTTTCTTTCTTTCCCTCTCTCTCTCTCTCTCTCTATATATATATATATATTTACATTTTAACAAATGAAATTATTTCCACATAAAAATACAACTAGAGAGTGTTTAAGACAAACAGCGCCTTCCATATAATAGGCAATTAGTAAACGTAAGTTGAGCAAGTTAATGATTTTCAGGTGTCAACAAAGGTAAAGAACAAAATTACATGTACATTGACGGGTATATAAAATCTGGGGCACAAACATTTTGACCCATTTAAGTCACTACCATGACTTCCTAACCTTTGTAAAAGATCAACAGATTAAGTGCACTCAAAGAAACTCATATAGCAGGCCAACAATGTTCTAGCTGAATGGTTTCCAACCTTCATATAGTCTCTGATGTAATGGCAAAGGTTGCACTGTCCTTCCCTTTGATGATTCTTCAAACCTCCTCCCCCTCCTCTTCATCCGCTCATAAAAGGGTTAGCCTAATTCTAATAACCTTTCATCAAAAGTTACAATTTCAGGTTTCCCTGGTAGCGCAGTGGTTGAGAGTCCGCCTGCCGATGCAGGGGACACGGGTTCGTGCCCTGGCCTGGGAAGATCCCACGTGCTGCGGAGCAGCTGGGCCCGTGAGCCATGGCCGCTGAGCCTGCGTCCGGAGCCTGTGCTCTGCAACGGGAGAGACCACAACAGTGAGCGGCCCGCGTACCGCAAAAAAATAAAAAATAAAAAAAAATAAAAAGTTACAATTACTAGTGCCCTACAGCAATTTATAGGTTTAGTGGGCCAACCAAGTACTTTACAGGGCTTTGCCTAAAGCTTTTGACAATTTAAGCCTTCTTGCCCTGACCTATAGGCCACTGGAGGCCTCTGCCCTATTTGTTTCATTCTCCAACTCAGAATTAAGAAATAACAGGTACGTAAGAAATTCTTAAAAGTTAAAAAAAAATTAACAAAAGAATGTGATCCTCATAAGTCAGGGCAAACGTTAAAAGGAGATCAAATGAAAACTACTGTTATATTCAATCTAGATAGTTACGCATGATTAACTGATTGACTTCAAAATGGTACCCTGTTAACTCCATAAATACCCCCTTTTCTCACCAAAATTCTTTATTTCTTTGTGACTGACAACCCAATATTCGGACAATTCAACACTGGGGCTGAGACTATTCCTTACGAGTTACATATCTAATTCCTCCTACTGAACTAACTGTAAGCCACTGGAGAGCAAGCACCCTATCTTTTACTACTTTTAATATCCTTCCCCATATCATGCACAGTGCTATGCATAGTTAAGTACCTTATAAAAGATCTGCTAGGAAAACACTGGTCTCTTATGTCCATTACCCGGAGCTGAAAATATGTATGTATGACTGGGGTAGGGTTAGGACATGGAATGGTTTTCTATACAGAGTTGGATAGAGCTCTTCTCCTCGTCTTATGAGGAAGCTGCCATCTAACGCTTGCGTGGACAGTGGAGCCTGTTATTGTGGCGGTGGTTGTTTTGTGCTTAGGGAAACCACATCCACTGCCTGGCTAATTCTAAGTCAGAGCCAAAGGGAGCTGAAAGGGAGAGGAAGCACGGGGCTTCTTCACTCCAGCCTTCCTCTGTACACTTCAAAAAGAACAAGTTTCTCTTTGTGTCGTTTAGTCAACTGGGAGATCTGGTCTCTCTACTTGCCGTTCTGCATGCTTTCTCTAAGTCTTTCTGTACAGACTTTGCTCCAAGTTCTAACTGGCATTCTTTCTCCACTCATCTTAAAAGAAGAGTCTTCATTAAATTTCCCTGTGGTTTAGAGGCAGCTTCTCTGAAGGCCAGTACCCTAAGATTGACCATCAGGAAGGGGGCAGACACATAGGTACCAACATCTCTGCCTCACACAACACCTCTCAGGTTCTTAGAAAAAAGACAAGGAGGTGAACATTTATAACGACCGACATCCCGAAGGGCACTGAGCAGACAAAGCAGGCAACACGGAAAGAAAGCGTGGCTCCCCGCCCCAACTGCACACGAAGACAGAGTGGACGGGGTGGGGAGCCTGGGACTGGGAAAACGTGCAGAGGACCGACAAGGAGCCTCTGGAAGCCAGGAGGAGGGAGACTGTCAGGAGGGGCCGAAAGGGCAGGGCTGGAAACAGGACGCCAGCGGGAAGGGGAAAACCCCGAAAAGAGTCGGGGGAAGAGGAGAGAAGGGAAAAGCCAGGGATGGACCGAAGACAACAGCAGCTAGACACTCACCAGAGCCCCAGGGGAGGCAGGGCTGAGGGCAGCCGACAGCCGCAAACGCCGGCCGGGCCAGCAGTCTCGACGTGAGTAGAAGCGAAACCCCAGCACCAGCAGCCAGCCGACCAGAGGAGGGGACGGGACGCCCGAGGGGCTCTGAGGTAGGGTCCGAGGAGCGGTTACGGGTGCGAACAACAGGAAGCGCCCCAACTGCCGGAAAAGACGGCAAGCGGAGGGGCCAAGGCGGCCCGGTCCCTCACGGCGGAGACTGTTGCCGCGGCGGCCAGGCGCCCAGACTGCGCAAGCGTTACTTCCCCGCGAAGCGGTGGCGATTTCAGGTCTGCGCGTGCGCGGCCCCGCCCCTCCTCGCCTTATTCCAGCAGGAGAGGCTGGGTTGAGCGCGGAAGTGTGAGGTGTGGAGCCTTCTCGGGGTGGGCGGAGCTGGGCTCGGGGGAGGGTCTTTTTATTTTTATTTTGAAATAATTATAAGCTCACAAAAAGTTGCAAAATTAGTACAAAGAGGTCCCTTTTACCCATTACCCACCCAGCTTCCCTCAACATCTTACGTAACTATACTACATTATCAAAACCAGGAAATTAACATTGGCGGGATACAATTGACTAGACCAATGCAATTAACTAGGTTACAAGTCTGACTCAGATTTAACCAGTTTGGCATGCACTCATTTGTGCGTGTGCGTGTGGGTGCGTGCTCGCGTTCATGTGTAGCTCCATGAAGTTTTATCACCTGTGTAATCTTGGTCCCCCACCTTCTCTTGATTTTCATCATAAATAGGTCCACTGGAGGCCTTGGCATCCCAGTGTGTACAGAAGAACCTGCTTTTCAAGGCTACCTAGCCGCTTAGTCCATCCCACCCCTTGAGTCAAAGAGGTCCCAAGCCTTTGGTCACTCACTGGTTCCTTGAGAGTGGAGTGCAGTGCTCTTAACCGGAAAGTGTCAGGCTCCTGGAAACAAAGATGAATAAGACATGGTCCCTGCCTGCCTTCAATAGAGGCCATGTAGGCAGAGAAAGAAGCGTGTGTGCAAGTCATTCATTAGTGTGTTTTGTGATATTAGGGTACCCCCACGCTCTTGTGTAACTGTGTAAGACCATAGGGCTTAGTTTTATCCTTCAAGCTTGGAGTCCCAGGCTTTGTTTCCTTAATGGTCTTAAAAACATAGGCTTTCCTTTTTCATCTTTCTAGACTTCAAAGCCTAGTTTCCTTTTGTCTTAGCACACAAAAACCACTCCGCCGGGGCTTCCCTGGTGGTTCAGTGGTTAAGAATCCGCTTGCCAAAGCAGGGGACTCGGGTTCAAGCCCTGGTCTCGGAAGATCCCACATGCCGCGGAGCAACTACGCCTGAGTGCCACAACTACTGAGCCTGTGTTCTAGAGTCCGTGAGCCACAACTACTGAGCCCACGTGCTGTAACTACTGAAGCCCGCGTGCCTAGAGCCTGTGCTCCACAACAAGAGAAGCCACCACAATGAGAAGCCCGCAAACCACAAGAGTAGCCCCCGCTCGACAAAACTAAAGAAAGCCTGCGTGCAACGAAGACCTAATGCAGCCACGAATAAATAAATTTATTTTTTAAAAAATACCACTTCACCTTTCATTCTCCTTGCCCAGAGGCCCTTCTCCCTCAGTGCCTTTTGTCAAAGTTCTCCCCATCCTTAACGACTTAGTCACAATGCCAGACGTTTGCATAGCGCTTTTCAGTCTAAAAACCACGTGCAAACACTTAATCTCCGGTGATCCTCACAGCTCTTCTTCCATTTTAATTGAGGCATAATTGACATACAGCACTGCATAAATTTGTGTACAACATAATGCTTTGACTTACATACCTCATGAAATGATTATCACAATAAGTTTAGTAAACACACATCATCTCATATAAATACAAAATTAAAAAAACAAAACTTTCATATATAACGTACAGCAGTGTAAATTATATTTATCATGGTGTGCATTACATCCCTAGTACTTGTGTTATCCTATAACTGGAAGTTTGTACCTTTTGACCACCTCATCCACCTCCCCCTCCCCACCTCACAAATCTGATCCTTTTTTCTATGAGTTTGTTCGTTTATTTGTTTTTGAAGTATAATTGATCTATATTATATTAGTTCCTGTTATACAACATACAGTTTCAATATTTCTGTACATTTCAAAATGATGTAAGTCTAATTACAAGTGTCACCATACAAAGATATTACATAGTTATTGACTATATTCTCCACACTGTACATTTCAGACTCATGACTCATTTATTTTGCAACTAAAAGTTTGTACCTCTTAATCTCCCTCACCTTTTTCCCCCACCTGCCTCCCCTCTAGCAACCACCTATTTGTTCTCTCTATCTATAACTCTGTTTCTGTTTCATATTTGTTCATTTATATTTATTTTAGATTCCACATATAAGTGAAATCATACAGTATTTGCCTTTGTCTTTAGATTCTACATATAAGTGAAATCATACAGTATTTGTCTTTGTCGGACTTATTTCACTTAGCATAATACCCTCTAGGTCCATCCATGTTGTTGCAAATGGCAAAGTTTTATTCTTTTTCATGGCTGAGTAATATTCATATGTATATGAATATTATACACACACACAAACATACCATCTTCTTTATCCATTCATCTATTGATGGGCACTTAGGTTGCTTCCATATCTTGGCTATTGTAAATAATGCTGCAATGAACATAGGAATGCATATATCTTTTCTAATTAGTATTCTTGTTTTCTTTGGATAAATACCCAGGAGTGGAAGATGCATCAAATGCTAGTTCTATTTTTTTAATTTTTTGAGAAATCTCCATACTGTTTTCCATAGTGGCTGCACCAATTTACATTCCCACCAATGCATGAGGATTCCCTTCTCTCCACATCCTGTTGTCTTTTTTTTTTTTTTTTTTTTTGGCTGCATTGAGTCTTTGTTGCGGTCTGTGCGCTTCTCATTGCAGTGGCTTCTCTTGTTGCAGAGCACGGGCTATAGGTGCAGGGGCTTCAGTAGTTGCAGCATGCTGGTTCAGCAGTTGTGGCATGCAGGCCCTAGAGCATGTGGGCTTCAGTAGTTGTGGTTCCCGGGCTCTAGAGCGCAGGCTCAGTAGTTGTGGCTTACGGACTTAGTTGCTCCGCAGCATATGGGATCTTCCAGGACCAGGGTTCGAACCTGTGTCCCCTGCATTGGCAGGTGGATTCTTAACCATTGCACCACCAGGGAAATCCCCTGTTGTCTTTTTGAGAGCAGCTATTCGATCTTCACAGCTCTTTGGCAGGTCTCAAAGGATAAGATTTTTGTTGTTTTTTCTTTTAACTTTTCAAGATCAAGGTCTTGCCCTTTACTTTTTTTTTTTTAAGATTTATTTATTTATTTTTGGCTGCATTGGGTCTTCGTTGCTGCACTCGGGCTTTTCTCTAGTTGCAGAGAGCAGGGGCTACTCTTTGTTGTGGTGCACGGACTTCTCATTGAGGTGGCTTCTCTTGCTGTGGAGCACAGGCTCTAGGCACGCGGGCTCAGTAGTTCTGGTGCACGGGCTTAGTTGCTCTGCGGCATGTGGAATTTTCCCAGACCAGGGCTCAAACCCGTGTCCCCTGCACTGGTAGGCAGATTCTTTAACCACTGTGCCACCAGAGAAGTCCTTGCCCTTTACTTTTATTTTTGCTTTTTTTTTCTAACTTATTTATTTTTTTAACTTTTATTTTATATTGGACTATATCTGGTTTACAATGTTGTGTTAGTTTCAGGTGTACAGCAAAGTGATTCAGTTATACATATATATATATTCTTTTTCAAATTATTTTCTCACTTTGTTTATTATAGAATATTGAGCAGAGTTCCCTGTGTTATACAGTAGGTCCTTGTTGGTTACAAGGGATACGTTTTTAGTGTTAAAGAGAAAATCACAGGCCCAAAATGGCATCACTTGTGCTAAAGCCCATGATAATAAACCTAGATTTGATACCTGATCTAATTGCAGTTTCCACCTTCCCTCGGTAATGTAATCTCAATCATCCAGCCTGGAATATTCTGGTCAGCACCAGTGAGGTAATCTGTCACCTGGACCCTCTCCATCTCCCCCACAACTCCCACAAAGGAAGAAGATGGACTCTGCATGATTGAACCTCACCCTTTCCCCAAAATATGGTGATCTGGCCTAAAGCAACTCTTTCTTTTCTTTTGCTAATAGCTTCCTTGCTCCACCCTCCTCCTGACCACAAAAACCTTCCACTTTGTACAACCCATTAGAGCACCTTTCTGTTTACTAGCTGGAATGCTGCCTGATTCATGAAGATTGAACAAAGCCAATAGATCTTCAGATTTATTTGGTGGAATTTTTGTTTTTTTAACAACAGATAAAGTAACTAACACTTGGGGAAGCAAAGTGACTTGCCTGAATTCTCACAGCTGGGAAGCCAAGTAGTGAAGCAGGGAACCCCATTTTCTAACTGAAAATTCACTGTTCTTTCTGCTTTCCCCTTTCCTTCCTCGAAAGCCCAGCTCAAACCTTATCTTCTCCTTGGAGCCTTCCCAGTTTCAGGAGAGGAATTTTGTTCTCCACCCTCTATAGTCCTACATTAATTTATCTGTATCCCAACTCTAATAAATACTAAAGGTTTCCTCAAAATAATCTAGCCAAAATATGCTGATCTAGCCCTTCATGGACCCAAATGGTGGCATTTTACCATGACTCCATTAAGTGTAGTGGACATTTGTCATTCTTTTTGATGACCTAGGTCCTGAATCCCTTTCAAGTATTTCCCACTTCTCACTATCAAAACTGAAAATTACAGGTAGTCTCTTTCCTAGACTCCCCTGCAGCTAGAGAGTGGGCATAAAAACCTAAGTGCCACCAATCACTTTTTCCACCCTGACCCCCCACCTGTGGGATGGAAATTAGGGTGACCTGATCCTACTCTTGCAGGACTCAGCCTCATTTGCCTCACTCTAAAACTCTGGTGTTGTCAGACCCAGCCCTTATTTTATTTTATTTTATTTATTTATTTTTGGGCCTTGTGGCATGTGGGATCTTAGTTCCCTGACCAGGGATCGAACCCATGCCCCCTGTAGTGGAAGCAAGGAGTCTTAACCACTGGACCAACAGGAACGACCCTGGCCTTTATTATAAATGTTGATATTTCATTCATCATGGATATTTTTGCATTAATTTTTATTTTTTTAATATTGCATTCCCTGGTGGCGCAGTGGTTGAGAGTCCGCCTGCCGATGCAGGGGACACGGGTTCGTGCCCCGGTCTGGGAAGATCCCACATGCCGCGGAGCGGCTGGGCCCGTGAGCCATGGCCGCTGAGCCTGCGCGTCCGGAGCCTGTGCTCCGCAACGGGAGAGGCCACAACAGTGAGAGGCCCGCGCACCACAAAAAAAAAAAAATATATTACCTTAATTACTGATTTTTTGCCACCTTCATAAATCTTATACCAAGGTGAGTGTCTGACTCACCACACCTTACTTCAGGTCCTGGAAAGATCACCCTGAATCCATTCTGATGAGAGTGGTGGTGGCCCCATATAATGTCTAGAGACCTCCACAGGGGTCTCATTGGCCAGAATTGCATCACATGGCCACCCTTCCTGGGAGAGCAGACTCAGCTTTTTATGATCTGTTACGGAGGCAAGGAAAAAAGAGGTTAAGAATGTATATTGGCTGATACAGTCAATAATGTTTGCCATGGCAGTATATATTACTTTGCTGTTCTCTTTTAATCTAATCTACTAATCTAAATGGACAGCAGACATATAGCAGGACCCTTATTAATTGACTTCTGTTTATTAATTAATTGACACTGAAACAGAGTCATTCCCTTTGTATTTTCTATTCTATGTTAACTCTGCCTTATAATTTTTTAAAATAAATTTATTTATTTATTTTTGGCTGCATTGGGTCTTAGTTGCTGCACGTGGGCTTTCTCTAGTTGCAGTGAGCAGGGGCTACTCTTTGTTGCGGTGCACGGGCTTTTCATTGCAGTGGCCTCTCGTTGCAGAGCAAGGGCTCTAGGCGCGCAGGCTCAGTAGTTGTGGCGCACGGGCTTAGCTGCTCAGCAGCATGTGGGATCTTCCCAGACCAGGGCTCGAACCTGTGTCCCCTGCGTTGGCAGGCAGGTTCTTAACCACTGAGCCACCAGGGAAGTCTCTGCCTTCTTATAAATACAATATAATTCACCTAATCCAAGCTTCTCAGTTTTATAACAGATTTCTCTAAAAACTCTTGGAATGAACAACCTTATAGGATACTAAGTTATTCTTCATCCCCTTGGGACTTGAATTACTTGGTTTGAATATTAGCACTTCTTTTGTCTTGCTCCTTTCCTAACTTTCAGACCCATTAGACTTTCCCTTCTCTTTAAACTTTGCTCTAAATTGTTCTTTGTCCCAAAGGAATCACCTGCTTCTCCTCCATCAAGCTAACCTGTGATTGCTTCACCAGCTGAAGCTCAGGCTCTTGGCAAAGACCACAGTCCTCTAGAGAACAGACGTCTTACCCCCTGGCAGTGTGTATCCAACCCACTGGGGGCCATGACAGCAATTGCCTCTGAATATTCCCTCCAATGAGGGAAGGAACTGTACTTGGTGCCTGCTAGCCCTGGGCTTCTCAAACTTCAACATGCAAACAAATCCCCTGGGATTCAGCTAAAATGCAGATTCTGATTCAGAAGGTCTGGGGCTGAGCTGAGATTCTGCATTTCAAAGAAGCTCCCAGGTTATTCTAATGCTGCTGGTCCACATACCTTGGAGTTACAAGCAATTTAAATGTATATCTAAGTGAAAAATATGAAGGGGAAAGTGCCCACAATCCAGCAGCTCTATGTCCCTACCAGGGCAGAGACTGAGGCAACTGACGCACCTAGGGCACAGTATTCAAGGAGGCCCTCAAGTTCAGGTGCGGCCCCTGCGCTTGCATGATCCTGAGAGTGTGTTTCCTTTCATTGTGAGTCCTAACTCCTCACTTGCCCATCCTAGTCCCAGCCCCAGCCCTGGTCACTACCAAGTAACATTTTGGTGGGTATCCCTTCACAGTACTTTCTTACTTTTTTTAAAAACATTATTTTATGTTTTGTTTATTTTAGTGAACTCCATTTAGCAACTACATGGCCTCATCTGACTGAAAGTATCATTGTGGATAATAATGTTTATTTGGGAGTATGTTGAGTAGTACATTGAGATTCACAAATTTCGGTAGAATAAATTAACTGCCAAGAAGTTAGTAGTTTTCCTTTTTCTTTATATCAGTTTCAGGTGTACAGATTACTTTCTAATACACACATAAACACATATGGGATCATACTGTATATGATTATAGTGTATGTAATTATACCTACAATATTTCGCATGCAGTATTATACTCTTATTATCTGTCCATTTATATCTGTTATGATATTTTAAAATCCTCAAGCTCTGACAGCTTAATCCCAATAAATTCATTTAATAATCCTTTTCCTCAGAAATGTGCATAGTTGGGACCTCCCTGGTGGTCCAGTGGTTAAGAATCTACCTTCCGATGCAGGGGACGGGGGTTCAATCCCTGGTCGGAGAACTAAGATCCCACATGCCGCGGGGCAACTAAGCCCATGTGCCACAACTACTGAGCCTTTGTGCCACAACTACAGAGCCCACGTGCTCTGAAGCCCGTGCGCTGCAACGAAGAGCCCAAGTGCCACAACTAAGACCCGACACAGCCAAAAATAAATAAATAAAAAAGAAATATTAAAAAAAGAAATGTGTGTAGTTGCACAACATTGTAAATTAACTATATTTCAATTTTAAAAAAATGTGCATAGTTACCTTCTCTGAGTGGAAGAATTATGAGTGGTTATTATTTCTTTCTTATACTTTTCTGTACTTTCCAAATTTTCCATATTGGACCCACATAACTTTTTTTTTTTTTTTTTTTTTTGCGGTACGCGGGCCTCTCACTGTTGTGGCCTCTCCCATTGCGGAGCACAGGCTCCGGACGCGCAGGCTCAGCGGCCATAGGCTCACGGGCCCAGCTGCTCCGTGGCATGTGGGATCTTCCCGGACCGGGGCACGAACCCGTGTCCTCTGCCTCGGCAGGAGGACTCTCAACCACTGTGCCACCAGGGAAGCCCCCCACATAACTTTTAATTTAGTTTTTATTTTTATCAAAGTAATACACATATGGACTTAAAAAAGACCAAATGATCTACAAGATTTATAATGATAAACAGCAGCTACTTGCCCACCCACTCCCACTGGAGTCAATCAGCAAGCAGCTGCTTTCAATGCTTTTAGTTGTTTCTTCTGCTATTTATCTCCTTGTTTCTAAATAATATTGCTTTTTCTCAAATTTTCAATTTTATATTTTTTAACTTCCTCAGTGAAGATGAGGATTTGACTTACTTACACCACAACTTCCATATAACTTCTTCCATCACTGTCATTTTCCTTAAACCGATATTCAGCATTTATTCTCCAAAGAAGATATACAGAGGGCCAACAGGCACATGAAAAGATGCTCAATATTGCTAATTATTAGAGAAATGCAAATCAAAACTACAATGAGGTATCACCTCACACCAGGCAGAATGGCCATCATCAAAAAGTCTACAAAATAATAAATGCTGGAGAGGATGTGGAGAAAAGGGAACCCTCCTACACTGTTGGTGGGAATGTAAATTGGTGCAGCCATTATGGAGAACAGTATGGAGTTTCCTTAAAAAACTAAAAACAGAGTTACCACATGATCCTGCAATGCCACTCCTGGGCGTATATCTGGAAAAGACAAAAACTATAATTTGAAAAGATGCCTGCACCCCAGTTGATAGCAGCACTGCTTACAATAGCCAAGACATGAAAGAAACCTAAGTGTCCATTGACAGATGAATAAATAAAGAAGATGTGGTAAATATATACAATGGAATATTACTCAGCCATAAAAAGGAAATAGTGCCATTTGAAGCAACATGGATGGACCTAGAGATTATCATACCAAGTGAAGTAAGTCAGACAGAGAAAGACAAATATCATATGATATCACTTATACATGGAATCTTAAAAAATGATACAAATGAACTTATTTACAAAACAGAAATAGACTCACAGATACAGAAAACAAATTTATGGTTACCAAAGAGGAAAGAGAAGGAATAAATTAGGAGCTTGGGATTAACAGATACACACTACTATATATAAAATATATAAACAGCAAGGATCTACTGTGTAGCACAGGGAACTATATTCAATATCTTGTAATAACCTATAATGGAAAAGAATCTGAAAAAGAATATATATGTATTTCTTTATATATATATATATATATATATGTAAAACTTTGCTATACACCTGAAACTAACACATTGTTAATCAGCTATACTTCGATAAAAAAAATTTTTTTAATTCAGTGTTTATAACTGAACCAAATGAGGCAGAATAATTACTCTGTCTTCTTTGCCACTTTTTGTTTTCTCTGGAGTTAAAAATTGCTTCAATTTTTTCCCTTGCACAGTTTTATTTTAAAGTATCTATCACTGGCTTATCTGCAAGCTCTCTGCCAAACTGGAAATCTCGTATCAGATTATGGTCAAACAGCTCCATTTTTTTCTCTACGGTCATCCTTCCTAGAGCCCTCTGTATTAATCAGGCTTCTCCAGAGAAACAGAAGCAATAGGGTAAAGAGAAAAAGAGACAGTTTGTTTTAAGGATTGTGGGGGCTGGCAAATTCTAAATCTGTAGGGCAGGCTGGAAACTCAGGCAAGAGGTGATGTTGTAATCTTAAGTCTGAAATCCACAGGGTAGCCCAGTAGGCTGGAAACTCAGGCAGGATTTCTATATCATCTTGATGCAAAATTCCTTCTTCCTTTGGAAACCTCAGCCTTTGCCCATAAGGCTTTCAACTGACTGAATGAGACCCACCCACATTATGGAGGGTAATCTGCTTAACTTAACAGTCAAGTAATTATAAATGTTAATAATATTTAAAATATACATTCACGGCAACATCTAGACTAGTGTTTGACCAAACTGGGCATCATAACCTAGACAAATTGACACATAAAATTAACCATCACACCCTCCATTATGGTAAGTAATCTGTCTCCCATCTTGTTCATTTTTTTCTCTTTGGTGTTTCCTTCCCACTTAATTTCATGGCCTTCTCTTTTTAAATTTCAACCATAGCAACAGTTAATATTTCCCAGGTAAATTAAGACAACCCATCAAAGAACTGGTGCTAAGGTAGAAGGAGTGGGTGGGAGAGTCAGTGGGTACCTCCTCCACCCCCATCCAGCTGCCTTCTCATCTCCATGTCTTTCTCACTGACCCAGGAGAGCACGAGGGGACAGCATATACTATGGGGTAACTGCCAATAACGAAGGCTGGTCAGGAGAAAAAGAATTTATTTGCAGCTGCAATTCTTCAGGGAAGCATTAGTATAATCAGCTGGCCCTGCAATAGCCACCTGACTGGTCATTTTTAATGCTTAGGCCACAAACCTGAAAACTCAAAGGAAGTGCTAAATGTAAAAGCAGCTTTTCATATTGTTGCTTGATTTCAGACTTACAGACATGCCAACACATAGTACAATGATAGTTTTGATCATATGATTTTGCCTGCTTAGAGTCTTTCTTTAAACTAAATGCTTAATGATGAGGCCAAAATAATTGAGAAGTCTTAAGAAATACAGATTTTAAATTAATTTTTTCCAAGTGACTCTGTGTGTGTGTGTGTGTGTGTGTGTGTGTGTGTGTGTGTGTCATGATGAGTCAATGTTTCTTTGGGAATTGAGGGTGGAAAATCTCAAAAACAAATGCAGGATGTGAAGTGGGGCAGGTCCAGCACCCAAATAATGCATAAACTTTTCCTACCTGCCTGTTTGGGAGTGAAAACATTAGGAGGGAGGGAATTAAACCAACCTTTTGCAGCAAGGAGAGAAAGAGAACTATAATTTCTGAACAAAAAGAGTGACAGAAACAAATTTCCCAAAGCAAAAATAAATCTGACCTCACTGTGCTTAGACGGGAAATTTCCTGTAAAACAAGGGAGTTTCTGAGGCTCCCACTGTTGAAAGGTTTTTTTTCAATTGGTGGGGTGGAGAGCTGCATGAATCACAAGACTCTCAGGCTCCCTTAGGAATGTGTTCAATCTTCCCATGTTTACAGAAGCCCCAGAACTGTCCTAATTGCCAAATGATAACTGATCTCATGTATTCCCTAAAAACAGAGGTATGCGAATCCCACTTGTTCTAAGTAAAGGTAATAGGACACACTAAAGTGTTCCATGTGCATAAGTTTGGAAAACGCTAGGTTAAGTAAAATTAAGTGTTTCTTTTTTCACTTTTTTTTTTTTTTTTTTTGGCTGCGCCACACGACTTGCAGGATCTCAGTTCCCCAACCAGGGAGTGAACCCAGCCACGGCAGTGAAAAAGGCCAAGATCTAACACGTGGACCGCCAGGGAATTCCCTATTTGAGTTTCTTTACTGCAGGATTTCTTAGGTCCATAAATACCATTGTGATTCTCCATTGGGAACGTTTATTGTACAGGATACCCCAAATTCATCTGAGATGTTTCATGGAGCACTAATTAACACTTCCCTAAACTAGTGCTCTGAGGAACACAGATCTAGTCATCATCATCAGCGTGTGTGTGTGTGTGTGTGTGTGTGTGTGTGTGTGTGTGTGTGGTCGTAGGAGACAAGGGCCAAGATCACTTGATGGTTCTTGTTGTAACTTCAGGTCAAAGGAGCAAAAGGTGACCCAACAGTCCATAGCCATTTCCTGGCCTTGAAAAATGATCTCATAAATTCCCCTTTAGTTCTAAACTGCTAACAACTGTTTCAGACCCCAGTCATATCAGAGAACCTAGAGATCACTTCGTCTAATCCTTCCATTTTGTGATGTGAAAACCGGCCTAAGGAGAGGAATTAAGTTGCCCGGCGTCACAGGTGAATTAAATTGCAAAGTTCGGTTAGAACCAGCTTACCTGTCTTCCTGTCCATTGATCTTTGTCCTGCTCTGTGGTGCCTCTTCATATGACTGAATCCACAAACTAGCAAGGGGCTGTTACTGCATGATTTTGACAAATCTGTCTATAATCAAAAACAAGATCTAAGGCCAGCTAATGGCCCATGTTATCTCAAACAAATCTCAGTATGACAAAATAACTCCGACTGTCGTGGGCATTTGAAGCAGCAGGATTTGACCTGTGGTTTCAACACCAGATTCTTAATTTATTTCTGAGCCCATAGCCTCATAATGTCTTCCTTGAAAACTGAATTGTAAGTCATGTAGATGTCAATGGTCCATCTCTCTTTTAAATAGGTTTTATTGTTTAAAAAAACAGTTCAAGGATTATAAAAGGTTCAAAGTGAAAAATCTCATTCCTACCCCTGTCTCCCACCCTCCCATTTCTCACCTTCCCTCTCCATATAGTTAGCCATTGGTATTAGTGTTTTGTGTATCCTTTCTTCATATCTTCATGCAGATATGGATAGAGAGACTATTTTTTCTCCCTTATTTACACAAAGTGGCATTATCTCTTCGTTAGGCACAACTCTTCCCCTTTAGCCTTAGTCTCCTCATTTAGAAAAAAGAGGATTGGGGCTTCCCTGGTGGCACAGTGGTCAAGAATCCGCCTGCCAATGCAGGGGACATGGGTCAGAACCCTGGTCCGGGAAGATCCTACATGCCTCGGCGCACTAAGCCCGTGTGCCACAACTACTGAGCCTGTGCTCTAGAGCCTGTGAGCCACAAGTACTGAGCCCATGTGCCACAATTACTGAAGCCCATGCACCTAGAGCCCGTGATCTACAACAAGAAAAGCCACCGCAATGAGAAGCCCACACACTTGACAATGTTTGGCCTTTTGGAAGGTCACACTTGCATGGCTGGTTTTGTTGGTGACCTCAAATTTAGAGCACTCGGGGTGTGGCTTGCAGACTCTGGTATTTCATGCTTTAAGAAAATCCAATACACAAATGTCAACATTTCCAAAGCAAATTAGGGAATGACTTTGTGTTACAAACGAACCTGGCATAATGATTCACCAAAGGCATCTTTTATGTATTTACATATATTTATTAAATAAATAATACTTGGTACAACATTCAGAAGAGTGTGCAATGCAAACTCTCTGCCTTGATCCCAGGACACTGAGCTCTCCTCCCCATGGGCCACCTTTGTCACCAGTGTCTTGTTTTCTTCCGTATTCTTTGTATATGCAGACATATCCTACAGGTCCTTTTCTGAGAAGAGCACTCCAAATGCACGGCTTTGCACTTTGTACTTTTCACTGAAAAAGATATCTCGGAAATCAGGACAAGTAGAACTGCCTCATTCTTTTTTTAAGGGTTGTATAATCCAGTGATGGATATACCAAAATAAATTAATCTAAAAGGGGTCGTTAGGGAATTCCCTGGCGGTCCAGTGGTTAGGACTTGGCACTTTCATTGCCAGGGCCCGGGTTCAATCCCTGGTGGAGGGACTAAGATCCTGTAATAATAATATAATAATAATAATGATGATGATGATGAAAGGGGTCATTCGTTTTTAACAGTGAACTCCATTCGTCCATTCGTAACCTGATTTAATCCCTAAAGTCCTGTTTTCAGTTGCACTCTGTTATAGGCACGAGATTCTCTCAGGGTGCTTCCATTTCTGTGCAAACAGAGCAGGCATCAGTGCCTACGGACGAACTTGCGCCAAACAGAAGCTCACAGTTTTCACCTCCTAAATCTTTTTTTTTTTCCAACAAAAGGTCTCACATATTTTTTTCTGAGCCAACCTACTAGTGCAGAAACATAGAAACAAAGAGAAAAATAATTTTCCCAATAAAACACATCCAGCTATCCAGATAGTGATGTTTTCAGAGTGATATGGTAAGAAGCAAGTGACTTGATACAGAAAAAATATGCGTGCCATCTCATGTGCGATTCCTTATAGAGCCAGCTTGATTCTTCTCCAACGTCCCTTCTTGGAGTTGTATCTGATTTTATTACCAGTTTTCATCCGAATCCACTGGGGAATGGGACGATTCTGCTTTTGTTTCTTAGCCAGGAATTGCTTGATCCTGAAAGTCTTGTGAGAAGACATGGTGAAGAGCAGAGTCCTCACCTCCTAAATCTTAAAGTTGAATTTCAGACTGCTTCAAGATCCTCAAAGCTTAATCTCCCTCTTTTTTTTTTTGGCCATGCCACGTGGCTTGCAGGATCTTAGTTTCCTGACCAGGAATTGAACCCAGGCCCCACTGCAGTGGAAGTGCAGAGTCCTAACCACTGGACTGCCAGGGAACTCCCCTCAAAGCTTAATCTTCCTAATTTTTAGAATAAGTTTTTCCCTCTCCTAATTTTTACAATAAGCTCCTTTCTCTCTCTCTCCACCTGCTCCTCATTACTGAAGCTGAACAAACTAATGTAGCATTTTTATTTAAGCACCGAGCTTTTGACACCTGCCTCATTCTCTGAGGCTCTGGTGACCACTAGCAGCTTTTAGCCCAGGCAGTCCCCAGCTCTGCCCTCATAACAAGAAAACTTCTCTACAGTCATACTCACTCAGTTAATATATGACTGATTGGTTGGTTGAATGACAGAATCAGGCACTATATACTCAATAAATAGTAGTATTATGATTATATCCTCTATCTGTTTTTTTTTTTTTGGTGCCCCAACTCAAAGAAAGAAGACATGACATCCATGAATATTTTATAATCCTAATCCTAGTTGACCTCTTATTTCACTTCAAATACTCACTTCTCTTAGTTCTGTGACATGACATTCTCCTGCTTTTCTTCCTACCTTCTGAGTTTCCTTTGCTGATGCTTCTTCCTCTACTGGGCCTTTCCCCCAAGTTGGGCTCTTTGTCCTCTTATTTCTCGCTGAGGCATGTCAATGACTCCTGGGACTCCAGAGACAAACACTGTGTTCTGATGAACCCCAGATGGATGTTATCAGCCCATATCCCTCTCTGAGCTCCAGACCCATGAATCCAACTGCCTCCCTGTCATCTCTTCCTGAACTGACTGAGATGAAGCCTCTGCCACCTAGAGGAATGAGAGCTCAAAACAGAAATAAAGGTACTGGGATGTAAGGTTTTGCTGGCACGTGGGGAATCTGTACCGACTCTACTAGCTGTTTCAGATCTCTTCTATGTTTTTCAATTCTTTGATTTTACTAACCCTTCCCAACCACTGACCCACCCCAATTAGCAGATCCTATCTCCTCCCGCTTCACAGAGGCCATTAGACAGCTCCCTCACCTCTGCCACCAAATCTACGATTTCTCCAGCCTTTTCTCCTCCTATTTAGGCCAGTTTCCTACCTGAGCTTTGGCTCGTGTCACTTCCTAGTTCCCCAGGGGTCTTTTGCTAATGAGAGTCCCCCCTCTCCATCCTCTCTTCTTTACCTGCTCTCTACTTGCTGCTTCCTATCAATGTTTACACATGTTCAAAGGTTCCCCAACCTTTTAAAAGCCTTTTCCTTTGACTCCCTATCCAGCTCCTACTACTGCCCTTTACCATTCCCTTCACAGCCAAATTTCATGAAAATTTGTCTGTTTATTCCTACCATCTTTATTTCTACACCCCCCACATCTCAGCCTCCTGCAATTTTTTTTTCTCCCCACAATCTGCTGAAACTATTCTTGACAAAGTCAACACAATGTCTTCCGTATTCTTTAATCCAACGGTCCTCATGTTGCTTTGACTTTTCTGCAGCATCTGCTGCTATTGAGCAGTCCCTTCTCCTTTCCTTGCTCTTTGCCTCACGACACTGTTTCATAAGTGGTTCTGGGTAGCTCACTGGGTAATTGCCAGCCCAGGGACTGTATTTTCTTTCTACCTTCACAAACACCTAGTTACCTCTATCTCACCCTTCGGGTCTCAGCTCAGGGTGCCCTTCCCTCTCTGCACAGACCAGTCCACACGGCTTCCTGTGCTTTGCCTGACTAGCCATTATCACAGATTACAATTAGATGTGTAGGGTCACTCTACACCCCTAGATTTTCCTTTGAGTCATATCTAATTTCCAGGGACTCTGGTGGTGACAGGACATGGGGGAGAGTGGCTTTCTGCTCCTGAATATCACCTGTTATGCTGGCCAAGCTGAAATGTACCGAGAGGTCACAGTCCTCATGAATGCTAGTTTAAAGGGATCTGAATGCTTCCCTTCATCCTCCTCACATATTTAAATTTTTTTCCATATGTTTTTCCAGACTTTGTCCAAAGTGATCATTAGGAATGATTAAAGCAGCAGTCTCTGAGGGTGGCCTGATAGTGGTCACACAGCCTCTTTGTATGAAATTTTCCCTAGCAACCATCGAAGACACAAAAACAGTTATCAGGGCACTCCTATCATCCTGGTTCCTAACTCCACCCCAGAAGGCCTGGTCCAGTTACGGGGGCACAGCACCGGGCCTTGTGTGGAATGTACAAGCTCCCCAGCCACACTCTCCTCAAGTCTGGGAACATTGATCTCATCTAGAGGTCCAGTAGACTCTTGCAGACCTTCAGTGTTGTCTCTGTACATGAGTGCTTTCTGCTTCCCAAAGTCAGAAAAAGACTCCTCTTTCAGATGGGTCCACCCTTCCCTGAGTTGAGACAACAAAAATTTAGTTCACCGAATGGGGGTAAAGGCCATGGAGAAAAGAAAATCCTGTGGACAAAAGCCACCAGTTAATATTCCAAAGTAGCCTCCTGACATAGTACTGCGGATCAGAATAGAGGGAAATAGGGGTTTGGAGGCGATAGATGAATCCAGAAGTGCCTGATGCCCTTAGCAGATAAACAGATATGGCAGAAGGAAAGAAATCGTTTTGCCAGTGAGTAGAAAAAGAAGGGCTGTTTCATCTTCAGCTTTACACAGAGGAATTTCTGGGGAAAAATGGGAACAGTCTGTGATTGCTGAATTACAAAGGGTATGAGTCATTTGTAAATATTAAGAAAAATAAAACGTGCTTATGCCAAAATGTAGCTAGCAAGAAACTTAATAATCACCCACATGTCTCCCCTTAATTATCGAATTAATCTAATTACTTCCTACCATCTTTTGACCCTTCTCTTCCCACACATCCCCACTTATTATTTTTTACCTAAATGACACAACAGTCACCCGAAACAAAAAACCCACAGATAACCAAGAGAAGCCACACGTTTGAGAAAGACTCCTGTTATATTTTCATGTCACTCTATATTAACATACCTCCTTTTTTTAGAATCTCAAACTCTGAGAGGAGAATATAAGATGTAACTGGAAGGCAAAGTGACCTCATGCGTTTCTGGAAATACTGTTGGTTCTCCAAGGGGCGGGAAGCCGACTCCAGAGGCCTCTTGCTTTTTGATAATCCCTCAGGACACAGCAGAACAACAAGCATAAAATGTCTGAATACAGGTGACTAAAACTTGACTCTACCAGGATGGAGTTTGTCCAGCTGCCTCCTCTCTCAATGCCAAAATGCACCTTGAATGCCCCTTTTTGGTTTATTGAGAAAGATCTTAAACAGTTCAATATTTTTTCTTCTTATTGACATCCACACAGTGGAAATCTGGCCTTTGGGGGCCCCTGCAGCTGACTTTCTCCCATGATACGCTCTCTATATCTGCCTTTGTTTTTGAATACTCTGCTTTCTTATTCTCACTTATACTTCTCTTTGGAGAGAGGGCTTTGGAGAAACCAAAATAATTGGACTCCAGGGAGAGCTGAGTTACAGAGCTGAGGTGTAAATGCACTGACAAAATACTTTTTCTCCATATCGTGTTTTTATTTCAAAACCTTGCTTAAAAACTGTTTTCTAATTGAAGTATTCTATTTTTTAATTATTATTATTGCTATTAACAATTACTTATTGAGTACCTAATTAGTGAACATCGTACTAGGCTCTTCAGCTAGGTCCTTTCAGCTGATCGTCTGGCATCCATGAGAAATAGGAACTGCTACACCTATTTCAGAGATTAGAAAACAGAGTGTCAGAAAGAAAGGGCTAGGGACTTTCCTGGTGGCGCAGTGATTAAGAATCTGCCTGTCAGTTCAGGGGACACAGGTTCGAACCCTGGTCCGGGAAGATCCCACATGCCGCAGAGCAACTAAGCCCACGTGCTACAACTACTGAACCTGTGCTCTAGAGCCCGCGAGCCACAACTACCGAAGCCCGCGCGCCTAGAGCCCATGCTCCGCTACACGAGAAGCCACCATACCACAATGAAGAGTAGCCCCCGCTCACCGCAACTAGAGAAAGTCCGCGCACAGTAATGAAGACCCAATGCAGCCAAAAAATAAATAAATTTTTTAAAATTTTGTAAAAAAGAAAAGAAATAAAGGGCAGACAGAGGCAAATAAGCAGAAAGCTAAGGAAACTTAAGGCACAGGGCCCTCTCTTACATGGGCCCCTTTCAAGGTGCGGCACTTAATTCTGAATACATGAGCTCTATTCTTCTCCTTAGGAAGAGATTTCAAAATTGCATAAAGCTTCAGTTCCCACAAAGACTGGATCTGTCCCTGGTGTGGAGCCAGTATGTGAACTCAGAATTATCTGACTTGGAAGTCTACGCTCTTCACAGAGAACTATTGTTGATTATGAAATATGAGTCAGAAAATATAACTTCTGCTCCCTAAATCTGCCGTAACCTCGAACACTCCAATAATCTTAATAGAGCACTCTGTTCAAATACCACTTGAATCACTCCTTTGGAGAATCAGAGACATCTATCAGCAGATACTCACTTACCACCATGTGGCAGGTGGGATAAGAGAGGCCTTGTAAGAGAGTAGTTCAAAGGACTGTCTTTGAAGCTGGCTCCCTGGGTTAGAATCCTGGTTCTCCCACTTTATCCCTACCTGTGTGTGCTTAGGCAAGTTATTTAACCTCTCTGTGCCAGAATTTCCTCTTCTGAAAAATGGGTACAATAACAGTTTCTACCTCATAGGAGTTTGTGTGTGTGTCTGTACATATATTAAGCAAGTTAAAAGGGTTTTTCAAACTGCAGGTCAAGACTCATCAGTTGGTCATGAAATCAACTTAATGGGTTAACTGCATTTTTAAAAAAAAAATGAAATAGAATCAGAATACAATCTAACAGAAGATATCAGAATGCATTGCACACAGTCAGGGTAGGTAATTATTTTCTGAAATCTTTGGCTTCCATTGTGTATGTATAAGTGTGCTGCATTGCTTTGTAAAATGTATTTCTTATGGTGAGTCACCACCCAAAAGGTTTGAAAACCTGAGTGAATACAGGCAAAGCAATTAGAAGTATACGAGGTGGGCTTCCCTGGTGATGTAGTGGTTGAGAATCTGCCTGCCAATGCAGGGGACACTGGTTCAAGCCCTGGTCCGGGAAGATCCCACATGCTGCGGAGCAGCTAAGCCCGTGCGCCACAACTGCTGAGCCTGTGCTCTAGAGCCCGTGAGCCACAACCACTGAGCCCGTGTGCTGCAACTACTGAAGCCCACATACCTAGAGCCTGTGCTCCACAACAAGAGAAGCCACCACAATGAGAAGCCCGCACAGCACAACGAAGAGTAGCCCCTGCTCGCTGCAATTAGAGAAAGCCCACACACAGCAACGAAGACCCAACACAGCCAAAAAAATAAATTAATTAAAAACAAAAAAAGAAGTATACAAGGCTTCAAGGCCTGGGAATAATTCTCTATGCCTCTCAGTTCTGTCATCTGGATCTGAAGCGCCATCCTCTGAGCCATCCTTCCTTTTTCCTGAAAGGTGCACATGTTTACAGCTAAGTAGTTTTATCAGCCTGCTTCCTGTCTGGAGAATTTTGGGGGTACAACTTCTTTCATTTTATCTTCCTTTTGTCCCTTTCAGTTCAAGCTGTCAATGTTTCTGCTAGTATAAAATTCTCAAGAGTCTTGTGGGCCTCCTGTGCATGTCATGGGAATTCACTCCAGTAGACAAGAGGCTCTTCCTCTTACCTTTCCTGAATAATTTCATCTCTATTTTTTTCTTTTGTTGAGATGGCTGATGGGATCTGTGAGTCACACCCTTAATCTCTTCAAAGAGCCTTTTCGGTCTACTACAAAGCTGCTGTGAACATTCATGTATAAGTCTTTGTATGGACGTATGCTTTCACTTCTCTTAGGTAACTATCCTGGAGTGAAATGGCTGAGTCATATGGTGGGTATATGTTTAATTTTTCTTTCTTTAAATTAATTATTTTTTGGCTGCATTGGGTCTTCCTTGCTGTGTGCGGGCTTTCTCTAGGTGAGGCAAGCAGGGGCCACTCTTCCTTGTGGTGTGTGGGCCTCTCATTGCGGTGGCTTCTCTTGTTGCGGAGCATGGGCTATAGAGAGCACGGGCTTCAGTAGTTGCGGTGCGTGGGCTCAGTAGTTGTGGCTTGCAGGCTTGGTAGTTGTGGTGCACGGGCTTAGTTGCTCTGCAGCATGTGGGATCTTCCCCGACCAGGGCTCGAACCCCTGTCCCCTGCATTGGCAGGCCAATTCTTAACCACTGCGCCACCAGGGAAGTCCCTGTTTAACTTCTAAAGAAATCTCTAAACTGTTTTCCAAAGAGGTTGTACATTTTACATTCCCACCAGCATTCCAATTACTTCATATCCTCACCAACATTTAGTATGGACAGGCTTTTTAATTTTAACCATTCTAATGGGGGGATTACCTAATGATTTTAACAGCAGTTCACAATATTTGCTTGAACCAAATTCATTAGAGCTTGCAAAATGCTGATTTATTATTTCTGCATTGATTAGCTGGCATTCTTTAGTAAAACAGACCTTTCTCTCATAAACTGAGATTATGTAGTTACCCTAAATATAGTGCCCATTAGAAAGGAGGTTAAATGTTTAATTCCTTCCCTTTAATTGCCAGTTTTCAAAACAAAGAGTTATTTTAATCCTTACATACCTTTTTTTTTACATACCTTTTTGATTCAAGTAGGTCATTCTTGTTTTCCTATTTTGCAATATGAAAGATATGACTATGAGACTCAAAAGAGCTTAAGGAAATTGCTTAAGATCTCAATCTCAGCCAACAATCAAAAATCCTGATAAGAGTTTGCTTCTAAAATAAAAGTCTTGGTTGCCAAGGTACTTTGAAGACTCGTCACAGTATGCCTGTACTGGGCGCCTGCTTCCTAGTAACGTGCTCAGATTTACTGAGAAACATCTCATCTCCCCGCCATTAACTCCTTCCCTGACAGCAGGGTCATTACCCTGAGTGTCTCACAGGCTGTTGTGCTGCCCTTCCCAGCACCTGCTGGCGTGAGGCAGAAGCTGAACACTGCGGCGCAACAGGCCTGGAATACTTTCCTTTGCCAGGAAAGACCCTTCACTGACTTCTGTCTGAGCAGGCTGCTTTTCTTTCAGAAATTAGAATTAATTAGGGCTGACCTCCTGGGCTCTTTTCCGAGCAAGGATGGGGCAGAAAGTAGCAAGTGGCAGAAAAGCCAGGAACCTGAAAGTGGGTTTAGATGGTGGAGTCAGTAAGGGACACAGAAGTTAAGGGGTAGATGGAGTGATTGACATTCAGCTGGAAGGCTCTGGAACAGAGGTAGCAGTTGCTAAAATGTTCAAATACATCTGTGTTCTTCCATAAATAGCTGCTGCTCTGTGAACTCCCCACCCATACCCCAGTGCCTGTCTTCTTCCCACCTTGGCACCCAGTCTCTTCTCTCATAACCCTCCCATGACTGTTTTGATTAGCTAGGGTCCAGGCTGAACTAAGGTTAAATATTTTGAAATAACTGCCCTGGGTGTGGACACAAAATGGATTGGAATTCTCACTGGTGTGACCTGGCACCTATACTCTAACTTGAACACGAACATGGTGTTGTCAACCACTGTTGAGACAGCCTAGATGCTGCCTACCCTTGGGGTCATGCACTCGTGGGTACTGGGTTGTGAGGTCACATGTATTTCTTACTCTTGGGATCAAAAGTTTGAAAAACCCAAACTAGGGCATACCAGGCAAAGGAGGCTGAATGCAGAGGTACACAGCTTGGTTTCTGGAAAGGAAAGACAAGATGACTAGGCGGTAGGCCAGGCCGGAATGAAGGCTGTGCGACTCACGGTCAATCAAGCGTGGCCGGGAAGCAGTGAGAGTCAGATGTGGGGCACAGGATGGGAAGATAGTGAATTGGAGGTCTGAAGTACATTAGGGATAAAAGAAGGAAGCATGTGTATTGGATGTATGGTTCAGGCATGAAGGAATAATCACCCCACCAAAGATAAAGCAAAGAACTTAAGTCCTGAAAGTAGAGGAGGTTCCTCATGGACAGACACATACAGGGAGCCAGGAAGAGACTAGGAAGGAATTCTAAGGGCTCCCTGCATTAGTAGGCAGTGGAGAAAGAAGCACTCTGAAGGGCACTGAGAAGGAGGAGCCAGAGAGCTGGGAACTTGCAAAACTGGGAGGAGACAGAAATGCAAGAGTAAGGGCTTAACAGGTTGAAATATAATAGGTCAAGTAAAATAAAGGCCTCCAGATCCCTGGGGTGCCTCAGAAGTAGAATGGGCCTATGGTTAGTATCCTGACTGCAGGGGCAAGCCTTGCTTGGTAATTCTGAACTCTAGGATCTTGGGCAAGTGACTTAAATTCTTGTGACTCAGTTTTTTAATCTATAAAATGGAGATAATAGTAGGAATTCCCTGGCAGTCCAGTGGTTAGGACTCGATGCTTTCACTGCCTTGGGCCGGATTCAATCCCTGGTCAGGGAACTGAGATCCCTCAAGCCATGCGGTGCGGCCAAGAAAAAAAAAAGAAAACATAAAACAGATAAAATAAGAACATCTACCTCAGAGAGTTTCAAAAATTAGATGAGAGAGAGAGAGAGAGAGACTCTCTGAACCGGGTTTAAAATGTTATTCATGCAACATATAAGCATATGCTAAATTATGATAACTATGGTACCAGCTACCTAAAATTTTTTATACTTTCTGGGCTTGAGTTTCCTTGCATTGGTGTATAAACTCTAGAAACACAAGAAAGAGGAAAGAAAGAAAGACAGCCATGAAGGAGCTGAATAAAGACAAATCTCTTTCTAATCACAGAATCAAGCACATATTAAATGGGGAATTCCCTGGCGGTCCAGTGGTTAGGACTCGGCGCTTCCACTGCTGTGGCCCAAGTTCAATCCCTGGTCAGGGAACTAAGATCCCACAAGCTGTGCAGTGTGGCAAAAAAAAAAAAAAAAAAAGCACACATTAGAAATTGTGACATTGGTACCTCCACTCTGCCCTCTTCAGTTGCTTTTTGTGGTTGTTTTTGAGACTAAACTTGCTTCCCTGTATTTGTGACTTTCAGAGCACAAGCCAGGGTCACCAAAATAAAGATTTCTCACCCACTAGCTGCACAAGCAATACTTTTATTCTGGCCTGGATCCTTTTCCCGACTTCTTTGTGGGCCCGAGAACCAAATAAGGTAATACACTGAGGCAGGCATGGAAGTTCAGGCGCCACCGAGGGGGGAAGAGGGTGGAGCTGAAATCAGAAAAGGAGGCTCAGGAACTGAGCTGACTCAGGAGGCCGGGCGCAGCGAGGAAGGACCACTGTTCACGTGACACTTTGTTCCTTAGGGTTCCCGGAGGAACGTGGGGAGCTGAAAAAAAACACACACACCCAGAGACATCAAAGGCAGTCTTTCCAAATGGCTAAAATTTCTGAGCATTACTGCTTTCCACTCAAGTTATCACCAGGCTTCAGAGCCAGACTTGGGGTTTGAATCCAATCTCCATCCCTTACAAGCTGTGTGACCTCGGGCAACTTACTAAACCTCTCTGTATCCCAGTTTCCACTTACTTTAAATGCTATAATAGGGCTTCCCTGGTGGCGCAGTGGTTAAGCATCCACCTGCCAATGCAGGGGACACAGGTTCGATCCCTGGTCTGGGAAGATCCCACATGCCACGGAGCAACTAAGCCCGTGCGCCACAACTACTGAGCCTGTGCTCTAGAGCCCATGAGCCATAATTACCGAGCCAGCGTGCAGCAACTACCGAAGCCTGCATGCATAGAGCCCATGCTCAGCAACAGGAGAAGCCACTGCAATGGTAAAGCCCACCTGCCGCAACAAAGAGTAGCCCCCGCTCGCTGCAACCAGAGAAAGCCCACGTGCAGCAATGAAGACCCAATGCAGGCAAAAATAAATAAATAAAATTTAAAAATTTGTAATAAATAAATGGTACAATAGGGAAATTCCCTGGCGGTCCAGTGGTTAAGACTCACGCTTCCACTGCGGGGGGTGCGGGTTTGATCCCTGGTCAGGGCACAACCCTCATGCCACACGGTGCGGCCAAAAAAAAAAAAAATCTAAATGCTACAATTACATTTTATAAATCCGGTAAATTCCAGAGAAAACTACAGAGTGAAAATTATTGCGTGTGCTGTCGGGGGAGCTGCTGCTGCATGTGGAGAAAGGTATTTGGTGGGGGAGCGGGCAGTGCCAGGGGAATAGAATTACTCACATGCTCTCAGCTAACTCACAAACTTCAGTTGTCATGTGACATATCCCCAGACTAGGAGAAATTAGATAATCAACTGATGAGTATTGGAAAGTAATTATGGACCAATTTAAAATGAAAGTTTTAAACCCAAGTTATTTTGGCTCTTCAGTAAAAAGAACTTTCATTAATTTTCATTAAATGTAATTATAAAATATTAGACCATACAGAGAAACAAATAGCCAAAAAAAGAGGAATCTTCATCTTACCACCTAGAGGTAAATGCTATTATTCTGGTATATAAGCTTTCCTACTATTTCTCTGAGTCTATATGTGTGTGTGTGTGTGTGTGTGTGTGTGTGTGCGCGTGCGCACGCACGTGTGTGTGTGTGTATGTATATAGGGCATATGCACACACGTATAATACTTACATATTTGAAAAATAAATCATACCTGCATTGTTCTGTAACCTGCGTGGGTTTCTGTGGGGGTTATTTGGTGGTGGTTGTGCGGGGAGAGTGTTAAGAATAGTTGTGAATCCTCTTAAAGTCCACTATGTGGCCACCAGCCTTCTCAGTTTCCTTACACACATAATTCCTCTTTGCTGATTCAGTGTTTCCCAACCTTTTTGATTCTGTAACACACTTTAAGAGGACTAAACTTTCCCAGGACACAGCATGGTGAATGAAAGGAAGTATAACCTGAATAGAGCCATAAACTATAACCTGAAATGAACAGGTTATAGTTCATAAATGAACACATTATAACCTCATTTGCTGGCCCTGCCCCTTAAAGTTTAAAACAAAAACAAACAATGAAAGCTCATGAAGCAAGCTACAGAATTTTATCTGGAGAATAAAGCTTTATCTGGGTGTATTTGTAATTTAAATTCTGAAATATGTGGCAAGCAATCAGCAGCAATCTAGACATCCTAGGGAATGTACATCAACTATACTTCAATAAAAATAATAAAAATAAAATAAAGTAAGGGACTTCCCTGGTGGCACAGTGGTTAAGACTCCGCGCTCCCAATGCAGGGGGACCGGGTTCGATCCCTGGTCAGGGAACTAGAGGCACATGCATGCCGCAACTAAGAGTTCGCATGCCACAATTAAGGAGCTGGTGAGCCGCAACTAAGGAGCCTGCAAGCTGCAACTAAGGAGCCCCCATGCTGCAACTAAGACCCAATGCAACCAAATAATAAATAAATATTTTTTTTAAAATGAAAAACAAAATAAAATAAAGTAAAAGACATGCTAGGGAAGGCTGAAAAGAGACCAGGAGCAGGGGGTGCAATTCTGGGGTTCCCTACCTTCCAACCTCCCTTTGCTCTAAGATCAATGCTGGAAAGATTATGGCAGAGCCTCTGGGCAAGTGTGGGGAGGGCTGGGAATGAGAGCTTTACACTCATTTTTGATGAACATTTATCATCTTTTATGTGTCAGGCTGGCTTCAGGCTTGTGACAGGAAGGGATCTTGTGGCTGAGAAGAGGTTTAGGAAGAAGCTGGGAGCCAGCCTGTCTCTTCCAAGTTACATGAATATAAATGTTCTGTAAATGTTCTATAAAATGCTACACTATTTTGATATCATCAACCGCATAATTATTCTTTTTCTTTCTCGTCTTGCTCTCCTCTTGTGGATTCTCTCCTTTTCTTTTCCTTTTCTTTTTTTGACCTTTTTTAAAGTTTTTTTGATGTGGACCACTTTTTAAAAACTAAATTTATTTATTATTTATTTTTGGCTGCATTGGGTCTTGCTGCGTGCAGGCTTTCTCTAGTCGAGGCGAGCGGGGACTACTCTTCATTGTGGTGCACCATCTTCTCATTGCAGTGGCTTCTTTTGTTGCGGAGCATGGGCTCTAGGCATGTGGGCTTCAGTAGTTGCAGCACGTAGGATCAGTAGTTGGGGCTTGCGTGCTCTAGGGCGCAGGATCAGTAGTTGTGGCGCACAGGGCCTAGTTGCTCCATGGCATGTGGAATCCTCCGGGACCAGGGCTCGAACCCGTGTCTCCTGCATTGGCAGGCAGACTCTCAACCACTGCACCAACAGGGAAACCCCACCTGCACTTTTGAACACAGAGCTACAAATGTAGGCGTTCCCACAATCCCCGTAGGTTTGATATTCACCAGAATGACTCACAGAACTCAAGAAACCACTATACCTGCTGTTCCATTTTTATCATAAAGGATACAGATCAGGAACAGCCAAATAGACAGATGCACTGGGCAAGGTATGGGAGGGTCCCCGACACAGTACTTCTGTGCCTTCTCCTCGTAGAATCAGGGTGCATCACCCCTCCAGCATATCAATGTTTTCACCAACCAGGAAGCTCCACTGAGCTTCAGTCCATGGTGTTTAATGCGAGTGTCATTGCATAGGCTAGATTGATTAAATCAATGGCTCCATGATTGAATTCAATCTCCAGCTCCTCTCCTCTCTCCAGAGATTGGGCTGGCTCAAAGCCCCAACCCTCTAATCATGTGGTTGCTCAGGAAATTCCAAGGGTTTTAGAAGCTCAGTGCCAGGAACCTGGGACAAAGACCAGACAAATTATTTTTCACACAACAGTTGCCTTTTCACTTTCTTAAAGAGCACTCTCTTAATGCTCTTTATTGCACAAACATTTTTAATTTTGATAAAGTTCAACTTTACTTTTTCTTTTGTTGCTTGTGCTTTTGGTGCCATATCTAGGAATCCATTGTCAAATCCAAGGTCATGAAGATTTGCCCCTATGTTTCACTGTAAGAGTTTTATGGTTTTAGATCTAATACTTCGGTGGTTGATGCATTTGCAGTTAATTTTTGTATATGGTATGAGGTAGGGGTTCAACTTCACTTTGTTTTTCATGTGGATATCAGTTGTCACAACACCATTTGTTTTGAAGAGACTATTCTTTCCCCATTGAAAAGTCTTGGCCTGTGGCCCTTGTCAAAAATCAATTGATTATAGATGTATGAGTTTATTTCTGGACTCTCAATTCTATTCCAATCGTCTATATGTCTATCGTTATGCTAGTACCACAATGTATTGATTACTATAACTTTGTAGTAAGTTTTGAAATTGGGAAGTGTGAGTCCTCCAAATTTTTTGTTATTTCTCAATATTAATTTTGGCTTTTCCACTTCTGCATAAAGTCTCTTGGAATTTTGGTAGGGATTGCACTGAATCTGTAGATTGCTTTGTGTACTACTGCATATCTTAACGATATTAAGTCTTCTAATCCATGAATAGGGGATATCTTTCTTGTTACAATTTTAAGTCTGCTATGATACACCTTTGAAGTATTTCAGGGAATTAACTGTACTGAATGTACAAAAGTTGCTTGATACATTTAAAGGAATGAAATCAGTCAAGTGTGTAAATAAAGTTAATTGTTTAGGGAAATTCTGCTTAACTTCTGATTCTATTAAAGATTTATCTAAGGACAGTGGGAATTATTATTTTTAGAAATTTATTTTTAATTTATTTATTACTTTTGGCTGTGTTGGGTCTTCGTTGCTGTGCTGCGGGCTTTCTCTAGTTGCGGCAAGTGGGGGGCTACTCTTCGTTGTGGTCCCCAGGCTTCTTATTGCGGTGGCTTCTCTTGCAGAGCACGGGTTCTAGACACGCGGGCTTCAGTAGTTGTGGCGCACGGGCTTAGTTGCTTGCTCCACGGCATGTGGGATCTTCCCGGACCCAGGCTCGAACCCATGTCCCCTGCATTGGCAGGCGGATTCTTAACCACTGCGCCACCAGGGAAGCCCGGAATTATTGATCTTATTTAAAAATTAGGTTCTTAGAAAATAAAATAACAATGATTGGAAATTTACCTTAACCTTACAGAAAGAATTGGATTTCAGAATTTGAAACTTTGATAAATTTAATATTAATCAAAACACTAGAATCAATCATTATTCCTTTCCAGGCACAAGAACACTACTCAGAAAATAAAAAGTCCAGGGAGGGAATTCCCTGGTGGTCCAGTGATTAGGACTCCGTGCTTCCAGTGCAGGGTGCACTGGTTTGATCCCTGGCTGGAGAACTAAGATCCCGCAAACTGCTCAGCACAGCTAAAAAAAGAAAAGAAAAGAAAAGAAAAGAAAGGAAAAGAAAAGAAAAGAAATCACACATAAGAACATCTCTTACTCATAAGTATACCTCCTAAAGATTCCTAACCACCGTTAGATATTCCCCCAATATCCCACCTCTCAGAAGTGATGAATGTTAACTTTTGGAGGGGGGGAAAATCTCCTGAGTGCACATACTTCTAACATACCATTATAGCAGCTCTCTGAGCCTTCCAGAGAGAAATATAATAAGTACCCAATTAATGTTTATTGACTGAATGAAAGTGATTGATTCAGCTTTGCTTCACTGAAAGCACTTAGTAGGCACTTTGTAAACACTTGTTGATATACGAATAAATAGACGTATAACATGGACATTTTACATATTAATGAAATTTCAAAATTATTCCTCACTTTGTGCTTCAACCACACTGGCGTATTTTTTTTTTTAATTCCTCTAACTTACTACAGGAACTTTACATATTCTGTACCCTCTTCCAGGAACATTCTCTCACTGCTCTCACAAACTTTGCCAGATATCTCCGGCTTCTGCTAAATCATCACTTCCTCCAGGAAGCCTTCTTTGGTTTACCTAATCAGGCCAATCTTTCCTATGACATGTTCTTAAGACACCATTTCCCTTTTCAGACCATTTTCTACATAAATAATTTCACAACCACTTGTGAGATTCTTTTTTCTAATTCCCCTCTATGTTGGAACTTAGCCCCATGATGGTAGCCTGAGACTCTGTTTTGGCTTACTACTTTTTCCTCCAAATCCATCTCAGTGTTTGGACAATAGAAGGCACCTAACAAATACTTCTTGACTGAATGAATGATTGTTAAATATGTGATATGATCTAAAAAACTGTTTCGGGGAATAATATAAAAATACCTAAAAGGTGGCACCTCAAAGGATCAAGGCAATTAGGCTTAAAAAAAAAAACTTTAAGGGCTTCCCTGGTGGCACAGAGGTTAAGAATCCACTTGCCAATGCAGGGGACACAGGTTCCAGCCCTGGTCTGGGAAGATCCCACATGCTGCAGAGCAACTAAGCCCGTAAGCCACAACTACTGAGCCTGTGCTCTAGAGCCCGCAAGCCACAACTGCTGAAGCCTATGCGCCTAGAGCCTGTGCTCCACAACAAGAGAAGCCATTGCAATGAGAAGCCCGCGCACTGCAACGAAGAGTAGTCCCTGCTCGCTGCAACTAGAGAAGGCCCGCATGCAGCAACGAAGACCCAACACAGCCAAAAATAAAATAAATTTTAAAAAATAAATAAATTAAAAACAAAAACAAAAACTTTAAACTATGTGATTTGCAGAAACACTATTTTCACATAGTTGTCCCGGATATTGAATTAAAACGAGTTTTTAAATGATTATTTGTTGGAATTGTGTGAGGTTATTTTCCATTTGTCCCTGTAGATCAACACTGTCCAACAGATATGTGAGCCACACATGTAATTTTAAGTGCTCTAGTAGCCACAGTCAAAAAGTACAAAGAGGGCTTCCCTGGTGGTGCAGTGGTTGAGAGTCCGCATGCCGATCGATGCAGAGGACACAGGTTCGTGCCCCGGTCCGGGAAGATCCCACATGCTGCGGAGTGGCTAGGCCCGTGAGCCATGGCCGCTGAGCCTGCGCGTCCGGAGCCTGTGCTCCGCAATGGGAGAGGACACAACAGTGAGAGGCCCGCCTACCGCAAAAAAAAAAAAAAAATTCATCTGTTTCTTTATATATCTTTTTTTTTTTTCAGCTGCACCGCTTGGCTTGTGGGGTTTTATTTCCCCAACCAGGGATTGAACCCAGGCCCTTGGCAGTGACAGCGCAGAGTCCTAACAGATGAATTTAACTGTAATAATATAGTTTATTTAACCCAGTACATAAAAAATAATTTCGACATGTAATCAATATAAACATTACATTCTTTTTTAATACCAAATGTTTGAAATCCAGCATGTATTTTACATTTACAATACATCTCAATTTGGACTCAAATAACCACATGAGCCTAGTGGTGGTTGTATTGGACAATACAACCCTAGATCAATTCCCAGTCTTTGCCTTCCTCTGTGCCCTGGGAGGCTGACTTGGGCTTGCATCACCCAGCTCTCTTGCCCTCAGTTTTCCAGATAGCTTTGGGCAATAGAAGGCACCATCAAAAGATGGGACTATAGGAAGAGAAAGTAGTCCAGTTATTTCATCTCTGGTCACCCCCAACCCCTGCCCGAACTGGGCTGCCACGTTTCCTCTACCTAAGGCCATTATGGCCTCTCTTCATAGCTACAGCATTTGTCTGGTTCTGGTAACCCTGCTCCCTTCCATGACCCATTCAGCCTAAGAGCTGCCTCTGGGAGTTCCTCCCTCCTCTGTGGGTTTCCTTAACCCTGCCCATAATTCTATAAATAATTACCTCTTCAGTTAACCGTTTGTTGAGTATGTCATCTGCTTCCTACGAGGACACTGACTGAACCAAGTAGTTAAAAAACTATAGGTCTACACTTTTATTAGATTTTCCTTCATGGATACTGGAAGTCAATCACAATACTGAATGTTTTAATTCTTATACATAGATGTCAATGCCTGGCCATCAGTAATTCTTTTTTCTTAAAAAAAAAAAGCACTCAGGACTTCCCTGGCAGTCCAGTGGTTAAGACACTACGCTTCCAATGCAGGGGGCCCGGGTTTGATCCCCGGTTGGGGAACTAAGATCCCACATGCTACATGCTATGCAGTGTGTCCAAAAAAAAGAAAAAAGAAAAAAGAAAAAAATACAAATCTCGGGGCTTCCCTGGTGGGGCAGTGGTTGACAGTCCGCCTGCCGAAGCAGGGGACACGGGTTCATGCCCCGGTCCGAGAAGATCCCACATGCCGCAGAGCGGCTAGGCCCGTGAGCCATGGCTGCTAAGCCTGCGCGTCTGGAGCCTGTGCTCCGCGACGGGAGAGGCCACAACAGTGAAAGGCCCACGTATTGCAAAAAAAAAAAAAAAACAAATCTGGGAATTCCTTGGCAGTCCGGTGGTTAGGACTTTGCACTTTCACTGCTGAGGTCAGGGGTTCCATCCCTGATCACGTGAACTAGGATCCCGCAAGCTGCACGGCAAAGCCAAAAATTAAAAAAGCACTTAACCTACTGTATAGCACAGGGAACTATACTCAATATTATGTTTTTTTTTAAATTTTTATTTATTTATTTATTCATTTATTTATTTTCGGCTGCATTGGGTCTTCCTTGCTGCGCGGGCTGTCTCTAGTTGTGGCGAGCAGGGGCTACTCTTAACTGCGGTGCGTGGGCTTCTCATTGCGGTGGCTTCTCTTGTTGCAGAGCACGGGCTCTAGGCGTGTGGGCTTCAGTAGTTGAGGCATGTGGGCTCAGTAGTTATGGCACACGGGCTTAGCTGCTCCATGGCATGTGGGATCTTCCTGGACCAGGGCTGGAACCTGTGTCTCCTGCATGGGCAGGCAGATTCTTAACCACTGCACCACCAGGGAAGTCCTAGATTTTTTTGTTTTTGGCCATACCGCACACCATGTGGGATCTTAGTTTCCCAACCAGGGATGGAACCCACACCCCCTGCAGTGGAAGGGAGGAGTTTTTTTTTTTTTTTTTAATTTATTTATTGTTTTGGCTGCATTGGGTCTTTGTTGTTGCGCATGAGCTTTCTCTAGTTGCAGTGAGGGGGGGCTATTCTTCATTGCAGTGCGCGGGCTTCTCATTGTGGTGGCTTCTCTTGTTGCAGAGCATGAGCTCTAGGTGCATGGGCTTCAGTAGTTGCGGCATGCAGGCTCAGTAGTTGTGGCTCACGGGCTTAGTTGCTCCGCGGTATGTGGCATCTTCCTGCACCAGGGATCGAACCCATGTCCCCTGCATTGGCAGGTGTATTCTCAACCACTGCGCCAGCAGGGAAGCCCTGGAAGGGAGGAGTCTTAACCACTGGATTGCCAGGGAAGTCCTAGAATTTTTAATTTTATTTTTTGGCCGCGCCACACAGCTTGCCGGAGATCCCTGACCAGGGATTGAACCCAGGCCATGGCTGTGAAAGTGCCAAGTCCTAACCACTGGACCACCAGGGAATTCCTTTTACTCAATATTTTTAAATAAACTATAAAGAAAAAGAATCTGGGGGGACTTCCCTGGTGGTCCAGTAGTTAAGTATCCACCTTCCAATGAAGGGGACTTGGGTTCCAATGAAGGGCCCTGGTCAGGGAAATAAGATCCCATATGCTGCAGGGCAACTAAGCCCGCGTGACACAGCTACTGAGCTCGCGTGCCTCAACTAGAGAGCCCACGTGCAGCAAACTACAGAGCCCACGCTCTCTGGAGCCCCTGCACCACAATTATAGAGCCCACTCGCCCTGGAGCCCGCGTGCCAGAACTAGAGAGAGAAAACCCGCAAGCCACAACTAAGACCAACGCAGACAAGGAAAAAAAAGAATCTGGAAAAGAATATATGTATACCTACATACATATATATATATATATATATAAACGAATCACTGTACGGTACACCTGAAAGTAACACCACACTGTAAATCAACTATACTTCAATTTTTTTTTAATTAAGAAGAAGCACTTAGGGGCTTCCCCAGTGGCACAGTGGTTAAGAATCCGCCTGCCATTGCAGGGGACACAGGTTCGATCCCTGGTCCAAGAAGATCCCACATGCCGCGGAGCAACTAAGCCCGTGCACCACAACTACTGAGCCTGCGCTCTAGAGCCCGCGAGCCACAACTACTGAGCCCATGCACCACAACTACTGAAGCCTGGATGCCTAGAGCCCATACTCCGTAACAAGAGAAGCCACTGCAATGAGAAGCCCACGCACCACAATGAAGAGTAGGCCCCGCTCACCACAACTAGGAAAGCCCGCACACAGCAACAAAGACCCAACGCAGCCAAAAATAACTAAATAAAATAAATAAATTTTTTAAAAAAAGAAAAAAAGAAAAAGCACTTAACAAATTGGTAACAGGTGAATTTTAGAAATGGACAATAACTTAGAGCCATGGTTCTTGACTTGAGGTAGTGAGATGTCAGAGTAATTTCTGTATTTGGAATCCTTCTGTTCATAAGTGACAGGAAAAAAAACCAACTCAAAGTGGCTTAGGCAAATCAGAGGAAGAGGTAGGGGACATGTATGTTCAAACAACTGGGAATCTCAAAAGTGGAATTGGGTCAGGGCTTCTTAAACAAGAGTTTTAGAGCTCGTTATTCCCCATCTGTCAGCTCTCCCTCTCTTTAGGTTGGGTCCATTGCAGGCTGCTTCCTCCCTACTAGAAGGAGGATGGCTGGCAAGTTCAGGACCCCACTAGTCGGAGGAAAGGAACACACCTCTCTCTGGCTGGCCTAGCAGCAGTGCTGGCAAGATAGCTACTGGTTCATGGAATTAATACTGTACATCAATAATTACTGCTGCTCTTATAAATTTATATGGACATTTTTGGCAGTGTACAACTTACAGAGTCTTAAATTGGCAGGGTTTCTGTAAAAAAGATAATAGATTATGGCTATAATGCAGCTAATACAGAACCTGATGATAAAAAGTTAGCCCCAGGGCTTCCCTGGTGGCGCAGTGGTTGAGAGTCTGCCTGCCGATGCAGGGGACACGGGTTCGTGTCCCGGTCCGGGAAGATCCCACATGCCGCGGAGCGGTTGGGCCCGTGAGCCATGGCCGCTGAGCCTGCACGTCCGGAGCCTGTGCTCCTTAATGGGAGAGGCCACAACATTGAGAGGCCCATGTACCGCAAAAAAAAAAAAAAAAAAAAAAAGTTAGCCCCAGGAAGTTATCCTTAGAGTTCAAATTTGCAATCACTTTAACCAGAAGCCCTAGCACAATTTTATGGCTTGTAAAAAATATGGAAAATAAAAATTGTTAAAATCTTACATTCTACACTTAGATTGTGGCTATTTAAAATTCTAAAATTACTGAAATTTCTAAAGTTACAAGTCCCATTAGCTGACAGGTCTGATTGGATTAGTCATCCATTCCTGAACTAATGGGGGTGGGGCGGGCCACTAAGAACCAGGATGATTTAACTAGGGATGCTCATGTCTCTATCCCTAAAAAAGTGGGGTGTAGGACCCAACCACACCTAAATCAATAACGTGGTCTACTGTGAGAATGGTAGTTCCTCAGAGAAAATCAAAGGATGTTTGTTTACTACCACATATGATCCCCATTCTTTGTCTAAGAAATTCTGCTATGTCCCGTTGAAGCTTCCTATGGTTCTAGGGTCTAGACAAGAGTGGTTGATGGTCGAATAAATTTAAAGGAACATTAAAATATTCCATAATTTAAATGGATAGTTACTTGGCTGCAGTTACTAGAAGATAGAAAGTGTGTGTGGATGGCCAGAGGAGGTTCAAAACGTATTTGAGAATACAGTTGGAGGGATTAAGAGTGCTCCATTGAGGACTGCCCTGGTGGCACAGTGGTTAAGAAACCGCCTGCCAATGCAGGGTTCGATCCCTGGTCTGGGAAGATCCCACATGCCGCAGAGCAACTAAGCCTGTGCACCACGACTACTGAGCCTGCGCCCTAGAGCCCAAGAGCCACAACTACTGAGCCCGTGTGCCACAACTACTGAGCCCACACACTGCAACTACTGAAGCCCACGCACCTAGAGCCCGTGCTCTGCAACAAAAGAAGCCACCACAATGCGAAGCCCGCGCACAGCAACAAAGAGCAGCCCCTGCTCGCTGCAACTAGAGAAAGCCCGCGTACAGCAACAAAGATGCGACACAGCCAAAAATAAAATATAATGAGTTAAAAAAAAAGAGTGCTCCATTGAAAGATGCATGCTAGACTAGCATTATATGCACAAACAACAACAAAAATAGGAAAAGTGGTGGGAAAGAATGGGATACTTTGGGATACTAAAGAATGAGATGTGAAAAGAACACAGAATTTTTTTGAGCAAATATTGTGCCAGCTTATTTACATAATTTCTTTTAATTAATTAAATAATTAAACAAATAAGTTTTGATCACCTGCTGTGTGTCAGGCTTGTTTCCAGGCCCTGGGGATGCAGGTGTGACCGCAATAGACCAAAGTTGAAGTTCCTGTGAGGGTAGACAGCACATAACAACCCTGCATTGATGTAATTATCCCATTTTACAAAGAAGAAAGTAATCTTGAGAGAGGGTAAGGGACTCTTCTCCAGACACTTTAGCAGTAAGTAACAGCAGTACTGTGGTCCAAATCTAGGACTGTCTGACTTCAAAAAGGCTTCGCTTTGATAGAAGGAAATAAAAAGAGGAGAAAAACTTACAGAGCAGGAGGGGAGCAAATCAAAGCAAATATAAGTGAGCCAGAAGAGAAAAACAATTACAGAAGGAAAGAAAAGTAAGAAGAGAAACAGAAAGGTTTTGCTAGAATCCCTCACCTGGGAAACACCCCAGGGTAAGGCCAGCTCAGAGCCTGGCTCAACAACTGCAGTTCCCATTCCCCCTCTTTCCTTGGGAGTATGAAATCCCCATTTTACAGGTGTGAAAACTAAGGCTCAGAGGCATTAAATCTTTGTATTTTTCCCCCACTATGGATAAATCGTTTACAGGCACAATAAGAGAATATCTGGGAGAAACAAAACAAGTAAATAATTGGTATATCTTTCAGCTAATGGTGGAAAAATACAAGTTATCGTTTCTCTTGAGAGCAGATTTAAATAAGTTTTAGCAATAAGTCAGACTTCACAGAAAGAGGGTAGGGAACACCAGCAAAACTGAACTCACTGTTCCGGCGAAGGAGATTTTGGTGATTTTTCTGACACCATCGCGGTATTTCTCTCCCAACAGTTAATCTTGTGGCTCGGTTTTTTTTAGGTGAAGTGGGAAACAGAGGAAGGTGTGAGCGACCCATGGACCCCACCCCTGCCCCCGGTGCGGGGTTGGGGGGCTGAATTTAAATTCAATCTTCTTCAGGAACTTCCTTGTACTTCTACTTGCTAAAGGTGACAGTTTCCGCATGGCCTGACCGGTCTCATTTGCGTTTGCGTTTCTATTAAACATTTCAGGAGTCCAGGATGATGCCCCATCGTCTCCGCCAAATCCTGCAGTTTGGGTGAGGGGTGGGAAACCAGCCAGAGTTCGGCGGACTTTCCAGGTTTGGGCTTTTCCCTAAGTGTGGGACCCCGGTGGGCACAATCTGGTGACAGCTCGCTCACAAACAGCTCCTTGACCTTGGGAGCAATTTCGAAGCACGTTTGTAAACGTGACGATCTTAGTTCCAGCCTCACCGCTCACGAGGATGAAGTAATCAGTGAATTCATCTAATACTTTAAACTTATTAGAAGCAAAACGCTCTATCAGTGTTTGGGAGTGACGGCGGAGGTGTTATTAAACTCCAGCCTATTTGGATGTGAGGGACAGGGGACTGAGAATAACTCAGAGGTCAGCAGCTGGGGAATTACACCCGAGGGAAGCTCCGGGCCTGAGACAACCTGAGCCCGACGCTGCTACCCTCCACAGACAAGGCGGTACAACCAGAGCGCGCTCCCAGCAACGCTGTTCTCGCTGAGTTTGTAGCCATTACGTCACAGCCTCCTCCGCCCCTCATTGGGCGAGCCCGTCCAGTCATGTGACTACAGCATGGCCTATAAATAAGGGCGAGGAGACGGCGGTGGTCCGCCATTTCGTGGACGACGGGTGTGGGAGAGCATCTGTCGGTGCCAGGCGCGAGGGGACCAGGAAGACCCAGCTGGGGGTGTGTGGATTTGAGCCTACGCGTTTCTAACCCGAGGTCTCGGTAAGTGACCAGCGACTAAAGGAATGAGGTGGGAAATGGGCCTTAACGGGACCGAAGTGGGGCCAGGCCCAATGGCGGCGCCGGATTGAGACAAAGAGACGCTGCCGCCATTTTGTGACGTTCAGCACGGGGCGGTGGCGGGGGCCCCCGGCCCCTCGGAGGATATATCCAGGTCTCAAAGTGGAGGTGTTTTTAACTCTTCACTGGGGGCGTGAACCGGAAAGTGAGATTGCCCGAGAGTTGAGGCGAAGGAGGACTCGGTAGTCCGTCGTACTCCGGGCCGCGGCTTTTCAATTTATGGCGCCTTTTTTTTTTTAGGCCCCGCGTTTTCTTAGGTAGCTGCTCATGATTTTTTTCCTCAAGTCAGTAATCAAGATTGGGCCTTTCGATCCATCCCTAGTAAATGATTTCTGTACTCATCTTCATTTTTATGTTCTTTTAACTTGTTATAGTCTGAACCCAATCACTTTTATTTTTTTAAACCGCTCTTCCTTGAGCTGTTTTGTTCTTGTAGCTCTTTGCATTAATACGTAGGCCTGTAACTGGTCACGGTAAAGTTTTTGGAAAAAGGAAAAGAACCCATTTCCCGGCAATGGTTTGGTCTCATAACTCTCCTGGGTGCAGGGTGGGGTCACACAAATAGGATGTGTCTGGACTGGCTTGTTTAATTGGATAAGCCCAGAGAGAGAAGAAAGTGGTTCTTGAGCTGAGTTCTTGGACTGGCTGCTCTTTTATGCAGTTGATACTGGCCTATAAGTTGATTAGATTCATTGCTGAGACGACTTCGTAAGTACTTAAGATTTATCAAAGCCCCCTAAGTGCCTAAATTCTTGTATAACAACTTTTTTCCCCTGAGGTGAATTAACGTAAGATTCATTTTAAAGTGCACAATTCAGAGGTTATTAAGTACATTCGCAATGTTATGCAGCTACCATCTCTCTAGTTCTAACCCGTTTTATACCCCCTAAGGTGACCCGTACACATAAGCAGCCACTTCCCTTTTGTCCTGTCCCCTTTTCCTCCACCAGCCCCTGGTAGCTACTGATCTACTTCTGGATTTACTCATTTTGGATATTACACATGTACAGAATCGTAATATGTGCACTTGTGTGTCTGGTATCTGTAACTTAGCATGCTTTCAAGTTTCATCCACGTTTGTAGCATTTATGGGTACTTCATTCCTGAATAGTACTCCATTGTATGGATAATATATTTTGCTTATCCACTTACCTGTTGCTGGACATTTGGGTTAACACTTTTTGGGTGTTGAGAATAGAATGAGGTACATCTTTTAATAACAAGTTTGTCTTGCTGCTTGAGGAATGAAGCTGGTTAACTTCTGGCCTGTGAAGGCACATTAGTATCACGTTTCTAGTGGTTTGTCTTCAGCGAGTTGTATTTGCTTTTGAGTAGGCTGTCCTACTTTTCTAGGTGTTTTCTGTTTAGTTTTTTAAGATTAATTTGAAATAGGTAAAGTCCTTAACTCAGTTTCCACTTTGTGGTAAATGCTCCTCCAGTGTGTTGTTTCCCCTCACTCTTCAAGGAGGCTTTTTTTTTTTCTTAGGCAATCTGTGCTGGCTTCCATGCAGTTATCGGTAACTGTTTAAAGGGTAGTGCTTTTAGTGTTGGGGGGTTTTAGTATTTTTGAATTCTTTCTTAAGGATCTGTTTTTCACTGTGTGGATTATGATATTTGGGGGTTTTTTTTTGTTTTTTTACAGAAATGCATCGTGATTCCTGTCCGTTGGACTGTAAAGTTTATGTAGGTAATCTTGGAAACAATGGTAACAAGACTGAATTGGAACGAGCTTTTGGCTATTATGGACCACTCCGAAGTGTGTGGGTTGCTAGAAACCCTCCTGGCTTTGCTTTTGTTGAATTTGAAGATCCTCGAGATGCAGCCGATGCTGTCCGAGAGCTAGATGGGAGGTAATTTATTGATTAATTTATACTAATGATAAATAATGTTGATCGTGTTTTAATATTTAAAATCTCTAGGATACGTGGCTTGTAGATGGCTTCTTGGCTATCTGAAATTGATGTTACTGGAGATTTACATAAACCTTTTCTGACAATCAAAGGAGTGAACAGTTTTAGTGTAGATACCTAGGAAAAGTTTCTTTTTATTCAGTTGGCCATTGAAGAAAATAATTTTAACGGTCAGTTCTTGGTGGGTGGATAGCTGCATATGGTTGAAACATTTTAATCTAAATGCACCACAAAGCATCAACTGTGTTGTCACCTTTGAATTGTTTCTAAAATAATTGTGGAATCAGACATTTCTCTTATGGCCACAAACTGATTGTAGGTGGATGATGGTTACGTGGGTTTATTGTACTATTATCTTTTACATGTTGGAAATAATTTTGTTTAGGAACTGTGGCTCATACAGCTATTTCCCTTTGCATTTACAATGGTCTGTTAGCTGGCTGATAAGCAACACCTGAGTCTTAACAGTGAACAGGTGTTGCCCTTCTGCTTCCTGGCATTTGAAAACCGTTGGATTTCATGAAAACAAGGAAAATAATCCTTAAGATCCAAAAATTAAAGGGTCTGAGAGTTGGCTGTAAAGCTGTAAAAAAGGTCATTATTCTAAGCAGGTTACAGAAACATTTTTCCAGGGCCCCACCTCTTGCCAGTCACTGTCCACATATGGTGAATTATCTAAACATAATGGTTGTGGACCAGTGAAAAGGTGGGAAATAACTGCCCTTTTTTTTTTCCTCCTGTTCTCAGTAGTCTTATGTGTCAAGTATTGTGTGTGATGATTGAGGGGAGAGGGAGATGTAAAATGGCCAGAATGCTTCTGTCTTAACTTACTGCTACTTACCTGGCGGGGGGCGGGGGGGTTGGGGAGGAGAGGAGACCAACGGATACACAGAGTAAGATTGGTAAACAGTTGTTGCAGCCTCAAAGGAAGAAGTCGAAACAGGATGTACAGATGAACTAGTTCTGGGAGGATGAATCCAGGCGTTTTCACACTTAAATTGCACCTGTTAACATTGAGTCCAGTGATCAGACTAACGGCAATAAAATGTAAGGAAGTTGGTTTCCTTTACTAGAAAAAATAAGGGAACTAAAACTTGCTTTGGTATTAAGGATTCTGCAGACATTAAGATGTATTTTTTGCAAAGAAGCTAGCTATAGGAGTGGGGGTTTTTTCCCCTTGCTTTAATCTCCTAGAAGGACAGTTGGGCTGCTTTAAATTTAACGTTTCTTCTCCTCCTAGAACACTATGTGGCTGCCGAGTAAGAGTGGAACTGTCGAATGGTGAAAAGAGAAGTCGAAATCGTGGCCCACCTCCTTCTTGGGGTCGTCGCCCTCGAGATGATTATCGGAGGAGGAGTCCTCCACCGCGCCGCAGGTACTTAGAGAGAGCGTGTTTAGAGGTATTGGTGTAATGGAGTAGCTAATAGGAGCAGGTATTTCTCTTAAAGTTTGTTGGTGGGTTTTAAATTTTGAGGAATCAGGTTTTTATGAAACATTTGCTGGGTGTAGTTTGGGATATGTGAGTTGTGCTGAGTGTTGGCTTGTCTTTAGGTCATTGTTCATGTTGGTAGTCAGTAACTTCTATCTTGGATCTATCTTCTAGTTCATCTTCTAGTTGCATCTTTCCAAGTCTTCCCTTATACTTCAATTTAGGCCTTTTTCCATTTCTTGACTCCATAATGACAAACATTACATTCAACTCTAGCTCTTCACAAAAATGTGTTTTCTATTAGCACGATTGTAATATTTATCAAGCAGGCAGCTGTTTTAATGTTACAACTGGTAAAGTAGAAATCATTCTGAAACTAACTTAAGTCACTGACCAATAAAGGGGGCTAAAGTAATCCCAGTCATCTGTTCTTCAAACCCAAATAGGAGAGAATGCAGTTTTTTTTATAATTGAAAATGGCATCGTTCTTGGACCAGGCAGTATTGTCTGGATGCTAACTCCACATCTCCTCAGACCTCCAAATAGTTTCTGTAGGACTGAATTTACCTCTTACAGGTGAGTGAAGTCCTAGGAGATAGGAGTTCAAAATCTTGCCCCTTTTGCTGTTTTGAAAAACAAAACACACTGTTGCCCATCATAATAAAGAGTATTTGTTAGCTAATAGATGGTTGTACTGATGGCTTGTTTTTCATTTTTTTTTTGTGCTTTTTGGTCCATCTATTAATAAAAATGAACCCCGTTACAGAGTCACCATCATGTCTCTTCTCACCACCCTCTGAGTCTGCATTAGCCAGTCAACTAGCCCTTTCAGCGTCATGTGACCAGCGCGCCCCATTCAGCTTGGCTGGTGTCGTTTCACATGACCCAGGCATGGCCAGTCGTCAGGTTGCACCGCCCTTTGGTTCCCGAGCATGCTGTTTTCTCTCAGCCTTCTCTCCAACCTTAACCAAATCGGCAGCAGCCACCTCGACCGCCCACACATTCCTGGCCAATCAGCTCAGCTGTTTATTTACCAAATGTCTTCACAACAACTACAGCAGCAGCCTTCGGCTAACAAAAAAGCAGGAAAAATCCACAACACCCCCTTCGCCAACCAACTAAATCCAACGCAACATCTGGCAAAACCTTTTCAGCAAATTCTTCCTGGCCGTCAGTCCGGCAGCCTCACCTCACCATTTCTAGCTTGTTGAAACCCAAAAACTAGTAAGTTTTTCCTGCTTATACAGTTTACTGCTGGTTAAAATAAGGAGTAAGCGGCTTAAAGTAATTCTTTTTTTCTGGATCAAAGGCTGGCTGTGCATAATTGAATGGTAACGTACATATATATATTGCTTGAATAAAACTTTTAAGGGTGATAGGGAACTCATAATGTAACTAGACCTTCAAGTGAAACTTATTTGCATGTGTGAGATGCCAAACTAAAAATTTTAATAACTCTAACAGATTTAGCTTTCCTTTCTAGCAAAAATTTGTTGAATCCTATCACCTTTAAATGGTTTTACTAACAGTTTTCAAAATTTTTAAATTATGGGGGTGAAGTGGGCCAAGCTAAGGTAATTTTGATAAGCCTAAACACACTCTTAAATGTGATGATCACAAATGCAGTTCTAATGTAGCACTTAATGGCATCAGTATTTACACCTAGCGCGTTTTCACAAAATTACACTATCCACCTGGTACCTAAGTCTTGTCATGGACTTGCAGGTTTGCATGGGTTCCAAATACTGGTTTATGGTACTGTTTTTGGAACTACTTGTGGGACTACATTTTGGTGTGGTGTTTGGGTAGTGAAGTTAGTTTGACATGAAGTTTTGCATTGGACAGATCTGCTGTGAAGCATTCTTTGTTAAAGTGAATCCATGGTTGGAATACCTGCTTTTCACTTGAGCTTTTGGTTCCTTAATCCTTCTGTGCCTTTTTTTTCTTTTCTTTTTTTAAAAAAAATTTTTTTTTATTTTTTGGACGATGGGTGCCAGTTCTTCGGCACATTCACTGGGCCCAACAGTGAGATTGAAAAGTTGGGAAATGCCTCACGCCATAAATGCTAATTGACAATTGGCCTAATTTCCCTGTTTTCTGCTTTTAGATCTCCAAGACGGAGAAGCTTCTCCCGCAGCCGGAGCAGGTGAATAACCTTTTTTGGGGGCCACATTCTCAGAAGTGGGAGTGTCTGTGCTATTCCTAAGCTGTTTCCCAAATGACTTGGTTAATGGTGATAGACCTTGACTTCAGTAATGAATCAACTGGCATAGCTTTTAGCTTTCAGAAACTTCTCTTATAAGTATTTGTTGTGTATAATCCTGAATGGCACTGTTTTTCTTTTCCCTCTGACTTCAGGTCCCTTTCTAGAGATAGGAGAAGAGAGAGATCACTGTCCCGGGAGAGAAATCACAAGCCGTCCCGATCTTTCTCTAGGTCTCGTAGGTAAGATCTTTAATGACCTGAGCCATTTAAGACCTTGCATACATAATGTATTAAAAGTAGAAATAGGTCTTCTTTTAAGCCACTTGGATAAAAATTTTACAACTTTTTCCCATAAAAATCTTTTGATGTTTTGTCAGAGTGTAACGGAGTTACAGGTGTAACTTCTGTTTTTCTGTTTATCAGCCGATCTAGGTCAAATGAAAGGAAATAGAAGACCAGTTTGCAAGAGGAGTGGTGTACAGGAAATAACTTCATTTGACAGGAGTATGTACAGAAAATTCAAGTTTTGTTTGAGACTTCATAAGCTTGGTGCATTTTTAAAATGTTTTAGCTGTTCACATTTGTTTGTCTCTTGGAACAGTGACACATAAAGATGTAATTCTCTATGGTTTGAAATGGATCATATGAGGCATGTAATATCAAGAATTGTTACTTTACAATGTTCCCTTAAGCAAAATTGAATTTGCTTTGAATTTTTAGTCTTGCACAGACTGATAATAAACCTCTAACTCCTGCCCAGCTAAAGTGTGATGTTTAATATTACGGAAACAAAACTGGCAAAAATTGAAAAGACTCTGTAGCTGGGATATGGTATGCAGCTGTAGTTAAGCGGTCTTTAAAAGCTGCTGTGAACACAAGCCAGCAGGTAAAAATTAAAGCTGCACCCTTAAACTAGATTAGAGGTTTAAAAATTCCACTAGTCTTCACACCGGACAAGAGGTTGTCCAGTGGGTTTAGAATCTAAGAAGTTTCAAGAAAGTTAGTTTACCTTCTGTGATTGCTGTATATGGATACCTAGCTCTTTGTAATATTATTTGGAAATTTGAGACTATTCAAGATACCTATGTCCTGCCAGTTTAAGGGTACATTGTAGAGCTGAACTTTGAGTTACTGTGCAAGATTTTTTTTTTCATGCTGTCATTTGTAATATGTTTTGTGAGAATCCTTGGGATTAAAGTTTTGGTTACAAATTGTTGTTTAACCTGAAAGCCTGTTTTTCCTTGCAAAACTAAAATCTGAGCTTGGTACCAATCAAGTCCAGGTATAACATTCCTATTGGAAGCCATACTTACATTTTCTTGTAAAGTGCTTTTGAAAATAAAATATTAACCTAATTGTGTAATAGTTGAACCCACTATTACCATATTTCTTGTCCCATAGAAGGCAGTTGGTTACACAAATCTTATTCTGTAAGAAACACAATTTGAGGCTTTTGAAGTGAAGGAAATTTTTGGTTGTCCACCTAAGCGATGATACATTTTTAGGAGTAGAAGCCAGTTCAAAGTCCTTGATATTCAGTGACCAACATTTTAAAATATATCCACCTGATACATTATAATCCAAAGTTGCTGGTTTAAAAAAAAAAATTAGCATGAATACGTTCCACAAAGCTTTTAAAAATTGCTTCCATTTTATATAATTTGAGGTGTTGCATGGGGATTCTAAATTGATCCATCATGATGTGAAATTCACTATATGGTTCAAATGTAACAGTGCAGAATTGAATATGGAGGCATGCATAACCTTCCTCTTAGAAATCTAGAGGAGTTGTAATTTCAAATTTTTGTGCAATTAGATTAAATCATAATGCAACAGTCTTTTGGCTTAGTTTCCTTAAATGTGCTGTTTAAAGATAGTTTTGGATTATGCTGTACTGACATTAATATGAAAGATAAGTCATTATATTAATCTATAAGGATGTTTTATAAGATGCAGATCCCAAACAAATTATTTCCAGTGGTCCTTCTTCACCCTTCATGCACATATCAAGGGAGGGAGAGTCCTGGGTGTCAGAGGGGGAGAATTGGTGTCAGTGGAGTTAAGTATGAGCCTCGTTACAGAAGATACTTTTAAGACTGGCTATTGACTTACTGGGAGCTCGGGCTTTGGGCCTTTGTCTTCTGGCATTTCATAGCTTAAAACCTTTGTTGGGGTCAAGCAAGGCAAGATAGCTAAGAATTCATGGAAGTAATTCGGTACATCAATATTACACTGCTCTTATAAATCTACATGGGCATTTTTGGCAGTATACAACTTGCAGAGACTTAAATTGGAAGGGTTTCTGTAAAAAGGATAGTGGATTGTAGCTATAAAGTGGCTAATACAGACCTGATATTAAAATTAACCTCTAGGATTTATCCTTAGGGTCCAAATTTGCAATCACTTTAACCAGAAACCCTAGCACAATTTTATGGCTTGTTTAAAAATATGGAAGATAGAAATCGTTAAAACCTTACATTCTGGCTATTAAAACGTTCTCTACTGTAATTTCTGAAATTAACAAGTCCCGTTGGCCAGTTTTGTCTTGCATTCTCAGTTGAATATGATACTGAAAGTAGTCACAGAAAGTTTGACTTGTGGTGTAATGATTACAGGTGTTCACTAGAGGTCACTATTAATACTTGGTGATAATTTAAGGAACATATCTAAGGATTATAGTTGGTTTTTATGCTTTCAAGAATAGTTAATATTCTGTGGTTCTCAGTTCATTGTGGGTTATTTCTGACCTCCATGTCTTAAGCAGAAAGGTAAAGACAAAGATAAATTAGCCAGAGAAATTTTATTTTTATGAGATGTAGATACCTTTTATCTACTGTTTCTATGGCTTTTTACAGTTCCTTAAAAGATCATGTGATCAGTAGATGGCATCACCACCTTTTAAGACTCACGCATGTCTGGATGGAAAGTCCTGGTTGCTTTTATTGTAGAGTTATAGTTTATATTCTTACAGTGCTTTATCAGGAATGGACTTTTCCAGGCCTACTGACTCATTTTTCCATCCCTGGTTATATAGGAACCACTGGTTTAGTACTTTGTATTAGTGTGCTTTTATTTTCAGAATCCCCAACATGATTTAGTTGTCAGACCTGGTTGGTGGTAATGTCTTCCAGTTGTATATTTTTGTACTAGACTGTTGCCTTCTGGTTTTCCTTTTTTTTTTTTTTTGAGAATATGGAAGATTTTTATAATTAAAGTAGCTGAAGAAAAACTGGGTTGGAGTATATTTTTATCAAAACATTCTGATAGTGTTGAATTCAATTTTATATGTCCACACAAGTTCTCTTCATCTTTATTAAATTCGTTGGATACTTCAAACAAATTCAGCTGTATACAGCACACTTTAGAGAAGATAGAAAATTTGAAAGAGATATTGAAAATTTGTCTTGATAAACCTGGTATAACTGCTTAATTTTGTTGTACAAATTTTTGCTTATTGGAATTGCAGAAATTCATAATATGGTATTCTCATCATTTTGTATCCCAGTTCTTCCTCTAACTACCTGGATGGAAGATGTGACAACAGCCAAAATGTTTCCCAGACTAATACATGAAATACATGTGTAGAACATTACTTCTCATCCTTAGTTTTTCCTTGGTTCTTCTCTGACATACATAAAACATTGTATTATATGATTATTTTACTAAAGTCTTAGAATCTGGCCACTTAGTGCCTTAGCTGTTAGTACATGTATGTACTTGGTCTTGAAGTGAAAATCTCTGGAAACATTGATACTTAGCTTCCTTGATAGTCTCATTTGGAGAGGTCCTGAGATGGAGAATATTTCCTTTATTTCCAGAGCAAAATTACACCTTCCAGAAAAGTAGTCTGTAGGTGACTTTTCCCCTCTTTTTGAAGTCCTATTCACTTGTGAATTGGCATTTTTTCTTCAGTACATAACTCATTCAGATTTCATTTGGGGGCAACTTAGCATTCTTTAGAGGTCATTTTTTTTTTTTTGTGGTACGCAGGCCTCTCACTGTTGTGGCCTCTCCCGTTGCGGAGCACAGGCTCCAGACGCGCAGGCTCAGCGGCCATGGCTCACGGGCCCAGCCGCTCCGCGGCATGTGGGATCTTCCCGTACTGGGGCACGAACCTGTGTCCCCTGCATCGGCAGGCAGACTCTCAACCACTGCGCCACCAGGGAAGCCCTAGAGGTCATTTTTTTGTTAAGTCCCAAAACCTCAAATCAGAGCCAAGAGGGAAAGTTGCTGAAAAACTGCTTAATGAATGCTGCCTTGGAGGGGGGTGGAGGTGGCTGTTTGTATTGAACATTTGGAAAGAGGAATGGAAATGCTCAGTATATCATCATCAGTATATCAAGTTTTGAGAGCTGAAAGTTATTTTTGAGAGAATAACTCCCGCAGGAAACAATTTCTAAATCCTTTTAAACTTAGGCAGCTAGTACTTTTAACCCAATCCAGCTGGCCCTCTGCCACCAGAATTTTTTATAATGAGAATTTATTTTTAGTTTAGATAAAATCCATGTTAAGCTTCAATAAGAGTGCTTTGCAAATAAATACAAATTGGAATGTTGATTTGTTATTTAATCCTTTTCGTATCACACCTTCCCCACATGGTAGTCTATGACACAGGCATTTAATGGGGAATGGGGTACAGTGATAGGGCATAATACCAGCTCAGTATCTCAAAACCGGTAATATTTGACTTGTGTTCAATATTAGGATGTTGAGACCTTGAACTAAATGTAAGTTCACCCCTGTTTTAGATTAGGATAAGTTAAGAGGTGTTGGTTGTAGGGCTTTTAAATACCCTAAGAGAAAGGCTCTTGGATCTTGAGGTGGCAAATAATCTTGAGAGTGCTTTGTAAAGCCCCTTACCTAGAAGTGGAAAACGAGTGAATTGAGTCAGATGGTAAGGGCTGTGTACTAAAGGCAGAGCTCGCAGTTAAAGGCTATGTGAAGAATGAAGTGAAGAAGTGAGTGTGAGTACCTTAATCATAAAGTAGAAGAGGGCAGGAGTACATAACTGCTTGGCGGTAAAAGTGAAAGGATTCTAAAACCATGAATTTACACCAATTCCAGTTTAATGATTTTTTGACTTTCCTTCAGCCCTATTGCCATTACAAGCAGTGTGGGATAATTTGTCCAGCTTTAGTACTGGCAGGAAGGCCAAGAAGTTGGGAGTGTTACTGCCCTAATGAAAAGGCTGGCTCATGTGTCCCAGCTGTCTGGGGTTTAATGGGGACAGGAAATTCACTGAACTGGCAATCCTGGTTGGTTTTCAGTTGGCAATGTATAGCAGTCCGTTTGAAATGAAAGTGGCTTCCAGAAGTGAGGTTGGAAGTAGAAGTTGCCCACTTTGTAAACAGAGTAGGTGAACACTGATAGTTCGGAGAGGGCTAAGAAAGTAACTTCCTTTTCAGGTGCTGGAAGCTCGGGTGAAAACTGGTGGAGTAGTCAGGAAGTTTAAAAACAATTTTTTTTGCCCCATCTCTGCCCCACCATGCCTACTCACTCTGGCCAGCTATATCGTCCAGGAAAGGAAGTTTTGTTTTTGAGTGCAGCTCTGCCAAACACTATCCTTTTTCTTACGTAATGCTTAATCACTTGGGAGGTGAGTATCCCTGTTAAACAGAGGGCAGAAAAGCTCCTCATACATAATTCCTCATCCTACCAAGCAAGTACGAACACTCTTGGACTTATTGACGATTCGAGGTGATTTTTTTTGACTACGGTGGTGAAAAAGCAATAGGCTTAAACTATGAATTTTGATCTCCTTGGCTAGTGATGTTTGGCAGTATACTTTTTTTTTTTGCTGTACGGACGCGCAGGCCCAGCCGCTCCGCGGCATGTGGGATCCTCCCCGACCGGGGCACGAACCCGCGTCCCCTGCATCGGCAGGTGGACTCAGCCACTGCGCCACCAGGGAAGCCCCGGCAGTATACTCTTGGTGCAGGGGCAGCAAGCCAAGCAGTGGCTCCCAGTCAGCTATGTGATCACGAGAATAAACGACAAATACACTTAAAAAGCATTCTGGACTCATACACCCAATTTTGTTTTTCGCTTTCTGTATTCAGTGAGTTACATGAGAGATTCAGTACTTTATGTTAGATGATTTTGCCCAACTGTAGGCTAATGTAAGTGTTCTGAACACGTTTAAGGTAGGCTAGATTAAACTGTGATGTTGGTAGGTTAGATGTGTTAATTAAATGTGGTTTTGACTTGTATTTTCAATTTATGACTGGTTTATCAAGATGTAACCCCATCATAAGTTGAGGAAGATCTGTAGTGTATTCAGCACTGAGACCATACTTGGTTTTCTGCTCACTGCATTTTTATTTTACAACCCAATCATAAGATGCCACTTAGTGACTGTCATGTTTATGGTAAAAGTAAATTGTACAGACACTGGAGAAGACTTACCTCCTTTCTAGAGGTAACTTGTTAAATTTGTTTTCTAGAAAGTTAGGCATACTGTAATGAGCAAGTATTTATACAGCTAAAATGCTAATCTTGGCTTTATCCTTATTACACATTTGAAGCATGCACATCTGAGGTTTATGTACATGTCATCTGGGCAAGTACCACAACTGTTAGGCAGTCAAGGTATTTCTTGCCAAAGGCCTACCTGGCTTAATTTAATGACTAATGCTTAATTTAATGACTAAAATGTCACTGTCAAGGATGACAAAGCTGTGCTAATGTGGATGGGTTGACATTGATTCCGTCTGTCCATGTTCACTATTAACCTTGTGTCATGGGCATGCTTCAAAGCTATGACTAGTTGCTATGGCAACTCCGGTCTCCTGGTCTTGACATCACCCTTATAGGAATGTGGGAACATTGGTGAGTATTGCATTTTATATGAGGACCGGTAAACATCAAACTTACATTTGGGGCCTTTTAATTTTTTCAACTTTATAGAGAAAAGTGCACACTTTTTTTTCTTTTCTTTTTTTTTTTTTAATGGAGTCTTAGAACACCCCAGAATTCCATGGCCAGACAAGGCTGTTGCAGAGATGAACACACCTTCTCTGGTTTCAAAAGTGGGTGGTTGAAGTTAATGCAGCATTTCTTAGTTGCTGGAGGAAGAAAATACTGGTTAAGCAGGTACATTCAAGTGATCAATTAGATTTTGACAGTGGACCTGGTGATTAAAGCTATTGAATTGCCTTCAGCAGCTGCAGCCTATTGACCTGGAAGAACACTCCATTCCTTTCCTCAAATGATTTGGATTCTCATAGAGGTGAATGGAAAGAAGGGTTTTTTTAAGTGCATCATCCAAGATTGGTTCCTGAACCAGGGCCAACTTTTTGGACTTGACAGCAGGTGACAAGAAGAAAATAATTTAAAAGGGTATATCAGTAATACGGTGAATGTACTCATCCTAGTATAGAGAAGGCTGGACAAGTTGTCCAAGGTCACAGCCCAGGAGTGATTGAGCTGTAATGGTGTAACCCAAGTTGCAAGACCACTTAACTGGAAGTGGCCTTAGAGTCCATAGTCCCAGTTCTATGTTTAGAGATGAGAAGGTGGATTTGCCCAAGGTCACGCAGGGGCACCATGGCAGAGCTGGAACAAGGATTGCCCCAACAGCTAATGAAGTGCTAGTTCAGGGAGGAGTATAATGTTAAGGCCTTCAGGCTTTGAAGCCAGTAGCCAGGGTTTGAATCCTGGCTTCCTCACTTATAGCTCAATGACCAGCTGCATAATTTTTGACACTTCCATTTTTCTCATCCATAAAATGGGTAATAATAGAAAATAATTACCTCCTGAAAATATCTTGAGAACACAGTGATGTGATGCATATATGGCACTCAACACAAAGTGACACTGCTCAGTAAGCATTAGCTGTTATGTGGCAGGCTAACACTGGTATGCAGTAAGCACTCAAGGAATGGCTTTTAAGCAAAACTGACCCATTTTGGTGCTGGGCAAGCAAGAGCGCCCCCAGTGCATTCTTGCATTCCCCAGTGCATACGAAGAGTGTTTCCACTGACCCTGGTCCTTACCCACTTTTGAGTCCACTGTCCAGTTTGAGTTGAAGGGGCATGGATTTGAGGGGTCCAAGGTCAAGAGGGACATTTGTGGTAAAAGGGGTCTGGGCAGATTTCAAGAAAGGGGTTTCTGAAGTCACAGGGATAGGCAGGTGGGAAGGATAAGATGAAGGATTAAAACCGCTAGATGGCTCTTTAAAAATGGGTTTTGACATTGGCCCAGCCTGTATTCAAATTTCCATCTTCTGGCTGTGTGTCTGGGACAAGTCACATCTTAATTTCTTATTTGTAAAGTTGGGGATAACAAAAACACCTCAGAGGGCATTAAACTGGTCACTCTTTGTTCATGTCTGGTATTTTCCACTCTTTGCTGGAATCACATGGGGGAACTTTTGAAAACTAATACCTGGGCCCAGCCTCCAGAGGTTATGATTTAGTTTGTCTGGGCTGGGAGCTTGGTATCGGAATGCTTTAAAAGTTCCCCAGGTGATTCTAAGGAGCAGTCAGGATTAAGACCTGTTTCTGATCCCACAGTAGTCCTGTGGGTCTGTCTCCTCCCTATGCCAGTTCTCCCAGGCCTCCCCGTATATGGAGCAAGGCACATCCCTGTTCTTTCCCTGCTGGGAAAGGCAGCTCTGGTTCTGTTCTGTATAGAGGCTGTGAAGCCGGATTGAAAACTCCTAGCATTCCCTGGGTGCTTGCCTTGGTGTCACCTAGCCGCTGGATGAGATTGCTTTCACCAGAAAATGCTTTGTTCCTTCATTTATCAAGCTGGTTGCTGGTGCTGGGGTTATCCCTTGAGCAAGGTGTGGGAGAGAAAATGTAGACCAGAAAGGGAGCTGAAATTGAATTACCGTGCGCTGAGCACACATATGGTGCTTTTTCTCATCAACTCTGTGATGCTGGGGTTCTCTCTCATTTACTCAAGAAGCTCAGACAGGGAGAGTGGTCTCAACCATATCAGACTGGGGCCCCCTTTCTGTAAAAAAAAAAAATTTTGAAATGATCCTTCACTAATCTGAAGTGAAACCCATTTTCTACACTATTTAAAAACAAACAAGATGAAGCCTTTAATATAAAAAAGGAAAGCAGTTTATAAAATATTATGTATTTCTGTATATTAGGCATGACTGCTAGAAGACATAAGAAGTCAGATGCTTGAACCCACTTGAAGCTATTCCATACTTGCCCTATAAGAAAATTAAGAGTGAAGGCACATATAGACATCAGAATAAAGACTACAGTCAGGGGGGTTTCCCTGGTGGCGCAGTGGTTGAGAGTCCGCCTGCCGATGCAGGGGACACGGGTTCGTGCCCCGGTCCGGGAGGATCCTGCATGCCGCGGAGCGGCTGGGCCCATGAGCCATGGACGCTGAGCCTGCGCTGGGCCCATGAGCCATGGACACTGAGCCTGCGCTGGGCCCATGAGCCATGGACACGGAGCCTGCGCGTCCGGAGCCTGTGCTCCGCAGTGGGAGAGGCCACAACAGTGAGAGACCTGCGTACGGCAAAAAAAAAAAAAAACTACAGTCAGGAAGTAATGATAGATCAGACTTATTTGAATGATAGGAGAGAGGGAGAAATAAGCTTAACTGAAGTAGGGATAACATGCCAAGACAAATAGACTGCTGAATTGGAGAAATGAGAAAGTACAGTATTCTCACAAATGAGCTGGGCCTTAAAACTATAATGTCAAAAAATAAACTCACAACGGGACTTTCCTGGTGGTCCAGTGGTTAAGACTCCACACTTCTTTTCCGGTCAGCAGCCTGAGGTGACCTCTAAAAATGGTTCGCTATTCACTTGACCCAGAAAACCCCACAAAATCATGCAAGTCGAGAGGTTCAAATCTTCGTGTTCACTTTAAGAACACTCGTGAAACAGCCCAGGCCATTGAGGGTATGCATATCCGAAAAGCCACCAAGTATCTGAAGGATGTTACCTTAAAGAAGCAATGTGTGCCATTCCGTTGTTACAATGGTGGAGCTGGTAGGTGTGCCCAGGCCAAACAGTGGGGCTGGACGCAGGGTTGGTGGCCCAAAAAGAGTGCTTAATTTTTACTGCACATGCTCAAAAATGCAGAGAGTAATGCTGAACTGTAGGGCTTAGATGTAGATTCTCTGGTCATTGAGCATATCCAGGTGAACAAAGCCCCCAAGATGCGGCGCAGGACTTACAGAGCTCATGGTCGGATCAACCCATACATGAGCTCTCCCTGCCACATTGAGATGATCCTTACTGAAAAATAACAGATTGTTCCTAAATCAGAAGAGGAGGTTGCCCAGAAGAAAAAGATATCCCAGAAGAAATTGAAGAAACAAAAACTTATGGCCTGGGAATAAATGCTGCAAAAAATAAATGCAAATAAAAGTAAAAAAAAAAAAAAAAAAAAAGACTCCACACTTCCACTGAAGGGTGCACGGTTGGATCCCTGGTCGGGGGAACTAAGATCCCTCATGCTGCAAGGCCAAAAAACCAAAACAAACAAACAAAAAAACCAAACCTCACAACATGGGGCAGGGGGAGGGGAGTAAATTAAAAAGTACCTATCCCATGGGGTTGTTATGAAGGTTTAAGTGAATTAATACATGAAATGTGCTTAAAACAGTTCCTGGCACTTAAACACAGTTTAAGTATTAAATAGTATATATCCTTTGATAGAAGGGGAATGACAATTAGAAAAAAATTTAGTGCAAATGCACAGGGTAAAGTACTCAATTACTTCTAGACAGTGGCTTTATTCCATTTAATCATTCTTTCTTTAATGGCTTTATGCAGGTGCTTTTAATATTTTCTACCTGTAGTTGGTTCAGACCCGTGGGCATGGGTAATTCTTTGTATACCAGACATCGAGTACCTCTGTCCCCTTCCCCTAAAGTCAGTTAGCTCCCTGGCCAGTGTGACCACCATAAAAAAAAAAAAAAAATCAGTTCCCCAGGCACCCACTAGGAGGCAGTACTGCCCTGTTGAGAATACTAAGCCAAATTCTTTGCCTGAGGTCACATACCTGTTTAGTAGAATTGCATCTCCACTGACTCCAAAGTCTTTTTTTCCACTATGATAGTAACAATAAAGATAGTAATAAAGACAATAGTGATAATAATTAGCATTCCTTGAACTCATGCCAGCATTTTACTAAATGTTTTACATATATATACCACCAGCTCACTTAAAACTCACCATTTGAGGGCAGTTTCTCATTTTGCAGATGAAGAAACCAAGGCTTAGGTCCAAGACCCATGTTAAGTGTTCTGCGTAGAAGAGGTTGCACTTGAGCTAAGTGTTGAAGAATGGGATTGGCATAGAAAGCTGGTTATATAAAGAAAAAAACCACATGCATAAAAGCAAAGGCATGAAACTTCAAGATTTTACATGGACTGACAACTTTAAGACCCCATGAATTTATTCAGGGTTTAGAATTGGAGATTGGTAGAAAGTCAGAGCTAGAGGGGAACTTAGAGTTCATCAGGGATTGGTGATTTTCAAACTTGAAAACTAGCCAAATCTTTTTGGAATGAAATCTTATATATAATAACTATAAAATATATAAAACAATTTAAATGATATTGTTATAAAAAGTGTAAGTTCTAGTAGATAATATTCACTTATAAAGATAGGAAAAATAATGTTGTTTTGATGAATGCGGTATTAGATTGACCTCAGAACCCAGTTTTTCCTGTTTTGGTTGTACAGAGAAGTGAATATAATAGGTAACATTTTAAAACACCTCATTTTGCAATCCCATAAGTGACAGGATAGGAAGGTCTACCCCAAAACCACCTAGAAACACAGATTCACTTCAGTATATTAATAGCCATATGGTTGAACGGGTTTAATGTTTAAAAAAATATTTTGAAAAATCATTAGATACACATGTATATATTTTAAACAAACAAATGTCTGTGAGACTCCTGTAGCACCATGTGAGAATTCCTTATGCTGCCCTCGTCTTTACTCTGCAGACAAAGAGCCTGAGGTGAAGGGACAGGGGAGTGAGTTGCTCAGACTCATGGGGCCCAGCTAGGGCCATCTCTGGGCACTCAGCCTCCTGAGTCCCAGCCCAGTGCTCCTTCTGAGAGACCAGTCGACATCTGGTGTGGCAGCATGCCACAGCCTGGCTGTACAACCCCTCACCTGAGAGGGCCCTTGGCTGCTTGCCCATCTCCCTGGCAGATAAAGCCTCAGACAGAGGGCAAACAGTACCTGGCTCCAGGAGTCAGTGCAGGTCTGATTCATGCAGTGGTTTGTGCCTGTGCCAGCCATGAAGGCTGTCTCCTGATCCTCTGCTCATTTTCATCACTTCCCTCACTGTGGCCAGACTGGGACTCTTGAGCAACAGGCAGACACCTGTGAGCTTGGGAATGGTGTTGGCTCTTTTAAGGAGGGTTTTCCAGGCCACAATGGGACTTGTCTGTCCCATACCCCTGGGCAGCTCAGAGCATTGCCCCATCAACGTCAGTTTCAGTATCAGGGTGGGGCGGCATGATGGGGTGGGGTGCTGTGTTACCAGGGCGCAGACACATTGGCAGCAGATGGTGCCTCTGGAGCATGGGAGAACAGGTGGGCTACCTACCACCAGGATTTCAAAAATACCATTTATCAGCATTTGCCTTTTGAAAGATGCAATTTGCTTACAAATGGCAAGACATTTAAAAATTTAATTTGCTCTTTTTTTCAGAGAAGCATATTAAGTCATTATTAGGAGATTTTTTCTTTTTTTTTGTGGTACGCGGGCCTCTCACTGTTGTGGCCTCTCCCATTGCGGACCACAGGCTCCGCTCGCGCAGGCTCAGCGGCCATGGCTCACGGGCCCAGCCGCTCTGCGGCATGTGGGATCTTCCCAGACCGGGGCACGAACCCACGTCCCCTGCATCGGCAGGTGGACTCTCAACCACTGCGTCACCAGGGAAGCCCTAGGAGGTATTTTTAATCACAGTATATTAGCATTTTTGTTTACAGAATGCATTCTGTTGCTACTGAAGAGAATACCATGAGCAAGCAATGTTTTTATACAGAAACAAATGTTTTAAAAGTAGGTTCAGACACTGAAACCTTTGGCTAGACACAGGCTGTTATTTAATAATAAATTAACCTGACCTTGACTCAGAACAGGTGCCCCAGAAGCAGGTTCGTAGAGTATCGCTCTGCTGGGAAAGGCTCTTCTTCGAGGCTCTATGGTCACGTTGCAGGAGAGGGAGAAGGTTCTGCTTTCTTCCAGAGTTGAAGGGATGACCTTGATCAAATCGTTGTGCATTTGTATACCCGCTCCTGGCACGTCACCGTGGCCTCTCGTGACAGTGAAGCCTTTGACTTCTCTGGGAACTCAGTACCCACAGCTAAGAAGTGGGAGCTACACTGCTTCCCTTCCAGGCTTGTTGGGACAAAACCTGAGGTAACGCGTGTAAAGCTTCAACAACTCTGCCTGGCACAAAGGAAGTCCCAAAAGTTGCCAAGCTCAGCGTTTTTCACATGAGCTCTACTCCATCCCCTTTAATTACTCATTTTTAATTCAAAGGTAATCCATGATGTGGTAGAAAAAAGAGAGAATACATAAACAAAAAAAGGAAGAAAGGGACCCAATAGTTTCTGGTTTTCCTAAGTTTTTTTCTATCCTGTTTTCTTTATTCTGTGTGCTCGGAATGGGAAGTGTCCTCATTTGTGTTTAGGGAGTGTTAGAGAGGTGATATCATGGCCCCACTTTGCAAATGAGGAAACTGAATCCAGAAAGAAGAAGTGCCTTTCCCAAGGTCACGAAGACAGTAGGAACGTTAAGTCAGGTTTGAAACCCACAGCCTGTGAGTCCGAGCCCAGCACTCGTTTCAGGACCAGGAGGGGCCTCAGAGGTGCCGTGCACTGAGGTGTCCACAGGTGAGTCTCAGACACCTGCTCCTGAACCCCCATGTGTGCAGGGAGCCTGTGCCCATGATATCGTATTTCCCTCATGATGACTTGAGGTACTCAAAACCATTCCCCACTGAAGATAAATTCCTATTTTGCAGCCTGCCCAGTCCTGGGAGTGGGCAGGCTGTGAGTAAACAACTCACCTAAGTAGGTTTTTTTTTATTATTATTAATTTATTTACTTATTTTGGCTGCGTTGGGTCTTTGTTGCTGCGCATGGGCTTTCACTGGTTGTGGTGAGCGGGGGCTACTCTTCGTTGTGGTGCTCCAGCTTCTTGTTGCGGTGGCTTCTCTTGTTGTGGAGCATGGGCTCTAGGCACACGGGCCTCAGTAGTTGCAGCATGTGGGCTCAGTAGTTGTGGCTCGTGGGCTCTAGAGTGCAGGCTCAGTAGTTGTGGCGCACGGGATTAGTTGCTCCGCGGCATGTGGGATCTTCCCGGACCAGGGCTTGAACCCGTGTCCCCTGTGTTGGCAGTCTTAACCACTGCGCCACCAGGGAAGCCCTAAGTAGGGTTTTTAGGTGCCTCAGTTTTGCTTTCCCAGGGATACTGGGTTGGCACTGTCCTTAGTCTTGCAAGCACGTAAGTACTGTCCTTCTGGGCTTTTCCCTCACTTTATTTTTAAGATTTATTTTTGGGACTTCCTGGTCCGGGAAGATCCCACATGCCGCGGAACAACTAAGCCCGTGTGCCACAACTACTGAGCCTGCACTCTAGAGCCCACGAGCCACAACTACTGAAGCCCGTGTGCCTAGAGCCCGTGCTCTGCAACAAGAGAAGCCACCGCAATGAGAAGCCTGTGCACCACAACGAAGAGTAACCCCTGCTCGATGCAACCTAAGAAAGCCCGCGTGCAGCAATGGAGACCCGATGCAGCGAAAAATAAATATATATATATTTTAAATTTTTTATTTATTTTTGGCTGCATCAGTCTTAGTTGCGGCATGAGGAATCTTCGTTGCAGCCTGCAAGCTTCTCTCCAGTTGTGGCCCACAGGCTTCTCTCTAGTCGTGGTGTGTGGGTTTTCTCTTAGTTGTGGTGTGCAGGTTCCAGGGCACGTGGGCTCTGTAGTTGTGGCGCTCGGGTTCCAGAGCACGTGGGCTCTGTAATTTGCAGCCCGTAGGCTCCCTAGTTGAGGTGTGCAAGCTCAGTAGTTGTGGCGTGCAGGCATAGTTGCCTGTGGCACATGGGATCTTAGTTCCCTGAAAATGGCCCACAGTGTCCTTCCAGCTGAATTCTGACTCAGCCTCATCCACTGCTTCAGGCAGAGGCACCCCTTGATCAGATACAAGTTTGCTACACTGGGACCAAATGGCCTGCAAGGTCTTTTCCAGCACTCACTAGGACTTGCCAAGACCAGAAAAAGAATAAGGTTTTCTATAAGGATGGCAGGTCCAGACAGTCTATTTCCTGGAGGGGAAAGGAAAAATGTTAAATGCATACAGCGGCTGACAATTCATCCAAGGCGGCATCAGACTTTTTAACAGCCTTTTTGTTCTACAGCGGTCAGGCAAGTGTTAATATTTGACTAAGATTTGAATAGTCTCTGAAAACTTAGTCCTCAAACAACTCTGTTAATAGTTACTATTCCCATTGCACAGATGTGGAAACTGAAGCTTAGAGAAGGTAAATAACTTACCTCAGAGTGAGGAAATGCCACAGCCAGGACTAGAACCCAAGGCCTGACTCCTTAGGCCCAAGCTCTTCCAGCACATCTCAGCTGTGTGTATGTGCTATTAGCAGGGCTGGCATTGGGATTCACATTGATTCAGAGGCTGCATGGATACCCACGAAACCCCTGGAGGAAGCAAGTTCTTTCTCAGAGAAGGCCAGTGGGTGTAAAGGAGAAGGATGCCAATGAGAAATGAACACTGCCAGGGCCAGAAGTTGTCTGTGCAATGGCCACTGGGTCACCTTTCGTCATTCAGAGCAACATCAAGAAGGTTTTGCATAACATTTCCAGGTTGCACAATGGGGCTCGAAGTCCTATGGCTGTCTCTGGTGGGAAGAGCACAGCATTCAGAGTCTGGAGACCTGGATTTGGCTTCTGTTGGCTTCCAGCAATACTGTATTACAAGCCTGTGCACATTACTTGGCTCCTTGGGCCTTGGTCTTGTCATCTGTAAAACAGGAACATGGGGCTATTATAGGATTTAAATGGAAAAAAAACCAACAATCTTTAATGAAAGCTTCGTAGGTGCCCAGCACTGTTCACCGGCATTAACTTATTTAGTCTTCACAGCAACCCTCAGAGACTAGGTGTTATTACTGTCTTCAGGTTAAAAAAGAGGCACAGTTAAGTAACTTGCCCAGTATTACACAGCAGCAAGTGGGGAAGCTGGAATTGGAACCTAGACAGTCCATTAGATGAATAAATGAATTCTAGGGCTGGTGAATCCTAGACAACACCTTTCTGAGTGTCAAAGACTATTCAGGGTAGATGGGCCCTTAGAAGGGCCTTAGTTTAAGGACTGTTTAGCAGATAAGGAATCCATGGGTCAGAGGGTGAAAAACCTGCAGGATGTCTTGGTAAGTCTGTGGCAGAACTGAGGTGAGGATCCAGGCCTCTGGGCAGCCTTGCCTAGTCGGGGCACCCATGGTCCACAATCCTGAGGTTATGTTCTAGGAAACACAACTCAGTGAAAAAGTGCAGTCACTTCCATAATCACTAATGCAGAGAGACTCAGTGAACACTTAAGGCACTTCCACTCTCGGACACATTGTATCCATTAACCCTTTCCCAAACACTTTAAATAACACTGTTAGGAAAATGGTAATGAAAGAATAAGGCACTAGGCAATGCTGTGTGATAACACATACCTACAAAACCCTGCACTTAGAATACATACAAATAAAAGGATATACTAGAATGGCTGCCTACGCAGCAGGGGATTGGGAGTGACCTACACGGTAAAGGGGAATACATAAAACAAGAGGGGACAAGCCAGGATTAGTGATGACTGTGAGCCATCATCTGGGGAGTAGGATTGACTCATCCCACTGCACTGGAGGGCCAAAAATAAAACTGAGTAAAATAAGACACGAGATGAAATCACTTTGCCTGAAACATATTGGCTCTGGGCTCAAGGAGGAAAAGCGGGCACACATCCTGGGCTGCCTCACCAAAGGCAGAGGCCTGGAAGTGTCCCTGAGTGGAGTGAGTCAGGTCAAGGGGAGAGCCAGTTACACGTATGTCTGTGAGCTCAAGCCTACCACACACTGGTCCAAGTGGCACACCCACCCATCTCCCATGCCAACGGACTGTGCCTGGGAAGATCAGGTGAAGGAAGAGGGCATCTTCATTTACTCAGCTTGCCCACTGTAGATGGGACAGTTGGATGCAGACCTCCCCTAACAGCCCACCTGGCGACTGGAACCTCCCAGGGAAGCGGGTATCCCCTGAGCACAGAGCCCACAGTTCTGGGCTCGGGTCACAAGGTGGCAGCATGGTGAAGAAAGCTGGTTCTCAACTCCATACAGAGGATATCCAGGTTTGCCTGTGAGCACAGGAAGAGGGGGGACCATGGTCCTTAAAGAGCGAGAGTGGCTCATTTATTAAACATGAAATGAGGCAGAAGCCTGTAACTCCAGTGGCTGGGAAAGGGCATTAAGGAGAGGCAGGCATGATTTTCTAGAAAGTAGTCCTCACCCATGAACCACCACAGTGGTGAGTGACTCTGTCTGTATGTGTGTCTATAGGTGAACGTGTATGATTGAGTATGTCTGGTGTGTGTGTGTGACTAGTGTAATGCTGAGTGTGTGACTGTACATTGAGTGTGAGTGTGTGACTATGAGTCTGGGGGTGGGGGAAGAGGGAAGCAGCAGGCTCAGGTGTTGCCAGAGAGGCTAGGAGGAAACTATAAAACTGGCGATGCCCTCTTTATCAGGAAGCACTTCTGGGTCAATAAGGGCAGAGCACAAAGTTCACACAGATAGTAGTGACTGGAAGGCAGGAAGCATGGCAATGGTATTGGAGAGGCGGTGGTGGTGCTCTCTTGGGATGGGAAGGGCACATACTAAACTTCGCTTAGTTCTAGACTCAGACAATGGACTCTGGGCCCAGGTTCCAACCAGCCTGGCCATTTTCAAATGGTGCAGGTGGAACAGTTAACCTTCCTGGGCTTCAGGTTCACCACCTGTAAAATGGCAGAAATAATTGGGCCTGCCTTCCTGGCTGTGTGTGAGGATTAAAAGAGAGCTATGTATGTAATGTATGAGAAGAAGGCCTAATGTGTGATGAGTGTGTGCCTGCTGGTTGTGGAGAAAACATGAAATTATGCTATTCAAGGAGGCCCATGGACAGCCTGGTCCATAAATGCCACTAGTAAGGTCAATCTCCTGTTCTCCGCCCACCCTCGGCCTTCTGAAAAGGATCTTCCTGATGGTGCTGTGGTCCTTCAGGAAGTGGCAGTGCCCTGTCTCTGGGGAAGGGGGGAGTTTGCAGGGGACAAGCTTGCCTGGAAGAGGCTGTTAGGCCTACAACCTTCTAGATCCAACTCCAGCTGACACCGCACACTCCAGGCAGTTTAGAATATTGACTCATGCAAACTCGCGCTCAAGTTTTGCCCTTGTTTTTCCTTCTTATTAAGGACTGGGTGGAGAGCATTTGGTGTCACCAGGGATTACTTTGAAACTACCGCCTCACATTGGGAGCTGGCTTGAGTCAACTGGTCACCATGGAATTTCTTTTTTTAGTGCACAGACAGCCAAGTTACAGGCAGCTGTTGCCCCGTGCAGGGCGGAAAGTGGCCTACTGACGTAGAGCTGCCTAGCTCGTATTTCTTGGGCAAACAGATGCCGTGTCTCTCAACTCACCAATTAGGAAGCCCAGAAACTGGTTTAGAGACCACGTGTCTAGTTATGTCTAGTTATTCAGGTGGCTTCACTTGGGAAGCACTCTGAATGTCAAAGCCACAAGATAAAGGACATATATAGTAGCTGGGGGTCTCCACTTCTTAGGGGCCACCCCAGGAGGTGGTGAACATTAAGTGCCAAGTCAGCAAGGAAACTCTGTTTTGGAGCCAAAGCGTTAAAAAACACCAGCCACAAACCACTGAGGCTTTACTGAGTGCTTGTTTTGTGCAGGTTCTGAGTCTGGGGAAGGCCTCTGAGGGGAGGGGAAGCTGGAGCTGGAAATTCAAAGTAGTAGGAGGAATTACACTGGATGGGGTAAGGCCCTTCAAGAAGCAGGAATGGCATGAGCAAAGGCATTGAGGTACAAATGTATAAAGTGTGTTACAGGGAAGAGTTAGGTTAGAACAGAGAATTTACAACAATAAATTAACACACATTCATTAAGCGTCTACTATGTGCTAGACACTGTTCGAGTCACCCGGATGAAGTTGGTGACAAAACAAAAATCCCTCCTCTATGGACAGCGTAGTGAATAGCAACAATATAAATAATAATAGCTCACATTTATTGAGAGCTTACTACATACCTAGCACTGTCTTAAGTACTTTATTTACTCATTTAATCCTTAAAACATCCACATAACGTAGGTATGGTTATTATCTCTAGTCCACAGATGAGGAAGTGTTGGCACTGAGTGGTGGAGGCAGAATTCAAACCCAGAGCCCATGCTCTCACTGAGACATTCCACTACTCCACTAACCTCAGTGAGAAAGGGTGAGAGGTCAGGTTGCCAGGTAACATGGTCTGGTCTGGATGGTGTGAATGGTGGGCAGGGAGAGTAGGGATCTGGGGGCATTGTGTGCAGTCAACTGGAGAGGCATGTGGCTGTAAGGACTTGGGGGTTCAGGGGGCAGTGAATCCCTCTGGCCTCGCTGAGTAGGGGGAAAGGAGTGAAGACAGAGAAGAATCAGTAGATAAGGTCTGGGACATTCCTTAGGTCATAGTTTGTCTGGAATTAATGAACTTGGTAGAAATTATTCTGTCCTCAGCAAAGAGGACTGACTACCAGTTTACTGTGGATTATTCTTTGTATTATCATTAACTGCAAATCATGAGGGGTGAGGGGGCCTTTCTGGTGGGTCAAGTCCTGAGCCCAAAACAAAGGGGCTCTAAGGGTCTCCCAGACTTGGCCAGAAGATGTGATGATGTACGCAATGTCCAGTCTTGGTCCTTCTCTCCAAACTCCATCAGCTAATCCTCAAACCCAGTGTTCAGGTTAAGTCGCAGACCCACTCCCATTCTCCCCCATCCCCTGTCCCCTCATCTCCAGCCCTGCCCTGCAGGTCCCTTCACATTTCTTCATCAGAAATCCCAATGCCAGCCCCTCTTGGTGGCCAGCCTGCAGGTCTCTGTGCATGGCTGGAGCCCTGCTTTTGTGTGGGTGATACCACTGCTTTTGCCTCCCTGCCTGCCAACCACTGCCATGCCTGCTCCAGACTTGCAGAAGCACAAGCCAGATCCCTGTTTCAACCTTTTCCAGTTTTCAGCCATGTTTCCTGAACGGATATAAAATTTCACTCCGGTTTAGGTAAGAGCAGCCAACTTTATTTTGGCTGCCACCACTCAGCTGCTGCCAGTGCAGCCTCCTAGAGTCCCCCTCCCTGCACCTGCACGCACGCCCTCTTGGCTACACGGTTTTGCCAAGCCTTCTCCTTGCTGGGTTCTGTCTCAGGGAAAGTCCTGTCCCCTGGACTCCCAGAAGAGCCTGGATCCTCAGGCACAATGCCCCCACTGTGTGTCCCTAAGCCCTCCCCTCCCCCTCCCTCCCTCCCTCTGCTCTGACCCTCCATACACAACTCCAACTTCATGCATATATCCCCTCTGGGGCAGGGTGGGGTCCAGGGGTCAGGTACTCTTGTGAGTTGGCAACAATGTTAACAACAAATTTCAAGATTGCCCTTTAAGAATATCCTCAGCCAGGCATAGACCTTGACAGCTGGGGATTCTCGCCTGGGAATTTTTCCAGTATTCTGCCAGCTGTTTCTTCTCTTTCTGTGGTTTTATTATTTTTCTTTCTGTTCCAACTCCTCCTTTCGCTTTCAGTATGGTAGCTCAGGCCAAATGGCGGTAGAGGGTGGGGACCTGGCAATGGCTGAGGTAGGAGCTGCGGCCATGGTCAGCTGTGCCAAAGGAGGGGAAGGGTTGGGATGAAGGAGGAAACGGGAGTGGAACACAGGAAGTGAGACCAGCAGCAGGGTGGCCTCTTGTTTTTCTGGTGATCTTCATGTCATTCAGCTCTGGGCATAGGGCCTTGTCTCCTCCTGGCCCCTGTCAAAAATGCACATTTGCTACTTGGGACAGTGACACATTAACCCAGTAACACCAATTCACTTGTCAGATGTGCTAGCTGTTGCCTAACAGAGCAGAGACCAAGGAGAAGGGCACATGGAAGAGATAAGTTGTGAAGAAGAGTGTAGGAAGGGTTGGGTGCATGGAGCACATGTTTGGGGAGGTACCATGGCACCTCTGAGCAGGCAGGAGGTGCCAGACACCCCAGGGATTTGGGTAAAAGTGATGAACTCCTACCTAGGAGAACTTTTTTCACTACATAATTAGGCTCCAAGAGGGTGGGTAGGGTGAGTAGAGACCCTTGGTGAGATCATTTCCCTAATGTGATGTTAGTATCACAGCATTTGCTTGTGTTATGGGGCCTCCACAGTGGGTCCCCTGGAAAACTTCCTGATGGGACAGCCACAGGCCTCCAGCTTCAGATAAGGATTAAACTCAGCTGTGTGTAACAGAAAAGCAAAATAAGTGGCTTAAACCAGAGAGTGCTTTATTTTTCCCTCATGTACAAGAATTGTGGAAACAGTCCTGAGCATTTTAAAAGCAAGACTTAAAGGACTAGAGACATCCAGATATCCCTCACCTTCCTGACTCTACTTCAGAGATATTCCCAAGCAGACAGCTCATTCTGTTTAGAGCTTGATAAATGTGTCCTGCATGGGCTTCCTTCTCTCCCTGTCTCATGGCCCTATGTGCTTCCTGGGCTCACCTCCCAAATTCTTATCTGGGGGTCTACATCTGAGGGACCCCCAACCAAGGTACTAATATTAGTGAGCACTTACTGCATTTGAGGTATTGTCTCATTTTTTCCTCAACCCTGTCTGGTGGGTTGCCTCCATTAAGTCCCATTCTAGGAATGAAGCTATAACTTGCTCAAGGTCACCCACCATTAGAGCCAAGACTCAAAAAACTGTTAATTTTGTGATATCTCCTTGGAATGGATTCCTAGACCTGAATTCCCAAGTCAGATAATGCACATTTTCAGGCTTTTGATCTGTTCTGCCAAACGGCCCCTGAGTAAAGTCAAGCCTACTGCCCCGCCCTACCAGCAGTGTGGGGGATGACTTGCTTCTCATGTCCTCACTGTCAAGGGCTCCTAGCTCTTTTCAACTCAGCCCCTTGAGGCCATTCCTCCAAAATATGTATTTTTTTAAATGCAGAAAGCATTAATATTAACTAACCTGTTAGCCTTGTACTAGCAGACATACAATATGTACCTGCGAGTTGAACTGAAGAGATGGAACCAAGTGGACAAGCTCCTACCCTGAGCAGAACAGTTTTCCTGGGAGGGCAGCTTTTGCCCATCTCCCCTCCATGGAGCCAGGTGGGCGGAGGTGCCTAGGTGGGCAGATGGGAAAGGGAGAGAAAGGATCAAGAAGGAAGGGCACCTAATGGCCACTGTGTGGTAAGGCCTGGGGAGGGAATCTTTGCACAACTTTGCTCTCTTCCACCACATTCCTTTTCTTTGCAGAAATACTGCTGAGCTGGGGGGTGGCAGCAAACAGCCCCCTAACTCTTCCCCTTAGATGTTTGAATAAACTGAGGGTAGCAGGAAAGCATGTAGAGATTCACTGGAATTCCTCTCTCACCAGCATGTGAAGCTGCTGTTTCAGATGTCCTTGGTGAGCAGGGAACCCTACCAATGGCTCCAGGATGGGGCTGTGCCTGCCTGACCCCTTTCTAATAAAACTCTACTAGGCTTTATAGTATCCAAAACACTTTCACATCAAGGAACTCCTCTGATCCTTCTTCAACTTGTAAAGCGGGCTGAGCCAGAGTATCATTATCCCCATTTTACAGATGGGTAAAGTTGAGGCTCTGATTAAAATGATGGTTCAATGTCACATGCTATATTATAAATCAAGATTTCTATAGCCTTGCTGGGAGTTCTCTGGAGGTTCAGTGGTTAGGACTTAGCACTTTCACTGCTGTGGGCCCAGGTTCAATCCCTGCTTGGGGAAGCAAGAACCTGCAAGCCACATGATGCAGTACCCACCGCCCCCCCCCCCCAAAAAAAAGATTTCTGTAGCCTTGCCTACTAATTATCATAAGCACGTACTGTGTGGGGCCCTTTGTCCAAGTTATGTCTTTTAGTCCTCACAAAACCCTCTTAGGTGGATAGTCAACTGCATCTGGCAGAGCTGATATTTGAACCTGGGCCTTCAGACTTCATAAGTAAGGGGTTCTCAAAATGTGGTCCCCAGACCAGGAGCATCAGCCAGGAACTTAGAAGAAATGCACATTCTTGGGTCCTGCCCCAGAACTACTGAATTGGAAAACTGGGATGAGGCTTGGCAGTCTATGGTTTAACATGCCCTCCAAGTAATTCTGATGCATGCTCAAATTTGAGAATTGCTGTCCTAATACATTCTTTTAACTCAGTGGATTTTAATCCTGACTGCACCATGGAATCACTTGAGCGCTTTAATAAATACCAATGCTGGGCCAGACCAGAATCTCTGACCAGCCCTGAGGTGGGGCTCAGGCATCAGTATTTTTAGAAACTCGTCATGTGTATTTCACTGCCTTTGACATGCACCAGGGAGGTAAGCCCTGGAATGCTCCACAGTTTACCAGAAGGTTCTAAAGTAGAAGAACAGGGCAGCCTATACCAGGGAATCCTGGAAGGACTGAAGGAAGACTTGGTGTCCAGGAATGAGAGACTCTGGGGGCTTAGCCTCTCCTTGAGATGCATCCATGCGGGCCCAGGAAGCCTGCAGCCCTGGTAGGGCCCAGAGCACCCTGTTTGTCTTGGCATTTTCCCAAGTAGGCAGTTCTGTGTGGAGCTGCAGCTCTTTTGTTTGTGTGGTTTAGCTGTTGGCCCAGTTTTTCCAGGGCTGATTAGATATCCCTGCAAGCAGCACATCCCTCTCTAGTCCACAGGATTGCTGAAAAGGGGCTGAAGCAGCTGTTTCCCATTAGAGTTCAGGCAAAGAAAGGGTGTGGGGTGCTGGCTCTTGCTTCTACCTGTATCACTTTGGGCCTCAGGTTCGAGTATCTGATAAGTAGCAGTCAGGGTCCAGCCAGGAGCCAGAAACCACACCAGTCACTTCAACAGAGAGAATCTAATATAAAGAATTATTAAGTACTTGAAGAATTGAAAAGACAAAGAGAGAATATCAAAGTATCAGTGGGTCACAACCACAGGAAGCAGTAGGGCTTCCCTAGGGCTGGAGAAACAAAGGGAAAAGGCTGCAGTCGTTAAAACTTAGAAGCTTGGAGGACGGCTGGCCTTGCAGCTGAAATCCAGAGCTTTGGAGAAGGGGTGCCAGCTGGTGGTGCTGGTGTCCCTGAGGGGAAACCATTAGGTTGGTTCTGTGAATATTGGGAAAAAAATGCAAACTGGAATCAGCTGAAATGAACTGCGGCCATCTGGGGGGAAAAAGCATTGCTAGGTAGGGGAATGTTGGGGCAGCTGGATTTCCAATTGTCTAACTTCTCTCCACCCTTGGAGACCCTCCATACTCACCTCAGGCTCACTCCCTCCCATCTCTCAGTTTTCTTCTTTTTAGGACCAATCCCAAACGTTGCTGGTTCAATCAATAAGCCTTTACTGAACACCTGTTATGCCCCAGGCCCCAGGGTCTGGGTGGCAGATACAGTAACAGCACCCACATTCATTGGAGTACACTTACCTGCCTGACCCTGCTCTAAGCATCTCACACGCATTAACTCGTGTACTATTACCCTCATTTTACAGATGGGGAAACCAAGGCACAGAGACATTTAGTAACTTGCCTGAGGTTATTTAGCTAGTAAGCGGCAGAGCCTGAATATGAACCCAATCAGTGTGGCTCCACAACACACATTCTTCACCAAGTCACCTCATTACCTCAAGTCCTAGAGAGACAGACATATAAACAGTTAATTGCAGCACAAGGTAGAGAATGTCATGTGGTGACGGCCTCACAGAGGTGGTAAACTCATTTCATCCGTCCATTCAATAAATCTTTAGACAGGGGTGCAATGGAGCAGGAACAGACATTCTACCTACTCTTGGGAAGCCTAAAATGGAGACACAGAGGTTAATCAAATTTTAACACCCGAAAAAGTTAGGTCCAATAAACAGGATCCCTTTGCTATGAAAACTGTAATCACAGAGATTTGTCATAAACGTAGAAAATGAGAGAAAGCTGACTCCCGGAGGAAGTAATGGTTGGGCTGGGGCAGATGAGTGGGAGTTAATCAAATGAAGAAAACAAAAGAGTTCCAGGCAGAGGGAATAGTATGTGCAAAGGCTCTGGGGTTGGTAGGAAGTGGTAAGCATGAGAACTGGAAGTCCTGCCCCTGATCTTTGGCCAGCTGACCTTGGCCAGCCCTCTCAGGCATGTAGCCCACCTGTTTGGAGCCCTATGGCTAACTCTTCCTGGATCATACTGCAGGCTGGCCATCCTCTGCTAGTGTAGATCCCAGCCTCCCTCAGCTCCAAGTGATAGGGCTGGCCTCAGGGGCCTCCTAAGGGAGGACTAAAAAAGCCCCAAAGCTGGAAGCTGGTATAGTGACTGATAGAAACAGTCTTGTCAGATAGGGAGTGGGGCAAGTCCCCAGTGAGTCTTTGGAGAACTAGTGGAGGAGTACACCATATAAATGACCTTTGTAAAAAGAAGGCTCAGAGCAGCTGGAGGCACAAAAGGGCGATGATCACCAGAGCCTCAACTGGGAGTCTTAGAGCACTCAACTCATACCAATTAACTCCTACTCCTTGACCCAGTGAGAAGGCAATGATTAAGCCTATTTTACAGGGCAGGGAAAGGCAAAGCTGTAAAGGAAAGTTGCTGTTTGGGGTGGCTTCTAGGCTTGACCCTTTTGGGAGGCAGCTGGGCCTTTAGAGAATGAGATTCTAAGGAACTATGTGGAGATTTTGTGACGATTCAGAGAGCCTCTGGGATAAGTGGGTAAGACCCTAGCTTCCTAATGGGTCAGGAAAGGGGGAGAGACAGACTAGAGGGAAGAAAGGGAACTTCCTCTTCCCAGGTTTCTCAGTGTCTCCTCTCTGCCTTGTTTACAGAAAACAAAGTGCCTTTGGCTGTCTCTGGACGGGTTCCCTTGAAGCAATTAGAGCAACCATAGTCAATGCTTCAAGGAGGGCACCCTCCGTCCCCATTCTGCCACTGACACAGCAAGGGTGAAGGACCAACCGGGGGCCCCATGCTGGAATCTGTTGGGATCTGCATGCCTGAGGTCCCCAGCTCTCCAACCCCACCCTAGGCAGCTCTGAAAGCTACCCAAAGCCTTCCAAGTTTCCAGGGGCCCAACCTTAATCAAGCACTGAGGGCTGTGTCATCCTCATCACTAGGAACATCTGATGAGGAGGAACACTGAATGGGCCTCTCTGATTCCCAATGGGAAAACAAGCCCCTCCCTTCCTGACCCTCCCGCCCCCCTCCCCACGCCTGCCTGAGGTATGCCTTTTATCAGAACCACCCAACAAGAGGCACTAAACAAAGTGTGAATTCTCTGAAGCTCCCTTCAGGGGCAAGGGTGAGGGTGTGTGCACAAATCCCTGTTGTATCCTGTTGGGTTGGGGGGCCCTGCAGGATGCCACCACCCATCTGCCATGTTGCCTAGGCCCTGGGACTACTGGAAGACAGGGGAACCATCTGATGGGATGACATGGGCCAAGACCCAAGGTCGTGGGTAGAGATTCAGTGGCTGATAGAGGGGCAGCCCCCACTGATTTATGGGGGTCCAAAGACTCTTTATCTTAATACCCCTTGCATGCCACCTTTCCTACCAGCCTGCTGCACTGCTTGGGTGGCAGAGGGGGGTTCTTTTTCCCTCCTCTACTTTGTTCCCACCAGCCTCACACCAGGTCTGGGGGGTGTACTGGAACCAGCTCATACAGGCTTGCAAGAGCCAATTGCTAAATATTCAGGAATTTTGTGAGCTGGTTGTTAAACAGAGCCATCATTAAAAATTAAACTATATGAATCAGTGTCTCTCAGCCTTTTGTTCATTACTGCCTCCTAAGGAAACTTTTTAAACATTTTCCCCCTAATCTCCTACCACCCTCCCTGTGAAATTTTAATATCACAGATATATTGTATGTCTGTTTATGCACTGGATGTATATTTGTGCTTTATATTTACATAAGAAGAGTAAGACTTTTTCATCCCCTGCCAAGAACCAATTTTCACCTCTGTTGTAAATGCATGATATAAACACATAATTAAATAAATTATATTAAAAACAAAAGTAATATATATTCAAAATTCATCCCTTCCTAGTAAGGTGTTATGGAAAAACCCGAATGAACTTTCTGGCCAACCCAATACTACAATTGACTCTTTTGAAATTATTGATGTATCTCTTTTTCCCCTGGAGAGCTGGTTGTTCAACATTTACCAGTCCAACACTGGGCAAATATTTTAGAAAAATAACAGACACTTTGAGATGTGGTCAAAGAAAGAGAGGCTTGTCTATAGCAAAAACCTCACTTGAAGATGTATGAGAGAACATGGAGAATTCTAGTGGATGCAGGGAGAAGAGGAAAGAGGAGTCTGGAGAGAGAAAAGACCCTCTGGTGCTGACTCCAAATCGGCTGAAGGGTGTTTCTCATGAAAAGTTTAAAAAGGGGGGGCTTCCCTGGTGGCACAGTGGTTGAGAGTCCGCCTGCCGATGCAGGGGACACAGGTTCGTGCCCCAGTCTGGCAAGATCCCACATGCCGCGGAGCGGCTGGGCCCGTGAGCGATGGCCCGCTGAGCCTACGCTCCGCAACGGGAGAGGCCACAACAGTGAGAGGCCCGCGTACCGCAAAAAAAAAAAAGGGGGTAAAAAGTGTGTATGTTGTGGGGAGCAGGTGTATGTATGTGTGTGTGTGTATATATAATCTACATCCTCATGCTCTAAGAGTGTTTGTGATTAGCAATTGCTTGCTTTTTCCTGAGGTGTAGTGTACACCTTTACACACCACCATTGGGGTCAAGAGGCATAAAACTGAGACGCCCCCATACCCACTGTCCCTTTCCTTCCCAGGGTCTCATGTCTAGAGTAAACATCTGAATCTCTATTCTGAATGGCATACTGGGCCCTATGCAGAGCACAGAGAAGCTGACAATGTTGTTTGGCCTTGAGTAGAGGGAGGAGACAAGACTTTCACACACAGATACACAATGTGGAAGCACTGAATCACTCTTTCCTTTCCCGGCCCCAGTTTCCTCACCAATGAAATGGGAAGGGTGGACTGAATTCTCAGGAGGACCTTCCAGTTCTCACTGTCCTTGTCTGTAAAGCTATCTTCTCTTCCATCCACCTGGACAAAGCTATGAGGTCCTGCCTAAGCACTGCCTCCTCCCTCTCCTCTGCCCTCACTCATCTCCCATCTGCCTGCAGGATGGCCTTTTAAAACTCAGCCCAGCTCCATCGTCTCCCATGAAATCCAAAAGTCTACAATATGTGAGAGGGTGGAACATGAACTCAAATGCTGTGCCATTACTTGTCAACTGGAGGACTACAAGCCATTACCAAACTCTCCCAACACCAGCTTCCTTGTGTTCAAAACAGGAATAAGGCCCACAGGGCCCAGCCTGGGGTAAAGATGCATGAGCTAGTGCTCTGCACATAGATTCTTGTTATGGACTCAACTGTTCCCTCCCAAATTCATATGTTGAAGCCCTATCCCCCAGTACCTTAGAATCCAATCTATCTGGTGTCCTCATAGGAAGAGATTAGGATACATAGACACCAGGGGTGTGTGTGTACAGAGGGAGGACCATGTGAAGAGGCAGCAAGAAGACAGCCATCTGCAAGCCAAGGACAGAGGTCTCAGGAGAAATCAAGCCTTCTGTCACCTTAATCTTAGAATTCCAGCCCCCAGAAATGTGATGAAGTAAATTTGTTCAGGCCACCCTGTCTGTGGTATTTTGTTACAGCAGCCCTAATATAGTCCTTAAGAGGCACCGATTCTTTCTGCCTTTAATTTGTGTCAGCTTTGTCTTATGTGTGGGAAGTCTTGTTCCTCTGCTTATAAATGACTGAAGGGTGAGATCCAGGTGCGTGTACCTTTTCCTGTGTCCCCAAAGGGCACAGTTCAATGCCAGGCACAAAGTGTACACAGTCGGACCTCCTTCCTCACTGTCTGCTTCCCACCTGCGGACAAGGGTGGGGGGGACCCAGCTGCCATCCATAAAGGTGCTTTTCAAACTGCAGGTCATGGAGTCAATTTAGTGAGTCACATGAGCACTTTTCAAAAATAATGACACAGAATAGCAGAGAACAGAAAATGCTAGAGTGCATCTCAGGCAGAAAGGGGAAGCGTTATTTTATGAAACTTCCATTTGTTTTTACATATTTGTAAATAAACAAAAAATAATTACCAACTATTCTAAGTGCTGTGAATTATGTCTGGTTACTGCATTGTGGTATTAAATGCATTTCTTAATATGAGTTACAATCCCCCAAATCTGAAAAAACACGCCCGCCACCAGTATTGTTCAGTTTCTCTTTGAGTGAGTTTATCATTGAAAAGCCAATGAGCTGTTCAGGGGAGGCCTGGGGTGGTGTAGGGGCAAGGACCTGAATGGGAGGAGTCACTTTGTCTAGGCCAGTAGCCATGGAGCCCTGCCCTTGGGTACTTTCCTCTCTGTGTCCTAGAAAAAGTAACATAACTTCACTGGGCCTCAGTTTCCCCATCTGTAAAAGGGGACTTATAAAACCTCTCATAGGGATGCTGTGAGGATTACCAGGAGCCAAGGAACCTGAAGATACTCACTCACTGATGTAAGAGATAGTTATTTTTTTTTATTTCATCATTTTGTTATTTCATCATTTCATTCAGCTCTGTCTACTCTAATAGGTAAATTGTTTCTTTCCTCTTCCACAGCAGGAGAAGGGAATGCACTTGCCCCTCACCCCTCAGGAATCCCTGGTTGGGGGTGGGCCAGGGTTGAAAGGGTATCCAGAAAGGTATTTCAGAGGCTAAATCCCAAAGTGAGACCCCCCTAAGGATTTTATGCAGAGAAAATCAAGTTCTGGTATATTCTCAAATCAGCTTCCCAAGAGCAGTCAATGTCCCAAGAGTCCAGGAGAAGGAGTAGCCTCTCACCCTTTATCCAGGAATGAGAGAGGATCTGGGCCTGTTACCACCCCTCTGCTCTGGCTGGGTTCCCAGGAATATTGCCTGCAAGCCCTGAGTCACTGCTAGAAGCCATCCTGGGCCCCTGGGAATGCAGGGTTGGGACAGCTTTTCCCAAGATGGTCCCCTGAACCTGGTGGTCCAGCACCCCCTCCCTTATCCAGATTGCTTCTCTCCATGACACATCTATCTTATCTGGGCCGAGGCCTTTCTGAAACCCATGTTGGCAAACCTGCTTCCAAGGAGGGAACTTAGACATGAGTGGAATATCTGGAATTCCTAGAGGGTTTATAACCCAGCAACTGGAACAGGTGTAGGTAGCTGACCCCTACCCCTACCCTGGCTCTTACCCTGCCTCCAGCTCCTGCATTTGTCTCCCCTCTCTGGCCCCAGAGCCACATCTAGGTCACCATCCTGACCTCCATCCCCTGGTTCAGAGCAGAGAGCACTGGATACAGAGTTGAAGCTCTGTTTCTAGACCTAGCGCTGCTTCTGAGTGGCCTCAGGTAGTCCACCTCACCTCTCTGGGTCTCAGCTCCCTCACCTGTAAAACAAATGGGCTGGTGGGGGATGGGCTGGTATTTAACTTTCTGTAAGAGTCAAATCTTTAACTGTTCTTTCTAAAATTCTAGGAAATGAACTAGAGGAGCTAAAACCATGCTTGTTTGCTCCCCAAAGAGAGAATCGGGCACTTGTGTTCCTGGGGATGTAGTCGGAGTTTCCAATCCATCAGACCAGTTTCTGGGGTTTGGAATCTGGTTGATGGGGCAGGGGTGGGCAGCCTTTCTGCAGCCTGCACCAGCAGGGTGCAGAACCTGGACTGTCCAGGGTGTACCAAAGTCTGGGACAGGGTTGGGGGAGTGGCCTTTCCCCCACAACAGCTGCACTCTGCACCTAACTTCTCCTTGGCAGTCTTCACTAGCCATTCTCCCTTTTCTTCCTTTGTCTCAACTCAGAGACCCTCTGCCTTATTATTTTTAATGTGGTATTATCTTTTTTATTTTTTTTGCGGTACGTGGGCATCTCACTGTTGCGGCCTCTCCCATTGCGGAGCACAGGCTCCGGACGCGCAGGCTCAGCGGCCATGGCTCACGGGCCCAGCTGCTCCGTGGCATATGGGATCTTGCCGGACCGGGGCACGAATCCGTGTCCCCTGCATTGGCAGGCGGGCTCTCAACCACTGCGCCACCAGGGAAGCCCTAATGTGGTATTATCTTTAATTAAGTACAAAGACTTTTCCAATCATGTCACCTAGAGATCATTTTATCCACTGCTCTGTTGGCCGCCAGTCTCTTGTCTCTCTCCTCAGCAATGGTAAGAAGGATACCTTTTCCATGGGGAAGACAGATCCATGATTTGTTGCCTTTGCCAGTAATGAAAATGTTGGAGAGCCGGGTGGCAAAGCTGTTGCCATTATCATCTTTCACATGAACTACATCAAAAGAACGAGGAATGTCCCTTCTAGTTGGTGACCAATTCTTCCCACGTTAGCACCTCCAGTCACCATGAACAGGTTACCAGTGTCAAAGTTGATGAAATCATTAATCTTGCCAGTCTCCAAATCAATTTGAATTGTGTCATTCACCTTGATGAGGGAATCAGGGTAGCAGATGGTGCGAACATCATGGGTCACCAGATAAGTGATTCCTTTTGTCCCCACAAAGATCTTTCTCATTTTGCACAACTTATACTTGGCCTCCTCAGGTATAATATGATGAACAGCAAAGCGACCCTTGGTGTCATAGATGAGACAAAAATTCTCTCCAGTCTTGTCAATGCTCATGACTTCTATAAAACCAGCAGGGTAGGTTATAATCAGTGTGCACCTGGCCATCAATCTTAATGAAATGCTGCATGCAGATCTTCTTTACTTCATCTCCTGTTAGGGCATACTTAAGTCTGTTCCTTAGGAAAATGATTAGGGGGAGATATTCCCTCAGCTTGTGGGGACCAATAGATGGACAAGGAGCAAACACACCAACCAGTCAGTTTATCCAGCATCCAATGCTTTGGAACTGCTACGCGCTTCAGGTGCTTCTTGGGACCATAAGCCATGACTGCACTAGGCATGAAAAGAGCCCCTTTGCCTTATTTTGAAGATACCCATTGTCCAGGGCTTATCAGAGGGACCCCCAAACTTCACCCACTCAAATCTGCCCCCAGATCATTCCTAAGTGTCACCCCCGACCTTGCCCAACTGTTCTTTATGAGTTAGGAAGCCAACAAACAGCCTCTCTGGGCTAGAGTTTCACTTTGGTGAAATTAATCCTCAAAAAAGAGGCCCTCAACTGCTGTTCTCCTCTGTGAAGCCTGCCCTGACCAATAGCCTCACTCCAGAACCTTTTCCCCTTTCCTCCACACCAGACATTCAATTATTTAATCATTTATCTACTCAGTGTATACTGAATGCCAGCTACCTACCCTGTGCTCTGCTGGGTGCTGGGATAAGGAAAGCAAAAACAGACCCAGCTCCTCCTCCTCGGGAGTTTAGGGCCTGGTGGGCAGAGCCCTGGTGGGCTCTTCTTACATATCCCTTCCTCCTTGCTCCCCTCCCAGCCCCCACTAGCTCCCAAGACCAGCTTCCAAGGACAGCACCTTGTCTTATGCATATTTGTTTCTCAACACACAGCACATGTCTGTTATCCAGTAGGCCTTCAATATATTACAGATTACATATGAGTGGCCAAAAACGGAAATTGGTTTATGGCTGAGGCTGGTTCTAACTCTGTTATAGGGTTAACAAAAGATGGAGAAAGTAATTAAGGCTAGACACTGGGTTAAATCATATGCTGCTGCTGCTAGCCAACAGAATGCAATTTGGCCGTATCTATCAATTATAAATGCATTCACTTTTTGACCCAGCAATTCCACTTCTAGAAGTTTATTCCACAGATGGATGCTCACACATGAAAAATGATATACGTACAATGTTAGTCACTGTAGTATTGTTTGCAACAGATTGGAAATAACTTGAATATTCATCGATGGGGTCTAATATTTTTTTTAAAAATTAATTTATTTATTTATGGCTGCATTGGGTCTTCGTTGCTGCTTGTGGGCTTTCTCTAGTTGCGGTGCGCGGGCTTCTCATTGCAGTGGCTTCTCTTGTTGCGGAGCATAGGCTCTAGAGCACAGGCTCAGTAGCTGTGGCGCACGGGCTTAGCTGTTCTGAGGCATGTGGGATCTTCTCAGACCAGGGCTCAAACCCATGTCCCCTGCACAGGGGGATTCTTAACCACTGCGCCACCAGGGAAGTCCCCTAATTTTTTTTTTTAAATTGAGGTATAGTTGATGTATAATATTATATAAGTTTCCAGTGTACAACACAGTGGCTCACAATTTTTAAACGTTATATTCCACCTATAGTTATTATAAAATATTGGCTATATTCCCTGTGTTTTACTATATATCCTTGTACAATAGCTTATTTATATTATAGATAGTAGTTTGTACCCATACCCATACCCCTACCTTGCCTCTCCACCATGGGGCCTAGTTTAATACATTATGCTACACTACGTAAAGCAGAATCCTGTGTGGTGTTAAAAAAAAAAAAAAAAAAGGGAGGGAGACGCAAGAGGGAAGAGATATGGGGATATATGTATACGTGTGACTGATTCACTTTGTTATGGGGCAGAAGCTAATACACCATTGTAGAGCAATTATACTCCAATGAAAATGTTAAAAAAAAAAAAAAAGAATGAGGAAGCTCTGTTTGAATATAAATAGGAAGTCCTCTGAGATATACTCGAGTTTAAAAAGGTGAGAATAGTTCATTATTCTTTGTGTAAAAAATGAAAAGATAGGGAAGAATATAATTAAGTATAATGTATTTGTTTAGATATGCATAGAAGGGTGCTTCAGGAGGAGGGTCCACAAGGAACAGGTAACAGTGGGTACTGCGGAAGGAAAAATTGGCAAATGAGAAACAGGTGGGAAAAAACCTTTCCATAGTATCCTTCGAATTTTTTGAATATTGTACTATGTAAATGTGTTACCTATTAAAAGTTAAAATAGGGCTTCCCTGGTGGCGCAGTGGTTGACAGTCCGCCTGCTGATGCAGGGTATACGGGTTCGTGCCCCGGTCCAGGAAGATCCCACATGCCGTGGAGCGGCTAGGCCCGTGAGCCATGGCCACTGAGCCTGCACGTCCGGAGGCTGTGCTCCGCAACGGGAGAGGCCACAACAGTGAGAGGCCCGCGTACCGCAAAAAATAAATAAATAAAAATTAAAATAAAAATAAGGGACTTCCCTGGCGGTCCAGCTGTTAAGACTCCGCGCTTCCAATGCAGGGGGTGGGGGTTTGATCCCTGGAGCTAAGATCCCATATGCCAAGGGGTGCAGCCAAAAATAAAATAAATAAATAAAAAGTAAACATTAACAAATAAATAAATAAAATAAAAATAAAGTTAATGATAAAGACTATGAGGCAACATGGGGAAATACTAATAAGGTAGGTGGGAAAAAAGAAAAAAAAACTGTATTCAGTAGGATTACAGCTATGTAAAAAAATGCATGTTAAAATTTCCATCTGTGGAAGGAACATTCTAAGTAATTTTTATTTCCTTCTGTTTCTGAAATTTTTTTCCATAAATTTCTGTAATAAACATATATTGCTTTTATTAGAGAAAACTTGTAACAGAAAATACATATATACTAACAGAATGGAACATTCTGTATAACCGCAATTATGAAAAAAGGTATTGAAAAAGACTGGAAGAAAATACGCAAAATGTTCACAGGGTTGTCTCTGGGTGCGAGATATTAGGTAATGTTTAAAATATTACAATATTTTGTATTACATTTGTGGTGGATTGAAGGAAGGAAGGTAGGAAGGAAGGAAATCTAATGGAAGGTAATTCTTCAAAATAACAGTAAGATTATGGGTCATTTTTGTTGCGTTGTTCAGTTTTTCAAACCTTCCTTTATTTGGTTTTGTTATTTTTACAGGAATAACACCCTCACTGCTGCAGAGTGGGATTCCACTCCCCAAAATCCTGCTCATTTGTACTAAAGAGCTAGAGTTCCTAGTTGCTTGTTATTCATTCCAAGTAATAAGGCCCAAGGGGTTGCTCTGGATAGTGGGAGATTGCTACTGGTGACACAGTAGTTACTGGGGAGAAAAAGCAAAGCATCAGAGAACCCTTAGGCCCTTAACATGTCTCAGTTGGCAAACATTTATGAAGCCCTGACTGCTAGGTTTGGTGCTGGGAGAGTATAGCTTTCTAGGTGAGTATGTTTCATGCACAGATGTAAGGAGAGTCCTTAAGGAGGTCTCAACAGAAGCCTGGCAAGATCAGGCCTTGTAGGCAGTGACCAACTTTGCCACTGGACAAAATTAGGCCTGTCCAAGGGTTGAACCCTCACTGGTCCTCACCTGCCTTGCCATAGTGAGCATGTGTCCACTCATAATCTTCTTGGAGGAAGGATACTGTTAGTGATTACAAGGCAAATTGCCCAAGAAAGGTTTTGGTCATTCAAACTCAGAGACCTGGTTTCTGATTCTGGTTCTGCTATTAACCAGCTATGGGACCTTGGACAAGTAATCCTACCTTTATGAGCCTCATCTCTTCATCTGTAAAATGGGGAGAATCATAATAATTATGAATAGTACCTGCCCTGACTACCTCCCACAGTTTCTGTGAGGATCAGGTGACAGACACAGTGTATATAAAAAGCACTTTAAAAGTATAAAGGATTTCAGCTGATGAATGGATAAAAAAAAGTAGTACATCGATACAATGGAATACTATTTAATCTTTAAAAGGAAAGAAGTACTGATACATGACAACATGGATAAACCTTGAAAACATTTTGCTAACTGAAAGAAGCCAGAGGCCACATATTGTACGATTCCACTTCCATGAAATATCCAGAATAGGCAAATCCATAAAGACAGAAAGCAGATTAATGGTTGCCAGTGGCCGGGGGGGGAGGGATAAACGGAGAGTGACCAACGGGTACAGGGTTTCCTTTTGAGGTGAGGAAATGTTCAGGAACTAGATAGTGGCAATGGTTGCAAAACATTGTGAGTGTACTAAATGCCAATGAGGTGCATACTTTAAATGGTTAAAATGATAAATTTTATATGTATTTTACCACAATTTTTTAAAACTTAAAAACAGTATAAATGATGATTCAAATCTGAGTTTATTATGATTATTATTTCCACAATTAATAATCAAAAGCATTAGATGTTTAGAATTTCAGGGTTCTTCATCTATACTAGGGCAGTGTGAGAAGTGACTAGAAAAAGGAAAAAAGAAAAAGAAGGAAATCCCTTACAGAAAGTGGGCAGAGTCCCAGGGCTATGAACCCTTGGCCCAGGAGAAGTGTGACCATTGGAGAAACCCAGAATGCCAAGGCCAGGGAAGCACGCTCTCAAAACCATCTGGGTGGGCTTATCCTTTAATTTGGTGGCTATGTGGTTCCTTTGGGAAGATTTAATCTCCAGCCTCTTGCCCCCAAACCGTTTCCCAGCCAGCCTAGAAGAGTGTTCTCTGGTTCTTGCCCTGAAGGCAAAGGGCAGCTTCCTGGACCCAAAGGGGCCCTAACCAGGCTTAGCTCCTGAATGACCCTAGACCCATAAGGTTTCAGAGCTGGAGAGACTCCTGGATGAAGAATTCTTGATAACAATGGTGTGACTTTTTTTTTTTTTTTTAAACAGCCAGAAGGAAATCTTGGCAAGATTAGTAGACTTCCCCATGCTGTTGACACCACAGAAAGTGACCACATAAGGGCACTGATGATGCTGGGCATCCATGATATCCTGGAGCATGTCTACAAGGCACTGTGGCTGTAGAATCTGCACCAGGGACTCTTAGAGAGCTTGCTTTACAGTGGAAGTCACCGTGCTGAATGCCCCCATCACCTTACCTTCCAGCTTGTTGGCCACAGATTCAGAGTTGCACTGCAATGTCTGCTGCCATGTTCTTAGCGATGAGATGGTCATGCATCTTGTCCAGCAGAGATTCCATGTCTTCACGACTCAAGCTCTTCTAACCCTCAAGGCCCTTCAGCATCCCAAACATGCCACCCAGAGTCCCCTTGGTAGCACTAGGTTTGGTGGAGTTTTGAGCAGCCCCTTCGTCATCTGAGCTGCTGCAGTCTAGATCCTGAAGCTGCCTCCCAGACCCAGTCCCTCGAATCAAGCTGATGTCCTCGGGCGGGGCCCCTCAGGGGCTCCATTGGTGGTGAGAGTGCAATAGTCCAGGACTTCCCTGTTAGCAGTGCCACCCAGTGCCCACATCCGGGGCACTTTTTTGCCCTTCTCCTTGGGAGCATCTGACTTACTGGACTTTCCAGACTTCTCCATACCCCTCCCATGCTTCTGAATGAACTCTTCTCACTTCCTGCGGATCAGTTCCTCTTTGGAAAGTTCTATCCCATTTTCAGGCCCCACTGGGAGACCTGACTGTTCTGCAGGGACTGCTTTGCTGGTAGCCAAAGGGCCATCAGAACCTTCCTTCTTGGCCCCCTTTCTTTTTGTTTTTTGCTGTTGTTTTTTCCCAAGGCTTTTCAGCCTGTGTCTCTTTTTTCTTTTTGTGAATTTTATTTTATTTACTTTTTTATACAGCAGGTTCTTATTAGTTATCCATTTTATACATGTTAGTGTATATATGTCAATCCTAATCTCCTAATTCATCACAACAATGGTGTGACATTTTGATGACAGGACACTCAGATGTACAAAGAAGACATTATTTTTTTTTCCCATTTCCTGAGACTGATTTAATCTGTCTCATGAATCCACACCTCAGGGAGTGGGAACTGAGAAGGGAGGGGACAACTTGCCAATTAGGCATCTTGGTCTGCTTCCATTTCAACTGCATCTAACAGATAAATATTCAGTCACCTCATTAAAAGGACCATTTCTCCCTTCCCTCCCCCTATGTACCTTAGGGAAGGGTCAGTTCTCAGTCTCGCAACCTACTGCCCCCCCCATCCCTCTCCTTCTCCTTCTCACAATGCACCAGGGCTTGAGGGGCGGGCATACCCTCTCTGCCAGGATTTCCTAAACTTCCCGGACAAGAGTAGCTGGGCACTGGCTTAAAATGTTCCTTCAGAGGCTCCCATCCTGGACAGTCTCATCAAGTAATTTGGGGTGTGACCCAGGAATCTGAGTTTAGTTCTCTCCCGGGAAGTTAGAGAAATACTGCTCTGTGCCATATACTGAGTTCTCTGTAGCCTGGCTTACAGTAACCTCCTTAATGGTCAAGTCCTCCAAGCTCACTTAAGGGAGTGGTAGCTTAAAACATTTATAAAATCATTTCTTTCTCCCCATAGCCTGTCTTTCAAGATTATTGCCTTACAAGGAGGCCCCCATCACCACCAACAAAGGGAAACTTGTTAACTGAAGGACAGCAATGCCTTTGTTGTACAAATTTGTATCTGCTCCTCTTCTGATGTTCCAGAAACCTGTTGATTCTGGCCTGGGGAGCCCCAGGGGTCAATATGATTAACGGAGCTGTGCTTTCAAAAATCTATTTTAAAATCCCCATTCACTAATAACAATATCTAACATTCATCAAAAACTTACTATGTACAAGGCGTTGTGTTGCATGCATTCACGTATTATCTTCTTCAGTCTTCAGAGCAACCTTACACTGTAACTGTACCCACTTTACAGATAAAGAAACTGAGGTGCATAGGGGTTAAACAACTTTCCCAGGGTCACACCACTAATATTGGAAAAGACAGGATTTGAACTGATGTTTGGGTAATTTTAAGGGTTCTTTTAATCACAAAGATACTCCTTCCCTACTTGAGTCTGAGGCCTCTTGGAAACTGTCTGGTCCAGCCTTCCTATTTTATAGGTGTGGAGATCCAGGATGTGAGAGGGAAAATGACTTGCCCAAGGACACAGAGCTAGTCAGCAGCAAGGCTGGGAATGGACCCCAGGCCTGGAACTCCTGATCCAGTGCTCCACCCCTCAGCCTCTGTGCCTCGGTGCTGGCATTCGACATGCAACACACGACATTTAGTAACCGCTGCTGTACAGAGTGCTGAACTGCCTGAGGACAGTGAGAGTCTTCACGGGACCAAGATCTGCCTGATGGTTTCATAATTTCACTAGGTTCTTAAAATGAGAGGGGGCCCATCCAAGAGCTTCAATGCTGTTACACTGTAAATTTCTATTCACTGATTTCTAACATGCACATTTCTTGGTATGTCTCCAAACCATCTACAGTCTCTCTGTTCTGCAGATTTTTAGGAATCTGGTGATTTTTAGAAAAAGGTATAGCTGGTGGCCCCATCAGGGCAGACCTGGACCCATAAAGGCTTGTTTCGCCTTTGCAAGGTGCAAAGCCCTGAGGCAGGGAACTCCTTTGAGGTTGTGAGTAACTGGGGTGAGAAACCTTTTGACCTCTAGCCACAGGATCTTTGTCCCAGCACATTTCACAACTTGGAAAGGGAGCTCTGACTCCCAGTGGAGGAAGCAAGGGAGTTCATGTTTAGTGAGTGGCTGCAATGAGGCCTGTGTTAAGTATTTAATTCCCACCTTCACCCTGCAATATTATCCTCATTTTACAGAAGAAGAAATCAAAGTTCAGAGAGGGTAATTTGCCTGAGGTCTCACAGCTTTTAGATCAGTTGACCTAGAATTTGAACTCAGAGTCTGCTGGACTCTGGAGACTCTGTAGGACACCATGGAGCCATCAAGGGTGAAATGCCACCTGCAAGTGTTACCAAGGCCTGTAGGTCTCACCATCTGCTGCCAGACATGGTTCTTGTTCATTCTCCCTCATTCTTGATGCTTCCCTGGGCTGCCACTTCCTGATTATGTGCTACTCTTATCTGGTCATGCTTGTGCCCATCTCAGCTTTCATTTTCTGTCCAGGAGTTAACAGCCTTAATGAGAAGGTGTTCTAGAGGTCAATCACTACATGCACACCCACACTCTTTCTGGGGTACTCCTTACCTCAAAATTGCACCTGTCTGCCCTGGGATGGACACCTGACCAAGGTCAGTTCAGGTGTAATTAGCCCAGATGCTTGTGCTTTGTGGGGTCTTATTTAGCAAAGAGGAGTTGTTTTAATCAGATGTTTTTTCAAGAAATGGAAACTGGGTACTGAATCAGTAGTAGCACTTGAATTATAAAGATTGAGATTAGAAAGGGGACTAGGAAGTGGGAAAAGATGTGACGACCCACTTCTGAAATGATGAATAACCAAGACTATGTAGTGAGAAAAGAATATAGTATATGTGCAGAGAGTGGTAGAAAAGCTGCAAATACATAGATTATATATATTTGTATATATATATTATATATCTATATTTGTATATATAGTATATATTTGTATATATAATATATATTATGTATACATATATTTTACACATCCAAAAATAGCTGCAGTTCCCATGAGGCCATGCTGTGTAGCAGTTCCTGTTCTTGGATTCCCATAATCCTGTGTCCTTTCATTAAACCCCCCTTTCCTGAGGTAAAATGAATGGGTTTCTTCCCTTCCTTGAAACCAAAGAAGTTTTGTCTAGAGCAGGAGGAAACTTGAAATAATTTATAAGGTTTGAACTTCCTTACAATTGACAAAGGACACCTTTGGGTTAAGAGGTCTCAGAGGGCTCCAAGCAACAAGTCACACAGAACAACTTTTAAGCAGTGAGTAAAAAGTAGTCACGTAGTTTTCCAGTTATCTATTGCTATGAATGATACCACCCAAACTTAGAGGCTTAAAACAACCATCACTCTTTTGCTCATTAAATCCATAACTTGGGCAGGCTCAACAGGGACAGCTTGGAAAGCTTGTTTCTGCTCCACCTGGCCTCAGCCAGGGTGGCTCAAAGGCTTGAGCCGGACTCACCAGAAGGCTCACTCACTTATGCACTCACTCATCCACAAGGTAGATTAGTGCTGGCTGCTGAATGGGGCCTCAGCTGGGGCTCTGTCAGACACCTACCCAGGGCCTCTCCATGTGGTTTCTCCCCTTCCTTGTGGCATAGTGATTAGGTTCCAAGAATAAGCATTCCCAGAGGTGGAAGCTGTATCATCTTTTATGACCTTGGAAGTCACATAACATCATGGACACACTCAGATTCAAGAGAAGAAAGCATACATGATGCCAACATGACACTGTAAGGAGAACATGCTGGAAGGGGTATATTGTGGTGCCCATTTTCAGAAAATATAATCTGTCACGTATAGCTAATGAGCTATAGACATTAGGAGGATGGAGAAAACCCCTGACCTATGTTCAGACAAATGCACATTAAATCACTAACAGATTAAGAGCTTCAGTAAAATTGCTGCTGCAGTGAGACAGAATTATAAAAAGCAGAGAGAAATATAAAGTACAGCATGTGGGAACATTTAACGCAGGTGCAAACAGCCTAGTAGACCTCAGTAACCCCTGGGAGTCTTACTATCTAAAAGCACACTAATGTTGAACCTGAACTATCTGTTAAGAAGGGAGGGATGGGGTGATACACTTTGGAACAACTTACATCAGAAATCATTAAAATAATGTTTTGTTTTGTTTTGTTTTGTTTTTAATGTTTTGGTTTTTAAATGGATAACTTCAAAACAGATTAACTTTCTTTTGTGATGACAAATAAATATCACTATAGTATCCTATAATTATTTTATGTTTTACTTTTCAATAAGAAAGAGCAACCTACCTTATAGTTCTCTTGGAGATATTCCATTATCTCCTAGCCTCTAATGCTGTGCCAGATAAGTCTGCTGTTACTCTTAGCTCCTTTGTAGGTCATCTGTTTTACTTCCCTGGTTGCATTTAGGATGGGATAGTTTTTCTTTGTCTTTTGTGTACTGTATTTGCTCTTACACATATGTCTGCCTGTGGAATTAAAGAAAAATTCTGCTCAGAGTTCAGTATTATTCTTCAATCTGATGATACATGTTGCATAATAAAGATTTTGGTCTTTTTCCTAGGTTCTGGGGAGGGAGCTTCTGAACCCTTCCTGATTTTCCTGAGTGATAGGGGTGTCTATGTTAAGCATGGTGGTAGGGCCCTCAGACCAAACCTGAGTTTATGTTAATGAGTGACTCAGGATTGGGGCTGGTCACAACAGAAAGACCAATAATGTGATTAGAGGGTTGGGGATTTGAGCCATGTGATATCAGCTCAACTTCCTCCTGGAAGAGAAGGTGGGCTGGAGATTGAGTTCAGTCAATCATGCATATATAATGAAATCCCAATAAAAACTCTGGACACTCGAAGCTTGGGTGAGCCTCCTGGTTGGTGAATGTATTGGTGTCCTGGGAAGATGATACATCCAGATTCCACAGAGAAGGGGCAGGGAAGGTCCATGTTTGGTATCCTCCCAGACCTCATCCTATATGTCTCTTTATTTGGCTGACTCTGAGTTGTATCCTTTATAATAAAACCATAATCATAAAGTATAGCACTTTCCTAAGTTCTATAAATAATCCTAGCAAATTATGGAACCTGAGGGGGTCATGGGCACCCTGAATTTGCAGCCGATTGGTCAGAAGTGAGCATGGCCTGGGGACCCTTGAGCTTGCAGCTGGTGTAGGTAGAGTAGGGCAGTCTTACTGGGGACTGTGCCCTTAACCTGTGGAGGCTGCACTAACTCTGGGTTACTGCCAGAACTGCATAGCAGTATTGCACACATCTTTCTTCACTCTGGAAAGATTTCAGTGTTAGACACATGTGCTCAGCAAATACTACACTGGGTTACTGAAAAACCTGTAATGACTCCCCATTACCTGTTGTTCCAAGAGGAGCAAACTGGGGTTCCTCTTCCTGACATCAAAGACATGCCATTAACTATAGGAGAAATAATGTCATACCTTTGATATAGAAATAAAACAGTAAAAAATAGAGGCAGTGTGGTAGATGGCATTACTGTTCCTTTAGTGTACACTACTGGTGCTCGGTCCAAATTTTCTCAGATCTCTTTTCAGGTTCTGTTCCCTTTCCTGATTTCTGGGTGATTTTGTTTCCAAGAGCCATGCACCTGTGATTCTTTTTGAAGGGTTGGTCCAGGGCTGCTGGAACTGCTTCACCCACATTCAGAAAGCCAGAAGTATCCTTAGAACAGTCCTTAACCGATGACTGACAGCTCTGGAAATATGAAAGCCCAGCTCCCTTGCCTTGAGTTGGGATGAACTCTGAGGTATAATTTGTACCCAGAACCCCCTCTGGATAAGGCTCAGACCAGGACTTGGCCTGAAATTATACCCTTACTTAGCTTTGTCTCCTTTCCTGTCCTGCTCCTCCATTCCTTTTCCAGATTCTCCCAGAACACTTCCTTAATAGATCACTTAACCCACAAATCCTTGACTCAGGGTCTGCTTCTGGGAACATAACCTAAAACAGTTCCCTGTTATTCACTACCCAGCAGGTTGCCATGTGACTTGCAGTGCCTGGGGAGAGGCGGAATCTATTTCTCAGCCCTCCTTGAGTCAAGCTTGGCCACGTGATGTGCTTTGACCAATGGAATGTGATGAGAAGTATGTCACACATTACTTGAATCTTAAGAATCATCACACGGTACTAGAATTGTTTTTTTCTCTGGGGGAAAGGCCAAGATAGGAGCTGCTCCTTCAGCCTGGGTTCCAGAATAAGATGTGTGAAGCAGAACCATATTTGACGCATAGCTAACATGTAATGTGAGCAAGAATAAACCTTTGTTATTGTAAGACACTGAAATTTGTGGGTTATTACTGCAGTATAACCTAACGTATGTAATACAGGCAGTGTAGTTAAGAGCATGTGTCCTTGAGTTAAAGCCAAACTGAGGTCAAAGCCAAACTCTACCACTTACTATCTGTATAACCTTGGCCAACTTATTCAGCCTCTCCAAGCCTCAGTTCCTCCATTTGCAAAATGGAGATAGCAATGACATCTACCTCATAAGGTTGTTGTGGGGATTAAATGAGTTAACACATATAAAGTACTTCAAACAGTACTGATAAATGCTTGACTAATATTAACTAAAGTGAACTACAACTATGAACCATGATAACACATCCCCCAGTTTTCAGTGTTTTCTCCCACAACCACTGAGCTTGTTGGTTGCCTCCCCAGCATCCATTCCACTCTTCCCTCAGTCTCGATTTCTGTTTGGGGATCTATGTGGCTCTGAACTGATTTCACTGTGACTTCACTTGGCCTAAGATAAATCAAACAACTAATAGTGTCCTGGTAAACTGGATCCCAGGAGGGCGCAAGGAGGGAAGCCAATTTTCATGGTGTAAATTCTCCCTCCATGGCCAATTTCAAGCTACCAATGGTTTAACAACTGACTTGCAAAAATTTTGGAATATTTAAGTCACGTGGAGAGCCAGTACAAGCCGGCTCCAGCACACCATATGCCACCCCTCTAGCCATAATACATAAGCGCAAGCTCCTCCAATCAGTGAGAATCTCAGGACATCTGCAACTCTAATCAAACATAAACAATTCCCCTGAATTTTGCAAAATATAAAAGAGCTTTCCAAAGTGTATTAGGTTGAACATATGAAATCGCCAACACTAGTTTTGATCTACATAGAAGGCGATTTCATATGATTCAGCCTAAGGGATCAAATACAGAGGAAAATATGGCAGAAGAAAGAAAGAGGAAGGAATGAAGCAAGATGGAAGAAGGAAGGAGAGGAGGAGGAGTTAGATGCCACCAGAAGCAAATCTGAAGAACGACCATATGGAGCTTAAAAAGAGATGGTAATCCTTCACTCCACGACGGGTGTTAAATATAATTTTGGACAACCAGCTTCTTCATTATTCGATTACACACCCTCTGGGAAGTATCATTACACCATACAAGCTTATCTAACATCTTCATTCTTTCAACCTTGTTTTCATAGCACTGAACCGTGATTCCCTCCCTTTCCATCAAGGGCGAGAAACTCAGAAAGGTCTGAGGAGAGATTTTTGGCAAGCACCTTTCGACAGGTTTTGGGGGAAACTCGGTCACGCTATTTGGGGAATTCCATTTCCCGTGGACTTTTCCCTCGTCATAAATTACTGCAGCAAGCTGGGGAGTTAGGGGCCCTAGCCGGGCGGACTCCTACACCTCTCGGAACCTGAGGTAACTCACCTGTGTGGGGGGGATTAGAAGGCCCCTCAGGGGCTGGCCGTGAGGATTAAACGATAAAATACACTTGCGAGGCACGGCACTCGACAGGAGCCATTAAGTAGGACAATTTAAACACCGAGCGGCTCTTACAGAGCGCAGCAAGGGAGGAAAAAGACGCCGCCACCGCACACGCCTCTGCCTCAGCCGCTTCCCGGCGGCCTCCGCGGTGGGCGTGGCCCCGCTTCCCAGAAGGGCCCGCAGGCGGGTCACGGGACAAGAGATCCGGCGCCAGCGCATTGAGGCGGCGGCGCCCTAGGCCCTGCCCCATAGCGGAGGAGTCCACAGTGCCTGTGCTCTCCAGCCACCTCCTACAGCCCATCCCATAGGAGCAGCATCTACACGTGGACACCGCACAGCCGGCATGCATACACTAGCCCACACCTCCGCACACGACCACACCCTCTGCTTTGGGCCCACACAGGGCACACACCTCCCCAGCGGAGCAGAGCCCACGCGGCACGGTGCTGGGAGCATATGCAGAACACAACGCAGTGCATCTGCACACAGACGGCACGTCTCAACCTCCACACGGAGTGCAGAACTCCCAACATACACCCAGCCTTCGCTCTGCTTACCAAAGACATGCGTGCATCCCATGACACACCAAAAACATAGGACACACAACACACAGCGTACCACTTCACATGCGCAGACTACAAACACCATGTATTTTGAGTTGTACACACCACCACATGGAGGTCGACTTCACACACACACACCACAACGCACTGGCCCCCCTCACCCACATGACATGCATACATTACACACTACACCAGACACAAAATATACACTTAAACCCCTGCTGTAAAGAACACGCATTCATCGCCCACATGCTTATATTACCCATACCACACTAAATACGGCATGCTGAAGAAGCCCTGCGCATCCTACAGACACATGCGTATATCACATCATTACACACTCAGCAACATATTCCCAACACAAAAAACCCCAATGTATCAACAGACCCATGCTACACCCACTGTGCACAAACATGAATAATCACACGTACCCACACCTCAGCACGCTGGACATGTGTATATGCCACACCAGACAAAAATCACACCCACACCTGACCCACTGAACCCCCAGGGACACCTGTGGTGCCCAGCCATCTCTGTGTACTTGAGACTTGTCTGATTTTAACATTGAAAGTCCTAAGTCCCAGGAAACGCTTCCATTTGGGGGAATCCAGAATGGTAGTCACCCCACACACTGTTCAAATGAATCAGGCCAGGACCCTCAGTTAATACCAGTGATAAAAGCAAGCTGCTCTGGGGGCAAAGAGATAGGGGGCCGGAGTGGCCCAGAGCTAAGGAGACCCTCAGGAGTGGCTCCCATCCACATCCACCACCACCCTTTGTCTATAGAAAGAGTGCAGCTAGGGAGGAAATGCCCTAAAAAACAAAGTTACTATCAGCACCTTCCAAAAAAAGGAAAGAGGCAGAGTCCTAACCACACCTAACTTTGGGGTTTTACCCTTGGCAAAGCACTTTTACTCAACTTACCTCATTAGATCCTTACAAAAACCTGTGAGGTAGGTAGTGTAGGTGCTATTATGACAATGATGCTGAAAAGCACAGGCACCTGCTTGAGGTCACACAGTACAGGTCAGGCAGAGCAAGTTTGGAAGAAGTCCCATCTCCGTGTTCACCCCACCCAGGCTTCCCCCTTCCTGCGGGCTGTCTGCGCAGTCCTCCCTCCCCCCATCCTGGCTGATGCACAGCGGCTAGAATCAAGAAGCCACCTGTCTTGAGCCACTGCCTTCAAAAGTCTTTCATTCCCTCCCATTAGGGCAAGATGCCCTGGCTGCCCCACCCTCAGGGTGGATTAGGCCTCTGCCTCCCTGCTGGGATTTAAAGTACATCAAAAGAGATCCTTGCATCAAAATAGCTCTCATAGGCCCTGTCTGGTAGCTTGAAATCACACCAGGAGAGACCCCTTTTAGGTAAAGGCATTGTACCTTGATGGCCCTTGTTCAAAATGCATCTGTATCCCTGGGAGAGACTTCCACGCTACAGCCTCAGCACCTTAGCTGGCGTTGTCTCCTCTGTCACAAAGTGCGTTGCAACAGACATTGCCTAATGCCGGCTTGCGGATGAAACTGGATTGTCTCTAGCAAGTCCTGTGGGAATGGGGCGCAGGATGACAAAAGTTTGATCGTGGCTGAGGGAGGGTGTGAGAAGGGTGCAGAGTGACCTGGAGAGGGGAAAACAGGACAACAGACGTACGGGATGTTGAAAAGGATGGGGACACACCCTTGGCAGGAGTGCAGGAGGAGACCCTGAGTCTAAGAAGGAAGGCAAAGGGAATGCCATGAGCTTTCTAGAGATGACAGGAAGTAGAAGAGGGCCGAGTGTATAGGGTGGGCATATATGGGGGTGGAGAGATTGGTGGGAGAGGGCTGTTTATGAGGAGGCCCCTGGGGAGGGGGCTGTTTGTGGGGGACATTCTGGTTCATTGCTGGTGGCACCCTGAGCAGGTCACTTGAGCATTCACAAATTATTCCTCTGTGGAAGTTGCAGAAGAAAATGTAAAGATGTGGGAAAATGTTTGTGATGTATTGATAAGTGAGAAAAAAGGAGGTTACAAGACAGGACATACAGTGGGATCCCTATTTTGTAACACTGGCTGGAAAGACACCAAAATGTTAGCTCTAGTTATCTCTGCTGTAGTGAGAATGACTTGCATTTCTTCTTGGAGCCTTTCTGTATTTTCCAGATTTTCTACAATAAACTTGAAATGTGATTTTTGTGCATTATCAGGAAGGGTTCTTTTAGAGAAACGTTCATTGACTGTTTATTGAGTTCTTATTAAATTCTGCAGTGCTGGCACCACACATGATGAAGAGAAAAGTAAGCCACGGCCATTGCTTTCAGATTACCCTTAAATCCAGTCATGGCACAGGGGTACAGTTCAGTGCACAAGAATGTGGCCACTGGAACCAGGCTGCCTGGGTTCAAGTCCCTCTTTTGCAGCCTCCTAGCTGTGGGACCTAGGCAAGTGGCTTGACCTTTCTGTGTTTTGGTTGCCTCATCTGTAAAATGGGGATAATAATAGCACCTGTAAGGATCAGTTGAGCTGATACATGTGACCACTTAGAGGAGCAGCTGGCACAGGGTAATCACGACCTAAGTGTTAGCTGTTATTGTTATTAGTGGTTAAAAGATTTACCTCTGGAGCCAGCTTGCCTGGGTTCAAATCCTTGTTCTGTCGCTGTCTGGCTTGGGCAAATGATTTAATCTCTATCTCTACTTCAGTTTCCTAATTTTTTTTTTTTTTTTTTTTTTGCGGTACGCGGGCCTCTCACTGTTGTGGCCTCTCCCGTTGCGCAGCACAGGCTCCGGACGCGCAGGCTCAGCGGCCATGGCTCACGGGCCCAACCACTCCGCGGCATGTGGGATCTTCCCGGACCGGGGCACGAGCCCGTGTCCCCTACATCAGCAGGCGGACTCTCAACCACTGCGCCACCAGGGAAGCCCCCAGTTTCCTATTCTTTAAAATGGGGATGAAAGTAATGGTATCTCATTCATAGAGCTGTTATGAAAACTCACCAAGTGACTATGGACAAAGTACTTAGAACAGTACCTGGCACATAGGAAGCGCTCAATAAGTGTGAGCCTCCTTAATACTAATTATTACTATTATTACCATTATTATTAATACTGGGGGAGGCAGGGATTAGAGCACCATCAACCAGAGCACCCTCTGTACAGCCAGTGGGGTGGGGGTGGGGCCCCAGCACGCATGAGACAGGCTGATCCGGGCCCTGCAAGATGGTTCCATCCACTCTCTCTTGCCTTTCCTGTGTTGTCCTCTAGCCCAGGTTATTCTGGTCCTTTAAGTTTTAAAACTGTAGGCCAGGTACCACTCCTTGCACATACACTACCACCTCCCTGATCCTTGTTTAGCTACACACAGCGTGGATTTATGGTGAGCTAATGAAGGCAGGCTTCCAGGACTTTCATTTGTGTGGGAAGTGCTCTGGCAATACTATATTTATAATTGTGTCTTCTTTTCTTATAGAGGACTTCTATCATCACATAAACTTAAGCGCCACCTGGATCCTCCCTTGGTTTTAGGAAGGGGGTTCCTAACTCAGACTTCCAAGTCCCCATCTGCTGAAATCTAACCCCTTTCTTTAACTGGACCTGGTCACAGAAACCTATCTGGGTAGGACTTTTACCTATGTGAGCCTGTTCTCCTTTGTTATTGGTGCATAGTATTTTGTGTCTCCTTTTGCAGGCATAGCCTCTACCCATCACCATTTGGACTGGTAAGATCATGAATGAATGAATGAAAAAACGAAAAAGTGAGTGAGTGAATGAATATACTCTGGTTCTGTTTTGTTCTCAAGGAAAACCAGCAGAAAAATGGCTTAGTTCTGGGGTGGAGCAAAGCCCTTGGCAGACAGGACAAACTGGAAGGCCTTTTTTTTTTTGCGGTACGCGGGCCTCCCACTGCCGTGGCCTCTCCCGTTGCGGAGCACAGGCTCCGGACGCGCAGGCTCAGCGGCCATGGCTCACGGGCCCAGCCGCTCCGCAGCATGTGGGATCTTCCCGGACTAGGGCACGAACCCGCGTCCCCTGCATCGGCAGGCGGACTCTCAACCACTGCGCCACCAGGGAAGCCCAAGACATTTCTTCATACTCTTCGTGATGGTTTTGTGTACCCCAGCTTTACCTCTGTGACTGTTAGTTCTGGGAAGGTGGGGACTTCCATGTCGCATCCCTGACAAACACTCACAGCTGAAGAGTTGGGATGTTAAACAGGTGTGAAGGTTTTGTGTCAACTTGGTGCCCAGTTGTTTGGTCAAACACCAGTCTAGATGTTGCTGTGAAGGTATTTTTTAGATGTGATTAACATTTACATCAATAGACACTGAATAAAGCTGATTAACATAATTTGGTTCGATTAGCATAATGTGATTGAGCCTCATCCAATCAGTTGAAGGCCTAAGAGAAAAGACTGAGGTCCATCTTCTCACTCCTACCACCACCAGGAAGAAGGATTCTGCCACTAGGCTGCCTTCAGACTCAAGACTGCAACATCAGTTCCTGTTGAAATTGCCATTCAGCCAGTCTGCCTTACAGATTATGGACTTGCCAGCCTGCACAACCAAGTGAGCCAATTCTTTACATAAATTTCTGTCCCTCTGTCTGTCTCTCTCTCTCTACATATATACATATGTATATTAGAGAGAGAGGAAGAGAGAGAGAGAGAGAGATGTGTTATATTTCTCTGGAGAACCCTAATACAGTAGGTCTGAATGTAAGTTGTTTTCTTCCTTGGTAAACCATGCTTAATGTGAATGACTTTGCATGATCTAAGTGGTCGGACAGGTGCAGGAGGTCTGGGAGACCTCATCAGGTCTTCTTGTCTCTCCCTCAACTTCTGAGCAGGCTTGGACTTAAACTTGCAGTCACAAATAAGCATTAGGAATGAAGATCTGACTCCTCCTCTGCTAACCCCCCCACCCCCGATAGTGTGAATACCTTACACTCCAGACTTAGGGTGACCCATCATCCTGTTTGCCTGCAGTTGAGAGGTTACTTGGATGTGGAACTTAAAATGTTAACACTCAGGGCTTCCCTGGTGGTGCAGTGGTTGAGAGTCCGCCTGCTGATGCAGGGGACACAGGTTCGTGACCCGGTCCAGGAGGATCCCACATGCTGCGGAGTGGCTGGGCCCATGAGCCATGGCCGCTGAACCTACGCGTCCGGAGCCTGTGCTCCACAATGGGAGAGGCCACAGCAGTGAGAGGCCCGCATACGGCAAAAAAAAAAAAAAAAAAAAAGTTAAAACTCAGACCAAGGGTCATCCTATACAGAGCCTTGATGGAGGGAAGATGTTGCAAAATACATGGTACATGCACCTCATTACTTGTCTAAAATTTGAAAAGTTCTGCATTCTGAAACCCATTTGTCCCCACATGTTTTGGATGAAGGACTGTGGATCTGGCTGATCATAGACTATCTCTGGAAGGAGGCACAAGCAACCAGCCACAGCCTCTGGGAAGGAAATGGAAGGCGGGAGGGCAGGGATAGGAGGGAGTTTTCACTGCATATCATTTTGTATCTTTTGACTGTGTTATCTCCTCCAAAAATAAATACAGGAAATTATGGGAAAACAAAACTCTCTCTACTTTTGACTAAACTACAAATAGAATTTTTTAAAATTTTGAAAAAATAAATTACCTTGCTGCTGTTATTGATGCTATCAAAGCAATATTTGTATTCCTGATTCTGCTGATTCCAGTGTATCCTGTTCTCAGAGCTGCTTGTCTGTTGAGCCCTGATTTGGGAGTCAAGAGACTTGTTTTTCATTTTCTGAGCTGAGTGCTGGGTAGGTCTTTCCTGGAGCAGCAGGTGGACCCTTGCTCTTGCTTCAGCAGCATGCTCCACAGCCCCAGGCCAGTTTTTCCCTGGTTGGTAGTTGTTATTATTATTTTGAAACACCAAGAACAATCATGCAAAGCAAGTAGAAACAGGCTGGGTCAGCTGAAAATGCCCACATGCTCCCGCCTTGGGTCTCCCGTGATATAATTAGCTGGTTTTATCCAGCGGTGAGTGGGAGGCTTGCACCGGGCAAGGCCAGAGGATGATGCAACCAAAGGCAAGCCCGGGCAAGGCCGAGCCTGAGCTGTGCTGGCCAAAGATGCTGATGTGTTACACTGGGGCGGGTGGGGTGGGGGGGTGGAGGTGGGGGGGCGTTGGAATAGGAGGGGTGGTTCAGAGCTGCAGGGGTGCGGGTGACCCAACTGCCCAGAAGGTAAAGCTGGCCTGCGCACTAAGCCTGGAGCTCCCACCTCACCTGCCCCTTCTCCCTTCCCCCATTCCCATTTAGTGACAGAATCTATTCTTGGTTCTCTCATTCTCAACCAGAAGGAACGGTCTGCTGAGAACTTCTAGAGGTAAGAAAGGGGACCCTGTGCATGGACAGATTAAATCAGGGTTCCCAAAGCCGTGAGGCTGGAGGGTGGGGAGGTTTCAGTTATTAGGGAGATTTTTCAAAATACCTGTATACTTGTGTAGCTGGTTGACTCTCACACAATTTTAATTCAGTAGGTCCAGATGGGGCCAGAAATTGGAATAGGTTTTTAATTGTGTTAATTATTATTTTAAATGGAGTTAACTATTAAAATATATTACAAGGAATAAGCCTACCTTGCACCCAGAGTTGTACATAGCACAACTCCAGGGGGCGCTGTCCACACAGACTCAGATGGTGCTAATGGTGCCCACGGAGGTAGGTGGCACAGGGGACCTGCTTCCCTTCCCAGAGGCAACCACTGTCATTGTTTCTTGTGTCTTCTTCTAGAAAGAGTCTGTGTATTTGTAGGACCTGAACATTTTTCAAAAGGGGGTTCCCTTTCTCCCATTCCCTGTGTTGAGAATTCCTGAGCTGGAGGGAAAATGGTCTAAAGGATGGAGTTCAGGCATCTGCAAAGTGATAAGGGAGGATTGGGCCTTCCCTGAAGTCTCACCACAGCAGGCTCCCTCCCCGCCCCCCCAGGTTCAGGCTGGGTCCCACACAGCCCACCAAGAACCTGTCAGGGTCTCTATACCTGCATTTCAGACAATAAAAGGCTTTTTCTTAGTAATCCTCCTAGGCCCCCAGGAGGTTTTCAGATGGATTTGCTGAGTAGGGGATTTTCCTGCATTTCAGTCCAGTGACTTCTCAGCAGACTTTGATGTTGACTAGTCAAAACAAAACAAACCTATGTACCAGAAGGGGGAAATTGGGTCCTGCTGTGTGACTTTAGACAAGTCACACTGTCTCTTTGTGTCCTGGTTTCCTCCTCTGGGAACTGGGGAGCATCATGTCTACCTCGTTTTTTTTCCAACCTCTCAGCAAAGGTTGTAAGGTCATGGATATGAAAGTACCCGTTTTATAGATGAAGATATTGAGGTCCAAGGTCATGCAGCTCAGAGGTCATGCACTGTTCTTCTCGTAGCCAGGTCCGGAAACTCGGCAGGAAAAAACTCTCTTGTGGGAAGAGGGGGAAGAGGAAAGGGTTCTCATCTGCCTCGCTCCTCTGCTGTGGCAGAGATGGCTAGCAGCTTATCACACATTTGTGCCCCCATCGGGGACTACACAGACCCTTGATCTAAGTGGGACCGCATGACAAGTTCTTACCAATGGAATGTGGGTGGGAAATGATGCGTGTTACTTCTGAACCAGGTGTGAAGAAATGCATATACCTTCTTGATGTTCTTTCTCTTTCCTCCAGCTGGAAGCAGAGATCCTGATGCCTTAGGGCATGGTGGAGCCACAGGATGGAAAGGGCCTGAGTCCCTGAATTATCACATGGAGATCAGCTACTTGCCAACCAGAACGCCTTAATTGTATTCATATGTGAGTGAGAAAGAAACTTCTATTGGGCTGTCACTGTAATTTGAGAGTTTATTTATTACAATGGCTAGTGTCATTCTAACACACACTCCCACTTTTCTTCCTAAGTCCAGCACTGAGCTGCTCGCATGTACCCAAAAGGAGACGTCGGTAATCATTCCTCACAGCAGGTGCAGGGTTGTTAAAAACCACTGAGGGTGGGGAGAGGGAGGCATAATCTCCCTTTAGCTCTGAACTTCGGGCCACCAGCATTTGGGGATTGGGTTTGCAGCTGTTGCATTCCACAGTGGCTCTGGTGGCATCTTGACTATGTGTGACACTCAGTGCCATCCTAGGGGAGCAAAGATAAGGACAAGCAGCTGATAGGAGGGGGAACAGAGAGGGTGGGGCCACAGCCAGAGCCCTGGCTCTGCCCTGACTCTCTCTGCCTGTGTCATCTCAGCCAAAGCCAGCACCTCTTGGGGCCTCCATTCCACCATCTGTAACATGAGTCTAAAACACCCATCCAGGATGGAGAGGAGTCAGATAATGGATCTGAAATCCTGAAATGACTTTCTAAGACTCCACACTGCTATGCAATCAGAGGATCCAAACCCAAGACCCTCAGAACTTTGATGGGCCTTTTTCTTGGGAGGGGCTTAAAAATAATTTGTTAGGAAAGAAAGAAGTGAAAGAATGCATAATTCCTACTTTTTGGGAATCATTCAGAAGGCTGTTCTGAGCTAAAGATCCTGGGAGAGGGATGCCTTGGGCGCTTTGAAGGCTGGCTCAGAGGACTGAACTCAGTGTCTGTGGGCAGTTCCTCTTGTCACCAAATGTCTACCCACAGGTGTCCAGTATATCTGAAATTCCACCATTAGTGCTTCATTCCTTTGGATTCCTTTTTATTCTTCCACAAAAATGCAAGCAATGATAATCCCAAACATGTGTGCAGTGCTTTAGACTTTTCCCAGTAATCCTGAAAGACACAGACAGGTCCAAACGCCAAGTGCAGGTGCTTCACCAATCATTTTTCTTCTGACAGGAAGATTGTGGGGCAATTCTACTACTAGGTGTATGTCCAAGAGAAACTCTTGCATGTGTGACCCAAAGACATGGATAAGAATAATTAGGACTTCCCTGGCAGTCCAGTGGTTAAGACTTCCCCTTCCAATGCAGGGGGTGTGGGTTCGATCCCTGGTTGGGGAGCTGGGATCCCACATGCCTTGTGGCCAAAAACCCAAAACATAAAACAGAAGCAGTGTAGTAACAAATTCAATAAATACTTTTAAAAAAATGGTCCAAAAGCAGAAACTAACACACCATTGTAAAGCAATTATACTCCAATAAAGATGTTAAAAAAAAAATGGTCCACATCAAAAAAATCTTTAAAAAAAATAATTATAGCAGCCCTATGCATAATAATAGAAAACTGGAAATAACCAAAGTGCCCATTTACAGGAGAAGGGAATCACTGGATGTTAAATAACAGTGAAAATGATTGAGCCCTGTTTTAATTATCTATTGCTGCATAACAGGCCATGTTAAAACATAGTGGTGGGACTTCCCTGGCGGTCCAGTGGTTAAGACTTCGCCTTCCAGTGCAGGGGGTGCGGTTCAATGCCTGGTCAGGGAGCTGGGATCCCACATGTCTTGCGGCCAAAAGACCAAAAAACGTAAAACAGAAGCAATATTGTAACAAAATTCAATAAAGACTTAAAAAAATCATAGTGGCAACGACGATCATTTATTTGCTCACAATTCTACAATTTAGGCAGGGGCTCATTGGGGATGGCTTGTCTCTACTCCATGTGGCTTCAACTGGGGAGGGTTAACTGAGGGTGAAATATCAACTTTTAAAATGGTCCTCTCATGTGGTTGGCATGTTGATGCTGGCGGTCAGCTAGGAGATCACTTGGAGCTATTGTGCATGGGGGAGTAGCCTTGGTTATCTTGCATGTGGCCTCCACATGACTTCTCTCAGCATGGTGGTCTCAGAGTAATCAAAATTCTCACGTGGTGTCTCAAGTTCCTCAAGAATGCAAAAGCAGAAGTTGCTAGACCTTATTAAGGGTTAGACCTAGAACAGGCACAGAATTACCCATTCTATTGGCTAAAAGAGTCATAAGCCAGACAGATTCAAGGGGAGGCAACGTCAAGAGAGTGCAAATGCCCAGAGCTGTACTTCATTGGGTGCCACAGACTTGCACAAACCGCAATCACCGATAGCCATATGGATAAATCTTAGGTAGGTTATGCTGCAGGAACAAAGAAGCTTCACATTTCACTGACTTCATATAACAAAAGATGATTTCTTTCTCACATACAAGTTGGTGGGGTGCTTGGCTCCACACAGCCACTCGGGAAATTAGGCTGAGGGAGGATCTGCCATAGTGAGGTGGCACCATCTGGGACATGAGACCTCACTTTTGCCACAGCCAGGGAGGACAGAAAGGCTGGAGAATTTCACTTGACCTCAGTTCCAAGGAGGAAAATGTCACTTATGTTCACATTTCATTGGCTAGAACCAGTCACGTTACCCAGTCTAAACTACAAGGAGGGGCTGGGAAATGTAGGCGAGCACGTAGAAAAGTGGAAGAGCATTACTGTCTTGGTCACATGTGATAAAACTACTGAAAACAAAAGAAAGTTCAACATAAAATAGTGTACACTGCAAGATAGTGTTTATTTTGGGGTAGGGGAGGAAGGGTCAGCATAGGAGAGGAAATCACAGGAAGGTATCAATGATTTGTAATGTTCTAATTCTTGGGTTGAGCAGTGAGTGTTAATTATATTATTTTTTAATGAATACATGAGTAAACAGATGAATGAATAAATAAAAGAGAGTGCTGAGAAGCAGAGGCACTGAAGCCTAACCTCAGAGTGCAGGCCAAAAATGGCTCTTCCATAAATATTCACTGAGATTAGGCTGAGGCTGCTAGGCCTTGAAGGTACAAAGATGAATAAAATATGGGCTCATCCTCTCTAGGTTCCCATCTCAGAGGATGCAGTAGGCACATGAACCAGGCAAGCCAGTAAAGCACAGTGGAGTGTATTGCTTACCAGGGGCTCTGGGAGCCAGAGGAAGCCCTGAGAAAGCCTTGCCCCAAGGGGTCATATAGGTCGGGTCATGAAGGATCAGTAGGAGTTCAATGGGTGGAGAAAGGAGTGGAGGTGGGGCATATTGGTCAGGAATACTCATTCCAAGAAGAAGGAACAATATGTGCAAAGGCACAGGGAGCCCTTCACTCCTCAGGTGGCCTGTGTTCACAACATTCCCTCACCACCTTCTAGTCCCTAAATGATATGATCAACACATTCACACTGTGCTGTGCCACCCAGAACCCTCTGCAGGATTCAGGCACTCATTTGCCGTGCTGATTTCTATGTGCCAGGCACTATGCTAAGCATTTTGCCTATATGATCTTATTTAATGAAGAACAGAACTTAATACTATAGAAATGAATTTCTAATGGTGAAATTTCAGGCTTAGACAAGGTGAAATTGCTAGCTCAGGGAAGCTGGAAGTATTTGGCACAAATTCTGTCACAAATTCTTCTACCTCACTGTATGGTCAATTCTGATCTTTGTACTGGCTGGGTAAAACCCCCAGAAGGTCGGGGGGTGGAGTTGGGGGAGCTCCCAATCTCATTCTTCCTTTAAAAAAAAGCAAGCGGGACTTCTGCTCAATAATATAATAATGTCTCTGTTCTGCCACTTCTCTGGGGGTCTCACTTCTTGGGAGCCTGTGTGGAAGTGAATTCCACTGAAAGCTGACAGCCCCTGTTAGGGACTCCGCAGGCCTTTTCTGAGAAAACAGTGACATTGTTCCCAGCACTTCCCCCTGCTTTCTGGGCAGCTCCTGTGGCCACCATTGAGCCTTCCTCACATCCTCCTTCTTCAGGCTAGGGCTTCTACCTTTCCTTTCCGTCATCACGTCCCTCCTGGATGGGGGCTGACCTGGATCCTCCGGCCTCTCAGGCTGAGTCTCCCTACATCCCTAAGCTGCCTGCTTCCTTGGGAGCAGGCCCGGGCAGCAGGCTGTGGTCCTGACTAGCATTCAGGCCCTCAGGAACATGTCCTAACATGTTGAGCCCTGGCATAGAAGAAGCTGGTGGCTGTTTTGTCCTTGGGGCTTCCTGCTTTCAGAGAAGAGTGGGGTGGTAGGAGACAGGAGACCCCCAGAGACCCTAGGGAGACCATGGTCTGAGTTCCTCTGAACAGAATATGTGATTTGCAGCAGATCCCTTGGGACTGGCCTGGGATCTAGTGTGTGTGTGTGTGTGTGTGTGTGTGTGTGTGTGTGTGTGTTTTGGGAGTTAGATCTTGCATGTGGCTTCTAACAACCTGCTTCTTTGCTTCTTCAGGGCAGAAGTCCTCCTTTAAGAGCATACCTGGCTACACATTCAAGTGTATGGTTGGAAACTTTTTTTTTTAAGTGCTGAACAGTACTAGACACTCAGTAGGTGCTTAATAAATATTTGTTGAATTCTGTTGTGGTGGTGGTGGTGAGCTAGAAGTTATAAAAAAAAATTCACTTCCCAACAAAAACAACAAAAAGAATTATTTCATTGTGAAGCTCAGGACCACAAAACTTTAAATAATTCAATACAAGCCTTCATTAAATTTTTTTCCCAAAGTAAACAGACAGACAATGTCAAGTCTATCTGAAATGTCTGAAAGCCAAGGGGATTCAAGGCAGTTGGAGGATATGCCCGTCTTCTGCTGGACATTTGACAACCCAGCCTTTGGGTGGTGTGGGTACGGGTGTGTTGGAGGTGGGGAGGGTGGAACTGGGGAGGGTGGAACTGGGGGAGAAGGGGGCTGGTCCTGGGATCTTGGCCTTTTTGAGGTCCTTCTGAAGTCCTGGCCTGATTCCAAAATTAGGTAGGCAAGGGGGTCTGGTAATGTGCCCTCCTACCCCTACCCAGGCTCTTGTCCCAGCAGTAGAGGAGAAGGAGGTCTGTCTTTCCTGAGGTCAGCTGCATTAGAGGAAATAGACTGGGCATGTCTGGGCAGAGATTTCCAGACACTGAACAGCCCTAGATGTCAGTAATTGTAGCTGTTCCAAGCCTGGATTCTATTTCTTAGTAGATTTCTGTTCAGATTAACACTCTGTTCTCTGCAATTTTTTAAAAGGAGAAACTGCAAATGTTTTAGGTGAAGGAGGAAGCAAAGGTGGGGTGCAAGTGGGGCTAGGGGTGTGGAACAGCGGGGCACCTCACTTGCTTTTGTATCTGTCAGAAGCACCAGTGGACGTTTCCAGAATTGTCTTTCATCAGTATACTGCCTCAGTATACTGCCTCGAAATGAGGGGTGCAGGGCATTTCCCTCATTCTAGAGCCACTGAAACAGAGAGGGCAACAAGCAGAGGGCTCTGGATGAGAGACAAAAGGCCTATGTTCCAGCCATCGCCATTTATTTGCTGTGTTATGAGTCAGGCCACTGAACTCTGAGCCTCGGTTTCCCAGCAGCGTATGTGGGCTGTGTGGGGACTACCCAGGAGCTAACTCACCCACCAAATCTTTCTCCCCTTCCTAGCCATCAAATCTGCTGCAATCACAGAGCTTTCTTCTGCTGAGGTGAGAGGGAGGTGGGTGTAGGGAGTGAGGACGAGGGGGTGGGAAAGTTAGTTCAGTGTCCCATTTCCCCTGGAGACCAGGTTGGCCCTTTCTTAGCAGCGTGCCCAGTCCTCTCTTCCCTGGAGCATTTGACAAATAACTTCTCATCCCTTTAGTTCTGTGGGCCTCGGTTTCCTTATCTGTGAAATAAAGGGAATTGAATCCTTTCTGGCCTCCAAGAATGCTTCATTGGGGTCTCTGGGTGCCTCAGGTAATGGGCAGAGGTGCTGTAGTGAGGAATCCATGGGAATAGAGGTGGTGTAGTGGGGCTTTTCTGGGAATTGCAAAGTGAGGTGTGTTTTTTTTAAATCATTTAAGGATTTTTATTTATTAATGACACTCCTCATGGTCTATTCAACTGCTTTGGGTAAACCCTTGCCCAGAGTCAGTTGGTGGTGGGCCAGAGAGGGGGCTCCTCGGTCCTGTACTTACAATGTCGTCCCCTCCGGAGGAGCGGCAACTCACTCCCCAACTGAAAAAAACAGATTTGGAGCGCAGTTCGTGGGGAAATGTGTCAAGCGTACAAACCCAGGCGCGGGTAGTGGGGAGAGGGAAGCGCCCTCCTGCAGCACGCGAGGTTGGCCGCAGAGGTTTCCAGAGCGCTGTTGCGAGCGCACGGGAGCCGCAGTTGTCCCCCCAGAGGCCGGTCCCCGGCGCGCTGTGGGCGGAGCGGCCGGTCCCGCCTCCAGCCCTTTTATAAGGGGAATGCAGGCGGCGCCAGCTTAGGTGTGAGCAGCTGCCCGAGTCGGTAGCTGGGCGACGAGGAGCTGGGAGCGGATTCACTGAGACACCGAGACCCTCAGAGGAGGTGAGAGAGCCAGGTCAGGCAAGAGGGAATCCCGGGCTGCGGCTCTGAGCTGAGCCGAGCGTGTCCGCGTGTGTGTCCGCGCACCTCCGTGGGTGTATGTCCGCAGCAGCGTGTGTGTACTGTGTTCACAGGTGAATGGCGTGCGTGGGTCCGTGCTTGGGGCTCGGTTTTGCGCACACCCGAGTCTATATGTGCGCGTGGGACAGGGGCCAGGATGTGTCGGAGATTCCGGGCGGGGAGAGGGAGCACTAATTTCAGAGATCCCCGCCACGCTCCCTCCGCTTGAAGCTCAGCTGGGGCGAGGGACGGCGTGGACCGGGCGGAGGGTGAGCTCGGGGCCCCAGGCTTGGTGCGCTTGCGGCGTGGGGATGAAGCCCTGTCCGCGGAGGGGTCCGGGAGGGGTGGGGAAAGCCGAGCCGAGCAGGTTCATCTGGGATCCGCTCCCGGGCGGCTCTCGGATCCAATCGGTGCCATCCCGGCCCAGAACCGAGGTCTGGGTCCCCAACGCTGCCGTGTCCGCCAATAGGCTGGGCGCTGAGGTCAGCGCGGGCTGTGTCTCCGGCCCTTGGGAACGTGTCGGGACACGTCCCTTAAGGGCTAGCGAGGAGGTGACTCACGGTGACAAGAAGACCCCAGGGAACGGGGCCGGGTGAGGTCAGATCCCCGTCAGGGCTGGGAGACGGCGGCTCCTCCAGAAGTCCCCTTCCCTGCCTCTCCACGGTCTCTGTCCCCCCATCAGCACAGTGACCTATTTGGCTGGCACAGAGTGTTCCCAGGGAAGCCGGGACACCAGGAGGTCCAGGACCGGGTGTCCGGTCCCCGCCCCGCGGCGCGCCCTCGAGGACCCGGAGCCGCGGCCCGGCGCTGAGTGGCCTTGCGCCAGCCAGTCAGTTAGGGAAGCACATAAACCGGACCTACGTCTCTCCCACCGCTGCCGGGAGAACCCCGGCCCAGCCTGCCCTTGGGTCGGACGGACGGATTCAGGGGCGGGGGCCGAGCCCTGCTCTGCGGGGCGGCGGGGCACACAGCCCCCGCCAAGGGAGGAAGGGGGTGAGGGGTCGTGTCTTTGAGGGATGGGGCTTCGGGGTGCGACGCCGCTCCAGACCTCCGTCGCCTGCATTCGGGGGCTCCGGGCGCCCCCAACCTAGTCCAGAATTCCCTCTCCGAGGGCGACACGGTTGAGCAGGAGGGCGAGTCGCCCTTCGGGCGCCGCCGCCCAGCGCGGACCACGGTGCGTCCGCCTTGTCTGCCTTGTCAGGGGCCCCCGGGGACACGCGCCCTCCCCGTGGGGACGAGAATCTTGGAACTGGTTTGGTACTTTAGGGCACCCAGGCAGCTCCCTCCTTCCTTCCCTTCCTCCACGTTGCGTTTCGGGGAGGACTTAAGAGCGGTTTTGTTTTCGTTGCTCCCGTCTATTTTTATTTTCCAGGGATCTGACTCATCCCCTGCTTTGGGCGTGGAGATAAGGTGGAGGGACCAGATCTCGGCGCGCCTGTGCTTGCGGTGTGTGTGTGTGTGTGTGCGCGCGCGCGCGTGTGTGTCACAAGAGACGGCGCGAGAGCGCGCGGTTTCCCAACAGTGGCGGGGGTTTTGGAAGCCTAGCTGGCTCAGCGTGACGTGTTCGCGGCTCCCGCTCCCCCTCCCGCTCCCCCTCCTCACCCTGGGGTGACGTGCAGCCGGAGTGGAAGCGAAGTTTTGGCGGGCTGGGAGCTCTTTGCAGGAAACTGACTCATCACTACTCCCTGCCGCTGTCCCAGGCTCTGCCCACGCACCTCCCATCCCGCGCGTGATTTCCTGTAGACCAGCGCCCCCTTCTGGCCCCAGCGCTAATAGCAAACACGCCTTCCCGCGGAAGGAGGCTTCACCCGCCTTTGCTTCCCGCCGCTATTCCAGTGCTGATCTGAGGTCGCTCCCCCGCCTCTTAAAAAGAGTACCCTATTGGTTCAGCAGTGTTTACTGAGAGCTAACCATTTATTTGAGTATGAAAATATGGTTGAAGTCGAAGGCAGGAAGGCCAACAAAGGAAGCTATTCTCAGTTACTTGTTTGTAAAACAAGGGTTTTTGTTTGTTTTCTCAGGTGGGAGTTATAATAATGGGCATGAGAGAAGATTTTGGTGGGGAGCCTATGAGAGCCATAAGGGAAGGGGTAGCAGAAGTAGAGAGGGTCCCTGCCTGGATTCTGGTCCCATCTTCAGCTCCTAGAAGCTAGGGAATATCCAGCTCCCTGATAAAGCCCTAGGTGGGCTTCTCCTCCATGTACCAATGAAGAACTGAGATCCATAGTGTCTATTCAGGACATTCTGTGTGTCCCCTCTTGGCTGGTACCCCAAACATGCCCATCTGGAGAGCTGTCAAACATTTGAATTTAATTGGTCTGGGGAAGGAGGGGCCTGTCAGTCTACATTTTGAAAAAGCTCAAGTGGCTCTCTGGTTAAGAAACCTCAAAATTAGAGAGGGAGTAGGGTTCAACACCAGAGCACAGAACCCAGGGCATTCAGGCCTGGGTTCAAATCCTGGCTGTGCCACTTGTGAGCTGTGTGACCTTGGGGAAGTTACTTAACTTCTCTGCACCTTGGTTACCTCTTCGGTAAAAGAGCTAATGTACTCACTTTTTCAGAAAATTAATATTTGTAAACTTCTTAGAACAGGCCTTGGCACATAAAATATAAAAATAAATCTCAATCCTTCCCTGAAGAGAGTGAGCAAAGGTTATTTGTGGGCTTTGCCCACTGCACTATGTTACCCCTCTCTATGTGGCAGTGGCCCTTGATCCTTTTAACTGTGTGGTTTTGGGGCAAGTCTCATAACTCCTGCCCTTTTAACTTGATCTGAGGTCACCTAGTGCCTCCCCTCCCCTATCAGCTAAGACATTGCGTTGAGGGCTCCACTCACTGTGAGAGGTGGAGTGTGGAGGGGTAGGTGTGGTGTGGGTTCAGGGCTTCCTGTCCCAGGAGGTCACGCAGCAGAACTTTCACCCTCAGAGCCTGAAAAGCAGGACTTGTCCCCAGAAAACCCAGTCCCTGTCAAGGTCGTGCAGGAGCTCATCCTGGAGTCAGGCCGGAGCAGGGCAGGTAGGTGCCAGCACTCCCTCACGGGCAAACTCATCCTTAGTTTTCCCTCTCCTGACGTGGGAGGAGAGGAACCAGGTAGACGGGTGCCTTTAATTTTCTTTGCCTGAAAAATGGGTTCTTTGGATGCAGGCAAAATGGGGCAGGGGCTTCCATGTTGTCTAGACTTCAGGTCACCTCATGTGCCTGGCAGGATGTGGCTCAGCCTGGGAGAAGTCATCTCCCTGCCCTGCCCTGCCTAGTTGCTCCTCACCCCCAGGCTGCCTGCATGATGACATCCTTGGGAAAGGCCCTCAGCGCACAACACCTGTCAGCTGCTGTCTGAAGGAGGCAGTGGCCCAGGTGGAGTGATGGGGAGGAGCTCAGGCAGAACTAAAGGCAGAGAGAAATAATAATAATATTTTCCAAGCACTTCTATATACTAGGTACTGCTCTAAGCACATTATCTACATTAACTCAGTTAATCCTCACATCTGTCCTCTGAGACATTCACTATTGCTGTCTCCATTTTATAGATGAGGAAAATAGAGCCCAGAGAAGTGAAGCCACTTGTCCAGGTTCACCCAGCAGAGCCTGGATTCCAACCCAGGTGGCCTGGTTCCAGAGCCCTCACTTTTAACCACCAAGATACAGCCTCCCAACTCTGTTCCATCTGCCTTGCCTGGAGGGACCCACGGATCAACTGCTTGAGCATGCTTCTACAGCCCTGCTTTAGACTTGCATGCAGTCCCATTTTACAGATGAGGAAATTGAGGCCGAAAGACGTTAAGTGACTTTTTTAAAGTTGAGATAGTAAGTGGCAGAGCTAGGACTAGAACCCAGGTGTTTTTATTTTTATTTATTCATTTTTTTAGAAGATGTTGGGGGTAGGAGTTTATTAATTAATTTATTTATCTTTGCTGTGTTGGGTCTTCGTTTCTGTGCGAGGGCTTTCTCTAGTTGTGGCAAGCGAGGCCACTCTTCGCGGTGCGCGGGCCTCTCACTATCGCGGCCTCTCCCGTTGCGGAGCACAGGCTCCAGACGCGCAGGCTCAGTAGTTGTGGCTCACAGGCTTAGTTGCTCTGCAGCATGTGGGATCCTCTCAGACCAGGGCTCGAACCTGTGTCCCCTGCATTAGCAGGCAGATTCTCAACCACTGCGCCACCAGGGAAGCCCTAGAACCCAGGTGTTTTTTACCCCAAAGTCCAGGGTGGTTTTAAGTAGCTGAGCAGGATTACTCCACATGAGCATCTAGATGGAGGGTTTCAGGAGGCTCGAGGAGCTGTCCATTTACTTGGGAATTGACCTCCTGGCCAGGTCTGGGGTTAGGAAACTGCTGGACTCTGGCAATTCACACAGACTTGGGGCATTCACACCCATGAGGGACACCTCAGGGGGGAAAACAAATTCATTTTACCTGATAATACCTGGTGGTAAACAGGACCCTGATCCCTGCTATTGCAATAAACCTGCCTTTGTTGACATACATAAACTTGCCCTTCAGCTGCCTGCTTCCCCAGTGACCTTGGGGTGCCAGGCTGGCTGAGCTCTGCCCCAGCCCTGTGTGTGTTGCTGGGGTGTTGGGAGAGCCTGTGGGAGGGAAGTGGGGGGAAATTAGCTGGAAGGAACCAGAGTGATCGTCTCACCTCACGTTCTAGTAGGAAGACCTCGCCTGAGGTTACAGAGTGAAGCACGGCCGGGTAAGGGAGGGTCTGATTTCTCCAGTGACCAGGGTCTTACTTGTGTTCCAGCTGCAGGCACCATGTCAGAGCCATCCAGGGATGCCCATCAGATCCCACGCGGCAGCAAGGCGTGCCGCCGCCTCTTTGGCCCGGTGGACAGTGAGCAGCTGCGCCGGGACTGCGACGCCCTGATGGCCAGCTGCGTGCAGGAGGCCCGAGATCGATGGAACTTCGACTTTGTCACCGAGACCCCTCTGGAGGGTGACTTCGCCTGGGAGCGCGTGAGGGGCCTTGGCCTGCCCAAGCTCTACCTGCCTGCAGGGCCCCGGGGGACCCGGGACGACCTGGGAGGGGGCAAGTGGCCGAGCACCTCATCTGCCCTGCTGCAGGGGACATCTCAGGAGGACCACGTGGACCTGTCACTGTCCTGCACGCTCGTGCCTCGCTCCCCAGAGCGGCCTGAGGGGTCCCCGGGAGGGCCGGGCACCTCCCAGGGACGAAAACGGCGACAGACCAGCATGACAGGTGAGGACAAGTGCAGAGAAGGATACTGCAAGGGATCAAGACTCCCAGAATTCATGGTGCAAGGGCTGAACTATCTGGCCCAGCTTCCTCATACCTCAGAGTGGGAAACAGGCCCAGAGAGGGGAAGTAACTTGCCTGAGGTCACACAGCTAGCCTGCTGCCAAGAACAACCAGCTAACATTTATTTGGAACATTGATTATATGCCAAGCCCTTTGCTAAGTTTCTAGATTTCTTTCAGTCCTTATAGCAATCCTATACCATAAGACATTATTGCCATCCTTCTGTAGGCAAAGAAACAAGGCCCAGAGAGGTAGAATGATTTGCCTAAGGTCCCGCAATGAATTTGCAGTGGAGAGAAAGCTAATGAGAATTTCCCGGCTGTCCTATTCAAACTTAACTCCCCTTCCCCAACACACATACACACCTCCAGCCCCCCTTCCCTGCCTATTTTTCTCTTTTTGACACTTTTTAAACTATCAACGGCTACTTCCTTATCTTGATATTGTCCATCTCCCCAACTAGGATATTATCTCCACAAGAAAGGAATCTGTAGCTCTGTTGTTCATTGCTGAATCCTCAGCACCTAGGATGGTATCTGACACATAGCAGGTGCTTGAGGAAAACTGAATGAATGATACTGACATTTGAACGCTAAGTATGCCAGGCCTTTGACCAAAGTCTTATGCCAGGCCTTCGACCAAAGTCTTTTTTTTTTTTAATTTTTTACTTTAAAATTTTATTATTATTACTGTTATTATTATTATTATTTTTTGGCTTCACCATGCACGGCTTGCAGGATCTTAGTTCACTGACCAAGGATTGGACCCGGGCCCTTGGCAGTGAAAGTGTGGAATCCTAACCACTGGACCGCCAGGGAATTCCCCATCAACCAAAGTCTTTTAGAGAGCATTTCATTTAATCCTCAGAGCACCATACCCGTGTTATCCTCATTTTATAGGTGAGGAAAATGAGGCTTGGAGAGATGCAGCCAAGAATTCCACAGCTAATTTGCAGCTGGGTCAGAACTAATACTGATAATGATAATAATAATAATAGCTAACTTTATACAGCCCAGGCATTGTGCAGAACATTTTTCATGGATTATCTAATGCAATCCCCAGAGCAGTGCTCTCCGATAGAACTCTGTAAAGATGCAAATGTCCAGTGCCGCTGGCCACACATGGCCGCCAAGTACTTGACATCTGGCTAGTGTGACCGAGGAATTGAATTTTGCATTTTGTTTAACGTTAGTTAATTTAAATAACCACATAGGATTAGTGGCTACTGTATAGGGCAGCTTGCCTTACAGCCGGCCCATGGGCGTAGGTCCTATTATTAATCACATCTGTGAAGTACGGTGGGATGCTCTGGAAATGCTCCTCTGGGAGATGGGCCAGAAGTTGCCACAGTTCTTCCCTGGACTTGGCAGTGTGTCCCTCTGGCCCTGGGGAGGGGTCCCTGGCCCCTCTGCAGTTTGCCTTGGATGGGTGGTTCTGCTGGGCCCTCTTCCTCCTGGCCTGGCTGACTTCTGTTCTCTCTCCTCAGATTTCTATCACTCTAAACGCCGGCTGATCAGCTCCAAGAGGAAGCCCTAACCCAGCCGCTGGAAGCTAGGTCATCCTGGAAACAAGGGGGCCACTGTAGGCCTCTTCTACATCTTTTGCCTGATTCCTTCAGTTTGTGTGTCTTAATTATTATTTGTGTTTTAATTTAAACTCCTCCTCATGTATATACCCTGCTTGCCCCCACCCTCCTCAGACCCCCAGCCTCTGGCATTAGAATTATTTAAAAAAAAATTAGGTAGCAGAAAACTAGGCTTATTAGAGTGCTAGGTATTTTTATTATGTGAACTCTTATTTAAGCCCTCCTCATCCTTTGCTGTCCATTTCCTCTCTCCCTGAGGTACGGTGAGGCTGGCACGACCCTCACCAGCTGGGTGGTACTCTCTGGAGGTACGTGGCTCCCTCCCCTCACCGTCTGATGAGTATTACAAAATTCTACCCCTTTCCCGCATTCTCAGACCTGAATTCCTTATAATTTGAGAAGTGAACAGATAGCACTTTGAAGGGGACCCAACAGAGTGGGGAGCATCATCGAAACTTTGAGGTCCCCTCACTCCCCTCGAAGGTTGGGCAGGGTGACCTTGAAGTGGGCACAGCCTGGAACAGGCCTGGGGATTTGATACCCTTGTGGCCCTTGATAACCCCCTCGGTCCCGTGAAGGTGTGGGGAAGGTCGGGTCCCGTAGCAGACCACCCCACCTCCCCTCCACCCGTGGGGGAGCCGGCCTCAGTGTTTGGCTTCGCCTTCCCCTGCACTTTTCTAGGGGCCCCAGAGGCCCCTCTTTCCCAGTTGGGCTCTCAGTCCCTCTCTGCTCCTCTCCCTTCCTCCATGTCCTTTCCCTTTTGTACCTTCTCAGCCCTGGGTGGCAACTCCGGGGTGCCTGTCCCCCAACTCAGTGGACTGGAAGGGGAAGGGGCACGCTAGAAGTAGGGTTCCCCAGTTCTACCTCAGGCAGCTCAAGCAGTGACCACCCCCTCCTCTTAGCTCTTGGGATGGTGGTCCTGGATGGTCAGACAGGCCTCCTTGAATGGGGATCTCTCTGTGTGAGGGGTATGTGGGTGAGAAGCAGGAGGGAGATTGTGACACCAGCCCCTGGAACTCATCCAAGGACGTTTTCCATTTGCCCCACCCCTCCCCCATTTCATTGCACTTTGAATAGCAACTGAACAAGGAGTTAGGTGTTTTATGATGGCGGGAGTAGAGGCTATGGATAGGGCACACTAAGTGGGTGGATATGGGCCCGGGAGCTGTGAGTTGTTGTCTTTCCTGGCACTGAACCACTTGGTGGCTCTGACCCCAGACACCTTCCAGCTCCTGTAACATCCTGGCCTGGACTGTTTTCTCCTGGCTCCCATATGTCCTGGTTCTTCTGTCTCCACCTAGACTGTAAACCTCTCAAGGGCAGAGAATAAGTCCTGTACTGCCCTGTGTCCTTCAAAGCCCCTCCCACAGTGCTGGATATACAGTAGGTGCTCAATAAATATTTCTGGTGACTTCACTTGTAATATTACTGTTGTCGTCAATATACCTTGTTATTTATAAGAACAAGTAGGTGGAGGTTTTTTGGATTTTTTTTTTTTTTTTTTTTTTTTTTTTTTTTGCTGTACGCAGGCCTCTCACTGCTGTGGCCTCTCCCGTCACGGAGCACAGGCTCCGGATGCGCAGGCTCAGCGGCCATGGCTCACGGGCCCAGCCACTCTGCGGCATGTGGGATCTTCCCGGACCGGGGCACGAACCCGTGTCCCCTGCATCAGCAGGCGGACTCTCAACCACTGCGCCACCAGGGAAGCCCTGGATTGTTTTTATAATTTAAAAAATTAAGCACTTAAATTTTAAAAATGCAGAAAGCTTAGCAAATAGAAAGACCAAGACTACAGAACAAAAAGCAGACAACAATAACAAAACAAAATAATAAATCATCACACCTCTGTAGAGTGCCACTGTCAACATTTTGGTTTCTTGTGTGTGTGGTTTTTTTAGTAAAGAATATATTGTTACTCATCAGGGAAATGCAAATTAAAACCACAATAAGATACACACCTACCAGAATGACTAAGATGAAAAAGACTGACAATGCCAAACGTTGGCAAGGATTTGGAGCAACTGGAACTCTTATACCTTCTGATGGAACTATAAACTATTTTAACTACTTTGGAAAACTCTTTGGCAATATCTCCTGAAGATGCCTTCCCTCATGCCTGCCCCGTGACCAGGAATTCTATTCTTAGGTTTGTTCTCAAGAGAAATGAGTACACATTTCTGCCAAAAGACATGTTCATAGCAGCATTATTCATAACAGAGCCAAACCAGAAACAACCTAAATGTCCATAACATAAGAAAAGATACATAAGTTGTGGTATCTGTATATAGTGGAATACTATATGACATTAAAAAGAACAAAGTACTCTTACTGCATCTTCTGATTACCTATTCATAGTTAACAACCCTAAGCCTTAGTAGCTTAAAACAATAATGATCTGTTCGCTCTGGATTGTGCAATTTGGTCAAGAACTACTTTTCAAATGCTGACTAATTCTCTGCTGTACAGGGCGTGGCTTTGCTCCAGAATCCTAGGGGTCTGAGATGAGGCTCTGCCTTTGGGGCTTTTGGAGACTTTACACTGTTTACTTATCGCCCATGGATATTTCTAGTATCGTGGGATATGCTGGGCCATACATCCCAAGCGCTTGCCCCATATCAAGGACCTATTGCAGAGCCTCTTTTGCTCTGGACTCCACTTAATCAAGTCATAGAGTATATGGGCTGGATCAGTATTTAGTATACTGCCTCCAAAATCCTTATTGGCCACCAGCGCTATGCCTCTTTTTAGTGGTAGGATGTCCACAGTATAATAACTTGTCCTTTACTATAGAGGGAGTGTCTCAGCATGCCCCAACTCATTTGACCATTTAAAACTTAACTAATGGGGCTTCCCTGGTGGCGCAGTGGTTAAGAAACTGTCTGCCAATGCAAGGGACACAGGTTCGAGCCCTGGCCCGGGAAGATCCCACATGCCGTGGAGCAACTAAGCCTGTGTGCCACAACTACTGAAGCCTGTGTGCCTAGAGTCTGCACTCCACAACAAGAGAAGCCACCGCAATGAGAAGCCTGTGCACCGCAACAGAGTAGCCCCCGCTCACCGCAACTAGAGAAAGCCCGCGCACAGCAACAAAGACCCAACACAGCCAAAACAAACAAATTTATTTTAAAAAAAAACTAACATGATAGGTTTCTGAATATTTGTGTGGAATGTGGTCATGACCCACTTTTTTTTTTTTTTTTTGGGTTTTGTTGGGCTTTGTCTTCGTTGCTGCCCGTGGGCTTTCTCTAGTTGTGGTGAGTGGGGTCTACTCTTTGTTGCAGTGCATGGGCTTCTCATCGTGGTGGCTTCTCTTGTTGCGGAGCACGGGCTCTAGGTGTGCAGACTTCAGTAGTTGTGGTGCGCAGGCTTCAGTAGTTGTGGCTCGTGGGCTCTAGAGCGCAGGCTTAGTAGTTGTGGCACATGGGCTTAGTTGCTCTGCGGCATGTGGGATCTTCCCGGACCAGGGCTCGAACCTGTGTCCCCTGCGTTAGCAGGCGGATTCTTAACCACTGTGCCACCAGGGAAGTCCTCATGACACACTTTTGATCTGCTTTTCTGATATGGATTGGAAAGAATGCATTGGCCGTATTATTAGCTTCTTACAGTCAGAGGCCGCGGAGACTATTCTAGTAAAGATACCATATCTGATATAATGGCTGCCATTAGGGCTGCCTCATGGATAATCATCAATCACCATGTTACATTTGGTTTCTGTAAGAGCAAGATGGGGGGTAGATTGGGAAACACTCTGTGTCCTTTACGTTTTTGAAGGTAGGACTAACCTTTGTAATTCCACCAGGGCTGTGGTCTTGCTTCTGATTTACTATCTTGACCAGTGGGATAACTTAAGAGACTGCTACTCAGTCCTTTCCCTAATGGCTCTTATTCCACAGATTAGGGAACCAATGTGAGGGTTCTGTTAGCTGCTAAGTACATCCACACCAATTTGCATTCAGGGGCTAGGAAATAGCCACAGACTCATTGGACCCATCGGACTCCGAGAGGGAGCCACGCTGCATGGCTGTGGGATCTTAGTTCCCCAACCAGGAATTGAACCCGAGCCCTCGGCAGTGAGAGCACAGAGCTCTAACCACTGGACTGCCAGGGAATTCCCCAGGATGTTTCATCGTGAATCAAGAGAGAGGCTTCAATAAACATTCTCTCTAGCCATCTTGTATTCCTCATCTCCCTCAGCCCCAGTCCCATACCCCTGAGATCTCTTCCATGTGTTTCCCTGTTCCTACCAATACATACCAGCCACACCTGTAGCTTTTTGCTAAGTTGTTTCCTCCAGTAGCAGGGACTGTACTTTCCTGCTTGGGCAACGCTGAGACCTGACCCAATTATTGGTCTAAGAGAAGTGGCTGGCGAACCCCTACTCTGTGGACCAACTGACCATTTTGGTATAAAGTTTGACTTCAATATAGACACACCCATTTGCTTGTTGCCTGTGGCTGTTTTTTTAAGTAGTACAAAAGCAGAAATGAGTAGTTGCGACAGAGACCACTTGGCCCACAAACCTAAAATATTTACTCTCTTGTCCTTAAGGTGTTTTGCTGACTCTTGTCTAGAGGCAGAGAGGGGAGGTGGGGTGAATCTTCATGTGACGGGAGAGTGTTCTCCTCTAGAGAGGGAGGGGGCATTCTGCAGGCCTGGAGGGCTCAGGGGAAGCTGGGAGTATAAGGTTCATCCGTACAAACGTCTCCATTCCAGGACCAGCTGTGGCTGTGCATCCGGTCTCTCTTGTAGCTCCACCACCTTTATACTAGATCCTGGCGCTGATTATCAGCACAGACTGCTCTTGGGCCACAGGAGATGAGGGCCATTTAGAATGCTCTGATGGGGGTCTCCTGTCCCACACAGCCTGCCCTGAGTTGAGTCTGTGATTCTCCTTCTTCAAGACTTCTAGGGCAGTCAACAGAAGCCAGCCAACCTTGCAATCCTCATAATTACCGTGGCCCCATATCTTTCTGTACCTCTCCCCGGTCTGCCTCCCACAGCTGGGTCTCTGTCACCATGAGGCTGCAGCCTATGTGGGGTTGGGGGTTATCACCGCCCCACTCACTGCTGGCATCGGGCCTCCGTTGTCATCTCACTGGTGAGGGATCCATTTTCAGAAGCCCTCCTGCCATTTCTGCTACCAACTTAGACTTTTTTCCCTCAAAAGCAACCTGAGACAAGGACGTATGTGTAGGTGGTTTACTTGGGAGTAAAGTGGGAGAGCAGAAGCTGGAAGCACAAGTGGGAGAGCGGAGAGTGCGGGACAGGAAAGGAGAAAGCCACTGGAGGTGCTGGTGAGCAAGTTCTGCTGTGTCCACCTGGGAGCTCTGAGGAGACCGTGTGGAATGCGCCCTAGGATTGTCCCTGGGGGTACTTGCCTGGGTATCTCTCAGGTACTTAAGCACTGACGCCAGCCATGGCTGACTGAGGGCAGCCTCCAGGAGCAAGTTCAGGTTGCTCCCTGGGTGGATCTAGTTCCTGTGATGCCAGAGAAAATGAGAAGGATGCAAGCGTTTGAGGTGAGAAGCTATATCCCTGTCAGGAACTATTAACCACAACTTCCAGTGAACACAGACATGGGCCTGGGGATGCAGGTGGGGCATCAGCAGTGGCTGCTATAACTACGCTTCAGCCAGCCTAGGGCCCAGGTGAGCAAGCTGGCAAAAATCACTGTAGCTTTACCCCCTCCCACCCAGCTTACAGAAACACGAGCACCCTGAGAGTTGGTCTTTGCCTCTTGTATTCACTGCTGTATCCCAACACCTAGAAAGTTCCCAGCATATCATAGGTGCTCAATAAATATTTTTTGAATGATTCACTGCAGCTTGAATTTCCGTCTTGACCTGAGCATTTGTCTCCCAAACTCCACCCCAGCCCCAATCCTCAACCCTATCCGCCCCCCACCCCGATCCCAGCTCTCACTTCACTGCCCCTCATCACTCAACAGCCAGTCTGGCGTGTGAACAAGGCCACCTGAAAATTGCTAGGATGGAGAAGTTGGAGGTTCTCTCAGTCTCCTATTAACAAGCACAAAAGTAACAACAGCTGGGCTTCCCTGGTGGCGCAGTTGGTTGAGAGTCCGCCTGCCGATGTAGGGGACACGGGTTCGTGCCCCGGTCTGGGAAGATCCCACATGCCGCGGAGCGGCTGGGCCCGTGAGCCATGGCCGCTGAGCCTGCGCGTCTGGAGCCTGTTGCTCCGCAACAGGAGAGGCCACAACAGTGAGAGGCCCGCGTACCGCAAAATAAAAAAATAAATAAAAAAAACAAACAAACCATCAAAAACAAAACAAAACAAAACAAAAAAAACCCCACAAAGTAACAACAGCTGACATTGATTATCATCTGCCTAACACGGTTCCAAATGCTTTATATGGGTTTATATAGCACTGAATCCTTACAATACACAACCAAGGTGGGCACTATTATGGCCTCTGTTTTACAGATAAGAAATTGAGGCAACAAACCTTTACATCACTTGCCTGAGGTCACACCCCTATGAAGTGGTGGGGCACCAGGATATTCACGCTGATGACCCAGGTCATATTGCCTGCTCAGTAACCCAGAAAGGGGAAGTGCCTCGCCCAGGGCCACTGCTGCCATGACAACTCTTCAGAGGAGGCTTTAGGGCACCTGTCTTCTTCTGTGTCCCTCCTCAGTCTTTGATGTAACTTAGGTTTTCTCAGTCTTAGGTAAAGCTGTATCCCAACAGTAAATGCTGGAGAGGGTGTGGAGAAAGGGAAGTCCTCTTGCTCTGTTGGTGGGAATGTAAATTGATACAGCCACTATGGAGAACAGTATGGAGGTTCCTTAAAAAACTAGAAATAGAACTACCATATGACCCAGCAATCCCACTACTGTGCATATACCCTGAGAAAACCATAATTCAAAAAGAAACATGTACCACAATGTTCATTGCAGTACTATTTACAATAGCCAGGTCATGGAAGCAACCTAAGTGTCCATCGACAGATGAATGGATAAAGAAGATGTGGTACATATACACAATGGAATAAAAAGCCATAAAAAGGAATGAAACTGGGTCATTTATAGAGACGTGGATGGACCTAGAGTCTGTCATACAGAGTGAAGTAAGTCAGAAAGAGAAAAACAAATATCGTATATTAAGGCATATATGTGGAATCTAGAAAAATGATACAGATGAACCTAACTGCAGGGCAAGAATGGAGACACAGACATAGAGAATGGACTTGTGGCCATGGTGGGGAGGGGGAAGGGGGTGAGATGAATTGGGAGATTGGGATTGACATATATACACTACCATGTGTGAAATAGATAGCTAGTGGGAACATGTTGTGTAGCACAGGGAGCTCAGCTCGGTGCTCTGTGGTGACCTAGATGGGTGGGATGGGGGTGGGGAGGGAGGTCCAAGAGGGAGGAGATATATGTATACATATAGATGTTTCACTTCTTTGTATAGAAGAAACTAACACAACATTGTAAAGCAACTATACCCCAATTAAAAAAACAACAACAATATCTTTTGAAGGTTATTCCATATCAGTCTACCCGGATCTTTCTCATTTTCCATCATATGCACGTATCAGAACTTATTTAACTAGTTTCCTGTTGGTGGAAATTTAGGTTGTTTCCAATCCTCTGCTACGACAGACAATGCTGTAATGAATATCCTTTTAAATCGTCATTTTGTACATCACCCGTAGGACAAATGACTAGAACTGAAATTGCTGAGTAAAAAGCTTTTTGCATTTTAAATGTTGATAGGTATTATCACATTACTTTTCATGAAAGGTGTACTGGTTTATGTTCTTACAAAAAATCTGTGAAAATGTTTTTCTACATCCTTTACAACATGGTACGTTATTTTTTTGTTTGTTTGTTTTGTTTTGTTTTACCAACTGGATAACTTAAAATGCTATCTCATTGTAGTTTTTTTTTTAATTTATTTTATTATGAGTGAAGGTAAACATTTTTTCATGTGTCTAAAAGCCATATTTTTTCCCATGCATTGTCTATTCATATATGATAACAATTTCTCTAATGCATTATTGGTTTTACATTGATCTGCAAGAGCTCATGATATAAAAAGGAAATTAGCTTACTTTCTGTGCTATTTTTTCTTAGTTTGTTTGCCTTTTTATTTGTCAATGGTAATTTTTTTTGTTCTTGCCATTCATTTGTTTTCTTTTTTTCTTTAAAAATTTCTATCTGGTGGATTGCCTCAGTCTTTTATTTTATGGCTTCTAATGCTTTTTGATATGGCTGGAAAGGCCTTAAATGCTCCAAGAGTATTTTTTAAATTATCCAATAATTTCTTTTGGCATTTGTTCAAACATACACAAAAGTAGAGAGAAGAATAGAAGGAGCCAGAGTTACCCTCATCAACTTCAACAGCAGTCAGAATAGGGCAGGGCCAGTCTCATTTCACCTACGTCCCACACATTCCCCCATCCCTTGACTATTTTGAAGCAAATTGCAAACAACATATAATTGTACGATTTTTTTTAATGCTGAAACTTTTGATCTGGAATTATTTTAGAGTTAGAGCTCCAACTTTGTTTTCTGCAGATACCTAACCCATTCTTCCCACAGTTTACTGAATAAACCATTGTTTCTCCATTGATTTGGGTTTTTTTAAGTTTATTTTTTAAACATATTTATTTATTTGTTTTTTGTTTCTTTGTTTATATTTATTTTGGCTGCACTGGGTCTCAGCGGCAGTGCGCGGGATCTTTGTTGTGGCATGCGGGATCTTTAGTTGTGGCACGCGAACTCTTAGTTGCGGCATGCATGCAGGATCTAGTTCCCCAATCAGGGATTGAACCCGGGCCCCCTGCATTGGGAGCATGGAGTTTCACCCACTGGACCACCAGGGAAGTCCCTCTCCACTGATTTGAAATCCCTCTCCACTGATTTGAAATGCCACCATTATCATACAATAAATTCCCATATATAGTGAGTCTGTTCCTTTCTATTCTTATTTATTTATTTATGGCTGCGTTGGGTCTTCATTGCTGCTCGCGGGCTTTCCCTAGTTGCAGTGAGTGGGGGCTACTCTTTGTTGTGGTGCGCAGGCTTCGCATTGTGGTGGCTTCTCTTGTTGTGGAGCACAGGCTCTAGGCTCACGGGCTTCAGTAGTTGTGGCATGTGGGCTCAGTAGTTGTGGCTCATGGGCTCTAGAGCACAGACTCAGTAGTTGTGGTGCATGGGCTTAGTTGCTCCGTGGCATATGGGATCTTCCCGGACCAGGGCTTGAACCCGTGTCCCCTGAATTGGCAGGTGGATTTTTAACCACTGTGCCACCAGGGAAGTTCCCCTTTCTATTCTTTATTTTGTCCCATCAGTCCATCCATTTATATTTTTGCTCCAGTACCATGCAGTTCTGATGGATGTAGCTCTACAATATATTTTGGTGTTAGGTTAGACATTCCCTAAAAGATGCTTTGGGTGTGGGCCTCCCCTGGATTTTGAAGACGTGGTCTGAGAATGAGGATCTGAGGTAAGCCATGGTGTATACACTCAGTTTTAGCCATAACTGTGCCCTTCAACACTTTTGCTGGGATAAGGTGAGGCATCACTCTGGCAACCAGAGACTCGGGTCCAAGTTCTGTCTTTGCCACTGAGAACTGGATGACCTTACCCTGAAGAGCTTCTGTGGCTCCCCATCAGCTCCAGCTTTCTCCAGTTCTAAGATTGTAGGGCTAGGGCTCCTTGGGAGTACCAGGCAAGATGGTGAAAGTGTAACCAGTGGTCACTTTGACAGGAAGTCCCATAGATTAACACAGGAGATTGGCTCCTCGGGGAACGGAAAGAGTGATTAAGCAAGACTCAAGACTGTTAACAGTTCCAGAGCTCGTGGGCTCCTGGAGGCAGTTGTTGCCTCATTACCGGGTCCAGGAGGCACGGGGCTGCATGCACGATTGGGAGCCTCTGAGAGGTGGGAGCTACCCTGGAGTTGCAATGCTTCTTTTCTTTGGCGGGGTGAGGATTGGGAGGGAGCTGTGGTCCCCACCCAGCTCCTGGAACGAGGTGCAAAGGGCTAAGCCCTTTTCTCATGAATTTGGACCTCTCTGCATCTAGCAGAAGGCACTTGGGCAGGAGACTTGAATAGATTACCTACCCTTAAATGGCCATGTGACCCTGGGCAAGTCACCTGGCTTCTCAGAGCCTCGGTTTCCCTATCAGGTTAGTGGGGGGAAGGGAGAGGATAAATATACTAGGAGGTCTCTGAGACCCACTGACATGGACAATTTGGGTTCTGTGACTATCACTATTACTTATAGTTATTGTAGTAGTTGGAGTGAAGAGCTTACCCAGTTCCTCAGCCCTTTGGAGAGAGAATGATGGAACTGGGAGAGGCCCTAAGGCAATCACAGATGCTGTGATTCTGTCCCTGTCCCCTACAGCATCCTTCTTACAAGACTCTCCCCTTCCTGAGGGAAAGCCTGTGGTGTCTGCTTGCTGAACCGAATCCTACAGTGGGGAGCTGATTTCTGGGATGCCTGGGAGCAGGATTCATTTGCCCTCAAGTCTGGCCTCAAACTTTATACGATTTCTTGGGCGAGGAAGTGGGGAGAGGTAGTAGTGCTGGGGGTGCGTGTATGTATGTGTGCTCCTGGCCAGGATGAGGTTTCCCACTGTTACAAGGATGAGGTAATGATGATCAATAAGGGGAATGTGGGGACTTCCCTGGCGGTCCAGTGATTAGGACTCTGCGCTTCTGCTGCTGGGAGTCTGGGTTCGATCCCTGGCTGGGAAACTACGATCCCACAAGACACAGCACTTGGCCAAAAAAATAATAATAATAAGGGGAATATGGCAGAGGAGAGGCCTCTGAAGGAGGGCTGCCCCTGCGGGCTGACTCTGAGGGTGTTGTTCTGAGTGACTCTGAGAGGGCAGGGACCTTCGTAGACGCCAGCAGCCGTGAGGGGTGTCCTGTCTGACTGTGAGAGTTGACCGTGAGGGCGGTGTGTGTGTGTGTGTGTGTGTGTGTGTGTGTGTGTGCGCGCGCGCGCACATATATGTGCGCACACACATGTACACACGTGAGGACTGACTGAAGGGCGTCCCCATTGTCTCTGAGTGGCCATACCTGGCCATGATGGGGGCATAGACTGTTTTTAGGCGCACGTTGCAAAGCCGTGAGGGGGCAGTCCACTGTCCCTGACTGATGGTGACAGGTATGTTGAGACAGAACTGGCGGTAGGTCACCTGCTGCCTTTCTGCCCTAGGCCTCCTGACAGGCAAGGAGGGGGCCACCAAGTACCCTCTAGGGAGAGAAGGATTGACAGACTCAGAGGGCTGATGCTGAGGCCTTTGGCGTAGTGGGGACTGGTGAGGTGTCCAGGAAGTGCTGCTTTCTTACAAAGTGCCAGGGGACTGATGGAAATAGGGTGCAGCTCGACTAGGAACTCCCGGACAGTGATGTCAAGAGCATCCCATGTCCTGCGATGTGGTCGCAGGGAATCTATTTCGGGATTCTAACTCCCTTCACTTGTGGGAGCCTGACAGACTCAGTGATGTGACACCCACATCACAGTAGACTCTTCCCCCAGCACTTCAGTTCTAGAAGCTTCCGCACTGGGAATCTTATCTTGCTGCCTCATGTGTGTGTTATCTCATGTGTGTGTTATCTCTGTCAACAGAAGTACACGTGGAACTTGAGTTCCCAAGTCTCATGACCCGAGCAAAGCCTGCCCATTCTGCCCTGTTCCAAAGCCCTGTCCCATCATGGCTGCTCTGTCAGGTGTCTGTGATCCACAGAGGGGCCTCCTGTCCGCCGAGGAGGTACCTCTCCAAGGAGTGGTCTTGGAGAAAGTCTGTCCCATGACAAACCAGGAGAGTGGATCTGGTGCCAGATTTGCTTCTGACATCATGGCTTGGGCAGGTCTCTGCCTTTCGGAGCCTACCTCCCTGAGTTTCCTCGTCTGCTGAGTGGGGATAAATCGTATCTGTACAGCACCCAACTTTTATGAGACGCAGATGGAATTTCACCCTCATCCATGTTGTCACCACAATTGTCATGGCTAACTTTACCCAGTGGTTGCTGTTTTCGGGGCATAGCTGTGAGCGCTTTACATGGATTATATATTCAACAGATATTTGCTAAGCGCCAGCTGTATGCAAGGCACTGTTCTAGGCATTTGGGATAGAGCAGTGAATGAAAGAGTAAATTCCTTACTCCCATGAGGCTTCTGTTTCAGTAAGAGGAGACGCAAATTTTACCAAATAAATGAATAAAAATACTCTATTCTGGGAAGGGGACAAGCGCTAAGAGAAAATAAGGCCAGGGAACTTCCCTGGTGGTCCAGTGGTTAAGAATTTGTGTTTCCACTGCAGGGGGCATGGGTTCAATCCCTGGTCGGGGAACTAAGATCCCCAATCAAAAATAAATAAGTAAATTAATTTAAAATAAAAAGAAAGTAAGTAAAGCCAGAAGGGAGGTGGGCTCTGCTGGGAATGGGAAGGGGTGTTTCCACTTCAATTGTCTCCTCTCATCTTCACAACAACCCTGTGTGGTAGATATTAGTCTCATGTTCCAGTGAGGAGACTAAGGCACAGGGATGTTATGTGACTTGCCCAAGGTCACACAGCCAGTGAGCGGCAGGGCTCAGGAGGCAGAGTCTGTCTGACTCTAAAGCAATGGGACTAGAAGTCACTGCCTCTCTTGGCCACTTTTTCCACATTTATGGGTCGAGAGGGTGGGTTGGACTCTCTTCTGGTACTGACACTCAGTGAGTGTTTCTTTGATTACAATACACAAGGCCCAAGGCCGAGCCCACTGGAGGGTCGTGGGGTCATGGACGGAGGGAACTCCCCTCTTAGGGGGATGGTGAGTGAGGATGGATATTGACCTCTGGGTGTGGACAGATGCACCCCAAGGAGGGGTGTGTATCTCATCATTGTTTCCAGGGGCAAAATTAAGGGTGATGGGGGAGTGGGAGATACTAGCAGAAGGACAGTTAGATTTGTGGAGGAAATTCTCTATTCTAACCCCTGGAATCTCATTCTTGGCTTCCCCCCCACCGGTGTTTTGTTTTTGTTTTTTTGGCCAAACCATGGCTTGCGGGATTTCAGTTCCCCGACCAGGGATTGAACCTGGGCCCCGGCAGTGAGAGCATGAAGTCCTAACTACTGGACCACCAGGGAATTCCTATCTCCCCTGCCTTTTATTAAGAAATCTTTCAAATCTACAAAGGAGTTGAGCAAATAGTTCAATGAATGCTATTGAACAGATGGCTAACAATTTGCCCCATTTACTCTCCCCCTCCCACCCACACTTACGTCCTGTTCATTTGCTTATGTATTTACTTAGAACCATTTGAAAGTGAAATGCAGACATTATACACTTCAGCATGGATCCCGTAAAGACAAAGAGATTCTTCTACATGATCACAACACTTGTACCACACCTAAGAAATTCCACATTGCTCAGTGAATATCGTCTAATATGAAGTCCATATTCAAATTTCCCCATTTGCCCCCAAAATGTCCCTTATTCCTACTGTGTTTTTGTTTTTTTTTTTAATTAATTAATTAATTAATTTTTGGCTGCATTGGATCTTCGTTGCTGTGCACGGGCTTTCTCTAGTTGCGGCGAGTGGGGGCTACTCTTTCGTTCCGGTGTGCAGGCTTCTCATTGTGGTGGCTTCTCTTGTTGCAGAGCATGGGCTCTAGGCATGCGGGCTTTAGTAGTTGTGGCATGTGGGCTCAGTAGTTGTGCCTCACGGGCTCTAGAGCACGGGCTCAGTAGTTGTGGCGCACGGGCTCAGTTGCTCCGCAGCATGTGCGATCTTCCCGGACCACGGCTCAAACCCATGTACCCTGCATTGGCAGGTGGATTCCCAACCACTGCGCCATCTGGGAAGCCCCCTACTGTTTTGTTTTTTGAAGGGAAATCCAATTAACGATTGCATAATATATTCAGGTGCCATTTATCTTTATTCTCTTGAATATAGAACAGTCCCCCTGCTTTATTTTTTCTTTTACGACACTAATCTTTTTTTGAGTCTACTCAGTTATCTAGTAGAACAACCCGCATTCTGAAGGACAGTGTGTGTCAGCGGAGGAAACAGTGAGTAACTGAGGGTCCAACACTTGCCCAGAGCAAGGCTGGGTATCATGAGGCGATCCAGGGTTAAAACTGATCTCTCCTGCCCTGGAACTCACTGCTAAATTATGTCACCTCCCCCAGGAAGTCCTCCCTGATAGGCACTGGCGAGTTGTTCCTTTCGCAGTGCTCTCACAGCACTTGGCATACAGGTCTACTGCCCCTTCCACACTGTGCTGTAATTAATTTTGTGTCTTCTTCTGCATGAGGTTATGTGAGTGCCTCTAGGGGAGACCAGGAGTTAGTCCACCCCTATAACTACAGGGCCAGGGGCTCCACTTGGGTATGTAGGTTGTGTCCTGTACAAGGGTGCCTGACCAAGGGGGTGAGTGGGGACTGGAATCCAGCCCACAGTCCACTTGCCAACCCGTGGGCCCTGGCACTGGGCTGCATCTGCCCAGAGGAAGGGGCACTTTTCCTAATTTGCCTAATGGAGCCTCACACGTCACAGCAGGCTCGTTTTCCACTGTGCTGGCATTCGGTCGGTGCTCAGTGAACAGCTGTTGCTTAAATGCATGCTAGATCTTGGGAAGGGTTTGGGCAGAAGAGATGTTCTGGTAACTGTTCTTTGGGGGAAAAAACCCCTGACTTGTAGCATTTGCTGATTCCCATGGTGTAAATACTCCCACAGCGGGTGATTGCAGGCCGCTGATTGGGAAGAGAGGTACCCAATTGGCTCTTGCAAAGCTCTAATGTGTGCCTCCAGCACACCACTGTGGTTTTACATCTATAATCTTAAAGCTGCATCTGAAGCAGACTTTGAAGGCCCCGAGAGAGAGACAGAAAGAGATATGGAGAGAAACAGGTAGAGAGAAAAAGCAGAAAGGGAAGAGAAAGAGGCAATAACTGATAAGGAGTCAGAGACTCTACTTCACTTTTAAAGTTTGGGGCCTCCCCAAGGGTGAGGAATTGCTTCATTGAGGTTCTATGCAACCTGTGTGAAGGAACTTGCCCAAGGGGAGGCTAGACCAGTGGCTCCAGACTCCTGCAATGAGCCCATTGTCCCTGAGGCAGAGTCCACGATCCCTCCACTCAGCCTGTCTGTGACCTTTGACCCCAACAGGAAAAGTCCAGGGTGGGTGTAGTGCTCTTGCTTCATCAGTCCCTTCACACATGCTGTTCGCTGCTTCTAAATCTTACCCGCTTCCTTTAGAGCTTGGCTCAAGTCTCAGCACCTGCAGGAAGCTGCCTATGTGCACATCAAACCCTTCCCACCCTATACAGGTTTACGTGCCCCAGACTTATTCTCACCTCCCCCTCGCCACCCCCCACTAGGACCAGACTCTACTCCTTCCAGACTCCAGCCTCCTTCTCTCTTACCTTGAGGTCTCACCTGGACAAATCCTTATCCATCAAAATCCTTATCAATGGACTGACCTTGAGTGACAGATGAAAGTAGCCCAATTAATGAATTTGACAACCCTTACTTGAGCACCTACTATGTGCTAGGGAGCTGGGAGCAGTGTGGACCGAGGCACAGAATAATATTCCTATGGGGGAGCCCAGAACATCATGGGGTCACAGATAAAGGGGCATGAACCCTGCTTGAAGCATGGAGGAGCTTCAAGGAGGAGGTTAGACTCTAAGGTGAAGGGGGAAGAGGTATCAGCTAGGCAAGGGGATGAGAGAATCAGGGAGGTTTGGGGCAAAGGGAGCAAGCGTGCGAGGGAATCTGGCATTCCAGGAATGGCGAGTGGTTCAGAAAGGATGACATGGACCATGATGGGATGCAGAGGTGAGGGGGTGAAGGATGCGCATGTCTTGAAAGGCCATAAAAGCCATGTGGGGGAGCTACGGATTCCCTGGTGCATATGTGGAAGAAGTAGAGAAACGTTGTTAAGGAGGAAAAAGAGGTTGGAGGCCAGGTGAGGCTGAGAGAGGGAGGAAGGGAGGATGGAGAGAGCCCCTGCTGGAAGCTGTGATGTGAGGAGATAAGCTGGTAGAACAGCAAGTTGCTTCTTTCTGGTCTTTCAGACAGTGAGATCCTGGACCATCCTGTGTAACCACCCCCAAGTAAGGCAATAGAACCTATGATGGCCGGAGAAGACTTTTTTTTTTTGGCTGCGTTGGGTCTTCGTTGCTGCCGTGGGCTTTCTCTAGTTGCCGCAAGCGGGGGCTACTCTTCGTTGCAGTGCGCGGGCTTCTCACTGCGCTGGCTTCTCTTGTTGCAGAGCACGGGCTCTAGGCACGCAGGCTTTAGTAGTTGCAGCATGTGGGCTCAGTAGTTACGGCATGCAGGACCTAGAGCGCGCAGGCTTCAGTAGTTGTGGTGTGTGGGCTCGGTAGTTGTGGTTCGTGGACTCTAGACTGGAGGCTCAGTAGCTGTGGCACACTGGCTTAGTTGCTCCACGGCATCTGGGATCTTCCAGGACCAGGGATCAAACCTATGTCCCTTGCATTGGCAGGTGGATTCTTAACCACTACGCCACCAGGGAAGTCCCAGAGAAGACTTTTGACAGTTGAACAGAGAATTGAAGGAGATGAGGGCATGTGGATACCTCAGGGAAGAGCATTCCAGGCGAGGGAACAGAAAGGGCAAAGGCCCTGAGCGGGATGTGTGGGAGGCCGTCAGCTGGGGGTGGGTGATGAGTCAGAGAGGCCAGCGCAGGTCAGATCAGGCAGGGCTTCATCAGCCACCGTGGATTTTCTCCAGGGGTGATGGGGAGTCATGGGAGAGTTTCGAGCAGGGAGTGACTGTGTTCAGCAGCCCAGTGTCCCCTCACCTCTCTGTCCCCAGGCCAAAGCACCATGGAGAGTGGACAGAGAGTGCCCCGAAAGAGCCGGAAGCTAGGCTCCAGCCGCCGGCGGCAGATGCGAGAGCCAGCTGATGGCCAGGATGCCTCTGTGGCCCCCGAGCCAGAGTCCTGGTCCTCCCAGTCAGCTGCAGAACTGCAGGGCTTCTTCCAGGACTGTGGTGCCAAGGAGAGGGGCTTTGTCACTCGAGAGGATCTGGCGGTGAGTCCAAGGCCCCATCCCCCTGAATCCCTTTTCCACAGCCTTCTGAGACTCCCCATCCCAGGAAAGCAGAGCTTGCCTGCTGTTTTCGCTTTCTCTCATCTCAAATTTGCTCTTAGGAAAGGCTAGGAATTTGTTCATACTAATGTGTAAATGATTGATAAGGCCTTTTGTGTTACCCTCTTCCAGAAATATTTGCATATTAACAAAGGAAAGGTTTTAGGCCAAAGAAGTAACTTGAGAATGGTATAATTTATTTTTATTTTTTTTAATTTTTTTACATCTTTATTGGAGTATAATTGCTTTACAATGGTGTGTTAGTTTCTGCTTTATAACAAAGTGAATCAGTTATACATATACATATGTTCCCATATCTCTTCCCTCTTGCGTCTCCCTCCCTCCCACCCTCCCTATCCCACCCCTCCAGGTGGTCACAAAGCACCGAGCTGATCTCCCTGTGCTATGCGGCTGCTTCCCACTAGCTATCTACCTTACGTTTGGTAGTGTATATATGTCCATGCCCCTCTCTCGCTTTGTCACAGCTTACCCTTCCCCCTCCCCATATCCTCAAGTCCATTCTCTAGTAGGTCTGTGTCTTTATTCCTGTCTTACCCCTAGGTTCTTCATGACATTTTTTTTTTTTCTTAAATTGCAAATGGTATAATTTTAGGCCCACTGAGCAGGGAAGTTTATCTTGGGGAGCAGTCAGGGCCCTGGAAATCAAACAATGTCAATGACTGCAAACTTCAATGCAACAGAAGACCAGCCAAGGTTGTACATGCCAAGAAGTAATCTTAGGCTGTGAGCTAGACCAAGATTGGCTGGATTTTTTTTTTTTTTTTGGTTTCTCTTCATTTTCTACAAAGGGTCCTATGTGGGCTGCCGGAGTCTCACTGGACCTGTTGTCTCCTCCTGATACTGCTCTATGCTCAAGACTTTGTTCTTCCCCCATCAAAACTGACCCTTCTTATATTCTACCCTCAAGCCCACAAAAAAATACAAATGGCTGATGTTAACATATAATTTTCAAAATGGTTAAAAAAAAAAGACTTTTGAGTAAATATAAAATCAATACTTATCAAAGATCTATCTAATTCATTATTATTATCAATCAGTGAGGGAACCAGTAAGATGTTAGGACAGGTTCAAGGACCATTTGAGAAGCTGGAATATTTATAGGCAATTTGACAGAAGAGTGTTAGGATAAGTTTGCTGAGTTCAGTTTTAAAAATGGCTAATGTCCAACAGGCCATAAATCTTTGGGGTTATCTGTACTACTAGGCAAAAATTATTTTCACCTCTCCTGGACAAAATCTACAAGTTAACAAGTAACTTCGATAAGTCTGGGACTTCTAATGAAAGGTAAACAATGAGATGAACTAAGTGCATTCCTCTCGTCTAGACAACACTTGGGTAGTCTTTACCCCCATATGGTATTGAAAGGATGTGCTGTCTACCTTTTTGCCTTATTTCCAAGTTTCAGATAATTTCCTGTGATCATAAATAATCTCCAAAGTTTTTTATTTTTGACATAAAACACTCTGATCTCAGTTGATTTGGCTCGATCATTTCCTTAGATGCAGTGAGGGAGCAAATAAAGCATGTGGACCTCCTGGACTGGGCTCTGCAAATCTAGAGTTTTGAAGTATTGAGCCATTTTAGCTTCTGTCCAGAAGTTTTCATATGGAATCTTAAGTTGGACTTTTAAAACCTCTGTTATTCGCTCTTCTACCTAGAGTGACCATCTGTCCCAGTTTGCCTGGGCTGGAGGGGTACCTGGGATGTGGGACTTTCAGTGTTGAAACTGGGAAAGTCTTGGGCAAACTGGAACAAGTTGGCCTCCCTACTAATATAGAAACCAAGCATAAGACTTTCTCTAGCATCTTTCACCTGCAGCACCTATAAATGTGAGGGACTTTCTCCCTTCTTGAGGTTCCCAATTTTTCTAAGGTTCCTCTCCTGCCCAGAAGTAACCTTCCTTATCACCTGTTCCCAGGCCAGCTTCCTGAGAGAGCTTTGCAGGCATTGCTTCGACAAGTGCACCTTACAGTGGACTTGTCACAATTGATTAAATGAGAATCATCTTTTAATACAACATCCAGTTACACAACTGATCTATTCAACTATATCCCAGTAAAAAGGAGGACAGATTCTTATTGAAACTGTGTAAATAACTATATTGCCAGAGAAAGGAAAGAGATTCAGGAAAAGTATTGAAGTATTGGTTTCTGAATCAGGAGGGGGTCAGTGAGATTCAGATACCATTTAAAATGTTAAATTTCAGTTTATGAAAGCATAATTTCCTAAACTGAAGGTTAGAGACAGCTCAAGAAGACAGAGAGAAGATTTCCTCATACATCCATAAAAATAAAACAATAAAAAAATAATATCAACTATATTCCCAGCAAATAACCACAACTCGATTTCCTTTAACGATTCATTCAGTTCCATGTAATTAATTCTTCATCTACTGGGTCTTGAGTGAGCTGGCTGCTTCTGGACTGAAAAGAGTCCTAGAAATTGTGATCCACTGGCTCGGTCTGAAGGTCGGCTAATGCCAACTTGGAATCCTGTACCCAAGTAAAGCATCAATAGTTCGTAGAACCTGGTACAGTCCTTTTCCACAAGACTTTGAGTGTGTGCTTTGTGGAAGACACAAACTACCCTGCAGCTTGTAACCAAGCCTTCAGGCAAGGGTAGGAAAGCAGAAATGTGTTTAGTAATGAGACTGAAAGCCTGTAGTTATTACAGTAACTAATAATATCAGAATGGAAGAGAGTAAAATGCTCTATTGGGATATGGTATATAACTATTTCATAAGAGTTTGATTAGTGTTTCCCCTGAAGATAAGAACATATTTTGCATAGTAAAGACATTGAGAAATCTCTAGGGCCTTCCCCTAAAGCATGCAGTTTCTGAAATATTTATATTAAGAGTGTTTTACCTATGTAAACTTAGCCTAGGAAAGGCTGAATATCTTTTCTGATCTGACAGTTCTTCCCACGATGCTCTTATAATAGTGTTGAGATACTTAATAAATAAAGAGAAAGGTATCCTGACATTTTAATTTTATTTTTTTCTAAACTTAGGATCTGATGTTGGGAAGGCAAAACCAAAAGAGCCATCACAGAAGATAGGGCACTAGATTAAGATAGAATCATGTGATCCTGGGCTTCCCTGGTGGCGCAGTGGTTGAGAGTCCACCTGCCGATACAGGGGACACGGGTTCATGCCCCGGTCCGGGAAGATCCCACATGCCGCGGAGCGGCTGGGCCCGTGAGCCATGGCTGCTGAGCCTGCGCGTCAGGAGAGGCCACAACAGTGAGAGGCCCGCAGAATCATGGGATCCTGGGAAATAGTACTTGGTTTCCTATTTAATCAAAGTGACAATAAAATAAAACATTTTGAAATAAACATAGAAGGCAACACTATTGCAAGGATATTTAGCTCTTTTATAGGCGAAGTGGCTCTGCTTTTTGTTTTAAAGAAAATTAGAACACGATAAAGCCAAAATAAAGCAGAGAAAATTATTCTGCTGAGACATGGAATCAGTTTTCCGGGCAACTTACACAGAAGATTAATAGTCACCCCTTTTTATCCCTTGCCTAGAGCTCTAAGACCAATTTATCATTTTAATAGAGATGGAGCCAAATTCTAGTTTTGCATTAATATAACATGTGGCAGTAAAACTTTCACAAGATTGATTGATTTTTTTTAAACAAATTTATTTATTTGGCCGTGTTGGGTCTTCGCTGCTGCGCACAGGCTTTCTCTAGTTGTGGCGAGCAGAGTCTACTCTTCGTTGCGGTGCGCGGACTTCTCATTGCGGTGGCTTCTCTTGTGGAGCACGGGCTCTAGGCACCCGGGCTTCTGTAGTTGTGGCACACGGGCTCAGTTGTTGTGGCTCGTGGGCTCTAGAGCACAGGCTCAGTAGTTGTGGCGCATGGGCTTAGTTGCTCCGTGGCATGTGGGATCTTCCAGACCAGGGCTCGAACCCATGTCTCCTGCATTGGCAGGTGGATTCTTAACCACTGCACCACCAGGGAAGTCCTAAACCAATTTAATTTAATTTGTCAAAGATTCACCTTAATTATCTGAACCTGGCTCCTTAAAAGTTTTCTGAGTTAGCAATTTCTTGTAAGAGGGATTTTTTTTTAAGTCCAGCACATTTAAAGCATTAGAAGTTCAGTTTCTTTTTTTTTTTTTCTGTGACTTTGGGGGCCATTAGATTTATATAAACACTTATTTGTCTCTACAAACCAATCCACACAGAACCCCTGTGAGAGATGTAGAACTCTAAGTCATTAATACCCAGATACAGAAAAATATTCACACTCACAATGAGAGTTAAGGGCCATTCTGAATTACAGACATGTAGACACACAGACAGGGCTTCTTTTCTCCAACCCTAGCCACAGGTCAAAAGTAAACACAGAAACAAAAACTCTCCAGTTCAGATTTCAAAGAGCTGTTCTCCTCCCCAGCGGGCTCAAAATTCTTAACCGATTTGAGGTCACACCTAGAAAAACAAACACACCACCACCACCAACAAAGGATTAGCAAACCAGATTTTCCGTTGTCTCTCAACCAACAGACACTAGGTCTCCTTCATGTATCCCATGGAGATCTCCAAATGGTCAGTCCATAAAACGGAATTCCCCATCATGGCTACCACCAAAACCAGAAGCAGAAAATCAGTAAAAACAAAAATGTAAAAACTAGAGAAACAGAGTCAGCAAACTTAAAGTTCTGTCACACTTGAGATTCCCTTCAAGAGCCAATGAAAAAAGTTCCTGGGTTCCCAGAGTCCATCTGGGGCTCTTTTTCCAGCAATGCAGTTTACTGAGTTCTGACAGCTGAGTCCACGGGGGCATCTCCATGAACCTCCAAAACTGTCAAAGTAGAATTTCCAAAAAGGTAAAATCATGACCCTTGGACAAAAATAAAATGAGTCTATACCAGAGGTTTTATTTAACTCATTTATTAATGAGAAATGTTATGAATGGTTGAAAGAGCATTTTAAAAGCTGGACAATTTAACAAAGAAATGTTAGAATCGGATTGCTGAGATAGATTTTTTTAAAGTTGGTTAATGTACAACAGGCCATAAATCTTTGGGGTTATCTGTTCTGTCAGACAAAAGTTATTTACATCTCTCCTGGACAAAATCTACAAGTTAACGTGTGACTTCATTTAGTCTGGGACCCCTAATCAGTACCATGTGTTGAATTAAGTACATTCACAGAATCTAGAAGATGCTTGGGTGGCCTTGGTTCCCCTGTAGAATACTGAAAGGATGTGCTGTCCACTTTTTGTACTTATTTTCAAGTTTTAGATAATTTTCTGTTCGGTATTCATTGCATTTTATTTATAGAAGTGAAAACAGAGCCAAAAAATGTCCAAGAATAGGGGAAAAGTTAAGTACTTTTGGAACACCCATTCAAGAGTATGAAGGAGCAATTTCAATGAGAGTTACGGATATGAAGAAATTATGGATAAGAAAAAGGTTCAGCATTATATACATCATAATATGATTGCAGCTATGTAAAATATATGCATCTGGGAAAGGTGGGATGGAATTATTTTCATATGAGGAAAGGAGGACACCTTTATTTCTTGCTTCTTCCACCCTGTTGTCTGGAATAGAGATTTTTGAGTTCCGGAGGCTTCTTGCACCTTCATGTAGAGGGTGGAACTGAGGGACAGTTAAGCCTCGAGCTTGAAGTCTGAGGCCCTGCAGACATAGTGGAGCTGCCACAGCAGCCCTGGCCCGAATACTTCAGATTACTTATCTCAACTTTTATTATTTAAGCCTCAGCTATTTGAGTTTTTCTGTTATCGTTTGTTAGTTTGTTTTTGCTGAATGCATCTGAGCCTAATCCTAACCCATATGTAATAAAAAAATAATCTAGGATTCATTCTGTATTTAACATGAACAAGCAACTCTGAGTTTTTTTTTTTAAATAAATTTATTTATTTATTTATTTTATTCTTGGCTGCATTGGGTCTTCTTGCTGTGTGTGGGCTTTCTCTAGTTGCAGTGAGTGGGGGCTACTCTTCATTGCGGTGCGTGGGCTTCTCATTGTGGTGGCTTCTCTTGTTGTGGAGCACGGGCTCTAGGCGCATGGGCTTCAGTAGTTGTGGTACATGGGCTCAGTAGTTGTGGCTCATGGGCTCTGGAGTGCAGGCTCAGTAGTTGTGGCTCACGGGCTTAGTTGTTCCACGGCATGTGGGATCCTCCTGGAGCAGGGCTCAAACCCGTGTCCCCTGCATAGGCAGGCGGACTCCTAACCACTGTACCACCAGGGAAGTCCTCCAAGTTCGAATTAAAATTTTAAACTAGATATTAATATTTTAATGCAGAACATAGTCTGTTATACTGCATCACTGAATAGTTTTAGATAATTTTTTTTTTTTTGGTGGTACGTGGGCCTCTCACTGTTGTGGCCTCTCCCGTTGCGGAGCACAGGCTCTGGACGCGCAGGCTCAGCGGCCATGGCTCACGGGCCCAGCCGCTCCGCGGCATGTAGGATCTTCCCAGACAAGGGCACAAACCCGTGTCCCCTGCATTGGCAGGTGGACTCTCAACCACTGCGCCACCAGCGAAGCCCAGTTTTAGATAATTTTTGAATAAATAATTTTTGAATAATAAACACATTCTGGGGAAATTTGGCTACTGTCCTTTATTAGAGTCCTAAAGGGATGAGACTCAGAACAGGTAGGTTTTGATGTTGGATGGAGGAAGGGAAAAGGTGTGGATGAAGTTCAAGGCACTGCTGAGAGGGCGGCCTTGGATAGGGTCCAAGAGCCTCAAGGGTCTGCCTTGAGGTCAGGTTGGCGGTGGGACTCCAAAACTGGGGAGAGGGGAGGTGGAGATGGCTACAGACAAACACCCTCTTCTTTTCTGAGGGTGGCCCAGAGCCCTCCCCAGTGGGAACAGTGCCCAACTTACCTCTTCCTTGCAGGTGGCCAAGTTCAGCTTCCTGGGCAGCAAGGAGGAGCCAGGGATGATCTTTGACTGGGTGGATGTGGAGCGGAAGGGACGCCTCTCCCTTGAAGAATTCAGCTCTGGGCTCAGTATGTCTGTCCTGGGAGGGCCTCTGGGGAGTGTGCCCAGCATGAGGCGAGGCTGGGCAGACAGGAAAGACCCCAGGACTCCCTACCAATCACAGGACCTTCATAACATGCCCAAGGGCAGTTCTGGGCATGGATAATGATACAGATTTCTGTGGAGACAAGACCACTTAGCCTGAGTGGGAAGGCAGTTGGTTCGACGCAGAGCTGAGCCTGAAGACTCTAGCCCAGGAGACTTGACTTCCTTTCCACCAGAGAGAGCAGTTTATTAGCTGGCAGCTCCCCTGAGCATCCCCCTCCTCCAGAGAGGCCTCCAGGCTTGCTTTCTGATACCTCCCTTGTCATCTCCCCAGTAAATCTTTCCCTTGAGCAAGAGGTTAAGCACCACCTGTTCTTGAGACCACAGGCCTTGTTTCTGCCTGAAGAAGGTCACATTCTAGCTTTGGTTAAAGGAAATCAAGGCCCCAGGGAGCAGCAGAGGGTGATGTTTAGTGGGTGGGGGCTTCCCTGGCCCTTCCTTAGCCCTCACTGGCCAAGGTTACTCCAACACCGGCTTCTCAAGACATGCCCAGAAAGACCTAATGACACCAAAGCCGGAGATGGACAATATTCCTGCTGAGCTTGATGGGGGAAGACCTTCTGGCCCAGCGAATGGAAGGAATGGTGTCCTTGCAGAGACCCTGAAAAGCACTGTTCAGCTTTTAAAGTCTGCAAAGCCATCTGGAGTTCTCAGGTCTGCTGAGTGTCCAAGAGTTTGGGGGACAACAAGAAGGGAGGCCAGGAATCTGCATTTATAGGTTGGGGCCGCCCCAGGAGGTGGTTGCTCCAGTTCTGGTGATTGATAAACCAGGAGTAGGGAAGGGAAATGAGGGTCTGGAATCGGGAGTGGGGCAGAGGGAACGTTTTGTCCATGTAGCCCCAAGAGGCCATCTTCACATCTGTGTCCATTGTGCCCACTATACTGGGGACTTCCCAAGGTCTATGGAACAAAATTCAACCCCCTTCCCAGGGCCTACAGGCCAGCACCATCCAGACCCTTCCAATCTCTTGGGCTCACTCAATACCACTCGCCTCCTCCAGCATGCCAATCTTGCTCTTACCTCAGGGCATTTGCATGTGCTGCTCTCTCAGCCTGGAATATGCTTCCCTAGAAATCCACATTGCTTGTTCCTTCTTGTTAGTCACATCTCAGTTCCAGTGTCACTTCCTCAGGACACTCCTGACCACCCCCTCTAAAGTAGACTCTATCTAGTCTCTCAGTGGAAATTACCCTGTTCATTCCTTTAGCTCACTTGGCACATCTACTTAAAAAAAAAAAAAAGTGTCCTTTTCAGCATTCATAGACTGTCAGCTCCACCAGGGCAGGGATTTTGGCCAATTTTGTCCCTAGCACATAGTAGATGCTCAATAAATATCCCTTGACTGAGTGAAAAGACTGTGTTGGCCACCGTGGAGCTGCTGTGTGACTTCCAGCAAGTCTTTTGGCCTCTCTGGACCTCAGATGTTCATCTGTAAAAGGGACACAGTGTCTACCTTGAGTAGACTCCAAAGGTTGATGTGAGGAATGTATGACACTGGCCCTGTAAAATGTGACTGACACAGATATAATGATTTTCCCAATGAGTGGAGCAAGGCAAGGTGGGAGGTCAAGGGACTGAGCCGAGCCCCACTCTGCTCCCTTCTGCACCCCTCTGTCTCACAGAGAGCATCTTTGGCTCTAGCCCGAGCACCCACAAGCTCCACAGAAGGAGGCCACAGTCCTTCAAGCGAGGATCTGTAGCCACCAGCTTCCCAGTGCAGGAGGCCGACGCTGAGGAGAAGGAGGCGTTCTTTGCCTTCATGGAGCAACTGGAAGCCAGCCACTCACTTCCCGAGTAAGGCCAGCATGGTTGTGGGTGCAGGGAGAGCTACTGCTGGTCAGTGGGGGTGAGGACTCTCCCGGACACAAGGTCGAATGGGAGCCGCCAGGTAGAGCTGGGCAGAAATCCTGGTTTAGCCACTTGTTAGCTGTGCGACTGCGGGCAAGTAGCCTAACCTCCGACCTCTGTTTCCCCGGCCACAGAGTGAGCATAAGAGCTGCTGTGGGATTAAAGCCACGTGTGGAGAAAGCCTACCCACTAGGAGTCCATCCCACTCAACCTCTCCCTCCCTGTCCTGACCTACATGGTCACTCCTCAGAAGGATTAGCGAGTTGAAGGGTCAGCTCCCTAAGGGGACTCAATTCTTAAAAATACAAAGCTCCCCGAGGGTGCCAAAAAGAGGGTCCTCCAGGGGTATGATGGGGGATGCTTTTCAGGCATGGTGATGCTTTGAGTTGGGCAGGACTGGAGACAGGAGAGCTTGGAGACTGCCTCAGGCTCTGGGCTTTTGGCGTTCACTCATGCTTAGAGAAGGGGCTCCTGCCTAGAAATGCCCCTCTCACACCCCCCAGGTCCCACTGGGTCTGTTAGAACCAGCAAGGGAATCACCCTCGCCTGTCTGCCCAGGTTCTCCCAGGTTCTCCCGCCCCGCAGGGCTCTGTGAGGACAAGCTCTCGGAGGGTGGGGCAGCTGTTGTGGGGCAGGGAGGGTGGGATTGGGGTGCAGCCTGGCGGGACAGGTGTGGTGGGGAGTGATTTACCCACTTGGCAGCTTTGCCCTGGGCTCAGCCCTCAGGCATCTGTCTTCATGACTTAGTTAAATCCATGTGAAAGCAGCATTTACTGAGTGCCAACTGGGTGCCAGACCCCAAGCCGGTGCTTTCACTGGGTGTGTCTCATTCTCCAGTGGCCGTTTTACAAATAAGTTCAGAGAGGGCATGGGACTTGCTAAAGGTCACACAGCTAGAGTGGGAGAAGAGAGAAGACAGATGGAAGCCCTGGGCCATCGGACTCCCAAGTTCCCCCACCCCACAATTAATCACCAAACCATAGAGAGACAAAGTGTTGTGGGGATTCACGAAGGGAAAGGGCACCACTGGGAAAGGTTCCTGGGGGAGGTGGCATTTGAGCTTCACCTTGTAGGGTGTAAATAGATTTTCGTGGCCCAGGTGCCCAAGTCTCTTGGAGTGTTGCCATTAAAACCGAGGAGTGGGGCTCCCCCTGCCTCCTGGTCCCGCCCCGTGTCTAATCTCTGGCTATCCTCCCCTCCCAGGCAGGCGGAAATCTGGCAGCTATGGAAGAAGCTGCAGCAGGAGGAGCCCCAGCTGGCAGGCAACCTGGAGGGCTTTCTGGCCAAGATGAACAGTCGCCTGCAGGAAGCACGGACTGACAAGGAGGTTCTGGAACTGACCCTGAGGAAGTGAGTTGGGGCCGGGGTGCCTTGCCTGGTGTTGGCACACAGTGGGTGCTCTTTACATCTTAGTTGAATCTTAATCGAATTCTCTCAGTTCCAAAGAATGGAGGCCAGGCGTCCACTGCAGGGCTTGGGAGCCAGACGGGCAGAGCTGAACTGGAAGAAGGGGTGACAAAGGGGACCTATTGGGGAGGACAGACTTAGGCCTTCAGCCAAAGAGGGAATGGTCAGTGTGTCTTGGTGCAGGGCCACTGTGGCACCTAACCCCAGGTCACCACTCACATAGATTACAATGCGTGTGGTGATCCTGGGGTTGGTATGGGCACAGCCTTGCCAGGGGCTCTGAGTTATGGGGTTAGGAGGACAGCAACAGCGGGAAGTGGGGACAGAGTGATGGGGCTTTGGGGACTATGAGACAGGGCCACAGGAACCAACATCTTGATGATGGTTATGGGAGTCGGCATGACGGGATCAGATGATCAATATCAAGGGCACATATGTCAGGAGCTGTTACTGGGATGACTGTTCTCAGGGCGACGGGGGTCAGTGGCCGCTGGCAGAGTGAGGTGGACAGTAGCATAGACTGCAAACCCAGGCCCAGACCACCTCTGCCAGCAGCAGGGTCCCAGGGTGCTGATGGGCTGCCTGGTCCCACCCCCCACCCCTTCCAGGCGGGACTCTGACCACCATCGCGAGGTCCAGCAGCTCTATGAGGAGATGGAGCAGCAAATCCGGCAGGAGAAGCAGCAGCTGCAGGCTGAGGTAGGCTCTCCGCGACAGCCAACCTCTCCCCCGGTCCTGAACTCCCCTGCTGGCCAAGCAGCGGGCCGGCCACTGGCCAGTGTGGGGCAGCAGGAGGCTGCTGGGAGGAGATCTTCTCACATCCCTGAGCTCGTATTCCTCAGAGAGGTGGGGTGGGGAGTGTTGAGCCTGGGCCCCCTGCTCACCTCTGCCAGGTCTCGCGTGTCTCCCGGAGCCACTCCTGCTCTCTGGGTTTCTGTCTCCTATTGCCTGAGCCAGGGCAGCTGTCCTAGACCCCTCCTTGTTGAGACATCCTGGACCCTGCACCCTAGGCCTGGGTGGAGGTGAAGTGTGGGGAGAGCCAGCCCAGCCCAGCTGGGTCTTAGATTCGGCAATACAGGGGCTGAGACCTTTCTGCTCCCCAGAGCGACGCCCGGGGCCTGGCCCTCAGCTCCCAGATGCAGGAGGTCCTGGAGGCCAAGGAACGCGCGGTGCAGCGCCTGACTGAGGGCCAGAAGGAGGTGAGTGACGGGTTTCCCCGGGAGCCCAATTTCTGATGATTCACAGACCCTGACACCCATCTCCTGAGGGTTCCCTGGGCTCATTGGGCTCCTGCATCAGAGCTGGCCCCTAGGAAAGCGATGTCTCTGGCCTTTTTCTGAGGCTGGGTACTGCAGTGGAAGTACTGGGACATGAGTCAGAAGGTCCAAGTTCAAATTCCTGCTGTTCCAATTAAAAACCATGCAAATCCGAGGAAATAATTTTGCTTGCCCTGGCCTTAGTTTCTCCATCTGTAAAATGGGAATAGCCACATCTACTGCATCTCCCCAGCTAGTTGTGTCAAATGAGGTAATAAATGGGAAAGCATTTTGAAACAGGAAAGCACTGGGCAAATACAAAGTCTCAGCATTGGAGAAGCTTGGTGATAGGGTGGTATTCAACTTCCATCTCCATTGTCAGCTGAGTGACCTTGGGCAGGTTTTTAACCTCTCTGACCCCTGGTTTCCTTATCAGAGAAATGGAGATCAGAACTTTTGCCTTAGAAGGCTGCTGTGATGATGAGAGATACTGTATTTGAGGGCCTAAGACGGTGCCTGGCTGGTAGTAGGTGCTTTACATATGACAGTTGTTACTGTCGCTGAACCTGACCTAGCTTCCTGGTCAGAATACCTGCTACCCCAACACCTCAGGTCTCATAACCTATGGTCACTTCCAGTTGGCATTGTGCTAAGCCTTTGGGTCTGAGACCCTGCCCCATTGTCTCCTCCCTCCTCAACTTTCAGACCACTGACCTTAGTAAAATCACCATCTGTTGTAACCAGGACAACCTGCATTCTTGCAGCACTGGACCAGGTTCCCAGTCTTCCCCACTGTTGCCTTGGCTGGTCCTGCTACCTGGTCTCACCCTCCTGACATGGGTTGATTTCCCAGGTGCCTCTGCAGTAGCTGCTCCTTGGAAACTGAGGCGGGCCCCTTCTGCCAAGGGAAGAGGTTAGACTTTCCACATGGGACCATTTTGTCCTGTCCCCTGTGGATGTGAAGCCTCTCCCCCCAAGGCTATTCATTCCTTCACCCAACAACTATTTATGGTGCAACCACTATGTGCCAGGCACTGTTCTAGGTTCTGAGGAACATAATAGACACAAATAACTCCTGTCCGTAGAGTTATCGTCTAGTCAGAGAGAGAGATGATAAACTAAATAAGCAAGTAAAATCTATAACATATTAGATAGTGAAAGTGCTAAGGAGAATAAAGTAAAGCAGGGCAGGGGGACAGAAGGGTTTTGATAGGGGAGTCAAGGAAGGCCTCACTAAGATGATGACTTGGAGGAAAGACCTGAAGGAGGTGAGGAGTGGACCATGTGGTATCTGGGGGAAGAGCAGTCCAGGCAGAGGGAATAGCAAGTGCAAAGGCCCTGAGGTGGGTATAATGTGCTGCGAATGTTCAAGGACCAGCAAAGAGACCTGTGGGCTGGAACAGACTGAGGGAGCAGGTGGGGGAGGAGGTGGTAGTGGGAGAGAAGGTCAGAGATGTAACAGAGGTGGGGTTGGGGGGGGAGACTGTGCAAGGCCTTGGAAGCTATCGTGAGGCCTTTACCTTCCATACGGCATGGTCAAGAAGCTCTCCATCTCCCAGTCTTGTGACCTGCTGTTGGATCAGGAGCTCCCTGCCGACCAGAGGCGCTCAGAGATGAGCGGCCACTGCAGAACGCTGAGCAGAGGAGGGTGTGATCCCATGCATGCTTCAGGCCCTTGCGGTGCTGGCAGTGTGTGTTTCCTACACAGTTCCCTCTCTCTTCCCCATCCCCCAAATTCCAACGTCTCTCCCGGGTGGGAGGTAATGGAGCTAATTAGGCCAGTGAGGGGGTAACAGCCGCCCCCCGCCCCAATCCTATGTTTTAAGCTGGGTGTCCAGGAGCCTGGAGTCTGTGCCCCACAGTGGCCTTGGGAGGCTGTTTGTTCCCCTGAAGGGCACCTGGGCTTCCCTCCTCCTCACCCTCCACCTCCTGCAGCTGGAGGCCCAGCTCTACCGCCTCAGCAGCACACACCAGGAGGCCAGCTCGGAGAACCAGCAGCTTCGGGAGGCCCAGCGTGACCTGGCTGGGAGGCTGGAAGAGGTGCGGGGGCAGCTGCAGGTGACCAGGGAGCACCTGAACGCCCCCAAGGGCCGTGTGTCCTGGCAGATGGAGGAGGAACCGAGGCAAGTAGCTGCCACCCCTGGGCTGGGCTGGAGACCAGGGGCTTCCTGGAAGAGGGGAGGGCGGCTCTGAGTTCTCTGAGGCTCTGCTCAGTGCCCAGAGCACACAGACTCCCTCCTTAAACCTCACAACAGCCCTGCCAGGCTGGGATTATCATGCCCATTTCTCAGACGAGGAGACAGACGGGGGAAAGTCATGTGCCCAGACACACATGACATATGAATCACACAACTGGGATTCACACACACACACACACACACAGAGATGCACACACACACAGGCTAGTGCAGTGCTGGATCCTTGGCGGGTACAGCACCCACTCTACTCGTTACAGGTCAGAGGAGTGGGATGGGCCAGAAGAGTAGGGAAGGCTTCCTGGAGGAGGTGAGGCTCCATATAGGCCTGGAAGGATGAGCAGGATTGGAGGTGGGGAAGGGTAGGGAGTGTGTGCCAGGACAGAAGCACTGCCAAAGGGAAGACTGGGAGGAAGGACTAGCGGTGAGGTGCGCACCCAGTGGTGATGGATGCCGACAGTGTAGGTGTGACCTCTACCCGCCCCTCCCCTGACCTTAGCTTCCCGCACCCTTTCTAGTGTCCCCAGAGCAGGTGAGGAGAAGGCCTCAGTCTCCTCTGAGGAGGCTCCCCTGCCTGGACTGACTGGGGACAGCGATGACTGGGACCAGCTCCTCAGCAGCTTCAGCAGCACCCGCCTCAGTGCCCTGCAGCTCTCCAGGAGCCCACCCCCAGCTCCGAGAGCCTCCTCAGGCCCCCGGACACCCCAAGCGGTCAGGCAGATCTCCATCCCGGAGCCGCGTGCTTCTCTCTTTGGTCAGGAGCCACCTTCAGATCCAGATGGGTCTCCAGGAAGCCCCCCTGGGGTGCCTTCCGGGACTGAGGAAGAGAAAGGAGTGAACCCAGAGGGGCAGGACATCAGCCCAGAGCAGACTGGAGAGCCCCCCAGCCTGGAACCTAAGGAGGAGTCAGGGCCTAGCCCTGGGGTCCACTTCCGCTGGGGGCTTCCAGGGGCTCCAGCTGGGGAGTCAGGGGGCCTGGTGGCAGCTGTGCTCAAAGTGCTCATTCCTTTGGAGGATGGGGCCCCTCCTCATGTGACCTCTCCCCCTCCCCAGGCCCCAGCTGGGCCCAGTGAACAGTTCCAGGCCTCATACCCAGATGACGAGGGCTCCGGGCCTGGGCCTGTCCCAGCCAAGCCACCCAGGCAGAGAGAGGCCCTCCATCAGGACCCACATGCCGCTGGATCTGAGCCAGGGCTGGGGTCCTCAGGAGCCGGAGCCCTCACAGCAGGGCTGGATGAGCCCTCCCAGGGCCTGGAGCCTGTGGGTCAGGTTCTCACTGAGAGATTGGAGCAGGGCAAGCTGAGCCCAGATGCACAGGCGGGCCATCCTGGGGGACTACAGGAAGCTCACAGCCAGGTCCTTGGGCCTGAAGGGCTGCCTGCCCTACCCCACCAGAGTCCGGAAGAGGAGCCCAGGGCTGACGAAAGGAAAGCAGGGGACCAGGGAGGGCAGGATTTCAGGTCAGAGCTGTCCGTTGAGGCTCATGGCCTGAAAACTGGGCACCCGGAACTCCCCCAGCACGATTCCCCACCTGCTCCTCTCCCACCTGACAGAGCACAGGCTCAGGCTGAGGCACAAGCCCCAGCTCCTGAAAAACCATCACCTTCAAGGGGCTCTCCCCACACAGGGGCTCAGCCCGGGGATGCAGCAGGGCCCCATGAGCCCACACAAACCCTCCCCACCAGGGCTGAGCTGGAAGCCCAGCCCAGGCCCCAACCTACAACCGCTCACGCAGTAGAAGAACCAGGGCCCCTTCAATCCAGGGAGCCAAGGGCAGAGAACAGTCCTGAAGATCCAGGAATGGACTCCGGAGGCATTGGGCTGACCCCATCCCCAGGGGACTGCACGGCCAGTGAGCCTTTGGCCAATCCTGATTACGCCTTCCACGTCATCTTCCTGGGAGACTCGAATGTGGGCAAAACATCCTTCCTGCACCTGCTGCACCAGAACACCTTCGCCACTGGGCTGACAGCTACTGTGGGTAAGGGCCACCTGGGGAGGGCGGCAGAGGAGGGAGGGGAGACCTGGGGGACCAGGCTGAAGAGCTGGAGCAGGCCCAGAGCAAGCCATCCCTGAGGAAGCTGTAGGTTCTGCCCTCACCACAGGCCCTGCATTAGACATTATTTTATATGGGCATAATCTGGCTATTTTACTAATCATCTCTAATTACAGGTAATTGGCTTTTTCTGCATTGATCTGATTAGCTAATAATTGCCACATCAACAAAGCACCCTGCAATTTAGCTGCCAGCACTGGCTGATGGTGAAAATAAGCAGGTCTCCCGCCACGTGGCCCCTGGGCAGGCCGCCGCAGGGTCCCTGCTGCTTGAATTTGCTCAGGACCAACCCTAGGCCAGTCAGCCAGACTGTGGCAGGAAGTGGCCTTTGGCAAGTTGAATATTTTACGCAGAATGTATTTGTAGAGTGGGGTAAGTTAGGAACACAGGTCGCTGAGCTCAAAACCCGGCTCTGCCACTTACTAGTGGTATGAACTTGAGCAAATTATTTAACCCCTCTGAGCATAATGGGGGCAACAGTAGTGCTGACCTCATAGAGGGGCTGTGAGAATTAGTTCAGTTAATACATACCAAGTTCTCGGAATAATAAATGGCATGTATTAAGTGCTCAATATTGGTTATTTTTATGGTTATTATTATAAGTAAATTTTTGATAATGTCTAATTCAGTGGCTTTTGCAAATGAAATGTCCCATAGCACAAAGCCTCCTCTCTCTAAAAATATTGGGATATGTGGCCACTTGAACATTGCATAGAGCCACAGAAAAGAGCTGTGGGAACAGCCAGCTTAGGAGCAAAGTCGGAATGGTCCACGTCTTTGTGTCCCACCAGCGTGTGTGCTGATGGGGATCAGTGCTAGACCAGTGGATAAAGTTCTCAAACTTTATGTAAGAGATGCCCCCCAGGACAAGTTCTTGAAATTTTCTCTGCCAATTAAAAATGCAGACTGGTCAGGAAAAGGGGACCCATAGGAGGCCTGGTCTGATGTTGAACAGGGTCACAGGGTCTGCAAGGCCACCATCCTTAATCACCTAAGCTACGGGTTACTGACCACCTACAATGCACCAGGCATACACGCCTTATTCCTTACATCAGCCCTCCCTGTGATTGAGCCTCTCCCATTATTATGTGGTAAGAAGTTTCCACAAAATTCAGTAGAGAAAAATACAGATTGCATAACTGTAAAAAGACAAGGCAACTTTGCATGCACTGCTAGCCAGCTGGGAGGACCTGAGATCCAGGTGTGTGATCCAAATCTGTCCCACTGCTAGCTGTGGGTTGGTGCCCTTGGTGGCTGTCATCCATCTGGTTTAACTATCATTGGGGATGATTCCAGCTTCCTCAGCCATAAACATTTCCCCACTCAGCATCACCCTGCTCCATTCCCACCCCCCTTTCTCACCTGCCTCCATTTGAGAACAGGGCTGGTGGAGGACCAGAGCCAGAGCCAGAGCCCATCAAATTATAGCTGATTGTGCATTTTTTTGAGGCTTCTCCGTATCTGCCCCCATTTTACAGATGAGGAGGACAAAGAATTGAAGACCCAGTTAAATTTCTTGCCCTACCTGGGCCCCAAAGTTCATACCCAGGGCCACCTGCCTTCAAAGCACACGCCCCCACTCCAGAAGTTTTACCCTCTTATGGGTTCAGCCTTGCCCTCTCCCTGGGGTTGTTCATGTAAAACAGCAGATTCCTTGGGAAGCTGAAAACATTATATTTCTAACAGTTTTTGTGGTTAAGTTGTAACATGTTTCGGGGAGGGTGCGGGGATACATGGGTGGATTGAGGAGGGTGATGGGCAGGGAGGTGGAAAGTGGGAGTAAAGTTACTAAATGCAAGGGTTTAGTTAGGGTTAGGGTTGCTCAATAGATCACACAGTGGGTATTTAAGCAGAGGCTGGATATCATCACAGGGGGTGGGATTGGATAACCTCAGAAGTTCCTGCAGACCCTGGGCTTCCTTAGACCTGGAGGAAAGGGGGCAGTAAGGAGAAATGGAGGGACTTCCCTGGCAGTTAAGGGACGCTGCGCTTCCATTGCAGGGGACATGGGTTCGATCCCTAGTCGGGAACTAAGATCCTGCATCCCGTATGCCACGTGGTGCGGCCAAAAAAAAGAGAAGTGGATGCTACAGACAGACTTTTGCTTCAGCATTTTGCTGAGGTCAGGGCTCCCATCTGCCACTTCTCCCAGTTTCCTGTGGAGAGCATGGGTGTGGGGGATGGTCTGTGGCTTCAGTCACCACCAGGGACAGCAGCAGTTGCTTCTGGGGGCTGCATGAGAGACCTAGACCTTGAGGAAGGTCTTACCAGCTCAGGGATAATATGAGGAGATGCCCCTTTCCGGAGCTGGTCTGGGCCCTGCAGTGGGCTCAGCATGGACAAAGCAGCCCCTCTCTATCAGCCCCACCCGGCCTGGTGTCCCTGGGAAGTGGAGGTTGGCTGGAAGGTGCTCCCCAAAGATTCCAAACCTCCCTGGGACTTCACTGTTACTACCATATTTCCAGGCACAGGAGGTGTCTAGAACCATGACACAGGGAAGGGTGGGTCTGTGAAATTTGAGGAGCTGGGGCTCAGGGAGATGAGAATTCATAGTGATAATAAAAATTACCACCTCCTAAGCACCCCCTAGAAATTAGGCTGAACCTTGGACATAAGTCATTTAATCCTCCCAACCACCCAGTGATGTGGGTCTTTTTAAATTGCCACCTTGCAGATGAGGAAGGAAGGCTCAGAGAGGTGAAGTGACTTGCCTGAGGTCACACAGCCAGTATAGCAGCAGAAGGTGGACAACTCACGGCCCAACTGGTCATCCTTGAAGCCAACATTCCTTCCACCCTCCCAGGCTGCTGTCTGGGTAAAGGGGGAAGATACATGCAATAACTAGGAATGAAACAAGAAGTATTATAAAAAATAAATTAACAAAACTGATTTTCCTGAGTAGCCTGAGGAATAAACACTGCCGTGCAGTTGAGAAGACAGATTTTTTTTGTAGAGGTAAAAACAATGCAAGGTGCCTCACGCTGGCCAACTCTCAGGGCGGGAGTGCAGTGGGAGCTGCGTGGTCAGGGAAGGCTTCATAGAGGATGAGGGCCCTCAAGTATGGATGGGATTTGGAGAGCAAAAGGGAAGCCCAGCAGCTGGAGGTTCCCATCCCACCCTGGCTGGTACTGGGGACAGGTATGTATTCAGGCAGGCCTCAGCTGCAAGTCTGGGATGGTAACTTGAAGTCAAGTAAGCTTGACTCTCCTCTGTGTGTCCTAGGAGTGGATTTTCGGGTCATAAACCTGCTGGTGGACAACAAGCGCTTTGTGCTGCAGCTCTGGGACACAGCTGGCCAGGAGAGGTAACGAGCACTGTCGACATTAGTGGCTGAGTCTGGGCTGCAGAGGAGTGGAGTGCAACCCCGACCCTGAGGAGTCCAATATGGGCTAAGAGGCAACCAAGTGCAAATGCAGCTTCTACCCCTGATGATTCAGGAGGTCAGGGATGGAGAGATGAGTCCAGATCCCATGCAGGAGACAGGACAGCAGACCCAGAGTTCCCCTCAGCATGGCAGGGCACCTGTGATGGCCATCCCAACAGGGGACAGCCACCCAATCGCTTGTCCTTCTGAAAACGCTGGCTTTTCACTTTCTGGTTAAGCCGTAGTGATCAAAACTGAAAAGGCACATCTTCTGTGACCCAGAAGTTCTACTTCTAGAAATTCATTCTATTGATAAACTCATACATGACTATAATATCAAAGGGACCAAGACTGTTCATAGCAACACTGTATATATTATGAAACATTGGAAACAAACTAAACACCATCAGTAATGGACCAGTTAAATATATTAGAGTCTCTCCACACAATAGAATATTATGAACACAAAAAAGATGGAGGACCCTCTTTATGTACCAATAGGGAAATATCTTCAAGACATTTTATTATGTGGATAAAACAAAGTACAGAATACTGAATATTAATAGGTACAGTGTTTTACACTGTATTTGTTTAAACAGTATGTATATGGGTATATGTGTGTGTGTGTACATATACATTTATGTATCAATATATATATATAATACCTCTGGGAAACTATTTAAGAAATGGGTAAAATAAACTTCTTGCTATCAAAAAAAAAAAAAATGGGGAACTCTGGCTGCCTCTGGGGGTGGCTGCAGGATGAGGGTGGGGTTGGCTGAGAGAGACTTTTCACGGGGTGCCCTTTGGTACCTTCTGAAATTTGAGCCATGAGGACTGTTACCTATTAACAATAAGCACACTGTAAGAAGGAAAATACATGCACGTTCTCTTTGGGAAGCAATTAGAAGCAGATGGAGTGGCTGAGGCCTAGAGAGGTCAGGGCTTGGGGTCAGGCCGCCTGGCATGGCCTGATGCGGACTCTCTGGGTAGGTACCACAGCATGACGCGGCAGCTGCTCCGCAAGGCTGATGGAGTGGTGCTCATGTACGACGTCACCTCCCAGGAGAGCTTTGCCCATGTGCGCTACTGGCTGGACTGTCTCCAGGTGAGCTGATGGCTGCTGGGGTTGGCCCCAGTGTGTGGAGTCAAGAGGGAAGCTGTATCCTTTCCACTCCCTCTTTTCTCCCAGGATTACAAATGACACAGCAAACATATGGGTGACATAATCTACTGAGGGTATGTGGCTGGATGGGCTGGGAACATAGTAGTACAAAGAAACTACAACCACATAGTACGGCCTCCAAAACAAACTCTTTCCTTTATCCTATGACCATTTTTTCCTATATACAGAAGCTCTGTGATGTCTTCTTAACACCTGGGGATAATGCAAGTCTAGTGCCACTCTAGGTAATCATTCCTCTGTTCACATATCTCTAGTTCTTTCCCCCACGTACTTACTTGCTGTATGTATACATGCTGAAATTCTGCAGTATGTGCTAGCACAGAAGAGGGGTATGAAGAAAGACATGTTGTCTTCTCTCTAGAAGTTTCTAGTCTAGTTGAAGAGATGCAAGAGAAGCAGGATAAGGTGATACATGAGGGGAGCTGGGTTCTGGGTTCTGATAAGACCTGGGTTTGTATCCCAACTATCCCATCCCAACTCTGTGACCTTGGAGAAGTGACTTAAACTCTCTGAACTTCAATTTCCCAACTTTTCTCATAGAGCAGTTGTGAGGATTAACTGATATAACTGCTTTCAGCACAGCACCTGGTATACAGTAAACTCTCAGTAAACAGAAGCTATTATTATTATTATCCATGAAACAATTAGGAGATGAGCCAAGGCAGCCTGCATAGTCAAATGCTGGGCTGCTCAATACAGGCAAGAAAGAGGAGCATGGACAGGAGCAATCTAGGAAGGCTTCCTGGGGGAGGTGACTTTGAGGTTGGCCTTGGAAAGTGGGTGACATGTTTGCAGGCAGAGAGGTTCACTGCAGATGGAAGGGAAAGTGTCAGAGGTGGGAAGAGTGTGGAGTGGGTGTGATATGGAAAGGTGGGCATGTGTGGAGGGAAGTGGCGCACAGTCAGCTTCCTGGAGAGTATGGCCAAATCTACCCAGGGCCTGGCACACAGCAGGCACTCAACATGTGTTGCTGAGGGAAGATGTTCTGTGCACAGGATGCAGTGTCTGACAGCGTGGTCATCCTTCTCTTGGGAAACAAGACAGACTGTGAGGAGGATCGGCAAGTGTCCACCGAGGCTGGGCAGCAACTGGCCCAGGTGAGTACCTGGGCATCAGCCCCTCCCCCAGCCTGGGTTGGGCAGACCCCTCCCTGGAGGGTAATGAATAGGTCACCCTGGCTGATACCACAGAGAAGGATCCATTCCTGCCCTTGCTCCATCAAAGACCGACAGCCTCCCACACACCCGGGGCCTAAGACCCAAACACGAGAAGGTAACAGTGGGCATGACGTTGAACCTCACTGTTGAATTAGCAAATCCCCACAGTGTCCCTACCTACCTAAAAATATCTTCAGAGTCAAAATCTTTTTAAGCTTCACTTAAAATTCCCAATCAAATCTTAATTTTATCTGTGGTCTCCAATTAACATAACATTCCTTCTAATTTATTCTATCTTAAGACCCAAATTCTTCCCTGGGAAGATTGCATCAAAAGCCCTGTCACCAGACAGCGGACAGTGGATACTATTTATTTATGAATAGAACTGAACTACATTCCAGAAAATCTGGAGAATAATAAAGGTGGAACAAAGACTCTCGCTCCCTGCCCTACCTCTGACACCACCCCTCTTGGCATTTCCATATCGTATTTCCTTCCTGTTTCTTCTCTCATTTCTCCTGATCATGAGGTCATCATTGTGACTCCTGGTTGGTGGGAACTTTTTCCTCTTAAAAGTAGTAGCTAAAAAAAAAAAAAAAAAAAAAAGTAGTAGCTCATCTCCTTGACACAGTAATTCCTCCTCTAGCAATTTATCCTAAGGAAAGAGTCAGAAATAATAATTCTTAAGAGAATGACATACTGGATACCTGTGTATTATGTATAATTGAACATTTGTATGAGGATATTCTTTACAGTGTTATTTATAAGAGCAAACCTTTGGTGGTTATTTGTGGAGCTTCATGTGAGAGGCTAGCATTTGCCATTAAGAATCCTGTTGTAAAAAATATTTAAGGGTGTGGAGGAAATGCTTACAATATAACGTAAAGTCAGAAAAGCAGCTGCATCTCTGGGTATAGGTTAGGTTGAATCAGTCAAATCTGATATTTGACTGTTTGGTGTCTATCAAAACAGCACTTTCATATGTTTAACCTAAAGTATAACGACGTTTAGCCCACCCCCTCACCCCCCAATAAAAGGGTTATATAAAACACAATGGAAATATATACTCAAACACTAACAGGAGTGTTTTATATTTTGTATTTCTACTTTTTTAAGCTATATTTTCAAATATTTCCCCCAATTAAATATTTTTAAAATTAAAAATACATAGAACTAATGACTTAAAAATGTCCCCAAGGACACTTCTCCAAGTTGGGACACAGACTTCCCACCATCACTTTGAATGCTGTGGAGTTTTCTAGGTGGCATCGTTGATACCTTGTCCAGCCAGGGTGGAGAGACAGTGGGCAGAGGGGCAAGGCTGGGGGCCATGGGCCACAAGGAGACGGAGATGGGCTGCCTCACCGGTTGGGGTTGCCTGGGGGTGTACTGGGTGGGACTCTGTCTGATGATCAGGTCTTTGGTGGTGGGCACTGCCACCTAGACTCTCAGTGGTCTCCCCCATGGCACCTGTACCCCTATCTGTCTGGCTGCAGGAACTGGGGGTCTCCTTTGGAGAGTGCAGTGCTGCCCTGGGTCACAACATCCTGGAGCCTGTGGTGAACCTGGCCCGGTGAGTGCCGCCCTGCTGCTTCCCACCCAGAATCTTCTGGACAGCCTTCAGCTGACTCATGTGGGAGGGGAAGGCCCATTCTGAGGAAGCACCTGTGAAAGCACAGGGCTCAGGAGTCTGGGGAAGGAGAGAGAACATTGCACGGAGTCTCCTCACTCCAATTCTACCAGTCCTGTTAGCTGCATCACCTCTGGGAAATCTCCCGTCCCCTCTCTGAGCCTTGGTGCAGTGGCCGAGGGGCCGGGTTTGATCCCTGGTTGGGGAACTAAAATCCCACAAGCCAAGCGGTGCGGCAAAAAAATAGTAATAATAATGCAGTGCATTTAGAGTAAAATCAAAATGCCTCTCAGTGGCCTGTATTGGCTCCAGTGCCATCTCCCTGCCTGCGCCCCCCCCCCCCATAAGCTTCAGCCGCTCAGAGGGACCCTCCCTGACCACACCCCCTCCCACCGCTATGATTACCTTCTCTGTGTCCTTCAAAGCCCTTCTTGAAAAAAAAACAAAAAAGCCCCTCTTGACAAACTGTAGCTACACATGCATTTGTCTGTTTTCTTTTTGCTGCCTGCCTTCCCTACCAGGCTGTAGCTCCAGGAGGGCAGGGTCATGTCTGTTTTGTTCAGCCCCTCCTCCTGGGGCCTGGCACATACTAGGTGTTCAATAAATGAATGAAGTGAGTGAGGGGCGAGGGGTATTAGACCAGATGATCTCTGGGCCCCTTCTCTGACAAAGCAGCTAGAGTGAGCTTGCTAAACTTCAATCCTGATCACGCCAGATCCCTCCGACAGGAAACTGCTCAGTGGCTTCCCTTTGCTTTAGGATAAAAGCCCAAGTTCCTGAATGTGGCTTCCTGGCCGGCAGAGCCCTGAATCCCTGCTGCCTCCAAGGCTTCTTTCTGGCCATTTAGTCCTTAGGCTCTGTGATTTAGGACAGAGCCAGGCACACAGTAAATATATTGTGAATAAATGAATGAACGAAGGGGCTTTGCTTCCCCAACCCCCAAGCTCTCGCTCGACGCTGAGCTTTTGCCCTCTGCCTAGAACACACCCTTCCCTCTTTTCTGCTAGTGAACCCTTGTCCACTGCTCAGTCTCAGCTCCATCTCTGCCTCCTTGTTCCCTAAATCCCTCCAGGACCTGGTGTGAAGTCCCTCTGTGTGCCTCCCCATTCCTGGGTCCTGATCGCCCCTTCCCCTCTCTGTCTCTCTCACTACTCAAGGCAAGGACATGATGGCTTCATTGTCATAATCAGAGTCCCTTGCGCCTGGCACACAGTAGGCTACAGAGAATGCCAGAAAAGAGACAGGAGGCCGAAGTCTCCGTGGCCCCATTTTTCTGGTGCCATGTGGAACGCAGGACAGGGGCACAGCAGCTGGGAGAGAGGAAGCTCCGGGGGGCAGCCCCCCAGCTGCACCCGTGGGCCCCTCCCTGCTGCCCCTGGGAGGTGAGAGAGAGGACTGATGCCCAGGCATCTTCACGCAGGTCACTCAAGATGCAAGAAGACCGCCTGAAGGGCTCACTGGTGGAGGTGGCCCCCGAGAGGCCACCCAAGAGAGCTGGCTGCTGCTCCTGAGCACCTGGCCTGGCCAGGGTAGGCGGGCCACCTCCCTGGGTTTCCTGTTCCTCGGGTCCTGTCCCACCTGCCTGGACACAGCAATGACAGAGACAGCCAGCTTGGAAGTTCAGGAAAATCCTCCTCGAGTCAGGACTTGGATCCCAGGGGAGTGGCTGCACTAACGCTGCCCTTTGTACTCCAAAGGACTTTTCTGAGTAATAAGACTGGTAGTGGGGGGAGGGGGGAGGTTAAAACTCTTTAAAGAAAGAAGAGTCTAGAAAAGTGACTTAAGGAAAATACACCACAATATTGGCAAAACATCTCTGGGTGGTAAAATTACAAGGTAAATGTGTGAGGGTGTTTTCCTTCTTATATGTATTTGTATTTTCAGATCTTCTATAATGATTGGGTATTGCTTGTGTAGTCAGAAATAAGAGCAAATGTGGAAGCGTGGGAGAGAAACTTTTCAAAGAACTTGCTTTGGTGCTGATTACAAATTGATATGGCCTGTTAATCGCAAAGTACACTGTTTATTAAAGCAGCCCACTGTTCCGTGCGTGGCAAAGCCGGTGAACCTTGTCACACTCACTGTATCTGTTTGCAAGCATGGGGTTCTTTAGAGCAGAAGCCGATTCCTGGGGAAGAGCGATGTTCTGATGGCCCCTGATATGCTCCATCCCCCCTGTCTCCCTGAGCCCCAACCCCACACTCTTTCCCCAAGATGTGCCTCTAAGGGGCCACATTTGGGGATCCCACTCCTGTCCCCATGCCATGGTGCCGCTGGTGCAGCCCTCTGCCTTGAGGTGTCAATCTCCGGATATACTTGAGGAGCAGCTGGGGTGTGGCTGGCGGAGCCTGGGGAGCCGCAGGGGAAACTGGATTCAGATTATTCAAGGGTCCCTCTTTGGAGCGTTTGTGAGAGTTCCCAGAATTGCACAACATTTGCCTCCTGAAAGGTGGCTGCACATTACAGCGCGGAGCTGGGAATTTCAGTGCCCTTAGGGAGAGTGCTTTGAGAGTCTCAGACAGCCTCTTGGTGTTGGACTATCTCCTGTCATCTGTGTTTGCTGTAAATGTCGATTGTGTCATCTTACCGTTAACCAAAATAATGCTCACCAGGTACTGCGGTCCAGTGTGGGCAGGGTGCTGAGTTTGGTACTTTGTAATCATTCAGGTACTGGTGACTTCCTCAGCTGAATCAGAGGAAACCTCAGTTGCATAGACACAAGCAAATACAGTTCCGGAGGCAGAGGGTAAGAGAGAGAGAATGAAGGAGAAAGAGGAGGGAATGAGATAGAGGAAAGAGACCTCCAATCAATTTAATCAGAGTCTCCACTCTTGGCCCCTATCCCTCTGCTCCCTTCTAAAAGACTGAGCTCTCTGTCACTAAAGGCTTACAAGCCAAAGCCAGGTAACACTTGGCAAAGAGGTGAGGTGGGAAAGATTCAGGTATCAGAAGCCACCAGAGGGTTAGATTAGATGCCCTTAATGGATCCCATTCAATCTCTAGACTAGTAAAGGCAGAATGATTCCTGTGATCCAGCCATTTCTCTTACTGGTCCCGCTCACTGATTCTTTCTTAGCTCCAATGTCTTCTCCCTTCCTGGATCCTGTCAGCCCACAAGCCTCCTTCTGTTCTGAGCAGGTTCTAGGCTGTAGTAGGCTCAGAGAAAGACAGAGACAGACAGAGAGACAGGGAGAGGTGAGCTGGAGTAAATGATGCCTGGCCCTGGCTGAGAGTCGCGGGGGGGGGGGGCAGGTCCTACTGTTGCTAATGGCTCTGTCTCAGGGGTCTGGGGATCTGGCAGGCACCAGCATCTCTGTCCTATGGGCCAGTGAGTTAATGAGGCAGGTAGGCAGGGTGTGATTCCTGGGGGAGCCAGTAGAGTGGATAGAGCCCTTATTCTTTGGGGGATCCAGTATAGAAATGGCCTCTCTGCCTGCCCCTCCCATCTCAGCTCTGATCCCACCTCAGGCAGCTAGCTCAAGTTCCTTGGAGGTGGGGTGCTAGAAGGGACTGCACACCTGCCCAGAGGCCTCTCCTGGCTTTCTCTGGCTGGATCCAGCTTCTGTGCAGAGTACAGCTGCGGAGGGGGCGCTAGACTTTCCTGGTGTCAAAGGGCTCCAAGTCACTAAGCAGGGCCCGGGAACCTCAGAGCAGCACAAGGCAGGTGAGGAGAGCAGCAGGAGGGACTCAAGGTAGACTTCAGAGTGAACTTCCAGGCAAGTGCTGAGTTCTTAGGGCATGTCAGCCAAGGGGGCTCTGGTCATAACTTAGCTTGAGGCTGATTAAGAAATGGAGGGTGGGACTAGGTTGATGGGTCTCAGGGTGTGGAATAAGAAGGGGAGGGCAGGGGGATAAGATGGAGCCTGGGCAGGGGTGTCAGAGAAGAGAGCTTTTTGGAACTGAGGCTGGGCAGGATCAGAACAATAGCCATCATTTACCAAGCACCTACTATGTGCCAGGCACTGTTCTGAGCACTTAGCTTGTATTACCTCATTTAATCCTCACATCAACCCTTTAAGATGGGGCCTGTTATTATCCCCATTTTACAGATAAGGAAAGTTAGGCATAGAAGATTGAGTAGATTGCCCACAGTTACATAGCTCAGCAAGTGGTTGAGCAAGGTTTTAACCCCAGGCTCCAGTGCCCCATAAGCTTAACCCTGAAGTTATAGAGCTTCTTATAGGAAGGTATGGATGCTTAGACAGAGCAGGGGCAAGGTCCTTCGAGCCTTCTCCTTTTCCTTATCCCTTTCCCTCCCCTCCTCTCCAATCATATTTCATATTATTAGCAGGCAAGCCTGGGCCATGTAGAAGAAATAAAAAAGCAATGACAAATGCCTAGAGAGTGGCTCAGGAACACTGTCCTTCCCCTGCAGCCCCTGGAACCAGAGTCTGAGATCTGCGGCTTTGGCGGCAGAATTTATAGAGACCCCCTCTGGTCTCTTCTCAGCTGTTTTCAGGCAAGTGGCTGTCGTTGGGTCCCGGAGACCAAGCAAGTCCTCCAGGCAGGGTTCTGCAGGAGGGACCTAGGGGACCCCCAGCCCTGGCTCTGAGCCAACTACCAGAGGGGTTTTCCAGCCTCCACCCCCGGTGTAGGAGAAAAGGGGATGACGACATCAGCCCCTGAGCCAACTCTGGGATGCCTTGACCCCATCTCCCAGCCTGAGTTCTCTCATTTGGGGGCTCCCCATGTCCTCAGCTTATAGGATGGAGTAGGGGTGAGGAGGAAGATCTGACAGCTGGGGTGCAGCACTTCCCCCCGCCCCCCGCCAGGTAACCCGCATAGCATGACCGTAGAGGCAGTGGTTCCCTCTGATATGCTCCATCGCCCCTGTCTCCCTGAGCCCCAACCCCACTCTCTTTCCAAACCAAGATGTGCCTCTAAGGCGCCACATTTGGGGATCCCACTCCTGGCCCCATGCCATGGTGCCCCTGGTGCAGCCCTCTGCCTTGAGGTGTCAATCTCCGGATACACTTGAGGAGCAGCTGGGGTGTGGCTGGTGGAGCCTGGGGAGCCGCAGGGGAAACTGGATTCAGATTATTCAGGTTCCCAAGCTGGTCTTTCAAAACTGTCAAAGCCCAAACCAATCAAATCGGGTCTTTGGGGGTGTGACCCATGTATTAGTATTTTTGAAACTCCTCAACTGATCCCAATGTGTAGACATGCTTGGGAACCACTGGTTGGGGCTTTATACCTTCTCAAAGCACTTGCACATTCATTTTCCCACTTGAACTTCAAATTAAAACTTGCTCATTTTTGTAAAGCAATTATACTTCAATAAAGATATAAAAAAAAACTTGCTCATTTCACAGGCAGGGCAAGGTTTTGTTAAAAAAAAAAATATATATATATATATACACACAATAAATAAATATATATACTAAATATATATGCTAAATATGTAAATAATGTTTATCAGATTCAATTTGTACTCCCTGCAGAAATTTTAGAAACACAGAAATTAAAAAGAAGAAAATGAAAATTACCTGAATCTCATCCTTTAGTGACAGTTACTGTTGACACCTGTTTTGTTTCCTTTATTTCCTCGTTTCCTTAAAGTTGAGGAAACTGAGGTAGAGAAACATGAGGTAACTTTCCCGAGATCATGGAGCTCCCAAGGAGCAGGGTCAGGATTTGAACCCAGGGAATTGATGGGTTGTTGTGAGGTCTAAAGGGGCTGGTGCATGCCAAGGGCACCCACTGTGTGCAGGGGTCTGTGAAAGGAGGGGGCTCAACAGGGAAAGAGGGAGGCAGCCCTCGGGCAGGTTTCTATCCTGTCCTTGTGTGTCCAGAGCAGGAGCATGGAGGCCAACACCACGTCCACCGCCGGGCTCACAGCTACACCTGAGCGACTGCTCCGACTCCTCTTTGCCGGGGTCTGTGGCCTCGTCCCCAGGTGGGGCTGCTGGCGGTGGGCCGGGGTCTGGGCGCCCCCCACCCACTCCTCACCTTGACCAACAGCCTCACGGCGAGCATCACGCTGTCTGACCTGCTCTTCCTGGCCGGCGTGGTGCCTGTGCTCCTGCTGAGCTTCCTGTGGCAGGACTGGTGGCTGGGACCCACCATCTGCACCATCAGCCAGGCTGCCAACACCACCACCATGTTCTGCACCTTCTATGGCATGGTGGCCATGGCTCTTCTGTGCCACGTGGCAGTGGCCTGGCCTGACGTGGCCCTCCCGTCTGGCCTGGGTGTCCGCCTGCTGCTCTGTGGGGCCACGTGGGTCCTGGGCCTCACTGCATTGCTACCCAACTGGCTGCTCCAGCGAGTGGTCGTGGAGGAGGAGGCCCAGGCCTGCCTCTTGCTCCTGAACCCTGCTCAGACCTCCTGCTACTTCACCCTGCTGGGAGCTCTGGCCTTCCTGCCTTGCATGATGGGGCTGGGCTCCTCTTTCAGCCACCTGGGCTGGCTCCTGTGGAGACATACCCGTAGCCCCAGGGGGTAGAACATCTGGGAGCACCGGGAGAACACAGGGCTCATCCTTGTGGTGCCGGTGGTCTTCATGCAGATGTGGGGACCCTGCTCTGTGCTAGGCTATGTGGCAGCTGTGGGTGACCTGCCTGCCATGCTGGTGGCTTTTGTGGCATCCAGCCTCTCCACCATCCTGGCCTACTCCAACTGTGCTGTCAGCCCCATCCTCTGCTTCTACCTCTCTTGCCCCTTCCAGGCAAGGCTCAGGGACCTCTTCTGCAGGCCAATGGCAGCCAGGCATCCCAGGGATGTGGGAGGGGCTGGTGTGGCGATAGAGAGAATCCAGCCTGGACATAACAGGGCCCCAGGAAGCCTATGGGGTCTGGCAGGGGTCTGAGAGGTTAGGCTGATGGGAGAGCTGAGATTCAAGAGAGGTGGGGAGACCCCTATGACATAGATCCCATCCCCTCCATTTTACCAGTTGGGAGACTAAGATCCAGAGAGGGCAGGCGTAGCCCAGCAAAGGTGACACAGCAATTAAATGGCAACTAGGTCGCTGATCCCATTCCACCTTGGGGCTCAGACGGATAACTATAGGCTCCATTACTTTCTAGTAGTATGACTTGAACAAGTCCCTTGACCTCTCTATGCCTCAGTTTTCTCATCTGGAAAATAGGATCATGATAGTACCTTCTTGATGGTGTTGTTATGAAGGTAAACTTTCTTAATACATATAAAGTGCTTAGAAGAATGCTTGGTACTTAGTAAGTACATATGAGTGTTGGTCATTACTATTATTATAATCTTATTTTTATTAATTCAGGGGCATTTGAAGTGAGAGTGGTAAAGGGACTTCTAAAGGCAGAGAAGTGGGTAGAGGAATGATCTGGGGGCTGATCATTCTTGGGGTCCTCAATCCTGGGGTAAGGCCTGGGGATTGAATGGGCTGCCTGGGTAGAGGCTCACAGCCCAGGGGGACCCTTCAGTTGCCTCTCCCTTCTCTGCCTGTCCTCCCCCAGCTCTGTCCCACACACACCTCTCAGCCCAATAAAGGAATATCATAAAGTAAAGTCAAAATGGAGCCGTGAGTCTGGGCCTGTGAATTTCCAAACGCCCTCCTTTCTTCTCTGTGGTTTCTCTTCCTGATGTGGCAGGGGCAGGGGCCCCTTTTGAGGCCCCTTCCTTCTCTCCAGAGGCAACTGGAGGTCTTCACCTCTCCTACCAGATCCCCTCTGAGAAGTTCCCCAACTCCATGACCTCCTCTGGCCTCCTGGGAAAAAGCCTCAGGCTTTTGTGTTGGCCTGGGAACCAGGGAGACTGTCTCTACTGAAATTCCCAAGACAACATGTTCTGCTTGGTGATAGTGTTACAGCCAAACACACACAAACACACCCTGACCCCATGGTCAAAACGCTTAGAAAACATTGGGATGAACCAAGTCAAAATAGTCTCTTTGCCACAGGACTAATCAAAGCCTCTAATACCCTGAAGGCCATGGGGACTCTCTGAGAGGGGCTCAGAGTGGGCAGTTTCCCAAAACCCATGCCAGGGAACCAGTGTTCCGTGGAACACACCTTGGGAAAGAACCCAGCTACCGTGTTGAGCACAGTAAAGACACTCTCGGTGCACCAGTGGCAGCGGCTCTGAGCCTCGACTGCCCTGCCAGGCGGCCTTCTCCTCCCGATGCTTTCCCACGGGAGCCCAAGGTGAGGTAAAAATGGGCTGCTGGTTATGGGAACTTTCTTCTTCTCGAGCTATGACTCCAGCCGGTACCCACTCAAAGTGGATCGGAATGCAAGTCAGAGGGGCATCTAATTATAAGGACCGTGGTGAATCAGCTCTAATTTACCATAAAATCATCTAAGAAGCAAGCAAGTCCCAAACTTTGGTATAATTAACACCAATTTCTTGTGATGTGCTGGTTGGGAAAGGCTGCCTGGAGGGCTCATCTGAGAGCAAACTCACCCAGAGAAGGGAGAAATCCCCTTTCCCTGTGATCCTGGTCCCTCATGGTCACAGGGACTTATATGTGAAGAGGGACAAGGAGGAAAGTGGTGTTTACTGTGCACCTAGTGCAGCAGGCCCTGGGAATGTCACACGCTTCATGCGTGCACATCTACGTGTCACTCTGACCACACAACGATCCCGCAAGGGAGGAGTGACAGTCCCATCACACAGAGGAGCAGTAAGTCATCCTGGGCACATGACCTGTGTGGCATTTAGGCTGCCCCAAGAGCCCCGCTTTGGTGGCCACAGATCCTGGTCCCTCTCATTGGTTTGGTGTTGATACCCCAGGGTGGTGGGATCTCCTTGCTTATTGCTCCAGAGCAGGGGTTAGGCCCATGAGGGTGCAACTGTGTGTGAGACAGTGTCTCCAACCTGAGCAGGGCCTGGCACTAATGCTCAGTAAATACTTGTTGAGAGATGAGTGATCAGATGCAGTAAAGTCACCCACGGAATAATCTGATCATGTTACTCACCTCTCTCACCTCCTCAGTGGCTCCCTGATTCACTCAGAGTAATGCTGAAGGCCTTTCTGTGGCCTGCAAGGCCCTGCACATTCCAGATTCTTTACCCCCAACCCCATCTCCTGCATTCTCCCCTCCTTAATGCAGCTTCAACCACACTGGCCTCCTTAATGTTCTTCAAACACACCTCAGGGCCTTTACACTTGCTGCTCCTTCTCCTTGGAGCCCTTGTGCCTCAGATATCAGCATGCCTCCCTCTCTCATTTTCTCGGGGCTCATCTAACTGTCATCTCCTCAGAAAGGCCCTCCTTCCCTGATCACCTCATCTAAAATATCACCCTGTCATTCTCTATCCTCTTATTCTCTTATTTTTCTTTGTGACTCTTATCACCACCAGAAATTACATTATTTGCCTATTATGTGCTTACTGTGTTTCCCCTGTCCTATTTGTGTGTCTGTTGTAAGTTCCATGTGGAGACAGGGCCTATGTTTTGTTCATTGCTGCATCCTCAGTGCCTAGCATAGACCCTGGCACACAGTAGTTGCTCAGTACATTTTTTTGAACAAAAGGATGGAAGAAAGAGAGAGGAGAACCTGAACTCTGTCACACAGCAACATCTGTGCTATTTTTCACAGGAGAAAGGAAAACAAGGAACTTTAGTAAAAGAACCAAATTTACTTCAGTTTAAGGCAAATTCCACACAGAGACTGTCTTAGAGACAGGCACAGGACCAGACAGCATAGAAACACCACCATCATGCATGACAGGAAGGGAAGCAGCGTCTGGCAACAGACGGGGTGGGGCCTGGTCTCCACCCAGGAACGGGAGGTTCAGTGGGCTGAGGAGCCCCATGCGGCAGGAGGGACTGGCATGCATGACCATGTGGGTAAAGGCTGGGCAGCTGGGTGGGCCCAGGGATGAGATCATCTTTCTCACCTTTCCCACAGCAGGGGCAAGGGCTCAGGCTCAGATGCCAGAGCCCAGAGCTGAAGGACGAGGGTGGATTTAGGGTGATGGGATGGAACAGGGTGACCCTAAAACCAAGACGGCCTTAAGGGGTTGCACTGGTGAGGAGTGGGATGGGGGAAGCTGGGCGTGGGATGAACGTGGACTCTCAGGGTATCAGAGCTAAAGGTAAACCCAGGGCCATCTGGTCAACCCTCTTGCCTTACAGATGTGGAAACTGAGACCCAGAAGGTAGAAAGGACTTGTTCAGGTTCCCACAGCCGGCAATGGCTGGAGGCAGGACTTGAACCCAGGACTCCCATCCCCTATCCCCATAGGCAGTGTGGGAGTGCTGGAGCTGGGCTGCTTCTTGCCCAGGCCTCCAGGTGGGCAGCAGAAGATGGTGCCCCAAGGACCCTGGGCAGTCTCCGGGGAGAAAGGGGGATTCCTGGAGCCAGGAGCCAACTGTGGAGGTACCTACGGGCTCAGACCAGGGAGAGGCCTGTGGATCTGTGTTCTAGAACCAGCGTCATACTGGGCTTGAGAGGCACCAGAAACGACTCTGTGCCTGAAAAGTCTCCATTCCTTGCCCACCATGTGGCCTCCATCTACTATCACAGCATCCCCTTCATGGGTCTGTAGGACTCCCAATTCATGCAAGGGTCCCAAGGAGGGGTCACATGTTTAGGCACTCCTGCAAACCCAGCAGCCTCACAGGGTTCACCGGAAATGGGACAGGATAGATACTGGGTGGGGGTCAGGGGCCAGGTATAGGAGTAGACACCACAGGAGGAGGGGAGGGAGAAGGGGGCCTGGAGGTGGGAGGCTTAGCCCAGGCTTCAGGGTGATATAGGAGCAGACGGGACTACCCAGGTAATAGCTCAGGTGGGCTGAGCGGGACCCCAGTCGTCCTGATTAACATCTTCCTGGCTGGTCCAGAACCAGGTGTCAATGAAAGGAGAGAAGAGCAGGGGCCCAGATCCCCACCTCCACCACCCGTACCCCCAAACTCTAGGGGCTTGGGCAGTATGGGAAGGAGTCTCCAGAAGCCCCACCCCCTGTGGGCCTCCCAGGCACACGTGTTCCAAAGGCTGGGCAGGATGGTCTGTAGCTGGGTCTGGGTACCCCGCCTCCCTTTCTACTGGCCTAAGCCCCAGCCATCTGAGCAGACAAGGCTCAGATGTGCGTGTGCAGGGGGGAAGCAGGGGGCGTGCGGGTGGGGGACTGCGGGGGCGAGCGCTCTGGGGCCGCGGGCAGGGTGCGAGGGCGGATGCCCTGCGCCTTCATGTAGGACACCAGCTGGTCAGGAATCTCAGCCAGCACATCGCGGGCCAGGCGCGCCATGCTCAGCACGTGGTTGCCCGTGCGGTCCACATAGTCCCTGAAGGGCACAAACTGTCCAGTAGGGGAGGCAGGGTCAGGCGAGGTCTCCCTCTGGACACCAGTCCCCCAAATCTCCAGGTCTGGGATCCTGTCCCACTTCTCCCCAGCCTCCGCCCACTTCACTCAAGCCCTCCCCGTCATGGTGAATTCTCTGAGGGACTGTATCATAGTCCCTGTTCTGTCATTCACTCAACAAATAACTTACTGCACACCTATTCATGCCAGGAAACAATACACCACTGAACAAGATCCCTTCATCTCTGCAGTCTTGGCACCAAGCACAGGCATTTAGCAGGCACTCAGGAAATGCTGAAGGAATCCCCTGGCTTCTGGAAAATGGGCCCTGCGGGTCTCCTCCCACCTCTCCTGCAGGGTGCTCTCTGTCTCTGCTTCTGCTCTTCCCTTTCTGGGCCAACACCTACAGTCGGGCCCCTCTGGCTTTATCCCAGGAGATGTCTGCCCCCCTTCCCAGTGCCTCAGGCTCACTCCTGCCTCCAGGCCTTTGCATACACAGGTCCCACCTCCCAGACTGCCCTTGCTCCAGTTTCTAGCTCCCTGTCTTTGGTCTCCACACCTGGAATGGCCCCTCCCCCTTAATTTTTTTAATGGGGGAGGGGGTGGTATGGAGAATGTTGGGTTTTTTATTCTGAATCTCCTAAGCACTAGGGACTCCGTGTGCAAGAGATTCACAGAGGGATGTGCTTACTGACGTGCATTCTGAGGCTTGACTGGACTGGGATTCCCTGAGGACAAAGACCTGTCTGCTCGTTACATTTGCCATCCTACATGGAGACGTTGGTATTGATTCAATCAACCAAGCAACATTCGTTCTTGGAAAGGGCTGCAGCAACACTAAAGACACCTCCCCCCGCTTCATGGGGTTTGCCATCTCACTTAGGAAGGCAGCCCAGCAGAAAATAACAGAAGGCACAAGTAATTAGGCCTCTGTGCTCTACAGGAGACCCTGGAGGCCTGGGGCTTAGGGAGGGCATGGCAGAGCATTCCAGTCAGGGCAACACAGTGTTAGGGGTGAGTCTCAGACGTGGTAGAGGTGGGTCCAGCCCTAAGACTGACTCCTGTTTCCTTCTGTGTGGCCAAGCCATTCTAGGGCTCCCAGTGCCTCCTTCCAGGGCCCCTTTCCAGAGAAGCCCCTAGAAGGGGGAGTTAGGTCAGCCTGCCTAGAGGGGCTCTTGCATTTTCTGTGGGGCAGGCAGGGTCTGGACTTCACCTGGACAATGTCTCGCTCGGCCAGCTTTCCCCGGGAGGAGATCCGCACGTCATCACCATCCAGCTCCACCATGGCTGTGGGGGGGGAGGGGCAAAGGCATGGGGTGGGGGGACTAATTGGTGGGCACCTGGGCCTGGCAGGACAGAGACCGCCAGCCCAGACCCCCACGTTAGAGATGAGAAAACTGAGGCCAGGAGATAGGAGGAGCCCAATCACATGAGTCTCTGACTTCTAGCCCATGGTGCCACTCCCCCACCCTCCACAGGCTCCCAGGGTGGAGCAGGGAGGAGTGACTTGGGGCCTCCTCCCCACAGCCTTGGTGTGTGGGTGTGCGGTACACACCTTGACACACCCCTCCCTGTGCAAACAAACGCACACTCACACCCTGCCTGCTCACCCAGATAGCTGCACACACCCCAGTGCGAGCTCTCACTCTTTTGGGAGGGGACATTTCCAAGGGCCTGAAGCCTCTGGGGGGAACATCTAGGGGGGTGGGGACTCACCATCAAACTCTGCCTGGCCCACGCCGATGATGATGATAGACATGGGGAGTTTGGCAGCCTGGGAGACAACATGGGAGGTAGGCGGGGTGGTACCCAGCCGAGGCGCCAGTTACAAGAAACGGGAGATCACAGGTAAGGACAGGAAGGGGTGAGTCAAAAGAAGAAAGGCAGGAGGACAGGGAGGAAATGGAAGAGAGAAGGATGGAGACACACAGAGAAACACAGAAAAGGGGGAGGAGGAAGGAGAGAGGATAGCCAAGGATACAGGGATACCAGAGAGGAAGAGGGGGTGGAGAGGGCAGGAGGGAGAGGGAGAAATGGGTCATAGGTTTGCTTCTGCAAGACACTCCTGTCCCCTCTTCTGCCTCTGGACCTCCGTCATGTGGGACAGCTTTTACGTGGGCCCAGAGGGAGGGCCAGCTGTGGCTGGGGCCCCTATATAGGGAGACGACCCGGTAGGGAGAGCCATGTTCCTGGGCCTCCCGCTCCTTGGACCTCCCTCCTCTTCTACCTGGCCAAGCCAGGCTGGGGTTTGGGGCAGCAGCCCTAGAGATGGGTTAATGAGGGCACCATGGGAGTCTGGATGGAGTGGACCAACCAGTGTGATGAAGAGGTAGGTAGAGAGCTCGCCAGCCAGATCCTTTATCAGCCGGAACACCCTCCACCCCCAAAACCCTACTGCTGGCCCTCTAGGCTCTACAGCAAGAAGCCAGGAGTGGTCCCAAAGAGGGCAGGGAGAGGAGAAGTCATGCCCCAAGGGTTTCCCTAAAGGAGGGGGGGAGGTGCACCCCCAGGTTTCCCCATGCTCCATCCCCATCCCTGCTCACATTGACGATAGCCTCCTTGGTCTGTGCCATGTCTGAAATGACCCCATCCGTGATGATGAGCAGCACCGAGTACTGGGAGCCGTCCTGCACCTCGGCCGCATTCCTGGGGCAGGGTGGGGTCAGAGGTCTGTCTGGTGGGACGCTGGGCGTGTCATCCCCCCAACACAAGGACCCTTAACACTAGTGGGGACAGCTCTTCGGTGGGAGGGGGTCTCTTTAGGGTCAGGCCTCCCTGAAAAGCAAATCAGTGGGAAGGGACACTCCCTCCCGCCTTCCCGGGAGGACAGTGGTAGAAGGAAGCACCTTGCAAGCTGTGGGGATGGTCCAGTGACCGCCACACTCACCTGGCCACATGGGTGACCACAGGGGCGAAGTTGGTGGGGCCGTAGAGCTGCACCGTGCGCAGGCTGTGGTGGTAGGCCTCCAGGATGCCATCGATGCCACAGCATGAGGGGTTCTCCTGGTTGCCGTTCTGGGGGCACAGAGGGCAAGGAGGCTGAGCCCAGGAAGGAAGGAGGGATGGGAAGGAGGAAAGCTGGGTGGTCTGTGGGGGCAGAGCCAGGGTTGGGGAGGTCAGCAGGCCTGGGCTCTCCTAGACTCTTCTCTGGTGGGGCTTCAGAGGCTCGGGGCAGGGGAGGGAGCACTCGGGGCCCACCGTGAAGGGCAGCACATGCTCTAGGTGAGCAGGGTCCAGACCTGCTCCTTGCCCTACTCCCTGTACCTGCTCAGACAGCATCCCCCTGACCCCCAGAGCCCTGGATGCCTAGGGAACCTCGGGCAAACCCACCACCCCCTAAAATGACTGCAGAGTCTGAGCTGCTCTGGAAGGGCCAGGAGCTGCTCCATCCTCCTGTGTCCTGTGCCCAGCACAGTGCCTGGCACCCTACGGGCATGGGAGGGACATTTGCTGTGAGTGATCCAGCAACCGACTGAGTGTCCCCAGCTCATGGGAGGGAGGGAAAGGAGGTGGCCTGAGGAGCCATCTCTACAGGGCCCCCATTTCAGACCAACCCAGGGAACTCCTGGAACTACCCACAGTTGTCCATACCCAACCCACAACCTTTTAGCCTCATTTCTGGGGCCTTGGGGAATAGTTCAGCCACATCCCCACTCCACCTCCACCTGGGTCTTGTTAGGAAAAGGAGGGCAGAGCCCACTGTGGACGGCTTCAGACTTGGAGGGGACGTGCTCGTGACTGAGGTGGGGAGTGGGTTTCTGGAAGCTCTGACACAAGCTCCCCTACATCCAGCAGGCAGCCTACCTCTGCAAAGACTGCACCTCAAGTCCCTAGGCGGGCAGGATGGGAATGCCCCCCACCCCAGGCCCGTCACCACACCCCCAGCCTGGTCAGCCCTCAGCCCTTTCTCCCAGGACCTCCTACCAGCGGGAACTCATGGGATACCCTGCCGTCAGGGGGTAGTTTGGCCCCAAAGCCAAGGGCGGGGAACATCTTGTCGCTGTCGTAGTGCTGGATGATCTCCCCGACGGCGGTCAGTGCAAGTGCGTAGGCGTTTAGCTGGTAGGGACTCATATAGTGCAGAGACGTGGACTGCGAGGGGTTCCCTGCAAGACAGGCCATGGGGACATTTGCCGGCCTGGACACTCCAAGTCACCAGGCTCAGAATGCGGTGTCCAAGGGAACCCTTTTCTTTCTCTCTTACCACACATTCAATCCTTTAGCAAATCATGGCTGCTAAACCCTCAGAATACATCCAGAATCCCACCTATACTTCTCCCCTCCTCCATGATACCACCCTCTTGCTCATAGGACTACAGCAGCCCAATCTCCGTCTTTCCACCCTTGTGTCCATACTCAGCATACCAGCCAGAGTGAGTCTATGTCAAAACTCAGGCAGCTAATCACACCTCTTCTCTGCTCAAAATGCCCCAGTGCTCCCGTCTCACCAGGAATTAAATCTGAAGTCCTTACAAGGGCCCACAAAACCCCACTTGATCTGGCCTGCGGTTACCCCTCTCCTCATCTTCTACCATCCTGTCACTCACTCAGTTCTGGTCTCTCACCATTCCCACCTCAGGGCCTCGGCAAAGGCTGTTTCTTCTGCCCTGGGACGCTTTTCCACAGATGTGCACATGGCTTGCTCCCTCACCTCTTGAGGTCTGCTGTGGTCTTCCCCGAGCAGCCTATTGAAAGTTACAGCCTCCTCCATACTCCCTATCCCTCTTCCTGACTTGTTTTTCTCCACAGCCCTTGTCACCACTAATATTGTCCATATTTTAGTTACTCGTTTATTAACAAGAGGCAGTACAGCACAGACAGCCAAGTATTAATCCTTTCTGCCTCCTACCAGCTGTGTGATCCTGCGTAAGTTTCTTAACCACTCAGCCTCAGTCTCCTCATCTGTAGAATGGGGGTAATAACAGTCCCCACCTCACAGAACTGTTGTGAGGATTAAACAGATGTTATTATAACTCTCCTCACTGTTATGAATACTACGGCCCCTCCCAGCTCTGACATCCCACCACTCTGTGATGGGAGGGCCCGCAGCCATGAGGGGGGGTGTTTCTGACACACCTGTAGAGTACGAGACCTGGGCATCTTCTGATTGGCACAAAAATGAGCATTGAGCACTGCTAATGGGGGTCCAGAGTCCAAGGAAGGTTGTGATGTTTCTAACAGTGTAAAGTTTGGCATTGATTGCTCCCGGCCACTTGGTCACAGCCCGACACTGGAGAATGTCAGAGGAGGAAGGAAGCCCGAGCAAGGGTGAGGATCGGAGCTCCTGGGCATTCCTGCCTCCCTGAGGACCACAAGGCTCAGTCTTGCCTCTGGCTCTCCCCTCTAGCTTGTGGGGTGAACTGCACAGGGGCTGTGCAATCTGATCCTGTGAGGAAATACCTCTGCTCCAGGGCTCTCCATGGGCCCAGAGAAGCTGTCCTATTGCCCTAAGGAGAGTGGGTATCCTCAAGGGCAAGGCTGTGGCTCAGGGTATGTAGGCCCAGAGGCCAGATTTGTTAGTGACCATGATCCAATCTGGGGGTACCTTCGCCACCTTGGCTGCATCTTTGGTCCTCTAGGCCTAAGTTCCTCCTCTGCGGTGAGGATGAGGCCAGAGGGTATGGGAGATCTGCTCCCAGCTAGGGCCAACTACCACAGCCCTGAAAAGCCCTCCCCTTTCCAGGCCCCCAGCCCCCATTCAGCTCCTCTGCCCATGCCCCCACTCACCATTGGAGGCTGTGAAATCGATGGCCACCGTGAAGTTGATCTGGGTCCTAGAAGAGGAAGAACAGCAGGAGAGTAACCTGGACAAAGGCAGGCCTGTACTGGACAGGGAGCGAGAAACCTGGCTTCCACCCCAGCCCCACTGCTTGTCAGGTATGTAGCCTTGGTGAAGTCACTCATCTCCAGTTCTGGAAAACCGGGATAGTATCATCAGCTACACCCTCCCCCAAAGGGCTGTTGTCAGCATCAAAAGAGTTAGGCAGTGTGACAGCTCTCTGAAGATGATTATGTTCTGCTGGGCACATGGCTGTGATTTCTTATTTCCTCTCCAAACCCTGCCCCTGAGTCCACCTGAGGCCAGTGAAGTAGGGTTTCCCTGTGTTCCTGGAGCAAATTTGGAGTCAGATTCAGGGTTAAAACTTATTTGGCAAAAAAGAAAGACAAAAAGGCATCGTGCATCTCCTGAGGGAAGAACAAATGAAGCTGTCTTGCCAAAAAACTGAACTGGAATCTAACTGAGCTTCCAGAACTATCTACTCGTTGTTTACAGGAAACGCAGGGGATAGAGGAATATGTTAAATGACACCATGGGGGATGCGGCCAGTAAAAGCCAGTCTGTGGGTCTGTGGGAAATTCTGTAGGAGCGCTACTGGAAGAGCACCCACGGACCAGCAGAATCAGGATCACCTGGGAATCTGTGAGGAGTCTCAGGCCCCCCGTGGACCTACTGAATCCAAATCCCTTGGTGCGGTGCAGGAATCTCTTTTAGCAAATCCTTCAGGTGCTTGGGGGAATCACAAGATGAAAAGATAATTAGGAATTCCCTGGCAGTCCAGTGATTAGGACTGGGCACTTTTACTGCCGTGGCAACTAATCCCGTGCGCCACAACTACTGAGCCTGTGCTCTAGAGCCCGTGAGCCACAACTACTGAAGCCCACATGCCTAGAGCCGTGCTCTGCAGCAAAGGGAAGCCACCACAATGAGAAGCCTGCGCACTGCAACAAAGAGTAGCCCCACTCGCCGCAACTAGAGAAAGCCCGCGCGCAGCAGCGGAGACCCAATGCAGCCAAAAATAAATAAATAAATTTATTTTTTTTTAAAAAAAGATGAGGCAGGGCTCACCTCACCTGCATTTAGAAGATGGTCCCTATCAGAAAGCACAGCCCTCTTTCCACTTCATCACAGCTGAGCTGCTGCTCAGGGACCCTTCAATCTCCAGGAAACGTGAAGGACATGGTTAGCAGGAGACCCCACCCAGGGTCTGCTGGCCAGAGACAGTCCTCCCCACACTCTTTCCCCCTCGTCCACTGCCTGGGGACAGAGCATTCAGTAGACTCCAAGCTCTGAGGGAGAAGGAGCCACAAGACGACAAGAGGTGGTTCTGGCCTGCAGGACTACAGCTGAGGGACATTGTTGGCCTGGCTCTTCCAAATAAAGGGTGAGGGGAGAGTCAGGCTTTTTTTTTACTCCTTAAGTAAAAACCCTGCTCTGGGTTCTGAAACAGTTCAGAGAAGGAAGGGACTGGATAGCAGCTACTTTTGTGGAAAAGGTACTCCTTGCAGGCTGCTCAGCAACTAGCTCCATCTCGGACTCTGACGTGGGGGCAGAGGAACCCACAGCCTTCCTCCTGGTCCAGGGTGGCGGGGGAGGGAGGCCAGGCAGGAGAGAATCCCTAGACAGAGGCCTCCAGCAGCTGCCTGCCTGGACACACACATCGGCCTCTCACTCAGGTTCTCCAGAGTGTGAAGACAGCAGAGGACGAAAGCCAGGGCTTGCCTCTGTGAGCTCCTTCTCAATGAGACAGCACCCAGCCCTTCAACTCATCCATCTCTATCACACCTCACCTGGGAGCTGCGAGGTGGGTTCATTACTATGGAAGAAATGTGGCATGTGGTGACGGAAAGAACCCTGCTACCGACTAAGTGCTGGGGCCTTGGACACGTCATGTAAAATGGAGATGATCATCTTCACCCAGCCCACTGTGTTCTGTAAATTGGGGGCACTATGCAAATGAGAAGGATAAACAGGATGAGGATTGTTTGAAAATTACCATGGAATATAAGGGGTGGTTGCTTAATAGATGGAGAGCAGATAGAGCAGATTTGATGGGGGAAGGGAGCCAGGGCAGGGCCTGGAGAAGGCATGGAGGAGGGGCAGGAAAGCCTGTGGGTGACTGCAGGAAGGTCATGTGCTCAGGGGGTAGGAGGAGAGCTCGAAACCTGGACGCTGCAGGCTCAAGGCAGCAGGGAGCCTTGTCATGAGAAAGTAAGTGTGGCTTCCCAGGGCCTGACTTTTCCCTCTGCCCCAGAGAACCAGGCGGCCAAGAACCCGCTTGGCTGGGATAAGCCTTTGGCAACCGCCCTGCCTGTCTCCTTTCCAGACAGGTGTAATCACTCACCTGGCTGCACCTGTGGGCTCGGCTACCCACACCCGGCCCTGGCACCTGTCCTGGCAGGGAGCGTGCTGGGTAGGACCTCACCTTGGAGTCAGGCTCTCTTTCCATGAGCTGTTGGCTGGAGCCACCAGGCTTCTCTGCCTGCCTGGATGCTGACCCTTCTGGTTCTTTCTGCTCCTTAAACTTGTGTTTGACCATCCTTGGCTCATTTCCCAGTTCTTCCTGCCCTTTGTAGGTCTCTAATGACACTGGGAAGGTTAATCACTGCCCGCCCCCCACCAGAGAGACCATCGGTATCAGAAGCTCAGAGCAGGAAGGAACCTTAGAATTCACTTAATTCCAACTCTCTGTGCAGAGGAGACTGATGCCCAGGGAGGGAGAGTGATGTGCCCAAAGTAACCCAGCAAATTCAAGGCAAAGGGGGGCCTAGGGCCTGGGCCTCCTGCCTCCTAGACCGGGGCTCTTTCCACCTCCCTAAGCCCATTTCTCTTTGTCATGGAGTCCCTACCACCTGCAGGTCCCATCTCGGTACAGGGACCTCACGGGACCCAGGCTGGCCTCCGCGGCTCAGTAGTGCCCTCTGCAGCCACTCAGGATCAGGGGCATGCAGGGCTCTGTGTGAGTTGTCTGAGGGTCTGCTCAGAGCCCACGATCGCGGTCTTCGGCCATGGCCTTGAAGAGGCCAGGTGGGGCCAGAGCTGCTCATGTCGATGTGCGGGGCCCCTTCCCTCTCCCTGAGGCCGAAGAAACCAGGCTGCATCTCTTCTCACCCTCCTTTGATGTAGTCAAGAAATGTGCACTCTGACTCCACAGCAAAAGAAAGCAGTGTGACCTTGAAAACAAAAAGACGCTTGGTCAGCGGGGAGCACTAGGCAGAGGGAGAGCATTGCTGACAGCTATGGAGCACCCAGCACGCGCCAGCATTTGCCTGCTTCATTGCAAACAGTGCCCACAACAACTCTGTGAGGTACTATTATTATCTCCATTCTACAAGCAAGGAAACTGAGGCTCAAAGAAGCGATGCGGTGTGTCCAAGGACACTACCAGGACATGGCCGAGTGAGATGGGAACCCAGGTCCGTCTGGAGCCAGACCCTGTGCTCTTGACCTTGATGCCAACTGCATCTTTGGAAGGGCCCTGTCTCTGTCACTGGAGTACAGGGGCTCAAGCCAAGGAATCGAGTTTCCCCTGAGTGGACACAGGTGTGGAGTGTGGAGGGAGGGGGGGGTCTTCCTGACATAGGACTAAGATCTGTCAATGCTGACAAGCTCCATGCTTCTGTGTTCCGCTAACTGTTAATCCTGAAATGTGTCTCTTTGGTCTGCAATTGTTTTAAATCTTACTTGTCCCACCTCATCCCTCCAGCATCTTGATCTCTACCCTCTCAGACACAAGACCCTCTTGCTAAACAGCCTGTCCTTTCCCTGGAGGTAACTGAGCATCTGGGGCCCCCTCTCCCAAGCAGAGGTCTCTTGATCTATGCCCCTGGCAGTTCTCTGGCAACAGCTTTCCAAAGACAGGTAGCTACCTGGCAGCTCTTTATGAAAATGATTTAGGATGGTGGAAACAAGTGAAAAGGTTGGCAGCTAAAATCAATTCAATGAGGGAAGATTGGGGCAGGGAACCTTTTACTTGTGTCAGACAACTCCACTCTAGGATTTGGGGTGGCCCCTCCTGGTACAGATTCAGTCATCTTTATCAACTCAGTGGGAGGCCAGGTAGTGCCTCTGCTTGACAAAGGGGACCAGCCATTAGCCTGAATAATGGGAGGGTCTGTGAGTACTGAGCTGGGCCTTGGAGACCCCCACTCGCTGTGGTTACAGTGTTAGGCACCTGGATGGACAAAGCCTCCTTTCTCTAGGAATGGACTATGACAGTGGCCTCTACTCTGACTGTGGTCACTAGACTCCCTGGGAAGCTTTTAAAACATCTTGCAGCTGGAGTGAGGACCCCAAACCAATAATATGAGGATTTCTGGGATAGGGCTCCAGCCCTGGATTTTTTTTTTTTTTTTTTTTTTAGCTCCTCACATGAGTCTAACCTGCAGCCAGAGTTGAACCCTGCTCCAGGCACTGGGACGAAGTAATTGCCTAACTTGCCTGGCCATATGGATTGACCCAGGGACTTGGTACTCAAAGTACAGTCCCCGAACAACAGTATCAGAATCACCTTGATGCTGAGTAGAAACGCAGATTCTTGGCATTTTAACAAGATCCCCAGGAGACTCTGCACATAGTAAGTAAGGTATGAGAAGCACAAAATACAGATTTCTGGGGTCCAGCCTGGCTTTCCTAAAATAGAACCCCAGGGAACTGGCCTGGGCATCTGTATTTTAACAAGCATCCTGGACCCTGAGTGATTTTTTTATGGTAAAGATTAGGAAATACTGGAGCAAGGGAAAGTCAGGAGACCTCAGCCCAGTCCTGCTCTGTCGCTAACTCACTGTGTGACCTGAGACAAATCACATCTCCTCTCTGGGCCTCAGTCTCTTTATCTCTAAAGTAAGAAAGCTGGATGAGATCAGTGGTTTTCAACCTTTTTTTTTTCAGCTGTACATCTAATATTTCTTAGCTGGGGAACGTGTTGCCTCTCCTAGGGGCATTTGGGAATGTGAGGGAGAGTTTTGGGGTCTCACAATGACTGGGGCTGTATTGCTAGCTATGGGCTGAGGCCAGGGGTGCTAAGCATCCCACCATGTATGGGGAAGTCCTGTGAGACAAAGAATTATTCTTCCCCAAATACTGATAGCATCCCCACTGAGAAACACTGCAGCTTCAGACAAAAGAACTATCACTCCAAGCCTGCGTGTGAAACAATTACAATCAGAGAAGCAGTGGTCAGCCCCCTCTGAAGGAGCAGAGTACTTTGCAGTTTACAGTCCTGCATCTCCCATGTGTCTGCCACAGCCACCCTGTGCATTAAGCAGGGGAGGGATGATGTATTAGCCCCATTTTACAGATGGAGAAAATAAGGTTCCTTGGAGGAACGCTGGAGTTCCCTGTCTGTGACCTCTTCTAGTCTGGAGTTGCAGTTGGCCTGACTCAAATGGCTACATCTGGCTGTATTAGGTGATGGGGCTGTGGCCCTCTAGAGTGGGAGGGACACGAAGGGTACAGACTTGGGTGCGTTTGCACTGCAAAGACATTGGTTTGTTCTATAAATGCACTGGTGGACTCCACCTCAGGGCCTTTGCACATGCTGATCCCTACAGCTAGAATTCTTTTTCCTCAATATCCTCAATACTTGCTCCTTCACCTTCTTTAAATCTCTGCTCAAATGTAACCTTCTCAGAGAAGCTTTCCTTGACTACTCTAAATAAAATAGTAGTTTCATCTCTTGCATTCCCTATCCATTTACCTCACCCTACTTCCTCCCACAGCAATCACAACCACCTGACACACACAGGTATTTGTGTGTATATTCGTGTTGTCTCCCCCCCACTAGACAATAAGCACCAGGAGGGCAGGGATTTGGGTCTTTCTTGTTCCCAGCTGTATCCCTCGTGTCTGGAAAGGCACCTGGCACATGGTAGCACACAGTAAATATTTGTTGAAGAAAGGCACGAATGTCCTGAAGATCAGCCCCCAGAAGCCACTGGGCCGGTATAATCCCAGCATGGTCATGGTTAAGCAGGGGTACAGCCCACAACAGCTGCAAGCTCTGAATTTAATTGTTGTGCTCACTGCCATGTCTACCACCTTCTAGCTCTGTGACCTTGGTTGAGTCACTTCCCTGCCTGCAGCCTTGGTTTCCGCTTTCATGATGAGGTGATGATAATGTCTGCCTCTTAAGGAAACAACCTGTGAAAAGCACCTAAATGGGGAATTTCCCAGAGGGCCCAATAAATGCGACTCTTTTTCCTCTTCCTTCCACAGGAAGTCCCCATGGTAGTTTCTCTCTGGGATTTCTCATTCTGTATCACAGGGCCTGATGTGTCTCTTACACATCTACCTCGTGTTGCTCCATCGGCCCCATCCCTCCCCACCCCTAACCCTCCAGGTCTCGTTCCCACACCCCGTAGGAGCACACACAGACACACATGACTCCTGCCACCAGACCTAGCTCGGGATGTCTACACCCATGGCAGAAAGGGGGTGGCTACTCACTGTGCCAGAATTCACATATTTCTTTTTCTTCATTTTCTTTTTCGGGTTTACCACCTGCAGAAAAAAACGGTGACCAGGTAAGAAGGAGCGTTTCCAAGCAGTCAGGGCTGGGCGTGGCCCTGAAGGCAGGAGAGAGGGAGGAGTCGTGGGTGACTAGGTAGACACAGAAGGAAGAACGAACTGGATTTCGGGCACAGGTGGGAAGTGCAGGTGGGAGGCTAGCAGGCTGTGCAGGTGGAAACTGAGAGCCTGGGGAGAGAAGCCCAGAACAACCTTGGAGCCACCACAGGCATGAAAGTCACCCAGATGACATGGTGCTCACTGACATTCACGGGACGACAGCTTGCTAGGCAGCCTGTCGAAATGAGGGCACACTGCAGCCCCAAGACTACACTGCGCCTCAGTTTCCCAATCTGTTCTATGAGGGTGTGGAACTTTTAGAATTTACCGGATCTCGAACTTTTACCCCAAAGTAGCCCTCCCAGTGGAGGAGAATGAACACGGACTCCTGGGGGCCTGGGCATCGCCGAAAAATCTGGCCACAAGCACATTTCTTTGAAGTCTGCTCTGTTATCTTTAAATCTGCCTGTATGCCACATTTCCACTCTCTAATTATAACTGTTTTAATATTAAAGCACTGTTTTGTTCTCAGATCTTCTGTGAAGTGGGCACTGAGAAAGCATCCTGTTTGTTCTGAGGTTTCATGCATAACCTGGCACACCGCCCCTCCCCCATCCCACCCCCACCCCACCCCACCAGCCTCTCCAGCCCTAAGCGGCTGCACCCCCTAGGGGCCAGCCTAGCAACCTCCCAACTCCTGAGCTGGAGTTCTAAGCCTCCTCCTCTCCCTCTCCTCACATCCCCAGGGTCTCCAGGGCAGGTGTGGGGTCTGCCCTCCTGTGCAAGGGGCACTGAGGGGCTCCCAGGACCAGCAGCTGTGCTGGCTCTGGATACAGTGGTAAGACATTGCCCCCATTCCTGAGGACATCGTGGTCTTTGAGGGGGCAGGAAGTATGATAAACAGGTAATAGGTATGGGAGTGGGGTGGGGGGTAGAGCAGGAGCACCAAGGAGAGGCATCCACTTCAGACCCTGGGGTAGAGTGGGTGTGCAGGTGGGGGCTTCCTGAGGCAAGAACAGCAAAGGGAACCCCAAGGGAGGCACAAGCACAAATGAAGCCACGGAGACTGAGACAGCATGGAGGTTCAGAGAGCCTCAGATGGCATGATGGGGCTGAGAGTGGGGATGGGTAGAGGGGAGCGGACAGCGCTAGACCGCAGGGGCTCCTAGAGCTGTGATGTATACGGCTGCTTACACACGCCCTCCCCCGCCCCCCCAGTTGCACATAGACTGCGGGTCACTGGGGCATGGCACCCGTGTGAAGGAGCTTGGACTCCCCTTGTAGGTAAAGGTCCCTTTAGGATCTCAGCTGGTGTGGAGTCTCCCCCCTCCCCTGTGCGAACCAGGCAGAGGCAGTGGGTGACATGCACAGTCGGGGGTTAAGCAGGGCAGCAATGTGGTCAATTACAATTTTGGAGGAATATTTGGTTACTGACTGGAGGACGGAAGGAGGTGGAAAGGCCATTATGGGGCTGTCACAAAGTCCCTACACAGGGGAGACGGTGACAGTGGGGGTAGACGGGAATGAAGGGGACAAATGTCAGGATATTTAGGTAGCAGGAGGAGTAGGATTCAGTCATGGACTGGGTGTGGGATGAGGGGCAGGAGGTGTCAAGGATGCCTCCCCAGGTGCCATGGCCGCTGTGATGACAACACAGGAGGAGGAGCTGGCTGGCCAGGGGGAGAGGAGGGCTGCAGGGACTTTAGCCAGTGCATTCAGTTTGGGAAGGCTGAGTCTAAGGAGTGGCCAGAAGACAGCTGGGCATATGCGTTGGACACCCAGGCTGATGCTGGGGCCTGAGATGAGGATCTTTCCTGGCAGAAGCCTGTTCTCTCTTCAGGCACTTCTGACTCTAGAAGGGCCTTCCTGAGCCCAAACCGGCCTCCCAGGGATGCCCTCCATGGTGCAAGGCCTGCCCCGGGGCTGCCAGAGTTAATTCCTTTTCTACCTGATGGCGTTTCAGATGTGTAAAGACAGCACTTCTTTTTGCCAGTGCTGCAGTTTCTCTCATTGATTGCAAGGGGGCAGGGACCAATGACTGAGAAAACAAGTCACTGAAGCCTGAGAGATCGTGGCCTCATCTGAGCCTGTCAAGCATCCTTAGAATCAAACTCCAGGAGACCTGACCCCTTCCCTTCACTTCCCTAAAAATGTCCTTAAAAGAGTCCAGGGCTTCCCTGGTGGCACAGTGGTTGAGAGTCTGCCTGCCGATGCAGGGGACACGGGTTCGTGCCCCGGTCCGGGAGGATCCCACATGCCTCGGAGCGGCTGGGCCCGTGAGCCATGGCCGCTGGGCCTGCGCGTCCAGAGCCTGTGCTCTGCAACGGGAGGGTGAGAGGCCTCCGCGGCGGTGAGAGGCCCACGTACCGCTAAAAAAAAAAAAAAAAAGAGTCCAAAGACGGAGCGTGCTTCTCTCTGCCTGGGTGAGGGGACAGAGACGGCTCCGTCCTTTGTCCTTACAAAAAGCAAAGCAATTAACTATGAGGATCATGGCTCTTTCAAAGAAATCCATCACGTTCCATTCTCACAAATAGCCTTGTTCAATTGAATTCAGTGTGAATGTATAATAAGCACCTACTGTGTGCCCAGGAGGGCCCAGGCCAATGTGACCAGGGCAACAGGAAGGGCTGTCACTTTGTCTGCCCTTGGGGAGCTTCAGTCTAGTTGGAACACAAGACCTGCCCACTCGGAACAGAGATACAGGTTGAGGGAGTAGATGCATACAGGGATTAGGGTTCAGAGATGGGAGTCAAAGCCAGCTCTAGCTGAGTGATGTAAGGATAGACCCAGTTTGTAGGATGGTTGTGAAATGTAAATCTCCTGGCACCCAAGCGCTCAACAGATGAAACTAGGAGATAGCGCTGACGTAATGCTCACTAGTGGCCAGACATTGTTCTAGTAACTTATTTAATTCTCAGTGTGCATGGCACAGAGTGGGGCAAGAACTCAGCCAGGGTCGCAGGGCTAATACATGGTGGAGTCAGGATATGAACCCCGGGCTGTAAATTAGGGTTATAAGTATCTGCAGTTCAGTAGGTCTGGCATGAACTATGCTGTCCATGAAGTTCATAAGTGGGAGAAAATAGGCCACCAGAGGAGTAGGACCTGAGCTAGATGTGGAAGGTGGGAGGGTATCCTGAGAGGGAGCACACACACAGGCAAAGGCTCAGCAGTAGAAAGTGTCCTTGGAGGGCAGATGATATTATCTCCAGAGAGACCGGGTGTCTTGTCCAAGGTTCTCTGGTCTAGATGGAGGTATCCTGATTCCTGTTCCTCTCTTTCCTTCCAGAAAAGAGAAGATATTCTGCAGGCCCTGAGACTGCTCTGATTAAAGGTAGAAGGCTACTTGAACTCAGGACCTCAGGTCTTGGGCCTAGAACCTTCTGACACTGTTCCCCACCCTCTGCCCACCTGCACTTCTATTCCCCCTCCTTGTTGGAAGAGCTCTCTCAGGGGGGGCACTATAACTCAATGATTTGGAGTCAGATAAGCTTAGGTTGTTTGCCTCTCGAGTCTGCCACTTACTGGGCTTTGGTCAAGTCCCCTCACTTCTCTGCGATTCAGTCTCCTTAACTGTGAAATGGGACAATAACACCCACCTCACAGGAGAACATGCAAAAACCCCAGCCACGGGCTTCCCTGGTGACGCAGTGGTTGAGAGTCCACCTGCCGATGCAGGGGACACGGGTTCGTGCCCCAGTCCGGGAAGATTCCACATGCCATGGAGCGGCTGGACCCGTGAGCCATGGCCGCTGAGCCTGCGCGTCCGGAGCCTGTGCTCCGCAACGGGAGAGGCCACAACAGTGAGAGGCCCGCGTACCGCAAAAAAACAAACAAAAAAACCCAGCCATGGCTCACTGTTAGTCCTCAGCAACTGGGAGCTACATATAGTCAGAGCAAACCCCAGCCTTCAGGTGTCTGCCTCACCTCATAGATGTTGAATTGGCTCTGCCCGCGGGCCAGCTCCCGGTAACTTGTGGTGAACTCCCCAATGAAGTCATGGCTGCAAGGGAAAGTTGCTGCTGAACGGCGAGGCCCAGGCTGTGCGCTGCCTCTGCTCATCCCCCCGCCTCTCATGTCCCTTCCCCTGGCTCTCAGTTCTGCCCGGGGCCTCTGCTCCAGGGGTACACACCAGCAGAGAGGGTGGGCCCCTGGGAAGAGTCCAGTGTCACCCATGGAGCAAGAAACCCAACAGACACCCAGCAAAGAGCAGGGTCCTGGAGAATAGGACCCACTTCTAATACTTGGATTCTTATTTGAACGAACGAGCAATAGTATGTATTTTGGGGACAACTGGGGAAATTTGAACATGAAATGAATATTAGATGGTATTCAAGAATTATTGTTCAATGTGTCAGGTGCAATAATGACATTTGTAGTTATTTAGAAAAATGCCCTTATTTTTTAGACATTCTCAATGAGATATTTAGAGGTAAAAATGCCATGAACTGTAACTTAAACTACATCAAAACATAGATAAGGCGACTATGGCAACATGTAACTCTTGTTAGATTCAGGTATAGGCTTAAAGTGTTCTTTAAACTCTTCTCTCTACTTTTCTGTGTACTTGACATTTTTCCAATAACATTTTTTGAAAAGACAATTAGCTTTAGGTCCGTCCAGGCAGCTTGAGGTGTTTTCTGCAGTGTTTACACCTTCTGCATCTCTGCCCCACAAGCATGTGTTGACAGTAAGTGCAGCAAAACCTTGTACAAAGCAGAACTCCCATCTGCCCTGCGGTTGGCTGCCTTTCGCCACCACTCTCCCTGATAGAGGGCAGTGGTTAACATGCTGGCCAGGAATGCCTGCTGGAGTGTGATGCCCAGGAGGTACCCCTGGGGCCTTGCCCCACCTTGAGTCCACACTGTCTTTTGTCTACATATTTACAGCTCTCAGCATTCAGACTATGAGCTCCTTGATGGTGGGACCCAATGGCATCTGGTAGCTGTCTCCAGCTTCCCTGGTAAAGGAAAGGTATGGGGAACTCCAGGGTAAGGTGATGAGGTGAATCGTGGGTGGAAGCCTGAAGCTGACTTGCCTGTGATGTGGTTAAAGCGAAGAGAGGAGGGGACAGAGTGAGCTGGCAGAGTAGTGTTGGCACTAGAGTTTCTCTACAGGAAGGTGTTGGGCAGGTGAGCTCCTTGGAAGGAGCTCCAGCCTAACTTAGAGCTGTACTTGCACAGCCCTTTACGGCATCCCCCATCCATGTCACAGACTTGATAGGCACCAGTGGAGATCAGAGGGCTTAAAGCCCCTCTATGACCCCCCTGGTAGCACCACAGGATGGAGGGCTCACAAAAGTCAGGAAGCATGACATACTTGGATTTGGTTGGATTTGGTTCAACAGACAAGCAGGAGCCGGTGAGGGTTCTACTAAAGTTGTGAGAGGCCTGTTCTGGTCCTCGTCTATGAATTCCCAGTGATACTGGCTCCTTGGGGGCACTTAGATACACAGAAGAGGAAGCCCCTGGCCTCCCCAAGGTTAGGCTCAGCCCTACTCAGGCTCTGCCTTACCACTCCGGGGTCCATTCATATGCTCGCCTTTCCCATATCCCACTCCGTCAGCCCTGCTCCCCACAAACAACTCCTCTGAGGAGTCAAGGGCCTCCTGCTAGATTTCAGGGAGTCTCTGAGAGCCAAGCTCATCTTCTGCACTTCAGTCACCACACGATGCTTAGCCTCACACAGAGAACGTGGTCATGAATGCTCAGGAGGTCACTAATATCTGCCTGTACCTTAGAACATGCACATTTCAGAAAATCCTACATTCTTCCAAATGTGGGGAGATTTTAGACACTGGCTGGCCGCTAGGCAGCTGTTTGAGGAAAAGAGGCCTCTTACACCCCTTGCACCATGTCCTGCAGGACACAGGCCCTCTGGTGCCTCAGTGGAGCTGGGCACGGAAGAGCCACAGAGGCAGTGGTCCCTCCACAGGAAACCCAGGCCCCTCACCCCACAAGTGAGGGGCCTGGGTGGGGACCTGGGCATAGCTCTCTCCATGAGAGGGCAAGATCCACCTTCCTCCCAGGGGCTGTCCCCCTCCTTGCTCACCTTCTGTCCTTCTGCCAGCTTACCTGCCATCTCGATCCCAGTCGTATACCTCCACCTTGATGGTCCTGTAAGGCAAAGGGCCCATGGTGGGATGGACTTGACCCAGCACCTGCGTAGCCTGAGAATGGGGCCACCTGCGTGGCCTTCTCACGCTCCTGGGCCAAAAGGGGATGGAGGAACACCCACCTGGCTCTGAGGGCCCTCGGTGAAGAGGCAGCAGCCCAGGAGACAAAGGAACTATCTTGAAGCCTTTAAAGGTCTTAGGGACAGAGGCAGCTCCAAAGCTGCACTGGGACTTCCCTGAATTTCAGGGAAGATGTAGAAAGGCAGCCTCAGACTTCAGTTCACCCCACCTTCTCTTGGCCACCCCAGATGGGGCACAGATCCCAGCATGAAGCCATACTGCAGTTTATCAGGGGTGGGGCCGTTAGAGTGTGAGTGTGGTGCTCCGTAGATCCAAGGCCTAAGCAGGGTGGGCTCTCCTGGTGGGACCCTGGGGTTCAAGGAGTCTGAGTGGTGGGGAGCTACCCCGCATGTCAGGGATGGACCCAGGGGTCCTGACTCAGGATGGCCTGCTGAGCTTTTCCATGCCAGACTGGCTCCTGAGTGAGGGTGTAATTATCTTCACATTTTAGCCTGTCTGCTTTAATTAGTTTGTTTTGACTCCTGAGCTTGGGGCTGGGCTTTGGGAGCCCATTTTATTTTTAGCCTGTTTCTATGGCAACAGGCTAGCAGACCAGAGGCAGAGGAGGGAGGTGGAGGTTGCAGGTTAACCCTTGGTACCAGCAGTCCTCCAGGGATGCCCAGGGATGGGGCAGATGCCCGGGTCCCTCTGCAGGGTCAGGGTCTGGAGAGGTGGAAGAGGCATGGGGGAGCTGGGTCTCCAGCCTTCAGTTCTAAATGGGGCACACAGAGGCGGCTGCCCAGGCCCGTGTTCTATGAATATCTCATCATTTGGCCCATGGCCGCGGCCCATCTCCTCAAGTCTGCAGGGAGCCGGCCTTGGAGTTCCAGAACCCCCAGAAGGAGGCGCTGTCTCCCTTCAGATGAGCCTCCATGGGGCATGGGGGTGGGATGCGGATTCTCCTGCATCAGGGTAGAAACTGTTCAGGAAATGAAGGGATGCCCAGTACGTTGTGCAGCAACTGGATTTTTGTTACCAAAATGTAAAATGGGGCAGGCATAGAAGCCCACCATTTAGAGAAATCCTTTAAATTTTTGTGAAAAACAAAAAACTATGTCTCTCTGAGGAGAATTATTATGGAAAGAAAAATAAAATCTAGGCCTCTGAAGGTAGGCTGGTGATCTGGAAAGAGTAGAAAGTGTCTGGGGTGTGGACTTGGATGCTGGGCCCTTTGCACTGGGACCTGGAGATGTCGCTTAACCTCTCTGAGCCACAAAATCATTTTAAAGTAGGGATAATAACGGCCCTACAGAATAGCTGTGGAGACAAATTGGTAAAACTGCCTGGCATGCGTTGGATCTCTATAAACATGCCTCCTGGGCTTCCCTGGTGATGCAGTGGCTGGAAATCCGTCTGCCAGTGCAGGGGACACGGATTCCATCCCTGGTCCGGGAAGATCCCACATGCTGCGGAGCAACTAAGCCCGTGCGCCACAACTGCTGAGCCTGCTCTCTAGAGCCCGCGAGCCACAACTATTGAAGCCCACGTGCCTAGAGCCCGTGCTTTGCAACAAGAGAAGCCACCGCAATGACAAGCCCGCGCACCGCAAGGGAGACACAACACAGCCCAAAAGAAATTAAAACAAAAAAAAGCCTCCTCTCCACTTTAGCATTTGGGCCACACCTGGGATAGTTTTGTTTGTTTGTTTTTTTACAATAAATTTATTTATTTTATTATATTTATTTATTGTTTCTGGCTGCATTGGGTCTTCATTGCTGTGCGCGTGCTTTTCTCTGGTTGTGGCGAGCAGGGGCTACTCTTCGTTGCGGTTCGTGGGCTTCTCATTGCAGTGGCTTCTCTTGTTGCGGAGCACGGGCTCTAGGCACGTGGGCTTCAGTAGTTGTGGCACGTGGGCTCAGTAGTTGTGGCACGTGGGCACACCACAACAACGGACCACCAACACCAGTCCCTCAGGTGACTAGATCAGTGACAGCCAATGTGCTCAGAGGCTATAGGAGGACCCCAGTCATAGCCACGGCCTTGGATACCCAAAAAAATCACTGGGGAGAATTTTTTTTTAATCTCACTGCCAGAAGGCGTGATTTAATTGGTCTGGATGGGGCTCAGGCACAGGTAGTTTTTAAAAGTCCCCTGGCTGATTCTAATGTGCTTCCAGAGCCACTAACCTCTCCAGATGAAATTAACTGGTTTTCAAACTTGGTTACACATCGGATCCCCCAGGGAGCTTTAGCAATCCTGATGCTGATGCCTCACCCCAGAGATTCAGAATCAATTGTTCTGGGGGTGCAGCCTGTGCAGGGGAATTGTTAAAAGCTCCTCAGGGGGGCTTCCCTGGTGGCGCAGTCGTTGAGAATCTGCCTGCCAATGCAGGGGACACGGGTTCGAGCCCTGATCTGGGAAGATCCCACATGCCGCGGAGTAACTGGGCCCGTGAGCCACAACTACTGAGCCTGCGCGTCTGGAGCCTGTGCTCCGCAACAAGAGAGGCTGCGACAGTGAGAGGCCCGCGCACCGCGATGAAGAGAGGCCCCCGCTCACCGCAACTAGAGAAAGCCCTCGCGCAGAAATGAAGACCCAACACAGCCTAAATAAAAATTAAAAAAAAAAAAAAAAGCTCCTCAGGGGATTTGAACTTGCAGCTGAGGTTGAGACCACTGAGTATGAGATTCCTGTGCCAACTCACCCCAGTAGCAATCACAGCCAAGGCTCCAGGGATGGCTGCAGGGAGTCAGATTAGCTCGGAGACCAAAATCTCCAGAACTGGGGAAGAAGGAGGTGCCCAGAGGCAGGGGAAGGCAGAAGCAAAAGCCAGACACAGCTGGTCAGTAGCAGCACCAGGCCTCTTGGCAGGGAGCCAGTGTCCTGTGGGTCTCTGAATGCGTGGGGCAGGAGTGACAGAGCGGGGTGTGTGAGCCCCAGCAGGCCAGCAAGGATGGGGAACGCTGGCAAAGACTCCAGGCTTGCCCCCCAGCACACCAAGCAGCTCTGTCCATAGCCTCCTCTGAACCGAGCTGTAGGTCTGCTCCTAATGAGCCTCTCCCTCTCCCAGGCAGGGAAAACAGGAAAAGGTATGTTTCCCTGATGCTTACAAGTCCCGAGGGCCGACAGGCCTTGAGGGGTTCACCCTAAACTAACTGAGTCAGTCCATTACTCTGAGAAGCTGCTGGGAGGAAGAAGAGTATCGAGCCTCACAGGCCCAGGCAGTGAGGCTTGATGGCAGAGGTGCTGTGCAACCCCAGCTGTACTGCACTGACTGTGGCTCCTGTGTCTGAGTTCAGCTTGTGCATGTGTGAACCAGGGATAAGACACTCCTAACTGAAGCCATAGTATTGGGCCCAGTCCCTCCCGGTGCTCAGCGTGTGGTGGGGTTCAAAGGAGAAGCAACTGGTTCAATCCAGGGGGCCGAAGTTTGGGTGATGTGACAGCCCCCCAGCTCCTGGGAACCCTCTCCCTTCTCCAGGTGAAGACCCAGTACGCTTAACACCCTTTTAAAACCTACTTATTCACCATGAAGGTGTGAGTGAGTGATAGCAGCCCGACCCAGAGGAATTTGGTTTAACAGGGACAAATCCTCAAGTCGCAGAATATTCAAGGACAGAGCAGGGGGACTTCAGGGAAGGCAGGAGAAGTGCTTTCATCACCCTTCACCTCACTTCACCCCACTGGAGGGCTAGATTAATTCTGACCCTGAGTCCACTTCCTCTGACTCAGGTTCTGCTCAGCTGGGTCACTTGGGTTTGGTCTTGTGTGGACTGGAAACACAGCAAAGGCAGGGGGACCCCAAACCAGGGGAACCCCAAATTAGAGGGCCAGCCCAGAAGTGACTTCTGGAGAAGGGACATGCACCTTCTCCTTGCCCTGGCAAATGACATAATCTGTGGTCCTCCGTTTCCCCATCTGTGAAATGGGCATGTCATTAGTACCCATCTTCTAGGGTTATTGTGAAATTTAAACTCACAAAATAAGATACTGTATTTAAACCAATTAGGACACAATTTGGCCCATGTCCTAAAGACTCACTAAAGCTTAATGAGATTAACTCGTTTCCACCCCCATCATTCCAAGAAAACGGCCCTTTCTCAGCAGATCCCTGGTTCTCACCCCCTGGCCCTCTTTTTCACAATAGTAAGTTGATATTTCTGTTTGAACTCTCTTCTCTCAGCTCCCTGACTATGGCTGCCCTCCCCCTGGTCCCTTCTTATCTCTCTGACATCCCCCTACTCCTGACCTCTGCCAGCCCCCCTCCTGGGGACTCCCAGACCTCTGTTCTCCTCTCCCCTGGGAAGAACACCACTGTACCTGTCCCATAGCCACACAGTCTGGCTCCCTGTCACACTTCCCATTTCCACTAGTGGTACCATCGTCTCTCATCCTCCAAACTCCAAACCCTAATAATCTCTACGTCTCTTTCACTCCCATATCCAGGCAGCTGTCAAGGCCTTTTGAGTCTTCCTTCTACCTCCTATCTCGAAGCAGACCTGCTCAAGCCCCTGAGCAAACTCTCCTAGAGCTGTCCTCCAAGTGTCCCACCCCACTCACCCCACGCCTTGACCATTCATCAGCAGAGCGCTGGAGTTTAAGAACACAGATCCTAGAGCCAGCCTGCTTGGGTCCAGATTCTGATGCTACTGGCAGTAAGACCCTGGGTGAGTTACTTAACCTCTCTGGGCCTCAGTTTCCTTACCTACGAGATGTGGATAGTATTTGTACCTTTTCCAGAAGAGGTACTAATTGTTGGGAGGATTAAATTAGTTCACATACATCAATTACCTCAGAAGTGCCACAGGAGCCTTTGCTGTTATTATTATGACCCATGTCTCCCACCTTGGCCTGGGAGCAACCTCAGAAGGAAACTTGGGTCTGAGAGCTCACTGTGTCCACAGCACCCAACACGGTGTCTGGCGCCCGGCTGGCCTGGAAGACAGGGCTGCTGGATTAAACCCAATGTGTACTGTGAGACTTCAAGAGGTGCCTCGGAAGTAGAGGAAAGCGGCCTTGTTTTCCTGAACAAGGCCCACCCTGTCCTGCCCTACGGGGGCCTCCCAAATGCCTGCACCTCCTGAGTGGCTGTTGTGTATGTGGGTGACCCTAGGGCTCAGCAGGGGGCAGGTCTGCTTGCTTACCAGGCCAGTGTGACACACCTGACACCTCCATTAGCACCACTGTCAGTCACATCACAGTTAATCTGTCCCTGGCTTTGGAGGAGGGCCCAAGCTGCCCAGCCATCCTGGAGGGAAACCAGTCCAGGGCTCAGCCTGGGAGGGGGATGGGAGCCCACCTGGGCTTTCCGCAAAGCCTGCACCTTCCCCCCACACCCGCACCTCCTCCGATGGCTGATCGGAGAGCCCAGGCCTCTGAGCTGGGCTGACCTCCTTACAAGGCTGGATTCTGAGGCCCTAGGAGGCCTTCCCCGGGATGCGGGTTGTGGGGGGTCAGCTGGACAAACCCCGAAACCTCTAGGCAGTGCGGTCGGAAATCCCAATTCCTTCCACCCCTATGAGAATGGAGCTGCCATGTTCTCCCATACCCCAACCTTGAATTTCCGCTCCCTTCCTCTCTATCCCAACCATTTTTCCTACATCCCTTGTCCCCAGGAACTGACGCTGCCCCCGCAACCTTCCACCCTGCCCTGAGCCTCCTTTAGACCCTGTTGCTTCAACCCCTCCCATTCCCCACCACTCCAGAAGCCCCAGGACCTGGCTAGACATGGAACGGGGGTTTGTTTGGCTGAAATGCCTATTTTTGTTTCCAGTCTCATTTTGCACAACTATTTAACTGTCTAAAATATACGTGTGCACATCTGAGCTCCCTGTAAGCCCCCTGAAGACAGAAATGTGGCTACATTCCCTTGAATGCCACACAGCTGGAGGCGCAGTGCTGAGCACATCGTAGGTGCTCAATGACCACCTATGGAACAGACTGTGGCTTTTCTGTCCCAGCTGAGGCAGGAAAAGAAGCCACTTCATCTCCTGGATCAGCAGCCTAATAGGGAGAGAGACAGGGGTGCCTGGAGGCCATCCGTCTGCTCATTCCTGTCCCCTCACCCCACTGCACATACCCTGTCAGTAGCCACTGTGAACAGAGTGCCAGGGAGCCCATGCCAATGCCACCAGCCAGGATGCCCTGAGGTATCTGTTCTGACACCCTAGGGCTCCTGTCAGAGTGGCCAGCAGAGGCCCAGCTTCCTCAGGGCTGCCTGGACAGCCCTGCCCGAGAAGCCCCTGCCAGCTCACCCACCTGCTATAGCAACCACCAGGAAACCAGGCTGGGTTCTTGTGACTTAACACAGACCAATACCGTGTTACAGCTCCCATCCTACGTGTCCCCTCTCCCCCCTACATTTGCCACAATTTGTAATTATATGTTTCTTTGTGCAATTATTGGATTAATGTCTGCCTCCCCCACTAGCATATAAACTCCAAGAGGTTGGGTGAAGGGTGAAGACTGTGTGTTTTGTTTCCTCCTGACTTCCCAGCATCTAGTGCAGTGCCTGTCACATGGTAGGGCATCAATTAACGTTTGTGGATGAAATGCTGAACGGCATTTTATGTATACCAGAGCCTTACATGTAGGTTGTGAGCTTCAAAGCAGCCCTACAAGGTAGGTGGATGTTTAGGTACCCAGTTTACAGATAAGGAAACTGAGGCTCAGACAGGTCAAAGTTTGCCCAGGTTGAGAGTGCTTTTTCGTCACAGAGTCAGGATTGGAAACTAGGTATCTGTATCTATACTCAACAATCTACACTCAAACAATGATGAGGTGTATTATGAGTAGGCTTTGTAGCGTCAAAAAATTCCATGAGCTGTTTGCACTGCATCCCTCATCCCCATTTATGGCAACTCACCTGGCAGCACATATCCTGGGATCCTGACTCCCCAGAGTCTCTCAGCCAGGAGTTGGGGCTGCTGGGGACCAAGTCACCTCTACGTGCATCTAGAGCCGCCATCTGGCCCCCACCTGCCCCTCACTGGGCACAGTGAAAAGACCAGCTACTGAGCTCCGGGCAGGGCGCCCAACACACACCAGGGCTTCTCTGAAATCCTTGGTACCTCCCATCCCCCCAACCTGGGAGGGCTTCCACCAATGGGAAAGTCAGACCGGGAGGAAAAAAGGCGGGGTGTGGTGAGGGAAGGGCAGGGAGCCAGAGGGATCCCCAGTTCCACCCTGTGCAGGGCCACCAGCACGCAGCTCCAGGAGGCTCTGCTCGCTTGTACGGATGGGATGGCCCTCATCAACGTGACCGTGCCCCCCGCACCTGTGCTTGGGGACAGGGGACATTTTCTCATCTCACCGATCATAGTCCCCGTTGCAGAGGGCTCTCACAGGAATGGAGAAAGTTTGCCAGACTGGGTTTAGGGTGTTCTTCATGACCTCAGTCTTGTGGCAGATGGTGAACCTGGCAAAGAAGAGAGGGAAGTCTGTCAGTCCTGACTCCAAGGGAGGCAGAATTCAGATCACCAGAGGGGCTGGCTTGTTAATCTCTGCAGTTGCCAGACAGTAGAAACAATGGCTTCGTGAGGTGATGAGCTGCCTGTCACTAGCAGCATCCAGGTAGAAGCTAGACAGCCATTCCTTTTTTTTTTATCTTTGTATAAACTTCAGTTTATTTTATTTTTTTAACATTTTTATTGGAGTATAATTGCTTTACAATGGTGTGTTAGTTTCTGTTGTATAACAAAGTGAATCAGCTATATATATACATATATCCCCATATCTCCTCCCTCTTGCATCTCCCTCCCACCCTCCCTATCCCACCCCTCTAGGTGGTCACAAAGCACCGAGCTGATCTCCCTGTGCTACACAGCTGCTTCCCACTAGCTATCTATTTTACATTTGGTAGTGTATATATGTCCATGCCACTCTCTCACTTCTTCCCAGCTTACCCGTCCCCCTCCCCGTGTCCTCAAGTCCATTCTCTACATCTGCGTCTTTATTCCTAGACAGCCATTTCTTGATAACACTACAAAAAGGATTCCTGCACCAGGTAAGAGTGTCAGGAGATGTGGCTCTGGCCCCTGTTCTCTGCGTGACCTTGAGCAAGACTGTCCCCCTCTCGGCCTCTATTTCCTCGCCTGTAAACCCAGGGAGTTGGCCACTATTAGACTTCCTTCATCTGAGATCCATGGAAGGATCTGGAGATGGGCTTTAGGGGTCTGTGAACCCTTGAAATCGTCAGTGGAACTGGGTGCCTGAGTTTCATGTGCTTGCTGTTCCCCTGTCTGAAGGACTCTCTCCCAAATTTCCATGTTAACGGCTCACCTCCTTACTTCCTTCAGGTTTCACTCAACTGTCATCTCTTTGACATGAGCACCTGCCCTGAGAACCATTATCTAAAATTTATACCCCCTGGTCCCCTGACTCTGAGATATCCTAGTCCCTTTCCATACTGCTTTTTCCATCCCATCTGTCACCATTTGACATTTGACATGGTCTGTCTTTCTCCTTATTTCTTTCATAGTCTGTCACTAAAATGTAAGCTCCATAAGGGCAAGGGTTTGTCTTCCTTGTTCACTGGTATATCTCTAGTGCCCAGAATAGCACCTGGCACTTAGTAAGGTGTTCATGTAATATTTTTTTCAGAATGAACTAATGAATAAATGTATTTCTCAGAGGAGAGTTTCCATAGCTCTCACTGGCATTTCAAGCCAGTAAAATTAAAGCCCCTGGCTTAGATGATCTCTAAGACCCTTTCAGCTCTTGTAGTCTGAATCCATGAGCTTGCTTTGCAAACTGAAAGTGCAGAATTGGCTTAATCCCAGCTGGGCCCCGATCCAGCGCCCCTGCCCACTCCCCATGCCGTGCCTGACTGGCCCCGCCGTGGAAGCCTGCCCTGCCACGTGGAGGGGCAGCGAGAAGCCAGAGAGGAGCTCAGGGCAGGGGCTGTCCCCATGAGATTTCCCAGCATCCACCCCAGCTACCTCCTGGCTTGGAAAGGTCACCCAGGAAGGTGCCTGGGCACCGCCCATACCCACACAGCCTGTGCCATTTCTTCTCTGGCAATTTTCAAGTCAAAATGTCATTCCTGTCACCATGGCTCAGCGTTTCTCTTCTGTGCTCCTTCTCGCCCACCCACTGGAGTGTGAGGTACATGTGGGAGACCTCCCCACACACTCCAGAGCTGGTGATGGGGACAGGAATGGGGACGGGGAAAGGAGGGGCCACAGCTGCCCATGGCTGGGGCAGTAGGTCGGGCAGGAAGAGGAGCCTGGACTGGGGGAGGAGGCAGGAGCAGCAACTGGTGGTGAAGGGAGGAAGGTTCGCACCCTGCAGGAGCCCTAACCTCCCACCTGCAACAGTCGCACAGACCTGCTGTGGACCCTCCCCGTCTCCCCACCTCTTTGGAACCACTGCCTTCTCTAGCTCCTCTCGCTTGCCAGCCAAACTGCCTGACCAAGTCTTCTAAGCTATTAGCCTCATTTCCTCCCTAGGTCTTTCTTCCTGAGCCCTGTATGGTCTGTTTTCTGCTTCAGACTCTTGCCTGAAACCACTTTCTTTAAACTCCCCCAAGCCCCCCGCCTTTTCCATCACTAAATCCACAGGCCCCTCGATCCCCTATTGTACTTGCCATGGGGGACAAGGCCCTAGTGTGGAAATGGTCCCTGCAGTCATCTCCCAGCTCAACTCAATTCATTTCAACACACACTCGGGACGTGGCCGTGGGGTGAGGGTGTGAACCAACGGGGTCAGACAGATGTGGGCTCCGGTCCCAGGACCACTACCTCCAGCTGTGCAGCCCTGGGCACGTGACTGAGCTTCCCAAAGAACCGTAACTAACGCTGCCAGATCCTGTTCTAATAACCCGAATTAACTCATTTAATCCTCACGGCTTCCCTGGGAGGGAGGTGTTATGATTCTCCCCATCACACACACCAAGAAACTGAAACGCAGAGGGTAGGGCCCCACTGTCCAGAATGGTAGCCACTAGCCTCACGTGGCTATTTACATTTAAATTAACTAAAATGAAATGAAATAAAAAATTCAGTTCCCCTGTCGCACTAGCCCCTTTCAAGGGCTCAGCAGCTATACGTGGCTGATGGCGACCATAAGGGACAGTGAGATACAGAACATCTCCACCATCACATAAAGTTCCATTTGGTTAGACACGTGCCTAAAATTACAGAGTTAATGATTGGCAGCGACTGGCCGAGCCCGGCTCTCCATCACCACATTCTTGCTCCCAGACCAGTGATTCTGATTGAAGAAGACAAGGTATATGCAGTGCCAGGAGCACGGGTGCTCCGTGGATGCTTCCTGCCCTTTTCCCTCCTGGCGTGGCAGGCCTGACATTTCACTCCCTGTGGTCCCTCTGGATCGGTTTCTCCAGTTGCCCTTGGTGTCCCCTCACCCCAGACAGAGCCAGCCCATGCTTCAAGTGAAACTCACCCCCAAATAAACCCCCATCGCCTGCCCCATCTGACCAGCTCCTTTGCCATTTTCAACAGTCTGGGTTCCCCGCAGCTCGTCTGCCAGGGAGGGGGCGGTGGGCGGTCCCCACCCAAGTTCCGCAGAGCCAGGTCTTGCCCTGCCCTTTTGCCCATGTCCTCCCCTCCCTGCCTCCTCCCCTGCATTTCCACAGCTCGCCTGGCGCAGCACCTCCCACCTGTTCACCGCGTCAGTCACGAGTCTCTCCCTCTCCCCCGCCCCCTCCCCACCCAACCTACACACCGCTCTGCTAGAATAATCATTGGCAAACACTCTGCAACATGTCCATCTCCTGTTCCACAACCCAAATCCCTCCCTCCTGCTGGCCAGTCAGCCTTCGCCGCTGAGACAAGCCCTGGGGCGGCCCCTGCCCTCCTTTCTGGAGGGGACTTGCATGGACATTTCCATGGGCACCCAGAACATTACTCAGACCTTTTCCTCCCTCCCTCAAATCAAGTCAAAGTCAACAAGAATTATTTAAAGAAATCCTGCTAAGAGTCCTATGGTGAGACAAAGGATCCTTTTGTTATGCAAATTATCGTACCTAATTTCCCTTGTTTTGTACGCTCGTTTAAAGATCAGTTTTCCCTTCGACTGAAACATACCTCCTCCCTGCTGCTGCCCTGCCCCTCAACACACACACACACACACACACACACACACACACGCACGCACGCACACGCACACACACGCACACACCCAGAATTTCAGATTCTAGGGGACTTAGCGAGGCCTCCCTGCCCTCTGTTCAGGGCACACTTGCTTTGCACACACTGTTTCTCTAGTATGTTATTCTTCCCTGCTCCTCCCCCCACCCCCAAACCCCAAACCCCGTGGACCCATTTTTTTCCTCTCCTTCAAAACCTTCTTCCTAGTTCCCTTCTCCAGCAGCGTTTCTCTAATTAACCTCCCTGGCCCCATCGCTTCCTCATTCTGCAGAATCCCAGCTAAGCAGCTGCAGCCTTCCAGAGCTGTGGTGCTTAGAGACCATGGAGACCACCTAATCTAACCAGATCATTTTACTGATGAGAAAACAGGCCCAGAGAGGGGGCATACTTGTCTAGGGTCACAGAGCGGGTTGGAAAAGAGGACTTACGTCCCAAGACCCTCAACCTAGAATCTGTCCCTCTGTGTACATCACTGACCTCTTACATTGCCCAACGAGTTGTCTTTCCATCATATTGTGGGTGGCTTCCAGATTAGGGAGAGGAGAGAAGGAAATGGAGGCTTCAAAGATGGGAGAGATTTTGAATGAAGTCTGGGGCCAAGGGGGGAAGCGGGTCCAGATTTGCCATGCTGAGTAGGAAGTAGTGGGGGGAATATGTGTAGTGGGGTGTTAGGAAGGCTGTGCGTGAGCGAGGACAAGGCTTAGAGATGTAGACTGATGCATGTGGAAGAAGGAATAGACTATCAGAGGGGCCCCTCATTCCTGCCCTAGCCCTGTTTTTGCCCGCTCCCTCCATCTCTGACATGCCCAGCGCCAGCCATTTAGTAATGACCCTCAGAATGGCACTGTGGGCTTGCAGTCTGCCCCTTATCCCCCACCAGCCCCATCTGCGTGGCCAGGGTACTACCTTGGAGCCCCTGACTTCCACCCAGAGCCCCTGCCCTCTCTAGAGCAGGGGCCTCAGGGCAGCAGCAGGAGGAGATGGCCCAAGCCACCCCCGCCCGGCAAGTCACCACAGTCCATCCCTCCCCCCAAAGCCCATGCCCCCAGAAGTGGGGGTGAAGCGTTGCCGGAGAACTCACGTTCCATCCTCGTTGCTTCTGTAGAACACCAAGAAGGGGTCAGACTTCCCAAAGAAATCTTTCTTGTCCAGCTTGTTGGCACAGAACTGCATTGTGGCGACATCCTGGTGGGAAGGAGGGAGAAGAGGGGTGTGAGTCACAGAAGGCTGGAGGGGGGCCCCGTCCCTACGGGGACACAGCCCCAGGGCCTGGGGATTCTGGGCCCCAAGCCAGTTAGAAAGGACAGCAGCTCCTGCCCTGCACCACGTGCCAGGCCCTGAGCTAACACTTAGGAGGGTCTCATTTCATCTTCAAACAACCCCACCCGGCAGGTCTGGTGGAGCAGCCGGGCAGTGAAGCAGGTGGATTCTGGAGCCGGCTGCCCCAGTTTGAATCCTGGCTCTACCACTTTGTAGCTGTGTGACCAGGCAAGGGAGGTAACCTCTCAGAGCCTCAGTTTCCCCTCTGTAACATGGGGCTGATTGCAGTACACACTTCAAAGTGCTGTGGTGAGGGCTGAATGAGATCAAGTATGCGAAGTCTGGAGCGGAGTGCAGGCACGTCACCCACTCGGTCAAGGTTCATGCACAAGGTATCATCACTATTGTACTGAGTGGCTCAGAGAGAGGTGCAATGACTAACTCAAGCCACTCTGAGCTTGGTCACCTAACCCCAAGCCCTAACCCCAAGCCCTCGCTGGCCACATCGCCTCACTCCCTTACATGACTGTATGGTTCCTAGAGGACATTCAAGTTTACGTATCACTTTCACATGCACTGACTCACAAGAGGCTCATCTAACCCTGAGGTAGCTATAGCTGGACCATGACCCCCCCATTTTACAGCTGAGGAGCCTAAAGCTCAGAGCAGGGAGCAACCCCTACAAGTTTATCAAACAGAGCCCTGGGTTTCTGACTCCCCTGACTAGTTCACAGCTTTGGCTGACCCAGACCTAACACTCAACCCAAGAGCATAAGGAAGGTACCAGGCCTAGTGAGAATCGGTTGACCTCTCCTCTCACACGGCTCCTAGCCGCTCAGCTCGCTGCAGCCAGCAGGGCACTGGGCAGAGATGCCCCCGTGTCCTCCTCTTTGCCCATCCCCGTGTGGTCTCTTCAACCTGAAAGCTCTGCATCCCGACAAGTCAGCTGCCAACCGGCCAGAGCTCAAGGCTCTGTCAATAGTCCCTGGGGCCTGGCCTGGCCCTTGAGGGAAGCGAGGCAGGAAGCAAGCCACCCAGCTCTCTCACGCTGCCCGCTTCCTCTCAGTGGCGAAGAGGGTCTCTGGAGATCAGTGTCCTACAGCCCAGTGAGGACCAAAATGCTGGCAGGGATGAAGATGCAACCTCTCACAGCTTGAAGGACATGGTCAAAGGTTGGGGCAGTGGGTACGATATAATGGTTAAGAATATGGTCTCTGGAGCCAGGCTGCCTGCTTCCGTTCCATCCCCTCACTAGCTGTGTGACCTAGGGCAAGTTACTCACCCTCTCTGTGCTCAGTTTCCTCATCTGTAAAATGGGGTACAGGCAAGGCCCACCTCATAGGCTTGTGAGAATGAAATGAGTTAATTGAGTACAGCGCTGAGAACAGTATATTGCACACACTAAGTACTGTGTGTGTACAAGTTATGATGATTTGGATATTTCTCCCCTCCCCCCGCCCACTGTGTGTGGTCTCTGTCCCTGCCCCACTCCCACCTCTACCACCTCATATGCCTTCCCTCAAGGACATCTGACAACAGCAAACAGAGCATCCCTCCATTCACTGGCTCATTCATTCATTCAACAAACATGTATTAGACACCATCTGTGTGGGCCTGTCACTGAACTCAGTGCTTTACAGCCTTATCATATTTAGCCCTCAGAATAATCCTTTGTTGCTTTTTACAAATGAGGACGCTGGGGGTTGGGGGAGCTAGGTAACCTGCCCAACATCACCAGCTGGCAACTGGTGGAACAGAAATTCAACATGTATGAACTCAACATGATTTCAAAGTCATGCCTCTTCCAGCACAGAGCACACTATAGTTCACAAGACCCGCTTCCCTGTATCTTTAGAGTCGCTGATTTCTTCTGACTCGGGTCAGGGCTGGATTCGGGTTGGCCTGGGCTGAGAGGGTCTCCTGAAGGGAGGCCCTGAGGGGCAGTGCTGGGGCACAGTGGCCAGCACACGGAGGCGCCCAGGTAATGATGGCTTTTATCATGTCCCTCAGCATCGCCCACCTGAGAGGGACAAGGAGGCCGGATTGGGGGCTTCCAAGGCCTAGAAGCCCCGGAATCTGAGAGCCTCCTGAGGAATCTAGGACTTCAGACCTGGAATAGAGAATGGCTGACTTACCGAGCACTTACTCGATGCCAGGTGCTGTGTTAAGCCTTCTCTTTACACATATTATTTTACTGAATCCTCATTATAACAGTATGAAGTAACTCCTCTAGTCTCCCAGTTTACAGATGAGGAAACTGAGGCTTTTAGAGGTCGTCCAAGATCACACAGTGGTGGTAACAAAGGCAGTTAGACTTCAGGGCTTTCCCTCACACCCTCCCAGAAAGATATCTAGCCTTCTAAGTCCATCCCCAGCAGTCACTATCTTTCCCCAGGAGAAAGTTCCAATCCCATCCCATGCTGGATGGAGGGAGCACTTTAAACGCCTCCCTGGGGAGTTCCATCCCAAGGCCTAGAAAGAGGAGGAAGCCTAGGACCTGGTAGGCTCCTCCTGGCACTGGCTATATAATTTGTGGGACCCAGTAAAAAGGGAAAATGTGAGGTCCTTTGTTCAAAGAGTATTAAGAGATTTCAAGACTGTAACAGCAGAACATTAAACCAAGAGCAGGTCCTGTGTGACTGAACAGATCACATGCCCATAAAGTGGGCCCTGGCTCCTCCCCATGGATGGAACCATCAGCGGCATCAGAAAACAGACCAGACTTTGCTGAGTAGGAGCCCCAGCAAGGAATGCAAAGCTCTGAGTTCTAGTTTGTCCCAGCAGTCCTTCAAGCCCTCTGAGCCTGTCTTCTCATCTATAAAGTGACGCATTGGACAGGATGATCACCACTGTCCTTTTCAACTGGGCGGTTTAGGTCTTGGCGCTGATGCCACAGGGAGCGTACTGGGAAAGGGGCGGCATCTAGGGAAGGCTGGTGCTCAGGGGACAGTCTGGGGATCCAGGATCCCTCCAGCATAGCTTGGTGGTTATCACAGTGACCTCTCCCACATCTGGAGGTCACCTGTGTGACACCTTCACCTGAATGGATACAGGCAAGCTGCACATGACACCTATACTGGTTGACTATGAAATACACACATATATTTGAAACAACCAAAACAGATGCCACAAAATCCAGAGGCAAAGCTCTTATTTTTCCTTCCTAGAAGGACCCCTGCGGGCCCTGCAAGGTCAGGGAGGGGAGCAGGAATATCAGAAAAATATTAATGCAGAACTTAATAGACCCTAACTTCCAGGACTATTTAGTGCTCCACTGGGAGGGCCATGGTCCCAGCACAGCACCTGACAGAGAGAACAGTACAAAGGAGCCACAGACACCTGGTTGGAACCCCAGCTCTGCCATCTCCTAGCTGAGCAGCCTGGGGCAAGCAATTTAACCTAAGTCTTGGTATTCTCCTCTGGAAAAATGGAGTAATAATGCCCCCTGTGAGACTGTTGGGAAGACCAAGGGAGATGATATATGTTAAGTACCAGTCCACAGTGCCCAGCATAGAACAGCTAAAAGAATAGAAGCCAACACTCGCCAAGTGCCATCTACTCCCGGGCTGACCCATATGGAATTGCCAATGTTCAACTCGTGTTTATCTACGATAACTGCAATCGTTATTCCCATTTTAAAGCTGAGGAGACTGAGGCACAGAGAAGTTAATACCCTTTCCTGAAGCTACAAAGCTTAGTAAGAGGAGAAGCTTGGAGTGAAACAAGACAGTCTGGCTCCAAAGATTAATAGCTGAGATTCCAAATGATGACCCCGAATCATCAAGATAAGTTTAGTTATGTTTTGTAGCCTCAGTTTGAGAAGTCAGAGAAGTGTGAAATCCATTTTAGAAAAGTCTCCTCTATGCAAGCTAGCTAAAAAAAAAAAGACTGACTCTGAAATTCATCTAACTGGAAACATCCACCAGTGAGCCACATCTCATTCCCCCACCCCACCCCCATGGCAAATATGTGTGAGGCATTGCTGGGAGCTTATTTTGTTCTTCAACATGATCTGCCTTCCCTATCGCCACCCAGACCCAGAGACATTCGCCAAAAGCCCATTATGATAAACTGTATGGGGCCATTGTCAAATCCGTGGGCATAAGACAGAACTTCAGAGAGCTTTCTAGGCTATAACCAAGGCAAGGTTCCTCCCTAATGGGTGTGTGGCCCATGGGGAGCCTGTGAGACAAGGAGCATGGAGCTGCTTGGGGACTTGCTTTTGAAGGTGCTTCTGGGTTATGTCAATAGTCCTATTTACTATGCTTCAACTGTTCCCCTTAAATAAGGGTTAATGAATGAATCAACACTTGATATACATGTGACCCCAGGAAGAGGCTAGGGAAGCGGCAATAAAATGTACTGGGCCAGCAGGATCAGGGAGCAGCAAATTCTGGCTGAGGGTCAGAGGTCCTGCTGTTTGACATTCTCAGCCTGGCAGTGGGGCTCTCTGAACACATGATATGCCTGTCCCAAACCAGAAGCATCTCTGGAATCAACTGCAGAGATGATAAAACAGCTCCCACAATATATAATTTTCTGCAATTTCTGCCTTTTCACCCTATCTTTTAAAAAAACATATTAAGTTCTTCTAAAACAGCAGGATTGCCTCAATTTGCATCTTTCCGCATGTTAATCAGGCTGCTTGGGAGACCACAGCAAACAGCCTTTCTCTCTGGGATGGTGGCCTGGCCCAACTCTAGCATGTTAGGCTTCCCTGACCCAGGAGGTCAGCAAGTGGGCTGAAGGCTGGGAGAGGGTAGCAACGCGCCGGGGGTGGGGGGTGGTGAATGGAAGGCTGCTCTGGCTTGGGTCTTGCTGGCAGCCCCCAGGATCAGAGCAAGGATAAGGCAAGTGCAAAATTTAAGGGATTCCAAAAATCTCAATAATGAAAGATTTTAATGAGATTTTTTTTTAAAGATTTTTTTGATGTGGACCATTTTTAAAGTCTTTATTGAATGTTACAATATTGCTTCTGTTTTATGTTTTGGTGTTTTGGCTGCGAGCCATATGGGATCTTAGCTCCCCCACCAGGGATCAAACTCGCACCCCCTGCATTAGAAGGTGAAATCTCAAACACTGGACTGCCAGGGAAGTCCCTAATGCGATATTTTAAAAAATCAAAATCAATGCAAAAATCCATGATACATAAAATATCAAAAATCTGAATAAAGCCATTTTACAGATGAAGAAACTGAGGCACAGAGAGGTCAAGTAACCTGCCCAGGGTCACAGAGCTCGTAAGCAATGGCATTTGGTCTGGATCCAGAGCCCAAGTTCTAACCACTTTGCCCTACTGCTCACATGCTGTACCCTAAGAAGCACTTTTAAATAGATGGTGGAACCATGGTGACATTTACTGTCTTCTCTTTAATATTTGCTGCATTTTCCAAATTTCCTGGAATTAGTACATTGCCTTTTTTAGTCTGAAAAAAGAAGACATTGATTAAAAAGAAAAAACCTATATGGGAAAAGGATCCGAAAAAAGAATGGATATATATATATGTATCACTGAATCACTTTGTTGTACACCTGAAACTAAAACAATATTGTAAATCAACTATACTCCAATGTAAAATAAAAATTAAATTAAAAAATAAAGAATCATTAGCCACAACTCTGAAATTTAGCATTCCCGTAGGGAGAAACACAACTCAGAGCTGGGGGTGATTCCGTGACCAGTGACCTTCAGAAGGGCTTCTGCATTCATAGAGGGGCCCAGAGCCCCGGCCTGCCTGGGGTGTAGGCATTCAGGGATAGAAGCAAAGACTCCATAGGCTAGAGTTTATTCTAATGCAGATGGTGAGTATTAAAGTTGGTCTAGGAGGCTAGGCCTGTCGCTACACATTGACGGGAATAACCACCTTGAGGTCAAGCTGGTTTTTCTCTCCTGTCTTAATGACTGACTTCTCAAGCAATCCAATCAGTTGTGTAACTGTTGATTTGGTCATTCAGAGGCTGAATACTCCAGATTGACCGTTTTTCCTCCTGCTCATTGAGCCTGTGTGTCTGGCATACTAACCAAAATCCATCAACTAAAGTTCAAAGAAAAATGGAACAATTCAGCTATGAGGATGTTCACTGCAGTAATAATTATACTGTTTCCTTTAAGAGAATAGCTTTAATAAATTATGGCCCATCCATAAACAGAAAAGTGATATACAGCTATTAAAAATGTCTTCCAAGAATATCTAGTGACATGGGAAAATAAATCTGGTTACCATATTCTACTAATTATAAGAAAAAACTATATATTTGTACGCCCAGAAAAAAAGCCTTGGAGGAAATGCATCAAAATGGCAACAGTGATTATCTCTTGTTGATGTTTGTATTCTTTGTATTTTCCAACTGTCTGTTAGAAACATGTTATTTTTCTAGCATCAGGAAAAGTGTTTTTGTTCTGTTTTCTTTCATTCTGTTTTTTTTTAACCAGAAAGATAATTTCTAAGACCAAAACATTACAAATTAACTTTTTTAAAAGGTGATGTCTGAATCCTGATCATTTATCATGAAGGACACTTACACCTGTGCTGGCCACACACACATTTTTCCCAAACATCAACCTGCATATTCTGACACTCAGAAAACCTTCACCACTACCCCCCACTTCACCTTACCTCTTTCTTCCTACCTTTCTCCCTCCGTCCCAGGACTCTTCCTGAGCCTCCCATATAGAGACACTGGGCTCTCTCTGAAGTTTGTCTTTAGAACAATGAGAGTTCTGACTTTAACAGGATTCAAAGCTAAGCTCCCTGGCCACAAGGTCCCACACAACCTGGCCTCCACACTCACCCACACCCTTGCCTCTCTGATGTCACTCATCACTCTTTTCCTGCTCCTGGGCCTTTGCAAGAGCTAACCTCTTTGCCTGGATCCATCTCCCCCCAGGTAGCTGCAAGGGCTCACTGCCTCACCTGTATGTATTTTGGAATAGTGTATAGTATATCCATGAATTTTCCTTCAAGATACTAAAGAGTGCTATAAAATATTTGTTATAAAAAGGAGGCAGGGGGGCTTCCCTGGTGGTACAGTGGTTAAGAATCCTCCTGCCAATGCAGGGGACACGGGTTCGTGCCCCGGTCCGGGAAGATCTCACGTGCCACGGAGCGGCTAGGCCCGTGAGCCACAACTACTGAGCCTGCGCGTCTGGAGCCTGTGCTCCGCAACGGGAGAGGCCGCGACAGTGAGAGGCCCGCGCACCGCGATGAAGAGTGGCCCCCGCTCGCCGCAACTGGAGAAAGCCCTTGCAAGAAACGAAGACCCAATACAGCCAAAAATAAATAAATAAATAAATAAATAAATAAATAAATAAATAAATAAATGTATTTAAAAAAAAAAAAGAGGCAGGGTTGAGGACCACTGCTGTGCTGTGATTGCTGGTTGGCAATTTCTGTCTCTCTCTCTCATACTAAATTGGAAACTCTGGGAGGGCATGAACTGAGCCAAAGCATATCTGATGAAATGAAATGAATGAATACACGAGCAGGCTGTTGATACCTAAAAGGGGCGGGGGAGGGGCAGCTGCAGTGTGAAGCTTTGACTCCCTTGGCTTGTGAGAGGTGAGCCACACTTTTGCCAGTGTGTACAGGGACCTGACTGGGAGGCAGTGAGAATGTGCATCCGGCCAGGACCTCCTGACTCCAGAGCAAGGCTGGTCTGGGTGGCTGGCAGCCCTAAGGGTAGCTAAGGGTCTGGGGAGGGGAAGGCAAGGAGCTATCTGCTCCCTGCACCCGCAACACCCCACTGCCTCTCTCCAGAAGCCCAGCCACTCACGCCTGCTAAAGGCTACTGGCCTGACAAAGACCACAAAGCCCACAGCTGTTCCGTGTACCATGAAGACTCGGGACTTCCCTGGGTGAGGGAAAGACTCCCTGAACCAAGGCTTGGGCTAGAATCCTGCAGTCTTAGGCAGGTCACTTCAACCTCTCTGCATCTGTGCACTGGGTTACTCACACCTACCCAGCCCTGAGCCCCATGGTGATAATCAAATAGACTGTTAACATGAGAGTCTTGGTCAACTGTGAGGACTATGCAAATATTGCTCAGTATTACACGGAAAAATCATTGTTTTACTGATGAGCATAATGAACTCTTGGGTCATTCAGAGCCCCTTCAGGAGATTAACTCGTCGTTGTCAATATCAAGTATCACTGAATAATATTTTGGATCAAATTCGGATTGTTGGCACTTTCTTGGTATTTAAATTCCAGATGAGAAGGGCTTTTCTATAACCTATCAAAGCATGCTGGTGACCCGCTGGAGTCTACTCTAATCTTTTGCTGGTCCCTGCCCGCCCACACCATCCCCATGGATGAAGGGAGGGTTTGTCTGCTTTGGCAGAATATATCCATTTGAGCAGGAAGCCCTGCTCTGGTGAAAAACCATCTCTCAGACTCCACCCTCTTCCTTTGATCCTCCTACTGAATGCTGGAATGACAGAAGCAAAGCCGTTCAGATGTAATTATTTTAATTCAGCCAGATGCTGGGAATTAGTCTCTTTTCCTTGCAAGTATTCTAGGGAAAGACAGAACTCAGCCAAAGATGCCCCAAAAGAAAAGGAGCTGACAATATCAAGAGGAAGGGAGGGAGCCCCCCCCCAACCCCCACTTGCTCTGAAACAGCTTAAATCAAAGAAACTGCTGTCATCCCTGGATGAAGGCGGGGAAGGGAGGAGTGGGGAAGGAGGAGGAGGAGGCAGAGCCTAAGGGGTATTAAACCCAGACTGTTTACCAATCCCGGAAAAGAAGACCAATAACAGCACCAAGCATTGTCCAGAGCTTTAGAATTTCCAAAGCAATTTCACTTGCATTACTTTATTTAATTATAAACTAGGGAGGAAGTCACCAACTGAGTTATAAGCATGGGGGCAAACTGAATCTAGGCTTCAGGGAATTCAGATTCAACCTTTCCCAGACACCCACTAGGAGCCCAGCCCCTGCTAGGCACAGTCCCTTCACAATCTCCTTTAATCCTCACTGCCACCCTATCCGCCCCAGCATACATGTGGGGAAACTGAGGCTCAGGAAGCTTGAACAGAAGCTCTAGTCTACGCATCAGCTGCATTCTCTCCCTTGTTGGGACTCTAACAGCGTTGAGGTCTCCAGCATATATAGGCATAGGAGTTTTCATCATCACCTGCTTCCTATTCATTCAGTCACAGATTCACAAAAGAACCCCTGTGATCACCTACTGCACGCCACGCCCTCTCCTGGGTGTATACGAGGGGGAGGTTTAGTCCTGCGGTCAAGTTCCTCCAGACCCACTGAGGTAAACAGACAAGTAGAGAAACCAGATTGAGCAATTGTGTTTGAGATGATTTGGTCATTGTTATACTGCCCTGTCCTAACAATTCTGTGTCTTATTCTCCAACTGGAAGGCCCTGAAAGCAGAGTTTGGGGCACTACAGCCTAGTCATTAAAGACCCTGGCTCTAGGACCAGACTGCCTGGGCTCACATCTCTTCTACTCAGTGGCTGTGTGACCTTGGGCAGGTCCCTTAACCTCTCTGTAAAATGAGGACCATATACATCAGATATTATAATACATCATTCTATGGATTACATTACATATTATAATACATCAGATAAATAAACTGATACTATATACCACTTAGCACAGTGTGTGTCTCAGAATAATCGCTCAATTAATATTGGCTACCAATTTATACCTCCATACACACCAGTAGTTCTCAAAGTATGGACCAGGAACCCCCAAGGGAGTCCACGAGGCCAAAGCTATTTTCATAATAATGCTGATAAGACATGGAGTTTTCTAGAAGTTATCCAACAGTGATATCATAACAGATTGACTGCAGAAGCTGATATGAAAATCCAGCTCTTCTGTTAAGCCAGACGTTAAAGTGATTTTTTAAAATATAAAGCAAAGCACTCTTCTCAATAAATGAATTTTATTTTGGAAAATATAGTTATTTTTCAAAAAAGATGTTACTTCTGTTAACCTATAATGGGTTAAACTATTGTTATTTTTAAATGAATTAATACATAATTTAAATTTCTTTTTTTTTTTTTTTTGGCAGCACTATGCTGCCGCATGTGGGATCTCAATTCCCCAACCAGGGATTGAACCTGCGCCCCTACAGTGGAAGCACGGAGTCTTAACCACTGGACTGCCAGGGAAGTCCCTCAATTTTAACTTCTAATATGGTAAATACTGATAGCTAATGGATACGATAGTTATACTGCCTTCCCAGGAAGGTCAGAAAATGCTGTTTCTCCTCATCCCTCCCAGGCCCTCTAATCTGAGCTGGATCCAGCCCCATAAGGAAGCTGATTTCCCAGGTTACCCCAGAATTGGTCTTGTGCTCACACTGTCGCTGTATCCTCCTTTTCTCCTTATGACCCTCTAAGTTCTCACCTGTGACTCCTAATTAACCTAAGGGGCATGCAAGCCTGGGTAGTTTAGGGGAATAAGCCTGGGTTTCAGAATCAGGCTGACCTGGATTAGAACCCTGGCTCTACCACTTATTGTCCTTGAACAGGTGATTAGCCTCTCTGAACCTCACTTTCCTCATCCATAAAATGGGAATAACAATGGTTACCCTACCTCTTAGGATTGTTGTCAGAAGTAGTGATAACATGTAAAATGCCCAGACATTGACAGACAGAAACTATCACCATTACTGCATTTTATCAGCATTATTAGCTATTGGGTCCCCTGAGCCCCTTCTTGGGTGCTCAGCTACCTGCCAGCTGTCTCCATCTCCTTCTTTTCCACAGTCCCACAGAAGAAGCAAAACCAAGGGCTGCCTAGGATTGCAGACTCTGGCTTCCCAACACACACACAGACACACACACACACACACACACACACACACACACACCCCACATGCTCTCTCTCCCTCAGCCCCATGCAGGGGTGTCACCCTACTCCAGAGCTAAAAGTGAAAAATGACAACTAAATGCCAAGCGCCCAGGCTCCAAGAAAAGGCCCCTCTGTTGCTAGTGTCAGTGCCAAGGCAGTCTTGGCTCAAGGACAAGTGAGCGGTGGCCATGATGGGGAGTGGACCAGGGCTCCCAGCCCAGCTCTGCTGCTGACTGTGGGCGAGTTTCCTCCTGTCTCTGGGCCTCAGCTCATCTGTAAAAAGGGAAGACACCTTCTAGCTCCGATGTTGTGGACTTCTACGACAGCCAGGTCAGACTGAGGAGCCCTGTCTTCCCCCAGTCCCTCCAATGACACACAACGGTCACAGAGAGGCCAGCTTGCTCTCTGTCACTGCTTCAACCCCACCCCCACCAGGTCCTGTCCTGGAGTCCCTCTGCCACTCACCCTGCAGTTGCTGAGCTCCTCAGCGGACAGGATGATGGTGCCACATTTCTTCCCTGGGACACCACTGGGAGAGGAGAAGATGAAAGAATGGAAAGTCAGACAAAGACAGAGCCACAAGCCTGAACTCTCCCTGAATCAGCCCTCTTCATCCTCCTCCCGCCACCCCCAACCAACCAGCAGATCTGCCCCAAAGCCCCTAAGAAGACACAGTCTCCTGTGGCCTAGGGCACTGCTTCCTGGGCCAGGCCCCCAGGCCTGGAGCTGCCCCGCCCCCTGCTCCCCAAGAGCCCGCCAAGAAGGGTACTGTCTGCAGTGAAAGTCCTAGAATTGGAAAAGCATCCAGACTCACCCGGAGGCTTCCAGACCAGTGGTCCTCAAACTTTCCATCCAAAGACCACTTCTGTGGGCAAAAGACCTCGTGGGCTAGCCACCCCACCCTGCACCCAGCTGATCCCCAGAGTCCTGGAACATTCCAGCTCTGAGCCACTCTGATTCATCGTAGGTGAGAGAGCAGTAAAAGGGGGTAAAGCAGGAGGACTGGTATACTCTTGGTGGCAGCTTGCCGGGCCCTCTCCCACGGCTCCCTCCCCTTAAACTTCTTGGCTGGGGTCTCTCTGGGGGAGAGAGATCCCGACCAACCATGTGCCTCCTCTGTGAGGGAGGCAACCGGGACATGAAGTCAACCCACCCAGAGAATCCCCTCTAGGAGGGCAATTCCCAGGGTGGAGCTCTACCCAGGGGATCTGCACTACCTCTTCCTTTGATCAGGAGGGCCCCCTCCCCCAGGCACCATCCCATCCCATTCCGATTGTTTAGGACTAACCCAGGGGGGTCCCAGTGCAGCCAGGGGCCACTGGGAGGGAGAAGAAAATGGCACGTTGTCCAGTAGCTGTGTGACTTTGGGCTCACTACGACACCTCTCTGAATCTCAGTTTCATGGCCCATAAAATGGGTGTAATTGTAGCATCCATTTTACTAACTAATATGCACACACACAGTGCCTGGCACAGAGAAGGCCCTCAAGAGCACCATTTCTCTCCCTGCCTGGTTTCCTTTACAATCGTGCAAAGCTGATAAAATCCAGCCCCACAATTGGGCCAGCCTCAGGGTCACCAGCATGTTGACTGTGGATCATATTTTGAGAACCACTGATGGAGCTCTCCCCAGTGCCAGCTCTTAAAGGGAGAGGTTCTCAAACAGGGGAGGCATGGGAGCCGGCCCTGAGGGCTGATGAGACAGCCGAAATCTCTCCAAATCAGGTGAGCAGAGCAGAGGCTGCATCTCAAGGTTCCCCTGCCATAGCCAGGTGGCGGTGCCTGACAGCTTGTCCCCCTAGACTTGGGCAGCTGAGTTGAGTAACCCAAAGCCCCTCCCTACCTCCCCCGCCCCCCAATCTGGCCCTCCTTGCTAGTAAAGATTGATTTGTTTGACCAGGGAGATAGAATCCTCACACCAGCCTCCTCTGTCCAATGGTTCTCCATCTGCTCCTCTCTTTGCCTCTTAGCCCCTCTTCTATTTCCAATCTTTCCTTCCACGCTCTCAAGCCCCAGTCTGCTCCCACCTGCTCGCTTGGCCTCTCTCTCTCTCTCTCCCTCCCTCCCTCCATCCTTCTGGTCTTTCTTGCTCTCCCTTTCTGTTTCTCTCTCTGACTCCTGCTCCCTCTCCAATTGCTGCTTCTCTACTCTTCTTATAAATTAGCATCCATATACTTCCTGGGCTGTGAGCATCCCTGGGTCCCCTGAAGGCCTCTTTCCCACATCCCGCTAGGCTGGTGGCCAATCCAGCTGTTGGGACCCCAACTTCTAGGAGCCCTCTGCAAAGGCCAGTGGAGCTTTGCTTACTCAGCCAAAGTGCTCGTCTCCAGAGGCACCTCCAGGCTGGTCCCCCAAGCAGATGCTCCCTACCCTGGCTCCCCGACCCCTGCCAGGTGAGGACCCTTTCTCCAACCAGGAGAGGAAAGGGAAAGAGTGGGAGGGTCTTGGTTGCCATATCTGCGTGAGGCCAGCCAAAAGCAGATGTTCAGGGTGGGGGCTGGAGGAACAAGGCCAGCCTGCCACAGCTGGTAAGCAAATGCGGAGAGTAAGGATTTAGCGGAACCTACTCTGTGAGCAGGCTGACATCCAGCAGTGGAAGCAACGGAGAAGAAGATGGGGAGGAGATGAAGAGAAGAGAGGGGAAGGGTTAGAGGAGGTGGGAGGTGGAAGAAAACTGGCCGGGAGAGAGGAAGGGAAGGAAGAGTGCCCAGCCCCTGCTGATTCCCAGAAACAGCCCCTACCTCTAAGCCCCACCCTGCTCCCTGAAGTCCTATGAGCCATTGGGGCTGGGGATGCTGGAGCTCTAGCCTGGACGGGGGGAGGGCCAGCTGCGGAGTGGCCCAAAGTGCCACTTTAGGAGGGACCCAGGACCCTCTCTGTGTCCCTGACCAGGGCTAAAGGCACAGTGGTAGGAGCAGGGACTGGGCCAGGACTCTGAGGCCCCCTCTGCAGAGCTGGCTGAATGTCTGAGGACTCCAGGGCTAGAGATGTCTGGTGGCCTACCCGTTGGATACAGCTGGCATGGGTTTGCCTGTCCTGGAATTCAGGCTGAATGCTCCTATTCTGTGGAGAGAGAGAGGGCAGGTCATGAGCTGAGTATCCCCATTCTGAGAGGCCAGAGCACTTGGCATCTAGATTCTTGGAGACAGGTTTCTGTTCTGGGTCAAACATCAAACCAGGACCAAGAGCCACAGGCCAGAGGAAGGAGAGGTTTTCTTCCCAAACCTTGTTGTGAAGCCCCGGGCAGCTCCACCCCAGGGGTTCTCAAAGTGTGGTCCCCAGGCAAGCAGCATCACAGCCCCTAGAAATGTGTTAGAAATGTAAATTCTCAGGCCCTTGCCCAGACCTGGGGTTGGAGCCCAGTAGTCTGTACTAAACAAGCCCTCCAGGTGATGCTGATGCCTGCTACAGTTTGAGAACCTCTGCTCTACCTCTTTGAGCCTCAGTGTTCGGGCTGTGAAATGGGGAGATTGCTGAGATAATCACATGAGGCCATGGAGACAAAAGACTGTCTGGTTCAGAACAGATGCCCAATGAAAGGGAGCCCTTCATAGGTCTAGCCTGGGAGACAACTAGACTTACACACATGAAAACTTCATGTGTCTTCAGTGGGGAGAGTAGATCCCCCTCCTTCACCAACACCCAGCATCTCAGCATTTTAGATCCCGCTTACCCTTTAAGGCTCCTCTCAGTAGCCATCCCCTATCCCAAGTCTTCCTTGATCCCACTTGAAGGTGTGTCCCTCCACCAAAGGTGGGTCAGGGGACAGCACAGACCCAAATAACTCATGTGCATTTGATCCAGGCAGTGGGGAGCTGAGAGGGGCCGACACAAACTCACTTCCGGGACCCCAAACTCTATAAACTTCAGAGCCCCCAAACATAAGTTTACTACCTGTTCTCAATAAATGATAGCTATTTATCACTATCTTCTGTGAACCCAGAGGAGGAGATGTTTGTGGGGATAGTGAGGCCTTTCTGGGGACCCTGAAGTTGCCACACAGTTACTGGGGGTCAGAGACAAGGGCCTGGGAGAGAGACCACCCCCCCACCCCCACACAATAACACATTCTGCAGTTATTGATCACGGTGAGGGGACAGCATCCAGTGTGAACTTGGCAGAAGCAAGTGCAGGGCTTTTCTGCCCACCCTGCCCTATGACCTGGACACTTGTCTTAGTGTGAAGGCCTCTCTTGCCTGGGCCCTACTCCTGGGGCTTCCTGAAACAGGGACAAGAGAGGTCACCCCATCACCTGGCCAACCTGGCTGGTCCCTGAAGCCACCCTCAGGCTCCACTGTGACAAGCCTTGGGACTCCACATCCCAGAGCCTGCTCAGTGTAATAGTCTTCCCCTAAAAGCACTTAAAACCCTATGATGCAAGGGCAGGGTGGGATAGGGAGGGCCTCATCATGCCCAGCTCTGGCCTCAACAAGGTATGAACAATCTGAGGAATACTCTTTGTGAGTAGATCCCTGGGTTCAAATCCCAGCTCTTCTACTTCCTAGCTGTGTGGCCTTGGGCAAATCAATTTCCCTCTCTGGGCTTCAGTTTCTTCCCCTGTACAATGATGGGGTGGGGTGTGAGAGTGGGGTAGATAGTATCTTGGGCCATGCTAAGGAACATGGGGTTCTAATAACTGAGCCAGGGTCCCTCCAAGATAACTGGGTTAAAAGCCCTGCAAGGGCAAGGCCCATGAGGTCTCCTTATTTCCGATTGTCTGTTATGACTGGCTGACTGCTTTGCCCCTCCCCTGAGCCAGCCCTCAGCAGGGATGAACAGGAAGTTGGCCCATCACTGAGGAAGCAAACCAGACAGGTCCCACTCCCCTGAACACTTACGTGAGGGACTTCTCCAGGCGGCTCCCAGGGGACCCCACAATCTCTCCAAGGGTGCAGAAGGCCTGGCCCAGAAAATCCTGCACATCCAGGGTACAGAAAAGACCACCGTCACCCACTCTGTTCACAGCCATCCCACCTCCTCCATCACCTCACCCCTGGAAGTATGAGGGCTCTGAAATGACAGGATGCAGCATCAGACACATTCTGTGTCACAGTGAAGCCCAAGGCCAACTCAGAGTTTGGCATTTAAGAGACTTTCAGAATTGCTGGGCAGGCATTGGCAGAACTCACGTGTTTGGATAAATCAGGACTCTTGGAGTCAACATCATATCTGCAGGGAACACAGAGAGATGGTGAAGGCAGCTGGGGCATCCTGCCCCAAATTGCCTGACTTCTTGAGCTGAGCCAGGACCCCTGCTCCCCCAAAACCAGGCACCAACACAGTGGATATTTCTGGGAGTAATAGCAGGGAGATGCAAATGGGAGCCTTCTAAGGTGCTAGTCTGTCTCTTGATCTGGGTGGTAAATGGATATCAAAATGCATCATTGGGGTAACACTATTAAGATTTGGGCACTTCACTATATATGTTATACCTCATTAAAAATTGAAAAAATAAAATAAACTTGCTCTGCCACCCTGGCTGGTTCACAGATACCTGAGCCACCCTGCTCTTCACTGACTGTTCTCCCACCTTCCCAGCTAAGGCTCAGCTGCCCTTGGACTTCAGTACCTTGCCTTTGACCTTCCCTGATTGTTTCCTTTTGCCCAGGCCTGCCCAACCTGCCCTCAGGCCTGAGCACTCAGGAAAGAGGGAGGCATGAATACCTGTACCTCAGCCCGCCACAGGCAGCTGATCCTGCAGCTGGGCACCTCTCTTCACCTGGGGCTGGCTCACCCACAGCCTCACCTGCAGCCCTTCCCTCCTGCATTCCGCCTCTACTCACACTGGCCATCTCTGCAGCCAAACAGTCATTCTAGGCACAGACAACTCCTACTGAGGGGCAGTCGTCATTGTGCCAGTCCCCTTCCCTGAGCACTTTCTCTCTCCAAAGTGTCACCAGGTGACTTCCCTACAATGGGCTGCATTGACTGCTCTGGGCCTCAAGTCCTTCTATTGCTGCCTCCAAAGTCATTTCCTTTCACTGCATTTTTTTCCTTTGCTCTCTCAGGTGCCAACCCCTCTTTTCTTCCCCACTCAGTCCACAATTCTCTAGAGCACAATCCTTTCTAATCACCTTAGACCCTGAAAATACAACAAAACACCACTCCTCCACCTGCTCATCAGACTAAAATCCCACCATCATCCTTAACCTCAGGAGAGGGGCACTCTGCATCTTTGTGATAAACACACAGATGCTTTGAGCCCCATCAGCCAAGTTACCTCTGCAGGAGGGGAAACTGGAGGAGACCCTCTCCCAGAACAAGCTTTGACAGAGGGAGAAGTCAATGGGGAGCTGGGGGGAAAGGGCTCCCCAGAATTAGAGCTGGGTTGCCCCCAAGATCTTTCCTCACCACCCCCCGAATCAGGTAGCTTGCCCAGCACCCTCCCACACTGAGACAAATGGGGGGGTGCCTTTGTTCCCCCTCCCACCTCCTTTCCACCTCCTGATGAAGGTGGGGCTGGATTCAGCTAATTGTCACTTTTATCCTAGGCCAACCCTGAGCTTCTCTACGATCACAGCTCCCCGCTACCTTCCCTCGTGAGGAAACTCCCGCCCCACTACAGGTCCTGTAGCCCCACCTCCCATCCATGGTTCCTTCCCCAGCTCCATCCTCAGCACGATCTTCTACTTACAGGTCAAAACGGAGGTTCTGCTTCTCCTCGAAGAAGTAATCCACGATGAATTTGCGCACAAAGTCGGGATTGAGTGTGTTGTCGATGACTTCAGTGCGTCCGAACTACAAGAGGAGATGGGGCGTGGATCTCACGGCCAGGCTGGTGGAACAGGGGAGCACTGGGCTCGGAGCCCCTCAGTCCTGAACCCGGTAATGATGGAAGCCACGCCTCTCCCAGCTCCTGCCCCCACCCCCCCCATCAAGGGGAGAGCTCCCACATCTAACAGTGGAAGCTGTCCACCTATGGCTCCAATCTCCATTGTCACTTTATTCTCCCTTTCTCTATATAGGCTCCACTCAAGTGAGATGGTTTTGATACCTGGATACCTGAGCAGGCCCTTCACTTGTTCACCTCACTGCCTTTGCCTAGGCTGTGTCCTCCACCTGGCCTCCCCTTCTCAGCCAATGGCACATCCTCCAATCCTTCAAGGTCTGCTGTTAATGCTGCCTCCTCCAGGAGATCTTCCTGATTCCTCCAACCAGAGAATTACTTCTCTCTGAGCCACCACTGAACTTGTGCCACCTCTATGACCACCTTCCTTCTCTGACTGATTCCGCATTAGGTGTGTATTGATTTGATGCCCCAATTGTAAATGCAAGGCAGAGACAGGGACTGTGGGATCTTTTCAGGTCCCATCTCGTGGCATTCATGCCCTTGTGCAATCCCCTCCCCTTGAATATGGGCTGGAGCTAGTGACTCACTTCTAATGAAGACTGGACTAGAGCACAAGTCACTTCCAAGGTTATGTTATAAATGACTATGGCTTCCGTCTTAGGTGCCCTCTCTCTCTTGCTTGCTCACTTTGATGAAACCACATGCCATGATGTGAGCTGCCCTAGGGGGAGACCCATGTGGCAAAGAAGCAAGGCTATCAGCCAACCCACCCCTGAGAATCTAAATCTTACCAAAAACCACTGAGTGAACTTAGAAGTGGATCCTGCCCCAGCTGAACCTTGAGAAGACTGAGGCCCTGGCCAACACCTTGACTACAGCCTTGTGAGAGACCCTGACGTAAAGGATTCCACAGAGCTACACCCAGATCCATGACCCTGTTGTTTAAGTGGCTAAGCTGTGGGCTAATTTGTTACTCAGCAGTGCATAACTAATTCAGAGACTTAACTTTCTTGGTAACCCCTGCAACATATACACTAGAGTTTGGCACACACTGGACACTCAATAATTATATCCCATTAAACTCCCTGAATGACTTAAAGCAAGTCACTCCCCATTTCTGGGCATGAGAATTACTTAAAGTGTTTGTTAAAACATAGATTGTAGGTTCTGATTCAGTGGGTTTAGGATGAGGGCTAAGAATCTGTACTTCTTTTTTTTTTTAATTTATTTTTTGTGATATGCAGGCCTCTCACTGTTGCGGCCTCTCCCATTGCGGAGCACAGGCTCCAGACGCGCAGGCTCAGCGGCCATGGCTCACGGGCCCAGCCGCTCCGCGGCATGTGGGATCCTCCTGGACCGGGGCACGAACCCATGTCCCCTGCATCGGCAGGTGGACTCTCAACCACTGCGCAACCAGGGAAGCCCTGTACTTCTTTTTTTAAAATAAATTTATTTATTTATTTTTGGCTGCGTTGGGTCTTCGTTGCTGCGCGCGGGTTTTCTCTAGTTGTGGTGAGCGGGGGCCACTCTTTGTTGTGGTGCGCAGGCCTCTCATCACGGAGGCCTCTCTTGCTGCGGAGCACGGGGTCTTCAGTAGCTGTGGCACGCGGGCTCAGCAGCTGCGGCACACGGGCTCAGTTGCTCCGCGGAACGTGGGATCCTCCCAGACCAGGGCTCAAACCCATGTCCCCTGCACCGGCAGGCGGATTCTTAACCACTGTGCCACCAGGGAAGCCCAGAATCTGTACTTCTAAAAATGCAGGTGACACTGATGTTGCTGGTGCAGGGACCTCCCTTGGAGAACCACTGGGCTAGACTGTGGTTCACAGGGCTGGGAGCTCCCAGGAGCCTTCCCATGTCATGGAGGGGGGGCAGTGTGGGCACCGTTCCGGGCTACCAGTTCCATCAAAGCAGCTCTTTTACGTCTTCAATCCACTAGATAATTTCGGTGAGATTTTATTTTTAAAAAGGGACATGGGTCTAAAAGATAAAGTGCAAAAGCACTGTACACTCCATGGTGGTAGGGCATGATATTCCCCAAACTAAACAAGATAGGCAGACAAAATGAAAATATTTTAAATAGGTTGTCAATCATTCTTAACATGTTTCCAGTTGTCTGGGACATAGCTAGGTGTCCCCTTCTCCCCTGAAGTAAGTTAGAAACCTGCACAGAGAACCTCCCACCCAGGGCAGTGTGGGGTCATCTGGGGAGCACTAGATGTGGCACCTTCCTGCCCTCAGGCTCACAGCGAATCAATCTCTCATTCCCATCAATTCCATCAGCTAAATCTCTCCCCTCTCCCTGCCTCCTCTGCCGTGGCCTTGGTCAGGACTCTTCATTTTCTCGCCTCAATCACTGCAATAGCCACCTCCTGGCAGGTACCCCAGGTAGGCCAATCGCTAATGCTTAAGGACTCAGCTCCCCGAAAGTCCAGCTCTCTAACTCCCACCCCTTCCCTTGCACTCCCATAATCCTCCTCATATCCCTATGGCTGCACTCATCACAAGACCTAATAATGATCTACTCTTTCCATCCCACTAGACTGAGCTTCTCAAGCAATGGGTTGACGGGGATCCAAGTTTTCCTCATCTTTGCAGCTCAGGACCTGACACAGTGTTTAACAGAGTCACAGGCTCACAGTCCCACATGATTATAGCACCAGCAGCTGCAGTAAACACTTCACACCATATTACCTTATTTAATCCTTTTATGGCAGGCTTCCCTATTTTATGGATGAGAAAATGAAAGCACCAAAAAGCCAAGTAATTTGTCCAGGGTCACATGGCTAATAATTGCTGACTTCAAGGCACAACCCAGGCATTCTGGCTCACGTTCTCTAAGCCATGTTACCCTACATATAAGGTCCTGAGGGCAAGGACAGCGGAAGCCCACTGCTCCCAGTGACTGGTATACAGTAGGTACTCATTGTTGAATGAAGAAAGGTTGAATGAGGAAATCGATGAGAGGGTTTGAGTCCCAACTTCATCACAAGCTGATTGTGTGACTTGATCGGAGACTTTCAAAGCCTCAGTTTCCTCATCAGAAGATGGAGAATAATACTCGTTCTGCTTGCTTCTTAGAGTTATCCAACTCAATCCAATTATGAATTCAACAGTTTTTAAGCACTTATAAAGTAGGCCAGGCAGTGTGGTGGGTGCTGGGTTACAAACATAAATAGAACACGAATCCTGTACTTAAGGACTTCTCTATCATAGGTGGGACAACTCAAACAAATAACTACAATACAGTGTGACAACACTGTTAACAGAACTATATACAAAGGTCTAAGGCAGGGTGCTCCACCCTAGCTGGGGAAGTGTGAAAGTTATTAAAATGTACAAAAAAGCAGATCACTGGGCATCCTGTTTCCCATACTAGTCCAGGTATCTGATTTCATAGAGGTCTGCATCGTTCATTATCTCTGAGTTACTTTACAACTCCGTAAATTACAGAAAGCATAGAGTAATGCAGATGATTTTATCCATAGAAATGCAAATGGATTTTCCTCAGTGGAATGCAATTGATTATTTGATTATTACCCTGTGGATACAGACCAATTTTGCAGCTATTTGTAAATTCATTTCAGTATTCCTGATTTCATATATGTGTGTGTTGTTGGAATTATTTGAACCAGTTATAACATCTTTCTGGGTCCCTCGTTGATTAATAAGTTGAATAAATCTTTGCCGTGTGTTCATTTTATATTTCTATGGGAATCGTGATTTTGTCTTTAAAAAAACGTATCCTTTAACAGAAGATTTTTTAAAATACCCATGCTTGGAATTCCCTGGAGGTCCAGTGGTTAGGACTCTGCGCTTTCACTGCCAAGGGTGAGGGTTCAATCCCTGGTAGGGGAATTAAAATCCCACGAGCCATGAGGAGCGGCAAAAAAGACAAACAAACAAAAAAACCCATCCATGCTCAAGCCCTACCACAGGCCAATTAAATCCAAATCTCAATGGGTGGGGCCTGAACAACTGTATTTTTTAAAAGTTTCCTACATGATTCTAAGATGCAGATGGAGTTGAGAACCACAGATTCTCAGTAGGAACATGGTAGGAGGAAGGAAGAAAACTAACATTTACTGAGCCCCTTACTGAATGCTTAGTAGATCAAGTGGATCATTGAATTACTGCATTCAATTCTCACAAAAACCCTGTGATCATTTACCCATTTTACAAGTGAGAAAACTGAAAATCAGAGAGGTTAAGTGACTTGCCCAAGCTCACACCAGCTAGGCACAGCTGGGATCTAAACCTAAGAATGTCTAACTCCAAAGCTCATTTTATATTTATATATACATATATATATGTATATATATATATATATTTTTTAATTTGAAGATCTAATTGGCTTTATTAAATGACTCACGAATCGGGCAGCATCTCATCTAGGAAGCACAGAGATACTCCCCAAGGCTTATTATATTTTTACCTCATCTAACTGCCAAGAGTCCTCAAGCATTATGAAAGCCAAATAAAGATGAGGTTTACTTCACAAGCATTTATAGAAGCCTCCCTGTATGCAAGGCCATGGTAAGGACATTGAGTTGAATAAGACTGGGTTCCTGCCCCACCCCACAAATTCCATAACGATCTTATAACCCTGGTTGCAAAACAGTTCCTGCATTTTCCTCTCCTGCCCTTTCTAATTCTTAATCCCGTGTGTCTTCAGATGCAAAGAAAATTTCTCCTAATAGCTTTCTAGAATGTAGACTATTCCAGGAAAACACCCAGGTTCGAGAGAATCCTCTTAAGAAAGGGACCTACCTCCTCCTCAATGCACTGCCTTTCTCTCTCAAACACAATAAAAGTTCCCTCCGGCAGAATTTTATATAAACCCCAGCCCAGAAGAGGCAAGTATTCCTTTGTGCATCCTTCCATCTCCCTCCACTCCCGGCAGAGACTCCAAGGAAAACACCCATTAGGGAAGATGACAGCGCTGCTTTTAAAATGGCACTTGAAGCGCAATAGGGGGGAATTCCCTAGAGATTGATCTCTGCTGGAGAAGAAAATGGAGTTCCCCTGGAAACAGGACACGGAGGGGGACTCCAAGGGCACCCAATATCTCCTAGAGCACGAAAGGGGACAAGTGAGCCTGGCTGGGCGGTGATAAATTACCAGGACCAGGGGTAATTAACATATATGCACATCCTAAACTACTGCGAATGAAATCTTAAACCCAGGGACTTACTAAAGATGTTTTATAGCCTTCATTACTTGGGCTAATAACAAAGGGAAAAAAATGTGAAAACTTGAATTTTAAAAATCCAAGAAGCCACTGGGTCCGTGTCGGATCCAATTTATACCCCTATTAATGACGGTCAGATCACAGCTGAACTGATGTTTTTTTTAAAAAAAAAGAAAAAATTAATTTGGTTGTATTTCGTTCTACATAGAGAATTAGAGATTTCAAGCCAGAAGGGACTTGGAGAGATGAGGTTTTAGCAAGCAGCGGGAAGCACGCAAAGGCACGAGATCTGACTCTGCTAAGGGGGGCTTGGGGAGGAGGGGAAGGTAGGTTAACCCCTCACCACTCTGTAATCCTGAGCCAAGCCAGCCCTGAACGCCCTTCCAGGTCCCTGGAAGGGCCTGTCCCTCCCTCCATTCCATTCTGAAGCCCTTTGTCCACACTTGGTCTCTAAGGATGGGAGGGGGCCTGACACTGCTCAAGTCTGGGGCACAGACCACCAAACACTGGTAGGCACAGGAATTCTCTGATTAACAAAGCTGCAGGGAAGCCCCAAATCTGCTTTGTTTTACCAAGTGATTCTGATGCAGAGAATCCTAGAGAATTGTTGGGTAGGTGGCAAGTGTGGACTGGGGAGGCTGTGGTATGAAATTGGGGAAGGGGCTGAGCAGTCGGGGAGGTGAGGGGACTATGACCCCAGGGGCTGGGACAGCCTCCCAGAGAGGAGAAAGTACAAATGAGAAATAAGCCTGGAAATTAGGGTATTCACCCTCTGAAAAGCTTACTTCTTGTCCCTGGCAACAAAACTCAGTGGGAAAAGCTCCTGACATGTCACAAAAGATGCTCCCAAGGGTTCCTAAAACCCCTATGACTAAGTCCCAAGAATATCAATTAAGCAGCATTAATTACATATCATCAGTTTGAGCGAGACCCTCAGAGGGGAGGCAGACTTGAAACTTCTGTGAGGACTAAATTAAGTGGCTCCCAGGGGCTGTGCTACACATAGAAGTCGAGATTTATGGGGGCAGGTGGGCAGCTGTCCCACCAAACTGCCCTGGGACAAGGGCCAGTGCAAGGCTGGGATTGAGAACCCAGGTCAGGCAGTAAGGTCTTCCCTTCCCACATCCAACTACAAGGCCGGGAAGGGGCAAGCCTGTGTCAAGACATGGGCCTCCTGACCTGCAGGGGGCACTGAGCTGGCAGTTAGTCCTAGACTGATTTGGAGGCTTGTTCTCCATGCCAGAGAGTCTCCTGCTGCCGCCCCACCCTGCCCAGCTCCTTCTCCATTCCAGGAGATTGCTTCCCAATCAAACTCCATCACCTGGTTCCCTTGCTCTGTGGGTTCCAGTTGGGTTTGGCCAGTGGGAGGCACTGGCAGATGGCAGATGGCAGATGGGAGACGGGAGATGAGAGAATGTGGGCTATTTCCTCCGTCTCTGGCCCAGTCTCAGCACCACGGTTCTGGGAGGGGCTGTTCCCCCCACACCCACCACCACGCTCACCTCTCACTCACACACAATAACATTGTCTCCTCCCACTGCCCCTTCAAGCCTGGGTGGAAACAGCTCCCTGTTGTTGCCAGGCCCTGGGTGCTGCACTGTCCCTGTGGGTGTCCTCAACCTCACCCATACCTTTGAAAGAAATCCATTAAATCTCTTCAGTGAAAACAACTGAGTAGAATTCTCTCTCCTGCTGGGACCCTGACTGATATATTTTCTCTCTCACAAACACATTCACACACTCATACCATTTCCAACTCACCTGAACACAAACCAAGAACGGTCCCCACCCCCACCCCATTCTTCTTAGACACAGTAACATTCATGTCACCAGTAAAGTGTGTGACTCCTGCCCATGCAGCCTAGGTACCCAAGGTCTGTGACAGCCCTCAGAGATGCAGGGTCCCAACCCAGCCATCCTACCTGTGGGCCTTGGTGGGGACTCTCAGGGTCCAGGGCTCTCACCACAGCCTCTGCTTTGTAGAAAGTAGCCATCCCGGCCCCATCCACACAGATGTCAGAGAGCCCAGCAGGGAAGGGCAACCGCTAGATTAGAACCAGCTCTGAGTGGGCTGTGACACCCTGAAATTGAATGCAAATATCTGTACATGTCCTCATTTTCTGGGGAGAGAAGCCATGGTTTTCATCAATTTCTCAAAGGGAAGCAGAAAGCTTTAAGAACCACTAATTCTAGCTTTGGAAGGCAGATCTTGGGGGTTCGCACATAAGGCAGTAAAGTGAAGTAGTTAATAGAGCAGTCTGAGGCCAGGCTTCCTGGTTTCAAATCCTGGCTCTGCTATTCACTGGCTGTGTGACCTTGGCCAAATCCCTTTGTTAGGGAACAGTTGACCGAAACTGTCCACCTTGGCCAGGCACCATGATAACCACTTGCATAAGTTTCTCACAACAGGAGGTCCTGATAAGGAACATGGTACTGCTGCTGAAAACTAACTGAGAGAATATGGGAGGGGCCAAAGAGAGAGGGGAGATGCCAGCCCATAATACGTCTTGTAAAACTAACTGGAAGAATTTGGGAGGGGCCAAAAGGAAGGAGGAGACGCCAGCCCATAATATGTCCTACTAACCTCCCAGAATCCTTTCGCTGGAATCCATCTTGGCTGAGAGATGCACGCACCACCAGGAAGGACCCTGAGTCAGACCAAGTCTGGGCCAAGCAAGATGACTGGCCAGAGACAACCCGGCAACTAACCCCATTACCATAAAACCTGAGACTGTGAGCCATGAGGCAGAGCAGTTCTCCTGGGTTCCCTTACTGCTGCTCTCCACCCAGGCGCCCCGTCCCAATAAAGTCTTTTGCTTTGTCAGTGTGTGTGTCTCCTCAGACAATTAATTTCTGAGTGTTAGACAAGAGCCCACCCTTGGGCCCTGGAAGGGGTCCCCCTTCCTGCAACACCTTCACCTCTTTGCCTTAATTTCCTCTTCCATAAAATGGAAATGACCATTTATCCACACTTTATAGAGTTGTTGGAGGCTTAAATGATTTAGTGTATGTAATATACTTAGAAGAGAGCCTGGGACATAAAACATGCTCTGTAAATTTGTGATTCCACACTCTGGTTCTTTATAAATCCCAAACCCTGGCCCAGCCACCCAGGAGGTATAGATCTCCCAAGTCTCTGAACTCAGCCCTGTCTCTGAGATGCTCCTGGCCCTAACCGCTAACATTTCCTACCCATCTTCCATGCCTGAGAAGGTTTCTATCCTCCATCTAAAGGGGTCCTCTGTGCTTAAGTCCCCTGGAGGTCCCAGTTCTGTGTGGTTTCTCTCCAAATAACTTCCACATACAGGGTAAGGCTGAGGGGAAAATTCAGGGCTGGCCCTTTGCTCTTACAAACTAGCTGCTCCATTAAGATCAAGGTTCTGCCCTCCCTGTGGGCTCCCCTCAACACCTACCAATGCGCAGGCCTCAGTTAGAAAAAAGGAAGTAGAATGTGTAAATTTTGCTTAGCCACCCAGGCCTAGAGAAGAAAATTCACTCTGGCCACTGCAGGAAAGGGAAGGCAGGAGGACCCCTTGGGCAAGGAGGCTGCTAGTGAGAATGGGGGGAGTGGTGCCCTTGGCCCACTCATCCCCAGCTCAGACACTGGAGATGCAGAACAAAGGCAGCCTGGGAAGAGGCTCTCTCTGTTGCTTCCAGATTTCCAAAATCTGGTCCTCTTCTTCTTCCTCACAACCCACTTGCTGGGGGCAGTGACAGCAAGCAGCTCAGGGATGTCTCCCAACATGTCGGTCAACTCCCCACAGATGCCCATGGCTGGAGCCAGGGAGGTGCAGAGGGGTAGCCAGGCCAGTGGCCCAGGAGCCCCACTGGCCAGGGTTCTGTTACTTATTATCTATGTGAGACCACCTGGGTAACCCCTCGGAAGGTGCATTTCCCCATCGCTAAAACAGAACATCCTTCCTTCTCCAGGGGAAGGCTAGAGGGAAATGTGCATGAAAGGCTGCGCAGAGCATCTGCTGCCCAGTTGGTCTTCAATACTGATAACAACTGTCACCAAGCCCTACCAGGTGCCAGGTGCTAAGTGTTTTCCATATATTAACTCATTTAATATTCATAATAACTTTATGAGGCAGTACTATTATCATCTTCATTTTACAGAAAAGTAAACTAAGATAAGGCTCAGAGAGACTGAGTGACTTGCCCAAGGTCACACAGCTAATGGGTGGAAGGAACAGGATTCAAACTCAGGCATTCTGGCTCCTAATCAATTAGGAGTTGATTGAGTCACTCAACAATAAGAGGTTAATACTGTGAATGAGGCTGGGAATATGTCCTATCAGTCTTTACCCCAGCCCAACCTCTGAACTTCTTCAGTGCTGACTGTCCCTTCCACCTGGCTAATTCTTCCTGTGGAATTGGGTGGTTCTACAGGTCAGGTGGCACAGGTGAGCGCCCCGATCTATTCCTCTGCTCAACCTCCACACCACCTCTAACCCCTACACACACACACACACACACACACACACACACACACACACACACCACAGTCCTGGTCCTTCCTATGATTTCTGTGAACATTCATTGACTAACAAGTTGACTCAGAACTGAAGATTTTAGGGCCAGAAGGAACCAAATCCTCTCAACCAATGAGAAAAGAGAGGCAGGGAAGCGGGGATGGGGTGCTCTGACAGAGGTCACATAGCTGATTAGGAAACGGGCAGTGACAAGAGCCCAGGCCAGGCGGGGCTCTGGCTCTGAGCAGTGCCCTCTTGTCCCAGAAGCCTGTCTATGCCCCCCTCTCCCAGGTTTCTCCCTTCCATCAAATCCTCCTCCTCCTTCCGCTTTGTATCGTGACTTCTCATCTTCACAACACTTCCACACATTCATGATCTCATTTAACCCCCCACTGACCCCCATGGAGATGATTTTATTATCATCCCCATTTTACACATGAAGAAGCAGAGCTCCAGGAGGCCCGGGGGGAGGGCCAGGCTCCCAGGAGTGACAGGATCACGGTGTTCACTGCGATCCTCTGCCTCAGTAGTGAGTGGGTGGCTCTGCAAGCCTGAACAATCTTAACGGCCCCTGATTTAAGCAGCTCTTGCCTTTTTACAAATTACAGCTGCATGAAGCCTCAGAGACCTTCCCCCCCGCAGCTGCGAAGCCCCCAGTGACTGTGCTGGCCAGGACAGAAGGAGGCCAGAGCTGACAGGCTGCTCTCTACCTCCAAGCTGCCCACCCTTCCCCAGCCGGAGCTCCCCTATAATTTTCATATATTACTGATGGCTCCTTAACAGCAGATTCTAACATCTTGCTGCAGACCCCAGCCCCTGGATCCTCATGAATCATGTTCACTGGGATTAAAATTAGAGGCCAGAAATCTATCTGACTCAAATACAAATAGGACGAGGGAATCTGCTTGGCTCTGGGAATAGGGGACTGGGTGGGTGTCCAGGGCTGGGGAGAATGGCCAGAGGTCTGGGCATCAGGCAGGAGGGCATGGGTTGTGCAGAGGGGCACAGAAGTCCCATGCCAGGTCCACCACCGTCTTGGGTCTGGAAATTTCTCTCAGGTTCTCTCACGGGAGGGGTCCAGGATCCTGTGGCCATCTCTTCCTTAGAGAATAAGGAAAACGAGGCCCAGAGAAAGCATGGGGCTTACCTAAAGGCACACGGAGTGAACCATGACTTCTGTGGCCTGGTGGCCTCCCAGACCATTTCCTGTTTTGTCAAGGCCTCTAGGTGAGGAAGGGCAGAGGGGGAGATGGGGGGCCTGAGGCTCCAATGGCCTTCCCAGTGCTCAGGCCTGGACAGAGAAGGTTCCTGTTCTGGCCCCAGACACCAGCAGTGGCCTGTGAAATTTTATCAAGCTTTATAATAAAAGACTTCCTGCCAAAAAGCTTAGTTCCTAATTAGCCATTTTTTCCGATAATCTGTTAAATTGTCCCAGCTCCTGGGGGAGTGGCCCTTTTACCAATAAGCCCGGCTGCCAACCTGCCGGCAAAACACTCTCCACTGGCTTGTGCTTCTGGTCCTGCCTGAGCAGCCGCTTTTGGGGGAATGGGGGAGCCTGAGAAAGCCTGTCACAATAGCACCTGTCCCCCAGCACACCCCAAAATGTCTATGGTTCCTATCAAATGGCATCATGACATCTGACATGATAGCATCAGTGGTCCCTTCCTTATACACCATCAGTGAAATGATAGCATCGGTGGTTTCTCACTTAAGGGCTTCTTACAGGAAGAGCCATTATTGAGCATTCTCTACGTGCCAGCCCCTTTACATGAGTTAACTCCTTTAATCCTCACAGTAGGCTTTTGAGCCTAAGCATTTGCCTAAGCGCCCCAGCTGGGAAGGTGGTGGCCTGGATTTGGACCCAGTTACCTTGACTTCAGAGCCCGCGCTCTCAACAGTTCAGCTGCAGCTATGAAGTGTGCCTGGACACTAACGCCACGGAATAAATAGATTTATCAGCTACCAAGGGACCTGGCCTAGATCCTCGGGGTTTACTAGAAAGGCAGACTCCTTTCTTTAAAGGGAATCTTAGGCTCCTGTCTAATGTATCACACAGAACTAACAAACACCTCTGGCTGAATGGGGGAAGGGGTGGCAGGAGCCACACACAGATTCACAGTTGGACCCTGAGGCACCACATCAAACCCTGGAGCCAGAAAAGCCCATTTTGAAAGTCAGTGGCCTGGGCAGATGAAAGGAGCCTGGACTCAGACTCAAGACCACATCACACCCCGGCTCTGCCACTTGCTAGCAGTCACTGGGCGAAGCAAGGACCCCTCCATCCAATTGCTTCCTCAGCTGGGATGTGGTGAGGGCCAAGGCAGATCACACGGTGCTGCTGGGGTGGAGACTGCATGGGCAGTAGGAATGTCAGTCATCCTCCTATTGAGGATCAGCAGGACGGGGGACAGAGCCGCCTCATAGCTTTGTCTGACTGTATTGCATAATAATACTATTTAAAGTATTGAGCACAACAAGGCACTGAGGTGATTCTGTCATTACATCCCATCACAGACCAGTGAGCAGGCATCAGGGTCCCAGGGTCCCATTTTGCTGATGAAAAAAACTAGGACTGAGAGAGGTTATGGGGAGTGGAAAAGACAGGATCTGAAGGGACATTGTAAGCAGGTTCTAAAGCCCTAACCTTAAAACTGGGAAAAGGTACCTGTGGACTCACCTGGTCCCTGAAGTAAGGCCTTGGTCCTAGACTGCCTGCTCCTGATGACAGGGAGTCAAGGCCCTGGAAATGCAGCTGTGTGACAAGAGCAAAAACCACTAAAGGCTGCCCAAGGGACCCAAGGCTCAAGAGGGACCTTTCTTTGCAGAGGCAGACTCCTTTCTGCAAAAAGGGGAGAGTCGGAAAGCCAACCCCATGCTGGCCTGGGAATCCACCTCCTAGCGAGGCTTGCCTCCTGCTTTGGGCTTTAGTAACAATAACGGTCCATTCATTACTTTAAATCTTTTGATAAAGGTCTACATTTTATGATGGGGGCCAGGTCCTGTTCTGGTCATCAGGGATCCCAACTGGGCTCACAGCCTAGTGGGCGGAAGGTCATTTCATTTCACACTTAAACTCTTGGCCATTGGATCAAGCGGATCCCCACTGCCCTTGCCCACCCTATCTCATCCCAGGAGCTCCACAAACACTGCAAATTGTCTTCCTGCGGCTGCCCTTTCCCCTACAATCTGCTCTGCACACAGGGGACAGAGTTATCTTTCTGAAACATAAACCAGGCTACATCACTCCCCTGCTCAAAACCCTCAAATAGCTTCTCATCACACTTAGAGCAGTGTCTGAACTCCTACATGGCCTACAAAGCCCTGCAGGATCTGCCCGTGCAACCTCTGTGACCATACGGCCCACTGTCTTTATTATTCACACCACTCAAACTGTACCAGTCTTTCTTTTGGTCCTTTGACGAAAAGAGCTTGTTCCCACCTTGGGGCCTCTGCACTCGCTGTTCCCTCTGCCTGGAACCTCCCCACCACCAGACTAATGCATGGCACCACTTGGGGCTCAACTCGCATCACCAGCCCCTCAGCAGGGCCTCCCCTGATGCCCCTTTAACTAAGGCAGCTCCCTTTTCCCAGGTCACTGTCTCATCACACTGTCTTATCTTTTTCACAGCACTGATCAACCAGTACCTGAAATTATCCAATTTCTTTGCTGACTACACTAAGCCTCTCCAGAGCATGGACTCTGCCTGTCTTGTTCTCCACTGTATGCCTGGATCACTGTATGGCATATAGTAAGTGCTCAATAAATGCCAGTTCCCTGACTACTGATTCTGGAAACCGTGATAAAATCTAAGACCACATACTCCCAACAGGGCTCCCAGGGGGGCGCCGCCCTCCCCTCTGGAGCTGACCTCTAACCTCCCTCCAGCACACACTGGGCTGCAGTTGGACTAAGTCACAGCCAGCTAGCTCATGGACACGCAGGCCATTCCCACCCCCAGGTTTTGCTCATGTCAGGTCCCATTCCTGGAATGCCCTTTCCTCCTCCCACCATCCTTCGAGTCCAAAGTATGGTGTTGTCTCCCCCTGGAAGCCTCCCTAGCCCTCTTGATCTCTCCCTGCTGTGAAGTGCTGAGAATTCATGTCTAAACTACTTGGGAGGCTCTTGGACTAGTTGTGGTCTGAAACTTGGGGCCTCAGAGAGGATCTGTTCCAACACCCTCAACAAGATGAATAAATGAGGCTTTTAAATCCTTCTATAGGGCTTCCCTTGTGGCGCAGTGGTTAAGAATCCGTCTGCCAATGCAGGGGACACGGGTTCGAGCCCTGGTCCAGGAAGATCCCACGTGTCGCGGAGCAACTAATCCCATGCGCCACAACTACTGAGCCTGTGTTCTAGAGCCCATGAGCCACAACTACCGAGCCCACGTGCTGCAGCTACTGAAGCCTGCGAGCCTAGAGCCCATGGTCCGCAACAAGAGAAGCCACCGCTCGCCGCAACTAGAGAAAGCCTGCAGGCAGCAACAAAGACCCAACACAGCCAAAAAATTAAAATAAATAAAATAAAATTTAAAAGATAAATAAATAAATCCTTCTATATATGTGTCTGTTCTCCCCAGCTCCCTGTAAGGTCTCTGAGGGCAGGGACCTCCCTGCTACAGCTTTGCACCCTGGAGGATACCACAGGGTCTTACCTAAGTTACTTCCCTTCTCTTGGCCTCCACACTGCTATTTATAGAATGGGCTACCTGAGATAAAGTATATAAACTGCCTGGTACATTGCCCGGCACCATCAGTGATCTATTAACAAGAGCTATCTTTTACCAAGTGCCTACCTGGCTCCTCCAACTTATCCTATGTTATCTCAAATCCTTATACAATCCAGAAGGTAAGTATTGTTAGTTGTCCATATTACATGTGAGGAATCTGAGGCTCAGAGGGGATAAGTGTCTAGGCCACACAGCTCTAAGTACCAGGGTCCTGAAACAAACCCAGGTTTGTCTGACTCTTAAAAGTGCTCAGGATCCCACCCCTTCTCCGTGGTCTAGGCATAATCTGTACCTGCCTGCAAAGTTGTTATAAGGATTAGGGATGATGAGTATGAGATGCTGGACACATGGCAGGCACTCAGTAAAGGATGCCTGTTGTCACACAGATTTTCCATACATCTTGGTTGATTCTTTGAGTAGCTTAAATAATCAGAGTTATCAAGGAGTAATCATGGCTGCTGGGACAGAGGTGTCTGGGGAGCTCAGAGACAGCTTAGGGTGGATCAGAGCTGGCTAAAGGAAAGGGCATGGTGGAGTATTTCCTCTGGAGGAATAGAGTGAGGGTGGGCAGTACACCAGACTGGGGGCTATGAGTGTTTGGATGCAGGGAGAGGGACAGAGCTAAGAAGAGCTTCTTCCCTAAGATAGCGGGTAACAGGCCCTGAGGTAGGGAGGGAAAAGCCTCGAGTCAAACAGCTTGGGTTTTGTTCTACTGTCTGTAACACATTATTTTAGATTATTTTTTAATGAGTTTCATCCATCTTATGAGTGGGAGTTACATTTGAAAGACCCTAATTAGGAGGCCTCACCTCTAATACGTTATCTCCTGGGTACTGGAGAGCCCTATTAACAGAGGGATGTTAGCAATGATTTTTCACAACCAACAGGAAGGGGTAGTGAGACACCTGGATGGTTAGGACTGCTGTACAAGCACTTAAGCACTTGCACAAGCAGGGAGTGAGAATCTGCAGAGACGTGACCTCACGCCTTGGGAGTGGGCCTGGGCTTCTGATACCCCTGGGTTCTCCCACAGATGGAGCCTGCTGTGGCCTGATCCTTACCAACCCTGGAACATCATCCCTTGGCCAACTTTCAGAAGGCTTTCAGGCAAGAGGCAGGCCCAGGGACCTCTCTGAGCTTGTAAGGACAGGTGTGTGACTAGCGGCCACTTACTAATATTAGATTAGAGTCTAACCTTAACTGTTAGACCATATGAAATTGCCAAAATTTTCAAATTGCAGATTCATACGGTTCAATCTAACTCACAGATGCGTGAGGCAGAAATCAGCCTGAGACCTGCTTTCACGGTTGTGTAGGCCCTGGCGTCGAGGTTGAGCGGAAGCAGAGATGTGCCTGTATCCACTCCTGACTGTGGGAGGCTGCAGGTCTCTGCCCCAAAGACCTGGCAGCTGTGGTTAGGTGGCTTCATAACAGATTGAGTCCCAGCCCCACACTGATGAACTGCATGGCCTTATACAAGCCACTTCAGCTTTTCCCGTCTCAGTCCCTACCTGTGATCTGGGCCAATCACATCTCCTCACAATTGGCTGCAGCATTAGGGATGCGCCAGCAGAGCACACAGCAAGGGCTGAATCCATGGTAGTTCCTGGCTTATGGCCATGCTTAGGGTAGTCCAAATGGGAGAGGCTCTAACACCAGGCTAAGAAGTTGATGTTTTGTCTTAGAGCCTTGAGAAATGGGTGAATTCCTGAGCTGTCATTTGGACAGCCACAGGAAAAAGCCCTCTTCTGTTCAGGAGGAGCTAAAAAGGAGACTTTGGGGATGAGCCTGGGGGTGACCTTTGGGGCCAGAGCCAGGGAGGATAGTCGGGGTCTGATAGGGGGCAGGAGGCAGACAGGCCACCACCAGAGAGGCAGAGTTTTGTGGGCAGACTGAGAGGAGATACCCAGGATAAACACCAGCAGGGGACAAAGGCGCCACAGAGTCTGGGAGTGGGTCTCCTGCACCATCCGCAGCCACCATCCTCGTGGCCAGTATGTCATGCTACAATGCTCTAGGCACGACACAGGGATGACATCCCTGTGTCCGGCCTTTCCTGAAAGAGCCCCTTCTGATGAGGGACTCCTCACACACATGGTTGGGATGCTTCCCTTCAACTCCCTCTCCCCCTGGAAGCCCTCACTCCTTGGAGCGAATCAGGTCCTACAGCCCCAGGCTGAGGAGGGAACTCGGGTTTCCCAGGAAGCTTGAGTATTTGAGAATGTTGGCTGTTGCTCCTGGGTTCCTGGTGCGGGCAGGGTTGGTTTAGTTCCCAGGGTCTCCAAGTGTGGTCATTCCCCCTGTGAAGGGCGCCCAGGGGCCCGAGCTGGGCAATGGCACACTGCAGTTGATATTTCCAGGCATTTCACAAGCATTATCTTAGTTAGTCCTTCCAAGAAGCTCTCCTAACCCCATTTTACAGATGAGTAAGATGAGACTTGGAGAAGATAAATACCTCACCCAGGTCACGTGGTAAATCTCAGAGCTGGGATGGGCATCAAGTTCAGGGTGTCATCTGACAAGGTATTTGACTGTTATTCATGACGTCCTTAGGGACCAGACGCAGAAATACGAGATGGGTTATAACAAAGTTATGCAGATCCTAGGTGGCTGAACAGCACTCCCCAAAGGTCAACTAGGTAACTGAGATCAATCTGGGAAAAGGTCTCTAGTGGAGGACCACAGCACTCCATCCCGTTCAACCCCTATCACTCGCGTGGACAATGACTGCCCCTGACCCAGGACCAGGAGGCACAACCATAATTCAACGTGATCTTCACAGACCATAACAACAGACTGGATCTGCCAAATGACATGTAACAGAGATAAATGTAAAATTTCACATTTAGATTCAAAAACTCAATTGCCAAATCTGAGCTGGAGGAATTCTGTTTGGATAGCAGCTTGTTTGAGGAGGATACAGGAGCCCCCAAACTCAATATGAAGTAAGTCGAAGACACCTGCCAAAAAGGCCAGTGGAATTCTAGGTAATGTCGATAGATATATAACCCTTGGAAACAAACACACAGAATGCATGATTGTCTAGTCCAAGCCCCTGTGAGGAGGGAGCCAGCCCACGATGCTCTGAGCTGGAGAAGGGAATGGTGCAGGACACACACTTTGGGAAGAACATTGACAAATGGACGTGTGTTCCAGGGAGTGTGCCCAGATTAGCAAAGGGACAAGAGACAGTTATATAAAGAGGAACTCTTGATAGAAATGGTCACATTCTAGGTCTGCCCCAAAGCGTACTAACAGGGCCATGTGAGCTGTCCTCAAACATTGAAAGAATATGTGGGGGACTTCCCTGGTGGCACAGTGATTAAGAATCTGCCTGCCAATGCAGGGGACACAGGTTTGAGCCCTGGTCTGGGAAGATCCCACATGCCGCAGAGCAACTAAGCCTGTGAGCCACAACTACTGAGCCTGCGCTCTAGAGCCCGCGAGCCACAACTACTGAGCCTGCATGCCACAACTACTGAAGCCCACGCACCTAGAGCCTGTGCTCCACAACAAGAGAAGCTGCTGCAATGAGAAGCCCGTGCACTGCAACGAAGAGTAGCCCCTGCTTGCTGCAATTAGAGAAAGCCCTCGCACAGCAACGAAGACCCAACAGAGCCAAAAATAAATAAATTAAAGAAATAAATTTTTTTTAAAAAATAAAGAATATGTGAATGAGAAAATCAACTTACTTGCACATCTAAGGAGTGTGGAATTAGGAACGAGTGGAATTATGCCCTTTATGTATAACTCTATTATAGTTCTGACGTCATGTTCTAGAAACTACTTTCACATTAACCACTCTGTGCTTCAGTTTCCTGTTTTGTTAAATGAGGCCAATAATAATAATAACAGTAATAATGCTGCTGCTACCTCCTTCACAGGTTTGTTGTGAGGATCAAATGAGTTACTACAGTAAATGCTTTTTAGAACAGTGCCTGGTACATCACTGTTAGATATGTTTGCTATTAGCATTACTATTGCAGTTATTGTTGTTTTTGTTACCTCCGTGAATTGAAAGTGAGCTCTGGCTGTAGATAGTGTCTGGTCACCCTTTGTGTCCCCAGCATTCATCTCCCAGCACACAGTAAGTTGAGCCAAATTTATGTGGAGGCTCATGTCAAGATGCTCCGAGGAAGATCATCCCGAATATTCAGAGATGAACTGTCATTCCCAGCTGGTGTTAAGATGTTCAGCAGGCTGAGGTTGCTCAAAAATAGACTGAGCGCTCAGGCAGGGACATGTGGGCGTGGCGGCTGGGGCCACATGCTCTGCAGGTGGTGTGGGTTGATCAGCGGGACACCCTAAGATTCCATGATACCCATCTCCTCCTTTCTGAAGGGCCCTTAGCCTGGACAGCCACCTGGCAAGGGAGGGGCAGGGATCACCTCTACACTTTTCTTTTTTTTTCTTTTTTTTGGCTGTGGGGCTTGTGGGATCTTATTTCCCCAACCGGGGATTGAACCCTCACCCTCGTCAGTGAAATCATGGAGTCCTAACCACTGGACTGCCAAGGAATTCCCAATGTGAAATTCATTATTATTATTATTATTTGCTGCACCCCTACACTTTTCAAATGGGGAACCAAGCACAGCTCCCTCTTCCTAGTGACAGAGTTTCTGGGACTCCTCCTACCTGGCCATCCTGCCTCTCCTGGGACATGCAGAAGGGCTTAGTAAGCCTTGATGCAAATAGTGGTCGATTTCCTGGGCTAAAATTACATCTTGAGTCAATTTTCACAAAGTTCAGTGACAGATTTAGGTGATGGGAAGACGGAGCTTTCTCAGAAGGCATTACAATGACCCAAACGGTTAAAATCAGCTGAAACCAGGCAGCCAGGGGCTGCGAGAGCAGCTTTCATCCTTCTGTGGTCTTATGCAAACATGGGAGACCCTGCCTAGGGAAACTGCTGTGCTTGCACTTGACTCCCTCCGGCCATGGAATGAGTATCTCTTGGCCAAGATTCCACTAACAGAGAGTTTTTGCAATGAACTAGCAGGTGGAGCCATGGGAATGGGTTCATGTTTACTAGGAAAAACAGGCTTCCATCCCAGGGACAGTTCCATAGAGATGGATCTGGATTATTCTTTAAACTCTCCCTTCCTGATACTTTCCTCTGCAGGTCACACAAAGAATCAGGCAAAGTAGGGCCTTGATATGTTTGAGGGTATCTTTCCTCCTACAGAAATAGCTTGAAGCCTGTGTCCCAGGGGTAGCCCATGCAACAGAGCTCTGCCACCATCACCCCTGAAGGCTGGGCATGGCGCTGATGGTCTCTTGTAAATGGGGTCAGTCTCCTCTCTGACATTCTGACCCTATGACCCCAGCAGTCCTCAGCCTGAGAGTCAGGAGCTCCCTTCAGCTGCCTCTCCCTGTATCTTACCAGCCTCACACCCTGAACACCAGCCTCACTCATCTGCTCACCCTCTGTTTTGGATGGTCTCCATTGGCCCTCTGGATCTACTTCCAGCCCTTCCCCACCCTGCTCTATGCCCGGGAGGCCGACCTGTGTGGACTGGATCAACAGCCGCCCCCCACTCTAAGTCTTCCAGTGGGGTTCCACCAATGGGAGGTGAAGGCAGGAGAGCAGAGGGTGGGGAGAGAGTGAGGTTGCCCAGGCTGACCATGTCCCTCCACTGAGGGCCCCTGCTCCTGTAGACAAGCTCCCTTGGGGTTCCAGGAACCACTCCCACCCCTTACCTCCTCAGGCCTAGAGTAGTCCCACTGTCCCCAGCCCCTGTGATTCACCAGCCCACGTTGGTTTCCCTGAACCCCACCCACTCCTTTATAATTAGCCCTGTATTATATCTCCCAACTCTGCAGGACCTGGACTGGCCTGCTTACTCCAGCCACCTCCATGCCTTTGCTTTCACCACCATCTTTTTTTTTACAAATTTACTTATCTATTTATTTATCTATCTATTTATTTATTTAGGCTGCGTTGGGTCTTTGTTGCTGTGTGCGGGCTTTCTCTAGTTGCAGCGAGCAGGGGCTACTCTTCGCTGCAGTGCGCAGGCTTCGCATTGCAGTGGCTTCTCTTGTTGCGGAGCACAGGTTCTAGGCACACGGGCTTCAGTAGTTGTGGCACGTGGGCTCAGTAGTTGTGGCTTGTGGGCTCTAGAGCACAAGCTCAGTAATTGTGGCACACGGGCTTAGTTGCTCCACGGCATGTGGGAATCTTCCCGGACCAGAGCTCAAACCCACGTCCCCTGAATTGGCAGGTGGATTCTTAACCACTGCGCCACCAGGGAAGCCCTCACCACCATCTTTGATGCTGGGCCCTTGTGTATGCCCCCCGGCTTCACTGAAACCCAGATCGGCTCAACTCCTCCAAGTGGACGCTGCCACTGCACTGGGGTCCAGCACCCTGATTCCAACACATGAGGCCAATCCTGCTCCTCTATAGGATGAGGAGGGTGAACCAGCTGAGCCCTGAAGTTCCTTCCAACCCACATTCTCCCCTGCTCCACATCATGCATCCCTTAGCCAGATGGCTGGTGTTGAGGTTCAAATTCCACTGAAAAATCCAAATGACATTCTGGCTGTAATTTTCTCTCCTCTGAACTCCCATTCTATTCTCATCAATACCTCTCATCACATCCTCTGTTAGCATTATTCATGCATGGGAATCTCCCCTTCTAGGCTGCAAACTCCCTAGTTCCATCTTGCGCTTCTGGTGAAACACTTTTCTTTCGGCCTATCTCCCTCTTCCCCCCGCCCAATCTCAAGAATGCTTACTGTTGTAAATATTGACTGAAATGGGGAAGGGACCAGTAAGGCCCGGACACTCTGGATGATGTTGTACAATGATATTTACCAGACAATGACTACACAGCAGGTATGTTATATCCATCATCTCGCTTTGCCCTCACCACAGGCCTACAAGGTAGGCGTTACTCCCGTATTACATATGTGGAAACACAGAGGTTAAAAGCAACTTGTTCCAGGGGACTTCCCCGGTCGTCCAGTGGTAAAGAATCCACCTTCCAATGCAGAGGACGTGGGTTCGAGCCCTGGTCTGGGAAGGAAGATCCCACATGCCCTGGGGCAACTAAGCCCACGCACCACAACTACTGAGCTCGCGCACCTCAACGAGAGACCCCACGTGCCGCAAACTACAGAGCCCACTTGCTCTGGAGCCCACACGCCACAGCGAAGAACCCACACACCGCAACAAAAGATCCTGTATGTCTCAATGAAGATCCCAAGTGCCACAACTAAGACCCTATGCAGCCAAAAAATAAAGAAATAAAGAAAAACAAATAAATAAACACTGTGATTAAAAAAAACAGGGACTCCCCTGGTGGCTCAGTGGTTAAGAATCCGCCTGCCAATGCAGGGGACATGGGTTCGAGCCCTGGTCCAGGAAGGTCCCACATGATGTGGAGCAACTAAGCCCACGCACCACAACTACAGAGCCTGCATGCCACAACTACTGAAGCCCACGTGTCTAGAGCCCATGCTCCACAGCAAGATAAGCCACGGCAATGAGAAGCCCACACACTGCAACAAAGAGCAGCCCCCACTCACCGCAACTAGAGAAAGCCTGTGCGCAGCAGTGAAGACCCAACACAGTCAAAAATAAATAAATTAATTAATTAATGGGAAAAAAATAAATTAATTTTAAAAAAAAGTAACTTGTTCCAGAAAGGGCTGGAGCCAGAAGTGAAAGCACAGGTGTATCTGATTCCAAGGCCTATCACCCGTTCCTCTGCTCCACCCTGCAGTGTGTGTGATAACAAGACGCAACATGGGGATTTCCCTGGCAGTCCAGTGGTTAAGACTCTGCACTTCCACTGCAGTGGGCATGGGTTCAATCTCTGGTTGGGGAACTCAGATCCCGCATGCCGCAAGGCACAGCCAAAAAAAAAAAGATGCAACGTGGGCCCTGACCCAAATGAGACAAGTCTCATTACAGGATGTAATTAAGGGTTCATGGAGCAGCACCCTTCTGAAGAGCCCTTCCAGACTTTCCTGAATGAATCACCGAGACGTTAGGACATTACTGTTCTCTATGAAGCTCGGCCAAAAGGTCTCAAAAGTAATTAGTTCCTTTAAGCTAAACATTTCCCCAGCAATCTGGTTTACGCTTTAATTGGCTTAGAGTATTGGAGAGGGAGAAAAAGTCAACTTTAGCCCAGCCCCTGCGGAAATATTTCCCATACATTTTATGGATAAAATTCATTCCCTTTGGCCGCTTGCTTCTGCCAAGCCTGAGGGAGGGCAGATCAGGGAGCAGGGCAGGTGATGCTCCAGTCAGTCCACCAACGAGGAAGGGGAGGTTCGTTTCTGAAGTCTGAATTACTGAAGCTTTACTGGCCGTTCTCATTCTCATCAAGTCACCTGGGACCACCGCCCCTGTGGGCTCTTGGCTTTGGTCATCTCATGCACCACTCCTCTTCCTTCCCTTTCCGCAGGCCCTGGGGTCTGGACCTGTGTCCTTCTGCTCTTTGGAGCTGCCTCTGTTCCATTAGTCATTGGTACTTCCCTCTCTCAGTGGAGACACCAAGCTGAGTCTCTATCCGGAGCCCCTGGGCCTCCCTCCCAGGTCTGGGTAGAGAAGGGCATGGATCGGGCTGCCAAGGTCAAATTCCCTCTCGTCCCATCCTTGGGCCTCTTCTGATCACCAGAAGGAGTGAGCACAGCTATGAAGGTCACGGGAAACTCCCTTCAGCTCTGAGTCCAGTAAATTCACCCCCACCTCCTCAACCCTGGAAGAAAACATTCTTCACCTCCCAGACTTTGACCTCATCCTTGCTTGGCCAGATCCTCTTCTCTAAGAGTAAGGAGGTCTGCTCCTTCTTTGTTCAGACAGGAGCCAGGGGCTGCAAGGACCCTCCCCCTTGACCAGTTCCCCCTTTTATTCTCTGCACCTGAAAACCAGCTGGCACAGAAGGTCTAAGGGAAGAAGGAAGCAGAGACGGGAACGAGACAACAGCTGCCACATCCTTGCCAGCCTCTGTCACCTGGCTCCTTTTCCTAATCCAGTCATTCCTTCAACAGCCATTTATTAACACCTACTGTGTGCTGGGCAACTTTCCAGGTGCTCAAAATGTAAGAGTTAATGACAGATGAAAATCCTTGCCCTCATGGAGCTGACACATGACAAACAAGATAAATAAGTAAACCAGAGTATCGTTTATGGCTTATGGTGAAAAGTGATAAGGAGGCAAAATTAAGCAGGAAAGGGTGGAGAGGCTGAAATGTTAGATGGGGTAGCCAAGGGAAGACCTTGATAGGGTGATGTCTGAGCCAAGATCTGAGGGAACTGTGGAGGGGCCACGTGAACATCTGGGGAAAGAGCATTCCAGGAAGAAGGAACAGCAAGTACAAAGGTCTTGAGGCAGGAAGAGGCAGGTGTGGCTGGAGTGGAGTGATGGAGGGGATGAGCAGGAGGGAATGGGTCAGTCAGGTAAAGGAAGTCAGATCCTGTAGGGCCTGTTGGGTCACCACAGAGACTTTAGTTTTGCAAGATGGGAGCTACCGGATGGTTCTGAACAGAGGAGGGACAGAATTTGACTTGGGTTTTAATAGGATTCCTCTGGCTTTTGGGTGGGGAATAGACTGAAGGTATCTAGCAGCCACCCACTAAAAGTGTCTGTGATTCTTAAGAGCGAGCACTTCAAGTCTACCCTCTCCTTAAACACCCTATCACAAGGGGCAAAAGGCCTCTGGTGGGGACAATGGAATTGAGACAAGGCTGGAAAAGCGGGCCATCCTGAGTTACGGCAGAGCTTGGACGTCAGACTAAGCAGCTGAGACTTGATTCAAAGAAGAGGGGAGTCACCAAAGGTTTCTGAGCAGGGGAATCACCTAACTAAAGCCACACTCACTCACATTAGTCAAAAACCACGGGAAGGCTGCTCTGGCTGAGACATGGTGCTAGAGGCTGTACCCATGTCTCTGGTCATGATCTTGGTGGGCCTGGACTCCCTGTCTCCCCCCTCAGACTGGGGCTCCCTGAGGACAGGAACTTTCTCTCCACCTTTAGTCTCTTCTTGCATCAGCAAGGACAAGTCTCTGCACACCTTACTATCCTTCACGGGGGTTTAGATGCTGAAGTTGGAAACACATCAGGTGGGATGACTGCAGAGTTAGATGCACAGACAGACAGACAATCAGGAACAGGCTGATGTTTCCACGGTGGGAGAGGGGCTGTACCTACCTCCCGCCACTGCTTGTTCTCCATCCCTTGAGTATACATGACGCATACTGTGAGGAGAGGAGAGAAAAAAGGGTTAACAGCCCAGGCCAAGAGGAAGGTGTGGGCCCCAGATGCAGAGGGCCCTGGAGGGTCAGGCGCCTCAGGACACTACGGCCTGGGTAGCAGTGTTGGGTCTGGGTGGGGTCGGCTTGGAGGAGGGGGCCCAGAATATAGGTGTGTCTGGGAGGGGCACCCTTTGGGAGGAGGGCCGGGGTCACTCACATCTAGGCTAGAGCAAGTGTAAAGTGTGAGGCAGGTAGACAGGTGTGCATGACGGAGGACTGAGTGGCAGAGGTGTGGCAGGAGAGAGCATCTGAAACCCGCTTGTCCCTTTAGAGCCCAAGGTGGCCTCATGGGGCCTATTATTATCATCAGCCCCACTTCCCTGATGGGGAAACTGAGGATCAGAGGAGGCCAATGAGTTGTCTGAGGTCATATACTTGAGCAGCATTGCTTAGGGCTAGAACCCTGGGCTCCAAAATCAGTGCTCATCCCCCTAGGCCACAGACATTTGGGGATCTTAAATGCACTGGTTTCCCTGGGGCTGAGACCTTCTGAGCCCTCCCTACCCACTTGGTTGTGTTGAGGCTTCACAAGTACGGGGCTGGGAAGGGTCAGACCTCCAAGTTTTCTTTCTCCAGACAGTATCTGTGAAACATTAGATAGCCTTGATGTACTGGGAACGATGCCTAGTACATAGTGAGCACTCAGTACAGGCTCCTGTGTTGGCTACTGTAGTAGTCATAATGCCGTCGTAGCAAAGGAAACTATAAACAAAACAAAAAGACAGTCTACATACAGACTGGGAGAAAAGATTTGCAAATGATGTGACCAACAGGGCTTAATTTCCAAATATACAAACAGCTCCTACAGCTCAATAACAGAAAAAGCAAACAACCCAATCAAAAAATGGGCAGAAGACCTAAATAGACATTTCTCCAGAGAAGACATACAGATGGTCAATAGACACATGAAAAGAGGCTCAACATCGCTAATTATTAGAGAAATACAAATCAAAACTACAATGAGGTATCACCTCACACCAGTCAGAATGGCCATCATCAAAAAGTCTACAAAGAAGAAATGCTGGAGAGGGTGTGGAGGAAAGGGAATACTCCTACACTGTCGGTGGGAATGTAAATTGGTGCAGCCAATATGGAAAACAATATGGAGGTGCCTTTAAAAACTAAAAATAGGGCTTCCCTGGTGGCTCAGTGGTTGGGGGTCTGCCTGTCGATGCAGGGGATGCGGGTTCGTGCCCCGGTCCGGGAGGGTCCCGCATGCTGCGGAGCGGTTGGGCCCGTGAGCCATGTCTGCTGGGCCTGCACGTCCAGAGCCTGTGCTCCGCGGCGGGAGAGGCCACGGCAGTGAGAAGCCCGCATATGGCAAAAAAAAAACAAAAAACAAAACACAAAAAACTAAAAATAGAGCTACCATACGATCCAGCAATCCCACTCCTGGGCATACATCTGGAGAAAACTCTAATTTGAAAAGATACATGCACCCCAGTGTTCATAGCAGCACTAGTTACAATAGCGAAGTCATGGAAGCAACCTAAATGTCCATGGACAGATGAATGGGTAAAGAAGATGTGGTACATATGTATGGTGGAATATTAGCCACAAAAAGAATGAAATAATGCCATTTGCAGCAACATGGATGGACCTAGAGATTATCATACTAAGTGAAGTAAGTCAGACAGAGAAAGAGAACTATCATATATCATTTATGTGTAAAATCTAAAAAGTGATACGAATGAACTTATTTACAAAGCAGAAATAGACTCACAGATATAGAAAACAAACTTATGGTTACCAAAGGGGAAAGGTAGGGGGGAGGGATAAATTAGAAGTTTGGAATTAATACTATATATAAAATAGTTAAACAACAAAGTCCTACTGTATAGCACAGGGAAGTATATTCAATATCTTGGAATAAACTATCATGGAAAAGAAAAAAATAAAACAATGCCGTTGCTGTTGTTGTTACTGTTATTACTGTCAGTGCAGGACTTACATGGGTCAGACTTGGAGAACATGTCTTTGTCCAAAAGGTTCCTGAAAGAGGGGGAGAGAGCAGGAGTTAGCACAGCCCAAGGATCTCAGGGGATTCAGGCTGTTACTGAGATCCAGAGGCTGCCTCGGGCCTGGCTTCAGGCAAATGGGAAGCAGGAGGCTCCTTCAGCACAGTTTATTAGGGGTCATTGGAGCTGGCTGGGCCCCAGAGGTTCCTCAGCTCAGCTCCTAGGGTGTGTGGTGCTTCCTGCTTCTCACCCCCTGCCACCAACACACACTCCTGTGGGCCCTGGTGCCCTGGATCCCACAGCCCCTTGCTCTTGGGCCGTAACACAATCTGCCCAATGTTGTAGAAATTGTTCTAGAAATTCTCCTTTTACCACTTCTCTGTCTCTGAAAAAATAAAGTGAAATCAAGCCACTAATGTACCATTCTCTCAGGGCTCTACTTACAGCCAGTTTATTCAATCATCTCACCTGTGCCAGTGGATTAATTAATGATACCTCCCAGGGGATGCAGACTCATTTGAACAGGGTCCTTTTGTGGTCAAGGCCAGAGCTAACACATGGTCCTAACAATTAGACGTGAACTCATGCAGCAAGATGACTGGGAATTCCCTGGTGGTCCAGTGGTTAGGGCTCCGCGCTCTTATTCCCAGAGTCCCAGGTTCAATCCCTGGTTGGGGAACTAAGATTTTGCAAGCCACACAGCGTGGCCAAAAAAACAAACAAACAAAAAATGATGGACACAATGTTTGGAGGCAGAGAGCTCTCACAACAGGAGCGGAGCCCCTCCTTCCCTGCCTCTGTGCAATCGTGGCTCCTACTCACTGAACCCCAGGCACTGCGCTAAGCGTTCTGCAAATATTAGCTCCCAATTCTCACTCTGTCCTGCAAGATCAGTACTGGGTAAGCATTATCCCATCTCACAGATGGGAGATCATAGGGAGATCAGGCAAGGGCATCTCCTGCACATCTGGTGTCCCTCACTCCACAGTGACCCACTGCTGTCAGGAAGCAACATGGCTCAAAGAAAACTTGGTCTCTGGCTGGGAAGTGACTTAACCTCTCTGAGTCTGTTTCCTCATCTGTACAATAGAGAGAAGAGTGCCAGCTCTGAAGGTTGCTGATGCTCGGCCCTACCCCTTCAGCCCTCCTAGTTCCTGTACACACCCACAGTTTCCTCCTACTTCTCTTCCAAGGGCTTTCTCAGGGAGGCAGGGCTGCAAATACCAGGAAGTTTACACTCCCCACGGCAGCCAATGATGGGCAGGAGTTGGAGGATAAATGCCCGGCTTCCTGACTCCCCCCGGGACAGCTCTGAGCTGTGCTTCACACAGCCTCCCAGAGGTGCCCACCGGGAGACCCACTCATTGAAGACCCTTGTTGACTCGAGCAAGGGCTTTATTTGCTGAAGGGGCTTCCTGTGAGCCCTCCCACCTGTTGGAGCTACTGACTCCTTCATACACTGTCCTAAGGTCAAGCTCTGCCCTTGCCAACCATCTTACCCATGTCCCACTTGCCTCCCAGATGTCCCCGGGGGTCTTCTCGTCCCCTCCTCCACTCCCCTACTCCCCCACGGGCCCCGATGTCCCTTGCACCCTTTCCCCAGAGAGGAGAAACACTAGGCTATGTGGCTTCCTGCCAGCCAACTCCAAATATCAGAGCTGGATGGGCCCCTCAGGATCATCTGTTCCACCTTCTCCTTGAGGAGGGGGAAACTGAGGTCCAGGGAGGGGCAGGGAGTAGCCATGCTGCACAAGCAGTGGCAAAGCCAGAAAGGTCTAGAAGGAGACCTCACCCTAAGTCACCATCACTGAAGCCATCAGCAGTGACAGCCTGTCTGGACAACTTGACCCACAGTCAACCCCACCACCCATGCTCCCCACTCTGAGTTTGAGGGGAGACACGGCCCTGTCCTCGGGAAGCCCCGGTCTGAGGGGAAACACGGCCCCGCCCTCAGGGGGCCCCAGTCTGAGCGGAGTCACAGCCCCGTCCTCGGGAAGCCCCGGTCTGAGGGGAGACACACCCCGTCCTCGGGTAGCCCCGGTCTGAGGGGAGACGCAGTCCTGCCTCAGGGAGTCCCACTTTGAGGGGAGACACAGCCTGACCCTTATGGATCCCCAGCCTGTGGAAACACAATCCTACCCTCAGGGAGCCTCAGTCTGAGAGGGAGAAAACAGCCTTGCCTTTAGGAGGCCTACTCTGAGGGGAAATACAGCCCTCACTTCAGGGAGCAAAAGTCTGAGGGGAGACAGAGCCCTGCCCTCAGGGAGTCCCAGTCTGAGAAGAGACACAGCCGTGCCTCAGGAAGTCCGAGCGGGGAGACACAGTCCCTCCGGTGCTAAATTACTCAGTGAACTGATTATCACACGTTCAGGTTGTCTCTAAACGAAGCCCATACACGCTCCGTGGATTTACTAGCAAATGACTCTGGCTATAGAATAAAAGGAAACACACCAAGAACACTCATCTCAGCTTTTCCTGGACTGGCGGTCCCTAATAGAGGTCCATGGATCCCCCTGAAACTATAAGCAAAATGTGGCATATTGGTCCATATGGATGCATTCTTTTTTTTGCAGAATTTTCATCATATTCCCAAAGAGCTTCCTGAGGTTCAAAGGCTAAGGAAATATGGGGGTTTTTTGTTTGTTTGTTTTGGTTTTTTTTTTTAATTAATTAATTTATTTTTGGCTGCGTCGGGTCTTAGTTGCGGTGCACGGGCTTCTCTGTAGTTGTGGTGCACAGACTCAGAGCGTGAGGGCTCTTCGTTGTGATGCATGGGCTCTCTAGTTATGGTGTGCGGGCTCAGTAGTTGTGGCGCAAAGGATTAGTTGCCCCGGGGCATGTGGGATCTTAGTTCTCCGACCAGGGATGGAACCCGCGTCCCCTGAATTAGAAGGTGGATTCTTAACCGCTGGACCACCAGGGAAGTCCCCAAAAATATGGTTTAACTTCTTTGCAACAAGCCTCCCTAAGCATCCCTCCAACCTCTGACAAAAAGTTGGTGGTGATGAGCACATAGCTTGGATCTTCAATGCTGGGTCCAAAACCCAGCTCTACCCCTTAGCTGTATGACCTCACTTAGCCTCTCTATGCATCAGTATCCCCATCTGTAAAGTGGGAGTAATAACAGTCCCTCTCTCCTACAGGTTTTCTGAGAATTAATGGAGTTCATATATGCAAAACAGAACAGTGTCTGGCACATACTAACTTGCATTTAAGTGCCTGGCATACAATAAATGCTCACAAAAGCCCTGTGGAGAATAAGGTGGCTTCTAGGGAATCCCCATGTTCTCCCCTCCCTGCTCCCTACTGCTGGGCTTGATCAGGACCTCGAGCACCTTCATGTCCTCGCCCAGCAGGGTCCACCTGCCTGTTGTATAGCCTTCGTTGAGGAGAGCAGACTGGGGACAGGTAAACCACTATCAGGGAGAAACAGGAATCCTGAAGAGGCTGGAGAGACCCCGAAGCTTGAGGGGCCCTCCAGATGCACCCTATTTCTCCATGGAGCACTTTAACACCAAACATCTGGTTAACCCCAAGCAGGCAAAGAGGGTGGGAGGGGGCCACATTAACCGTGGATATAATCGGCACCAAATCCTTTGTTGTGTACTTAACCTATGACACCCTGTTCACCCTACGTATCAATGCTGGGACGTAGACATTGCCTCATTGTACAGGCAAGACAGCTGGGGCTGAGGTGTGCCAGGGTCACCCAGCTTGCCAGGAGCACCAAAAACTGAACTCTGAAGTCGGAGACCATTCAGAGGTGCCTGCATTACTAAAATCCAGGGTCTCCCAAATCCCCACCAGCAGCGCCCCTCACATCCTCACTCTCCCGTTTCCTACCCCCAGCTTCATGAGGGGTGCTCTCAAAGGAACAGCTGAAGAGGACTGGAGGGCTTCCCATCTCTCCCTGCCCTGCTCCTTGTCCTAACAGGCAGAAGTAATCCCAGGAAAGGAGAGGGACCTTGGCATCCAGCCCCTGGCACTCGCCCATCTCCCCTTTCAAATCCTATTCCTCACTCCCGTGCACTGTCTCCCTGCCAGGCAACCTCAGCAAGGTCTAAAAGGCAATTTTCACGTGGCTTAAAGAGCTCTCCTTCCTGGAGCTATTTGCATTTTTGTTATTATTAATTATTGTAATAACTGTCCCTCTTAAGCTACGTGACCAAGGAAAAACAGCCTGAGCTCTGGCCTCAGATCCATTCAAACTAGAATCTCCACACAGCCACATGGTAATTCTGTGACCTTGCACAAGCTACTTAACCTCAGTTTCCTCATCTGTGCACGCAGTCACATACCTGCCTTGTGCAGTTGTGAAGCCAATAGCTTACAACAGATATGTAGGAAGTGTGCTTGATTTTTCTCTCCCTCACGCCCACCCCCCCATCCCATTCATCAAGTCTTAAAATTTCTCCTACTGGGAGCACTAGGCTAGGCCAGCAGAGGTGAGTGACATTAGGAGACAGAGGCACCTTGCAATGTTTTGGAATCACACTAAGTCTTTTTTTCTTGACCAGGAAACTAGCAGGAAAAGAGGTTGTCAGGGGTCCAGCCAAGCTGTGCTTGGAAAATCAGTCCCCAGTCACTTAACACTGGCTGTCCACTGACTGCAGGAAAATCTGAGGAGTCAGTCCTCAAAGACACCAAACTCGAGGCCCCTTGTAGCCCCAGGGATCTCAGGTAGTCTGTGGGTCACCTGGAAAGCCTCCTTGTGGCAGAGGCCATGGCTGTCCACCCAGCAAGCATTCCTCACTCCCTTCCTAACAGAATCCACGCTGGTTCAGTTATCTGATGCAGATGGCCTAAAGTCAGAGAAGGTAGGCTCCTGTCCTTTGTTGCTGTTGACTGATTGTGTATCCCCCCAAATTTATACATTGAAACACTAACCCCCAATGTGCTGGTATTGTAGATGAGGTCTGTGGGAGGTAACTAGGGTTATTTGAGGTCATGAGGGTGGGTCCTTCATGATGGGATTAGTGCCCTTATAAGAAGAGCTTGCTCTCTGCTCTCACCTTCTCTCTCTGCCATGCGAGCACAGTGAGAAGGTGGCCATCTGAGGCCAGGAAAGAGGGCTTACCAGAATGTGACACCCTGATCTTGGACCTCCATCCTTGAAAACTGAGATATAAATTTTTCTTTCTCTTGTTTAAGTCACCCAGTCTACGGTACTTTGTTTTGCCAGCCAAACTGACTAATATACTGGCCTGGGGTGGACATGAGACCTGCCTTTGGCCACTGAAATAGAAGGGGAAGTCTGCTGAGAGATTTGGGGAGCAACTGTGCTTTCTAGATAAAAAGAAATTTTCAGAGAGAGGCCTTTGGTCCAATGTCTTGCTTCCTGTCTTTGGATGTGGTTGTGATACCTAGAAAAGAGGCAGTCATTTTGTAACAATGAGGCCCACCATTTAGATGATGGCAGAATAGAAAGATAGCTGCATCCTTGATGGCAAAGTGAGCTGACAGATTGGAACTGAGATAACCTACGTAGAGACTCACTGTGATCTGAGAAAAATAAATGTATTTTGGGCTTGACCTACCATCAGATTTTCTGTTACCTACAGCCAAAGCATTCCTAACTGAATCTGATTCCTCTGTGCCCAAAACTTGTTCCAGCCTTATTCCCCTCACCTCCTCCCCACCCTCTCTTCCCAATGGTAGGTCATCTCCAGCAATGGACTTAGGTCTGAGCAGGGAGACCTGTGGGCTGGAAGAGGACAGATGGTAAGCTACTACCCTATGGTCTAGATGCCAGGGAAGGCCAGCTGCAATCCCATGACTCTCTCTGGTCTCTGCTCCCTAGGGATTCCTCTGGTTCTGGGTTTGCCTGGCATCCCTGAGCAAGGAAGGCCTCTCATCCTTGGAGATAGAGTACCTACTTCTTGGCTACATCTACCATGGTTGGTACCCAGGCCCTACCATGATTCTCATCCTTGGAGACCCCAATCCTCAAACTCAAGAGGCTCTCAAGGTTTTGAAGTCTGAGGAAACTGGATTTGGATCCCCTTCTCCAAAACACACTAACTGTACAGCCTTGGGCCGGTTCCTTAGCCTGAGCCCCGATTTCCTAATCAGCAAAAAGGGAAAAATACTACTAGTATCTTTCTAGTTCATAGGATTTTTGTAAGCTTAAAAAAGATGCAGTAATTGGGGTAGGCAGAAATCTAAGATGGTCCCTGCGATTCCCACCCCCGGTGTGCAAGCCTGCACAATCCCTTCCCCTTGAATGTGAGTGGGACCTGGGAATATGATAGGATACTCACTTCTGTTACTTTATATCAAGTAGCAGACTCTGGAGAGATTATCCCGCTGGCTTTGAAGAGGGAAGCTGCCATGTTGTGAGAGGCCCACATGGCTGGACCTGAGGGCAGCCTGTAGGAGCTAAGAGCCCCAAACCAACAACCAAAAAGAACACAGGACTTTAACCTTACAGCTGCAAGGAATTAAACTCTGCCAGCAACCTAAATGAGCTTGGCTTAGACCCCAAGCCTCAGATGAGATCATAGCCCCTGCAGGCACCTTGATTTCAGCTTGGAGAGACCCAGAGCAGACAAGTCAGCTGTGCTGTGCCTGGGCTTCCGACCTACAGAAACTGTGAGGTAATAAATGGCTGTTGTTTCAAGCTCTAGGACTATGGTGATTTGTTACGCAGCAATTGAAAACTAATATAATAGTCTGAGTTTGTACCAAGTTGCTATTTGAGTAGGTTAAAAACAGCTGAGTACAGGCAATTGCATATGGTTCAGCCTAGTACAGATGTTAATGCCTGGCATGTAGTAAGCACTCAATAAATCCCACTGTTTTTATTCCTCTGGCTCCACTAAACAGTATCTTAATGTAGTCAGTGGCTGAATAGACCTCTTTTTCCTAGCAATGGCTCTAACAGCTGCCACACTGCCCCCAGGCTCCTCCTTTCCCCAAAGCCACCCTCCCCCTGCCTGTCAGAAGACAGTGTTCTGAGCCCATTCACACCCCTTCTGAGAGGCTGAGGGCACAGCTCTTGAGCTAGGCTGCCTCTCCAAAACGCCAACTTGAACAGACAGCAGAAAACAACATCTCTGGGGCAGAGGCAACAGCTGCCCACCAGCCCCACGTCAGCTGGAGGGGAGAGGGCAGCTGCTTGAGAGATCCCAGCAGGGCTAAGCCACCACCTGCCTCTGGACTGTCCCCTCCTTGCCTTCCCTGTGGGTCTCAGGAGCCCCGCCATGTAGAATCGTTCAGTGGTTCTGCCAGCAAGACCCCGCGGAAGCGCACAGGTTTCCTGTTACATAAAAAATGCAAATTGCTCTTTCTAACCAACACGCTGGTCTGGATCCCTGCATCAGACGAGGCATAGAGAAATAGTGGGGCCCTTGGGAACAGGACACTGGACAGGTGAGTTTTGACTGGGTCTGCAGGGAGGCTAATAAAGTCAGGAAAGGTTTGGAACAGACCAACAGAGAAAAGAGAAGCTCGTGGCTCACACTTTCTACGATGTCTGCTGGAATCTGGTTTCACAAACCATCTACCTTACTCCCAAAACAACCCCTCAGAATCTCTAAATGTACACAGTATGTCAAATATATGTCAATAAAGCTGGGGGTGGGGGGAAATAGAACTTTCTAGATGGACCAGATCTCCAGGACCCAAACAAACCAGCTATAGAGACAGATTTTTATTTACTTTCAGGTGTCAAATAATAGGCAACATAAATTACTATTCATGGCTTAATCCATTTAATCCTTCTACTGTGATAAGGATTACTACACTTACTTTACAGGTGAGGAAACCACAGCCCAAGTTAAGTGCTTTACCCAAAATCACAGGGATTTGAACCCAGGTAGACAGACCCCATAGACTCATGTTCTTACAAGCATTGAGCCAGACAACCAGAGGCTTTAAAATCTTTGGCCCGAGTTTACCAAAATCAGTGAAAACAATTGTTTGGGAGTAGACTATAGATTAGCCCAGGAGACACCCAACACAAAGAAGCAGGGGCCCAAACACATCCATCCCACAGTGTCACCTGCCTTCAGCAGAGGCCTGGATGGGCCTCTGCTGTGGTCCTGTGCTAGGGCTCAGACATGGCCCTGTGCCAGGCAGCTTTGCTCAGCTAGGAGTGTCCTAGGATAGGCATGGTGGGGGTCAGGTCCTCCCCTAGGCAACAGCAGAGACCTCCTAGGGCTGCAGGGGATGGTAGGGACCTTCCTAAGGAGCAGAAGGGAAGGGAACTAGCTCCCAGGAATGCTAGTTTCCAGTTCCTTTGAAACACTGGCCCCCTCATCCCCAGCTGCCCATTCTGAAGCCCCCTGGAGCTCTCAGTCCACCAACCCCTCTGCCTGCCCTACTATTCCCTGCCCACCAGCAGGTGTCACCTAGATGCTCAGGGCAGGGGCACCCTGTAGCCTCCTCCCCCGGGCTCAGTCAATGCTGACCATGAGATGCAGGGGAGGAGGCCTTGGCTCTCATTAACTGGTGGCCATGGAGTATAGAATATGCTGGAGAAAGCCATTCTGTGCAGCTCTCCCTCCTCCCCATCCTCCTCCTCCTTGCCTCCTTTTCCTTTTCTCTCTCTCCCTCTCTCGATCTGTTCTAGAAACTGGATAGTTAGACCTGGTTGAGGCAAACAGATGGATTTACAATTTCTAGTTTATCCACATTGTTTTCTTGCCTCCCTTCCGTTCCAGGTGACTCCTCCCTCCTCACCCCTTCCTACCAAAACTCATTATTCCCCACTCTCTGGCTTTTGGGAGGGCAGGAGCAGAGCCTGGGTCATGCCCTTCTCAGGTTGATGTCCCATGGAAGGGAATGAACACCAGGGTTGATCCCAGAACCACATCCCCCAGGAACTCAACCGCATCCCTAGGTACTGCTTAGGCAAATGGTTTGAGTCTTTGGACACCTCTGCTTCCAGAGAGCAAACAGGAGGGGCCAAGTGCTACTGCCTTACAATAATCACTGTTGTTATTTATTGAGCACCTACTGTGTGCGAAGCAAGTGCAAAGCAGCATGCTGGATGCTTCATGATCCTCTACTCCTGTAAATTAAGTCCTCCAACAGTATTCGGTGAGGACCTGCTACATGCCAGCCATGCTTCCAAGCATGAGGGGTACCTCTGTGAATAAGGTTTCTCCACGAATAACAGGTTCGTTGTTTGCACTTGACAAATGGGGGAAAGCGAGGCTAAAAGTTTGCCCCAAGTGGTGGAGCAGATTCCATTTTAAAGTATCTGATTCCAAAGCCACAATGCCCTGTGCCCTCTGCCTCCTCTGGGTTCGTGGGTCTGGGTCAGGGTGGGGATCGCTGCCCTCAAATGCTTACAAAGTTGCTTTGGGGGAAGAGGAATGAAGTCTGCACACCTGAGATGTCTTCAGAGGTTTTGTGCTCAATATGTGAGAGACCCGGTGGCCCAGGCTGAGTGCTCAGGACCCAGGGAACACGGAAGGCAGTGATTTGGGCTGCGTGTCTCTCAAGGGTGAGAAGGATGGCTGGAAGTGGGGAGCACGAGGCCGGGCTTTTCAGGATGGGGGGACACGAACTGGCAGAGATGAAGGCAGGGTGAGATATGGATGGAGACTGTGCTGTTCAGAGGCTCTGAGGTGAAAAGCCTCCCGAGACAGCTCCGACACAGGCGTGACTGAAGGCTGGGAAGGAGCATCTGGCGCAGGGCCATGCACCAGCAGGGAAGGGAGGACAGGCTGGGGCAGCTGTGGATGGCTGAGGAGGTGAGGCCGGAGCTAATGGGCAGTCAGGAATCTCCCAGCAGAGTAATGGCAAGATGCAAATGGCCTTGGGAGATAATTCTGACAAAACCGTATGTGGGGCCATAGGGGAGACATGTGGGATTATCACAGGAGCCCCCAGAAGGGCCTGATGCAGGGGCCAGCTATGTTCAACTTCATCAGCCCTCACTCCCACTCACCCTAAACCGCAGCCCCCCCGCCAAGTCCTTCCCTATTTCACATCCCAGCCCAGTTCCCCTGGCTCCATCTACACCTCCCCAATGCCACAACTTGGGAACACAGGGTTGGGGGTGCCATGAGGGTGGGTGAAAGGTCTGATCAAAGAGAGGCCTGGGCGATTTGGAACAAGTGCACACCCAGGACCCCAGAAATGCTGTTGGTCACTTGGGGCAGGGGAATGGCATTTCCAGCAGAAACTCAAGAGGTAGCCTCTGCGTAGGCCACAGTGCCCCCTCACAATCCCAGCAAGGCAGTGACCCTAGGCCAGCCACAGGGTGCCTGCACTAGGGATAAATTCCCCCTTCCCCACCTGTATCCCTTACTGCCTGTGGCAGCCTTCCTCTCACATAGGAGAACCTGGGGGAGACCCAGCTTAGATGAAGAAGTGACTCCCAAAGCCTGTGTGACACGACTGAGGATTTGGGGGTGGCAGCCCACAAAAACTCTCCTCCCCCTCCCCTGCTGGACTCTAAAATTCCACACTCATCGTTCTAGTCCTTTGGCTTAAGATTTTGTACCCCCAGTTATTGTTTTTTTAATGGTGCAACTTTAAGTCATTATCAATTATCCACATCTCAGGACGAATGAGTCAATCTGATCCTTTCCTGAGAGTCAGTTTTGCTGTTGGGGGTGAAGAAAGGCTTTCAAATCCTGGGGTCTAGAATGGTGGGTGGGTAAGGGAGGAGAGGGTGAGGGTGTTGGGGCAAAGGAGGGGGGAGAAGAGAGGGAAGGAGGGCACAAAAGGCAGAGGCTGGGCACGCCTGGGAGGGATGAGGCAGATCATTCTCTTCTGGATTTGGGGAGGGGATGATCAGAAATAGACTGCTGTGAAGACCCTGCTATGTCTTTTCACTACCTCCCTCTCCCCAAACGGGCGTCTGGACCCCCGTTCCTGTGTCTTCTCTCCTCGCAACAACAGCCCAGAGTGCAAACTTTCTGGGATACGACCCTAAGCCTGGCTTCCCATTCCGCGGTCGCCACCCGTGGCTGGGCAGGGGCTCTTGCAGGACAGGCAAAGGGGCGTCCTGGAGAAGAGGTCACTCTGTAAGGGGGCGCACGGAGGTAGATGGTCGGAGCCAAAGGGGCGCAGGGCCTCCGGGGCCAGGGGCGGGGCCGGGGGCCAGGACCAGCGGGCGGCTCACCTGCAGGACACGGTGATCTCCACCTTGGTGGCCGGGATGCTGCCCGCCAAGGAGTCGAACTCGCTCAGCGACGCCATGTCCTCGGGCTGCTCCATAGCCCACCGCGCCCTCCACCCCAAATTAGTAAATCCCTGCGCGATTCACGCCTCCTCCGGAGCAACCGAAACCCTGGGCTCTCCCCCAACTCCGGAGCCGGGGCTGGGCGGCAAAGGGAGGAAAGAGGAGAGCGAAGAGGGGGCGTGGGAAGTGAGAGAGGGAAGCGGGGCGGAGGGAGCGGGGGCAGAGGATACAGGAGGGGGCGCGGGTGACGCGACGAGGAGGCTGGGGGCCCAGCGGAGAGGCGCAAAGAGCACAGAGAGCTGAGGCGCAGCCGGGAGAGGCGGAGGAGCGCGGGCAGAGGGCACCGGGAGGGACGCGCGGAGTCGTGGAGGGGGCACCGGGAGAGGGGCGGGGAGCTTGGGGCGGGGACAGAAAGGGTGCAGGAGAAGGAGAGGGGTGTGGGGGGCCGGATGGGGCGCGAGCTGCGGGGGTGGCCGAACTCAGGCAGCGCGGAGCGAGCCCGGAGCGCAGGGGCTGCGGCGCCTCTCGCTGGGTCTCCGCGGCGGGGGTGGGGACGCGGCTGCGAGCGCCACTTCCTCGGCTCGGGCTCTGGCTCCGGGGCTCCCGGGCTGCGGGAAAATCAAATCTGCCCGAAGCCGCCGCCTCCCGCCACCCGGGGCGGGCTGCGCGCCGGGTGCGCGAGCGCCGGAGGGGACGCCCGCAGGGGCCGGGGCGGGGCCGCGGGCGGGGTCTGCGCGCTAGTGCGAGTGTGTCCGTGCGAGCATGTGAATCTCTGTGCGTGTGGCGGGCGTGGAGACGCGGCTCCAGATGCTGTGAGCCTGGGGAGTGACAGCTAGAGATGGTCTCGGCCGTGCGCGTCTCCGTCTGCGCCCGCCCTCCACTCCCCACCTCCCTGAGGGGTCTCCATCTCCGAGGAGGGAAAGGGATGTGTGAACCAAGGGGCATCTGTATGAGAAGGGTCTATGCGGAGCGGGGGTGGGGAGGGACCTGTGCAAAAGAGACAGCAACCCCCAACCAGAGGTTTGGAGGGGGGGATCTTTGCTGAGGGTGCGCTCCAACGGAGGGCAGGTCTCAGTCCAGAAACAGATTACACATCTCCTGGGGAAGCATGTGGGGCCGACCCCGGTGTCTGGAGGAGCCGCCTCGGTTTCCCAGTGAGGGTCCTTAGGCCTAGGCAGAGTGGGTGCATGGGCGCTCCCCCATCCGCCTCTGGTTCTCGCCGGGCCTGGCCACGCGGAGTCAGCCACCTAAGCCACGCGACAGTGCCCTCCCCATCCCCGGCCCGTCGTGACCACACGGCTTAACCAGCCCCCAGGTCTAGAAGCTTCCTCCAGCCAGACAGAGGGCGGCCCGAGATCCTCGGGGGTTCTCTGCAACCTGCACCAAGTAGGCGCCTGCTGTGTGCTGGGCTCTGATCCCAGCCGTGGGAGCGAGGAGAGAGTCGAGGCACCTCTCAGGCGGGCCCCCTCCCAGCCAGGCCCGTTGCGGCCCCACCCTGCCCCAGTTTCGCCCTTCTGGGTTTGCTGCGCTGTGGCGTCTCTCCAGGGCTTCGCACAGAGGGTCGTCTCCAGGAAATCTCCAGCGACCCCTTCTCAGCCTCAGTCTCACCCTTGCGGAGCTGAAACCTCCTCCGCGCCCACCGCCGGGCGGGCGTTTGGACGCGACGCGCCCCTGTGCCCCGGGGAGGGGTCCTGGCGAGGCCTAGAGCCTGAGGCTGGCCCTGGAAAAGCCACGCCCCGCGGGCCTGGCTTTGGCAGCTGGGCCTTAACAGGCGCCTCGAGATTCTGTTTGAAGTCAATTCCCAGAACATCAGATACAGCCAGAGTCAAAGATAAATAAGAACACATTCATCGGCCCGGGTTAAGTGTTTTCCTTTTACCCATGGCTCAGGATTGGCTGCACTGTGTTCTGCAACCTGGGACCCGACAGCAAGAACAAAGGCGCTGGGATGCCCAGGGCAGCGGGGGCTTGCTGCGTCAGAAGGCTCCACTCTCCGGTTTGGGCTTAAGACCCTCTCTGCAGGATAAGTCGGGCCTCCTTTTCTGAAGGATGCAAAACTGGGCTTGGACTCTCTGTTCCCTCCCCCCACCCCATACCTGTCCTACACATGTTCCAGACATACTTGTGGAATATGTTATCCATTCATTCTACCAGTATTTACAGAATACCTGCCCTGTGCCTGGCCAGGTGCTAGGGCCCCTTGGAAAACTTCCTTGGTAACAGTGATAACCACCATTCCGTTTTCGAAGAGACTATCCTGGGCCAGACACCATGCTTAATTTTTAAGATATCATTTGCGTACTACAAAATTCCACCATTTTGTGTACAATTCAGTGGTTTTAAATATATTCACAAGGACTATGCGTGAGTATAAATTCTCAAAATAAGTACAGGCATGAGGTATTATTATCCCAGGGAAGCTAAGTAACTCGCCCATGATCACCCAGCTGGGAACTGGCAGAGTGAGAATTTGAACCCCAGCCATTGAGACCAAAGCCTGACTGAACAAACCTTGACTGCCTCCTAGGATGGGGCCAGATGATGGAGGGTCTTAAAAGTCATCCATGAAATTAGGCCCAGTTGAGGAGGACAACAGGTGGGACCCACTGTAGGTAATTAAGCAGGTGAGTGGTGAGACTGAAGTTCTACCACATAACCTCGTAATGTGACAGCATCTGGTCACATAACCTTGTAATGTGACAGCATCCCCTGATTCTCTTTCTAGAAAAATTCTGGAACTTGTCTGTTTCTCTCCGTTCCCCCTCAGTCATTGCATTTCCATGGCTGGCTCTTTGGGGAAAAAAAATTATACTGGGCACCGTCTCTGTGCTAGGTGCTGTGTTAGGCTCAGAGAATAAAGAGGTGAAAAGGACATAGTATCTGTCCCCAAAGAGTTCCAGGCCAGTGGGGACCCCAGGACATGCAGAAAATAAATGACAATGCAGCATGAGGAATGCTGTTGAGGTAGGTATAAAGGGCCCAGAGAGTAGAGAAGAGTGACCAACAGCTCTACCCCAGGAATGGGCACAAGGGAGGGTCAGGAGCAACTGCAAAAAGGAGGTGACACTGAGATGGACATTGATGATGTCTGTTTGGTTCCCTCAGAAGCAGACCCCGAGAGAAAGATTTAAATGTGAGCAGGTTATTGGGGAGATTAAGGAAATGCTATGTGGGGAGTGTGGAGGTGAGGTAAGGAAGGCAGCCTATAAGGGTGGTTTATCAAACCAGTTATCACTGTGGGCAACTAAGGCTCATTCCCACTGAGAAGCTCTAGGAGACCATACAAAACACACCTCACACTTAGCCCACCAGAGGGGCGAGGGAGCAGGGGTATGTATACACCAACTTTCATCAGTCACTGGCTCAGTGGCTGAGGGCCGCTTCTGGAGGGCTTTAAGTCCCTGACACTTCTGGCCTGACCAGCACAAAGTGGCAATGCAGGTTCCAGAAGCCAGAGAAAGCATCAGGCAAAGAAGTACAGGTGCTGACAGTTGGATGTGGGGCTGGAGTGCACTGAAGTGGTAAAGGTGAGGGTACAGACAGGACAGTGGCTGCTACGGATGATGAACTAACTTCTGCCTGGAAGACAAGGCTGAACAGGTGCTCCTGGCAGGGGACCAGCATGATTAAGGGCCAGAGAGCTGTGTTTGGGGACCCTAGTGTGGCTGGAGCACAGGATGAAAGTGGCAGAGATAGAATATGAGGGCAGAAGGTGAGAGGCCATGATGCAAGGCCATGGGCCTTGGCCTCCTCTGGGCACAGAGGCTTTTCAGAAGGGGACACTGAAGGAGAGGTGGTCTGAAAGACACCCCATAGTTACATAGCTAACCAGTGACCGCAGAACACAAAACTTGCTGATCAGACCCAGAGCAAAACGCTCACAGTGCTCACGCAAATGAATTGCTGATGGTTCAAAAGCAGTCTATGGGTGTTGACATTGGAGAGGTCATTTCTTCTTTGAGGGATATGATAGTGTCAAGTAACTGAGGTCACCTGTGATATTTAGGCAAGCCAGCCGGCAGGCCATCAGGCACTGCAGACGTGTTGTCTGGGCCTGGCAACCAGATTAGAGCCAACCACAGCTCTGCCCACCCCACCATGTAACCAATGCTTGTCCCTCTGATTACAAACTGTGAGCACAGAATGGGCCATGTCCAGAAGATTTGGAATAATCAGCATCAGCGTTTTGTCTTTGCCATCCAAGACTGCAAACATACTCTCATCTGACCTAATCCGCAGTGTTAATGACGGCAGAGCAATTTCGAGAGGCAACCCGCAGCATTGATAAGGAGAGGAAAAGCACCACAGGGCTTGGGAGGCAGAGCTCACAGATGAGGCAGCTGCTGTCTTCCACCCTCCCCCAGGCCTGTCGTGTAAATGCTGCCCTCAGATCTGCCCTGTTTGAGGCTGGGGATGGTAAGACAAAAGGAACACAGAGGAGCAGAAGATGGAGTGAGCATGGGACAGGGGAGTGGGGGCTAACCATACTGCACCTCAGAACAAGCTGGAAAAAGGCCTTCTTTACTTTGGGTAAATGCATCCCTGAGCCAGCCAGGGCACATGGCTTGTGGAGCAGACTATGGGCTTGATTTGAGCCTCCACTTACTCCCTTGGCTGGGTGCCCCTGTGAGGTGAATGCCCTGCACCACTGTACATGGGAGCCCTGGGGAGATGGAAAGACAGAGGGCGTGACAGGAACCTGAAACCACTGTGGCAGTAGAGAGGTAGGGGAGATGCAGTGTCTGATTCCATCCATTAATAGAAATGCTAGAAGGGGCTTGGTTGGAGACCATCTAGGTTAAACCCCTTCTTTCACTCAAAAGTTTAGAGAGGGGGAGTAAAGGACTCAAGGTCACCTGACTCTTCCCTCAATAAGAAACTCCACTAATAACAGCAAGGTCCGGCACCCAAGTGCAGTGCGAACCTGCCTGAGAAGGTCTGAGGAGCAGCCATGTTCTGCTGGGGTGGAGGAAGAGGCACAAGCTGGCCACAGGGCTCCCCACACCTCCAGCCCCCATTCCTCCTGGAGATGCCCCACCATCCCAACTGGAACCCCACCCTGCCCCTCCTTTCTGCCTCTCCCCACATCACAGCATGGCTAGATCAGTCATCTGGGCAAAGGGAAGCCCCAGGGCCTTCCAGCTGCTGGTGCAGCAGCCTTTCCCGCCCCTAGGATCCCATCTGCGCCCCCCACTCCCACCCCTGGGCTTCCTCTCTCACTTCTCTTGTGCTCCTCCTTCCAGCCTCTCCTGTTTTTCCAAGTGAGGGAGGCCTCCCTGCCTTTTCAGTCTAGCTACTAGAATCTTCACACCAGACAGGGGATCCACTTGAAACCAGAGTCGGGTTATGTCACTCCTCTGCTTCAGACCCTGCCCTGGCTTCCATCTCTCTCTGTGGTAAAAGGACTTGATGGGCCATGGGCTCTGTGACCTCTCTGACTTCATCTCGTCCTTCTCTCCCCCTCACAGTCCTCACTCCAGCCACACTGGCCTCTTTATGGGCCCTGCAGGCCCCTGTCTCAGGGCCTTTGTACCTACTGTTCCTTCAGCCTAGAACACTTGTCCCGGGTCACCCAGGTCTCTGCCCAAATGCCCTCCCTGCAGGGGGCTTTCCTTGGCCACACTACCTAACACAGTACCTTGTTACTCTCAGCCCCCTGACCCTCCTTTATTTTTCCTCAGAGCAGTACCCTGAGGTACTGTATTGTATGTTCCCCCAAGAGAATACAAGTTTTATGCAAGCAAGAACTTTGCCTTGTTCATGGTTACACTCCCAGCTCCAAAGGCAGTGCCTAGCACGTAATAGGTGCTCAGTTGATCATATGACTACATGAAAGGTTCATCTCTCCCCTCTGAAACACTGACTCCTTCATGAGGACCCTTGGCTTCCACCTAGCAGTCCCAAACAGGGCCCAAGTCTTCACTACCACATACATCTCACATCTAGCCTTCCATTTATTGAGCAAGCATTTATTGAGCATCTATTATGAATTCAGTTGTTGAATTGACAACTATCAGATTGAGAATCTCTGGGCTCCTTGACCAGTAGCACAGAGAAGGGAAGGGATTCTTTTTTTTTTTTTTTTTTGTGGTACGTGGGCCTCTCACTGTTGTGGCCTCTCCCGTTGCAGAGCACAGGCTCCGGACGCGCAGGCTCAGTGGCCATGGCTCACGGGCCCAGCCGCTCTGCGGCATGTGGGATCTTCCCAGACCAGGGCATGAACCCGTGTCCCCTGCATCGGCAGGTGAACTCTCAACCACTGCGCCACCAGGGAAGCCCGGGAAGGGATTCTTATCTATTTATTTTGTTTACTGAGAACCTACCATGTAATAAGCTTAGCAATAAGAATTTAACATCCATCACACACTGAATCCTCACAATAACTATGACGCTATTGTCTCGTTTGATAAAACTTTACTACCCTGTGCAGTGAGCTGGGCTAGTTCACTGCCAGGGATAGAGAGATGAGGGAGACCCAGTCTCCTCAGAAGCCCTGTCCAGTGGAGTTGGAGCACTCGTTTTGAGTTATGCTGTAGGAATCTGTAGAATACGGGCCTTAACTTGCCCAAGCTCTCACGGATAAGTGGCAGAGACAGGATGCAAACCCAGGACTGTGTGAGACCAAAGCCCCTGTCTTCGCCTGACACCAGCCTCTCTTGTTCCAATCTTCACTCAGGGCTTGTCTAGGTGACTCAGTGTCTGCAAGACAGCCCCTCGCATGTCCATGGGACCTAGTCCCAGCACCATGTGATCTGTGCTCAGAGCCTTGTCCCTTCCACTTTTCACCCTGTCCAGCATAGACATCACAGCGTGTCACTGTGCACCCTCCCCCCGCCACACACACACATTTAACCCAGTATTTAGCTCAGTATTGTTAGTTGCGGTATTGGAAACCTCAGTGCTGCAAAGGACTTGTAAGATAATGCAACTCACTTCGATTTTACAAATCTGAAGACTGAGTCCTAGAGAGGGAAAGAAATTGGCCCAAGGTTGTTTTGCTAATAAGCAGCAACTGGAGGTAAAAACTAACAGGAGTTCAGATTAGAATCAACTCCTAGACCTTTTTTCTCACCTCAGCTCCTTCAAGAAGGGATGGGTCCCCTTGACTTTATTTATAAATGCAAGTGTCCTATCTCTGGGCCTTTTGCGATAAGGGCCAATGTGAACCTCCATCTCCCCACCCCCACCATCAGCCTTTTACACCCAACCAGGACCAGCCACATGGTTGCCCCCGGCCTTTCTTCCTGCCATTTCCTCTCCACCAGGCCCACATTCTACCCTTCTTTCAGGTAAAATCTCTTCCAGAAAGCTAGCCTGGATTCACCCAAGGTCACCGAGTTTCTCCTTCCACTGAACCTCCAAAACACTTCTCTTAGGTAGACACTTCTCTCTTCTCCTGCCTAGCAGGGGGCGTGCCCTGAAGGTCTTGGTCTTGGATCTTGGTCCTCCACAGCCTAGCCTTTCCCAGGCCTCAGCTTCCCTCTCTTCCTTTTTGCTGGATTTAATTACATTTGAATATATTACCCCCCAGTCAGCCAGTCTGCTCTTGGGCCTCCTGAACTCTCTCTCCACTTGATATCAGCCCATTTCCTCTTATTTTCGCATCTTGGGAACTGGAGAATGAATCCTCGCACTTGAACCTTCAGAAGCTTAAAAGCAGCCTATGTCCCTCCCTGCAGTCCCAGCCTCCCACCGACACACTTGATGATTTCCTGATTGGCCTGGGTGAGGGATGAAACAGCTGGACTTTCAACTGGAAAGGCTTGATCGAGTCTATTCCCCCAAATCCCTCCCATTTCTCCCCTGCCACAGTTGTTTGAGGGTCTGCCTAGGCCTCAGGACTCTGTGCCCCTCCCCACCTCAGGCTGATGGGGTGGGGCAGGGGGCTATTTCCCACCCCACCCCCGCCCTCGGATTTTCCCTACACTGCTGCTCCTTAGCATGTCCCCTGGCTGTACCTGCCCTGGGCAGTCTGAAAAGCCACCAAGGGTGAAACATTCTTTTTTTTTTCCCCAAGCGCTAAATTCATTTTCATGCCAAGTTGCTTTTATCTGCCTGCCTGGCTGCTGAAGAAAACTGAAACGTGCACAAAATGCCTCGAGCCTGGCTTTGTGTGGAAGCTGAAGTCCCAGTGGCCCTGCCCCTGGAGCCCGTCTGCTTGCATCTCCAGCTGCCTGATGTGATTTCCCTGAGTTTTATTAACTCTGGGCCCTGCACTGAGAGAGGAGCTCATCAGACACACTTCACATCTTGCCTCCTCCACCCCTGGCTAAGAAAAGTTGCTCTGATTACAGTAAGTATGTGTTCCCCAGTTCTCTGATAATTCTATCAGGAGCCAGGGTGAGGCTCAGGTGTCAGGGTTGGGGAGCTGCTGCTGACAGCCTCTCAGAGGCCGCCTGCCCGCCTGCCTGGAGGCAAGAGGCAGTGCTGGGTTGTCTCCCTTCCAACCATTCATGTTATGACCTTGAACCCCTCATTCTATCTCTGCTTCTCAGGTTACCCTAGCTTAAAAAATGGGGATGATGATACCCATACGCCCATCCCCTCCAAACTGGTATAAGAGTCCAATTAGATGAGAATGTGCTACAAGAAAATACCATCATAAAACTGCCCAGGTTTAGACCAGAGAAACCAAGTCTGGCCTTCTCATTCCATAGATGGAAAAACTATGGCTCAAGGAAGTTGCCAAGGTTACACAATGACCTGGCTCGAAAACCAGCTTCTATATTTTCTGAGCTGGAGGGAGGAGGGGGCAGAGAATGGTATGGAAACCAATCCTGTGGGAGTTTCGGGTATGACCGAGGGAGACAGCAGACCCCAAGCCTGAAGCTCAGCTCTGCCAAAACCCAGCCATCTGACATGGAGCTTCATCCATGAAACGGATTCATCTATGAAACGGACATTATGATGTCTTGTTCACAGGCCTTCAGAGGATTAAATGGAATAATACATGTAAAGCACCTGGCATGTGGTATGTTCCCCAAACATGAGTTTCTTCCCTTCTCGTTTTCTCTTAAAGTATCACAAATGCTTTCAAAAGGGGGAGGCACAAAGGGAACATTTTCTCTTAGAGCTGAATGTTTCCAAAGACAGTTGTGAACCTTGGACTCCCTTTCCTTGGGGGCTTTCCTTATGCAGTGAATGTGAAATGGCCGTCTTCCCCGTCAGCATAACGAGGAAGTAGAAATATTGCTTTCTGCCTCCTTCCCCACCACCTCTGCTGTACAAGAGCTTCCTCACAGGTACTCAGGCCAGCAGCTTTTAATGAAGCTGTGGCCAGATCCTCACAAAGAGGAAAGTGAGTCTATGAGATTAGCTGAGTGGTGAGGCTAATACAGTTATGATCCAATAAACACACTGATTAGGGTCATTTGTGCTCCTTTCCTCCCTCCCTCCTTCTCCCCCTCCTGCTGTGCCTTGGCAGGCCTAGTGCAGGCTCTGCTTAGAAGGGTCTTGGAGATAACTAAGGCTGGAGCCTCCCAGCCAGCTTGGGCTGAGGATGCTCTAGGATGGAGAGACTGCAAGGCAGGAGTTTCGGGTCCTAATGCCTACCCTGCCACCAGATCATTCTCTTTTTCTGCACCTCATCTTCCTCCTCTGTACGTCAAAGGTAGAGATAAAAGGGCTAAACTTGGGATCAGAAGTTCTCAAGTTCAAGTCCTAGACATGCCTTTTACTAGCCCTGCAACACTGGGCCTGTTATTCCATACATTCATTCACTTTGTACAAGGCTCAGTGCTACTTGTCTTTGGTCCGCAGTCTGCTCACCTGCAAATGGGCATAATAATGCCAACCTCAGAAGATGGCTTTGGAGATTAAGAGAAAAATACATATAAGAAGCTTCCACAGACCATGGAACAGAGAAAGGGCAATAATTTCTTCTAAGGTTCTTTTTTTTTTAAATAAATTTATTCACTTATTTACTTTTGGCTGCATTGGGTCTTTGCTACTGCATGCGGACTTTTTCTAGTTGCGGCGAGCGGGCTTCTCATTGTGGTGGCTTCTCTTGTTGCTGAGCACAGGCTCTAGGAGCACGGGATTCAGTAGTTGTGGCACGTGGGCTCAGCAGTTGTGGCGCACGGGCTTAGTTGCTCCACGGCATGTGGGATCTTCCCAGACCAGGGCTCGAACCTGTGTCCCCTGCACTGGCAGGCGGATTCTTACCCACTGCGTCATCAGGGAAGTCCTCTAAGTTTCCTTCTGGTTGACTCTGAAAATATTTGCTATTGCTGGGCCTAAAAGAGGGGCTCCAAGATTACTTGCTGAATGAATGGCTTCAACTGTAAAGTGCAATATTAAGTGGCTAAGAGGGAGCTGGCTCTTTACAATGAGGCATGCTACCGAACCAGGCCCCGGGCACAGGGGCTCAAGCACCCTCACCATGCACGGAGGGCTTCTCCTCCATCTAGTCCAGTAGACAGGAAAGAGGGCTGGCGGGCCTGTGCCGACAGAGTCTTCCCAGGCCTTTTCAATGCCAGGCTGATGTCTCAATTCTGGCCCCACTCAGTCTGAGCAGCTGCTGGTTTTCCACACCCAAGGGGTGCCAGGCCTGGCTTAGAATCATGAAAAGGCATTGGTAGGCATCTGCCGTTTGAAGAAGCTGCAAGGCTAAACTGTATTCACACTGGCCTCTAGTGGCAAATTTCCAAAACAGCATTCTAAATGGAAATTCGGCAGCTGAAGGAATCTTCTCAGAATGACCTAGATTCAGAAATTTAGGGCTAATGGGGCCTTGCTCTGATCTTCGTTTGATGAATGAGAAAACCAAGTTTCAGAGGTAAAGTGATTCACCCAAGGTCACACAAAAGCCTCACATCTCACTGTCCACAAACCTGACCCAAAACTGGCCATCTGTGGTTTCAGTTAGGGATCATGGACTACCTACTTGGAAGAACAAATAAGGACCCATTTTTCAAAATCAGACCAAGCCGGCCTTAGAGTGAGACCCTAACATGTTTTCTTCCCCTATACTTTGCTTCCTTTTTTTGTTTTTCTCCCCTCTTTCATCTGTAAAAAAAATGTTGCTGGAAGATCCCTATCCGATATTTACCTGAAAAATAGTAATCTACCCTACAGGCAACAGGGCTCTGAGGCCATGAAGTGCTTTGTAGGCAGTAAACTCTGCCACTTAAACAAATGTGCTCTTCAATGTTTCCTCCTCCACACGTTGCAAGAATGTAGTGCCAGAAGGGGCCACGGTGACAGCTCAGATTGGCTCGAGGATCTGAGGGTAGGAATCGTTTCCCTTGTGCAGGGAAAGCTATTTTGACATATTCTGGAGACACAGTCCAAAAATAAATCAAGCTGAGGACTTCCACAGGGCTTAGTGGAAAGGCTTTGCTACCATACCAGCTAAAGCCTGGGTTTGGAGACTTGGGGTAATGCTATTATTTCTGCAAATGGATCTCAAATCTTTTCCTGACAGAACAATTTTTAATTTGATTTATTCAGCAATAACCTCAAAGAATTGCATAAGGTGCTAAGAGAACTCCCAGAGGGGAATAAGACAAGGGCTTTTGCTCTCAGAGGTTAGCCCAGCGGGAGGGAGAGGTGTGCAAGGTCAGGCTGCTGAAACGTTGGTGTGAAAAGGCAGAAGTATGTGGTGGCTTCGAGGGCCGCCGGTAATAAGGACAGCTGTTTCCTAAATGCTGGTCCCTGTTCTAAGTACCTGCTCTAGCTCATTTAATCTTCACAATAGCCTTATGAGGTTAGGACCATTATCCTCATTTTATAGTTGAGGAAACTAAGGCACAGAGAGATTAAGAAACTATTAATAGTTCATCACACTGCTGCTAAGCGGTGAAGCTGGGCTCTGAACTCTGGCAGTCTGGTTCCAGAGCCCTTTATCCTCAATGTCATAATTGCTGATGACCTCTCCCCTGAACTTCTGTGATATCTACTGAACCATACCACCTCACCCACTCTGGTACCCTCACAGGATCTTAGTGTCACACATGGCCTGATGTCCGCGGTGTACTAAATGGGAACGGAAGGTGGAAGAGCATTGTTTCTTAAAGCTCAATCTTAGCAGCCAAAGCCAAGAGCTTTGAACCCCTTCCGTTTTCTAAGACCACTACTGGTCTAGGAGGCAGAAGAAAAGGTTACTGTCCTGATTGCTCCATGCTCTAGGAACCACTCCCCACCCCAATTTCATGTTGACAAACATGACCTTTAGGCTCTCACCACTCAAAGTGTAGTATCTGGACCAGCAGTCACCATCTCCTGGGAGCTGGTTAGAAACCCAGAATCTCTAGTCGGATGCTGAATCCGGATCTGCTTTCTAGCAGGCTCCCCAGTGATTCTTGAGTGTGGCAAAGAGTGAGAAGCCCTGGGCTAAGACCCTTGGGGGCCACGCACTTTCCAGTCTGGGTACCAAACTTCTAACCCATCCCATGGGCAGTTGTTTGAAGGCTTCTTTCGTTGGCTTATCTACTCCCAACTTCAAGCCTTCTCTAAAAAGTCTGGAATCTCCTACCCTTCCCACCAAAGCTATATTATCTCCTGTCCCTTGATTAGCTCTCACAGTCCCACAACCTATCTTCATTAATCTCCACCTAAGTTACAAACTCATCCTGCATTCTCTGTGTAACCTACCTTCACCTTGATCTATTTGAGCTGTGACTGAAATGAGCTATCTGTGCCCTAGCACACCCCACTTCCACAAGACTTGTCGTAACTGTACTTTTCCAGAGAGGGTGTAGACACTCGTATGACAAAGGGATCAACCAGGATTCCTTTTACACAAGCTCCCTTTACACAGAGTCAGGAATTTCTATATCTCTGGCTAACTGGCAGAATCACTGGAAACTGAAACAGTTCAAGTTTTACTCTTTGAGGTCACATCCTTTATGAAAACTGGCATATGTTGCATGTGTGATCACCTTGGCATACATTTGGTATATTATCCAGAAACAAGGAGCTGTGCCTGTGTAGCTCTTCCCAGTGTAATCACAACCTTCTTTACTTCTCAAAGTAGCGATAATACGTTTCCACCTCTCTCAATGACCTGGGTGAAAGCAGGGATTTTCAGGATTATAATTCTGGAAGGTCAGTGGTTGAGTGTCTTATTCCTTGCTCCTAGAGGTGGGTCCAATTATGTCCACCCAGTCCAGGCTGAAAGAAATGTATTTCTATTTTCCCAGAATAGTACTCTATACCCCAAAACCATCTCTGGGAGGTTACAAAGTCATTTATATAGTTTGTTGATGGGTTCTGCTTTTTTGTTTTTCAGAGAAAAGAGACAGAAAGATGGAGAAAGAGGCTGAACATGGGGAAGGCTTGGGGAACAGAACCTTGTTTGGCCATTCCATAAAGTAAATCACCATTTCCAAAATATGTAGAGTGATAAGGATGAACAGTTAAGCTATAATCCCCTTTTCAATCAACAAACAACCCATTTAAGAAAACAAACACAATGGGGCTTCCCTGGTGGCACAGTGGTTGAGAGTCTGCCTGCCGATGCAGGGGACACGGGTTCGTGCCCCAGTCCGGGAAGATCCCACATGTCGCGGAGCGGCTGCGCCCGTGAGCCATGGCCTCTGAGCCTGCGCGTCCGGAGCCTGTGCTCCGCAATGGGAGAGGCCACAACAGTGAGAGGCCCGCGTACCGCAAAAAAAAGAAAAAGAAAACAAACACCACAACACATTTTGCCTCTGGGCTTGTGATGACATGCAGGTGTATCTCTTCCAAGTTCAGGGAATGGTTCAGGTCTCTCAGCACATCCACTTGGTTAATCTACAGGGGATTCCCCCTCACTCAGAAATGCTAATCAACATCACTTACTTCTTTCTTTTGTGTTGCTTTTTTAAAGTCAAACCTATTATTGGATGGGAGAAGTCTACTAGAGATGCAAAAACCTAAAATGATATGAAAACTTTAGTATCAGTCCTGCAATACTACTTGAAAGGGTTCAGAGGTCCAAATGGCTGTTAGAACCTCATACAATATTTAAAATCAAATTACAGCAGTGATTTCAACCATCAATGGCATTTTATTTTGGAAGTTCTATGTATTCCATAGGTATTAACTTCCTTTCTCTCACCGCCCCTCCCTAAAAAAATCAGAAAGATTAAAAAATATATATATAAAATCTCTTATCTAGTTTCTCTAAAGTCTTAGGTTAAAAAACTTAAGTGGTGGGCTTCCCTGGTGGCGCAGTGGTTGAGAGTCCGCCTGCCGATGCAAGGGACACGGGTTCGTGCCCCAGTCCAGGAAGATCCCACATGCCGCAGAGCAGCTATGCCCGTGAGCCACGGCCCGCTGAGCCTGCGCGTCTGGAGCCTGTGCTCCGCAACGGGAGAGGCCACAACAGTGAGAGGCCCGTGTACCGCAAAAAAAAAAAAAAAAAAAACTTAAGTGGTGCTTCTCCTTTATGAGGATACTGCTTTTTAAGAAGAATTCATAGTCTTTCCATATGCTCACTATAGATTTCTACTCCTTCCTGGGGAAAAAATGGTCAATGCTTCTGCTTCTTTTTAATAAATTAATTTCTCAATTATTACACATTATCATTCCCCACTTGACACATTCTTAGAAACTTGATTGTTGGATGCATTTTTCACTTGGCAAAAATTCAATGTGGCTTTGCGTGGGATGTCTAAGTGTCGGAAATAGCAGTGTTGATGTTCTGGTTTTGAGAGGGAAAATATATAGAGAGATGCATACAATCCCTGGAAGAACAAAGGCAAAGGACTGAAATAGGGGGTGCACACAGTTAAGAAGGCTGATAGACACTACTTGGTTTTGAATTCTACAGCTGTCAGCCACCAAAGACTGCAGTGTAGCCCAGAATATAAATTTCTGCAAGAAGAGGCTGGTTAGGCACTGCGAAATGACAGAGTTGGCTTCATTTCGTTCCAAGTGTATAGAGCAGATACACACAAGAAGGAGCAGTATGGGTCATTTGCAGTGAGCAGTAACCTGTGAACAATCACGCATGGGCATTTCTGCAAATGCTCTGTCAACACAGGCACTGGGGAAGAGAAAAGAAGCATCCTATTAAAATACACTTCCATCTCTAACTCACCCAAGACCCCAGGCCTCCTCAGCGCCTCAGATTTGCAAGACCAAAATGCAGTTTAGAGTTACGTGTCATTCTAGGTCATCTGGAAACTGGTTCACTGGGGCCATCTCAGAAGACCTGGGTGTGCCCAAGAGTGCAGCAAGTCTACCCAGAAGGGTATGCCTTAATGATCTTCACATCGTCCACAGGACGGTCCTGGGAGTTTGTTTCCACCATTCCTACTCGATTCACCATTCCTATACCCTGGCACACACGGCCAAAAATGGTGTGCTTGCCGTCAAGCCACTGGGTGGGAGCCAGGGTCACAAAGAACTGGCTGCCGTTGGTGTCTGGCCCGGCATTGGCCATTGCGAGAATTCCAGCCCCTGGCGGGAAAAAGGGAGAGAGGAAAGAGTATGAATAACCCCCATAGCTCCAGCCTGGATCTGCAACACCAGCCTAGGGATAAAAAGAAGCCAGACCAACCACCCGACCAGACAACCTTCCCCTCAGGGCAGGCACTCTGCCCTTGCACAAGGGCTAACAACTGCACTACCCGATGGCCTCATCTTCCTTGTCTTCATCTACTCCCTAGCCTCTATCCATGATGATCCCTGCTAAACTCTGGACCATGTTCTCAATTCCCCTCAAAAATTCAAGAAGGTCAACTGCTTCTTTGAGGAAGCTGGTAACAGCAACATTCAACAAGTAGTTAGAATCAAGATCACTCAGATCGGCACTCTGAATCGCTCAGGACTCTTGAGGCCGCTTGCTCTAATCCACCAGAGCTCTTTGTGGCTCTGCAGCTGGGCAGCTACACGGCACCAGGCCACGGTGTCAGGCATTCACCTTGAATCACAGCCAAAAGAATGAGCTTTTAAAATCCACTCCCTCTTCCTACCCAGTCCAGACAGGTCATATACCTACCTGTGAATTTCAAGTCTGGATGAAGTTCATCTTCAAACTGCTTGCCATAGATAGATGCACCACCTCGACCTGCCAGTTAGAAGACAGGAAACCAATCAGCCCACATTCCACCTCACACCAAGAACTACGGTCCAGGGTTAAATGACTTTTGGAGTACAGGCAAGGAAAATCAGTGAGCACGCCTAGCACTGTGCTAAGTACACTGCAACTACACAGCCCAGCAGCAGAATCAAGCATTGGCACAGCACATTCAAATCACTGGTTTCATTTAGGTAAGACGTTTCTTTTCAAAATAACACTGAGTGCTTTTTTCCTGCTTATGAAAGTAATACATTTTCACTGTCAAAATGTAGAAAACATAGATCATTATCAAAGGAACATTAAAGTCCCCTGTAATCTAACCATCTACAAATAACCACCATTCATGGTTTGACGTGTTAAGAGGTTTCCTAATTTTTTACATTTTTATGGGTACTTTAGACAGGAGTGCTCCAAGTCCTAACCCTATGCCCATCACAGACACTGCTAATCAATCAGCACTCTTCCCTGCTGAGCTTAGACTGGCCTCTGAATCCTTACCAACCCAGAAATCCAGGCAGCCATTTTTAATGGATCAGATGCGGCATAAGAATTGAAACCTATTTGTCATCCTTAACCTAGATGAAGGAAAATAAAATTCATTTAAGTCAAAGATAACTAGCTTAAGGAGAAACAAGGACAGTGCTGGGTGGCAATGTGGCAGAAAAGAATAATCTTACAGTAGGGAGAATTCATTGGGAGGAGAAGCAGTATGCTGTAAGGAGAATATGAAGAAACATGGCATTGGGAATGATTTGCTAGCAACATCACAGGTTATTTATATATCCACAAGAGTCCATACCCTTGCTGTTCTGGGCACCCAGGTTTTGTTGTTAGAGAAAAATGATACGTTAAATAAGATTTTTCCATAGGAAAAAATGTCCTAATAGGAGATAGCTCTCTTAATTATTTAGTCAACCATATGTCTTGTTGAACTACTTTGGTTTCTCCAAGTTGACCAGTCAAGACAAAACAGCCTGAAACAAAGTGAACAGATTTATCAGCTTACTCTGCTTGCCTGGCAGACAGGAAACAGGCCAGAGGCAAGGAGCTCACTTCCTCTTACAGCCTGCTGTGAAAGTAGCATGTTAAAGCACCATGTCCACCCCCAGAGGCCCCTGGGCCCTGCTAAGGTGTTTCCATGGTAAAAAATCCTTTGCTGTGTCTTTTAGGATGCTCCACCACAGGGAGCCTGTCACAGCCCCCGGTTCAGGAAGAAAACGCTGTTCTCATGCAAAGAGGAATGGGGGTGAATGTTAACAGAGTTGGGGAAACCTCCCACCTGGCCCAGGCTACCCATGCTTCTGGAAAATTACTGAACTACCAAACTATGTAAAAATTCATTCCAAAAATTCCAACATGCCAGTATACCTCCAAACAGCAATTATATAACCAGTATGTTCCCTCTGACTACAGAGTCAAGGTTCCTGCTTGAGCTTGGGGTGGGGGGTTGGTTAGTAGAAGTGCTAGGGCTGAAGATGAGAGAGGAGAAAGAGGGCTATGGGGACAAACTAAGGTCAAGCCCTACCTCCAGGGCTTGAATGAGCATGACGAGGATGAAACTCAGCAGTGCACTGTCTGTCTGCAGGCTGAGCCTTGGAAGTGTGATCTCTGCAAGCCAAGGACTGCCAGAACCTCAGGGCCCCACTCTCCAGGAACTGAAACCGAACATATGAATGGCACCACAAACAGGATAGGCCAGTCAAGAGCCACAGATAAAGCCTGGGGGCTTAAGCAATCGGAAGGAGATGAGAGGAAAGGGCATGGAAGCCCCACTTCACTCACTAGGCATAGTTTGACCAACTGCAAGTAGTTTGGGCCTCGAAGGCACCATTTAATCATAATATGTTATCTTTTCATAACCTAATTCAACTCAGTAGGGTTTGCAGCAAATTGTCAGAAAGACAAATAATTCCAATCAAAACATTCCTTTGGGCATGCGGAATAGTGGAGAAATGGACAGGGAGTGATTAAAGAGTTCTCCGGTGCACAGCAGGCAACAGATGTCAATGATCACATATAAAGCCAAAAATTAGGAAGCTCTGTGGTAAAAACGTGCTGTGTGCCTCCTCTAGTACAGATACAAGGGAGACAGGCACAGGCCTGTTTTCCAAACTCTGTGCCCTCAAAGTCCTTCCACTCTTCTGCCCTCTCCTTTAAACATTTATTCAATGTATTTAATATTTCAGACATAAAAAGATACAAAGAATAATACGACAAACAACTGTGCAGCCTCCCCTCAAGAAATAAAGTGTGGCCAATCCAGTCGAAGACCCCAGGCACACACACCCTGTTTCCCTACCCCAACTCCACCACTCCCCCAAGAGCTAACAACTGCTGTGAAGGATCTCAGCTTCCTCTCGGGTCACCACTACCCTTTCTGACCAGGAGTTTGTCATTTCCGTGCATTTTCTTTTCTACTACATATTGTATGTATCCCTAAACAAATGTACTGTTGTTTGCATGTTTTTAGGTTTATATAAATGGTATTATACTCTATATATTCTTCTTCAGTTAGCTTTTTTTGGGTCACCACTGTAGGTGATATTCATCCATTTTGTTCCATGCAGCTCTCTGTAGCATTCGTTCCACTAAATGATTACAACACCATCTTTTCTCACGGTGATGGATAGTTAGGATCTTTCCATTGTTTTTGGTATCATAAACCATGCTGCAATACCATTCTTATACTGTCTCCCAAACACAAGTGCAGGAGCTCTCAGGGACTATACCTCATGGGGGATATGCAGGCTCACAGTGTATCAGCATTTCACCATTACTAGATTTCCCCAACTATCTTGCCAGAAGTGGCCCCAATGTGCGCCCCACCCACAGTGCTCTCACTCTTACCCTTACTGCTCGAGGTCCTTTTGCCAGGCTTTTTCAAATGTTTGTCGGTCTGAAAGGTGTCAGATCTCTTGTGTGTTTTAAACTGCGTTTCCCTGAAGCTGTGCGTAATTTCCTGTTTACTGGCTATTTAGCTTCCCTCCTGTCAACAGCCACATTTCTACCGAGTGGTTTCACATTTTAAAATTTATATATTTTTATTAGCAGGATTATTCTAGATACTAATCCTTTGTCAGTTAATGCTTTTGCAAATACTTTTTTCCAGTTTACTTTTTTCACTTTTTTTTCCTGCTTTATAACAAAGTGAATCAGTTATACATATACATATGTTCCCGTATCTCTTCCCTCTTGCGTCTCCCTCCCTCCCACCCTCCCTATCCCACCCCTCCAGGCGGTCACAAAGCACCGAGCTGATCTCCCTGTGCTATGTGGCTGCTTCCCACTAGCTATCTACCTTACGTTTGGTAGTGTATATATGTCCATGCCTCTCTCTCGCTTTGTCACAGCTTACCCTTCCCTCTCCCCATATCCTCAAGTCCATTCTCTAGTAGGTCTGTGTCTTTATTCCTGTCTTACCCCTAGGTTCTTCATGACATTTTTTTTTCCTTAAATTCCATATATATGTGTTAGCATACAGTATTTGTCTTTCTCTTTCTGACTTACTTCACTCTGTATGACAGACTCTAGGTCTATCCACCTCATTACAAATAGCTCAATTTCGTTTCTTTTTATGGCTGAGTAATATTCCATTGTATATATGTGCCACATCTTCTTTATCCATTCATCCGATGATGGACACTTAGGTTGTTTCCATCTCCGGGCTATTGTAAATAGAGCTGCAATGAACATTTTAGTACATGACTCTTTTTGAATTATGGTTTTCTCTGGGTATATGCCCAGTAGTGGGATTGCTGGGTCATATGGTAGTTCTATTTGTAGTTTTTTAAGGAACCTCCATACTGTTCTCCACTGTGGCTGTATCAATTTACATTCCCACCAACAGTGCAAGAGGATTCCCTTTTCTCCACACGCTCTTCAGCATTTATTGTTTCTAGATTTTTTGATGATGGCCATTCTGACTGGTGTGAGATGATATCTCATTGTAGTTTTGATTTGTATTTCTCTAATGATTAATGATGTTGAGCATTCTTTCATGTGTTTGTTGGCAGTCTGTATATCTTCTTTGGAGAAATGTCTATTTAGGTCTTCTGCCCATTTTTGGATTGGGTTGTTTGTTTTTTTGTTATTGAGCTGCATGAACTGCTTATAAATTTTGGAGATTAATCCTTTATCAGTTGCTTCATTTGCAAATATTATCTCCCATTCTGAGGGTTGTCTTTTGGTCTTGTTTATGGTTTCCTTTGCTGTGCCAAAGCTTTGAAGTTTCATTAGGTCCCATTTGTTTATTTTTGTTTTTATTTCCATTTCTCTAGGAGGTGGGTCAAAAAGGATCTTGCTGTGATTTATGTCATAGAGTGTTCTGCCTATGTTTTCCTCTAAGAGTTTGATAGTTTCTGGCCTTACATTTAGGTCTTTAATCCATTTTGAGCTTATTTTTGTGTATGATGTTAGGGAGTGTTCTAATCTCATACTTTTACATGTAGCTGTCCAGTTTTCCCAGCACCACTTATTGAAGAGGCTGTCCTTTCTCCACTGTACATTCCTGCCTCCTTTATCAAAGAAAAGGTGACCATATGTGCGTGGGTTTATCTCTGGGCTTTCTATCCTGTTCCATTGATCTATCTTTCTGTTTTGGTGCCAGTACCATACTGTCTTGATTACTGTAGCTTTGTAGTATAGTCTGAAGTCAGGGAGCCTGATTCCTCCAGCTCCGTTTTTCGTTCTCAAGGTTGCTTTGGCTATTCGGGGTCTTTGGTGTTTCCATATAAATTGTGCAATTTTTTGTTCTAGTTCTGTGAAAAATGCCAGTAGTAGTTTGATAGGGATTGCACTGAATCTGTAGATTGCTTTGGGTAGTAGAGTCATTTTCACAATGTTGATTCTTCCAATCCAAGAACATGGTATACCTCTCCATCTATTTGTATCATCTTTAATTTCTTTCATCAGTGTCTTATAATTTTCTGCATACAGGTCTTTTGTCTCCTTAGGTAGGTTTATTCCTAGATATTTTATTCTTTTTGTTGCAATGGTAAATGGGAATGTTTTCTTGATTTCACTTTCAGATTTTTCATTAGTGTATAGGAATGCCAGAGATTTCTGTGCATTAATTTTGTATCCTGCTACTTTACCAAATTCATTGATTAGCTCTAGTAGTTTTCTGGTAGCATCTTTAGGATTCTTTATGTATAGTATCATGTCATCTGCAAACAGTGACAGCTTTACTTCTTCTTTTCTGATTTGGATTCCTTTTATTTCCTTTTCTTCTGTGATTGCTGTGGCTAAAACTTCCAAAACTATGTTGAATAAGAGTGGTGAGAGTGGGCAAACTTATCTTGTTCCTGATCTTAGCAGAAATGCTTTCAGTTTTTCACCATTGAGGACGATGTTGGCTGTGTGTTTGTCATATATGGCCTTTATTATGTTGAGGAAAGTTCACCTCTATGCCTACTTTCTGCAGGGTTTTTATCATAAATATGTGTTAAATTTTGTTCAAAGCTTTCTCTGCATCTATTGAGATGATCATGTGGTTTTTCTCCCTCAATTTGTTAATATGGTTTATCACATTGATTGTTTTGCATATATTGAAGAATCCTTGCATTCCTGGAATAAACCCCACTTGATCATGGTGTATGATCCTTTTAAGGTGCTGTTGGATTCTGTTTGCTAGTATTTTGTTGAGGATTTTTGCATCTATGTTCATCAGTGATATTGGCCTGTAGTTTTCTCTCTTTGTGACATCTTTGTCTGGTTTTGGTATCAAGGTGATGGTGGCCTCGTAGAATGAGTTTGGGAGTGTTCCTCCCTCTGCTATATTTTGGAAGAGTTTGAGAAGGATAGGTGTTAGCTCTTCTCTGAATGTTTGGAGGAAGGTGATCTCCGCGTCTTACTCTTCCACCATCTTCCTACTTTTTTCACTCTTTTAATGGGATCTTCTCATGCAAAGAATTTTTTGCAGTTGAAATTCCTTAATCTTTTTCTTTATGATCTGTGCTTTCTGTTTCTTTAAAAAACAAAAACAAAAAACCTGTCTTATCCCCAAGACTGCTCTGATGTGCTTCCTCCTTCTCCTGCTCACTGACTGTAGAAACCTCTCAAGATGAACTAGAGTGGCATCTAAGACATGGAGAGTGGTCTCTTACACAAAGATTACCATACTTGGTGCTACCTGTGCCTACCACTCCCATGCCACAGCTGATGGAATCACGGATTAATATCCAGCCCTAAAGCAGCCACAGGTCAGCCAGTTAGCCATTAGGAGGCCCACGTGAAAGCTCTACCTGGGGCATTCGACACAAGAAGGCAACTAACCAAACCAATCAAAGCCTCTCTTCCAGCAAGAGAGCCTCTAACAGATACCGCAGATATCCTCTGAGCATTTCCAACCCCTTCTCCATGGCCTACCTCAACCTCAGAGACAAAAAAGGCAGGTACTGACCAGTCCCGTTTGCAGCTAGGGGTAGCCAGATGACCCAGTTCTGACTTACTGACATAAACAGAAGCCACTGAGTAGAGCTTCTAGGAAAGCTATAGCTTTCCTGATTAAAAAAGGACAACACACTCCTATCTTTCACCCATAGCTCTTTCCTCATCTTCCTTCTTTGAAAGCAGAGGTGATGTCAGGAGCAGCAGCAGCCACCTGGCAACCATAAGACAAGTTTGAGACCAAAGGCCAACACACTGAGAATGCTGCAGTGGAAGGACACAGCAAGCCTGGGTCCCTGACAACTCTGCTGGGCAGATGAACCAGTGCCTGCAACCGCTTACCTCCTGACATTTTGTTATGTGAGAAAAACAAAAGCTCTCTTTGTTTAAGCCTCTGTGGTTGAGTTTTCTGTTACTTGCAGCCAGAAGCATCCCAAATTGATACAATCACTTTGTTAGTAACAGCAGAAAGGGTGAACTGACTAGTGGAGCTACTATTGGATTACCAGGGCAAATGCCAGATACCAGATCTAACACAGCAAACAATACTACAGTTCTCCAAGAAGCTTTAGCTCTTAAGATAGAGTCCTCTCTTCCTCACTTGCCTTTGGGGTCAGAGAGATCTGGATTTCGGTTCCCACTCCACCACTTACTAGCTGTGTAACCTTAAGCAATATACTCACCCTCTCTAAGCCCCAGTTTCCTTGTCCAAAAAATAGGAACAGTAGTAGCACTTATGTCTCATAGGACTGTTAAAAGAATTAAATAAGACAATGCATGGAAACCATGTAGTATATAACATGAAGCAAACACAGTAGTATCAGTGATGATGAGCCTCCTTTAACTCATATAATCTGAGCATTTTCTTTGAGAGACGACTGCAGGTTGTGACCAACAGTCCACCTTGGGAGGCAGTCTGCCCAAGTTTACGCCAGTTCCTCTGTCTTCAAACCTCCACCATTCCCCCTCTGCTCCTTGCTCTTTGTGGATAACTTTGCTTCTTATTTCACTGAGAAAAAGGAAGAGAGCTTTCACATGTTCTCATCACCAAATCCACTTTCCTTCCTACATCTCTACCCATTTACCTTGCTTCATCCATTATTAATACACTGTATAAATAAATTGTTCGAATGACTATCCCACCACCACATACTAATCAATCCCATTCACCTTTAAGGAACTTTACAGCTACAATTTTCCCTTCTCCTGTATCAGTTTTTCTTTCTGAGAGATCACTCCTATCAGCATAAAAACATGGTATTACTATTTCACATTTTGGAAAAACGACAACAACACTGTCTTCCAAGTATCTCCCCATTTCTCTTCATCAATTTCCAGAAAAAACCCATCCCACTTCTTCTCCAGCCTCTTGAACGCTCTCCATTCAGATGTTTGCCCTCACCACTTCCCTGAAACTGCTCTTGTCAAGGTCATCAGAACCACCACGTTGTCATTAAATCCACTGGTCAATCCTCAGGCCTCACCCTGCCTGATCCAACAGCAGCATCAGACAGTTGATGTCACCTTTCTTGAAATCCCACCTTACTGGCAGCTCTTCATTTTCCTCTACTGGCTCCTTCTCCACTTCCCTCTCTCCTTTCACAGACGTTAGACCTGCACTGTTATGTGAAGACTTCTCCTTCCAACACTTGCTCCCTCCCCCCTTTACCTTTCACAAGTGTTACCCCATTAAATCTCTTGGATTTCTCACTCTGTCTTGGCATGTGCTTCCCAGAGGACCAGAACCAACAGAACCCCTATCACCATAGTGCAAACTATAAGCTTTAGCTTTGACAACAATGAAAGTTTCTAATTCATCTCCCTGCTTCCGGCCTTGCCTCCTGCTTTCCACACCAGTCTATTCTGTATGTGGAAGTCAGGGGATCCTTTTAAAACAAGTCTCATCATGGCAGCCCTCTGCTCAAAATCCTCCAGTGACATTTCATCACACTTCAGACAAAGTCCAAAGTCTTCATCACAACTTACAAGACTTTTCATGATCTGGTTCTCTGATACCTCCTGCCACTCTCCCCCTCACTCACCTGCTCCAGCCACAGTGGCCTCTGTGCTGTTTCTTGCAGAGCACATTCTGGTTCTAAGACCTCTGACTGCCGTTCCCTCTGGATTGTCCTTGTCTCTGACATTCTCATGGTTCATTACTTTATTTTATCCAGAGCTCTGCTCAAATTCCTTCTTATCAGAGAAGTCTTCCCTAATCACACTATCCACAGTAGCACCTCCCTCACTATCCCAGTGGTTCTCAACCAGGGGTGACTCTGCCCCCTGGGGACACTGAACAATGCGTGGAGACATTTTTGGCTGTCACACCGAGGACTTGTACTGGCATCTAGGGAGTGGAGGTCAGGGATGCAGCTGAACATTCTACAATACACAGGACGGCCCCCACAACAAAGAATTATCCAGCTTAAAATGTCAGTACTGCCAAGGCTGAGAATCCCTGCTCTAACCCCTTTTCCATATCATTTGTCATGTACAACCTGACAGTGTACTACATACTTATTTGTTCACTGCCTCTCCCACCAGAATGAGAGTTCCATAAGAGCTTTCTTATTCATTATTTTATCCCCAGCTCTTAGAATAATGCCTGGAGTCCAACAGACATTTGTTAAATGAATTAACAACCAAAATAAATAATAAACACCCATACTTTTTTGAGCTCCTATTTTGTGTTGAACCTGTGCTAACAATTTTATAAACATCTGCTCGTTTACTACTCACAACAACCCTCATGAGGTACACATAACCACACTCCCCATTTATATATAAGAAGGCTCAGCAAGGTCACATAAGTTGTCTAACATAACACTTAGTAAGTGTTCGTGTGAAGCCAAGATTCAACCCCAAGCCCAGCGGGCTCCACAACCCTCTGTTCACCCCCACACTACACTACCTTGCCGTATATCACGGCTGGATTAAATGACCTCACACATTTTTCTTATCAAGAGTCCCATATGGTCCCCGAATGATGCTAATTCAAATCTGAACTCCCGTCTGGGAGTCTCCACGAACTGGCCCAATCTTAACCCCCATGCTGTCTCCTACTACTCTGTGCACTCTGCCCCAAACTGCTCCTCCCTTACTCTCCCCTAAGCATGCAGTTCGGGGGTCTTAGAAATCACATTTTATGCATCTGTCCTGGGCGTGGAGAGGTGGCTGGGTCACGTCACAGAGCCAGTCCAGCATGAGACGTGACACCTGGGGTGGTGGGTTCTCCTTCACACCCTACAGGTGTGTCACTTGTGCCTCCATTCTGTATTCACTCTTCTTCCTAAATCTATCAATAAAATGCCCTTCCCTGTCCTGTCAAAAGTTAAAATTCTACACTTCCTTCAAGGCCCACCTCAAAATATTACTCCATCCCATTCTAACCCCATTCCACTGTACTTTTTCTCTCATTATGAATTATTCCAACAAATGTTCTATACATAATCCATAGCATACCACAATGCATTTGCATATTTATCATATTATTACTTTCTAGTTGTCTCTTATAATGAATACACTGTCTTCTTGGCAGGGCAGGGTTCTCTGCAACGAAGAGAAAAATGCCTTGGTTTCTAATGCTTAAATACTCCTCACAGGCCTTAGAATAGTACAGGATACCCCACAGATTCTTAGCAAATATTCATCAAATGAATAAAATTAACAAGAGCTTGCTGTTCAACACGTTAAATTTCAGGTGTTCCTGGAGCTACTAAGAGGTGAGATGAAATCAGAATGAGGGTGACACACAGCATAATCAGCACGTAATTAATCACTGTAATCACGGCAGCTGGTGAGCACTGTGAGGCTAAGTGCAGAGCTGGAAACGTGAAAGGAAGAGCTTGATAGGATGCCATGTCTTATAGGAAGAGGATAAAGAGAAGAAGTTAGTAGAAAACAGAGAAAAGACATTCAGAGGGCTAAGAGAAGATCCAGCATAGAGTTATTACAATAAAGGAAATTTAAAAGAAGAAAAATGGTTTAAAATGAAGCAGGAGGTCAAAGACATCTGAATTGAGAAAACATCCAGCAAAGGTGTATCAGAAAGACCCTGGAGGACTTCCCTGGTGGCACAGTGGTTAAGAATCCTCCTGCTAATGCAGGGGACACGGGTTCGATCCCTGGTCTGGGAAGATCCCACATGCCACGGAGCAACTAAGCCCGTGTGCCACAACTACTGAGCCCGTGCTCTAGAGCCCACGAGCCACAACTACTGAGCCAATGTGCCACAACTACTGAAGCCCTCGCGCCTAGAGCCCGTGCTCCACAACAAGAGAAGCCACCACAATGAGAAACCCACATACCACAATGAAGAGTAGTCCCTGCTCACCACAACTAGAAAAGCCTGCACGCAGCAACAAAGACACAATGCAGCCAAAAATTAATTAATTAATTAAAAAAAAAAAAAGAAAGAAAGACATGGAAAGTATAGTTCCAGAGGAGCCGGACTGAGGGACAGAAAGGATACATCGGGGATAGAAAAGCTACATCGACCTGCTGAAGAGCCCAGAATGCCACATGCTGGTCATCTGAGATGTTAAGCAAAAATTACGTTACCTAGTCAGCCAGCAGTCCATACTAGTGACCCAGGAGGGCCTAACTCCTGTTTGCCTTCCACCATAAGCCTGCCAACAGGCTTAGCTCAACCACTCACTATACTTGAGGCTGGACACAATTATCTGGAAATCTTTTGAGTGATTCAATTTCATTAAAATTACCTCATGGAAATGTGACATTATGAAGGATTGCAAACTAATTACAGAAATACAGGGAAGCTCTGACAAGAGTACTCACATCTGAGTCACTTCCAATTCTTGTACACTAATCAAGAACTCTCAGTTCACTGGTGTTATGAACTAAAATTTTATCTCATAACAACAAGAAAGAGGAAGAAGACAGGAAAGAAGTACAACAAAGTGTTGACAGGACATTTTCAGATAAAGAAAGTGGACTGAAGCAGAATTAGACTCAGCCTTCCCCAATAACTGATGAAGCAAACACAAAAAATTCACTTTCTTTCAAAGCCAAAAATTCATCAGCAACAACCAAATAAGAAAAAGGAGACAAACTTATTCCAATGATTCTGAAAAGAGTCAGTCAGGGAAAGAAATAAGAGATCCTTCTGCCTGCACTTCTGAAAAGTAGTAATCAGGAAAGGAGGAGTGTCACCCAGAGAATTCTTACAAATACCCTCCAATTTTGAGAAGCCAACAAGGGGAGTGGGTGAACAACCCTGAAGCAGTTAAGAAGCCCTTGAAGACAGAAGCCCACACACCACAGGCGCTCAGGAGTGGCAGTCAGGATAATAGCAATGACCACCTTAGTCAGGTGGAGGAACACAGGGCCATGACAGGGATCAGGACATGCTACTCTAAAATAAGGCACCCTGGCATAATGAGTATTTCAAGTTGAAGGAATGTGAGAAACAGCAGGTGCAGGAAGGACTTTCTGACATTCCTCTGAAGGGGGTCATAAGACTCTCAAATGAGAGGTCCCCTCCATATACTTGGAGGAAAGGAACATCCCTACTTTCATGAAAGAGGGACACCCAAGAGGAATCTGAATGAACAAGCCTTGCTAAGTCTCCCCTAGTTTACTACACTGAGCTTATACTCATACCCCTTTTGTCCGTTCACATTTTCCCACAACTTTCCACTCTATCAAACCTAGCCTAAAAACGCTCAAGGTAACCCCTTCTTCAGGTCTTCATTTTCCTATAAAGGAAATGTCATGCAGAACTAATATTAAATAAATTTGTATGCTTTTCTCTCACTAATATGTCTTCTGTTATAGAAACCCAGCTGAAAACGAAAAAAAGGTATGAGGCCTCTTTTTCCTCTGCTACAGCTGTACTCAGGGGCTACCCAGGGCCTGGGGTGGGGGTAGAGGGACACCACCGGCATGGAGTCTGGGAAGATAGAACAGAAGTCAGCCCTCCCACAGGGGCTCACTGTGGGCTGAGCCGGTGTTCTCTCCCACACCCTCAGCAGGCTAGAATAAAATGGAAAGAAAGCAACCCAGCATTTGGGATGGGGAAGATGACTGGTCCCACAAAGGTAGGGAGAGTGACAAAGAGAATCCACTTACACTGTACCCAAGCAAATAAAAGATAAGGTCAATGCAGGTTCCGACGTTAAGCATGGATTTGACAACAAGAAATGGCACGGAGACTATGCAAACATACACAACAAATGGAAGGAGAAAAAAGGGAGAAAATATGGGCTTCCCTGGTGGCGCAGTGGTTGAGAGTCCGCCTGCCGATGCAGGGTCCACGGGTTTGTGCCCCGGTCCAGGAAGATCCCACATGCTGCAGAGCGGCTGGGCCCGTGAGCCATGGCCGCTGAGCCTGCGCGTCCGGAGCCTGTGCTCCGCAACGGGAGAGGCCACAATAGTGAGAGGCCTGCGTACCGGGAAAAAAAAAAAAAAAGAAGGGAGAAAATATAATCCAAGAAGGGCTTCTCCATGGTTGTCTCAGCTACAGATGCTTCAACAAAAAATAAGAATCCAAGAAAACAAGAGCTCAAAGACAAGATAACAAATCAACAGAATAAGGTGAAAAGATTGCAGAGCTGAGAAAACAGACTGAGAGCCAAATGACACCAAGACAGCTCTAATAAATAAATTAGAGCAGTAAAGAACAGAATAGACAGGCCTCAAAACTGAATAAGGCACAGAGTAAAGGTCTGAGATTATTTCAGTGGATGCAGGAAAAAATAGAAAAACATCATCTAACTTACTCAGGAGAAATGTGACAGATATGGAAGGCAAAGGCAATGAAATAAAGAATAACTAGTTTCCTAAAACAGAAAATCCAGTAAGTGTAACAGAGAAAATATTCAGAAATACAAATAAAAAAATTTCCCTGAACTGAAGGAAGGAGTAAATCTGGCCTCAGTATTCTCCAAAGCCATGTTCAAAACCAGAAGGCAATGGAGCAGAATTGTCTAAAAAGATCTGAGAGAATTAGTCTGGCCCAAGAACAGTAAATAAGTCATGATCTTTTTTTTTTTTTTTTTTTTTTGCGGTACGCGGGCCTCTCACTGTTGTGGCCTCTCCCGCCGCGGAGCACAGGCTCCAGACGCGCAGGCTCAGCAGCCATGGCTCACGGGCCCAGCCGCTCCATGGCATGTGGGATCTTCCCGGACCGGGGCACGAACCCGTGTCCCCTGCATCGGCAGGCGGACTCTCAACCACTGCGCCACCAGGGAAGCCCCATGATCTTTTTCAACTATAAGTGTAACTGGCAGAAATTCTCAAACATGATTGAGTTTAAAAATATAACACCTTCCAGCCCTTGCAATAAAAACCACTCAACAATAAATTCTGCCTTTTACCACTTGTGAATAGAAAAGCCTAGTGGTGAGCACTGAACCCTCTGAAATGTAGAACCCACACTGTAACTGAGGGACTCACGGGTGCAGAATGGAAAATGCTGTAAACTCTGATAAGGAAAAATAAAACTAACAACAAAAAAGTGGGAGCAAGGGAGGGAGGACAGGTGTGAGATAACAGAAAAAAAGATGTATCTATATATACAGAGCCTCTAAAACCTTTGTAAATTCCTAAGTGGTAAGAACACCAGGAGCATCTCTTGTTCTAATATTTGGTCTTTGACCCTATCCCTGACACGGGGCTCCTGAAACCCTTATAAATTCCTAAGTGATTAGAGCACTAGGACCATCTTTTGTTCTAATGAGGTGACTCTGGGTGGATCCTGGATGGGGGCTGGTCACCAGAAAGACCAAGTCATGATTAGAAGCTTGGAATTTTCAGTGCCTGCCCCACCCCCTTCTCCAGAGAGGGAAGGAGGGGAGAAAGGCTAGAAATGGAGCTAATAATTGATCATGCCTACATGAGGAAGCCTCCATAAAATCCCAATAGTACAGGGTTTATAGAGTTTCAAAGCAGACGAACACATCCACCCTGGGAGGGTGATGCACCCCAACTCCATGGGGACAGAATTTCCCATTCTCAGCACCTTCCCAGACCTCACCTGAAGCATCTCTGTTCATCTGTATCCCTTACAATATCCTTTAATAAACTGGTAAATGTAAGTAAGCACTTAGGTTTCCCTGAGTTCTCTGACCTGCTCTAGCAAATTAATCAAACACAGCTGGTGTCACAGGGAACTGCTTGTTGTGGGGGAAAAATTCCATACATTTGGTGACCAGAAGTGTCAGTGAAGTGTTCTGTGCGACCATATAAAAGTAAAGGAAAAACCCAGGAGGGAAGAACTGAGTTTTTCCCAACATAGGAAGCAAGTAAAACTAAGTTTTCCCTAAACAATACGAATGGGTAGAAATTTAAGTACTAAGTGTCTCATCTTTCACAGCAGGAAGTCAATTTTTCTGTTAAGTATATACAAAATTAAATAAAATACTTTTTGTTTTAAAAACAATAGCATGCATGACATAGCCTATTCTCTTGAAATTATTTCCATCTAGCTAGTTATCCATCATTTTAACTAGGTATCTGAAATGAAAGATGTCTAGAATAATGGCCGCCAAAAGTGAACGTTCATCATTTCTGAGAGGTGGGACATTGGGGGAGTAGCTAATGGTGGTTAGGAATCTTTAGGAGCTAAACTTATGAGTGCTTTTTTTTTTCCTTTTCTTTTCTTTTTTGGCCACGCCGCGTGGCTTGCGGGATCTTAGCTCCCCAACCAGAGAGTCCTAACCACTGGACCACAAGGAAATTCCCTCTTATGAGTGATTTTTCCATTCTTTTTTCTACTTTCCTCTATATTCTATATTTTGAAATGCGTCCATATATATCGAAAAAATAGAATGCCTCTTCATCATAAAGGATAAAGGACAACTGAGAATGACAAGGAAGAAAAAGACTGAGAAAAAACTGCCACAGAGAGAACCAAGCTTATTTAAAGGCAAAAGAGCAGGAATAGGAATTAGCAGAGAGAAAATGCAGACTGGGAAGCAAGGGCCCTTGAAACTTATAAATGTTGGCATCTACCAATTTCACTAATAAACCCCAACTCAACAATGATAACTCCCAAATTCATACCTCCATCCCCAACCTTTCCATGAACTCCACACTCATATCCCATTAATCAACATTTCCACCAGAAGATCTGACAAGCATTTCAAACATAGTGTGTCCAGAACCAAAACCAAATTTTTGATGTTCCCCCTCCAAACATGCTCCTCTCTCCACCTTCACATTTCACTAAACTCCAGTTAAAACCCTTGAAGTCATCCTTGACCATCTCTTTCTCACACGCCTGTCCTTCCCAGCTTCCAACCTCAGCACTGGCTCCATTTCTATCAAAACATAAGCTGAATCCAGTCACTTCTCACCACCGTCTATACTGTTAGGCTAGTCCAACCACATATATCTAGACTGGATGACTACAGCAGCTTTCTAACTGGTTCCCAGCTCTCACTCTTGCCCCACATCATCTATTCGCCAAACAGCAGTCAGAGTGACCTTTTTTTTTTTTTTGGCTATGCCACACAGCATGTGGGATCTTAGTTCCCTGACGACCAGCGATCGAACCCGTGCCCCCTGCAGTGGAAGCACAGACCCCTAACCACTGGACTGCCAGGGAATTCCCAGAGTGATCTTTTTAAAGAATAAGTCAGATCATGTCACTCTTTTGCTCAAAACCTTCTAATGGCTCCCATCTTATTCAGAATAAAACCCAAAGTCTCTACTATGCCCTACAAGGTCCTACATGATCTCCTATCTAGGCTCCTGACTCACAGCCTCTGGGTCTACTCTTCCCTCCATGGGAATGTTCTTCTCTCAGTCACAAGGTTCATTCCTTCACTTCCTTCAGATCTCTGTTCCAACCACATCTTTCAGACAGGACTTCCCTGACCTTTCTACTAAAATCCCATCCCCACATCCTTTTCCTGCTTTATTGAGAGCAGGAAGTTTTTTGTTGTTTTTTTTTTCTCTAGGCACAGCCATATCCCAGAGCTCAGAAAAATATATGACACAAGGCAGGTGCTCAGTATTTGTTAAATGAATGAATCAATCTAAGAACCCACTATTTTCTTTTCCTCAAAACACTGAAAATGTCCTTCTTTCCTCCTGATTATCCAGACTACTCTATGCATTACTATAATTCAGGCAAACATTATTTGCTCTTAGTAAGCAATACACGGAAGTTATGAGAAACTCTATAAAGTCCGGGAGTCAAGATTGGTTTCTGGTCAATTCCACTTGTGTGTGTTTGGGGAAGGGGGTGTGCTAGCAAGGGCAGAAGTAGTCACCCAGTCCCTGGTATGTGGAAGAGAGCCCTGGCTACCTTCTACTCAGTTATAACAGCATGAGGCTTCAGAAACTAACGTTGACTTAACTGTACCTGTCCCTGTTGGGTCACCTCCCTGGATCATGAAGTCTTTGATGATTCTGTGGAATTTGGTGCCATTGTAGTAACCTCGACGAGCCAATTCAGCAAAGTTCTTACAAGTCTTTGGAGCATGCTTCCAGTACAGCTCCAGCACGATGATCCCCATGCTGCAGGGGGAGAGGACAGTAGAGCTCCAGTCAAGAACAAGGTCACAGCAGACAGAAACGTTATGGGACTGCTCCATGACTCTTCCTTTTCAAGCTTATAAATCATGAAATTATGATAAACATCAGATTTCATGCTCAGCAAAGGAAAACAACACAATGCAAATAACATAAACACAGATACCTCCTTTGAGTAAACCATGCAGGGGCTTCTGGTACTTCTTTTAAGCAAAATAACCATGGACAACTAAAAATTCTAACAACTTGTATACAAGAAATCACTGATCATTGGAAACCAATATAACCAACCCCTGAATTAGGGGAAAAAAATCTTACACTTAATTTGTAATTTTTTTTAAGTTGGACATTAAAAAATTGGGAATTCAAATTTATTTATACATATATAAGTTTCTGGGTGGGGGTGGAAAGTGGGTAAATGGGAGACAGGAAGGTTTTCAGTGAATATCTTTTTTAAGCTTTTGTAGTTTAGAGCTATGTAAATTACTACCTATTCATTAAAAAAACTAATGGGGAAAAAAAAAGGTACAGTTTGTGTGTATTTAGGAAGGGTACAACAAAGGCAAAATCTGATTACTTCAAAGCTTTATACCTGCCCAATGTGATAAGTGCTTTTCCCCTAGAAGTAGTGCTAAGGAAAAGGAAGAAGTAAGACTTAGGACAGGTGCCTTCCCCTCCATTTCATCACTCACCTAGACTTTAAGCTCCAAGAATGTGTGAACTGAGTCAACTCTGTATAGCCCGAATACCCAGTGCCAAGCACAGTGTAAGCACTCTATTAATAAATGTACTATGTGCTAGAACATAGCTTTCTAAAAGCCTTTCTACTGGCAATTCATCCTTCACACTCCTAACATTCAACACGGATTAACAACTACTCTGTGCAAGATACAGTTCTAAGTGCTTTTCCTCTCACGGAGCAACATTCTGGTGGATATTTGTAAAATACAGGGAATAACTTTTTGGAATGGCAATCAGAAAATACCTATACAAGTTTGAAATGTGCATACCTTTTGACAGCAATTTCAACTTCTAAGTTTCTATTCTATGGAGAAACTTACAAAAATGCTTAAGAATACAATATGTGCAAGGATGTTTATGCCAGTATTTGTCCTAACAAAAAAAAATATGAGAAGCAATTTAAGTCTTCAAAGAGGGAATGACTAAATTATGAAATATCCATACTACGGAAGGCTGCATGTACTAGTGTGCGAAAGAAAAGCAAATTACAGAAAAAATATATATATATAATATGTTCATACAATCTTATTATTGTTTAAAAATAGAACATAAAAGAGATGCCTATGTGTACAGAGAAAAAGATCTGGATGGTCATCCAACAAACTATTAATGGTATTTTTACAGAGAGGAGTTGCTTTCACTTCTTATTCTATACACTTCTACAACTGCTTGGATTTAAATTTTGATTTATGTTGTAATTAAAAAAACTAACAGGTGAATTCAGAAATAACATACTTTCAACTTGAGGCCAGAAAAAGTAGAATTTTCTCATTAAGAAGGTGGGGAAAATGGCCAAGGGGCAAGAGCAGCATCTGAGAGAACTGTGCTCTGATGGAAAAGCAGCATGGGCAAGAATAGAAAGATGGAAAGACGATGGCTGGACCTTGGCTGCTGATGTGAGAACAGCAGATGTAGGGAGAGAGGTAGGCAAAGGCCAGGATGAAGGTCATACTACAGAATTTCAATTTTATACTGTTGTAGTAGTAAGAAGTTACTTAAGGTTATTTGTCCTACTTTGGAAAGATCACTTTTAACTTTTTCCAAGGGGGCAACGGAATGAATGGGGCTAAAGAACCTAGCACGTGAGGCAGACAGACCAGGCTCCAAATGAGGTTCCCCTACTTACTAGCTACATGGGTTTAATCAAGCCATTTCCTCTGCAAATTTTGACATTTCTCCTGCTAAAACTGGAGAGAAGCTGGAATTGTACCTACATGATCTGAGTTGCTAAGAGGATTAAACTAAATGTGATGCTACACATCAGGGGCACGGCACTAGCTGTTTGTGCTCAATATTATCACTCTTTGATAGGAGAGAATAAATGTGCTTCTTCCTGTTCTCCTAAAAATCTGTTTATACAACTGTGCTACTTACAACCTTAATATTTACAAATCTGTCTCCTTCACTATACTGTAAGCTTCTAAAGGCAAGGCTGTGTTTTATCCACCTCTGACCCTCAGATCCTACGTCCCCAGCCTGTAGATTCAATACACGTTAGTTGAATGAAAGGATGAATGAACGGAGGGGTGAGAGGAAGGCAATCGGGCCTCTGTCGCTAAAGTCTCAGCGCGAGTCGGTGCGGAGCTCGGACGCGGGCAGCGGCGGTCCCCACTCAGCCCTCAGGCCGCCCCCACGACCGCGGCTCCACGAGGAGGTCGGTCTCCCGAAAGAGCGCGCCGGGAACCCAGCCCCGCGGCTAAGCCTGGGCTCCGCGTCGCCTCCGCCAGCCCAGGCCCAGAGGCCAGACCCTCACCTGGTCTCCAAGTATACGTTGGGCGGCTGCCAGGAGTCTGGAGGGATCGCCGCCATAGCTAAGCTGGGGGAAACCTCCCGTAGCAATTGTTACTTCCGGCGATTCGCCTGGGACCCGATTCGCCGGGTACCCGCCGCCGCGGCACACACTTCCGGTTCCCGCCATTCACCTCGAGCGATGCCAAAATTTGGGTGCTTGAGACGAGGAAGGGGAGGGACCCCCACCTCCAAGGACGCGAATCTGGGGTGCAAGGCGAAAGCAAGCTGTCCGCAAGGACGGAGAAAAGTGCAAGCTCTATAAAAGGTGGCCTCCTAGTGGAGAGAGGCCGCGCCACTCTCCGGACGCTCTGATTGGTTCTTTTAGGCGTGGAAGGCGTGACCAACCAGCAAATCTGCACTTCTATTGGCGTTAAATCCTAACCTTTCATTTGGAAGAATTCACTAAGTCCTACAGTCTAAGGAGAGGAAGAGTGGAAGGGAATAGAGATGAGAGACGCCAGTAACTAACGCTTGTAAGGCGCTGTATATTTACAGAGCACTTGAACATTATAATCTACTGCGCAAAACAATCATATAAAGTAGATGTTGTTATTCCCATTTTTCAGATGTGAAAACTGAGACTCAGCAATTAAATGACTTATTTGTCCATAGCCATACAGCAAATCAGAGCTTCTAGACTCCAAAGGCAGAGTCTGGAGAGAGGGGAGAGGGAAGGACAGGGAAGAAAATGAGAGATAAGGAAAGGGAGAGACAGGAGAATGAAGATCAAATAGATTAGGGCTAGAGCAAGGCTTAGAGTGACTGTGGCTGGGATAGATGATGCCCCAAGGTTGTTAGAGTTTGCTCAGGATCAAAGAGAAGCAAAGTAGAGGCAATGAGATGAGGTTTGGAGGGAGGACAAAAAAGAAATGGGGTAAATAAACATATAGTAAATGCTTTGCACACCACTTAATGATGATGGCTAAATGAATGCTTACTTTGTGCCTGGCATCCAGCTAAGGACTATTGTGTACTTTCACATTGTTAAAAATCAAACACAAATGGAGCCCAGACTTAGAAATTCCCTGAGCAGACAAATCAGATTAGTCATACAAGTAAAACTTAATTTAGCTTATTCTGTAAAACAAGCAAAACTTAACTTGGGGCCCTTCTTGTTAATGCCTCTGAAAATCATAAACGAAACCTAAACTTCCCCAAAATTAATGTGAGGTAACCACTTTTAACCCATTCCCTATCACTAGGAAAACTCTTAATAGTATAACCAACCACTGTGAAGAATAAACAACCACTGTCTTCTCACTGTATAAGCTGCTTTATAAAAATATACCTTTGAGCCTCTTTCCATGTTCTGAGTGCCCCAGTTTGCAAACTGTTGTGTGTATGTGTGTGTGTGTGTGTGATTGTGTGTGTGTGCAATAAACTTTTACTACTATTCCAGTGATCCAGTGTTTTACTTCTGCTATTTCTGAAAATTTTAAAAAACTGAGGTACAGGGACTTCCTTGCTGGCACAGTGGTTAAGAATCCGCCTGCCAATGCAGGGGACACGGGTTCGATCCCTCGTCTGTGAAGATCCCACATGCCACACAGCAACTAAGCCCACGTGCCACAACTACTGAAACCCCTGAGCCTAGAGCCCGTGCTCCACAACAAGAGAAGCCACAGCAATAAGAAGCCTGCGCACCGCAACGAAGAGTAGCCCCCTCTTGCCGCAACTAGAGAAAGCCCGTATGCAGCAATGAAGACCCAACGCAGCCAAAGATTAAAACAAATTTTTTTTTAAACTGAGGTACAGGGGTTTCCTGGTGGCACAGTGGTTGAGAATCTGCCAGCCAACGCAGGGGACATGGGTTCGAGCCCTGGTCTGGGAAGATCCCACATGCCGCAGAGCAACTAGGCCCGTGAGCCACAACTACTGAGCCTGCGCGTCTGCAGCCTGTGCTCCACAACAAGAGAGGCCGCAACAGTGAGAGGCCCGCCCGCCGCAACTAGAGAAAGCCCTCGCACAGAAACGAAGACCGAACACAGACATAAATAAATAAATAAATAAATAAAAATTAAAAAACAAAAACCGAGGTACAGTCGATTTACAGTATTTTGTAAGTTTCAGGTGTATAACCTAGTGATTCACAATATTTAAAAGTTTTACTCCACTTATAGTTATTATAAAATATTGCTCTATTCCCTGTGCTATGCAATATATCCTTGTAGCTTATTTCTGAACTTTTGACAACACTTAATCTTCAAACCCACAGGAGGTAGATATGACTATTCCCTTTTTACTTTGAGGAAACTGAGGCTTACAGAGATTAAATAATTTGCTCAAAGTACCACAGCTGTGAGCCTGTGCTCTTGACCACAGTTCAATCCTAGTTTCCTTAATTGCCAAGCAGGAATAAGGGTATACAAGGTTGTAAAGGTCAAAGTAGACAGTGAGCTCCTTGAAAGTATAACTGTGCCTCCTTCATCTTTGTGCCCTCCTTGAAGAGGACTGAACATAGGATGCTCAGGTTTCATTGAATGACTAGTGGACAGAAAATAGCTTTTTAGACTGATGAGTGTTGTGCTAATGTAAGGTATAATTAATTTTAGACTTCCTGCAGTTTTGTGTTATGACCCTTGAGTTGGATGGAAAAGTTTTCATCATTGGTCCTTTCTGTCTGTTATCTGAGTTTCCTTTCTTTGGACTTTATGTAGTTCCTTACTGTATATCTTGGGAGGCTTAGGGTAAAATGAGGATGTATTGGGGTTTAACACAAGAATAAGACAGCGTCTTGCTGGCTCATTCCAAATCCTTCCTCAAGAGGCTCAGTATTTGTTGGCCTTTTTGTCCCCAAGAGAACATTAGGTGTCAGTGACTTCAGGACACAGTTGACAAAGAGGCGTGGATTCCTTTTCTAAATTCACTATTGAATTGTAGCTTGTATAATACTTCATTTATTCTGTATCTAAGCTTAATGTGTCTTCTGAATAAATGTCCCTTACTAAAAACAAAATTATAAACTTTTACAGAAACATCATTTTTTGAGCTGGAAACCTGAAGATCATCCTCTTTCTCTCTGCTCCCTATGAGTGACACATCAAGACGTGTCAGTTCTTTTTTCCAAAGATCCCCAAATTGTATCCCTTCCTTCCCACTCCCACCGCTGTTTCAGACCTTTAACACAGGATTATTTCAGAAGCCCCTTTGCTGGGTTCCCTGCCTTTTGGCTTCCCCCCACTAATACATCTTACACACAGCAGCCAAAGCCCTCCTCCCGAAATACTACAAGATATTGCCATGAAGTATTAAATGGCTTCCCTTTGCCCATTAAAGTCCCAAATCACTTGGCCTGGGCTTGAAGGCTCTTCATCATTGACCACTCACTGACTTCTCCAGCCTGATTTCCTATTATTTTATTATCCAAGCCTTAAATGTGGCACCAGCATTCCCACTTCCAGACCTCTGCCCAAGCTAGTCCTTTTCCTTGCAATGCTTTCCCAAACTTCGCCCATGTCCTTGTTCCAACTCCTTCAGAAAACCTCTCTACTCTTCCTGTCTACAGCAGACTCTCTCCCCTTCTCTCTTCTTGGTCTTTAATTCAGTGACGCCTTCCATCGTTGTCTAACTGCTTGTGTCAGATTTTCTTCTCACCGAGAAGATTGTTAACAGCCCATGTTAGGGACCATGTCCTAATTCAGTTCAGCTCAACATTCACACGGCCTGTTCCACACCAGAACCTGAACAGAGGGAGCTTCCAGTGTAATCTCGAGCAATTTAACCTTTCCATAAACTTCAGCTTGTTTGGTATGAGGGTAAATGGAGGTTGATGAAGCAGTTTCGCGAATGTAAAGTCCTTTGTAATGTCTGGCAAAGAGTAAACTCTCAATTAACATTAATGAGTGGGCAGTGTGTAAATCTGAGTGATTTGTTTGCCTGCCTTTCTTTTAGATCCCAAGGGTAAGGGCCTGCCCACCATTTACATTATCCCTCCCACTCCCACCCCTTAATGCCTAACACGCTGCCTGGCACGTAGTAGGCTCAGCAAACGCTCATTGAATGAATCAGTTCAGCCATGAAGTCCGTGGTAGCCCACGAAGAGGAGAAACCCTGGCAAGAACTGAAGAGGACCGAGGAGCAAGAAACAACGCCAGGGGGAGCAGGAACCCGTTCTCTCCAGATCTCGCGAGAGTTCCCGAGCGCTCCGAGTCTTTGTGCTTTCGGCTTCTGACGGAAGCGTGGGGCGGGTAGAAAGAGCGCTGCCTCGCCTTTGGCGTAGGAGTTGCTTCCGGGTTGCGCGCCCGGAAGCAGGAAGTTGTCGGCCTATACTCCACGCCCGGCGGTTTAGTGTCCCCGAGGCGGGAGGAGCCCGAGGGGGCGCGGGCTCCGCATGTGAGTGACTGGGGCCCGAGGCCGGGAGGGGGGAGGCAGCTTCGTGACAGCCTCGTCACCGCACCCGTCTATGACATCCTCGCGCAGCCCACCTTTCGGGGCCACTGCCACTCCTGCCCCTGCGCTGACCCCTTTTCTGAGCCTTTGGCGTTTTGCAGACTGACGGCATCCTCCTGCAACTCCCCCGGGGTCGATTCCCTTGTGACTTTTCCTCTTTTTTTCCTTGGCTCTGCCGGGGTGAGCAAAGCGAGTTCGACCCTAATTGAACTTGTTTCGCGGGCGTCATCAGCAGTGTCCAACACAGCGGTGCTAGCAAAGTCTAGATTTCACTGCCCTTTTGACAGATTTCTAATATTTTTTCTTTTTGGTAGGTTGAGAGTAGATTCCCCGCCCCCCCTCCGAAACATCTTTTTCTAATAATTGTTAGGGAGAGAATGCTTTTTTAAAGTGTGATCTTGGTATATGATAAACATGGCATCTCGGATTTCAGAAAGGAATATGACTTGGTTTATTAACCCAAGTAAATGAGCTGTTTGTAATCTCCTTTTAGAACAAGGAAGTTTGCCTGCCTCGTGTTCCGCGTAGTATTTTAAGACCATTAACCCTTCAAGCCACACTTTTTCTGGTCTAAGAGCCTGCATAGCCTTGGTATTCACCAGTATACTTCTTTTAAAGTATTTGGTCGTCTCCTTATAATAGAGACTATTCCCAGATACTTATTATTCTGGCTTTTTCTGTTTGCTCATTTAGTTGTTCCCATGGTGAAATGTTCTTTGGGCATCTCTCCCTTAATAAGTTTGCTTATTTGAGTTTGAGTTATCACAGTTTCCCTCTAAGGAACAACATGCCTTAACCAAATTTAGCTTTGCTACATTGAAGTTTTACGCGCATGCTCAGCGGCCATGGCTCACGGGCCCAGCCGCTCCGCGGCACATGGGATCCTCCCGGACCGGGGCACAAACCCGCGTCCCCTGCATCGGCAGGCGAACTCTCAACCACTGCGCCACCAGGGAAGCCCTACATTGAAGTTTTGACTGAAGTTCACATCGCCCAGCTTGAATACTATAGGCCCTGTTTACCCTTTCTGCTTTGGACCAAAACAATTTTCAAGACCCAGTGTGAATCCCTATTCTTCCACAGCTGCTCTCAAACTCCACAAAAAATATCCAAGTGTAAAGTTCCTAACTTGCTCACCTAACCTCTCATTAGGCTGATGTATTTTTAAAAAATAAGAAGAAAAAGTAAAATAAATGAACCATTACTTACATCAAATTAGTTTGAGAACAGAATGATCACTTTAGGTCCTTTCTATAAATTTGTTCAACAGACACTGATAAGGTTCCATGTCTCTGAGGTGAATTTCCATGTCTGTTATTTGTGTTGTTATTTTCTCCACTTATCTCTGCTTTCAAGAAACAATTTAGTGTGAGAGGAAGACAAGGAAGTAGATGTAATACAAAATGATAGAGTTGTGTTTAAGGTTCATAGGGCAAAAATGAAGGTTGGGATAGCGTTCAGTCATTGGGCAAAGCACTGGGGGCTAGGTTTTGTAAGCAAAGGAAATTATGTGTACAAAAGCAAAAAGATGTGAAATAGTATGGCAATGAAAACTGTGAGGGAGGAATGGGAAATGAGACTGAACAGGTAGGCAGTAACCAGATCATAAAGGGCCATGCTAAGTAATTTGGACTTCATCTTATAATAATTATTAAGTATTTAATTTGGGTATTGAGACATGTTTTCGATACATCACCTTATAATCCCTTAACAACATGGTTGGAAAGACACAATTATCCTCATTTTATAAATGAAAACTCTGAGGCTTAAAGAGGGTAAACAGTGACTCATGGCCACACAGTAGATGGAGAATCCAGTATTTGCATTCAGCTTTTTCTAACTCTGGTGCCTGTGTTCTTAACCACCATGCTAAATTGTTCCCTAGCAGGGCATGGGAAGTCAAGGAGGGTGCTTTAAATAGATGAGCAATGTGCACCAATTTGTGTTTTAGAAAAATAACTTGTAGAGGATGGATCAGAAAGGAGAAAGAGGATTGGAAATATAGAGATTAAATATATCTTTGTGGTGGTGTGTGGGAGAGATGTTGAGGGCCTTGACTGCCGCTCACGTAGAGCTGAAGAGGTGATGAATGTGAGACGTATACAGGATGTAGAATTGAGGATTTGGTGATTGGTTCATTAGTGGGGATGAAGAAGCAGGAGGAGAGGTTTTAAATTTGGAGAACTGGTGTTTCCATTAATTAAGAAAAGGAATATAGTAGGAGAAATGGTTTGCAGAGGAAAAATAAGTCAGGAACACATTACATATAGGGGACTATAGGAAATTTGGGCCAGGATGTCTGGTAGGTAGTTAGATAGATGGGTCTTGAGTTTTGGAGAGAGTTCTAGACTGGAGAAGAGATTTGGAAATCACTAATAGCTGGTGGTTAAAGCCATGGAGGGAATGAGACAGTCAAGGACAACCATGATGAATACCAACATTCCGGGACATAGACTCAGAAGAGAACAAGAGAATTATGCCAGGGTTTGAGAGCCCTTGAGGGAGATAATGGGTAGCAATGGCAGCTGCTGCAGAGAGGTCAGATAAGGTGTTAACTGAAAAAACGTCCTTTGGACTTGGCATGTGTAGAAAGCCTTTGGTGACCTTAGTGAGAGCAGTATCAGTGGCATGAGGGGGTCAGAAACGAATGGTGACCTGAGAAACAAGAAGGTGAAGTGATACTTTTTTTTTTTTTTTAAGGGAGCTTGGCTCTGAAGGGAGGAAGAGTATGAGCTCTGGAAATCTGAAGAGGAAGGATTTTTTTTTTTTAATGGTAGAAACTAGAAGTGGTGAAGATAGGAATAAGTAGAAATATGTTTAAAGATGTGGGGATTCCTGCTTCAAATATGTCAATGTCATAAAAGGCCAGGAAAAAAAACACACACACACACCAGCATCTATTGTAGATTTAAGTAGACCAAAGAGACATGACAGCTCACTGTGATAATGTGATCATTGGTTGGATCCTAGACTTCTAAAAAGTTATATGGCTTGCCTTTCTTTCTTTCTTTATTTTTTTGGACCTTTGGGGGAAATTTGACTGTGGACTAGATATTAGGTGATGTTAGAGAATTACTCATTTTAATAGCTATGATTCTGGAGCAGAATCACCCCAGTTGAGATTCCACTGTTCCACAGCAATGTCTCCTAATTGTGAGGTGTGTCTGTAATCAGCAGGGAAGAGGTTTGAAATCTGCACCTGGGTCCCATTCCCAAGGTTCTGACAATTCAGTATATCCAAGGTGGTGCATGATACCTTGATTTTTGCAACTCTGCAAGTGATTCTGCCTGTGCCCTTGCAGGTGTAAGCCACTGTTAAGAGTCAAGCTCGCTCATCGGAACTTCCCTCTGTGGCAAAGCTCATTTCTGCCAGAGTTGGACCTTCTTTCTGGAGGTAAAGGGATTGCCATGAAGCTTCAGCTGATTTCACTCAGTCTAAATGAATATACTTGATGCTTAGCCATGATTTTGTGTGGTTTTTTTTTAAGGGACAAGTTTTTTGTTTTTGTTTTTAATACAAACTGTCGTGTTAAGGGTTGACTTTCAGCAGATCGCAGCAAGGGAGCTGCTCTATAGTCTGACCTAAAGGGACAAGATTTTTTTGTCGTTTAATTAACGTCATAGCCACTAGATGCCAGTAGTACCCTCAAGTGTGACCATCACAAATGTCTCCAGACTTTCCAAATATCCCCTCAGGGGCAGAGTTGCCCCCAGTTGAGAACCACTGATCTTACCAAAGGCGAAAGGAAGGCTTTTTATCAAGACCTCCATGTGCTCTTGAAAACTTCACTAAATTATTAGTAACTACCCTTCTGATAACTTGAGAAATGTGTCAGAATCTCGGAGAAGAAGGATGTACAGCTTGCAAAAATGTATGTATTCAGTATCATATTACCATTGTGTACTTGAAATAAAAAAAAAACCCTATTTGCAACACAAACTGGGAGTTTAATGAGATTTTTATGCGTATCAAAAGTGGGCAGATGTTTACAAAGATTGTGAAACAGTCTTCAAAACCGATGATAGTTGGTTCTCTTTTTAGCCTCACCTGCACTTCTTTCCCCTTCACGGTGCCCCTAAGTGCACACCAATGTGACGTTCTCTTCTCCCTGAGGATACCTACAGGTGCCCCCATCTCTCAAATCTTTAAAGTTTTTTACTGGAATTTTTTTTTTAGAATTCCCACTGCTTTCCTTTTCTGGTCCTCTACTGAGTTTTAATGGATTTTGACTGGGTATTGTTGGATAATTTATTGTAGCTTGCTTGCTTGCTTGGAATATCTTTGTTCATTTAAACAGGAAAATGCTGTGTCTCTGGAATCACTGGTCACAAAAGCAAGATGTGAAAAATATTGTAATAAGTTATTGCTTTATTCTTTTTTCAGGAATCATTGTAGTCGATCACTTTCCAGTTTTCAACCACTCATTTGTGATAATCCAGGGACACGGTGTTGTGGTTTCGGAACTGCCTGCTCAGAATAGGAACATACTTGGTAAGGGAGGCAGCATGCATAAAGATTAAAAGCACCAGCCCTGAAGTCAGGCACACTTGTGTTCACATCCTGGCGAGTTATGAAACCTTTCTGAGCCTTAGTTTCCACATCTGTGAAACGGGATTAATCACACTTACCTTATGGGATTGCTGTGACGATTTACTGAGATAATGTTTCTGCAGTGCTTAGCACAACACCTGGCATATCAGATGGCATAACAAGAAATGGTAATATAGGAATGCAATTGGACATAAGGCTTTAACTTCTAATGTATTGAATTTTTTCTGCTTCCTGAAATATTCATATACTCCTAGAATTTTAGAGCTAGAGGAAACTTGAAAAATTTTCTGGTTCAATCCTCTTATCTTTTGGATGAGGAAATAGACCGAGTGACTTAGGCAAAATCGTAGCAATGAGTGTAATAAATGCCACAACAGGGTAAGTTCAGATTCTATAAGTACACATTTTACAACATCTTTATTGAGATATAATTTCTATGCCATGAAATTCACCATGAAATTCATTATAAAATGTACAATTCAGTGGTTTTTGTATATTCACAAAGTTGTGCAACCATCACAATTTGTTTTGAACATTTTTGTCACTCCAGGAAGAAACCCTGTATTAACAGTCACTCCCCATTCCTCCCCACCCCCTCCCCTAGGCAGCCCCTAATTAATCTATTTTCTGTCTCTATAGATTGGCCTATCCTTGACTTTTCATATAAATGCAGTCATGTAATACGTAGTCTTTTGTGACTGTCTTCCTTCACTTAGCATAATGTTTTCAAGGTTCATCCATGTTGTAGCATGTATCAGTACTTTATTCCTTTTTATTGTCCAGTAATATTCCATGGTATGAATATTATTGATGTATGGATATTATTAATATCCATTTTGTGTATCCATTTATGGACATTTGGGTTGCTTCCATTTTTGAGCTATTGTGAATAATGCTGCTTAAACGATCACATACAAGTTTTTGTGTGGATATTTGTTTTAAATTATCATGGGTACATACACGTGGAATTCCTGGGTCATATGGTAACCCTACATTTGAGTTTTTGAGGAACTGCCAAACTGTTTTCCAAAGCAGCTGCATCATTTTACATTCCCAGCCACAGTGTACAAGAGTTCCACTGCCAGCACTTGTTATTATCTGACTTTTTGATTGTAGTCACCCCAGTGGGTGAGAAGTGGTATCTTATTGTGGTTTTGATTTGCACTTCCTTGATGGCTAATGATGTTAAACATCTTTTCATGAGTTTGTTGGCCATTTGTGTATCTTCTGTGGAGAAATATCTATTCAAATACTTTGCCCATTTTTAATTGGGTATTTGTCTTTTTATAATTGAGTTGTAAGAATTCTTTATGAACTGTGAATACCTGTCCCTTAACAGAAATATGATTTGCAAATATTCCCCCCCATTCTGTAGGTTGTCGTTTTACTTTCTTGATGGTATCATCTGAAGCATAAAAATTGTTAATTGTGATGTAGTCCAATTTATTTTTCTTTTGTTACTTGTGCTTTTGGTGTCATATCTAAGAAGCCATTGCCTAATCCAGTGTTATAAAAATTTCCCCCTTTGTTTTCTTCTAAGAGTTTTATAGTTTAACTCTTAAGTTGAGGTCTTTTATCAGTTTTGAGTTAATTTTTGTCTGTGGTATAAAGAAGCATCCAACTTCATTCTTTTGCATGTGGATATGCAGTTGTCCCAGCACCATTTGTGGAAAATACACATTTTATTTTATTTGGCCACGCCACACAGCTTGTGGGATCTTAGTTCCCCGACCAGGGATTGAACCTGGGCCCTTAGCAGTGAAAGCGCTGAGTCCCAACCACTGGACCACCACGGAATTCCCAAAACTACACATTTTAAAATAGAGTTTTCACCATCCTTTTACCTGAACCTTGAAATGAAGGCCTTTGTGGTCTTAAAAAAACAGTTTGAGCAACGGCAGAGAGTTTGGAGAAAGGTTGTGTCCCCTTTAATGTGGGGTTCCTCCCTCCCTCCCCCAATCCCCAAAGTCTAGATTACCTGCCTGTTAATCCACCATTAGAAGTCTGATTCTGATTTAGTTGGTCTTGGGTTGGGGCCCTGGTATGAGCATTCATTAAAAGCTCTCTAGGTGATTCTAATGTGCAGGCACAGTTAAGAACCAGTGAAGTAAAAGGTTAATAGAAAGAGGACCAAAGGGAAGGAGTCATCAGAGGAGGCATTGTTAGAAGAGGAGCTATGCCGGGATGTGTGCTGGTTTGTGGCAGTGCAGACCCCTTCTGCTGGAGCTTCATGACTGTTGTCCTCTGTTCTACAGGGGGCAGCATCTCCTTACTGAGGAAATAGTTGTACCATGTCAGTGCTTTTTGATCTTAGCAACACCTTGGGGATGAAATATGTGAAATAAGAGGACCCTCTGCAATGTAAAAGCAAGAAAATAACAACAACAACAAAACCCAACCAACAGAAGAGAGCACAGATCCCAAGCACTGCTTTTCCTCCTACAAATGAAGAAAAACATTGTTCTGTAGCACAAGCACTTTTTAAAAAGAACTTTTTTATTTCATTTTACAAATGATACAGAGAATTCTATTTTGCCTTTAATTTTTGTCTTTTATTCTGTGGCCACTGTGAAACATGATACAGAGAGAATTCTTTTTTGCCTTTGATTCTATGGCCACTGTGAAACAATCTGGCTTTAAAATAACTATTAGAATGCAAATTGAATTTTGAAATGAGTTATAGATCTTAGGCCTTTAAGTATGTAAAATATAAACAGAATGTCCTTTATTGTCTGAGATTGTATTTGCAGAAAAGCATGAGAACTGCAACCTGCTAAGTCTGAAGCGCTACCATGCCATGGTTTTGTGTTGTGTGAAATTCTTGGTCTGTCAGGAACAAAGCATATCAATGTGTTCCTCTGTAAATCTTGCCTTCAGTGATAAGTTCCTCCCCTTGTGTTGCTAAAAGGTTCATCTGATGTGAAAGGAGAGAAATAATTGATCAACAACACTTTCCATATTCCATTTCTTTTTATTTTAGTAAATTACCAGCAGCAGATCTCCTGTGATTGGTTTCAGAAATCATTTTGGATGGCACTGGTGTTTCTGAGTCCCATTAGGGATTTATTGTGCCCTGGACAGGTATTCCTCAAAGTGTTTGGAAACCAGTGCTGGCCTGTGAACCATTTATTACTAGCCCACAATTAAAAAACACTTAAAAACTTGTATTGCATCTTGACATTGTCTCAGTGTATTCATTGTGTTTTACAGAAGAATTGTTCCTTCCCCACAGGTGGTCAAAAAGCTGGTCAAAAAGCACTGTTCTATAGGAAGTAACTTTGTGGAGGAAGTACTTTAAAGAAACCATCTTTCTTTTTGCATTCATTTTCTTTCTCTCTCAGGGATTTTGTATTAGAAGACATGGATCTTGCTGCTAATGAGCTCAGCATTTATGACAAACTTTCAGAGACTGTTGATTTGGTAAGACAGACGGGCCATCAGTGTGGCATGTCAGAGAAAGCAATTGAAAAATTTATCAGACAGCTACTGGAAAAGAATGAACCTCAGAGGGGGCCACCCCAGTATCCCCTCCTTCTAGCTGTGTACAAGGTAAAAATGTGTTCTGACTTGGAAATAGCTTAGAGCACAAACTCTTCAACATTCTCCCCAAATATTACTGTTGACTGATTCCGCCACTGAACCTTGGTTTTTCTATGAATAAATTGGCCTTTACTCTTTGTTACGATGTGTTATTAGCAAATTTGATTACTTTGTTAAATGTTCTAGATGAAAGATGTGTATTTATCATTAACTGTATCTGTGTATATTTTTAAATGATGGACATAGCCCCTGGTCTGTATGATAAAAGCTTGGTGAGCCTTGCAGTCCTCACAGTTCTCAAGCTTTAAATGCTTTCAGAAGTGAATGTCAATGGCTTGTTTATGAAAATGGAGTAGTTCTTAAAGCACACTGGAAATAGTAGAACATGCCTGTTTTTTTTCCTTGGCCTAAAAGTATTTTGTTTGCTGTAACAATTATTAATCCATTTCCTGTCTTTCCTTGTAGGTCGTCGTAACCCTGGGATTAATCTTGCTCACTGCCTACTTTGTGATTCAACCTTTCAGCCCATTACCACCTGAACCAGTGCTTTCTGGAGCTCATACCTGGCGCTCACTCATCCATCACATCCGGCTGATGTCTTTGCCCATTACCAAGAAGTATATGCCAGAAAATAAGGGAGTTCCTCTGCATGGGGGTGATGCAGACAGACCCTTTCCAGGTAGAATACTGCATTTGTTATTTATTAGATACGGCTTTCTTGGCAGTATATCATGAGAAAGGAAATAACATTTACTGACATCTAATGAGAGACACTTTCCCTATGTTGTCTCATTTAATTCAATCCTCAGGGAAACTCTATGGGATGGGTTTTATTACCCCATTTTGCAGATTGAGAAACTGAGGCTCAGAGGATTAAGAAGCTTGTCAGAGAAACACACCGGGTGGAGCCAAATTCAAGCCCCCTGATTATAAAACACACATGATGGGATGAGTGTTTTCGCTCATAGGAGGGATTTGAGTGTATCTTACTCTACTGTTTTCTCTCCTGTGATCCCTATCCATAATAGATTTTAATAAATAGCTATTGGTTTATTGAAAGCATCTGAGTCCATATCCTCTAATAATCCTTAGCCTGTTGGCTAGGTTTTTGTCTAGGTATATCCCTCTCTTTCAATTGAGTCTTTTCTCTCTGTTTCACAGTTCACTATGTAGTGCTCCTGCGTATACAATTTTGCCAATAAGTTGAATTAAAGAAGCACTTAAATTTAGTAACAATGTATCAATGGTAGCATAGGAATTCCTGGTCCGATAGACCATTTGAGGAGTTCCCTTTTGAGAATAGTGTAATGTGGTAAGATTCGAAATTTACTTTTGAGAAAGAATAAGGGGGTGTTATTTGGGGATTTGATTTTATTCATTTATTATTGTTTTATCTTAGTGTTTATCTTATTTGCCTGTATGAAGGAATATGTAAGTTAATATCACAAATGGATTATAGAACTTTTTGTTTAACTGTGTTCTGAAACCTTTAGGCTTCAGCATAACTGTTGAGGAAGTATGTTTTCTCTTCAGTGTTTTCAAAAAATATTTAGCAGTTGAAACTAAGCTTTATAATCATAATGCTACTCTTTAAGCCAAGATCTAATCAGTCATAAAAATCATCACTTGGTTTGGGTCTCCTTTGAAAGCTATTTTTGTGCACTTGAGGAAATCATGGAAAGATTTCGAGAATTATATCAAAATCAGAGGAAAGGAACATTGTAAAACAAAAACCCAGCCTCGTAAGTTTTTTTAAAAAAATCAACTTATGTATTTAAACGTTTGAATTCCAAATATATAACTTTCTTGTATTTACTGGGGAGGTTGTTTTTGAAACAACAAAGCTCAAAAAAATGAAGTTTCCAGCTCCTATCAGGAAGGTCCAGAGCATGTAGGGGAAAGAGCCAGGGAAACGTGTCAGTTAGGCCAGCCTGTGCTGCTGCCTCGGATGCATCTGCCTCCTTTCCTGTCTTCCCCTCACAGCCTCCCTAACGTCATTTTCTACTCTTTGGCACATGAGATGAAGTCAACAATTTTTAGGACCAAGTTGATGGCACCTACTTTCTTTCTCCCCATCTTATAAAGCACATCTCCACAGACTGTTGAGTTAAGCAATAATAGTCAACGGACAGTGATTGCTCATTCTGTGTATCGGAGTTTAAAAAGTCAAGAAACATAGGTGTCTTGTCAACAAGCCAGGTTGTTTGGCCACTCCAAATGAATATTTTGCCTTGCAGATAGAAATAAAAATGAGTCCTTAGAGCTCACTTGTAAAGAGAGAACATTGGAAGGGTGTGGTTTTAGGTCTTTAATGTTGTTGATTCTATTAAAGTGCTGCTTTTACTTGTAAATGGAGATACTGCACCCTATTTTCCTATGTGTGATAATTCTGGGAAGCTGTAGACATGTAAAACTAACAGCATTTTGCTTAGCACTTGGAAGGAAACTTAAGAATGCATAATTAAGTGGTGAATAGAAACATATTGGGGAGAACTAGGTATAAGAAGGGCAAACTGCTGGGCCTGAAAGAGGGCCAGAAAAGTAAAAAATATATAACTCATTCCTATTGTCATGGTACCCCAAAGCAGCTGCCTTTCAGTTAGGACTACTTAGCAATACCTTTAAAGTAAATGTCGAGGGAGAATGTAAAGTGAATGTAGCTCCCATGGGAAAGCCCTTCAGCGTATTGTTTCCTTAAGGGCTGGCCTAATGCTCCCGGGGATCATCTGACACTCCTTGAAGGGAGCAGCAGTGACCTACCAGCTTCACCACCTCCAGTGCTGCTAGGTTTCTTCCCGACCACTGGTGGGTTTTCCGCTTGACTCTACCCAGGGAACAAAAGGCAACAGAAATTGTTCTTTTTCTAAGTTTCAGCCTTGGGTAGGATACCCTGCCCCTAACTCCTCTTCATGGAGTGAATGAAGTGACTCTGCAGTGAGTCATGTAAACATCCCACTCTGCAGCAGAAAATAAGCTGACTTATTTAGTACTTACCAGATGCCAGGCCCTGTTCAAAGGGCTTTCCATATATTGGCTCATTTGATCTTTACAATATCCCTATGCAGTAGGTTCTGGTTTTATGTCTGTTTTACAGATGAAGACACTGAAGTAGAGTGCAATTAGCTCACTTGCCTGATCTAATAAGGCTAGTTAGTCATGGAACCATGATTTGAACCTAGGCCGCCCATCTTCAGGGTCTGAGCTCTTAACCTCTGATATGAGTAGTTTGTAGCTACATGGTATACCTGAAGAGTCTAGCTGTAAGTTTGATTTTGGAATTCAACACTCTTTCAGGTCACCAGATGCCTTCTCTCTCAGCTCCCTAGTCCCCGAAGAAATAAGGTTCTTTCTGGCTGGTACTGCACGTCCAAAAATAAATGGTCCTCCAAGCCATTGGCCCTTTAGAATTTTCCTGAACTAGTCTTTTCCTAGGCATTCAGCCCAGCTCATCCTCCCAGTCTGCACTCTTATAGGTAAGGTTTGACTTACTGTTTGACTAAGTCCTTTCTCTTATTAACCTGCAGTTTTCTCTTCACATTCACATTCTTAGTTCTTAGCCACCCCCGCCCCTGGCCTCATATCTTTATATCTGCTTTGACCCTGCCAGCCACCCTTTTGGCTTTCACCCTTCTGTGGAATCCTTGAGTCTTAGAGCTCAAAAGGAACTTTATAGAGTTGACCTGGTACATACCCCTGTTTTTTAAAGAGGAAATTGAAACCAGGAGAGGTGAAATAGCTTGCTTACCCAGCTAGATGTGACAGACTAGCACTTGAACCTTAGTTTCTTTAGTCTAGCACATTACAATTACTGCCTGCTGCCTCTGCCCTCATTCAAGCCAGGTTCCAGAATGTTAGGCCCAACCATTTTGTTTACTTGGGGCATTTATAATTTGTAATTGTAACATCCATATATACTGAGGAGGCCTGGGACAGTTCTCACATACAGTGAGAAGCTGCATCTCTGTATCTGTACTGCATAATTGGAACTTTATGTACCCATGAACTTTCAAGGGAAGGTTGAAGTAGATCTACCAATATCAAGGAGTTTGGGGAATAGCAGATCATTCACTGACTTAGAACTAAGGTAAGAACCTAATCAGAATTGGAGTCCAGGCCAATGCTCAGCGTGAAATGCTAGGACCTGTTTATTTACAAATAAAAGAGTAAAGTGATAACAGCTCTGTCGGGCACTTACAGTATACTTGGCACTATGCTGTATACTGTGCCATGTATTCTTCAGTCTTCACATTAGTCACGAAAGGTAGTTATTTTTATGTCCATTTCAAAGATGAGGAAGCTGATGAGCAAGGGGGTTGACTAACTTGCCAAAAGTCTCACATTTAGAGACAAATTTTTATACAAGGAGAACTTATAAAAATAGATGGACTCTCTGGTTTGGAATGGTTCAAACGTGTTGCTTCCTGAAGGCAAAGCTGTTGGCGAGATGATTTCTTGGGTTCCTTCCATCCCTACGGTGTATGAAAGTGGCTCTGGGCCTATTACCACCCATGCAGGGGGCCTGGCCAAGGTCAAGACTTCACCCCTGCCTCATGCCCAGGATGCTAGAAGTGCTAAGCAAAACAAGCTGCTGGAGAGTAGCCTGATTAAATACTGAGCACGTACCAGTGAAAGTCACAGAGACTTTGTCGTGGACTTTTGCAGGGTTTTCTTGGATACGTTTCTAATATGAGAAATCTAAGAAATCATGAGGTTATATTTATTTAATCCTTATTTTGAGGTTTCTCCAAGTTCAGATTACTTGTTTGATTTTTCTCCCCATGGACTTAATCCTATTGTTAAAGCTTCTGAAAAGTCAAGGTTTCATTCATTCATTCATTCATTCATTCATTCAGTGAGTGTGTATTCAGACCCTACTGTACACCAGCAACTGTTCTCAACAGAGCAGTGAACAAAACAGTCCCCCTCCTCTTGCGGAGCTAGTCTTGGCTTTGTGCCTTTCTTCTTCTCTATCCTTTTTACCCAGAGGGAGGTTTTTTTGGTCCTGGAAAGAAATCTGTTTTTTATTTTTTATTTTTTTGCTTTTTGCTTTTCACCAGATTAATAGTCTGTGTAAAAGGACTCTCTCCGCTTAGAATTCCAGAGTATGTTATGGTTGTCCACAGCGAGCCAGCCTGAGTGCGTTTTCTTTGTAAACAACTCTCAGGCACCAGGAAGCCTCCTGACAGTCTTGGCTCGCCATTGTTCTGCAGAGTGCCCAACTCGCAGAGAAGGCTGGGCGGTTACAGTTTTTGCCTTTCTTAACTTCAAGGCTGTGTTTTGTCTGCAAGACCATTTTTGACACCTCAGACAGCAAAATGATTCCATAATCACGGTGAGAATTTGGAATACAGACCATGGTGTTCTATTGAACTCTTAGACGTGGAGTTTCACTTCTTTGTCACACCTTTTTTTTTAGTATGAAATAGCTAGTATAAGAAGGATATCTTGCATAAAGAAGCCTTGGAAATCAAAAGAAAGTTAGGAAGTCGCTATCCAGCTTCCACTCGCCTTTCTGTCTGGTGCTGGAGGAGTGGATAGAAGCAGAGGAGGGCTGCAGAGAAGTGAGATGCAGCATGTTAGGTAATTGAAGAAAAGTTGTGGCCTGGGTTGGCATGGGATGGTTTGCTGTGTGCTACTGGCTGTTTTCTAGCATGGGACTTTGATCACTCTGTGGTATGTTGGCTCCAGCCAGTTGTATAGTGCACACATCAGATAAAACCTTTTCAGATAGATGGAGGCCAAGTTGAAGTCTGGGCACTTCTCCTTGTTTTTGGAAATTCTATGCGAAGGGGAGAAAGAGCCCCAACTGTACACTGCCCCCTACTCACTGCCTGGCCATTCCTCAGTCCCTCAGACCAAATATAAGCACAATTCTTTATCCACCTTGAGGACGAAGCCTGCAGAGAAATCAAAAGTAGCTCTTCCTCTTGCAGTGTGCTCCCCTAATTCAGATGGATGGTATAAACTACCCCTTTCCAGTGATCCTTTTTCCTCATCACTCCCCTCTTCCTTGGCTGGCCGCCAGCCTAGCCACAGTGCCTCTTCTTCTGTCGGGTACCTCTCCAGGGGCCTGCCTTCCAAGATGACTGAACTCTACATTAAAAGGTAACAATCTTAGCTTGAGTTTTCATGGTTTCCAAAGACCTTTTTTTTTTAAAAAAATTTAGTTTATATTGAAGCATAGTTGTTAACAATGTTGTGTTAGTTTCAGGTGTACAGCAAAGTGATTCAGTTATACATATACATATATTTTTTCCACCCCTCTCCCCTGCCATGCCGCACGGCTTGCAGGATCTTAGTTCCCTGACCAGGGATTGAACCTGGGCCCTCTGCAGTTAAAATGTGGAGTCCTAACCACTGGACCACCAGGGAATTCCCTCCAAAGACATTTTTATTTGGAAAATAACATAAAACATTTACATACAGGGACTTCCCTGGCAGTCCAGTGGTTAAGACTCTGTGCTTCCAATGCAGGGGGCGAGGGTTCAATCCCTAGCAGGGAACTAGGATCCCACATGCCGTCCGGCGCAGCCAAAAAAAACGCTTACATACGAAAACAAAAAAAGAGGTATGAGATTTTTGATTTTTAAAAATATACTTCTAATGAAGTGAATTTTCTCACCTCTATCCCTCTAACTCTTCCACCCAAGCAGCCACTGGTAATAATTTGATATACATCTTTCTGAATTTTTCCATGGCTGTACAGATAGCTATACTTAATATCTACAAATATAAAATAGTTTTTGAGTCACACATGCAAGAAAGGGCTTATGTCCATATTTTTGGCTAGACACATTGTATTAGTTTCCAAGGCTGTCGTAACAAAGTACCAAAGGCAGGTGGGTTAAAACAATAGAAATTAATTTTCTCAACAGTTCTGGAGGCTAGAAGTCCAAAATCAAGGTGTTTTAGGGCTCTTCTCCTTCTCAACGGCTCTAGGGAAGAATCCTTCTTTGCTTCTTCCAGGTTCTGGTGGTTGCCATCAATCCTTGGCATTCCTTAGCTGTGGTAGCATAACTCCAGTCCCCATCTCTGCAGGGCCATCTTCCCACTGTGTGTCATTGTGCGTCCTCTCCTCTTCTAATAAGGACACCATTTAGATTGAAATTAGGACCAACCCTACTTCAGTATCACCTGATGTTTAATTACATCTGCAAGGACCCTATTTTCAAATATGGTCATCTTCTGAGGTTCCAGAAGGACTTCAATTTTAAGGGGGACGCTATTCAACCCAGTATACACACTTTTCAGGATTTTATATTATTCTATTCTGTGAGTATTCCATAATTGAACAGTTTCTAGATTTTTTACTATTATAAAAAAAAAGACTTGGGACATTCATATACACACACTTTTATATACATACACTATTATTTCTGTAAGATAGATTCTCGGAAGTAGAATAGCTGGGTCAAAGATCAGTCACATTTTACATTTTAATAAATACTAACAAATTATCTATGTAAACTTACACCGATGTGTAACTTTTATTAACAGCATATGTAGATCATCAACACTGGATATTGCCGTTGTTTTGCCAGTCAAGAAACTGAAAAGTGGTATCTCACTTTAAGTCACCTTTTAGTGGAGTTGGATGTCTTTTCATGTGTTTCTTTTAGGCCATTTGTGTTTATTTTTCGTGAATTACTTGTTCATATTATCTACACAGAGAGAGCAAAGCAATGCCCTTTCCCTCTAGTCCTGCCCTCCTCATGTGTGGCACAAAGAGAGGCTCGAGCTCTCCAGTGACCCATGAGCAGTCAGAGGTGAGGGTCCTCAGGTCCACAGTCTGCCCAGTGTCTGTCACATGAGGCTCTTTCTCTGACTCTATCTGTGCCCTGAGGGGAGTATCCGCTGTAGATTTTAAGCCGTGACCATACTTCGTGATTCATTTGCATTACCCCGGCATGCCTTCTGGCACTTAAGTATTTCCCAGAGTTAATTTGTCAGGGGGCGGGTTGTTGCCTGTTGCCATTCTCACACATTTTCTCTTCTAGATGAACTTTAGAATGCCGTGGTCACAACCCCACCCCATCTGCACCTTCACCAGTAAGAGACTCTGATGGGATACTATCCAAGTTGTATTAAGGTTCATATATGTATTTTTTGAGTAGAATTGACATCTTTATGATATTTAGTCTTCCCATCGAGGATCATGGTATGATATGTTTATTTAGGTCTTATTTTATATCCTTCAGTAAAATTTTCTAGTTTTACCTGTCTTGTTAAATTTATTGCCAGTTTTTATCAATGAGATCATTTTCCATTTCCATTTTTAAATGATTATGGTCAGCACTGTAAGAACACTATTGATGTTTACATGTCTACAGATCTCTATCTTGTGTTCTGCCACCTTGTTAAATTATCTGTTATTGTTTTCTTTTCCTTTCTTGACTTTCTTTGGGTTTTCTTCCTCCACCTGCTTTTCACATATCTCTACCTGTTAATCCCAAGAATATCTAAAGCTCAGAATAAAACTAAAATAAGTTACAGTTAAAATAATCTCTTGATACCCTTAGGTTCAGAACTGCCTGCTACTAGCCCATGAAGCACCTCTGTATAAATTAGAAGAATTTCTCCTGACACTTTACTCTTATCTCCTGGGAAGATTGTCATAATTAATTGATTCATTTGGAATATGACACATTACTACAGAAAAATGTGATGATAAGTATATGCAGCTCTCCAGTGTCTCCCTTAGATGAGGAGCTCTTGCGCCATCTCAGCCTGCACAGACATTCTCCATAGTGCTGCTTAGAGCCATAGATGTGTTATCACTGCCTCCGGAATCACCCCTTTCTTCCCAAGCCCACTACCTCAGTTAAGACTCTCGTTATAGGGACTTCCCTGGCAGTCCAGGGGTTAAGACTCCGTGCTTCCAGTGCAGGGGTGTGTGGGATCAATCCCTGGTTGGGGAACTAAGATCCCACATGCTGCACATTGCGGCCAAAAAAAAAATTTTTTTTTAAAAGAAAAAAGACTCTCGTATTTCACCTCTCATCACAGTACAACCCCTCCCTCCCCCAAAAAAGGACAAAAACAAAGTATAACCGGGTCTTCCTCTTCCCAGCCTCTCTCTTCCAGGACACCCTAGTCACAATCCAGAATAACCTTCCTAGAAGGAAGCCCTAGAAGTCCTCATCACGGTCTTCCTCAGCAGCCTCTCTCCTCTAAACCCGCCCCACCGCATCCCCTGTGCTCTTCCCACTGCACCCAGGTGCCTCGGTAATTCCTCTTGCCTCTCAGTCTCAGTCTGCTCATCTGTAAAATGAGAATAGCAGTGCCTCCTCAGTAATTATGTGGTAAAGAGTAAACGATATATTACCTGCAGAAATGACTCGTATTGGGCTTGGCGCTGAGCACGTTAGTTTTCTTTCCGCTTCCTACCCCCTCCCTCACAAGTACTTTGGAAATGGAAATGCTGTATAATTGTAACATGTTGTTATGATTATTTATGCCTCATTGTATGTCCATTACCCAGAGTTCTTGTATTTTGGCAAGAATTCATCATATTTGACCTCTAATAAGGAACATTTGAAAATATTCCAGAAGGGGAAAAAAACACTTTAATTGCAGCCTGAGTATGCCACTGGAAAAAAAAAGCATACTGCAGCCTCAGTGTGCCACTGAAACAAGTTCCACGAAAGGGCTTTCTGCTGCCCCTGGAGGCTCATGGTGAACACTGTGTGTGCCAAGGTGTGCGTAGTCCCCTGGATGAGAAGAGTGGGTGGCAACTGCCTCAGGGAAACACAGGTTCTGTCTGCAGGAGACGGAGGATGCTCAGGAGACGTGCTGAGAACAAACACAGCCCTCCCCCCGATGAGGATTTCTTATACTGCACGACTGCTGCCTTCTGCTGACTACAGAAAATGTTTTGTGGTTAAGAGTCGGTTTCCACATGTGTTTATTGGTTTAAAGAACTGACTTGGTTTCGGCCACATTTGGTTGTCTGTCGTCTTTTGTTGTAGGCTCTCTCCTGATTGGGTTTCCATTGGGTTTTAATCAGAAACCATGTGGTGAAACATTTTGGATTCAAATTAGAGTTTATCAGAAACATCTATCTCAATTCTCTAGCATATTTTTTTTACATGAAATGTTCTCTGTTAACTATAGCAGATTCAAGAAAACTGAGATGTTGGGATTCTGGGCAGTCAACAATGGCCACTCAAAAGACCTGCTATGTTACATTAGCTTCCCAGCATGTATGCTTCAAATACTAAAATTAAAGTGGTATATGGTTACGTTGTATCTGGTCCCTTAGAATTAGTTGTGAATAAAGTCAATCACAAACTCAATTATATGTAATGATTTAATATAAAGCAATTTAACATTAAATATCTCAGTTCTTTTACTACTAATCAAATGAGTAAAAATATGAACATTTAAATGAACTAAAGGGAGATGGTGATTTGTTAGTTGAGGTATTTGAAAAGCCCCACTTGTTTGAAACACATGTGAACAGTTACAACTCTTTCTTGACCAATACAGTACTGTCTACTATACTTTAACTTTTATGTGTGACTCAGAACAGGAAGTTGTTGGTTAGAAAGCTACTACTTGTCTCTCTAAATCCCTTCTGTAAGCAATAAAGTAGCAGTGATATATGGTAAAACTAGCATAGTAAAATGTTAATGGTAGAACCTAGGTAGTGGATATACTGATATCTACTGCAAAATTCTTTCAACTTTACTGTATTCTGGAAATCTTTCATAATAAAATATTGGGGGAAAATTCATCTTAAAAAAAAAAGGAAAGAAACATCTATCTCAGAGAACACAGGTGAAACCCAGAATGGAACAGAAAGCAAACAAGAAATAATGTAATAATAATATGAACAGAATAGTCTCAGAGGGAAGGAACACAGAGAAATTGAGAAGAGCTGCATAGAAACAGAGCCAACCCCTCACAGAAGGACCAGAGAAAGGTGTGGGGAGCCAGCAAGCTGTCACATCAGGGTCTGGGTGGGGCATTCTTCTAGTTCTGACCAACCTGCAGTCCTTGGGGCTAGAAACCATGATTAGTAGCCCCTACCCACCCTGAGCTCGGACAGAGTGCTTAACGGGCAGATGCAGTTCACTACTCCAAAGATGGGCCCCTGAAAAGTCCTGTCTCTCCTTTCCATCCCTACTGTCTGTGCCCTTTTCTCAGTTTTCCTTCCCAGAGCCGTCCTGGCCTCCACTTGTACTTGTGAACCCAGGGCCTAGGGTGTCAGAGAAGACATGCATGCAGAGGGGCTCATCACTGACGATGGGACCACCCTTCCTGCCTGCCCCTCCCCCATGTGCTGTAGCCGGGTCAGACCTATGGGTTGCAGGTTAGAAAACGGTGGAAGAACTGCATCTCCAACCCCATGTCTCCAAATATAGCTCCTCAAACTGTTCGACTTCAGTTGTTGATTTGACTTAGGAGATACTTGTATGTGTTAAAAAATATTTTCCACAAAGCCTAGAAGAGTATACAGAGAAAAGTACCTCTCCTTTCCACCTCTGGCCCCTAAGCCCTCTGTTCCCTTCTCTGGGGTTAATGTATTTGATATGTACCTTTTTTTTGATATGTACCTTTTCAGAGGTCACAGTGATAACACTGTTAGCTTTTAAAATTATTCTTATGTCTTTCTGCTTCCATTGCTGTGGCGACTAGATTTACCAGCTCTATCTGCTTTCTCCATATCTCATCCTCTCTCAGACTTTGACCCCTGGTGGACCAATGAGTGTGAGCAGAATGAGTCGGACCCCATCCCTGCCAACTGCACCGGCTGTGCCCAGAAATTACCCCTCAAGGTGATGCTCCTGGAAGACACCCCAAGGAAATTTGAGAGACTCCATCCTCTGGTGATCAAGGTGAGCAAGAAGGCAGATTCTCCCACTGATCGATTACCCATTTCATGGCTAGGAAACATCAAGCGCTGTGACATTCGTGATTAGTAATTCCGTGTTGTCTTGTTGCACTTTTGTTTTCTGCCTTGCCAAGACCGGACAACCCCTGTCATCTGAGGGGCTTCAGCGCTTTTTGTGCCAGTACCCTGAGGTTGCAGAAGGCTTCACCGAAGGGGTTTTCACCAAGTGGTGGCGCTGCTTTCCTGAACGGTGGTTCCCGTTTCCTTACCCATGGTGAGTGTGGAAAGGGCCGCTCAGCGTGCATGTGTGCAGAGAGGGGGCAGACCAAATGTCAGAACCGTACTATGGATAATTACTGCCAAGACGCTGCTATGCCCAGCACTGTGCAAGCACTTTACAATATACTCTTCAAGTCAAATGATACTCAGGGGTGCACTGTTGCAAACTTGATGAGAGAAAGTGGGTGAGTCCAAAGAGGTGTGTCAAGAGGGGCACCACTGTGGTGGACACCGAGATTGCCTGATAGACTCATAATTTACTTCTAAGTATGTGTTTAGCATTTGTGTTCATGCTGAGTGGGTCCTGAGCATTGAGGACTGCAGAGAGAGCACAAAGAATAAAAGGGAAAGTTATTTCTTGGCAGCCAGGCTGTGTGCCTTGGTACTGAGTATCTGTTACTCATTGGTGATGCTCATAATAGCTCTGGGAAGTAAGAATTATCACTGTCATTTTTCAGATCAGAAAAGTGGGAATCAGGTTAAGTACCTTGCTTAAGGTCACCCAGCCAGAATTGAGACCCAGGTCTATCTCCTTGTTCCTTGCTGTGTCCTATAGAAGACATGGTCTGTTTCTTCAGGTGAAGTTGTTTTCTAGAAGAAAAGGAAGGCCAGTTTACTTCTAGAACCATTCCAAAGAGAATTAAAACTGCTTTTTCAGGCCTTTTGTTGGATGATTTCTGTGCTTCTGCCTTTCTTTAAATGCCGTTTATTTACATGATCAAATACTCGGTGTAACAAGCTGATACAGGCTTCCTCCCTCATGCTGCTCCACCTCAGAAGGTTCACGACTTTTGCTTCCTCCTCCTCCCTTCTTCTATCTTGCCCTGTCTGCTGTTACTTCAGTCTCTTTGCCAAGAGAGGATGAATGGAGTGTTTCTTTTCTCCCTCTATATGTTGTTTTAGCTGGATTTTATAAACACCCCACCCACACAGACAAATCATGGCAGTAGAGTTTGTGTGTGTGTGTACATTTTACTATTAATTGATTTGGCATGACTGTTCTTCATGGACCTAATACTTCAGATATTGTCCTGACATTTTTCCCTCTTCACCCACCGCCCACAGTTTTCCCACCCTTGCCGAGCTCTCTGTTAGTCACGGAGTTAGGCTGGCTTGCCCAGTTTAACTACATTTTTCTCTTTTACACATTTTACAGGAGAAGACCTCTGAACAGATCACACCTTTTACGCGAGCTTTTTCCTGTGTTCACCTACCTGCCGTTTCCAAAAGAAGCCTCCTTGAAAAAGTGCTTCTTTCTTCAACCAGAACCTATTGTGGGGAGTAAGGTAGGAAATTTTGAGAGGACTTGGCTCTAGAATTTTTCTCATTTGGTACCTGGGCTGATGTCATAAAGCCTTCCCTGTGTGTCAACTTAGGGGGTGAATTGAGGGGTCAGCCACATAATCTAAAGTTCTCTCCTCCTCCTGCTTGCCAACAGACCTGACTTTTTACTGAAGACACACTTACAGAAAGTCTAGTTACCTTGCAGATGTATTTCCTGCCCTTAACACCTGGGGGCAAGTTACTTTTCTATATTAAAGGAAGTAAAATCCTAAAATTTGAAGGGTCCTGAGCATCCCGTTAGTCTGACTTCCCTACCTCCAAGTAGAAAGCAGGCAGACTATGAATGAATAGTATGTAAATGAATAGTCCAGCTTACTCATTTTATAGAGAAGGAAACTGAGCCCCAGAGAGAGTGTCATTTGCCCAAGGACACAGCAAGTTAATAAGAGGTCTCTCCTCACCCTCCACTCCCAGGTTGGCTTTCCCCAGAAAAAAACAAATGAGAAACTTCAGATAGAGAACCGGGAAAGCAAAAAGCTTGGGAGCATGGAGAGGTTTGGGAATAAAAAGGCTGACAAGCCTGTGCCTGAGGCAGGCAGCCCAGTGTGTGTGGTAGTGGTTCTCATCTCAGTCCGTGGCCAAGTACCCAGAGCCCACATTTACCGTCTCTGGGGCCAGCGGACTGGGCATAGCTGTTCTGTGTTTGTGTCTGTTTACTTTTCTCTGAATTGCTCTTTTTTTGAGTCTCATTCCTGAAGAAGGTTTTTGAGCCTGGATTGGTTTGGAATAATTAAAAGGATGAATTTTCCTTTATTAAAAAATTAAATTTGCTGAACTGTGACCCTACCAACTCTGGGTTGTGTCTTTAACCTCCTGACACTATTGTTTGGCTCCAATTTGCTGAATCGTGTTAAAGGAATTTCAAAGCCTTTAAAAACAATCCTTCCATCTAGAAGTAAGAACTTCTGTCTGCCAGCTGTAGGGTGGAGGTGCTGGGCTGTTGCCTCAGATTTTAAAGAAGTTTATCCTGCTGTTTTCGGCTAGAACTCGGGGCCCTAGTATGATTTCATCTTCATAATTATGATATAATTCTGGGTGAGGGCCTTGATCTTTATCTTGGGTTTTCCCACTTGAACCTTAAGTTAATTTCACCAGTCTGCTTAACAGGGACACCAAGGAGCCCAGCCAAAGGGTTAAATACACAGTTACACAGACTGTCAGAGTCATCTTGTTGCAGTTCTCAAGGATGTTTTGGGAAGGGGAGTGGCCCAAATAGTCAAAAATCCTGAGAGTCTGATTTCTTAGAGCATCTGTTCCCCACCCTGGCCCAGGCTGTCCTTCCTCCACAGCCTTGTTACTCCTCCCTTGGTCCACATCCCTGTGCCCTGGACCCTGGTAAAGTCACATGTCTGTGGGCCCAGAATTCAAGAGGAAGCCTTGGGATAGAAGATAAGCAGTGGGGGCTGATTGTTGAGAGGCCCTGGGGGAAGGGGTGAGGGGCTCCAAGGCCCACTTTACCCACCCCACGGTGTTGCCTAGGGCTGGCCCACTCCATCCCGTTATCAGTTCCTCCTCATCCTGAATGTGGAGGAACATGGTCCCACCCCCCTCAGGCCTATATGAAACAGAGATACATCCACTTATTTTTGTCTTCTGGGATTTTTTCAAGACTGCATATGTCAGGGCTTCTGCCAGTGTTACTACCAGTTAGTCACAGGCCAGCTCAAGACACTAGTCCTCCTTCTGTCACTATAGCAGCAGTTGAAATGGCTCTAGCGTTTCCATGGACACAGAATCATGGCCAGGGCCTGTGGGAGCAACCAAGAGACCAGGGTTGGGAAGCAGGAGAAGATAGGGCCACATCCCAAGGCTCTAGAGGACCCAAGCGGTGAAGGAAAAACCAGGATGTGGCCCAGGGAGTCAGACTTCTTACCCCTGCTTTATAAGGGCATATAAAGAGCTTCCCTAGAGGGCAGGGGCTGGGAGGAGGGGGAAGAGGGGAGGGAACGGGAGACGCTAGGGTTTTCTCTCACCATCTAGACAGGAAGAGAAGCCTGAGCAAGACCAACCTCTCCCTTTATCTCTACTCCCTGCCCCTCCCCAACCCCAGGGTTCACAGCTCTACCTGGTGCACAGCAGGTTGCACCTAATGCCTGTTGGTAGCAGTATTATGCCCTCAGGAGTGCAGTAGTTACCTGTGTAGGTGTATATCCTGTTATCTCCTTAGCTTTCAAAATCAGAGGCTGATCTTACTGTCATTAGTTTTTAATCAGTAGCAACATGTATCTGCTCACTTGAGTCTTGCCAAAAAGTATAAACTTGAACTTGCTGCTGTCAAAAGCCTAACAGTAAGTGATAATGTTCCATGGACCGTTGTCCGAAGGATATGCAAACTATCTATCTGGGTCAAACCAGACCCTCAGAAGATTGCCTATTTAGATCACCACGTGTTGGCCTCTGCTAGACTTTTGTTAAAATACAATTAGGTACTTTGCCTTTGACCTACTTTGAAACTGTGGCTAGAAATAGTTGTGAATTATGAAGCTCGTGCCGTTTCTGCTACAGGGCTGTCATTGAGGATGCTGCCCACAAAACTACACGATGTCTCTTTAGGAAAAACCATAGAAGAAATCTTACCCTGGTCTCAGTACCAGGAGATGCCATACTTAGGAGGAACTAGTTTGTTTTTGTCTTTTGGACGTAACTGTGAATTGTGTTCTTGGTACTGTTTTCCTCTTTGCTTAGGCTGCGAGGAAGCTCAGAGCCATATGTGTAAGAGTTTTTGTGTATTACTGTCCCGTGCTCAGGGGTTTTATTTTGTTTTCCTTTCCTTCCTTTTCTTCCCCCATGTCTTTTCCTCCAGATGCATAGGATGCATGACCTGTTTACCATTGGCAGCGGCGAGGCCATGTTGCAACTCATCCCTCCCTTCCAGTGCCGAAGACATTGCCAGTCCATGGCGATGCCACTAGAGCCAGGGGATATTGGTAGGTGGAGCCTCCGGCGGGCAAGGTCACTGGAGGGTGTTTTTACTTTTTAACTCAAAAAACATTCTAAAAATTAAATATTGCCTTCACAAAGATTCATTAAGTAGAGTCAAAATAGCATTCTTTTATTAAAAACGTCAATATTTATGCTTAGATGTAGTGAGAAAATGTAGCAGAGAGAAATGTCTTGTATGCACATTTAGAATGTATGTGTCCATTGGCTTTATTTATTTATTTTTTTGGCCACACCACGTGGCTTGTGGGATTTTAGTTCCCCGACCAGGGATCGAACCCAGTTCCTCAGCAGTGAGAGCATGGAGTCCTAACCACTGGACTGCCAGGGAATTCCCTCCATTGGCTTTAGAGATTTCAATTTAGAAAGAATTATTATGGGGAGTATTTAGAGTGATCCTTTATTTTACGGATAAGGAGACTGAGATCCAGAGAGGAGAGGTGACCACCTCAAGGCCCCACCATCAGTTAGGCAAAGCATCAGTGTTAAGTGACTCCTTTCACTGAGTCAGGCCAGATGAGGTACAGTTCAGATTTGAGGAAAGCCTTTCTGTGCCTATTTTGCTAATAGAAATAAAAAATTTCTGTGCTATTTTGCTAATAAAATGATGCAGGCAGGATGTAAGGGCAGCAGCCATCCAAGGAAATACTGCCTCCCGTGTGTGTCCCACAGCCAGGTCACAGCCTCACAGTCATCACTCACCCTTGGCTCCATGATTTCCCAATGTGACTTGTTCTGTACCTGATATTCTAAAAATCCGTTCCAAAGACACAGCCTTGAATCAACTGCTGTCAGTAGCTGTCAGTTTGACAGTGGAATTTCCTTGGCAGAAGCACATAAATCAGCAAGCATCACCATCATCCTCCTTGTTTTTCTTGCCTCACAAAACCTAGGGGAGCCCTGGAGTTCCTGGCAGAGCCCAGACTGGTTTTCCAGTTGATTTCTTTTAATTTTATCTATTTGGAAGACCCCAATCCCTAGAAACCTCTCATCTTATTTGGAGGTTGGATGCAGACTGCGAACTGCCAAACTTTAACCCAACCAAGTTACATAACTTTTATTTCCATTTAAAAATAAAAATAATGCACAAATTAAGCATTAACCGATAATGGAGCACAGCTGGTCTGGCACTTGAGCATTACTGCGGAAAAGAGGATTCTTATGTGGAAATTATTCCAAAACCGTCTTCCTTTAGTGGAGTGACGCTGCACAAGTCTGTATGGCATTCTGGGTTTGGAGTGTGTAGTTGTGCTTGAAAAAGTTTCTGTCTTATGTTCTACAAATGCCTGACAGTTCAGACAACTACAGAAACACTTGAGTTATCCAAATTCCATGTTTTCGGCTCCCACAAGCATCCAGAATGCCAATTATAGAATTAGGGAAAAAGAAAAAAAGATGGGTGAGTGGTGTGATCCAAGAAGCTTTGCGCCACAAAGGCTGCTACGGCTGGTCCAGAACAGCTTAAAATCCAGAGCCTGTTGCTTGTTGTGCTGTGACCAGCAGACTGCTGACCAGAGGGGAAAGGGCCCTGTGGTCGGCAGTGTCCATGAAGGCCAGCACATGACAGGAACGTCGAGAACTAATGGAGACCGACCAGAGCAAGGGGAAGCGGGCAAGTCAGGAGAAGAGTGGAGGTGGGGAGGGCAGAGGAGGACAGTGGACACTTGAAGCAGCGGCAGAAATAGAAGCAGTGGCCGCAGCTGCCACAGTGAAAAATGAGGGCAAGAAAGCAGACCCTGACAGTGGAGGAGACTAATTTAGTGGCTGTAGGACAGGTGGCAGCTCCTGCACCTAAGAGACCCTTAAGAATAGCACTGTGAGAAGCAGGTTCTGTGTTTTTTGACAAAATAAGCATTATCCTGTGAAAGCGGAGGGGAAGGGGATCACCAGAAAACCTGTGACGGGCGGCGTTTTCAAGAATGACGTGGGTGTCAGTCGGGCATCAGAGGTTGATGCTGGTGAGCCCACACACCTGCCATGATGGTACAGTCACGGCTCGTAGTAACCTTTCTGGAGTCACCAAGTAGAGGGCACATCCGTTCAGCGCTGTCAGTTTAAAGATGGGTGGTATATATCATTCTCTAGAAATGTTTCCATCAGGAAGTTATTGAAGTGTTAAAATTGTGTAACTTTACCTTCCTAGCCTATTCCTGTCGCTCAAATGATATAGGTCAGTGTTTCCTAATCGATTCTTCGGATCACTCATGACCCTAGGGGGCAAACAGGAGCCCCTTGGAAAGACCCTTGGCAAATAGGGCTCTTGAGTCATTGACTTTGGGAAATGCCTGTCTTGTTGAAACATAGTATACATTAGTGTACAAAAGGCTCTGAGAAGCCTTGGAGAAATCCAGTGTTTTTCAAACTTACTTGACCAGGGAACCCTTTTTCCTTGGACTATTTTATGGGATGCTACTGTCTGCAGAATACAATTTAGGAAATACTGGTTTGGGTTAATCTGGAAGTTCTGTAATGAGACCATATTATGTATAACCTCAGGAGAATTGGATAGGGGGTCCTGGCGCCCCTCAGAACCCGTTCTGTCTTCTTGCTGAGAAAAATGAGACCTGAGAATTGATGTCCCATATCAGCCTTATCTAGAGCATCCTGCTTTTGTAAACCTGCTGAATGGTGATTCACAATTACCCAGGTGAGGGCTGGTGATGAAGCACTTTGGTTCATAGTGGCTCCCATTGGCTGTCAGGTTACAGAGAGGACTGATAATAACTGGGGATACTTATGCCAGGAAGAGCTAAAAGACCTCCAGAGCAAGCATTGCCTCTGAGTCTGTAGGTGAATCTGAGGGCAGCTCTGGTGGGCCTGCCTTGCTCGTGCCCACGGGTAGGCCTGACATTCACATGCTTTCCTTGTTCGTGTCTCCCTTCAAGGCTATGCTGGCGCCACCCACTGGAAGGTCTACATTATAGCCAGAGGGGTCCAGCCTTTGGTCATTTGTGATGGAACCGCCCTCTCAGAACTGTAGGAAACAGAACTAAAGGAACAGGTTTGAGAGCTGAAGACCGGATCGAAAGGGGGAAAATAAAAACAAAAAACGATGAAACCACTTTACAGGGGTTGGTTGCTTAGTTGCCTGCCCTGTGCATGCGTGTGTGAGCCAGTTGTGTGCTGGAAGCAAAGGCCAGAGCCCAGCCCTCCCAACTCTTCCAGCCCAGTTGCTTGGCCAGGACCTTGCCAATACCCATCTGTGAGAGACTGGCCTCTTCCAGGCCTTTTGGCACCAAAGCCTTGAGGCTGCCCTTCAGGCAGGGAGCACGGTCGATACCTTCCCTCACTTGCATGACATGATCCCCTCTGCTGGCTCCCTGGCCACGAGAGGGCAGTCACCAGGTCCTGACTTTAGAGCCATCCTCTACCAGGTGGGCCTGCCTGTCCTCTCTTCCTGGTCACACCACCCTGTACTTTTTTTGGAAAGCCATGGATGATTAAAGAAGTCATTGCAGTTTCCCAAGCAGAATGGAATCTAGAACCGGTGAAAAAGGATCAAATAACCTCAAACTGCACTCAAGAAGTGCACTTCTTTCCCAGTGTCCATGGCTCTTGGAGTATCAGCGATGCCAATGCCAGGTCGGAGTCTGATTGTAATTGAAATGGTAATTCCTAAGGTAATTCTTGTCTCCATTCTATCAGTTCTTATGCCTCTCCCCTCCCTCCCCTTCTCCCTTGCCTATCTGGATGGCTTCTCAGAAGTTGAGCTCCTGGTCTCCCTCCCTTGGATGGGCCAGCGCCCTTTACTGCTGAGGCAGCACTGCTCTTGTCAACTATGTTGCTTTTACCAAATGTCTTCGGAGCGGGAGAGGGTGCCTCCCCGGGTTTGATCTTTAGGGTCCAACTTTCTGCAGGAAAGATGTTTTACAGACGTGTCAAGCTGATGTTGTAATGTGGTTGGGGAAGGAACTCCAGACCCAGAGTCTTGGCCAGCTGGGCGTACGACTGTGTGACCCTCTGTCTTGAAATGATTTCTCTCTCTGTACTGGGAGCCAAGGTGAGGTGTTTTTATTTTTTGTGAAATTATAAAATCATGTTCTTTTTTTTTTTTTTTTTTTGCGGTACACGGGCCTCTCACTGTTGTGGCCTCTCCCATTGCAGAGCACAGGCTCCGGACGCGCAGGCTCAGCAGCCATGGCTCACAGGCCCAGCCACTCCGCGGCATGTGGGATCTTCCCGGACCGGGGCACGAACCCGTGTCCCCTGCATCGGCAGGCGGACTCTCAACCACTGCGCCACCAGGGAAGCCCAAATCATGTTCTTTTGATTGGATGATTCACTATGCTCATTGTTTTCCCCAAGTGCTTTTAGTGTGTCTTAAGTGTGTAAAGAAGGACACTCTTTTCTTGTTTCCTTTTTCCCTTTATTATTCCTTTATCGACTCTTAAAAATCTGGCTTCTGAAAATGCCATTGCCAAGTTGAAGAAAAAGCAAACCACACTGCAGCCCTGGTTCTGAACTGCAGAAATCAAACAGATACTGGAGGTGTCTGTGTCGAGTTACAGACCAGAGGCAGACAGTGGTGAGGGAAGAGGGTGGGTGTGACTCCTTATGGGGTCTTCATCCTTGCAGGCACCCCTGCACCTTGTCCCCAGGCCCTCTTTCTCTACACATCTCACGAGCAGCAGTGAGGATCGTCAGGTGCTTGAGTGGCCTATGTGTGGGCTTGTAAAGGACATGGAGGGTTCGCAGAGTCCAGGGTGGAAAAGCTCAGAGCTTCCTCCACGGTCTTGAGTGAAACTAGGATGAATTGTACCTGAGGGAATTTTTCCTTAAAAGAATCAGGCCTTGTGTGAATTGATACAGGAAAAACAAAACTTTGTGTCCATATGAAAGTCATGCTGCTAAGCAGTTACAATTTAAGAGGTTTTAGATCAGAGAGATCATTTGGAGGCCAGCTTTGTGCAAGTTTTTTGAGCCTTTCCAGTGTCCTTACCCCTACTGCATAAGGGGAAGGTTTATACATAAACAAGTTCTTCAGAGGCCTCTCAGCGTTTTTCTTAAATTAGGTCCTCTGGGTTAACAAAAGACAGGGTTCCTTAGGAGCAAAGTAACTGTTTTGTTGATGGAAATTTCTGTTTTTATGAATTACCCTGTGTTCCTTCCCCATTTTACTCCAGCCCTTTACACCTTAAATGTTCATAAAATACCTTCCTCAGCTCAAAACTGAAAAACCCTTGTATGTGTTGGTGTTCTGAGTCATCCTCTGGGAGGTCCCCTGAGCTGTCTACAGTTCAACAAAGAATGGTATGGCAGCAGATAAGTAGAGACTTTTTAAAATCATTTAAAAATCTGTCCAGTTCAGAATTGAATATAGATTTATGTTAGGGGAGAAGTTCTCCAAAGAGGTTTTCCACTTTTAATTACTGGATACTGAGAAGTAATTCACCTTTTTCTCAAGGTAATTCTGAAAAGCAGAATCTACCACTGACCAGTCAATGATCAATGGGTTGCCGGCCAATTCCTTTCTAGTTATCCAAGTCTTTGTGTGAGGGTGCCGCAGGATCTCCCCTGCTCACCTAGCTCTCAGCTCCTCCATTGAAGCAGCAAAAGTCCCTCCACGTTTCCCGGTGTGGGAAAAGGGTCATAAAGATGAGGAAACAGGGTCGGGGGGCTGGTGGGACCACATAACTCCCCATCTCTACCACCACAGTAAGAGCAAAACCGCAGAGCTTGCTTTAAACAGAGGGACTTGCTCTCGTGAATTTGAGTTGTTTAGTAAGAGGTCACATGGCGGTGACCTCCGCGCATGGGTTAGGTTCCCTTTCTTGTCAACTCCCAGAGCAGAGGCTCGTGTCCCCAGATTTCAGCTCTCAGGGGAGAAAGGCTGCTTTGACACCAGTTTGAAGTATTATATCCAGGTGTCCTGAGGTCCCCAGGAGTCAGGTGTTGAACAGACTCTACACCTGTTCTGGCTTATGAAGAGAGGTAGAACTTATCCTCTCGCCACTCTCAATTTTTCAAGGAAAGGAGAGAGTGAAATAACTGGTTTATGAAAACAGAATCTGCCTCTTTGGCAAAATACAAAACGTCTATGAAGTGGACAAATTTGGGGTCATTTTCTGAGAGAAAGAAATAGTAACATTTGTCCAGTCCATTCCAGCTTGAGTGTCTCGAGGGGCTTCCCTGGTGGCACAGTGGTTTAGAATCCGCCTGCCAATGCAGGCGACATGGGTTCAAGCCCTGGTCTGGGAAGATTCCACATGCCGCAGAGCAGCTAAGCCCATGCACCACAACTACTGAGCCCGTGCGCCACAACTACTGAGCCTGCGCGCCTAGAGCCCGTGCTCCGCAACAAGGAGAAGCCACCGCAATGAGAAGCCCATGCACCACAGAGAAAAGTAGCCCCTGCTCGCTACAACTAGAGACAGCCCGCGTGCAGCAACAAAGACCCAACACAGCCAAAAAAAATAATTAATTAATTAATTAAAAAAAAAGTGTCTCGATATACATGATCTCTGATCTTTTGTCAGTCCTGTAAAGCAGGTATTAGATCCTCATTTTACAAGTAAAGAAACAGGACAGTCCTGGGGCTGAGGACTGTCCTGTAGATGGCTGGTTCCACCAATAATGGTTCCACATTATTTTCCTGCTACAGCAAGTATGGTGCCCAGGAATGAAGCTGTGGGTTTAATTGACTCAGGTGTGCCCAGCCAGGTAGGAGAACCTAGGGGCAGGGTCAGCAAGCCGGGAACTCTTCAGGGTTTGTTTTCAAAACTGTTTTAGCCAGAAATGGAGAGAATCTAACAGATGACTTTTGTAAAAAGCCTTTCACTTTTTCCCTCCCCATCTGAAAGCTCTTTTAAGAGTGAATGTGGCTGGAACACAACCATGTCCAGCCATCTTCCCATCACCACAAGTTTCCAGATGTGTGACCAGAAGAAGGACTCTGCCCAATTCCGGTTGTGGGTCCCCTTGGAGTTTACATCACTTGTTTTTGAGTTCTCGGTTTTCTATTCCCTTCTTCCAAAACCCAGCATACACCTCAGCGTAGGAACAATTATTTTAAAACAAAATAGTTCCTCAGCTGCAGGTGATGGCCTCAATCATTTTAGTACAGTCTAGATGATATTTTGCTCATTAACCAGTGCCTTCCATTGTGAAAATTCAAAACCTCAAAGCAGATGTTTGCTTCTCATCTAATCCTTGTCCAGCAGAAGGCCAGGTCGTAGGGGAAAGTGAAGTCTGGTTGCAAGGAGAAAGACGCTCTTGTCTACCTTTTGAGAATCAATTATTAAACAAGAATCTCTTAGGCTTTTGAGTTCTCCTATCGATGGAAGAAAAACTCTCCTGAGTTACAAGTTCCACACTCATTAACTTTCATTTTTAAACTTTTTCACCCACTAAAATTGGTTGAAGGACGGGAGTGCCAGAGATGTGCTTTAAAATAGCATTTTGGTTTGAGAGCCTCTCCACGTTTGGACCTGCGTATATTGGGTCCAGAGCAGACGCATATCTGAGCCAGGAGGCTATGAAGGTCAGGCGCTTATGGAGAGAGCCCTGTCACAAATGAAAAATGGGAGGCTCTGGGAACGTGCTGTGTCGCCATCAGCCTCCCCATATCTCCAGCAGCTTCTTCTGCAAAAGCATCTCAGAGAAGATGGACGGGCGGTCTCCCTTGTGCACCACATCCGAGTCCACCCACCGGGCGCAACGTGGCTTTAAGTGCTGGCCTTGGTGAGAAACCTTCCAGCCAGCTCGTCTATGGTCCAGGTCCTCTAGTGTCTGGTTTCCCTGTCCTGCGTAATTTAAGCATTAGAGCTATAAATCTGTTATTTCTCCCTCTCTGGAGACTGTGAAATGTCCAGCCCTCTTCAGAATAGTAGAGAGAAGAAATGTTAACTGCAAGTGGAGGCCTGGAACTGTCCAGACATGGTGGGGCTGCCCACAGGCCATTCCTCCTGTCTTCATGCAGCTGAAATCTGTCAGTCAGCCCACATCAATCCAAGAGTGAGCCACAGCTGCAAGCACCCGTGCTGAGGAGGGAAACCAATTTAGAGTTTCAGACAGAAATTGGAGTGTTGGGACATCTGCTTTGTGCCAGGCATAATTGTCCTCATTATTCCTAACAACAGCTCTGTGGGGTAGGTGAGGTCAGCAGTGTCCCACCCTTCAAACTTCAGCCCCTCAGAGCACTTCCAGCCTGTCAAGGAACAAACTCGCACTTAACCTATGAAAATTGGTGACGGAAACTGACAGACCTGTGGCATTCCCAGAGAAGCCCCAGCCTCATAGGCGACTTTCCCTCCAAACTTCTCTCCATAGTTTCACCCTCAGAAAAGTGCTGGCTGTGGTCTCTTCCTCCCCCTCCCTCCTGGGGAAAGGTCAGTAACAGACGCCTAGGCTGGGGGAGAACACTGGAGAGGCAAAGGGAAGCAGGAACTCAGTGCTCAGCCTCTTCCCCGCCGCCATCAGGGACGGGAGCCAGGACGGCTGCAGCTCGTCTTCAGGGAACCAGGGTGGTGGGCCTGGGTGGTCCCAGTGAGCAGAGGAAGGGGGACACCTGTTCCGCCACGAGTGCTCCAAATGGTCTAAGCTCTTACTCTGTGTTCAGTGTGGAATGTTGACCATAACTTAATGTCCTGCAAACTTGTAAAGAATGTATGTAAATTAAAGTTTTATGTAACAAAAATTTTTACTTTTTGCAATTAAAAGTGTGTACATTGGTTGATAAGAACTTTCCTGTACTTGATGTCATTCTTTGGTTTCCAGTTTTCTCTTCGCCCGTAACTCGGAGACTTGTAGCCACATCCTACTCGTGAGGCAGGCCTCAAGGCTCTTCTGTGGGCCTCCGGGTTACCTGTCCACATGGGCCTTGGTCCTTCTAACACCTACACCCGGCTTTGTACTCGCCTGCGTTCACAGATTCTTCTGTTATCCCTGTTCTAACCCTTTGCCCACAATGACTTCTGATCTCCTGTTCCATGAGTTCTCAAATCTCAGTCCTCCTGTTAATACTCTCCCCTGTTCTTGCACTCTGCCCAAAATTCAAATGAGACCCTCAACGCCATTTTCCTTCTCCCAGATGGCTGCACACGGCCCAGGTGCCCTCACAGTGTCACTTCATCCGTGGATGTCCTTGGTCCTTGCAGGAGGACAGCCAGGCCCCCTTGCTGGCTCACCCCCGCTGCCACAAGATTAGGGCCACTCAGCACTCAACTCAATCGAGATTTGATTTAAGTCATTTTTGTGTGTTCATTTTTTTATAATTTCTTTTTAATATATGCATAGTTTTATATAAATGCATAAATATGGCCATTTCTTATATAGTGTTTAGTATCCTGTTTTCTTTTATTACTTGCTGCACCCTTCTCCCTCCCTTCCCATGTCAGGTAAATGTAATATATACACAGCCATACCCTGCCATGTATCTTTCCACACTTTCTTCCTTGTTCTCTAATCACAATCAGAAATCATAAGATTTTTGTCATTGCTTTGCCAATATTGGGATCATATTACAGGCACTTGATGTTTCTTGCTTTTCTTACTCAATACCCCACAGAGTTCTCTTCAAGTCAGCTGGCATAGCTCTCTAATCCATTCTTTTTAATGGCTAATATTCCATGGTATGAATTCAACCGTTGTCTTGTTGGTAAGTCACATCCTGTTAAATGATTATCCGGATTATAAGTCAAGAAGTCTGCAGTTAATTTTTAAAATACTTGTTTTTAAAAAATGTATATCCCTTCTCATTTGCTCCAAGTCTCATGTAGGTTCTTCAAAAATTATCCCATTCCACAGTGCTATTCATTCACCTGCTTGAAAACTGCACTTCAACATAAATAAATAGGTAGATAGATAAATAAATAAATAAAAGTAAGGCTTGATTCCATGGAAAAAGGTGGCAGAGTTGCCTGTTTTCAGTCCTTTTCTTTCTCAATCCCTCTGTAGCCCTTGACACTGACCTGTGGAAAACACCTCCCTCCCTCGGCTTCTGTGAAACTCACTACTCCCCTCCTGAACCTCCTCTTTCCAATTGTCTCCGCTGTAGGATCTTCTGCCTGTCTCTGAAACACTGGTCTCCCCTACCAGTCTGCCCTTGGGTTCTCCTCTTTTCTTTCTCCCCGGGAGAGATCTCAACTCTGTGCTTTACCTTCCACCCATGGGCAACCTCCGTGCCCAGCCCACTTCTCACTTGAGCTCTAGTCCTGTAAATCCAAGTGTCAGGAGCTCATCTCCATCAGCTGTCTCCCAAAGCACCTCTGCTTCTGGTCAGGACCAAGCTCTGGAGCGTTTGCCTCCTTGTCACATGTCCAAACCCCTGGCTACTGCCTCAGTTTAGAACCTTGCTGTTTCACTCCTAGGCTTTGCCAGTAATTGCCTAATATGTTTCTCTTTTTTTTTAGGCGGTGAATTCATGACTTTATTTTTTTTCCAGTTTTTTTTTAATTGGAGTATAATTGCTTTACCATGTTGTGTTAGTTTCTGCTGTACAATGAAGTGAATCAGCTGTATATATACCTATATCCCCTCCCTCTTGGACCTCCCTCCCACCCCCCGACCCCCCACCTCATTTGTTTCTCACGCACATCCCACCATCCCAATTCACCGTCCACTTAGCTGCCGCAGTGATCTTTCTAAAGCACGTGTTACTTCACTTCCGTGCTCAGCACTCCTCAATGGCTCTCCCTTACCCACAAGACAAGAAGTCCTGGCTGGCCCCTCCAGCCTCATTCCACTTCTTGGCTTTGCCTCCCCTCCTCATCTCCTGTGTCCCACCTCTACTAGACCATCCATAATTCCTAGAAGCATCCAGGCTATGTGTGTGTTTTGTGTGTGTGTGTGTGTGTGTGTGTGTGTGTGTGTGTTAAGAGCAGTTTTAGGTTCATAGCAAAACTGAACAAAAAGTTCAGAGAGTTCCTGTATACCCCCGGTCCCACACAGGCACAGCTTCCCCACCACTGACTTCCTGCACCACAGTGGTACATCTGTCACAATCAGTGAACCTACACTGACACATCATCACCCAGAATCCATAGTCCATTTGCATTAGGGGTCACACTTGGTGTTCTACATTCTGTGGGTTTGGACAAATGTATACTGACATGTATCCATCATTATAGTATCATACACAATATAATATATAGAATAGTTTCACTGCCCTAAAAAATACTCTGTGCTCTGCCACTTCAACCCTCCCTCCCTGTTAACCCCTGGCCACCACTGATCTTTTTACTGTCTCCATAGTTCTGCTTTTTCCAGAGTGTCATATAGTTGACATCAATCACACAATATGTAGCCTTTTCAGACTGGTTTCTTTCACTTAGAAATATGCATTTGAGTTTTCTCCATGTCTTTTCATAGCTTGAAAGCTCATTTCTTTTTAGCGCTGAATGATATTCCATTGAATGTACCACAGTTTATCCATTCACCTACTTGGTTGCTTCCAAGTTTTGGCAATTATGAGTAAAGCTTCTGTGAACATCCATGTGCAGGTTTTTGTAGGGACATAAGTTTTCAAGTCCCTTGGGTAATACCCAAAAAGCACAATTGCTGGATCGTATGATAAGAGTAATGTTTAGTTTTGTAAGAAACTGCCAAGCTCTTATAAAGTGTCTGTACCATTTTGCATTTGCACTGATAATGAATGAGAGTTCCTGTGCTCTTCATCCTCATCAGCATTAGGTGTTGTCAGCGTTCTGGATTTTGGCCAGTTTAATAGTTGTATAGTGATACCTCATTGTTTTAATTTGCAGTTCCCTATAACATATGATGTTGAACATCTTTTCATATGCTTACTTGCCATCTGTGTATCTTCTTCAGTGAGGTGTCTGTTCAGACCTTGGCCCCTTTTGTAATCAGGTAGTTCATTTTTTTATTGTTGAGTTTTAAGACTATGTATATTTTGGATAATAGTCCTTGATCAAACGTATGTTTTCGTAAATATTTTCTCCCAGTTGGTGTCTTCTCATTCTCTTGACATTATCTTTCATAGTGCAGAAATTCAAAATTTTAATGAAGTCCAGCCTATCAATTGTTTCTTTCATGGATCATGCCTCTAGTGTTGTATCCAAAAAGTCATCCCCATACCCAAGGTCACCTAGGTTTTCACCTATGTTATCTTCTAGGAGTTTTATAGTTTTGCATTTTACATTTAGGTCCATGACCCATTTTGAGTTAATTTTTATGAAGGGTATAAGGTCTGGGTCTAGATTCTTTTTTTTTTTTTTTGCGTTACACGGGCCTCTCACCGCTGTGGCCTCTCCCATCGCGGAGCACAGGCTCCGGACACGCAGGCTCAGCGGCCATGGCTCACGGGCCCAGCCGCTCCGCGGCATGCGGGATCTTCCTGGACCAGGGCACAAACCCACATCCCCTGCACCGGCAGGCGGACTCTCAACCACTGCGCCACGAGGGAAGCCCTAGATTCATTTTTTGGCGTGTGTGTGTCCAGTTCTTTCAGCACCATTTGTTGAAAATACTATCTTTGCTTCATTGTATTGCCTTTGCTCATTCGTCAAAGATCAATTTGCCATATTTATGTGGATCTATTTCTGGGCTTCCTACTCTGCTCTATTGATACTTTGTCTCTTCTTTTTCCAATACCACATTGTTTTGATTACTGTAGCTTTATAGTAAGTCTTGAGGTCCAGTATTGTCAGTTGTCTGACTTTATTCTTCTCCAATATTGAGTTGGCTATTCTGGGTCCTTTGCCTTTCGTAAACTTCAGAATCAGTTTGTCGAAATTCACAAAATAACTTGCTGGAATTTTGATTGAGATTGCGTTGACTCTGCAGATCTAGTTGCATCCAGGTTGTTTTAAATTAGAAGTTATAATTCCTATCCCATGATAATATTTTTATACTCCAATATGTCCTTTTGCTCAGTTTGAATTCCATTGTATTAGGGCACATTCCTTCAACATGACACATGTACTTTAGGCTTTCTTAATAAATCAAACTGACAAGCCTCTAGGTACCATGTTGAAGATAGATATTTCACCAATCTTATTTTTTCATAATAATGACTTTGTTATTTCTATAAAAATGATTCATCTTATAAAGAATTGAAGACAGTTTGAGCTTATGAAAACCTCCACCCAGCGATAACTACTGACTTTAGGTGAACAGCATTCTAGGTATCTCGAGGGTATTTCTAGTTAGAAGGCTAGATAGAAATGCTTTTATTAAAATGGGCCCAGTCATGCCATTTAAAGAATAAAAACACTACATCAATTTTATGTGAATGTAACAGAAGAAAAAGAAAGTGAAGTCGACATTTCTTTCCCACGAAAAAAAAAAAATTAATTCCTAAAAGATCTCTGTGAAGTTAAGATGATGAGAAACATTGAGAAACTACAGCTGTTCTTAATAAGGTTTCCTTTTTAGATGTCATGGTTCAAGGCTCTGAAGATAAGGGAATAGCCTGCTCTTTTACCAACCTTATCTCTTCCTCTACTTCCCAATTTGTGTGAATTATAACTACATTGACATTATCAGGGTCTATTGCATTTCCTTCTGCTCTGAAACCATAATTCTCAGAGTTATTTAGCCTTCATTTTATATTTAAAATGATTTGTGACTCATCACCAGTACTTTTACCATCACTTCTTCATTCCTGAGTTGTTTTTAAACTCTCAGTTGGCTGAATCATCACTAAGTTTTTCAAGGATGGCTCATCAACGCTGTGTTTTCTGTATTTGAGAATGTTTCTGTGGTCTTTGTGCTTGAATATGACTTGGCTGAGTAAAGTATTCTTGCATCACATTTCCTTTTGCTCAGAACTTCGGAGGCATTTCTCCATTGTCATTTGGCAGCATTGACTGTTGGTAGGGACAAGACAGGCCAGCCTAAGATTCCCCTTTAAAATGAAGGTGCCTTTCTTTTTTTCTTTCTTATTCTTCCTCCCCTCTTTTTCTTTCTTATTCTTCCTCCCCTCCCCCCTGCTCCTCATTCTTCTTGCTCTCCTTCTTCTCCTTTCCTCCTCCTCCTTTTTTTTCCCCCCCCAAATAAATGTATTTGTTTATTTATTTGGCTGCGTTGGGTCTTCGTTGCTGTGCGAGGGCTTTCTGTAGTGGCGGCATGCGAGGGCTACTCTTTGTTGTGGTACGCGGGCTTCTCATTGCGGTGGCTTCTCTTGTTGAGGAGCATGGGCTCTAGGCACGCAGGCTTCAGTAGTCGTGGCATGCAGGTTCAGTAGTTGTGGCTCGCGGGGTGTAGAGCGCAGGCACAGTAGTTGTGGCGCACGGGCTTAGTTGCTCCGCGGCATGTGGGATCTTCCTGGACCAGGGCTCGAACCCGTGTCCCCTGCATTGGCAAGCGGATTCTTAACCACTGAGCCACCAGGGAAGTCCTCCTCCTTCTTCTTCATCTATGTGCCTGAAGAATTCTTTCTTTCTTGTTTATCAGTTTTTCCTGGAAAAAGGTGTGCGCTTTTTTTTTTTTTTTTTTTTGGCCACACTGCGCATGGCTTGGGGGATCTTAGTTCTCCGACCAGGGATTGAACCCGGGCCCCTGCAGTGAAAGTGCCAAGTCCTAACCACTGGACTGCCAGGGAATTCCCAAAGTGTGCTCTTTTGAGTTGCAATTCCATTCTTCATTCTGGGGAAGGTGGTTTGTATTTTCTTTAAAATGACTACTTTTTCTTTTCCATTTGTTAGGTTCTCTGTTTCAGATTCTATATTTATTCCTTTGTTTCATTGTCTTGATCTTTTATGACTAGTGTCTTCTCTTTTTTAATACTTACCTTTTTTTCTCAAAAGGAAGAAAAAAGCCATCTTACGAAGTTCTCTCAATGGTCTGTGGTTCCAAAGAATGGAGCCATTTTCTCTCTGTGTTCATCGTGGGCAGAGGGAAGTGTAGGGACTCAGCTCAGCCCGAGAAGCGCACGATTTACCCACAGCTTGTGGGCTGGCTGGAGGCTGGCCTGACCTTGGGGCCCCACTCTTGGCAAAGATAGTGAAGATTCCCTGATTGACTTTCACGCCTGATTGACTTTCACGCCTTCTAGGTTAAATCTCTTTAGAAAAATCTCAGAGTTACCCAAACAGAATAAAAATGTCCTTTCTTATTTTGGGGAAAGATTTGCACCGACATCTAAAATAACCCCATTTAAGCTTTTGAAATGGTGTATAGTAGAACTTCGGTGTCTATCCAGAGATCAGTACCTACGCTGTCATCACAGGGTAAAAAAAAATATTCAGTATGTAAATAAAACGGGGGAAAAAAAAAAGATGAACTGCTTTCTCAGTTGCCTGCAAAGCAGAGGCAGAGTTCTTTAGCAGGCCTGCTTGCACAAATGCAAATGTTGAGATGACTTTCCGTAATGTATAAAAGCAAACTCGGCCAGGCACTGATCATGAAATGAACTCACAAATGACTGTACACAGCTGGTGTAAATCAGTGCCACCCGGCAAAACAGAGGAGCCCGATCAGGGCTTGGTTGTTGCTTTTCTTGAATTCTTTCTTAATATATCTGTTTTTTTTAAAAAAATGATTCTGTCAACTGGGATTATTACACTGCATAATGATATTTTTTATGTCCAAACATATGAATAAAATTACTTTCTCACCATGTATATTATGGTTATACATGCTTTCTGAAAGTGAATTAACACAGAAATAAATCTGTGATGTCAAGAATGTACATTAACCTGTTCGGGCCTTATAAATATGTAAAAATAGCATCTAGCTTTTTGCCTCTCTGTGGAGGTATACTATCTTATGCTGAATCTAGAACTGGACATTTTGTGTATTAGCATATACAATTACATTTACTTGATACAGTTGAACAATAATTTTTTTTTCTTTTTTTTTGCGGTACACGCGCCTCTCACTGTTGTGGCCTCTCCCATTGCGGAGCACAGGCTCCGGACGCACAGGCTCAGTGGCCATAGCTCACGGGCCTAGCCGCTCCGCGGCATGTGGGATCTTCCCGGACTGGGGCACGAACCCGTGTCCCCTGCATCGGCAGGCGGACTCTTAACCACTGTGCCACCAGGGAAGCCCTAACAATAATTTTTAAAATACCATGTGTTGGGTGTTGTACCTGGTGGTCTAGGGAATACAATAAAAGGCTTTAATGTAGTCTTATTATGAATACCATAAAAAAACTTACCTTTTTTCTCATTTACCATGATTATCTTAAGTCTTCCCTCCATATCAGTTTATTTTTCAGCCATATCTACTCAGTTTCTTGTTACTTCTGATATGTTAGTTTTATAAAAGTGCCATCAGTTTGTTACCTTTTTATCTCGTTCTGTCATTTCACCTTTGCTTACTTCTTGAATTCATGTTGTTGTTAATTTTTTTTAATTTTATTTTATTATTTTTGATTGCGTTGGGTCTTCATTGCTGTGCACGGGCTTTCTCTAGTTGTGGCGAGCTGTGGCTACTCTTCATTGTGGTGCGAGGGCTTCTCATTGCGGTGGCTTCTCTTGTTGTGGAGCACGGGCTGTAGGCGCATGGGCTTCAGTAGTTGCAGCACATGGGCTAAGTAGTTGCGACACGTGGGCCCTAGAGTGCAAGGGCTTCAGTAGTTGCGGCTTGTGGGCTCAGTAGTTGTGGCTCGCGGGCTCTAGAGTGCAGGCTCAGTAGTTGTGGCGCACGGGCTTAGTTGCTCCTTGGCATGTGGGATCTTCCCAGCCCAGGGATTGAACCCATGTCTCCTGCATTGGCAGGCGGATTCTCAACCACTGCGCCACCAGGGAAGTCCCATTAAATTTTTCTGTAGTTCAAAATGCTGTAGGAAAATTTTTTTCTGTTCCTTGGGTTACATGTTTTTCTAGACTTGGTTTTCATCGATCACATACATGTTCCTTTCTTTCATATATTTCTGTAGCTACCCTGCCATTTCTTTTCAATGTCTCATGCTTAACATGGCAGCTCTGGCCAAACCTTTTGTTTGTTTCTGTATAATCTGGGTACATTCTCAATTCTAACAGTGTCTGTACCCACCACTAAGATTTTACAAATGCTAACGTTTTACCATATTAACGAAGTATTGACTTATGCAACCCACTTAGCACTTGCCACAAAAGCCCCATCTTTGCACTTTCTTACCTGAGGATCCTCCTCACCAGGTAGACAGCTGAGACTCTCTCTCCCTGTCTTCCTGACCTCGAGTCGACTTTCTCTGTCTTCACTCTGTTCTGATCAGGAACTCATATTTTCTCAACTTCCTACCATATTCCATGTTCTTGTTTAAAAAAAAAAAAAATCCTTATTTTCCATCCCCACAAAGTGAAAGTACTGAAAACTTAAGTTAATGAAAACCTTGTAAATCTAAGAAACTACAGCATTAGTGTAAAAGCCAACTCAATAGTCCCTTCCTTTTCATCCACTCAGGCACATACCCACACACAGGGCCTCCTTGCCCCTCAGGAGCCTCCCCCTGAGGTGGAAGGGCCAGGGACTCAGGAGCCAAAGGCCTCAGTAGGAATCCCACTTCTGGCTTGCTGGGACACTGACCTTCGGGAGTTCCACTGACCTCTCTGGTTTTGGTTTCCTCATCCCTAAATCAATGCAGCTAATCCTGTCTTCGGAACATCAGTATAAAGATACCTGAGACCAGGTATGTGAAGGGCCCAGCTCTGTCCCTGCACAGATCAGGGACTCGGTGTGTTCTCCCACTTTCCTCTCATCCTCAGCCTGTGTCCTCTCTCAGTTAGCTTCTGCCCTCCACTGTGGACAGCCCTCCTCCAGCCTCAAGAGCCATCCTTGAAATCACAGGCAGAGCTAGACCAGACCCCAAAGGTTCTCTAATCACCCCTCCCTTTTTATGAATAGGTAAAGCTGAGGCCCGTAGTTGGTGGCTGAATCAAGAGTGGAAGAACCCACCCAGTGTTCCCGACCACCAGTCCTCTTAGGTTGATGGAAATACTGTCTTTCTGCTCCCCGGTACCCTGCATAGTCCTCTCCTTGGCTCCCCTTAGCCCAGTTCCATCCTGAACCCTCGGTAAAAATCACCTGAAGATATCACCTCCCAGCCTCCCACCAAGCTCAGCCTTCATCCTCTTTGCTGGCTCCCAGCATTTAATGCTTTCCTTCACCCTGTCTGGCCCGGGTTTGTGGAACAAGGACAAAGCTCGTTCTTTTCAGCTGAATTCATCGCCAGCTCCTTCGAGAGGCTGGGTCCTTCAATGTTCTGTCAGAGGCCCCATGCTGCTCTCCTGCCCTCTGGTTCCCTAAGGCGGATCATGTGGACAGAGGCAGCCACATTCTCCTTCCACCCACACAGATCCCTTCCTGGCTGAGGACAAAACTCTACACAGATGTGCAGCCAACAGCATACTTACGAGGCTTCGGAGAGAACTGTCTTGGCCCAGAAGATACTTCTTGGCCCTCAGGCTCCCCAACTCCTGCCCGACCCCCAGTGCCTGCAGGTCTGTCCTCTGCCAGTCTCCAGGCATCTTGAGTCGAGCTGTGCAGAGCACCAAAGGCTGGCTGTACGTGTTATGTTTTAGTCTAGATATCCTTGGGGTTACAGAAAAGAACGTGGTCCCAGCCCCTTGAGGTTTAAAAATCTTGTTGTGGAGACATGGGGATCAAGTGTAAAGTGCACTTTAAGAACTAAATACTGGGAAGTAAGATGCTCTCTGAGAATTAAACCGTATCAATACAAGATGAATTAGATGCAAAGCCACATGAAGGAATGGTTTCCAGACTTGACTGAAATCAGAATGGAGATATAACACAGAGAAACATTAATGTAAAGATTGTGCCCATCAGAAAATGGAGAGAGTGGCCACCGGTGGAAGCCCAGAAAAGGGAGAGCCTTGGAGGCAGAGGCTGGTGGTGCCCATCTGACTGGGGAGACAATGCCCCCCAGGTGGTTGGCATAACTGGCCTTACCCACACCTCCCTGGATTCCAAAGCTTCATCCATGCTAAGCTGCCAGGGGAGTGCAGAAAGCTGGGAGCAGGGGGTGGGGGGCAGGGGTGGACTGGAGTCGCTGGTGAAAGCCAGGCTGTGAGCTCCATGAGGACACTGCTCTTCACGAGCGTTTCCTGAATGAATGCTGCAGGATGAAAACTACCCCAGAGAACGTGAGGCCTGAGCTGGACCCTCAAATATGTTAAAGGACTTAGGTATGTGGACGAGGGGCAGGAAAATAGATATTCCAGAATGGGTGCTTTGCATGGAAAATGAAGGCACAGAAGTAGGGAGAGCACGATGTGTGCAGAGGACCAGAAGGAGGCTGGCAAACACAGCGAGTCCTAGGGTAGGGCCAGGTTGTGAGATCAGATGCCATGCAGTGGGAGCCATTGAGTTCCTCAGAAGGAATGACACAGGATGAAAGTGGTGTTTGAGTATCATCAGCCTGGCTGGGCTGCTGACAGGTGCCAGGAAAGGAATGGGAATGTGGGGGGCAGAGACCGGGGGCCAGGCAGTTAGCTAGGAGGCTGTGGAATAACCCACATCAGGGTCATGGGACTGTTTGCCACAGCAGGCACTAGAAATAAAGTTGGGAAAGACCGGCAGGGATATGTACAAAAAGCACTGCTGCAGCATCGTTTGTATTATTGAAAACAAAACAAAACAAAAAGGAAACAACCCAAATGTCCATCAGTAGGAAAACAGGTAGATGGCTGTGTATTCATATAGTAGAATACTGTACAGCAGGGAAAATGATCAGGGAGCTCTACATGCCTCGATGTCAAGAAATCTTAGGAAGGAAAGAGGGAAGAGGGAAAGAAGGGAAAAACAAGTTTTAGAAGGATCTAACCCATGCTGTCCAATGCAGTAGCCACAAGCTACATGTGGCTATCTAAGCTTAAATTAATTAAAATAAAAATGCAGTTCCTTAGCCCCACTAGCCACATTTCAAGTGCTTGATAACCACATGCAATTAGTGGCTACCATACTGGATGGTGCAGATAACATTTCCACCATCATAGAGAGTTCCTTTGGACAGCGCTGACCTTTTAAAACATACAAAACAATATTACATATTGTGCCTGGATAAGGAATGTATAGTAAAAGTACAATGGAGATCATGCAAATGTCGAACAAATTCAGACAGTGGTATGCCTGAGAAGGTGAGTGTTAGGATCAGAGAAGGGACACTAGGGGCTTCCATGTTTTATCTCCGAAGCCAGGTGGTGGCCAGATGAGTGCTCATTATATTATCATCTATACTTTCCTATGCCTTAAGCATTTCATAATAAATACATTTTTAAAGAAGATGGACTGGGACTTCCCTGGTGGCACAGTGGTTAAGAATCCGCCTGCCAATGCAGGGGACATGGGTTCGATCCCTGGTCCTGGAAGAACCCACATGCCACGGACCAACTAAGCCCGTGCGCCACAACTACTGAGCCTGTGCTCTAGAGCCCGCGTGCTGCAACTACTGAAGCTCGCATGCCTAAGAGCCCATGCTCCGAAATAAAAGAAGCCACCGCAATGAGAAGCCCACACACCGCAACGAAGAGTAGCCACTGCTTGCCACAACTAGAGAAAGCCCGAGTGCAGCAACGAAGACCCAGTGCAGCCAAAAAAAAAGAAAAAAGAAGAAGATTGGAATGGACCTGAAGGACAATGTGATGAAGACTGCGTACAGGCCAGGCAGGAGACAAAAATGGCTTGAATTTTTTGCCTGGAAAATGGCAGGAGGAAGGGGGTGGTGCTGCCTGTGGGGATATCTGACCTTCCTCATTCTGGTATCCACACCGTCCCACGTGTACCATTCAGCCACTCCCTTGTTGCCATCACCATCCTCCATCCTCATAGACACTCTTCTCTGGTCCTCGTCGCCCTGGTTACCTGGCCTCCAGACAGCTGTGACGGGGGCAGGCACAAACACCTGTAGAGGCTGGCCCCCTGCTGGTCACACACACACCTCCAGGTGGCCCTCCTGCTGGCCCAGACTTAGCCCCCACAATTCTGACCACAGGCTCCTTCACCCCAGCTCCAAAACCAAACCGGCCCACACTCCTACAGAGGGCCATTCATGTCCCATTAGTGTCCCAGCAAGGCCTGGGACAGCTGTGCTCTGTCAGGAATTTGCACCAGGAAGCCAGTGGCCCAGGGGAGGTCTGGGCCAGGCGCCCAGCCCTGCTGAGGCCAAGAGTCTCCGGGATACAGGCTTTGGGCCTTAGCTGAGCTTGGTATTTCAGGGGAGAGAGGGAGACTCCGACCCCAGTGGGCTGGGCGCTGGGACCTGGTCATGATTCGGGGCTGGCTGGGTCAGCTAGGCTCTCCTCTTTGGAGCCATTTGTTGTGGCCCCCACTGTGGTGGGGATGCTCTCTCCTCAGAGCCCCTAGTCCCTATTCCCAAAGCAAGAAACCCTAGACCAGGAAATTAGTTAGCAGATCCCATTCTGCCCCTGTTGAGGCACCTGGGGACCTCCTGCCTCTTTCCACTGAGTCAAAACAGCTACCATTTATCAAGTGCTACGTATTTGACATTAATTTTATTGAATCATCCCTGCAAGTCTCTGAGGAAGGTGGTATTATCCCATTTTACATATGAACAAAGTGAGGGTTGAGGGGGTAAATGATTTGCCCAGCTAATGTATGACAGTCATGCTTAGAATGTGGATGTGTCTGACCTGTTTTCACCTCTGAACTCTCTTGACCCCCTTTTCCTCTCCCTTCCTCTGGCACTCACCCTGCCTCCCTGCCCTTCAGTCTGTCTCTCCCTCCCCAGCCTTTCTCTGAACCTCTGTGTGACTCCCTCCTCTGCTCCTTTCTCTTTGCCCCATTTCCCATCTCCCCTACTCCCTCTCCTTCCCTGACCCAGAAACACAAAGATAATTCACTATAGAGTGAATTGTGTACCATCAAGTGGCTGGGACTGCAAAAGCCAGGCTTCCAGGGTTTGGATTCAGTGCCGGTGACCTTTCGTTTCCACGAGAACACGGAATGTGGCATCCAGCAATCTGACCTGAGCCTGACGTGTAAATTCTAATTAAAGAGCAAGCTGAGCTACAATGGTGAGAATAGGAACTAAGAAAATAATATCCACAATATAAGAAAAAGCCTTGCGCCCAAAGGCAAATGGTTCACCTGATGTCTAACTTTGAGAACGGGGTAAGTTACACCACAGCTACTCTGTGGAATATCTTGCGAACATTGCAAAGTGGTAGTTAGAAAGATATGAGCAAGTTGGAGAAATTATAACTACCTAGAAAAAAAAAAGTCACAACCCAACATTGTACATGTGCTATTCCTTCATTAAGGAAAGAAAAAGGAAACATACTAGGACTGTGCTTCTCAAATTGTCAGTGGTAAAGGATGAGTTTGTGTTTTTAAAATTTCCAGTCCATTACAAACCAACAGTTTTGTAAAATACCATAAAAATAAACGACAAACATGTATGCGTCAAAGGACAAGCATCTAAAATTGTACTTTTTTTTTTTTTTGTGGTACGCGGGCCTCTCACTGTTGTGGTCTCTCCTGTTGCAGAGCACAGGCTCCGGACGCGCAGGCTCAGCAGCCATGGCTCACGGGCCTAGCCGCTCCGCGGCATGTGGGATCTTCCTGGATCGGGGCACGAACCCGGGTCCCCTGCATCGGCAGGTGGACTCCCAAGCACTGCGCCACCAGGGAAGCCCTAAAATTATATTTTTTTAAAAACTTGCAAAACTAAACAGTCAAAAAACACACAAAACAATCCAATTCGAAATGAACAAAAGACATGAACAGACACTTCACCAAAGAGGATGGCAAATAAGCACATGAAAAGATGTTCACTATCATTATCCACTAGGATATGCAGAGTAAAACCACAATGAGATCTCACTGCACACCGATTAAAATGACCACATCAGTTTCCTAGGGCTGCATAACAAACTACCACAAACTGGGCAGCTTAAAACAACAACATAAAACATTAAAAAATATTATTATTATTAGAAAAGCAAAATGAAAACTAGATATACAAGATGCAAGCTGGGGACTTCCCTGGTGGCACAATGGTTAAGAATCCGCCTGCCAGTGCAGGAGACACGGGTTCGAGCCCTTGTCCGGGAAGATCCCACATGCCGCGGAGCAACTAAGCCCGTGCGCCACAACTACTGAGCCCACGCTCTAGGGCCCGCAAGCCACAACTCCTGAGCCTGCGTGCCGCAACTACTGAGGTCTGCGCGCCTAGAGCCCCTGCTCTGCAACAAAAGAAGCCACCGCAATGAGAAGCCTGCGCACCGTGAGAAAGAGTAGCCCCCGCTCACCGCAACTAGAGAAAGACTGCGCGCAGCAATGAAGACCCAACACAGCCAATAATTAATTAATTAATTAATTTTTTAAAAAAGATGCAAGCCTCAATTTTTGAATAAGATGTTCAGCAGACATAAAACAACTATGTCAAATTGCCGTAAGAGTTCCTCAATGCCCACTCTTGTTTTCTGCACCTGTTGTGCTGAGAAGCAGTAGTGAACATCTGGCAGAATGGCACTGGGCTGTTGACCACACTTTGAGTAGCACCTGCTCAAAGACGAGAAGCAAATACTAGAGGTGGAATTTTTTTTTCCCCTCTTTGGCTTAATTTTTTGTTGTGGAATTATATTGCTATTCACAATGAAACAATTTAAGGAATTCCCTGGCAGTCCAGTGGTTAGGACTCCACTTTCACTGTGGGGGCCCAGGTTCAATCCCTGGTCGCGGAACTAAGATCCTGCAAGCCGCCCGGTGCAGCCAAAAAAAAAGAAACGATTTAAGGCATGTATAGATAGTAACACAAAATGAATTTCCCCCGCGTTCTGGTTAAAGAGAAAAACACAGTTGATGTAAACCACAGCCAATCCTGCCCTCTCCTCCTCCCCTAACTTCGCCTCCTGTCCTCCATTCCTCTCTCTCCCCAGTCTGCTTGCCCTCAACCTCCCTCTCTCCCCAGTGGCAGGTCCCAGGCTCTGGTGCACCCCTCCTCAGCCCCCAACATTGAGGAAATCACTTCACCTCTCTGAGCATCAGTTTCCTCGTGTGTGGTGATTATGAGACCCACCTCAGAGCTGTCATATGAGGAGTAAATGAGGTCACCCACACAGCAAGGACTCTGAGCACTGTGTGGGCATGTGCATGTACAGAGTAGGGCCCTCTGGCTGCGTGCAGCGGTCCGCAAACACTCGGGCCAGCTCTGGTCGGCCTCCCAGTCTTGTTCCATCTCACCCTCCCCTCTCAGGCAAACCAGGCTCCTTCTCCACCTCCTCAGTCTGCATCCTCTGCCCTCCAAGGGTGCATGTCCTCCCCGTCCAGCTGTGAGATCCGCCAGGCCAAGGGGGTTTTTCCCCAGAGGAAAAGCCAGGCCAGGCTGCTGTATTTTTTTCTCTACTACAACTTGAGGCCCTGTAATTTCTCCCACCTGTAATAATAATAATAATAATAATAATAATAATAATAATAATAATAATAATAATAATAATGAATACATTCATACTGGCTAACTCAATGAGCACTTAGTATGTGCCAGGCATTATCCCAAGCCCTATCAGTATACTAACTCATTTAACGCTCATGACCATCCTATGAGGTAGGTTCTGTTCTAAGCCCAATTTACAGAAACTGAGGCCAGCAAGCAGGGAAATAACTTGCCCAAGGCCACCCAGATGATAAGCCCCATGCACTTAGCCGCAATGCTCTACACGTTTCCTGGCAGTTTCCCTGCTTCGTGATGGTGGGGACCAGTTCTGTCTTATTCACCCAGCTCAGTGCCTGGCACAATGGAGAAGCTCTGTAAATCTTTGTTGAATGAACAGATGAATGAATGGGTGAATAAATGCTGCTCATTGGGCTATCTTAACCAGTTTTATGTGTATAGTTCACTGAAAGTGCAGGCTTCAAGGATCCCAGCTAAACTCCAGAGTACTGGTTCCCACGTCCTACCTCATGCAAGGGCAGGGACCAAGGCCAAGACCTTGGTCCCTGCCCTTGCATGGTCATTACAATGCAAGTGCTTGGCCACTGGGCCTATTTCCCTTCCAATACACCCACCTCAGAGCTCCTGCTATATCAACTCACTCACCACTCTGCTTTTCTGCTCTCTCTTGATGTCAAAAACAGACACATTCTATTTTCTACATATTCAGAGCAGGAAGGGTCCCAGCATCCCACTTCCAAATGAGCACCTCAAGCACATGCAAGCCACAATTGTATCCATAGTGAAAAGCCTATTCCAAGGCTGGGTGGTTGTCTACTGTTACTGAGAGCCTACTATGTGCCAGTTACTGTACTGGGTGCTTTTTATACATTTGATCTCATTTAATCCTCCTTCCAGTTCCGTTAGGTAGATACTATTACTGTCACGGGTTCAGTTGAGAAAACTGCCAAAAACACAGCTAGAAAAGGAAGAGAACCAGGATTCAGACTTAGGTTGGCCCAACCTTTGCCAAATACATCTTGTCTTCCTCCATTCTGCCACACGCCGCCTGTTGCTTCCTCACCTTGCCCAGTCCTCTGGGGGTAGGATCCATGTGACTCCCTTCTTGTTACCTGTCCTCAGCACCCAGTGGGTGTGACCTGGGGTGCAAGCAGTCGTTGCAGAGGTTACTGTGATTTTGCCCCTGGAGACCTGTCCACAACTCAGGAGGGACTGCGGAACTCACACAGCTCTTGGCCTGAGCCCCTGTTACCAAGCGAAAGGAGGCTTTAGCCAAGGACTCTGAGGGGAGATTAATGCTGGGAGTGGACGCAACTCTGGTCGGGACCCAAGCACCCAGCCCTCCCCGAGACATTGTTTGAACTGGGCCAGGCCACCAGACACAGCCCCTCCCGCCCGCCCCAGCCAGGGTGGTGCTTGTGTGGGAAGGACTTTAACTCCAGCTGCCAGACCCCTGAACGGGAGAGGCAGAGAGGACTGGCCAACATGCACAACTTCCGCAGCCTCCTGGCCCGTCTGCTGCTGCCGCTGCTACTGCTGGGGGCTGCCATGGGCCCTGCCGGAGCCCTCAGTGATGATGAAAAACACGTGATGGTGGAGCTGCACAATCTCTACCGATCCCAGGTGTCCCCACCAGCCGCCAACATGCTGCAAATGGTAAGTGTGGCCAGGGCCCCCACCAACCCCTTTCACGGCGTGAGTGGAAGCTATCTCGGGGATTCATCTCTCCGGCAGGAACAGTCCCTGACATTGTAGAATTCACAGGCCCCCATAAGCAGCCTCATTATACAGATGAGGAAACTGAGGCTCAGAGAGACTTGCTGGTCCCTCAGGGGCTTGTATGTCCCATAGCTGGTAGACCCAGGCCTGAAAGCCCTGCTCCCTGATCCAATGACCCCTTCCCAGCCCTTCCTAAAATGCATGTGCCCCTGGGAGGGGGAACACAGGAAGTTCCTAACACCTTGGTGAAACAATCTTTCAGATACCTTCCAAGGAGATGAGAAGAAAAAATAGGGCAGCAGGATGAGTCCCAGCACCCAGGGTAGGAGGGATGTACTAAGGAGGTGGGGTGAGAACAGGAACCAGAAGTAGACAGGGCTCTGAATCACACAGATCAAAATCTGTCTCGACCACTCACAAGGCCTGTGATTTGGGATAAGTCCCTTAACCTAGTAAGGACCCTCAGTTTCCCATCTGTAAAATGATGTCATAATTAGAGCTACATAAACATCAACATGGACAGAATCTCACAGATATAATATTGAATGGGGGAAAATGAAATCTAAAAGAAGTACACATACATATATTTTTAGTATAGTAGGGTATATTTACATGAAAGAGATAAAGTGAGAAATTCACCCCCTTCCTGCCCTCCCTGAGGGCTACACTGGCCCTTATTCTCCAGTCACCCTTAGGTGAGGGGCAGTGTCCAGGGACCCCCTAGCTGTTGCCTGAGAGCAAGGTTGCACCAGGCGTCCAAGACCAGAGTTCTAACAGCTCTGTCCAATCAGCTGAAGTGACTCTGGGTGGACCCTTTACCTTCAAAGGCGTCTGTTTCCTGATCACATGGTACGGGCAGTCCCTGCCCTGAGGGTCAGACAGGATGACCTATGAAAAAGATCTAGGAAGGGCTCCACGGATGCACACAGCACCGCCCTTCACAGCCCTGTCGGCCTTGGCAACCAGGAATTGCAGACAACGAACTAGGAGCTCCCGATTCTGTTACCAGCTCTGCCAACAGTTCCCCAGTTGAGGCCTGGAACACATTGTTGGGCCTCAGTTTCCCCATCTGTAGGTCCCTGATGCCCTAGAGTCTTGCTGGCTGAGGCTGGGGGCTACACAGGCTGCAAGCTGCTTTGTAGACAGAGATGGACCTCAGGAGTGGGGCAACATTCTAGGAAGCAGTTCAGATATTGATGGGATATGCTGCTGCCTGGTAGGAAGTGATCTGAGGAGGGGAAGATAAGGCTGGACTGGGACACTAGGATAAATTAGGGACAAGGCGTAGGCCCAGCTTCAGCAGTGGTAAATACAGAGACTCTGGAGTCAGATGGCCTGGGTTCAAATCTTGACTTTGCTATTTATTAGCTATGTGACCTCAGCCAAGTTACTTAACCTCTCTGTGCCCCAACTGTAAATCAGGGATGATAACACTATAATAACTCCCTTGTAGAGTGGTTGAAAGGATGAAATGAGTGACTATATGTAAAGCATTTAGAACAGGGCCTGGCACACAGTAAGTGCGCAAAAAGTGTTTGATAACAAAAGAGGGAATGGATCCAGGGTGAAGCAGGTGGGGGTTATCACAGATTCTTCTCTCTCCCTCAGCCTCCAAGTCTAATCATCACCACTTTTACCTCCCAGAAGGTTCAATTTTTCTTGAATCCTATCTCCCCCCCACCCCTCCGCCACCTCTTTGACACAACCCTGGTTCAGTCTTTCATTTCTTTTCCCACGGAATTCTAGAACAGCCTCTACCTGCTTTCTCAGCCTCTGGCTTCTACTACCAGGATGAATGATCCAACACACTGGCCTGACCCTTTTCAAAACCCTTCCATGGCTCGCATTGGCTCCCTGCTGCCTCCAGATAAAGCCCCAGCTCCTGAGAAGCCCCACTCTATGTGTCTGGCCTTGTCTACCTCTCCAGCCTCCTCTCCTTCACACTTTCTCCTTGAGTAACCCGAGCAGCTTATCTTTCCCCCACCAAAACGTTTCCCGTCTCCATGCCTTTATTCATGTTTGCCCTCTGTTCAGGATGCCCTTCCCCTCTCCACCTGGCCAATGCCTCATCTTTTAACACTTAGCTTAATGTCTCCTTCTCCATCCTCAGGTTGCACTAAATGGCCCTCTTTTGGTGCCCCTATACTACCCATCGCATATCTGTCAGTTACCACATGGTGGCCCAGTTAACAGTTTATGACACTGGGAACTTGGGCTTCTTAGTCCTTGCTGTCACCCCAGGGCTGGCATAGTGCTCAGGACTGTTGAATGAATGAGTGGATGAATGAATGGACTTACTTTCAGATGGTGACCAAGTGGCCAGTGAGGGTGGGTACCTTGACTCTTGAACCTCCACAGGGGTCTCTGGACAACTGAGAAGCCTTAAGACTCACAGGAATGACTCTCTAATGGTGGGACTCCAGGCATCCAGTCAGGATGGAAATTACAGCCGAGCTCTGTAGGAGAGACTGCTTTAAGCAGGGCTGTGTCTCAGTCATCAACAGCTGAGAAATGTCTGTTGAGCACCTGCTCTGGGCCAGCACTGGGCCAGACATGCTGAAGGAGCTTACAGTCTAGTCTGGAGCCCCGAAGGTCATCCCAGACACCCTGAGCCTGGTCCCCAGCACCCTGCCCCTTTCCCGCTCCCTATCCTCCACTACTACCAATTTGAGAGAGCCTCAGGGACCAGTGACTTGGGACAAAAATGCCCACAGAGGGAAAGGGATTCACCTGAGTTTACAGCATTTTACTATCCCAGCCCAATGCTCCCATCCGTACCCCAGGCAGCTGCTCCTGAGAACCCTGGGAGGGGGGGTGGGTGTGGCCACACAGCCCCCTCCCCTCAGGGTCACCCAAGCTCTTGGTACTTTATGGGCTGTCTGGCTCCCACCGCTGGCAGGCCCCCAGAGGGTGGAGCAAGAGTTGCTGCCAGGCCATCCATTTCTAGGAGAGGCCAAGGACAGTTTAATGGGATCCAGGCCTCCTTCCTCAATCTCTTGGTCAGATGCCTTGTTAATCTGTCTTCCCACCCACACTGGGCCCATCCTTCCAGCCTGGGACACAGAACCTCAGAGGCCCTCTAACCTGAAATGCCCCCTCCCACCATCTCACCTGAGGTCCTCCCTGGAGAACACTGCCTTTGGGACCTGACAGCTCTTTGGGCCACCAAGGCTCTGAAAATAGGCCTCTCAGCGAGGGTCACACACACACACTTAATTTTCTTGGGGAAAGGGGTTGTCCAGTTGACAAGAGAGCAACTGGGAGGGAAGCCCAGAGCTGGTAAAGCTGGGCTATCCCAAGGGGAGAGTGGGAGGTTAAAGGGGGTGCTGGCCCCTCAAGTAAGATTTCTGGTGGGTGGGTAGAGGGAGTGGAATGGCTGAATAAACAACCCAGCCCCGGAACATCTCACTGGACATCGTGTGTGCTTCAGAACAGTTCAGGCAGCCCTGGCAGGGGCATCACCACCCACCTTGCAAATAGAATGATATTAGTATTAATTAATAATCCCATTATCAAAAACATCATCTCATTTTTTCTTCCCAAAGTCCTATGAGAGTTCAGAAAGTTAGGCAATCTGTCTAAAACCACACAGCTGGTGAATGGTCCCAAGTTTGCCTAACCCCATGGCCTGGGATGGTACCCTCCCACCTCCCCACAGAAGCGCCCCATCAGCACAGCTGTGTTCCAGATCATGTCCACGAGTCACCCTGCAAGGAGGGGAGGGTCTTCGGCCTCCAGAGGCCCCCCAGAACACCCTCCACCTTCTTTTCTGATCCTCACCCAATTTGGACATCCTTACCTCCCTCTCCCACCCTCCTTTCCCGCCTCCACTGAGCCCGAGGCGTCCTCACCTCCCCCTCACAACCTGACCCGCAGAGGTGGGACGAGGAGCTGGCCGCCTTCGCCAAGGCCTATGCGCAGCAGTGCGTGTGGGGCCACAACAAGGAGCGCGGGCGTCGCGGCGAGAACCTGTTCGCCATCACGGACGAGGGCCTGGACGTGCCGCTGGCCATGGAGGAGTGGCACCACGAGCGCGAGCACTACAACCTCAGCGCCGCCACCTGCGCCACAGGCCAGATGTGCGGCCACTACACGCAGGTGCGAAGCTGGACGGGCGGGCGGGGCCACAGGGCAATGGGCGGGGCCGGGAAGGGCCGGGCGGGGCCACCTCTCCAGTCAGAGCCCGGGAGTCCGTAAGCCCCGTTTGCATCCTTCATAAAAGTCATCTCTCCACAGGAATTCATGTGTTGTCCAGGCCCCCAACGAAGTCTGCTTCTCAGACTGTCTAAACCATTTTCAGTTGTCTCTTTAAAAACCACAATCTTCTGAAAACCTAGGCGGCCCCTCTCGGCCTCCTGGTCCTGAAGAGACCTGAATTAGGTGTCCCAGAGCCTTTTTCCTGGAAGGTAGTTACTGTGCCAGGCGATCCTGATCGAGCTCTAAGCAGTCTCGTCCTCTGGCCGAGGTTACACACGGCTGTTTGCCCCAGCAGTGAAGGGCTTCCCCCTGCCTTCGGTCTTCTCTCTCTCACTGTCCCTCTTGTCATTTCTCAGAGTGTCTAAGTTGCTGCTTCCAATCTGCCAGGGACTGATAAAGCAAATACACAATTTTTCTTCTGCCTTGAAAAACTACATACGAAATAAGAGAGTAAGCTGTCACCAAGTGAACGTTTCAGAGAGCCTTCCGAGAGCATTTCCTGCCTCTTGCTATGTCAGGGTTTTACTGCATTTTGTAAGTTTGAGTTTGCAGACAAGGGGCATAGGGGTGTGTGTAGGGGAATTAACATTAGTGTTATTGAATTCTTTTTTTTTCTTCCCAATGCTTATTTGTTGTTCAAACAATAACATGACAAATTTTAAAAAAGGAAAAAGGAAATGAACCAACCATCTTCCCACCCATATCCACCAATTCCATTTTCCAGTGTTTCTTTGGGTGGTATTTTTAGTGCTGATCTTTAGAGAAGGAAATCCTAACATCACCCACCCAGATCAGGAAGTTGTGAGGCCCCAGCCCTCCCTGCCCCCTTCTCTCTCTTCCCTGCCACCTCTCACACTCCCCGTACATACATCCTCCTGCAGGAATTGCTGTCAGTGCCCAGCAGGAGTCGGGCTGCCCCATCTCTACCCCTGTGTTCTCTAAGGCTGAGTGCTTGTGCATTCTGGGGTCATTTCTGCCTGGGAGATGCTCGACAGTGGTCCCTCGGGAATTCTCAGCTGATTCAAGCAGCAAGACCCCAATCCTGGGGAGTTGTGCAGAATTAACAGCAAGAGCCAGATCTCACAACAAAAAACGGGCCTCAGTTTGAGTGACTCCTGGGCAGACTGGGCCTAGAAATAGCAAAGGGAGGCTATATTGGCTTGTCTCAGCCAATGGCAGGGCACAAAGTTTGTTTTGACTTTTTAAAGTTTATACTTAAGACAGAACGCCTTCTACCAGTTAGGAGACCCGCACTTAGAAATGGCAGGGCAGGTCCCTGCTTACTTATGATTTGGGGGGAAGTTTTACTTCCAAAATGGCTCCTCCTGTTCCCTTCCTTGGCCTTTGCTTGTTGCTGATGTTTAAGATTCTCCCATTTGAGATTCATTCCTTTGTATATCCCTTGTTTAAAATGCAAGGGCCTCTAGAAGGAGCCCACAAGAAGAATTCATGAGGGTCTATCAAAGGGGAAGGTTTTCAGAGGGAGAGTCCTAGTGAAATAGTGTGTGTGGTTGGTAGAGGAGAGTAGGCTGCTTGGGACAAATTTCCCCCCAAGCCCCCTGTTCAGAGTTTTGTCCTGAAGCTGTGTGTCCTCAGGGACTTGGATCTTACATATAGGGTTCCTCCTCTCCTCACTCATAGAAGGCTGATGTAGAGAGACACTAGCTAGGAGCCATCTTGCGCAGGCTAAACTGTTGGGTTTTCCCTCCTTCAGGTGGTCTGGGCCAAGACAGAGAGGATTGGTTGTGGTGCCCACTTCTGTGAGAAGCTCCAGGGCGTTGAGGAGACCGATATCCACTTGCTGGTTTGCAACTATGAGCCCCCGTGAGTGGGGAGGGAGCCCTGGGGGAAGGGGGTGGGCAGAGCCAAGGGGAGGGCTGAGCTGGACACAGTCAAGGAGGAGGAAGGGGGCCAATCTTGGGTCCATACCCTATACCCTTGGAGGAGCTGCGAGGGCACCCATGGGAGTCTGCTCTTACTGGCCCGGCAAGTTAGTGTAGGGCAAGTAAGACCCAGGGAGCGCTTCCAGACTAGGTGTGTGTATGAGGGATAGGGACAGGGGTTGGCAGGGACACCCCTCCCCCCAGCATCCTCCTCCCCTCCTGCAGGGGGAACGTGAAGGGGCAGAGGCCCTACCAGGAGGGAACTCCATGCTCCCAATGTCCCTTGGGCTACCACTGTGAAAACTCCCTGTGTGGTGAGTCCGGGGTGGGGTGGGGTGGGGTGGGGGGAGGCAGGTGAGGCAGGGGACGCCTACTGGATGGTCTGGTGTCTTCCAAGACTCCAGAGTGGTGCGTGGGCCAGGGCAGGAACCCTCAGCGGCCCCACCCCATCCGGGTTCCCAAGCCCGCTTTAGCTGCTTTGCCCTCCTTGCGCACCACTTTGGCGCCCTGGCATTCCAAGTGAACAGCTTACTACCCTCCAAGCAGAGGGTAGAGGAGAGTTGGGGGCTCCTTAGCATAGGGGGTGCGGGGGTGGAGGTGGGGGGCGTGGCCAGATGGGTGGTCAGAGGGACTCCAAAGGCCAGGCCTGCAATGCGATGGGTGTTTTAGGAACAGGAATCCAGCGGGAGAAATCCCCTGAAAAAGTGGAAATGCGTGTGTAGAGAGGGGAAGACTTGGACAAGGAGGTGGATGGAGGGGCAACTGTCAGTCACAAGAAATAACATGTATTATCAATGAGGGACATACTCACTGGAGAGGGTGTGTGCATGTGTGTTTGTGTGTCTTTGTAGGACATTTGATCACCTCACCTTGATTGCGGTGGGGTGAGGGATGCGGGGCCCTGCTTGCAGCACTAATGCCAGGCCTTGTGTCTCTTATCAGAACCCATCAGAGGCCCGGAAGAGGCTCAGGATTTGCCTTACCTAGTAACTGAGGCCCCATCTTCCCTGGCAACAGAAGCCTCAGGCTCTAGGAAAGAGGGTATCACTTCTTCCTTAGCAACGGAAACTCCATCCTTCTTGGTAACAGAGGTCTCAGGCTCCCTGGCAACAAACGCTCTACCTGCTGTAGAAACCAAGGCCCCATCTTCCTTAGTAACAGAAGACTCCCCTTCCATGGCAACAGAGGCTCCACCTTCCTTAGCAACTGAGGTCCCTTCCTTTTTGGCAACTCACAGCCTACTCTATTTGGATGAGAGACCGGCTACCCTCCCCAAATCAACCCATGATCCTACCCCCAAATCAGCAGATAAAGAGGCCAGCAGTACAAGAATGCCCTCCAGGAGCCCAGAGAGTTCTCTGCAGCCCAAGATGTCCTTGACGGGGACATGGGAGCCGCTACCCCACACCCAGGAGGAGGGCAAGGCTGAGGCCGAGTCGCCTCATTCCAGTGAGATCTTGGCCTCAGTTTTTCCAGCGCAGGACAAGCCAGGTGAGCTGCAGGCCACACTGGAGCACAAGGGACACACCTCCTCCAAGTCCCTGTCCAACTCCCCCAGTGCCTCTGCCACCGCTAATGCCATGGGTGGGCGTACCCTGGCCCTGCAGTCCTCCTTGCCAGGTAAGGCCTGTAGCGCCCGTCCTACCTTCCCTCCTGGCTCCAGAATGTCAGCACCCTGCCTCTAGTATAGATGATACAGGCACGGCGGGGCATGCACCCTCCGAGTAGGAGCTTCCTCCCTGGCTGCTGGGCCCCACGTGCATGCCTTGGTAGGGTGGGTGGGAGGTCAGGCAGAGCTGTCTCCAGGCTGAGGCAAAGCCTCTCCCTTCCTGCAGGTGCAGAGGGCCCTGAAAAGCATGGCATCAAGTCAGGGTTGAACTCGAGCCCTGGGCACGGCTGGGGCCTCCTCCTGGGACTGCTGCTACTGCCTCCCCTGGTGCTGGCTGGAATCTTCTGAAGGGGTCACCACTCAAAGGCAAGGCCTCATGGGGGGGACCCTAGCCTCATGCCCACTCTGGATTGTCTTTCTCCAATAAGAGACCACAGCTTCCTGGAAGGTCCTCTCTGTGGCCCAGCAGCCCCCTTCACCCCAGCCAGACTCCAGGCCAGAGGCCTTGTGCCCTCAGGAGGCCTCGACAGGGACAATCCTTGGCACTGCCCCAGGATGCCTCTGCCTTTGGGGAGGTCCACCCTTCAGCCAGCTGCAGATTGTTCTGAGCAGTGTTCCTGTGGCCTATGCCCACTCTCCAGCTGTACTGTGGCCACAGTCCTGCTCTTCCAGGGACAGAAGATCGCAGGGCTTCCCAGGAACCCCTCAGCCCCTTCCAGTCCCCTGGCCTCTTCCTTGAGCCATTGGAGTCTAAGGCTGTTCCCAGGAGTGCTTCCTGCCTTCCCAGGGTGAAGAGGTCAGCTGTCCTCCTGCCACCTCCCCCACCCTGTCCCCAGCCCGCCAAACAAGACGTTTCTTGGCTGAAGTCCCTCTGGAAGGGAAAGGCTGCAGGGCATGTGCCTCATCCACAGACATCTTTGCGGGCATGGGGCCTGGCCACTGCGAGCTCAGGTTGCTGCCCACTGACTGCATGTGTCTGGACCCCTTCTGTTCCTCCCATCTCAGTCTGGGGGGGGCGGTGAGTGAGGACTCTGGGGAGGTCCCTGCCTGCCTGGCCTTAGGTTGTCTGCCTGGGCAAGGTAAAGGTTCTCCCTGAGTATCCGGTCCCCTAACTTTCCTGTTTAGCAGGCAGCGGGTGTCGTGAGGGGCAGATGAAGGACAAGCCCCATCTGAGAGGAGTTCTATGGGTGGGGCAGGCAGGGACCAGGGAAGGGAGGCAGCCCCTGACTCCTGAATAAAAGCCTGTGTAAGAGGACCAGTCGCCATGCTTGTGAGCAACAAAGGGGGCAAGGGAGGGCTCTTGGGCGGGGGTCCCTGAGAGGCTCACCTCTTCCCCTACTGACTCATGGCAACTGTTCCTTCTTCACACGCCCTCTCCCCCAAACATTCCATTTAGTTCTTGGAGGCACTTTTCCTTTCCTTCCTAACCCCCGACCCCAAATCTTCAGGTAGCCGGCGGAAAGGGGCTAGGGCCAAGGGTTGGCGAAGGGTGCTGGGCTGACTCTCCCAGCTCTGGGAGTCACTAGTGAAGCCTAGCTGGGTTCGTGACCCAGGATCAAGGAGTGGCATACGACCTCTTCACAGGGGTCCTGCTGCCCACGCCCACCCAGGACACAAGGTCTGAAATGTACCTCAGCATGGTTTTTCCAACCCTTGGTGCTTAGAGGAGTCCTGAGAAAGGGCTCTGGAGTCCCAGACACCCTCCAGGGAAGCACAGGATTGTCCCGAAGTGCTGTGGAGCAGGAAAGCACAAGTGTGTGAGTAGGGATAGCAATGGTAGGTGATGAGGGCAGCCTGGGACCCAGCTGGGGCTGGTGGGGAGGGGCAGCTAAACAGGAAGCATACAAATCAGTCCAGGGCTGAAGGCTGTGTGTGTGTGTATGAGATGATAGAATGTATCTCCATTAAGGTATAACTCATATAACTTAAGAGTCACTCATTTAAAGTGTACCACTCAGTGGTTTTTAGTATATTCACAGGGTTGTGCAACCATCACCACAATTTGGGAACATTTTTATCACCCCAAAGAGAAACCCCACACCCCTCAGCAGTCACTTCCCATTTTCCCTCCACGCCCCCCAGCCTTTGCCCTAAGCAATCACTAATCTATTGTCTCTATGGGTTTGTCTATTCTGACTTTTTTTTTTGCGGTACGCGGGCCTCTCACTGTTGTGGCCTCTCCCGTTGCGGAGCACAGGCTCCGGATGCGCAGGCTCAGCGGCCATGGCTCACGGGCCCAGCCGCTCCGCGGCATGTGGGATCTTCCCGGACCGGGGCACCAACCCGCGTCCCCTGCATCGGCAGGTGGACTCTCAACCACTGCGCCACCAAGGAAGCCCTATTCTGACATTTTATATAAATAGAATCATACAATATGTGGCCTTTGCGTCTGGCTTCTTTCACTTAGCATATTTTCAGGTTCATCCATGTTGTAACATGAGATAGTACTTTATTCCTTTTTACTACCAAGTAATATTCCTTTGTATGGAATATATTTTATTTATCCATTTATCAATTGTTGGGCACTTGGCTTGTTTCCACATTTTGGCTATTATAAATAATGCTGCTACAAACATTCATGTAAAAGTTTTTGTATGGCAATGTCTTCATTTCTCTTGGGTACATACTAGGAGTGGTATCATTTGGCTACTCTGATCATATAGTAACTCTATGTTTAACTTTTTCAGGAACTGCCAGACTACTTTCCAAAGTGGCTGCACTATTTTACATTCCCACCAGCAATGTACAAGGGTTTCAATTTCTCCACACTACCAACACTTGTTACTGTCTTTTTCGATTATAGTCATTCTAGTGAGTGTGAAGTAGTATCTTGCTGTGGTTTTGACGTTCATTTCCCTGATGGCTAATGATGCTGAGCATCTCTCCACGTGCTCAGTGGCCATCTGTATATCTTCTTTGGAGAAGTATCTACTCAAGTCTTTTGCCCATTTTTTAATTGGGGTATTTGTCTTTTTATTATTGAGTTGTAGGAATTCTTTACATATTCTAGATACAAGTCCCTTATCAGATATATGATTTGCAAACATTTTCTCTCATTCTGTGGGTTGTCTTTTCAATTTTTCTTGATATCCTTCAAACCCAAAAGCTGTTAATTTTGAGGACTTCCGACTTACTTTTTCTTTTGCTGCTTGTGCTTTTCGTGTTACATCTAAGAAACCATTGCCTAATCCAACGTCATGAAGATTTATATCTGTGTTTTAAAATTTTTACGTTAATTGTGTGAATTAAAGTGTGAATGTTTCTTTCTGGACTCCCAATCATATTCCATTGATTTATGTATCTATCTTTATGCTAATGCCACACCATCTTGATTACTGTAGCATTGTAGTTAAGTTTTGAAATTGCGAAGTGCAAGTCCTTCAACTTTGTTTTTTTTCAAGACTGTGAATTTCCAGTCTTTTTTCAAGACCCTTGAACTTCCATATAAATTTTAGGATCAGCTTGTCAAATTTCTGCAAAGAAGTCAGCTGAGATTTTGATAGGGATTATGTAATCCACCATTTTAGCAATGTTAAGGCTTCCGATCCATGAACATGGGATGTCTTTCCACTTATTTAGGTCTTCTTTACTTTCTTTCAACAATGTGTTATAATTTTCAAAATATAAGTTTTGTAATTCTTTTATTAAATTTGTATTTTATTAATTTTTACGCTATTATAAATGAAATTGTTTCACTAATTGCATTTTCACTTTGCAAGTGTATAGAAATACAATTGATTTTTGTACATCAATTTTATATCCTGCAACCTTGGTGAATTCATTTATTAGTTATAACAGTATTTTTAGTGGATTCTTTAGGATTTTCAATACAAGATCATGTCATCTGCAGAGACAGTTTTGCTTCTGCCTTTCTAACACAGATATTTCATTTTCTTTCCCAGTTGCCTGGGCTAGACCCTCCAGTACAATGTTGACTAACGGCAAGAGCAGAGCCTTGTCTTGTTCCTGATCTCAGGGGGAAAAACATTAGGTGTTTCACCATTTGGTATAATATTAATTACGAGTTTTTCATAGATGCCATTTACTAGGTTGAGGAAGCTCCCTTCTCTTTTTAGGTTTTTGAATGTTTTCATCATGAAGGGATGTTGAATTTTGTTAAACACTTCTCCTGTGTCCATTGAGATGATTGTGTGGTTTTGTTCCTTCTATGGACAGAATGTATTACATTAATTGATTTTCAGATGCTGACCCTGCTTGCCTTCCTGAGGGGGGAAGGGCATCCCTCCCTTTGTGGGCCTGTCTTTGCAAGCTAGTCCCAAGTTCTATGAGGTGGTCAGGTGAGGTAGCCTCTGGGCAGAGCCAGACTGTGGAGGCCCAAACCCATCTTTCTCAGTTTTGGGGTGGGATGTACCAGCCTCCTGCAAAGCAAGAACACCTGTTTCCAGCACTCAGGTTCCAGCCCAACCTGTCATATGAGAAAACCTACTAAGACCAGCAGCAGGAATCTCTTTGGAAATTTTCTGGGGTAAATAACAGAAGCCAAGACATGGTATCCCATAGTAGTGAGGGAGGGGAGGAGAATGGGAGGGCATGTTCAAAAGGAGGGCAGGGGGCTGGCACTCTGAGGCCTCGAGGACCAGAGTAGGGCAGGTCTGCTCCCGCACTCTTCTGCGTGACTCCCAGGCATCTGGGCACTGGCGCGGCAACAAGGGCTACAGTAGAGCCCTGCAAAGACCACCACTGCCACCTCGGGCTTCATCACAGGGGGTCCCAAAAGGCCTGTCAGAGGACATTCCAGCTTTGTCCATTGCAATTAGGTTTTCCAGGAGGGGAGGGAGGTAACTGGGTCCCCACAGGGACATTCCCACTCCCGTCACCCCTCCTTTTGCTGACAGCTCAGCTCCCCGCACCTACCCCCCAAACCCTCCACCCTCCACACCCCTCCCCCACCAATTCAACCCAATCTCCTTTCTCAGATAAGGACCCTGTCACTCTAGTTTCCAGGACTGAGAGGAAACATGCCAGGTGCTAGGGGGGGTTGGGGGAGGGGAGCAGGTGAGGCTTCAGCCCTCAAAGAATGAAAGGTTCAGGAGACAAAGGGAGCACTTACCATACACAACACACGCACCTTAATACTGAACTGAAAATGGTTAGGAATAAAAACCTGTACTTAGCTCAACTAAAAACCGAGACAGAGCATCAAAGGTGATTTTCTTGCTGTTTCTGGGTGGAAGATAACCTGGGAAATGTAGTCAAGACCCTGAAATTCAGAAATTCAGAAATCCCAGGGTATTACCTGGGAACGGCACTGCCTCCCCTCAAAGTGACTCGAAAGGCCCACCCAGGCTGGCTCTTTACCTTGGCTTCTCCAGACACCTAGGAGGAGGTGGCTGTCAGAGGGAGGGGCTCTTCAGGACCAGCTCAGCTCAGACTCCTGAATCTGGGGGACCACAGGAAGGAATTGCTGCAAAAACAGGACTTGAGGGTGGAGCAATGGGAAGAAAAGTTACCCCAGGGCAGTGGTCAGTGCCATGGGAAACCACACTGGGCTAGAGAAAGGTCATGTGCCGTGCAGCAGACACACCTCTAAAGGGCCTTCCTCCTCTACAGAACTGGTGCTAGCGAGGCCTGGCCTGCTCACCTTGCCGTGTGCTTTCCCTCCCTGCCACTTCAGCTGTCTGAAGCGAGTGTGAGATCTTAGTAACCCCCACCAATGTACATTTACAGGATACCTGCACAGGCATGCTCCTGTGTTCCTCGGGAACAAGGATACGTAAGGTAAACTGGGGCAGCTGTTACTAGGCCAATGGGGAAAACCAGTTCTGCAAAAGCATCCCGGGGCCTTCCCTGGGCATGACCCAGCCCATACCTGTGAGGAAGTATGACCAAAGTCCCAAAGTCCAGCTCTCCGAAGCCATCTCCCCTACAGCAAGGGCAGAGAAACATTTGGGGAACCAAGCTGGCCCTCAACTGGTATTAAAACCCATCAGCTGGAAGCCCACGGTCTCTAGGGGCCAGCAGGTTCCATTTGTAAGTTCTGCCTGTTTATAGGCAAAAGCAAATGTTGGGCAGAAGCAAATGAAGGGAGCTTTGCCTTTTCCAGAGAAGGCCAAGCTCAGTGCTTCAGCTGGGCCTGTGTCCACTCCTTCTGCTGTAACCACGGGACTGCTACACCAACCGACTTGGTAAAACCCCACAATGTCATCTGCAAACAGTCTGAGAGGACAGCTGGGGGTTTGGGTGGAACATTTTCTGAAGCTGGGAGGACCTTTAGAGCTCCTGTCTCCCTGGGAAGAGGTCTAGGCACTAGCTGTTGCTCTGTGAACTGGAGTCTCGGCTTGTCTAATTCAGAAAACCACCCAATGATCTGAGCCTTCGCCCTGCCCCCCCCAACACCCCCCCGGCCTGCCTTCCGGCTGATCTACACCAAGCCCGGGCACTTCTCATGCCCAGGCCAGGCTGCCCCTAGTCCTGTCACTTTACACACAACCCTTCTCACACAACCACAAAGGACTGAGAAAGACCCTGCAGACAGTTAAGCTCATAAAAATAAGAGACTCCCCACAAAGCTCCAAACCACCACCAATGAATTTATTTGAGGGAGAAAGGGTCAAATCTTATTAGGAACTTTAAACTGGATAGGAAAAGACACTGATCTGCCTAACATCTGGGTGTTCACAAGTGCACAGGTAACCATATCCTGCACGTAAGGCATCACCATTAAACCAATGAACATTTGACGAGAAGGACACGTTCTGAGCAGTCACATGATTTCCCTTTCAGAAGGTGCTGCCTCATCAGAAAAGTAGTGTTGAGAAAAACGAAGACAGTCTCCTAGCAAAGGCCTGGACATGACAGCGGCCTCGTGAAAGGGGATCACACCTTATTTACAAAGCAAGAGAGCGACACTCCCAGCTGAGCTGCAGGATGAGAGCTGGGGCTGACTCCAGGGGTGTGAATGGGGGTTGGGACCTGACTTCATGAGCCTTTGCTCATCCAACGTGGGCCTCCACAAGCCATTCTTCGGCCCCCTGCACAAGACAGACTCAGGAAATCTGCAAAGTAGGGGGATTCTGCCCCAATTTCCCAGCCCCACCCCACCTCCCCCAGGTCTAACAGTGACCAATCCACTGGACGCAGCCTCACCCCCACCCAACCCCTACTTCTGGACAGACACATGGCATATATGGAAACCGAAGCCCAGCTGTGCTGGAGCACATCTAGGTGCTGCTGGGTTGGCTGTCTTACAGGTGCCCCGAGACGATCAGGCCTCACCCACGGTGGCCAGGCTGAGAGAGCGTGTTTTTTTTTAGGTGATTCAGGTTACTCCAGGGCAAAGCACGATCCTGATGACACCCGGCGGAAAAGCAGGCTGGAGCCTCGAAAGAGCTGGCCCTGGATTGGAAGGAGCAGTAGGGTCAGTGAAAGGGAGGCCATGCTTCTCATCCCACCCCAGAGCCAGGCCAGCGAAAGACAAAGAAGGGTCCAGTAGCTCAGAGACCCCAGAGTCGGAGATAGAGGGCCTAGGTTTGCATTCCTGAGGGCAAAGTCAGAATCTGCTCTGTGCTGAAGCACAAGGGAGCAGTTTACTTCATGCCACAGGGTGCCCAATATATATATTTTTAAATTTATTTATTTTTGGCTGTGTTGTGTCTTCGTTGCTATGCACGGCCTTTTCTCTGGTTGCGGCGAGTGGGGGCTACTCTTCGTTGCGGTGTGCGGGCTTGTCACTGCGGTGGCTCCTCTTGTTGCGGAGCACAGGCTCTAGGCGCACGGGCTTCAGTAGTTGTGGCGCACGGGCTCAGTAGTGTGGCGCACGGGCTTAGTTGCTCCGCGGCATGTGGGATCTTCCTGGACCAGGGCTCAAACCCGTGTCCCCTGCATTGGCAGGCGGATTCTCAACCACTGCGCCACCAGGGAAGTCCCGGGTGTCCAGTATTCACCGGGCTACTGAGTAGGAAACCCCCAGAGGAGACTCACTGCCCTCTGGCTTCAGAGCCCAAGTGGACTGGGGCTCCTCCAATATTAGAGGATGTGATGCATGTAGGACCAACTGGATTCGCTGGAAGGCCTGCGTCTGTCTCTGGCCTCCCTGCTTTCCTCCTATCCGTCCTTTTCTCAACCTTGAGGCCAGTCAGTGTGCTAGCTCCTCCTGCCCAGGCCACTGCCCCATTTTACTCTGAAGTCAACCAAGGTCAGGAAAAGTCAGGGATCTGTCCTGGGCCAGCCACCTGGATCCTTAACCCAGAGCTCCAGCCAGCAGGAGGGTGCTTGGGCATAGAACACAAAGACTTCAAGACTGGCAGACTCAGGAAATCTGCAAAGTAAGGGGATTCTGCCCCAATTCCCCAGCCCCACCCCACCTTCCCCAAGTCTAACAGTGACCAATCCACTGGACGCAGCCTCACCTCTCAGAAGGTGCTGCCTAGGCACTAGCTGTTGCTCTGTGAACTGGAGTCTCGGCTTGTCTAATTCAGAAAACCACCCAATGACCCGAGCCTTCGCCCTGCCCCGCCCCAACACCCCCCCCCCCGGCTTGCCGCCTGGCTGATCTACACCAAGCCCGGGCACTTCTCATGCCCAGCCAGGCTGCCCCTAGTCCTGTCACTTTACACACAACCCTTCTCACACAACCACAAAGGACTGAGAAAGACCCTGCAGACAGTTAAGCTCATAAAAATAAGAGACTCCCCACAAAGCTTGCCAAGCTCACCACATGGCCCAGCTCCACCCTCAGGCTCTCCTGGGCACCTGGGGCATCCTGCGCGGGTAGAGGGAGGGGCCGGCCTCCAACATGCCAGGTGTGTTTTCATCCCAGGTTACTTGAGGTATAAGAAGTTCTTGGGCTTCACCACCTACCCTGTGGGCTCCCTCATACTTGTTCTAAGAGTCTTGGAGAGTTGAAGAAAAGAAGACCTTGTCTGATGTGTAATTCTTAAGTAAATTCAGATCTGACAACCTCAAACCCCTTCTACAGGTTACAGAAAAAAACAGAATGAACTTTTTGGCCAATCCAATAAAATAAAGCGAAAATTTAATTTAAATGCCTCAAACCAAAAGTCTACATCCTCTTTATCCTCCTTACAACATCGGATTCCATGACAACCCCTTAACTTTCCATGTAATGGAGAGTCCACAAAACCTTTCCATCTGACTGATGTGGAAAAGTGAGAAAAGCCTCCCTGGAGAGCAGGCTTACCTGCACACTCAGGTACTTCCAGCAGTGGATCCAGGATTTGAACACTGGGGAATAAGGGGGTAGCCCGGCCTGCAGCCTGCGGGGAAGGAGAGCATGTTAGATCCAGAGAACAGCGGGAGACAGATCAGCTAAGGAAAAGGAGCCCTCGTGAAGAAATGGCTTGGGGCTGCCACCACCCCCATACCAAACCACAGGTTCCTCCCAAAGGGGTGTGATGAATCCCAGAGGAAGCCAGGGGCCTGGTGGGCCAAGCCCACACATAGAGCAGGTGGGAGGGGGCAGGGCACTGGACGGGCTCAGCCAGGTCCCCCCAGCAGCCTTGGCAGGGTGCCTGCAGAGGGGCACACACCTACCCGCAGTTATTCACGGCCATGAGATCACCGACCAGCAGGAAGGGGTAGGTCAGCATGCTCACTGCGATCTGCAGGGAGACCTGAGGGTCAGTGAGCCCACCTACCACCAGCCCCCGACCCGGGCTCCAGGAGCAGGCACACCCTAGACCGAGGCCTGCCTCCAGCCATCTCCAGAGCTGGCCTCTGAAGCCCCGCCCAGGCCCCCAGCTCAGTGGGAAGAGCAGCTGGCCAGACTTACCCCCATCACAAATTTAGTGTAGCTCCGGATGGCCAGGGCCTGGCTGAACTGCAAAGACAAAAAGGGAGACTGGTTTGCCCCAGGTACCTCGGGATGCAGACTTCAAACATGCAGGCCCCCGCCCCGCCTACGCTGCCTGGTCTGCAGCCCCTTCACCTCGCCCTCCGCACTGGCCTCACACCCCCTCTGCACTCAGCTCCTCACATGCCCGCGGCACACGCTGCGCTCCCTTTCAGGGCCTGCCAGCAGCTTCAGTGGCCTGGCAGTCAGAGCCAAGAGAAGATCTGGGAGGCAGAAGTGGGATATCTGGACTGGAGGGCCTTCTGTGACCCAGCCAGGGATGGTGAGTGGAAGAGACGAGGTAGGTGGGATCATGGGCTGTGGCCTACGTAACCTCCTCCGAGCTGTAAGCTGCGAGGGCTGGGCTTTTGTTTGCCTTGATCAGTGCCTGCCCAGGGCTCAGCGCACAGTAAGTGCTTACTGAATGGAAAGTCAGGCACCCATCTGAACTGCACACAGAATCCTGGGTCCTGTAGCATAAGGTGAAGGGCAACCCTGGGCTTACTGCCACCCTACCTCACCAAACTCTCGCCCCCTTCAGGCCCCAACTCCTGAATTCAACTTTGCCCATGAAACAGCACCGAACTACAAAGGGTGACTACCTATCCCTCAGCTTCCTGTGACATGGCCATCCCACCCGATGGATGCCCTGCAACCCTGGGCGGAGATTTGCTCAGCCCTCTGCGTGAGTGGCAGCCTCATCTTAGCCTTTAAGCCACACACAGAAAAGCACGTGAAAAATACTCTCAGTGAAGTGTCGACTGCTGTTCTCAGTGAGGTAAGTGCAGTAGCCCCTGGTCAAACACCTGCCCACCTGGACTGGAGGAACCAATCAGCTGTGGGACACCCCTCCCCCTCAAGGCACCCCAGCTGTCCCAGGCTTGTTCTGTATGTGAAGGCAGTAGCTGACCCACCCATAACGCCCTTGAGAAAGGGGCATTGTGCTACTGTAACTGCAGGTGGGAGCTGCTCTCTATGGAGCAACTGTTATCTGCTCACATTAAAAGGCCAGTAAGACTCACCTACCCAATTCAAATGGCCAGTTTCCCTCTGCCCCAGCTGCGAGCTCTCAGAGGCACCCCTCACCACAGACTCTTTCCCAGACCGCCCCCACCCCGGAACTGCCATTCTGGGGCCCAGACACAGACACACGAAGACTATGAACCCCACCCACCCCAACGAAGTGATTCTGGCAGACAGGTCCCCAATCCCTCACCCAGCCTCCGATGGTGGGTGATTCCCGCTGTCAGAATGTCTGGCTCCCAGGAACCCCTGCCTATCACTGCTCCCCAACTCTTATCTTGGGTCAGGCCGAACCAGCTGACCTATGAGATCCCCAGAAACCTTTCCTCAACAAGTGCCTTTTAGAAGGACCAAGACCTCCCCATGCCTGACCCAATCTGCCGAGGTCTGTGCATACCAGGCTGTGTAGACCACTGCTAACAAGAGTGGGGTGCACCTGCATGGGACACTTCCTAGCTGACTGAAGCACCCTCAGCCTGGCCCAGGGAAAGACCTAGTCCCAGCCCTGTCAATTCGCAGGCAAGGGCCCCAGGAGAGCCCTTCAATCTCTGGGTCTCATCTGTCTGTAAAACAGGATGTTATACCTGCTCTGTTCCTTTCACAACTGAGGTGCTGCCAGGATCAAATGTCATAATGTTCACTAAAGGGCTTGAAAAAGCCTAAAACACTGAGCGGAAGTTCAAGGGTTATTATTAGCTGGTCTACATCCTGATTTACCAGGGATCCCTAGTTTGGTTTGGATCACTGCCTCAAACTAGCCATGGATAAGCTAGGGTCTGTTTGACCTAAAGCTGCCCAGGGACGGGCATTCCAAAAACCCCTCTATGTCTTGTTAGCAATCTCCTCTCTCGAGGCCGTTCTCCTCGGAGGCAAAGCTGACCCAGGGACAACCAGAGTCTTCTCCTCAGACCCCTCCCCAGAGGCCCTCTCCAGCCCTAGGGGCCCAGTACTCAGAATCCCAAAGTCCTCAAGTCTGCCCCAGACCCTGGGCATCAGCAGTACATGGAAAGATGGACAAGTCCTTGTTCCAACCAACCTGGGAACCTGGATTCTGGTCGTTCCCCAGCCCCCCTGGGGTGTCACTCACGCTGTCATCCACCAGGTAGGCATTGATGAAGTGGGCCAGCAGGTTACAGCCCCACAAGAAAACCACATCTCCCAGGAGGTGAGGGATTAAGCCGCTAAAAAACAAGGTGAGCAAAGATGAGCAGGGGACGGAAGAGAACATTTCCTGGGGGCTCCACACCCAGGAAGCAGACAAGGATGTTCCAAGCTCAAAACTTCAGCATATCCACCAGCACCACCTCGGGAAGGAAGCCCGCAGGGGCCACATGGGCCAGCAGCTATCCACAGCAGGAAAGCAGTGTTCCTTTCTCCACAGGGAGTGGGGGGCGGTATGTGTGTTATATGCTACATCTGACAGCACAAGTTAATGGTCTCACAAGCGGTGTTCAAACCACAGAAGCTGGGCCTTAAGATGTGAATGGTGCAAAATCCGGGATTTTCCAATGCAGATTATGAAAGAGTACCTACACGTTAGCCGTCTTCTCCTGGCCTTTTTACCCAATCCACTCTCACAAAACACTTTGCTCAGTGCACCTGTATTCACCCCTGGAATGTTCCACTAAAAACATTCCATACAAGCTTTTACAAGGAGGGCTGACTTTTAAAGTGATGGCCTTTAGAATGCGCATCTCTACACACTAATGTGAAGTTTCCCTAAAACACAGTGCTGAGGGCAAAAAGCCAGATTGAGACCAGTGGGTCCTGTGTGATACTTGTGGGTTTGGGTTTTTTTCTTCTTTTTATTTATTTATTTTTGGCTGCATTGGGTCTTTGTTGCTTTGTGCGAGCTTTTCTCTAGCTGCGGCGAGCGGGGGGCTACTCTTCGTTGCAGTGCGTGGGCTTCTCATTGTGGTGGCTTGTCTTGTTGTGGAGCACGGGCTCTAGGCGCGCGGGCTTCAGTAGTTGTGGTGCACAGGCGTAGTTGCTCCGCGGCATGTGGGATCTTCCCGGAGCAGGGCTCGAACCCATGTCCCCTGCATTGGCAGGCGGATTCTTAACCACTGCACCACCAGGGAAGCCCTTGTGGGTTTTTTTTTTTTGAATGTGTTTATTTGCTTGTTTAGATATAGAAGGACATGGAAAGATCTCCAGGAAAACAGCTATCTCTTGGAGAGAGGACACAGAATTATGATATTTGAACTTTCAAAAATCTTATTTCAAAATATTTGAAAGTTCAAAATACCTGTAACACATCTATGATATGAGAGATATAAATAAAGTGAACCTTCATGAATGCAATTTCCAATCCTGTTGCTTCCACCTGTGCTCAGACTGACTTTTCACAGGTACACTCAGTGCTTTCTGAGTATGTACATCACCTGTTCCACAAACACGTGAAGAAAAAAAAAGAACCCAATGGGTAAGGTATCTGTTGTGTGGGAATCCTACTCACACACCAGAAAAGAATGTATACAATGTGTGAAAAACACCAGAGGTGGTGATATGTAGTGTTTTAGGGTCTGAAGCACCAGTCACACAAGCAAATATTTATTCACACACATATATATGCACACCCATACATATGTGTACATATACATAGACATGAATATACATATGAATATGTGCGTATATAAATCAAGGTTTATCGACCTTGACACTATTGCCCTTCAGGTCTGGATGATTCTTTGTCATGGGGGCTGACCTCTGCACTGCAGGATGTTTAGCAGCATCCCTGGTCTCCACCCACTAGATCCCAGCTGTGACCATCAACAGATGTCTCCAGACATTACAGATGTCCCCTGGAGCAAAATCACCTCCTAGTGAGAAGCACATATACACACACGCCTACACACAGAACACCTGGCCGATGATGAAACCACAAGATGAGTTAACAGAGCCCCATGTCTAGTGTACTGTGTATTTAACAGCATGTGTCTCTGCCTAGACCTTAAAAAAGCAAAACAAAAAATATTTGTCAGGCCTGGACTTTGGGTTCTGTTTGTAGTTTACAGTCTTTTCGGTGTGAGCTTTCTTTACAGGTGGAGTAAGATGGGTGTGAGACACCAAGGAGGGCAGGGGGTCCGGGGCCCTCAGGAGACTGTGTGCCCTGAAGACATCTGCTCTGCAGAAACACAGGCCCAGCACAGCCAGGTCTTGACTTTTTAAGAGAAACCAGAAATAGGGATTGTTTTGTGAAACAACCTAAATGTTGAATATGAAGAACTAATTTCTCAGAAGTGCTATGTCAAACAGGATCCATCAGCTGGAGTCAGCCTGTGAGCTGCCAGGGCTTGACCTTCAGCCCGTGTCACAGATTTTCAGTGACTTTTCAGCAGTGAAACCAAGGATGAGGGAAGACCTGAAGACCAGCCTCGTGCCCACCCCCAGCCCTGGAGCACATGGACGGGGACAGTGGGGTCGGGGGTGCGGTTTTGGCCACCCCCACCCCCAGCGTGCTGGACAAACAGTACCATTTCTGTGTAAGCCGCAATGTGGACAGAGCTGGGCAGCTTTGTTCCCGATGATCCGTAGCGCGCATAGGCCATGGAGCTCTACGGGCCAAGGAGCAGCTGCTCAGGCAGGGACAGAGCCCTGTGGTTAGTCTGAGGCCAACAGCTGTGGCCTGAGGGCTGAGCATGCGCCTGTTAGTAGAGCCATGCTCCGTGGCCAGTTACGGGGTGTATAAACTCACGTACACAAAGAATCCCAGCAGCCCCTCTTCTTTGAAAATCTTCCCAATGGAGCTCAACACGCCGCTGTGGAGAACACAGGGATACAACGTCACCTGGGCACCTTGGAGAAGCCCATGCCCTGGTGTGGAGCAGAGCCTGCCACCCTTGCTCAGAGCCATCCAGTCCTGGCCGGGATGGGGAGGGGGCATTCTCTGTCACCAGGCAGAACCCAAGTGTAGATGATTACAGCTCTGTTGGGGAGTGAGAGGGCGTCTACGCAGTTTATGGAGACTGGGGAAACCCAACCACCCACAGGGGCAGAACCCCAGTTCTCTACTGCTTTTTTCTATGGATCTGGAATGTAGGAATGAACCTTCTAGCCTGGGCTGCTGCAGAGGCGACAGGACCTTCTCCTGCCTGGCTCTAGTGCTTACTTCTGGCTGAATAACCTTCTGGCAAAGAAGCCTGCATGTCCCACAGAGAGAGGAGGAGAGGTGGCGAGTGGAGAGAAGCACCTTCCCAGAGGGCAGAGAAGGAATACAGGGCCCTGCAGCAGGAGGCCCCGTGATCAGACTGCACAGACGCAGCTTGGGAAAAGGCATCTGGCCCTCCCCAGCAGGGAACTCGGGGATGCGCACCCTGCCCACTGCAGCCTGTTAGAGATCACAGGACAGGCTGGGATGTCTTAGGTGTGAAATGCAAAGGAGGCTCAAGTGCAACCTCTGTGACCTGTGACAATGCCAAGTGACCTGTTCTGCATAGAGGCTCTGCGAAGCCAAGAGGGCCAGGGTAGCCTAGGAGAAAGACGGTGGGAGCCAGAACCCTGCCAGGCCCCGCTACCCTTCCTCTCAGGACAGTGGCTCAGCCCACTGGGTTCTAAGCCCACTGGGGGAATGGGCCAATTTCCCATTAGTGAACTCAAAATGAGGCACCATGGCAGCCAAGCTTCCTGGGGCAGTGGCCCCAAGGACAGCAGCAGAAAACAACTGAACCCAGGAAATAAGAATCTGAGCGAGGAAGGATAACAGATGCATGTACTCCTGCCACAAGCCTCCAGGACCCACCTCCTGTCCTGCACTGAGCCTCAGAGGGGCAGGGAGGGCACAAGTGCCACAGGGAAGGACTGCGTCAACACACCTATGCCCCTACAGATCCAGCTCAGTGTCAGGCATGGCAGGTGCTGGGTAAATATTTGGCAAACAATGGAAGGGCCAAGCCCCAAGGCCATGGGGTAGACGGCCGCTTAGGAGAGGATGAAACAAACTCTAAGCTGGCTTCTGTGACAGCTGGAAAAAGGGCTAGGGCATAACCTAGGGGGTCTAGGAGGGAACCCCGCCAGGACTCCTAATCCAACTGGACTCCTGTCCCACTCACCCCTCTGCAGGGCATCTAGGCTCATCCAGGGCTGCCCCAGACAAGAGAGGGAGAAAATACCCCTGGACCCAGACTATGGAAGCCACTACCCCATTCCTCTGAAGCTGGCACACAAGAAATAGGGCAGAAAAGGGGCAGCAGCTGACCACAGTATGGCCTGTCCTGGCAGACTCTGAATAGTGACAGGGCCACTCCTGCCAACCCTAAGAATTACCCACCTGTACTTGGCCTCCCGTCCCACAAACTGGACCATGCAGCGCATTGAGATGACTGAGGAAAGAGAAAACACAAACAGGTGACATGGTGGCCAAAGCCCAAGACTCCCCAGCTATGGGTGGGGTGCCCGGCACAGTGGCCACTGCACAACATGGCCCGTGTCAGAGCGCGGGAGGGGAGGAGGGCCCCTGGGATTCCCCATCACACCCCATGACCACGGCATCCCATTTCTTCTGGCTGGGAAGAGCCCCAGCTCCCTTTGGACTGAACTCCCGGCCAATTCCAGTGATACTACTTCCCAGTAATTCTACCGCTGCCCGTCTACAGCCCATGAGGGGTCACCCCACGGCTGAGATGCAGTCTCCAATGGGGCGGCTCACCATGCAGGGGGTGGGCCAGCATGCGGGACACGCACTGCATCATCATCTCATAGGAGGTCTGCAAGAGAGCAGAGGGCGGGGACTTGGTCTGGCCTGTCTCTGGAAGTGGTGCTCACTGGGAGCTATAAGCACTTACATGGGAAAAACTGGGATCTGCAGCACCCATGTGGGGTCGGTCTACCTCAGATGGCCCCCCTTGTCACCCACACAAAATTCCCTCTGCCCAGGACTGCTGCCAGGTCCCACGCCAGGTCCCGTGGCGGCTGAGAGGCTTTCTGTGATTCCCTGCAGTGGCCCTGCTGGGGCTCCTTCCACATCCCACTCCACTGTGCACACAGCAGGCCCCAACTGTGACTGTTCAGTGACCTGCCCAACTGGGCAGTGAGAGATAATCAGGCTCTCCTCTCCAATTCCAGGTACCCACCTCCTTCACCACTTTCTTCAGAGAAGTCTTCATGTCATCTTTGTTGGCAACATGCTCAATCTCATCTGGAGGGAAAACCTGAGATGCAAAGAACAAAGGTGGATCAAAAGCAAAATACAGGTGTGCCTCTTCGATGTAACTTTGAAGGGATGGAGAGGGCAGGAAACAGCTCCTACTATTTTCTTGGCCATGTCCATTAGCTGGGCCCACCTTGGGTAACCCCCCGGGGCTGGAGCTAGGGGGGAGAAAGTCCCTGCCTAGTGTCACATTTGTAAGAAAGCAGGCAGATGGTGAGGCAGGGGCCTTTCCAATTGAGGAGACTCGGCGTTGGACCACCAGGGCTTGGAGTCTGGCTTTGGTGCTGGGGTGGAGCCCTGACCAGTCTGGGAACCAAGAAGCAGGACCGGTGCACATGGCTGCCTCCAGGGGTGGCAGGGGGCTCAGGGAAACCTCGGGCAACCGGTCCTGGCTTCACCCCGGGCTCACCTTCTTCATGCTGCCCCGGGTCACGGTGGAGAGGGCGTTGGACATCAGGCGGGGGCTCAGGCCTCGGAATAGCCCTATCTTCCCATCCACTTGCACAATGTACTTGGCTACAAGAAAGCAGAGGTGGCAGCGTCATGTTCAGCCCAGACGCACCCACTCCTGGGTCACATTCACACCCAGACCAGACGCAGCTTGTCCTTCTTCAGTACCTGCTGACTTCAGTCACGGAAGGGAAGCACCGTCCAGGACCCCGGAAGCAATCGGGCCCCACCCCCAAACACCTTTTCTAGCCCATTTCTTTTTGTAAAACCTTCAAAACATATTTTTCTGACAAAGAAGTTCATACGTTTTTCTTTTTGTAGCTTGGAAAATCTACTTGGCAAACTTAGCTACAGTTTCTCAACTCAGCAACTTAAGTGATGCAACCTAGGAACCAATTCTGTTGCTTATAAAAAATGTTTTTCTCTGGGAAAAGAAAAAATGGAAAAAGGCAACCACAAGCGATGATGAAGTTTGCAACCTAAGGCAGGGGAAAAAGGAAAAGGAAGGGCTGCCAGGGGAAAGGCTCTAGAGTGTCCTTTGAGCATGCCACGGAGAGGGCCATCCCCACCTTGTCACTGTGCTGCATCCAGGATCCCACCTGGCACTTACTGGCATTTATTAATTACAGGGGGGAAAGCCAGTGGAGAAGTAACTAAAACAGAGGCACCAACGAACTATTCTACAGAAAAAAACTTAAGTGGTCAGGGAAGCTGGACCCTGACCCTGTTCGAGTCAGTGTTTTTTTGTTTGGGTCTTTAAAAGGATACTTTCTTAATGTTTTGCTGTTTTATTCAATATCAACTTTTAAATGATGTTCAAAAAGGAAACATATTTTTATAAACCTGCATACCTGGAAGCTGGCAGAACATTCCCTCAGACAATGTGCTCCCCTCGAGCCAAGACTTTAGCTCTCCAGCACCGCACAGTGGCGGGAACCAGCAAGGGAGGGTGCCGTTCTCTCCTCTGCCACATGTCTGCCAACAGCAATTCCATGTGGCAGCTGTATGGGCTTCCCCTGGTCCCGAGAGCACCTGGTACCTGCTTGTTTGGCTTCCTGAGATTGGGGTGGTGCTGGAAAGACAGGAGTAGGAGGAGAGAGGACACTGGGCGACGTGGCCAGGACGCCCTGCTTCACGGAGTGAACAGGCAGAAAGAAGGTTTATTTTGGGGGAGGGGAGCGCCAGTCAGCAGAAGGGAGAGCTGGCGGGATAAAGCCTGAGTGTGGTCTCCAGCAGGACACTTAACCTCTTTCCATCCAATTTCCTAGCCAGAAAAAAAGGGAGTAAGGACCCCTATTTCTCCCCATCTCAGAGCTGAATTACGAACAAGTGAGAACAGACAAAGGTATGCAGAAACGTCTACAGAGGCCTTTGTGGGCCCAAAGGGCCCCCTGGCTGGCAAGGGGCTCCATCATTCCATGGTTTCTCTGTGGTCCCTGAAAACTCTCCAGGAAGTTCCTTCTGGGAGACCACCAAAGAATGTCATGGCAGCTGTGGCGCTGTTCATAGCTGAGGGGGAGTAGTAGACCCCGTCCAGACAGTCGCTAGACAGCCAGACAGCTGAGCCCCTCCCCAACACCAGGAGTCTGCTTACACCATCTGCGCTGAAACAACATTTATATAAATGGTGGGGGGCGGGGGGAGCACCTCAGAACTCTGCTCATCTTTGCAAGAGGCAGTAAGGTGATTGTCAAGACCCCTCTGCCCTGAGTCCTTTCGGGAATGACTGTGTGACATGAACAGAGATGATCTGGGTCCCAACCTCTCTACGGCTAGAGCCTGCATAGTGGTGTATGGAGGAATCACACGTAGGGGTCGGCAGCCTGCCATCCTGGCCCCCCGCAAATCCAGCGTCGCTCTGCATACCGGCTTCGTTGCACTACAGTGGGGGGTGCCTCCCTGATTCTGTGACGTCCTCCTTCCCCACGCTGACAACTTTTAAGTGAAACAAATACGAACAGATTTCCCCGCAAAATGACATGTTCCACCTGGCTCTATACTGTACTCAACAATGAGGTGGCAAAACTAGAAGGGAAACATGACATCAGATTCTGCCAGCAGGGTGTGAAGTGAAAAAAAGGTGACAGGAGGCGAGACCCCAAGTTATTTGGCAGAAAGAAAGATTTTCAGAGAAGATGCTAGACTGACTAAACAGATAAGATGAGCAGAGGTGGAGGGAGCATGAGAGGGTCAGCCTGGCTGTGAACACAGAGAGCAAAGGCACATTTAAAGAATTCTGGGGAGTTCCCTGGTGGCTAGTGGTTAGGATTCCAGGCTTTCACTGACATGACTCGGGTTCAATCCCTGGTCGGGGAACTGAGATCCTGCAAGCCATGTGGTGTGACCAAAAAAATAAAAAATAAAAAAAATAAAGAAGTCTGGAAAGGGTGGGGACTGGAAGAGGGACAGGGATGGTGGATCTGAAACGGCCTTGGCCAGCTGGGGGTCAGGGAATGAGCAGCACAGGCAGCTGGTGGGCTTTGCTGGCATCAGGGAAGCTCCACCGTGGTGGGCTTCCTGATGGAGAGACCCTCTGGCAGGCAAGGCTGCAGGGGGCGGAGGGGGCGGGTGCTTGTATGGAGGGCCTGGGCATGAAGAAGCTGATAAGGAGTATGGGGCCAGAGCAGTTAGCAGCCTTCCTGAGCTCGAGCAGCTCAAGAGGGCACACCAGGGGTGAAGCCAAGACCCACCATGTACTGTTCTACACCCAGGGGATGGAGATGCCTGAGTGAGTAGGCACCACTGCCTGAGGAATGCAGGGGAACAGGACAAAGGAAAAGAACCCAGGAGGCCCCAATGGGCCTCCTGCTGGAGGAGCAGAAAAGCAAAAGAACTGCTAAAAGGGCAGCCAGACTGCTCAGAAGGCAAAGAAAAAAACAAAAAAAAAAACGGAAATCCGCCCCCTACCCCTGCTTCCAGGCACAGCCTGGACCTGTCTCCCTATCCTGCTGCCTGGGCTGACAGCTGGCAGCTCACACAGAGGAGCTGGACCAAAGCTGTGTTGGTCAGCTGCTCCCATCCTGACACCCTGCTGCCTCTGACCCCTCTTCCATGCCAGCTCTGACTCTGGGTGCCCCATGCTGCCCGGTGTGCTCCCCAGGGCCACCTGGGCCTGTTCCCTGTTTGACGTTTCTTTTTTGTCTCTCTCTTTTTTGTCTCTCTCGGTGTGGGCTTTCCTGCCTGGGAAGCACACTCACCGTAGGTGAAGAAGCTCGGCAGGTAGAGGACCTTCCTCCCCAGCACATTGGTCCCAATGGTGGGGGGCATCGGCTCATGACCTACCTTCAGAATCAACAAATACAAAGGGAAAGTCAGATTCTACTGTTGATTCAGTCTCACTACTTCTCACCTTTCCCAGGCCTCTAACTCTTCTCCCACAGAATCTAATGCTGTTTCTGTTGATGTTTTCCCCATCAAAACATACCCAAAATTTCATCAGTGTCTATTACTATCAACATCGTGTAATCTCCCAATGCACAGAAATGTCCAGTCCCAGCTACCTTACCATAATCCAAGTCACCCCATCCCTCAACATTCTTACCTTCCAATTCCAGATATTTCCAGTGCAGAACCCCTCCCCCATGTTTATGTACTTCAAACCCCATGCTCATCTCAGAAAAAACTCTCAGTTAATTCTCATCGCCAGGTTAAAACATCAGTCCAGTCTCAATCTCAAATGTGGCAACACCAAAACACATCACACCCAAATCTCAGCCCCAAACTTCAGATAGCTCATTCACCCCACACTCAAATTTCTTACTGTACCCACTGCAGATGTTGACAAATCTGTCCCTCTCACTCCCAGCCACCTCGAATCCCAGCTGCTCCTCAAACAATTCCTCAACTGTGATCTAATCTTGATCACCCCATATCCCTGTGACAGAATGACCCCCTCATTTCTGCAGGGTTATCATAGTTCTTGCTGTATAGATGCTGGTTATAATTAAGGTATGTGTTAAACTCATGGGTGGGTGAAGGACCAAGCTGCCCAAGCCTCTGTGAGGAGGAGAGGTTTCTCCTGAGGGGTGAGGCCATTTGTTATGCTGCCGATTAATGAGAAGATTCTCTGCTGCCAGGCGAGCGGCAAGGTGTCTAGGAGACCAGTGCCTTAGTGGAGTGTGAGAAGGCCCTTCCCTGGCAGGGGACCAGGGCCGTAGCCCTGTCCCTCAGAGCAGGCCAGACAAATCCATGGACCAGAGGAGCAGACCAGACAAATCCATGGACCAGAGGAGCAGACCAGACAAATCCATGGACCAGAGGAGCTCCTCTTGGATGTGGAAGAGGGTAGAAACAGCAGGGTTGGGAAGCTCTGCCTTAAATAGAACTAGGTATGCTTCCAGCGTTTTCTGGGCTCAATTTCCTTTCTTCCTCACCTTAGTCAAGTGTTTTGAAGTTCAGGCTGTCCCTTATGGATGGGATTCTGAGCTACATGACAGATTACTGATCATAAATTAAGAAACTCCCTCCACGATGGAGAACTTCTTAAAAGAAAAACATCTAGCCCAGGGAAGTTGAAGGAAAGGGATGGCCAGGTGAACCAAGCAGTTAGCCCTCCCCTTCCAGACCTTTCCCCTTCTGGGTTAAAAGCTCGAAGGTTCTGAGGTTAGTTTTGCTTTGATTTTGTTCTCTCACACAGGCAGCATTCCATTTACACCCTCAACTCCAAGTCTGAGCCAATGTTCTTTTGCTGCCTTATCCATTCCAGTCACAACAACTGGGGAGGCCCATCGATTCCAATTTCACCCGTAAACCTGCTTGTTCCCTTCATCCTGTATCCCCATGGCTCCCAAATCTGTTGAGTCTATTTTCTTAACTTCCACCTGTGTTATCAAAGGCACGCTGACCCTATCTCACTCCTATTCCCTTCACTCTCAAGTTCTAATTATTTGTTCCCAAGTCTACTCACCCAATTTCATCCCCAAATCTGTTAACCCAGTCCTAACCACAGCCAAAGCTGTGGTTCTATACCATATACCGGCAGAGCCAGTCCCTCAAATCTCTAACACCCATGAGCCCTGATCTCAGGCACTGCATTCTTACTCACTTAATCGGGACAGCCCCCAGATCTGCCAATCCAATCCTGTCATGTACCCCCAAACTGAGATCTTCCTTTTTGCAAGATGTTATCTCTGATTCCCAAGCTATACACATTAACATTTCACCCTCAAGGACCTCCCTGGTGGCACAGTGGTTAAGAATCCGCCTGCCAATGCAGGGGACACGGGTTCAATCCCTGGTCCAGGAAGATCCCACATGCTGTGGAGCAACCAAGCCCATGCGCCACAACTACTGAGCCCGCGCTCCGCAGCAAGAGAAGCCACCGCAGTGAGAAGCCCGTGCACCGCAACGAAGAATAGCCCCCGCTCACCACAACTAGAGAAAGCCCGCGTGCAGCGATGAAGACCCAACACAGCCAAAAAAAAAATTAATTAATTAAAAAAAAAAGACTTCACCCTCAAATATGTTACACTCAGCACCAGCTGCGTTCACATCGGGTAGACCACCTGTCACCCCAACTGGGCTCACCCATCAGTATCCACCCCCCATACAGTTCTTCTCACCCTCTGGACTTCCTCATTCCCCAATTCCCTATCCTCCTTCATTCTCCATTCTCTCTCATTCCTCAACTGCCTTTCCAAGTGACCCTTATTTCAATTTTCTTCTCCTGTAAACCAAACCTACCAAGGTCCAAATGATGGAGCCACTTCCAGGTTCCTTCACATGGAGCACCCCCCCCATTCCTTGTACTCCAACATCCTCCATTCCACAGACACTCCTATCAGCCACCCTGAAGTCCCAGCCCTCACCCAATCTCACTCCATCATCCTTGCTTCTCATCTCAAGTACCACCAGTTCCAAAGCCTCAATTTCTCTCCCAAAGCTGGCATCTCTATTGCTGCAAATACAACCTGAATTTTTATAAGTAAAGGAGCCCTCACTCCCAAATCACAACCAAACGCCAGTCTCGACCTTCCCCCATCAGCCATTTCCAAATCTCAGTCACGATTAGATTCTAGTCAGGCACCGTAATGTCCCTGAAGGAATCTCGTTCTTTGTCACGTTCCTTGTCACACTCCAAAATCCACTGCCCCCATTCCTCAGATTTCAATTACTCCTATTCTCAAGTCCCTCTCATTCCAACTGTATCTCCCATTCTCAGTCCATTATCAGGACAGTAAATCTGATACCCATTTGCCTCAACTCAAATCAAATCTCGTTTTGGTTAGGTCTCCATCTCAAACAACCCCCCCCCCGCAACTTAACTGAAAATTCTAGGCTAAATCTTCAGATATTAGTCCAAGCCCAAACCATCCACATCTACATTGTGCTCATCTCAGTCATGCCCACCTAATTCTGCCAAATGCACTCCCTCCACCTCAGCTCGGGCACCCCCTTCCAGTTCCATCTCTCCCTTTCTTAAGCAGCCCAATTCATCTGTAAGGCACTGCTGGTCCCACCAAATATGCCAAGTGCCCCTGCATGCCTCGATTCCAGAGACTTCCTACCATGGCCTCATTTTCTGCCAGCCCCTACACATCCTGCTACCCTGTGTTCCAACTGGTCCTTCTGCCCAATTCCACTACGCCCATACCCCTCAGCCCATCCCCCCATACAGCTCCCACCCCCAACCGTGAATTCAATGTTCTCCTCCAAATGCGTCATCCCTTTCCCCCTAAAAGCCTCCTGGCTCCCCATTCCAAAGAAATCACCACTACCCCTCCCCCACTGCGTCGCCCTATCTGTTCCCCTCCCCCAAAGCACGTCATCCTGTCCCCTCCTCCCATCAAATCTGTCGTCGCCATCAAATCCAGAGCCCCCATCTCCTATAAACCGACTCGCCTCCGCCTCTCCCACCAAATTCCGTCACCGTTAAATCCAGTGCCCCGGTCCCCTCCTCCCCGGAGTCTGATGCCCCTTTTTCTTTCCTAAAATTTTGGCCATGACTCCCAGTCCTTTGTTCCCCCACCCCAAACCGCTTTAAATCCATCTCTATCAAATCCAGAGCTCTTGCTCCCCTTCACCCTAAATATGTGCTCATCTTCTGAATATTCTGCCTTGGCCCCCAATCTTCCTACCCACCCAATCGCCCAAACTTCCCACCCCTCCCCCAATTCTGTTGTTTTTTCTTTCACCCCAAAATGCTGCCACTTCCCTCCTAGTCCAAGTCCATCGCCTCCATTCTTTCGTCTCCCAAAGCTACCTCTCCGTTCCATCGCCCCCTCCCCTGCACCCCCAAATCCCTTGTTCCTTCCACCCTCTCCCAAATCTGTCGCTGACCCCTTTGCCCCCTTCTCCTGCATCCCCAAACCCATGCCCCCTGCATCCCCAAATCCCTCACCGTTTTCTTCCTCTCCCGCTCCTTCTGCGCACCAACCCGCCGTCCCCGCCCCTCTCCTCAAATCCGTCGCCATCGACTCCCCCACCCCCATCTTCCTCCAGATCCTGGCCTGTCACCTTCTTATCAGCCCCCACCTCCCTATGGCGCCCCTGGTCCCACACCTGGATGAGCAGCTTCACGTAGAGCAACGGGTGACTGAGCGCCGTCACTCCGGCGCCCAGCGCCACGAAAAGAGCCTCGGTGGTCGGGGCGTTGTCCCCGGAGCCCAGGCCCCCGGATGCGCCGTCCATCCTGCGCGCCGAGGGTTGCGCCGCAGGCCGAGGGTGGCGTGGATGTGCGCGGTGTGCAGGCGGCGGATCGCGAGCCCGGGCCTCGACCCCCGCCGCCGCTCCGCCGCGAGCTCCAGCTCCTGCTCCGGCTCCCGCCATCCCCGCGGCACCGCCGCGAGCCCAGGGCGCCACTTCCGGGTCGGAAGCCCCCATGGCAAGGGGCGGCGAGGTCACTCCCCCGTCACGTGACGGGACGGGCGCCTGCCCCTCGCGGCGTCAGGGGGCGGGGCCGGGCCGCACCACTCGCGGCCGCGGGGGAGTGCAGGAGTGTAGGCGAGGCGGTCGGTAAGCGATGGATGCGGTCCCCGGGCGGGGTCGGGTCCTGGCTCAGCGCTGGGGTGTGAGCCGGGGGTCAGTGGTCGCGGGCGACCGGGCCGTGGGTTCGGAGGCTGTGAAGGCGGCCGCAGGCCCGGGCGCTCCCCCGGGATCCCCGGAGAGCGGCAGGGGCGGGGCTCGTAGGTTCTGGAAGCCAGATGCCCCCAATATGGTCTGAGGCGCTTCCAATCCCCCACCCAGGCTTCGGGAGTTTTCTCCGCAGTTCTGGGCCCGCCTTTTTGCGGCCCTGTTCCCGGGCCCCGCTGCCTGCGAGGCTTCCCACTGCAGGCCGAGTCCCTTCGCGCTCGCCAGCCTTGTCTCACCCCTTTGCCCTCCCCACCACACCAAATCCATTTGCACCTCGAAGGTTGTGGTCCTCCTCCTTTGCAGTTGACCATTCGCCAACCTGCCTTAGAGCTCATGGTTAGAAAATGTGTTTTGCCCTATTTACTTCACTGGGTCTGAAGGTTTTATTTAGTCCTTCAGTGTGAGCACACGCAAGCGTTCTGCTAGGCGCCGATAGTCTAGTCGTTAGGTAATAAAAACGAGTAATAACTGGCTCTTAAATCGCACTTATTTGTGCCACCTTTTGAAGTGCTTTGCAGCAAGATAACTAAAGTATGTTCCTCTCAGCAGCCCTGTGAGCAAGGTGTTTATTCCAGCACGTGCCCTGTTCATGTTTGTCACTGTGCCCATCCCCTGCAAGAACACCTAAAGCCTGCTAGTTGTGGAGGTGCTCAATAAAAGTTTCTGTTTCAACGGAAAGAAAGCAAGTATCCCAAGAGTCGGCAGGGACACAGCAATGGGTGACCTGATCCCTTTGTCTGTATTTATCCTGTGTTCGTTGTGAGAAAGTTCTTTAGAACAGACATCTGCCTTCTGACCCCTTAATCCGGGTTTGAAGTCTGCCCTTCCTGCCTCCCTTCCTGCCTCGCCCCCTGTAAAGCCACCTCCCGGCTGGCTACTCCTGACAACAAATACTCTGTACACTTTCCACATCTCAATCCTGTCAGTCCGCCTTCCTCACTTGCTCTCTCCCTCACGCTGGCCTCTCTAACCCAGGTTTGTTCTGGTCTGAGTCACTGGAAAGCCTCCTAGCCCTTTCATGTTACAGTGTTTGCCTCTTCAAACACAGCTTTCATCAAACCTACCTCCCACCCCCAGGAGCACTTTAATTGACTTCCTTTTGCCTGGATTCTGATTTAGCTTCCTTAACAGGGACCTTAAAGTCAGCTTCATCCACAGCCTCATCTAACGTTACAGCGCCTTACTAACTCCACCCGGAAGAGTGGAGTTACCTTCCTTCTGAAACTTCCTCACACAAACCTTCTCCTCCTCTGGGCTTTTCCTCCCCATGTTTCTGCGGCTCTCTGTTTTTCCTTCTGAACCCCATAGTGTGTCCACCATTAGGCTTTTTACTCTGCCTTACGTAGTAGTTATCTTACTTTTTGTGTGTAAAGCAGCTACATTGTGTTGCATTGTTTTGTATCTTTGCACCAACTATGGTGATATACATATAGTAAATGTTCAGTGAATTGTTTTTAAGTAATTGAACAGTTTAGCCCAAGAAATTAAACTAAAAATAGGTCAATTAAAGCTGTTAGATCTCTAGGGAATGAAGTGGAAGCAAATGCAAAACTGCCCTGTAGCTATGTTTCCACAACTCAGGGCTCATAGGGACAAAAAGCGGAAGAAAAAAAAAATCCTCACGATAAAAATACTACAAACCACTCAAAAACACATTCCATTACAAGAGTAAGTGGGCAAAACAGGAGGATTAATACTCGTGGGAACTTGATGTAATAAGCAATCTGAAAGAAACTTTAAGGGGAAAACGGTAGTTTTCAAATGAAGGCAAACATAAAGAATAGAAAGTGCTGAAAAAAATAGAAAAGGACATTGTGAAAAAAGAAGAGGTATATTTGGAAAGGAATCAAATAGCTCATCTAGAAATGAAAAGTATACTCACTGAAATGACTGAAAGAAAATCTTGCTCAGTATTCCCTCTACTGAGCAACCTGGCAGTATGTACTCAGAGCTATGAAGCAGTTAGCTCTGGGCTGGTTAGTGCCTCCCTGTGACTGCCTCCTCACAGGGCTTACCGTGCAGCACTGTGGCTGCCTGCTTTCCTGTCAGTCTCCTCATTAGACTGTAAGTTCTTGGAGTCCAGGGACTATCCTATTCATGGTTGGCACAGTGCCTGGCACGTGGTAGAAGCCCACTAAATATTTGCTAGAAAATGAATGAGCAAATATACTTTTAACAGTTGTACAAAGTTATTTATGGTAGCACCACTTAAAGAATGAAAACTTGGACTTCCCTGGTGGCACAGTGGTTAAGAATCTGCCTGCCAATGCAGGGGACACGTGTTTGATCCCTGGTCCGGGAAGAACCCACATGCTGCGGAGCAACTGTGCCCGTGCGCCACAACTACTAAGCCTGCGCTCTAGAGCCTGCGAGCCGCAACTACTGAGCCCACTTGCTGCAACTACTGAAGCCCACGCACCTAGAGCCCGTGCTCCGTAACAGGAGAAGCCACTGCAAGGAGAAGACCGCACACCGCAACGAAGAGTAGCCCCCGGTCACCACAACTAGAGAAAGCCTGCACGCAGCAATGAAGATCCAATGCAGCCAAAAATAAATTAAAAAAAAAAAGAATGAAAACTTTAGGGGGCTTCCCTGGTGGCGCAGCAGTTAAGAATCCGCCTGCCAATTCAGGGGACATGGGTTTGAGCCCCGGTCCAGGAAGATCCCAAATGCCATGGAGCAACTAAGCCCACGCGCCACAGCTACTGAGCCTGTGCTCTAGAGCCCACGAGCCACAACTACTGAGCCCATGTACCGCAGTTACTGAAGCCCGTGTGCCTAGAGTCCATGCTCTGCAACAAGAGAAGCCACCGCAATGAGAAGCCCGTGCACTGCAACAAAGAGTAGCCCCCACTCACCACAACTAGATAAACCCCGCGCACAGCAACAAAGACCCAACGCAGCCAAAAAAATAAAGAAAGAAAATTTTAAAAAAAAGAATGGGAACTTTAGGAAGACCCATATGCCCCAAAGTAGGATCAAACAAACAGTAGAGAATTAACAAGAAATATTACTCTTGGTAATCCAGTGGTTAGGACTTGGTGCTTTCACTGTCGTGGCCCAGGTTCAGTCCCTGGTTGGGGAACTAAGATCCTGCAAGCCTCGCGGTGCAGCCAGGAAAAAAGAAAAAAAAAGAAATAAAGAATACTGTTGAGAATTGCCAGGTATATAGATCACCAGTCCCCGGGATCCTGTGGGGAACTACTGTTACAATGAAAAGAGAGAATACAAAATAGTAAGTACCCATTGTTGCAACTAAGTTGACATCACACAAACCAGGTCAGGAAGGAACTTGAGGTGATGCCAAGGCCAGCATGAGAGTTCAGGCCTCACCTGGGGAAGCGCAGGTGTCAGAATTTATCCTGGTATAAAGAAGATGGGTTTGTCTGGATGCAGGCTCCCTGTTGACTAGTTCTGAGCAAGAACGTTCTGGCTGCTGCCTCTGTTCACCTGCTTGCCTGGGGTAGGGGTGGGGAGCACTGGCCTTCCGTCTGTACTGAATTCCTGGGGTCCCATACTCACCTTAACTCAGGAATCACCTCTTGTCCTAATTAGGCTAAAAGAAGGTACATTATAACTGTCATCATCTCAGGAATTCTGGCATATCGTGCAGGTCACCAGATGTATTGGCATGCGAGATCACTAAGCCTTCTGGGAGAAACATGGAAGACAGCTAAGGGACCAATAGGTCCCAAGGCCTTGGGATGAAGCCTACAAGAGTGAAGACGGGGAAATGGGGCCTCTACACTCTGGGGAGACATGGTGTGTCACGGTGAGCACAGTACTCACCCCAGCGTCAGAAAGGATGAAATGCCTGGTTGGTGTTCTGCTCTATCGTCCTCCTCTTGGTGGAGAAAGGTGAGTCCATTTAAATCTCTTGTGCCCAATGTCTGTTTATCCTGAGAGGTGGGAAGAAATTTTCTTCTCCTGCAGTGAAAATCAAACATTAATGGGCCATTGCCCCAAGTCTGGGTGAGTTTGGGGATTAAGACGATATCAAGACTTTTCATTCAGTGGAAGAATATTTAGCACTGAAAAGACATGAGCTATTGATATGGGCAATGACATGGGTGAGTCTCAAAAACATTATTCTAAGTGAAATAGTCCAGGCAAAAAAGAGCACATGTTGTATGATTCCATTTATATGAAGTTGTAAAACAGGCAAAATTAATCTGTGGGGATAAAAATCAGAACAGTGGTTACCTATGGAAGAATGACTGGAAAGAGGCATGAGGAACTTTCTGGGAGGAATAAAAGCATTCTTCATCTTGACTAGGGTGGTAGTTATGTGAGTAGGTACACTAGTAAAAGCTCACCAAACTGTACTCTTAAAATCTGGGCATTTTCTTGTAAGACCGTTATTCCTTAATTAAGGAAGAAATATTTCAGGACTAAGATTCTTGTTTCCTTTTAGTGGGTCTCTAAGGGTTTTAAAGGGTCAAAATGTCTATTGCACACATTCATGTGAATTCTTACATACCTAGAAAAACAAAACTATTCCCTTCTCCACTGCTTCCCTATCAGCCTGTGGCAGAGTCTGTATCCTTATGTGCAGTGGTGTGCTGCTAAGTGTTTAATAACTGGCTTTCTAGGAAAAGAAAAGCCCTGATTCGTAGCACTTGCTGATTCACGTAATGTAAATATTCTCACCATGGCTGATTTCATGCTGCTAGTGAGGTGTCACTGAGCACAGACTTGGGAAGAAATGGGTACAGTTGACTTTCGCAAGCCAGTAGGAGCCAGCTCCAGCACACCCTTGCGGCAAGCCTTTATTGCAAAGCTTCCGGGGAGTCTTGGCGGAGCTGAGGGAGCAGCTGTTAAGCGGTGTGAGGCTCTGAGGTGAGCAGCCATTTCCTATTAGCTTGAACGTGAAGGATGGCAGGAAGGAAGGGACACTGCTCTCAAGTGGTCGTGTAAATACAACCCCGTTGTAAGAGGGGTCAGCCTTGCAAGATATAGCAGTTCAGCAGCTGTATAACTGGGGTTAGCAATCTGCTGGCAGCATTTGGATTTTCAAGTGAAAATATGGGTTATTTCGTTTAAAATTCCTGAATTCTCTTGGGGAGAACAAAGAGCAAAATCCTGTACCAGGGAGACGCAAGAGGGAAGAGATATGGGAACATATGTATATATATAACTGATTCACTTTGTTATAAAGCAGAAACTAACACACCATTGTAAAGCAATTATACCCCAATAAAGATGTTAAAAAAAAAAAAAATCCAGTACCGGAGGGCCTGCACTCCCTCCTGACAAGAACAGGTTGTAACAGGATAAAAGCTGCCCCCGTGAGAAGGGCATGGGTTCTCCACCCATCTCTGCATCTCAGCAACACACCTGCTGCAACCAGGGGTTTGCCTACATGGCTCTAGTTGGAATTTGAGTTTCTAAATCCTGGTTTAGATTGTGTAGTCTCTAAGAATTAGTTTGGTTTCTGGTAGAACAGTGTGTGTGTGTGTGTGTGTGTGTGTGTGTGTGTGTGTGTGTGTGTGTGTGTGTGTGTGTGTGTTTAGACTGTTAACCTGCTGGGTGAGCTGAAGAATATCCATGCACAGCTACAATCCTCCCAGTTGGAGGAACCAGACTTGGCATCTTAGGGTACTCACGTTCACTCTGGGTGCTCTTGAGACACCAACAGACAACAGAACCTGGCCAGGGCATTGCCTGGACCCCTGATTCCCAATTCTCACTGAACATTAGAATCACTAAAGGAGTTTAAAAAAAAAAAAAAACTCAGCCTAGACAGTTGACTAAGAATCTCCGGGGATAGAGTCTGGAAATCAAAATGTTTTAGGGAAGCTCTACAGATGATCCCAATATGTTTTTTGGATTTTTTGTTTTTGTTTTTGTTTTTTTTAATGAAGGCACCAGTTAAAGGTGCTTTTTCCTTGGACCAAAGGAAGAGTCACACGTAGCATCCAGCTTAAGTTCTCTTTCCTCCTCAGGTTGTAGTTCCCAGTCTTTCCTATAAGAAAGGGGCAGGACAGTGAGAGAGGTGTGGCTTGCTCACCCCCACCGCTTCTGGGGACCAGGTAGAAGTTGCATCTCGTTCAGAAGACTAGGGCCAGGGTTCCAGCAGGGACTAGAGGCAGAATGAACTTTGGCTCGCAGTGAAGCTGGGTGCCCTGTGAGAGTTCAGAAGGGACAGAAAGTAAAAATGCCCCTTGAGTCCTTCAACCAATATTTATTGAGCACCTACTATGTGCCAAGCATTGTTGCAGTTACTGGGGATATAGCAGTAAGCAAAATAGACAAAAATGCCTGCTTCATGGAGCTGGCATTCTAATGGGGGAGACAATAAACATAATAAAGAAATCAGTATATGAGAAAGAGACAAGTGAGAAAAATAAAGCAGAGGAGGGGGACTGGAAATATGTAGTGGTATTACAATTTGGGGAGTATATAGGGGTGAGGAAAGCCCTTGGTGAGAAGCTAACACTTAAGCAAAGATTTAAAGGAGGCGAGAGGGTGAGCCAGGTGGGTATATGGCAGAAGAGAGTTCTAGATCGAAGGAATGGCACATGCAAAGACCCTGAGCTGAGAGTTTGTCTGGTAGGTTGGAGGGCAGAGAGGAGGTCAAGTCCCTAGAGCAGAGTGAGGGGGGGATAGTGGTGGAATTGAGGTCAGGGAGTTGGGCCTTGTAGGCCATTGTCTGTGGACTTGGCTATGACACCCAATGACACATAAATTGGAGAGATCCCTAATGTAGACCAGACAAAGGTGGCCCTTGAAAAGTGTGGGGAAACTGAGGCTAGAGTCACGGACATTCAGTCAGCTTTCTTTCTGATTTGCCCTATGGGGGACTGGGACTGTGATGGGGGGGTCACTGAACTCTGAGATGGGTGGAAAACTGCAGGGTGTATGTATGTGTCACCCTGAGGGGCTGGGGCTTGGGGGAGGAGGCGGGATAGGGCTGGGGCTTGTTGGAACCTGGTCAAGGTGGAGGGCAGACGATGGAGGAAAGAGAACCCTACACTCTTCCACGACCCCTTCCTACATGCTCAGAGTGTCCTACTCCCTATTCAGGAAAGATTTGTGGAGGGCTGCTATGTGGCAGGCACTGTGCTAACTTCTGGGACACAGAGACACATAAGCCAAGGTCCTGTCCCCTCAGGGTCTTGTAAAGTCTACAGCCTCTGGCACGATTTTAAGAGTGTCATTTGTCACATTCCCTCACGTTCCTAGCACTGGGGCTGTTTGCTGAAAGGAAAGAATGAAGAGAGAATCCTGGTGGGAAGAAAGAAGGAATCATGCAGCTCTTTGATGGGAGCAATGGATTTTAGTGGTTCGTTATGTAACAGTTCTCCCAGAAGTATGCAAAAGAGGAGCTCTGCGACAGAGAAGATGCGCTGATGGTGGATCTCCGGCGAGTGGAGAATAACTCCTGCTGGCGTGTGGGGAGATGGGCAGCAGTAGCTCAGGCGGGGAAGTGCTCATGGGAGAAAGGTCACCGGTGGGCAGGGCAGCTGGCTGTGCGGAAACAATCTGTTCTTTCTCCACTCGAAACCTGTCGATTCTCTCCAAGCCGCTCATGTTTCTCCAGCAGGCCTCAAGAAAGGCCCACAGCTGTTTGAAGATAAAAGGAGCCTGACCTAGGGTGTGAGGCCCCACCTGCTGGCCGTGTGCTCTGAGAAGCCGCCGCCTAGCACCATTCCTGGGCTTGGGCCTTCCCTTGCTGGCTCCCATCTGGCGCCTCCCTGCCCGGTCCCCGTTCCGGGGGTGTGGGCGTAGCTCGGCCTCCTGTGTGTTCCCTGTTAGGCCAGCCCTGCTGCTGCTTCACCCACCTGGCTGGCTCCTCATTCCGGCTTTCCCAGGACACCACCCTAGGTACCACCTGAGGCCAGCTTCTGGTGACCTTGAGGCCTTCTTGAATAGCAGGACGGGGCCAGGGCCTGCCGCAAGGCTGGCCCAATCCCTGAGAGTACCAAGTCTGAAACTAGATCATTCACACGCCGAAGAAGAAGAAAGAGTTGTTTATGTTCCTCACTGACGTCCTCCTGGCCACCCACGTCAGGACTGATAACGTTTGCTGTCTTGTCTTTCAGGCCTCTGCACCCCTAGAACGGACCTTCCCCTGGCTCACGTGGAGGGAGGTTGATTTTGCCACCCTGTGTTCCTCAAAGCGCTAATGGGCTCTGAATAATCACACCGCACGGACTGACAGTACAAATTAGGAACACCCAGAGCACAAAGGGGCAGGGGGCACACAGAAGGGGAAATACGGGAAGCTTCCTGGGAAGGTGAACAGCAGGAAGCAGGGCTGCCTGAGCCTGGCATCCAGGCCTGCTGATGGGCAGCCGGCAGCACCAAGCTCTCCCAGAAGATAGGAAGATAAATGCCAGAGGGACTGAACGGGAAAATGCTGGCTGTTTGGAGGAGGGGACAGAGGAGACTAGTCTATGAGGGAGGCGAGCTTTTTTCATCTCTCCTCCTCCAAGCCAGGGACTGCTGAGGAAAGCCCACCCCTCCACTGGCACTGGTGGTGTGGCCTCTGCTCATCGCATGACGACCCAGACAGCCCACACCCCCAACCTGGTCAGGGCCTCCCCAAGCCTCGAGCCTCCTAGGGGCTAGAAGACTGAGGGGGAGGGGGAGGCTGCGAGGGGAGGAGCGGCAAGGGCTGCACCAGACACTGGAGCAGGTTTCAGCCAGCTGCCGGCATCTCCCCTGGATCTGTGTCATCCCTCACTCACAGGCCTGTCTGTCACAGGCCATTAAGTTCTTGGCAGGTGCTATGTTAGGCTGAGGCTGCACGCCAGGTTGGGGGCAAGGGGGTCCCAGGGAACAAGCCAGCCTGTCCTCTCTGGGCCTTGGCTCACTGGGGATACCTGCTCCTCTGGGGAGTCCTCACTCTCCCCTGAAAAAGCCACACCCTCACACACCCCTGGAGATCACACATATGTCTCTCTCTCTCTCTCTCTCTCTCTCTCTCTCTCTCTCTCTCTCTCTCTCTCTCTCTCTCTCTCTCTCTCTCTCTCACACACACACACACACACACACACACACACACACAAAACATCCAGGTCCCAAATGTTGACATTTCCTCCCTGGCAGCCCCCAAATGCCCTCTGCTGCCCCAGGGCTGCCAGTGAGAGGCCCTTTGGGTGCCCCTAGTCTGCACACAGAGCCCCATTTGCATCCCAGGGCAGAGCTTTCTTGCCAGCCAGCCAGCTTGTCTGCCATGTGACTGCCCAGCCCTACAGTTCATGCTTGGGCATCCCTCCCTCTTTCCCTCTGTCTGGGCTGCAGGAACTGAGCTCTTCCATCCTCCTTAAGGCTTGAAAGCAGAACTAAGAGAAGAGAAAGCATGAGGCTTATCTATGCCAAGGACCCCAAAAGCCCTGAAATGGACGCCTCCACTCAGAGAGAGATGTGTTCACGACCATTGAATCAGGGCCTACTCTGCATAAATAAAATTCAGTTCATGTGAAAGCACCTCAGCTCAGCAGACAAAGCCTGCCAGGGACAGGCTCCTGGGGCCCCCTCAGCCCATGTCCTGCCATTCCCCAGTCCCTAGACACTCCAATGTGCTGGACTCCCTGCCCTTATTCCTAGTCTCTCCCTGGTCTCTCAAGCCCACACCACTTCCTTCTGCTTTGAATGCCTTTTCCCACCTTCTCAACCTGGAGAGTTTACTCATCCTTCATCCTTCAGGCTGCCTCTGCTAGGAAGCCTTCCTTGATAGCACCCTCTGCTCTCTGCAGACTTCAGTGCCCCTTCTTTGGGTGTTCACAGCTTCCCTGTTCAAAGCATTTCCCACATTGTATTTCAGTTGTTAACAGGCCCATCTTCCTCCTTAGACTATTAGCTAAGGGGCAGGGGACAGTGTTTAATCCATAACCTCTACCATAGGGCTGACACATAGTAGATGCTCAAGAAATACTTGCCAACTGAATGCATGACTTAATGAATGGGGCAGAAGAGATCCAAGTAAACAGAGAAGAACACCAGGTCTCTGAGGAGGGAAAGGAATGCCAACGGTAGATATCAAGGAAGGCTTCCTGGAGGAAGTAAATAAGCTGTTGACAGGGTGGAGACATTCCAGGCAAAAGGAACTGATTGGTCGGGGTGGGGGGGTGCAGGGGAGCCATAGAAAAGGTCTTCTGTCAGGAATAACATTCACTGAGCACCTTCTCTGTACCAGGCCTTACTCTAAACCCTTACACATGGTATTATTTAATCTTCACAACAACCATAGGAGATTGGCACTGTAATTATCCCCATTTCACAGATGAAGAAAGTGAAGTTCAGTTACTGGCCCAAGGAGTTTAGGTCAGATTTGATGAGAGAAGCAGAACAACCAGAAGTGATACAGAATATGGGATTTGACCTTATGCAATGGGGCAGCTACTTAAAGAACTGATGCTTCTGAGTCTAAAATCCTCATGGCAGGCAGTGAGGAAGGGAAGATGGATGTGAAATTGGGGAGAACAAGAAGGAACTGAACCATTGAGGAAGGGCTGGGACTCTGGAGGATGAACAGGCAGCCACGCCGAGACAACTTCGGTGACACAAGTGACCTGCAGAAGAAGTTGGCACCCTTTGTCCTGGAGCTAAACACATACCCGGCCTAGGACTAGACAAGCTGAAGGAGGTCGGCAGAGAACCCACAGATCTGCATCAATACGCGTGAACTGCAACACCGCAGGAGCCCTGCACCAACCACACAGGAGCAAGCACGGCTGCTGCGTCCGCCCCTGCCACCATGGTCAGCTTGCAGGAAAGGGAATTCTGGAACTGTGGTTCAGCTTAGCTCAGCTGACACAGCCCAGAGCTACCACTCAAGGTCCCAACCCAGACCTACATGTGTATAAGGAAGAAATGGCTGGGAAGTTGATCAGAGCCAAACCAGGGGGTCTTGGCAGCACTCCAGGGAATTTGGGATTCCTTCTGTGGGATAACAGTGCTGATTTTCGAGACTGTGTGTTGAGTTGGAAGCGAAGGTGGGACATGCCCCTGGTGATGTCCTGAAGGTGTTGGGCATATTCAGGTTGGGGTGGGAGACAGGAAGAGATGCCTGTGGAACCCTGAGATAGATTCTGAATTGAGTGGAAGAGGCTGTGTGTAAATGAGGGAACCAGAAGCTGAGCCTTGGGTGGTGCCTACAGGCGAGAAGCAAGTCAGGCAGAAGGGCTGGCAGAACTGTGAGGGCCGAGGTCAGGGAGGTGGGAGGACCAGGGAAGCAGAGCCCTGGAAGACATTTTTTGGGTGTGGGCATCTTGGCCCTCCTTCTTGGGCAGATGTAGCTCTGATGGTGCCTGTGCCATGTTTGGAGTTGGGCATTTAGTGTGGCCTCCTGCTGGTGCCCCTACCCACTCTCCCCCACCTCTGTGAGGGGCAGGTCCAGATGCTGCTCTGGAAGCCCAAGGCGCTGGCAGCTGAGGGGTGAGATAAGTCTCTGGGCTCAGGGTGTGATGTTTGTCCATCCTGCATGCCTTCTGAGGCCCCACTGGGTGCAGGACACTGGGCTTGGCTGGGGACCAGCCAGGAAGCATGGGCACCTGGGCCCTGCAAGCCGGGAGCTAGCGTACAGTCTGGTGGGAGGCAGAGGAGGAAACTGGGCCCTGCAGTGGAGGAGAGAGGAGCACGAAGGAGGGTGGTCTCCCCAGACTTGGGAAGAATCCAGGAAGAAGTGGCATTTAAAGACGAATCCGATCAAGCCCCTAGATCTAATCACATTGACAGGAAATCCAGGGGCCAGCTCTGCAGTCAGCAGACTGTGAGACCTGTAGGGCCAGGAACCCAGTGTCCTCATAGCCATGTTGTGTGGGAAAACAAAGAACAAGTTGAACCTGTGGATGAAAACTGAGTTAATAGACAGAACAGCCCATTGTAACATGTGGACCTTATTTGGATCCTGATTTTTTAAAAAAATGGTGATCGGTTAGTCTGCTCAGGCTGCCATAACAAAATACCATAGACTGGGAAGCTTAAAAACAACAGAAATTTATTTCTCACAGTTCTGGAGGCTTGAAGTCCCTGATCAAGGTGTGGCAGGTTCTGTTTCTGGTGAGGACTCTCTTCCTAGCTTGTAGACGGCCACTTAGTCTCAGGTGCCCGTTCCTTGGAGTGTGCAGGGGTGTGTGTTGGGGGGTGGTGTGGAGAGAGAGATCTCTTGCCCGTCTTATAAGGCCACCAACCCTATCAGATTAGGGCCTCACTCTCATGACCTCATTTAGCCTTAATTACCTCCTAAAGGCCCTCTTTCCAAATTCAGCCACAATGGAGATTAGGGCTTCAATATGTGAATTCGGAGGGACACAGTTCAGTTCATAGCAGATGACATTTATGAAGCATTGGCACTTTGCTGACTGGGTATTTGATTATATTGAGGAATTACTGCTAAATATCTCTTGGGGTATGATAATGGTAAAGTGTTTCACATATATACACATACATGTATATAACATGTAAAAAATATATATGTATGCATGTATAGAATAATATTGGCGTTATATGTACTGTGATATGTACACAGTACATTATATGTACATTATGTGTACATTTTTGCACACAGGAGTATATATATTTCCTTATTTTTTATTTATTTATTTTTGGCTGCATTGGGTCTCCTTTCCATCCCAGCCTCCAGTTTACACTCAGGAGGGCAGTCCTTTTTCCTAGCTCCTATCATATCTTTTTGGAGATATTCTACAGACAACACACAAATGTATGTGCAAAACTACCTTCCTTTTTTTTTCTGTATAATATAAATGGTAGCGTATAATGTTGTTCTGCATCGTATTTCTCTTTTTTCTACTTTATCTTTAAAATCATGTCAGATTAGTGCATAAAATTTCATACTGTGGGGCTTCCCTGGTGGCGCAGTGGTTGAGAGTCCGCCTGCCGATGCAGGGGACATGCGTTCGTGCCCTGGTCCGGGAAGATCCCACATGCCATGGAGCGGCTGAGCCCGTGAGCCGTGGCCGCTGAGCCTGCGCGTCCGGAGCCTGTGCTCCGCAACGGGAGAGGCCACAACAGTGAGAGGCCCACGTACCGCCAAAAAAAAAAAAAAATTTCATACTGTGTAATGGCTCTACTGTATAAACGTACCGTAAATTCATGTAACGTTTTAAGTTGCTGCCAATTTATGTGCTATCATAACCAAGGCTACACTGAATACTTTGTAGACCTAACATTTTTGCACACAGGAAGAAATATATTTGTATAGGCAACAGGAAGAAATGAGAACGCTGGATCAAAGTGCATGTGCATTTAAAATTTTTTTAATTGATTAATTAATTTATTTTATTTTTGGCTGCGTTGGGTCTTTGTTGCCGTGCGCGGGCTTTCTTTAGTCGCGGTAAGCGGGAGCTACTCTTCGTTGTGGTGTGCGGGCTTCTCATTGCGGTGGCTTCTCTTGTTGCAGAGCACGGGCTCTAGGCACGCGGGCTTCAGAAGTTGTGGCTCGTGGGCTCTAGACCGCAGGCTCAGTAGTTGTGGCGCACGGACTTAGTTGCTCCGCGGCATGTGGGATCTTCCTGGACCAGGGCTCGAACCCATGTCCCCTGCATTGGCAGGCGGATTCTTAACCACTGTGCCACGAGGGAAGCCTCCTTATTTTTTAGATATGCACCAAAATATTTGTGGGTGAAATCATCTGATTTGCTTCAGAATGGTCTGGGAAGGGGAAGTGAATGTGACTATAGATGGAGCCGGGCTGACCATGAGCTGATGGTTGTTTGTTGGGTCTGGGTCATGAGTTCATGGGGGTGCATCGTATTATTCTACTTTTGCATATGTTCTAAATTCTCCATAACAAAAAGTATAAACAAAAAGTGAGGAGGATTATTGTGATTTAGGGTTGGGGGGAGAAGCCAGGCATCTGCTAGAAGAAATTGCTCAGGCAGAGCTCTGAGGGAGTGAGGCTTTTGGGTGTGTGAGGCCCCAGTATTTCACAGGCACTGGAGCGTGAAGCTGTGCCAGGTGCTTCGGGTACCAAGATGACTGAGGCTCAGTCCCTACCCTCCAGGACAAAGACCAGTCTCAATGGAGGGCCCCGGCTCAGGGCAAGCGAGACCAGAACCCAGTGGGAGAGCCCTGAAGGGCCTGTGAAGCTTGAATAAGGGGAACAGAAGCAGTTATCATTGTTCTGGAAGTGCTGGGAGACCAAGTGGTAAAAGGAGGCATCAGGCAGAGACCACCCAGTGTGCTAGGAATAGGGAAGCCTGAGGATGGAGCATCAAGAATGTGACCATCCAGGCTCCCAACCAAATCTTTGCTGGAATTGTAGGAAACTGACCTTCGCTTTAGAAATCTGACTTCTTTTTGCGTTCTTACTAGGTGACTTTGGGCAAGTTACTTAAACCCTCTGATCCTCAGTTTTTTCTTCTGTAAAATGGGGATCGTAATAGGGCCCACCCCATAAGGTTGCTGTGGTATTAAATGAGAAAATATTTCTAAACCACTGAAAAGAGTTTGTGTTAGTTATTATTATCATCAGAGTTTCAGGGAGGAAGTTGCCTTCCCTTGGGGCAAGAAGGTGGAGACATCAGTTATTAAAATGAGAGAACCCCAGTGGGGAGGTGGGAACACCATATTACTCTTCTCTGCCAGCCCCTAATAGGTTTGTGATTTATTTTTAATTTAAAAAGCTGTTTTCTTACAGTGGTGAGCAGGGTCAGATGCAGAAAAGAAGTTGTAGAGAAAGGACCAAATAAAATCCACTGGACCTTGTGAGAAGGTGTGGTTGGCCAGAGTGGTGAGTGTCTCAGGCCAAGAGCCCAGTTCCAGAAACTCCCTCTAGGCCCCTGTTGCCCTCTTGGGGTGGCTTCTGGAACAGGGGGTCTATAGGAGTGAAAGGTCAGGCCCCGTGGGGATGGGGTGGGGCCCAAGCAGGCTCCTCCCTCTGTAGGGAGCGCCCGCCTTTCCCCTTCAAGGCTGTGGCTCTGGGACCACTTCCTCTTTCCTCACTCTGAAGCAGGGAGCAGGCCTGCTGAGGCCTCAGGAAAAACGGGACTCCAGGATGCCTTAGCACACCTGTGACCCCAGGTGGGGGTGGCTGAGTGTGCTGGTTGGAGACCTCTCTCCCTGCTTCAGGGGTAGCTGAGGACCACCTTGGAGGCCTGCAGGATGGAGGGGGCGAGTAAGGAGAAGCTGTCATCTGTGTCCAGTCTGGCGACTGCGTTTGAGAATAGCAGGTACGGGGTAGTGGAGGTGGGAAGGGTCACCTTGGCCAACTGGCAGTCTCCCTCGAGCTCCTCTGCCCACCCCTGGCCCTTGGGCAGCCCAGACCCTCCCAGTCTCTAGGCTAAGGAGCAGGGCTGGGGCCACCTTGGACCCTCACAGTGAGCAGTTCTCTCTCTGGGCCCTGTCCTGCACACCTCCTCCTGTCTGGGCAGTGCCCATGTCCCTCGGCCGTGGGTTCTTAGAGCATGGGAGAGTGTTGTTGGGGCACCAGGCCTGCGCAGGGGTGAGAGCATGTGTGTTGATGTGTTGGGGAGAGTCCAGACGTGTGTGTAATTATGAGTGAGCGTGGGTGGACCAGATGCCGTGTTTGGGCTGCAGAACTCCACCCGTTGTCTCTCCAGCAGAAATAATAGCTAATACTTATCAAGTGCTTACTCCCTATGAGTAGGATAACCATACAATTTATCATTCAGACCAGGACACAATGGAAACTGAATGCCATTAAATTTTTTTGGTGGGAGGGAGGGAACAATAGGAAAGGTTGAGACTGTCACAGGCAAACTGGGATATGTGGTCAGCCTACCTATAGGGTACTGTTCTAAGTGCGTTTGCTACTTATTTCATTTAATCATCTAACAGCCTATTAGGGGTAGGTTCCATCTCTATACCCATCTTACAGATGAGAAAGGGGAGGCACAGAGAGGTGGGGAGGCTTTAAGTGCTTTAAGTTCATGGGCAAGGAGCAATGCAGGGGCTTCCGTCTGAAGGGAAAAGCCTGAAGCGGATGTGTAGAGGTCACTGTGTGTCTGTATGTGACATTAATCCATTCTGCAGGCATTTCTTAAGCCCAGGACTGTGTTAGGGATTGTGACTGTTGTAAGTAGGGTTCTCTGGAAATAGACTCCGGGGTAGAGATTTGCTTCAGGAAATTTGCTGGGGAGGCTTTTGGGAACAATACCTGTGTGGGTGAGGGAGGCAGCTTTGGGCACAGGGAGAGGTTGAACTGCCGAGCACTTGCCACAGAGGCTGCAGCCTGTCCCAGAGAGCTCTGGAGCTGGAGGCCTTTCAGGCTGTTCCAGATGAGGCAAAGGGCTAGGTCTTGTACCCTCACATGGACTAGTCATTGGATGTGGACTTGACCTTAGATGAGGTAGCTCTCTTCCGGAGAGGGCAATTCCCAGGGAGGGACCCAGTCAATAACCTGTCAGCCACCATACCACCAGAAGCTAGGGGAAGAGTGCCTCAGTGCTGAGGGGGTGTGGGTGGCACAGCACAGCATCGCACAGGAACTGTATCAGATGCAGGAGCCTAAAGAATGATCCCTGCCCGGAGGACTTCTGTCTTTGGTGCTAAGCTCATGGAATGACCATGATGCCAGGTCATGGACAATAGATATCCTGGGAGGGGCCTTGACGCTCTGCTGAGTGTACTCAGAGCAGGCAAAGCCTCCTGTGGGCTTCATGGTGGAGGCAGCATAGACGTGGACCTAGAAGGGCAGTTCAGCTTCCTGAGCTGGTGACCTGACCCTGCCTCTCCCAGAGGGCTTTGCCGGGCACGTTCCGTTCAGCACCGAGGACAGCTCTAGGCAGCACCTTCCTGGACCACCACCCCACTCAACATGCCAGGCGTGCCCGGTGGAGACCCTCAGCATGTGTGCTCTGCCTAGGCAGCACTTCTAGCAGGAGGAGGCAGCCCTCAGAACATTTGGGGTCAGAGGAGGTCTTGTCGGGAGGATGAGAGTCACCTCTTACTGTGTGAGGGGACCCATGCCAGCTGCCTTGGCCTGAGCTTTCTTGTGAGGCACTTCCTTTCAGTGCCTTAACTGATCTGAAACTGAGGGGTGAAGAGGAAACAGAAGCTGGCCTGGGCACTTGGGGAGAAATGCAGAAGCTGAAACCAAATGTAGAACAGAAAGCCTGAGACTCAGCTAATTCCGTTAGCTGCAGACCAGACCAGTGCGCTGAGGAACCGTGGTGCACTGGGGTGCCAGAGAGGAGCCATGGGGGACTGGGTCCCAATCCTCTCTCTGCCACCAACCAGGGTGTGATGTGGGGCAGGTCATGTTGACTCTCTGTACCCGTTTCTCCTTGACTCACATGCGGAGGGGCAGTTTAAGGCTCAGGCTCGGGAGCCAGCCTGCCTGATCTGAATTCCACCTCTGCCCCCCTCTTGCTGCAAGATCCTCTCTTTTCCTAGCTGCAGAATAGGGGTAATGAGAAACTTTCTCACAGAGTTTTGAAGATTTTGTACCTGTCTGGTCCTCCATTCCCCAGCCTGCCTTTCTTATAAGGGTGCCCACCCTGTGCTGTCACCACAAGCCCTTCCACACCAAAGGGAATGGGTCCCAGCCCAAGTCGTTGGATATATTCCTTGATGGTGGCCTCTGTTATCTAAAGAACTTAACTGGCCTACAAATCCAATAGGTAGGATAACAAAGCCACACTACAAAAGCTCATCCCTGGAGGGAGAGGGAAACTGATCCCAGGCTGGCTTTTCCCACCACTAGAGGTGTGGAGGGCATAGCTCACACTGAAAAGCCCCAGCTTTATCAGCTCTGCCCTCCCTTTAGAGTGTTCCATGGCTCCCACCTTCCCTCGATATATCAGTTACTAGGATTTTAGGGGATTTCCTGCTTACAGAGACTTAAAACCAGGGGTGAGGTCCACAGGCGAGGTGATCTGGGAGGGCACTTAAAACCCTCTATGTGCAAAAAGAAGGGTTCCTAGCTGCATTTTAAACAAGGAAGTGTGTTGTTCCCCGGAAAACAAGACACAGTCTACACTGACTCATTTTGAAGACTGGAGTTCCCTCCAAGAGAGGTGTTGGGGAGGGAAGTAGAAGTCTCAGTGAGTTCTTCCTGTGCACCAGGTACTCAGAGGCCAGTGAACATCTGTGATTTGCATTAATTGCCCCCAAATCCCCACCAGAGAGGTGCTATTCTTCTCCCTACTCTACAGGCTGGAAACCCTCAGGTCTGCTGTCTTCTCCTCAGGACCCCGGGAGCAGCACCCAGAGTCCACGGCCTGGAGGCTGGGCATCACCACCCTGGGTGCAGGCCTCCTTCACCCACAGGGCCATGGGATAAGCCCACCGTGGAGGAGGCCGTGGACTCCGGGCCCAGGACGGTCAGCAGGAGGTATCTGAGCTCCCTGAAGAACAAGCTGTCCAGCAGGGACTGGAGGAAATCTTGCCAGGCTAGGACCTGCCCCGGCCCAGGGACACAGGTGCCCGAGGGGTAGAAGTGGGGAGCTGGGTGGGGGCCCCTCCACTGACCTCCTTCCCACACATTCTCTCCCAGCCAGAGCCAGCACTTCCCCAGGTGGGGTCTTGTGTGACCAGAGATCAGCTGAAAGCTAGATTCACACCCACCCCACCCTTAACGGCCTTTGATTAAGTGTCTACTATGTGCCCCGCTGCTGGCATTATTTCTCATACCCCTCACTATAGGAGTCTTTTAGGCATGGAAATTGAAACTCAGACAGCTTAAGGAACTTGTCCAAGGCCACACAACTTGGAACCTAGTACCTTTCCCAGGGGCGGCCTCCATTCACCCACTGAAGGAGGCAACAGTGCCAACTAGAAATAGAGGTCAGCGCTAATTCCTGCCCTCAGACTCATCCTGGGCAGGTCACCTCCCTTCTCTGGGTTTCAGTTTTCTTGTCTGTGGAATTTAAGAGCTTGGCTGCACGTGGCTGTGCACCCTGGAGCCGGACTACCAGGGTACACGTCCCAGCTCTTCTGCTTACTATGTGACCTGGGGCAAATCTCTTTAACCCCTTTGTGCTTGTTTCCTCATTTATAAAATGGGGATGGTGATCATAGTAGTACATACTATGTATACTGGTTATCAGTTGCTGCATAACAAACTACGCCAAAATGTGGAGACCAAAATGTGGAGTTTATTATTTCTGACAGTTTTGTGGGTTGATTGGAATGCTATTGGATGGTTTTTCTGTTGGTCTCACTTGGAGTTTGTCTTAGCTCAGGATGCCATAGCAAAATACCACAGACTAGGTGACTTAAACAGCAGAAGTGCATTTTCGCACAGCTCTGCAGACTGGACATCCAAGATCAAGGTGCTGGCAGGGTTGGTTTCTGGTGAGGCTCCCTTCCTGGCTTGTAGATGGCCATCTTCTCACTATGTCCTCACACGACCTTTCCTCTGTTCACATGCTCTCTTGGTGTCCCTCCCTCTTCTTATAAGGACACCAGTCTTAGTGGATTAGGCTCTACCCTTCTATCTCAATTAACTTAATTACTAAAAGCCCTATTTCCAAAATATAGTCACATTGGAGGTTAGGGCTTCAATGTATTGATCTGGGGACACAATTCAGTCCATAACAGGGTCTCTCAAGTGGCTGCAGTCAGATGTTGGCTGGGGTGGGAATGCCCAAGATAGCTCATCTCCCAAGCCTGGTGCCTGGGCAGGGACAGCTGGAAAGCTGTCCTGAGCTGGGGTGCTGGCACGGCTGGACCCCTGGCTCCCTCTCATTGTAGTCCCAGGGCCTCTCCTCTCCATGTGGCCTCTCCATCAGGGCAGCTAGACCTCCAGATGTGGTAGTTCGTGGCTCCCAACAGAGCACAGGTGGAAGCTTCCAGGCCTCTTAAGTCTTAGGCCCAGAACTGGCGCAGCCTCACTCTGCCCCATCCTCTCAGTTAAATCGATCCCAGCGCCAGCCCAGATGAGCTGCAGGAGGGCATGAATCCTGGGAGGTATGTTTCACTGGGGCATCTTTGGATACTGCTCCCATCAGAGCAGACCAAAGCTCTCCTTCTCCTTCTCCTCCCAACTCCCCTGCAGGAGCCTGAGGAGAAGAGGATCGTCCAGGAGCTGCTGGAGACAGAGCAGGCCTATGTGGCACGCCTCCACCTGCTAGACCAGGCCAGTGGCCAGGACGCCCGCTCCTGAGCCCCAGCACCTGGGTGTCCTCACCTCACCCCTGCTCTCCCTTCTGACCCACCTCACAAGAGCTGAGAGTTAGGACCTCGGGGTTTGATCCTAGGAAGCCTTAGTCTTTTTAACTCCATTGGCTGGAGTTCAGGCAGAAATCGGGATTTAGCTCATTAGCCTCACTCCTGGTTCCACTGTTAGTGCCTGGGCTGGTCTCACAGGAGTGGAGAACACACCAGCCAGTCCTTCCAGGCCCCACACAGCATCCTCATCTGTCATTCCAACTCCCAACATCCTCACCACTGTTAGCCCTTCACACTTTCTTAAGGAGCCCTAAGGCGAGAGGGTTAAATCACTGAACATCAGCAGTGGGATCTTGAGCCTGGCGAAGTCCAAGACTTGACAGACACAAGATAGGCCCATTTCTGACATTCATCAGCTGCCAGCCTTTGGCCAAGTCCCTGTGTCTCTAGGCCTTGGTTTGCGCATCTGTGAAGTGGCCGGAATACAATCTTCCCTGCTTCTCTCTCTTCCCAGGGTTTTTGTGAGATTGATGGGAGATTAAGGAGGTGGAAGCATTCAGCAAGCTGGGGAGGGACCCCAAAGCCCCTGGGACTGTGCTTGTCTCCCCCTGGGCTGTGTTGGGGGTGGAGGTCCTTCTCTGCCACAGGCCCAGTGACCCAGCTGCGGCTGTAGGTGTTCTTCCAGGAGCTGCTGAAGGAGGCCCGCAGCAGCAAGGCCTTCCCCGAGGATGTGGTCAGGCTCATCTTCTCCAACACCGCCTCCATCTACCAGTTCCATGCACAGTTCTTCCTCCCAGAGCTGCAGCAGCGGCTGGACAACTGGTGAGGTCCAGCAGGAGCCCCTGAGGCCCCCTGACCACAGCCCTGGTCAGGTCCGGTTGCAGCCCCCAGGGAACTGGGTCTGGCCTATTATGCCCCTGCCCTTGCTGTGTGACCATGACTCTCCTCCTCTGGGCTTGCTCTGTCTGCACAGTGAGGGGCTTGGACGAGGCGTGTGTGTGTGTGTGTGTGTGTGTGTGTGTGTGTGTGTGTGTGTGTCCTGGAGAAGGGGATGGATCAGGTCCTCACTAGGCTGAGTGACTTAGGAGGCAGTGGAAATAACCAGCACTAACTGAGTGTTTCCTACTTGCCCTGCCTTGGGCTTTACACCTATTAACTCGCTTAATCTTCACATCAGCCTGCTGTGTGATGATGACATCGTGGTTATGCAGGAACCCCTCTCTGTTTTCAGAGATGACTACTAAAGTATTTAGTGCTGAAATTAGTATCTTGCCAAAGAAATGCCATGATGTCTGGTATGTCCTTTAAAATTCTTTGTTAAAAAAGAATCTTAGTAATTGTTAAGTGCAGGGACAGATATATAGGGGTTCGTTATTATATTCTTTTTATTTTATGATTGCTTAAAATTTTTTGCAATATTTTTTTTTGAAAAAAACAACCCTGTGAGGTTGCCTACCATCATGCCCAGTTTTTTCAGATGGGAAAATTAAGGTATAGAGAGGCTAGGTGACTGGTCCAAGAACACACAGCTAGAGTAAGTGGTGCGGTTGGAAATCAGACTCAGGCGGGCCAGCTCCAGATGGTCAGTCCTTACCGCTCTGCTGTAACAGTTCCTGGGTCGAATGACCTTTTCTTACCTCTCTGAGCCTGGATTTCCTCTTCTCTAAGATGGGCCATTGACTGTCCCTCCTCCCGCAGGCAGGGTTGTGAGAATTAAATGAGATGAGACATGCACGGAATCTTGGGCAGTGCTTGGCATGTGGCCCTTATTATTGTTACATGAACAAGTATCAGGTGGTTATTGAACGCCTGTTGTGGGCCTGACACTGTACTGGGCCTTTGGGGGAATCCAATCCGTGGGAGAGAGCAGCATCTGCCCTCAGGGGGCTCACAGTCTAAGGGGGAGTGAACCACACACATGTGTGAGGATGACACGCCCCCCTATACCTGCACCCAGAAGTGCCGCAGAAAGGCTGTGTTGGGGGGTGAGGGGAGCCTTACCTAACCTGACCCTGTCTGGAGTTAAGAGAAGAGGTCCCCAGACTGAGGGCAGTACCTGGTGCCCCTCCTGCAGGACGACCACCCCCCGCATTGGCGACGTGATCCAGAAGCTGGCCCCCTTCCTGAAGATGTACAGTGAGTATGTCAAGAACTTTGAGCGAGCCGCTGAGCTGCTGGCCACCTGGAGTGACAAGTCTCCACCCTTCCAGGAGGTTATCACCCGCATTCAGGTGAGGCTGGGGTGGGGGCGGGGCAGAGCCTGCACTGCCACCCCAGTGTGCAGTGGCTCAGGTTCCCCAGTGATTTGGGCCACCTCCCTGGCTCAGTTGCTGCGCACTCCCCCGACCCTCAGGGGCAGCCTGACCTACCCCTTCCCCCCTCACCCCCACGCTCTCCCTCCCCCCTCCCTCCCCAAGAGCAGCGAGGCCTCAGGCAGCCTGACCCTGCAGCACCACATGCTGGAACCTGTGCAGAGAATCCCACGCTACGAGCTGCTGCTCAAGGAGTATGTCCAGAAGCTGCCAGCCCAGGCCCCAGACCTGGCTGATGCCCAGAGTGAGGACACCCCCAGGGAATCCAGGGGGTTGGGGAGGTTCGAGCCACTTCCATAATTTATGGAGCACCTGCTAAAATGGTTATGATGACCATCGGCCATCAACATTGACCGCTTATACTTCGTAGACATTGTCTATAGTATCAGCCACTTTTTTATAGACATTAAGGCCCAGAGAGGTTAAGTGACTTGCTCAAGATCACACAGCCAAAAAGGAACAGAGCTGGGATTTGAAACCATGCCTTCACCCTCTGGATCTGGGGGGCATTGAAAGTCACAGAAGCCAACGGCCTAAGCCCTGTCTTTTGGTGGCTTCTAGTCTCTCCACTCTGGGTGGGAAATGGCCCCCATCATCCAAATACCTCATGTGCCAGGCTACAGGGGAAGGCTGCTCCTGGGGGTGCTCATGGCAGGCCCTGAGGCCACTTGATTAAGCCTCAAGGACCTCCTGCCTCAGCCACAAGCCCCGTATTTTCAGGGGGTAACTCTGGCCCTGCCCCCATTTCAGAAGCCCTTGACATGATCTTCTCAGCCGCTCAGCACTCCAACGCAGCCATCACTGAGATGGTGAGCATCCCAGCCCTCGGAATAGAAGCAGCAGGCATCCCCAGGGGCCCTGTCACCTCCTCCCTGCAGCTCTCAGCCTCCCCCAACCCACCCAGGTCTCTGTATCTCCTCATCCCCTGATCCTTCCTCACGACACCTGGCCCACCTCCCCCTCACACCCTGTCCCTGTCCACACAAGGCAAACCTTCCAGAAGCAGGCAGGCCCTGCCTGGCCTCGGCTGAAGGTACACCTCCTGTCCCCAGGAGCGGCTGCAGGAACTGTGGGAAGTGTACCAGCGCCTGGGCCTGGAGGACGACCTAGTAGACCCCTCCAACACCCTGCTGCGCGAGGGCCCTGTCCTCAAGATCTCCTTCCGCCGCATCGGCCCCATGGAGCGCTACCTTTTCTTGGTAGGGGGATGCTGGGGGGCCTGCCCCACACTGGGGAGGGAAGTCCACGGGCCCTCTGCCCCAGGTTCTGCCTGCCTGGCATCTACCCAGCTGGCACTGCAGGATGAACAGGGACAAACCTGCTTCTCTATCCTTCTCTACTTTGGCACCCAGGTGACTTGGGACAAGTCACGTGCTACCTCCAGGCCTCAGGAATTTCTAACTGAGGGGGTTCCCAGACATGCCCTGGGAAGCAACAGAGTCAGAATTTGAACCCAGTCTGTTTGGCTCCAAAGCCTGTGGTATCAATCTATGCTCTAGAGAGTGTACAGCAGGAGGGAATTAGGTTGGCTGCTAGGAAGAACTGCCCTGGTTTGCACTGAAGAAGCCAGGGTGTCTCCTGGAAACTGGTCCCACCTGAAGGTTTTGGGGAGGGAGCTACAATCTCTCATAAGCCCCTGCCACCCTTGGCCCCTGTGAGAAAGGCCTCGTAGGTTTCTGAGGTCTGATGTGGTCCCTTGATGCCCACAGGTAGGGCAGTCCTTCAGTGACCTACCTGTTGGATTGGGGCTAGACAACCACTTCCTTAGCACACCTGTGAGGTCCTGTGAGCTGGCCCAGCGGGTGGCGAGAGGGGAGGGAGACCCAGTGGGGCTCAGCCCACGCCCAGGGAAGCCTGCCTGATTGTCCTTCCTGCCCTTGCCACTGTGCACACACTCATGCTTGTGTCTCTTGCAGTTCAACAACATGCTGCTCTACTGTGTGCCCAGGGTCATCCAGGTGGGCGCCCAATTCCAGGTCAGGACCCGTATCGACGTGGCCAGCATGAAGGTAAGAGGCACCCCAACCACCTTCGGGCTTTACCCCAAGGGTGGGACCGAGTATGCGGAGTAGCAGGAGGGGCCAACCTGAGTCTCAGGTCCGGGGCAACATGAAGGTGGAAAAGCTTTGGGGTTAGATCTCTCCCACCTGGCCTCCCAGCCGTCCTGTCCAGGGCCCTTCCCAGCTCCCAGCTTTGCTCTGCTTTCCCTACCATCTACCCCAGTATTTTGAAAACTTTAATACATGCATGAATCCCCTGGGAGTCTTGTTAAAATGTGGGTTCTGATTCAGGAGGTCTGGAGAGGGGCCGGAGATTCTGCATTTCTAACCAGCTCCTGGGTGATGCCAGTACTGCAGCTCCCCAGGCCATACTTTGAGTAGGAAGGGTCTCCACTTTCAGCTCAGCTGCTGACTTGGGTGTGTCCCCATCCAGAGATGGCCACAAATGGGCGGAGACAGCACAGCAGTCCATAGTAGTGCCCATCGACTGGGCGGTCACTGTGGGTTGGGTTGGGCCCTAAATCATCCCACTGGATCCTCTTAACAGCCCTGTGATGTAGGGGCTGTTATTATCCCCTGCATTTTTTTGGTTTTTAAAAATCTTTAAAAAATAATAACTTTATTACCTAAAAATATAGATAATACACATTCCCAAATCAAACTATATCAAAAATATATGCAATATATATTGCATATATATACACCCCATCCCCTAGTTCCCCTTCCTGGAGGCAGCCTTTGCTTCTTGTGAGGCCTTCCAGAGGTAGTCTTTGCATACACACACTAATAATATATTCATTATGGCTTCCTTACTTTTGTTTCACATAAACAGTGAGACTATTTTTCACATACACTATTCTGCACTTGACTTTTTTAACTAACTACTAATTCTAGAGGTGCTTGGAAGTCAGTTCATTAGGAGCTTCCTCATCCTTTTGCATAGCTGCGTAGCATCCCAGCATGTGGATGTACAGTAATTTGTTCAGCCAGTCCTCTACTGACAGACATTTAGATTGTTCTCTGTTGTCAGTGTCTGCAAATGAGACTGCAGTGAATAACTGTGTACAGTATGCCTGTGTGTAAGTATATCTGTAGTTAATCCCACTTTTAAAAGGAAATAAAGTGGTACGTCCAGACAATGGAATATTATTCCGTGATAAAAAGAGATGAGCTATTAAGCCATGAAGAAACATGGAGGAAACTTAAATGCATATCACTAAGTGAAAGACGCCTATCTGAAAAGGCTACATATATACATACATACTTTGTATAATACTATGTGATTCCAATGATATGACATTCTGGAAAAGGCAAAACTATGGAGACAGCAAGAGGATCAGTGGTTACCAGTAGTTGGGGGAAGAGAGGGATGAACGTGGAGGATTTTAAGGGCAGTAAAACTATTTTGTATGGTACTATAATGGTAGATAACAGTCATTACACATTTATCCAAACCCACAGAATTTACAACACCAAGAGTGAACCCTGATGTAAACTATGAACCTTGGGTAATAATGATGTGTCAGTGTAGATTCATTGATTCTAATAAATGTACCATTCTGGTGGGGGAATGGTATTAATGGAGGAGGCTGTGCATATGTGGGCTCAGGGAGTATATGGGAAATCTCTGTACCTTCCTCTTAATTATGCTGTGAACCTAAAACTGATCTTAAAAAAAAAAAGTCTTTTTTAAAAATAAAAAAAACCCAAGGCCCAGAAAGATTAAGTAACTTGCTTGGGGGTCACACAGCAAATCCTGGTTTGCATGATCAAACTCAGGTATAACAGAGTCCAGAGCCTCTGTACCTAACCAGCATACTATACAATCTCCTACTAAGGCTTCAACCTGGAAAGATAAAGTATAGGGTGGAATTGAAGGCATAGTGGAGGAAATGGGAGGGGAAACTTCTTGACAGCCCCTCTGATCGCTCCTGAGTCCTGGTGGCTGGGGCTGGAAGAAGCAGAGGTCAGATCTGGCCTATCTTGGTACCCTTCCATCTCCCCCTTCCCTATCCCTATTGACTCCCCCTCCCCCCACCCATCTCCCAGGATCTGCAGCAGGAGAGAGCTGCAGGCAGAACTCGAACCAGGATACTTCCGCCTCTGGAGAACCCCTGAGCCTCTGAGAGCCCCCAGCAGGAGGGCCTTGCCCCTGCTGCTGACTGGGCTTGCCTGGTGTTTGGGGCTGAATCAAGGGCTTGGGGGTGGGGTGTAGCCTGCGGGTGATGAGGGCTGATGGAGGGACTTGGGCAACTTCTGGGGCTTCACAGCCCGTCCCCCATATCTCAGCTGACTGAGTTCCTCTAGGAATGCAGCCCCCCCACCCTGCGTCATCCAGCTTTCCTAACTGAAGTGGCCAGAATGTCCCAGAGGCTAGGGTGCGTGCAAGCTTGTACATCTGGGAGCCTTGGTGAGCGAGACTGAGAAAGGCAGGTTATGGAGGGTTAAAGACAGAGAAATGGAGACAGGCAGCCCTGTCTTAGGACTGGCAGAGACCCAGGCATAGAAAAAGAGAGGCAGAGATTGACAGATAGAAAAGCCAAGAAATATGGAGACCACAACAGACTATCGTAAAGAGAAAATACATAGAAATGGGCCTGACAGTGTCAGATGCTCAGGGTATGTGCCGAGGGCTCCCAGGCCCAGTGTGTGCTGGGTTCCTGGCATCTCCAGTCCCAGTGAACATAGTCCCTACAGGGCGTGTCTGGTGCTCTGGTGGCCGCACAGCGCCCACTCCTGGATGGCACGGGCCTGGCAGGAGCAGAGCTGTCCACCTACCCGCATTTGTGCAGGAATCATTTCCTGAGTCTAAGGTTTGGAGGCGGGTCTGACCTTTGACCACCATGATGGCTCCCACTGGCCGTGACCCCCTGGCCTCCTCCTTCCTGAGTGTCAAGGAGGCCTAGTTCTCAGCAGCTGATTTGCCCCCCAGGGTCTGACTTGGTCCTATCGTTGTGCCATCCTGTACAGGGCCAGCCGGGGAAGAAGGAAGGGGTAAGGGTACATATGTACTCAGCGTCTCCATGGACAACTGTGCAGGTTGTGCACTGTGCAAGCACACCTCAACTAAGATGAGCACACCTCATCCACAGACAACAGCATAGATTGCATATTTACAGTTCTCACTGTCCGGCAGATGGCAGTCAAGTGTCTGGTTCAACAAACCAGATACTTGACTGAATGTTACGCCAGTTTGCCAACAGATGTCAGTAAAGTGTTTTGAGGAAGGGGTGTCTTTCTCTAATTAGCACAAAGGCACTGTGTGGGCTGGCAGGAGCCTGAACCGGCCAAGTCTGGTGGTTCAGCCTGGGTATTGCGGAGCTCGGGGAATTGTCCTCTAGAAACCTTCATCCTGCCCCTCTGCAGAGGTGGTCCCTCAGGTCAGGGACTCTTCCCACTTCCCCTTTTTCTATCAAAAGCATCATGTTTCTTCCTGGCCGTGGACTCCAGACCTTAGATTTCTCCCTTCTTTTCTCGCTCCCCTCTCCTTCACCCAATCAGGCATGGAGTCTTGCCAGATTCCAGATACTGTTCCCCAGGTAGAAACCTTTTCTCTCTCCAGGCAGGCATGGACCACTCAGGGAATCCCTCCCTAACTGGCCTCTGGGCTGCTGGTGTGTCCTATTTTCCCAGCCCTTCGACCCTTATAAATAGCTGCTGGAGTGGCTTTCCCAAACACCTGTCTCCACAGGAGCTTCTCCATTTATAAACCCTTAGAGCCTCCCCATTGTCAAGGGTATCAAGTGCAAATCACATCAGGCCCCTTCTAGAGGGAACGGACTGGTTCTGTGGGCCCAAGAGGTAGACTAGGCCTAATATGAGGAAGGATGTTCCCAGAGTCATGCTCTCTGAGGTGTGGTGGGCCGCCTGAAAGTGTGCCAAGGCCTGGTCACCTCGTGGCAAGGAGCCCGCAGAGGGGCCCACATGTCAGGTGGATTCAGTGACAACAAAATTCCTCCATGCTAGGCCCTTGGGCTCTAGGTCTGTATCTTAGCTTCCCTTTGTGACTCTGTCTCCACATTGCCTGGGAGAAGTCTGTGCTTACTGGGCTCTGGGAGTGGGGTGGAAATAGATGTGCTTCTGCTTTACCCTTGGGGACCAAAAACCGTAATTTGAATCTTCATTATGCTCTTTAGATGCTGTGTTTCCTCAAGCAGGTCTCTTGCCCTCTCTGATCTTCATTTTCTCATCTCCCAAATGAGGGTGATAATATCTACCTGTCCGGACTGCTGTGACGATTTTCTTTAACTTTTTATTCTGGACACTTTTAAGCTGAGAAAATGGTACAATGAACCCCCATATACTCATCACCTGGCTAAAACTGGTTTACTCAGCAATCCCCTTCTTAATCCCCTTTTCCAATGGATTATATAAGAGCAAATCTCAGACACATAATCATTTCACCTATAAATACTTCAGTATGTCTCTTTAAGAAATAAGAACTCTTTTTTTTGCCCTAAAAGTTGCCAACAGTACCATTATTACATCTAACAAATTAATGATAATTAGTTAATAACGTTAAGATCCCTTGGTTTTCCTTGACTGTCTCATAATTGTCTTCTCACAGCTGATCTGTTTGAATCATTTGTAATATGCTTCTTACATCCCCTTTTATCCATTATACCTCCCTCTCCTAGTTTTTCTCTCATTTATTAGTTGAAGAAATCAAATCATTTCTCTGGTAGAGTTTCTCACAGTCTGGATTTTGCTGACCGCACCCCTGTGGTGTCATTCAGCATGTCCCTCGGTCCCACATAATTCTTGTAAACTGGTAGGTAACCATAGATTCAGCTGTGCCAGGGGACTGTAGCTGTTGACAGGTACTGCCTTCAGGGGCACATGTTGGCCATTAAACATTAGAGATTAGTGGGTTCAGCAGTTGTGCTGATTAAATGAGAACATGTGTGGGGTGCTCAGTGGCTGTCGCATAGTAAGTGCTCTGTGACGGGTGGCTTTCATAACGGACTCGGGACCTGTGGAGTTCTGGGACAAGGATGGTAAAAGACAGGAAGTGGGGCGGGGGTCTGTTGGATCCGTGAATTGGGTGATCAATTCCTTCATTCACTCTATGGGGTAAAAGGGTCTTGTTCTAGGCCGTACATCTGATCTTGAAAAGGCTGTGTCCCCAAACCCAATTTGTGACCCAGTTTCCATTTTGGGTGACTCCTTTGTCAGGAGCCGTCACCCCTACCTCACACTGGGCCAACTTATCTACTAAGGTTCCAGGAACCCTAAGTCCCATTTGCTGCACAGGGTGAGGCCAGATTGCAGGCGCATTTGCCTGGCTTGATGGGATTAGGGAGCAGTTGAACAAGCTCCCTATCCTTGTCTCTAATTTGAATTGTCCTTGGGGCACAGTTCACCTACCTCCCTGCCACAGTACCTGGGGGGCGGGTGGGCGAGTCTGAGCAGTCTCTCCCTCCCATTCCGAGCAGGTGCGGGAGCTGACTGACGCTGAGTTCCCCCACTCCTTCCTGGTGTCCGGGAAGCAGCGCACCCTGGAGCTGCGGGCCCGGTAGGCAGGCAGGCTGAGGGCCGGGTGAGATGGGAAAACTGGGAGGGGCTGCTCTCCTCAACACCTGTGTTCACTTTCCAAGCAGGTCCCAGGAGGAAATGATCTCCTGGTTGCAGGTATCAGAATGCTCCAGGGCCCCTAGGATTCTGACCTCCCTACCCAGGCTGCGGGGGAGAGAGGGATGCTGTGTGTGTGTGTGTGTGTGTGTGTGTGTGTGTGTGTGTGTGTGTGTGTGTGTGTGTGTGTGTGTGTGTGTGTGTGTGTGTGTGTGAGTGCACACCCGCCTGCTTGCTCCCTGTTCTTCCTCAAAGTTGCTCTGTAGTAGTTGGAGTCAGACCTGGGTTCAAATCTTGCTGCCTCTCACTGCCTAGCTGGGTGGCCTGGGGCGAGTCACTTAATGTCTCTGAGCCTCAGTTTTCACATCTGTAATCTGGGGCTAATATTTTCTCCTCCCTTAAATCAGGCAATGTACACTTAGAATCTAACCCCTAGCACCCAGTAGGCTTTTAGCAATGTTTGTGGAATGTGTAGATGGATTCACAGATGAGCAAGCCCTTCCTGCCGCCCCCCAACCACCTCCCTGTGCTCTGCCCCTTGCCCCAGGCCTGCCAAGCGGCCATTGACCAAATCGAGAAGCGGAATGAAACCTTCAAAGCTGCGGTCCAGAGCCCTGAGGGAGACACCCAGGAGCAGGAGGTAAATGAAGGCTCTGTATCCCTCCTGGAGCCGCCAGCCTTACACAGGAATGATTCCCTCTCTTTGTTCTACCTAGGCCAGCTTGGAGGGCTGGAGAGTGTCACCCACCATGAATGATTTGAAGGGATCAGGGGAAGCTTACACACGCCAACATCACCCTACTCAGAAACTCAATGCCAAAGATTCCCCCATTAGCAAAAAATTCCTTTGGGAGGCTGTATGTGCAACTACCGCTAGGAAGGATTTTACATCTATATGTATAACTCGGGCTGTGGGGGTGGTGTGTGTGCAGGTTTGGGTTTTTCTTTTTTCTTTTTTTTTTGCTATCTTTCAAGAGTTCTTTATTTATCTCTATTAATTCATGCTCCAAGGGCAGGGACTGGTCCTCAGTTTGAAAGAATCAGAATTGACTATGTCAGCAAACAAAAGCAAATCAGTCTCTGAATCTTTTATAATGTGCAGTGAGGATGTCTGCCCTATGCTCTAGAGAGACAACATCTATTTTCAAGGCTGATAGCTATAGGAAGATGCTTGAAAAGACAGTCCAGAAAAAAGGAAACACAAGAGACCCTAGGAGAACTGTCTCCCAACATTTATCTTTTTTTTTTTTTGGAATTTTAAAATTTAATTTTATTCATTTTTTATACAGCAGGTTCTTATTAATCTATTTTATACAGATTAGTGTATACACGTCAATCCCAATCTCCTAATTCATCCCACCACCACTCCCCCACCCCCGCCACTTTCCCCCCTTGGTGTCCATACGTTTGTTCTCTACATCTGTGTCTCTATTTCTGCCCTGCAAACCAGTTCATCTGTACCATTTTTCTAGGTTCCACATATATGCATTAATATACGATACTTGTTTTTCTCTTTCTGATTTACTTCACTCTGTATGACAGTCTCTAGATCCATCCACGTCTCTACAAATGACCCAATTTCGTTCCTTTTTATGGCTGAGTACTATTCCATCGTATATATGTACCACATCTTCTTTATCCATTCGTCTGTCAGTGGGCATTTAGGTTGCTTCCATGACCTGGCTATATTGTAAATAGTGCTGCAGTGAACATTGGGGTGCATGTGTCTTTTTGAATTATGGTTTTCTCTGGGTATATGCCCAGTAGTGGGATTGCTGGGTCATAAGATAGTTCTATTTTTAGTTTTCTAAGGAGCCTTCATACTGTTCTCCATAGTGGCTGTATCAATTTACATTCCCACCAACAGTGCAAGAGGATTCCCTTTTCTCCACACCCTCTCCAACATTTGCTGTTTGCAGATTTTCTGATGATACCCACTCTAACTGATGTGAGGTGATACCTCATTGTAGTCTTGATTTGCATTTTTCTAACAATTAGTGATGTTGAGCAGCTTTTCATGTGCTTCTTGGCCATCTGTATGTCTTCTTTGGAGAAATGTCTATTTAGGTCTTCTGCCCATTTTTTGATTGGGTTGTTTGTTTTTGTAATATTGAATGGCATGAGCTGTTTATATATTTTGGAGATTAATCCTTTGTCCATTGATTCATTTGCAAATATTTTCTCCCATTCTGAGGGTTGTCTTTTCGTCTTGTTTGTAGTTTCCTTTGCTTTGCAGAAGCTTTTAAGTTTCATTAGGTCCCATTTGTTTATTTTTGTTTTTATTTCCATTACTCTAGGAGGTGGATCAAAGAAGATCTTGCTGTGATTTGTGTCAAACAGTGTTCTTCCTATGTTTTCCTCTAAGAGTTTTATAGTGTCCAGTCTTACATTTAGGTCTCTAATCCATTTTGAGTCTATTTTTGTGTATGGTGTTAGGGAGTGTCCTAATTTCATTCTTTTACATGTAGCTGTCCAGTTTTCCCAGCACCACTTATTGAACAGACTGTCTTTTCTCCATTGTATATCCTTGCCTCCTTTGTCATAGATTAGTTGACCATAGGTGTGTGGGTTTATCTCTGGGCTTTCTATCCTGTTCCATTTATCTGTATTTCTGTTTTTGTGCCAGTACCATATTGCCTTGATTACTGTAGCTTTGTAGTATAGTCTGAAGTCAGGGAGTCTGATTCCTCCAGCTCCGTTTTTTTCCCTCAAAAGTGCTTTGGCTATTCGGGATCTTCTATGTCTCCATACAAATTTTAAGATTTTTTTGTTCTAGTTCTGTAAAAAATGCCACTGGTAATTTGATAGGAATTGCATTGAATCTGTAGATTGCTTTGGGTAGTATAGTCACTTTCACAATATTCATTCTTGCAATCCAAGAACATGGTATATCTCTCCATCTGTTTGTGTCATCTTTGATTTCTTTCATCAGTGTCTTATAGTTTTCTGAGTACAGGTCTTTTACCTCCTTAAGTAGGTTTATTCCTAGGTATTTTATTACTTTTGTTGCAATGGTGAATGGGATTGTTTCCTTAATTTCTCTTTCTGATCTTTCGTTGTTAGTATATAGGAATGCAAGAGATTTCTGTGCATTAACTTTGTATCCTGCAACTTTACTAGATTCATTGATTAGCTCTAGTAGTTTTCTGGTGGCATCTTTAGGATTCTCTATGTATAGTATCATGTCATCTGCAAACAGTGACAGATTTACTTCTTTTCCAGTTTGTATTCCTTTTTCTTTTTTTTTTTCGTACGCAGGCCTCTCACTGTTGTGGCCTCTCCCGTTGCCGAGCACAGGCTCTGGACACGCAGGCTCAGTGGCCATGGCTCACGGGCCCAGCCGCTCCGCGGCATGTGGGATCTTCCCGGACCAGGGCACGAACCCATGTCGCCTGCATCGGCAGGCAGACTCTCAACCACTGCGCCACCAGAGAAGCCCTTGTATTCCTTTTATTTCTTTTTCTTCTCTGATTGCCATGGCTAGGACTTTGTCTTGTTCCTGATCTCAGAGGAAATGCTTTCAGTTTTTCACCATTGAGAATGATGTTTGCTCTGGGTTTGTCATATATGGTCTTTATTATGTTGAGGTAGTTTCCCTCTGTGCCCACTTTCTGGAGAAGTTTAATCATAAATGGGTGTTGAATTTTGTCAAAAGCTTTTTCTGCATCTATTGAGATGATCATATGGATGGTTTTTCTTCTTCAGTGGTGTATCACATTGACTGATTTGCATATATTGAAGAATCCTTGCATCCCTGGGATAAATCCCACTTGATCATGGTGTATGATCCTTTTAATGTGTTGTTGCATTCTGTTTGCTAGTATTTTGTTGAGGAGTTTTGCATCTATATTCATGAGTGATATTGGTCTGTAATTTTCTTTTTTTGTAGTATCTTTGTCTGGTTTTGGTATCAGCATGATCATGGCCTCATAGAATGAGTTTGGGAGTGTTCCTTCCTCTGCAATATTTTGGAAGAGTTTGAGAAGGATGGGTGTTAGCTCTTCTGTAAATGTTTGATAGAATTCACCTGTGAAGCCATCTGATCCTGGACTTTTGTTTGTTGGAAGACTTTTAATCACAGTTTCAATTTCATTACTTGTGATTGGTCTGTTCATATTTTCTATTTCTTCCTGGTTTGGTCTTGGAAGGTTATACCTTTCTAAGAATTTGTCCATTTCTTCCAGGTTGTCCATTTTATTGTCATAGAGTTGCCTGTAGTAGTCTCTTATGATGCTTTTGTATTTCTGCGCTGTCCGTTGTAATACTTCCCCTTTTTCATTTCTAATTTTATTGATTTGAGTCCTCTCCCTCTTTTTCTTGATGAGTCTGGCTAAAGGTTTATCAATTTTGTTCATTTTCTCAAAGAACCAGCTTTTAGTTTTATTGATCTTTGCTATTATTTTCTTTGTTTCTATTTCATTTATTTCTGCTCTGATCATTATGATTTCTTTCCTTCTACTAATTTTGGGTTTTGTTTGTTCTTTCTCTAGTTCCTTTAGGTGTAAGGTTAGATTGTTTATTTGAGATGTTTCTTGTTTCTTGAGGTAGGCTTGTATTGCTATAAACTTCCCTCTTAGAACTGCTTTTGCTGCATCGCATAGGTTTTGGATTGTCATGTTTTCGTTGTAATATGTCTCTAGGTATTTTTTTATTTCCTCTTTGATTTCTTCAGTGATCTCTTGGTTATTTAATAACGTATTGTTTAGCCTCCATGTGTTTGTGTTTTTTCCCTGTAACTGTTTTCTAATCTCATAGTGTTGTGGACAGAAAAGATGCTTGATATGATTTCAATTTTCTTAAATTTACCAAGGCTTGATTTGTGACCCAAGATGTGATCTATCCTGGAGAATGTTCCGTGTGTACTTGAGAAGAAAGTGTAATCTGCTGTTTTTGAATGGAATGTCCTATAAATATCAATTAAATCTATCTGGTCTATTGTGTCATTTAAAGCTTGTGTTTCCTTATTAATTTTCTGTTTGGATGATCTGTCCACTGGTGTAAGTGAGGTGTTAAAGTCCCCCACTATTATTGTGTTACTGTTGATTTCCTCTTTTATAGCTGTTAGCAGTTGCCTTATGTATTGAGGTGCTCCTATGTTGGGTGCATATATATTTATAATTGCTTTAGCTTCTTCTTGGATTGATCCCTTGATCATTATGTAGTATCCTTCCTTGTCTCTTGTAACATTCTTTATTTTATTTTATTTTATTTATTTATTTATTTTGCGGTACGCAGGCCTCTCACTGCTGTGGCCTCTCCCATTGCGGAGCACAGGCTCCGGACACGCAGGCTCAGCGGCCATGGCTCACGGGCCCAGCCGCTCCGCGGCACATGGGATCTTCCCGCACCAGGGCACGAACCCGTGTCCCCTGCATCGACAGACGGACTCTCAACCACTGCGCCACCAGGGCAGCCCAACATTCTTTATTTTAAAGTCTATTTTATCTGATGTGAGTATTGCTACTCCAGTTTTCTTTTGATTTCCATTTGCATGGAGTATCTTTTTCCATCCCCTCACTTTCAGTCTGTACGTGTCCCTAGGTCTGAAGTGGGTCTCTTGTAGACAAGATATATATGGGTATTGTTTTTGTATCCATTCAGCAAGCCTGTGTCTTTTGGTTGGAGCATTTAATCCATTCACGTTTAAGGTAATTATCGATATGTATGTTCCTATTACCATTTTCTTAATTGTTTTGGGTTTGTTTTTGTAGGCCCTTTTCTTCTCTTGTGTTTCCCACTTAGAGAAGTTCCTTTAGCATTTGTTGTAGAACTGGTTTGGTGATGCTGAATTCTCTTAGCTTTTGCTTGTCTGTAAAGCTTTTGATTTCTGCATTCAATCTGAATGAGATCCTTGCCAGGTAGAGTAATCTTGGTTGTAGGTTCTTCCCTTTCATCACTTTAAATATATCATGCCACTCCCTTCTGGCTTGCAGAGTTTCTGCTGAGAAATCAGCTATTAACATTATGGGAGTTCCCTTGTATGTTGTCATTTTTCCCTTGTTGCTTTCAGTAATTTTTCTTTGTCTTTAATTTTTGTTAGTTTGATTACTATGTATCTTGGCGTGTTTCTGCTTGTGTTTTTCCTGCCTGGGACTCTCTGTGCTTCCTGGACTTGGGTGGCTATTTCCTTTCCCATGTTAGGGAAGTTTTCGACTATAATCTCTTCAAATATTTTCTCAGGAACTTTCTCTCTTCTCCTTCTGGGACCCCTATAATGCAAATGTTGTTGAGTTTAATGTTGTCCCAGTGGTCTCTTAGGCTGTCTTCATTTCTTTCCATTCTTTTCTCTTTATTTTGTTCTGCAGCAGTGAATTCCACCATTCTGTCTTCCAGGTCACTCATCCGTTCTTCTGCCTCAGTTATTCTGCTATTGATTCCTTCTAGTGTATTTTTCATTTCAGTTATTGTATTGTTCATCTCTGTTTGTTTGTTCTTTAATTCTTCTAGGTGTTTGTTAATTCTTCTACGTCTTTTTTTTTTTTTTTTTTTTTTCTCTTCTAGGTCTTTGTTAAACATTTCTTGCACCTTCTCGATCTTTGCCTCCATTCTTTTTCTGAGGTCCTGGATCATCTTCACTATCATTATTCTGAATTCTTTTTCTGGAAGGTTGCCTATCTGCACTTCATTTAGTTGTTTTTCTTGGGTTTTATCTTGTTCCTTCATCTGGTACATAGCGCTCTGCCTTTTCATTTTGTCTATCTTTCTGTGAATGTGGTTTTCGTTCCACAGGCTGCAGGATTGTAGTTCTTCTTGCTTCTGCTATCTGCCCTCTGGTCGATGAAGCTATCTAAGAGGCTTGTGCAAGCTTCCTGATGGGAGGGACTGGTGGTGGGTAGAGCTAGGTATTGCTCTGGTGGGCAGAGCTCAGTAAAACTTTAATTCACTTGTCTACTGATGTGTGGGGCTGGGTTCCCTCCCTGTTGGTTGTTTGGCCTGAGGCGACCCAACACTGGAGCCTACCCAGCTCTTTGGTGGGGCTAATGGCAGACCCTGGGAGGGCTCATGCCAAGGAGTTCTTCCCAGAACTTCTGCTGCCAGTGTCCTTGTCCTCACAGTGAGCTATAGCCACCCCCCACCTCTGCAGGAGACCCTCCAACACTAGCAGGTAGGTCTGGTTCAGTCTCCTATGGGGTCACTGCTCCTTCCCCTTGGTCCCGATGCACACACTACTTCGTGTGTGCCCTCCAAGAGTGGAGTCTCTGTTTCCCCCAGTCCTGTCGAAGTCCTGCAATCAAATCCCGCTAGCCTTCAAAGTCTGATTCTCTAGGAATTCCTCCTCCTGTGGCCGGACCCCCAGGTTGGGAAGCCTCACGTGGGGCTCAGAACCTTCACTGCAGTGGGTGGGCTTCTGTGGTGTAAGTGTTCTCCAGTTTGTGAGTCACCCCCCAGCAGTTATGGGATTTGCTTTTATTGTGGTTGTGCCCCTCCTGCTGTCTCATTGCGGCTTCTCCTTTGTCTGTGGATGTGGGGTATCTTTTCTGGCAAGTTCTGTTGTCTTCCTGTGGATGATTGTTCAGCAGTTAGTCGTGATTCCGTTGTTCTCGCAAGAGGGAGTGAGCGCATGCCCAGGTTTGGGTTTTGAAAGTGCCTGAAAAATGTGAGACCAAGGGAAGGTGGAAGGCAGGTGGGGTGGTAGTTATGGAGAGCGTCTGTGACTTGATTTCACATCTGAGCTCTGAACTCTGGCCTGCTGGGTGTCTTTGCTGAGTCCCTTGACCTCTCTGGGGCTCAGTTTCCTCACCTGTAAAATAGGGCTCATAGTAACTGACCTCCCCTTTACGTGGTCTTTATTCGTCCAGTCCACTTCACATGGAAGCCACCGGGAAACATAGCACACATGATCTCTGCCACAAGCAGGTGGGTACAGGGGGTCCTGAAGTACCCACCCTGCCACCCCACAGCTGCAGTCCGAGGAGCTGGGCCTCCGGGCGCCGCAGTGGGTCCGTGACAAGATGGTGACCATGTGTATGCGCTGCCAGGAGCCCTTCAACGCCCTGATGCGCCGCCGCCACCACTGCCGGGCCTGCGGCTACGTGAGTACCCACCTCGGCCTCTGCCTTCCCAGCTCAGGCCCTGCCCTCCCATCCCTGCCAACCCTGCCCGCTTCAACCAGTACAGCCAGAAGTGCTGGGCACTAACTGTGCCAGGCGTGTGAGTTACCTGTTTCTGGGGCCTCATGGTGCCCACGTGTGAAGCAGGTCGGCTGTTTGCCCCATTCTGCAGGTAGGACACAAGGCTCAGACAGGTTAAGCGACCTGTTCAAGACACTCCCCAAAGCTGACCCTATTCATTCGTCTGCTTCCTCACCACCATTTCCCAAGACCCCCAGGGCCCAGCACCAGGAAATGGTCTCCAGTTCCTGGGTGGGGGCACCCAAATCCTTCAGCCCCTGTCGGGCCTTTCATCCACCACCTCATCAGCCCCACACCTGTTACTCACCCACCCCTCACCGTCCTCTTTTCTTGACCGACCTCAGCTAACTGTCCCCTCCTCTTCTTGGCAAACCCTCAGCACTCCAGCACCTGCTCGGTTCTGCTGCTAACTCTGCCCGCCAGGTTCAAGCCTCAGCTTCCTCACCTGTACAATGGGGATTAGTAACACCTACCTCCAGGGTGGTAGTAAGGACTCAACAAAAGAAGGTTCACCCCCTTCCCTCTCCTTGTCCCCCTTTCCTTCCCTCTCCTTAATCACTTGGGCAGCCTCACTCAGAGGAACAGCCACCAGCTGAATTGAGGAAGGAACCACTCCTCCCTCTTGTCAGCTCAGGCCCAGTTATCAGAGGCAGATCTTGCTTTGCTTTTTAAGCACTTGCTGTACTTGAGCTGTTCTCTGTTGACATTACAACCCTCTCCATTTACTCTGCAAACAGAGAAGCCCTTTAATGACCTCCGTCTTTAATGACCTCGGGGGACAGGAGGAGACCAGCTGGGCAGGTTGGGGCCAGTCAGCGAGGCGTCCCCAAATGTGTTAAACTGCAATCAGGACACAAAGTAAATTTCTAGGACTGGGACACACCTTTGTTCGTGTAAGTGAGTTTCATATCAGAGCCAAATAGAAAGGATCTGGGGATTAGCTTCCATTTTCGGTGAGTCACATCAGTAAACAAGAGTTGAGTCTACTCACGCTTGTAACTTTGTAAGTAGTTTCTAAAAAATTATTTTAAATAGTTAAGAAATACAAAGAGGCACAAAGAACAATATAACAACACTCATGTACCTGCCTTCCAGGTACAAAAAAGAAATAAAATATTCTGAGAACTAAATGAAATGTATGATCCATGATTGAATCCTGGATGGGAAAAACAGAACCAGAAACAGAAGTCATTACTGGGACCACTGGGGGAAATTTGATTATGAAGCATATATAGGTAACAATACTGTGTCGATGTTAAATTTCCTGTGTGTGATCATGACATCGTAGATAGGGAGGAGAATGCCCTTGTTCTTAGGAGACACCAGCTACATATTTGAGGGTGATGTGACATGATGACTGTAATTTAAACTCAAATGGTTCAGAAAAAATATATATATGTATGTGTGTGTGTGTGTGTGTGTGTGTGTATAGAGAGAGAAAGAGAAAGAGAGAGAGAAAGGGAGAGAGGGATAAATCAAAAGTGGCAAAAATGTTCACAATTCGTGAATTTGGTGGTGGGGGTATCACTGTATTATTTCAACTTGTCTTCAGGTTTGAAATTTTTCAAAATAAAAAGTTGGTAGAGGAGAGGAGAAAATAAATACTTGCTAATTGTATTTAAAAATTTTAAATCTCAATAAAAAACAAAATAAAATATTCTCAAGGTAGCTGAAGCCCTGTGTGTGGGGCTGTGTGAGGCACCCGATTCTGGGGTTTCTCCTGCCCGTGTGAACGTTTGTACTCTGTGAGTCATCCTTTCGTGGTTGGGTGCCCAGTTTCTGCCTCCCCGCCTGCCAGACAGGAATCCTGGTGATGGTGGGGCAAGCCCAGGCCTTCCCCTGTGGCTCCCTCCCAGGCCACGTGCTGTGCTGGGCACACAGACCGGCTACCTGATGAATAACCCTTCGTCCAAGTCTCTATCTCTTGCCCCCATTTCCAATCCCACATCCTGGACTCACTGTGACACTCCAGTCTTCTGGAAGTCACATCCTGCAGTGCCTGTGTTTCTCCCCAGGTTTTCTCATGCCTCTTTCACCCGATCTCCCCAGCCTGATCTGTGATGGCCTTCTTGGGGACGTCTCCGTGGTGGGCTGGGGGCCGGGCGCCACTCCATAGACTCCACATGGCGGGTCTTCCTGGCAGAAACAGCCAGCCCATCATTTTTGTATCAGAACACGTTTGACTCTAGGATTGGGTGGACTGCAAAATCTGCATGACTCTTAATGCTAAACTGTAGAACCGTAAAGACACCTTCTGTTTGAGGAGGGCCAGTTGCTGCCAGAGAGCTCTGTGGCCTTCATCAAGTCACTGTCCCCTCGTTGCAGGTGAGAGTAAAAGTCCCAGGGCTGGTCACCTGGTGGGGTTGCTGGGAGTCATGTGAGATGACAGAGGGGAGAGAGAGCGCTCAGAGAAGTGATCAGATGCAAGGGGTGTGCACAGGTCAAGCCCCCGGGATCAGTAGCTGCCCTCACAACGGGGAACGTGAAGGGAGAGAGGTTGAGCTCCTGCAGTGGGGGCCAGGCCTCAAGCCCCCAGCTGCGGGCCCTCTCCCCCTGCACTGCAGCCTCCAGGTGGCTGGGCCTCTGCCAGCGCAGGGGATGCCCAGCTCTGCCTCCATCCCTCTCCTGAAGCTTTCTTTTTCTTCCTCTGGTCTCGTGTTGCTCTCACGTCCCCACCTCCTGAGCCAAGGCACGAACGGGGACCTCCGTGCCTCACCTCAGCCCCCAAGCCCCTCCTGCCTGTCCTCCCCCAGGTGGTGTGTGCCAGGTGCTCCGACTACCGGGCTGAGCTCAAATATGATGACAACAGGCCCAGCCGAGTCTGTTTAGACTGCTACACGTTCCTCACCGGAAATGTGCTCCCTGAGGACAAGGAGGACAAGAGGCGTGGCATCCTGGAGGTGAGGGCCGGTTTCCTCTACTAGGCAAATGTGTGCACGGCCTCACCAAGTGCTGGCACTGTCCTCGGTGCTGAGGAACAAGCCTGCCGTGGTCACACTCCCCGTCCTTCTCTCTCTGCCCACAGACAGCACCCCCGACGGAACACCCCCCCACCCCGGCCCGGCCCTGGCCAAATAAAACAGAGCTGCGCCTGTCACCAAATAGGAGCAACTTTTGGCTCCAGGCTGTGGCCCAGGCTCTCCACCTTTCCTCTGCATCCTCATCCGATAATCGCACGGCCCCTCTGGACCACTCCTGTTCATATCCCCATGCCCTGCCCTAGCAGTCCCAGGAGGTGAAAAGAGCTGGTGCGGCTGATTCCATTTTACAGATGGGGATACTGAGGCTGCAGGTCAGAGTCCCACTGCAGGGAAGAGGCAGCCTGGAGACTCCATTGTAATTGGAAGGGACTTCAGGGACCAGCTGGTTGGAGACCCAGGCCCAGAGAAGTGACCAAGGTCACACAGCGAGTTAGGAACCAGCTCTCTGATCTCTACCACAGATGTTCTCTGCTGTCCTTGGGGCTGAGCCACTCCCCACCCCCAGCCCCAGGCACTCGCACTGCTGGTCAGCACCTCTGGGGCACTGGCACCCAGCCTAGACACTGGTTACCCCCGCCCCTCTGCCACTCCCTCATTAAAGCCAGGTTGACATCCCACTGTCCTTGGGAGGTGGGAGAAGACCCCAGCCTATTCCAGCTGAACACAGCTCCCAGGTTCAAGTTGGTTCCTTTCCACTGACATCTGCCCACTTTGCAATCCTCCCTCATTCTTCTAGGCCCCGGCCCTGCCCATGCCCTCCCCAATCACTAGACCATACCACACAGCTTTTGCTCCTGGAGAGAGGGGATGGTCTGCCCCTTTTCAGGCTCCAGTTCTGTTCCCTGGGGCAGCTCTCAGGGGATAAGCCCTCCGAGCACCTGCGCAGAGGTCAGGCTGGCTGAGGTTTGACTGCAGCTCTGCCACTGGCCAGCTCTGTGACTGCAAGTCCCTGATGGGACCTCTCTGAGCCTCAGGGACAAATAACACCTCCTTGCACCGTTGCCGAAAGGTTTAGAAAGAGTGATTTCTAATGACCGACATCTGTCAGGTAGTGGGTGCTCTGTTCCCTGACAGCCCCTCTCTCTGGTTTCAGAAAGGAGCTGCAGCGGGGTCCGAGCAGAGCCTAATGTGCAGCTTCCTACAGCTCTTCGGGGACAAGTGGGGCAAAAGCGGGTCCCGGGGCTGGTGCGTGATCCCGCGGGATGACCCCCTCGTGCTCTATGTCTACGCTGCCCCCCAGGTAATGCCATGCCCCGCCCCTCCTCACAGTATGTGTGTGTGTCAGGGGTGGCGGTGGGGGTGAGTACTGTTGGCCCCATAAGTCAGATGAGGCTCAATGAGGACCTGGTTCCCTCAAGTCACAGGGTTAGTGGCTTTCAGAGCTGGGCCCAGACTCCAGGTCATGACTGCTTTGCCCTCAGGGGGTGACCAGTCCTCTTCCTCAATGCCCTCCTGCCACCCCACCCCACTTCATGGGTTTTTGGGGGGCAAGAGGCAGGTGTGTGCCTGGTACCTTCCAAACAGCCGTCTGAGGCAGTGGCGCTGAATGGGAGGACAGCAGCCCACAGTTCTGCCCTCCCCTCCCAGGACATGAGGGCCCACACCTCCATCCCCCTGCTGGGCTACCAGGTGACCGCTGGGCCCCAGGCGGACCCCCGGGTCTTCCAGCTGCAACAGTCAGGCCAGCTCTACACCTTCAAGGCCGAAACCGAGGAGCTGAAGGATCGCTGGGTGAAGGCCATGGAGCGGGCGGCCAGCAGCTTGAGCCCCGGGGGGCCCAACGACAGGGACCTGTCTGACTAAGCTACAGCGGGGCCCTCTCCCCCTCAGAGCCCTGCTCCTGCCACACACGGGCTGACACTTCAGCTGACCCACCACCCCAAGCTGAGCTTTCAAAGAATTGATTTCCAGTCGTCTGTGTTCAGAGCGTGTGTCCTGATTTGAGATTCAGAACACATGGGTTCATTCCTTTGGGGAGGGGATGACGAAGCATCCCAGTTTGCCCAGGGCCGAGGGGATTCCTGGAACATGGGACTTCCAGTGCTAAAACTAAGAAAGTCCCAGGTAACCCAGGACTGTTGGTCACCAATGTGGTTCACAGGCTGGCTGCACGTATGTATCACCTGGGAAGCTTTAAAAGATACCAACAAATAAATATAAACTAAAAATTCAAACACTACAAGGCCTGGATCCATCACCAAAGATTTCTGATTTGACTGGTCTGGGATGGGGAGGCATGGGTATGTTTCAGGAGTACCCATAGGAGTCTGATGCGCAGCCTAGGTCATCCGGATGAAGAACAAAGCAAGCAAACTACCAAGTGCTAGGCATGAGATTAATAATAATAACAAATACCAGACATCTACTGAGGCAGGCACTGTTCTAAGTGTTCTACATGGATTATCTTGTTTTACCTTCAGGACGTATAATCCCCATTTTCCAGATGAGGACACTGAGTCTTAGAGAGGTTTAGTCATTGGCTCAAGGTCACACAGCTGGTGGATGCCAGAGCCAGGTTTTAACGTAGTGCACTAAGGTGAAGGCTCTGTCCATCGGGTAGCAGAGCAATTGGCTGAGCAGAAAAGGAGAGGAAAGGGGGAAGGAAATGGGGAAAGACAGGAGAGGAAAGGTAGGAGCAGGAGGAGAGGGCAGGAGCATTTCTGGCTGGTGGGTGAGGCTGCTTTTTCATAAGAGACCACCAGGGGGTGGCAATGACCAGCAGGCCACATCCAGGGACCCCAGCCGGGGCCCTGACACCCGAAGCCACTTCCATCAGGCCCAGCTGCTGCTGGGCTGCTCTGCCCCTGATGAAGGTGAGACAGACCAGTCATAGATCTTTGTCCCCTTCTAGGCCCAGCAGTTTGCCTACCCCCACCCCCCAACCTGAGGCCACCTCCCTTCCGTAGGGTTTTTTTTTTTTTTTTTTTTGCAGTACGCGGGCCTCTCACTGTTGTGGCCTCTCCCGTTGTGGAGCACAGGCTCCGGACGCGCAGGCTCAGCGGCCATGGCTCACGGGCCCAGCCGCTCCGCAGCATGTGGGATCTTCCCGGACCGGGGCACGAACCCGCGTCCCCTGCATCGGCAGGCGGACTCTCAACCACTGCGCCACCAGGGAAGCCCCGTAGGGTATTTTTTAAAGCCCAAGAAAACCTAATTGGCATGATCTCTCTGGGGACCAGTCTGACCTGGCCATAAGTTCATTCCTTAATTCAACAAATATTTGTTGAGCATCTTCTTTGAGCCAAATGCAGTACCTATACTGGGGGTACAGCAGTGAAGGAGACAGACAACATTTCTGCCTTCATGGAGTTTATATTCTTATTCAACAAAATAAATACATAAAAGGTAGAACATATCAGATGTGATGAGTGCTCAAATAGAGTGACAAACCATCCAGACTTTCCTAGTTTTAAAAGTAAAAGTCTTGAGAAGACCTCAGACCTCCCAAAAGGCAAGGAACCCCCCACGTACCTGGTTAGGGCAAAAGAAAAAACTAAACAGAGACAAAAGGATAGGGACGGGTCCTGCACCAGCGGGAGAGAGCTGTGAAGGAGGAAAAGTGTCCACACACTAGGAAGCCCCTTCGCGGGTGGAGACTTCGGGAGGCGGAGTGGGGGAGCTTGGGAGCCGCGGAGGAGAGCACAGCAACAGGGTTGCGGAGGGCAAAGCGGACAGATTCCAGCGCAGAGGATCGGGCCGACCGGAGCTCACCAGCCGAGAGGCTTGTCTGCTCGCCCGCCTGGGCGGGCGGGACTGGGAGCTGAGGCTCCGGCTTTTGTCGGAGCGCCGGGAGAGGACTGAGGTTGGCGGCGTGAACACAGCCTGCAGGGCGTTAGTGCACCGCGGCTAGCCGGGAGAGAGTCTGGGGAAAAGTCTGGACCTGCCGAAGAGGCAAGAGACTTTTACGTCCCTCTTTGTTTCCTGGTGCACGAGGAGAGGGGATTGAGAACGCTGCTTGAGAGAGCTCCGGGGACGGGCGCGAGCCGCGGCTGAAAGTGCGGAGCCCAGAGACGGACATGAGACGCTGAGGCCGCTGCTGCCGCCGCCAGGAGGCCTGTGTGCGAAAACAGGTCATTGGCCACACGCCCTTCCGGAGAGCCTGTGCAGCCCGCCACTGCCAGGGTCCCGGGATCCAGGGACGGCTCCCCCGGGAGAACGCACGGCGCGCCTCAGGCTGCAACGTCACGCCGGCCTCTGCCGCCGCAGGCCCGCCCCACACTCCGTGACCCTCCCTACCCCCCGGCCTGAGTGAGCCAGAGCCTCCGAATCAGCGGCTCCTTAAACCCCGTCCTGTCTGAGCAAAGAACAGACGCCCTCCGGCGACCTACACACACAGGCGGGGCCAAATCCAAAGCTGAGCCCCTGGGAACTGTGAGAACAAAGAAGAGAAAGGGAAATCTCTCCCAGCAGCCTCAGGAGCAGCGGATTAAAGCTCCACAATCAACTTGATATACCCTGCATCTGTGGAATACCTGAATAGACAACGAATCATCCCAAATTAAGGAGCTCTGTGGATGAAAGGCTCTTGGTGCTGCAGCCAGGAGTCAGTGCTGTGCCTCTGAGGTGGGAGAGCCAACTTCAGGACACTGGTCCACAAGAGGCCTCCCAGCTGCACATAATATCAAACAGCAAAAATCTCCGAGAGATCTCCATCTCAACGCCAGCACCCAGCTTCACTCAACGACCAGCAAGCTACAGTGCTGGACATCCTATGCCAAACAACTAGCAAGACAGGAACACAGCCCCACCCATTAGCAGAGGCTGCCCAAAATCATAATAAGTCTACAGACACCCCAAAACACACCACCAGACGTGGACCTGCCCACCAGAAAGACAAGATCCAGCCTCATCCACCAGAACACAGGCACTAGTCCCCTCCACCAGGAAGCCTACACAACCCACTGAACCAACCTTAGCCACTGGGGACAGACACAAAAAACAACAGGAACTACGAACCTTCAGCCTGCAAAAAAGGAGACCCCAAACACAGTAAGATAAGCAAAATGAAAAGACAGAAAAACACACAGCAGATGAAGGAGCAAGATAAAAACCCACCAGACCTAACAAATGAAGAGGAAATAGGCAGTCTACCTGAAAAAGAATTCAGAATAATGATAGTAAGGTTGATCCGAAATCTTGGAGATAGAATGGACAATAGAATGGACAAATTGCAAGAATCAGTTAACAAGGACCTAGAAGAACTAAAGATGAAACAAGCAACGATGAACAACACAATAAATGAAATTAAAAGTACTCTAGATGGGATCAATAGCAGAATAACTGAGGCAGAAGAACGGATAAGTGACCTGGAAGATAAAATAGTGGAAATAACTACTGCAGAGCAGAATAAAGAAAAAAGAATGAAAAGAACTGAGGACAGTCTCAGAGACCTCTGGGACAACATTAAACGCACCAATATTCGAATTATAGGGGTTCCAGAAGAAGAAGAGAAAAAGAAAGGGACTGAGAAAATATTTGAAGAGATTATAGTTGAAAACTTCCCTAATATGGGAAAGGAAATAGTTAATCAAGTCCAGGAAGCACAGAGAGTCCCATACAGGATAAATCCAAGGAGAAATACGCCAAGACACATATTAATCAAACTGTCAAAAATTAAATACAAAGAAAACATATTAAAAGCAGCAAGGGAAAAACAACAAATAACACACAAGGGAATCCCCATAAGGTTAACAGCTGATCTTTCAGCAGAAACTCTGCAAGCCAGAAGGGAGTGGCAGGACATATTGAAAGTGTTGAAGGAGAAAAACCTGCAACCAAGATTACTCTACCCAGCAAGGATCTCATTCAGATTTGATGGAGAAATTAAAACCTTTACAGACAAGCAAAAGCTGAGAGAGTTCAGCACCACCAAACCAGCTCTACAACAACTGCTAAAGGAACTTCTCTAGGCAAGAAACACAAAAGAAGGAAAAGACCTACAATAACAAACCCAAAACAATTAAGAAAATGGGAATGGGAACACACATATCGATAATTACCTTAAATGTAAATGGACTAAATGCTCCCACCAAAAGACACAGATTGGCTGAATGGATACAAAAACAAGACCCATATATTTGCTGTCTACAAGAGACCCACTTCAGACCTAGAGACACATACAGACTGAAAGTAAGGGGATGGAAAAAGGTATTTCATGCAAATGGAAACCAAAAGAAAGCTGGAGTAGCAATTCTCATATCAGACAAAATAGACTTTAAAACAAAGACTATTAGAAGAGACAAAGAAGGACACTACATAATGATCAAGGGATCGATCCAAGAGGAAGATATAACAATTGTAAATATTTATGCACCCAACATAGGTGCACCTCAATACATAAGGCAAATACTGACAACCATATAAGGGGAAATCGACAGTAACACATTCATAGTAGGGGACTTTAACACCCCACTTTCACCAATGGACAGATCATCCAACATGAAAATAAATAAGGAAACACAAGCTTTAAATGATACATTAAACGAGATGGAGTTAATTGATATTTATAGGACATTCCATCCAAAAACAACAGAATACACATTTTTCTCAAGTGCTCATGGAACATTCTCCAGGATAGATCATATCTTGGGTCACAAATCAAGCCTTGGTAAATTTAAGAAAATTGAAATTGTATCAAGTATCTTTTCCGACCACAACGCTATGAGACTCGATATCAATTACAGGAGAAGATCTGTAAAAAATACAAACACATGGAGGCTAAACAATACACTACTTAATAACGAAGTGATCACTGAAGAAATCAAAGAGGAAATCAAAAAATACCTAGAAACAAATGACAATGGAGACACGACGACTCAAAATCTATGGGATGCAGCAAAAGCAGTTCTAAGAGGGAAGTTTATAGCAATACAATCTTACCTTAAGAAACAGGAAACATCTCGAATAAACAACCTAACCTTGCACCTAAAGCAATTAGAGAAAGAAGAACAAAAAAACCCCAAAGTTAGCAGGAGGAAAGAAATCATAAAAATCAGATCAGAAAAAAAAAAAAAAAAAGTAAAAGTCTTAAGTCTCAAGAAACCCCTCAGTTCCAGGCAAACCAGGATGGTTCATCACTCTAGTGGAAGAAAAAAAAGCAAGAAAGGGAGCAGAGGGGGAATAGGATGTGTGTGTGAAAAACACACATGTTTGAAAAACAACATCAAGGAAAGAAGAAAGGGAGGGAAACACACAGATGTCTGGGAGAAGAGCATTCCAGGTGGAGGGAACAGCAAGTGCAAAGGTCCTGAGGTGGGAGCCTGCTTGGTACATGCAAAGAACAGTGAGGAGGTCAGTGTGGCTGAAGTGGAGTGGGCAGGAAGGAGATCAGAGGAGAAGACATCAAATCATCACTAAACTAAGGGTGGGGGGTCAGTAGAGGCAGGGCTGAATGAGATGGGGAGTCTTGGGGGGAATCTGATTTGTTTTAACAGACTCCCTCCTGCCGCTTGTTGAAATGGACTGAAAGGAATGAAGGTAGAAGCAGTTGAGAGGCTGCCACTACCATCAAGTGAGAGAGAAGGAGGCTTATATCAGGGTTGGAACAGTGAAGGTGGTGAGAAGGGCTAGGATTCTGGGTATATTTTGAAGGTAGAATGGAGGAGACTCCCCTATACAATGAATGTGGTGGGAGAGAAAGAGGGAGCCAAAGGTGACTCTAAGGCCTCTGACCTGAGAACAAGGTGGTGGGGTGCAGCTGCCACTAACTGAGATGAGGAGACCATGGAAGGGGCAGTTTGGGGGATAGCGACACACCAGGAGCTCTCACATGGACGAGTTACAGCTGAGGTGCCCACTCACGGCCTCGGCCAGTAGTCAGGTATCTGAGCTCAGGCACCAGGTCTAGGCTGGGGCTGTAAACATGAGAGCTGTCATCCAGAGACGGGGTTTAAAGCGTGTGTGTGAAACGGAAGGAAGGGGTCCAACATTTGAACTGTGCACATGCCCAAATTCTAGGCATTAGCACCCTGACATTCTAGCTGCACACACCCCAACATTCTAACCCTTCGACCTGCAGTTACAATTCTGAGAATTTACCCCAAGGAGACAAATCAGTGTGACAAGACTCACGCACATTATTTACACTAGTCTCCCAAACTGGAAACTGTAAATATCCATCCAAAGGAGACTCAGCAAATAAACTCACGCCCACAGAGAGGGAACCTGTGGCAAACTGCTGCGTACACACAGTGGAGAACCGTGCCGCTGTTCAATGAGAAGGCTTCAATCTTAATGAACTCACCTAGGAAGACGCCTGTGAGGTGTTAAGTGGGCGATAACTACAGAAGGAGCTAACATTTTAAAACACTCATTCTGTGTCAAGCACTGGATTAAGGCCTTGGTGGAGATGATTGCACTTAATTCATAATAGCATTAGAAGTAGACACTATACCAAATCCTCATTTTACAGATGAGGAAACCAAAGCAACGATGGTTGAGTAAAACTTGCTTGTGGTCACATAACATGGGGTAGAAGAGGTAGCATTCCAGCCCACTGGGCTGTGGATGAAGATACTTCACATCTGCACCAACTAAAGGGGTCCACGACGCATTTTACAAGTGGCCGTTTTGCTTTCTTCTTTACATGCTTGTGGTATTTGAATGTTTTTTCAATATGAGGTATTATTCTATAATCACAAGAACAAAAGTGCCTTTCCTGTGTTAAGGGAACAATAAAAGAAGGACCAGGGGCTTCCCTGGTGGCTCAGTGGTTGAGAGTCCGCCTGCCGATGCAGGGGACACGGGTTCGTGCCCCAGTCCGGGAGGATCCCACATGCCGTGGGGCGGCTGGGCCCGTGAGGCATGGCCGCTGAGCCTGCGCATCCGGAGCCTGTGCTCCGCAACGAGAGGCTGCAACAGTGAGAGGCCCGCGTACCGCAAAAAAAAAAAAAAAAAAAAAAGGACCAAAGGAAAACTCACCCACCCTGCCCTCCTTCCCGGGATCCTGAGCTGCCACCATGTGGGATCACTAGGCATCAGTGCCAGAGCCGAGAGGCTGGGTACCCCAGCGGCCGCTGGGAAACGCAACCTGGAAGCACTGGCCGGAATGGAGTGCTTATTCCATGAATGAGTGTGACGATGTGGAAACGTGCAGTGACCAGAGGGTAGAGCAGAGCCTGGACCTGGCAGAACTCAGGGTCCCACCAGAAAGCCATGGACACCAAGAGGGTGCCAGCCTCAAGGCTTCTCTCCTGGGAGTTCAAAGAGGCCCGTGTGGCCTGGGGGAGCCTCTGCCCTTCCCTGGCTGCATCTCACCCTGGCTTTGCTCACACAGTGACCCTGTTTGTCCCAGGCTCATGGTCTACATCAGGAAGGGAAGACTCTAAGGGGTTCAAATTTTCACTCCTGAAGCTCCTTACATCTAAAAGGCTGGAGGCTCCCCTAGCAGTCTGGCGGCTCTGGTGCCCACGTGCCCTGACCCTGGAAGGGGAGCTGGGGGTGGGGGGAGGGAAGGCTGGCAGATGCCAGGGTGGGGGCATCTCTGGAGGGCCTCGTGGACCCTGAGTCAGCGGAAGACCTTGCCCCTCCCTGCCTTCCCTCCTGGTCCTGGGGCTCCAGGAATGGCATTCACTCATTCATTCACTCATTTCTTCCTACATTCATTATTGCTAGAATTATTGAGTATTTACTATGCAGTCAGCACTGGGCACACGTCATCTCATTCAGTAACAGCCTTTTGGCATCGGTTTGACTGTCCACATTTTACATACAGATGAGGAAGGTAAAACCAGTCAAGGCTAAATAACTTGTCCATGGTCAACCAGGCTGTAGGTAATGAACCCAGACTCAAACCCTGGCTCGTCTTATTCCAAAGTCCGCCCGTAGCCAGCACTGGGGGGCAGTATCCCCAGTGGTTAGTGGGTCCAGGCCTCCACACAGCTCTGCCACTTACTGGCTATATTGTCTTGGGTGAGACTTCATTACTCTGGGCTGGGGTTTCCTCACCTGGCAAAGGGGGCTAACCATGGTCCTACCTTCCTGGGGACTGTGGGGGAGGGGGTCCAGCACTCAGAGCAGTGGTGGCCACATGTGATTATTACAGGCGTTCACCGTTTCACTCTGTGCTGTCTGCCTCTATGCACTGCAATGCACATATTTATGGAGTATCTGGGAATACAAAGTGGAGTAAATCATAGGCCCTGCTCTTAGGGAGCTCAGTGTCTCGATCATTTAAATCACCTGGGAAGCTTTTGAAAGACTCCCAATGCTCAGGCTGCACCCCAAGGCCATTAAATCAGAACCCCTCATTTGGCTGGGCTGTAACATCAGCATTTTAAAGCTCACCAGTGGTTCTGATGAACAGTCCCTTCAGAAAGGGCAGGACCAGTTCTTGAGCTTGGGAACCCTGGCTCAGGTCCCCAGGGGTTCCTAGCAATGGTTAGTCTGAGTGGGGAATGGGGGAAGTGGCCTTACTATGGCACTAAATGAGTTAGGATTTATTGACGCATAATTTACATACAGTAGAATCCACCATTTATAAAACAGTTCTATGAGTTTTGGCCAAAGGTACAGTCACGCAACCACTACCACAATCAAGACATAGAACAGCTCTATCACCCCAAGAAGTTTCCCCGTGCTGCCCCTTTGTAGTCATCCTCTCCCCTCACCCTCTGGTCCCTGGCACTCACTGCTCTGTTCTCTGACCTGTCGTTTTGTCTCTTCCAGGATGTCATGTATTTGGAATCATACAGTACGGAGACTTTTGGGTCTGGCTCCTTTTACTCAGCCTCATGTATTTGAGACTCGTCCACGTTGTTCATGGACCAGCACTTTGTTCCTTTCCATTGCTGAGTAGTATCCCTTAAGTGGGTATACCGTGGTTTGCTTACCCTTTACCAGCTGAAGGACCTTTGGGTTATTTGTGGTTTGGGACAATTATGAATAGTGCTGCTATGAACTATAAACATTCATGTTCAGGTTTTTTTTGTGGTCATACATTTTCATTTCTCTAAGGTAAATACCTAAAATTGGATCACTGGGTCATATGGTAAGTGTATGATTACCTCTCTCAGAAACCGCCAAGCTGTCTTCCAGGGTGACTGTACCATTTTGTATTCCCATCATCAGCGATCAGAGTTTCCCATTGTGCACATCTTTGCCAGCATTTGACACAGGCAGGGTTTTTGTTTGTTTGTTAAAACATTTATTTATTTATTTATTTAATTGGCTGCCCCAGGTCTTAGTTGCGGCATGCGGGATCTTTAGTTGAGGCATGTGCACTCTTAGTTGTGGCGTGTAGGATCTAGTTCCCTGTCCAGGGATCAAACCCGGGCCCCCTGCATTGGGAGCATGGAGTCTCAGCCACTGCACCAACAGGGAAGTCCCTGTTTGTTTTAAATTTTAGCCATTCTGGTGGGTGTGTAGTGCTTACAACTTTTTAAGCTTATGAATGTATCAAAAATATCATGTTGTACATCTTTAATCTATACAATTTTTATTTGTCAATTATACCTCAATAAAGCTGGCGGGAGTTTATGAATGTAATGAAATAAGGGCCTGTAATAGTAAATATTTTGCAAACATAATCATTTAAGGCCCTATTATGTGCCAGACGGTATCCTAATCCTTCCAAAATCCTAGGGGCAGCTTGTATCATGGGGAGGGCACCCATGACAGTCTAAAAGTCTCAAATCCCAACTCTGTGGTGGGCTTGCTGTGGGACGTTGGGCACATCACTCAGTGTCTCTGAGCCTCCATTTATTTATTGTAAATAGATTGAGCAATGCCCCCTTGCATGCTTGGTGTGAAAACCAAAGGAGATAATGCAGGGAAAGCTCCTGGCCCACAGGAGGGGCTCAACAGCTGGGAGTTGTTATTAGCTACGCTCTTTATGTAGCAACATTCTTGGGATAATTTGTTCCAGCAGCAAGTCTAGTTGCTTCTGCCTTCAGGATATATTCCAGATGGAGCCTCCTCGCACCCCACACCTCTCACACAGCCACCTCTCTGGTCCAGGCCACCATGTCCTCTCTCAGGTGACTGATTGCAAGAGCTGCTCTCCGGCTCCTGCACTCATACACTCACCCCCTGGTGGTCGTACTCCAAACAGCAGACACAGGAGTTCTTTTCCATCTGAAACTCCCATCCAGGGTCCTGGTCCCAACCCTCCCCAGGCATCACGGTAAGAAGTCCATCTGATGCCTCCCTTCTACAATCCACCAGGCTTTCTGTGATCTGGCCCCTGGCTGCCTCTCAGAGCTCGTTTATTCATCTCTGTATCCCAGAACTTAGCACATAGTAAGTGCTCGAAAAACACCTTCTGGCCTGGATTCACACTAGCGCTGACAGGCCACCAACATGGCAGGCAGTATTTCTCTTCCATTGAGGTGACTGGAAGTCAGAGAGGTGCGAATGATGTGTGCAAGGTCATACGGCACTTCTGTGGACTCTCTCAGGGACCAGGACAAGGGTCTCCTAACAATGGCTGTGGCCTCATACCTTTGCCTTTTCCTTCCGGCTGCCTGTCTCTGCCCCATGACTGGACCCCAGGGCCCTGCTTCTTCCTGAAATTGGCCATGGTGGGAGTGTTCCTGCCATGGAAATTGGCAAATCAGCCGCCCTCTTATCCCTCATCCCCCAACAGAGGTCTGATTGTTACTTCTTGCCAGCACGACACTGTCCACGAAGTCTGGCATCCTGAAGTAACTGAGTGAAGCCACCTTGCTCACCTGTCCACGTCTTGAGCTTGCAACCCTCAAGGTGACCCAGGTGCCTTATCCATCTCTTCTCTCCTCTGCCTGGCTTCAGGCTCTATTCTGGGCCAGTTGCTAGCTGGCCTTCAGCCTATACACAGTGAGCTTCTGCAAGTCAAAGGCCAAGGTGGAGGTGAGGGCACCTTCCTACTGGTGCTCCTGGCCTGACCCTGGCCTCTACCTGGTCACATCCTTCTTGTTCCAACTCCCTGAGCCACTGATGTGCTGGAGCCATTTCTGCCTCTGATTTTTTCTCCTTACCCTCTTCTCTCCATGATTCTCTCATTTCTCATCTTTGGCATTTTAACTGTGTCTCTCTTTACCTCTGCGAATAAAAACAAGAGATAATTTTTTTTTTTTCTGGCAGCGCACCACAGCATGTGGGATCTTAGTTCCCTGACCGGGGATCAAACCCGTGGCCCCTGCATTGGAAGCGCAGAGTCTTAACCACTGGACTGCCAGGGAAGTCCCAAGAGCTAACCTTTTTTTTTTTTTTTTTGTGGTACACGGGCCTCTCACTGTTGTGGCCTCTCCCGTTGCGGAGCACAGGATCCGGATGCGCAGGCTCAGCGGCCATGACTCACGGGCCCAGCCGCTCCGCGGCATGTGGGACCTTCCCGGACCGGGGCACGAACCCACGTCCCACATCGGCAGGCGGACTCTCAACCACTGCGCCACCAGGGAAGCCCTCAAGAGCTAACTTTTAATGAACTCTTACTGTGTGCTTTCAGTGTATCGGTGCATTTAATCTACAAACCAGCTCCATTGTACAGATGCGAATAGGGAGGCAGAGAGAGATTCAGCAACTCACCGCAAATCACACTTCTGGTAAGTAGGGAAGCCAGAACTGACCCCGGATGCTCTGTGACCTTTCTGGGAAGCGGCAATAATCACATCGGACTTAGAATTTTAAAACACGGGTTTGAGTTCTGACTCTGTTACCTCCATGTGACTTCGCTGTTTGTGCCTCAGCTTCCTTCCTCATTCATAAAATGGGATGAACAACACGTGCCCTGTCCATTCATGGAATTGTTTTGGGGTCAAATGAACTAATGGGTGTAAAAGGGCTTTGAAAATGTTAAAATGCTGAGCATATGAGTGGATTAATGTATATGGTTCTGTTTTCCAATTTTTATTTTCTCTCTTGCCTTTCAGAAGGGTTCTTTGTCTGCCTTGGTTATGCCAGTGTGTGCAGGGCCCAGACACAGAGGCGCTCCGTAAATAACTTTTTTCCTCTGTTCTCTGCTGGGCTCCCCTTTCTCAGGCCTTTCAGGGAGACTCATCACCTTTCCCCTCTCTCACTATCATCAAGCCCAGACTCAGAGGGCAGGAGGGTTCACCCCAGCAGGGTTCCAATGCTCAGATCAAGACCAGCACTGGATGAAGTCCACAACCACTTCTTAGACATTATCATGGAAGCCAACTGGAAATTATGCTTCGCTTTATAGAAACTGGCTTAAGTAAACTTTAAGTAAACTTTTCAGAAACACATCTACTTTTGTGAAGCAAGGCAAGGTCTGACTTTATTTTTTGGCAGCCCACCTAGTCTGACTTTATTTTTCTTCTTGAAAAATTATTTTTGGGACTTTCCTGGCGGTCCAGTGGTTAAGACTCCATGTTTCTACTGTAGGGGGCACAGGTTTGATCCCTGGTCGGGGAACTAAGATCACACATGCCATACAGTGCCCCCCCTCCCCCCAAAAAACAACAAAAACCAACAAAATAAAAAATTATTTTAATATATTTAATTTTTTCATTGAAAGTCACCACTTTCTTGGAAGTATAACTTATAATAAAGTGCATAGATTTTAAGTATATGGAATGATAACTTTTCACATGTATTCACCCACTTAACCATCACTCAGACCAAGGCCCAGAACATTTCCAGCACCCTGGAGAACTCCCTCATGCCCCTCCCAGGTGATACCTGTTCCCACAATTTTAATTTATTTTGGTACAAAAATTCAAAAGGAGCAAAAGATAAACTGACAAATCTTCCTCCCACCCTGCTGTCAGACACCGATTTTTTTTTCCTAAGAGTCAATATTACTGGTTTCTTTTTTTTTTTTTTTTTTTTTTTGGCCTAGCGGCATGTGGGATCTTAGTTCCCCAACCAGGGATCGAACACGTACCCCCTGCAGTGGAAGCATGGAGCCTTAACCACTGGACTGCCAGGGAAGTCTCAATATTACTGGTTTCTTACAGATATTTCCAAAGAAAGGAGATACATAGACACACACACATATTATATCATATTATGTTTTATGTTTTGTTATGTTGTATAGATTCTCCCATTTTCACCCTAAAGGTACTTGACTGTGCCATTGTTGTACACCTTGCTTTTTGTTGTTGTTGTTTTTTACTTAACAATACATCTTAAAACACTAGAATTATTTTAATAATTAGCAAATTAATATCTTTACCAAAAGACTTCTCCTTACAAAAAATTTGGTTTATAAAAAAATCTAAAATTTTATTACTAAATAATTCTGTGCTCTGCCTTATGGCCTTCTGAGGGTGCTTAGGCAGCAAGCTACTACATCAAAAAATACGATTCAGGGCTTCCCTGGTGGCGCAGTGGTTGGGAGTCCGCCTGCCGATGCGGGGGGCGCGGGTTCGTGCCCCGGTCTGGGAGGATCCCATGTGCCGCGGAGCGGCTGGGCCCGTGAGCCATGGCCGCTGGGCCTGCGCGTCCGGGGCCTGTGCTCCGCGGCAGAAGAGGCCACAGCAGTGAGAGGCCCACGTGCCGCGCAAAAAAAAAAAAAAAAAAAAAAATACGATTCAATTAGGAAAATGTGATTCGTTAACTTTTTGGCCCACCCAATAAACCGTTGTATGAGATTCTATCTTATTGGTATTATCTTTTCCTTTTATAGCTCTTATCAAATAACAGTGTCATTGGTTTATATTCTCAGTAACTCATAAGTTCTAAAGGACATGTATGACAGACCAAGAAAAAAGCGGGGGGGACTAAAATTTGGAGCATAAATTGTAGAATTTCTCAAAGGTCTGAATTACTGGAGCTTATTAGGTTGGGGTGAATAAAAGGGGAAAGACATATATCGTACTTTCAGATGTATTAGGAAGTTTTCCTGAGAAATTGGTCAAGAAGAATCCACTGGTGTTGTATGAACTTTCCCAGGGGGAGGGCAGACCAGGCCCTGCCAGAGGGCAGCTGATGGGGTGGGGCTGTGAGTTCCAGGAAGCAGAGTAGGGGCCACCCAAGAGCGGGAAGACTGGCAGGTAATCTGAATCAAAGTCCTCACATGCATCAGCAAGGCCAAAGGGCATAAACAGGGCCCCAAACCGGAGGCAGAGCCAATGGGCAGAGCTTCTGAGCTGGACTAGCTGAGAAGGGAGTTAGGAACAAGCTGGGAGGCGCCAGGTTGTTGTCAAGGGTGAGGCTAAAGTTCATCGGTCTCTGGGTGCACGTGTGGGGCATGCTGACCCAGTGTAGGAACTTTGTGCACCATCCCTATGGAGTATTGTTACAATAATGGCCCTGGAGAGAATTACCCCCACCCCTGTGTTCATGCCTCTTTGCAACATGATTTTGCTGCTTCTCCTACCACAAGGTGGAATTATTTCACCTCCTCTTTTTTTTTTTGGCCTGCAGGATCTTAGTTCCCCAACCAGGGATTGAACCCATGCCCCCTGCAGTGGAAGCTCGAGTCTTAACCACTGGCCCACCAGGGAATTCCCAATTTCACCTCCTCTTGAATCTGGGTTGACCTGGTGACTTGCTTCGACCCATAAGATGTGGCAGAAGTGATGTTCCGGCAGCTCTGTGGAGAGCTCCATGTGGAAAGGACTGGGGCACTCAGCCTACAGACAGCACCAACTCGCCAGCTATGTGAGTGAGTAACCTTAGAAATGATCCTCCAGCCCCAGTTGAGTCTTCAGATGACTGTGGCCTCAGCCAACATCTGACTGTAGCCTCATGACAGACCCAAGTGAGAACTGCCCAGCTGGGTCCTTCTCAAATTTCTTTTTTTTTTTCTTTTTCTTTTTTGGTTGTGTTGGGTCTTTGTTGCTGTGCACGGGCTTTCTCTAGTTGTGGCCAGCAGGGGCTACTCTTCGCTGCGATGCATGGGCTTCTCATTGCGGTGGCTTCTCTTGTTGCGGAGCACAGGCTCTAGGTGCACGGGCTCAGTAGTTGTGGCTTGCGGGCTCTAGAGCGCAGGCTAAGTAGTGGTGCACGGGCTTAGTTGCTCCGCGGCATGTGGGATCTTCCAGGACCAGGGCTCGAACCCGTGTCCCCTGCATTGGCAGGCAGATTCTTAATCACTGCACCAAGAGGGAAGTCCCCTTCTCAAATTTCTGACCAACAGAAACCATAAGAGAAAATAAATTATTGTGGGTTTTGTCATTATATTTTGGGGTAATTTGTTATATAGTCATATATAATTAGTAAACAACCTCTATGTCCATCAACAGAGAACTATTTAAGAACTATTACAATACATACATATAGTGAAGTACCATGCAGCTGCTTAAAGAAAAATGAGGAAGTTCTTTATGTACTGACATGAACAGCCCTCCAAGATGATTTAAGTGATAAATGCAAAGTGTAAAAATAGTATATAGAGGGGAATTCCCTAGCGGTGCAGTGGATAGGACTCCGCACTTCCACTGCAGGGGGCACAGGTTCAATCCCTGGTCAGGGAACTAAGATCCCGCAAGCTGCGTGATGCGGTCTAAAAATAAATTAAAAATAAAAAAATTGGGGTTTCTCTGGTGGCGCAGTGGTTAAGAATCTGCCTGCCAATGCAAGGGACACGGGTTCGAGCTCTGGCCCGGGAAGATCCCGCATGCCATGGAGCAACTAAGCTCATGCGCCACAACTACTGAGCCTGAGCTCTAGAGTCCGCAAGCCACAACTACTGAAGCCTGTGTGCCTAGAGCCCCTGCTCTGCAACAAGAGAAGCCACGACAATGAGAAGCCCACGCACCTCAACGAAGAGTAGCCCCCGCTCATTTCAACTAGAGAAAGCCCGCACATAGCAATGAAGACCCAACACAGCCAAAAATAAATAAATAAATAAATTTATTTTTAAAAAGAAAATAGTATATAGAGGATACTATCATTTGTGAAAAAAATTATGTATATACATATATGTATATATAGAGAGATATATATGTACATGTGCATATATTTCATATGTGTGTATATATACATACACACATACTATGTACATGTATATATTATATACGTACATAAAATATCTCTGGGAAGAAAATAAGACATTGGTAACAGCAGTTGCCTCTGGGGAGGGGAACTAGCTGACTTCACAACAGAGGTGGGGAGATGCCTTTTAAATTTTGAACCTCGTGAATATACTATCTATTCAAAAATAAAGTTTAAAATTTTTAAATAGTGCTTTCTCTTTAGCTCAGAAATTTCACCTCTAGTAATTTACCCTTAGTAAATAATCATGGCAAAGACGTAACTATGAAGATGTTGTCACAGCTCCCTTTAATATCATAAAAATGGTAAAACAACCCAATTATTCAACAGTAGGAAATTTGTTGAGTAGCTTATGGTGCGTATCTGCCACCATCGAAAGTGGCATCATAGAAAACAACTCAATGCCCAGTGACGTGATCATGATATAGTAATGGATAAGAAGTTATGAAATGGTAAGGTTAATCTTGTCTTTAAATTAAATTCAACTACATAAATGTAGATGAAGATGGAGATTAAGACACATAGATAGATACAGATAGATATAGAAACCCAAATGTTAATGGTGATTATCTCTGGGAGGTCCAATTACTGATTATCGTTAATTTTTTCCTCTTTTTCATCTGTGTTTTCAATGATAAACATGTACTACTTTTGTAAAAACACAAATGCTGAAAGTTTGTCTCTCTTTTTTTAGAGACTCATAAATGATCCTATAAATAGCAGCTCCCAGTAGATAATTTGAAACTTTGTTTTTAAAGACCACATTTTTTCAAGCACAAAGATTACCAGACCTTTATCACTGGGTAGAGAGAGCTGCCCACCCTATTCTACGTCCCAGCATTTTGGTCACAATATTGACCCCCTCCCAGCCCACTGGCCAGTGGGGGCCACGTACAGAGGCTGCATCCCCAAACTACCCCTGATCAAAACTGGTAGGCAGGGGAGGTTCCAGAATGTCTAGAGAAAGGTGGTCATCTCTGAGGAGTGGTCTTGAGACCAGTCTTCAACCTGCATTTCCAAAACCAGCATGCTGTTTTCATCTCCAATTTTAGGTTAAAAATCACCAAGTGTTATTGGCTGAATTGTGTCCTCCCCTAATTTTATATGTTGAAGTTCTAATCCCCCAGTACCTCAGAATATGACTGTATTTGGAGATAGGGTCTTTAAAGAGGTAATTAAGGTAAAATGAGGTCGACAGGTGAGCCCTAATCTGATATGACTGGTGTCCTTATAAAAAGAGGAGGTTAGGGGGCTTCCCTGGTGGTACAGTGGTTGAGCATCCGCCTGCCGATGCAGGGGACACGGGTTCGTGTCCCAGTCCAGGAAGATCCCACATGCCGCGGAGCGGCTGGGCCCGTGAGCCATGGCCGCTGAGCCTGTGCGTCCGGAGCCTGTGCCCCACAACAGGAGAGGCCACAACAGTGAGAGGCCCAAGTACAGCAAAAAAAAAAAAAAAAAAGAGGCGATTAGGACCTAGGCACAGGGGAAGGCCACATGAAGACAAAGAGGAGAAGAGGGGCCTCAGAAGAAATTAACTCTGCCAACAACCCTGAGCAAACTAATTCACCAAGTTTCCTAAAGATACACTTTTATGCAAGATTGAGAAAATGTGCATTGTCCACAGCAAAGACTGTTACCTTCTGATGGTGACTCTGAGGTATGGAGCTGATGGTGACCATGGGGGCCCTGGGCACCCCCAGTGCTTTAGGTGCCACCACTGCAGCCCACATGTGAACATCCCTGGCCTTTATAGCAGGCGAAGGTTGGGAAGTAATCCCAGCACCCATCAGCCTGAGAAGCACCCAGGGCTTGCCTTGTGATGTGGGCTCTAGTTGCCTGTCAAGACTGCAGCCCTACGTGGAGACTGGCCCTGAGGCCCCTGCTGGGTCTCACCAGTCCCCCTCAAGGGACCACCTGGGATCCTCTTAGAGGGGCCTTCCCTGACTCCCAGACCCGCCCTTCCCTCATCTCTATCTCCAGAGAATCACCTCCACACCGCCATCAGACCGTGGAATACGGTTGGTGGTCTGGAGGAATTCACTGTCTGCACATCTACGGAACCGCTCTTTGTGGGGCTTCAAAGCCCTGGGCATCTTACTCTCAGAGGCCACATCCCTCAAATGTACTCAAATGGACCCACATGCCACAGCACATATAAGTTACATAAACTATGGGAGCTGAGTTACAATCGTCCAGTTAACATTTTGAAGCCATTTAGCCATTTCATCCTTACAATATACTTTTCTAATTTTGGAGCTAGCAATGATCCCAGCTGTGGCTCAGGTGTTTCCATGGGTGTTTGAAAAGCTGGATGGCCTGACCCCAGAGGAGCCCTCCAAGTAACCAGGGTCCAGTCGCAATGCCCCAGTCCCCTTTGGGTGCTGTAGGGTAGGAGGGGTGGCACTTTTTCAAGCAGAGCTGTCTCTTCCTTCTCTCCTCCTTGGCTACCTCCCACCTTCTCTTACTTCTAGCAGATTTTCAATGAGCCCAGAAAAGCCAAGGGCTAGGAGGTCCTTAGCCATCATAGAGTCCAAACCTCCTACCCATGACAGAGATGAGAAAACTGAGACCCAGGAGCAGGAAGGTCTTCTTCAGGAACACCATGCATTTTTTCAGAATTTGCACTCGGAACTCTGCCCTGGGTTGAGAATGAGATTTTGAGATTGCTCAGGAGGAACCCTTGAAGCAGTGTTTCCATCTTTCTCTGACCAAACTCCTAGGTTTGTTTTCATCCCAGGTGAGTGGTCTTCTCCCAGTTTCGCTTGCCTCTTACTCTTGACAGCTCCCCGCCGAAACTTGGGGAAGGCTGGAGCTTTGCCCCAGGTGCTGAGTGTCTTGGGTTGCCAAGTACAAAACAGGATGCCCAGTTAAATTTGAATTTCAGATAAACAACACTGTTTTTTGGTTTTTTTTTTTTTTAGTATCAGGGCATCCCAAATGTTGCTGTTGATCTGAAATTCAGATTTAACTGGGTGTCCTGTATTTTTATTTACTAAACTGCCCACCCTCCACCCTGCAGCTGTGAGTTTTCTTGCCACCTCAGCAGCATGAGTCACACAGCTGTGGACCTCTAGGCAAATGTTTTTGAACGGAACAGCATCATGGTTTGGGGGGGAATCCCCCCATTGTCCCATAACGCATGTGGACATAATGCAGAAACCCTAAAACAGTGCCCGTGGGAGGAAAATAGAAGAGTCAACAGGAGTGTGTAAGGCACTGGGGAGAACCCCAGCCGTGGCAGTGCTGCAAGCAGGCTTTAACTAGATCGCTTGCTCTTCACCTCTCAGAGCTTACTTTGAGACTCTTGGTGATACTGGAGATCACACCTTCCCAGCCAGCTACTTTGAAGGCCTGATAGTCGTTCTTCCCCGCCTTTCTGAGAAGAGGTCTACTGGGAAGAATGGGCTTGTGGGCTGTGTGAGTTGGACAGGTTGCTTGACTTCAGGGATAATGATTGTGTCCTCGTCATGCGATCGCCGGGGGGATTGGGTTATAGGAGGAAATTAATGTAAAATGCTGGCACACGGTAAGTACCTAACCTCAATGACGGCTATTGTTATAATCACATCAGGACTTTTGCTTTACCGCCAAGCCAGGTCTTCTTAAAAAGGTGGGCTCTTGGTTCTTGGGGTTCCCACACTGTGTCCTCAAGAAGCTTTGGGTCTCCAAAATGGGCACATTTCCTGGCCCAGAGTCAGCGAGAAGCTGATATCACCTGTTGGCTCTTGGTTTAGGCTAGATGTTCAGTTGCCCAGCAGAGCCCGGAGGAAGCAGGACTCAGAAGAAGTTGGCTTTGAGGGTTGAGGAAATAAGTTTCCACCCGGGATGTCCCTGAGGGAGGGCAGGCAGCATTTTGTGCACGTGCCCTGTTGGTGGGGGCTGGGAGGGAGTGCAGGGGGTGTGTCCCTGGAGGAGGAAGAGAGGAGGGGACATGGGAAAGGACCTGCAAAACACAGGTCTTGCTTCCTCCTCCGCAATGTCCACCCCGGGGCCCCAACAAATGAGCTTCGTGTGGAACTGAGGTGGGAAAGCCCCCAACGTGGAACCTCTCTCCTTTTAACACCTGGCTCTGCACAGGGCCCTGGGGTTGGGACACTCCGGCTTCTTAGAAAGAAACTGAAAGCCCTTAGGAGAAACTCCACCACTTCCCCTTCCTTAAGAGGAACTTGGAGTTGCTCTGACAGGAAAGTCTTGGTGGGGCTTCTCGGAAGCTGCCACCGCTGCTCTACTGAGGAAAACCGCAGGCCGCGGGCCAGGCCAGGGGCCAGGCTGGTGGAGAGCTGGCCATTGACAAAGTCACGACCAAGTTGAATTGGGAAGCTGCCAAGGTTTTCTCTTCAGCTCCACCTGCCACCTCCTCTTTGAGGGGTCCTCATGCTGCTCCCCTGTCTCTCAGCCACCCAGGGTCCCCTCCCCGCCGTCCTGCAGGGCTCTAACCCAGACTGTGCTCGTGACAGTGCTCCAGCCTCCCCTACTGTATTCACCACCCATCATGACTCATCCATCCCGCAGACAGGCACCGACCCTCTAGTAGGGGGAACTGGGGGACCTAGTAGGCACAGGGAGCTACGTTTTGGAATAGGTCACACCCTCTGAGCTGTCTCGGATGGCCTGGTGAGTTGAAAAAAGGGCATATACTGGGCACACAGGGATGCCTGCCTTAACGGTGGCTGCTGTTTGCTTCGTTCATTTCTAGACTGGACACAAGCTTCCCTCTGGGGGCTGGGGGGTGCCTCTCCCCTTCCCAGACTCATCCAAGGGCAGCTGCTGCAGCAGGAGGAGACAGTACACAGGGACAAATCACATGCAAGGCCCAGCCACAAAAGGGGCTAAGAGACCCTCAGGGCCTAAGTGTTAGTCCAAATGTGTCAGTAGGTTTGGCACCAGAATCTGGCCATGCCATTCCCCTGCTGAAAACTTTCCATGGCTCCCCACTGCCTGTGGGGACAGAGTCCAGACTCTGTGGCCCGTGTGTAAGGCCCTTTGCTGGAGCTCCCAACTCTCCTCTCCAGCTCCTCCCCTGGGCTTTGCTCTGTTTAGCCTCTGTTTTCTTCCCCCACCCAGCCATCTCCTGCTCACGTGCTCAGACCTAGCAGGGCATGGATTTCCTGGGGAAGTTGTCCCTGCCCCTAACTCCAGTCTAGATGGGTTAGGGGCTGCCTCTGTGACCTCACCGGGCACATTCCTCCCAAGACTTTTATCCACATCGCCTAGTGATTGCCCAGTCTCTTGATCATCAACCAGCCAGAGCTGTGGGCTTGGCATATCTCAACAAACATTTGGTGAGGGAAGAAATGAATAAATGAGTGGATTTAATGCTATCTGCCAGGCCGTGTGGCTGAGAGCCCCACGTGCCCACAGGTCCAGACATCCATGTGTGGATGTGTCCATCCAAGTGCAATGGGAGGAGACACGTGCTTGCTTGTCACGGTGTCCCTGAGTGTGTGTGGGTCCCTGTGTTTATCAGCCAGCATCGCTGATGATGTGCTGCGGGCCAGCAGGTGGCACTGCGCCCCTCTACTGAGGTGTTTGTCCATCCTGACTGCCACTGGCTGTCCTCACTGGAGGGGCCTCAGCAGGCACACAGAGCCTGCCTCCCTCAGCGCACAGGAGGCTGGGCTGACTGGGTCTCATGCGGAATCACTTTGGTCTTCCGACTGAGCAGCCAGGGCTCTGATGCCGCAGTGTGCAAACTCCCGTTCAACCCATGTCCGTGGCACTGTGTATGCCCAGAGCCAAGCCCAACAAGGGAGCCTGAAGTCCAGGCAGCCGCAGAGCACAAAGGTTAAAATAAAAGTATGGGCTCAGAGTCCCAGCTCTGCCTCTGACTGGCTGTGTGACCTTGGCCAAGTCCCTCAACCTCTCTGAGCTTGTTTTTTTGTTAAGTGGAAATCATGGCAATATGTAAAATCAAATAATCGATGTAAAGCAAGGACCACAGTGGGACTGTATCATAAGGCAGTGGCTCTCAAACTGTAGCCTTAAAGGGCTTGTTAAAACACAGATTGCTGGGCTCTACCACCAGAGTTTCTGGGGTGGGACCTGTGAATTTGCACGTCTAACGAGTTCCTGGGTGGTGCTGACGCTGCTAGTCTGAGGACCACATTTTGAGAACTCCTGGATACAGGATACTCATAGTCAGTCGAGACACAAGGTTATAAACACAGCACAAAAGCAGCAGGTTTCTGGTGAGATATAATGGAAGCAGAGGAGATGGAGAGGCAAACTCCAAGGGCTATAGGGGCCCAAGGAAAAGGGACGTAACCCTGTGGCCTGAGCAGTAGGAAGGGGAGGAAGAGTGGCCTCTGGACCTGGCTCTGCTCTTTCCCGCCACTATTCTCAGCTCAGCCTCTGGGCAGTTATGCTGGAGGAAGTGAGCCCAGGGGCCGGCTGTCCGGCTGGCGGGGCACCAGGCCTGCCTTTCTCCACGTGGCTGCTGCCTTTCCCTGAAAGGGATGGGTCAGTTGGTTTTCTGCTCCTGGCTTGGCCTCTGCTGTGCTTCCTCAGCTTCTGGGAACTCACATTTCCTTTCTCTTTCTATTTTGAATAGTGCTTTTTAATCAAATTATCATGAAGGCAAAGCATGTCCATTTTAGAACATCAGTACAAAGCAGAAAAGTGTAAAGAAGAAAATGAAAATAGCGATCGAAGTTCCGCTCAGTGGTAATCACTGTCTATTTCCTTCCTTGTATATGTGTCTCATGCACAATATTGTATCCACTTGACATTGTAGCATAAATGTTATCCTTTGACATTAAAACCCTGAGGAAACATGAATTTAAGGGCAGCACGAGAGCCTAAGGGAAGCTCTTGATGCATTCACCACTGCCCGCGTTTCAGGTGACTTCTCCAGGGAACCTCCTAGAAAGGGACTCACTGGGTCCAAGGGCATAACAAGTTGGTTTTTTTGTTTTTTGGGGTTTTTTTTTATGCGGTACACGGGCCTCTCACTGTTGTGGCCTCTCCCGTTGCGGAGCACAGGCTCCGGACGCACAGGCTCAGCGGCCATGGCTCACGGGCCCAGCCGCTCCGCAGCATGTGGGATCCTCCCGGACCGGGGCACGAACCCGGGTCCCCTGCATCGGCAGGCGGACTCTCGACCACTGCGCCACCAGGGAAGCCCCATGACAAGTTTTAAGACTCTTGATACATATGGACAAAATGCTTTCCAGAAACATTGTGCAGGTTGATGATCCCATCCAGGGTAGGAGGGGAGTGGCAGCTGCTGGGCCCAGTTCACAGCGTTTGAAATGAAATGAGGAGGCCATGCAGCCACAAGGTGGGAGGGAAGAAGGGCCCAGCACTGTCCAGACTCAACATCCTCCCGGGCAGTGCCATGCCCCATGCCATGCTCTAGGCGAAGGATGTACCATCTTTGGTTGGACCTGGCCTGGGCAGAGCTGCCCTCCTGCTCCTGGAGCCAGGGTCGCTCTTGACCTTGTCACTTTCTTGCATACCTCCTGTCCAGTCTGCAAATGCTGTTGGGACTAGTTTCAGAACATCCCGAGGTGACCACTTCTTCCCACTCCACCATCACCAACCTAGCCCATCTCTACCTGGATGGTCTCAGCAGCCCCCCATTATCTCCCTGTCCTCTTCCATCCCTTGCCCCATTAGAGTCTGTCTCCACAGCATCCAGAAAGATCCTTTTGAAACCTAAGTCTAACCAGGTCACTCTTCAGCTCAAAACCCTCCAATGGCTCCCACCTCACTCAGGGTTAAAAGCAAAGACCTCAGTATGACCTACAAGCCTTTAGGATCTGTACCTCCCCCACTCCCATTACCTCCCTGACCTCACTTCCTACCACTCCCCCACTTACCTACTCTGCTCCCTGATGCTCCTCAAAACACCCAAGCACACTCCTGCCTCAAGGCCTTTGCACTGCTGTTTCTTCTGCCTGGCACACTTCCTCGGCTATCCACAGGCGTCCTCCACTCAAATGTCTTCTCAGAAACAACCACAAGCTAATATGACTTATTCTGGAAAGGCTCTCCCTGACCACTGTGTTCTTTCCTTTACCCTGTGTGATGCTCCTTCAGGGCACTGCCCACTTACTTGATTGTCTGTTTTCCTACTGGAAGAAAACCTCCACGAGGGCTGTCCTCTTTGCCTATTTTGTTCACTGCTGTATCCCCAGCACCTGATGCACAGTAGGTGTTCAGTGAACCCGTTGAATGGAAAACTGAATGAAAGATTTCAGCATCTGGGTATATGTGTGGTTTCTCCTCTAGACCCTACCTTGCCACCTCTAAGTCGCCAGCTTACGGACAGCGCCCAGTACATGCCAAGCACCCGTGTAGTGTTTGCCGTAAAAACAAACACGTGAGGGGAAGAAGGAACTTGAGGCAGGGCATGGGAGACTGCTGCATGGAGTTTGGGAAACTGGGATTCCAGATGAGCCCCTGCCACTCACTATCACGGAAGCCTTGGGCAAGTCCCCTCACCTCTTTGAACCTTGGTTTTGTCATCCATAAAATGGGTATGATGATACCTGTGCTGGCAGCATCACAAGGCTGTGATGAGGATTAAATGGCAAAGGTAGGTCAGCAAAGCACAAGGACAGCCCTGTCCAAGCCGCAGCTCCTCTATGAGGCTCTGCCCGACACCCGCCTCACCCCACCGACCACTCCTGCTCTGAGTACCCAAGGAGCCCTGCTGGTGTTTTCACATGCGGTGTATTTACAAGACTGTGCACCCTTGAGACGGGGCCAGGCCTCACCATCTCTGTATCCATCACCAGGCACTGTGCCTGGCAGCTGGGCAGTGCCCCTTGGACATCTGATAACTGGCCAACAAATACATCCACTGAAAGCGATAGACGTGTCACTGTGATACAAATAAATAAGGATGGGGATTTCAGACCCAGACAGAGGGCTGCAGTGAGGCAACCCAGCTGGGGGCTTTTTGGGTTCTGGGTAGGAGGGCCTGCTGGGACTCCAAGTGCCCCGACTGAGAGGAAGGGAGAGAGGTACTGATGGACCGGTCTCGTTGACTCTGGGACAGGGCCTGGCCAGCTTCCTCCCCAGACATCTGCCACATTGGCCACATCTTCTGGGCTGTGGGGCGGAGGCCTGGCTGCCCACCTGCATTCCTCGCTCTGTGTACCCATGATCTCATGCTGGCCCTGCGGCCGCCCACGGGACAGGAGGCTTTGCCCCACTCTGCAGATGAGGAAATGGAGGCTCACAGAAATCAATGCCCCGACTTGGGTGGTCATCTTGCCTGGGCTTGGGCAGGCACCCTGGTGGGCCCAAGGCTCCAATGGGCAGGTGGAATGTGGTCAGGGAGACCCCTTCACACTGTTCGGTCGGGCTTTAGAAACCCCCATTGATCCTATACTCCCACTTAATAAACTCTGGTCAACTGGTCGACTGACTCTCCCTAGGGCTTCCCAGAGGGGTCCTGGGGTTTTCCAGGCCCAGCTGCCTTCCCTCTGCAGACTCGGTGACCCAGACAGGGCTAGCTGACAAACAGGTCCTGCCCAGGAGGGTTGTGGGATGCAGTGAGCGAAACTCCTTTTAGGAAGGAAATCATCTCAAAGCCAAGGTTGAGAAACAAGTGTCTCGCCAAGGCCTGGGGGTGGGGGAGCCCAGGTGAGCCGACTCAGTCCTCAGGAATGGGTGGGGTCTCGAGGGGAGGTGGGCACTTCCTCCTGCCCCCGCCCAGGGTCCTGCTCCATCCTTACTGAGGAGTTTCCTGGCGACAGGCAGTTACCTGTCGGCCGCCCTTGTGGCAAGCAGCTTGGCGTGGCCCTCACCATCTCATTAGCGGTGATTCACCCAGGACTCACCTGGCTGTCAGGGACCTGTCCCACTGCCCGCCGGAACCAGCTTGGCTGGCACCCTTGGAGAGGCAGAGACCCTGTTCCTCCTGCTTTCCAGCTTCCGTGGCATCCAGGGCAGGGCCTGCGTGGCACACAGTCAGAACTCAGAATTCATTCATTCAACCAACAAATATTTATTGCACACCTACTGTATGCCAGGCAGTGTGGCTAGGTGCTAAGGATACAGAGTGAACCAGGCAGACCCAAATCCCTGCCCTCCTGGAACTCACTTTTCACGGGGAAAGACAGACAGTAAACAAATAAGTATGTGAATCATACGAGCTCTTGAAGATGGTGAGTGCTGCGGGGAAAAAGCAGGGAAGAGCGTGAGATAGGGGTTGCAGTTTTAAGTAGAGTATTAGGGTGTACCTCTCTGAGAGGTGATATTTGAGGAAAATCTGATGAAGATGAAGGTGTAAAATAAGGGAGGGAAAAGGTGTACTAGAAACAGCAGGTGCAAAGGACCTGGGGTAAGAATGCAGGGTGGGGGCCATATTTAAGGACCGTCAAGGAGACCAGTGTAGCTGAAGCAGAGCAGGCGAAGAGGAGAGCAGTGGAAAACAGGGTCCAAGGCTGGGGGCGGGTTGTCCGACTGTGCAGGGTCTTATAAGCCTTTGTAAGAACTTTGGCTTTTACTCAGCTGAATTCTGTCAAAATTCTCCAAAATCCCCCACACTGAACCCAAGACAAGTTTCCCAAGCTTCTGCCTGGCTCAGAAGCCAGAGAGCGAAGTCAAGGGTCAGGGATGGTTTCACAGAGGAGGGTCTGGAAGGATGAGTTTGATGAGCAGAGGGGTTGCTACCTGTGGAGGATGGGTGCAGAGGAAGATGCCAGTTTGAGAAACAAGTACCTACTGCAGAGGGATGTTGTGGGGAGAGGAAGAGAAGGGAGCAGAGGCTGAAAAGGAAAGAGCCCAGCCACCCCAAGCCTGTCCTTCTAGACTCAGCGGGGACACACCCACACTCTGCTCCAGCCTCTCTCTCTACTCTGGGCCTTTGCACATGCTGTTCCCTCTGCCTGGGAATCCTTGCTGTTCTTTGCCTGGTGAACTCCATTCAACCTCCACAAAGGGGTCCCTGAGTCCCCAGAGCAGGTGCTTCTCCCACCAGCTCAGCACTCTACCGTACCCCACCTTTGAAGCATTTTCACACTGGGTCATATCTGCCCCCTGAGGGGTCTCACTTCTCCGTGGGATGGTGGCTGTGGACCACATGGGGGTTTGCTCACCTTTCCATTCTCTGGGCCTGATGCAGAGTAGGTGCTGAAACAGCTGAATGAATGAGGAGTCGCTTGCTAGGATTTGGATCCCTCAGAGGTTTCAGAACAGTAACAAGTCCAGATTCACATTTTAAGAAGATGACTCTGGGTCAGTATGCATGGAGATGGGGGGGGGGGATTGAAGGAGGGTGACAGCTAAGAGGCTACTGCAATAACCCAAGCAGAGGCAAGAGAGTGTCAAGGAAGAACAGAACCAGGGTGCCAGCTGCTGGGAGTGAGAGGAGCAGCAAGATCTGGGAGCAGTTTTTAGAAGGGACATCCACACTGGCCCTGGGGACGATGAGGAAGAGGGAGCAGAGGTTGGGGTCCAACTTTCCCTCTTGTGTTTTGCGTCCTTCCCTCTGTCCTCCCCATGGATAGACAGAAACCACTTCTCAGACACAATACAGCACAGTGGTTACAAGCCCAGGCTTTGAAACCTGACTCTAGGTTCGAGTTCCATTTCCACCACATATTCGCTGTGTGACTTCAGGCAGCTTTACTCAGCCTCTCTGTTCTTCAGTTTACCCATCTGTAAGGCAAGGATGACAACTGAGAATCGGTTACTGGATTTCATTGATTCTAACATTCCTGTTTTAACATTTCTGAAATCTGAGTGAGTCTTAAAATCAATGGCATGTCATGGGTTAATTGGCAGCATTCTTTAGTGATACATCGTATGTGGAATATCTGAAGACTGATGGAGTCTCAGGTTTGACAAAACACAAAGATATATGGAGAGACCAGTACCTGGCATGCCATAAGGGCTGAATAAATGTTAGCCATTATTACTGTCATTATTTGCTTTCTGGAGTGCTGTTTGTCATACAAGGTAACAGATGCCTCATCAGAATAAAGAGACGAGTATAATCTGGAGCTAAAAGAGAAAAGGAGCTAATTCATAAATAGCTATAAAGGTGAAAGAAATCTTAGTAATTTCCCCCCCCCCCAAAAAAAAACACCCATAGCGTAATGCTTCCTGTGAAAGAGCCCATAGAATTCTGCCGAAGTTCCAGAGAAAACTTCAGACATTCCTCCTTTACAATGGAGACCAGAACTCCTGGCTCCCTGACCGGCAGGGGGAACCAGGGCATGTCCCCAGATGACTTCGATGGTGTTCCCTGTGTCCTTTCGAATTTCCCTGAGTCACCATTACTCACTGCCCACAATCAGGGCTCAGCTACCTTCCAACCAGGAGACCGATGCCCTGGGATCAAGGGGCATCCTCAAACAAAAGTGTGATTATGGAGTGTTCAGCACGGGTTGTAAACTGTCTCCAGCTCAGGAGAGCAGGGTGACCCTCGCCGCTGTCTTATTTTTGGCCTCTCGGGTTGTGTTCCTGCCTACTGACTTGGCAAATCCTGGGCGACTCGCCTTGTTTTCTCTCCTTACTTAAATACATGTCTGGAAAAAGCCTCCACCCCCAGACCCTGCTGTGTGTGGAAATGGTGACAGGCCTGGAGGAGGAGGAACTAGTCGGCTGGTTCTCGGAGCCTTCCCCTGGATGAGGGGGAGAAGAGCTGGCCCAGGCAGGCGCTCTTAAGCCCAGCTGCTCAGGTCAGCGCTGCTCCCAGGGGCCGGTCCTGAGTCCCTTCAGGCTCAGCCAGGGCCCCCACCCACCCCAGCTCTTATTCTCTCCTGCTCTGTCTGTGTTGACGAGAGACCATCTCGGCTCCCTTTGCTGTGTCAGCCTCACAGAAAAGTCTCTGGTGACAGGGACCGGTTTGCGCCTGGGATTGGAGGGCAGTGAGGCTGAAAACTCAGGAATCCAACCACGCACAGGCAGCATGCACATGCTGGATGGCAAGGGGGTGGATGGAGGGAGCTCTGTAGCCGGCAGCCGGGGCCAGCTCTCAGCAAGGACGGAGGCAGAACAAGTGTGCCCTGGACACTCTCCCGGGGAGAATGAGGGACTGAGCAGTCAGCACTGGGTCTCTTGGGAGACCCACCCTTTGAACAGGACAACTGCCCTCTCTCCTGGCCCCCAGACATCAGGCCAGCATTCTTCCAGTGCCCCAGTCTGATGGCATCTTCATTCCAGAACATGCAATCTCCTGCAGATCTTTCCAATCACGAGTTCCACTGAGTCTCTTCTCTGGGCTGCGGTAAACACCAGGACGGTTTCAAAGCCTCGGGACACCCCATCCCACCCCTCCCATTTGCACGGGGAAGATGGAAGTGACAAAGGCGTGTTATGAACCCTTGAAGGAAAGCACTGCGTGATACCTGGGGAGACAGGTATTATCATTCCCATTTATCATCCCCATTTTAAAGACGAGCAGGCTGAGGCGCTGGGAGGTTAACAGCCTTGTCTGGGGTCCTACAGTTAACAAGTAGCAAGTTTGGGCTTTTCACCAAGGTCAGTCACCAAGAGCCTTCACACTTGACCTCTGTTATCACACTGCATGCTTAGCAGGTGCTTGACAAAGCCCCTGGCACACCGGGTGGGGGGGGGAGCAGTGCTTAATAAACAGTAGCTAGGACTTCCCTGGAGGTCCAGTGGTTAAGACTCTGTGCTCCCAATGCAGGGGGCACGGGTTCGATCCCTGATCGGAAAACTAAGATCCCGCATGCCTCATGGTGCAGCCAAAAAAACAGAAAACAAACAAACAAAAAACTGTAGCTACTGTGATAAACAATACTGATACTGATCTCATAATAACTCACAGAGGTTGCATTTTTGTTCGCATTTTAAAGATGCAGGGCTTCCCTGGTGGCGCAGTGGTTGAGAGTCCGCCTGCCGATGCAGGGGACGTGGGTTCGTGCCCCGGTCCGGGAAGGTCCCACATGCCGCGGAGCGGCTGGGCCCGTGAGTCATGGCCGCTGAGCCTGTGCGTCCGGAGCCTGTGCTCCGCAACGGGAGAGGCCACAACGGTGAGAGGCCCACGTACCACAAAAAAAAAAAAAAAAAAGATGCAGCTGAGGCTCAGAGAGGCTTCATAACTTGCCCAAGACCACACAGTTAGTAAGTGGTGGAGCCGGGTCAGATTTGAACCCCAGTCTCTTCTGACTTCACAAGCCATGGTCTAACCACTGCACTCACTGTCTCTTTGGGGAAGCACCACTGGCCCTGCTCAGCTGCACCCCTCATAGATTGAGATTCTCTCTCTGCAGGGCCCCATATCTGGAATTTTCTCTTGCTCATCTCTCTCTCCTGGGCAGCACATGAGTTTTTGAAGCAGCTTCCCAACTGCAGGGACCTCTACCAGCTGTGCTGCACCCCATGCAAGCCACCTCTTTACTTGCTCTCCGTAGTGCCTCGAGGCCCCACCCCCAGAGTCCTTCAACAGAGCCCCAAAGCCCTGGCTTTGAACTTCTCAACAAGAATTTCTTCACCAAAGGTAATCTCAGGAGACATGTCAGGAGCAAGATAACAGTGGGGAGAGGTCACTGAGAACGATGAGAAGGGCTGCATGGGGTGGGGGGCGGGGGGGAATATGCCCCCCCCCCGCCACCCCCGCCCCCCCGCAGCAGGTCCCTTGTTTCCTTTGTGGGATCTTTGGAGCCAAAGCAAATATAGTAACAGACTTGGCCAACCTTAGCAGCTCGTGTGTGCGCCTCCCCATTTGCAGGCCACAGTGGACAGCTCTCAGCAGGTTGAAAGCCCTGGCATCCCTGTCCAACTTGGCTTGATTCTCCAAGGATCACTGACAAAACACACTCCTTTGACCAAATGCTGGGTCAATCCTGCAATCGGACTCATTTGCAGCATTTCTGGAGTGGTGAGAAGAAATGATAATAGTTCTGCAAAAAGAGATCCTGTTTACTTCACACATTAAGATGGCTACTTAAAAAAACAAAAAAAGAAGATAACAGGTGTTGACAAGGATGTGGAGAAATTGGAAGCAGTGTGCACCATCAGTGGGATTTTGAAATGATGCATCTGCTATGCAAAACAGTATGGAGCTTCCTCAAAAAATAAAATAGAACTAGCCATGTGATCCAGCAGTCCTACTTCTGGATGTAGACACATCCAAAAGAATTGAATGCAGGGTCTCAAAGAGATATCTGCGCACCTTTGTTCATTGCAGTGTTATCCACAATTCCACAAAGAGGTGGAAGCAATGCAATGTCCACTGAGGAAAAATGGATAAACAAAATGTGGTATATTCATACCATGGAATATTACTCAACTTTAAAAAAGAAGGAACTCCTGTCACACGCTACAACATGGATGACCCTTGAGTACATTTTGCAAAGTAAAATAAGCCAGACACGAAAGGACAAAAAGTGCATAATTCTACTTAGGGGAGGTATTTAAAGTGGTCAAGTTCATAGAAACAGAAAGTAGAATGGTGGTTACCAGGCACAAGGGGGAGAAGAAAATGGGGAATTTTTGTTTAATGGGTATAGTTTCAATTTTGCAAGATTAAAATGTTCTAGAGATTGCACAACATGTGGATATACTTATCACTACTGAACTATACGATTTAAAATGATTAAGATGGTAAATTTTATGTGTTTTTTTACCATAATTAAAATAACATTTTAGGCTAGGGATTGGAGACGTTGCTGTCGCTGTTAGTGACCCTGTGGCGTGCCTCTGTGGGACCGGGAACTTAAAGATAGCCAGGATGGCAGAAAATGGTGATAATGAAAAAATGGCTGCCCTGGAGGCCAAAATCTGTCATCAAATCGAGTATTATTTTGGTGACTTCAATTCGTCACGTGACAAATTTTTAAAGGAATAGATCAAACTGGATGAAGTCTGGGTATCTTTGGAGATAATGATAAAATTTAATAGGTTAAACCGTCTAACAACAGACTTTAATGTAATAGTAGAAGCGTTGAGCAAATCAAAGGTGGAACTTATGGAAAAAAGTGAAGATAAAACTAAAATTAGAAGATCTCCAAGCAAACCCCTCCCTGAAGTGACTGATGAGTATAAAAATGATGTAAAAAACAGGTCTGTTTATTTTAAAGGCTTCCCAATTGATGCAACCTTTGATGACATAAAATAATGGTTGTAAGATAAAGGTCAGGTACTAAATATTCAGATGAGAAGAACATTGCACAAAGCATTTAAGGGATCAATATTTGCTGTATTTGATACCATTGAATCTGCTAAGAAGTTTGTCGAGACCCCTGGCCAGAAGTACAAAGACACAGACCTGCTAATACTTTTCAAGGAAGATTACTTTGCAAAAAACAATGAAGAAAGAAAGCAAAATAAAATCGAAGCTAAATTACGAGCTAAACAAGAGCAAGAAGAAAAACAAAAGTTAGCAGAAAATGCTGAAATGAAATCTCTAGAAGAAAAGATTGGCTGCTTACTGCAAGTCTCGGGGGACTTAGATGATCAGACGTGTAGAGAAGATTTGCATATCCTTTTCTCAAATCATGGTGAAATAAAATGGATAGACTTTGTCAGAGGAGCCAAAGAGGGGATAATTCTGTTTAAAGAAAAAGCTAAGGAAGCACGGGATAAAGCAAAAGACACAAATAATGGTAACCTACAATTAAGGAACAAAGGGGTCACCTGAGAAGTACTAGAAGGAGATGTGGAAAAAGAAGCATTGAAAAAAATAATAGAAGATCAACAAGAATCCCTAAACAAATGGAAGTCAAAAGGTCTCAGATTTAAAGGAAAAGGAAAGGGAAATAAAGCTGCCCAGATTGCGTCTGCTAAAGGAAAAGTAGTTTCAGGGCAAGAAAACTAAATTTGACAGTGATGATGAACACGATGAAAATGGTGCATCTAGACCAGTAAAAAGAGCAAGAGAGGGCTTCCCTGGTGGCGCAGTGGTTGAGAGTCCGCCTGCCGATGCAGAGGACACGGGTTCGTGCCCTGGTTCGGGAAGATCCCACATGCCGCGGAGCGGCTGGGCCCTTGAGCCATGGCCGCTGAGCCTGCGCGTCCGGAGCCTGTGCTCCACAACGGGAGAGGCCACAACAGTGAGAGGCCCACGTACCGCAAAAAAAAAAAAAAAAAAAAAAGCAAGAGAAGAAACAGACAAAGAAGAACCTGCATCAAAACAACAGAAAATGGTGCCAGAGACCAGTAATTTAGTAAACATTTTTTATTCATTTTAATTAGATTTTAAGCTGCTTTTGTCTTTGGAGGCTTTTAAAAAGAAAAACGAATTAGGTCCACTTCAATGTCCACCTGTAAGAAAGGAAAATCTTTTTGTTGTTTAACTTGTCTTTTTTTGTTGTTGTTATTGTTATCAAAATCACTATTTTTTTATGTATAATTCTGCTTGTGTTCTTAGTTATAAAAATTTAAATTTAAAAAAATTTAAAAATAACATTTTAAAAGGGAGGGAGGAATTCCCCGGCAGTCCAGGGGTTAGGACTTACCGCTTTGGGGCTGGATTCATTCCCTGGTCGGGGAACTGAGATCCTGCAAGCCGCGTGGTGCAGTCAAATAAATAAATGAATAAAAGGGAGGGGGAACCTGTTGATTTCCTCACTTTGGAGGGATTTGTAATACTGACCAAGCTAGGCACTTTATACATGTTATCTTCTTTCATTCCCACCATGACTTACTGTGGTAGACGTTGCTATGCCTTGTTTACAGCCTGGGAAATTGAGCCCCAGTGACAGAAACTGACTCACCCACAGTTTCATGGAACTCAGTGAGGGGAAGAGCCCCAATTTGTACTCAGATTTGTCTTCCTCCAAATTAGGAGTCTTGTCCCTGCCCTCATCCCCCTGCTGGCTGAGTGTCTCCTGATTCAAGCTCCCAATCACTGACGGAAAGAAAACAAACTTTTAATATGAGTGCTCCATTTCCCCAATTGGAGCCCAAGGTCCTGGGTGAGGCCCAATACATCTTCTATTCCTCGACTTGCCGGGGGAATTAAGCCGAGTACTGGGCACACGTAGTTACTGGGTAAAAAACACTTGAGAAGTAGTTGACATTGTTAGATTTCTCCAAGTTGATATTGTTAAAGTTCTCAGAAACTCCAGGAAGCGTTTTTGTACTAGGGGCAGGGTGCATGCGCAGTCCTTGGGGCGTGCGCGCATGCGATCCATTAGCGCAAGACCGTTATCACGTGACCGTTATCGCGGCAGTTAGAGGTCCGGCTTCGCTGACTGTCAGCCTCAAGGTGGTCCTCGAGGCGGAGAGCGCGGTGAGAGGTGAATGGCGGCGTTCTACGCGGGGCCTTCCAGGCCCCTGGCTGATGGGTGAGCTGCGAGGCCGGGGACAGGCTGGGGGATGTGTTCTCCAGAGCTCCAGGGCCCTCGCCACAGCCGCCCACTGGCCGGGGCCCAGGCCTTGAGGCAGCAGTGAACCTTTCCCCCATTCCCCGCTCGAGGCTGTTTGGAACAGTTCCAGAGAGCTGTGGTCCACATTCAGTGTCACTTGGGGGTAAGTCGCTCCAGCTTGCACAGGCTGGGAATTCTCTCCACCCCATTTGCGCTGCTTCCCTTGCGGGAAGTGAGCCACTCTGGGCCCATTCGCTTTTGAGAGCTGGGCCACTCTGGTTTTTTTGTTTTGTTTTCAATATTCAGGTATTTATTTGGTTGCATCGGGTCTTAGCTGCGGCCCGCGGGCTCTTCGTTGTGTGGGCTTCTCTCTAGTTGTGGTGCGCAGGCTCCAGGGCGTGTGGGCTTAGTTGCTCTGCTGCATGTGAGATCTTAGTTCCTGGACCAGGGATCGAACCCGCGTCCCCTGCATTGGAAGGCGGACTCTTGGACCACGAGGGAAGTCCCTTGGTCAACTCTGTTTGGAGGCCTCTGTCTGGGAGTGGAAGTGGAATTTTTTTTTTTTTTAATTGAAGTAAAGTTGATTTACAATGTTGTGTCAATCTCTGTGGTACAGAAAAGTGACTGAGTTACACACATATAGACATTCTTTTTCAATATTCTGTTCCATCCATTATGGTTTGTCACAAGGTATTGAATATAGTTCCCTGTGCTATACATTAGGACCTTGTTGTTTATCCGTTATTTTTTTTTGGTAATTTTTTATTTTATTTATTTAATTATTTATTTATTTTTGGCTGCGTTGGGTCTTCATTGCTGTGCATGGGCTTTCTCTAGTTGGACCAAGGATAAAATGCGTGTCCCCTGCATTGGCAGGCAGATTCTTAGCCACTGCGCCACCAGGGAAGTCCCTATCCATTCTAAATGTAATAGTTTGCATCTACCAACCCCAAACTCCCAGTCCATCCCTCTCCTTCCCTCCTCCCCCTTGGCAACCACAAGTCTGTTCTCCATGTCTATGAGTCAGTTTCTGTTATGTAGATTCATTTGTGCCATATTTTAAATTCCACGTATAAATGATATCATACAGTATTTGTCTTTCTCTTTCTGACTTATGGAAGTGGAATTTAGACTACAACTCCTCTGATTTTCTGTCTGTGTGATGGTAATTTATCTGTTATGTTTTTGTGTGTATCATTTTGGGGTGAGCCACTCTGGTTTGCTTTTTTTGTGGGGCTTTTGTTTGTGGGACCGTGTTCGTTATGTTGTATGTGTGTGAATCAGTACTTGCACTGGCTAGTTGAGACGTCTTTGGTGAATAATGGAGCTGAGTGTGATGACACCAGGTATCCTTCCCTATTGTGTTGGGATTCGCCTGTGGTGAAGCGTTGTTTGGGATTTTCCCTTTGCAGTGATTGGGAAGCTCCCTTTTTGGTGCTAGGGAACTGTGATCCTGCAAGACCGTTTGGCATTGCATTTGTTTGGTTGATATTTGATAATGCCTGCTGTGATAATCAGAGCTCTTTCCATTTTATAGGCCCCCTAGAGTGTATTTTGCAAAACTGGGAGATTTTTAGTATGCTCCTAGAAAGAGAGAGAAAGTAGTTCGTTTGTTTGTTTTAACACTGCGTGGCCACTATATTCTTTAGACTTAAGAGGAAAATTGGTTATGATGAAACTCCTATGAAATTCCAAAACTGGTTCTTTTTGCATATGCAGTTAGAGAAAGCTGGCTTGATGGAATACTTTTTTCAGAATCCTGACCCTGAGAAAATAAAAATATTTTTAGGAGAAATCTTGACGTTAACTAAGTAAATTTAACTTATTTCAACTGTTATTTTTGGTTTTGCATTTGCCAGGTGAATTGCCATGACACACACAGTCATGATTCCCTGTCTTTCCATTTGCATGTTGTTTGTTGTTAAAAAGAGGGATCCTTGTTTGAAAAAGTTAAGGATATTGTTGGGCTTCACCCTTTTGTTTCTGTCCTGCAGGAATTAGATTTTGTTCTTTGTGTGTATGTTTGCATTTGTCTTGTGCGTTAAGTGTGCCGGCTATGGGAAACTCAAATTTGTTTCCCAAATGCAGCCCCTTGAGGTGCATTCTCCAGAATTGGACCGCTTTCAGTTATAATATTGCTGAATTAACTTGTAAATGAGCTATATTTCATAGACTTAAAAGTAAGCACTTACAAATTAAATACTTCCTAATATTTAGAAAATTGTCCAAGGGTGGGGTGAAGGGAGATTGAGATTCACAGATTATATCTATGTATAAAATAGGTAACTAATGAGAACGTACTGTATAGCACAGGGAACTCTCCTCAATGCTCTGTGGTGACCTAAATGGGAAGGAAATCCAAGAAAGAGGGGATATATGTATACATGTAGCTGATTTACTTTGCTGTACAGCAGAAACTAACACAACATTGTAAAGCAACTACACGCCAATAAAAATTAATTTTAAAAGAAAGAAAGAAAGAAAGAAAATTGGCCAAAATGAATTTCAGGTCCTCATGATTTTGGAAATATGCAGTACTGAATTGATATCCGGTACTGAAGCGAGCTTAAGCTTATTGGTTTGTTAAGTGTAATATTTCTGTTGTATCTAGGTATACTAGAGATCAAATAAGACCTTATATCTGTTGCAAATTTGTCAGCAAGGAAAATAACTTTGATATGACAAAACTTTAAGTCTATCTAAAATAGCCTTTCCAAATAAATAAATAAAATAAAATAACCTTTCCAGATTTTGGTAACTTGAAACTGATCTAAGTTAAATGGCAAGAATTTATTGACTATCTGGGTCATTTCAAATAGAATAAGGGAATTCCCTGGCAGTCCAGTGGTTAGGACTCCGAGCTTCCACTGCAGGGAGCACGGGGTCAATCCTTGGTTGGGGAAATAAGATCCCGCATGGTGCGCAGTGCGGCCAAAAAAAAACACCCAAAAAACAAAAATCAAATAGGATAAAATATTGGAACATTGGTTGCTGGGCAAATCTAAGTTTACCTGCCTTTGCATTCTGAGGAGAGGAAAACTAAAGCATAAGTTTCCAATCAGAAAATGCTGGTATGAGATTGCCAACAAACACATGAAAGAATGCTCAACATCACTAATCGTTAGAGAAATGCAGATCAAAACTACAGTGAGGTATCACCTCACACCAGTCAGAATGGCCATCATCAAAAAATCTACAAACGGGCTTCCCTGGTCGCGCAGTGGTTGAGAGTCCGCCTGCCGATGCAGGGGACATGGGTTCGTGCCCCGGTCCGGGAGGATCCCACATGCCGCAGAGCGGCTGGGCCCGTGAGCCATGGCCGCGGAGCCTGTGCTGCACAACGGGAGAGGCCACAACAGTGAGAGGCCCGCGTACTGCAAAAAAAAAAAAAAAATCTACAAACAATAAATGCTGGAGAGGGTGTGGAGAAAGGGGAGTCCTCTTGCTCTGTTGGTGGGAATGTAAATTGATACAGCCACTATGGAGAACAGTATGGAGGTTCCTTAAAAAACTAAAAATAGAACTACCATATGACCCAGCAATCCCACTACTGTGCATATACCCTGAGAAAACCATAATTCAAAAAGAGTCATGTACCACAACGCTCATTGCAGCTCTATTTGCGATAGCCAGGACATGGAAGCAACCTGGGTGTCCATCGACAAATGAATGGATAGGAAAATATGGTGCATATATACAATGGAATATTGCTCAGCCATAAAAAGAAACGAAATCGAGTTATTTGTAGTGAGGTAGATGGACCTAGAGTCTGTCATACAGAGTGAAGTAAGTCAGAAAGAGAAAAACAAATACCGTATGCTAACACATATATATAGAATCTAAAAAAAAAAAGAAGGTTATGAAGAACCTAGGGGCAGGACAGGAATAAAGACACAGACGTAGAGAATGGACGTGAGGACACGGAGAGGGGGAAGGGTAAGCTGGGACAAAGTGAGAGAGTGGCATGGACTTATATATACTACCAAATGTAAAATAGATAGCTAGTGGGAAGCAGCCGCATAGCACAGGGAGATCAGCTCGGTGCTTTGTGTCCACCTAGAGGGGTGGGATGAGGTAGGGGGAGACACAAGAGGGAGGAGATGTGGGGATATATGTATATGTATAGCTGATTCACTTTGTTATAAAGCAGAAACTAACACACCATGGTAAAGCAAGTATACTCCAATAAAGATGTTAAAAAAAATGCTGGTATGACAAACAGTTATTATATGTTTTGAGCAAAAAAGGAGTTTTATGCATGGTCAGGCTGAGATTAGATTAAACTTAGTTAGGTAAATGGAATTTGTTATTAAAAGTAGGGTAGTGCAAGACTAGATTTGGTTCCTCTCTGCTAAGAGAACAAGTTTACTTAGAATGCTGATTTTGATAACAGATTATATGAACTTCCTTGCCTTTAAGTGATCTGTATTGGCTTTTGAGATCTCTTCTCACTTTGGATAAGAAATAAGTAATGTCTTATAGTGACCTATGATCTTATTTAATGAAATGTTTTGAAACTTTTTGAAAAACTTCCCAAATATCAAATTTTAATTAAAGTTCTTTTGACCTCCAGCTAACTTCGGGATGCTTAAGAGGGCCCCTGAGGCATCTCAGAGAGGAATATTTAACTAGTATTATTTGGTATATTGAATTACATGGGAAGCATTGTCAAATGAGTGATAAATCTTCTCAGATTATATGGTATGGATAAATGTTACTACTATAGATATTCTAGAAATTATATAAAGTTTCTGAAATATAGATATGTCCTGGAATAATCTATCAGCCATAATTCTGGTTATATCAGAACAACTTGATTAAGCTTTTTTGTCAACACATTGTGATCAGATCTTTAACCTTGCCTTTTTAAGTCTTTAATAGACAGTTAATCTGATACTTTGCAAAAGTGCTTCATCTTCAAGAAGATTCATAGGAAGGGCTTTCTGACAAGTACAGGTCTCTAATAAATCTCAGATTATACTGCTGAACTGGGTAAGAAATTTAAAATCCTAATGGAAAACGTGATGGCTTCATAAAAAGTTAACAAAAGGATTGGGTACCGTGTAAACTGGTGAATATGGTTACAATGTTTATGGGTTTTGTCTGGAGTATTACTGATTTTGATCTGTGTTCTCCAGATACAGGGAAGCCCTTCCCCTCACGTTACTCCTGACTTAACAACAATTTGGTAAATTTTACCTCTTTGAGTAAAATTGAAATATTTTTCTTTTCTCTCTGGCTGGTCCCTCCAGAAACTGGAGATTCTTGGGTTCTGGGCAGCCTTATCAGGTGAAAGGGAAAGACTATCTCCTAGCATGTACAGGAATCTTGATATTTTGGGGACCGAGAATTCCACTAAGGCAAAATCTGATGGCAGGCTTTTAGCATTTCCTGGCCTTGAGAGGCCTTTTGGGAATTCATTCTAAGACTCCTGAGGAGTTCCACCAAAGCCAGTTCGGAGGAGCCTAGTAGTCAATTGACTGGATTTATTTTACAAACAAATTAGTCTTGATTTGGCATGTTTGTGAAAAACACTGCTTGCTTTGAGTCTGTTGCTGAAAGCACATGTACAATGCTTGTGTGACGACTGGGTATAAGTGACAAAATTATGGCCTATAAAGTGTTTCTGCATTAACATACTTCAGAGCCTGTTCACAATATCTGATCACTTTTCCCCAATGTGAATATCTAGGCAAATATAAAGAAGGCCTAGCACTGAGGGGCACGATCTAGACCCAGGGCAAGCAGCTAAATAACTCCAGCATCAAGGGACATGTTTTGGTTCGTTGAAGGATTTGCAATTGAAAAGGGAGATGACAAGGGATTCCCTGGTGGTCCAGTGGTTAGGACTTGGTGCTTTCACTGCAGGAAAGGTTCAGTCCCTGGTTGGGAAACTAAGATCCCACAAGCCGTGTGGTGCCACCAAAGAAAAAATAAATAAATAAAAAAGGAGATGATGCACATATTTTGAGGTATGGGGAAGTTCTGGCTGATACATGATTTAACTTAAACTTTACTGACCAGAGCAGTCTGTTTTGTGGTCTTTTGAACATGCATTGTACATCAGTCTTGGGCATTCAGGAGGGGGATACCTTTGAAAGTCAAAAATGGAATAGCTGTGCTTCAGATATTCAAGGTAAAACTAGGTGGCCATTGTGGATGTGATTTCAGACACATTCCTGTATTGTTGAGGACTTGAATTTTCTGAGCTGTGTCATACTCGGGATTCCCCCAGCCATTCTCAAAGCAGTGTCTGCTGGCAGATGGCAGCTTCAACCTTATAACCTCAAGGTCTCCTCTGGTAACTATTAGCAGAAAAAGGAGACATGTAGTGGCCAATAACTCCAGCTACATATATGTTAATACCACATTAGAGGTTAAAACCTACTTAAATAAAACTATTATACAAGACTTGGATCCAGGACTTGGAACTCAGGACTATTTCCAACTTGGTATCCATTCTCCAAATAAAGGTAGGACTACAGCCCATTTTAGCAGGAAGTAGCCAGAGTGGTCATTGCCCCATTCCTTGAAAGACTTGGGGAAGGATAAAACAGGGTTGGAGGCTGAAACTGAGTCCCCCTAAAACTGAATTCCTCTGCTGAGTTTATGATTAACCTCTCTATCCAAACCATTATACTCATGTGTTCTCCTCAAGATTGAGGAATATCAAAGAAAAGGGGGGAATTGAAATAGGGGCAGGGTGGGTGTGCAGCTGTTGACATTGGACCGTTAGTGCAAGACCCATAGTTCTCGACCGTCAGCAAGGTGGTTAGAAGTCCCACTCCATCAACAGCCAACCTCACAGTGGTCCTTGCAGCAGGGAGTGTGGTGAGGTAACATCTTCATGGAAAGTACCATTTAAGTACTTTCGGCTCACAAAGCATTTTCACATACGTTAACCTGTTTGCTCCTGATGGTATCCTTGGATAAAAGAGATCATCATCATCTGCATTTTACAGATGAGGGAAGCACAGCCCAGAGGGACATGTTCAAGGTCCCCCAGCTGGGATTACAATCACTGGAGGCATGACTGGACAGGTGTCTCAGGACCCCGAAGTCTGTGATGCTTTCACAGGTGGCCTCATAAATTATGGCCAGGCTCTCTCTCTCACTCAGCCTTCTCTGTTGATCTTGTGCTATGCTCACCTGCTGACCAAGAGGGTGAGCCTTGATCTCCAAGGCCAAATAAATTCTGGACAGTCCGCATGAAGGCTGGAGACGCTTTTCTTGAGATTGCAGTTTTAGCATCGAATACCCAGCCAACTACCATGTGCCAGTGAGTGAAATGCTGGGGCATTCCCAGGCCCAGGAAAGGGTTGGTCAAAAGGGGTCAGGCTGGAGTCCAGCTAAGCAGGGAGGCCTGGCAACTGGCACAGGGCAGGGAGGCACAGATGGGGTCAAGCTTGGGGACATAGCTAAGGCCGTGGTGTCAATATGAGCCAACCTGGTCTGCTGCCCAGGGGTTGGAGCTTTGCCCAGAGGGGCCAGAGGGGGCAGAGGAGAGGACCGAGGTTTCTTGCTCTCTGCCCTATCTCCCGCACCCCCATCCCACCACCCCCTGCCAAGTGCAGACAGCTGCAAGCCCGAGGATGCTGGCCCTAGAGTGAGGGTGGTCGTGGCCTGCAGGTGGGGGCAGCAGGATGGCCACCCAGTGGCCAACCACATCTGTTTGGTCCTTTCATTATGACATTTTTTCCTCTGATTACAAAAGTATCTTGTGTTCACAATAAAAAAAATTGAGGGCTACCAAAAAACCCACAAAAGCACAAGATAAAAAGCACCCATAATGCTCTCTCTTTTTTAACTGTATAAAGGACAAAAGGTAAAAAGTAAACACCCTCATCTCCCCACTCCTCACTCTCCCCTCCCCCACACACCCAGGGGTCATCACCGATGGCAGTTTGATAATGTTTGTTACGGCTCCTCTCTTCTTCTCTCTTCCTGTTGGAGGGAAGAGGGCAGTGATTTCCCAAGAAGTGAAACAAAAACTCAGTCACTGTTTTGACTGACAATGTAAACATTTGGTTTTAATTCCTTTTAACTACATTGGTGACAAAGTGCTCTGTTTGAGAAGTGTCCTGGCTCCATCTACTTTGGACACTTGTACCTCCCCCACCTCTGGCTGCCCTTATCACCTCCCTGTGAGGAAGACCAGGGAAGGAGGCCTCTGGGGGTTGATTTCAAGGCAATTAGGAGGCTTTCTGCTTCCAAACACTTCTCTTTTTTTCAAGACACACTTTATTTATTTATTTATTTTTGGCTGCGTTGGGTCTTCGTTGCTGCGCACAGGCTTCCTCTAGTTGTGGCGAGTGGAGGCTACTCTTCGTTGCAACACGCAGGCTTCTCATTGCGGTGGCTTCTCTTGTTGCGGAACATGGGCTCTAGGCCCACAGGCTTCAGTAGTTGCAGCATGCGGTCTCACTAGTTGCGGCATGCAGGCCCTAGAGTGCACGGGCTTCGGTAGTTGTGGCACACAGGCTCAATAGTTGTGGCACATGGGCTTAGTTGCTCTGCAGCATGTGGGATCTTCCTGGACCAGGGATCGTGTCCCCTGCATTGGCAGGCGGATTCTTAACCACTGTGCCACCAGGGAAGTCCAAACACTTCTCTATTATGTCACTGATGCCTGAAATTCCACTGTTGAGATGTCATACCTTTAACAGAAAACTTCATTTTCCCTGAAAATACAACTCCCTCAAGGGAACTGTGAATCCTTTAAGAGTATGGAATACAAAATGAGTTTTAAATTTCTTTCCTGAGGACAAGGTTTGTTTTTTTTATTTTTAAAGATATTAATGTTCCTTTTTTTTCTCCTCATTATAAAAGTAACACATTTGTTGTGAAAAATGTAGAAAAAGAGAAAAGCATAAATGAGAAAATAAAACCAAATTTGCTCACAGAATATTGCCCAGAGATAACAAAACTAACATTTTTATGTAAAAATCTTCTGGTCTTTTAAATTTTATTTTATTTTTGGCTGCACCACACGGCTTGTGGGATCTTAGTTCCCCAACCCAAGGATTGAACCTGTTCCCTCTGCAGTGGAAGCATAGAGCCCCAACCACTGGACCGCCAGGGAATTCCCTTCTGGTCTTTTTTCTATGTGAATTATATATGTGTAGATAAACGTACACAAACGCATTCGCATACACACGCATAAATAATGCCAAATTGGCACTTTCTTTTATTATTATACCATGTCACTAAATATTCTTTGATATCATAACTCTTAACACATACATGTACACTGTCATATAAATATACCCAAATAGGGAACTAGTCCCCCCACTGCTGGACAATAAGCTGGTGCTAATTTTTCTCCACGATATCCAATGCTGCAATGAACATTCTTGTGTAGAAATGCTGCAAGCAAGTTTTAATCACGGGATTAGGGAGCACACACTTACATGCCAGTGTCTGGGGGCAGGAGGCCATTGAAAAGAGTGTTGTCTACCAAAAACCTGTGGAACGTGGAGACTGAGGGCACCACAGCCTTCATGGACTCATGGCGTGCCCTGCGGCTAGCCCACCCTGAGTGGCCCGTGAGACATGGCAGGAAGGTGCTGCTTGCTGGCCAGATTAGCAGCCTTAGTGCTGTCCTCCCTCTATAAAAATAGCTCACATTCTACAATGGACAGTCCGCGCTACTCTCTCTTAGGGCAGGCCGCACCCACAGGCACAATCTGGCACTGCTGGGGCATAGGAGCCCACACCCTGGCCACAACTGCCCGGGCCAAGGTTCAGCCTGACACAAAGGCAGCCATTTATAGGCTAGATGTGCAGGAGGGGCAGCCCAGCATTAAAACTCTGCCCAGTGGGGACCTTCTCTATTGGACAGTGGCTCACCAAGCCAGCTGTCTCTCACCAGGATGCTTGAAAACCAGAGGACCATTAAGTGGTCAGAAAGTGAGGGTTGGGGACTTCCCTGGTGACACAGTGGACAAGACTCTGAGTTCCCAATGCAGGGGGCCCAGGTTCAATCCCTGGTCAGGGAACTAGATCCCATATTCATGCCGCAACTAAGAGTTTGCATGCCACAACTAAGGAGACTGCCTGCCACAACTAAGACCCAGTGCAACCAAATTAATTAATTAATTAATTTAAAAAATATATATAGATACAACCACAGGTGCCACTACAACCACTTTCTAATTGTTCTTTTTACAGTCACTGAAGTAATTTATTAAAAAAAAAAAAGTGAGGTTTATATGGGGAGAAGGTAGTGGGCAGGAGTCAGGATGTAGAAACCAGGAGGCAGCAGAAGACATTAGGTGAAGAGAGTCCATAATTGGGTTTGTTGCAAGCATCCAGTGACTCCAGAATGAGGACCCAGTTGTTCCAGAGGGCTGCTCTTTGTCTGGTGAGATCCCTCCTGGGCTTCCTAAACAGCCTTACAATAAAGGCTTAGCCCTGGAAGTAACCAGAGTTGGTCTGTGTCCCCTGCAGCCTGTAGGAGTCTTACCCCACACATGTGGACAGTACTCTACAGCTTATGTGATGCATTCCTAGGACTTCTCTCGTCATAACAACTGTGGGAGGGAGAGTAGTTTATCCCCATTTTACAGGTGAGGAAACTGATGTTCAGAGAGGATCTGAGTCTGCTGGCAGGTCAGGGAGCAGAAACTCAGAGCCACGTTTGCTGACCCCACATCCAAACTGGTCTCACCACACCAAGTGGCCTCCTGTCCCGTCCCCACAGATGTTATCACTACGCTGCAGTACTGCTGTCACTAGCCCTCTCTGAAGGTGAACTAGCCTTAGTTGATTTTGTGTGTTTCAACTTGTCTACTCAACTTGCGTAATGCCTGAGGACTGGGTTTGCAGGTTTTCTTGTTCATAGTGCTCAGTACTTGTGAGGATGCAATTGGGGTTCAATAAGTTCTGATGGTTCCAAATGCAGTTTTTCAAAATGCAGAGGCCCACATCCCACCTCGGAGTACAAAACAGGACTCTAGGCAGTTCTGAAAATTTCCCTAGGAGTCTGATCACATTCCAGGTTGAAAATCAGATATAGAGAATGCTTAATCAGCCCCTTCAACTCTCAGAAAAAACAGCCATGACCCAGGAAATAAGCAAAAATATGTAAATGAGCAACCAAACTGAATCTCATAAATTTTATGCACAAAAGATGAAACATGCTTGTCTTAAAACAAACTGCTCGGACTTCCCTCGTGGCGCAATGGTTAAGAATCCGCCTGCCAGTGCAGGGGACACAGGTTCGAGCCCTGGTTCGGGAAGATCCCACATGCGGCGGAGCAACTAAGCCCATGTGCCACAACTACTGAGCCTGCGCTCTAGAGCCCGCAAGCCACAACTAATGAGCCCGCGCACCACAACAAGGAGTAGCCCCCAGTTCACCACAACTAGAGAAAGCCCACGCACAGCAACAAAGACCCAACGCAGCCAAAAATAAATAAATAAATAATTAAAAAATAAATTAAAAATACAACAAAACAACAAACTGCTCTAGCCTCACTCTGCACCTCCATACCCTTACTTTACACATTATTCTAATGAGGTTGGTCACTTGGTTTCTCAGCCCACGGTTTATTGGAAGCATGCATAGAAATAGCTATGAGAAACTGAAAGCTGTTACAAACATTGGTAATCGTAACAGTGGTCTTGAGTTATCAAGAAAAGGTCAAGGGCTTCCCTGGTGGCGCAGTGGTTGAGAGTCCGCCTGCCGATGCAGGGGACACAGGTTCGTGCTCCGGTCTGGGAAGATCCCACATGCCGCGGAGCGGCTGGGCCCGTGAGCCATGGCCACTGAGCCTGCGCGTCCGGAGCCTGTGCTCCGCAGCAGGAGAGGCCACAACAGTGAGAGGCCCGCATACCGCAAAAAAAAAAAAAAAGAAAAAAAAAAAAAAAGAAAAGGTCAAATACAGCAGGAAGATGTACAATCCATTTTAGAAAGATCTTCTAAAGAAAATTGGTTTAGGTGTTTAAAGGGCAGGGTTTCAGTTACCCTGAAAACTGACCATGTGCTAAAAAGGAGCCCAGGCCTCCTCTCTGGCATTGCCAGTCCTGCCTGCAATGATTGTCTCATCACACTGCACTGACAGTGTCCAGCTCTCCAACTTGTGTGTTGTGTAGTAGCTAACTGCGTGAACTCTGGAGACAGGCTCACCAGGTTCAAATCCTGGCTCTGCCACTTCTGAGCTGTGTGACCTTAGGCAAGTTACCTAATCTCTCTGTGCTTGTTTCCTCATCTATCAAATGAGGATAATAATAGCACCCACATCCGGATCAGGTACATAGAGAGCTCTTATACATGAGAGTGATAACAGCAGGGATTGAATCTTATTCAACTCTGTCCCCACCTCTCCCTTAGCCCCTTACTCCTCAAAGTGGGATCCACCAGCAACTGAGAGCTGGTTAAGAATGCAGAATAATACATCCAAACCTATTAAATCAGATTCAGCATCTTAAGATTTTGTGTGCACATCAGAATGTAGAAGCCCTCAATGAATACTGTCAGATGAATGAAATTAGGCATTATTGTATATGGAAGTCCCAGGAGCATCAGAAAGACAGAAACAGGGAGCAGGGGGGCTAGCTCCTGAGGAAACTAAGGAAGTAGGTGCAAAGGAGAAAGTGTGGGCAGCTGGAAACTCAGAGGGACTTGGTTCAGCCACTTTCCCAGCTGTATGACCTTGGGCCTCAGTACCCTCATGTGTGAGATGGAGGAATGCCCACCTTACAGGGCTGTAACCAGGATGAGAGATAAATACATAACGTGCCTGCAAGGGGCGGGCCCTCAGGCTGTCATTACTGCAGGCTCACAACCCCTCACCCGAAGCCCTGGGGTCAGACGCCTGTGGGTTTTCAGGGCTTTCAGATTTCAGAAAGCTCACATGATGCGGTGCTGACACTACAGAACACCCAGCAGGGTCTGGGCAGCACCCTTCATTAAACACAGCAAAGCTTTCGCAGTGAAATGTATGAACAGTAAGAGACATATTAAAGACTTTAAATAGTCTCACATCACGGCAGACCAGATTTGTGGCCAAATCAGTTTATATCAAACCTATTTTTTTAAAAAGTCTGATCTTTAGAGCTTTTGGCTTTCAGAATTGTAGACAAGGGAGTGTGAGCCTGAATGACAGAGGAGGAGGGGCAGCCCTGGGGGAAGAGCCGACCAGGCTTGGAGGGGTGTGCTGGGGAAGGGCTGATAGCTTGCCTGCAGGGGTGAGTCCACAGGCAGAAGGAGAGGGCAGAAAGCAAGACGTGGAGGCCTTGTAGACAGGAGGGACCCTGACACATGGACTGTAGGAAGTTGCCACGGTTAGGGCCTGAGCAGGAGTGGAACCTAATCAAAGACAGAACGACAGGTTGGTCAGTCTTGCAAACAAACAGGAACAGGGCATCCTGGACCCACTCGAATTTCCCAGCACAGAATCAAGAGTAGGCTCACCCCTACTCCCCACCCACCCCGCTCCCCCAACTACCCAAAGACACGCAGAGGAAAGGTTTTCATATTCTATCACACTGTCAGGGCAGCCCACGGGGTCTTATCGATTACATAGGCACGAGTAAAATGATCACAACATGAACAAAAAATAAACATAATACGAGTTCCACCGTGTGCCGCTTGCCATGAACCTGTTGTCTCCAGCTCTTACAGCACCGCTCTGAGGTATTAATTATTTTTCCTTTTACAGAGGAGGACACTGAGGCCCAGGTGGCCTAAGAAAGTCCAGGGTCACACTGGTTCATCTAATGCCAGTGCCTGAGTGCCTTCCAATAAACCACATGCTCAGGGGATGACTGAGGCCAAGGCAAGAAAGGGACAAGCTGGGGGGCTGAGATTGGGAGAGAGAGCAAGTCCTGCAGGCTCGGAGAATTTTGATTCAGACTTGGGTTCTGCCCTCCACCTTTCTGAATCCTTACTTATGTCTTGGATGTATCTCTTACAAACCCCAGAGTCAGGATTTGTCCTCTATCCACTCTGACAACCTTTATCTTTTAACAGGAACATTTCATCCATTTATATTTAATGTAATTGTGAATATATTTAGGATTAAATCTACTCTCTGCTTTCTATTGGTTCTATCTGTCCTGTATTCTTTTTTCTCTCCTCTTTTGGATTTAATCTTTTTTTTTTTTTTTCCATTGAATGCTTCCCTCTATTAATTTGGAGGTTATTCCTCTTTCTCTGTTTGGCCCTGCTCTCAATATTTCAAGGGTTATGTGATATATGTATGTTTTGTACCACTAGTCCAATAGCTTGAGATGATCTTACACAAACAAGAGCTTTGGAGTTCGACAGGCCTGGCTTGGAACCCTGGCTTTAGAACTTTTTAGCTGTGTGCTCCTTTCCAGCTGCTTTCCTCTAAGTCTCAGTTTGTAAAAGACGGGTTGATGGAACTCATCACCCAGCTTATTGGGTTACTTTAGTGAGCTGAGGGGTGCCAAGTGCCCTGCCCAGGGCTTGGCACAGAGAAAGGGCTCAATGTTTCTCTCTCCTTTCTGGTCTTTGCCTCTCTGCATCCTGGAAGAATTGGCCCCAGATGGAGGCTGCTCAAGAGCCTGGTTGCATAGCAGGGCTTTACCGTAGAAAACCTTCCCAGAAGGAATCCCTTTGGAATAAGATGTTCCCAGGGTGCAGCCAGTCTGCAGCATCATCAGTGGACAGCACAGCCTTAGTCTGGGAAGTGGGAGGCTGTTGGGAAATTCTGCTAAAATGGGGGAGGGAGGTGGGTAGCATTGATCAGTGTCCCAGAGGGGCTAATCAGGGAAGGGAGGAGGGCTCCCCAACAGTGTGTGTGTCTCTAATCTGGGCGAAGAAGGGGGGCTGACCGGTAAGCAGCAGCTTCTCCTCCTGGGAGGCAGGTGTGTCCTCTTGTAGAGGAGAGCAGTGACTCACCAGACTACCACGGCTTGTTATAAATATCTTGAGACACTTAACTCCCTCGGCCCTGATTCTATATTAGCACAAGTGGTGCTCCATAATTCCATAATTAATTAGGTTTCCTAAGCACCTTAAGACTGGGAGAGGGTGTCCCAACCTGTGGACACAAATATTACAAACTACATGGTCGGTCCCCACCCCCACTGTGAATCAAAAAATAAGTCCTCTTTCTCTCTCTTATCTATTTACTTATTTACAAATTACCATTGGGTGAATTTTGAGAAGTAAGGGTAGGCCAAATGTGCCCTGCCTCAGCCGTGGAGGTGCCGAGCCCTAACCACTGGACCACCAGTGGTTCCCTTACCTGTTCTTTTTTAATGTAGCTAGTAGGAAGTTTAAAGTTACATTTGTTTTGGGAAAACTGCTGAAATCTGAATAAAGTTGATAGTGTTGTGCCATTGTTAATTTCTTATTTGGGGGCAAATATACCATAGTTATGCAAGATGTTAACCTTAGGGGAAGCTGGGTGAAGAGTTTACTGGAACTCTCTGTACAATCTTTGCAACTCTCCTATAAATCTAAAATGTTTCCGGACTTCGCTGGTGGCACAGTGGTTAAGAATCTGCCTGCCAATGCAGGGGACACGGGTTTGAGCCCTGGTCTGGGAAGATCCCACATGCCGCGGAGCAGCTAAGCCTGTGCGCCACAACTACTGAGCCTGCGCTCTAGAGCCCCCGAGCCACAACTACTGAGCCTGCATGCTGCAACTACTGAAGCCTGCGCGCCTAGAGCCTGTGCTCCGCAACAAGAGAAGCCACCGCAATGAGAAGCCTGCGCACCACAAGGAAGAGTAGCCTCCGCAAGCCACAGCTAGAGAAAGCCCGTGTACAGCAATGAAGACCCAATGGAGCCAAAAATAAATATAAATAAATTTATTTTTAAAAAAAATCTAAAATGTTTCCAAAATGAAAAGTGTAAAAATACTCCCTCCTATTACATGTGTGATCACACTATATTTCTATTGGAGAAACATATAATAGAATTATATTCCTAGCACAGAGCTTAAAACAGTTCTCTAAGAGGTATTATCGTCATCTCATGGGTGAAAACAAACGGTGCTCAGAGGGGCTAATCAGCAGGATTTGGGACGCTGTGTGTTGGATTCAAAGCCCTTGAACTTTCTGCTGTACTCCTTGGCTTCTCCTCCAACAACTGGCGCCCACTGGAGCCTTGTGAGAATTCCTCCGAGGGTACTAGTGTGGGCATGTGGGCCCACGGATAAGCCACTTGCTGTGGTGGGCAGGGGCTGGTGGGTGGGAAGAGGTGGGGAGATTAAGAGCAGAAGTAGGGGAGTGTGGGGGTTCCTGGGATGAGAGGACTGTCCAGGTGAGAGCCAGGCAAGGTCTTGAAACCCTAGGACAAAGGGGCGGAGCGATGGCTGCGCTGCTAGGCTTTCCGTTTTACTGACGGGCTGTTTTCTTTGATCTCTGCCTTGCTTTGGAAAGGATGTCAGGAGCATCTGCTGCTGTCTCAAGGAAAACTGGCAAGGCTGCTAATGACTTGGATGAACAGGTCCCAAAGGGGACAAATCATGGCACACGGGGGTAGAGCCGGGTACCTGGGCGTGTCCTGGTGTAAGGAAAATGCAGTGGGGATGCTGTTTCCATCTTGTCTCTTTGCACCTCCCTCCTTTCTCATCTCAAACGGAAGTATGCTTGTTCTGATGTAGAAGACCCCGCCTCCTGACCTGCAGGCCCAAGGCTCAGCCACCGCGAGCCTAGGCAATCCCCTTTCCTGTCCTTTCTGCCTTGCAAGGGGGCCTGAAGCTGCCCTCTGCTCCACATCCTGGCAGGCCCCCCCAGACCCAGCCTCAGGCCTCTCGAGGGAAAGAGCACCATGCCTAGAGTCCAGAGCTCCTGCTTCTCCTTCGGGCCTGCCCCCCTCAGTCTGGGAGGCCACAGGGGGCCCTGGCTCTCCTACCAGCGAGGGTGCTACTCTGCTGCGCTCCGGAGCGGACAGGGCCAGCCCAGCCGGCAGTGCACTGTCTGCGGCCAGCCGCCCGCCACCTTCCCACGTCCAGCTGTGCGCCGGGCGCCCCTGTCCTGACGTGCCCCTTCCCCTCCGCTGCCCTGCCGTGCACTCCGCCGCGCGGCGGCCAGATGTGCCGGCTTTGGTGCTGTCGGGCCCTAACGAGGTCCAGATGTGCAGCCTGGCCTGGGCCGGTGGCTGCGGCTACCAAAGGAGAGGGAGGCCCTGGGAGGGAGGAGCCCGGCTGCAGCTGGACGCCCGGTGCTGGAGGAGGAATGCACTAGGAAGGATTCCTGCAGGAATGCGAGCTGGGGTGACTCTGCCTAAATAAGGGCCTGGCCTCTCTGCGAGCCGAGCCAGAGACCCAGCTCCTCCAGGTGCAGCAGCGCCTGCATGCGCCTTCAGCCATCCCTCCGTCGTCTTAACAATTTTTTCTTTTTTACAGTTATAAAAACTATACATAGCAATGAAAGGCAGTTTAGAAAACCCAAATAAGCTAACAGATGAAAACAAAGAAAAGAAAATAAAAATCACCTATAATCTCACCACCCAGCCACTGCTAAAGTTCTGGGATGCATCTTGCTAGAATTTTTCCAAATACAGGTATACGCATAGGTTGGTTTGTGAGTTTGAATCGTCCCACAGAGACTCTCAGAACCTGCATTTTTTAAAAAATTAATTTATTTTTTTGTCTGCGTTGGATCTTCGTTGCTACATGCGGGCTTTCTCTAGTTGCGACAAGCAAGGGATACTCTTCATTGCGGTGCACGGGCTTCTCATTGCGGTGGCTTCTCTTGTGGAGCACAGGCTCTAGGCGCGCGGGCTCAGTAGTTGTGGCTCGTGGGATCGGTAGTTGTGGCTCGCAGGCTCTAGAGTGCAGGCTCAGTAGTTGTGGCGCACGGGCTTAGTTGTTCCGTGGCATGTGGGATCGTCCCGGACCAGGGCTTGAACCCGTGTCCCCTGCATTAGCAGACGGATTCTTAACCACTGTGCCACCAGGGAAGTCCAGAACCTGCATTTTCCACTCAGCTCTTCCCCTATGAGTCTACTATAACCAGTGTTTCCCAAAATGATCCCACAGAGCACCAGGGCCATTTTGCTTGCTGTTCATAGGGGTCTCTTTCCCCAGCTGTTTGGGACTGAGCACTGTGAGCACTGGCTCACGCCAACTTAAATGGACTTCTGTCCTAGAGAACGTCTCAGAGTCTTCAATTTACTAGTGTGTGTTCTGAATCATCAGGAGGAGACTGGCATTTCCTAAACATATTTCACTATGAAATCCCTTGAGGGATCCTCTTGGGGCTTGGGTCTGTGGAGCATCGGGTACGAAATGCTGTTCTGTGACATTCTTCGTCATGGCTGCATAGAAACCAACTGCATGTGGACACCATCATTTATTCCAGTATCCATCACTGGGTGGACATTATGGTTGCTGTCAACTTATTGCTATTACAAATAACTCTGCGATGACCATCCTCGTACTTCCCCCTTTGTTGTATAGAAACGTTCCCAGAAGTAGGACTGTTGTCCGTGTGAAAGACCACTTTTAACTCTCAGGTTCGGGGGACCTGGTGACTCTTGCCCCAACTCCTCATCCAGACCTTATACGGCGGAAAAGGGGTTTACCCCACTCCCACAACAGCGGGCACCTGAGGATGCAGGTGGGGTCTGCAAGTCTTTAGCTTAACCATTTCTCCAGCACTCCTAGGCATTGAGCCTTGGGGACTGTCGTGAAAAATAACTTTTCTTGGGCTATTATCAGCAGCACTGTAACAAACATCTGTTAACAACTATTTTCCAAAGAACTGTTGCAACCAGAGAGTAAAACCACACCTGGGGTGCAGAGAACCCTTTACTATGAAGGGTCACCTATGAAGCCATACAGCCCCATAGCACCCCTGGGTGCCTACCAGGTAGAATGACACTGTATAACCCCTAACGTGCTGCTACTTAAGGTGCCGAGGGATGGCTGCCTGTGAGATTGGGAACACAATAGACACATCGTAAGCATAGTCCAGACCTGTGTAAGCCTTGCCACTGACGTCTTCCTCCATATTATTTCCTTTGATCCTCACAACACCCTGTGAAATAGAGAGTAGCGGACTTACTAAGTCATTCTACAAATGAGGAAACTGAGACTCGGGGCAGGGCACTGGCCCAAGGTTGCACAGCTAAGTGGTGGAGAGGAGCTAAACCCCAGCAATACCACTCCACGCCTCTGAGCAACGCATCACCTTAGTAGTTGCATGCCGTTGTCAGCAAAGGAAGCCTGCCTTCCTTTACACTGGGCTTTATCAACATGGGGCCAAGGACCTGGGCGTTCTGATGGGAGGGTGGGGGAAAACGCCCAGAATTTCTAGAGCCTAAGGACTGCGCTACAAGGCCACTCCTGGGGGCAGGTGTGTGTGTGTGTTTCCTTTGATGGTGGGGAGGGAGGGGGGAACCGCTCAGAGAGGTGCAGTATGGCTCCCACAGGCCCCCAAGCAGGGAGAAGGTCTTACTCATCTTTGCATCCTCAGTGCTGGACACAAAGTGAGTGTTGCACACAGGTTCCTAAATTCAAGACAGCCCCCAGCCCTGGGGAGAAACTCTCCTGGGCTTAGCCCCACACAATACACACGGGGGTCAGGGGGTCCTGTGTGTATTGTCTTCTTGGTTCCCCTCACACTTAGCCTAATTCCAACCTTAACTTCTCCTCCTTCCCCCTCCTTCTCCGCGCCTTAACCTCTCTGTGTGTTTGCCCCCTCTCGCCCCCTCCCCTGATACTCACTGAGTTTGTCATCAGAGACTCAGTCCCTTAGACACCCAGGTCCACACCTGAGGAGCTCTAACTAAGCACTGCTTTGATCCTCAAGGGCACCTTCTAACTGAGCTCTTAGCCTTATTTGTGTAGACTTCTTTTGAAAATCTAAGCAAAGACAGGGATCCCAGAAAAATGCCCAATGCACATACACCTTCAGTGTCAGGAGCTCATGCATGGACCCTCGGACAGCCCTAGCCAAGAAAGCCTGTTCCTGGTGAACCCAGCTTGGCGCACACTTCCATGGGCTGGGCGGGGGGTGGGGGGGCTGCTTTCTGTAACCTTCTATCAGCCCTGGGACCAGATGCTACCCAGTATGCTTGCCTCCCACAGAGCCGATGGCTTGTCGGCAACTAACAGGTCCACTATCCCTTTTTCTGTTTCAAAAACCCCAAACTTCTGAAAACTTTTTGTCATTAGGCATTTGACTGCAAAGCCTGACCTGATGTGAACTATTTGGCTGCAAAACCAACCTCAACTAAGTGGGGCTATTTACAGCCTTTATTTACACCACTTAGTGTGTGAATATTCATAGACTTTGCTCAGAAATGTTTATATGTTTACCAGGTGCTGTCCCGGACCCTGCTGGGGGTATTTTATAATATATACAGTGTAAGTGAACTCATCATGTCACCTTTTTCTAAACTAGGAAAAATCCTGGGTTCTGAAACCTCTCTGGCCCCAGTGGTCTTAGGCAAAGGATTGTGGACCTGTATTTATAAAATTTTCCTAAAGAAGTTCATGGACTTATGAGTGAAAGGAGCCAGACACAGAGCACATGTACTGTATGATCCCATTTATATGAAGTTCAAGAACAGGCTAAACTAGCTGACAGCCGTAGAAATCAGAATAGCAGTTACCTCTGGGGAGGGGAATTGACCAAGAGGGAGCATGAGGGAACCTTCTAGGGCACTGGAAATGTTCTGAATCCTGATCTGGGTGGAGGTTACACGGGTACATACATACATAGAAATTCACCAAGCTGGGACTTCCCTGGTGGTCCAGTGGTTAAGACTCCGCACTTCCACTGCAGGGAGCGTGGGTTCGATCCCTGGTCGGGGAGCTAAGATCCTGCTGCGCAGCGTGGCCAAAAAAAAAAAAAGAAAGAAAGAAATTCACCAAGCTATACATTAAAGATTAGTGCAGTTTGCTGTAAGCCTGTTAAACCTCAAAATAAAAGTAAAAATAAAATGTACGGAATATATTCTCTCAAATTAAGCCATAAGAAGCTGCTTGCCTTGGCACCCCATCCCACCCTGTGATGTCTTTGAACTTTCCAACAAAGCTTAAATTAAAATCATCTTAATATATGTTTGGCTTGTCTTAATCCCAAGAAATGAGTTTAACACAAAAGTCAAATTGAGTGAACATTTTTTTTAAACTCTGATTTGCCCTCAAAAAAAATCCATCCCCGGGCTTCCCTGGTGATGCAGTGGTTAAGAATCCGTCTGCCAATGCAGGGGACGTGGGTTCGAGCCTGGTCCAGGAAGATCCCACGTGCCGCGGAGCAGCTGAGCCCGTGTGCCACAACTACTGAGCCTGCGCTCTAGAGCCCGCGAGCCACAACTACTGAGCCTGCGTGCTACAACTGAAGCCCACACGCCTAGAGCCCATGCTCCACAACAAGAGAAGCCCGCACAATGAGAAGCCCTCGCACTGCAACGAAGAGTAGCCCCCGCTCGCCGCAACTAGAGAAAGCCTGCTCGCAGCAACGAAGACCCAATGCAGCCAAAAATAAATTAAAAAAAAAAAATCCATCCCCTTAAAGGCTATCTTCGCTTTGAAAGTACTGCAGGAAAGCACTCGGGGCCTGGCTCCCTTCAGCAAAAGCCTTCCACTCACATCAACCTCTGAGAAGGATGCTGCCCCTGGGACTGCTGCTCAAAACACACCAGCCTGGGCGGTGAGCACAGATCCAGGCGTCCCTACCCATGGGGCTGCGAGTCAGAACTTGCACACAGCCAACAGTATCCTTTAATTGCATCTGATTAGCTGGAACTTGGAACTTGTATTTGTGAACAGAAGGGCATAGGGGACTCCTTGATTAAACAAGTCAGATAACCATATATTGCTAAGAGGAACAGAGATCTTCTTTCCCATATCTCTCTCACTGCTCAGCATCTGACTGCTCACGGCCTTGTCCTTTGACACTCACTCCCCCAGCATCCCCACCTCCGCCTTCCCTCCCACTTCCTATCTGGGCTCCGGGAGCTCAGCCCACTGGGGCTGCTGCTGCTTCTCTGCCACTCTACTCTGTGACCCAGTTCAGCCCACATGCCAACCTTCCCATCTTCAGCCAGAGGGCACTGAACTCATGGCCTCGGGCTGTCCTCAGCTGCTTCAAATCCTTTTAGGAACCAGTCAGGGTATAAACAAACAAACCAACCTACTTGGGCTTTTTCCTCATCTTTCTAGAGCACACTGTCCGATAGAAGAGTCCATGCTGATGGAAGTATTCTCTGCTGTGTTGTCCAATGTGGTAGCCACTAGCTGCATGTGGCTATTGAATGCCTCATGTGTGGTAAGTTTGACTTAGGAACTAAGTTTTTAACTTTTTTAAAGTTTAAATTTAAATACTCTATGTGGCTGGTAGCTACCATATTGGTCAGTGCATCTCTAGAGAGAGGGAGGGTTGGGGGCCTAACATTCCTTTAACCTCGCCCAGTGGCCTGGAATCTGGCCTGGAATCTCTGCCTGCTCTTTGAAGATACCCAGCCCTTGTCTCCCCAGCTCCCAGATCTGTCTTCTTCCAGAATCACTGGGAGCATTTGTTGAACCCCTACACTGTGCTGGATGTTTCACAAATGTAAACCAGATATACTGGGTCACCTCAAGTCCTAGGACAACATTCAAAAGAAGCTCAGAATTCTAAGACAGCTTGAAAAGTAACACAATAGGTCTTTTCTGAAAACCTCCTGAGGAAGCACCAGGGGGAATGTATGTCAACAAAACACAGGGACTTCTTATCTCCCCAAGTCCCACTCCTTTGCCCAGCAGCTCTGCCTGTCTCCTCCACAGCCCCAAACAAGGAATGGTTCTGCGGGTCTCTTCTTCCTCCCTCAACCTTCGTTCTTACTTATTTAAAGAAATTTGACCCACTCTGGGCTTTGCCCTGTCTCACTCCTCTGAAACAGCATCCCAACAGGCCAGGCTTCTTCCTTGGCAGGAGAAGACAAAAGTGGCAAACACTTCGCATGGACTTTTTTTGTGTGTGTGTGTGGCATGTAGGATCTTAGTTCCCTGACCAGGGATCAAACCCGTGCCCCCTGCAGTGGAAGCACAGAGTCCTAACCACTGGACTGCCAGGGAATTCCATGGACATTTTTTCGTTTATCCCTGATACACAAGGTTACATTGTCCCCAGTTTACAGAGTTTACAGATGTGGAAAGTGAGGCACAGAACAGTTAAGGGCACACTGACCCTGAATGGAGGAATTGCAATACCAACCCAGAGTTGTGAGAGTCCTAGATGATGAGGAGGTCTTTCTGCTCAAGACTTACACATCCAGAGGGCTGCACCATCTGTCCCTCCTCCGACCATAAACCCACCACTAGTGGCTGACTAGCAAACCCATCTGCATTAACTTAATATGCTAGCTGTAGAGTCCCTAGGTTATCCCACCCCCAGGAAATTGCTCGTTTTAACCAGGAGACACAGGCTTGACTCCAAGGAGTGACTCAGGATCTCAAGTCTCAGTTTCTCAGCTGGACTTCGGGGCTGGCTAGGGCATGCTGACCTCCTCTCCAAGCTCGTCCTAGTTCTGACAAGGCCAACCTGCACTCCAGCTCATCATGACTCCGCTGTCCATCCAGCCCACGGGCCAGTCCTTCCCCACTGCTGAACAGCCTGCAGCTCCACTTTTTTAAAAAATTGTGGTAAAATATACATAATATAAAATGTACCATTTTAACCACTTCCAGGTGTACAGTTCTGCGGCATTAAGTACATTCACATTGTTGTGCGACTATTACCACCATCCATCTCCAGAGCTCTCTCATCTTCTCAACTGAAACTGTACCCATTAAACAATTAACTCCTTATTCCTCTCTTCCCAGCCCCTAAAAACCAACCATTTTACTTTCTATCTCCATGAATTTGACTGCTCTATTATTCCATATAAGTAGAATCATACCATATCTGTCCTTTTGTGTCTGGCTTAGCATGTCTTCAAGGTTCATCCATGTTGCAGCATGTGTCAGAACTTCATTCTTTTCATGACTGAATAATATTCCAGTATATATATATATGTGTGTGTATATATATATATATATATATATATATATATATATATAATATTTTCCTTATCCATTCATCTGTCAATAGATACTTGGGTTGCTCCCACCTTTTGGCTACTGTGAATAATATTGCTATGAACTTGTATGTACACACATCTGTTTGATTCCCTACTTTGAATTCTTTTAGGTATATGTGCAGAAGTGGGATTATTAGACCTTATGATAATTCTACCTCTAATCTTTGAGGAGCTGCCATTCTATTTTCCACAGCTACTGCTCTACTTTTACTCTCATGCCATACTCCTCTGACATCTTCTACATTAGCCAGCATATTATCCATCATGTTTAAAAATGTAGGGCTACACTCATCACTTCCAACCCAAAGAGTGCAGATCAGTCTGGAGAAACTCATTGGTGGTATGTCATGAAGCTGGTTTTGATCTGACCCATTTCAAGGTTCATGTTAGAAATTCCAGTAAAGGTGTGTAAGTCTGACTGACATACAGATGTTAAAAGATGAGAAGTCTGACATACATAGAACGAAGTTTGTTCTTTTAAAAAAATATTTATTTAGGCTGCGCCAGGTCTTTGTTGTGGCCTGTGGGATCTTTTTTTTAGTTGCGGCATGCAGACTCCTAGTTGCAGCATGCATGCGGGATCTAGTTCCCTGACCAGGGATCGAACCCAGGCCCCCTGCATTGGGAGTGCAGAGTCTTACCCACTGGACCACCAGGGAAGTCCCTAGAATGAAGATTTTAAAATATTGTGACAGGCAGCGTGATGGAGCTGAAACCTCACACCTCATTTGAGACTCAAACACAGCTGAAACTGCACACGTGGTCTCAGGGCTTAATGAAGCTCAGGTTCTTTATGTCTCAGTGCAGAAAGAGGTCCAGTGGTTAAGACTCCACGCTTCCAATGCAGGGGGCGCGGGTCCAGTTCCCAATCAGGGAATTAGGATCCCACATGCCATGAGGTGTGGGCAAAAAAAAAAAAAATTCAGTGCAGAAGGAATTCAGTAGATTTGTTTAGAGAGATACACATTACATAGGCAGAACGCAGTCTGTCTCGAAAGGCGAGAGTGGCCCTAGGAGATACACAGTCCACAGACAGAGTGTGGGCCATCTCAGAAGGTGAGAGGCCCCAAAATATGGGATGGTTAGTTTTTATGGGCTGGGTAATTTCATAGGCTAATGAGTGGGAGGATTATTCCAAATATTTCGGGGAAGGGGCAGGGATTTCCAGGAATTGCACCACTGCCCACTTCCTTTCAGTTTTTTGGGTTTTTTTTTGCGGTACGCGGGCCTCTCACTGTTGCGGCCTCTCCTGCTGCGGAGCACAGGCTCCGGACGCGCAGGATCAGCGGCCATGGCTCACGGGCCCAGCTGCTCCGCGGCACGTGGGATCTTCTCGGACCGGGGCATGAACCCGCGTCCCCTGCATCGGCAGGCGGAATCTCAACCACTGCGCCACCAGGGAAGCCCTTTGGGGCCTTTTATAATTGGCTTTGGAACTGTCATGGCACCTGTGGGTGTGTCATTTAGCTAATGTATTACAATGAGCGTATAATGAGGCTCAAGGAAGTCAAATCTTCCACCATCTTGGAACTAGTTGGTTCTAACCAGTTTTTGTCCTATCCTCAATGGCCATGTCATTCTTTTAAAAGTTGTAGCCTGCCCCCTTCCCTCCTATCTCAAAGCTATAAAACTAGCTTCTCTTCACTGAGTACCTTGATGGACCAAGCACTAAATTCATTTCCTTTAGATATCATTTGATTGTCACACCTCTATGAGATCACTTCACTTTACAGATAAGGACACTGAGTCTCAGAGAAGCTCAGTAACTTATCCAGCCTGAGCTTCTAGCTGAAGGAATCTGACCCCAAATTTCATACTTTCCACCATGCCACGCCATCACTTGCTCTGTTATAAAAAATGAAATGAACACCAAAGGGGTAAATGACATAATTCACATTAAAATCGGAGGAGAGCTGGCTTGTCAGCATTGATGACATCAACATCTTGTAAGTTTTGCTGAACTTAAAGGACAGTGATATCGCTCCGAAAATAGCTCACATAAACTTAGGCTTCATCAGTAGGATATAGTGACAAAATCAAAGGGGCTAGCCTTCCTACTGTGCACCACACCAGTCAATGTCAACGAGAGGATGTGGCCAATTCCAGACATTAGGCTTTTTTTTTTTTTTTTTTTTAGCCACACCAAGAGGCTTGTGGGATCTTAGTTTCCCGACCAGGGATTGAACCCCGGGCCATGGCAATGAAAGCTTGGAGTCCCAACCACTGGACCACCAGGGAATTCCCTAGGCTTTTTTTTTTTTTTTTTACTAATTTATTTATTTATAAAATTTATTTTTGGCTGCGTTGAGTCTTTGTTGCTGCGCGCAGGCTTTCTCTAGTTGTGGTGAGCGGGGCTACTCTTCGTTGAGGTGTGCAGGCTTCTCTCCTTGTGGTGGCTTCTCTTGTTGCAGACCATGGGCTCTAGGCGTGTGGGCTTCAGTAACTGTAGCACGTGGGCTCAGTAGTTGTGGCTCACGGGCTCTAGAGCGCAGGCTCAGTAGTTGTGGCGCACAGGCTTAGTTGCTCTGCAGCATGTGGGATCTTCCCGGACCAGGGATCGAACCCGTGTCCCCTGCATTGGCAGGTGGATTCTTAACCATTGTACCACCAGGGAAGTCCCCCCACATTACTTTTTTAAAGGGTCATAAGCTAAAAACCGTATGGAAGAAATCGCTGGTAGGGGAAGTGTGTGGAACCAGGACCCACAGAGAACTGGGAGGTATTTGGTTTGGAGAAAGATCTTAAATATATCTCGGAGAGGAATTCAATTTCTGTGTTGTATTAGAAAATGCACTAGAGCCAGAGGGAAAAGCCAGTGAGAAACAGACTTTGCTTCTGATATAGTCTCTCAAAGGCAGAATGGGCTTTCGAGGCAGTGAGATCACTGTTATTAGAGGTGTCCAAGGAGCAGAACATGGAGGATTTCCCTATCAGGGATGGTCAGTTCAATTTCACTCACATCACTTACTCTGTACTGTGATGGAACACCAGGCGAGAGGATACAAAAGCAAATGTTATCATGCCTTTCCCTTAATAATAACATGTGATTAGGGTTCCCAGAGGAGGTGACATTGACCTGGGTCTCAGAAGTGCAGTAGGATTCTCTGAAAGAATTTCTAAGCTAGGACTAAATGACCTTCCAGGTTCTAAGATTCTAAGATTAAGCTACATTAAAAAAAAAAAAAAAAAAAAAAAAAAAAACAACGCTCAAAGTCCATCAGTGGAGCCTGGCAATATAAATTAAAGTCCATCCTTTTTTTGTTGTTGTTGTTAAATTTTATTTATTTATTTTTGGCTGCATTGGGTCTTCATTGCTGCGCACAGGCTTTCTCTAGTTGTGGTGAGTGGGGGCTACTCTTTGTTGCGGTGCACGGGCTTCTCATTGTGTTGGCTTCTTGTTGAGGAGCATGGGCTCTAGGTGCGTGGGCTTCAGTAGTTGTGGCACGCAGGCTCAGTAGTTGTGGCTCGTGGGCTCTAGAGTGCAGGCTCAGTAGTTATGGTGCCCGGGCTTAGTTGCTCCGAGGCATGTGGGATCTTCCGGGGCCAGCGCTTGAACCCGTGTCCCCTGCACTGGCAGGCAGATTCTCAACCACTGCACCACCAGGGAAGTCCAAGGTCCATCCTTAGAGTAGAAAAATATTCAGCTGAAATATAATCTAGGATGTTCTTAAACATTGATATAGAAGGATCTCCAAGATATATTAAGTATGGGAATTCCCTGGTGGTCTAGTTGTTAGGATTTAGTTCTTTCACTGCCGTGGCTTGGATTCAATCCCTGGTCAGGGATCTGAGATCGCGCAAGCTGCGTGGCGTGGCCAAAATAAAAAAAAGTTTTTAATTTAAAAATATATATTAAATTAAAAGAAAAAGCAAGGTCTAGGCACTGTGTATGGTGGTCTACTGTTTGAACTTTTAAAAAAAGGATCTGGTTATTAAGAACACACACAAGTGCACAAACGCGCTCATGCGCTTTTATCGCATGTTATGTCATATCTCTAGCCTCGTAACAGAGGTTGCATTTGAGGGGAAGTGGCTGGGACATAGGTGTGGGAAAGAAACTGTGTCTGACATACCCTTCTGTACCTTAGAATTTTAACTGTGTAAGTGAACTGCCTATTAAAAATGAAGTTAACATAAAACCAGAATCATTAAAGGCACCTACCTATTTCAGCATAATTTCCAAGAATGCCTTCCTTAGCCTTTTCTTCTGTGTCCACCTGCCTCCATTGAACAGGTCTATGGGGTGTCTTCACCTCAGAGGAGGCCTCCCGAGGGAGCTTCTACTTCCTTCTTTCCTTCCTACCTCCTCAAGGCACGCAGCATCTAGACCAATGCTTCCCAAACATGTACATGCATACTGGCCAACTTGGTATCTTGTAAAAATTCAGATTCTGATTCAGTAGCCTAGGGTGAGTCCTGAGATGCTGCATTTCCAACCAGCTCCCGAATGAGGCCAGTGCTGCTAGTCACAGACCCCATGTTGAGTAGGGAGGGTCTGGACCTGTTTCCACGATGCGGCTCATGGGTTAAGCATCTACAGGTCTTGAGAAACTGCCCTGCTCCAGAGAAGAGGAGGGGATGCTATGGTGGAGATTCTGACAGAGAGCAAGGCACGTCCAACCCGGTCCTGGTCTGAGCCTCTCAGCACTGCCAATGTTGCAGGAAGGGGGACCCCTTTCAGGGCCCGAGAGTGAGCTCTTGTCTAACACTCGGAAATGAATTGTCCAAGGAAACAAACGTACTGACAAAGCAAAAGACTTTATTGGGACTGGGCGCCCGGGCGGAGAACAGCAGGGTAAAGGAACCCAGGAGGACTGCTCTGCCACGTAGCTCACAGTCTCAGGTTTTATGGATATAGGGTTAGTTTCCGGGTTGTCTCTGGCCAATCATCTTGCTTGGTGATGCACGCATCCCTCAGCCAAGATGGATTCCAGTTAGAAGGACTCTGGGAGTCTGGTTGTCCCCTCCCTCTTTCGGCCCCTCCCGAATTCTCCAGGTTAGTTTTGGTGGCAGTACCATGTTCCTTATCAGGATCTCCTGTGGTGAGACAGCTCAGGCAAGTGGGCCTGGTTAAGGCGTGCAGTTGTGGTCAAGAGTTCCCTAACACCAGCAGAGCGGGGCCACTGACCAGTGTCCCTGGTTTCCATTCCCACCTCCCACAGCTTTGGCTGGAGCACAGACTGACTACCCCAGCTGCCTCCACTGAATGGAGACCCAGACAGCGGGTGGGACAAAGTGGTACCCCAGAGGGAGCTGGAAGGCAGACAGGCTGGATTACAGCACTGTGCACTGTACGAGGCCAGCTGGCCTAGACTCCACCAGCCAGAGAAACGCTTCTCTTATTTCTGATGGGCTTATGGTGGCTATGGGCCACCCCCTCTCTCACGCTCTCCCTGAAAATTCAGAAGCCAAACCAAACCTCCTACAGAAAATGAAACCAGACAGCGTTTGGCACCATCTTCCTCCCTGGGTGAAAAGCAGATGTCTTGGATCCAGGTGTGGTGGGACCACCTGCTCTGGCAGAATGCTGATGGCCACCCAGTGGAGGTCTCCTCACTCACCCGGGATGGGAACTGACCTGTGAACCTGGAAGTCAAGCTGCTAAATGCCCTTACCGCACCCCTTGCCCCGGGGGACAGAGTAGTTTTCCAGGCCACACACGTGGGTTTCCCTGATGAAGCATTTTCTGTCCTGACAAAACCCTGCTCTTGGCCAGTGTCAGAAAGAAACAAGTGTGGTGTGAGTTCTGGAAGGAGATCAACGGGCACATCCCCTCAAGGCTGACACCGGCCCTGGCTGGAGCAGCTGCCCCCCTGGCCAACACCACCAGTGACCACTGGAGGAGTGCCAGGAAAGGCGCCCTCCCCCACAGTATCCCCGCTCACCTGTGACCATGCCTGAAACTGCACCAGGCACCTTCATTCTTCGGGGATGAGAAATTGCATCTCTTTTTTTTTTTTTTTGCAGTACGCAGGCCTCTCACTGTTGTGGCCTCTCCCGTTGCGGAGCACAGGCTCCGGACGCACAGGCTCAGCGGCCATGGCTCACGGGCCCAGCCGCTCCACGGCATGTGGGATCTTCCCGGACCAGGGCACGAACCCATGTCCCCTGCATCGGCAGGCAGACTCTCAACCACTGGGCCACCAGGGAAGCCCTGAGAAATTGCATCTCTTAAAATGCTCCCACCCACAGGAGAGGCAATACATTAAGCTGTTATCAGTCATCTACACTTTAATGTGAATTAGTTGAAGAGCCCTGGAATGTTACACCTGGAATGGGCCTAGTCCAACCCTTCTTTTTACAAGTGAGGAAAATGGAAGCCCAGAGCAGAGGCAACTGGCTCAAGGTCAGGCAACAAGGTGGTGGCCAAGTGGCAGGAAGAGGCATAAGGGATGGATTGTAAACAGGTGACTGGGGCGATGCAGAAAACCCCAATACAGTCAAGGGGAGCAGGGGGCATCCTCAAGCTTGCAGTTTATAGACTAACTCAGAGTTGTACCGTTTTTCCCTCAAGAACAGGTGGGAGGCACAGCTAGAAGCAGCTCCCCACCCCGCCCCACCCTTGAGCATAAAATGTCTTTTAAGTCTCCTGGTTTTATTGTTTGTTTGGTTGGTTTTATTTTTAAATTTATTTATTTATTTTATTTTTGGCTGCGTTGGGTCTTCGTTGCTGCGCGCAGGCTTTCTCTAGTTGCGGTGAGCAGGGGCTACTCTTTGCGGTGCACAGGCTTCTCATTGTGGTGGCTTGTCTTGCTGCGGAGCACGGGCTCTAGGCACGTGGGCTTCCGTAGTTGCGACACGCGGGCTCAGTAGTTGTGGCACGCGGGCTCAGTAGTTGTGGCTTGCGGGCTTAGTTGCTCTGAGGCATGTGGGATCTTCCTGGATCAGGGCTCGAGCCCATGTCCCCTGCATTGGCAGGCAGATTCTTAACCACTGCCTCACCAGGGAAGCCCGAAGTCTCCTGTTTTAAAGTTCATTCAAATGCTACATTCTACTCCAAAATATATTCTGGTTTGTTTTCACATAAAAACAATAGTGAGATTTATTTAGTGAGACACCATTTTCCACTTACCAGATAGGCTGTGATCAAAGTTTGTGTTTCTGGGGAGGGGACTCAGGTGGTTGGGACAGAGGTAAAGAGGCTTTGCACTGTATGCCCCTCCCTGCCTTTTTTTTGGCCTTGCCCCATGGCTTGCGGGATCTTAGCTCTCCGACCAGGGATCAAACCCATGCCTTCGGCAGTGAACGCACCAAGTCCTAACCACTGGACTGCCAGGGAATTCCCCTGTATGCTCCTTTGTACCTCTTTGAATTTTGTGCCATCTGCAATATTATCTAGCCAAAAATTAATAAAATTTACACGTAAAAATGTGGGTGGGGGCTTCCCTGGTGGCACAGTGGTTAAGAATCAACCTGCCAATGCAGGGACACGGGTTCGAGCCCTGGTCTGGGAGGATCCCATGTGCCGTGGAGCAAGTAAACCTGTGCACCACAACTACTGAGCCTGCGCTCTAGAGCCTGCAAGCCACAACTACTGAGCCCGCAAACCACAACTACTGAGCCTGCATGCTGCAACTACTGAAGCCCATGCGCCTAGAGCCTGAGCTCCACAACAAGAGAAGCCACCGCAATGAGAAGGCCACACACCAAAACGAAGAGTAGCCCCCGCTCGCCGCCACTAGAGAAAGCCCGCGCACAGTAACGAAGACCCAACACAGCCAAAAATAAATAAATAAATAAAATAAATTTATTAAAAAATTGTGGGTGGGTTGGGGGTACGAGGAAACAGGCTCACTTGTTCTGACGGGACAGAACACAAACAAAAACATCTGCATGTTGGACAGTTGTGATATTTGCCCAAATGTTAAATACACACACTTTTTACCCGACGATGTCTGGTCTAGGGGTCTAGCCCACACCTGGGGGAAATGACGCTCAGCCATATTCACGGCTCCGTTATGTGTGCTGACCCTGAGAGCCTGGCCTGAGCACCTGACCATCTTCGAAGGCCTTTTCGACTCTGAACAAAATCCAGGAGCTAAGTTTCTTACTTTCCTGTCTCATGATCTTCTCACACCACCTCAGGATATAATTAGTAAGACAGTAACACCAGCTGATGCCTACCGAGGGCTTGATTTGTGCCTGGCTCTACCTAGACTAAACTCCTTCAGCTCTCATGACCACCTCACGAGCTAGCTACTATTCTCATCAGCCCTGTGTGATAGACAAGGACACTAGGGCAGGTTAGTGCTAATCTTGCCCAAACTTAGCACACGTCAGAGAGAGGATTCAAACCAGGGTCCATGCTCTGAACCTCTGCACTATACCGCCTGTCTGTACAACAGCACATGCATAGGGATCAGCTACCGTGTGTGTTAAGCAACTTCTGGGTGTTAATCCACCGTGTTAGTCACTTCACAGTGCTTTTACGAGGTCATCTCCACAGTCCTGCATTGAGTGCAGGAGGTGGGGGGGCGGGTTGTCACTGAGGGAACCGAAGATAAAAAACAGAAGACACTGTCCCTGCTCTTAAGAAGCTGACAGTATGTGTGAGATGACAACAACAGTCCTTACATTTGTGCAGCACATCAGCTTTCAGAGCCCCTTCATTATCTCATTTAATCTTCTTGACACTCCTGCCAAATAATTTCCATGATCTTGCTTAGGATGAGGAAACTGAAGCTCTCCGAGTCACACGGGGCTGCCCCCAAGATCATCCAGCCACCCAAGGGAGGGGCTGGAACCTGACCTCAGGTCTCATGACTCCCACTCTGCTAAAGGGGAAATGACACGCTGCCCTGACAACCCAGCTCAGTGGTTTCCAACCTGCTCCAACACGAGGACTCCTTTTTCCCTTCAGAAATTGTTGCAATCCTGCAAATGAGGGGACTTGTTATTTTGGGCTTTAGTCAACTGGGGAAATTCATAGTGGAAAAACAACCAAAGCTTCAGCACAGTTCAAAAGGATCAGCACAGTTATATCCCAGACGTCACTTATACGGTCGGCAGACGATATTTGGAGTACAAATAGGGACTTCTTGCAATAACTGCATCTCATGGGCAGATAACAACCTGCTGAGACCATACTGCCAGAGCAGTTCAGAGAAGGACACATTTCCAAAGTCCATCTTCTCTTCTCTCCTGTACCCTTACAGGAGAAAAGAGCACCTAAATTCTATTGGATTGGCGGAAAGTAGAAGGGAGGAATCGTTGGGAGCAAAGGAACTTGGTCACAGGAGGCAAGTCTGTGGGAAGCCCAAAGGGTGTGTGGATGGGTATGTATTTCTGTTGGAGGGAAAGGTTGATTCTAGATGCTGAGGGCCATTTGAGCAGTTGGGATTAAGAAGTAGATCAGAAGTAGAGAGAGTGGTCTAGAGGGGAACTAATGCAAGTCAAAACGCCTTATCTGATGCCTTTGGCATCAGATGTGCTTTGTAATTCAGGGTTTGGTTTTTTTTGTTTGTTTTTTAATTTTAGAAAAGCAACGCAGTGCCTATACGATACATTTTGTACTTTTTTTTTTTGCCACGCTACAAGACACACGGGATCTTAGTTCCCCAACCAGAGATCAAACCCGCACCCCCTGCAGTGGAAGCATGGAGTCTTAATCACCGGACCGCCAGGGAAGTCCCCTGTACTGTATATTTTGTAATGCCTCTAGCAGGATGTGGGCAGCATACTATATTCAGATATGTTGATATTTCTGCAATGAAGTGTATGGATCATGGATCGTCATACCAGGTGCGACTAAAGAAAGACTTAAATGACTTTGCATTCGTTCAGGACAGGTTTTTCTGCCAAATGTGTTTTCTTTTCAGAGCTTTTAGGTTTTGGAGCTGTAGATTAGGGACTGGAACTTGAATAGATGCCATTTTTGGCCAGCTTGCTACATGCCAGGCAGTAGTTCTAAACTGATCTACATGCGTTATCTCATTTAACCTTATGTCAACACTGAAGTTATTATCCTCAATTAACAGTTAAGAATAGTGAGGTTCAGAGATGTTGAGTGACTTGCCCAAGGTCACTCAGCCAGTCTGCAGCAGGGCTGGGACTGGATCCCAAGTCCCTGTGACTCCAAAGCCAGGGGTCCCCCCGACCCCCTTCCAGGGAGGAGAAGCCCATTCTGCCAATCTCACCATTTTGTTTAGGTCACCACTCTTCAGCACTGCAATTACGCATCAAGGGACAAAGGGAACAACTGAAGTCCAAGGCTGTGGTAGTGATTTCTCACCTGTCATTGAGTGGTCACCCCCGCATCACACCGTTCTCCTATGCACGTATGTCCCAGCTGAGCAGAAGAGGCATGAGCCACTCCGTGCCCTGGCCTGTGTAGAAGGCCTCCATGCTTGGCAATCACTTACTCACCTTTCCAGAATCCACTCAGGGCAGTACGACACAACAGTTACATTTACTGATGTTAGAAAGGCCTGGGTGCACGTCCCAGCCCTACAGCTTACCAGCATGCAAACTTCTATGACGTTAAACCTCTCAGAGTTTTAGTTTCCTCACCTGTAAAATGGGGGTAATAATAGCACTTGCCTTGTTGCTGTTGCAAGGATTAAGTGAATGAGCATATGTCAAGTACTGAGGATGGAGCTGTCCTAGAATGAGCACTTGATATTATTCCTATGGAAAAGCCCTTTCTGCCCCCAAGCAGCCACTCTCTTCTCTACTTTGTACACTTGCCTGCCCGAGCTCTTCTACCACTTTTTTCCCGTTTATTTGCCAATATATGTTTCTTGCTATTAAACTGTGAGACCTTAAGAAGAGGTTTTATGCCTTATTTATTTCCAGCACTCAGCACAGTGCCTGGCACATTATAGTTATTCATTATGTGCCGAATGAATGAACAAAGGAAGGAAGGAAGGAAGGAAGGAAAAGGGCTCTGTCCGCAAAAGCTTATAATTTTGCTATGGTGAAGTCATCAGAGTGAAAAGAAACCATATGATCCTCATCGTCTATAGACATATCATAAAATCCTACATCCTGCAAACCCATGGGGGATGGGGATTGCAAAAATCACATAAATTGCAATCTCAGCCTCCAGGGAGCTGAGTCTACGCTGGGTGATGGGACATGCCCAGGTGAAAAAGAGCTGCAGAGCAAGGTTGTGGTACTTGCCAGCCAAAGGACATATAGTGCCACTGGAATTTCAAAGCTGGGAGAGGGCAGAACAATATGGGATGAGTCACAAATGTGCGTGTCATCCTCGCTCACGGTAAAATAGTATCGTTGGGTAACAATAGGGACGATGTCACAAGGCAGGATGAGCCAAGTGCATGCCTCGGAGTGGTGGGCACAGCCTTGGGTGTAGGTTCAGAGGAAGGAGAGAAAGAGAAGACAGGCTTTTTGCTGGTGGCCAGGGCAGGTTGTCTGAGACAGCGGGATCTGAGTCTGGAGTCATGGCCTCTCCAGAGCTGATACTGGCTTGGAACCCCCAGTGTTCAGAGTTGGCTTCTCCCTTCCCTGTGCTGATCTGCCTCTGGACTGTGATTCTAGATCTGGGTTTCTGATAGCTTTTTTATTATTGTACAAGTAACATTCTTTCATTTAAAAAAAAAAAGCATAAGAAGAAAAAAGAAAGAAAATAAGAGAACCAGAGAGAAAAAATAGCCTATAATCCCATCTCCCAAAAAAATCACTCAATATTTTGGTGCCTACCCACGCATCCACCCACCCTTCACCCACACTCCTACCCACCTACTCATCCATCCGTCCATCCATCTGTATCAGAGTTCTTAGCTGCAAACAACAGAATCCACTTTAACAGAAAAAGAACTTATTTAAAAATATTAAGAGGCTCACAGAATCCAGAAGGGATGATCGTTACAAAGGTCCAGTATTCAGGGACGACACCCAAACCATCCAGAGGTATTGATACTTTTCCAGCAAAGCCACCATGGCAGCTATCAATCAGCACAAATTCTACAACTTGCCTCACCTCATCTCCTTCAACAGTAGTGAAAACTGGATCCCCAAACATCTCCTCTGTTGCTCTAAAGGCCAGGTACCTCGCCAGCCCCCTTTTCTGGGATGCCCGCTTTCTCAGTTGCCTCTCTTCCAAATCAGTCTCATGTTGTTGCATCTGATTGGTGGAACCTAGGTCACACACCTATATCTTAGCTGCAAAGAAGTCTAAGAAAGCACATTTCTGCCCTTTATGTTGAGAAGTGGGATTTATGATGTGGGGAAAACCCACAAACATAGGAAAGAGGATCAAAAGATACTAGTGACCATAAGACATGCAAATGTCTCAGACACTGCATTTTTTTTCTCCTTACAAATATAGAATGATACCAATTTAATCATTCTCTGAATCTCTGGTGCCTGGCACACAGTAGGCACTCAATACATGAGGAAGGAAAGGGAGAAAAAAGAAGGAGGGAGAGATTACACAATTACATGCTGCCTTCCTAAGCCAGGCTGAATGAAGACTTGATGTTTAGTCCATAAGACTCCCAAGGCCTCTTGTGGATTATGAAGGGAGGGGACTTCCTCCCACCCCCATCAGAGACATGTGCTCACATAACACCTCTCTCCATGGCTTGCAAGCATCTGGACCATGTGGAATGCTGTGTCCTAAGCAGTCACTCACTTTCTGTACAGCCCACCTGTTGGCTTACTGTTACTCAGGCTGTCACTGGATCTACTCCCCTCTGTAATCTCAGAGTTTTGTGAGGGTTTAGTATTGTCTGAAAGCAATCTAAAACAGTTACTGCAAAGGCAACCTTAGAGGCCTCTCAGGGTGATAAAGATCACTGGCACTTAAATTCAAAGAGATCTGTTGAAATCTGTCTTGTTCTTCACCGTCAAGGTGTGGCATCACAGAATTACATGGGTTCTGCGTTTTAGAAGCTTATACTGTAGTTTAATCGATAAGAGGCAAGAAACACTTAAATGACAAGGAGGTAGGTCTCTTGGTGCCAAATGAGGTAGGAAAAAGTCACTGCTCCCAGGGTTCAGAACAGCCCGGTCAGCATAGGCTGGGCCGGATGAGGGAAGCCCACTGAGAAAGGGTGTGTCGAGGAAAAAAGTAGCTAAGGTACCAGCTTGGGAGCAGCAGCAAACCTGCATTCTCGCTGACTTCTCCAAAGCAGGTCAGATCCCGTATCTTGAATTCCTATAGCATCATGTACCCCTCCTTATCATGGCTGAATTTCATTTTGGCAATTATCTGATCCATATCTACCTCCTCCACTCCACAAAGAGCTTGCCATTGTGCCCTAGGAAGGCTCTGGGTGGGCAGAGGCTGGTGAGGACCAGGTCAGGGCATGGCTACAGGGAGGCTGAGGCTGAGACCCGTCATCACAAAGACAGTCTGCAGCCTCCCCCCCAACCCCACCCCCTTCCTCCAGGGAGGAGCAGCTGATGTGTTTCTGGAGGGTTCCAATCCAATTAGCGCCCTCCCCTGCTCCAAGGAGAGGCCCAAGCCACAGCTCCCTTCCCTGAGGTAGAGATTCGGTGGGGAGGGGGTGCTGAGGAGATCTGAACACCCTGACCCAGCTCCTCCTGGCAGCGAGGCCGTCTCGCCGCTAGAGAGGCTGCTAGGACAGCGCCCGTTTCTAGGCGACTGTTCTGGGGAATGGTCTGTTTTGGCAACCAGAGGGCCCCTGGGTAAGGGGGCGGTGCCCGCACGCCGCCGCCTCATTTGCATGGCAACCTCCTCCCCTCCCAGAGCTGCGCTGCTCTGCGGCGGCCCGGCGGCCTGGCGGCTCCAGCTCCTGCCCTCCAGCAGCGCCAACCCCCGCCCCAGGCCCGCCTGCGCTGCCACTGCCTTATTGTCCCAGTGCTACCTCCCCGGGCTGTGGAGGCTGCCCGCCGGGCTAGGGCATTTCCGGAAAAGGCGGGTGCCCTAGGGAAGTGGGGAAAGGATGCTTAAGGACAAAACACGGGAATGGGGGAGGGGGGAATGAAATATAATCTTTTTCAAACGAGTCAAAGTCACATGGCTGGGTAGCATCAAAATGTATTCTGGATAACACGGTTGGCTCACAAAATGTTTATTTAGGTGAACTCTCAGCTCAGCCCTAGGAGGTACTGAGAAAATGTCTTTTTGCAAGTTGATGTGTGAATTTGGAAACGGGTAGGTCTGGGGAAAAAAATATCTTACCTAGAAAAACCAGGCAGTTATATTCTCAGGCAAATATTTTCAAATAGTTGCAGGAGGGACTTGGTGACATAGGATGAATTTGTTAGAAGAAACCGAAAGAGGAAATAGATTGATAACTCTTGGAGACTCCCTCTGTCCCGCACACGCCCACCCCACCACACCTGCCAGCGTGAGTCCATGATGCCAGCTGAGATACCAGGCTCTGAACCGGCATTAACTGCCCAAGGACACATGCCCTGGGCTGGAACCCGAGAAGGGGGTTGGGCAGGGGTAGGTCACCCCAGCTGAGCGATCACATTCCCTGGCAGCTGTCCAAGGGGCAGCTCCGGCTGCACCTGTTTGTGGGGCGATTTGCTTTTATCAGTATTGACACAGCAGCAGGGCCAGGGAATAGCACAGTAATAAATAAATGAGAGCAAGAGGGAAAAAAAGAAAAAAAGGCCGGAGCCACCCAGGCGAGGCAAAAATGCTGAAGTCTTTCTTTGCTTGTTGTATGTCAGCACGTTCAATCCAGTTTCCCCACCCCTGAAATCTCTGAGGATCATGGTGTAGGCTTGGCAGGGGAGCTCTGGGTCTTAAAGAGATAGAATTGCAGAGTCGGAAGCACTTTAAGATCCTTTTGTGCCAGGCATCCCAAACCAATAGATCTCAAGGTTACTTGGTATCCTCACCTGCCTCTTATGGTTTGTCAGGGATCTCAGCAGGAAGGCAGTTCCTTCCTCCCTCTGCCAAGTTTCAGCATCAGGGAAACAGAATGATTAAAGTGTAGGTTTTGGAGTTAGTCAAACCTAGGATCAAATCTTGGCTCTATCTAGCTGCGTGGTTTGGGATGTGTTAACTAATCACTCTGAGCCTCTGATCCTCCCCAGAAATAGAAAAAATAAATAAATAAAATAGTACTATCTATTGTTGCAAGGATGCAACAGATGATATAAGCAAAGACCTAGAATAATTGCTCTGTAAACGTTCACTTGGTCACTATTATTACCTGTCAAAATCATCTCGGGTTTCTTTCAAGGCTTTGGAGAAAATGCACCCTCCCCCCGCCCCCTGCCAAAAAAGACCTGGGGGAATTGATCTGTTCCAGAAATGGGAGAGGGGGAGCAAACAAGAGCCTGACATGCTCTTTGTCCCCCAAACAGGGTCAAACGTGGCCTCTGGTTTCTCAGCCTTGTTCCCAGGCTTCAGGGGCTGCAGGCCGACTCACCTTCGCTCTAGTACAGTACAGTAAGTGGGATGCAAAGAAACCTGGTCATCAGAAGCCACCTGACCAAGCCCAGAGATAAACTGCATTAGCAGAAATTACTAGCGATGAGTACCATGTTTCAGAGAGGGAGGTAGGTTCTCCACGGGGAGACATAGTGTAGCGGCTAAGAAAGTAGGTTCAACTGTCAGACCACTGGACTCTCACCCCAGCCCTGACGTCTGCTAGTCGTGTGCCCATGACAGGTTATTTAACCTCCGAAAGCCTTGTTTTCCTTATCTGTAAAATGGTCATAATAATAGCCCATAAGCTTGTGAGGACTAATGTATGGAAAGCATGTAGTGAGTGCCTGACATGGAGAAAGTGCTTAATCATGTTAGCACTTGTGGTCCTTGCTGTTCGATGAAAGAGGCCAGGGATTGTGTCATATTCATCCCTGTATTTCCAGATCCTCAAACAAAACTTGACATTTGGTAGGGTAGAGTAATGTTTGATGAATGAATGACTAACAAGGTCCTTGCCCTCAAGAAATTGAATCTTCCCAGGAAATAGAAGACATAAACTGCCTATGCCACTCACAGTAGGAGACAGCAGAGGGTTAAAAGCCATTCTGCCAGTCCCCAAACCCCAGAGGCAGACAGTCCCTTTGATCCCTCAGTTTCATCTATCCAGGATGCTTTCAACAGAGGAAAACAGGAAGTATCCCTGATAGCCCAGCTTGCTCTGTTTTTTTTTGTTGTTGTTGTTGGTTTTTTTTAAATGATGGGGGGTGGGAGGAGGATGGTCCTTTGGGTCACATTTTGCCAGGAAATCAGCCTCCTTCCTTTCAAATGCTGGGGCTTCCCAAGGGGCAGATAAAGGGCAGATAAATAGCGTTGTGCTCAATGCAGAGAGATAGATGTGATCCAGAGATGGTAAGGCTGACAGGTTGGGTTGCTTAGTGGACCACGTTACAGTTACCAGACTCAGGTGTTTCTGGAGCACGTGGCCCTTTGCATAGTCACTGACTCACTCACTGTTGACTAAGTGCCTTGGGCTGGACCTGAAATTATGGCTGAGTATCAAGTGTCCAGGGTACAAACAGACCAAAAGGACAAAGGACAGTGAGCTCAGAGAAGATGGACTGAACACAAAAAAGTGAGAATGTCTTAAAGGAGAGAAACAGCAGCTGGTATGAGAAAGCAGTTATAGGAATGAAAAATGGAAGAGAACAAAAGAAAAAAACCCAGAGAAGAATAAGTACGTAGGAAAAAGAAAAGAGAGCTTCTAAGAATTTGTAGCCAGGGTGGTAAAGTCCTCGTAACAGGAAAACTGGATACAGAGTGCACGCAGAAGAAACCCGTGACCTCCAGGGACACAAAGCTGACAGGAGTGGACAGAAGCAGAAAGCAGAATAACAGTTTAAGACAGCAGGTCTGGTTCTGACCTAGCCAGCCCCGAAAAGAGAGCGTTTGCTGTGTGCTAAACTCACGTTTATGTGATGTTTGCCCAGCATGGACATGAGAGAACTTTCTAGGTATAGCTTACGTGGGCAGATCTATTTGTCAATGTTACACAGTTAAGATTTCTGCATTTCCATGTTTGTAAGTTTCACCTGAAAAAAAGAACTCTACAAAGTAACCATCAAGTGGGCAAGAGTGGAAGGTAGAGAGGCAACAAGAAAGACAGAACACTGATGATTGTGGAAGCTTGGCAGAGGATCCCTGGGGGTTCACAATAAGGTTTTGATGATGTTGAATTTGTTTTAAAACTTTCCTAATAAAAAAGTTTTTTTAAAAATTTTTTTTATATATAAAAAAAGTTTAAAAAAATTGCTCACTAATGGAACCTAATGAAACTTAAAAGCTTTTGCAGAGCAAAGGAAACTACAAACAAGACGAAAAGACAACCCTCAGAGTGGGAGAAAATATTTGCAAATGAATCAACGGACAAAGGATTCATCTCCAAAATATATAAACAGCTCATGCAGCTCAATATTAAAAAAACAAACAACCCAATCCAAAAATGGGCAGAAGACCTAAATAGACATTTCTCCAAAGAAGACATACAGATGGCCAAGAAGCACATGAAAAGCTGCTCAACATCACTGATTATTAGAGAAATGCAAATCAAAACTACAATGAGGTATCACCTCACACCAGTCAGAATGGGCATCATCAGAAAATCTACAAACAACAAATGCTGGATACGGTGTAGAGAGAAGGGAACCCTCTTGCACTGTTGGTGGGAATGTAAATTGATACAGCCACGGTGGAGGTTCCTTACAAAACTAAAAATAGAATTACCATATGATCCAGCAATCCCACTACTGGGCATATACCCATAATTCAAAAAGACACATGTACCCCAACGTTTATTGCAGACTATTTACAATAGCCAGGTCATGGAAGCCACCTAAATGCCCATCGACAGATGAATGGATAAGGAAGATGGGGTACATATATACAATGGAATATTACTCAGCCATAAAAAGGAACGAAATTGAGTCATTTGTAGAGACGTGGACGGATCTAGAGACTGTCATACAGAGTGAAGTAAGTCAGAAAGAGAAAAACAAATACCGTATATTAACGCATATATGTGGAACCTAGAAAAATGGTACAGATGAACCTGTTTGCAGGGCAGAAATAGAGACACAGATGTAGAGAACAAACATATGGACACCAAGGGGGGAAAGTGGTGGTGAGGGTGGTGGTGGTGGGATGAATTGGGAGATTGGGATTGACATATATACATTAATACGCATAAAATAGATAACTAATTAAGAATCTGCTGTATAAAAAAAAAATACAATTCAAAAAAAAATTGCTCACTGCCGTCCTCAAGCAAGTCCCTTTCAGGTTCTTAGAAAGGCAGCTGAGACATTATCTAAACCCAGTGTTCCTGTTATAGATGAGGAAATGGAGCCGCACCTTGACTCATGCAGGGTGTTCTCAGAAACCCCATGGCAGAGCTGACCCTGGAATCTCAGGCGGAAGCAGCACCCTTTGACCTTTTCAACTCTCACCCATTTGTGGGGAGTCAGCTGGAATTTGCTCTTTAGCCTGGGTTGCCCTTCCAACCCCCAGGCCCAGGTGTTGAAGTTCAGAGAGGATGAGTGGCTTGGGGGTGGGGAGTTCCAGGCTGCAAACCACTTTCCCCTCCACTGTTTTCCTTCTGAAAGGTAATCCTGAGCTCACAGAGATTCAGTTAGGTTCCCTCCTGCCACTTCCAAAAGCAGAAAAGGAAACCCACACAATTAAAGATTTCCAGTAACCCAGAGTGATAACTACAGCGGGGAAGTCCCAGCTCTGGAGCTAACAGAGGCGTTGCCTCAGGGCAGCCGATTCGCCTCTCTTACCTTGGTTCCCCCTTATCTGTAAGAAGCGAGTGAAGATTTCGGGTTCTATAATCTTACGGGGTTGTCAGGAGGATCTTAAGAGGTGCTGGTAGGGAAAAGCACTTTGAAAAGTTAAAAAGAGCTGAACAAATGGGAGGAAACATTATGAGAGAGAGAGAGAGAGAGAGAGAGAGAGAGAGAGAGGGAAGGAAAGCAGGAAGCCTTCTGCAGGATTCTGAAATATGGTCTTTAGATTGTGCCTTAGAGAAAAAGACTTTTGGGGGTGGGGCTATAACACTCCTTGATGCTTGCACTAGGCCAGGCGGTGTGTTTTGCTCTCGCTGTACCATCTCATTTCCCCCTTCGAAACACCATATGGGGACTCCGGTATTATTGTTCTGCTCATCTGACACATGGGGAAGGAGGCACAGAGACCCTTGAACAACTTGCCCAAGGTCATACAGCTGCTGAGGGCAGAGCTGGTGCTCAAAGAGGTCATCCTGTCCTGGGAGGGAAGGCCACCCCTCCCGCCAAGACAGGGGGAGGAGCTGAGGAGGCTCCCTGTCACCAGGGTGTCCGAGTCACCATCAGAAGACCTGGACTCGAGTCCCAGCTCAGCTGCTTATTAACCGTGTGACCTGGGCTGAGTCCTGTTGCCTCTTGGAGCCTCAGTCTCTTCGGCTGCACCACGGTGATAAAAAAAAAACCTGCCCCACCTCCGTCACGGGGAGCCCGTGAGGATTCCATGAAATCACCGATACTGCAGGTGCTTTGAAACAGCTGCAAAGGGGGACAGAAATGAAGAGCTCCTGATCGTTTCTGTGGAGAGGCAGTCCCGGGTTATTACGTGGTGACCTCCAGCTCCTCGTCCCCTTGGCTTGCCCTCCACACCCGCGTGATGGAAGTCCGAACCGGGGCCTGTGGGTGTCCTCAAATATTGCTTTGGTGGGAAGGGGGAAGAGAAGCATCAGACTGTGCCAGCTTAAGGATTCCCTGAACAAACACATTCGAGCATTGGCTTAAGGTTCTATCCTAGGCCCCAATTTCAGCAGGGCCCCTTTCTCCTGTTGGTTGTTAAACAAACAGGCTTTCAGCTACTTGGGCAGGATTTAACTAGCGATCAGCCCTAGAGATAAGTGGATCACATTCAGCAAGCTTACATGGGAGTAATTTGTACCCAAGAGTAGTTCATAATTTATATTTTTGAGTCCACAGTCAGGGAGCTATCTTTCAGTGACTAAAGACACAGTCTCCCCATACTGTATACCCCTTCTGCCCAGGACTGAGATAACTGGGAAACAGGAGACTGACCAGACTCAAATCACAGCCAAAAGTGTGAAGAGTTTATTCTTATAAGACTGTAAACATTTGAAGGTAGGACTTCTTTCAATGCATCCGCTCTGTATATCCCCCCTCCCCCCTTACCCCACATACCTGTAGCACTTAGCACAAAAGCGCAGAGAATGTTGGTGAAATGAATGGAATTAGGGGAAAGAGAGTGCAGTGGTTTTACAGGTTTCCTGGAAGTCAAGGCAAAGGCTGGTGTGGCTCTTCCAGGGGACCAGCATGTTTGTGCCTCTTCGTTGTGCTTCCCCCTCCTGTAACCTCACTGCCCCCTCCTCAGGCTGCACTTAACTCTAAGTTGAGAGGGACCATATTTCCAAACCCCAAATTAGGAAACAAGGCTGGACAGAATATTTGAAACTAGTCATCTCTATTCCAGAAGGACGTATGTCCTTCTGTTTGCACTGGGATTGGTAATATCCGCCTTCATTTTGGCAGATTTTTCTCAACCCAGTTTCCCAGTTTACAGCTTTCCTTGCAATGATTGCATTGACTCCAAAATACATCTAGAGAAATCCCATGAACTCATCAATAGACCTTCAGATTAATTCACCCTGTGGCTTGTTGGTCCTATTCTGAAGCTTGCCATTTCTCCATTTCCCTAACTAATGTCCTTCCTGGAGTCCACTGGACTAATGTCCACCCCCCAGAGCACAGGTGGGGTGAGTGACTGAGTATGGCCAGGATTCTATCCAAGGGGAGAACCCTACGGTGCTGGGTGGGGCAGAGGAGCCTTGGCCTCTAATCAATGGTGTGTCTGGGCTCTACTCTCTAGGTCTCCTCTGTACAAGGGGATGGTGGAAGGCACAGACCCAAAGTCTTAATGACCTCTTGCAATTCAAGCATTCAGTGAGTCATGGGTTGTGAGCATTTGCCCACAGCCCCCGCTTTCCCTCCTGCAGTTTGGGGATAAGCTGTCGTTTGCTCCTATCTAAGGCAAACACCTGCACTGGCCACTGATCCCATCCCCTCCTCCCTCGAGCAATGCTCCCTCCTCTCTCCTGCATCATCTGTTTTTTCCCTCTTTGCTGAATCATTTGCCATCAGTATATAAATATATATAAATATGCTATAATTTCTCCCATCGAAAAAGGAAGTCTCTCTTGACTTTACTTCCCTTCCAGCTTCTGTCTCAAACCCGTTTTGATCACAACTCCACCCAAACTGTACCTTGTTAAAGTCACCAGCTCCCTCCATTGTGGTTAAACCCAGTGGTCATCACTCCGTCTTCATCTTACTTGACCACTTAGCAAGAATCAGCTGATCTTTCGTTCTTCCTTGAAACACTTTTTTCCCTTGGCTTCCATGACACTACATTCTCTTGATTATTCCTCAGGGTCCCCTTTGCTAGGACCTCTTACCTCCTTCACCTCGAAATGTTGGAGGGTCCTAGGGCTCAGTCCCTAAATCTGTTCCCGATCTTCATTAATCCATTGGTGATCTCATTCAGTCTCACGGTGCTAGGTGCCACTTGTCTTAGCCCAGATTGTCCTAGAAGCAGAACCTTAATAAAAGGTTTGCATGCAGGTAGTTTATATGGGAATTAAATTCCAGAGAGCAGAAATGAGGGACAGGGTAAGAGAAACAGAGAAGAAAGGGAAACCAATTCAAGGTTGCATTACTGAGCTGAGCAGCACTGTGGGAGACTAATGTTTGATTCCATAGAACCATATAAGGAGATTCAGAACTGTCTATCAAGGATGAAGAGGGCTCTTCATTTATCCACCAGCTCCCATGCACCATTGGTTAAGGGTGGCCCCAGGAGCATCACCTTTCCCATAATTCTGCGTTGTACATGTGGCAGTGCTTAGTGAGTTCCCACACTGTTCTACAGGTACCCTTGGGCAGGAAGCAAGAGGTACACAAAGCAGGCAGGGGTGAGGCACTGTCAGTTCCTACACATTGCAAATCTGGCCAACATCAGCTGCTTGACATCAGCTGGAGAAAGAGGTGAGGCCAAGAGGATTTACAGGCATGCCTGGGACTTCCCCGGTGGCCCAGTGGTTGAGAATCTGCCTTCCAATGCAGGGGACACGGGTTCGAGCCCTGACAGGGGAACTAAGATCCCACATGCTGCAACAAGGCCCGCACGCTGCAACTAGAGAGAAGCCTGCGCACCGCAATGAAGAGCCCGTGTGCTGCAACTAAGACCTGACGCAGCCAAAAATAAATAATATATATATTTTAAAAAACCTCACTTTAAAAAATAATAATAGGGCTTCCCTGGTGGCGCAGTGGTTGAGAGTCCGCCTGCCGACGCAGGGGACACGGGTTCGTGCCCCAGTCCGGGAAGATCCCACATGCCGCGGAGCGGCTGGGCCCGTGAGCCATGGCTGCTGAGCCTGCGCGTCCGGAGCCTGTGCTCCACAACAGGAGAGACCACAACAGTGAGAGGCCCGCGTACCGCAAAAAAAAATTTTTTTAATAATAAAAAATAATAATAAAGGCATGCCTAAGTGGTGTCTGATACATCATCTATCCCTGATGACTCTCTCACATTCATATCTCCAGCCTGGGCCTCCCCCTTAAGCTCCAGACTCACATAGCCACTCCTTACTCCATATTTCCTTATTTCCTCTTGGTGGTCCCCTCAAAACCCGCTTCTCTCAAAGTCTTCCCCCTCATCGCTAATGGCCACTCCATCCTTCAGGTGTTCCTTCCTCCCAAGACAAAGACCTTAGAGACATCCTTGAATCGGCAACACATATAATCCTTCAGTAAATTATGCTGGTTTTACCTTCAAAATATATCCAAAATGTGACAGTTCTAACCACAACTCCCTGTCCAAGCCACACCAACGCCCTCATCTGGATTCCTGCAATTAGCTCCTCATTGGTCTCCTGCTCACTCACTTATCCTATTACAGTCTATTCTCCACCAGCAGCTAGTGAGGCTTTTAAAATGTTAAGTCAGATAATGTCACTCCTTGGCATTTCCTTTCCCCCTTCCCTGCTTTTTATTTTTCCACCATACTTATCACCATCTGACATAATATACACTTCACGTTATTTACATTGTCTGCTGTCTCCTTCTACTAGAATGAAAGCAAGAATTTTTGTCTGTTTTATCCCCGGTGCCTAGAGGCATGCCTGGTGCATGGGGGGAGTACAGTGAATATTTTTTGACTGAAGAGCATCTAGATCGAGCCCCGGCACTTTTCAGATGAGGAAACTGTAGCCCAGAGTTATGACTGTACTAATTAATTACACCGTGAGGCCTTCTTTTTTTTTGTGGTACACGGGCCTCTCACTGTTGTGGCCTCTCCCGTTGCGGAGCACAGGCTCCGGACGTGCAGGCTCAGCAGACATGACTCACGGGCCCAGCCGCTCCGCGGCACGTGGGATCTTCCTGGACCGGGGCACGAACCCGTGTCCCCTGCATCGGCAGGCGGACTCTTAACCACTGCGCCACCAAGGAAGCCCTGTGAGGCCTTCTTGATGCCTCTGCTGGTGTTCTGAATGACTCTCTCCATTCTCAGCAACATTAATTGTTAGTTGTTACTATGAATGTTGGCCGTCTATCAAGTCGGAATAGTAGTTTGTAGTCAGGCTCAGACGCACCTCTGTGAAATCACTAGAGTACAGTTCCAAGGCAATGGAAGATTAGGTAATTTATGATCACATGGTATAAAGGAAGCAAGCAACAACTGCGGGAATTCAAGGTGAGGGAAGGTCTCTGGGCTATACTGAGGGAAGTGCAACCCTGAGATCCCTGAAGGAGACAGCATTTCAGGTGTGGGAGCAGCAAGAGTGAGGAGACAGAATTACTAACCCCTTACATACACCATGTTCTGTTCCTCATCTCAGTAGAGTAGATGGCAAGAGTAGGATGACTTTGGGTTTGATCTGGGTGGTAGGGTGAGTTCCATTCAGCCATGCTCTAGCTGTGCGACTTGGGCAAGTTACTTAGCCTCTCTGAACCTTGGTTTTCTCATCTACACTTGGCACTGTGACGTTAGTAAAGGATCTTGACCGGGAACACACAGAACACTGAGTGCCTGTGAGGCAAGAGAACCCTACGGCCAGAAGACCAACGGGAAGGAACAGCCTGCCATCCCCCAGCCCCTCCTCAGGTCCCCATACATCTCCCCATCACTGCGCTTTCCTTGCACTGTTGCAGTGACCTGTTTCAGGTCTCCCATCTCCCGGAAGGTCTTTGAGGGCAGGGACCAGGATGCAGTCATTCCTACCCTCAGAACTTGGCACAAGGCCTGGCACATAGTAGGGCTCCATCAGTGTTTGTTCTAGTCTGAATAACCTAGAGTGATGCTGTGGCACTAATTCAAGTGTATGGTGAGGAAAGCCCAGGCGGGGATAGCGGCAGTGAGGATGGGCAGAGTCAAATCATAGGCAACCTGGAGGGAGAAGCAGCAACTGTTGGAATTCTTTTTAGGTAAAAGTCAAGAAGACAATGACCTAGGCTAAGAAGGACAATACAGGTCTGAGTCCCAAGTCTGCTCCCAGCTCCAGGTCCTTGGGTAACTTTTAATCATTTTGTGGCAAACGTGGTATGCATGTCAGGGATGGGGGCAGATAGTATACCAGGTAACAGTTGTGAATGCCTGCTGAGCATTTAGAAGCTTTGAATCCAGACTCATAGATACAGAAAACCAACTGATGGTTGCCAGAGGGGAGGTGGACAGAGGGATGAGTTAAATAGGTGAGAGAGATTAAGAGGTACAAACTTCCAGTTATAAAATAAATAAGTCACAGGAATGTAATGTACAGATGGGAAATATAGTCAATAGTACTGTAATAACTTTGAACGGTGACAGATGGTAACTAGACTTATCATGGTGATCATTTTGTAATGTATAAAAATATTGAATCACTATGTTGTACACCTGAAACTAATGTAAGTCAATTATACTTCAATTAAAAAATAAAATTAAAGCTTTGGGGAATTCCCTGGAAGTCCAATGATTAGGACTTAGTGCTTTCACTGCCTGGGCCAGGGATTGGTCAGGGAACTAAGATCCCGCAAGCCAAGAGGTGCAGCCAAAAAAAAAAAGCTTTGGACCTAAGCTTTACCACTGAGTAACTGGGTGAACCTGGATATGTCATTTGACCTCTCTGAGGCTGTTTTATCTAGAAAATGGAGGTTAAAAAAGGGATAATAATGCCTGCTCTACCTTCCAGGGTGGTTGAAAGGATCAAACGGATTGTGGATATTCAAATGATTTGGAAATTGTCAGGTATTTTTAAAATGTAAAGCAGTGTTAGTAATATACTTCAGATTAATTCCCCAATCCTATTCTATTCAACTCTTCATTAAAAATTATGAGGCAAAAAATAAAATTAAATTAAATTAAAATTAAAAAAAAAAATTATGAGGTGAGGCTTCCCTGGTGGTGCAGTGGTTAAGAATCCGCCTGACAATGCAGGGGACACAGGTTCAATCCCTGGTCCAGGAAGATACCACATGCCGTGGAGCAGCTAAGCCCGTGGGCCACAACTACTGAAGCCCGCGTGCCTAGAGCCTGTGCTCCGTAACAAAAGAAGCCACCGCAATGAGAAGCCCGTGCACCGCAACGAGGACCCAACACAGTCAAAAATAAATAAAATAAATAAATTTATTTTAAAAATTAAAAGATAAAAGAAACCACGGTTTCTCGTCTGGGGAGTATTTCACTGAGGTTTTGATACTGAAGAAATGGGAAGCAAATTAAGTAAGGGAATGGTTAAGTGAATTCTGGTATATGTATATATATACTCAACACAATGCTATGCAGCTATAGTCTGCATACATTATGTGTAGGAATCTGGAAGATACTAATGATATATATTCTCTGACAGTCAGCCCCAGCAGCAAACATGACACACCCAAAATTGGGAAATTTGAAGAGAGTTGAATAAAGGGGTATTTACAAAGTTGTGGGCAGCACTGGAAAAGCAGAGGGGAGCTGTTTCTACTTCCAGGCTAGGCGTGAAGGGGTAAGTGGGGCCCATAAAGAGGGTCCCCAGACAAGAGCTCTGCCTTTGATGGAGGGACACAGCTAGTCTGCAGGGATCTGGAAGGGAGAGAGGCAGGGAGCAAACATCCCTCAAACCCAACCAGAAGCCAAAGGAGGGCAAAGGAGCACACAGCAGCCTCCTGGGGCACAGAGCAAGGTGAAGGCAGTTGGTGAGAAAATCTGCAGGGGCAAACAGAAGATATCCAGCACCACGAATTTACTGGGGGAAAAAAACCATGATGCAAAATTATAGGGGTACTACAGAGATGTATGTGTGCGTGTATATATATGTATATATTAGAAATAAGATCACAGGGAAATCCACCCAAAAGGCAATCATTCTTGTATCAAGGTTTTGGGCCAGGGATTTTGGTAGACAGAGAGTAGTTGACTTTCAGTTATTGATAATGTGGCTAAGTTGCTTTTCTTAACAAAACACAGTCAATGAAGCAAGCTGAGAAAGCGTATGGGGGAGGAGGTGGAACAGCGTAGGCTCCCCTTACTCCAAAGTCAGGTATCCTTCCAATTGCCTCATTTTACAAAAGGGAGAAGTGACTTGTTCAAACTCACAAAGCAAGTGAGTGGGCAAGCTGGGAGGAAATCTGGATCCCCGCCTCCCCACACAGGTTTCCAACCTGCCCTCACCTCTCCATCCAACCCCACACCACCCTGCCCCCCCTTCCCTTCTCTTCTGCAAATCCTAGAGCCACCGTGATTTGAAGCGGCTAAGCAGCCTCGCACCCTTAATCTCACTGTCTGAATGATAAATCCTGCAGGACAGCTCATTCCATTCAAGCCCTTCACACTCTCTTTTGAGGAGCTGGGTGGTCTCTTCCGCTGAAGCGGGGGCTGCCTGCCCTTCCTTCCACTTAGCGTTCCCCAGGAGTCGAGGACTTCCCGGGAGCCAGGCGTTCGCCTACAAAACAATATCCAGATACGACACAGCCCTCCCAACCCCCTTTCAGGGCCAGACCATAAAATAAAGCCGCGTGGGCCTTGCACCCCTGGACAGGATCCTTTGTCTGGGTTGGAAACAGCCTGAAAAGATGAAAGGGGCTTCCACTCTGACCTCTTCACCCCTTGTTATCTTGCGCCAACTCCCTTTAGACTCTCTGAAGCCGACAGCAGCATTTTCCCATGGTCACCGGGGTTAACAACGTCTCAGCCGACAGCGGAGAGTGGCATGTGAGGAATGTACCTGCCTAAGGGGCGATTATTTTCATCAAGGACAGGCTGAAATGGATAATGAGGTCAAAAACAAACGCCATTTCTTTCTCAAAGGACTCTCTAAAGAGAGGCTATTAGATATAGTTCATTAGTTGGGGGGTTGGGGAGGGAGGTAGAGAACTACTTTTTAAGACTGCTGCTCCAAGAGAGATGGAGGCATTTTGCCAAGTTTAGATTCTTCTCCAAGTCGGTAGGGGCTAAGTTTAGATACAGTCTGAATTTCAGGTACAGGCAACAAGTGGACTCAAAAAAAGATCTGCAAGAGAATGTATTATAGTGATACAAGTGGGGTCCACAGTAAAATAAAAAAACAAACAAAAAACCCCTAGGGATTTCCCAGGTGATGCAGAGGTCGAGAATCCGCCTGCCAATGCAAGGGACACAGGTTCGAGCCCTGGTCCGGGAAGATCCCACAAGCTGCGGAGCAACTAGGCCTGTGTGCCACACCTACTGAGCCTGTGCTCTAAAGCCCGTGAGCCACAACTACTGAAGCCCGTGTGCCTAGAGCCCGTGCTCCTCAACAAAGAGTAGCCCAGCCCCCACTGGCCACAACTAGAGAAAAGCCGGTGCGCAGCAACGAAGACCCAATACAGCCATAAATAAATAAATAAATAAAAACCCTAATACTTAAAACTAAAATATGGAAAACTGATGAACCAGAATTTATTTCTAGAAATGTTTCTCATGTGTTAGCGTCTTTATAAAATGTCCCCTTTCCGTGAGAATCACCGTCACCATAATTCAGGCACTAACTCCCCACTCCTCACCCCCAGATTTTATCATTGCTTTGCAATGGAATCTCCACTGCTAAACCCTTTCCCTCCCAATTCTTCCTGCATCCAGTACAGGTTCATCTTCTTAAACAGAATGTATCCAAGCTCTACTCAAGACCTTTCACTGCGCAGTGAGGTGGGGTGTGGAGAGGTGTGTGCTAGCACAGAGCCTGGTTAGGGTAGGCACCCTCTCCCTCCCCTTTTCCTTTATATCACCACAAAATGAAATCCAAACTCTCTAGATGGCATTAAAGCTCTCCAAAATCTGAACCTAATTAACATTCAATCTGTAACACCCCCCTCATTGCGCCTCCCCCCAACACATATTTAAAAGACCACTTTCCAATAATAACCCCAACTTTGCTAACATGGTCTCAAAACAAATGCCTTGAGCAGTAGCAGGAGCACAATAGACTCTTCTGGGTATGTTTTGGTTCTTCTTTGGGTTTCAATTTCTCATGGAAAAAAAGCAAACGAAATTTCAGGCTTGTTTCAGTTTATGCAGAAATGACTTGCTGGAACACTATGGGGACAGAGAGAAGGTCAAGGCCAAATGGGTGACCTCCCAATGTAACCGAGCAGGACCCTATGGGGCCTTCCCAGGGACAGGCCTTCCCTCATATCTTCTGCTTTAGCTCCTCTCTGAAGTACCTAGATAACAGTATTTGATGCACATTTCCTGAGTTGTTTTACAGATGTGAAAACCCCCCACCAAATGGAACATGTTAACTACTTGATGACCATGAGCACATAGCCCCAGGCCTCCTGGAGCCTAAGGACTGATAATGTTAACCCCTGTGACACCGCCCGGTTACCTCACCATCAGCCAATCAGAGAATTGTGCACGAGCTGATCACACACCCTGTGACACCCCTCCCTCTCACCTGGGTTTTGAAGATGCTTTGCCAAAAGCATTTTTTCAGGGAGCTCCGGGGCTTTTTAGGGCATGAGCCACCTGTCTCTTTGCATGGCCCTGTGATAAACCTTTCTCTGCTCCAAACGCTGACGTCTTGGTTTGTTTGGCCTCACTGTGCTCTGGGCACACAAACTTGCGCTAACACCAAGAGTGCCCCCCCTTGGACAGGAGGGGGTCTGGACGTGCACATACGGACATACACTTGAGAAAAAAGCGCACTACTGCAAAAAAAAAATTTACAAAAAAAAAAAAAAAAGGGAAAAGAACAAGCTGGGAAGGGAGTGCCGTGATTAAGAACACAGATGCTTCTTAACCTGGGCTAGTATCCTAACTTCTCTCTAAACCTCAGTTTCCTCACCAGGAAAATTGTGTTAATTTAATAACACCTATCTCTTAGGGTTCTTGTATTTAAAAAGGAGATGTGAGGAAAGCACTTAGCAGACTGCCTGGCACATAGTCAGTTCTGTACATGTTAGCTTTGATGATGGTGATGAGATAGGCTGACACCTGCAAAAGCTGTTCTTTGCATAAACAGATTACCTTGCTCTCTGTGGAACGTGCTCCAAGCCCCCTGATCTGGCTGTGCTCACTCATGCCTTTGTACCTTTGCTCCAGCTCCTCTCTGGGTCTGGAATGTACTCTCCTCTCCTCATATCTCAAGACTCCTTAGAGGACACCTTCCCAGTGTGGCCTCCCCACATCAGGCCCGACCCCCACCCCCCAGCCCAGCAGAACTAATTCCTCCCTCCATTAAGGGACCACAGCTCTATGATGACATTTCTCACATTGTATAATAATGCTTGTGTATATGTTGGCCTCCAGTTAGAATCTTAACTTCTTGCTTATCAGCTTTGGAATTCTCAGGGTCCAATGCGGTCCCAGATCTAACCCACCCATACGGGTGCTCAGTAAGTGTTTATGGAAGGAATGAACAAAGAATGTACAAAGGAATGGCTTGTCCCTGAGGGTACCTGCATGGCTTCACACCCAATTCCACCCACCTAGCCTCTCAGCCCTCAGACTCTTGCCAACACCTGTTTGAGAAGAATCACCACTCCTGGAGGATCCCTGGAGCCTAACAGGGTATTATTGCATTTTCAGCTGCTGCCTCCACCCCACCTTGTGTGACCTACTGGCCAGCTGGAGATGCCACAAGGAACATGACTCAGCGAGGCCAGAAGATAGTTTAGTGCCCAAACTACAGAATTCAGTTATAGACTAGTGCCCAAGCCGCCACTCTAGGAAATGTCTGCAAATCAATCCATATAACATAGGTTATCAGTAAGAACGACTTGGTGGGCTTACATGCTCTTTAGCTCCATTTTGTTCTATTTTGAGGAACAAAATGATAACTGATTACTTGGAATTTTTTGTCCCGTAGTCATGAAAGACACAAAGAATCCTGGTTCTTCTGCCTACGCGGAGTCCCAATCCCGAGTATTCATTGTGAGATAAGGGGTCAAATTCAAGGGTACATACAGTCTGTGGTCTTGAAATAGGACAAAGATATTGGGTCCTCACAGGAATAAAGCCAATTGACCTTAGTCTTGTTAGCACCCGTTACATCCAAGTGAATTTATGGGCCACAGCCAGAGCTTCAGGGCTGCTGAAGGGGGTAGTGCAGGGGGACAACGTGCAAGAGGTAATGTAAGAAATGAAGCTTGGTCTCCAGTCAGGTTGAGTCACTGTAGGAATTCACCACTTACTAGCTATTGGAATATGCAAGTATGTAAATCTCTGAGCCTTGGTTTCATCATCAACATAATGAGATAACCTAAATCAGAGGATGGAAGAAGGAGGATTAAATGTGATAACATAGGGAGTCCTCTGTGCAGTGAGTGATTCCTCAATAAAAAGTAGTGGAAAGCTACAGATACATAAGCTGGAATAACAGTGGTCCAGTAAATAAGCAGAAATTAGGGAATATGTGAGTTGGGAAGGGAGAGGGAAAGGGAGGATGGCTGCTCTAGGATGAATGTTGGTCTCCAAAGGCAAGGGCAAGGGGAGGGACTGAAGTGAGAGGTGGCTGTTGGAGGTGTTGCAATCATCTATCCCAAAGTCCAGGAGTTATCTGTGCATTTGACCACCCACACCTTCCTAGCCATGATCCTGCCTTGTTCAGGGCCCTGCTCCACTAGATCCACTAGGAGCCCCCAGGGAGCCGGGGAGAGTCACCCAATTACGGTTTTATTTTAAGATCTGGAGGGAAATCTTGAACGTCGTTAAATCCCACAGTGTCGGGCTTCCCTGGTGGCGCAGTGGTTGAGGGTCCGCCTGCCGATGCAGGGGACACGGGTTCGTGCCCCGGTCCGGGAAGATCCCACATGCGGTGGAGCGGGTGGGCCCGTAAGCCATGGCCTGCGCGTCCGGAGCCTGTGCTCCACAACGGGAGAGGCCACAACAGTGAGAGGCCCGCGTACCGCAAAAAAAAAAAAAAAAAATCTCACAGTGTCGTTTTATCAGTGAGGGAACTGAGGCCCAGAGAGAAAGACTAACTTGCCCAAGGACAGTGTTCTAGTCCTGCCTCTGCCACTAATGTGCTGTGAAGCCTTGGGCAAGTCACTGTCTCTCTCTGAGCCTGCAGTTTCCTCCTCTGTAAAATGGGGGCTTGCAGTATTTCGATTTCTAAGTTCCCTTCAACTCCAATCTTCGCTATATTAAAATAATGGTTCCCTCTATCACTCTAAGTTTAGACATTAGATTACTCCCCTCCCCCTCAACACGCACACCCTGTCTCACACACAAGAGTCAAGAAAAAACATGTTTGGATAGCACTTGAGCTCACTTAATTTTAACCCAGTGCTAGTTTTCAGTAGGGGTAAGAACAAGAAGAGATTGGTCACACAGAAGAAACTGCCAGAGGAGGCCAGTGGCTCCCGGACGCCTGCCTGGGGTGGCCAGCCCCTGTAATCTCATCCCTGCAGGGTTCCTAAGAGCTGGCAGCATGACGGGATAAATAAGGCCAGCGATCGCACCTTACATGGCCATCCCCAAGGCCGCCCGGAATCCCTGGGATTACGCAGTCTTCTGGAAGATTTGGAGCAAGTGCACATCACCTGCTGCCCCCCACAAGTGTGCCTGGGCTTCTGCAGCCTCCGTCTTGTGACTGAAGAATTTTTAAATGGAAGCTCTGAGCTCACAAAGAAGAAAATGTCTCCCTGATGTCACACAGTTGCTGCCAATTCATCAGCACAAGCTAAAGGTCAGAGAGGGGGAAGCCACTGCTCCAGGGTCCCGCGGCTGCTCCCTCAGATGGGGCTTCCCTTCCAGCAGGCTTCCCGCCAGGTCACCCGGGCCAGCCCCAGGGAAGCCAAGCCCAGGGCTGTTTGCATTTCCAGGGCACGCGCAGAGGCAGTTCTAACTCCACTAGCTGCTTCTCTACTTCCCTTCTCAGACATTAACCACTTCATCCTCCCGCCCCTCTCCTGCCACCGCTCTTTTCTGTAGACGGTGCACCTTGGAACCTTGATACAATGCTGTCCTGAGGGTACTTCCCTTGGATCACTTCAGGGGTAAAACCAAACTGCATGGAAGTTCTTTTGGTATTTTAATAACTAAATGCAGTGGTCAAAGAGCAAAGACTAGGAGTCCCATGGCCTACAGTGACACCTTGGTTCCACTGCTTCCTAGCAGTGTGATATTTGTAAGTTATTTAACCTGTCTGAGCCAGCTTCCTGACCTGGAAGATGAAGATCATAAGAATACTTAACCTCATGGTATAGTTTGAGGATTCAGTGCGAAGCACTGGTACACAGCCTGGCGTGTAGTGAGTTCTCAATAAATGTCAGCTTGGAACCAACACTCACAGCTCTAACTGGACACGTCACTTAATCTCCAAGTCTTAGTTTCCTCATTTGTCCAACGGAGACAGGCTGGTCTGTGACTGACAGGGTCGCTGTGAGGATTCAGTGAGAACGAATAGAAAACAATTAACACAGCACCTAGCATGGAACAAATAAATGGTGACCGCTTGGGACTATTATCTCCATCAATCAAACTGTGATCTGTAGGGAAGGCTCAAAGTATTCATTATAAAACACTTTCTAGGAGCCTGACACAGTCCTCATCTCCCAACAGTTCATACTCCAGTGTTAAAAGACGAGACATATGAAAACCACGTATGTGATCAAACATGGACAAAAGCCAATTTTTTAAAAATGAGTTTGAGTTTTTCTCTCTTTGGAGGACCGTTTTCAATTCCAGCCAAAGTTTCTAGGAGAAGAGAGAGATGAAAAGGAAAAGTTACATCGATAAGAGAGATAGGATTAACTGGGGGACGGCAAGGAGACAGTCGATGGAAAATGAAATGACGCAGTAGGAGGAGGCTGAAATAACTGAGTAATAAGATAGCAGTGGATTTCTCTAGAGTTGGGAGGGACGACAGGCTAGCTCTCTACTTCAAATGTAAGGGACAGACCTGCAAAGACAATGGCAACCACAGCCACGACCTGCTCAGCCTGGCTCACTGTGCCCAGCCATGCTGCCTGTGGGTCTCCCTCTGGGGCCCCCTCAGCGCCCCCGAAACAGACTCCTGCATCAGTGATTGACTGAAGGCTGTCCCCTAGATCCAGTCGGCTGTCAATCCTGCCTCTCCCTCCTCCCTGTCATCCCCCATCCTCGCCTCGCCTGGCACAGGGAAGTCCTCGATGAACTGTGATAAAGGTAAATGTGAGCCTTTCTTCTAGGCTCCTCTCACAGTGGCCCAAACAGGTGCACTCGGGCAGTAAACACCTCCCTCCCTGCCTTTATCCCTCCTTAGCCTCTTCACACCAGTTTTTCCTCTTTCCCTTATGACAAAGATGTTCAAGGCTCTCGGTTTTATCTCCATGGGACATTAATATTTTAATGACAGTATCTAGAGATTAGACACAAATATATTCTATAAACATTTCTTGAGCCTATAGTCAATAACCAGGCACTGGGAGTTCCCTGGTGGCCCAGTGGTTAGGGCTCTGCACTTCCACTGCAAGTGTTCGATCCCTGGTCAGGGAACAGAGATCCCGCGTGTTGTGTGGCGAGGCCAAAAAAAAATTACCAGGAAATATTCTCGGCTCTTCCACTTTCTCACAGCTACCCTTTTACTGCGGGTTGAGGCATCAGCTTCCCAGATGATTCTGATGAGAAACCTGGGAGAATCACAGTGCATGACTCTCCCCGCCCTCCTGCCCTTCAAATCCAGGCAATAACCAAGTGTTGTGAGATCGTGTGTCTCCCATATCCACTGGGCACGTCACCTCAGCCCTTCCTTGTCTGTCACCCTATCTATTCACGGATGCCCCTGCCTTTAGCCTTAACGTCTTCTGTCCTGCACAGCTGCTTCGTCTTCCTCAGAAGCCCCCTTCATCACATTAACCCCCCAACTCCAATCCTTCAATGGTTCCCCCCAAATTTCATTCGAGGTCCTCATAACCCTGCCCTAACTCTCTGGAGTGGATATATTCATAGAGCCCTGCCTTACCCATGACAGGGGTTTTAGGGAGGGAAGCAGGAGGGGGATGTCAGGGTACCAGTCTGACCAGAGGGGCTGTGTACACGGGAGGGCCGGTGCAATGTGACTGGGGTGAAAAATCTGAATCGTAGTCAGTGAGGGCAGCCAAATTCCTATCTGGGAAATCAGGGCAGTCTGAAGGGTGAGGCCAAGCTGTAAACAGAATGAGTAATGAGGTCAGAAGCTGGTGGGGACCAGAATCATGTCTAGATGCAGTTCAAGGAAACGGAAATGGTACAGGACTGAGGCTGTGAAGTGAATTATAAGAAGGTATTGGAGACCTGCTCCACTGTTCTACACGGGGATGGGATGGGAGGAGCAGCCCTCCAACTCTCCCTTCCCTCTGGCTTTGCTGTTTGGTTTTTCATGTGTGTGTGATGCCCTGTCTTCTCTGCTGCCCACAGTTTCACACCCTTCACATGCCCCCAGCACTGCTGAGTGACTTGTCCTAGGTTGCAAGGTGGTGGATGTAGAAAAAGAGCTACATCTTCCGCCTAATAGGGGACGTGCTCCGGGGGTGAGCTTACACTCATGCTCATAGTTTGGCAGATTGCTTCACATCTCTGTGTCTCAGAGTCCTCATCTATAAACTAAGGATAATAATAACACTACTTCATAATAGTGTTATGTAATAATAACACTACTATGAGGATTAGCCGAGCAAATATTTGTAAAACGCTTACAACAGTGCTTGGCACATAATAAATGCTGTATAAGTGTTAGTTAAATAAAAATAAGGTGCCCAGATGGTAAATAAGGCCAGTATTCAAAGTCAGTTCTAATTTTAACATTCGAGCGCTTAGATCCTCCACCACCTAAGGTCAACAGCAGGTTATGATGGACTAAGCTGACTACAGGACTTTCGAAAATTAATTTTCATTTCAACTGAAAATAGAAGAACATGCTCTTGGCTTATTTTACTTGGGCACACAGGAAATATCACTTGAGTGACTACCCTTACCTGTTCTTAGGAAACCACTAAGAAATTCAGAAGGACTAGTTCAAATAATAGTGCCTATCCCAAATTTAATAGACCTTGCGGAAAAAAAAAGATAGACTTAGAAAATGACTGTGGACATCAAAAAGGCACAGCATGAATTAGGGAAGCTCAGTGTGGCGAGGTTAAGGCTGCAGCTCCTGTTGGAAATGTAGCTGAGAGCAGATAATGCAAAGAGGAGGAAATAGTATTATATTTCTTTTTATTAAAACAGTTGGGGGGAGGGTGTTTGGAAAGGAGAGGGAAAATGTGACTGTATGGTTTGTAAAATGATTTAAAGAAAAAAAACGGAAGGGACGTCCCTGGTGGCGCAGTGGTTAAGAATCTGCCTGCCAACGCAGGGGACACGATCCCTGCTCCAGGAGGATCCCACATAATGCAGAGCAACTAAGCCCGTGCACCACAACTACAGAGCCTGCGTGCCGCAACCACTGAAGCACGCACACCTAGAGCCCGTGCTCCTCAACAAGAGGAGCCACCGCAACGAGAAGCCCGGGCACGCAACGAAGAGTAGCCCCCGCTCGCCGCAACTAGAGAAAGCCCGCGTGCAGCAACGAAGACCCAACGCAGCCAAAAATAAATAAATAAGTTTATTTATTTATTTTTTAAAATGCAGTGTAGTTATAGTTGAGTAGTGCAGTTATAGTTGAGTAGCATTCAAAGAAGAGAGTGCAAAAGTCTGCTCCAGCTCTCTATCAACCAGAAATCATTATTAACTGAACCTCTGCGGTGACTACAGTATGGCACTAATAGATGTTTGAAAATGATGACCCTGATAGACTGAAAAACCCTAAACAGCTTTCTGAAACAAGAGAAAAAAGATTAAATGAAGCGTGGTATGGTTTGTGACGAGTGTACTTTATCGTATTCTAATTTTTCCAAAACAAGCAATATTTTTGTCATCTGAAGTATGTGGTGATTTATGCGCCATCTAGTAACTTTCTACACATCATGCTGTTAGAATGACACATCGCCTGAGGATGGTGGGTATCAGGGTTTAATATGTATTCCTTTCCCTAAACATACTTTCCTTCCCTGTTCCCACCCCCTACCCTTTATGCCTTGTTTCTGCCACAACAGGATTTTGGTTTAGGTCCAGACTTGACCCGATGGTCTTCTACTATTTTTATTCTTCCCTAAAAAAGAGGGTGTCCCTGGCCTTAGGAACCACTTACCCTCACTCGAATAAGTTTCACACTCTGGATGGATGTTCTGAGGTGGGTGCTCTCTTTCTCATAACAGACAACAAGAAAGGACAGTGCCTGGGTGTTAACTGTTAAAAATAGACACATGTCTTGGGAGGTAGGGTCCTCAGAGAGTGGGACCACGACAGCTGAGTGGTGTGGAGCACGTGACTTAATTTGAACAGAAACAGATCCTGCCAGGACCGCCCTGGGAACTCCCTGAGACACAGAGCAGAACTCAGAGGGTGCCTGCAGGTCCCCAGATCCCTTACCCACTTGGGAGGTTCTCCGGCCTTTTCTAATTACCGTCCCATTCCTTTCTCTCCCCTTCTGAGCCCGCAGCTCAGGGCTCTGCATACCACAGGGGTCAGACACAAATAAAATCCGTACATGGACTCCATTCTCGGGTTACAGAATTTGGTTAACAACTCAAACTGAAGATGGCCCTGGCTCCCACCTCCCTTCCCCACCACAAAATCTTTGCTTGTAAACACCAGTCACTTAGTAACACCCTCAATCAGTCGCCTTTGGGCTATTATTCATCACAGGCTAACCTTAAACCAACTTCTCTTCACAGGCCTCCCCCCAGAAAAGAGGAAATTCCATAGCTCTGATGTGATGTGAAACATGATCTGCACGCCCAGCACTCTTTCTTTCTCACTCTCCCAAGCCAGTTCCCAAACTGGGTTTCCCTGGTCCCTCTCGAAGCAGCCTTCTCCATCCCCCTCTCCCCCCTGCCGCCTCTTCCCTCTCCATTTTACACACTGTAACCTGATAGGCTGGAAATTCAGCTTCTTTCATCTTCCATTTCCCACATCCTGAAAGTCTGTGGAGAAGGAGCCCACCCAGATAAAGGAATTCCAAGTATGTGCATCCCCCTCCCCCTTTAACTCCATTCACAAAGCAGATTACTAATGGCCTGAGGCTCCAGGGAGGCCCTACTCCCCTCCCCACCCCCGGCCTCCAAAGAGTTTACTCAGTCCACATCCTTACTCCTCATGGGCCCAAAAGCCTAAGTCCACAGGCCTAGAACCAAAAATTAACTTTTCCCTGGACTCTGATCCTAAGGAAAGCTTTCAGACTTCACTCTGATTGGGACTGCAAGCGCTAGGAGATTCTGTCTACCATTATTCCGTGCCCTCTTAGGCATTTCTAGATAAGAGGGCTCAGGGAAAATGTATCATTGGATCAGGGGAAAAAGATATAAATGTTAACATGTGATGTTTCAAGGATACATTGTTCATGTCTTTGGGAAAGATCACAGAGTGTTCTAACCCAGAGACATTCCTTTCGACAGAAACTGTTTCAAGGCCAGAGGAAAGGATGCTTTATTTGGGGAATTCCCTGGGAGTCCAGTGGTTAGGACTCCACGCCGCTCTCACTGCCAAGGGCCTGGGTTCGATCCCGATCCCTGGTCGGAGAAATAGGATCCCGCATGCCTCGCGGTGCGGCCAGAAAAGAAAAAAAAAGATGCTTTATTTGAGGGGATAGGCAAAGAATGGGTGGGTGGGTAGGTGGGTGTATCTGTCTGTGGAGGGAGGTTCTGGTAACATTTTTGTCAATAAATTTCTTGAGTTGCAATATCCTATTATAGTTTCTCACTACCTTGAAATTAGCGATTACAAACCATGCCCCCACCCCCGACTCAGTTCTTGTGTTGTTGTGTCCAAAGTTCTGTCACTGACAGGGAAAGGAAGGCAGGGACAGCTTCTCTGACCTCAACCTCAAAGGTTAGGAAGTACCCCCCATACCCCACCCCCGCCAAGCATCCCCTTTCATTAAGGATGATAAACTCTCTTATCCATCCTTTAGGGAGGGTGCAAAAGCTGTTTTGAATCTGTACCAGCTCTGGGATAATCAGTTCCCTGAATTTACTAATCACTTGTGTGAAACAGGATTTCCTATATCAAGGAGTGCTCCCCAGTCCTGATAGTAGGGAGTATATTAAATAGCTTATTAATCCCTATCTTTGCAATTCACAGGATAGTTATCTAACTTACTCAATGCACTAGCATTGGACCAAAACTATGGTAATGGCTGGGCCCATGTGAGTGCATTGGGTCATGCATTCAACAGGTCTAATGCTTGCTTGCCCAGGAAGTCTCCTGGAATTCCCAGAAGAATTCATTCGAGCAGCTAGACCTGGAAGATGCAGTGAGGATGATAAGAAATAACAAACTGTGGCAGAACAGCCACATGGCAGCTCCTCAGATCATCCCTATGGTGCTGAGGAGAAATCTGTACTGTAGCTCAGCTCCAGGACTGGCCCATGTTTGCAATCCCGATATCCAACCGGTAACAGGCTCCTACACGGGCTCAGCCTCCCAAGACAACAGCAGCACAAAGTGATGCACTCGACACCTGAGCCTCAGTTTCCTTGTCTATAAAATACTAATCCTTGCTAATCAAAGTGTGGTCCTGAGACTGGCAGCACAGTCTAACCTGGGAGCTAGCTAGAAATGCAGGATTTCAGGCCCCATCCTGAAACTGGCTGCATTTGAACAGGATCCCCAGGTGATCCCGGTGCACATTACAATTTGAGATGCTCTGGCCTAGACTCAGGATCTCTAAGGTCCTCTTTCTAGCCTGAAATTGTCTGATCTCATTAAGTGGTTTCCAGGGAAGTTTTTCTTCCCTGATAAATGGTTTTCCCCCTTTCTTACGCCTCCACTCTTGGCACTTACTGCCTCCCCTGCCAAGGAAATCAAGTTTCAGTAGGCATCAGATTTGCTTGACGTGCTTGTTTAAAATGCAGATTCCTGAACCCATCAAAAAATGCACTGAGTACGACTGCAGTGGGGCCAGAGGCTGTGCATTTCAGCCAGCTTCCCCGCAGTAGTTCTACAGCTTATGGTCCCCAGATATTTAAATATTTAAAATTTTTCTTATGGCAAATTTAAAACATATAAATAGACAAAATGGTAATAAGGACAATCGTGTTTCAATACCCAACTTCAACAAAGATCTTTGTTTCACTTAGATTATATCTGAAAAAGTTTGGCGTCTAGACTTTCCCAGTCTTCTCCATTCCCTTCACCTAGCTACTTCCAGTCTTTTAAGTCTCAGTTTGTTTTCCTTAAGGGCAAGTGTTGTGCCAGATTGTCTGTGAATCTTCAGGACCTAACACTGTGCCTGGTACATGCAGACACTCAGTAAATGGATGCAGTAATATATTAAAAAGAACTTTAAAGTAAAACATAAGCTGGACGGTTTAAACTGGAGATAAACGGGATTATCTGATCTCTCATTTTTTCAGTTCTTCGCCTGTGATTCCTTTTTCATTTAGAGAAATGACGGCATCAAAATGCATCCTACCAAGTGAAAGAATCAGGAAAAAGTTTCCAGAAGTCCTGGTTCATATCACTTTCCTTCTGGTCTCAATACTTTAAAAAACATTTTGTGTCTGTGTGTGTGTGCATGGTAAGAGAGAAGGTAGGTAAATACCTCTAGGGAACCAGGATATTGTCTCACGGCCTTTGTTTTACTCTTTAACCTAGTAATAAATCTCTTAAAGCTCCTGTGGTATTCAGAATATCCTGGACACGGCAAGGTCTTCCCACAGTTGTGAAAGGAATTCAAGTTTACTAAGTGGATGGAGCGCTGAATCCCAAAGGCACAGTCCTTCTTTTCACCTATTTGCTAATTATAAAGGCTAAAGCTGAGAACTTGAAGGGGTGTGCTAAAGACAGGGAGGAAGAGTAAGGGAAGGTAGGACCAAACTGAGACAAGAACTCCGCAGTTCCAAAACTCAGCACAACAATCAGGGGATGAAGCGGTAATTAGGCCTGATTATCATGCAAGGCAGCCCCGGTTAAACTGGAATGTAGCCGGAGAGACGAAAGACTGGATGGAGAGTTTGCTATGCTGGAGACAGGCTTTGATGTCTGCAGGGAAGGTTGTGTTTCATTCAGCCATCCAACCAACCAAAAAAATGTTGCAGGAGCAACATGAAACCTTCTAAAATGCAGCATACGGCAAGCTGAAGAGGAGAGGGAGTGGCTGGGTGAGAGTTCTCCTTGTGTAGTTTGTGTGTGTGTGTGTGTGTGTGTGTGTACATACATGCCACTTTTCTCAGATTTACCGCTTCAGCCTCTTGGATTTGTCAGAAGACAGGAAAAGAGAGAAGCAGCACACGCTCCGACTATTACCTCACCATCCTTGGCTAAGCAGATTCTTATGACAAGGGAGAATGTATCCAAGCTGAGGATAGCCTTTTTACCTGCTGTGGGGAGAAAGCAAAGGAAATAGAGGTAAATTACTCTATGGGTCCCTGAGAGGCCCAGAACTACGATAACAGATGCAGATGGAGTCATCTGAGGCTGCCAGCTACCACAGCTTTTATACCACTGATGTAGGAAGAAAAAGAAAATGAGCTAAGAAAGTAGGTTAATCTCCCAGAGAAACACAAAAGAGGTAGCAAGTTGCATTTTTACACCTTTCACTCTTTAATTGCTTCAAACCCAGAGCTGTGAAACACAAGGAATTCCTTTTGTGTCCTTACCTTACCTCTCGCAACCTCTTAGGGGTATCCCCTGTTCTAATACATTGTTTTTGTATCCAAGCTAATTGCTCAGCTAGGTGCCCTGCCCAAACCAACCAACAACTTTCATTTTACACAAGGGACTTTCGGTACAGCTTGGTATTGGGAGCCGATCAACTTCTTACTAAATCACTGGCAGGCAAACAGTAGGTTTGTAGTCAGATGTCATCATGTCATCGTTTTACTTATTCACAGGGTGCTCACCATAGGAAGTAGGATGTGCAATCTTGATTTTGTATTAAGACCGTCCATGAAAATGCGAACATCTTACCTGGGATATGAAATGCAATCTCTATTTCATAGAGATTACCAAAATAAGACCCAGTACCATCCAGACACATGGTTCAGTATTTCTTTTCAAAAGGGATAAAGTAAGTTGTTGATCAAGTTATGTTGAAGGAATTAAAAGAGCATTTTATTATATATCCAACACATCACTTCTTGAGTTTATCTCAAGCTTTTCCTCTGCATCTGTAATGGATCATCCACAGACTCGGCTATTTTTGCTGTGATTTCTTCTGTTTCTCTAGTTGACTCTTAAGACCTGTATGAAATGATAATGAAATGTATTTACCATAAAGGAAAGAGCCCATGGAATAACTACAGATGCAAACCTTCTCTTGCGTCTATCCCTACTGATATTGCTACTATACTTCAGAAATGGTATGAGTAAAGAATGATGCCTTGATATAATAGGCCGTTCCTTTTTTTCCCCCCAAACAGTTTCACTTGATTTAGGAGAAACTCTACTTAATCCCGTCTATAAAATTTCCTGAAATTACTCTTGCAGTGTACGGTATGAATTTAGGATAAATAAATTGCACAAGATTGAAAATACCCTTTCAGCTATCGTATTTTGTATAATATTTGAAAATGAATCGTGGAGTTTAGTTTTTACTCAGCATAAAAAAATAAAAAGAGGAGAGAGGGAGAGAAAAAAAGAGTCTTAGCAGCTGTGTATTTTTTAAAATAATAAGAAAATTGCATTCCCCAGAATTTCCAGTAAAACCCGTAAGATTGAGGCAGTTCATCCCTAAAGTATGTGTGGGATGCTGGGAGCTCCCTGGCTTTTCCAGGCAACCCCACCCCCCAAAACTCCCCACAAAAAAACAAAAGCAGATGGGCTGCATCTGAACGAATCAAACTCCCCAGGGGCCACAGCTCTCTGCTCTAAATGCTAATAGAGTGAGTAATCAGAAACCTACATTTGGTAAATTATTTATCTTATCTCTGGAACTCAGCAAAGCATCGAAGGCAGCAACTTCTGTAGAAAGATGTTGTTGGTCAAGAACTCCAGCTGGAATTTGTACTTTTACTAGAAAAGGGAAAAGTTCAGAGACCAGAGTGGCTCATGAAGCAATAATTTTTTTTTAAAATGACCGCGGGCAAAGCCAAGGAAAACTGACTTCACAGTTCTGTGGTACAGGTCTGGTTCATGTTTTGTCTAATGGGTCTTACGTTCCATCTGTATTAGGGTGATGGCAAAGGAAACCAATAGATAATAAAATCCCTGAAGAGTTGGGAATAGGTTCCCGCACTCCCCATCTCCACTGTTCCTTGGCAAAGGGCAGCCAGCCAGAGTAACCGGAAGCAGCCTTTCTGAAACCCTAGCTTTCCGCATCAGAATCACTCGGAGGGCTTGTTAAAACTCAGATTGCTGGGCCTCACCCCCAGAATTTCTGATTGTGTAGGATTGAGGGGGTGGGGCCTGATAATGTGCATTTCTGCATTTTGAACAAGATCCCAGATGCTGCTTGTTGCTGGTTCAGGGACCACACTGTAAGAAACATTGGCCTGGAGGGTGGGGTCTTTTTACAGTTTGGTTTGGTTTCTGTAGAATTTAAGCATCCTCCCTTGGGATGAGGTATGGAGATTGAGAGGTTTAAGTGCTATGACTGGGATTTTGAAAATGGAATTAGGACTTCCCTGGTGGCACAGCGATTAAGAATCTGCCTGCCAATGCAAAGGACACGGGTTCAAGCCCTGATCCAGGAAGATCCCACATGCCGCGGAGCAACTAAGCCACAACTACTGAGGCTGTGCTCTAGAGCCCGGGAGCCACAACTACTGAGCCCGCGGGCCACAACTACTGAAGCCCGCGCACCTGGAGCCTGTGCTCCGCAACAAGAGAAGCCACCGCACTGAGAAGCCTGAGCGCCGCAACTAGAGAAAGCCTGCACGCACCAATGCAGCCAAAAGTAAATAAATAAATGTATTTTTTTTAAGTGGAATTAGCCCTAGAAATGAATCTCAGCACTTTCACCTATTTTACAAAACATCTTAACTTGATAAATCAGTTCCATCCAAGGTTAACTTTACGCTTAGAGCGCATGCACTTGCTTTGCGTCCCCCACAGTCCCATGTACTTCTGAGTTCAATAGAATCAAGCAAATAAAAAAGTAAAGGTTTCTGGGAATTCCCTGGCAGTCCAGTGGTTAGGACTCCACGTTTGCGCTTTCACTGCCAAAGGTTCAATCCCTGGTCGGGAAGGAACTAAGATTCCACAAGTCACGGGTGGCAAGGCCAAAAAAAAAAAGTTAAGGTTTCATTTGAATAAATATGTTTGTATAACTCACATTCATATTTATAAACACATTAAAAAGTTTGTTTCACCTCTATACAACCTCATTAGTTCATCCACATTGTGAATTCAATTCTAACAGAATCGTGAATTATGAGAAACCCAAATGACTCCTTTCCCTTTTTTTAAATTAATTAATTATTTTTTTATTTGTTTATTTTTGGCTGCGTTGGGTCTTCATTGCAGCACACGGGCTTCTCATTGCGGTGGCTTGTTGCGGAGCATGGGCTCTAGGTGCGTGGGCTTCAGTAGCTGTGGCACACAGGGTCTAGCCGCTACGCAGCATGTGGGATCTTCCCGGACCACGGCTCGAACCTGTGTTCCCTGCATTGGCAGGTGGACTCCTAATCACTGCGCCACCAGGGAAGCCCCAACTCCTTTCCCTTTGCTTCTTTCCTTCAAAGGAGAAATATATTTGGAGCACACATTGTATATATGGATAGCACACACACACAAACACACAAATATAAGACAGGGTATTGAATCTAAGGGGAGATGAGACCGAAAAATACAAACGACCTGAGTTAAAGGAATTCCCCACCAAATGTGGTGGTCAGGCAATGCTTTTACAGAAGGTGGCACTTGAGCTGGATCCATTCAAAATCCTTCCATGGCTTCCTATCACCCTTCGGACAAAATTTATATCCCACAGAATGGCATACACAGCTCTTTATGATCACCGATTGTTACCTGTCCAGTGGGATTTCTCTCCATTCCTTTTTCACCCCAGGGGCCATACTCAGCAACAAGGTAAAATCTGTGATAATGTGAATTTCAGATGCAACTGCAATTGCCGATCGATCCTCTACCAAGAGCACCCTTCCCTTTTCTCATAGAGGGGCAGGCTGCACATCTCTTTCAAGGAGTGTGTTGTGTGGTGGCGGCTGGGAAGTGACTGCCTCATGATCTGTTGAACTTCACTTCACTGAGCAGTCAGTTGTGTACATAACGAGTTTCACTGTCCTTACTGTGTGTGCTTTTTGTGGCAGCACAGATCAAACTGAAAAACAACCAGTTTTCTTTAACCTCACAATAATGCAAACTTTCCCTCGATTTTACACTTACAACATTTTTGGACCCTGCTTACTACGATATGATGTGTTTTTCCTGTCCATGCAAATGCGTGCCTCTGAGTGTTGACACATGCTGTTCCTTCTTGCTGAAATTTGAATTTCCGCATCCTGTCCTTTGACTGGTTGATTCCTCTCTTCCTATTTATGTTTCGAGACACTCATCAGTTGCTACCTCCTCTCTAAAGCTTTCCTTGACCGTGAAGGTCAGATTTAGAAGGTATCATCACTTTCTTTGCATACGTTGTCCTGACTGTAATCACTATAGGACAAGTGTTGAACCGTGTGAGGTGCTCATTAAACGCTTGTGAAGAAAGGGGCCAGCAATGTATAAGCAAAGAGAGATGGGAAAATACAAGTCTCACTCCAGGGACAGCAAGTTCTATCCTGTCCTGATCCTTCCCTCTCACTTAAATGGAAAGAAAGACATACAGTTATGAGCAGAAGACCTCAGAATAGCTAAGCCTTAGTTTCCTCATCTGTAAAACTGGGATAATGTCAGTACCTGCCTCATGGAGTGGTCCCAGGGAAAGTGTTATATAAGGCACTTAGCACTGTTCTTGGCACATAGAAAGGGCTCCATAAATGTTAGCTATTATTTGCTCTATTAGATTAATTCCATGCTTTTATGGAGGAGTCGCATGGCTTACCAAGGTAATGTTTCACAGGCACCTGAGTAAGTAACTGGCATCAAACTTATTACCCAAATTTAGACCTAAGATCTCTGAGAGATAAAGGTGGCACTTTGGAGCTTTTCTGTGTTACTGATGAGTCTAACAGTTGAACAGCTGAGCAGTTCTGAGTGAGATCTCCTGGGTCTGAGTCTGCCTCAAAGATGGGGGTGGGGGGAGTGCATGATCTGTCTCCGTATCAAAAGGGCTTCTTGGAGAGAAGTAGCTTTGTCTTGAGTTCTCCAACAGTGCACAGATTTAGATCAAAAGAAGGGAAGTTACAGAGAAACAGAATTTAATTTTAACATTTAAAAGCTTCCAAACAAGTACAGTTGTATTGAACAGGCTGACTCTTGAGGCAGCAAACTGCTTTTTAGTAGCAGTAATCAGGGTCTAGATAATCAAGAATGATGTTCTAGGAACCTCAGCTTTAAGATTCTTTTTTTTTTTTTTTTTTTGCGGTACGCGGGCCTCTCACTGTTGGGGCCTCTCCTGCTGCGGAGCACAGGCTTTGGACGCACAGGCTCAGCGGCCATGGCTCATGGGCCCAGCCGCTCCGCAGCTTGTGGGATCTTCCCGGACCAGGGCACGAATCCGTGTCCCCTGCATCGGCAGGCGGACTCTCAACCACTGCGCCACCAGGGAAGCCCAGCTTTAAGATTCTTGATTTTGAAATATGAAAGGCTGTTAAGCTTCTACTGCAGCCATGAACTTGGGCATTCAAAGACTTGGCTTCAGATCCCAGATTTGCCATTTGATTGTGGGATAGCCACTTAACCTATCTTTGCCTCAGTTTCTTTATCTGCAATGGGGATAGCAACCCAATTTTCCTCAACATCAGAGGGTTAAATCTTTCAAAATATATAAATACTTTCGCACAGTTAATATAGTTAACACCTGATAAAAGGCAGCTCTTTTTATTATCAGGTTCAATGTTTTCTCACGTGTGTGCTCATGTAAATTCTTATCGATGTCTAGGATCTTTTCACCTGTGAAGCTTAACGCTGTTTTACCGTCCCTTCTCAGTGTTTCCATGTCGGAGCTCACTCATTTTGGTTAATCTAGGCACCAGTCTCTCAGCCATCCCCAGAGATTAGGTAGAGAAGAGTCTACCTCTAAACCCAGGGAATGTGTACCTTCTGGATAGTTTCCAGAGTAAATGCCCTTTTCCTTTAAGTGACATAAATAGTCCAGTCACTGTTTCCAAGCACTCTTAAGAAGAGGAACAGACGTGTTTCCTCTAGTGTCCCCTGAGTGCTGATAACTGGATGCCAAGGAGTTGGCCAGATCATGTGGGATAGGCAGCTGTCTACATGGTGTAATTTGAGGGAGTTGAGGAAATCCCCCTGCTTAAAATATCTTCCCCGAATGGCCAGGATACATGCCTGAAATGTATTACTTATTCTTCAGCGTAAGGTGCTGCTGAAATGCAATTGTTATCCAGGAGTGGACTCACATTCAGCCATTATCATTCATTAGCACCTCAGTTTAAATCAATTTATCAGATTAGTTGGTTGAGTAGAGTCCCAAAGATAAGCAGGCACAAGACAAATACGGTTTAAAGAGGGAAACTGATCCCAAAGGGTCAGAAGTATGGGGCACTGGGCCACTCAGGTGAAGATGGTCAGAACAGTTTGGGGGAAGCAGGGATTTTGAATATTACTACAATATTACTACAATATTACTAATATTACCACAATTGTAGACATTTTAAAATAATAACACTTTTCTCCCCTTTGGAGTTATCTTCTTTCTTTTTCTTTTCTTTTTCTTTTTTCTTTTTGGCTGCGTAGGGTCTTTGTTGCTGTGTGCAGGCTTTCTCTCGTCGTGGCCAGCGGGGGCTACACTTTGTTGTGGTGCGTGGGCTTCTCATTTCAGTGGCTTCTTTTGTTGCAGAGCATGGGCTCTAGGCGCGTGGGCTTCAGTAGTTGTGGCTTGTGGGCTCAGTAGTTGTGGTGCACGGGTTTAGTTGCTCCACGGCATGTGGAATCTTCCCAGACCAGGGATCAAACCCGTGTCCCCTGCATTGGCAGGCGGATTCTTAACCACTGCACCACCAGGGAAGTCCTGGGGTTATTTTCTTAGGTTATTTCCCCAAAGTGGAATTCCCAGGTTAAAATTAAAGTTTTGATTCTATGACACCAAAATGCTGTAGAGCCACCAGTTCAGTGTAAATATACTTGGGTCGAAATATCTTTGTAAAATTTGTACAGCTGTCCTTGCAGAAAGCCGTTCTTTCATTTAACTGAAAGTTGTCGAGCTTATAGTAAGTGCCAGGTATCATGTTAAGCTCTGGGGACACAAGACAAAATCAGCAATTCCTACCTTCTTCCAGTCTAATTACTCATCAGTTTGAGACAATTCAACTATTCTTGGGTGTTACATCTTTCTACTGCATCCCTGACATTCTCATTCTTTTATTCTCCTTGACTCTTCATTTCTCCTGAAAAATACTTAATCTGTCATTTCATAGAGGCTTTTAAAAAGTCACTATGGTACTATGTTTGTTGAACTGATTCAAACATTACAGTAAAATTTTGCTGTAATTCCATCTCCCGGAGAAGACCAGTATGAATAATTCGGTTAGTTATCATTTTTAAGTCACCATGTACCAAGTGCCTACGATATACTTGCCAATTATTGAGTTATGTCTAGGAGGGAGCTATTATTAGCCCCAAATTATAGACAAGGAAACTGAGTCTTTAGAGGTTAAGATTACACAACTTCCAAGTGGCTGAGTCAGGATTCAAACCCAACCACCTCTGTCTGACTCCAAAATCTGTGTTCATATTGAGCATAAAAGAGTAATTTCTTAAACACTTTAATGGTTAACGTCTAAAGATGGTTATAGAGTCATCTAAAAATAAGATTGTCTTGTCATAGGCTTGGATGGGAGTTCTTGGATTTCAAAGCCAGTGTTTTTGTAGAAGTTTTTACAAAGTGTATTCACTTTGCTAGGGTGGTCATAACAAAATATCACAGTCTGGTGGACTAAGCAACGGAAATCAATTTTTTTTTTTTTTTTTTTGGCCGAGGCTTGTGGTTTGCGGGATCTTAGTTTCCCGACCAGAGATTGAACCCAGGCCCCTGGCAGTGGAAGCGCTGAGTCCTAAACACTGGACCGCCAGGGAATTCCTGGAAGTCAATTTTTCTCACAATTCTGGAGACTAGAAGTCTGAGATCAAGGTGTTGACAGGGTTGGTTTCTTCTGAAGCCTCTCTTCTTGGCTTATAGATAACTGTCTTATTTGTCTTCACATGGTCTTCCCTCCTCCGTGCATCCCTTCTGTGTCCTCATCTTCCCTTAAGTACACCAGTCATATTGGATTACAGCCCACACATTTGACCTGATTTTACCTTCATTACCTCTTTAAAGGTCCTACCTCCAAATACACATTCTGAGGTACAGAGGGGGGTGATTAAGACTTGAACATACAAATTTTGGGACCGGGGAGACACTAATCAGCCCATAACATAAAGTGAATCTAAAGGTGTTCAGTACACAAAGTAAGTTGGATAACAGGATACTTTGCCTTACCGTGTTCACTCCTAGAGTTGTTTCAGAAATATTTATTTATTTATTTTCCAGAAATATTTATGAACATCCGCTATGTTCAAAGCTTGGTACTAAGCTAGGAACATAAAAACTATGGAAGATATGGTTCCTGCCTTCAAGGAGCTCGCAATCTCTCTGGAGAGCCATTTAGAGAGACCAGAGGTTCTCAAGCTCAAAAGCACATCAGTGTCATCTGGAGGGCTTGTTAAACCATAAATCGCTGAGCCCAACCCCCAGAGTTTCTGATTCAGTGGATCTGGAGTGGGCCTAAGAATTTGCATTTCTAACAAGTTTCCAGGTGGTGCTGGTCTGAAGACCACACACTTTCAGAACTACTGGGCTAGACGTATCAAGATCACATGTGATATGTATCACTGAGGTGGCACAGGTGCTTGGAGAGCACACAGGAGGGGCCATTTTCTGTTTTCATGCTAAAGCAGCTGAGGAGACAACTGGGAAAGTCCCTCTGCACCTGAAAATTCCCCAGAAAAAATTTTAGCATTTAATTGTAAACATATTATGGTAAGAAGCGATGCATTGCTTATACCATTAATTTGCTACTTGGCAGATAGTACCTTTCATTACTAATTACATCTATATAAGAAAACAGAAAGAGCCTGGGGTGGTAATCAAGTCTGGATTCTATCCTTGCTCTAAAAAGGCTATGGGAACTTTGGCAAGTCACTTCCTACCTCTGAGATTTGGTTTTGGTCATCTATAAAACTAAAAAGATTAGATGAGAAGATCTTTATGTTTCCTTCCAGCTCAATCTTCATGATTCTATATATCTTGCCTTATCAGGACAGAAAGACTCATAAGCAGGAACTAGAACTGTGTCTTTTGCCTCTGTGTGTCTCCGTGGCACAGTACCTTGGACATAGTAGCTGTTCAGCAAATGTTTATTGATTAACTGACTGAATTAGTCAATACCACTGCAAAACACAAAAGATTCTTGTCTCACAGCCATAGATTATAGCTTCCCCTCACCCTAAGGCTAACACTTAATCCCACATGCTTAGCTGCCAGAAGATCTCATTTTCAGCAGCCATTCCTCTTTGTCACCACTCACTCACACCGTTAACTTTTAACATTGTTCCAGTCCCCATTCATTTCTCTTGGGCACAATATTGAAGGAAATTATCCATTGACTCTATTGTCTTTCCATTCATTACCTTGCTTCCTGATTTTATTTAACCTGGCTCGTGGCCCTCTGTGCTCTGAGTGTGACCTCTAACACACAAAGAGCGACCCCATACATTGTCTATGTTTTAATCAGCATATATCCATGTACTAGGGCTTGTGCCTCTCTCCCCTGTGGACCTTGGGCAAGTTTTTTTACCTTCCTGGGTATAATAATAATCAAGAGGATTAAAGAAAAAATATATGTACATGTGCCATATGAATATCATATATATTAATATGTATGTGCAGTATATATGGCACATAAAGCGATTAATTAGACTAGTGCTTAGCGCACAGTAAATGCTCAATTAATATTAGATATTATCCCTATAAATTAGACTGTACCTAATTCTCTAAGCTTTTGGCTTAGGAACCTGACAATCTTAATTTATTAAAGCGCTTTTCTGAGAAAGGCAAAAATTTGCTCTGAACTCTTTATTTTTGAAAGCGCAACAACCACTTGTCTTTTCATTATGATATATATATAATAAGAATAGCAGGGGCAAAGACTGAGTCAGGGAAATTCACAGAATCTTAAATGTGTTCTCTTCTGGGTTTAATTCAATTCAGTTTTTTAAAAAATTGTCTGGGACTTCCCTGGTGGCACAGTGGTTAAGAATCTGCCTGCCAATGCAGGGGACACATGTTCGATCCCTGGTCCAGGAAGATCCCACATTCTGCAGAGCAACTAAGCCCGCAAGCCACAACAACTGAGTCCGTGTGCCACAACTACTGAGCCCACGTGCCACAACTACTGAGCCCATGAGGCACAACTACTGAACCCACGAGCCACAACTACTGAAGCCTGCACGCCTAGAGCCCGTGCTACACAACAAGAGAAGCCACCGCAATGAGAAGCCCGCACACCGCAACGAAAAGTAGCCCCCACTCACCACAACTAGAGAAAGCCCCATATGTAGCAACAAAGACCCAACGCAGTCAAAAATAAATAAATAAATAAACAAATTATGTGGTTTAAAAAAGTTTACAATATAGTCTCTACGCTTGAAGAGCTTATGGTCTCATTGGAGAAACATGGATCCTTTCATGGTGGACACTCAGTTAATGCTTGCTGCTCTTAAAGATGATGCTATGAAGACAGTGAACAGATAACAGAAGAATATGATTGTGTCAGATTACTAGTACAATAATTGCTGTGAGTTTAAAAGCTATTGGCTGACGCATAGCACGGGGAGATCAGCTCGGTGCTTTGTGACTGCCTGGAGGGGTGGGATAGGGAGGGTGGGAGGGAGGGAGAAAAAAATAAAAAATAAAAGCTATTGGCTGAAATGATCAGAGAAAGCTGCAAGAAGTCCAAATGGCCTTGTGTTGGTCTGTAAAGATAGACTGAACTCAGGGATATATATGTAATTTGGGCTAAAGTATGGAATCTGTGTTGTCTTTACAGCCCTGCACAAGATGACTGGCTCTTTGCCAACATACCTCCCATTCATAAGAGTGACTTCAGAGGTAATTCTGATGACTGCCAATGATAAGTTTGTTTCTCATCTAGTGAGTGGGTGTCTCTCTAATAATGCAGCATTACTGAACACAGAAACAAGCTTAATCTATCCAGGGAAAAGTAGCACTATTTCTATAAAGAGGATAGAACAGTTCACTAGTTCTCCAGAGTGAGCAAGATCATACTTAGGTATTCAAAGAAAGGTTGACAAAATTATACATTGAGGGCTTCCCTGGTGGTGCAGTGGTTGAGTGTCCGCCTGCCGATGCAGGGGACAAGGGTTCGTGCCCCGGTCCGGGAAGATCCCACATGCCGTGGAGTGGCTGGGCCCGTGGGCCATGGCCGCTGAGCCTGCGCGTCCGGAGCGGGAGAGGCCACAACAGTGAGAGGCCCGCATACCGCAAAAAAATAAATAAATAAAAAATAAAATTGTACATTGAAGGCCATAAAAAATGGTTCCATATTTGTAGTACAGTTGTTCTAGTTCTAGCTGTGGTGAGCTGTCCATGTTTGTTTTAGCAGCACCCAACCTAAAAAAAGAGCTAAAACAGAATTGGAAAAGAGGAAGTATATGTTGAAAATGTAAGTTTCTCTAAATTATTGAGTGGATTTCATCCAATCATGTTAATGCATGTCTTCTTTGTCATTTGAATCTTGAGCACCCTGTGTGTTAACTACAGTGTAAGCTACTATTCCCAAACCGTAAGTTTCAAGAGATGATTTGAATAGAGAATCTTCCTAGTTTCTTCTTCAATAAAGACTGAAATAAAATCTATCATCTTTTTCATCTCTTTCACATTTTGCCTCATGACATCAGGAGGTCCTACTGATTTTTCTCTCTGGCTTTCTGCTTTCAATTTATTTAAAGAAACTATTATTCATTCATTTTCCATGCATTGGGGAATACAAAGAACATCACACAAAGCATCTTTTGCAAAACTCCTGAGGTTGCTCCCCGCATTCTGTCTGTCCTTACCACCTATTCATATCTTACTCATCCTTTAAGATCCACAGTAAGTTCTACATCCTCCATGGAGCCTTGCCTGACTTCTTCAGCCTCCTCTGAATGCTGCTCTTGTGGATGATACCCTCAGTTAGAACTTAATCATAGCTTACCTTGTTAAATCCCTTAAACTCATCTTGTGTTCCTTGGGAAAGCAGACTGGCATGATGGGGAGGAGATGTCTGCGCCACTCAGCTATGTTACTTTGGGCAAATTACTTCTATCTGTAAACCAGTGAAGATAGTAAAACTGCCCATGTCACAGGATTCATATGAGGATCCATGTAAAGTGCTTAGAAAAATGGCCAGTACATCTCTGATGCTTAATTTTGGCTGCTATCACAGTGTCACTTTTGCTGCTTTCACTTGACCCACTGTCGACACTTAGCCTTACCATTCAATGAAAGGATGGTTTCTGCCCTCAGTACGTTTATGATCTAGTTATAGAGACTAAACAAATACAGGAAAGTAAAGCTGTATACTATTAAAAGACAAATGAGATATACAATAAACAAATGTTTTCATTACCATCTTTTTAGTGTCTAGCAAGATATTCCATGAAATCTTTTTGAGCAAATTTTTTTTTTCCTTTTCTTTAGGTGCGCTTTGTGACTTTTCCAAGTCTTGCATCAACAATTTTATTCTACTTTTTAGAAGATGGCAGACAGTCCCCTCATCAGCTTTCAAACATATGAATTCTCTCTTTCTGTCTCTGTCTCTGTCTCTGTCATGCACATATACAGCCCCTATTCTTTATCAGTTAAGCATGCAGGGTTTTTGTGCATGTGCCTGTCTTTTTGATCTACGGCATACATTTTCCTCGTCTTCTAATAAGGTATTTTATAGCAGTCTCCAGGCTTCCTGTAGCCTTTATACATTCTAAGCTACTCCATTTTTTTTTAATCTATCCAGTAATACTCAGGAACTATAAAATCTTTGTGTACAGTGCTTTTGATAAATATTGATTATTTTTACTGAAATTGTCAGTACTAAATGTGTAAAAATCCAAAAATAAATCTAGGTTATTTTTATTCTTTAAAAAAAAAAAAGGGACTTCCCTGGTGGTACAGTGGCTAAGAATCCGCCTGCCAATGCAGGGGACTGGGTTTGATCCCTGGTCCAGGAAGATCCCACATGCCATGGAGCAACTAAGCCCGCGAGCCACAACTACTGAGCCCAGGCACCGCAACTACTGAAGCCCACACGCCTAGAGCCCATGCTCTGCAACAAGAGAAGCCACCGCAATCCTGTGCACCACAACAAAGAGTAGCCCCCTCGCTGCAACTAGAGAGAAAGCTCACGTGCAGCAACGAAGACCCAACGCAGCCAAAAAACACCACATGAATTTAAATATACTTTACTGAATAATAAAAACCCTTTCTCCAACCTTGCTGAGAAAATTGGAAGCTGACTAAAGGAGATTTATAAACTTGAAGCAAATGTCACATCTTATCAAGGACAAGAACCAGTTCAAACTTGACTACATAGATTTCCTGACTATTCTGAAGCTGGGACATTCTGGATTTCTTAGCTGTCCACCACTACCACAATTATTACAACTTAAAAAGGAAGCTTTAGTCTTTTTATTTTTATTTATTTATTTATCTTAAAATTTATTTTATTGAAGTGTAGTTGATTTACAGTGTTGTGTTAATTTCTGCTGTACAGCAAAGTAATTCAGTTATACATATATATATACATTCTTTTTCATATTCTTTTCCATTATGGTTTACCACAGGATATTGAATATAGTTCCCTGTGCTATACAGTAGGACCTTGTTGTTTATCCATTCTATACATAATAGTTTGCATATGTTAATCCCAAACTCCCATTCCATCCCTCCCCCACCCCCCCTCCCCCTTAGCAACCACAGTCTGTTCTCTAGTCTGTGAGTCTGTTTCTGTTTCGTAGATAAGTTCATTTGTGTCATATTTTAGATTCCACATGTAAGTGATATCATATGGTATTTGTCTTTCTCTTTCTGACTTACTTCACTTAGTATGATAATCTCTAGGTCCATCCATGTTGCTGCAAATGGCATTATTTCATTCTCTTTTATGGCTCAGTCATATATATATATATATATATATATATGGCACATCTTTATCCATTCATCTGTCGATGGCCATATTTAGGTTATTTCCATGTCTTCGCTATTGTAAATAGTGCTGCTATGAATATAGGGGTGCATGTATCTTTTTGAATTATAGTTTTGTACCTATATATGTCCAGGAGTGGGATTGCTGGATCATATGGCAACTCTATTTTTAGTTTTTTGAGGAATATCCATACTGTTCTCCATAGTGGCTGCACCAAATTACATTTCCACCAACAGTGTAGGAGGGTTCCCTTTTCTCCACACCCTCTCTAGCATTTTTTATTTGCAGACTTTTTAATGATGGCCATTCTGACCAGTGTGGTGGTACCTCATTGCAATTTTGACTTGCATTTCTCTAATAATTAGAGATGATGAGCATCATTTCATGTGCCTATTGGCCATCGAGGCTTCAGTCTTTTTTTTGTTTGTTTTTGGCCATGTGGCTTGCAGGATCTTAGTTCCCTGATGAGCAATCGAACCTGGGTCCCTGGCAGTGGAAGCGCAGTGTTCTAACCACTAGACCACCAGGGAATTCCCAGAGGCTTTAGTCTTTTTAAATTTAGACTGTTTCATGTCAGTTTGTAGCGGATTTTCACATATATTCCACACATACGAAATACGTGTGAAATTGAAATTTTTCTAAATAATTCTATAAATGTTGAGGTAATTGGACATATTTTAAGATATAAAAAGAAGTGTACTGCAGTTGACCTTCTCCAAATTTTCCTCTTTCTATTTATTTCATCAAACAAGGAGAGAGTAAAATAAAAACTAATGGTAAATTTTTCAAAATTAAACATAAAATTTTTAAATGCAGTAATTCTTATTTTAGGAGAGAAATGAGATGCAGACCCAAATTATTTCTATCCAATTAATTGCAAATAGCTTATAGAGTAAGAGCCATACAGACCTAGTTATATAAGTGCATCAACTAGACTCAGAGGTACTTTAAAAGACAGCGAACAGGCATCCCCCTTTCAAACCTCTTCTAAACTGTAATTACAGAAATTGCTGAAGTCATTCCTTTGACAATGACTTGATTAAATCCATATCAGGTAGAATATGGAAACCACCTAAGGATTAATTTGGCTATTGTTCAAATTAACATGAACAAATTCTCCCCTTTCCAGAGAACTGTTAGCATAATTATGGCCTTTATATTTCCAAAAGCACTTGTCATTTAATTATTAGTGTGATTTTTCTGATTCTTTGTTAGAATCTTTGAGACAGCACCAGTTGTGCTTGTTTTTATTATTACAACTATAGTTTGATGAATCAAAACATCAAGTTCCCTACCTTCAAAGAGTAACTTTTAACTCAAAACATACTTGAATGTTTAATAATTATCTTTAAAAGCAGTTTTAAGTAAATAAAAGCTCTTTGCCAAGCAAGGTCCATGTTTTGTAACTTCCAGCTGTGAAGAACCCACCATATTAAATGATAATTACCTCAGCTAAAACTAATTAAGTATTTAGCCCTACAAAGATCTAGAGAAAGTGAAAAGGATTGAACTTGATTTAATGTAGACAACTTTTTTTTTTTTTTTTGGCTGCGTTGGGTCTTCGTTGCTGCATGCGGGCTTTCTCTAGTTGCAGTGAGCAGGGGCTACTCTTCGTTGCGGTATGTGGGCTTCTCATTGATTGGGGTGGCTTCTCGTTGCGGATCACGGGCTCAGGCGCGTGGATTTCAGTAGCTGCACCACGCGAGCTCAGAAGTTGTGGATCGAGGGCTCTAGAGCACAGGCTCAATAGTTGTGGTGCATGGGCTTAGTTGCTCCGCAGCATGTGGGAACTTCCAGAGCTAGGGATCGAACGCGCGTGTCCCCTGCATTGGCAGGTGGATTCTAAACCACTGTGCCACCAGGGAAGTCCCTATAGAACTATTTTGAATCACATTCTCTCCCAAGATGATTAAAATCAAACTAGCTAGCATTTTATCTTTGAAACCTCCAAGGTGCAAGACCATTCCAAAATTCTTCCTTTTCATCATGATTGTCATAATCACAATCAGCATCATTGCCGTCATAGCTAATATTTATTAGTTTACTCTGTTAGTCTACATGCTTTATGTGCAGAATTTTTTTTTAATATAAATTTATTTATTTATTTTTGGCTGCGTTGGGTGTTCGTTGCTGTGCGCGCAGGCTTTCTCTACTTGCGGCGAGCGGCGGCTGCTCTTCGTTGCAGTGCGCGGGCTTCTCATTGAGGTGGCTTCTCTTGTTGTGGAGCATGGGCTCTAGGCGTGGGGTTCAGTAGTTGTGGCACACGGGCTTAGTTGCTCCGCGAAATGTGGGATCTTCCTGGACCAGGGCTTGAACTCGTGTCCCCTGCACTGGCAGGCGGAGTCTCAACCACTGCGCCACCAGGGAAGCCCTATGTGCAGAATTTTATTTGCACCTTACAACAGCCCTATGATGTAGGCGCTATTATTATCTCCATTCAAAGTCTAAAGCTTAGAAAGGTTAAGTAACTTGACGAATGTCACATAACTAGTAGGTGCCAGATCCCAGGTCTGAAAGCAGGCTAACTCAGGTTAAATGTTGTTCTTAACCTTTATTTTATTTTGCCTAAGCCCACTTAATTCACTTAAATTTGGTATAAATTGACTTTAATCATGACCTTTTCATTGAGACCCATTTTGATCTTCCCCTTCATTAACAAATGTTGGATAAAGTATTCATTCAAGGAATGGGAAGACAAGATATAAATAACTGAAAAGTTAATAGATTTTTTTTAAAAACCAAAAAAAAGAAACACATGATTGTCAGATAAGTGGAATAGACAGTGAAAGAATGCTTGGTGTTTCTTTAGCAATCTGGGGTGGAACTACAATTGTGTCCTGAAGTCTGGAAAGACTAAATAAAAGTGAAGAGGAGACGATATTCTCAGAACAGGTTGACTGCCTCTACAAAGGCAGAAAGTGTGGAAAGTGCTAGGTGAGTGGGAACAAGTGAGAACAGTCCAGTAGGGCTTATGAAAGGAAAGGAGTGGTAGAGGGGACCGAGGTGGGGGTCACGTACATTGATACTTGATGTCTTACTCAGTGCTAAGGACAGTTTTAGACCCCAATAAGAGGAAAGCTTTGAATACTCAGGAGTTGAATTTGGGTCATTTCATCTCTTCCTCTCTTAGCTGTCGTGTGACCCTGTATCATCCTATTTATGTTTCATTTTCCTATCTGTAAAAGAAGGAATAATTTTTGTTCCCTTGGGTTTTCTCCTAGTCATCAAAAATGAATGAATTAGGCCACAGTACACAAACAAAAAGAAAATACGTAATATTTCATGAGATAAATTAAGTTGTGAAATATCTGGGCATTTTTATATAACAAGTGCTGTAGAAAACTTTTAATGAAACATTTAAATTCATTAATGACTGCAGCTATTCAGATCCTTGGATCTCCTCATTTTTCCTTTAAGTGGCAGGAACTTGAAAAAAATTAAAATAGGATGTAGTTAGCTTTCAATTACTTAGGCCCTGACAATTCAATTTATGGATTACATAGAATTTTAATTTACTCATTTCACACGTCGTTATCAACTCTACAAGAAGTTTAAAAGGACAAAGGATGAAAGTCGAATTGGTCAGTTTCCATGTTATTTCCAAGGGGGGCAAGGGGGCGGATTTCCTTTGAGTCAAGACTCGGGGTCAGCCAATAATTGCTGGTATTGCCTGACTGGTAATAACAGGCTGATGAAAAGGTGAATACAACGTGAAAACTCTGATTAAATCAAGCGCGCCCTCCCACCCTCGCTTTCGATGAGGAATTTTCTTCTCTCTCCCGCCCTCACAGAAGGGGCTGAGACAGCATCTGGCATCACAATACTAACATTTGCTTCGTGATTTCCTCTTTACAGGGCACTCTGACACACATCACTTCTTAGGCATCAGGATTCACTGGAACCTTTCAGCATTTTAAAAATAAAAATCTGCTAGGGAATCTGGGGGCTGATCTTTTCACCGGCTGTGACAACCGCGATCTGGACCCCTCCCCCGAGTGAGCGGAGCTCTCCGCGTTTTATTCCAGGCCTGTGACACCTCCACTCCCTCCGTGAAGCCGCCGTGACTCATATCTTGCAGATCTTTCGCCCCCTACGCGCTCCCAACACACAACCCCCGGGAGATCCAACCCGAGCCCACAGCGCGTGGTCAACCCGCCCAAGCCGACTTGGAGGTCTTGCGTCTGAGTCACACATAAAGACCACCCTCGTCGGCATCCCCACACACACAGTCCCTCACACCCCGGCGCGCCGGCCGCCCGGCCTGAGACACCAACGCCCGTCGTCTCTGCGCAACTTGTTATGCTCCAGCTCGAGCCCTTGACCCAAAAACCCCGAGAAATGGAGAGCTACAGAGCCGGCCTCGGGCGGCCTTTGATGGCTTTGTTATTGTTTGGGTTTGAATCGATACGCCCCTCCCCATCCTTCCTCCCTAGCGGCTCGACACCCAGCTCCCGCCTACCCGCACGCCCCGCGCCCCTCCCCCTCCATTTTGGCGCCTTTTCCTTCCCGCCACGTCGTGGCGGCGTAGAGACCATTCTGACCGCAAGAGCTGGGCGGGGGCGTGGGCGTCGCGCGCCGTGTTATGCAGATCAATCGGCTTCTGGTTGGCTGGAGATGCGGCGGCGGGGGCGGGGCCGGGGCGCGGCGACTGAGCGCGAGGGGCGGGGGTGGAGGGGAGTCGCCCTGTCCCGCCGCTTCCCCACCCCCTCTCCTCCCTCCTCCGGTCCAGCAGCCCAGCTCCCCGCCTAGGCCTCCCGGAGAGGCCCCGCCCCATCCCCGCCCGCCCGCGCGCCCCCCACCCGCCGGCGCGCTCCGCCCCTTTACTCCTGGCGGCAGGGCGAGCCGGGTGTCTGCTGCAGCGGCCGCGGTGGCGGAGGAGGCCCGAGAGGACTTGGCGGCAGCGGCGGTGGCGGCGGCGGCGGGACCGGCAGCGGCAGCAGCAGCAGCAGCTACAAGCTCCCTGTGCCGCGGCGCTGCGGCACAAGCCCCACGAGCCGCCCACCCCTCCGCCCTCAGTGCTGCCTGACCCCGCCGGCGTGTCCGTCAGCCGCCAGCCCCCGGCAGCGCCCCCAGTCGTCCTCCGACTCGCCCTCGGCCTTCCGCGTCAGCCGCAGCCGCAACGCCACCCGCAGCCTCAGCCCCAGCCGTAGGCACAGCCACCGGCACAACCCCAGCTCTTGCTGCAGCTCCTCCAGACACCGTCCCTACGCCGACATCCTGGAGGTTGGGATGCTCTTGTCCAAAATCAACTCTCTTGCCCACCTGCGCGCCGCGCCCTGCAACGACCTGCACGCCACCAAGCTGGCGCCCGGTGAGCGCCCCCCCCCCCAACCCGAGGATGGAGTGGCGGCTGGACCTCCAGGGTAGGAGCTGGGGGCTCGCGGGCCGGCACTGAGTCCCCTGTGACTCGCTCTTTCCTAGGCAAGGAGAAGGAGCCCCTGGAGTCACAGTACCAGGTGGGCCCGCTCCTGGGCAGCGGCGGCTTCGGCTCGGTCTACTCAGGCATCCGTGTCGCCGACAACTTGCCGGTGAGTGGGCGGCCCGCCGCGGGGAGGGCGCGCCGGACGGGGGGCGCACGGGTGTGTTTGGCCCGGGCGAGGGAACCTAACGCTCTCTGGGGGGCTTTCCAGGTGGCCATCAAGCACGTGGAGAAGGACCGCATTTCAGACTGGGGAGAGCTGGTGAGTACCCTGGAGGGGGCGACCCCCAGGATGGGTGGGGTGAGGGGCACCCTCCGACTCCCGCCCTAACGCAGCCCCCTCACCCCTCTGCAGCCTAATGGCACCCGAGTGCCCATGGAAGTGGTTCTGCTGAAGAAGGTGAGCTCGGGCTTCTCCGGCGTCATTAGGCTCCTGGACTGGTTCGAGAGGCCCGACAGTTTTGTCCTGATCCTGGAGAGGCCCGAGCCGGTGCAAGACCTCTTCGACTTTATCACGGAAAGGGGGGCCCTGCAGGAGGAGCTGGCTCGCAGCTTCTTCTGGCAGGTGCTGGAGGCCGTGCGGCACTGCCACAACTGCGGGGTGCTTCACCGCGACATCAAGGACGAGAACATCCTTATCGACCTCAGTCGCGGCGAGCTCAAGCTCATCGACTTCGGGTCGGGGGCGCTGCTCAAGGACACCGTCTACACGGACTTCGATGGTGAGCCAGGCCTGGGGGCGGAGCTGCCCGGGAGGGAACTGCCCAGGTGACTCGGCCTGGCCTGGAGGCCTGGGTAGGCTTTCCTCTCCGGCCCTTTGTAAAGGTCATCGGGCCGCCTGGCTCTATGCTAGCAGGGGTGGGGCGAAGGAGAGCTTCCCAGCGTAGGAAAGCCGGGGATTTCAAGCCAGCTGAACCTGTAATGTTTCTGGCATGATTTTATTTTTTAAGTGGAATTCAGTGGGTTCCAAGCTTTCCCGATGAATAAGAGGTTGCGGGCAACCGGCCGTAGCCCAGATTTCTGAAGTCTGACCCAGTTTCCCCGCCAGTAAAAGGATGGGAGGGGGGAAGGGGGAGGAGAGAGCGGGAGAGATGAAAATTGACGCCGGTTTTGTCATTTTTGTTTTGTTTTATAAGGGAGTTAGTTTTCGGTAAGGTAGTTTTTAGAGCTGCAGGTTTTCTTCTCCCCTTTGATTTAGGGACGAATAAGGAATAGAAACAGTAGTTTCGCTAAATAATTCATTGTTGTTGTTGGGTTTTTTTTTTTTTTTTTTTTTTTTGGTGTTGTGGGGTGAGGGAGTCGGGAATGAATGTTGTGAAATAAGATCTTGCTGGTTTGAAAATTAGTTGGGTGTCTCCGCAGAGAGGATGAAAACCTATCCTAGGGAGGGGCTTGGAGAGGGTTCTTTCAGAAAAGAAGGGAGAGCTTGAGATCAAAGCACGGGAGGGTGGGTCATCATCTGAGCGGCTTAACCTAACAAACGACAGCCTTTCAAAACTTGTGACTGGGGCTTGTGGTTTGTGTTTATTTGCCCTTGGAGGACGCTGGGTTGGGCTGCATTTTTTTGTATTTAACAGTTAATGGCTGGCCGGGTCCTCCCATGTTTTTTCCTTCCAGTCTTTGCTGCCCCCTGGTGAGCACCAGCGGGATGGCCCCACTTTTTTTTTTTTTTTTTTACAACTCAAAGTTTGTAAACAGGAATCACGTGGTCTGAAGCCAGCCCTGCCTCTCTACCTTTCCAGTGTGGGGAGGAAGGGGTGTGGGTGTCTACCCATACATCCAGAGGGTGGGGAGGAAGGCCTTTCAAAGGGCACCCTGACTTAGGATACTGTACAAGTGTCCTTGCCTGGGTCATATCTGAAATGAGACTCTCACCCAGCTCCTGGGCAAGGACATTTAATGCAGTTTAAGGATAGTCTGTGGGATACCTCCCTTGATTTTGCAGATGTTCATCCCCTCCTCCCATTGAGGGTGGTCCTACCACATACAGCCCTCAGGCTTTGGGTCTGCGGCCAGCCCTGTTTGTTTCTGTTTATGGTCTGAGCTGGTAGAGAAGTGGGTAATGCTTTGGGTTGGAGAGCTGCCATAAGCTTCTCATCCACTCCTTTTAGCCCTGGCGGGGGGAATGGAGTTCACCCAGCTGCTGAGAGAAGTAGGGTGGTGCTTTTTTTTTTTTTTTAAGAGTTACTCAGCAATACCTCTCAGTTGCTTTGTGTTTTATTTTTGCTAAAAGTATGTTTTCCTTCCTATTCCCCTGGCTTGCAGGGACCCGAGTGTATAGTCCTCCAGAGTGGATCCGCTACCATCGCTACCATGGCAGGTCGGCAGCCGTCTGGTCTCTGGGGATCCTGCTGTACGATATGGTCTGTGGAGATATTCCCTTTGAGCACGATGAGGAGATCATCAGGGGCCAAGTTTTCTTCAGGCAGAGGGTCTCTTCAGGTAATTTCTGCGAAGCCCTTTATTGAGGAGAGGCAGGAATCACGAGGCTGTTAGTCCTCAGGAATGGTCTTTGAGTTTGGAGAGCTTCAGTCTCCAGGAGATACCATGGCCCTTGCCTTAGAATTCTAGGCAAATGATTCACACTTGAGAGCTGGTCTGCAGGAATCAAGTGGTTTGCATTTGAGGGTGCCTTGGTGGGGGGTCAGAGGAGGAGCGTGTGTGAGAATATTAAGAAAAGACCATTTAGTTTCACTGAAAGGTTTTTTTTTAAGTACCAAAGGATCCTGATCCCTCAACTCCTGGCTGTTTTGCCAGGGAGTGAAAAATTGAGGGCTCTTTGAGCCTTCTCCCTTAAGGCAGGCTCTCTTAAATACTGTGGTTCCAGTGACCTCATCGTGGGTGGTGTTCATATTTGTAAATCGGTAGGTGAATTGAATCACCTCATCGTGCTTAGTGATGTCTCATCAAAATCTCTTGTCATCATCTTTCCTATTTCTGTTGAGTGGGCGTCGTGGGAAAGGCCCTAGCTATTGAAGTTTGAAAACTACAGGTTTAAGAGAGGAGCTGTTTTTTAGCTGAAAGCATACTGGAGCATCTAGGTGTTAGTTAATACCTTCTCATTGAAGAATAAGCATTCTAGAAAGGGCAGGCTCTCTGTTGGATCCCTGACTTGTGGGCCCCTGGGAAGCAAAGTGGGAAGACCTTTGAACTGCAAAAACAAGTTGAGTCATTCATAACCTCTATCTTGCTTTCTCTAGAGTGTCAACATCTCATTAGATGGTGCTTGGCCCTGAGACCATCAGATCGGCCATCCTTTGAAGAAATCCAGAACCATCCATGGATGCAAGATGTCCTCCTGCCCCAGGAAACTGCTGATATCCATCTCCACAGCTTGTTGCCAGGGCCCAGCAAATAGCTTCTCGGGCAGGTTCTCCCCTCTCTGTCAGATGCTCAAGGGAGGGGAAGTGTCTGTTTCCAGCTTCCCAAGTACCAGTGACACTTCTCTCCAAGCAGGACAGTGCTTGATACAGGAACAACATTTACAACTCATTCCAGACCCCAGGCCCTGGAGGCTGCCTCCCAAAGGGAGGAAGAGACTCCACTCCAGCCGTCCTAGGCTTCAACTCCTCCCATAGAAGCTCTCCTTCTCATCGGTGTCCAGCATTGCTGGACTTTGCAAAATCCCAGGGGTGGCGGGTGGGGTGGGAGTGGATCAGAATCCAGCCATGGAACTGTTCCCTTCATCAAGAGTTCTGCTGAATGCCGTGATGGGTCGGGTAGGGGGAAATCGGGTTGGGGTGGGATAGGACTAGCACCATTTTAAGTCCCTGTCACCTCTTCCGACTCTTCTGAGTGCCTTCTGTGGGGACTCCGGCTGTGCTGGGAGAAATACTTGAACTTGCCTCTTTTACCTGCTGCTTCTCCAAAAATCTGCCTGGGTTTGGTTCCCTCTCTTTCTCCCCCACCCCTTCCCCCCATCCTTCATATGAAAGGTGCCATGGAAGAGGCTACAGGGCCAAATGCTGAGCCACCTGCCCTTTTTCCACCTCCTTTAGTAAAACTCCCAAGTGAACTGGTCTTCCTTTTTGGTTTTTACTTAACTGTTTCTAAGCCAAGACCTCACACACACACACACACACACACAAAAATGCACAAACAATGCAAATCAACAGAAAAACTGTAAATGTGTGTACAGTTGGCATGGTAGTGTACAAAAGGGTTGTAGTTGATCTAATTCTTTTTTAATTTTGCCTTTAAATTATTTTACCTGTTTTTTTTTTTGTTTTGTTTTGGGTTTTTTTTTTCTTGGAAAGACGCGCATTCTAACCTGGAGGTCAATGTTATTTATTTATTTATTTATTTGGTTCCCTTCCTGCTCCAAGCTTCCACAGCTGCCGCCATAGTTTTCTTTTCTCCTTTCCTCCTCTGACTTGGGGACCTTTTGGGGAAGGCTGCAACGCTTGCTCTGTTTGTTCATAGGGTGACGGGACTCAGGCGGGACAGCTGCTGCAGCTCCCTGACTGCTGCGGGCCCCCTCGCCTGCTTACCCGAGTGGGCATGGGGTCTGTGGGTGATGGGGGAGGGGCATTGCTGACTTGTGTATATAGCATAGATTTATGAAAAGCAGTTCTGGATGGTGTGCCTTCCGGATCCTCTCTGGGGCTGTGTTTTGAGCAGCATGTAGCCTGCTGGTTTTATCTGAGTGAAATACTGTACAGGGGAATAAAAGAGATCTTATTTTTTTTTTTTATACTTGGCGTTTTTTGAATAAAATACCTTTTGTCTTAATTTGTGGCTTAAGTGTTGTCCATGCAGAGGCATGCTAATGCGCGTTAATTGAACGCTTGGTAAATGCCAAAATCTATCCTGGGAGGAAAAAGGGAATTTTCAGCCTGAATCTGGTTTCCTTCAGTAGGACTTCTGGGATAGTCACCTTTCTGAAATGAATGTGTGGCCCAAGGGTAGATGAACCAATCTTGTGTGGACAAGATTTGGCTGGAGGGGCCCAATGCAATCCCAACCTCTATTCCCAATGCAAATTCTAGTAGAGCTGGGCTAATATGGCATATGTGGCTATTTCCCAGTGCTAGTCAGATTTCATGAAATGGCCACTGGTGACTAGTAGCTGTGGAACAATAGAGCATTTCCATCATTGCAGAAAGTTCCACTGGACAAGGCTGACCTAGAAGATACCAAAATTTTGCTAAACTACCAGTTGAGGATTTTTTCAATTGTCTCTCCCACTAGTAAAACATTTTGAGCACGTACCCTTAATAAGTGTTTACTGGGAAACTATATACCTGTGTAAATTTCCCTTCATCTTTAGTGTGGAGTTTAGTCGTTGATAACAGACGTGTGGAAATGCATTCGTTGTTTTGACTTATGCAGTTTTCCTCTCCAATGTGCTCAACAAAAAGCTCATACTGGGAGTAGGCGAAATGTTAGCCCGGCCATTTTCTTACTGCTTGTGCTGGGATAATTAGCATTTTTAGTCCGTGGTTTCTTTGCAGGGATCTGTTTAAGCCTCTTGTTCATTTTGTGAGAGTTCAGTTCAAACTAGATGGTAGAACCCATGAATCCACTTAGTGCACGTGGCCTGACTACGTCCTGAAAGAACAGTGGAGTGAGTACCACTGTCAATGCATGTCAAGTATTCGTAAATATTCGTTTCTTGTTTCTTTAGAAGCATCAATAGCAGCCTACAACATTCTTCCTTCCCCATCATCTTGCTCCCTCCCCTCAGTGCATGCACACACCCTTTGGACACTGGCCCAGATGCTGTCTTGTCAGGTTGTTTGAGGGTCCAGGCCACAATACCGCTCACTCATTGTCACTCCTCACTCCTTAAGCTTGGACTAGATCCCAAACCCTAGCTCGGCTCCCATGTGGCGGTAGGAAAGGAAGGAAGAATTTCTCGGTTCTGGGGGGCTGATTTTCTCAGTTCCCCTTTTCTCTATCCTCCTTGCTCTTCCCAATCTCTTGGAGTATGAGGATTGCATGCCTCATCCTTTACAGTAAAGTTGACAGTTGGCTTAAAAGTTGCTCTAAATGTGTTGAAATCTATCAAAGCCCCACTCTTCTTTCCCTTGAAGTGAGTTTCTGGCAGTTTCCCCATCCTCTATTGAGACTGCTAGGGATGATAGAAGATGGTGTCTCTTTGAAGACGAGTGCAAGATAGTAAGTGCCAAGATACTGGGTGCCAGATATTAGGGGTTGTATAGGAGGGGTGAAAGGTCACAGTCTCTTCTATTGGGCAGTTTAAAATCTAGTGTGGAAAGGGGGTCAGATAACAAACATGACTGTGTGGCCACAGGAATATAGAGGGGAGCAATGGGTAAGAGCATGACTTGGGAATCAGCCTTGGATTTTACCACCATTACTTAACTGGATCCCTTGGGCCTTATAACACCCTCTGAGACTAATCTCTAAATAGAGATATTCATTGAGTGGATTATTAAGAAAATCCAGTTAAATAATGGCTGTACATACATGCAAACAAATATTACCTCCTGCTTAGGGATGCTTCTATATGTAGTAAAAGTACTAAGAAAGAAGTACACGGCAATAAATTCCCAGAGTCAGGATGGTGACTGTTTCCTCTGGGGAAGAGGAAGGGAGGTTGTGATTTAGGGAGGGGTATCTGCATAGGGGCCTTCAACTGTTTGGGCAATGCTTTATTTCATAAACCAGATGGTGAGGACTAAGGTTTTTGCATTATACTTTTTTTTTATTTTGGTCCACGCCTCGCTGCATGTGGGATCTTAGTTCCCCCACCAGGGATCGAACTCGTGCCCCCTGCAGTGGAAGCGTGGAGTCTTAACCACTGGACAGCCAGGGGAGTGTCTGCATTATACTTTATAGCTTTTGGTTTGTCTTAAATATTTCATGATAAAATTTTTAAAGTAATGAATAAATGTGTGCTTATCACAAAGGAGGCAGCAGATGGAGTTATTACTGCCCTTGGCTGAGGTGATCTGGGAAGGCTTTCAAAGAGGAGGCAGCATTTCAACTGGACTTTGAAGAGTGAACGTCAGTTTGTTCACCTGTGAAGTGAGGCACAGAACATACAGGTAAAGCAAAGAAATCCAGAGGGGCTAATGTTTTTCCCCCCATTAGACCAGGGAGGGGCAAACCACAATCTGCTGACCGAGTCTGGCACACTACCTGGTTTTGCACGGCCTGTAAGCTAAGACTTGGTTTAACATTTTAAATGGTTGAAAACAGACTGAGTGAGGAATAATATTTCATAAGAGGTAAAGATTATGTGAAATTTAATTGTCAGCATTAATAAATAAAGCGCATCTGTTTACGAATTGTTTATGACTGCTTTCGTACTGCAATGGCAGAGTTGAGTAGTTGTGACAAAGACCTTATGGCCAGCAAAGCCAAAAATATTTACTATCTGGCCCTTTACAGAAAAAAGTTTGCAAGTTCCTGCACTAGAGCATGGTCTCATTGATTCATCTGCATCTTTTATAACACTTGGCGATAATAGCTAACACTCATTCAGTACCTACCATGTGCCCAGCACTGTTCTGCATGCTTTGCATGTCTTAGTCTTACAACAACTCTCCATGAGGGAGATACTATTATTTATCCCCATTTTGCAGGTGGGGAAAACTGAGGTGCAGAGCAGTAAGTACTGTGTCAAAAGTCACATACCTAAGAAGTGGCCAGGTTAGAATTTGGACCCAGGTGGTCCATGCTCACTACCACTCTGCTATACTGCTACTTAATAAATGTTTGTGTAGATTAGTCATCTCAAGTTTCCTTCAGGGCCCAGAATCTGGGTGGACGTCAGGGCAGTTCTTCCCCAGACTCCAGAGAGTCAGGTAAACAGTTCTGTTCCATGGAAATATTCATTACTGGCTCTTGTGAGCTACCCTTCACTTGGGCCTGGGTGGGGAGGAAGAGTTGGAGGCGGTAAAGGGAGGAGAGAGGGGATGGGGCGGGGTGGTTAGGGGGTGGGGCAGGCACACATTTCTTGTAAATGTTACTCAGCTCCTTCAACTGCTCTGCTGGTTCTTGGAAACCCTTACCACAAAGGACCCATCGAGAACAGTGTTAAAGCAGATATGGCCTCATCCCCAGTTCATTTCCTGCCCAGCCTTGCACTAGTAACTCCGATTGCCAAGAGCAAGGTTGCAGTGACCCCTCAGCATCGCTGTGGGAGGAAGTGCAAAAATAAGCAGAACTAGGGTCAAGCTGAGAGGACAGTCTTTATTTTTATTTACTGTAACAAGACATCTGATGTACAGAACTGGGTTAATCATAATCCTTGGTTCATGATATAGTCTCATCCTTGGTTCGAGCCTGGCCTGCTGTTATATTATACTGGGTGGTGAATCCCATTCAAGAAGCAGACATCAGCAATAACATCCATCTACCTATATGATCCTTTCTTAGTCCATTCCTTGCCTCTCCCAGACATAACCTGCTGTCCTGAATGTTGTGCTTAGCATTCTTCTACATTTCTTAAAAAAAGTTTTTATTTCATAGCCATGTGTTCCTAAATTATGTAGTGTTTCGTTTCCGTTGTTCTTGAACTTTATAAAAAGATTATCAGGCGGGTATGTAGTGATCTGCAACTTGCTCTTTTTACTCAACATTATGTTATAAAGATTCATGCGTGTTTTAGCACGTGTTTCATTTTCACTCTAGAATATTCCATCGTATGGACAGGCATTTGGGTTGTGGTCGTTGGAGGCCAGTCTTTAGGGTCCCCCTGAGTAAGTTACTTAGGAGGTCGGCACATACAGCCAGGTATAGCCCTTGCCCCATACCCCAGGGTAAGAGCCAGGGACTGTGGAGCCATTCCAGATTTATCCACGCAGCATCTACGGTGCACCGGGCACCACGCTGTAAACGCTGAGAACTCCTTTTTCATGCGTGAGTGGGCAGAATCAGGCTTTTCTCGGGGTTTAACGTGATGCCAGCAAATAGACAAATGTCACAGCAAAGCAAAGATCCGACGTTGCCTGGGGTCCAGTGGGATCTATGGATCTGGCAGTTACAGCTGTGACTGTTGTGAATGGTGCAGGGATGATGATATGGTGAGGTGTGTGTATGTGTGCAACTATGTGTATCTTTGGTGTGCGTGGTGAAGCATGGTGGTGTATACGTATTTGCGTGTGTGTGTGTTCATGTGAATGTAGAGTATAGCGCGTGCAGGTGTGGGTGTTGTATATGTGTAAGTATGTGTTGTGCCTCGGTACATACACACTCATTCTTTATTTTAATTAAAATTTTTTTATTTTCTTATTTTTTTATTTTTGGCTGTGCTGGGTCTTCCCTGCTGCACGCGGGCTTTCTCTAGTTACAGCGAGTGGGGCCTACTCTTCATTGCAGTGCATGGGCTTCTCACTGCTGTGGCTTCTCTTGTTGCGGAGCACAGGCTCTAGGCACGCAGGCTTCAGTAGATGCGGCGCGTGGGCTTCAGTAGTTGTGGCTCACGGACTCTAGAGCGCAGGCTCAGTAGTTGTGGCTCACGGGCTTAGTTGCTCCACGGCATGTGGGATCTTCCCGGACCAGGGCTCGAACCCGTGTCCCCTGCATTGGCAGGCGGATTCTTATCCACTGCGCCACCAGGGAAGTCCCCACACTCATTCTTGGAGGTACTACCTGCTTCCCCACCTGGACTAAAGAGTCACATTTCTTCACCCCATGGCCTGCTGCCTCTTTTCCTACCTTTGCCCTGGTTCTGTCCTCTGCCCCACTCCCTTCTCTCACCTCTCTTCACCTCTTACCTTCTTCTCGATCTTCAACTCAGATCCCTCCTCCCAGAACCACCCACCCAATTCTCTTTCTTCCTCTTCCCAGCTCCTCCTCCAGATGGCCAATCCCAATATACCTTTGAGATCTCATCCTTATTTAACCTTGCAATCTTCATAAAACTGTTGGCCGCCCACTGGTTTCATAACTCCTGGTTTGCCTTTCACTCCTCTGTCGATTAGGCCGCATTTCCTCTCCCTCTCCTTGCCCTTTAAACTTGGGTGTTCTTTCCCTTCCTCACCCCCAAGCCCTCTGTGTTGGCCAGGATCCTGGCAGGAAACAGATGGCACACTCAGATTGGGTAATGCAGGGAAGAGTGTGAAAAAGAACTATTTACAAAGGTGTGGGGCAGGTGCTGGGAAACCACATGGGGCAGTGCTGTACCCTGGGGCTAGCAGCAGTGGGAGCACTTCCTCGCTCAGGCCTGAGGGCTGGAGGAGGAACCCTGCCTGATGTGAGCTGTAACCTTCATTCGAGAGAAGCGGTCACCCTGTGCTAACCCTGCATGGAGGGAGTGAGACAGAAATACCCGTGCTTCTCTCTTCCCATCCTCTGATCTCCTACCAGGGCCTCCCATGGACTGAACCCAGCTGAAAGCCAGAAGGCAGGGAGTCTGGTGTGAGGCAGTCCACATAGGTCAGCCTTTCCAGGCACAGAGCAAGCTGGAGAAGGGTGGGGAATAGCTCTGGAGGCCAAGGGAAAACGCCCAGCATGGTCACCGCTGTATTGTGCTTCCTCCCCTGGCTTCACGGACCGTCTTCTTCATGGTGATTGCCACAACTCCTGCATAGACCTCTCTCCTGAGTTCAGGCCTGGGGATCAATAGCCTCCTAGATACCACTGCCCAGGGGCTCCCAGGAACCCAGGAACTGAATATCACTTGAGTGCCTGCAGGAAAATGATGGAGACCTTCCCAACCCCTGAATTCCACCCTGCCACTGCTCACCTCTCAGCTCCGCTCATGAAGTTCCTTGGAGACACAGATGCCCACATATTTTGTAAGTGAAAAGAATTTTTTTTGCTTATAAAAATGATACAAGCTTTTTAGTAAAAATAATGGTATGAAGTGAATTAAAGCTATATGATGTAATTCTACCAATCCAGAGAGAAATACATCCATATTTATATTTAAATATGTATATATTTATATGTACACACATATTATCTATATATAATTTTATAGAACAGAGCTCATGTTTTTGGTAACCTGTTTTTCCCTCACTTAACAATGTACTATCGAAATGCTTCCATTTCAAGAACTATGGACAAACATAATCATTTTGATACGGCTACAGTATGGGTGTACATTATTAATTTTGGTAGTTTGTAATTTTCTGCCATTATATATGAAATATTCTGTTACCTGATATGGCTTTGGGCAAAGATGAATTGTTGCTTATGTCAACATCTATTATTCTTTTCTTTCCTTGGTCATAGAACCTCTGATTTTTTAGCTAGTCATATGGCCTTTCTTAAGAATAAAGACTAACTCCCTCAGATTCCCTTGCAGCTAGCTGTGGACACATGACAAAGTTCTGCCCGGTGAAAAAGAAGCAAAAGAGTTTTGGGAGCAGATTCCAAGGAAATTCCTTAAGAGACACCTGGTATGCACCCTTCCCCTTTGGATGGAAGGAGGAGCTATTATGGGAAGAGGGTCCTGTGGTTGTGGGGAGGGGATACATGCAGAGTAAGCAAAAGTAAAGAGCTCCCTCAGGCCACTCCATTCATCCAAGCCCTCATCACTATCATTTTATTTTATGGCAAGCTTTTACTATTTCACCAGAAAAATATTTTCCCCTTAAGTGAGTGATTTTTTGTAAGTGTATGGTGTCTTTAAATATATTTCATTGTATCTTGGAGACCAGTGTCTGCCCTCTCACGCCCCTCATGACACATCTCTCCAATTTTATAATATAAATCAGTTAAAAAGTGAAATTTGATATCAAGCCGAGTCTCATTTACTTATACCGATTCATGGGGGAAATTATATGGTAATATGAATAATCTAAAATAAAAGATAAAATGTATATTTGGCCCTGGAATGTATGCCTTAATCTAACACATTTTCATTGATGGAGAGAGGAAGGGAATGAACATTCTTTTTGAAACCAACTTTATCGAGGGATCATTTACATATACTAACTCGCACCTATTTTAAGTGTACTGTTCCATGTGTTTTGACAAACGTACATGCCCATATAAACACTACCACAATCAACATAGAATATTTCCACCCCCACAAAAGTTCCCTTGGCCTTTTTCCTTGATTACCCAACCCACCCCCACTAGCCCTAGGCAACCACTGATCTAGTTTCTGTCACTATAGGTTAGTTTTGCCTGTTCTAGAATTTCATTTAAATGGTGTCATACAGCATGTCATTTTTGAGCATGACCATTTATTGGGTGCCTAGCATGTGACAGACACTTTACAAGTGCGTAATCATTTCTCTTTTAGAGATAGGAAAACCAAGACTTAGAAGTTAAATAATTTACCCAGGTCACATGGCTAGTATAGTCAGATGCTCAAGTCCCTTATAGAAAACAGCATGGTATTTGCATGTAACCTACACATATCCTCCCATATACTTTAAATCATCTCTAGATTACTTTTAACACTTAATATGATGCAAATGCTATGTAAATAGTTGTAAATACAATGTAAATGCTATATAAATAGTTACCAGTGCAGCAAATTCAAGTTTTGCTTTTTGGAATTTTATGGAATTTATTTTCTTCCCGAATATTTTCTATCTGCATTTGGTTGAATCCTCGGATGTGAAACCCGTGGATACGGAGGGCTGACTGTAAATGGCAGAGTAGAATCCTAAGTTTATCTGACTCCAAATTTATGGTCCCACCTTACACACCACACTGCTGCTGCCCTTGGTTTTACAGAGACCCTAAAAGATGAATATATTAGGGGCAGATGTAAGGTCAAAGTTTACAATCTTATGAAAAGGTGAGAGTAAGGCACACAGAACAACTGGAGAACAGACAAGAAGATACATAATAAAATGTCAAAATATATTGTGGTTACACAATAAAATACACACCAAAAATATGTTGTCTACGTTGTACAGATACAAATAGCCACATAAGGAGAGAATGAAGAGAAGAGAATGTTGGCTGAAGATGTCATGGCAGGTTCTTAGTGGGGCAAGATTATCTGCCACCCTAGGCATATACTTCAGACAAAATCATGGAGCTGAGCCAGGAGAATCTGACTCAGCAGGGCCAGATCTCAGGTCTTCTTCCTTCCTGTCTGGTCAAATCCATGTTGGAATCTGAAGTTTAGGAAATTATAATTTAATAAGGCAAACACAAGAGTCCCCAAATCCCAGAACAGTAGCGTTAGAAGGGCAGCTGGGATGCTTCAAGGAGTTTAAGGACAAGTCAAAAGAAGAACAACAATTCTCCAGCTTCCATAGGGTCATGTTTCAAAAGTTTGTTTATCACTTGTTTGAAATTCAACACATCTTTTCAGAGAAACCACATTACAAATGGAGGTTGGTCTCTCAGATCTGCCCTCAAATGCTGAGTTAACACATGAGGTGGCCGAAATACTATACAACCACTATGAAAACAACACTGTGGCAATCCTAGAACTCAGAAAAAGCAGTGGATTGTGGACTCATAGACAGCTTGACCTGTTGCCTAGACCTCCCTCCTACCCAGTACAGCGATCAGCTCCACCATACCGCCGTCTGTAGGCATTCATTCTACCTTAGCTGAGTCCATCCTCCTTGCAAGAGAGAAAATTCTTCCTTGTTTCAAGCTGAAGCTTGTCTTATGCTACCTTTCCTTCCTTGGTCCTAGTTCCACTCTCTAACTCTACGTGAAACTGATCACTTTCCCATTTAACAAGTCTTCAAAAGGTTTATGGGTATTCGTTTTACTATTTTTTTCAACCTTTCTTTCAGTTTGAAGTCTTTCTTAATAAGAAGTTGCAGGAAATTTTTGAAAAAATAAATTCAAGTGTTTGTCACCTCAGTAAATATTTTCTCTCTCAAATTGGCAAGGACTGAATATAGTAATCAAGAAAGATTACTGGCCTACTTGAAAAAAAAAATGTGACTACAAAGTACCCAGCTAATTAGACATCTGTCAGGGGTAAGAAAATAACAGAAGAGCCAGCCAACTTCAGCACTTGGATGACGGGCAGAAGCCTAAAACAAAAACCTTTTTTCTAGGATGCTGTCAGGAATATTTGAGATTATGTCAAAGAAAGTATAGGGTGGCGGGACTTCCCTGGTGGCGCAGTGGCTAAGACTCCGCCTGCCAATGCAGGGGACATGAGTTCGATCCCTGGTCCGGGAAGATCCCACATGCCACGGAGCAACTAAGCCCGTGTGCCACAACTACTGAGCCTGCACTCTAGAGCCCGCGAGCCACAATACTGAGCCCATGTGCCACAACTACTGAAGCCCGCGTGCCTAGAGCCCGTGCTCCACAACAAGAGAAGCCACGACAATGAGAAGACCGCGCACTGCAATGAAGAGTAGCCCCGCTCGCCGCAACTAGAGAAAGCCCGCGCGCAGCAACGACAACCCAACACAGCCAAAAAATAAATTAATTAATTAAAAAAAAAAAGAAAGTATAGGGTGGGCCAGGTACATAGCAGGTGCTACTAAATACTGTCAGTTTTTGTCATTCACAGTAGCTGTGTTCTATAAAGTTGCTGCAAACACTGAATTAGTGAATAGTGAATCACTACTCTTAGGGGAAATACAGGGTTAGGTTCCTGTGAGCCTTTGGGCACAAACATTTCAGGTGTGCTTCGTGTTATTTAATATATATTATTGATCCATTCACATTAAACTCATGGCCAACAGTCCTATAATTCATGCCTGAGGGAAGCTTATCTAGCACATGGGGGCAGTTTTAAACAGCAGAGTCACCAACAGTAAGCACAAAAATGCCAAAAGCATGGCACTAAATTTACCACAAAAGGACACTTGTTTACAGTATGATAGCTGAAACAATAAGGCAGCATCACCTTACCCCACCTTAGCTGGCAGTGTTGGGCAAGTCATGCATGGTGGGTGACAAATGTTTTGACAATTTGCATACATCTAAAATTACCATGAAAGCACTGTGAATATTGATCTGTGGATCACAAATAAGTTTTAGCGAGAAGGCAAATTGACAAATACAGAATCCACAGATAATAAAGATTAATTTTATCATGATATGGATGGTTGAAGTCCTTGGTGATTAAGGAGTTTTTGTTTTCATTTGTTTATGTATTTATTTTTGCATTTAACTTTTCTTTCATATACTTTATTTCTTTGGAGAATCATGAGGTCAGCAAGGTAGATGGTCTTATCCTCATTTTATAGATGTTGAGTGGCAGAGACAAGACAAGAACTAAGTCTTTAACCTTCTGTGTGTCCACTCCAAGTGGGTTTTAGTTTCAGTTACCACAAAATGTAATTATTCAAGCCTACTCAACTGCCACTCAGTTTTGACATCTTCAAATTTCTAGTCATCTAGATACTCAGTTAAGGAAGAATTTTTTTTAAAAAATTAGTTAATTAATTTTATTTATTTATTTTTGGCTGCATTGGATCTTCGTTGCTGTGTGTGGGCTTTTCTCTAGTTGCAGTGAGCGGGGGCTACTCTTTGTTGCAGTGCACGGTCTTCTCATTGCAGTGGCTTCTCTTGTTGCAGAGCACGGGCTCTAGGCATGTGGGCTTTAGTAGTTGTGGCTTGGGGGCTCAGTGGTTGTGGTTCGCGGGCTCTAGAGCACAGGCTCAGTAGTTGTGGCGCATGGGCTTTGTTGCTTCGCAGCATGTGGGATCTTCCCAGATCAGGGATCAAACCCATGTCCCCTACATTGGCAGGAGGATACTTAACCACTGCACCACCAGGGAAGCCCTAAAGAAGTCTTTTTTTTGTTTGTTTATTTTTTTTTTATTTTTCGGTACGCGGGCCTCTCACTGCTGTGGCCTCTCCCGTTGCGGAGCACAGGCTCCGGACGCGCAGGCTCAGCGGCCATGGTTCACGGGCCCAGCCGCTCCGCGGCATGTGGGACCTTCCCGGACCGGGGCACGAACCCGTGTTCCCTGCATCGGCAGGCGGACTCTCAACCACTGTGCCACCAGGGAAGCCCAAGAAGTCTTTTTTTATGATGCAATGAGTTATTTATATCAGTATGGAGTCATGGTTATTTATTTTATTCTATGGGTTAGAAAATCCAAAACTATGGTTACTTATTGTCTTGCACAAACTATTCCAGCTTTGGCCATTGGAAGCGCTTTCAGGTTGGTTCCTGTGTCCTTTCGAAGAGCTCCCAACTTTCTCTGAGCACTCTCCTACTTCCTGTCACAACAAGATGCCCTATGCTCGTCTTGTGTTTTGCCTCCCCAGCCCAGAATCAACCACTTCTCTAAGGAACCTTGGTTCCTTTTATGGAAGAATGGTATTTAAAAACCAAATCTGGGTTCTAGATGTGCTCAGTTGCTCCTGGGGTGTCACTGCTTCTATGCCATCTCAGGGCCCAGAGTTAGGAAATGTATGTACAGATACTGATCCGTGCCTAAACGCAGATCTATTTATGTATCTATTTATGATACCAGTTAAGGAACTTTTTATGAAGGTCCTTCCTATGTCTTTGCAACTTAGTATGCACTAGGTTTACAATAAATATTTGCTGAATTGAATCGAATTAATTAGAAATCTAGGGGAACAATATGACACAGAACAGCGTTTGAGGATTGAAAGAGAGAGCAAGATAAATCTTTGTCACCTGGCGACACAGAAAGGGCCCAGTCCTGAATCAGAGGTCAGGGGTCAAGGACCAGCTCTTGCTGCTTAGGACCCTGAGTCAGTTACCTAACCTGTATGGACCTCAGTTTCCCATCCATAAGAAGAAGGACTAACTGGCCGAAGTGATCCATAAGATTCCTTTCAGCTTGGGAACACAAATCTGATCAAATTGCTCACTTGCTTCAAATATATTTTAAGGGCAGGCAGTTTCTCTATTTTTTTAAACCACAATCCTTATATAATTTATATGTGGCCTGATGTGTGTGTGTGTGAACATATATCCATATATGAACACATATGTACATACACACATACACATACATCTGTGTATTAGGGATTGGTTTGAGATACTGTAACAGAAACATAAGTGTCCCTTAACTAAGATAGAAATTATCTTTTACATAACTTGACTTCTCTTTTATAGTCCGCTTTTCAAGGCTTTAACACTCAAACCACAGCTTTCAGCTCTGGGCCCAAAGTGACTGTTCTAGTTCCTACCATCAAGTCTGTATCCCAGCCAGTGGAAAAGGGAAAGACACAAAGGACTGCATACCATTCCTTCAGGAGCAGGACCCAGAAGTGGCACACACCATGGCTGCTCACACTGCACTGGCCAGCACTTAGGCACATGGCCACATCTGACGGCAAAAGAGGCTGGACAATGTAGACTCCTGCTGGGTGGCCACGTGCCAACACTTGGGGATCTGAATATTAAAATGAAGAAGAGCATGGATTGATGGAAAACTTGTAGTATCTGCCATAATATATAAAACGCAAACACCATCTTCACAAAATGGTGCTTACTTTTTTTTTTTTTTGGCCCCGCTGCGCGGCTTGCAAGATCTTAGTTCCCTGACCAGGGATTGAACCAGGGCCCTCGGCAGTGAGAGCGCGGAGACATAACCACTGGGTTGCCAGGAAATTCCTGGTACTTGCTCTTAATACAGAGAGTATCATTTTTCTCTATTTTATTCTGGTCTACATTTAATTTCCTTTTTATTTTTAAAAATACTGGTCTTGTCCTACTAAATTCACTTCACCGTACTTGAATGAATTACAACCCTCATTTTGAAAAACACAACCCCAGAGCAAAGTGCAAACTCCCGGGCACAGTATGGTGGCCTCTTCAAGACATGACTGCCGATCACTCTGCAGCCTCCTTCCTGGCTGCTGCCCACCAGGGCTGTGGCAATCCAGCTGAGCTCCCACCTCCTCGGACACACCATTGTGTCCCCCACCTCCTTGTCTTGGGATGCCTTCTGCCCACCCTTGCTTCCCTCACCGCCCCCTCCAAACTATCAGCATGGCAAATCATCTTTATTGTTCAAAGCCTAACTTGTGTGAAGTCCTTTTTTTTTGGCAGCACTGCGAGTCATGCTGGATCTTAGTTCCCTGACCAGGGATCAAACCTGTGCCCTCTGAAGTGGAAGTACAGAGTCTTCACCAGGGAAGTCCCAAGAAGTCTTTTCTTATCCATTAGTCACCTGCATAGTTGAGCCACCCCTCTGTGATATCTCTGAACTCCTTATTATCCCATATTGTAATTAATGTTCTTTTTTTGGGGGGGGATTTTATTATGATATTAGGAAAATTACACTTTAAAAAGGGACATAGATATTCGCTTATAAGAAGTTAATTGTGGGCCTCTAGTTTTCTCACCCTGCCCGTGGAAAGCCACATTGGTGTGGGATTTCAGGTGTGCTAATGGACATCTGCGTTACTTATCTGCACTAGGACTCGTAGGAGGAGGTAGGAGTAACTAGCTCTAATAGCTTTCTTTTTCTTTTTCTTTTTTTGATTGAAATATAGTTGACATACAATATTATGATAGTTTCAGGTGTACTACATAATGATTTGACGTTTGCATACATTATGAAATGATCACCACAATTAGTCTAGTTACCATCTGCCCCTAAAGTTATTACAATATTACTGACCACATTCCCTATGTTGTATATTATATCCCCATGACTTAGTAATTATATAACTGGAGATCTATACCTCTTAATCTCCACCTATTTCACCCACATCTCTACCTCTCTACTTTCTGACAACCACCCGTTTGTTCTCTGCATCTAAGGGTTTGTTTTGTTTTTTTAGAATCCACATATAAGTGAGATCAAGTATCAATAGTGTTTGTTTTACTCTGACTTATTTCACTTAGTATGATACCCTCTAGATTCATCCATGTTGTTGCAAATGACAATAATTCTCTTTTTATGGCTAAGTAATATTCCATTTGAGATATATACATATATATATATATATACACATATATATATATATATATTACACCCTACTCACATGACTGACCTTCCTATATACTTGCCCCTACCCCAGCTAGTGATTGTTCTAACCTTTAGATCAGAACATCTCCACCATGATAGCTTGTCAAAGGGGCGGTGAGGGGCGTGCTCCTCTGAGAGTTTCCCTGGTAACTGATGAGCCAACATGATGTCAATTTCCCCTACACCTGGTAACCTCCCCCTCTCCAGGGGAGCAAAGACTGCCGCCATGTCCTGCCCCCTCACCGTCTGCTGCACATGGCGGGGAGTTGCTCCAGGACCTTGCTTCAGATGTGTAAGCTCCCCCATCCACTAAACCAGCGGTCCCCAACCTTTTTGGCACCAGGGACCGGTTTCGTGGAAGACAATTTTTCCACGTTCTGGGTGGGTGTGGGGAGGGTTCAGGCGGTAATGCCAGCCACGGGGAGCGATGCGGAGCCGCAGATGAAGCTGCGCTCCCTCGCCTTACGCTCACGTCCTGCTGTGCAGCCCGGTTCCTAACAGGCCGCAGACCGTACTGGTCTGCAGCCCAGGGGCTACGGACCCCTGCATTAAACCGTTGATGGCTCTGTCGCTGACTCTGGGCTGTTTCTTCAGTCTTGAATCTGGGCAAGTACAGGCTTTGCGGATCTGTGGGGTGCAGCCCAGCAATTGGTGGAGCAGCCAGGAGACCAAGGAAACTCCTGTGAGCACGAGATGTTGGGACATAAGGATAGGGAATGGAAATTTGCGGGGGCTGTCCACTAACATGTGGGGCTGAAAGTTGCAGGAGTGATCCCCAAAGTTGCAGGGGAACTTCTGGGGTGGCTGTCCTTGATGAATGGGGGCCCCCAAGAGAGCACAAAGAACTCATAGACACCCCTAAGGCTGTTGTGGAGACATTGGCTGCCATTACAGTGGGGAAAAAGAAGTTAGACAATAAGGCGGTGGCCGCAGCTGTGGGCTGGCCATTGCTTTTTGTGTTAAGAAAGGCCACAGGTGCTGAGCTAACAGCTGAGGCGAAGGTTGACTTGAGTGCTGATTCCTGTTCCTCTGAAAGTGAGGCATGTGAATGTGAGTGAATATGTATTATTGTCTATGACTGTTATTTGTTTAAACTGAATTGGCTATTTAGAAACTGAAAAAAAAAAATCCCTGAAAATGGCCAAAATGGGAATCTTTTGCTGTTCTAAAACTGGTTTTTGCATATGCCATTAGAGAAAGTTAGCTTTCTAGAAGGAACGGATATTTCTCTTCCTGTGCCTTTGAGATGTAAATGACCTACCTGGGCTCTCAGGAACTTTAATCTAATCATTTGTGATCTGTAAGAGTGAAGAAAAAAAAAAAAGGCCTTTTTAAACTCTAACAGGAAAACTGAAATCTCTGGGTCATTTCAAATAGGATAAAATATTGGAACGTTAATTGCTGTCGGGTCTTTGCCTTCTTACAAGAGGAAAACTAAAGCATAAGTTTTCCAGTCAGGAAATGCTGATATGACAGAGTTCACAATTATTTGCTTCTTGGTTTTTGCTAGAGATTAAGGTTTTTAAAGGTTAAGATTATAATCAGTCATAATTCTAGTTATTGTAACCAAGTTTTTTCATTGATTACATGGTAATCAGCTGTTGAACTGTGCCTTTTTAAGTCTTTTGTCATTTATAGACAGTTATTGTACTATGATGCTATTGCAAAGTGCTTCATCTTTTTTTAATTTAATTTTTTTCTTTGAAGTATAGTTGATTTACAATGTTGTGTTAATTTCTACTGTTCAGCAAAGTGATTCAGTTATACATATATATACCTTTTTTTTTTGGCCATGCTGCGGCATGTGGGATCTTAGCTCCCCAGCCAGGGATTGAACCTGTGCCCCCTGCAGTGGAAGTGTGGAGTCTTAACCACTGGACCGCCAGGGAAGTCCCTACATTCTTTTTTTTTTAAATATTCTTTTCCATTATGGTTTATCATAGGATATTGAATATAGTTCTCTGTGCTCTACAGTAGGACCTTGTTGTTTATTCATTCTATATATAAAAGCTTACATCTGCTAACCCCAACCTCCCATTCCACCCCTTCCTCAATCCCCTCCCCCTTGGCAACCACCAGTCTGTTCTCTATGTCCGTGAGTCTGTTTCCACTTTGTAGATAGGTTCATTTGTGTCATATTTTAGATTCCATGTATAAGTGATATATGGTATTTGTCTTTCTCTTTCTGACTCACTTCACTTAATATGATAATCTCTAGTTGCATCCATGTTGCTGTAAATGGCATTATTTTGTTTTTTTTTTATGGCTGAGTAGTATTCCATTGTATATATGTACCACATCTTCTTTACTTGTTCATCTGTCGATGGACATTTGGTTGTTTCCGTGTTTTGGCTACTGTGGATAGTGCTGCTGTGAACATAGGGGTGCGTGTATCTTTTTGGATTAGAGTTTTGTCTGGCTATATGCACAGGAATGGGATTGCCTGATTCATATGGTAACTATATTTTTAGTTTTCTGAGGAACCTCCATACTGTTTTCCATAGTGGCTGTATCAATTTACATTCCCACCAACAGGATAGGATGATTCCCTTTTCTCCACATCCTCTCCGGCATTTGTTATTTGTAGTGTTTTTAATGATGGCCATTCTGACGGGTGTGAGTTGGTGCCTCATTGTAGTTTTCATTTGAAAAGTGCTTCATCTTTAAGAAGATTCGTAGGAAAGACCTTTTGACCAGTACAGGTCTCTGATAAATTTTAGATCATTTGGCTGGACTGGGTAAGAAATTAAAGAATCCTAATGGAAGACCTGATGGCTTCATAAAAAGTTAACAAAAGGATTGGTTACTGAGTGAACTGGTGAATAGGGTTATAATTTTTATGGTTTTTGTCTGGAATATTACTGGTTTTGATCTGTGTTTTCCAGATATAGGGAAGCCTTTTCCTCAAGTTAGTTATGACTTACAGCAATTTGGTAAACTACACCTGTGGGTAGAATTGAGATATTTTTGTTTTCTCTCTGCCTGGTCCCCCCAGAAATTGGAGACTCTTGGGTTCTGAGCAGCCTTATTAAGTGAATGGGAAAGACTCTTCTGGCAGGTGCAGGAATCTAGATATTTTGAGGACCTCTAGAAGAGAGAAATCCACCGAGGCAGGGCCTTATGGCAGGCTTTTGGCCTGCTCTGATCATTATTATTCCTTTCCGTCTACTAACTTTGTGTTTTGTTTGCTCCTCTTTTTCTAGTTCCTTTAGGTGTGAAGTTAGATTGCTTTGTTTGTTTGTTTTGAGATTTTTCTTGTTTCCTGAGGTGGACTTGTATCCCTATAAACTTCCTTCTTAGAACTGCTTTTGCTGTATCCCATAGATTTTGGATCATTGTGTTTCCATTTTCATTTGTCTTCAGGTATTTTTTGATGTCCTCTTTGATTTCTTCAGTCACTCATTGGTTGTTTAGTAGCATATTGTTAGCCTCCACATTTGTGTTTTTCACAATTCTTTTCTTGTAGTTGATTTCTAGTCTCATACCTCTGTGGTCGGAAAAGATGCTTGATATGAGTTCAATCTTTATACATTTATTGAGACTTGTTTCATGGCCCAGTATGTGTTTTATCCTGGAGAATGTTCCATGTGCACTGGAAAAGAATGTGTATTCTGCTGCTTTTGGATGGAATGCTCTCTCTCTTTCTCTCTCTCTCTCTCTCTCTCTCTATATATATACACACACATATATATATATATATATATATACATATATATATATGTATATATATATATATATATATATATAAAGTCCATCTAATCTAATGTGTCAGTTAAGGCCTGTGTTTCCTTATTGATTTTTTGTATAGATGATATATCTATTGACGTAAGTGGGCTGCTAAAGTCCCCTACAATTATTGTGTTACTGTCAATTTCTCCCTTTTTATTTATTTATTTTTAGCTGCATTGGGTCTTCATTGCTATGTGCGGTCTTTCTCTAGTTGCAGCAAGCGGGGGCTACTCTTCGTTGTGGTGCGCAGTCTTCTCACTGCAGTGGCTTCCCTTGTTGCGGAGCTCTAGGTGCACAGGCTTCAGTAGTTGTGGCACACAGGCTCAAGAGCACAGGCTCAGTAGTTGTGGTGCACGAGCTTAGTTGCTCCGCAGCATGTGGGATCTTCCTGGACCAGGGCTTGAACCCCTGTCCCCTGCATTGGCAGGTGGATCCTTAACCACTGCATCACCAAGGAATCCCTCTCCCTTTATTTTTGTTAATATTTGCTTTATGTATTTAGGGGCTCCTATGTTGGGTTCATGTATATTTATAATTGTTATATCTTCTTGTTGGATTGATCTCTTTATCATTATGTAATGTCTTTCTCTGTCTCTTGCTACGGTCTTTGTTCTAGAGTCTATTTTGTCTGATATAAGTATCGCTACTGCAGCTTTCTCTTCATTTCCTTTTGCATGGAATACCTTTTTTCATACTCTCACTTTTAGTCTTTGTGTGTCATTAGATCTGAAGTGAGTCTCTTGTAGGCAGCATATATATGGGTCTTTTTCTTTTAGTCCATTCAACCACTCTATGTCTTTTTTTTTTTTTTTTTTTTGCAGTACGCGGGCCTCTCACTGTTGTGGCCTCTCCCATTGCGGAGCACAGGCTCTGGACACACAGGCTCAGCGGCCATGGCTCACGGGCCCAGCCGCTCCGCGGCATGTGGGATCTTCCCGGACCGGGGCACGAACCCGCGTACCCTGCATTGGCAGGCAGACTCTCAACCACTGCGCCACCAGGGAAGCCCCACTCTATGTCTTTTGATTGGAGCATTTAGTCCATTTACCTTTAAAGTAATTATTGATAGGTATGTACTTATGGTCGTTTTGTGTTTTCTGGTTGTTTTTGTAACTCTTTTTGGTTCCTTCTTCTTTTGCTGTCTTCCGTTGTGATTTGATGACTATCTTTAGTGTTACTTTTGGTTCCCTTTCTGTTTTTTTGTGTGTGTATTTATTTTGATTTGTGGTTACCACGAGATTTGTATACAACAACATATATATATGATTATTTAAAGTTGATGATCTCTTAAGTTCAAATGCATTCTAACAATGCTGCATTTTTATTCCTCCTTATTCACTTTAAATTTTTTTTCACCTCATATTTTACATCATTTTTTTTTGTGTCCCTTAACTACTTATTGTGAATAAAGAGGATTTGACTACTTTTGTCATTTAACCTTTCTACTATCTTCATCAGTGGTTGATCTACTACCTTTATGTTTGCCTTTACCAATGAAACTTTTCCTATCATAATTTTCATATTTCTTGTTGGGTCTTTTCTTTTCTGCTTAGAGAAGTCCCTTTAACATTTTTTATGAAGTCGGTTTAGTGGTGCTGAACTCTTTTAGCTTATCTGTAAAACTTTATCTGTCCTTCAAATCCAAATGATCGCCTTGCTGGGTGAAGTATTCTTGTTGTAGGTTTTTTCCTCTCATCACTTTGAATATATTGTACCTCTCCTTTCTGGCCTGCAAAGTTTCTTCTGAAAAGCCAGCTGATAGTCTTATGGGAGTTCCATTGTATGTAACTAATTGTTCTTTCTCGCTGCTTTTAAGATTCTCTCTTATCTTTAATTTTTGCCATATTAATTACAACGTGTTTTGGCATGGACCTCTTTGGGTTCATCTTGCTTAGGACTCTCTATGTTTCCTAGACCTGGATGCCTGTTTCTTTCCCCAGGTTAGGACAGTTTTTATCTATTATCTCTTCAAATAAGTTTTGAGCCCATTTCTCTCTTCTCCTTCTGGGATCCCTATAATTCAAATGTTAGTATGCTTGGTGTTGTCTCAGAAGTCTCTTAAGCTACCTTTATTTTTTTAATTCTTTTTTTCTGTTCAGCTTGGGTGATTTCCATTTCTCTGTCTTCCAGTTTGCTGATCCATTCTTCTGTATTATCTAAGCTACTGTTGATTCCTTCCAGTGTTTTTTTAAATTTCATTCATTGTATTCTTCAGCTCTCTTTGGTTCTTCTTTATATTTCTAATTCTTTGTTAAAATTTTCACTGTGTTCATCCATTCTTCTCCTGAGTTCACTCTGCATCTTTATGATCATTACTTTGAACCCTTGATCATGTAGATTGCTTATCTCTACTTTGTTTAGTTCTTTTTCTGAGGTTTTTGTCTGTTTAAACATATTCCTCTGTCTCCTCATTTTGCCTAATTCTCTGTATTTATTTATTTTATTTTTCTTTCTTTTTTAAAAAAATCTGTGTTTATTTCTATGTGTTAGGTCAGTTACATTTCCTAATCTTGAATAAGTTGCCTTATATTAGAGATGTCCTATAGGCCCCAGCAGCACACTCCCCTCTGGTCACCAAAGCTATATGCTCTGGGGGTGCCCCTTATGTGGGTTGCATGGGTCCTTCTGTTGTGGTGGGGCTGAGCACTGTGGGCATGCTGGTAGGTGGGGCTGGCCCCTGGCCTTGTTGGCTGCCAGGCCCTGCCTCATGCTGTGACTGCTGGCCTCCTGGTTGAGGAGGGGTGGGTCCCAGGGCAGCTGGCTGCATGGCCTGGGGGGGTTCTCAGGGTTGGTGCTTCCCTCCCCCCATCCCCAGTGCTAATAGACTAGAGAGAGGACTCCAAGATGGTGCTTGCCAAGCACCAGTGTCCTTGTGGTAGAACAATCTCCCTAAAATGACTTCCGCCAGTGTCTATGTCCCCAGGGGGAGTCCCAGTTGCCTCCTGCCTCTCTGAGAGGCTCTCAAGGTCAGCAGGTGGGTCTGACCCAAGCTCCTTTCATATTACTGCCTGTGAACTGGAACTCAGGGTGTGTGAGATTTCACATGTGCCCTTGAAGAGCACAGTCTCTGGGGAATTCCCTGGTGGTCCAGTGGTTGGGACTCCGTGCTTCCACTGTTGGGGGCCAGGGTTCGATCCCTGGTCAGGGAACTAAGATCCCATAAGCTGTGCAGCCAATAAAAAATAAAATTATTAAAAAAAAAAGATCAGAGTCTCTGTCTCCTACATCCCTCCAGCTCTCCTGAAAGTAAGCCCTGCTAACCTTTTTTTTTTAATTTTTTAAAATTCTTTTAATTTTTTTTGTGGTACGCGGGCCTCTCACTGTTGTGGCCTCTCCTGTTGCGGAGCACAGGCTCTGGACGCGCAGGCTCAGCGGCCATGGCTCACGGGCCCAGCCGCTCCGCGGCATGCGGGATCTTCCCAGACCAGGGCACAAACCCGTGTCCCCTGCATCGGCAGGCGGACTCTCAACCACTGCGCCACCAGGGAAGCCCCCTGCTAACCTTTAAAGTCAGATGTTCTGGAGGCTCATCTTCCCAGTGCAGGAACCCCAAAGTGGGGAACCTGATGTGAGGCTTGAACCCTTTGCTCCTCGGGGAGAACCACTGCTGTCGTGATTGTCCTCCCATTTGTGGGTCACCTACCCACGGTGTGGGTCTTGGCTATACAGTATCTCTGCCTCTTCTACCCATCTCATGGTGGTTTCTTCTTTATATCTTTAGTTGTAGAAGATCTTTTCTGTTAGTCTTCAGGTTATTCTTATAGATAATTGCTCTGTTAAATAGTTGTAATTTTGATGTGCCTGTGGGAGGAGGTGAGCTCAGGGTCTTCTACTCTGCCATCTTGGCTAGGTCTCTCACAATTAATGTTCTCAGCTGTCAGCTTCTCCTCCTACCTTGTGAGCCCCTCAAGGGCAGGAAAACAGGTCTCATTCATCTTTATACCACCAGCACCTTTCTCAATATCCAGCACAAAGTCCAGGTCCAATGCATGTTTGCTGAATTGACCAAAAAATGGGAGATTTCTTTCGGTGGTGGAGGGGGAAGGCTGCTCTGATTCCCTTAGGCTGAATTAGTTCTACCTCTGCTTTGCTCCCGTAATGCTTTCCTTGAGCCTCACACAGTGGTTGTGATTAACTGCAGGCATCTGGAGCCAGGCTGCCTGGTTAAAGTCCCAGCAGTGCCACTTTATGTGTGACTCTAGAAAAATAACATAACCTTCCTGGGCCTCAGTTTCCTCATCTGTAAAATGGGGAAAACAATACAATTTACTTCATAGCATTGGTTGTGAGAATTAAATGAGTTCATTCATTTGAATCAGTACCTAAACACTCTATCAGCATAAGTTATTATGGTCTATCTATCTATTTATCTCTACTAGATTGTCAGCACCTGAAGAGAAGCTTTACCTTTCCCTTGGTGCTTTTTGTACAAGACTTGCTCAAAGTAGCCCTCCATAAATATGCTGACTTTAATTGGCAAGTCACCTGGATATCCATACCAGTATCATTTCCATATCTGGCTAGCCTAGTAATAAAGGGCAGGTCAGTGAACATCCAACCAAGTGTAACTTACTCAGGAAGACATAGCCAAAGGAAACCAAGCCTGACACATCTATTCAAGTTCTTTGAGCAATTCATCAAGCATGGCAGACAAAAGGAAACTTGTGGACTTGTTTATTAAGATTGTCAACAATTGTTTGACCAAGTTTGAACTACCCTGAGTGAGGAAAAAATGTTTTGTTATGAATATGAAGTTGGCTCTGCCCTGGGAAACAGCAAGTTGGGTTAGATCGGTACTCCTCTGTTTAAATGTGGGGTATCCCAAAGTGGAGAGCCGGGTTTCCCAAACCCCCATATAACTCAGCACCCCTTGTAGCTGCAGGAAACCAGAGACCTTTCCAGGTATTTGAGGCACAAAGGGATTGAATAAGGAATTGCTTCCTTCTAAATCTCTGGAAGAGTACAAGAGGCTTTGTGCTAGGCCTCTGGGATGACTCCTGGAATAACACTGCTGAACCTGCCTGCTAGGAGAGCTGCTGCCACCACCCCCCTTGGGGAGGTGGGAATCAGGAGGCCACCTTTGGACTGTTGATTTCCAGAAAACACCACCACAATAGCAACCCAGGGATCAGGAGGCTACTGCTGCCCACAAGCTAGTGACCGATCACTGGAACATTGCTGCAGAGAAAAAGGTTGACTCTACGACCTTGTTTGTCAGGAGCAGTCAAAGGTGGCAGGAAGATGGCCTCTGCCTCACTTCTGCCTTCTCAAGTTCACAATCCATGTCTAGCCTGTAGAACCACAGCTGCAAAGGAGGCTGGAGCATTTGGTCTTAGCTTTCCCTTCTGAGACTAAGGAAGGTACTCTAGAGGGATTGAGAGGGATGCTGGACCAGTTGATCAGTATATCCCCCATGCCCTCATTCACTGTGCTCCAGTCACTGGCTTTCTGGCTGCTGTCAGCACACACCAAACTTTTCCCCCATGCTTGGATCTTTGCATTTGCTGTTCCCTCTGCTTGGAATGCCCTTCCCAGAGATCTTCCGAGTCCTGTTAAGCATCACTTCCCCAGAGTCATTCCTCATTCAAAGACCTCCTAGATGGCCTCACCTCCCCAGAGAGACATTCCTCATACAAAGACCTCCTAGATGCCCCTCTCCACTGGCTTGGGCCTGTTTCTAAAACAGTGAATTGCAAGAGGATGGAATTACTAGGCTAAGTCTCACTATCTGGGATAAAACTCTATTATATCACCTTGCTTTATTTTATTCCTAGTACCTATTACTAACAGAAATTATTATATATACTTATCTGTTCACTTGTTTATCACTTGTCTTCCCTCCTTAGAATGCAAGTTTCATGAGAGTAGGAACTTTATTTTCTTCATCCCTGTGACCAACGTCTAACATACCTGATATATAGCATGCACTCAATAAACATTTGTTGAACAAACCACTGAAAAATAGAGAGAACATAGCACTTTGGACTTACCTCTGTTACCTGATTTACCATATAATATTGTAATTACTCCCTCACAGGCACTCTTCTTGGTTCAGAGCCAAGACTGCATCTTGTTTTTTTTATTTTTGCTTCACTTCTTAGCATAATGCCCAGCAAATAGTTGACAAGCCCTGCATTTTGATGAATGGATACATGAGAAAGAAGGCGTGAATGCACATGTTAAGGAAGAAAGGGTGTGTTTTAGGATGTAATAAAGTGGAGAAGGAGGGTGGCTATTGCAGAAAAGTGATTAAATGCTAAATAAAATCATCTCAATCAGGCCAGAAAATGCAAGAGATCCTCTGATCAGAGTGAGAGGCAGATGGGGTCAGGTTGAGTTCAAGGTAGCTAACAGGAGGCTCAGCCTGGGCAGAGGAAGATGCCAGGAGCTGAGAATCCTTGAAAAGAAGCTGCCAGGTGTCTACTAGCAGACTTGATACGGATCTCTCATTTCTTGGACACTTTTTACAACTACTTTTTCCCAATTCCTCTGGATGGGATCCTTTTGTCCCCCTAAAACTCTGAGAAGCGAGAGGGCCGTGAGTTCCATTCTCCACATCATTCATAAAATACATCTTGTCAGGGTTGTGCTATGGGGCAAGAGAAAAACCAAACATCCCCTTTTAAAAAAGATGCATTCTGGGAATTTCCTGGCGGTCCAGTGGTTAAGACTCGGTGCTTTCACTGCTGCGGCCCAGGTTCAACCCCTGGTCAGGGAACTAAGATCCCGCAAGCTGTGCGGTGTGGCCAAAAAACAAAGTGCATTTCAGTGTTGCCCCTCATTGGATAGATTTCTGAAGGGAAAAGGTAGCCTTCGTAGGAGGCAAAAGAAAATTTTAGAAAAATATAAAGCCTTAAAAAGTTTTTGATCTTTTTATATCTTTAATATGTAAGTTATTTCTGACAATCACCAAATAATTGTTTAACTCAGCCTTTTACATATACACAAACGTGCAAACACACAACATACACAAATACATACAAACATTTACAAACACAGATACACAGACACACAGAATCACATGCACGAACACACAAACCTAAAGCAACGCCCTTGTTTTTGAAACAAAATTAATACAGTCAAAAGATATTTGTAAGACCTGTTTCCCAGGGAAGAAAATCATAATTTATTGCATTTAAAAAAAATTTTAAGCATTGAAAATGGTAAAAATCTATTTTATTAACAACTGGTGAGGGGCTGAGGGAAGAAGAAGGAAGCTTAGGAGGGTTTCACCAGGCAGCTCGCCCTGTGAAAGGCTGTCCTGAAAAGTCAGGAGCTCAGCCTTCAACACCACAGCAGCCTCACCTAGGGGCCGACTCTCAGGGGCCCTCATCAACCACTTGCTGGGTGGGCAATTTGATTGGAAAAAGAAAAGTATAGCATCAGTCTGTGCCTAGAGATTGATGATAGAAGAGACCGAAGAAAGGAAAAATGAGGGCTTCAAAGGCTGAGAATAGTAGCAATCGATGTGGGGACTTCTGGGGGAAAGAAAGCAGGGGGAATGGAGACCCAAGGCCAGGAGGAAAAAAGAAGTAAGACCTACAGAAATGTTTACACACCGTGTAAACTGGTGCAAACCGGTGGGGAGACGTCAACACGGAACGAACTCTGTCCTTCGTGGGACATTGGACTTATAGGTGACAGCAGTGAGGTGGGAAAGATGCTCAGAAATATTCGGGGGTTATATGCTTAAGAGCAAGCACCTTCCGGAGCAGCCAGCAGAGGCCGTGGGAAAAGGGGAGACACTCTTTTCTCTGGGGAAGTTGGAACCTGCTTGCTTCCTCTTGACACCACCGTTCCCCTGTGCAGAGCCCCTTCCTTCACCCTGAGGTGGAAATGATGAATACGAGTGCACAGCTCTACTGTCCCAGGGGTATCTGCACCTTCTCAGGCTCCCACCTTTCCATTTCCTCCCCTCCCTTCTCAGGGCTAAATCAAACTTTCTTCTAGGACTCAGCTTAAAGGTCTCCTCCTCCAGGAAGACTTCCCTGACTCTCCAACCTCCTTCCTTCTGTGGCCCCCGGTGCTTCCCTCAATACCTATCATACTGGGTCCAAATGGCCCTGAATGACCCCCACCCCTCACTAGGTTGGGAGCCCCTTGAAATGTGGGCTGTGTCTTACTTTTCAGGGTATCCCCCTGTTCCTAGCTCAGAGCCTGCTATGCAGTAGATACTCAGCAAACCTAGTGAAGAAACAGAGGATGGAAGGCCAGAGATCTTCACAGGGGTGGGTGACAGCTCTCAGAGTATTGCCCTTCCCAGGGACTCCTGCATTGTTTGGAAGGCTTGTTTTAGGCTTGGTAAGGTGGCGCTGGGAGATGAGGTGGTGTTTCTAGTGTCAGCAGCTGGTGCAGGGAAAAGTATTAGGGAAGGAGGAAAGGGGCAAGGAAGCTGATATTCTTGTATCCTTTGTGGGTATTTTCCCACATGTAACTGCCTACAGTCTTCACCAGAGTCTCCAGAAGTGAGTGAGAGAAAAAAGGGATTAGAAAGAGGAGGCCAAAAGAGCAGAGTAGTAATTTGCCCACCACCAGCCCAGCTACTGTAAGCATCATTTCGAAAACAAGGAACAACAGGCCATTCTGTTCTGCTGAGGGTACAGGCCCGTTCATTCCACAAATATTTATCGAGCACCTGTTATGTGTTGGGTGTTGTTCTCAGTGCTGGGAAAATAGCAATGAAGATAATATGGTGCTTATATTTTGGGGGGAGATAACTGTATATAGTAAGTCAGGTGATAATACGTGTTATGGAAAAAGTAAAGCAGGGTAAGTGGGTTAGAGAGGGGTGGGGGGAGGAGCTGCTTCACATAGGTTGGTCGGGAAGAGCTCTGTGATGGCTTTGGAGCAGACCCCTGAAAGAAACGAGAGGAAGCCAGTGGACCCCTGGAGTAAGAACATCCCAGGCTGAAGAGACAGGTGCAAAGGCCCTGAGGCTGGAGTGTGCTGGGTGTGTAAGAGGAACTGCAAGGCAGCCAGGGCAGCTGGAGCAGAGGGAGGAAGGACAGAATGGTTAGGGAGGAGATTGGAGGGATGACAGAGAACTGGATCACTTAGCACCAACATTCTATGATGAGGACATGGGATTTTTCCTCTGAGTGTAGTGGGGAGCCCTGGCAGGATGTGAATAGCAGAGTAGAGGGAGGAACATGATCTGACTTAGGTTTCAACAAGATCCCTCTAGCTGCTGGGTGGAGAACTGACTGCAGAGGGAACAAGGGTGGTGTCAGGGAGACCAGTTAGGATGCTGCTACTGCAACAGCCGGGGCAAAAGGCAGTGACAGCCAGGGCCAGGGCAGTGATAGGGGAGGGGATGAGAAGTGGTGGGATCTAAATGCACATTGAAGGTGGGGCCGATAGGGTTTCCTGAGGAGTTGGGTAAAGGCTGAGAGAGAGAAAGAGAACCCAAGGATGATTCCTGGGTCCTTGACCTGAGCAACTGGAAGGGTGAAGGAGGGAAAGACTGGGCGTTAGGGCAGCTTTATGGGAGAAAACCACCACAAGTATGCATTGCAACAGGTTTTGAGATAGCTATTGGGCACATGTATTACTCATCAATTGCTTTGTAACACATTACCCCCAAACATAGCGGCTTAAGAGAACACACATCTATGTCAGTTTCTGTGGGTCAGAAACCCTGGCGCAGCTGGCACAGGTCCTCTGACTCAGGGGCTCTCACCTGCAGTGGAGGTGTCCAGCTGGGGCTGTGGCCCCTCTCAAGACTCGACTTGGGGAGGATCTGCTTCCAAGCTCACTTAGGAGGCTGTTGGTAGGACTTAGGTCCTTGGGGGCTGTTGGTTAGCAACGTCCTTCCTGACCATGCCAACCTCTCCATCGAGATGCTCCCAGTGTGGCAGCTGGCCTCCCGTGGAGAGAGCGAGCAACCCTGAGGTCATCGTGGTTTTGTAACCTAATCTTAGAGATGACATCCTATCACTTCTGCTGTGTTTTATTTATTAGAAGAGGGTTGCTAGCCCAGCCTGCACTCAGGGGGAGGTGACGAGTGTGCATATCAATTGGCAGGGACCTCTGGGAACCATGTAGAGGCACCTGCCACAGCAAGGAGGCAATTGGACCAACAAGTACAGATTTCAGGGAGAGGTCCAGACAGGAGCTGTCCATATGGGGGTTACCCATGACGGGCCTGAGCCAAGACAGCTGGGAGTGACCCAGACGGAGAAGAGAAGGGGATCAAGGACTGAGCCTGGGAGCTCGTCAATGTTTGGAGGTCAGGGACATGCAGAGGGACCAGCAAAGGAGATGGAGGAGGACCAGTGATGTAGGTGGTGAATGGAGAGTGGTGGCCCTGGTGTCCCGTAGGCCAGAAGAGAAACCTGTTTGCAGGGCAGGGAGGGATCAGCTGATCAAAAGCCAGGGAGAGGTCTGGCAAGGGAAGGCTGAGCTCAGGATTGGGCAGCTTGGAGATCAGCTTAACAAGAGCTGTCTCAGTGGAGTGGAAGGAGTTCCAGAGAGAATGGGAGGCTGGGAAGTGGAGGTGGACACAGCACTTTCCAAGGACTCTTGGTGTCGAGGCACGCACAGCCTTGTATCTGAGGGCAGCAGGTAACTCTTAGCTGAGCTGATTCTTGGAACGCTGTTTCTCTCTCCACCCCTTTTGCACACACACACCCCACACCCACCCCCACCCCCACACACGACCTTCCCACTGCTACCCCAGCTGGGACAGGGGATTAGAACCCTGAAGTTGGCCTGTTTTGTTTTTTGTTTCTGGTACCAAGTTACACATTATGAGACTAGGGTGGAGACACATGCTATTAATCCCCAGTCATCAGCTTGAGGTTCCCTAAATCCTAAAATCAGCCACCCCTAGAGGACCTGGGTTAGAAGGCAAACAGCACTAAGCAAAAGCTGATTGCTGACTGCCATCTGGTGGTCATTTTGGGATCTGGCCTGGATCTAAATCTGTCCCTCACAGGGTGGTGGGAAGAATTGAGGGAATTGTTAGAATGCCACCTGGCACAAATTGTGTTCAGTAAAACTGGGCTGCTGTCATTGTGCGCATGGTTTGGAGGAGCATGGTCAAAACAGTGTCCCTGACTTCACTCCCAACATTTTTTGAAGGAAAAGGAATTATTCTAAAAGGAGGTCCCTCTTCTTATCTTGGTAAAAGTAAGAGTGCTTCAGGGAACCAAGTAGGACAGTCATATAAGAAGTTAGATGATCTAGGGACTTCCCTGGTGGTGCAGTGGTTAAGAATCGGCCTGCCAACGCAGGGGACACGGGTTCGAGCCCTGGTCCAGGAAGATCCCACATGCCGCGGAGCAACTAAGCCCATGGGCCACAACTACTGAGCCTGTGCTCTAGAGCCCACAAGCCACAACTGCTGAGCCTGAGTGCCACAACTACTGAAGCCCGCGCGCCTAGAGCCCCTGCTCTGCAGCAAGAGAAACCACCGCAATGAGAAGCCCGTGCACTGCAACGAAGAGTAGCCCCGCTCACTACAACTAGAGAAAGCCTGCGCTCAGCAACGAAGAACCAGTGCAGCCAAAAATAAATTAATTAAAAAAAAAAAAAGAAGTTAGATGATGTAGATCCAAATCCTGATTTTGATACTATGGGACCTTGATCGTATCACTTAAGCGGCCTGAGTCTCAAGTTTCATCAAACCATAAAATGGGAACATTAGAATTAAAAACTATGCAAGTTATGTTAGTTTCAGCTTCACAACAAAATGTTTAAAAATAAATAAATAAATAAATAAAACTTACCTGAGGGGGGAAAAAAAAAAAACTATACAAGGTGGGACTTCCCTGGTGGCTCAGTGGTTAAGAATCCACCTGCCAATGCAGGGGTCACGGGTTTGATCGCTGGTCCAGGAAGATCTCACATGCTGCAGAGCAACTAAGCCCGCGCGCCAAAACTATTGAAGCCCGTGCGCCTAGAGCCCGTGCTCCACAACGAGAGAAGTCATCGCAATGAGAAGCCCATGCACCGCAATGAAGAGTAGCCCCTGCTCGCTGCAACTAGAGAAAGCCTGTGAGCAGCCAAAAGCAAAATAAAACGAACGAACAAACAAAACAACACAAAAACTATACAAGGTGGTAAATGTAAAGAGCTCTTATTAAAGGTACACTCCATTAGTTAATAGTAGTGGCATACCAGCTCTAAGCACTGGGGGTGTGTTGCTTTAAAATAGTGGTTCTCAACCGGGGGTAATTTTGCCCCCCAGAGAACAACTGGCAATGCATGGTGATATTTTTGTTTGTCACAAGGCTGGGGGATGCTAAAAAAAAAAAAAAAAAGGCTGGGGATGCTACTGACATCTAGTGGGTAGAGGCCAGGGATGCTGCTAGACATCCTACAATGCACAGGACAGCCCCCTATGAGACAGAATTATCCAGTCCAAAATGTCAATAGTGCTTGAGTTGAGAAATCTTGGAACTTTTTAAAAAGTTTATTATTTATTTATACATTTATTTATTTTATTTATTTATTTTTGGCTGCACTGGGTCTTCGTTGCTGGGTGCGGGCTTTCTCTAGTTGCGGTGAGCGGGGGCTGCTCTTCATTGTGGTGCACGGGCTTCTCATTGCGGTGGCTTCTCCTGTTGCGGAGCACGGGCTCTAGGCGTGTAGGCTCGGTAGTTGTGGCTCGCGGGCTGTAGAGCACAGGCTCAGTAGTTGTGGCGCACGGGCTTAGTTGCTCCACGGCATGTGGGATCTTCCTGGACCAGGGCTCGAACCCGTGTCCCCTGCATTGGCAGGCAGATTCTTAACCACTGTGCCACCAGGGAAGCCCGGAACTTTCTTAAATGGGGATTCTTCTTGCCGTGTTATGAACCAACATGAGGAACTGCTTTCTGAACATTATGAGGAAAGCAGAGTGATGCATGAAGTTGGAAAGGGGGTCTACAGTTATATGCAGGAGTAAAATGAGGCTCCAGATTACTGTGCTCTGCGACATGGTAGCCACAAGCCAGCCACGTGTGGCTATTGAAACTGAAAGTAATTAAAACCAAATAAAATTTTAAATTTGATTCCTAGATTGTAATAACCATGTCCCAAGTGCTCAGTAGCCACATGTGGCTAGTGGACAGCACAGATGTAGAACTGTTCCATCAGCGCAGAAATTTCTATCAAATAGCGCTGCTCATAAAGGATTCAGCAGAACCAGGCATCAGTGGGCAATCCACAAGAGAAAAGTGCAGAGAGGAGGGTACAATGAGAGACAACAGGATACAGCAATGAGATGGTTAAGTAAGCACAAGGGCGGTCTATAATTAAATGCCAAAACAAGTCACAAATACACATGTATAATAACTGATCCACGCAACCCTCCCTCCCCCAAGGGTCATTCTTAAGCGCATAAAACTCGAGAAGCCGGAAAAGGCAAGGAGAATCAGCAGAAGGCAGGCAGGGAAGGGCAAGCCACCGCTGGGGAGCGCTGTCCCTCTCTCTCCCTTCTTCCTGGCACAGTTTAGTTTAACTTGTGGGACAAGGTTCCCAGCCCGACAGGTGACCACGAGTCAACTGTACCGACAGAGGAGCGTTTGCGGCGGCCTGTCTTGCTTAAAGCCTTGAGGTCCTTGTAAAGGGAGTACGCATACTTGGTGACGAAGGACAGACAGAAGAAGTGCAGGATCATTCGGGAGACCTGGAAAATCAAGTGCAAGTACCTCAGCTCCTTGAACTGCTCTTTGATGGTCCCGTTGGTGAGCAGGACCACGGAGAAGCTGAGGAGCTCATAGGTGATGATCCACATGGTGTAACACAGCAGCCCCACGTAGTTGCTGATGTGGATGCAATAGAGGAACAAGGAGCTGACCATGAGGGTGATGGTGGATAGGCAGATGTTGATGTGCTTCTTGTAGGTCGTGACCCAAGAGACTAGCTCAGACTTTGTCTCCTTGTAGATGCTGAAGTTGTCCTCGTAGCCGATGTATGCAACCTCGTTCACTTCAAAGATGAGGAACTGGATGGTGTTGAGGTTACAGAAGATGCCCACCATGAAGGAGAACTTCTTGTCATTCATTTTATACTTGTTTTACCGGAGCATCGGCTGCAGAAAAAAAAAAAATTGTGGAGATACCTGACAAGAGGGCAGTGGCTAGCCCAGGACAAATCCTCAAGCCACTAGATGTAAATGGAAGAGCTAAGAGTAATAAGGGTATATAGACAGACAATGGGCTGGAAGTCAAGGGACATGGGCTCTGACGCTGCTCTGGCCTCACTAGCTACAGGTGAGCACATCACTGGGAAGTGAGGGCATCACTGGCTTGGAATAATCTTCAGGTAGCTCTGCTCTTCCAGCAGCAGCCATGCTTTAAGGTGGCACAAAGGGTACTCCTGTTGGTGTCAGGCTTGTGGGAATTAGGAAGTTCCTGTATCTGGAATAATGGTAGAGTCAGTTCTGGGCTCCTACTGGGATATTTGTTTCTCCGAAGAAACACATTTTCTCAGAAAACTAGCATGGCTTCTCAAGGGCCTAGAATCATCCCTGACCTTCCCCTTGGCCCCTTTTTCTTCCCTTCCAAGCCCTTAAAAATGTAATTTCCCTGAGTTACTCCCTGGGTCTGACCCAGAATTGTCCCAAGTCACAGGATTCAGCCAGCAGTGAATGGAATGGGAGAAGGTTTATGGATCCAAGGCTGACTATCTCGTTTGCCCAGGGTGAAGGTGCCACAACGATAAGCCAGGTCGTTCAGGTGAAAATCTAGCAGGCCGACCCCCAGCTGCAACCTAGGTTAGACCTGAACTCTAGCGGCTGGCTCCAGCCAGGGTGGAGCTGCCTAGCTCCCGCGTAGACCTGTTGAAGGTATTTATGGCGGAGGGCCCAAGGCTGTGGTAGGGCAGGCCCTGGAGCAATCGTCCCTCCCAGATCCTATCGCCTTCTTACTGGCTCCCAGTTGGGAGAACTCCAGAGCAAAGCTGCCTCCTCTTCATTCCCCACACTGGCCAGCTACCACTGTGAGGGCAGAGAGAGGGGCAAGAGTCACACACGAGGGGAACGCGTGCAGGCCTCTGGCTGATGTGTTTCCGATGAGGGACAACCAGTTGGAAGGTCGGCATGGTTTCCTTCTAAGGTCGCTGGACAGGGCTCCTCTTCAGTCCTGTCAGAGCACAGACAGGCTGCCATCCGCCTCCCTCCAGCCTTCTCCTCGCTCACTCTATCAATCCCAAATATTCTTTTTTTTTTTGTCAGTAGCAATTGTTTTATTGCTATGATAAAATATACATAACATAAATCTTACCATTTTAACCCTTTTTCAGTGTACCATTCAGTGGCGTTAAGTACATTCATACTGTTGTGCGAGCATCACCACCCCCCACCTCAACTTTTTCATATTCTCCAAGAAAGAACTCTGTACTCATCAGACACTAATTCTTCCTCCCTCATCTCCCGCCAGCCCCTGTTAATTCTACTTTCTGTCTCTATAAATCTGACTACCTCTAAGTACCCCATATAAATTGAATCATACAGTATTTGTCTTTTTGTGTCTGGCTTACTTCACAGCATAATATTTTCTTTTCTTTTTTTAGGTTTAAAAATTTTTTATTGGAGTATAGTTGACTTACAATGTTGTGTTAGTTTCTGCTGTACAGAAAAGTACATCATTTAGACATATATCCACTCTTTTTTAGATTCTGTTCCCATATAGATCATTACAGAGTATTGAGTAGAGTTCCCTGTGCTATACAGTAGGTCCTTATGAGTTATCTATTTTATGTATAGTAGCATGTATATGTCAATCCCAATCTCCCAGTTTATCCTTTCCCCCACCAGCACAGTATTTTCAAGGTTCAGCCCAAATAGTTTTACACCTTATTCCCCACCAACCTCCCAACTATGTGTGACTCCACAGTTCAGTCCTTGAGACACAGACCTCTCACTGCACCCCAGGCCCTGAAGGGTCCCATGTGGGGTGGGAGAGGCAGTGTGCTGGCCGGTGGATAGCTGCACCGATACTTCCCTGTCCGCATCAACTAAACCTCATCCCTACTCACAGAGCAGCTTCCAGAGCATTTAAGAAAAATCTTTCTTGCTCCTGTGGGGGCCATGCGTCAGAAAGGGGGCAAACGTGGATGCAAGCAGAGAAGTTGAGAGGCTGTTGAAAGAAATGGAGTGAAGAGGGATGTGGGGTTGTGTGTTTGGGGCCTGGGGCTATGCGAGAAGGAGTCTGGAATGAGCACCTGGGTGGAGGGTGGCCCATGCACTGAGCTGGAGAGCATGGAGGAAGGAATTATTTTTCCTTATTATGGGGGTGGGGAAGATGATGAGGACATTTTGGGAAATGGTGGGTTTGAATTCCCCTGGGACATCCAAATAGACATGTCGACCGTGAAGTCACCTCCATCAACCTGGAACTCAGAGGGAATCTGAGCATTTGTTTTTGAAATATAACTTGGCTGGATATAGGATTTTTGATTAACAGTGGTTCGGGGGAGCACTTTGAATATGCTATTCTCCCACTACCCTCTGGCTTCCATTGTTTCTGCTGAGAAATCAGCTGTTAATCTTATTGGGATTCCCTTATTAAGTGACGAGTGACTTATTTCCTATGCTGTTTTCAAGGTTTTCTTCTTGACGTTGACTTGAGCATTTTTACTGTGCAGTGTCTGCTTGTGGATCTCTTTGATTTATCCTAATTGAAATTCATTGAGTTTCCTGGATGTGTAGGTTAATCTTTTTCAATAAACTTGGGAAGTTTTCAGCCATTTTTTTTCTTAAAATATTTTTTCAGTTCCTTTCTCTCTCTCCTCTTCTTCCAATACTCCCATTATGCATATGTTGGTTGGTATGCTTAATAATGTCCCACATTTCTGTGAGGCTCTGTTTATTTTTCTTCACCTCTTTTTCTCTCTGTTCAGAAAAACAGATTGCATAATCTCTACCACTTATCTTCACTAATTATTCCCTCTGCCGCTTCACACCTACTGCTGAGCTTCTCTAGTGAGTTTTTCATTTCAGTTATTGTACTTTTAAACTCCAGAATTTCCATTTGGTTCTTTTTTTATAACTTCTATCTCTTTATTGATATTCTCTATTTGATGTGAAATTGCCATTGTATTTTCCTTTACTTTTTAAAATTATGGTGGGACTTCCCTGGTGGCTCAGTGGTTAAGAATCTGCCTGCCAATACAGGGGACACAGGTTCGATCCCTGGTCCAGGAAGATCCCACATGCCTTGGAGCAACTCAGCCCGTGCGCCACAACTACTGAGCCTGTGCTCTAGAGCCCATAAGCCACAACTACTGAGCTTGTGTGCCACAACTACTGAAGCTCACGCACCCTAGAGCCCACGCACCACAACTACTGAGCCCATGAGCCACAACTACTGAAGCCCAAGCTCTCTAGGGCCCATGTGCCACAACTACTGAGCCTGCATGCTGCAACTACTGAAGCCCGCATGCCTAGAGCCCGTGCTCTGCAACAAGAGAAGCCACCACAATGAGAAGCCCATGCACCACAATGAAGAGTAGCCCCCACTCACTGCAACTAGAGAAAGCCCACATGCAGCAATGAAGACCCAATGCAGCCAAAAATAAATAAAAAATTAATTTGTATTCTGTACCCTGGTGCCAAATAGTAATACAGAGACAGAATTTCAGAGGAAAGAGAAAGAGTAGCTTTATTTCTTTGCCAGGCAAAGAGGGAACACAGTAGGCTAGGCCTCAAAAACTGTGCCCCTTCCCTGGGGAATAGGGAGAGGTTTTATAGACAGGGCTTGTGGTGGGGGGTAGGTGATAAGGATCAAGGCAGTGTTGGGCTTGCATTCTTCTGATGGGTTGATGGTGAGGTAAGTAGGGGTCAGCATCATCAACCTTCAATTTTCAACTCCTCTGGGGTCCACATGCTTGTGGGCAGCATACCATCATTAATCGTTACCTTCTCCCACCTGGAGGGGGTTTCAGTATCTGAAAAACAGCTCAAAGATATCTTTGTGTGACCTTATCCCAAGGCTGCACTATTGTTTCTCTTGACTGTTTGTTTCTCCCTTGTCTGGCATCCCCTCCCTTTCCTAAATAACAACTGCTTGAATCTGTCCATTGGAAGTCGGGGAAGGTAATGGAGGCTGAATGAAGGCTATTTCCAGTAATCAAAGAAATGGGGGACACAGAAAGGCTTTGTGCCCAGGAGCCCCACAGGGCCCTGCTCAGTGTCACTGGCTGGATTATTTTAGTAAATTACATTCTTCCCCCCACCCCACCCCCTCACCACCCAACACCCACATGTGAAGCCTCTGATGTTGCTTCTCATAGAGGTGCAGCTTAGGATATGCCCACAGTGATTCTAGGATAACAGTGGTTTTGCCAGAACTCTTCCCCCTCTTTCTTTGACCACACCCAGCTGTTAAGGCCTACTAATTGCTGGCCGATTGCCCTATTGTTTTCAGTACTGCCAAGGGGCATAAATTGCGCCATAGACCATCCAATCAAATTCAGTCTCCTCTGAAGTAATATTTCCAGAAGTCAGTGTTTGATGTTTGTTCTGACCCCAGGAGGGCTTCTTCCAATTGTTTCTTTCCCCACTTCTCTCTTGAAAACTAGCTAGCCTACAGTTTAGCCTGAATCTTCCTGTGTGATCTATACATCTCTCAATTGCCTTTTGCCACAACTGTCACTATTTAGAACACCTTTAGGCTTGAACTTCTTGCTCTGTTGTAAAAACCAGTTCCTTTGGGGGAGAGATTGCAAATATCTGTTTTATGGCTTACTTCTCCCCTGCCTCAGCCAAAACCTCTGGTCCACGGCTCTGGCGTTGGGGGAGGGGACAACTGTATGCTTCTGTCTTAGTGATACTCCTGCTTTAGGAGCTGAGTGCTCTGTGGGAAAGGGAAGACAGTAGTCTGGGGTCTTCCTGGCTTGCCTCTCCTGTCATTGGAACCACTACCTTACAACCTGGGGCAAGGGCAATTGGGACCCCAGTATTCTCAGTGGTGCCACACCTAAGGTAATGCCTCCATCCCGTGAGTAGGGACTAGGCATCAGAAGGGAGCCCCTACCTCTTAGCCTCAGCAACAGGTACCTGGGACACAAGGTGAGAAATGCCAATGTCTGGCTCCTCCTGGGAAGGAAACCCTGACTGGGGGGATAAGGGAAAGGGAACCCTGTGTTCTTGGCTGCATCAATCTGGAGTAGAGTTTCTACCTGGCTGAGCTGGGAGAGGGGCAGAAAGAAGTGGTTTTGAAACCATGTAACTCAGATTGGGACTTGAACCCATGGCCTTTTTTTTTTTTTTTTTTTGCGGTATGCGGGCCTCTCACTGTTGTGGCCTCTCCTGCTGCAGAGCACAGGCTCCAGACGCGCAGGCCCAGCGGCCATGGCTCACGGGCCCAGCCTCTCCGCGGCATGTGGGATCTTCCCGGACCGGGGCACGAACCTGTGTCCCCTGCATCGGCAGGCGGACTCCCAACCACTGTGCCACCAGGGAAGCCCCCATGGTCTTTTAACTGAGATCACACCTGGTCTCAAGACATAATGAAGTTCAGGGACCTCCCTGGTAGAGCAGTGGTTAAGAAACCACCTGCCAATGCAGGGTACATGGGTTCGAGCCCTGGTCCATGAAGATCCCACATGCCTCGGAGCAACTAAGCCCATGCGCCACAACTACTGAGCCTGCGCTCTAGAGCCTGTGAGCCACAACTACTGAGCCCATGTGCCACAACTACTGAAGCCTGTGCACCTAGAGTTCTGCAACAAGAGAAGCCACTGCAATGAAAAGCCTGCCCACCGCAACAAAGAGTAGCCCCTGCCCACTGCAATTAGACAAAGCCCACACACAGCAATGAAGACCCAACACAGCCAAAAATAAATAAATAAAATAAAATAAATAAATTTATATATTAAAAAAAAAGATGACAATAGTGGGCTTCCCTGGTGGTGCAGTGGTTAAGAATCCGCCTGTCAGTGCAGGGGACACAGGTTCGATCCCTCATGCAGGAAGATCCCACGTGCTGCAGAGCAACTAGGCCCGTGTGCCACAACTACTGAGCCTGCGCTCTAGAGCCTGTGAGCCACAACTACTGAAGCCCACGTGCCTAAAGCCCGTGCTCTGCAGCAAGAGAAGCCACCGCAATGAGAAAACCTGCACACCACAACGAAGAGTAGCCCGCGCTCGCCGCAACTAGAGAAAGCCTGTGCGCAGCAACGAAGACTGAACGCGGCCAAAAATAAATAAAATAAAATAAAAACATTTATTAAAAAAAAAGATGACAATACTACCTAAAGCGATCTACAGATTCAATGTAATCCCTATCAAAGTCCCAACAGGATTTTTTTTAAGAAATAGAAAAATCCATCCTAAAATTCATATAAGATCTCAAGGGACCCCCAATGACCAAAACATCCCAAAATTCATATAAGATCTCAAGGGACCCCCAATGACCAAAACAATCTCAAAAAAGATGAACAAAGTTGAGGGTCTCACACTTCCTGGTTTCAAAATGTATCACAAAGCTATATTAATCAAACAGTGTGAATGTCTGGCATAAAGGCAGACATACAGACCAATAGGATAGAATAGAGAGCCCGTAAATAAACTGTTGCATATATGGTGTTATGGACAAAATTGTGTCCCCCACCCCAAAATCGATGTGTCGAAGCCCTAACCCCCAATGTGACTGTATTTGAAGAGACGGCCTTTAGGGAGGTCATAAAACTTAAATGTTGTCATAAGGGTGGGGTTCTAACCCAGTAAGATTGGTATCCTTATAAAAAGACAAAGAGATACCAGAGAGCTCACTCTGTCTCCCAACCTGTGTACAGAAGAAAGACCATACGATGACACAGAGAGAAGGTGGATATCTTCAAGCCAGGAAGAGAACTCTCACCAGAAACTGAATTTGCTGGCACCTTGATCATGTATCTCTAGCCTCTGTTTTTTAAGCCACCCAGTCTATGGCATTTTGTTATGGTAGATTGAGCAGACTAATACATATGGTCAAATGATTTTCAGCAGGGTGACTAGACCATTCAACGGGGAAAAGGACAGTCCTTCCAACAAATGGTATTGGGAAAACTGGGTATCCACACACAAAAGAAGGAAGTTAGACCCTTACCTCACACCATATACAAAAATTAACTCAAAATGAGTCAAAGGCCTAAATCTAAGAGTTAAAACTATGAAACTAAGGGGAAAGCTTCATGACATTGGATTTGGCAATGATATCTTGAATATGACACCAAAAGCATAGGGGAAAAAAGGAAAAAAAAATAAATTGGACCACACGAAAATGAAAAACTTCCATGCATAAAAGGACACATCAAGGGACTTCCCTGGTGGTCTAGTGGGTAAGACTCTGCGCTCCCAATGCAGGGGGCCTGGGTTCGATGCCTGGTCGGGGAACTAGATCTCGCATGAATGCTGCAACTAAGAGTTCACATGCCACAACTAAGAAGCCCACATGCCGCAACTAAGAGCCCACATGCTCCAACCAAAGATCCCACATGTCGCAATGAAGATCCAGCATCCTGCAACTAAGACCCTTTGCAGCCAAAATAAATAAATTTTAAAAAAGGACACATCAATAGAGTGGAAAGGCAACCCATAGAACAGGAGAAATTATTTGCTAATCAAATATGTGATAAATAAGAATGTATAAAGAACTTCTATAACCCAACAACAGCAACACAAATAACCTGATTAAACATGGGCAAAGGACTTCAGTGGACATTTCTCCAAAGAAGATATACAAGGACCAATAAACACATGAAAAGATGCTCAACATCACTAAACATTAGGGAAATGCAAATTAAAAACAGAGTGAGATACCACCTCATACCCATTAGGATGGTTACTATCAAAAAACCAAAATAATAAGTGCTGGGGAGGTTGTGGAGAAATTAGAATCTTTGTGCACTGTTGGTGGAATGTAAAATAGTACCTCTGTGGAGGAAAACAGTATGACAGTTCCTCTAAAAATTAAAAATAGAATTATCATATTTCCAGCAACTCCACTTCTGAGTATATACCCACCAGAAGAATTGAAAGCAGAGATTCAAACAGATACTTGTATACCAACGTTCACAGCAGCACTAGTCACAATAGCCAAAAGTTGGAAACTACCCAAATGCCCGTCAATGAATGAATGGATAAATAAAATGTGGTGTATTCATATAATGGAGTATTACCCAGCCTTAAAAAGGAAGAAAATTCTGACCCATGCTACAACACAGATGAAACTTGAGGACAACCATAGTCACAGCAGCATTATTCACAATACCCAAAAGGTAGAGGCAACCTAAATGTCCATCAACAGATGAATGGAATATATATTATATATATATTCCAATATATATATTATATATATAATATGCATATTCATATATATATAATGGAATACTACTCGGCCATAAAAAATAATGAAAATTTGTCATTTGCAGCAACATGGATGGAACTGGAGGGTATTATGCTTAGTGAAATCAGACAGAGAAAGACAAATACTGTATGTTTTCACTTATATATGGAATCTAAAAAATAAGACAAACTAGTGAATAAAACAAAAAAATGGGCAAAAGATTTGAACAGACACCTTACCAAAAAAGATATAAGAATGCTAAATAAGCACATGAAAAGATGCTCAACATCATTTGTTATTAAAGAAATGAAAGTTAAAACCACAATGAGATGCCACTATATACTCACTCTCTCTCTCTCTCTATGTGTGTATATATATATATATATATATATATATATATATATATATATATTAGAATGGCTAAAATGAAAAATGTATTGTCTATACGAAGTACTGGCAAGGATGTGAAGGAACTGGAATTCTCATACACTGGAAGTATAAAATGGTACATCCCCTCTGGAAAAAAGTTTGCTAGTATCTTAAAAAGTAAAAATGGTATTTACTCAAGATAAATGAAATCATAAATCCACACAAAGCCTTGTACACAATTGCTTATAGTGTTCTTATTCATAATTGTCCCAAACTACAAACCACTCTATGTCTTTCAGTGGGCAAATGGATAAACAATCTGTGGTACATTCATGCCGTGGCATACTACTCAGCAATAAAGAATGAACTATCAATATACATAATGACATGGGTGACTCTTTAAGGTCTTAGGCTGAGCAAAAGAAGCCAGGCCAAAAAAAAAAAAATAAAGATTATATACTGTATGATGCCATTTATGTAAAATTCTAGAAAATGCAAACTAATATATAGGGACAGCAAATCAGTGCCTTGTGATGGCGGGGGTGTGTGGTGCAAGAAGGGGCAGGAGACAGGGATTAGGAGGAAACTTTTGGGGGTGATACCTGTGTTCACCAATTCAATTACAGTGATGGTTTCACTGGGATATACTAGTGTCAAAACTCATCAAATTATATTCTTTAAACATGTGCTGTTTACTGTATGTCAATTATACCTCAAGAAAGCTATTAAGTAAACAGACACTTAACATAATGTCTAATGTTTGAAGTAGAGGTTTGCTTGGTTTGTCTTCCATTCTGGTTTAAACTGCTTCTGACAATTTCTGAACCTGAATTCAAAGTGAAGTTTGTTGTTATGTGATAGTGTGTAATCTTGTACTGTCTTATGTGGTTGGCTAATTGATTCATAGACATGATTTCGTTTCTCCCACTAAACTGAAAAGTCCTCAAGGCCAGGCCTCATATTTTATACTTTTCTGTATCCTCCTGCAGTGTCCAGCACAGTGACAGAAAAGTTTAACAAATACCTTTTGATTAACCACAAGTGTCTTTTGTGCTCCTTGAAAAATGTGGGGGGTGGGGAGTCAAGACAGAAAATGAAGTATGATTTTTCTCTATTTTTATTCTTTCACTTATCTGGAATATAGTATAGAGGACATGGGGGGAAAACCGTAACACAAAGCGACCTCAAGGCCCCAACACTATTCTTTGCGCTACGACACTCAGATATAAATACAGGTTTGCCTGTCGCTGGGTTAAATCAGAGAGCTGTGGGTTGAAGGCTGATGAAGATATACCAAGATGAAAGGATTGCCAGACTGCAATTCAGTTTGATTTCATTCCTCACCCTCTTCGTTTTGACCAATAAGGAGGTAATGACAAGACAAGGAAAGAGGAACTCACAGAGTGCTTGATAATAACAGTGTCCTTTAACTAAACATCCTTAATGAGCAGCGTGTTCCAGTTGTGACTATAATCACTTTTCTCTCCGTATCCCCCCAAAAGAGTGGCAGTAGAGTCTCTGCTTGCTGAAAAGTGAAAGAGATGGAAACTGAACTACCATGAGAACCTGGGAGATCTGCCTATCACGGAAAAGGGCCAACGTCGTTCACTATAGTGGCCGGTGGGTAAAGTGTATTATCTTTGATTTCCGCCGTGGGAATTCACTGCCTATAGAAATACGTCTGTTGTAGGAAATGATATTGCCCTGGCTTTGATTTTCGTAGATCATGTAGGCATAGGTGATGACAAAGTACATCCAAAAACAGTGCACCAATATACGGGACACCAAACCAAACCAGCGCATGATTCTGACCTCTCCAATGTTAGAATCATCATTGGTAAGCGTTTGTACTACAATGTTTACAGTTTCATAGAAAAAGATCCAGATGATGTAGATCACCAGGCCCTTGTACATACGGGCATATACTGAGTATAGGAGCAAGAAGCAGATGATGATGGTGATGAAAGATAGGAAGAAGACGATAGTCAAACTCCAGCAGATCATGAACTGTTTTATCAGGATACTTGTACTCTTGGTCTGTGGGGTAAGCTCAGTGCAATTGCTTCTCCTTAAGTACTTCTGTTCGAAGATGAGGTACAAGTCGATGGCCATGATGGTAAAGACCCCTGATAACATGGAGCCCATTTTGGCAGTCATCCCACACCAGTGCTGCCGTCTCATGCTGAGACCTCCTGTGAAGACAAATAACATGGGGGAGAATTCTGATTCCTGCCAATGTGGTAAATTACCAGGGTTTCTGCCTCCTTCCCCAAATTCACTTGGAGAAACAATAGAGAGAAATATGGAAACCAGGCAGTAACAGCTTTGAGAAAGACAGAAGACTGTTTAAAATTAATTGGGAGCGTGAGTGGGGAGGAGGGAGATGAAGTCTGGGCCTTGGTGGCAGTGAGCAGATAAATTGGAGAAGTGGCTCTCAATGCCAGCTTCACATTACAGTCACTGAAAGTCAGCACCCCACACCAATTAGAACATTCTCTGGGTAGGACCCAGGTATCAGTATTTTTAAAAACCTCCCTGTGATTTTCATATGTAGGCAGTATTGAAAAACACTGAATAGAAAAACTTAGTTTACATATTTTTAAAATTTATTTATTTATTTTTGGCTGTAGGCTTCTCTAGTTGAGGCACGTGGGCTTAGCTGCAGTACGTGGGATCTTAGTTCCCAGACCTGGGCCCCCTGCATTGGGAGTGTGGAGTCTTAACCACTGGACTGCCAGGGAAGTCCCAGAAAAAGTTAGTTTAAATTATGCTCTTATCTCTTCCAGCATTGCTTTGGGCAACCATTGCTGCCCCCTGATGGGGAAAATTGGCCGCATTATCCAGACATTGAGTACAGGTATCACAGGAAAAAAATCAGGGTAGCGCAATAGCCCTGCTGGGGTGAGTTGATGAAGACAATTAGGCTTTGAGCAATCACTCCTCCACTACATACCAAAACTTAAGGAATACAATGAAAGGCGTACTTTAAGGTAAATTTAGAAACTTAGAATAGAATAGCCTTATCATGGAAAAAGAAAAGGCAATAATGAACTAAGCATTCAACCCAAGAAGTAAGGGGGAAAAAAAACAACCAAGGATAAGAACAAAAAACAAAGGAGGGAGAAAATATATAAAAGAACAGAAATCAATAAAAAGGAAGAAAAGATAAAGCAGAGGGTCTTCTGATTGCTAAGGTTATTGGGGCCAACTTGTTGCCAAAAAAAAAACCCCAACAACTAAAAACTGCTGTATAAAATAGTTTAAAAATATTCTTGAAAGCACAGAAGAGATGACAAGATAAGAGGTAGGAGACCAAAGACTATAGGAATTCAGGAATTGGGACAGGTAAGCAAACATGAAAGTCAAATTTGCTCTGAGGGTATTTGCCAATCTGGGCAAACTTGAATTTCATTATGAGAACTCTGTAGGGTAAGGAGGAATGAAATTAAAGCTCAGCGTCCACCAAGGTGGGGAGTCTATTTTTTAAAATTAATTAATTAATTAATTTAGGCTGTGTTGTGTCTTCATTGCCGTGTGTGGGCTTTCTCTAGTTGCGGCAAGTGGGGGCCGCTCTTCGTTGCGGTGCACAGGCTTCTCATTGTGGTGGCTTCCCTTGTTGCGGAGCACAGGCTCTAGAGTGCAGGCTCAGTAGTTGTGGTTCACGGGCTTAGTTGCTCCACAGCATGTGGGATCTTCCTGGACCAGGGATTGAACCCATATCCCCTGCGTTGGCAGGCAGATTCCCAACCACTGAGCCATCAGGGAAGTCCTGGTGGGGAGTCTATTAGAAGGCCTTCCCTGTATTAGTCATGGCCACAAAGGTCTATGATTAGAGTAAAGGGGAATCAGAAGTAAACTTACCCCCACATCTTGTCCCAAGAGACTCCAAGGAAAGTGAACTTAGTACTACACTGAACATATGCAGGGGCTGCGGGGGGCAGGGGGAACTGTCCTTGAGACTTTGTAACCATAACTAACATTTTTATAGATTTGTAGCCCAAATTACATGAAGTATTCAAAAAAACTTTTAAGTCTAGTTTAAAGTAGTCCTAAACTGAAGTGTCTCTAAGTGCCTGGCAGAAGCAAACTCAGGCCTTCTCTGGAAGGATACATCTTTGTGCTGGTCCTCAAAGTATCACCATCAGTAATTTTTCAGGGACAATGACTAGTACATAGTGAAAAATAACTGAGCATACAAGGAACAAGGCACTGTGAGAACCAGCAGAAATAACAGAACTGCAAAAATACCACATTATTAAACAATTATGATTAGGACATTTTTTTGAATTATTTAAAATTTTTATTTTATTTTTAATTTTGGTAAAATACATGTAAAAAAACCTACCATCTTACCCATTTTAAAGTATAAAATTTTATACTTACAATAGTCATCCTAGTGGCTAACAATGAGGACATTAGAATTAGAGAAGTTAGTTAATTTATTTTGTCTAAAGCTGTACATCTGGTCAGTAGCAAAATCAGGATTTGAACTCACACCTGCCTGGCTCTAAAACCAGTCTTAACACTCAACCCACTTGTGCCTTATCTGCCTCAGAGATTTGTGAGCTCAGAGACTCTATTTATCCCACAGCTCCTAACAGAGGGTCTTGACTAGAAAAGAGCCTTGATTAGAGCAGACCCTTTACTAGCTTCCTTCTCCTTATTCTTTTTTTTTTTTAATATTTATTTATTTATTTGGCTGCATTGGGTCTTTGTCGCTGCATGCAGGTTTTCTCTAGTTGCGGCAAGCGGGTGCTACTCTTTGTTGCAGTGCGCAGGCTTCTCATTGCGGTGGCTTCTCTTGTTGCAGAGCACGGGCTCTAAGCGCACGGGCTTCAGTAGCTGTGGCGCACAGGCTCAATAGTTGTGGCTCGTGGGCTCTAGAGCACAGGCCCAGCAGTTGTGGCACATGGGCCTAGTTACTCCACGGCATGTGGGATCTTCCCGGACCAGGGCTCGAACCCGTGTGCCCTGCGTTGGCAGGCGGATTTCCAACCACTGCTCCACCGGGGAAGTCCCTCCTTCTGCTTATTCTTAAATGTTCTTCCTCAGTGCACAAACCAAGACGCTCTTCTTACTTTATACTCTCTTCCTAGGTAACGTCACTTATTCCCGTGGTTCAGTTGCCATCTACACACTGACGACTCCCAAGTCCAGTCCAGTCTTCTACTTGGAGATCCAAACTGGCACACTAAACTCTTCTGCCTCCATTTGGGAACTGTCTTTGGACTGCTCAAGCTCAATATGTTCCAAACTGAGCTTACGATTTCTCCCACCCCACCCTCACCTACTGCTACGACCTTCTGATATTTCAGTAAATATCAGCGTCCACCTGCCCATTTCCCCATGTACCTGCCTTTCTGTCATCCCCTACATTGAAAAACACTATGTTCCATTTACCCTCCCTCCCACATATCTCTCGAATCAGTTATTGTTTTTCCCATCTCCACTGCCACAACCATAGCCCAATCACCACCATGTCTGCTCTGTGATTAACACTACTTATGCGGTTGTAGTCTTGATATAATCATGCATGGTGACCCAGCCATGTTGGGAGTTTGTGAGGAAAGGCAGTGCTTATGTGTGTATGGGATAAGAAGTCCTCACTATCATGATGGGAAGTCAATAGATAATGTCTAAAAATGATTAATCAAGAAATAGCAGCATAAGTATGTAATTTAGAGATAAAGAGGTACATAGGAGGGGAAATAGAAGAATTGATGTGGTTGCCTGTGGGAAGTATGACTAGGGGTGAGGGGAGTACAGAGGACTGAAGTTTTTATTATAAGCCTTTAAGTATTATTACTACACTTATATAATTTTAATAAAAATAAATTTATGAAGATATAGTTGTTCCATGAATTCCTAATAAATCCAGATCATTAAATAAATCCCACTGGCTCCCTTTTGGCTGGTGTAACTTTAATACAATATGTTCGTAGCCCCAGAAATGGTTTGCTGGCCTCATGGGAGCAAGGTTTGCTGGATAACTTTGTGGTAGTCTGAACCAAGAGCTAAAAATGTCACCATGGAAAGTAGTTGGTGATAGTGCAAAGTCTTTTCTGTTTAATTAATTAATTAATTTATTTATTTTTGGCTGTGTTGGGTCTTTGCTGCTGCGCGTGAGCTTTCTCTAGTTGCAGCAAGAGGGGGCTACACTTCGTTGAAGTGCGCGGGCTTCTCATTGCGGTGGCTTCTCTTGTTGCAGAGCATGGGCTCTAGGCACGCAAGCTTCAGTAGTTGCGGCACATGGGCTCCGTAGTTGTGGCACGTGGGCTCCGTAGTTGTGGCACACGGGCTTAGTTGCTCTGAGGCACGTGGGATCTTCCCGGACCAGGGATTGAGCCCGTGTCCCCTGCATTGGCAGGCAGATTCTTAACCACTGCACCACCAGGGAAGTCTGTCTTTTCTGTTTATTTATGAAATTTTCTGAAAATGATACATCATTTCAACTACTACACAACAAGAAGAGATTCTGATTCTATCTTTGAATAGTTACAACATTTTAAATGGTTTTTAAGTTAAAGATATCTCTACGTAGATTTTTAAATAAACTATGCTAGAAAAATAAAAAAATTAATATAACAGAATATTGTAAAAGAAAGAGTTGATTTTTATCCTTCCACTTCACTTTAACATCATACTTTTTGAACTCAGTAGAAGTGTGTAATGTTTATTTTTTATTTATTTATTTTGTTTGTTTGTTTGTTTGTTTTTGCGGTACACGGGCCTCTCACTGTTGTGGCCTCTCCCGTTGCGGAGCACAGGCTCCGGACGTGCAGGCTCAGCGGCCATGGCTCACGGGCCTAGCCGCTCCAAGGCACGTGGGATCTTCCCAGACCGGGGCATGAACCCGTGTCGCCTGCATCGGCAGGCGGACTCTCAACCACTGCGCCACCAGGGAAGCCCTTTGTTTTGTTTTTTGACCACGCTGCGCGGGCTTGCGCCATCTTAGTTCCCCACCGACCAGGAATTGAACCCAGCCCCTCAGCAGTGAAAGCGCAGAGTCCTAACCACTGGACTGTCAGGGAATTCCCTGTTTTGTTTTTTTGGAAGCTCTGCCCTGCCAGGTTCAACCTCAGGGGTAGGGAGGTTCAACCCTGGGGGAGTGAGTTAATTAGTCATGTTCTGAGCCATCCACGGTATCCTGAAAAGGCAAGGGAAGAAATAGATCGTAGACAATGTAAGGGAGGCATCAATATTAAGAACAGCTTCAAATCACATGAAGCTATTAGCAAACCTGGATGTGACAAAGTTAGTCCAGTTAATAACCAGAAAAAAAAATGTAATAGGTACTTTTACACTGAGAATATAATAGGTACTTCAGTAAAGAATGGTTTGAGGATGAATAAACTGCTACATATTCACACAATGGGATGTTAAATGGTCATCAAAATGAATGACTGTAGCAACACACAATTGGAATGAATCTTAGTAATGTAATAGTAAGTAAAAAAAGTACCAAAAGAAGATATAGAGTTAAAAACTATAGATATATATTATACACACACACACAATTTTTGGACTGTATATATAGAAGCAATAAAACTATATAAGGAAAGCAAAGTAATGATGAATTTAGGACTCTAAATTACGATCACCTTGGGCCAGAGGAAGGAAGTGAAATGGGTTGGGCAGCTCATATACTCAGATCTGAATTACTGACAAGATCCTAATTTTATTTTGGGTAGAGGATTTGAGGGTACATATTACTTTATTAAAAATAACTAGTATTTTAAAAGTAATTAAAAGAGCTATGCATGGATCAGTGAGGAATATGTCAGGCACCGAGGATTATGATGTCTAATTGTGAGCATATGAAGAACAATAAAAAACACTAAAACAAAACACGGATAATAATAGCATTTACCTTGTAAAGTTGCTGTGAGGATTAAACAAGTTAATATATTTAAAACACTCAGAACAATGCTTGGAACATGGTAAGCACTGTACTATGTAGGAGTTTTTGCTATCATCATTTTTGCTTTATGCCAAGGGGTAACCACTATTTATTATGCATATAAAACTACTATTGCGAATTCCTTGGCAGTCCAGTAGTTATGAAACAGGAGAGAAGGGGGCAGGGCACAACCTTTAAAAGAATGACATAGCCCAAGGGTTCGAAGTAAACTGATTAGAACCAAATAGGTCCAAGATGACAAGCTGAATTCCACTAGACCTTAAGCCTCAATATACGCTCATTGTAACACATCAGCAAGCTAAATGACACACCCACAGGTGCCATGACAATTCCAAGGCCAACCATAAAGGTCAAAAAGTGGGCAGTGACCCAATTTATGGAAATCCCCACCTCTTCCCCAAAATAGCTGGAATACCCCTCCCACTCATTAGCCTATGAAATTACCCACCCCTATAAAAACTGACAACCCCACATCCTGGGTCCGCTTTCGCCTTCTGAGATGGCCCACACTCTGTCTGTGGAGTGTGTTTCTCTCTAAATAAATCTGCTTCTAACCTGTCACTTTGTCTCTTACTGAATTCTTTTGGCGATGAGACATCAAGAACCTGAATTTCATTAAGTCCTAAAACCAAATGTGTGATCTCAGTTAGAAGACTGTGGAGGGCTTCCCTGGTGGCGCAGTGGTTAAGAATCTGCCTGCCAATGCAGGGGACATGGGTTCAAGGCCCGGTCTGGGAGATCCCACATGCCACGGAGCAACTAAGCCTGTGCACCACAAGTACTGAGCCTGTGCTCTAGAACCCACGAGCCACAACTACTGAAGCCTGCGCACCTAGAGCCTGTGCTCCGCAACACCGCAACAAAGAGTAGCCCCTGCTCGCAACAACTAGAGAAAGCCTGCATGCAGCAACGAAGACCCAATGCAGGCCAAGATAAATAAATTTATTTAAAAAAAAATGAAAATGAATACTTTGCATATATGAGCTCTTAGAGACACATCTTCTACAGTCTCTTGTAAAAAAATCTATCGACTTAAATAAAAAAGCTACTGAGATAATTTATAACCTCTTCTTACTCCCTTTCCTTTGGCTTTGTATACCACAGAATCAGTTCGTACCATAATTGGACACTCTAATGCAAGAAAGCAGTATTTCATTTTATTTTATTTTATTTTATTTTATTTTATTTTATTTTATTTTATATTTCCACATGTCTTGTGGGATCTTAGTTCCCCAGCCAGGGATTGAAACTGTAACCCCTGCAGTGGAAGCACAGAGTCCTAACCACTGGACCGCCAGGGAGGAATTCCCTTTATTTTTAAAAAATAATATCAAATCGGACTCAGTTTTCTTCCTCAAGGAGTTAGGGAGAAACTCTATCTCAATCAGTTTTTTTTGTTGTTTGTTTTCACTCCCCTCTCTCCTTGCTGGAGTCACATAGAACTCCCAAGTTCATCCAATCCTGGAAACTCAAGGAAGGGCTCTAGACTTCAGGCGGGTGTGGCTGCCCACTGTGAGAGGCTTGATGTCCTAGCCTCAGTGGTCCCACTGTCCACAGCCCCGAAGGTTGTGGCTCACAGCTCAGTCCCCAGCCTGGGGTCCACACAGACATCCTGTCACTCTGGGGTCTGGGAGGGAGTCAAACACAGGCCCCAAGGTGGTCAGAGCCAGGCACCTCTCCATTCCCCAAGGGCAGGGAAATCCCACTTGCTGTAGGGGTTGGGAATGATTCCCTTCTCCCTCATCTTTTCAAATCTACACCCGCTACCCACCCACATCATCTAAATCTCTGCCTTTGAGAGCCTAGATTTTCCAAAACAAAAGTATTTTAACTCTCCAACGGGGGAAGAGATGCTCAGTCATCTTAAACCTACAAAGGAAAAATGCCTGTCATGCTTTGGTGGTGTATCAACCAAGAAGCAGGAAACCAGCCCCGACTCTGAATGAGGCAATTCTGACAACAAATCGCACTGCTGCATACAAAGTCCTCACGATGTGACCCCAGTCCAACTTTCCAGGAACATCTCTGAGCATCCCTTCTCATGTTTATAATACTCTTACTTTCTCAAATATCTTTTCTCCCTTTCTCCACCTGGCTCACTCACACTCATCCCTCAAGGTCACTGGAATCCTCAAGAAGGTGCCAGGGCTCTAGTTTGGCATTTGTAATTCTCTTGGCCTTTCTTTTATGGTTATAAGCCTCACACCAGTATCACAAACAGGAGTGCGACAGTCAGCTCTCTTTGTCTCTTCCATGGGAAGGAAACCACTTTCCCGAACCCCCCCAGCAGCCTTCCCTTCATGGCTCACTGGCCAGAACTGGGTCACATGGTCATCCACAGCTGCAGGGGAGGTTGGGGAAACCAGTTCCTGACAAAGCTGAGTAGAATTGCCATCATTAGTTTAGACATATCATGAGTTATGCCCAGACTGGGAACACAGTTGCCTCACCTCTCCAAAAGATGGGTCCCCTTAACGGGGAAGAAGGAAGGAAATGGCTAATAAAGTCTACCACAGAGATCCTGTTCCATTAATTATCCCTTCTTCCCCAATGACATGGCAAGAACTCTTACTATCTGTTTGCCCCTTCTTCCACAGAAGAAGGATTTTTAGATATACACATGATTGGCCAGAATAAGGTTTGCCTTTTCTGGCCTCCCTTGCAGTTGGGTGTAACTGTGTGACCAATCTCTGAGAGTGGGTTGGAAGGGGGAGAAATGAATGTAACCACCAGGTGTTCAGGAGAAAGTCATGTCGTCCCTTTCCCTCTTCCCAATGGCTGAAACGTGGATGGAGTAGGGAGTCATCTCAGACCAACTGGGCAAGGACGTGATAAACACAGAGAGAAGGATCTAGGCTTCTGAAGATTCCCAGAGCAGGGCTGCCCACTTACTTAGGCTCTTACATGAGAGAGGGAAATGATAAACTCCTATCATGTTTAAAGCACTGTTATTTTGCAGCCAAACTTATATCCTAATAAACACAATTGCCTCCAATCCTCTGCCTGTAAGCATGCCAAAGTCTTTCCCAGCTCAGACAATCTCTCCTTTGACCCTGTGTCTCTCTCTGATTTACATTCAGGCTTTGTGTTAGGGCAAGCAACAGATACTGGCTCTTAGCTGATTTAAGCAAAAAAGGCATAGCTCATAGATGTGTGGAAAGGACCAGTTATCTATTGCCACAATGATGCTACATAAGCAACCACAAAACCTCAGTGGCATGTAACAATGAACAGTACTTAGTTCACAAGTCTGTGGGGTTCAGCTTATCTGGGGCTGGGCTGAGCTGGGCCGATTTCAGCTGGACTCACTCGAGTGTCTGGGGTCAACTGTTGGTTGGCTAGACAATTTTGTTGATTTTGGCCGAGCTCATTCATATGCCTGAGGGTCAACTGGCTGTTGGCTGATCTAAGATGGCCTCAGCTGGGATAACTCAGGGAGACTTGGCCGAGGGCCACATGTTTCTCATCATCCAACAGGCTAGCCTAGACATGTTGTAATGGCAATGGCAGAGGACAACAGTGAGAGTGCTACAGATTGAATGCTTTTGTCCTCCCCAAATTCATACGTTGAAAATCTAATGCCCAATGGGATGGTATTAGAAGGAAGGGCCTTTGGGAGGTGATTAGATCATGATGGTGGAGCCCTCCTGAATGAAGAGATCCCAGAGAAATCCCTTGCTCCTTCCACTATGCGAGGACATGGCAAGAAGTTGGCAGTCTGAAACTCGGAAGAGAGCCTTGGCCAGAATCCGGCCACGCTGGCACCCTGATCTTGGACTTCAGAACTGTGAGAAATAAGTTTCTGTTGTTTACAAGCCACTCAGTCTGTAATATTTTGTTATAGAATCACAAACAGACTAAGACAGAGAGCAAGTGCAGCCACCCAAGTGCTTTTCAAGCTTCTGCTTGTGTAATGTTTGCGAACATCCATTGATCACAGCAAGTCACAATAGTCAGTCCAGAGTCAGAATGAGAAGGTCCATGGGACTTCCCTGGTGGTCCAGTGGTTAAGACTCTGTGCTCCCAATGCAGGGGGCCTGGGTTCAATCCCTGGTCAGGGAACTAAATCCCGCATGCTGCAACTAAGACCGAGTGCAGCCAAATAAATAAATAAATATTTTTTAAAAAAAAGAATGAGAAGGTCTCACAAGATAATACGGATGCAGGGAGAGGTGAAGAATTGGGGCATGAATGCCATCAGTCTACCACACCACATTCAGAGGTTTTGCTTACAGGATGGTAGCCAATATCACACCACAGGGCTGGGCCACTGAAGACACTGCTGCTGCCAGCAATGAGCATTTGATACCATAGTTACACTGAGAGAGAGGCCTTCTAGCACCAGACTCTAGATGTTGCTGTTGCCAGAGCTATTCCCCCAAACTGGGTGTTGCTGTCACAGCTGGCACTGCCCACCAAGAATGGATTTTCTTGTTCTCTTTTTTTTTTTGCCTCATAAGCTCCTCCTGATTCAAAGTCTAGTTTGGGAAAATTTTATTAGCAGAGCCTATGACATGTGCATATGACTTAGTTCATAAGGAAGGATGGAAAACTAAGTAGCTGCCATTTTTAGCTGCAATACTGGTAGGTGAGCTCTGCTTCTCACAAAGTTTCATAGAGTGAAAAATTCTCCGTACATGGGAAAGGGGTTTATATTACAGGCAACTAAAGAACTAAAACAGAAGAACAGTGATGAGGGGGAGGAAGAGGAGGAAACTAGCCTCTCAATCTCTTCACAGCTAAGCTTCTTCTTTCTCTCTCTCTCTCTCTCTCTCTTTTTTTTTAGGCTGTGCCATGTGTCTTGTGGGATCTTAGTTCCCCAACCAGGGATTGAACCCACGCCCTTGGTAGTGAAAGTGCAGAGTCCTAACCACTGGACTGCCAGGGAATTCCCCCACAGCTAAGCTTCTTGAAAGAGTACACCTAGCTGACTTTTCTCTTCTGCTTTTCTTCCATTCCACTTCTATAATAATCAGTTATGGCCACACTAATAATGCAAAACCCAGTGGTTTACAACCACAAGCATCTATTTTTCTCACTCTTGCTTCAGGCTGCAGATCAGCCTGAAACAACTAAATGCTTACCAGTAGTAACATAGGTAAACTGTGCTATTTATGAAACGGAATGTTATACAGCAGTGGAAAATGAGGGTAAATCTCAAAACCATCCTGTTGTCTAAAGAATCAAGCAACAGGAGAATGGATACCATACAATATCATTAATATAAACAATACTTTACTTAAGGTTACAAACGTAGGTTGAAAAATATAAATACACAGAGGATGATTAACACAAAATTCTGCACAGTGGTAACACCTGAAGTGGGGAGAAAGGGGAATGCCCAGAGCAAGGGACCTCCAAGAGGCATCTAAGGTACTGGTGATGTCCTGTTGTTGCATAGTGTGGGGAGTGGGTATATGCAGGCAAATGCTATTATCATTCATCAAACTATACATATTAATTTTTAAAAAATTAATTAATTAATTAATTTTATTTTTGGCTGCTTTGGGTCTTCATTGCTGCGCGGACTTTCTCTGGTTGTGGCTAGCGGGGGCTACTCTCCGTTGTGGTGTGCAGGCTTCTCACTGCGGTGGTTTCTCTTGTTATGGAGCATGGGCTCTAGGCACGCGGACTTCAGCAGTTCACGGGCTCAGTAGTTGTGGCTCGCGGGCTTAGTTGCTCCGCGGCATGTGGGATCTTCCCATACCAGGGCTCGAACACGTGTCCCCTGCATTGGCAGGCGGATACACATTAGTTTTATACATTCTTTCGTGTATGTGGTATATTTAACATCCCACGAGAAAAACCTACTACAGGTGAGGATGTGAAGCAATGGAAACTCATTGCGGTGAGGACCAATATAAATTGGAAAAACCATTTCAGAGAGCATTTTGCAGAGTCTAGTTAAGTGGAAACTGTGCATATTCTGTGATCCTGCAATATTTTTCTTGGGTGTCCCTAGGCGCCTTAAAGCAATGGGTTTTTCAAACTTTGTGACAACCGCTTACTAAGAAATACATTACAATCAAGTACACATAAACGCACACAAACACATGTATGTGTAAGTGCGTATAAAGTTGAAATTAAAATTTTGCACCACAATGCCTTTTCCTATTACATGTAACATGATCTGACCTTTTCTAATCCTGTCTATTCCTTTTTTTAACTGAGATATAATTGACACATTATGTAACTTTAAGATATAAATGTTCCTATTTGATTTCATTAAAGGTCACAACCTTTAATGTCAAGTCACTAATAGTTGACAAACTGTACTTTGAAAAACACCATAGTAGAGAAAATTTTGCACACGGTAAATGTGTTAAAGAATGTTAATTGAACACTGTTCAAAATAAAAATAACTGGCGATGACAACTGAGGAATATTTACGTAGTGGAACACAATAGGGCAGTTAAGATGAACAAACAAGAGCTCCTTGTGTCAACAGAATGCAGCGTGAAAAAACCCAGTTGCTGAAGCATATGTACAGTGTGTTGCTATTTATAGTTTCAAAACATGAAAAACATGTTTATAGATTCCCACATATATAGTAAAAGTCGACAACATGGATGAGAGTGGATCCTGGTTTCCACTGGAGAAGGAGGGGAATGGGATCAAGGAGGGGCAAAATGGGGACCTATAAGGTTTTTTGTTTCTTAATCTTGTTATTTATTCTTCTTTTTTTTTTTTGCCACTTGGCTTGCAGGATCTTTTTTTTTTGGCTGCGTTGGGTCTTGCTGCGCACGGGCTTTCTCTAGTTGAGGCGAGCAGGGGCTACTCTTCGTTGTGGTGTGCGGGCTTCTCATTGCAGTGGCTTCTCTTGTTGCGGAGCACGGGCTCTAGGAGTGTGGGCTTCAGTAGTTGTGGCACGCAGGCTCAGTAGTTGTGGCTCGCAGGCTCTAGAGTGCAGGCGCAGTAGTTGTGGCATTCGGACTTAGTTGCTCTGCGGCATGTGGGATCTTCCCGGACCAGGGATCAAACCCATGTCCCCTGCATTGGCAGGTGGATTCTTAACCACTGCGCCACTAGGGAAGTCCCACGGCTTGCAGGATCTTAGTCCCCGACCCGGGACTGGACCTGGGCCCTCGGCAGTGAAAGTGTGGAGTCCTAACCGCTGGACAGCCAGGGAATTCCCTATTCTTTAGTCTTCACTGCAGGGTTGGCAAACTACTACCCGTGAGCCAAATCTGGTGCACTGTTTTTGTATGGTCTGTGAACTAAGAATGGTTTTTACATATTTTAATATTTGGGAAAAAAACTGAAAGAAGAATAACTTGTGATGTGAAAATCATATAGAATCCCAATTTTTGTAGCTACAAATGAAGTTTTATTGGAACACAGCCTTGCTAGTTTTACAAAGCCGAAAATTATTTACAGCCTGGACGTTTATAGAAAAATGTTTGCCACCCCCTAATTTATTATATGACATGTATTTCATAATAATAAAAAATATGGTAGCATTAGAGAAGAATTCTGGAAATAAAATGATGTATAATTCTACTATCTAACAAAATTTTCTAAATTTCTCCATGTTTTCTTCTACTCTGACAAAACCCATATATTTTTTTTGAAATCGGGCAAAGACATTTTGCATTCTGCTTTTTCCCTGCTGTACCTCACTTCATAAACCTTTTTGACGCACAATGTAGCATTCAAATTTGCACCATTTAATGACCTAGCATGCTTCAAGTTTACAAACCACACGCCGTAATTTGTGTAACTGCCTTCTCATGTTTAAACCTTTATATTCTTTTGATTTGTCCCGTTTATTATTGGTTACTAGGCAAAGAATACCTTTGTACACGGAGCTTTTCTCCCCCTCCTTTTGACTTACTTTCTTAGAATAAGTTCCTAGGAAAGAAATTCTTAACCTTCCCTCCACTCCTTCAAACTCTAACTACTCTCTCTTCCTTTCTTTACTCCTATAACCTTGCTTCTTCAGTCTTTTTGCTTAGCCCTTTGCCTTCCCTAACATAACTGATCTCTCTCAGTTGGCTCTGTCTAGTGGTTGTTTAGGTACCGCAAAAGCTCTCTTGCTTTTAGATCCCAGCTTGACCTCACCGTCCCTTTGGTGGTCCAACATTCTGCAGTGCATTGTGAGGGCTGCTGTTTGCTCTCATTTCTTAACCCTTCCTCTTAGCACAGGGTCCACTCCACTCCTACACTGAGGTTAAAGTCAGCCAGTGATCTCTTTGTAACTTAGTCCAAAGGCTTTTTTCTTGATTTTTATCTCCCCCTGGAGCTGCTACTCTGAAAGGTCCTTCAGGTCTTTCTCTTTCTTTGCCTGCATGTGTCTCCACGCACAGTTTATCTCTTCCATAGAACTTTCTCTAAGGATTGGGATAGCCCACTCTTTTGAGTGCACATTCAACCCAGACATAGCTCATTCCCTTTGCTCCAAAGAGCTTGCAGGCAGACAATATTGAGAGTCTTCTACTTAGAGTTTCAAAATAATCAAATCTTTGTGATAAATTTAAGGATCATAGGCCATATTGTGCCAAGTAACAGAAGATCTACAAAGTGAGGCCCGCAAATCGGCAGCATCAGTGTCACCTGGGAGCTTGTTAGAAATGCATAACTGTAAGCTCCATCCAGGCCTGCTAAATCAGAATCTAGACATTTAACATGATCCCCAGGTGATTCACATGTACATTAACGTATAAGAAGCACCAGTATAGTGGACCAGTGAGTGCCTATCACTAAGAGTCTCCATCAAAAGTACTCCAAGGACCCCTTGGGAACCTCAAACCAATGATTTTCACCTTTAGTTGGGCAAAGTTTGGTGTGACGGTGATCTTGCTGTCACAGCTATCACCCTTTGATGGACAGGTGGCTAGGTGTGTGGCCTCCCTCCTTCATCATTTTAGGTACAGGTTTATCCCTCTGAAGATGCAAAACGGTTTGAAGAGGACAATCTTTCCCAAGCAAGGAAGACTGTTCTTCAACCAAGAGCATAGGTAAGCTTATAGACTCTTTGGTAAAGTGGACACATCCTGCTAGGGGTGAGAAAAATGGTTCCTATCATCTTTTCCAACAAAAAATGTGTGTGAACAACATAGAACCAAAAGACAAGAATAGTTTATACTCTTCATTCTCTCATTCAGTAAATATTAAGCACCTACTGTGTGCCAAGCACTATTCTAGGTGAGAATAGCAGAGAAGAGCAGAGAACAAAGCAGACAAAATCCTTGCCTTAGTGGAATTTACATTCTAGGGGGTGGAGATGGACAAGAAACAGGTATATAGTACGGAAGGTAGGGAGAGTGCTTTAAAGAAAAATAGAGTGGTGGAGCCCGCTATTTAAGGTGGGTGGTAGGGGCAGGTATCCCCAAGGTGAAGACACTTGGGAATATGGAATGTGGAGCAAGCCATCCAGATATTTGGGGGAAGAGAATTCCAAGCAGAGGAAATGGCTAATACAAAGACCTTGAGGTAGGAACATGCTTGGAGTGTTCAAGGAATAGCAAAAAGGCAATAAGTGTGGTTGGAGCAGATTAAGCAAGGAAGAGAGTGGAACCAAATCATGTAGGGTCTTTATGGAGCTTGAATTTTATGCCAAGTGTGATGGAGCCATTGCAAGATATTGATCAGAGTAGTGACATAATCTGACATTCTAAAAGGCTCTCTCTCTGCTGTGTGGGGAACAGACTCTAAGGGGGCAAGAGTGGAAGCAAGAGGCCTAATAGCAGGCTGCTGTAAAGCTGTGGGTGGTTTCAATTTGGGTGGTCATGGTGGTGGTGAAAAAAGGCCCAACAATCTCAACTTCCCTAACAAAGAGTATTTTTAAAGTTATCGCTAGACAAGTAAACTTTTTTTATCTTGGATGGGAAAATGGTTTAGATGTAAAAAATAAAGAGTAAGAATATTAAGGGCTTCTCTGGGTTGAACAATGTTAAGGCATCCCCTGGGAATCAGTGTTATTTAACATTTCATAAATGATCAAGAAAAAGGAATACTTTGAGACATTTCTAGGTACACAAATTATACTCTGCTTTCCACATAGGAAAATATCAAGTCAACAGGGGGCATCTCCTGGAACATTTCTAAAGCTATGTGAATTGGCTGGAAAGTGGCAGGTCACTTGCCAGGTGGACAAGTGTAAGGCAGCTCACATAGGGGGAGACAATTCAGGTGACATCTTTAAGATAATGAACTCTGAACTGCCAGCTGCCACTGAGGAAAGGGATCAGAAGTTGCTGTAGATTAGCCCTTCAAGACATCAGCTCTTGTAAAATCCAAAATGCCAGTAAAAGTTCTGGTGGTCCAGAGTAAAGACAAAGCATCAGTTTCAACAAAAACCTCAGGAAATCCCTTTTGGATCTCAGTATGCAGTGCTAGCCACCGCATCCTAAGAAAAAGAGCCAAAGAAAGGCAGCTTAAAGGATTAAAAGGATAGAGCAGTTTTTGTTTGATGGAGCAAATGCCCATAAAGGTGACCATCTGAGACAAGATAAGATGAAAGTCTATAAAAAGATGAGAAATTCAGAGAAAATTAAAATAGCCCTTTTCATACAATCTCATGATTGTAAAATCAGGGGACAAAAGAAGCTTGAAAATGGAGGTATTTCTGTGTAGAAAGGGGCCATCAGAGGGCATATAAAAGAAGGTCCTTTAGACCTTCCAGTATGTGGAAGGACTGTGCTAGCAGTAACCAGGAGTGGGGTTGGAGAACGATCAGCCTATCTCATCAGTCCTTCGTTGGGACAAAAACTACTCTGGACTAGGGTGTGCTCCCTGCACCACCCCCACCCCCTGCCCGGCCCCACCTCAGTCTCTGTGGTATACAACCACAGAAACTCAAAAAGAGCAAAAAACACCGACAAGACATTAAAAGGATTCAAAATGCTAATATTAAATCTCATTCTGAGTCAAAACTAGGTTGAAAATAAATTCAAGGGCGAAGGATATACAATTGATTAATAAGGGACATTAAGGGTGTTTGAGGGTACATCCTTAATCTTTGTGATTCACGCCTTGGAGATGCGCTATGTCCTCTCAAGAAATGTTACTTTGTAGTCTGAACTGGATAGATAAAATAAGAAGTTTGTCAGCATCTGGGTTCTCATAGTCAGAAAGTGACAGTTATTGGTTGAAACAGAGATTTGATCATTTGAATTTCACCTACAGCACAAGTCCTTTAATAGTGATCAATTACCTGAGGAGAGCGAGGCTCTTGTGAACCAACCGTTACTCACGTGTTGAACAGTTAGCAACTCTGGGCCATCGGGTCAGTATCGATCTTCCTCCACAGATTAAAATATATCAGGGTCCGAACGGAACGGGGGAGGGGAGAAGGTAATAACGAGTGTCGTTGAGTTGGGAGATGTTAAAAATGGGCTGCAACCAACACATGGGCCTTTATTTTTAGGTCAAAGATTTATGTATATAAATATATATGCTCTCTCTTTCCAAAAAGTATTAGACTCAGGAACCTCATTACCCCCCAAAGAAAACAGCACCCTCTCCTCCTTCCCATAGGTCCCTTTCTTTACCTGCTGCTTCTCCTGCCTGGGTTAAGGAACTTTCAGCCCCGCCTCCCGGCTCGTCCAAGCTCCGCCTGACCGGTTCACCTGTGTGCCCAGCCCCTGACGTTACCGTTCGGCTTCAGCGGCCTGCAGGATTCCAGCTCCCGATTGGTCTGTCTGACCACAGCCTGCGCAACCCACCAATGGCAGCGGCGCTGGGTGGGAGGGTGCCCACATCCAAGATGGCGCCCCCGGGAGCTGGGAGAGGGTGACCGGCAGCGGGGAAGCGGCCTGGGCTGGCCCTGCGATTGCGGGGTCCTGGGGGCATCTCGCTGGGTACCCCCCTGGCCAGCCTACAGGGCCTTCCCCGGGCCGGAGCAATGGCCGCCGAGAACAGCAAGCAGTTTTGGAAGAGGAGCGCCAAGCTACCGGGGAGGTGAGCCTAGGACGCTGAGAAGAGGGGATTGGACCAAACCCTTCCAGATCCTAAACCCTAAATCCCGCGGGCCTGGGGCGTCAGCGACCCAAGAAGGCTGGTTTGGGGAACCTGGGCGGGGGGAGCTGGGGCTGCCTGGTGGCGGGAGGACAGCTGTCAGGCAAAGGAGCGGGCACCGAGCTTTGGAGGTGGCTGGGTGTGGGAGCAGACCCGGGACTGGGGGCGTAGGGCTCTGGAGCGGCTGCCCTCGGCCGGGAGGTGGCCGGAGTTCGGGCATAGGGGACAGTGGAATTGGGTGAATAATCAGTGTCGGTCCTGGGTTTGGAAGGCCATCCCCAGAGCTGCTTTTCACTTTAAACAGAACTCCTTCGTGGGGGGAGGGGGGTCTCCACCGCGCACAGGTAGTTGTTTGCACGAGGATGGCCCCTTCCGTCGCTCCCCCAGCTCTGCACGTACGAATTTTTCTCCTGGACTCCCAAAAAAGTTCTGGTGGGAGCGTCTGCGGGGGGACAAGAACAGTGAGGAAAATTCTTAAGCTCGACCTTACTTTATCTTGAGTTGGCCCTTTCCCGTTAGGAATTATTACAGGGTGACCTAGAATTGAGAATATTTCTTTAGCGTTTTCTAAGGATTTGTTCAACCCCAAGTGACCTCTTCCCCTCTGCCTGGTAATGTACTTCTTGCATTAAATTGTTTAGTAGGAGAACGGACTTTCTAAGTTACTCTCCATTCCCATCATCACCCCCTTTTTGGTATATGTTGAGTCTCTTAGCAATTGTACATTCGTCAGTCTACTGTTGGTTTATAGTTTAAATCTGTTTGGGGGTAGTCCTAAGGAGTAAAAGGAGTGTATATTACAGTCTTAAATTTAAGATTTCTGACAACCACAGTCTACTTGATAATGAAATTCATGTTTGGTTGTGCCCCACGTGCTACCCTTCCTTATTGATTGATTCAGGGATAATCCTTTAAACCTGTGGGTTTTTTTTTTTTTTAAATAGCAAGAGAGAAATGAGGGTCAGTGGTTGTTATGCAGCAGTCTTATTTTATTTAGGATCCTGTTAGACATCTGGGGATCAGCTTTAAGTAATACAAGGTAATGCAGAAATAGCTTCAGGTTAAAGTGCTGTGGAATCCCAGTGTTAATATTAATGCTAAAGACTTCTATGTTTTTAGATAGGCACCACTTCCTGCCAACTGATTCTTTTTCCTTCCTGGTCTAGGGAGCTCTCCAGTCTCGCTAACTGCTGTTCTCTGGGGATTTCCATGGTGAGATCATTAAATTTTGACATCTGAAGGTTATAATCAGAACCTATGGGAAAACTGTTAAATCAGGAAGCAGTGTTTGAGATGTGGGACATGGCAAAGTATTTTGTGCCTACTGACTGCTGGTCGTTATTAACAATTTTTGTTTTCATATTTCCTCTTTTGGATTGTAGAAACAGTCATCTGTTTTGCAAAGCACTACTTTTGTGAGATAGAAAGAGCAGTCTTTTCAGTTTCTTCAAGTTTCTGGCTTCCTTTTTCATTCTGAAGAGGAATATACAGGAATAGAAGAGAGAACATCTGAGTTCTGAAAGACTTGGATTATTATGGGGCTGTTATCTGTGTGATCAAGGGCAAATGATTTACTTAATCTCTTTAGGCCTCAGTTTCCTTACCTGTGAAATGAGGATAAAAATACTTTCTTAAAGGTTCCTGTGAGGACTGAATTAAACACCGTATTTGTGAAGAACCTAGGACAGTGTTTATTTAGCGCATTATAGTTGCTTGATAAATAGTAGTTATTAGTATTACTGTTATTATTAGAGAAAGTAAACATTTAAAAGAATGTTTCTCTGATCCTTACTCCAGTGCTAGGTATTTATTTTCATTGTTTATCTTAAGGCATTAAAATGTTGCCAAAATTCATAATAGTACCTTGCTTGTTGAAGAGAAACATTGTTCAGCTGTGTGCTTTTAGCAGGGAAGCTCCAGGAGCCCCTGGTTATGGGAGAAAACTAAAGGTCTTTTAGATAGAACGTGCTTTGATTTAAGGAAAATATTAGGACATTTTCTCAAGAACAGAACTTTTGCATTTGTGCTCTTTCAGTCATACTGAAGAAAAACTTTCTCTGGTTGGGGAAATGACACAGATAACTGTGTCTAGGTCCATGGCAACCTAGAAGTGAAACTAGTTTACTCTTTGCAAATTGAAAGGTAAAAATTCAAAGAGATGGCAGATTACTTTCAGTTTCTTTGATCATGATCCAGCAACCTTAATTACAACAAATAGGAAAATAGTAAAATAGCCTCAAGTTCAAAATGATTTAAACATCCTTTTGGGGCTTCCCTGGTGGTGCAGTGGTTGAGAGTCCGCCTGCCGATGCAGGGGACATGGGTTCGTGCCCCGGCCCAGGAAGATCCCACATGCTGCGGAGCGGCTGGGCCCGTGAACCATGGCTGCTGACCCTGCGCGTCCGGAGCCTGTGCTCCTCAACGGGAGAGGCCACAACAGTGAGAGGCCCGCGTACCGCAAAAACAACAACAACAACATCCTTTTGTAAAATAATAGCTTTATTGAGATAATTCACATATCATAAAAATTCACCCTTTTAAAGTGTATAATTCAGTGGTATTCAGTATATTCATCTAGAGTATAAATGGTTTTGTGCAGCCATCACCACTAATTTCAGAACATTTTCATCACCCCGAAAAGAAACCTCATAGCCATTAGTAGTCACTCCCCATCCCTTCCTCCCTCTGGCCCCTGGCAACCACTAATCTTTCTGTTTCTATGGATTTACCTATTCTGAACATTTCCTATAAATGGAATAATGTGATATGAGGCCTTTTGTGCCTGGTTTGTTTCATTAAGTGTAATGTTTTCAAGGCTCATTCATGTTGTGGCATGTATCAGTATTTCATTCCTTTAATGGCTAACTAATATTCCTTGTATGGAAGTACCTCATTTTGTTTATCCATTCATTAATTGATGGACATTAGGGTTGTTTCTACTTTTTGGCTATTATGAATAATGCTATGAAATTCACGTGCAGGTTTGTGTGTGAAAGTATGTTTTCTATTCTTTTGAGTATATGTAGGAGTGGAATTGCTGGGTCATATGGTAATTTGATGGAATTAAACATCTTTTTTAAGTTCTTTCAGTTATTCATAAGAGCCCCATGTACTTAATACATCAAATGGTCCTTGTGTGGATGCCTAGGAAGACAGGACGTAGTATGTACCATGTGGTTAAGAATACAGACTCTGGAAACTTGAAACTAGTAGATAAATAAGTTCTGGAGAGTTAATGGACAGCATAGTGATTATGGTCAACAACACTGTATTATAAACTTCAAAGTAGCTAAGAGACTAGATCTTAATTGTTCTAACCACAAAGAAGAAATGATAATTATGTGACATGATAGAGGTGTTAGCCAATGCGACAGTGGTAATCATATTGCAGTACAGTCAGCCCTCAGTGTCGGGGGGGATTGGTTCCAGGACCCCCTCAGATACCAAAATCTGCAGATGCTCAAGTCCTTTATATGAAATGGCAGTATGGTTGGCCCTCAATATCCGTGGGTTCCACATCCATCCGCAGATTCAACCAACCGTGGATCAAACTTCGAGGGCGACTGTAAGTGTACTGAACCAACAGAATGTACATCTTAAACTTACACAATGTTATATGTCAATTATATCTCCAAAAAAGGAGAAAAAACAAAAAAGAATGCAAGCTCTGGAACCTGACTGCCTGGTTTCAAATCCCAGCTCTGCCACTTTCTAACTGTGTGACCTTGGGCAGTTACTTAACCTCTTTGTGCCTTAGTTTCCTCATCTGTAAAATGGGGACAGACTACCTTATAAGGCTGTTATGAGGATTAAATGAGATAATGCATAGAAAGTACATAGAAGGTACTCACTAATATTAGCCATTATGAAAATGATAGTTGTGATTACAGTAGCTCCTATTTTTATTTGTTTCTCCTAGTTGCTCTAGTTTCTGAAACTGGAATTGAAAAACTTTGATCAGTGGTGTGTCTGGAGCCCCCAGTGAGTCCTGGGTGGAAAAAAATACCACCTATTGTTAAATAGACAGAGGGTTTACGGAGGCACAAAGAAGCCTAATGCGGGGTCTCTGTGGCTGTCAGGTGTTCGTTAGCGATGAAAAGTATGATTTTGAGCAGTGGTTCTCAAACTGTAATGAGTCACCTGGAAGGCTCGTTAAAACACAGATTGCCAGGCCCCACTTCTAGAGTTTCTTTTTTTTAAAATTAATTAATTAATTAATTTTTGGCTGAATTGCGTGTTTGTTCATTGTGGTGCGCGGGCTTCTCATTGCAGTGGCTTCTCTTGTTGCAGAGCACAGGCTCTAGGGATGCGGGCTTCAGTAGCCATGGCTCAAAGGCTCTAGAGCACAGGCTCAGTAGCTGTGGCTCACGGGCTTAGTTGCTCTGCAGCATGTGGGATCTTCCCAGACCAGTCCTCGAACCCATGTCTCCTGCATTGGCAGACAGATTCTTAACCACTGCGCCACCAGGGAAGCCCACTTCCAGAGTTTCTAATTCAGTAGGTCTGAGGTGGAACCTGAGAAGTTGAGCTTCTAAGAAGTGCCCAAAGGATACCGCTACTGCTAATCTGGGAGCTGCACTTTGAGAACCACTGAGAAAAATAACCCTGAATTAGACTGAAAGAAACCTGATTTCTAGTGCTGGATGCTTTTGCCGTATGGATACTGAACAATTTTTTTTTTTTTTTTTGGCCACACCACGAGGCATGTGGGATCTTAGTTCCCCGACTAGGGTTTGAACCTGTGGCCCCTGCAGTAGAAGTGCGGAGTCTTAACCACTGGACTGCCAGGGAAGTCCCTGGATACTGTACAGTTAATGCATCTCTGTTTTGCTGTCTAATAGCATCTCTCATGTAACACATCCAAGCAGAACTCTTGATTTCCACATCTGCCCACTCCTGCAAAGGTCTTCTGTCCATCTCACTTAATGGCCCATTGACCAAGTTCCTCAGACCAAAAATCCTAATGTCTTTCATCCTTCTCTTTATCTTCCTGCCACATCCAATTCATTAGCAAGTCCTGTATTGGCTTGTCACAATATAGCCTGAATATGAGCTGTTCTCACCACTTCTCCCCCTACTACCGGGATCAGACTGAGTCCTCTCTTGCCTGGACCACTGCTATACCTTCCTAACTGGTCTCCCTGCTGTGAGTGGAGTCGGTGACCCTAATCCCCGTTGTTCAAGTCAGCTATAGTTAGGAGGCTACTGCAGTTAGTAGAGGGAGAGGTTAAGAGGGCTTGGACTAGGGCAATGGCAATAAAGGACATGTTTGGGAATATCTACAGGACTTGGTAAATCATTGGATTTGGGGAGTAAGGGAGAAGGAGGTGCCAAAGAGATGTCACCTTCAGGTTTCTGGCTTGGGTGGTCAGGTAAGATTGTGGTGTCCTATCCTCAGAAAAAGCCACATTTTTGGACAACGTACTAACTACTCCATGCTCAGTTTTCTTATCTATGAAATGAGAAGTCTGGATTAAGTGAGCTCTGAGGCTCTTACCAGTTCTGACGTTGAATGTTAAACTTGCCAACTCCAACTCGTGTCACTGGATATTTCTCTTTTGCTCTGTCACTCACAAAAGCATGATCTACAGGTAAGAGTAGGTTTGGGGGGGGCACGCCAGAAGTGGGTTTTTCTGTCTTGTGCTTTTGAAAGCAGTGAATCACTCGCCCCACTGAACATCTGAGTGTCACGAAATTGTAGAATGTTAGAATTCCACCCTAAGAGCACTGCCAGTGAGGAAACTGAGGCCAGAGGGGGAAAGTGACTTGCCCCAAAGGACACTGTAAATTTCTTGACTTCTGATCCACACTCTGCTACTGCTTCCCCCTTCCCTCAGTCTCTGCGAAGATTTAGACACCGTCTGTCCAAGCACCTCATCCAGTCCAAGGGTGTGGACGCTGCCATTGAAAAGTTGCGGATGAGACTTGGAGTAGGAGAGACAAATGTGAGCCAAAGCCTGGCTCATTTCCCACGTTCTTATTTCCAACCCTTCTGGGGAGGGCTTCTCCCTCTTTTTAAGCAAAAGTGTTTATTGTGAAAGTCAAGGAGCTCTTTGAACATTCAGTGAAGTTGAGAAAAGTGTCTAATCACTCGAATTACTTAGGAGCCCATGGATTTTTAACTGAAACCGTCTCTGTCATTTGGTCATTTTTCAGAACACTAATGAATCTGATAGTAGACTCGGCGTAATGGTCCCAGCCTATCTGGGCAGGTACATTACCACCTATTCTTAACTTGAAAATGCTTTATTGATAAAGTCAGTGACTAGGAGATACTGAATTATCCCTGAAACAGCCAGTTCTGGAAGACTTCCATCAAGTGAGTGTGTGACCCTGCATTGATTGCCAGCATGTTTGGCTTTAAATTGGATAGCTCTGTTCCCATGTTTGCTTTAGCTCCTCTGTCAGTGCTGAACAAACACCTGTTGATTTTTTCCTGCCAAGCTTTACGCACCGTTCCGACTACGTGAACCAGCTATGCCAATACATCCTTTGGCGTTGGTTTATTGAAGAGAACAACGGAGATTGACCGAGATTTTTGCTTCATTTTGTCTTTGTTGTAGCACAGCCCGTGGCATTCTTTTCTCTGTGTGTGCAGTGTGATTGCCTCTTGTTTTTAGGTCTAGCTAGACAGGAGTCAGCTTAAACAGAGGCCTGGGTTTTGTATAGTTCCAGCCTTGACTCACTAAGGATTGTTGAGTGCCTGCTGGTGTGTGTCATGCTCTGCCAGGTGGTGAGGGGACTCCAGAAAAAGACATGGTGCCACCACTGCTCAGTAGAAGCTGAAAAACTCCTTGGCAGCACAGCTTCCCCTGGTGAGGATGCTGCATATTACTGCCTTTCCAGTTTTTCCACTTAACATATGTTACTTCTGTAATCAGAAAAACTTAAAAGCAGAGCTGGGTAAAAACACATTGTTGAGTGAGAAAAGCAAGATGTAGACCGATATGTACATGCAGTCTTTTATGTAAAGTTTTAAAACATAAAAAAGATATTATATGTTGTTTATGGATACATGAATATATGTAAAAGTATAAAAGCAGACGGGAAGGATTTTGTACCCACTTCAGGATAGTGGTTATCTCTTGGGGAGGCAGGGGAATGGGGCTGGGGACTGCAACTGGGACTTCAGAAGTCTCTCTAATGCTTTATTTTCTTAAAAACAGAAATGTGACAAGTGTTAATATTTGTTAAGTCAGAGTGATGGGTACATGGATGTTATATCTTTCTCTGGACTTTTCTTTGTTTTTGAAAATGTGAATTAAATGCCTTTTACATTTGTGGTAGAGCAAATGTTTCTTAAATTTGTGTTGGAGAAATCAGCCAGCCAGCCATGAAATTAAGTAGTATTTAAAGTAGCATTTATGATTTAGCGTCAAAGTAAGTCATAAATACAGTATGATGTCATTTATATAAAGTCTTTAAAACATGCAAAGCAACACTATATATTGTTTAGGGATACATACATAGAAAATGTAAAAACAAAAATGAGGGTGAAAAATGCCAGATTCGATAAAATGGTTTCCTAGGAAGGGAGGAAGGGTTGTGCTGGGGTTTCAACTCCATAGTGTCTTATTTCTTTTCTTTTTTTTGGCTGTGCCACGCAGCATGTGGGACCTTAGTTCCCTGACCAGGGATCAAACCCATGTCCCGTGCATTGGAAGCGCAGAGTTTTAACCACTGAACCGCCAGGGAAGTCCAATAAGGTCTTATTTCTTATGTAGGTGTTAAGCATCTACCTGGGTGTACCCTATATTATGGTCTAAATCTAGTTTATTTAAAAAAATAGCTTTTTTTTTTTTTAAGCAATATAAGCCCTGATGTCTGCATTTTAGGGAATCAGAGAAGGAATGGGTTAGTGGATGCTCAGAGAAGGTCTTATGGGGCAGTGGGTGTAGAATTTGAAGGAGTTTTTTAGGACAGATAAGATTTTGAAAATGGAGTAGGCAGAAGAGCCCAGTTTAGTATTTAAGGTGTTTTTGGAAGGTGGAGTGGAGACCAGCCTGCTCTAGAGTTGAGTTTGGGTTTGGGAGGAGTAGATGGTGCAGGTTGATAGGTGAATTATACATGCCAGGAAATTGAGCACCTTAATCACCAGGATCTTTCTGTCTGTCTTCATTTAGTCTTTGGATGGTAATTGATGCCTTTGGCCTTTAAACCTGCACAGTTAGGATTGTTTTTTTTCTGCATGGATTACTGGCAGGTGGTAATACTCATTTATGGAGAGAACCTAAGGATTCTCTCATATTTTTCTACTCAGTCACCCAACCCAACTTACCCATTGAAATCTTCCTGCAAAGTTTATTCTCTGATATTTATATTTTACTAACATAGAAGCTTATGGACTTGGAGAGTTCAGGTGTACTCAGAGTATTTGCAAACATTAAAGTAGAAATCAGTGTCCCTTTGGGTTTTCTAGTTTGTTTGTGCTTTTTGTTTTGTCTAAGCTTTCTCTCTCTAAGCCAAACTTTCCTGTATTCTTTAATCCCTCGTATTTTCTCTCTTCTTTTCCTCTGCCTAGGATACTCTATAAATACAGTCAAGTAGTACTGTTTGTATTTCTGTGGTCCTACATGTGATGGTTAATTTACAAATTACTTAATCTTCCAGAGAAGTTCAGGGAGTAGGGATTCTTACAACTAAAAAAGTCAGGGACATAGTCATAACTAAAGATTGTACACAAGAATATTGCCTTTGGGGAACCTCTTGCACTGTTGGTGGGAATGTAAATTGATACAGCCACTGTGGAGAACAGTATGGAGGTTCCTTAAAAAACTAAAAATAGAACTACCATACAACCCAGCAATCCCACTACTGGGCATATACCCTGAGAAAACCATAATTCAAAAAGAGTTGTGTACCACAATGTTCATTGCAGCTCTATTTACAATAGTCAGGACGTGGAAGTAACGTAAGTGTCCATCGACAGATGAATGGATAAAAAAGATGTTGCACATATATACAATGGAATATTACTAAGCCATAAAAGGGAACGAAATTGAGTTATTTGTACTGAGGTGGATGGACCTAGAGTCTGTCATACAGAGTAAAGTTAGTCAGAAAGAGAAAAACAAATACCGCGTGCTAACACAATAAAGACAAAGACATAGGGTATGGACTTGAGGACAAGGGGAGGGGGAAGGGTAAGCTGGGAGGAAGTGAGAGAGTGGCATGGATTTATATATACTACCAAATGTAAAATAGATAGCTAGTGGGAAGCAGCCGCATAGCACAGGGAGATCAGCTCCATGCTGTGTGACCACCTAGAGGGGTGGGACAGGGAGGGTGGGAGGAAGACGCAAGAGGGAGGAGATATGGGGTTATATGTATATGTATAGCTGATTCACTTTGTTATACAGCAGAAACTAACACACCATTGTAAAGCAATTATACTCCAATGAAGATGTTTAAAAAAAAAAGAATATTCCCTTTGGAATCTTAGTAGAAATCAATGTGAATTGGCTACATTTTTATTTAAAAGCAACTTTAGGATCACATCTGTTATGTCAAAGTAGGTACTTGGTAAACTTGTTCTATTTTCTAAATGTTAGGTAAGGAATAAATTACAAAAATTGGAAGGAGGAAGAAAACCAACATTTCTTAAGCACTGAGTGTGTGCCAGGCAGCGTTCACCTCACTACTTGCTAGTGTTACTATCTGCAGAAATTGTGCTGAAGGGCTTTTTACACATTATCCCGTTTAAACCTCCCAACCCTCTTAAGATTGCTTAATTTATTTCTTAAAAAGGTGATAATGTACACAATACTAATTCAGAAAGGTACAAAAAGGTTTGCACTGAAAACTAAGTCACTGTCACAGGGCCCTCCAGTCATCAGTTCCACTTCCATACCACTGCTACTGGTGTCTTATGTGTTCTTTCAGAGATACACTATAAATACATAGACATGATCATATATAATTATGTGGATATATTTTATTTTAAAGATTTTTACAAAAATGGAGGTATTATTGTGCATATAATGCTGCATCTTTTTTCTTTAAAATAAATTTATTTATTTATTTATTTATTTTTGGCTGTATTGAGTCTTCGTTGCTGCATGCGGGCTTTCTCTAGCTTCGGAGAGCGAGGGCTACTCTTCATTGTGGTGCGCGGGCTTCTCATTGCAGTGTCTTCTCTTGTTGTGGAGCACAGGCTCTAGGGTGCATGGGCTTCAGTCGTTGTGGCACATGGGCTCAGTAGTTGTGGCTCATGGGCTCAGTAGTTGTGGCTCACAGGCTCTAGAGCACAGGCTCAGTAGTTGTGGTGCCCGGGCTTAGTTGCTCTGCGGCATGTGGGATCTTCCCGGACCAGGGTTCCGACCCATGTCCCCCGCATAGGCAGGCAGATTCTCAACCACTGCACCACCAGGGAAGAGCCCTCTGCATCTTTTTTCAATGAATGTTTCATGTCAGTGGATGTAGAACTGCCTAATTCTTTTTAACAGATGTACTGTAATTTATTTAACCAGCCCCATTGACAATAATCCTTTTTCTTTTAATAGGAAAGTTCAGCCCATTTATATTTATTGGAAAGACTGATAATATTTGGTTTTAGTTCTATTTTTAATATTTTCTTTTAAAAAAATCTTTCACTATCAGGACAGTACTTGCTTTGGGAGGTGGGTGTGCGTGTGTATATTCTGATGATTTGAAAGGTTTCTTTTTATTCTAGTGATTGCGTATAACTTTTTACCATATTTCTTCAGACAGTATCTATTGACTCCCTGCCATGAGTAATGATAAAATTAGTAGTTATATTTCCTGCCTCCTCCTCACTTGCTTTTAGTTGATTATATTATTTTTCTTAGTTTTATTTTATATCTTGAAACATACTTACACCTATATTACTTGAGCTATCAGCTTTAAATATCTTTTGAGCCTTGTCAGTAAAAGATGAGGAAATCAGTCTACTTATTTCAATCTACTTTTTCCTCCATCCCACTTTAACATTTGCCAATTACATTATTTTTACATTCTCTTCTGCAACCATAAAGCCTCAAATTTAAGACTCAGGCTTAAGGTAAAATCAATTAAATGCTCTCCATCAGTCCTTTTGCTATAGTTTCTCCATTTATTTCATTATTAATAGAAGTTTTTCCTCTAGTAGTTTCTTCAGGAAGGAGTCAGGGAGACCATATTCCCTGAGTTCTTACATATTGAAACATGTTTTTCTGTCACCTTTGTACTTAACAGTTTGGATTGATAAACAATTATTTTCAGGTCACTCTTTTTTTCTTTTTTTTTTTAAAAACTGTGAACTACTACAGAAAAGTACATGAAACAATTGTTTGGTATAATACTGGATAAATAATCTCAAAGTGAACACCCCAGAATCCCCCTGTGTCTGTTGTCTCTCACACCTCCTTCCTTCCCCTCAGTGATAACCACGTCCTTTTATGTTAATCAGTCCTTGCTTTCTTTATAGTGTTACTACTATGGATGCATCCCTAAACAATAGAAATCATTTTTGTCAGTTTCTGAAGTGTATATATATATATAGAATTATATAGTATCTACTCTTTTATTCTTTGCTTTTTTGCTCAACATGACATTTGTAAGATCCATTCACATTACTTTCAGCCTTACTCCATTTATTTACGTTGCTGTAAAGTATTCTATTATGTGAACACATGACAGTTTATTTCTCTGTTGATAGACACTTGGGTTGTTTCTAGTTTGGGGCTAAAAGGATCCATAATGCTATGGACACTTTTATATGTATCTCTTGATACACATATCTATATATTTCTCTAAAGATATATATTTGGGAATGAAAATACTGGGTCTTAGGGTATGCATATTTTGTTCGTCCTAGATACAGCCAAACATTTTTGAAGTGGTCGTATCTCTTTATATCCGTACCAGCAGTGTGTGAGAGTCCCGTGGGTCACTCTACTCTTGATTTGTGGTGTTGCTTCACTGTCTTGTAGTCCAAGTGGTCCTTTGGGGTAGGTGATATTCCAATTTTATAGATGAGAAAGCATATTCAAAGTGGTCAGGTAATTTAATGCAAGTTTATAGAGGTAGTAGATGCCACAACTGGCATTTGAACTCTGTTCTCTCCAACTCTAAAGCCTTTCCATGCTGCCTTCTTTACAGATAGAACTTCCTGACAGTCAGTTACGTAGGGCACTGAAACCTCACCAGGGAAGATGAACATTTTTTTTTAAAGAGTAGGGTGCTATCCTTTGGCTTGGGTATAGTTGTTCTTGGAGGCAACCTGCTTCTCAAAGTCCCTTCCAATGTTGTGATTCAGGTGGTACTCACCCAACATATTTACTTTCCTGACAACTTGCTTCTTCCTTTTTTCCTTGCTTTTAGCATCCAGCCCGTGTATGGAGCACAGCACCCTCCTTTGGACCCCCGGCTCACCAAAAAGTAAGTCAAGATATTTTTCCTTTCATGCATGTACTTCTCCTAAAACCCTGAAACCCTCCCCTACTTTGTTGAAATGACAGTTTCCACTTGGACCTTTTCTAGTGTCTCCTCTGCTCTGTTTTGGATCAGAAGATGAGCAATCTTCTTACCTCTAAGCAGTCCATTACTAAGTGGAAAATTAACTTACATCAGAGATTTTTTTCTTATATTGGAAGGTGGTATATGTAGGGGTTTGGTGTTGGATTCTCTGTTCTGTGAGAAGGTCTTTATTGATTAAATATTGTCCTGAAATTGAATGATTGATGACCTTCTTCTGGTTTCTGGGGCCCATTGCTTCTGAATATATATATAGGTCTGCCCTCTTCCTTATTCTCTGAGAATTGAGGCAAATAGAACATAACTGTGGGACTGACAGTTTTCAGGTCCTCTTTCTCTTTGACACACTCAAGGAAACGCAGCCAGACAATGGAGATAAAAGCTCCCAGGAGACTATTTCTTTTTTTTCTTTTTTTTTTAATCCCGCCCCACCCCCTGTCCTGAAGGCTATTTCTTCTAGTAAAATTCTAGTAAATTATTTTCTAACACAGCAGAGACCCTAGTTAAATCCAAGATGTGTGGATGTGTATTTGTATCCCCAATTATCGCTTTATCACATCTTTCTCTCATAGGCCATCGTTCAGCCACAATAAATTTAAATGAGGAGGTGGGTCGTCTTCTCGCATGTTCTGAGAACTTTTGCCTCTATCTTTGAGCAGGCTTAATCTTAGAGACTTATTTCTAGGAAAGTTGTTGCTTGTAATGAAAGCTGAATGATTTGAGAGGTACAGGAGACCTAGGTTCTCATCCTTCAGGGGCCTGTGTGATAATATCTACCCTTTCTTTCTTCATAGTCAACAGGGAAGTAAAGATAATGTACATTAAAATATTTTGAATACCTAGAAAAATACCTTATCAAATATGCATCATCAATATTTTAATATTCTTTTAATAACTTAATGTGTGGTGAACTTTCTATAATTCTACAAACTCATTCTTTTTGCAGTTTGGCCAATGTGTAGAAGGTACAGTCTTCTGAATTACTATAGAGGCATGACTACTGTTCATTTCTGTAAAATGCACAATTTTTATATCAGGAACCGCTAGAGTGTAAGCTCTTTGTTCACCACTGTACCCTTAGCACCTAGACCAGCAGGTTGCACATGGTAGGCACTGAGTAAATATTTATGGAATGAAGGAATGAAGTCCCTGCATTTACTTAGACAATGGGTTTTTCTTTAACGTTTCTTAGTATGTACCTTGTATTAGATCTTCTTAAGGGGAAACATGTTTTCTGTGGTAGTTTTGTGATATTTTCATTAAGTATAATGAATTTTATTTCCTCGTTTTACCATCCGTGGACTCTCTGGTCTGTTGGCCAGTGTAACAGGCACTGTTAATTACCTTCCCAACAGTCTTCCCTGCACCTGCTTCTTCCTTGCTCAGGAACCACAGTTCTATTCAGTTCTTGAGCCGGTGACAGTGTACTTAGAGTAGGTATCTGGGTTAGTTTAAGCCTTTTATAATAATTCCTTGGTAATACCAGTGACTGGTCTATGATGGGCTCATCTCATTGGTTCTGGCCAATGAGATGTAAAAGAAAGTCTCCTGAAGGAGGGTTCTTGGAAGGATTTTCTTTTTTTGACCAGGGAGAGAACATTTTGTGAAGAAAGCTGCATTTTGCCTCCACTCACATTTCCTGCTTTTCAATGCGTTAGTGTGAAAATGAGTTGTGAAGGGCTTCCCTGGTGGCGCAGTGATTAAGAATCCGCCTGCCAATGCAGGGGACACAGGTTCGAGCCCTGGTCTGGGAAGATCCCACATGCCGCGGAGCAACTAAGCCCGTGCGCCACAACTACTGAGCCTGTGCTCTAGAGCCCACGAGTCACACTGCTGAGCCTGCATGCCACAACTACTGAAGCCCGTGCGCCTAGAGCCCGTGCTCCTCAACAAGAGAAGCCACCACAATGAGAAGCCCGCACACTGCAACGAAGAGTAGCCCTGCTTGCCACAACTAGAGAAAGCCCACGCACAGCAATGAAAACCAAACGCAGCCAAAAATAAATAAATTAATTTAAAAAAAAAAAAGAAAAGAAAATGAGATGTGAAGAACTGTAACAGTTAACTTGTACCCTGAGGGAAAGACAAGAGAATTGCAGAGACACCAGCTCAGTGCCCTGACATCGTGGTCTTTACAACTTAAGCATCATAGTTGAGTATTTTGTTCCTTGTAGCCAGTTCTGTTCGCAGCCAGGATTTGTTGATTGGTAATAGATCCATTACAGCATAATTTATAATGGCCTTTGATAAACACATGGCTAACGTAAAATCTGCCATCCACCTGTATATAAGGCAGTGGGATGTACTATCCTATTTTATGTTTGGGTCAGAGTCACCATACCTTCTCTGCATCTGTCATCAACTGAGTTTTCCCTGATTCTGTATTTAAGGCAGGTCTTGAGGAATATCACCATATCCCAGACTGCCAAGGCAAACTTTATATACTCTTGTTTTTCCCACCTATTTTTAATTTATTTTTATGTTCATTTTTTGGCTGCACCGCAGCATGCGGGATCTTAGTTCCCCGATCAGGGATCAAACCCGCGCCCCCTGCAGTGGAAGCGTGGAGTCTTAACCACTGGACCGCCAGGGAAGTCCCCTTTTCCCACCTATTAATGATATAAAACCATGAATGTTTCCACTGGTCATTCAGCAGAGTTACATTCATACTTTCAGTAGAAGTAGTTATTTAGCTCTGCAATTTGGGAGGAATATAATTGTCACTGAATAAATTGCATCCCTTTTTTGTGCATGTGGTGGTTTGGTATTACCACTCTACAATCTGGGACAACATCTAGGTCTGCACTGGACCATTTTACAATTCCAGATTGTTACAATAAAACATTTATTGCCCTTATTTGAGTACCTTTGTTGGGACATTTTTATTACTTTCTCTGCTACCTGATTACCGTTCCACTTCAAGCTACCATTAATTACTGTGTGGTTAATCCTCATTACAGTAGAAGCCTTTACATTGGGTCTTCAATCATCTAAACTGCACGAGCACAGCAAGTCATTACCTGTCTGTGTATTTTGACTTCCACTTGCCAAATTATTACCATTAGTGATAATATTGCCTGCAATAATTTTTATAGCTCAGATAAAACTAGTCTTACTGCAGAGCGGCCCCACTGGCCACTTGATGGTATGATAAACTTCTAAACTTATTGTTTTCTGAATTGATATCCTAGTTCTGAGTTATAAATCTAGTTCATGTGAAGCCACACTAGTCATTGATATGACTGGATTTAGCAAATTCCCCACTTGCTTCACACCCCTTTACCAGTGTCAAACGTTATTTTTCTAAATAAATTTGTGTTGTATTTCTATTAAGTGAACAGCCGTCTCAGTAAAACAACGTAGTATTCATCAAATCACAGAATGATTGATCTTTTGTTTCCTAACCCATATAACAGACAAACTATAATTTGGCATACAGATGTAAGGAGGTATGGTGAAGGTGTCTATGCGAGGCCAGGTTGGTTGTAACTTTGATATAGTTCTGTTTAAGTAATTTTGGTTAAACTTCAAGCCACACTGTGGCATTATTGTGCCTCAGGTTAGTTATAGATTAGTTGGGACCATGTTAAAATTAGGCAGCCTATAAGCCAAAGGCACCTCCAGCTAGAATTACCTGGATTAATATTTTACTGACACTCACCATGGCCCATCTCTTGGTGCGGTATTTTTTTGTTTGTTTGTTTTTAAAATTTATTTATTATTATTTTCGGCTGCATTGGGTCTTCGTTGCTGCGTGCAGACTTTCTCCAGTTGCAGCGAGGGGGGCTACTCTTCGTTGCGGTGCACGGGCTTCTCATTGCCGTGGCTTCTCTTGCTGCGGAGCACGGACTCTAGAGCGCAGGCTCAGTAGTTGTAGCTCGCGGGCTTAGTTGCTCCGCGGCATGTGGGATCTTCCCGGACCAGGGCTTGAACCCAGGTTCCCTGCACTGGCAGGCAGATCCTTAACCACTGTGCCACCAGGGAAGTCCCTGGTGCAGTGTTTTGATCCACTCCAGGGTGTGCATATGCTTCACCCAATGTTAGACTAATAGCATCTAGTCAATTCCTTGACCTGAGTTAAAATTCAGCTTCTTGATTCGTGGTTTATTTAAAGAATTCTTAAGACATCAAGAGGGTATTTAAGAAACATCAACCAAGGAAAAAAAAAATAACCTTGGCGTCCAAAGTACTCTTTATCACTCCATTGGAATCGTCCTGTGCAATCTTGAGGTACACGTGGTCTCTAAGGAGGAAAACAATAACAATAGCCGCATATTCCTATGCAGCATGTTTTTGATGGCAGATCTTTCTTACACATCCACCTATTTGTTCTTGACAGTGAACCCACTGAGGTGAGTACTGCAGGTTGTGGATCCTGGATCTCCTTTCACAGAGGAGAAGCATAGTGATGACTCCAGAACATACAGCCTCAAGAGGTCTGCAGAGAAGTAATTTGCCTCTGGCTCATGGATGATTTTTTTTTTTTTTTTTTTGGGTGCAGTACGCGGGCCTCTCACTGTTGTGGCCTCTCCCGTTGCGGAGCACAGGCTCCGGACGCACAGGCTCAGCAGCCATGGCTCAGGGGCCCAGTCACTCCGCGGCATGTGGCATCCTCCCAGACTGGGGCACGAACCCGTGTCCCCTGCATCGGCAGGCAGACTCTCAACCACTGCGCCACCAGGGAAGCCCGATTTTTTTTTTTTTAATATTTCCAGATGCTTTTTTTTAAAAAAGAATCTTTATTGGGGTATAATTGCTTTACTGGCTCATAGATTTTTGACGTGTAGATTTTTGCGTTGCATTGCCTCAGTTTTGTTTTCTTTGATTTGGGCTCTTGTTTTTTTTGTTTGTTTGTTTTGCGGTACGCGGGCCTCTCACTGTTGTGGTCTCTCCTGTGGCGGAGCACAGGCTCCGGACGCGCAGGCTCAGCGGCCATGGCTCACAGGCCTAGCCGCTCCGCGGCATGTGGGGTCTTCCCGGACCGGGGCACGAACCCGTGTCCCCTGCATCGGCAGACGGACTCTCAACCACTGCGCCACCAGGGAAGCCCTCTTGTTCATTTTTGATTGTTCATTCAGTACTTTTACTTTGGGGATTGACAAAAGCCAACAAAACAACCTTTTCCAGTGATTAATAAAAATAATATGCTCATTGTAGAAAACATGAATAATTCAGAGAATTATAAAAATTAAATTTATCACCTATAATTCCATAGCCCAGAGATAAGCAATGTTAACATTTTGATGCATTTTATTCCTGGTCTTTTCTGTGCATATACTTTCTAAGAAATATAGAGATCATAAAAAATATATAATTTTGGTTCAATTTTCACTTTATTGAGATCATTTTCTAGTGTTATTAAATAGCCTTCAAGATGTGATTTTCGTTAAGCAGTATAGCATTCCATCCGGTGGCTGAAACATAATATATCTCATCATTTGCGATTTCTAGATGTTTATATTGTTTGTAGTTTTTTTTTTTTTTTTTTGCGGTACGTGGGCCCCTCACTGTCGTGGCCTCTACCGCTGCGGAGCACAGGCTCTGGACACGCAAGCTTCACGGCCATGTCTCACAGGCCCAGCTGCTCCGCGGCATGTGGGATCCTCCCACACCGGGGCACGAACCCACGTCCCCTGCATCAGCAGGCGGACTCTCAACCACTGCGCCACCAGGGAAGCCCTTGTTTGTAGTTTTTAACCAAAATAAATAATACTATTATAAACTGTTTTAGGTCACCTTTGTTTGATTCCATGATTATTTTCTTATGGTCAGAAATTATGAATCATTTTCAGGCTCATGGTGTGTATGTTGCCAGATTGTTTTCCAGAAGGTGGTACAACATACACCCCCACCTGCAGTATTAGAGAGCTGGTCTCACTACACCTTAGTTAGCACCAAAGAGGATGCATCTTTAAATCTTTACTGATTTAGTGGGTGGAGAATGGTATCTTGTTTCCTTCATGTTTTTCTTTTTTTTGCGGTACGTGGGCCTCTCACTGTTGTGGCCTCTCCTGTTGCGGAGCACAGGCTCCGGACGCGCAGGCTCAGTGGCCATGGCTCATGGGCCTAGCCGCTCCACGGCATGTGGGATCTTCCCGGACCGGGGCACGAACCCGTGTCCCCTGCATCGGCAGGCGGACTCTCAACCACTGCGCCACCAGGGAAGCCCTCCTTTACGTTTGAACTGTTACTTCTTGTAATCTTATGTTATCTCCTGCATCCTCAGTGATAGTGTGATATATTTTCCTTTCCTTTGTGTGAGACTAGTGTTTGAAAATATGCCTCAGTGATACCTGTTTTGGTGTTAATAATAGGGACTTTCCGATGAGCTGTATGAGTTACGAGTCTGTATTTATCAATGTTAGGAACAATTATCTTTCAGAATAACTATTGGACATATCTAGGGAGATGGGATGGGTATTAGACCACCCACCTCTACCCAAAGGGAAGAAACATCTCTCGGAAATGGGGGAACTTCAGCTCTTCCAGCAGAGCCTTGTTTTTAGTCTAGAGTTGCCCTGCCTTGCTGAGGGAAACAGGCATTTTAATGATGTTTTTATGCCTCGCATTCCAGTCCTCAGGGATGCTAATTAAGACTGAATTAGAAATGTCCCAACTACCTAGTCCCCTGGAACCAGAATAAGGGCCCCCAGCCCTTAAGGAGTTCACAGAGAGGAAAAGTTCAGGGGGATTTCCCTGGCGGTACAGTGGTTAAGACTCCACACTTCCACTGCAGGGGGCACCGGCTCGATCCCTGGTCAGGGAACTAAGATCCCGCAATCCACATGGTGCAGCCAAAAAAAAAAAAAGAAGAGGAAAAGTGCAGGAAAGTAGGAAAGGTCTACATCAGTGGTCCCCAGCCTTTTTGGCACCAGGGACTGGTTTCATGGAAGACAGTTTTTCCATTGACTGGGGGGCGGCGTGGGGAGATGGTTTCGGGATGATTCAAGCGCATTACATTTATTGTGCACTTTATTTCTATTATTCAGTCACGTACTGTCTCCACGATTTTTTTGCTGTATTCTATGCTATTATTTATTAAATACATTTGAAAAAATAAACTTGTATATACTCAGTTAATTTATTTTTAAAATAAACCTTATTAGTTCCCTAAGTGGAAAACCAGTATCATTTGCCAAAAATAGAAAGTAACCTTAAAAATAAATACAGTGAAACACAAAACAATCTTATTAATTAAATTCTAAGCCAGATTCTGTTCTTACAAAATGTTGATCCTGAGACTGCCCTCACTTTGTTAAAAAATAGTTGTAAAGACAGAGTGGCAGCGAACTCAGATCTCTCCTCAATGGCAGCAGGACTTCAACAGAATAAAAAGGGAACAACTTGTTCATTTTGGAACTCAGTGTTCGTAATACATGTGGGCTACCTAAAATTGTCTCTTGTTCTACCAGTAGCTGATGTCCTGCTTTAAAAAATAGTTTAGGTCATGTTGTCATAACAGATTAACTGTGAAATCTCAGTGGATTGACACAACAAAGGCTTATTTCTCACTCACACCACCTATCCAGAGTAGAGTCAGGTGCGTGTGGTGGGCAGGCTCTGCTCCACGTGGTCACTCTGTTATCCAGGCTGAGGGAGGCGCCACCATCTGGAGTTGTCATGATGGAAGAAAGCTTACAGAGAACTCACACCTGTTCTTTTATACTTTGGCTCCGAAGGGACTGCCTCACTTCTCTCCTTAGCCCATTGGCCAGAACTAGTGTCACCTAAGTGCAGGGGGGCTGGAAAGTATGGAGGAGCACATGGAATATTTGGAGAGTGTTGCTGTCCTTGTTTTGTCTGGCTCTGCAGAATAGAGGTGGTCTGGATGCATCAGATGAGGAATGGAAATGGATATTTTTTGTTTGAAGAAGGTAATGATTGTGCGTGAGATAGTTTATAATACTGTTAATATTAAGCAAGTGAAGATGGTCAGATGTTTCAGACCATTCCTTCGTAACGGTGTCTCCTTTCTTAAAGCTTCATTAAAGAGCGGTCAAAAGTCAGCACGGTTCCTCTGAAGAATAAGAAGGCCTCCAGTTTTCATGAGTTTGCCCGGAACACCAGTGATGCTTGGGACATTGGCGATGACGAGGAAGAGGACTTTTCCTCCCCTTCTTTCCAAACTCTGAACTCAAAAGTTGCTTTGGCAACTGCTGCCCAAGTGCTAGAAAACCACAGCAAGCTGAGAGTGAGACCAGAACGGTCCCAGTCCACGACATCCGAAGTTCCTGCCAGCCACAAGGTTATAAAGTCCAGCAGTGACGCCCAGCTGTCCAGAAATTCCAGTAAGTCTGTCCAGCTCCTCTCCTTAGGCTCAGCCTCTTCAGCAGAGTGCATTTTAAATAAAAACAGGTTTTTTTAGGGCCTCCCTCAGATCTTCCACTGGGTGATAAATAGGCGAGCTCAAGCCTGAGGGACATCAGTGAGCCTAACTGGTCCTGAGCTGTACTTACTCCTCCCACCTGGATGGCTGCCTGGCCCTGGGACCCGGGGTTTCACTTCCTGACACCTGAGTGTTGCCTGCCATTCTCTTCTTCCTTTACCTGTGGTGGGGTCCAAAACTTCTGTGGTTTGGTTGCTTCACATTGCTTTAGGCCTGCTCAGGTTGAAGACTATTGACTATATGTAGTTACAGTTGTTAGTGGCCGAATTTCACAAATGTTTGGCACTGTTGGTTGACTTCCTCAGCTGTGGGGAACAGCACTAGCATAGGTTGTCTTTTTCCTGTTCCTGAGGGACGGAGTCCCTGTGTCACGGCTCCCTGCCCACCAGGTTGGGTGGGGCGGGAGGAGATACCCTTTCTTTTCAGGAAACTGGCAGCAGTAACTGGTTGAGATGATGGTGACTTTATCAGATGTTTGGGGATGCCCGGTGTACTCTTTTAAATATCCATTGCTGTATTTAATGTTGCCCTGAAGGGTTTTATGGAAGCCAGTTATTCTGAGCTGGAGGGGGAAGTACCCTCAAGCTAGTGAAAGTTAAAACAGCTGACTGGTAAAGGATGAAAAGAAAGTAGAATGCCAGAGCCCTGGCGCGTGTCCTGGCTCATGTTCTAAGAGAACTTCTTTTACAGGTTCAGACTAAGGTTGTGGTCAGGAAATTAGGCTGAAAGGCCTTTAAAATCATTCCATAGTCACTTTCCGTGGCTGATTCGGGCCCCAGCTTGAACCTTCAATGACGTGCCCAGGACAGGCATTCAGTGTCCACTGACCGGGTGGCCACAGCTACAGGCTGTGGCAGTGTCTTCACACATGATTGAGGGTCTCCACAGGGTCCCAGTGTGAGGGAAGGCCCCACCACCATCCCTAATGAGCTGCCCTTGTGCAGCCAGGACTGCCCAGACCATTCCTGTTACGAGGTTCCCTCCTGGGAGCATCTGTCTGTCAGTCACTGATTCCGAAAGTGCGCGCTGGTCTGAGCTCTGCAGCGTGTGGTCTGCGTTTCCTAGGCCCCGCGTTACACTAGGCATCCAAGCCAAGTACTCCGTGGCACTTGTTTCTGTAAACCTTCTTGTCATGCCGGTTGATGAGTATTTACTGTTTTATTCTTGTTGTGACTACTACTTTTTAAGGCCCTAATATGTAAAGAATATGAAACAGTCATGAAAGGACAGTCAGAACTTAAAACTGAGTTTCATTTGGGGTAGTAAAATAAATAAGGGTTTTGGAGTCAGGCAGACCTAAGGTGGTATCTCAGCTCTCTCTTGCAAATTACTTCACCTCTCTGAGCTACAGTTTCCTAATCTCTAAAATAGCGATAAATTCCTACCATATGTTGTAAGCATCAAATGAGAGGTCATATGTAACTGTGACGAGCATAATGCCTTAATAAGCATTCAATAAATATTAGTCCTATACTGCTCATTTCTCCTACCTACCATCTAGTTTAGAAGTGTCTAGAACTGGACACAGAGTTCAGCTTGAGTCTGTGTTCCTGTTATTTCAATTAGAGAAATGTGATTGGCTGGTGAGAAATATGCGAGCACAGAGGAACCTGCCTTAGGCCAGAGCCTCTCACCTGTGTGCAGAGCACAACTAGTGGGCCAAGAACAGGTGAGAGTTGTGCCAGAGGTATTGACCCTCTCAGCCCTTGGGGCAGCTGGCTAGGGCTGGGGCTTCGGGAGAGCAGCCACCTCCTTTCATTGCGGTGTGCTTTACAGTGTCATTTTCTCTGTGCTCTGTGACGTGGAGAAGGAAGGCAAGCACTGCCTTTGACTGCGTTGCCCCAAAACTTGCTGTTAGGCGCCAAGAAAAGTTCCAGGTTGGGGTACAAAGAAAACAATTGATTTTCCTCTGAAGTCACAAAAAAATGTTGTCAAATTTGCTACCGCAGCTGGAGTCTCTGTTTGCACATAAGGTGCCTTGGTATGTATGATAAAAACGCAGCCCTTCCTCTGGGCGGATGAATGGAGCACAGCTGGGTTTCCATCCCCTGGCCGCTCCACACCGAGCACCTTCAGGCAGCGCACAAACCATGAAGCCGCAGCTCTGGTGGAGGAGACCAGTGCTCAACAGTCAGGTTTAAGGTTTCTCAGAATCTGTGCTCTTCACACAGCTTGTTCTCTTTCTCTTTCAAATTATCTCAGGTGATACATGCCTGAGGAACCCACTCCACAAACAGCAGTCACTCCCTCTCCGACCCATCATCCCCCTTGTTGCCCGGATCTCGGACCAGAACGCTTCTGGGGCACCCCCGATGACTGTCCGGGAGAAAACCCGCCTAGAAAAATTCCGTCAGCTTCTCTCCAGCCACAACACCGACTTAGGTGAGTCCCCGTGAGCCCTGGGCCAAAGCTAGGACCTCTTGGTGACTGGAATTCTCAGAGACCTGGAAGCTATTGCTCTTTATTCTTCCTTCTTTTACTTTTCCAGCATCTCCTGATCTGGTGCCCATTGAAGTGACATGCAGGTATTAAGTCAGAAATATGTTACTAGGAATTAGGGACCAAATTAGGTGGGACTGGATTCTGTGGCCTGTAGCTATTCTGGCTTTGGTCTCCCCTACCTCCAGGTGATTCTTACTGAAATCCACACCTACTGGCCTTTCTCTTCCCCTCTAACTCTAATCTCTGAGCTGACTGGATCACTGCTGCAGAGCACTTTGCTGCTCAGGGCTGTGTTTTGGGCTTTTTCCCTGTGCTTGTCGGTAGCTGGTGGCGGTGGTGGCAGCGGCAGTGGTGGCGGTGGCGATGGCAATCGTCCTACTGGAACGGTGGGAGGCACCAGGCAGCGCTGGCCGAGGCTTGTCTTAGGGCATCTGTGGGAAGGGCTAAACCCAACAAAGCCTTTATCTATTTGCAGATGAACTGAGGAAGTGTAGCTGGCCAGGGGTTCCCAGGGAGGTTCGGCCTGTAACCTGGAGACTCCTGTCGGTGAGTTCTACCCACTGTGTAGAGAAGCGTGAGCCTCACACAGCCCTTCTTACCTGCTGAGGTTAGTCTGGTCACATAAGTCTTGCACCGTAGACTTCTCTAGTCCTACCGGATGTGACAGACCTGTGGGACCGTAGTCCTATTGCTTTGCATAAAGAAACACATTCTTGAGAGTTTATTCCCACACATGTAGAAGAGCACACGTTTGTGCCTATAGTCCTGATCTCGCCTTCTCAGCACCAAGGAGGAAGAATACAGTGAGGCTGGGTGAGCCAGTACTTGTTTGAACAGGCTCCCACATTCCCTGGGCTTCCCTCCTTTTTCAGTAGGAATAACCAAGGTGGTTAAACCCACTTTGCAACTGTGAAGAGTTGATAAACGGGCCTCCCTCAGAAGCCTGCCCTAGTCCCACTTTCACTAAGTAACGGAGCACTGTGCCTATCACTGTGATACGAACACTTTGACTTCCTGAGCCTGTAAAATTCATTCATTCGTTCAATAAATCCTATAAGGATTTATTGAGGGCCTGCTGTTCGCCAGGCATGGTGCCAGGTGCTGTGAGGATATAGGGAAGTGAAGACGGCACAGCCCCTGCTCTCCAGGCGCTTGCTCGCTCGCTCGCTATGGAATGTATCCCTTAGCTGCCTGCAAGAGGATGGCTCTCTCCTGACTGCCCCCACCCCCAGTCTTGCAGCCGTGTAATCATTGCCCCAGCTTCTTCTAAGTTTGAATGCTATCAGAAGTAGATGTGGTGAGAATGGAAGGGGAACAGGAGATGTAAGAATTGAGAGTGGGATCTAGACCAGGGATAAGAATGTAAGTTGGCCTGGAGCTGGGGCCAGGAGGGGGGCTGCTGCCAGCAGTTCTGTGTCTGGACGTTGCAGCTGCTGTGTTGCAGATTCCATTCAGGTTCCTAAGCTGGTAATTCTGAATGTTACCGTAGAAAAGAATGTGTAACCGGCACCGACTCACGTGGCACACCACTGAGATATGCCACAGAGGTGGCCACCTCCCCGTGACCCTGGGAAGGTTTGCCTCGTGCACACGCAGCCCCAGGAGGTCCTGACTCAGGTCCAGTTCCCTCCTACTGACCTACATTCGCTTCTCTCCTGTGCCAGCTCCGGAGCTCCGCAGTGCTCCAGTAGTACCTGCTCCTAGCGCAGTGCAGGGGGTGCAGGGGTAAATAACCCTGGCTGGCCGTGCTTCATCTGCCCACATGTGCATCTCATTGAATGAGGAGAGGGCAAACACTGGGTGGCCAGAACCAAGATGGGATTTACGCTTGTGTCTTGGCAGCTTTCTTTTGGTTCCTTTGATAGTTTCCAAGCCACTGCTCAGGCTATAATAAAAAGTAAGGATTCATCCAACCAGTGCCTGTCCCCATCTGACTAGCAGTCCTCTCTACAGGGCTATCTCCCAGCAAACACCGAGAGGAGGAAGTTGACCTTGCAGCGGAAGCGGGAGGAGTATTTTGGCTTCATTGAACAGTATTATGACTCTCGAAATGAGGAACATCACCAGGATACCTACAGACAGGTACAGTCATTGCCTGCTGCCCTTTTGCTCACTAGTCATAATCTTAAGGTGTGGCTCCTGGAAGTGCTCTTGGGGTGCGAGTTTTCCAAGTCTTCAGGCTACAGTGTGCTGGTTAGGAATTAAATTTATTCCCAGAACTACTTCCCCCCTTTCTAATTCAGTAGCTCTTATCTTAGCCATTTAAATAGATAGATTCTGGGGGGTTCTGGTCAGTGGCAGTGCTTCTCTGACTTTAATGTGCGTACACATCATCTAGGATTATGATAAAATCCCAACTAGGGATTATGGTAAAATGCAGATTCTAATTCAGGAGGCCTGGGGTGAGACCTTCACTTCTAATGAGCTCCCAGGTGATGCCACCTGCTGCTGGTCCACAGACCACACAGAGAGTAGTAAGGGTTATGGGACACAAGCTGAAAGATGAGTTCACTCTGTGGTCCATCCCTCTGGACTGTGACATCAGTGTGTCCTTCTGGCAGCTGCAGTGCCTCTTTAGCAACCATGTTTGTCTGTCTGCAGGAGCCATAGCCCTCAGCAGCCTTAGCAGGGGGTGTTCTATCGTTGCGCATAGTGGTCCCCACAGCCTGCAGAAAGGTGGAGGGTGTGAAGGGGAGTCTCGTGGTTGCAGAGGGGAAAATACTGGGGGAGGCAACTGTCTACAACAAGCTCCAAGAATTGAAGTAGCCTCTGCGGCTATTGACACAGTCCTTAGGATTGTTAGACATTTGGGAAATCCCGAAGCCAAAACCAATCATCATGACTTCTTTGGTAACAGAAGTCAGAACTTTCAGTGCCAGTTATTAAAGGCCAGCTCCGTCTAGTTCTCTATCCTGGCATGTTTTTGCAGCTTTCAGAGCTCTTTTACTTCTTGGGAACTGTTGAGTAAGAATCTGAAAGAGCCATACACATTTTGATCATACCTGTTAAATAAGTACCAGCCCAGAGTAAAACAGATTCCAGACAATAGGAAAAAAGCGGGTGATTCTCTTAAGTTGTGAAGCCTATTGCTGTTTGGTGTAAGTGGTTTATTTGGGAAGGTTTCCTCACTGTTCAAAAAGCTATTGCTGTCATGGGAATGTATTCCAGATGCACAGGTAGGTAGGTTTAACTAGACTATTTTTGTATGTCAGTCAATTCTTTCTAAAGGTAAATTGTGCTCTTACTCTTACTCCCTTGATTTCCGGTTCCTAAGAAAATAACTTCTCAAAAGAACAAACTGGCATTTGTGTTTTTGGATACGGCTTCTCTTTTTCAGATTCACATCGACATTCCAAGGACGAATCCTCTCATTCCATTGTTCCAGCAACCACTTGTACAGGAGGTGAGGGAAGTGCTCAACATTCTCAGTCCTCCTCCCCCCATCCTTCTGTGGCACCGTCTGTGTGGATGTGTGCCTAGCCCTCCCTCTAGGCTTGGGCAGGTTTAAGGCTAATCGTGATCGTACCTTGTGTTCCCAAAGGAGCTTTGGTCCTTTCAGAGCACTTTCTTATGCATTCTCATTCAAACCTCATAACAAACCTGTGGGCTGAGTAGCACTTTGAGAGGCTAAGGGACTTGCCTAGCATCTTGAGTCTACCTGGTGACAGAATGAAGACAGAAACTACACCCTAGAATTCCTTGTCCTGTGTTTGCTCTGCTTTACCTAGCTGGTAGTGGTGTGTATGTGTGTGTGTGTAGAAAACATACGTAACAAAATTTACCATTTTACCATTTTAACCATTTTTAAGTGTACAGTTCGGTGACATTAAGTACATTCATATTGTTGTTCAACCATTACCACAATCCATCTCTACAACTTTTTTTCATCTTCCCAAACTGAAGCTCTGTACACATGAAACAATAACTTTCCATCCCCCAGCAACTGTCATTCTACTTTCTGTGTCTATGAATTTGACTATTCCAGGTACCTCAAATAAGTGGGATCATACAGTATTTGTCCTTTTGTGACTGGCTTGTTTCACTTAGCATAATATCTTCAAGGTTCATCCATGTTGTAGCATGTGTCAGAATTTCCTTCCTTTTTATTTTTATTTATTTATTTTCTTGACCGCACCGCGCAGCATGTGGGATCCTAGTTCCCCAACCAGGGATCGAACCTGTGCCCCCTGCATAGGAAGCACAGAGTCTTAACCACTGGACCACCAGGGAAGTCCCCTTCCTTCCTTTTTTTTTTTTTTTTTTTTTTTTTTTTGGTGGTATGCGGGCCTCACACTGTTGTGGCCTCTCCCCTTGTGGAGCACAGGTTCCGGACGCGCAGACTCAGCGGCCATGGCTCACGGGCCCAGCCGCTCCGCGGCATGTGGGATCTTCCCGGACCGGGGCACGAACCCCTGTCCCCTGCATCGACAGGCGGACTCTCAACCACTGCGCCACCAGGGAAGCCCCCCTTCCTTCCTTTTTAAGACTGAATGATATTCCATTATATTTGTATAAGACGTATTGTTGATCTGCCATCTGTCAGTGGACACTTGAGTTGCTTCCACCTTTGGGGTATTGTGAGTAATGCTGCTGTGAACGTGGGTGTGCAAATATCTGAGTCCCTGTTTTAAATTCTTTTGGGTACCTACCCAGAAGTCAATTAGTAGTGATATGTTGAGACCTAACAAGTTGGCAAAGCACATGAAAGGTTTCAGTGGGACTGTTAATCTTTTGACCAAGCAGTAAGTATTGATATAAACTCCTGAAGATTAGGGATTTCCTTTGCAGCTTCATAGTAGCTAGGATACTGGATGTAAGTGCTCTTTGAATTATATTTTCACTCATCCTCATAATAGAGAAAACGTGATAAAAAATGCTCAAAATAATTTCTGTTTGACTTTAGATTATACTCATAATTCCGTTTAAATATAGATGTGTCTACTGATGGGATCCCTCATAACTTACCACTAGCATAAAGAAGATTTTGAGGGTGACACCATTATTTTACCTGTAAGAGTCAGCTCAAAGGAAGCTGAAAGCCGCCCGGGATCCCTTTGTGTCTCCCGTTCAGTTTCCCATGGCTCAGCCCTGCTTATTCCTCATTTTAACTTGAAGATGTTCCGATTCTTCTCTCTTGCCTGTGCATGGTTACTTTAAATTTGGAGAGAGGGAAAGTAGTTTATTTAAAAGGCTTCTCCTAGTAGTGGAACCTGCCTACAGAGAAAGAAATTCAAACTGTAGTCTTCCCAATGTTTCTTGAATCACCTTTCCATCTAGCAGACTGTAGTTATCATAAACAGAATAAATTAAGTAACATTGAGTATTGAAAAACTCGTTTTATAAACCTAAAGATACTTGAGAATTGACTATAGTAAGTGAGAATTACCCACACTAGTAGAAGAGGTGTCTCAGAGGTAGACAAGATTGTCCCAGGCTTTTTCTGTAGGGAAGATTCCATGGTCTCCCCTGGTAACCAGGCTTGGTGCTCATCTATTTCCATCTCTTTGGCATTTTCACTTGTACAGTGTGAGTACAGTGTCTGCACTGTCCCATCCTTACTAGAGAGGGATTATTGCAGGTCTCCTGATTCTGAATGGCTAGCTTCCCTGCGCTTGGCCATTGTTTAAGCCAGTCACCAGGGATTTGTGTATTCACAAGGAGCTGATAGTGTGAAGTAGAAGCTGTGATAAGTCCTTCAGAAGGATTGATCTGGAAGAGCTTTTAACAGAGACATCCAGACAGACACAGGCCACAGGAGGTGTGAGGAGACAGAGTGGAGCAGGGAACTCTTGAGATCTTCCTGGTGGGTCTAGCTTGAGCCACAGTTTCAAGGGAGGGAGGAGGGTATTTAGCAGCAAGGAATGTAAGAGGGGTCCCATTGGAGTGTTGGGCCTAACACAAATGAGGACGCCGCACCCTTTGCTCAGCCCCGGGGAGCAAGTGGGCCCATCTAGTGGAGGCAGAGGCCAACTCCTTCCAGGCTGGGCTTTGCTCTCACTGCCTGCGAGGGCAGGGGTGTTGACGGTGGGAGTATTTCTTGGCTGTCTCTGCCAGCTGGAAGGCAGACTCAACACAAGGGCTGGGAAACATCCTTTATTGTGTCTAGATTCTCCACGTCTCTCCTACACTGGCTAACCAACTCCAAAACCATACGACCACTTCCTTTTTACTTTTCCCCATGGGAGGTTTTTTTTCCCTTGCAGCTGACCTCCGAGAGGGCCTCCTCAATTTGCCTGCAGAGCTGACTGACTCTGGGCTCTGCAGAGCCAGGTGCTGTGGAGGCCCCAAATCTCCTGTCCCTCCACATGTAGTCATTACCACCTCTGTCATCCCTCTGGTGTGGTTCAGAGACCTGAGGCAGCCCAGTCAAAGCCTGTCTAAGGAATGTATTGGGCCCAGGAGTTGTGGTCAGCAGGATGAAGCCAGGGGATGAGTGTCAGCAAGCTGAGAGAAGACAGGGGAAAAGCTCCAAGGGCATAGTGAAAACAGAGAGGAGTGTAACAGAGTGCGACAGGGCCGGACTCTGTAAAAGGACCATAAAGATCTTTTTAGGGACATCCCTGGTGGTCCAGTGGTTAGGACTCTGTGCTTCCACTTCAGGGGGCACGGATTCGATCCCGGGTTGGGGAATTAAGATCCTGCGTGCTGTGCAGTGCGGCCAAAAAAAGATTTTTTCTTTCTCCCCAGTCTAGTCCTCTGGCCTCTTGTGGCTAATGTACTTAACCCCAGAGGCTTTCCCCATGGAGGCCCTGGCTGACATCTCTGTTCTCAAGTTCCTGGCTGGAGGAGTCCATAGGATTTGATTTATTTGGCTTCCTGTCCCCAGTAAACGTCTGGGTTGCATCCTGATATGTGAAATGACTTCCTGCATTTAGAGTCTGTCACTGGTTCCTAGTCAAGCTGGGTTAGAACTAAATCCAGATCTAGATCTCCTTCCGTCTCAGCAGGGAGAAAGGGGAGTGTGGTAAAGAAGGCATTTCCTCTTTAAATCCTGTAATGACCGAAAGAGATTTAGAAAATGTATCAGAACTTAGATATTCTGATATCTTGCTCCTGGAAATAGAGAAACAGCATCTACAAATGAGCATGGTGGCCTGAATTAATGACATCCACAGCAAACCTTTTTCTAAGCCATTTGTGTCACTCTCCTTTACGTTTCCCAATTTTATATCACGTTGGCTAAATACTGAAAAGAGAAAGGGCAAGAAGCACCTACCCCTGTTTAAAAACAGTTAGTGTCTTAGAAACTTTATATTTGTAGACTGCCTTTGTCCACAATATTTTAAAATTTTTTCTACAAATTCTGTAGCAACGCTGAGTTAAATTGTGAGGTAGGTAAATGGAGGGAGGGAGAGTATCCCCGTGATTTAACATCATGTTGTCTTTTTTTCTCATTTTCCTAGATCTTCGAAAGAATTCTATTTATTTGGGCCATCCGACACCCTGCCAGTGGGTATGTCCAAGGAATTAATGACCTGGTCACTCCGTTCTTTGTCGTCTTCCTCTCAGAATATGTCGGTAAGAAGCATGAGTACCAAGTTGAACAAGCTATTGCTCTTTCTTATCTGTGGTCTGTTTGTTTTTCCCAAGAGTGCAGCCAGTGGGCACGTCTTGCTGAAAAAAAAGATAGTGGCTTTAGAATACACAGCTAAACCTCTTTTAACAGCAGCTGCAGCAGCAGCCAGGAATTTCTCTCTCGAGATGGTCGCAGATCTCACCTAAGAAGACCTTTGCCAAAGAATGACCAAATTGATATATTTATGTTCTGCCATAAACAGATGGTTTGATGGTTTGACTGAGGTTCCTTTTGGATTATTTTGAACTCGTCTCAAATGCAGGCCCTCATCTGTGAAAGCTGGAATTTTAGATTATACATTAGGCCTTCACACTTCAGTTCACATGCTGTATCTTAGGAGCAGGATGTGGACGTATAGAGCAGGAAAGGTGCCAGAATCCAGCTCACACTGGAGGTAATGGAATGGGCCAAGGAGAGCTCTGGGACCTTGGTTTCTCCTCCTCTTTCTTCACCTCTCACCCCACTGGGTTCTTGTCACTTTGAATAGAGTGATTCGCTGTCACGGCAGCAGTTAGGTTTTCTTACAGCTCCAGCCACCTGCTCCGGCCAGGCCTAAATCAGGCAGAGTCTTAAAAGGCATCGAGGATCCTCCACTTTTTTGGTTTCCTCAGTCACTTGTGCTTCAAGACTCATAGGAAAACCTATCTGTCATGGCCTGGTGCTTTGTTCTCTTAGTCAAAGAGAAGTTCAGGTGGGAACAAGAACATTGAAAAGGATTTTAGAAAACTATCCGTCTACTCCCCTCATTTCACGGATGGATTGTGAGATTCCCTGCCTCCTTATTAGTGGCAGGGCTAGGACCAGAACCCTCTTCTTCAGACTCTGAGGGCGGTGGGTTATTCTTTTCATAGAAAGCCATTGCAGGGGGTAGGATGGTAATGAGAAGGGGACTGGAGTGGAGCCCCTTGGAGGGGGAGGGCATAAGAAATGTCTCACTTGATCCTTCCCATTCAGGTTTTCTGGTGGGACTCAAAGGCGTGGTGTTTTGGTCTTTCATGTGGCAGCCTTTTTAATTTTTCATTACTCAGAACGTAAGGCAACCTAATGATGCCATTCCTTGTTCCCCTTAAGTGACAGCAGCCAGGGCAGAACTGGGAGTAAGGGTGGAAGGTCACACTCTTGTCCACTCTGTCCAGTGACCCTAAGCAAAAGCACATAAATAAAGCTTTTGCTGGAGAACTTTCATTTTCCCCTCACATTAATAGGTCAGTTTTCAGAGGCACCTTAATTCTGTGTGGTTTAACCTTATTAAAGAGTGGTGCAGCTGGTCTGTTGGGATTTGGGGGTTGATTCTTGCAGTAGTACTTTTCTGAAATGGTATTCAAGGATGAGCCTAGGAAGGTATTAATCCATTCATTAATCTACATTTGAGGTCTGAACGCTGGCATTGCCAGTTTTTATGCCAATTAAGGGAAATCCTCAGCAGCTGCAGTTCTAATTGGATATTAACTATCTTGTTAGCTGTCATTTATATTTTGTACCAAATTTTCCTTTACCTTCTATAGGCGCCCATCCCATTGCTACCATCAGCCGCACCAAGCACTGTGCCTTTCTCTTTTGTTTTTTAATAAATTTATTTATTTATTTTTGGCTGCATTGGGTCTTTGTTGCTGTGCACGGGCTTTTTCTAGTTGCAATGAGCAGGGGCTACTTTTCGTTGTGGTGCGTGGGCTTCTCATTGTGGTGGCTTCTCTTGTTGCGGAGCACGGGCTCTAGGCCTGTGGGCTTCAGTAGTTGTGGCTCATGGGCTCAGTAGTCGTGGTTCGAGGGCTCTAGAGCGCGGGCTCAGTAGTTGTGGCGCACGGGCTTAGTTGCTCTGCGACATGTGGGAGCTTCCCAGACCAGGGCTCAAACCTGTGTCCCCTGCATTGGCAGGCAGATTCTTAACCACTGCACCACCAGGGAAGTCCACTCTGCCTTTCTTTGATAGATATGACTGCATTCTGATCTGGGTGTTTGGTTTGTCAGTCTCACCTGCTGACCAGTGAAACCATTGCTGACCCACAGCGTTTACACAGTGAAGCATGGGCTTCTCTGCCCCTCCTCAGCAAGGAAGCCTTTCTTGGCAAGGCTGTACTCAGTTTCACCTCTGCAGCAGACTTCAGATGGGTATTTGGTACCTCCTCCTAGAACTAGGAAGGCGGGGCCCATTCTTTTTTTACAAAAACTTTTCAGTTTCAAGCATATGTACAAGTAGAAAAAATAATACCATAAATCCTTATATACCTGTCATGCAACTTCATAACTCTGTCCATTCTTCACCCACTCATCTTTGTGAGTAAGCAAATCTCACTGTCAAGCACCATATAATTTCATCCATAAATATTTCCATATGTACCTTTCGAAGATAATGATTAAAGAAACTCACAGCTGTAATGCAATTATTACATCTAAAAAGTTATAATAGGTCCTTAATATAATCTAATATATAACACTATTCGAATTTTCTTGATTCCCGTAAATATATTTAACAGTTTGTTTGAATCAGGGTTCAAATCAGGTCCACACATTCTACTAATTGGTTGATATGTCTCTTAAGTCTCTCTTAATCTATCAGTTCCCATCCATGTCTCTTTTCCTTAGGCGTTTGTACCTTTAACCCTTATTTTTCCAGTTTTCAAACTAGGACTTGCCAGGCCAACCTGTAATATAACCCTGATTTTTTAAAGCACTTTACCATTTGCAAAGTACTTTGACTTACCTGATTTCATTTAGTAGCCCTCAATATCTCTTTAAGGTAGATGTGTCAACCTTATTTTAAATGAGCTTTCCAAACTCAAACCTAGGTCTTTTGATATGACTGCATTCTGCTCTGGGTGTTTGGTTTGTCAGTCTCACTTGCTGACCAGTGAAACCATTGCTGATTTCATTTAGTAGCCCCCAATATCTCTTTAAGGTAGATGTATCAACCTTTTTGTGTGTGTGTGTGTGTGTGTGTGTGTGTGTGTGTGTGGCCATGGCTCACGGGCCTAGCCGCTCTGCAGCATGTGGGATCTTCCCGGACCGGGGCACGAACCCGTGTCCCCTGCATCAGCAGGCAGACTCTCAACCACTTGCACCACCAGGGAAGCCCTGTATCAATCTATTTTAAATGAGCTTCCCAAACTCAAACCTAGGTCTTTGACCTAAATACTTGTGCTTTTTATAAGAATTGGTGGTATCTCAACTTAGAGGTAGCACCAACTTAGAGATTGGTGGTATCTCAACTTAGTGGCTCCCTCTTCTCCATTCCCTGCTCCAAAGCAGGCAGCACATTTCTTATTGCTCCTTTTCTTAAAAAAAAAAAAAAAATACAGTAGAGGTACATACTCATTTTAAAAAATCAAGGACTTCCCCGGTGGCGCAGTGGTTAAGAATCCACCCGCCAATGCAGGGGACACGGGTTCGAGCCCTGGTCTGGGAAGATTCCACATGCTGCGGAGCAGCTAAGCCTGTGTGCCACAACTACTGAGCCTGCGCTCTAGAGCCCGTGAGCCACAACTACTGAACCCACATGCCACAATTACTGAAGCCCGCGTGCCTAGAGCCTGTGCTCCGCAACGAAGAGAAGCCACTGCACTGAGAAGCCCGCACACCACAACAAAGAGCAGCCCTCGCTCGCCGCAACTAGAGAAAGCCCGCGCACAGCAACGAAGACCCAACGCAGCCAAAAATAAACAAATAATTAAATAAATTTATTAAAAAAAATAAAAACAATATAGAATTTTTATTACCTCACTGCTACCCGCCCCATCACCAGAGATAACTACTGTTGACCTCTTGGTGTGTATTTTTCCAGTCCTTTTCCTGTGTGCGGATAGAGCTGCATATATTATTTTTCTTTGTTGTATCCAGAAAACTGGGATCAAACTTATCCATACTTTTCTCTATCTTGCTTGTTTTCATTTACAAATATCTGGCCAGCTTTCCAAATTTGGACATATGGATCTACCTCATCACTTTCAGCAATTACTTTCATCAAATTTTACTATAGTAAACAATTCTTTTATAATAGGACATTTAAATAATCTACAATTTTTAGCTATTATAAAGAACATTTCAATGAGTATCCTTGTACATATTTTCTTATGCATTCGTGTTAAAATACATGTTTCCCTGAAAGAGAGCCCATAGAACGGAAATTACTAGTCCTAAAAGCATGCCAAATAGGTACCACTCCAAAATTACACTGTGAAAAGGTTTACAGCAGTTTATACTCCAACCACTAATGTTTGGGTGCACTCTTCACATCCTTAGCAAAACTGGGTATTTTAGTCTAACTGTGTTTCACCAATTTGGCAAATAAACCGTGGTTTGTCTTTCAATTTTTATTTCCACTTGCTCTTCAGTGAGGTGGTTTATCTTTTCTTTTGTGTATTAGCATTTGTTTCTTTTGTCATCTGCTTGTTCAGATCTTTCATCCAGTCTATGGCCATACCACCCTGAATGTGTCCGATCTCGTCTGATCTCGGAAGCTAAGCAGGGTTGGGCCTGGTTAGTACCTGGATGGGAGACCGCCTGGGAATACCGGGTGCTGTAGGCTTAAAAGAAAAAAAATTCTTTTATCCAGTTTTATCGTTTTTTTAAAAATAACTTTATTTATTTATTTATTTATTTATTTTTGGCTTCGTTGGGTCTTTGTTGCTGCACGTGGGCTTTCTCTAGTTGCGGCGATCGGGGGCTACTCTTCGTTGCGGTGTGTGGGCTTCTCATTGCGGTGGCTTCTCTTGTTGAGGAGCACGGGTTCTAGGTGCACAGGCTTCAGTAGTTGCAGCACATGGGCTCAGCAGTTGCCACGCCTGGACTCTAGGGCGTGTGGGCTTCGGTAGTTGTGGCACGTGGGCTCAGTAATTGTAGTTCGTGGGCTCTAGAGTGCAGGCTCAGTAGTTGTGGTGCACGGGCTTAGTCGCTCTGTGGCATGTGGGGTCTTCCCAGACCAAATCAAACCCATGTCCCCTGCATTGGCAGGCGGAGTTTTAACCATTGCACCACCAGGGAAGTCCTATCCAGTTTTTTCTATTGGACTGTTGGTCTTGTTTTGTAAGAGCTTTGTGTGGATTAGATATATTCATTTTTCATCTGCTATGTGTTAAAAATATTAGGTCAAACCACATGAAATTGCTAATATTCAACGATTTTTGCCGCATCCCTCCATGGGAATTTTATATAGTTCAAGCTAATTCTTTTTTTTCCCTCCCAGACCATCATTTGTCTTTTCAAATTTGTTTATTGTGTCTCCTAATGTAGCACTTCCTAATTTTTATGTGGTCAAATCTGTCCGTTCGACAGGTATTTATTGAGCTCCTCCTATGTGCCAGAGGATAGAGTGACTAAGATAACAGATGTGGGCCCTGCCCTTACGGAGCCTCCCATCTAGTGTAGGGGTTAAGGGGCTCACAAAAAATTAAACAAGTCATTGCAAAGTGTGAGAAGGACATGAAGGAAATACCTCCTCCTTTATGGTTTTTAGATTCGGTATATTGCTTAGGAAGTCTTTCCCCACCCCAATATTATAAGAATATTCTTCCATGTGTTCTTCTAATATGTTTGTGGTTTTGATTTTACATTTAGCTTTTTAAATTCCATTAGTAAATTATTTTCCTGTACAGTGGGGGCTGAGATTTAAAGTTACTGTTCCAACTGGATAGTTCATTTTTTCAACACTATTTATAAATAGTACATCCTTTCTTCACTCATGTGAGATCCCTTTTCATAATATAATATAAATTTCTTTATTTATATGGTTTACTCATTTCTGTTCCATTTATCTCCATTTCTATGCATGTACCAACAGCTTGGATTTTTGACCTTTGTAGTGTGTTTTATTATTATTTCAGGGCCAGTCTCTTTCATCATCCTTTGGTAAAAATTGTCTTGGCTCTTCTTCCAGGTCAACTTTAGAATCAACTTGCCAAATTCAGGATGTAGGGAACCCTTCTGAATTTTTATTGGAGGTGCAGTAAATTTACAAATTAGTTTGTTGGGGTATTTTTTTCTTTTTTTGATAGCAGCTTTGTTGAGATGGCATTCATATACCATACAATTCACCCATTTAAAGTGTACAATTCAGTGGTTTTCAGTATATTTATAGAATTGTGTAACCATCAGCACAGTCAATTTTAGAATATTTTCATCAGCCCAAAAAGAAACCCTGTACCCCTTAGCCATCACTCCCAAGCCCTTGCACCCCCCCCTGTTCCTAGGCAACCATTAATCTACTCTCTGTCTCTATGGATTTGCCTTTTCTGGACATTTCATAAAAATGGTCATTCCTTTTCATGGTCAAATAAATATTCCATTGTATGAATATACCACATTTTATTTGTCTGTTCATCGGTTGCTGGGTATAAATTAAGCTTCAAAGAAACAAGGCATACAGACTTCCCTCCAGCCTCAAGGCCTTTCCTGAACATAGATTCAACATTGTTTGTGGCCTTCAAGAATAGTTCTCTTGTCTGAGTAATAATGCTGCTTTTCTTCCCTTCTCTAATAGTGCCATATCCTAGTAAGGCAGCTACTGTGCGAGGTGTGTTGTCATGACCTCTCTGATATGACTCTCCCTACCACAGGAGGCCTCAGGTATCCTTCACCCATGGAACAGGCCAGGCAGTTGCCCTCATCATCCCAGGCAGGTATCATCAGGCAGCCTTAGCCCACCGCCCCATCTTACTGAGCTGTAGCATGGAGGATGTGTCCTAGTAGAGCTGTGGGATCCACATGCCACCAGAACACTGTTTGGCCTCTCTCCTATCTCCTCCCCTGTCTCTTCTTTATTACTTTTATAAATTGGTACCTGAGCTGGCTTCATGCTTTGTGTCATGTTTGTTGTAAAATAGTTGAAAACGGGGGGAACCAGTGACTCTCCTCTGAGTTGCTAGAGGATTTTTCTGTAGCTGGCTTAGCCCCCCAGTAGCCTGTTTATCTGCTGAAACCAGCTGCTCACATAGAAGTGGGTCCTCTGTGGATAAGCCAGCTATGTCTGGGTCCAGAGGTGACAATGCTGGAGGGTCACCCCTGGGGAGATACAGTCTCTGGACTGTGACCCCTGAGATGGTGGAATGCCTTTAGACTCTCATCTCCAAAACCTTTTGGACTTAGATGACATTATTGATCTAGCTTGGAACATATTAAGGTCAAATGTAATCGATGATGTGGCCATCACCAAATTAAGCTGCGTAACAGCAACTGTTTAAGTGATGCAAATGAGGAAATTGTATAGAAAAGTGGGGCTCATGACATGTCCTGTTTTCAGAAGGAGAGTGGTGCCTGGTGATTTCTTTCGTTACAAAATGAAACACTGTCAAATAACTCTCCCTCTTCTCCTCTGCATGAAGTAGTACAGCAGGATTTTCATTTCAGGTTTTACTTAGAAGCATGACAGCAGTAGAACTCCCAGAAGGGAAGTCTTTCCCATACCTCTGACTCGTGTTCCCTGCGTGACATTTACACTTAGATATGTCATAAATGACCAGTTAGGATTAGCTTGTCTGCACTGACAGGGAACCAATACCTTAAGCAGGAGAGAAAAGCTTACTTCTCTCACATTAAAAGTCAGGAGGTAAGTAGTCTGGGGCTCCATGGTATCAGGGATCCAGCCTCCTCTCTCTGTCGTCCTGCCATTCTCAGCGTGTGTTTTTGTACTCATGATCCAAGATAGCTGCTTGTGCTCTAGCCGTCACATCTATATTCCAGCCAGTGTGGAGGGGGAAAGGAAGAAAGGCATACTCCTTCTGTTGAAGGACACTTCCCAAGTACATGACACTTGGTTTTGAATCTCTCTTGTCTGAACTTAGTCTTATGGCCATTCCCATCTGCAAGTGAGCCTGGAAAACACAGTCTGTATCCCAGGTGGCCAGTACCCTTATGGGTCCTTTCACCAAGGAGGAGTGGGTTATAGTTATTTATGTATAGTGACAATCTTTGCTATCTCTAGGCTCCTCAGACTCAGTGTTTGACTAACTCCTCTCCATACCCAGCCACCCTTTTCTCTCAGTTGCCAGCATTTCCGGTCACTTAAGTCAGAAATGCTAAGACTTGTTTGTAATTCTTTTTTCTCATTCTTTTTTTTTTTTTAAAGGAGATGTTGGGAGTAGGAGTTTATTAATTAATTAATTTATTTTTGCTGTGTTGGGTCTTCGTTTCTGTGCGAGGGCTTTCTCTAGTTGCGGCAAGCGGGAGCCACTCCTCATTGCAGTGCGCGGGCCTCTCACTATCCCAGCCTCTCCTGTTGCGGAGCACAGGCTCCAGACGCGCAGGCTCAGTAGTTGTGGCTCACGGGCCCAGTTGCTCCGCGGCATGTGGGATCCTCCCAGACCAGGGCTCAAACCCGTGTCCCCCGCATTAGCAGGCAGACTCTCAACCACTGCGTCACCAGGGAAGCCCTTTTTTCTCATTCTTGCATATCCAATCAGTTACAGAGCTCTGATGATTTCATGTCCTAAATATTTCTTGAATCTGCTTCCCCCTCTATTCCTCCTGTGACTACCCTAGCTTAGCCCTGGATTGCTGAAATGGCCAAGTGTGTTTTCCCATCTCTGGTTTTTGTCCCGTTCTTCCCATCTTTCACACCATTTAAACACAGACTTGTCAGTGCAGTTCCTTTGCTTAAAACCCTTCACTAGCGTCCTATCACCTACAGTTAAAATGTCCACATTCTCAGGAGTTCCCTGGTGCCCTAGTGGTTAGGATTCTGGGCTTTCACTGCCATGGCCCGGGTTCAATCCCTGGTTGGGGAACTGAGATCCTGCAAGCCACACAGCACAGCCAAAAAAAAAAGTCCAGATTCTCTAGCTTGTGCAAGGCCCTGTGTGCTCTACCTCCTGCCTCACCTCTTAAACTCAGAAATCCAAAATTGACAGTTTTAATCTAAAGCCTTGTCCTGTACCACCTCTTTATCCCCTGGGCTAGTCCTTTTGCATCCTTTAAGACACCCCTACTTCCTGGAAGCCTGCCCTGAGACTTCTTCCCTACCCCCACCACCCCAGTGGTACTCTTTCCATAACCCTGTGCATTTCCCCTTTGTAGGACTTTACCACACCAATTATTGTGTTTCCCTCCTACCCTCTCCCACCAGACTGTATGGTTCTTTGAGGCCAGAGACTATTTTAAACATATTTATATTCCCAGTGCTTTTATTTTGGTGTCCAAAATAGGCATTCCATACATGTCTAGATGAATGAAAGAATGAAAATTTCATAACGTTGCTAGATATTCAGGAAATAGTGCAGCTTTGCTGGGCTTGGCCACTGGAGGGCAGTGAATTACAGTATTCTGCTACTATGCTGAGATAGTCAAAAGTTCTCTCTCATAAGGGATGGAGATGGAGTTCCATCACTCATTCAGCAAATACTTATTGAGGAACTACACCGTGCCAGGCGCTGCTCTAGGCACTGGGGATACGACCATAAACAAAGTGGACGAAAATCCCTGCCTTTCACTTCTAGGTATTTATACAAGGAAAATGAAAGCGTATAGTACCCCAAAGCCTGCATAGGAATATTCATAACAACTGTATTAATATAGACAAAAATTGGAAACAACCCAAATATCTGTTAATAGGAGAATGGATGGTCACACAATGGAATATTACTCAGCCATAAAGAATGAACTACTGATAAAAGCAAGAACATGGAAGAAATCATCTCAAAAACCATTATGTTGAACAAAAGAAGCCAGATACCGAAAAAGTACACATTGTATGTATGATTCCATTTAAATGGAGTTCATAAATAATCTACAGTGATAGAAATCAGCACGATGGTCGACTCTTGGTGGGACATTGATTAGGAAGAGGCAAGAAGAGACTTTATAGGGTGTTGGAAATGTTCTCTCTTTGGACTGGGGCACTTTTTTTTTTTTTTTGCTGTACGCGGGCCTCTCACTGTTGTGGCCTCTCCCATTATGGAGCACAGGCTCCGGACGTGCAGGCTCAGCAGCCATGGCTCACAGGCCCAGCCGCTCCGTGGCATGTGGGATCTTCCCGGACCGGGGCACGAACCCGTGTCCCCTGCATCGGCAGGCGGACTCTCAACCACTGCTCCACCAGGGAAGCCCTGGGGCACTTTTCTACACGGATGTATACATGTGTCAAAACAGAACCGTGAGCTTATGTGTAGTCTAATGTATGTAAATTATATGTAAAACTAAATCTCTTCCACTGAGTGTAAATTCTGATGAGCAGAAACTGACAATAAATAGAAAAATCAGTAAGGTATTTGTCACCTCGACCGAGCTAAGTGCTACGCAGGAGAACAGAGGAGGAAAGAAGGACACAGTTGTGCCCTGTTGGCAAGAGTGGGAACAGGAGCAGGTTTTAATCAGGGTAGTGAGCTGGGGTCACACTGAGAAGACGATGTTTGAGCAAAGTCCTGAAGGAGGAGAGGGGGTGAACCATGCAGTTAATTTTTGGTAGTTAACACTCAGATTTTCAGAGGAAAGGAGTTGTTGTTAATAACTCCCCACATGCCCAGGTACCGTGGCCCCTGTTGCCGTGTCTTGCTCCTGGGCTGCTGTGGATTATACTCCAGCTCCGTGCTCTTAGATCCTGGGAGGCTTCATTGTCCATCTCACACCCGACTCTGCCCTGCCGATCCTGTTCCTCCCCACCTGGCAAGGTGTGGAGGCCAAAGATGAATCTGGACAGACTTCCGTAGTCTTTCATTGTCTTAAGAGGACGTTCCTTTTATTCCTTTTAAAATGTAAATTTCGTATTGAAGTATAACATACACTTTTTAAAGTACATATGTCATTACATGCACAGCTCAATAAATTTCCCCTAAATAACCAGCACCCAAGTGGAACATTTCCAGCGCTGCAGAAGTTCCCTTGTGTTCCCTTCCAGGCCCTCCCCTCGCCCCCACAAGGGTAACTATTTTACTGACTTCTAACACCTCGATTAGTTTTGCCTGTCTCTAAACTTTATATAAATTGAATCATAGAGTAAGGATATCCCTTTGCATTTTCATGCTACTGGTTTGGAGGGAACTGGGAGTGAGACCGATGCTGAATTTTTAGCGCTCACCCTGTTTGGAACTTTACCCCTTTCTTCAAGGTGCCTCCTGGCCCCGTCTTCATAGATGCAGCAGCCTCATATGTGATAGTTGAGACATATGAGACTCTTTCCAGCAACAGACATGTATGTGGAGACGCCCAGTCAGAGTGCTGAGCTGAGCTGCTTTCAGCGGACAGTTGAGAGCAATGTGAGCATTTGGTGGGATGTCCAGTGCTGGATTTTCTCCCCTGTAGGAGGTAAGCTCTCCAAGGGCGAGTTGTAGCTTGTCATCTCCGGCACTGTAGGGCCCGGCCTGCTCTCTCCCTGGTGGTAAACCAAGTGACACATGCATGCTCACTTGCTCTCTCTCTCATCTGACCCCCCCAAAAATGAGAAATTATAACAGAGGAGAAATTGAGGTAGCCAACATAGTCAAGATGTTTGAGCCTAGATGAGGAGCCTCTGGCACAGGGGACCTTGGACTCCCTACAGCCTGTTGACATACACAGTGTCTTGGTGACATGCTGCCTGGCTCTGTGGGTAGTCTTTGGACAGGTCCTAGAAGGTGAAGTGTGTGCTGGACCTGGCCCCTCCCTTGCCCCATAACCTGAATACTCATATAGTTCAGGTTCATGTAATCTGAGGTCATAGCCAGCAGTCACTTGTGTTTGTTAAATAAAAGTAAAAGTAATCCAGGAACCTCAGGAAAGTAGAGACAGTTTAGTGATATGGTTTTTTTTTTTGCGGTACGCAGGCCTCTCACTGCCGTGGCCTCTCCCATTGTGGAGCACAGGCTCTGGACGCGTCGGCTCAGCGGCCATGGCTCACGGGCCCAGCCGCTCCGCGGCATGTGGGATCTTCCCGGACCGGGGCACGAACCCGTGTCCCCTGCATCAGCAGGCGGACTCTCAACCACTGCGCCACCAGGGAAGCCCCTATGTTGGTTTTTAAAATTAATTTTAGCCAGGCTGCCCCACGCTGAGTAGTGGACAGCCAGAGATCATTTTGAGTTAATATTTACCTTTTAGTCACTGCCCTGATTGACAGGCACAGCGTCGGGAAGGGCTCCATGGTCAGCTGCTTCTCTGTGTCTTGGAAACAGCACATCTCCTCTCACTCAGTCTGGAATACGGTCCTCATGAAGCAGAAAAGCCCGGCATGGGTCTCTGCTCTTTAGGAACCTCAGAAGAAGTCTTTCCTCTAACCTCCTCCCTGTCCTCAATGCCCTTTCTTTGTTAGGTGGTTTGACTTTTCTGGGTTTAACCAAGGGGCCCCTCTGCCTTTTTTTTTTTTTTTTAAATATTTATTTATTTATTTGGCTGCGTTGGGTCTTCGCTGCTGCGCGGGCTTTCTCTAGTTGGCGGCGAGCGGGGGCTACTCTTCTTTGCGGTGCGCGGGCTTCTTATTGCGGTGGCTTCTCGTTGCGGAGCACGGGCTCTAGGCATGTGGGCCTCAGTAGTTGTGGCATGTGGGCTCAGTAGTTGTGGCTTGCAGGCTCTAGAGTGCAGGCTCAGTAGTAGTGGTGCATGGGCTTAGTTGCTCCACGGCATGTGGGATCTTCCTGGACCAGCGATCGAACCCACGTCCCCTGCATTGGCAGGCGGATTCTTAACCACTGCACCACCAGGGAAGTCCCGGGGCCCCTCTACTTTGTACATGCTCAGCTGTGGTGGCCTTGTCTCAGCTGCTGCTATCAAATACTTGACTGAAAATACCAGATGAGTAACACCCAACAATAAGTTTCTATAGCACTTGAACCACTTAAAAATTATTACATACAGGTGACCAGATGAATTCCTTGACACTTTTCTTAAAACTGTGTTTCTTTTTCTTTTTTTTAATATATATATATTTTTAACTTTTTATTTTTGGCTGCGTTGGGTCTTCGCTGCTGCACAGGCTTTCTTCTAGTTGCGGTGAGTGGGGGCTACTCTTCGTGGCGGTGCGCGGGCTTCTCGTTGCGGTGGCTTCTCCTGTTGCAGAGCACGGGCTCTAGGCGCACGGGCTTCAGTAGTTGTGGCGTGCAGGCTCAGTAGTTGTGGCTCACGGGTTCTAGAACACAGGCTCAGTAGCTGTGGCGCACGGGCTTAATTGCTCCACGGCATGTGGGATCTTCCCGGACCAGGGCTCAAACCCATGTCCCATGGATTGGCAGGCAGATTCTTAATCACTGCGCCACCAGGGAAGCCCCAAACTGTGTTTTTCTGGATGAAATGTTTAACTTTTATTTTATGAAGTTCTTTAGATGTATAGCTGAAAAGATTTTTTTTTTCTTTTCTCAATCAGTTTACTTTTGTGATCAGAAAATATTATGTAAGGTATTCTTGTGAGTCCAGTTTAAAAAAAAAAAAGAGAGGCATCAGGTAAGCCAGAGGCTTTGGAAAATAGAAGGGCCGTCTGTAGTCTGATGCCTTGAATCCTCTCATGCCTGCCAGTCAGGCTGATTAATTCTGACCCAACAGATGACAAAATCTAGAAATTGCCTTGCGATCACAGATGGTTCCTGGGAAATGCCTAAAGCAGTTAATGGACAAGTTAACTCTTGTCAGTTTAAGCAAAAGCCGTTCTTCCCGAAGCCGTAGGGGAGTGTTTGAGGCATAGGTGAGGCTGATTTTAGGCCTGAGATCTGGAGTTCTCAGAAAAATAAATACTTGACTGGGGCTACCACTCAGGTGGGACATTTTGTTAGCTAATAATGCTGGGCTTGACAGCATGTTCTTGTCAAGCCCGGAATGGGCAATTTGATTTTTATAAAGAACTTTTGGGTTTCCTCTTTTTGGATGCTTTGCGTCTTAAAACAGCCATAAAATATCCCTTAAAATCTCATTCCCTCCCGTCTGAGTCCTGGCGGCTGAACGCTGCATAATGACAACCAGAGACGCTGCCCTCATTGGAGACTGTGTTGCTGGCATGGTTTCCCGTTCCTCTTCAATTATATGTTGAATTTTCTCAAGTGGGACGTTTAATGATCCTTCTGAACAGACTGTTTATGCTGAATGAAGCCCTTCAGAGAGCATTTGGGCCTCCCTTTCTCTGCTGCTTTTTGATGGTGCACTCAGCTCACAGTTTTTGACTGAATGTGTGAATTTTATCCTCTCAGCAGCCAGAACTAAACTCTCCTCCCACTCTCTGAAATGCTGGTGAGCTCTCCCGCTGACTGTGAAAGCCACGGGCTAACGCGCAGGCCAGGCGTAAGGGCAGAACGTGGGGAAACAACAACCCCCAACTCGAGGCCCCAAGAGATGGTTCAGCATCCTGTCTGGTCCCTTTTCCCCCTGGACAGCTAAAGGTTTGGAACTGGCACAGTTACTGAGAGCTGTATCTTACCACCTTAAACCTCATGTTCAGTTTTCTTCCTTGAGACCAGAAGGTGGAAATGGAAAGCTTTGAAAATTGACTTTTATTTTTTAGGTACGTTTGGAATTAGGTTAGGTTTGGCTGCGAATAACAGAGATCTAAAATAACAGTGGCTTAAACAAGGTAGAAGTTTATTTGTTCCTCATATAATAGCAATAATACTAGCTAACATTTGCATAATGCTTATTTTATGACAGGCATTGTTAGCACTTTTCGTGTATTGACTTGTTTAATCCTTACAATGTGCATTGACATTGGTAGGATGTTACCACCTTAACAGATGAGGCATTGAGGCACGGAAGGTAAAGTCACTAGCTTAAAGCCACATAGCTCGTGAGTGACAGAGCCAGGATTTGAGCCACACAGTCTGGCTCCAGTCTGTGCTCTTAGCCACGTGCTCTTCTGTCTGACAGAAAAGCCACAGGTCACCAGGGCTGATGTGGCAGCTGTGCTCCCCAGTCTACTTGGGGACCCAGGCTCTTTCTCCCTTGTTACTCTGCTGTGTGTGGTTTCCATTCCCAGTGACATTCCCGCTGCAATGTTCTGGAATGGTAGAATGCCCAGGTAGGAAAAGACCCTTCAATTTATTGTGGCACTCTGGATTTTCTTTTGGGAAACGTGTATGAATAGTGGGGGTGGTTTTGTCTTGAGCCTTCCTTGTGGGTTTCATTTTTTTCTTACAACCCTATTTTCTTTTTCTTTAATAAATCTATTTATTTATTTTTATTTTTGGCTGTGTTGGGTCTTCATTGCTGCACACGGGCTTTCTCTAGTTGCGGCGAGCGGGGGCTACTCTTCATGGCGGCGTGCGGACTTCTCATTGCAGTGGCTTCTCTTGTTGCGGAGCACGGGCTCTAGGCGCGCGGGCTTCAGTAGTTGTGGCATGCGGGCTCAGTAGTTGTGGCTCATGGGCTCAGTAGTTGTGGCTCACAGGCTCTAGAGCGCAGCCTCAGTAGTTGTGGCGCATGGGCTTAGTTGCTCCACAGCATGTGGAATCTTCCCGGACCAAGGATTGAACCCTGACCCCTGCATTGGCAGGCGGATTCTTAACCACTGCACCACCAGGGAAGTTCCACAACCCTATTTTCATAAAGAGGGAACTACTGCCTTGGACGGTTGGTGTGATCAGTCTCACTCACTAAAAAGGAAAACACACACTTCCCTAGTGCACTGCTGGGCGTCTGGTCCTGGAGAGTGGTCTGGTGGTACCAGAGGTTAGGTCACTTGAACCTGTGGCCCAGAGTGGTTCTCATATGGTTCCTCTGGCCATTGTTCGCGGTAGTGGGAGTTGGAGGCACCTGGGTATCCATCCATGGGGGGAACGGATATATAAAGGGGTGGTGCTCTGTGTGGGGCAGTGAACTAGAGGTCTGTACAGCAACACGGAAGGATCTTAGAAATGTAAGATGAAGCAACAAGAAAAAGGAAGTTTCTGAGCTGGGTCTTAGAGCCCAGTATCACTTAAATAAATTAATAGTATATATATGGCCACCCCCACACACACACAAGCCCCCACTATACAATAAGTGTTTAAGTTAGAAAAATAGAAAGATGGTATTTTTGGAAGGATTTTTTTTGCGTGGTTTCTTAAACGGACCTTTATATATTATCTGAAGTCTTCATTTCTTCAGGCTTAGTGTTGTTTTACAATATCTTGTTTGTTCTTTTTTGATGGTGAAAGGCAGATATAGTCAATGGTAGCTCCTTTTTTCTAAAATCATGTGCATTTTTTCCTGACTATAAAAATTATGCTTATTGTAGAAATTTTGAATAGTAAGGCTTAAAGAAAATAAAAATTCTTTATCCCTACCACCTTGGGAATAAGCACTGTAAACCTTTGTGATATACTTTATCTTTCCTCTGTGATTATACAAACACATAAATATTGTATGTGCAGTAGTTGAGAGTAAACCATAAATAATTTTGTACTTTACTCCTTTCCCTCAATGCTGTGACATGCTTTCCCATGTCATTACAAATTCCTAGTAAACTTCATCTAAAATAAACTATATTGTGCCTACTGTGTGCCAGGCACTGTTGTTGACACTTTACTTGTATTAACTATGGACTTTTACAGTGTTCCCAGGGTCATAGCTTTTCTGACAAAGCACCCCGCCCTCCCCAAAAGGGTTTTTACAGCCCTTGATGTCCATTAGAAAAACACTGTTTATACAGGATGAGAATCTGAGAGTTGTTAAACATTTCCCAAGAAGGTCCAGATGTAGGTCTAAATAGAGTAATAATTCTCATAAATGAAAGAGAATACATTTCATCATATGCCTGTGTCTCTCTGCAGCACCAGGGACTGCAGTGAACACCCTGTTTTCAAAACAGGGCTCCAAGGACATAAGCTGCGTTTGGCACAGAACTCAAGGGCCTGAACATTTCCATGTGTGGCCTCTGACAGGCATGCAGGGACCTGAAGGTTGAGGTGGCCTGTCTTGTCCACCTCTCTCTGGCAGGAAGGAAACATCACATGGCCTCTTCCTTCTTCTAGAAGACTCTTATGTTCTCCCCGCTTGTATCTCAGACCAGATAGACAACCTCTCACTCTTGTCATTTAGTGTGGGATTTCCATGAGAAGCTAATAGGCGATCCTCTTTCAAAGAGGTCCCATGGCTAAAGAAGCTGGGGAAATGCTGGGTGAGCAAGGTTAAGGAGATTTACTTAATGCAGAATGTCTAATAACTTCTCAAATCCTTTTGTATGCTATGATCTTCGTGAACCTCCAAGACGAGGTTATATAATGCAGCATTTCTCAACCATATTTGTCTGTGGAACCTTTTTTCTTGAATATCCTATAGGATTGAGGTTTTGCAGAGCCCATCTTGATAACTTCCAGACTGGTGAGATTAAATCCTGGGAGCTTTCACGGGTTTGGGCCATCTTCCTTCACACACTCATCTTCACTTCTGAGTGGTGAGACCATGGGTCTGCCTTGTCAGGACTGGGGGATCCCATCTTTAAAATGAACTATTGGGGCTACCTGATCCCACCTTTTTCCACTACCTGTAAGTGTGAGTGTGCTAGACAGTTCAGTGAATTTCTGAAATCAAAGAATTTTTCCAGACCATCTCCAGGGGGCTGGATATAGCTCTTTTAAAAAATTCATTTATTTTTATTTTATTTATTTTATTTTTGGCTGTGTTGGGTCTTCGTTGCTGCGCATGGCCTTTTCTCTGGTTGCGGTGAGCGGGGGCTACTCTTCGTTGTGGTGCGCGGGCTTCTCATTGCGGTGGCTTCTCTTGTTGCGGAGCACAGGCTCTAGGTGCATGGGCTTCAGTAGTTGTGGCACGCGGGCTCAGTAGTTGTGGCCCATGGGCTCTAGAGCACAGGCTCAGCAGTTGTGGTGCACGGGCTTAGTTGCTCCGCGGCATGTGGGATCTTCCCAGACCAGGGCTCGAACCCGTGTCCCCTGCATTGGCAGGTGAATTCTTAGCCACTGCACCACCAGGGAAGCCCCTGGATATAGCTCTTTGAACAGGAGGCCTGAAGTATTTTTTTTCCTCAAACTAAATGAACAAATGCAGTGGAAGAGGAAGATGTGTTGGACCCAGCAAAACTGGTGTGAGAAATGGCCTGTTCAGCGTTGTAAGGAGATCCTCAAGAGCCTTCCTGGGACATGTTTGCCCACCTGACAAGGGGACGGGGAGGGCAGGCCCCTGTTCCTTGGCATCGTGTTAGCCTGGCTCTCTCTCCTGACCTTAAGGACCCCGTTGAAGATACTAGACTCTGTCTTTCTCTCTCCATTTTTTGGAGAAGACCTCTGGACTTTCTTCACCTCTTGTTTTACAGAAGAGGACGTGGAGAACTTTGACGTGACCAATTTGTCTCAGGACATGCTGCGAAGCATAGAAGCCGACAGCTTCTGGTGCATGAGCAAACTGCTGGATGGGATACAGGTGAGTGGTTCTGCCCTTGTGGGACACCTGGGTTGGGGCTCCCTGCAGCCCTTTGGGTTCCTTGTTGCTCTTCTGCATCAGACAGGGCCCCCCACCCAGCATGGCTCCTCCCCTTTTTGGTCCATCCATCTTTACCTCGTTCATTAGCTTTACAGCTTTCAAAAGGCAATGGTCTAGTGTCCCCTGGAGCCTAAGGAGGTCTCCGTGTTGCCCTGCCCTTGTCATCAGACCGTGCCCCTCCTTTCCTCTGTGCTCCCGGGCCGTGCTGTTTGCCTCCACAGCACAGGGCTCTTTTAGGCTTTCCTCACACTCTGCTGTTCTATGAGATTCCTTTGTTCCCCAAAACACTGGCACCAGCTTCGGAAAAACAGCTTGTGTTTTATAAATGTATTTCAGTGAATTTGAGGGATGGCGGCACGACTGTTTGGTATCCCTGCTCATCCTGAGTCCTATGTTGTTTGCAGGATAACTACACCTTTGCACAACCAGGGATCCAGAAGAAGGTCAAGGCACTAGAAGAGCTTGTCAGTCGGATTGATGGTAGGTTCAGAGGAAGAATTCTCTAGCAGTAGCGCAGTGGGATTCTGACACAAACCAGTTATGCTTGTGGGCATAACTCAGCCCCCTTCCTAGCCACAACCCTTTTCAATTCACTCTGTGCTGTTGGCGGTGCTGGCATCCTTCCACATCTCAACCGGAAGGTGAGGTGAGAACTCTGCTGTTATGTCAAGTTCTTTTCTCTCCTTAGTTTTCTACCACTGAGGTCTGTCAGTCCTCCTTCAGCATCTCTCCTCAAATTCCCTCTTTCTTCTCGATGTCCATAGCCACAGCTCTGGTCCAGCCTTGCTTGGGTTTTTGCAACTTCCTCCTAGAAGAACTTGCCTTCTCCATACTCTTTGCTCTTCCACACCATCTATCACACACCTGCATCTTTCCAAAGCACTGTTCTGGTCATGTCCCTCTTTTGCTGTGAAACCTCCTGTGCTCTCCATTGCTTTTAGCATCAAGTCAGAGGTAGTCTGACCTTGTCCTTCATGCTGCAATGTGACTCAGGACTCCTGGGCTCCATGCCCGGTCCCCAGGTCTGGCTGATACCCCAACAGGACGTCCCATAGCTCCCTATGACCTGTCTGGGTGGGGAATATGAGTCGTGGCTTCCTGATGCAGAATGTCTTTGAGAAACAGGAGCCCGACAGTAAGTCCTCGGCTCTGGCGTGCAATCATGGAGTGTTAGAACTGAAGGCAACTCGGAAAGCCCTGCTGTTGACCGATGAGGAAACTGAGGCCCAGGGAGAGAAGTCGGAATTACTGTCACGTAGAGGTCTGACAGCGAGGTCTTCTGTTAAGAGGAATCTCTAGCACCAATTAATTCCACCAATTACTACACAACTGTTAAGTCCCATTGTCTGGTTTTCTATCATGGATTTTTCTGCTTCACCAAAGCATTCCCTTCCCCAGTATAGAGATTGTGTATCTTTATCCTTTCCCAGGTTCTCTTTCCATGAAAACCTTCTGTGATTTGTTCCACTCACTCCAGCTTCCTTTTATGACTTGGGATTTCAGTCTTCCCAGCATGTTTGATAATTTACTATTTTTATCCTGTGCATCGTATGTGGGATACTTTTAGCCTCTTTGCATTATTGCCCTGGCCCAGCTGTTAGCTCCATGGTGGGGCCCACATCCAGCTCTCTTGCATCCCTCACTTGGATCCTGGTACAGGGCCTGTGCTAAGCTGTCTGACAAGGGCCAGGTTCCAGAGGGTCGGAGCTCTGGTTTTTGCCACTTCCTGGCCTGTCCTTTTTTTTTTTTTTTTCTTTTTCTTTTTCCAGCCCTCAAAAATACCTGAAAAATACAGGCACAGTACTTTAGGATGGTGGATTTTTAAATGTATATATCTTTATGCTTTGAATTATAGAAGTAATACTTACTCATTACAAAAATTTAGACACTTGAGAAAAACACAGAATAAAAAGTAAAAATCCTCCCCCTTCCTTAAATTCTACTCCCCAGAAATAACCATCGTTGATAGTTACTCTTTCAAAAATTGTATTAAGTATTTGCCCCATGCAGGTGCTATTGTAAGCACTTTTATTTTCTCATTTTATTCTCCCCCAAGCTTTGAGGTCTGGATGATTATCTCCATTTATAGATTAGGAAACTGAGGAGGATAGTGATTTTTTTTTTAATCCTGTCAAGCAGCATCCGAGGGGCTGTCATGTAGAACGGGGTCAGGCTTGTCTGGGTCGCTCCAGAATACTACACCAACACCAAGGGGCGGGAGTGGGGAGGGAGCTAGTGTCTGCTGGTGTCGACGAGGCACTTCCTGGTGAATCACTTAATCATCAGTGGGCGAGGCTGCCCTTGAGTGGAGTCGGTGAACATCTTTCACTGGTGGTTTAAGTTCCTGCTGGCTGCCATCTGTCAGGGAGGCTGAAGAGGAATCCTCACTGGTGGGAGGATGGCCAAGGTGACCCGCACCGTTCTTTTCCATTCTGGGTTCTTCTCTGATGAGTACCAAGGTCAAGCAGCCAAGTGAGCCTTAACGTCTCCTGCTCTATGGCTCGAGCAGCCGTGCGAAGAAAGAAAGGTCCCTAGAATATCACTATGGGGTGTTCAAATAGTTCTACTACATGCAGGGCTGAGTCGTAACCATGCAGAGTTGCTGTGAGGTGGTGGAATCAAACGTAAAGGATGGTCAGATGCCCTTCTGGCCCCTCTGTGTCTGGCTTCTCCAGGGAGAGTGGCTGAAAAGAAATGGAAACCACCTTTTTGGCTCATGTGACTCTTTCAGGGTCCAGTCCCCTAGGTTACTCTCAGGGGGCCAATGACACTTTCTGTTTCAGAGCAGGTACATAATCACTTCAGGAGGTACGAGGTCGAATACCTACAGTTTGCCTTTCGTTGGATGAACAACCTGCTTATGCGGGAGCTTCCCCTTCGCTGCACCATCCGCCTGTGGGACACATACCAGGTATGAGGAGACCCCTGCCCTCTCCATGCCAGGCTGTCCCTGAGGCACCCAGCTCCCTGCCGGGTGTGCAGTATAGCTGCTCGGAAGTTCCCGCCACCTCCTTTCTACCTCTGTGTCTGCCTTAACCTCATGGGCAGGGCCTCTGCTAAATCTTTTCAGGCCTCTGCTCACCCAGCCATTAAAGGGGTGCTGTTCTGCTTTCCCACCTTGCAGAAGGAGTGGCTCTGAGAGGGCTTGGAGACCTAACTGTTTTTTCCCTTCTCAGTCTGAACCCGAAGGGTTCTCCCACTTTCACCTCTACGTGTGTGCAGCCTTCTTGATCAAGTGGAGGAAAGAGATCTTGGATGAGGAGGACTTTCAGGTGAGTGGCCTGGAGCTCAGCCCGCACGGGGAATGAGCGTCAGAATGGGAGTCATCCCTCTAGTGGGGCTGTGCGCATAGAAGCTACCACAGCAGGTACCTGGCTGGAAAGAGCAAAGGAGAAAGGATGCTCACAAGAGGGTGCCCTTCCCAGTTGGCAGGAAGGCACTGGGGCCCAGAGTTCTTCAGTGTGAAAGGGTCTTAGTGCCAGAAAGGCTGCAGAGCAGCTGGGCGGGTCTAAGAGACCTTTCAGTCATTTGCTGACCAGCACTGGTTGAACGCCTGCAACATACTAGGCACCACTGAGGGAGTAGGACATAGAGAAAGTTGAACAGAGAACTCTGCTCTTGTAGAGCTTACATACTAGTTGGGGAGAGAAAGTAAACAAAAGCCTAGTACATAGTAAATTAAAATGAATGTTAGAAGGAGATAAGAAATATAATTTTTTTAAAGGTAGAGTAGGATAAAGGGATTATTAGGTGGTAGGGGAGGGACAGGTTGCAATTTCAAAGTAGTCAGGATAGGCTCACTGAGAAGGTGACATTTGAGCAAAGCCTGGGAGAAGGTGAGGGAGCGAGCCATGTGGACATCTGGGGATCTGCGGGGAGAGCGTCCAGGCAGGAGGAACAGGCTTGCAGAGGCCATGGGGTCGCAATGTGCCTGGGCTGTTGGTGGAACCATGATGGTGGCCAGTGTGGCCTGGAGCAGAGTGGCCCAAGGGAAGAGTAGGAAGAAGTGAGGCCAGAGAAGTCACAAGGGACCCAGATCATGGAGGACTTCATAGCCAGAGTAAGGACTTTGGCTTTTACTCTGAGTGGAAGAGGGTCTTGAGCAGAGGAGGGACATGATCTGACTTACGGTTTCAGAGGTTCACTCTGGTGTGGACTGCAGGTGCGGGCAAGGCTGGAAGCAGGGAGACCACCCAGGAGGCTAGTGTAAGTCCTCCAGGTAACACACGAGAGTGGCTTGGACCTGGATGGTGGAGTGGAGGTGTGACAAGCGGCCTGAGCTTGGGTATAGAGCCAACAGGAGTAGAGCCAACAGGAATTCCTGAGGAATTGTGTGTCGAGTATGACAAAGGGATGAGTCAGGGTGGCTTTACAGTTTGTGAGAAGCTAGCTGTAGGAGGAGCACGTTTACGGAGGAAGATCAGGAGTCCGGCTTTGGGCGTGTCGGATTCTTAATGTCGTTAGACATCCGAATGGAGAGGTAGAATAGGGAGATAAACCTTAGGGGGCTGGAGTCGGAAGAGAGAGCAATCTGGCTGGACGTGTATGTTTAGGAGCCTTTGGCTAGATGGTCTTTAAAGCCAGCGCCTTGCATGAGATCCGAAGGAGGTGGGAGTGGACAGAGGAGAGGAGAGGGCCAGGCCTGAGCCCTGCACCCTCCTACGCAAGAGGTCAGGGAGGCGAGGCAGACAGGCCAGGAGGCAGGGAGGTGACCAGTGGGAGCCCAGTGTCCTGGAACCCGAGGGGGGGATGTGAAGAAGACTGAAGAGGTGGCGGAAGCCAGGCAGCTGCTGCAGGGGGCCCAGGACAGGGGGACGGGGAGTGGGGATTGAGGAGACAGGTTGCCAGGCTCTGTCATCTGCAGAGAGAGAGTCCTGAGGGCAGTTCATGGTCGTGATCTCTGGGGGTGGCAGTGGGCTTTTGTTTTTCTGCTTTGTATGTTGCTGAACTGAGGGATTTGGGGGTTGTTTTTGTTTTTTTGTTTTTTTTTTCGGTATGCGGGCCTCTCACTGTTGTGGCCTCTCCCATTGCGGAGCACAGGCTCCGGACGCGCAGGCTCAGCGGCCATGGCTCACGGGCCCAGCCGCTCCGCGGCATGTGGGATCTTCCCAGACCGGGGCACGAACCCATGTCCCCTGCATCGGCAGGCGGACTCTCAAACACTGCGCCACCAGGGAAGCCTGGTTGTTTTTGTTTTAATGGGTAGATATTCCTTTTAAAAATGGGAGGGGAAAAAGCCAGAGGGGGTTGAATGTTTTTCTAAGTTCTAACTGATACCATAGGTGTTCTCAAGAACAGCAGCATCTCCAGGTGACCCCCGGGGAAGTCCCACTCTATAATTGGTGTTAGGTGGTTAAAGCACAGAAGCCTGTTCAGCAGATAAATGGAAAGACAGGACCCAATTTGCCCAAGGAAGGGCTTTGGAAGAAAAAAGGAAAGAGTGGGCTTCTGTGAGTAGATGGTAGCCATGGGGCCGAGGCTGCAGGCAGCGGATAAAGAGCCACAGCTTCTGCCAACCAGCAGCATGTGTGACGCCCTAGGATAAATGAGGACGAGGGCCCGGACTGGCCACGTGCTGGGCGAGCCGTCAGTTTTGATAATGTGGTTGAGGTGGGGCAGGATATCGAGAGCACGAAGTCTAATTTGGTTATCATGAGCCAGGCTCAGAGGGCCTTGTCATATGTGATAAAAGTGCTTCCGAGATTAGCTCAGGGAGGTGGACATGATTCCTGGAATGGCTTTTAGCCATTCACAATATCGATAGAGTACAGGACAATAGTCTGTGACTTTAAAACTCTGGTAGACATGGAGGTATTCTATGCTGGGTAGCATATTCGATTATCTGATGGACCTGAGGTCTTTCTGCACTAATCCACAGAATGACAGTGGACTTTTTGTCAGCTTATTAGCACCTCAGCTAGTCCTACTCATAGAGGAGTCTCCCCTCTTTCCTTTAGATAAAACAGAATGGGTGATTAAAGTTCCTCCCAACTCCGTAGTTCTATAATTCTATGAATAATAAAAGAAAAACTGCACCTGGCTGTGTTAGGATAGACGAGCGGTGTCCCTTAGGAGACAGAAGCATGGCACGGGTGTGAGGAACAAGGGCAGAAGAGCGTTGTGTGGGGTTGTGAGATGCTGTTCTGTGACCTCTGTAGAGAAAGAAGGCCCGTACATCCTAATTGCTAAAGGGCTGCCTGCAATTAAATCACTGCAGAGGAAGCTCTGTCAGTGAATACAGGTATCCCAGAGAGCCAAACAGGCCTAGCCTGGGGGACAGAAGTTTTTAGGGCTAAAAGCTGAGTGACTCGAAGAAAAACCAGGTGAAGTAGCTGCAGATATAAAAGAGTTGTGGCAGTTCCAGCAGACCGGCGATGTATCACCCTTAAAGAGCAGAGAAGGGGAGCCAGCTGAGGGTATAGGGTGAAGCAGGAACCCTCCTTCTAAAGTTGGGGACTATGCAGAATAGTACAGTGGTTAAGCCACGGTCTCTGGGGCCAGTCTGCCTGGGGTCAAATCCTAGCTCTGCCATTTTTCTAGGTGTGCAACCTTAAGCAAGTAAATTGGCCCTCTATGCCTCAGTTTTCTTACCTGTAAAATGGGGATGAGAGTACTTACCTCCTAGGACTATTATGAGGATTATACAAATCATCACATGTGAAGCTGTTGGTGTACTTTGCATATGGCCCTCAAAACAGTGAGCTTATTAGCACTAATATTACTTCCTGCAATGTACTCTGAGTCCAGGGAGCAGTGAAGTGAAGACAGCTTTAGAAACCCAAGTCTCTGAGTAAACCGTGCTAGGCTAACCCTGGGTGAAACCAAGCTGGATGACCAAATGGGGCTGGAGAGGAGGTGTTCAGAGGATGCAGGGGCAAAGGGCGGTGCCCCCGCTGTGGTGAGAGTGCCCAGAAGAAAGGCATCTGCCTCTCCCTAGCTGGGCGATTGTCTGGGGTCTGCCTGGGAGAGGGGACCAAAAACTGACACAGGAGGCTCACTTTAAGAGGTTTCTGGGACTTCCCTGGTGGTCCAGCGGTTGGGACTCTGCACTTCCACTGCAGGGAGCACGGGTTTGATCCCTGGTCAGGGAACTAGGATCCCACATCACAGCGCGGCCAACAACAACAACAGAAAAAGAAGTTTCCTTCCTGAGACCTCTGAGCAAGGGAACCTCAGGCGTGTCCGTGCACAGGTGCTGTAGGGGTAGAATGGCCCCATCCTCTGGGCCATAGGCTGCTTCAAATGAGAGCTTCCAGCAGAGCTGCACCAAGGCTCTTTCATGGTAGAGGGGGCCTCCGCAATTCTGGCCCTCAGCCTGGGCTGGCGTAATAGAATAATGGTGATAATGTTAGGTTGCATCTTATGAAATTATTTTTATAGGTCAAAATAATCAAGTATTGGCAATTTAATAAGGTTCAATCTAATAATAGCTAATTCTTAGTACTTTTAATGCATCAGGCAGTATCCTAAATGTCTCTCTATGTTAATTCATTGCAACAGTCTCACAAGATAAGTTGTAATTACTACCCCCATTTCACAAATGGGGAAACTGAGTCACGGAGAGACTGACTAGGCCAAGATCACCCAGGGAGTAAGTGTAGAAACCTGGAACCTGTGCTCCAGGCATGGATTATACTCTGATGCCTCTCCCTCAGGGCCTGGACAGGCACTTCCTGGGGCACGTGAACTCGGTTTACGTGGTACCTGCTCATGGGCAAGGTTCTTCCTCCCCCTCCCCCTCCTCCATTATTATGGAGGAGGGGGATAAATAAATAAATAAATAAATACATTATTTTATGTAAGTCAGAGAGGACAGGCACTTGAGCAAATGCCTGGTCACCTGCAGCCTAAAGCGTCCCCTCAGGAAAAGCAGCATCTTTGAGAGTCTAGGAGAGCATGGGACCCCACAGATGGCTCAGAAGTGATGTTGAGAAGCCCCGCGCAGGGAACTCTAAGACTAATAACCACAGTTCCTTTAAATACATAAAAAGGGAACTGGCAGAGGAGTTGTGGGACAGCTGATGACTCTAAACCAGAGTAGCAGCTGGTCTCAGAATCCTTTGCTTTCATCTTATGGAAGAAAACCTTGGAGAGATTCCCACTCTGAAAGTGACTTTTGTGGGAGATAGGTCAGAGTTATTAAATGAAATAGTGCTAAGCCCGTGGGATGTTCCAGGCCTAAATAACAAACTAAATGTAAATAAATCCCTTGAACCAGATGGCGTCCACCCACCACTTCTGCAGGAACTTAAGGGTAGGATTGTGAAACATTGCCCAAATGCAGGCCCCATCTTCACAGATATCCAGTAAATTGCCAATTTGAATCCTGCCCAGAAGAAGGGTTCAGGGACAACCCTGGGACCTAAAGATCTTCCACCAAGAACAAGCTGGTGTGAGAAAGGGCACGATTCCTCAACATGTAAACAAAACAAACATTGGAGGGGGACACGGCTTTCTCTGGTGGGGGAACTTGCTAAAAGTACTAGGTGCTTTGACATCAGGGAAGCCTATGAATACATTTGACTGAAAAAGTTTACATACAAGGACATGTTTTTGAAAGTTTTTATTGAGACCAAGGGAATTGTTTTGCTACCTCACTGATTCTCAAAACAAGAGGGATTTGTTTCAAAATACTTATTTGAATAGGAAAGTATTTTTACATGCCTGAATACACTTAACGTTTGCAAAGAGTATTCTAGTATTGCTAGGTGATTCTGTACACAGTGTCATATTTAATAGTATATATTTAATGTGACCTGTAAGTTCTTTGCTGTTAATTATTACTCATCCTCTTTGGTTGTCCTTGGCCCTTATTACCGAGTAAAATTAATCAGCTCTTCCAGATTTCCTTCAAACAGCCTCTTCTATGACTTCTTTTCATTCCTTCTCCATCATGCCCCACTTTTCTTACTCCAGGCATGCAGCATATAGTATAGTGGTTATGAGCACAAGCTCTAGAACCAGGTTGCCTGGGTTCAAATCCCAGCCTAGCATTACGCTCTGACCCCAGGCAACTTCCTTAACTTCTGTGCCTCAGTTTCCTCATCAGTAAGATGGAGGTAATAATATGTGCCTCATAGAGTTGATATGAGAATTAAATGTGATAGTAGAGTACGTGTGAAGAACCCCATCTGGTGAGTAGTAAGTGCTCAGTAAATGATAATTACCATTATGAAGACTATTATCTTTCATGGTCCCCCTCTTCCTCATCAATTCTTCCATCTGTTGGACATTCTCTAATGACTTTCCCCTGCATTTTTTTCTTACCAAGGCCTCTTTGCTTGTTACCTACTATCCCTTCTCCTTTGGCCCCCTTGTCTAATCGTTGTCTTCCCCCCACCCCCTCACACATGGCTCAGATTCTTCCTCTGCAATATTCCGTTTCCTTTGGAATCTGTGGATTCTCAGAAGGTACCTTTTTCAGCCATTTCGAGCTTTTCTTTTCTGAAAGCCGTTGCCCCCTTCTGTTAACGTGGAAACACTCTCTGCTGTTTGCCCCACAAGTTATCTTCTCACGACTGTAGTGTTTCACCTGACTGCATGTTATGTTTAGTGCTCCCATGAGCTGGCTTTGTAACGTATGTTCAGTTGTTCCCCACCCTAGCAGTGTCTCTTCTCTACCCCTTCATTAAAGCACCTGATTTGTGATTAACACCTTCTTTCCCCACACGTGATAATTTGGTTTCTACTTCTTTATCCCTAATTTATCAATGCATCATGGGCAGGGTTCCCATTGTTACAGCATTGTGTGGGCGGTGCAGTTCCTAGGCATGACCGCCAGGTGGCAGAATGGTACCTCCACCTAAGCCTCCCTGCCCTTGGGAGAGGTGGGAGGTTGACTTTGGTCAGGGGAAGAAATATTTCAAGGCTTCTGGCAGGTTTCTAGCAAGACTAGAAGAATTGGAAATTACAGGTAGAGCTTCTCCTATCAAAGAATATTCTCTTCTAGAGAGGTCACCCCTTTGTTGGTTATTTTTGCTTGTCAATTATGCAAGTGTGTGTAACCATTATAGAAAAATTAGAAATACCAATAAGCAAAAAGAAAAAAAAAAAGTTACCTGAAATCTTACCACACAAAGGTGATATATCTCCTTCCAGACATTTTGCCATGCAAATCCATATGAATAAAAACATACTGTATGTATATAACTGTTAATGGAAACATTTTGTATGCGTTGTTTTTGTAACCTCTTTTTATCACTGTACAAAATATAGTGGGTGTTCTATAATGTCAGAAAGCATAGATCTAGATGATTTTCCCCATTTTTGTATTTTTTTCACATTACATGAGTACATGCTTGTATAAAAATTGTGAAAACATTAAAATAATAACTTGAGTGCAGGGTTTTCCAATTTACAGATTTATCTTTTTTCTTTTCGCTACGCCACACAGGCCCTCGGCGGTGAAAGTGGCAGTGAAAGCACGGAGTCCTAACCACTGGACCACCAGGGAATTCCTTTGACTTATGGCTTTGAGTTCTGTTCTCAGGCTTGGAAATCTCAGGGACAGGAGTTACAACTAACAAAGTTTGTTGAATGAGAGTATTCAGTGCTGGTAGAGATCTAGGGAAATAAGCATTTTTCTGGATGAGCTTTAAGTACCTTTAAAATGTTCATGCCCTTTGATACAGTAATTGCATTCCTAGGAATTTAGCCCAAGGAAATCATCTAAAATATGGCTTTTTGCACAAGGCTGTTCATTATAATTTCATTATAGTGAAAAACCAGAAATGATTAAACACTCAAAGCAGGAAGATGTAAATTATGGTACATTTGCATCATGGAAAATTCTTTGGCCGTTGAAAATGTCTAAAAGGAGTTTTTAATATTAGAGGAAATGCTTATGATAAATGCTAAACAGATTCAAAATTATTTAGAGAAAGTATTTCAACTGTGTAAAATGTGCAGAAAAAGGACTGGAAGGAAATATGCCAAAACGTTTAAACGTGGCTTCCTCTTGATTATAAAGTTAAGGGTAATTTATTTTCTGATTTTTTACTTTTTATAAAGTAAACAAAACTTTAAACTTCCAGAGAATGTGTATTACTCGAAAAAATAGTTTATAAGTAGGTAATATACAAAGACTTTATTGTAATAATTGAAAACAAGGGGACGTATGATGAGAAAAAGTGAAAGTCTCCCATCCCCAAAGGTAACCACTGTTAACAGTTTACCACCTAGCCTTCTAAAAATTTTATATACCTGTGTACATATGCAAACATATAGTTGTGTTTTTTCTTTTACCTCAGTGGGATCGTACTATGAGTATTTTTCTGCAACTTGCTTGTTCCCCCGCCCCCCTAAAATGTCTTTGATATCTTTGCACCTTGGCATATGTAGGCCTGCTTCATTTTACAGGTGATGCCTTGTATTTCATTATTTGGATAACTGGTTTATCTAAGTGTCCCATACTGACAGACACTTCCCTCGTGTCCTTTTCCCCACTACTTGAGGCGATGATGCAGTGCAGACCCTTGTACAGGAGTGTGAATATTTCCTAAGGAGAGGTACATAGAAGTTGAGTTGCTGGATCAGAGACCATGTGCATTTCTGGTTTTTTGTTTTGTTTTTGTTTTGTTTGTTTGTTTTGGCCGCACTGCCACAACTTGCGGGATCTTAGTTCCCTGACCAGGGATCGAAACCGGGCCCTGGCAGTGAAAGCTCCAAGTCCTAACCACTGGGCCAGCAGGGAATTACCTGCATTTCTGATTTTGATAGATGTGGCCTGTGTTTGTTAAGATGATATAAACTTGTCTCTTGAAACCAAGACCAGAGAATAACAGTGGTGTAAAACAAGGTAGCTGTCTACTTCTCTTCAACTAACAGTCTGAGTGTAAGAGTCCAGGGCTAACAGGGCTCCAGAGTAGCAGGGACTCGGATTTCTTCTCTCATGTCGCCCTGCCATCTTCAACACATAGCTTTATTCTTACAGTCTAAGGTGACCACTTCCACTCCTCTATTCATAGCCATTTTCTAGGAAGGAGAGAAGGGTAAGCTTAGGGCAGAACCCAGGAGTTACACTGTCTCCAAAATTGGCCAGAACTTAATCATGCTGGCCATACATAGCCTTGATGTGCTGAGGCAGCTTTGTGCCCCACTAACTTTCTATTACTAAAGGAAGAAATTTTATAAAAGATATGCAGGACCTCTACACTGAAAACTACAAAGCATTGCTGGATGGTGAAAGTCAGCCAAAGGCAGGGTTCTAGCATGTTCTAGCATGTTGGTGGGCCATTGATATTTTGTGTATTATCTATTCGCATCCATTTTTTCCATTTGGTGGTTTTCCTTTTTTTCTTACTGATTTGTAGGTACTCCTTTTTTTTATTGTGGATATTAACCTTTTGTCCTTTATAAGTGTTCTATTTTCTTACAGTCAGTTTCTTCTATTTTAACCTTGTTTTTGTGCCTCCACATATTGAGGTTTCAAATTTGTATCAAATCTGTCAGTCTCCTTCTGTCTCTGGGTTTTGTCTTGCTACTATTTCTTTAATAATCAGAAAAATAAGAATATCCAGTTCAGAAAGAAGACAGAGAAAGAATACAAAGTACCAGCAGAAGCATGGGTAGCTAAATTACAGAGATAACCTAAAGTCTCACATTCATTTTTTAAAAAGTTTAATTAATTTATTATAAATTTATTTATTTTATTTATTTATTTTTGCCTGCATTGGGTCTTTGTTGCTGTGCGCGGTCTGTCTCTAATTGCGGCGAGTGGGGGCTACTCTTCGTTGCAGCAGGTGGGTTTTTCATTGAGGTGGCTTCTCATTGGCGGAGCACGGGCTCTAGGCACGCGGGCTTCAGTAGTTGTGGCACGTGGGCTCAGTAGTTGTGGCTTGCGGGCTCTAGAGCACAGGCTCAGTAGCTGTGACGCATGGGCTTAGTTGCTCTGTGGCATGTGGGATCTTCCCGGACCAGGGCTCGAACCCGTGTCCCCTGCATTGGCAGGTGGATTCTTAACCACTGCGCCACCAGGGAAATCCTCACATTCATCTTTTACTCTAATATCCTCTTTAATAGGCTATCTCCATGGAGCTGTTTGAGGGACCTGGGCTTTGAAAACTGAATAAGATTTAGATAGGGAGAGGAGAAAAGAGGAGGTGTTCCAAGTGAAAGGAACAACCTAAATTAAACCCTGGAGGCACAGATAAATGTGGCTGAAGTGGACTTGGCTGGATGAGGCTCATATGTTGGGAACAGTGGGAAATCAGCTGGATAGGTAGGTTGAGGAGAGTCTTTGGAGAACAGGGCAGAGGATAAAGTGATTACAAGTGAACATTGGGATTCAGAGAAAGATGTCAAATGCAAAAGGGTGCATAGCAGCCTTATCAATAAAGGTTTTGTTTTGTTTTGTTTCCTTAAAGGAAACAAATTAAGTATCTAATAAAAGGGAAAAAGGGAAAGGGTTGAGTCAATTAGGGTATAGCCACATGCTAGAATACTGACATTGAGAATAATCATTTTTGAAGGCTGCATGGGAAAACACAAAAATTATAGTAAAAAAGGATGGTTAAAAAGCATGTAAAATCATAATTATGATTACAACTATTTAAAGAAATATGCATGTGAAAAAAGACTAAAAAGGAATACTTTGAAATTAAGAGAGGTATATTTGGATGATGAGTGATTATTTTTCTCTTTTAAAGATCCTTATTTATTGTTGTCATTCTCTATTTATAATATTATTAAAGAAGCAGGTGTTAGTGAATCAGAGACTCAGCAGAGGCTATTCAAGGCTTCCTGAATGTGAACTAGGGGCCAAGGGCTGTGTGCCGCCTGGGAGGAGGGAGATCAGGCCCTTGGGATGCATGACCCAGGAGAAGGGGCTCCATTCCAGGGCCTGCCGGTCCCTTGGTCAGTGATAAAATGATGAAAGTCCTTTCTTGCATTCCAGGGTCTCCTCATGCTGCTACAAAACCTACCTACGATACACTGGGGCAACGAAGAGATTGGGCTGCTCCTCGCTGAGGCGTATAGACTCAAGTACATGTTTGCCGACGCCCCCAATCACTACCGCCGATAGGTGCTGTCTCCCCGCGGGGACCCAGACTGCCCCCATCTCTGATGGCAATCTGATCACTGTGGCCACTGTGCGAGCCGTGGACCCCGGCCAGGAACCACTCCTGCTGTAAAAAGCTCACATCCGCCACCCAGGTCTTAACTTTTTGGCGTGCCTGTCCACCACTCCATGTCTCCAGATGGCTCTCCTGGACCACTATCAGTATTCCATGACATGTGGATGGGCCCAGCTCTGGGAGAGGACAGAAAAGGAGGTACAGGGTTGTCTGCCCCTTTAAAAGAAACGGGACAGAAGAAGGGGAAGGCTCAGGGTCTCCAGTCACATTGCCCTACATGGACTGGCTGTCTCTTGCCTCCCAGCTCCAACTGATACTGTTGCTTTTTTGTGACATAGTTTGATTTGCTCACAGGTCAAAAACGCCTTATGTTTTCAAAAGACTCCTGGCCCCTCCCCTCTACCCCCAATTCCTAGCCTTTCCCCTTCTGCCCAAGTCTGAGCCAGTGAGGGGCAGCTTTTTAAGACCATTGTTCTCAGATGGAGGAGGCACTGATGCTTATAACTCTGGGAAGAGGCCTACACCCAAGGGCTAGGAATTTCATTTTTCCTTTTCTCACCAGACATCTGTATGTGTGCCTGCGTCTGTGTGTGTATGTGGGTATACACACCCATCAGCATTTAGTTACACGTCTGAATGTCTGTGTCCAGACTATCCCCATTGCAACCAGCTGGGAAGGGCCCCAGTGACCACATACACAAGCATCCCTTGAGAAGGATCAGGGCGGGGGAGGGAGAAGGGGCTTTTTACCTCTCCAGACGCTTTTTCCATGATGACCCACTCCAAGATATTGTGTGTAAATTGTGTTATTATGTATATGGGTAAAGATGTATAAATATATGTCTTCTTTGTAGCAGATATGATTTTATATTTATAATGTGCATCAACATGTGAAAGCAATCTAGGTCACTAGCACAAATGAAGTTGCCGGGCAGGTGGCTTCAGCACCTCCAGGTTGGCTTCTGGGTGCCCTCCTGTGAGGGGAGTGAATGGGAGTCTGCTAGAGTGAGCACAGCCAAGCAGATGGAGCTGCTTTGAAGACCGGGTGGCAGCCAACCCAAGCATCCGTGTCTCAGAGTTTTCTCTCCCTGCCCCCCACCCCTCAATCCCTGCCCCAGGCCTCTGTGGAGCATCTGCCGTGCTCCTTACACGTCTTCAGCGGTCAGAGCTCCCCACCCTTCTCCCCTAGCAGCCTCCCAGAGAGAGGACTCCAGAGGCAGAAGCCCTTCTGCATGTTTTAGCCCCTGCCTTTCCCCTGGAAGCTGGGGAGGGCTTTTGTTTTTACATTTTTAAGTCAGCATTGTATTCAAGACAGAAGCTGTGACTGACTGTCAGTGCCAAGGAGAGGGGTTCCTGTGTGTCCCTGGGGTTTTGGGCTCTTCCCAGAGAGAGGTGTTCGGTGTCCCCCACTGTCACCATCACACCCCACACAGCTCATGAGATGTGTGACCTGTGTTGGATGTTGGGTGTTTGGTAGTGAAGAGGTGGCAGACAGCCGGCACCCTCTTGGAAAGCCAGGCAGTTTTCCCCTGTGGGTAAGGCCCTGAGCCTGCCAGTGAAGCCCACCACGCTGGCATGTTACATTTCTCATCGGGAGCTGTTTCTCAGGCATTCTTTCTAGCCCTTTCCTTTTCCCCTTCAGTGTGCCTCAATAGTCTCCTTCACAGAGTGAGAGGGCTGCGACCCTCCCTCGATGGACTAATTAAAGAAAGACACTTGTGTTCCCAAGTGGTGGTTTTATTTTTTTAGTTTTTATGTTTGTATGGGAAATTGTGGATAAAGTGAAAGAATTGTAAATAAACAGTGTATTTCCTCCTCCACTGCTGATTTTTCTGCCATGCATTTGTGTAACCTGGAACCTAACGTCTCCTTTTCTCAGGTTCTTCGTGCTGACGCCAGTAAGTACCGGGGAGAAGCTTTCTGTAGGGCAGGCAGGGGACCAACAGAAGATAAGGCAGCCTCGGAGGATGCAGCAGACACTTGCTGAGCACATCCTCTGTGCAGGACACTGTGGAAACTACAACAATGAGTAACGTGGTCCCTCCTAGCTGACGTTTATGGGGCACCTTGCCGTGTGCCGAGCACTGTGAAAAACACTTGAGGATTATTTAATTTATCCAAAAAGGAGTATATAATGTAATGGAAGTTAGAAAATGGACTAGAATATCAGTGCTGTATGAAAGCCTGGAGCTATCTAGTTCAACAACCCTCACTGTTCACAGAGGAAAACCCAACCCAAGGCCAAGGAAGGGAGCATCAGAATGAGAACTAAGAGGACAGGCCTTCCAGCTTACCTGCACTGTGTTTTTCCCACCAAATCATGCAGAACTAAAATGTTTTCAAAGACTGGCTCTCCATTTAGGGTTTTCATTAAGGTTTTGGTTTTGGGGTTGTTGGTTGTTCTTGTGTGTTTGTGTTTGTGTTTTGTTTTGTTTCGTTGGTTGGTTGGTTTTTCTCTTGGTAACCTTACTGTGAAATGTCTCAAGAAAGGCAGTTGACCGCACTTTTCTTCTACAAAGAATAGACTGGAATGGTGGTTTCTCCACCTAGAACGTCTTCCTGGGAATCCCTGGACAGTGTTTCTTGGTTTCAGTCATTAGGAGCTATATTAGGATTAGATTCAGCTACCTGTAACACAAACCAAAAATAACAGCAGGGTTTACACAACATGGGAATTTACTTCTCCCTAACATGAAAGTCCAAAAGTAGGCAACCCAGGGCTGGTGTGATGAGTCTGTTTCACAAAGTCTTTAGGAACCTGGACTCCTCCGGGTCTTCATGGTCAAGGTGGCAGCTAGCACTCCAGCTACTACATCCACTTTCCAAGCAACTAGATGGACTAAAGAAAGGAGACAGAAAAGAGTGCAGGAAATGTGTGAGCAGTGTTCTATAGAAGTTTCCTGAAGGCTGCTCCATAATATCTCCTCTTACAACTCACAGGCTAGGACTTAGTCCCATGGTAGGTCACACCTAGTTGCAAGGGAGGTTGGGGGATTAGTCTATTCCAGGCCACCATTTGCCTGGCTCAGAATCAGGATTCTATACCATGGAGGAAGGGGAGAACAGATATTGGATTCAGGTAGCAATCTGTACAATAAGAACTTAGGAAAATAAGTTGAAAATGGAGACCAGACTTTCCCATAAGCATATGGGGGTGGGGGGTAGATCTGACTGAAATTCAAGTGATTTTTCACGATTAACCTTAGAATTTAACCTTTTTCATAAAACATGGACAGTCAGGACTTCCCGGGTGGCACAGTGGTTAAGAATCCGCCTGCCAATGCAGGGGACACGGGTTCGAGCCCTGGTCCGGGAAGATCCCACATGCCGCAGAGCAGCTAAGTCCATGGGCCACGACCACTGAGCCTGTGCTCCTAGAGGTTGTGCTTTGCAACAAGAGAAGCCACAGCAATGAGAAGCCCACGCACCGCAATGAAGAGCAGCCCCCGCTCGCCGCAACTAGAGAAAGCCCGTGCGCAGCAATGAAAACCCAATACAGCCAATAAATAAATAAAAAAATAAAAATTAACAAAACGAAACAAAACATGGACAGCATTTCTACTTGGTGTTATTTGGACCAAGACCATTAATTGTTCCTGAGGCTGGTAGAGAAAATAACTGACCTGGACTAGCCTTCATTCAAAAATTCTGTTTTTCATTTATGCGGGAAGTTAATCATTTTCTGAAATATGTTTGATCATGATTAGGAAATTGGTGAAAACTTTCAAACTAATCCTGGCATACTTTGACCTGTAGTTTATCTATTCTTTCTGCGATCAAAACCTCTACGGTTCTACTTAAGTAGGCCTTACCTCTGTTTTTATTCATCTGAGAGGGGACAGTGGCACAGATTCTTCGAATAGTGACTGCATTTGCTCCTAGAGGCATGCATCTCATTTTAAGCTTTTGGCTTGTCTTGGATTGGACTTTCCATGTCAAACAGCTTTGTAAAGCTTCAAGGATTGGAGTCAGAACCTAAGGCCCAGTAACTGAGCTCTTCATTCGTCTCCTCAGGACTTCCAATATTCCCTTACCAGTTGGAGACACTTTTGATTTGACTCACGACGGAAAAGATGAGATTCACAGAGGATCAGAGAACATAAAGCACATTGTACAAGACCAGACTCTTTGGAGCCTGTGCCAGCTTGCCAGGATAGCCACAGCTACAGCCGACCAGAGCATGCCCTTATTTTGGCAAAAGCTGAGTTAGAATTATTGGAAGCAAGGAGAATCCCTGTTGAGTTTGATTCAGCAGGTGGTTTGTGAACTCTGGCTTCTGGATGATGAATGTGAAAGTCCCTGCTTGAACTGATAGCTGAGGTGGGGAGTCTGGGAGCCAGACTCGGGGGACTCACTGCTTTTGCTGTTGGGATACCACGCTTGTCTCTGTAGTGACCGAAACACACCTGTCCTACCCCACCCAGCTATCTGAGAGAGGAAAACTCAGACCTTCTCTTCAAGCCACTGGTCTCCAAAATTTTTCTCCATCCCTTTAACCTATGTCTTTATATTTAATGTGGGATTCTTAAGACAGGATATAGTTGGGTCTTATTCTCCAATCCAGTCTGATAATCTCTTTTTTTTTGATTTTTGCATTTAGACCATTTACAGGGAATTCCCTGGCAGTCCAGTGGTTAGGACTCCGCACTTCCACTGCAGGGGGCACAGGTTCCATCCCTGGTTGGGGAACTTAAGGTCCTGCATGCCACAGGGTGTGGCCAAAAAAATTTAAAAATAGACTTTTTATGAATGATATGGGTATGGTTGGATTTAGGTTACCATTTTATTTGTTTTCTGTTCCTGTCTGTCCCATTCCCTGCCACTTTTTGGATTATTTGAATATTTTTTAGTATTTCATTTTAATATATCTATTGACTTTTGGTTATATCTCTATACTTTTTAAGAGGTTGCTCTCAGGATTATAATATACATATCTAACTACTTGCAGTTAATATTTTATCACTTCAAGTAAAATGTAGATGCCTCAGCTATATAGATCCTTTTACCCTCCCCCTTTTATGTTATACTGTAGTTGTTGTATAAATTATGTCAAGGTACATTGAAAACCTTACCAGATACTGTTATAATTTTTGCTCTCAATAGTTATACATAGTTTAAAGAACTTAAGAGGAGACACTTACAATGTATGTTCTTCCTTAATTCCTTAAGTTCCAAGTTTCCCTCTGCTATTATTTCCCTTCAGCCTGAAAAACTTCCTTGAGCACTTCTCTTAGAGCAAGTATGCTAATGAATTCTCTTAGTTTTCCTTCATCTGAGAATTGTCTTCATTTTGCCTTCATTCCTGAATTTATTCTCTCTGGATATAGTTATTTTCTTTCAGCACTTTAAAGATGTCCCACTGTCTTCTTGCTTCCACAGTTTCTAATGAGAAATCCACAGCCATTGAAATCATTGTTCTATATCCAATTAATCACTTTTATCAGACTGCTTTTAAAAAAAATTGTAACAATATGTACATGTACATAATATAAAATTTGCCATCTTGAGCATTTTTGAAGGGTGACCTGGCAGTCCAGTGGTTAGGACTCGGTGCTTTCACTGCCAGGGCCCAGGTTCAATCCCTGGTCGGGGAACTAAGATCCTGCAAGCTGCAAATTTTATATATAAAATTTGCCATCTTAATCGTTTTTGAGAGTACAGTTCAGTAGTGTTAAGTACATTCACATTGTTGTACAGCCATCACCACCATCTATCTCGAGAACTCTTTTCATCTTGCAAAACTGAAATTCTGTACCCATTAATAGCTCCGTATTTTCCCCTCCCCCCAGCCCCTAGCAACGACCATTCTCTTATAGTTTCTGTCTCTATGAATTTGCCACTCGAGGTGCCTCATATAAGTGGAATCACACAGTATTTGTCTTTGTGTGACTGGCTTATTTCACTTAGCATAATGTCCTCAGGGTTCATCTATGTTGTAGCATATGTCAGACTTTCTTTTTTAAGGCTAAGTAGTCCATTGTATGTATATACCATATTTTGTTTTCCCATTCATCTGTCAGTTGGCTTGCTTCCAGTTTTTGGCTATCGTGAATATTCCGCTATGAGCATGAGTATATAAATATCTCTCTGAGACCCTGCTTTCAGTTCTTTGGGGTATATACCCAGAAGCAGAATTGCCAGATCATATGGTAATTCTATTTTTAATTTTCTGAGGAACCACCATATTGTTTCTCAGAGTCCTTTTAAGATTTTTTTTCTTTTTCTTTGGGTTTATGCGTCTGAGTGTAAGTTGTTTTGTTTCTTTGGTTTTTGGAAGGTTGGTTTGTTTTGGCATTTATCCTGTTTGGGGTTCACTGAATTTCTTGAATCTGTAATTTTATGTCTTTCACCAAAATTGAGAATCTTTCAGCTATGTCTTCAAATTTGTTTTTTTTCCTGCACCAATCTCTTACTCCTCCTGTGAGACTCTGCTGATAGGAATGTTGGAGCCACAGTCTCTAAGACTCTTGTTCATTTGTTTGTTTAATCTTTTTTTCTTCTTTCTGTTCTTCAGATCTGTCTTCATCTATCTTCAAGTTCATTGACTCCTTTTCTGTCATCTCCATTCTGCTATTAAACCCATACAGTGAATTTTAATTTCAGATAGTGTGGTTTTCGGTTCTAACATTTCCTAAGTCGTCTATGTTGAGCAATTTTGGATTGTATCCTGGACATTTTGAATACTGTGTGTGAGACGCTGGGTCTTATTGAAATCCAGCTCTCTTCCTGTTGTTTTGTTTTGTTTTGTTTTAGCCACACTGCATGGCTTGCAGGATCTTAGTTCCCTGATCAGGGATTGAACCCAGGCCCTCGGCAGTGAAAGCACAGAGTTCTAACCACTGGACTGCCAGGGAATTCCCTCCTGTTTTTATAAGTAAAGTTTTGTTGGAACACAGCCCTGCCTCTTTGTTTACATATTGTCTATGGCTGCTTTGGCATTACAACAGCAGAGTTGAATAGTTGTGATAGACTGTATGGCCCACAAAGCCCAAACTATGTAATATCTGTTCCCTTATGGAAAAAGTTTGCTGACCCCTGCTGTAGAGAGCGTTGATTTTGTTTTGTTTTATCAGGCAATCCAGTTAGGTTCAAACTGCAAGTTCTGTCTCATCTTCTATGGGCTGTAGTTCTGATGTCATTTCAGTTTTTCAGAGGCTTTGCTATGCTGCTTAGGGTTTGTAAAACTTGTGCTAGTTCATACACAGAATTAGGGGATTCCCTTTCTAGCTGGCTCCTCTCTGGGATCCTCCCTGTGCTCTCTGGTTCACCAGGGCTCCATTTCCTAGTCAGTGAACCAGAATGACAGTGTTTCTCTTGAAATTTTAGCTGCCTATACTGCTACCACCACTGCCCCACAATTGAGGGCTGCCCTTGGGACAGGTCTGGGAGAGAGAGAAAACATTTTTAATGAGAATTCTGACTTGGAAGAACCCTTTTCCCAAGTCCTCTGGTCAGAGAGATGGGGTTCGTGACATAATAAGAAATATATATTTGGTCTCTGTCTCCAGTTCCTGACACAGAGCTCCTAAAACCCTTGTAATTTTTTGAGGGATAGGGGTGTTAGGAGTATCTTTTTTTCTAGCATTTGGTCTTTCCCCTCCCCCTCACCCCCCCCCCCCCGCCCCGCTTTCTGACACAGATCTCCTAAGTCCCTTGGAATTTCCTGAGTGGTAGGAGCATCTTTTGTTCTAATGAGGTGACTCTTGGTGGGCTCCTGGGTGGCTTCAGGATGGGGGGGCTGGTCACCAGAAAGACCAAGCCATGATTAGAAGCTTTGAATTGTCAGCCCCACCTCCCATCCTCTGGGGAGGGGAGGAAGGTTGGGGATTGAATTAATAATCAATTATGCCTACATGATGAAGCCTTCATAAAAAACCCTTACTGAAGATTCAGAGAGATTCCAGTTGGTGAACACATCCATGTGCCAGGAGAGTGGTGCTCCGCAACTTCACAGGGACCCTTCCAGACCTCCCCTAATGTACCTCTTCATCTTCCTTTATAATAAACTGGTAAATGTAAGTAAGTGTTTCCTTGAGTTCTGTGAGCTGATATCGCAAATTATCGAACCTGAGGAAGAGGTAGGGTATGGGAACCCCCAATTTGTAGCTAGTTGGTCAGAATATAGGTGACAACCTGGGACTTGTGACTGGCATCTGAAACGGGCAATCTTGTGGGACTGAGCCCTTAACCTTTTTGTTTTTTTAATAAATTTTATATTTTTGGCTGCATTGGGTCTTCATTGCTGTGCACGGAGCTTTCTCTAGTTTTGGAGATCGGCGGTTACTCTTCGTTGCGGTGCACTGGCTTCTCATTGCGGTGGCTTCTCTTGTTGCAGAGCACAGGCTCTAGCGCGCGGGCTTCAGTAGTTGCGGCACGCGGGCTGAGTTGCTCCGCGGCATGTGGGATCTTCCTAGACCAGGGCTCAAACCCGCGTCCCCTGCATTAGCAGGCAGGGTCTTAACCACTGCGCCACCAGGGAAGCCCGCCCTTAACCTTCGAGGTCTGCACTAACTCCAGGTAGTTAACGTCAGAATTGAGCTGTAGGACACACAGTCGGTGTCTGAAGAGTGAAGAGAATTGGTTGGTGTGGAAAAAACCCCCACACTTTTGGTGTCAGAAGTAGAGTTGTGAGTAGAGTAGAAGAAACAAGAGTTGTTTTCTTTTAGGTTTCTCTCAGTTTTTGCTGACTTTGCTACTGTGAAGCTTCCCATTGGGGCCTACTCTCCGGTCAAAGCTGAGAGGAAAAAAAGGAAAAAAATTTGAGAAACTTATCCAATACAGATAGCTTCTCCAAGCTCCCTAATTTACCTGCTTGTTTACTTTGCAGAGTTCTCAGGTAGTTGTATTTTGTCGAGAATATTTAGTTGTAACTGTTGGCAGAGAGACTGCAATGGGCTTATTTCATCTTGTCCGGAACCAAAAACCCTTCAAACGTTTTGATCACAACGTACAGTAAAAACACACATTTTACACTGAGACCCAGTACAGACACACACACAAATATGAACAACGTCTCACAAACAGTGCCCAGCCTCCCTATGCGTGATGGCCTCTGACCTGTTCTATTGTATTCCATTTTTCAAAAATGCTGGTCAAGACTCTTTACCGTTAACCTGAGTTTGAAAAACACAGCTCCAGACATTACTACGGAAGTGAGAGAGAGAAGGCTTCTACTAGCTGTAAAAAATGTAAGCACATTTCAACAAGTCCTGAATAATAAATACTAAAGCTGATAGTGCAATGAATTTATGAGTCAAAAAAATGTGATGAAAATTGCATTATTACCTTGGATTGTAGAACTCAAGGTTCTCCAAATGAGAAATAGCCCCACTCTCTCCCCTTTCCCCAACCCCGGATGAAAGTGAATTGAGTTAGGGATCTTTGTGATTTTTGTAGTCCCAAAGTAGCCAATTCAGAGTGATATGATCCAACTGTAAGTCACCCCAAGCCTGATTTTATATTAGGTGCTTTGTACCATGTATTACTTGCAAAATAAACAGTCTGAAGCCAACTCTGCAATGAGAGGAAAACAAGGCAGTAATTATTGATGCCTGATTCCCACGGCCTTCTTTCCCTCCCTCTTGCCTACCTCCTCACCCCGCACCCCCTTTAATAAAATCAGATGGGTAATAAATATTTAAACCGGATACTGATCCTTGGCAAGTTAAAGGATATAGATGCTTAAAGAAACAGCCAGGTGCAGCCGCGTAGCACAGGGAGATCAGCTCGGTGGTTTGTGACCACCTAGAGGGGTGGGATAAGGAGGGTGGAAGGGAGGGAGACGCAAGAGGGAAGAGATATGGGAACATATGTATATGTATAACTGATTCACTTTGTTATAAAGCAGAAACTAACACACCACTGTAAAGCAATTATACTCTAATAAAGATGTTTAAAAACATCTTTGCCAGGGCCCCAACAAAAAAGGAAGAAGGTAGTTTCCTCCAGTACTATTTCAAGTACCTCCAAATCATCCACCTTAATTACTGATTACAGATAACTCCAGAATATAATAAATTCGATGACTTATAAGTACTTCCAAAATAAACTTAATTAAAGGTATCAGAAATATCTTACGACTCTATACTTGAAACCCTATGTTTACATAAAATAGCACTTAATAAACAAGCTGTTCAAAGCAGTTGATCCCTTTTTTCCTCCTCACCTACTTCCTGTTTTCTAAAACAGTTCTCTTTCAAAAATAAAAGACATCTTTCCTTGATTCTTTCAGCATAGAGTCTTCCATTTTGGAGATGGGCAGAGGAGAGAAGGTGGGAGGATAAATGAGTAAGAAAGAGGGTAGAATGAACAAGAATGTGGAGCGTCAGCCTCAACTCTCCACCTCTGACCCCCACCCCCAGACGCAAAGGCTGGATCACCCCTTCTGGGATTTTACCTCCCTTCAGTTACCCTGAATTCCTCCAAGTCTAAGAGACCCATCTGTGCACTCACTGCCCACCCCACCCCCAATTGTAGCAGTCTATTGAAAAACTGGCCTGTGATCTCAAGGTTAGAGAGTACTTAAGGAGAAACACAGGACCTCACCTGAGATGCTACATCAAGACCCCTTTCTTCTCTGCTCTATCTTTCAAAAAAACACAATGAAAAAGTCCCACCTCACCTTTACTGTACCTCACAAAGAGGAACCATGCTTCAAATCAATTGGCAGAGATGTGCCCCAGATTGAATCAACCCTTGCTCACAGAGGGAGCTCTCTCGTTTAGACATTTTAAAAACCCATCTTGCTTGGAGACGGGTAATAAAAGTTTAAAATTGATTGAAGGGATTTCTACTTTGTAACTTCACCAATTTAAAGAGAAGAAAACACCTTGTTTTCATGCCTGGACAAGGGAGCATAGAAGAGGCATAGGGAGATAGAGTTTATACCTGCAGGAGGTAGCTTCTGCAGAAGCTGACACTCCATTCTTCAACAGTAGCTAGCAATTATTGGGTACTTACTATGTACCAAGCATAACTATCTTACAGGAATTAACCAAATCAATTTTCACAACAATCCTATAAGTTAAATGCTATCCTTATCATTACCCTTATCTTATAAATGGGGAAACAGGCTTGGAGAGGTCAAGTAATTTGCTCATGATCTCATAAGTAGCAGAGCTGGGATTTGAACCCAGGCAACTTAGCTCCAACTCCATACACCTCACTACCATGCTGCAGTAGCCTCTGGTTTACCACTGAATTGAGTAAGGGCTGGTCCCACAAAAACCACAGAGTGAGCAAAATGTGATCACTTGTACTCCATCCCTTTATGCCACCTCTATTCCAGGGAGATAAAAAGAAAGGAAATGGGAGAGAGGGAAAGAGAAAGCTTTGTCATGATCATCATTTTAGTTCATTAACTTCAGTTCTAAAGTCTGCAGAGACAGCTATCTACCAAAATCCATGCTCCCCTTTCCATAGTATACAACTGTTTCTGGGAATTGGCTGATTAACCGGGGACTACATTTCCCAAACTTCCTTGGATCTAGGTGGTGTCGTGTGACTAGTTCTCTCCAATAAAATATATATCACTTTCGAGACAAGACAGTTAAGAAGAAGGTGTGCCTTCTCCAGTCTCTCATCCCCTGTTTTGCTTTCTGGATGCAGAGGACTCCAAGCCCTGGGGAATAGAGAAGCCACAGAATGATAGTAGTTGGAGTTCCTGAGTGACTTAATGGAAGGCTGTCCACCAACCAGGAACACTGCTCTGAATAATTATGTGAGTAAGAAATAAACTTCTATTGTGTTAAGCCACTGAAATTTAGTGTTTGTATGTTACAGCAGCTAGCACTACCCTAACTAGTATATAAAGCAGACAACCAACAACTCTCCAAGGGTCCCCCCCACACACCCTTCCTGTTCCAGTTCTTAATCGCTGTGTAACAAACATCCCCAAACCAAATGGCTTAACATAACCATTGTATAATGGTTACAAACTGTATGGGTAAGGAACTCAAATGGGGCGCAGCAGGAATGTTTTAGATCTACTCCACGATGTCTGGGGCCTCAGCAGAATGACTCAAAGGCTGGTATCCTCTAGGGGTACCTTCATTCATAAGTCTGCCATGTTATTTGGGACCTCAGACTATTGGCCAGAACATGTACATGTGGCCTCTTCATGTGACCTCTCCACTTCGTCATGGTTGGCTGGGCTCTAAGAGCATCCCAAAAAAGCCATGTGGAAGCTGTATCACCTTTTATGGCACAGCATCACTTCTGCTGGAGTCATATACACACCCAGATTCAAGGGAAGGAAATACAGATGCCACCTTGCAATGTGAGGAATGTCAGTGTCACACTGTGAGAGCAGGTGGCATGGGCGATCTTGTTGCAATCATCTTGGAAAACGATCTGCTGCACTTTCCCCATATTGTTCTTCTCCTTTTCCCTTTCTTCTTCCTGCCCTGTTCTTCCTTTTCTGCTTGCCATTTTCCTTTCCCATTCCCCAAGCCTCTCCTTTGCCAACTCCTCGGCTCTTTTCAATGAACATTAATTGGGCATATGTAATGAGACAGATGTTAGATCTACAGATATAGGTAACAACCTACTTCCTTTTCTGCATCCTGCTCTTTCTTGCGCCTCCATTTTTCCCTCTTGAGATGGGTATAAGGCAAAATTTCTCAACCTTACCACTACTGACATTTGGGACTGGATAATTCCCGCTGTGCGGGCTGTCTTGTGATTTGTAGGATGTTTTGCAGCATCCCTGGCTTTTACTCACTAAATGCCAGTAGCATACCTGTCCCTGTCATGACAATCAAAAATGTCCCCAGACTTTGCCAAATGTCCTCTGGGGCTCAAAAATCACCCCTGGTTGGGAATCACTGTTATAAGGTAAGATATAGGGGAGGTGGAGTTAATAAAATCCCCAAATCTTAGAAGGCAGTAACTCCAAACTGTTTTCATCATGCACTCTTGGCGTCAAAATAAAGTCTGAGCATACAGCCTGATATATGAATATTTATTTATTCATAAAAAGTCTATACATATTCTCTATGTTCTTTTATGTAAGTAAAAAATATTCACAAAACTGGACGTTTTTAAAAGAACAGGATAAAATCCTAATTAGACATCCTGATATATTCTTTCCACAAGCAAATGGGCCACCTTGTATACTCCCTGGGATATGGCCATTCCACCTTAGAGACCACTGCCAGACAGTAATGAATGCAACTTTGGGGCTAGAAAGATCCGGTCTCCAGCCCTGGCTTCAGTTCCCTGTGCTGCCATTTACTATAGAGTTTCATTCATTCATTCAATAAAAATGCCAGGAATGCAATGGAAAACAAGACATAACCTTCAAGAAGCTCATGGTAATGAGACCTTGGGCAACACAGTAGTCTCAGGTTCCTCACAGGTAAATGGATGCAGGATGGTGTGAGAATCAAGTAAGATAATATAAAAAATTTTGTAATAGGTACTAAAAAGTTGTACCTACTAATTCATTGCAGGGCTATTTGTGATCTCGAAAGACTGAAAAGAACACAACCATGTATCAATAAGGGACTGGTTCAATAAACAATGGTACATCAGCACAATGGAGTAATATACCTCTGAAAAGAGGAAGGAGGACTATATGTTTATACTGCTATGGAGTGATGTCCATGATATATTGTTAAATAAAACAAGCAAGGTGCAGGTGTGGGGGAGGGTTGAATAGGTAAAGAATGGGGCATTTGTTCAGGGTGATGAAACTATTCTCTGTGATACTGTGCATGACATTATGCATTTGCCAAAACCCATAGAACTTTACATTCAAAAGAATGAACCTTAATGTATATAATTTAAAAAAATCATTTAGGAAGTCAGGGGATTTCAGATAGAATGCAGATGGTGGCAAAAGAATATAACTGTATGAAACAATCTCTTTGAAGGGGGTGGGGAAAAAGGGTGCTGACCTAAGTAAGTCTGGAAATAATCTATATGACTAAAGGCAAAAGACCTGTGTATAAGTTGTGTACTCTAACTGATAAAGTTGTTTTCCATGGGTGTATGGGTTAACAATACTATAACCACTATACATGTATACTGGAAATGATGATTAAGTAAATGGATGGCAGATGGTGGGAGCCAGGTTTCTCACTTTTGGAGTGGTGGAAGGTCACAGGTAAGCAAGAATGATCCAGCAATAATGCATTAGAGTTGTAAGACATCAGTATGCACATGTTTAGTTTACAGGTGGAGATATATATGTATGTTTATGTATATATGTTTATGTATATACACATGTTATTACATAAGACATACAATATACATGCATGCATGCCTACATAAATATTCATCAATGTATGGATATAAAGGGGTTAGTATTCACACATGTATTCACTGCTCTGCCTGTTGAGAGAACCAGTAACATCCCAGTAGCGATGAGCACACCCAGTGGCTAGATCTTTTTTTTTTTTTTTTTTTTTTTGCGGTACGCGGGCCTCTCAGTGTTGTGGCCTCTCCCGTTGCAGAGCACAGGCTCCGGACGCTCTGGAGGCGCAGGCTCAGCGGCCATGGCTCATGGGCCTAGTTACGCTCCACTTCCTTAAGGGCATGGTAACCACAGAAATTATTTGGAATTCTTCTGCATGGGAAATTTGTCTCTTCGTCCCCATTTATTTACCAAGTCATTTATTACATCAGTATGAACTCATGGATGATTATTTTATACTTTGTGCTATAATCCAATACCACTTTATTTTGTTACTCAAATTGTACCTACTTTGGCTGTTGAGAGCTCTTTCAATTGGCTACATTGTCCCTTTGGCATATTCCCATCATTGTGTTTTACTGAGCACTTCCTTACTTTCTAGACCTGGTATGAGCCATTTCTCCAAAGAGCCCTGCTTCCTTTTATTGGAAAATGGTATTAGAAACCAAGATCTAGCCACTGGGGCTTCCCTGGTGGCGCAGTGGTTGAGAGTCCGCCTGCCGATGCAGGGGACACGGCTTCGTGCCCCGGTCCGGGAAGATCCCACATGCTGCGGAGCGGCTGGGCCCGTGAGCCGTGGCCTCTGAGCCTGCGCGTCCGGAGCCTGTGCTCCGCAACGGGAGAGGCCACAACAGTGAGAGGCCCGCGTACCGCAAAAAAAAACCCCAAAAAACAAAACCAGAAACAGACTCACAGGCTTAGAAAACAAACTTATGGTTACCAAAGGGGAAGGGGGGAGAGGGATAAATTAGGAGTTTGGGATTCACATATACACACTACTATGTATAAAATAAACAACATGGTCCTACAGTATAGCCCTAGGAACTATATTTAATATCCTGTGATAAACCATAATGGAAAAGAATATGAAAAAGAACATATAGGGACTTCCCTGGTGGTCCAGTGGTTAAGACAGTGCTCCCAATGCAGGTGGCCCAAGTTGGATTCCTGGTCAGGGAGCTAGATCCTGCATGCGGCAATGAAGATCCCGCATGCCGCAACTAAAAGTGGGCGCAAATAATTAAATAAGTCAATAAATATTTTTTTAAAAAGAATATATATATGTATAACTGAGTCACTTTGCTCTACAGCAGAAATTAACACAACATTGTAAATCAACTATACGTCAATAAAATTTTTAAAAATTCATCCATTGGAAGTGTATGCTTCAAGGACTTTTTAGTAAATTTATACAGTTGTGCAATCATCACCACAATCTAGTTTCATTTTCACTTATTTATTTATTTATTTTAAAAACTATTTTATTTATTTATTTATTTTGGCTGCGTTGGGTCTTCGTTGCTGCGCGTGGGCTTTCTCTAGTTGCAGCGAGCAGGGGCTACTCTTCATTGTGGTGCGCGGGCTTCTCAATGCGGTGGCTTCTCTTGTTGCGGAGCACGGGCTCTAGGTGCGTGGGCTTCAGTAGTTGTGGCTCACAGGCTCTAGAGATCAGGCTCAGTAGTTGTGGTGCACAGGTTTAGTTGTTCCATGGCATGTGGGATCTTCCCGGACCAGGGCTCGAGCCCGTGTCACCTGCATTGGCAGGCGGATTCTTAACCACTGCACCACCAGGGAAGCCCTATTTATTTATTTTAATTCACTACAGTTGATGTACAATATTATGTGCCGGTGTATACCACAATTCAGTTTTAGAACATTTCTATCACCTCCTTAAATTCCAAGTCCATTGCATTCAACCCCCTGGCTTCCACACCTAGCAGCAGGTAACTGTGCTTTCTGCCTGGATAGATTTGCCTAGTACAGTCTAAGTTTTTTTTTTTGTTTTTTTTTGTTCTCTCTCTCTCTCTCTCTCTATATATATTTTGGCCGCGCCTTACGGCTTTCAGCTTGCTGGATCTTAGTTCCCCCACCAGGGATGGAATCCTGCGCAGGCAACAAAAGCGCACTGTCCGAACCACTGGACAGCCAGGGAATTCTTTTTTTTTTTAATAATTTCTTTTCAGTCTGAGTTTTTAAAAATGCGGTAGTAAAAGAAGATCGTGCAAAAGAGGTACTGTTTAGAAACAGGTTTAACAGATTTTAAATTTATCATAAGTTAAAAGTTGGTTATAATTTTAAATAACATGGAAATCATTACAAAGTAAAATTTTTAAAAAGAGAGAGGAAAAGCGAGAAGAGGCTCCAGTGTGGGGAGGCTAGAATTGGGGTGGGGGCGCTATAAAGGGTGAGAGAGGTGTGTCGGGAGCATCAGGGCGCGTCGGGCAACAAGTGCCGGCCCTGGGCCTAGACCGCCCTCACCTGGTTTACAGGGTCCCAAGAGCCCTCCTCTCGCGCAGGCGCAGTGACTCCGGTTTACCGGCCTTTGGCGGGCTGGGGGCGGAGCCCAAGCGAGCTTTCGCCTAGATCGCGAATGCTTAGCGATTGCTTCTGTCTGTAGTGTAGGTATGGCTCCCGCTAGGAAACCGAGAGGCGGCGGTAACCCGGGTCGGGGTCTCGCTCTGTGCTGACCGCGACCCAGGGCCGAGTGGGCTATGGGGGATCCTGGCTCCCTGGTCACGGAAGGCCGCGCTGATGACCGGAGCTGGTGCTTGCGGCGTGTGGGGATGAACGCCGAGTGGCTGCTGCTGGAGGATGGAAACGAGGTGAGGGGGAGGGGGGTCTTTCTAAGGTGAGGGAAGGGAGTTGGAGGAGGCACGGGCCGGAGGAAGGCTCAACGGGCCGGAGGGAGGCCCGACGTCCCGGCGGGAGGGATGAATGGAAACGTGGAAGTGGGAGAGGAAGTGAAGAGAGCGGTGAAGGGTGGGCCCTGGGGGGGAGGGAACGGAAAAGGGGGCTGGTGCGAGTGGTTGGGGGGGGTCTGAGGTGGGCGGTGTCCGGGGCAGGTGCTACAGTGTGGGAGAAAAGATGGCCCTGGGGAGAGCGGCCTAGGCCCGAGGGCCGAGCTGGGGCCGGTGTCAGGGTTGCGGGAAGGAGCCTGGTAGAGGGGCAGAGCGAGAGGCGGGCATAGAGGATGTGAGGACTGCTGGGGTTTCGCGGGGGAAGGAGGCGACTGTGTTGATGGGTTGGGGGGCTGGCACGGCACCTATTGGGGTCGCACCCGGCTGCTCCCTGCCGGGGCGGAGGAACTGGCAGGCGGAGCTGCCCCAACTTCCGAGAGTCACGGAACCGTCCGGGGTCTGGGGCGGAGCGGGGGGAACCTCGGAGGACTACTGAGAGCGTGAACTTTCTCAAGTTTATTTTGAAAAAGATTGCGAGTTTGAGGTCGTGTCCCTTAAAATACTCAGACTTTTACGTAAAAATGCCCTTTTCCTTTCCGACTCTTGAGGAAAATTGGCGCTTTGGTATGGGCCACAATTATCCTGTGAGTCTCGGTACTGCCGACTGGCACCCCCTTAGATGGGTTGAGGTAGGGCTACAGAAATACAAGAATTCTCTCCAGAAGCTGCTTATGATGTTCTCTAATGCGGTTATAAATACAAAGAAAAGAATTTAAAGAGGACAGGTGAGGCACGGTTTCAGTTGGGGGCCGCGAGGACTCGGGAGGTGGTTCTAGAGAGGGTGATGGAAGAGAGGTGGGGGGAGAGTGCAATCAGCTTGGGAAGGAGGGCTGGATCAGGGACCAGCTTGTGGTGATTGGGAACCGTTTTGGTTTTGGAAATGATTTGTGTGAAGGATAAAGAAGTCTTTTGATAATTTTGTATGTTTAACTAGATTTTTTCTTGTAAATTACATAGTCTCAATTCAGTCTCCCAGGTATTTACTGAGTACTTGCATTGTTTGCTGTAGTATGAGAGGGACACATAATAATGACTTTTGCTCTCAAAGAGTTTATTGCTTGAACGGGGAAAGAGGATTTTATGCAGTGAAGCAGTTTGAGAACATCCAGGCAGACTGTATGATCAAGTGCCAAGATGTGGTTTATTTAGTCCTATTCTAAGAACAGTCAGAGGAGGAATTCAGGTCCAGCCTTAAATGTTGCTAGATTTGGGGATTATAAAGGATTACTTGTATGCTGTGGATCGAAGAACACGAGGAAGATACCTCTGCCCCCAGTCTCTCTTCTATCCACGTTATCAGTGCCTAAAAGTCCATTTTAGGCATTCATTCTATCAGCTCGAGCACTGGCCTTCCCGGCACGACCCTTTCCAAAAGCATATACCTTTAGGAAGTTTAACAAATGAAAATACTAATACCTGAATAATAGTAACTATACCTTATTTTGTATAGGACTGGGCTTTCACATACATCACTTAATCTGAGCCCTGCACATATACCACACTCACACACAACCCTGTAACGAATTTAGTGGTCATGTTAATTGTTCTTTAAGATTCAGTTATGGTGGATTAATTCATTACTTCTGAATAGCTTGGTAGCACTGAGAGTCTTGGGGAGGGGGCAGGCAGAAAGGTTAAAGCCCCTGCAGCAAGGACAAGAGGACTATAAAGTACTCCTACACATATTTTAAACTATCAGATAATTTTGTGTGAGACCACTGCTATGAGGGGAGAGCCATACAAGCCAGAATGAATGGTGAAGATATAGCAAGAAGACTGGCTTGCCTTGGGACCTGTGTGGAGGAGAGGCCTCCCAGGCCTGGCTGTCTGCAAGGTCGGACCTTAGGAAGTAGTTGGAGCATAGCCTGCAGTGTGTATGGACAGAGGCCTGAGTCAAAGCCAAGAGATGAAGTCTTGCTTATATTATAATGGTCCCCAAACCATAGCACAGGCCTGTGTGCACAAGATTTTAGGAGGTGTGCTGATATTACTTAGTTATAATGAGAGTAAAGTCAGTTTCTTGCCTTCCCAGTACCCCTCAGATTCTCAGCTACAATAATAAAACAAGGTTCCTCTCATTTCATTGAAGGGAATACTGTAGTAAATTGTCTGCCTGAATGGGTGTCTTTAAACTTCTTAAACCAATCCAGAGAGTTTGGTAGAAAAACAAATTAGTTAGAGATTTATTGCAAATTAGCTAGTTCCCAGGCCCTGTAAGTGCTTAGGCCTTTGGGGGAAATCATAGTGTCTTCATTTTTCTCTTTTCTTCTCCTGTATTTGGTTTTCATGAAGCTCTTTGCCCTAAGAGGGTTGGAAAAAGGAAAAGGATGGTCCTAGAGGAGTTGTTGGTCATTTGGGAAACAGTAGGAGTCATACCTAGGAGGGAAGCATTAGCGAAGGTGGGAAAGGACAAGATGAACTTGTAGACCAATACTGTCAATAAGCTCAAAGGCTTGCAAAACTGTTGTAAATGGAAACAGTCCCCAGCAACGAGTTGGCAGTTTGTTGGCACTCAGTTCCCATGGGGAATTTAGTTTTATGTTATGCATGGTGCTGGGATATTCAAATAAGCTCATGCAGACTCTATCCATGGTGTGGATGAATTATCAATATATCAAGGTCAATTCTAGGACCAAACAGTGAAGGGAAAGACAAAAAAGAGTGTTTCCTTCCTTTCCTGGATTCAGAGTTCATAGGAGGTGATTTCAGAGAAAGGTGCTCATCTCCCTTTTTTGTATTACTTTCTCCAGGCTACCCATAATGGCAATCTGACTGTCTCCCCTCAGGTATTAAAATGGAATATTTAATACTTTATTTATTAGAAATAAAGCTACCTAAATGGAAATTCTTACTGAATATGGATGACAGATAAATCCTAAAACGTTCCATTTTTAAAGGGTATGTATATTAATTCAGAGGAACTTCTATAATTAATGGAATGTCTGGCAAACTGTCAAAGCATTGAAAAACTTCAGATTCAGAGTTTTGGTGGAGGTGATCACCACAACATTTTAGAGGGGAACAAGTCAGATTGTAAGGTTCTTGGCTGCTGCTCCATAGTTTCCAGTGGTAATAACACATTTTCCAACTTCTGACCTAAGAAAGTGCCCATCTCCTGGAATCTGGGAGGACTCATAAGCAAGATCTCTTTATTCTTCCATTTATTCACAGATATTTACTGAGCAGAAAGAGGCTCTGAGGAGTACAGGGTACTGTGGTATACAAGACAGATAAGGTCCCTGCTCATGAAATTTAAATTCTAAATATAAATTTAGAAAAGTAAATAAAAGTAGACAAAAATAAATGAAACAAGCAGGATAATTTTGGATGTGGTAAGTGCATGCTAATAATGTGAAGGCATGCAATGGCCAGGGAGGGATCAGGCAGCAACTTTAGATCAGGTAATCAAGGTAGGCCTCTGAGGAGCTGAAACTTGAAAGATAAGGAGCCCATGCAAATGGATGAGAGAAGGATGTTCTAATCGGAGGGGACAGGTGAAAGTACCCTCAGGTAGTGTTTCTGACCATAATGTGAGATAACACTAAAAAGGTAGAGGGGGTTAGGACATTGAGGGCCTTAAAGGCTGTGAAAGGAAGTTTGGATTATTAGAGAATTTTAAGAAGGGAAAAGATCTGGTTTAAAGTTTTTACGTTGCCACCCCAGCTACTGTGTGAAGAATGGGGGCTGGCACAGGAGCAAAAACAGCATAACTGGAGGAAACAGTGCTGTTTGGATTAAGGTAGTGGCCACTGAGAGAGAGAAGTGAATAGATTAGGGCATATTTGAATTAACAGCCAGTAGATTTTGCTGATGATTTGAATGTGGAGATGAGGGATGTAGAGTGAATCAAAGATGGCTTCTGGGTTTGGGGCTAAGCAGTAGGTTGGGTGGTAGTGTCAGTTGCTGAGATGAGAGTTTGTGGGGAGGAATAGATTGGGACAAAGCATCGTGGTGGTCTTTGAGGGACTCAGGAGGACAGGCATAATTTTGAAAGAATTCAACAGGAACAAAAAGTGCAGCTTTTAGAAAACCACAGACTATTTGGCTTAATGTTCCCAGGTTAGGTTGGGGTATGGGTCATTAAAGAGGTGGCGTGTGCACCAAGAAGAATAAGCAGGGAATTCTACGACCTGGATCCCAGAAGAATTTTATTTCCTTCCTTGACAGGGTTATTATGAACTTGACTGGTCTTTCAGGAAAATATGATAGATGTGAACTGGGACTTCTTTGCAACCTTTTCTAGAGGCTCTCATGCTGTACTTGTGGATAAGATGGAAAACAAGGACTTTTCCATCTTTTGGTTGAATTATAACTGGTTCAAGGTGTTCCTAGATTGTGTGGTGGAATGTTTACTAGGCTTTCCTGAGAGCTTTGCCTTTGGTTACAACCTGTTTTAATCTTTTTATCTGTCTTGAATGAAGGTACAGAGGGCATCATATCAATTTGGTGGGTGACTCCAAGCTGGAAGGGATATTGAGTATGTCTGATGGCAGATGAAAAATTCAGAAAGGTCTTGACAAGCTCATGATAGGCTGGACTAACAAGATGAAATTTAATAGGAATCAATGTAAGGTCCTGCCCTTGAATTCAAATTTACCAACTAGTCAAGTATAGGACAGAAGAGACATAACTTAGCATAAAAATTCTTAGGGGAGGGTTAGACCAAGAAATTTAATCATTCCTAAGCCTAAGGATACGTTGGCGGTATGATAGATCTGCTGTGAAAGCTAATGCAATTTATATGCTCCAGTGATAAAATCTAGAACTAGGAAAGTGATACTTGCATTGACTATGTAATAAAAATTAGGTTTATTTTTCTTAATGTGGCATCCAGGAATAAAAATAAACCAGGAGTCTCTTCACAGACCTATTAGGATGGCAAAAAGACTCAAACCTATGCCGTGGAGTTACGTTGAAGTAACTGGGAACGTAGGGCCGAGAAAAGGGAAGATTCAGTAGACACTTTATAGTTGTCATGTGAAGGGGGATTGGAGATTTTCTGGTGGTGCCCAGGGGAGAGCCTGGGCTGATGGATGGAATTTATAGGAAGAAAGATGCCAAGTCAGAGCCATTAAAAAATTGGAAGGACTGTCTTATGTAGAATCTATAGTTCTTGGCAGTGTTTAAGACTAGTTGATGGGGTTGTGTAGAAGGAATTCCTCCATCCCATGAGTGGCTGAACCAGGTGACCTTTCAGAGTCCTACCAACCCTGACATTCCATGATTAATGTTCAGCTGTCTCTTGTCACAACTTTTTACCTTTCTCTAGCCAGTGGCTCCCATGGCAGCTGAAGGAGGAGATGGCCAGTGAGCTGTTTGGGTTTCATGGGAGTCTGGTTTCATAAGTCAGGACTTGTGGATACTGCTGGTTGACAAGATTGTAAAGGACCTCTCTTTTCAGTACGGTGGCTGATTGTGTCTCTTACATTGTCGTTGTCTTCCTAGGTGACTGTAGGGCGAGGATTTGGTGTCACATACCAGTTGGTATCAAAAATCTGCCCTCTGATGATTTCCCGAAACCACTGTATTTTGAAGCAGAATGCCGAGGGCCAATGGACAATTATGGACAACAAGGTACAGTAATCCATGGAAGCCTAGTTACTTTTATTGAATTTTTGTTTATTTTTAAGTTAGAGTTCCCCCCCCGCTGAGGTAATACATGATACAAAATTGAAAGGTTCAAAATTAAAAGAAGATATCTTCTCCCCTAGCTACCCACTTGTCTTTCCCAGAGACAACTACTTCTCTATGTTGCCAGAGATTAGATTATGCCACAATAAAGTCTAACGACTTGAAGTTAGTTACTTTGTAGGGAACACCTGAATTGGGGCAATAGGTCCTATTCCAGAAACTAGATTAAGTTACCAGGGGACTTGGTCTCTTGTGAGTTGGAGGTCCAGAGATCTCGGGAATCTGACAAAGATTCTGGAGTACAACTGTGATTCAGGACATGGTTGGGGGGGGGAGGAACTGAGCTGACTGCACTTAGCTCCTTTTCTTTCCCACTTCTTTCCATCAGAGCAAACCCCTCCTCTCACTTTTCACCTGTTTCATGTATTAGTGCACTAAGGAAGATTTCCTTTGAATATAGGGGTTTTTGTTCCTTGAAACAAATTTGAAAACCACAGATCAAATGTGAATACTAAGGGAGGTGAAATAGTGTATAAAACCCAGCAATTAGGAAATACCTAAAGTGCAGATATACAAGCACCTGCAAATAGTGAAAATATAGAGTGTGAAGTGAGAGAAATTCTGATGTCAACAGTTAAGGATTAGGAAGTGTGAAAAGTCTTTGGACACCATTTTGCACTGCTCTGGTTGAAAGGATTTTAAAGATACCTGTTAGAAGGAAGGGTATTGAAATGATTCTGAGACCAATTCCAACGGGTGTGGGGATGTCCCCCCACCCATCTGTCAACCCGAGATAGCATCAGATTCCACCAGTAAAGGGCTCAGTCCCACAAGACCACCCTCCACTTCAGATGCCAGTCACAACCCAGGTTAAAATGCCATGTTAACATCTGTGCTTCTGACCAACTGGCTATAGGTTGGAAGTTCCAAGGACCCTATCCTTGAACTTCAGGTGCCAGTTGCCAAGTCCAGGTTTTCACCTGTACTTCTGGCTGACTGGCTATAAATCAGAGGTCCCCATTGCCGCCTCCCACTTTGGATTTAATTAATTAATTAGCTTCAGGAATACATTTACTTAGATTTACCAGTTTATTATAAAAGGATATGGTCTGGGTTACAGGTGAACATCCAAATGAAAGAGACTCATAGGGCAAGGTATATGGGAAGGGGCATGGAGCGTCCATGCCCTGCCCCCCTCCTAGCACTTCCAGGTGTTCACCAACCAGGAAGCTCTCCAAACCCCATCCTTTTGGGTGTCTATGGAGGCTTCATTACATTTGTGTACTTGATTGAATCATTAGCCAGTGGTGATCAACCACTAGCCCCTCTCCCTTCCCAGGGGGTTGAGGGGTGAGACTGAAAGTTCCAACTCTCCAATCACAGGATTGGTTCCCCTGGCACCCAGCCCTCATAGATGACCCTCCAAAAGTCACCTCATTAACATAGCAAAAGTTACCTTGATCTCTTACCACTTAGGAAATTTTAAGGGTTTTAGAAGCTCTGTGCTAGAAATGGGGATGAATACCAAGTATATATTTCTTATTATAATTCATAGTATCGCAGGTATTCTGTAGGCCTGCCCAGCGGCCTTATTTTGCATGCATAAACCTGCTAGATTTAAGCTGTTGGAGAAAGTACCTTCCTGCACTAGGATTAAGTTGAGTTGGCATGGTGTTGAAAGAGAGCATAAATGCTAAGTAAATTGGTTCAGCACTCTTGGCAAGCCACTGTGAGCAAAATATAAATTGGCACCGAAAAGGGGACCTTAGAGATGATCTATTTTAACCCCTTCTGTGCACAGTTGAGTCTGAACAAACCTTGCTGCTTGGGACAATTCAACTTCTGGTCTCCCAGCAGCTAGAGCAGTGGTCCTCAGCCCTGTTTCCAATTTTGCCCATACATGGGAGACTTTTAAAAAATACTGGAGATAGCACATTAAAATTAAGAATTTCCATTCATCAAAAGATATCATTAAGAGAGTGAAAATAAGCTCAGAGTGGAAGATACTTGCTACACATATAATCAGTGAAGGGCTTATACTCGGATGTATATAGAACTCCAAATCAATGAGAAAAAGAAAGATAACCCAGTATTAAAAATGAGCAGGGGCTTCCCTGGTGGCGCAGTGGTTAAGAATCTGCCTGCCAATGCAGGGGACGTGGGTTTGACCTCTGGTCCGGGAAGATCCCACATGCCACGGAGCAACTAATCCCGTGCGTCACAACTGCTGAGCCTGCTCTCTAGAGCCCGCGAGCCACAACTACTGAGCCTGCGCACCACAACTGCTGAAGCCCACGTGCCTATAGCTTGTACTCCACAGCAAGAGAAGTCACCGCAATGAGAAGCCTGTGCACCGCAACGAAGAGTAGCCCCCACTCTCCGCAACTAGAGAAAGCCCATGCACAGCAATGAAGACCCAACGCAGCCAAAAATAAACTAAAATAAATAAATTAAAAAAAATAAAAATGGGCAAGAGGCAGGCACTTCACAAAAGATTCTTTCCAAATGTTCAGTAGCCATGAAACATTGTTCAACTTCATTAATGATCAGATTATTTATTTGATCAATAAATAATACAAATACAAATTATTTATTTATTTTTGGCTGCGTTGGGTCTTCGTTGCTGTGCGCGGGCTTTCTCTAGTTGTGGTGAGCGGGGACTACTTTTCGTTGCAGCGCGTGGGCTTCTCATTGTGGTGGCTTCTCTTGTTGCAGAGCACAGGCTCTAGGCGCACCGTCTTCAGTAGTTGTGGCACGTGGGCTCAGTGGTTGTGGTTCGCGGGCTCTAGAGCACAGGCTCAGTAGTTGTGGCGCACGGGCTTAGTTGCTCTGTGGCATGTGGGATCTTCCCGGACCAGGGCTCAAACCCGTGTCCGCTGAATTGGCAGGCGAATTCTCAACCACTGTGCCACCGGGGAAGTCCCTGGGAAATACAAATTAAAAGCATGATGGAATACCACAACACACCTTGTAGTCAGAGAGTAACTATAATTAAATTTTGATGATGCCAGACATTAGTACGGGTATGGAGCAAGTAGTCTTTTGGTAGAAGTGTAAATTGGTACAACTATTTTGGAAAATTATTTGGCATTATTTATTAAAGTTGTGTATGTATGTATGTGTATATACATACATACATACATACACACATACGGTATTTTCACTCCTAGGGAAACAACCCAAATGTCTTTCAACAGTAGAATGGATAAATAAACTGTGGGATATTCTTACAATGAAACACTATACTGTAATGAATTTGAATGAATTACTGCTATATCCAACAACATGGATAAATCTCGCAAACGTAATATTGAGTGAAAGAAAACAGACGCAAAAAAATACTTTTTTTTTTTGGCTGTGCCACCTGGCATGCGGGATCTTAGTTCCCCAGCTGGGGATCAAACCCACGCCCCTTGCAGTGGAAGTGCGGATTCTTAACCACTGGACCGGCAGGGAAGTCCCAAGAATACATATTATTTCATGCCATTTGTATAATGTTCAAAACCAGGCAAAACTAACGTGTGATGTTAAGCCAGGCTAGTAGTCACTTTATGGGGTGGTGGGGGGGACTTAGTGGCTAGAAGGAGACATAAGGATGTTTCTGGGATGCTGATAATGTGGGGTTTTTTTTTTTTTTTAAACCTTGTGGTAGTTATACTGAGTGTTCATTTTGTGATATTCACCTAGTTGTGCATTTATGATTTGTATGTTTTTATGTTTGTATGTTATGTTTTAGTAAAGAATTTTTTAAAATATTGACTGATACACCTATTAGAATAGCTAAAATAAAACACTACCAAGTGCTGGTGAGCATGCAGAGTAACTGGAACTCTTAAACACTGCAACTGAGGAAACAAAATAGTACTGCCACTTTGAAAAACAGTTTGGCAGTTTCTTACAGTTAAACATACACTTACCCAGCAATTCCATTTTTAGGTATTTACCCCAAATTAATGGAAACTTATGTTCTCACAGAAACTTGTACCTGAATGTTTATAGTGGTTTTATTCATAATCACCAAAAACTGGAAGAAAACAACTAGGGAACAGAGAAACAAGCTGATGTACCCATACCCTGGAGTACTACTCAGCAATAAAAATACCAAGCTACTGTAATGCAACCAAGTGGACACATCTCAGAGCCATCATGCTAAGCGAAAGCAGCCAAACTCAAAAGGGTACATACAGTGTATGATTCCATTTATACAACATTATGGAAAAGGCAGACCTTTGTAGAGACCAGATGAGTAGCTGCCTGGATGTGGGTGAAGGGTTGACTGCAAAGGGTCCCTGTGTCTTAATATGATTATACACAGTGTTTGTGTCTAAACCTGGCTTTAAAAATTCTGATGCCTAGGTCCCACCTCTGACCAATTAATTCAGTCTAAGGATGAGACTCAGGCACTGCTATTTGTTGTAAACGTTTCCAGGTGATTTCACTCTACAGTTAGGGCTGAGAACCACTGAGCTACATAAGTCATCTAGAGAACTGCAAGGAAACATTGGCTTTTGGCTTTGGGTTTCCACTGTTCTCAACAACCAATTAAAAATGCTGGACAGAGATTGAGCATTAAGTGAAGTAATTAGTATTTAAGGGGGTGAGGGTTATTCCACCTTTTCCTCATTGATTACTGAGACATTCGGCAGGCTTTTCTTCGGTTATCACTTTGCTGCTGCTGACGTTGTTCAGACTGGTGATTATGAAAACCAGCATCAAGAAAGTATTGAACAGAGTTTGATTTGTTTAAACCATTGTATTTGAAATCATATCCTGGGCAGTACTTGACTGTTCCTGTATAGCCATGGTATTTTCATCTTTTCTACAGTCACTGTGTGAACAGAATCATTTTGGGCCTTTGGTCCAAATTATACTACTAGGTGTCACCGAAGAGTGATTAATGGGTAAACAGAGGCATCCAAGGATAAAATGTGATGGAAAAATTTTGAGAGCTTATTTTTCAGACCTAAAGGGCTCTGAAGGAAGGCAGGTTAATACAGAGGATCTAGTGGAGGGCTGCCATATGTCTCAAGTGTTTGCCCCAGCTTTTTAGGGAATCCTTGTTCTCTCTCGTCTTGGGCTGCTTCTATAACCTTTATTTGTTTAACATTATCTTTGCCTTTGAGTTTTTCTTAAACGTCTGTATCTTGGCATTAGGTGGCCTCCTGTGTCATATTACTTTCCCTGAGACTGTTTTCCTATGTATATTTTAAAATTGACTCTTCTGGTCTCCATCTGCCTCCTTTGTTAATTCCTCGTGTGTTGTTTCAGAAGTCTGCAGAACGGATCACTTCCTATAATTTCTCAGGCTGAATATGAATGGAAAGTTTAGGAGAAGGTTGACAGATAAGCCAGGTTAGGCCCAAGGCAGTGAGGTAAAAGCCAGTCTTTCTGTGTGTTTCTGTGCTCGTCTTTCTCTCCCTCTCCCTGCTTGAGCCAAATAATATAGAACCAGAAACCAGGGCCTAATACCAAACCAGAGCTGAGATCCAGTCTCTACTCCCCTGGATCCTCTGTGCCTTGTGGTCCAGCCCCCTGTCTTTCATATTTGGGTTGACCAGGTATTTTTTCTTCGTGAGTGTAGGTAGCTATTTTTACCAACATAAGCATAAGCCTTAGTCCCTGTTCAGGTGTGAGCTTCATCTCTGTCCTGTCCCCCAAAGTTAAGTCCTGGATATGGGTTAAAATGCCCACTTGTCTCTTTAAACTTTAAATGCTGCATTTGCTTCAGGTCTATTTTAGGACCTATCATCTCCATTTAGCATCTCTTAGCTAACCCAGCTCTACATGATATTCCTTTACATTTATAGGCTGTGCTATGTAATCCCACATTTGCTTAAATATGCCCTTGTGTTTTGCTTTCCATGGTCAGCTGCTAAAAGATGTTTTCATATCTTCTGCTTTTGTACTAGGTATATTTACTTTGCAAGATGCTGAGCACAGAGTTGACGTGATTGTTGATAAATCAGTTGAGCTAGAACAAAATAATGGTAGTGAACACTTATATATACACTTAGATAATGCTTACCATGTGCCAGGTACTTTCCTAAGTACAGTACATACTTTACCTCATTAAATCCACACAAACACCATGAGGGAGAGACTATTACTATCTTCCATTTTATAGATGTGGCAGTTGGGGCATAGAGAGGTTAAGAAACTTGCCTAAGTCACACAGCTGTTAAGTAATGGAGCCAAATTACAAACCCAGGCAGTCTGACTTCAGGTTCATGCTGTTAATCCCCACACTGTGATTTAATTTAAACCACAAAAGTAAATATCGAGCATTTGTTCTATGTGGGTCACTGTGCTAAGTGTTTTGTATGTATAACCTCAGTCATTCCTCACAGGAGCAGTATGAGATAGGAACTGTACTATTTTACAGACAAAACTGAGGTACAAAGAGGTTAAGTAAATTGGTGAAGGCCATGCAACTAATAAGCTGAGTCCAGAGCTCCAGCTCTTAACCACGTGTTCTGTTGCCCATGGACCATTGGTGCTGTTATTTGGATCAGATCCCACCTACGATTTGACCCCAGTACAAGGTATTGGTACTTTCTTTTTTGGTTTATGTGTACTGGGAAGTGTTTTTTCATTCACCAATGTGTTCAGGGGCCACACACATCCAGAGACAGTGCCTGCATCATTTTCTTGGCCAAGCATACCTTCGGAGCCTCATCATTAGATGCTACTTCCTTCACTCTTAGCAGTTTTTCCAGTCTTGGGCCATTGCCCCCAGTTTACATCAATAGGAGCTATTCGATTTCAGTTTCTTTTAATGCTAATGCATTTATTTGAGTAATTCATCCACCAGTAACAAGGTGATTCCTGCCTGTTACACAGGCACTTCTCTGGAGAAATGAACATCATATAGGTAAAAAGCCAAAGTGCTGTTTGAAGAATGCTGTTTCTAAGGATGGCAGTTTATGAACCTTTCTTTTCTATTTGTTCTCAAGGGTTTTCTTTCTTTCTTTCTTTCTTTCTTTTTTTTTTTTTTTTTTGTGGTACGTGGGCCTCTCACTGATGTGACCTCTCCCGTTGCAGAGCACAGGCTCCGGACGCGCAGGCCTAGGGGCCATGGCTCACAGGCCCAGCCGCTCTGCGGCATGTGGGATCTTCCCGGACCGGGTCACAAACCCGTGTCCCCTGCATCGGCAGGCGGACTCTCAACCACTGCGCCACCAGGGAAGCCCCTTCTAAGAGTTTTATAGTGTCTGGTCTTACATTAAGTCTTTAATCCATTTGGAGTTTATTTTTGTGTATGGTGTTAGGTAGTGTTCTTTCTTTTTTTTTTTTTTGCGGTACGCAGGCCTCTCACCGTTGTGGCCTCTCCCGTTGAGGAGCACAGGCTCTGGACATGCAGGCTCAGCGGCCATGGCTCACGGTCCACAGCATGTGGGATCTTCCCAGACCGGGGCATGAACCCGTGTCCCCTGCATCAGCAGGCAGACTCTCAACCACTGCGCCACCAGGGAAGCCTGGTAGTGTTCTAATTTCATTCTTTTACATGTAGCTGTCCAGTTTTCCCAGCACCACTTATTGAAGAGGCTGTCTTTTCTCCATTGTAAATCCTTGCCTCCTTTGTCATAAATTAGGTGCCCGTATGTGCATGGGTTTATCTCTGGGCATTCTGTCCTGTACCATTGATCTATATTTCTGTTTTTGTGTCAGTACCAGCCTGTCTTGATTACTGTAGCTTTGTGGTATAGTTTGAAGTCAGGGATCCTGATTCCTCCAGCTCCGTTTTTCTTTCTCAAGATTGCCTATTCGGGGTTTTTTGTGTTTCCATACGAATTGTAAAATTTTTTGTTCTGATTCTGTGAAGAATGCCATTGGTAGTTTGATAGGGATTGAATCTGTAGATTGCTTTGGGTAGTATAGTCATTTTCACAGTATTGATTCTTCCAATCCAAGAACATGGTATATTTCTCCATCTGTTTATGTCATCTTTGATTTCTTTCATAAGTGTTTTACAGTTTTCTGAATACAAGTCTTTCACCTCCTTAGGCAGGTTTACTCCTAAGTATTTCATTCTTTTTGTTGCAATGGTAAATGGGAGTGTTTCCTTAATTTCTGTTTCTGATTTTTTGTTGTCAGTATATAGGAATGCCAGAGATTTCTGTGCATTAATTTTGTATCCTGCAACCTTACCAAATTCATTGATTAGTTCTAGTAGTTTTCTGGTGGCAACTTTAGGATTTTCTATGCATAGTATCATGTCATCAGCAAACAGTGACAGTTTTACTTCTTCTTTTCCAATTTGTATTCCTTTTCTTTTTCTTCTCTGATTGCTGTGCCTAGGACTTCCAACACTATGTTGAATAAGAATGGCGAGAGCGGACATCCTTGTCTTGTTCATGATCTTAGTGGAAATGCTTTCAGTTTTTCACCTTTGAGTATGATGCTTGCTGTGGGTTTGTCGTATATGGTCTCTATTTTGTTGAGGTAGGTTCCCTCTGTGCCTATTTTCTGGAGAGTTTTTATCATAAATGGGTGTTGAATTTTGTCAAAAGCTTTTTCTGCATCTATTGAGATGATCATATCGTTTTTATTCCTTAATTTGTTATTGTGGTGTATCACATTGATTGATTTGCGTATATTGAAGAATCCTTGCATCCTGGGATAAATTTCGCTTGATCGTGGTGTATGATCCTTTTAATGTGCTGTTGGATTCTGTTTGCTAGTAGTTTGTTCAGGATTTTTGCAACTATGTTCATCAGTGATATTAGTCTATAATTTACTTTTTTTGTGATATCTTTTTCTGGTTTTGGTATCAGGGTGATGGTGGCTTCATAGAATGAATTTGGGAGTGTTTCTCCCTCTGCAATTTTTTGGAAGAGTTTGAGAATGATCTGTGTTAGCTCTTCTCTAAATGTTTGATAGAATTCACCTGTGAAGCCATCTGGTCCTGGACTTTTGTTTGTTGGAAGATTTTTAATTACGGCTTCAATTTTGTTACTTGTGATAGGTCTGTTTATATTTTCTAATTCTTCCTGGTTCAGTCTTGGAAAATTGTACCTTTCCAAGAATTTGTCCATTTCTTTGTGGTTGTCCTTTTTTTTTTTTTTTTTTGCAGTATGCAGGCCTCTCACTGTTGTGGCCTCTCCCATTGCGGAGCACAGGCTCCGGACGCACAGGCTCAGCGGCCATGGCTCACGGGCCCAGCCACTCCGCGGCATGTGGGATCTTCCCAGACCGGGGCACGAACCCATGTCCCCTGCATTGGCAGGCGGACTCTCAACCACTGCGCCACCAGGGAAGCCCCTGTGGTTGTCCATTTTATTGGCATATAGTTGTTTTTAGTAGTCTCTTATAATCCTTTGTATTTCTGCAGTGTCAGTTGTGATTTCTCCTTTTTCATTTCTAATTTTGTTGATTTGCGTTCTCTCCCTTTTTTTCTTGATGAGTCTGGCTAAGGGTTTATCAATTTTGTTTATCTTCTCAAAGAACCAGCTTTTAGTTTTATTGATCTTTGCTATTGTTTTCTTTGTTTCTATTTCATTTATTTCTGCTCTGATCTTTATGATTTCTTTCCTTCTACTGACTTTGGGTTTTCTTTGTTCTTCTTTCTCTAGTTGTTTTAAGTGTAGGATTAGATTGTTTATTTGAGATTTTTCTTGTTTCTTGAGGTGAGCTTGAATTGCTGTAAGCTTCCCTCTTAGAACTGATTTTGCTGCATCCCATAGGTTTTGGGTCATCATGTTTTCATTGTCATTTGTTTCTATGTATTTTTAAATTTCTTCTTTGATTTCTTCAGTGATCTCTTAGTTATTTAGTAGCACACTGTTTAGCCTCCAGGTATTTGTGTTTTTTACAGTTTTTTTCCTGTAATTGGTTTCCAGTCTCCATAGTGTTGTGGTCAGAAAAGGTGCTTGATACGATTTCAATTTTCTTAAATTTTCTGAGGCTTGATTTGTGACCCAAGATGTGATCTATCCTGGATAATGTTCTGTATGCACTTGAGAAGAAAGAGTATTCTGCCACTTTTGGGTGGAATGTTCTATAAATATCAGTTAAATCTATCTGGTCTCTTGTGTCATTTAAAGCTTGTGTTTCCTTATTTATTTTCTGTTTGGATGATCTGTCCATTGGTGTAAGTGGAGTGTTAAAGTCCCCTACTATTATTGTGTGACTATCGATTTCTTCTTTCCTGGTTGTTAGCATTTGCCTTATGTATCGAGGTGCTCCTATGTTGGGCGCATAAACATTTATAATTGTTACATCTTCTTCTTGGATTGATCCTTTGATCATTATGTAGTGTCCCTCCTTATCTTTGTAACAGTCTTTACTTTAAAGTCTATTTTATCTGATACAAGTATTGCTACTCCAGCTTTCTTTTGATTTCCATTTGCATGGAATATCTTTTTCCATCCCTTCACTTTCAGTCTGTATGTATCCCTAGGTCTGAAGTGGGTCTCTTGTAGACAGCATATGTATGGGTCTTGTTTTTGTATCCATTCAGCCAGTCTGTGTCTTTTAGTTGGGGTATTTAATCCATTTACATTCAAGGTTATTATCGATATATATGTTCCTATTACCATTTTCTTAACTGTTTTGGGTTTGTTTTTGTGGGTCTTTTTCTTCTCTTGTTTCCCGCTTAGAGAGGTTTCTTTAGCATTTGTTGTAAAGCTGGTTTGGTGGTGCTGAATTCTCTTAGCTTTTACTTGTCTGAAAAGCTTTTGACTTCTGCATTGAATCTGAATGAGATCCTTGCTGGGTAGGATAATCTTGGTTGTAGGTTTTTTTTTTTCATCACTTTAAGTATATCCTGCCACTCCCTTCTGTCCTGCAGAGTTTCCGCTGAAAAATCACTGATAACCTTATGGGGATTCCTTTTTTTTTTTTTTTTTTTAAATTTTATTTATTTATTTTATTTATTTATTTTTGGCTGTGTTGGGTCTTCGTTTCTGTGCGAGGGCTTTCTCCAGTTGCGGCGAGCGGGGGCCACTCCTCATCGCGGTGCGCGGGCCTCTCACTGTCGCGGCCTCTCTTGTTGCGGAGCACAAGCTCCAGACGCGCAGGCTCAGTAGTTGTGGTTCACGGGCCTAGTTTGCTCCGTGGCATGTGGGATCTTCCCAGACCAGGGCTCGAACCTGTGTCCCCTGCATTGACAGGCAGATTCTCAACCAGTGCGCCACCAGGGAAGCCCGGGATTCCTTTTTTGTATGTTATTTTTTGTTTTTCCCTTGCTGCTTTTAATACTTTTTCTTTGAATTTAATTTTTGTTAGTTTGGTTAATATGTGTCTTGGTGTGTTTTTCCTAGGGTTTATCCTGTATGGGACTCTCTGTGCTTCCTGGACTTGGGTGACTATTTCCTTTCCCATGTTAGGGCAGTTTTAAACTATAATCTCTTCAAATATTTTCTCAGACTCTTTTCTCTTCTTCTTCTGGGACCCCTATAATTCGAATGTTGGTGCATTCAGTGTTGTCCCATAAGTCTCTGAGATTGTCTTCAATTCTTTTCATCCGTTTTTCTTTATTCTGCTCCTCAGCAGTTATTTCCACTATTTTGTCTTCCACCTCACTTATTCGTTCTTCTGCCTCAGTTATTCTGTTATTGATTCCTTCTAGTTTATTTTTCATTTCAGTTATTGTGTTGTTCATCTCTGTTTGTTTGTTCTTTAGTTCTTCTAGATCTTTGTTAAACATTTCTTATATTTTCTCAATCTGTGCCTCCATTCTATTTCCAAGATTCTGGATCATCTTTACTGTCATTACTTTGAATTCTTTTTCAGGTAGATTGCCTATTTCCTCTTCATTTACTTGGTCTTGTAGGTTTTTACCTTGCTCCTTCACCTGTGACGTATTTTTTTGCCATCTCTCTTTTTTCTTTTTTATGATTGGGATTGTGTTCCTGTCTTACTGGTTGTTTGGCCTGAGGTTTCCAACACTGGAGTTTGTAGGCTATTGGGCAGAGCTGGGTCTTGGTGCTAAGATGATGAACTCCGTGAGACCTCACTCTGATGAATATTCCCTGGGGTCTGAGGTTCTCTGTTAGTCCAGTAGTTTGGACTCGGAGCTCCCACCGCAGGAGCTTCAGCCCAACCCTGAGCTTGTGAACCAAGATCCCGCAAGCCATGTGGGGTAAAAAAAAAAAAACAGTAACAGAGTAAAAAATAAAATTAGACTAGGAAATGAACAGATATGTTAGAAAGAATATAAAAATATAGATGAATCAACAACTGGAAGGTACATCACAATAGGAAAAAAGAGGAAGAGGGAAAAGAAAAGAAAAAAAGGGCGGGGTGGGGGGAAGGCCTTGGCTATGGAAGGTGGGGCCTAATCAAGGGTGAGGTTTGGGTGGTGGGTGGAGCCAATGCGCAGGACCCACAGGGCTGGAAAAGGCCCTGGGGGCTGTGGGGGGTGGGGCTTAGGCTCAAGGAACAGAAGGGGCCCAGGCGTGCCCCCCACCCCCGGTCTCAGAGGGCAGGGGACCTCACCTGGGAGCCCAGCAGGCTTCCTGGGCTCGAGTGGGTGGGGCAGTCATGCTCCCCATGTCTCTCGCTCCTTCTGGAGGGCCCCTCCCACCTGCCTCTCCTGATCTCCCTGGCCTCAGGGGTGCCAATCCTATCTGGCCTCCACTTCTCCTCCCCGCTCAGTCCCCCTATGTCCTACCGGTTCACTTTGGGGTTCTTCCCATCTCCTTGGGCATCAGAGTCCCCCACCAGTGGTGGCAGGCACCCTATGTGGGGAGACACTAATTCCGTGTCTTCCCACACCGCCATCTTGACTCTGCCTCCAAGGATTTTCTTTCTGAAAAGACAGAAGGTTTTGCAGCAGCAGGAGGGAAATTCCATTAAGAGGAGAGAAATCATGAAACTTATTTTGTCTTTCTTTCCCTTTTCCCAGAGTCTGAATGGTGTTTGGCTGAACAGAGAACGTCTAGAACCTTTAAAGGTCTATTCTATCCATAATGGAGATCACATCCAGCTTGGGGTGCCTCTGGAAAATAAGGAGAATGCAGAGTATGAATATGAAGTTACTGAAGAAGACTGGGAGAGGATTTATCCTTGTCTTTCCCCAAAAAGTGACCAGATGATGGAAAAAAATAAGGGCTTGAGAGCTAAAAGGAAATTTAGTTTGAATGAATTAGAGGGTTCTGGAGCTGAAGGCCCCTCAAATTTGAAATCCAAAATAAGTAAAGTGTCTTGTGAACCTGGTCAGCCAGTGAAGTCACATGGGAAAGGTGAAGTGGCTAGTCAACCCTCTGAATATTTGGATCCTAAGTTGACTTCTCTTCAGCTAAGTGGGAAGACCACAGGGGCTCATGTTGACCCAGGCCCTGCAAAAGTTGTAGAGCTTCATTATAAGAAGCAGAAAGCCTCAAATCCTTCAGCATCTCAGAGCCGCTTAGAGCTGTTTAAGGTAACGATGTCCAGGATTCTAAAGCTGAAAACACAGTTGCAGGAAAAGCAGGTAGCTGTTCTGAATGTGAAAAAGCAGACCCAAAAAGGGAACTCAAAGAAAATTGTGAAAATGGAGCAGGAACTGCAGGATTTACAGTCCCAGCTGTGTGAAGAGCAGGCCCAACAGCAGGCCAGAGTGGAGCAGCTGGAGAAGACTTTCCAGGAAGAGCAGCAGCATCTCCAGGTACCACACAGGAGGGAAGGACAAGAGTGACCCTTGGGATGGGCAGGCCCTTCGTGAGCCTCTGGCCAGAACTCTCTGTTTCTGGATCAGGGACCAAGTGCTGAGTGCCAGGGACAGGAGATGTAATGGGAACAGAAAACTTTGAGGTTCAGCATGATGATCAGATCAAGAGCCAGAGTTGGGATGTCAAGATGGGGAAAGGTGACTGGCAGAACCAGCCAAGATATAACAGGATGCAAAGGTGAGGCATCTCAGAACTGAGGTAAATTCAGAGAGAGGTTGGATGAAAGTGAAGATGCCCCCAAATTACAGCACACCCCAATTAACGCAATAGTTGTCTTCATGAGTAATCTTTCTCTGCTCTGAGGTCAAAGCCAAATTTCTGTACCCAAGGCAGGTGTAGGTCACCTGATTACTCTGCCCTTGATTTACCTGGCAACTTGTTAGCTCTGTAGCTAACCTAGGAAGTGGGAGGCTAGAAAGGCAGAAAATGTTTGTGTCTGACCTGAGTAGCCAGCATGGGAGGGGACAGGTACATCATGACTCAGTTGTTGGGTTGAGTGATAAGCCACCTCCCACAGGGCCTTTAGTAGATAAAATAATGACTGTCTTAGCTGTGTCAAGGTGAGGGCAAATGTGTCTGCATCCCCAAGTCATTTGGGATTAGATGACAAGCACTTGCACAAAGCTTCTAGGCTATGGCTGATCCTGGTTCTGCTCAAAATGTCAGTTCCCATCTGGCAAGAGCCACATGTTTTACTCTCACCTACTTGCTCAGGTAATACTGAATGTCAAGAATTCCCCATTGTTGACTTAGAACTAAGAGGGGCCAATCAGGATTGAAGTGAATAAGCTTTTCTCTTTCATGTACTTTACTCAGGGTAAGAAACAACCAGTTGTGTTGGCTTATTTCTGAACAATTTGTAGATTTCATTCTAATCTCAGCTATCCCCCATAAACTGCTGGTCTTAGCCAAGGCCATGGATTAAATAGGTCTTTCTAAGGGTATACACTGCTTGCTTATGTGTACCTTTTTGCTGCCCTTTTCCAGCCTGGACTAATTCTTGAAATTAATAGATGGAGGTTTATCTTCACATATTTAGTATATGACACCTTCACCAGAGTAGAGCTCTCTTTAAAGGCTTATGTGCTCAGGAACAAGAGTTACTGTTAATATTTGTGGCTCCTTTCAGCATGCTTCAAGATATAGCTGTGAAATCTTTTTCCTTATCAAAATGGTAAAGAAAGGCAAAAAGGACTGGTTTAGAGAATTTCTCCAGGAATGAGAGGGCCATATATAAATCGCTCCTAGTGACGTATATCTAGTCCTTTGTTTATTAGTTGCATTCCCCTCTCCCACCAAGCCCTAAGAATTTATCCTACCCCTACTGCTTGCTCAGAAACTCATTTAACCCTTGCTACTTCACACAGAATTTTTTTTTTTTTTGGCTGCGCTGTGTGGCTTGTGGGATTTTATTTCGCCAACCAGGGATTAAACCCGAGCCCTCAACATTGAGCGTATGGAGTCCTAACAACTGGACTGCCAGGGAATTCCCACAGACTTTTTTTTTTTTTTTTCTGCAATATAAGGAATTTATTTAAACAACATTAGTTGCTGGGGGACTGGGAAAACAAGGCTGGAAACTACACAGTCAGGAATGAGACAGACCTAGTCCAAGGAAGATGCTATGCTGTTGTCACTGGGCACAAACATCTCACCTGCAGGGCCAGCAGTGCTAATGCTGGGGTCTCAACACAAGCCTGGAATCACTTCTGCTGCTCCTGTGGAAATTAAATGTTATTGTATGATACTTCCACCACCACCCCATGGGGTGGAATCTTGCACTCCCTGTAACCTCAAGTAACCAGTTTCTGAGGGTGTCTGGTTGTTCCAGGATAGCACTTTGGGTTCAGAGGACATCATTTTCAACTACTATAATGGAAGGAGGACCCTGTATGTTACCGAATTCTCCACGTCATTCTTTTTTTTTTTAGTTATCTATTTTATACATATTAGCCACACAGATTTTTTTTTTGAGTACCCACATTACCTGGCACTATACTTGAGTTTGGGTAGTTATAAAGATACTTAATAAATGGTTTTTGCCATTAAGGAATATATCTGGTTGAGGAGACAAAGATGTATTATACACACAAAATAATCAGAACAGTTTCAAGTCAATATATTTAAATTAGAGAACCATTTCCAGTTGGCATATTAAATGGGTAGGTAATTCTTTCTTTTTAAATATTTTATTTATTTATTTATTTTGGCTGTGCCAGGTCTTTGTTGCGGCACATGGGATCTTTTAGTTGCAGCGTGTGGGCTTCTTAGTTGTGGCATATGGACTTCTTAGTTGCAGCATGCAGACTCTTAGTTGTGGCATGCAGACTTCTTAGTTGTGGCATGCAGACTTCTTAGTTGCAGCATGCGGACTTCTTAGTTGTGGCATGCATGTGGGATCTAGTTCCCCAACCAGGGATCGAGCCTAGACCCCCTGCCTTGGGAGTGCAGAGTCTTACGTGGGAAGTCCCGGGTAGGTAATTCTTAAGGAGGGAAGGGCCCAGAGGTTCTTCTGGAAGATGCTGGATGTAGGGGAGTGATGATGTAGGAGGCATCTACATTCAGGGGGGCGGATGGAGGAGACATAGCATAAGCTCAGGCAAGGCAGGAGGAGGAGCAGTTTATGGGCTAGAAGTGGTAAAGACTCAGAGTGAGAGACAGAGTGGCCAGAATTGAGGAAAGAAACATGGTGGAGCTTGTGAGTGCCAGCTCAGGGGATTGTGTTTCAGTTTAGATACTTGGTGACTCAGAAGCTCTCAGTTTACATCCTTTTGGGAGTCACAGCATTAGCCAGTGAAGGGGACTTGGAGTATTAATCCAGAGTTTCTCCAGAACACCCTGAGTGGTGGCTTGAAGGTGACAGCCCTGAGGTGTGCAGTATTTGAGCAGTTTAATTCTGCTTAAGTCCCTTACTGCCAACAGCTTGAAGTAAAATGGGAGATTTTCCACCCACTCCCTGCCCCCTGTCGTTTCCAGATGCTCACGCTAGCAGGTCTGCTCTGCTTGTTACTGGATTTTGTCCCTTTTTCCCCCTTCCTGCAGGGTAACCTTACATTTTGTTTTTGGCTTTGCAGCGTTTGGAGAAAGAACAAGGAGAAGAGGACCTGAAGCAACAGCTGGCCCAGACTCTGCAGGAGGTAAATCTCTTGCCATTGTCCTGAGCTTATAGTGGGTGGTGGAGTGGGGGGCAATCAGGCTTCTTGTGGCCACCGGCTGCCTCTGCTGCTTAGTGCACACCTCTGTGGCATCTCCAGTCTGTAGACAGAGCAGGTGGCAGCTGCTCATGCCATCAGGTCGGAGACTTGGAGCCTCACAGACATGCCAGACCTCAGCATGAAAGCTTACATCTTCATTTGAGTACGAGTTGCTTTGGTGAAGATGAAATGAGCCTGTAGCAATTAGGAGGCTCTCTAGGAGAGTGGCTGCGCTTCCAGAAAGGTGAGAGCAGCAGAGGGAAATTGAGAGCTATGACTTGGCCACCAGGGCCTGCAAGGGCCTCCATTACTTCACCATTCCTGAGCTGAAGCCATCCTGAAACCATCTGAGAATGTTCCAATTAAGCATTTTAGGTTAGGTTGAGAATGTGCAGTTTAACCTTCAGCAAAACGTATCAATTTACTGAAGGGGGCAAGGCTCACAGGAATAAAATTATCCTAAAAGATTGCCTGTAATTTATTTAGTTTAACTTGACTACCTCTCTCTTCTGTTTATTTTTTTATGAGTTCTTTTGCATCTTTAAAACCTGCTTTGTCTTCTTTATGTGTAATGATTAGTAGTTTGTTATAAGTCAGGAGGTAAGTGTTTGCATCTCCTTGAGAAAAATGAGTAATCGCATTAGAATTTGTTCAGGAGAATTTATCATTCGGTTCTTTTATTGCTTACCTACCTCCCAACCTTTTTACAGTGCTAACAATCACATATTACTTCATGCTTGGGAGGGTGCCTACCTTGGGTGCACAAACAGCCTTGGAAAGCATTAGGTGAAAAATTCAGTCTTTTTAGAATTTTATTTTCTAAGCTTGTGTATTTTCTAGGGTGGGGGGGTAGGCATGTTTCCCATTTAGAGGATTATTAAATTAATATTCAGATAATGTTTTGAAATTGACTGGAAAAGAGTAAGGTTCTGCTCTTGGAAATCCCTGAGGAATCATTAAGTACCCTGCACCCACAACACCTCACCCTCTACTGAGACAGACTGGAAAACACACTATCATTTAGCATGATGCATTTGGCCAGTCTCCATTCATTAACCTAAAATAGGATACTTTTAGGTCATGGTTCTATAACAGCATGCCTGGGGGACCTACCACTCTCAAATGAAACATGGTTATTGTTCGGTCCACCTGGTGGTCCTTCTGAAGCTGTTCTTTTTCATTTTCCAGGCCTATAATTATAATAACTTACATTTACATAGAGCTTTAAAAACTTTTCTGAGTGCTCTCATATATGTTATTTTTTTTCTTATTAACCCCAACGTAGGGGGGCACCTATTTTCCCATTTTATAAATGAGAAAATTAAGGCACATGCATCTAATTAGTGGCCAAGATGAATACTCAGGACTTCTGACATAACTGCTTTTTTTCTGCAGACCTCACATTTTATTGTTTTTTTATTTTTTAAAATTAGTTTATCTTTGGCTGCATTGGGTCTTTGTTGCTGTGCGCGGGCTTTCTCTAGTTTCGGTAAGCAGGGGTTACTCTTAATGCGGTGCGCGGGCTTCTCATTGCGGTGGCTTCTCTTGTGGAGCACGGGCTCTAGGCGCGCAGGCTTCAGTAGTTGTGGCACGCAGGCTCAGTAGTTGTGGCGCACAGGCTTAGTTGCTCCACAGCATGTGCGATCTTCCCGGACCAGGGCTCAAACCTGTGTTCCCTGCATTGGCAGGCGGATTCTTAACCACTGCACCACCAGGGAAGCCCCCAGACCACACATTTTAAAATGTGTGTCTTGAATAATATCTTTTCAGAAACACCACCTTCGGCACCTGCCAAGAGGAAGGCGGGGGAGAGCTGGGCTCCAAAAATGTCGCCATGGCGGTGGTGGAGATGTATAGGAGTTATCACAGGTGAATGTAGGTTGGGACCCTTCAAGTCCTAGTGGGTCGGAGGGCAGTGGCCCTTGGTAAATTGTTTTTTGAGGAGGGGAAGACAAGTCCGTTTCCTCGAACAGGACCTGAACAGCCTCTTCAGGTCTGCAGCCAGGGATACCAGCTCAGAGACGAGGAGACTCTACCCAGCCCAGAAAGATCTAGCTCGCCCGGGTTAGAAACCTAGTCTTTCATTAGTTCAAGAACTTAGTGAGCAGCTCACTTTGCCAGGCGTTGGTAGGGGGTGAGGACAGTCAAAGACAATTAAATTAGGTGTTTCCTGGCTTTAAGTTCAGCCACTATCATGGGGATTTACTATTTCCCCCTACTGTACGAGGAGATAATTTTAAAAAAAGGAAGAAGAAAGCAAGCGGCAGAAACTTGGGAAGTCAGACTTGAGTTGAAAATCCTGTTGCTTGCACTTGCCTTTTTCTGTGTCTGTTTATCTGTAAAATGAACGTACCTACAAATGGTAAACTGTGTGTAGCAGTTAACTTTTGGCCAGGCACTGTGCTAAATGCTCTATGTATAGTCTTTTCAAATCCTTAACAACAGCCCTGTGAGGTAACTGCTGTTGTTTTCCCCATTTTACTGATGATGAAATAATAATTGCATCAAACTCAAGAGTTTTTGTGAGAATTACACAATGTATGTAAGCCACTTTGCACAATGCCTGGCACATTAAATATTTTTGTTATGACTGTGTCTCCTAAAAAAAGCCAGAAATAGGTACTAGCCTAGAAAGGCTGCTGAGTTATAGACAGTGTAATAATTTATTACCTTCTATGTAGGTGCGCAGAAAATGGTTAAATTCTTATTCCAAAGTATTTCCTTATAAGCAAACAATGAGCATAAAAGGACTCCTGTGCAAAAGAAAATGTTTCTTCAAGTTTTAAGTCTTCTAGCCAACATTTTAAACACAGCTATAAAAGGGTAAAAAAGCACAAACACAGTTTTAGAAACTACCCGTACTTATATAGCACTTTGCATTTTACAACGCACTCATCACAAATGCCATTTTGATGTTTGCATCTTATAAGTAACTATACTTTAACCGCAAGTAGTTAAGTGACTTGGTTAAGTGACTAGACTTTGTAAGTTACTGGGATTCTAAGTCCATTTCTGTTTTCAGAATGTCCGTTATATAGTGTGATTCTGGACATGTAGAAGGTGAATTGGAGTCAGCTGAGTTATCAGCAAAGCACGCTTTCAGCTGCAAAGTGTAAATTAGCTAACTGACTTGGGGGATTTTCTTTCTTTTTTTTTTTTTTATATGTTGGTTCATTGGTTTGTTTATTTATTTATTTTTGGCTTGTTGGGTCTTCGTTTCTGTGCGAGGGCTTTCTCCAGTTGTGGCAAGCAGGGCCCACTCTTCATCGCGGTGCGCGGGCCTCTCACTGTACTGGCGTCTCTTGTTGCGGGGCACAGGCTCCAGACGCGCAGGCTCAGTAGTTGTGGCTCATGGGCCTAGTTGCTCCACGGCATGTGGGATCTTCCCAGACCAGGGCTTGAACCCGTGTCCCCTGCGTCGGCCGGCGGATTCTCAACCACTGTGTCACCAGGGAAGCCCTGTTTTTCTTATGTATATGAAATGTGGAGGTAGGCAGTTTCTGGTATTGGTTCAGCTACCAAGAGTTGCTTTACCATTTTCTCTCTTTCTCCATGTGTATATTTCTTTATGAATTATTTAAAAGTAATGGCATATATTATGTCCCTTTACCCCAAAGTACTTAAGTATTTAAAAGTAATTGCATGTTTTATGTCCCTTTACCCTAAAGTACTTCAGTATTTGTTTCCTCAAAACAAGGGCGTTCTCTTACATCATCCTAGCACTGTTATTAAATTCAGCAGATTTAACATAGATACAATATTACTATTTATTCTTTTTGGCCATGCCACATGGCTTGTGGGATCTGGGATCTTAGTTCCCCCACCAGGGATCGAACCAGTGCCCCCTGCAGTGGAAGCACAGAACCCTAAGAACTGGACCACCAGGGAATTCCCAACCCATGGACTTTTAAGTCAGCAGGTCTTCCTCAGTTTAGTTATGGGCAGAAAGAGTCCACCATTTGAAAATATAGTTCTCATTAAAACAGAAAAAAAAAAAGAAAAACACCAAATAAAAGAATTAAAATAATAGAAAAGAAAGATCACCTTCTTTAAAAAAGGATTTGAAATGAGATTTAAAATATAAGCTATACTTAAGTATGAGGGAGCTCAGAAATTATGTTTCATAGAAATGGAACCTCTTGACATTTGATGTAGGCAGTTAGTCACAATGAATGAGCTGCTAGCTCTTGGGCATGCCAGCTTCCAGAAGACACAGCCAGAGTTCAGGCAGCATTACCTTATGAGCATGTAGTATGTGATTTATAGAATAAATAGTTAAAAGTCTTTTTCATTTCAAAGAAAATGATTATCTAGTTTTCCTGAATCCATATTTCCCTGATTATTTTTTAAAAGCTGCTCCCAGTGCTGGGTAACCTTAGAGTTACTTACTAGTTCTTGAGCATTTGTTCTCAGGATCAGTTGTGTGGCTTTGTAAAAAATGTACATCCCTGGGCCCCAAGCCAAACCCACAGAATCAGACTCTCTGGAAGGCAGTGTAAATTCTTCAGTTGATTTGGATGGCCACAGAAGTTGGGTTATTTCCAGAGGGATTAATAGATTTGATGGCATCCCTCCCTATCTGCCCCTTTCCCTGAAAAAAGCAGTATGTAGGTGGGATGTCCTGACGGAACAAAAACATTATTTTGAAATTGCCAATCCATTGATCTCTTGAACCAAAGCTGCTGACAGAGGGAGAGACAGGCATGGTGGCTGAAAGGAACAATGCAGTGTAACGCATCTTGAGTATGTATCTGCTATGTTTCTGCAGCATCGGGCTCTGATGGAAGAGCTAAATCGCAGCAAGAAGGACTTTGAAGCAATCATTCAAGCCAAGAACAAAGAATTGGAGCAGACCAAGGTACTGGAAAGAAGGTGAAGGTTTAGAATTTGGTTAGCACATGCAACTCAGCATTTTCCACAGTGCAAAGGTTGGTATGGTGAATGAAGGGAGAGGTTATGGCTGTTTCCTTCCTCAAGGGAAATAATCTGTAAAATTAGTTAGGGCTGTAGAAGGTTCTGCCTGTAAGACAACATCTATTTCCTTCCTTTATCCAGAAGCAAAATGCTGGGAATAAGACACATCCTGGAGTCTAGTCCACTGTCTGTGGTAAATGCTCCTTCAGAGTGTTTCACTCACATAGGCTAAGGGGTGGTGTAGTCAAAATAAAAAATAGTTCATCTTGATGCATTTATGTAGTTATTCCCCATATCGAATCAGTGGAACTCTTAAATTAGGGGTTGTAAACTCAAGTGCCCACTGGGGTCAGACCGATAATAGGAGTAAAGTGGCCTGGGTGTAAGAACATAGTGGGGAACTGTGAGGCAGAGGTGCACCCTCACCCCCACCCCCAGAGGCAGCCTCTTCTCTGATGCAGCCAGTCATTGCCATCCAGATATGCAAGCCCAGTGTTGTCCGATCTGAGTTTTCCATAGAAGATGGAAATCCAAATGTTTATGTAAAGTATCCCAGTTTTCAAGTATTGGCAACAGTTCAGTGTTTTTTGATACCATGAATGCCAGACTAAATAAGTCTGCAGGCTGGATCCAGTCCACAGGCCACCAGTTTGCATCCTCTGACCTGAAACTTATGCCTGAGTCTGACTGCATCTCTCAGCCCACCCCTCCTCATGTACATATCTGGAGCAGAATACAGAAAAGGAGGAGACTTTCTTGTTTGTTTGATATCCTTATCCTCTGTTTAAATCACATAGTTCCTTCTTCCCCAGCCTCCAAGAAACCACCACATCTTTTTAAATCCAGTAATTCAAAAGTTTTCAGGGAACTTGACTCTAGTTATAACTGGGTCCAGTCCCTCTTCACTGCCCTAAGCAGTCTGACAGTCTTTGCTTTGATTAGAAGAGAAAGTAAAACATGAGAAATAAATGAACCCTAATATTTAGGGTATATCAAATATACCCTAAATGGCTTTTCCTCTCCGCCTCAGGGGCTCCTCATCCTTTCTGTTTTGGAGATGAGGTGCTAACTTAATAAATGTTGGCTTCAAGAGAGCACACCTGGGCTTCCCTGGTGGCGCAGTGGTTGAGAGTCCGCCTGCCGTTGCAGGGGACGCAGGTTCGTGCCCCTGTCCGGGAAGATCCCACATGCTGCAGAGCGGCTGGGCCCGTGCGCCATGGCCGCTGAGCCTGCGAGTCCGGAGCCTGTGCTCCGCAATGGGAGAGGCCACAACAGTAAGAGGCCCGCATACCGCCCCCCAAAAAAAAAAAAAAAAAAAAGAGCACACCTAGATCCTCCTTAAAAAGTGTGTCTACAAGCAGTCTGACCTGTTGGGGAAAGCACAGGGAAATTGCACTGCAGGAGTGGGAAGTGACAAGCATCACAGAGTGTGGGGCCTGAAGGTACTTCAAGAGGCCATCTCTCTAGCCTCCTGCCTCTAGGGAACATAGGTATTATCCTTATTTTATAGCAGAGGCAGCTGCAAAGAATGGAATGGACCTTACACACTAATTCAAGCTTCCTACCTTTATGGACTGTTCCTCATTTCTTTCTTATCCAGTGAGTTCTTGGTTGCTTGGGATGATTTTGTATCACCTCTGAACTGCAGTTTGCTATAGGATACTTAATGCCTCATTCTGGTCTTGGGTGGTTGGTGGAGTGGGTATGCTACCTTCAGTTTTTATCATTTGGTTAATTTTTGGGAAGGAGACAGAACCTGCAATGCGAATACATACTAAAGAAGTCGAGAGAGGGAAAAAAAGGAAGATAGTGTCCTATATTAGAAAGCAGTTCTGAGAAACAGTAACCCTTGCGGAAAGAGTTTTATTCTCGTGTTACTGTGCCAGGGTGAATTTTTAATTTAGATTCCTTCTGAATCCTATTGCAGACTAATAACCCTGCTTCCTGTCCTGTTTTGCATTCTCGTTGGTTCTCCCGAATGACAGGTGGGGTTGTGTGTTTTTGCAGGAAGAGAAGGCGAAGATGCAAGCACAGAAGGAGGAAGTTCTTAGCCATGTGAATGACGTGCTAGAGAATGAGCTCCAGTGTATTATTTGTTCAGAATACTTCATTGAGGTAATTATGAATGGTGGCTCATGCCTTCTCACTCTCCCAGCCCTGAATGGAGCCTCGGCTACACAGACTGCTTCTGCTGTAGGGAAACATTCTGAAGAATGTTTTTCCTCCAGGAACTTACTGTAGCTGTTTGACTTCAAAGTGACTGCTAGAGATGGTCACTTCTCATTTTTTTTTGTAGTCGTCTTTACCTCCACTGTCTTTTTTCTTATTTCATTTGTTCTTGAGTATCTGTTTGGCAGAATCAGTGTTTTGGGCTGTAATAAAGCCTTTATCTCTTTGGTGTTGGGGAGAAAACACTTTGGTTTCAAAGAACCACCTGAGAGCTGCCCCACCCTCCCACAGGTCAGAATGTCCTGTGCTTTCTACTTTTCTGACAACTATGTCCTGTTGGATTTTGTGCCTAGTGTTGAACTCCTACAGGTTTTTTACCTCCCGGGAACCACTTGATTCTGGCACAGTCCAGAATTAGATGGCATTAGAAATTTGAAGTATCAGAATAAAGCTGCTCAATAAAACTATTCTTTCTTTGCTCTGAATGGGCACAGTGCTGAGAGTAGGTGTGCAGTGCAGCCTTTGAACAGGGCGGTAAATGCCATTGATGTGTGGTTGCTGGGAATTCAGTGGCCAAGTGGAACGTATTTCAGGAACTCTGAGGCTCCTTATGAAAATGAAACATCTCTCCTGGGTTACCATCGGTTATCCTGTCTTTTTTTTTTTTTTTTGCCACGCTGCGCGGCTTGTGAGATCTTATTTCCTTAACCAGGGATTGAACCTGTGCCCTCGGCAGTGAAAGCACAGAGTTCTAACCACTGGACCACCAGGGAATTCCCTGTTATCCTGTCTTGTTTTTGCACAGGCTCTCCTTTTTTTTTTTTCTTTTTATGGCCACACTGTGTAGCATGTGGGATCTTAGTTCCCCAGCTAGGGATGGAACCCACACCCCCTGCATTGGAAGCGTGGAGTCTTAACCACTGGACTGCCAGGGAAGTCCTGCACAGTCCTCTTTTATTTTCACACATTCTACTATCTGTGTCCAGTTCATCTTACACTACAGGTGTTAAACTCAATTTGTTAAATGACAGTGCTTTTCAGACTCCTTTAAAAAGAAAATGCATACACACACTGCTTCCTTTTTTCTGGTGGACTTTAGGGAGATTGGGTCTATTAGCCTCCTGAAAAATCTCTCCTGGGTAGACCTGTTTCTTTTGCTCTGGATCTACTTTGACTTAGGGTCATAATTTCCCCCATAGTTTCTAGTCATTTGATTCCCTACTTTGGAGAAACTCAGTTCGTGCTCTTTTGACGTGGCTTACAGACCCTAATAGAAGAAGACAAGGAAAGGGTGGTTGGAATGGGTGATGAGTTAGCCAACCCAGAGCATCTGTACGACATGTAAGAGACAAATAACTTGACTTTGTTTGGTTTACAGCATGTGCCTGACCTTTTCTGTGGGTCATCTCTTAAAATCAATGTTGGGAAGAGGTTTCATTTTAATCAGACAGGTTTTTAGTCCCGTTCATGAGAATTTATCTCATTCGTTATCGAGAAGGTCTCCTAGTTGGCTTTCTGGTCTCAACTTGGCATTTGAAAAATACATGATTTCTGTGTTATTTTCCACTGCTATCCTAAAAACAGGAAGGAAGACTTTTGAGCCTCATGAAAGTTGTATCTTAGGAGATGTACATAAACAAGAGTAATGAGGAGAATGGTTTATGTTTTGGGGAGTGAAAAGTGTCCTGGCAGAAAGCTGGCCATTGGAGTTACTCATAGGAGCCCCTCACATACAGGCTTCCTTCTGCTTTCTCTCTTCTCACAGGCTTGCTTACTTATTTAAGGCACTATCAGTTGAACCCACTACATTTTTTCCCAGCCTAAGTTCTCTTTTACATATACTTTTTTAGCTGCTTTTGAGTAAAGATGATGCCTCCTACCATTCTGTATACTGAGTATTCACTGTGTGTTCCCCTTCATATATTAAAATTGAGGTGCTAATTCACCATTAGGACATAAATTTGTTTTCATGAGAGAATTAGTGATGTATTTATACCAAACATTCACATGCTTACTAGTCCTACTTACGTCCAGTGACATTTGTTTGCAGGGTAGCTAACCCATGTTGGCAGTGTGATGAGTTGGTTCTGAGATCGCAACCGCCCTGGGGAAGTAAGCATCACAGTTCTGATCTGTATGTTCACATTCCCATTATAGGCTGTCACCTTGAACTGTGCACATAGTTTCTGCTCCTACTGTATCAGTGAGTGGATGAAGCGGAAGATAGAATGCCCCATTTGTCGGAAGGACATCAAGTCGAAAACCCACTCCCTGGTTCTAGACAATTGCATTAATAAGATGGTAGATAATCTGAGCTCAGAAGTGAAAGAACGACGAATTGTCCTCATCAGGGAACGAAAAGGTGAGTGGGTATGAACAAGAGGTAAGTCCCCTCAACAAAGAACTTACAAATGTAGGCAGAGTTTTTGGATAGGGAAGAGTAAGATAAATGATTCTTGAGCTAAGGAAGAGGTGGAAGAAATTGGGAAAAGTAAAGGGAGTTAAAGATAATGAACATGTAAGAAAGAGTTGAGGTAGAATTAACTTATTTGACCAGCAGGGAATGGGGAGGCTTAGGTGTATGTGTCTTCGTTTTGGGGATAAAAAAGGATGTGATTAGAAAAACACATGGTCACACAGCTTGCTCTGCTGGTCACTAGATGGTGCTGTTGTTCAAGACAGTTTAGTTGCTGTCCGGGTGTTGCAGAAATCTTGGGTTGGGTATACAATAAATTATAAACAGGATGTGGTACAAACAGGTTTCCCAGCCAGAGAGAGTTTAAATAAAGAGGTTAGGGAAGGGGTGGGTGAGTTTCCTCAAGGAACCATACTTCCATAGTGAATATCTGCTATTTTAAACAAGTGATCTCATCATACTTGGGGCCTGCTGTGTTGAAGGTTGCAGAGACACTCTGCTTGAGACTTGAATGTCCTGGTAGCAAAAGAATGTGTCCTGGGGCAAAGCACAAGGAAGCCAATGGATCGGAAGGATTGGTTATTGGGCAGAGATGAGAGTAAAGAGGAGCAGAGTGGATCTGATTATCATGTTCAGTCCCTTTAGAAATCTAGTACGGTACTACCCTCTGGGAAAGCTCAGAGCCAAAGTGCTGTGAGATCAATTGGTTGCACATAAAGGCCAATCAGAGGAGAAGAACCAAAAGCTCACTGCCCTTCCAGTTGCTTTCCACCACCTGGCCATCGGGAACCCATGTTCATGTGTGTCTTTGGATATTCCCTTCTCTAAGTCCAGAGAAGCTGGAGGCTTAAAAGCCACACTGCTAAGAACAGGATCTTCTGTCTATCACTCTCTTTCTCCTAGCCCTTCAACAGATGTCAGCCTCTTTGAGTAGGGCCAGAAATCTGATGCTGATTTGCAAGCAGCTATGGTATGGAATTGGCCCTCTGTTGGTCAGCCATTGTGAGGGCAGCAAGCCTGTCACAGGCCAGGTGTTGAGCCTGTTATGCCCAAGGAAGACATTCTGAGGGTGGGGTGGTCCTCAGGCAGTTCTTTGAAACCAGAGTGTTTTCTACTTTTCTGACAACTATGTACTATTGGACTTTGTGCCCAATTTTGAGTCCCCATAGGTTTTTTTACCTCCCAGGAGCCACTTGAATCTGGCAGAATTCATTGCTCTTCCTCTCCACCTCCCATCACTCCATAAGCATTTATAGGAACACTACACTATGCACTGGGATAAAGAGATAAGCAGGGTATTATCTCAGCTCTCATAGTCTACAGAGGAGACAGAAAAGCAAGTAGGTAATGTGACAAGTTCCATAATAGGGTGCTGGAAAATTGCAGAGGAGAGGACAGTCAATTCGGCCTGGACAGGTGGAGGTATGGGAGCAAGCTTCACAGAAGAAGTGCCATTTGAACTGAGTCCTAAAGGTTCCCTAGGGACGTAGCTTTCCAAGCAGAGGAATTAGCATAAGCACAGAGGCATGAGAAGCAGTGACCTGTTCTAGCAGTGCCGCCCTTGGTGGCCCAAACAAGACATGTCTACACAGTGCCAGAGGAGCATGAGGACAGCCAAGGCTTAGGAAGTGTCTACTGAGGTGTTGTGAATGCCTTCTGTTTTCTTTTCTCTTTCCTTTCTGAGAGGAACACTGACCTGGGAACCCAGATTTGACCGAGGTCAGCCTTTGAGCTTAAGTTTGCTGGGTCTCTGTGTGGGTGGGGACACCCATGTACTTTCTCTTTGTTTTTTGGGGGTTATTCTTGTTTTTATTTTTTTCTTTGAAGTATAATTGATTTACAGTGTTGTATTAGCTTTAGATGTACTACATAGTGACTTGGTATTTTTATGCATTATAGAATGATCACCATAATAAGTCTAGTTACCATCTTTCACCATACAAAGTGATTACAATATTACTGACTGTATTCCCTATGCTATACATTACATCCCCGTGACTTAATTTATTTTGTAAGTGGAAGTTTGTAAGTGGAAGTTAATTCACTTCCCCTGTTTCACACATTCCCCCATCCCTCTCCCTTCTGGCAACCACCATATTGTTCTTTGTATTTATGAGTCTATTTCTGTTTTGTTATGTTTGTTCATTTGTTTTGTTTTTTAGATTACAGACTTAAGTGAAATCATATGGTATTTGTCTTTCTCTGCCTGACTTATTTCACTTAGCATAATACACTCGAGGTCCATCCATGTGTTGCAAATGGGAAGGTCTCATTCTTTTTTATAGCTGAGAAATAGTCCCTTGTATATATATACCACATTTTCTTTATTCATTCATCTTTCGATGGGCACCTAAGTTGCTTCCATATCTTAGCTATTGCCAAAAATGCTGCAGTGAACATTGGGCATGGATTTATCTTTTTGAGTTAATGTTTTCATTTTCTTTGGTTAAATACCCAGAAGTGGAATTGTTGGGTTGGGTTGTGTGGTAGCTCTATTTTTAATTTTCTGAGGAACCTCCATACTGTTCTCCATAGTGGTTGTACCAGTTTACATTCTCACCAACAGTGCAGGAGGGTTCCCTTTTCTCCACACACCCATATGTACTTTCTTCACCCAGCCCACTGTCCAGGTTTTTTCTCAAAAGTCTGAGCATGGTAGATGCATGCAGCCACTGGAAAACGAAAGAAGAACCCTGTGTCCTAAATTCATCTCTGACTCTCCTCACACAGAGTTAATACCACAGAGTAGATAATATCAGACCCCTCTTTTCTCTGCAGAGGCTAAATCTGGTGTCTTGCTGCCTTTTTAGTAACACTAGGAGCCAACACAGTAAACCGAATCGGCCTCCGTGTCCCACTCACTGGCTGAGAGCAGTTCTGGCATCAGTCTCGGTTTCTGCATTTATCACAGCGAGTGCAGCTTTGAGGTTTTCTCTAGAGACAGACAGAAGGTTCTGAGGCCCGATTTAGGAAAATGTGCCAGAGCCATCAGCAGCTTCATTGGGCTGCAGTGTGGAGTTTAGAGAAAATTCTCAGTTCAAATACCAACCTTCTTTGCCAATTGAAAGCTGGTTTAATCCCCAGTGCATGGGAATTTTTAAAGGACCAAATGTAGGATCTGGGAACTAGAATTGGCAAGCCTGTAATTGTCACAGTTCTGACACTGGCAGGACCATTTTCCTCCTGGGCAGCGGTTGCTCTGATCCTGAGTTCAGAGAGAAGGACCTGCCTGTCTGTGGCAGCACAGGCCTCTGATTCCACCGAGAGCAGCCCCACTGCAGGCCTCCTTGGCTGGTTGCTGTCTTCAAGGCCCATATCCGCACGGGAGGAGTAATGCCTCATGACTGATTAGCCATAGATCCTTTGTAAAGTCTGGGAGACCAGATTATCCAGAGGAGAGGAGGAGGAGGAGAGTGTTAGGATGCCAGATCCTGTGTTTGGAGAAAGGGTGCCCTGGAGCTGGGGCAGGTAACGAATGTTGAGTAAGTACTTGTCGCATGAGTAATTGTGGCTTGCTGGGATATTGACGTGAGATTTTCCTGAAGAGAAGACATTTTGTGACATCCGCTATGGAGGCTCTCCCTCTGGAGCTGGGGAGGTGCTGGAGCAGAGTCTTCTGTCAACTGCTCCCCCATTCCCATTTGTTCTGTTCTCATTAAGTGTTGGTTGGTTGACAAGAGTGTTAACATTCTCACTTTAAGCTTTCCCTAGCAGTTTCTTTGGGTTGTGCTCAGAAAAGAAAAAAGCAAATGATCTAGAAATAAAATCTAGTTGGTCCTTTAAAACAGTGATTTTCAGTACAGGGGCTTTTTCAAACTGTACTTCCCAGCTCCCTTGATACTATAATATTGAGCCGAGGCTACTTGTGGGAGTGTGCCTTGGCCTTCAGGGGTGCTGAGGTGGGGAGAAAGGTTTATGAACCATAGCTTTCCTGAATCTGAGACAGAGGTCCCTCCAGAGGTTGGTGGTCTCTGGGAAGATTGGCCCAGGTAAGATCACATGGCCTGTGGCTCTTGCCAGCTTCCTGTAGGCTAGGAGGAGCGTGATCCAGACACAGGACGGGAGAAACTCACAGTCTCTAAAGAGGGTATCTGCCTGCCCACCTGGAAGGCTTTCCCTGGTGTTACCCATCATCACTTGTTGAAAGACAGAGCCTTGTAAAGGACTATATGGGGAATGGCAGCAGTAACAGTGTCTGCCAAGTTGACCTCATCCATAGAGGATACTTGTTAGCAAGTACTTTTAATCTACCCAGTATTGCCTCAAGAATCGAGGGTGTCATGTGCATGAAGTCAGCATGGCTGCCTGGCATAGGACAGTGTTTAAGAGAAAGTGGCACTCAGCAAGATTGGCATGGGTTGGGGTGTCCACCTGCATGCACTCAAGTAGTTTATAACACTGGATTCTCTAAAAATTTTGACTTAAAAATTCATGCTTTGCAAAATTACCATGGGATCAAAAATTAGACTTATTAATAGAAGCTTTTTTTCTTATTCCTCCATCACCACATCCCATTTTTGCCCCACCCTTTTTCCTTCCCGTCTCTTCTTTTGTCACTTACTGTCCTTCCTTGCCTTATCCCTTGATGTGTGTCTCCCCCCAAAACTCTTATTGTTCCCTTGTATATAAATTTAATAACACTTTCAATCTGCCTACCAAAGGATTCAAGACCTTAACCTCAAGGAAGGTCTTGAGATTGCCCTTTGTGTAAGCCAAGATCCCTACTTCTCTGGGATCAAGGAAGCACAGCTATTGGAAAACACTAGAGGCCAGTGAATAGCCCCTTGCACCCCCCCTCTCTCTGGACAGAGGAAAAACTTGCACCTCTCCCTGCCTGTTGCTGTGTATGTAATTCCTTCTTTCCTCCAACAGATATTAATTGAAGGCCAGCTTTGTGCCAGACACTCTTCTAGGTATGAAGAATAGAAGGAGAAGTGAAAATCTAATAAGTTAGATGGGATTTGTGCTATGGAGAAAAATTAAGCAAGAAAGGGGTCGGAAGTGATGAGGAGAGCATTGGCAGTTTTTGATAGAGTAATTAAGGTAGTCACTAAAGAAGGTGGTATTTGAGTAAAGCTCAGTAGGCAGTGGCCATGCTGCCATCTGGGGAAAGGGTGTCCTAGGCAGAGGGGATAGGAGGAACAGCAAGGAGGTGGTGTGGCTGGAGTGGAGTGAACGATGGGACGGGGAATAGAAAGTGAGGTCAGGAGGTTGGGCAGGGGGCACATTGTATAGGGGTTTATAGACCTTTGGAAGGACTTCGACTTTTACTCTGGCGAAGTGAGGAGTGGGCTTTGAGCAGAGTGATTTGATCTGCCGTCTATTTTCTTGGTTCACCATGGCTGCTGTGTGGGGAAAAGACTGAGGGTGGCAGCAGGGAGGCCAGGGGAGGGAAATGCAGGCTCCTCCTTTATCTCTCTCTGTTTTTTTCTCTCCAAAGCAAAGAGACTGTCCTGAAGACCGTGCTCCAAGGACATTTGAAAAACTGCCAGGCGGTGGGAACTTGGGATGGTCTGAAGGATTCTCTATGGACAGGCGTGGGGCCACTCTGAGACAGAGCATGGGATAGAGCCACGTGGGACAGAGACTGAGTTAGGAAGTCCTCTGTCTCGACCCTCCATGTTGGCCATCCCTGCTGCCACCATTGTCTGAAGCACTGACTGCTTCAGAGTACTTAAGAGACTCTGCTTCACTACATTGAACAGGTTATGTATTTCTGTTGTGCTTTTTAAATTTGTTTTGTTGTTGTTGTTGTTTTGGTACCTCAGAAGCACCTCTGTTGATATATGTTTTGGGCAGGTTGGGTGTATCCCTATGGCTGCCCCTGAAGGCGAAGGCAGCCTCTCTTTGAGAGGATGGCATACCTCTTCTTTGTGAAAACAATGTCATTTCCTGGAAATAAAATGTAAAACCTATCAGTTGCTCAGCTGGGCTTTGGTATATTTATCTTCCTTCCCTTCCAGCTCCCAGACAGTCTCACAAGTAAACACTGGCAGCTCATAAATTGCAACCAAGAAAGTGACTCTATCCGATGATAGACTCAAGTGCATGTCAGCCTAAGAAGCCAAGGCCAAGATCATGGCCGTAGCAGATGGGCTCTGTTAAGCCCCCAACTGGTATGTCTCCTTTTCATTCCAGAGATGAGTCACTGCTACCTGGTTTTGGGATGGAGTGAATTCCCTTCTTTCAGCTGGGGTTCTGAAGTGGTTTCCAAATCTATTTTACCCAATGTCAGCAAACATGGGCAGTGATTTTATGAGAACTTGATATGCTTTTTAAAAAAAATTAAAAGTGATTTCTCTTTTACTGCTTTCCCATTTTAAACAAAGAAAACTAGTTTGATGTTTGGGAAATAGGAGCTTAGGAAAATCTGTGGTATCCTTGGTTACCAGTGATGAGAATGAAGGAAAACACAGGAAGTTCAAGAGTAGTTATTTAAAATGAGGAGCTCTAGTAGGAAACTGGTTGTGCTTTATGTCATTCAATGATTTGCTTCCAGATGGAAAGGTATTTTCTTCTCCCTTTTTACTGCCTACCTAGAGAACAGTTCTCTGTAGTTCTTTATTTATACCCCATGTGTTTCATAGGGATGGTAGGTTTTTCCTTTGTTGAATCCTGTGTGTATTGGGATTCTGGCGTCCCTAGTCTTCATTTTCATCTTTCTCAGTGGGATTAATGATTGAAATACTGGTGTAGTCAAGGAAGAAGTTAAGTTAAACATAGAAAATAATACTTTAAAAATAGCCATTATAACCAAATCAAAAAATTCTGGAGAAACAGAGAAAAGAAGGAAAAGATTATTACATCTTGATGTAACAGTCTCCTGTTTCCCCTATACATATGTTTTGTTTATAGGTTGCATGGGATATATAAATTTTTAGAAGAGTACAGATATACCTTTTTTTTTTTTTAAAGAAAGGAAAGGTGCTTTAATAAGAAAAGTCGGCAATCTAGGGAGATGGTGGACTCGTGTCCAGAGACCAACTCCAAAGATTCTGCTCAGCCATGACAGTTTGTTTGTTTTTGTTTTTTAATTTTTTAAATTGAAGTACAGTTGATTTACAATGTCGTTAATTTCTGTTATACAGCAAAGTGATTCAGTTATACATATATATATTCTTTTTTTTAATAAATTTTTTAAAAATAAATTTATTTATTTATTTTTGGCCGTGTTGGGTCTTGGTTGCAGGGCACGGACTTTCTCTAGTTACGGTGCGCAGGCTTCTCATTGTCATGGCTTCTCTTGTTGCGGAGCATGAGCTCTAGGTGCGCAGGCTTCAGTAGTTGTGGCACGCGGGCTCAGTAGTGGCTTGCAGGCTCTAGAGCTCAGGCTCAGAAGTTGTGGCGCACGAACTTAGTTGCTCCGCAACATGTGGGATCTTCCCGGGCCAGGGCTTGAACCCGTTTCCCCTGCATTGGCAAGCAGATTCTTAAGCACTGCTCCACCAGGAGAGCCCATATGTATTCTTTTTTTAATATTCTTTTCCATTATGGTTTATCATAGGATATTGAATATAGTTCTCTGTGCTATACAGTAGGACCTTGTTGTTTATCCATTCTATATATGATAGCTAACATCTGCTAACCCCAACCTCGCACTCCATCCCTCTCCCAACCCTTTCCCCCTTGGCAACCACAACTCTGTTCTCCATGTCCATAAGTCTGTTTCTCTTTCGTAGATAAGTTCATTTATGTCATATTTTAGATTCCACAGATAAGTGATATCATATGGTATTTGTCTTTTTCTTACTGACTTCACTTAGTATGGTAATCTCTAGTTGCATCCATGTTGCTGCAAATGGCATTATTTCATTCTTTTTTATGGCTGAATAGTATTCCACTGTATATATCTTCTTTATCCATTCATCTGTCAGTGGACATTTAGGTTGTTCCATGTCTTGGCTATTGTGAATAGTGCTGCTGTGAACATAAGGGTGCATGTATCTTTTTGAGTTAGAGTTTTGTCTGGATATATGCCCAGGAGTGGGATTGCTAGATCATATGGTAATTCTATTTTTAGTTTTCTGAGGAACCTGCATACTGTTTTCCATAGTGGCTGCACCAACTTACGTTCCCACCAACATTGTACGAGGCTTCCCTTTTCTCCACAGCCTCTCCAGCATCTGTTATTTGTAGTGTTTTTAATGACGGCCGTCTGACCAGTGTGAGGTGGTACCTCATTGTAGTTTTATTTTGCATTTCTCTAATAATTAGCAGCATTGAGCATCTTTTCACATACCTGTTGGCCATTTCTATTTCTTCTTTGGAGAAATGTCTAGGTCTTCTGCCCATTTTTCGATTGGGTTTTTGTTTTGGTTGTTGTTGGATTATATGAGCTGTTTGTATATTTTGGAAATTAAGCCCTTGTCGGTTGCATCATTTGCACATATTTTCCCCCAGTCTGTTTCATTTTGTGTATGGTTTCCTTTACTGTGCAAAAGCTTGTAAGTTTGATTAGGTCCCATTTGTTTATTTTTGTTTTTATTTCTATTGCTTTGGGAGACTGACCTAAGAAAACGTTGGTACGATTTATGTCAGAGAATGTTTTGCCTATGATCTCTTCTAGGTGTTTTATGGTGTTATGTGTTAAGTCTTTAAGCCATTTTGAGTTTATTTTTGTGTATAGTGAGAGGGTGTGTTCTAACTTCATCAATTTATATGTGACTGTCCAACTTTCCCAACACCACTTGCTGAAGAGACTGTCTTTTTCCCATTGTATATTCTCACCTCCTTTGTCTGTAGGTGTGTAGCTTTATTTCTGGGGTCTCTATTCTGTTCCACTGAGCCTCATATGTCTGTTTTTGTGCCAGTACCACGCTGTTTTGATTACTGTAACTTTGTAGTATTGTCTGAAGTCTGGGCAGGTTATGCCTCCCGCTTTGTTCTTTTTCTTCAGGATTGCTTTGACAATTTTGGACTTTTATGGTTTCATATAAATTTTAGGATTATTTGCTCTAGTTCTGTGGAAAATGGCATGGGTAATTTGATAGGGATTGCATTAAATCTGTAGATTGCTTTGGGCAGTATGGCCATTTTAACAATATTAATTCTTCCAATCCAAGAGCATGAGATATCTTTCCATTTCTTTGATTCATCTTCAGTTTTCTTTATTAATGTTTTATAGTTCTCAGCATATAAGTCTTTCACCTCTTTGATTGGGTTTATTCCTAAGTATTTTATTTTCTGGGGTGCAATTTTGAAAGGTATTTTTTTTTTTTTACATTCTGTTTCTGATATTTCATTGTTAGTGTAAAGAAATGCAACCGATTTGTGTATGTTAATCTTGTATCCTGCTGCCTTGCTGAATTCATTTATAAGTTCTAGTAATTTTTTTGTTCAGTCTTTAGAGGTTTCTATATATAGAATCATGTCATCTGCATGTGATGACAGTTTTACCTCTTCCCTTCCAATTTGGATGCCTTTTATTTCTTTTTCTTGTCTGATTGCTGTGGCTAGGACTTCCAGTACTATGTTGAATAGAAGAGGTGAGAGTGGGCATCCTTGTCTTGTTCCAGATTTTAGCAGGAATGCTTTCAGCTTTTCCTCATTGAGTATTATATTGACTGTGTGTTTCTCATAAATAGCTTTTATTATGTTGAGATATGTTCCCTCTCTACCCAATTTGGTAAGAGTTTTTTTTTTTTTTTTTTTTTTGGCCACGCACTGTGGCATGTGGGATCTTAGTTCCCCGACCAGGGATTGAACCTGTGCCCCCTGCAGTGGAAGTGTGGAGTCTTAACCACTGGACTGCCAGGGAAATCCCTGGTAAGAGTTTTTATCATAAATGGATGTTGAATTTTGTAAATTGTTTTTTCTCCATCTACCAGATATACATTTTTTGAATAGGCAACATGGTCACATGTTTTGAAATCAGAAGGTACAAAAGGACCTAAAGAGAAAAGCCTGTCATCTTTGTCCCCTAGTGACACTTCCCTGCACAGAAGTGACAAGTGTTGCTGTTTCCTTGTATATCCTTCCAGAGATCTTCTCTGTCTATACTAGCAAAAACACACATGTAGGCCTTCTTTCCCTTCTTTTCCACAAATGATAACAAACTGTACAGTATTTTGTACCTTGCTTTTTTTCAGTTATATCTTGGTGATTGTTCTATGTCAGAACGTAAGGAATTTCCTTTCTTTGTTACAGATGCCTATTATTCCATTATGTGTTTGCACCATAATTTGTTTTTCCAGTTTTCCTTTTTTAAGACCCAGGTTGCTTTAAACCTTTTACTCTTTCTTTTCTTCATACAGCTCTCAAACAAAGTCCTATTAAATAAATATCAGAGTATATACTTTTAACTAAAACAACAAAACAAAAATAATGGCAACAAAAATGACATAGAGGGCTTCCCTGGTGGCGCAGTGGTTGAGAGTCCGCCTGCTGATGCAGGGGACACGGGTTCGTGCCCCAGTCCAGGAAGATCCCACATGCCGCGGAGCAGCTGGGCCCGTGAGCCATGGCCGCTGAGCCTGCGCATCTGGAGCCTGTGCTCTGCAACGGGAGAGGCCACAACAGTGAGAGGCCCGCGTACCGCAAAAAAAAAAAAAAAAAAAAAAAAAAAAAAAAGACATAGAACCCATAAAGTGGTATGTGAAGAAGGAAAAAAGGGAAATCTGGAAATCCACCTAGTGGGAGTTCTCTATTAAAATCAAGGAGGCTCAATCTGTTTCTTTTTAAAAATATTTACAGATATAACTTTTTCTAAATGTTTTGTTAGTAATGGTCTAGTAAGTCTTTTTCTATAATCTAGTATAACTACTTCCATCCAAAGGTCCATTAGTCCACATTGAAATAAGAATGAAATCAATTAGGCTTCTGATTCCACAAAACCCTACAGTGCAAAACTTCAGTAAAGCCAAGGCAGGGTATCTGAGGTAAAATCAACCTGCTCCCAACCATCCAAGAAAAAGATAGTGCAACCATCACTTTGTATGAATAGCCATTTACATTTTGACAAGGTAAGGGCTTCAGAAAATCAACTTCATTTCTAGTAAGATTCGTGTCATTGCCACTGAAATTCTTATAATTTACGTTGAGTGACGTATAATTGTGTTGGGTTACTACAAATGAGCTGTGTAGTTTGTATAGTTAACTGGTTCTTGCATGGTCAGGTGGCTATCATATTGGGGACCAGTGCTTCCCACTTTTTACTCTTTAAGACAATTCTGCGGTGAACCCCCTTGTACATCATTAGAGGAAAGATCCTCAAAGGAGATACATCTCAACTCAAAGAGCCTGAAGGCCGTCTGCAGAGACTGATCTCACAGAATGATCCTTCTCTTCCTTGGCTGCTGGACACAAGAGTGACTTGCAACCTCTCCTTCCAGAACACCACATTCCTCCCAAGTGTGCCACCAGGTTAAGAAAGTGAGCTCTTAAATACAGACTTAAAAAAAAGAAAAGAAAAAAGAAAATATTTGAAAGTCAGACTAGTGGGGTTTGAATCCCAGCCCTGCCATTTGTAACTGTGTGACCTTGGGCAACTTAACCTCTCTGAGCCTCAGTTTTTTCATCTCTAAAATACCGTGATGTATTATAGTGAGGCCTAAATAATTATTCCAGTTATTGCACTGCTCACAAACATAAACTTGAATGTTCTATTATTAAAGGACACAAACCAAAAATTAACCCAAACTTTGAAATCACTTCTCCAAGCTACAGTATGTTCTTTTTCTCGAGGGAAATCTGATATTAAACACCATCTACATTTTGCTTGCCTAGAAAGATACATGGTAACTTTTCTGCCTTGCACCAAAGGCAGAAGAGTTACCATGCACCAAGCACCAAACCACAGTATAGCTGAGCCCCACCACTGTGCTGTCTGGCTCTAATTAAAGGCATGTTCTCTAAAACAGGGCTCTGAGAAACTGGGTAAAGAGGGTTTGTTTCAGATTCTGGCCTTATTAAGCAGATGAATGCAGCCAGCTAGCTCTGTGAAGTGCTTTGCAGTGAGTGGCAGGTGTCCCATATCCATCTGATTACATTAACCTAGAAAGGGCTTACTCTACCTCTAGGCAGCCTTCATCCCAGCAATCAGGCTGTGCCAGGGTGGGGGACTTTGCCCTTTGTGGGTTGGATAGCTGGATACCTGTTATCTGTTTTTCTGATTTGAAACTGCTGTTTTTATAGAAAGACCTAAATCCGCTCATTATCTCCAGCTCTTGTCTCTCACTACTTTTTGCTCTGTGAACAACCATCCAGGCATTCACCACATCTGCAAGAGTGCCTGGGATGGGCAGGTCTCTCCCACTGCCTGTTTGCTTTTTATAGCCTGACTCTGTATAGAATCGCCTCACTTCATATCTAAGGATAACTCAGGGGTGCCCTAGGTTTGTTTGTCTCAACAACTCATTCCCCTAGGCCTCTAAAAAATTCTACAATTAAATCTGCTTGACATAGAAATTAAGAGAAAGGACATCTAACTTGCATTGTGGTCCTAACCTAAGAAGTATCTAAGAAGGTTAGAATCCTGGAATCATTGTCTCTTACCCAGAGAAGCAGTCTTGTTAACAGATGCAGGGCCTGATTTGAGCAGAATGCTGCCATTGTTAAGCGTAGGCCGAGGGCTTGTTCTTCTGAACACCAGTAAAACTTCCCAGCTGGTCAACTCTTTTAGCTTTTTCCATAAATGGGGGTTGAGGCAGTAGGAGTAGGAGTTCCTGAGGAGAAGATGGGGCCTTGTGTTGATGAAAAGTAATGAACTGTCTTGTTTAGCTGATTTCTTCGTTTTAGAAGAGCTTATGAATCCTGCACAATAAATGCTCAGTTGCTGGACTTCCTTTCTCTGCAGCGTCCCCAAACAATGTCCCCAAACAATGTGCCCACCAGGGGTTACCTGAGCTCATTAATTTAATCTCCAAGTGGTATTTTCAGCGTGTTGTTGCTTTACCAGAGTCTAACCTAGATCCCCACATTAAATCCAATTTCCAGACCCACTATCCCTGCTGTCCACCTCCTTCGGGCTCTGTGAATACGTGAATCTGGTGTGACTTTTTTGTCATCTAGTGGCTATTTGAATTCTGGATATTTCCAATAAATTCTATTCAGCAATAGTTATTTGATGCCCATTTTTTACTAGGCACTGCTCTAGGTGTTTACGCCCTGAACAAAAGAAAAAAGCCATTGTGAGCTACATCCTAATAAAGGGTCAAAAGGTCAAAAGCTTCCCACAAAGGTTTTATCAGATTCTGTGGAAGTGGTTTAGCAGTGCTGCCTACCCACACAAGAGCTAGCATACTGGGTGTGTCTTCACCCACACCCACACATTACAGAGTTGGGATTTTGGTTAAGGGGGTGCCAGGGGGTTGAAGTGATGGAGCTTGGATTCAAGGCTGGTTAGGGTGAAAAATGAAGACAGGAGGGAGATGATAATTAGACAGTAGATGAGTCCAGGGCCTGCAGGAGGTATCTACAGGGTCAAAGAACAGTATTTGAAGGAGAGAGCTGGAAGTCAGAGAACTGATGTGTGGATTTAGTATTTAAAGGCTGGAACAGTTCTACAACCAAACATGGATGTCCTTATCCCAAAATAAAATGATGGGCTTTGTTTCATGAGCACTCTCCCTCATGAAAATAATTTTGCTCTTTTTAATTATATAGATCATATATATTTATATAATAAATTATTATTGTTTTATTTATATAATAAATTTATTCAAATATAAAATTATAATTTATATATAAATTTTAATATTATATATGTTAATACACTGTTCTTATGGATATATTCTTATAGGTATATTAATTTTAAAAATAGTATATTAATATATTCATAAGAACTTTTTTTTTTTTTTTTTTTTTTTGGTACGCAGGCCTCTCACTGTTGTGGCCTCTCCCGTTGCAGAGCACAGGCTCCGGACGCGCAGGCTCAGCGGCCATGGCTCACGGGCCCAGCCGCTCCGAGGCATGTGGGATCTTCCCGGACCGGGGCACAAACCCCTGCCCCCTGCATCGGCAGGCGGACTCTCAACCACTGCGCCACCAGGGAAGCCCAGAACTCCTCATTTTTGAGAATATATTCTTATTATACCTCGTAATCTCCCCCTCTGTCTTCCACCTTAATCTCCAGCTGCAACAGCAGGAACAAATTAAGCATTATTTTAAGATGCTGTTACAAAAGTCTTTGGTTCCTGTTCTTTTCCTGCATCTACCTCACCTACATTTGTCCTTCTTTTTGGCTATCCAGCACCCAAACTACTTTCACATTATTAACTAGTTCCCTTCCTCATGAAGCAAAGCCCACTTCCCCAGAAAGAAGCTGAAAGTATCAGATACTTGCTTTCCCAGAATCCCTTGTGGCTAGAACTGCATATAGAACAAGGATCCCTTAATTAGGCATATTCAAGCTGTGAACTGGAAATGTGATGCAAAGATGCTAGGACAAGCAGAATCGTGTTCTGTGAGAATCGTGGCTGATGAGGTGTTTCTAGAAGCAGTCGTGACAGTAGTGCTTGCAGCATTGTCCATAGTCACAGGTATTTGCCATACAAGCTTTGTTGTGCATGCCCAGGTGCTGGCAGCAGTAGTGACTATAGAACCACCAGACTGGTTCTGTAGTACCATTTGGGGTGTTATTCCTGGCCGCATAACTGCTGAACCTCTTTCTGATATATCCTTTTAATCCTTTCAATATATTCCGTTTCTAACTACTGTACCCAGAAGCCATTTCTTTTGCTTACACCTGAGTCAGAAGACTGACACAGCCTGGTCCAGCCTTGCCTTAATCCTGTGAGCTGGCCTGTATCCTTCCAAAACATTTTCTTTTGGTTTGAGTTGGCAGCATGAGGTTCCATTACTTGTGTAGGTGGCAAATGTGATGGGGAAGAGTCTGAGCTTCAAGTCTACCTTTTTCTTGCTCTGTGACCTTCAGCCAGTTACTCAGCTTCTGTGGGTCTCAGTAACCAACTCTAAGACATAAGAGGGCACTTCCCACTCTGACCTGCTCTGAAAAAGGGCTCATCAAGGAAGTGAGGCTTCTGCCAACGACCATTTGAGTGAGCTTGGAGATGGATCTTCCAGCCCAATCAAGCCTTCAGACGGCTGTAGTTCTGGTCAATACTTTGACTTCAACCTCAGGAGAGACCCTGAGCCAGTACTACTGAGCTAAGCTGCTCCTAGATTCCTCACCTTCAGAAATGGTGTGAGATAATAGATGTTGTTTTAAGCTACTAAATGTTGGGGCAATTTGTTATGCAGAATTGATAACTAATACAGTAGGCAACAAGCCCCAGAACATTAGATTATCTGTGTCTTTGCCATCAATAGAAACCACAGCTATTTTCATATCACATTAAAGTTGCTGTGGATATTTAAAAATATTTCTACTCATCCTTCAGAATTTAAGTATTATTAGATTTACTACTAGATAATACATGACTATGGTCTTCCATGTTTGTGTTATGTAGCTGGCCAGCCACTGGGCAATTCTGTACTGAGTGATCAGTGTGTTTCTCACATTGATATCTTTGCTGCTTTCGAGGAATTTCTATCGAAATTCCTCGAGGAATTTTTGTTGATCAAACAAAAACAAACAGAAGTACATTGTTTCCATTTTTGGTCCAGGTTTTGCAAACTAGACAGTTCAAATGAGAATTCTTAACTCTCCATAAGGCAGCTTGGCCTTGTGTAACATGAGCAAGTGTGCAGTCTAGAAGTGTGGACTAGGAATTTTCAAACCTAACAGTTGAGGTAACTGTTACAGGATATTATTTAAGATAATTTATTATTGCTGACACATAATACAGGCCATGTATAGAGTAACAAGTTATGCAAGTAGCAGAGGTTCTTGCTTTTACTTTTCCCTTTGAACTCTCTTTTTGCACATTATCTGTGTTTTGAAGTAAAGGCATGAATGAACACACAGTACTTGTACAGGCTATATTTGCATATTATTTTTCCTTAGAAAATACTGAGCATTTAAAATAAGAAAACTGGAGGCAGGACTTTCAGGTATGGCCAAGTGAAGAGATCAGCATATCATTTACCCCAAAAGAAACTAGGACAAAAGGAATAGTTGACATAAAGAAAAATTGACAAAACCATTTCAGTTCTCCAGAAACGAAACAAAATCATACAACAATCTGAGAAGCATTTATGCTTGAAAAACTGCTGAACTTCAGGTAAGAATAGTGAGCATCTGTGATGTTCTGGCCTGGGCCTGCTCCATCACACTCTCCCTCTGGTTATCTGACACAGAGGTTCTGAATTTTAGGACAGTCAGGACCAGCACCTTCTCTGCTGTGGTCAATGGGGGCTCACTCAATTTGGAGCAGAGGACAGTGGCCACACCCAACAGTGTTTTTGGTGAAAGTGACAATCTCAGAGGTAGAAGTGAGGAGGGCCAGTGGCACTGCTAGCTTGAGGTTGTAGTCTTGGGTGGGGCAAGCATGTTCCAGGCTGAGGCTGCATGCATGCACAGAGATCAGAGAGGGCCCAAGTCAGCGACACACTCCTGGCCACCCCTGAGGCTTTATGTATGTGCAGAGGAAATACAAAAGGATGTGGCAGAAAGTAAAAGCTGGATAAGACTGAAAATGGCCTAAACTATGAATACACTCCCCACCCATACACAGATCTGTCAGTAGAGAACAGAAGATTTACTGGCTTGAGGTGGCTGTAGACAAGCTCTGTTTGATCAGGATCATTGGCTGGCCACTAAGCTACACAGTACACGAGGCAATCCTCAGGAAGACAGAAATAAAAATAAGAATAAAAAATAACAGGGACTTCACTGGTGGTCAGTGGTTAAGAATCGATTGCCTGCCAATGCAGGAGACACGGTTCGAGCTCTGGTCTGGAAAGATCCCACATGCCGTGGAGCAACTAAGCCTGGGTGCCACAACTACTGAGCCTGCGCTCTAGAGCCCCTGAGCCACAACTACTGAGCCCACATGCCACAACTACTGAAGCCCACGTGCTTAGAGCCTGTGCTCCGCAACAAGAGAAGCCACCGCAATGAGAAGCCCACGCATGGCAATGAAGAGTAGCCCCCGCTCGCCGCAACTAGAGAAAGCCCGCACGCAGCAACTGAAGACCCACCACAGCCAAACATAAAATAAATTAATTTAATAAAAATAACAGAACAGAGACATCATTAGCTGTATACTGCAGGAGAGACAGATTTCACGGATTTAGCCCAGACAAGTTGCTAATCAGAGAAACAATAAAGAAACAAATAGCAATAACAGTAACCTGCGGGGGGGGATTAGAATTCAGAGTTGCTACAAGACGTTATCTAAAATGTCCAATTTTCAACAAGAACTACAACAACCACAAATTATAAGACACACAAAGAAATGGAAATGTGTGACCCATACTTGGGAAAATAGTCAATATAAATTGACTCTGGGGGACTTCCCTGATGGTCCAGTGTGTAAGACTCAGTGATCCCAATGCAGGGGTTCTGCGTTCGATCCCTGGTCAGGGAACTAGATCCCACGTGCATGCCGCAACTAAGAGTTTGTATGCTGCAACTAAGGAGTCCGCATGCTGCAACTAAGAAGTCCACATGCTGCAACTAAGGATCCTGCGTGCCACAACTAAACATGCCTCAACGAAGATCCCGCGTGCCGCAGCTAAGACCTGGAGCAGCCAAAATAAATAAATATTTATAAATAAATAAATAAGTTGACTCTGAGTGACTATAGATATTGAATTTAGCAGACAAAGACTTCAAAGAGGCTGTTATAATTATGTTCAAAGAACTAAAGGAAATTTTGTTTAAAGAATTAAAAGACGTTATGACAACAATGAGTCTACAAATAGAGATTCTTCATAAGGAGATGGAAATAGTAAGAAAGGAACCAAAGGATGTTCTGGAGTTGAAGAATACAGTGACTACCCAAAGCAATCTATACACTCAGTGCAATCCCTATCCAAATCCCAAGAACATTCTTTTTTGCAGAAATAGAAAAATCCATCCTAAAATTCATATGGAATCTCAAGGTACCTCATAGCCAAAACAATCTTGAAAAGCAAGTTGAAGGTCTCACACTCCCTGGTTTCGAAACTTACTACAAAGCTACAGTAGTCAAAACAGTGTGGTACTGGCATAAAGACAGACATATTGACCAATGGAATAGAATAGAGGGCCCAGAAATAAACCCTTGCATATATGGTCAAATAATTTTTGACAAAGATGCAAGAACCTCAATGGGGAAAGGACAATCTTTTCAACAAGTGGTGTTGGAAAAATTGGATATCCATATTAAAGAAAAGGAGGTTAGACCCTTACTTTACATCATCTACAAAAATTGACTCAAAATGGATTCAAGACTTAAGAGTGCAACTATAAAACTTTTTTTTTTTTTTTTTTTTGCGGTACGCGGGCCTCTCACTGTTGTGGCCTCTCCCGTTGCGGAGCACAGGCTCCGGATGCGCAGGCTCAGCGGCCATGGCTCACGGGCCCAGCCGCTCCGTGGCATGTGGGATCTTCCCAGACTTGGGGCACAAACCCGTGTCCCCTGCATCGGCAGGCGGACTCTCAACCACTGCCCCACCAGGGAAGCCCTAAAACTCTTATAATAAAATATAGGGGAGAATCTCATGACATTGTATTTGGCAATGATTTCTTGGATATGACATCAAAAATATAGGCAACAAAAGAGAAAATAGATAAATGGACATCATCAAAGTTAAAAACTTCAGTTCATCAAAGGACACTGTCAACAGAGTGAGAAGGCAGCCTGTGGAATGGGAGAAATATATGCAAATCATATATCTGATAAAGAATTAATATCTGGAATATATAAAGAACTCCTACAACTCAACAACAAAAAACCCAACCCAATTGGAAAATGGGCAAAGGATTTCAACAGATATTTCTCCAAAGAAGATATACAAATGGCTAATAAGCACATGAAAAGATGTTCAACATCAATAATCATTAGGAAAATACAAATAAATACCATAATGAGATTGCAATATCACTTCATTATCACCCCCATTAAGATGGCTATTATGAAAATAAACAAAACCACTAAAAATCCCCAGAAAATAACAAGTGTTAGTGAGGATGTGGAGAAATTGGAACCCTTGTGCATTGCTAGTGTGGATGTAAAATCATGCAGCTGCTGTGGAAAATAGTATGGCAGTTTCTAAAAATATTAAACATAGAATTACCATATGATCTAGTAATTCCATTTCTGGGTATATACCCAAAAGAATTGAAAGCAGGGACATGAGCAGATACTTGTACACACATTTTCAAAGAAGCCTATTCATGATAACAAAAGTTGGAAGCAACCTGAGTTGCCCATTGATGGATTAATGGATAATTCCTTCTTTTCTTGACTGTCCTAAAAACCATGAGATTATAACACTGTATTACTATGTGATATATATGATAAAAACTTTGTGAAAAATCTGTGATGTAAAAAACAAGAACCATTATTTCTAGGAAGGCACAGAAAACCATTCAACACCATGTTCAACAATAGTGAGATTCTTGGAAGGATACAATTTTTGAGCTACTGCTACTATAATCCATATATCTGTCTGAGGATTAAAAGTCATTAAAGGTGATAAAACCAGATAAAGTGTAAAACTTGCCATGTTTTATAACTTAGTATACATATTTTCTTGAATATCATTTTACTTAACATACAAATTACTCATTTATCTGTAGGTTCATAAAAACAATTTACTGAAAAACCATATAAAAATTGTGTCAAAAATGTCACTTGGAGCATTAAAATAAATAACAGTAATGTATAATAACCTAATGCTATTAAAACCACATACATATATACATACTTACATTAGGGAGAAGGAAGAGTTTTTACTTATAATAGAATGCCAACCATAAAATTCAGAAGGAATGATGGAGTTAGAAAGCCACCGTTTAGAAGATAATACGGTGAACATTGGTTTAGGCAAGAGTCATCCTCAGATGCTAAAACTAGTTGGTAAAGGTTTGATGAGGAACAGAACATGTATATAGTTTCAAAATACTTATTAATTGCAAAGGGAAAAGTAGTAACTTTACAGGGGAGAAACTTAGACATCCCCTTAAACAGCTGATCAAATTACTACCGCTAGTAATGGTACAGATTGACATCATGCCCCTCCCCTGCAATAAGAGGGGCACAGCAGTGCCATTTCTGTGCTATCCTTGCCAAAAGTTCATGATTCCAAGTTAATCATGAGGAAACCTTAGATTCCAATTTGGGAGCATTTCACAAAACAACTTTTTAAAAATGTCAAGGTTATGAACTACAGAGACTTAGGAACTGTTCTGGGTTAAAGAGAACTAAAGATACATTCCATAATTTGATGTATAATACTGGATAGGTCCCTAGACCAAAAAAATATTTCCAGCTTATTGAGGTATTATTGACAAATTAAATTGTAAGATATTTAAAGTATACAGTGTAATAATTTGATATATGTATACATTGTGAATAGATCCCCCTCCCCATCAAGTTAATACGTCTGTCACCTCATGTATTTACCCCTTTTTTTGGTGAGAAAATTTAACTTCTACTCTTTTAGCAAATTTTAATTATACTATATAATATTATCAACTATAGTCACCATGTTGTACATCAGATCCCCAGACCTTATTCATCTTATAACCGACAGTTTGTGTACCCTTTTACCAAGCTCTCCCTATATCCTCCACCCCCCATCTCCCAGCCCCTGGCAATCACTTTTCTATTTTCTGTTTCTATGAGATCGACTTTTTTCCCCCCTAAATTCCTCATATAAGTGATACCATACAGTATCTTTCTCTATCCGGCTTTTTTCACTTAGCATAATCCCCTCTAGTTATATCTGTATTGTTGCAAATGATAGGATTTCCTTATTCCTTTGTATATGTATATGTGTGTGTATATCTATATCTATCTATCTATCTATCTATATCTATATATATCACATTTTCATTAGCCATTTATCCAAAAAAAATTATTTACTACAAAGGACATTATGGGACAATTGGTGAAATATAAGTAAGATCTGCAGATTAAAGTAGCATATCAGTGTTAACTTCCTGATTTTGATAATTATACTGTGGTTAAGTAAGAGACTATCCTTATTCTTATGAAACAAACACTTTAGTATGTAGGGATAAAGAGGTATCATGCCTGCAATTTACTTTCGAATGGTTCATAAAAACAGTGTGTTTATATAGAGAGGTAAATGTGTATGTATGTGTGTATAAAATGATAATAGAGAAAACTACATATATATAAAGAACTGCATATGTGTATAAATAGAAAATTATAAAGTAAACGTGGTAAAATGTTAACATTTGGGGAATCTAGTCCAGGGTATCTGAAAATTCTATGTATTATTCTTGAAACTTTTATTTAAGTCCAAAATTATTTCAAAATAAAAAAATTAGGGGCTTCCCTGGTGGCACAGTGGTTAAGAATCGCCTGCCAATGCAGGGGACATGGGTTCGAGCCCTGGTCCAGGAAGATGCCACATGCCGCGGAGCAACTAAACCTGTGCGCCACAAGTACTGAGCCTGCACTCTAGAGCTGTGAGCCACAACTACTGAGCCCGTGTGCTGCAACTAACGAAGCCCGTGCACCTAGAACCCACGCTCCGCAGCAAGAGAAGCCACCACAATGAGAAGCCTGTGCACCTCAACGAAGAGTAGCCCCTGCTCGCTGCAACTAGAGGAAGCCCACGCACAGCAACAAAGACCCAACGTAGGCAAAAATTTTAAAAAAATAAAGTAAAAAAAAAATTGTTTTCTTACTGTTGAATATTGAGAGTTCTTTATATATTGTGGATACAAGTATGTAGTGGGATATATGATTTGCAAATATTTTCTCTCATCTGTAGCTTCTCTTTTCATTTTTTTAATAGTATCTTTTACAGAGCAATAGTTTTCAGTTTTGATGCAGTCCAATTTATCAATTTTTTTTTATATAGATCATGATTTGGTGTCACATTTATGAACTCTTTGCCTAACCCAAGGTTGTGAAAATTTTCTCCTATGTTTTCTTCTAGAAGTTTCATACTTTTAGAGTTTATGTTTAGGTCAATGATCCATTGTGGTTTAATTTTTGTATCAAGGTACGGTTTAGTTGAAGATGATGGTGATAATGACAATTGCATATGGATGTTGAAATGGTGTTCCAGCACCTTATGTTGAGAAGACAATTCTTTCATCACTGAATTGTCTTTGTACTTTTGTCAAAAAGCAATTGACCACATTTGTATGAGTCTGTTTCTAAACTCTACTCTGTTCCATTGATTATGTGTCTATTCCTTTGCCATTATTACAATGCCTTGATCACTGCAGCTTTATAGTAAGTCTTTTTCTTTTAGTAGTAAGTCTTAAACATCAGATAGTATGGACTCTCCAGATTTATTCTTCTTTTTCAAAATTGTTTTTGGTATCCAAGTTCCTTTGCTTTTCCACATAAATTTTAAAATCAGTATGTTTATATCTACAAAAATTCCTTCTGGCATTTTTATTGGAATTGCACAAAGTTGATAGACCATTTAAGACTACTTGAAATCTTAACTATATTGAATCATCCAATCCATAAATGTGGTATTTCTCTCTCTATAGGTCTTTGATTTATTTCATCATAATCTTGTAGCGTTTTTTAGCAGATACATTCTGAACAAGTTTTTTAGACCATTTCAGTTTCTTGACACTTTTGTAAATGGTATTTAAAAAAATTTGATATCCAATTGTTAATTGCTAATATATAGAAATATCCACTTTTGTCTGTTGACCTTGAATTCTGCAAACTTTCAAAACTCACTTATTAACTCTAGGAACTTTTTGTGTAGATTCTTTGGGATTTTCTATGTAGACTTTATGTCGTGTGTATAAGATCCTCTTCTTTCTTCCTTTCCAATCATATGTCTTTTATCCCCCTGCCTTATTGCACTGGCTAGGACTTCCAGTAGGATTTGATTGAGCGGTGAAAGTGTTTATCCTTGCTTTGCTCCTGATCTTGTTACCAACTCCTAGCTCACACTGTCACCACATGACAGGCCAATAAATCAAGAGACGAGGTGTTGGGGCAAGGAATAGCAACTTTATTTGGAAAGCCAGCAGACCGAGAAGATGGTGGACTAGTGTTCCAAAGAACCATCTAACCTGAGTTAGAATTCAGGCTTGTTTTATATGAAAAGAGGAGGGGGTGTGGCTGGTTGTTGCAAACTTCTTGGTGCCAGCCAGACGCAGAGAGGATGTGATAATCCTTTGTTCTTGTAGTTATCCATGTAGGGTCTGGTCAATGATGTTCCTGTAAACCTCCAACAAGACAATGCTATTCTCTATTCTGCAACTTTTTATATGTGAATGAAAATTGTTATACCTTTAAAGGTCAAGCCTGGGAGGCAGAGTCTTGAGAAAGTGCTATTATGTATATTTCAGGCTATAGGCTGCATTCCTCTACAGATGTGCAGAGCAGGCAACAGAGCACAAAGGTTAGAGCTAAAGGAATATATCCAATGTAGAGGCAGGTTTGTTCTTCAGTTTTGTTGCAATCTCAGTGGGAAAGCATTCAGACTTTCACCATTATGTAGGATTTTATACATGTATGTGTGTATATATAAACATACTAATTGTAATAATTAATACATGAGTATATATACCCTTCCCTTTTATCACTAGTTTTTAATCATAAATGGGCATTGAATTTTGTGAAATGCTTTTTCTGCTTCAATTAATGTGATTATGAAGTTTGATTTTTATGTCTGTTAGTGAAATGCTTTTTCTGCTTCAATTAATGTGATTATGAAGTTTGATTTTTATGTCTGTTAATAGGAATTACATTGATATTTTAATATTTAACCAGTCTTGCATTCCTGGGATAAACACTACTTGGCCAAGGTGTAGAATTCTTTTCATACATTGCTGGATTTGATTCACTAGTATTTTGTCTAGGACTTTTGTTTCTAATGTTCATGAGGGATGTTGGACTGCAATTTTCTTTTCTTTTCCTTTCCTTTCTTTTCTTTTCTTTCTTTCACCCGTGCCATGTGGCTTGCGGGGTCTTAGTTCCCCAACCAGGGATCAAACCTGCACCCTGGCCAGTGAGAGGGTGGAGTCCTAACCACTGGACTGCCAGAGAACTCCCCAATTTTCTTCTATTGACCTTTTCTGGTTTTGGTATCAGAATAATGCTGGCCTCATATAACACTTTGGAAAATGTCCCTTTCTCTTTTATTTTCTGGAAGATATTGTGTAGAATTGGTATAATTTCTTCTTTATATGTTTGTAGAATTCTACAGTGAAGCCATCTGACCCTCAATTTTTTTGAAGTTTTTTTAAAAAATTAAAACTATGAAGTCAATTTAAAAAAACAGATATAGAACTATTCAGGTAATTTATTTCTTCTTGGGTGAGTTTTGGTATTTTGTAGTTTTTAAGGAATTGGTTCATATCAATCGGTCCATTTATATGTATAGAGATGTTCTCAGTATTTCCTTGTATCTTTCTAATGTTTGCAGCATCTATAAAGATACTCCCCATTTCATCCTGAAATTGGTCATTTGTATCCCCTTTTTTTTCTCTGGATGGCAAGAAGTTTATTAATTTTACTTACTTTTTCAAAGAACCAGCTTTTGTTTTCTTTATTTTTCTGTTTTGAATTTCATTGGTTTTTGCTTTCATTTTTACTACTTCCTTCATCTGGTTTCTTTGAATTTATTTGCTCTTCCTTGTCTAGTTTCTTAAGGTGGAAACTTTGATTGTTGAATTGTGACCTTTCTTCTTTTCTGATAGAATCATTTAATACAATAACATTTACTTCTAAGCATGATTTAGCTGCATTCTGCAATTTTTGATATGTTGTACTTTTATTTTCATTTTCTTAAAAATATTCTGTAATTTCCTTTGAGATTTCTTTTTGACCCATGGATTATTTAGAATAATTTCCAAATATTGGAGATTTTTTAGGTATCTTTCTGTTACTGATTTCTACTTTAATGCTATACAGAGAACTTACTTTGTTTGATTTCAATTATTTTAAATTTGTTAAGGTTGTTTTATGATCCAGGATATAGTCTATCTTGGTACACATGTGTACTTGAATGTGTATTCTGCTGTTGTTGGGTGAAGTGTTCTGTATGTGTCAATTAGATCCAGTTGACCAGTGATGTTGTTTGTTTTTCTATATCCTTGATGATTTCTGTCTCCTGTTCTATTGATTACTGAGAGATGAGGGTTGAACTCTTAAACCATAATTTTGGGGTTGTCCATTTTTCCTTTAATTTCTATCAGTCTTCACTTTTATTTCGAAGCTCTGTTGTTAACATACATATTTAAGGTTGTTATGTCTTCTTGATGAGTTTACTCTTTTATCATTATTGTGTCCCTCTTTCTCCCTGATAGTTTTTCCTTACTCTGAAGTCTACTTTGACTGATAATACTGTAGATTTTTAAGCTTTCTTTTGATCAGTTTTCTTGGTATATAATTTAAAAAATCCTTTTAATTTTAACTGACCCTTGTATTCAGTGGAGTTGTATAGGCAGCATATAGTTAGTTCTTGATTTTTGTAGTCTTTTATGACAGTCTCTTTTAATTGGTCTACTTAGACCATTGACATTTAATGCAGTTATTGACGTGTTTGGATTTAGGTCTGCCATTTTATTAATTTTGTTTATTCTCTGTTTTTCATACTTCTGTTTCTCCTTTCCTGCCTTCTTTTGGATTATTTGAAATTTTAAAATATTCCATTTTAATTGGTATAGTGAATTTTTTACTATATCTCTTTGTATATTTTTAAAATTCATACTATTAATTTTTAAAGTAGTAAATAAAAATACATCTTCTTAAGTTACCTCTGACTTGTTTTTCTGATTAGGAGACAGGGATGAGTGTGGCAGGGAATATAAGACAGAGAATTCTGAATATAATTTCTTTACCGTTTTCATTTGCCTACTCCCAAAATGAATTTGAAGCAGCCTTTACTGGGTGTTATATATTTCTTTGTGTGGATTCAATTTACTGTCTGGTGTCCTTTCTTTCAGCTTGAAGGATTCCTTTCAGTAGCCTGTAAGGCAGTTCTCATAATGACAAATAATCTGATTTTGTTTATCTGGGAATGTCTTTTTTTTAGACTTTTTTTTTTGAATGTGGACCATTTTTAAAGTCTTTATTGACTTCGTTACAATATTTCTTCTGTTTTATGTTTTTTTTTGGTTTTTTGGCCACAAGGCATGTGGGATCTTAGCTCCCCAGCCAGGGATCAAACCCGCACCCCCTGGATTGGAAGGTGAAGTCTTAGCCACTGGACTGCCTGGGAAGTCCCTATCTGGGAATGTCTTAATTTTTCCTTTATGACCCTCCTACCCCCACACAGTGATTTTTTTTTTTTTTTTTTTTTGCAGGATAGTTTTGCTGGGTATAGAATTCTTAGTGGATGGTCTTTGTCTTTCAGCAATTTGAATATGTCATTCTAGTGCCTTCTGGCCTCCATGACTTCTGATGAGAAGTCAGGTGTTAAACTTGAGGATCCCCTATTACTCCATTTAACCTTAATCACCTCCTAAAAGCCCCATCTCCAAATAAGTATCATTGAGAGTTAGGACTTCAACATATGAATTTTGTGGGGGACACAATTCTTCCCATTACAAGCCTCAGTAGTGAAATTTTCATATCAGTTACTGTATTTTTCAACTCCAGAATTTCTATTTGGTTCCCTTAAAAAAAAAAATTTCTTTATTGATGTTTTCTATTTGGTGAGACATTGTCCTCATACTTTCTTTTAATTCTTCAAACATGGTTTCCTTTGATTCTTTGAACATATTATAATAGCTGATTTAAAGTCATTGTCTACTAGGTTCCACTTCTGGGCTTTATCAGGTATGGTTTCTATTGACTGCTTCCCCCCACCCCGCTGTGTTTGGGTCATACTTTACCATTTCCTTGTGTATTGAAACTGAATATTTAAAATAATGTGGCAACTCTGGATATAAGACACCCACCCCCTTCCCCAGTTTGTTTTTGTTGCTGTTTTTCAGTGATTTTCCTGAACTAATTCTATATAGTCTGTGTTTTTTGTCATGCATGGCCACTGAAGTCTCTGCTTGGTTAGCTTAATGGTCAGCTAATGACTGGACAGATTTCCTTAAATGCTTGAAGCCAATAAATCTCCTAGCCTTTGTTGGGATGTGGCTTCAATGAACTAATAGGCAGTTTACAAATCTGCCTTAGCCTTCACCCCCTGCTTGTATAGAGCCTCACCATCAGTCAGAGGTGAGAGATTAGGGCATTCTCAGGTCTTTCCTGGGCATTTGCACAGCCCTGCACATTCATGTGGCCTTCTAGATACCCAGGAATATTCTGGGGCTTTTCAGAGATCTCTATGGGCAATTCATTTCCAGATATTCCTTTTAAGGTTTTTGTTATCTCCATCTGGTAATGATGCTTCAGGCAGCTGCTATGTTAAACAATTGCCACTGATTATTTTTGATAATGCCTTGCAAATAGAACTGTTTGCACAGAGTGACCTCTGAGTCAGGTAAAATAAGACAAGCCATGAGAATGGAGACTTTCAGCAAGCTGCCAGATAGGTCAAATAGTGACAATTCTCTGGGGATAGGGCTTTTGGGGAGCTCCAAACCTGTTTTATTCTCTTCAGTGGCTTCTAGGTTGCTGGTTTTCACAGCCACCATAGTTACAAGGCTGGTTTTCAAGTCTACCATGGAGCTGGCAATAAGGAGATAGGATTGGGGCAAGTTAAAATGCCACAAAGTGCATTGTTCTCACTGAAACAATTTTTTTTTTTTTTTTTTTTTTTTTTCAGTATGCGGGCCTCTCACTGTTGTGGCCTCTCCCGTTGCAGAGCACAGGCTCCGGACGCACAGGCTCCGGACGCGCAGGCTCAGCAGCCATGGCTCACAGGCCTAGCCACTCCGCGGCATGTGGGATCTTCCCGGACCGGGGCACGAACCCGTGTCCCCTGCATCGGCAGGTGGACTCTCAACCACTGCGCCACCAGGGAAGCCCTGAAACAATTTTTATTGAAGAAACACTCCTTGGATTTTTGCAAGTCTTTGGTTAATTTCCAGAGTTCTGAAAAAGTTGATTTTGACAAATTCGCCTGTGCTTTCATTGCTTTTATGAAGGACTGTATTTTCAGAGGTCCTTACTATGCCACTTCAGAAGTTGGAATTCCTGAATCTTTTTTTAAGAAGTTCTAGGAATTATAATATACATACTTAACTTTTCACAGTCTATTTAGAATCAATATTTTACAACTTTCGTGGAATATAGAAACCTTATCACTGTATAGGTCTTTTTGCCCCCCCCATTTATGTTATAGTTGTCATAAATAGTATGTTTATATACATTGAAAGCGCCATCAGACAATGTTATATTTTTTGCTTTCAACTTTCATGTAAACTTTAAAGAACTTAAAAGAAGAAAAACAGTCTATTATATTTACCTAGATATTTTCCATTTTTATTGTTCTTCCTTCATTCCTGAGATTTCTGATGTGAAATCTACAGTTGTTCTAATTGTTGTTCTCCTATATGTGATACATGGTTTTTCTCTGTTTTCAAGATATTGTCTTTGCTTTTAGTTTTCAGCAGTGTGATTATGACAGGTGTGGGAATATATTTCTTTGAGTCTTTCCTGTTTAGAGAGTTCTAGGCATCTGGAATCTGTAAGTTTATGTCTTTTGCCATCTTTTGGAAGTTTTCAGTCATTATTTCTTAAAATATTTTTTCTGCACCAAGTATTTTTTCTTTCTTCTTTCATTCTGGGACTCTGATGACACGATTGTTAGACATTTTGGTATTTCTCCACAGGCCACTGAAGCTCTGTTCAATTTTTTCCCTCATTTTTTCTCTTTGTTGTTCAGATTGGAGTTTCCATTGATTTATATTCAGTTTCAGTGATTCTCCCTCTGCCATCTCCCTTCTGCTATTGATCCAATCTCGTGAAATTTTTGTTTTTCTTACCATATTTTTCAATTCTAAAATTCCCATTTGGTTATTTTTTAATCTTTTCTTTCTCTGGTGAGACTTACTATCTTTCTATTCATGTTAAGAGTCTTCAGGCCTTCTATTAGATCGTGATTATAATAGCTGTTTTTTTCAATTGTGGTTAAAAAACATATAACACAAAATTTACCATCTTAATAATTTTATTTTTATTTATTAATTTAGGCTGCGTTGGGTCTTTGTTACTGCACGTGGGCTTTCTCTAGTTGTGGTGAGCAGGGGCTACTCTTCGTTGCGGTATGTGGGCTTCTCATTGTGGTGGCTTCTCTTGTGGAGCGTGGGCTCTAGGCACGTGGGCTTCAGTAGTTGCAGCATGCGGGCTCAGTAGTTGCGGTGCGTGGGCTCTAGGGCACGCGGGCTTCAGTAGTTGTGCGCGGGCTTGGTAGTTGTGGCTTCCGGGCTCTAGAACACAGGCTCAGTAGTTGTGGTGCATGGGCTTAGTTGCTCCACAGCATGTGGGATCTTCCTGGACCAGGGATCAAACTCGTGTCTCCCGCATTAGCAGGCAGATTCTTAACCACTGCACCACCAGGGAAGTCCACCATCTTAATAAATTTAAAGTGGATAGTTCTAATTATAGCCATATTGTTGTGCAACAGATCTTTAGAAGTTTTTCATATTACAAAACTGAAACTCTTTACCCATTGAACAACAGCTTCCCATTTCTTCCTTTCACCAGTCCTTGGCAATTCTACTTTCTGTTTCTATGTGTTTGACTACTTTAGATACTTTAGGTACCTCACATAAGTGGAATCATACAGTATTTGTCTTTTTGTGACTGGCTTATTTCACTTAGCATAATGCCCTCAAAGTTTATCTGTGTTATAGCATGTGATAGAAGTTCCTCCTTTTTTAAGGTTGAATAATATTCTATTGTATGCATATACTACATTTTGTATATTCACTTATCCTTCGATGGACACTTGGGTTACTTCTACCTCTTAGCTGTTGTAAATAATGCTTAGGGAACATGGGTATGCAAATAGCCCTTTGAGACCCTTCTTTCAGTTCTTTTGGATATGTACTCAGAAGGAGAGTTGCTGAATCATATGGTAATTCTATTTTTATTTTTTTGAGGAAACTCTGTACTGTTTTCCATAGTGGCCGCACCGTTTGACATTCCCCCCAACAGTGCACCAGTATTCCAATTTCTCCACATCCTCTCAACACTTGTTATTTTTTATTTTTGTTTTTTTGATAGTGGTCGTCCTAATGAATGTGAGGTGGTAACTCATTGTACTTTGGATTTGCGTTTCTATAATGATTTGTGATGTTGAGCATATCTTCATATGGTTGTTGGCCATTTCTATACTTCTTTGGAGAAATGTCTATTCAACTCTTTTGCCCATTTTTAAATTGGGCTATTTGTTTTTATTGTTGTTATTGTATAATATCTGTTAAAAAAAACCCTTTGTCTTGGAGGATACAAGATAATATACAAAAGTCAATCACTTTCGTATATACCAAAAATGAACAAATGGAATTTGAAATAAAAAATGCAATACTATTCATGTTAGCATTCCCCAAAATGAAACACCTGGGTGTAAATCTAACAAAATACATACAAGGGACTTCCCTGGTGGTCCAGTGGGTAAGACTCTGCGCTTCCATTGCAGGGGGCATGGGTTTGATCCCTGGTTGGGGAACTAAGATCCTGCATGCCACACAGTGCAGCCCCCCCCCCAAAAAAAAACAAAAAAAAAACCTAAACAAAAAAAATATATATACAAGGTCTATATGAGGAAAACTGTAAAACTCTGGTGAATTAAATCAAAGAAATAAAATGGAGAGATATTCCATGTTCATGGATAGGGAATTCTCAGTATTGTCAAGATGTCAGTTCTTCCCAACTTGATCTATAGATTCAGTGCAATCCCAATCAAAATCCAGCAAGTTATTTTGTGGGTATTGACAAATTGATTCTAAAGTTTATGTGGAAAGCGGGAATAGAGGGAATGTACCTCAACATAATAAAGGCCATATATGACAAACCTACAGCTAACATTATACTCAATGGTGAAAAGCTGAAAGCATTTCCTAAAAGATGAGGAACAAGACAAGGATGCCCACTCTTGCCACTTCTATTCAACGTAGTTTTGCAAGTCCTAGCCATGGCAATCAGAAGAAAAAGAAATAAAAGGGATCCAAATAGGGAAAGAAGAAGTAAAACTGTCACTGTTTGCAGATGACATGATACTATACATAGAAAATCCTAAAGATACTACCAGAAAACTACTAGAGCTCATCAATGAACTCGGTAAAGTTGCAGGATACAAAATTGATACACAGAAATCTCTTACACTTCTATACACTAACAATGAAAGATAAGAAAGAGAAATTAAGGAAACAATCCCATTTACCACTGCATCAAAAAGAATAAAATACCTAGGAATAAACCTACCTAGGGAGACAAAAGACCTGTACCCTGAAAACTATAAGATGCTTATGAAAGAAATCAAAGATGACACAAACAGATGGAAAAATATACCATGTTCTTGGATGAAAGAATCAATATTGTCAAAATGACTCTACCACCCCAGGCAATCTACAGATTCAATGCAACCCCTATCAAATTACCAATGGCATTTTTCACAGAACCAGAGCAAAAAATCTTAAAATTTGTTTGGAGACACAAAAGACCCCGAAGCGGGCTTCCCTGGTGGCGCAGTGGTTGAGAGTCCGCCTGCCGATGCAGGGGACACGGGTTCGTGCCCCGGTCCGGGAGGATCCCACATGCCGCGGAGCAGCTGGGCCCGTGAGCCATGGCCGCTGAGCCTGTGTGTCCGGAGCCTGTGCTCTGCAACAGGAGAGGCCACAACAGTGAGAGGCCCGCGTACCGCAAAAAAAAAAAAAAAAAAGACCCCGAAGCAATCGGGGTCTTTTGCCAAAGCAATCTTGAGAAAGAAAAACGGAGCTGGAGGAATTAGGCTCCCTGACTTCAGACTGTACAGTAAGTCTGCTACACATGAACCTTCAAGTTGTGAACTTTCAAAGATATAAACGTGTGTTCGCATGTCCAATCACGTAAGTTAGTTCATGTGTCTGGCATACATTGTCACACGTGTGCATCCTCTACAAGTGGTTGTACAGTACTGTATAGAGTACAGTAGTACAGTATCTTTATTTCAAGCCCAGGATGTCCAGAAGCAAGTGTAAAAGCAGTGGTATATAGCTGATTGTGTTAGTTGGGTACCTAGGCTAACTTTGTTGGACTTAGAACAAACTGGACTTACGAACATGCTCTCAGAACAGAACTCGTTCATATGTAGGGGACTTACTGTACTACAAAGCTACAGTCATCAAAACAGTATGGTACTGGCACAAAAACAGAAATATAGATCAGTGGAACAGGATAGAAAGCCCAGAAATAAACCCACCCACCTATGGTTAATTAATGTACGACAAAGGAGGCAAGACTATACAATGGAGGAAAGACAGTATCTTCAATAAATGGTGCTGGGAAAACTGGTCAGCTACATGTAAAAAAGTTAAATTAGAACATTCTTCAACACCATACACAAAAATAAACTCAAAATGGATTAAAGACCTAAATGTAAGACCAGATACTATGAAACTCTTAGAGGAAAACATAGGCAGAACACTCTTTGACATAAATAGCAACATAAGTGCCATAATGACATAAATATGACATAAATATCTTAATGACATAAATATGACATAAATATCTTTTTTGAGCCGTCTCCTAGAGTAACGGAAATAAAAACAAAAATAAACAAATGGGACCTAAGTAAATGCAAAAGCTTTTGCACAGCAAAAGAAACCATTGACAAAACAAAAAGACAACCCAGAGAATGGGAGAAGATATTTGCAAATGATGCGACTGACAAGGGATTAGTCTCCAAAATTTGCAAACAGCTCATGCAGCTCAATATCAAAAAACCAAACAACCCAATCAAAAAATGGGCAGAACACCTACGTAGACATTTCTCCAAAGAAGACATACAGATGGCCAAGAAGCACATGAAAGATGCTCAACATCACTAATTATTAGAGAAATGCAAATCAAAACTACAATGAGATATCACCCCACACCAGTCAGAATGGCCATGAAAAAAAATCTACAAATAATAAATGCTGGAGAGGGTGTGGAGAAAGGGGAACCCTCCTGCACTGTTGGTGGGAATGTAAATTGGTACAGCCACTATGGAGAACAGTATGGAGGTACCTTAAAAAACTAAAAATAGAGCTACCATATGATCCAGCAATCCCACTCCTGGGCATATATCTGTAGAAAAACATGGTTCAAAAAGATACATCCGGGGCTTCCCTGGTGGCTCAGTGGTTGAGAGTCCGCCTGCTGATGCAGGGGACATGGGTTCGTGCCCTGGTCCGCGAAGATCCCACATGTCGTGGAGCGGCTGGGCCCATGAGCCATGGCCGCTAAGCCTCCGCATATAGAGCCTAAAAAAAAAAAAAAAAAAAGATACATCCAACCCAGTGTTCATTGCAGTGCTGTTTACAATAGTCAAGACAGGGAAACATCCTAAATGTCCATCGACAGATGAATGGAAAAAGAAGATGTGGTACATATATATAATAGAATTTTACTCAGCCATTAAAAAGAATGAAATAGTGCTATTTGCAGCAACATGGGTGGGCCTGGAGATTATCAAACTAAGTGAAGTAAGTCAGACAGAGAAAGAAAAATATAATATGATATCACTTATATGTGGAATCTAAAAAAAATGATACAAATGAACTTATTTACAAAACAGAAAAACAGACTCACAGACTTAGAGAATGAATGTATGGTTACTGGGGGGAAGGGTTGGGGGGAGCGATAGAGTGGGATTTTGGGATTGGCATGTACACACTTCTGTATTTAAAATAACCAACAAGGACCTACTGTATAGCACAAGGAACTCTGCTTGATATTCTGTAAAAACATAAATGAGAAAAGAATTTGAAAAAGAATAGATACATGTATATGGGAAAAAAATGTAGTTGAATGCACAACAATGTGAATGCACTTAATACCATTGAATTGTACACTTAAAATGATGAAAATGGAAAATTTTATGTATATTTTACCCCTATAAAAAAACAAAAATATATTTGCAATAATATAAAAAAAAATAAATTCTCTGTGGATAGGCAAAAGATCCAGAATAGCCAACACATTACTGAAGAAGAACAAAGTTGGAGGACTGACATTACTCAACTTCAAGACTTACTATAAGGCCATAGTGATCAAGATATAGCAAAAGAATAGACAAATAGATTAATGGGCAAAATATAGAACCCAGAAATAGACCTGCATATATATATAGCCAACTGATCTTTGACAAAGGAAAAATGGCAGTACAATGGAGCAAAGATAGTCTTTTAAAAAATGGTACTAGAGAGAGAAAAAAAAATAATACCAGAACAACTGGGCATTCACTCTTAAAACTCTTAGAACTTAATAATAAGATAACAAGGGACTTCCCTGGTGGTCCAGTGGTTAAGAATCCATCTTGCAATGCAAGGGATGCCGGTTCGATCCCTGGTCAGGGAACTAAGATCCCACATGCTGTGGGGCAACTAAGCCAGCGTGCCACAACTAGAGAGCCCGAGTGCCGCAACTACAGAGCCCATGCGCTCTGGAGCCCTCGCATCACAATGAAAGTCCCCGTGTGCCACAACTAAGACCCGACGCAGCCAAAAAAAAAAAAAATAATAAGATAACAAACAACCTAATTAAAAAATGGGACAAAGACCTTAACAAACCTCACCAAAGATACACACATAATAAATAAGTATATGAAAAGATGTTCCACATCATAGGTCATCAGGGAAATACAAATTAGAACAAGATACCACTACATGCATACTAGAGTGGCCAAAATTTGGAATATTGACAACCCTAAGTGCTGATGTGGATGTGGAAAAGTGGGAACTCTCATACATTGCTGGTGGGAATGCAAAATGATACAGCCACTTTGGAAGACAGTTTGGCAGTTTCTTATAAAACTAAACATACTTTTAACATATGATCCAGTAATTGTGCCCCTTGGTATTTACCCAAATGTATTGAAAAATTATGTCCACAGAAAAACCTGCATATGAATGTTTATAGAAACTTTATTTGTAATGTCCAAAATTTGGAAGTAACCAAGATGTCCTTCAGTATGTGAATGGATAAATAAACTGGGATACATCCAGACAATGGAATATTATTCAGTGTTAAAAAGAAATAAGCTGGGACTTCCCTGGTGGCGCAGTGGTTAGGAATCTGTCTGCCAATGCAGGGGACACAGGTTTGATCCCTGGTCCAGGAAGATCCCACATGCTGTGGAGCAACTAAGCCCATGCGCCACAACTACTGAGCCTGCATTCTAGAGCCCATGAGCCACAACTACTGAAGTCCGCGCACCTAGAGCCCATGCTCCGCAACAAGAGAAGCCACTGCAATAAGAAGCCCATGCACCACAATGAAGAGTAGCCCCCCGCTCGCCACAACTAGAGAAGGCCTATGTGCAGCAAAGACCCAACGCAGCCAAAAATAAATAAAGAAATAAGCTATCAAGCTATGAAAAGACATGGAGGAACCTTAAGTGAATCAAAGAAACAAAGCAAAAACCATGCGATTTCCTCCAGTTTCTCTGATCTATAGGGACTTATTTCTTGCTTCTGGGATAAGAAATAGATGGTTTCTTGGAGCCCTTTCCATCTGCACCCCTTGCACATTCCAGGTTTCAGGCTGCCTTTCAGTCTTGGCCAGGAGATACCAGAGGGGGAACAACTGGGAAACTCACCCTGACTTGGTGGTTCTTTGACTTCTGTTTTTCCTTCCTCAAGAATTCTGCTGGGCTTCCCTGGTGGCACAGTGGTTAAGAATCCACCTGCCAATGTAGGGGACATGGGTTCGAGCCCTGGTCTGGGAAGATCCCACATGCCGCGGAGCAGCTGGGCCTGTTGTGCCACAACTACTGAGCCTGCGCTCTAGAGCCCGAGAACCACAACTACTGAGCCCACATGCCACAGCTACTGAAGCCTGCACGCCTAGAGCCCGTGCTCAGCAACAAGAGAAGCCACCGCAATGAGAAGCCCGTGCACTGCAACAAAGAGTAGACCCCACTCACCACAACTAGAGAAAGCCTGCGCGCAGCAACAAAGACCCAACGCAGCCAAGAATAAATAAATAAAATAAATAAATTTATTTAAAAAAAGAATTCTGCTACCATTTACTTTTCATAATCTTCAGATAGGTGTTGCATGCATTCTGCCTAGGTTATAAATTGCATTCAGTGGAAGAAATGGGATGGAATGTGTTTTCTCTATTTTGACAGGAATTGGAAACTTCTGTTTCTCTTTTTGTTGTTGGGTATTATATATTTTTTTGGAAATAAGTCATTTGTCAAATATTTGTACTGTGAATGTTTTTCTTTCAGTCTGTGGATTGCTATTCAATTTCTTAATGGTGTCTTTTGATGAACAGAAGCCTTTTTATTTTGTGAAGTCTATTTTTCTCAATTTTTTTCTTCTGATTAATGCTCTCTGGGTCCTTTGTAAAAAATATCTTTGTCTACTCCAAGTCTGCAAAGATATTTTTCTATGTTTTCTTTTTTTAAACTTCTGTTTTCTCCTGTTTTATTGAGATATAATTGATATAACATTGTATGTTCAAGGTGTACAACATAATAATTTGATATATGTATATATTGGAAAATGATTACCACAGTAAGTTAATATCCAGCACCTCACATGGTTATAACTTTCAAATATACAATACGTTATTGCTAACTATAGTCACCTATGTTTTCTTTTATAAGCTTTTTTTTCTTCTTTTCTGTTTTTGCTCTTTGTTTAGGTCTGATCCATTTTGATTTAATTTTACATATGGTGTAAGGTAGGAATCAAGAGTCATCTTTCCCTGATATATTTATCTGGTTGTTCCAGCATTATTCACTGGATTTACTCATATATATATATATGTATATGTATATATACATATATATATATAAAAGTAAATTTATCATTAATTTTCCTACGTTTTAAATGCATTCTCTCATTATTTAACGCTTTACATTAAAAGTAAACAAATCACAATTTAAAAGTAACTGTATTTCGGGGCTTCCCTGGTGGCACAGTGGTTTAGAGTCTGCCTGCCGATGCGGGGGACGCGGGTTCGTGCCCCGGTCCAGGAAGATCCCACATGCCGCGGAGTCCGGAGCCTGTGCTCCGCAACGGGAGAGGCCACAACAGTGAGAGGCCCGTGTACCGCAAAAAAAAAAAAAAAAAAAAAAAAGTAACTGTATTTCAAATAATTGATTTCCTTTGTAATCCTATACATTGTATATTATGCCCTTTAAATTATTATTTTGAGAATGGGTTCACAAGCTTTACAAGATTACCAAAGGTATCCAACACATGTTAAGAATAATGTCTTAACCCATGTTAAGAACCCCTGGTGAGGTGGAAAGACACAGCTTTAGAACCAAAGAAACCTGGGTTTAAATGCTCATTTGTTGCTTCCTAGCTCTGTGACCTGGGGCACATCACTTAACCTTCATTCATTTTCCGTACTTACACATATTCAATAAATGTCTATTGCATACCTACTACCAGCCACAATATTAAATCTTATGGATTTAATACAGACAGACATAACCTTTCCTTTACAAAGTTTACAGCTGAGTGGGGAGGCAGATGAGTCAGTGGGTCATTATACAAGACTGGTGAGTGCTTCGATAGTGAATGACAGAAGGCTGTGGAAGCTTAGGGGGACTCCCCACTCAGACTTGTGGGGTCAGGAAAGATTACCAGAGATAAGAACACTAAACAGGCCTCAGGATAAGTGGACATTAGCCAAGCAAAGAGAGGGAGAAGAGCAATCCAGGAAAGGGGATGAACTCTTTCGAGAGGCATGGCATGGTTGAGAAACCAAGGGAAAACCGCGATGGGGAGAACTAAGGGACCAGTAGCTCAAAGTATGACTGCAGAAGGAGTCAGATGGGAGGGTCTTGTATGCCATCCTAAGGACATTGGCTTCATCCTAAGAGAAGTGAGAAGCCATTGATGGGCTTTCATCATTGATGGGTGAAACAGGTAACAGGATCAAATTAGTTTTGTTTTTTGTTTTTTTAAAATAACTTTGATTTGCAGAGACTGCACTAGAGGGATCCCGACTGGAGGGACAATGATTTGGAGATTATTGGAGAAATCCTGATGAGAGAAGGTGAGTGCATGGTTAGTGGCAATGTGGATGGAGAATGGATAGATTTGGGATAATTTGTAGGTAAATGCAATAAAGTATATACTGGAGGCTCTGGGGAATGAGAGAAGATTTCTGGTTGGACCAATGGTGGTGTAATTCACTGGAAAAAGAGCAGGCTTATGGGAGAATATAAGGTCAGACTTGAATCTATGGGTGTGAAGTGACTGAGGATGTTCGTCAGACTTTTGGCCATATTGGTCTGAAGATCAGAAGAGGCGTTTGGCAAAGGAAGTCATCTGTGTCCATATGGTAAAATGCCACAGGCGGCCTTCTTCCTCTGGACCTTTGTTCAATATCTGTAAAGAATGTACTGTATGCTGCGTGTTGGGGATACAGCAGTGAACAAGAAGACTGGGTTTCTGCCCTCAACCAGTTTTCCGTTTACCTCTCTAAACTTGTTACTTTTTTTTTTTCAGTAATGGAAGCGTGGAGTCCTAACCACTGGACCGCCAGGGAATTCCCTCTCTAAACTTGTTCTTAATCTGTAAAATTAAGATAATAATGAGAATAAGAGAGATGAGTCGATGTGATGGCACCTGGCGTTTTTTGTTTTTGATATTTGTTTCTCGTACCCAAAGCCGGAAGATACCTGGTTACTTTTGCTTTTGTATCCTTTCCCCGTTGGGTCTTCTGCGCAGGCGCCCTGGGCTGCTCAGGGGCAGGGGGTGGGGCGGGCCAGAACTACAGCGGTCTGCCCCGGGGCCAGGGCCCGGGAGGGTGGAGGGAGCTGGATGCCCTGACGTCATCAAGCTGCGCGTCCCGCAGGGCGGGACCCGAGCGCGACTACGCGGCCAGCGGACCGGGGCGGGTTTGTGGGGAAGCGAAACTGGGGGAGGAGGAGGCGGCTCTGGCAGCGGCAGGGCCAGGCCTGGTGGCGGCGGCATCGGCGGCCTGATCCCCCCCTCTCCGCTCCTTGGCAGCTCGCCCTCTTCCCTCAGCGTGAGTGCCGACGCGCGGCCCGGGGGGAGCGAGCGGGCGGGCCCGCGGGCTCAGTATCTTCCCCTCGGCCCCCCACGGGCGGTCGTGACCCTCACCGCCCTTTCTCTCTCCCTTCCTCCTTTACACCCTTCTTCCCCGCGCCCCATCCCCAGTCCATCAGCTGCCGCTGCCAAACGTTTCTGCGCACACATTCACACACTCACGTTATCTACAAATGAAAAGACTGGCCCGGGGAGATGTGAGCTCATCTCTTCCCTCTATGAATAGGGGTGGTAGTGCGAAACCGAGGCCCAGGTAGAGAAGACTGGAGAGGGGATTTGAACCCCTTCCCTGGGGGAGCAGCAGGTAGAACCAGGCCTTCTGCCTTCCACTTAGAAGTCCTCTGCCAGGGCACATTCTTTTGGATGTGTAGGTCACTTGAGCTGGGCACTGGTTAGCTGTGCGGCCTTCCCCTCTCGGGCCTCAGTTTCTTTTAGTGGAAAAGGAGAGGGTTGAATGAGGTGATTTGGAAGGCCCAAATCTAAGGTGGTTTGGGGAGGAGCATCGGTATCTCCTGCCTTTCGGACGCTATTTCCTCTCCTTTGTTGGCACCTACCTCAACACAGTTCTTGAGTTTCCTGTGCTTCCAGTCTCCCCCGGAGTAGCTAGGAATCAGAGGGCCCTTTTTGCTTACGTTATGGGCCTTTGGGGTGAGGGGATATTTAACACGGTAGTTTAAAGTGAAATGTGGCTCAGCCTGGTGTTGCTTTCTGTTTGTTCAACGCCTCCTGTTCTTCCTACTTCCGCAGGATAGCCCCTGCCTGTGCCTATAAGAGGCTGCCTCCTTAGGAAGGATGAGATTATGTGTTGGGTAGGCTTCCTCATCCTTGAGCTGGAGAGAAGTGAAACGTGATTCATGTTTGAAATCACGAGGGGATCAGTGGTATCTTTGGATTTCATCACTCTCTTGCTGCTGTGACCCATACTGTAAGCCTGTTCTTGTGCACCTGCAACTCCCCTTTCCTAAGGAATTGCAGCCCAGCTGAGCACCCACCTGTTTGCTCCTATTTTTGAGTACTTTCTCTTTTCTGAGTCCTCTTATAAACAACGGTTGTGTGTAAACCACACTGTATTCACTTCTACTCTTAATTGTTCTTTAATTTGATCATTCCTTAAGATTTCAGGAATCTCATAACCACTTCATTCCATCTCATTTTTTCCCCTCATGCTTGCCTCTCATGCTTACCCATGGGCATGGATGATGGTGACATGGTGCCTTGCCTGTTTCCATTCTTTTTTGTGGAGGTGGGTTCTTGTTCTTAAACTTGTTTTTGTATCTGAGTCCTATGATATGGCTACCTCCGGTCCTGCTAACTTTCCCACTCTTCTGTTTCCTCAGTCCTAAGTCAACCACTGCGTCCATTCCTTACTCCGTTTAAAAACTTGCCCAATTCTCCCATGTTTTCAAACATCCTGAAGTAAACCAAAACCCAGCATTTGTATCATATTGTATAATCTCTTAATTGTCCTGGTGAAATAATAATGGTGATGTAGCAATCATTCTGGGATGATTTTTTCACCTTGGAAATATTTGTTGATATTCATCAGGTTTCATAATTAATTTCTAGTGTACATTGTTGTCACACATAGCCAGTGTTGCATCAAAAATATAGAATAACAAGTACGCAAGGTGTTTTTCCTCCTGTGGCTCGTGGAGTTGATCCATGACTTTTTGGTATCTGACACCAATGGCCCAGAGGCTGCGGGTCTGTGAGCACATTTTCCAGTAAAACTAACAGCTGTTATTGAAAACCAGAGCTTGGCTAGCATCCTTCCTGGACCTCATTCTGAGGAAGAAGCTATTCAAGTGCTGGCAATGGAAGCTGTTTGGAGTTGACAACTTTCATGCATTAATGGTTCATTCCCATTCTTTGAAATTCCTGCTGTGATCCTAGTGTGTCTGACAAGGGCAGCTGACTATCTGGATTTGTGGTTGCAGCAACAATGAGGAGGAGAAATGATTCAGAATGCACTGCCCCTCTCAAGAAACAGAAGAAAAGAGTTGCAGAGCTTGCCCTGAACCTCAGCTCTACATCTGACGATGAACCTCCCTCCTCTGTCAATCATGCAGCAAAAGGTAAGCTTACCTATGTGGTCAGAGGCCACTGACCATCTGGTTATTTGAATCACTGATGCCTGAGTTGGGCAGAATACAGTTCAGTGCCTCTTGAGGAAGATTAGGCAAATTCTACAGAGGGATACTGGTTGTAGACTCTCTTCTCTTTTACCATTCTCCTCCTGGGAGTTGGGAACTTGTTTTAACTAAAAAATTGGAATTTTTACAGGTGTGCCTTAGTTCTGTTGTGGTCCTTCAGGTGGCACTCTTTTGCTGCCTTAAACCAGGTGGAAGTAGCGGTGAGCATTGAGTGCCCTGTGCTTTCAGCTGTTAATGATCTTGGGGCTCTTTCACAGGGCTGGGCTCTTTGCTGCAGTGATCTGGCCTAATTCCTCTCAGGTTTTTGCATTCTGTTTCCTCAATTCCCTCAGCAGTTATGATCAGAAACACCCAAATGAATTGGAGCATCCCTGTGTTCGCTGTTTACTTTAAGCTCTAAGGATTTCACTGATCTGGTTGAAACTAGCATTTTGCTTTGCCTGCTTTTTAGGGTTACAGATGTTCACAGTTTCCACAGGTGCTTTCTATGAGAAATTGTGAAGCATCTCAGAGCTTGCCTGAAATACCAAACAATTAGAAGTAGTTCCATTTGCATTTATCTTTACTTGCCAGCTGTATTAATTTCCTAACAAAGTACCACAAACTGGGTAGCTTAAAACAATAGAAATTTATTCTCCACACTTCTGGAGGCTAGAAGTCTAAAATCAATGTGCCAGCAGGGCCATGCTCCCTCCCAAGGCTCTAGGGAAGAATCCTTCCTTGCCTTTTCTAGTTTCTGGTGGTTGCTGGTGATCCTTGGTGTTCCTTGGCTTGTAGCAGCATAATTCCAGTCTCTGCCTCTGTGTGTGTCTGTGTTCAAATTTCCCTCTTCTTATGAGGATATCAGTCATTGGATGAGGGCCCACCCTAATCCAGTATGACTTCATCTTAATTTGATTACATCTGCAAAGACCCTATTTCCAAATGCCATGTTCCCAGGTGCTGGGTGGACATGAACTTTTGGGCACTATTTAACCCAGTACACCAGCAGTCTTGCATTTTGTATCCTCTGCTGGGTCACTGGTAAATTGGAATGAAATATGGTGACAGATTGATGACTGAAAGAGTGTGAAGAATCCTTTGAGGGTGATAGAAAATACAATTTATTCTCAACTGGTTGGCTAATTGAAGGGCGGTTACTCATCAGCTGTACTGAGTAGCTGGTCCAGAAAGGAGAAGCTTGACAGGCCTTACATACAGCTAATGAAGCCTTTGGGGCGGCTGTGATCCTGGCTGGATCAAGAGACTCTCTTATAACCTTGTGTGTGGAGATACGTGTGCCTTTAAAGTTGTCACAGTGTATTCCAGGGTAGGTGAGAAAGGCTGTATGTAACTGAGGTTACTAAGTGGGAGGGCAAAAATATATTGGGCGTATAGGTTCTAGGGCCTGTTGAGGAAAGGGAGTTTTGCTATCACCTGGGATTTGAGCAACTTGATGAAGGTAGAGTCTCCTTGGGCAGGGCTCTGGGGTAGTGGGAGAAATGGCCTGCAAGAAAGGGAGAGCGTGCCTGGGGGAATAAATGATACTTAGGTGGTGGAGGTATCTGGTTCTAATCGGATCTTGGGGGACAACTGCTCTCAAGAGAATGGCTCCCAGGTAGAGGAAGGTGTATAGTTAAGGATCTTTCAAGGGAACCAGTCTAATTTAAATTTCAAGCTTTTAAAAATGTGACTGTGAATTGAGATTATCCTCCTCCCTCCCACCCTCCCACGAACTCACTTTAATTGTACCAAATGTCTTTAACCTTTTCTAGAAGTAGCACCGTATGACTCAGTCAGAATTGACTGTTGCTGTTGTTTGTACAGAATGGAAATCTAGAGGTGGCCTGTACCTTGTATGTGTCTGGCAATAGGCCATTTGGTCCCTTTCATTTGCATAAAAATGAGGCAGGAGGCAGAGGCAAACAAACATTGTTAGATTTCCCTGGGTCAGCCTATTTTAGGAAGGGCAGCTCCACATTGACCAAAAAACTCTGAGGGCTAGAGTCTGGTGTCTTCATCAGCAAGACTGCCCCTCCCCCTGCAACCCTATGCCTGGTGTGGAATAAATGCTCAGTAAATATTTACTGAATAGAACCAATGGAAGGCAGCAGTAGTATCTTTTCCAAGAAGCTTAAAATGCTTTGCCTCATTCATTTTGCCTATGTCTCCTCCAGTCTGCAGAGGATCATTTCATTAAGTACTTCGCATTTATATCATCTCTGTTCTGTGTTGGCTTCTCTCAGGCATCCCCTGGACAGTGTGCCCTCGTAGTTAACTATCTCGCCAGAAACTACATATCCCCTGAGATCTATATGCAGCTTTCCTATTCAAGTCATTGTATTAAAGCAGGTGTGTTTCCTTTTGCTCCAACCCCTTCTACCCGGACATACTGTTGAACAGATGATTGAAAAATGCTCTTTAGGGAGTACAAATAGAAAAAAAAAAAATAGTTGCTATTTCTGTCTGTCTGGGCCTTGTTTGTACTTTCTCTGCTAGATCAATGTGATGACTCATTAATAGAACTATTTAGTTTAATCGGTTTTTATTTTACATTATTGACAGGGTAGCTGCATTGCCAGTCAGAGTCTAACATCTGACCAGACTAAAGAAGAAAAGGGATGTTGTTGTCATGGCCACTGGGGAATCATATACTCTTTAGAGTATTTTAAGAGGAGTTTGAAGGCATTTTCAAGCCTAAATAAACTCTTGGAAATTTGCTATTAAATAACATTTTGAAGCAAGGAGAGGCAGATGGAGGTCATTTTTTTCTTTTTGGTTGGTTGTCACAGAGAAACTGTGGTCTAGACCCCAAGACAATTTCCTTTTCTCTTCAGCTGTGCATCTAATGTGGGCTCCTGGCCCTCCCACAGCATGTTGCTTTGGAAGTGGCTGGGCTCCTTCACCGGCACCACACTGAAAGTGCCTTCCCCTCCGTCAGGTTTAATTCTACGCTAAATAGGCCATTTTCCCTGAAACACCATGGTTTTCCTGTCAGCCCAGATTCATGACCTTAATCAAAAACTTCCTTTATTGGTGTCTGTTTAAATTGCTTTAACGAGTTACCATTTGTCTGGCATGAAGGAGAAATGAGTCTTTAACCAGGAATGAGTGTATTCCACAGCAGTTGTTAGGCAGGATGTGGTGTTTATTAAAGTCCATAATTTATTCTTCTGCATCTGTGTGCTGCTCACCTTGGCCAGTAGTGGTTAGAGCTGTCCCTCCTTGTGTGTTGTCACTGTCATTTTTAATCTTGGCATGTTTGACCTACTGTTCTGTTACGGAAAATTTTGTCAGTAGCTGGGAAATCTCTGATTCTTCTATAAAGTGAACCTGTTTTCTTTAAACTGACTTAAGAGTAATGATTTCTATCAGGTAGAGGAGAAATCTTAAATGAAAGCTCTAAATAATGTCTTGGGCTCTCTGGTAGGTTTTAGAAGGGGAGCTCCTGGGGAGGTAAATGGGAATGCCACCCAATTTTGGCAAGTTCTTAATGAAACTCATGATTTTAATAGTCTGACCTTATTACTCCTGTTAATTTATATCCTCATCACAAGATTGTCTGCTCAATGTTTGCTAAATTCTTATCAGTCTCGGGAGGCTGAACTTCCTCTTTAGTTCCTGCTGTAGCCAAGACAGTTGTCTTCTTTTCATCTGAAAAGAGTGGCCCCAAAGGCCCAGGGGTGAAAATGAGTAGTGGCTGTGGCAGTCTGTGGACTCAGGACTAATCTAGGGAACTTTGTCTTAAATCATGTCAGGCTGAGAATTGGCTTTAAATAGCACATGAAATAAAAGAGAGAAGTAAGGCTTATCTGCTTATCCAGCACACTTTTTGGTCTCACAAAGAAAAGCCTAGTAGGGTGATATTTTAGCTCTTATCAACCTCATTCTCAGAACCTGGACAGGACAGCTATCTGTACATTAGGTAACACCTAAGGAAGAGGAATGGAGTGGAAAGATCTTTGTGCCAGAGTCTGGTGCTGGAATATTGCACCAGAGCCACCAAGGATTTGCCCAATGAGCCTTGCACCCAGATTTGGTTCTTCCTGTCATTTTGGTCCAAAAATGGCATGAGGACAAAGAAAACAAAAGATCTCTCTCTGAGATCTGAGAGTGGCAGGAACCCTGCATGCCCAGGAATGATATTCATACCATTGATGGGTGCCCAGTGATGGATCCTTAAGCAAACCTAACAGCCTGGCAACTCCCTAGAGCTGGACCAAGGGCACACTCTCCTTTGAGAAGGACATCAGGTTTTCCTGACCTTTATATAGATAGACCTGTGAATCTCCAGATAGCTGGTGAAAGAAATAACAGCTGATTTAACATTGTAGTTTCTAGGTTAGTCTCTGGATTCCTGGGCTGCCCAGGGAAACTTTAGGGCAGTGCTCAGGGAGCTGCCCCCATTCCTGCACTAATCGGTACAGGTTGGAGGCATGGAAGCAACTGAGTGAAGAGACTCTGCACCTTTGGAAGCACAGTTCTTTAACATATGGGAGCTCTGTTGCAGAGCACATTTCTCCTTCACGTGGGCAATGAGAGATGAGAGGCCCAGGCTTAGTTTTAAGCTACTCAGAAGGTCTTTCCCCTCATATCTGCTGTCCTCTGAAGATTTCTCTGGAAAGGAACCAAATTCTGCACAAGGCTTAGAATGATACTTTATTTCTTTATAGCTTTTTTTTAAACCCTAATTTTCAAACTAATATATTCTTATTTATCACACAGAAAATGCAGAAAAGGCAAAACAAAATAAATATCACCTCACTTCTCAGTTTCCATGGTTACTCATTGTTAATGTTCCGGGTCTTTCTTTCTGAGTGGCACTCTCTGGCACTGTGACATGTGCTGCATTGGTCCATGTAAGCAAGTCAGCTCCTTATTGAGGGAATTGAACAGCCACCTTTTTAAGAGGACGAAGGCAGATTTGGTGCCTCTCATTCAGGGGTATTCTCAACCAGAATTCCTCCTTAGGAGCCAGAATTTTGGTTTTAAGTTTATTCTGATTTTTTCACACATGTTCACCTGCCTTTCTTTTGCAAAATGTTATACCCTTAAAAATGCATATTTATTTTAACTATTGGGTTTTTAAGTTCTCTGGGGGTAAGATTGTTACTTTTGGATAGTATTCCATTGTATATAGCATGGACCGTTTATAAAACAGAGCATGGACTGTTTATAAAACAGGTCCTGAACCAAAGTTGTTGTCTGATCTGTTAAACAATATCAGATGTCCTTTTTCAGCCTACTGGGGTGCAGGGTGCTAAGTGATAGTCCAAGGGGGAGTCAGTTCTCTGCTAGGATATAGGTATTCCATCCTCATGCTTAAACTTTTTGTTGTTTTTGTTGTTGAACCTTTAAAAAAACTTTTTTTTTAAAGACTTCTTTTTTTTTTAGAGCAGTTTTTAAGGTTCACAGCAAAATTGAAAGTACAAAGATATCTCCTACACACCCTGCCCTTATATGCACAGCCTCTCCCAGTAGCACCATCTCTTACCAGAGTGCTACATTTGTTACATTGATGAACCTGTGCTGACACAACATTATCAACCAGAGTTCATAGTTTATATGATGGTTCACTCTTGATGTTGTACACTCCATGGGTTTGGGCAAATATATAATGACATGTACCCTTCCTTATTTATTTATTTATTTTTTTGCGGTATGCGGGCCTCTCACTGTTGTGGCCTCTCCCGTTGCGGAGCACAGGCTCTGGATGCGCAGGCTCAGTGGCCATGGCTCATGGGCCTAGCCGCTCCGCAGCATGTGGGATCTTCCAGACCGGGGCACGAACCCATGTCCCCTGCATCGGCAGGCGGATTCTCAACCACTGCGCCACCAGGGAAGCCCCCCTTCCTTATATTTTTGAGGGCTGAATGTCTTCCACTGCATGTATGAGGTGTTGTAAGAGGAAATATCCTGAGGTACACTTAGTAGGTGCTTAGCAAAGATGACAACTGGGTGACAGTTCTTTAAATTCACTACAGTGAGCAGTTAATTTCTGTTAAATGCAAAGCCTTAGTCCAAGTGTTGGAGATAGAATGTTGGTTGTGGCAGAGTCCTTGCTCTCTAGGAGTGACCCTGTCCAGTGGGGTGGCATGTGACAACTAGCTCGCAGGAAGTGTGATGAGTGCTGTGCTGATGGTATGAATACTGGTGCTACTGGAGCACCGTGGAAGGGAGAGTCAGGCCTGGGGTGCTGGGGAAGACTTCGCTCTTCTCTGAATGTCAACCCTTAGTTTGTGTTCTCACTGGGAAATGGGTGGATCAGTGCAGACAGTCTTTAGAATTAGGATGTAATCCTCAAGTTATGAATACCTGTATAATGCCCATTTTGGGTATATATAAATAATTTTTTTACATGGCTGCCCTTTGTGCCTTTCCGCAAATACCTCCCACAAGCAGCCAAACTTTGAGTCAACATCTCTTCTCAGGGACTTCCTTTCTTCCTTAAAGGAATTGTGCTACATTGCTAAGTTATTTTTTTTTTTTCACATTTATTTAAAATTTTAATTAAGATAATTAATATCTTTTAATTAAGATAATATATTCACATGGTTCATAAATCAAAAATATAAAATGATAGCCAATATAAACTCTAGTGATATAAAAATGTAAATCAAGTTTCACTTCTTCCACTTTCACTCGTTCCAGGTAATCATTTTGGTATTCTTTTTCCATGCCTCAACCCCACATGTGTGGATAATCACTTTTACTGGTCTTGTATATCTTTCCTTCCAACAGCTCTTTTTGCAGTTACCAGAAATAAAAATTTATATTTTTATTGTCCCTCTTTAGTACACAAGAGTTAGGATGCCATGTTCATGAATATGGTCTAGGTCTTCTATCATTCAGTTGACAATGTGTCTCGGTGATCTCACGATTTCAATACAGAGGGAGGTTCCCAAGTTTTCTTGGTTTTTGGCATTCTTAGTGCTGCCTTAACTTTTTTCACCATGCCCTAAAAATACCAAAAGAAATACCTAACAGTTTAGTTTATTAAGTATTTAGGTCTAAATAACAAGCATTTATATCCTAACAACTGATAGATGTTTGTAAGAATAATATTCATAAATTGAAGAATTAAAAAAAATTTATTCTTAAATAAGCACAATTACTTATTAATGAGATTTGTATACTGTTGAGCACTATACAACTTCTCAAACCTTGGGATCAGATTGGATACTACCACACTTATTTCCTGTTCTGCATTCCTCCTGGCTTGCAGTTTAATACCATTTTCAATGGGAATATGCAGAAATTGTTTACCAGATTTTTTTTTTGCCACGCAGAGCGGCATGCAGGATCTTAGTTCCCCGACTAGGGATCGAACCCTCGCCCCCTGCAGTGGAAGTGTGGAATCTTAATCATTGAACAGCCAGGGAAGTCCACTGTTTACCAGATTTTTGAGATACAATCTATTTCCTTAAGAAACTACCTGAATAAAATTATATTGGGTTGAAATATCTTTTTTTGCGGTACGCGGGCCTCTCACTGTTGTGGCCTCTCCTGTTGCGGAGCACAGGCTCCAGACGCGCAGGCTCAGCGGCCATGGCTCACGGGCCTAGCCGCTCCGCGGCATGTGGGATCTTCCCGGACCGGGGCACGAACCTGTGTCCCCTGCATCGGCAGGCAGACTCTCAACCACTGCGCCACCAGGGAAGCCTGAAATACCATTTTTTTTGGCCATGCCGTGTGGCTTGCTGGATCTTAGTTCCCCAACCAGGGATCTAACCTGGGCTCCAGCGGTGGAAGCACCGAGTCCTAACCACTGGGCTGCCAGAGAATTCCCTGAAATATCTTTAAAAAGAAAATAATAATTAATTAATTTTTGGCTGCATTGGGTCTTCATTGCTGTGCATGGGCTTTCTCTAGTTGTGGCGAGCAGGGGCTACTCTTAGTTGCAGTGCGCGGGCTTCTCATTGCGGTGGCTTCTCTTGTTGTGGAGCACAGGCTCTAGGAGTGTGGGCTTCAGTAGCTGTGGCATGTGGGCTCAGTAGTTGTGGCTCGTGGGCTCTAGAGCACAGGCTCAGTAGTTGTGACACACAGGCTTAGTTGCTCCGTGGCATGTGGGATCTTCCTGGACTACGGCTAGAACCCATGTCCCCTGCATTGGCAGGCGGATTCTTAACCACTGCGCCAGCAGGCAAGTCCTGAAATATCTTTTAAGTTAAGAGATTCACGTATCTATAAAAGATGGGGAAAGACCCAGTTACAGTGACTATCTAGACTGTGGATTATCCCACTTTTGACCAGGAGACAGGTAACCCACCACTTCCGGCAGCTGCTAAGGTGGGTCTTATTTGGAATCCTTTGGCAACAAGGTTGCTGACAATGAAGATAGTGGCTTGGCTCACTCAGGCCGGCAGCTCCCTCCTGGAGCCTTTAAGTGCAGCTCCTCTACTCTCTGCCTCTGTTGGTGTTGCTGCTTGAGCACCCCGTCTTCACTGTCCTCTCTTTTTCTTCTCTTTTTCCTTCCTTTCCTGTCTTCCCCTCCCCCTTCGCTTCTCCCTTTCTCTTTCCCACTTTCCACCTGTGAGCCGGCTCTTCTCTGGGGCTGTGCTGTATGTAGATCCACCATCTCACCTACAAGTTTGAAGGACTATGAAAACAGGAAACTAGGAGGTTAAACAATCAGAAACTGTTAGTCCTGTGATAGAATTGTTGAAAATGAAACCAGGTATCAGTGTTTGGAAATTGATTTTCAAATAATAAATAACAATCATATCATCAATAAATACATGTTATATCTGACAGTGTACTTTCAAATACATTTTTTCACTTAATCTTCAAACAACCCTATGAGGAAGATATTACCATCCCAGTTTTGTAAGGGATGGGAAAGGAAAACTGATATTTTGAACTCTTGTATGTCAAGTACCATTAGGAACCACAGTGACTTGCCCAGGATTACACAGTTTGTAAGAGGTAGAGAATACATTTGACCTGGGTCATTTAATGAACTTTATGTGTGCAGTGCATATACTGAACACTAGTTGAATAAATGAAACTTGGACTTCTAGAGGCTATATTGTGCCATAAACGCACCAAAACATCTTCCTTTTTTCTTTTCCAGCATCTGCTACAAGCCTAAGTGGGTCTGACAGTGAGACTGAGGGGAAGCAACGCAGCTCAGACTCTTTTGATGATGCATTCAAAGCAGACTCTCTTGTGGAGGGAACTTCTTCTCGCTATTCCATGTATAACAGCGTGTCCCAGAAGCTTATGGTATGTCAGGGGTTGGGTTGGGTTGTGTTGGGTTTCTGAAGCTCTACTAGCAGAGTGAGAGAAGGGAAATTGTGTTGGTATGAGAAGAAGCAAAGTGAGGGCATGAGTTTTTCCTCTGCTTTAGTTTAGTAGAGAGCTGCTATAGTTTAGTAGAGAGAGTGTGACCCCTTCTTGATAGAAGTATCACATTTGAATCATCCATGGGAAGTGGCTGCTGACGCCTGCTTCTCCTGTCCTGTCCAGAGCTGAGTTCTTGTGAGTATATGTGAACACATGAATGTGTGTCTGTGGATAAAGAGGCTTCATGCTGAGATTTTTTTCCCTAGTGAGTGAGCTCAATAGAAATGACTAAAATCCTGCTCACTCCTAGGTACCTAAAATAAATGGGAGTAGTAGTCTTCTGTATTACTTCCAAAAGAGGGCCTAGTTTTCCTTAATAACTTCAGCACCCGCATTGGTATACCACAAGAAGGAAGGTGAAAAGGAAGATCTGCTACTTTCCTTATGAGACTTCAGTGTATGTGCAAAGGTTAGGGAAATCCAAGTTTGTCTTCTGTCTAGCTTCAAGAATATTATAGTTGACCTCTCCATTTTCTGTTGGATTCATTTAAGAATGAGAACTGCCACTTCTGAAGTCATAGTCAGGATTCTGGGTTGGGGCCAAAAACTTTGGGGAAGTGGAAGATGGGGAAGTTTGTGACTGAGTCAGACTCTTTGACCTGGGGAAAGATTTGTGGCTACTGTAGGAATTTCATCCAGCTCCTGAGCTGGTAATGCCCCTTCCATATGGAATATAGACCTTCTAGGGTAAATCAGATCTTCTTAGGATTGGAGTTCTTTTATTAGACAAGGGTGTGTGGGTTTTGGGATTCGGGTCTCTGGTTTGGGGGGTATGTAACTGGGCTCAGTAACTCTAGAGTTTAATGTAAGCTTTTTAGTTAGGTGTGACATTTAAAAAAATGTTTCTGTCCAGAGTCTTATAGTATCTCCCATACCTCAGTTTTACATGAAGTGATTTTTTCAGTTAATCTCTTGATTAAGTGGGCTCCTACAAGCCCTCATTGTCCTTGCCTAGTAAGGCCGTTTGACTGGTTAAAGGGTAAGGTTTAGAAGTTGCCGCTTGAAGCGGTTCCATTTTAAATTATGTTCTCTTTATCAACTTTACTCTGGATCTACTTCTCACCTAATCAGACAAATTAGCTGGAAGGGTAGTTGTGCAAATGTCCAGTGAGATTCATTATATACTCTTGGTGCCTTTAATTACAGCTATGAGGTCCCTTCTCTTTTATCCAACTTATAGTTGCCCTAGAGTTTCACCTCCAGAATAGACAGCCACTGGGCCCACAGTTAAACTGCAGTTATTTATTTATGCTTCTTTTCATTAGGCTAGAAGGAAAACCTTAGGCCTTACTCGTTTATATTTCTCAGGGTTTAACACGTCTGACACATGATAAGGGCTAAATAAAAGTCTGTTTATTTATATAAATGCACCATTACTTCTCTTTTTCAGGCCAAGATGGGCTTCAAGGAAGGTGAAGGATTGGGTAAATACAGCCAGGGTCGGAAAGACATCGTTGAGGCCTCTAATCAGAAAGGTCGACGAGGCTTGGGTCTGACGCTGCAGGGCTTTGACCAAGAGCTGAATGTGGACTGGCGAGCTGAGCCAGAGGTAACTGATATGGAGAGGAGGAGACAGGAAAGCCATTTATGGCTCTATGAAGCCATATTAACATTAACAAACTAGAAGTCTCCAGAGACAGTATGATCAGGGTGGTTAGTGGAGATTGGAACTAGTTTCTTATGTGGAAGATACTGGGGGTGTCCAAAATGGAAAACAGGAGTCTGGGGGAGATATGGTGGGATGTGGATTTGTTTCCTGTTGCTTCATATAGGACTGTCTAAGACCAGTGGGTATAAGATGCAAGAAGGCAGGGCTTCCCTGGTGGTGCAGTGGTTGAGAGTCCGCCTGCCGATGCAGGGGACATGGGTTCGTGCCCTGGTCTGGGAAGATCCCACATGCCGTGGAGCGGCTGGGCCCGTGAGCCATGGCCGCTGAGCCTGCGCGTCCGGAGCCTGTGCTCCACAGCGGGAGAGGCCACACAGTGAGAGGCCTGCGTACCGCAAAAAAAAAAAAAAAAAAAGATGCAAGAAGGCAGAGTGTGTCTCCACATAGAACTTTAATAAATATATACAGCTTTCCACCAGTGACGGAGGTGCCTAATGAGGTAGTGAGCTCCCTTTGCTGAAAGGATTCAAATGGGGCCAAATGAGGACCTACTCTCCCATTGTGTGAATGACTGGATTAGGTGCCCTCCAAGGTCCTTGCACCTCCACAGGTTTATGACATCTCGGTATTAAATAGGTGTTTGTTTATGCCATATAGCTTTTCTGTTGTGGGTTTAGTCTGCTTATCTCCTTGGGCACGAGTTTGCTGAATACCAAAGGAGGCTCTATCCCTTTTCATGACACAGGTAATGTTGAGATTTTATTTTTATTTATTTATTTATGCCCTACCTTATTCCACAGAGGATTTGAAGTAGGTATAATAAAAGCACCTAAAAATAATGGTAAAATATTACCATTATAGAGTTGAAACTAGAGAAAATAGAGCACAGATATCTAGCCTTCCACATAGTTGCTGTAGTTGAGCTTCAGATGTGGGTCTGAACTCTGGAAAATTGATATTTTATTTGTCTCCTGAACTGATGTTCCAGTTCAGGAAAGAAGTCCTGGGAACCTGTGCATGATAAAAGCCTAGTAAGGTGTCAGAGTAAGATGCTGATAAGCCAGGAGCTAATGGGTTCTGGGGCTGGTCCTGCTGTGCTGCCTTGTAGTTATGAGGAGACGAGACAGGCAGAATAGGGCAAATATTTGTAACTGGGGCTAGATGTAGGTTTTTACTTCAGACATACTTGGTGCTTTCCATGTCCTCATTTGTGTGAAAACAAGTGAAGAGTCCCTATCCTCTCAATGGGGCAGAATTAGAACTAACTTTGCAAACTTAGAATCTGAAATTTGCTCATAAAATCTGTTTTTAATGTAGACAGACTATTGGGAAAAAAGAATTTTTTTTTTTTGTGGCCATGTCGCACGGCTTGCAGGATCTTAGTTCCCCTGACCAGAGATTGAACCTGGGCCGTGGCAGTGAAAGTACTGAGTACTAACCACTGGACCACCAGGGAATTCCATGAAAAATTTCTTCGAGGCAAAGCTGTCCTAATTATCATTTACCATAATTTACTTTTGCTCTTAAAAAAGATGTCCTGTCTTTTGGATAAGAATTTGGCTCAACTGTTAGTTGGTGGCCACTTCTTTAAGGTAGATGAGTCTGGGCAGCCTGAGGTGAACGTCCAGTTCCTGGAGTCACCACACGGAGAGTGCTCAGTGGCCACTGCAGCCCAGGAATATGGAGTGCAAGGTGTGAAGCTTCAAAGTCCACTTTGTGGGTAGCCTTAATGTTCAGACTTCCATGGGGAGATTGAGTCTGCTTTTCCTCTCCAAAGGGGCATCCAAAGTGTATATGAGCTTCTTTTTAGAGGTTATAATTCACAGCTATTTATGCTTAACGGGGGTGGATTTGACCAGGGGGAGAAACCATGATTCACTGCTAGATTCATCGACAAAATTTTCAGTAATTTTTCTTTTAAACTTTTTCTCTGTTAAGTGTGGTTGGCTTGCCCTCAAGACCTTGCATTGTGATACCATTTTATGCCTTTCAGAGCATGTAATATTGCCTTTAATCTCATCGCTTCAATTCACAGTGGTGAATCTCTTCTCCACACTTGCTTGGAGGGAATGTGTGGAGCTGCCAATGCAGGTTAGCCACCTGTTTAGGTTTTATAATCCATGTCTTTCTAGCCCAGTGAACTTAGTTCTGGCTGCATGTTAGAATCACCTGGAGACTTCTAAAAACATACTTATACCCAGTCCCCACTTCAGACCAATAGAATCATATACTCTGAGGGTGAGGCCCAGGCATCAGTACTTTTTAAAAGGTCTGCAGATGATCCTAATGTATAGCCAGGATGAAAACCACTGTTTTAGCTTGATAAGGAAAGTAATTGAAAAATTAAGAGGAAGCAACATTAGAGATGCCAGTTTCTGCTCTGTCTTGGAATGAAAGGTATCAGGAGGTGAGACTCATTGCACTGAGTCTTCCTGATGTAATTACCTTATCATGGACTTAAATCCTATGTTTACTTCTCTGTGTCCCCACTGCTCTGATTATAGGCCTCTTGAGTTAAGGACCATGTGTTTTTTCTTTTTTTTTTTTGGCCACGTTGCAGGGCATGCGGGATCTTAGTTTCCCAACCAGGGATCAAACCTGTATACCCCCTCCAGTGGAAACGCACAATACTAACCACTGGACTGCCAGGGAAGTCCCAAGGACCATATCTTTTTTTTTTTTTAACATCTTTATTGGAGTATAATTGCTTTACAATGGTGTGTTAGTTTCTGCTTTATAACAAAGTGAATCAGTTATACATATACACATGTTCCCATATCTCTTCCCTCCTGCATCTCCCTCCCTCCCACCCTCGCTATCCAACCCCTCTAGGTGGTCACAGACCACCTAGCTGATCTCCCTGTGCTATGCGGCTGCTTCCCACTAGCTATCCACTTTACACTTGGTAGTGTATATATGTCCATGCCACTCTCTCACCTCGTCACAGCCTGCCCCTCCCCCTCCCCATATCCTCAAGTCCATGCTCTAGTAGGTCTGTGTCTTTATTCCCATCTTACCCCTAGGTTCTTCATGACCTTTTTTTTTTTCCCTTAGATTCCATATATATGTGTTAGCATACGGTATTTGTTTTTCTCTTTCTGACTTACTTCGCTCTGTATGACAGACTCTAGGTCCAACCACCTCACCCCAAATAACTCAATTTCGTTTCTTTTTATGGCTGAGTAATATTCCATTGTATATATGTGCCACATCTTCTTTATCCATTCATCTGTTGATGGACACTTAGGTTGCTTCCATGTCCTGGTTATTGTAAATAGAGCTGCAATGAACATTTTGGTACATGACTCTTTTTGAATTACGGTTTTCTCAGGGTATATGCCAGTAGTGGGATTGCTGGGTCGTATGGTAGTTTTATTTGTAGTGTTGTTTGTTTTTTAATTAATTTATTTATTTTTGACTGTGTTGGGTCGTCGTTTCCGTGCGAGGGCTTTCTCTAGTTGCGGCAAGCGGGAGCCACTCTTCATCGTGGTGCACGGGCCTCTCACTATCGCGGCCTCTCTTTTTGCGGAGCACAGGCTCCAGATGTGCAGGCTCGGTAGTTGTGGCTCACGGGCCCAGTTGCTCCATGGCATGTGGGATCTTCCCAGATCAGGGCTCGAGCCCATGTCCCCTGCATTGGCAGGCAGATTCTCAACCGCTGAGCCACCAGGGAAGCCCTATTTGTAGTGTTTTAAGAAACCTCCATACTGTTCTGCATAGTGGCTGTATCAATTTGCATTCCCACCAACAGTGCGAGAGTGTTCCCTTTTCTCCACACCCTCTCCAGCATTTATTGTTTGTAGATTTTTTTGATGATGGCCATTCTGTCCGGTATGAGATGATATCTCATTGTAGTTTTGATTTGCATTTCTCTAATGATTAATGATGTTGAGTATTCTTTCATGTGTTGGTTGGCAATCTGTATATCTTCTTTGGAGAAATGTCTATTTAGGTCTTCTGCCCATTTTTGGATTGGGTTCTTTGTTTTTTTGTTATTGAGCTGCTTGTAAATTTTGGAGATTAATCCTTTGTCAGTTGCTTCATGTGCAAATATTTTCTCCCATTCTGAGGGTTATCTTTTGGTCTTGTTTATGGTTTCCTTCGCTGTGCAAAAGCTTTTAAGTTTCATTAGGTCCCATTTGTTTATTTTTGTTTTTATTTCCATTTCTCTAGGAGGTGGGTCAAAAAGGATCTTGCTGTGATTTATGTCATAGAGTGTTCTGCCTATGTTTTCCTCTAAGAGTTTTATAGTGTCTGGCCTTACATTTAGGTCTTTAATCCATTTTGAGTTTATTTTTGTGTGTGGTGTTAGGGAGTGTTCTAATTTCATACTTTTACATGTAGCTGTCCAGTTTTCCCAGCACCACTTATTGAAGAGGCTGTCTTTTCTCCACTGTATATTCTTGCCTCCTTTATCAAAGATAAGGTGACCATGTGTGTGTGGGTTTATCTCTGGGCTTTCTATCCTGTTCCATTGATCTATATTTCTGTTTTTAGGACCATATCTTTTAAACTCTGCATTCTGAGCTCTTAGCCCACAGTAGGTATTCATCAAATAATATTGGAACAAATGAAAGAAACTTTGTAAGTTGGGGAAGTTTCTTAGGATTCAATCCAGAATTGGACCCGGCCTTCAGAAGTTAAACTTTAGAATTCTGGCTCTTAGTTCTAATGTCTGACACTGCTAGTGGCCTCAGCTTCCTGGACCCTTTTCACTCTGAGTCCCTCTTGATTGTTTTGGGGAAGCCCTGGTGAGTTGGGGCATAGCCCTGAGGGTCTATCTTACCTGACTTACTTCCCTCTCTTTTGTTTGTAGCCCAGTGCCTGTGAGCAGGTGTCATGGTTCCCAGAATGTACCACTGAAATTCCTGACACTCAGGAAATGAGCGATTGGATGGTTGTGGGAAAGGTAGGATTTCAGGAAAATGTACCCTGAATTCTTGGCACTTATCTCCTGACTTTTCTCCTCCTCAAGTCAGTTGTGTACATCTGTGTACTCACAGTTTAAGAAAAATGTGAATCTGAGCATTCTGCGTCAAGAGGGTGTGTCAGGGGCTTTACGGATATGCCCCTGTCAGATGAGGCAGACAGGGTTTTTCCTCCTTTAACTTGCAAGGCAGCACGAAATGTATAACTTCTGTCTTCCTCTTGGTTGCTTTTTAGAGTAGCTTATTATACATCTGTATATTCTGGTCACTGCTGGGCACTGTTTCAGGTAGATGAAAAGGCACTATCCCTGTCCTCAGAAAGTATTGAGGGAGTTGTTACGGAGGAAATTTAATTTCCTTCTGGAAAATTATAAGAATAAAGTAGATAGCTATACCAAGTCAGCATGGTCTGGAGAGCAGTTCTCAAAGTGTAGGGACCTCCAGGGATCTCCCTGACCCTTTCACGGGGTCTACCAGGTCAAAGTTATTTTAATAATGATACTGAAAAGTTATTTGCCTTTTTCATTCTCATTCTCTCACAAGTGTCCAGTGGAGTTTTCCAGTGACCATGACATGTGATATCACGACCAATTGAATGCAAATGTGGACAGGAGAATCTAGCTGTTGTGTATTAAGCCAGATATTGAGAGATTTGCAAAATGGAAAACAGGGCCACTCTTCTCAATAAATTTTTTTTTTGGAAATGTAGTTTTTTCTCATAAAAATGTTATTTATGTTAATAAACCATCTTCTTTTAAACTAAATTAGTAAATATTTAAATGTTTTCTCAGTTTTAACTTCTAATATATATACACATATCTCTTATATAAACAAAAGCTCTTTGGGGGGTCCTCAGTGATCTTGAAGAGTGTAAACCTGAGAACGCTAAGTTTGAGCATCACTGATTTAGAGGTAGCCTCACTCAGACATGAAGTTGGACTTGACATCCCCATGAGGCTCCCTCACCCTTGTTTTCTGTGACACTACCAGGTCAGTGCCTGGTATCCTGCCTTTGTACTCATCACAGAGCAGGAGGCTTCCTGGTTGAGGGAAAGGCTTCTGTCATTTGGGGCATTCCCCATCCTTCTGCCTCCACACTCTAGGGACAGACAGCTTGGATGTCTCCTTCCTGTTTGCTTTTCTCAGCCTCAGCATTCATGAGTCTTGTATGCATATGGTGCTCTAGTCAGAGTACCCACGGGGCTGCTTCATCTCACAGCCACCTGGACTAGAGCCAGAGGGATTTAGGATTTTCTTTTTCCCGCCCCTCAGGGATTGATGTTCTTTGGCCCCTTTTGCTCTACTCACTCAGAACCCTAGTTTCTCCATCCATCCCCCCAAATACAGTTGCTTGTGGTCATTATTGATTGTTTTCTTCTCCCTGTAGAGAAAGATGATTATTGAAGATGAAACAGAGTTTTGTGGGGAAGAGCTGCTTCACAGTGTGTTGCAATGTAAGGTAAGGACTCGTGGCTAGAGCTGGAGTTGAAGATTTTGTGTGAGGGGTTGTGCTGGGCTTTTCTTGTTCTTTTGAGTCAGTTGTGGGGAGGCTGAAGTTTAGCTAAGATTTTTCCTTGAGATCAGATAGGTAGCTTGGTACATTTCTGTGAGGTGTCCTTTTTCCTGGTGGCTCTCCTGCCCTGTAGTGTTGTGCTATCCCTGTGATCAGTAGCCAGGAAAGGAACCACTTAATTTCAGTGGGTCGGTTCATTGTAATCCTGAAGGGGGCCTGACATAGTGAAAGGTTCAGAATCATTGTGTAGCATCAGATAGAGCTGAATTCAAATCCTAGTTTAGCAGCTTTTTTTTTTTTTTCCTGTGTGACCTTGGGCCACTTGCTTTAGCTTCTCTGAGTTTGAGTTTCCTCACCTATAAATTGGGGAGAAAATACTCACTTCCCAGTGTTGTTGTAAAAATTAAAAGAAGTAGCTGGTGTTACCCTCCCCTTGATGTCTTTTGGCCTGTCTTTGGGTCAGGAAGTGCATTGCCTGGGGCAGAATGGGCCAAGGAAACTCTGAGGAAGAAATGGGTTGGAGAAGAAGCAAGGCCTCAGACTAGCTTCACAGAGCTTATTTTTCTGGCAGGCAGAGTGTTGGGAATATCCTTAAGGTGACTGGAACTCAGGTAAGGTGAGGCTTTCTTTTTTCAGAGAGAATATTAGAAAACAGAGAAGGGTTCCCTCCTGTGTGGTAGGTGCCCTCAGAAAACTCTGGTCTTGGTTTGTCTACCCTGTCTCTGGGTACCCTTCATATCAGAACTCTGGTCCCTTGGGAAGTTGCTGCTGGGGTGGAGAAGCAGATTTGTTATGAGGATTACCAGTGCCAGGAGGTGACTCCGTGCCATTTATTAACCACTTAACCATGTGCCAGGCACATGCTTACTTCCCTTTTATTTTGTACCATTTTACAGGTGAGGTAGTTGAGGGTCAGTGATTGAGTGACTAGTCTAGGGTCACACATCTGGTCATTTCAGAACTGGGATACGGCAGGAGCCTAGCTCTTCAGAGGGCTGTGAATCAGGCCCGTCAAGCTCATTAAGACACCTGTTTCATCCCAAAGTGTGATGCTCACCTTCAGGTTCTGATTCTCTCTGGGCAGAATGTGTTTGATGTCCTGGATGGGGAGGAGATGCGGCGAGCTCGGACCCGGGCCAATCCCTACGAGATGATCCGAGGAGTCTTCTTCCTAAACAGGTTTGCTGACATTTCCTTCCCCCTCACCCCGATGTACACTGCTCTACCTTTTCATTTGAGCCTTAGCTCTCCATATGTCTGGTACTGAGGCACACTTTTCTGTCTTGCTTTGTTGCAGGGCGGCAATGAAGATGGCTAACATGGATTTTGTGTTTGATCGCATGTTTACAAATCCGAGGGACTCTTATGGGGTGAGAACAAGATTTTGCTTCTGAATTCATAGTGCCAAATGAGCTTGAGCTTCAGAAATTGCCATTTGTGCAGTGCTAGGAGAGTATTCCTGCTAGGTGATAGAGATGTATTTTGTGAAAGAGATATATTTTGCTTTGAGCTCTTCAGGTAGGGTTCCACAGTGCTTCCCTGTGGTCCCAGGAGTGCCCCAGTAAGCAGTTGTCTCTAGGGCTTCAGGCCCTGAGTCCCACCCCCCAACTCTGCAGACCCTGCTGCTCACTCTGAGTGGAGGCAGCAGGGCTTGCAGGGGTGGAGAAGGGGCATTCCTGACAAAATCAGCAGCTGTGCATCTATAGGCCTAGGGAGCAGGGAGATGAGGCCATGAGCTAGAACACAGGCCTCCCTCCTGCATTCATTAAACGTGTATTTATCAAAACCCCTACATTGTGCCAGGCACAGTACCAGGAATATAATTTTGAAGGAGATAGATGTGACCCCTTTCCCTGTGGTGCTTGTGTTCTGGAAATTCTGGTGGACTTGAGAGCTGATAAGGGTACAGCGTTGGGGGTTTGTAAAGCCTTTCTGTGCTCATTGATGTGTGGAGGCCAGTTGCCACCAAGGAGCTTTCCCCTGCTTTCTTCCTACCATGGATGAGGTAGAGCCTGAGTACAGTCAGCCCTCCGTGTCTGTAGGTTCTGCATCCACCAATACAGAGGGCCGACTGTACACTGCCATTTTATATAAAGGACTTGAGCATCTGCAGATTTTGGTGGCTGCAGGGGTCCTGAAACCAATCCCCTGCAGACACTGCGGGATGACTGTATACAGTCCTTACAGTGAGTGTTCCAAATTGAAACTTGTGACATCATCTGATTTGGTTGCTGTTTCTGATATGAGAGGGCAGTACTCTGGGAAACGTTTGAGTGTTGAATGAAATGTGGGTATCTGGGTTCTTTCACTGGTCTATTTAAAATCAATATTGTGTCTGAAGACCTAGACTGTGTTCAGTGAGGGTTGAGGGCGGGCATGGAGTGCAGCACTTAGTCGCAGGTGGTGTCACTTAGGTTCATACCTTCTTTGTGTCTCAGCTGCCTCATCTCTGAAATTAGCCCTACTAACCTGCCAGAGGGCTGGGGTAGGACCAAAAGACTCTTAAGATTTGTTCCAGCTCTAAAATCTGTGATTTCAAACATGGCCCCTTTCCCTTTCTGCCTCTCTGAACAAGCTTTATGTGGGATCATAATTACCAGTCTTTGGCCCTTCTCAAGAAGTGGTAGAGCAAAATGATTTTCTACTTTGCTACATGTCATTTTTCTGAACACAGACCCTCCATAATGATAGAGAAAGAAAAAAGGAAATTTCATTCTAACATTCCCTTCAGGGTTTCAAAGCATTTTTACCCAGTCCTAGAAAGTTAGTTCTCTCTGACAGTGAAGGGGCCAGGAGCCAGCTGTTCCCAAACCTGTTTCTGCTTCACTCACCCTCCTTCTACTAGGCCCCGATTATCCACTGCTTAAAGAAACTTGTTTTCCAAGTTCTTTAATGTTTCGGCTTCACCCTGACTACTTCTTCAGTGCTGGCGAAACTGGTAGGTGGACCCCTCTAGTCTTTAGTTATTTTTCTCTCCCAGGTCTCCCTCCCCATTTTACAGTACCAGCAAGCTGCACTAAAGGGCTCTTGGAATTAGCATCTTGAGAAAATTCGGTTAATATAATGTTGATTTAATTTTTTGAGCTCCAAATGATTTCTTTTAAACCCCTGCCTGGCAAAGGAACTCTGTCAAGCGGCTGGGAAGTCACAGCATCACTTTGGGCTTTTGAATGTTAAACGCCTCCAGCAGCTGGTATCTGGTTATTTTCTTTCGCTGTCAGGAAAATGAAGTAGGCATCAGGGTTGTCCCATTGAGGTCGAGGGTGGAGATATTAGTTACATAGGAAAAGGCAGCCGTGTTTGTGATGCTTCAGGCAGCTTCTTGACTTGAATTGATTGATAGTGGCCATGGAGAATTGCCCTTTCAGAGATGTTCTTCTGCACTACACTATAAAAAGTGATTTCTCTTCAGCTCCTAGTGTTTTCTTCTCTCTTTTCACCTCTGTTTTCCCCCAAGGACCAGAGTGACAGCCAAGCCCGGCAGGCTTGGTGTGTTTTTCAGGCGAGACACTCTAGAGCACTCCCAGCAGAGCTGGGAGTGGTGGAAGCCCCAGGCACATGCCCAGGTTGGCTAGGTTCTCAGTGGCTCTTGCATCAGGCAAATTACAGAATAAGAGTGTGGAGAACTTGAAGCTTGGGAAAGTGTGAGGAGGTTGGAGGTGGGAAGCCAGAGGGAGGGTCTCTGAGGTTTTTCAGTGTGTTTCTGCTTCTGCAGGTTGTGGAAAAAGGAGAAAAGAGGCTAGGGTAGGGAAATAAAGAAATCATAAACAAGAATTGGAAGGGACAAGGGAAAGAAGGGAATTTAGATTGTTTGGGTATATGGAAGCATATTATAAACCAAAACGTTATGTGAGGGACTTGTGTGCTTGGGGTTATTGTTGAGGTAAGAAAACATTGGCTGTGAAGCGTAACAGGAGACAAAAACTGAATGTAGATCTTTAAGTTTCAGTGCTGTCTTAGAAGAAATTAGACAGCACTTACAAAGTGCCCACTGCATGTGGAGCACAGTGCTAGGCATTGCAAAGACGGAAGGATGGAAGGGACCAGAGTTTTGACTCTAAGGAGGTTGATCTAGTTGAATATAATGTTATCTTACATTTGTTTAGTATTGTACAGTTTCTAAAGGTCTTTGACATATGGTACTTCATTTAACCCTCTAATAGCCTTAAAAAATAATCTGCATTAGTCCCAGTTTACAGTTGAGGAAGCTCGAGCTTAAAGACATAAGTTACGGACTTGCCTTTGACTGCACAGCCAGTAAATGGCAGAGGTGAGAATCCCAGATGTCCTTTCTATGAAAGGACCTTCTGGCTGTGGCCTGTGAGGGTATGACACATCTTGAAATCACAGAACAGATCATATTTATGCCCTCTTCTTGAAGGTGAGATGCTTTCATTGATTCATTCCCCTTCCTTCTCCCAGTCTTCCTTTGGGCCATCTGCTTACCCAGAGAGACTGGAGCCTGGGGCTAGGACATGGCCAGTGGTGAGGAACAATGTTTTCACTCTTTCTAGCATGTGCAAGCCTTAAAATTGTGACCCCTGCCTCACTACCACGTTGCAGCCTGGGAAGTGCCGCGTAATATTCTCGGCAAATGCCATTAGGTCTTTCTTTGTGTGTGCAAATGAATATAATCCAAAAATATGAAAACTGATGGCTCAGGAACAAAAAGTATGCTAGGGTGGAGTGGCAGGGGTAGGGGAGAAAGAACTGATATATCCCAGCATGCTGAATGGGCTTGTCACAGGATGATGAAGTTTATTTTTAGCTAAAGTCTTTCTCCTGAGACTTTTCCACCGTTTTGATAAAGGTAGATAACCATCATCAGAGGCAAGGCCCTTGTCACCTAGAAAGTGACTGGATTGTGAGCATCAGTATTTCCATTTCTTTCTTATAACTGTTTCCCCTGGAGCTTTCTGATCTTTATCTAGCAGTTAACAGAGCTCTGGACAAGCACCCAGCCATGCCAAACCTGTAGAGAGAGAAGGCTGAGCTGCCTTAGCCCCTTTCTGCTGGATGTTCATGAGGGTCCCCTGCAGTCACCCCCTCCAGAACTCAACCTCTTGTCACCAGTGCAGATGGTTTATCCTCTCTGCTGTGGAGGGTTGGGACAAGTAGAATTCATCATCTAGGGCCCAGGTGTGTAGAAGAGAAGTGTAAACACACAGTCTAGGTCTGCACGCAGCATACATTTTATTTTGTTTATTTATTTGGCCGTGCTGCATGGCTTGCGGGATTAAGTTCCCCGACCAGGGATCGAACCTGGGCCACAGCAGTGAAAACCGGGAATCCTAACCACTAGGCCACCAGGGAACTCCCAACATTTTAGATTAAGAGTTAAAGCCACTCAAGTGGCCAAAACTATAATCCAATAAAAATACAAATGATTATTGTAATTTAGTTATTCCTTAGGTGGGTGGGTGCTCTGATGGCTGCCCGGAAGCTGCACACCATTGTCTCCTGTTCTCTCTACCTTGTCAGCTCCCAGCTATGCACCACCCAGGCCGTGGCTAGCAGAGGAGCAAAGGCAGGAGAGGGAGGGGGTGCTAAAAAGGAAGAGACTCAATGCACTGTGGTATCTTGGATGGGGTCATGGAACAGAACAAGGGCTCTAGTGAGATCGGAATCAAGTCTGGACTTTAGTTAATAGTAATGTACCTGTGTCAGTTTCTTAATTTTGACAAATGACAATGTAAGATGTTAATAAAACTGGGTGAAGGGTATATGCGAACTTTATTCTTGCACCTTATCTATAAATCTAAAATTATTCCATGATAAAAAGTTAATTGGAAAAAAAAGGGACAGCCTCAGAGGTAGGGGAGAAGGGAAGCAGAGGCTATGATCTGGAAAGATAGGCCCTGTGGCTGAGAGGGGGTGATGTGAGAGCCCCTCAGACTTTGGTTGGACAGGAAGGCCTGCATCTAATGGTCAGGCTGATGGGATTCTGATTTAGCTTTGCTGCGGACTGTCTGTGAACAAGTCGCTTTGTGTCTTGGGGTCTCTTTTTCCCTATCTGTAATGTGGGGTTAGAATATTCTGCTCAGTGGGACTTTTGTAAGGCAGGATATGATGCTGAGAAATAATGCTGAGGAAAAGATGCTGAGAAATAAAAAATGCACACTTAGATGCCCATTAAGATGTTTTTATTAGGAGTCTGAGCTAGGCCTGGTGGGTTGAAAGGCATCAGGGGTGTTTGAGGTGGGGATGGGCAAAAACTTTGGAGGGCAATGATCACAGAGGACACATTTCTGGGCGCTTGTGGCTCTGGCCACAGGAACTCTGCATTGTGCTTGCTGAAAGGCTTATTTTACTCCCCCTGCCTTCTCTTTCCTGCTCCCCATTTAGCCATCTTTTTTCCCTTCCTCCCCTGACTTCCACTTGCCTTTGCAGAAACCACTGGTGAAGGACCGGGAAGCTGAGCTTCTATACTTTGCTGACGTCTGTGCAGGCCCAGGTGGCTTCTCGGAGTATGTGCTGTGGAGGAAGAAGTGGCACGCAAAGGGCTTTGGAATGACTCTGAAGGGTCCTAACGATTTTAAGCTGGAAGACTTCTACTCGGCCTCCAGTGAGCTCTTCGAACCCTACTACGGTAGGGATGTGGAGGAGGGTAGCAGGGGCTATGAGAGGCAGTTCTCTTTGGAGACTTTAGGTCAGAAGTAGTTATTATCCACTTGCCATGTTTTCTTTCCCAGGTCTCTGAGTCTGGGGTTCCCAGCCAATGTCATGAAGGTCTCGGTTCCCTCTAGACTGTCCCTTTTTACCCCAGGCCTGTGGGTACAGGTTAAATACTCCACTAAGCAAACTCTCACCAGAGCCATATTAATTCCTCCTTTCTTCTCTTGTGGTGACAGGAGATAATGAAACTGCCTGATCTCCGGCTGAGAACTGGCAGGGTTATTAACACATACAAACCCACACCCATCTCCAGCCAGCTCAGCAGCCCTCCAGCAGTTCCCTCCACTCTGGCTCGCTTTTTGTGATTTGGCAGCAAATCCTAAGTCCTTTGTTAACAGTTCTTATTAAGAAATTGATATTGGTTCCTAAATGTAGGTGCTTTAAACACAACTTTGATCTTGAGTATGAAGACCTTCTGTTTCAGTTGATGACTCTTGGCTGGTCAGCTCCTTCTGAACTCTGCTTTATTATAGCAGGGCACTGTTTTTGCCTCCTGTCCATCACTGCAAGGCAGCCTTGTATGATGGGTCCTTCAGTGAGTTGCTCCTCACAGGGGCTTTTCTCCTGGGCCTCGAGGTACACCTGGTACCTGTGTTCACAGCCCCAGAGAGCTTGTGTCCCAGCTCCAGGGATGCACAGGGCATATGAGCTAAATGTGAATCTTGTGTCTTGTCAGGTGAGGGTGGGATCGATGGAGATGGAGACATCACCCGCCCAGAGAACATCACTGCTTTTCGGAATTTTGTCCTGGATAACACAGATCGCAAGGGTGTCCACTTTCTGATGGCTGATGGGGTAGGTGACCTGCTCTTCATAGGGTGATGCTTTAGGGACTTATCATGTTAGAGGCTTGAAAATTGGTTTTGTTTGTTTTGATTTGGTCCTTTAGCTGCCCTGGAAGGGCAGATAGTAGGGATGTGTGATGTATGTTTTTATTCTTTTCGTGCATCTTTTCAGTGGTAACTTTGTCAAGGCTGTGATGTTGTGGGCATCTTTGCTTGGAGCAAGTGGACCTTCTCAGCTCACTTCTTCAGAGGGCCTTGGCTGGCTATGAGACATGGTGAGAGGAGGGCCATGACTAAGATGAGCTAGGCAGAGCTGACCGGGAAGAACATTCCCATCATTTGTCACCTGGGTGCTGCTCCTGGTAGAGGCTGTCTACACATGGCCGCTCCTAAGCCTCTGGATGGGCTAATAGGTGACCGTATAACCGAAGGCAGCAGCTCAAAGGAGTCCTCCGGGACTCCACAGGAGGCTCGGTCAATCACTGGGCTACAGTGAATATTCACGTCGCCTGTTTCTTGGGCAGGTATTTGATGTATAGAGGCAAGTCCCCTGCAGCTTTCTCACCTAGTAATCTGATGCTGCAGGTAGTCTTTTCTGGAATGAGCCACAAATTAGTGTAGAGGAGGGTCAGAGAAGTCACAGTTGCACCAGGGTCACATGGCCAGAGTTGAGAAGAGCCTCTGGAGCCCCTTGGGTAGCCTTTCAAGCAGTAGCCCTGTGGAGAGGTGAAGAAATGTTTAGGATATCAGCACAGGATCTGAACATGCACCTCGCTCACCAAAGCTTTGTGCACAGCAGGCGACAACAGATAGACAGGCTTGGGTGGAGGGGAGGGAGGGGCTGCTTCACCTGTGCTTGAGGGATCTGATAGTGCTTGGGAGGCAGGCAGCCTTGCAGTTTGTCAGCCAGAGTGGCAAACTCAAGGATTGTCCTTCTGGCTTAGGCAGCTTAGACTGGTGACCTGTGTGGCTGATTTATTTGTTTGTCTGTTTCCCCTATAAACAGACATGCATTTTAAGAAGCATCTGTAAATCTGGAAGACGTTGCTAAACATTTTTGATTCTGGAGACCTGGCCAGGCTGGGCCCAGCTTAATGGAGGCCAGCCTCTTTACTTTTCTTAATTATTGTGATGAAAAACACATAATGTAAAATTTACCATTGCAACCGTTTTTAAGTTTACAGTTCAGTAGTGTTAAGTATATTCACACTATTGTGAGACAGATCTCCAAAACTTTTTCATTTTGCAAAATTGAAACTCTGTACCCATTAAACAACAACTCCCCTCTCTTCCTATCACAGCCCCTGGCCTCCTTCACTTCTGTGTGAGCATGGCTGTCTGCTCCCTGCTGGGATCTCACAGAGAGGGAGACCACTCCAAGAATAGCAGTGTACATTCTTTGAACAAACACCCTGGCCAGAGACACTGCCAGCTGGAGGGAGAGGCTTCATGGTCTTGGGACAGGAAAGGGGGTTTTGTGAATAAATCCTTGGTCTGCAGAGAAAGAGATTACTGTGACTGTCAGAGTTATGCTAACTTTTCTCCTGTCACCAGATTGGGGCCTGTTCGGTGGTCAGCCCACAACTGAGCAAACCCATTTGCAGAGTTTCAGGCCACATGTACTCCCTGGATCTCACTGGATTCACCAGGGCATTTAGTTTCCTATCTTGTAGTTGGCCTGTGACTAGCGTATTTTGACTCTGTTCTGCCATACTCTTCCCTTGGATTCCCACGTGAGTTTTAAAATTTTCTGGACCATCTCCTTGGAGGAGCAGACTTGGTTCCATCCCCGGGAGTGATAGAGCAGGAAAACAGCACTGGCTCAGTAGTCAGGCCTGGGTCCCAGGTGCTGTCTTCACCACAGTGAGCCATGTGACCACGCCGAAGAATCTAAACACCGAGCTGTATCTTTATCGGTCAGATGGTGGAGATCAATGAAAACACTTCAAGAAATCTCACAGAAGATGAGGTAGGGGGTACTCTTTTCAGTCCTCATCACTTCTGTTTTCTACCCTGATCCTTGTGCTCTCATTTCAGGGTTTCTCAGTGGAGGGACAGGAGAACCTGCAGGAGATCCTCAGCAAACAGCTGCTGCTCTGTCAGTTCCTCATGGCGCTGTCCGTTGTCCGGACAGGTGACACTGCCTCTGCTGTCTCCCCACCCGGACCCACCTCTTAGAGGCCCTGTTGGACAAGAGCATGTATAGGGGTTGGCTTGGAAGTTAAAAAACAATCTGCTTATATTAGGTGACAGGTGGCTGAATGAGGAATTTAGGGGAAAAAGTGCCATAGAATCCCCAAAGTCCCCTCTAAAACTGAGTCTTTCCCTTATATTGCCTGTGACTTTAATGGACCCAGCTGCTGGGTCCCTGACTTCGTCATACTCCCTGAGACTGCCTTACCCACCTTGTGGAATGGAAGCTGCTGACTGCTACTGGTGTTTTCTCTCTCATCTAGGAGGCCACTTCATCTGTAAAACCTTTGACCTCTTCACACCTTTCAGTGTGGGGCTCATCTACCTGCTGTACTGCTGCTTTGAACGAGTATGTCTCTTTAAGCCGATCACCAGCCGTCCTGCCAACTCAGAGAGGTGAGACTTTCCTGTCCATTTTAATCAGACTAGTTGGCTAAATGTCAGAACAGCAAATCCTGGTGCATCTCTGGCATGACCACTCAAGCTACATTAAAAACCTTGACTTAAAAAAAGTGATTGGAGCCAAGAGGAGTCAGGATTTGGATTTTAATGGTTCTTCAATGTACCCGTCAGCCTCTGCCTCCTTTTCCACAAACCTTATTCACCACACTTACGTGGGCAACCCTTGGCTTGGCCCGGGAGGGAGAAGGAGACCAATAGAACGGTCACCTGGAGGGACTAAGTGGGCCACTAGCCAGAGTCACTGTTGGTGTCCCAGGTGGGACACAGTGTCCATACACGATGTGAGAGAAGATGTGGCCAATCCGAATTTCTAAGTGGCTTGTTAAAAACACAGATTTCTGGGCCCTGTCCCTGGAGAGTCTGATTGTCTTTAACTTAACAGACTTCCCAGGTGACGATGATGCAGCCAACCTGGCACAGGGCAGTTGGGAACCACAGCCATAGAGAGTAGAAATACAGCCCAACATAAAAAGAAAGGATTTGAGGTGAACTTTGCAACACACAGACTGTGCTGTTCTTTGTGCATAGACAAGAGCTTCACGACTCAGCAAGGGGATTGGGGAAGGGAAAAGTGAGGGAAGCCCTTGCTCAGTGGAGTGACAGGGTATCTCCTGCCAGGTATGTGGTGTGCAAGGGCCTGAAGGTGGGCATCGATGACGTGCGGGATTACCTCTTCTCAGTCAATATTAAACTCAACCAGCTGCGGAACACCGATTCCGACGTCAACCTTGTGGTCCCCTTGGAGGTGATCAAGGGAGACCATGAATTTACTGACTACGTGATACGGTCCAATGAAAGGTAAGCAAACCAATGTGTTTTTTTCCTTTGTTTCTTCTTTTTTTGCTGGCACCACTGGGCTATCAGGAAAGACCAGAGAATGAAGGACTGAATGACCAGCTCTTTGTATCACTTTGTTAATTTTGAAAAATTGGTAACTGGGATTGGTCTGCTTATTCCAGGGCTCCCTGGGACTTTGGGTACCTTGAGGACTTTCATCCTGCTCCCATGCCCTGCCACAAGGGTGGCCAGTGGGAGCCTGGCTGGCATACCCCTGCCCATGGGAGCCTGAGTATGATAGTGAAAGCTGACAGAGAGCAGACTTGTTCTGTGTCCTCAGAGGAAGGAGTAATTTCCCTTTAATTGCTTCCATTTGTAAAATGCCATCATAGTTTGTTGCCCTGTGAAGTCCCCTGGTTGGAAGCAAGAGACGGCTGGAAAGCAAGTATATAACATGCTTTGGAAATTTCTGTTACCAAAGCTTTTGCCAGTCCATGAGTTCCCCAAATAGGCCATGTGAATGCTGGTTTTTGTTTTTTTTTTAACCTTCATTAATTGTTTTCCCCCTTCCCCGTTAGTGGTGATAATTTAAAGTTGTGACAGTTGGCTCAGTTTGCTAAGTGGGCAAGCCTTATTGAACAGTTTTCTAGATAGGCTGGAGAGTTGTATAGTGGCAATGAATCAATAGAAGTGCTTTCTTAGGGGAGCCAAACAGGTGTTGTAAAGGTCATTTCTAAGAGTACAATCCCAAGTCTTCCAGAGAAGTTCCTTCCATGTCCTGGCTATTGTAAATAGAGCTGCAGTGAACATTGTGGTACATGATTCTTTTTGAATTATGGTTTTCTCAGGGTATATGCCCAGTAGGGGGATTGCTGGGTCATATGATAGTTCTATTTTTAGTTTTTAAAGGAACCTCCATACTGTTCTCCATAGTGGCTGTATCAATTTACATTCCCACCAACAGTGCAAGAGGGTTCCCTTTTCTCCACACCCTCTCCAGCTTTTATTGTTTGTAGATTTTTTGATTATGGACATTCTGACTGGTGTGAGGTGATACCTCATCGTAGTTTTGATTTGCATTTCTCTAATGATTAGTGATGTTGAGCATTCTTTCATGTGTTTGTTGGCAATCTGTATATCTTCTTTGGAGAAACGTCTATTTAGGTCTTCTGCCCATTTTTGGATTGGGTTGTTTGTTTTTTTGATATTGATCTGCATGAGCTGCTTGTAAATTTTGGAGATTAATCCTTTGTCAGTTGCTTCATTTGCAAATATTTTCTCCTGTTCTGAGGGTTGTCTTTTCATCTTGTTTATGGTTTCCTTTGCTGTGCAGAAGCTTTTAAGTTTCATTAGGTCCCATTTGTTTATTTTTTTTCTTATTTCCATTTCTCTAGGGGGTGGGTCAAAAAGGACCTTGCTGTGATTTATGTCATAGAGTGTTCTGCCTATGTTTTCCTCTAAGAGTTTTATAGTGTCTGGCCTTACATTTAGGTCTTTAATCCATTTTGAGTTTATTTTTGTGTATGGTGTTAGAGAATGTTCTAATTTCATTCTTTTACATGTAGCTGTCCAGTTTTCCCAGCACCACTTATTGAAGAGGCTGTCTTTTGTCCATTGTATGTTCTTGCCTCCCTTATCAAAAATAAGGTGACCATATGTGCGTGGGTTTATCTCTGGGCTTTCTAGCCTGTTCCATTGATCTATATTTCTGTTTTTGTGCCAGTACCATACTGTCTTTTTTTTGTTTGTTTTTTAAATTTGTTTTTGGCTGTGTTGGGTCTTCGTTGCTACGCACAGGCTTTCTCTGGTTTCAGCAAGCGGGAGCTACTCTTCATTGCCGTGCGCGGGCTTCTCATTGCGGTGGCTTCTCTTGTTGTGGAGCACGGGCTCTAGGCATGCGGGCTTCAGTAGTTGCAGCACGTGGGCTCAGTAGTTGTGGCTGTGGCCTCTAGAGCACAGGCTCAGTAGTTGTGGCGCACAGGCTTAGTTGCTCCGCAGCATGTGGGATCTTCCCGGACCAGGGCTCAAACCTGTGTCCCCTGCATTGGGAGGCAGATTCCTAACCACTGTGCTACGAGGGAAGTCCCATACTGTCTTGATTACTGTAGCTTTGTAGTACAATCTGAAGTCCAGGAGCCTGATTCCTCCAGCTCTGTTTTTCTTTCTCAAGATTGCTTTGGCTATTCGGGGTCTTTTGTGTTTCCATACAAATTGTGAAATTTTTTGTTCTAGTTCTGTGAAAAATGCCATTAGTAGTTTGATAGGGATTGCATTGAATCTGTAGATTGCTTTGGGTAGTATAGTCATTTTCACAATGTTGATTCTTCCAATCCAAGAACATGGTATATCTCTCCACCTGTTTGTATCATCCTTAATTTCTTTCATCAGTGTCTTATAGTTTTCTGCATACAGGTCTTTTGTCTCCTTAGGTAGGTTTATTCCTAGGTATTTTATTCTTTTTGTTGCAGTGGTAAATGGGAGTGTTTCCTTAATTTCTCATTCAGATTTTTCATCATTAATGTATAGGAATACAAGAGATTTCTGTGCATTAATTTTGTATCCTGCTTCTTTACCAAATTCATTGATTAGCTCTAGTAGCCTTCTGGTAGCATCTTTAGGATTCTCTATGTATAGTATCATGTCATCTGCAAACAGTGACAGCTTTACTTCTTCTTTTCCGATTTGGATTCCTTTTATTTCTTTTTCTTCTCCGATTGCTGTGGCTAAATCTTCCAAAACTATGTTGAATAATTGGACTTCTTTTTGTTGAGCCACGCTGGCATCTGATATGGGTGTGTGTGGATGCATGGCAAAACTGGACTTCTCAATGCTCCCAACTGCACAGAGTGTTTAAGCAACCTGTAAATTGATTTGCATCTTTATTAAGTTGTTGGAATTATTTATATATTCTGAATGCAAGTCTGGTGTGTTGTGAATATCTTTCCCCAATCTGTGGTTTGCCTATTCATTTTCTTAATGGTGTCTTTTGATAAGCAGAAGTTAAAAAAATTTTTGAGTCCTTTTTTTTTTTTTTTTTTTTTTTTTTGGGGTATGCGGGCCTCTCACTGTTGCGGCCTCTCCTGCTGCGGAGCACAGGCTCCAGACGCGCAGGCTCAGTGGCCATGGCTTACGGGCCTAGCCACTTCGCAGCATGTGGGATCTTCCCGGACCGGGGCACGAACCCGTGTCCCGAACCCATGTCCCCTGCATTGGCAGGCGGACTCTCAACCACTGCGCCACTAGGGAAGCCCTTCCAGAACTTTTTAACCATCCAAAGCAGAAACTCTCTACCTGTGAAACAGTAACTCCCATTCCCCTTATCCCCCATTCCCCTTTCTATCTCTGTGAATTTGCTTATTGCAGGTACCTCATATAAGTGCATTCATACAATAATTGTCGTTTTGTGTCTGGCTATTTCACTTAGCATAATGTTTGCAAGATTGATCATGTTGTAACGTGTCAGGATCTCATTCCTTTTTAAAGGCTAATTAATAATTCATTATATGTACATACCACATTTTGTTTATCCATTCAGCTGATGATGGACATTTGGGTTTTCCCCACATTTTAGCTATTGAGAGTAATACTGCCATGAATATTGGTGTGCAAAGTAACTGTTTGTGTCCCTGCTTTCAGTTTGTCTGGGTATACCTCTGGAAGTGGGATTGCTGCACCATTTTACGTTCTCACCAGCAATGCACCAGGGTTCCAATTTCTTCATATCTTCTCCAACACTTCAGCCATCCTAATGGGTCTGAACTGGTCATTGTAGTTTTGGTTTGCGTTTCCCTAATGAGTAATGATGTTGAGTATGTTTTCATATGCAAATTGGCTGTTTGTATATCTTCTTTGGAGAAATGTCTATTCAAGTCCTTGGCCCATTTTTATTTCTAAAATTTTATTTTTTATTGAAGTATAATTGACTTACGATATCATATTAGTTTTAGGTGTACAACATAGTTATTTGATATTTTTATACATTACAAAATGGTCACTGAAGTCTAGTTACCATCTGTCACCTTAAAAAGTTATTATATTATTTACTATATTCTCTGTGCTGTACATTGCATCTTGTGACTTATTTATTTTATAACTGGAAGTTTGTACCTCTTAATCTCCCTCTCTGATTTCACTCATCCCCCCTCCACTCCCCTCCCTTCTGGCAACCACCAGTTTGTTCTCTGTATCTGTGAGTCTATTTCTGTTCTGTTCTGTTTGTTCATTTTTTTTTAATTCCACATAAGTGAAGTCATACAGTATTTATCTTTCTCTGACTTATTTTACTTAGCATAATACTCTCTAGGTCCATCCATGTTGTTGCAAATGGCAAGATTTCATTCTTTTTTATGGCTGAGTAATATTCCTTTGTGTATATATACCACATCTTCATTCATCTGTTGATGGACACTTAGGTTGCTTCTGTATATTGGCTATTGTAAATAATGCTGCAGTGAACATAGGGGTGCATATATCTTTTTGAATTAGCATTTATGTTTTCTTCAGAAAAATAGCCAGAGTGGAATTGCTAGATCATGTGGTAGTTCTATCTTTAATTTTTTGAGGAGCCTCCATACTGCTTTCCATAGTGGCTGTACCAATTTACATTCCTACCAATAGTGCACGAATGTTCCTTTTTCTCCATATCCTCGCCAACATTTTTTGTTGTCTTTTTGATAACAGCTATTCTGACGGGGAGGTGATATCTCAGTGTGGTTTTGATTTGCATTTTCTTGATGATTAGTGACGATCTTTTCATGTGTCTCTTGTCCATCTGTATGTCTTCCACAGAAAAATGTCTATTCAGATCCTCTGCCCATTTTTAATCAGGTGTTTTTTTTTTTAAATTGAAGTATAGTTGATTTACAATGTTGTGTTAGTTTCTAGTGTACAGCAAAGTGATTCAGTTTTATATATATATAAAACGTGTATTATTTTTCAGATTCTTTTCCATTATAGTTTATTATAAGATATTGAATATAGTTCCCTGTGTTATACAGTAGGACCTTGTTGCTTATTTATTTTATATAGTTTATATTTGATAATCCCAAACTCCTAATTTATCTCTTCCCTCTTGGGTAACCATAAATTTGTTTTCAGTGTCTGTGAGTCTGTTTCTGTTAGTCTGTTTTGTAAACAAGTACGTATGCATAATTTTTTTAGATTCCACATATACGTGATATAGTATGATATTTGTCTTTGTCTTACTTAGTATGATAATCTCTGGGTCCATCCATGTTGCTGCAAATGGCATTGTTCTTTTTTTATAGTTGAGTATATTCCATTATGTATATATATGCACCACATCTTCTTTATCCATTCATCTAGGTGTTTTTGTTTTTTTGATGTTGAGTTGTATGAGTTCTTTGTATATTTTGGATTATAACCCCTTATCAGATATATTGTTTGCAAATATCTCCCTCCCATTGCTGTGCAAAAGCCTTTCAGCTTTTGATGTAGTGCCATTTGTTTATTTTTATTTCCCTTGCCTAAGGAGACATATCAAAAAAAAATTGCTAAGACTGATGTCAAAGAGCATACTACCTGTGTTTTCTTCTGTAAGTTTTATGGTTTCAAGTCTTACTTATATTTAAGTCTTTAATCTATTTTGAGTTTATTTTTGTGTATGGAGTGAGAAAGTAGGCCAGTTTGATTCTTTGGCATGTAGCTATCCAGTTTTCTCAACACTGTTTATTGAAGAGGCTGTTTTTTCCTCATTGTATATTCTTGCCTCCATTGTCATAGATTAATTGACCCTATTTCCCTAGTTTGAAATTAGGGAGTGTTACACCTCCAGCTTTGTTCTTCTTCTGAAGGTTGTTTTGGATATTTGTGGTCTTTTACGGTTTCACACAAATTTTAGAATTATTTGTTCTAGTTCTGTGAAAAATGCCATCGGTATTTTGTTAAGGATTGCATTGACTCTGTAGATTGCCTTGGGTAGTATGGTCATTTTAACAATATTCTTCCAACCCATTGGAATCCATTCTTCCAATCCAATATTCTTCCAGCCAAATGGAAAGTATATCTTTTCATTTGGTTTTGTTATCTTCAGTTTCTTGAATGAATCAATGTCTTATAGTTTTCTGAGTACACATCTTTTTACCTCCTTGGTTAGATTTATTTGTAGGTATTTTATCTTTTCAATGCAGTTGTAAATGGTATTGTTTTCTTAATTTCTCTTTCTGATAGATTGTTGTTAGTATATAGAAATGCAACAGATTTCAGTATATTAATTTTGTATCCTACAACTTTACTGAGTTCATTTATTCTAATAACATTTTGGTGGCATCTGTAGGATTTTCTGTATATAGTATATGTATATGTCATCTGCAAACAGTAACAATTTTACTTCTTCCTGTCCAATTTGGATAACTTTTATTTCTTTTTCTTGTGTGATTGTTGTGGCTAGGACTTCCAATACGATGATGTTGAATAAAAGTGGCGAGAGTGGGCACTCTTGTCTTGTTCCTGATCTTAGAGGAAAGATTTACGGCTTTTCACTGTTGGGTATGATGTCGGCTGTAGGTTTGTCATCTATGGCCTTTATTATGTTGAGATATGTTCTCTCTACCAACTTTGTTGAGAGTTTTTTTCATCATAAATGGATGTTGAGTTTTGTCAAAAACTTTTTCTGTATCTATGGAGATGATCATACGATTTTTATTCAGTTTGCTGATGTGGTGTATTATGTTGATTGATTTGCAGATATTGAACCATCCTTGCACCCCTGGGATAAATTCCATTTGATCATGGTCTTAATCTTTTTTTTTTTTTTAAGATGTTGGGGCTAGGAGTTTATTAATTAATTTATTTATTTTTGCTGTGTTGGGTCTTTGTTTCTGTGCGAGGGCTTTCTCTAGTTGTGGCAAGCGGGGGCCACTCTTCATCGTGGTGCGTGGGCCTGTCACTATCGTGGCGTCTCTTGTTGCAGAGCACAGGCTCCAGATGCACAGGCTCAGTACTTGTGGCTCACGGGCCCAGTTGCTCCACGGCATGTGGGATCCTCCCGGACCAGGGCTCGAACCCATGTCCCCTGCATTAGCAGGCAGATTCTCAACCACTGCGCCACCAGGAAAGCCCTGGTCTTAATCTTTTTAAAGTATTGTTGAGTTCAGTTTGCTAATATTTTGTTGAGGATTTTTACATCTGTGTTTATAAGTGATATTTAGCCTGTAATTTTCTTTTTTTGTGGTGTCTTTGGTTTTGGTAGCAGGGTGATGCTGGCCTAGTAGAATGAGTTCAGAAGCATTCCTTTCTCTTCCATTTTTTAGAGTAGTTTGAGAAAGATAGGTATTAACTCTTCTTTAAATGTTTGTTAGAATTCACCTGTGAAGCTGTCTGGTCCTGGACTTTTGTTTGTTGGGAGGTTTTTTGTTTGTTTGTTTTTACTCATTCAGTTTTATCATTGGTAATCACTCTGTTCATATTTTCTATTTCTTCTCTTTTAAAAAATTTTATTGAAGTATAGTTGATTTACAGTGTTGTGTTTAATTTCTGCTTTACAGTAAAGTGACTCAGTTACACATATATATATATTCTTTTTCATATTTTTTTCCACTATGGTTTATCATAGGATATTGAATATATTTCCCTTTGCTATACAGTAGAACCTTGTCGTTTATCCATCCTATATATAATAGTTTGCACCTGCTAATCGCAAACTCCAATCCTTCTCCTTCCCTCCACACTCCCCCCGCACCCCCGGCAACCACAAGTCTGTTCTCTATGTCTGTGAGTCAGTTTTTGTTTCATAGATATGTTCATTTGTGTCATATTTTAGATTCCACATATAAGTAATATCATATGGCATTTGTCTTTCTCTTTCTGACATACTTCACTTAGTATGATAATCTCTAGGTCCATCCGTGTTGCTGCAAATGGCATTATTTCATTCTTTTTAATGGCTGAGTAATATTCCATTATATATATATATATATATATATATATATACACACACATCACATTTTCTTTATCCATTCATTCAATGGATTCTATTTCTTCTTAATTCAGTCTTAAGAGATTGTATATTTCTAGGAATTTATCCATTTTTCCTAGGTTGTCAGTATAATTGTAGTAATTTTTAAATTTCCTTTGTATTTCTGTGGTGTTGGTTGTGACTTCTCTTTCATTCTGATTTTATTTATCCGGGCCCTCTCTCGTTTTTTCTTGATGAATTTGGCTAAAAGTTTATGAATTTTGTTTATCTTTTCAAAGAACCAGCTTTTAGTTTCATTGATCTTTTCCGTTGTTTTCTTCCGCCTCTATTTCATTTCTTTCTGCTCTGATCTTTCTTTCCTTCTACTAACTTTGGGTTTTGTTTCTTCTTCTTTCTCTAGTTCATAAAGGACATGTACAGTTAGATTGTTTGATATTTTTCTTATTTCCTGAGGTAGGCTTGTATTGCTATAAATTTCCCCTTTAGAACTGCTTTTGCTGTGTCCCATAGGTTTTTGGATCATTGTGTTTCCATTTTCATTTGACTTTAGGTACTTTTTTATTTCCTCTTTGATTTCTTCAGTGACCCATTAGTTGTTTAGTAGCATACTGTTTAGCCTCCACATGTTTGTTTTTTGCAGTTTTTTTCTTGTAGTTGATTTCCAGTTTCATACCTTGTGGTTGGAAACAATGCTTGGTATGATTTCAGTCTTTATAAATTTATTGAGACTTGGTTTGTGGCCTAGCATGTGATCCATCCTGAGAATGTTTCACCTGTACTTGAAAATAATGTGTATTCTACTGCTTTTGGATGGAATGTTCTATGTATATATCTTGAGTCAATCTGGTCTAATGTGTTATATAAGGCCAATGTTTCCTTATTGATTTTCTTTCTGGATGATCTGTCCATTGATGTTAAGTGGGGTGCTAAAATCCCCTACTGCTGTTGTGTTACTGTCAATATCTCCCTTTATGTTTGTTAATATTTGCTGTATGTATTTAGGTGCTCCTATGTTGTATGCATATATATTTACAATTGTTATATCTTCTTGTTGGATTGATCCCTTTATCACTGTATAATGTTCTTCTCTGTCTCTTGTTACAGTTTTTGTTTTAGAGTCTATTTTGTCTGATATGGGTATAGCTACCCCAGCTTTCTTTTAGTTTCCATTTGCATGGAGTATCTTTTCCATCCCCTCACGTTCAGTCTCTGTGTGTCTTTAGATCTGAAGTGAGTCTTACAGGAAGCATATATGTGGGTCTTGTTTTTTTATCCATTCAGCCACTGCATGTCTTTTGATTGGAGCATTTAGTTCATTTGCATTTAAAGTAATTATTGATAGGTATGTACTTATTGCCATTTTGTTCACTGTTTTCTGGTTGTTTTTGTAGTTCTTTTCCTTTTGAAAAAGAAAGGTTCCTTTCTTTTTCTTTTGCTCTCTTACCTTGTGATTTGATGACTGTCTTTAGTGTTATGTTTGGATTCCTTTCTCATTTGTGTGTGTATTTATAAAAGGTTTTGGTTTGTGGTTACTGTGAAGTTAATACATAACAATCTATATATATATATATATACGTGATTATTAAGTTGACGAGCTCTTACATTTGAATGCGTTCTAAAAACCTTGCATTTGTACTTCCCTCTTCCCCCTCCCACGTTTAACATTTTTGACATCATATTTTATGTACTTATGTCTGTGTGTCCCTTAACTACTTATTGTGGATATAAATTATTTTACTATTTTTGACTTTAACCCTTCCTAATAGCTTTATAAGTGGCTGATTTGCTAACTTTACTGTATATCTGCCTTTATCAATGGAATTTTTCCTTTTTAATTTTCGTATTTATAGTTGTGGCCTTTTCTGCTTTGAGAAGTCCCTTTAAACATTTATTGTAAAGCTGGTTTAGTGTTGCTAAACTCTCTCAGCTTTTGCTTGTTTATAAAAATCTTTATCTCTCCTTCAAATCTGAATGACGTTCTTGGAAGGTAGAGTATTCTCGGTTGTAGATTTTTTTTCCCCTTTCATCACTTTGAATATATTATGCCACTCCCTTCTGGTCTGCAAATTTTCTGTTGAAAAGTCAGCTGACAGTCTTACGGGAGTTCCCATGTATGTAACTAGTTGTCCTTCTCTTGCAGCTTTTAAGATTCTGTCTTTATCTTTTAATTTTTGCCATTTTAATTATAGTGTGTCTTGGTGTTGACCTCTTTGGATTCATCTTGTTTGGGACTCTCTGTGTTGCCTGGACTTCTGTGTTTCCTGGATGTCTGTTTTCTTTCCTAGGTTAGGGAAGTTTTCAGCTATTTTCTCCTCAAATAAGTTCTCTGCCCCCATTTCTCTCTTTTTTCCTTCTGGGACCTCCATAATGCAAATGTTAGTATGACTGATGTTGCCCCAGAGTTCTCTTAAACTGTCCTCATTTTTTAAAATTCGTTTTTCAGCTTAGGTGATTTATACTATTCTGTCTTCCAGTTCACTTATCTGTTTCTCTGTATCATCTAATACACTGCTGATTCCTTCTAGTGTGTTTTTTATTTACGTTATTATATTCTTCAGCTCCGTTTGATTCTTCTTTATATTTTTTAACTCTTTGTTAAACTTCTTACTGTGTTCATCCATTCACCGAGTTCATTAAGCTTCCTTATGGTTATTACCTTGAACCCTTGATTGGGTAGATTGCTTATCTCCACCTCGCTTAATTCTTCTGGGGTTTTGTCTTATGTCTTCACTTGGGATATATTCCTCATTTTGCCTGATTCTCTGTTTACTTCTATGTATTAGGTAGGTTGGTTACGTTTCCCAACCTTGGAGAAGTGGACTTATATAAGAGATGTCGTATGGGCCCAGCAACACACTCCCCTCTGGTTACCAGAGGTATGGGCTCTAGGGCTATGGGCTGCATGGGCCCTTCAGTTGTGGCAGGGTTGATTATTGTGGGTGTGCTGTTAGGTGGGGCTGGCCCCTGACCCAGTTGGCTGCCAGGCCCTACCTTGTGTGGTAGTTACCAGCTCGCTAGTGGGTGGGGCTGGGTCCCATTGTGGCTGACTGCCTGTCCCAGGAGGGTCCTGGGGCTGGTGCTCACACTCTGGTGGGTGGGGCCTGATCCTGGGGTGGTGGCTGTGGGGCCCTGGGGGACCAGGGGCTGGTGCTGGCTGCTTGTGGATGGGGCTGAGTCCTAGGGCAGCTGTCAGAAGGGGCTGGGGGGGTCTCAGGACTGGTGCTAGCCCATTGGTGGGTGGGCAAGCCCCCAGCACTAATAGGTAGAGGGAGGACACCAAAATGGCACTTGCACACACCACTGTCCTCATGGTAGAATAAGCTCCCCCAAAATGGCTGTTGCCAGCATCTGTGTCCCCAAGAGGAGTCCCAGTGGCCTCCTGTCTCTCTGGGAGACTCTCCAAGATCACCAAGTGGGTCTCACGCAGCCTCCTTTACAATTACTGCCTGAGTGCTGGGACTTGGGAGTATGTGAGAATTTTCATGTGCCCTTTAAGAGTGGAGTCTCTGTCTCCTACAGCCCTCCAGCTCTCTTGTAAGTAAGCCCCGCTGGCCTTCAAAGCCAGACATTATGGGGCTCATCTTCCTGGTGCAAAGCCCCTGGGCTGGGGAATCCAATCCAGGGCTCAGATGCCTCAGTCCTTGGGGAGAACCTGGGCAGTTGTGATTATCCTTCCATTTGTGAGTTACCTACCCAGGGGTGTGGGTCTTGACTATACCACATCTCCACCCCTCCTACCCATCTCATTGTGGTTTCTTCTTTATAGCTAGAAAATCTCTTCTGGTAGTCTTCAGGTTGTTCTTATAGCCAGTTGCTCTCTAAATAATTGTAATTTTGGTGTCCCATGTGAAGAGGTGAGCTCAGGGTCTTCCTACTCTGCCATCGTGGCCACACCTCCCTTTGCCCATTTTTTTTTCTTTTTTTATAAATTTATTGTATTTATTTATTTTTGGCTGCGTTGGGTCTTCGTTGCTGTGTGGGCTTTCTCTAGCTGCGGTGAGCGGGGGCTACTCTTCATTGTGGTGCATGGGCTTCTCATTGTAGTGGCTTCTCTTGTTGTAGAGCACAGGCTCTAGGCGTGCGGGCTTCAGTAGTTGAGGCATGTGGTCTCAGTAGTTGTGGTGCACAGGCTTAGTTGCTTTGCGGGATGTGGGATCTTCACAGGCCAGGGATCGAACCCGTGTCCCCTGCATTGGCAGGCGGATTCTTAACCACTGTGCCACCAGGGAAGCCCTGCCCATTTTTAAATTGGTTTGTTTGATTTTTGTTGTTGTGTTATAGGAGTTCTTTATACATTCTGGGTATTAATCTGTTAATCAGATATATGATTTGAAAATATTTTTTCGCATTCTGTGGGTTTTTTATTATATTGATTGTGTCCTTTGATGCACAGAAGTTTTAAATTTTGATGTAGTCCATTTTATCTGTTTTTTTCTTTTATTGCCTATGCTTCAAGTCCATTCCTAAATCCAGTGTCATGAAGCTTTTCCCTGTGTTTTCTTCTGAGAGTTTCATAGTTTTAGCTCTTATGTTTAGGTCTTTGATCCATTTTGAATTGATTTTTATAGATGGTGTAAAGTGAGAGTCTAACTTTATTCTTTTGCATGTGGATATCCAGTTTTCCCAGCACCATTTGTTGAAAAGACTATCCATTCCCCATGGAATGCCTTGGCACTCTTGTTGAAAATCATTTGATCATATATGTGAGGGTTTATTTCTGAGCTCTCTATTCTGTTCCATTGGTCTTGATACCAGTACCACACTGTTTTACTGCAGTGTCATAGTAAGTTTTTTTGAATTCAGGGTATATGAGGTCCCCAGCTTTGTTCTTCATTTGCAGTATTGTTTTGGCTATTTGGGGTCCTCTGAGTTTCCATATGATTTCTAGGATGGATTTTTCTATTTCTGCAGAAACTGCCATTGGGATTTTGATAGGGATTGTACTGAATCTGTAGATTGCTTCGGGTAGTATTGTCATGTTAACAATATTAAGTCTTCCAATCCATGAACACAGCATGCCCTTCCATTTATTTATGTCTCTTTTCATTTTGTTCAGCAGTGTTATGTAGCTTTCAGTGTACGTCTTTCACTTCCTTGATTTAATTTATTCCTCAGTATTTTATTGTTTTTGATGCTATTGTAGATAGAGTTGATGATTTCATTTTCAGATTGTTCATTGTTAGTGTATAGAGATGTGACTGATTTTTGTCTGTTGATTTTGTATCCTGCAAGTTAGCTGAAACTTGATTATTATAACAGTTTATTGTGGAACCTTCAGGGTTTTTTGCATAAAAGGTCTGTCATCTGCGAACTGAGATAATTTTACTTCTTCCTTTTCAATTCAGTTGCCTAGAAGTTTTAAATTTTGCTGCTGAAATCCAGTTTATCAGTTTTTTCTTTTTGTTGGTGATTTTTGTTTTCTCTAAAAATTTTTCATGTATACTAAAGACATGAAAATATTCTCCAGCTTTCATCTAGAAATTTTATAGTTTTAGCTTATATGTTTAGGTCCATAATCCATCTGAAATTAATCTTTGTATATGGTATGATGTAGTGGTCAAAGTTCTTTTTTTCCTTATAAATATCCAGTTCTAGCACCATTTGTTGAAAATACTTTTCCTTTTCCCATTTAATTGCTTTGGCACCCTTGTTGAAAATTATTTGACTGTATATGTGTGATTTTATCCAGGGCACTCTGTTTTGTTTCCATTAATCTGTTTTTCTGTCCTTTGTTATGTTTTCTTGATGACTATACCTTGAAAAAAGTCATCTTGAGATCAGATAGTATATGTTCTCAATCTTTGTTCTTCTTTTTCAAGATTGTATTAGCTAGTCCAGGTGTTTTTTTTGTTTTGTTTTTCATTTCCATATAAATTTTAGGATCAGCTTTTCAATTTCTACAGTAGGCCTGCTGGATTTTTGATGGAGATTACATTAAATTTATAGGTCAATTTGGGGAAAAATTGACATCTTAACAATATTGAATCTCCCTATAAATGAACCAAAAAATAACCATTTATTTAGGTTCTTTAATGTTTCTCAGCAGTTTTATAGTTTTCAGTATAGAGGTGTTATACATCTTTTGTTAAATTTATTTCTAAGAATTTTATGGGTTTGGATGCTATTGTAAATTGTGTTTTAAAAATTTCCTTTTCTAATTGTTCATTGCTAGTATATGGAAATACAATTGATTTTTGTATATTGACTACGTATTTTGTGTGAATGCTTAATTTACTTATTAGTTCTAGTAGTTCGGTAGATTCATTAAGATTTTTTACATATATAACCATGTCTTCTGCAAATAAATAATTGTATGCTTTCCTTTCCAATTTATATGCCTTTTAATGTCCATTGACAGATGACTAAATATATATATTCCTTTATATATATATATTTAAAGGAATTAAAAAGGGATTAATAAAGGGAAATTTATAGCATTTAAATATATAGATATTTAAACAAGACAAAAACTTCAAAAGATTACAGATTTATAGATTAACACCCCTCATGAACATAGACATAAAAATCCTTAATAAAATGTTAGTAAATCAAATTTAGCAATATATATGTGATACTCGTGACCAACTGGAGTTTATCTAAAAATGCAAGATCTGTATACCTTTTGAAAATCATTCATTGTACCTCACTGTATTAAAGGAATAAAGAAGAAAAATAATATAATAATTTTTATAGATACAGAAAGACTATTTGACAAAATTAAACATCCATTCATGATTAAAAACTCTCAGCAAACTAGGAATAAAAGAAAACTTTGTCAGTCTGGTAAAGGACATCTACAAAAAACCTACCTACAGCTGACATCATACTTAATGGTTAAATACTTTATACTTAAAATCAAGAATAAGGCAAAGATGTCTGTTTTCACCCTTCAATTCAATATTATACTGGAGGAACTAGTCAGTGCAATAAAGAAAAAAACAGAACTACCATATGATCCAGCAATTCTACTTCTGAGTATTTATCCAAAAGAACTGAAATTAGGATCACAAAAAGATATGAGCCCCCCCGTCCCCCCAACCAATGTTCACTGCAGCATTACTCACAATAACCAAGATTTGGAAACAACCTAAATGTCCATTGACAGATGAATGGATAAAGAAAATCTGGTATATACATAAATGGAATATTTCCCTTAAGCCTAAAGAATTTCTTTTAGAATTACTTTTTTAGTGCAAGTCTGTTGGAGAGTAATTCCTTCAGCTTTTGTCTTTTGAAAATACATTTATTTCTCTTTCGAAGGATATTTTCATTGAATTTAGAATTTGAGGCATTTTTCTTTCAGCACTTTAAAGATATTGTTCCACTATTCTCTGCCTTTCTTGTTCTTGATGAGAAGTCAGCCATTATTCTTATCATTGTTTCTCTGTATGTCATGTGTCCTTTTTTCTCTGACTGCTTTCTAGATTTTCCCTTTATATTTTGTCAGTTAATCTATGACAAAGCAAGAATATACAAGAATATACAATGGAGAAAAGACAGTCTTTTCAATAAGTGGTACTGGGGAAACTGGTCAGCTACATGTAAGAGAATGAAATTAGAACATTTTCTCACACTATGTACAAAATTAAACTCAAAATGGATGAAAGACCCATGTAAGACCAGAAACCATAAAACTAGAAGAAAACAAGGGCAGAACACTCTTTGACATAAAGTATAGAAATTTGGGGGAGGATCAGGTCCTAAGGCAAAGGAAACAAAAATAAAGAAATTCCACCTAATTAAACTTAAAAGCTTTTGCACAGCAAAGGAAACCAACAAAATGAAAAGACAACCTACCGAATGGGAGAAAATATTTGCAAACGATGTGACTGATAAAAGGTTAATATCCAAAATATGGAAACAGTTCATATAATTCAAATATCAATAAAAACAAACCATCCAATTAAAAAAATGGGCAGAAGACCTGAATAGATATTTTCCCAAGGAAGACATACAGATGGCCAACAGGCATATGAAAAGGTGCTCAGTATCACTAATCAGAGAAATGCAAATCAAATGAGATCACCTTGCATTTGTCAGAATGGCCATCATCAAACAACAAATGTTGGTGAGGATGCGGAGAAAAGGAAACCCTACTACACTGTTGGCGAGAATGTAAATTGGTGCAGCTACTGTGGAAAACAGTGTGGAGGTTCCTCAAAAAACTGATCCAGCATGTGATCCAGCAATTCCACTCCTGGGTATTTATACGGAGAAAACAAACACGAATTTGAAAAGATTGCATCCCACTGTTCATAGCAGCATTATTTATAACAGCCAAGATATGGAAGCAACCTAAGTGTCCATCAACAGCTGAATGGATAAAGAAGATGTGAGATATATATATATAGAGAGAGAGAGATACACACACAATGGAATATTTATTACTCAGTCATAAAAAGAATGAAATTCTGCCATTTGCAACAATATGGATGGACCTAGAGTGATGGACCTTAGTGAAATCAGTCAGAGAAAGACAAATACTGTATGTTATCACTTATATGTGGAATCTAAAAAATAAATGAATGAATAATAAAACAGAAACAGACTCACAGATTTAGAGAACAAACTAGTGGTTGCCAGTGGGGAGAGGGAGGAGGGGAGGGGCAAGATAGGGGTACGGGATTAACAGGTACAAACTACTATGTGTACAATATGTAAGCTACAAGGATATATAGCCAATATTTTATAACTTTAAATAGAGTGTAATATATTAAAATTTTGAATCACTATGTTGTATACCTGCAACTAACATAATATTGTAAATCAACTATACGTCAGTAAATTAAATAAGTAAAAAAACATTTATTGCTAATATACTTTTCATTTCTAAAGTTTTTATTTGCTTTTTAAAAATACAGTTTTTATTATTTATTTTAATTAATTAATTTGGTTGTGCCGGGTCTTAGTTGCGGCTCATGGCCTCCTTAGTTGTGGCATGTGGGCTCCTTTGGTTGTGGCAGGTGGGCTCCTTAGTTGCGGCATGCGGGCTCCTGAGTTGTGGCATGCAAACTCTTAGTTGCGCATGCATGTGGGATCTAGTTCCTTGGCTAGGGATCGGACCTGGGCCCCCTGCATTGGGAGCATGGAGTCTTAACCACTGCACCATTAGGGAAGTCCCCAAAATACAGTTTTTATATCTCTGCCAATATTCTCCATCTTTTATGCATGTTATACCTTTTCCACTAGATCCTTTAACGTGTTTTTCACAGTTATTTTAAAGGTCCTGTCTGATAATTCCAACATTTGGATCACCTCTGGGTCTTGTTCTATTGGACTGTTTTCCATCTTGTTAGTGGGTCACATCTTGCTTTATCACGTCTCACTTTTAAAATTAAAAGCCAGACGTTGTGTCTAAAAGAGTCATGGAGCCTAAAGTAGAAAGGGCAGCTGTTGGTGCAGGTAAGTCAGTTTAGTGTGTAGTTGAACTGGGTCTGCGCTCTGTTGTTGCTTTATTTAGCATCAGTTCAGAGAATTCCCTGGTGGTCCAGTGGTTAGGATTCCACGCTTCCACTGCAGGGGGCACAGTTTCGATCCCTGGTTGGGGAACTAAGATCCTGCAAAACTAAGATTCTTTAAAAAAAAAAAAAAAGAATCAATTCACTACTGCTTTCAAATTTTTAAGGATGCTATCAGAACCTTCCTTTTAGCTGGACTTGGGATCTGAGTGTCTGGAGGGTTTGACTCAGTTCTTCTGCTTTACCCTAAGCCTTTATCAGGTACCTTAAGGGTATGGTCGAGGGGTTTCTCTTTTGACTCTCTAGCCCCTCCCTCAAACATAGATGGCCACTGCTCTGGCTAAACTTCTCTGTCCTGATGTCTATTGGCTGTCTTTTTTGGTAATCCTTCTGAGATAAAATCATTTTTTTTCTTCTAGCCATTGTAGTCTGCAGATCAAAGCTCTGGCTAAAATCCATGCCTTTGTTCAAGACACGTGAGTGTTGCCCCTTTCCAGAATTCACCTATTTCAAGGGAAGATCTTTATGTTTTGTTCCTCCTCCTGAGCTCTTTGTTTATTTCATTTACACAAACACTTAAAAATACCTACTTTTTTTAATCTCATACTTTGCTGTAGTCTGTGAAGGATGCCAGAGGAGCATATGGCATGAACCTTGCCCTCAAAGATTATGTTGTCTTTGGACAGACAAGGGTAAGCCAGGAAAAGGATACAGGAAAGTTGTTAACAGTGCATCAGAGGATGTAGAGTGGCATAGCATGCGTAGAACATCTAACGTTCAGGGGACACAGAGTAAAGAGTGATCAAGAGAGGAGATGTAGGACTGGTCAAGGAAAACCTCTGGTAGGGGGTGAGCATAAGTTAATTCAGCTTTCTGGGACGTGGTGACATCCTGGGATGGACTCAATGTGGCCTTTGTCAGAGGAGCCAGCATGTGCCGATGGGTAATTGGAAGAAGGGTGTGTGGGGACCCTGACATCCAGGGTGGTCAGGAGGGTGGTCTCCTCCCTTCCCTTTGTGGTGGGACAAGGAGGCCATCTCACTTTGTGTATATCTGAGCTCCTGTCTCCAAGAGGCAGAGGCATGGGAGTCTTATAAGCACCCTGTGTAATGGCAACTTGGCCTCGTATGTGCATGTACACACTGACGTCCTCTCTCTGGGGTTCTGATGGGTGCACGGGAGGCACACTCCTTGTATGCCTTTGACGTTTTAGTCATTTACTGGCTTCATTTTCCCAGGACACTGAGTGAGCCTCGGCAGGCAGAGATCCGGAAAGAGTGCCTCCGGCTTTGGGGGGTGAGTGTCTCCCCAGCCCATTTTTGCTCCAGGGCAGGGAAACTTTAAAGAAGAATGGGACTGACTCCCAACCCGGTCATCTTAGGGTTCCCCGCCCCTGCCCCAATGAAGAGATCTGCCTACCCTCACAGCACTCCAGAATTGGATGTCTCAGCATTGTTGGGAGTAACCTCCTTGGCCCTTTCACTGCTCGTTTAGCCCTGCAGGCTGGTTAGCAAGGACAAGGGTGGTGGGTAAACAGGCCTCATTTTCCTGCTGGTGGCCCTGGGTAGCGACACTGACTACAGAGAGCCCCAGAGAAAGGTAAGTGGCCTTTGGGGTGTGCTACCACAGGGCCTGAAAGGGAGCAGTGACTGAATTAGCCAACTCCACTCCCACCCCACCCCAGCTTCCTTTGTTGTGTGCCATTTCCTCTTGCCCAGCCTGAGCCTAAGCCCTTGCCTGCGTAAACTCACACACAGCCTTGGTCAAAAATGCGTTTGAAAACCAAAGCTCTTTGCTGTCTTGTTTTAGATCCCAGACCAGGCTAGAGTTGCTCCTTCTTCCACAGACCCAAAATCTAAGTTCTTCGAGCTAATCCAGGTAAGCTTGGTATCTGGTGAAAATAAAAAGTTAGAGAGGCCTAATTAGATGTAGTATCACTGAGACCCCCAGATGCCTGGCCTCCAGAGGGCTTGTGCAGGTACCACATGGGTTCCCGGGGCTGGGCTGAGGCCACCACAGATGGGAATTTTTGGTGTAGGGTGTTCAGTTCCCTGGGAGCCCATCAGGCTGCCTGAAGATTCTTGGCCCGAGATGTGTTCTGTTCAGCATTCCCGCTGCCCAAAGGGTGGTGCTGGCTCTCACTCTCTGGCAAGTTTAGGGTCCTGTGAGTGTGCCTGCAGGGGAGACATGAAGTATGGGATGATCTTAGGCTGGGGAGCTGGTCAGAGGGCCAGGAGGGGCTGCCAGGAGAGCTCACAGTGGAGCTGGCCTAAACTTAGACTTTCTGTTCTGTTTCTGGTGAGTGGTCCTCAGAATTCTTCTGCCCTATGTTTTCCTACCACCTGACTTCCAGCTTTTCCCTGGGCTTTATTTAAATCTGGCCCAGATCATGGGCCATTGTGCTGGTTAGGGACTGGAGAATGAGGTTCAAGATGGCCTCAAAAAAAAAAAATAGCACGTGTAAATTTTTCTGAATGGGTAGAGAGATTACTTAGCTGCTTTCAAACCAACTGCTTGCAAGTCTTTGCCTTCAGTTTTAGTGAAGGGGAGGCTTTTATATTCTGGTGACATTTCCTTATAGCTCTGGTAAATCGATCTGTACTCTGGGGACTCGGTGTTCTTTCCTTTCCCAGGCTCTCCTAATAGATCCTAAAGAAACACTCCAAGCAGACAGAATTAGATCCCAGTTAGTGCATGTGTAGGTAGAGCAGGGGGCATGTTTCAGACAGCAAGTGCTTCCTGTCCCTCCCCTCCCCCAGCCTGCCCTAACTCCCTGCCCCACCCCCCACCCCCCAGGCACCCGTACTGAGCGCCTGTCCCTTCCCCCAACCCAGCCGTGTTTTCTCTGACCCGGGGCTGCAGGGCACTGAGATCGACATCTTCAGCTATAAGCCCACGCTGCTTACTTCCAAAACCCTGGAGAAGATCCGCCCAGTGCTCGACTACCGCTGCATGGTGTCTGGCAGTGAGCAGAAGTTCCTCATCGGCCTGGGGGTAAGTCTGCAGCTGGCTTCCTACCCAGCTTGGGTGGTGGAAGCTTGCTGTCTGTCTGTGGGAATCTGGACAGCTGCCTGCCACACTTGGTGCACGTTCTCTTGGCACCAGGGAGCTGGAGCTTTGACTGCAGGGAAGGTATTTCTTGAAACTTCACTTCCTTTCTTCCTCTAAGTTAGCCAAATATCATTCATTCATTCTTTCTATCTTTCATTTATCCATGTATTTGCTTATTCACCTCCATGTATCGCTAAAGGGAACACTGCCTCCTTTCTTGTGATGTGGAGCTTCCTAGGCTAGCAGGATGGTCAGTAGGCTAAGCTGGCTTGAGCCCATGCAGCTATTTCTTTGCAACACCACCACCATCCCATGTCATCCCCTGTCTTTGGAGTCTAAAATGAGGTGAGGGAAAACCTTGGCAGTTCTATATCTTAATTGGGTAAAGTCCTCATTGCTCTTTCTTTTCACTCTGAGTTGTCTTTATAGTTTTATCTCTTCTTCCTCACTTACTTTCTCTGTGTCCTCTCACACTTTATCTTTTTTTACTTTCTCTCTGCTCTGCTCTGTTCTCCGGACCCTTCACCAAACCCACTTCAGACATACACCAAGCTGGATCTTTCTTGAGGGCCTCTGATCATGAACTCAGGCCTCTTGAATAGTGCCCTGAGCCTGTTCCCTCCCAGTGGGACAGAGTCAGAGCTCTCCTCTTCCACTGAGGCAGTGGAGGACAACACTGTCATTATAGTGTACGAAGTATAACTGACTAATCTCTCTGAGACCTTTTCTTCTGGCATTTCCCAGCCCCATCAGCTTGTAGCCACCAACTAAAAGCCCTTTTGAGAGCTGAGCTTCTCACCACTCAATGTCTTTGTCTGCCTGACCTGGCCCTTTCTCTCTGCCCATAGAAGTCTCAGATCTACACATGGGATGGCCGCCAGTCAGACCGCTGGGTCAAGCTGGACCTGAAGACAGAGCTACCCCGGGACACTCTGCTCTCTGTGGAGATTGTCCATGAGCTGAAAGGGGAGGTTAGAGGTGGTTCTGCTCACGTGTATGGCTCTGCCATCTGGGGAACAGCTGGGCCTGTCCCTTCGCCCCCATGCCCCCTGAGTTAACTGGGTTATGTGTATGTGGTGCCTGAGAGGGCCCAAGGCCTGGCGAATGCTTTGTAATTGTTCCTCCTCCTCGAGTAGTTGCTCTAAGCCATGGCATATTCAGGTAGGAAGGACCACAGTCTCCTTATGTTTAGGAGATCTTGATCATCTCTGTGTAGCAAAGTCCCTGGTGAACCTGCTGCATATTTTTTAGCTGCTGATTGTTATTGACCAAGGATTCCTTGGGAAAGAAGCAACTTGTTATTTCCCATGAGCTTTGGGTATTACAGCCATACAGATAACTTTCAGAACAGTCAGTGGGAACAGTTGGCCAGAGTGGGAAGCCAGGGCCTGCTGGAGCACCATGGCGGCAGCCTCACTGGGTTTGAGATTCAAGGGGGCTCATCACCCATCACCTCAGGCCTCTGTCTTCTCAGAAGCATGGGCCAGCCTGGTGCTGAGAATCAACTGGGAGGGAGGTGAGAGAAATATCCTGTGTTTAGAGCCCTTCCCTTCCCCCGGCTATGTGTAGAATGGAGGCCAGCGTGCCACCGTGGGCAGAGTGAGCCCCAGGCCAATTCCTGGCAGGGTGGGCAGCATACTTGTCCTTCTAGGGGAAGGCCCAGCGGAAGATTAGTGCCATCCACATCCTCGATGTCCTTGTGCTGAATGGCAGCGACGTGCGGGAGCAGCACTTTAACCAACGGTCTGACCTGGGCCCTGGGGGAGGGAAGGTGGGCCGGGGTGGGCCAGGGCAGCTCTATGGCGGCAGCCTCTGTGGCTTGGGCCTCTCCCAGGCTTTCTCTGCTTAAGAGCATCCTCAGAGTTTCCCTCTTCTACCCACTAGCTGGTTCCAAGGGCAGGGTGAGAAATTGGTGTTGACACTCCCAGTTACCAGGACTTGGGCCTTGATTTCATACATACTAGCACACTCTATTTTGCCTCAGCTGTTCAGATCAGAGGTGATGTTTGTTTTAAGGTTGAGCAAGAGGGTGACCTTATGGGGAAGAGGGAGGGTCTTCTCCTCTGAAGAATGTGTTCTGTTCTTGGTGGTCCCACTTAAGTCAGTTTATGGATCCCACAACTCCCACAGAGGTACTTTTGTTCGTGGATAGATTCCTAATCAGTCGTTTAAAAGGGGGGTACAAAAAGGAGAGACATCTTACACCGCTATGGTGCTGAAGTCACTCCTAAGTTGGTTCATCTGAGTGGGTGTACTGTGGTATCTGTGGTTTGGGGTGAAGGAGCCGACGCACAGAATAAAGATGATGCTTGAAGTTCTGGTGGAGGTGACTGAACACAGCCGAAGTTACACTTCAGGGAAACCAACCAAGATGTATTGAAAGTAGAGGTCAGAATCCAGAGTGGGGGAGAGGGCGTTCATGACGACATCACTGGAGAAGGGCAAGGGTGGGCTTCCTGGGAGACATGAGTGCTGCCTCTTGGAGCAGTTTTGCTGCAGATTCAGGAGTGTACTCCCACTGGTGCCATGACAGTGCCCTGGGGCTGCAGGTGCTGGTAAAGATACCCTTACTTGCCTCTGAGAGACTCTGTTTGGATTGTAGAATTCAGCTTGCTGAGAAATTTGTGAAAGCTGTTTCCAAGCCCAGTCGGCCTGACATGAATCCCATCAGGTGAGCAGATCATCTCTCCCCCCAAATCCTCCTCTCCCATTGCTTCTTTCTGGCCAGTGCCTGCCTCCCTGTCCTGTGAGGGCTGGGAGGGCTCAGTGGAGGAGACCAGACCAGGCTGGCATTAGAGATCAGACTGCCATTGAGTGATTTGCTTGGGGGTGCTGGGTAGGTGACTCCTTTGCCCCAGAGTATCCCCCATTCCTGCCTGTCACAGTGGGCCAGCCTCCACAGGAGAGGTTCGTTCCTCAGGTTTAAGGCATCCTCATTAAAGACACACATGCCTCTGAGAGCACTAACACACCTTGTGAGCCACACATTCATGCTTGAATATCATTAGCATATCAATCCTGGCCTTTTCATTTTTTTCAGGTAAGAAAAGGGTGCTGAGGGAATGGGAGTTTTTGAACATGAAAAAGAAAAGGTTGGTTTGAGGTAATGGGATCCTTGGTGCATGGAAAGAAGGCCATGGTTTGTTGCCACGTTAGGTAATGTAAAAGTTCTAGGCCTTTAGAGGGTAACAGTGAGGGAGCAGACAGATGGAACAGACTTTTCCAGTCTGGGCTGAGGTCTGAGGTTATTATCTTTGGGGCTTCATGTGACTAGAGACTGAGGTACATTTTATCAAAATAATTTTCATTATTCTTTTTAATACAGATTTACATAGGATTAAATCCAATAGTGGGAATGCACTTTTAGAAGTCTTCTGAAAGTCTAAAAGTAATTTCTTCTTGCACTTTAAAATGTCCTGTCTGCCGGTTCCTGAGAAGCAGCTTCCAGGGGTCCTGCCTCTGCTGCTTGTGACGGTCTGGTTGCTTGGCTTCTGGGCACCTTACTCAGTAGCAGTTCCAAAGGCGTGTTCAGGGGCCCCCAGAGGTGGAGGGCTGGGCATCAAACAGGAGCCTTGCGTCCTGGGTAGGGGGGTCTCCTCACCCCTAATGGTAATAGGCCTATTAGGACGATTTGGAAGCAACTCTGTTACAGGAAGGCCTAAAATCCATGTAGACAGACCTGGGCAAGAGCCTGGCCCTTGGTGTTCTGGCCTCTAGAGATGGTGACGGTGACCCAGGGTGGGAATGCTGACAGGCACATCTTGGTCTGCCAGACCTTCCTCTTTCCCCCACCTGACTTCCTGAACCATAGCTGTGCTCCCCGGGTGCCCTGGGGCAGGCTCCAGGGGGTGCTTGGCAGCTCTGAAACCTAGGGCTTGTCTGTGGAGGGTGGCAGTGACAGGCTAGGGGTCCTCATTCTTGGTGGGTTGGGTGGTGCAGGGCCTGAGGCAGAAGGTGAGGATAGGCACAGCCTCCTGCCTACCAGCTGCTGCCCAGACAAGTGTCCCACCAAGAATCCTTTGTCAGCTCTTTGTCCGTCTGTCCACAGGGTGAAGGAGGTATACAGGCTGGAGGAGATGGAGAAGATTTTTGTCAGGTGAGTGACTCAGCCAGGGTAGCTCAGGATTTGAGAGGAGTTGGGGTGGGGGGCATGGCAGTGTCCAGGATTCGTTCTCTTTTTCTGTAGCGGTGGGTTAGGGGTGTGGTGGTGAGTTGCCCTGGTGGCTGCCTCTACCGCCCCCCCACCTCCTTTGCCTGCGTGGCTCAGCTGCAGCCAAGGGCCCCCCAGCTAAGAGCTGATTCAGCACTGTCAGGAGGGGAGCCGGGCGGGTGTGTGTCAGGCAGAAATACGGGCTCACTGATGCTGTAACAGTTACGAGGGGTGTGTGCGTCAGGCAGAAATACCAGCGGGCTTGTTGATGCTGTAACAGTTACGATTGTCCCTGCTAGGGGCAGAGCATCAAGCTGCTTGAAACACTATAAATCCCAGCTCCTGGTGCTGACAGAGAGATTGAGCCTGGAGGGGTAGAGGGGGTGTAACTGCTTCCTCATAATCTTAGCGGTGTGCAGGGTGCTCAGATCTGAGGGTCTCATCCTGGGTGTGCCCCTGTGGCCACTGGAGCTGGGCTGGGTCTCAGTGCTCCCGAATTAACTCTTTAGTAGCCACACTGATGCCATGGGTGGTGAACTGAAGATCCAGTGGCACTCGTAGTCAGATCTTACCCTTACCGGTGTCACCCTGACACCCCGCAAACAGCAGCAACATAGCAGGGGCATGTGTCACTTCCCTGCCTCCATTGCTTAGTTGGGAGTTCAGAGCCTGAGTTCTAAACCCAGCACCGCACTCAAACTCACTTTCTGTGTGGCCTGGAGCAACTCAAGTCTCTGCCTCAGTTTCTCATGTTGAACTGAGGTAAAGTACTGTGGTTGGTTGGCTGATTTTGACATTAGCCAGAGACTAACGTTAGGGCTCTCTCTCTCTCTCTCTCTCTCACACACACACACACTCACGCTTCCTGTTTGCATGCCTACTCTGGAAAATCAAGGTTGGAAATGAAGATCATCAAGGGCTCCAGTGGCACGCCAAAGCTCAGCTATACAGGGCGGGACGACCGGCACTTTGTGCCCACTGGCCTCTACATTGTCAGGACAGTGAATGGTGGGTGATGAGCCACTGTTCCCTAACCCCACTCCCTCAGCCAGGGCAACTGGCCCAGACCCTACTTGAGCCAGAGCTAAGGGCTCCCTACTGAGGTGGGCATTTCTTTGAGGTGTATGTTGAGCGGGACTGTGTTCCCTGAGCCTCTTCTGTTCTTCGGTGGATCCTGGGGGGGTTGTGCTGGGGCTGGAGAGAGGGGAGCCCAACTTGTATATGCACACGTGGTGTCCTCATGGCAGGAGAAGGGCCTTCGCAGTGGGCAACAGCAGATCCAGAAAGTCAAGCTTGGCCATTCGTATCACCTGTAGAATCCTTTTTCCTTAGTACCCTCTGGCTAACAGACTCCTACTCCCTCTGCCAGGGCCCGAGAGATGTTGCCCTGGTAGCAGGTTGGCGGGACTGGGGAGAGTTGTTGAGAATTATCTTAGTTGTCTTCCTGGAGCCCCTTTGGGCGGGTGATGAAGGCTGTGTCCTCACAGGCTCTTCTCCGCTGCTGTTTGGCGGGGATGGGAGTGGAGGAACGGGCGTGAAGGAAGGCATGCCCTTCACTGGCCTGACCTGTCCCCCATGGGTATTTTGTGTCCTTTCTGGGCTTCTTCCCCCTTTCCTTCTGTCAGAGCCATGGACTATGGGATTCAGCAAAAGCTTCAAGAGGAAGTTCTTCTACAACAAGAAAACCAAGAACTCTACCTTTGACCTCCCTTCAGACGCCATTGCTCCATTTCAGTAAGTAGCCTTCTTCCAGGCCTGCCCCCTGCAGCCCCAGGTACTCCTGCTAGAATGCCAGCCTGACCTCTCGGGGCACACCCGGGTCCTGAGACTGACTGCTGCCCATGCAGGGGCTTCCCACGAGGGTATGGCTGTGATGGTTGGGGGTCCTGGGTGTGAAGGGCCCGACCCTGGCCGGGTGTGGGCTAATGCTGAGGTCCACAGTCTTGCCTTTGGACCCAGTGTGTTGCCGGATTGTTGGTCATAGGTTTCGACAGCAGCCAGTAGCCCTGATGTGCCTGTAATTAGCCACTGACACCAGTGTGTCACCACACTAATACTGTTCTATTAGAGCAGCAGAGACAGATAAACCAGGAATATCAGTAATTAAAGGATCCAGTAGGATGCAATTAGCAGCAGCAGCTGTGTGTTGAAAAAAGCTGGTTCTGGAAGGCAGGGAGCAGGGCCTACTAGGTACATTTGGCTGCCGGAGGGAAGACGCTCAATTGGAGTCATTAGTGAGACCTGCCCTCCCCCCTGCCCCCAGTGCACACACACACACTCTTAAGAACACCCATCCCCGAAGTCACGGGTGCCAGGATGGGTGGTGAGCTCTTGGTCCTGCTCCACGTGGGTACAGCCCTCTGACCTCCCTTCTCCTCCCCAGCATCTGCTACTACGGCCGGCTCTTCTGGGAGTGGGGGGATGGCATCCGTGTGCATGACTCCCAGAAGCCCCAGGACCCAGACAAGCTGTCCAAGGAGGACGTCCTCTCCTTCATCCAGACGCACAGCGCCTGAGGATGCCCACCCCTGCCGAATGCCCTGTCGTTCCCTGAGCCTGGCCGTGAGGTTGGTGGCCTCCTCTGAAGAGCTCAGTTGGGGCCTTCTGGGACACTTTTTGGAATTCCCTCCCCGGAGCCCTGCCTGGGAACTGTCTCCCCTGCTGGGACTCAGCCTGAAGGATGCAGCTCCTACAGCACGTTTGAGGTCAGGGCCCAGGGCACATGGGGCCAGTGGAGGATGTGTCTGTCAGAGGGCAGCAGGGCTTCGGCTCTGCCATTCCTTCCTGTATCCTGTAGACTCACTTTTCTGAGTTCCACACAGTGCCCTGAGGGGGCGGCCATGCTCCTGCTTTGCCCAACTTTTCATTGGGCCGACCCTGAGAGGCAGGAGGCCTGCTGTTGTGAGCTGGCCAGGAGCAGCTGCTATATAAATCAAGGTTTTGTTTCTTTGAACTTGCTCTGTTTTGATGCCAAGTTGGAGATTTTCTTGTCTCCTCCCCCTACCCTCTCCTGGTCTTCCCTGGAGTTCTTCCCAGCCCAAACCTCTGACCGTCCCGCAGGCCGGGAAGGGAGGCATGTGGACCCCACATCTCTGACACCACGTCAGGATGCAGGTAGCATTGTCTGGTGGTAGGTGCGACTGCTTCCTGGGGTTGTAGAGCCTTCCTGGGCCTCACCCCTTTTGATCCAAACCTCGGGCAGCTCTAGAAGGGAAGGAAGCAGCCTTGAAGACCTGCCATTTTCTATGCGCCAAACAGTAGTGGCCCCACTGTAACAGAGGTCCTGTTGGGTTGGGTTGCACTCAGTCCTCTGGCAATCATGGCACTCCCGTTTGTCCCAGCCACCTTGCCACCCTCCCCCCTCCGTTTTTTCATCCCCAGCAGGAGGCACAGTTGCTTTTGTTTGTCCTTTTGTGGTCATTCCATTTCCTCTATCTTGGCGGGGTGGAGGGGGAAGCTGGGCAGTAGCTTTGGGTGGGGGAGGGAACCTGTGGTTGTTTTTAATGGGAAATACCTCTCAGAGATGCTCCTGTGGGCTCCCTAGGGTCTCATCCCAGTGCTAGACTGGTTTCCATGGAGATAGAGGGCACTGAGGCTCCCCATGAGGTTGGAATTGACTCCACCTCAGGGGTCTCAGGCCAGCATCCCCCAGGCTGTCAGCAGCACCGCTGAGATGCTGTATTTCCACCCAATTCTGGGTATCAGTGTGTCTTGCAGAATCTTGGATCATTAAAGATAAACATATTTTTAATGCCTGTGTGGCTCTGTGCTGGGGCTTGTCCTTCGGTGCTTTGTGGTCTGGGACTTGCGTGAATGAAACAGCTTGGGCTGGAGGTGAAGGGGAGGAAGCTGTACTCAAGAGGGGAGAAAAGAGGGTGGGTTTAATCAGAGCCTTGTCCAAGCTCAGGGCTGCTGTTTGCTGCCAAAGAGGGGCCCAAGGAAGAGTCAAAATTATGTGGCTCCTGTGAGAAGCAGGGATTAGAGGATGAATGAACCTACAGCCCGGCAGGGCAATGTGACAATCCAGGATCAATGTGTGTGACTAAAATAACAGAGGCGTCAGACCAATTAGTGCCACTAGACGGGGAAGACAGAAAGGGAGAGATGGTTTCGCTGACCCCGCCAACCTCCCCTGCTCTGCGTCTGCACTGGAGGCCGTGCGCGTGCTGATGGCGCCTCTCCCTCTCTGCTCTAGGCTAGCGTTTCTCCACCAGTCCCATCACCAGTGCAGGTTCTCCCTTAGAGCCCGCTGCCTACACATTGCTTAGCTCCTTCACCTGGGCCCCCAGATTCCTTCCTTAATGTTTCACAGCCTTAGTTTAGCTCGCAGGGCAACTCCTTTCCTTGCGTTTACTTACTTGGTGTGATCTCGGCTCCCAAGCCCCTTCATCCTCTTGGTTGCCCTACTCAGCCTTACTCCAGCCTCCCACTCCCAGCCCTCCTGGCCCCTGTGCTGGGAGTAGAGGGCTGTGCTCGGGGGCGGTGGAGGGAGGGGAATGTCTGTGTTTGCCGCTCCTGCAAACGCCGCCTGATTTACTGGCCACTCACCGTTAAGTCTGTGTGGTCATTACCGTGGCTCCAGCTGCCCACTGGCTCTGCCACACCTCGCCAGACTTGCAGCCTCTTGAAGATGGATTAACTCCGCACTCCCGTGGGACCACCACACGACCACCTCAAGTCCCCAAGTTGCCCTTTGCTGCACAGGCTGCATTTTTTCTGCCATAATCACAGGCAGTGGCATCGACTGGAGGGCAAGACAGGGTTTGGTGGGGGGTGGCAGACAAGTGGTGCAAGGTCTGCCTCTCAGCCCCAGCAGTGCCCAAGTCCTCGAGATGGCGCCCACTATGGTTTGCCTTAGGAAGCACTTTGCTAACGCCTTACTCCCCACCTAAGCTGGGGGCTTACCTTCAGGCCCCTCTCCTCCCTTGCATCCTGAATGCCACCCCACTGCCCCCAGCTGCCACCAGATCATGACATTTACTCAGCACACAGAAGCAGCCAGGGTGGTTTTTATTGCCTTTCCCTTGGGCTAAGCCAACATAAAGTCCTTCTGGAGACTCAAGCCCCACAGCAGGAATGGGAGGCAAGAGGGGCTGGGCCAACAGGAAGCCCTGCTCTGATGTCTGGGTCAGGGAGAACTGGCCCTTGTACCTTGGTCCTCTTGGGGTTTGAAGGGCCTGCTTGGCCGTGACCACGGAGCTGAGGGGAAGCCTGTGCTGACTGGAGAAATCTCAGGCTCACAGGGTCCAGTAGGCGTAGATAAGCGTCAGAAGGAGGAAGATGGCCACAGACAGCAGCATGTTCTTCCGGTTTTCCTGCCGAAGCAACTCCAGCTCCTTCTCTGGGAGGAAAAAGGGTGATGGACAGGTGGTCTGGGCCCATCTGCCACTCTCATCTGCCTCCGCCTATCCCACCAATGGGTACACACACTGCTGAGTGCAGAGGTGTTCCCTCCCAGCTGCCTCCTTATCCATAAAAATGACCGTCCTCCTCGATCTGCCCAGATTTGGCTACAGATCCTGGCCCAAAAAAGCCCCAACCCCCAATGCTGCTCAACCATTTCTTTCCAAATGTAGTTGAAGATGGACTATGTGAGGGAGTCACAAAAAGGCCACACCTAAAAGCCAAGCTAGGTGGTGGCATGGCCTCACCAGGTGAGCCCTCTGGCCCGTCACTGGGTGCCCCCATGGTGCTCCTCCTTCCAGGGTGTCTCACCTGGTCAATTAGAGACTGAGGGCAGCTGGGACCTCCTTGGGCCTGACACTGGAGTAGGGACAGGGTGGGCCCACACCACCAGTGCTCCTAGTCCTTCCCTGCTGGATGCCCAGCTCAGCAGGAACGAGGTATGCTAAGACGAGGTAGTTTGTGCCCACAAGGCAGGCAGGCCGCCTCTAGAGGAAGCCAGCCCTGCTATTCTACAGCCACACTGTATCCATTCATATGATACACAGGTGGTTGGTATTCTGTGAGGGCTGACCTGAGTGCTAAATGCTACAATTTTGTGTGAAAATTGCTAGGTTCGAGAGGGAACTGATGTCCCATCCCTCCCTGTGTGAGGAAGCAGGGAGATACCTGCAAACCAGCTCTGGGCAGGCCAGACGGGACCCGGGTAGGGGTGTGTGACAGGCACCGTGCTAACAGTGTTGATTCAGCCTGGTTCCTACAGGAGGCTCCCTGCCATATGGACTATTCTAGGGCTGATTCTTGGCCAGGCCTGGCCCCTCAGGGTGAATAGAACAGACAAGCCTGAGGAGCCTCTGCAGACCCATTTCCTCCTGGGCTGCTGGGGGCAGCGCCCAGCAGCCACCCTCTAGCTCCGTGCCGTCTGGGCTCTACCTGGCTTTGCACCCAGCATCCAGAAGGTGGCAGCATTGCTCCACTCACAGTAGCCCTTCACAGCACCCAAGTGGGAGGTTCATCCTCCACCCTGGACCCCAAAGACCCTATTCCCATCACTCCATTGCAGGGTTTTCCTGGGAGAGAGTGGAGGTCTGGGAGGAGGGGGCAGGGAGGACAGACCTCCCAAGTCAGGGTGGATGTGAGGATCTCTTCACCTGGCCACAGCCATACCCCTTCATCCCACAGGAGAACAGACCCACAGGACTCTCCATCTCCCTGGGAACAGAGGAACAAACTTGCTCTTCCAGGATGCTGGGCCTTCAGTTGGTGCCTGCAACCCCCTGGGGGCTGGCTCTCTCCCAAAGAATGCCCTTGACCCCCATCACTTTGTGGGCTCCCTGGGCTGTCTGACCCTTCCTGATCCTAGGACGCGAGGGTGGGGCTGGTAATGGCAGGGAGCTTTCTTACCATAGTTGGAGGCTTTGTTCATCAGGCTGCTTTTCTCCTTCTCCAGAGAACTCCTGTGAGGGGGAAGGGGTCAAAATGGCTCAGGCCCTTTTTCTTTTTCCCACCTGAGGGACAGCTGGCACACCAGAGCAAGGGAGACAAGAGGAACATGGGCTCAGGTCTCTGGTGGCAGGGGGATGGGAGGGGTGGCAGTTGAGGGCTGGGGCCCCGGGACAGATAGGAAGGACTGGGGGATGTCGGGAGGAGCATTACCTGGCCTCTGAGCTCAGCTCTGCCCCACAGAGCCTGGAGTTCACAGCCTCCAGGTCTCTCCAGCATCGTGACAGCTTCTTCTCCAGCCCATCCATCTGAAAGACACAGCACACCCAGCAGGTAGAGATGGGTGGCAGAGCCTTTCAATTTTCAAGACAGCTGGGATCCTGGGAGCAGGAGGAGGGAGCCTCTAGGCGTCTTTGAACTAGCAGCTATGTTTTGCTGTCCTCTACCTCCACGTGGTGCAGGCTGAGCGCGCCTAGAAACAGCTTTGAGTGTTGCTCAGGGTCTCCAAGCTGCCCTGACCCACTGGGCCAAGCATGGGTTGGGGCAGATGGGAGCAGCACCCCCAGTCAGCTGTCTCCTCAGCACAGGCCCCAGCTGGGCCCCACGGCAGGAGCAACCAGAGCCCTGAATGTGGCAGGCACAGGCGGCTCCTAGAATGAAACGAGACGATGCAGGAAGCCTCTGCCTTTCCAAAGCATTCCACGTGTGATTAGACATCTAGGGGCCAAAAAGCAGAGGCATGTTTTCTCGTTGGTACACTTCATCTTAAAGTAACCCAAGCTGTAATAATATACATTTTTCCATGAGATTCAATAAAAGTTACTGACAGTACAGCTCAAAAACACTTCTGTTAGTTTCCGACTCGGTTCTTGCGCAAAAGCATTGACCATCATCAAGATAGCTGTAACTTGGGCTGGGGGGGGGGTGGGGTGGTGCAAAATAGCTAAGCTCCTGAAAGGCTGCGTGCCAAAGGTACCAGTTCTCCCATTTGTTTTGATTATAGTTTCAGAGATGTGTTCTTGGGGAAATAATTTGAGTTATGGGGAAATGTTTTATGAAATACTGGACTGGATCATCCAAGGTCCTGGTATCATGCATTTGGCTTTGAAAGTTCATCTGTGTCCATCTGTCTCCAGGTGTCTGTCTAATCGGCCACCTCTCTCGGCCTGGGCCTGTTCTTCTTGAACCTCTGCCCTGCTGGTGGGAGCCTAGATTTCAGTGGGTGGGAGTTCAGAGGGCCCTGTGTCCCTCATAGCAGCTGAATGAATAGTGCTTTGGGTCCAGCTAATGCTTGATTTTCCATATGACTTCACTCATTCTCACCACATCCCTGGGAGGGATAGCAAATACTGATACAAGCTCTATTTCACAAATGGGAGAATGGGTCCTCCAAATGGAATGATTTTTCTGAGGAGTCAGAGTGGAACACTCCTTTCCTTATCGGTCTCAGCCAGTTCTCTGCTCCAGTCCTTTCTGGAGTGGCCCCTGGACAGACGGTAATCAATGACTGCAACTACGAATCCCATCCCTGGCCAGTGTTCTGCCCCTCCCCCTGGCCAGTACCCATCCCAGCCATTCTGGGTCAGCTACTTTCCCTCATCCCAACGCCCAGCCCAAAGGACACACCATCTACCCGCTTCCCTGCAGCCCCAGCCTGCTGCCAACTCCAGCTCTGGAATTAGGGCCCGGTGGGAGGGAGCAACTGCAGAGCCTTGAGTTTAACTGCTTGGTTAACTGTGTCACTTCTCTGCTAACGGGCACCAAAGGGAGGGCTGTCCTGGGAAACAGCCCCAGCCAGGAGATGGGGCCTGTGCCTGGGAGGCCAAAGGCCATGCTGAAACCTGCACTGTAGGGAAATGAGCACTGGCAAGCCAGGCTCAGGGAACAGCAACAGCCTGATGTGAAGGTTAGTGGAGACGGAGCCGGGAGGAGCAGGTGCTTCAGGCCACCATGAAGCCTGCCCTTCATAGCAGTACCCCCAACACACACAGCCAGCCCCTCAGTACCCTAAGACTTGCTGTTTCTACCTCCTGGTGTAGAAACCACAGAGCACCAAATTCCACGCTGGGTCCCACACAAAGCTTGATTCTTGATGCTCTATCTCCTCCGTGAAGCCTTCTCTACGGCCCTTGGCTGGAGAGGTACTGCCTCCTTCCCCTGGCTGATTAACCAAGCCTTCTCTCATGAAGCTGAGCGCATACTGTGTCATCCAGCTACATGTGTCCAAACCTCATCTTGCCAAACTCTGGGAGCCGCTAGGGCAGATGATGTAAACCTGCAGCCCAGTGGTCAAGTCTAGCCGAGATCGGCCCATGCCACTTGTGTATGTGACTGCCTGGCCTCTAAGGATGCCTGACTTTGTAGCTCCTGTCCTAGAAGGCCTGGCCCACTGCAGTCCTTGTGTTTGTAGCCATGGAGGAATGAGTAGGGTTGGACGTGGGTGGGGCCCAGGGGCTGGGCTTCATGTGGCACCGGGAGTCTAAAATCCTCCCCTCATGCCCACAGAAGCTGGAAGAAGCTAGGAGAAGCAGCTGTATGTGCACATAGATTATGTACTTTGTGGATTACCCAGTGCAAGTATTAGTCCTAGGTTAGATTTCTCCCTGCCCCACCTTTGGCCAGCCCCTGGTTTGCATGTCATTCTGGGGAGGAAGTTGGGGGACTTCCATCCCTAAACACCTCTACAAGGCTACCAAGGGCCCAAACGGGATAACTGGGCCAGAGTGAGGCCAAGAACTCATGCTCAGCAAAACCTTTAAATTGAGGTTGGCAAACCACAAGTGGCCAAGCTGGTCGGCTGTCATGCTCTGGGCAGGGCCTGTGGAGCTGGCAGCTAGAGGCCTTTATCTGAACGAGCCCAATCTATCTGCAGTTCCATGAATACCCCCACTTTCACTTACCACTTTTTAATGAGCTTAAACAGACTAACACAAATCAAGGTTTTAGGGACTCAAGTTCTAACCTCCCTCTATGAATATTTATGTCCTGCTGCAGCTCTCTCTGATTCCCTTCTAAATATCAAGTTCTCCTCCTTTATAACCCAGCTGCTTGATATGGGCTGAGTGAGGGGGAGTCTGGGACTGTCAGGAGGCTCTTCAGTAGGCCACAGACCCATCCTCAGAAGGTGACCCCACTGACGGTTAAACACCCTGCAGCATTTGTTGATGCAGAAGCCAGTTCTCAAGCAGCTATAATAACGGGTGCCAACATTCTAGTGACCTACTGGCCGCAGATAAGGCAGGGAGGGAGGGTCAGGATGCATCTTTTAGTTGTGGCTGGGGTCGGAAGTGGTGGCTACAGAGCAAAGCTAGCCCAGCAAGATGGACCCAGAAATAGGGGAGAAGACCTAGGAAGTGGGCCTTAAAAGAAGCCCCTAGTTGGCTTTTCAGTCAACTCTCAATGACTTGCACACAAATAATGCACTTCACAGACTCCCCAAAACAAATCTATAGTCCTTGATTAGCTTCCTCTCTGCCACCAGGCTGAAGGCAACAGAGGACAAGATAGCCAGGACCAGGAGAGAAACACGGGTTAGGACCAGAATAAGGAGACAAACGTCAAGAAGATTCTGGAAGCATAAGGGTCAGAACTGGGCAAGCAGTTGGGAGCCCAAGTGCTCAGAAGCCTGAAATTGTAGTTCCTGAAAAGTGTGGTAATAAGGAGTGTGGGCTGTAATCAGATGCCTCAGCTGGCCGTTCACTTGCCGTGTGTCTAGGTGACTTCCTTAATTCAGTGCCTCAGTTTACTCATGTGTAAAACAAAGATAATAATGTTTCCTATTTCAAAGAATTGTGAAGATGATATGAGGCAATACGTGTAAGATACTTAGTACCTAACACACGGTGATGGTATAACAAGTGTTTGCTAGCATTATTATCAGAGAATGGTTTTCATTAGATCTGTAGGGAATAAAAAGAAAATTGAGTTAATATGTGGCAAGAGTAAGAGGAGATAGAAGCAGGGGTGTGTGATGGAGAGTACTCTCCATTGGTCACTGGCTGGCAGCAGCAGGGAGGGGAGCCCCTCTGGCTCAGATATGGCCATGCTGATTCTATGGAGGGGTTCAGCAGGAGTGGGGCCTGCAGGGTAGACCATCACAATAGCAATGCCTCTACAGGCCAGCCTCTCCAGCTGGCTCGGGACACAGCATGCTGGGAACCTCATGATCCTGCCGGGGGTTGAAGCGCTGGGGTAGTGTCTGGAGCTGGTGCCAAGTTGTAGAGGCTCGGCCTGCTGGAAGCTGAGGATGAGAGGTCTAGGGCAGTGTCTAAGGGCAGAACAGACTCAGGTGTGGTCTGGGCCCTGATGGGCATCTGAGGAGACACGGAAAAGCAGGTGGAGCCTAGCAGCTGGAGTGCAGGTTCACTGACGCCATGGCTCTACAGCGCCTGGTGCCCAGCTAAGCTGGGAGCAGGAATGCAAAGCCCCAGGACTAAAGCAGAAAGAGGCCCCATCAAAGAGATCCGACCAACTCCAATGGGAAGAGGAGGTTACACTCTGGAGGCCAGGGAGGCCCCCAGGACTCCTGCCCAACAGGCTGGATAGTGGGTCAGTTGGCAGGAAGGGCACGGCTGACCCAACTGGTTCAGTTCTGGGACTTCCCTAGAGCTGCAGGGGGCAGCACTGCTGGCTGTGACTGTCACAGGTAAAGTAATAGCCAAGGTAGGGACTGAGACTGGCACTCATTCAGGCACAGAGTCGGGGCAGAGAGTGGATGCCCTTGATGTACAATAACATGGACACAAGGAGTGTCCATGCATTACGTTTATACTCAGAAGACCAAGTGTCCGTTTTTATACAGGAAAAAAGAACAGTGTGTCTAAGTCATTGAGATGACAGTCAGTAGGTGAAACGGCTGCAAAGGGACCTGAGGAATCAGCAAGGCAGTGGTGTGAGCTCCATACCAGTTAGCCAGCTGTGCCTTCTGGCACATCACATAGAGCTGAGGACCTGGTAGGTGTTGTGTAAACCTGTGTGCAAGCAGTTCAGGGGACTGGGAAATAGGTGGTGAATATGCAGGGTGTCCTGGTGGGAAAGTCTACTCTTGACCCCAAGACCAGAAGTAGCTAAAACCTGCCCATGGAGACTGCTGGTCTGAGCCTCGGCAGGGAAGAAGGGAGGAGAAGAAAGGGAGGCAGAAAAGATATATGGGGCAGGGAGTGGAAAGGAGCAACCCTCAAGTAGGAGGGAGTTGAGGGCCCCAGGGGAGGCCCTGGAGACAGGATCCAGAAGTTTGTACTTTAACAGGAAAGGCCCACGAGGGATTCCTCCACAGTCAGGATGGGAACAGCTGCCTTTCTTAACCAGGCATGGACTGGGGGATCGGAGCCTGGTGGGTGGCTTCAAGAGTGGGCAAAGGAGAAGGCTCAGTGAGAAGTATAAGACCAAGAATTCTCCACAGAGGTGGGGATGTTTCCTGCAGAAGAACTTGAAGTTCTGAAGTTAGACTGACAGTCAAGGTCAGCAGAGGCCCCAACCCCAGCCAAGTGGGGCCACTGCTCCTGCTGGTAGTCATCATTGCCAGGGTCTCTTCCTGCAGCCTTCCTCCAGGACCCCTCCCTCAGAAGCAGCTCTGAGCACTCAGCTGGCAGTTCAGTAGCCCTGAGCCAGCTAAGCAAAATCACCTCTGCTACCTGACTTGGGGAACAACACCCTATTCTCAGAGCTTTAGGGAAGTCTCCCTGGAGTCCTATATGCCATAAAATCACTGTGTTAAGAGAAACTGTAAAATTCTCCCAGAATCCCTGGGTGGCGTCTTTTCAGGAATGTGGAGCCTCCCAGTACGGAAGCCCAAAATGAGGCCTCTCTGGGGGCGGGGAAGGTGAGTGCCATCTTGCACACAGATAAGTGCCCAGTACCCAGGTTAGGCCAGGCCCGCGGGGGGCCAGCTCCAGGTCTGGCTGCTGCCAAGGCCTCCAAGCAGCTTTTATTCTGCCAACAAGCACTATTGAAGGTGGCTGAATGGTGCTCCCACAAGCATCTTGACAGCCTGGGAGGTGGCTCCCTGCCCACTCCCTAAGGAGCCACTGTCTAGGGCCCAACGTTCTTCTGGGAAAGGGCAGAGGCACCCTTGGGGCTTGGCACTGCCAGGCAAGCCACTGTGCTTTCTGGTTTAGGAAGTTGTTTCCGGTCTTGCTGGCCTTGCTCTTGGGAGATTCTGGGCTGTGAGTGACAAAAAGGGGCTGGCAATGAGTTAACCTCAGGAGTCAAGCAGCGGTCATGGGGCATATCCTGCACCTGCCTGGCCGGGTCCTTGCTGGGCACCAAGACCTAATAAAGAGCACGGTGTCAAGGTACCTGAGCCCAACTCAAATCATGGACTTTCACATGTCTGGATGGCACAGCACAAGTCAGAACAGTCTCTGGAAGCCCAAAGTCCACAATAATACCAGTAGCAGCCAACACTACGGTAGCAGGCATATGTGCCAGGCACTGCTCTAAGCACCTCACATGACTCCCTCACAGGACACTCACAATAACCCTGGCGGGAGAGGAGTAGCATCAGTATCCACACCTTGTGGATGAAGAAACTTGGGCTGCGGGGATGAAGTAACTCGTCCAGGGTCACGCAGCCAGTACCCGGGGGAGCGGGCGGTGGGAGTCGGTGCTGTGAGCTACCAGCACACATGGGGGAAGCTCAGAGGCACCAGCCCAGAGCCACTCTTAGCTCCTGGGCATAAACTCCGCTCCTTACACCCTGGGCCATGCAGTTTGTGGGCAGCTTCCCATATGCTCCCCAATGTCTGCAACAACTCTGCAAGGAAGGGACTTTTTACAGTCTCCCTTTTACAGAGGAGCAAACTCGCACATGGAGAATTTAAGCAACCTGCCCTAGGTCGTGTCACTGGGAAGTGGCAGAATTGGGGTCTGAATCTGGGTTTTTCTGCTTCAGAGCTTATGCTCCTTCCACCTCTTCAAGCTCTTTCTCCAAAATCCCTCATGAAAACATTCATGACAAAGAAGGGTTCTGTGGAACAAAATCATTCCACATCCCAGTCAAAACCCATTTAAGCTTGTTGATCTGGCTTTAACAGATTCTCTACTCTGAATAATCTTGTATAAGGGCTTTGCTTGCTTTCTGTCCACATAACAGATACTCACTGTGAGGGGAGAACCTGATTGAAATCTGTTTGCTTGGAGACAGTGAGCGTCTCCAAGCCCAGCGTCTGTCCTCACACTGAAGGCAATTACGCTCTAACTCTGGGCTTCACGGACATCCCAGGCACCCTCCCCCAAACCGCCTACGCTGCCAAAGCACCCTCCAAAACACACACAAAACAGACCCGGGTTTGAGAAGGAAAAAGGTGGGTTAGTTGGGCCTGATAAACCCTCCTTTCCCCAAAGTCTTTCTTCTCACTTGCTAATAACTCACAGCCCAGAGAGTGGTGTCAGCTGTTTCAGCTCCAGCCCCAGCAGTCTGGGAACCGGATTTCTGGAAATCCACTCATTTTCACATGTCAGGGAAGCCCCAGAATGTTTATTATAATGGGTAGAGAAGCCGGACCGCCTGCCCAGATGGTCTCTGGCAGGAGAGCAGGGGCTTCCCATCTGGGGCCTTGAGGCCACACAGCCAAGTGACATGGGGGTCACGGGCCTTGATTTTCCAGGTGACTATCCTCAAACCCCAAAGGACCGATTACCCTGATACGGCTTAAGGGATGTGTTTCTGTGGAGGAGGCTCTGTGAGGGCAGAAAACAAAAACCTCCGCCATGGCTCCCAAATCATCAGAAGTTTCTCTCCCAGGCTGGGCAGATGAAGACAATAAACCTTCCCAGTTTTTAATCAATGAACAACTTCCAGGAAAAGCAGAGAGCCAAGAGACTTGTCATTTCTCTGGAGAGTCACCTCCCGCCCCAGGTCAGGAACGTGGAGGTCCTCTTGAAGCCCGCGCAAGCTCCGAGGGCTTCTGGTCTCTGAGAGGCTCTGCAAGCAGAGGCACGTCAGTCCTCACCTGAGCCTTCAGCTGTCCCTGGGCCAGAACGTTGTCTGGGGTTTCTTTTCTCTTCTTTCCCCCAATATATATTTTTTGATAAAGTAGCAAAAGCTTCTTCATCGCTGAAAGGCTCAAAGCACTTTTCAAGAATTGGCATCCACCCCGTGCCTTATGAATTCATTAATTAAGATGCTGGCAAACAGCCACTCCACACATGCTGACATCCAGCCGTGTTAGGTAATGAGGTTTTAGTCTCCTGACCCCCATCAGATGGAGTTGAGCCAGACGCAGGCTGCTGAGAGAAATCACCTGCCCAATGGCGACCTGTCGCTTGTGCCTGGCAGCAGGTGAGGCTCATTTAATGGTCAGCCGCCCTTGAACTGTGTCTGCAGGCCTCAAGCCTTTCTCCCAGCCCTGACTGGGCAGCCGCCAGCAAGACAGTGTCCAGCCGCCTGCTCCACTGTGGCCTCCTGATCTCTCACCAATGAACCACTCAACTGGGCCCAGAAGTCAAGAGTGAGGGTTCAAGTGCCTCCTCTAGCCTCTCAAAACCAATTCAGTAAATATTTACGGAGAGTCCACTAGGCTGCTTCTATCCCTTGTCTTAGAACATCAGTAGGTTCCTGTCAGCCTTGTAACAGCCTGTTCCAGGACTGAGACTGTCTTCATCCCCACTTAGTGCTCCTCCCTGCCCCCAGGGAGCTCACAGTGGTGGCTGACATTACACAATCACAAGTGTCCACACTCCTCTCTTCCTGGTGCTCATCCTGCTTTGGCCATTTTCTCCACTCAAACTACCACCTACCCTTCATCGTCACTGATCCTGGCCCCTTTTTCTGATAAGAATTCCAGTGAATTTTAAGTAACTCCTATTAGGGCTTCCCTGGTGCCGCAGTGGTTGAGGGTCCGCCTGCCGATGCAGGGGATGTGGGTTTGTGCCCCGGTCCGGGAGGATCCCACATGCCACGGAGCGGCTGGGCCTGTGAGCCATGGCCGCTGAGCCTGCGCGTCCGGAGCCTGTGCTCCGCAACAGGAGAGGCCACAGCAGTGAGAGGCCCGCGTACAACAACAACAACAACAACAACAACAACAACAAAATGACTCCCATTAACTTTTATTCCCTCTAGCAGATACTATTAGTTGCCCAACACAACATTGATTCCCTACCCCTCCCCCTTTGCCTGCCTCCACCACAGAAGTAAGAAAAGCTCAACAGATGCTTTCCCAGCCTCACTGCAGCCAGAGGTGGTCATGACCAGTTCTGGCCAACGAGATGTTCCAGAAGTTGGCTGGGAGACGACTGAGAGAGCTTATGCTTTGCTGATAAAAGGGACAAGATTGTTATAGATCCTTTTTCTTTTTTCCCTGACTTAAAGTTGAATATGATGACTGGAGCTGTGGCAGCTATCTTGTGACTAAGAGGAAACAGCTGAGAGAATGCAGAAACACCAGCCCTGACATAGCTGAACCTTTGAACCAATGCCAGTAGCCACCTCCCTCCAAATTTCTTGTGATGGGAATAAAAAGTATCTTCTTGTTTGATTAGGTCACTGAGGTCAGTTTTCTGTAACCTGTAGCTAAAACCTTTCCAAATTGACAGATTTTTGTACCAGGGACCAGATCCAACCAAGTTATCCCCTTAAAGATGTCAACTAAGGCACTGCACATCTGTTAACTAAAGACCAACTGGCTGTTGAAACATTTAAGACACTAAGAATGGTCCAGCTGTGGAGGAAAAAAAGTACAATGACCAAATAACAGCTCATTACTATCAGAAATTAAAAAACAGGTTTTACATCAGCCAAAATCCTATCAGTTTAGACTGAAATGCATCCTTTCTCTCAGCCAGAATCCTCCTATCAGTTTAGACTGAAATACAACCTTTCCCTCCTCTCACACAACTTGAAAATCAGTACCAGAGCTGGTGATTTCTCACCTGAACTATAATTCTCTCTTGTTATTCAGAATAAAACTCATAGCCAGTTTTCCCCAAATCTGAGATCTCACAAGGTGGCAAATGAGCTGGATAAAAAGGCCTTGAAAGGAGCCACAAGTTGGGAAGGCTGGGAGGTGCCTTGGTGTCCTGGGAGGTGACTACCCAGTACAGCTGGCCCCAGCCAACCCTCAGGGGGAGTGCTCTGTAATTGCTTCATTACAAGTGGAGGCTGTTTGCAGGTGCTGAGATCACTCACTTGTGGGAGTTTTACTGCACTCGTCAGATTAACATTTTTGATTAAATCACCACTTCATTGGCTTTGAGCACACGACTTTTAATAACAGGACAATATCTACTGCTACTGAGCACCAGAACACATTCAGTACTCAGATCCGCAGGGGGCAAAGGAGGAACAATGTGAGGAGATGGCTAGATGCCAAGTTTTTTCTCAGGTGCACAGTGGCAGAGCTCAAATCTTAGAATATCCAAGCAAAAGGTAACCTAGACATCAAGATGGCCAATGTAAATATCTATATTGGTATTGATAGGTTAAAAAAATAAAGGGGTGAAGGTGACTGGTATACGGCCCTAGGAGAGCATGTACCCCACCAAATTCAAAACACTTTTAAAACCCGTGTCAGCCAAACAAAAGACATCTATGATCATCTATGATCTATATGTGGACCACAGTCAGCGAGTCTGTGTCTGTAACCCCTGGTGAAATTCAAGTCCTTCATGTTACAGATGAGGAAACTAAAGTCCAAACAAGGGGGCTGACATAGCCATGATGGAAGGACGTGAAAGAACTACGAAGGCTACTGATAAGAAAGCACTGTTTGTTGATTATCCACCCTGTGCCGCACATGCTAGGCACTTTACAAATATTGTCTTATTTAATCCTCAAAACTACACTGTGAGGTAAGATGGAGTCTGCTGAGGAGAATTGGGCTGTCCACTAAAATACACTCTTCTTCCACAGCAATGGAGCTGTAGTTGGGCACGTGGCCTCCTAGCTGATGAATGCATTTCCCAGCTACCCCTTGCAGGTTTTGCATCTTAGCTGCATCTTTGCCAATGGAAAGTGGGCATTCTGGGCCCAGAATTCTTAAGACAGTGGGTGTGCTTTCTCCACTCTCTCTTTCCCACCAGTGGATACCTCAATGGAGTGCAACCTAGTTTCATTCATGAGGTGACAACAGGCCCTGGCCCCCAGCAGAGCCACAGGATGGAAGGAATATGGCAGAACCAACACTGTCCTGGTACTCTAGCCTAGGGGTTGACAAACAATGGTCTGGGGGCCAAATACATTCCATGACTTGTTTTTGTAAATAAAGTTTTATTGGAACACTCTCATTAATTTATGTACTGCCTATGGCTGCTTTTGTGCTAAGACATCCTATCTGAGTACAGCTGACTCTCATTATTTGTGGTAGTTATGTTCTATAAGGTTGCCAACAATGAATTAGCAAATACTGAACCAGGTTAGGTTCTGGTGAGCCTCTGGTCACATTTTTATCAGCTGATCAATACAAAACCTTGTTTTGTGTGTGTTTCTGTTTAAAGAGACCTTATTTAATACATATTGTTGATTAATTAACACTGAATCACATCCCACAGGACTATAACTCATGCCTGAGAAAGCTTATCTAACACACATATTTTCTCCATAAGGCATGTCACAGCCTTCTTGCACTTTGGAAGACTAAACAAGCACTTCAGCACTACACTCAAGGGCCATTTTAAACAGCAAAATCACCAAGAAAAGCACAAAAATGCAAGAAACTTGGCAGTAAATAGACCAGAAAAAGGACACTTGTTTACAGCACACAGAAGAGCTGAAAAATAAGACACAGCATTGCCTTGTTCCACCTTAATGAGACACATGGGCCTCAGGTGAATCAAATATTGACGCTTTGAGTCAGCCTGTTAATTACTACAAAAGCATTTCAAGGACTGATTTGGGGGTTACAAGTACATTTTACCAAGTAGACAAATGCACAAATACGGAATCTGTGAACAATGCGGATCAACTGTAGTTGCAACAGAGACCATGTGGCCCACAAAGCCTAAAATATTTACTATCTGGTCCTTTATAGACAACATCTGCCGATCCCTGCTCTAGCCTGTCAGAAAAAAAAAAAACTTTCTTGTTCTTGAAGCCACTGAATTTGGGGGTTTCTCTGTTATAGCAGCTTATCATGTTCTAATACAGGCTATAAAGTCTAGGCTAGTCCCATTTCAGAGTGCCATCTCATTTTAGCATCTATAGTCTCTCTTACAAGGAGATTCACATTTCCATCGTTTTTTTCCCTACCAAGTTGGCCAATATTTCTCAAGGGGTGGTACTAAAACCTCCTGCATAAACACTGGTGTAGCTTGTTAAAAATACAGATTCTTTGTTAAAAATACACACCAAGTCCTACTGAATTACTCGGGGTGGGGGAGATTCAACTCTCCATTTTTAAGACAGATGATTCTTAATGCGTTCTTAAGACTGAGAACCACTCAACTGGTAGTAAGCTCAATAAGACAATTACCCAGTATCTTTCTTGCAACCCCAGGGAGGGTGATCTAAGGGAACAGTAACACAGGAGAAACAAGATGCACCAGAAGGCAAATCACCTGTGCTTGATTCTCGGCGCCTCAACCGTTTCAACGGTTGGGCTCTACTTGAAACCTCAGGTTCCCCATCTGTAAAAATCTCACAGGCTTGTAGTGAGCGCAAATAAAGTAACAAATAGCAGCTGCATCAATTTTCTTTCCGTCCGTATGCAGTCAATTATTTGTAAGCTCTTTGCGAACATCACCATTCCAGAATTCTCTACAAATTCCCACAGGTTCCCAAAGTAATTTTCAAGCTTCATGCTTTAGTACCCCGGAGGAAAAATTCCCCATCTCAAGGGACAGTTAAGCCACCAGTAATACATTAAACAGTATGGGGGTCCCTCACTTCTGAGGGTGCCCTCATCTACAGGTCTCTAACCCTTTGGGATCCCCTCACCTGCGAATACCCAACCCTTTTGGGTCCCCTTCACTTAAACGTCTCCCCTCAGGGCCTCAAGATTTCGGTGTCACGCCCTCTTTGGTGCTCCCCTTACCTGCCTGTCTCTTCCTCTCTGGAGGTCCCCTGGCCTTCTGTTCCCAGCTCTCGTGGCCCCTCGGGCTCTCCAACCTTCGGTTCCCCCAGCGGGCCGTGTCCCAAACCCACGTCGCCCTCACTTCCTCCCCTCACTCCCTCCTCCAACCTGCAGCCGGGCCGACCCACTACCCCGCCACGGGGAGAAGGCAGTTCACGACGTGGCCCAACCCCCATTTCTCCCCCTCACCTCTTGCGCGACGCCCAGATTCTCCCGCTTCTTTTTAGTCATGTTACTTGCCGGGTTCCCGGAGTCGTTATTGGACTCGCCCAGCGGCGGCGCCACGCATGCGCAAACCCCTGTGATTCTCCCTCATTGGCCGCCGAGAAGGGGGGAGGTGGGACTACTGGCGGTGTCCATCTAATTGGGGGCGTGGCCAGCTTGGCGCGGCCATGTTTATGAGGGGCAACCGCTCTGAGGCTTCAGCGTAGCGGGTGGTGGGAAGAGGATAACTAGATTGGCCCGGGAGGAACGATGGCCCACCCAGGGGTGGAGCTGGCCCTTTCCTTACGGGGTTTCCTTAAGGGGTTTCCTGGTTAACCCCTTACCTTCTTCCATCCTCACGCCTTCACGCAATACTACACATCAGCTCCCTACCCCTATTTCAGCCAGATAACCATCTGAATTATTTCTTTAAGATAAATTCGCACAAGTGGAATTATGGGGTCAAAGACTATGAGATGGGAATCGAAGCTCCTTATTTTCTGACCAGTTATCTCTCTGTTGGAGTCTCTGTTTCTGTGTGTGAATAATAACCCTGATGCAGTGTTTGGGTGAAAAAAAAAAGTTTTCAGATCTGTTTTGTCTTCTTGATAGAGTCATTGAATGATGGAGCAGGAGGGGACCTGAGATACCATCTCGCCTGGCCGCCTGACTGAGGCCACAGAGGGAAAGTAGTAAATTCTGTCTGAACAGGAAGCAGGCTGCTCAGAAGTTGTTTAGTGCAGTTCTTAGCTTAACACCCAGCCCAAGAAAAAACTTACTCAAGAACATTGTCCATCAGCTGTCAATCAACAGCATTTATTGTCAGAACACTCTTCATATCATTGATTCTGATCCAGAAAAACCAGAGACTGTGCTTCCCAATTGTCACAGGCACAGGCCTAGGGAAGGTGAGAGGAGGAGGAAAAAGACTATGTTCTTTTAAAAGTGGTTCCTTCTGCATTTGTTTGGCACCAAGAAAAAGCCACGTAGATCTGGGTACGTCTCATGTTAGTTCCTTGTCTCTCTTCCCCATTCCCTGTGAAATGATGCATGAGCTGTCATCCTTCTCCCCAAAGAGCCTTGGATTCTCCAAGCCAAACCTTGTCCCACGGTTCTGCTAATGGGACAAAATACTTGAAGTGGGTCTGGAATGAGAGCCTATGTGGGTTGGAGTGAGGCCGACTGGGATTACAGTCCCAGCTCTGCCACTTAGCAGTGGTGTGATTTGGGGCAAGATACTTAAACTTGCTGAGCCTTAGTTTCCATGACTAAAACAAGCTCATTGTGTCAGACTTATAGGGTCATTGTGAGAATTACTAAGTGGTTGGTACTGTGGCTTGTGAGTGACCAGGAGAGACTCAGCAGAACTGGTGCACCTGCTGCCAGCTTTTCATTACAGGGTTTCGCTTAGCAGTTGTTGCCATTCATATATTTTGTTATTGTTTTGATATCAGTTTTTATCAGCTTTGACATTATTGTAAATGATCTGTCGTTAGGAGTTTGGGGCAAATACTTGGGTTGTTTTCTGCTATCAAGGATGCATAGTTTACTGCAAAAGGCAGCCACTAACATACACAAGTGTCTCTCCACAGAGAGGAGATGCCCTCTTCACCCTCTACTCATCCTTCCTACTGAGACCATCGATTTTGGGTTTCATGTGCCCAGACACTGCAGATGGTGGTGATCCCCATGGCGTCGGGGAGGCTGAAAGAGCCCCAGGTAACCCACCGCATTCCTTTCATCCCCGGATACATGAAAGACCAGCTTTGGGGCTTCCCTGGTGGCGCAGTGGTTGAGAGTCCGTCTGCCGATGCAGGGGACATGGGTTCGTGCCCCGGTCCTGGAAGATCCCGCATGCTGCGGAGTGGCTGGGTCCTTGAGCCATGGCCACTGAGCCTGCGCGTCCGGAGCCTGTGCTCCGCAACGGGAGAGGCCACAACAGTGAGAGGCCCGCGTACCAAAAAAAAAAAAGACCAGCTTTGATTTCCATGGGGGCTGTTTGCCGAGCCTAACGCAGCTTAGCCTGGCTTCATGCTGTAAATTCTGCCCACGCGCAGATGGGTTACTGTGAGCTAGCTGTCTGTCTGTCTGTCTTTGTTCCAGTGAGCTGTGGTCCTGAACTGTCTGGGAGTTTTAGAGCTAGGTTTTTAAGGAAAATCGAGCACTGCACTGGAAGACAGGAGAAATGGGTTAATTCCTGGCTAGGCCAGGTTCTCACTGCATGACCTTGGTCAGGTCAACCCTCCTCTTTGGCTCTCAATTTCCTTGTCTGTGAAAGGCACAGTGGAAAAACTAGACAGCTTAGATACCCTAGGATTCTATTTTTAATGGCCTTGTTATTTGTAAAGTGCCCAGATGTAAGGCACCCTCACTGGCTGTAAGGTAGACATATAAAATAAGAGCCAATCATTACCCTCAAGATATCTTCAGTCTAGTTAGAGAGACAGACTGACAACATGAAATAGTGAATGCCAGACGACATATAATTAAAAGCCAGCTGTCTGGTACTTACTGTTGATGCGTTAGGAGCTCAGGGGGAAAAAAGAATGCTGTGAGTATTGGGGGTGGCTTTGGAGGCTATGAGTCCTGGAGGATAGACGAGACTGGGTCAGGTGAAGATGGGGAGAGGACACTCCAGAGGGGAGCCCAAGGGCTTCTTGTGCCTACAGGAGGCGCCCTTTTCAACTCTGCACGAAAACACCGTATAGGCTAGCCACAGCCCTGGCTTATTTGTCATGGAGACACTTAGGTCAATTTTTCCATCCCTTGTCCCATCTTGGGCTTGCCTGACCCATGGGTCCCAGACCTGGACTCCTACCACTGCCCCGAGGGCACCTTCTCAGAGCGGGAGTGGGGGAGAATGGAATCATTCACTGTCAGAAGCATTTCAGGCAGGAAATGAAGAATTTCGTAGGTGGTTAAAATTACAGTGGAGGCTGATTTATGTTTGAATTTTGTTCCAGGACAGCAGATTATAGCCCAGGTTCTGAGGCAAAGGCAGCCGTGTCTTTATGGCCTGCTTGGATCAGTTTTATGTCTTAGTGGTTTTTATATATTTCAGCTAAGCCAAGATGCTCGAACTTTTTGTCTCATACTTCACTGGGGAACTCATGTACCACTCCTGCACCCAACCTCATTTTCCCATAAATAGAAAAAAAACAAAATAGATGAAAATAATGTTTTTGCTTCCTACTTAGTTGGTATCCAGTAATTTAAGCTAAATTAAATCAAATCATAAATAGATGATGAATCCACATGACACCCTGAAGTAGATGTCAGGGAACATCGTGAAAATAAAAGGATAGAAATCTAAATATTGTTGAATATGCAGATCACTCCATCCCATAATATTTTCTTGATAAGAAGAAATTTCTTTCTCTTTTTTTTTTTTTTTTTGCGGTACGCGGGCCTCTCACTGCTGTGGCCTCTCCCGTTGCAGAGCACAGGCTCCGGACGCGCAGGCTCAGCGGCCATGGCTCACGGGCCCAGCCGCTCCGCGGCATGTGGGATCCTCCCGGACCGGGGCACGAACCCGTGTCCCCTGCATCGGCAGACGGACTCTCAACCACTGCGCCACCAGGGAAGCCCCAGAAGAAATTTCTATCAGATATTAGCACCAAGAAAAGCTATGTGGCTCTTCCTGGCATGCTAACAGGTTTTTACCTCATGGCTACTCTACCTTTTGTAACTGATCATGCTTCACACTTTTTTTGCTCATGATGAACCTCAGACCTGAACCCGTTCAAGGATTTTGAGCAGAGGTTTCCACGTACTAGCATTCTCCCTGGCTTTATTTTCTTTTTCTACCCTTGTTTTCACTTTGCTCTATCACTTTATCTATTTTTATCCCACTGTATTGTGTGCATTTTGATAAACTACCTCAAATCCTTTTTTAGAACACAAAAGAGCATAAATAAATCAATAAATACATCCTGTGTTTGTAAATATGGCACTTTGATCTTTCTAAGGCAAATTTTCACATCCATTAGCTCTGTGGGTCCTCACATAGCACTGTAAGGAAAGTTAGGCAGGCTCAGTCACCCTCATTTTGCAGACAAGGAAGCTGAGGTACATCCATGAATAAAATGGTTTGCAGAAGAGGACAAACCCACTCTTCCACCTGTATACAAGATCACCAGAACCCCTCTGAAGAAGGAGACAGGAATATGAAACAGCCCACTTCCCTTTTTCTAGAGAAGCGGATTGAGAAGGAGGAAAGGTTGGAGGTCACCACTGGAGAGGACACAAATTGGGGTGACCATTGGCTTCAGAGATTCCTCCAGAGTCCGTATCTGTGTTGCCATTTCTACCGCCTCCTGCCTTTTGATAACAAACCCACTCCCACCTGTCACATGGGTGGCATATAACTCAAGCAGGGTAGCCAGTCATAGAACCACATGCTCCTGGCCATAGTGATTCGTTCAGACAGGAGAACACATGACCCAAGCTGGGCCAATAGGAGTTCTTCACCGAGATTTTTAATCTCTAACTCGGAAATGAAACCTCATCTCAGCTCTGGTTGCAGAGCTGTTGAGATGTGATCCTGGAACTGCTGATGGCTGTGCTCCCTTCCAGGAAAAGAGGCTCCTGAGGGGTATAAGGGGAGGCCGGCAGCATGAATAAAGCAGCAGCTGTGAGAGGTGGTGGGAGAGAGTGACTTGTGGATGTTTGGAGCTGAGGTTCCAGACTCCTTACCCTTGCCCCTCCCAGGATGGAGGCCAATACATCCCCTTTTTTGAGTAAGCTAGTTTGAGCTGGGTTTCTCTCACTTACAGCCTAGAGATTTCTGAATTCATATAGTTTGTAGACTGAGTTTGTTTTTGTTTCTGAGGGAACCCTGAAGTTCTGCTTTTCTGGAATCCAAATTTTGGTCTCCTTTGTCCACACAACCGGACACTCAATGTTTAAATCTCAGTGTTTAGCTTATGCAAGGGAGCTTAGGCCCTGGGAAGTAATAATAATAATTACCAGCCCATTGTCATGCATCTGTCACTGGAACATAAACAAAGGCAGTAGAGCTTAGTGGTTCAGAATGTGGTACCTGGCTCTGCTGCTCATCAACCGTGTGACCCTAGGCAAGTTATTTAACCTCTGAGTCTCAGCTCCCTCATCTGTAAAATGGGGATAAAATAGTAGGCACCTCATAAAATTCTTGTGAAGATTATATTCAAATAATCCATTTCAGCACATAATGCTGTGCCTCATACCTCATTAGCACACCATAAATGTAACTCAAGTATTTTGGATAATTTTACACGTACTATCCCTTGAGAACTTCTATGAATGAAGCAGAACAAATATTCTCATATTCGTTTGGCTGATGAAGACTCTGATGTTCAGAGGGGTTAAGTGACCCATGCAGGCCACATAATAAGTGGAAAAGTCTGGATTCTTGATATTGGAGTCAAACCCAGGGTTCTCTCCTTTGGACCACGTTACCAAGTGGCGCTGTGCTGGCTATTGTCAGGAAGCCAGTTTAACAGCTTATAAAGGGCACTATCCCTCCAGGCACAGAGTCCATTAGCAAAGCCAAATTCTGTCCAGGAGGCTGCTTGCTGAGGACAGAGGATTGGCACTGGAAAGATGCCCACAGAAAAGACTGCTTAAGTTGGCTTCCCTGGTCACCTCCAGCAAGTGTCTATCTATATTCCTCTTCCTCTTCTTCCTCCCTGTCAGCTCCCAGCACCCACACATCTCACATATAAGAATTCTAGAAGGCAGACTACCAGAATCAGAAAGTAATATAGAGATTGCTCGAGTCCATCCACTCATTCAGCAAACATTTGTTAAGCTTCTACTATGTGTCATGCATAGTAGATGTTATGGTGAACAAGACACAGATCAAATCTCTCATTTTACAACTGAGAAAGACCAAGTCCTAGGAAGGAAGATGGTTTCCCTAAGGTCTACAGTGAGTCAGTAACTTTGTTAGACACCTAGATGTATCTGCCTAGCTCACAGCAGCACCCACTTTTCTGAGGTTTACGTGATCTCGCCTTCCTTGTCATAGCTGATTGGACCAGGGGAAAAAAAGACACCTGACTGAAGTTAAGCCAGCCAGATTTCATCTCCCAGGAATTTGACCCTGGTATGAGATGCTGATTTCAGCCCAGAGAGAAAGGAACAGAATGAATGCATGGTCCTATCAATAGTCTATCTATCCCCCCTTGGGTGTTCTACCAGTACCACCCATCCCTTATATCTTTCCTCTTCGTTTTTGGAGTTTTGAATGTTTTTTTTTCTTCTTGCAACAAATAAATAAATAAACTAAACTAAGACTGTGTTCAAACTTTGATTAAAACCTAAGCCTCCTGGCTCCCAGACCTGTGTTCTTTCCATCACGCCAACTGGCAGCAGAGATGCCTTCCCTAGGATCTCTCAGAACTCTGGCCTTTGGATTTGCCAAACAAAACCATGCCATCCAAAGGGGTTCTCAGCGTTCAGAGAAGGGGTCTCTGGGAGAGGCCAGGTCCCTTGATCTCTAGAGCAATTGCTTTCGGTGTGTGTGTGATGGTTTCCAGAACAGCAGGAGAGGATGGTGATTAAAAGTTCAGGTCTTGAAGCCAGACTGCCTGAGTTCAAATCAATCCAGGTCCTCCACTCATTAGCTGTGTACCTTGGGCAAGTCGATTTTCTCAGTTTCCTCCTCTGATATTTACCCCCATGGGGTTGTGGTAAGGCTCCATATATGTATGAAGTGCTTGGAATAGTGTACAACAAATGCTAGCTATTTACTATGCAAGCAGCCAGCTTTTTAAGATTGCATTTGCTTACAAAACATTCCCAGACCCTTAGGGTTTAGCTTTCACTCACTTCTCTAGCTGCTGCTAGTCCCCTGAAATCCACCTTGGTCTGATCACATTTTTAGCATAAAAACAAGTAGCATTCAAAGCCCAGGTCAGATACACACATGAAAAGCAATCAGTCTCTGACCTTTTACACACATTGATGTGTGTGTTGTACCTGTGATGAGGTAGTTGTCTCAGCTAGTACACTCCCCTAGGGCAAGAGCTGACCAGCCTGATTAAAGTTTCTCATCAAACTTCATTCAACAATTATTTATTAAGTGCCTACTATGTTCTGAGCTCTATACTGGGGCTGGGGGACAGGGGCTCTCTGTGTGGTGACAGACTAAAAGATAAATACAATACCATGTTCCCAGCACTGTGAGAGAGGCAAGCATAAGGATCTATGAATGCGTTGAGAATGTGGGCCTAGCTCAGACTGGGGAGTTAAGGAAGCAGGCTCAGAGAAAAGGAAAGATGAGTAAGAGTTAGGCAATGCAATTTCACACCTATCAGGTCTGCAGACATCTGACAAAACCAAGTGTTGACAAGGATGTGGAGCCATGGAAACCCCGATACATTGCTGGTGGAGTGTAAATTCGTACAAAACTTTGGAAAACAAATCAGCATTAACTAGAAAAGTTAAAGACGCACTGGTGCACCAGTTGACATACTACAATCATGTACATTGTTGCAATAGCAAAGAATTGGAAACAACTTAAATGTCCATCATATTAGTCAGCTACTGTTGCAATAATACTGTGTAACAAATAATCCTAAAAATATCTCAGTGATTTACAACAACGAACATTTACTTCTTGCTCACAGGATTTCAGCTGGGGTGATTCTGCTTAGGTTTGCATCTGCTCCATGTATCTCTCATTTGGAGACCCAGGCTGCAGGGATAACAGTTTGCTGGGAGCATGCTCTTCTCATGGCAAATGGCAGGAGGCCAAACTAAACCATTTATAACCTCTATACGCATCACATTCTCTAGCATTCCGTTGGTTAAATTCCGTTGGGTCAAACTCAAAGTCAGTGGAGCAGGGGTATGTTCTCCATCCACTCTACATGGCAAAGGATGTAAATGTATAGTTCCATATAGTCGTGGAGTAAAGAGTTGGGAACAATAATTCAATCAACTATATCCATCAATAGAAAAATGGGCCAATAAATTGTAGTGTAGACATACAATGAAAAATTATACAGCAATGATGGTCTAAAGCAGGGATAAGCAAACTACACCCAATCCAGCTTGCTGCTGGATTTTTTTTGTAATTACAGTTTTTGCAATTACACTTGTACTGGAACACAGTCACACTCACTCATTTACATGTTGTCTATGGCTGTTTTCACATTATAGTGGCAGAGTTGAGTAGTTGCAACAGATTGTTGAGCCTGCAAAGTTTAAAATACTTATTACCTGTCTCTTCCAGAAAAGTTCGCCGACCTCTGATCTAGAGTTACGCACATCAACACGGATGAATCTCACAAACATAGTGCTGTTTGAAAAAACAATTTGCAGAGGAACATAAACTATATGATACCATTTCCCTAAAGTTTCAAAACATGCAAAATATTCAAAACAATACTCTATATTGCTTTAACTACTCAAACATATGCTGTATAAATAGTAAATGTCCAAAGCAGGCTAGGCATTTCCCTGGCAGTCCAGTGGTTAAGACTCTGCGCTTCCACTGCAGTGGGCGAGGGTTTGATCCCTGGTCTGGAAACTAAGATCCCTCATGCTGCTAGAAGGCTAGAGATTATCTCAATAACTGGGGAGATGGATGTGACTGGGGACAGGTGCTCAGGGGATTTCTACTGTTTTGGTAACGTTTTACCTCTTAAGCTGAGTGATGTTGGTCATATAAGGGTAATAATTTTATTATTATTCATACCTTTTATGTAAGTCTTGCATATTTCATAAAAGAAAAAAAAAGAGTTAGGGGAGCACAGAAGATGGGTGAAGGGTGTTCTAGGCCCGGGACCCAGGATGCAATGATGGAGGCATGAGGAAGACTAGAATGACTGAAGCATGAAGTGCATGGGGAGAGGAGGCTGGGAAGATGCGGTGGGGGGCTGGTCTTTGGACCATTCTGAGGAGTTGGATTCTTTACTGAGGCAGAGAGGAGTTCCTGGGCAGTTCTGGGCATCAGTGGCACTGTAATCAGATTCGTGTTTTAGAAGTGTCAGCTGGTTGCAGTGTGGAGGATGGTGGGGAGCTGGGCTGCCCCACATCTTGCCCCCCAGGTGTCTCGCTTGCCTCAGTTTACTCCCAGCCCTGGTCTGGGAGTGGGTGAAACTGGAGGCAGGGACAAGGTTAAGAGGCTGTGGCAGTGGTCCATGGTCTGAGCCAGAGCAGTCACAGTAGGGATGGGAAGGAGCTTGGAGAGCTATGAAGAAGGTGATTAAAGAGGGAATGTGGAGAGTAAGTGAGGGAGAGAGTCTAGGAAGCCACCCACCTTTCTGCCTCAGACAAATGGATGGTGTTGCCATTTGCTGGGACAGGAAATCCAGGCAGAGTGGCAGATTTTGGAAGAACAGTGGTGAGTTCAATGGAGTGGGGATCCAGGATGTAGCTGGAGGGATGATAGATGGAGTGGGAGGGCAGGCAAGTGGTTGAAGGACCCTGAAGTTCTTTGTTTTCTTTGTGCTCCAGGAGGGGAGCAGTGGGAATTGGGATGGGCATGGCAGATACTGTCCATCACCTACCCCCCAGCATTCCTCCTCCTTTGCTAGGAGAGCCCAGTTTTCTCCAGGAGTCAATGTGTCCAGCCCCCAGATTAATCATGATTGGTACAAATCAATTATGACCATCTATTTCTCTCTTCTAGTAATTGGCTTAGGAATAGACATGTGACCTCATTCTGAAAATGAGACATAAGGAATAATATGCTGGGACTTCTAGGAAATTGTTTTCTTCCATGATAAGAGACATATATGTGAAGAAAGTCTTCCTGTCTTCTCATTCTACACATACATTTTTCTCTACCTGACTGCTTCATTTCTACTTGGGAAGCTGTTGGGGAGGGGTGTGAGGCTTGGAACTGCAGCAGCCATCTTGTCACATTGAGGAGACACATGGAGGATGGCAGAATGAAAAAACAGGAAGAGCCTCTGGGTCCTTGATGACATCTGTGAACTGCTAAACTAGTTTTGGGACCTGCTACCTTCAGACACTTGTCCAGTACATAATATATGTCCTTATGTTTTGAGCCACTGCCAGTTGGTTTTTCTATTACTTGTGGTCAATTACACCCTAATCAGTATAGGGGATTTGAAATTCTGAAATAATTGCAGTGTGGCTTGAAAGAGGGAAACCAAATACAGTGTTGAGGGTTCAGCTGAGAAAGAAGATCTTAGGATAGCCTACAAGGACCTCCACAACTGGGTCCCCCCCACCTCTTATTACTCTCACTTGCTCAATTGACCCAGACACACTGGCCTTTTGCTATTGCTCAAACATGCCAGGCATGCTCCCACCTCACAGTCTTTGTACCTGCTCTTCCCACTGCCTGGAATGCTCTCCCTCCAGGTGACTACATGGCTCCCTCTCACCTCCTCTAGGTCTTTACTCAGAAGTCACCTTCTCTGTGAGATCGTCTCTGGCTGTTCTCTTTAAATTGAACCCCCTCCCAAGTCTCTTTCCTTTTCCTCCATAGTACTTACTATGTATTTTGCTTATTTGTTTTGTTTATTGTCTCTCTACACTAGAACGTAAAACTGGGAAATTGGGTGGGGGGAGGCAGTGCTGGAAAGGTCAGAATTCACTGATGTATCCCCCAGGGCCTAGAATAGTGGATATAAATAGGAGCTGTTCAATAAATATATATATTTTTAAAATAAATTTGTTAATTTATTTATTTTTGGCTGTGTTGGGTCTTCGTTGCTGTGCGCGGGCTTTCTCTAGTTGTGGCGAGCGGGGGCTACTCTTCGTTGCGGTGTGCGGGCTTCTCATTGCGGTGGCCTCTCTTGTTGCGGAGCATGGGCTCTAGGCACGTGGGCTTCAGTAGTTGTGGCTCGTGGTCTCAGTAGTTGTGGCTCGCAGGCTCTAGAGCGCAGGCTCAGTAGTTGTGGCGCACGGGCTTAGTTGCTCTGTGGCGTGTGGGATCTTCCCGGATCAGGGCTCGAACCCGTGTCCCCTGCATTGGCAGGCAGATTCTTAACCACTGCGCCACCAGGGAAGCCCAATAAATATTTGTTGAATGAGTGAGTGAATAAATTTATTTGTAGGGACTCCAAGACTGACAAGAAGATATCATTTTCTCTTGCTGACATCAGCAGCCTGGAGGGTGAAAGCAGATGACTAGATGGATTCAGGGATGAGGTTTTGCTCAGAGGGGGCAGAGAAAGGGAACAGGAGGGGCAAAGGTTTGGAGGGGATTCTCTGGGTTAGGGTCTCCACATCTGTGGTTATCAAGTCACGTGGTGTGGTGTTTGAGAGCAGGGACTCCAGGACCCGTATCTGGTCCTTCCCACCAGCTTGCCCAGCACGCAGAGAGTTCCCTGCCCTGCCTGTTCCAGACTCCTGCTTTTACTTGGTGACTCCTCTCACCTGGAATTCTGACATTTTCCGTGCTGGCTCCCCCGGCCCTATTTCCCCCTTCTTGGAATTCCTATATACATATACTACCCCAAAACCCTGCCCGTCCCTCCCAGTGTTCTCACGTTGTTTCATGTCTGTGTTTGTTTGATCTCCAACCCAACATCCAGCCTCCATCCCCTCCTGTGCTCCAGGAGCCCACAAGACGGGGTGCCCATGAAGACATTCAGAAAACCCTTAGGGGGCGAGGGAAAGGTCCTGTTATTTCAACAAGACACATTTAGAGATGAGTTCTTCCTTTTCGGTATTCCATCAAATGGCCCTTGCCCACCATCCTCCATATCTTCTGGGGAGGAACATGTGCTTTCACACGTGTGTCACATTCACTTCTCCAAGAACCCCAGGAAGTGGATGTTATTATTGCCACTTTCCAGAGGAGGACACTGCGGCCCAGAGAAACGCAGGATCCTGCTCAGAGCTACTCAGTTAGACAGATGCAGAGCCGGGTCTGAGTTTTCCCAGGGAGAAGGGAGAGAGAACCCCTTCCCCCCCTTTCCCCCGCCCCTTCCCCCCTCACTCCACCTCTCATTCAGGTCTCCCCTTCTCCGGAGGAAGCGAAAACCTGATCAGTGTTGTTTTGCAGTGAACAAGGCTTGGAGCTCTTCCTAAACGGCTTGCTGGAGGTACCGGTGTTTTTATACATGGCTTCCCGTCTCCCTCGCTTCCTCTCTTTGAGGTTGTGTGGAATCAGAGAGAGCGAGCACCCCTCCTCCTGCCTCCTGCCTGGATTCCCTTTGGTGGCTCCTGCCTGAAGTTAGATCACGGATCACTGCTTAGCTGCCTACCCTGCTCTGCCTGGGGAGAAGCGCAGACGTCTTCCTCTGACATTCCTCGTGCTCCCTGGGATGTGAGTTTTCAGTGCCTTGCTCCCAGGCCTGGACGACTGCCTCTCTGGACGCATCCAAGGGCTCCCTTGCCCTCTGGCTTCCAGTTGGGCTTAAGGAAGGGAGGGGAGTGAGGACAGGGAATTTATTACCCCAGCTTCCTCCCTGCAAGGTCACCACTGGTTGGCCATGTCCCTCTACCCGTGATTACCCACCATCAGGCAGCCCTCCCCACACTGCTGCTCTCTCAGGGGCTCCCCACTCTTGCCAGCCCTGGGTGCTGCAGCACCCTTGCCAGTTTCCCTAAACCCTGCCTGCACCTTCGCAAACAAGCTCTTTATTAAACTCTCCTCATGTCATCCAGGGTGAGGCTGTCATCTCATTGCCCCCAAGACCCCGAACTAATCAAGTACCGGCCAGTTGAGAGTCAGCTGAATCCGCAACAGGAAACAGGACCCAGAGAGACAGCCTCACTGAGCCGGAGGGTGCTGTCACCATCCCCCTGGCCATCAGTCTCCCAGAGGGAAGAACCCCTGGTAAGCCACAAGTGGGAGTCCAGTCAACTCCACCCTGTAAAGCAGACTATCTAAATGCCTGCTGCTTCCAGACTCTGAAAACTGCTGCCTTTGCTTCTCCCCCAGGAAGAGGAAGACTGCCCTGATGGGTCCTGATCCACAAATGGGCACCATACTGTGCAGTAAACGGTAATCTCCAAATATTTTGATCACACATCCCTGTGGGTAAAACATATTTGAGGATGTGCCCGTATATTAGTCAGGGTCTCAGCAAGAAACAGATGTCCTGGGCTTCCCTGGTGGCACAGTGGTTAAGAATCCGCCTGCCAATGCAGGGGACACGGGTTCAAGCCCTGGTCCAGGGGGATCCCACATGCCGCGGAGCAACGAAGCCCGTGCGCCACAACTACTGAGCCTGCGCTCTACAGCCTGCGACACAACTACTGGGCCCTCACGCCACAACTACTGAAGCCCACACGCCTAGAGCCCACGCCCCTCAACAAGAGAAACCACCGCAATGAGAAGCCCGCACACTGCAATGAAGAGTAGCCTCCACTCACCGCAACTAGAGAGAGCCCGCGTGCAGCAATGAAGACCCAATGCAGCCAAAAGTAAATAAATAAATTTAAAAAAAAGAAGAAGAAACAGATGTCCTGTTTATGTTAGGGTAATTCAAGCAAGTTTATTTACAAAAGATTCTTTATAAAGGTGTGGGTGTAGAGGCACCATAAGTGGTAGTGCCGTAAGCAGAGCTGTGACCACCCCTTGGTCCATAGGGGAGGGGAGAGAGTGGTACACCCAGATTTGGAGGGAGACAGCCAACCTGTGAGGAGCTTCCCAATAAGGGACACAGCCACCTGAAGTGGCCCTGCAGGGAAGGAGCCATCGGAATAAATTCCCCAACTGCACTTTCCTCTTCCCATTAGCCCTCCCATTACCCAAATCCCACCTGACTCCGCAGGGCAGGGAGCCTAAGGGCTGGGCTGAGGAGGGCTGAAGGGACAAGCAGGAAAGAGTAAGCTCATATCCCCCGCAAATGTATGTTTATCTATTAATAAATTCTAAACATGCACAACTGTGCTAATATATTATGTACATTATAAAGTACATACAAGGAGGGAAATTGAAAAGGACAAGATAGAAGAGATAGAAGTTGTGCCCCAATTGATTATTTCCTGTCCCCTTGGAGGTGTGGGCTCCCTGCTTTGATGAACACTGTGTTGAGGACCAATGTCCCTGAAGGAACATTCTGATGTGATAGAAGTGTGTAAAAACCGATCAGGCTGGACACTTGAGATGAGTGCATTTGCCTGTGTGTAGATCTCTCTCACACACACACACACATGCACATGCAAGTCTGTGCCCCGTGGGTTCCCACTTTTCTCCATTGTTCGCTCAGGAGGTTGGAGCAGGCCTGTTGTTCCTGGGCTACTTCTCTCCCTTTCTCCTCCTCTCACTCGTGCGGGCCACCAGCTGAAGTGGCCCAGCCCAGGGCACCTCCTTCTGGGAGGCTGGGGGAGGCTGACCCCTTGTTCTCTCAGGGTAATAAATGAGTCACACTTACAGGTTCTTGCCACGAGCTGGGAGCTGCTCCAGGCACTTAATATGCACTAACTCATTTAATCCCCACAACAACCCTCTGAACACTGGTACTATTTTTTTTTTTTTTTTTTTTTTGTGGTATGCGGGCCTCTCACTGTTGTGGCCTCTCCCGTCGCGGAGCACAGGCTCCAGACGCGCAGGCTCAGCGGCCATGGCTCATGGGCCCAGCAGCTCCGCGGCATGTGGGATCTTCCCCCACCGGGGCACGAACCCACATCCCCTGCATCGGCAGGCGGACTCTCAACCACTGTGCCACCAGGGAAGCCCTGAACACTGGTACTATTTTTACCTCTTTTTTCCAAATGGAGAAACACAAGAGGCACAAAGAGGGGAAGTGACTCACCCAAGGCCACACGGCTAGTGAAGGGCAGAGCCAGGATTCAGCCCCAGGGTCTGTGCTCTGACCCAAAGCTGTGTGGCTTCTCTTGGCTTCCCCGGGGCCAAGAAGCAAGCAGACTCAGCCTGTCCCATCAAAGCTGATCTCCTTTTCTCTCTCACTTTCTCCAATTTCCTCTCATGTGGTGATTGGTATGGGAGGGAAGGGGGTGACAAACGAGCAGCACCTGAGGGCAAGTGGCCTGGGAGGCCGCAGTCAGGGCCTGGGGCTGGGCCTCCGTGCTTTCACCCAACCTGGAAGAGGGAGAGGTGCATGTCTGCCCTACACCCTCTCCCTCCAGCAGGCTGACCTCCTTTTCTCCCTCCCTGGCTGACTGGCTCCTCCTGACCTCTGCCTTCAGCCAGCCCCCTCCCCACTCTCTGCAATGCACTCCTGCTCCCAGCCCAGCTGGCCTTCCAGGCTCAGTTGAGGTCCCACCGTCCCTCTAGGGATTATCTCCCCCCCTCCCCCACACCCTAACCCACTTTTTGAATCTCAGAGCCAGGCCCCCCTCCTCACTGCCAGCTCAGAGAGGGTAGGAACCACATCTGTCTTGCTTACTGTCACCACCTGGACACCTTCCCCAAAGGTGCTTGGGACAGCCAGAGCAGGCACCCAGGGATTGCTGGAATCAGCAAAGGAACGTAGGGCTGTTCGTGACTTCTGACGTTGTTTTGGGCCATCAATGGGTCATCAGAGGGTTTTCGGCACGTGCATTTCATGATCAGAATTCTCCAGGGGTCCCGGAGCATTTAGGGGGGCATCTTCCCCCCTTTCTGGAGAGTGTTTGCCAAGAGCTGCGGCGGCTTGGGAAGACCCCTCCCCGATGACCGCAAAGGAAATGGTGGGCCCAGTCTCCTTAGCAGCACGAGCCGTGGGCAGCCAGACAGGGCAGCGCCACGAGGCTGGCTCTGCTGACTACAGGCGCCATTCGTGCCCAGCCGGCGGGGGAGCCCGCCTGCATGGGCCTCACGACAGCCTCGTGTCAGAAAGCCCTGGGCACCTGAACTCTGTCGCCTCACAAGACAGGTCACTTCCCTCCCCAGCTTCCACGTCTTTACCGGAGCTGTTTTCTTGTCCCTTAACTCTGGTGGTATTGAAGTCTGGGCAGCCTGACAGCCCTGGCAGGCAGCCCAGAGGCCAGGGCCCCAAGCAGACACTCTCTCTGCCTTATTATTCAGCTGTAGCGGGCTGCGATTGGGTGGCATTTGTGAGCACAAAAGAGATGACGAGGTCATTCAGGAGACTCTCAGAAAAGGGCGCCACAGGCCTCCTGGCTGGAGGTTCTCCTGGGGTCCGGTTGAGTCTATTTTCAGCTGTCCAGGCATTTCTGTTCACATCTGACCCCGGCCCCTGGGCCTCTGCATACCCGGGGGTGGGGGTTGGCATGGAGATTTCTTCTAGGACCTCCCTGCCTAGAGAACCCAGTGCTGGCTGCCCCGATCTGAGGCCCTGGGCACTCTACTTGCCCACTCTCTCACGAATGGGATGATGGGGGTGGCATCCACAGGGGTCAGTTCCCTACCACAGGCACCTGCATCCACCTGGCCTCCCTCCACTTGCCAGACCAGCAGAGAAGAGAGCAGAAGCAGCTGTGCTGCTGCCGCCACGGCCCTGTACTTGCGAGTCAGCGATAAAGGGCCAACGCCCTTAATTGGTGCCTCGTGTGATTCGTGGCTCCTTTTTCACCCACAACATCATTCCTGGTACCCAGATCAAAGCTCCTGCCAGCTGTGCACTGAGCCCTGCTCTCGGCAGGAAACAGTGAACTGGAGCAAGTGAGGATGAAAGATGAAGCTGAGGATGGAAAGTCATTTTTGTTGACAACAGGCTCTGTCCCCCTGCTGCTCCCTGTTGGCCTCTGCCCCCAACCTTGTTTCTAGTCCTGGGAGCAACGGGGGCTTTGAAAATTCCACCGAAAAATGGTGCCCTGGTTCCCGGCATGCCCTGTGGCCGTCTGTCGTTGATTTGAAATCTTTTCGCCCGGAGTCCCAGTCCTGCTCTGTAGACAGCAGTATTTGCTTATTAATTTGTTTATTGATTTACTGGGCTGTACTTGGGGCTTCTCCCGGGAAGAACTCCAGACATGTGGGCTGCCCAGCATCCAGCCATCAGTCAGAATCAAGTTTGGGCTTAAGATGCCACACGGGGGTGGGATAGGGAGGGTGGGAGGGAGGGAGATGCGAGAGGGAGGAGATATGGGGATATACGTATATGTACAGATGATTCACTTTGTTATAAAGCAGAAACTAACACACCATTGTAAAGCAATTATACGCCAATAAAGGTGTTAAAAAGAAAAAAAAAGATGCTGCACAGCTTGGAGTGGGCGGGCCTCGGACCAGCACAAAGTCCCGGAAGGATTGAGGGGATGGACAGTGGGGCACTGGAAGGCCGAGGCCAGTCCGTGAGGAGGTGGGCTGACGCAGCAGCCCCAGAGACCAAGGCACGCTGCACTCTGTGGGAATGGCGCCCCCTGGAGTTGTGCAGCATGGCACTCCAGCTTTGGGCCTCTGCCTGTGGAGAGGTTATTATAGACTCGTGGCCAAAGGGAGGGAAGCACACATCTCCATCTCGGGGAGTGGCCCTTCTCCTGCTCAGCAGTATTTAAGAGGCATCCTTCCCAGAGGCAGGGGATGGAGGAGAACCAGTCCAAGGTCTTTGGTGCCTGAAGTCGCTCAGATTCATGTCTTAGGACGGGCTTTCTGAACGTGCCAGGACTGAGTAAAGCAAGTGGTGTTTCTAGAAACAATTCTTTCAGCTCTTGCATAATAATACTACATTTTAAAAAAACTCTGAAGAGGTCTGTGGCTTTGTCACCTTTTCAAGACCTATGTTGACTACAGATTGTGGTAGCAGGATGGGAGGGGGAGGGGAGGGTGGTGAGGGAAGAGGCAGCAGTGTCTGAACAGAATTCTGTCATGGATATAAAGATCTCTGACAGAGAACTTGTGAGAGCCAGGCGACTCTGAGTGTGGGCTTGGGGGTCACACAGACCTGGCGCAATTCTCGGCTCCATCATTTACGAGCTGAGCAAACCCAGGCAAGTTACTTACCGTCTCTGTGCTTTGTCTCATCTGTAAAATGAGGGTGAGCGTGTCAACCTCATGGAATTGATGGGAGGTCTAAATAAGACAACATAAGAAACACACTAATACATGGATGTTTGTTATCTTCCTATCATATACACAGGATTAGACACGTGATGTTTCCTGATGGAAATCTTACCCCTAAAATGAAAGGAGGACCCTGTCTGAACGAATCTGGGGTCTGCTTTTCAGATGTGCCTTTCTCTTTGGCTGCTCTGGACTTCCCTGGGCTTCCCTGGAGCCCCTTCTCTTCGCTTTCCCTCAGGACCAAGATCAAAATCTCCTGGTACTGCTATAAGCCAGCCAGGCACTAATATTGCCCGCAGGCGATACCAGATGGAGAGGGAAGGGGGGGGTCAGGGTGGGTAGCGGGAAAGGGCTGAGAGTAGCTTCTGTGAAGCCACGGCCCTGTGAGAGTGCATAGGGTCTCGGGGAGCACCAGGCTGAGAAGTGCACTGCCCAGACTCCAATCCCAGCCCCACCATTCCCTGCTGTGAGCCTGGAGCAAGAAGTTTAATCTACCTTTGCCTGGTTTCTGCATTTGCAAAAGGAGATTATAAGAGTACTTGTCTCATAGGGCTGTTGTGAGGTTAAGCAAGTTTATACATGTTACACACTAGGCATCTGTACAGAGTTTCCAAGTCTTACTCCATACAGGGTTTAAAACACTCACAACTCATCTTCCACTATTCCTACCCCATTCCCGTGCACACTGTGCTCAACCTACACCAGACCATCCCTGGCCTTCAGTCATGGCCTCTTTGCCCTGTCCCTCAGCCAGGAATGCCCTTCCTCCCAGCCTTGGCCTGTCCAAGTCCTTCTCACCAGAGTCTGGCTCCGCTCACTCTGGAAAACCTGTCTTGGTCTCTCAGGACAAAATTTATCTCTCTCTCCAGAGTTCTCCAAGCTCTCATATATGCTGAGAATGTGCTATGTCTCAGTTATAGCACATTCACCCCTCTCCCCCTACATCTCACCATCTTGAAAATTCCTACTCATTCTTTGTTTTTTATTCTTTTTTTTTGCAGTACGCGGGCCTCTCGTTGGTGGTCTCTCCCGTTGCAGAGCACAGGCTCTGGACGCGCAGACTCAGCGGCCATGGCTCATGGGCCCAGCCGCTCCGCGACATGTGGGATCTTCCCAGACCGGGGCACGAACCCGTGTCCCCTGCATCGGCAGGCGGACTCTCAACCACTGCACCACCAGGGAAGCCCCCTACTCATTCTTTGGAACTCGATGTAGGCGTCACTCCCTCCAGGAAGCCTTCCTGGATCCCCACATCTCCCTCCCAGTTGGGGCCTGGTCCTCCCTCTTCTGAACTTCTTCCTACAGTACCCTGTGCATGTCCATTGCCACCACACTCGGCAGAGTTGGTCTATTTCCTTCTGTGCCTCCCCCAGCTGACTGAGCTTCCAGGGAGGGGGTCGGTAACAGTTAGGACTGAGATGGTCTGCAGGTGATAGTAAACCCCCAAATATTGGTTTATGCAATTTAGAAGTTTTCTTTCTTTCTCTCTTGAAAGTCTGGAGTCCAGGGCTGATAAGGTGGCTCTGCTCCATGTGGTCCTCTGGGACCCGGGCTTCTGCTCTCTTGTTGCTCTATGATGGGCGACTTTCATGACCAAGGTCTTGCAGTCTAACACGGCTGCTCCAATTCCAGCCATTACGTCCACTTTCCAGTCAACTGGGGGAAGAGTGTGTGTCAGCTCTCAAGGAGGAAGCTATCATTTGACACCTCCCTTTACACTATTGGTCAGAATTTAATCACATGACTGTCTAGCTGCAACAGAGGCTAGGAAATGTAGTCTTTATTCTGTTTGGCTGGGTGACCGGCCAAAAGTTCCAGGACTAGGAAGGAGGGGGAGAATGGAAGGAAGATAACTAGCAGTCTCTGCCATAGGGCCTCCTTCATCCCTGTGTGCTCCGCGAGCGCTCAGTGTTTATGGAAAGACAGACGCATGTAGACGGTCACAGTGTGTGTTTGCCTCCCCCAGCAGAGTGGGTGTGTGGCAGCCTCTGATTGACCTGTGTTGTTCCCCCACCCCCATTCATTCATTCACACATGTTTGTTGATGCCTCCTATGTGCTGGGTGTTATTCTAGGCGCCAGGCTAAAGCAGTGAATAAAAGATGCAAAAGTCTGCACCCTTGTGAGCTTACATCCCTCTGTAGTGATATGAAGCACTGCGCTAAATGCTTTCTGAAGATGAACTCACTCGAAGGGGTACCCATATTACCCATCTCTATTTTACAGACGAGGAAACTGAGGCATGGAAAGGTCACAGTGACTTGTCTAGGTCATACAGGTTAGAAGAGAGAGAGCTGGGATTTAAACCCAGGGGGTCTGGCTTCAGAGCCTGTCCCCTCAGCCTCTACTGGCTATAGCCTCTCAGCTTTTCTTACACCATGGTGCTCTTACTGCACATGTTGTGCTGTGTCCTGCTTTCTGCCCTGAATTGTGCCACAGATATCTTCCCATAATTTTTGTAATCACCATTTGTGGTGGTCACGTGGGGGAGGGCGGGGCAGAGCAGCTGTGGTGTGTGTGCATGGAGGGAGAGAAGGGGGTTGTGGTCCCTGTGAGGAGTCAGGAGGCTCTGTGTGCATCTGACTGGGAGGGGCCTGTGACTAACAGGCCTAGGGCCCCGCTGGCTTGGGTGACCTTTACTCTGTATCCCTCTCTGATGGTCCAGACAGGGGCTGTCTTCTCAGCCCCTCTCTACTCCTCAGGGAGTCTGCTGGGCCTTGAGCCTTCCCTCATCTCCCTTGGCTTGTCCTATGACTGACCTTCAGGCCTCAGAGTCATCTGCCCCCCTCAGCCAGTGGGGGCCTAAGGGGTCCCCCTAACCCCCATCCTCTGGGCTCTGTAAAGCATGTCTGTCTCCCAAACCCTTTCCTAGCCTGGGGAGAGCGGGGAGAAAGTAAAAGAGCTCTGGAGGAAGGGGAGTGGTACCAAAGATAAGATGCTGGGGCTTGCATCTCCCCCATCTCCCCCTTCTTCACCTCTTTCTTCTACTGTGCTTCAGGGACCAAATAGAAAGGAACAAACCCTTCCTGGACACCTATTCCCCATTGAGAATATTATTTTACAGGGGAGGACACTGGGGCTCAAGGAGACCTGGTCCCTGACCCTGTGTCACCAGCTAGTTGGTGGCAGGATGGAGGGTGAAACTCTGCCCCTTGCCTGGTGGGCAGAAAGTGGCTGCCCATTTTGCAGATGGGCACATCAAGGCCCAGAAATTTAGTTAAGCTATGCCCAAGCCAAAGATTACACAGTGAGTCAGGGATGGAACTTGGATCTTGGGGATAACCGGTCCAGGGCAGGCCCATTTGACTCCATCATTGGCCCCATAGGTTTGGTTTCTAGGACCCCAGAGATCTCAAAGCACCTAGTTAAAATTGTGGAAGTCCTCATAATCAGCGAGTGCTTGTGGCCAGGCTGAGTCCTGGCAAGCATCGCATGAAGTGCTGTGAGGAATGCAAAAGAAATTAAGATGTGATTCTTCTTTGGAGGCAATGGTGGTTGGGGTAAGGGTGGTTCCAATCGGGTTGGGGAGATGAGCTCTTGAAAACAGCAAACATATCTAACACTCAAACATTTCAATATACGGTAATGCCCTTGAGAGCCAGTATGGACCAAAGCAGTTAAGAAAGCTTAATGGGAGAAGAGGATTCGAGCTGGACCTTAAGAAGTAGTAGGAATTAAACTCATACACAAAGGATGGAGAGATGGCAGGAGGGTAGGGGTACCAGCTTGAGGCACAGAAGCTGGACGGAGGTGGCACATGCCAAGTACGATGTGAGACCTGGCTTGACTAGAGTGGCCTTGTTGGAGAGGAGTAGGCAATGACCCTGCAGAGGAACTGAGAAGCCTGACAGTGAAGAGGTCTGGAAGAGCAGCAGAGGTATTTGAACTTAATTCTGTAAGCCAGGGAAGATAACTCTTCAGCATGGGTGCCTGCTATCTCCTTCCTTCATTCATGGCAGACATCACTAGTCAATCACTACACTCTCCCTGTTGAGCCACACAGGGGCCTTAGAGTCCTTTTCAACCCAAAGCTCCAGGCAGTCCCTGCCTACTTAGTTGTTGTGGGTAACTGGGAGCCACTGCATGTTCTTGAGCCGGAGAATGAGTGTCAGTATATATTTTGTATTCCTGGAGCTTGCGTGGGCTGCTTGCCATGATCCCAATCAGCCTTGAGTCACAACTGTGGTAGGGCTGTGGCCTCGGAAGACCACAGGGCAGTGGAGCCTCTGCCTTCACCCCTCGCCTGGGGTTGCTCGCCTGGGGAGAGGACCCAGTTTTTCTCATCATGGAAACTGAGCAGAGAGAGAAAGAAGCAGTCACACCACTCAGGAGAGATTGAATTCTGAACAAGGCCCTGGTTGGCTGCCCCCCTGCTGAGAAAGAAAGGCGTCCAGGCCAGGGCTGGATGGGTGCCACCACTGACCCAGATTCTAATTTAGTGAGTTTAAATGCACCTTTAAAATGCATAAAGGGCCGAACAAAACTCATCTGTCATGGTTTTCAGAGTGAGAGAGATCCTTCCATCCACCACAGATATATATATGTGTGTATGTGTATATATATATATATATATTTTTTTTCTTTCCCCAAAGTAAGTATTGATTCTCAGTGACTGTAAACAGGCCATAAGAATGCTCTCAGGCAACCCACACTCTGATTTCAACCATACAGATATGACTCTGAGATGACATTCCTCCTGTGGTTCTGGTTTGTTTGTCATTGCTGGGATGTGTGTGTGTGTGTGTGTGTGTGTGTGTGTGTGTGTGTGTGTATGTGTATAGTGGGTTGGTGAGACGCACAGGGACTAGAAAGGTGGGGATAAAAGGGAATCATTCTGTCTGCCCAGAGCTACTGTGGACACTGAATGCAGGTGTTTTTCATGGGTCTTGCAGGCTGGTGGATGGGAAGGGAGCTCCAACATGCCTGGAGGGAGGGTCTGAAGGTTCCCTGCTTTGCAGGCCCCCAGAACCCCACCCCACCTCCAGTCTACAAGTTTATCCGTGGCTGGGGAGGCTTGTTGATAACCCAGCTCCCTGGCAGAGCGCTAGGTCCATGAGCAGCTGAGAGATATGTTTATTTCCTTTTAATGTTTTTCAGGGTTCAATTTACCCAGTGGCATGCTAGTAAATAAAAAAGAAAACCAAACCTTTGACGGGAAAATATGGGGTTTTCCTCCTACATTCCTGAGTAATATCTCAAAACTTTTGTGACTCACGAGGGCCTGCAGTGTTTGGCTAGAGTGGGAAAAAAAAAGAAGGAAAAGAAAACCATCTCGTTTCTTATATATTTGTCAACAGCTTGTTTACAGAAAGTGGAGAATATTCTATATAATGTGGCCCTATGCACCATCCGTGCTGCTGCCAGGTTTCCCGAGGTCTGTGGCTGTGTCTGAAGCCAAGGAAGTGTAACCTGTATAATTGTATCTCTGTAAAGGGGGCCATTTTCTACTGCCCAGAACCCATTACCCACCAAATGTCCTGACACCAATCTCCCAGGCTTCCAAGATCTGGGCATTAGGGGTGGTGAGTTATGGCACAAAAATCATTCAAATATTCTGGCGCGGAACACAGAGGTAGTAAGAAAAAAAAAATGAGGGAGGAGCTATTACAGGCGAATGAGGCACTAGGAGGTGAGACCGGCGAGGTAAGAATGACAACTCTGCATTCTGTTATGTGTTTACCTGGAAGACTTTGAGACCCTGTGTGCTAGGCATTGAGTAAGGCACAAGGAGAGTAGGTGACAATAACAACAACAATGCAATCATGATAACAGTAATAATAACGGGACCATTTACTGAGCCTTTAGTAGGTGCTGGGCACTGTGCTGAGCACATTATCTCAGAGCTGAGTAGCCAAGCCAAGCTCCTCGCTCTTGGGGAGTTTACAATCTGGTGCAGGAGAAGGGAGTGGGATCAGCTGACTGCTGAAAATCCAAGGAGAATCCTGGTCTTGAAGGACAGTTGGAAAAACCTCCAATTTGGGAATTTTTGTAAATTTTGAAATTAGGGGCTCTGATTGATATTAGAAGCCTCAGTCCTGTCAATTTGACGGACTAAAGGCTAAGGTTAACAGGAATCTGGTTATTCAGGTTTTCATGGGAGAGCTTGCCAAATTTAGCACAGAGGGGATGGGCGAAGGGGTGAGGACAGGTGGAGGCTGGTGAGGGAGAGAAGGGGACATTCAGGGCACAGAGAAAGGCAGGGGGCAGGAAGAGAGGAAGGGGGTGGGGAGACTCTGACCACCAGGGTGTGAGGTGAATAACTGTGACAAGCAGATGAAGGCTGGGGGACTTGGAATTCCCCAGCCCAGGGCACTGATATGAGAAGGAGGGAGATGAGGGCTGTTGGCTGGCTGGCTGGGAGCTGGGTTCAGTGGTAACAGGTCTTCTGTATCCTCAAAGGAATCAACGAAGGCAGCTGAGAGTGAAATTCCTCCTTCAGTTTCAGGACAAACTTTGAAGACGTGCCTCCCAAGGAGGTAGAGGGGAAAAGAGGGGTTGTGAGTGGAATCCTAGGGACAGCGGGTGGAGGGAGATGGTGGGGAAATGGCTGTTCTCAGTGGGCTCCCCTGTCTCAGGCATGAGTGGAAGATGAACATTGAAGGGAGATGCTGGGAGCTGTCCAGGTCCCAAGTGCTGAAACGGATTCCTGGAAATAGCGTGTTTTAGTCACAAGAGCTAAAAGGCTCCTACCCAGTGGTTCTCAAAGTGCAGTCCCTGGACCAGCAGCACCTGGAAACCAGCTAGCAATGCACATTCCCAGGCTCAACCCCAGACTCAATGCATCAGAATCCGTGGCGGGAGGGTGCCTGCAGTAGCAATCCGTTTTCAACAAGTCCTGGAGGGGATTCTGATGCCCCTCAACTTGGAGAACCACTTCTCTAACCAATAGCTTTTCCCGTTCCCAATCCCAGACCCCCAGTCCATTCCTCCAGGGACAAGCCCTGTACACAGCTCTACCGTGGCACTTGCCATCCTGCTTTTAAAACATGTCTCATCAGCTGAGCTCCATGAGGGGAGGGTAATGTCCTGCTTAACTCTGAGCCACCAGTGCCTGGCACAGACTGGCACACAGTAGATGTGCAGTTGATCTTGTTAATGAATGGATGGAAGGATGGATAGATGAATTCTAGAAAGGCAGTTCTTGTGACCTTTAAAAATATAAAGCCGGTTGTGTCACTTTCTTGCTTAAAACCTTCCCGGGGCTGCCAACACATTTAGAATGAAATCTAGCTCCTTACCCTGGCCTGTGAGCCCTTTTGATCTGGACCTGTGGCCTCACCTCTCTAATTTATCCTGCTGTCTCCCTCAGCCACTATCCCATTCTTCCAAACACCCCAAGCTCATTCCCGCCTCAAGGACTTTACACAGCTGTGACCTCTATCTGGAGTGCTGGTTGCCCAGATGGTCACACAGTGGGCTTTCTCTCATTTCTCAGGGCTTGGCTCAGATGACACCCTCTCAGAGATGCCTTCTCTGACCACCCATCTAAAGCATCACCTCCCTTCTCATTCCGTCACCTTGTTGGTTGGTTGGTTTGTTGGTTGGTTTTCTTCTTCACAGCACTAGTACAGATTCCAAGGGTGCATGGGGAGGGATCCTCCTCCAGCATTTCCATATGTCCCTCTGTATAAAAGAAAATCATCATTCACATAGAAGATTGACATTGCCTCAATTAAAAAAACTTTCTATATTTATTTAGATTTAAAGTAAAATCATTGTGTATACTTAGCAAACCCAGCTTTAGGGTGAGTTCCCTTCTAATCATCTTGCTGCATCTAAGTCCCTTTGGATGGGGCTTCTGAAACAGCCAATGACCAAGCCCCTTTAATCCCACCATGGTAAGAGCTATAGACTTAGGGTAAGATGGGCCCTGTAACCTGGGGTGTTCCATTGAGCAAGAAGGAAAATGGGCCACCTAAAGAAGACACAGAGATTATGGGTGAAGACTTCAACACATTCAGAGAAATGAGGGAAGGATGCATTCTTTGGGACTGGGGTACAAGTTAATCAGAAAAGACTTCTTGCATAACTGAGCACTTGTGTTGCATGGGGAAGATTTTAAAGGGATGAAGATGACAAAGATAACCGTAATAATATTCTGTTTAGTGCTTGACTCCATGCCAAGCACTGTTCTAAAAACCCATATTCATTTACTCCTTACAAGAACCTTATGAGGTGGGTGCTATTTTCACCCCCATTTTACAGATTGGGAAACTGAGGTACAGAGAGGTGATGTAACCTCTCCAAGGTATGCAGCTAGAAAGAGGTCGAGGCAGAAAATCTAGTTTGAGCCTTAACCGTCACCCTCTCCTCTCCAGTAATGACGTCAGCAGTCCTTCAGTTTTCTGTACAGTTTCTCAAGCCTGTCCCCACACTCTAGCTGGTTCTGAGCACCTATGAGGTAGTCAGGGCAGGCATTTCATCTCCATTTTTGAGGTGAAGTTGGTGAGGTTAAGCAAACCACCTGAGGCCCCACAAAAAAAGAAGAGGCAGAAGTGGGACCATAGTCAGCAAGCCCAGCCCGGGAAAGAGAGGGCATTTGGGAAGTGACATTGAGAGCCGGCAAGCAGGCAGCGTTCCTGCGCCTTTCCCCAGCCCACCCTCTCCCAGACACAAGATATATAGAGCACCAATGGAGCAAAGAATCATGTGTTTGTCTGCAGCCCCTTCTGCAGATCCATCACAGAGCAGCGCTCGGTGCAGATTTCGCAAACAGCTTGAGATTACTGAATTAATTAGAATAAAATTAATCAAAACCCCCATCACAAAGGAACCTGAGCGTGTGGAGTGTGTCTTGGGTGAAGAAGGAGGAGCCGCAGAGAGATGGCACCATGGGCTGGACTGGCTGTCCGCCCAGAGCCTGCTGGGGCAGCAAAAAGCCGCTGGGTCGGGGACTCTGACTCCTGCTGGCACTCCAGCAGGCTCCCCAGCCCCCATTTCTGCAAACTGGGTCTTGAAAAGGTGAGGACTCTGTCCCTTTTGTCCAGACATTTTTTTTAAACTTTTTATTTTCTATTGGAGTATAGCCAATTAACAATGTTGTGATAGTTTCAGGTGCATGCAGGCTGTACCTTTTGCAGGGACTGAAGCTTGGGTCCTATTGGAATGTTTGAGGTGATGCATGGGAGGGAGGTGAACAGGCGGGGATAATGCCACTGATTACAGTTCAGAAGACCTGGGGTCTCTGAGCATCATTATCCTAGTTTACCAGGAAGGATGGTTTCGACTTTACTCACTTGTTTCAGCCCTTGTAAGTCGTAGAAAATATCAACAGACGAGAAGTTAAGAGTATGCACCCTCAGCCAGACTGTCTGAGTTTAAAGCTTGGCTCTTCCACTAACTAGCTGTGACCTCAAGCACTTACTGGCTGCATAATCTCACTGAGCCTTAGTTTCCTCATCTGTCAAATGGGGATAAAAGATAGTGCCTCCCTTATGGTGCCTATTGTACAGTAAGTGCTGTATAAATGTAAGCTGTTCTGATATCTAACCAGTCAAGAGGCCCTGTCCATCTTCCTTCAATTTGCCTTCATATTTCCTTTTTCTGCCTGCTGTCACTGTCTCAGTCAGGCCTTCATCACTCCATTCATTCATTCATTCATTCCATAAGCATTTATGGAGCTCCCACTATGTACCTGACACTGGACCAGAGCCTGGGGATGCAAAGATAAGACCCAGCCACTGGGGACTTCCCTGGTGACACAGTGGTTAAGAATCTTCCTGCCAGTTCAGGGGACATGGGTTTGATCCCTGGTCCGGGACGATCCCACATGCCGCGGAGCAACTAAGCCCATGTGCCACAACTAGTGAGCTTGCGCTCTAGAGCCCACGAGCCACAACCACTGAGCCTGTGTGCCACAACTACTGAAGCCCGCACACCTAGAGCCTGTGCTCCACAACAAGAGAAGCCACCTCAGTGAGAAGTTCGCGCACCGTAACTAGAGAAAAGCCCGCGCACAGCAACGAAGACCCAACGCAGCCAAAAATAAATAAATACATAAATTAATTAAAAAAAAAAAAAAGATCCAGCCACTGCCTTTGGGCATTTCCCATCCAACAAAGGAGTGTGGATGCACCTGGTCAAACTCCCAGGGGTCAGGGAATGCTTCACAGAGAGCTTGCAAGCCTGGGAAAGACATTCCAGCAAGGGGAACAGCATGTGCAAAGCACTGCCACCAGCGTTAGTATCCTAAAACACAAATCTGGTCAAGTTATGTCCTGGTTCAAAACCGATAGTCAGCCCCGTTGGCTCACTGTGGTCCATGCTTCTCCCAAATCTGCCTCCACTTACCCTCATGCTCTCCAATTCCCAGCACTCCCTTTCAGCTGGGGACTGCAAGATGACAGGGTTATCATAGAACTTAATGATTATGTGTATGCAGCAGGAGCTTAATAAATGAGGCCACCCCTCCCTCCCACCCCCACACTAAATTGCTTGGTCAGCTTCTCTTTGTTCAAGAGTGTGCAGGGGGCAGCGCCATGCAGCATTCAGACTGCCAAGCCCTGGCCTGGGGGTCAGCAGAGCAGTTTCTAGTCCTGAATTTGCCTCCCAGCAGACTGGCCTTACTCCTTTTTCTGCCCCAAGCGGATCTTCCCTTTATTTCCTCATCTGAAGAATGAAAGGTCCCAGAGTTTTTCAATGAGGGCGCTGTAGGCATTTTCAGGGGGTCTATTCTTTGTGAGACCCTCCCATGCCGGGAGGGACAGTTTAGCATCCCAGTAGTGCCCCCCCTCCACCCCCGGGTATCAAAGCAACCAGACCACCCCTCACATTTCCAACCTCTCCCTTCCTGCCCCAGGGCAGAGACCCCCTTTTGAAAAGCATTTTTGTAGTCCTTTCGAGCTCTGACCTTCTATCAGTCTCTGGCTCCTCAAGGATGGGTCTCATGCCTCAAGGGGCCTCTGCTTGTGCCCCGTCCCCACAGTGCCTAGAGGAGTTGGGGGGCACATGATAAGGCAGTAAACAGGGAGTCCGTGAGAGCCTCCCGGGAGCAGCCACAGCCCAGGCTGTGGAGCCACACTGAGAAACTTCGAATCTGGCTCTGCCATTTACCGGCTGTGTGATGCTGGGAAAGCTTCTCAGCCTCTCTGAGCTCCATCACTTGGTTTATCTGTAAAATGAATGACAGTGGTAAGAGTAACTACCCCATAGTGTTATTGGGAGGGTTAAATAAGATAACAAATGTAAAGCACTTAGCACAGAGCCTGGCAAGTAATTAATGTTCAATAAAAGGTCTATTGGGTCATCTTGGGCAAAATTGAATCTCTCTCAATTTTCTCATCAAACAAGACTCTCCCCAGGCTGTCAGGAGGTCAAAGTCAGCAATGCATGTACATGCCTGGCACAGTTAGCTCTCTGCAGGGCACACAGCTGGTGGAAGTTTAAGTGATTCACCATCTTTGGAGGTCAGTTGGGCAGCATTTTCAAAATTATAAGTGCACATGCGCCTTGTCCCAGCAATTCCATATCTAGCTATTTTTTTTCCTATAGATATACTTCCAAGTGTGCAAAATAACACAGGTACAAGGTTCGTATTAGCAAAAGATTGTGGATAACTCAAAATAGCCATCCAGTGGGGATTGGTTAAATCAATTATGGGACATAAATGCACTGGAATACGAGACAGCTGTAAAAAGGAACGAGGAAGTTTTTTACATACTCCTATAGAAGGATCTCCAAGACACATTGCTCTGGAGAAAAAAAAGAACAGTGTGCTGTAATGGCTGTATTTGTGTGCGTGTCTATCCCTAGAATATCTCTGGAAGGATCCACAGTGACAGTGGCTGTTCTCTCCAGGGAGGGGATGAATGGTGCAGAGAAGAGAGGAAGGCTTTTGTGAATGTGGAACCATGTGCCTATAAAAACTATTGATAAGTATAAAACCTGACTTAAAACATCAGGAACCGTAATGAGCCCAAGTCTGAAGTGAGATCCTCCTCTGGGGGTGACTGTGAGGCTTAGCTCCCCCTGTCTCAGGCATATGGCCCCTTGCTGTTGCTGGTACCACACACTTCTGGAGGCCTAGAGGTGGGCCTCAGCTGGGGGTCCAGAAGGATGATGCCCCCCCAGGGCAGGCAACGTCTGGGTACATTCCCATCACCTTGGGGAGACCACTTTCCCCCAAGGGTCCCCATATGTTTGCACTTAAACTGAGGCTGTGGTACCAAGAGCCTGATTGCTCTGCCCAGGACCACGCCACCCAAGGGCTCAGTGGGCGCCCATGTGATTGGAAGAGGAGTCCTTGGGTGACCTCTCAGGTCTGCCAGGGAGGCAGTTTCACAGACGGCCTGGTTCTGCACCCCTTTTCCCTGCCTGCAGCAAAGGAGTTACGGCTGTAGCTCTGAAGGAATGAGGTGTCCATCCTGAAGCAGGATTCAGCCTCTCAGAGGGAGAACTGGGAGGCGAATGGAGATCTAGAGCCCATGGAGTCAACTTGAGTTGAACACTTGGGTTCAAATCCCAGCTGGGCCATTTACCGACTGTGCGATCATGAGCAGGGCACTTGGCCTCCGTTTCCATATCTGTGACGTGGAATGATCACACTCACTCCACAAGGTTGCTGCTAGGAGTGAAGGTAATGTCTTTGAGGTGCACTAGCACAGAGGTATAGCTAAGGCCAGGATTTGAGTGCAAGTAGTTTATTTGGAGGGTGATCTTGGAAAGCACTGGGCAAGGGAGACAGGGAAGGAGGAAATCCAATAAAGGGTGTGTTGAAGAGCAGTTACCACCCTGGGTCCCAGGCCCAGTCCTGCTGGACCTCTGGGAGACTGTGTAGAATAAGCCTCAGTTATTCTACGCAGTCTCCCAGAGGTCCAGCAGGGACAAGCTTGCTGGATTATTTATATGCCAACTCCCTACCATCACCGGTTGAAGGCTGCTCTGGGCACTTAAACCATTTGCACTTCCAGCCTGCCTGGAGCTCAGGGCAAGCAGGCTGGGAGTGGGTGTGTGGGTGGAGAAAGCTGTCAGGCAGAGAAACACCGGTGTTTGGAGCTGGAGCAAGTCCAGGTGCTTCGCATGGGACTAGTGAGTGCTGAGGGCATGTGGCAGGGGCACCAATGTCTCTGTCACAAGTGGTTTAGCACACGCTTGGCACTGTTTTAAGCACTTTGCAAATATTAACTCATTTAATCCTTTACTACAACTCAACGAGGTAGGTGAAGATACCAGGGCATGGAAACGTTAAGTAACTTGTCTAGGTTCACCCAGCTAGAAGGGGGAGCCAGGATTTAAGCTGAGGAAGTCTGGTTTATTAGGTCTAAAGGGACCTTAGAGACTGCTTAGGTCAATGCCTTCATTTTATGGATAAGGAAACCAGAGAGGAGAAGCAATCTGTCCAAAGTCACACAGCTAGCTAATGACAGAACAAAAACTTGAACTCGGATCTCTTGTTCCTTCTCTGACACTCCCCCCAACCCCCATCTTCTTAACCATAGCCCTTTCTCCTCTGGGCTACCAGTCTCGGGGTGGCGGGGGGGCAGAGGCAGGTGGGAGGGGTGTGGAAGGTGGCATTCTGCAGAATACTGGGTGCTGCAGTGCGGAAGCCACGGGGCTATTAATCGGCTGGTAAGGCGGGCATGGCAGAATCAGATTAGATCTTTAAGATGCATGCTTGGAATCTCAAAATCAGCGAAGGAATCAGAACTCAGAGGAGGCGTATGTCGCTTGTCCCTGACTTTTAACCCCAGGCTGGCATCAAAGAAGAAAAGATGAGCTGGGCTCACTAGGGTGTGAAATTTCCTTTTTGTCTCCTGAGGTGGGGAGGGAGAGATGAGAAATTGCGATGAGCCCTGTGTGTAATTAAAGGCTCTAGAATTTCTTGAAGATTATGTTGCTCAAAGAGACACAGTGGGGTATTGCTGGGCCCTGGCTGACGTGCCTTTAGACAGACTAAGAGAGGTAAGGAGGTGTGTGGTGTGTGTGCATGTGTGCGTGCTTGGACTGAGGGGAAATCATAACTGACAAGATGTAAATTAACCCTTGCAGCTTCATACTTTTCAGAGAAGTCAGAGCAGGGACTAGCTGTCCTTGCCTGAGACAACCTTCTAGAACCTTCACCCTTGAGTTGCCAAGGAGTGTCCTTGCCAAACTGTCTGTTGGTTGCTGCAGACGTGGCTGGCCCAGCAAGGGTGACCGTGTCCCAGTTCGCCTGGGGCTGTCCTAATTTTAGCACTGAAAGTACCATATCCTGGGAACCCTTCTCAGTTCTGGACAAATCACAATGGTGGGTCACCGCCAGGCACGGCCCTTCAATCCCCACCCCTCCTAAGGCCTGACCAAGAGAAGCTACCTGTGTCAGAAGACTGGGCCTGTGGGGCATGGAGGAGGGCAGGGTCATGGACAAGTGCTACCCAGCCAGGTGTCCAAATCTGCCTCCAACTCCTGTCTTTGGAATCAAAGACTGCTCCCTCAGATAGGGTCACACTCCTGTCAGAGGTCCTTCTTGCTCTGAGAAGGGGGTCCATGATTCCCTTGTGGGCCTGTTGAGCCTGGCTGGCAGGGCTGTGTGCCTGGGAAGGACCCTGGTATAGGAACATGTAGGACAGGGCCTGAGGCCAGACTGTGAGCATAGTGCAACCTGGGACAGTCCCTTTCCCTCACTGGGCCCTGTTTCAAATGAAGTGATTGGACTGGAGGTCTCTTTTTCTTTTCTCTCTTTTCTTCTTTTTTTTTTGGGAAAAGATTTATGTTGAAATTATGAAAGTAATGCAATTTTTGTTTGTTTGTTTTTTGCGGTACGAGGGCCTCTCGCTGTTGTGGCCTCTCCCGTTGCAGAGCACAGGCTCCTGACGCGCAGGCTCAGCGGCCATGGCTCACGGGCCTAGCCACTCCGCGGCATGTGGGATCCTCCCGGACCGGGGCACGAACCCGTGTCCCCTGCATCTGTAGGCGGACTCTCAACCACTGCACCACCAGGGAAGCCCAATGCAATTGTTTTTGAAAAAAAATTTAACAGAACAAAATTTAAGAGTGAGAGGTTAAAGTCCCTTTCTCGTCCTTATCCTGTGGGACAACCATTAACAGTCTCTTTTTTATCTTCTCAGACATTTTCTCTGCATATGCAAGCATGTGAATATATATAGCCTTTATTTAAAATGTAACACTAATGAGATCTTTCTCTACATGTTATTCTGCAACTTGGTTTTTCTGTTTAACAATATATCCTAGACATCTCTCCACACACACAAATCTCCTTCTTGCCAGCTGTAGAATGTTCTGCTGTCAGGATGCACCATGGCTTGTTTAACCAGAACTGCTGGTCTCTAGGGCCCTACTGGCTCCCAAGTTCACTGCCCCGGCAAGAGTCACATCTCTTCACTAAGAGATGAAAATGATTTGGAGAAGGGTGAGGAGGAAACAGAATTCTTGGGTCCTGAGAATAAGGCGTGGGATGGAGAGCTTCTGAAGATACAGAAAACAGCCCCTCTGGCACCGAGTTGGGGCCACAGACACAAGGCTCTCTGCTAATGCAATGTGACAGGGCTGCAGGACCCGATAGGTTTTTCCATTTCTTTGTCTTTCCTGAGAGAAGCTCATGATTATCACCTTCCAGGTCACCAGGAGCAGAGCACAGAGAGACAGCACAGCTCTCGCGCTTCCAGCTGGCTCCCATCAAGAAGTTAGAAGGGAGGGGCTTCCCTGGTGGGCAGTGGTTGAGAGTCCGCCTGCCGATGCAGGGCACACGGGCTCGTGCCCCGGTCCCAGAAGATCCCACATGCCGCGGAGCGGCTGGGCCCGTGAGCCATGGCCGCTGGGCCTGCGCGTCCGGAGCCTGTGCTCCGCAACGGGAGAGGCCACAACAGTGAGAGGCCCGCGTACCGCAAAAAAAAAAAAAAAAAACGAAGTTAGAAGGGAGCCTGCAAATGCATTTCCTGTTATCATCTCTCCTCCCCAGAACGACTTTCCCTGGCGGGGCTGGGGGAGGGGAGGCAGGCAGCAGGCCCCTCAGCAGAACCTGGGCAGGAATATTAATGCCCGAACAACTTCTTAGCGCAGCGGGGAGGAGCGACGGCGGCTCAGCTGGTCCTGGGAGGATCTGGTTGCTGAGCAGCCAGGGCAGGGACGGATGCACGGGCTCGCGGCAGGGGCCGCCCAAGTCCTAATGAAAACGTCTCCTCGCTCTGGGCCGGGCGCCCCCAACACACTGCCCGGGCCTCGCTCGGCCACCTGGGAGAGGATGGGCGCTGCGCGCGGACACCCAGCCAGCCTACCTAGGCGCGAACAGCGACATCGCTTTATTCCCGGCTGGTGCATCCATCTCGCTGGGTCTAGATAGATAATACAATCTCTCTGCCCGCACCCCATTTGCTAGGAGACAGCCTGGGCTTCTGAATTTTTTATGGCCTCACTTAGCTTGGAGGAAATCCAGAGGTCAAAGCCGGCGCAGACGCTCCAGTCACCTTGCCCGTCCGGGCGCGCAGCCTTTCCGAAACGGGCTCACCCACGGGGCTCTAAATTACGGCGATTACACTGCAACTCGCGGCGCGATATTACTTCGATACACTACCTGCTGCAGCCGGCACTGGGAGGCGTGCATTATTTACCAGGGAGGCTGCCAGCGCTGCGCACCAGAGCCGCCAGCGCTCCACGGGGTCTTTCCTGTCCCTGCAGCCCCGCCCCCGCTCGCACGGTGCAGGGTCTTGGGTGGAGAGAGGAATGGAGCAGCCACCCTCTCTCCGAGTGACGATTTTCTGACCGCAGTATAGGCCGGGAGAGGCACGAGTGACAGAAATGGCAGCTGGCGTGAGGTTGGGGGTGGGTGGGGAGAAGTGCTGAGCCCGCGGCGCCTCCTGCTCCGAAGGACACCCCTGGTCCCTCTTAGCCGTCCTAGGAGCTCTTGTCGGGTGCGTCCTGGGAACCGCGCGGCGGGCGCGTCCAGAGCGCACAGTTGGCTCTCGGAGGCTGGCTAACTGCAGCAGTCCGTTAACCCTCGGCCAGTGGTGGGGAGGGAGGGAGATCAGGTTACGCCCCTTCCCTAGGTCCCTGGAAACGGAGTCTGCTGCAGCCGGAGGCCCACTTTCATCCTCGCTGGGGGCCGGGGGCGGGCTCGGGCAGCTGGCCTCCTTCCGGCTCCCCTGTTATGGCTTGGCATCAGCATCTAGATTGCAGGTTACTTCTGCTTTTATCCAAAGTGGTCCTTAAGGGAGATGGATTTCTGATTGAAATCCAGTCAATTGGCGCCGAGGCTGGCAGGGCGCAGCGTGAGTGCACTTCTGGGGAAATTGCCCTGGGCCGGGTGTGTGTGTGTTGGCGGGGAGGGGACAGGAGCTGGGGGCCCCGCTCACCGTCCTGCTCAGGAGCCTGTGAATGAGCTCCGGTTTGTTGGTATCTGTAGGAGTCCCCTACAGAGAATCTGCTCTGCCTTTCCAGCTCCTTGGGATTGATGGAGCCAGAAACCTTCTGTAGGGACCCCCAGAGGTCAGTGCATCCAGTCTCTGGAATCCAGACAGTGTGTGGTTAATGAGCCAGAGGAGGAGACCACAACTGGTGAGCTGGGGTGTCTGTTTTGTGGGGTGGAGGATAGTCTGCAGTGGGTCATGGTGTTGATCTGTCCAGATGTGGATCAGTGTCAACATCCTAGTTCCTGTTCTCTAGGATTTACTAACAAACAGGGACAGGTAATCGTTCCCTGCAGGACATGCCTGGTTCAGGACATACCTGTTGGAGGGGGCTGCCCCCAACCCTGTGAAGTGTGCCTAGGGTCCTTGTTATCTGCTTCCCCTCCTGGATCATAACCCCCCACTTCCACCTTCCTTTCCCATCAAGGAGTAGCTGAGGAGCCCTGGGAAGGCATCTCCAAGCCCCACATCTCTCCCCAGCATCCTGAAAATCCTTAATGTCCATGTCTAGATTCCAGATTAAGCTCCACCTCTCCACTCTTGCAGAGCCTGACTTGAAATGCAGATTCTCCTGGGAGGGGCAATAGTTTGAATACCCACTGTCTTCTAGCGGAGGAGCTTATCAGTCCTTCGCGAGCAGCTAGAGGAACTGGGTGTGGAGGGGCTCCTGGAAGGAAGCACAGGGGCACGGGGAGGAGAAGGATGACAGATGCCCATACTTCCCAAATTGCTTGGGAGAGGATGTGGCTGTGAGAGGAAACATGAAGACTGGGATAGATCCCAAAAATGTCAGGCACTCATTCTGCCTGCTCTTCCTGGGCCAGCAGAGAACATACATATCACCTCTGTCCACTTTGGGACCTGCTTAAGACGAACATATTTTTTTGTTTGTTTGTTTTTGCGGTACGCGGGCCTCTCACTGTTGTGGCCTCTCCCGTTGCGGAGCACAGGCTCCAGACGCGCAGGCTCAGCGGCCATGGCTCACGGGCCTAGCCGGTCCGCGACATGTGGGATCTTCCCGGACCGGGGCACGAACCCGTGTCCCCTGCATCGACAGGAGGACTCTCAACCGCTGCGCCACCAGGGAAGCCCAGTTGAACATATTTTTAAAAGGAATCCTAGCTGCTGCAGGAGCAAATGGTGCTGTGAGGGCTGCCAGGGGCAGGAGGATGAGCGCTGGCTTGCGAGCGAGGAGCCCTAGGGCTTTGCCGGGCCCTGCCCCTCACTAGCCGTGTGACTGTGAGCGAGTCACACTCCCTGCCCCGACTCAGGGTCCCTTGTGAAGAGTGGGTGGGTCCCCTGCAGTGCGCTGGATGAGCTGAGGCCTCGACCCCCTGCTGCAGTGAGGACAGAACACTACCCTGGTCAGCAAGGAAGACTTACTTCTCTACTTATTTGTCTGTTCAGCTGCAGGCATCGGGGCTCACCCCTCTCTGTTGCAGCTGTTTGCCTGACGGATTGATTTGGTGGCCTTGCTGGCTGGAGCTGGGTCCCGGTGTCCCCCTGCTCATTTGCCTCTGGGCCTTCCCTGGGGTTACCAGGAGGAGCAGCCCTACTGTGGAGGTCGGGGAGACTAAACATCCACCATCACTGACTGCCTCTTGGGTTTGGAAAGGATCTTAACAGCTGCCTGGTCCAGCGGCCACCTGGTGCTCCGGGCCCCTCCTCAGAAGCTTCATTTCTCATAGTAGGAGGCTCACTATCTCTCACCGATCCACTCTCTTAGAAAGTCTGTCCTCTTCTGGAACCAAAGGCCAGTCCCCTAATCATCTCCCCTTAATTCTAGCTCTTCTTCTTGGGAAAAGCACATACAAGGAGTGGATTCTACAGGATTCACAGGACAGCCCTTCTGATGCTTCAGGGCAGTCATCTTGTCCATACCCCACCCTATATTCTTGGGGCTAAACCCGCCTGGCCTCTTCACACTGCTGCTTCCAAGTCCCCTCACGATCTTAGCTCTGACAAGAATTGATTACGCTTCCAGTCTGATGGCAGAGCCCCTGGTCTTCAGGGAGCGTCCAATCTGGGAGATAGTCTTCCTATGACCAAAACAATGAATAATAAAATGGCACAGGTATTTGGGATGGTTGGATTTCCAACTGGCATGGCTGCTGGTCTAGAAAATTTCTCAGAGGTGAGTATGTCAAGTCGGCCAGAGAGAGGAATTTTCCAATTCTAAAACAGTTGCCTCAGGGCTTCCCTGGTGGCGCAGTGGTTGAGAGTCCACCTGCCAATGCAGGGGACACGGGTTCGAGCCCTGGTCCGGGAGGATCCCACATGCCGCGGAGCAGCTAAGCCCGTGCGCCACAACTACTGAGCCAACATGCTGCGGCTTACTGAGGCCCGCGTGCCTGGAGCCTGTGCCCCGCGGCGGGAGAGGCCACCACAATGAGAAGCCTGAGTGCAGCGACAAAAACCCGATGCAGCCAAAAATAAATAAATTAATTAATAAAAAAATAAATAAAACAGCTGCCTGCCTTTCTCCAAGAGGGTCTGTTTCAGTGCCCCCATCCTCCACGGAGAGGGAGAAAGGAGCCGTGGGAGAGAATGCTCTTCAATCCTCTCCTCCCCGACATAGCCATCGTCGGGGGATGGGGACCCACTGGCTTTGGTGCCACAAAGATCTAGGGCCAGTGGGCCTGTGGCCTTGGAGAAGCCTCCTCCGCATCTGAGACCCCAGTGTTCCATTATTTCTCTTGATTCCTAGATGTTCCTGGAGGGGCCGATCTGCCCCAGTGCTGAGTGGGTCCTCCCCATCGACTCCTCCTCCACCCGCCTGCAGCTCTTAATTTATTATTAACTCTGGAACTGGCTTTGAGATTATGGAGGACCGTGCTGTTTCTTTCCTTGGCATCTCTTACGGTCCCCGAGGGGAGGCAAGCGGAGAGCTCCAGATACACAAATATGCTGTGAAAACCCTGTGGATTTGCAGTTCTAGCAAAGGGGAAGGAAATTAGCTGTAATAACTGCTACCGCCTCACTCGAAAGACTCCACCGCAGACCCTCAGAGGGGCTCCTGGCCCCCTTCCTCTGTTCTCTTCACTTCCTGGCCACCTGTCTGGAGACCTCATCTTCAAGATCCCCTGCAGGACAGTTGGCCTCCTCCCCACCCAGTCCTGGGACATCGAAGTCACCGATGGGATTATCAATATCCCCGGGGCCTGTGAGGAGGAGGCGGGGGAGGAGGAGGCCACAGGCACACAAAGAAGCTACCCCTGGCCTCTCCCTGAGTGATTTGCTTGAATGGTGGTAGGAGAAGCAGGTGGAAGTCAATTTTCATTCTCCTAGAACTACTGGAAGGGAGAGGGCTATTTGGAAGTTTCTGAGAAGTGAAAGGGATTCATTGGCCCCCAAATAAAAGGCTCAGTAGGCATCTGCCCTTTCCTTTTTCCTCTCCTGAGGAGAACCAAGGGCTAAAACACAGTGGCAAGGAACCAAGGACTACCCCACAGTGGCAGCTGCACTTAGGCAGAAAATAGACTCCGGCTGTGGCTGGTGCGATGGAAGGAGCTGGTTCTAGCCCTCGACTGGCTAACAAGTTGGCCCACCGTGATCTGGCCTCTGGCTTCCTCTCTGGCTTCTGGTGCAAAGAACGTAACTCAATCATGTGGCAGATGTTATACAAATGTTTATTGAAATGAATAGTTTAGGTTCTCCTGCTAGTTTGCTGTGTGACCTCTGGCAAGTCACCTAACATTTCTGGACTTCTGTTTTTTTTTTTTTTAATATATAAAAGGAAAACATTGGCAAGATGTGACCCAAACACACTTTCTGGCATGTCCACCAGCCAAAGTGATGTGCTGTCTGCTGCAGTCTCACACAGATCACGTGAAAGGAAAGTTTTACACCCAATGGGATATTCATGATTTTCCACTACTAACTATTATCTTTGTGAATTAAAACTTTGTCAAAACTTTGTCAATAAATTTGATTCCTTTGTCAAAACTTTGTCAGTAAATTTGATTCCTACCAATATTGTTGTATCTTTTTACTTTAACATTTACTAAGATGTTTTTCCCCTTGGAGAGACAGTAAAATGTAATGGTAAAGAGTGTGAGCTCAGGAGCCCAACTACTTGGCTGTGAATCTTGGCTCTGCCACTTACCAGCTGTGTGATTTTTTTTTTTTTTTTTTTTTGCAGTACGCGGGCCTCTCACTGTTGTGGCCTCTCCCGTTGCGGAGCAACAGGCTCCGGACGCGCAGGCTCAGCGGCCATGGCTCATGGGCCTAGCCGGTCCGCGACATGTGGGATCTTCCCGGACCGGGGCACGAACCCGTGTCTCCTGCATCAGCAGGCGGACTCTCAACCACTGCACCACCAGGGAAGCCCAGCAGCTGTGTGATCTTCAATGTGTTCCTTAACCTCTCTGTGTCTCAGTTTCCTCATCTATAAAGTGGAGAACACGATATATCATAAGTTTGTGATCTGAAGGGCTTAGAACAGTGTCTGGAGCACAATGAAGGCATACCTGATAGGTGTTGGGTATTATTAGTGTAATAACAGAATGCCTTTAAACACTTCTTAGGAAATGTGGGCTCTTTGTTTTCATCTTGCTGGGTCCTGAATCTTTGCTAGATGATCAGTTAGAAACATAACTTCTAAAATCCTGAGAAGCCCTGAACAGGATGATCTTTAAGGTCATCCATCTATGCTTCCAGCTAGAGTGTTGGGGGTGGGGTGTATGTTCCTGGTTAATAGAATATTCTGGTTAACAGAGAGTAGCCCATTCCTTTTAGTTTCATTCCCTTTGTAGTTGAAAATTTATTTGAAATGCACAAACCCGTTTCCTTGCTTTAGTCAGCAAGGTGAGTAATATTCCTTTCTGTGGAGACCTTGAGGTATTATTGGAAAGAGCCCCGACTAGGCTGTGGGGAGGCTGACAAGTCTGTCCTGCCTCCACCCCTGGCTTCTGCATCTGTAAAATGGGGTGTGGCGGGGGGGGGGGGGGAGGAGGAGACCTGGCGGGAGCTGGGGCTTTCCCTTCGCACAAGGAGAGATCAGGTGGGGTGAGTGCTCCAAGAGAACTTTGTAAACTCTAAAGCCCTGGGCCCCCAAAAGGGTGCCTCATCTTCACCAGAGATTCTGCTCCCTGGGAGCCCATTTCCAAGGCAGGAAGTCACCCCTCCCCAGGCCTTCCAAGGGAGGCCCAGGAGACGGCCTAAAGGGTGCTGGGCCTGGGACTTTACCCCAAGGAACAGGATGTTGTTTTGTTACTTTTCTGTGTTCTTTTCTGATCTTGCTTTATCCTAAAGTCAAAATAAAAATCCAGTTAATGGACAGTTCTATGAACTGAGACTTTAGAGGTTGGATATGTGTGTTAAAACATGTGATGCATGTATGTGGCATTCCCTTAGGACTCGACCTTGACCAAGGTTTCCAGAGTTCACCCTCACATCTGGCCAACACCACGTGCTTTGCCGATGTAGTTGTTCATTCATTGAAGAAGAATTTATGAAGAATCAGTCAGATGCTGTTCTAGGCACTGGGGAGACAGCCATGAATAGGACTGTGCCCTCATGGACCCCACACCTAGTTGGGGAGAGATAGATAATAAACAGAGAGATAAATAAGAAGGGCAGTTTGGGGACTTCCCTGGCCATCCAGCCATCTGGTGGTTAAGACTCTGTGCTTCCACTGCAGGGGGCACAGGTTCCATCCCTGGTGGGGGAACTAAGATCCCACATGCCGCGTGGTGTGGCCAAAAAAAAAAAAAAAGAGAGAGAAGGGACGTTTAGGTTGTGATGAGTGCTGCGAGGTAAGTAAACCAGGTGGACATGACAGAGAGTGACTTGGGGCCTAGGTCACTTCCTCAGGACAGGACAGATTCTGCTGCATGGGCAGCCTTATGTAACAGAGATTGTCCTAAATTCTTTCTCTTTAATAGAAATACACTACCGTGCATAATAAGAATGACAGTAGTTAACAATGGGTGAGCTGGCAGGAATTCCCTGGAGGCCTAATGGTTAGGACTTGGTGCTTTCACTGCTGTGGGCTGGGTTCAATTCCCTGGTTGCTGGCGCCACATCCCGTCCTGAATGGTTTGCAAGACGCATCCAATCCCTTCAACAGCCCCACGAGGAGGGTATTGTTATCCCCCCTTTACAGATGAGGACATTGAGGCACAGAGGTTAAGTAACTTTCCCGATATCTCACAGCTAATAACGAGTGAAACTGGGATTTGAGAGTGCTGATGGATTTATGAATATTGTTGCTTTGGGGGGCTACACTGTAGCTATTTGAACTGTCTCTGGAATAGTTACACTCCATTAAGTATTCTTCATTCGATTTGACCCATTTTCAAAATGCATTTGGTAATTTGTAGGTTTTATTTCATTTAGTGAAGAGGGCTTCCCTTGGGAATTGATTGGAAAGCTGGTAGTTCAGAGAGGTTTGTAGTTTCTAGGGTGGTAGAGAAAGCGCAAAGTCGTGGCATAGGAAAGCTGCCAATGCTGTGGAGACCATCTGGCCCAGGTCACTTATTGTATAGATCAAGAAACTGAGTCCAGAGAGGGTATGAGTCACCCTAAGACACACACACATCACACACCACACACACACACACACACACACACACACAGACACACACACACACACACACCACTTTGGGTCCTCCCTCCAAGCCTCCCACACATTTTGAGGAGCATGTCAGATTCTATTAAGAGTAACCAAGTGCGGTGTTCAGACACCGTTTCAGCCTGTTTACCCAAGGACTCCACAGCTTTGGAGGCAGCAAACATGCCCATTTGTAACTATTTACAAAATGGTGTACACCAAATATGGGCTTTCTGTAAACAGATTAAAGAGTAATAAAGTGGCCCCATTTGCATACTAGAGCGCCGTGCTTCCATTTTAATGAAGCTTGCTATCGCAAAACCATTTTTATGGCTTGTCAAACAAGCTGAAGCCCATGGCTGAACATGGAGATGTGCTGTCACTCCTTCCTTCGGTGTGTACAGGGCACCTGCTGTGTGCAGATGGGGCTGGGCCCGGCCCCTGGACCATCTGCTATGCTCAGGAAACCCGATGCGTACCTACAATACTGTTAAATAGCAAGGTTGGACGCCATAGTCCACGTGAGCCACGTGAACAGTAATACTAGTAATAAAATTTCATCAGCGTTTACCATATGTCAGGGTGCTGGATATCTTGTCTGCTCCTCCAAATTCACCCTGTGCCCTCTGCCACCCTGCCCTGTGCCCTGGGAGGCTACCTCTGTGGATTGCATCCCCCAGGCTTCCTGTGAAGTGAACTCCTCTTGTTGGCATTGCCCAGCGGGAGGCACCACTGGGAGATGAAGCGGGGAGAGAGTGGGGTTGAGGTAGGTATTTCAGGATGCAGGGGCCACGCCTTCAGTGCTCATGGCGCCTTTCTTGGCCCCTCTCCTTTAGTGTAGCTCTGTCTCTGAGTTCCTGCTTCCTCTCTGTACCCCTCTAGGCCTAGGGGTGCTAACAGTGCCCTAGTGGTGCCAGCCCTGGGGTTCTGCACCACCCCCTGCTGCCTTCCTCAACCCTGTGCCTATCTCTGCAAACACCTGCTTTGGTAAACTCTCCTCAGTGGTTGAATAAACCATCTGTTTCCTGCCAGGACCCAGATGAGCACAAACAGCCTGAGCTTAGCCTTTACGGATACGCTCTCCATCCTCCTCAAAAGATCTCTGTGAGGTAGAGGGTGTTATTAGCCCCAGTTACAGATGAGGAAACTGAGGTTCAACTTGCCCAAGGCCAAAGAGGTGGCAGAATTTGGCCACCTGTGTTGCTTGATAGAATTTTCAGTCTATCAATCAACAGAGATAAACTCTTAATCACTGCCTCACCTGCTGGAGAGGAAGACCGACTCCAGTCCTGTTTACCTTCAGACACCTCCAGAAAGGGAACTGGCTCACCTGTCACGAAATCGTTTATTAACAAACATTTATAGAGCACCTACTATGAGCCAGGCACAGTGCTAGGCACTGAGGTTTAGTGTTAAAATCAGCTCCTCCTTTCTATGGAGGAGACCACAGCCTGGTCCCTTTGTTCTCAACCATGGCGAACACAGCCTGGTCCTTTGGTTCTCAACAACGGTGGCACGTCAGAACCACCTGGGGAATTAAACAGAATCAATGTCCTGCCGCCCCACCTCCAGCCAACTAAATCAGAATCCCTGGTGGTGGAGCCCAGCCATTAGTGTTTTAGAAAACTCCTCTAGTGAGTCTAATAAGTGCCAAGGTTGGGGACTGGGCTCAAGGGCCACGCCTGTGTGCCACAGGGGGTCAGAGAAGGTAGAGAGAATTTGCGGCTGAGCAGGTTGGGAATGTGGGCTGACTTTGGAGGATATGGAAAGATGGAGGCCAGTAGAGGTGAGCCATCTAGGCTGGGGGATAACTGGCCGGCATGTTTGCGATTATTCATTCAACAAACACTAGTTGGGCAGAAACTCAAACTCAAGCAAGCAGTGTAGTTCATGTGCAGAGGTGGACCTTCTGACCCCCAGGGCACAGGAGCTTCCCTCTGGGACTTGGGATTGGGCTGGGCGTAGGGGAGCCATCCACACTCCTCCCTGCTCCTGAAGCCAGGGACAGGCCTGTGAAAGCTGCTGGCTGAGCCTGGGGCAGGACCAGAAAAGAGGGTATGGCCTGGACACGACCTCCATCAGCTCTCACCACCGAAACATGGACCCTGTGGCTCTCACTGGATCTCTCCACTTCCTGCCAGGACTTTAATTCTCTATCTTGCTTCCCACCGACCCAGACAGGATGAAAGCAATTTTTGAGTAAATGGAGCACCATCATGCCCTCCCTAGAGCAGCCATGAGGCCAAAGTCTTGTTCTAGGAGATAAGTGAGGTGACACCCGGGAAGGAGACTGAGGGGAGACACAGCCCCGGCCTCAGGGAGCCCCAGAATGAGAGGAGAGAAGAGAGCTGGAAGTTTGAGTGGGGAGACACCACATGTGAGGGAGCCTCACCCCCATGTAGAGTTAGGACGAGACGCCTTCTGATCGGGGCTCCTGCCGGCTACTCCTGAAGCCAACAGAGCCTTCTGGTTCCCACTCCACACTCCACCTTCCCCAACAGCGGCGACCACCCCGTCCCAATGAAGTCCTAGGCCAACCCATTCTTGAGGCAGAGACCTTAAAGGAATGGTGGTAGCCTGAGGGCGGCCTTGTGAGGGGGGACACCTGACAGCAGATGAGTTCTCTGTGTCTGTTTCTCCCTCAGGAGCGGAGCAGAGTGCAAAGTGCAGAATGAAGGAGGGGAAGAGGGAGCCAGGCTGGGCAACCTCAGCCCAGACTTCTCTCCCTTAGAAAGACCCCCCACCTCCCACCACTTCTGCCGCTGCTCCTTTCAGACACACTCTGCTCCTCCCCTTCACCACTGTGTGGTCCTTCTGCCTCACTATTTATATCTAGACCCTCCAGGGCCCACAAGGACACCAGAAGGACCAGCAGCTGATAATGACAATTGACATTTACCATGTGCCTGGGATTGTTTGAAATCTTTTATTATTTAATGCTTACAACAGCATGGGGAGGTGGTTTCTATTATTATCTCCAGTTTGTAGGTGAGGAAACAGAGGCACAGAGAGGGTAAGCAATTTGTGCAAGGTTGCAATAGCTTGTAAGCACCAGAGGTTGGACCCAGGCTGCCCCTGCCCTTGCTGGCTTGCCCTTCTGTCTCCTGGTAAAGTGTGTGGATTGATGAGGTGTAGATGCGAGGCCAAGGCTTCGGTAGATGGAGTCAAAGGAAGCAGGCCTCACCTCCGTGTCCCTTTGGCTAACTGTCCCTGGGAAGGAGGGAATTCAAGCTGGAACTTGGGTAGATTCTGTTTCCCCTGGTTCTCCTGTTGAGAGGCTGAGGTCTGGGGCTTGAGGCCCCTCTGGCTTGGTGTAGAGGAGGAGCAGGGAGGGTCATAAATTAACCACCCTCTGAGACTGGCAGGTGCATCCAGCCCTGCACAGATGGCAGCCCAGGGCGGGGGCAAGAAGCTCTATTGGATTGGCTACATCTGGAGCCAGCGTTGGCCTCCTTTCTTCTCTCCTCCTGGAGAGGAAGGTAAGTCACGCTGGCTTCAAGGTGACCCAGGGTGGGCCAGGAGGCAGCTTCTAGGCTGTGCGCCCAGCCCCTGCCAGAGGGGTCACCCATGGCTGAGTCTGTAGGAGGCTAAACAGCTGTTGAAACAAGCCCTCCCTGGTGCTAGGATATGTGCATTAGCTCACTTAATCCTCATATCAGCCCTGTGTAGTGGGGATCGTTGTTATCCCAGTTTTTCTATAGGTGCAGAGAGGCCAAGTCGCTTGCCCAATATCACACAGTCCCTGCGAAGTGCAGAGCCAGTGTCCTCGACTACCAGGTACTTGTCTTGCAGCCTGGTGGAGTCAGCCCACACAGCTGCACCTGCGCCTCAGTTTCTTCTCTGAGTCTGCAGCCCCGAGTGGAAACAGAGCCCTGCCTGGAACTCCTGCCTCTGAGCCTGGGGTCCTGACCCTTTTTGCCCAGCTTGGCCCCTTGCTCCACCATCTTGCTCCCCCAAGGGATTCATTGCAGAGATTATATGATGCCTACACCTGAGTCTACAGGTACCCGAGACAGAGCCTAGCATGGTGGTTCAGAGCTTGGCTCCTGGACCAGTTCTGGCTCTGCTGCATGGTCCTGGGCAAGTTATCTAGCTTCTCTGGGTCTCGGTTGCCACCCCTGCTAAGTGGGGATGATAATCTCTGGTGGGGTGGCCCAGGAATCTGAATTTTTAAGTTAATCCTCCAGGTGGATCTGATGTCCACTAAAACCTGAAGCCCCTGCAGGTGGAGGGGAAGGGTGGGGACATAGACTTGTTTGGATGGACGTTGGTCAGGGGAGATCAGATCTGCTAACCCTAAGATTCTCTGACCCCTCACCCTTGCACATTGTACTCCTGCTGAGGAAAACTCTAGGGACCCCACCTCCCCTCGCTGTAGTGCCAGTCTTCGAGTTGTATTTTCCATGATCACCTAAATCCCTCCTATATGACAAGGAGCCCCCAGGCAGCTCCATGAAATACTGAGTCTCTCTCCTTAGAAAGTAGACACAGTGATTCCCTCTGACACAGCTTTACGGGAGTCAGTGGGCACGTATGAGAGTGTGTGTGTGCCCATGTGTCTGTGTGTGTGTGCCTGTGTGTCTCTGGATCCGTGTGTGCACAAGCTCTCTCAGCAGCAGCATGTTTCTGGTGATGAAGGGCCTTGGGCTGGTGTCTCTGTCTGAGTGGCGGCAGCTGCCCTCCACAACTCGGATCATCTCAGCTTCCGGGCACCCCACATCCCAGAGCCCAGCAAACCCAGCTTCTGGCCTCTGTGCCCTCCGGAGCTGAGGTTACTTTAACTATTTCCTGCCTAAAGTCCGGGGTGACATCTTTAATTATTTATTGCCTAGCAGGCCAGCACAAAGCCACAGGCTAAGACAGCAGAAATGGGAGCCCCTGGAGGCCACCAGGCTGAGGCCCTGGGAGCAAAGTGTAAGGGCCATGAAGTCCACTTTGAGATCTGCCCGCTGGCTGGTACCAGTTGTGTGATCGGTTAATATCTCTGAGCTTGTGTCATCATCTTTGAAATGGTGACAATAATAACGATGTTATGAGGTTGTTAGGAGGACATGAGAGGTCCAGAGCCCAAGGTCTAGTTGGGGAGACAGACTCATGATCAAATTATAATATGGTAAGAGCCAAACTGGTCTTAATAATAATAAAAAGCAACATTTATTGAGGTCTTAGTGTCACACACTGGACTAAGCACTTTGCAAGCCTCATATAATCCCCACACCAATCCCATGAGGTGGCTTCTGTCATTATACCCATTTCACAGATGATGACATTGAAGCACAGAGAGGTGAAGTAACTTGCCCAAGATCACACAGCCAGCAAGAGGCAGAAGTGGGATTTGAACCCAGGCAGTCAACTCTTGCATCAGGAAAGACAGAGGAAGGTGGGAACAGTTCTGCCTGGATAGGTGAAGATGCAGGTCAGGAAGTCCATTCTGACCTCTGCTGTTGTGATGGGGGTGGTAGACGTGTCCCCAGGGGGACAAGGATGAGGAACAAAGGCCCTGCTGAGTCTGATTCATCCCCCCACCTGTGACCAAAGGTTGGTGGAGGGTCGCAGCCCCGAGGCCTGGTGAGGTGGGCTCTGTCACCTGTCATCAGGGTGGGTATTCCGGCTCCAAGTATCCCTCTTTGCTGAGGGTAATAAACCTGCCTCCTTATCCCCCTCTAAAGAGGTCCTTTTGTTACTCCTCGGTTCTCCCGTCACCACAGCGCCAATAATCTGCGTCTTTATGGCCGACAGCAGACACGCTGAGCTGGTTAGGGATGCTCCCTTGCCTGGTGTTTGCCCAGCATCTAAGAGGAAGCCTGGGCCCCATTCCCACTCTTCCAATGCGGAGCTGAGGGGCTTCTTTCTTTTTTAATAGTTCCACTCCAGGAGCTGAGTACCCTAATCTCTTTTCCAATCTATGGTTACAACACTTTATTAATTCTATAGCCATATGGTGTGTAAAAGGTCTCCTGACACTTGTGAGTCTTGGCTGTAATGACAGACGCCTAGAAGGTACTGACTAGATTGGAGGTAGGGTTGGAGCACTGATGCTTACCATGTGCCTGGCCCACTATGTGCCAGCCACTGGTGTACACAATGGACATCAAATCCTTCCCAGTGACACCCCTAAGAGATGCATGACCTTGGGCAACTTACTTAACCCCTGTGGGCCTCGGTTGCCTCATCTATAAATTGGTGTTAATAATAGGACTCACTTCCCTGGGTTGTTGTCAGAAATAAATAAATGAGTTTGTCCAAGAAAAGCAACTTAGAATAAATAGGGTCTCCACAGAGCAAGCCTAGCTGGGGTGACAGCGCTAGTGAGGGTGACGGTGTTTGAGGATCGGGGGCTGACATTACTCTTCCAGGTCACACAGCCAGGATTTATGTCCAGGCCTCTCTGGCTCATTCTCCTACAGTGTTTTGGCATCTAATCCCAGGCCTTCATTCTACAGTGAAGGCAAAAACGGAGCCTGGAGAGGTGTAGCGACTTCCCCAAGAGCACACAGCAGCAAGCCAGGAGGCATGTGAGAAAGTGCCCTGCATGGGTGACAGACAGCCCAGTTTGGGTCCCAGCACTGATACAACTCACAAGGCACTCCCCTTCTCTGGGCCTCAGTTTCCTCATCTGTAAAATGGGTTAGGGAGTTAGTCAAACCTGATGGGCTCTAAGGCAACTTCTAGTTCTATGTTTGAGTGGTAGAAGCTAGATCTAAACCATAGAGATTTTGTGTGTGTGTGTGTGTGTGTGTGTGTGTGTATGCGTGTGTGTGTGTGTATGCGTGTGTGTGTGCGATTATTCTGCTAGTGGATATTTAGTAAGTTTTTGCACAGAATCTGGGACGCCCTTGACCCTCTGCTCGGCCCCTTCCCCCACTGGCTAGGCAAATACTCATAGAATTGGGCTGGAAACACAGTCCCTGGGCCCCCAGTATTCAGTCTGGGCAGGAAGTAGCGGGCCGTCAGCCAGCCCTCCAGGATGCTGATGGACATCTTCCTGGGGACCAGCATCTCCTCAAGCTCCAGCTGACCCCCTTGCCAGGGAGGGAGGCAACCCCACTTGGGCCTGTTGGCTGCAGTGAGGCCTGCAGGCATGGCGGCCCAGCACCCCCCAGACAGGCCGGGACTGACTGCAGCCTGCCCGGGGAATAGCCCTGAGCAGCTGAGAAGCTGGGCACACCAGGACCATGGTCTGTGGGTGGTGGCGCCCCAGGTGCTCAGGGGAGCATTCTGCCTCCTAAATCACAGAGATTTTTAATGGTAGATGGGACCCTAGACTCAACCTTCACAACATCCCTGTACTGTAGGCATCATAAGGCCCCATTTAACAGGTGAGGAACATGAGGCCCAACACCCCACAGCAGGACCGAAGCCTGGACACGGAGCGCAATTTGCCCAAACTGGCAAAACAGATTCTCCTGATTCACTATTCTATGCTCTTCGCACAAAATTGTGCCCCAGCCAGGGTAAGCATGATCTTGGGGGGCTCCCTCTGGCCCTGCCCTTTGAGATGGGGTGGAAGGACGGAGAAGAGGGAGTGTGCTCCCACCTCCACATTCTCTTTCCACCAGACGACGACCCCCACCCCAGTCTCTCCAGGGCTCCTATGTTCTGATGGCTGGAAAGGATCAAAAAAACAGTGAGTTAAAAGCAAAAACCCACAGCATTTTCTTCACAATTCCTCTGCCCTTGAGGAGGCATGAGTGTTCGTGGAGCTTTCAAGTTGTCTGGAACAGAAACGGGACCCTTTCATGGCTCTTCCTCTGTGTTTGAGGCCCTCCGTGCAAAGTGCTATTATTAGCATTGCCTTCACTACCTGCCAAACAGGCTTCCCCTCCAAGAAGTAATTAAATGTGTTATTTGGTGCAAAATAAAAGCCTGTATCCGCGTCTGCAGCCTCAGACACCATCACGTTCATTTTTGCAATTTTTACAGTTGGGGAGTCTTGTGGCTACATGACATCTAAATAAGGCGATTGGCCCTGGGGGAGGGGGAGGGCAGGATGGAAGGCAGAGAGCAGGCCCTGCTGACATCCTGGCAGTCAGATTAAGTGGTTTGTGTATGGGCTGGAAGTGGGGGCCACTGGAGAGCTGGGAGGACTGAGGTGCCTGGGTTTGAGCCAGGCTGGGCCACCCCCTGGGTGATTAGGTGGAGAACAGGGATTAGAGGGTGTGACCATCGGCACCCCGCCAGGTGACCTGGACCCCCCCCCCCCCCCCATGGACCCTGGCCTTGGCATCTGGAGGCTCTGCCTCCTCTTGCTGGAGTGATCTCCGGCAAGAAGCCTCCTCGCCGACTCTACAGGAGCCAGAAACTGGGCTTTTTTAAGCCTCCATATCAAATCTGTTTGCTAGCCCTGCTGGTTTGATTTACTAAATGGCCTCAAATCCATCTGCTTCTCTTGCCAGCTGTCAGGCCTTAGTGCAGATCCCATCGGAGCGGAGGGCAATGGCAAGCTGGGGTTTGAATCCTGACTCCACCATCACTTGCTCAGTGACCTTGGACCCGGGGTGCCAGATTTAGCAAATCAAAAATACAAGATGCCCATATGAATTTCATATGCAACATTCAGGACATATTTATACTTTTAAACATTCCTTGTTTATCTGAAATTCAAATTTAACTGCTTATTCTGTATTTTATCTGGCGTCTCTACCTTGGACAAGCTCCTTAACGTCTCAGCTCCCTTCTCTGTAACGTGGGGATAATAATAGCACCTACTGCATGGGTAGTCCTGAGGGTCAAATGAGTTAAAAATGTAAACTACTTAGAACAGGATGGTAATAACCACCCGCACTCAATTAGTGTGTTAGGAAATGCTTTTTACCTTGAAAACTGCCTTGCAAACTCAACTGATGTGTTATTTCTGCTGTACCTCTCCTCTCCCTCAACTTCATCAGAGCCAGCAAAGGAGCAAAGTCGGGTCTGGGGATGGAGATCAGACCTAAGGGGAACTTGCAGGCAGGAGCGGGTGGGAGACAGCAACAGGTGACAGGCGGCATCCATACAGTTCCTTCCCGGCTCTGGGAGCAGTTAGTTAGTATGTGTAGAGCAGTTAATCTCACCCAGAGGGAAGGCAGGAGGGAGGTTATGAGTCTGGGAGGGGTCTGCTGGCCTGTGGAGTCTCAGAAAGAGATGCAAGTGCCAAGAGCTGGCTGCTTGGCAGCTGGGAGGAAGGCAAGAAGGGCTGGCCACCTAACAGCCTGGTTTGAGGGCTCCCAGGAGGGTGGTCATTCACTCACTCAGCAAACATCTACCAGGCAACAGTTGGGCACCAAATGCTATTTCACGTTCTCTCGCCAGCCACTGGTGCCAACGTCTGGGATGCCATTAGAACTTCTCTCTTTGGGGGCCAAAGTCTCCCTAGGTTCCCTGTTAGCACGCAGCACCCCCAGCGGGTTGTGAGAGCTTGGGGGCACGGCCCGGAGGCTAGGGTTCAGTTCAGCCCCAGCGCTCCTCACTACGCGATCTGTCTGCAGAGGACCCTCTGTGACCAGGCCTCAGGCTGCTGGGAGGATTGTCAGAGACTTGTCCCCAAAGCAATAAGGTGCTGCCGCTGGGGAGACCTTGGCCTGGTCTGGGGCACACAGCCAACGACAATCTCTCTACGACAGTGAGAATGAATGAACTGTGACCACACCAACCACGCAGAAGAGACGCACAAACACCACCAGGTCGGCTGGGAGAAGCCGGACGCAGAGAATACATAACATATGATTGTATTTATGTAAAGTTCAGAAACGCGCCTAACTACACCGTATGGTTGAAGGAGCTCACACACTATAAAGAGCAACAGGAAGTGATTGCCCGGGACCTGAGGGAAGGAGAAGGTGGATGGGGAAGGATCCACGGGGTCGCTGGGCGCTGGCCATATTCTGGTCCTTGAGTTTGCTTTAAAATAATTCGTTAAATGGAACATTTGTCTCATGACCTTTTCTGGATGTGGATTTGTTTTGTAATGAAAAAAAAAAGATTACAGGAGAGAGAAGAGGTGTGAAGGGTCATCACTGGGGGGTACCACAGTCTCAGGTCTCATGGTCTACCTTCCTCCAGAGAAGGGCCTCCAGGGAGAAGCAGGAAGCTGACCTCTCCTTGCCCCCACAGTTAGAAAGTGAAGCTGGCCCATCCCTCTGGAGTGGTACCCTCAACCAGGGCCCACTGGCCTGGGTCAGACTCATTAAGATCCTCCTCAATTCTGCCCTCAGGGTCCAGTGGGACAAAGAGAAACCTGTGAGCCATGCAGACACCTGGAGTGAGGGAGCAAATTGGAAGAAAGAGGTGGAGGAGAGGGAGGGATGGGGAAAGGGAGGAGGGAGAGGGAGGGGAGAGAGACAGAGAGAGGAGGCAGGTGGGGATGGGGACCCCGGGACCGCAGTTCAGGTCTATATTCTTAGCCAGTCCGCTTAGATGATACAGCCTTCCAAGCCTGTCCCTGCTCCCTGCCCCAGGAGCAGGGATAATTATCGGAGATAATGATCCCCCAGCGATGGGGGCATCTTTTTTATTAACCCCAGACCTTGTGTCCAACTGTCCTTCCCGAAAAGGCTGACCCCCCTATCAGCCCCCACCTCGGGCTGTGCCAATGGCAGGTCCCTCTGCCTGTCTTCACCTTAATTCCTGGGTAAGTGACATTTAAGGGCGAGCTCTTCAATGGGCCATAACAATTTATAAGCTGTGCAGCGTGCAGCGGCGGGTTGTTCCAGGGCCGGCAAGTGGGGAGCAGTCACCCTCTATCATCTGCTGGAGTGAGAGGGTCAAGTGATGCATGGTCCCTCATTAGAGCCCCATGCCAACCACGATGACACAGCCAGAGAAGTAAAGCAGTTTAGCAACCCATTCACTTTTCATTTCAAGAGTCACCCTCCCTGTCAGGAAAGCTGCTCTTGACAGGGCAACAGGGAGACACTGCGGCCTATAGGTGCCTTATTTCCACCCTCCCCTCCCTCCCAGCCGGGCTTTGTGCTGCTGCCCAGTCCCCAGGCCTCTCCCCACCCTGTTGCTCCTTCGGGCAAACCGCCCCCGCCCACCCCGCCCCCCAACGCCTCGCCCCTAGGACAATTTCTGTCAGTGTTTATAAAGCACTTTCATGCACTGCATCTTCACTGAGCGCTCAACCATTCAAGATCCAGTGCCAGAACACTCAGGGGCAGGATTCGAATGCAGGTCCACGGGGGACAGCAGACCCTTGCAGAGAAAGCTCACAGAGCGGGAGGCCTTGAGTGGTCCGGAAGCCAGATGAGGTATGAAGAGGGGAGGGGCCTGGCCCTCCTGGATCTCCTTCCAGTTCTTTCTCATCTCAATCTTCCCTACTTTCTCCTCTCTGTGGGAATCTCAGTTTTCTCCTTTTATCTGTACCTTCCTCTTTCTTGTCCTCCCTCCCTTTAGTCCTCACCCCACCCCCCCACCCCCCACCAACTTCCTTTTTGTCTGTCTCCATCTCTGACATCTTCTAGAGAACTGGCTTGGTGAGCGGCAAAAGGAAATGTCTTGCATGGGCCCTGACCTGCAAGTACCTGCGTTAAAATCCAGACCTCGCCCCCTTGGGCTAAGCCTCTTAACTTCTATGAGCTTCCATCTCTCCCGGCATAAAACGGGTCTAACAGTCTTTACTTTTCAAGGGTTGTTATAAAGAATAGAATAAATCACACTTTATAAAAGCCCTGGCCCAAAACAAGTTGTCCAAGAAATACTAGTACTGGAGGAAGAGCTGGCCTGCAATCCTCCACAATTCAGGACCCACTTTCCATGGCGTGGAGTTTTTGGCCGAGGAGCGGCTACCCGGCCAGTGACCCCTTTTACAGACCCCTTTTGTGTTTGGGTGGGGCAGTGTCTCTAGTTCTCACCAGTGGAACACGTGCAGGGCCCCCTCCAGGCAGAGATCAAAAATTGGGTGCACCCTCCTGAGTGTCTATCCTGTTGGCTGATCAGGGAGGAGTCAGAGATCTTAAAGGAAGGCAGAGCCACAAGAGGGACAGAGGCTGGGCCCCAGCTGGTCACGCAGCAGGCCACCCCAACAGCAACACTTGCATCAGACTGTGACTGAGGGAGAAGTGAACTTTTAGAAGTCAGGCCACTGAGATGTGGGTGCTTGCCTGTTACAGCAGCTTCCATTGCCTCTTCTTTTTTCCTCTACTCATCCCAACCCCTGGCTTCTCTCGATTCCTGTTCATCTTTCTGCCTGGAAGTGAGGCCGCCACATCCCTCTAGGCCAGGCGGTTCCATTCAGGCCCCCTGAACCTCTTTCTGCCTCCCACTTCGGGCCTGCTTGCCTTGCTGTCCAACATGGGGCTGAAAGCAGCTGTCTTGGCTGTCAGGCTGAGGGCAGAGTGGGACCTTCTTTCCGGGTACCAAGTGCAGTCCCAGCCTCAGTAGATGCTGATGGGGTGGTCTGGCCATCTAGGGCTCCTGCTTAGTCGTGTGGTCCTCTGGGAACTGGTTTATGGAGACGCAAACCACGCTGGATTTCAGAAACCCCCCTTCCCCCCATAGTGCTGCTCAGGGAGAGAGGAACCAACAGCCATGGGAGCAGTTAGCCTTGGCCTCCAAATCCTCTCTCTCCCAGCTTTCCATCTTTCGGGGGCAGGCCCTCCACGGACCCTCCTCCTGCTGCCTCCCAGTGGTAGTGGGCTGGGAGCCTCATGAATTTTCACCATTTTCTGCGATACTTCCTTCTTCCCAGGCTCACTTAGCCCCTGCCTTGCTTCTCCTGACCTCTCCCCACCTCTGCCTGACTTGTCATCTCTGTGCCCCACTGCCCATCCCCAGGTCCCAAGGGGGTGCCGTGACACCGATGCCCATGTCTTCCTTGAAATAGAAGCACAGCAAGCGTCTCAGAGAGGTTACCTCCTAGGGGGACAAGCTTTTTCTTGGCCTTTGCCCTGGTAACACATGCAGTCCTGGAGGAGATGAAGGCAAATTGGATAAAAAAATCTGTCTGTGGCAGATTCACTTTCCTAGGATTAAGCAGACTTTCACGCTGGCCCAGCCGGGACGCTGCCCTGAGTTATCCACCCCTGACGGCTAGTGGGCAGCATTTTCCCTCCCCGACCTTCTCACCAGGTCCCTGCCTCAATTACCTCAGCACATCCAGGCCCCTCGGTCACCCCCCTCCCAGCTGGGAGCCCCGACCCCTATTGCCAAACCACGACCTGCCCTTTCTTCTGATTTCTGACCTGTATTCACGTCCTCAAAAAAATGTTTTTAACGTTTTTAAAATTTTATGTATGAAGAGCTGAATGGATCACTTGGTCCAACCTGATGATGCCTGCGTCCTTTGCATACAGCCGGAGACCCCGGCACATACTGAGGCTGTATTTCCAGATCAGACCATGCTGGTTTGAGCAGCTGTGGCTACAGTGAGAACTCTGGCTGAAGTTTCTCCAGTAGAGCTGCTGGTGACCCAGCTTGTTTTCACGGATGCCATAAAACAAAAGGCTGGAAGGATTTCTTAGGCTAACCTCCTAGGCTCTTGTTTCCAGTCTCTTCTCCCTACAGACTGGGGTTCAGCTCCGATTACCATGAGATGGGGTTGGAGAGGAGGAGCTGGAACAGCCCCTCTGGACCAAGAGCTCAACCTCTAATCAGCCCCGTGACCACGGGTGGGTCCTTCACCTGGGAATTCTGACGAGCTCAGACCTGCTCTTGAGGACTCCATCCAGGAGACGGGCTTACAAGCAGCCAAGGGCAGTGAAGTGTTCCTGGGCGCCTGTGCTGTGAGGCCCACAGGGGTGGGAGTGGCCAGTTTCATTGAGGACGGCGCCAGGCTCGGCCAAAGCTTCACCCATGGAAGGAGGCCGGAACTCAGTCCTGAAGGCTGGCTGGGCGTCGGGCAGCGGGAGAGAGAGAGCAGCGGGGAGGGTGTTCCAGGTGGAGGACACAGCACCGAGCACTGAGTCTGAGGCAGAGGAATGGCCAGGGGGGAGTAGATGGGGAGGAAAGGGGGACAGGGTGGGAAGGTCTTGCCAGCCCTGCTAAGGAGTCTGGTGGGGGCCACTGAAGGGAGTTAAGAAAAGGAGTGACCTGATCAGATGTGTTGTTTTCCCCTGCTCTGCAACCCTCTTACTTCTATCCCGACACCTTCACTGGGTCCCAGCCCCGAGCTCAGTGCCTGACACATGTGGATGGATACCACTCACCCATGTCTCTCCCAGTGTCCTTAGAATAAAATCCACACTCCTCAGAGGGCTTGCCCTGCAGGCTCTTACCCACTTGGCCCATCTTACTCAAGACACCCCCTGGCTCACTGCCCCCGCGATTCAAGCCCTTCTTAGGACTTGGTAGAGTGCCCCAGCTTGGTGTTGCTTTGTGGCCTTTGCTGGGGCCGTTCCCTCCTCCTGGGCCCTGTTTTCCCACTCCCCACCCCATGCCACATCCAGTCTTCCTCTTGGCGGCTCCTCACCAGAAAGGTCCTGGTCACAATATCCCCCAATTGGAGAGATTTCCTGAGCACACGGTCTAAGGAGGCCCCCATTACCATCATTCCCTCCTGTGTGACACTCCTTTCCTTTGTAGCATTTAACCCAATTTGTCATTATGTAACTGCAGTTTGTTTGGGGTCTGTCTGCTCTACTAGACTACAACCTATGCAGGGAGCATGTGGCTTTTGTCTTCAACCACGACTCCAGGTCCTGGCACCGAGCCTGGCACAGGTTCCAGAACTATTTGGTAAAGAACTGAATGAGGTTTAAATCTCTACTCAGACCCAGGGCTCCCCAAAGGCAGGAGTTTGCCTGTCTTTTCAGCCTGGGACCCTCCACCCCTGCCCAGAGCAGGGGCTGCATTGCCCCCTCTTTCTTCCCTCCAGGCTCAGAGCCGGAGCACACAGCACAGGTGGGGTGGAGGCAGCTGGGGATGTGCTCACAGTTCAGACCCTGCAGTCTCCCCCAACCGACAGAGGCAATGCTATCGAGCCAAACACATGGCATAAGAAATCTCCAAGGAAACCCCTGCCAGTCTCCTGAGCTTACCACCTAGCCTCAACCCCCAGCCACTTGCTTGAAAAGGGACATATCTTCTTCTTATCTTTCAAGATATCTCAGCACTCACTTTCCTGTGTCCATCTCAATGAAAGATAATGTGGCTTAAAAACCTGAGCTATATGGTAATAGACACACACACACACACACACACACACACACACACACACACACACACACACACACACACATCCCTGGACACATCCCTACTTCCACCCCGGAGCTCAATAATCTTTTCTGTCTCTTTGTTCTTTTCCACATTCACCTCTCTGGCCCATTCTCTGTGTCTCTGTTTCTACCTATTTCAGTCATCTCTCTCTGTTTTTGTCTGTGGCAATCTGCGTCTCTTTCCATCTGCCTCTGTCACTGGCTGTGTCTCTGGCTTCTCTCTCTGCCACATCTTATATCTCTCTTCTGTCGCTGTCCATTTGTGTCTGTTTCTCTGCATCTTGGTGTCTTTGTTTGCATCTGCCTCTTCTCCCCCTACCTGCAGGGCCTTCTGGGCCTCACCGCCATCTCTCCAGCTCTGCAGCAGCATGTCTCTCCGTGAGCCACTAGCTCACACTTAGTAAGCTCCCAAGGCAATCACAGAAAGAAGAAAGGGAGGGAGCGGGGAAATGGAAGCAAGTGGTAGGCTGTCAGCGTGAAGTTGCCCTGAAAAAACATGCAGCTGTCCCTTTTATCTCTCCTTTGCAGGAAGAAGCATGGAGCAGGGGAGGCAAAGAAGAGTGGACATAGAGGGGTGGTAGATGACAGGGGCCCAGGTGAGAGAGAGAGCTGGGGGCAGCAGACAGGGCCTGAAATAAAAAGGGATGGAAATTTCCATGACCTCTGGCTCCTGGTAGTGGACTTTTGACCCTAATTGCTGGGAACAGGGAATTGTTAGGAGTCTGAGATACAAAAGGATAAAATAAGAAAGCTGTGGGAAGAGCAGTGAGTGAGTGAGTGAGTTTGTGTTTTTGTGTTTGTGTGTGTGTGTGTGTGTGTGTGTGTGTGTGTGTGTGAGCTATATTGTAGTAATCATTAGTGCTATTTGCTATAAAGTTCTGTGTCTCTGGCTTCCTTTGGTGGGATCATATGACCGGTTCTGGCCAATGAACAGAAGAGAGAACATCCCTTCTGGGCAGAAGAATTTAATTACTGGGGCGAGACCTTTCAGAGGTCTTTCTCTCTGGCACAGTGACCAGCAAGGTTTCATCAGCTGGGGTGACTATGATGGGCAGAGGCTGTGATGGACGTCTAGTCTGAGCAAGAATGAGGTCTCAGTGTTTTTAAGCCACTGAGATTTTGGACTTGCTTGTTAATGAAGTATAACCTTGCCCACCCTGACTGCTACTGTATATATGGTAGTGACTGTGTCTATGTCTGTACATGAGTGTAAAGTGAGCAAGCATGTTTGTTTAAGCATGTGTGTGCGCCTACATATATTTGGAGTTATACATACGTAAGCACGTGTGTTTATGGGTGTATGCGAGTACAGATCTCCATATTTTTGGTACATGCCCAGCAGTAGGCAAAGAAGGAAAAGTTCCCTCTGCTGTCTCTTCACCTCCTGTTTCGTTTAGAAGCACAAAGGGCCATATCTTGGTCCCAGCTTGCGTCCTCATCACAGTCCCAGCAGCTGCCACTTTCTCCCCTGTTTCAGGGCTATCGCCCAGCACAGCTTTCCTCTTCCCTCACCCCAGGCAGTGTGACAGGCTTTGGGATGGGCACGTGACCCAAGACAACTTCTTCGGGATTTTGCTGCTGGAACTAGCAGGGAAGAGCATCTCCTCCCTTTGGGGTGATAGACACAGGAAGGGGTTAGGTGTCCCTGCTGTGGAGGAATGGGTGGTCAGGCGTAAAGAAGCAGAGCTGAGAGAAAGAAACAAGAAGGGCCTGGATCCAGTGCCACCCTTTGTTACTAGTTACATGGGTCAGAGTTTTTATTTGCCTGCTCACCAAGGCTGTGTAGCCCAGCGGTTAGTGCGTGGGCTCCAGGGCTGACCTCTGGGGGCTGCATGGCCCAGGCTCCCTGCCCTCTGGCTTTGGGTTAGGCCGCACCATTGCGGAGCCACACAGGAGATGGAGGGAGGGAAGAGAGTGAGGCTGAGGTATGTAACCTCCTGACTTTTTCCCTGTGAGCCACAGGGGGCTGGCTGTGTCCCTCCACACCGAAATGTAGCTCTTGTCCAGTGGCCCCTCCACACGGCTCTCCCTCCAGGTCTCCTCAGGCCTGGCTCCCCCGTTACCAGCCCTGGAGCTTCAGCAACCCCTGCTCACTTTCCTAGACCCTCCCCACATCTTTGCACCTTGCCCACGCCTTTTTAAAACTCTCTCTGAATTACTCAGTTGGGAAGTCCTCTCAGTTTCCAGCTAGACCCTGAATATGAATAAGATGCCCATATATTCAGACAAAACTATAATTCAAAAAGATACATGCACCCCTATGTTCATAGCAGCACAATTTACAATAGCCAAGACGTGGAAACAACGTGAATGTCCATCGACAGACGAATGGATAAAGAAGATGTGTTTTATACACACACACACACACATATATACATATATATATATATATTTACACACACACCATGGAACACTAGTCAGCCATAAAAAAGAATGAAATAATGCCATTTGTCACAACATGGATGGACCTGGAGATTATCATACTAAGTGAAGTAAGTCAGAAAGAGAAAGATAACTACCATACGATGTCACTTATATGTGGAATCTAAAATATGGCACAAAAGAACATATCTATGAAACAGAAACAGACTCACAGATATATAGAACAGACTTGGGGAGGGCAGGGGAGGGAAGGACTGAGGGTTTGGGATTAGCAGATGCAAACTATTATATATAGGATGGATAAACAACAAGGTGCTATTGTATAGTACAGGGAACTATATTCAATATCCTGTGATAAACCATAATGGAAAAGAATCTGAAAAAGAATATATATATGTATAACTGAATCACTTTGCTGTACAGCAGAAATTAACACAACACTGTAAATCAACTATACTTCAATTAAAAATTTTAAAAATGAATAAGATGTCCAGTGCCAAGTCCACAGGGAACACTCAGTGTTTTTCTCACCGGGCCTCTCTGCTGCACCTGACCTGGCACCATTCCCTCCCTCCCTCCCCAGCTTCCCTCTCCTCCCCTCCTTCCCCAACACAGCACTCTATCAACTTCCTTCTCTCTGACAGTTCCTTCTTGGCCCCTTCTGACCTTCACCCTTGCTCTGCTCTCTCTCCTGGGCAGTCGCCTCTACTCCCCCTTGGGATTTCAGCCACCCAAAACATTGCTGGTCTAGCCTTTGTCCATGGGGCTCAGGCCAGAATATCTAACTACCCCCAGATAGTCAGTCTAGGTACCCTCAGGTACCTCAAACTCAACGTGCTCCAAACTGGGCATCTTCCCCTAAGCCTGCTCTTTCTCCCACCTCACCCTTCAGAGGGTGGCCAGACTGTACACCCACACCCAGGCCAGACACCCAGGAATCAGCCCTGACTTCTATTTTGTTCACTCTGTGTCATTCTCTTAGGTCCTGATGCTTTGACCTCCAAAATATTTCTTGACTCTCCCTTCTCCCAAACCCAGTTCTTTTTCTTTCTTTCTTTCTTTTTTTTTTTTTTTTTGCGGTACGCGGGCCTCTCACTGTTGTGACCTCTCCCGTTGCGGAGCACAGGCTCCGGACACGCAGGCTCAGCAGCCATGGCTCACGGGCCCAGCCGCTCCGCGGCATGTGGGATCCTCCCAGATCGGGGCACGAACCTGCGTCCCCCGCATCGGCAGGCGGACTCTCAACCACTGTGCCGCCAGGGAAGCCCCCCAACCCAGTTCTTATGACCCTGACGAGGCTCCCCATCGTTTCCCCTGGACTGCCGCAGTAGCCTTCTAACTGGCCTCTCAGTCTCTATCCATACCCCCTGCCTCCAATCCACTCCACATTACACACCTACACTTGTTACTTCCTTGGCTCAGAACCCTTCAGTGGTTCCCTACTGTGAGCCTCCTAGATGGAGAACAAGACCTCTATGATCTGAGCCCTGCCTCTTTCTCCTCAAATCTCTTTCTGCTCCTGCCGAAACTTCACCCCAGGAATACAGAGCTGCCTCTACGCCCCCCACCCTCCATGCCTTTCTGCCTTTGCTATGCTGTCCCTTCTGCCTGCCATTCCCTCTCTGCCCACCCCCCCTGCACCCCAATTCTGGCCAATGCTGGACAACCCCCACTGCTTGTTAAAGACTGTTTTGGTGTCACCTCAGGTAGAAGCAAATTAGCCAGATTTTTTAAAAATCTCGATGGCTGTGAACTGGATGCGGGTATGTGAAACAGGGATGAAGACTTGGTCGGGAGAGGGGGGGGGAACCAGTACAAGAAAAATATCCCACATTTTGCCCACTTCCTCTGCATTTTTCCTTCCTTGATGCTTTCTGTAACGTTTCAGGACTGAGAATTCCCTGGGTTTGATGGTGGCTACAACCCTGCAGCTTCCAGGCTGTACTGCACTGAGCCAGTCACTTAACCTCTCTGTGCCTCCCGAGTTGGCCTCTCTGCAGAAGGTTCTCCATGGTTCTCTGTTCCCAGGGGCCCTAGGGTAGGGTAATTAGCAGTCACTGAAAAGAACCGTGAAGGCACGTCTTGGAGGCCGCAGAGTCTCTCTCCTCTGGAGGGCGTGAGGCTGTGCCTCCGGCTTCCAGCTTCCAGTGGACACAAGGAACCAGAGGTTTAGGCAAGAGACCTTTGGTTCCAGCAGTGACAGCTCCACCTCCGGACCCTAACCCTCCCTGAAGGCACTGCTATCCCGGCTTATGCTCCTCCTATCTCCTCCTTTGTAGTTTTCTACCATCCAAGCTGCAGACAGATGTGAGCTGGGGCTGAGGGAGGGCCATCCACAGCTGTCCATCCCGGATGCATCTGCTCCCCATCTGTGTGTCTGGGAGGGCAGGGCCAGGGAAGGGCTGCCTACCCAGGCTGTGACAGGCCCCTACCCCAGCTAGGTTTCATCCCAGCGTCAGCTGATAGAGGGTCTTATCTGTTTCAGCCACCCCTCAGGCCCCCCACTCTCCTAGGAGTTTGCCTTGCCCTTTCTAAAACAATAGCTTCTCTCACTGTCTCTTTCCACCCTGTACCAGCTGGCTCCAGAGAGGAGCTGGGGTCGGGAAGACCCTGAGCATTAGGGGGAAGGGGAGGGAAACGATTTAAAACAGGGAAGAGGGGCAAGCAGAGGGAGTGACAGGGTAAAGGAGCAAACGGACTTGGGCAGCTCCGGACTTGGGCAGCTCCGGAAGGCAGAGACCCTGGTCTTCAAAGACTTGCTTCTATTCTGAGGCAATCGGCCTCTTGCCCTTCCTTGGGGAGAAGTTTTCAACTAGGGACAGCATCTATGAAGGCAAGGAGAGGGGGGAGTGGGTCCCGTGGGCCGAGCAGTCATGGAAACAAACTCCTCGGTGCCGGACCCACAGCCGCCTGCAGCCCCTCCCCACCCCTTCTCGCGATCACCACGGCCGTGGGCGCCCCCGCGCGGCCACCAGCGGCTCAGCACCTTGCCACGCGGGGGCTGCACCCAGGGGCCTGGGAGCCCAGCTCAGGGCCAAGGGAGGCCAAGGGGAGAAGCGATGAGCGTCTTGACCTATGGGCCTGCCCATCTGTTCATCTCTTGGCACATTCATCACCCGTCCACGTGTCCAGGCTCCTTCAGCTCACCCCCTGTATCCTGCCATCCACCATGGTTACCTGGGCAGCAACAGCATCTGCGGGTGTAAGGCTCTGCCCATTGTCTTTTCTTTAGTCCCTTCTGTTCAGGAAGCCCTTCCCTGTGTCTATCCATCTGCCTTGTCTCACTAGGTACCGATCCTTCCTCTTATTTCCCTGCCTATCTAGGGTCAAGGCATCTATCACAGATCCTGGATCCTTCCATCCTCCCCTGTGTTGCCTCTGAAACTGTCTCTCTCCATCAATCTACATGTATCTACACATCTGTTACTTGGGCGGCTGCCTATACATGATGTGGGCCCCATTATCCATCATTTATCTGCATATGTAACATTCATGCTTCCAGCCATCTATTATCCATCACCTCTCTTGCCACCTCTTTGATGTCATGCATTCCACCATCAGGGGTTAACATTGTCAGACCTGTTTTCCCTAGCCCCAGAGAACAAGGGGACGTGGAGGGAACAGAGAGGCCACTAGGAGGTGGTTAAGAGAGCCAGGGGCTCAGAGTTTAGAGGGGAGTGGAAAGAAGTGGATATGCATCAGATGAGGCTGTTCTGCTGGGAATTCTGTTCATTGTCTCTCTGTCCCTCTCTCCTACCTCCCAAAAGATCAAGAGGACATGGGTTTGATTTGCAGTAGGAGAGACCTAGGCTAGACATAGGTGTACTTGCTACTGAAAGGGTGGATGGAGCTCTCTGGAGGGAAGGCTGAATGGAGACGGTCCAGGCTTGGTGAGTCATGGGGTCAGGTGGAGATGGAGCTGTGACCGAGGCCAAGAGGACCTCACCCCCACCCCACACTTCTGGGATCACAGGATTTTGCAGGAGGAGGTGCTTTCCTTTGGCTGAGGAATTATGACTTAATCACAGCAGCGCAAATCCCTGCGGCGCCAGTGTCTCCCGTTGGTTTTATGAGCATCACTCCTCATGTTGTTGGTGATACTGCATCTTTTCCCTTGAGCATGGTTTCCTGGAGGAACTGGTAGACTGCGGCTCCTTTGCTCCTCTGGTTTTCACACATCCTGTTTCCTCCCCCGCCCCTTGCCTCCCTGGGCCCCCTCACGCACACAGAAGTTGCAGAAAGGGAAGCAGGAGGGCCCTGTGGACACCTTCAGTTGAGCTCTGTCACATCCATTTCTGTATCTTCTGTTCTTAGCTCAACTTTGGCTAGAAACTCACTCAAGGCCAGTTATAGGACTGAAATTTCCCCCCGAGTTTTCTAGCAGCCATCTGACCCTCAGGGCACTTCTCCAGGCCCTGGACCTCCTGAGGTGGTCAGGAATACCTTGTGAGTGAAAAATGGGGGATACTATCACTTCTGTAATCTTCCTCGGGGGTTCTTGGTAGGGAGATACCCCAGGGCTGGGTTTCCAGGGGAGGCTGGTGTGAGGGCCAGATATTATGAGGATGATTTCGCAGCCCACCAACTTCAGACAGGGAGGAGAATGTACCTGTTCCTTTTACCCGGCGGGAACCTGAACACCTCAGCTCCCTAAGCTGCTTTAGTTTATCGGGTTATTGGCATCCAAATTTGCCAGGAGTGGAGGGCCTGGGGAGGAGAGATGCAGGGGATGGCCTCCTGTGGGCCTCCCTCCTCACAGCTCCAAGGGTTAAAAAGCACTTAGCAGCAGCACATAATAAAAGCAAATGTAAGAGAGAGAATATCCTAAGGATTTAATAAACTGTAAACAAAATTATCACGATTCTTTTCCTAGCCAGTTGAGTTTTCAGTGATTAAGAAAATACAATTTCCTGTAATTAAATCTTAACAAGAAATGTTATTAAAAACACTCTGTCCCAGCTCCTGTAATAATTGCATGCTCTCCTAGAACAGTAAACAGAATTAGACTTTGCAGCGTACATGCTAATCCATGTGTCATTTTGATCAAATTTGTACTAATAACCTGTCTGCTTATTCTGAGACAGAGAAAGAAAACAAGAAGCCAGGCTCAGAGGGCTCAAGCAAATCCTGGTTGGGGAGTGGGAAGCCAGGAGTGCTGGGTTGGGCCCCAATGATAAGTGTTAAATTTATTGAGCACATACTAAGTGCCATACTCTCTGCTAAGCATGTTACACATATAATTTCACTCATTCCGCACACAACCTAGAACCATAGTTGCCATCGCTTACAGACAGCGAGACTGAGGCTCAGAGAGGTTTAGTAACTTACCCAAGATCACTGACAACTGGGTTAGAACCCTCACAGCCCAGACCCTCAGAGCCATTTGTGTCATATGGCTCTGGAGTGTGGCTAGGGCCCTCCTGGGACCTGAGCTGTACCATCAGATGGGAACATTCTTTGTCCATGGGAACTGGCCTGCCTGATTTTGCAGAGGATTGTTGCTAGCTAGGAGGAAGAAATTCCTCACACTGGGACATGCAGGCTGTGGAAGCAAGGGAGACTGTGGCATCTGCTTTGAGAAGTTTCTTTTCCTTTCAAAAAAGCCAAGCAGAGGGAGAGGAGCTTGTGGAGGGCCTGGGTATGAGGGCAGAGGGCTGGTGTGTGTTTGGTGCAGGGTGCCAGCTCTGCCAACGGCCCTGGAGCACAGCTGAGGACATTCTAGCACAGTTAAGAGTTGGGTGTGGAGCCATGGAGGTCAAAACTGCACCTCCTGCACCTGTACATGCATGCGTGTGTGTACACGAGGGCACAGGAAATGTGCGTGGGGGGCAAGTGTGTGAATATGTATGTGAGTGTATGTGCATGGGTGTGTAAGTGTGTGACGCTGGTGTGAATGTGTGTGCATTAGTGTGTGTGTGCACGCGCACAGCCCTGGGGCCTGTGGCTGGTGCAGGGGGATGGAGCCAGTCCAGCGCATGAGCCCTGGCTCTTGTTTGACCACAGCAGCCTCATCCCCGGCAGGCTTCATTCCTCTCGGAAGACCAGCCTGAAGTTATCCTCAGCGCGCACACAGAGGCCAGTGCCTCCATCTCTCACTCCCAGTCCACTAATTAGCTCTCCTAATTAACTTCCTGCTGGGATGGAAGGGGAGTGCTTTCCCTTTCCCTGATTCTCTGGGGACCAGGTTATGCTGACCTAGAAGTCTCCACCCGCTACCGGCATTCCCCACTCCCATCTCACAGCCCTCGCTCCTGCTCCGAGAAGCATGGATCCCGGGAAGAGGGTGAGGAGGAGGGGTCTCCATGTGTAGGACCCAGCTCAGCGAACACGTACAGCCCACCGGCTCTGTGCCCAGCACTGTGCTAGGCGTTACGGGGGAGGAAGTGGGGATGACAGTGGCCAAGACAAGGGGACTTCCCTATTTTAAGCCTCCTTCTCCCAATCCCTCCAGCTCTGAACCTTGGCCACATCCTCCATCCTATCCCTCCTTCCGTCCCCGGGGCAGCAAACTGCCTCTCCCATCTTCTCTCTCTTGTTTCACTGCAGAGACTTCCACTTTGCCAGATGGCCTATGCCTTGGATCACCTGAGCCCTAGCTCATTCCTCCGGCCTCCTTCCTGCTTCTGGAAGTTTTAATCAGGCTGGCGTCTTCTCCAGGGAGCCCTCCCTGACTGCAACTTGATCTCCCTTCTCTGCACGCCTGCTGGACTCTTGTCTGCTTAGGCCAACCGTTGGGCTTTGGCGTATGCTGTTCACTATGACCGTTTCCCTTTTTACAGGCATTTCCTGCCTCGCTAATTAGAATTTAAACCCTTTGAAATCAGCGGCCCTGTCTTGTGCCTCTTCTTGCAGAGCCCAGCAGCGTGTATAGCACAGGCAGGCTGCTCCGAGAATCCCTGCGCAGTGACTGGAGAGGGAGAAAGATGGACGGGACAGGGTTCCTGCTCACTTTTCTCACCCCGGGAAGCTCTGTGCGTTGGAGAACTCCTGGCCCCCGAATCTCAGAGTGGATGGGCCTTAGATGTCTTGTCTAAGGTCTCCCCGCAAGTGGAGACTAAGATAGGAATTCTTTGTGGGTGACTTACTGTGAGAGTAGGAGAGCAGGCGAAGCCAAGGTCAGGAGAAAAAGCCAGGTCAGGATGAGGTCTAACCCACAGGAGACTCCGGAGAACAACCAGCACCGCGGAGCTGACCCCTGGGCAAGAGATCAGCTTTTTTAAAATTATTATTATTATTTGGCTGTGCCACGTGGCATGTGGGATCCTAGTTCCCCACAAGGGATCAAGCCTGCGCCCCCTGCATTTGAAGCACGGAGTCTTAACCACTGAACCGCCAGGGCAGTCCCAGGATCTGCTTTTTATCACCTCCTCCCTGCCCCCAAGCAGGCGGTCATTGGCAGCCCAGGGTGGGGAGGGGCGTAAACGTCAGATATCTGGGCCAGGTGGATCTATTGGCTGAGAGTAATTCTCCTGAAAAAGGGGCAGCTGTGAGCCCTTAGCAGCTGGGGCTGGATGTACCGGCCTGATAAAAACAATCTGGGTGCACCAACAGCACCCACTGCATCCCCAGAATGCCCTTCATACTAGGTAGCCGTGGTTTGAGTCTGTCCCAGAGGTGTGTAGAAGGGAGGACAGAGGGACACTGGTCCCAGACTGTCAGCCTATGGGGGCACCAGTCTGGAGAGTTTTTATGTCAATTTTGCACTGAATTACTCTCTTCCAAATGCATGAATACACCCTATTTCATTATGCATTTGCCCACATCTGGGTAAATTCTATCCCATTACTTTGCCCCAGCTTCATTTGCCCTCACCTGACCTCTGCCTGGACCCTTGTAAGGGACACTGTCCCCACCCTCAGCCCCTGCTGCCTTTGTGCTGTCTGGACCCATGATCCCACCCCTCAGCTTTAGCTACCGTAGGGCTTTGCACTGAAACAGAAGGGGCTGGAGAAGCTAAGGTTTGGGGGAGGGAAGTCATGAGTAGGCGGAGGAATCTGTCAGAGACAGGAGTGCAGGGAAGAGAAGCAGTTCCTGGTCAAGAGGAGACCATGCAGTGCAGAGAGGTTGGCTGGGAGGAGCAGTGGTCCATCCAGAACCCCAGCTGATTCTAGTTCCCTGAGCACTTGGGTTCCTGTGAGATCCCCGGGGAAAGTAAAAAAAGCCTGGGCCCATATGGCTGATTACCTACCTGGCACCATCTCGCCTTCTTCCTTAGACTGTAGAACCCTGATTTTGTCGGGGGGAAAACATGCTCAAGGAAGTGGACCCAGTCTCTGGCCCCAGGAGATGGAACATGGTTGGTCTAAGCCAACCAAGCCAATCCTATATACTTTTACTAGTTTTTTGTTCAAGGGTAAGCATGTGACCAAGTTCTGGCCAATGAGATGGAGGGGGAAGACTGCTGGGGGCAGGGAGCCTTTTGTGAATGATCCTACTCCTTGATTAAAGGAGATGGGTAAGGAAGCATGCACCTTCTTCCTGTCTTGAATGTGGCTGAGTAAGGGTGTAATGTCTGGAGCTATGGAAGCCATTTTGTGACCATGAGGGAACAAACCTAAGGATTAAAAAGCCTACCATTGTGAGGATGGTGAGGTGAAAAGGTGTAGAAAGCCTGGTCCTCAATGACATCACTGAGCCCACTCAAGACACTGTGACTGCCTACAGACTCCTCATATGTGACATAATTAAGTGTCATTATTGCTTAGGCCTCTGTTTTGTGTGTGCGTATGTGTGTGTGTGTTGTCTGTGCCAGATATCTTCCTCCCTGTCTAGATCCACTGTGTATCACTTCCCCCTCCTCCTCTTTGCCTCAGGAGACTTCTGATTGTGTTTGGCCAATAGTGAGCCCTGGCAAAAGACCAGAAAGAGAGAGAATAGTGACAATGGGGTTGTTTATTTCCCTGGCTCTCTACCTGTATGTAAACTTGGGCTGCTTGACGGTCACCGCTCCTCTCAAGGTGGCCTGTTCTCCATGACTCTCTCTTCTCTGAGTTCCAGTAACCCTCATCCCTTTGAGCTTTGGGGTGGTGACAGCTCCATTGCTGCCAGCCCTGGGTTTCTTCATTTTCCCCTGTGGTCTCCCTAAATCCCACCCATACCTTTGTAACAAATCCCTTTGTAAATAAGCCCTCCTTGAATTATCCTAGCTTGAGTGAGTTACCTACTTCTGTTGAGATCTTGACTAACAGTTTTAATAGCCACAAGCATTCTTAACCGATATGACCCTTTATTCTTGAGTTAACGTTAATGGCTCTCATAACCAGCAGAGCCTGGCTGGAACTGTCTCTACAATAGCTGACCCTCCAGGATCCCCATAAGTCCCTCCCGTGATGGCTGTTCACAGGTGTTGTGGGTGGAGCATCTACTTTGGACCTAGACAGACTTGGACATGAATCCCATCCTTTTTGGGTTTTAGTTGCAGGACTCTCTCTTGGCAAGTCATATATTCTCTTTGGACCCCATATTCACAAAATGCATACCTTGCAGAATTGCTGTATGGTTTGGAGATACTGTTTATAAAAAGACTATCTAGAAAAAGAAGAATCTTTAAATATATCAATCTCTCTCTCTCTCAATGGACAGATCTTTAGGATATACTATGAAGTTTTAAAATCACAATATCTGGCATTCAGTAAAAATTGGTAGGCATACCAAGAGACAGGACCAGATCACCTTAGTCAAGGAAAAAAAATAGACAATAGAAACAGACCCACAAGTGATTCAGATATTGAGGACTTAAAAACAGCGATGATTAATATGTTCAAGAAGAAGAAAAGACGAAAAATCATTTAAAATGGAATATTTCATCAGATAACAGAATCTATTAAAAATCAAATGGAAATTGTAGAACTAAAAAATAAAATAACTGAAATTAAGAACTCCATATATGGGTTTAATCAGAGGATTAACCATAGAAAGAGAAATATAACAGGCCAATAGAAAATATCCAGACTGAAGCAAATACATAGTCATGTGTATCCTATGTTACATTTTAGGTAAAGCCGGGGAGGGATAAGAACATATACATATCTATTTGTTGTTGTTGTTAACATCTGTCACCATACACAAAAAATTTTTCTTGTGATGAGAATTTTAAAGCAACTTTCAATTATGCTATACAGTATTATCAATTATAGTCACCATGCTCCACATTCATCCCCATGACTTATTTATTTTATAACTGGAAGTTTTAACCACCTTCACCCATTTTGCCTACTCCTCACCCAGCCTCTGACAACCACCAACTAGTTCTCTGTGTCTATGAGCTTGTTTTGTTTTTTTTTTTTAGGATCCCGCATATAAGTGGGATCGTACGGTATTTGCCTTTCTCTGTCTGACTTATTTCACTTAGCACAATGCCCCCAAGTTCTATCTGTCTTGTCACAAATGGCAAGATTTCATTCTTTTCATGGCTGAATAATATTCCATTTATATATATATATATATATATAGCACATTTTCTTTATCCATTCATCCATCGATGGTATTAGGATAAGAACATATGCTTTTATTTACATATGAAAGGTTTGGAAGGATGAAAAGCTGTATGCATGAGGATAGGATAACTTGGGATAGAACAAGCCTTTTCACCATAAACCTTTCTGTGTTGTGTGTTGCGTTTTGAGCCATGTGTATGTATTACCTGTTCAAAATAAACAAATAAAAATAAGTGCCTTCACTTATTTTTCAATAAACTATAGCTAGCATAATTTCTTTTTGAGGAAGTCTAGTTTGATAACTAGTTGGGTTCCTTATGTTAAACCCAAACCTACCTTTCTACAAGTTACATGCATGATTCTTGCTCATCCCTAAAGAATGGCAGAATACAAGTCCACTCAACCTTCCATGTGACAGTTACATGGCTCACAGCAATATCTTCTGTGCTCTGGTTAATACTCTCAGATATTTCTGTTGTTTTCAATCTGACACAGTTTCTAGGAGCTTATATTTCTGACCACTTTCTTCTGACCTGGTTAATGTTTGTCAGTGTACTTATATTAGGCCCAGAACAGAACACAACAGGTGAGCTGGGTTCTCACCACATTGGGACTATCACCTCCTTTGACCCAGTGGTTTTAGTTCTTTTAATGTAATCTAAGAAAGAGCAAGCTTTTATGGCTATCACATCAAATGTTTAGCAGCTGTTAAACTTATGGTAAGCTAAAGCTGGGTCTTTTTCACACAAACTTTTATTGAACTTAACACCCTCACCCTCTTCTGAATTTATGTAGATATTAAACAGCAGATCACTTTTTCCCCAATCTTTTTCATCTTTTACATTTCAGCCTGTCAAAGTCTTTTCAAAACTGGATTCTGGCAGCTCTCAGTTCTGAGCAGGTTGGACGAGCTGCTTAAACAAGGTAGCGTGTATCTAAGTGGTGTGATGAACGAATACTGAAACTTTTTATTAACGTGTCCCAGAGTCTCTTTCAAATTTATTCAGTGGGGGTTATCTTCCCCTGACACAAATGAAAACACCGGCAGGCCTATGATTTTTTTCTGCTTTCTTAGGTAAGTGATGGTTCCACAGTCACTTTTTTTTTTAATGACAGCTTTACCGAGATATAATTCACACATCATCAAATTCACCCTTTTAGAGTGTACAATTCAGTGGTTTTTAGTATATTCAAAGAGTTGTGCAGCCATCTCCATGATCAATTCAGGAACACTTTCATCACCCCAAAAAGAAACCCTGTCCCCATTAGCAGTCACTCCTCATTCCCCTTGTCCCACCCCATCCCCTAGGCCACTATTGCTCTAATCTACTTTCTACCTTTATGGATTTGCGTACTCTGGGTGTTGCATATAAATGGAATCATACAGTCTGTTGACTTTTGTGTCTGTCTTCTTTGACTCAGCATAACATTTTCAAGGTTCATCCATGATGTAGCATGGATCAATATTTCATTCCTTTTTATGGCTGAATAATATTCCGTCCTAAGGATATACTACATTCTTTGTCCATTCATCAGTGATGGACATTTGGGTTGTTTCACTTTTTGGATACTATAAATAATGATACAATGAACATTCATGTACAGGTTTTTGCATGTACGTGTTTTCATTTCTCTTGGGAATATACCTAGGAGTAGAACTGTTGGGTCAAATGGTAACTAACTTTTTGAGGAGCTGCCAGACTATTTTACAAAGCAGGTACACAATTTTACATTGGCTCTACCAGAGTATGAGGGTTTCAATTTCTCCACATCCTCACCAACCCTTGGTTTTACCTGTTTCTTTTCTTTTTTTTTTTTTTTTTTGCGGTACGCGGGGCTCTCACCGTTGCGGCCTCTCCTGTTGTGGAGCACAGGCTCCGGACGCACAGGCTCAGCGGCCATGGCTCACGGGCCTAGCCGCTCCGCGGCATGTGGAATCTTCCCGGACCGGGGCACGAACCCGCGTCCCCTGCATCGGCAGGTGGACTCGCAACCACTGCGCCACCAGGGAAGCCCCCCCGCTTTATTTTTATTTATTTATTTCTAATTTTTTTCTTTTCCATTATGGTTTATTGCAGGATATTGAGTATAGTTCCCTGTGCTATACAACAGGACCTTGTAGTTTACCCATTCTATGTATAATAGTCTGCAGGGCTTTGTCATGCTCTAGTCAGCCTGTCCTGACCTTTCTGTTCTTAACTCTCTGTTCCTGCCCCCAGCTCTCCTGGAACCACTCGCCCGTCCCATCCCTCTGAAGTGTTTGCATGGGGCTTGTTGTTCACACAGTCTCAGTCTTAGAATTAGTGGGGAGCCCTCGGGCGCCCGACAGCAGAGTAGCCAGGTTTGAGAGCCCAGGCTTAGCTCCTTCATGCCAAGTGGGGTCACAACCCCTCACCTCAGCTTCCTCAGCTGTAAACTTGAGTGTGAGACTAGCCACTCACCTTACAGGGCGGTGGATTCTTATGAAATTAGTTAAGTGGGAGGGTCCTGTAAACTGAGTGAGGGTGGGGAGAAGTTGGCCAGGGAGGCTGGGGTCTCATGGACACCCACTGACTTCCCAGTGCCACCTTTCCAAGGCCACCGGCCTCAGTGACTGGAGCAAGGCACCCCAGACCCTCCAGTTACAGGCCTGTCTGTGCCTCCTTTCCCGGGTCCCAGACTCCACTTCCATCCCTGTCCCACGTCTCTGGGGGTGAGGGGAAGAGTGGCAGTGCCGACGCTAACTCTAGGGTTAGAGTCCGTATACTCAATCCTCACCTGCGAGTCCAGAATGAACCTGTGCGTGTGTACCCTCAGCCCAGATTTGAGACTGAGGAGAACACAGTGACAGTGCAGCGCACACACCGATGGGCAGACCAGATTCCCTGCAGCCCACTCCTCTCCAAGGACCCCGCCATGTTCCCCGTGCCCCTCCTTTCCCACACCCCACCCCAGCCTCCTAAACGGCCCCAGTATTTATTACTGCATCTTCCATCAGAGTTGGGAGGAGCCTTAGAGGAAGTCTGCTCCACCCCGTCTACTCTGCTTGTGGGGAAACTGAGGCCCAGAGACAGGAAGCAGCTTGCACAAAGCCACGGGGGTTAGTCAGGCCAAACCTCACCTAGGGAGGCCCACAATTCCCCACGCAGTGGTTCCCCGCCAAACCTCAGCATCCGTTGCATTCCTGCTTTATTATTTAAACAGGTCCTGTTTATAGGAGCACTGGGCTAGGAGTCAGAACTCAGGGCCTGTCCTGGCTCTATCATAATCGGCGCATGGCTTCAGCCTAAGGGCCTCAGTTTTCTCAGCTCTAAAATGGGCTTTGAAGTTTCCCTTGCAGTTGTCAAAAAATAGTTGCTATTTGAGAAAATATAGATGGTAAACCAGCCCAGGCCCAAACCTCAGCTGGCTGCTAATGAATGACATGAAAACAAAAATATCCTTAAACAACACACCTATTAAATCAGTAAAAATACATTAAAATTGCACCAGCTGATGTTGGTTGGGAGGAAGAGGAACACTGGCTTAGAAATTCCGCCATGGCTCTATTGTTTGGGTTGATGTTTGGGAGTCCAGTCCAGCAAGAGGTAACAGCCGCTATTGCCGGAGAGAACGAGTCACACCCTTCAGGCTGGCAGGTTATCGCACATTTGGAAATAAGTCTCAAGGAAATAACACAAAGGGAGAAAAGCAATTTGCACTAATGTGGTTATCTGGAATGTTGAAAAAAATTAGAAAAGGTCCAAAGTGGTCATTAAACCATGGAATTTATGTGACGGAATACCATCCTGTACTGTGGCAGTGACCGCTAGTTGCCTCCCTGGAACCACTTCTCTTTCTACTTTAGAAAAAAAAAAATTAGCAGGGTACATGGCTGCCCAGAATAAGTATTTCATTTCCCAACCTCCTTTGCAACTAGACGTGGCCTTGTGACCAAGTGCTAGCCAATGGGATATAATCAGAACAATCAGATGTGATGTCATTACAGAGAAGGAGCATCTCCCCTCCCTTGACCCCACGACTTCCTCCTTCCCTCTGGCTGGGATGCAGATATGATCATTTGAGTCTCAGCAGCCATCTTAAGCCATGTGGGGGAAGCCATCTGATGAGAATGGCAGAGTAACACGAAAGGAGCCTGGATTTCTCATTATCACAGGGTCACCATAACAGCCCCCAACTGCCTCCCTCTAGAGTTTTTATTTGAGAGATTGAAGTAACCTTGGGTCTTTAAGTCATTCTTAGTTTGGGTTTTCCGTTATTAGTAGCCAAAGTGAATTCCCACTGATGCATACACGTAGGGAGAAAATATTAAGTGGAAAAGTAGGACAAAAGAGTGGTTGCTCTTCATGGGTCACAACTATGTAAGCTGTATGTTAGTGCAGAGATCATGAGTGGGGACTCATCAGTGACAGTGTGATGGTGCTGACTGGGTTTTTCCTCTACACCAGTTCAGTTGCTGAATCAGTCAGAGGTTATGCTGAGGTGACAGGTAACTCCTAAATTGCAAGGGCTTAAAACAGCCAAATTTAATTTTCACTCGCTCTTCACGTTCATCAGGAGGCTCTGCTCACTGCAGTCGCTGGGAGAGTCAGGCTGAATGAGAAACTGTGCCAGAGGCAAAGAGCCAACTCTGGAGGGTCTTGCACCAGTAATTAAATGCTCAGGCCTGGAAGTGACACTTTCACTTCTGCTCCCAACTCACTGACCAGAACCAGTCCCAGAATCCCACTCACCCACCCTCCCACACTGAGGCCTCCACGTGCAATTCAACCATGTATCCAGAAGGCAGATAACTGGAAAAATTTGGCCACAGCTGCACTAAGGACTATCACAGATGCATCATGAAGAAACTTCAACAGCATAAACATTCGTGAAATAATTTTTAGAAGCTGTCCTTCCGGATAAAAAAGTTCTATGTTTCTGTAAGCCTTTGTGTTCTCAATTAGATTGTAAATTCTTTGAGAACAAGCTGTGTTCCTACCTTCTTCATTAGCTCCCGCCTGCCTGTCACAGGGCTGAGCCCATCAGAAGCTCGATAATAGGAATTAGTCATAACGATGTCAGCTGACGTGCTCACTCTGTGCTATGCACTGTACACTCTGATCACAGCATTTATTAACACACAGGAGAGGTTCTCTGCACCTTATATAAATTAAGACATTGAATGCTCACACAAAAAAAAAACGCTTTGAGGCTGGTACTGCTATTATTCCCATTTTACAGATGAAGACACTGAGGCACAGAGAGGTTAAGTTGACTTGCCCAAGATCACTTCTAGGAAGAGGCAGGAATGAATCCAGGTAGCTCCAGAGCCCATGCGATCCTGTGATCCTGCACAAACTCTGGAGGGAGTTTGTGCAGGATCAGCAGCAAGAAAAGACAGGCTTCCCGTCTCAGGGACCTCACAGTCTGGTGCCTGCAGCAGGATACTCTCTGTGGGGCCCTGTGGTAGCTGAATGACGGCACCCGAAGGCAGCTCATTGTCTCTGCTGAGCCACCAGGGGAAGCAGTGGGTGTACCAGCCAGGAGGACAGAGTCACAGGGAGACATTTCAGATACTAGCCCAAGAGGTGGGCAGAGGTAAGGAGCAAGAGAGATGGGAATAGGTGAGGGCAGAGACTCAGAGAGTCAGAGCTGGGGGGAGGCAGCAGCAGCAGGAGGAACTAAGGAGCCTAGACACAAAACAAGCATGTTTGTTTCCTTTATCCACAACAGAAATGGCGGTGTGTGCAGGCAGAGAGTTAAGTGCACAGCTGGCTTACTAATTCCTGGTCCAGTTGGCTGTGGCAACAACAAGCGCTCCACATCACAGCAAAAAACCCACGCTCCTTCCGCGGCCTGCAAGGGCTGACTTGCTCTGGACCCTGGCTCTGCCTGGGTCTCATTTCCTGTCCCCACCTCTTCACCCACCCACAGTGCTCCAGCCACTCTGGCCTCCGAGAAAGCCCAAGTGCGTTCCCATCTCAAGCCTTTGCAGCTGCATTCCCTCTGCCGTCATGCCCTTCCCCATGACACGTGGCTCTCTTCCTCCTTTCACTCAGGTCTCTGCACAGGTCACCTCCTTAGAGGGACCTTCTCTGACCACCTTTCTAGAACAGCAGCCCACTACATCACTCTGTAACTTGATTTTTCTCCATAGCACTGGTCATAACCTAGACTGCATAGCTATTTGTTTAATGTCTGTCTCTCCAACTGGAGTATAATATCACGGATGTATCCCAGTGTCTCCAGTGGCCAGGAGGCCCAGGTGCCTATTTACATTTACATTTCAATTGCATTAAAATGAAATGGAACCTAAAGCCCAGCTCCTCAGTCACACCAGTCACATCTCCAGTGCTCAGAAGCCACGTGTGGCTAGTGGCTACCCGACTGAGCGGGGCAGATCTAGAACATTTCCAGCATCCTTTGTGACAAAAATCAGCTAATATGAAGCAGGTGGAAACACTGCCTAAGGCGCACAAGCAGCTTCATACTGAGCGGGTCTAATTCTGAAGGGCTCCCCTTCCCAGCCTCCCAGGTGCTCCCTGCTCTCCCTCCCGCCTGCCTCCCCTGACTCTTCCCCAGTCTGCCTCCTGCCCTCCTGGGTGTCCCTCCTGGATGCTCTCACACCCTCCCAACTGTACTTACTGGATTCTTTTTTTTTTTTTTTTTTTTTGGTGGCTTCTCTTGTTGTGGAGCACGGGCTCTAGGCGTGTGGGCTTCAGTAGTTGTGGCACACGGGCTCAGTAGTTGTGACTTGCGGGCTCTAGAGCGCAGGCTCAGTATTTGTGGCACACAGGCTTAGTTGCTCCGCGGCATGTGGGATCTTCCCGGACCAAGGCTTGAACCTGTGTCCCCTGCATTTGTAGGCGGATTTTTAACCACTGTGCCACCAGGGAAGTCCCTCAACATGTGACCTTTAAAATTGTGGAAAAGATTTTTTGGTGCATATACTCCTGGAAGCCCTGTGCTGCCCCATGGCACGTCCCCCTCACCTCCTGCCATAAAGGACAGGGGCCCTTGGAGAGCCCTGCTGTCTTCCCTCCCTACCTCCTCTCTGGGGTCCTGGCCCAGGTAGCAGAGCTCCAGGTGGGGGCAGGGCAGCAGGGAGAGAGCAGGGCCCAGGGTCACATGAAGGGAGGAGAGGGGGCATTACACGGATTATGTGCCCCCCACACCCTCCACTGCCCTCCCCCCCACCCCCGTCCCTCCCTAGCCTGCTCTATCCCGATTCTGGGCCACCCGGTCCAGCTCCTCAGACCTGAGCAGGAAGCCGCTTTGTAGTTGTTTCCCTGGCCTTCAGCCTCCCCAGATACTCCCACCTAGAGCCCTGGGGGTGGGGGGGATGCCAGCAGGGACAGCTGAGGGCTGAGCAGGTTGGGAACCCCTCTCTCCCTGCTGCACCATGTGGGAACTTAGGGTCAGGAATTACATTTTTCCAGGGAGGACATTGTCCACAAGCCTTCGGAAACCTCCTGGTTGGAAAGCAGAATAGGCTCGCACGCCAGACACGGGTAGAATTGGTGGAACTTAGTGAGGGCAAGGGGAGCACCACTGGGGGAGGACTGCGGGGGCTTCCCTCCCTGAGTCCCTGAGATACTGAGAGTTGGAGTGTGTGAGGCTCAGTGCTGGGCTGTCCTACGTGCCTTAATAAAGACACTCCACTACCCTGGAGAGCTGGGTCTCAGGGGATACAGCCTCTCTTGGGCCCAGCCTGGGGAAGGCACTGCACTTGCCCCTCCCCGCCCAGGCTACCAGAGAAGCTCCAGAGCACCGGCTCCTAGGACAGGCACTGCCTGGCGTTGCATTCCTATAGCTGGAGCAAGAGGGTCCTCCCTGTCACCAGAGCCTCCTCCTTTGACATGACAGTGCTCCTTCGCAGGGGAGTCCTCAGGGGGTTTCTCTGTGACATGGGGTCATTCTCTCTCCACCCCACTATAGTCCAGGACAGTAGCAGGACAGACTCAAACCAGAAACCCAGGCTTCCTAAGAGCAGTTCCATTAATTCTCCAGCCTCCTTGCTCATGCCAGAGCTGGACAGCACCTTGGAGAAGCCCCCATTCTACAGACGATGTGGCTTAGCCCAGAGGGAAGAGGGACTCATGCAAGATCATGCAGTAAGTTAGGTCAAAGTCTCCCTCTAATCAAACTAGTGATAGGGGCTTTAGAAGCATGTGCTGAAGCCCGAGTGTGTGTCTTCCTCCGGCATTTGTGTGCGGGGTGTGTGTGTGCTTGTTCGAATGGGTGATTGTGTTCTCCTGTGTCCACTGCATCAGAAACTTGCTTTCTCCCCTCCTTCAGGAGCTTCTGGTCTGACTGAAGTGGGGGCCGTTGAGGAAGCTCCCAGCACCCACCCACCGGGGAAGTGGATATCACCCACCTGCTGGCCGCCGGGCACCCAAACTCCCTACCTCTTCATGGACTCTTCCAGTGTGAGTCTGGCTGGGAGGCAGAGCCCTGACCCATTGTGGAAGCCAAAGGGGTGCAAACAGGCCCCCTCCCCTGTCCCCGGCAGCTGGGCTGTGGGCACACAGGCCATCTTGGCCAGAGGGTGTTTTTGTCCAGGATTTTAGTTTTTACATTAACATGCATGAAATTGATTTAACTTTTTTTGTGTACAGTTCTATGAATTTTAACACAAGTATAGATTCATGTGACCACCATCACCATCAGGAGAAGTGGGGACCATTACACATTGTTCACAATGTGCCGGGGTCCCGACATGCTGCCGTCCGTAGGTGGCCAGTGGCCAGAGGCAGCAGTGTCCCCTGCCTTAGCTGGGCTGCCCCTGGGTGTAACTCTGCCTGCCTCCCCTTCACCAGCCTTTCTTTCTTCTGGCCAGTTTTCCGAGCCTGCCTCCTCAGGCTTCTCATCAATTTAAGAAGCTGTGATGTATCCTCCCAATAAATTCCCTCCTTACTTGAGGTGGACAGTTTTCTTGCTTTTTTACAGTTTGCAATGTGATCCTTGATGAGTCCAGGTGGGATTGGGGTCTGGGGTCTGGGGAGGGAAACTCCCCAAAGATATACAGGGCCAGAGAGAAACGGGATCTTCTGAGATTTCCTGGGAAGATGAGAGCCTACTCCCGGGCCCTCCCTAGGGACTGGTTTCCTGGGCAGTCATTTCAGGAAAGCAGAACTTGCCCTAGCATCCCGCCCCCAACCCCCCCTCCAAAGCCCCATTTCTCTCTTGCCTAGGTCTTAGTGTCCCCCTTCTAGTCCTTAGCCAAGAGACAATATCACCTGCCGTCTCCTGAGTGAAGAAGTGGAGTCCCTGCTGGGAAAATGTGAGGGAGGGGGATTATTTTCAGCTTGGGGGCCCCCTGCAGGCTGGAGCAGGGGCGGTGTAGGGGGCAGTGGCGGCTGCCCGGCTCCTCCTTCCCGAGGTTGGTGGGGGGAAGGTTTCCATGGAAACAGCAGCTCCGGAGTCTCCGGAGATTTGGGGGAAAACTGGCTTTAAAAAATCACTGCACAGGAAGATCAGCTCGGTGGTTTGTGACCACCTAGAGGGGTGGGATAGGGAGGGTGGGAGGGAGGGAGACGTAAGAGGGAGGAGATATGGGAACATATGTATATTGTATAACTGATTCACTTTGTTATAAAGCAGAAACTAACACACCATTGTAAAGCAATCATACTCCAGTAAAGATGTTAAAAAGGGCTTGCCTGGTGGCGCAGTGGTTGAGAGTCCGCCTGCCGATGTAGGGGACACGGGTTCGTGCCCCGGTCCGGCCCGCATACCGCAAAAAAAAAAAAAAAAAAATGGCAAGTAACAAATAATAGATTATAATAATACACTTAATATTTATAACAAAGGAAATATATATGTGATATAAATCGCTAAATGGGAAGATGATTATAAAATATTTTACTATGTTTCAAAAAAAAAAAAAATCACTGTCTTTCTTTCAGGCGGGGAGGGCAGCAGAGCTCCGTGGAGAGGAGAGGAGCTTGAGGGTGACAGGGTCCTGGAAGAAGAGCTGGTGCCCCCCTCAGGCCCACTGCTGCCCCCATCAGTTCCTGAACCCCCTCCCCAAGAGGGGAGAACCAGGAAGCCCCTGGTTCTCTCTCTGCATTTCCTGCTGCCCCAAAGAGAGACCTGCCTCCTTCCCTACCCACGGTGCTGATTCCTCACACCACCTCCCTGTTATCTCTCCACCCAGCCCCTCTCCATCTCTTCCTGGTGGGGCAGAGCACTGTCCCTTGTCCCAGAAATGCTCTTCAGTGCCCCCCTCCCTCAAGGACCACAGCTTCCCCTTCTCACACACTGTGAAGATGCCCTCCCCCCGCCAGCTCCCAGCCTCAGTGCACTACCCCCCATTCCAGCCTTGGGGACAGAGGAGACAGGCGTGGGGACTCTTGCTGGGAGTTAATCAAAGTGTCCACAGCTTCTCGTGTTCCTGTTCCCTCCCTTGGGAGAACGGGGAGGAGGGGTGGCCACCAGTCTGTGTGTGACCGATGGAGGGGCAGCATCAAACACGCCAGCCCCGAGGCATGCACAGACATGAAATCAACTGGAACACTCGCTTTTAAAATGACTTTTCCAGCAGTGTTCTTCCCTGGCCGGGGTCCCCCATCTCTGCCAAGAATCTTCCTGAATTCCTGGTGCACAGCGAACCTTGCCAGCCTGTTCCCAGAAAAGGAAATCACCCCTGTCCTTTCCACATCCAGACCCCATCCCACACAAATAGTCATTCATTCGTTCATTCAACAATGATCAACTCTGTGCTAATTTTGTGCCAGGCTGTGTTCTAGTGCCTCAGACACAGACGGGATATTGACGGTTGGGGCAGGGACAGGGAGGAAGCAGACAAAAACCCCAGCCCTGTGGAGCCTATACTTTGCAGAGAGACAGAGACAGAGAACAAACAAATAAATAAGTAAAACACATCATAAGTCAACTGTGATGAAATGCTCTGGAAAAAAAAAGCAGGAAGAGAGATAGAGAAAGTTTGTGTCAGGGTGGGTGGCTTCATTTTTCAATGAGGTGCTCAGGGAGGGTCTTCCTGAAGGGTGATGCTTGCTCATGACCTCCAGAAGGTGAGAGTGAGCCATTCAAATTTCTGAGGAAGGAACACTCCAACCAGAAGGAACAGCACATGCAATGGCCCTGGGGTGGGGGTGTGCCTGGTGTTTGCAAGGAGTAGCAAGGGGACCAGTGTGGCTGGAGTGGAGCAAAGGGGAGAGGAGTCAGAGATGAGGTGTAGGTAGTGGTGCGGGATGGGTGAGACAGATGCTCCAGGCTCTGCAATCCACTGGAAGTGTACTTTGCTAGATTATCAACAGCCCTCTACCATGCAACCATATTTTGTGCATGCTATGGGGCTCCTAAGCTCAGATGGGAAGGACTAGAACGATGATATCAGCCTTCCCACATTCCGATCATCCCAAGTGAAGAAGCATGGACCTCTGCTTAATTCCCTGTATCCCCCTTCCCATTTGGAATGGGACTCTGAAAGCTCAGTGTGGGTATGTCTGTTGGTCACAATCCAGAGAGGCCTGGGGGCTGTCCCAAGGCCACACGGCCAGGCCTCCTGCCCACCAGTGGGCCTCTACCCTTTATTTTCTCCCTGCCCTCACTGGCACCTGTGGCATTGTGATGCTGGGCGCTGCAGCAGCGTCTGTGTAATTACGGTGATGATTTCACATGTGACTTTCCCTTCTCTTATCATCTCCCAGTGCAAAATAAACCGTTCAGTAAATAATTGACAAAGATGAACTTTTTGTCCTCAGCCGGCCCGGGGGGAGGGTGGGGGATGGCCACAGCCTCCACAGGCAGATGCTGTGAGAAGTAATTGCCCTAGGAGAGGAGGCGAGAGGTATTAAGATCAGATTTGCAAGGTCCCTTCCAAGAGCCCGTGGGCACCAGGCGACAGCAACTGCTGGGATTTATGTTGCTAATTCATCACTAATTAATGTTCCAAATTGGGCCTGACAGGAGGAGAAATAAATGTGGAGGCATCTGCAGAGATAGGGAGACCGAGGCTGGGAACAGAGAGAGACAAAGCAGGGAGGAGACACACAATCAAACACTCAAGTGCTGGAGAGAGATGTTGGAGCAAGAGCACAGGAGCAGAGGTGCTGAGACTGGATTCCAGGTCTATGTTCCCAATGGGGTGTGTGTGTGTGTGTGTGTGTGTGTGTCCACACATGCTCCTTTGCTACCACCCTGGTCCAGGCTGCCATTGTCTCTTGCCTGGATTATTGCAACTGCTTCTACCCCATCCCCTCTCTAGTCTACTCTCCACACAGCAGCCAGAGGGATCTTTTCAAACAAGCCAGTTCAAGCCTGTGTCTTTGTAAACCCTTTCATCTCACCCAGGGTAAAAGCCAAAGCTGTGATGGAGGTTCAGAAGCCCTACACCTTGTGGTTGCTGTTGTCCACCACAGCCGCACCAGCCTCCTTACTCTTTTTGGAACATGCCAGCCTCTCCCGCCTCAGGACCTTTGCACTTGCTGTTCTCTTGGCCTGAAAACTTCTTCCTCCATATGGTCACTCCTCTTTGTTCAGGTCTCTGTTCATCTCCTCAGAGAAGCCTTCCTTGGCCACCCTGTTTAAATGATCAGCCCTCTCCCCTTGCTACCGTAGCGCTTATCACCATGTGACTGTCACTTCTCTCTCTGTTTGGAGTCCATCTCTCCACTCTGGACTGTCAGCTTTCTGAGCAGGGATGTCATCTCTTTTGTTCACGGCTGCATCCCCAGCACCTGGATCAGCGCTGGGCACCAGGTAGGCACTCAGTGAACGTTATGGAAAGAATTCCAGAATTCTGTTTCAGAGAAGGACGGGCAAGACGAGAGAGTGGCGGATAAGAGCAGGATGAGAGGGGACAGGGAGTAGGCCATGTGGGAGCTCCGTCCTTTGTTCCCTTGAGGGGGTCAGCAAAAGTGAGCAGGGACTAAGGACAGAACTCGAGGGTGACCACGGAGAGGGCGACACCTCCTGAGACCAGGCCTGTCCCCAGGCCTCTCCCGAGCTCACTGCTGCTGCCAGTGGCACAGAGATGTTCTTCCTAGGCCAGTTCCTTCAGAAGCCACCACCAGCACAGCACAGGCATCCCTGACGCCTCCCCCTAGTTTAGGAGAGGATGAGAAACCATCCAATTGCTACACAATAGGGGCCAGTTAAGTAAAATGGAGTCTGTCAATAGAGTGGAAAATTAGGCAGGCCTTTAGCAGGCTGAGATGAGAATTCTGTCAAAACCTAGAGCAGTGTATGAAATGCTGTTATGAGACCCAAGGAGGCCGCCACGTTGGACGCACATGTAGGTCACTCTTCCCACCACGTTTACGGAGCACCTGCCGTGTGCGCGGCACCCTGCGGGGCACCCACAGCCTGGCTGGTAGACCGATGTGCACGTGGGCATGCGTCTGTCTCTAGGAGACAGAGGCCCTCCATCAGATCCTGGGCTGGCCTCTCACCAACAAGGAGCCTGGCAGGCCCCTGAGGCCGCTGGAAGGTTTCTTCCCCACTCAGTGCTGTGGCAGGCACCAGCGCTTAGTCCAGAGCCTGGAGTAACACTGTGGGTCTTCGTTCAGTATTACTACTGATGATTAATACTACGAGGATATCTAGGCCCGTGGTTAAAAATGCAGGCTCTGGGGTCAGGTGGCCTGAGTCCGTATCTTGGCTCAACCACTTACACAGCTCTAAGCCTCAATTTCCCAACGTGTAAATGAAGGCACTAGCACCCAGCTTGCAGCATCCCAGCAATGCACGCACTCATCCTGGCGAGGAGCTTAGTATCGGTCTGTGCTCACTGAGCGCTTAGTGGGGGCATTAGTGTCCTAGGGCTGCAGTTACAAAGTACCACAGACTGGGTGGCTTAAACAACAGAAATTTATCCTCTCACAGTTCTGGAGGCTGGAAGTCTGAGATCAAGGTGTCAGCAGGGTTGATGCCTTCTGACGACTGTGAGGGAGAGTCTGATCCAGGCCTCTCTCCTAGCTTCGGGTGGTTTACTGGCAACCCTTGGCTTTCCTGAAAGATGGTACTTTCACATCATCTCTCTGCATGTGGCTCTTTCTCTGTATGTGACAGTTTTTTATAAGGACATCAGTCACATTGGATTAGGGACCCATCTTATTCCAGTATGACCTCATCTTAACTATATCTGCAATGACCCTATTTCCAAATAAGGTCACATTCTGAGGTACTGGTGGTTAGGACTTCAATATACAAATTTAGGGGGACACAATTCAACCTATAACACTGAGTGTGAGTAGTGGTTACTGGGGTCTGTGGCAGGGGGGAGCAGAGTCCCCTGGGAAGATGGGGGAGGGCTTCTTAAAGGAGGCGGTGCCTGGGGGAGGGCTGGAGGATGAAGAGGACACATCTGCAGGGTGGAAGAGGAAGGGAGATGGGAAGCCTGTCCAGGTGGAAGGCTCATATTAAGATATAGCTGTCAGGCTCCAGAGGAAAGCTGGGCTCTTATAAATGGTTAGAAAGGTGCTTTTAGTGCATGAGGTTATTTTCATACAGTCTGAAAATCAGGCAGAGATTTGAGACATTTGGGAGAGGATGCACACGGCCTTCATGTTACTCTGAACTACTTTCTCTCGGCATCTGAGAGCTTCAGTGGCCTTCAGAGTTTGAGAAGTAGGGGAAGGTCAGGCGAGAAGAGGGAGGGCTGGGCCAGACTGGGGCACTTTGGGGGACATCAGAGACGGGCGGGGGCCTAACTAGGAGGTCCTGCTAACTCTGCCTTCCCCTCACCCTCTCGTGTATGTATTTTTCCTGCAGTTTCCTCCCCCAACACCCTTTCCTGCAGTCCCCAGAGGAAGCGAACATGTCAGCATCCCCATGTTGGGTGTAAACAAGGATGACCCTGTCTTCGCTGTGCCGGCTGCCTCATCTTGGGCAAGCAGCCCCCTGCCCCCACCCCCAGCCTCCCAGCTGCAAAGCGTTGGATTTTCTGTCCTGCTTGCTGCATAGGAATGCTGGAAAACCCTATGTGACCATCTGCACAAGAACGCCTTCTAACCTGGGTCAGGTGGAAGGGCTCCATTCAGGACGCTTATGGACTCCAGTTGCGTCCATATTCTTTTGTTCTGTCCTTTGAAATTACGTTGAAATCTACCCAAATTATTAGCACATTGGTCCTTTAATTCCCTAACTAGAAATTCATCCTACTAACAGCCTTTCTGTCTTTGATTGGGTTCCCTGGAAACAAACAGTCTCTGAGGCAGAACTTTTCACGCAGGAAGTTTTCTGGGGGAACATTCTAGGGAATGACACCTGTAGGGGAGTGAGAGAGGCAGGATGGGCAGAGGGTGGAGTTGAACGTCCATGCAGATCCCATGGGAGCTCTGGGCTGGGCTGGCCCTGCAGGGATGTCCCAGATTGGGGCAGGGGGCCCTTACGATCCAGTTAGTGGGTGTTTATGCCCCGGGCAGGGGCATAGCCTTGGGTGAGGGTCAGCTGAGGGCAGTGCCTGAGGAGGTTTGCAGCTGTGAGCTTTTAGCGATCCATGCTCCAGGCAGCTGGGGGAATGAGTGCCCAGTCCTGTTCCTGAAGGAGTCTGAGCAGTGCATCCTAACATCCACTCCACTTGCCTTCATGAGAAGCGACACATGCATGGGGATGTTTATTGCAGCAATTTGTTTAGCAAAAGATTGGACAATGTCCTTCAATAAAAACTCTGTTGCAATAATGATGGTATATCCACACAGTGGAATTCTATGCAGCCAGAAAGAAAGCAGAAGCTACTAGAATATTGATGTGGAACAACCCCCAAGATACAGTCTGAAGTGACAAAAGCAACGTGTAGAGCAGTATAAAGAGTATGCCATCATTTGCATAAAAATGGGGATATGGGAACCTCACGTAAACCTATTTTTGTGTAAGGATAAAATATCTCTGGTAACAGTGGGTGTTTCCAGCTTGGGGAACCTGGTGGCTGGGGTCAGCAGAGAGTCAGACTTCACCGTATACCATTTAATGTCTTCTGAATGTTGAAACATGCACTTGTGTTACCTACTTAAATAAGTTAAATTATATTACCTAATTAAACATGTTCCATTAAATACTGTAAAAGAAAGCCACTGAAGAGCTCTAGAAGAAGGGATGGGGCCTTCCAGAACCCAGGCACTAGGGTGAGTAGGGTATTTTGGAGGCCAGCGGAGGCCCAGCCAGGGACCTTCCCCTTGCAGTGAGCAGCGAGGTCAGTGGACCCAGTGAGAAGAGGCAATGAGCATCTCTCTCTGAATCTGTGAATCAAGGCCAGTTCCTTACTGGCTGTGTGACCCTGGGCAAGGTTGTCTAGGTTCTCTGAGACTCAGTTACCTCACCTGTGAAGTGGGGACACCATGGAATGCTAAGCTGGAATGAAAAACAACATGCTAGATGTACAGACAGATGCAGGGATAGATACTAAACATCTACTGTTGAGTGGGAAAAAAGAAACAGAATTAAGGTCCATAGCACAATATCATACATGGAAATTAGAAACACGTTCTCAGGCAAACCAATACTACATATTTAACAAGGATAGACATACATATTCAAAGACACATCAAGTGCATCGGAATGTGTGCTGGTGTCAGGCAGTGAATGAGAGTGGGGGCTAGGGACGAAGGAGAGAAAAGAAAATGAAGATGGGGGTGGTCCTTGCACAGACCCACGAAAGTATACCAAGAACTGAGGGGCGATTTTCCCTTGCCTTGGCCCCATGGTCCCCTCCCCAGGGATGTTGCAAGGGCTTCCTGAGAGAATGTCTGAAGAATGAGCACAGAGTAGGTACTTAAGTAAATCTTTCAAAAAATAGGAATCCTTCCATGGGTGTTTTGTTATCTTGCTTTTCATTTTTTTAACTTCAGTAGCAACACACAAGTCAAAGACTTAGGTGTGAGCATCGGCCCCAGGAAAACAAAAACGACTACAGGCAGTGAGTAGGGCTAGAGTTTATCCCTGGACCACCAGACTCCAAAGCCAGGACTCTTTCCCACCAAACCCACCAACCCTCTCAATCTATTACCAGTGGAAAACCTGAGACTCAGTGGTTAAATTGGGCTCGTGATGATAGAGGCTTGGGCCTTATGGGACTTGGGTCTGGCAGAAGAGTTTGTACACGCTTATCTACAGGGAACTGACATTGTAAGGAGGCATGACATGAGGTCTGTCTTCTCTTTGGCGGCTGTTAGGATTTTCTCCTTCTGTTTGATATTCTGTCAGTGAGTTTCTCTTAATAGCCAAGGGCCATCTGCAGGAAGTCAGTTAACCCAAAAAGTTACTGAGGTGAATTCAGTCCTTTAAAAAAACTACCTTGTCTGGGCTTCCCTGCTGGCGCAGTGGTTGGAATCCGCCTGCCGATGCAGGGGACACGGGTTCGTGCCCCGGTCCGGGAAAATCCCACATGCTCTTCCCACATGCCACGGAGCGGCTAGGCCCGTGAGCCATGGCCGCTGAGCCTGCGCGTCCGGAGCCTGTGCTCTGCAACGGGAGAGGCCACAGCAGTGAGGGGCCTGAGTACCACCCCCCACAAAAAAAAATTGCCTTGTCATTTTTAGACTTTTGTTGCATGATTGTCTTTGCCATTCAACTTTAAATTAAAAAAAATGTTTATGCTATTCTTTTGAAACCAGTGTCTAATTATCCTAGTATCTGAACTTCTTGGGAATTCACATCTGTGGCTTATTGTTTCTGCTGGCTCTCACTACGATCGTTCATTTTTGTAAGTGTTTGGTGAACTTTGATCATGAGATTTTTTTTTCCTAACTATAATCTGTGGAAATCCTTGGGGACTAAGTTGATATATTTTCTTTCAGAGAGGATTTGCAGTAGGTTTTTCTGGAAGCCAGGGGATGTGGGCTTGAAGCACTGAGTCTCTACTTCTTTTTCTCTTTTTTCTTGCAGGTCAAGTCTGTACTTAAAGCAAGAGTGCCGGGTCAGTTTCCTTGCCTTCCCAGCTGTGGAGCTAATATCAGCGTGTTCCCTCAGGGCAGTCTTGAAGAGTCCCCTGACTTCTCCGAAGTCCCACATCGTTACATATGGTTTATTAAGGATTTGAGTGTTTTATAGTCAGAGAGCCCTTTGGCATGTCTAGTCCTTCACGTTTCTTCAAGTGGCGTATCTAGATGAGAGGTCCAGGACAAGTGCTACAGGGGTTCAGAGCAGGACAGGTCTACCAAAAGCTGGGGCAGTGGCACGTGATGGGGTGAGGGTGTGGGTTATTAAATGAGCAAAGTCCCAGACATCCTCTCCCCCACAGAGTCTTGTCCAATAGATCCAGAGTGGAGCCCATAAATCAGCATTTAAAACCCACTGCCTGGGCTTCCCTGGTGGCACAGTGGTTGAGAGTCCACCTGCAGATGCAGGCGACGCGGGTTCGTGCCCCGGTCTGGGAAGATCCCAAATGCCGCGGAGCGGCTGGGCCTGTGAGCCATGGCCGCTGAGCCTGCGCGTCCGGAGCCTGTGCTCCGCAACGGGAGAAGCCACAACAGTGAGAGGCCCGTGTACCACACAAAAAAACAAACCACTGCCTTCTATACATTTCATGTGATTCTGATGCTGATGGTGTAAGCCGCTTCAAGAAACTCTAGGCTCTAGTAATCAAGGAAGGCTTTGTGGAGGAAACTGGATTTGACTAGAGTCTTTAAGGGGCTAAGGTGAAGAAGACAGAGACAAGGACAGGGAATAGACAGCCTAGTTTTCCAGAATGTAGAGTCCTGTAGCGAGGCAGGGATGTAGAGAGGGCCCAGATGGTGGAGGTCCCAAAATCTCAGAACTAGGATTTTGGGGTTTAGCCTACGCAATCTTGGGAGCCACTGAAAGCTCTTAGGGGAGAAGATGAAGTGACAAGAGCAAAGAGGGACTTTAGGAAACTCAGTCAAGCATCAGGGAGCTGGATGAATGTATTTCTACAGTTACCCACTTACTATGGAGAATAATTAACTAAATCACGCTCTTGGGACTTCCCTGATGGCTCAGTGGTTAAGAATCCGCCTGGCAACGCAGGGGACATGGGTTCGAGCCCTGGTCCAGGAAGATCCCACATGCCGCTGAGCAGCTAAGCCTGTACGCCACAACTATTGAGGCTGTGTGCCACAACTACTGAGGCCCACATGCCTAGAGACCATGCTCCGCAACAAGAGAAGACATCACAGTGAGAAGCCCGCGCACCGCAACGAAGAGTAGTCCCCACTCGCCGCAACTAGAGAAAGCCCACGCACAGCAACGAAGACCCAACGCAGCCAAAAATCAATCAATCCATCAATTTAGTTAAAAAAAAAATCACACTGTGATTTTAATAGAGTTTTGTTTTTTTAAAAAGAGGAACCGTGACTAGCTAATGCTCAGTGTTCTGGGCTGTCAGCTCCTGGGGCCTGGGGGACCGGCTGAACAGGCAGAGTGACATGACCTCCACAGGCCCCCCCATCCATCTGGCCAGGCCGCATGAACCTTTGGGGATGGGCCCCAGTGGGTTCTAAATGGCTTCCTGAAGATGAGCCTTGGCTCTTAAGAGGAACCCATACATTAAGGCCTGTGTTCCTGCCTTGGACTCTGCAACCCCAGAGGGCAGGCAACTGTCATGTCACCTTTGACCGGAGACCCAGGGTGCTACCACCACAGTGAGGTACGTGATAACGGTTAAACTGTAGTAGTAGGCCATTGTGCTTTCTCAGTGATTTTCGGCCTGCCAGCTGCTTTCACCAACAGTCTCATCTAACCCTTACAACAATGCCAGGTGCTGGGCTCTCTTCCCTCTGTGATGGATGAGACTCAGAGACGTTCACTGACTTGCCAGGGGTCACACAGCAAACCAGCAGAGCTAGGACTTGAACCTAGGCCTCCTGGTGGTAGCCCAGAGCTCTGGCCATCGCACTGCTGGTGGTGGAGGAAATGGTGAGGGGCCTTCTTAGTTAGGGTGCTGCTGACGAGGGCAGTGGTGTTCAGGGGAGTGGGGGGAGTTCTATTTTTCCTGAACACCTGGGCAGGGGTTCTTGCTATAGACACTCTTCATTTTCAAGGATGGTACTTCCTCAGAATAAAGAAGTTTTGAAAAGTGGCCTGGCCCTCCCCCTTCCGCCATGTGGGATGGCAACTGAGCCTCAAGTGTAAACATCCAGTCAGGGGAGAGGCCCTGCAGCTTGGGCAGATCTCCCCGGGACCAAACCCCACTGTCCCAGTGCCTTCATTTCTCCTGGGTAGGAACTCTTTCCTGCTGCCTGCCTCCAGTTCTCCTGCCATTTCAGTACTTTCCCAGCAGAAGCAGAAATCAATGGTTTCTCACAAGTTACAATAATCTCCATAGACCTTAGGTCTAGAACCAGGGGTCTTTCATATCCCAGCGTCTTCAGTTTCTCCCTTATGCAGAGTGACAACCAGGCAAGCTGGGAGCTCCCCTCCCTCAGACTGGGGGCTCCCCAGCATTCTCTCCTCAGTCCTATTCACAGGGGCCGGTTCACAGGGCTCGGTAGACCCTGAATGCACTTGGAGCAGAAAACTCTCCGTGTTATCCCTCCGCCCCGGGGCCTGGACTTTCTTCCTACCTAAGCATTTAGACTGCGCTGGGGAAGCTAGGCCAAGAGTGAACAGTGGGAGATTGTCCCTCATCAACAAGGGGATCGCTGAGTGATTTAACGATAGGGGTGTGAGTGTGTATGTGCCACAGTGAGTGGGCTGACACTGGGGCTGAGAGGCCACCTCTAGGCTATTTCGCCTCCTCTCTGCTGCGGAGCAGGTGCCCCAGACGTGGTGTCCTGTGCGAGAGAGACTTGCCTCTCCGCTTCTGGAGGTAGAAAGGGCCCCTCGGCACCAGCACAGCTCCCACCATTGGCCTGCGCTACCCCTACAGCAGGCGCCTGTCTACATCCTCAGCTTGGCCATCGCAGGGGGGAAGGCGGGGTGCTTCCGGCGCTTCTTCTTTGGTGTGGGCAGCTGAGGAGTGTTGTACCTGTCCTGGACTATCCAGAGTGCGGGGCAAGGCGGGGCCCACGTTCTAATTCACTGTGCGGCCTTGAGCCCATCCATTTGCCTCCTTGGGCCCCTGAGCTTGAAGCAGTGGACAAGAGCCTTGCTCCTCAAAGAGTGGCTCACTGACCGGCAGCATCAGCATCGTGCGGGGATGGTTAGAAACGCAGAATCTCGGGCCTCACCCCTGACTCACTGGGTCAGAATCTGCATTTTAATAGGGCCCCAGGGGATTCCTGTGCACGTTCAAATAGGCAAAGCCCTGGATTCCATAGTCTTGAGGTATCCTCCCAACTCTGCTTATAGAAGTTCCTGGAAGGTGGCTTTAGAGACTATAATGAAGAAAGCTCCCGGATTTCTCCTTCTGGCTTCAGAGAACTCTTATTTGGGGGTGGGAAAGGCCCTAAACTAGGAAAGGAGCAGCAGACTGAACCCAGGGGTGGGGCTTGGTTCTGGAGTGGCAGAGAGATTTCTCCAGCTTCTAAAATTCCAGAGGCAAGTGGTCTGCCAGGAGTGGCTGTGTTTCCAGGATGCTCACCCACTGCCTTTCCCTGAGGGCAGCTTCTCCACCAATCCATCCAGGACCGGCTGTCACTTCAGCAGCTCAGTGCAAGTGCAGACAGGCCAAGACAGGCCCTTCTGCCTGGCCACAAGGAGGCCCAGGTTGACGGGACCCAAACGGCCAGAGATGTTGCCCACACCCCAGGCCAGCTCAGAGTGCCCCAGCCTTCCTGTAACAGCAAGGTGTGTTTCGGTGGAGGGGAATCACTGCCTTTGAGGAGAGAGGACATGCTCCCCACCCCCTCAGCAAGTCTACGGGCAGCTTGGCCAGCACCTGCAGCCTCTCTCCACACCACCAGGCCAGCTCTGCACCACTCTGCCCTCAACTCACTCTGGGAGACCAGGCTCCAGAGGAAGTTTGTGGGCTCAGAGATGTGTTTCTGTTCCCTGGGGAGAATACTGCTCTCCATTACCCCCTTTCATTCGTGTTCTCCATCACCCCCTTAGGCCACATCTGTACCCCCCGTTATGTTTACCTGCCCTTCCCATGGACCCATGGGAGCCAGTGATAAGTGCAGTGAGAGAGGTGCCCTTGCAGGAGCAGACAACAGGTTGCAGCCCAGAAGCAGAGGGGTGGGGAGGCCAGATCCCCATGAGATTCTCCGTTTCCCCTCACCAGTCTCTGCAGTAAGGCTATACTGAGCTCCTCCTGTATGCACCCAACCCAGTACTGGGCTCCTTGGACATACAAGAAGGGGCTGTAGCCATCCAGGAGACAGGACGGACTGAAGAAGAAAGCTGGACATCAGTGCAAAAGGATTGGAAACAACCCAAATATGCATATGTAGTATGATGCTTACATAAAGTATGATACACCCATGTTCCTGTTATCTGCTGCTGTGTAATTAACCACCGTAAAACTTAGTGGCTTACGACAACAGCAGTCAGTTATTTTTCCCACATGTCTGCAATTTGGGCAGGGCTCAGCAAGGCAGCTGTGTTCTCTACTGGCACCAGTCGGGACAGATTGATTAAGGCTGGATGAGTCGCTTAGAAGCGACTTCTTCACCCGGCACGTTGGTACTGGCTGCCAACTAGGAGCTCAGCTGGGGCTGTGGTTCCCAGGGCCTCTGCTCCTCTCATGACCCTCTCCATGGACTTCCTCACAGCATGGTGGCTGGTTCCAAAAGCCAGCATTCCAAGAGGACAAGGTGGAAATTTTTTGACTAATCCCGTAGTGTTTAGTGGTCAAGGCAGTCACAAAGGTCAGCCCAGGTTCCAGGGGACGGGGCTCAGACTCCACTTATTGAAGGGAGCTTGTGAGATGGGAGATACTCTTCTAACCATCTTTGGAAAATACAATCTGCCACAACCCATAATGTGGGATACCATTCAATCATTTAGAGATTTTTAATGCATATTATCAAATGAAAGAAACAAGTTGTGAAAAAGAGAAAAGCATGTGCATATTTATGAGAAAAATACTGGAAGGATGTATACCAAAATGTAATTTTCCCTCTGTGCTTTCTACTTTGTGTTTGCTCTAATGCATTATCAAACTTTTTTTTTTTTTGCAATTGGGCATGCATAATTTTCCTAATTAAAAAAAACACAAACTATTTCTATGTTAAAAAACAAATAATGACACAAAACTCACAATTAGGAAGTAAATGATATGAAACAAGTGAAGGGTCCCAAACAGGAGGGAGTGGGATTCTTTGATGCCCAACTTCTAGAAGGCTTTGATATTCTGATGTGCACTGGGAACCTACGGGGAAGGGTCAGGGGACAAAGCAATTCCCACTTTTATCTGCCCAAGAAAGAGTGTGTGTGTACCCACACATGGGGTGTGTGTATGTGTTATATGTGTATCACTGTGTGCACATGTGTTTTGCTGTGTACACAGGGGTGTGTGCTGTATGTGTGTTTCTATACATGTGTATCTGTGTGCATGGTGTGTGTGCTTCCTTATATGGGTGTGTGTGTGTTATGAGTGTGCATGTGTTGTGGCATCTCAGGAAACGTGTGATGCTCACATACACTTTGGGTAATGCTGGTCCAGGCAGAAGTTCTCCTGAACTCCATGGAGGAAGAGGGCATTTCCCCTCGCCTGCATTGCTCCTTTCTTTCTGTTTCTGCCTCTTCTGTTTCTCTGTCAGTGGCTTGACACTGTTTCTTCAGCCCTGGCAGCTCCCAACCCCTCACTCATGGCAAAGATTGGGGATGAGGGCCTCTCTTTTCCTTTCCCACCTGTTCCCCAATGCCTTCTCTTGAGCTCTTGACAAAAGTTGCAGGACTGGGGGCTTCCCTGGTGGTGCAGTGGTTGAGAGTCCGCCTGCCGATGCAGGGGACGCAGGTTCGTGCCCCGGTCTGGGAGGATCCCACATGCCGCGGAGCGGCTGGGCCCGTGAGCCACGGCCGCTGAGCCTGCGCGTCCGGAGCCTGTGCTCCGCGACGGGAGAGGCCACAACAGTGAGAGGCCCAAGTACAGCAAAAAAAAAAAAAAAAAAAAAAAGCTGCAGGACTGGGATAGGGAAAGTGAGAAAGAAGCTACACAGGCAAGGCAGGAGTTAAGAGAGAGACAGAACTTCCCAAGGAAGTTTGACAAATAGCATCTAAATCCCCTTCCAACAGAGACATTCTATGCTAAGTACTTCAAGCGCTTGGTTCAGGTACAGAGACAAGGCTCAGTGACTCCTGGTCATGGTCGTTCATTGTTACAGTATGACTCTTTCTCCCCAACGCTCATAAATACACACTCATCACACACTTGGATTGTGACCACTTCATTATGGACTCTGGGTGAAGCCTTAACACCCAAGGATTAGACCAAGCTTTTCCCCTCCCTAGAGAAATTCCCATATTTTCACACACATACACAGGAAGGTTCCCAGCAACACTGGAAAGGCGAAAAAAAAAAAAAAAGGAAACAAATTAAAAGTCCATTATAATACAAGAATGGATAAATAAACTGTGGCGTAATCCTGCTGTGGAATACTATAAACGGTAAGGATGAAAGAATAAGATCTATGCACATAACATGGATGAATATCACAATACATTATTGAGAAGAATAAGTAACAGAGGAATTGCATACAGTGTGATACCATTTATATATAAAAACAGTAAAATAAACCATGTATGGTTTGGGCGTATATACACGTTAAGTAAAAGTATTTTTTAAAGCATGGGAAAGATAACACATTCAGGATAGTGGTTCCCTAGAGGTTACCAAAATATTTTCTCTGGGCGTATGAGATGGGTGGGAGAAGAAATACAGAAGAAATAGACAGGTTGCTAATATTAATATTAACTGTGTTGCTAATATTAATTATCTATCGCTGAGTATCAAATTATCATAAAACTCAGCAGCTTAAAACCACGTAAATTTATTATCTCAGTTTGAAATGATCATGTGGATTTTCTTCTTTCGTCTGTTAACATGATGGATTACATCGAATGCTTTTTGAATATTTAATTTTTTTATTATTTACTTTTGGCTGTGTTGGGTCTTCGTTGCTGCATGCGGGTTTTCTCTAGTTGTGGTGAGTGAGGGCTACTCTTCGTTGCAGTGCACAGGCTTCTCATTGCGGTGGCTTCTCTTGTTGCGGGGCACAGGCTCTAGGTGTGCAGGTTTCAGTAGTTGTGGCTCATGGGCTCTAGAGCGCAGTCTCAGTAGTTGTGGATCACGGGCTTAGTTGCTCCACGGCATGTGGAATTTTTCCGACCCAGGGCTCGAACCCATGTCCCCTGCATTGGCAGGCTGATTCCTAACCACTGAGCCATCAGGGAAGTCCCGATTTTTGAATATTGAACCAGTCTGGCTTTATTCCTGGAATAAACTTCACTTGGTCATGGGGTATACTTTTTTATATGTATTGTTGTATTCAATTTTCTAGTATTTTGTTTAAGATTTTTGTTTGAGGGATATTGGTCTGTAGTTTTCTTCTTTATCTGCTTTGGGCAATCTGACAAGGCTAACCTCATAAAACGGGTTGGGGAGTTTTCCCTTTTCTGTTCTCTGGAAGAGATTGTGTAGAATTGGTGTTTTTTCTTCTTTAAGTGTCTGTTAGAATTTACTAGAGATACCATTCAGGCCAGGAGATTTTTTAGAAGTTTTTAAACTATGAATCAATTCCTTTAATAGGTATGGGATTATTCTGGTTATTTTTTTTTTATTGGGTGCATTTGGTAAATTGTGGCTTTTAAGGACTTGTTTTATTTCGTCTACATCAAAGGTCATCAAACTTTTTCTGTAAATGGATAGATAGAAAATATGGTTGGCTTTTGTGCCATACAGACTCTGTTACAACTATTCAGCTCTGTCACTGTAGTATAAAAGCAACCATAGACAATACATAGATGAATGAGCATGGCTGTGGCATTTGTTTCCTGGGGCTGCCATAACAAAATGGGTGGCTCAAAACAACAGAAGTTTATTCTCTCCCAGTTTGTGAGGTTAGAAGTCCAAAATCCAGGTGTTACAGGGCTATGCTCTCTCTGAAGCCTCTAGGGAAAGATCATTCCATGCTTCTTCCAGCCCCAGAAGAAGCATCATGGCTGCATACCTCCCATCTTTAATTCAGTCTTCACCTGGCCTTCTTCCGTCCATGGCTCTCTGTATCTCTGTATCCAAATCTTCCTTCCTGTATCCACTCCTCTTCTCATAAAGACATCAGTCATATTTGATTTAGGGCCCATCCTAATCCAGTATGACCTCATCTTAACTAATTACGCTTGCAAAAACTCTAATCTCAAATAAAGTCACATTCTGAGGTTCTAGGTAGACATGAATTTGAGCGTGGGGTACTATTCAGACCAGTGGAGCCATGTTCCAAGAAAACTTTAGTTAAAAAACACAGGTGAGAGCTTCCCTGGTGGCGCAGTTGTTGAGAGTCCGCCTGCCGATGCAGGGGACGCGGGTTCGTGCCCCGGTCTGGGAGGATCCCACATGCCGCGGAGCGGCTGGGCCCGGGAGCCATGGCCGCTGAGCCTGCGCGAGCGGAGCCGGTGGTCCGTAACGGAAGAGGCCACAGCAGTGAGAGGCCCGCGCAAAAAAAAAAAAAAAAAACAAAAAAACACAGGTGGGCCAGATTTGGTCCATGGGCCATGATTTGCTGACCTTTCACCAAGGTTGTTAAACTTATGGACATAGAGATGTTTGCAGTATTCTCTTTTTGATGTCTGTGAGATGGGTGGTTACATTCCCTCTTTCATTCCTGATATTGGTAATTTGCATCTTTTCTCTTTTTTTTCTTTGTCAATCTAGCAATAGGTTTATCAATTTTATTGATCTTTTCAAGGAACTAGATTTTAATCTTATTGATTCTTTTCTATTTTCTTCCTGGTTTCAATTTCATTGATTTCTGTTCTGATCTTTATTATTTACTCCTTCTGCTTACTTTGAGTTTAATTTGTACTCCCTGCTGTCCCCCCACCCAGTGTCTTAAGGAAAAAGCTTAGATTGTCAATTTGAGACTCTTCTTCTTCTTTAATATAAGTATTTAATATTATAAATTTTCCTCTAAGCATTTCTTTAACTGCATGCTACACATTTTCATATGTTTTATTTTTATTTTCATTCAGTTCAAAATATTTTCTTTTTAAGATTTCCTCTTTGATCCATGAGTTACTTAAAAGTATGTTGTTTAATTTCAAAGTGTTTGGAGATATTCCAATTATCTTTCTGTTATTGATTTTTAGTTTAATTTATTATGGTCAGAAAACATACTTTGAATTCGATTTTTCAGAATTTGTTAATGCAAATGTTCAACTTTTGGTATTGTCCCACAGATCCCTGAATTTCTGATCATCTTTTTTTCAAAACTTTTTTCTGTCTGTTTTTCAAAATGAATAGCTATCAGTCACCCAAGTTCATTCATTCTTCCCTCTGTCATCTTCACTCTGTTATTGGGCCCATCCAGTGAATTTTTAATTCAGTTATTGTATTTTTCAGTTCTAAAATTTCTGTTTGGTTCTTCTTCTTTATATCTCTGTTTCTTTGCTGAGTCTTTCTAACTTTCTATCTACTTCAATAGTGTTCACTCTGACTTCTTGGAGCATGGTTATAACAGCTGCTTTGAAGTCTTTTTCTGATAATCCAACATCTGTGTCATCTTGGGGTTGGCATTTGTTCCTTTTCTTTTCCCTTGTGAGTTAAGATTTTCCTTGTTCTTAACATGCCAAGCAATTTTGGATTTTATCCTAGCTATTTTGGATCTTATTTAAATCCTAAGAAGTGTGTTGGGTTTTTTTTTGTTGTTGTTGTTGTTGTTAGCAGGTAATCAACCAAATTAGGTTTAGGCTGCAAGTTCTGCCCTGCCTTCTGTGGGGTGTGGTTCCAATACCAGTTTAGTTTTCAAAGTGTTTGCAGTGCTTTGAGGAACAGTCTCATGTGTGTTCCACCCACTGGCTAGTCTGAAATCTAGGTGGTAATCTGCACTGTAGCTCAGTTCTCAAAGCCTGGATCAGCTGTTTAGCATCAGATCCAGGCATACACAGCTCAGAGGTGACGCCTGAGATTCACACACAGGAACAAGTAATGGGAGAACAAAGAGGAAGAAGAAAGTAGTGGGGATTCGCCCTATGCCCTTGGGATCACAGCTACTCTGGTGAGAGATAAGAGTTTCCCTCTCTCAGAGATTTAGACACCTGCTCTGCTGACTAAACCTCCATCACTGTGTAACCATCACCACTGCCACCAGAGTATTGCCTGGGGGCTTGGGCCAGAAAAAAGGGGAAAAAAATAAAAGCAACAGGGGATGTCCCCTACTCTCAATAACCCATAGGGGTCCCCTTTCCCTCTCCTTGGTCCAGAAATAGAAAGCTTCTCATGGAGCTCTTTCTGTCCACACCCAGTGAGCACTTCCGAGTTTCAGGCTGCCTTTAAGTCCAGGATGGGCAATACAAGAGGGGTGAAACTTGTCATTCTTCCTTAATCCGCCTGCCACCATTTATTTTTCAGAATCCTTTGATACCTGCTCCAAGAATTCAAGATTTATAGTTTTATGCAGTGGGAGACAAGGTGGGGATATGCCTACTCCATCTCCTCAGAACCAGAACTCAAAATCTTATCAAAGAGGAAACACCCACCTCCTTTCGTTGATGTCTGAAACTGCACCATCAGAGACCCCCTTCACGATGGCAGTCATTTTGTCAGTCTACTTCTAAGGACCAGGTTGCCCGTAACTCACCCAACAATAACCCAAGACACAATCTGCTGCAAACACCCAGGTCTCTCCTCTTCCCCACCCAGGCTCTTCCTAACCCACCTGTGTGCTCACAGGGAACGTTCCCCTCACTTTGAGACAGAATAGGAGAACTCTCCCTTGCTAATGACGCTCCCTGATTGATGGCAGGGCCCGCACGGCAGGAGCGGCGGACCCAAGCCAGTACCTTGGAGAGCTCCCACCACTCTCCTGGGGAGGAGGAAGACAGAGCTGTAAACCTGGCTGACGCTGTGAGGCAGGGCTTTCCACTCTATCATGATTTAATTGCTTGTTTACTTGTCTGTCTCTATGGGTGGGGAACTTCTTCAAAGGGGCCAGAGCCTTGTCCCCTGTTTATCTCCAGAGTCCAGCACTGTACCTGGCATGCCAATAAAGAGATGATGAGTGGATGCATGAACGATGTTATGATCTAATTCTTTCCCCTTGGCCCCTCTTCTCCCAGTCCTTTCTTGCCTCTCAAGGGCTAAATTAATTTACCATTTATTGGGCATCCTCTATGTGCCAGACATTTTGCATTTAATATCTCATTTAATCCCCCAATGGGGGAGGTAGTATCATTCTCTTTAACTAATTAAAAGCTTAGGCTAAGAAACTTACTTGACTAAATCACATAACAAGTAAAATGGAGAACCCAGGATTTGAACCCAGGACAGTTTGTTTCAGTTGTTCATCATTCTTGGTCCTCCCTTTGCTTCTCCAATCTCAGCACCACCCCTGGGGCTTAGGCACCACCACGCCCATGGCAGAGACTGTTTATTATCCCTCCAAATCCATTCTCCTCATATTCCCAATTTTAGCTGGGCATCTGGAGTCACGTAGAATAAAAACTAAATTTTCCAGTCTCCTTTGCTGCTACGTGTGGTGAATATGTAAGTAGAATCGATACGTGCAACTCTGTGGAGTGTACTCGAAGGGAGGGGGCACTCCCTTCCTTGCCCCTTTCTTCTTCCTGTTGACTAGGAAGTGGATGTGACTCGCTGCTGGTACCCAAGCAGCCATCTCTTTCCATGACACAGAAACCATCTACTAAAGATGGCAGAGCAAAAAGACAAAAGGGGTCTGAGGATCAGCCCTGGACTGATACACTAAGATTTCTTTTCTGTGAAAGAAATAAATGTTCACTTTGATTTAGCCACTGTTATTTGGGGTTTTCTGTCAATCTGAACTTAATCCCATTTAATAACACCCCTTACTTGGATGACCACAAGAGGCTTTACATAGCCTTCCCTCTTCTTTCATTGCAACCTAAGCTATCCTACAAACCACCTCCCCTTTAAACACTACTTTTCTCATGTCTTTCCCCAACTTATAAACTTTAAGTGGCTCCCTATTTCTTACTGAAAGTAATTCCATATTTATTACCCTGACATTCAAGGTCCCACTAGTAACTGGATTCATCTTGTCTCACAGTCTTCACACATGCTTACTCTGCTAAACAGACTGGTTTCCTTGAGGTCTCCATCACATACTATCTTGGTCAGGGTATGCCAGCTGCTGTCATAAATAACCCCCAAATCTCAGTGACTTATCATAAGCAAGGTTAATTCCCCCTCATGTCACAATCTGATGGGTGAGAGGTAAAGTTCTGTCCCACATAGTTATTCAGGGACCCAGGCTCTCTCATCTGGTAACATCGCTATCCTCAAGTTGCAGACTCCAAGGTTATCATGCAAGAGGAGGAAAGAGTATGGAGGATCAAGCAGAAGAATTTATGGGAAGCCTAGAAGCAGTGCTCATTAGTTTCATCCATAGTCTGCTGTCCAGATCTCGGTCACATGGGCCAACTGAACTGCAAAGGTGTCTGTGTCTGGGAAATGTGGTTTTTCTGAATACCCTAGAGAGAAATGACAGTGCTTTGTTGAATACATAACATTGTCTCTGTCACACATGCCTTACTCTTCTTAGCTCTGAGTCTTTGCATATACTTTTCCTCCTACCTTGGAGTGCTTGCCTTCAGTCCCTGCCAAATCCTCCCCATTCTTGGAGGCCATACAAAACCTCTTCCTTGAAGCTCTCCCTGATTGCTCTCTCCCCTGAATGAATAAACCATGGAATTTCTCGAAACATGCAATTTGGCACAGTTTGTTTTTATGTGTGAGGGTCCAGACAGCAGCTAGAGGACACTGAGAAGTCAAAGACAATGATTTATATACACATATTCAAAAAATGTTTGTTGGAAGTGAACGTTATCAGAAATTGTACATATTGAAACCTGATAGGATGCAATAAGGACACAGAATCACTTTGTTGATGTTTTTGGCCAAAGATGCATAACTTGAATCTAATTATGAGGAAAGCAACTGAAATTGAGGGACATTGTACAAAATAACTGGCCTGTAATCTTTAAACATGTTGAAGTTACAAAAGTCAAGGAAAAATCAAAGAACCATTTTGGAGTGAAAGAAGCTTCACGTGACAGAAACATGACAACTAAATACAACACGTGATTCTAGACTGCATCTTTATGCTATAAAAGATATTACAGGGACCATGGTCAAAGCGTGAACAGAGTCTGAGGCTCAAATGGTAGTAATATATTCATTTTAATTTCCTGATTTTGATGGTCGTATTGTGGCAATGCAGGAGAATGCTCTCGTGTGTAGGAAATAGTAACGTATTTGGGAGTGATCGGACGTTAGGTCTGCAACTTACTTTCAAATGGTTCAGAAAATACATAGTTATTTGTAACATACTTCCAGCTCTTCTGTGAGTTTGTTGTTGTCTCAAAAAATAAAATACTTGTTGGAGGAAAATATCAGTAAATCTCCAAGTTCAGACAAAAAGGCACATTTCACAGGCAAGCCTCCTCTCTTGTCCCCCGGGCCCTGCTCTCGGGATTTCAGCCATAATTATCACTGCTTTGGTGTGGGCTGCGGATGGCCCACACTACAGCCACTCCCCCTTCTCCTTCTCTCAGTGAACCCTAACTTTGCTGGGGCTCAGCAGTGTGCCCAGCCTCTGGCGTGAGTCACTGGTCTAAACCAGGTGTGACAGACCACTCCTCTTTGTCAGACACCGCAGTTCCTGTTCCAGGCAATGACTTGTTAGGTCTTTCAGATCAACCCTTCTTCTAAAAACAACAAAAAGCACTGGAAAAATCCATTTTAAGAAGTAAACGTAAAAGTTTCAAAAAAGATGAAAAGACAGCAGGGAATACCAAGCTAATGTGGGGATGAAATCTCATGACCCGAGAGGTAAGCACCGACGCTGCTTATCCTGAGGTTCTTTGCAGACACTGTTCATTGGGCTTTGGTTTAGGGGATGTTCCAGATGAGAGGCACAGAAGTCAAAGTCTGCCAAGGACCAGGTGGGGGGATCTTCCAGGAGGCCCCCCCTACATCAAGCTGGAGCCCCACCCCAAAGGGTGCACCCTTGGGGTAAGGGTGCCAGAGGCTGACTTTCCCATACTCCCTTGCAGTTCGGGACGACTGTATGTATGACTCAATCCTAACCAATAAGACATAGGGGAAATCTGCGGGACAAGTTCTGGGAATGAATCTTCTCCCTGATGAAAGGAGAGAGGGCATGAGGGGAGTCCCCTTCTTCTCTCTCCTTCCTTGCAGCTCTGGATGCTGTCTTTGGAAGTTGTGATGTGGTGCTCTAGCAGCCATCTTGTGACCATGAGGTGCATACTGTGAGCATGCTGAAGGTGGCAGAGCTGAGGGATCTGTGAAGAGCCAGGTCATTGACCAACACTGGAACCACTTCCAGACTTTTAGCTCTTTGAGAAAAACCATTTAAAGCCACTTTGGGTCTAGTATTCTATTCCTTCTAGTGGAAGACATCTCTCTTACTTGAGAAAACCAAGTACACACCACAACTGTGTGGCAGGGGGCTTGTCTGCCCTCACTTCCATCACTTATATACGGGCACCCCCTCTGTGAATTCACTGGGATCTCAGGAAGAACAAGGAAGGTGGGGGAAGAGTAAATATCCAAACCCCTCACCCTCATAGGCTCACAAAGTCCACAGCTGTTTATACTCGACCCTCATCTCCTCTGCCACAGGGTTGCTGAATTCAAGGTTAAGAGGGAGATCCCAGTCCCAGTCTCTGTTTCATCTCCCTGCAGGATTTGAATACATATCTGGGGCTCATTTGTTTGCTCTGTGAAGCGGAGAGATTGATCCCTGCTATACCTGTGTCTCAGGGTTGACATTAGGGTTGGCTGAGAAAACCCCTTATCCTGCTTAATTAAGCCTCTTATCCCTTGCTGGTGCTTTTCCTACTTCATCTCCTTTAGTGTAATCCACCCACATCCTGAGGGGTGGGTATTGTTAATACCCAGTTTACAGACAAGGAAACAGAGGTTCACTGAGCTTACATGACTTGCCCAAATCACACAGCTCTTAAGTGAGTTAATACACTTAACTCAGATCTGTCCAACTTCAAATCATTGCCTTTTCCCAGCCCCCACCCCACCTCACCATGATGGGCAGCTTGGGGCTGGGGGCATATATAAGGTCAGAGGCAATCAGGGAAGACTTCCTGGAAGAGGTAGGGAAAGCCAGGCCTCGAATTCTGGGGAGAAATTAGAGACAGATGAAAAGCCAAACACCCTTGAAGGAACTGAGTTAGAGCTTCAGAGCTTGGGAGGGAGGGAGTTCCAGGGAGATGGGGCTGGGGCTGGGAGGGGGCCAGTGGGCATAACTTCGAGGGACGGGGAGTAGAGCCTGAGGCTAAGCACCTAAACTCAAGAGGCAAAGGGCTAGATTACCTCCCAGCTCTGCTACTTACGAGGTATGTGACTCAGGGCAAGTTTTCTAATGTCTCTGTGCCTAGTTTTCCCATCTGGAAAGTGAGTTTGATAATAGTAGATACCTTATTGGTTTTAGCTACAATGATGTCCAGTACTTGACAAGTGTTATTATCATAGCTCTCCCTTTCCCCTCCTGCAGATTTGTTTGGCCAGTCGGGGTGCCACAGAGAGCGCCTGGGTGTGCTCCACCCCTCAAGGCCTTGGTCCTTCTGCTGAAGATGCCCACTGCCCCCAGAACTCCACCAACATGGGCTTCCTCTAACCCCAGCTGTCCTCCTCCCTCCCCTCTTCTATGTGGGAGAATGAGAGAGATAAGAACCAGAAGCTTCAATTAAAACCGAGTCGCTTGAACAATAATGGAAAAGTAATTGAGCTAAATTGAAATGTAATTGGGAAAAAAAAACAACAATCATGGCTTAACATGGATTTAGAAACCAGGTTGGGGGCAGGGGACTTTCTACTCTCTCGTCTCCAAATCTCCTTCTTTCTTCCCCATCCCTCAGGGGACCCCATCACCTCTCAGTCCAGGGTCCCCACAAGCTCCTTCCTATCTTCCCACAGCTCCTCTCTACCCTCATCCTCACTCCCAGGCTTCCTAGACAGTGCTTCTCAATCGGGGCAATTTTGCACACATACACGATCCAAGAGACATTTGCCAATGTCTGGAGATATTTTTGGTTGTCACGATGGACGGTGGGTCAGTGCTACTGGCACCTAGTAGGTAGAGACCAGGGACACAAGGCACAGGACAGTCCCCCACAGCAAAGAATTATCCAGCCCCAGATATTAACAGTGCTGAGGTTGAGAAAGTGCCCTGCTCCAGCTCTCCACCCTGCCTAGGCCCAGCCCTCAACCAAAGGACCTCTAGTTTCCTCTCCCCTCTCCAGCATCAGGAGGCACCCTCTTTTTTATGTGTCCCCTGTAAATTTCAAGACCTTCACCCTCAGCAGAGACAAGGGCAGATGTCTTTACTTTATGGGGACCACTTATCTCCCCCCTGGGGAATTCACCCTGACTTCCTTCCTCTCTTCCCATACCTTTTCCCCTCGCCGCTTCTTCTTCTTTTCTCCCTCTGTCCAACTCCCTTGCATGGGCCCATCTGGAGACCAAGCAGTGGACAGGATGACCTTTCAAGTCTCCCTGCCATCTCTATCACCCAAAAAGCCCTCCACGGCCAGTCCTTGGAGAGACCCATCACCACGCTAGGATGTGGAAGCCAGAAGTGTCCTTAGAGATCATCTTCATGGGTGCAAGGGGAGGGCATGCCCCCTCCAGACTCCCTGCCCCCACTCCAGCCACTGTGCTACCTGGGCATCAGGAGTGAGGAGCTCCCCGTCCTCAGGCCCCCTTCCCCTCTGTCCACATCGAAAAGTGGACCTGCCACCCACAGAAGCAGGGCCTGCCCTCCCCCACCCCTCCATCTCCTCCCATCTCTCCCCCTTCCTGGCCAACTTCTGAGCTCTGGTGTGTGACTCCAGTGGGGGGGGCAGCGGGGGGGCGGGGAGGTGAGCTGGAGGTGCCAGTTTGGGCTCCTGATAAACTCAGAAGTCAGCCGGCGTGAAATGAAGAAATATGGCTCCCGGTAAATGTTTATTTTCTATCAGAAATTAGCAAACCAAATGTAATTAAAAACAACTCTGTGTGTGCCTGCTCCACTCCCACCCCCAACCCCAAGTCTAGAAAATGACATCTCAAAGTACTGAGTCATAAAGACCGTGTCCTAATTAGCAGGCTGCCCCTGCGGCTAAGGCCACTTCCCTCAGACTCCCCAGGAAGTGGCTGGTACCCCGCAGGGGCCAGACCTATGAAGCCTCTGCTGGTCCCCTCTCTCCTTTGGCCCTCATCCAGGTCTGAAGAGCTTGAACCCTGAGCAGGGCCCAACAAGGTTGGAGGGACAGCAAAACACACCTCTCATCAGTGAGTCTGATGGGAGAGGCAGGACCCCAACCTCCTCCTCTGCCTGGCAACCACCTGTCCCTGGGGAAGCAGCTGGGGTTGCTCATTGAAAAAATAGCTTTGGGAAATCAGCAGAACCTGATTCCCTCACTTTCTAGCCCTGTGACCTTGGACAAGTCCCTTTAATTCTCTGAGCCTCAGTTTCTCTATCTGTAAAATGAGGGGTTGTGAGGCCCCCCCTTGCAGATTCACCAGATGTGTAGTGAGCCCCTACTATGTGCAGGACACATACAAAACAAACATACAAAATCCCTGCTCTCAGGATTTACCTTCTGCAGAATGTGGTAAAGTGTGTAGCACACAGTAGGTGCTCAGTAGTCGAGAGTGTTCTCTCTCATGGTCTCCATTCATCACCAGGCTGACAGAGTAGTCCTGGCAGCGTTGTCACCACCTAGTCTGGGTAATAGTTACCACTCTTTATTGAGTGCCTACTCTGTGCCTGGCACTGTGCTAGGCGCTGCTCCTCCAGTGTGGCTCAGCTCGTTAAAGGGCTGGCCTCCAAGACTAAGGCCTGTGCTGCCGCAGGATGGGCACCAGCCCAACTCCCAACTGCCAGCACCTGCAGCTCTTTGCCTGCTCACTCTCTGGAGCAGCCCAAACCATCCTGCTAGGCTCACAAATGACACCTCCTCTGGGAAGCCTACCCTGATTGCTAGAGCCTGCTCGACTCGGCCCCGTGGAATCTGGCTTCCTTCAGCTCTGTGTAGACTCTGCTTTGACACTTGGCACAGACCTCCTGGTATTCGAAGTTCTATTTCACATGTCCAACTTCAGTTCATCATGTGGATTGATTCTTCCTTCCTCCCCCACTTATGCCACCCAAAGTTTGGGGTTCAAATTGTGGCTCTCTCACTTAACAGCTGCGTGACCTGGGCCAAGTGATTTAACTTCAACTTCACTGAGCCTCAGTTTCCTCATCTGAATACCATGGATGATAATAATAGGAATTTATTTCATGCCTGTTTCAAGAAATAAAGGAGATGAGGCAGATAAACTATTTGACAAGTTGCCAGGCACATTGTGAGGGAAGGAGACAGCTGTGCCCTCCTAACTGATAATTCTTATATGGTCTTCCCAGCCCCCACCACTCTCCTGGACTGGCATACCCCTTCTTCTGGGGGATGGACCCCACCTATCCAGCTCTGAGATCCTGGTAGAAAGCATCTATCAGGCACCTCCCCCACCGTTGGCCATAGATGACCAGTTGAGGAGTTAGCCTGTGCCCAAAGCGGGGCCAATCAGAATTCTTCCCTGGGATTCTTCAAATTGAAGCTAGGAGACACGAGAGAGAAAGCCACAGTGCCTGCCATGTGGAGGAAGAGGGTCTGAGAGACTTCAGTCAACAGGCAGAGAGGTAGAAACCAGAGGGAAAAACGACAGAAAGTTTTGGCAGCGTTTGAGTCCTGGGATCCAGTTGTCACCAAGGCTCTCCTGCCTGCTCGGCCCTCCCTTCCTTTGATTATGAGAGATATTCTGAATCCTTCTCATAAGTCCCCCCCTCTCTCCTTTTTAATTTTTTTTCCCCTTAGTTCAGTCATTTAAGCTGGGTTTCTGTCATTTGCTCCCCATCCAGTAGTTCTGGCCAACAGAGAACTCCCAGGAAACCATCGTTCTGGAATCTGCCCGAGAACAAAAGGGACAGGACTTTGTGAATGGAGAAGGGGAGGTGAGAGGGCCTCTGGGCATGTCCTCAGAGTACTTCCTGTTTTCCTTCCTCACAAAGGATACAGTGAAAAGAAACTGTAGCCCCAAAGAAGGCTGATTAGTGATCAAGAAAAACTCCCCAATGCCATGAGCATGAAGTTCAGAAGCTGAGAGTGTATATTTATTGCCATGATAAGTTAGTGGAGGGCAGCATGGGGTGGGGGGGGGCTGGTCATGAAGTACTCTAGAACCTTGACCTCAGGTGGGGTGTCATTGCCCCTTTCTACCCACTGGCCACAACTGAGTGGCTGGGGGCACTCCTGGGAGGCAAGGGGGTGGGCAGGGGCCTCCATGGAGCCAGCCCAGGAGAGGCTGCTGGTTTATTGTCTGCGTATCTTTTCACTCCATTCTCCAGACTGCTCAAGGAAAATTACTTCCCTAATTGGCTCTTCTCTCCAACAAGCTGTAATGAGGCTAAGCTTCATTCCAAGGGTGCTTAACCACCCTCTGCCATCACTGGATGCCATCTGCAGCCCCTGTCACAGTCACTGCCCAAATTAGAGGGGGTTAGGAGCAGGGGGGAAGACCAAATATTCTCGCCTGCACTGGTGTCAGAAGCCAGGCACTGCTCTGGTCCTGAGAAAATAAAGGGACCAGGAGACTTGCCCTCAGGGGATTCCAGATTTAAGAAGGCTGGGCGGGAGGAAGAGACACAGCCTTGCCTTAGAGAAGCCCCGGTCTAGGGGGGGAGGTACATCACAGCCCTCAGAAAGCCCCAGTATGACGGGGAGACAAAATTCTGCACTCAATAATTTCCAGACAGGGTGGGGGAGACAGCCCCGCCCTCAGGGAGCCCCAGTCTGAGGGGAGACACAGCCCTGTCCTCAGGGGGCCCCAGTCTGAGCAGAGACACAGCCCCGCCCTCGGGGAGCCCCAGTCTGAAGAGGCCATATAAGCACTGTCCTTGGATTAGGAAATACTATTTTTTCCTTGGGTCACTTACCCATTGGACAAGTACTTATTGAGCATCTACTGGGTGTCATGCTGCATTTCCAGCACTGGACTGAAGAAATAAGTCTAAAGAAAAAGAATAAAGGCCCTGCCCTTGTGGAGCTCACACGGTATTAAGAAGGAAGCATTACCCACTTTCCCACAACCTCCATTGCCAGACCCAGCTCCAAGTATTTAGACTTGGGCTGCTGCAGGCCGCCTTGCGGGAGAGGCTGGTTTTATTAAATAGGATAAAACTAAACTCCTATAACAGAGAATCCAAAATGCAAGTAAGAGAATTATAATTTCCTCGATGCAGTTTGAGTGCCAGGGTGGTAAGAAGCTCTTCTCTAAAGGGGATGTGGAGACCCTGACTATACGCTCGCAGTCTGATGGCCTCCATCACTTCCCACCACATCTCACAGAGAGAGCTTAGTCCCATGGTTCGTGGGTGCAAGGGAGGTTGAGAACAATGTGCAGCTGGGCAGCCATGTGCTGCTGGGCTACTGTCCCATCACCGAGGGAGAATGGTTTGGGTTGTCAGCTAGCAATCTACTCCAGTATGAGACTTCATTTTCCCTGACATTCAACTACGCGGTCAGCTCCTGGGGTCAACGATCTCATCCACTTTACCTGGGCCCACACCTGGTACAGCACCGGGCACTCAAAATACCTCTCAATTCATATGTTGATTCAGACCTAGGAAGCTGATATTATCAATTCTCTACTGATGTGTGCCAAACTCAAGGGCTTCAAACAAGAACCATCTTATTTCCTCTCAATCCTGGGAGTCAGCAATCTGGGCTGGGTTCTTACCAGGGATTCCTCACGTGGCTGCGGTCAGTGGCTTGACTGGGGCAGGATGTTTTCAGGTGAACTCACTTACACATGTCTGGAGGTTGGTGCTGGCCGTCAGCTGGGCCTTGTTGTCTCCAGCATCTAGCAGGATAGCTCAGCAAGAAAGCGCGAAGAGGGCTTCCCTGGTGGTGCAGTGGTTGGGAGTCTGCCTGCCGATGCAGGGGACGCGGGTTCGTGCCCCGGTCTGGGAGGATCCCACATGCCGCGGAGCGGCTGGGCCCGTGGGCCGTGGCCACTGGGCCTGCGCGTACCAGAGCCTGCGCTCCGCAGCGGGAGAGGCCATGGTGGTGAGAGGCCGGCGTACCGAAAAAAAAAAAAGAAAGCGAGAAGAGAAGTTGCAAGGCCCTTGAGTCTTAGGCTTGGCCGTTGCCCATGACTTCTGCTGTATTCTGCTGAGCAAAGCCAGCCCAGATTCAAAGGCTGGGGAAGCAGTCTCTGTCTCTTGATGGGAGGTGTGGCAAAGAATCTGTGGCCAGTTAAAACCTGGTTGTCTGGGACTTCCCTGGTGGTCCAGTGGTAAAGAATTTGCCTTCCAATTCAGGGGACGTGGGTTCGATCCCTGGTTTGGGGAACTAAGATCCCACATCCTGCGGGGCAACTAAAACCCGCGCACCACAACTACTGAGCGCGCATGCCACAAACTGTAGAGCCCATGCACTCTGGACCCGGGGCGCCACAACTAGAGAGAGACAACCCGCAAACCACAAATAGAGAGAAGCCCGCACTGCAACAAAAGATCCTCACACCTCAGTGAGGACTCCGCATGCCGCAACTAAGACACGATGCAGCCTAAGTAATCAAAGAAAATAAATAAATAAATAAAATCTGGTTGTCTATTGCTGCATAACAAACCACTCCAAAACTAAGTGGCTTAAAACAATGACGGTATTTCTTTTGCTCATGAATCTTCAAATTGGACAGGGTTTGTGGGGACAGATCATCTCTACTCCACCAGCACTTCAAGCAAGGGTGGCTTGAAGGATGGGGGTGAAATGATCTGAAACTCACTCAGGTGACTGGGAGCTGATGTTGGCTCTCAGCTGACAGCTACCTGGGGCTGCCATCCTGGACACCTATATGTGGTCCCTCTCTGCGGCTTGTGCTTTCTCCCAGCATGGAGATGGGTTCCCAGGGAGAGTATCGAGAGTCGGACAGAAAGAGATTGGCAGATAGATGGACCCAGGCAGAGCTGTATCACATTCTCTTGGTGGAGGCAGTCACAATCTACCCAATTTCGAGAGGAGAGAAAATAGATTCACTTTTACATATATATATATTTTTTTAAATTTATTTTTGGCTGCGTTGGGTCTTTGCTGCTGTGTGCGGGCTTTCTCTAGTTGTGGCGAGCAGGGGCTACTCTTCGTTGCGGTGCACGGGCTTCTCACTGCGGTGGCTTCTCTTGTTGCGGAGCACGGGCTCTAGGCATGTGGGCTTCCGTAGTTGCAGCGCGTGGGCTCAGTAGTTGTGGCGTACGGGCTTAGTTGCTCCATGGCATGTGGAATCTCCCAGACCAGGGCTTGCACCTGTGTCCCCTGCATTGGCAGGCAGATTCTTAGCCACTGCGCCACCAGGGAAGTCCCCAAAATAGATTCACTTTTGATGAGGAGTGGTCAGGTCCTGGAAGAAATATTGCTGAGGCCAATTTTGCAAAATACAATCTAGCACACACTCCTGATTCTTCATCCATGTACCAAATTCCTGTGGTGCCCAGGACTGCCAAACACAGAGTGAGGACCATTCACACAGAGTCTCTGCTTCCCAAAGGAAGTGAGTCACTTTGAAACCCCAAGCGTGAGAGACTGACAGCCTATCTTCAGAGGCATCAGAAGGGGGCCCGGGGGAGATGCCAGTACTGATGCCTGTCACACCCAAGAACAAAGAGAGAGTTCACATTTCAGCAGGCAGGATTCTCATTAGAACCTAAGAAGGATTTTTTTAAATTAATTAATTAATTAATTAATTTAGGTTGTGCTGGGTCTCGCTGCGGCACATGGGATCTTTGTTGTGGCACATGGACTTCTTAGTATGTGGCACGTGTACTTAATTGCGGCACGCATGCGGGATCTAGTTCCCTGACCAGGGATTGAACCCAAGTCCCCTGCATTGGGAGCACAGAGTCTTACCCACTGGACCACCAGGGAAGTCCCCAGGAAGGGTTTTTCTAAGCACAGATTTGTTCTGAGAGACATGCTCTCACTTGCCATCGTCACTGTTCTCCCTTCCTTCCTTCTACATCACTGGTTCAGTAGGGGTAGTCCACGTGAGAGGACAGGTGGGCCAACACACAGCCCCCCAAACGTAATGTCATTGGTGCTCTTTGCTTTTTGGTTTGGATGCATGTCTGGGCAGAGGAGGTGCTCACAAAAGTGTGTTGGATGTGAATGTCTAGACTTGCCTTATTCTCCCACTAGATCATGAGCTCCTGAAATCTGGGGCCTTGGCACATGGCACAGTGCTTTCTACAAAGTATGTGTTTATACATGTTTGATGAATGAACAAGTGAATGAATGAGTGAAAAAATCAATGACTGCTAATTGCCCCCCATATCTTTTCTCACTTTCTTTTACAGTAAAACAAAAATTATAATTTATTGCTAGACACATAGCAATGTAGAATAGAGCATACGTTTCCCAGTCTCCTTTGTAGCTGGGACGGGCCAGAACTTTGTAGCTAGTTCTGGCCAATGACATGTGAACAAAAAAGTGTGGGATATGTTAACTTCCAGATCACACCTTCGAAAGAGAGAACAAGGCCCTCTTGCCTTTCTCCCTTACCTCAAGCTGAGATGTGATGCAGTGGGGACACCTTGAACCATGTGGACAAGAGAACACCCCAGGGCTGGTGAAGCAATGAGCTAGATGGATCCTGGGTCTCTGACATCTCAGAGCTGCCACCCCAGCCCTTGACTACTTACACTCAGACTATTTTGTGAGAGAGAAATAAATTCCTATTTAACTTAGCCACTGTTACATGAGGTCTCTGTTAGAACATCCGAACTGCTATCCTAATCAATTCAGTAAGAAGGTGAATACATGCATGAGTGAATTTGTGAGTAAGTAAATGACCAACTGAATGAATGTCTAAATTGTGCTGTTATGGTGACAGCAAAATAATAATAATAATATTTATAAAGCTTTAACAATTATGACACTTGTTTACTTAACAAGTAGTATGAAGGGGTCATGGGGTGGTTTCAGGAATGACTCAACAGCTCAAACAATCATTAAGGACCCCAGGTTCATTCTACTTTTCCACTCCACCATCTTCAGAGTGTTGGTTTTTATCATTGTGCTTGGTGCCTCATGGTCACAAGGTGGCTACCACTGTGCCAGGCATCATGAGCTCACACAATCATGCCCACGGGCAGGAAGCAGGATGAGGGCCAGGGTGGTGAGATAGGATTATTCTTCAGAGTTTCCTTCTTTCAACAGGGAGGAAAACCTTTCCCAAAAGCTCCCAGCAGACTTCCTCTTGTATCTGTTGGTCATAACTGGGTCACATAAGCCAGCTCTAGCTGCAAGGGAGGCTGAGAAATGAGTACCTCAGTTTTTCAAGCTCTATGGTGGGAGGTGGGCAAAAAAGAAGGGAGTTACTGTGACATCAGTAACCAGCAATGTCTGCAACAGTGACTAAGTGGGTGAATGAGTGAATAAATGAACAAATACTACGTAGTAAAAATAAATGCTACTATGTCCTCTCAGGGTCAGAATCCAAGAAGGGAGAAGCAGACAATGGAGGGAAAGGGATAGAGATGCTCCTGTTTTGTTTTTTTTTAATTGAGGTATAACCAATTTACAATGTTGTGCCAGTTTCAGGTGTATAGCAAAGTGAATTTTCCATACAAATACATATATCCACTCTTTTTCTCCTTGGGTTTAGAGGAAAGAAGGAGGTCAGAGTTTCTGCAGTCAGAGTGGGTGGAGAGGATGGTAGGCTCAGAAATGACTAGATGGATCCAGAGTGGACAGGGAACCTGGAAGCTGGGCGGGGTGACCCACATGACAACAGGGGAGAGAGAGAAATCCACCCTGGCCTGAAGATGATGTAATTCCTGGAAAAGGGAACAGGGCTCAGTCAAACCTAAGAACCTGGACAGAGCCTGGGGGACAGACAAGGGTGCTGCGTCCCAGATGTGGTCAGTGGCCCTCAGATTAAATGTGTGTTGCAGGAATCTATCCTCTGCTAACCCAGAGAGACAAACAAACAATGATTCTGGCTATGAGTGATGGTCCTTCATGCCCAATTCTTTACCCTAATAGCAAATAACACTGGAAGTCAGAGCTTTAGGACCCTAAGAAAATCAATCAATCCAAACTCCTTCCATTTTACAGGTGGGAAGATTGAGGCTCAGAGACAGGAACTAAAGAAAGTCCATGGCAAAGCCTGGGCCAGAACCCAGGTGCCAGGACCCCAGTGTCTGCCCCTCCCATTGGGCATTACATCGCTTCTCAAGGCAGAGCCACGGCCTCAATGGAGTGACTCAAGGGAGACAGCCTGGGGTTCCCCAGCCCATTCTGAAATGTTGGAGTGGGGAACAGAGCCCTCACCCCCATTCTGCCACAGCCTTCCCCCCACCATCACACAAGATGCAGAGGGTTGGTAGGGGACAATGGCTGGCCAAGAGGGGGTGACCTGCCTGCAAAGTACTGAGCTCCTGGCCACTGGCACAGTTTGGGCAGGGCTGGAGGGGTATTGTAGGGAAGACTCTGGCCAGCCGTGGAGGGGGTGACCAGAGGTTCTCTTCAGCGCTGAATCTCCAGACTGAGTCAGTTCTCACCAGCCAAGAGGGGCCGGGCCCTGCTCAGGTCTGGTGGCAGCAGACACCTCTGCCAGCCCTGGAAGCTGTCCCCATGGTGACAGGTAGGTGAGAGAGAGGCAAGAGGAGAGATGTCTGGAGGCTTCTAAAGGGGTGACTCTGTGCCAGCAGGGGTGTGGTTAAGGCCACAGCGGAGGGGGCTCCCACAGAGGCAGGCTGCTCACTTCCCTCAGAGACTGGGGGTCTGGACAGAGTGTCGGAGACAAGGACTCCCACCTCACCACCCCACCATCACTTCTCCACAGGCCAGGAGGCACCAGACGCTGCACTTGCCTCCTGCCAGAGTCCCCACCGCGGTAGCAGCCTGTGTGGGGGGGAGATTGACCTGCTCTGCTTCTCAAGTTTTAGACAAAGGAAAAGGGCCTCAGATTCCCATTTCAGCGGGAGGGGAAATGGGGAATTTTCACCACCCTCCTCCCCCATCTTGTCCCCATCTCTGGACCTAGGGTGAAGAGGTGAAGGGACATCTCTGAGACCCAGTTAGGTCCTGCCTCCCACCCACTTCCACCCTCACTCCAGGAGAGGATGTCCAGGGTTGGCCAGTGACCTCCTGGAAGACTTCTGGGTTTACTATGCTGTCCCCACCACCAGGGTAGAAAGACCAGGCTGAAGAGGGCTTTTCTGATGCCTCTGGGGGGCCATGGAGGGGAGGAGCTCCTCCCCGCATCCTTGTAGCTGCCATCCCCCAAACCCCCAAGTCCACATGTAGCCACCTCTCACTCGGAAGCCATCCTCCCTGAGGACTGTCCCTCTTTCCTCCTCTGTCTTTGGCTCAACACTGATGTCACCCCACCCTGCTAAGACCCCCTGCTTTAGGTCTCAGCCAGACCCCAGTGGGTCCCACTCATCTCCCACCACACCACTGGCACAGCCGGCATCTGCCCACCAGCGCCCCACAAGGACCCTGGCCTGCCCCTTGGCAGGGGTGGGCCCCAGTTCAGGGATTGGGGGTGCGCCTGGGTAACAGGGGTCCCCAGTGCTGGGAAGGGGGACATAGACAGAAAGGTGCTCAGTCCCACAAACAGAAACAGGGCTATGTCGTTGGGGTTCCCATTGACCCCTTTGGGGGAGCCCCCTTTCTCAGGAACACCCCACCCCCTCACTTCATTCAATCCCAGAGCTGGAAGACCCTTTAAGTTTAAAGTTCCCCATCCTGTCCCCCAGTTTACAGGGAAACGGAGGCCCAGATGGGGCTGGCTTACTGGAGGTCACAAGCCAGAATTTGGGTCCAGGCATCCCTGTCCCTCCTCTCAGCGCTCTTTCTACTTCCTGGGCTCGGTCTCTGTCTCTCTCCACCTCTCCTCAACCCCTCTCTCTCCCTCTCTCCCGTGGAAGCAGGACACCTTCTCTGACCCCAGTCTTGAGGCAGAGATCAGCACAGGCCTGGATGCTTCTAGTCAAGGGTCTGAGAGTTTCCAAGGGGCTTTCTGCCACCTGGGTCGGGAAGGAGTCTGGGAAGGGCCCAGAGGCAGTTCTTGCCCATCCCCTCCAGGCCCTGTCCAGGCCACACAGGCCAGCCCTCCCACTCCCCCCGCCCAGTGGGTGTGTTTGTCCACACACTCACCTTGGCCGGAGTGAAGCCTCATTAAATGGCCCTGCATTCATGAGAGGGAGGGAGATGCCAGCACTGCACGGGGGCTGCCAACACCACGGCGTCCAAAAGAGGGCATGCACACGCACTCACCCACGTGCCAACACCCATGCACGCGTTCACACACTCACACATGCACAGGGCTTGGGCATACCTCAAATGTTAGTGTTTGTTGCTGCGAGTAGTGTTATTCTTTCTCCTTGGGATTTCTCTTAGTCAAAACCTGGCTTAACAACCCACCTCCTCACTCCCGATCAATGCAGGCCAATTCTTCTCCCTTTCTTTCCAACTATCTGTTTTTATTTGAATACATCAGCAGGAAAAAGATTTCGAGGCCTAAGTTCAAAGCCCTTTCCCGATCTCTGTGATGTGTAGTTATAAAAATAATGCTAAGAACAGAAAGTGACCTTTATGTATAATCTATAGTCCTTGATGACTTCTGGCTTTTCTTTTCTCGAGAAAATAGATTTTTTTCCTGGTTATTAAAAATAATACATGTGCTTGTAAAAGTATTCAGACAATACAGAAAAGTCTAAAGATATGAGTCAGAAGCATCTGAAATTTCACCACTGAGAGAACGACAGATAACCTGGTGAATATTCTTCTGGACTTAAAAAAAAAATGCACACACACACACAAGTACACACAGATATTTTTATATAAAAAAATGCCAGAGTAATAAGCATGCTCTTTTCTAGTCTGCCTTTCTCTCTCAACAATACATTATAGACATCTCTAAATGGCAGCAGCGACGTTCACTGCGTGGACAGTTGGCACTCGCAGCCTCTCTGACTCACGCTCTACTCTACTTCTCACCACCTCACAGTCGAGAGTGAATTGGTGGGTGTCCTGGGAGGTGGGGACACTGAGAGTGGGGCTCTACTTAGCACAGCATGTGTAGGTGGAATGGGGCCTTGCAGAGTGCTGAGTCCATTCGGCCGAGATTTGGCTGGCCTCAGGAGGCCTCAGAGAGATGGGAAACTCAAAATATTTTTAAAGACCAGAACTACTAGAGAGACAGGGTGATGGATGGAGTGGTAGGATTTGCATTTGCGGGGGGGGGGCCTGCCAAGTTGACCTCAGAGCACAGAGACCTGCTGGGTGCTGACAGGGCTCCATGCCCAGGAAAGGTGAATTTGGGAGCAGGCAGTTCAAGAAGCAGTATGGAGGGATACCTCCATGCGGGGTTGGGGTGAGTTCAAGAAGAGTTTCGGCTTTTTTCTTGGATTTATTTATACCCAACCTCTTTCTAAAAAGGTATTATAGTAGCTTTCCACAAAGGACATATGCAAAAAGGTCAGGCAGCTAGAAATAGAAAATCAGGCCCGGGAACAATTTCCATCTGAAGTGAAGGGCCACACAGGAAAGGGCCCTGCTTTTCCCAGCTCCTGGGGATGAACTGGTGAGAAAAGCAGAATGATCCCAAAGGGGAGGAAGAGGAGAGGATCTGGCTGACATAAACAAACACTGCACCGAAAGTCAGAAATCTTGGGCTTCCCTGGTGGCGCAGTGGTTGGGAGTCCGCCTGCCGATGCAGGGAACACAGGTTCGTGCCCCGGTCCGGGAAGATCCCACATGCTGCTGAGTGGCTGGGCCCGTGAGCCATGGCCGCTGAGCCTGCGCGTCCGGAGCCTGTGCTCCGCAACGGGAGAGGCCACAACAGTGAGAGGCCCGCGTACCGCAAAAAAAAAAAAAAAAAAAAAAAAAGTCAAAAATCTAGATGCGTCTCCAGGTTCTTCCCCTTCCTAATTGTATGAGCTTGGGTAACCACAGCATCTTTCTGAGCCTCAGTTTCCTCATCTGTAGACACGAAAGTAAAAATATCTGAGTCACCACAAGTGCATAACACAAGACTCCGTTCCTGGAAATTACCTGACCCACCTGTACAATTTGCATTGAGACCCGCCCTTGGATGGGATCAACTTCATGGTGCACACCCTGCATAACTGTACCCCTGGGAATAGATCATCATTAGAGGAGGAAAGAGAGGGAAGAACCAAGGAAGTACGTTTATGGTGCCTGCCAGCCCCTTGCCCTTCTGAAGTGGGTCCACGCACAGTCTCTCTGAAGCAGTGGCCCACAGGCAGCCATGTTTTATATTCATGACCCCCTCCTCCAACCCAGTGGATTGGATCAGGGGTGGCACTTAACCCAAGGGCAAGTTATCAACAGGTTTCCCAGGGATGTACGTATGACCGGGCACAAAATGGTGGGCCAGTCGAGTGGGCTCTTTCTCTCGAGAACTTGAGTCTGTGAATGCTGGGAGCTGTCACTGGAAGGTTGTGAGGGAGACTTAGAGCTGGAGATGTCTGGAAAGCAGAAGTCATGAAAGCGCAGACACTATGAGTCAAGAGAGAACTGCATGGGTAAAAAGAAGCAGATGCTGGAAAGTGGCTGAGTCACGCCAGGGTGGTTAGCGACTGCTGTTGTAACAAACCATCGCTAACCTCAGGGACTTAAAACAACACTTATTTTATTTTACCCCATGACTTCATGGGTCAGGAATTTGGGCAAGCTGGGCTGGGCAATTACTTCTGTTCCCTGTGGCATCAACAGAGGTGTTCAGCTTGTGGATGGTCTGGTCTGGAGGGTGCAAGGCAACTTCATGCCCATGTCCGGTGCTTTGCAGGAGACGGCTGGAGGTCTGGACTCAGCTGGGATGGTCTACTAGAGCCCTTCACGCAGCCTCTCCAGCATGTCGGTCTTGGGGGAGTTGGATGTCCTACATGCTGGTTCAGGGCTCCCAGAAAGAACATTCCAAGAGGCCTGAGCTGAAGCTGCAAGGCATCTTCAACTCAGAATGTCACATTCTATGGGCCAAACAAGTCACCAAGACCAGTACAGATTCAAGGGGAAGGGAATTAGAGTCCTGTTCCCTATAGGTAGGATAACAAAAGATTTGTGGCCATCTTTACTCTGCCAGGTGAGGAGCCATAAACTCCTAAAACTACCTTGAATGCAGAATACCCATCTGGTTTAAGAAATTCATCCCTGTTATGGCTCTTGTGTTTGGCTTTCTGAGAAAGTCTGTCCCCCTCACTACACAGAGCCTCACAGTAGTGCTCCTGTACTTGAGTGAGGTCGAGTGAGTCTCTCTTCCTGGTACCCAATGAGCCAACCCAAAGCAGTGGTGGGCTCCAAGCTCCAGAAGAGAAATCCCAGGTGTGGCAGCAACAAGTTACCCAAGGTGTGAGCTGACAAAGGTGGGCATGGAGCCTGCAGTCTTGTCACCTTTCTGACCCTGTTTGCCCATCTGAAACAAGGAAATGAAACTCTCTGCTCTACCTACCTGTTCCTACCGAGTAACACGATAAAGTCTCTTCCTGTTCTTTGCCTGATCTCCCGGTAGTTCATATCATGACACATCTGCCCTTGATTTGGGATCATGTCACAAACCTTCACAGGGAAGTGAACGTTCCCCATCACTGCCTGTCCCCATGACCTTGGCAAGCCTGTTTCTCCCAAGGAAAGCATAGGAGTAGATGATTGAAATAAGTAACTTTAAGGACATCCCAGCTGTGAAATTTTAGCATTCTGAGAGGTCTGGGAAAAGGGAAAGGTTGGCACAAAATGACTTGGGGGCAAGTGGGCAGCTAACTGGTGGTGAATAAGGGAGGCCAAGTAGAGTGCAGAGTGGGGCTTACGGGGCCAGGACAGAAACAGAGATTGGGGGTTGGGGGTGGGCAGTACAAGGGTATAGGAGGGATGGTGGGGCTGGGTGTTGAGAAGGGAAAGGGCAGAGTTCTTACAGGTAGTGGATCAATTTTATTCCTCCTTCTTTGTCTTCCTTCCTCTTCCTTGAGCCTTCTAAGTTTTTTTCACCCCTCGTGGCCTGTGCGTACTCTGTTTCCTCTGCTTGGAAGATTCCCTCTGCCCCCCAAAGGCTAACTCCAATCATTGTTTAGGTATCTTCTAAATGTCTCTTCTTCAGAGAAGACTTCCCTGGAGCCCCAACCCAGATAAGACCCTCCTCTTACCTTTTTCCAGAGCACCAATTTCCCTCACAGCATTAATTGTGCTCATAAGGATACATTTCCCAGTGCAATTCTGAGCTTAGTGTCCACTAAACAGGAGCTTCCACGAAGGCAGCATTTAGGAGTTAGTTGGGTTGGGCACCAGGCTGCAGGTCCCCACTGTCCACGCCACAGAGCAGGAGCCATGATGTTGGGGCCGAAGGGAAGAAGGGCTCCCTCCAGGGGCCTGAGGGGAAACCCCAGGCTCTCACCCATACCCCCTCCAGGCCCAGCCCACCTGCCGCCAACACACACCGCCTGACCCGGAGCACTAGAACACCGCAGCTTTATTGATTGAAACAACCGCGTCCGCAACTAGAGGTTACATCTGGGGGGTGTGGGGGGGAAAGGGGAACAAAGAGGGGGCAGAGGCTGGGGCGGAGACAGAGAGCAAGGCAAAGGGGTGAGGATGGGGTCATGTGACTAAAACAACCCCAGTCCCTTTCACCCGTTAATGAGGGTCTCCGGTTGTGCTTTTTACCTTGGTGGTAGGGTGGGCCTGGGCACGGAGGGGTTGGCTTTCTCCCAAGTCTGGAGGCCGCAGGGCTGGAGCAGTCCCCTCCTTCCCCTGCCCTTTCTCCTGGGTTGGAGGTAAAGGCCTTGGTGAGCTGGCTACCCTGGGGCAGGAAGGATGCTTGGAGGCCATGGGTGCAGAGGGGCCAGCAGAGTTGTGCTGAGATGGTGATGATGTGAGCATCTGTGGGGGGATGCCAGGAGCGAGGGCATTCCTAGGGGTGCCCCTGGGAAATGAATGCAGGTGACATGAGGGGAGGGGCTGGTGGTGGGCAAGGGCCATCTCTCTGGACCTCAGCTTTCTCACCTGTACAGTGGGGACACTGGATTAAATGGTCTCTAAGGTCCCTTCCAGCTCTAAGGGTCAAGGGATCCCCAGGAAAGAGTGGTCCTTCTGCCCTAACACACACCCTCACACACACACACACACTCTTACTCAGGCATACACCCTCTCTCTCTCACACACACACACACACATCCCCTCTCATCCACGCACACACACAGCAGCACTGACTCAACAGAGAGGGGGTGCTATTCTGCCTTTGGAATTGAGGAGGGCTCCCCTGAACCCAGAAACTCAACCAGTGGCCCTACAGGGACCCTCCATTGCAGGTTCACCCACCCCATTCCTGAGGACCCTGAAAATACCCCCGTCCCCCTTGAGCTGTCCAGAGAGAGGAAAACACAAGGATTAGCCCTGCTCCCCCAGGTTCCTCTGGTCCTTAGGGGGAAGTCAACAGGATACGGACACCAGGACACATTGACCTTCATTCCCAGCCCAGGCTCATGTGAAGACAGAGGGGAGGGGAAAGAGAGTCCCTTTCATCTGGGAGCCTGGGGGAGGGCAGCAGCCACAGCCAGTGTGGGCAAAGGGCGTCAGCCTCCGTGTGGCACCCAGGCTTGACCTGGGGCAGGAGGGGCCGTGGCCTGGGATGCGGGGCCAGAATTGGGGGCAGGGAGACAGTACCTCTCCCAGTGCAGGGCCCAGTAACATCTGTAACATCTGTACCGGCACCCAGAGAGAGGGATGTTTGACCAAGCTCCTCCTTGCTGCCTGGCATGAGCAGTGGCCAGAGGTGTGACAACCCCAGGACTGTAGTACCTGGCTTCCAAGGCTGGCTCCACCTTAACTGTCTGTGTGACCTGGGGCAAGTCCCTCCCCCTCTCTGGGCTTAACTCTCATTCTTACCATGAGAAGTTAGGATCTCTATGCCCCATCCCAGCACCGACAGCCTGAGCCAGGGGCTTTCACTGAGCATAGGGAGAGGGCAAAGTGAATGAGAAAGAAGAGTCAGAGCTATCCCAGAGAGGGCAGAGGCGGAAGGAGCGTCCCAGGAGCAGGGGGCTTAGTCTGCAGGCTTAGCTCGGCACCCCGGGTGGCCGTCTATGGTTCCAGGGGCAGGACAGCCAAGCTGAGGCTCCCTGTCTCTTACCTGTACAGCACCTGGCCCCAGGAGTCCCTTTGTCCCCCAGACACCAAGCTGGAGGGGACAGGGGTAGAGGACCCTAACACCCTGAGGGCTGACCCTGGACTCCCTGTTTTAAGGCCACAAAATGCCTCAGCCACCCTGACCCAGAGGGTGAGACTGCCACTGGGGAGATGCACTGGATCCAGCCAGGCTGGTCTCCCCCGGGCTGGGGGTCCTCATGGGCCACCAACCAACACATGGACACTGATACCCACTGGCACACAGACACGCATGGCACAGGTGATGCTGACACAGAGGTGCTGACTCATAGGCACACAAACACTGACTCACAAGTCACCCAGGGACACACAAAGACACTCATTCCTTGCAGGACCCCCCACCACACACACACACAGGCTAGCACCCCCCTAGGTGCTCGCATCACACACTGTTAATGTCAGCACACACTGACACCCACATCCGCTGCAGACCTGCTGGCACATGCAGACACACGCAAGGAACAAGGATCTCAGTGGCTCCCTCGGGCACTTTGTTAGCCCAGGTCAAGCCACCCTGGAGTAAGGGCTGCCCCGGTCCCACCCCAACCTCCCTCTGGAAGTGCTCCCTGGTGCTCCCCCACTCTGCACTCTCTGTCCACATGACCATGTCCCCTCTCTCCAAACAGACCAGAACTCAGAGGCCATGTGTATGTGCTTCAGCTCAGCTGACATATGCTGACTCCCTTTTCTGTATCCAGCTCTACAGATGTGGAGGTGAACAAGGGAGAGAGGGTCTCCATTATGGAGCAGCCAGAGCAGGGGACAGATGTATTCAAAGGTCATCTGAGGGCAGTAGGCATGGGGCAGCATGGAGCCCCAAGGAGGAAGCACTCTGATCTCCAGCACCCACGCCAGCCGGGGCCCGGGGGAAGCACCTGGCAGGTGACAGGCCAGTGGTTCCTACTCTAGGGTTCTCCTGAGGAGCTTTCAAACATTTCTGATGCCAGGTTGCACTCCAGTCCAATTAAACTGGAATCTCTGGAGAGGGCCCCAACCATCGGTGCTTTCTAAAAGAATCTCTGGTGGTTCTATTCTGCTGGGAACCACTGATTTCTATAATCCATTCCGCTAGGCAAAGCCCATTGAGAGATTTCCATAACAGACCCACTTGTGATGGGCATGAGGGTGGGATGGGGTCAGGGGAGGGTTGGAAGGCTCAGAGGAGGAGCTCACAGTCTAGTTGGGACAACAGACCCTGCACAGATGGGACAATTAAGAAGCAATACCTGCAGAAAAATGGCAGCACGTTCTGGGAACCTGGAGCCACTCATTTCGGACAGAGGCCTTGGCTGGGCCGGGAAGGCAGCCACGCTGGTCGGGTATCAGGAGTCCCCACTCCAGCCCTGGCCTGGCCACCCACCAGCTGTTGGTGATGATGATAACACCAGCCTGGCAGAGCTGAGATGGGCAGCGCTTACTTTGGTTTCCTGCCTGCCTCCTGGCATTGCAGTGCTGCCTCTTCTCTGCAGCTGTCCCCACCAAATGCTCCAGGAGGAGCCCTGTGACACCTCCACCAAAGATGCCTTCATTTCCATAGGGTCATCTGTAAGCTCTTTGTCACCCATAGGGGATAAAAGGTAGAAATTCAGGTGGTAGCAGGCAGCTTGAGACTACAGAATAGGGCTGAAGTGGCATATATGGCCAGCACTCCACAAACATTCATGTCACAAATGAAGATGGACATACTGACCTACGCAGGCACTCACAAGAGACGGGGGTTAGACCCAGCCTCACATATGGATAACTGCACACGCAGATACATATTTGCACACACTCCTGCTAGAGATATACCCACAGTGGTACACAGACAACAGATGGGCCCACACATGCTCACACGTGCACACCCACACAGCCACATGCACACACACGTGATGACTCACCCTGGAAGGGGTTGGGCCTCCTCTCTCCCATGGACCGCTAGGAGGGGGGCTCAGGGATGATGGTGAGGAGGAGGTCTAGGTCCCATCATGTTCGTCTCAGTCTCCCAACCCAGGACCAAGGACACGGAGCCCTTTCCCAGTTTTGGGGCACAAGGCTCAGCTCCCAGGGAACATGGTGACCAGCAACTGCCCCACACACCACCCCCAGCCCTACAAACCCCTCCTCCTTCACTGACCCTGGGCGGGGAAGGGAACAGCCTATTAGACAGTGCTTTGCGGTGGAGGAGGACAGGGCAGCCCCCTACACACACCCCGTCCAGAGCACCCCTTCATGGCAAGTATATAAGAAATGGAGGTTCCACTCTACTCCTAAGATCAATGTCCAATATGGGGGCATGAAATCATAAAAGCAGGACTTCTCCTCTGCCCCTCTCGGAGCCAAGCCTCACCCCAGAAAATGGCTTGGCCACCACCCCTCCCCCCTGGCTCAGCTGGGGGCTGAGGTTAGGCCAGCCGAGCAGGGCAGGGACTGTGTTCTCAGGAATACAGCTGCTTGTGGGGTGGGGTGCAGTGGGATGGGGACGGTGGGGAAGGGGTCAGTCTCCAGACTGTCCGGGCCCAAGACCCTGCGCTAGGTCCCTTCGAAGGGGGCACAGTGAGGGGCGGGATATGACATCCCAGGAATGAATGGGTCAGGGGATATGGGTGGCCTGGGCTCTCCGGCTTCTGGCCTTCGCTCTGGGAACAGAGTTGTGTGCAGCTGGTGCCTCATGTCCTTTGTCGTTCGCAGAGTCAGTCCCGCTTGGCCCTCTATGACCCCGGCCTCCTCCATTCCAGGGGGCCCCAGAGTCCAGCCAAGGGCAGGGCTCCTGTGTCTGCTCCCCTTCTGGCTCCTTCTGGTAAAGCCACGGGGCTGAGCTCAGCCTTGAGTCAGGGACAGGGGAAGGTCAGAAACACACCGCAGGTGCAGCCAGGACAAGGCCTGTGTGGCGCCGAGGTCCCTGGAGTGGTGGATGCCATTCAGGCGAGTCCCGTCTCTGCAGCAAAGAAGATGCTGGCAGGTCAGATAGAAACTTGTGCTTTAATATATCTCTGTGTGTGTGAGCGTGGGTGTGTGTGTGCGTGTGTCGAACAAACGTCTCCGGGGCCTCAGTGCTGGGCCGCTGTCCTTGTTCTCTGCTCATCCTCACAGCCAATGCAGGCCCCCTCACTGGCGGGCGGCTCTGCCCCTGGGCACCCCGGCTGGCATGGGGTCAGTCTTTGGTACGATGCGGACACTTTGGTGTGCCGGGGGCGGGGTGGGGGGGCCACGAAGCGCTCATCATCTCTGCAACGCCAAGAGGAAGATGGCCATGGGCCCCCAGAGCTGTGGGCGGGACTGCCAGGGGGCTCCACTGCCCGGCATCACCACCACTGTGACGGGAAAGAGAAGGGAGACAGGCCAGGGCTCCGGTCAGCTCAGCAGGGCCAGGGAGGGCTGTTCCTCTGCCCCCTCTCTGTGCTCACAGACACACTCGTAAGACATGAGGTGGTGTGCTCTGCCTGCTGGGTCCAAATCCTGGCTCTGTGGCTCACTAAATAAGACACAGAGCAATTCACTCAACCTCAGTGGCCTCAGTTTCCTCGTTTGTAAAATGAGTCTAATAGGAAGAGCCACCCAGAGGACTGTGAGAAATAAATGAGATCACGCATATACAGGTGTTGGTACCTTGCCTGGTACATCGTAATCACTTGGTAAACTCCAGCTGTTATTATTGCAAACATCTGGCCCTCAGTGGCGGAGGGGGAGGGGTACACATTCACACCTGGACACACACACACACACACACACACACACACACGGATGTACCTAGACACAGACGCTGCTACTGTAAACTTAGTAAGCTCACAGGAGGGTCTGGTGGTCTCATTGTCCTCCATACGGCCCACAGCCTGAGCCAGGGTGGGGCCCAAGGTGGGTACCAAACACATCAGCAGCTGTTCCCACAGTCACCAGCACATGCATCCCATCACCCAGCCACTCTGAACCCCAATTCAGACAGCAACGCCTCCCCTGACACAGGCACCCACCCACACAGTCCCCCAGAGATTCAGCATCCCCGCCCTCTTTCCATCCTGCACCTTTATTGGGATCCATCTGCTTCCTGGGACACTCTCCCTTCTTCAGTGTGACGTCATCTATGGCGATATCCCCCAGGTAGCCCGAGCCTCGAACCCCCTCAAAAATAATCTGGGGTGGGGTCAGAGAGCAGGGAGCAGGGATGAGGGAGGTTCTGCACCACAGACTCCCAGCCCTTAGCCTCCGTCTCCCTGGAAGGCCCCCCATCCCTGCAAGCTTTTCTCCTCAGCTCCCAGGAGCAAGCCCTGGGCCCTCCTGAGGGCTCCCCGGCTGGAGCGATGGCCCAGGGCCTGGAGAGCTGTGAGGAGCCCTGGGCCCAGCAGACTCACCTGGAAGGGCCCACTGGGGTTGATGGGCACATGCGCCTGCTGCCACACGTTGCCCTTATTGCCACTGAGGGACCAGGCGTGCGTGTCCAGTGCCCCTTTGTTCCGGGACCGCACCAGGAGGTTGAGGGAGCCTGTGGTGGGTGTGAGGAGAGGGGGCAGTGAGGGGGCACCCTCACCTTTCCCCATTCACCAGGCTCAACTCCCTACCACTGCCCGCAGCACAGTCCCCGCTGGGCAGGACATTCTCCCCATCGCAGACTGGCTCGGTGTCCTGTTATCCCAGAGGGGACCTCAGCATGGGAAAGAGAGGGGACAGCAGCAGGGCAGCAGGGCTTCCACTTATCGGGACGATTGGCAAATTCTCTTTCATTTCTTCCTTTCCTTCCTAATCAGCTAATTCCCCCCCCACAGTCACTCACTCACACACACAAACACACCCACCCACAGCACCCTTCCCCCCTCTAGACAGGGGAGTTGTCCCAGGACACTGGGGCCCATATCTGAACACAGAGCAGGATTCCCGAAGCACGTAATGCACACGCTTGGTGGTACATGATACATGCAATGATTTCTGGAGGTACAGGAACGGACTTTAAAAATTTTACACTTGGAGGGTGGCAGGTGGGTGAAATGGGTGAAGGGACTAAAAAGGTACGAACTTCAAGTTATAAAATAAATAAGTTCTGGGGATGTAATGTACAGCATGGTGACTATAGTTAAGAATACTGTATTGCATATTTGAAAGTTGCTAAGAGAGTAGACCTTAAAAGTTCTCATCATAAGAAAAAAAAATTCTGGTGATGGTTGGCTGTTAACTAGAGTTATTGTGGTGATTGTTTTGCAATATGCACAAATGTCAACTCATTATGTTGTACATATGAAACTAATATAATGTCCATTATACCTCAGTGAAAAATTTCATACTTATATATATGTTTTAAGAGGTGAATAAAGCTAGCCTTTCAAACCCACAGCTTCTCTAATATTGATGCTTAGGACAAAGCTAAGAAAAAAGGAGTGAGTTGATTCAAAGAAAGATATTAGTATATGTGCTACATAGCTGTGGTAAAATGTGAAAATTTGGAGTTATTAGCCTAGGGGTGCTGAGCCCCTTCGCCCACAGACCCAGGGGCCTGGGATTGTGGAGATGCTGAGGGGCAATGGAAGAGAAGGAAGGGATCAGGCCTCGATGAAGAGCACCCAGGCAATGTCATGCCCCCTCGCCGGCTCTTCTAGCCTATCTCAAGCCTCCTATGATATAAAGACTTGGCTCAGAGAGAAGGGGAATCAATCTTAGATGGCACCTGGTAGCTGGCATTTCCATGGCACTGCCCCAGACAAAGCCACACCATCTGTGACACCAGATAGATGGACCCCCAGTGGGGGAGGGCCACCAAATGTTACCTGCCTGAGATTAAAGGAGTTGGCTTGGACCTAGGAGAGCCAGTGAGGCACAAGGACTGGGGACAGCTGGTGCCCAGAGCTGCCAGGTGGGGTGGGAGGGGAGGGGAGAGGAGGGACCAGGACAGCAAGAAACACCCACCCCTTCCCAGCAGCAGATCCAGGCCTGGGGGAGGAGCAAACAAAGGTTCAAGGCATGTGGAGAACCCTCACCAGCAGATGGGGCCCTGAGAGGGCTGAAGCCAGCACCCAGTGGGCCGGGAGATGCCACACTGGCTTAGGCAGGGCCCAAGCCCCAGAGACTTTTGGGCTTCTCACCAGCCCCAAAGGGACCTCCCTCTCTTCCCCTTCCTGAAGATCTTCCCCAGTTCCAATCCCCCAACCTCCAGGGTCCAACCTCCATCTCCAAACCATTTCTTCCTCCTCCACCACCCTGCCCCAAGGACCCTAATGGGGGAACCCCACCTTTTCACTACTCAAACCCAAATTGAATTTCTGCCCCCTTCCCTGATCATCCACCAGCTCCAAGATCTCCCCTCTTCCTGCCAGCGTTTCACAGGGTCAGCCAGGGCCTTAAGGGTGCCTGCTCACTACCTTCTTCCCTATCTTCCTGGCACCTCCAAAGCCACACCGAGCTACATGCTGCAGCCTGGACACAGCCCAGCTTTCCAGACTCCGGGCTTTTGCCTGGGTTGTTCCCACTGCTTGAGATGCCCTCCCCTACTACGTTCCCCTGACCAAATCCTTTTTGTGCTTCAAGCCCTCTCTGAAATGTCACCTCCTCCAAGAAGTTTTCCCAGGCTTGAGCTGGGAGCCCTCTGTGCTTCCTGTGAACTCTGAGACCTTAAACTGCAGTTCCCCATGCCCAGACCACTCCCTGCTCTACAGTGTGGTAGTTACTGGGATTCACATCCTCTCTCCCTATTTGGCTCCTGAGGGAAAGTCCCCATCAAATTCCTATCTGTTCTCGATATTTGAATGCTCAGTGAAGAACTTGCCATCACTGTCATCAGGACTGACTGAAAAGAGGCTTCTCAGGGTAAGAAGTTATCTCAGGGTTCATCAAGCCCAGCCCTCCCTACCTCCCCATCATTCATTCATTCATCTAATTGAGCAGGCACTATTCTAGACACCAGAGACACATCCATGAATAAGATAAAGAACTCTGCTTCCTGAAGCTTATGCTCTTTTGGCAGTAATCACTATAAAGAAAATAATGCAGGAAAGGGATACAGAGGTGTTTTACATGGGGCTGTCGGGGACCTCTCCAAGGAAGCCTGAATGAGGAGAGGGGAAGAACATTCTAGGCGGGGGGAAATATCAAAAGCAAAGGCTTCTAAGGCCTCAAGTACTTAAAGAAAAGCAAGGAGACCGGCGTGCTTGAACTGAGTAGAGTCAGGGGAGAGCAGCAGAAAATGAGGTCAGAGAAGCAGGCAGGGGCAGATCGGTACGGGAGGCCTAGAGAAGATGGTGATGGAAGGGGGCCGAGCAGGGGAGTAACATGACCTGGGACAGGGGTCACCTCCACAGCACCCCTGCTGGACAGTCCTGTCCAGGCACAGGATAGCCCATTCCTTTGCTGGGAAGATCTGCTACTTATAGGATCTGCCTCAGGTGGAATTCAAACCTGCCTCCCAGAAGCTCTCAGTGACTGGTGTTTGTCCCACCTGCTGGGGGCACCAAGCAAGCTCTGGAGCACAGACAGCTCCCTCAGGGCTTTTTCTGCTCCCAAGCACCTGGGCATCCCAGCTCTTAAGGCTTGATCTCCCAGGGCCCTACTGTGTCCAACATGCTCTTCTTGCCAGCTGGGTCTCCCGTGCCCCTCCTGAACTGAGGATAAAATGACCAACGGTCCTGGTTTGCCTGGAATGTGGGACTTCTAGTGTTAAAAGTGGGAAAGGCTGGGGCAAGCCAGGATTGGTTTGAAGTGGTTACTCTAGCTGGGCAGGGAGGTCCTGGTCACCCTCACCCCCACCTACCCCACAGGAAGCTTCTCACGAAGTCCAGACCCAGGTCACGGGTGAATTGGATTGTGTGGATGGCCCGGGGGACCGCAGTGGATGCAGAAGGTTCCATCCCACCTCATTGCAGTTCGTCAGTTCGGCCCGACCCATCACTCTAGCTGTGGACACTTCACAATGAGCCTTTAGGTCCACACTTGCTTAAAGTCACTTCCTCTACCATGTAGCTGAGGAAAACAATGAAGCTTTCTAGGGTCTGTTAAGGCCTGATCACCAAGATGCACAGTTTAGAGGGAAAAGCAAGGCACAGAACAGTGTGTGTAGAATGGAGGGAAACAGAATATATGTGTACTGGCTTCTACATGCTTAAAGCATTTCTGGAAGTTTGCCCCAAAATCTAATACATTGATTGCCTCCGGGAAGGGACTCTAGGTGGCAGGAGGACTGGGATGGGAGAGGGACTCTCCTTATGCACCCTTTTGTACCTTCTGACCTGTGCAAAATACATTACCTTTCCCATAAATATGTAAACAAACAAATAAATAAAATTAAAATTGTCATTTCCTCAGCAGAGTCTTCCATAACCAGCCCCCAGAGTCAGTCGGCTATTCCTTTTATCAGCTGTCTTGGCCTCCGTCCTTCTGCTGCAGACACACATCACAGTGGTCACCAAATCCTATCTGGTGCAATTAATTATTTAATGTCTGTCTCTCCCACTTGACTGTAGGTGCCAAGAGGATGAGGGATTTGTCCATCCTGTTCACTGCAGCACTAGATGCCTGGCACAGAGCAGGAGCTCTGGAAATGATGGCTGAACTGATGAGCTCATTGACTAATGTGGCACTCCTACCAGCGCCATCTCTTCCCAAAGGGCACTCCTTAGGTTCATGGTCATGCTTACGAAGTAGTACTTCCCCTCACTGCTCCCAGAGCAGTTCCCTTCCAACCCTGTGTTTAGGGCTTGGGAGAGTCAGACAGACTTGGGTTGCTGTGTGATCTTGGGCAAATGCTTAACCTCTCTGGTCTATATGGTAACACCCCCCACACGTGGTGGTTGTGAGGGTTAATAAGACCACAGATGCATCCCTAACCCAGGATGTCACCTGGCACCTGGCAGGCACTCGATACATGCAACCTTTTAGCTGATTTCTCCATCCCCTCCAAGACTCATCCTGGTGGATCCATTTTCTTTGCACCCTCAGAAAGCCTTGATCATCTCAAAACCTCAGACAAGCTGGCTCTGGACTTCCCCCTTGCCCAGATTCTGCTCATATTCCCTATAAGGATCTGTGATTCAGCCAACTTGGGATGCCCAGGCCTTACCCGGGCCAGTCCCCAGCTTCCTGTGGACACCCCTCCCTGCCCCAGCACACACTCGTGCAGCTTACCTGGTCCCTCGACTCACCGATATGCTTCCCGTACATGTGGTAGAAGAAGGAGACGCAGTAGAACTTGGCGCTGGCGTTGTACAGGGGACTCACCAACCTCGCACGGTCCCCCAACTCCCGGGGCCTTGATGTCTCAATGAACATGTAGTAGCCTGCAGGGAAGGGGGAGATGTGCCAACAGCCTCCCCCTCACCCCTCCCAGGCCTCTTTCCATCTGATTCCTTTTGGGCCTTAGTATCAGCTGCCTGAATCCCAGGTGCCTCACCCCACCCCACCCAGTCCTCCCTGCCTCACGGCACAACACAGGAGTCTGGGCCAGCAATTGTGAGTGCTTAGCTCTGCTGCAGTTTCTCTTCTTCCCAATCCTCTAGCAGCTCAGAGCTCTTTCTCTCCTCTCAGACCGGAGCTCCCTGAGGCCGGGGCTGTGTCTCCTCTCAGACCAGGCTCCCCAGGGCTAGACCCCTCCCTGAAGCTGTTCTCCATTCCTAGCAGCAGGCCATGTCCTCACCCTCAGGGGTGCCACTTATGTCCGTGGGGGGACCAGTGTTGGGGGAGCGCTTGGGGTTCTGGGTGAGGGCATTCTGCCGGGTCCAGTCAAAGTTGTCTGTCAGGTCCTGGGTGTAGCCGCAGATCTTCTCATCCTCAAAGTGGCAGGTGTTGTCTGTATTCAGGGCAGAGTTGGGAGGGAATGAAACAAAGAGAGTCAGCCTCCTCAAGTCCCCTGGTCCAGCTTTGCCTTCCTGGTCACCCATGAGACAGCTCCCAAGCATCCAAGCAGCGGGCCCAGGATCCCAGGGCTTCAGAAACCAGGCAATGGAACCCATGACCGATCTATTCCCGGAACAGGACCTCTTCATCTTTTTTGTGCCACAAACCCTTCTGGCGTCTAGTGAAGTTAAGAATCTCATCTCAGAATAATTATTTAGGTGCATAAAATGAAAAACACAGGGTTACAAAGGAAATCAATTACATTGAAATACAGTTATCAAAACATTTAAAAAATAAATTTGTGATATAATAGTAAGTGGGCTTCTCTATTATCTAATTAAATCACAGGATCCAGTGTTAGGTCTAACTACTGTAGTTTGAAATACTAATGAAATGATATTTAGAGATGGCTGCAAAAACTTTTAGGTGATGTGAAAACATTGGATTTCCACTGATGACAGAGTCACAGGTAGTGATTATACCACATTCCTACATTCATCATTGAAGATGTTAAATTTCTAGAAGTCAGGGAAAATAAAGAAGTAATTGTATGCTCTTCCAGGGTCCAGTTTCATGGACCCTTCTCATCCTTTGTAGGGGTGGTCCATGGATCTCAGACTAAGGACCTCTGCCCCAGGGAACAGAGAATGTGGATTAGCCTGGTCTTTCCATTTTTCTTTTCGGGACAGTGAATGGTGCTAAGTGAGGACAAAAGGCCCTGAGTTAGAGAGATGTTCTCCTGACTCCACCCGCACTTCAAGCCTTTAAGCCCCAGAATAAATCCTGGATGCAAATATCTCCAAGCCCAGCCTTGCTCCTTTCTGCTTTTTCTGCCAACTTCTGGCCTCCACACTATTTTCTCTCTGGGTTATCTCTTGGGGTCCCTCCCACCCGGGGAGCCTCTGTGTCCCTAAAGGGAAGGGGAAGCAGGTAGGGGTGTCTCACCTGACAGATTGGGAGAGTTGATGGCTGAGAAAGCAAGCAGGAAAACCAAGTCAGAACCAAGGTGTGGGGCTGTGCAGAGGGTGCGTGGGCTTAGGAACAGGGTCCCCAGAGTAGGCCTGGGGGCCAGAGGCTCCTGGCCTGCAGTGACAGGATAGGACACTGCACATTGGAGAACCCCAAGCTCAGGAACCATGTGGGGAATATGGAGGGGTCCCCTGGGCATGAGATGGGCCCACCTATTCCACCACCACAGCCACCACCACCTACGCTCTGTGTAGTGGATGATGCGGGAGGCCGTATCTCCAGCCCCGAAAGTGGTGTAGGGCGTGAGGCGGACCTCGTAGCTGTGGGGCACTCGAAGGTCGGTCAGGATGTACTCCAGCAGCTGCCCCTTTTCCACACGCCGCACCGGGATGGCCTTCACCATGGCGTTTTGCTGATTCAACTGTAGATACATGGAGTTCCCAGATGCCCGACACCCTCCACCTAACACCAGCCCAGGCCCTGGTGTGACTTTCGGGGGCAGTGCAGGGGGGCAGAAAGAGCAAAGGACTAGGAAGCCAGGCCCTCAGTTTCCTCATCTGTAAGATAGAGCAATCACCCCTTCCATGCCCACCTCCCAGGGCTGTCTTAATAATAAGTGATAGTAACACGTATTGAAAAATTAATGTGTGCTAGGCACTGTTCTACATGCTTTGCAATTATTAACTCACTTAATCCTCAAAATAATGATCCTATCAGTTGGAATAGTATAATTACCCCCATTTTACAGATGAAGAAACTGAAACCAAACAGATGTAGCTTGCCCAAGTTAATACAGAACTGAATTCTAGCTTAGGCAGTCTGCCTCAGAGTCACACTCTTACCCTCCACCCAACTACCCCTTAGTCTGGGCAGAACCACATGCAATTAGACTGGACTCGAGACTCGTATAGTGGCTCTGGCCTTGTGTCCTAGAGACCCTGTAGATGAGACTTAAGCTCATGCTTTAAGCTTCTGATGTAAGAGTAGATTCTCTGTTTTGTGAGCAGGACTGGCTTTACCCACCTTCCCCCACATGAACCCAGCAGACCCCTGCCTAATTCTCAGGGCTGTGCCCAGAGCATGGGTTCAAAGGGGACAGATCCCTAGAGCGTCCCAGCTCCTGTGTCCAGAACACTTTTTCCCTGGCTCTGAAGAGTTATCTCTAAGAGGGTCAATGTGTCTCCAACCCCTTCCCCCTGGCTTGATGAGTATTCCCAGGGCCAGCCTGCACCTGAGCCCCTGTCCCCCTTGGCCCACCTGGCGGACACTGAGTCTGTAGTTGAGCAAAGGGTCGACAGCGTCAGGCTCCCTCTGGGTCCACTGCAGCACGTAGGAGTAATTCTTGGACAGCTTGTGGCTGCGGGTGGGGTTGGGGGTGTCGAAGTAAAACTCCGGGCTGTAGGCTTTGGCTGAGAGGGCCGGGAGGGGGGCACGGGGCCGTGAGGCGCGGGGGATGAGGGGAGACACAGAGAGAGGAGGTGCGGGAGAGGGCGACAGAAGAGGATGCGTGGTACGGGGGGGCGGGGGAGACAAAAAGAAGGAATATTGTGAGGAGAGGAGATGGTGGGAGAAGAGGAGATTGGGGAGAACGAGGGGTAGGCGGGGAGGTGGGAGATGGAGGAAAGGGAGATTGGGAATCCAAGAGGTGGTGTTGGTGAGAAGGGAGTGGAAAGGCCAAGGAAAGGACGGAAAAGAATAATGTGGTTAAGACACAGAGAAGGGATATTAGAGAAAACACAGGGGAAGAGAATTGGATAGAAGACACCAAGAAGGGTCATGGATTTTGAGGTAGAAGGAAGGGAAGAGAGATAGCGGCCAAAAGGTGGGGAAGACAGGGAAAGTGTGGGAGAACAGGGGAGGGGGAAGGAGGTGGGAAATGTCACAGGGGCCTCTGGCTGGCAGGGCTGGGTGGGGTGGGGAGGGGCTGGGTAGGTGGCCAGTGACCTGTGGCCCTAACCCCCCACTGTCAATGAGGAGATCCAAACAAGAGCTAAGGGGCACCCAGTCAGTCAGAGGCTGTTGGGAGAGCGGGGGCACAGTAAAATGGGGGACAGGCACACCTGGGGCTCTCCTCTGGGGTGCTGCTTCTGACAGGGTACCGGCTCTCTCCAAGGGAGGAAGAGAAGGGAGTGGGTCCAGCCTTTCCCCTCCACTCTCACCACGACCTTCCCTCCTTTCTGACTCACCCACGCCCATCTGCAGCCCCAAAATGCCCACCTGAATGACGTGAAGAGATGGGGCTGAAAGGGATTTCTGGGCACCGAGGGGCCTGAACCTCTAGAGTGACAGCTCAGGAAATGTGTGCTGGCTGGCCCAGCGCCACCCACGACGTTCCAGAGAAGCTGTTGAGGCGCTTCTTCCCTCCTCTAAGCTACAGCTCAGGCCCCTCACATTGGGCCCTTAGTCAGGAAGAGATTTCCTATCTGCAGCCTCTAGGGCCAAGGACGAAGGAGGAGGGGCTTGAGAAGTGACGGCTGAGATGCGGCAGTGCCCAGGCCTTGAGCGGGTCGGTCTAAACCTGACGTGGACAGGGCTGGAGGGAAAGCGATGCCTGCTACTCAAACAGGTGGAAGCAGAGAGCTGGAAGGGGTGGAGCCTATGCCTCACGTAGGCAGGGCGTAAGCCAGGTGTGAATGGGCCTTTAAAGGCAAGGGCCCATACCTGGTGCTCCTGGGGCTAGAGGGGCGAAGTCTAGGCCTGGTGAAGGGAGCGGGCCTGTTAGATGCCAGGAGCCGGGCAAAGCTAAAACAGGCGAGGCTTAGGCCAAGTCGAGGCGGGCCTCGAAAGGGGAAGGCCTAGACCTAGAGTGGGCAAGTGGAGGGTTCAGGGCAGTGAGAGAACGTCCCGGTTATTTCCGCGAGGCCTGCGCGGGGGTCTGTACCTGGCATGGGCGGGTCCTGGAAAGGCAGGGCCCTAAAACAGGCGCAGTGAGGCCGGAAAGGGCGGGGCCCCAGGCGGAGCCTGGGCAGGGCTGGGGTTGGGGCGGAGCCTGGCGCCAGGTGGGCGGGGTTGGGTGGGGCGGGGCAGTCGGGACACTCACCCGAGACCTGGAAGAGGCAGGCAGCGGAGCCCACGTCGTTGGAGATGCTGCACTCGTAGCTGCCGCTGCTGTCGCGGGTGACGGCGTCGAGGCGCAGCTCAGAGTGGTCGGGGGCCTCGGCGGCGACGGGGACGGCAGGCGGCAGAGTCAGCAGTTGCCCTTTGAAGCGCCACACAGCCGAGGAGATGCGCTGGGGGCTGCCTCGAAGCAGCGAGCAGCGCAGCAGCACTGGCCGGCCCAGTGCCTGGCGCACGTCCTGGGAGCTGGGCTCCACCTCCGGCGGGACTGGGGGCGGGGGCGGCGGTCAGCGGGGCCTCTCTCCACCGAGTGGGGTCTGAGGAGCGGCCCCACGGGGAGGCGACGTACTCGCCCCTACTCCCGCCACCCCTCCCCCCACCCCCCAGCATCCTGGAAGGGTCTCAGGGTGGATACATACTTACAACATACAAAATAGACACACTCATACCTCCCCGACCTGCAGATACCTACTCCTTCCCAGCCGAGCTTCCCAGACTGGGCCTCTATTCATGCCTCAAATGGTCCTCTCACCCTCCGTGTAATGAAAAGCAGCATAACGTCGGGATCTACAGCATGATCTCCGGAGCTAGATAGCTTAGGTTCAAACCCCAGCTCTGCCTCTAACTAGCTGTGAGATCTTAGGCAAGTTACTTAACATCTGTGTGACTCGGTTTCCCTATTTGTAAAAATGGGTGAATAACAGAATCTCTACATAGGACTGTGGAGGGCTAGATGAGTTAGGGCATTGAAACACCCAGTGCTTGGCACGTGGTAAGTTAACTCTCGTCATTATACTATCAGAAGCAGTGTGTTCCCTTGAAGGTTCCTTCCTCCTTCAAACTCCCAGTTTCACTTGGCAAAATCAGTTATTTCTTTGCTCACTGGGTCCCTGGGAATGAAGATGGAGTAGAAGTGTGGCAAGAGTCATGGACCTCCATGTCTTAGAGCACGGGGGTCAAGGAGGGTTTAGGGGTATCAGCAGAGGGTGGGTGAAGGGGTGAAGAGGGGGCAGGCCTGACTGTAAACCGGGAGGGACAGCTCTGGACGGTAGTCTGGGTGGGGCGGTGGGACTCACACTGCACGTTCAGCTGCACCTGGGCCTCGCGGGGGCGCACGTTGAAGCCATTATAGCGAGCCGTCTGGCAGCGGTAGGTCCCACTCATGTCGCGGCTCACACGCTCCAGCCGCAGCTTCCCGTCCGAGGTCTCGAGGGGCAGCCCCGAGGGCAGCAACGCAGCGTCCTTGTCCACACGGGACCAAAGCACAGGCGGCCGCGGCTTGCCCCGCACCTCGCAGTGCAGCTCGGCGGGCGAGCCCTCGCGCACGGTCACCACGGCCTTGCCCTTGGGCACGCTGATTGTGGGAGGCACTGCGGGGCAGGGAAGAGGTAGGAGCGGGGTTAGAGCTTCCCCTCACCGCCCCCCCCATCCCCCGGCCTCTGCTCTGGGGCTCCTGCTTCCCTCCCACTAAGTGCGAGCCTCCTTTCCCATCCCTGATGTTCCACAGATCCTGCAGTATCTTCAAAGCAGAACTCCCCTCCCCAAATCCTCTCCACCTCCTGGGTCTCTACCTCAAGGTCTCCCAACTCAGAAAGAGTGTTGAAGTCGTCCAGGCCAATTCTTTCTATCCCCTTATCCCCAACATTACTAAGTTTGGGGGATTCCACCTTTTATTTATTTATTTGGGGGGGTTCCACTTTTTAAATAGTTCTGCTAAATATCTTCTCCCTCAATCCCTTCCTTCCTGCCTACTGGCCCTGCTCTAGTGAAAGCCTCCATCTTCTCTTTCTGGAGTGTTATCACAGGTTGGTAGTCTGTCCCCCAACATCCTTACCCTTTCTTCAAAAGTGAAAGAATATCTGGGCTTTAGCAGGACACACAGCCAGAATAAAAACTGTATTTCCCAGCCTGCCTTATGGCTAGCTCTGGTCACGTGACTAAATCCTGGCCAAGATGGTGTGAGTCTTTAAATGGAGAGGCAGTGCCTCTCTTCCTCCCTGCAGGCTGGAATGCAGACTGATGGCTGCAGCTGGCACTGCCATCGTGGACGAGGGGGCACATGCTAAAGATAACAGAAAAGCAAGACAAGATGGAGCCTGGGGCTCTGAGGATTTGGTGGAGCAGAGCCACTATTCCAGCCTGGACTTCTCACTCTTACATAAAGAAGAAATACACATCTAGCTCATTTAAAGGCACCATTATTTAGGTTTTTTTCTGTTATTCACAGCCAAACCTAATCCAACCCAACACATTGCCCAAATTAAGGGTCTTTTAAAGACTTCCATGGGTCCCATCCCATATCACATCAAACAAATTAAATGTCTACATTAAATGTAAATCGTAAATAACTCTACAAGGCAAGCTGAAGTCCAGTTATCTAGTTAGCATAATTTATACTCTGTAAACATTTATACATTTATTGGCTTTAATTCTGCAGTTTTCCCTTTGTATTTTGGAGCCAGTTAATTTTAATTTATTTTTCCAATTCTAAACCGTCTCCACAGGTCCTTAAAAAGCTTCTATGTCCTAGGCATCAAGCTGATGAATGAAATGAAGGAAATGGCCCTGTACCCCATTGATTTCCCTGTTTCTAAAACACCCCAGCTCCCAACCCTTCTTTGCCCCCACAAGATAAAGGGCTGTCCCATTTTGAGGCCATACTGCCCTCAGGCTAAAGCTCAACCTCCTTGGCTCTTCTAACAAGGCCCTTGTGCTCTGGCCTCTGTCAACCCCCAGCCTCATCTTCCTTTCCCATCCTGTGCTCCAGCTGTGGGATCCACTTGTGAGGAACATACTTCCTGAACACAGCAAGTCTCATACACCTTGGGGGCTCCCTGTCCCTCCTCTCATGGGCTTGAGCACGGGCAAATGCTCACATGGAAAATGGCTCCTCTAAGAAGCCTTCCCTGATGACCCCGGGCAGCCTGGTACTCCTCTTGTGCCCCCAGATGCTCTGCAGACCCCACCTTTAGCTCCTGAGTCTTATCTAAGGTTTGTCCTTCCTTTTCCTCCACCTTGCCTGACCCTTCTGCAACAGGTCTATCTCTCTGTCTAGGCAGTGAGCTCTGATGATGGGGCTGTGGCATTCGTGTCTGAGTCCCCAGCTCCTCACCCCAGACATGGCTCTGTGATTTGCAAAATGGATTTGTGGAATCTGTGGAGGCCTAGTCCACTCCCAAAGCCCAGCTCAGGTCTGTCTCCTTCTGGAAGCCTTTCCTGACACCTCCAGCTACACCTGGCCTCTCCCTGTTCAGATGTCAGGATGGGAAGAGCTTCCAAGGCCATCTGGTTCAATGTCTCATAGAGGAGAGACTGAGGCCCAGAGAGTTGAAGAGGCTTAGCCAAAGTCAGCCAGCAACTCAGTGCAAGGTACTGGGGGCTGGAGATGAGATTCCAGAGACCTTCTCCAAAGTCACTCCCTCCAAACTCTTATAATTTTCAAAGTGTAAACCCTTCAGGGGTGGCTGAGAGCAGGTTCTGAAGTCTGGTTGCCTGGGTTTGAATCCCAGCTCCACCACTTATTGATGTGTAACCTTAGGTAAGATTCTTAAACTCTCTTAGCCTAAGTTTCCTCACCTCTAAAAACTGAAGATGAACCATCTACCCCATAAAGTAAATCATGAAGGTGAATGAGATAAATATAAAATCATCAGAACACATAGTAAACACTCAGTAAATGTTGGCCATTATTTCATTATCGTTATTTATTATTATTGGAATAAAGACCCAAATCCTCTGCAAAATCTGGCCCCTGCCAACCTCTCCACTCTCATCTCACTCTATTCTCCCAGCCACACTCTCCTTCTTTCAGTGCACCAAACGCTCCATGTACTTTCCTGCCTCGGTGCCTTTGCATATGCTGATTCCTTGGCCTGCTTTTCTCTTCCACCCTCCCTTTGCTCTCCTTTGCCTACTAAAATCCTGCCCCTCCCTCAGATCTCAGATCAAACCTGCTATCTTAGGAAACTCTTTCCTGACTCTCATGCATCACAGTTTGCATTGATACATTTATTTGTGGGATGATCTGAAAAACATTTGCTACTAAGTTCAATGTGGCCTGTTTTGCCCACCACTTTACTCCAGTGCGTAGCATAATGCCTGGCATATAACAGGTGTTTAATAAATGCATATGGCATGAACAAATGATATCCTCCTCACTGTGGCCTCCCTTTCCCAAGCTGCTGCCCCCACCTCCCCTCTGTGGGTCTCTCCAGCCCCCTCATACCTCCCTGTTGCCCCCCTCCAGCTGCCCACCTGTCTCAGAGGAGATGTTGACCTCGACGCTCAGGTCGGGCACAGGTGCTCCCGGGAAGGAAGCCACACACAGATAGGTGCCGTAGTCGCTGAAGTGTAGGTCAATGAGCTCTAGGCTGCTGGTGACAGCGGGCAACTCAGGGTCATTGCGAGTCACCAGCAGCCTCTTGGACATGCGTGCTGGCTTGCCATTCTTGAACCACTGGTAGGTCACCTTCTCCTGGGGCACTGCATCCACATGGCATGACAGCTTCAGGTCCTGGCCCAGCTGTATGTTCTCGCTCTCTTTGATCACATCTGGGGTGATCTGGAATGTGGCATTCTTCATGGCTATGGGTGGATGGGGAGGGAAAGGTGGCTGGAGCTGGCCCAAAGCCAGGGTTCCCTGTCTCACCACCCCCATCCAGATGCAGCTTCTACCCTCCAACTGGCCTTCCTGGAGTTTGGGGGCTACGATCCCACTCCCAGGAGAAACCATCACTTTTTCTGCTTGGAAATTGTTCTCCTCTCTCAGATGTGTTTCCAAAAGTTAAAAAAAAAAGCTCGCTGTAGAAAAGTGGGTTTAGTAATCAATACAGCCACTGTTGACCAAACATACGCTATGAGAGGCCCTGTTCTAAGCACTGTATGTGGGTTTCCTCGTTTAGCCCATCCCACAATCTTTGAGGGAGGCATTTTATTTTCCCTATTTTACAAAGGAGGGAAATGAGGCTCAGACAGTTTAATTCACTTGCTCAAAGAAGTATTGGTAAATAGCCAATCTTGAATTCACACTCAGAGCCTGTGCTCTTAACTACTACGCTGCTTTATTTTTATTGTTGTTTTAAACCCAGAATATACAAAATACAAATTTTGGAAAGAGGCACCAGAATGTAACACTGGTTCTATCTAGAGAATGGGACTGAGGGAAATTGAGGGGAAATTTTTAATTTGCCCTTTTGTGCTGTTTAGCTCTTTGCAACAAGTTTGTGTCATAAAAAAAAAAAAAGACCAATACAATCATTTTACATGCAATTACATAAAAATACAGAATTTAGAAAGAAAATGGTCTGGCCTCCTTTAAAAATCTAAAAATTGTTTTATGTATGCCAAGAGTTAGACAGAATTCTTAATATTAGGTGCTCATTGGAAAGGACTCTGCTACAACAGCCATAAATCAGGACTGGGCTGAGTGAAGCAGGCTGTATGTCACCCCGAGAGGTGACCACAAGTATTTGATGAAAATGGCGATCTTATCAACCCAGGTTTTAAAGGGCATATGGATCAGGTGGAGAAGAACAATCTTCTGATGGGAAAAGTACCATCAAAGGAAACAGTAGTCATTAGATAACCACAGTTTGACTATTATCTTTCTCACTACTTAATCATAATTAAGTAAAAAGTCATAGAGAGCTAGCTTCTCTTGGTGAGGAGAGTCAGGGAGAGACTGGTCAGTGACAGATGAACAAAGAAGAGTGTTCATCAGAAGATGCTCAATTGAATTTGACAGAAGCTGTACTTTACTTTCAAGTGCTAAAGAGCTGGAAACAAGCCTGGATCTTTAAAAAAAATTTTTTTTAATAAATTTTAAAACAACCACCTAAAGCTGCACAAGAATTTAAAGTTTCCTCCTTAAAGCAGAGTAGTAAAATCAAGATCTTATCGAGCAGCTAATGATAATTACTGAGGCTGAAATTTAGTTAGGAAAGTATTTGTACTTCTTTATATTGTACTCCAAGTTTTAATCATTTTTACATTTAGTAATTATCTTTATACTCACTGAAATGCTTTGCTAATAAAGATTTACATATGAGGTATGTGGAAATGTGTGTTATTTTCACTTTAATTCTATTAATCATGTAGAAACCATTGTACAGGGAGAAAGTCAGGAACTTTCTCTTAGAGTCTGGAATGTCCACATTTAGCTTTTTGCAGCCTCAGTTTCCCAGTCTAAAAAAAATCTAGGTAATCAACACCAGCCCTTCCTACTTCTTGGGTTGTTGAGGTTATATTTGAAAATGTATTGATTGTAAACTGTAAATAAAACTTTATGCAAATTTTTGTCCTGCCATCTGCTGGCAGACACCTGAATTGCAGGGAAATCAAAGTGCCTGGAACCTGCCTTCTCAGCCTACCTCCCCTACCAAGGAGAAGCAGACAGGCCCCTTTCCCATTTCAGTTCCCAAGGTACAGGGACCCTGTCTGCTTCCCAAGTTTCCTTCCACCCCTCCGGAGCCACGTACATCGCACCAGGAGGTTGACAGTCTTCTTGGCAGGGTTGCCCACATTGTTGGTGGCTGTGCAGTTGTAGTAGCCAGAGTCTTGGGCCTGCACTGAAGGGATGCTGAGGGTGCCACCCTGGGCCAGGGCACCCAGGGGCAGTGGACCTGGTCCATGGGACCACTGCAGCTGGGGCAGAGGATCACCGCCTGTCAGCAGACACTGTACCGTCACATTCTCCCCGGGGTTCACCACCAGAGTTTCGTTCACAGACAGCTTCAGGGCTGGTGGTGCTAGGAGGACAAGAATGGGGTCTTAGGGGACCAGGAGGCAGGGCCAGATGTGGGGGAGGAGAATCAGGGAGCGAATGGGGGCCGGGGAAGGTCTGCGGGGGGAGAAGGGAAGGAGCAGGCAGGAAGGAGGAGGGGAAACACTCGTGGTGATGTGCTTGGAGTCTAGCATGAGATGGGCACCACCTCCTGGTTGAGGACTCAGCCCAGGTGGGAAAGGGGATGGGTGGGGAAGTGCCTGTACCCGTGGTGTTGGTGAGCCAGAAGGTGACGGCCTTGTCCGGGATGCCACACACGTTGCGTACAGACACCTGGCAGGTGTAGCTGGCATAGTCCTGGGGCCGCAGGTTCTTCAGCTTCAGGACCTTGGTCTCCCCCTGGGCAGTGACCACTGGGGTGAGGGGCCTGCTTGGGTCTCACACACATTCACCAAGCACCAGAGGCTAAAGCAAATTCCTATTCAGGACTGAGCCTGGGGTGGATGGCACACTCCCCATACCCTGGACTTCCATGGGTCTGAGGGTGTCCTGGTATACACTGGTCAGGACCAGGCCTCAGTTTCCCCATTCTAGGAAATGGAAGGGTAACGAGGGAATCCTGCTCTGTCTTACAACCCATACAAATATAGGGCTGGCCCTACAGGCCATGGCTACATGTGGAGTTCTGACAGCCACCTAGGAAAGCTGCCTCTGAACACTCTCTTGCAGGATGGCTTCATCACCATCTCCTAGGACTGCAGGAGAGCCATGGGAAGTGACTCATCTTTCTACCCCAACTCCTGCTGTTCCTGCTCGTCGTTCCAAAGACCCTGACAGCCAGCAACAGGCAGGGATGACGTGTCTGCCCCAGGAGGTGCCTCTCCTAACTGGCAAAGTTCTTAGAAGACATGTTGCCTTGAGGACTCTCCTGTCCTCACCACTGCTTCCTGACCTTTCTGTCTCAATTCTGTCTGCCCCAGGTGGTCTGAAGCCCAATCAGAATGCTTGCTTCTGATGTCAGAAGAAACTTGTTGGAGTCAGGGCAGTCCCTGGAACTCCAGATGGTGAGGCTTCAGCCCCCCTGGCCCCCTCCCTTGTGGGGTGCAGGAGGAAGAATGTGGGGTGAGCCATGAGGAGACCAAGCCAGCTGCCGCCCATCCTGACCTGGGTGTAGAGGGGCTCATAGATGTCGACCCCATTGTCCTGGCTGTGAGACAAGGTGTCCAAGCCCCGCTTCCAGATGAAGCGGGCAGGTGGGTTGGAGTTGACCGTACAGCGCAGGAACACCGTCTTCTCCTGGTAGAAGTTGCCTCGAACATCGCTCACTGTCTGGTGTACTGTCAGCACTGGCTCGTCCAGGTCTGCAAGGGCACAGCCCCAGTGGAGTCAGATGCGTGACCCCCTAGGTGGAGGGCTTGGGCCCCTGGCAGCTCTCAGGGAAAATTAAGCTACCCTCATGGGATGCTTCCAGAGAGCAAGATGCTCTCCCAGCCCTGCAAGCTTGAGCAACCTGTCAGAGGCAGGGGACTGGATGTGTTGGCTTCTCAGCAGTCCCTCCCCAGGGATCTGCATTGGCTGGGGGGTGGGGAGGGCAGGGGTATGTGTGTGTCTATCTTCACCCTCCTATCATGGGATGGAGGAAGCAGCTGCACACTGGAAATCAGGCCATGCCTGCCAGACCCTTCCAGCTGCAATAACTTGAGAAACGACCCTCAGCCCCAGGGTTTGTCAGGCCCCTGGGTGGCTGAAAGGGAACAGAAGAGAGGGCCTGGGGTTCCACCACTCTATCAGGTCCCACTTGGGGCAGGGGGGTGTATTTAATGGATAGGTTCATTGTAGATATTAAGATGGTGGCAGACAGACCTTTGGGCCTGGCCCCACAGCTTCTGGTACCTAGGTCAGCCTGGATGGCACAGAGGCGGATGGCAAGAAGGAAGATAGCCTCTGAGTGGTCAAGGGAATATCCGTGGATGGCAGGCAGGGACTGAGGGCTTCCCATTCAACCTGTAGCAAGGACTGAGGGGTGCCTGGTCCTGCAGGTGTTGGGATAGGGAAGTTTCAGAGCTTCCCTGGGACAAAAGCAGAGACATGAGGTACTGTGGGAAGGACACTGGACCATAATGAGAAGAGACCTATGCAGTGAGCAAGTCACAAGCCTTTGGTCTCAGCTTCTTCATCTGTAGAATGGGTATAATCCAACCTGTCCTGCCCTCCCTGACCACTTTGCAGGGATGCTGCAAGGTTCATATGGGATTAAAGATAGAGATGGGTGAATGGTATAAGGTAGTGCACATCAAAGGAACATCAGGGATGCCCTTCTCTATCCCGGAAAAGAGAAAGTCTCTACCGTTGTTCTCCACGGAGGTGCCACTTCTCTACCCTTCTCCCCACTCCTCCTTCCCAGCCTAAGCCCCCAGAAGCAGGCCCCTGGCCCGGGTACTCAGAGGCAGACCCGACTCACACTGCACATCCACCCGGATGGACTTGATGGCAGGCACGCCCACGCCGTTCTCAGCCTTGCAGTAGTAGCGGCCGCCCTGCGTGCGCGCGATGCGCTCGATGCGCAGTGTCTCATTGAACACCGATGTTTCCTGGAACTTGTCCGACGCGCTGCCCGCGGTCTTGGTCCAACGCACCTGGGCCAGCCAGGCAGGGCAGAGTCAGACCGCACAGAGGGGGAGGGGGAGGGGGAAGGGGAGGGGGAAGGGGAGGGGGGTCCCCGCCCACCCCCATACTTTTCCACGAGTGCACATAAGGCATACACAGGCCTGCAAAACTAACCCAAACAGCCTCGTGGGAATGCACGCTGGAGGTAGGACCTCTCAGTGAAGAGCCTGGGGAATCTGGGGTCAGGTGGAAGAGGCTTTTAAAAAGGCAGTATGTGCAGTTGTTAGCATCATGGATTTGCGGACAAGTTACCCGACCTCTCCTGCCTTCCTTTCCGCATGTGTAAAATGGAAATATTACTCCCTTCCTAGGCTTACTGAGAAGACTAAATGAGTATATAATTCATTCCTGGAAAAGTAAGAATTTGATTAAATTTTTGTTATTCCACTTATTAGCTTAGTGGCCTTGGGTAGGTTACTCATCTCCTAGCTTCAGATTTCTCATCTGTGAAAGAGGTCTATGTGATAGCCAGCCTCCACCATGGCCCCCCGTGGTCCCCACCTCCTGGTATTCACACCTTTCTGTACTTTCCTCCCATTTTGTACCAGGGCTGGTCTGTGTGACCAATAGAATTTGGCAGGAGTGACGGTGTGTCACTGCTGTTCTCATCTCCTCACCACCCTCAACTCTACCCTCATGGACCCAGGGGTTACAAAACTTGGGGAAGGCTACATGCAGTTTCAGGACATTCAGACGTAGATCAGAGGGTGCTTTGGAAAAAGAACAAGACCATGAAAATGTTTTTGCTTTTTGTACTTGACATTTTGCAGTTTTACCATGATTTATCTAGATGGGGTTTGTTTACAAATGCTTAGGACTTCGTTTATCCATCTGAGAGTTCATACCATTCTTCAATTCTACAAAATTCTCAGGCTTTATCTCTTTAAATGTTGCCTCTTCTAAGTTTTCTCTAGTCCTTGTAGAATGCCTAAATTTGTTACAGCTTCTTATTCTATCCTCCATGTCTCCCAACTTCCTTTTCACATTTTCCATCCCTTTGTCCTCTCCAGACTGTATTGTAGCTGATTTCCTTGGATCTATTATCCAATTCACCAGTTTCTTCTTTAGCTACTTCTATGGTATTGAGGCCAAATTTTTCTAAAGACTATTATTTTTTATTTCTAGGATTTCTATTTGCTTTTTCCCATATCTTAACTGATCAGGTTTTATAATCTCCCATCTTATAGATTCTATTCCTTCCATTATCTCTTTAAACATTTTAAGCACATTTATTTTAAAGATCCTTTCATATTGCTCTATCATCTCTGTTTTCTCAGATGTGAATTGTTCAATTATTTGGGTCTATGGACTGGCTCTCCTGGCACTGTATTTTTAGATATGCTTTAAAATTTCACCCCATGGGCTTGTATTCAGTAGGAATTATCTTCCTCAGAACTCCCACTTGGGCACTGACAGGCCTGTCTGTGGTGTAGCTTTATGGTTGCCTATGCCCAAGATATATGCATTCACAGGTTTCAACCAATTTGGGTATTTTTCGGCCATGCCCCGCGGCATGTGGGATCTTAGTTCCCTGACCAGGGATCGAACCCATACCCGCTGCATTGGAAGCACAGAGTCTTAACCACTGGACTGTCAGGGAAGTCCCAGTTTTTATATTAGTTTCTCAGCTTAAGGTATCCTCACCACTTGGATAGTGCAAGACACAGACCGGATTAGGGTTATTCCCTCATAGGTGACTCTGTTTGCACCCACACCCTGAAGCAGAAAGTCTGCTCCCTGCTGTGACTCTGGGCTATGGGGCAGAGATCTTCTGGTCCCCATTCATAGGTGGTATCACTCTTATCAACCTTCCAGCTTTAGGTAAGAAGTCCAGTTCTAGCTCCAGTCATAGATGGGCCTGTGGCCTCAGCGCTTACCCCCCATGTGTGTATTAATACTACTACCCCTGAGGTGAGTACGCAGTTAAGTCCCTCAAAGTACCAGTTTCTTCAGCTTTTGCTCACTACCATCGCTATAGATTTCTTCTTCATTTTAACCATAGAGAGCCCCTCTCTCTTGCTATTAGTTTGGAGTAGGGAATTCCATGCCCACTCATTCTTCCATCTGACAACAAACTGGGCTATGAGATGATACTTGTTCCACCCCTAGACTGGATGCTCCATGACAACAGGAACTGCAGCTGTATCCTCAGGACCCATCACAGTACTTGGCACATAGCAGGTGCTCAATAAATATTTATTGTAACGAAATGAGCAAAAGGCACTAGAAGGCATTTCAGGACAGGTAAAGAGCAGTGGCTAAAGCAAGAATGAACAGGGTGTATTTGGACAGGTTCACTGAAGACGGGGTGTGAGGAGGATGGCCGTGGGACATCAGACAGGACAGGCAGGTGGGGGCTGGATTGTGGGGTGTGTCTTTAGTTCCACCCCTATGAGCCTGAACTGGGTCTGGTAGGTAATGTGGAGTCATCGAAGGTTTCTGAGCAGGGGAGTGATATCATGTAGCAGGTCTAAGGATGATGATTCTGGGAGCAGGGTGCAGGAATGGATTGGAGGGGGAGATGTAGGAGAATGGGAGGCCAGTTAGAGTCTACTGCAGTGGTCCAAGGGACAAGGCTAAAGGTCTGACCTCAAGGGGTAATGAGGAATAGAAGGAGACCCATGCAAGAGACATAAAAAGAAAGGCCTCGGAGCCTGGCTAGGTGTGGGGAATGATATGCGGCTGAGTCAAATATGAGCCCAAGGGTTTGAGCCTAGGTAGCAGGAAGAATAATGAAACTACAAATGGAAATAGAAAATGGGTGCATGGACTCACAGCCACAGCCACAAACGACTCCTACATGTGATGCGCAAGGGGACACACACAGGTGGCCAGTGCAGCCTGAGGGAGAGGTGGGCCAGCTGCCTCCCTGGCTTTAGGGAGCATCATGCCTAAAGTCACACCTATGCAAACACCAACCTGAAGACTGGCAGCGTTGTTTACACTTCCAAAAAACAACCTTAAGAAGGAGGAAGCAGTGATGATAGTTTCCGTTTGAAAAAGTCTTTAGGAGTTTTCTTGTCCATCTGCTTGTCTCAAGACCAAACCTACTAAAGCTGTCCCTGTTCCCAAAATTGTCCCCCCAAAAAGGATTTTGCAATCACTGTGCTTCCTAGGATCCAATCAAAACCTTTTCTGTTGCTTTTAAAGGTCACCGCAGCTCGCCAGCAAATTTTACCCATCCCTCCAGCCCACCCTCCTGCCTCCACCTGTCAGCTCTCAGTGATAGCCAGCCAATACTTCCTGCCTGAACCAAACACTTAGTCTGGGACAAAATCCACCCAGATTTTCCAGATCCGCATCTTCTGTTACTTTCTAATAGCTCTGAGTCTCTTAATGTCAAAAGTGTGGGGCTTGCCTACCGGAAGCCTCCTGAAGTAGGAGGAAGTGTACCAAGTTACAGAGAATGCTGGTTCTGGATGTGAATTCTGCTCCCACCCTCACAAGAGCTGGGGACCTTGGGAGTTTACCCAACCTCTCTGAACCTCGATTTCCTCAGCTTAAAATGGAGGCCCTGATGCCTTCCTCACAGCACGGCTGCGAGGCTCCAAAGAGAAAACACTGGAGAAAGTAACGAGCATAGTGCTTGGCGCGTGGTCTGCCTTCAAACAGTGGTTGAAGGTATATATCTGATAGAGCGTCTGCTCAACAGATACAGGGATTGGACCGGAACTGAACAACTGACATTCAGTTTTTGCCCTCAGTCATCAATATTTCCAGGTGAGTAAGCCCACAGCCTCTAGCCCTTCCCCACAGGGTTTATTTTCCAGCTATTTCCCCAGCCCCAGGCTCCTGTCTTCTGCTGACGTGCTGCTGCCTGTCTCTAGTCACAGCTCCCACTGCCTCTTCTGATCCCAGAGCGGGGTGGGGCAGGAGGGGCCTGCTCAAGCCAGGCCAGGGGCTTACCTGGGGCCGAGGGTGCCCGGTGACAAGGCACTGCAGCACCAAGGTGTCCCCCTCCCGGATGGTGTAGACGCGCTCACTGATGTTGTCCTCTTTCACCACACACGCCTGGCCCGCGTGCACGATCTGAGCCTGGGCTGGAGCTGGCGGGAGATGGGGAGGTTTAGACAGGAGGCACCAAGGCCAGAGGGGGTCTGAGGCTCCCTCCTGAGTGTGTCAGGGGGAGGGGTCAGCCCAGACTTCTCCATGACATCCCTCAGAGGCCTGATCCCATCGAGCTCAGGAAAGAATCCTCCTAGGGCCCCGGGCCAGACCAGAAGGGCCAGGGACTCAGGACAGGGGCAATTCCTCCCCATCCCACGGCCCTTGCAAGAGATCTGTGCTCTTCAATGAGCTGAGGACTGTGAGGGGGCTTTGTAATCTGTGCAGAGTGGTTATCACCCAGTGAGCATCATGTCTTAGCAGCCCCCTGTCGTGCAGGCTGCTGGTGCTCTGCCCAGCTCCCTGTATCTGGCAGGTGCCTCCACTCCCAGCTGCTGTGTTAGCTGCTAGGCACGCAGAGCTCACCTGCCCCAGGGAATTGCCCTCATCCAGTGGGAGCTGCCTGGACCAGACATGCCTATAGGAGGTCATCCCTTCCCCAATACATACACACCCCAATGACTGGTGGACATGATGCAAAAGCCCAGCCACCTTGCCTCAAGCTGGGGTGACCGCGGTTCTGTTCATGCTCCAGAGGCCCCCTACCCCACCCCAGGGAACAGGCTGAGACTAAGTCAACTAAACCACATTTTCACCTGGCTGTTTCCCTTGTCCCCTTTCAGTTGGTCCTTAGAGCACTTTCTCAGCACATCACTTGCCTGAACTCACTGCCACCAACAATCCAAGGCTCAACCTTCAGCGAACCTAACTAAGATGGCCCCCAGCCCCAGGGACTGCACGTTCCCCTCACCCAAACGCCTGTTACTTTTCCCTCATTGCTCTCTGAACCTATGCCAGCCTCCTCTCCAAGGGAGAGAAGTTCTCACCGGGGGCCTGGAAGCTCTCACAAGACTTTGGATCCTCCCTAACCTCTCTCACAGTGGCCAGGGCTGGGATCTGACCAGGGCTGGGGGACCAGAGCTGCGATATGGCTGGGGGACCCAAAGGGAAAATGATTGAACCAGAAAAGTTCATGGCCCTCCTTCAGTGTCTTAGCCCCACTGTCCTGAAGGCAAACCAGCCCCCAGCCCACCAGTACTTGGGCTCTGGGAAGGAGGGCAAGGCCCCCAATTTCAAACCTGTCTGCTCACATATGAGGATGGAGGGAGTGGAGGCTGGAGAGCTAATCCAGGGCACGAGGGACACAAGGGGGTGAAAACTCAGTCCTTGCCCTAAAGAGGTGCAGGGAGGTGAGATAAAACCGGTTCATAAAATGTGTAATTTCCTCCGGGAAGCATTCCATGATTGACCTACATCCTCCCTCCTTCTGTATCCATCACTTTTCCAGTGCAACAGCAAAGCATCAATCTGCGTGTCTACCAAATTCAGCATTCTTATCTTTCTGCCTACCAGACCATGAGCTTCACACCTTGGTATCCCCAGCGCAAAGCCTTGAATATAGCAGGTACTCAGTGAACACTGAATGAATGAATTTATAGGAATATGCCATGGTGAAGTTGCTAAGCATTGTTAAGAAAGGTAAAGAGGAGGTGAGAGGAGAGAGACATCACTGTCTGCTGGAGAAAGAATCACAGAAGGCTCTATGGAAGAGGCAGCTTTTGAACCAGCCCTCAGAAAACAGGGGGGCTTCCTGCAGGTTGATAGGGCAATTTTATATTCCATATTACCCGGGGTAAAACACCAGTGATTTTTGGACCTTCATTTTCTCATCTCTAAGATGGAGAGAATGCTACCAACCCTGAGAACTCACAAGGGTGGATGTGATCATCACACAGGATAAATGAGAAGTGCTTAGTAGAACTCTGATGTGTTCTACTGTTGCCACAAATAGCACCTTAACAGAGTCTTTCCAACCAGCACTGATGGGACAGTCATGAACTCATTACAGAGGTGGGTCCACAGAGGCAGCCAGGGCACACATCAAGAAGTTTGTGGGGCAGCCATCTGGGGGGTGATGTAGGCTGTGTTTAACCATGAGAGTCTCTGCAAACAGTGGCAGCTGCTACCAACCCAGAGTCTGAGTGTCCAGTCTGGCTGCCATGGAGGAATGAACCTAGGCTAGTTGTCAGGAGACAAGCTGTGTGACCTTGGGCAAGTCAAACCTCATGGGCCTCAGTTTCCCCACCTATAGGAGGGGAGTGTATTAGATGACTTCTGAGGTCTTTTTTCAACTCCTACTTTCTAAGAATTTTATAAACAGCACGTGGGCCCTGTATAAGATGCACCCTGGAATCTAGGGAATGGGTCTGAAACTATCATCCCCTGCAATGAAAATGCTTTGGGAAAGATAGCCATCTGTGGCCAAGGTCCTCAGGAAAAAACCCACCAATGTGTGATGTGTGTGCCAGTTGTTGATAAGCCCAGAAGGCTGCATGGATGTCTGCAAGAGGCCTGGGGTGCCTCTCAACAAGGAAGACATTGATTTAACAGGCTCCAATGGAAGATAAGCTGTAATCTTGGACACTGTGGCTTGCCCGTAGCCAGGCAGTGTTGTAATGAAAGACACTTTGGTGACTGATAAGGAATACTGAAAAAGAGCTGGAGAGCTGGACTTTCTCAGGGCCCGGCTAGCCCAAGCCAGAAAAGATGGGGCCTGGCCAGCAGACACAAGGCCTCTGGCCACCTGACAGGTACTCTTCCTCATTGGACATTGGGCTATGAGCTGGCATCATGGTGATGACATCATTAAGATTATCTAACGCCCTTTAATGACATTAACTCCTAAGACTATCCAACTCTAAAATAGTAGAACCACTTTGGAAGAGATTTTGGCAGCACCTACTCAGGCTAAACAAGGGTACACTCCATGATGCAGGAATTCCACTCCTGGGTATGTACCCAATAGAAATTAGTGCTATGACAACCAAACAATAGGTCTGAGAACATTCATAGCAGCTTTATTCATTATAGCTAAAAACAAGAAACAACCCACATGTCCATCAAGAGCAGCAAGGATGAACAAATTCTGGCATATTCATACAATGGAATATTACACAGAAGTGAAAAAGAGCTACAGATAGACACAACAACCCTGTTGAATCTCACAGCACAGTTTGAGTGAAAGAGCTCAGACATAAAAGAGGAAATAGTGTATGATTTCATACATTTGAAATTCGAGACTGGAAAAACCAACCTTATAGTAACAGAGCTCTAAACAGTGGTGGCCCTTGGGTGGAGGTGGGCAATTATTTACTGGGAAGGGCACAAGAGAAGTTTCTGGGGAGGAGGTGGGATCCCATCTCGTGAGATGGGAATGTTCATAGTCTTCATCTGAGCGGCTGTTACACGGGTGGATGTACACGTAAAAATGCATCAAGGTATTTGCTTTAAGATTTTACTATATCACTTTACACTTCAATTAGATTAAAAAAAAAAGAGCATCCACCCCGCTTTGATGACATTGTCTGTTGATGTTACCCAGCTTCCTCAGGTGACACTAACCATTACAATTACCCACTCCCTTTACTCTGAGTCCTATTTGAGGAGCCACTTCCCATGGCTGACTTCTTCCCGGTTCAGATTTGCCTTCTGGTGCAAGTGCTGCCTACTTGCAAAGCACTCAGACCGCCTTGGCATAGACATTCCAACTTGCCCATCACCCCCGCTGAGTTTCGTTAACATGAGTCAGCCTGCCCCACTCTGCTCACCCCTGGAACGGCTGGAACTGCTTTCCGACCCTAAACCAACGGAGATCCCACCAAGTTACAGACCCCCAAAGGGGTTCTGTCCCACTGAGCCTCAGCCTCTCACTCTACACACCCCAGGAAGTCACTACCAGCGGCAACATTTTCTGATTCTAAAGGCAACCAGGCCAGGGCCTGAGTCAAGAGGCACCATGACATAATCCCTTCATTCAGTCTATCAAACAACAAAAGCAGACCGCTGCCCTGGATGCTAGAGAGACTGTCATGAAAAGCAAACAAAGACCAGCTCTGAAAGAGCATTGTTGGGGAGATGGATGGCAAACAAGGAAACAGAAATGAACGGATGGTTTCAGAGTGTGTTAAGTGCTAAGATGACCCTAAAGCAGGGCGTCGTGAAAAAAGGAACAGTGGGCAGAGAAGGGATCTGCTGGAGAGAGGTGGAAAGAGCAGACAATCTGGGACTAATTTCTGGCTCTGCTACCCACTAGCTGGGTGACATTGGGCAAGTTACTTAACCTCTCTGAGCCTCAGCCTCTTCATTTGTAAAATGGGAACAATAATGCCTTCTCCCAGGGCTAGTGTGAGGGTTGAATACAATATATGTAAAACATCTGGCCAAACAGTATGTGTTCTGTCAACAAATGACAGCTCCTGAGATGATTAAATAGGAGCAAGAGGTGGGGACAGAAGACCACCCTCTGTGGCCCCCTCTATATCTCAGGGGTGGAGCCGCTCAAAGCAGACACTAAACCATTAGGGATGTTTCACGAACGTGTTCAGAGTTCATGTTGAGGACTGTGCAGAGAGTCGGAAAACCAGAGGGGAGGGATGGAATGGAGCCCTTTCTGAGCGTCCCTCTTACACACTTAACTCTCAGAAAGTTACCTTGTGACTTTTAGCAAGTTATTTAAGCCGTAGTTTTCTCATTTGTAAAATGGGGTTGTGGAGAGGAATAAATAAGTAAACTCAGGTAAAGTGCTTAAAACTGTCTGGTACACAGTAAGCCGTCAAGCATGTCAGCCAGCATTATTATTCCGTAAGTGATCCTGCACTCCTCTTAAAACCCCACCTCCCCAGGGGACTGCAAGGCCTTCGCATGAAAGGACGATGTCTTATCTGCCACAGATGATGAGGCCTGTTACATTCCTGGGGTCCACTGTATATTTGCAAGCTCCTTGCCTCAGTTCTGAGAGCCAGAAAGGGCACGTCCTAGTTAGCCTCCTTTGGCAGAGAAGGAGACTGAGGCCTGGAGAAGGGAACACCCTGTCCACTCACAGACACAGGACAGTAGCAGAGCTGGGACTCGAACCCAGGCCTTCTTCCCACTAGCTTGGAACTCAGTTCACTGCCCTCCACGGACTCCTCTACCCCCGCCTTGTGTCACTAGGGGAGCCCTTTGCAATGCATATTCCCAGGCCCATGCAGAACCACTAGCCCTGACTCTTCAGGGGCGGGCCTCAGAGGTTGTATTTGTAACACGCTCCCTTTGAATTTCAGAGGCGCTGCTGGATTTGTTTATCTCTGCTTGACGCCACGTTGGTGGATAGAAAATAGGAAGGATTGTGAAACAATTTCCCTGCTTCTGGCCTATGAGACTTCTGCTATTTCACTCTCCCAATATTTAGCAACAAACACCACGGAAAAGGAAAACACTGTCTGCCAAACCTGTGCGCCATAAAATGCTCACAGATAGCCCATCGCCAAATAAGGATGCGGCATCTTCTCCCTCTCAGAGTCTCGGCACACACGAGTATACTATTAAAGGCCCTGAAAAGTCCTGCAATAAACACATCCATGTAACTCGGTTTAATCCAGTGCTTTCCACTTGACCATAAAGCTCTTTCCTAACAGAGTATAATGGCTGTGGAGCCAAGTAACATTCCCCTCCCCAGCCCCTTGGTTGAGAGTAACCAAGCGGCATGAGACATGTCACCAATGAGGCAGCATCCTAAGGAGGGCAACTGAGCAGAAATGGCAAGTCCCTGGCACATGCTTCTGGTCTATCAGCTCACTCCTTTCTACCTCCAAAAGTGTACACCCCAAACCGTAGGTAGGGGTGGGGACTGCCAGCACCCAGGAGGCCCAGTGAGGGAGCCACAAACTCTCAAGGACGCATGTTAAGGCAAATTCCAGCTTGCTCCGTGGCTTTCTGAAGAGAATTCTCACTGGAACCTAGAAGGAGAATTTCATCAAGGACCCCCATCCCCCATCAGAGAATTTTCTCCCCAGCTGCGAGCCAAGGGGGTGGGGGACACTGGCAAAGTACACGAGGATGCAACAGTAGGATGTGGAGCCAAACAAGGCTGACAGACAGCAAAGGGAATGAAAACCCTTGATGAAAAGCCCCATCACATCAGCTTTCCTGCAGCTTTCCTCCCCACCATAAATTTTAAAAGGTTAATCATGACCAAGTGGGATCTGGTGTTCTGCTTCCCCCTCCTGACTCTTTCAGGGGAAGTGTGTCTGCAGGCTGCAGAAACTTCCAAACAGAGCAGAGTGGTGGGAAGGCAAGGAGAGAAAAGAAGAAGGGGGTGCTGCCGACCCCCCCACCTGAAGTTGGTTCTATCTCCCAGTTACTGGATGGCAGGGCAAGTACCATCACCCTAACCACCTCCTGGAAGCATCACTGAGTGTTCCGGGCCAGGCGATATGGAAACAGAATCTGTGGTCTGGTCCTACCTTCTATCAGATAGTCATTCAACAAATCCTTATAAGTGTGACGTGCTGAGCTTGGTGCTGGGGGTACAGAGAGCTATGGCACTCAGGCCCTGCACTAGGGAAGTGCATAGTCTAGAAGAGGTGGGATAAGAATGATGCCTATAAAGGCCTGCTGAGAGGCAGAAAGGAAACAAGGAGGGATTACTGTGAGCTGGAGTTATGTCTCAGGTCTCCCTCCCATCACCATGATATAACGATCACATAATAATATATACATAATAATAATATTACTCTGCGCAGGCGTTTTATTGAGTGTTTTGTATCTATTATCTTATTTATTGCCCACAACAAGCCTATTATTGTTCCCACTAGTCAGATAAGGAAGCTGAGGCTCAGCAAGTTTAAGTAACTTGCCCAAGGACACCCTGCTGGTTTGGAGTCCATCTGACTCTCTGACTTTTGTGCTAAGCCCCATGCATTTCCAGTTTGCAAGTGCCAGGCACAGTGCTGAGGACACAGGGCTCCAGGTGCAGGACATAGTCTCTGAGTCACTGGTTGGGCCTGTCCCACGTGGCATCCTTAGAAACTACTCCTCCCTCATTCTCCCAGCTCCTGGTACACACATGTTTATCGATCCTTTTGTGTATGTAATGCAAATGGACACTTAATAATTTAGCAGAGTTAACAGTGCTGAAATATTAACAGGCTTTTCTCTTTTAATTAGCTGCTCAGAGAATGGCGGCCAGGGCCTGAAAGGAGGCTCTCAGGGCAGGCGCTCGGCTGGCTCCTCCTGGGCCTCCTTCTGCCAGAGATGATGCTACACACCTCTCCTGCGGACCACAGACCATCAAATGTGTACCTCTCAGGAAAATTAACCCTGCTCTCTGTGCTCTCCACAGTGGGGCTTTGCCCTGCCCTCCCCACAGCCCTGTCTGCAGAGCTGGCTGAAGTCTGCCCTCTGTTTCGGCCGCTGGCCAGGGGGCAGGCCAGGTGGCTTCTCAGGAGTTCTGGAGTCTAGGGGAGGTGCCAATTCCATGCTGGGAAAACAAGTTTGAACCAGTCCACCCACCAGTACCACCTCCCTGGCCTCTCCTTAATGTCAGTCATCTTGAGGGGAAGCATCAGCACACCCTGCCCCGTCCACCTCTGGTCACTGTCTCAGGGCATTAGACCTTGGTCCAGGATGATTCTCTCTCCATCTTCCCTCTTGCTCCCTGGCCTCCCAGCCCTTCAAAGGCACATACGATCGCCTGTTAACTTACCATTGATTCATGGATCCCTTCTGTAACATTTCCTGAGCACCTGTTGTCCTGCCCTCGGCTCTAGGATGCAGAGGCAGTCAGGCACATCCCCCTCCCTGAAGCACCTCTGCCCTCCCCTTGCTGCCGACTCTATTAAAGTCTGCTCTCAGCAATACGTCTTTTTTGCTTACCAAAACCAGATCCACATTCAGCCGACCTCCCCTTTGGCTTCAAAAATCTCTCCCCAGCCTGAGTATGTATGTATCTATCTCTGACCTCCAGGTCCAAGAGCACTGTTACTGAGTGTGGAAAGCAGCCACAGCTGAAAGATCAGGGCACAGGCTGCCAGCCTGTCACCATGATTGAGCATGAAAACAAGCTCTGCTCTCATAGTCAGAGGCAGGGCCTGGTAGGGCTCGCGGGGTCTGCTGCTGTGTGTAAGGCCCGGTTCCATTTTCAGGAGCTGATACTGTTTGCACAGCCTGATGCTTCCGGCAGAGCCTGGCACTGCTGAGAGTGGTGGCCAGTCCATCTGTGCCCCCGTCCCTGGGAAGGTTTGGCACCACTGCACCTACACCCTGGCCCCATCAGAAGGCACACAGGTTTTGAGAGTGCCAGGTTCTACTCATAGAATCTTCACTGTCTGCATACCAGTGGAAGTCTAACCTGCACACAACTAATGAACTCAGGGATGTTAGGACAGGCCACCAGAAAGCCCTCTAAGTGGGGGCTCTGAGGTCCCCTGGGGGAAACTATAAAGGGACTTTCTCCCTGGTGGGCAGGGAGATCAAAACTGTCAACAAATGAGGTGCCCTAGGACAGTGCTAACATTATAGGCAGGACACTCAGGGAAGAGAGATCAGAAAGGCACATGCCTCAAGTTGGGCACTGCTTGAGCCAAAGCTGTAAATGCAAGTCTGAGGGGCTGCCCAGATGGTGTAGTATGAGGGGCAGGAGGTAGGGCTCTATCTCTCCTCTAATAACTATGTGACCTTGGGCAAGTTATTTAACTTCTCGAAGCCTCAGTCTCTTCATCTGTAAAATGGGGATAATACTACATCTCAGCTCTAGTGAAAATAACTTCTAGGTTGTGAGGATTAAACGAGATAATGCACATTTGGTACAGAGCATAATCACTAGCATCTAGTAAGTGCTCAATAAATTTCAGTTCCCTTTCCATTTGATCATATAGCCTGGGACCCTTTGGGACCCTGTTCCAAGGGCCTGTAAGAGGAAAATGTAAAACTGAATGAAGAGGTCTACTTTGGGGGGATGCCAAGAGCCATAATCCCGAGAGACCAGAACATCAATATGGACAGAAAGAGGTAATCACTGGAAGGAAAGCTCTCCCCAGAAGAACATCCAGGATGATGGAGAGAGAGAGGGGCTACCACCTATCAGAGCAGAGAATGGTTTCTGGAACCCAGGACCTGAGTCTGCCTGGCCCAGGGCTGTGGGGCCCATGGACATAGGGTTTCTCATGTAAAAATTTTCTGCTGGGGTCCCGCTACGCAGCCCCACCAAGATCTGCAGTCCTGGAGATCCCATCACTGCAGTTCACTTGGCCCTGGACCCTGGCAGTGGGCCAAATTCTGGATGTGACCAAGCTTCCAGCTGACAAAGCAAACCTATTGAACCAAGCCCATGGGAGGGGCAGGGCTGGAGTAGACACAGCACTCTCATTCAGATTGTTTGCAATAATTGCTGTGTGACCTGGGGCAAATCATTTAACTCTCTAGTCTACAGCCTCAGTTTCCTGCCTGTAAAATGGGCATAAGAATGCTCCCTATTGAGAGCGTTAAATACAATAAGAATAGAATCCACCAATCACAGCACATGCTGCCCAGTAGATGCTCTAGAAGTATAGTTAGAAGGGAGCAGAATAAAACCAAACTCACGGGGCTTCCCTGGTGGCGCAGTGGTTGAGAGTCTGCCTGCCGATGCAGGGGACACGGGTTTGTGCCCCGGTCCGGGAAGATCCCACATGCCACGGAGCGACTAGGCCCGTGAGCCATGGCCGCTGAGCCTGCGCGTCCTGAGCCTGTGCTCCACAATGGGAGAGGCCACAACAGTGAGAGGCTCTCGTACCGCAAAAAACAAACAAACTCATACCTAAGGGTGTGTCCACCCTGAGAAGGTCCCCCTAGTCTGAGAGTTGAAGCCTCCAGTGTTAAGCCTCCAGTGTTGAGCCTGACAGGCCCCTGAGTAACCCTGTTTATTGGAGCCTGAGGCTCAGTCACCTGGGCACCAGCGTACCTGTGACCAACACTAGGGATGGGGTACATCCTGGGTGGGACCAGAGACACACTGCCAGGTCCAGGCCCCCAACCCAGAATTCAGAGCCTTGGCCAACCCCGGGCCAGGGAATGGAGGGAGCAGTGGTCTCGCTAAAGCAAAGAACCCTCAAAGGCCCCTATGACCCAAAAGCCCAGTGTTTTCCTCCCACCCCCCGAGCTGAGACCCAAGCCTGAAGCACAGGGCACAGCTTGCAGCCTGACACAGGCCTGGCTGTGGGAACCGAGGGAGACAGGGGGCTGAGGCACTGGACTGGGGCTGAAATGAGCATCTGGGGACCTGGGTCCTCAGAAAGAACAGGATGGTGGGGGGGCGGGGCTTGGGCCCCCTGAAAGAACGGGATGGTGGCAAGTGGGTGGGAGTTCTTTCCAACCAAACCTGCAAGAACTGGCTGGAAGTTCCACTCCAGCGCTTAACTTGACTAAACCCCCATTTCACCATACAAAACAGAGGCCAATAATATTAGGCTCATCGTGTCTCACGTAAACTGTAAAGTTCTGCACAGATCAGGTCTTATTATTATTAGGTGTTCAAAAGACCCAAATATAGCTTCTGGAAGTAAAAACTGGAAGTTAAGAAGCAGGCCATAATGCACCTATTAAACCAGTGAAAATAAATTAAAATGAAAAAAATCCATTGTGGCTGGGCTGCGCACAAGCCCGGCTCAAACTTTTTGTAGCACGGGCCGGCAGTGCGAAATGAGAACCGTAAAACTGTTCCTATCCTATGACCTATTAGGCAATCTCACTTTGGGGAATAGGCCCCAAGGAAATAATTTAAAAGGAAAAAGTAATTCACATAAGGATATTCACGGCAGAGCTATTTAGAAGAAGAAATTGGCATCTGCCCAAATGCCCAGCACTGGAGAAATGGTGCCCAAACTCCAGCGCATCAATGCAGGGGGTGCCCTGCGGCCATTAAGCTGACAGGTCTGAGGGCTCAGTCAATACCAGGAGATGTGTGTAGGAGATAAAGTCAGCCAAGAGAGCCGAATGGACCACTGTTTACTGCTATGTAAAAATATATTGACAGGTGTGGGCAGGGAATTTAGAATGAATGGTTAATGTTTGATGGTCACTGGGTTCCGTTTTTTTTCCTATGAAGTTGTTTAAGTGGATAATAACAACCTTGAAAGCAAAATCAATCTTGAAGCTTAACAGCAGGTGGGGCCTTAGACACCAGGACAGAAGGACAGGGGACAGAAGGACAGTGTTTCTGCAGAGCTTACCACCGCCACTCTGGCTGGGCAGCACTCTGCCCCCTCCACCCCCACCCCAGGCTACTGTGGGTTCCTGAGCATCACCCCACCCATCTGGGGGTTAGAATTATGGGTGTCACAACCTGACGGCTTGAAACCTCTTAAAGCTGCCCCTGTGTAGTTCCTCCAGGCTGGACCTTCACCCCAGTTCAGGAGGCAGGAGGAGGATTGCCTCTGAGGGTTTAAAAACCAGGGATCAGAGATGCAAGGGCCTGATTAACTTTATGCCTCTGTCCACATCCACTGACCTCAGGAGGACAGCACTTAGTGACCCCGCCACACCCCCAAGGCCTGAGAGCCATTCCTCACCCTCCGTCACTGAAAACACACTGGCAGCCAGAAACCTGGGAGTCATCCCTGCCTTCTCTCCGTCCACATCCCATGCCCAACCCACCAGCTCAACCTTCGGAACTGATCCTGCATCTGACCCCTGAAACACCAACCTGGTCTTAGAAACCACTACCACGATGCCCTGCCTGGATTTTTACAGCAGCCTCCAGAGAGCTCTACCCTGCTTCCTCCCTTGCCTGGCACAGTCTGTTCTCCACAAGCAGCCAGAGGGATCCCTTTACAACATTAGGTCAGACCCTGTCCCTCCTCTTCTCAAAACCCTACCGTGGGTCTCCTCTCACTTTGAGTCAAAGCCATAGCTTTTTCAATAGCCTGCCACACCCTGCATGTGTCCTCCTCCCAGCTGCGGCCGCACTGCTGTCTTTGCTCTTCTTCAAGCAGACCAAGCCCACTTCCACCTCAGGGCCTTTGCACTTGCAGCTCCCCCTGCTGGATTGCTCTTCCCCGGATTTCCAGAGCTCACCCCATTGCTTCCTTCAGCTCTCTTCTGAGACAGGCCTTCCCTGACCACCCTTTTTAAGACAGCCTTCCTGCCTCCACCACCATCACTCTAAATCCCCTTACCTGCTTTGTGTGTTCTTCATACCACTCATCAACACCAGCATATTAAATAGTCACTTGCGGGTTTCCCTGGTGGTGCAGTGGTTAAGAATCTGCCAGCCAATGCCGGGGACACGGGTTTGTAGCCCTGGCCCGGGAAGACGCCACATACCGCAGAGCAACTAAGCCCGTGCGCCACAACTACTGAGCCTGTGTGCCGCAACTACTGAGGCCCACATGCCTAGAGCCCCCGCTCCACAACAAGAGAAGCCACCACAATGAGAAGCCCGCGCACCACAACAAAGAGTAGCCCCTGCTCGCCACAACTAGAGAAAGCCCGCGTGCAGCAACAAAGACCCAGTGCAGCCAAAAAATAAATAAATAAAATTTTAAAATAAATAAATAAATAGTCACTCGTGCATTCTCTTTCTGTGTCCCTTTCAAAAGGAGAACACCCCTGGGAGGGAAAGCACGTTAAATTTCTGAAAGGGATGATCAATCTTTTTTTTCTTTTTTTTTTCAAGAGTCAATTCCAGAAGCATAAAGTTTGGGAACATATTTTCTTTTAGCATCAGGTATATTTATAAATTGGGAAATGTAATACTTGCCCCCCTGCTAAGTATTCTCATTATTTTTTTCTTCCATCACTGAAGGGTTTCTCTCCTTTTTTGGCTGAAATTTAAGAATCCACATAAGTGGCGTGCACTGTAGGATCTCAGCATGCCAAGTCTCTGAACAACTTGTAAATGACTAGAAACCCAGTCGGCTGGGGGAGAAAAGTGAAGGATCTGTGGATGGGGGAGGCCAATTGGACCTAAGTTCAATCACAACCAGGGACAGAAAAGTCACTGCCATTAGGAGGCTCCTGGGGGCTAAGGACAGGAGGTGGGGGGCACTGCCTCTTAGGAGGAAAGTGAGGTCTGGAATGGGCAGCCATGTGGGTAGCAGTAAAGGGCTGGGTGCAAAACACACCTGTCTCCCAACTCATAAAGTAGCTCATAGGGAACATTCTTACTATAAATTTCCCCAAGAGGAAGATGGGAGGAGGGGTGGAATTCTGCCACACTTTCTCCAGGACCAGGGTCTCAGCCTTTCCTCCAATATTGTGTCACATGCCTGTACATAGAGCCTCACATGCCACTTCCCTGGTGGCAGCCTCTGTGACTCATCAGAGCAGGCCTGAGCAGACCTGGGCGCTGGAATCACTCACTTAGCAGTGCCTCCTCGGAAAAGCCCCAGGCACTGGGCTCAGAATGGTTTTCCACAAGTTCCCGTTTCCTCTTCACCACAGCCCCCTGAGGGGAGCACTATTATTATCATTTGCTTGCGCACAGGGAAACTGAGACACAGAGTGTACCCTGCCCGAGATCACACAGCCAGTGAGTGACTGGGGCAGGACTTGAACCCAGACCTGTGGCAGAAGCCTCTGCTACGAGCCTGCAGGCCACACTGCTTCCCACACTCCCACCTGAGCGAGAGAGATGACTTTGATATACTTAGTTACTTGCTTCTGAAATTAGACCTCGGGGGTGTCATGGAGCCTGGCAAGTCATGTGCCACAGCTGACCTGAGAGCTGCTAGTCACTGACACCTTGGTGTGAAGAACTTCTCTGGTTACTCTCCTCCCTGGGGCACTGAGGCATGAGGGAAGGAAACAGTGGAGAGCAGGGGTTGGGGGCAAAGCTGCAGGACCACTTGGCTGACCCTTCCCAGAATCCTCCTCTCTGGTTGCCATGGAGCCACCTCTGCAGAGGCTTGGGCCCTGGCGGGGAGCGGAAGACCAGGTGGCACCAGAGAAAGTGATCCAGAAGAAAGGAAGCTGGCCTGTCTGTGGAGGCCCTTGGAAAAGGGGGGGTGCAGAGGCATCAGTCCTGAGACCCTAGGTCGCTAGGGCCAGCCGCAGGTGGAAGGGAGAAGTGATTCCCAGGAGAAACTGAAAACACTGAGCAGAGACGGCTGAGGGAGGTGACAGAAGTATGCAGAAGGTTGAGGAAAGTGAGGTGCAGGAGGACGCCTGGACGCTGCCCAAACTGGGTGCTTGGCAGCACTAGCCCAGTGCCCAGCAAGTAGTTGGTACTTAATAAATGTCAGCCAGAGCTATCGTTATCCTAGGTGCTCAAAAGAGACTCCCTGGTGAGGACACCCGTGAGCTCCAGTCTGCTCAGGCCAGGAATGAAGCGTGAGCGCTGTGTCAGGCAGATGCGCTCAGGGCTCCCGCCGTGAGGGGCCCCCCCCCGCCCTGCAAGGGGACTCTCCAAGGTGCCGCTCCCCTCTGAGCCTGGGCAGTTCTGCTCCTGCGAGGATGGCTGGGGAGGGCTTCAGGAGAAGAAGAGGCCCCCCTGCCACTCAGCCCAGCTGGGGCCACTGTGCCCATGCGTTCAGCCCAGCCCCCACCCTGGCACGGGCACAGCGGGTGAGCGCACGCCTGGCACAGGCCCCGGTGCGGGGAGAGAGGCTCCAAGCAGGCAGCTTTGTATTTTGTGAAAACCACATCCACAACTGAGCTTTCCAGCCAAGCAGGGCCTGCTGGGAAGGGTCTCTCTTCCCATCCCCCTGCTGGGGCCCACCCTCCCCTCCTCAGCCCTCACCCCCAGGAGCCATAGGGAGTACCAGCTGCCACCCCGGCTGGCATGGGGGGCTGAGGGGGATGGCTTGGGCCCAGCTCTGGCCATGCCAGGGTTCCCCGTCCCCCCACCCTGGCCCCCTTCCTGCCTGGAATAAACTGGAATACAAATCAGAGGGAAATGCTTTCCTCTGAACAAATTGCTATGGATTCCTCCCTGTCGCAGGTCAGGGCTTGAAATGGGGGATATTTTCACTCGCCGACTGCTAATAGACTCAGGAGAAGTTTCTGGATCGATGGAGGCCGGGAAAATTAGCCAGGAGCTTCAGGCCAGCCTCAGCCTGTCCCTGCCCCCCGACTTCAGGTCTCCCAGAAGCGGTGGTGGGCAGTTATAACCCAGGCTGGACATAGCGCTGGGCTGATGATCCAGAGAGCTGGATGCCCATTCCCGCCCCCTGCCTGGGGACCAAGGCAAGGATGACCAGGGGCTGCCCAGAGGAGCAGTGGGATAAAGGGGGACCCAAAGAAGCCCCCAAAGAGGTCTGCAGTCCCCCCCCACATACATACATGACTGCCTGCACATAAACCCATGTTCTTGTGGGCATGATCACATATATGCACACTGTCAGCACACGCATGCCCACGTATATTTAAGTGTGCACAGAAAATACTGATGACGTGTACATGCCCAGCATAGAGAGGACTTGGGGAATGTATTTCAGCTCCGGCTGAGGTACCCAGTGAGAACAGCATATTTCCTGCCAATGGTTCTCCATACACAGACAGACAGAAAGACACACACACACACACACACACACACACACACACACACACACACACACACACACACTGATCTCCACCAGCAGCCAGGGCTCCCCACCAATCATTCCTTTCACCCCTCAGCCCCGCATCCCTGGCTCTATAATTCTGCAAGGGAGCCTGAAGGAGCCACTGGCTTCACCAGCCCCAGCTTCGCCAGAACGAAGGGCAGGAGACTGTGGGGAGATGCAGCCCACCCTCGCCCTGGACAGCCTCACAGTCCCTGCTCCCTCAGCTCCCGAGAAGGTGAGGGAGTGAGCCAGGCAGGGTGTCGGTGCTTCAAGCAGATTAGGGCATCCCTCAGGGCTGAGCCCTCCCAGCACCCCCGAGGCCACTGTGTCAGTGGGCAACGTCAGGGGCCATGGGGAACTGGAGGAAGCCAGGAGGGGGCGCGAGAACTCACTGTCCTCTGAATGCCCCAGAAGGAGGTGGGTGGCTTGATCTGGAGAAAGTCTCTTACGTCTCCTGCCTGCTGCCCCTGGCACATTAAGCCACACATGCACACGCACATGTACACACGCACACACTCCTCTCGGTATCCTAGAGCCCAGATATGACTTGGGAGTTAGAAGTGGGAGAGAAGGGTGTATTCAATGGCAGGTAGAGCTTGGAGCGACCCTTCACCTCTGACCACTGGTTTCTGCCTCTGAAAACTGACCAGTGAGGGCCAGGTAACCTCTAAGCCCATTACCTGTGACCTTCCATGATTCCAAGCTGGGCTGCCTGTTTGCTCTGTGGTCTGGGGACTTCTCTTGCCCTCTCTAGGCCTCAGGTTTCTTTTCTAACAAATTATTATATTTGATCTAAGTTCTCTCCTGGCTCTGACAATGCCAGTGCAGTTTTGAACTTCATGGGAGCTTATAAATGCCATGCAGATGTGTCCTTGCTTCTCCTGAGCCCACAGGATAGTACAGGAGAATGAGAAAGATCCAGCTGGAAAGTCCTTTGACGTGGCTTTTAACTTCAGCCTTGGCACCTAATTGCTGTGTGACCTTGACCTTACCTTCTCTGGTCTCAGTCTCTTCCTGCACAAACTCCTTGAGATTCAAGGGCCTCTGGGTCAGTTAAGACCACTGTATCACAGCTGAGCTCACTTCTTACCACACCCTCAAGCTCCAACTCCTGGCCTTCTCTGTGTTTGGAATACATGGCCTTATTCCAGAAAGGAGAGTAAAGCCAGGTCTTGTGATGGCACAGACCTTCAGCTTGCCTTGTGGGCTTATGTATTTTGCTAGAGATAAACTGACCTCCCCAGAGGCCCCCTGCATTTTACTGGAACACCAGAATCCAGCTCCCTCCCCAAGTCTACCCTCCGGATGTCCCTCTCAGTGATGGGATAAGTGCCTTCATTTAGAGTTTCACATAGGAAAAGCCTCAGGGCTAAGGAGATATTCAAGTTCAGGTCAGAGGCCTCAGCTTCTGAATCTTCCTGATAAGAGATTATGTTACAACAAACTGAAATAAGGTTAGACAATGAGAAGAACTTCCCAACAAAGGATTAGACATTGAGCAAACAGCAGTGGGGTTGCCTGGGCTCATGCGGGTACGGGCTTGCTGAGAGGCAGAAAGATGAGGTAGATCATGGTTTCTAGCACAGTCCCTCAGTTTCTGGTTCCCCCAAACCAGGAGGGTCCACAGAGCTCTCCTGCGGCTGGGACTGAAAGGAGCCACCTGCTAGTGGAGGGAGGTACCAACCAGTGGAAATGAACAACCTCATGGAAATGTGAATGAACAGCGTGTTGGGGTGAGGGGGAGCAAACGAGCATTAGCAGATGGGAAGCTGGACCCTCACATGAACGTCTGGGTTGCCCCAAGCAAGCCTTTCCCCTGCTCTGGTTCTCTGTCTTCTCTAAGGTTCCTTCTGGCCATACTCAGAGCCGCCAGAGCACCCCACCCAACCCGAGCTAGACTGGCAGGGTAGAGTGAGGTGGGGAGAAGAACAGCTGTTCACATCCATCTAAATCCTTTCATTTCAAGAAATGCCAACTGATCCTGAGGTGGGGATTTGTGGTAAAGACTGCTCATGACCTATCCAACTTCCATTCTCCCCTTCTATCTAAATAAACCCTGATATTCTCTTAGGTGAGAATATGTCCATCTAAAAGGCTACATTTATCAGCCTCCCTTCATCTAAGAATGGCCAGTAAGGGACTTCCCAGGTAATCCAGTGGTTGAGAATCCACCTTCCAATGCAGGGGACACGGGTTGGATCCCCGGTCAGGGAACTAAGATCCCACGTTCCGCAGGGCAACTGGAGCCCGCACGTCGCAACTACAGAGCCCTCACGCCACAACTAGAGAGAAGCCTGCATGCCACAACGAAAGATCCCATGTGACACAACTAAGACCCGACTAAGCCAAAAAAAAAAAAAAGAATGGCCAGTAAGATGTAAGCAGACATCATTGGGAGGGGGCTTCTGGAAAAGCTGACTCAACTGGTGAATGACTCAGCCTTTTAAGTGTTCCTCCCTTCTTCCTGCCTGGAATGTGTCACGATGGCTGAGCCCCAGCAGCCCCTCGGTGACGTTAAGGCAAAGTGCTCTAAGGCAGGGGTTCCCAAACTTTGCTGCACATCTGAATCATCTCAGGATCTTTCTTTTTTAAAAAAAAAAAAAAATGCTGATCCCTGGTTCTCACTCCCAGACATTCTGACTTAGTTGATGTGAGGTATGACCAAAGCATCACAAATTTTAAACACCCCCGGGTAATTCTCATATGCAGCAAGGTTTGAGAAGCACCACTGTGAGGAGATCAGAACAGCAAGAGGAAGGGAGCCTGGATCTCTAGTGACCAAGGAACCACCAGAGCAGCCGTGGATAGCCTACTTCTAGACTTAAGAAAGTCACTTTAATTTGTTGGAGACTCTGTAGTCAGGTCTTTGGTTCTGGCAACAGAATGTGATTCCTAACTGCTATAGGACTGAGGGTCCTCGTGCTGCTCCCATCAGCAACCCATTCTCCACAGCACAGTCTAGGGAAAAAAAAAAAAATAGGTCAGATCCTGCCCTCAGGAATTTCACACGGGGGGCAGTAGGCAAGTACCAGACTTGGTATCGGGCAGGCTTGAGTTCAAATCCTGACTCCACTACCTGCTAAATTCAGGGGCTTGGGCAAGTCCCTCCAGCTGAGCCTCAGCTTCGCCATCTGGAAAATGAGGACGCTGGAAAAGCCTGCATTCTCCCGCACCACTGCGAGCTCCTTGGGGGCAGGTATCCTTCAGCCCTCCCTGCAGTCACAGCGCCCACCTCCCTTCCAGACACTTAGCAACTGCTCATTAAACATTTGCTCGGTTTACATTTGAATTGAATTGCTACGATGGGGCCCGCTCTGAAATTTTCATTTTCTCTAAACCAAAAAGAGAAGAGAATAAACAAAAGGGCCACATTTCAAAAAGGTAACAGAATTTACCTATTGAAAATCAATGAAAACAACATTTCTGGAGCAGTTTCTTTCGGTCTCTTTAGGTTCAGGTCTGGAAATTCCCTGGCTAGAAGCAGAGTGAGAGAGGCTACTCTCCCAAGCTCCTGACCTTTCCAGTTAGACTACTAAACTAGAAAGTCCCCTGGCTCATAATTTAAAAAATGGTAAGTGCGTTTTTTTTAAGACCCGAGGGTCTAGATGAGCATGGTTGAAACAAAGCTTGGGCAGTGACCTGGAAAACCCAGAAATGCCCTCAGAAAGCCCAAGGGAAGAAGGCATCTGTTTGGGCCTGACTCATTCAGATGCACTGTCTACACCAGCTGTGCCTGAGAATCAACTGGAGAGCTTCTGACCACAGCTGCCTTGATGCCACCTGCAGAGTTTCTGATTCAGGAGGTCTGGGGGTGGAGTCAGGCATCTGTTCTTGAAAAAGCTCTCCAGGTGGCTCTGACATGCCCGCCGGGCTGAGAAACACTTCTCTACGCAGCTCCCAACCCTCCAGATAATCAAAGTCAATCCCTGCTGAGTTTCTGGGACTGGAAAGGAACCAAGAAGAGCCTGGGGTGGAATCTCCAAAGCTGGCCAAGCAGTGGCCTCACACCGGCCCTCATCTCTCTCTCTCTCTCTCTCTCTCTCTCTCTCACACACACATACACACACACACACACACACACACACACACTGAGGTCACCCACCCCTGCAGCCCCAGCTTCCCACAGGCACAAGGCCCGGCCTGGGTAGGGGAACGGCGGTTCCAGCCCTCCCTGGCCTGCGACATTTCTCAAAAGCACAGCCTGCACCTCCTGCTTCCACACGCCACCCACACCCAGGGCTCCCTACCATCTGCCCGCCATCTCCTCTGCTCTCATGAAACAAAGTCCACATAGATTGCCTTAGAGTTTACGAAGTGCTATCACTCTCGGCTCCTCTGTAATCCCAAGAGGTGGGAGCGCCTGAACCAGCCTTCCAGACAAGGACACTGAGCTCAGAGAGGCGAGGCTCCTAGGCCAGGCTCTCTCAGAGGCAGCAAGCTGACCACTGACCCTCCCACCCAAGTCTTTCCATTTGAGTCCAATCCTCTTCCCCGTCTGCCCTTGCTGTTCAAAGAGCAATCTGTGGGCTAGCAGCGTCAGCATCACCCAGGAGTTTGTTGGAAATGCGCAATCTCTGCTCAGCTCCAGACCCACTGAGTCAGAATTTGCATTTTCACAAAATCCCCAGGGGACTCCTTGGGAAGTCCCCTTGAGAAGGAGCCCCGCTCTGTGCTGCAGCCGCAGCCCCACCAACCTCCCAGTCCCCAGATGGCCCTTACTCTGTCTCCTCCCCCACCTCAGATGGCCCTTCCTCCCATGGACTCCATCCCTTCCCTGCCTTTCTGGTCCCTGTCCCCTCCTGGGTCTCCTCCTACCTCCCTGATGCCACCTGCTCTGTCTCCTCTTTCTCCTCCCAACCCCAGGGCATTGGTCTCAGCCCAGTCTCCTCTCTCACTCTACTCTCTCTTCCTTGGCAATTTTATCCCACCTCGTGGTCTCACCTCACATCATTGTGTAGACATAAATCCAGATGTGCAAGTCCACCACTCAGAACAGATCTCTCCCCTGAGCACCGCCGCTCATGTCCATCAACATCTCTCCCAGACATCCCAGCACCAGAATCCCATGAAGTTCAAAACTGCACTGGCATTGTCATTCAAATAAAACTATTCACCGAGGCCTTGCTAAGTGCCAAGAACAGTGCTCAGGGCTTTCCAGGTATGGCTTATTGCATGCTTATCACAAACTCATCTGACAAGCAGAAGAGCCACGGCTTTGAAAGCAGATGTAATTTCTCGGGCTCTCACAGCTGGTTCAAACACGGGTTCCTTACCCAGAAGTCCAGGCATTTAATTGCTTCACTCCACTGCCCCAGACCTGTCTGACTTCCCATGGCCTTCACTCCATCTCATTGCCATTGTGTGCCAAGCCTCCCAACACCAAACTTCAGAGCCGTTTTCAGCTCCCATCCCTTGCCCAAGCTCTGAAATACTGTCAGGACCCAATGATTGTACAGTCTCACTTCTCGCCTTTTGTAACAGTCTCTGACTGGATCCTTCCTCCATCCCCAACCTCCTACAGTCTATGCTCTACATGGCAGCCAGAGGGATTCTATTAAAAAGGTGTCAGTTCATGTCTGTCCTCTGCTCAAAACCCTCCCATGGCCCCCACCTCTCTCAGGATAAAATCCAAAGTCCTGGGCTTCCCTGGTGGCACAGTGGTTGAGAATTTGCCTGCCAATGCAGGGGACACGGGTTCAAGCCCTGGTCCGGGAAGGTCCCACATGCCGCGGAGCAACTAAGCCCATGCGCCACAACTACTGAGCCTGCGCTCTAGAGCTCACGAGCCACAACTACTGAGCCTACGTGCCACAACTACTGAAGCCTGCGCGCCTAGAGCCCGTGCTCCACAACAAGAGAAGCCACTGCAATGAGAAGCCTGCGCACCACAACAAAGAGTAGCCCCCGCTCGCCGCAGCTAGAGAAAGCCCGTGCGCAGCAACGAAGACCCAACGCAGCCAAAAATAAATTAATTAAATAAATTAATTAATTAAAAAAAAAATCCAAAGTCCTTACTTAGCCTTCAAGGCTGCAAACAACCTGCCCGCATTAACTCTCTAACCCCACCTCCTACTCCTTTCCCCATGGCTCACTCTGCTCCAGCCATACTGGACTCCTCGTTGTTACTAAGTAGTCCAGGCATGTTTCTACCCCAGGGCCTTTGCACTGGCTATTCTCCTGCCTGGATCACACTTCCTGCAGACATCCACGGGGCTTCCTCCCTCCTCCCTCGGGCATCTTCAGGTCTCTGCTCTGGTGGCACATACTCAAGGAGCACTTCTACCCCCAACTAATGGGTATGAACTTGAACCACAGCCTACCACACCTTGTCCCCTTAGCTGCTTTACCCTTATTTTATAAAATTCATCACCATAGAATGCATTACTTATTCACTGACTTGTTTACTGCCTGTTTCCCCTCAACTTGAACTTAAACTCTAGGAGAATAAGAGCATGTTTATTTCATCAAACATCTCAAGTGCCACTTACAGAGGCTTCACTTACATGTTTGTTGGTTGGCTGCAGTTCTTGTACCCACTCCCTCCTGTCCATTCTCACAGTCACCACCCTGGATCAAGCTCTCATTACGACTTCCCCAGACAACTTCTGGATCTCATGACCAGTCTCCCTCCGCCTGACCGCAGCCTCTTCAAACACACAGCTGCACGGCTACCCAGCCTGATATGAGGTACCTGGGCTCATATCAACCCATTCCCCTGCTCAACACCCTCACAAACCCAAGATTCCAGCCTACTCCCCACAAGCACAGGCTTTATAATCAGCAAATCTGGGTTCAAGCCCAGCTCTGCCCCTTGGACAAGTAACTTCATCCTTCTGAGCCCTCAGTTTACTCATTGGTAAAATGGGCTGATGAGTGACTCTCTCTTAAGGGATTATGGTAAGGATTAAAGAAGACAATACATATTCCTTATCTCAGCCTGGGCAGCAAATGTTAGCAGTTTTTATTATTATTCCTTTACTGTTCCAACTCTAACCGCCCTGACTCCCTTTCAACCTACGCTCCAGCCCAAATCAACGACTCACAACTCCCCCCACACACCCAGGTTCTTTACGCTCCATGCCTTTGCCATAATGAGTCCTCCACCTGGGATGCCCTTCTCACTCCTTGCTTCTATGCCCTTCTCCTCTACTTCTGGTTCAAATGCCCCCTCCTCTACCAGGCCTTGGAAGTAATTTCCTCCCTCTTCAAATTCCCACAGCCCTTTATCTGCCCTTGTCACATGGCATTTATCAAGATCGTCCAGGAACCACCATCGTGTATGTGATTCCTCTCCCCTTCTCCTTGAGAGCTTCTTATTTATCTCAGTAGCCCTGTCAATGCTCAGAACAGGGCCTTGCTCAAGGGAAGTGCTCAGTAAATATTTAATGAATGGCAAGAGGGACACCATACTGTTTTCCAGCCCCCAAATCAGAAGATCCACTGGGATCGAGTCTACAAGCCACTTCTTACCAGCTGTGTAACCTTAAGCAAGTTCTTAAACTCTTAGAACCTTGGTTTTCCCATCTGTTAAATAGGGACAATAGGACCCCCTGTTCTGACCTCTCAGAATGTTACGGAATCAAAGGAGGTAGACACATGAAAATACTTGGCAATGCACGTGGTACTTACACACCTATAAGATATGGTCGTCATAACCAACGATTCTCCCCTAAAAAGTTCATTCCTATTTGCCCAAAAAGATGCCTGAAAGAATCATCATCGAATGCAAGGCAGGATGTCAAGTGAGTTTTACTTTCTTCCTTATACTTTTATGTTTACTCTGATTGTTTTTGCAGAGAACACGTGTTACTCATAGACTTGGGAAAAGGGAGATTGCGTTGCTTAAGAAAAAAGATTCATTCCTTTGGGTTAAGCATTGCTTTTGCCTTCCATATCAGCATTTAAATGCAATAGGGGCCCCTTAACACCTAGTATCAGCCGTCAGCAGATGTGTGCCTGCAAAGCAGGGTCTCTGACTATGGGCAGGAAGATGCAGAAGAGGGGCCATACCCAGGTTCACAAAGAGGCAGCTCTGCCGAGGCACAGGCCCCTGCTCTGCACACAACCCAGCCAGGCCCCACCAGAGAGCTCTCCTCCAGCCTAGGGTTCAGGAAGTGTGGCTTTGGCCACAGGCGAATGCCCTGGGACACTGGGGTGGGGACACAGGAGGCGGAGGGCGGCCTGGGGCTTCAGAAGGCCCTAAGGAGCTCCCGTGGGCCCCAGGCTAAGCGCATCCTACTGGGAGTCTTGAGGCCAAGGGAGCCCAGGAAAGGCAAGAAGCAATGTGACAGCCAAGCCCTCCCCCTGCTGGCCATTTCTGGAGTGGCAGTGCCAGCAGCACAGGGCAGGGTCCCCAGACACACACCCTCACACCTGGAGCCTAGTCAGGTTCAGGTGTCCAGAGGCATGTCAGAGCTGGGGAGCGCTCTTCCAGCACTGAGTGGCCCAAGGTCCCATCTCCCAGGCCCCCTGTTTTTGCCAGGTGGGGCATCTCCTGGCCCATCCTCCCTGAGTCCAGCCACAAGGAGATGAAAGGGAGGAGTGGGGGAGAGGAAGGCAGACGAAGGGGAGGGGGGAGGGTGTGGGGGAGAGGAGGGTCCTCACACTGCTGCCTCTGTCTCACTCCTCCCAGGCCCACCTGCGCCTCCTGGGCAGCGGGAGAAGCCATGGCTGCTACCACTGCCCGGATTTCCACTCCCGCCCCCAGGTATTGATTTCCTGCATCATTCATTTGTTGGCCTTGGCAGCTGTGATTAGCTCCCTCCATTCTCCCTATGGAGCCCTCACCCGTCCCTCCATGTTCCAGCAAAGCAGAGCTAATACCAGGCTCTAATCGAGGCTTTGTCACCCTGGCCCCAGCAGCTCACAGCCAGGCCTGGCCAATTACAAGTAGGCTCTTGGCATGTCCCCAGCCCGCCTCTCGAGGGTGCCTTCCTGGCTAGCAAACTCATCCTCTCTAACCACCCCCAGCCCCATTCCCCAGAGCCCCCTTCCAGGCAGGAAGCACAGGTTTGCAGCCTGCAGTGTACGATGGGACATCATGGGGCTCTTGACCTGAAGGAGGACTCTCTGGCCCGACGTCAGGCCTGGGAGCCCTCAGACTAGCACAGGGGTCCACTTAAACTCGGTGGGGCAGGGGTGCAGACGATGCTGACAAAGCAAACAAAACAGCCTGGATTTGTGGGCGCAAGGCCCTCTTTCTCCCTCATGTAGTTTCTATAACTGAGAAGGAAGAAGGGACAGAGGCAGGGATCTTCTTGAGGACATTTAGAAACCCCCAAGCCTTCTGCTTGCCCTGGGAGGCAAGAGTTTTCTGATGCGATGCCTTCCTTCTCCAGGGGACAGCCAGTTTCAAGGCATGGGGTAGAAATGCCAGTGAAAAATCCCAAGGGTGCCCACACTCAGATCAACACCCAGAAGACGGCACTGGGAGACACACTTCCTGAAATTCTCTCTGCACCCCTCAGAGGAGGGAAAAAAACCTGACTTGGTGATAATTCTGTAAGCTATGTTGCTCCTGTCAAATTATTCAACATCTGTCTTCATGTTCCCACAAAAATTAGCATAGGATAGTAGTTTCTGATGACACCTTTGGTGAAATATTTTGACTTCCACCAGTAAGTTGCAAACAACCTGTCTTAAGGATAATGTCAATTTGCACTCCTGCATATTAAATAATCCAGGGGGTTGTTGTGTTTTTGTAAAGGAGAGGAGTCCCACTGACCTGCCCCTGGCTGGAAGTCCAGCAGCTATGGAAGGAAGAGAGGAAGCCAGGATGGAGGAGGGGGTGTTTTCTGATGCTATCCACACATAGATTATTCCTCCTCCATCACCTAGCTACTGTCTTTGCCCCAGAACTAGGCGTCTGGGGCCAGCCCACCCCCCTGGCTTGCCAGAAAGCAGATTACAGGATCCACTGGGAGCACAACAAACTGGGCCAGGAGATTGGGAGGTAGGAGGGAAGAGGGGACAGGCTCCAAATGGACCATCTGGTCCAGTACTCAGCTCCTGTAGCATCTGTGCCCCCAAGAAGAGCAAAACCACCTGACCAGACTGACAGCGCCTCCCTAGCCCTATTGTAGACAGCGGACCTCAGAGACGACAAGAGCACACTCAGAGGGAAGCCAGGCATAGGGCTCCAGGCACCTGCCTCCCACCAGCCTCATCAGAGACCCACAGCCCAGGCCAGATCCTGATGGGTTTATCCTACACAGCCTGCTCTTCCTCCCTCTCCTCAATTCAGCTTCCATGTCAATCTGCCCCTCCCTCAGCCACACAGGCTGGGGTTCCCTCCCTCCGGCACACTTTTTCTTTTGTGCCTTGAGTAAAACCTGCCTCCCTTCTCACTGCCAGGGAAGCTGAGGTCCCCTCCGGCTGCCAGCCTAGGACTCCATGACTCTCCCTAAGCAGAGACTCTCAGAGAGACCCCACTACGCTGCTGGAAACCATCCTAGACAGGGTTCTTGGAGAGAAAGAATTTCAAGAAGCATTTCCTCAACTTCCCCCCAACAATGGCCCTTCATTCGTGCAACAAGTACTTGCCAGCTCCTGCTGTGTGCCGGGCACCGTGCTAGGTGCTGACATACAATGATGGGCATGAGTGGCCATCCCTCACCCCTACACTCTACTCTTTCTCAAACTGCTTCATCTGCTTTGGGGGGCGGGTGGAGCAGAAGAACTAGCTCACCATATGATTTCTTTTTTTTTTTTAAGAACTAATATTTTTTTAATTAATTAATTTATTTTTGGCTGCGTTGGGTTTTCGTTGCTGCACGCGGGTTTTCTCTAGTTGCGGTGAGTGGGGCTACTCTTCATTGCGGTGCACGGGCTTCTCATTGCGGTGGCTTCTCTTGTTGTGGACATGGGCTCTAGGTACGTGGGCTCAGTAGTTGTGGTGCACGGGCGTAGTTGCTCCGCGGCATGTGGGATCTTCCGGGACCAGGGCTCAAACCCGTGTACCCTGCATTGGCAGGCGGATTCTTAACCACTGCGCCACCAGGGAAGCCCCTCCCATACTATTTCTTTAACCCAGACCCGGTGATACCATAGTTCTCCCTTCTGCTATATCTGGCCAAAGCGTCTAGCATCACAAGGAACTCGGCAGCCTCTTGTGGTCCTCCTCCTCACTAGATCCACCACTCTCCATCCACCTCGATTAAGACTTCTCACCCTGCAGTTCCCCTGAGGCCTTCCTTGGAGTAATGCTCTCAAAGGGCAAGTGGAAAGAATGTTACCCAAGAGTTCCGGGTTGGCCCCAGTGCACAGCAACACACCTTGATGAGCTCTGAGTGAGAGCAGCTGGGACCCAGGCACACGAGGGAGTGGAGAAAATACAGAGAAAGGGGGACTTACAAGCCAACGGCTAAATCCTGGCCCCAAAGTACTCTGAATCAGTGTCCACAGAAACTACTGCCCCACCCCCTGCCTTCATTGCTGAGGTTTCCAGGCTAGGCTCAGGGGAGCCTCTTCAAGATGGGTCCCATGCAGCCCCGGATAAGGTTGAAGAAACTGGAGGGGATAGAGAAGAGGAATGGCCAGGAGATGGGCCTGCCAGATCTGCCCAAGGGCACTCAGAGGGAGGAGCAGGGTGGAGGATAGCAGCAGAGGCGGAGGGCTCCCCATCGCTCTCCAGAGCCCCTGGGGTGTGGTGAGAAGGCAAAGACCTCAGCAGGTCCCTCCTTAGGCCACCTCTTAAGGAGACAGTGAAGCTGTAGGGAAACCTTGAGGAGAAAAAAGAAAGAGGACCCCCCAGTACACCCTGATGTCTTCCCCTACCCTGGGGAGGCCAAGGCCCTTGGAAGACGCTCAGTGGCCTCCTCTCCACAATGCAGCCTCTCTCAGTCCCTGCTGCATTCTTCCTCCTTCTTTCCCTTTCTGGCCTATGTAAAGAGCCAGGCAGTAAGAGACACACAAACTAATTAAGAAGCAGAGTTTGGCCAGATGCCTGGGCCAGCCTCCCCAGGGAATTAAGCCCAAGCCAGCTAGCTGTGTAGAGCCAGGAGGATGTCACCTCCCAGATACCCCCAGGACACCCCTCCCTCTTGCCAGGCTCAGGGAGACAGGCCAGGCATCCCCAGAAGGAAGCATTTAGCATCTGCACTTGAGGCTGGCAGCTGAGGGACAATGCCTCTGCCCCCGCCCCCTCAACAGAATAGGTCAAACCCTCTCCCGGTCTAAAGGTGAATAATTAGGTCCTCAACCCTAGAGAAAGAAGGAAAGAGAATCTTCCTCACTCCAGCTACACATCATTAAAAAAGTGACCTATACAGACCACCCTGCAGTTAGAAGAAGGTAAAGTAAGGGCCACCGGGCCCCAAAGACTTTTTGTGCTGTGGGTCAGGGCATTGCTGGCTGCCAGAACTCAGAGGGAAAGTCCCCGAGAGGGATGAGCCCTCGTCCTCCTGAACGGATGATGCCCACTCCCGGGATCTTTCTCCCGGAAAACCCACGAGGGAGAAGGAAGAAGGGGTAACCAGAGTTCCCTGGGCGCCTGAGAGTGTGGGTGCGGACGCGGGAGCAAAGCTGCGTGGCAGGAGGCAGAGTTTCGACACGTAGCCTGATGGGTGCGTGCAGTGTTTGCTTTTCTGGGGACTGTGGCTGAATGTGTGCGCGCAGGCAGAAGGAAGGTGGGGCTGGGGTTTTGTAGCTGGGAACCGGGGACAGGAAGAACTAACTGGCTCAGGAGAGGTCCGAAAAGGGATTCTGGGGTCTTGGGAGCCGGATCTAGGGGATGCCTGCATCCGCTTGGGCTGTCAAGAAGCGAAGCAGCGAAGCCCAGCGAGAGCCGGGAAGGCGAGCCAGCCGCCGGGCCGCGGTACTGACAGCCGGCTCGCTCGCCAGCCGGGCGCAACTCCGCATCGTGCATCGCTCGGCTTCCACTCCGGAGGCCGAGCCAGGGTGGGATGAGGTTTCGGTGCAAGTCGTTTTCCCAGCCCCCGGTGTGCGGTCTGTCAGGGTCTCCCGAGCCAACTGGGTGCTCTCAAGGGTTCCGATTCACTCCCGCCCCTGGCAGGGTTTGGGAAAGTGGGTACTACCTCCCCCTGGCATCCCTGGCTTCACGCCAGACCCTACAACCTGTCTCCGTGCTCTGAAGCAGCTAGCTCGATCTCCTCGCTCTCTGGAAAAGGGCGGGGACCCGGGCATCCACTCCAGAGTCCGAGCCGGGGTACCCACCAAACCCGGGCAGCGCGCACTTTGCGCCTTTTGCAAAGTTTCCGCGCGGTGCTAAGCCGGCATGGAGCGGGACGCGGGCTCTTACCGTAGACTCCTTGTCCCTGGCAGTGTAAGGGGATCAGCGCCAGAAGTAGAAGGCAGGTCACCTCCATCTTCACGGCCCGTGCTTCATCCCCGCGAGGCGGCACAGCCCGAGAGGCGGTGGGGGGCGCCTCCGCCGGGGCCCTGCGATGCCCCTTGCGTCTTCCCCTTCCCCGAGAGGCGACGGAGGGGGCGGCGGCGGCGGCGACGGAAATCAGGAGGCTGAGGAGTCGGCGGTGGCGGCGGCAGCGACCTGGGTTTCTCCTCCGGCGGGGCCGCTGCCCGCGTGGGAACGCAGGGGGCGCTGGCCCGGCCCCGGGTGCCTCGGCGCGCCCGGCGCAGCAGCCAGCGCCCCGGCCCGAGAAGTCCGGCCGCCGAGCCTCTCCGGGTTCCCAGGGATGTCCGCTCGGGGTTCTGGGCGCCAGGGACCCCTTTGCGGAGGCGAAGGCGCTTCGATCCAACAGGCCACCGACGACTGACAAACTTGTCGTTTCCCCGCCCAGCGGACGCCCCTCCGCGGAGCTGGGGCGGGGAGGCCGGGGCTCCGCTGGGGTTAATCCGCTGTCTCCAGTTCTGCGGCTGGTGCTGGGGGCTCAATGGCCCGACCCAAGGGGGCCGGGCTGGGCGTCCTCTCGGAGGCGAAAAGCCTCGGCTCTGGCCCTCCTGAGCAGGGGAGAAGCGCGGGCTAGGCTCCGCGGAGGGGCGAGAGTCACGGGTCCACGGGTCCGCGAAGTTAGCCGAGCCACCGAGGAACCCCGGGGAGGAATCGCGCCCCAGCGCCCCGCGGGAATCAGGAGAGCAATTCCATCCAAGAGAGACCCCAGAACGCGGGGAAAGAAGGAAAGTTTGAGTCGTTTGAAAAATACTCGCGCTCTCGCCAAGGCCTGGACTGCGGCGCGGGAATCGCTCGCCGCCTCTGCTCGCCTCGCTCCGCTCCCGCCGTCTGGCCGTGGCGGTGGCGCTCCCGGGCTCGGCGCTCTCGGTAGAGCCGGGATGCGCCGCGACCCAAGTTGGTCGTCCCCGTCCCCGCCCCCGCCCGGCGGCCTCCGCCGGCGGGGGCCCAGAGCAGGCGGGGCCGGGCCGGGCTGCCGGGCGCGGCTGCAGCTGGGCTCCGGGCCGCGAGAGCGCTCCGCTCGCTCGGCAACTTGGGCTTCGCTGTGCTGCTTTTTCCCCGCTCCGAGCTTTTCATTCCGCGCTCCCCCCGCCTCCCCCTCTCCTCCCTCCTCCTCGCGTCTTCTCGTTCGGTCTCTCGCTCTCCCACCCTTTGTCGCTCGCTCTCCTGTTTGATTCCCCTCCAGTTAAAAAAAAGGAGCCAATTAAAGGCAGCGCAGCTCGCCGGGTCCAGCCTCTGTCCAATTTCCTCGCCTCCCCCAGGACCAATTAGAGAAAACAAAACAGGGCTGGGGGAAGCAGACTGCCTTTCTCTCTCTCTCTCTCCCTCTCTCCCTCTCTCCCCCTCCCCCTCCCCCTCCCTCCCCTCCCCTCCCCCTCTCTGCACCCCCCCTTCTCTCCCTCTCTCCGCCCCCCCATCCCCCCAGCAGGAAAATGTCAGAAAGCAGAAATGGATCCATCTATCCCGAGGACAGAGGCGAAGAGACGTGGGTTTCGGCGCGGGCTCTGCAGCGCGCTCGCACACTCGCTCTTCGCCCGCCCTTGCACACCCAGACCGGCTGCCCGAGCCGGGTGCACCGATCCCAGTACTCTCGCTGGGCAAGCACGGCCGTTCGCCCCGGGGACTCTAGCCTAGCCTGCGGGGCACTGCCCACTTTGTAAATGTTTTGTACTTCTGGGGGGGCGGGACTGAAGCGGGGGTCGAAGGGAAAGGCCGGGGGCCGGGGCGCCCGCGGCTCTTGGGGTCCTGCAGGCTCGCGAGCCGGTCGCCTGCTGTGGGTCTGCAGGGTTGTCTGCGCGGCCCTGGAGTCCCTCCGCCCCTGGCCGAGCCCCGCCCCTTTCTACGCAGCCTCGGCCTCTCCCGGCGTCCGGCTTGGGGGCCACCGCCGGAGCAGCTGGCTGAGCCCGGGGCGAAAAGGGTGCGATCAGAGCTCCTGCCCTTGCCTCGGCCCGCAGGTTGCCAACAGGTTTGTCCGCAGGACCCCGCAGCCAGAGCTTCCCCAGGCCACCTTCCATTATCCCCAGCTCGCCCCTCTCTCCGTCCTGCCTCCCCTCAAGACCTCAGGCGCCCCCAGGGGCGCCCTCTCTTTCAGCAGCCAAGCCAGGGTCCAGCTCCACCTGCGGGGTCCCGCACTCCCAGACTCCGCTACCTCAAACCGGCCCTCCGAGAGCAGGGATGGGGAGAGTGCTCCTCCCAAACGCCGGCAGGGAGAGGTAAAGGCTAGGAAGCAAGGCGGGCGGCCTCCCCCGCACCTCCGATCGCTTTCCTCTACCCAGGTCTTGCTAATCTCACCTGCTCCACCTGTCGCCGTTATTGATCTCGGCGTGTGCGCAAGGATTGTATTAGGGCTGCCCGTGGGAGCGCGGAAAACCGCAGCAACTAACAAGCGGGGAGATTACAAGCCCTCCTCCCCCACCCCCCGGAACTGCGTAATATCTTGGTTGTGATCGTGGTCCACGACTCTAAGCATTTGTCAAAAGTCAAAGACTGTATACCAAAAAAGACTTTATTTTTCAGTACTCAAATTAAAACAAAATTAAAAAAAAAAGCCACCCCTTTCCCAGGCGCATGTCCTGCTGGTTCCCTCCTCTCCTGACCCTCCAGGGGCTAACCCTCACAGGAGCACGTGCCCCCAGCTTCGCAGGTGGGGTGGCAGGAATGGGAGGTGTCTAGAGAAATTCCAGGCAGCATGGGGGGGTCGTGCCATCAGGTAACATCTCAGCTTCCTTCTGTCCATCTCGGAAAGTCCGAGACCATCGGAAGAATCTTATTTTTTTAATTTATTTTATTGGAGTATAGGTGATTTACAATGTTGTGTTAATTTCTGCTGTACAGCAAACTGATTCAGTTATACATATAACATCTTACGGAAAAACCTGAATGAACTTTCTGACCAACCCAATACATACATTCTTATTCATATTCTTTTATCGGAAGAATCTTATTCTGCAGCCCACCCTCCACTTGACCTCTCCTCTTTCAACCCCTCCTTTTTTTCCTCTCCTTCCTTACCTGTGGGTCCAAGGCTGAATAAGGTGAACCAGATCCAACTTAGTTTTGGGCACCCAGCAGATGCCAACAGAAGATTTGTTAAATGAATGAGTGATTCCCATCATAGGCCAGATACCACAGACCTAGGATACCCTCAATGCCACCATCTTTTCTACGCAAATTAAAACAAAATTTAAAAAATTTCACTCCCCACTACCGCCCCCCCAAACCAAAGAGAAAAGTCCATTTTCTGCCTCACAGAGATACAGAGCTATCAGGCTCTGTATCTTCCCACCAACCTCCCCCACCCAGTCTGAAAAGGAAGTGGCACCAATTGAGGGTGTGATGGTGAGTAGCTTCTTTTATTGTCATCTTTCTCCCATTACTCAAAAATCGTCACCTCCTCCAGGAAGCTCTCAGGGAGTGATCACAGTGATTCCCACCCTCCTTGGCTTTGCCCATTTTGAGTTGAATGGGCACTTGTCCATGTCATTGGAAACTGCCTTCCTATTTTTCAATTAGCTAGTCCAACCCCAAATAGTTAATTGATCCTCTTTGGCTTTGGGGTGCATTACTGGTGAACAAGGAACCCCACTGACTCAGCTGACAGTCACTTGAATTTACCATCTCTGAATACCGACACTGGCCTAGAGAGAGAAGAGTTGCGATGGGGGAGGGATAAAAGGGAGGGGGAGCAGAGAACCAAATTCTAGCCAGGCTGGGACTGAACATTTGCTATAGCTAATCCACTTGTGAATACTCTGCAGCTAATTGTATGCAGTGTAAATACCTTGACAGCCTGCTTGCGCGTGCCTGTAAATTCAGTCATCTCCTCCACTAGGTGTGCCTTGCCTGTTGCCTCTGACAGAGCCCTGAGTCTGACAATGGGAGGCAGCCTGGAGAAGGAAAAGAGCACTAGGCTTGGGAGCCATCTGTCCTGAGCTCCAGTCTTAACCTCTCTAGGCCTCAGGTTCCCCAGCTGTAAAGTGAGTAGGGTCCCTATTTCAGAGAGTGGTTGAGAGAAGCGAGTGATAATAGTAATAGCTGACACCACATGCCAGGCACTGTTCTAAGCCCTTCACGTGTATTAACTATTTAATCCTCATAACAACTATGTGAGATAGGACTGTTATTCTCATAGAATAACATAGAAAGATTCAGTGATTCACGCAGCTGCTAAGTGGCTGAAGTGGGCTCTGCGGCCTTGCTCTTTCCCACTGTTCGGTACAGAAGAGACGTAAGGGCCTAGGTATTTAGGAAATATTTTCACAAGAAGTGTTCCTATTCTCTTCTCGAATAGAGAACAGTCCTCTGGGCCCCAAATTGGGCTCTTGGGGGGTGGGGGATGAGAGCTAGACCACTGGACCTGAGGCATCCATGAAGCGGACCACTGGGCACAGGCTGTCTGGAGGCTCGATGGTCAGCACCCAACTGCCAACTCTTGGGTTCCACACATGATATTCTAAGAAGAACCCCATTATTTTGCCCTAGAGAAAGCCCAGCCTGCCACCTCCAGGAAGACTAAGTAACTAGCTGCTGAGTGGGGGGGGGGGGGGGTACGTGAGAGGCCAGGGAACCAGGAGCCCCAGATCTCAGCCAAGCAGTGCAGCTTCGGGCTTTTGTTGTGAGAGTTTCTTACTAGAAAGCTCTCCCGTCTCCTCCCGCCTCTCACTCACTCGCTCGTCTCCAGCAAGGCAGAGCCTGGGAGAGGAAAAAGGGAGAGAGAGAGAGTCTTTGCGGGAATAGCGTCATCACCTTGCAAGGGAAATTGTCTCTGAAAATCGTGCAGTGAGAGGTATTGATTCAATCTAGGGGCAAGCCACTTTCTGGTCAGGTAGGGGAAGGCTGGCTGGGAGGAGTGAGGAACGGGGAGAGTTATGACCCCACTGAAAGACCAGTTTATTAATTCCAGCTCTAACAAATAGCCAATTTAACAGTTCCAGCTGCTAATTAGTAAGCAGTTAACTCCTGTTATAAATCGTGCTGCTCGAGACTAGTAATATTGCAATCCTGCAATGACATCCTCAGAAAGGAAGGGCCATAGAGACTTCTGTTGTTCAAAGGGTCTGTAGCCCCCTCCACTGCCCCCTCAATCCATACCCTCAGCAGGTTCTCTGCTCATGGAATGCAGGATTCAGAGCAGGGACATATGGACCTGACCATATGTTCACCACTCATTCATTTAAGAAATACTTAATAGGCTCCTGCTATGTGCCAGGCACTACCCTAGGCACTGCAAATTCAACGTGAACAAAACAGACAAGAACCCCTCCTCTCATGGAGGTGACATTCTAGTGAAGAGACAGACAATATAGTCTATAAATAGTATTTAGATGGTAAGGAAAATACCAAAAGCTAGGAAGAGGAGCAGGAAATGTGAGGCCTGAAATGTTAGAGAAGGTGTCCAGAGAAGACCCCATTGACACTTGAGTCATGACCTTAAAGAGAAGAGAGATCAAACCGTGCCGATGTCCGGGGGAAGAACATTGCAGGGAGAGGGGGCAGCAAGTGCAAAGGCACTGCGGTGGTGAGGAGTGTTTGGCTGTAGCTGAGTAGATGAGGGAAGAGTAGTAGGAGCTGAGATCAGAGAAGTTAAGGGGGCAGGTCATTTGGGTTTTGCGTTCATTGCAGGATGCTGGACTTTACTCTGAGTAAGATGGGAGTTATGACAGCGTTATGAAGAAAAGAGGGACAGGATCTGACTTTAATTTAGCAGGCTTGTTCTGGCTCTGTGTGAGGAATTGATTGAAGGGGGTGCCACAACATCCCTAGCACCTGACACGGTGCCTGGCACTTAGTGGATGCTCAATAAATACTTGTCATAAAATGACAAACGAAAATTCATGGGGCTAGATTGTGAGAATGGGAACCATGATCACTTTTGAAAGTCCAATTTATTTGGATTCTCTTGTAAATTATTTTACAACCCTACAAGGGTGCCTGCGCATTTGAATTTTTCAAGGAGTTCCACATCCACCATCCTACTTGGTCCTTAAGTGAAGACATGTGGCCCTCACCATTTTACAGATGTGAAAACTGAGGCAAAGAGACATTCACTGACTGGCTTAACAGTGTGTTACTAAAATACCAGTCCTAGAACGGTGGGGTTGGGGGATGCAAAAGAGACAGGAGTCTCTCCCCCGCATTTCTGGCCACTGTCATGATTGCACCCTGCCTCACTGTGAGATCTTCCCTCTCTGGCTTCCAGATTCTCATTTCCGCAATAAGCAGATGTGCCTCAACTCCAAAGTGTTATGAGCTGTGTCAGAGACCTGGATGCTACCATTTCTCAAGTGAGGGTCACGTGGTCTGTCTCAAGCTCCCTTTGTCCACACTAATGTTAGAACAGGGGAAGTTTTAACTTTTTTGAGCTGACAGTTCAGTGGACCAGAAGTAATTTGGTTTTAGCACCAGCTTGGAAACACATGGTCTTCCCACTCTGAGGAGGCGTAAGGAGCACTGATTTACCCAGCTCCACTTCCCCACGGGGTGGGTCTAGGAAGGGGGTGAATAGGCTGGAAAAGTCAGGTTCTCTTGACTATTTATCCATTAATTCAATAAATATTTATTAATCCAGGCATTGTGCCTGCATCATACTGAGCATCCTGGTGGAGACATCCAACAAGTAAAGTCCCTCAGGAAGCCCCAGTCTGAGGAGACACAGCCCTGCCCTCAGGTAGCCCCAGGCTGAGGGGAGACACATCCGTGCCCTCAGGGAGCCCCGGTCTGAAGGAGGAGACACAGCTCTACCCTCAGGCCCCCCACCTGGAGTGGGGAGACTGCTACTAAAGGTTCATAGATCCTGGCATAAAAAAGGAGCCAGGATATAGACACAGGAACAGATACACTGATAACAGCAATAAACTACCCACTACACGGGTAAATGCTAACGGCATAAGGAACAAGGACAGCACGCGGTGTGGTTACTCTGACTCTTGGCTCTACTGCAAGATTGTTTCATACCCCTAAGCCTGGTTGCCTGCAGCTTTCCAAGTCTCAACCAAGCCCAAGGGAAGCAGCCTGGTGTTTTATTTGGGTGTTTCTCCCAATGCAAATGTCTCTCTGGGCTCCTGGGAACCCGGCCTGCTTGAAAGCGAAACTGTGAAGCTGGCAGGCAGCATCAACACCCACTGGGAGGAGAACCCACTCTCTCTGGGGGCCAGGCGCCACCCCAGCCAGAAGCCTCATCCCTGCCTCACTCCACTAACCTCCCTAGGAAGACACACCTGGCTAAGGGGGCGGCAGAGCATCTGGAGACCAGCTCCTCTCTGAAGGCCCCGCCTGTTACTCTGGTCTCATGGATGTCACCTCCCACACCAGGCTTAGAGTGGCATCTGTGCGGTGTGCTCGGTTTCCACATGTGCTGTGAGCTCAAGGGCAGGGTGGGTGTCCTTCTCCTGTTTGGATCACTCGTAGATAGCACCCTGTGCAGGACTGAGCATATAGCAGCCACTCAATGTCTGCTCATTAAAATGAACTGAGTCGGGTTACCCTGACTGAAACAGAAGTAGGCTCTGGGCAAGACCTGAATTATCAGGATAAGGGAGGCCCAAATTGTCCAGACAATGTGTAGATTAGGGACAAATAGACATAGTGAATATATAAGAAGACATGTTTGAGTTATGTGCAGGCCAAGGGGAAGCAAATTCTTAGGGAAGCGAAGTAGGCAAGTGAGGGACAGAACGTTCTGGGAAAATCATTGTGTACACAAGTGGCAGGGGATGTGACCCTCCACTGCTGCCTCTTTCTAGGAGGGGAGGTGTGGGTCAGGTGAGTTTCCTGAAGTGGGGGGTGCGTTCTGCCAGGCTGAGGGTGGCTCTGTCCTCTGGCATCTGCCCCCAGGGCACCAGTGAAAGGCATCAGATTTCGCTGAGCTGGTCTTTCTCACCTTCTCCAGGGCAGCTCTTCGTAAGCGGGATCAAATGTCCTCAGGCTTGAAAAAACAGGCTGGGATATGAGGGGAAGGGAGGAAAGGGAGGAGGGGAGTGAAGCTGAAGTTACGGGAGGGGCGGGGGCCAGGGCTGGGCCCAGGGCCAGGGCCCGTGATTCTCCCAGGTCCCTTTCCGTTTAAGTTCTCCAGCAAATTCCTTTTCCTTTAACCATCACCTCTTTTTGAGCCCTTCAAAGTGGTGCTGGAGGTGAGGCTAGCGAGAAATCTGGAGCAGAATGATCGCAGGCACACACACGGACAGGACCGCTGCGTGGCATAAACTCCAGGGGGCGCTATTCACATAGAATATGACAGGAACGGCGCCCATCTCCCACCCCCAGTGGGTGCGACATGGAGGCCCAGCTGCAGCTCCCTCCGCTCTGTCCCGACCCCAGGACAAGCTGATGTCATCCTACTCTGTACCTCATACCCACCCCGACCCCCTGCACCACGCTCCTTCTCTTCCCAATCCACCGCAGCCCCCAGCCCCTCTGGCCCCCAGCACGATGCGCTAGGGGATGGGAGGGGTCCCGGGCCGTGTCCCACAAGCTCCTTGTTCCAAACACACTACAAGCCCTGGGGACTCGCTGCCTTTTTGATTAACTCGCCTCATTATCTGGCCCTCCCGGCTCTCCTTGGGGAACCGACACTTCCCGGGGGCCTTTGGGAGCCACATCTGGCCCTGAGTAAGCGTGGAAGGGGGACCCCGAGGGACCTTCCCACTCAGCCCTTTGAAAGCAGTCTAGCCCCACCTCTCACCGTTTCCACCCCCTAACCCAGGGCTTATCTGAAAGAGTTAGTAGACAGTCGCATAAGCATAAAATGCTCAGCCTAAAGGCCACTTGCCCTCACAACCACCCAGTAGGTAGGCAGTTTTATCATCGTTTTAGAGATGAGGAATTAAGGAACAGAGAGGTTCAGTTACTCCCCCAAAGTCACACAGCTAGTAAGTGGCAAAGCTGGTTTTCCAATCAGAGAATCTGGCTCCAGAAACTAGAGTCTATACTCTTCTCCACTACTTGGTGCTGCCTCTCACATAGAAGAGGGGCCAAAAGCTGACATAATACAGCTATGCTGGCCAAACACACAGCCTCTGGCTACTAGTATTTATATAAGTTTAAATCAAGTCAAATTTAAAATTCAATTTCTCAGTCACACTAGCCGCGTTTCAAGCGCTCAACTCAACAGTCACACATAGCCAGTGACTACCGTTCTGGACAATGCAGATAGAGAACACTTCTATCATCATAGGAGTTCTGTAGACGGCAGTGCTCAGGAGTCTTTAATCTCACCCCAGCTCTACTGCTTACTAGCTGAGTAACTGTGGGCAAGTTACTTAAACTCCTTGTGTCTCAGTTTCCTCATCCAAAAAAATGGTGATAAGGATAGTGCCAACAGGGGCTTCCCTGGTGGCACAGCGGTTAAGAATCCGCCTGCCAATGCAGGGGACACGGGTTCGAGCCCAGGTCTGCGAAGATCCCACATGCTGCAGAGCAACTAAGCCCGTGCGCCACAATTACTGAGGCTGCGCTCCAGAGCCTGCACAGCCTGTCTGTGCAACTTAACATGTGAGTGTGTGTGTTTGTGTTTTTTATTTGTTTACCATGCAGAGCACAGGGACCTTTGTCCCCTATAGATAGAATATAAATCATATAAGTAATATTAATATGGTCTCAATTATGTAAAAGCTGTATATAGAATAAAGGTGAGAAGGACAGATAGTTCCGTTTTAATGATTATTGTGGGTGATGGAATTATGGGTGATTTGCATTTCTGTCCTCATATGCTTCTATTTCCCCCATTTTGTTTTTGCAAGCAGTATGTATTGTTTTTTTTAATGTAAATTTATTTATTTATTTTTTGGCTGCGTTGGGTCTTTGTTGCTGCGCGTGGGCTTTCTCTAGATGTGGCGAGTGGGGGCTACTCTTGGTCGCAGCGCGCGGGCTTCTCATTGTGGTGGCTTCCCTTGTTGCGCAGCGCAGGCTCTAGGAACACGGGCTTCAGTAGTTGTGGCTCACAGGCTCTAGAGCGCAGGCTCAGTAGTTGTGGCTCACGGGCTTAGTTGTTCTGCAGCATGTGGGATCTTCCCGGACCAGGGCTCGAACCCGTGTCCCCTGCATTGGCAGAAGGATTCTTAACCATTGTGCCACCAGGGAAGTCCTAAGCAGTATGTATTATTTTCATAACCAGAAATAAACAAATGTGATTTTCAAATACATTAAAAAAATAATAAAGTTCTTCCAGTGTTTGCTCTGTGGTCTCCTCTGCCCTCCAAGCAGTTAGGGGGTCTGACCCAGGGGTTGGCTTTGCCTGGCCAGATTTCCTAGCAGAAAGGAGGCTGGTGTTGTGCCTCTCAGCTCAGTCCCCTTCATCCACAGGCCCTCAAGTCCCTCTGCACTGGAGTGGGTTTGAATTTACTCAGCAACATCCACATGCAATAAATGTCATACCGTTTTATTTTTTCAAGTCAAATAAATTCTGACCCCAAGTCTCCCCACTTGCCAGAGTGCTGAGAAATCAGCCTTAGTTATGTGTGGGGGGAGTCTCCAGGGTCATAGGAGAATCTGGGACCCAGGAAAGAGGCCTTGGGCCTTGTGGCTGCCATGGTAGTTGACTCCTGTTGCCTTGGCTCCTGAACCCTGGACCAGACCTCAGTTGGCCGGCTGCCCTGGACAGGCTGTGAGAGCTCTCCACAGCAGCCCTCTCAGTGACCACATCGGGCCCTGGAGACCCTCAGGGCCTCAGCACTTGTCATCCAGCCTCCACACGTATCCCCATCTGGCACTGCAGGCCAGAGGGACACAAGGCCCCAAACAAAACCCCCCAAATGTCTGTCCCTTCCTGGGCTGGAGAGGCCCTTCTAGTCAGTCACTTTTTCCTCATCGCTTGTCTAGTCTACTCTTCACTCCCCCGCAAAAGACCTCTACTTCCAAACCGAACTGGATGGGGGTGTCCCTGTTGCATTGATAACAAAACCCAAAACTCCTTGAGGCAAGAAAGACCAGACCCAGACACTGACCTTGGTTCCTTTCTTGGGATGGAGGGAGGGGGAAATGTCACTCATTATTCCAAGCGAAATGGGAAAACACAAAATAACATTTCAGTGTAGATCCTGGCTATACAACTCACGCCTGAACTTCAACTGATGACTTCTTAGACCTCTCCCTGCCAGGTCAGGCAGAGGAGCATTTATGCGCCAGGGGGTGTGGAATGGAGTTCTGGATATCCCATCTCCCCCTCACTATGACCCTGGGTGGGGGAGGGCATGACTAGGGGGAAACCCAGCGATTGGAGTCCGAGACTAAAGTGCTAGACCCAAAGTAGGTGCTCAGTAAATACTTCTGTTGTGGATGAATCTAATCTGGGCACAGTCCTTCACGTCTCTGAGCCTCAACATCTTTATCTGTAAAATGGGCATCCATTCATTCGATAACTATGTCATGATTACCAGACACTGTTCCAGGGACAGAGGTTGTACCAGTGAACATGACAAAGTCCCTCCCTTCCATTTTACTGGATGAGACAAACATAACATTGTTATGTCAGCCCATATCCTATTATACTAACTTCACTGCCCTTGGGCTGACTTCTAATTGCCTTTGCCCAAGGCCTTCTTTGCCTGCCCACATAGTGGCCAGAAGAGCCAGGAACCCCCAGCTCCCCGGGAGCAGCCCTCAGCAATGACTCACAGAGCTGGTGCATAAACACCCCAGCTCCCTCACCTCTCAGGCAGGATGTCCCCAAGGTATGTGTCCCATACTAGCTCCCAGAGTTCCCCAGCAGGGTTGGGCTCCAGTCCCCCTCCCTCTGCAGTAACTGGATAAATAACTGCACCCTTTATTGGCTGCTTCCCCTCCCCTGTATCACTTCCCCATCCTCCCCTGGGTGTTTCCTGGAGTCACTGAATACTATTGCCCTCAAATCCTTATCTTGGGGTCTGCTTCTGCCAATCCAAGACATCAGATTATGATTGGTGCTATCAAAACAAAATTCAAGTAGGACAAGAGAGTGGAGAACAAGGGTAGGTGCCACTTTAGACAAGGTAGTCAGGGAAGGCCCCTCTGAGGAGGTAACGTTCAGTTCAATCAAGGACCTGAGTGAATGGAAGGAGGGAGACAAGTGGATACCTGGCAGCAAAGGTGTTCCAGTCAGAGGGAACAACGGGTACAAAGGCCCTGAGGTGGAAACACCTGGGAACAGAGGGATGTTAATGACACCTGCCCAGTAGCTTGCAGAGAAGGATTCCTTGAGATAGTCTGTGTGGACTGGAAAGCCCTGGACACATATGAGACATTAGGGCTTTTTCAATTCCCTCTCTCGAGCTGGCAAGCTCTCTTCAGGGAATAGCTCAGCCTCCTGCCCCGTCTGGGCTGCCGGGCTCCGCACCTCCCCCTCTGTGCTCACCCAGTCTCTCTGACCTGGAGCAGGGCTTGGTTTTTCCAATAACTCATCAGTGCAGCTTTCGTCATGATTGAAGAAACAAAAGCCCCAGCAAGAAAACCCCGTTCAGAGGCATTACGGGTTATTTATAAGAGAAGGCAAGGCAGCCTCTGCACTGGGGGAAGTCTGGGGGAGGCAGGAAGGCCCTCTGGTTGGGGGACTGGGATACCTTGCATTTGCCTGGTGCTGGCCACCAGTGCCCCTGCCCAGAGCAGAACAACCTCTTCTCTCCTCCCACCTGCCCCGGCCAAAGGTGCCATGAGTCACCACTGCCCAAGCCTCTTGATTTCCTCCCACCCACTCATCCAGTTCTTGGTCTATTCATTTATTTATGTATTCATTTATTCATTCATTCATTCAAACATGTATCGAGGCCTACTATGTGCCAGGCACTAGGTGGTGTTGACATTTCTGGAGCGTAGGCATGAATCAGCAATTGTGTGCTGGAACAAGCTCATATGTGCTCACAGCTGACTGTACATATCTCTTCTCAACTGCTCCTTCAGTAGCATCACGTCGGTAGCTTTAGGTCAGCCATGGTGGGAGAATTTATATCCCGGAAATTGGCAAGCGGTACAAATCAGGGCCTTTTCCCCAGAGAGATGGTTGTTAAACATTTACTAACCCACCACTATACCAGGCCTCGGTATACTGGGCCACACAAAGCTGAACCCCAAGAACTTACAGTCTAAACCAGAGAAGGACATTGACCCAATTTCCAATGCAACCTTTAGCCCACCCAGATTCGTTGGCCTCAGAGCCACACAGGACTCCTACAACAGTTGTCTTTGCAACCTAGGAGTACCAAGAACAGAGAATTTAATTCTATCATGCAAGACTTAAGAAGGCGTGATAAAGGAGGTGAATTTGAGCTGAGCCTTTAGGGATGGGTGAGATGTCGCCTTGAATGGAAGGTGTTTTTTTTTTTTTTGTTTGTTTGTTTTTTTGCGGTACGCGGGCCTCTTACTGTTGTGGCCTCTCCCGTTGTGGAGCACAGGCTCCGGATGCGCAGGCTCAGCGGCCATGGCTCACGGGCTCAGCCTCTCCACGGCATGCGGGATCTTCCCGGACCGGGGCACGAACCCGTGTCCCCTGCATCGGCAGGCGGACTCTCAACCACTGCGCCACCTGGGAAGCCCTGGAAGGTGTTTTGAATGGCGGGAGCAGTCTCAGCAAAGTTTCGGAGGAAGGGTCAGGTACAGTGTGTTCACTCCACTTAAATAAAAATGCCATGGCAGGGTGCTGCTCCCACCTATTACCTTCCCAATCATACAGCAAAAGTGAACTGCTTTCTGGAAGGAAAAATTGATATTGCAAGAGCTGGATTATTAGGGAGAAGCTGCTGGTTGGATACCGAGGGATGTGGATGCCCCTCCTCCTTCCTCCTCCATTCCTTCTTAAATATTTACAGTGTGTGAAAGGGGCAGCCAAGAGGCCACCATCAACCCACCCTCAACACCACCGCCATTGCTACCACAGTGTTCGTCATGGTATATCACCCCCCAGGCTGGCCCCACTGTCACCACTGACCCCATCATTACTTCCCACGTGGCTCACTGGCCCTGCTAAGCAGCTCAGACAGACACATATGCTTGGCTTAAAGATATCAGGATAGACACCCAAACAAACTCAAATGCTCCCAGTACTTCAACTATCTCCATCCCACATAAGAGGAAGCTTCTCAAAGATTTAATACTTGCCACCTCCTTACTCTGGGAGATAGCTGAGTCTCCCCCAGACATATACACACATGCATATGTGCAATGGCAAGTGTACATCCAGGATGCAGCACTGTTGATGCCAAACCATTAGGCAGGTGTTGGGGAGGCTACAGTCCATTAGCCTTAACAATCCCTCCTGGAGCTGGCGGCGATGCCTGACCCACGTCCTCCCAGCTACCCTACCTGCCTCACCCCACTTGTCTGACAAGGAACTGAGCTTCCTACTAGTTCAAGGCAGCTTCCCCATCACTGTCCCTGGTCTGCTGCCAGCGGCATCTCAGGAGGGGAGGCAGAGCATGACTGTGCACTGCATCTGTAGAACACTCCACAGTCCTCAAAATACAGATTCGTATTCGCTCATTTAATTCTGGGAAACCTGTGAGGTGGGGATTGGTGACCCCAGCCTGCAGGTGAGGAAACTGAGGCTCTGAGTGACTCGTCCAAGGAGAAGGTAGAACGAGAACCAAGGTGCTCTGATTCAGACATTCATTCCACAAGTGTTTGTTAAGTCCTAGAGGCTGTGCTAAACCCTGGAGATTCAATAACAATAACGATAATGGTGAGTAATAATAATAATGACTAAGCTTAATGGAGTACATGTACAACACCATCTCAACCTTCACCACTTTAAGACGTACCACATTTGCACCTGCATTGCAGTGGAGGACACGAAGCATCGTTCCTGTGCTGAAGGAATTCACTGTGAGCCCCGGGGTCTCTCAAGGTTGGCCCAGGACCTCAACTCTCCTAGAATGACTGAAGGAGAAGTTCTTGGGTGGGACACAGGAATATATGGCGAATGTATTGTTCAAAAATATCCAGGGGTGAGCAGTACATGCATTAAAGCACGGGCAGCAGAGGGGCCCCAAGGGCACACAATTGGCCAAGGGTCTTTGGGGACGGTTTGTCAGCGTTCCCCGGGCGCTTGGCCCGCACCTTTGTCCCTTTCACGCACCCCCTGTGTGAGCTCATCTACTGCCCCTCCTCTGATCACCACCCACAGCATGTATGAGGTCAGGGGCGCTCCCTGGAGTCAGACTGCAGCTTCTTTCCTGTGTGACCTTGGACAGGTTACCTCACCTCTTTAAGCCCCCGTTTCCCTGTCTGTAAAACAAAGTTACTAATAGTATTAACAGTAGTTTCTTCCAGATTGCTTACTTTGTGAGAGGCACTATTCTGAACTCCTCATACGTGTAAATTCACATAACCTTCGAATGTCCCTGTGAGGTTGGCTCTTAACACCAGGCCTAGCGTGTTACATGCGCTTAGTAATCGTTAGCTGTTATTAGCTGCATCTTCAGCTCCGGGCTGCTCTGAGGCTGCCCATCTCTCTGCTTAGCACTTACAACCTCATTCTTCCTCCTGCATTTCTCCTCTCAGTGAATGGCTCACCATTTCCACATCACCCAGGCAGACACCTGGGACGAAACCCTGAACTCCTCCTTCTTTAAATCCACATTCAAGTCCTGCAGCTTCTACCTCCTCCCACATCTCTCACATCCATCTCCTCCATCCACTTCCTCTTCCCATCACCACTACTTTTGTGGTGTGACCCTGCTCATTTCTCACCTGGATTATGCAAAGGCCTCCTGATAGCTCCTTGCTTGCAACCTACACACCCTGCAAACCACCCTCTTGCTCTGCCTGAGACTTCCGAATTGCAAATCCACTGAAAATCCCACTGTGACTCACCATAGACTCCAGGATCAAGTACAGACTCTTTAGCTTAGCACACGGTGCTCTGCAGGATCCGGGCCCTGCCTTCCCACCCTCTACTCTCCTGACACACTGCAATATGGTCCGTCCGGTCATGCCAATTCATTCCTCTGGCCCTTTGCACATGCGGTTCCCACAGTCTGGAGTGTCCTGCCCATCCTCCTTTGTCTAACCAGTTCCCCACATCCCTCATGACTCAGCTCAGGCAACATCTCTTCCCAAAAGTCTTCCTGGATCTCTATTAAGTTCTCCTCCTCCATGCTCTGAGAGTATAACCTTTAATACAATGAAATTATAATGACTTTATCTGTGTGTTCTCTCACCAAACACAGATGTCACCTGGAGGCAGATGGTTAAAATTAGAACAGTCACCATAGTCAGACGGCCCCAGTTCCACCACTTACTGATTAATTTCAGCTCCACCATTTACTAGCTGTGTGATCTTGGACAAGTGACTTAACTTCACTCAGTCTCAGTTTCCTTGTCTCCAGTATGAGGCCAATGATAGTACTTACCACATAAAGTAGTTGTGAGAATTGAGATATAGAAGGAAAAGTGCTTAGCATAGTGTCTGGTGCAATCCAAGTACTCAATAAACGTTAGCTATTAAGTTACATACTGGGTGCAAGGCATCCTGGGAAAGTGAGCTCTGGCTTCTACTTAGGGGAAAGGCAAACACACAAGATATGAAGTCCCAAACAAAGGAAGAAGGTTTAAAGGCCCTAGGCAGCCAGGAAGAATAACAAATGCCCACTACAATCCACCTCCTGACTGCCTAAGGTCAACCTACACCCTTCTTCCATTCTTAAGCTCATCCACCACCACCACTACCACCAAAACCTACTTCCACCTAACATAATTATTCCTCACTAATGAAAACTTACCCTTTTGCCCAAAGGGATTCAACCCAAATTCATATTGGTAATTACACCAGGATAACTGGCATGTCCATTCTCTTTCCAATTCCATCATGATCCCACGCCGATATCCTATAATCCATTCAACAAATTGCAAATATAACCATCCAGAAAATCCCTATATACAAATAATAGGGAATGGGGATGGGAGAAAAAAGGGAAATTTTTAAAAAGCAGATCAATATATCCATCACAAATGGGGGTGAGTACAATATGGGTAGAAACGATAGTTCTTGTTTCTGCATCTACTCATAAGACCATAGCTGGTATTTGTCATCTCATCCCATGTCCTCACAAGTACCTCAGTTGGTCATGGTTCTTTATGTAAAGGGACAGTTGTAATCTTCCATCTGAAGAAGGCTGAGCCTTTGATGGTGTTGCTTGTTTGGGGTCGCTCTGGTCTTCCATTAACTTTTCTTTTTAAAGAATTTTTTTTGATGTGGACCATTTTTAAAGTCTTTATTGAATTTGTTACAATATTGCTTCTGCTTTATGTTTTGTTTTTTTTTTGGCCCCGAGGCATGTGGGATCTTAGCTCCCCGACCAGGGATCAAACCCGCACCCCCTGCACTGGAAGGCGAAGTCTTAACCACTGGACCACCAGGGAAGTCCCCTTTCCATTAACTTTTATCACTTGATGTAGAATTACTAGGAGATGCCCCATATACCTTCCTGCCCCATTGTTTCCCATTGGTTATTAAGGTCAATCACCCCAGTCAACACTATAATCCCCCTTTTAGCATGAGAAGCCAAAAGGTCTTGGTGACAACCCCACTTTTCAGTTCAATGGAACTATTTTGTCCCCTGCTAGAAGGATTCCTATCGTGGATATTCAGACTTCTAAAGTAGCAAAGTCTGGAGTCATGCGGCTGGAGAACAAAAACCTTACAAATGGGTATTTAGGTAAAAGAGTGAGAGATCTGGGTTGGAGACATGAATTTGGGTTTCATCAGTGCATTGAAACCATGATCAGAGATGGAGTGCCCCAAATAAGCATGAAGCTGAAGACAAGAAAGGAGCTAAAAACAAGTCTCTGGAGAACATTGCCTTGTAAGAGTTCAGCAGGGGAGGCAGAGAACTTGGGAGCCAGTGAGGTTGGGTGTTCTTTCTACTGAAGTCCAGCTCTCTCTTTAATGAAACTCTGCGCAACAGAATCCCATCCAAGGGCAGGCATGTCACGCTCCTTGGATAAAGCTCATGTCCCTCAAGCCATGCTGTAGACCTAGTGTTACAATGCAGCAGTGTCTTATCTGCGTTTCTAGAAATTCTCTTTCTCAAATCCCAAGTCTCAAGAAAAGTCAGTCAAGAAAACTGAAAGATGGGAAAAAGTATTATAATTCTCCTGCGAAAATTAAAGCTTCATAATCAACAATAGAGATGTTACTGGTTTGAAGGGATCAACTGATGATGTCAAGTTGAAAGCAAAAGCTGAAAACCCCAATACATGGAGTCGAATGTTAAGGTCAATGTCTCTGGGAATTTGGTCAGGAGCTCATAGGTGGGAATTTTACCATCTAATCTGTCAATCTTGCTTGTAGCTGTTGCTATTATATCAGTGTATGTTGGGAGTCCTGTCTGTTCCCAATGGTGAGTCATTCTCACAAATAAAATAAATATTAATAAGTTTATATGCATAGTATATTTTATACAAATCCTCTGAACGATATTCCAAGAAATAAGCTTTGGAAGAAAAATAAGCCCTTAAATTGGCAATTTGGTATTTGTAGTCCTGTTAATTTTGCTGGGATCTGAATGTTACATTCTGCAAGTACTACCCAGTCATGATCACTGGCATCTTCCAGTGCTTGAATATTCTCTGTGGAAGAAATGCAAAGAGAAGGAAATAGGAATGTTGTACAATTCTCAGACACAAAATCAGATACTGATCTAAAATCTGAATGAGCAAAGGCAATATCAATTTCAGTGGCAAAAAAAAAAATCAGGAAAAGCAGACAAAACACTTTCGTTGTTAAACAAAAAATGAGCTTATATGAAGCAATGTGCATCCTGACACTCAGATTGAAGGTGCTTTTGGACATTTGCTTGACAATTCCAACAGTGTCAACACAAAGGATTTTTTTCTATGTCTGGAATATTTGTTGCAAAACAAAGATCAAAATTGTCAGGTCAATTAATGTTTTGTGGGTTTAAAAAACTTTTATTTTAAGAATAAAAATTTTTAAATATTTGTGTCTTTCAATTTTTAATGAGTTTTGTCATTAATTTTGGGTTAATGTTCCTTTCTTTTAATGTTTTCTCTTTCAAATGTCTATATCCGGAAGGCAGCAAATCTACGTTATTGAAATATATAGTCTTGGGGCTTCCCTGGTGGCGCAGTGGTTGAGAATCCGCCTGCCAATGCAGGGGACATGGGTTCGACCCCTGGTCCAGGAAGATCCCACATGCCGTGGAGCAACTAAGCCTGTGTGCCACAACAACTGAGCCTGCGCTCCAGAGCCCGCGAACCACAACTACTCAGCCCATGTGCCACAACTACTGAAGCCCACACGCCTAGAACCCATGCTCTGCAACAAGAGAAGCCACCACAATGAGAAGCCTGCACACTGAAATGAAGAGTAGCCCCTGCTCACTGCAACTAGAGAAAGCCCACGCGCAGCAACGAAGACCCAAAGCAGCCAAAAATTAATTAATTAATTAATTAATTTAAAAAGCACTTTATTGCTAAAAAATGCTGACCATCTTCTGAGCCTTCATTGAGTCATAGTAGTAACATCAAAGATCACTGATCACAGATCCCCATAACAAGTATAATGACGAAAAAGCTTGAAATATTGCAAGAATTACCAAAATGTGACAAAGAGAAATGAGGCAAACAAAGCCTGTTGGAGAAACATCACTGATAGACTTGCTCCACGCAGGGTTGCCACAAACCTTCCTTCAATTTGTAAAAAATGCAATATCTTCTTTATCCATTCATCTGTCAATGGACACTTAGGTTGCTTCCATGTCCTGGCTATTGTAAATAGTGCTGCAATGAACATTGTGGTGTATGTCTCTTTCTTTTTTTTCTTTTTTTTTTTTTTTTGCGGTACGCAGGCCTCTCACTGTTGTGGCCTCTCCTGTTGCGGAGCACAGGCTCCGGACGCGCAGGCTCAGCAGCCATGGCTCATAGGCCCAGCCACTCCGCGGCATGTGGGATCTTCCTGGACCAGGGCACGAACCCGTGTCCCCTGCATCAGCAGGCAGACTCTCAACCATTGCACCACCAGGGAAGCCCGCATGTCTCTTTCTGAATTATGGTTTTCTCTGGTTATATGCCCAGTAGTGGGATTGCTGGGTCATATGGTAGTTCTAGGGCACATATATGCAATGGAATATTACTCAGCCATAAAAAGAAATGAAACTGAGTTACTTGCGGTGAGGTGGATGGACCTAGAGTCTGTCATACAGAGTGAAGTAAGTCAGAAAGAGAAAAACAAATACCGTATGCTAACACATATATATGGAATCTAAAAAAAAAAATGGTTCTGACAAACCTAGGGGCAGGACAGGAATAAAGACGCAGACATAGAGAATGGATTTGAGAACACGGGGAGGGGGAAGGTTAAGCTGGGACAAAGTGTGAGAGAGTGGCATGGACATATATACACTACCAAATGTAAAATAGATAGCTAGTGGGAAGCAGCTGCATAGCACAGGGAGATCAGCTCGGTGCTTTGTGACCACCTAGGGGGGTGGGATAGGGAGGGTGGGAGGGAGACGCAAGAGGGAGGGGATATGGGGATATATGTGTACATATAGCTGATTCACTTTGTTATACAGCAGTAACTAACCCGATATTGTAAAACAATTGTACTCCAATAAAGATGCTTTAAAAAAATAATAAAGTAAATTAAGGAGAGAAAAAAACGCAATATCTGTGAAGCACAACAAAGCGAAGAGCAATAAAGTGAGGTGTGCCTGTAATAATGAACCATGTGTTTAACATTTTTTTTTTTTCTTCTTGCAGTACGCGGGCCTCTCACTGTTGTGGCCTCTCCCGTTGCGGAGCACAGGCTCCAGACGCGCAGGCTCAGCGGCCATGGCTCACGGGTCCAGCCGCTCCGCAGCATGTGGGATCTTCCCGGACCGGAGCACGAACCCGTGTTCCCTGCATCGGCAGGCGGACTCTCAACCACTGCGCCACCAGGGAAGCCCTAACATTATTTTTTTAAACAAAAAAACCTCTGAAACTTTTAGAAACTATTACAGAAAAATTATTCACCGTTTATTTATGGTCACTCATTTTTTAAAACACACAAATATACTGTTATGCAAAGTACAAAATACAGAATGATTTCAGGAATTTCCAAGAATTCTCAGGATTCCAATTTCTTATTTCCAAATCCACCAAATTAGTAGCTGTCAGGAATTCGGAAACACTGCAGACTAGTAGGATCAACTCTGGTCGGGAACACTGGATATACCCAGGCTCAGCGGTGCTGGAATGGCACAGAGAGGGCAGTCTTGCCCCATACCAGTCCCAGGTAAGCTCCACTGCAGGATGCTAAGCCCACCAGCCCCCTTCAGCCTGCAGTGACCTCATGCCCAGCACTCCAGCGCCCTCACCAAACTTGAAACAATCTGAACCCTGGGTCAGCCTCTCTCTTCCTTGATCCCCAGGAGAAGAGAAGAGTAACATTTACCTTCCTCCTAATTTTGTCCTTTTCAAATGTCAACAGGGAAGGGAGGGGGCTCTGTTCCTCTCTCAGCTCCACACCAGCCTTCCCAGCAGAATCCCTCACTCCACATCTCCTTATCTGTTTATATGGGGTGGGGGAGGGGTGTGAGTGGGGGATGCCCCCTGAGATCCCTGGAAGATCAGGGTGACTCAGGGGCAAATAAGGCCACCCCTGTTGGGGTGTGGAATGCTGGGCACCTCTCCTTTGGGCTTCCTGGAACCCAGGAAATGTGGAAGGGGATGAAAAGCCACACAATGAAGAGAGTGTCTGGCTCTTTGCCTCAGGGTGGACAGCAGTTCTATCCATGGATGCATCCTGAAACCCCAAGACTTAATGGTTTAAAACAATACGTCCTTCATTTGATCACAACTCTGTGGGTCAGAAATTCAGACAGGTAGTTCCCTGATTGTCCAGTGGTTAGGACTCCACGCTTCTGCTGCAGGGGGCACAGGTTCGATCCCTGGTCTGGGAACTAAAACCCCGAAAGCCACTCAGCCAAAACAAACAAAAACCAAACCAAAAAAAAAGATAGAAAGAAGGAACGCAGACAGGTTACAGCCAGGACAGCTCGTCTCTGACCCGTTTGATGATGTCTCCTGAGGCTGGAATGTCCATGGCCTCTCCATTCACAGGTTGGAAACCTCAGCGAGGAGGGCACAGAGGCTGCAGGCTGGCTGGAGTGACCCAACTGGGTCACTTATCCAGGTTCCTTGGTTCTCCTCTATGTAGTCCCAGGGCCTCTCTCTCCTCAGGCGGCTTTTCCACGTGATGGTCTTTCCTGAAAGGTGGCTGAACTTCTAATGTGGTGGTTCAGGGTTCACAAAAGTTCTAACGTGGAAGCTGCCTAGAAGTGGGGTGCTGGTAACTGGCTCTACAGGAGAAAAAAGAAAAAGGAAGGAAGGGAGGGAGGGAAGAAGGGGGGGAAGAAAAGAAGGAAGGCTCCTGCTTTGTAATATTTGCCAATTTCCATAGGGTAAATATTTCCATCAAGACTAACTTTAAGCCACCAACTTGAGGTCAATCAGTCCATAAAATTCCTGAAGATTTAACAATCCGCTCTTGCAAACAGGTATGAGCAAGCTCCAGCGTACCAGGGCTGCCAGGCCTCCTTAAGGTTTAGGCCAGGAATTGACCCAAAGCACTTCCACCATATTCTATTGATTAAAGCAGGTCTCAGGCCAGCCCAGCATCAATGTGGGTGGGAGGGGAGTACACAGGCCATGATTCCTGGAGGTGTGTTTCATTGGGAGCTACCAAAGTAACAGATTACTAGGGACAATAACACTGATCACAGCTGTCATTACATTATGCCCACAGGTAAGAGATGCTTGGGCCAGGCATCTTACACATACTACCTCTTTTCAGCCTGATGAGGTAGGTGTTATTAACCCCATTTTAAAGGTGAGGACCCTGAGATCAGAGAGGGTGACAGAGTCTGTAACTTCAGATCCTATTTGCCTCTAGCAGTGAGGCATCTCCTCTGCAGGAAGGTAGGGGCATTACATATATTATATAAGATGTTACGGAAAAACCCAAATGAACTTTTTGGCCAACCCATAATTTTTGGATGGTATTGAGGAGTTCAAGAGTACTGGGGAGCACAGGAAATCAAATCTTATTAAATGAGTGTTCATCAAGTCTGGGAGCCTGGTGGGAAAGAACTTGAATGAACATGAAGAGGAAGGGCAAAGAGAGTAACTCACCAAAATCCTAAAATGTTAGTAATAACACAGCCATCGAGCACTTGCTTTGTGCCAGGGACACTGATAAGAATTTCGCACCTGATCTCATGTGACCCCTACAATCCTGTATGGGAGGCTCAGTGGTTACCCCCATTTTACCTATGAGGAAACAGGCTCAGAGGAGTAACCCGAGTGTGTTACTCTGCTCAGGCTGCTATAACAGAATTCCATAGACTGGGAGATTTAAACAACAGAAATTTATTTTCTCACAGTTCTGGAGGCTGGAAGTCCAGGATCAAGGTATCAGCTGGGCTGTTTTGCAGTTAGGAGGCCTCTCTTCCTGGCTTGCAGACAGCTGCCTTCTCAATGTATCCTCACATGGCCTTTCCTCCAGGTGCAGTTGGGAGAAAGAGAGAGAGAGAGAGAGAGAGATCTGGTGTCTCTTCCCCTTTTTATTAGGACACCAGTCCTATCAGATTAGGGCCCCACCCTTATGACCTCCTTTAACCTTAATTACCTCCTTAAATGCCCTGTCTCCAAACGATCCATGGCCCAGAAAATGTTAAGAATCCCTGTTTAAAAGCAAGTAAAAGGCAGTGCTCTGCTGGCATGTGGTACCCAAAGAGGGGATACTGGCTGAGAAAAGACACAAAACTGGTTACAATGAGCTCCTGGGTGAGGATGAGGGTTTGGGGACCTGGTTCTTATCCTGAAGGCTGATGCTGCCACCCCATGCTCCACATCCTCGTCAGGGACCACGAAGCTGACCCAGACCAAGTATTCTGACCTGGTGGTGCTGGTCAGTGAGCAGGGAGGATTGATTCTAAAGGCAAGCCCGTCCACCCTTGATCCCTGTGACTGCAACCTCGGCCTTCACGCCAGCTCTTCACCCCCTTCCCTGCCACGTGTGGGCAGGCCGGGCATTGCCGGGAGCCAGGTGCCTGCCGCACCAAGAGGCAATTTATGAACCGTGGGTATTTTGTCTGTTTGCTTGAAAGCACAAAAATTTGTCACTTGTGTGGGTAATTTGCTGCTAATTACGAGCTTACAATCTGCAGATAAGAAAATCAGGGCCAACGTGCGCTTCTTGAGGAAGAGGAAAATTACCCCAAGTAGTGTGTAATTATACACTTAGCGGGCACCGCACTCCCAACCCTCACCCTTCCCACGGAGGGCTGACAGTGTAGGGTGAGTTTGCATCCATACCCACTGGAGCTCCCTCCCGGGGAGGGGAGGGCCCACCTGCTGCTGCTGTGTCCCGAGACACGGGGCCACTAGGCCTTAGCCCTTCCCTCCTCCACTGAGCAAAGAAGGAAGGAGAGGAAAAAGAAGTCAGTCACCTCCCTCAGGGAGCATCCAGTCTGAGTGGAGAGACATAGCCTCTGCCCTCAGGGGCTCCCAAGTCCAATGGAAAAGAAACAGACCAAGACCGCAGGTAGACCCCAGTCTAATGGAACAGACAGTTGCTGCCTACAGGGCCCAATTCTGATCGGGAGTACGGAATGCCTGCCCTCCAGGAACCCCTGCTCTGACATCAGGGCAGACGTCGGATCATGCCCACGCCATCAGGGAGCCTGCCGGAGAGGCACAGCCCACCCCTACCCCCCCCCCCACCACCACAGTGGAGAGGAAGTGTTCTTGCCCTTGGGGAGCTCTCTGATGAGGGAGGCCTAGGCCCTGGCCTTGGGAGCCCCCAGTTTCATGGGGGGAGACACAGTTCCTGCCTACTAGCGTTCTGATTCTGATGGAGGAGACATAGCTGCTGCTGTCAGGAAGCCCTTGGTCTGATGGGGGAGACAAGCCCCTGTACTCCGAGTACCTCTCTATTCGATGAGGAGACATAGCCCCTGATTTCTGGTTGTCTCTGAGCTTCTGTTGGTCCGTCTCCGTATAAAAGGAACAATTTGACAGTGAGACTCAGGTTAGCATGCTAATCACCCTGTCCTGCTGTGGAAGTTGGGCCTCAGCCCCCAAAGCCTTCCTGTAGGTATGCCTAGCACCCTCTCCCCCAAGTCCCTCACACCTTTCAGATTCCCTCCAGCCACCCTCAATGATGAGTTAGGTGATCCTAGAAAATTCCTCTCCCTTTCTTTCTTCCTGATCCCTTTTATTTGCTGGCCTAAATCATTCATGACTTGCAATAAAGGCCTCCATGGCCCCCTCCCAGCACCCTGCAGAAAATATTATTTAACAGAAAGGTGACAGTTATGTAATTTAGTCTCGGTCTCCATTATTGATGAATTTGACCATGAAATATTTAGGCTCCTCCATGTTCTGCTGCACAGGGTCTGACAGTAACAGTGTCACATTCTGGTTTATCCTCATGGAAGATGTGTCAATCAGAATACCCTGCTTCATCCACCCAAGGCTACACCCCGCTCAGCACACACCCCAGCTCTCCCCACTAAGGGCTCCACCCAGCACTGACAGTAAGGGTTCTTTTGTGCTCCAGGGATCCACTGTCTCACCTCCCCACCAGCAAAATCTCCAGAGTCCATGGAAGGACCTGTGAATTCAAGATAGTCTGAGATGGAAGAGAAAGAGGGAGGGAGGGAGGGGGGCAGGGAGGCAGGCATTGTGTGTTAAACATCTCTAAGTGCTGGAACTGTATTAACTCATTTAATTCTCCCACCAACCCTATAAGGTAGGTATTATTATGATCCATTTGCATTTGAGGAAATGGAGGCTCAGAGAGGTAAAGACACTTTCCTAAGTTCACCCAGCTAGCCTCTGGCAGAGCTGAAATGGAAAACTGATCTAGCTTGCAAGCCTCTGTTCTCTGCACTCCACTATGATGGAAACAGACTCTGCCAGAAGACAGACTGTGCCAGAAGGCATGGCTTGGGCAACATAATACATGCATTCAGTGACTCCCAGTCCACGGTTCTTTCTGTTCTGGATCCTAGTTCTTGGTTGGGAATTCCAGATGGAGTGAGAAGACAGGAGAGAAGAGAAGATAGGGTTCCTCTCCTCAAAGGATTTCCAGGCTGATGGGGGAAACAGTGTCCTTGAGGAATCAACATCACTAGCAGGAAGCCCAGCCGATTCTGCTGGCCCAGGTCGGGGTAGAGCTGTAACTGGGGAAACTGAGGCCTGAGCATCATCCTCCTGCCCTGGAAGCTGGAGGGAAGGACTTTGAGCCTTTTAACATGGCACGGCTCTGTAACCCTCTGGGGGTGCTGTGCCCCCGAAAAGTCACTGAGAAGAACTTCTTCCTCCTGGCTCTGCAGGTTGACTGTCTGTCTGTCCCCAGCTGCAGGTGATTGATGAGCAGCTCTGGTGTGATGTTAAAATATGTGTTAGGCTAATCACATGCTAATTAAACAGACCAGGTCATTATGGCTGCTCAGGGGCCCATCTGTGCTCCGGGGCATCCCAGGGTGGCTGGCAGGGCTGGGGGCTTCAAGACACTGAGAAGCCAGACTTCAGGGCAATGAACAAGGTGACCCTCAGAGGGAGCTGAAGGGTCATCAGATTAAAGAAGGCTGGCAGGTATTTCAGTACAAGGAAGAGCTTTCTAACCACAAGTCACCAGCTATTAAATAAGGGTAATGACCTCCCTGTTGGTGGAGTTAAGCAAGCAGATAAATAAGGATTCCTGCAGCACCTGGTGGAGAGAAGGATGAGTGAATTCTGCAATTGCTTCCACATCCAAGATTTGGGGTCCTTATGATATAGGACAAGGCCCTCTCGGTTTTCCCGCCACTCCCTCAGCCACCCCCTGCCAAGGAGAGGCATCCTTGGCTTCATGGGGAGAGTGGGAGAGGGGATGCCTACACAGGCAGCAGGAAGGGGTCTGGAGATCTGCTTCTCCCCCACCAAACAAGGACTTGTTGTGTGTGCCCTGGGGGCCCCAGAACTCTGGAAGGTGAGATGGGACCCATGGAGATGTCCCCGCTTCTCAGCCCCATTGCTGTCCTTGCAGGAGAGAGATTTCTGCCGGGGTCTGGGGACGGGCTTGCTTCATTTCATCATCTGGTGCCTTGTGTGTAAATATTTCATGCCCCCTTTGAATATTTTGGGATGATTATGAATTCCTGATGTGATAAGAGCCTTGGTATGTATGAGATGCAGTCAGCTGCCGGGAGGGGAGGCACAAGGGAGGGCAAATCAGATAAATCATTTCACGCTCTGAGCCCAGAGTGAACCAGCCAACACCCACACATCTCTCTCCCCAGCCACCAGCTACATGCCAACCACATGCCACCCAACTTCCCACCTACATACCACACACATGCCAACTACACACCAGCACACATGTCACCACGCTCCACCCACATACCACCACATGCCACCAAATGGCAATTGCACGTCACTCATACTCCAACCACACACATGCTTAGTTTCTGACCCTGGTAATCCTCGTCGTCATCGTCACCACCTCCCATCCACCCCGTGTGTGATCATTCCCAGAGGACTTCCATGGTCCAGCATCTTACATGAGGTCAGAAGAGCAGGGATCATGACCTTGCAATAATTACAGCACAGAGAGGTGAAACCACTATCCCAAGGCCACACTGTACCGAAACCAGTCTTAGGCAATAAAAAGTTCTCATTTGCTTATGTAACAAAAAATCTTTCATTTGGTAATTAAAATGTCCAGTTCATTAAGGGGAAAAGAAAGGGGTGGGAGTGCAGATGAAACAAGACTGGCTGTGTGCTGACAACAGCTGAAGCCGAGAAATGGTCCATGGGAGTCCATTATAGCATTCTCTCTACTTGGGGATATGTTTAAAATTTTCCTTGATAAAGCTTGTATTTTTTTAAAGTCCAGTTTACGTCTTTCCAGAGAGGTACCTACATACAAATTTGAAGGCTCTTCCTGGCTGCCCGCCGCAGGTGTCCAACCCCCACTGTGGGAAGGGGAGGGATGTGTTTCACTTGCTTCTTGTCTCTTTCCCCATTAGAGCCCTCTCTCCCTTCCTCCAATCGCCAGGCCATTTCTGCCCCTCCAAGTTTGGAGGTGGGAGAGGCCTGGACCAGGAAAGGTTTGACTTGCCTGGTACTGTCTCATACTCTAGTGGAGGTCTCCCAGGTCTCGGCATGTGAGCAAAGCTGCCTTTTCCTCTCACGGGAAACTTCGTGGGTTTTTTGTTTTAAATATTTATTTATTTATTTATTTGGCTGCGTGAGGTCTTAGTTGTGGTACACGGGATCTTTGTTGTGGCGATGCAGGATCTTTAGTTGTGGCATGCTGGATCTACTTCCCTGACCAATGATCGAACCCAGACTCCCTGCATTGGGAGCACGGAGTCTTAACTGCTGGACCACCGGGGAAGTCCCTTCATGGGTTCTTTAAAGACACCCCCCTGCTAACTCACTGCTGGGCTTTCTCAAGTATCATTGTTACCTGACGTGGGTGTGGCACTCCCCACCTGTCATTTCATCTGCCATCAATCTCTGGGCATCCGCTGGTCCATTCCTTTAGAAAGACTACAAACCAATCCCAGTTGGCTCCCAGATGCCCCATGGGAAATTCTCAGTGTCCTTTGTCCTTATAAATGTTTTGTCCCTATATCTGCCATCAAAGTAGGTGGCCAGGCATAGCTTCTAGGTTTCCCACATGGTGTTCTCTCCGTGTTTGTGTCCAAATTTCCCTCTGTAAGGACATCAGTCACTGGATTTAGGGCCTAGTATTGTTCACATCTGCAAAGAGCCTATTTCCAAATAAGATTACGTTCACAGGTATCCTCAATATATCTTTTTAGGGGACACAAGTCAACCCACAACAACCAACCAGAAAGAGATGCCTTGTGAGCATTTGAGAATGTGGGCTTGGAGCTTGGAACCGACATCTTGAGAAAAACGGCTCTGAGGGTGGTGCCAGGATGGGGTCAAGGGGGAAGGAGGGTCTTAGGTACTGTTCTCCTAACCTTCTGAATTGGGTTCCACAAGATGTTCTGAAGGGAGACGTGAAAGAGAGGGGAGAGACTCTGTGACATAGCAGATCCAGCTGGAGAAATTCTATTATGAAAATATTGAGGGAGGGGTACTGAGGAAAGATAGAACAGTCTCACTGGGGCCAGTGGGGTGGGTGTTCAGGAAGAAAAAAATCACAAACAGCTCCCACAACCAAAGCCTGAAATGTCCACCATTTGTTGCACTTTGTACCAGAACATCATCCCCAACAGACTGTGATTTCAGAGTGGGATCGTTGAGATAGCACCTATAACATGCCAGACACTGTTCTAAGTGCTGGGGATACAGTAGGAAACAGAGCAGATAACATCTCTGTCTTTGTGAGGCTGACAATCTATTAGTAGGACCGCATATTAACTCATGTTTTAATGAAAATTCACTACTCAGTTCACTTTCTGGAGCAACAGAAAACCCAGAGAAGAGCCTTTAGAGAATGGGACACAGATCAAGTCAGTTTTGATCTTGGTGTGATGAAGGAGATAGCTGTGGTTCAGAAGAGAACCAGGCTGAGAGTCGGGAGACTGGCTGATAATATATGAGAAGTCTTGGGCAAGTTACTTTCCCTCTCTGTGCCTCAGTTTCCTCATTGGTAAAGTGACAGGACTACAGTAGGTAATATGTCGGGTGTATTCTAGTTCTGACATTTTCCAGGTCTATGAGCCATTTGACAACTTCTGGTCCAGTTCTCTCCTCCCCATTCCTTTTCCAACTTTTCAGGGTCCCTTGAATCTGTCTTGCAAACTCTGTTTCCCTCCTTGGGATCACTGCAGATGCCTCCAGAGTTAGATGATTCCCTCTCCCAGATTCCAAGCTCTCTCCACCCTTTAAGAGGTGAGGCCAAGGGGTAGACTGTTCTGGGCCTCTTCTCCCTCCAGAGAAAGCTTCTGGGCCTGGGCAATGCCTCCAGGAAGAAGACAACTCCCCAGATCCTGCCAGTGAGCTCAGATGCATTCAGTCTGCTGGTGCCCTGCCTCCAGCCCATGCTTTACTAGATAAATGGGTGGAATCTGGCTCCACCTTCTTGCCCACCCATTCCTCCACCTACAAGCTACCCTTTGGGATGTTTTCCATCTTCAAAGTCTGGCTTAGCCATTCACAGAAAGATGCTGGAGATAGGAGGAATCCAAGAGATCATCTTGTCCAAGCCCTTGTTTTACAGTGAGGAGACCAGAACTCAGAGTGTTTGAGTGACCTGATGGAAGTCATTCAGCCAGTGGACCACAGGTCTGTCTCCAAAGCTCTATAATGTAGGCTTGGTCTCAGTTCCAGTTTGAGGAGGAAGAGTCTCCCCAGTGTTTGGGAGACCATAGTGTGTCCACTTTAGCCCAATCCTAGATACACTGGCTCTTCTCAGAATGATGCTGGCTTGTTCCTAAGCTAGGCTAAGGGCCTGGGTAAAGTGACCCTCCTTCCAGCCCAGTCTCTTTCCTTACATAACCAATTCATTCAACCCCTCTTGAGCAGGTCCTGGGCCTGTTTTCAGAACCATCCTCCCACCAACTCTTTTCTGTAACAGGGGCTGACCCCTGCCAGGGTACATTTATCAGGCTCTATGCCAACTGGTTTCCTGCTGGTTTGGGCTGATAGGAGGCACTGGTAAGCAATTGGAAGGCAAGAAGTAGGGAAACGCCAGGGCAGTTGTGCCCCTTCTCTCTGTGCCTCATCTGGCATCTTTTGCAGCTGCTGCATCTCCTTCATGGCTGCAACTCCTGCCCAACAGGGCTACTGTGGTTCCCCTAGGGCCTGGAAATAACCTTCTCCTTTTGTCTTTACAGACTAAGGGTAATAGCAGTTTCCTACTCTCAACTAATCTCTGAGTCACCTCACCATCCCTTGTTCAGCTTCTCTGTTCTTCCACCACTTGTAAAACCAATCCCCTGTATTGAGTTCCTCCTGTTTGAAACATCTGGAGTGACTTCTGCTTCTGTTTGGACTCTGACTGTAAGCCCTCTGGAGCCACTGTGCTAGGTGAGAGGAAATGAGCCTTTCCACCCAGAGCTCCCTTTGGTCCTCTCTGGGCTTCCCTTCCCACCACAGTTCATGCATTCATCCAGGCAGCCAGTCACTCAGTTAATGACTATTTGTTGAGTCCCTTCCATGTATCAGGTTCACGGTTCCTAAACTGTGAGTCAAGGTACCTTGGGACACCTCAGTGAATTCATAGGGGCACTGTGGGATATTTAAAATTTTCAAAGAAAACACAGCAACATCTGTTGTATACCACACAAGCTACTAGTTTGAGGTAGTTCTCATTCACACTAAACAGTAGATTGCACTGCATTTATTTCAAAAAGGTGATATCTTCAATGCCTTCCTTGGATTCAATTAATTTGCTGGAGTGGCTCACAGAACTTAGGAAAACAGTTTACTTACTGTTTACCAGTTTATTATAAAAGGATATGATAAAGGATACAGATAAACATCCAGATGGAAGAGATGTGTAGGGGGCAAGGTGTGCGGGCAGCGGCGCCAAGTTCCCATGCCCTGTCCGTGCACACCATTCCCCCACACCTCCATGTGGTCACCAACCTGGGAGCTCTCCAAACCCCATACTTTTAAGATATTTATGGAGGCTTCCTCACGTAGGCAAGATCAATCATTAACTCCATTTCCAGCTCCTCTCTCCTCTCTGGAGGATGGGGGAGTGGGGCTGAAAACGCCAAGCCTCTGATTATGGCTTGATCTTTCTGGTGACCAGCCCTCATCCAGGAGCCCACCCAGAGTCACCTCATTAGAACAAAAGACACTCCTATCACCCAGGAAATTACAAGGGTTTCAGGAACTGGGGACAGAGAGCAATATATATTTTCCATTATCTCACAAGATACTTTGTCCATTTTTAAATTGGATTATTTGATCTTTTTGCTATTGAGTTGTATGAGTTCCTTATACGTTTTTGCTATTGAGCTGTGTGAGTTCCCTGTCAAATGTATGGTTTGCAATTGTTTTCTCCCATTTGTTTTCTTATTTTTGAGTTTCGGGAGTTCTCTGTGTATTTTGGATAACAGTCCTATATCAGATATGTCTTTTGCAAAAAAAACAAGGTCATATCTTTGTGAAGATAGGTTTTCATCCATGTGAAAATCAATGTAGAACAAGAAAAGAGGAAGTGGGTGGTGGTGTCCAATCTGATTTCAAGGTTTGAGAAGTTGCGCAATGCAGAACAGGTTCACACATCCTACTAGTAAGCAATTGTGGTTAAGAGTAAAGTTAAAATTTTCTTTCTTTTAATTTATGTGTGTTATTTCTTCAAATGGCTACTAAGTTGTTAGGACATAGATACTTATTAAGTTGTTGGATATAACTACTTAATAAATGGAAGTGTTACTATTTCTTTTGATCTAGGGGCATCGTGAAAAAAAAATTAAGACATTAAGGATACCATGAGCCAAGAAAGTTTGGGAACATCTATTATTAGAGAACAGGGATACCCACACTAAAGATAAGACAAGGTCCCTTTACAAGAGGTAAAGGCAGATGTATTAGTTATCTATTTTTTTAACATCTTTATTGGAGTATAATTGCTTTACATTGTTGTGTTAGTTTCTGCTGTATAACAAAGTGAATCAGTTATACATATACATATATCCCCATATCCCCTCCCTCTTGCGTCTCTGTCCCACCCTCCCTTAGTTATCTATTATTGTGTAACAAATTATCCCAAACTTAGAATCTTAAAACAACATACATTTCTTATCTGGGTCAAGAGTCCAGGCCTGGCTTATCTAGGTGCTCTGCTCAGGATCCCACAGGCTATGTCAAGGTGTCAGCTGGGCTGCATTCTCATCAGAGGCTTGACTGGAGAACCATCTGCCTCCAAGCTCCCTCAGGGCAAATTAATTTCCTTGTAGAGGTGGAACTCCATGTGACTTGCTTCTCTGAGTCCAGCAGGAGAGTCTCTGACCTCAGCGAGGCCTCCAGTCCCTTTTTAAGGGCTTTAAACTAAGTAAAGTCAACCCAGGATAATCTCCTTTTTGATTAATTCAACTTCAATTGATTTGGGACTGCACAATCCTGTAATCCTTGACCTAGTCTATTGATTATAAGCAAATCACAGGTCCCAACCATACTCAAGGGATATGACTCATGAAGAGGTCATCTTAGGGTGTGTCTGCCACAGAAGGAATTAAAGAGTTACAAGGGTGATGATTGTTACAAAAGAAAAAGTACAAAGTGCTATGGGAAGGTAGAACACAGTCCTGGTGAGGTAGGGACAGTCTTATGAAGAATGATGTTTGAGCTGAGACCTGAAGGTCAAACGGGAATTAAATAGGCCATGTGTGGAGTAAGAGTGCTCCAGGAAGATAAACTGTCATGTGCAAAGGCCCTGGGGCCAGAGAAATCTCAGTGAGTTCAAGAAACTTAAAGACTAGTGTGATTGGCACATAGAGAGGCAGGAGAAGACTTGGAGCCAGAGAGATAGGTGCTTTCTTTATGGTTACCAAGCAGCCAGTTGTTGCTGAAGTTAATACAAGCATCAATAAAACCACAGCCACACACAAAACACAAACAATGGCTACTTCTGCAGGGTCTGTTCCTAGGGAGGGGCACAAGGGTGTCTTCTGAGGTGTTAGAAATGTTCTCTCTCTTGCTCTGAGTGGTGATACATGGATGTGTTCATTACTCAAAGTTATTGTCTTAGACTTAAGTTTAGGGCACTTATGGTATATGTTATATGTCTATAAAGCCCTGTTACATAAAAGCAAACCAATCATAGCTACAGGGTAGTTCCACAAGTGCACCAGCTGTAGACTATGATCTGATAATGGCCAGGCACCTTCAAAGCCCTGGTCCCCGGGGAGGAATGAGCTGAGATGCTCAAGGGCTTAATTTGGTCAAAAAAAACGTACTCACCAAGCACCTTCTCTGCCCTACTTGCATCTGGCCATAAGGAGGCTCAAGGTTGTAGAAGGCTCTGCCCATGCCCCCAGGGGCTCACAGTCTGGAAGGGAAGACAACTCCAGAACTAACTGTAATAGATGGCAGAGGGAATTTCTGGTAAGTACTATAGGCAAGGGCCCAGGAAGAAGTGGTTAATTCCATTTGGGGCTCTGAGAGGGCACTTGAAGGGAGAGGCATTTAAATAGGTCTCTGTCAGATGACATCAGAGAACCCTAGCTGTTCCCCAATATCATCTCTCCCTTTCTTCTGGACTAGATTTTTAGCCAGGCACGTGATTCAAAATAAAGACTAAATTTCCTATCCTTCCTTGCAGCTGGCCAATGCGAGATAAGTGGAAATGCAGTGTAGTACATCTGGTAGCCTTCCTTAAAAGCAGTCACACATAACTTTTGCCCTCTTTGCTGCCGAGAACACAGAGGTAATGGCCGGAGCTCTAGCTGCCATCTTGGAACATGAGGATGGGAACCACAGCCTTGAGATGACAAATCAATAAACTGAAATGAGCCTGGGTCCCTGAGGACTTTATGGAGCAGAGCTCCACCTGGACTTCCACATGAAAGAGAAGTAACATCTATCTTGTTTAAGTCACTATTATTTGGGGTCCCTGTGATTTGCAGCTAAACCTAATGCTAACTAATAAAGCGAGTAAGGGGAATTCCCTGGTGGTCCAGTGGTTAGGACTCTGTGCTTTCACTGCAGAGGGCATGGGTTTGACCCCTGGTCAGGGAACTAAGATCCTGCAAGCCATGCAGAACGGCCAAAAATTAAAAAAAATAAATAATAAAGTAGGTAGGAATCGAATGAGTAGAAGTCGGGAATGGGGTAGGGAATGGCCTTCCTAGGTGAGGGACAAATGTATGTGACTGCCTGGTGTCTTCTGAGAAAGCTGCCACACCCAGGGTGATGCTTGCACAGAGGGTTCAGGGAGCAGAAAGTGAGTACAGGGAGATGAAGGGGAAAGAGTTCATTGGGACCAACCTTGGAGAGCTCACATACGCCTTCCTGAGTAGTCTGGACTTTATACTCTGGTTTGGTCTTGGAGGGTGGGTGGGAGATACAGCAAGATGAGAGGCAAAGAGTCCCTGTGAGAGGGCCGAGGCTCAACCCAGTGGGGATGGTGAGGAGGGGTTGAAGGAAAAGATATGCAGGACGGAACGCCCTGGATCCACATGGTTATGGAGGGGGCTGTGTGCGGCTCCCAAGTTTCTGGATAAAGGGACTGAAGGGGCTGTGGTGCTGGTTGAAGGTTTAGGATTTGCAGAGGATAATCTAATTTGCAGACGAAGATTCTAACAAATTGATAGAGACAAATTAAATTTGAGGTTCCAGCATGAGCGCCTAGTGGAAGTGTCCAGGACACAAAGGGAACTGCCGGCTGGGCGTCCTTGGAGAAATATCAGGACAAGGGATAGGGATCTATCTGGGAATCAGCCTGGTGGCAATAAAAGAGTTGAAGAGGATTGAAGAGATCATGGCGGTGGTTGGGAGGGGGACACGTGGTGCCAGAATTGAACTCTGCTGGGGATGGTATCTCAGAGGGGCTGCTTGCATTTAAGGGGAGGACAGAGGGAGGAGTGAGTGGAAGAAGAGGAGGTGCCAAAGAGGGAGGAGGAGAAGTGAATGAGCTCAGTGTCAGCAAAATGGAGAGAGTGAGTTTCAAGAAGGAAGTAGATGGATACCAAGTGTCAATGTTGTGCAGAGGGGTAGGCAAACCCTGCCCGCAGAAAGTGGGACCTACCCAGGGTGACACTGTGGAATGGGGAGGAGAGGGAGGGGAGCAGACTCACCTTGAGAAATACAGACGCCCCCTGCCACGCCTGACCCATCAAGCTTATTTCCTGCACTCGTGGCAAACTGGCCAATGGCAGCTGCCCTGGCACAGAAAACAGCTTGGTTGTTTAAACATAAAGCCCATTTTAGAATTCTTTTGTGGAGTTTACTTTTTTTAATGCAATGTCATACAGTCTCACCTATTTGGCAGAGAAATGTTTCTAAATTAACATATTATTCCTCACCCTGACAAAAGCTTCTGTGACAGGCGTGACTTGACAGTGTATGCACAGGACAGGGCATGTACAAGTCAGGAGTGAGAGTCCAGTGTGTGCATGCATGCATGCACACACATGCACATGCACATGCACGTGTGCACACATGGACATCCATCTGCTCAGGGTCAGTGCTCCAGCAGGCCAGGCCTGGGAACTGATTTGGACAATCACACCCCACCATGCGCTAGTGCGTGTCTTGTTATAGATCAGTGGCTTCATTCACTGTGCTCCAACCAGCCTGCGGGCTCCTAGCGACCAGCACAGTGGCTTCTATCACCTCTTTCCCATGTCCCTCATTACCCGGTGGTGCACCTGGGAGCAAATCCAAGCACCTGGGAGCAAATCCAACAACAAAGCACCCCGAGCCCCCAGTGGTCCTCGGGGACCGCTCAGATTTCCCCTGACTTGATGCTGTGATGCTTCCTTCTGAGAGACTTAGAACTAGTCCTCCAGAGCCCCTAGTGACCCGCCTACCCCTTCCCCTCAATTCTTCCACCCACTAGAGGAGAGCTGGAGAGACAGGTGTGTAACTGATGAGCCAAGTGGAACATGCAGGGGCCACAGCTCAGCTGTAAGGCCACAGCATCCCCTGTGATCATTCTCTCAGGCCCCTATCACAGCTCCACAGATGACCTACACTCACAGGAAACATTAATAACAATCACACTAGCCTCCCCTGCCCCACACCCCCAAGACCTGAGAGACCCCTGCACCATCACCTGGAGGCTCTCACACCCCTGGCTCTGCCTTTCACTTCTCCTCTAGACCCTACAGACTTAGACAAGATTTAAACACCTCCGCCACTTCTATAATAATAACAAATATCTACTGAGTGACACATGTCCTAAGACCATAATGTCCTTAAATCCTTCAACAACCCTGTGAGGATGATGCTCTTATTATGTGCATCTCATTTTGCAGGTGAAATGATATAATGTCTGGGATGGGTTTTAAGATACTTGAACAACAAGTACAAGAAGGGAGGGTGGAGTCGATGAAACAAAATTAGAAAAATAATAAGTTGTAGAACCTGGATATTGTGTACATAAGAGTTCATTATTGCAATTCTCTCTTTATGTCTGGAAATTGCCATAATTAAAAGTAAACTTATAAAAATAAAGAAGCAGAAATGGCACATAGTACATGCTCATTAAGGGCTTTAAGTATGTACTATCTCATAAGGATTAAGTGAGTAATGTATGTAAAGAACCTAGTATAACTCCTGTACTCCAGAAAAGGGCGGGAGGGCTGTGGTTTTCCTAGAGCAGGCCCCTCCTGCTGTCCTATCACCCTGTCCGGTGCCCTTACCGACAATCTCCTACTCCTGGACAGGCCTCCGATCCTGGTCTCCACCCACCAGCTCCATCCTGGAGGGCCCTGCAGCACTGCCATCGCCCTTGAAATGACCGAGTGGCTGTAAATGATGTGAGTACCCGTGTCCTGTCTCCCCGTGTCTCCGGGAGGCCCCTGAAGCGGGCACACAGGAGGCAGGAACAGCCTCTCTCCTGCATCCATTCAGCAAATATTTGTGGAGCCAGAAGCCACCGTGGGAACGGCAGCCTCACGAGCTCGGGAGGCCGCGGGCTGCCTGGGGCGCAGCGTGCTAACGTGAGCCGGGAAGCAGCCGGAGGATCGTGACTGCCCAGGGTCCGGGGAGGCCGGGAGACCCGCGGGACCCCTCGTGTTCTCTACAGGCCCCGCAGGCCGCCCCAGGCCCGGACACAGGGAGTGGGGCGGGGGCTCCCCTGCTGGCCCCTCCCAACATCCCAGACGCCCAAGGCAGAGGGCAGCCTCCTCTGGCTCTAATTTTAACCCCGAGGAAGGTGCCAATCGTTCTTTTTCAAAGCTGTTTCAAAGTGACTCTGATAAGCAAATTGCTGGCAGCCCTGGCGGGTGATTATTCCTGCATTAATCAGGGGGAAATTATGCCAGTTACTGATTAACTAATTACAGCAATCAGATCGTCTGGGAGAACAGGGCACAAGGAGGAGGCCAAGGTAAACACAACCTGGGAAAGGTGAAGGAGGCAGTTAGGGGCGGGGGCAGAGGGCAGAACCCATGGTCTCTTCCTGCCTCCTCTTGCCCAGCCCCCCGCCCCACCCCCGCCCCCCACCAGCTGAGCTCCCGGGAGGCCAGAGCTGTGTGTCCAGGCTGATGGGGGAGGCGGGGTCCGACGTCTGGGAATTAGTGCTCCTCTCCCAGGTTCTGCCAGTTCCCCATCTGCTGAAGGACACGGGAAGCCCCTTTCTGGTACAGGAGGCTACCCCACCCCGCCCGTCTGAGGGAGGAGACTAGAGAGCGGATAGTCAGGAGTTGGCGGTTAAGACAGTCTCAGGGGGCTTCCCTGGTGGCGCAGTGGTTAAGAGTCCGCCTGCCGATGCAGGGGACGCAGGTTCGTGCCCCGGTGCGGGAAGATCCCACATGCCGGGGAGTGGCTGGGCCCGTGAGCCATGGCTGCTGAGCTTGTGCGTCCGGAGCCTGTGCTCCACAACGGGAGAGGCCACAACAGTGAGAGACCCGCGTACACCAAAAAAAAAAAAAAAAGACAGTCTCAGGGACTTCCCTGGTGGTGCAGTGGTTAAGACTCGGCGGTCCCAACGCAGGGGGCCCGGGTTCGATCCCTGGTCAGGGAAGTAGTCCCACACGCATGCCTTAGCTAAGAGTCCGCATGCTGCAACTAAGACCCAGTACAGCCAAATAAATAAATAGTATTAAAAAAGACACAGTCTCAGAAGCGGGGAAACAAGTCACAAATGAGGGTGAGGCGTGGCAGCCAGGGCTTTGGAACACAGAACCCTGAAGTCACCAGGTCAGCCTGGTATAGGGTCACCCGCCCTGTGACTCCCCTCCCCAATCCAGGAAAGAGAATGAACCCCATCCTGCCCTCCCAGCACTCAGCTGCAGAGCCCACTAGGCACCTGAGGAGATGCATGGAGAATCCTTCCGGAATCCCCTGTGCTCACTCCCTGACCTCCTGCCTCCCAAATGCTTCTACTCAGGATTGTCTGGGGTATCGGGGTGCAGGGGCAGCGGGGGGAAGGTAACCAAAGTTGGGCCCTGGTTCAGAAGTTGGCTGACTGCTACCTGACTCAGTACAGTATGTGTCCCTTAATGAGATGCTATTTCTAGACATAGCAGAAGCTGGAGGACAAGGAGGGGCAGCCATTTTCTCCCCAAGGCTTCTCATTATGGGGAGGGGGTGAGAGGCTTAGTTCAGGATGATTTCTCTTCCTGGGGTGGCAGATCAGGGAACAGGTGCCCAAGGATGGGGGGTGAGGGTTCCCTGCCCCAGTTTCCCTCCAGTTCAAGTTTGAGGCCATCTTCTTTGTTTCCCGGGCAGGTCACAAGGGTGCAGCTCAATGAAGAAAGCTGTGCATATAATGCGGGGAGTCCCCGGCAGAGCTCCAGCAGGCTGTCAGGGGGCGATTTTGGGCAATTGCTTTCCACCAGGCTCATTGTTTCACCGCAGCAAATATTTCCTCAGCGTTGCTACAAGACATCCATTCGGCAAACCCCAGCAGGCCTGCAGGCCCTGCTCTCTGCCGGTAAAGAGGCGGGCAGCACTACTGATGGCTACAGTAAATCTGAACTCACAATTAAAATCTCTTTAGAGATTGCAGCCAAGTGACTGATGGATAGGACCACAGGCTCCATCTGTCCCCCTCCACACTCCTCCGCCAAGACAGATATCGACAGGGCATCATAAATAGCCTCGCATATCCAAGGCCTTGGAGGCTGGCAGGAGTTGTGGTAGAAAAATTCAAGGAAAGGGCTGAATTGGGTTCTGCTCTTCAGGGTCCAAGTTGGGGTAAGGGGTTCTGTGCAAATCATCTTGGATGGGTAGGGAAGGTATCTGTGTCCCCTTTCTATAAATGAGAAAGCTGAGGCCCAGGGGAAGCAAAGCCAGGCTTCCTCAACTTGAATTTTGGAACCATCCAGAACTCTATGTGGGCCCCGAGGGTCACCACACCCTTTGCCCTTGGTCACATTTTCCACCTCTCTGGCATGCCCTTCTCCTCCCCCAACACCCACTGTAGCAGATGATGTCGGGGCCCCACAGCACCCCTTTGTCCTTACCACTCCAGTATACACCAGCCTGACTCCCCACAGCCAGAACCTGCTTCTTTGTTTGAAGGCTCTTTCTGGCCATCAGAGCCCACTTTGCCATCTGTGCAGCAGGCCAGGAGTGTTGAAGAATTAATGCCTCCCAGGGTGGCTCTCACCAATGATTGATGGGAATTGATGGGAGTATAAATACCCCAGCTCCCTCACCACTCAGTTGGGACAACTCTGAGACAAGTACTTCACAGTTCCCAGAGGGAGTGAGCCCAGTTGCCCACAGTGATAACTTGCTCACTGATATACCCTGTATTGACTCCCTTCCTTCCAGGTCTCTCTTCCCCACTCCTGCTAGTGCATCCTGGGATCCTCCCAAATTAACTCCTTGCACTCTTTTCCTTGCCTTAGGGTTTCCTTCTGGGTAAGCTCAAATCAAGACATCTACCCATCTTTGAATTCTCAGCCCAACTTGCTCTCCACCTAGGAAGCCTTTCCCACTCCCTCCCTGCACCAGATCCAATGCTATCAGGCATTGACACAGTACCTCTAACATTTTCTGGCATGTATCAGCCCCCAAACAAGTCTCCCTAGCTAGATAGGAGCCTCTTGAGGACAGGAACATTGCTTTGTATTATCTTTATGTCCCCCGAGTCCCACAACTGGTACACAACTGGGGCTCAATAGCTGTTTACTGAATAATTAACTGAATGAATGAACCAGTGAGTAAATTAAATGTTCTTGTCAGTTAAGGCAATGGGGGTGAGGAATCTTTTCTTCCAAAGAAAAAAGAAATAAGCAAGAAAGAGCCACATGAACAAAGAACAACTTAGCTCTGTTTTGTTTTAAGCAAGGAATATAAAGCATTTTATCGATCTGCCTTTTAAATTAAGAACAGGAAACGTACAGCCATTCAATAAATAATACGTAATACAAACACTTCGGTTCCAAAATATGGCTAATTAAGGGACACAGAGAGAACAAAGGAGGAGCGAGGAGGGGAAATGAGAGACAGGCCAGAGAGACAGGGACAGGGTCAGAGACAGTAGGACAGAGACAGTGAGACAGAGACAGGAAGACAGAGCAAGGCTGTGGTGGTGGTGAGTCACAGAGACAGTGAGAAATCTGAAGCTGGAGGTCACTTGGCAGCTGGGGCCGCTCCAGAGGCTAGGCTGCAGGGGAGAAGCAGAGGAAAGACGATTCCTGGCTGATGTTTAGGGGTCAACATCAAAAGTGCTACAAAGGAGATGCCCACTCCAGATCTAGAGGGGCAGTGCTCGTTCACTTGAGCCTTGGAAGGAGAATTATTAGGACTGGTCAGGACTATCGGGGATCTGAGATTCTTTGCGGTTAGAGATGAGGCCAAACTGAAATGCAGAAACTGAGTCACAGGTGGCAGGACACCTGCCTAGTTATTCTACTAACTAAGGCAGATTAAGCACTTCCTGCCTGCCAGGTTACATGGGCTAAGTGCTTTATGTGCATAAGTGCATTTAAATGTTATAACAACTCTATAAGACAGGTACTGTTATTATCCCCATTTCACAGATGAAAAAACTGAGGCTCAGAAATGTTAAGTAACTTTCCCAACACGTCACAGGGCAAGGAAGTGGTAGAGTCAGCCAGAGTCTGACCCCATGTCATCTGACTCCAGGGTCTGCGCCTTAATGCCTTCCTGCTGCCACTTTGGAAGCATAGGGAAGGGAGACAGTCATTGTGGAGGCTCATGAAGGGAGAGGAGATCTCTTACGTACTATAGCCTCTGAGACACTCAGCCCTGCACCGACTTCTTTCTCTGCTTTCTCTGTGCCCATTTGATATTTTTTTTCTAACCTGTAATAAGTTTAATTTGCCAAGTGGCCATGGAGGATCTAAAAAGCAAAGTATGGTGGGGGAGGAGAGGTTTACATTTTGGCCAAAGGCTTGACACCCCTAGTTTGGGGGTGTTGGGAGAATGTGGGTTGGGAATCTAGAAAGATGAGGCCGTGTCTTCTCTAGGTATCATCACTCTGTGTCCTTCTGTGCAAGTCCATCTGTGAGACCAGGTTTATACCTGCTGGACCTAAACTCATCGAGACACCCCCAAAGCCTCAGACTTGCCTTTTATGAGCTTAGGCTCTCCCCCAGCACCCCCCACCCCCCATACAACTCCTCTCAGCCCTTCAGGTTCTGCTCTGGGTCCTTCGGGGTCTGCAGGCTGAGGTATCCCCCATTCCTCGCCTCCACCTTTTATCCAGCCCAGAATTAGCTGGGCTCAAAGTCCAAGAGCTCAACACTGCTGTTCTCTTAGAAAAGAAGTCAGGGGAGGAAAAATAACCTCCTATACCCAGTGACCCCCGTGGACCTCATATGTCCCAATCTAAAAAGAATACTTTTGAGACAGAGAGGGGAGTAAAAGAGGAAGTCAAGAAGTTGGAAAGGGTTTTGTGACTGAGTTTCTTAATCCCCATCCCCAAACCAGCATCAGCCAACCAGACGCGAAACCCCTTACCAGTGCCTGCTTTGACCCACCCCACGTGACCTGTGCTCCAACCTCAAACTTCACCCAACTCGGGTCCCACCACTCATTCTGGAACCTCCGGGGACCTCAGTGAAGTCGCTGAGGATTTTAAAAGCCAATGGATTTTAATAGCCTGACAAAAGTAATACCACTATTTATAAGGAACAAACAGATACCATAAATAAATACATTACTAACTCATTGGATTAGTGTTTAGTTACTTGAAGTTACCATCAGTTACCACCAATTACTTGAACAAGGAATGCATTCTTTCTCCATTACGCATGGCAATTCCCAGGGTGAAATCCAGGGAGCTCAGGCCCCATTAGATCTCACCTGGCCCTTCCCACACTGCTTCCCTCTTTTAAAAATTCACTCATTTGCTCCTTCATCACATATTTGTTGAGCATTTATGATATGCCAGGCACTATTCAAGGCATTGCGGATGCATCAGTGGGCAAAAATAGACAAAATCCCTGTCCTCATGGACCTTGCAATCTGATGGGTGAAGATGAACAAACCAACAAACAAAAATTATATGTACTTTAGAAGGTGATAAGTGGCATATAGAAAAATAAGCAGGGAAGAGGTATAGAGTGCTGGGAGTGATATTTAAATAGTGCAGTCATGGGTAATGACCTGACCACCTTCCCTTTGCCTCTCCAGACTCACTCACCACCCTTCTCCACCAGGTTCTGTGCCCCGTGAGGCTGCATCACCTGGGCCCCCTGCTCTCTGGCTTCTGTTAGGTCTGGCCGATGGGGAGCCCCACAGATCAGAGGGAAAAGGGGGAGTACCCAGATTGACTGCATCCCTCCACCAAGGATCTCAGCCCCTAGCAGGCTGCCCTTTCCACTCAGTCCTTTTCGCATCCTGGATTTTATAACAGCTGCCTCCCTCCAACTGGACCTCCCCACCCTGTTGTCTGTCCTTGGGATGGTCACGGCCCCTCACTCTTAGTAGCCTAGGGGTCCTGCTCTATCCTTTGTGGTTTCCAAACACCTGCCCACCTCTTTGGAAACTCTCCTCAATAGATCTCAATCTGAGTGTGCCATCTGTTTTCTGCTGGGACCTGACAGATAGAGATGGCTCCGTGATAAGGTGACATTTGAGCAGAGGTCTGAAGGAGACCAAGGAGTCCTCCATGTGGATATCTGGGAGGAAAGTTTCCCAGGCACGAGAACAGCAAGTGCAACAGCCGGAGACAGGACTGCGCTTGGCATCTTTGTGGCTGGAGCAGAGCGAGTGAGCGGGAGAGCGGTAGAGATAAGTCAGAAAGGAGGCAGGAGGCCAGGTCAGCTAAGGTCTGGTAGGCATTTTAAGGACTTTGATTTTTACTGTGAGGGAAACGGGGACCCCTTGCAGCATTTGGAGTAGTGAAGTGACTTGATCAGACACATGTTTCAAAGGGTCACTCTGGTGGCTGTGTTGAGAATAGACTATAATGGAACAGGAGGCCACTCGGGACTATTATGGTCGAGACCATAATAACGACTATTAAGGCAAGAGGCCGTGGTGGCTTAGACCAGGGTGGGAGCGATGGGAGTGGCGAGAAACAGCCACACTCTTGACGGATTTTGAAGTAAAGCCAACAGGACTTGCTGATGGATTGGAATGACAAAAGAAGGGAACTGTGGACCCCTCCAAGGTTTTTGGCCTGAGCAAGTGGAAAGATTTACTGAGATGGGAAGACATCCGGAGAAGCAGGTTTGGGGGGAAGATCCAGAGTTCAAATTAGAGCACATCAGTAAGGGCATAGCCCAGAATGTGGGCACATGGTGCCCCAGGTGTTGGGGGGTCAGCTTGCCATCCCCACCCCAAATCCAGGCAGCTCCTCTCTCAGTCTCCCCGGCTAGGCAAAGATATAACTTCTTCTCATGTCCTCTCCTACCCACTTCCCTGGTGGAGCTGCTCCTTTCACGAAAACTGAAATTTCAAAGGCGTTTGGGCTTCCCTCCCTCCCTGGCCCAGCCCCTCCTCCTCTCCATTTAATGGCGGAGTGCCCAGGTACGGCTGAGTCCTGGAGCAGGGAAGGAGAAGAAATTAGGGAACCTGGGAGAAGATTCCTGCTTGGGTACAGTGGAGGAAGAAGGAGGTTGTTTTCTTCTCCCCACGCCTTAGGAAGCTTGTGACAAAAAAATAAATGTGGATCAAGAGTAACCCCAATCTCACTTGGGTCAGAGCAATCAAAACATAATTGGGTTTGTGAATAACTAATGTTTACACTGATGTTGTCCTAATAGGACCATGAGACCTGGAGATGTGATGCTGCCGTCTCTGCTCAGTGAGAAACTTGGGTTTTCACAGAAACTGGCTCAGGCAGTGAGAGATGGAGAGAGAAGCCACTGTCCTGGGTTAGGTGACCAGGATGGGGAGGTCCAGGAGATGCTCTGGGCAGACGCACAGAGGCTGTCATTTTGGGAACTGGGTGTCTAGGAGAGCGGTTTCACCCAGGAATAATGTAACTGTGATCATCATTTCACGTGCCATGCATTGAGCACCTACTATGTGCCAGACACTTCACTCTGTTATCCCTACAGTAACCTAGTGAGGTGAATTTTATGCTCCTCTCTTTACAGGCAAGGCTACTAAGGCACAGGGAAGCATGTGGTTGGCTCTGCGCCTCTCATCTGGTCACTGGCACAGAGGAGTCCAAGGTCAAGTCTGTCTGGAGCCAAGCTCCTCTCACAACCCCACTCTGTCTCCATAAGAACCAGGGAAGCGACACAAGAAGGACACTACTTCTAGGAGCCATGGAGGAGCAGAAGTCAGGAGTGGAAATAGAAACAGCTGTGAAATTTCTGACTACCTTGTTTTTCTGAGCCAAGCTAAAGTGGGTAGTGAAGCCAGGCTGGGAATTACCTTCCTGTTGGTAATGATGGTGGTGATGGTGGTGCTGATGGTGGTGGTAGTGATGCTGGCTGCTACCACATGACAATGATGTCACCAGTGATGGTGTTAGTCTTACTGGTGGTGGCAGTGCCCAAGGTGGCGGGAGTGGGTGTCAGGATGCTCTTCGAGATGCTGTTAGTGCCACCTTAGCTGTGGCAGGGCAAGTGATATCCCACACTGCAGTCCTGGCAATGCTGCTGGAGACCTCCTGGCAAGCGCGACACAGGCTGGCATTTCCACTGGTGCCTTGCCCCACCCCTACCCTCAACCTGGAGAGCCCCTCTGCCCCTTCTGCCCTCAATGAAGGGGACAGGCTCAGGGCCTCCTGTAGAACTGGTTTTATTGCGTTCCCTGTTCTGGACAGTGTAAGCGATGGCCCTGCCTCTTCAGAGGGACAAATGTGATAAATAACCAGAGAGGACAAGCGGGAGGAAGCCGCCCAGCCACCAGAAGCCATAAGTCTCTGTCTAGCCATGTGGCAGGCTCATTACAGAAAGCCCCGGGGCCATCCCGGGCTGCCTGGCCTGGGGCTCGGGAGAGACCCCCCATGCAGAGCTCCCAGCCCTGTTGGCTCTGCAGCTCTGCTCCTGGCCTCACCAACCTCACCTCCTCATCCCCTCTCAGGACACCAGGCCAGGCACACCCAATACACCCTTGAGGCATCTAGGGGCTCAGGCCTGTCTTATCCCCTCCCCCACCCTGAAAAATCCAGGGAGGCATTTAGCAAGGCTTTCCTAATGTCCTTGGAAGTAGGGGAGACAAATATGAGCTAGATGGCAGCCCAGTTAGATGCACTGGGCTGCCACATATCCACAGAGGCCTGAGTTCAAATCCCACCTCAGGTACTTACCAGTCAAGTGACTTTGGCAATTCACTTAACTTCTTCTCACCCGCAAAATGGAAATGATAACCACACACTTTGCTTCATTAGGATGAAAATGTGAGATGGGACTTCCCTGGTGGTGCAGTGGTTAAGAATCCGCCTGCTAACTCAGGGGACACGGGTTTGAGCCCTGGTCCGGGAAGATCCCACATGCCTCAGAGCAACTAAGCCCGTGCGCCACAACTACTGAGCCTGCACTCTAGAGCCCGTGCTCCGCAACAAGAGGAGCCACCGCAATGAGGAGCCCGCGCACCACAATGAAGAGTAGCCCCCGCTCGCCGCAACTAGAGAAAACCCATGCACAGCAATGAAGACCCAATGCAGCCAAAAAAAAAAAAGTGTGAGATGACATAGGTAAGGTCTTGATTACAAATGTAATGTTAACATTTATGTGCCTTCTATGAGCCTGGTATAGGTCTTTACATAAATGATCTCATTTAATTCTCGTATGGATGCTGTGTGGTCAGTACTATCCTATCCCTCTTTTACAGATAAGGAAACTGAAGCACAAAGAGGCTAATCAACTTGCCTAATGACACACTGCTAGTAAGTCATGGAACTGGCATTTGAGCCCAGGTAAGCTGCCATCAGAGCCTCTTTACTATTAGATTGCCAACCTTGTATACATCAGACACTCAACAATGCATATTTATTGAGCAGCTACTATATTAAGCCAGATTCATGAGGTCCTCCCAACTCTAAGACACACACAACGTTTGCATAGAATATTACATCTGATAAACTGTTTTCTTATTTAACCTTAGAAAACCCTGTGAAATGGGTATTATTATGTTTATTTCCCCGAGGAGGGAATAGATGCCTAGAAATGCTAAGTGACTTCTCCAATATCACATGTCCAGAAGTGGTTAGGCCAGTGCCTGAGCTCAGGGTTTCCGACAAGGAACCTCACAGCGCCCCACCGTGGCTATTGGGCCTGCCCCCAAAGGGGTCCTGTTCCCTTCAACATGTGGTCTCTGGATCCTTTCATCTCCCCACACACCTGGACCATTTTTCAAGAGTAACAGGGGGCTTGATTATGAACATGACAACTGGAATCACCAGCCCCTCTGCGAGGTGGTTTCTCACTAAAGGGACACTCATTCACTCCCGGGATCAAATGCACTCATTTGCAAAAATAATTGGCTGAGGTTAAGAGCAGAGTCAGTGCACATCTAGAATGCAATAAAGAAACTACAGCAGATCAACAAGAAAAAGGCAGACAACCTGATAGAAAAATGAGCAAAAGATTTAAACAGACACTTCACAAAAGAGGCCGTCCAAGTGGCCAATAAGCACATGAAAAGGTGCTCCACACCATTAGCCATCAGGGAAATGCAAATTCAATAAGACACCACTTCACACCCAGAGAAGGGATAAAATTTAAAAGATTGACAATACCAAATGTTGGTGAGGATGTTCACATATTTCTAGTGGGAGTATAAAGTGGTACAACTACTTTCAAAAACTGTTTGGCAAAATCTACAAAATGCATACATTATGACCCAGAGGTTTCACGCCTAGGGATATAGGCGTGAAATATAAGTACACGTGTGCACCAAATTATAAATAACAGTGTTCATAGGCATGCTGCTTATAATAGCCCCAACATCGAGTCAGACGGATAAATCAACTGTGCTATATTCATATAAGGGAGTATTAAGCATCTATGAAAATAATACGGAGGAATCTCACAGATAATGTTGGGCAAAAGAAACCAGGCACAAATGAATACATCTTATATGATTCCACTTATACACAGTTCAAAACTGGGAGAAGCTAACCTATGGTGTTAGAAGTCATAAGATGATCACTCCTGGCAGGGGGAGGTAACTGGAAATATTAGAAATGAGGGAGTCTTCAGGCCGCCTGTATCCTTCCATTCCTTCATCCGGATGCTGATTACATTGTGTGTCACTTGTGAAAAATTGTCAAACTGTACGCTTATGATTTGGGGCCTTTGCTGAATACGTGCTTCAGTAAAAAGTTTTTCTAAAGTGTGGCATCAGTGACTGGAGAACAAAATCCACTTTTCTTTTCTTGACAGGGTTGCCAGACTGACAGGCAGGAAACTGTGTCAGCCGTGGTGTGTCTGGACTTCACCGAGGAGTGTGACAAGGCATCTTGTGATATCCTTGTGAACAAGATGGACACATATGGCTGGGTGACCCTGTCATTAGGTGGATTGAACCACTGTCCCCCAAAGGATGCTAATTAAGGAAGCTGTGTCCACCTGGAGGGAAACTTCTAGTGCCTCCAGGCTCTGTCCTTGTCCTTGGCAGTCCAGCACTGTTATCAGGGACTGCAATGAAGACATAACAGGCAGGCTTATCACATTCACGGATGACATGAAGCCAGGAGGGAGAGAGGACAGGGCATGGCAGAAGCAAGATCCAAAATGATGTTGGCAGAACGGCCAAGTGGAGGAAACCTAATAAGATGAAACGGAGTCAAGGATCTGTGGAAGGCCCTGCTAAGTGACTTCTCCAATATCACATGTCCAGAAGTGGTTAGGCCAGTGCCTGAGCTCAGGGTTTCCGACAAGGAACCTCACAGCGCCCCACCGTGGCTATTGGGCCTGCCCCCAAAGGGGTCCTGTTCCCTTCAACATGTGGTCTCTGGATCCTTTCATCTCCCCACACACCTGGACCATTTTTCAAGAGTAACAGGGGGCTTGATTATGAACATGACAACTGGAATCACCAGCCCCTCTGCGAGGTGGTTTCTCACTAAAGGGACACTCATTCACTCCCGGGATCAAATGCACTCATTTGCAAAAATAATTGGCTGAGGTTAAGAGCAGAGTCAGTGCACATCTAGAATGCAATAAAGAAACTACAGCAGATCAACAAGAAAAAGGCAGACAACCTGATAGAAAAATGAGCAAAAGATTTAAACAGACACTTCACAAAAGAGGCCGTCCAAGTGGCCAATAAGCACATGAAAAGGTGCTCCACACCATTAGCCATCAGGGAAATGCAAATTCAATAAGACACCACTTCACACCCAGAGAAGGGATAAAATTTAAAAGATTGACAATACCAAATGTTGGTGAGGATGTTCACATATTTCTAGTGGGAGTATAAAGTGGTACAACTACTTTCAAAAACTGTTTGGCAAAATCTACAAAATGCATACATTATGACCCAGAGGTTTCACGCCTAGGGATATAGGCGTGAAATATAAGTACACGTGTGCACCAAATTATAAATAACAGTGTTCATAGGCATGCTGCTTATAATAGCCCCAACATCGAGTCAGACGGATAAATCAACTGTGCTATATTCATATAAGGGAGTATTAAGCATCTATGAAAATAATACGGAGGAATCTCACAGATAATGTTGGGCAAAAGAAACCAGGCACAAATGAATACATCTTATATGATTCCACTTATACACAGTTCAAAACTGGGAGAAGCTAACCTATGGTGTTAGAAGTCATAAGATGATCACTCCTGGCAGGGGGAGGTAACTGGAAATATTAGAAATGAGGGAGTCTTCAGGCCGCCTGTATCCTTCCATTCCTTCATCCGGATGCTGATTACATTGTGTGTCACTTGTGAAAAATTGTCAAACTGTACGCTTATGATTTGGGGCCTTTGCTGAATACGTGCTTCAGTAAAAAGTTTTTCTAAAGTGTGGCATCAGTGACTGGAGAACAAAATCCACTTTTCTTTTCTTGACAGGGTTGCCAGACTGACAGGCAGGAAACTGTGTCAGCCGTGGTGTGTCTGGACTTCACCGAGGAGTGTGACAAGGCATCTTGTGATATCCTTGTGAACAAGATGGACACATATGGCTGGGTGACCCTGTCATTAGGTGGATTGAACCACTGTCCCCCAAAGGATGCTAATTAAGGAAGCTGTGTCCACCTGGAGGGAAACTTCTAGTGCCTCCAGGCTCTGTCCTTGTCCTTGGCAGTCCAGCACTGTTATCAGGGACTGCAATGAAGACATAACAGGCAGGCTTATCACATTCACGGATGACATGAAGCCAGGAGGGAGAGAGGACAGGGCATGGCAGAAGCAAGATCCAAAATGATGTTGGCAGAACGGCCAAGTGGAGGAAACCTAATAAGATGAAACGGAGTCAAGGATCTGTGGAAGGCCCTGCAACAGGGGCTAAAACCTAACTTCCTAGGAACAGGATGGGTTGGGAGTCATAACTTTATAGCTGCAGCTCTGCAAGTGGAGGGGGTGAGCTCCCCAAGGGCAGGGACCCTCCTGTTTTCTCTCCAGATCCCCAGGGCCTACCTCAGGGCCTGGCTCAGACAAAGCACTCAGAAAGAGTTACCAAATTCATCGTTGAATGAAGGATGGGGCAGTGCCTGGTCGTGACACCCTGGCCCCCAGGCCATCTGAGGGAATCAGCAGCCTGTCACTCAGTTCTGGATCCTTTTAAACAGATGTAGACAAACTGCTACCGGGTCAGACAGGAACCAGAGACCTATCTTTGAGGCAGTATGGAAAGCACTGGCTGTGTTTCACCAGCAAAAGAAAAGCCTTGGGGTTCGAGGAGAGGGGGTCAGGAGTGAGGATCGTCAGGGTCCTCAAAAACCCACAGGGCTGCCCAGCCCCCTGGGGACTCACAGCTCACAGGCAGAGATGGAGTCACCATGGAGCTGATGTAGTTTCTGATTCAGGGCCCCTCACTTACACAGGCCCTTCCAAGCTCCTCCGAGGGGTGTTGGCAAAAATGTTCACATGGTCATATGGCTTTGTAAAATTTGCAAACATAGATAATTTAACTCTCATCAGTTAAGAGCCGTGTCTCTTTCCTCTGTAACTTCCCCTTCATCACCCTTTCCCTCATGTTGGCTGGTATCAGAGTGGCCATGGGCATTTATGGGATCCAGCTCAGGGGTAATTAAGTGAGGGACCCACTTAGGTAGGGTTTAGTGCATATGTTTATTTGATTCATGGTCACTTCCATATGAGTTGCTTTATTGGTAGCCTTCCTGGTGCAGGGATGACATTTGGGAATATTCCTGTGCTGTGCTGACTGTGCTGACTCATTTGGTAACGGGACACAAAGGAGCGGGGTCCATATATGAGTGTGTCCTGGAAGTATTTGGAGAGGGGAGAAGTCAAGTATGAAATGTATGGAGCCAAAGACAAAACAACAAAACAAACAAGACAAAACCCTGCAGGGGGGTCCTGTGAAGGGGACACTCATTTCCCATGGCCCTACGACCTGGAACACGGACAAAAGGGCAGAGGTGTGGGCTTCATACAAGGAAGTACAGACTTTGTAATAGAGCTCTGAAAAGAGGACAGACATTCTTCTCTGTGTTTGTCTGCATCTTCTTAGTAGCCAGCACTAGCTTGCATTACTTTTGTCTTAAGCGTGGGTGGAGTGAGCACCTGTCACTAGAAGGTGTTTAAGCACAGGCTGGAAACCACCTACAGGGATGTTGTAGGAGAGAGTTCAAGAATCAAATGAGAAATCTTGCCTTCTCTGACCTCAAGACTCCAAAGTTCTAGCCAGTTCATTCCGGAGGGCAATCCCTGGCCAGTACTATTAAGGGCCGGCCATTTATCCTCGAGCGCCCCTTGACTCCGCAGAACGTCTCGAATTTTGAGAGCTTTATTTTTTAATATTTTTTAAAATGGTGGCAAAGTAGACATAATATAAAATTTACCATCTGAACCACTTTTAAGTGTACAGTTCAGTAGTGTTAACTATATTGACATTATGGTGCAACCGGTCTCCAGAACATTTTCATCTTTCTACACTGAAACTCTGTACTCATTAAGCAACATCTCCCCTGTCCCCTGCCCCCAGCCCCGGGCACCACCATCCTGCTTTCTGTTTCTGTGAGTTAGACTACTCCTGAGACCTCATATAAGTGAAATCATATAGTATTTGTCTTTTTGTGACTGTTTTATTTTTGCATTTTTGCATTTTAAAAAAATGAGGTAAAATTTACATACAATAAAATGCATAAATCTTAAGTATAAAGCTCAGTGACTTTTTACTTATACACACGTGGGTATCACTACCGCCCAGATGAAAAATACAGCCTTTCCAGTGACACAGAAGTCCCCTGAGTACCCCATCCCACAACCACCCCCAACCCAAGGTAGCTACTATCTGACTTCTGCCAAAATTTTTTATAGAGGAATACACACTGAGCTTGGAATTGAAAGGGCAAGTTCTCATCCCCTTATTAACAGTGTCACTTTAAGGCAAGTTATCCTGAGTCACAGTTTCCTCAGCTGTAAAACAGAGATGTTAATATCTACAACACAGGATGCTGTAGGGAGGGATCAAATAAAATAGCTTATGAGAGAGAGCCCAGAAGAGACTCAATACATGTTGGTTGAATATGAATGCCCTCCTCCCATAGTGGCACCACGGTGGGGGGATGAAGAAAGGGCGATGTACAATGAATGTAATGAGGGGCGTCCTAGGCTACAGAGGTCTGTGAGGGCTGGGTGGGGAGTACCACCACTGACAGGAAACTCTAGTCAAACCAGCTGAGCTACCAGCCACAGACCTGGGTGCACAAACCCACCAGCAGACCCATGTGCATCCTGCCGGTCTGGCCACACTGGACTCGTCCCGTGAGCGCTGAGATGGCGACTGCATTGCTCATTGTACATCCTGTGGTTCAGTCTCCAAAGCAAGCAGGCATCAGAATTGTCAGGAGCGCTGTTGAAAACAGAGCTTAGGGGGCCCTATCCCCAGAGTTTCTATTTTAGGGTCTCTGGGACCACACTCTGAGCCCCTCTGGTGCAGTAGAACCTGCTGATTCATTGCCCAGATCCCCTGCACACAGGCAGATGCACCATCCCTCAGCTACTGTGGATTTTGGCTGCTAATGGTACCCAGCTGCCCCTTTGCTAAAGGATCATCCTCTGCTGATGGGAAGCACCTTAGTCCTGAAGGTTACCCGCCTCCATGGCCCACAGCCAATGACCGACCGAAGAGGGGTTGAAAAGGGCTGGCCTTCCTCTCAAAGCGGGAGACGACTCTGCAGTGCGGTTTATGCTCCAGTGACCCCCTGGACACCAGACCAAGACGAGACATTTGCTGAGGCCACGTGCTTAGTTCCTGCAATGGACTGAATATCTGTGTCTCCCCAGCCCCCGCATTCGTATGTTGAAGACCCAATCCCCAGTGTGAGAGTATTTGAGGGCGGGGCCTTTGGGAGGTAATTAGCTTTAGATTAAGTCATGAAAGTGGGGCCCTCATAATAGGGTTGGTGCCCTTATGAGAAGAGGAAGAGAGAGACATCTCTTCCTCTCTCTCCACAAGCATAAGCCAAGGAAAAGCCATGGGAGCCCTGTGAGAAGGCAGATGTCTGCAACCCAAGAGGAAGGCCCGCACCAAAACTGAATTGGTTGGCACCTTGATCTCGGACTTCCCAGCCTCCATAACCGTGAGAAATAAATGCCTGTCTTTTAAGTCACCCAGTCTTATGGGATACCGTTACAGCAGCTCGAGCAGACTAAGACAGCTCCCTCCTCTACAAGGGGTTCCTGACAAGTGCCCCCTAATGAGCCACATGCGTCTGAATCCCTGTCTCAGGCCCAGCTTTCAGGGAATCTGACCCAAGACACACAGCAGGAGCTTAATAATGTTTGTTGAATGATTGAACAAGTATGAGACACATCAGGCTTGGGAAGATGACTCCCCTCTTCCCCTAGGCCCCTCTCAGACCACAGGACACTAGGTCCACATGGCAAAGGTTGGCAGGGTCCCAGGCCCTCGCCCGGTTGGAGTTGCTGTTTCTGTCCACTGTGCTATGTCCGGCAGACACTGCCGAGGGCAGTCTTGGGCCTGTGGATGGGTTGATTAAATAGTTACTGCCAGCCAGCAAGAGACAGCAGCCAGCCTGACAGCCCGGGCTGCTGGCAGGGCCCGCAGCACCCCTCCCAGCTCCTCTTGTCAGGTGAGGTCTCCATTTCCCAGCACCTGGCAGAGGCAGGCAGGGGAAGGGACAGGACTGAACTGGGGGTGGAGGGTGCAGAGTCTGGAGAGAGAGAGGACACAGGGGCCTTTGTTAAGGCCTGGGGATCAGCATTTATTAGCCCCCCACCCCCACCCCGCACCCCCTGCCCAGGGTCTCTTGTGGAGAGATAATCCCACTGTCCAGATAGAGAAACTGAGGCCTAGGGAGACACAGAGATTTCCTAGGATCACAGGTTTGATGCGGGGGTGGGCACCCCAGGCCCTCTGTCTCCTAACGTGGCTTTTGGCCTGCTTTAGAGTGTGGACGGTAAGGGGAGAGGGCAGGATTTCTACTAAATTCTCTCCCTTTCCTCCCCGCTACTGTAAAACTTCCCCATCAGCAGGTGCCTTCCCAGCCTGAGACAGACCAGGAGAAAGAGCTGGAAACCCCGAGAACTACCCATGTTTGCTCAGGGAGGGGCGAGGAATGATGAGGTGCTCTACCTCCAGCTCTGAGTTTCTCTGTGGCTTTCCACCCCTCCAGCCCCCACCTCCTCTCTCCATCCCATCCACGCCTTCCCAGAGGCCTGGACCGAGCTGATAGCTGTTGGGCTGATAGGAAGGGCAGCTGCTTCCGTGAGGAGGAGAGGGGAATGTGGGCCGGGAGAGGGGAGGTCCCTTCAGCCAGAAGGGAGGGCTCCCACAGCTGGCTCTGGGTGGGAGGTTTCCAGGGTGGGCTCTGGGGTCTCTTTGTTGTCCTGCACACAGCTCTGTTGCGGTTACAAGCCTGGCATTGGCGTTTACAAAGCAGCCCATGGGGGGAGATGAGAGTTCACCTCTCTGAGCCTCAGTTTTCCCATCTCTAAAGTGGGAACAGAAATGATTCCTATGTCAGGGTTGTTGGGAAGAACTAATGTGTTAATACATGTAAAGCAGTCAGAACAGCACCTGGCAGGTAGGAAGTACTGCAAGCGTCGCTGTTACCGGCTTTCATCACATCTGAACTGTCATGGTTTGGATACATCATGACTTTATGTACTTCTAAGAAAAATAAAACGCTCCTGACAACAACTGTAGCATTCACTGCTTGTAAGACGCATCCTGATTTGAGAAACGTTAAAATTGTGGGAAAAGTGTGCTCGTTAGAAAGGTGAAATATGGCATTATTCTCCTTCTTATTGCTCCCTAAAGGAAGCACTTAGCCCCCCACCAGCTGCACGACAGCTGCTGAAAAAACATTTTCAGAGTGAATGAATCAGTGACAGGGCAGCACCCACGCAAGTGTGGGGAGGCACATGTGCCTCAGTGACAGCCCCTCCCCCACTGCCCTCCCCCACTGGATCCCATCTCCCTCACAGTGGAGCCTGCCAGGCCCAAGGCTTTTCAATCTCCGCCTCTCCCCCTTTCTCCACATCCAGACTAAAAAACCCCTCCAAACGCCTCGCCAGGCCTTGTGTGGCTCCCAACAGGTTAATTGGGTGGCTAATGGGCCCTCCCCCCGCCCCCCCCCACACCCATCCAGGGGTGCCTTACGTACTCAGGTGCCCTGGCCCAAATAAAGCACACCTCTCTGCGGGACCCTCAAGAGTGATCGGGTCACAGGCAAGTGCAGTTGAAGGACTTCCTGAATTGACTGCGTAGAAATGCTTTGGGGGTGGATGGAGGGGGACGGAGGGCTGGGAACACTGTGTGTGCCTCTCTCTCCCCTTCTCCCCAATCTTCTAGGAGGAGATTCAAATCCCAGCTGACATTAGCAGCATAACCTTGGTCATGTTACTTCTCGGAACCTCAGTTTTCCCTACCTGTCAAATGGGGGATAACAATAGCAGTTCTCTCTTCTGCTTCATGAGAGGGTTAAATAAAACCATATGCAGAGTGTCCTCCTGCCCTTCCGCTCCCCCCCCCTCACTCCGCGACTGCCTCACCTGCTTCTTTCTCTCTCCCGCAACCCCACTCTAGCCCTGCCCTATAACCTACTTAACACCAAGACTGATTGATTTTCCACCTAAGATGCACTCGAATCCTGGCAGGAGGGAGGGAGGGAGGTGGGGCCCAAGGCCGGGTGAAAGCCTGGGGCGGGGGGGGGGGGCAGCCGAGCCAGTGAGGGGCCTTCCTCACACAGGGAATCTGCTCTCTGGCTATTCCCACAGATTTAATTTGTATCTTAATGGGCCTCAGCCTCCTTCATAAAAGCCCTAAAGTGCCTTTTTATTAAAAAAAAAAAAAAAAGTTGCTGATTTTTGTCTGCTGCTTCCTAGGGGATGGCAGAGGGTAAGGCAGGGGAAAGAGGGGAGGAGAGAAGAGGAAGAGGTGGCAGGGCCTCGGGGCTGTCAGATTCTGCATTTCCCCTCGGCTCCCCTTGCCTAGGACCAAAGCCATGGGGCACTAGTCCTGGTGGGCAGTGAGGAGGTGGCTGCTCCTTGCTGATCTGGAGCGTGCAGTTACGGCCTGAAATACTGGACCTGTTTCCCTGGGTCCCAGTCTCCTGGGAGGACAGAGCATGTTGGGACGCAGACATTATACTCAATCCAACCAACAACCCCCACTGATCAGAACTCCCACACTGTATGAAGGTTTGGCTGGGGCCCCTGGGGCTTTAGGGAGGAGAAGAAAGAAGGGAAAAGGAGGAGAGGTTAATATATCACTAATGCTTAGTGGCTCTCACTGGAGGACGGTAGCCTGCTCTACCTCCCTCCCACCTTCCCCCGGCCCTCTACATAGTACCTGCTCAGCATCCCCTTCAAAGACCCGCAGCCATCAGCTAAGACCTTGGCCTCAACCACCTCTGCATCTCTAGTTCCTCCCAGAATCCTTCTTAAAGGCTTTTGTCTCTCCTGTAGCTGAAAAATCCCTACACCCTCCATTATTGGAGGCAGAGGGGTGTGGGTGTTGCTGAGGAACCCAGAGTGTGGTGTTTATACGTCCCAGCTGGGAAGCACCGATTCTAAAAACAGGACCCCTAAACCATTGTCTCTTTAGTATCAAGATTTCTCCTGCTGACAGACAGCATTCTAGGCCAATAGGGCCCAGGCGGTTAGTTCCAATGAGAAGGAACAGATGTATCTGTGCAATACAATTCAATGCTGATCAAGATAACTTGTGACACTGCAGATTAAAACAAAATAGCAGGGACTTCCCTTGTGGTCCAGTGGTTAAGAATCTGCCTTCCAAGGCAAGGGATGTGGGTTCTATCCCTGGTCGGTGAACTAAGATCCCACATGCTCTGGGGCATCTAAGCCCGCGAGCTGCAACTACTGAGCATGCGGGACACAACTAGAGAGCCTGTGTGCTGCAGCTACAAAGCCCATGCACTCTGGAGCCCATGCGCCACAACTAGAGAGAAACCCACATGCCATAACAAAGATCCCACATGCTGCAGCTAAGACCCTATGCAGCCAAAACTAAGATAAATAATTTTTTTTAAAAAATAGCAAAGCTTACAGCTTTCCTTCTGTTGAGGTTTTTTTTTTTAATTGAAGTATAGTTTATTTACAATATTATATTAGCTTCAGGTGCACAGCATAGTGATTCAGTATTTTTATAGATTATGCTCCATTAACAGTTATTACAAGATAATTGCTGTAATTCCCTGTGCTATACAATATATCCTTGTTGCATATCTATTTTATACATAGTAGTTTGTGTTTCTTAATCTTATACCCCTAATTCGCTGCAGCCCCTTCTCTCTCCCTTCTGGTAACCACTGGTTTGTTTTCTATATCTGTGAGTCGGCTTCTATTTTTTAATATATATTCGTTTGTATTATTTTTTAGATTCCACATATAAGTGATACCATGCAGCATTTTTCTTTCTCTGACTTATTTCACTAAGCATAATATTCTCTAGGTCCATCCATATTGCTACAAATGGAAGAATTTCATTCTTTTTTTATGGCTGTTGAGGTTTTTTTATGTCTAATGTCACCATGCCAACTTCACTCCCCTGGGCATAGATGAATGTGCTTATTAGACAACTTGAAAAACTGAGGCAGAGGATAAAAAACAGGCAGGGGTCAGTAGCTTATACAACCAAGGAATCAGAAATTCAACCAAGCCGAGGTGAGCCATCCTTAAGTCCTTCCTCTCCTGCCCCAGTTTCCTAACTCTGATTTTTTTCTACTTTTCCAGCCCAGCTCCAGGATTTTTTAAGTGGAGAAAATTAGATAGAGGTTGTCTCACCAAGTACCACTCCCTTCACTATGGTTCTCTGGAGTTTTGATCTCTGGAGGTTACCTGAACCAGTGATAACAAACGTGCATGCCTACAGGAGGAAGCCAGATGGGAAACACAAATGTACAAATCAAACCAGGTGTAGCACTGCAGGGAGAGGTGAGGTCTGTGGCAAACTGGAGTACATGACTTTCGATATAGCAATCAAACTCAAATAATTAAAGAATATGACTCTTCTGATCATGTTAATAATATGAATCTTCTGATTAAACAAAGTAATTGAATGTACACATCTTTCTCTGTTCCTTCCTAAAACACCACGAAATGACAGTTAAACATATTTTTAAAGGCAAAAACCCACAAAAAGAAAGAGAATGAAGAAGAATTGATGGCAGATGAGAGATGTCATTAAAATTTTGGAAGTTGGAAAGCTGATGGATGGATTTTTGCTCTAAAAAGCAGCATTTTAAGCCCTCAAGTTGGAAGGGGTATGCCAAAAAGAAGCTAGATGATTCACACTGCAGAACCTCAGGAATGCTTGAGCATTAAAGATGCCAAGTAGGGGCTTCCCTGGTGGCGCAGTGGTTGAGAGTCCTCCTGCCGATGCAGGGGACACGGGTTCATGCCCCGGTCCGGGAAGATCCCACATGCCGCGGAGCGGCTGGGCCCGTGAGCCATGGTTGCTGGGCCTGCGCATCCGGAGCCTGTGCTCTGCAACGGGAGAGGCCACAACAGTGAGAGGCCCGTGTACCGCAAAAAAAAAAAAAAAAAAAAAAAAAAGATGCCAAGTACCACTGAAGGTGGAGGTGAGGGGTGAGGCTGAAGCTTGGAAGATTAATTTAAAAAATCTCTAATAGGAGGAATTATACCCTCAGGTGTCCTCTCAGACCTCGGTCAATTACTCCATCCCCACCCCAGCAGAAGACTGGCAGCTTATTCCCAGGAGAGGCTGAACCAAAGGGCGTCTGGTTTCAGGGATAACAGGCCAGCTGGAAGTAAGGTGCTATGTAAGTTTCCTAGGGCTGCCATAATGAATTACCACAAAACAATAGAAACAATATTGGGTGTCTTCAAACAATAGAAATTTATTCTCTCACAGCTCTGGAGGCCTGAATTATGAAATCCAGATGTCAGCAGAACTATGCTCCCTCCCAAAGCTTTAGGGGAGAATTCTTCCTGCCTCTTTGAGCTTCTAGTAGCTCCAGGTGTTCCTTGGCTTGTGGCTGCATCACTCCAATCTCTGCTTCCATCTTCACATGGACTTCTCTGTGTGTCTCTCCTTTGTATGTCACTTATAGGACACTTGTCATTGGATTTAGAGCTCACCTTAGTAGTCCAGGATGACCCTATCTGAAGATTATTAACTTAATTACATCTACAAAGACCCTCTTTCCAAATATGTTCACATTAACAGGTTCCAGGAATTACAACATGGACATATTTGGGGCAGGGGGTGGGGGCATCTAACAACTTGCTACAGGTATTTTACTGGAAAAGATGGTAAATGAAAGTCTGTACTCTGAACAGTGGGACTCTAGCTCTCCTCCCCTATTCAGGTCTCAGTATCCTGGCAGTCAAGTTCATACCGCCAGGGGGAAGATTGGAAATCTTTCCTAGAGAAACCGATTGGCTTAAGAGAAAAGTCTGTATATACTGACACTGAGCTTCTATCAATGAAGCAGCTAGGTCCCCACCTGACCATCCTTCCATGAGGCCTAGTGGTTGATAGCTTTCCCATGGAGCTGTCAAATGATTTCCTAGTAACCCACTATTAAATATGAACAGACAACAGGGATGACCACATATGGACAGAAAGTCTCTAACCTGAAAGACAGAGACAAAACAGAAAAACAGAGAAGTAGAAATCGGAGGAAACAGCAACCAGGAAACAGATGAAAACTTAATAAAAAGCAATATAAAATCTATTTCAGGGAGATGAGAGTATGCTGTATCCATGAAATAAAAATAAAATGTTATAAAAGGAATCATTCAGAAAACAAGTGCTCTTAAAAATGAAAAATAATTTAAAAGAATAACTGCTTAAATTTAATATAAAAATTTTTAAATAAAGTTGTGGAAATCTCCTACAAAGTAGAAAAGACAAAGAATTACAATTGAGTCATATGTGTATGATATATGTACATCTCTATATGTGTGTCAATAAAATGTTTAAGATTTTAAAAAAGACAAAGAATGAGAAAATGGGAGAGAAAATTTAAGAAAACAAAGATCAGTTGAGAAGATCCACATTTGACTAACAGGATTATCAGAAAAAGAAAAACAGAGCCTATGGAGGGGAAAAAAGAAGCAAAGATATAATACAAGAAAATTTCCCAGTGAGACATGCTTGAGATCATCCAGAACAATGAACAGAAAAAGACCCCTCCAAAACCACCTCATTGTGAAATTTCAAAACACTAGTGCTAAAAAAGAAATCCTAAAAGCTTCCAGAGAGGAAAAAAAATAGGTCACTTGCAAATAAAAGTGAATCAGAATGGACTCAGATTTTTCAACCATACCAGTAGAAGCTGGAAGACAATGAATCAATGCGTTCTAAATTCTGAGGGACATGGTTTTCCCTTGCATACCCAGAAAAACTAAAGGGAAGGTAGAATAAAGACGTTTTCCAACATGCAAGATTTCAACATATATATATATATATACATATATATATATATATATATATATATATATATATATATCCCCTGCCAGGAGCCTAGAGTCTCTTGATCCTGCTTTTACTTAAAATGTTGATATTTGGCTGATTAGTATTAGTTCCCTATTGCTGCTGTATCAAAATGCCACAAAACTTAGTGGCTTAAAACAACAAATTTATTATTTTATATTTCTGTAGGACAGAGTCTGACACTAGTCTGACTGAGCTAAAACCAAGGTGTCAGCAGGACTTCATTCCCTTCTGGAGGCTCCAGGGGAGAATCTGTTTCCTTACCTTTTCTAGGTTTTAGAGGCTGCCTGCATTCTGTGGCTCATAGCCCCATTCCATCTTCAGAGCCAGCAGAATCTTCATCACATCACAGTACGTCACATCACATCACATCAATCTGATTCTGCTTCTGTCGTTACCTTTCCTTCCCTGATTCTGGCTCTTTCTGCCTCTCTTTTCCACTTTTAAGGACCCTTGTGACTACATTGGTCCCACCTGGACAACCCAGGATACTCTCCCTATCTTAAGGTCAGCTGATTAACAACCTTAATTCTATTTGCAACTCTAATTCCCCTTTGCCATATAACAACGTATTCACAGGTTCTGGAAATTAGGACACAGACCTCTGGCGGGAGGGGGAGGGGGAAAGCGGGGAGTTATTCTGCGTAGCACAGTAATGGATTTTGTTTTGCATTAATTTTGATGTTTTTAAATATTGCATGAAAATATTTTGGGGGCACCCCTTAAATTTTATGCCTGAGCTGAGTGAGGCGTCCTAATCCAGGCCCTATTTTTCCTTCTTGCCCACCCCTCCCAGCCTCAGACCCAGCCCAGCCAAGCAACCTGGGCCTCTGGCTGCCCAGAATCCAGCCAAGTTCTGCAAGCCCTTTCCCAGCTATGCATTTGTCTGCTCCCGTCTGAGAGAACAGGGCTCAGGTTGCCAGAAGTGAAGTTGTTCGATTACTCCTGGGCCCCAGGGAGGAGCTGGGCCCTTGCTGCCCCACACCTGATCCCCCCTCGGGGCTGCAGAGATAGCAAGCCTTCCAGCCTGGCAGCAAGCAGGGAGGATTGAGGCTGGAGGTGGGGAGAGCAGATGGGAGAGCTGAAAGAGGATCCTGGTACTGCCTGAAGGTCAGGGGCAGTCAGCGGTGTCTCTGCCACCGCAGGGGGGAATGCTGGAAAGCTGATGCTGCTGGCTCTGGAGAGGCCCTTGGGAGGTGGGGGTCTGATTCTCAGCCTCCTAGCAATGTCACAGAGGACACTGCTGAGGGAGGGTGGATTGGGAGGTAAGAAAAAGTCTGGGAAAAGGGGGTCTCCACCCCAGAGACGGGGGCCAGGAGGGGAGGCACACGTGTGTAACGGAGTGAAGGCACACGTGTGTAACGGAGTTCTTAGAGTACGGAATCCAGGGTGTAGAAGGCGAAGGGCAGCTTTAACAAGCACACCGTAACTTCTACATCTGCGTGAGCCTGCAGAGCAATCCTCGTGGGAGGCTGTGCACTGGAGGCCTTACACTTGCATAGATTTTTAAAGTCCCCAGAGCCCTTCAACCTTCTCTTATGGTTCTCACCACAACCCCAGGAGGCAGGCCAGATAATCCCCATTTTGCAGATGAGGGAACTCCACGCAGGGAGTCCCAGCTGTCATCACAGCTCAGACCCCAGATCTCCCAGTTCCCTCCTCTTCACCTCCTGACCTCTCTTCCAGGAAGCGAAGGGAGAGTGATGGAGGAAACAGGGAACAGGAGAGGGTCCCTGGGCCAGATGAGGGACAAACACCACTGTCACCCCCAACAGCGAAATGTCTGGCTCCTGGTGTTATATGTAGGACGATGTGAACCTCAGCTCTCCTCCTAGAGCCAGCACTCGATGGAGCCGGCATAGGAGCCAGAGGGGGAGCCAGCATGGGGATGTCATGGGGTCTTCCCCCTTCTGTTCCTCCACTCAGAACTGCCTGGTCCCCCCTTGCTACCCACATCCACCACTACGGAGGGTCAGACCGTGGGGTCCAGTGTCACTGGTCTCAGGCCCCTGCAGCCCCCTCCCCTGGGGTGAAGGTCGGGCCAGTTGCCTCCCCTCCCTACGCTCTGGCTTCCCTTAATGCCTGGCTTCAGGGCCTCTCACCTTCCGAGAGAATGACCCAGAGGCAGAGTTCCCTACTCAGGCCTGCCAGGCTACAGACCTCCCCTTGCTGGCAGGAAGGGCGCGTTGAGGAAGGGGCTTTTAGAAGGTGGCTGCTGTGAAGACACCCTGAGCACCGTCCGCTCCCCAGCATGCACTGCATTTTACAGTCCCTGGACACTGCCAGGCGCACAGCAGGGACTTGGCAAATATTGATTTTCTTCCTCCTCCCACCCCCAGCTGTGGCAAAGACTCCAGGAAGACTTTTCCCCCTCAAACAGGGGCTGGGAGAAGGCCCAGGTGTTCAGAAAGCCATGCCACCCTTCTGGGTCCTGCCAGCCTGGAAAGGCCTCTCTACATGTCCAGCATGGCCTGGTGGGACGCAGGGGATGGACAGGGCGCCCTCTCGGGGCTCCTCTGTGCGGCCCTCAGAGGCAGACGTGACTGGCAGCTATGGGTTTTCTCGAAGAGCTGAGAGGATAGAGCAGGTCCTCCTCCCTCCCACCCCCACCCCAGGGTTGGCTGGGCCTTCTGAAAGCATCGAATTAGACCCAGGTGCAAATTAAGTGATTGCAGCACAAGGGCATCGAAGTTGGTAAATTTTCCATCAAGAGCACTGAGTGAAGGTCACTGGGAATAACTAACAGGTGGGCGAGGGAAGCAGGAGGTGGAGATCTCCAGAGACTCAGAGGCTAGAGGGGAAGAGGCAAGGTGAAGGCAGAGGGGGAGGGAAGAAGGGACATTCACGCTCCCTGAAAGGGGAGGGGAGGAGACGCCCTGGACTCTGGAGAGGGTGGCCAGTTTGCCGGGGTTTCTCTGAGCCTCTGGCTGCCTGAACCCCTCACTGCCCAGGGAGGGTGGCATGCCAGGGTGCCCAGGAGGGCTGGCAAGCTGAGGGGCCAGAGTTCCTGGTCTGGGCCCATGAAGGCCACCCTGCCTGACCCTCCCTTGGGCCCAGTCAGAGGCTTAGAGCACAGAGCTGTCAACTTACTGCTCAAATGACCCAAGCTGTTGACCCACAACTGATCACTAATCGTTTGCATATTTTGCATATCATTTGTATTCTCCAGGGGGCTGTCATAACCTGCAATTGCTCCCAGAGGCCCCTGCCCCTGTTTCTCAGGTCTCCATCCTCCATCCCTGTGCCTCCCATGTCCCGCAAGCCTAGCCCCACAGACTCCCATCTCCCTGCTCTGCTCCCTCATCGGAGATCAGATAGGGCAAGCCATGGATGGGGGCATCTCTAAACCCCAAGGGCACCACCGGGGCAGCTGGGGGCAGCTTGGAAGGGGGTGGCTGAGACCTGCCTGGTGATTAATCCTCCCGCTAATGGAGGCTTCACTGCCACCGGGGCTTTTAAGGAAGCTCAGGGAAGCCCTTTAGTACCATCAGAGCTGTCTCGTGGGTCCTCAGCAGGCTCATTAGCTGCCCTCTGCCTTGCAGTTAGCAGCCCCTCCTCCGAAAAGCTGCAGGAGGGGAAGAAAGCCTCGTGGAGCCTCTAAGACCCAAGGCCCTGAGTGGACTGCGGCAGCCTCCACTACTCCCCGTCCACAACCACGCACCAAATTCTCCGAAATGGAGTGAAACTGCCCCTGCCTCTCTTCCAAAGTACACGTTGCGCTGCAGCTGGAAAGGATTTGTATTCACCCTGACCTATCCTAGACAAGGTAAGCAAGGTCCAGAGAGGACATGAGGCTTGCCCAAGGCCAGCCAGGGCATGGGGCAAGCCCTACTGGAGGCAGGCGTCCAGCCTCCTAGCACTGTGTCCCCGGCCTGGGGTCTCCTCTGCTTCCTCCCCCACCATTAGCAAAGGCAGCCCCTTCTCTAAGGGATTTGCAAAGCAAGCAGGCCACTGACCTGGTTAGGACCAATCCCTGGGCTGGAGGCCAAATGTGACGACCCCTGGGAGTCTCCTATCAGCCCAGGACACTGGGTTCTCCCACATGCTGGGCAACAGCAAATGAGGTGACCCAGTTCACTTTCAAAACTGGCTATAAAGCTCCCCATTGCTTGTTGCATAGCAGTTTAAGGCAAAGGAGGCTCTCTAAGGGAGAAATCATATGCAGAGAGCAGCAGTCATAATTCTCTGAGAAAGCCTGTCCAGGAGGAAGGGTTGGGCATGGGAGGGATTTCTTTTTCGGTCTATTCCACAAACAGGAGTGCCCATCCTGAGCCAGACACTGCTGGGTTCAAGAAGGCATAGAAAGTGAAAGAGATGTGTCTTTACTCTCAGGCCAGATGGATGAGTGATTTGGAGCAAATCTTTTCAATTATTCTGAGACTCAGTTTTCCCATCTGTAAAAGGGGAATCATACCTGGTACTTTAGGAAAGCTGAAAGGCCACAAAGAGTTGGTCTCAGAGAGCAGCCATGGATGATGGTAGAAATGACAGTAAAAGTCTACAGCACAGCATCAGCTGTGTGAGTGCTCAACCAATAGTCCTTGGTGCTGTCATTATTTGCTGTAATGGTGGTTGCTATGGAGATAGCTTTCTGACCTGAGGGTCCCAGGCTGGGAATTATATACTGCAATCTTTTTGCCCAGCTCCCAACAGATTGCAAAATAGAGGAAATGGTATTTATTAAGCACCTACTGCGTGCCAGGCACTGTGTTGGACCATCTGCATGTGTTATCTCATTTAATCCTCATGATCACTAACAGGATAGGTAACATCCTCCCTCCTCATTTTAGGGATGAGGAAATTGGGGCTCAGAGAAGTGGGGCACCTTGCTGAAAGATTCTGCATCCACAATTCCAATGTGTGGGTGGAGCGGTAGGGGGAGAGGGTTCCCACATATCAGTAAATCGTTCTCTATGACACCAGCTGGGTGTCCTATAATTAAACTCAATTCTGACACTACCCAGAGATAACATCAGATCCCACTGGTTAAGGGCTCAGTCCCACAAGGCTGCCCCCTGCTTCAGATGCCAGTCACAAGCCCCTGTTGTTAACTGTGCTTCTGACGAACAGGCCACAGATTGGAGGTCCGATTAATTTGCTAGAGCATTGCACGGAGCTCAGGAAACTCACTTACCCACTAAATTACTGGTTTATTACAAAGGATACTAAAGGATACAAATCGACAGCCAGATGAAGAGATACCTAGGACAAGGTTCTGAAGGAAGGAACTGTGTCATCATGGAGTGTGAGGCCCAGCATGGTGGCACCTGGAAGCTTTCTGTTTCCCAACCTGGAAGCTCTCCGAACCCCATTCTTTTTTGGGGTTTTATGGAGGATTCATCGCAAAGGCATGATTGATTAAACTATTGGCCATTGGCGATGGATTCAACCTCCAGCTCCTCCCCACTCCGCAGAGTTCCTGGGGCGGGGCCTAAAAGTTCCAGTCCTCTAATCATTTGGTTGGCTCCTCTGGCAACCAGCCCCTCCCCCCCAACACCATGCTTAGGTGATTTCCAAACGTCACCTCATTAACATAAATTCAGGTGTGGTGGAAAGGGGCTTGTTATGAATAAGGCAACCATTTCACTTTTATGGCTCTGAAGTGATTTCAGGAACTGAGGACAAGAGACCAAACATGATAAAAGATGTTCCTATTGCTCTTATCACTCAGGAAATTCCAAGGGTTTTGGGAGCTGTGAGCCAGGAACCATAGACAAAAAACATATATATTTCTTACAAATCACAGTATCACACTTGCTTAAGGTACAAGAATGTACCTGTTTTATTCATTGTAGCCCCAAACTAAAAACAACCCAGATACCTATCAAGAGGAAAATGCTTGACTGAACCGTGGTATAGATTCACACAGTGGACTATTCCATAGCAACGAAAAATAATGAGTTACTGCTACAAACAGCAACACGAACAAATCTCATGGTCGTAATGTCAAGCAAAAGAAGCCAGATACAAAAGGGTATCTACTGCATGATTCTATTTATTGATATATAAAGTTCACTGACAAGCAAAACGGTTCTGTGGTGATAGAGGTCAGAATAATAGTTCCCTCGAAGCGTAGGGAGTGGAGTGGGATTTTGGAATGAAGGGGGCTTCTAGGGTGCTGGAGATGTTTTCTATCTAGGTCTAAGTGGTTGGTGGTTATGAGTATGCGTGTACATATGTAAAAACTCATCGAGCTGCATCCTTAAGATTTTCCTCCATAAAAAAGAAAGAAAATGAACAAATGAGTAAGTAAATCAATGTGTAATATATATCATTTAAAAAGATGCCAGGCTTGGCCTTCCCTGGTGGCACAGTGGGTAAGAATCCACCTGCCAATGCAGGGGACACGGGTTCAAGCCCTGGTCCGGGAAGATACTACATGCCGCGGAGCAAATAAGCCCGTGTGCCACAACTACTGAGCCTGAGGTCTAGAGCCCGTGAGCCACAACTACTGAGCCCACGTGCCACAACTACTGAAGCGCGTGTGCCTAGAGCCCGTGCTCCACAACAAGAGAAGCCACCGCGTTGAGAAGCCTGAGCACCGCAACAAAGAGTAGCCACCACTCGCTGCTGCTAGAGAAACCCCGTGGGCAGCAACAAAGGCCCAATGCAGCCAAAAATAAATAAATTTAATTAATTAATTAAAAAATAAAGATGCCAGGCCAACAGTGGAGTAGCCAAGTAAACTCTGGCTTTGCATCCTGGCAGGGAATGGGGGTGGGGAGGCAGACCCTGTCCCACTCTCCCTTCATTTGGAGGGAGAGGTCCTGTGTCTTTGCAGAGAGGGAGGAGTGTCTGCATCCTGTGTTCCCCCCAGTGCCTCCCCCAGGGGAAGTGCCAGACCAGTGCCCCCCTCCAGCAGAGAGGGGAAGAGGGAGTGAGAGGCAGGAAGAGAGGGAAGAGAGCAGGGAGGAGAGAGGAGAAGGCAAGAGGTGGGTAAGGGCACGTTTCCTCCATGCCTCCTGTGGTTCTGACTCTCAACGGAATAAGTTCGGGGAGAGCTTCTCGGTCACCCAGGGAGCAGGAGTGGGGCTGGTAGGAGCCTGGGAGGCTGGGGGAGATGAGACGTTTCCATACATTTGGATGGGTCTTGAAGAGCATTTGCTCTGAGCGCTAGATGATACGCCAGTGCATGTCCCAGATGGGGAGGATGGGGAGGTTGGCTTGCTAGCACATTTCCTGGAGGCGCAGACTCCTGCCAGCTTGTGTGCCCGGACCCAGCCACCCTCACAGATGCACGGTGCAGAGCCAGTGCCCGCACCCCCAGGGCCCAGGCCCAGCCCTCCCAGGCCTGGAGCCCACCCAGCCTGCCTTCCCTCTGGCTCCTTCATCCTCCTTTGCTTCTCTCCATCCAACTACCCGACTGTCTTTTCTGCTGTTTCTGTATTTCCTACCCCCTCCTCTACCTCTCTCCCTGTGCTCTACCTCCCACCTCTTCTCCCAGCCCTCCCCCTGCTTGCTCCCCCTATTCCCCAGGCATGTGGCTCCTCTCTACCCCAATATAAATAATAGAAATTAATTTGTCAGCCAGCACATGTGGCCCAGCCGGCACAGCAGCAAGCTGAGGAGGCAAGCTGGTTAAAATAATTATTCTTGACTTAAGAAATCGTTCTCCTTATTCCTGAAGGCTAATGGAACGAGAGGAGCGCACGGCCAGGCTACACTAATGGCGGACGGCGTGGACCTGGGGAGGGGAGCAGCCTCTTCTGGTCCTGCACCGGGCAGACACCCCCCCCACGCCCACGATCCACCGCACTCTCTATTTAAAAGGCAAACGAAGCATTGAGCAGCACTCTCTAGGTTAATGGAGTCACACACACGGTTTGGGGACAGGATTTTTCATCAGGAGCACCCCCTCCAGCCCCTAACTCCCCTCTGTCTCCAGTACACAGCCCCCCATCCAGCCCCCGACCCAGAGGGGATGCTCTCCCCATCCCAGGTCAGGTGGAGGCAGATGTGGAGAGGAAGCCACTTCCCAAACGGAGAAGAACCTAACACCTACTGAGGTTCTCCAGCATGCCAGGCATCGTGATAGACCCAGGACTCAGGAGGACGTATGGAATCCTTACAACCACCCTTGGAATGAGGTCTGACAATCATCCCATTTACCCACCAGAAAACTGAGAGCTTAAGCAACTTGTCCCAGATCGAAGAGAAGAATCACCAATGCCCAAGGGGAGACATACAGACTTCCTCACCCCAGCATGGGTGGAGAGTGATGGGATGGAGGAGGTGAGGAACGTATCCATCAGTCCTGGCCAGAAACACAGGGCATACTGCAAGGTTTCATCGAAGGCATGTAAATGTACTATTTACAGAGAGATGGGCAGCTTTAAGGAAACTAATGAGACAATGAAGCACCCAGGGCTAGTTACTATCCCAGGCATGAAGGGGGAAAGGGAGGGGGCTGGATAGAGCTGTAGCTATGGGAGCTGGCAGCTCACCCAACAGGAGCTGCAACCTATGGCCTTGGTGGGGAAATGCAGCCACGGCCCAAACTGCAGCCTGGCGGGGAGAGGGGTGTGCTAAGTACCCTGGCCTTTGTCTCTTGCTGCTCTCAGATCTATTGCTAGTGTCTGCCACCAGCCAAGCCCAACTAGAAGCCAGAGAGCCAGAGACCAAAAGATGCAGTTGTGAAGGTCGGCCTTCCAGGGTTCCAAGTAGATCAAAGAGGAACGAGTAGCCAGTTTGGGGTGGGACATTCTTTCAGGGCTTTCTGAGAAAGGGCCAACTGGATCCAATAGAGATTGCGGAGTCTACAGGAGAGAGGAAGGGAGCGCCCCCAGACTTGGAAACCAATTTCTATCTATGGGGGCGGCACCTGTTCTGGTCTAGTGGGGAGGTACCAAGTTGGGCATCCTTAGGCTGAGACATCAGTTGGGGAACCAAGGAAACCCAAATAGAACTGGGACCCCAAGAAATGGCTGAAAAATTAACCAGGAGAGAGTGAAGGTTCCCTGGAGAATGGGAGTCTGCCTGCAAGTTTGAAGGAGGGAGGTAGAGAAGGAGCGAGTTTTCTTTTAATTATATGTTTCAGGTGTACAGCATTAAAATCAACACCTGTATACACTACAAAGTGCTCACCACCACACGTCTGGTTACCATCCATCACCATCCAGTTGACCCCCTTCACCCACTTGAAAAGGAGCTAACTGAATGATTACCTGGCGCCAAGCACAGACATACTTGAAAAGGGGGGAGGGACAGCAGAGTTTGGAGGCAGAGACGGCACACAATCTGCATAAAAGCATCCAGGTAGGAAAGGTGTTGGGAGAAGGGTTGGGGGAGAACCTAGAAATCAGTTTTCTCAACAAGAGGCTGAAGTCATGGGAAGGACTGGGGGCTCATCTAATCCACTACCCCACCCCCTCCTGCATTTTGGAGGTAAGAAAATTTGTCCAGAAAAGGCTGTGATTACCCTGCTGAGCCAGTGAGCATGGCTAGGCCTCCAGCCCGGTGGATGGAGTGCCCATGCCAGCCTCCCTGCTGCTCCTGTGGTCTCTCATCCCATCCATCTTCCCTCCGCACAGCAGCCTCCGGGATCTTTCCAAAACACCAGCCCGTTCATGTCAGTCACGCTTGAGTCCCTCCCATGCTCCCCACCGTACAGATCAAACCTAGAGTCCTGCCCTGCTCCATGGCTGACAAGGCGAACCCGTCGGGGCCCCTCTGACCTTACCCCTCGTTCTCCATCCCACCCGTATTGAATCACCAAGTGCCCAGAATGTATTATGTCTGCCCCTTATATACGTTGTTCCCTCAGCTTAAAGTCTCTCCCCACCCCAACTCATACCCCCGTCTGGTTAATGCACACTCTGTCTTATGGTAGATGTCACTTCCTTCAGAAGCCTTTCCTGGCACTCCCCTGGCTTTCTATTTTAAAACATACTTCTCCCGTTATTAAACTAATTATACAGCAGAGGTTCTTATCTTTGTCTCCCCCTGACTGTAAACCCCATGAGGACAGGAACTTTTGAGGTTTTCATAACCCCGCCATCTAGTGCAGTGCCTGGCACTTAGTAGGTGCTTTGTATTTAAGGTATCATCCATACAATGGAATACAATGCGGCTGCATAGAAATGAGGAAAGCTTGATATGTACTCGTATGGAACCACCTCCAAAATATCCTGTGAAAAGTTGAGCACAGTATATGTTTGCCTAAAACGGGGGAAAACAGAATATACATGAACTTAATGGGTCTATACATAATATTTTCAGAAGAAAACTCAAAGAAACTGATGAAGTTGGTTGTCTCTGAGAAGAATTTGGGGGTTGGGGATAGGAGTGGAGAATCTGTGGCTTTTGGATTTAAGACCTATTCAGTAAAAAAAATAAAATAAAAGAAATCAATTAAAACTAAGTGGGAGATATTTGATAATTAAATTGGTAGCCCAGAAGCCCTGGAGTGTGTAATGCATGGGTTTGGTTCGAGCAACTTGCTGCTGCCACCAACTCTTCCTGGGTTGTCCCGACCCTGGGCCTGCCACCAGTCACCTGAGCCCTCAGGAGGGCAGGAGGAGGGAGGTGTCATTTTTTTTTTTTCGTGTTTATTTTCAGCTCTCTTCTCCCTTAGGGTGGGGTGAAGGGAAAGTCTGAGCTTTCAATCTATCCCAGACACACACATAACGAGCCCAGTCACCATACATCCGCCTTCCCAGAGGCAGGTCCCAGGCGGAGCTGCTTTCTCACCAGTAGATGGAGAAGCCCTGCCCTTGAGGAAGGACCACCCCCCCTCGCGGAAAGACCACCCCCCCACACAAGGAGCACACCCCAACCTCAGCTCCAGCATCCTCCCCCAGCTGAAGGGAGCCCTCAGCAAGGAGAAAAGCGACTGGGCTCCCACCCAGCTCCCCACTAACTCACCAGGAGACCTTCAACAGCAGTGAGGTCCTCAATTCTCAGACTTCTTTCCTCAGTGGTAAAATCCAATAAACTCCAGAGGTTTCAATGAGGTAAAGCACCTGCAAGGGTTCTGAATGCTGTCTCTTCTTAAAAGAAGATCTTCATTTGGATTTGCAGGTTGTCCATGCCATTTGTTTAGTTTGCTTAGCGTGTCAGGAGAGAACCCCAGGGAACAACCCCACAAACCAAGGGCAAGACCCCCTCAAGGTGATTTAGGGGATGGTTAAGGAAAGAATCTTAGAACAATGGGCAGGAGTCTGAGAACAGTGGGTGCCCATCTGCCCCCTCCCCCGGGAGAGCCCCTGATCCTCCCCACCTGCCCAGACCCCCGCCCCTCCCTTAGGCAAAGCTTTCATTATCCATTCGGGAATGAGGAAAAGTGGCAGGGCATGGGTAACACCCTGGGAGACGTTGACATTATTTTCTAAATTGAGATATAACATATATGTGGAAAGTGCATGAACCTTAAGCACACAGCTCAATTAATTCTTTTTAGTAAATTTATTTATTTATTTATTTTGGCTGTGTTGGGTCTTTGTTGTTGCACAAGGGTTTTCTCTAGTTGCGGTGAGCGGGGTCTACTCTTCGTTGCGGTGAGCAGGCTTCTCCTTGCAGCAGCTTCTGCTGTTGCAGAGCGCAGGCTCTAGAGCGCAGGCTCAGTAGTTGTGGTGCACGAGCTTTAGCTGCTCCATGGCATGTGGGATCTTCCCAGACCAGGGCTCGAACCCATGTCCCCTGCATTGGCAGGCGGATTCTTAACCACTGCACCACCAGGGAAGTCCCTCAATTAATTTTTACATATGCATATACTCAGGTAACCACCACCTCAATCAAGACATAGAACACGTCCACGTTTCCAGCACCTCAGAAGGTACAGGCGTCCTCCAGCACCTCAGAAAGCGCAGGTGTCCTCCCAGTCAACACCCCTGCAAGGGTAGCCACTATTACAATTTCTATTGGCATAAATTAATTTTGCCTCTTCTCAAACTTCATATTAATGGAATCCTAAAGTATGTGATGTTTCTGGTGCCTGGCTTCTTTCACTCAACGTTACATCTGTGAGATTCATCCATGGTGTTGCATGTGGTTATAGGAATTCTTTTTCATTACCGAGTAGTTTTGTTGTATACTACTAGCAGTATCACGTTGTGTGTAAATGCATATAATACGTAAAATCACAATTTATTTATTTAGCATCTTGTTGGTGGATATTTGTGTTGTTTCCAGTTGTTGGCTATTATGAAGCTGCTCCGAACCCCGTTGTACCATCTTCTGATGAATCCATTAACATATTTTGAGACACACACTTGACTTTTAAAATAAACAACAACATACCACTTTCCACTTCCTCCCACTGAGCTGTGCCATGCTGGGATGAGATTGCTGCCACTCCACAGTGTGGAAGAGCCTGTGGGAGAAAAGGCAGCCTCAGGACCCCCTGGACACACCCCATAAACCTCTAATTATAGCCTTGGGTCTTTGTGCCACTAGATAAGGCCCTAGCCAAGTTCTGTACCCAGAACCTAAGGGTAGGGAAAAGCAGAACAGGTTCTAAAACCTGCCTGGGTGTGCCTAGCATGGATTTTATGATATGTATACTATCTCACAGATGAGGAAACAGAGGTTTGGAGAGGTTGAGCAACCTGGGTTCAAATCATGGCTCTGCCAGCTTCTAGCTGTGTGGTCTTAGACAAGTTTAAGTTCTCTGAGCCTCCATTTCCTCACTTAGAAAAATGGGAATAGTGATATTTACCTCATAGGATTGTCAGGAGAATTAAATAACAGATGTAAATCACCTAGCACAGTACTTGGCATCTATAATAATGATTTTTTTCTTGTTTATTTTCTGCTCAAGGTCACACAGCTAGTAAGCAGAAACAAAACAAAACAAAAAAACAAAACCAGAGCTCTTAAAGGGAAGGGGAAAGAGTGAAAAGGAATATTTTTTGAGGCTAAATTACGGTCTGTGACTATATTTTGTGTCTCTGCCTTCTCCGTATCTGGCATCATACCCAACATACAGTTAGCACTCAGTAAATGCTTACTGGATGACCGAATGGAGGAGTGAACAAATAAACCCAGTCATTCACACCCAAATTGCTTTGAAGCCTTATTTTAGACTGGCTACCAACTGGGATTTATTAGGATGGAGAAACTGGCTGGGTGGGACCGCAGGGTTGATGGGCATCTCTGGCAGGCTTTCATCTCAGCCAGGAAGGATTTATTAGCTGAATGAGGTTGGGTCAGAGAGTATGTGTCAGGGAGCAGGTAGAAAGGGAAGGTAGGAAGAGAGAGTGGCACGGGAGCAGGTGCCTAAGGGACAGTAGGGGAACCACATTGGCAATGAGCCGGGCTCTCATGGGGCCACATTAAATATGGAAGTCCCAGACCTCAGCTGGCTGGTCAAGAGGTCAGCCAGGGCACCTGGGAGATAACACGGCCATTCTATCTCTCTGTAAACCCAGGGGCCAGGCAAGCAAGTTTGCAAAGAATGTGAAGAAAGGCAAGGAAGCCGTTCTGGGATTCCTGCCTCCACCTCAAGGAGGTGGGGCTGGTTCTCCCACTCATTTATCCTTTGGGATGACTCACGGTTGAGCTGTCGTGAGTGCAGAGGGTTCCAGAGAGGAGGGGCAGCCGCCGCCTCGCCCATCTGCGCGCAGCTGGTGCTGGCAGCCCAGCAACACGACTATTCCCAGGCTGGCCACAGGGGGGCGGGGGAGAGCCAGGCCTGGCGTTCGGGCCATCTGGGCCATTCCTGTGCGGGGAAGAGCACTGGGCTGGGAGTCGGGGCCTGGGTGCTAGGCCCATCGGCATACCGGCCACGGTGGTGGGCAAGCCCTTTTCTCCCTCTGTGCCTCAGCTAACTCCAAAACGGGCATGATGAGACCTCTCCTGCCTGAAACCAGGATGTCTCATTTGTCCTTTGTGTTTATGCCTCAAGTTTGATAAGTCAGAGAAGTTTTCCTGGTTGATTGATGTAGTTAATCACAGTCCCCGCTTTGTTCCCCAGAAAGACTTAGAGAAACTGCTTTCATTTACAAAGTCTTACAAATCCATCAGGGGTGCAAGTAAGGAATAAGAGAACACAACAGTGCCAGGCAGACTGTGTGAAACGCTTTGCTTTCACCTTCTCTGGGAATCCTCACAACTGCCCTTCAGGCTGGACTTGAGAATGAGGGGCATCTTTTCTGATTCTTTACTTCTGTAGAAGCTGTAACTTACATGCAGTAAAGTGCCCTAACCTTAACTGCACATACAGCTCAACAAATCTTTACCTGTATGTACACCTGTGTAACCATCACCCAGATCTAGATACAGGCATTTCCAGTGCCCCAGCAATCTCCCTCACCCCATCCCAGTCAATAACCCCTACAGGTAACCTCTATTCTGAATGCAAAATAGTATTTTTTTTCCCATGACCTGGATGACGATACTGAGGCTCAGCAATGTGTGACTTGCCCGAAGTCAGGTAGCTGGAAATAGCACTCTATATGTTTTTGGAAGGAGAGAGCGTTTGGAGTGCTTGAAAGAGGAGGCGAGTGTGCTGGAACCCAACCTCACCATCCAGCGCTGTCCAGGGGCTCCCACCCTCCCTGCAGCAGCCAGCTTCGGGCAGGGAACAGCTTTGCCTCCGCTGGCTGAGGCCGCATCCTCCTTCACCCCCTCCTTCTCATCCCCACTGGCAACAGGGTGCCTCACCTTCCCTGGAGGGTCCCCCAGGAGAACAGAACCATGTCCCATCCCAAACGGCTTTAAGCCTAAAGCTTTTCCTGGAGAAGTGACTGAGGCTTCATTCTGGGAGCAAAATCCAGCAATTTCCTATCAGTGGTTGGTAATCCCTCTCCATAGCCCAGTACTAGGCCACCTGGAATGCTGCAGACGGTCATCAGGAAAACTTGCCCCCTACTGGGTCCTCCCTGGGATCCTGTCTGGGCTTGGGCTGAACTCTCTGCCCCTTGAGGCTACCACCCAGGAAATGACCCCAGTCCTTCTGGGAGCCTTGGCCCAGAAGAGCGTATGAGAGGATGCTCCAGCCACTAGTGTCATTGTTATTTGCCAGCCCCGCATGTGGAAGTCATCCATCCCTGTGGGGCTGACTTAGAAACTGTTTTTAATGTACATATGTGTGTTGATCTTGATCTCGGAATTTTCTTTGTCTCCAATCCCTAACATGCTCTACCCTCTCCTTAAAGTTTTGTAAACACCTTGCCCTGTCCTTCTGATTGTAAGAGGCAGCATAATTTACCAAAAGGAATCCTGGGTCTGGTGTTTCACAGAGATGGGCTTGAGTTTCAGGTCTGGCAACTTCTCTACTGGGTGACATTGAATAGATTACTTAAACCTTTCTGTGACAAATTCTTCTTGCCTCTCTTCTTTCATAGTAGTAGAACCTCCAAATTTTTATCTTTTTTTTTTTTTTTTTTTTGCTCTATGCGGGCCTCTCACTGTGTGGCCTCTCCCGTTGCAGAGCGCAGGCTCCGGATGCACAGGCTCCGCGGCCATGGCTCACGGGCCCAGCCGCTCCGCAGCATGTGGGATCTTCCTGGACCGGGGCGCGAACCCGTGTCCCTTGCATCGGCAGGCGGACTCTCAACCACTGCGCCACCAGGGAAGCCCGAACCTCCAAATTTTAGTTCAGCACATGGCCACTCAGAAGACATTTCCCAGCCTCCCTTGTATGTTCATAGGTGGCCATGTGACTAAGTTTTGGCCAATGGGAAATAAACAGAAACGTCATGTGACAGCTCTGAGGAACCTTCCTTAAAAGTCAAGCATCCTTTTACCCTCTTCTTCATTCTCCCTTCATCCATATTCTAGCTAGAATGAAGACGTGATGGCTGGAGCTCTAGCCACCATCTTGCGCCATGGTAACAAGGGCCACACTAGGAGTGATGGAACAGCAAGCCCTGAGGACTGGGCGCAGAAGAGCTGCCACACCAGCCTGGACAGCTCACCTACGGACTTTCACGTAAGCAAGAAGCAAACTTCTCTCTTGGGATCTTTGTTACTTGCAACATAACCTATTCCTCACAATTATACCTTCTAAGCCTCAGACTCCCGATCTGTTAAATGGAGATAACAGTGTCTACCTTGAAGACTGCTCTGAGGAGGATCAAGGGGGGTAGCACACAAAAAGAGACTAGTATAGCGTAGTAAATACTAATTTACTAAAACATGCTAATAGTATAAATAGCATATATAGTATAAATAGTATAACAGTAATAATACTCAAACATCTGTCCACACCCTCCACCCCAATGTCTATACTCATTCAGTGCAGTAGCATCATGCATCCCCTTTGCATCCGATATTACCCTGGGCACTGGAGATTCAGAAATAAAAGCTGCCGTCACGACCCTCAGGGGACTCCCAGTTCATGGGAAGTCAGATGGGTAAACAGACACAGTGTAGCCAGTGCTCAGTTGGTGAAATTGTCACCAAGGCACAGAGAAGAAGTGCCGATGGAGGAAGAGGAGAACAGACTGGGCAGAAGGGGTAGGACCAGGGGAGGCTTTCTGGAGGAGGTGATGCTGGAGCTGAACCAAAACTGAAGGAGGAATTAACCCAAAGGAAGGCATTCTGGTAGACGATGCCAAGTGTGCAAAGGCGTGGAGGCATGGCTGCATGAGCCATATTTATGGAACTTCAGGAAACCATTAGGACTGAAGCCTGAGTGGGAGGCAGCAGCTGCAAGAGATGAAGGCCTTGCCTGCTGTAAGCGTCTATCTTTTGGCCCCAGGGGCCAGAGTACCTACGTGACCTTGATTAACGACAGGTAACAGAAATTGGAAGTGTGTGTGTGTGTGTGTGTGTATTTTGGAGTGAGAGTATATATGTGAACACACACACATACATACACACACACAGAATAAGATTATACATATCTGTGTTTGTTAATACTCTGGTTGCAAGCACTAGAAACTAATTTAAGGAAGAAAGGGGAAATTTGTTATTATGAAGACAGAGGAGTGTCTTGTGGAACACACAGGTACCATCACAGCTGGGCCCCAACATAACAAGGCCTCTGTCCCAAATGAGCTTAGATTAGAGGACTAGCCTCAAGAGGCTCCCTAGAGCCCTCTTTCTTTCTCTCCATTTCAAATGCTTAGGCAGAGCCTCCGAATGTCAAAGCTCAGGGCAGGTACCATCCCTGATCCAATCCTAGGGGCCAGTGGACAGGGCCATAGTTAACTAACTTGGCCCCTGGAGACCTTCCCTGTGAAAGTCAGAAGGAGGGGACAGCCCCACAGGGGAGTTCGAGGTAAGAAGGAGGAATCTCAAAGACTAAGATGAGCTCAATGTGTCCTCATTCTCAATTCAGTGTCTTACAACTAATGATTATGGTATAACATACTAATAATATGTGGCATAATAATACTATTAATAGTAGAATAATAATGGGAATGATAGGAGCCATGCCATTTTGAGGACTTATTCTGTTGCTGGGTGCTGTTCTAAGCATTTTAAATGTATTGATTCATTTATTCTTCAAAACAACCCTATGAGGAAGGGGCTGTCATCACACCCACTTTACAGACAAGGACACTGAGGTGTAGAATGCTTTTAGTTAAGGCTGCACACTTAGAAGCCAGTATTTGAATCCAAGCGGTGTGGTGTCAGATTATGCTGTAACACAGGAGATTCTACTTTGTGTCCCAAAGTGTGTGTTTGAGCCTTGGCCCCCAACCCACATGCACATGCACACACATGCACACACAGCACCACTTAGCTGTGCACCATTATCTATTTGGCTCCCAGCCCAGAAAATGCCTGACCCTGGAAGCTAGGGGTCTATATCCCGTTTATTTTGGGGCCAACAGTCCCCAGGCCAAATTGTCCCAGAACCTCATGCTTTCCCTCTTCTTCTCTGGTATCACACCTGCTCCCATGAAACTATTTGCAAGTCATTCTCACAAACACATAAGTGACTGAGAAGAGCTTAAAATACTACCCTGTCCTGAACAGTCCCCGAAAGCCAACCCTACGGATGCTCGGCCTGGACCACACATGCTCTTACTCTAACATCATCCATAGCTCTCCATTTATCTCAGAACAAAACCCAAACCCTAGCCTAGCATTCAAAACACTGAATCCAAACCATCTCTTCAGCCTTATCTCCTACTTCATACAACCAATGTGTCCATTTTTTAAGGCACGTAGTTCAAATAAATAGAAATACTTGTCCAGTTTAGCAAGGAAGTGCAGAAGAGAGAGAACTTTGGGAGTTTTCAGGAAAAATGTGTCCCCACAGATGGAGAAGTGTTGAGATGCTGAGAAGTGTTGGCAGAGGGTGTACTTGGCAAGAAGGACACGGGCAGTGAGCAGGATGGGGTAATGGAGCCAAAGGAGGCTTGTCTTTCTCCCCACATGTCCTGTGCCCCGAGGCTGAAAACTAGAGACGATGATGATAATAACAATAGTGATGATGAAAGGAAGAACTAATGTTTATAGTCAATAAAACAGCCAGGCACTGTTCTGAGCATGTAGGTATATTGATGTATTTGATCCTCTCAATAACACTGGAAGGTTGCTACTACTGTCCCCATTTTATGGATGAGAAAACGGAGGCACACGTGGGTAATAAACTCAACTTCTCTGGCTCCTCTGATCAACTCTGGTCTCTGTTAGATTCCCACTTGACTCTCCTCCTCTCCCAACTCATCTCTTTCTGTTTTTATTCCTCAATCAAGGTTTGTATCTGGGCCTCTCACTCTGCCTCCTGTTCCTGGCCTCCTTCTATTTCTGTCTGCCTACCCCCCACCCCGCCACCAGCTGTTTAGTACGAGCACACACACTTCCCACTCCAATCACTCATCAACCATCAAAGTCAAAAAGGGAAACTGGCACTGTGACCAAGCACTGTGCCATCAGTGATGTGCTAACACCTCACCCTGGAGGAGGCTGCTGGAGAGAGGGCTGGGGGACAGGGATACCTGGGGCTGGGGAAGTCAGGGTGGGAGGGTGGTACCCTGGTGGGCATAGAGTATCTTCCTTAATCCTGTTTGTCCTGAATGGGCTTTGGTGTGAAAGATGCATGGATTTAACCTCAGCTCTCCAGGAAGGTCTGGAAAATGGTCTGGATCTGGATTCTTTATTTCTGGATGCCTCTCAGATTGAGACAGGGTGACACAGGGTCCATCAAGTTCCAGGTCCAGGCCCCCTAAGGATGAGGCTCCTTCCAGAGCTGGGAGGCGGGGACAGCCCAGGGAGGGCTGCAGCAGGAGGGAGCAGGCAGGCAGAGACCAGGGAGGCATGTGTCTGATACAAAGAGGGATTCCACAGAGGAGCTGGAGGAGTCACTGAGAGCCCGGGCAGCTTCAGCTTCAGTCCTTCCCACTGCACTTTAAACCCACTCCTTTCCATCTGTCCTCAGGAGGGCGGGGCACAGTGTGTCTCCCAGTGACGGGGGGCGGGGGGGGACGGTGATCAAAGCAGCTCTTCTGTATGCTTGGAAAGGGTGGAGACTGTACTTGGAAGTCACTGCTGTGCTGATGAACCGAGGTGAAGGTGTGTGAAGTGCTCACCCTTTTGTCTTGTCAATGGATTCTTTATCTTCTGTATTAGGGTCTCCTAGCATGGCCAAATTAGCAGAGAAAATTTTCAAATTAGCCCAAAGACTTAGCACAAGTGCAACTGGGTCCAGATCTGCACATTTTGGTAAGGTAGTAAGTCTAACAGCCATGGGTCAAATAAACATCCTACAAACATGAAGCTGGTTGATGGACAACCTCCAGATAATGAATGTACCTTTGGACAATGATTTTTACTGACTCTCAAAGATCAGAAATTCTGACAGGAACAGACTTTGGCAAAAAGTATAAATATAGCAAACATGTACACAGAAATCAGATTATGATGAAATCCAAGGATGGGGGATGGGATTTTAATTATTTTTGTGGTAATGAATCCAGTAGGAGGTGGGGAGGCTTCCAGGTTCCTGGACTTCTGGGCTCAGGCTTTGTCCTGTGATTCTAATTCATTTTCTTTGATTTCCTCTGTGTAAGCTGGAATGCTCTGGGAGGCCTTCTTCAGGACCACATGAAAGCTTTAGGACATTTATAAGTAGAGTTAAAATCCCAGATTGTTTTCCCAAATTTTGGTTCTGTACATTGAGATGGCTAAGTGAGGTGGCAGGGCCCAGCTTGGAGGGGACTTGCCCTGCCCCCCCCCAACTCCCAGGGCAAATTCACTGCTATTGCCTTTGCTATCAGGACCTCTGAATCCTGGAGGATAAAGCTCCTCTCCCTTCCCAGCTTCCTTCCCACAAGGCATGAAGGGGCTGCACCCTGGGAGAGCTTTCTGCCAGCCCCCAATGTGCCGCCTCCTGTCCCTACCCCCAGCAGGTGAGTACTAGGAAGAAACTGAAGAATTCTAACAGCCCGGTCTGTAAAATGTGTTGAGGGCTATTTCTACTGGAAAATCGCCTCCTATTTGGAATTTCCTTCTTTGGGGAATCTTCTTTTAGTAAGAAATGGCTTCCTTCGTGGGGAATCCCAGTCTACTGAGAACTACTTGGGGCATCTCTACCGATGGAGAAGTTGGTAGAGGAATTGATACTCAAGGAAAACCCCTTTCTTGGTTTCTTGGTGGGCAGTCCTCGAGTCTGGGCTGGGTAAGCTGGGGGACTGGAGTGGGAAGGGCCGGAGAGAGGCTTCTGGATGGAAGAGGTCAGGGTTCCTGGTGTTTAGTCCAAAGGTTGGATGGTCATTTATTACTTCCGTTAGGACCATGTTAATATGTTTTAAGAAACTGTACTGGGAGGCAGGATAGGTGAGCTTGGTGGATAGTGAAAAGACCCCATAGGGTTTTGTAGCCCACCTCTCCCTCTTCCTCCTTCCTCTAGTCTCCCCTCTCCCCTCCTCCAGGGCAGGGGTTCCCAACTAGTGGTGATTTGTCCCCACTGGGGACATTTGGCATTCAATACATTGAGACATTTTTGGTTGTCACAACTGGGAGAGTGGGTGCTGGTGGCACCTGATGTGTAGACACAGGACAGCCCCCATAACTGTGAATTATCAGGCCTAGAATGTCAATGGTGCTAAGGTTGAGAGTTCCCAGGCAAGGGCAATGGAGTCCACTCTGTGGAAGTGTGGGTAGACCCGGGGATCAAGTCCTGGTGAGGGGGCCATCTGTGGCTCTTGGCTTGGTGGGCAAAGAAAAAGCCATTCTGCTCTATTCCAAAGATCCGAAAACTTCAGAGGGTGATGGGGGGCCATGGGAATGGGCGTATCTGCAGAGAGCAGTTAGATGGTCAGAGTTGGCTTGGTCTCAGGTGGAGGAAAAAAGGGTAGAAGTGATATGAACTCTCCCCACTCCCCAGAAGGGATGAATCTGGACAGTGTGGCCTGTCCTTCCAGAACAGGGAGGATGGGGAAGGGGTTGGGAAAGGGGGGCACAATGCTGGTCACACTGCTATTGTCTGGGTTTCTCTCTCCATAGCTGATTTCAGGGCCAGCGTTGCTGTATAGCCCATTACAGCCCTAACCAGAGACAAATACAGTAGCGTTAATTTAATTTTATTTACATTTCAGAGTCATTTAGAGGGAATAAATTGAACCGAAGTTGATTGAAAGTGTCCTACAGGATAGGCCCTGAGCTTCCTTGGGCTGCCAGGCCTTGATGAATGATGGCAGCAGCTTCTGCCTAGAGCACCAGTCTCCCTGGAAGGCTGGGCAAGGGTTGGAGGAACCAGTGGGAGCAGTCCGCTCCCTCCCGAAGCCAGTGGGTAGCGCCCCACCCCTCCCCACTTCGCTGCCCTCCACCAGCTCCTTAAACAATTTGCCCTTTCTCCTCTCCAGTTTTCCTCACAGGCCTAGGATGCCTTCCTCCCGCAAATCCATCCTTTAATTTGGATTCAACTACAGCATGCATTCATTGAGCTCTGACACTTTGCTAAATTCTAGGGATTGGAGGTGAACAAGCCACCTTTGTGGACTTTGGAGTCAGGGCTCAACTTCCAGTTGTACCCATTAAGAGTTTTTTTTGTTTGTTTTTTGATTATTTATTTTTGGCTGTGTTGGGTCTTCGTTGCTGCATGCGGGCTTTCTCTAGTCGTGGTGAGTGGGGGCTACTCTTCGTTGCGGTGCACGGTCTCCAGCGCTCGGGCTTCAGTAGTTGCAGCATGAGGGCTCAGTAGTTGTGGCACTCAGGCTCAGTAGTTGTGGCTTGCGGGCTCTAGAGAGCAGGCTCAGTAGTTGTGGCGCACAGGCTTAGCTGATCCACGGCATGTGGGATCTTCCCAGACCAGGGCTTGAACCAGTGTCCCCTGCATTGGCAGGCGTATTCTTAACCACTGTGCCAACAGGGAAGTCCCCCATTAAGAGTCTTTTGATCAGGACAAGTTATTTATCCTCTCTGGGTCTCAGTTTCTTCATCTTTAAAGTGAGACTAAAGCAGGGAAAACAAAAATGCTATTTTTAAAAAAGCTAATACAGTCTCTTCTACCTCCTGAGTAGGTGGTTCTTTCATTCAGGAAAACACCTTGATGAGTCTCAGGTGATTTTGGCAGGAAAGAGGAGGTGCCCTGGGCCGCCCCGGGTGAGGAGCCCTAGGCTAAGGGGAACTAAACTGTTTTGCATAACAATGTAGTGGGGGGCAGGAGGCCTGGAAAGGGGAAAGAGAAAAGCCAGAAGGGTCTGGAGCCAATAATGCAAACTGGCTGAATGCAGAGACTCTTATTAAAAACACGCCCCTGGGCTTCCCTGGTGGCTCAGCGGTTGGGAGTCCGCCTGCCGATGCAGGGGACGCGGGTTCGTGCCCCGGTCTGGGGGGATCCCACGTGCCGCGGAGCGGCTGGGCCCGTGAGCCATGGCCGCTGGGCCTGCGCGTCCGGAGCCTGTGCTCCACGGTGGGAGAGGCCGCTGCAGTGAGAGGCCCGCGTACCGCCAAAAAATAAAAAATAAAAAAAATAAAAACACGTCCCTCGGGCTTCCCTGGTGGCACAGTGGTTAAGAATCCGCCTGCCAATGCAGGAGACACGGGTTTGAGCCCTGGTCTGGGAAAATCCCACATGCCACGGAGCAACTAAGCCCGTGAGCCACAACTACTGAGCCTGCATGCTACAACTACTGAAGCCTGCGCGCCTAGAGCCCGTGCTCCACAACAAAAGAAGCCACTGCAATGAGAAGCCCGCGCACCGCAACAAAGAGTAGTTTCTACTCACCGCAACTAGAGAAAGCCCGTGCACAGCAGCTAAGACCCAACACAGCCAAAAATAAATAAATAAAATTTTAAAAAGGGAACAATAAGGTATTAAAAAAATTTTTTTTTAAACCACGTCCCTTGTCCTGCCTTAGGGACATAGAGGTGGAGCTGGAAGTGGCTACCCTGGTCCCTGGGTCCCATAGTCTGGGGTTCAACACAGTCCTTCCTTACACCCAGGCTACTTCATCCATGTATGTTACTTTCCTATCTCATGTAGGATTTGGAGTTTGGGATCCTTACCGGGCACAGGGAGCAATCACATGATGAAGGGACCTGGGAGGGACCCACGAAATGACAGAGAATGGCCAATGCAGTTCTAGGCCTTGTGGCACCTACTAAGGAACTTTCGGTTGTTTTCTATCCTGTGTTGTATTTACTCCCAATTGACTAAATCTTCAGTAAAAATCGACACTGTCGCAACGTGTTAGTGGCACTTCGAGGGGATGAAGGAAGACAGGTGGTGACCAGTGTGGGGCAGAGTGTTGCAATAAGAAGATAGTGGCCAAGGGACTTCCCTGGTGGTGCAGTGGTTAAGGCTCCGTGCTCCCAGTGCAGGGAGTCCTAGATCCCACATACATGCCACAACAAAGGAGCCCATGTGCCACAACAAAGGAGCCCACATGCCATAACTAAGGAGCCTGCCTGCTGCAACTAAGACCCAGCGCAACAAAATAAACAAATAAATATTAAAAAAAAAAAAAAAGATAGTGGCCAAGGAGCCCAGGGCCAACATTAAGAGCCACGTGAAAATAGAAATGGAGAGTGACACTGCCTGAGTGCCTGCTCTGGGGCAGTATTGTTCCAAGAAGAGGCAACACTCCTCTAAGGTGACAAAAGTCAGAATGGTGGTTACTTTTGTGGGGGACTGGCTAAGAGGGGCCTTCTGGGGTGCGAGAGATGTTCACTATCTTTATCTGGATCGTAGTTATGGAGGAGTGTTGGTGGGGGAGGGGTGTAAGTCAAACTGTACATTTAGGGTTTGTGCATTTTTTTGTATGTATATTACACTTCAATAGAAACAAACAAACATTAGGGAACAGCAAGAGTAACTTAAGTTACAGAGCTATGCAACCCTCACCACCATCTTTGTGCCCATGTGCTCTCATTCCCACCCAGCCTCTGGCAACCACAAATCTACTTTCTTCCTCTATGTATTTGCCTTTTCTGGGCATTTCATATTAGCGGAGTCAATATGTGGACTTTTGCATCTTTCACTGAGCATAATGTTTGGGATGTTCATTCATGTTGTAGCAGGTATCCGTGATTCTTTCCTTTTGTTGCTGAATCATATTCTAATGGATGGATATATCATTAACCAATTAATGAATATTTGGGTTGTTTCCATTTTTTGGCTATTATAAATACTGTTGCTATGAACACTTGTCTACAAGTCTTTGTGCAGACATATATTTTCATGTCTCTTGGTGGGTAGATTCTAGGAGCAGAATTGCTGGGTTGTATAATAAGCCTATGTTGAGCCTATTAAGAAACTGCCAAACTGTTTTCTTTTTGGGTTTTTTTTGTTTGCTTTTTGCAGTATGCGGGCCACTCACTGTTGGGGCCTCTCCCGTTGCGGAGCACAGGCTCCGGACGCGCAGGCTCAGCGGCCATGGCTCACGGGCCCAGCCGCTCAGTGGCATGTGGGGTCTTCCCAGACCGGGGCATGAACCCGTGTCCCCCGCATTGGCAGGCAGACTCTCAACCACTGCGACACCAGGGAAGCCCTGCCAAACTGTTTTCCAAAGTGGCTGACCCATTTTACATTCCTTCCAGCAATCTCTGTGGGTTCCGGTTTTCCCAATGCAGGAAGATCCCACATCCTCGCCAGGACCTACTAATGTCTGTCTTTTTGCTTATAGTCATTCCAGTGCTTGTGAGTGGTATCTCATTGTGGTTTTAATTTGCATTTCCCTAGTGACTAATGATGTTGAATATCTTTTCATATGCTTATTATCTATTCATGTATCTCCTCTGGTGAAATGTCTATTCAAATCCTTTATCCATTTTTAAATTGGATGGTTTGTCTTTTTATTATTGTTTCAAGAATTCTTTACATATTCTGGATTCCAGTCCTTTAGCAAATATATGATTTGCAAATATTTTCTCCTGGTCTGTGGCTTGTCTTCACGTTTTTGATGGTAACTTTTAAAACACAAGTTTTTCTGGACTGCTCTGAAATGAAGGTGAAATAAACTGCCGTCGTGTTTAAGACATTATTATCTGGGTTTTATGTTATAAGCAGAAAAATAACTGATGCAAGTCCCTTTCCCTTCTCCAGGCAGCACGTCTCATAGGCCATACAGTGTGTGCAGTGTGCTACAGGAGCATGAAAGAGAAAGTGCAGACTTCTAAGTGGAATGAAGCTTCTTGGGGTAGTTGGCATTTGAGTTAGGGGATGAGTCAGAAAGTTCTTCCTTAGATATCTCATCTGTCAGCTGTGTCTTTAGAGGGTTCATGCTCTCTCAGTCTGGCCAAACTTAGTTCCTTCACCAGGTTTTAAAACAAATTCTATCAGTCTCTGATTCTATGGAAAAAATTTGAGGAGTAGACTCCAAGTGCTTTCCTAGAGGAAGAACTCCCACCCCACAGCACGCAGCTTCATAAGCTTCCATTAAATCAGACAAGTCTTCCCCAAAGTTCCTCTCTGGCTGAGCTCCCAATCTGGAAACCTCTCCCCGCTGCATTGCAGAGTGGATCAGTTTGTCCCAGCTGCCACCGCTAACTTTACTTCTTCCCACCCATCACAGCCCAGGTCCTACCTCATGGATGCTACATCACTCTGTTCAGGTACCAGAGTGAGTGTGAGGCACCTTCCACCTGCCAGACCTTCTGATATTTGAGGGAGCTCTCAGAATCCAGAGCAGCTTTTCTTCTACCTTCCAAACATACCTTTGCTGAATGCCTGCCAGGTACCGTGCTCTGTGCCAAGTGTTTTAACTATATCATGTCATTTAATCCTCATAGCAGGCTTTGGTCTCGGTGACCTATTGCAGAGGGAGGTAACCAAGACTCTAAAAGGATAAATAGCTCTATCTAGGCCTCCAGTCAGTAGAGGATGGAGCCAGGAGGTCAACCCAGCTCTGTTGGGCTTCAAAGGCCATAATCTTCTCTTGGCCACTACATATCAACCACCTCTGGAAGCTTCTGTTGTGCCCTGGTCTGTAGACTCAGAACCACCTTTAATTCCGCTAGGCCCTTATCATGCCTCTTTGCCAGGCCCCGGGAGTACTCGGCTTGGAGTCCACTAACCTGAACACCCCTCCCCACTCCATAGTCTAGGGGCTTCCTGAGGCTGTGTCACCTGATTAGAACAAGAGCCCCACCACCACCACCACCACCAAGGGCAGGCTCTGGGGTGCTTCCTTTCTCTGAATCCCTCATAGCCCCTGGAAAGACTTTTCTTCCATTTTGGGATTTTTTTTTTTTTTTTAGGTGAAACATTCATACAGAAAAGTGCACAAATCATACATACGCAGTTCCTGAATTTGAACAAACTGAATGCATCCATGTAACCAGTACCCAGGTCAAGAAATAATATATTACCTATTCCTAGCCCCCAGAAGTCCCTCCAGTGCTCCCTTCCAATAATTCCCTGTCCCCTGCAAGGGTAACAGTTCTCCTAACTCTGGACAGCATAGATCAGTTATGTCTGTTTTTGACCTTTACATAAATGGAATCACATAGCAGGTATTTTGTGTCTGACTTCTTTTGCTCAACATTAGTTTTATATGAATTGTTCATGTTGTCATGTGTAGCAGTAGTTTGTTTGTTCATTCTCATTCTGAGAAGATTTGGGAGGAGGTGGAAATTATATATCATGCACTGTGGAATCAGAGACATGGTCTGGAATCCTGGCTCTACTACTTAAAAATTAAGTCCTCGGGCAGCTAATTTAGCCTTGAGAACTTTGGTTTCCTCATCTGCAGGATGAAGAAGGTAAACTTTCTCTTGCATGGTAGCTGTAAGGTTTACATTTACTACAATAACCAATGTATGTAAAGCATCTACTGCAGTTACCGGTATGTAGAAGTTATTCAAAAAAATGGTAGCATTATTGTTTATCAATGACTTATTTGCGAAATGATCTCTGAGAAGGAAACAGAACCACGATGGCTTTGAACTCCCAATGTTCACATCCACATCTAGGTGCACATGTGCACACACACACACACACCCAGGTTCACACCTGTGTACATACCTGTACCTGTGTTTATATACACACATGCCTACCAGTATGAGCAGTATGCAGATTTTTCCTTCCAGCAGCTCTTTGAAGAAAGATACACCAGATGGGATTGGGTCTGCTACACGACTGAGCAGCCCACACATCAGAAAGTCATAATCAATGAATCCATCATGGGGTGCAGCCCTGGCGAGGGCATGGCTCCTTGTCCTGCCTGATGGGCCGTGGAGGAATTCGTCCTCCTCCAGAGCAGACAGCAGACATAGGTGGGCAGTTGCCAGGTAGCGGAGCCAAGAGAACAGATGGCAGTTGCGCAGCCTCCTCCTAACCCCATTCCCTGGCTGCTGGGAAGAAGCCCAGGCAGCAGGGATCTGGTGGATACCTCTCTCCCTTCACTAGGCTGGCCTGTACTCTGTCCTCTTAATGGGCTTTGGAGTAACACAGACCAGGCCACAATCCTGCCCCAGCTCATCACCTACTAGCTGGGTAACTTCAGACAGGATGAAGAGCCTCTGAGTGCCCTTAACAGAACCCTAATTCTCTATTCCTATAGTAATCTTATCTCTGCTCCCTAACTCCTACTCAGAAGGCAACTAGCCTTTTTGGATTAATCACAGCCTTAGGAAGAAAACTCTGGATAATTTTACCAAATATCACACCCTCCAAATCTACTTACACACACAGTCCCCAGCTGTCGCAGACACTGTAGGTGCCCCCTCCATATCCCTTGGGACTGACCACTTCAGAATGAGCCCATTAACTTCCAATGGCCAGTCTCTGCACCTCTTTGTCTGAAGGCTTTCTCTGAAACAAGGAAAGGGTGCTTTGCCAGCACAAGGCAGGCCAAAGTGCTGCGAGAGAAGCGGTTGTATAAATACCCAGTCTCCCCTCCCTCAGGTGGAATACCATTAAGGTGTGATTTTGCCCAGTCCTCACAGGACTAGTCACTGAGCTCTAGCCACTCCCAGTGATAGCTGGCTTGATGACACACCTTTTATTGGTCACTTCACCACACCTAGAATTGTTCTCTGTGCCTCCCAATCTTTGTATCCATGTCAGCTTTTGTTGGGGGGAAGGAATCCAGTCTAAGACACCAGCCTTAGCCTTTGAACCCCATCCTGGACATCTAAGCCTCTTCCCCAGTCCTAACCATTTCCCTGAGCCACCAACTCTGCTTGGCATTCTAAATGCCTATTCCTCACTCCCCAGCCCAGTCCCTGCAACACTGGCTTCCCCCCTAATTTCAACCTAACAATTAATTTTAACCCTTTTCCCTAGCCACTCTGCCTTCCTCAAATACCCTTGGTTCTTCCCATTGGGTCAGTTCTTGGAGCCCAGCCTGGCCGCATGTGGTGCTATTCTCTCCTAGATGCTGTGTCTGCAAACTTGAGCAAGGGACTTGATGGGGAACTACAGGTCAGTCCCTGGGGGCTGACAGAGCTATAAGGCCACTGCTTCTGGCTGTTTTTCCACCTCTAGACAGGAAATCAGGAACTGACTGAGGTCTAGACAGGACTGACTGAGGTCAGTCCTGGACGACTCACTTCAGGGAACTCAGGGCTGGCAGCAAGCCTGAGCAGCTAGCTGACCCATGGAGGCAGAGCTGAGCTTGCCTGAGATGAGGTGGAATTAGGGGCTGAGAGGATGGGGTTCCCCTCAGTGCTTGCCTGCCAACTCCTGCAATTTCCTGTCTTTCTCCTTTTAATTCTTTTTTCCCTTTAATTCCTTTTCTTTTTAACCTATAAGCAGCAACTAGAGGCCTTAAGAAATAGCACCCATGTTGGCAATTCAAACATCAGCCAGAGTTATTTCACATAGTTCCCCTGAATTTTTAGACTCTTGAAAACCAAAATCCTAGTTAAGAAACAAATAACAGAGAAATAATTTGTAGTACATATGATGAAAGGTTAATATTCTCAATATCAACAAAAATATCTTAAAGGAGAAAAAAAACCCTTATAGAAAAATTGACAAAGGCTATAAACAGATAATGCACACAAAAATAAATCCAAATTAAAATTCAACTATTTTTATATCTTATCATATATAAAAACATGATAGGATATAAAAGTAATCTGGTCCTCATTAATAATCAAAAAGTGCAAATAAAACATCCATTGGGTGTCATTTTTCACCTTTGACCTTGGCAATGATTAAAAAGATTAATGCTATCCCAGTACTACAGAGGTGTGGGGAAATCTGGCTTCCCATTCACTGATGGAGGGAATGTAAATTGGTACATTTCTGGAGGGAAATTTGGCCAAATGTAACAAGTGTTAAATGGTATTGCAATTCTTTTTCTAAAAAATTTATCCCAGATATTAATAGGACTAATGGGGGAAGATTCGTTGTAAAATTTTTATAAAAGTGGAAAGCTGGACCTAGCTGTCCTTCAAAACTTTTTTTTTTTTTTGGCCATGCTGCATGGCTTGCAGGATCTTAGTTCCCTGATCAGGGATTGACCAGGGATTGAACCTGGCCCTGGCAATGAAAGTACCAAGCCCTAACCACTGGACTGCCAGGGAATTCCCTCAAGACTTTTTTTTTTTTTAATATTTATTTATTTTGGCTGTACCGGGTCTTAGTTGCAGCTCACTAGATCTTCGTTGCAGCATACGGGCTTCTTAGTTGCAGGCATGTGGACTCTTAGTTGCGGCATACATGCAGAATCTGGTTCCCGACCACGGATAGAACCTGGGTCCCCTGCATTGGGAGCATGGAGTCTTACCCACTGGACCAGAGGGGAATTCCTTTTTTTTTTTTTTTTGATGTGGACTATTTTTAAAGTCTTTATTGAATTTGTTATAATATTGCTTCTGTTTTATGTTTTGTTTTTCTGGCCAAGAGGTATATGGAATCTTAGCTCCTGTAGCTCCCCGACCAGGGATCCAACCCATATTCCCTGCATTGGAAGGCAAAGTCTTATCCACTGGACTGCCAGGGAAGTCCCAAGACATTTTAAAAAACTTTTAAATTGCCTGCCTTCACCACTAGAGTAGGGAAGCTTATGTGTCTCATACACTGCTATATCCTCAATGCCCCAAACAGTGCCTAACACAGAGTAGGGGCTCGATTGTCTGCTGAATGAATAAATGAATGAATGATAAGACAAATGAATCAAGAGGGAATTCATTAAATGGTTCACCCATGTATAGTGGTCAGCAGCCATTAAAAAGAAGTGAATAATAACAGTGAATATTTATTGAGCTTGTACCCTAGGCTACACACTATGCTAAGATTTCCTCATGGATTATATAATTTCTCACAATAAACCTATGACATAGGTAGATACTATAATGTATAGTCAGGACTTTTCTCATTGAAACATACTGAAACCTAACTCAAATTATGTTAGGGGGAAGAAAAGGAATTTTTTGGTCCATGTAACTGGAAAGTCCAGAGGGTTGTTCCAGCTTCAGACGTGGCTGGATTCAAGGATTCAAACAATGTCTTTTTTTTTCTTGGTTACACATAGTCAAAATATTTAATTTTTCACTCCTCAAACAATGTCTTGATGATTTAGTTTTTCTCTCTTTCCATCTCTCTTCTTTCTTCTTCGTTGTCTTGGTCCCTTGGCAGCCTAGTTCCGCATGGAGGGTCCCTGGTAGCTCTGGGTTACATGGGCCCAAGAATACTTGCTATCAGAAGGCAAAGCTAGCAAGTCAGGCCAGGGATGGCCCTGGCTCTCCTTGAGCCATTCTGAATTCTTATGGCCAGAGGTTAGGGCTCCCTGACTAAAACTAGTTAGTGTATGCATCTCTGAGAAGGCCTGGGTACGGGAAAAGTGGGACCACCAAAGAGAAACTAGGCAGATGAAAAGCACTGCACATTACAGATGCCTCCTGTAACAGATGAGGAAACTGAGGCACAGACAGGCTAAATAATTCCCCTAAAGACTCAGAGCTAGTAGGTGGTAGGAGGCTGATTCAAACTCAGGCAGCTTGACTTTGGAGCCCATGATTTTAGTGTGATGTTTAATTTTATGTGTCAACTTGACCTGGCTGTGGAGTGCCCAGATATTTGGTTAGACATTGTGGGTGTGTCTGTGAGGGTGTTTCTGGATGAGATTAACATTTGAATCAGTAGACTGAGTAGGGCAGATTGCCCTCCCCAACATGGGCAGGCCCAGTCAACCTGTTAAAGGCCTGAGTAGGTCAAACGGTTGAGCAGGAGAGAATTTGCTCTCTGATGGTCTCTGAACCAAGACATAAGTTTTCTTCAGGTTTGGACTGGAACGTATACCGTTGGCTTTCCTGGTTCTCAGGCCTTAGGACTGCAGATCCTGAGACTTCTTAGCCACTGTAATTGCATAAGCCAACGCCTTATAACAACCCCCTTTTTACATATATGGTAAATATAAGTAAATGAATAAATAAAATTAATATATTGGTTACACTTTATATATATAATAAATAAAATCTCATATATATGGCTATTATATATATTTTTATATATGGTTTCATATATATACTAGTCATGTACATGTACATGTACACATGTACATACATATATATACAGATCATATGTATCTCTGGAGAACCCTAATACATTTAGCTACAAGACAATATTGCAAAGCTATATGCATAGATATGGAAGATGTTCAAGACATATTTCTAAGTTAAAAATAATCAGCTAGAATATACTATGTGTTGAATGACCCCATTAATATAATCACATATAAATGAAGAGCCTGGAGAGGTATACACCGAAGTGTTAACACAGGGTATATCTGGGGAGGAGGATGGTATTAAGGAGAACTTCTCCTTTCTCATTATTTGAATTTTTTTTCCCCACAAAGGTCAAGTATTTCTGGGAAAAACAATATTTCCATTCTTAAAAAGAAATTTTAAGAGTCAGTAAAATCAAATTTCACACCAAGATGGGTGTGAGCAGCAGGGAAATCAGCTATTGCTTCACGAACAGAACACAGGATGTGAAATGGCAGCATAATCTCTGCTCTTCCCCTCTCCTCCCATTGCAATCTTCATTTTATTTAATTTATTTTTAGTTTCCTGAGAAGGGCTGGAGACAGTATGCTCGGTTGCTCTTCTTTTCCCTTGGCTCTGAGAGTTTATCCATGCCAACTGGACTGTAAGTGACTAAAAAAATAAACTGCACATCAGAAAACTCAAGGGCCAGAAGGAACCTCAGGGAGGGGCTGCCTCAGTGATTTTAAAAAAATAAAATAAAAGATTTTTTATTTTCCTTTGGAAAACCATACTCAAGTCAGGGAGGAGAGCAGAAACCAGAATTCTTGCTCTGAGAACATGGCTTGCCAGTCACTCATCTAATCTAACCTGATCATTTTGCTTAAGGGTGTCAGGTCTCCTGCTCTTGGCCAGCTGTACCAAACGTTCCTGAGTCTATGCTTGGGTTGCATTTTTTTCTGGATTTTCAGAGCCCAAGAAGCTCCTGAATTAGGCAACAAGTCATGTTGTAACTGTGGACGGTCTCTGCATCCTGCACAGGTGAGAGATGCCCCCCACTTTCTCTTTCCTGAAAGCCCAAGGCTCTTTTCTTTTTTAGGATTGTTGAAGAAACTGGCTCCCATTCTCTCCAGGGGTCCAGGATATTATAGAGTTCTCTGTTCCCCAGAGTGGGTCAGGGCCAAGGGATATAAGAAAGAGAGCAAGGGAAAAAAAGACAGTGGCAAGGCAAGGAGCCTAGTTAAGCTCTTAGAATTAGGGTTGAGATTAGGCTTAAAACCTAGGGTTAAATTTTACAGATAATATTAGGATTAGGATGAAGATTGAGGCTAGAGTTTGGATTGGACATTGGGAGTAATACCAGCTTAGAATGAATGTTAGTGATGAAAGGGTTTAAACTGGGAGTTAGAGAGAGTTGTGGGATAAGGATTAGAATCAGAGTTGGAGGACCATCTGCTTTGTCTCAGGTCTCTACATGTGCCTCCTTTTTGGTTGTGACTTTCAGGACTAAGGTCTTTGGACGCAGTATTACCAAGAAAGCAGCCCTTGTGAGCCCCTGCCCTTGAGCCACACCTGGCTCTTTCACAGTAGCTCTGGCTGCTGAAGCATTAATATTATCCTTTCCTAAACCCTACTGAGCATGTAGATGGCTCCTTTTGGGCCAGTGGTGATTGCAAACTACCCCCAAGAGTCACATCACAGGTTCATCTGGAACGTAATCCACAGCAGAAAATAGTCAAGACAATTATGACAAAAGTACTTCTGCCAATTACCCCCGCACTTTGGTCCCCTAATTTGATGATGCCCTGGAATTTTATGTCCTCTCTGAGTTTTTGGCCGAGTGGGCACGTTATAGGAACTGGTTCAAGGGCTCTTCAGACAGAAAACTTGGGAACTGAGAATGAAGAGTTAGCCAGCTAGGAAAGTAATGAGAAGAAGCAAATGAACACTGGGTCTCATTTCTTACAACTGCAGTGTGACAAAAAAGCTCACAGTGAGTTTCAGTGTCTTTAGGGAAGTTGGGTGGTGATGGAGATGTTCCCTCAGGATAGTCTGATTAGGATGCCAGCTCATATATGGGTCTCACATTGATTAACAAATTATTGTGCCTTTGTATTCATTCAACAAATATTTATTGAATGCCTACCAAATGTGCCCTAGGGATTATGTATATAGCAGTAAACAGATATAATCTTTGGAGAGGAGACACACAAATAAATATTTAATTATAAACTGTGATAGGTGCTGCAAAGAAAGAGTGCCATAGAAGATAAAAATGGGGCAACATAATTTTAATTGGGGCTGGGTGTCAGTGAAGTCTCCTCTGAGGAAGTGCCATTTAAATTTAGGCCTGAAATAGCTCAACTAGCAGTTCCTTTGCTGGAAAATTCTTGAACTTTTCCATTGTTCTATATGGGTTTGAATTTCAGGCTGCAATTTACTCCTGTTTTGGTCTGTGGTAGACACCTTTTGGAATCTTTGCCAAGAACATAACTGATCTTTGAGAACTGTAGGTTACAAGGATGGGTCTCTGGCAGCCACGTTTGCATTACAAAGCAAAGAGCCTTCGCTTCACAATGCTCCACTGGCTAAAGGAGACTGTACCAGAAATAGACAATCTGACATGAGCTAGACCAATAAGGATCTTTCTCCTGGGAATTGGGATTCATAGATACTAATTAATCTTTGCTAGTTTTTTTGTTTTTTTTTTAAGATTTTTTTTTTGATGTGGACTATTTTTAAAGTCTTTATTGAATTTGTTACAATATTGCTTCTGTTTTATATTTTGGTTTTTTGGCGTGGAGGCATGTGGGATCTTAGCTCCCCGACCAGGGATCGAACCCGCACCCCCTGCATTGGAAGGTGAAGTCTCAACCACTTGACTGCCAGGGAAGTCCCTCTCTGCTAATTCTTGAAATGAGGATAGGTAAGCTTGGATAGCCATGTTCCACTATGTTCCTAGAGAAGCAGTGAAAACAGATCTGCAAAGAGGAATGAAGCAGCACTGTAGAGAGAAGAGCATGTGACCAGGGAGAAAAGAGATAATGAAGGAATAGCTACTTGGCTTCCTGCTGGTATTTCAGATCCTTGTTCCAGTCCTTCCTGAGATCTTGTTGATCTCTGTGCCCTTGGGCTCTATAAGATTATTCCTTAAAAAAATTTTTTTGCCATGAAGAAGTTTCAGTGGGTTTCTGTACTTGCAGACAAAGGAGCCTTGACTAAGAGTGGGTTTTTGTTTTTGTTTTTTTTTCAGTATGTGGGCCTCTCATTGTTGTGGCCTCTCCCATTGTGGAGCACAGGCTCTGGACACGCAGGCTCAGCGGCCATGGCTCACGGGCCTAGCCGCTCCGCGGCATGTGGGATCTTCCCAGACCAGGGCATGAACCCGTGTCCCCTGCACTGGCAGGCGGACTCTCAACCACTGCGCCACCAGGGAAGCCCTAAGAGTGGGTTTTTATCAGATTAGCTCTTTCGTTCAACAAACATGGATTGAGTCTGTGTCAATCCCACTGAGATTGGTGGAGCCCACAAGTCCACAGAGCATGCACAAACAGAATGGTAGGTACAGAAATAAAATAATAATATTTGGTAATAAAATTAATCTAAGTAACACCCTCTGAGTCTCTGCTATCCCCACTGGGTTGTGGGTACATTAACAGCTATTTCTAAGAGCCAGTTCTTTTGGAGCTAGGTTTTGTGAGGAGAGACAGACATGTAAATTTCCTGGTCCTATAATGGAGACTACATGGGCAGAGGGAGGAGGGACCAATTCTGCCTTGCAGAGTATGGGAGGCATAGAGGTAATAAATGCCTGAAGGGGCAGTAGGAGTGTGCTGGGTAGGACAGGAAGGGGCAGAGGGGAATAGGAGGGACAAAGCCTTAGGAAATGCCTTGTACATACTGGGTACTTAATAAATGGTTGTTAAATTGAATAACTGGCAAACAGGTAGGCAAGCAGTTTGTAATAAGACAATCATGTTTTATATAAAATTTTTCTTTTGGTTTTAGAGTTTCCTTTTCCACATACAAAAGAAAGTCATCAAGATGCCAATAGCAAGAGTCCCACTTAATCTGTTTGTTAAACTCAAAGCCTGTAAATCTTCTGTGAATGTGGCAATTTTATGTCAGTTTAAGTGGGGATTTAAGGAAATATGAGTCCAATGGGAGCTGGGTGTGCCATATGACTTCATCCATTCTATGGGCTTTCGACAGAAATATTTATTGAAGGCTTGTGAAAATCAACAAAGCCGAAACTAAATATTACGCAAAATAAATCAGCATTCACGTTTGGAGGGTGCTTTGGCTTTAAGTGGTTTGATTTTTGCAATTACTGTCTTCATCAGCAGGAGCCTCTTTAGGAGGATGCTAAACTAAGTGTGATCCTTGCTCTTTATGAGGTAGGGGGTAGATGGGCCCCTAAGATCTCTCTTCAGGACTATTCACTGCTGTCTCTCTGAGATCATTTAGAGGCCAAAAGAAGCAACAACAATGTTAATAAGTCCACAGAGCATGTACAAACAGAATGGGCAGGTACATGTAACTCCGTATCACCAGTGCTGTGAGTAACTGAGCTAAGTGGTGTCAAGCTTCTGCTTTCCAAAAGCAACTGGAAACCCAGGCATTAAGAGAAATCTACTGAACTTTAAATAATTGTGACTATTCAGAAAACTAATTGGTGGGGGGCAGGAGGGGAAAGCAAGCAACACCTGCTTACAATAGGGCTTGTGGCTGTCAACTGGCAAGGCCTCCTCTCTATCCCAAGAAAAGGGGTTCAAGGCCCCCCTGGATGGGGTTCGAGAGGGTCTCTGTACACGCTCAGCTGTGGCGGGGAAAAAAAAAGCCAGTAAGCCTTCCTAGAAGTAGCAGGGACTGAGAAGTCCGCCCATAGGGCCTCAGCTATGGGTTACCTCTCCAAGAGGTCTGGTGGAAGTTTGCTCCTTGTTGAAATTAATCATTAACAATCGCCTTCTTCTCACGATTGGCTGAAGCTCAGAATGGGTTCAGGATAAAAGACAATGAGCGTTAAAGGACTCGTTTTTTAGTGCCTCAAACTTTTTGGTCACTTACCAGTTTCCATCACTAATTTGGCCATACCTACCCTCCCAAAACCGAAATGTCCACTGCAGAAAGAAGAGAGGTTCTCCTAGCCTAGGCATAGGGAGTGGACTTGTATCTCTGAGGTTGGGGACACCGATGTGGTTAGAGGGGCACGGAACCTGACCAAGACACTAGCCTCTCTCTCCCCGCCATTGCGGGTGCGGAGAAGGGGAGGGACGTTTCCCAGAAGTTCATCATTGCCAACGAGAAACCGGTTCTCTGGGTGGTACAGGAAGAGTGAGTTGGGTGTGGGAGGCCTGGGAAGAGAGATTTCCAGGGGTTAGCAGTTCATTGAGAAATGTCCTCCGGCATCGCCCGGGACCAAAAGCGAAGGGCTCGCGGACCGCTCGGATAGCTGAAGACCCCAGCAGCCCCAGGAAGACCGAGCTCTACTTCCGGGTTTGGAAGCTCTCCTGGCCCTTCCCAGTGCCGGGTAATGGGATTCTCCGAGCGCATGCGCGGTGCTCGACCGCCGCTCTGGGACTGGTTCCACTAACCCTAAACAACTAATCTGCTCCTCCCCCTCTCGCTTGGGGCGTACCATTCGCGTTTGGGGGGGAGGTAACGTGCCCCAGAGTATTCAGAAGCCTGCTCCCCTTCTTCAGACAGGGGAAGGTAAGTTTCCTTAAGATTTTAAAAGTTCCAAGAATAAGAAAGCCTCCGAGGCCTGTCGTTGAGTGATAGTTCTACGGTCTCGGCTTTGCCCACGGCCCCGTCCTCTTCCTTTGAGGCGCTGAACAAAGTGGCACGCCCGGATCCCAGCTGATCAGCTGCTGGGCTTTGGCGGCGGCTTCCCCCCGGCGAGACCATTGTGACTCCTTGGGAGGGGTGCGTGAGGAGGGGAGGGGGCGGAGCGGCCATTGTCCGGTCAGCGCAGCCTCCGAGGGAGGGAGGGTGTTACGGAGCGAGCGGGGCCCGTGGTTTCACAGCGGCTGCCGCTACGCTAAAGCCGGCGGGGGGGGCCTCAGGTCCTTCCCAGCGCCGCCGCACGGGACATCGCTCTGGCTGGGAGCGGCGGTGGGAGCTGCCGAGGGCGCCGGGACTTCCCTCCTCCCCCGCGGTCCTCGGTTCACCCGTACGCCCCACCTCCTCAGCTCCCCTCCCTCTACTCCCCCCGGCCCCCCCATCTCCGAAGGCCGAGTGGTGCGGCCCGCCTCCAGCTGACCGGCCTGGAATCCCGGCTCGGAGCCCCGGACTCGCGCCCGCCCGCGCGCCCGCTCCCTCCCCCTCCCCCCGCCCCGAGCCCCCCGACGACGCCGCCGCCTCCGCCTCCGCCTCCTCCTCCTCCACCTCCTCCTCCTCCTCCTCCTCCTCCTCCTCCGAGCGGGGCCCAGGCCCAGCCGCTAACACCGCTGCCGCCGCCGAGCTCCGCCGCTGCCGCCGAGCACCATGGGAGATGCCGGGAGCGAGCGCAGCAAAGCGCCCAGTCTGCCGCCTCGCTGTCCCTGCGGCTTCTGGGGGTAAGTGCCCGGCTGGGTGGGGGCGGGGGCCGGGGCGCGGGCGCCGGGGCTGCCCGGGCAGGCCTCGCGGCCCGGGGAGGCCGGAACCCTGGGGGCTGGGCCCAGGCCGGGCCTGCGGGGAGGGGGCAGGGGCCGCGTCCTGGGGAGGGGCACCGGGTAGGGAGCTGGGGGTGGGCAGAGAAGGCCCTGCCGGGGGTGCGCTGCCACCCTCGGAGACTCGGCTGCCAGAGGCTCGGGCCGAAAGGGGCCGGCCGGGCTACTGGTGAGGGGGGCAGGGCTGCGTTCAGGGATGAGAGGGCGGCGTTGGCACCTCCCGGTGGAGCTGGGGTGCCCCCTTCCCTTGGCTTGTGGAGGCCAGCCCTTCCTCCCCTCCTTGGTATGAGTTGGTGCTCAGGAACCAGGAGGGTATTTCCTCTGACTTTTTCACCTCCCCTCCTCCCTGTCCCCCAGAGACTTGCATCATCACTTCCTAAATTATATCCTAGTGCCCCATTTGCTTTTAGGAAGCTGTTCACACGTCACCCATTTTTAAAAGTCGAGCCCAGAACCCAGGCTTGGGTAAAGTTACAAGACTGTTGAGGTCTCATCTTATTTAAAACACGTTTGTTTCAGAAGGTCTGTAAGATTCCCTTGTCAAAAAAAAACTCAAGTCAGCTTGGCTTAGGAACGTGAGAGCCAAGTTGCTTAATTGGCTCAAATTCCCTTCCGTCCCCATTTTTTTTTTTTTTAATGATAAAAATATTCACCTTGGCCAGCCTGTATTATTGCTTGGCCATCCTGTGTTAGAGTGAAAATATTTGAGGTGGGAAATCAACTTTTCCACCTGTAGTTACAGTTTAAATTCTTCTTGTTACACTTGGAGTTTTTATGGATTGCCAACCCTCTTACCAGACAGGTGCCTCCGTCATAATTTATGATTCTAGATCTATTGTAAGGAAACTGGAGATTTTGAAGGCCAGCGTTTGTGATTTATCTCTTTTTTTGTTTTATTTTCCAAAGATTCAGTATATTTGGAGGTGCATAGAGGCAGTAAGGAAATGATTATTTCTGGTGAGGGCATCTTGGGAAGATGTATTGAAGTATTTTATCTTTACTGTCTCTCAGATCCTAGGGATGATTGAGGTAGAAATTAAGGCTGTGGTTTTTGGGAGTGCAGAGAAAGATTAGAAAGTGGATCTTAGTGTAGATTTCTGTGGAGTTTGTCATATCCAAAGGTTATGACAAAAAAAATCTAATTTTCTCATCTTTCAGCCTTTTCTTTCTCAAAAATTTCTTGGTGAAAGGATATTAGCGAAAAATAAGTTACAGCGTTACCAAAAGTTCTGAAGATGTGAAAATATCTTAGATTTTATAGTCTCCCCTTCTTTTTGGCTTGAAAATAATTGTGTTGCTTGCTAAGTGCTTTCATAGGCAATCTAATTCCCACAAGAATCTTATTAAGTGGGAACCGTTCTCTCTTTTATTTGTAGATGGGAAAACTGAGGCATTATTTATACACGGGAAACTTGCCTTTGCATTCTGGGATTTCAGGGTGGAGCTAATGAGCTCTGTAGAGTGCTTAGTACCATCACGTTTATGACATCAGTCTGCTGCCCTGGAAAAATCTGGTGTCACAAGCCTCAGATTGTAACTCATAAGAAGACATGTGGCTCAGAGAAAGTAGCTGCCAGTGGCAGCTAATGCCCAGGATGTATCAGAGGTCTATTTCCTGGCAACATGTTAATGTCTTTGGGACCATTATTATGAGTGGAACCCACATTAAAAGATTTACATCAAGGCTTAGAAACTGAGCAAGGTTCTGAGTAATGCAAGGAGAGTTTGGTAGTAGAGAGGAATAGTTACACTGATGCCATAGTTGACTTATAAGCAACCAGGGCTGCTTTTTTGATACTTTCAATATGGCACTTTTTATGAACTGCAATTTGCCTAATGAGAGTTAGGCGAAACTAATATCTTTATGGTGGAAGCTGTTCTTTTTAATGTGTAATGTTTTAACCTTTCCTAAAGGCACCTGTGTAGTTTGCAGTTTATACCAAAGTATAAGGAAATTGCTGCCTAGTTTCCATTATATCGTGACTGATTTTGAACGTTTCCCTTATTGCATGGGCTACATTCATGTTATATTCATTAAGTAAACTTATAATGTATTTAGCAAATATTTGAGTGCCTCTGATATTATGGTAGACAAGAGGGGCACTGGCACCATTCTCTGGGAGCAGGGGACATAGAGGAGTAAAAACACCAGTTACAATGAAGTGTGTTAGGCTTGGAATAGGGTTTGTTGGGAGGGGCACCTACTCCAGTTGAGGTGGATGTAGAGGAAGATAGCCTGGAGGGTGATGCCAGCCTAAGCCTGCAGGAAGATTAGGAGAGAATGGAAATAGATAGGGAGAAGGGTGTTTTCTGTCAGGCAGAGGGGAGAGCATGGATGAAGGCCTGGATATTAGAGAGAGCACTACACATTTGATCAGCTGAAAGTTCATTGTAGAGGATTGGTAGATTGTGAAGAGGGGTCAGCTAGAAATGAGGCTGAGATGGTGAGAGCAACTGGTGATACAGGCCCCCATATGTGATGCTTATGACTTTGGATTTTTATCCTGAGTGCACTGGGGAGCCGTTGAAGAACTTTGAGTGGGTTGTGAGGTGATTTTCTTTAATGTGAAAGATTACTAGATGATCTTGAGGGTGGCCTGTGTATGTGGGTATGATTGTGTATGTGTGTGTGTGTGTATTTGTTTGTGAATGTGGTGTCTGTATGTTTGTGGCATGTTGTAAAGTCCGGAGGTACAGAAGACTTGTCAGGAGGAGTGATCCCCAGGGGATTACTATACCTGTATGGTGGCCAGGGAGAATGGAGAGAAGTAGATGTCAAAGCCATTCAGGAGGTAACTTGCCTTTGCCCTTCATGAGCATGAAGGTGAGTGTGTTCTCTGGAAACTTTAGTCAGCATTGCACTCTGCGGAAGCCGCAGGTCTGTGAAGTCAGCTAGTCAGGGCCCACACCCAGCCCTTTGCTGAGGAGCCTTTTAGCAGAATGTTCTGGTACTAGCAGACTAAAGGCAGTTCCTTTAGGATTGCTCTTCTCTCTAGTGACTTAGGCAGAAGGACTTGCTGCCCAGCATTGTCCACTCAGGACACCAATCAGTGGGGGTTGGTTAACATAGGAGAGCTTTCAGGTGGGTCTTGTGGGACTGCAATGAGAAAGGAGAATGCCTAGAGGAGCATGCAGTGCAAATGTGTTAGTGCTTCGAACACTCAAAATTTCTAGTTTTCTCCTTGGTTTTATATTGTGAAATTGAGTGTAGGTAATTAAGTTAACGTGTTACAGAGAGACCACTGGGAAACTTTGCTACCTTGGAAATTGTTGAAGTTTTACTAAAGTTGCAAGGTGTTTGTATAGCACATAAATGTTTTTAGGGTTAATGACCATAAATGGTTTTTTCCCTGAGACATGGACTTAAAACTTTTAGTGAAATATGAGCATGAGCATTTTCTTGGCTTATTTTAGGCATTCAGTAATCATGCAAAAAATCATGCTAGTTTATAATTGTCAAATCTGAAATGAAGTAGTCAATTGGTGCATTTTCTTTAGTTGAAATACATATGTAAAAGCACTTTTAAATCATATAGCTATAAGTGGTATTAGTTGAAGCTACAGAATGTACTGAGGGATATAGATTCTTCACAGATATTTTCAAAAGTTTTTGAAAGAGCAGACCTAGAATATTATTAAAAGAAGACAGGAAGAAGACAATAAGAATATCCTGAGTGTATTATAGGGTGATAGAACGGGTAATTAATTAGGATGGGGGAAAGATGGACTTTATTTTCGAATTCTGCATATTAAGTATAAATATCTAATTACAATTATTGATATTCTGCCTTTATAATTGGAGATGGTCTCTATCACAATGTAATTTAATGGAAACTTTGAGAAGTGTTACTCTTTTCATAAGTAAATTTAAAGTGTAGTAGACATAAGTGTTCAGTCTGATATTTAGGGAATAATGGAGTATTTTATTTTTTAAATAAATTTATTTATTTTTGGCTGCATTGAGTCTTTGTTGCTGCGTGCGGGCTTTCTCTAGTTGCGGCGAGTGGGGGCTACTCTTCGTTGCGGTGCTCGGGCTTCTCATTGCCGTGGCTTCTCTTGTTGTGGAGCACGGGTTCTAGGCACGTGGGCTTCAGTAGTTGTGGCACGCGGGCTCAGTACTTGTGGCTGTGGGCTCTACAGCACAGGCTCAGTTGTTGTGGCGCACAGGCTTAGTTGCTCTCCGGCATGTGGGATCTTCCTGGACCGGGGCTCGAACCTGTGTCCCGTGCTTGGCAGGCGGATTCTTAACCACTGTGCTACCAGGGAAGTCCCTGGAGTATTTTACATATGGGATGTATTAGGTAAACGATTCATTGTTCTGATTAAAAAAAAGATGTTTATGATTTACTTTCTAATGAATCATGTCATAAAAGAAATATTACATGGGTACATTTTCTTTAGGGAAATAGATTTTATTAGTATTTCATTTTTGTGATCTATTCTGTTGAGAAGCATTTTACTTACCAACTAGATCTGCTAGATAATGATGAATTTTAAGTAAAGATGGAGTTAGGGCAGTGATTAAGAGTAATCTCACAAAATAAATTCTGTTCCTGAAATGGTTACTAGTAGAAAGTTGATTCAACCAAGATACTGACTAGTTAGCTTAAACAGAAGTTATTTATTTATTTTTATTGTTTCTTTTATTTTCTCTGAGCCCAGGCTTTGGGAATTGCTGTAGAACTCTGTTTCTGTCACTCTGTGAGTTATATGGCAAGTTTGCTTGGCTCCTAGTAGTGTGTGGCCCTCACACATTTTTGATTTATCAGTCTCTGTCTCCCAATTGGAACATGTTGCCACACTTCAACCAGCTTAACCTGGGCTTTCAAATTCCATGTGAACACAGCATGAATCACTGGTTAATCAGTAGAATGTTCATTCCAGTGATGTCACTAATTATCCATCTGATTATAAAACCCCCTTAAACATTCTCTTAAACACAAAACAGCTCATTTGTACAGTTTTACTTTTTTTGTTTTTTAAAGATTTTATATTTTTAGAGCAGTTTTAGGTTCAGAGCACAATTGAGAGTAAGGTACAGCAATTTCCCATATACCCCCTGCTCCCTCCCATGCACAGCCTCCCTTATTATCAGCATCCCCACCACAGTGGTGCATTTGTAACAGTGATGAACCTACATTGACATGTCATTATCACCCGAAGTCCATGGTTTACACTGCGGTTCACTCTTGGTGTTGTACAGTCTGTGGAATTGGATGAAATATAGTGACATGTATCTATTACAGTGTCATATAGAGTAGTTTCACTGCCCTAAAAATCCTCTTTGCTCTTACCTATTCATCGCTCCCTCCTCCCAACCCCTGTCAGCCACTCATCTTTTTACTCCATCGTTTTGCCTTTTCCAGAATGTCATATAGTTGGAATCATACAGTATGTAACATTTCCAGATTGACTTCTTTCACTTAGTAATATTCATTTAAGGTTCCTCCTTGTCTTTTTGTGGCTTGATAGCTCATTACTTTTTAGCACTTTAAGATTCAATTGTCTATATGTATCACAGTTTATCCATTCACCTACTGAAGGACATCTTGGTTGCTTCCAAGTGTTGGCAATTTTGAATAAAGCTGCTATAAACATCCATTTGCAGGTTTTTGTGGACATAAGTTTTCAACTCCTTTGGGTAAATACCAAGGAGTAATGCAGTTTTACTTTGCATTTTTGAATTTTGTGTGCATCTGAAGATGCAACATGATTTAAATGAAGTATTCACTGTCAATACGTTTATCTATCTGCCTCATTTTCCTGATTACATTTGAGTATCCAGAAAAATTTGCCCCTTTGCAGTGATGGAACATGGGAAGATAATTTTATTTTTTAAGAAAACATGTTCTTTGTTTACATTGGTTTGAGACAGTAGCTTTTTAGAGTTAGATCCAGTTAACATATAGGACATAGGCTCTTTTGGTATAATTCTCTTCTCCCCATTCACCACTCTCCTCCCCTCATCGCCCCCCCCCCCCCCAAAAAAGAGAACACAGCACTTTAAGTCTACTGAAAAGTTTTGACTAAAAATCTCTTCATAGTCTTTAATAGTATTAAAGTTAACATTAATTTTTACAAGTTAACTTTTTTCTAGCTGGAAAAATCAGAGGGCCAAGAATTCCTTGAATAAAGTTTTTTGAAATGAAACCCTAGTGTATTAAATATTACTTATTGAGGGCAGAGTATGAAGATGGTGAGAACTAATATAATTTGGAGTTTTTTATTAGGTCATACGGAGGTGCGTCTGTGCAAACTGATGCAAAGTTTTGCACTACCACAATAATTATAGATCAAGATTGAGGTTAAAAGTTCTTTTTTCTTTTGAAGAAAGGTTAAGTTCAGTATCTGATCAAAGCTTCATGTAGGAATTTGACCAGTCACAACTCAAAAACTTGTATAATTTTAATCATACACTTAAAAAACTGTCCAGGGCTTCCCTGGTGGCGCAGTGGTTGAGAGTCCACCTGCCGATGCAGGGGACATGGGTTCGTGCCCCGGTCCGGGGAGATCCCACATGCTGCGGAGCGGCTAGGCCTGTGAGCCATGGCCGCTGAGCCTGCGCGTCTGGAGCCTGTGCTCCGCAACGGGAGAGGCCACAACAGTGAGAGGCCCGCGTACCGCAAAAAAAACAAAACAAAACAGTCCAGATTCAGGCTTGTTGTGGGACTTTGTGTCAGAGTGGTTTGCAAAAGAGGGCCTTCATTCCAACTGGGTGGATGACACTGATGTCTCTCGGTTCTGGTAGGGGCTTTGAGAAACAGGCTGATCCTGCTTTGGGCTGGGTCCCTGTGTAACAAAGTTATGTTGCTGAATGAGATATTTAGATATAAGGAAGAAATTTCCTATGTGTGTTCAATGCAGAAGGGAGGTTAAGCAGCTTTATTTGAAGTTTTTAATAACCAGAATCTAAGACTGCATTCTAGAATTGTTCTGTCCAGTATGGTAGCCACTAGCTACATGTAGTAGTTTAAATTCATACTAATTAAAATTAAATAAAATTAAAAATTCAGTTTTGAGTTACACTAGCTATATTTTAAGTACTCTGTATCTCAGTAGCTGGTGGCTACCTCGTTGGGGAACACAGATATAGAACACTTCATCCTCCCAAAATGTTCTGTTGGACAGTGCTCTTCTAGAATGTTGATCTGATAGGCAGCCAGGATTTTCAAGCCTATTTTTTTTTTGCTTTTTTTCTAGTTTTATTAAGAAACAGTTGACATTCAAGCCTGTTTTCTTGTGAGTTCTCTAGATCCCTGTTTTCTCTCATATTCTGAAAATGTGGGGCGTTTGATTTAGCTCTGTGTTATTGTTGTTTTTTTTCTCAGCTCCAACATATTTTATTTCCAAAGGGGGAAGCAGTCCTATTGTTAATTCAGATTACTGGAAAGTGCTCCTTTGATCAGTTTTGGGAACTAAAATTTCAGTACACGTTAGTCTGTAATTTGAACTTTTTTTTTCATGTTAGCTTTTGGGTCAGTCATCTTTGCCCCTTTCTTAAGTCTATTAAACTGGCAACCTCAGAGGCCTATACAGGAGATGTTGGACTAATACAGAATCTTTTTTTTTTCTCTTTAGTGAGAGAAGTTTTGAAGGTATTCACCTTGGACTATGACTTTTGTAGATTCACAAATGTAAATCTCATATGACAGCTTTTGATATATGATTAAGGATAAATGCATTGGATTTTCTGGTAAATTCAAGTCCCTCTGTACAGGGGAAGGTGGAGTATGTTGGAATATCCAGCAGCAGTGGGCAAAACCAAACTGACCTGTGATGTATCAGACTGAGGGAATGGAACAAGATGAATGAAAATGCCATGTCATCCTTGAGGCCAGGGGACAGAGCTGCAAACAGTGCCTGACATCTGAAGTTGTGGCTGCAGCTGTTCACTGCTGCAGGAAGGAAGAATGCAGTAGGAAGAAGATGTAGTGCTAGCTAACTGCGTTTGTTCATTCAACTGTACCAAATGTCCTGTATTATAGACAGGTGCAGTTTTGTGTTAGGGCAGAAGAATGTCCTGGGAAAGATCATGGATTGCAGCTGTGACCACTCTGGTTGGGGGAGAAGTGGGGATGAGGGCAGACCACACCACAGCATTTTGTGTTTCTAGTTTGTGGACAGGCTTTATTTAGCCTCATTGCTGCCTCATTAATGTCCTGGTAAAGAGTTAGGTTGGTGTTGTTGCACTTGGGACCTTCTGGGGAGTGCCTTTTCTCATTTCTTTCTGCTAAAGTGGAATGACATGGAGTAACAGTTGTTCGTGTCTTATCTACCTCTTGGACTCTTACACACAGCTAAGTTGAAGTGCATTTATATGAATAATCACACTCTTAGCCACACTTCCTGGAAGGAGAAGTATTCTCATTATTCAAAGTATCGCAAATACTCTTCCTGCAGTCATTTGGTTTTCTTACATGGTTGTGCTGGTAGCATTCCTGAACAGGGTGTGTGAAAGTGAAGTTTTCTCTAGCTAATGGGTACCTAATGGGAAAAGTGGGGCAGGAATTTGGAGAACATAGATTGCTGATCATGTCCATGCTTTCAGAGTCTCTGCCTATTTCAGGTCATTGTTTTTCAATTTCAGCCCTTTTTAGAGTGCTTTATATAGATAGATGTGCTGGGAAAGTTCTCTCCTGAAAGAATTTTTTTTCAACATAATGAATGAGACACAAAATAGATTGAATAATACAGTCATTCTTAACTGTCCAGGTGTGTATTAACCAGCAAGAAATAATAAACTGGAGGTGGGAGAGAGTGTGGTGTATTTCAGTGTATGTTGTTTCTAGATTTATGATTGCTTGGTTTCTGTCCTGGGGATGGATGGATGGTATTCTTCCTTTTCTTCAGATGCCACTGAAATTCAGAAAACCAGGTTTTTCAAGTCTTTGTGCTTGCATATGAAACTATGCGTGTATATACAAAATCTTCACGGTGTATGACCCTATACAGTTTTATCTAGCTTGCCTTTCCCTTTTAACATAACACAGAGCTGTGGTACTCACCTTTAAAAATAAAGGTGTGTTTTTGCATGTTGATCCACAAAAATCCTTGCTTAGAGGAACTTTTGTTTTATTCTTTTGTTGATTAGGGGGACATAATCATGTATTCTCTGAGACCTGTATTCCCTGTTTCTGTGTATATATCACGGTTAATTAGCTTTACCTGTTGTTCATGTCATCCCCCCCCACCCCCAGTACTGAAGCACTTTCAAGATGTGTTTAAACTATGCATTTTATTTGTAAAGCTAATCTTTTTCTTCACTGAATGTGGAGCAGGATCTAATCATGGAACAGTTGCTGTAACAAGTGATAAAGATACAGTCTTGAGTAGAAGTGTGGAGTGTTACATGAGGTATACTAAGAGTCTCTTTGGGGGTTTATAATCTCAATAATACCAGTATGGATTAATTTAGAAAATGATAGTCACAGTAAAATCTTATCTGTGGAAGTATGTGTCCCTAAAGGCTGCATTTTCTTCTTCTTGGTTTTAAGCTGTCTGGTGACTAGATATTTATAATCCCATAGTTGAAAGGCCCCTAGGTTTACCTGAATAGTTTTCATTGTAGATAAATTAGATACTTACATTGTATGTGTTTTTGGTTGGAGTTAGGGACAGGAAGAATGGACTTTGTTGGTTTTGTGTTGAAATTTGGGATGCAGAAAAGTCACTGGACAGTATCTGACACCTGATTTGGAGGTGAGTTGGAAGAGTAAGGACACACAAGGTGGTCAAGGGGGAAACTGGGGTGCAAGGAGGATGAGGATGGGGAAATGTGGAGTGGTGGTAATTAGGAATGAAGATGCTTTGTGATCACCAACTTCTAGTCAAAATATGAGAGGTGACCACATCTGTAAGGGCTCGAGAAACTAATGTGAACAGGTGGTGTGGGTGAGATTAAAGAAAACATTCTGTTTTTTCTTGAAGTGTTGGGTGTGAGCCCCCAGAGGTCTTACAGGGAAGTGCTGAAGATCATAGGATGAGAGCTGTGGTGCACATTCCAAACTAAAGTTTAGTGGAAGTGGCAGCAGCTTTCAGCAAAATTAGTCTTCCATCTGTTAGAAGCCCATGGGCTGTTTCTTCTGCTAAGCCTTCTCAGCCAGTTAAAGGATGGTGCTTCGTGGTGTCTCTGCAGCAGACCATGGAGACTCTGCCTTCTTTCCTTTATTGGTATTGCCACAACCAACTCCATTCCTTGGGGTATATTGATATTTTTCATCTCCCTTTTCAACCTCTAAGCCTGGTGTGGAGAGTTCAACAAAGTTTTGCTCATTTCCTCCTTTACTTGCTGTTCTTGGGGGAGAAAACTCTCACAAGCCCTTCCCATTTAAAAGATTTTTCAATGAATACATTTAGGGGAGTTTACATTAAATTTTAAAGAATTTAATAGTAGTGCGTAGTGTTTGTTGGAGGAATAAGACCTTTCTTATTTGCTGTGAGGCTGATGAAGGGCCCCCTCTCATCCAGCCTAGGCTCTTCCAGAATGCCTCCAAAGATGCAGGGCATGCTGATATCTCATCTCCAGAAAAGCAGCTGAGCTCAGTGGCTAGGCAATGGGCTTTGAAATCAAAGACCTGGGTTGAAAACTTTATAACTTTCTGCTTGATTTTGGGCAGTTTACCTCTTTGCCTCTTTTTCTTTAAAAAAGAATATACTAGAGTTGTTTTGAGGTTTAGTGAGCTCTAATGCCTGTCAAGCCCCTTGACACAGTGCCTGACCAGGGTAATTAAATTTATTAAGGGCTGACTTCCCAGCCTTGAATGAAGGAGCATTGGTGGCAGATTAATAGATGCAGAACTTTCTTGCCTCAACTGGCAATTTGCATTTATGGTAATCTCCAGACCAGTGCCACCTCATTAGTTGATGAGGTTTCTGACTGGACTTTGGCTGGTTTGGCTATTTTCCAGAGCCTATCCCTTGTTCAGCAAGCATTTGTTAAGCATTCTGTTGTGTGTCTTGAGCTCTGCTAGGCATGTTATACTGTTTTAGCTTCTGCCTTAAGAAAGCTCACAGGGTGGAAGGGATGGCAGACAGTAAATGGACAAAACACCATGAGGAAAGTGCTATGGGAGATCATCACAGAGTACTGTGAGAGCACTGACCGGGCATCTTACTGAGACTGGGAGTGGAGGATGGCCAGGAGGGCTCTCTGGGGAGATGGTGCTTAAGCTGGGAGTAAACGATGAGCAGGAGTTAACCATGTGGAGGTGGTGAGGAAGGGCTTTCCAAGCAGGGGGAACGGCTTATGCAAAGGCAGAGAGGAGTGAGAAAGCTTGCTGAATTCAGGGAATTGCAGATTCAACTCAGGATGTTAGCTGCATTTGTGGCGGGAGGCAAGATGAAGCTGGGGGGATGAGCAGGGGCCAGTCATGAACCTACTTGATTGTTGGATGGTTGAGTTAAGATTTTACCTGGAAGCAGTTGGTACCATTTAAGGATTTAAGTATGGATGACAGATGATATTTATATTTCAAAAACTTTACCTTGGCAGCAGTGTGGAGGAGAGTTGGAGGATATAAGCATGGAAGCAGAGTCCAGTTAGAGCCCATAAACCTTTTTGGGCCGTGGATGTCTTTGGCAGTCTGGTGAAGACTGCAGCCCCCTTTTCAGGACAATGCATAGAATAAATTACTTAGGATTACAAAGGAAACCAGTTAGATCTAAATGCATTTCTATATGTGGATTAGAGAGTCTGTGAACCCTAGATAAAGCAACCCTGAGTGAATGCTGTAGTAGGAGAGCTGAGAATGAATGGAGGCTGAAACCTGGGTAGTTTAGTCCGTTGGGGCTGTAACAACAAAATACCATAGACTGGTGGCTTATAAACAACAGAAATTTGTTTCTCGCAGTTCTGGAGGCTGGAAGTCCAAGATCGTGGCTCCGGCGGCTTTGGTGTCTGAGGAGAGCCAGCTTCCTCATTGATGCTGTCTTCTCATTGTAACCTTACATGGTGGAAGGGATGAGAGACCTCTCTCTAGCCTCTTTTACAACAGTACTAATCCCATGATCTAAGCAGAGCCCTCACGATCTAATTGCTTCCCAAAGGCCTCACCTCCAGATACCATCACACTGGGCATTAGGATTCAACATGTGAATTCCGGTGGGGGAGCACAAACATTTCACTCCATAGCACTGGGACAGTGGGGACTGCAGAGGAGGGCTTGAGCGTAAGAGCAGAGACAGACTGGATGGGGGATGGGGTTGGGGGGTGGAAAGGAAAAGAGAGGCAGCAAGATTTCTGACATGGGCAACTGGGTGAAAGATGGTCAGTCACATATGGTGGGTATATAAGTTCTGCCTACACACTAGTGAGCTTTTGAAAGGTTGTTTGTGAATCCATTTATTTCTAAGTCCATCGTGAAACTGTAGAAGCAGGCACTAATGCCATCTGTCACTGGTGTGTGAAGTTTGGTTTGGTAGAAGAAGGTTTATACTTTGGAAGTTCTTAAGTTGAAGTGATTCCATCTGGAAGATGATGAGCATGTTGTGGGAAAGAGATGATTAGTTTTAGAACGGTTGAGTGTACATTTTGATGAATTAGATAGCATGTCAGTGTACTTGAATTGTATTTTTAAATTGAGGTATAGTTGATACATCATATTAGTTTCAGGTGTACAACGTAATGAGTTGATATTTGTAGGTATTGCAGAATGATCACCACAAAACATCTAGTTAACATCCATCACCATACGTAGTTACAAAAATTTTTTTCAGGACTTCCCTGGTGGTGCATTGGTTAAGAATCTGCCTGCCATTGCAGGGGACACAAGTTCTATCTCTGGTTCGGGAAGATACCATGCTGTGGAGCAGCTAAGCCTGTGCACCACAACTACTGAGCCTGTGCTCTAGAGCCCGCAAGCCACAACTAATGTGCCCGTGTGCCACAACTACTGAAGCCTGGGCGCCTAGAGCCTGTGCTCCGCAACGAGAAGCCACAGCAGTGAGAAGCCCATGCACCACAATGAAGAGTAGCCTCCGCTAGCCGCAACTAGAGAAAGCCCGTGTGCAGCAACGAAGACCCAATGCAGCCAAAAAATAAAAATAGGTGAAATTCTGAAGAACTTTGCCAAGCAACTTTAAAAAAAAAAATTTCTTTTTCCTTGTGATGAGAACTTTTAAGGTCTACTCTCTGAGCAACTTTCAAATATGTAATACAGTATTATTAACTATAGTCACCATGCTGTACAATACAGTCCCATGACATTCATTTTATAACTGGAAGTTTGCACCTTTTGACCTCCTCACTCATTTCACCCCCCCACCTCCTGCCACCACCAACCACCAATCTGTTTTATATATGCGACCTTTCTTTCCCTAAAGATTCCACATAAAAGTAAGATCATATACCATTTGTCTTTATCTCTCTGACTTATTTTCACTTAGCCTAATGCCCTCAAGGTCCATCCATGTTGTTGCAAGTGGCAGGATTACATTCTTTTTAATGGCCAAATAATATTTCATTGTATGTATATATGTGTGTGTATATATATACATATATATACACCCCGCGTTTTCTTTGTTCATTCCTCCATTGATGGACATCTGGGTTGTTTCTATGGCTTGGCTATTGTAAATAATGTTGCAGTGAACATGGGGTGCATATATCTTTCTGAATTAGTGTTTTCATTCTCTTCTGGATCATATGGTAGATCAATTTTTTAATATTTTGAGGAACCTCCATGCTGTTTTCCATAGCAGCTACACCAATTTACATTCCCACCAACAGTGCGCAAGGGTTCCCTTTTCTCCATGTCCTTGCCAACATTTGATATTTCTTGTCTTTGTGATAAAATAGCAGTTCTTAATGGTGTGCAGTGATATCTCATCGTGGTTTTGAGTTGCATTTCCCTGGTGATTAGTGATGTGGAGCATCTTTTTATGTACCTGTTGGCCATCTGTATGTTTTCTTTGGAAAAATGTTCAGATCTGCCCATTTTTAATTGGATTGTTTTTTTGATAGTGAGTTATGAGTTCTCTATATATTTTGAATGTTAACCCCTTATCAGATATATGATTTGCAGATATTTTCTCCCACTTGTAGATTGCCTTGTCATTTTTTAAATTTTTTATTTTTTTGTGGTATGCGGGCCTCACACTGTTGTGGCCTCTCCCGTTGCAGAGCACAGGCTCCGGACACGCAGGCTCAGCGACCATGGCTCACGGGCCCAGCCGCTCCACGGCATGTGGGATCTTTCTGGACCGGGGCACGAACCCGTGTCCCCTGCATCGGCAGGCAGACTTTCAACCACTGTGCCACCAGGGAAGCCCTGCCTTTTCCATTTGTTAAAGGTTTCCTTTGCTGTGCAGAAGAAGCCTTTTAATTTGATGTAGTCCCACTTGTTTATTGTTGCTTTTTTGTATCTTTTATTATTTTTTAAATTAAATTAAAATTTTTATTAGCTTTATTCTAGACATATTTATTTGCAGATAAAAGGTTAGATAGAACAAAAATTAACATACTATAATAACATTTTGAAATAAATAAAATAGAATTTTACTTGGAAGAAAAGAAATTAAAGCTATGCTGAACTTTAGATAATTAACTTCCTTACCCCATGACATTGTCTATTTTTTAAAAAATTTAATTTATTTTTTTTTATACAGCAGGTTTGTATTAGTCATCCATTTTATACACATCAGTGTATACATGTCAATCCCAATCTCCCAATTCATCACACCACCACCCTCACCCTGCTGCCGCTTTCCCCCCTTGGTGTCCATACGTATTTTCTCTACTTCTGTGTCTCAATTTCTGTTCTGCAAAGGGGTTCATCTCTGCCATTTTCTAGGTTCCACATATATGCGTTAATATACGATATTTGTTTTTCTCTTTCTGACTGACTTCACTCTGTATGACAGTCTCTAGATGCACCACGTCTCTACAAATGACCCAATTTCATTCCTTTTTATGGCTGAGTAATATTCCATTGTATACATGTACCACATCTTCTTTATGCATTCGTCTGTTGATGGGCATTTAGGTTGCTTCCATGACCTGGCTATTGTAAACAGTGTTGCAATGAACATTGTGGTGCATGTGTCTTTTTGAATTATGGTTTTCTCTGGGTATATGCCCAGTAGTGGGATTGCTGGGTCATATGGTAATTCAATTTTTAGTTTTTTAAGGAACCTCCATACTGTTCTTCATAGTGACTGTATCAGTTTACATTCCCACCAACAGTGCAAGAGGGTTCCCTTTTCTCCACATCCTCTCCAGCATTTGTTTGTAGATTTTCTGATGCTGCCCATTCTAACCAGTGTGAGGTGGTACCTCATTGTAGTTTTGATTTGCATTTCTTTAACAATTAGTGATGTTGAGCAGCTTTTCATGTGCCTCTTGGGCATCTGTATGTCCTCTTGGGAGAAATGTCTATTTAGGTCTTCTGCCCATTTTTACATTGAGTTGTTTTTTTAATATTGAGCTGCATGAGCTGTTTATGTATTTTGGAGATTAAGCCTTTGTTCGTTGATCCATTTGCAAATATTTTCTCCCATTCTGAGGATTGTCTTTTCGTCTTGTTTATGGTTTCCTTTGCTGTGCAAAAGCTTTTAAGTTTCATTAGGTCCCATTTGTTTATTTTTGGTTTTATTTCCATTACTCTAGGAGGTGAATCAAAAAAGATCTTGCTGTGATTTATGTCAAAGAATGTTCTTCCTATGTTTTCCTCTAAGAGTTTTATAGTGCCCAGTCTTATATTTAAGTCTCTAATCCATTTTGAGTTTATTTTTGTGTATGGTGTTAGGGAGTGTTCTAATTTCATTCTTTTACATATAGCTGTCCAGTTTTCCCAGCATGACTTATTGAAGAGACTGTCTTTTCTCCATTGTATATCCTTGCCTCCTTTGTCATAGATTAGTTGATCTTAGGTGCATGGGTTTATCTCTGGGCTTTCTGTCCCGTTCCATTGATCTGTATTTCTGTTTTTGTGCCAGTACCTTATTGTCTTGATTACTGTAGCTTTGTAGTATTGTCTGAAGTCAGGGAGTCTGATTCCTCCAGCTCTGTTTTTTTCCCTCAAGACTGTTTTGGCTATTCGGGGTCTTTTGTGTCTCCGTACAAATTTTAACATTTCCTGTTCTAGTTCTGTAAAAAATGCCATTGGTAATTTGATAGGGATTGCATTGAATCTGTAGATTGCTTTGGATAGTATAGTCATTTTCACAATATTGATTCTTCCAATCCAAGAAAATGGTGTATCTCCATCTGTTGGTATCATCTTCAATTTCTTTCAACAGTGTCTTATAGTTTTCTGCATACAGATCTTTTGTCTCCTTAGGTAGGTTTATTCCTAGGTATTTTATTCTTTTTGTTGCAGTGGTAAATGGGAGTGTTTCCTTAATTTCTCTTTCAGATTTTTCATCATTAGTGTATAGGAATGCAAGAGATTTCTGTGCATTAATTTTGTATCCTACTGCTTTACCAAATTCATTGATTAGCTCTAGTAGTTTTCTGGTGGCATCTTTAGGATTCTCTATGTATAGTATCATGTCATCTGCAAACAGTGACAGTTTTACTTCTTCTTTTTCCAATATGTATTCCTTTTTTTTCTTTTTCTTCTCTGATTGCGATGGTAGGACTTCCAAAACTATGTTGAATGATAGTGGTGAGAGTGGACATCTTTGTCTTGTTCCTCATCTTAGAGGAAATGCTTTCAGTTTTTCACCATTGAGAATGATGTTTGCTGTGGGTTTGTCATATATGGCCTTTGTTATGTTGAGGTAGGTTCCCTCTATGCCCACTTTCTGGAGAGTTTTTATCATAAATGGGTGTTGAATTTTGTCAAAAGCTTTTTCTGCATCTGTTGAGATGATCATATGGTTCTTCTTCTTCAGTTTGTTAATATGGTGTTTAACATTGATTGATTTCCGTATATTGAAGATTCCTTGCATCCCTGGGATAAATCCCACTTGATCATGGTGTATGATCCTTTTAATGTGTTGTTGGATTCTGTTTGCTAGTATTTTTTTGAGGATTTTTGCATCTATATTCATCAGTGATATTGGTCTGTAATTTTCTTTTTTATTTCTTTTTATTTTATTTTTTGTGGTACGTGGGCCTCTCACTGTTGTGGCCTCTCCCATTGCAGAGCACAGGCTCTGATGCGGAGGCTCAGCGGCCATGGCTCAGGGGCCCAGCCGCTCTGTGGCACGTTGGAGCTTCCCGGACCAGGGCACGAACCCGTGTCCCCTGCATCGGCAGGCAGACTCTCAACCACTGCGCCACCAGGGAAGCCCCCCCCCCCCCCGCCACTATTATTGTGTTACTGTCAATTTCCTCTTTTATACTTGTTAGCAGTTGCCTTACGTATTGAGGTGCTCCTGTGTTGGGTGCATATATATTTATAATTGTTATATCTTTTTCTTGGATTGATCCCTTGATCATTATGTAGTGTCCTTCCTTTGTCGCTTGTAACATTCTTTATTTTAAAGTCTGTTTTATCTGATATGAGTGTTGCTACTCTAGCTTTCTTTTGATTTCCATTGGCATGGAATATCTTTTTGCATTCCCTTGCTTTCAGTCTGTATGTGTCCCTAGGTCTGAAATGGGTCTCTTGTAGACAGCATGTAGATGGGTCTTGTTTTTGTATCCATTCAGCCAGTCTGTGTCTTTTGCTTGAGGCATTTAATCTATTCACGTTTAAGGTAATTATTGATATGTATGTTCCTATGACCATTTTCTGAATTGTTTTGGGTTTGTTTTTGTAGGTCCTTTTCTTCTCTTGTGTTTCCCACTTAGAGAAGTTCCTTTAGTATTTGTTGTAGAGCTGGTTTGGTGGTGCTAAATTCTCTTAGCTTTTGTTTGTCTGTAAAGCTTTTGATTTCTCCATGGAATCTGAATGAGATCCTGGCTGGATAGAGTAATCTTGGTTGTAGGTTCTTTCCTTTCATCATTTTAAGTATATCATGCCACTCCCTTCTGGCTTATAGAGTTTCTGCTGAGAAATCAGCTGTTAACCTTATGCGAGTTTCCTTGTATGTTATTTGTCGTTTTTCCCTTGCTGCTTTCAGTAATTTTTCTTTGTCTTTAATTTTTGCCAGTTTGATTACTGTGTGTCTCGGCATGTTTCTCCTTGTGTTTATCCTGTATGGGACTCTCTGTGCTTCCTGGACTTGAGTGGCTATTTCCTCTCCCATGTTAGGGAAGTTCTCGACTGTAATCTCTTCAAGTATTTTCTTGGGTCCTTTCTTTCTCTCTTCTCCTTCTGGGACCCCTGTAATGCGAATGTTGTGTTTAATGTTTTCCCAGAGGTCTCTTAGGCTGTCTTCATTTGTTTTCATTCTTTTTTCTTTATTCTGTTCTGCAGCAGTGAATTCCACCATTCTGTCTTCCAGGTCACTTATCTGCTTTTTGCCTCAGTTTTTCTGCTATGGATTCCTTCTATTGTAGTTTTCATTTCAGTTATTGTATTGTTCATCTCTGTTTGTTTGTTCTTTAATTCTCCTAGGTGTTTGTTAAATATATTTTTGCATCTTCTCGATCTTTGCCTCCATTCTTTTTCCGAGGTCCTGCATCTTTTCACTATCATTATTCTGAATTCTTTTTCTGGAAGATTGTCTATCTCCACTTCATTTAGTTGTTTTTCTGGGTTTTATCTTGTTCCTTCATCTGGTACATAGCCCTCTCTGTCTTTTCATCTTGTCTGTCTTTATGTGAATATGGTTTTTGTTCAGCAGGCTGCACAATTGTAGTTCTTCTTGCTTCTGCTGTCTGCTCTCTGGTGGATGAGGCTATCTAAGAGGCTTGTGCAAGTTCCCTGATGGGAGGGACTGGTGGTGGGTAGTGCTGGCTGTTTCTCTGGTGGGCCAGCTCAGTAAAACTTTAATCCTCTTCCCTGCTGATGGGTGGGGTTGGGTTCCCTCCCTGTTGGTTGTTTGACCTGAGGCAACCCAACACTGGAGCCTACTTGGGCTCTTTGGTGGGGCTAATGGCGGACTCTGGGAGGGCTCACGCCAAGGAGTACTTCCCAGAACTTCTGCCGCCAGTGTCCTTGTCCCCACGGTGAGCTACAACCCCGCCCCCTCCCTCCCGACGCCTCTGCAGGAGACCCTCCAACACTAGCAGGTAGGTGTGGTTCAGTCTCCCCTGGGGTCATGCTCCTTCCCATGGTTCCTGATGCGCACACTACTTTGTGTTTGCCCTCCAGGAGTGGAGTCTCTGTTTCCCCGAGTTCTGTCGAAGTCCTGCAGTCAAATCCCACTAGCCTTCAAAATCTGATTCTTTAGGAATTCCTCGTCTCATTGCCGAATCCCCAGGTTGGGAACCTGACATGGGGCTCCGAACCTTCACTCCAGTGGGTGGACTTCTGTGGTATAAGTGTTGTGAGTCACCCACTCAGCAGTTACGGGATTTGATTTTACTGTGATTGCACCCCTCCTACCGTCTCATTGTGGCTTCTCATTTTTCTTTGGATGTGGGGTATCTTTTTTGGTGAGTTTCAGTGTCTTCCTGTAAATGATTTTCCAGCAGCTAGTTGTGATTGTGGTGTTCTTGCAAGTGGGAGTGAGAGCACGTCCTTCTACTCCACCATCTTGGTTCCTACTCTAGGTTATATTTCTAAAAAAACCAAAGCTTGAACTTCCAACATCTTAGATTTTAAGAGGTACCTTGTTCTTAGGTCCTTTAGTTTCTGGTGGACAAGATTGCACTCACCTCATTTGTCTTGATATTTTACTTAATTTTATAGATTTAATCCTCCTTTCTCAGCTTTGGGTTTTCTAGAAAGAAGTCTGTTTAGTCTGCACTTCCATCCCTATAAATATTTAGATGTCTTTTCTGAAGTCTTTCCAATTGCATGTTATATTTTTGAAGTGCATCTATGTTGCTGAAGACAATAGATAGATATATTCTCTCTATTCCCCCCTACCTCCTGCCCATAGGTTGGGATGGCATAGAAAGAAACTGATCATGTGGGAGGTAGTAAAATTTGTTTCTTAAAAATAAAGTTCAGTATATATTTAGGAAAAATTAAGTGAGATCTGAAGTAATGTGAGGGCACACACTTCTTGGCCGATACTGATTTGTACTGTTTTACTCATTATTATGGTTGTGTGTCAGTATGACACAGAAGAGAGTACATATTAGTCCATACGTAGTGTGATTGAGAGTTAAGGTCAAACTGCATTTTTCAGGTATTGTGAAAATATTATTTTGCTGCATGTTATGTTCTATAAAGTCTTCCGTTTATTTAGCTATGTGACTGCTATGTTATGACTTTAAGGAATTTTAAGCATTTCAGCATTTGAATTCTGTGATCAAGGACAGTTGGATCATTTGAATTTTTAGATGAGCTCTTATTAAAGTACAATTGTATACTTTTGTGTTAATGGTAAATACGTTAATGTTAAATATGTGTTAATGGTTAAATACACAAAGATAAACTTTAAATTTGTTTAAAATTATATGGTTTTGGTTTAATAGTCTCATAAGTGTATTGGCAACTTGCTGTTGCTGGATTTTGGAATACCCAGCCTGAAGCTGTTTTGACTCCCTGCTGCTTTACAACATGGAGACTGACAAGAAGGTCCAGGGCATTGGCTGGATCTGCAGACAAGGACAACTTGCAGTATTTTAACCCAGAAAGATTAGAAAGGTGGTGCTTGATCTCCTGACTCAGAATTTCATGCATGTTTGAAGTGCTGCTGCTGCTATTTGTTTCATCTAAAACCTTGGGATTATCATTTTCTAGTTAAGAGATTGAAAATTTTTGAATATGGCCTTAATATTACATTATTGAACATAGAAAGTACAATTCACATACCTTAAAATTCATCCTTTAAAAGTGTACAATTTAGTGATTTTTAGTATATTCAGAAAGTTGTGCAGCTGTCACCACCATCAAGCTCCAGAAAATTTTTACCTCAAAAAGAAATCATGTACCCATTAGCAGTTACTCCACATTGCTCTTTCCCTCTGGCATTCACAAATCTAACTCTCTGTTTTTATTGATTTGCCAGTTCTGAACATTTTATATAAATGGAATCATAAAATATGTGGCGTTTTGTGTCTGCCGCCTTTCACTTAGTAGAATGGTTTTAAGGTTCATCTGTGTTGTAGCATGTATTAGTACTTCATTTCTTTTTACGGTTGAATAATATTCCTTTGTATGGGTGTACCACATTTTTTTTTTTATTAATTAATTTATTTGTTTTTGGCTGCGTTGGGTCTTTGTTGCTGTGCGTGGGCTTTCTCTAGTTGTGGAGAGCGGAGGCTACTCTTCGTTGTGGTGGGCGGGCTCTAGGCATGCAGACCTCAGTAGTTGTGGCCTGCGGGCTCTGTAGTTGTGGCTCGTGGGCTCCAGAGCGCAGGCTCAGTAGTTGTGGCGCACGGGCTTAGCTGCCCCACGGCATGTGGGATCTTCCTGGACCAGGGCTCGAACCCGTGTCCCCTGCATTGGCAGGTGGATTCCCAACCACTGCACCACCAGGGAAGTCCCGGTATACCACATTTTGTTTATCCACTCATCAGTTGATGGACATTGTGGGTTGTTATCACTTTTTGGCTAGTATGAATAATGCCATGAACATTTGTGTACAAGTTTTTGTTTGAACACCTGTTTTCAACCCTCTTGGATATATACCTAGGAGGGGAAGCTGGGTGATACGGTAATTCGATGTTTAACTTTTTGAGTAACTGCCATATTGTTTTCCAGAGTGGCTGCACCATTTTATATTTCCACCAGCAACGTATGAGGGTTCCAGTGTCTCCATATCCTTGCCCATCTTTTTGATTACAGCCATCGTAGTGGGTATGAAGTAGCATCTCATTGTGGTTTCGATTTGCTTTTGCTAATGACTAATGATGTTGAACATCTTTTCATATGCCTCTTGGCCATTTGTATATCTTCCTTGGAGAAATACTTGTTCAGTCCTTTGTCCATTTTTAAATTGGGTTATGTGCTTTTATTGTTGAGTTATAAACCTTTTTTTATTGGTATATATTTTGGTTACTAGTCCCTTATCAGATATATGATTTACATATACTTTCTCCCATTCTGTAGGTGGTTTTTCACTTTTTTTGAGATAGTGTCCTTTTAGGTGCAGAAGTTTTTAATTCTCATGAAGTCCAATTCATCTTCTTTTTTTTGGTTGCTTGTGTTTTTGATGTCATATCTAAGAAAATGTTGCCTGATCCAAGATCATGAAGATTTACAACTATGTTGTATCATTAAAATTATGTTTTGAAGTCTTAGCTGTTTAAATTGTTGATCCATTTTGAGTTAATTTTTGTATATAGTGTGAGACAGGGTTCCTCCTTTATTCTTTTGCATGTGGGTAATCTGATTGCCCCCACACAATTTGTTGAAAAAACTATTCTTTCCCCATTGAATTGTCTTGGCACCCTTGTCAAAAATCAGTTAACCATAAATGTAAAAGTTTACTTGTGGACTCACAGTTTTATTCCATTGATGCCTATATCCCACTGTCTTGAATACTTATTTTCTAGTAAGTTTTGAAATCAGAAAGTGTGATTCCTCCAACTTCGTTCTTCTTTATCAAGATTGTTTTGCGTATTTTGGGTCCTTTGCATTTCCATATGAATTTTAGGACCAGCTTGTCAGTTTCTGCAAAACCAGCTAGGAATTTGATAAGGGATTGCATTGCATCTCTTAGGTTAATTTGGGGACTGTTGCCATGTTAACAGTATTTAGTCTTCCTACACTTGAATGTTGGGATATCTTTTCATTTATCTGTGTCTTCAATTTCTTTTACTGTTTTTTTTGGCCGCACCACATGTCATGTGGGATCTTAGTTCCCTGACCAGGGATTGAACCCATGCTCCCTCCATTGGAAGGCAGAGTCTTAACCACTGGACCACCTGGGAAGTCCTATGTCTTCAATTTCTTTTAACAATGTTTTATAGTTTTCGGTGTAGAAGGCTTGCACTCCTTTGTTAAATGTATACCTATTTTATTTGTTTTGATACTCAGTTTCAGATTGTGCGGTGATAGCATATAGAAATACAATTGATTTTTGTGTATTCTTGTATCCTGCAAACTTGCTGAACTTCTTAGCTCCAGTAATTTTTTAGTGAATTCCTTAGGATGTTTCTATATACGAGATCATGTCATCTGCAAATAGGGATAGTTTTACTTCTTTTTTTCCCCCAATCTTTATAATACAAGGTTAAATAGAAATGATGAAAGCAGACATCCTTGTCTTGTTCTGGATCTTATGGGGGAAGCTTTAGTCTTGCACCATTAAGTAATGACGTTAGCAGTGGTGATGATTTTAGCTTTTTTGTAAATCCCTTTCATCAGGATGAAGAAGTTCCTTTGTATCCTTAGTTTGTTGAGTTTATTTATTTATTTTCATGAAGGGGTATTGGATTTGGTCAAATGCTTTTTCTGTGTATAATTCAGACTGTAATGTGGTTTTTTGTCCTTTAATCTTTCACTACATGATCTATTAGTTTGGTTAATTTTCTGATGCTAAACCAGCCTTGCATTCCTGGGATAAATCCTGTTTGGTCTTAGTGTATGATCCTTTTTATTTGTTGTTGGATTTGGTGTGCTAGTATTTTACTGAGGATTTTTGTGACTATATGATATTTTGATTTCTAGTTTTGTTTCGTTGTGATATCTTTGTCTGGTTTTGGTATCAGGGTAATACATAGAATGAATTTGGTTTTGGTATCAGGGTAATTCATAGAATGAATTGGGATGTGTTCCCTCTTCCATTTTTTGGGAAGAGTGTGAAGAATTGGTATTCATTCTTCTTTAAATATTTGTTAAAATTCATCAGTGAATCCATCTGTGCTTGGGCTTTTCTTTGTGGAAAGTTTTAAAATTACCAATTCCATCTCCCTACTTGTAGGTCTATTCAGATTTTCTAATGTTTCTTGTGAGTTTTAGTACTTTGTGTTTTTTAGAAATTTATCCTTTTCATCAAAATCATCTTCCCTTATATCTTTTTAATTATCTGTAGCATTGGTTGTGATGTCCTGTCTTTCATTCCTGAGTTTCATAATTTGGGTCTTCTCTCTGTTTTTTCTTGGTCAGGCCAGCTACAAGTTCGTCAGTTTTGTTGATTGTTTTCAAAGAACCAACTTTTTTTTTTTTTTTTTTTTTTTTGCGGTACGCGGGCCTCTCACTGTTGTGGCCTCTCCCGTTGCGGAGCACAGGCTCCGGACGCGCAGGCTCAGCGGCCATGGCTCACGGGCCCAGCTGCTCCGCGGCATGTGGGATCTTCCCGGACTGGGGCACAAACCCGTGTCCTCTGCATTGGTAGGCGGAGTCTCAACCACTGCGCCACCAGGGAAGCCCAAAGAACCAACTTTTAATTTCACTTACTTTATAGTTTTTCTCTTTTTTTATAGCATTACTTTCTGTTCAGCTTTATTATTTCATTTCTTCTGCTTTCTTTACATTTAATTTGCTCTTTTTCTCATGTTTTAAGGTGGAAGATTAGTTTGATTTGAGATCTTTCTTCTTCTTTGATATAGGCATAGACAGGTATAAATTTCCCTCTAAGCACTCCCTTAACTGCATCCTGTAAATTTTGGTATATTGTTTTCATCTCAGAGTATTTTCTAATTTCTTTTTCAGTCTTTTTTTTTTTTTTTAAGGTGTTAGCTCAAATATACATTAATACTGGAAGCAGTAACAGTTGCTGCCATTTACAGGATGACTGTCACTTTATATGTATTATTTTCCTAATCCTCATAGGAATTGTGTGGTTGTGAAATAGTGGTTTCCTGTTTTACAAACAAGGAAATTGAAGCTTAGTCAGTTTTCCAAGATTTTGCATAGCAAATCAGTGGCCTGACTCCTCAGAGCTTGTATTCCTCTCACTATGCTGCACTCCCACTCTAAACTACTTGGTAAGAGTAGTGGTAATTCCTTTACATAGAAGGTTAAATGCAAGTAGCTGGACTGCATTTAATATTTGTCACATTCTATTCACATATAGCATGCCATCTTTTCTTCCATTTAAACATTTGAAATTTAGACTTTCCCTCTCAAATGTTACAAGGATTTTGGCTGGGCTTGGCTTTTAAATGTGTGTTTTGTGGGAGCCCTGCTGAATCAAAAAAGAGCTTTAAATGGTATTTTGTATTCAGATTCTGATATGAAAGGTAACTTATGTCCACAGTTTGTTAATTCTTGTTTTAGGTAGGTCATTGTTGTGTTGAAGAGCAAGTGTTTAAATATTTTCATCTTTATTTTTTATTTTTTTTGTACAGTTGAATTGCTTGTGGGACAAAGAAGAGCCTTTGTTGACCCTTGGAAAAATTGGTCAAGGGAATTAGTATGCATTTCCTGCCTCTTACCAGATTTCTGTTTTTATAAGGTTGTATAAAGGATACATTTTTGTATCTTTTGTAATTTATAATGGTGCTGAGCACCTTATAACTAATCAGTAAATAGTGAATGATGAAGGCCTTGGGATAAACTTTAATCAGCCCCTTTTTCTTTTTGTTTCTTTTGTCCACAGGGTATGTGGTGATTATAAACTTTGAGCTTAGAATTTTAGGCTTAAACTAAAATTTTTAGAAGAAAGTTTATTTTTTCATCTTCAATCACTACTTTAAAAAAAAGAGAGGGAGAGAATTTTTTTTTTTTTGAGAGGGAGAGAAATTGTACTCTTAAGTATGTCTCAGTTTTCTGCAGATGACCCTGTCTTCAAGTATGGTACTATTTCCCATTTGAATGAATAATCTTTTTTGTTTATTTTGCAGATTATGTTCATTATGGGTTATTATAAGGTATTGGGTATAATTCCCTGTGCTATGTAGTAAATCTTTATTGGTTATCTATTTTAAGTATAAAATATCTGTTAATCCCATATTTGTCCTTCCCCCGCCTCCCCTTGGTAACGTAAGTTTGTTTTCTGTCTGTGAGTCTGGTTCTGTTTTGTATATTGATTCATTTGTATTATTTTTTAGATTCCACATATAAATGATATATTTATTTGTCTTTCTCTGACTTATTCTCTAGGTTCATTCATGTTGCTGTAAATGGCAATATTTTTTTATGGCTGAGTAATGTTCCATTACATATATACATATATATTTTATATATATATAATATATATATGTATATATATATCACATCTTCTTAAGCCAGTCTTCTGTTGATGGGCACTTGGGTTGCTTCCATGTCTTGGCAGCTATAAATAGTGCTGCTATGAACATTGGGGTGCATGGATTTTTTCGAATTAAAGTTTTCGTTTTTTCCCACTGTATAGCGAGAATTGGAATTGCTGGATCATACGGTAGTTGCACTTTTATTTTATTTTGTAAAATTTATTTTAATTAATTTATTTTTGGCTGCATTGGGTCATTGTTGCTGTGCGTGGGCTTTCTCTAGTTGCAGTAAGTGGGGGCTGCTCTTTGTTGCGGTGCGCGGGCTTCTCATTGCGGTAGCTTCTGTTGCGGAGCATGGTCTCTAGGTGCATGGGCTTCAGTAGTTGTGGCTCTCAGGCTCTAGAATGCAGCCTCAGTAGTTGTGGCACCCGGGTTCAGTTGCTCTGTGACATGTGGGATCTTCCCGGACCAGGGCTCGAACCCATGTCCCCTGCACTGGTAGGCGGATTCATAACACTGTGCCACCAGGGAGGTCCCTACTTTTAGTTTTTTAAGGAACCTCCGTACTGTTTTCCACAGTGGCTACACCAATTTACATTCCCACCAACACGAGGGTTCCCTTTTCTCTGCATCCTCTGCAGCATGTATTGTTTGTAGACTTTTTGATGATAGCCTGAAATGAATGATCTTAAAGTTATGCTGAATCTGTTGAGTAGCTATAGGGATTAGGAGAAATTTATTTTCAAAACCACGATGAGGTCGGTCGTGATATAAAGCCTTAGGTGCTGCTGCTGATCTTCATGGGGAATCTGTTTGAAATGGACAAGATAATTTACTTGGTGATAACTGCTTGAATTAGGGCCTTTTTAATTGTGTAGTAGTGTTGTGAACATTGGATTTGCAAGAGGTATTTAGTAGCACTCCCAGAATAATGCCAATAAGCCATTAAACTCAACAGTGTCTGTCTCCCCTATTACTTTGTGTACTTGAATGTGGGTGAGACAAAAAGACCTGTTGTAAATGGGGGATAGTAGTTCTTGACTCATAGAGATATCTGTGAGTCAACACTAATCACTGTGGGTCAGGTGTTTGTACTGGAAATTTCTCTTAAGTGACCTTATTCCTTTATGGTAATGATCTGTTTAAATAATTCTTTCCTTATTTGTCCAGCAGCACAGGTGGTTTTGAGAGGTTGTTAGTAGCATCATGGAATCATAATAATATATTACACTTGTGTAGAACTTTATTTTTAAAATGCTTTCATGTATGTTATCTTAGTTATCCTCACAAGCCTGTTTTGGGCAAGACAGATATCGGAATTTTACAGGTGAGAAAACCAGCTGGCTGCTTCAGGCATGGTTACCTTCACAAGGTTGGTGTTGCTTTTCTTTTTCCTTTAAATTACAAATTTACACTTACTTAAAAAAAATTAATTTATTTTTGGCTGCATTGGGTCTTTGTTGCTGCGCATGGGCTTTCTTTAGTTGTGGCAAGTGCGGGCTACTCTTCATTGAGGTGCGCAGGCTTCTCATTGTGGTGGCTTCTCTTGTTGTGGAGCATGGGCTCTAGGTGTGTGGGCATCAGTAGTTGTAGCACACGGGCTCAGTAGTTGTGGCTCGCGGGCTCTAGAGCACAGGCTGAGTAGTTGTGGCACAGAGGCTTCGTTGCTCTGGATCGAACCCCTGTCCCCTGTATTGGCAGGCGGATTCTTAACCACTGCGCCAGCAGAGAAATCTTGGTGTCTGTTTTTGAGACATTGCTGTCTGTGGCCTGGTCCTTTGCTTCCCAAACTAGAAACTTATATTGAAGGTTTCCTAAGACTTTTGGGGAGGTAATTATGCTAACCAGACTTGTAAGAGACCAGTTGATTAGAAAAACCAGAGATAAGAGGAAGATTAATTACATTAATAAAGCACGGAACCAATTGATTAAAAGCTTTTTAGGCTGTACTTCATCTGTGACTGTAATGCTTTTATATGTTTGCCTCAGTCCAGAGCATCCCTTTTGTGAATTCAGGGTACTTGAGGAACAGTAATTGGTTAGAAGTTTGTTGGGTGATAGAAGAATCAGCACAGAGGGAACTGGATGGTCTTGAGTAAATATTTTACTCCAGTAATGAAGGTGGGTAATGATAGTCCCTATTCCAAAGAGAGGCTCCAAATGAGACTTAATTCTTTGAGTAATAGCTTAATGGAAAGAGACTTTTTCTAATATCAAATTTTCTTTTTTTGCCTAACATTTTATCATGAAATAATTATATTTATCATGAAAAACAAAAATTGAAAGAATTGTACACAAATTGTACACCTGCTTACCACCTAGATTCTGTAATATTTTGCTTTATTTGCTTTCTACTCTGCTATCTTATTTTTTTATTTTCCAAGTAAATTGCAGACATCGGTACATTTACCCCCAAATATTTCAATATGCATATTATTAACTTTTTAACTTTTTTAAAAATTTGAAGTACAGTTTAGAGTGGAAAACAGAAAAATCTTAAGTATACTGTTTGATGAGTTTTGACACATGTACTTATCTGTGTAACCCAAACCTCTATCAAGATATACATCATACTGTATATACTATATTATATTGTACTCTCACTGTGAAAAGTTCCTTCATGTTTGTTTCCAGTCATTCTGCTCCCTGTTCTTCCCTCCCTGGGAAAAATTTTTTTCCTACTGTAGATCAGTTTTGCCTGATTTGGAAGTCATGTAAATGGAATCACATGGTATGTGCTCTTTATAAGGCTTCCTTGACTCAGTGTAATGTTTTGATATTCATTAGTCTTGGGTATATCAGTAGTTTGTTCCTTTTTATTGTGTACTTTTTAATAGTATCTATTGTGTGAATATACCACTATTTTGTTTCTCTGTTCTCCTGTTTATAGATACCCTAATTTGCTTTTTAATTATAACTACAAAAGTCACTTATCACCAAGCATTCTTACCTGACATCAGGAAATGGGCTAGAATTGATTGTAATTTTCTTAAGTAACTTTGTATTCCAGCCTTGTTTTTTCTAGTTGCCTTGATTTGATTTTAGGTATGGTTTGTGAGATACCCTAGCCCTTTGCGCACCCCAGTTGCAAAACCGTCTGATCCATTATGTGTTGATTTCTACTAGGGGATGATTTTTTTTAAATCTTAGTGCCTTTATCCCACTGTCTGCTGACTATTAAGGTGATTTGCTTTTTAAACAAAAATGTGCCTGTCCTCACTTGTCCAATTTTGTAAAATCCTGCCTGTCTCCCTGAAGCCAAAGGCAACACTGAGAGCTAATATGAGAGTTTTGTTTTGGGAACTTTGTGGTCCACTGTATTCTTGTTCAGAGACCGTGTTTGCCTAATGACTTGACATTTGAGCCTGTTTTGCATTTACTTGGCATTTTTCTCATTAAAAAAACCTTTAATATATCGAACAATCTTTGGTAAACGAGACCTTTTTTCCTTTTCTTCTCTGGATCAGACATCCCATGTTTCTTTAACACAAAGCTCTGATAATTTTTCTACTATCAGTGTGGATCCTTGTAGTTTCTTAAAAAAAAAACAAAAAACGGATTGGAACATATCCCCAAAGTTAATAGATGTCTAACTAATGCTGGGTGTAATAAGATTATCTCTTAGGGCTTCCCTGGTGGCGCAGTGGTTGAGAGTCCACCTGCCGATGTAGGGGACACGGGTTCATGCCCCAGACCGGGAAGATCCCACATGCCGCGGAGCGGCTGGGCCTGTGAGCCACGGCCGCTGAGCCTGCGCGTCCGGAGCCTGTGCTCCGCAACAGAGAGGCCACAACAGTGAGAGGCCCGCGTACTGGGGAAAAAAAAAAAAAAAGATTATCTCTTAACTTCGCACGCGTTATACTGCTTTAAAAATAACGCTACATGATTCCCTCTCCTCAATCTCTTGCTCTCCAACTTGCCCTGTATTATTAATGTATTTCGCATGGGTGATCCTTTGGTCATTTGTTTTTTTTTTTTAAAGAAGATGTTGGGGGTAGGAGCTTATTAATTAATTTTATTTTTGCTGTGTTGGGTCTTCGTTTCTGTGCGAGGGCTTTCTCTAGTTGTGGCAAGCAGGGGGCACTCTTCATCGCAGTGCGCGGGCCTCTCACTATCACGGCCTCTATTGTTGCGGAGCACAGGCTCCAGACGCGCAGGCTCAGTAGTTGTGGCTCACGGACCCAGTTGCTCCGCGGCATGTGGGATCCTCCCAGACCAGGGCTCGAACCCGTATCCCCTGCATTAGCAGGCAGATTCTCAACCACTGCACCACCAGGGAAGCCCCCTTTGGTCATTTTTGACTCATCTTTTTTTTAACATCTAAATTTGCTAAACCGTACTTACACTATTCTTTGTTTATCAAGTTTTTATAGAACTCGTTTATCAGTTCATATTTTATCTTGATTTGTGTATTGTGTATTTTCCTCTGAGAGAAACTAAATTGGAATATTAGGGTTTAGTAAGTGGAATAACTTGAATCTGAGATCATAAGACTCTAATAAATGATGTTTTGGAAGAAATATTGGTAGTTGGAACTTGCTGAACTTTTGTTTCTATCCTTTTAGGGAGTCTGCTGATAAACTGAGGGTTGGGAAGGGCCCTTGCAAGTGCTTATAGCTAACAGTGAGTCCTCAATGCTTAATGATACGTCAGAGAAGAACCTAACAAAACCTGTGATAATTTCAAAAACTTGTAACTTTTCTTGTGGTTATTTACTTTCCACTTTGGTTCTTTACTTGACATTAATAACCAGAAGCAGAGCAAAATGTTCTGAATTTCATCTTTCCTTTATCTGTTTCCTGATGGAATTTCTTAGGAGCAAGGAATTGGTCTAAAGAGAATAGGTTAGAGATATGAATAGTTTATGAAAACTTAAAGATATTCAGGGGAGAAACTATTCTCCTTTTTTTTCAGCCCCTCATCTTTCTGATTTGACTTTTTGCCAATCTTTTTCATATGCATCCAGCCGTGTTGCTAATTTTTTGGGGTTTGGGAGTAAGGCAGAGGCCTCAAGAGGAGAACACCATGGGAAATGGTTTGCAAGGAGGCCTAGCACAGAGTTGCTGGAGGCATGGGGGAAGTTCTGAAACTGTTCTCCTTTTACCTAGTACCCGTCAAAGCTTGAAAGAAGGAAGTCAAAGCAGTTTCCACTTTCACAGTCCTCCTCCCTTTGCTGGGCACTGTGTTAACTGGAAGTGCCATACTGTGCAGGAGAATGTGGCTGGTAGGATGAGAAAGAGAAATAAGTTAGAGCCCAGGGTCTACTCATTGTTAAAAATAGGTATCTATTTGGGGGCTGATACTGTCTTTCATTCTGTGAAAGCATAGCTAAGAATGGCATTTGCCATCATCTTAGTGCACCAAAAAGGCATTTAAAAGTTGTTAGGACTACAATGGTTTGGTTTTTTTCAAAGGAAGTATCTTTTTAAAAATGTAAAAGTATTACATGCTTATTTTAAGCAAGTCACAGTTGTATATAGCATAAAATGAAAGTTGTTTCTTACTTTTTTAAATTTTTCTCATTAAACTTTTTTAATGGGTCTCAAATTCTGTGACAGAGTTTTGGTCAGGTTGTTTCCATTAAAAAGTACTGATTTTAAAAACTAATAAAACTGCCACGCACAAAACAAATGGTTCACAAAACATTCTCCTTTCCTTCTGAAGGTTTTACGATGCACTGTTATCATTAACCAGTCTTTTGCTATTAAACTTAAATGGCCAATTGAGACAAACAGTTCTGAGACCGTTCTTCCACCACTGATTAAGACTGGGGTGGCAGGTATTGGGAGTAATATTCATTTAGCTTTCTGAGCTTTCTGGGCAGACTTGGTGACCTTGCCACCTCCAGCTGCCTTCTTGTCCACTGCTTTGATGACACCCACAGCAACCGTCTGTCTCATGTCACGAACAGCAAAATGGCCCAGAGGAGGATAGTCAGAGAAGCTCTCAACAGACATGGGTTTGCCAGGAACCATATCAATGATGGCAGCATCACCAGATTTCAAGAATTTGGGGCCATCTTCCAGCTTTTTCCCAGAATGACGATCAGTCTTCTCCTTCAGCTCAGCAAACTTGCAAGCAATGTGAGCTGTGTGATAATCCAGCACAGGTGCATATCCGCCACTGATTTGGCCTGATAATCACCTGAGCTGGGAAGCCAGCTGCTTCTGTCGGTGGGTCATTTTTGCTGTCACCAACTGCATTGCCACGATGAACATCTTTGACAGACACGTTCTTGGCATTGAAGCCCACATTGTCCCCACGAAGGGCTTCACTCAAAGATTCATGGTGCATTTCAGCAGACTTCACTTCAGTTGTCACGTTGACTGGGGCAAAGGTGAGCACCATGCCAGGTTTGAGAACACCAGTCTCCACTCAACCCACAGGGACAGTGCCAGTACCACCAATTTTGTAGACGTCCTGGAGGGGCAAAGGCAAGGGCTTGTCAGTTGGGCAAGTTGGTGGCAGGATGCAATCCAGAGTTTCAAGCATTGTGGTTCCACTGGCATTGCCATCTTTACGGGTGACTTTCCATCCCTTGAACCACAGCATGTTAGCGCTTGGCTCCAGCATGTTGTCACCATTCCAGCCAGAAATTGGCACAAATGCTACTGTGTCGGGGTTGTAGCCAGTTTTCTTAATATAGGTGCTGACTTCCTTAACAGTTTCCTCATATCTCTTCTGGCTGTAGGGTGGCTCAGTGGAATCCATTTTGTTAACAACAGTTTCAGACCCAGAGTGTAGGCCAGAAGGGCATGCTCACGGGTCTGCCCATTGTTGGAAATACCTGCTTTAGATTCACCACCACCAGCAGCAACAATCAGGACAGCACAGTCAGCCTGGGATGTGCCTGTAATCATGTTTTTGATGAAGTCTCTGTGTCCTGGGGCATCAATGATGTTCACATAGTACTTGCTGGTCTCAAATTTCCATAGGGAGATATCAGTGGTGATACCACACTTGCTTTCAGCTTTCAGTTTGTCCAAGACCCAGGCATACTTGAAGGAGCCCTTTCCCATCTTGGCAGACTCTTTCTCGAACTTTTCAGTGGTTCTCTTGTCGATCCCACCACATTTGTAGATCAGATGGCCAGTAGTGGTAGACTTCCCCGAATCTACGTGTCCAATGACAACGGTGTTGATGTGGGTCTTCTCCTTTCCCATTTTTGCTTAGGTTTAGTGGTGGTTTTCATGACACCTGTGTCCTGGCGGCAAACCCATTGTGAAAAAGGCCTCACTTCCTTTTTAAATACTACTTTCCAGAGATGACTGCTTCCTGGTATCTAACCTTCCAGACCAGAGGGTTTTCTTTGGTTTAAAGAATCAGTGCATCACTTGGGTATACTCAAGGAGTTTGATATTATAACCTTTCAGAGGAACTTGACTGATGTTAGGTCACTTTGCATTTCTTAGGAGGAATTAGGACACTTTGGCCATCTTTTTTATGCTCTGAGAGTTGACAGCATATTCTGTTAGAAACCTTTCCAATACATTGTAACTTCTGAGTTTTTATTTCCTTTTATAAGTGAAACAGTATTTTGGTTGTGGTGTGGTGAAAGCCCTGAAAGCTGGAGCTGAGACATGGTTACTGTTCCAGTTATCTGGTGCTTCTTAGCAAACTACTCTAAAATTTAGGGCCTTAAAAAAGCAATTTATTATTATTTCACACAGTTGACAGGCTCATCTGGAAACTGGTGTAGCATCACTTCTTCCATATTGTAATGGTCAAAGCAGTTACCTGCCCAGATTCAAGGGGCCGGGAGTGGGGATGGGGACTGGACTGCATCTCTCAGTCAGAGGCCTAGCAGAGATTTGGGGGCCATCTTTAATCTTCTACTGGTGGCGTGGCTGATGCAGTGGCAATCTTGAGAGGGAGAGGTAATAATTACAGAACACCCTTCTCATTACTCATTCGTCTTCTGGGTTAAAATTCACCATGCTTAGGCACAAGGTAAATTAATTTTGTTGTTGGTGGTAAAGGGGTAGAAAACATGAATAAAATTTCTTTACGGGAAAGGTTTTTAATGATGTAAGAAAATAAACTCTAGAGGAAGAACGTAAGGTTTCCTAGTCCCCACTCCCCTCGAGGAAACATACGTAACTTATTCTTTTAAGAATTGCTGTATTGCTTTTTCTTACTGAGAACGGTGATAACTTGCAGAATTTAAGAAAATGGTTTTTGAAGCAGGTTGATATATTGCATGTGTCATCAAGGGAGACAGGTATGCCAATCCCCACTTCCTCAGAGCCTTGCTAGGCCAGACATCCCTTTCCTGTAACTCAGTCCCCTCTAAATATATCCTCTTAGACATTGTAAAGTGCTTTGGGAAATGATGATGAAGTGGTTTGAAGGTAGCATGGTTCATAATTTTTCCAACTCTTTGGCTTAAAATGAGCCCCCTTGTTTATCCTTCAAGATGTGTACTTTTTAGAGACTTAATGGGAAGGTTTTTCTTTTCCTGGTTGGATTTTAAAAATGAAATTCTCCTTTTGTAATTTGTTTTAGAACTTGAACTGCCCTGCATTTTGGAGTGTGTGGAGTGTTCTCTTACCCCTCTGTATCTGTGCTTTTGCAGTTCCCTCTGTTACAGTATCTCTCCCATCACATACCCAGGCCCTTATTAACTACCTGTGAAACTTTTTCTCATTCCACAGTATTCATGTTGGTTTTCATTTGTTCCTCTTACAGCACTGACTTATCATGTATACGTGTTGGCGTTCATTCTAAACTGTTTGAGTGCTGAGACCATCTCAGTCATCTTTACTGCTTATTGCTTATGCTTTGCTTAAATTTAATGTGTTGAATGAAATGTACTACTAGGTGCACAATATTCCACTAAACCTGAGGCTTAGCAGAAACTAACACTGGAGTGTTATAAAAAATTAGAAGATGATAATATGAAGAAAGTTACTGAGCACCTAATAATGGCAACTGATATTTCTATAGCACTATACAAACTATTTCTGCCTAAGTTTAATTGTATACTTTTGACTTCTCTTGGAGGGTTGCAGATATTTCCTCTCCTTAACAGATGAGTAAAGAGAGTATGGAACTTGCTCAAGCTCACTCATCTAGAAAGAGGTGGAGCTAGAACTCAAATCTACTTAATTGTCTGAGACAATCCTGTAATGTATGCTTGTGATTTTTATTCAGGTAGGTTCTGCTTTAAGAAGAAACAGGATCTGAAGATACAAAATGGATTGAAAGATGATAATTGAATTCTGGGCTTTACTAAAAGAATTTCTTCATTATTTCTAGCAATATATTAACCAGAGATTTAATTTGCAACAGTTTGATTTTTGTTATCCATCGGCAATATACTGGATGTGAAAGTTCCTTTTTATATTTAAGAGGCTTTAAGAAGAGTAACTTTTAACTTGTGTAAAGTTATTTGCCCAAATTAACAAGTGCTAACAAAATCTCATCAGTTAGCTTCATACTAGACAGAGTATTATTCTATTAGACAATCAGAGCACTACAGACATGCAAAAAATGATTTGAGTGACTATTTCTCAATTCTCTGTAGTATGGTGTGTAATTAGTGTAATTCTGCATGCATAAGGGAGAAGTTAATCTATTAATACACAAAGGATGGCTTAGGGAGTAGGTCGACAAACTGCTCCTCAGCTAAATCTAGCCAAAGAACTAAGAAATTTTTTATAAGAATCGTTTTATGTTTTAAAATCATTGAAGAAAATAATTCTGTGAATATTATATGAAATTCAAATTTCAGTGTCCGTGAAGTTTCATTGGAACAGTTACCTCATTCCTTTACTTAATTGTTGGCAGCTGCTTTCAAGCTCCAATGGCAGAATTGAATAGTGACAGAGACCCTGTGGTCTGAAAAGCTTAAAATATTTACAGAAAAGGTTTGCCAACCTGTGCCTTAGGGCACTAGTGCTTAATTTTGTCCTGTGGAACCTCAGTTGAGAAAGGCTAAGCTTACCAATGAAGACACCTGTTCAATTGCTGCGGTAGTTAAGAGTATTTGTATTTAAGAGGAGCACTATATGTATCACAACTGTTCTGAGAATTTGATCCTTTCTTTGCTCTGGAACGATGTTCTTTTGTCACTTGGCTTTGACAGTTGCAGCCTGGATTGGGCACCCAAGTTTTATTTTGTTCTAATGTCCTGAGGTTGACTAATTCATTGTATCTGACGCTTTGCAAAGCACTTTTTTTTAATGACTTACATTGAGATTTGCTTTTGAGAAGCGACTAATTGGCAGTTCCAAACTGGACAGATTGAGGCCAGGTAAAGCCTGTAGGTGCCTGTCAGGCAGCAGTGAAGTTAAAAATCACCTGCTGTCAACACTAGGGAATTTTACTACCATTTTCATTTTTTGAAAAAATGAAGGATCATTAGATTCCTGGAGTTGCAGCACTAAATGGGGAAACTGGGTAGTTTGCCTCTGTGGAATGTTCCTTTTGTTTCTGTAGCCTAATCATGAATTACTCTCTGCTAACCTCTTTCTGGCTTTGGTTAAAAATCATTTTTCTGGTAAGTTTGTTAATTAGGAAATGTAGAAATAGAACTGCTTGAGTTGTCATAACTTAAACTAGCCATGGAACTTTTAAACGGAAGAGGGAGCTAATGAAGACTTGTTTGAAAAAACAGGGGAGGGATGTTTTTGCTGCCTTAGCGCTGGTAGTTTTGTGTTACATGAAGCTGAAGACAATTATAGATGGGGCTAAGGACTGTTGAGGAGAAAGCTGTCGACTTCTTCCTTTCAACTTCTGTTTTGTACGGAACTTTTATAACTTTGATCTAGTTTTGACAAGTGAGGTTCTTCGACATCCTGTTTTCCTGTAGAAGTAGATCTTTAAACAAAAAATCAACTCCAAGGTTTGACAGAAGTCTTAAAGCATATCAGTGAATAGTGTCTTATTATTTGGGTAATTAAAATAAATTGCCTTGCAGGTTGAAGGAATTAGCTCAGATTCTACATTCCTACTGCCCTTCAGCAGTAGCAGCAGATGGCCAGAAAGTTGGAGTGAAGATGGTGGGAAAGGTGGGGAGTGTAGATCCATCACATCCTAGAGCCAGAGCTGTCCTTTTAGAGTTGCTTTGTGCTAGTTCTATTTTTTTTTTTTTTTTTTTTTTTTTTGGTCTGCCTTCCCCTACCCTACCCCTTCTTTGGAGAAGGCGGGTGGTAAGTAATTTATAAACACTTATTTTCCCCAAATGATTTGCCTCATTTAATAATTTATGCTTATGCCATCAGTATCTTGACTTTGTTTAAAACTTCATCATATTTAAGATGAAATAGAGTTGTGGTAATAGCAGGAAAATGTCCTGAAGTATAGCCAATGGACTTACAACTTGATATATCAAGTGCCTGTGGGAGGGATTATGATGGTCCCAAGGAAAGAGTGAGTGAGACTTTCTGGGTCCTGCTACCCTCCCCCCTCCTTTCCCATAGTCTCATCTAGATGTGGTCTCTTTCTCTGCCAAATCCCTTCCTCTCTGCTCCCTTCTCCTCCTCCATGCTGCTGCCACTACTGCCTGCTGCGGGTGAAGTGGCTGTGTTGTGTCTAATTAGCAAGTTGAGCAATGGATTATGAGAGAGAACATTGCATTCACCCTGGGCACGGCCTTGGCAGGTTTACTACTTCATTAGGGGCTTGCTTTTAGCCCTTGAGTATCTTATCGAAAACGGAAGATAGATTGGAATAAAACATAGGTGATTGAAACATGACCAGTAATAGTTGTACATAAGTACTAACAGAAGCAAGATGGTTTTCTTTCAGCTCCTTGGAGCCAGTCAGGAGAGGCTTTTTGGAAGAGGTGAGCTGAGGAAGGATAGACTGAGATTAATAAAGAGATTAAAAGAACAAAACAAAACTGGGATTAGGAGTGGGAGTGGGGGTCAGTCAATTAACACATACTCTACTGTTCATTTTGTGCCTGACATGGTTCTAAGCACTGGGGATACAAGTCCCTGCCCTCATGTAGCCTGCGTGAGGGTGATGCATCTTATGGGTGATAGAGTTATTTAATGCGGTAGAGGGCATAAGTGGGGGTTTGGTGGGAAATAAGAGAGGTGGAATACCACCCCCCTTCAAAAAAGACCATGGTTAGTAATTTAAATATGATTTATAAGACAATTGGAAGGTGGTCTCATTAGGAGGCCTCTGAGGGACTATAATATATATATTTTTTAACATCTTTATTAGAGTATAATTGCTTTACAATGGTGTTAGTTTCTGCTTTATAACGAAGTGAATCAGTTATACATATACATATGTCCCCATATCTCTTCCCTCTTGCATCTCCCTCCCTCCCACCCTCCTTATCCCACCCCTCTAGGTGGTCACAAAGCACCGAGCTGATCTCCCTGTGCTGTACGGCTGCTTCCCACTAGCCATCTATTTTACGTTTGGTAGTGTATATATGTCCATGCCACTCTCTCACTTTGTCCCAGCTTACCCTTCCCCCCCCCGCCCCGTATCCTCAAGTGCATTCTCTAGTAGGTCTGCATCTTTATTCCTGTCTTGCCCCTAGGTTCTTCTGACCATTTTTTTTTCTTTTTTTAGATTCCATATGTATGTGTTAGCATACGGTACTTGTTTTTCTCTTTCTGACTTACTTCACTCTGTATGACAGTCTCTAGGTCCATCCACCTCACTACAAATAACTCAGTTTCGTTCCTTTTTATGGCTGAGTAATATTCCATTGTATATATGTGCCACATCTTCTTTATCCATTCATCTGTTGATGGACATATAATGTTATTTATACAGCATTTGAGAAAGAAGAATTCTTCTGTGACATACAGAGAATTGGAGTTCAGGGGTTTGAAAGTAGAGGCAGCCCCCTGCCCCTGGGCCCCCAAAAGTTTCATTTGGTTTTGTTTTATTTTTTTGCCTTTTTGGGAGTAAATTTCTGCTGTCAATATTCAGAGGATCAATAGGGATAGGGAAGAGGGTAGAATTCTGCTTCTGAGAGCTCTCTGAATTTAGTCTGGCCACTCATATTTTTGATGGTTATGTCCCTGATCTGTCAGCTACAGCAGAGTTAAAAGGTATAAATTATTTCCATGGTGTGGTGGAATCTTAAGGTACAAATTACATACAGATCAGGTAAATCATTAGATACATAGACTTTTTCACTTCTCATTGAGACAGAGGTCAAGGTCTTTATTTATTAACTTCCTAGGTTCTTGAAAAAGCATGGCAGTTTTCTATTTTGGCCTCAGAGCTTGTACAAGGTCAAAGCACAGTCCCTTATAGCTGCAGTTTCCTTGACCCTGTTATTAAATTCTCAATTTTGCCCCTTGAAATTCCTTCACTTTTTCTTTTGGACAGGGTATGTTTCTTAGCTTTTTCTTCACAAAACAGTGTTCTAGCTCTCTCTACGTCCCCATGGACTAGCTCCAAATGACTTTGGCCATCTTGTGTGTACCCTGCCCCCATTCCCCATGCACATTGCCTAATTAAGATTCTTTGGTTACAAGAAACAATTCCATTAACAGTAGTTTAGTAAGGGGTAAAATTTATTTTAAGGCCGTTCACTCGTTCATTCAACAAACATTTATTGAGTCAGGCATTCTGTGTCAGGCACTATTCTAGGTATTCAAGGATACAGGGAAATCTCAACATTAATCCAAGTGCAAGCTCCATGGTATACTTAATAAACCGGGATTTAAGGAGGCTCAGAGGATCTTAATAATAGGGAAGCTTCAGGGTGTATCACTGTCACCTGATTGCTAGGCCCTATTCCTAGAATAGGGCCAAATAATTTGCATTTCCCACAAGTTCCCTTGCTTGTGATGTGGATGCTGATGCTGCTCCGCTGGGGACCACACTTTGGCAACTTTAGTAAGCTCCTTTGAGGGATTATCTGATTGATTCACCTCTGACGACATATGGATGTTTTCTGATTTCCTTTTGCCATCGGGGTGTCTGGTATCCATCCTTCATCTAAACAGGAATTTTTCTGGTGGGCAGTTACTCTTGAAGGGCATGATGGTAGATACAGGCCATGAGACATGTCCAGTGAAACATATAACCAACTCTGGTGGGTTGTGTGTTGTAGTCATCTAGTTTTCTATATTTTGAGTTCTCTTCCTTTTTTCCTACCCACGCTTTCTTACTGTTTGTAAAACTTCACATTTTCTTTACAAAGTCTGAGTCAGCTTTGGAGGTTCTTTTGGGAGGGAGAGAGTATGATGTTCCAACTTTCTACAAATCTTTTCTCTCTTGAGGCTTAATACAAAGAGGAACACACGTTTACCTCAGTGATTCTCCTTTTGTCCAGATGAGTCAGACCTTCACAGCCAGGAGGATTTTTTTGTTTTGGGAGGGGGAGTGTAGTGGAGTGAATTATTTTTTTAACTTTTTGGAAAAAGTTGGAGGCTTATGAGGCTATTGAAGTATGTAGTGCAGATTTGAAGTCGGACTGGGGTATTAGGAAGTAGAATAGACAAGATAGAGTAGAAGAAACACATAGAGATGAAAAATGTGTTAATGGAAAAGAAACTTTCAGAATTAATATCCTTATTGTAGTTTTCCTAAAACATGCTGTAAAGGATGTCAAGGCAGAGGTGAAACACAGTGGTGAAATAAAACAAGCAGTACAGTGGAACAGAAATGTCCAGGAAGAAGCTGTTGGTGGCTTGAATGTGAATTATTTTAGGGTGATTGGAAAGATTTGCGATAGGGAAATGAAGGTACCCCATGAAGCTTGTACTTAGTGGTAGCTTTGCCAGGAATAATAAAAAAAAGAGGAAAGGAATAGTCATTTCTTATACTAGACTGGTTCTTTCCAGAATGCTTTTACTGTGTTATTTAATCTTCACAAATAAGTTGGATGTGTGTTATTTTTCTTCACTGAGGGTGAAATTTAGTAGAAATTTAACTTGACTTGCTTAAATAAAGCCTAGGTTACTGAGTTCACGAGGCTAGACCTTAAAACCCAAATCTAGCTCATTATCTTTTTCCTTGGAAATGAGGTCCTTTTACTGTTTTCCCAGTCTTAGTTATATCTACGTAGCCGGAAGCCAGTGTCATCTTTGACCCTTTATATGCCCTCCGTTTTTCATCCGTAGTTCACCAAATTGGTCTTCCAGCTATATTTTATATTTTTCTCTCCCTCCTTGCCATCACTGCCACCCTAGGTCAGGCAGCCTCTGCCTTCTGCTTGGCCTGTTATGTCTAAATGGAGCTTCTTACTGGGTTCTGGTCTTTCTCTCATTCATTCATTTATGATCTTCGGAAAACAGACCTGTTTATGTTATTTACCCACCAAAAGAACAGGATGAGTGCTTACTCTTAGAGATAAAATTCAAACTCCTTGGTCTGACTCCAGACTATACTGTTTTACCTAATTACCCAGTTCTATCCACATGTACTTTCCTTGAACCACATAAAACTGTTGTTGTTCCTTACTTATAATATTCTCTGAAGATCTCAAAGTCTTATAATACAGTTATGAATGGATTTCACAATGACCCTGAATCTTAAAATAGAGTTAAAATTTTCTTTGATATTCTTGCTTAAGGCAAGGTCATATATAAAAATAAAAATATTATAATATTTTATATAAAATATATAAAAATTAAAAAACCCTCTCTGTTCCAAGAGAGTTACAATTGGAAAAAAGAGATACTTGGTACTTACAAGGATAGATTCTCAGCTATTAGGAAAAATTGGTTTCTTAGAATACTCAGGTGCTCGGGGATCTGACCAGTTAGTGTTTTAGCGTAGTTGCACATTTCCTGCTTTGGTTCCTTTCGTAGCTTAATATATTTTTTGCTTTATTGGGGGCTTTTTGGTTAAAGATTGATTCTTTAAAGCAGGTTGAATTTGTCCCCTGGAGGACATGTGACAATGTCTGGAGATATTTTTAGCTGTTATCACTTAGTGGAGAGAGGTGTTAATGACATCACGTGAGTAGAGGCCGAGGATGCTGCTAAACATCCTACAATATATAGGACATTCTCCAAAACAAAGGATTACCTGGAAGTGGTCCAGTTTTTGGTCTGTTCAATTCTGTACTGTACTGTTTACTTGAAGTCTTTTTTTTCTACTTGGTCCCATATACCTCCAGATCAAAACCATGTTCCTTTCCTTTTTTAACCCAGTGTGGTATCTTTATCACCTCATGCACCTGTCTTGTTTTTTCTAAACTCCTTGCCTTCTTATTATCTCTTTTCCTGGAATGTCTTTCTGCCTCCTACTCATATACAGTTGACCCTTGAACAACACGGGTTTGAATTGCTCAGGTCTGCTTATATGCAGATTTTTTTTCAGTAGTAAATACTACAGTACTACATAAGCTCTGGTTGGTTGAATCTCCGGATGCGGATGGCTGACTGTAAATTATACGGAGATTTTCGACTGCACATAGAGTCAGTCAGTGCCCCTGACCCCACATAGTTCAGGGGTCATTTGTATTTATAATGTCGCTTAAGACATAATTTTTGTGTTCCCTTAGCATTTGGTCTTAATTTAAACTAAATCATAGTTCTTTAATTTAACATGTTCTTTGTGTACTGCATTTTCTAAACTTTTAAGTTTCTCAGAGGGTGTCCACTCTCTGCTTTTAATCTTTTCTTCACTGTACATGTCTTTGACGGGTTTAGTACTTTTCGAAACCTGGTGGGCTTAGAAAGAAGAATATAAAAAGAGTTGTGAAAATTTGATTGTGCCTGGTTCTCTTGTAGGTCAGTAATGTCTGTTTTGATGTGGCCTGAATATTTCACTTCATTTTATATGACCAGAAATGCTCCAGCTTAGAATTAAGGGGTTCAGTGTGAGTTGGTTCATTCATATTACTCTATATTTAATATCTAAATGTGATCACTTACATTGGTAGGATAGTTGGGAAAAGAGGACTGGGTAAGATTGCATCATGGGAGACCAGGTTTGGATGGAGTTCTGTAATAGGTGGGCACAAGGGGCAGCATGAGAGCAGGGGGGCACAAACTAGAGGGCAGTCAAAAGATAGCAAAGCAAGCTGCCTATTTAAGAAAATTGCCAAGGGATATTCCTGAGCTTCATAAAAGAAGCTGGATTTTTTTAAAACTTCTGTTTCTTTCTATTGTATGGCTTGACCCTGGATTTTGAAACCTAGGTCAATAATCCTGTTACTAGAATTCAGTAATAATATGGCTAAATAATCTTTCTGGCTTAATCTAGGAACTTCAGCCATACTTGCAACATTGCTTTTAAGGGAAAATGAGTTCTGAGGTCCAAACGATTGAATTATAAATAGATTGTACTCTAGAAGGGAACTTCTGATATATAAAATTTACTTATATAATATGGTTTAGTAAATGTGTTTTGTTTCCAGGTCTTTGCTTGTGAGCAATGTAATATGTAAGAAGTAGGAAGAAAATACTAAAACCTCTAAGAATCTATTTTATTAGGCACTTGGATAAATAAGTAGATTGCATAAAAATTCCTGACTGCCAAAATAAATTATTGAGGGAAAACACTAATCTTACAACATCTGTTTTTTCTGATTACAAAAGTAATGTATGTTCAGAATAGGAAACTCAAACACACAAAAATACGGCTTTTATGGTTCTTTGCCATTTATAGTGTTCTAACCCGCTGTAAGTCCACCAGATAGAAATCAACAGACAAAATATTTTTCTGAATGTGCCATCTTTAGGGAGACATAAATTCAGGTAAAAAGCCCATATATTGATTTAATTTTAAAATGTAGTGGAGGGACATATTAGGGCATGATTATAAAATCTCAGGTCCCTGTACTCCTTAGAGGTTCTTGGAGGTGGTAATGGAGGTCCCTAGGTTGTTTTAATGCATTTTAAAGCTAAACAAATGTGAAAAGTGACTAAAACTTTCACTGAATATTTTCTATTTGTGAAGCAGTGTTCAAAGAATATTACATGTATTGTCTCCTTTCAGCCTTAACAACTCTGTGAGTAGGTATTAGTGATACCTATATTTTATACATGAGGGCACAGACTTAGATCTAAGTTACTCGCCCAAGATCAGTCAGGATTGTAAGAGAAGAGTTTGATTCACGAACTCTCTCTTAACTACTATATTAATGAGAGACTACATAGGCTAAAATGTCAAGCTTAAATTAAAAAAATTTTTTTATTTCTCTTTTTCTTTTATGAGGACTGGGCTGGCCTAAAATTGTATCACTTAATTATGGTTGTGCTGATCAGAAGCTTCTGCAGTTCTACATATTTTGGTCTAAAAAAGCCAAAGCCAATAAATTAGTAATAAGAGCATTTTAGAAGGCAAGCTATTAGAAGTTTGAGGTTCACAAGAGAAATATAATAGTTCTTTGGTGAAGCATTCAGGATCTTGCTGGATCATGATATAAATGCCCATTGAATCTCCTTTCCAATTTCTGGTGATCTTCTCTAATATCAACCATCTAAAATCCTGCTTTCTGGAAGATTGCACTGAGGGAATTACTTTGGATTCTGTGACAGTTGAATTTTATGTCCATAATTTAATTCAACTGTTAATTAAAAATTTTTTTCAGTCATACTAATTCTTTGATAGCAATTTGAACCTAATGAAAGAGGAAAGGAATTTGGTTTTGATATTAGGAATTTTTTCTTAACCAGAGATACCTGCTTCAAAGGTTAAAATTTGAAGAGAGGAAAGAGCAAGTACCCTGTCTGATTTTTGTTAGATGAAAAGCATTACCTTTTCTTTCTTTCTTTCCTTTTTTTTTCGGGGTGGCAGGCTGCAGTGACTTAATGCATTTAAAATCTGGGTTGCATTTTGAAGTGGGAGAGCATATGTAAAACTTTATGTATTATGAATATACACACTTAATGTACTTTGTAATGATTGCTGCCTCATTCTGAGGAATAAATATGAAGAATTTTCTTTCTGGATAGAAACTTTGTAAAATAATGGCATTGTTCATAATCATGCATAATACTGCATTATACTCTTCTTGAACTCCGGCATCGCACACGAGGATGATCTGTAACCCACTGTCTTTATTCTACTCTCCCTCTTTTAGACCTAGCCCTTCCTTGTGTTATCTTTGGTATTGATTTTGTTTCTTCTCTGTTCTTATTTTCTGTCAGCTCATCTGTATGGCTTCTTGTAGGAGCATTCTTCTTGGATTCACGTTACTCTCCTTTCTCAGCACCTAATATTCCTCTTCTAGCTATGCCAGATACCTGCTTCTTTCAGTATTTAACATATTTAGCTTTTTTTGACTGCTTCAGATAACACTCAAAACACTACCTATGCAGTGAAGCAAATACCACCTGCTGACTTTCACTTTCCCTTATCTCTCTTCCTTTTAGTCAGGGTACCCTTCATCTCCACAGGCATACTGTTCATACTTACCTTAGGTCGTCTGTTAAGTTCTAAATTCCTTAGGGCACATTCTGATTTTGTTCTCTTGATATTTTGCATTATGTTGCTGCCTAATACCTTTGTGCTTTGTAAATAATTATATATATATCTCATTTGTTTATATGCAATAATTTTGTAAGGATATATATATATTTTTCTGTGGTACGCGGGCCTCTCACTGTTGTAGCCTCTCCCGTTGCGGAGCACAGGCTCCGGACGCGCAGGCTCAGTGGCCATGGCTCACGGGCCTAGCCGCTCCGTGGCATGTGAGATCTTTCCCGGCTGGGGCACGAACCCGCGTCCCCTGCATCAGCAGGCGGACTCTCAACCACTCCGCCACCAGGGAAGCCCTGTAAGGATATATTTTATAATGTTAATTAACATAGTAAATACTGCGCCTAAAATGCAATCCATGGTTATAACTGTCCTTTTTACATTTTTGTGCAGCTGTATTAGAAAATCCAGAATAATGGAATAGTAAAAATATCCCATATTCAAATATCCTTCGAAATAATCTTATTAGGATAAGTATTATATTTATTAACAAAATTGTTCACTTGTTGAGGTTAAAACAGCCTTGGATTTGGGGAAACATATAAAAGAATAGACATGATATAGACTTTAGTTTATTTGCCTTGTATTGGGGAGACAAATGCTTTTTTTTAAAAATTTATATTACTGATTTTTTTTTTTTAAGAAGATGTTGGGGGTAGGAGTTTATTAATTAATTAATTTATTTTTGCTGTGTTGGGTCTTAGTTTCTGTGCGAGGGCTTTCTCCAGTTGTGGCAAGCGGGGGCCACTCTTCATCGCAGTGCGCGGGCCTCTCACCATCACGGCCTCTCCCGTTGTGGAGCACAGGCTCCAGACGCGCAGGCTCAGCAGCTGTGGCTCACGGGCCTAGCCGTTCCGTGGCATGTGGGACCCTCCCAGACCAGGGCTCGAACCCGTGTCCCCTGCATCAGCAGGCAGATTCTCAACCACTGCGCCACCAGGGAAGCCCGACAAATGCTTTTTACTAGTGGATCTGAAGAACATCGTTCTGTGGAAACAATTATAAATAAATATACCAGTCAAACCATATGGGAATAAAGGTCTCTATTAAAAAAGAATTGAGGCCCAGCAAATTTCAGATAATGTTTAAGATGAGTCAAGTTCTGTGTTATTGGAGGTTGGACTGAATCTCAAGTTGATTGAAATGATGTGTGATTTATAGAAAAAACTAAATGGAGGGGGTCACAGAATAAAGTAATTTTAATGTCATTTGGATCAGTTGGAGAAGTCTTCTTGAAGGAGGTGATTGTCAAGCAGCTCAGGCTTACTTTATGAATTATTGTGATGAGAGAGAATTTTAGGTAATTGGAAGGGTCTCACTGCAGCTTTACCCACCTCTCCTGCCAGAGGAGCACAAAGGTGTGTGTGAAGGCTTGGCTCTTCAGTGACCAAGTCCATGGGTGTGATGACTGGAACATGTTGTGTCTAGAGAAGTAGATCAGTTGTATTAGACTTTTCTGGGTTGTGCAGAAGAGATGCCTTCAGGATTGGGACTGTGCAGTAGCGTAGGATATTATTTGCTTGTTAACTGTGTATTCACTCAGGGTCCTAATCCTTTTCAGGCTAGAATATGGAGTAGGCCTCATGGACAGCTTAGAATCACTTGGAGCACTGCCTGATCTCCAGTGACTGCCTTCTCTGTGCCCTAATTGTATGGGAGGGTCTGAATATATTTGTCACCATTCTCTGTGCAGTTACCCTCTTTGGACCAAGTTGGACCCTAGCTGTTCAGTTAATCCATGGCTGCCTTAGGCTGGTGCACCAATCCCTGGTTCAGTCTGACACAACTGCAATAGCTGGGTCAACTTCACTGATACACAGGCAACTTTATGCCACAAGAACCTCTGGGGGCATTTTTTCTAGGGGGGGAGGATCGTAAATTTTAGATGGTTTGCAGCAGATACTGAGGGCCTTCGAGACTTCTCACCAGAATGCCAAGATGTGGTGGGAAGAGGTAGACTTGAAATGCACAAAGGTTTGAATAAGATTTAAAACAAAACAAACTAGCATTTGAATAGATTGTGGGGTATTCTATGGCTTTGAAATCTGTCCTTCTTGAGGTTTTAGGCTTATGAAAGACAATGGCTTCTGACGGTGGAGGGTAGTTTTTTCTTAAAAATTTTTAATTTGCAAATATATAACAAAAGCCTATATTCCCATCTAGATGACTAAAAAGCAAGGCATTGATTATAAAACACATCCTGTTACATATTTGTATTCGTTGATTTGAACTTGAATGGCATATATTGCTGTCCAACTTTTCTCACACTGTGAAACCTGTTTGTTAAACTAGGTAAAGAAAAGGTATAAAAGGTTAAGCTGTTGTTTTAGAACAGTCCTTTATGTAGTGCTTTGGAGACAAATATGTTTATTCCGCGAGGAGCTATTAATGCTTAATCGGCTCTTTTGTGTTTACAGTTCCCTGCTGCAAACGTTATTTTTGAGTTTGCCAGTAACTGCACTGTCATTTCTTTGGACTGGAAGAACTAGAAAGAATAGATATGCTACCAGAGCCAGCATTGGGCATGTCACATTGACTTTTATACATGTTTCTTCTATTATGATTATGATTATTTTTATGTACCTTTTTACCAACCTGTCCCTATTTCCCCCACTCCCAAGCCCTTGGCAACCACTTTTCTACTTTCTGATTTTGACTTTTTTTTTTTCAGATTCCACATGTAAGTGATACTATGCAGTATTCAGCTTTCTCTGTCTGGCTTATTTCACTTGGAATAATGCTGTCAGGGTGCATCAGTGTTGTGGCAAATGGCAGAGTTTCCTTCTTTCTCATGGCTGAATAATATTCCATTGTGTATATATACCACATGATCTTTTTCCATTCATTCCTTGATGGACACTTAGGTTGTTTCCATATCTTGGCTGTTGTGAATAATGCTGTAGTGAACATGGGAGTGCAAATATCTCTTTGATACCCTGTATTCATTTCCTTTGGATATATACCCAGAAGTGGAATTGCTGGATTGTACAGTAGTTCAATTTTTAATTTTTTGAGGAACCCCTATACTGTTTCCTATTATGGCTGCACCAACAGTGCACAAGCATTAGCTTTTCTGCACGTCCTCACCAATACTTAGTCTCTTGTCTTCTTTTTTTTTCTTTTTTATGCCCCTGCCTCCTCCCCTCAAAAGTCAGTTTTAAAAGGTTACATAATCCAAGGTATTTAAGATATAGTTCCAGCAGAAAAACATAAGCTCTGCAGCAAGAGTTGTGCTGTCTCAAGATAATCAGGTTTCACAGTTCAGGCAATTCAAAATTGACTCACTATCGCCCCCAAACTGATTAAGAATTGTTCACTAGCAATTTAGAGAATCCAAAGAAGTCAAGTGGAAACAAAAACATTTTGTAGGTTTGCATGTACCTCTATCAGCTAGATAATGAAAATGACTCCTGCAAAGTTAAGGCAGCCGCACACATAAGGCAGCAGTGGTTGTGACACGCAGAACGAGTTGCTTAGTAATGTCAGGGTCGGTTTTTTCTTACATTTCTGCTTAAAATATGAGCTCCCTCTTGTTCCAAATAATTTTTTACTAAAACCTAAAATAAGAATAAACCACATAAGGACTAAAATTCTATTGAGATGACCATGATTTAAACAAAAGTCACCGGAGGTTAAAGGAGAAGGCACTAAAGATAGAACAACTTGGTGCCTGCTTCTATTTACCCACTGCCTTTCAGACCCTTGGTATACCACCATGTTAACAAGGGACTGATTTCAAACCACAGTCTATATAGACCAATTTCTATGTAACACTATATATATTTTTTTCCTCGTGGTACGCGGGCCTGTCACTGCTATGGCCTCTCCCGCTGCGGAGCACAGGCTCCGGATGCGCAGGCTCAGCGGCCGTGGCTCACGGGCCCAGCCGCTCCGCGGCATGTGGAATGCTCCCGGACCAGGGCACGAACCTGGGTCCCCTGCATCGGCAGGCGGACTCTCAACCACCGCACCACCAGGGAAGCCCAACACTATTTTTAAAAGCTAAAAAATGTTCACCTTTGTCCCTGATGCTCCTTTCAGATCACAGCAAAAGTAAAAACGTAAAAGGTTTCCCCTAGGCCCAGATATCACATGTCCCTTAGGATCTATCTCATCAAGCAGGCAGGGAACAAATTTATTTACTTTCTTCCTTATCCATTGACTAAACATTAAAAAAAATTACTTCCCAACTGGTGTCTTATAATGCAATGTGCTGGAAATGTAAACACTGGCCTTTCTGTTCAGGCTTTTATACTTTGGGAGCAGCAGGTTCACTCCTGATGTCTTTGACATCATTGGATCTGCCCATCAAATAGAATTCTTTGTTGGGAACAAGACTGACGAAATGAGCAAGGCGGTTGGACATAGCATAAAAAGCTGAAATTGCAGCTATATCCCAGGCATCTTCTTGGTTGAAGCCATGCACCTCGAACTTTTTGAAATGGTCATCTGTTATGTCATCAGCTCGGGAAATAGCAAGAGCAAATTCCAGCATTGCCTTTTACTGGGCAGGGAGGTCAGACTTTCTCCAGTTCACACAGACCCATGTTCACTGTGTCTTTATCCTCAGTTCATTTCTCTGAGAAGAATTAGCATGACAGAGGTGCATGAATTAGCATGAAGAATTAGCATGACACCCAAAAGGCCTGACTTTGGATGAAACAAGGAGAGAGTAACCTGTTGGCTGGGGGATCAAGACCCATTTCACAACTGGTCTTGGAGGGAAAGAGTCGAGGGAGGCAGATCCAGAATGGGAGCGTTGACAGGCCCAGGCTTGGGGCCGGCTGGTCAGAGAGCACTGGCTTCTTTGAGAAGACCCTGTACCAGGCACTGTGAACAACCACACTATATGAGCACCTGTTGGCCAGACTGGTTACCACAATGATGAGTTCCTTGTCAGCTTGGCAGAGCTGGCCTGTTTCCTTGTTACAGATGGCATTGTAGTCAGCAAAGAAGGCTCTGAATTCCAGTGGCCGGTGAGACAACACTTTAAAATACATTTGGTGAAAGTCCTGTCGTCAGCCGCACGACACCAAGGCGGCAAAGCACTGATGTGGCAGCACACGGCGTGAAGGCCAGGTAGCCCTCCCGTGTTCCCCTCTCCTATCTTTTTGATAATAACCATTCTAACAGGCATGAGGTGATACCGCATTGTGGGTTTTTTTTTAATGTTTATACATTCTTTTTATTTTATTTATTTTTTTATACAGCAGGTTCTTATTAGGCATCCATTTTATACACATCAGTGTATACATGTCAGTCCCAATCTCCCAATTCATCACACCAGCACCCCCACCCACCGCTGCTTTCCCCCCTTGGTGTCCATATGTTTGTTCTCTACATCTGTGTCTCAATTTCTGCCCTGCAAACCGGTGCATCTGTACCATTTTTCTAGGTTCCACATATATGTGTTAATATGTGATATTTGTTTTTCTCTTTCTCACTTACTTCACTTTGACAGTCTCTAGATCCATCCACATCTCTACAAATGACCCAATTGCGTTCTTTTTTATTTATGGCTGAGTAATATTCCATTGTGTATATGTACCACATCTTTTTTTTTTTTTTTTGCGGTACGTGGGCCTCTCACTGTTGCGGCCTCTCCCGTTGTGGAGCACAGGCTCCGGACGCACAGGCTCAGCGGCCATGGCTCACGGGCCTAGCCGCTCCGCAGCATGTGGGATCTTCCCACTTATTGAAGAGACTGTCTTTTCTGCATTGTATATCCTTGCCTCCTTTGTCATAGATTAGTTGACCAAAGGTGCGTGGGTTTATCTCTGGGCTTTCTGTCGCATTCCATTGATCTATATTTCTGTTTTTGTGCCAGTACCATATTGTCTTGATTATACTGTAGCTTTGTAGTATTGTCTGAAGTCAGGGAGTCTGATTCCTCCAGCTCCGTTTTTTTCCCCTCAAGATTGCTTTGGCTATTTGGGGTCTTTTGTGTCTCCATACAAATTTTAAGATTTTTTGTTCTAATTCTGTAAGAAATGTCATTGGTAATTTGATAGGGATTGCATTGAATCTGTAGATTGCTTTGGGTAGTATAGTCATTTTCACAGTATTGATTCTTCCAATCCAAGAACATGGTATATCTCTCCATCTGTTGGTATCGTCTTTGATTTCTTTCATCAGTGTCTTATAGTTTTCTGCATACAGATCTTTTGTCTCCTTAGGTAGGTTTATTCCTAGGTATTTTATTCTTTTTGTTGCAGTGGTAAATGGGAGTGTTTCCTTAATTTCTCTTTCAGATTTTTCATCATTAGTGTATAGGAATGCAAGAGATCTCTGTGCATTAATTTTTTATCCTGCAACTTTACCAAATTCATTGATTAGCTCTAGGAGTTTTCTGGTGGCATCTTTAGGATTCTGTATGTATAGTATCATGTCATCTGCAAACAGTGACAGTTTTGCTTCTTTTCCAATTTGTATTCCTTTTATTGGTTTTTCTTCTCTGATTGCCGTGGCTAGGACTTCCAAAACTATGTTGAATAATAGTGGCGAGAGTAGACATCCTTGTCTTCTTCCTGATCTTAGAAGATATGCTTTCAGTTTTTCACCATTGAGAGTGATGTTTGCTGTGGGTTTCTCATATATGGCCTTTATTATGTTGAGGTAGGTTCCCTCTGTGCCCACTTTCTGGAGAGTTTTTATCATAAATGGGTGTTGAATTTTGTCAAAGCTTTTTCTGCATCTATTGTGATGATCATATGGTTTTTCTTCTTCAGTTTGTTAATATGGTGTATCACATTGATTGATTTGTGTATACTGAAGAATCCTTGCATCCCTGGGATAAATCCCACTTGATCATGGTGTATGATTCTTTTAATGTGTTGTTGGATTCTGCTTGCTAGTATTTTGTTGAGGATTTTTGCATCTATATTCATCAGTGATATTGGTCTGTAATTTTCTTTTTTTGTAGTATCTTTGTCTGGTTTTGGTATCAGGGTGATAATGACCTCATAGAATGAGTTTGGGAGTGTTCCTCTGCAATTTTTTGGAAGAGTTTGAGAAGGATGGGTGTTAGCTCTTCTCTAAATGTTTGATAGAATTCACCTATGAAGCCATCTGGTCCTGGACTTTTGTTTCTTGGAAGATTTTTAATCACAGTTTCAATTTCATTACTTGTGATTGGTCTGTTCATATTTTCTGTTTCTTTCTGTTCAGTCTTGGAAGGTTATACCTTTCTAAGAATTTGTCCATTTCTTCCAGGTTGTCCATTTTATTGGCATAGAATAGTAGTCTCTTAGGATGCTTTGTATTTCTGCGGTGTCTGTTGTAACTTCTCCTTCTTCATTTCTAGTTTTATTGATTTGAGTCCTCTCCCTCTTTTTCTTGATGAGTCTGGCTAAGGGTTTATCACTTTTGTTTATCTTCTCAAAGAACCAGCTTTTAGTTTTATTGATCTTTGCTCTTGTTTTCTTTGTTTCTGTTTCATCTATTTCTGCTCTGATCTTTATGATTTCTTTCCTTCTGCTAACTTTGGGTTTTGTTTGTTCTTCTTTCTCTAGTTCCTTTAAGTGTGAGGTTAGATTGTTTATTTGAGCGTTTTCTTGTTTCTTGAGGTAGGTTTGTATAGCTATAACCTTCCCTCGTAAAACTGCTTTTGCTGCATCCCATAGGTTTTGGATTGTTGTGTTTTCATTGTCACTTGTCTCTAGGTGTTTTTTGATTTCTTCAGTGATCTCTTGGTAATTTAGTAACGTATTGTTTAGCCTCTATGTGTTTGTGTTTTTTACGTTTTTTTCCCTGTAACTGATTTCTAATCTCATAGCGTTGTAGTCAGAAAAGATGCTTGATATGATTTCAATTTTCTTAAATTTACTGAGCCTTGATTTGTGACCCAAGATGTGATCTATCCTGGAGAATGTTCCGTGTGCACTTGAGAAGAAAGTGTAATCTGCCGTTTTTGGATGGAATGTCTTATAAATATCAGTCAAATCTATCTGGTCTGTTGTGTCATTTAAAGCTTGTTAAATGTCCTTTAAAGCTTGTTTCCTTATTAATTGTCTGTTTGGATGATCTGTCCATTGGTGTAAGTGAGGTGTTAAAAGTCCCCCAGTATTACTGTGTTACTGTCGATTTCCTGTTTTATAGCTGTTAGCAGTTGCCTTATGTATTAAGGTGCTCCTGTGTTGGGTGCATATATATTTATAATTGTTATGTCGTCTTCTTGGATTGATTCCTTGATCATTATGTAGTGTCCTTCCTTGTCTCTTGTAACATTCTTTATTTTAAAGTCTATTTTATCTGATATGAGTATTGCTGCTCCAGCTTTCCTTTGATTTCCGTTTGCACGGAATATCTTTTTCCATCCCCTCACTTTCAGTCTGAATGTGTCCCTAGGTCTGAAGTGTGTCTCTTGTAGACAGCATATATATGGGTCTTGTTTTTGTATCCATTCAGCAAGCCTGTGTCTTTTGGGTGGAGCATTTAGTCCATTCACGTTTAAGGTAATTATTGATATGTGTTTCTATGACCATTTTCTTAATTGTTTTGGGTTTGCTTTTTGTAGGTCCTTTTCTTCTCTTGTGTTTCCCACTTAAGAGAAGCTCCTTTAGCATTTGTTGTAGAGCTGGTGTGGTGGTGCTGAATTCTCTTAGCTCTTGCTTGTCTGTAAAGCTTTTGATTTCTTCATGGAATCTGAATGAGGTCCCTGCTGGGTAGAGTAATCTTGGTTGTAGGTTCTTCCCTTTCATCACTTGAAGTATATCATGCCACTCCCTTCTGGGTTGTAGAGTTTCTGCTGAGAAATCAGCTGTTAACCTTATGGGAGTTCCCTTGTATGTTATTTGTCGTTTTTCCCTTGTTGCTTTCAGTAATTTTTCTTTGTCTTTAATTTTTGCCAGTTTGATTACTGTGTGTCTCAGCATGTTTCTCCTTGGGTTTATCCTGTATGGGACTCTCTGTGCTTCCTGGACTTGGGTGGCTATTTCCTTTCTTGTGTTAGGGAAGTTTTCGACTGTCATCTCTTCAGATATTTTCTTGGGTCTTTTCTCTCTCTCTTCTCCTTCTGGGACCCCTATAATGCAAATGTTGTTGCGTTTAATGTTTTCCCAGAGGTCTCTTAGGCTGTCTTCATTTGTTTTCATTCTTTTTTCTTTATTCTGTTCTGCAGCAGTGAATTCCACCATTCTGTCTTCCAGGTCACTTATCTATTCTTCTGCCTCAGTTATTCTATTGATTCCTTCTAGTGTATTTTTCATTTCAGTTATTGTATTGTTCATCTCTGTTTGTTTGTTTTTTAATTCTTCTAGATCTTTGTTAAACATTTCTTGCATCTTCTCGATCTTTGCCTCCATTCTTTTTCTGAGATCCTGCATCATCTTCACTACCATTATTCTGAATTCTTTTTCTGGAAGGTTGTCTACCTCCACTTCATTTAGTTGTTTTTCTGGGCTTTTATCTTGTTCCTTCATCTGGTACTTAGCCCTCTGCCTTTTCATCTTGTCTATCTTTCTGTGAATGTGGTTTTTGTTCCACAGGCTGCAGGATCGTAGTTCTTCTTGTTTCTGCTGTCTGCCCTCTGGTGGATGAGGCTGTCTAAGAGGCTTGTGCCCTGCCTTGTAGTTTGATTTGCATTTTCCTGATGATTAGTGTTGTTGAGCGCCTTTTCATGTACCTGTTGGCCATTTATCAATACAAGTCTTCTTTAGAAAAATGTCTGTTCAGTTCTTCTCATTTTTTAATTGGGAATTGTTTGGTTTTTTTGCTGAGTCATGAGTTCTTTATATATATATATATATATATATATATATATATATATATATATATATATTAACATGTTATTAGATATATGATTCATAAATATTTTCTCCCATTTGTAGGTTGCATTTCATTCTGTTGATGATTTCTTTTGCTGCACAGATGCTTTTTAGTTTGATGTGTCCCACTTATTTATTTTTGCTTTTGTTGCCTTTGGTGTCAAATATCATCGACAAAACTGATGTCAAGGAGCTTACCCCCTGTGTTTTCTTTTTTTTTTTTTTTTTTTTTTTTTTTTTGTGGTACGCGGGCCTCTCACTGTTGTGGCCTCTCCCGTTGCGGAGCACAGGCTCAGCAGCCATGGGTCACGGACCCAGCTGCTCCACGGCATGTGGGATCTTCCCGGACCGGGGCACGAACCCGTGTCCCCTGCATCGGCAGGCGGATTCTCAACCACTGCGCCACCAGGGAAGCCCCCCCTGTGTTTTCTTGTAGGAGTTTATGGTTTTAAGACCTGTGTCCAAGTCTTTAATCCATTTCGAGTTGGTTTTCTGCATCTATTGAGATGATCATATGATTTTTATCCTTCAGTTAGTTATTTTTTTGTATCACGTTGATTAGTGGATATTGAGTCATCCTTGCATCCCTGGCATAAGTTGCACTTGATCATGGTGTATGATCCTTTCAATAATATTGTTGAGTTTGGCTTGCTGATTTTTTGGGGTTTTTTTTGTTTTTTGAGGATTTTTGCATCTATGATCATTAGCGATATTAGTTTATAGTTATATAGTTATAGTATATAGTTTTCTTTTCTTGTAGTGTCCTTGCCTGGTTTTGGTATCAGGTGATGGTGGCCTCATAAAATGAGTTTGGAAGTGTTCCCCCGTCTTTTATATTTTGGAGGAATTTGAGAAGGGTTCGTGTTAATTCTTTTTTATTATTTATTTATTTATTTGGCTGCATTGGGTCTTCGTTGCTCTGTGCGGTCTTTCTCTGGTTGTGGCAGGCAAGCAGGGCTACTCTTTGTTGTGGTGCGCAGGCTTCTAATTGTGGTGGCTTCTTTTGTTGCAGAGCACAGCCTCTAGGCACGTGGGCTTCCATAGTTGCAGCATGTGGGCCCTAGAGTGAGTGGGCTTCAGTAGTTGCAGCGCGCAGGCTCTAGGGCTTGCGGGCTTCAGTAATTGTGGTGCGTGGGCTCAGTAATTGTGGCACATGGGTTTAGTTGCTCTGTGGCATGTGAGATCTTCCTGGACCAGGGATCGAACCCATGTCCCCTGCGTTGGCAGGTGGATTCTCAACCACTGTGCCACCAGAGAAGTCCAGTATTAATCTTTTTTAAACGTTTGGTAGATTTCACAAGTGAAGCCATTTATGCCTGGACTTTTGTTTGTTGGGAGGATTTTGATTACTGATTTAATCTTTTTACTAGTAATTGGTTTGTTCAGCTTTTTCTGCCTTCATGACTCATTTTGTTAGGTTGTATGTTTCTAGACATTTATCCGTTTCTTCTAGTTTGTCCAGTGCCTTGGAATATAATTGTTCTTGTATCTATTATTGAAAAATAATATCTCTGTCTATGGGAGCAGGTTAACCACATTTCCAATACAATGTTCTAGCCCAGGCTTCAGAAAGACATCATGTTGTGATGCATAGAGCTTTTTGCCTTTGCAGCCAGAAAGCCCAAGTTAACATCTTTTCCCCACCACTTGTTAGCTTTGTTATTTTGAGTAACACAGTCTCTCCACATCTTAATTCTCTTCACTGTAAAATAGGCATGTTTCCTGCATTTCAGAAATGTTGTTTTAGGGATCAAATATGGTAGCGTGTATGGAAGTACCTTTAAGCAGAACAGAGAAAATTTGGATATTACATTTAGATTTTGTTTGTCTCGGTCCTTTTTAATAAAGACAATCATGACTCACCTTTGCTTAGAGCAGGTTTTATCTGAGTTGTCTGTGTTTGGCAATTTGAACTTAACTTCCAGTATTTCCCTATTGTTGATCCCCCTGTTGTACCCTCCTCACCATACCATTTGTAACTGTGCTTGTCTGTAATTGTCAACAGAGACTGTGATGCTCCTTAAATTGTGTCTCAGAAATACATAATTTCCAGGGCCCTAGCTATTTTCTGATGAATATTATGGTCACAGACTAAAAATGAGGTTTGCTTTTGGGGGAGCGTTATGATAGCAGCCTGGAGACCAGCTGGTGAGGCTTTGGGATTGAACAAATAGATGAAGACTAAATTGATGAGTGACTGCTGGGATTATGAGACTGGCCTTGTACTTCTGTCAGTTTGGGTAATGTTTTAGAAAGTAGCGACTTTTCTCCATTGTCATTTGAATTTTGATTAATATTGGTTTATTTTTCTGGCTCTAAAAATGATGTGCGTTTACATTTTATTTGTTTAGAATGTACCTCTATATCCCAGAAGAACTTGAGGTAAGAAGAGTGACAGTTTAATGGAGTATTTACATGATATAGAAATAATATTATGAAATATTATAATTTATAAGTACGTGGGCACTGGTGATTCTTGTGATTAATATTCAGAAATTTAATTTAAAAAAATTTCCACAATTTCAAAAATTTGTTAGCCGTTAGTATTATGTGACTACATTGTTAATGAACTCCCACTCCCCCCACTGGCTGACTCTTTAGAAATACAATGAATTAGGGAAAAGAGGAATACTAATTCTGAGCTGAGAATATCTGTCAAATTTTATAGTCTTTGTAGAAGTGGCTAATGTTATAGGAGGTGTCATTTGGGTAAGGAATTGATTGCATTATGTTTTTCTTCATTTGTAACTTGTTTGCAGTGGTATTTAGGCCCAGAGGGTATTCATTTAGCATTTTTTAAAAAGGTAAACTAGATTTTAGTTATAGCATGTGTCATAAATTTACTTTTCTGTGTTCTCAAAAGCCACGTCAGCTACCTTTTTCAACCAACAACTTGTAATTTGTGTGCCTTTATTTGGTCATTCATTCATACGGCATTTATTTACTGAATGTTGCTTAGTTTCTGTAAAGCCCTCGTAGGCATTGTGGTGAACATAGAAGGATGAGGTGATACTGCATGAAGGCTTGGAGCTTCTTCTCTGCTTGACATCTATAGTATATGCCATTGAAATATTAAATAATATTCAGAGCTGTGTCTCATTAAATAGTATGATGAATGCTATTGGATATTAAACACATTTGAATGTTAAAGATGAGGAAGGTCATTGTGGTGTTAAAGTTAAAAGCCAGGCATCAGAATGACTTAAAAGACTCTGAAGAGTGGATGTAGTTTGGATAGGCAGAAGGGGGGATGTGAAGGACAGACATTCCAGGCCAAGAGTAGAATATTAGTGTATTTTATTTAGGGTACAGTGGAAAGCACTGTCCCAACAGCTTTACACACTCAATTGAGTTAATCCTTACATTAGTCCTCTGGTGTGGTGTGACTCTACATTTCACAGATAAAGTAAGAAAGACTTACAGGGGTTAAAACTATTGTTAACATTTCCATTTACAAGTCATGAAAGTTCCAGGATTTTTATCCTGCATATGTCTGGGTGCAGATGAAGCCTGTTCTCCTCTGGCTGTAACTAAAGAGAGAGTTGGATAGGGCCATGGAGCATAGGTATTACGATGTGTGATTTTCACACTCCAGAATTTACTTACAAACATTTCTTAGTAGCCATTAAGTCTGGGTAACTGGAGCTTCATTCTAAAATTTCACTGTTTTTAGTGCTTGCTAAAATTTTATTGACCTAGTGGTAGTGGGGATAGAAAATATGTTGTGTTCTGCTCTGCACCCCTTTTCCCCACCAATGCACTGGGGGAAATGGGATAATTGATATATGGCACTGTTTCCTGTTTAGTCTGGATCTGGCCTCAGAGTTCTTTTTATAAATGTTATTTATTTATTTGGCTGCGTTGGGTCTTCGTTTCTGTGCAAGGGCTTTCTCTAGTTGTGGCAAGCGGGGGCCACTCTTCATCGTGGTGCGTGGGCCTCTCACTGTCGTGGCCTCTCTTGTTGCGGAGCACGGGCTCCAGACGTTCAGGCTTAGTAGTTGTGGCTCACAGGCTTAGTTGCTCCGCGGCATGTGGGATCTTCCCAGACCAGGGCTCGAACCCATGTCCCCTGCATTGGCAGGCAGATTCTCAACCACTGCACCACCAGGGAAGCCCAGAGTTCTTTTTAAAGAATGCACTCAAGGAGGGAATGACATAAGAAAATTTTGTGTGAGTTTAATTTTATTCTTTAAGTTATACTTTGATTTGTCTTTTTAACAATGACCTGTTTGGCGTTATTGTTGAAAATCTTTAGCTTTCACAGATTTTCATCCAGTTTAACCAAATTGATTTATCAAACATATTTTCAAATGGGTGCTCATGGCTTTGATTATAATAACTGCCTAACTCTAGGGCTAGGCATCCATCTGTTCTGGGACACAAACTAGACAGTCCAGGACAAGTGGCATTTGGACCATTTGCTGACTCCTGTCAGGTCAAATTGTTTTTGTCTAAAATGGGTGGATGGATTGGATTGATGGCATACACTAATCTCCATGAGTGCAGGGCATTCTCTGAATCATTGAGGACTAAGTTAGAGACATTTATTCTTTCCGAAAAGGTCATTTAAGGGTAAATGTTTACAAAGTTTATGAGGTCAATGAGACATATACCTTGATCAATTTTAAGATTAGTGACAACTTAAAAGTTCTGTTTTTGAATTTAAATAAAAAATTAAATAGGGCTTTTGCTTTGAGGCCTGAATCTATCTACATGATTTATTTTTGCATTCACATATATAAGCAATTTCCCTTTATGTTCTTACCAGATAACCTTCTCCATAACTGCACACTTATCTGGGGATCTAAGACAAGCAATGTAATGGTTTCCTAATTGAACATGAGAACTGTTAAGTAGTTACCATAATTCTACGTGGGAAGGCTTAAAGATTTCCCTGCAAGATTCTTCTTCCCAATGGGACATGATGAAGAATTGTTAGGAGAAGGGATATAGCATATTGTCAAGTGTATTATATCTGTATTGAACAGCTTTTTTAAAAAAAACCTGAGATATAATTAACATATAATATTTTATTAGTTTTAGGTATACAACAATGATTTAATATATGTATATGCTGTGAACTGATCACTACCATAATTTTACTATCCATCATAAAACATAGTACAAATTTTTTTTCCTTGGGATGAAAACTTTTAAGATCTATTCTCTTAGCAACTTTCAAATATACAATACAGTATTGTTAACTGTAGTCACCATGCTGTACATTATATCCCCAGGACTTATTTATCTTAAACTGGAAGTTTGTACCTTTTGGCCACCTTCACCACCCATTTCAGCCACTCCTCCACCTCCCCCGCCCCCCAAGCAACCACTAGTCTGTTCTTTGTATCTGTGAAGTTTGTTTGTTTTTTAAGTTTCCACATGTAAGTGACATCATACAGTGTTTGTCTTTCTCTGTCTGACTTATTTCACTTAGCATAATGTGCTTAAGGCCCATCCTTGTTGGGTCAAATAACAGGATTACCCTCTTTCTCATGGCTAAATAATATTCCATTGTATCTATAAAACACATTTCCTGTATCCATTCATCCATTCATATACACTTAGGTTGTTTCCATGGCCTGGTCATTGTAACTAATGCTGCAGTGAACATGAAGGTGCAGATATCTTTGTGGGATAGTGATTTCATTTCCTTCAGATAAATACCCAGAAGTGGAATTGCTGTTTCATGTAGTAGTTCAATTTTTAGTTTTTTGAGGAACCTCCATACTGTTTACACAGTGGCTGCACCAGTTTACATTAGTACCAACAATGCACAAGGGTTGAACAGCCTTTTTTGTATGAAGACCAATTCAGGAAAATTATACACACACATGTAAAATAAGGCTTCTCAGCATTTTCATATATATATAATTTTTTTCTCTGTTGAAATTACGCTTTTTAAACTCAGGTAAAACAATATCTGTAATTGCAGATAAGCATTGTCTTAGCTTTTCTTTTTAACTGAAGAATTCCCCTTTTTGATGAAAATTTAGAAACTGTTATTTCACATGTAATATCTGTAATGCTGTATCTTTGAACAGATTTTATGTGAAATGGAACTTTATGGCTTGCGGGTGTGGTCTGAACAGTTTGAGTGAAGAAAGTAAATTTAAAAGTAAAGCTTTGAAAGTAAAGCTTCAGAATTTAGTTCAGAGTTTAAAGGTTCTGCGAAGGCAGGAGTTGCCATTGGGAATGGAGAGCAGGGTTGAATAGGAGTGGGTCCAGATAATGTGGTTCAGCATGTTTGGTGGTGAAATAGTGGGTGCAAAAATGTCTTCTGTGCTCAGACTATGAAACTGGGAGTGGGGCTTTCATCCTTCAGTCTCCCTGGATCTCTGACTGCTTTACTTAATTTCTGGTCTATGAGCCCTAGTGCCACATCTCTAGTGGCAAGTCCTGCCTGTTGTTAAATTTAATCTTGAGACAGCAGCAGCGCTGCCAACCTCAGGTTGAGAGAGTTGATTGGAATTATTCAGCTAGAGGCAAGCTTTACAAAAAAGTTTGTTAGAAGGTGATTGGTTGAGGTTATCATTCTTTGAACATTTTAAATTTCTTCCTGAAATTAGATTTGAGGGTGATATTGTGAAGTTAGGAGTATTGGTCTATAGTTTGCTCAATGTTGTTACATGGTGTGGTACTTAAGGGAATTTTGAATTAACTCGATAACCCTTCCCCTCTTTTTTTCTTCGATGATTAATAAAAAAAATTAAAATTTAAAAGAGCATCTTATTTTCAAAGACATTATCTAGACATTTCTGAATTCTTGTTGGAATTAAAGAGAAGTTTGAATTTATAATATTGGCTTATCCATAAAGTAATCATAATAAAACCATATTGTCGATTTCTTGACTAAAAATTTAGGTCACCCACTGGTTTTCATAAGACACTTCCAAAGATTGTTGAAAGCAGACATTTTGAGTACAGACATATCTGAGATACTGGTGTACTCTACTTGGTAGTACATTATCCAGTGATCTTTGAATTTTCTGTGTCACTTGGAGAAAAGAGGTCCGTATTTTTACTTAAATCACTATAAATGTCAGTGAGTGATACCTCATGGTCACTGACTTTCAGCAGGAGTAAGGTCAGATAAGAAGCCTTTTAGGAACTTGTGTATAAAGGGCACTGTGTTATCAAGAAACACTTGGGCTCCTTTATAAGGGCCTGGGATGTTCACAGAGAAGACAACTCCAATTGTGGAGAAGGCTTATTTTATCTTAATTGTTTAATGTTTTGTCCTAGACAAATGACTCCAGGTCAAATGTTCACCTTTAGGGAACACAAGAAGATGCATAGAAATGATTGGTCTGTAGGCAGCTGGGTGGCGAAGCTAGTTTAAAGAACAATTCTTCCTATCTTTTTTTTGCAGTTAACAGGTTATTTGAAGACACTCGAATTTCCCTGTATGCTTTGAAGTGAAGTGCATGTTGAGCAGTAAAGAAGCAAATCCAGCCTCATTGTGGAACTCGCTGGCTGTGGGTGTATCACAGATGGAAAGATGTTAAGACAGCATTCATATATTCTTGCATGAAAAATTCACTTGAATCAGAAACAGAAACTCAGAAGTAGCCGTGGCACTCTGGTTTCTTTTTAAGGAGCTGTGGGCCGAAGCTTCCAGCTGACAGCTGCTCAGTTAAGGCATGGACAAGTAGCAGATTAGAGATGTAAATTCAGATAAGGCCTTGAATTGCCTATCTGCTGCATTTTAGACCCATAAAGGGAAATATTACACACCATTCGTTGTGCCCTTTTCTCTTTGTGGCACAGCCATTTGAGAAAAGGGGATTTGAGGTTCTTCTTATTGTGGGCTTAAAATACTTTTCATTCCATGTTACTGTTACTTATCCTATTTTATCAACAAATGAAATATAATAGCTGTTTGAATATCTTACCATCTGCTGTAATCACCTAGACTAGATGGCATACTATAATTGAATACTTTTGGTCAAAGACTGGATTCTAATACTGACTTTCTGACTTTGGTATATCATTTACCATTTCTGACCCAGAGTTGCTATTAATACCATTTGAGAGAATAATAGCTCCCTACTTAAAAACAAATTTTTTTAAACAGGGTTGTTGAAGGACCATTGACGATACAAAAGCATATATAAATGTTGAATATTGCTACTGAAGCTAGTGCTTCTTGGAAGTTAAGTATAATGTTAGTTGTGGATTTGTCTTAGATGCCTTTATTAGATTGAAGACATTTTCTTTATTAATTTGCTGAGAGTTTTTTTTCTTCACACATGTGTATTGACTTTTGTCAAATGATTTTCCTGTATCTATTGAAATGATCATATGATTTTTCCTTCTTTATTCTGTTAATATGGTGAAAAGATTTGGCCTCTGCTGTGATAGTTGAATAGAGAGAAAAACAAAGAAATAATGGTAATATCTATTACAATTGAGGGTTGCAAAAGATGCAGTGGGAATGTAGAGAGAGAAGTAGTGAAATCCACCTGACGAAGTCAGGAAGGCTTTCAGAGGAACTCAGCTGAGGTGGAGATTTGGAATTTGTGAGTGGAAGGAAGGAGAGGGGAGTGCCACATCTTAGAGGGCATGGCCATTGTAGCTGGAGTATGGGATGTGTATTGGAGGTTGGGAGCCAGAAATGTGGCTGCTGTGCAGGGGGAGGGCTATGTTAAAGTTTCTGTCTTGTATGTGGGTGTGGGGAGTCACCAAAGTTTTGAGAAAATGGGAGTGACATTATTAGATTTTTGTGATAAAGAGATCTCTTCTGCAGTGATTAGTGTGGATGACGATGAGTTATTTGTTTAATGCTAAAGCAACCTTATGTTCTTGGGATAAACCTCATTTGGTCATGATGTGTTATTTTTTAAAAAAATAAATATTTATTTATTTTTGGCTGCGTTGGGTCTTTGTTGCTGTGCACGGGCTTTCTCCAGTTGCGGTGAGCGGGGGCTGCTATTCATTGCGATGCACAGGCTTCTTATTGCGGTGGCTTCTCTTGTTGTGGAGCATGGGCTCTAGGCATGTGGCCTTCAGTAGTTGTGGCACATGGGCTCAGTAGTTGTGGCGCACGGGCTTAGTTGCACCGCAGCACGTTGGATCTTCCCGGACCAGGTCTCGAACCCGTGTGCCCTGCATTGGCAGGCGGATTCTTAACCACTGTGCTACCAGGGAAGTCCCCATATTTTTTATATATTGATGGATTCCGTTTGTTCAGTATATTGGTAAGAGTTTTTGCACATATGCTCGTGAAGAATATTTGTAATATTCTTTATCAGGTTTTGCTGGCCTCAGTGTGAGTTGGTAAAGGTTTCTTTTGTTTTCTGGAAGAGTTTGTGTTCATTGTCATTAGTTACTCCTTAAATGTTTGAGAGAATTAGCCAGTAAAACCATCTGGGCTTGTGGTTTTCTTTTAGAGAATTCATTTGATAATAGGGAATTCAATTTCTTTAATAGAGTCAGGGCTATTAGAGTATTTTAGTCTACATTATGTCCATTTTTAAAAGTTGTGTTTCTCATGGAACTTGTCCATTTCATCTTAGTTGTCAGATTTATTGGCATAAAGTTATTCATTATATTTATTTTTCACTTAGTATATGTAGAGTCTATAGTGATATTGCCAGTTTTCGTTTCTGATATTGGTAAATAGGTGTTTATCACTTTTGCTAATCTTTTGAAAAAACCCAACCTTTTCCATTATTTTCTGTTTTTCTGTGACACTGGTTTTTGCTCCTTCCCTTATTTCGTTTATTTCTTTGGGTTTTCTTTGCTCTTTTTCTAGTTTCTTAGGGCAGACTCATCACATTTTATACCTTTCTTCTTTTCAAATATTGGCATTTAAAAGTATAACTTTTTCTCTCAGTACTGCTTTTGCAAAATTCCACAGATTTTGGTATATTGTATTTTTATTATGCATTAGGGCAAAGTATTTTCTAATTTCATTTGTGATTTTGTTTTTGATCCATAGGTTATTTAGAAGTGTGCTGGAATTGATGAAAAGAATGTATATTCTTGTTGCACTTGTTGAGTATAGTGTTCTATAAATGTCAGTTCAAGGGTATTGATAGTGTTTTTGATTATTGATTTTTTTTTTTTTTTGCGGTACGCAGGCCTCTCACTGTTGTGGCCTCTCCCGTTGCGGAGCACAGGCTCCGGACATGCAGGCTCAGCGGCCATGGCTCACGGGCGCAGCTGCTCCGTGGCATGTGGGATCTTCCCGGACCGGGGCATGAACCTGTGTCCCCTGCATTGGCAGGCGGCCTCTCAACCACTGTGCCACCAGGGAAGCCCTATATTATTGATTTTGTAAATCTTGTTTTATCCGTTGCTGAGAGAAGAGTATTTAAATCTCCAACTATGTGGATTTGTCTTTCTTTTATTAAAATTCTGGAAATTTTTGCTTTATATATTTTGAAACCTTAGTATTAGCCTCGTATCCATTATTATTGTCATTTTTCCTGATGAATTGAGCCTTTTATCTTTATGAAATCCCCCTCTTTCTCTCTGCCAATAAAGTTTACTTCCTCTGATAGGAATATAGCCACTTCAGTCTTCTTATGCTTTTTATTCCTTACTTGGTATGTCCTTTTGCATCCTTTTACTTCAGCCTTTCTGATTCTTTGTATTTAAAGTATGTCTCTCATAGACAGCATGCATTTAGTTCTTGTTTTTAAAAATTCATTTGTTCAATATCTGCCTTTTAATTGGAGTGCTTATTCCAGTAACATTTAATGTAATTGTTGATGTGTGTTGTAATTGTTGATTTAGGTCTACTATTTTAATATTTGTTTTATTTGTCTCAACTCTTTTGTACCTTTCTTTATATTTTCCTGTTTCTTTTGGGTTACTTGAACATTTTTGGAATTTTATTTTAGTTTATTGCCATGTTTGCTATACATACTCTTTTTATTTTCGGGAGGTATAATTCACTTACAATGCAATTCACCCATTTCAAGTATATGATGCAGTGTTTTTTGGTATATTCACAGGTTGGTACAGCCATTACCACAATCTAATTTTAGTACATTTTTGCCACCCATAAAAGAAATTATGTACTCATTAACAGTCACTCCCCATTTCCACCCATCCCCTTTCCCTCGCTCTAAGCAACTACTAATCTAATTTCTGTCCCTGTAGATTTTGCTATTCTGATGATTTCTTATAAATGGAATTATAAAATATATGGTCATTTACATCTGGCTGTTTTCACTTAAAATGTTTTCAAGGTTCATCCATGTTATATATAAAAACTCATTCCTTTTTTGTTGCAGAATTTTGTTGTCCATTATGTGGTTATGGTACTTTTTATTATACATCAGTTTATTTTTTTGGCTACTATAAGTAATGCTTCTGTGAACGGTTGAATAGAAGTTTTTGTGTGGTTGTATGTTTCCATTTCTCTTGAATATATACCTAGGAGTGGAGTTGTTTCGTCATATGGTAACTCTATGCTTAATCTTTTGAGGAACGGGCAAACTTTTTTTCCAAACTGGCCACATGATTCATTGATCATTTCAAACAGCAACGTGTGTTGGTTTATGATGGTTCCAGCAGTGTGATGGTTCCAGTTTCTCTGCGTCGTCTTCAACACTTGATATTATCTGCCTTTATGATTATAGCCATCGTAGCAGCTATCTCTTTGTGCTTTGTTTACTAATGGCTAATGATGTTGAACATCTTTTCATTTGCTTATTGTCCATTTGTATGTCTTTTTGGAGGAATATCTATTCCTTACCCATTTCTAAATTGGATCATTTATCTTGTTATTGAGTTGTAAGAGTTCCTTGTATGTTCTGGATGCAAGTACCTTTGCCAGGTATATGATTTCCAAATATTTTTTTTTTATCGTTCTGTGAGTTGTCTTTTCACTATATTGATTGTATGCAACATGAAAGTTTTAACTTTTGATGAATCTGATTTATCTTTTGTTGCATGTGCTTTTTGGTGTCATATTAAGAAACCATTGCTTAATCCATGGCCATAGGATTTATACCTAAGTTTTCTTCTAAGAGTTTTATTAAATTTTTAATTCATATTTAGGTCTGTGATTGATTTTTTTTTTTTGTCTGTGTGTGTGTATGTATGGTGTTTTCTTTGTTTATTGAGGTGATCTATATGGGTTTTTGTCCTTTAGTCTGTTAATATGGTATATTACATTAATTGATTTTAAGTAGTAAAACTTGCTGTCCTTGGATAAATCTCATTTTTGTCGGAGTATGTAATTCTTTTTTGGTAGATTTGGTTTGCTCGTATTTTGTTGAAGATTTTAACGTCTGTAGTCATAGGGATACTGGGCTGTAGTTTTCCTTTGTTGTGATGTCTTTATATGGTTTTGGCTGAGGGTAATGCTGGCCTTTTAGCATAAGTTGGCATGTGTTCCCTCTTCCATTTTGGGGGGAGAGTCTGTGAAGAATTGGTAGTAATTTTCCTTTAAATGTTTGGTAGAATTCACCAGTGAAGCCATCTGGGCCTGGCTTTTCTTTGGGGAAAATAATTTGATCCTTTTCTTGTAGATCTATTCAGTTTTCTAGTTCTCCTTGAGTTGGTTTTGGTAGTTTGTGTCTTTCTAGGAATTTGTTCATTTCACCTAAATTACCTAATTTGTTGGCATAGAGTTTTTCTAAATTACTGTTCCTTTATGATCTGTTTTATTTCTGAAAGGTGGGTAGTGATGTCTCTCTTTCATTCCTGATTTTAGTAATTTGATTTTTCTCTCTCCTTGGTCAGTTTAGCTAAAGGCATTAAAAATAATATTTTCAGGGAACCACCTTTTTTTTTTTTGGCCGAGCCACGTGGTGTGCAGGATCTTTTTTTCCCAACCAGGGATTGAACTTGTGTCCCCTGTAATGGAAGCGCAGAGTCTTAACCACTGGACCGCCAGGGAAGTCCCTGGGAACCACATTTTGATTTCATTGATGTTTCTCTATTTTTCTTTTTGCTACTTATACTTTTCTTTCCTTTCACTTGCTTTGGGCTTAATTTTGTTTGCTGTTTTTTCTAGTGTTTAAGGTGAAAGATTAGATTATAGATTGAGCTTTTTTTAAAAACGTAGTCATTTACAGCTGTCAGTCTCCCTGTGAAAATTGCTCTAGCTGTATCCCAGAAGCTTTGATATGTTAGGTTTTCATTTTCATTGTTCTCAAAAGTATTTTAGATTTCCTTTGTGAATTCTTTGACCCATTGGTAGTGTGCTATTTAATATTTTAAGATAGTCACATGGGGCTTCCCTGGTGGCACAGTGGTTGAGAGTCCGCCTGCCGATGCAGGGGACACGGGTTCGTGCCCCAGTCTGGGAAGATCCCATATGCCGCGGAGCGGCTGGGCCAGTGAGCCATGGCCACTGAGCCTGCGCATCTGGAGCCCGTGCTCCGCAACAGGAGAGGCCCGTGCACCGCAAAAATAAAATAAAATAAAATAAAATAAAATAGTCACATGTATTTAAAGAAATTAAGAGAGAAAATAATCTTTTATATTTACCCACATACGTAATATTTCCTGTGTTTTTCATTTCTTTCTGAAGGTTGGAGATTCCATCTTGTGTCATTTACCTTCTGCTAAGTGAACTTCCTTCAGCATTTATTCTAGGTCTGTTGGTGATGAATTCTCTTAGCTTTTGTTATTCCCAAAATATTTTTATTTTGTCTTCATTCTTGAAGGATATTTTTGCTGAATATAGAATTCTGGGTTGTCAGAGTTTTTTCCTTTTAGCGTTTAAAATGTTTTTCCAATGTCTTTTGGCCTCCACTATTTTTTTAAGTCAGAAGTAATTCATATTATTGTGATTTGTCATTCTTCTTTGGCTGTTTTTTTTTTTTTTCGTTACGCGGGCCTCTCACTGTGTGGCCTCTCCTGTTGCGGAGCACAGGCTCCGGACGCGCAGGCTCAGCAGCCGTGGCTCACGGGCCCAGCCACTCCACGGCATGTCGGATCTTCCTGGACTGGGGCACGAACCTGTGTCCCCTGCATCGGCAGGCGGACTCTCAACCACTGCACCACCAGGGAAGCCCTTCTTTGGCTGTTTTAATACTTCTCTCTTTACTTTTGGGTGTTGGCAGTTTGCCTTTGATATGCTTAGATATCTTCTTTGTATCTTCCCTGCTTGTGGTTCACTGAGCTCCCAGAATCTTTAAATTTTTATCTTATACTCCATTTGGGAAGTTTTCAGCCATTATTTTTTCAAATATTTTTTCTGCTCTATTCTTTCTCACTTCTGATTATAGAACTCCAGTTATACCTATTACACATATGACTGTTCACTTTTCATATGGTTTTTTTCCTCTCTATTGTTCAGATTGGATAATTGCTATTGATCTTCAAGTGTACTGACTCTTCTGCCACTTTTAATCTGCATCCAATGGATATTTTAATTTCAGATATTTTTCAATCTGTGTCTCTGCTGAGATTTCCTATTTGTTGTAAGCATATCTTCTTCTTTAATTCTTGAGCATGGTCATAGTAGCTGCTTTTAAAATTCTTATCTGTAAAGGAATGCTGGGGAACTACCTCAGATTGAGGAGACTAACAGTACATGACAACTAAATGCGATGTGGGATCTTGGGTTAGATGCTAGGTCCAAAAAAGGATATTAGTGGATTGATTGACAGATAACACGTAAGGTTTGTAAATGAATAGTTTTGTGTCATAAATTTACTGGTTGCTATAGCTGTACAAGGGTTATGTAAGATGTTAATGTTAAAAACCTTGGTAAAGGTAGTTTTAAAAAGTCTTCTCTACTAATTATAATGTGCAAGTTATCTTGGTGTTGGTCTCTATTGGTTCTTTTGTCTTCTGTGGATTATGTTTCCCTCTTTTTTAAAAATAAATTTATTTATTTTTTATTTTTGGCTGCGTTGGGTCTTTGTTGCTGCGCGCAGGCTTTCTCTAGTTGCGGCAAGCGGGGGCTACTCTTTGCTGTGGTGCGCTGGGCTGCTCATTGCAGTGGCTTCTCTTGTTGCAGAGCATGGGCTCTAGGCGTGCGTGCTTCAGTAGTTGTGGTGCATGGGCTCTAGAGCGCAGGCTCAGTAGTTGTGGCGCACGGGCTTAGTTGCTCTGAGGCTTGTGGGATCTTGCCAGACCAGGGCTCGAAGCCTTTTCCCCTGCGTTGGCAGGAGGATTCTTAACCACTGCGCCACCAGGGAAGCACACGTTTACCTCTCTGAATTCATGTAATTTGGAATTGCATTCTGGACTTTATGAACAATTCATGTAGAGATTCTGAATCCTTTTTGTACCTCCAAAGAATATTGATTTTTGTTTTAGTAGGATGGGCTCGAACTCCAAATTATCCACACCTGAGGTCGGCAGTTTAGCTCTGTATTCAGTGTTTAGTCTTCTCTGGGTTGTTTGTAGTCTGTTCCACACTCCATGTTTCAGGGATTAGCCAGAGATTTGGGCCAAGTTTATATGTAGATTCTGGACCTCTCCCTCTGTGGCTCTCCTTTCTTTGATTTCACCCCTCAGTTTCCACCTGGTGGGGTCACTCTGAACTCTACTGTCTGGTTCTTCATTTCAGTAAGAATGTGGTTTCTATTCAAATTCTATTACCTGACTATGCCAAACTGGGCCTCCCTTCAGGCAAAAAGCCAGAAAAAAAAGAAAAACTTTGTCAGTGCTGTTTCTTTTTTCCAGTGACCTTCCTAAGTGTCTGTCTGCTTTTGATTGCTCTCCAGTGCCTTCAGGTAGTTACTTTTTATATTTTGTCCAGAGTTTATAGTTATCTTTGGGAGTGTTAGTCCAGTGGGAGCATATTAAGTCTTAGGAAGCAGCTTCTGGAAGTGGAACTTAAGTTTTTGGTTAACCATTTTCTTTTTCTTTATTTTTAATAAATGTATTATTTTATTTATTTATTTTTGGCTGTGTTGGGTCTTCGTTGCTCAGGCTTTCTCTAGTTGCGGTGAGCGGGGGCTACTCTTTGTTGCGGTGCGCGGGCTTCTCATTGCGGTGGCTTCTCTTGTTGCGAAGCATGGGCTCTAGGCACGCAGACTCAGTAGTTGTGGCGCGCAGGCTTATTTGCTCCGTGGCATGTGGGATCTTCCCGGACCATTGCTTGAACCCATATCCCTGGCATTGGCAGGTGGATTCTTAACCACTGTGCCACCAGGGAAGTCCCGGTTAACCATTTTCTTGAAGTATGATATATCATACACACACAGTACACCAGTCATAACTCTATAGCTCAGTATGCCATTACTAATTGGACATGACTTAGGGAGCAAAATAGAACATTACCATCATCTTAGAAGCCCCTTTCATGCCCCTTTGCCCCTTCCCAATCACTGTTCCCACCTGCCTCTTCAGAGTAGCCACTCTTGGGAATTCCCTGGCAGTCCAATGGTTAGAACCTGGCGCTTTCACTGCCAGGGCCCAGGTTCGATCCCTAGTAGGGGAACTAAAATCCTGCAAGCCATGTGGCGCAGCCAAAAAATGGTGTTATATGTATATTTTGCTTTTTGTTTTAATGTTTTTGATATTATTCCATGTTGTGTGTAGGAGTAGTTCATTCTCATTGCCGAAGAGTATTTCATTGTGTGAATATGATAATTTGTTTATTCCTTCAACTGTTTTTTAATTTAAAAAAATATTTATTTATTTATTTATTTTGGCTGCGCCGGTTCTTAGTTGCGGCATGCGGACACTTAGTTGCAGCATGCATGTGGGATCTAGTTCCCGGACCAGGGATCAAACCTGGACCCCCCTGCATTGGGAGCATGGAGTCTTACCCTCTGGACCACCAGGGAAGTCCTTCCCTTCAACTATTGATGGACATTGGAATTATTTCCATTTTGGGCCTATTTCAAAAAAGTGCTGCTTGAACATTCTTTTACATGTCTTTTGGTATACATGTGTATGCATTTCTATTGGGTGGTAGCAAGTAATTGAATTATTGGATCATAGGGTATGTGACCCTTTTGTTTAACTATAGTAGATACTGCCAAACAATTGACTAAGGCAGTAGTACCTAATTGTTTTTTTTTTTGAGTAAACGACTGTTAGGAAGTTTTAGCTTTTAGGAAATTGGAGCTAGAATTACTGCAAGCACAATTTATCATTCTTTTCATGTGCTAGCCCCCTAGTATTTGATAAATTGGTAGTTTGATAATAAAAGGCAAATATAGCCTTAATATGTAACACTTGTTTGCTTGCTTGCTCAGTCTTACTGAGTTTTAGTGGAATCATTTATGTCATTATGCTTCTTGGATGTGTTACTGACAGTCATATGAGGTGTGTTATTAGTTACATAAATTCTGCTAACACTGATGGACTTGTCAGGTTCGTGGTACAGAAATATGTAAGTACTGCCCTTAAAATTGTTTGTTACAACTTATGTTGTGTGTGGTGGAATTTTATAACTTTTATATGTTTATTATATTTTGTAGTTTAAAGAGGTATATACACTTATTCACTTAATCTATACACAGTAGCCTTGGAAAGTAGGTGTGATGTAACTAATTTTTGGAAGAAAAGCAGGAAACTGAAGAGCAACTGAGAGAAAGATGGAAAATGGTAAGAGGTTGACCTTCCTGGGGTGCATCTACACTATATGGTGTGATGCTTTGTGACACAAAAGTTATTTCAGACTGGGAAACTCTTTCTATAAAGGGCTGGAGAGTAAATATTTTAGGTCATATACTCTGTTGCAGATACTCAACTCTGCCACTGCAGTGCAAAAGCAGTCATAGGCAATATGTAAGTGAAGAAGTGTGACTGTGTTCCAGTAAAACTTTATCAACAATGAAATGTGAAATTGTATAATTTTCACATGTTACAGAATAACATTCTTTGATTTTCTTTTTCCCCAACTGCTTGAAAATGAAAAAAACATTTGTGTTGGTCTGCTAGGGCTGCTGTAACAAAGCACCACAAACTGGATGTCTTAAATGACAGAAATTTATTGCCTCAGGGTTCTGGAGGCTAGAAGTAAAAAATCAAGGTGTTGTCAAATTAGTTACTTCAGGTGTTTAGGGATGTTTTTAGGGATGTAAGGGAAGGAACTGTTCTAGCCTCTCTCCTTGGCTTGTAGATGGCCATCTTCTCCATGTGCCACTTCACATCTTCTTCCTCTTTTTGTGTCTGTCTCTGTGTACAGTTTCCCAGTCATACTGGATTAGAGCCCACCCTCATGACCTTGTTTGTGAAGGCCGTTATATCCAAATAAGGTCACATTCTGAGATATTGGGGGTTAGGACTTCAATATATCTTTTTTTTTTGGCAGGGGAGGGGAGGTGATGCAATTCAATCCACAACCTCATTCTTAGCTGTGGGTCATTAAAAAATAAGTGGTAGGCTGGACTTGGCCTGGCTACACTTTGTTGGCCTGTGGCTTATCTTATTGGGACAGAGATGATACCTGTAGGATTTACCAGCCCAAGAGGCTTGTCTAGGTGCATCTTTGGGTGAGATGGCTGATCTAGTGAACTTCTCAGTTTCAGTAGAGGAACAGTCATCAGTTTCATCTTTGGATATGAAGGACAACAGTTTATACTGATTTACCAGAGTATAGGATTATATCTTCTGAGACATTTATAGTTCAGGTTCAAATAACCATTTTTATATTTTTAATTTTAGGAAGAATAAATCCTGTCTCCACCCCCTGTCCCCTATCTCCCCTTTGGAGATGTTCCTGGGAGGTGGGTCAGAGTTGTAATGTAATAGAAGGTGGCTTAGAACAGTGATTTGAAATAGTTGCTTAGTGTTCTGTGGAGGTGCTTTTTCATGGCTTTTGTAAAGATAAGAATTTTATTTAAAAAATAAACTCAATTTTAATACATCGGTTACCACTAATGCATTAATTGTTGCTATTATGTTTTCATTTTTGTGCAGATCTCAAAATTTTTTTTGCCATCTTTTTTTAAAAATTAATTAATTAATTTATTTTTGGCTGTGTTGTTGGGTCTTCGTTTCTGTGCGAGGGCTTTCTCTAGTTGCGGCGAGCGGGGGCCACTCTTCATTGCGGTGCGTGGGCCTCTCACTATCTTGGCCTCTCTTGTTGCGGAGCACAGGCTCCAGACGCGCAGGCTCAGTAGTTGTGGCTCACGGGCCCAGTTGCTCCGCGGCATGTGGGATCTTCCCAGACCAGGGCTCGAACCTGTGTCCCCTGAATTGGCAGGTGGATTCTTAACCACTGTGCCACCAGGGAAGCCCTTGCCATCTCTTTTTAAAGAGCTTCCCAAGACTGTGAGGTGACCTGTTTAAAATAAAAATCAATCTGTTATCGTGAGCAACTTTTGTGTGTGAATCAGGATTTTCCTGATTGCCATCTCTATATTCTTGTTTGTATAGTATTTAATATCTGTATATGATTCTTATCCATACCCTTGATTTCAGTGTATGTTAATCAAATTAGCCTTTTTAACAGTAGTTGACTTTATGTGAAGACTTTACATTTGAACTTAGAAAATATTTTTACTGTAGAAGACTCTATTTTCAATTTTACATTCATGTTCTTTGTAAGGTGTCATTTGAAAAGGAAGTTTTTTACTTCTTGAATATTTGGAAAGTTGCTGGTATAGCATGTGTAACCTAATAGGAAAAGGTGAGGCAGGAGATAAAGGAAATTGGTTATTTTAAGTTGGGTTAATATAATGATGGGGAAGCCACAGCAGAAATGAAATCAATTCAAGTTATCAGTTATCCAAATTTACTAAATTGCTTTGAAGGTATTCCTGCTTCATTGTGGAAACTCTGGAAATGTATTAATTAATTCTGTGCCTGCAGCAGTGATTTCCTTGAGTGACACATGGATCCTAGATTTTAATGTTTGTGTATTTATGCAAGCAGTTTATGCATGTGAAAGGAGTGTGGAGAGTTTTGTATAGGTGTTCAGTGGTATATATATTTTAAAGACATTCTTGATAGTATGTTATTTTTCCAGTGGGAATAAATACAGTAATGATTTTTACTGCTTATCCTGAGCATGGACAAATCGTACCACTTCTCATTTGGGAGCATTGCTTCATTGGTATTTTCCCCATGCTTGTGGAGGGAAAAATTCTCTAGTGTAGCATGCTCATTTATTATTTAATATGAGCCCCAGATTACCATGGGAATTATTTGCTTGGTTCCTGGTTGTATAGATATTTTTTTGAAACTGGGAGAAATAAGAGAAAGGAAGCAACTTCAAGCTGTTACGTTTGGGAGAATTAGTTTCTCAAAAGGATTTGTACTGATCTGGTTGGTCAGGTTTCTCAGAGTGGCGAGGGAGAGACACTATAATCAGAGATGGAAATGAGAGGTAGAAAAGGGGAATTTGCTTCATTCACTGCATAGGTAGTACTCAGTCCCCAGTGTTCCTGATAAGGTTCTTAAAGGGCAAGGAAAGCCCTCTCATTTTTGCTTCAGGACAGCTAACTGCTTCTTTAAAGGGCTAGGAAAGCCCTCTCATTTTTGCTTCAGGACAGCTAACTGCTCCAGATAACCACTTCTCAATCCTTTGAATTAATCCTACAGACAGGGTTTGATTGGACTGATTTAACATTGTGACTGGAGCAGACATCCTTGCTGGTCACAGTTGGGGTCAGGAACTTCAGAGGGAAACCCCTCATACCCAGCCCGTGTATGGTTGACTATCAGCCTGAGTAAACTTACTGTTCTTCATTCAACCCCTGTGACCTGTGTAATTGCTGGCTTTATGTTCCTAACAAGCTGCACCTTGGAGGAATTACAGTGGGGAGTGGATAGGATGGCAAAGAGAGAATAGGTTGGGACCACTTTGCTCAAAATTGTCTTTGTGTGAGGTAGGATGCTTCATAGATCTTTTGTCCAGCAAGAACAGGTTTCCATTCCACCTCTGATTTTCATTCCAAATGCAGAAGTGGTTTTTTAGGGGTTGTGTGGGAGATGGAATTGATTTTAGAAAGGAGCAGGATTGAACGGCACCATCTTTATTTGATGTCCTCAAGGATTTGCATACTAGAGGTAATTATTTCTTGTGGGTATGCAATACAGGTTTTTGTCTGTAATTAACAAATATGTAGGTATCTCCAGGTATCAGAACCCAGCTAAATCAATTAACTGCATAATCAAAGTTAATTGAATGTGTGGGTCTGAAACTTTGTTTTGCCTGTATTTAGTGAGTATTTTAAAAGAGTATTCAAATAACTGAATGAAGTGGATGAATAAACATGCCATTTGTTTAAATATGGATAATAGTAAATAAATTCATTATCGGTAGAAGGTATTATCTTGCATGTAATAGATCTTTTAGAATCTGAGTTTGGGTATGAAAAACTAAATAACACTTGTTACCAGATATATTTGATATTTAATTCTTTTGAACTAATTTTGAACTAATGTCGTGATACCTCAAAGATGTTGATTTGGAATTTTTTGAGGGAGTTGTGTAGCAGGCTATGTATGGGTACAAACCATTAGCACTAGCTGCGTGGCTGTATTATAAGGATTAAAAGCAAAACCTTTGTATGTGATGTTTTGTATATTTGGCTTAAGAAAAAACCCCACAAGCTTTTGGAGGTTGTGAGATATGGGTCATTTTTGTTCAGGTAAGAGTTAGGTCAATAAAGCATTTACTAACATGAAATGTTTTTCCCCCCTTTCTTGGTATTAAAAGAAAGGTGAATGGACAAAATAGCCATTAAAGGATTTAATTTTTAAAATGTAGCAGCAAAACCACACACTCTGGCTGTCCATGTTACTTTAAGCTTCGTATTTCAAAACTATATTCAAGCTTTAGAAATAAACTCTCCAGTAGCTGAGTGGTATTAACCAGTGCTTTTCTTCTTTGCTTTATCCTGTTGTGTCAGCAGGGATGCTGCAGCAGTTCTTTTTGATATAAAAACAACTTTGTTCTGGAACTGAAAAAGAAAAATGTCCTAATCTGCTACTAAAATTTTACCTGACAGTGAGGTCACTCAGACAGTGGAATAACTTGCTAAGGGAGTTCAGTGAGAATCTTTCACTAGAGATGTTTCAGAGTTGACTAGAATGAGCCACTTGGAATTGAACATCAAGTTGGAAAAATCCTCCAGGATGAGATAACTCCTCTGAACTAAAATTTTTAAAGGAATTAAAACGTTTGTATTACAAGTTTTGAGAAAATATTGCCTAAAATAATTTAGTTTTTCAGGTATGTTTTAAGCTCTTCAAACATTTTCCATTAGGATATATTGAATAATGGGAAGTATTTTAAAAAGCTATACAGTTCTAGATCATAAGTTGCTGTTGCATCTCAAATATTTTTAAAAGTTCCTTGATAGGTCCCCTGCTATCGTGTGCTAGCGTGTCATAAAAGATAGCCTGCAAGGGTGGGCTGGGATTATAAGGGCTGAATTACAGAGCTGGGTGGTGGCTGGCCAGACTGTCAGGGTCATTATTAATGTCCTGTAAAGAGATGCAAGAGATGTAGATTTGATTGCCTGTTCTTTCTTTCTGCTTAGGGCCAGCAAGATGTAGCTGGAGGGAGACTGTTAGCTCTGGGGCAAGGCTAAATCTTTAATTCCTCCACAGGTTCCCCTTTCACTAATCAGAAAAGAAAACAGCTGGGCTGTTTCCAGTCTCCTTAGTCAAAAGGTACCTGCGATATAGGGTTTTGGACGTAGCAATAGACCACTAAGGGGTAAAAACAAGAATTTTAAGTCTTTTGAACCTTATTGAGATTTTTGTTCCTGGTTTCTTAGGGTTTGAAAGAAAAGATTCTGTGTTGAGAGAGTGAGGGCTGCAGGGGTGGGGGTTGAGGCAGGGGTGGGAATGAAGACTTTGTATTTAGAATTTCAACAAATGTAGTTAAAAAAAATTATTCCTCTGGATGCTAGTATATGGTTAAATAAGTTCAAAAAGGTCCCTGTATAATTACATGAACAGGGTATTGGGGTGCACGTGGTGTGTGGCAGTACAGTTTTGTTCTTTTCACTTCCTAATAGACAATTTAATTTCACTGGTGATGCAGTAGAAATATGCCCAGTGTTGAATTTTTCAGGTTCTCTAAAGCATGGCTAGTGCAAAGATAGTGTGCTTTTCAATGACAGACCAGTTGTGTGTTTAAGTCTCTGAACGTGAGGCTGGGAGGTGGGCATTTTAATGTAGGGCCAGTGTGAACAAAAGTAATCCTCTTTGTGTCTGTCTCTAATGAAATTCAGCTTCCTCTGAAATAGAAAGGACCAACAATGGACTTGGGTTAATAACACTGAATTAGATAAAAACGTTTAAAGCTGTTCATACTAGCAGTGGTTTCTTGTTTTCCCTCTTACTGTGAGATGGCCAAATTAAGCATTTAACCTTAGGCTCTTCAGATTCTCTTTATTGAGGGGCAGTGATCAAATCAGATGCTTGATATAGCCCTCTTAATCTCTTCCCTCTCCCTTTGCCCAAGGAGGGAATACTTGTTAAGGTTAGGACTCCCAGGGCTAGGGTTCCTTTAATGGATGAAAGGATTATATTGGAAGGTACTTTTTCCAGTGCTAGGGGGTCAGACCCTGCTGCTACACTTCTCTTCTGGAGAAGAAAAGCAGAGATGAGTTTAATTCCTATATGATCCAGGGACACCAACCTCACTGGTTTGTGCATACCCCTCCCCCAACCTCCCCCGCCCTCATTTGTTTAGCCTGGAGAGTTTACATCTTTACCCTCTTTTTTTTTAAAACAGCTTTATAGGAGTATAATTGCTTTACAATTGTGTGTTAGTTTCTGCTTTATAACAAAGTGAATCAGCCATACATATACATATATCCCTGTATATCCTCTCTCTTGCGTCTCCCTGCCACCCTCCCTATCCCACCTCTCTAGGTGGTCACAAAGCATCGAGCTGATCTCCCTGTGCTATGCGGCTGCTTCCCACTAGCTATCTATTTTACATTTGGTATTGTATATATGTCCATGCCACTCTCTCACTTCGTCCCCGCTTACGCTTCCCTCTCCCCATGTCCTCAAGTCCATTCTCTGCGTCTTTATTCCTGTCCTGCCCCTTACCCTCCTTTTTGATGTTAGAGTGAGGGCCAGGACTAGATTAGCCCAGTTCGTGACCTGAGCTATATGTAAAGATGAAGAATGGGGAATAGTTGGCCAGTTCTTTTGGCATTTCTTGTCACATCCTCTGTGTCTCTATATATTTTGTTCATTGTGGGACTTTGAATGTTTTTGGTGTTTTTCCCATAAACATTTATTCTCCTGCTCAGGGCATTCCAGTGGTTGCTTAATGTTTCATTAGCACTATTCAGTATATAGTTATATTTAAAACATCTTATAGGTCTAGTTAATAAACCAGTAGTGTGAGTCACAGACAGTATAAGTAGTGGACAAGGCACATGTGGGAGGGTGAGTGCATCCTAGGATAATTTTATCTTGTATCAGCAGGATTATTTGTCACTGTGAAGAGAATTAACATTGGATTTTTCGTTTCTTCCTGATTTCTTTATCCCTCCCTTCTTCTCTCTCCCTCCTCCTACCTGCCCCCTTCCCTCTCCCTCTCTTTATTGCTCTTGACAGTATAGAAAATAGATTGAGCATTTAGAAATTACCCCATTCCTAAATGGTGTATCGCTTTTACTGTCTACTTTCCCTTCCTCCATTCACCCAGTAGTTCATGATATTCTGGAGATTTTTTCAGGCCTGAGCCTTTATGTAGAGCATCTAAAGCTTACAGTAATCCTTGGTTGACCAAGAGCTCTAGGGCCCTAAGAACTTGTGTGGATGAAAAGATGTCTAGAGTTCTGGAATATATTTGTAGCTCTTGTAATAGAGATTAGTTTTGAACTTTTCACATAAAAGTGGCGTGGTTGGTTTTTGTTTGCTTTTTGATGTGGACCATTTTTAAAGTCTTTATTGAATTTGTTACAGTATTGCTTATGTTTTTGGTTTTTTGGCCCCGAGGCATGTGGAATCTTAGCTACCTGACCAGGGGTCGAACTCGCACCCACTGCATTGGACGGCGAAGTCTTAACCACTTGACCGCCAGGGGGGTCCCAGAAAGTGGGTGGTTTTGATGTTGTTTGGGACCAGTCAGGGCTTTACAGGTGGTTGAAAATGAAGTTTGTCTTGACTGACAAAAGTGAGAATTCCACCCAGTAAATTTGCATGTCCTTTGAGAGAGTGCTAGGATATAGTTCCAGCGTGGCCTCAGGCTGTACAACAAGATACCTGTGAAAGTTTCTCATTTGTACCTTGTATCTACTACTGTAAATATTAAGTCTGTCTTCAGGCACTGAAGAACATTTCTCTGACTGCTCCTTATGGTGGCCAGTCATTTCCTGGAGCTTGGGTATGTCTTTGGGGAAAATGACTAACAAACTTGTTAGAGACAAGATTGGAAAAAAGGTGGATGATCATCACCTTGAAGAATAATTAAGGTCTCTACTGAGGTGACTTGCCTGACTTTGGTTTCCTCATCTCTAAAACCAAGAGCATATCCACCTTATAGGATTGGCATGAGGGGTAAGTGGAGAGTCTCCGTGCTTGGTTTTTAGTTGGCCTTCACATATGTTAATTGCTTACCATTTATAAGTATAGATCTGAAGACAAGTTTGAAGAAAAATTCTAACACTGATTTTGAGTAATGGCCAGAATAACTTTTTTGAGATTACTTCTTTAAAAGACAGCACTTTATTGGGCATACCGTTTGTTTGTTTGTAAAAAAGAAAAAGGAGGGACTTCCCTGGTGGCGCAGTGGTTAAGAACCTGCCTGCCAATGCAGGGGACATGGGTTTGATCCCTGGTCAGGGAAGATCCCAAATGCCACGGAGCAACTAAGCCCGTGCGCCACAACTACTGACCCTGCACTCTAGAGACCAAGCCACAACTACTGAGCCCACGAGCCACCACTACTGAAGCCCTCGTGCCACAACTACTGAAGCCTGCGTGCCTAGAGGCCGTGCTCTGCAACGAAGAGAAGCCCCTGCAATGAGAAGCCCGTGCACCACATCGAAGAGTAGCCCCCGCTTGCTGCAACTAGAGAAGACCCGTGTGCAGCACGAACACCCAACGGAGCAATAAATAAATAAATAAATAGGAAAAAAGTCTTTATAATTCTGAGCAAAAGCAGCTGAGCAAATGTTTTTATTTCATTTTTAAAGAACAGTTTTAGTTTCATAGAAAATTGAGAGAAAGGTACAGAAATTTCCCATATACTTCCTGCCCCCACATATGCATAACCTCCCCCATAATGAGCATCACCCAGCTGAATACATTTGTTGCAACTGATGAACCTACGTTGCTATATCATATACACCCAGAATCCATAGCTTATGTTAGAGTTCACTCTTGGTGTGGTACTTTCTGTGGATTTGGACAAATACAAGAACATCTATCCATCATTATAATATCATACAGAGTATTTTCACTGCCCTAAAAATTTTATGTGCTCCACCTGTTTACCTCACTCCCCACCCCAACTCCTGGCAACCACTGATCCTTTTGCTGTCCCATAGTTTTGAGTTTTCCAGAATGTCATATAGTTGGAATCATACAGTTTGGAGCCTTTTCAGATTGGCTTCTTTCACTTAGTAATACGCCTTTAAGGTTCCTCCATGTCTTTTCATGGCTTGATAGCTCTTTTTTTTTTAGTTCTGAACAAAATTGACTTGTCTGGGATGTTGCAAAAATGTTTTAAGTCCAAAGAATATGCCAAAATTCAGCCTTGAGTACTACAACCAAACTAGATGACAAACTAATGCTAGGTTTTAACTGAGGAGTAATATATTAGGTTAGTTACGCATCTCTGGGCCTCACTTCGTTGTGTGAATGATTAGAAGTTTAGACTTGACCTGTTAAAGCACAAGCCTAGTTGGTTTGAAAAATCGAATCCTAAAGCAGTTCAGATTGGGCAGGACTAGCGATTTCTAAAATTGGAGGAGACCTTCCATTGTTATAGCATGGAAAGGACCCACAATTCCACATTGATCTCTTCAGCAAACTTTTGCTCAGTTAAAGCCATTACCTTAAAAACTTAAGAAGGTGGCTTAGTATATGTTTATGTGAATATCTGTGTATATGCTACAAGTAAGAATTCCTTGTTTTGGATGTTATAATCAAGAAGCTATTGGTTGTACATCATGTTTCTTTCTTTTATCTGGTAATTTATTCAATCAATGAAAATTATAAAGCGTCAAGAAAGTTTTAATGAAGTAGGAAATGTGGTGATGTGAAACAAGCCCCCTTTATTTTTCTTTTAAGCTTCATTCTTAGGTATAAATTTTGTTCTTGGATTTGAAAGCAATGAAATTACAGAGTAATGGAAGTAATTTTCTTTTAAAAGTACATCAGAGCTACTTCTTAGTTTAAAAGAAATGCATTTATTGTTCTTGTCATGTGTTAAGAATTTGTATTAAATATGTAATCATCGTGACTTTCTTCTTTAAAATAAAAATCATTAGTACTTTTTACCAACTAAAGCATTTGCTTTATGTCAGGATTATTAAAAGAAATAATCTATCTTTTAAACAAGTTAAGTTAACCTTAATGTATATTATGAGAAAGTCATAACCAAAGTGGAACTTCTGGTGTTGGGAATGACCTTGTGATAAAAAGAAAAGCCCCACCTTAAACTGTACTCTCTGATGGAAGAATCTTGTCTGTGGTATAGACTCCCTCTCAATTTAATAATATTAAAAGCCTTAAATAAAACTATGCATTTTATTCTATGTGCTTTTTAAATATCAGTAAATAAACTTATGCTTGCCAGTTTTATAGAGTTACAACATGTATAAAACTGACTTTTGACAGTATTTTTTGCAGCTTCCTATCTGTTTTTATAAAGTCTTTAGATATGGCTCCTAGTTGTGTATGTTTATGTTCTCACTGCCCCTGTCATTGCTGTAATATGTTTCATATGTGCCTTTACAAATGTGAGATCTTTATTCTAACCTTTCTGGTAAAAGATATATATTGACTTCTGTGTACAGTAAACTACCCCCCTCCTCGGGGGGCGGGGAAGGTATCTTGTTGATAGTTTAAGTCCACAGCAATTTGAATGTACACTTGTATTTTAGTTTTGTTTCTCTGTAGATTGGAGAACTCTATTTGGTGCTAGATGCAGATTCTATAATTTTTTTTTTTTTTTTTTTGCGGTACACGGGCCTCTCACTGTTGTGGCCTCTCCTGTTGCGGAGCACAGGCTCCGGACGTTTAGGCTCAGCGGCCATGGCTCACAGGCCCAGCCACTCTGCGGCATGTGGGATCTTCCCGGATTGGGGCGCGAACCCGTGTCGCCTGCATCGGCAGGCAGACTCTCAACCACTGCGCCACCAGGGAAGCCCTAGATACAACTTTTAATTGTTATTTTAGTGGTTGCTTTTATCTCTATCTTATGACAGTCTGCTTAAAGTGATACTATACAATTTCATTTGTAGTGTAGTGTATACATGTATAGTGTAAGGACCTTAGTTTTGTTTTTCATCACTTGAACTTTGTGTTATTGTTATCATGTCCTTTTACTTCTCCATATGTTATAAAAATCTGTACTGTATTGTTATTTTTGCTTAAAAAAAGTCTGTTAAAGAGGTATGAATAATTAGAAAAAAGTTTATTTACGCACATAGTCACCGTTTCCATGCTCTTTATTCTTTTGTTTAGGTCTTTATTTCCATTTGGTATCATTTTCCTACTCCTTGAAATACTTATTTTAACATTTCTCGGATGCAGGTCTGCTTGTGTGGAATTTCTTTAGCTCTTGTAGTCTATTTTGCTTTCATTTTTCAAATATATTTTTGCTGGGTATGGAATTGTAGTTTGGCAGTTTTTTCTTCTAGTGCTCTAAACATAATGCTCCACTGTCTTTTAGCTTGCATTGTTTCCAGGGAAAAATCTGTTGTCACCCGTATCTTCCTTCCCCTGCATGCCTGTTTGTCCTGGGTGCTTTAAGATTTCATCTTTATTATAAAAATAAACAAATGGGACCTAGTTAAACTTATAAGCTTTTGCACAGCAAAGGAAATCATTGACAAAACAAAAAGACAGCCTACTGAATGGGAAAAGATATTTGCAAATGATATGACCGATAAGGGATTAATATCCAACATATATAAACAGCTTATACAGCTCAACATCAGAAAAACAAACAACCCAGTTAAGAAATGGGCAGAAAAACTGAAGAGACATTTTTCCAAAGAGCAAATGCAGATGGCCCACAGGCACGTGAAAGGACGCTCAACATTACTAATCATTGGGGAAATGCAAATCAGAACCAGAATGAGATATCACCTCACAGCTAGCTGTCAGAATGGCACTCATCAAAAAGAACAGAAATAACAAATGTTGGCAAGGATGTAGAGAAAAGGGAACCCTCGTACACTGTTGGTGGGACTGTAAATTGGTGCAGCCACTGTGGAGAATGGAGTGGAGTATGGAGGTTTCCCGAAAAACTAAAAATGGAACTACCATATAACCCAACAGTCCTACTCCTCAGTATATATCTGAAAGAAACAAAAACATTAATTCAAAAAGATATATGCACGCCAGTGTTCATAGCAGCATTTTTTTACAGCTGCCAAGCAACCTAAGTGTCCATCAACAGATGAATGGATAAAGAACATGTGTGTGTGTGTGTGTGTGTGTGTGTGTGTGTGTATGTATTTATGGGCTTATAGTTTTTAATAAAATTTTAAATATTTCTGATATGGTTTTTTCAAATATATTTTCAGCCTCCCTCTAACTCTTTCATAGACTTCAGTTACACATGTGCTAAGCCTTATGAAGTTTTCTCACTCATACGTTATTCTTCTTTTTCACTTTTTCCATCGTTGTGAACATTTATTATTGCTAGAGTTTCATTTATCTTTTCTTATGCAATGTTTACTCTGCTGTTAAGTCTATTCAGTGTATTTTTCATTTCAAAACAATGTAGTTTACATGTGTAGGAGTTCAGTTTGGTTCTTTTTTAATATATTCCAAGTCTCTACTTAACTTTTTTTTATTATTTATTTTTTTAAAATTTATTTTTGGCTGTGTTTGGTCTTAGCTGTGGCATGTGGGATCTTTGTTGAGGCATGTGGGATCTTTCGTTGTGGCGTGTGGGCTTCTCTATAGTTGTGGAATGCGGGTTTTCTCTAGTTGTGGCGCGCAGGCTCCGGGGCGCGCAAGCTCAGTAGTTGTGTCGCGTGGGCTTAGTTGCCCCGCGGCATGTGGGATCCTAGTTCCCTGACCAGGGATGGAACCCCTGTCCCCTGCATTGCAAGGCAGATTCTTTACCACTGGACCACCAGTGAAGTCCCAACTTTTTGAACATATAGAATACCATTGTAATAATTGTTTTAGTGTCCTTGGTTACTGATTCTATCATCTACATCAGTTCTGGGCTGATTTAGTTGTTCTTGTCACTCTGGGTCATATTTTTCTGTTTCTCTGCATGGTTGTTGTAATTTTTGATTGTATACCAGACATTGTGAATTTTACCTTGTGATAGCTAGTTTTGTATTTTTGTAAATATTCTTGAGCTTTGTTTAGAATGCAGTTCAGTTCCTTGGAAAGAGGTTGATTATTTCATGTCTTTTAAGCTTTTTTAGGCTCTACCGGATTAGTGTTTAATCTAGGGTTCATTTACTCCACTACTGAGGCAAAAACCTTTCTGAGCACTCTACCCAGTGCCCTATGAATTGTGAGTTTCCATTTTCCATTATGACTGATGGGAACAGCCACTGTTCCAGGCCCTGTGTTCCAATAGCCTGTGAGGTATGGCAGTTGTTGTCCTAGTCCCTTCTGGTGGTTCTTTTCTCTTCCTCTCATGTACACACTGATTAAATAACTCAAATGAGAATTCAGAGAAGACCCTACGTAGATCTCCAGAGTTGTGTGTGCAGCTCTCTTTTCCTGTAATTGCGCTGAAAACTCTAGCTGCCTTGGCCCTCTTAGACTCCCATGTCCTATGCTGTGGCCTCGATACATTTTCTGCTTTCAGTAAACTGAAGAAATTAGAAGCTCACTTTGTCTATTACTCTCTCTTCAGTGATCACTGACCTTCATTTTCTGATGTGCAGTATCTTCAGAACTTTTGTTTCTATATTTTGTTTATTTTTGTTGTTGTTTGAAATGGGAAGGTAAATGTCATTCTTGTTATTCTGTCTTGGTTGAAAGTGGGAGTCTTCATCTTTCATTTTTTTATGTATGAAATTAAATGTATATAGCATACATACATAAAATTGTACACCACTGATGTGTACATCTCAGTGAACTATCACATATCGAGTTCTTGTGTAACCACTGCCCAGAACACAAAATAGAACATTATCTGCATCCCAGAGGCTCACTTTGTATCCTCTCAAGTCTGACCGGTTCTCAAGTCTTTTGGTCGGTGTTGGGAGATGTATGCACATTGCTGGGTGTAGTTTTATTTCATTCATTTTCTTTACTATGTACTGTTCCATTCTAGGAGCATGCCAGTATATTTATCCATTCTGCTGTTGATAGACCTTGGGGTTGTTTACTATGAATATTCATGTACATATCCTACAGTGTACCTGAGCATGTGTTTCTGTTGGGTATATAACTAAGAGAGTTAAGACATAGGTTTCTATATTTGTCTATTTTAATTGGTGATGGCAAACTATTTTCCAAAATTGTACAAATGAGTTCTGGTTGTTTCACATTGTTGCCAACACTTGGTGTTGTGGTTCTTTTTAATATTATCCATTCTCTTGATATTGTCATATTATCTTATTGTGGTTTTAACTTACAATTCTTTGATTACTACATTATTTTTCATATGTTTAAAATATTTTCTTGGTCCTTGCCCCTTTTTCTTTTATTCTTTTTTAAAAAAATATTCATTTATTTATGTGGCTGCATCAGGTCTCCGTCGTGGCATGCAGGATCTCTGTTGTGGCACGTGGGCTTCTCTCTAGTTGTGGTATGTCAGATCCAGAGCATGCGGGCTCAGTAGTTGTGGCACTTGGGGGGTGCTTGGGCCCTCTGGTTGTGGCTTGTGGGCGCCAGAGCATGGGCTCAGTAGTTGTGTTACTCTCTCTCTCTAGTTGTGGCATGTGGGCTCCAGAGTGTGGGCTCAGTAGTTGTGGCATGCAGGCTCTTTAGTTGTGGTGCATGGGCTCTCTAGTTGTGGTGCATGGGCTCTAGAGCACGCAGGCTTAGTTGCCCCATGGCATGTGAGATCTTAGTTCCACATCCAGGGATCGAACCCGCATCCCCTGCATTGGAAGGCAGATTCTTAACCACTGGACCACCAGGGAAGTCCTGCCCCTTTTTCTTTTGATTTGGCTTTTTCTCATTGATTTGTAGGAGTTCTTATACATTCTGGGTGTGAGCACTAAGTTAGTGTGTGCTACAGATAGTTTTTCTTAATTTCTAGTTTAGTTTTTTATTTTGTTGTCTTTCAATGAAGAGATGTTCTTAATTTGAATGTATTCCCGTGGAGTAATTCTTTATGGTTAGTGTTTTATGTGTTCTAAGAAATCTTTATTTAGGGCACATGAAAACATTTTACTTACATTATCATTTAGGAACTATACTGTTTTGCCTTTTATAGTTAGAGTTGTAATCCACCTGGAATTTCTATGTATAAAGTGAGGTAGGCATATCAAGAACCTGCCAAACCGTCTTCCATAGTGACTGTGCCATTTTGCATTTTCACCAATATGTGAGAGTTTCTGATGCTCCAAACTCTTGTCAGCATTTGGTGTTGTCAGTGTTTTCGATTTTAGCATTCTGTTGGATGTGTAATGGCATCTCATTGTCACTTTAATTGCATTTCCCTAATTACATATGATGTCCTTTGTATATTTTGGATAGCAGTTCTTTATCAGATATATCTTTTGCAAATATTTTCTATCAGTCTGTGGATTGTCTTCTCATTCTGTATATTTTTGCATTTTAATATGGGAAAATGCAAACAAAATTAGAATAGTATTATAAATCACCCTTGTATGCATGATGTAGCTGCAGCAGTTATCAACTTGAGTTCTGTTTTATTTAATGTATATCCCTTCAGTTATTTTGCAGCAAATTCTAGCCATCATATAATTTCACCTAAAAGTAATTTAGAATGTATTTAAAATACTCAGGACAGTTTTTTTCTCTTCACAGAGCATTAATACCATTATTATATAAAATAATTACCTTAATATAATGCCTTATGATAGTGCCTTAATATCACCAAATATATTTGATGCTGTTATATAGAAATACAGTGTGGTCTTGCATATCGACTTTGTATCAAGCAGCCTTTCTCAACTCACTTATTCTAATTTATAGGGATTTTGGATTATTTTCAGTCTTTGTTAGGAATTATGCTGCTATGAGTGTTGCTCTACATATCTCTTGGTAGAAATACAGCTTAATTTCTCTTGGGTATATACACAGGAGGGAGTTGGTGAGTCATAGGTTATTATACCTAGCTTTTTCCATGGTGGCCATACACCATGGAACAGTGTATCAGCAACAGTGTATTAGAATTCCATGTTTCATACCTTTGCCAACATTTGGGTATTTTCATTCATTCATTCATTCATTTATGGCTGCGTTGGGTCTTGTCGCTGCACATGGGCTTTCTCTAGTTGCGGCGAGCGGGGGCTACTCTTCATTGCAGTGCGTGGGCTTCTCATCGTGGTACCTTCTCGTTGTGGAACACAGGCTCTAGGCATGCAGGCTTCAGTAGTTGCAGCACTCGGACTCAGTAGTTGTGGCACACAGGCTTAGTTGCTCCACGGCATGTGGGATCTTCCTGGACCAGGGATCGAACCTGTGTCCCCTGCATTGACAGGTGGATTCTTAACCACTGAGCCACCAGGGAAGTCCCAGTCTTCTTAATTTTAGTCTCTCTATGGGTATATTGGCATTATATTGTGATTTTAATTTGCATTCTCTGATGGTTGTGATGATGTTGAGAAGTTTTCCATTTGCTTATTGACTACATAGGTATCCACATTTTTAAATGCCTGTTTAAGTTTTTGTCCAGTTTAAATTGGCATGTCACTCATTGTCTAATTGATTTATAGTTTTTTATATTTTATACACATGCACACACACACTAACACACGTCATAAAATATGGATGTTATAGCTATCTTTTCCCAATCTTTGATTTACTTTTTTATTCCCCTTAGTGTTATCTTTCAGTGAACAGAAGTTCTTCATTTTAATGAAGTACAATTTATTGAAAAGATCATTTCCCCCAGTGATTTGCTGTGGTGTCTTTTGTATTAAATCAGGTGACCACATATGTGTGGGTCTGCTTCTGGGTTCTTTATTCTGTTTCATTGCTGTGTTTGTCTATACCAATGACGCACTGTCTTTGTTGCTGTAACTTTTGGGTAAGTCTTGATATTTAGTAGTGTAGGTCCTCTAGCTTTGTTGTTAAGATTGTCTTAGCTACTCTGCATTCTTTGCAATTCCACATACATTTTAGAATCAGCCTGTCAATTTCAATTAAATAGAAGCTGCTGGGAATTTTACTGAAATTCTATTGGATCTGTAGATCAATTTGGGGAGAACTGTCAATTCATCACATTGAGTCTTCCAACTGTGAGCATTGTGTATGTACCTCCATTTACGTAAGTCTTCTTTAATTTCTCTCAGTAGTGTTTGTTTTTAGTTTTTATAAATTTATTTGTTTATTTTTATTTTTGGCTGTGTTGGGTCTTTGTTGCTGCACATAGGCTTTCTCTAGTTGCGGTAAGCGGGGCTACTCTTCGTTGGTGGTGCGCAGGGTTCTCATTGCGCTGGCTTCTCTTGTTGCAGAGCATGGGCTCTGGGCGCGTGGGCTTCAGTAGTTGTGGCATGTGGGCTCAGTAGTTGTGGGTCGTGGGCTCTGGAGTGCAGGCTCAGTTGTTGTGGTGCACAGGCTTAGTTGCTTCGTGGCATGTGGGATCTTCCCAGACCAGGGCTTGAACCTGTGTCCCCTGCATTGGCCAGTGGATTCTTAACCACTGTGCCACCAGGGAAGTCCCTCAGTAGTGTTTTGAAATTTTCAGTAAGTGACCTTGTACACCTTTTAGATTTACTTTTTGGTGTTTGATTTTTTTTAATGCTATGGTAAATACTACTGGTCTTAAATTTACTATTGTTGTTGCTTCAAATGTAGAAATAAAATATTTGTATGTTGACCTTATAGTTAGAGACCTTGCCACGTTCCCTTGCTAATTTTAATGTTTACGGATTCCTTTGCACATTTTTATCAATATATATCCAGTCATGTCATGTATAAATACTGATAGGGTTACTTCTTTATTTCTAATCTTTGTGGTTTTGGTTTTACGTTTCTTGCTTAATTTCATTGGCAGAGATCTCTGGTATAATGTTGAGTAGATGTCATGTTAGTGTATTCCTTGCCTTTTTCCTGATTCGGGGGTGGTGAGAAAGTGTACAGTATTTCACCATTAAGTGTGATGTTAGCTTGCTATTGTCATTATTTTAAATTAGCTATTCTGATGGTTAGAGTGATATGTCATTGTGCTACTACTTGTTTTTTTTAAAATTAATTTTATTTTATTATTATTTTTTTTTGGCTGAGTTGGGTCTTCATTGCTGCACTCAGGCTTTCTCTAGTTGTGGCGAGTGGGGGCTACTCTTTGTTGTGGTGCGCGGGCTTCTCATTGCTGTGGCTTCTCTTGTTGCGGAGCACGGGCTCTAGGCGCGTGGGCTTCAGTAGTTGTGGCACGAGGGCCCAGTAGTTGTGGCTCACGGGCTCTAGAGCGCAGACTCAGTAGTTGTGGCACACGGGCTGAGTGGTTCCACGGCATGTGGGATCTTCCAGGACCAGGGCTCGAACTCGTGTCCTCTGCATTGGCAGGCGGATTCTTAACCACTGCGCCACCAGGGAAGTCCCTACTATTTGTTTCTATGTTGTGATTTTTCTGAGGTGGCTCGTTTACCTTCATGATCCGAAAGTATTGTTCATCTGTCCAATTGAGATGTGTATTTGGATTTACATAATTTAAAGTATGTAAATTAATACTTGAAATAAACATTACTCAAATAAGATTGATCTGATTTTTAACCCTATGCCTAATAGACATAGAGGTGCCCATTATCTTTGCATATTTTAAGTAAAATTTCTTTACAATTTTATTCTGTAACTTCCCCCTCTGTTTTGAAAAAAATAATATTCACACAGTAAAAATTCAAACAGTTCCAAATGATTTACAGTGAAAAGTGAATCTTTTTACCCCAGTTCACAGTTTCTTTATCCTACGGCAACCTCTTACCAGCTTGTTTTTGGTGGTGGTGGGGTATCTTTACATACTTCGTTGTCCTTAACAGTTATACATTTAAACAATACATATTGGTATGTACTGCACATATTGTTCACCTTCTTGTGATATATCTTATAGATTGTTCCATATCACTGTGTGTAGAATTATATCATTCTTTTGGATAGCTTGATATTATTCTCAGTAGTTACAGTATACTTTAATTAGTCTCTTGATAGACATGCAGGTTTTTGCCAATCTTGTTTTAACTCTTATTTAATCATTTAACTGTTTGAAATAATGCTGCAGGAAACCTTATAATACATGTCTTTCTACAAATGTGTGATGATTTCTTCGCATACTTATTCTTAATATTTTTAATTATTTATACTTTGTATAAATGTATAAAAGTATAAATGTATTTATACTTTGTTCTGAATAAATTGCATCGCAAACTATGTTAGTGATTTTTTTTTTTTTTTTTGCGGTACGCGGGCCTGTCACTGTTGTGGCCTCTCCCGTTGCAGAGCACAGGCTCCGGACGCGCAGGCCCAGCGGCCATGGCTCACGGGCCCAGCCGCTCCGCGGCATGTGGGATCCTCCCAGACTGGGGCACGAACCCGTGTCCCCTGCATCGGCAGGCGGACTCTCAACCACTGCGCCACCAGGGAAGCCCTATGTCAGTGCTTTTGAGATGCAAATTACCATTTAAAATTTTACTCCGTTACATAGACTTTTAGAAGGCATCTATTTTCAAGAAAATCTCAGGGGAAAGTAATCTTACAAGTAGAGTTTAAGTAAAAAACCTTTTATGTAGAAAGTCAATGTAAAATTCATAATCTCAAATAATAGGCAATATTGAATGTTTGCAGTTTTAGTCTTAAACTGATTTAGCTCCCTAAGCAGAGTATATATACTATTTCTGTAGTTTTTCTTTCCTTTTGGGGAAAGCATTAGTATTTTGTAGAGAATAGATAACCTGCTTGTTACTAGTGTTTGTAATAATAGGATTGTTAACTCATTGAGCAAACTTGTTCCATCAGTGTTCCATGCTCTGGGAATGTAGCAGTGAAGAGAGTTCTACATGGAGCTTTTATTCTCGATGCAGGTGGTGGTGAGACAAGAATAAAGTAATCCAACATGTAGTAGTAAATAATGAATATATAATGATAAGCCCATTGGTGATCAGTGCTAGAGAGAAAAATGAAGCATGCAGGAAGACTAGGGAGTCCTGAGGTTTGGAGCATAGTGGATATTTTAAAATAGGATGTGCCTCAGAGAAGGATCTACAAGAAACTGGTAATAGTGGTTGCTTCTAACAGGGGGACTGGGTGTCTGGCAGACAGGGATGGAGATGAGACATACCTTCATTAATACTCTTTATTAGTGCCTTTTGAATTTTCTGTTATGTGATACATTCATAAGAATAAATTTTTTTTAAAGAGGCTACTGTGATGTTAGAGATGAGGGAGCAGAGAGCTGCCCTGCTTTGCTCAGTCCATTGGTACTTTCACTGTGGCCCAGGCCTTTTTAGTCAGAAGTGGTTCTTTAATTGTATTTTCCTATTAATAGTGTATTTTTGTTGTTGTTGTTGAAATGTTTTTAAAAAATTTATTTTTGGCTGTGTTGGGTTTTCATTGCTGCGCACGGGCTTTTTCTAGTTGTGGTGAGTGGGGGCTACTCTTCGTTGCAGTGCGCGGGCTTCTCATTGCGGTGGCTTCTCGTTGCAGAGTATGAGCTCTAGGGTGCGTGGGCTCAGTAATTGTGGCACGTGGGCTTCAGTAGTTGTGGCTCACGGGCTCTAGAGCATAGGCTCGGTAGTTGTGGCGCACAGGCTTAGTTGCTCCGCGGCATGTGGGATCTTCCCAGACCAGGGCATGAACCAGTGTCCCCTGCCTTGGCAGGCAGATTCTTCACCACTGCACCGCCAGGGAAGTCCCTACTAATAGCATATTAAGGAATAGGACTTCCTAAGAAAGTAAGGGAGTTTTGAGTGGCAAAATGGGTAGAAGATGAAAAGCTATTATCAAATCTGATTTATTTTACATCATTAACAAGGCTGTGTTTGTCTTTCTAACATGGAAATGAAAACGTTGATAACTAACGTCTGGTGTGCTTCAGTTAAATTTTTTAGAGAACTTTCAATCATTGGCATGAAAGCATTGAAGCTGAGTAGAGGTGTGATGGCCAACCCCATATGCTAGGTTGCTGCCTCTTCATTACTGCATCTGAACTGCCATTGCAGGCTGAGTTGGGTATCTTTTACAAAAGCCAAAAGGACACACAGGTCCTTGGGTTAACTACTGGACAGACCTACTAGCTCTAGGGCATTTAACAAAATTGCGAAAGATAAAAGTAACTTTATTTTTTACCTAGATATCTGATTCTATACATCAAAGCAATTAACTTGTAACACTGATGCTTTTGAGGGTTAATCTTGAGTATTTTGTTGTTTTGTCCTTATTAAATGTAACTTTTTTTTTGCCTTACGTGGGCCTCTCACTGCTGTGGCCTCTCCTGTTGCGGAGCACAGGCTCCGGATGTGCAGGCCCAGCGGCCATGGCTCACGGGCCCAGCCGCTCCGCGGCATGTGGGATCCTCCCGGACCGGGGCACGAACCTGCCTCCCCTGCATCGGCAGGCGGACTCTCAACCACTGCGCCACCAGGGAAGCCCAAATGTAACTTTTTTTGACTTTAGCTTTTATACTTGTAAATTTGGCAAGTATGGTTATTAATACCTGATGAAGGTAAAGGTAGAATCAATTTGGAATCTGAATAGAAGTTGTGTTATAAAAAGAATATAACAACATCAATAAAAATAACAAAGCAAAATCTTGTCTTTTAATGTTTGTTAAATCCTTCTAGTCCTTGTCTGGTGCATTCGTTTTCGTATTTCCAATAGCTATAATCATGAATTGGATCCCATTTACTTAACATTTTACAAACATTATTTTGTGTTGTTACTTTGTCTGGACGTGGTTTCATAGATGGTTTTAATATAAATAATTTCTGAGATTATATAGCTAGTTGTCTTCAGAGTAATGTAAAGTTAGAAAATTGGCAAAATATATTAACCTGTATCAGTAGTAATTTGGAATAAATATACTTCTCTAAAAAGCGTTCATTTTTAAAAGATTGCTTTGATCACTAATCTCCAGTTTTAGAGAGTCTTTATTTGTATATAATCAAAATTTTTAAGCTTGGAAAACCATTCTTATGTTATAACTCCTTTATTTATTGAGTAGAGCTGTATCAGAATTATAATTAGCTGTATAGTTGAAAAACCTTGTAATTTAAAGTGTAAATATTTAAGCTTTCAAGTTAGATTCAATAACAAGAAACCAAAATACTAGAATAGTTGATTTCTTCTTTGTTTGAAGCATGAAATATTCCGGCAGGCTTTCAGGCTAATAGAACAGTTTCCAGAGATTGGATAAAACTGTTAGTTTATCACTAATATACCAATCTTCTAGATTACCACAGTTGTTTTCTGTGAACTTTGTCATTCAGGGACAGATCATCATCTTCTGAATTTTCTAAGTTGCCTTCAGGCTTCTATCTACTATATAACATTTCTTGCTACCTAGCTGTTACTTACAGAACTTACTCCCTTTAACTTGTAGGATAAGAGGGAGTTGAGGGTAGGTAAAATTCATATTAGGTCAGTAGTAGCTATTCTTCTTGAGTGGGAAAGATAAAAGAAAGCTTAACAATTGATAAGGATTTAAAATTACCATTGATTTTAATGTAAATGACAGCATAGTCTGATAGCATGAATAATTTAATATAACTAGGTAGAACTGATAAAGTTTTTAAACTTACAGTTTGTTCATCAAAAATATGCTTTTTAAAAATTGTTTTCCATGAATAAATTGGAATTTGTGCTGTGAACCTTGGTAGCTGCTATTACCAAACCAGTAGTCCCTTTGTGAGGTATAAGATTTTTGTTCTGTGGTTCGTCCCAAAGGGCTATATGAGGAAATTCTGAAATAAAGGGCCAGATTAACTTAAAAACAAAACAAAACAAAGCCAAAAACAAACTACTTTGTCTACTTGGAAGGGAATAAACAACTATGGGCTACAGTTTTTGCTTTTCTGCAATGCTAAATTTCAGCTCAGAGGAAATTCTTCATCAGAGCAATAAACCTTTGAAAATTGCTTTATAATGGAAACGCTGACAGACCATTAACTTTAGTGGTGCAGATGCACTGCTCTGACATACATAAGGTTGTCCCAAGTTGCTAAGTACAGTAAACCATGTTGGGCAGTGTACATCCCGTGGAAGCCTGTATGGGTGTATACAGTTTGTCGTGTTATGCTACCTAAAAATGGAGAAGCTCAAACATATCACCTTTGACATGCAGGAGAAGTATCATTTTAGAAGGAAAGAGTGGTTTAGGCTCTGCTGATGCTGATAGCTCATTTTATATTTGCCACACTGGAAAAGGCCCAGGGTAAATTTAACATGATGCATTTAATCACCATTCCAATTACAGTGCCACTGAAGCACACCAGTGTTTTCTTACTACCAATTCATTGGAACTTCTAGGTCATAAAGTATCATTATTAGGCATATTGGAAAGTCTCAGCCCAATGGAAATGTGGATTCTGGGATTTTTCCAATTGCTTTGAAACAGTAACGGAGGCTGCTTGGATGTACATTTTCCCCACGTAAAATGAAAATTGGAATTTAAAGGGATTGATATGACAAAGTGAGAATCCTATAATGCCCCAGGGAAGGATGAAGCAGAAAGTTCACATCTAAGAGTAAAATAAGGAAAATGATGAAGACAGTTGGGTACTTCCATAGCAGCCTGCTTAACGACTGATATCCCTGCTAATAATAAGTGTTGTGAGAATTTGTCTTGTTTTTGGCGATATTCACAGCACCTAGCACAGTACTTGGCACATAATGTGGGTGTCAGTAAATATTTATTGGATTTATTTGTATCTGTTTATTTGAAAGCTGTTTGGAGCTAGATTGTCAGGCACCTTGCTAAATGTTGTGAAGGTTACTAATATAATGTGTGTGTACATTTGTGTACATATACATAATATACATACTACATAGACATGTGTAGCTCGAATTAATCCGTAAAAGATTTCTTAAAGGCATTTTAGGTACAATTTGATATGCTGAGTGAGTATCATGAATTTATGCAAAGATTCAAGTGTATTTGGGCAGAATCATGTCATCTGAAATGTAAGTATACTATAGTAAAGAGATCTGACATCATAACTAGAATATAAATAAGTCTGGTGCCCCTGTATTCTAAAATCAGTGCTAATTGGACCAGGCTTATTTGCTCTGTTCTGTTTGATTAAAAAAGAATTTTTCCCCCCACTTGTCTGTGGAAGTTCTCAAACTTGGCCGCCCACCTGTATGGGCTTTTAAAAAAACATAAGGATTGTAAGGTATTAGCCCAGAGATTTTGGTCCACTAGGTCTGAGGCGGAGACTGGGAATATATACTGTAAAGAAATTTCCTTTCCTTGGGTGCTTACGTACAGCTAGTCTTCCCACACCGCTTCATTATGTACTTCAAAATGAGTGGTGACAATTACCTTGGACCTTTTGGGTTCTCTGGAAACAATAACCAGCACAGTAATTAATGTCTTGGTCTTATGCTGGTGGAAGAAAAGAAATGCTAGCATATGTCATATTGAAGGTCGTTTAGGATCAGTGTTGACTTTCTGTCCGTATATTTTACCAGAAAGCTATCATCAGGACAGTTTGGGGAAGGATATGATTTTCTTTTTTTCTTGTGGCATATTCATAGAGTTGTAATACTAGACGGTGCCTTAGAAATCATTTAGTTTATTCTCTTTCTTTTATCTTTGAGTTAACCTTAAAAATGGTAGGGTTTGAATCCCAGCTTTGTCTGTTATCTCATTTTCTGAGCCTTCATTTCTTATACTTAAAATGGGGGTAATAATACTTAACCTAGCTTATAGGTTTTTTAGGATTAAAGTGCACAAAAAATGCCTACTAGCATGTGTCTTGCATGTAGTAAGTGATCAACAAATGTTAGATTTTATGGCGTACCTGTTATATGATCTATGGCATACGGAAAAGCCAGAAGAAGTAGAAAAATACAGAAAAGCTAAAAGAAGTAGTTGAAATTCAAGTTAAATATGCTGTATACTCATAAACAGAGTTTTAAAAAAATGTGGTTAAAAATACATATAACACAAACTTCATCTTTTTAACCATTTCAAAGTGCACAATTTAGTGGCATTTAGTACATTCACAGCATTGAACCATCATTACTCTCTATTTCCAGGACATTTTCATCACTCCAAAAGGAAACCTGTACCCAGTACCCATTAAGCAGTCACTCCCTATTTCCCCCTCTTTCCAGCCCTTGCAACCACTAATCTGTTTTCTGTCTCTGTGGATTTGCCTATTTTATATAACTTCATATGAATGGAACCATATAGTTTGTGTCCCTTTGTGTCTACTTCTTTCACTTTGTGTGTTTTTAAGGTTCATCTGTGTTCTAGCATGTATCTGCATTTCACTTCTTTTTATGGCTGAATAAGAAGTCATTGTGTGGTTATATACCATAATTTGTTTATCCATTCATCAGTTGATGGACATTTGAGTTCTGAACTTTTTGGTGATTGTGAATAATGCTGCCACAAACATACATGTGCAAGTTTTTGTTTGAACACTTGTTTGCAGTTCTTTTTGGTAAATGCCTATGAATAGAATTTCTGGTTCATGTGATAATTCTATATTTATCTTAATTGAGGAACTGCCAAACTGTTTTCCACAGTGGCTGTACCATCTTACATCCTGCCAGCAAGGCATGAGGGTGAAGGTTCCAATTTCTTCACATCCTGGCCAAAACTTTAAAAAAAATTATAGCCATCCTGTTAGGTGTGAAGTGTATCCCATGATGTATTTTTGTTAGATTTTTTAAAAAATTAGTTTTAAGTGTATACCATAATGTATACATAATGTATACAGTGCAAAATGATCATCACAAGTCTAGTTAACATCTGTCACCTTACATAGTTACCAAAAAGAATTTTTTTTTCTTGTCACGAGAACTTTTAAGATCTACTCACTTGGCAACTTTCAAATATGCAATATATTATTATTAACTATAGTTGCCATGCTGTTCATTACATCCTCTTGACTTATTTATAACTGGAAGTTTGTACCTTTTGCCCCTTTCACTCATTTGTCTAACTTCTACCTTCTCACTTCTGGCAACCACCATTCTGTTCTGTCTATGAGCTCAGTTTTTGTTTTTTTAAATTCCACATGTAAGTAAGATCATATGGTATTTATCTTTTTCTCTCTGACTTAACTTCACGAGTATGCCTTAAAGGTCCATCCATGTTGCAAATGGCACGATTTCATTCTTTTTTATGGCTGAATAATATATTCCATTGTATATTCTTTTTTTATTCATTCATCCATTGATGTACACTTAAGTTGTTTCCATATCTTGGCTATTATAAATAGCTGCGGTGAACATGGGGGTGCATATATCTTTCTGAGTTAGCTTTTTTGTTTTCTTCAGATAAATACTTCAGAAATGAAATTGCTGGATCCTATGGTAGATAAATTTTTAATTTTATGAGGAACCTCCATACTGTTTTCCATAGTGGCTGCACCAATTTATATTCCCACCAACAGTGTAAAAGGGTTCCTGTTTCTCCACATTCCCACAAACACTTGTTATTTGTTGTCTCTGTGATAATAACCATTCTAACAAGTATAAGGTAGCAACTCATTGTGGTTTTGATTTACATTTCCTTGCTGATTAGCTATGTGGAGCATTTTTTCATGTACCTGTTTCCATCAGTATGTCTTCCTTGGATAAATGTCTGTTCAGATTTTTTGCCCATTGAAAAATCAGATTAAAAAAATATGAGCTATATGAGCTGTTTATATATCCCACTTGTTTATTTTTGCTTTTGTTGCGTTTGATGTCAGACTCCAAAAAATTTTTGCCAAGACCTATGTCAAGGAGCTTACCACCTATGTTTTCTTCTAGGAAATTCATGGTTTCAGAATTTCCATGCAAGTCTTTAGTGATATATCCACTTTGCCCACTTGGTTGAGAATTTTTATCATAAATGGGTGCTGAATTTTGTCAAATGCTTTTTCTGCATCTACTGAGATGATCATATGATTTTTATCCTTCAGTTTTTAAATATGGTGTATCACATTGATGTGCACATGTTGAACCATTCTTGCATGCCAGAATAAATCCCACTTGATCATCATGTATGATCCTTTTAATGTATTGTTGAATTTGGTTTGCTTGTATTTTGTTGACAATTTTTGCATCTACGTTCATCAGGAACATTGGCGTGTAATTTTTTTAAAAAATAAATTTATTTATTTGTTTTTATTTTTGGCTGTGTTGGGTTTTTGTTGCTGTGCGTGGGCTTTCTCTAGTTGCGGCGAGTGGAGGCTACTCTTCATTGCGTGCATGGGCTTCTCATTGCGGTGGCTTCTCTTGTTGTGGAGCATGGGCTTTAGGTGCACGGGCTTCAGTAGTTGTGGCATGTGGGCTCTAGGGCACAGGCTCAATAGTTGTGGCACACGGACTTAGCTGCTCAGTGGCATGTGGGATCTTCCTGGGCCAGGGATCGAACCTGTGTCCCCTGCATTGGCAGGTGGATTCTTAACCACTGTGCCAACAGGGAAGCCCTGTAATTTTATTTATTGTGGTGTCCTTGTCTGCTTTTGGTATTAGGGTAATGCTGGCCTTGTAAAATGAGTTAGGAAGCGTTTCCTTTTCTTAATATTTTTTGGTAAGTGTGAGAAGGATTGGTATTCGGTAGAATTCACCAGTGAAGCTATCTAGTCCTGGACTTTTGTTTCTTGGGAGGCTTTTGATCACTGATTCAGTTTCATTCCTAGTAATTAGTGTGTTCATATTTTCTTTTTCTTCATGATTTAGTCTTGATAGGTTGTATTTTTCTAGGAATTTATCCATTTGTTCTAGGTCGTCAAATTTGTTGGCATCATTATGGTTTTGATTTGCATTTTGCTGACAACTAAATGACATTAGGCATCTTTTTGATGTGATTGTTGGTCATTTGTATATCTTCTTTAGAGAAATGTCTCTTTAAGTCCTTTGCCCTGGGACTTCCTTGGTGGTCCAGTGGTTAAGAATCTGCCTTCCAGTGCAGGGGATGTGGGTTCAATCCTTGGTTGGGGAACTAGGATCCTACTTGCTGCGGGGCAACAAAGCCCGCACACCCCAACTACTGAACCTGCGTGCTGCAATGAAAGATCTTGCGTGCTGCAACTAAGACCCGACACAGCCCAAAAAAAAAAAAAAAAAAATATATATATATATATATATATAAAGTCCTTTGCGCCACCCCCCCGCCCCACGCCTTTTTTCCCCCCTGGCTGTGCTGCACGGCTGCAGGATCCTAGTTCCCCGACCAGGAACCTGGGCCCTTGGCAGTGAAAGTGCAGGGTCCCAACCACTGGACCACCAGGGAATTCCCTCCTTTGCCCATTTTTAAATTGGGTTATTTGTCTTTGTGTTGTTGAAAGCAGAGTCTTTTGATTATAAAATTAATTTATATACTATCATTTGGATAGAGACCTTATTTGGAAATATAACAATAAGGGGTTGACGTTCTTTTAAAGTAACATTTTATTGCATGTTTTATTTTTATCTATTTTTTTAGATAAATGTAACTCCCTTCAATTATATAGCTTAGCCTGATGTCTTGCTCCCTGCGTCCAGTCTATACTAGCAGATAACCAAATTTATTCCTTTCCCAATTATTATTGTTTTACCTTGATATTTAAAAAATATTTATTTATTTATTTTGGCTGTGTCTGGTCTTAGTTGCTGTGTGAGGGCTCTTCGTTGTGGCACGTGCGCTTCTCTCTAGTTGTGTGCAGGCTCCGGAGCACATGGGCTCAGTAGTTGTGGCGTGCAGGCTTAGTTATTCACAGTATGTGGGATCTTAGTTCCCTGACCAGGGATTGAACCTGCATTCCCTGAATTGGAAGGCGGATTCTTAACCACTGGACCACCAAGGAAGTCCCTGATTTTTTTTTTTTTTTGATTGAATGTTTCTTTCCTTACTTTTTTGTTAACAATTTTATTGAGGTATAATTTATCTACCATAAGATTCACCCATTGTAATTGCACAGTTTGATGATGTTTAGTAAGTTCCCAGTGTTCTACCACCATTACCACATACAATTTTAGAACATTTCCATCACCCTGAAAAGTTTCCTCAGGGCTATTAGTGGTAAATTTCTTTGCCCACTTCCAGGCAACTCATCTGTTTTCTGTTTTTGTAGATTTGCCTTTACTTAATATTCCACATAAATGGCATCATAATATATAGAACGCTAGCTTCTTTCACTGAGATGAGTATTTTCAAGGTTCATCTATGTTGTAGCATGTATCCATAGGGTGTTCCTTTTTATTACTGAATAGTAGTCCATTCTATGGATAATACCACGTTTCATTTATCTATTCATTAGTTGATGGGCATTTGGCTTGCTTTTAGTCTTTGGCTGTTATGAATAACAAACAGTCATGTACAAGTCTTTGTGTAGACATCTTCCTTCAACTTTTTTATTTTGAAAAATTTCAACCCCACAGAAAGGTTGAGATAAGTAGTATACTGAATGTCCATATACTCTTCACCTAGATTCACTGATTAACACTTGCTACCCATGCTTTACCTCTTTCTATAAATATACCTTTTCAGAACCATTTGCAGATACCATGACAGTTTGCCTCTTAAATATTTCAACATGAATCTTATAAGAATGAGGACACACATTTTCATACATAACCACAGTATCATTGTCATATTAAAAAAATTAGCAAGAATTTTATATCAGCTATTTTATATACATATTAAAATTTCCCCCGTTGTTCCAAAAATGTCTTCTAGAGCTTTTTTACCCCTTTTTTCTAATCCAGGATCCAAAAGTGATTTTCTAGATTACATTCGGTTGTTGTTTTTCTTAGTCTCTTTTAATCTAGAATAGTTCCTCTTCCTCACTGTTTTTCATGTCAGTGAGGTTTAGAAAAATACAGGCCAGTTATCCCACCTTTTAGCTTTGTCTCATTGCTGTCTTATGATTTGGTTTTTTTTTTGGTTTGTTTTTGATTTTATATATTTATTTATTTATTTTGTTTATTTATGGCTGCATTTAATTTAAAATGTGTGTGTGTGTGTGTTGGGTGGTAGGCTGAAGACCTTTTCTTTGCATATCTGTCAACTGATTTGAGAGCCATACACTTTTTCTTGTGTTCACCATGCAAATAATACATCATCTGCGATAGCGTAGCATATGCCTTCTGGAACTGGCCTTCTGGATTGGGACCATCACTCTACTCCTTACTAGCATGTGAACTTACGCAAGTTACTTAACTTTTCTGTGCCTCAGTTTTCTCATGTGAAAAATGCTGATGATAAAAGCACTGTGTTAGTAATTGTAAAACATATACTAGCGTGAAATGGTTAACTCATTTAAAATATCTTGCTGGTGACTGGCACATGAATGCCTAAATAAATGTTTGCTAGTTAATTGACATCCAGTTTTGGTCTCATTAATGGGGTAAGAATCTAAAGACATTTATGAAGCAGTTTGAGGGCACTCTTTAGATTTTTATGATTTGTTCCTTAGTCTTTAAGTTGTCTTGCTCATGCCTAATCTGGCAGCATCGTTTTGTTTTTTTTTTTTAAATAGCAACCTGTCTTTTAATCAAGTCAAAGTATTCAACCTAGATTTCGTAGAAATAATGCTTTCTTGTCGCACTTACTCGTTTAGATAGTAACTAAACTATGTGATCACAGCCACAAGTAAAATAGGTGTAATTGTAAGGCATAGACAGATTTTGGGGAAAAAATAACTGGTTCTGCAGAAACATTCAGCTCAAATGACAGGAGTGGAAATAAACCTCTATATTGGAAAACAGCTCTGCTGGCTGAGAGAGCATTTGGTACACTAACATTGGGCATGTTAGTCTGTTTTATGGAGGGTCTTAAGGGCACAGGTTAATATAGCCAGTTGAGTGGAGTCTTGTCAAGAAAACTGTTGTATTTGAAGAAGATGCTGCTGCTGCAGACTCACCATCTTAGGGCACCTACTGTAGGTTATTTCTTATGAGTCTGTTTTCTGCCAGATTACAGCCTTTCATCTTGGTTTTCTTGTGATGGTTTAGGTAGCATGTTTGTGAGAGGTGGCAGAGTTGTATGGCCAGGAGGATAGACTGACCCATGATTACCAAGTTCTTCTTAGAACAATTCAGTCATGCCTCAGCACAGGTCCTCAGCATTGGGAGGGGAGCTGTGCACTCTTAAGTTGAATTCTGTCAGATGGGTCCTGAGCTTCTGATACTTCCAGCAGAGTCTTAGATGGTGGGTGGTACACAGAACATGCTCACTAAGTTTGTGAATGGTATCAAGTTGGGTGGGATAGGTGGCTCAATAGACAACTGGATTAAAATTCAGAATATCTGATATTTTAGAAAAGTTGATGAATATACATAATACGGCATTCAACAGGATTAAGACAAGATAATTTTCTTAAGGAAAGTAAATAGCTGTGGAAATTCAGTATGGATGTAGGATTGGGTTTATACCAGTGGTAGTACAAAACAGTCCCAAGGTGATAAGAAAACTAGTTAATAAATAAGAGTCATCATGTCTTTGCATTTAAAACCATTGATAACAAGTCATATAATTGGAATGGCACTTAAAGAAATCCATAGGGGCATTCCTTCACCATATTTAGTTTTTGTCACAGTGTAAGCATTAAATGAAAATCTCAGGAAAATGTTCCAGAGTGAGAAGACTGAAAAATTAGGAAATAGTCCCCATCAGAAGGTTTTAGTAGATATATAGCCTAGAAATAATGGAGAGTTTAGTAATTCTTATTAGATTATATATGATTGTATTATTGTGTGATCATAGATTCATAGAATGTAAGAGGTCACTGGTTTAAGAAACTCATTTTGTTTTAATGGATGAGAAAACACAAACCTGAGGTCACACATTCAAGACAGGCCCTTTCCTCTCAGGTCACTGTTCTTACCAGTTACCCCTGTGGCAGCCTGTGTTTTTATTCTGATGACAAGATTATTAAAGCATTTACAATAGTAGGAAGGTTATAAAGTAAGACATTAGATATTAATGTTTTTGAGGTTTGGGAGGCAGTGAAACATGACACACAAAGAAGCAGTGGAACCTCTTGTGGTCATAGAGCAGGGATACTTTATCTTATTGAGGCAGGGACAGAAAAGATATACTCTTGAGTTTCCTTCTAGCTCTTTCTCTTTTTCTGCTGGGGGTTTTAACTGCTCAGGTTGATTACATGGAGAATTTTCTTTTGCAGACTTTAGGCAATCTTGTATTTTGTGGTGAATGACTAAAATAGTCAGGAAATGGAAATTTTAAACTTTGAACTTTCTTCCTTTTCACTGAGCATTGGACTGGGAATAAGGAGAGCAATTTCTCTTCTGTTGTCACCTTTCATCCATTTCTCATCTAGGTTCATGGTAGGTGTGATCCCAACCCTTTTACCTGCCCCAACCCCCACTCCCCCCGCCCCAAGAATATCCTGGTAGACTGATGTAATATATGAAATGTTTAGAATTTGAACAAGATGAAAGGTGCTATTGAAGTACAGAAGACATTTTTTTGATGTCAGTGACGGTAACTGCATATTAAAAATATTTTGTGTTTGTATACTGCTGGATATTACTTTCTCTTCCTCCATATTTAGTGGATACTCTTTTGGTACCTGAGTCTTAACTGAATGACATGAACTGAAATGTTACATCTTGTAGATGTCTTTTTACCTGGATGTTTTCCAGCTGTTAGAAGCACCTTATGCTTTTCTTTCTTAGCTGTACAGTACCTGTGTTAGCCTGTTTATTAACCTTGCAGCTTGAACCCTTGTAACTATCATCTCCCAGGTTTATGTCTCATTTTCTGGCAAAGAAAGATCTAATAATAATGTGTTAGGTTTACTTTTCATCTTTTATTAAAATTATCCCGTGTTTGATCTGATTTTCCTTAAATATGGATAAGTGAATGCCTCTGTTCGCAAGCCTAAATTGTCTTAATAATAAGAGTAGATAAATGCACACTTCACCAGGATGAAGCAGAAATATTTGTCACTTGGGTAGGACAGGTACATATATAATTCTTCAGTAGTTTTTATGTAATGATGGTTGCAAAGATGATGGAAAATGCAAGGCTCACTATTTTTTCTTAGAAGAAGTGGTTCTTTTGTATAATTATTAACCCATTACGGAAGTTTCGTAGCCAGTTAATTATTTTGATCACTATTCAGGTGAAAACATTCTGACTTCCATAAATGTAGTGTCTCCTAACCCTCACCTATTTGCAGCAGCACCATGGCTAGCCAGGAGAAAAATAAGGACAGGGAATACCTCACTGTTCTCTCTCTCTTAAATTTTCTGTTCTCAATTTAATTCTCAGGTATTTGTTTCTATACCAAATGGTTGGGAAATCTTCTGTGTGTTGTTTTCAGAGCAGCATAAAGAATTCCTTTTGTAATGAACCAGTAATAGTACCTAATGTGTAGAATTTTAAAAATTGTTTTTTTGTACCAATAATACTTTATTGAGCTACAATTTATATACAGTAAAATTCACAATCTTATATATATAATATAGTGAATTTTGACAAATATACACACTTATGTAGTCACCACCAGATCAAGATACAGAGCATTTGCATCACTCCAGAAAGTTCACTCTTTCACTCAGTGTGAAAGTTCACACTTTCACTCAGAAAGTTCTAAAAAACTTCCAATAAAATGGATAGGAATAGGGCTTCCCTGGTGCCACAGTGGTTGAGAGTCCGCCTGCCGATGCAGGGGACATGGGTTCTTGCCCTGGTCCGGGAAGATCCCACATGCCACGGAGCGGCTGGGCCCGTGAGCCATGGCCACTGAGCCTGTGCTCCGCAATGGGAGAGGCCACAACAGTGAGAGAGGCCCGTGTACCGCAAAAAAAAAAAAAAAAAATGGATAGGAATAACTTAGGGGAAAAGTTTAATAATCAGCTCGTATGCAGTTTCTTTAAGTAACTGGCCAGCAGTGAGCTTAGTCTTCTTTTTTCCCCTGCTGTTTTCTCTACTATAAAAGTGAATTCTGCTGAGCATTATTTTCCTCCAATACAGGGTTTGAATTTCCTAAAATATTACGTATATTTGAAAATGAAGAGATCCAGATATAAGGCATTTCTCCATCTTCTCAATAAGAAAAAGAAGTGTTTTGGTCAACATAAATATAGAAATTTTTAGGGGTATAGACGAAATAATTAAAATGTTAAATAGTTAATTATAATAATTGCATATATATATTAAAAGAATCTTTTCTTTAACTTTTTCATTTTGAGATAATTTAGATTTACATGCAATTGTAGAAAAAGAATAATACAGAGAGATCTCCTATATTCTTCTCTCAGTTTACCCCAGTAGTAATTGCACATGCATATTTAAGAATAGGTTATACTATCAAGTTCCATGTATTTGAATTTATTCCTAATATACATTTAAAGATATTACTTTCCCACAGTCATTTTATGAAACAGTTATTTGAATGCTCCACATCTTCACAGCCGTGAATGTCTTTAATATTTATTTACTGAAACCACATTTAAAGGTATTGGCCCCGTTTTTCAGTTATTTACTTCCTTACAAGTTGTTTGAGATATGGAGCATTTAAAGAATCTGTAAATGTTGCTCTCTGTAAGTTTTATCTGAAGCCACAGAATTCATTCATATAACATTAGGAGAATTGCCATCATTTTGATGTTATTTGTGATCTTCCTAACTTTCCAAGGTTTTTTTTATTGCATTGCTTCCTAAATGATCTTCAGAGGCCTTTTTCAGGTGGCAGCTACCTCTTGTAATTGTGACATTACACTCCAGGAATAAGTACTTAATCTGTGTTTAAATCTGTATTTTACTCCCTTTTGAAACTTGTTTGGTGTAATAACTTTGACAAAGCATCCAGCGCTAGTGTTATGTGATGTTTTTCCAGACTTCAGTGTTTATGCCCAGAGATGAGAACTTCCCTGTCTATGCCCAGAGATGAGAACTTCACTGCCTTGCCCCTTTCACAGACTCTGACTGGATGGACGTCCCTGGGAGTTTGATTCCATTGGTAGGGTCTTACTCTTTTGGAATCCCAAATGCCATTCCCCTGGGCGTGACTGCTCCTTGGAGTTTTCACTTCAAGGTTTTTGGGAAGCCTTTTCTTTTTTTTCTTTCTCCCCTGTTTGTATTTAATATAAAATTATTGATGCCTACTTCAAAAGTAAGGATTTAATTGTAAAACAATTCCTGCTTCTTGAAGGATAATTTTAGGGAAGAAAACCTTTCCTCATGTTTGGGCATATATGGTAAGACAGCTGCAGCCACTGTATACAGTATGTGTTAGAATTGATAGGGTCATTAAGTTTCTCTTATGTGGAAAAATTATTTGCCATTTTTATTCAGTTCATTGTATTTTTTTCTTCTGCATTTCTACAAAGGATTTACGTTTTAATATTTCTTCTTCTTTTTATCAGTTTATTGATGGCCATGCCTCATCTTGTTTTAATCGTTAGGTAGTGCTGGGCTAGCCTTTTAGTAATGTGTACAGGGCCACAGATGATAATGTGACTTGTTTTACATCTGTATATCTTTTTAGTGCAGGGACTTAAAGAAAACCAGAGGTGTGTGCTATGTCCTTCCTGTCCTTGAATTTGGGTATAAAGTGTTAAGACACGGTTCATTACAGTACCCTACCTGGAATCTAAATTATTACAGTGAAATTAGCTTTTAAAGTAGCATGACCCATATTGCTTACATTCTAGCAACTAATCCCCCTTAATAACAACTCCATCTTTTCCTTTGTAATATTCCCTTAAAAAGAAAACTTTGCAGATATTGTCCGAATGATTTAGAGTGATGTATAACAATTCAGACAGGCTGGATGCACTGTTGAAAGCCTCCTTTGTCATTGCCTGCTAGGATGTCATCTGTTTGAACTGGCCTTTTTCTTGTTTGCCTGGGGTGAGCAAAGAGTGATGATTTAGTAGAGTTGTTTGCTGCTTTCTAGCTGTTGTAGGAAGTTAAGACTTTCTGGCTTAACGTGTATGAGGTGGCACGTGGATTGTTACTAGTCTTTAATCATATAATCTTACTTCTAAGGTGACTGGAATGGTTTTTAGAGTGGAGGAGGCATTGTGGTTTGTTTTATTCCTTCTCTTCCTTTGCATGTATATGCACATCCCTGCCCAGCTCCCCTCTCCTTCCTCTGGATTATTGAAGGAGATTGAATTAGGAAATGTGACTCGTTGGTTTTTACAGATTGGTTTTCTTCATTAAGAAGGAAATCCCTGTGTAGTCTAGGTTTTTAAAAATGTTATGATCCATGCCTTACCTAGAGAAATTTAGGGTGGAATGGCTGGAATGGCTTGGCATAGTTATGTATTGGTACTTTTGTTTTTCCTTTTGACTCCTCTTTATTTTTTTTGTGCCTCAGTTTCTTCCTCACTGATATGATGACAGGGTTGTTTTCTATTTCCATATTTGTATTAAAATATTTGTGGGGGGGGACCTGGCATGTATGCATTTTTCTGAGTGGTGAGAGTTAGTAGTGTTGTATGACTGTCAAGAAAATGCTGTAAATAAAATGTTTTTAGAATTCTCAGAAATTAGGAATGTTCTTTTAATTCCTTGAGACAAACTAGCTGGAAGATTAATTTATTTTTCATTAAAAAAATTAATATCCTTCAGAATTTGAATTTTTTTTAATTTCAGAAGAAAACACATGATTAAAGCAGGATAACCATTTCTCCCATTAAACAAAGATTTGAAATTAATTATTTACTTAATGTTGGTGGGAGTGTATTGAAAAAAATACTTTCAGATGCTTTTGATGAGTGTAAATTGGTAGAACTCATCTGGGAAGTAATTTGGCGGTATTTACCAAATCATACTTTTTCATCTCAGTAATTCTCCTTTCCAGAGTCAGTTTTTTTTTTTTTAAATTTTTATTTATTTATTTATGGCTGTGTTGGGTCTTCGTTTCTGTGCGAGGGCTTTCTCTAGTTGCGGCAAGTGGGAGGCACTCTTCATCGCGATGCGTGGGCCTCTCACTATCGTGGCCTCTCTTGTTGCGGAGCACAGGCTCCAGACGCGCAGGCTCAGTAGTTGTGGCTCACGGGCCTAGTTGCTCCGCGGCATGTGGGATTCTCCCAGACCAGGGCTCGAACCCGTGTCCCCTGCATTGGCAGGCAGATTCTCAACCACTGCGCCACCAGGGAAGCCCCCCAGAGTCAGTTTTAAAGAAAGTTACCAGCCAAAGATCTATGACCAAAGACTTATGTCCAGAAATGCTCATTATAGCAATACTTATAATAGAAAAAATCTGGGGAAAAGATTAAACATTCAACAGTAAGAGAGTGACTATAGTGTTAGTATGTAATGGACTATTACAGAGCAACAAGAATATTTTTGGAGAATATTTAATGATATGGGAAATATCACTAAACATAAATATAAAATGAAATTTACATATTTTAATTATATATTTTTGGTGAGTTTTGTATTTTATATATACAAAAGAAAATATGCAACGTGTATGTTATAAAGCATACATGTGAACATACCACACAACTTTACCAGTACTGTTAATATAATAAATTCTTATTACATATATCCATAAAGATAAAAAGGCATTATTTCAGAATGTTAACAATTCTTATGTTTGGAAGAAGGATTATGAGTGATCTTTGGCTTTTGCTTAAATGCTTCTGTTCTTTTTCTAAATTTTGTACAAGGGACATGTATTTTCAAAACCAGAAAATATCACTAAACATTATTTATTGAAAGAAGAAAAAAATTTAAGCTGGATTCTTTGCAACTCCATCTCATGGGAAAGAAAATTCTGAAAGTGTCTGCCACCTGTTATCTCCTGAGTGACAAATCATGGCCAGGTACAGAGGGTGGCATTATCTACCATTTATAGATATTACAGTGTGACAGAGCTCCTGAGAGATGACAGGCTGACAGCGACAGGAATTGTGGATGCCGTGTCTTCTAGGAGGTGTTTGAATGACCTTTACAAAATATATATTAAAAATTTACTTAGAATTTTCATGGTTCATGCCTTCAAGAGAGGATTCATTTCTTCACTTAACAAGTATTTATCGGGTGCCTGTTAAGTACCAAATGAGGGTCCAAGAGGGTATTTGCTCTTATGATACTTATATTCTGGCATTGAAGGATAGTCAACAAGCAAACAGGCCAGTGGTGAGGTATCAAAGAATGAGGTGTTGTGAACAGGAAGATGAGTGATTTAAATTGGGTGGTCAGGTGAAACCTACTGAGAAGGTTTGAACTAGGACCTGAGTGACAAGAAAGAGACAGTCCTACAATGATTTAAGAGTAGAGGGAACAGCATGGGCAAGAGCTCTGCAGTGCGTTCTAGAAACAGATAAAAAGGTGAGTATAGTTGAAGTGTGGTACGTGAGAGGAGCAAAAGACAGAACATGAGAGGACTTAAGGCTTTAGTTAACAAGTTTGAATTTCATACTAAGTGCCATAGGAGGGCTTCCGTGGCGGCACATTGGTTAAGAATCTGCCTGCCAACACAGGCGACACGGGTTTGAGCCCTTGTCCAGGAAGATCCCACATGCCGGGGAGCAACAAGCCCATGCTCTGCAACAAGAAAAGCCACCACAATGAGAAGCCTGCACACTGCAATGAAGAGTAATCCCCGCTCGCTGCGACTAGAGAAAGCTCGACTGCAGCAATGAAGACCCAATGCAGCCAAAAAAAAAGCCAAACCACTAAAATATAAATGCGACAGGAAATTGGCATTAAGAAAGAAAATAGTATGATATAACTTAAAAAAAAAAGATTACCCTGGCTGCTATGTGGAAAATCGTTGCCAAGGGTCAAGTATGGGAGTGGGAAGACCAGTAAAACGTCATTTACAGTGACCTATGTAAGAGCATGGTGGCCAGAGTAGAAGCATTGGCAAAGGAGAGAAGTAGATAGATTTAGGTCTATTTGAAAATAGAGCCAATGGATCTTGCTCAGTACTGTGTATGAGAGACTGCAGGAAAGAGGGAAATCAAGGTTGGTGTTTTGGATTTTGACTTGAGCAACTTGGAGGAAGCTGTTTGCTATTTATAAAGGTGGACAAAATGGGTCAGCGGGTTTTGGGGGAATATTGAATGTTCTAGTTTGAAATGTTGTGACTGAGCTGCATGTAAAGATGTCAAATAGGCAGTTAGATGTATGAGTTTGGAGCAAGGTGAAGAGGTTTGGAATGAAGGTAAACAATTGTGAGTCTTTGGTGTATAGATATAGTATTTAAAGCCATGGGACTGTGTGATATCACTAAGTTGGAAGTAGGGATAATGAGGACCCAAGTCCTGGGACCTCCAATTATAAGTAAGGCCTTGACAGTGGCGGAGGAGCCAGCAAAGGTGGCTAAGAGGGAGCTGTTATGTGGGAGGAAAATGGGGTGGAGGGTAGGGGTAGATTTGATCTGGGATCTGAGTGACAAGGCAAAAGTAGAGAGTTTCAAGAAGGATGGATCTAGTTGAATGGTGCTGAGAGAGAGTGAGTAAGATGAGATCAGGGTCATAACCCTGTGTATCAGTTTTCTGGGGCTGCAAATTACCACAAATTTGATGGCTTAAAACAACAGAAATATATACTCTTAAGTTTCTGGAGCCTAGAAGCCCCAAATCTGTCAGAACTGCCTTCCCTCCAGGGGGCTTTAGGGAAAAATCCTTTGCTTGCCTCTTTCTGCTTCCAGTGGCTGCTCCAGTATTCCTGGGTTTGTGACCACATTCCTCCAGTCTCTACCTCCATTTTCACATTGCCTTCTCTCTGTGTGTTTCCAAACTTTCTTTTCCTCTCACAAAAACACTTGCAATGCCATTTAGGGCCCACCTCAATAATACAGAGTAAGCTCAAAATCTTTAGCTTAATTCTTCTGCAAAGACCTTTTCCCCAAATAAGATAAATTCCGGGAATTGCAAATTTCAGGGATTAGGATTTGATATTTTTGGGCAGCCATTATTCAACCTACTAAACCTTGGTTTTAGAAACATGGTAGCCATTGGATATCTCAGTAAGAGCAATTTCTCTGGAACATTGGAGATATAAGAGAATCATATCTACCTTTCATGCTTGTGGCCACATAGAGAACTCTATTTAGTCTACCCCAAGACTGTGCAGGTGGATCACACTGCGTTTTTTGGTGGTTGTATGCCTGTGGTTAGCTTCAAGATTTACATGTTGAACATGAGAAAGGAGCAAAGTTCTCAGAAGCCTCTGCCATTTTTTTCACATTCAGTGTTTCTGACATATGTGATCCAAGTTGGCATTACCAGTAGCTATTACTTCTATATCCAAAATCTGGTTCTTTCAGATTTTAGACAACATCTCTGTTTTGATTAATAATATCAATATCTGTATTATTTCTTTTGTAACCTGACTGATGACTGTGTTGCTGAAAAGTTCTTACTCAGAAAGTAGAATAGATGTCATCTAGGTAATATATAGGTATAGCGGGCATTTAAAATACATCAGCCATCTGAAGAGAGATAATGGCAAGTCGAAAAAGTTGCTCTTGTATTTTGCCGTTTTTTCTTACCAGCTTTGTGAAACACAGATGTTAAAACTGGCACACTTGGTGCCCAGCTGCCCTCAGTAATTCTCTGCAGGCTGTCCATGATTCCTGCTGGATCATGGGGAGCAGCGGAGGATAAACAAGTTATCTCTGGCTCTCTGTGGCACTGCATGGGCAAGAGATAGCGACCACATCAGGAAGAGGCCTTCCTCCCTGGGGGTAGTTCTAGCAACAAAGGAATTCCTTCATCCCCAGTTCTTCCTTGAGTTGGAACTGAAATGACTGGCAGCCTTGGGTCGCTTCCCTGTGTATATATATGTGTATTTGGAGGGTCGGGCAGTAGTTGTGCTTCCTCCAGATTAAAGGCTGTACTTTTTCCAGGAGCTGCCTTGATTACCGTAGATTAAATCTTGGTTGTGGGACCATTCTCCCAAACCACCAGAGTGTGTTCATCTAAACTTCTGTATTGAGGCAGAGGCCCTAGTTTGGCATGGTGAAAACACAGGCTTTGGAATTAGACCAGGTTCATCTACTTACTAGTTCTGTAACTTTGGCAAGTTATATACCCTCTTGGAGACTCAGTTTCCTCATTGGTAAAATGGGGTCAAAGGCATGTGCTATTATGCTTACCACGTGGTAGGCTTGTAATAAATGTTAGATGCCACTGTTAATACATCTCTTTGTCTGTTTTTTTCATTTTTATTCATTTTGTTGATACTTAAATTTCCTTACTGCCTTTGATGTCTTTATATTAAGCAGACTTCTAAAGAAAGATCCACCTGTTAACATAGCATCTCTTTTGGGAAAGAGAACTAGTGATCCCTCCTGCCTCCTCTCCCACCCACCCCCCCCTCATTTTATCACCCTATGACAATTACTGACAGTTAGATCTTGGGTCCCAGTACATTGGAAGGCAATCATAGTCATCAGGGAATACTTCCCGAGGGAGGCTTTCATTAATTGTTAAATTAACTGTGGAGGGCAGAAGACTGTTGCCATATTCCATGTGTAGGAGTGGCTCTGGGAAGACTCAGATGTTGGGAGGGGAGTTGCTGAGGAATGAAGCTGTAGATAGGTCAGTTTACTCAAGAAAGAGTATTCTAGGAGGCTTTTGTAGTTAGGGTGGCCTTTGGAGTTAGCTCAGACCTTAGGTAAGATACCTCTGCAGTTAGTTCCCCAGCTGTGTGACCATGGGCAAGCTGCTCACCTGTTAAATGAGGATGACTGTATGTCCTTGATTTCGAAGACCACTCAATTTAATAACATCTTGGAAGGAGGTGGTGGAAACATTTCCTCATTAAATTATTCATCACTTGTAGCCAGTGGTATGATTTTTTCTGGTTGTAGAAATGTTTATGTGATTTTTTTAAAAGGTGTATTTTAGAAACGAAGCAATCTGGTAATGCCCAGTTTCAGGAATGTTGGGAAGATTAATAAGATAATGTATGTTAAGTGCCCATCCAAGTTAGTACTCAGTGAATTGTAGTTATTATTAACAGATGAAAGGACATGAAAAATAATTTGATTGGGAACATCTGAAGAAAGAATTTTAAATGGCAAGGTCATAATATGACCAGGATCTGAAATTGGACTGGAATGAGGGGATAGAGGACAAAAGGTCAAGTAATATTATAGAGGTAATTGAGTGTGTAAATAAGGAGCAAGTTTTACCTCTTTACAGACAAAATTTTCCCTTTTTTAGTGATGAGTCTGTGGTGTATGTTCTAATGTAAACAGAGGGAATGTGGCAATCATGTGGGATAAATTCACTCCTCTGTTATCTTCTGGGCATATTACAGTATTCCTGAACTTGCCCCATATAAGCTGCTAGTCACAAAAAATAAAGCATTGACTAACTCACAGATAACAAACAAAAAATCATTTTATTTTTGTTGTTTTGTTTTTGTTTTGTTGTGGGGGAGGGTGGCTAGCTGGTTAGGGACTTCTCATTAGTTTATTAGTTCAGTTGCCTGGCCAGGAAATTCTTTGCCTATGTTTCAAACATCTTTATGTTTTGATTAGAGTGATAACTGAATTTTTAGCTCTTCTTTCTTTTCTTTCTTTCTTTTTGCCCCAGGTCCAGCAAGACTATGAATCTCTGTTCCAAATGCTTTGCTGGTAAGTGCAGAAAAAGGGTTTTAAATTTATTTTCTTCTTTTGGTTGTTTTTAAGGCTGTCTAAATTATTTTAAGACTGTCTACCCTTTTTTGGGTTTATGCATGGGGTTTTATTTGCTTGTGTGTGAAAGCAGTTTCTCGTCACTAAGTTGCTTCATATACTTGCTTAGGACTGTTGAAACAGTCTTCCCTGAGTGAAATGAAATCTTGTGTGTACTTGTACCAAACAAACTTTCCTCAGTTTACAGTTGTTGGCATATAGTGCAATTGTAAACACTTGTGTTGTAGTAGGGTAAAATATATATGTTCATCTCTGATCTTGATTTGAATGATTAATGGTGAATGTTGCTTTTACCAATGAGAATACAAGAGAAAGAATATTTTCAGCTTGGAGTCAGGAAGAGAATAATGCTGAATTAGGCTTTCTAATCCAATCCCTCAATGAAATCACCTTGGGTAAGTCACTTAATCTCTTTGGGCATTAGATTCATCATTTGTAACATGAAGGGCTTAGGCTTGATGTTTGACAAGGGCCTTTTCCACCCCGTAAATGCTGATTGGTTGACTCCTTGAATTATGACTCCTTAATGAAGTTAAAACCTTCAGGTGTTTTTTAAAAGAACTTCACATCTAATGATCTTACGTAAAATAATTAAGTCTTACTAATTAGGATATGTTTAAGTTTCATTCTTTATTACTTTTTATTACTTTATTGTTTTGTCTAAGACAAACCTGGACACAAGTTAAAGTGGTAAGGACAGATTTTAATCAGTAATATACCGCTGAAGTAGGGAAAAGGGGACTTGTGCAGAGGGAAATGGGCATTTTAAAGGGGGAATGAAGGAGTAGGGGAGGGGCTGCTAGCTTGGCTCAGTATAATCAGGCGAGTAGAAAAATCACAAAGGATTGGTTATTGTAAATGAGACTGGCAGGGTCTGTTGGTTGACAGTTATTGAAGTTAGGAAAGTTAGGATTTTATCCTCCTACAGAGATAGAGATTGAGACCCTGTTCTTCCTGATGATTACATTTAAAGGAATGGCTTTCATGTCCTTGAGGAAGATACTCCTGAGTGATAGAGTTGTAGGAGATACACATATACATCTCAAAGGGACAGAGGAAGGGTTTACAATTTTAAACCGTTTTTAGTAAATGCTCTAAGATAGGGTAGTCAGGGGCCTATAGTCAATTGTTTGTTGGAACAAATCTTAAATTCTTTTGGCAGCTTTGAGCTTTCTCAGACAGGCACTTTAAGAGGGACTAGGATCACCCTAGGGAAGGGGCCTTAAGCTGTCTGAAAACTGTGTTAGTGGTTGTTTAAATCTGTTAATGTGGGGGGATCTGAGTGTATAAAATGATTTGTGTTGGGAGTCGGTAGTTTTTTTAGGTCAAGGTTGAGGCCTGGTAGAGAAGAGGGCTCAGAGGAGCCTGGCTGGAATTTGGTCAAGGAGAGAATCTTTGGCAGTTTCCATCTTCTGTTCATTGTGCTATTTGGACAAGGAAATGATCATAGTGTAAGCTTTAGACCTTTATATTTATGCCACAACTAGGGGATAGGTTGATGGAGTTGGGAGGGCTGGGGAATCTGGCAGTTTGTATCTGTTAAAGGTCTGGAATTTGTCAAATACTTTAGGTTTTTAAAAGAAAAAATACTGGTAAGTTTGGTTTTTAATCCCGCTTTTAACAGAATCTCTGCCATGTTAAGTGAATGTATTGTGCTTTTCTTACTTTGCATATCTACCATTACAGATATGAAGAAATGCTTCCTCACTGAGAGTTTATATATATGTGTAGTAAAGATGAAGTAGCAATGAGAGAAAATGTATATTGTGTGTCTGTCTCCACACGCGTATCTACAATTACAGATATGAAGAAATGCTTCCTTACTGATGAGAGTTTATATGTATGAGTAGTAAAGATGAAGTAGCAATGAGAGAAAATGTATATTATGAGTCTGTCTCCACATAGAACTAGTTCCCCCTGATAATTCGGTAAAGCGTGGCTGTGGGCGAAGCCAGGCACCTGTGAGTCAGGTGGCTCACATCAGATACTCAAAGAACTGTCTCATGTCTCTAAATAAATATAAAGTTAAAAAAAGTATCAGCGAAGATAGTTCAGCCACGGTCTTTGCGTTTCTTTGGACTTGTTACAGTTTTATTTTCTATGGTTATCATTATTTATTGTATCTCTGGTGGTCTGTGTCCATTGACTCTTTACACAGCTTAGTTATTTTTGCTTTTAAAAATATTAAGAGGATATTTTCAAGTGTGTAAAGAAAATACTCTCTCCTTCCTTTATCTTTGCCCCCACACTCCTGATTTCCCCAACATCAGTTGAAAGGAATGACTTGTAAGTAACGTCCTGCTTGCTGAAGCAGCATTTTTGGTGTTCTTTTTGAAATTCAAGAGAAAAAAGATCATTGAACTTTAAAGATACATTTGTGCGTTTTGTTTCTCTATGAAGATAGGGAGAGTATAGAAATGCATTGTAGCAGAGGCATGAGATGTGAAAGACAACATGAAGATTACTTTGGCCAAAGCCACTGTGATTTTAAATAGTCTTTTAAAGTGTACAATGTACTTTAAAACGTGGAAAAATTAAAAATAGCTATTGTGTACCATTAGGTTAAAGAGATTTTTCAGGATTCCTTTTTAAAACTATGGTGGAAAAGTGAGTTTGTTATAACTTGTTTACATGAAATTGAATGAAATGAGTAAAAACATGTTTAAAGTCTTGTCTAGTTTTGGCTTTTCTACCCCCTTTATAATATTCTACCTATCATGCTATTCTGTTTTTCATTAAACATTTCATATTGTTTTTCGTATGACTTTACTAAAAGAATCAGTAAATATCTATATATCTATAATAGAACAAAATTTCATGACATGGTACTAATAGTTATATTAGGGTGATATAAACACTTACTGGTTGAAACACTACTTTTTAATGCAGTTTTTCAAACTGTGGGTATTGTGATTAATTAGTGGGTAGAGAAATCAATTTAGTGGGTCATGATCCACAATTAAAAATTGATTACAATAGAAAACAGTCTGAATGCATCACAGATATTAAGGATAAGTATTGTTTGTAAAACTTTTGTTTGAGTTACACGTTATTTTCATTTATATGTGTAATGGGTTGTGATGTAAATATATATTACTGTGGAGTATGGTTTAAAAAATTTAAAACCACCAAATTGCAGAAATTCACTGGAAAGCCATTGAGTTACTTGAGATCTCATTTTCTTTGCAGAATAGGGCATATTTCCTTTCTGTCTTTAGGCAAGGTGTTAACCAACTGATTTCTTGTGATCTTTGTTCATTCTGAGCTATTGACTTATTTGGATTATACGATTTTCTGTGTGAAAGCATGAACTAATCCCGATTGCCTACAGCTGTGTTAAGAAGATATCTGAAAGGTCAACCATAGCATCTAAAGGGTGGTCTTGCCTCTTAACAACCATAGAAATGCCTGGGGTATTATTTTCTGTTTGAGTGCAAACCCAATTTTTGAATTTGTGAGTTTTAGATACCAACTGGTCTGGATATTTAGGGACATTTAGTACCAAATTCACAACGACCTCCTGTACTACTGTATTGAAGCCCAGCTATCATAAAGCAGTGCTTTTCACAGAATGGGTTTGCTAAATAAAAGTGTGTATGACAGAAACGTCAACCAGGATGATCACAAGGTGGGGAAGGCAGAAATTTTAAAGCACTGACTGAAGTAACACCTCTAGCAATGTGGCATTATCTCTACCGCCCTTGGAAATGCTTGCTGTGGGGGACAGAGGAGTCTGGTCACTAGGAAGTAGCTATAATCCGTAGACCATTTTTTATACTTTATAAGGGAGTGAGCTTGAAGATAGGTCCCAAGGGATGGAAGATTCTTTGAGTAGCACTGATGACAGATGCTTATCAGAAGACAAACTTAACAAGTGCTCAGTGTAAAAACAATCAGTTTGGTCTTGTGGACTTTTAGACTGTATGTATATGGTTTTTAATAATTTTCAGCAATTTCTTTAAAAAACGGACACTAAAATGTCTTATTTATTGACTGAAAAAAGTATTTCATTGAGAAATCAAAGTAAGCAATTTCTTTTTAAACTATAGACATGATCTGAACATACCGTTCCATTTAAGCCTAACTTTTAGGAAACTTGCTATTCCATGATTCACATAAAATTGGAAAAATACAGGAGGGATGATTATTCACAGTGCAAGAAGGTTTTTTTTTTTTAAACCTTTTACAGAATGTTTCCTTTAAAAAGGAGTACTTTTAATGCATTACTATGTCGATTTATACAAAGACAAGAATAAGACTAGAAGAACTAAAGTGTGAGGAGTCTCTTATCAGTTGAAGATTAATTAAAGCAGATAATACATGGTTTTTAATTTTCTGAATGGTTATTTAATTTTCTGATGGTTATTTAATTTTCTGAAAATTAGTTTCAGTGTAACTTTTCAAATATGTGTATTTCTTAATGGAAAGATAGTTAAGCAAGCTTACCTTTGTTGCATGGTTAGTTGTACCTTGTGCCTTGTTAGTGGTGAAGAATATTGCAATAAATAAAGAAAATGATACATGTCATGTAGGAAGCATATTCTGGTAATGACTCTAGAGCTGTGTACTTGGTTTTGTAAGAATCTGTTTTCAGGTACCCATTCAAATGAGTGATCTTAGATGTTGACTTCTGATATTTAACATTGGAGAGAAATATGGTTATAAATGAATATATTTCTGTTTATTAGCCTTTGTCAGCTCGAGAAAATTATTAATTTTGTATAGTAATTTCATCTCACTTTTATTATTTCTTGATATTATCTTATAGTTATTGTTTTAAACTTAAAATGGACTTTGGAGAGGCTTTAAGGGATAGAAATAGCTAGTATTAAAGCAAGATTTCAATTTCCTCATTGCTGCATACTTTGTGTCCAATCTGAAAATTACCAAGCTTGTTCATTGCTGTTTAATCTTCTATATAAGTCCAAAGTGATTATTGAATAATAGAGTTTTGTAACTTATACTCTTAACATGCCATTAGGTTATTTGGGATTTTTTTTCCTTTTAATGATAACATATGGGCATTAATTAAATGCTGATAAATAACATAGGGACATTAATTAAATATTGATTGAAGCACGTGTTGTATATTGTTTTTAGTTAGACAACACATTATATGTATATAGTTGCATGGAATAAAGCTGGGTGAAGGTACGTGAAAAATTTAATTTTGGTAGTCTCAGAGTAGGAGTATTTGGGGGGGATTTTAATTAATTTTGATTTTGTCTATATGTTGAGACTTTTATTATTAATTAACTGTAAACATTATAAATTTTTAAAAAGTAGAGTGCATTCTACATATGTCTGACAGACTCCAGAAGTGGTTAGTTTCATTTTGGAATGAGCAAAATAAAGTTGGCTGTAGCTAGCAGCATAGGGAATCTCAATGTTGACATCCAGGGTAAGTGATACAGCAATGGTGGGCATAAGATGGAATGGTAAACCAAATGCAAACATTTTTCCTTGAGGTGACTTGAGTTTCATGGTAATTTCCAGAACAGGGCAACATTCCCATTTCACAAGTAAACTAAAATGTTTCCTCATGAACCTGGAACTCTTACTGCTTTGGAGTTACACTCTAATTTCCTTTCTGCTTCCATTTCCTGTTAGAAGTTTGGACTGGAAGTGAAGTGTTAGAACTTTGGAACAGAGTGAATCTGAAAATTTTAAGCACTTCTTGTAATGCATGTTTCCTTTTAGAAATTGTGGGAACCCCATATCCATTAAATAGTGTAAAACAAATAGTGTAAAAACAAACAAATAGTGTAAAATAGTGTAAAACAAAACACCCACTCTAATGAGTCATTTTATATAGCATGTTGAGGGTTTGGGCAGTATAGTAGAATCTGTGTGCTTGTCATACCTTGATTTTTCAAATCACTTTTTCCCAGAAGAAAGGCAGCTGCTGCTCTTAAAATGAAGCATTTGAATAGGGTATTTATGTCTTTGTAATTCTGTTAACTTGATTACTGTTGTATACTCTTTGATTTCTTTAAAGCTGAAAAGTCCAATTACTCAAGTATAACACACATTGTCATGTATTTGTTAAAAAGTGACAAGTTAAGCTTATCAGATTCTCTGAACCATTTTATGTCCATTGGTGGGTGTCTGTCTGGTGTGGGTGTCTGAAAATTCAGAATATTATAGTAAGTAATATAATAAACGTCCACAAGCCAACCCAGAATTAATGAACGTTTTGTCTTTTTTTTTTGCTTTATAACATGTTTTAAAAGGGAACTAAAATCATATAGGTTTCTTTTACCCCAGTCATCCTCTTTCTACCTCGGAGATAATCATTATCTTTCTTATATTTATACTTTTTTACTATGAATAGGTATTTATATAAACAATGTATGATTCTGTTTTTAATATGTGTAGGTGGTTTGTTACAGTACTTATTCTATAAACTTGTATTTTTTAAAATAATGCTGTTAGAAACCAGTCATGTTGGGACTTCCCTGGTGCACAGTGGTTAAGACTCCGTGCTCCCAATGCAGGGGGCCTGGGTTCGATCCCTGATCAGGAAACTAGATCACACATGCATGCCACAACTAAGAGTTCACATGCCACAACTGAGGAGCCCGCCTGCTGCAACTAAGACCCAGTGCAACCAAATAAATAATAAAATAAATAAAATTTAAAAACAGAAGAAATTAATTATGTTGACACATGTTGCTCTAGTTCATGTTAATTATAGTTCATTAAATCTAGTTCATTATAATATTCTAACAAATGTCTTAATGTACCCGAACAGTCTTAGTTTATGCTTTTTATATCAGTGAAATTAATAACATCCCTTTGTACTCCTCCTCAGTGTCCCAGTTTGGTTGATAAATTATTGGTCACCTTCATTATACATGCTCCAGTTTATCTAGTCCTCTGTTTGATGGACATATAAATAGTTTTCAGCTACTGTTTTTATACCACAGTTTTAATAACCTCATGTTTTATCTATTTTTTTTTTAACACTTGAATATGTTGAGACTGTTTCTGTATTAGAAACCCTGTTCTTTGTGGTGTAGCTTCCTTGCTCTCAAATGAAAGCAACTCAGAGGCAGCAGGTCCTTAACTGATTAGCAAAGCTGAACTCTGGCAGCCCTTTCTGTCCTCTTAGTCTATAGCACTTTGCTGTCTTACTAATAAGCATTCTTAAATTGTGTGGTTAATTATTATGCTAGTCAGGATAAATGAAGCAGTGTGTTGAAGATGATGTTGTTATGGAAATTATGTCAAAAATAATTGCTGCATTTCTAATGGGAAACAAAATGCTCAGTGCTTTAAGTAGCAGAAAGGCAACTTCTTTTAGGCCTTGAGTAGAAAAATTGTGACCGTGTGTCATTCTTAAGTGGAAGAAATTTAATAGTCATTGAGTCTTTTAAGATAGTTTGGCTCTGTTATTTGGTTTTATTTCTGCCCACATACTGGTCTAAAGCTGTGGACTCTGTAATGGTGCAAAGGATTGTCCATTGAGGCATAAAGAGAAGATGTTAGAATTTCTACTAATACTTATTTTTGTCATTCTTTAAAAATTGTTGGTTTTTATAATGTATATAATCTTATTGCTATTAGTTTCCCAGAGTTGCCATAACAAATTACCACAAATTTGATGGCTTAAGACAACGGAAGTTTATCCTCTCAGAGTTCTGGAGGCCAGAAGTCTGAAATCAAGATATCAGCAAGCAGGGTTGGTTCCTTCTGAAGGGTCTGAGAGAGAATCCACTCCATGTCTCTCCTAGCTTTTGGTTTCTGCCAGCAATCCTTGGCATTCCTTGGCTTGAAGACACATCACTCCAGTCTACTGTTATTTTCACGTGGCTTTCTCTCCTGTGTGTCTCTGTCTTGTCTCAGGATGAGTGTCATTGGATTTAGGGCCCACCCTCATGTAGGGGATGATCTTATCTCAAAATCCTTAATTATATTTGCAAAGATCCTTTTTCCAAATAAGATTACATTCACAGGTTCCAGGTGGAATTTTTTTGGGGGAGGGGGTGGTTTTGTGAGGGGGCACTCCATTTAATCCACTTCAGGAGTATATAACTATTTTTAAAACAAGAAGACAGTGAGAGGTATGTGCTCAAATTTTAAATTGATGGTGCTCTTCTGTGAAAGAGGCTTGGAGATCCCTAGTCCTGAGACCTGCTTAGGTTAGATGTGGTTGGCCCCTTTTCATGTAATAAAGTCAGCCCTCTACGACATGAAAAGTGACGAGTTCAATGCTAATGTTTCATGTTCTCAGTCTAATGCAAACTAAATCAAAATGATCACTTAGTTTTATGGGCTTCCTTTTAGGTTTGGTGGGAAAATGGATAACAGGTAGACTCAGGAAAGCACCGTGAGGCTTTTTTTGTGCTTCACTGGTCTTGACTCCACCATGCTACAGGTACTTAGAGTAGTTTTTTTTTGGCTGCATTGGGTCTTCGTTGCTATGCACGGGTTTTTCTCTAGTTGTGGCGAGAGGGGGCTACTCTTCGTTGTGGTGTGTGTGCTTCTCATTGCGGTGGCTTCTCTTGTTGGTAGAGCACGGGCTCTAGGTGCATGGGTTTCAGTAGTTGTGGCACATGGGCTCTAGAGCGCAGGCTCAGTAGTTGTGGCACACGGGCTTACTTGCTCCACAGCATGTGGGATCTTCCCAGACCAGGGATCGAACCCGTGTCCCCTGCATTGACAGGCGGATTCTTAACCACTGTGCCACCAGGGAAGTCCCTAGAGTAGTTTTTAGGCTGGCTGTTTCCTTTGTGCTTGATTTAGAGAGTTATGGTAAGGTTGCTTTTTTATACTTTTCTTGGTTATAACCCCCTTACAGTTAATTCTTAGTCCGCAGAAGGGGTGATGGGAAAAATGATAGGCCATTAATGTATAGCTAAAATATGATTTTTAATGATACAAAATTTTGTATCATTTAAAAGCCCCAACTGCTCAGCTGGGTCTTAGTGTGTAAAGTAGAACTAAGTGTATGTTAATAGTTTTAACTATTACCAAAGTTTTAAATTTCTTAATTTACTTTTTAGACGAAATACTGGCTATAGAGAAGAAAAAAATACCTTAACCCAAGACTTCTGGTTTAGAGAAAAACAACAAGGGTGCATAATGTTAAAAGTGAATGCTAGGGCTTCCCTGGTGGCGCAGTGGTTGAGAGCCCGCCTGCTGATGCAGGGGACATGGGTTCGTGCCCCAGTCTGGGAAGATCCCACATGCCGCGGAGCGACTAGGCCCATGAGCCATGGCCGCTGAGCCTGCACGTCCGGAGCCTGTGCTCCGCAACGGGAGAGACCACAACAGTGAGAGGCCTGCATATGGCAAAAAAAAAAAAAAAAAAAAAAAAAAAAAACTGAATGCCAAAAAAAGGATACTTAAAATAGTAATGGAATAAGAATTACTGTTCGTAAAATAAGATGGAGGAAGTACATGGACAATTATATCTATGTTTTTAAAAAGGCAATAGAATCCTGAAATGAAGTAATTGCAATAATAAGTAAGATTTTTGCAGTCCTTTTATATTATAAAGCCAATATTATCCCATTTGATCCTCACAACTTTGGCGATTTTGTACCTCCATATTACAGGTAAAGAAACTGCAGCTCAGATGGATTAAATAATGTTCCCAAGATTAAATTTTAAAGCAGAGAACTGAAATTTGATTTTAGGTGTTTACACACCAGTCCCAGTCTTCTACCACTATTTGATGTTGTCAGGAGTGAAGGTAGCTGGTGTAGATGGGGTTGTACTGTAAAAACCCTGCAAAGATGTAGCAGTGGCATTGTTTTGCATTTGTGTGTAGATTAGGGTTACACACTTTTCCTGTTCTCTTTTCTTTTATTTAGTTCAGTTGCAGTTTGTCTTTAGATATCAGGGGAAAATCAGAGAAGCAGTGCTGGAAGCTTCACACAGTGGCTAATTTGGGAAAAGGTGTGCATGTGTGGTGGGCGGAGTGTTTGTCTGACGCATTTTCTATTTTGGTGGTGAGATCTTCATTTCTTAATATCTTTCTTGTTTGTATAACTTTTAGCTCATTAACCTTGCTCTCTGCACTGCATAGTGATGCACTATTTCTAATTTAGTCTTCTGTTTTGCTTCTCAGAAGATTTTTTCAAAAATGTTTGGAGGTGTGATTTAATTGCAGGGCTGTTTTGCACATTGTCAGTGTGAAGGCAAAGATGAGTTTCATATTTATTTATTTATTTATTTATTTTTTAACATCTTTATTGGGGTATAATTACTTTACAATGGTGTGTTAGTTTCTGCTTTATAACAAAGTGAATCAGTTATACATATACATATGTTCCCATATCTCTTCCCTCTTGCGTCTCCCTCCCTCCCACCCTCCCTATCCCACCCCTCCAGGCTGTCACAGAGCACCGAGCCAATATCCCTGTGCCATGCGGCTGCTTCCCACTAGCTATCTACCTTACTACGTTTGTTAGTGTGTATATGTCCATGACTCTCTCTCGCCCCGTCACAGCTCACCCTTCCCCCTCCCCATAACCTGAGTTTCATATTTAGACAGTGCAAGCTGCAGGTTTCATTTGTTAAACCTTCTTGTTGGTGTTCCCATTTTCTCATGTATGCATAATAGCGTTGGAAAAAAGTCTTGTTTTGTTGTATCCATATTTAAGCAATTTGGCTGAGTTATGGAAAAGCCTGTCCTCTGCCTTGTGTATTTGCTCATTTGGAAACCTTGTATAGTTTATTGAGACACTAGTGATTTGTTCCCCAGCCTCCCTGTGGATTTTGTTCCCTATTACAATCTAATTTTACCTCCCTGTCCCATACTCCTGCACGGTTAATTTGTACATTTCAGGGCAGTTTGTTTCATTGTGTGTTTTTGTAATCCAAACTGAATCTAACGAGCTATGTGCTTTAGGGACCTGGCTTTGCCTTGCCAATTAGAACAAAGTGGTTACTGAGAAAGAGTATGTTCTAAATAAAACATGGCACCTCTGAGTGGGACTGACACTCATTTGGGAGTAAAAGAGATGGTTTTAACTCTTTGACTCACAAAGAAGAGCCATTACTAAAGTTCAGCACTTTTTTGGGGGGAAAGAAAGGTAAATATTTTACCTTCGTAAAAAATAGTTTTGTAAATTTCCTTATGGACTGAATAAATTTAAAAGTTTGTTGTTTCAAATCCACTTTTTCTTCATGATCAAGACATGTTAGCAAAATTCTTTAAATTTCTGCAGACTAAATTCTGCTGCAGTTTCCAAGTTTTGAATTATTCATGTTTAGGAAGGTGAGGGTGTATACAACTGTAGCTATATTCACCTCTTTATTTTTCTAATATATCAAGCCAAGTTTTCAATGTAATAGAGAACTCCCCCCCCCAAAAAAAATGATACTTGAAAATTATGAGGAAAATGTAAGATTTGCCTTAGTGTATGAATGTTACTTTATTTTTAGGTGATAATAGAATTTTGAGCTATCAGTGACTTAAGACTATTTGGAATTTTAGCAGCACTTTCATCAAATATTTACAGCACAAATGTCTTTATAGGCTGACAGTTTACTTATTCACTCCATAGGGAGACCCCTTTGTAAGTTGATTCAAATGTTGTATTTATATCTACACTAAAAAGAATAGAGTTCTGTTTTTAGCTGATATATCACATAAACTCTAGAATTCAACAGTGGCACAAGGAAAGGTGCTTGATTTTTTTTTCTGTTTTCCATAGGACTTGATTTGAACGAAAAAATAGAACTTTATCAAAAGCTTGGAAATATAAACATCAAGGGGAAAGTTGTACATATAAAGACTGTTAATGGGTTTAGACAACACTTTAACATTTATTAACATATACACGCAAGAGAGAACAAGAGGAGTATATTTCTATGGAATAATTCAATTAAAAAGTATAGGGGGCTTCCCTGGTGGCGCAGTGGTTTAGAGTCCGCCTGCCGATGCAGGGGACACGGATTCGTGCCCCGGTCCAGGAAGATCCCACATGCCGCGGAGCGGCAGGGCCTGTGAGCCATGGCCGCTGAGGCTGTGCGTCCGGAGCCTGTGCTCCGCAACGGGAGAGGCCACAGCAGTGAGAGGCCCGCGTACTGCAATCAATCCAAAAAAAAATAAAAATAAATAAAATAAAATAAAGTATAGGGCTTCCCTGGTGGTGCAGTGGTTGGGAGTCCGCCTGCTAATGCAGGAGACACGGGTTTGTGCCCCAGTGCGGAGCGGCTGGGCCCGTGAGCCATGGCCGCTGAGCCTGTGTGTCCGGAGCCTGTGCTCTGCAATGGGAGAGGCCACAACAATGAGGGGCCCGCGTACTGCCAAAAAAAAAAAAAAAAAAAAAAGTATATAGGTATACCCTGTTGAAAAAAATTATTTCTGGAAAAATGAGCTCTGTACTGGAGGAAGCTAGTTTAATTGGACTAAACTAAACCTATACATTTCTAACACCGTCCTAAAGTCTTGAAAGCCCTACTGATGGTTTTAAGAGAAAGTCATTATAACAGAATTATTAAAGGTCCTACACTTCATTTTTGAAGATTAACACCCAGAATGATAATATTTTAAGTTTGAACAGTTTTCTGAGTAAAGATAATTAAGGCTTGAACCTGCTGCTGCCTTCTTAGCACTGTTCTGTGGCTGAACTAACAGGCCAAGACAGATAACTTTTAAAATATTCAACATCTTCAGAAATCACTGAATTTGCCAGCTTTGAATAAGATGACAATGGTGTTTTCTTTGGCTAATATGGTTTAAGATCCAGTAGCTATTAACCTCAGGAAAAGTTACTCTTAAAAATACTTGTAACACAGGTCCTAGACTTCTAATGGCAGCTGAAAGCTAGATTGTCCATTTCTTCTGTGCCCATTCCATTACTCAGTATATGTCGTAAGTGTTATATAACATTGTTTTTAGGAGGTCTAGAAGTGTTAAATCTCCATTAATCAAGTGGTATTAGAAAATGGTGATCATGGAATATTTGGAAGAAATCTTAGAGTCTTTCTAAAACACTGGTGCTTATTCCAAATGTTTATTGAACTAATGAGTTTCAAAGTAAACTGAAGTGGTAGGGGTAAAAAGTGGCTTGTTTTTTCATCTTCAATGTGTATCATTCAAACTCCATTTCCTTTCTCCTAACATTGTAACTGTGCTCTGTTAGTAACCTTGAAGATGGGACCAGGAAGAAATCTATAACAAAGTGGCGACAACATTTTTATTTGTGAGTATTTGTAAGGGATTATATGCGTTTTTCTGTTTACCATCTATTAATTCATTTCCTGATTGTTTTGCAAAGTTACTTAAGCTTATTCATTGTTCAGTAGAGTAGGTACAGTTGACAACTTTGTGTTACATTTATTACAATTTTTTAATCTTAAAAGTTTTCTTAATGTGAGGCTTGCATTATAAATGAGATTTATCCCATAAAGCAACTAAAGAATCACTAAAATGTCCTAAAAATGTTTTCTACATCATTAGTACTTTAAACCCCCCTGAACTTGACAAGTCTTTATTTATTTATTTATTTTTGGTGGTATGCAGGCCTCTCCCTGCTGTGGCCTCTCCTCTTGCAGAGCACAGGCTCCGGATGCGTAGGCTCAGTGGCCATGGCTCACGGGCCCAGCCGCTCCGTGGCATATGGGATCCTCCCGGACCGGGGCATGAACCCGTGTCCCCTGCGTGGGCAGGCGGACTCTCAACCACTGCGCCACCAGGGAAGCCTGACAAGTCTTTATTTTATATATATTCCCCCAAGCTGTCAAGTGGTCTGGCTTTAAGAGATACCACAAAGCAGACAAAATTATCCTCTTAAAATTCTTAAAAGGTCCTGCCAGAGGAGGAGCCTAAAGAAGAAAAGAGAAAAAATTTTGTATGCTTCTTTCAGGCCGAAATTTGTCTTCATTGAAAGGAAAGTCAAAAGCAATAAATTCAATTTTCTTTTGGGATGAGTGAGGTGTATTGTGTTTTGACATATGGTGGGTGTCACATAGAGATGGTGTCACTTATAGCTTTTGTGGCAATTTAAGAACTTAGGTAATGGCAGTGCTGGATACTTAATACTTTTGTCTTTTGAGGTGTTGGAAACTGCATAGTATCTAGAAAAATAGCAATGAAGCAGATAATTTTGGACAGTGGGAAATTTTGTGTTGGAACATCATTGACATAGTCATATTAGTTGGCAGTGGGAATCACTTATTTTTGGATATGCCAGATGATATAATCTTTATAAAAGAAAAATGAATGAATGTCTTGCATAAAAGACTTTTAAAAAATGTATAATTGTCATATAAAATATCTGACTTTGTTTTAAGCAAACTTTTTTTTTTTTTGGTGTTAATATTTTTGAGCCTGTGAAAAGCACATCTCTTGGTTAAGTGCTTGTCAGACACCTGGACACTTGAGGCATTACTGGTATCAGTCCTTGCTAAAATTCTGTGGGTGACTCTTGTTGCATCATATATCAAAATTCAGAGAACCATCGCACCCCAATATCAGAGTGGTGTTTTTGATATCTCAAAGGGCTGGTGTCCTTTGTCGAGTGCCTCCTGTGAAAGGCTGTCTGGGACCTCTGTGTGCGTTTTAGATGGAAATAAGTGCAGGGTATTCAGGGTAGAGATTCCAAGTGACAGAATGGAGGGGAATGGAAAGGCACACAACAAGCTTGTTATTTTAAAAAACTGCAACCAAGGGAACCTTTTCAAAGTATATTGTAAAGGTCAGATTTTATGTATTTTTTTTACTTGTGCTCTGTATGACTGAATGGAGGCTATTTCGCTTCTGATTTATAAGATATTTACCATGACTCAGTATTTTGTGACCACCTCACATTGTTAGCACTTTTGTCTTTGTGTGGCCTCACCCTTAATATAGAAAACAAAGACTCTGAATTTACAGAAACTCTTTCTTGTAGACCTTTGCTGTACAACATAAAAGTGCACAACCTTAGAGGAAAAGTAATTGTTTGGATTTTTCAAAGACAGAACTGGGTTTTTCCCTTCCTTCAGGCACATTATAAAGTACCAACAAACCCTTTCTTGGTAGTTTAAAGTTGTGACTTACTCTTTTTATTCTTTTGTGCCTGGATCATGGTTGAAGGAGAGGGAAACAATTTTTCTTAACTAGAATCTCTTAAATTCACTGGTGCTTTAATTTGTCACAGCATTATCAAAGAAATTGGTTTTACTGCTTTGGAAACTAGTTTTAAAAAGTTTTGCTGTAACATGGATGAACTTTGAGGACATTGTGCCAAGTGAAACAAGCCAGTCACAAAAGGGCAAATAACTTTGATTCCACTTAGATGAGGTACCTAGAGTGGTCAAATTCACAGAGACAGGAAGAGGAATGGTGGTTGCCATGGACTGGGGGAGGGAAGGATGGGAAGTTCTAGAGATGAATGTACAAAATGCCACTGAACTGTCACTTAAAATGGTTGAGACGGTAAATTTGATGTTATGTGTATTTTACCACAATTAAAAATAATGATTAAAAGAAGTGTTTAATCTTGGATTTTGAGTATAATGTTGCTCTCCATATTTGCCAAGAATCAATCTTTGTTCCAGCTTCTTTTAAAAATCCATTATTAACAGGAGGTTAATTGTGAATATTCCTTCTTGTTCTTTGCAAGCAATAAACTAGTAATCTTCAGTAGAGGAGAATAAAAACTAAAAGTATTTACAGAAATAAATAAAAATGAGAACTGAAAACAATTTATGTTTTTTCCTTCCTTTAATTATCTGTGTAAATGATGCCAGATAAGTGTCATATATATAATTATCAAAGAAAGTATGGTGGCTTTGATTTTTTGGGCAAGCTACTTAACTGCAATATCAGCTAACTCATTTGTCAAATGGAGGTCATTATACGGCCCTCACTAGGAATCAACTGAGATGATGTAGATGAAATCTCTTTTATTGATAAAAGTATTTATTTTGTCAAAGTACTACATGCCCGTAGTTTAAAGTCAAAATATTACATGTAACAAAATGCCCCACACGTCCCTATTCCTTCCAGTTTTCCCCAGAAGCAGCTAGCTACTTTCAGTTCTTCTGTTTCTTCTAATTTTATACTCTGTGTATTTATGATTAATATACATATATTGCTACTTTTTGATTTATCACTTTTAGACATTTTTTACTTTTTGTTATGATGTATAAAATGTTTGCTTTATTACACCATACTCTCCTATCCCCTTCCATTCCAGATATGTTTATAGTGCAACTTGTGGTTAAATAATTCTTCAGCATTTATGTTATTATGGGTATATAAAGTATTATGACCTTTGGGACATTTCAGTGTACTATAGTATTTCCTTTTCTTTCTTTTTTCCTTCCCTGGGTATTTCCCAGGTATTTTAATGTTATTTCTATTTTAATTCTCTTGTATTCAGAAAATATATTTCGTGTGAATTCAGTTATTTTAATACTTTATTGCGACTTGTTCTTTGGCTCAATATATCATGTCTTGGTAAATGTGTCATGTGTGCTTGAGAAGAATGTGCATTCTGCTGTTGTTGGGTGGTGTGTTCTGTAAACGTCAGGTCAAGTTGGTTGATGGTGTTTGTTCAAGTCTACTATGTCTTTTTTGCCTACTTGTTTTATCAGTTATTGAGATATAGGCATTGATATATCTGACTATAAATGTGGATTTTTCTATTTTTTCCCCCTTATATTTCTGTCACATTTTGCTTCATGTATTTTGAAGCTCTGTTGTTAGGTTCATAAATGTTTAGGATTTTTACATATCTATGAGTTGATCCATTTATCATTATGAAATGACTTATCTTTATCCTAGGTGATATTATTTGTTTTGAAATTTACTTGGAGATTAATTAAGCTACTCAAGCTTTCTTTATTTTTTTCTTTAAAGATTTTTTTTTGATGTGGACCATTTTTCTTGTTTACTGAATTTGTTACAGTATTGCTTCTGTTTTATGTTTTGGTTTTTTGGCCGTGAGGCATGTGGGATTTTGGTTCCCTGACCAGGGATCGAACCCACACCCCTGCGTGGGAAGGCGAAGTCTTAACCACCGGACCACCAGGGAAAGTCCCCTCAAGCTTTCTTTAGATTAGCGTTAGCACAGTACGTCTTTTTCCATTCTTTACTTTTAACCTATTTATGTTTATATTTAAAATGCATTTCTTGTAGGCAGCCTATAGTTTTTGCTTCTTTATCCGCTCTGACAGTCTTTACCTTTTAATTGGGGGTGTTTATTTATTTAAATTTATTTATTTTTGGCTGCATTGGGTCTTCGTTGCTGCACACGGGCTTTCTCTAGTTGCGGCAAGCAGGGGCTACTCTTCATTGTGGTGTGTGGGCTTCTCATTGCAGTGGCTTGTCTCATTGTGGGCGGAGCATGGGCTCTAGGCACGAGGGCTTCAGTAGTTGTGGCACGTGGGCTCAGTAGTTGTGGCTCACGGGCTGTAGAGCGCAGGCTCAGTAGTTGTGGCACACGGGCTTAGTTGTTCCGCGGCATGTGGCATCTTCCCGGACCTGTGTCCCCTGCATTGGCAGGCGGATTCTTAATCACTGTGCCACCAGGGAAGCCCTAATTGGGGGTTTTTAGACCATTTCTATTTAGTGTGATTATTGGTATGATTAGGTTTAAATTTGTCATTTTGCTATCTGTCTTCTATTTATCCTACCTGTTATTCTTTTTCTGCTTTTTTTTAGATTAATTGAACATTTTTTAATGATTCCATTGTATCTCCTTTGTTAACTTATTTTTGTTAGTTTAGTGCTTACTTTAGGGTGTGTCATACACATTTTTAACTTCTCACAATCTGTGTTCAAGTGATATTGTATTACTTTACATATAGTATAGAAACCTTATAATACTGTGCTTTCATTCTTCCCTCCCCATCTTTGTGCTGTTGTCATACATTTTACTTTTGCATATTTTATAAAACTTTTACTACATTGTTACTATTTGTGTTTCAGTAGTCAATTTTCTTTTAAAGAGATTTAAGAAGGGCTTCCCTAGTGGCGCAGTGGTTGAGAATCTGCCTGCTAATGCAGGGGACACGGGTTCGATCCCTGGTCTGGGAGGATCCCATATGCTACGGAGCAACGAGGCCTGTGAGCCACAACTACTGAGCCTGCGCGTCTGGAGCCTGTGCTCCGCAACAAGAGAGGCCACCATAGTGAGAAGCCCACGCACCACGATGAAGAGTGGCCCCCGCTTGCCACAACTATAGAAAGCCCTCATGCAGAAATGAAGACCCAACACAGCCAAAAATAACTAAAAATTAATTAATAAACCCCTACCCCCAATATCTAAAAAAAAAAAAAGATTTAAGAAAAAAATCTTATTTATCAGAGTAATAACTGTTTCCACTGCTTTTGACATTCCTTTATATAATTGATGTTTCTATCTGGTGTCATTTTTGTTCTGTCTGAAGGGTGTACTTCAAAAGGGGTGGGGCTGGAGTGATTTGCATGTCTAACAAATTTTCAGGTGATACTGCTGTTGCTGCTGGTCAGGGGTCACGTTTTGAAAATCACTGACTTAGGGGAAGCGAACATAGAGAGCACAAAGGGTGTGCTCAGATTCTTGGGGGAGGAAGAAGAAAAGGAGATAAATGAAGCCACAGAGGTGGTGACCATCAGTCACTAAATGACACCAGTGATATCGATTCTAGAAAGGAGGTATTTCAGGATTTCAAATTTGGGTAATAAGTTATCAATGTTGGTCAAAGGGTACAACTTTCAGTTACAAGATGAATAAATCAAGCTTCATTCTTGCTCTGTGACATTAATGTGCAGCAACAGCAGATGCTGTTTCAATGTTATCAGTGCAGTTTCTCCACAGTAGTGATGGTTTCCTGCAAATGCATTTAGCCTGAGTTCATCAGGATAGAAATGTTAGCATTGTACTCATAAAAATGGCTTTAAATCTGTGAATTCTGGCCTACTACTGTTAACATTGTGCACAATGTTAAAAACAGATTTTTTACTTAAAAAAATAGTTACAGTTTTAAGCAGTTAACCATGTATTTTCTGTGGTGGTGTTTCATCTGTGTAGTTTCACCATTCAAAGGATGTCAGTTTGAATAACATGGATGCACATTACAGATAGAAGTGGTAATGATGTCATGTAAATTGTCAAATATATAAATATAAATAGGTGAATATATAAGAATCTGATGTGAACACTATGGGACCATACTAAAAGATCTTATCCTTGTAATCCTTGCTTTATATAAGTGGGCATTTTTGGAACTGCTTTCTGGTTATATGTGCACTTTGAAAATCTTTCCATTAAATAGGGGTAACTTATCTTTCAGATCCAGAATTAAATTGAGACCACATAGAGGCAAATTCTTCAGGCTTCCAATTTCAGCTTAAACTGTTGTTTCTTTTTTTTCTGAGAACACTTGTAACATGCGCCTTTGAAACTTGAAAAGAAGTGCTATGTGGAAATAAATTGCATTTGTTCAGAAGATAATTTTCTTGAATATCTGCTATGTTTATTGCTTACATAAAGCACTGTAGGGAGAAGTGTATATATAGTACCTACTTTCAAAGACCATAAAGTTGAATTGGGAAGTTTAGGCATAAACAAGTAGCAATACAGTACACCCTTGAAATTTGTGGGAGATGTGTTCTGAAACCTTTAAGATACCAGTGAAGCAAATCTTTTCCTTAGTTTTCTTAGCTATAAATGTGGGTGGTAGTACCATACCTCTCATAATTGTTCTGAGAATTACTTGAGATCCTGTGTGAAAAAAAAAACTGTAAAACCACGGTGAGCTGGTCTGCTTAGGCTCAGTGTTCAGCTAAGTAACGCATGCCTGCACAGCTGTCCTGCAACAGAATTTAAATTCATACTTAGCAAAATAATTGATTACATGTAGTGAGCCTTGAAACCCCAAGTGTTAAATCCTTGAATGCCAAATGTTGAGTGTGACAAATGTTTCAGGTCTTTGTTGCCAGCATGCATTCACATACACCTTGCACTCTGGACAGAGTGTGATGGGGAGTGCCATCAGTGATGTTCACCTGAGCCTGGCATCTTCCTCCCTTTTGTGAAACTGCTCACTCTCCAAGAGTTACATCCTCTTAGCATGTGTTCACACAGCCATCTCAGAACCTTGTAGCTACCTTTCCATGTGCATACTTTCCCTTTATTTATAAGTTTAGAAAAGGCTGCCATATTCACTTATTTGTTGATTCATTCTAGTTATGGAAACGACTGTTACTAAAATTTTTACTGATCTCCATGTTAAATGATACTCATCTTTCCCAAGATCACCCCTCCTTCCCCCCTTTAAAAAAATTAAAAGTCATGGATGGTTTCTAGTTTCTAGGTTTCCCTCCTGCTTCAACAATACCAAAAGCTTTTCCTGTGAAGTTTTATAGTCTGCCTCTGAATGTGGAAGGCTTGCCTCTCAAATCCTTTCTTTTCTTTGACTTTATGCTCTTATGCCTCTGAACTTAAAACCTAACATTGTTTTGTTGATCTGGGTGTCAAACTTTTCTATCCAGGCTCTCTCTCTAGTACTATATTGGATGTAATACTTGACCATACTGCAGCAGGATTAGTCCATAACATAAGGTACGTAAGGTGGATATATAAATGTATGTTTTTCTGTACTTTTCTCAGGATCTCAGTTGTGAGGTCTGTTATCTTACTAATCCTGCTTTTCTGCAATAATTGTTGACTGTTTTTGGCTGGGGCCAATGTTTCATATATTAAAATCCTTTTCAATATTTTATTTTTCCTGTTGAATTCTGTTTTTCTTTCTGTTCCATTCTTTCTTTTCTTCCCCCTAGCTTTTTCCCCTGTATTCCTCTCCTCAAGTCCTACAAAATGAAACAGACCTTTGAGTCCAAATCTTTCCTCAGACCTTATGAACTATTACCATCTTCTCAAAGATCAGGTAATATAATATAGTAGAAGAAATGCAGACTTTTTAGAGTCCTGCTCTGACCCCTAGTTATTGTGGATGGATTCACCCTGTTTTTTTGTGTCACTTGACCACCATGCCAAACTACCGGAAGAGGTGCCTGATTTATGAGGTGGCCAACCTATAACCTCTGACCTGTGTGGCTCTGGGGAGAAATGTGAACTTCTAGGAGAGGCAGAGGGAAATTTAAACTAGTGACGGGCAGGTATACGTGTAAGGTTGAAGTAGAGGAAGCCCCGGGCAGAGAGAACAAAGCAGAAGCATGCATAATATCAACGACTGCACAGCCCCTGAGAGACAGCAGCCAGATTTAGCTTTAGTTTCTGACAGTGACCCAGGGCCTGCTGTTGACTCCCTGTGAGATGTGTGTGTTCTTGTGACCACCCATTCTGTTTCTGCACAGGGCAGGTTAAGTGGCTTATTCTCTCTCTTGGACATGATGAAGTCTAGGTGAAAATACTCATGTTCAGTGAATGCCAACCAGAAAATCATGCATTCAGGAAAATTTTCCCCATCGTTTCTAAGTGAGCTGTTTTCTCTTTCTACTTTGTATTGTTTTCAAGACTCTTTGGCTTAGTAGTTAAGGGCTTCAGTTCAAAAGTCAGACATATTATTTACTCTGTTTCTTGGGCAAGTTGTACCCTAGTTTCCTCATCTGGAAAATGAGGGTAGAGATAAGACTTAGCTTGCTGTGAGGATTTAATAAGGTAATGTGTGTAAAGCAAACAGTACCTGGTATGTAGTAAGTGCTCAGTAATTGTTAGCTTATTGTATATAAACTTAAGATGTGAAAATCTTAGTGTATTGCTTTTCAAACTGTTTGTGGTGAAAGGCCAGTTCTTTTTTCTCCCAACCTGTCACAATCCAATATTATTGGAAAATACAATAAAAATGAATTGCAAGATTAAAAAACCCAACAATAAAGACGTAGAATATGTCTTAGTTTTTCATTATAGTCAGTAGGCAAAGTTATTCTGTTAAGTTATTACAAAAATTTCCAAAAAAAAAAAATTCCAAGTTCTTACCCTTAGTATTGCTGCCTATCTCATTATAGATCTTTAATACTTTGCAGAGTGGCGTTGGTCCTTGGATCATACTTTGAGTAGCCCAATCTTAGTTTGTATGGAGAATCTCAAAGAAGGCAGAATACGTGTGCACTAACATGTAGTTATGGGACAAAAAAGAACCATTCTTATAACATTTAGTAGCTAACAATTCAAATCCATTTCTTGACCTGGACAGAGTGTGAGGGACATCTGAGGCATCTGCAATGCCTTTTGTAAGATTGTTAATCCACCCTTTCCAGATAATGGAGTTTTTGTTGTTTTTTCTTTAAACTATGCAATTCTCCCCTAGTTGCTCATCAATTTAGAAAACTTTCCTCGATGAAGTCCAGATAAGCATGCATTGTCTTGGACAAATCAGTTCTGCTAAGTGAATGAGAGTAGGATGCTGAGTAATGCTGCCTTGTGGGCTGAGGTGAAGCAATCGCTGGTGGTGTGTTCAAGAAAAATAACTTAAGGATTCCCTATAGCACAACCTCAAGCCAGACTGCATGCTTGTGGACAAATGGGGAACTATAGACAGAGGAGCTTGGTGTTTGTGTTTTCCTTCTATGCAGAGGCAGTGACCGACCATGCATCTGTGGTACAGAATTGCAACCAGCAGATTTTACAAATTGCAACCGTGGTTGACAACCAAAAGTCTGCAAAATGCTAGGTGTAGCCAGGATTGGGTATTCTCTTCCAAGTAGTTTAGGGGAAACCAAGCATTATCAAATTTTATCTTCAGAGAAAGTGTAACTGTCAGCAAGCACATACTAAGTGCCAGGCATTGTGCTAAGGTGTTTTAAACATATCTCATTTAATTCTCACCACAGATCATGAGATTGATTCCCATTATTAAATGAGCAAACAAGGTTTAGAGAGATTAAGCAGCTTGTCTAAAGCTTTGTAGTTTGTAAGTGGCTGAACCTGAGTTTGAAACTAGATTTGCCAGGTTCTTAAGTGGGTTTTCTTTCTTTTTCACCTTAAAAAATATCACACATAACTTCTAGAACCGTTTGAGAGTAAGTTGCTGACCTGATATGCCATCACTTCCAAATATTTTAGTGTTTATTTTCTAAAAAAAATTTTCATACAAAACTGAAGTATAATGATCAAATTCAGGAAATTAACATTGACACATTGCTATTATCTAATTGTTAGATAGCATTCAGATTTGCCAGTTGTCCCAGTGATGTCTTTTATATTATATATCCCCATAATGTCTTTTTGTTTCCTTCTGGAATATTTCCTTAGTCTCTTCTTACCTTTGTGAATTTGGCACCTTTGGAGCTTACAAGGCAGTTATTTTGTAGACTGTCTCTTGATTTGATTTTATTGGTTATTTCTTCATGATTCAAGTTACGTACTTTTGGAGGAATATCACGTAAGTGATGTTTTCTCATTGTGCCCTGTCAACATGTCATACAATTTCATTTTGATCCATTGCTAATGATGACTACTTTGACTGCTTTATTGAGGTATTATCTGATAGGCTTTATTACTGTAAAGTTACTCTTCTTGCTATTGTAATTAATAAATGTTATGTGGGAAAGTCCTTTTAACTAGGTAAATATTCCATCTTTATGACACTACTTATTCATTAAATTTGTGTCTGTATGGACTCATGTTTTCCTAGTTTATTTAGTGAATTATAATCTAATACCATTGCATATTTTGATGTCCAAATTGTCCCAGATTTGGCCAGTGAGAGCCCCTTCAGGCTGATTTCTGTGTCTTTTTTGACATGTCTGTTGACAGAATATACTTGAGCATTTTCTTGTTTTCTGGCACAAGATGATGTTCTAGGTTCATCTCATGCTTTCCCTGCGCCAGCCCTGGAATCAGTCATTTCTCCAAGGAACCTTGGTTATTTTTAGTGGAAATTAGTATTCAGAAGCCAAGATCTGGGTAATTAATGTGCTTATTGTTGCTGGTGTGGTGTTGCTCTCAGACCCTCCCAGTGGATACATACACATTGAACCTCAGTATATATTTACATCTTCATCTAAGTATATTGAAAATCATGAATTCATATTAACTCCAATTCCAGTCTAACACCACTTTCTTTCTTGTTGTAATGCCATCCTCTTACAGTGAGAAACTTGGCTTCCACTGTCCTTAATATATTTATTATATATAAGTGTCCTTTAATCTGTTTACTTAATATTGTTATAATCCCCCTGTATGTTACTAGTCTTTATCTGGTCACTACCTCCTCCCCTGCCTGAATGCCCTGCTTTTCTTTCTTGGGCTCTGACTCCTCATTCCAAACATTTCCACATTTTCTCTCTCCCAGTGTACGGTACCATCCTCCCAACTTGGGTTCCCAAGTGAATTTTCATAGTGAAAATTATGTATTATGCCATCTCAGTCCTCTTATTTTGGTGTTTTTGATACTATATATAAAATGCAACATTAAGAGTTCTTGAAAACAATTGTCCTGCTGGTAGGAGAGCACCAACTAAAATGTCTAAGTTGGGAACATTAGAGCTGAAAAATAAAACTTCCTGGGATCAGCCTGGGTCAGTAATTTGTATTCTGCAAATTATCACAGAACTAGAGTTGTTTCTTTGACAAGAAATTGGGGCTTAATGGATTGTCTCTAGAAGTCTCATTAGAGATTAAAAGAAAAACAAGTTTTACTGTTATGCAGAGGATGTAGAATGTGGTAGGTTCCTGGGTGGGCAGGAGGGCTTAGAATGGATGGAAAAAAAGGATCTTCTCGGTAGGGGCTAATTGAGGTAGGCCTAACCATTGGCAGGATATTATGCATTCAAAAGGCCAAACAGGATGGAGACTTAGGGTGGGGCAAACTAGATGCAGAGGCTCTAGTGAAGGGTGAAGGAACAGACAGCCTGACAGAAGATCAGTAGGAGGCATGAAGCTACGTGTTAATATGGGGGAGGGGGGTGTAGGGTGACAGTTATATTTGGTCTGTGCTGTTCTGTGGGGAAAATAAGCAGGAAGGATGGCCAGCAGTTACCAGAGGGAGGTTTTAAATCTCTTAACAGTGAGAACTGGGACGGTGAATGAGTAAGATGGCACACTGCCCTAGAGCAAACTCATTTCCAGGACCACATACTTTTATCATTTTTTTCTCATCAGAACAAGCTGATAAGAAAATTACTCTGTTTTTGAAACACCCCATAGTGTATTCAGTAATTTGGGGATATCGTGAAATCCTACCCCTAAAATTCTTAAAGATGTAATTCAGGGCAATTAAACTGTAGGCTATTTGGAGGTTTGTTTTTTGTTTTTTTAGCAAGTGAAAGGTGTATTGGTGAATTAAATATATAATAGTGGCCAGAGCCATGAGTTACTCAGAAAAACTTAAGATATTGGAGAAAATTGGTCTAGTAGTTACTGAAATTTGCTCCAGTTAATTCATAATTTTTTTCTGTCCCTCTCCTACCTGAATTCAGTAATTAGGAGTTAGTTACTCCCTGAATATTTGAGGGAAACTGTTTCTCTGATGGGAACCCTGCTTAGTAAGGTCTTGCTCCGTGTTTATCTTTAGGAAGCAATCAGATCTCCCTGTGGTTACTGAATTGATTTAGAATCATTAAAGTGAGAAAAATTAGAGGGTTGTTAGAACGTAAAGTCATTTCCAGAAGGAAAAAAACGTAGGTCAGAGATAAAAAAAACTTACCAGATTTTTCCATGCCAAGAAAATGTGAGGACTTGGTGGATCTTGGGTAAAAGGTATATGGCAGTTCTTTGTACTATTCTTGCTGTTTTTGGAAGTTTGGAATTATGTAAAAATTAAGTCACAAAAATTACTTTTCATGTTTGCATTATTTTCCCTCTGTCTTAATAGCAGAAATGAGGGTTTCATGTTACATTTGTATCAACTTTCTCTAGCTGATATTTCTTGTCCTTATTAAATAGTGGTTTCCCCAGATGGTTTTTGGGTACATAGGAGGGAAGGAAAAAATTGAAGACCAAAGTTAGTTGTGTGCATTGAGTTTTTCTCCTGCTTCCTTCCTTCAGGTTAAACAACCTTCCTCCTATTTTTTAACCTGTTAGCAATTTTTTTAACCTGTTAGTTTACCAGGCTTGGTATGACCCAGGTGTTACACCTCACTTCAGTGCAGTACCTTTTTTTAATAGTGACTTAGTCACTAGCTGCTCTTTGAGCTGCACGCAGAAGATTCGCATAAAGCTGGGTTCAGCACATAAACCTCACTCTTGGAGCCTCCATTCATCAAACCAGTCTTCTCATTTTGTCAGCCATTCAAAGTCTATACTTGCCTCTCTTAGGCTTCAGAAGTAATTGATGATTCTTCTGTTAATGAAAATACATCCCTCGATGCCTGATGCACATCACATATGTTGTTAGAATAACAGATGTGGCTTTGTAGCCTTTTTGGGGCCCTTGCAGGTATATGGAGTGAGCATGTTCATTTTGAAGATCTATGAAGAGTTAATACTTACCAAAGTATAATTTGAAACATCGAAGAATAGCTCTTAGTGTCACAATAGCTGTTATTTTATTTGAATGGGATTATGTTATTAGTGGATTGATAGTTGGGACAAGGTGGTATACTTTATGCTCTCCCTTTCCTTCATGAGGTTTTTGGCCTTATTAAATTATATATGACATTGGGGCAAGATTTTATATTGACCGAAGGGACTTAAGTGAAAGAGTTAGGTGAATAATAGGTAATACTCTTCTGCACTGTTGACTGCAAACTGAAATTAGAGTGGTTTTGTTAGCAGTCAACTGGAAGACAGGTGCTGTGAAGTCAGTAATGTATGGCTTCGGTGAAGATACCACTTAAACTGAACCAGAATTATTTATGCAGTTTACCAACATTTATATCCATTAATAAGGTGATAGTTTATTTTGAGCAACCTTTGCACTTAGTGAGTTTTGTTGGCACTTCGTTCCCTTGAGTTCATTTGTCAAAGCCATTAGATCTTCTGTAACTATATCTGTGGCTTTTAATTGTAGACTGCTTTGTCTCAATTCCTGAGTTGCTGATTTGGTAAAGCTGACGTGATTTTCTTCTCTGTCAGCCTTCCAATGTTCCAAATGTGTAGAACAACCTTAGTGCAACAGATTATTGATGGCTCTTTGCGAAGTAGTTAAATACACCCAAGGTAAAGGGAACTTTACAGGATTAAAAAAAAAAACATCTGTGCTGCATTCTATGTTGATTGTGTCTAAAGCTAATTTCATTCCATGGATGGCCTCAGTACCTGGACTTTAAAAAGCATTGATTCATAAGACTGTATTTTTTTTCTTTTGCATTATGGTTTATTACAGGATATTGAATATAGTTCTCTGTGCTATACAGAAGGACCTTGTTGTTTATCTGTTTTATATGTAGAAGTTTGTTTCCGCTAATCTCAAACTCCTGATATCATATGGTATTTGTCTTTCTCTTTCTGACTTATTTCACTTAGTATAATAATCTCTGGGTCCATCCATGTTGCTGCAAATGGCATTATTTCATTTGTTTTTATGGTTGAGCAGCATTCCAATTGTGTATATAGACCACATTTTTATCCATCTGTCAGTGGACATTTAGGTTGCTTCCATGTCTTGGCTATTGTATTGATAAATAGTGCTGCTGTGAACATTGGGGTGCATGTACCTTTTTGAATTAGAGTTTTCTCCAGATACATGCCCAGGAGTGGGGTTGCTAGATCATATAGCAACTCTATTTTTAGTTTTTTTAAGGAACCTCCATACTGTTTTCCATAGTAGCTGCACCAGTTTACATTCACACCAACAGTGTAGGAAGGTTTCCTTTTCTCCACACCCTCTCCAGCATTTGTTATGTGTTGACTTAATGATGGCCATTTTGACCAGTGTGAGTTGGTACTTCATTGTAGTTTTGGTTTGCATATCTCTAATAATTGGCAATGTTGAGTATCTTTTCATGTGCCTGTTGGCCATCTGTATGTCTTTCTTGGAGAAATGTCTATTTAGGTCTTCTGCCTATTTTTGATTGGGTAAAAACTGAATTTTTTAATGAAAATATAAGTTTCACAAAAATGAAATGTCATTTATCTAAAGGACTAAAGAGTTTGTGAAAGAGAGCCACCGTCTTACTCTAAACTTGGAGTAGCACACTGTCCAATAAAAATTTCCATGATGGTGGGAATGTTCTACATCTGTGCTATTAGTATGGTAGCCACTAGCCGCATGTGGCTATAGAGCACTTGAAATGTGCCTCGTGTGACTGAGGAACTGAATTTTCCATTTTATTTAATTTAAATAGCCACATGTGACTTCACAGTTCTGTTCTGATGTACTTTGTATTAGCACAGTTATGGAGCATTATATTGAGTACTGAGTTGGCCGTTCTGAAAGAAAGTGATCCTGTTGGGATTTTCTTGAAGCTGAAGACATAAATACTGCCTGGAGTTACTCTTTTTGACTTTTCCATAGAATAAATTAAGAACTGTCTTCCACTATTCCCAAATTTTACATTGGGGAACTTCTGAAATCTTCTTTCTCATCTACTTAGTAAAGCATTTACTATCATCTTAAATGAGCAAACAGTAGTCGGTATATTGTGTTATAAGTTAGATTAGTTCTCTGTCTCAGAGAGACAGTTTTAGCGACCTGAGAGTTTATTGCCTGCTATCTGTAGGAAAATAATTGATTTTTGCTTTACTCAAAACTTCTGGACTTTGAAGTAGAAATAACAGCTTTTTCCTTTTTACAACAAATAATTCTTCTTTTGGCTGCTTCCCATACCTGTCACTCTTACCATCATTACTTATTGTCTTTGAAAAAATTTTTGCCTACAAGTATTCTTTGCTACAAAATTTCATATGTAGGTAAATTTGGGAGTAATTTTTCACATCACAGAAGTCTTCTTGATCTTCGAGGTAGTCTTTACGGTTTCCTCTAACTAGCACCTTTAACATTGTCATTAACCTTAAGTTATTCAGTTCATCAGTTGAAGGTCAGTTGGAAGTGAAGCAGTGTTAACCAATGCGAAAGTAGAATTTAGTGTACAAAAAAGTAATTTTGATCACATATTGGATGAAGTGAGGCATGACTGCCCTAGAACACTGGCCAGTTAGCCATGAACTGGTGAGCTGTCTCCTCACATTTCCATCTACATACTTCATTCTAAGCTGCCTCAGTTTCCTTGCTTATACTATAGCAGAAAGAAGTCTATTTTTGTAAAGTTAAGATTAATATAAGTGATGAAGAGAAATAACAGTTTCACTCAGGTTCATTCTCTGAATGAGAAAAGGGGTTCTTAGGAGGCACTGTGAAGTGAAGGGTAATTTGGCCTTTTCACAAGTAGGGTCTTACCCAAAGCGGCCTTACTCTGTGTATAACCCAGAATAACCCACTGCTGAGATAAATAGACTGTAGGAAGATCAGCTTGGTGGAAAGACTTACCAAAACATTTCATTAAGTATAATATAAAAGCATTGCTTAGTTATAATGCAGAAATCTGAGGGAACATTTGAAGGACATTATTCTAGTTTGAGAAGTGCTTTTACTAGTAGTGTTGTAAATGGTAAAGAAAAGAAATGAGAATGTTATTAATGGAGACAGGATAGTGGTCTGAATTAGCTTATGTGGCTTATATTTGAAAAATGTTTATTGTACATTTAAGTATTTTTATTTTTGGTATATTTATGGAGATATATTTGACATATGTATTATACCTGTGAAACCATCACCGCAATTGAGATATTGAACATACTTGTTATCTACAAAAGTTTTTTTCTTGCCCCTTAGAAATCTCTCCCTACTACTCCCACTGATCTGCTTTCTGTCACTATAGATTAGTTAGCACTTTGTAAATTTTATATAAATGGAATCATATGATATGTACTCTGTTTGGGGGTGGTGTCTGCCTTCTTTCAAAGTAATTATTTTGAGATTCATCCATACTATTGGCTGTATCAATAATTCATTCCTTTCAATAACTAAGCAGTATTCTATTGTGTAGATATATTACAAGCTATTTGTCCCTTTATATGTTGATGGACATTTCAGTTGTTCCAGGTATTAGCAATTACAAATAAGGCTGCTGTAAACATTCATGAACAAGTCTTTGTATGGACATACATTCTTTATATTCCTTTTCTTTTGGGCAAATTTCTGGGACTGGGATGGCTAGATCTCATGGTAGGTATATGTTTAACTTGTTAAGAAACTACCAAACTTATACCATTTAATACTCCCACCAGCAGTATATGGGAGTTCTGTTCCCTCTGTATCCTCCCCAACAACTGGTATGGCCAGTCTTTTTAATTTTAGCCATTCTAATAGATGTGTATTGGTATCTCATTGTGGTTATCATTTGCATTTCTCTAATGACATTGAGCATCTTTTCATGGGCTTATTTGCTGTCCTTTTATCTTCTTTGATGAACTGTTGAAATTTTTTGCTCATTTTTAGATTGGATTGTTTGTTTTATTTGTACTGAGTTTTGAGAATTCTTTAGAAATTCTGGATACAAGTCGTTTTCAGATACATGCTTTGTAAAGATTTTTCTTGCTCTGTGGCTTGTCTTTTCATTCTCCTAACAGTGACTTTTTTTTTTTTTTTTTTTTTTTTTGCGGTACACGGGCCTCTCACTGTTGTGGCCTTTCCCGTTGCGGAGCACAGGCTCTGGACGCACAGGCTCAGCGGCCATGGCTCACGGGCCCAGCCGCTCCGCTGCATGTGGGATCTTCCCGGATCAGGGCACGAACCCCTGTCCCCTGCATCGGCAGGCGGACTCTCAACCACTACGCCACCAGGGAAGCCCTTAACAGTGACTTTTGAAGAGCAGAAGTTTTAGTTTTGCTGATGTTCAGTTTATTTATTTGGTCTATTATAGATTATGCTTTTGAAGACTTTTTCCTATATTTTTTTTCAAGGAAAAAATTATGCTTTTAAATACTTTTTTCCATTTTTTTCAAGGAGTTTTATTATTTTAGGTTTTACATTTAGATCTGTGATTTATTTTGTGTTAATTTTTATATGAAGTATGCGGTATGAATCCAAGTTAATTTTTTTTCAGCACCAATAGTTAGAAAAGCTATTGTTTTTCCCCTCTATGTTTCTTTTGGACCTTTATCATAAATCAATTGTCCATTTATATGTGGGTTTTTTTGGACTGGCATTGATCTATTTGTCTATCTTATGCCAATTCTCTTGACTACTGAAGCTTTATAATAATTTTTGAAATCCGGTAGTGTTAACCCTTCAACCTTGTTCTTCTTTTTCAGAGTTGTTTTGGCTGTTTTAGGTTCTTTTTCTTTCAATGTGAGTTTTAGTATCAGTTTGTCAGTTTCTACAAAGAAGCCATCAGTTTGTGATTGGGATTGCTGAGAATCTATAGATCAACTCAGGGAGAATTGAGATTTTAACAGCCTTAAGTCCTCTGATCCATGATCCAGAATCTCCCTCTCCATTTACTTACATCTTTAATTTCTCTTGGCAGTATTTTATAGTTTTTATTGTATAGGTCTTTCACATTTTTTTTTGATTTTTCCATAAGCATTTAATATTTTTGTTCTTATTATGAATATTATTTAAAGTTTTTTCTATTTCTGATCAGTTGTATATTGATTTTTGTAGCCTGTTACTTAGGTAAACTACTTAACATATTAGTTTCAGAAGCTTTATTGTTGATTTCATTTGGTTTTCTACATAAACAATCATATTCTCTGTGAATAAGGGGAGTTTACTTCTTCTTCTCCAGTTTGGATGCCTTTCATTTCTCTTTTCTTGCCTGATTGTACTGGCTAGATCCTGAAATACAGTGTTGAATGGAAGTGGTGAAAGCAGACATCTTATCTAAGGGGAAAAGTGTTCCATCTTTGACCATTATGAGGTTAGCTGTAGGTTTTTTAATAGATGTTCTAGATAAGGTTGAGGAGGTTCCCTTTTATTCCTAGTTTGCTTAGGGTGTTTATCAAGAATGAATGTTGGATTTTGTAAAAATGCTTTTTCTGCATACACTGACATGATTATATGGCTTTTCTCTTTTAATTAGTCTGGTGAATTAATTACACTAATTAGTTTTCAAATGTTAAACTAGTCCTTCATTTCTGAAATAAGCCCCACTTTATGATTCATTATCCTTTTAATGGATAATTTGGATTCAATTTGATAAAATTTTATTTAGAATGTTTGCATCTGTATTCATCATCGATATTAGTCTATAGTTTTCTTATCTTACAATTTCTTTGTCTGGTTTTGTTATCAGAGTAAATTCTGACCTCATAGAATGAGTGGGGAAGTATCCCCTCCATTTCAATTGTCTGTAAGAGTTTGTTTAGCATTGGCATTATTTCTTCCTTATATGTTTGGTAGATCTCACCAAACAAATTCAATGAAGCCATCTATGCATGGAGTTTTTTTTGTGGGACGGTTTTTAACTATAAACACAATTACTTTTAATAAAAATACAGGGCTATTCAGATTATCTGTTTCTTCTTGAGTGAGTCTTAGTGGCTTGTCTTTCAGTGATTTTGCCCATTTCTTGCAACTTGTCATATTTACGTAATACAGTTCATAATATTCCATTGTGTGTGTGTGTTCTAAAAATATTTATTTATTTATTTGGTTGAGCTGGGTCTTAGTTGCAGCAGGCAGGCTCCTTAGTTGCAGCATGCAATCTCCTTAGTTGTGGTGTGCAAACTCTTGGTTGCGGCTTGCATGTGGGATCTAGTTCCGTGACCAGGGATCGAACCTGGGCCCCCTGCGTTGGGAGCACGGAGTCGTAACCACTGCACCACCAGGGAAGTCCTTCCATTGTGTTTTTAACATCTGTAAAACTGTAGGGATGACACCTCTCATTTCTGATACTGGTAATGGGATCTCCTCTCTCACACTTCTCTCTTTCTCTCTCACATCCTCACTCTCACTCTCTGTCTCTCTTCAGTCTGGCTGGAGGTTTATCAGTTTATTGATTGTGTCAGATAACTAGCTTTGGCTTCATTTTTTTTCCTCTCTTGTTTTTCTGTTTTTTGTTTGTTTGTTTAATTTTCACTCTGATCTGTATTATTTCCTTTCCTCTGTGTACTGCATTTAATATTTTATTCTTCATTTTCCAATTTCTTAAGGTGGAAGCTGAGTTTATTGATTTAAGATCTTTTCTAACAAAGACGTTTAATACTATACATTTCTACCTAAGTACTGCTTTAGTAGCAGCCTACATATTCTGCTAATAATGTCATTTTAATGTCCTTATCTGCTAATTCTTACATCTGTGTTAGTTCTGGGTTGGTTGCTGGCTTAGTTCTTTCAGGCTGCTATAACAGAATACCACAGGCTGGGTAGATTATAAACAACAGAAATTTAGATGTCATAGTTCTGGAGGCTGGAAGTCCAAGATCAGGGTGCAGATAAGGTTGAGTGAGGACTGTCTTCCAGATCACAGACTTCTCATTGTATCCTCACGTGGTGGAAGGGCCTGGGTAGCTCTGTGGCATCTCTTTTACAAGAGCACTAACCATTCGTGAGGGCTCTATACTTGTGACCTACTCCCCTCCCAAAGGCCCTTCCTACTAATTCTATCAGGGTTAGGGGTTAGGATTTCAACATACGAATTTGAGGTGGGAGACTTTCAGGCTGTAGCAATTGGGAATGATTGATTATTTTTCTTATTATGGGTTATGTTTTCCTAATTCTTTGTGTACCTGATAATTTCTGTTTAGATGCCAAATATGTGAGTTTTACCTTGTTGGATGCTGGGGATTTTTGTCCACCTACAAATCTTCTTGAGCTTTGTTCTGGGATGCAGCTAACTTACTTGGAAGCAATTTGATCTTTTGGAGTTGTGCTTTTATGATTTTTTTTAGATGGATCTGGAGTGGTGCTCTCTCTAGGGCTAATTGTTCTTCACTTCCGAGGCCAGATCTTGAGTGCTTTTACCCACTGTCCCTGAATTATGAGTTTTCTCTCTCTGACCTTTGGGAATAGGCGCTGTTCCCAGCCTTGTGTGCAAGACAGGTACTATTCCACCCAATCCTTTGAATGATTATTTCCTTGGCCTTAGATAGTTTTTTTTTTTTTAATATGCATGTGATGATCTATACTCTGTTATTCTGTCCTGTGAACTCTAGCTGTATCAGTCTTAACCATACTCATCTCATTTCCTCAGCTCAGGGCATCTGTTGGGCAGGATCTGCTGTATACAGTTTGTAGGGTCCAGTGTAAAATGTAAATGTGGGCCTTTTGTCCAAAAATTATTTAGAATTTCAAGATGGCACCAGTAGAGCATTAAACCAAGCATAGGTCCCTTCTGAACTGTAGCTGCACAGGTTGCATGCCCCTGAAGCCAGTGCTACTGCTGGGTTTCATCTCATGTTCCTACTGTGGCCTGGAACTCTCGTCAAAGCAGTAAGCTGAGATAGCCATAGGGCTTTGCCTCCTTTGTTTCTTGTATATCAGGAATCTCTGTCCTTTTTTACCAGATGTCCAGAGTCTTGAAAACTATTATCTCATGTATTTGGGGGGAGGGGTTGGTTTTGGTTGTTTCAGGCAGGAGGATAATCCAGTTCCTGTTAGTCCATCTCAGCTGGAAGCAGAAGCTATTTTAAGTGTAAAGATCTGGTAGCTTCTTTTTATTTGTGTTTTGTTTTGTTTCATTTTGTTTAAGGACCTGCTAACTTCTTTTGTGTCAAACCAGTATTCTCCTATATGGTCTGTTGGCTTGGCACCTGGTTTTGATAACTGGGGTAAAATCTGTCTTGTGTCATTCGCTGATCTGTTTCTCACTCTTAATTCCTTGGCTAGAGGGTCTTGAAGTGGAAGCAGATTTCCTGGTAAAGATCAACTCATTTTCTGAATTGCACCACTTGATTTCAGGCAAGCATTAGCTTCCTGCTTGAAATCACTCTGCTCTTATTCCTCTGACGTTGCATTTAAATGCAAGCTGCACATGGGTGAGGACAATTCTCTGTTCTCCCATCTTCTGCAAAATACATCCTCTTGCAGTGCAATTTGATTGGCATTTGTGCAGTAAGGTATTAACAGCCTTTCAGATATGCCCTGCCCTATTAGCAAGAATATACAGGGATACAAAAATGAATTTGTCAAGATAGTTCCATTATCTTTAGTACAATATTAATCCTGCTACAGGGTTATTAAGCCATTTTTCATCTCCCCTCAAATTAATGTTGACGTTCTGTTACTGGTTTTGTTCTTGTCCCTAGATTAAAACATAGAGGAAAAAATCTTCCATGCTACAATATTAAAATTAATTGTAGGGTAAGCAGTACCTTGCTTGGTAAAGTAGAATCCTCCTGGAAGAATTACAACATGAATTTATTTCTGTGCTTTCTACTTGTTCATGTGCACAAAAAGAACAATTGGAATATACTTCTAAGGGCACGAGCATAATATAACGAGGGAAGGGTAAATTTAAAGTGCGTAAGATTTTCTAAAGAGAGAAATAAGAAAATCAGGGGCCTGAGCCTGGGGGAACCACACCTAGTGAGTGCTTCCAGCCTAAAGGCTGATGGAAGTGCTGGTGGTATTAGATGTATAAGTAGAAGAATTTGGATTGACTTAGAATCTTGTTATCTTCTGTTCATAGGAATAACATGTTTCTTCTATTCCAAGAATTTAGGGGCACTTAAAAATTACACAACGAGGTGTTAATACTTATAAATCAGGATAGTGTCATAATCAGGACTCAGAAATAAAGAGAGCTGTTAATCATTATTTCAAAATTAAGACTGAATGATGCTTTTCTGTGAATTTTTTTAAAAGTTAACATTTTTACCCATATGGATGCAGATATCTCATGTCTGTTACCTCTGTAGTAAGATATCAGGGTATTTGGGTGATCTCTGGTCATGGTTAGGTAGATAATCTGGGATGCTAATTCTTACTGTAGGAGGAATCCTATAGTAATTATTTAAACCAAGAGGTAAGTTTCAGTTATTTATATTTTTTAATGAAAGAAGCATGCTGAGATATAGTTACGTAGATATAGTTATAGTATTTCAGTTTTGTAAAATATGTTTATATTTAGTACAAATATATAAAAAGATAAAAATGTTTTCCTTGTAGAAAGTCAACATGAGTTGTATAGTAAAATTTTAACCAATTATATATATATATATATATATTTTTTTTTTTTTTTTTTTGCGGTACGCGGGCCTCTCACCGCTGTGGCCTCTCCCGTTGCGGAGCACAGGCTCCGGACGCGCAGGCCCAGCGGCCATGGCTCACGGGCCCAGCCGCTCCGTGGCATGTGGGATCCTCCTGGCCCGGGGCACGAACCCGTGTCCCCTGCATCGGCAGGCGGACTCCCAACCACTGCGCCACCAGGGAAGCCCTATATATATTTTTGTATTTGTAAATGATGTAAGCAGTGTAGCAACCTTCAAGAGGGTGAGTGTAGATGCTAGGATGACGAAAGTTGATGTCGAATCTCTGGTAGGTTGGAAAAATAATCAACATTTGTCACCTGGGTACAGTGAGTATTCATATTTTTTATATTTTGTCATTGTTATGGATAATGTACAGAAGTAAGAATAGTGAAAAACTGAATTTAAATGTAGCAAACCTCTTTGTATCAAGTAAATTTTGGCTTGCAAACATCATAAAAGGTAAAAATACTATAACATTTGCTTTTAGCTAGATAGGGTAGTCTATATTCTTTTTGCAAAATACTGTGTGACAGCGTCCTTCCTGGTAAATGACTAAGGTTTCTTTTTATCTCTAGAAATATATTCTTAGAGTCTAGAGTGCTGCTTTCTGGTTCCTTGTGCTCATCTGATTTGTCTAATAATTGTTTAACCATTCTCCTCTGTTAATTGTCTTCTCTTTGCTATCACAGGCAGAAAATGAAAAATTTTGAATTCTCAGCTGTATTCACTAGAAGCTAAAAGCAGTCTACAAAGATGGTGTCTCCAGTCTTTTATTTCTTTTTGAAAGATGATGCAAATATCTTGTACAATGTAGTGAGAAACGGAAGGATATGATTTATTTCTCTTTTGCATCATCCTTCAATGTAGGCAATTCCATCATTTTTCTTTTTTCTTATTATCGTCTTTTTTAAAAGCATAGTTGGATATATTTGATGAATAATGAGTGTAGTAAAATAATTCCGAGGATGGTGAAATGGCAAAATGTTTCAAGATATAGGAAAAATAAGATCTCTAAGCTCCTATAATTGTAAAATGGATCCAGTGGTCCGATATGGTAATTGCAAGAAAGAGCATAGAATTTCTTTCAGTGACTCTAAGAATGAAGGTTAATAAATATCAATCCTTACAATTAGTTAGAACTGCTAAGAAAGAAACTGAAAACTAAAATTGAGTCTGATGAACTGAGGGTTAAGAGCTTTAAGGTAAAGCTGTCTGGGTCTCCTATCGTGCATTTGAGAAGTGGAAGTGGCAGAACCATGGGTTGGAATGGTGGATCAGATGTACGCATTCTTAGCTTCTGCGTTCCCCCAGTTGATGTCAGAAAGCAAACTAAAATTTTGAATACCAGTCACTTCCTTATAGGCTCTTCTTTAGTTGATGGCAGGCTGTAGAGATTTAAATTTCTGGCAACTTTTAAATTGTATTTGATTATATAATTTGAACAAAACATTGTTATTCCTGACACACTGCTAATGGTGAGTTGGCATAAACCTTGACTTAAAGAAAGGATGATTTGTTCAAAACTTCTGTTGAAGCAGGATGGACTTCCACATCCCAGAATCCATTGTTAGCACAACTCCAATCTATGAGAGTGAGTTGTTCTTCCAGATGTTAGGGGAAGGTCCAGCTAAGCTGTGTAAGGCAGTAAGCCAGTTATAGATGCTGTCAGCATATCTCCCTTTTGAGAATGTGAAATGCCTAGGACTTAGTCTGTTAATTTTCAGAGAGGACATTGCCTGTATATGTTATATGTACATGGGGCTGATGCAGCAGTTGTACTTTTCTTTTTAACATAGTGTCAAGTTGAATGTGGAAATTGTCTGAAAAAATTTAGAAGGAATGTTTCGTTTGTAATTGTTCAATTGTGTAAGACTTAAGTACTTTATTTCCCTCAGCTTCTTCTATCTTGGTAAATAACAATCTTTTATGAGTATTTACTGAGCACCAGACATTTGTGAGGCATTAGAGGAATGGGATATTGAAGGGAGTCCTTTTGTAAAATAAAAATTTTTAAATTTCTTTGTAATGACATTCAGTTTAACAAATAGTTATGTATTACGATCTTAGGTGGGGTGAGGAATAGGGAAGTGGTAGTTGGAAGATGGATGACTATAATAATCCTGGCCCAAAGGAAATCTTAGAATTTATTTGACACCTTTTTTTAAACACCTTATTTCTAATGCATTAATTTTCAAAGTTAAAAAAAATCAACAGTAAAATTTAGTTTGATGTTACCACTTAAGCTGTTAGTGCCACCAACAGAGCAAAGCATAGCAATTGTGGAAGAAAAGAGGGGAACAGGTAAAAGAGAATTTAGGAGAAGAGGTAAACAGGAGAGGCAGATCTCTGTGAAATTGTGATGTGAAGTGGTATGAAATTTGCCTTTTATTCTTCTGGTTTCTTTTTAACACCTGAATTACCTTTTAAACTCAGATCTAGCCACCCATCTAACAAGTCTTTATTGAGTACCTACTGTGCTAGGCATTGTGCTGATATCCCTAGACTGAAATTGATAACCAGTTCTTCCAGGGGCATTTGTATTTTAACAGGAAACACAAAGTAGAGATTGTCTGCAGATGTGTTTGATGTGGCCTCCTGTATTTTAAAACTAGGGGAGATTTCACAAAAATTTTGAATGTTTGGCTTCTCTATACAAAATGTAGTATTTTTCTTTTCTCTTTAAGTATCTGTGTAGCTCCAGTTTGCTGGAGTCAATCAGATGTTGCCCCTTGAGACTGGCAGGCATTCTTGAGTTTGCCACAGACTCACACTGCCTTTTGTTGTGAATCTAGCTTACTTTACTCACATATATTACGTAAGATAATATATTTGAGTTTGTAGCATGTGACCTTTAAGTGACTGAGCTCTGATGGCACTTATCAGCTACTGCCTAGGAGAGGATTTAAACAGACTTAGGGGTGGTGACAGAGGTTGCATGTCACTGTAGGCACCAAAAATTATGCTTTGTAAGCTGCTACCAGTACCACCTGCACATAAATATTTTCTTTGGGAAGTGAAGAAAGAACTCCACCAATTTCCTTAAATGACATATAGTGGATAGCCCCCATTTTTAGTTTTTTTATCCTTGGTTTAGTGGATAAAAATAAGCGTTTTAATTAGTAAAATCCCCTGAATCCTCTGTCCAGATTTACATTTATCTAGCTTTTTTTTTTTAAAAAGCATTTTGGCAAATCATTTACTTTTATCTTTCCATCCAAGAAAGTTTAATCATTAGAGCAAGAGATGAATCTCTAATTAAAGAAGGAATGTTAAAATATTTAACCGTTCATACGTAACCAGAAAGGATTTTTTTGTTATTTATTCCTTTATTATGTGTTTAAAGGCAAACTTTGTTTCATACTCAACATGTTCTTAAGCCTAAGTCATAACTGTGTCAGTGAAAAAAAATTTCAGAAAGTTTATTAAGTGTTCCAGGCATGAGGAATACAAAGATGATTAGCATTCAGACAGCCTGTGGTTTATCTGTTTTAAAGCTTACTCCTGAATGTAGGTCAGTGATTTATCTCAGTGACCCGGTGACCTTGAAAAAATTCAAGAATAATTAGATTGGAGTACGGTTTTACTTTGAATCAGATTATGGTATCTGCTGGCAAAGTTTGAAATTTAACTCCAGTTCTAGGAGACATTGTAAATACTCAGAACAAAAGAGGGGACTCGAGGTGAGTAGCCAGCAGATCTCTGAGCGTGTGAAAAATTCATTTCTGTGATATGAGGAGAAAGAGATTACAGTGATGATCTTCAGAGGAACTAGTTTCTAGGTTTTGAAAAAATAGTTCAGATGTTTGAATTTGCTGTAGAAGTCCTCCCAGGAACAATATCTAGCATTCCTTGATTTGGTAACCTCATTTCCAAAAAAGTTTACAATCAAATGGGAAGTTAGTAGAAAACAGAATTCACTTTATAGAGATTTAAAATATGATCCTGGAGTGCATTCTTCTGAGAAAAATAAAGATAACTATACTCGTGTGTGGTATTGGGACTATAAACCTAAACCTATAAAACCTAAAAAAATCATAAGCATTCTCAATGTGGTAATTGTCCACTGTCAAACAGTAGTTCAGAGTTACCTGCAGGATTTTTGCAAACTCTAAATACCTTGGCCCTGCCTCAGACTTAATTGAATCTAAATCTTAACCCCTGTGTAGACACCACTGTCCTGATGCAGAACTTCTGAGACTATTGCATGTACCTTGTTGAATCAGGATTAAGAGGAGAGGAGAATAAGTAAGAGCCAGATAGGTTAGTGACATTGGGACTCTTCTCACTGGAAACTGGCGTGGATCTAATGACCCTAGGTTATGATTTGCTTGGTTTCAACTGCACTTTCTTTAAAAGGGAGTATTTTATTTATTTGTTTGTTTACTTATATTTTTTGCCTGTGTTAGGTCTTCGTTGCTTCGCGCGGGCTTTCTCTAGTTGCGGCGAGTGGGGGCTACTCTTCGTGTGGTGCGCAGACTTCTCATTACGGTGGCCTCTCTTGTTGCGGAGCATGGGCGCATGGGCTTCAGTAGTTGTGGTGCGAGGGCCTAGTAGTTGTGGCTTGCAGGCTCAGTAGTTGTGGCACTTGGGCTTAGTTGCTCCACAGCATGTGGGATCTTCCTAGACCAGGGCTCGAACCCATGTCCCCTGCATTGGCAGGCAGATTCTTAACCATTGTGCCACCAGGGAAGTCCCTAAAAGGGAGTATTATTAATGTTGGAGATACCTTCAAAATGAACCATCCTCTTTAAAATAGTGGTTTCTAATAGATTTGTTAGTATTTTCTGGGAAGAAATTCTGAGTTTCTTAGGCAGATCAAGAAATGTTCTAATTATTTGTATATCTTTGCTCTTATAGAGCATGTTTTGAAAACTGATTGTTAAGGTTATTGGAGCTGAGAGAAAATACTATATAAGTTAGATTTTTTGGTAAAAGTTTTAAGTGCTACATTGGAAGTGAAATACTAATTTTGCAAAAAAGTTGAAAAAATGAAGCAAAGTTCCCATAGTAACGCTATCTTTGCCCTCACACAGCTGTATTATTACCCCATTGGACTGTGTGATTAATGCTTTTTCCTGATAACCACAGAAGCACATAGGATTCTTTCTGTATCACTGGGTATGAACTTTAGTGCTGCTTTCCCAGTAAGCTGTGTAAATATGTGGTCTCAATATGTATCTCCAGTTTGACCTTTATACTTTCTATTCCTGCCAAAATTTGTCCTTGCTGTGGTATCTTGCTACATATGTTGCAAACTCTTTCCCATCCCCCCCTGTCCCCCACCCCCTGCCAGAAATGTCATTGCTATGAAATTTGTCATTTTGTCTCTCCATTCCTTACATTCTGCATTATTCCCCCCCCCCGCCCCCGCCATGTAATTCAAGCCGTTCACGTTCTCTCAGTTCAGTTTCTAACTATAAGCTTATTGGGTTTCTTTGTTTTGCAAAATTAAAACATACTACTTGCTAAATGCTTTTCTTATTAGCTCCATGTCTCCTTTGAAGCCAGCCCTTACTCTGAGATAAAATAAATATTTGACACTGACTTGTTTTCATATTTCTTCCAACAACTCCTCTTGTTCTTCTTGCTCATTTAAGGGCATGGCCTTAATGTAGGTCATTAGCTCTTCCCTTCTCTCCCTCTCTCCAACATTTACTGAGTATGCTCTATGTCAGGGACTCTAACTGAACACCTAATGTATACTAAGCACTACCCTACCACTGGGAATATAGCAGAAAATGAAGCTGGCAAAGTCTCTACCTTCAGGGACCTTATATTCTCGTGGGAGGAGAGATCAGTATATAAATATGTAGTATGTGAGATGGTGATGAGTGCTATGGGAAAAAAGAATAATTAAGGGGACAGGGGGTGCTAGGGAAAACCGTTTGTGAATGTGTAGGTTTCCTATTTTATGTAGGGGAGGTCAATAGGTAGAGACCTAGCCATGTGGTTATCTAGGGCAAGAGTATCTAGGCAAAGGTGACAGCAAATACAAAGGCCCTGAGGCTGGATGGGAAGCCTTCAAGATGTGTTCCAGGGACAGCAAAGATGCCAGTGTTGGCTGGTGCACAGCGAAAGAGTAGTAAAAGCTGGAGTCAGAAGTAATAAGAGGCTTGAGTCTTGAGGCCCCTGTAGGCTTTTTACTCTGGATGAGATGGGAAGTCAGTGTAGAGTAGGGTTTGTTTGATCACATCAGAGTAGTGATGTGACCAGACTTTGTTTTAAAAGGTTACTTGGGCTGCTATATGGGGGTAAAGGAGGATGCAAAAAGACCATTTAGGAGATTAATACAGTAATTCAAGTTTGAGATCATGATAGTGTGGACCAGGACTGTGGAGCTGGGAGGAATTGTTAGTACTTTCGGTATCTACTTTGAAGTTAGATCTGAGAGGATTTTTTTGGTAGAGTTAAAGATGACTCCCTTACTGAGATGAAGAAGGCTGCCAGAGAAGCACTTTTGATGGGAAAATGAGGAGTTGAGTTCTGGACATGTTAAATTTGAGATGCTATTATATTAGATAAGGGCACCAAAAGCTTTTCAATAATCATGTTTCTTTGGAATTAGCTATTTGCTTGGTTAAAAACAACAAAAATAGTGATCAACTAATACATAACTGTAAGTTTAACTTTTTTTTTCCCCTTACAACTCTTTCTTCCTACTGATGAGGATCACTTTTTTTGTTGTTGTTGGAGAGCATGCTATGGTATTGTTATCAAAAATATCCATGTGGTAAATTTGAGAGCCATGTTAGTGTTTTGCTCTTTGGTGTGAATGCTGTTTGACAGAGTATAAGGGTCTAAATTCAAAATTATTTTCCCTCAGAAACTTTGTCTAACAGGAGTTCCAAAAAGAGGAAGCAGAAAAAAATGTAAGGAGAGTCAAAGTAATAATGAAAATTTCCATTGTTAAAGGCTGAGATTTTCCTTTTTTGAATTGAATTTAATTTTTTTATACAGCAGGTTCTTATTAGTTATCTATTTTATACATATTAGTATATAATTAGTTATCTATTTTATACATATTAGTGTATATATGTCAATCCCAGTCTCCCAATTCATACCACCCACCTCCCTCACCCCTGCTTCCCCCACTTGGTGTCCATACATTTGTTCTCTACATCTGTGTCTCTCTTTCTGCCTTGCAAACTGGTTCATCTGTACCGTTTTTCTAGATTCCACATATATGTGTTAATATACGATACTTGTTTTTCTCTTTCTGACTTACTTCACTCTGTATGACAGTGTCTCAGTCCATCCACGTCTCTGCAAATGACCCAGTTTCGTTCCTTTTTATGGCTGAGTAATATTCCATTCTGTATGTGTACCATATCTTCTTTATCCACTTGTCTGTCGATGGACATTTAGGTTGCTTCCATGACCTGGCTATTGTGAATAGTGCTGCAGTGAACATTGGGGTGTATGTGTCTTTTTGAATTATGGTTTTCTCTGGGTATATGCCCAGTAGTGGGATTGCTGGGTCATATGGTAATTCTATTTTTAGTTTTTCAAGGAACCTCCATACTGTTCTCCATAGTGGCTGTATCAATTTACATTCCCACCAGCAGTGCAAGAGGGTTCCCTTTTCTCCACACCCTCTCCAGCGTTTGTTGTTTGTAGATTTTCTGATGATGCCCATTCTAACTGGTGTGAGGTGATAACCTTATTGTAGTTTTGATTTACACTTCTCTAATAATTGGTGATGTTGAGCAGCTTTTCATGTACTTCTTAGCCATCTGTATGTCCTCTTGGGAGAAATGTCTATTTAGGTCTTCTGCCCATTTTTGGATTGGGTTGTTTGTTTTTTTAATATTGAGCTGCATGAGCTGTTTATATATTTTGGAGATTAATCCTTTGTCCATTGATTCGTTTGCAAATATTTTTTTCCCATTCTGAGGGTTGTCTTTTTGTCTTGTTTGTAGTATCCTTTGCTTTGCAAAAGCTTTTAAGTTTCATTAGGTCCCATTTGTTTATTTTTGTTTTTATTTCCATTACTCAAGGAGGTGAATCAAAAAAGATCTTGCTGTGATTTATGTCAAAGAGTGTTCTTCCTGTGTTTTCCTCTAAGAGTTTTATAGTGTCTGGTCTTATATTTAGGTCTCTAATCCATTTTGAGTTTATTTTGGTGTATGGTGTTAGGGAGTGTTCTAATTTCACTCTTTTATGTGTAGCTGTGCAGTTTTCCCAGCATCACTTATTGAAGAGACTGTCTTTTCTCCATGTATATCCTTGCCTCCTTTGTCATAGATTAGTTGACCATAGGTGCGTGGGTTTATCTCTGGGCTTTCTATCGCATTCCATTGATCTATATTTCTGTTTTTATGCCAGTACCATATTGTCTTGATTACTGTAGCTTTGTAGTATAGTCTGAAGTCAGGGAATCTGATTCCTCCAGCTCTGTTTTTTCCCCTCAAGACTGCTTTAGCTATTCGGGGTCTTCTGTGTCTCCATACAAATTTTAAGATTTTTTTGTTCTAGTTCTATAAAAAATGCCATTGGTGATTTGATAGGGATTGCATTGAATCTGTAGATTGCTTTGGGTAGTATAGTCATTTTCACAATACTGATTCTTCCAATCCAAGAACATGGTATATCTCTCCATCTGTTTGTATCATCTTTAATTTCTTTCATCACTGTCTTATAGTTTTCTGAATACAGGTCTTTTACCTCCTTAGGTAGGTTTATTCCTAGGTATTTTATTCTTTTTGTTGCAATTGTGAATTGGATTGTTTGCTTATTTTCTCTTTCTGATCTTTTGTTGTTAGTGTATAGGAATGCAAGAGATTTCTGTGCATTAATTTTGTATCCTGCAGCTTTACCAGATTCATTGATTAGCCCTGTTAGTATTCTGGTGGCATCTTTAGGATTCTGTATGTATAGTATCATGTCATCTGCACACAGTGACAGTTTTACTTCTTCTTTTCCAGTTTGTATTCCTTTTATTTCCTTTCTTCTCTGATTGCTGTGGCTAGGACTTCCAAGACTATATTGAGTAATAGTGGCAGTAGTGGACATCCTTGTCTTGTTCCTGAACTTAGAGGAGGTGCTCTCAGTTTTTCACCATTGAGTATAATGTTTGCTATGGGTTTGTTGTATGTGGCCTTTATTATGTTGAGATCCGTTCCCTCTGTGCCCACTTTCTGGAGAGTTTATATCATAAATGGGTGTTGAATTTTGTCAAATGCCTTTTCTGCATCTACTGAGATGATCATATGGTTTTTCTTCTTCAGTTTGTTAGTATGGTGTATCACATTGATTTGCGTACATTGAAGAATCCTTGCATTCCTGGGATAAATCCCACTTGATTATCGTGTATGATCCTTTTAATGTGTTGTTGGATTCTGTTTGCTAGTATTTTGTTGAGTATTTTTCATCTATGTTCATCAGTGATATTGGTCTGTGATTTTCTTTTTTTGTAGTATCTTTGTCTGGTTTGGTATCAGGGTGATGGTGGCCTCATAGAATGAGTTTGGGAGTGTTCCTTCCTCTGTAATTTTTTGGAAGAGTTTGAGAAGGATGGGTGTTAGCTCTTCTCTAAATGTTTGATACAATTCACCTGTGAAACCATCTGGTCCTGGACTTTTATTTGTTGGAAGAATTTTTTTTTTTTTTTTTGCGGTATGCGGGCCTCTAACTGTTGTGGCCTCTCCCGTTGCGGAGCACAGGCTCCGGACACGCAGGCTCAGCGGCCATGGCTCACGGGCCCAGCCGCTCCGCAGCATGTGGGATCTTCCTGGAGCGGGGCATGAACCCATGTCCCCTGCATCCGGCAGGCGGACTCTTAACCACTGCGCCACCAGGGAAGCCCTGTTGGAAGATTTTTAATCACAGTTTCAATTTCATTACTTGTGCTTGGTCTGTTCATGTTTTTTGGTTCTTCCTGGTTTAGTCTTGGAAGCTTATACCTTTCTAAGAATTTACACATTTCTTCATGGTTGTCCATTTTATTGACATAGAGTTGCTTATAGTAGTGTCTTAGGATGCTTTGTATTTCTGTGTTGTCCATTGTAACTTCTCCTTTTTGACTTCTAATTTTATTGATTTGAGCCCTCTCCCTCTTTTTCTTGACAAGTCTGGGTAAAGGTTTATCAATTTTGTTTATCTTCTCAAAGAACCAGTTTTTAGTTTTATTGATCTTTGCTATTGTTTTCTTTGTTTCTATTTCATTTATTTCTGCTCTGATCTTTGTGATTTCTTTCTGTCTGCTGACTTTGAGTTTTGTTTGTTCTTCTTTCTCTAGTTCCTTTAGGTTTAAGATTGGATTGTTTACTTGAGATTTTTCTTGTTTCTTGAGGTAGGCTTGTATAGCTATAACCTTCCCTCTTAGTACTGCTCTTGCTGCATCCCATAGGTTTTGGATCGTTGTGTTTTCATTATCATTTTGTCTCTAGGTATTTTTTGATTTCCTCTTTGATTTCTTCATTGATCTCTTGGTTATTTAGTAACGTATTGTTTAGCCTCCATGTGTTGTGTTTTTTACGTTGTTTTCCCTGTAATTGATTTCTAATCTCATAGCGTTGTGGTCAGAAAAGATGCTTGATATGATTTCAATTTTCTTAAATTTACTGAGGCTTGATTTGTGACCCAAGATGTGATCTATCCTGGAGAACGTTCCATGCGCACTTGAGAAGAAAGTGTAATCGGCTGTTTTTGGATGGGATGTCCTATAAATATCAATGAAATCTATCTGGTCTATTGTGTCATTTAAAGCTTGTGTTTCCTTATTTATCTTCATTTTGGATGATCTGGCCATTGGTGTAAGTGAGATGTTAAAGTCCCCCACTATTACTGTGTTAGTGTCGATTTCCTCTTTTTTAGCTGTTAGCAGTTGCCTTATGTATTGAGGTGCTCCTATGTTGGGTGCATATATATTTATAATTGTTATATATTCTTGGATTGATCCCTTGATCATTATGTAGTGTCCTTCCTTGTCTCTTGTAACATTCTTTATTTTAGAGTCTATTTTATCTGATATGAGTATTGCTACTCCAGCTTTCTTTTGATTTCCATTTGCATGGAATATCGTTTTCCATCCCCTCAAGTTTCAGTCTGTATGTGTCCCTAGGTGTGAAGTGGGTCTCTTGCAGACAGCATATATATGGGTCTTGTTTTTGTATCCATTCAGCAAGCCTGTGTCTTTTGGGTGGAGCATTTAATCCATTCACGTTTAAGGTAATTATCTATATATATGTTCCTATGACCATTTTCTTAATTGTTTTGGGTTTGTTTTTGTAGGTCCTTTTCTTCTCTTGTGTTTCCCACTTAGAGAAGTTCCTTTAGCATTTGTTGTAGAGCTGGTTTGGTGGTGCTGAATTCTCTTAGTTTTTGCTTGTCTGTAAAGCTTTTGATTTGTCTGTCAAATCTGAATGAGATCCTTGCTGAGTAGAGTAATCTTGGTTGTTCCCTTTCATCACTTTAAATATATCGTGCCACTCCCATCTGGCTTGTAGAGTTTCTGCTGAGAAATCATTTGTTAACCTTATGGGAGTTCCCTTGTATGTTGTGTGTCATTTTTCCCTTGTTGCTTTTAATAATTTGTCTTTGTCTTTAATTTCTGTCTTGATTACTGTGTGTCTCAGCGTGTTTCTCTTTGGGTTTACCCTGCCTAGGACTCTTTGTGCTTCCTGGACTCGGGTGGCTATTTCCTTTCCCATGTTAGGGAAGTTTTCAACTGTAATGTCTTCAAATGTTTTCTCGGGTCCTTTCTCTCTCCCTCCTCCTTCTGGGACCCCTATAATGCGAATGTTGGTGCGTTTAATCTTGTCCCAGATGTCTCTTAGGCTGTCTTCATTTCTTTTCATTCTTTTTTCCTTATATGTTCCACGGCAATGAATTTCACCATTCTGTCTTCCAGGTCAGTTATCCGTTCTTCTGCCTCAGTTATTCTGCTGTTGATTGCTTCTGGAGTACTTTTCAGTTACTGTATTGTTCATCTCTGTTTGTTCTTTAATTCTTCTAGGTCTTTATTAAACATTTCTTGCATCTTCTTGATCTTTGCCTCCATCCTTTTTCCAAGGTCCTGAATCACCTTCACCATCATTATTCTGAATTCTTTTTCTGGAAGGTTGCCCATCTCCACTTCATTTAATTGTTCTTCTGGGGTTGTATCTTGTTCCTTCATCTGGTACATAGCCCTCTGCCTTTTCATTTTGTCTATCTGTGAATGTGGTTTTTGTTCCACAGGCTACAGGATTGTAGTTCTTCTTGCTTCTGCTGTCTGCCCTCTGGTGGATGAGGCTGTCTAAGAGGCTTGTGCAAGCTTCCTGATGGGAGGGACTCGTGGTGGCTAGAGCTGGGTGTTGCTCTGGTGGGTAGAGCTCAGTAAAACTTTAATCTGCTTGACTGCTGATGGGTGGGGCTGGGTTCCCTCCCTGTTGGTTGTTTGGCATGAGGTGACCCAGCACTGCAGGCTGCAGGCTCTTTGGTGGGGCGAATGGCAGACTTCGGGAGGGATTGTGCCAAGGAGTACTTCCCACAACTTCTGCTGCCAGTGTCCTTGTCTCCGTGGTGAGCCACAGCCACCCCCTGCCTCTACAAGAGACTCTCCAACACTACCAGGTAGGTCTGGTTCAGTCTCCTGTGGGGTCACTGCTCCTTACCCTTCGTCCCGATGCACACACTACTTTGTGTGTGCCCTCCAAGAGTAGAGTCTCTGTTTCCCCCAGTCCTGTTGAAGTCCTGAAATCAAATCACACTAGCCTTGAAAGTCTGATTCTCTGGGAATTCCTCCTCCCGTTGCCGGACCCGCAGGTTGGGAAGCCTTATGTAGGGCTCGGAACCTTCACTCCAGTGGGTGGACTTCTGTGGTATAAGTGTTCTGCAGTTTGTGAGTCACCCACCCAGCAGTTATGGGATTTGATTTTATTGTGCTTGCGCCCCTCCTACCATCTCATTGTGACTTCTTTGGATGTGGGGTATCTTCTTTGGTGAGTTCCAGTGTCTTCCTGTTGGTGATTATTCAACAGTTAGTTGTGATTCCTGTTCTCTCACAAGAGGGAGTGAGCGCATGTCTTTCTACTCTGCCATCTTGAACCAATCTCCTCAAGACTGAGATTTTCAAAGTCAGTGGACCCACACCAAATAACAAGGTAAATGAGGTAAGATAAAATTTGTTACCATACAAGATAAAATGTCATAACTCAGCAGATTAAAAAAAATGCTTCCAAAAGAAATTTCACAGCAGGTTCCCTAGTTAAGGAGAGTGAGATAGCCAGACTTCCGTAGCATCTTTGGATGCTGTGAATCAATGTGGGGATGCCTGCAAAACAGTATATGAAGTGTCAGGGTTGGAGAGTAAAATTTTAGATAGGGTGACCAGAGAAGGCCTTTTAAATAAAAATCTGAGGGATGTGAGGTAGCTAGATATCTAGATATGTAGATATCTAGGAGATGAGCATCCTAGGCAGAGTGAACACAAGTGGAGAGATCCAGAGGCAGCAGTGTTCTCAGTGTTTAATGATAGCAAGGGAGCCAGTGTGACAGCAGCAGAGAGAGCAAACGGTGAGTAGTAGGGGATGAAGTCAAGGGGTAAGGGGCTCAGGTCATGTAACCACTTGTGTATCATGATAAAGACTAGCTTTTACTGAATGAGATGAAAATCCATTTGAGGGGTTTGAGCAGAGTGGTGATATAATCTGCTGTGCGCTTTAGCACCTAGGGTGATTCTTTTCTGTTAAGAAATGACTGGGCGACAGGAGCAAGGTCAGTGAGGAGGTTACTGTAGTAATCCAGGGAGAGTTCACAATGGCTTGGATCAGAATGATGACAGTAAAGATGATGAAAGGTAGTTGAATTTGGCATCTTTCTTTGAAGGTGGACTTGGCAGGATTGCTGTCAGATCAGATGTGGGGGAGGAGGGAAAGGGGGAGAGAGGAACAGAGAGAGAGAGGTCAAATCACATGTGAAATTAAGGTTTTTTGGCCTAAGTAATTCCTGAATGAAATGACCACAAACTGAATTGCAGAAGGCATGGGGGTGGGGCAGCAATATTTGAAGCTTACCTTTAGACATGACTTCAAACCGTTTGATCTTTGCCAGTCTTAAAAGTGAAGAAAAAAAAATCTCATTTTAATTTTCATTCTTCTTACTATGAGTGAAATTTTAACATTTGTATTTTCTTGTGACTCATCTGTTTTAATTAGTTAATTTTGGAGAGGCATTTATCTCTTGGGTGGTTCTTTTTCTTTTGATTTGTAGGGATACTTTTTATAAATTAATAACTTAACCCTTTGTGATATTTGTTGCAAAAATCACTCTGCCCCAGTTGTTTTTATTTTTAAAACTTGCTCATGGTGTTTTTGTGCAATTCAGATTTTTTTGTTGTTGTTGTTGTATTATTGAGTCAATCAGTCTTTTACAGTGTCAGAGTTAAGGTCATACTTAGGCTTTCACCGTGGTATCATTAAAGACGACTATATATATTTTTGCTAGTACTTTTGTGTTTTTATTTGCATTTAAATCTTCAATCCATCTGGATGTTAAATGAAATGAAAAGCTGTCCTAGATGATGGGCTTGTTGAAGGGATGCTCTGGGAAGTCAGGATGTTACTGCAGAGTCTCAGTGCTTACCAGATAGAGAAGGTCTCAAGAAGAGCTTCAGCAAAAGACACAGTAACAGGGACTACCCTTTTCTCAGACTTCTTATAGTTATCCTCATTTAGGATGATTTGATTGGCTGTTACTAGTATAGCTCAGGACAGTAGTTCCCAGACTTTTTTAAAAAAAATAAATTTATTTATTTACTTATTGATTGATTGGCTGCATTGGGTCTTTGTTTTTGCGTGCGTGCTTTCTCTAGTTGTGGTGAATGGGGGCTACTCTTCGTTGCAGCTGCGGGCTTCTCATTGCGGTGGCTTCTCTGGTTGTGGAGTACGGGCTCTAGGTGCACAGGCTTAAGTAGTTGTGGCATACAGGCTCAGTAGTTGTGGCTCGTGGGCTCTGGAGCACAGGCTCAGTAGTTGCATCGCACGGGCTTAGTTCCTCCGCTGGCATGTTATCTTCCCGGACCAGGGCTTGAACCTGTGTCCGCTGCATTGGCAGGCAGATTGTTAACCACTGCATCACCAGGGAAGCCCTAGTAGTTCTCAAACTTTTGGGCTGAATCAGCGTCATCTGAAGGGCTTGTTAAAATACAGACTACTAAGCCCCACCTCCAGAGTTTTATTCTGTAGGCTTGGTGTGTAGCCTGGGAGCTTTCATTTCTAACAAGGTCTCAGGTGATACTGCTGGTCCCGGGACAACATTTTGGCATAGGGTATCTGGACTTAAGGTCTGGAATCAGAAGGTTTGAATTCAAATCCCTGTTCTGGTATTTAGTAGCTCTGTGATTTCGAGTAGGGTTTTGTTTTGTTTCGTTTCCTGTCTCCTCTCCTTCCCTAACAAGCCAGATTTTCCTTTCCTTGAATCAGGGTGTGTATTTCTTTCTTTCTTTTTTTAAAAATATTTATTTTATTTATTTATTTAGGCTGTCCGGGTCTTAGTTGTAACACGTGGGATCTTCATTGCCGCGTGCAGGATCTTTTAGTTGCAGCGTGTGGGCTTCCTGGTTGCAGCATGCATGCGAGATCTAGTTTCCTGACCAGGGATTGAACCCGGGCCCCCTGCATTGGGAGCACGGAATCTTACCCACTGGACCACCAGGGAAGTCCCGGGGTGTGTATTTCTTAAAGCTGTGAGGAGACTAAAAGAAATACTGTATTTGAAGTAGTTAGCATATCCTTGAAATATGGTAACTGCCACTAATAAAGTTAATGATGCTTTTATCGAGCTCTCTTTTTGGTTATAGTGCCAGTGCTATCCAATAAGAATACAATATGAGCAACATGTAATTTAAAATTTTCTAGTAGCCATATGTTAAAAAGTAAGCAAAACAAAACAAACAAGGTGCAATTAACTTTATTTTAATCCAAAATATATGAAATATTACAAAATATAATCAATATAAAATTATTAATGAGATATTTTACATTCTTTTCTTCATAACAGGTCTTTGAAATTTGATGTATATTTTATACTTACAGCACATCTCAATTCAGACTAAACAAATTCCAAGTGCCTAATAGCCACACGTGGCCAGTGACACCTATTTTAGACAGTGCCAGTCTAACCAGCATTCCTCTTCACCCGGTCTTCCTGGCCTCTTCCATTATGTCTAGCCTTACTTCAGGTAGCTGATTCTTGGTCTAATTAGTTGTAGACTTGGAAGTGAAGCTTGTTGTTTCACTTGATGTGGAAAGAATGATTCTGGGCATGACAAGTGTCCTTGAGCTGGGTATAGGCTTTTTAGTCTCTTAAGAGATGAACCGGGGACAAGAGTTTGTATTCCTGAGAATCAGTTTCCACCAAGGATAGCTGGCTTCATTAGAACCCAATGTCTTGTAAGTTCTGCAGGCTTGAGTATCTCTTCCTGAAAGAGTGGCTGTGGAAACCGTCAGAGTTACAAGGAATAGCCCTGATTCTTAAAAGCATGTCTTGTCATTGGTTTCTAGAACTCAGCCCCTTGATTCATGGGAGAGGCATTTCCCTTCTGTGTGTCTGTGGAGGCTCTTTCTTGTGAAGGAAGATCCGCTTAGGACCTGTGATTGTGTTTTTTTTTTTTTAATAGATCTTTATTGGAGTATAATTGCTTCACAATACTGTGTTAGTTTCTGTTACACAGCAAAGCGAATCAGCCATATGCATACACTTGTCCCCATATCCCCTCCGTCTTGAGCCTCCTTCCCACCCTCCCTATCCTACCCCTCTATGTTATCATCGCAAAGCACCAAGCAGATCTCCCTTGCTATGCTGCTGCTTCCCACCAGCCAACTGTTTTACATTCGGTAGTGTATATATGTCGATGCCACTCTTACTTTGCCTCAGCTTCGCCCTCCCACCCCGTGTCATCAAGTCCATACTCTATGCCTATCTCTTTATTCCTGCCCTGCAACTAGGTTCATCAGTACCATTTTTTAATTTAAAGATTCCATATATATGCAGCATACCGTATTTGGTTTTTCTCTTTCTGCCCTACTTCACTCTGTATGACAGACACTAGGTCCATCCACCTCACTACAGATAACTCAATTTTGTTTCTTTTTTAACACCTTTATTGGAATATAATTGCTTTACGATGTTGTGTTAGTTTCTGCTTTATAACAAAGTGAATCAGTTATACATATATCTCCATATCTCTTCCCTCTTGCGTCTCCCTCCCTCCCACCCTCCCTATCCCACCCTTCTAGGTGGTCACAAAGCACCGAGCTGATCTCCCTGTGCTGTGCGGCTGCTTCTCACTAGCTGTCGATTTTACATTTGGTAGTGTATGTATGTCCATGCCACTCTCTCACTTTGTCCAAGCTTACCCTTCGCCCTCCCCATGTCCTCAAGTCCATTCTCTAGTAGGTCTGTGTCTTTACTCCTGTCCTGCCCCTAGGTTCTTTGTAACCTTTTTTTTTTTTAGATTCCGTATATATGTGTTAGCATACGGTATTTGTTTTTCTCTTTCTGACTTACTTCACTCTGTATGACAGACTATAGGTCCATCCACCTCACTACAAATAACTCAATTTCGTTTCTTTTTATGGCTGAGTGATACTCCATTGTATACATGTGCCACATCTTCTTTATCCATTCCTCTGTCGATGGACACTTAGGTTGCTTCCATGTCCTGGCTATTGTAAATAGAGCTGTAATGAACATTGTGGTACATGACTCTTTTTGAATTATGGTTTTCTCAGGGTATATGCCCAGTAGTGGGATTGCTGGGTCATATGGTAGTTCTATTTTTATTTTTTTAAGGAATCTCCATACTGTTCTCCATAGTGGCTGTATCAATTTATATTCCCACCAGCAGTGCAAGAGGGTTCTCTTTTCTCCACACCTCTCCAGCATTTATTGTTTGTAGATTTTTTGATGATGGCCATTCTGACTGGTGTGAGGTGATACCTCATTGTAGTTTTGATTTGCATTTCTCTAATGATTAGTGATGTTGATCATCCTTTCATGTGTTTGTTGGCAATCTGTATATCTTCTCTGGAGAAATATTTATTTCGGTCTTCTGCCCATTTTTGGATTGGGTTGTTTCTGTTTTGGATATTGAGCTCCATGAGGTATTTGTATATTTTGGAGGTTAATCCTTTGTTGTTTCATTTGGAAATATTTTCTCCCATTCTGAGAGTTGTCTTTTTGTCTTGTTTGTGATTTCCTTTGCTGTGCAAAAGCTTTTAAGTTTAATTAAGCCCCATTAAAAATTTTTTTTCTTGTTTATGTTACTCTAGGAGGTGGGTCAAAAAAGATCTTGCTGTGGTTTATGTCAGAGAGTGTTTTTCCTATGTTTTCCTCTAAAAGTTTTATAGTGTCTGGCTTTACATTTAAGTCTTTAATCCATTTTGAGTTTATTTTTGTGTATGGTGTTAGGGAGTGTTCTAATTTCATACTTTTACATGTAGCTGTCCAGTTTTCCCAGCACCACTTATTGAAGAGACTGTCTTTTCTCCATTGTATTTCTTGCGTCCTTTGTCATAAATTAGGTGCCCACATGTGCATGGGTTTATCTCTGGGCATTCTATCCTGTACCATTGATCTGTATTTCTGTATTTGGGCCAGTACCATATTGTCTTGATTACTGTAGCTTTGTGATATAGTTTGAAGTCATGGAGTCCGATTCCTCCAACTCCATTTTTCTTTCTCAAGATTACTTTGGCTATTCGGGTCTTTTGTGTTTCCATACGAATTGTAAGATTTTTTGTTCTAATTCTGTGAAGAATGGCTTTGGTAGTTTGATAGGGATTGCATTAAATCTGTAGATTGCTTTGGGTAGTATAGTCATTTTCACAATATTGATTCTTCCAATCCAGGAGCATGGTATATTTCTCCATCTGTTTATGTCATCTTTGATTTCTTTCATCAGTGTTTTATAGTTTTCTGCATACGGGTCTTTTGTCTCCCTAGGTAGGTTTATTCCTAGGTATTTTATTCTTTTCGTTGCAGTGGTAAATGGGAGTGTTTCCTTAATTTCTCTTTCTGATTTTTCATTGTTGGGTTATAGGAATGCCAGAGATTTCTGTGCATTAGTTTTCTATCCTGCAACCTTACCAAATTCATTGAGTAGTTCTAGTAGTTTTCTGGTGGCATCTTTAGGGTTTTCTGTGTATAGTATCATGGCATCGGCAAATAGTGGCAGTTTTACTTCTTCTTTTCTAATTTGTATTCCTTTTCTTTTTCTTCTCTGATTGCTGTGGCTAGGACTTCCAAAACTATGTTGAATAAGTGTGGGGAGAGTGGACCTCCTTGTCTTGTTCCTGATCCTAAGGGAGATGCTTTCAGTTTTTCACCATTGAGTATGATGCTTGCTGTGGGTTTGTCATATATGGTCTTTATTATGTTGAGGTAGTGTCCCTCTATGCCTGTTTTCTGGAGAGTTTTTATCATAAATGGGTGTTGAATTTTGTCAAAAGCTTTTTCTGCATCTATTAAGATGATCATATGGTTTTTATTTCTTAATTTGTTAATGTGGTGTATCACATTGATTGATTTGTGTATATTGAAGAATCCTTGCATCCCTGGGATAAATCCCAGTTTTTCATTTTTCATGGTATATGATCCTTTTAATGTGCTGTTGGAGTCTGTTTGCTAGTAATTTGTTCAGGATTTTTGCATTTATGTTCATCAGTGATATTGACCTATAATTTTCTTTTTTTGTGATACCTTTTTCTGTTTTTGGTATCAGGGTGATGGTGGCTGTGTAGAATGAATTTGGGAGTGTTTCTCCCTCTGCAGTTTTTTGCAAGAGTTTGAGAAGGAAGGGTGTTAGCTCTTCTCTAAGTGTTTGATAGAATTTGCCTGTGAAGCCATCTGATCCTGGACTTTTGTTTGTTGGAAGATTTTAAATTGTGGTTTCAATTTCATTACTTGTGATAGGTCTGTTTGTATTTTCTAATTCTTTCTGATTCAGTCTTGGAAAATTATACCCTTCCAAGAATTTGTCCATTTCTTCAGGGTTTTCCATTTTACTGGCATATAGTTGCTTGTAGTAGTCTCTTAGGATGCTTTTTATTTCTGTGGTGTCTGTTGTAACTTCTCCTTTTTCATTTCTAATTTTATTGATTTGAGTCCTCTCCCTCTCTTTCTTGATGAGTCTGTCTAAGGGTTTATCCATTTTGTTTATCTTCTCAAAGAACCAGCTTTTAGTTTTATTGATTTTTGCTATTGTTTTCTTTGTTTCTATTTCATTTATTTCTGCTCTGATGTTTGTGATTTCTTTCCGTCTGCTGACTTTGGGTTTTGTTTGTTCTTCTTTCTCTAGTTCCTTTAGGTTTAAGATTGGATTGTTTACTTGAGATTTTTCTTGTTTCTTGAGGTAGGCTTGTATAGCTATAACCTTCCCTCTTAGTACTGCTCTTGCTGCATCCCATAGGTTTTGGATCGTCGTGTTTTCATTATCATTTTGTCTCTAGGTATTTTTTGATTTCCTCTTTGATTTCTTCATTGATCTCTTGGTTATTTAGTAACGTATTGTTTAGCCTCCATGTGTTGTGTTTTTTACGTTGTTTTCCCTGTAATTGATTTCTAATCTCATAGCGTTGTGGTCAGAAAAGATGCTTGATATGATTTCAATTTTCTTAAATTTACTGAGGCTTGATTTGTGACCCAAGATGTGATCTATCCTGGAGAACGTTCCATGCGCACTTGAGAAGAAAGTGTAACCGGCTGTTTTTGGATGGGATGTCCTATAAATATCAATGAAATCTATCTGGTCTATTGTGTCATTTAAAGCTTGTGTTTCCTTATTTATCTTCATTTTGGATGATCTGGCCATTGGTGTAAGTGAGGTATTAAAGTCCCCCACTATTACTGTGTTAGTGTCGATTTCCTCTTTTTTAGCTGTTAGCAGTTGCCTTATGAATTGAGGTGCTCCTATGTTGGGTGCATATATAGTTATAATTGTTATATATTCTTGGATTGATCCCTTGATCATTATGTAGTGTCCTTCCTTGTCTCTTGTAACATTCTTTATTTTAGAGTCTATTTTATCTGATATGAGTATTGCTACTCCAGCTTTCTTTTGATTTGCATGGAATATCTTTTTCCATCCCCTCACTTTCAGTCTGAATGTGTCCCTAGGTCTGAAGTGGGTCCCTCGTAGACAGCATATATATATAGGTCTTGTTTTTGTATCCATTCAGCAAGCCTGTGTCTTTTGGGTGGAGCATTTAATCCATTCACGTTTAAGGTAATTATCTATATATATGTTCCTATGACCATTTTCTTAATTGTTTGGGGTTTTTTTTTTTTTTTTTTTTTTTTGCGGTACGCGGGCCTCTCACTGTTGTGGCCTTTCCCGTTGCGGAGCACAGGCTCTGGACGCGCAGGCTCAGCGGCCATGACTCACGGGCCCAGCGGCCATGACTCACGGGCCCAGCCGCTCTGCGGCATGTGGGATCTTCCCCGACCGGGGCACGAACCCGCATCCCCTGCATCGGCAGGCGGACTCTCAACCACTGCGCCACCAGGGAAGCCCTGGGTTTGTTTTTGTAGGTCCTTTTCTTCTCTTGTGTTTCCCACTTAGAGAAGTTCCTTTAGCATTTGTTGTAGAGCTAGTTTGGTGGTGCTGAATTCTCTTAGCTTTTGCTTGTCTGTAAAGCTTTTGATTTCTTCATGGAATCTGAATGAGATCCTTGCTGGCTAGAGTGATCTCGGTTGTAGATTTTTCCCTTTTATCACTTTAAGTATATCCTGCCACTCCTTTCTTGGCTGCAAAGTTCCCACTGAAAAATCAGCTGATAACCTTATGGGAATTCCTTTGTATGTTATGTTTTGTTTTTCCCTTGCTGCTTTTAATATTTTTTCTTTGAATTTAATTTTTGTTAGTTTGATTACTGTGTGTCTTGGTGTGTTTTTCCTAGGGTTTATCCTGTATGGGACACTTCGTGCTTCCTGGAATTGGGTGACTATTTCCTTTCCCATGTTAGGGAAATTTTCCACTGTAATCTCTTCAAATATTTTCTCAGACTCTTTCTTTTTCTTGTCTTCTTCTGGGACCCCTATAATTCCAATGTTCGTGTGTTTAGTGTTTGTACCAGAGGTCTCTGAGATTGTCTTCAATTCTTTTCATTGTTTTTTCTTTATTCTGCTCCTTGGCAGTTATTTCCACCATTTTGTCTTCCAGCTCACTTACTCGTGCTTCTGCCTCTGTTATTCTGTTTTTAATTCCTTCTAGTGTATTTTTCATTTCACTTATTGTGTTGTTCATCTTTGTTTGTTCTTTAGTTCTTCTAGATCTTTGTTAAACTTTTCTTGTATTTTCTCATTCAGTGCTTCCATTCTATTTTTGAGAGTCTGGATCATCTTTACTATCACTACTGTGAATTCTTTTTCAGGTAGATTGCCTGTTTCCTCTCCATTTATTTGGTCTTGTAGGTTTTTACCGTGCTCCTTCATCTGTGACATATTTTTTGCTTTCTCATTTATGTTTTTTAATTTTATTAGTGGGATTGTGTTCCTGTTTTATTGGTTGTTTGGCCTGAGGCTTCCAACACTGGAGCTTGTAGGCTATTGGGTAGAGCTGGGTCTTGGTGCTGAGATGAGGAACTCTATGAGACCTCACTCCGATGAATATTCCCTGGTGTGTGAGGTTCTCTGTTAGTGCAGTGGTTTGGACTTGTAGCTCCCACTCAGGAGATTCAGCCCAACCCGGGCTTGCAAATCAAGATCCTTCAAGTTGCCTGGGGTGCCAAAAAAAAAGAGAGAGAGAGAACAATAACGAAGTGAAAAATAAAATTAGAGAAGGAAACAGATATGCTAGCAAGAATGTAAAAATAAAAAATATAGATGAATCAACAACTGTAAGGTACATCAGTACCACTATAGTAAAAAGGAGGAGGAGGGAAAAGAGAAAAGGTGTGGGGAGGCATTGGCTGTGGAGAGCAGGGCCTAAGCAAGGGTGAGGTTTGGGTGGTGGGTGGGTCCAATTTTCAGGACCCACAGGGCTGGAAAAGGCCCTGGGGGCTGTGGGGGCTGGGGCTTAGGTTCAAGGAACAGAAGGGGCCCAGGCGTGCCCCCCACCCCTGGTCTCAGAGGGCAGGGGACCTCACTTGGGAGTCCAGCAGGCTTCCTGGGCTCGAGTGGGCCTGGCAAATGCCCTCCTCTCGTCTCCTGCTCCTCTGGTCTGGGGTCTGGGAGGACCTCTCCCACCTGCCTCTCCTGATCTGCCCCGCCTCCCTCCTATGCCCCCAGGACCAATATGGGAGGGCAGGGGAGCGGCCTGGACCTCAGCTGGCTCCTTGTGCCTGAGTGGGCGGGGCAGTCGCCCTCCACTCCTCACCCACTCTTCCCGGAGTCCCCTCTCACCTGCCTTTCCTGTTCTCCCCTCAGACTCCTTTCTATGCCCCCAAGGAGCCACGTGACCTGGATTGGGCTTTGGAGGGCAGGGGATCATCCTGGGAGCTCAGCAGACTCCCTGGGCCCAAGTAGGCGGGGCAAATGAACTCTGCTTTTCTTCTGCTCCTCCTGGATGGCTTCTTCCAGCTGCCAGTCCTTATTTTCCCTGCCTCCCTCCTTTGCCCCCAGGATCCACATGGCCTGGGTGGGGCTTTGGAGGTAGGGGAACCGGCTTGGGAGCTCAGCAGGCTCCCTGCCCGAGTGGGCCAGGTGATCTCCCTCCGTTCCTTTCCCGCTCTTCCTAGAGAGTCCCTCCCAGCTGCCTCTCCTGATCTCTCCCACCTCAGGTGCACCGATCTTGTCTGGCCTCCACTTCTCCTCCCCCGCTTTAGTCCCCCTATGTCACTCTGGGGTTCCTCCTGTCTCCTTGGGGGTCATAGTCCCCCACCACAGGCCAGCAGGTGCCCTATATCTGTGCTGCTTATCTATCATCTTTGCTGCTGAGAGAAAAGTAATGATGATGTGGGTGTTCTTTGGGGATATAAGCAAAGCACAGTACTGCAGTTGGATGAAAACATGGAAGACCCCACACCCATTCTTCCCTTCTCCCAACTTTATAGTTTAAAAATCTCAAACCTACAGGGGCTTCCCTGGTGGCGCAGTGGTTGAGAGTCCGCCTGCCAATGCAGGGAACACGGGTTTGTGCCCCGGTCTGGGAAGATCCCACATGCCGTGGAGCGGCTGGGCCCGTGAGCCATGGCCACTGAGCCTGCGCGTCCGGAGCCTGTGCGCCGCACCGGGAGAGGCCACAACAGTGAGAGGCCCGCGTACTGCAAAAAAAATAAAAATAATAATAATAAAAAAACTCAAACCTACAGAAGAGCTAAAAGACTAGAAAAATGAATATTTGTATATTCTTCACTTAGACCAACCAGCTTTTCTTCTATTTCTTTGCTACCTTGCTGCATGCAGGTTGCAGTAACCCTGACACTTTATCCCTAAATTCTTTAGCATGCACTTCCTAAACATAAGGATATCCTTTTGCGTTACCACAATACTATTATCATACCTAAGAAAAGTATCAACAATTTCATAACAGTTAATACACAGGCTTGATTCAGATTTCCCTAATTGTTCCCCATTTTTTTTTAGCAGATTTTAAAATATTGTTTTTAATCCAGGATCCAGTCAAGGGTAAAGCATTTGATTTTGTCTCTTTATTTTAATTCACAGTGGTTTCTCTGCCATTTTTTGGTTTATTTCTTTGTTTTCCCTGACTTAAAAAAATTCTTTTTTGGAAGAATCTGAGTCTTGGTCAAATTCTACACTGTTCAGTATTCCAGATTTATCTTATTGGTTTCCTCATGATTAAATTCAGCTTAAACTTTATTTTGCAAGAATTGCTTTGTACAGGAGATGACATATACTTCTTGAGGTGTTCCACAAAGTTACATCGTGCTACTCTTGGTACTAGTAGCTAAGTTTGATCACTTGCCCAAGTTGGTGACTACTAGGTTGCTTCATTATATATGTATATTTTTTCATCTGTGGTGACTAAGTAATCTGTGGGATCCAGGCTCACCTTTGGATTAAATTTTATACGTGTTAAGAAGTGTTTTATCAATTTAGAAAGAAAATCTGGATATTTATTAGCCTAAGGCGTACTTTTTTGGTCTTTGTTATGTGATCCTAAGCCTAATGAAACCATAGAGCTAGAAATACAGCTGTTGTTCATTTCTGTTAACCTTTAACAAATGATTTATTTATTTATTTTTTTTTTGCGGTACACGGGCCTCTCACTGTTGTGGCCTCTCCCGTTGCGGAGCACAGGCTCCGGACGCACAGGCTCAGTGGCCATGGCTCACGGGCCCAGGCGCTCCGCGGCATGTGGGATCTTCCCGGACCAGGGCACAAACCCGTGTCCCCTGCATCGGCAGGCAAACTCTAAACCACTGCGCCACCAGGGAAGCCCATGATTTTATTTTTAACGATACTTTCTTTATTCAAATTTTTGGCAACATGGGCTGTTTATTATTATCAATAACAATAAAGTACTTGTGCAGATCTATCCATTTTCTTTAAAAGCTTAGGAATTCAACTTTGAAGTTTTTTAAAAAAGTGTTTTCTCATTTACTTAATAGCTTGTCTTCAACCTAACCAAGTCGAAATTGTCCCATAGTAATGATTAGCTTAAAAATACATACATTGCAGAGCACAATATAGTAGTGTTTTTCTCTTTTCTTTCTCCTTCCTTCCTTCCTCCCTCCCTCCCTCATGTAATTCTGAACTCTTTTGGGGCTGCTTATGATATTTTCATTTTTTGGTAAAGACATGGAAATCCTCCTTTAAAGAATGAATGTCACCAGTAAAGGTAAGTCATTATTGAACTACCACAGAAACAGGGTATGCCATAGAACCAGTGAGAGAATTTGATTTCTAACTTTTTGCCTTTTACATTTACTTACTAGAATTGTGTGTGTGTGGTTCACAGAACAAGTTGGTGGTATGTGTGTTGGCTTCTGTTAGAAAATAATGATACTTGTATAATGATTACAGTGTTATAATTCCAGAGATGGAGCAAAGAGCTTAAAGCCCCTGGAGGGAAACTCCTAAAGTATCTTAAGAGGACAGGTGGCTTACTTCCCATAGTGGACCATGGAAATGAGAAAACAATTATTCTTTCTTTCATTTTATTTTTCTTGCATTTCCTTCTACTAGGAAATCTGTTAGATTAGGTAGACCACCTGGTGTCTGGCTCTGAGTGAACAGAAATATTTATGAGCAGGCCGAGGCAGTTCTTAAGTGTCCACTTCTTTGATAGAGAAGAACTGCTTATTCCAAGCTCAGGCATTACTTTTCCCACAGAAATTGCCTGCCATCAACTCCCTGGCAGTAGAATGACTAATTATAAGCTGGAGTCTTAACATTTTTTGCTGTTTTGACATTGTGTGCTTGGCAGGGTGTAGGGTACTTCTTCTTCAGGGTGTCTGTATTTATCAAATACAATGTAGATGCCATTATAATATTAAATATATGATTGGTAACTCTTACCTTCCAATTTCCATCAATAAAACACAGCTGCTCAGTTACAAATCAGGCTGGATTAAGCAGTTTGTTGTATCTTGTGGCTCATTTGCGTAATTTGAAACAATGAAGATTTACCAAGCCAGATTCTTAGGGCCAGATTTTTGCTGGTGCTGTTCTGTGCTTTGTTAACGTTCAGCCGTAGTGGCTAGACTTCAGACAGGTTCTGCAAGCAGACTGGTGTATGATAGTGGCCACCCCCAAGGTTTACTATCTCAGAGAGGAGGGGTGATCCTAATGATAGTGTTCTAGAATGTTGTCCCTAGCTGATCCAGCGGTTCTAACTGCTTTGTTGCTGGCAAGTAGTGTTGAACACTTGCCAGTGTTGGCAGTTGAACAGCTTCTTTGAATAGCTGAGAGTAAAAGGTAAGGGTAGAAGTGGGAAGGTGACATAATGCTGGAGAGACCTGTGTGAGGATATTAAGTCTGTTGATGCAGTGTGCTGTATCAAGGGCAGAAAGGCAGCTATTGCCTCCTGGCAGATCCTTTTAACCAGATTTTTCCCCTCCTTTTTAGGTGATTTACTCAGTTGGAATTTATTTCTCTCACCTTTTTTTTTTTTTTTTTTTTTTTTTTTTTTTGGGGTACACGGCCTCTCACTGTTGTGGCCTCTCCTGCTGTGGAGCACAGGCTCCGGACGCGCAGGCTCAGCAGCCATGGCTCACGGGCCCAGCCGCTCCGCGGCATGTGGGATCTTCCTGGACTGGGGCACGAGCCCGTGTCCCCTGCATCGGCAGGCGGACTCTCAACCACTGTGCCACCAGGGAAGCCCTCACCTTTCTTAAGGTGAGGGAAGCTTCTATCTTGGGTATCAGTCTCATTCGCAATTGTAGGGGCAAGGGTTTTAGGAGAACTTACTGTCTTCAGACATTAAATTCTCAACCTTAGTTGCCTTTAGCAGCCCAAGCCATATATGAATGCAGTTGAATTCTAGATTGCCCCGTTCTGTTTGTTTCTTGTGCACATTATTTCTGGGCTTCTGTGAATGAGAAAGGAATTCCCTTTTGGAAAATTGCATTAGGAATGTGCAGTGATACCTGTTCCTTAGCCAGATGTTGCATAATTTAATTTTGCAGTGGGAATAAAAAATGTTTAAAGAATTCAATTGATAAATATTTATTGAATGTTGACAGTATATGTTGTTTACTCTGCTGGGGGAAATCCTAAGATGAGTAAAGCAGAGGCCCTTCCCCGAATGAAATTTTATTTTTTAAAAAGCCTTTTAATGAGCACAAAAAGTAAACAAACACAACTAACAAGTAAATGAGTAACTACGTGTTTGAAATATTAAAAAGTCAGTATTTTTTTGCAGCATACTATCAAATGAATAATTCTAATTAAAAATATTTTTAACCAATGGGCTCTTATTTTATAGAAAAAATTGTTTTTAATTAGTTAATTAACTTTTTATTTTTGGCTGCGTTGGGTCTTCGTTGCCGCACGCCGACTTTCTCTAGTTGCGGGGAGCGGGGACTACTCTTGGTTGCGGTGTGAGGGCTTCTCATTGCAGTGGCTTCTCTTTGCGGAGCACGGGCTCTAGGCACGTGGGCTTCAGTAGTTGTGGCTCGAGGGTTTTAGAGTGCAGGCTCAGTAGTTGTGGCGCACAGGCTTAGTTGCTCTGAGGCATGTGGGATCTTGCCAGAGCAGGGCTCAAAGCCTTTTCCCCTGCATTGGCAGGTGGATTCTTAACCACTGTGCCACCAAGGAAGTCCCTAGAAAAACAATTTTAAGAGCAGATTTTCAAAAGTTGTAGTCTTGCCAACACCAGACAAATAATTGACACAAAATATGTGCTGCTTTAAGATTATATTGATAGGGCTTCCCTGGTGGCGCAGTGGTTGGGAGTCTGCCTGCCGATGCGGGGGGCGTGGGTTCGTGCCCTGCTCCGGGAGGGTCCCGCGTGCCGTGGCCGCTGGGCCTGCGCATCCGGAGCCTGTGCTCCGCGGTGGGAGAGGCCACGGCAGTGAGAGGCCCGCGTACCACACACACATAAAAAATAAATAAAAGATTATACTGATAGTCTTCACAGTATTTCTCTTCAACACTGTCACCTGATGAGCATATATAGCAGTGAAATAATAACTGCTTACATTTATCATATACTTGCTATACACTTATTTCTTTTTTATTTATAAACTTTAAGTGTAAATTTTATAGGGGACTCTTAGAGATTAGTAACTGTCCCACAGTTATAGAGCTTAGCTGACAGAGCCTGGATTCAAACCAGGCAAGTCAGATGTTTTAACTCGTTTTATTTCTTGGGCTCAATCATCCTCTGCATGCCCCCCCGCTAGGTTCCTTTTTTTTTTTTTTTAAATATGATTTGGAAGAACCTTCAAAATTCAATTTAAAATAAAGGTAACTTCTTTCTTCAAACTTTTATTGTAAAAGGAAAATTATGTGGGAAAATGTGGATAATTTCATTACCTAAATCAATTTTTCCATAAATACCACATATTTTTGCAATGTGTAATTGCTATATTCTACTATTTGTCATTGTTTCAGACATTTCACATATTTCTTTTTTAAAAATTATTTTGAATTGTTATATATTATGCCTCTGACCTAATTTATCCACACTTGCTGTCTGTTTCCCCACTTTGGGACTGTTCTGATTGTTTTCAGTTTTTCATTATTATACATAATGAAATAATGAATATTTTTCTACACAGAATAGTATTCTTCTGTTGAATTATTTCTGTAGGATAAATTCCCAGAAGTGGGTCAGATACACTCTTGAACCTCATGTGTTAGTTTATGCCTAGCAATACCTTTTTTATGTTAATTAGGTAGGGATAAGTAAATTTGCAGAATAAAATGTGTTATTTTCCTTTTAAAATCATTTTGCATATAAAAAATAGAGGTTGAGTTATGTTACTTTCTTATTTCTGTTGGGAAAAGTAAAAATTACAGAGATATAGGCAATACTAAGTTAGAAGTGCTTGTAGCATTTCAGTTTTGTCATTCTCTGACATGGTCTTTTAGTTTTTATATTTTCAGGAGTATAACTGGTATGCGATTCCAAGCCCTGTAAAGAAAACAGGGATAGAGGGAAGAATGGCATTGCACTGGTGACGAGTAGGGTTCAGGAATGCCTATTTAACTATGATGACGATAATTTTATCGTCATCAGTAGTTTTATATCAGCAGATGCCAGAGAGCTAGGAATTTAGCCATCTCAGATGCATAGTGGGAGAAGTGGAGAGACTCAAATGGAAATACACAGCCAGGTCATATCCCTAGGGAGCCCCAGGCGCTCCTACTTGGGGTGAAGACAGCCACTGCAGGGAGAGGTAACTGTTGGAGCAAGCTTGGGTGCACTGCGAAGCACTCTTGTGGTGCTTTTTGCTCCAGGTGAAGTGCTTTATTCCCCTCACTGACGGCTAACAACACTGTTTCATTCATCCTTTGAATCCTAGTACAGTGAGTGCCTGGCACATAATAGGCCATTCACTTGAGTTAAATTCATGGATGAGTTTTGAAAAGAGTGGTTAGCAGCTAGGCAGTGAAAATTGTACTAGATAACTTGGGGCTTCTTGGGCAAATGCACAGAGTTGGTGGGAAGAGATTTTGATGGCTTCAGTGGATGGTTTAACAGAATTCAAAGATTGTTTAGGAAGAAGAGATGATATTATCTGCTATATTGAAACCTCCTTTGAAAACTTAAAACCACACAAAAACCTGAAAATGAATGTTTTTAGTAGCTTTATAATGATATTCAAAACCTGGAAGCAACCAAGATGTCCTTCAATAGGTGAGTGAATAAACAGACTGTGGTACATCCATTCAATGGAATATTATTCAGTGATAAAAAGAAATGGTCTGTATGGTAATGGATTAGAGTTGGAGACATCAGTAGGAACTCATGTTTAGCTTATTATAGATGTAAATAGTTACATATAAAATATTTATAAATATGTGTACACACAGGTTAGTTTATGTAGATATATTTTCTTGCTTTGTCTGCTGAGAGGGCCTGGAAGCAATGACATCCCATTAGCAATGAGCATACCTAGCATCCAGATCATTCTCCAACAAAAGAAACCATCCAGTCTCTTGGGAGAAACAGCCAGTTCTAAGACTGGGGCCGAAAATACACAAGATGAGCATGGATCATATTGTAATGCCAGAAAGTAAAGGAAGTGCTTTAAAAAAAAAAAAACCACAATGATGGAAGCATGTCAGAGGGACATAGGAGCCAACAAAAAGTGCTCCCAATAGCCAAAGCTGGAACAATTGGAGCAAAGATAAATAAAGTAGTAATGGATTATACCCAAAGTATAACACATCCATGAGTCCGTACTGATATAATTAGTGATTGATTAAATAAATAAAAGTAGAAGAGACCAATTTGCTGTGCAAAAGAATTCCAAACTATTTATGTAGATACTCTGCCCTCAAGGAGGGGGAGCCCAAGTTTCTACCCCTTAAATGTGGGCTGTGAGCAGTGACTTTTCCCCAAAGAGAAAGGAAGGGGAGAAGAGTAACTTTAAAATAGAGAAACCTGACAAACACCACCTCAGCCAGGTGATCAAAATTAACATCAATAGTGATAATTCATGTTGATAGCATGTACCCTTGATATGATGTGATGAGAAGGGTACTCTACCTCTATGGTCTTCATCCCCCAAACTCATAAACCCAGTCCAACTATGAGAAAAACACCAGATAAACCCAAATCAATACATGTTATACAAAATACCTGAGCAGTACTCTTCATAACTATCAAGGTCATCAAAAACAAGGAAAGTTTGAGAAACTGTCAGAGTTAAGAGGGACCTAAAGAGACATGACAACTAAATATAATACATATTATGGGTGGGATCCTGGACAGAAAAAGGAATTAGTGTGAAAACCAAGGAAATATGAATGAGTTTTGGATTTCATATTTAATGAAGTTAATAGTGTATCATTATTGTACTGTACATAGAAAATGATAAAGATGCCACCAAAAAATTATTAGAGCTCATCAGTGAATTTGGTAAAGTTGCAAGATACAAAATCAATATACAGTAGTCTCTTCCATTTCTGGCATACTATAACTACAACTATCAGAGAAATTAAGGGAACAGTTCGATTTATGCTCTCATCAAAAAGAATAAAATACTTACTAAGGAGGTGTAAAAGACCTGTACCTGAAAGACCATAAGGCACTGATGGAAGAAATTGGAGATGATACAAACAGATGGAACAGTACACTGTTTTCATGGATTGAAAGAATTAATATTGTTAAAATGACTATATTACCCAGGGTAATCTATAGATTCAACACTATCCCTATCAAGATGTCAATGGCATTTTTCACAGAACTAGAACAAACATTTTAAATTTGTATGGAAACAGAAAAGACCTTAAATAGCCAAAAACAATCTTGAGAAAGAAGAACAGAGCTGCAGATATTATGCTCCCTCACTTCAGACTATACTGCAAAGCTACAGTAATGAGCACAGTGTGATACTTGCACTAAAACAGGCACATAGATCAATGGAACAGACTAGAGAGCTCAGAAATAAGCCCACACATTTTTGGTCAGTTAATCTATGACAAAGGAGGTAAGAATATACAATGGAGAAAAGGCAGTGTCTTCAATAAGTGGTGCTGGGAAAACTGGACAACTACATGTAAAAGAATGAAATTAGAACATTTTCTCACACCATATACAAAAATAAACTCAAAATGGATTAACAAAATGGATTAAAGACCTAAATGTAAGGCTGGAAAACATAAAACTCCTAGAAGAAAACATAGGGTAGAACACTCTTTGGCATGAATTGTAGCAATATTTTTTTGGATCTGTCTTCTAAGGCAAAGGAAACAAAAGCAGAAATGAACAAATGAGACCTAATTAAACTTAAAAGCTTTTGCACAGCAAAGGAAATCCTCAACAAAACAAGAAGACAGCCTGCTGAATGGGAGAAAATATTTGCATATGATATGACTGATAAGGGGTTGAGATCCAACATATATAAACAGCTTATAAATATCAAAAAGAAACCCTCAATTGATAAATGGGCAGCAGACCTGAATAGACATTTTTCCAAAGAAGACATGCAGGTGGCTAACAGGCACATGAAAAGGTGCTCAACATTGCTAGTCATCAGAGAAATGCAAATCAAAACCACAATGAGATGTCATCTTACACCTGTCAGAATGTCTATCAGTAAAAAGACCACAAATAACAAATGTTGGCAAGGATGAGGAAAAAAGGGAACCCTAATAAACTCTTGGTGGGAATGTAGATTGGTGTAGCCACTGTGGAAAACAGTATGGAGGTTCCTCAAAAAAACTAAAAATAGAACTACTATATGATCTGAAGAAAATGAAAACATTAATTTGAAAATTTACATGTACTCCAGTGTTCATAGCAGCATTACATATAATAGCCAAGACATGGGAGCAACCTAATTGTCCATCCACAGACAAATGGATAAAGAAGATGTGATATATGGAATACTACTCAGCCATAAAAAAGAATGAAATGTTGCCATTTGCAACAATGTGGATGGACCTGAAGGGTATTATGCTTAGTGAAATAAATCAGACAGAGAAAGACAAATACTGTATGTTATCACTTATATGTGGAACCTAAAAATTAAAACAAATGGATGAATATAACAAAGCAGAAAAAAATAGTGTATCAGTATTGTTTCATTAATTGTAACAAACATACCGTACTCTAGTGTATGATGTTATTGTTAGGGGAAATTGCGTTCTGGGTATATAGGAACTCTATACCACCATAGCAACTTTTCTGTAAATCTAAAACTGTCCTAGAAACAAAACTTATTATTAAGAAAAAGAAAATACTTCTGAGTTACATGCAGCTAGAATTGCTTATAATTATCCCCTGATGGAATTAAAAAAATTTTTTTTAAATGAAAGAAAATTTGGATAAACCAATAAGTTTCCTGTGATGAACCTAGGTTCCAATATGAGAACTATATTGATTCTCATGTCTATCACTCGCAAAGACCCAATCAGCTTCTATTAATTAACTGTAAACTCTTTTCATCTAATCTGAAATTGAGAAATAGAAACTGGTTTTCCCATGCCCTCCAAATAAGTTTATGAAAGAGCGAAAAGCCCATAGATCCTGATTATGGGTCTTACGCTTACCTTCTACTTTACTTAATAATTCTTTTATTTTTATATATCAGTAGAAGTATTCATAAATGAAAAAAATTATAGACACTGAATCCTCCTCTGATGCAGTGATAAAGCTCAGAGTTTGCTCTGATTGTACTCTAAGGAGAACAGGTTGAAGAATGCAGGGTAATTTAGAAAAGCAAGAATGCCTGTGTATCCTTTTGTAAGGGAGAATTTTTAATCTCCAAAATAAATTCTGAGCCTTTGTGTGGAAAGCATTCTGATTCATCTTTATTCATTCTTCTTAAACTTAACCTGTAGTGGTTGGTAAAAACTTCCAAGTTGAATAATAACCTTAATCCCCTAGAAACGTTTGCTCAGATATTTCTGAAACTGGTTCACAGTTCCCCTCTTCACAAGTTCATTTCTACTAGTGTTTGACCTTCTGGAAGGTACAGAGTTCCCCTGAAACTGTAGTTAGGTCAGAGAACTAAAAGACTGATGCAGATGTACTTTGTGAGCTAGTCTGTGTTCTGTTATAAATGATCTCCATCTTGGTGTTCTTTCCTGCTCAGATTATTTTGTGTTCCTGGGATCTTCCACAGAGCAACACAAACTGTATTAGAATCTTATCTTTCAGTGGGCTTTTGGCCAGATGTCCAGAGCTCTAGATTTTAGAGAGTGTAGCATTATTTTTTATGCTGTAAAATTACAGGCTTGGTGTTAGCACTCGTTCTTTTTTAAAGCCATTAATTCGTCCTATGGTCACAGGTAAATAGCCCAAATTTATGTGATGTAATTGGTGTAGTGAGATGTCTGATTTATCCAGTTTTGGAAAACTGTTTTCAGAACATGGATAAACATGTAATTTGTACATTCCCATAGCTCCCAACAAGCTCTGTAGAGAATTTCAGGGGAATAAAAGTAAAGGTGACTTCTTTGTCCCTGGGAATAAAAATTAGTTGCACACAAAAGAAATGAGTTGTGTTGGCCTGAGTTCTTCTCAGCCCCTTTCTTTTAGTCTAAATATTGGTCTATTAAGTGATTGCAGAGTTTAACAGTCATGTGTGACCTTTATGCTTCATTCATGTTTTAGTTTTCCCATTATTTGAAATAGAGATAAGAATAGTTCTCAAACTCACTGAAATTTTAGGGCTCAAGATCTGTCAGCTTTGCCTCTTTGGTTTAGATTTTATTTAAAGTAGGTAAAATTCTACTGGGCTTCTGATATTTCTCTTTCTCTGTTGAAATCATTGACGTATTAAACCTAAAACAAGACTAATTCCAAGATCAAATTGATCAGTGATCAAAAGGAAATAGTTATATTTTCCTGATTAACTAGATTTTAATATCCTTGAAGGTGAGATGTTGGAATATCTGACCCAATGCCTAGCAGGTATTAATCGTGGTTGTTCAGTAAAAATTACCCCTTTCCTCTTTTATGACCAAGACCTTTGGTGTCTAATTAGCAGACAAAGAAAAACTGAGCTAATTTATTGTATTACCAGAAGGATATATGTTTTTACAACTGAAAATACAATCAAGTGTGAACATTTTTTTAAAAAAAATAAATTTATTTATTTTTGGCTGCATTGGGTCTTTATTGCTGCACGCGGACTTTCTCTAGTTGCGGTGAGCGGGGGCTACTCTTCATTGTGGTGTGTGGTCTTATTGCGGTGGCTTCTCTTGTTGTGGAACGCGGGCTTAAGTAGTTGTGGCACGTGGGCTCAGTAGTTGTGGCTCGTGGGCTCTAGAGCACAGGCTCAGCAGTTGTGGCACATGGGCTTAGTTGCTCTGTGCCATGTGGGATCTTCCCGGACCAGAGCTCAAACCCGTGTCCCCTGCACTGGCAGGGGGATTCTCAACCACTGTGCCACCAGGGAAGTCGCAAGTGTGAACATTTTAAATAAAAGAGACTCCAGAGGTTTTGTCCAATTTAATAGAGTCTGAATTATAGAACACTCAAAAAGATGTGATTTAAAAAAAAATAACAATATAGTACTATGTGTGTGTTATATAAGTCTATATATCCATAAATTAGGTTTGGTTCAACAATAAACACTTGACAGTCTCTATGAAGCTATTATGAGTACAAAGATGATACCCACAGGAAGTTTAGAGTCTGGTTCTGAATTATATTGCTGTATTTTAATTTATAATTATTAAAACATGTTTTGTATTGTATTTGCTTATAAATGGGAATTAATGAAATTTAAGTAAATGAACTTGTACTGTTAAAAGCCATGCACAATGTCAAGATTCCTGTTTGTATCTCTTTTCCTTCTGCCTTTGGGACACCCCTCCATCACTGTTTATCACTGTCGTTCTCTATATCCGTCCATCATCTTCTGTGTTCTGAATGAAAACACTCTTAATTTATTTTTTCTTTAGGGCTCTAATATTGAGTGGCAACTCACTTTTTCTTCTTGTCAGCTTTCCTATTTAATTTTATTATATTTCATATCAGACCGAAGGATGACCAAGGCTCGACGTTCAGCTTCCTGAGGCCAGCTTTCTAGGTTTAACAGTGTGGTCCCTTGGAGGAAATTTGGAGTATTGTATTTAAAAAATTTGGTAACATGGAGTTGGGTATAGGAGATGAGGAGAGGTTATTATGGTAGGGGCTTCAAATTAATGTCCTAGAACTCGGATGTATTCAGTTTGGGGTCTTGTGGTTCTAGAAAACTTTTGTGTTATTTTGAAGTTGATTTCTGATAGTAGATGTTTGGTAGAATCTAGGCAAAGGAGGAACCTGATTTCTAAGACATTAGCTCTTAGCATTACTGTATTGCCTGCCTTGGAGATATGATGGGTGGTGTTTTGTTTTGTTTTGGCTGTGCTGCCTGGCTTGCGGGATTTAGTTTCCCAACCGTGGGTCAAACCCGTGCCCTCTGCAGTGGAAGCACAGAGTTCTAACCACTGGACTGCCAGGGAATTCCCGTCATGGTTGTTCTTTTTCTGTGGGATTATTTTCCCCCTCCCGCCCTCCCTCTCTCCCTCTCTTTTTCTTTTCTTCTTTCCTTCTACTTTAGGACAGCAGTGTCCTGATACTGGTGACATACTATAGGAAATACAAAAACTTACCTGTTTTTGACAAGACTAGGTAGCTGTTCATTAAGATGGAAGTGACCAATAGTACATGCAGCAAATTTTCATTTGCACCTTTGATTCTGTAATTTCTAAATTTTTGATATTTGAGTGTGCAACATACAAATTCATAACCTTCAAACTTGATCTTTTAGCCCAACACACGATGTTATTGTAGAATAGAAATGGCGTGCAAAAATGAGATCCAGAGATAGTCTCAAACTTTAACCACTTAAAGTTAAAATTTTCATCCCTTTTATTAAATGTCTAGATGTAAAAAGATCAGCATCATGTGGTAAAGGTATACTAAAGTGAAAAACAGAGTGATTCTTTTGCGGGTTCAGTGAATAATCAGCCAGGGCTTTGCCAAAGTCTGTAAAATACTGGTCTTGAACTAGAAAATCATTATGATTCCTTCTAACTGAAAGTTGGTGATTTTCTTGGCATCACAAATTGGTGGGAGTATATGTGGGTAGTGTAATGCTCAACCTGTAACAAGAAGAGATGCACAATCTTCAAGGAGATAATCAGCTTCTGAAAGAGCAGTGGCTTTGAAGTTTTTATATGAGTAAGATTGAAAATGACAGTCTACTCAGCACATTTGCAGAGAATCTTTGATAAATTTTTAGTGCCATTTCAAATCCCAGCAGCTCCACATAGGATGGCTTTATTTTGGGCTCTGTTATGGACGTATTCTATATATCTAGTCTCACTTGTCGGTGCATTTTTTGAAAAAGAGTACTGAAGTCTCAAAGATGGGGTTTAATATCTTTACCAAAAGATACAGACATTGACATAGTTTCTAAGGATAATTCCTTGCAATCAAACCTTAATTTCTTTTTAGTGCCAATATATAAAATGAGTATAGGTGTGTATTGTTACATTGCCAATAAGAACTAACATTGATTGCCAAAAATATACTTTTAATAGCACCCAACTTGTCTAGATCAGAATCATGCAAAGTAGTAGAAGGCACTCGTAAACAAGATCAAGAAGTCTTTGTCCTCTCAGTTTTGGGCTCTTGGGCAAGTCATTTAATCACTCTGAGAGACAGTTTACTTATTTGTAAAAGGATAATACTACCTATTCCATCTGTATCTTAGAATTCTCGTGAGAAAAAAATGACATAATGTATATTAAATAATTTTGAAAGTAGTACTCAAAGAATTCATGGCCATGGTACTGTCACAAGTGCATTTTCCGATTGGGAAGGGAAATCTTTCAATAATTTAAAATTATTTATTGAACTAGTTACTACACACTTTTCAGAATTAATGAAACTGAGGTCTGTCTCACATAATTAGTAAGTTGCAGATTCAGGACTGTGACTTATGTCTCCTGAACAATCCAGTTACTCTTTTTTTAATATATATAAATTTATTTATTTTTGGCTGCATTGGGTCTTCGTTGCTGCGCGCAGGCTTTCTCTAGCTGTGGTGAGTGGGGGCTACTCTTTGTTGTGGTGTGCAGGCTTCTCATTTGTGATGGCTTCTCTTGTTGCAGAGCATGGTCTCTAGGCTCACGGGCTTCAGTAGTTGTGGCACGCGGGCTCAGTAGTTGTGTCTCACAGGCTCTAGAGCCCAGGCTCAGTAGTTGTGGCGCATGGGCTTAGTTGCTCAGTGACACGTGGGATCTTCCCGGACCAGCGCTCGAACCTGTGTCCCCTGCATTGGCAGGTGGATGGATTCTTAACCACTGTGCCACCAGGGAGTTACTCTTTTTCTGCACACCATATTGATTATAGTTTTTTCCCTTTAGACTCAAATTTAGATATGTACTTTCTCTTAAAAGTATTGTCTTTCTCTTAAAAATGGTCTTTCTCTTAAGAGAGAGAGAAAGGAAGAAAGAGAAGGAAAAGGAAAGGAAGGGGGTAAAAACTGGTTGTGTACCCTTATTTCCTTTTTACACAAAAATATTTTAAATTTCTGGAAGGAAAATTATAACTAAGGCACTGAAGTAAAAAATGTACAGTAGTCTCCCCTTATCTGCAGGGGATATATTCCAAGCCCCCTAGCAGATTCCTGAAACTGCAGGTAGTATTGAACCCTATATATACTATGTTTTTTTCCTAAATTAAGGGACCAGTAGTGTATATAGTGTAGGTATGCTTGGCAAAGGGATGATTCACGTCCTGGGCGGAATGGAGTGGGACAGCATGAGATTTCATCACGCTACTCAGAACAGCGTGCAATTTAAAACTTATGGAATTTTCCATGTAGTATATTCAGACTGAGGTTGACCACAGGTAACTGAAACTGTGGAAAGTGGAACTGTGGTCAAGGGGTTACTACTGATTCTAGATTTTAACAGGCAAGCTCCAGTTTGATCAAATCTGATCCTCTGGTATTCTGCTCTCTGATGGTGGAGGTTTCTTAAGGCTGGGGCCATTATGTGTAGAATCCAGTAAGAACTGTGAGTTTTTTTTACTTGATTCTAAGTAAGTCATGATCATGTGTATTTTCAGCATATGTGGTGGAATTATTTATTGTAAGAAGTAGAAAATAGTGCTGACAGAAGTTACCTTTCTCAAAACACCATTACAGTCAGAGTAATTTTGCTTCCTTTGCCAGTTACGACAAATAGCTTTCCATTTATACGGTGTTACATAAGAACCTGAACACATTAAATCAATCATTTTTCCTATAATGATGGATTTTTAAAAAATCTTTTAAATTATTATACAGTTATTACATTCTGCATAGTTAATAACGTGCGGCTTGCCAGGAGGAGAATATTACAGCTGAACAATCTTAATTTGACCAGGTTTCTAGAACAGGATAGGATTCAGCAATTACTGTAGGTTTATAGTTCTTTGCTATGTATGAGGTAAAGTAGACAACTTGGGTGTCATCAATCTGTACTAAACTGAATGTACAATACAGGGGACATGAGCACATATATGGACGTTTGGCAGATTTATTAAGCCTGTAATTCTGGTTCTTTGAAATCCCTTTAAGAAAGTTATTAATTAGATAATCACAGATCATTGAACCAGAGGATCTTCTCATGGTGTGCTAAATGAACTCGGATGAAGGCAGAGCCAGCTAATTTAGCTACTCTCCCCTTCATGGTATGGTTCTGAGGCTCACATTGAGGATACATAATATAGGTTACTTTTGCTTCAGTTTCCTGTAGTGACAGTTCAACATGCATCATACCTCAGAGAAGGTCATCATCTGCCCAATTTGACACACAGTATACAATTCATATATAACCTTTTGTATGGGAAGGAGTTGGGGGAGAGAGAGTGTTTAACGGACCTCAGATAATGTTTAATAACAGAAGATGTAAGTTAAATTGACCAGCTGTTGTGTGTCTCTACATTTAATGTAATAGAATGTGGGATGGTGAGAAATTTCACACTAATTTTATTTCACTTTATTTCACACTAAATAATTCTAGTTGTTTCTTTTTTATACAGAACATGTGAAATTTGCCGAATTAAGAGGCTGTCCTTTCCAAATTAAATACAAATTTGGCTTTCTTCAGGAAGTCTGCAGTGTTTTAAATGCAAAATAGCCTACTTGCACCCAGCTAAAACATAGCTTCTTTATGAATAACACAGGGTACAAAATTCACATGCTTCTCCTGAGGAGAAAACAAAACTTCTGCATAATACTGACATGTGCTCAGCCTACGGAGCAGGGGATGAGATTTTTTTTTTTTAACTGATGGTTTTGTCAGCTCTGGGTTGTTCAGAGGAGGGAGGAACAAAAGGTGTAGATTCCTTGAAATCACAGGCTGTCAAAAGTTGCACGGACCTTAGGGATCACCTCATCTAGTGTGTATAATATCTTAACACTCTGTCCCCCACCCCAAATCCAGACTCACCGGAGAGAGCCAGCACTGTTCCAATAGTAAAGTCACAACCTGGGGATTGGAGCAGAGGATTAAAAAATTTGACAAGTGGTTCTAATTGCTCCTGTAGTCACAGTCAGTCTCTCTCTCTCCCTTTCTCTCCCCCCACCCCACAACACAGCGCACGCGCGCATGCACACACACGTGTCCTATTGAGAGTCCAGCGTTCCCAGAGAAAGGAGAGGTATGGAGAAGTTATTTCAGTTTGGTGGTTCTCAGACTTTGGATTGTATTAAGTTGTTTAAAAGAATATTACAGAGAAGGGAAAGTGACCAACGTAGGATTGCCAGCTTTTATTTTATTTAGTTGTATATTTGAAAAGAAATCACTAACATACAGTTGACATAAATTTTAACAAACGTAATAATAGGTAACGATGTAGAATATATTTAGCTTTTGAAAAACTGGTATGTTCTTTTATTTATTAAAGATTTTTTTTTTTGACGTGGACCATTTTTAAAGTCTTTATTGAATTTGTTGCAGTATTTCTTCTGTTTTATGTTTTTTGGTGTTTTGGCCTTGAGGCATGTGGGATCTTAGCTTTCTGACAAAGGATCGAACCTGCACCCCCTGCATTGGAAGGCGAAGTCTAAACCACTGGACCACCAGGGAAGTCCCCCTTACTCTTATTTAACCATGGCCCAGGATTTAGGAATTACTAATCAAGTGGTCATAATTAACTTGAACAATAACATAGCAATTTAAAATTAAAAATTATGATATTAGCCTGTGGCCGCTCAAAGTTCTTGCCCAGTGGTAAGCACTGCTGCAGAATAGTATTTTTAGTTAATTTTAGGTTCAGCAACTAGAGAGGCTTCTAGAAAATTTGAACACAACTGAGAAAGCAACCCAAATCAGTTTCAGTAGGTACTCACAAAGCTGGGTGGTATACATTGCCATATTGAATTATTGACAGTAATTCTCGTGAGATTGTGGAATGGATACCTTGAATTCTTGAAGAATGATTTAGGGACTTGATATTCTCAAGTATAATCCAGGGACAACCTACATTAGCATCACTTGAGAGCTGCTGGAAATGCAGACTATCAGGCCCCACCCCAAACCTGCTGAATCAGAATCTGCATTTTAACAAGGTCTCCCAGGTGATTCACATGCATAGCAGAGTTAGACACTGATTTAGGGCATCTTTCTAAAAGCCAAAGTTTCAGATAGGTAATTTTCAGGTCGCCTTTGCCTCATCTCCTTAACAGGTGTTCCAAAACTAGGATTATCAGAGGAAGTAAATTGCTTAAAATAGCAACTAAGACTAACCTAAAAATATAGTACAGAGAGGCCTTGAGACTGACAAATGATAACGTGATTTATAATTAGCTTATCAATTAGATATAAATTGGTATCTTAAAAGAAATTGGAAGCTGTTTTTAAGTTTTATCTTTCCAGGTTTAGTTTTATATTTAGAAAACCTCGGTATAATCAAAAATACAGGGACTTTTTTTAAACAGGAAGAATTTTATGTCACAGTTTTTGAACTACACCATTAACAAGCAATGGAATTTTGAAATTAAAAATGAAAAGTTGGAAAGTACCTTAGGAGTTTATCTACTTCAAACCCCCCCCCCCCCCCCCACTCTAGCCCATCCAGTTTCAGGGCTCTGTTTACAGTAAGCATTTTGAATATGAGGCTTCCACTCTGTTTGGACATGTGTAGCCACTGGGAGATACTGCCTCCCTCCCTGTTTTTCCCTCCCCCCTATCTTTTTTTTTTTTCTTTCTCCCTCTTGTCTGCTCCACAGATAGTTTCACTGTTTAAGCTTCTTGAGGACAGTACTAAACTTCTTGAGGACTTTGTCTAGTACTTACACGAAGACTGTTGTTCTCTTGAAGGATATAATAGGTTTAGACCTGCTGAGTGTGATATGATATATGAGAATCACACTGGAATTTCTAGTAATAGATATTTAAATACATAATCACTGCTTTATGCTTATATACAGGGTTCAGAGCTTTTAGGCCCCTGTAATTAAGAATTCCCTTGAGGATGCTTACCTGCAAGCATGTTCAAAGGCTGGCTCTCCTTATTCCTGTAGTAGAATTGGTTCCTTTATATCTGTTATCAGTAAATACTAAGTGCTTGAATTGCCTTCTGTGGAGGAACTGAATGATTGGAGTATCTGAGCAGAAGGGAATCATTATATACCTTTTTGTATCTTTTGAATTAAGAGTGTGTGATTCTGATGCCAGGCAATTTTATGTGGAAAGGGAGAAAATAATGAGGTTGAGATGGCATTTTGACAAAGGATAAATGATTTTGGCCTCACTTCCGACTAATATCCTACACTTTTGGTGGTGGACTTCTTGTTTTTCTCCCTCAGCAGCAATTAACTTCTAGAATGCTGCTGGATGTCAGGTTGTAAGAGAGTCAGTGTTTATCTCCCATCCTGTAGTCTTCAGTGTAAATATCTGAAAATGGTTGTTATCAGGAGAGATGAAAGCATCTTCCACATCTCTCTCTTAACATGTTAGTCTGCAAGAGCCTGCCAAAGCTGTATTCTAAACTCTTTATAAGACCCCGCCGTAACCTATAATGTGTAGCCACCATCCGTATTTTGTTTTGGAAGTGGGGTTGATTTAGCTACTTTTGGAGGGGGTTCTCCAGGAAATTTCTGGGCCAGATTAGGTCTCCTCTTTCCAACTGTATTCATATACCAACATAGAGACCTCTCTTTGCTTTGATCTGGACACATTTTAAGGGAGCAGATGCGATGACTGGTGGTTATCACTGCCTTTTAAGTTACACACTGTGCTTAGTCACCAGAATAACAGTAGGTTACAGTTAATAGTACCATCTCTGAAATTTAAAGTTTATATCTTATTATTTGTTTTGGTCTTCCAGATGAAATGAGAATACTTAGGGGGAGAATGTTGTGGTGAAAAAATATGTTTACTTTGTTTCATTTCTATCAGATAACTCCTCAGAAGGATACAGCCTACCCTGGAGCCTAAAGCCTCAGTACAGGATTTTGAAAGTTCATATATGATAGCATCATTTTGATTAGGTTCAGTGGGATGCCTTTCACTTTCATCTGCAGCTGTGAGTCTTTTCATGCCTTTGTTAGAGGTTCAGTGGGAATGTAATAATGACAGATTGTGAAAAGCTCTAACTTTTCTGTTTCAGTTTATTTAGCTGAACTTGTCTCTAAATACTCTGTATGCAGAATAGGAAAGAAGCTAGTGAATGCTTAATTGTAAGGTCGCATTTGAAGATAGATATTTCCATAGGGCTCTGCTTTACATATCTAGTAGTTCGTGATTGTCCCAGAACCCTGAAAAGAATACGAACTTGTAATTCATTGCTCCACTCTGGTAAAATCTGCAACTTGATAGCGAAGACTTCCTTTACCAGTTGAATTGAGTGTGCGTGACAGCACTGGTATATTGGGTGTACCTGTGATGGTATTTGGCTGTTGTATAGTTCTTCTGGGGTAGATTAGAAAACCATTTTCTATATGCATAAATAATTTTATACATATGAATATGATTACATGATTTTAAGAAATAAGTACACCCTTTGTGAACTTCTAAGATAGGTGATGCATGCTGGTATATAAAATCAGCATTGGATTAGAAATTTGTTTTTACTCCATATTTAGCTTGATAAACTTGGGCAAGTCACTTTTTCTGTGCATTAATTTCCTCTTCTATAAAAATAGGAAAGTAGTGTGTTATTTAAGGTCTCAATATTTTGTTGATTATTCGTCTAGTTGTATATAGTTTACAGCAATTTTATAAATGGAGAAGTAAATTAGTTAAGATACTTCAGTAGATGACTGAAGAAAAACCTTGATAATCATGAATTTGGAAAGGGGAGGGAAAAAACCCACAACATTACTGTTAGTTTGTAGAAAAGCAACAAATTTCTCTTAAGGACGACAGATGTTCAGGACCAGCCCTGGAGTGCCTTTAGGCATTCCTTCCTGAGGCCCACTCTCCTAGCACTGAGCCAGTGCGTGCGCTCTCCTCTCTGCCCCTCTGTATTCCTCTCTTGGGGGATGCTGAGGCTCCCCCTTTGATACCTGTCTTTTTCCTAGTCATCAACCCATCCCTGCATGCTGCATTAAGAATTTTCTGGTTCCAGTGTTCCAGAGTTCTAAACTAACATGATAAAAACTGTGTTGATTTTTTAAAAACAGTTTTATTGAAATATAATGCACATTCCATAAAATTCACCCATTTAAAGTTTACAGTTCAGTAGTTTTTAGTATATTCACAAGAGTTGTGCAGCCATCACTGCCATCTTATTTTAGAATATTTTCATCTCCCCAAAAAGAAATTCTGTACCCTTAAACTATATTGATTTGATCATACTTAATGTGGATCCTTAACCACATATTTTGTACAATAGTTGCATACCTCTTGAACACCATTTAATAACTCAAAAGAGTCTAGTGGTGGAGGTTTTAGATACCGTGATAAGGGTATAGGAGACAGATCATTTTGGTGTTTCCCATGCTCTGCTGCTCTGCCCGGTAATTAGGGCAGGCCCAAGAGATGGAATGAATGGATTACCTCATTTGTATTTTATTAAGTATTAGGACACATAGTTTGGGGGAAAGCTGGGCTTGTTACTGAAGGTTCCGTGGCTGGCTGGTAGCGGTGACCATGTGAGAACAGTGATAAGGGGACATGTTCCAGACTTAACGTGGTGAGCAACAGTGACAGAAAGTTGTGAATAGTAAAATAATTACCACCTCTACACATGCATGTTTTGCATTTGTAGATCTTTACATGTAGGGACCTGTAAACCTTTGTGATGGACCTTTAAAGAGCCAAAGGAGAAAAATTATTTCTCTGTATGTATGCCTTCATTTTGACCATCTCTTTTTATTCTTCTTCTGATTAAGTCTTGACCTATTGTTAGAATCAGTTTATTTTGCAGGTTTTTAATGGAATTTTATTTTTAATATACATTTATTTATTTATTTAAAAATTTTTTTGGCTGTGTCAGGTCATAGTTGCGGCACGCGGGATCCTTCATTGTGGCATGTGGGCTTCTCTAGTTGTGGCGTGAGGGCTAAGTTGCCCTGTGGCACATGGGATCTTAGTTCCCCAACCAGGGATCGAACCCACGTCCCCTGCATTGGAAGGCGATTCTTAACCACTGGACCACCAGGGAAGTCCCCTTTAATGGAATTTTAAATCAGCTTTTTTTGAGATACAATTTATTTGAAATAAAATTCACTGATGTTTAAGAGTATATAACGTGGTGAGTTTTGACATATATATATAGTTGTATGACCACCACCACGATCATGATATATATAGCATTTCCATTACCCCCCAAAGTTTCCTCATACCTCTTTGTAGTCATCCTCTTCCTTCATCCCTGGTTCCTGACAACCACTGATCTGCTTTCTGTCACTATCATTTTGCTTTTTTCTAAAAATTCATATCACTGGAAGTGTACAGCATTTAGTCTCTTGCATCTGGCTTCTTTCACTTAGCATAATATTTTTGGGACTCCTTTATGTTGCTGCTTGTTTTTGTAGTTTGTTCCTTTTCGTTGCTTTTTGTTGTGTGGATTTACCATAGTTTGTTGAGTTGACAGACCTGTGGTTTGCTTTCAGTTTGGGCTATTTTTAGTTAAGCTGCTATGAACATTTGATTATAGGTCTTTGTATTGGCATATGCTTATATATTTTTGGCATAAATACACAAGAGTGGCATTTTTGGGTTGTATGTGTGATGAAATATAGCAAGTGTATGGTAACTGTATAAGAAACTGGTAAACTGTTTTTCCAAAGTGGCTATACCACTTTATAGTCCCACCAGTAATGTATGACAGTTCCAGTTGCTCCACATCCATGTCAGTGCTTGGTATTGTCAGTCTTTTCAAATTTTAGCCATTCTAGTGAGTGTGTGGTAATATCTCATTGTGGTTTTAACTTGCATTTCCTTAAAGTTTGTTTTTAGTGGATGTGAATATGTACTTCCCGGCACTTGTGTTAAAAGCACCAGATAGGAAGTCGTTTTATGGGTTTTGTGTTTTTCTTTTCAGGTCCTATTACCACTTTTGCTTTGTAATCTTTATGTTCACAGAATATAATTTGATTCTCCACAATCAACAGCACAGTTATTTTATATTAATTGGTTGTCTAGAAATCTGTTACACTTAAAATATCAAATACTGTAAATCTTTGTGATTGTACCTTATCAGTTAGGATTCTGGAGAAATAAAACATTATGTAAATCTTCAAAATGGTTTTAACCTTTTTCTCAGTTAACTAAAGGATACATAGCTGTATTTCATAAGTTATTCTTTTTTTTTTTTTTTTTTTTGGTGGAACGATAATACGAAAGTTTAAAATAAAAAGAGAAGGATATACCCAAGTTTTGATCATTGGGATATAGCATAGCACTTTGAGGGAAATTCTGTAGAAGTATTCAGAATTGAGATTTTCAGTCTAATGTGCTTCAGTACATTTTAAATGGGGTTGGGGTTGGGAAAGACAGTAGTGGAATGCTGCTGCATGCCCTGTAATGCAGATACTCTCATCCCTATTGGAGAAATTGTATCTTGTTCCTGAGAAGTAGGGGAAACATTTGGTAAAATATCTGAGCAGCCAAATTTGATATACCAGCTGTTAACACTTCATTGCCCTGTGGGAGTCTCTCCTTTCTGTTTGAAACTGCTTTTTAATCTTTATGTAGTGAGGTGATAGGCTCCAGAAATCTTAACTTGAATGTCAGTTAAGGGCCTTTGAGAAAGTATGGGAGAGTGAGGGATACATCAGACTTGGCCACCCTCTAGTGGCCGCTGTGGCCATATTGCAATTTAACTGATCCTCTTTTAGTGTACATCAGAAAGGATAATGACTGAGGGACTTGTTTATATAGAATTCTTTTCCTTATTGCAGAGTAAAATATCTGGATTGATGAACAACTTTAGTAAGGAGTTACTTGAAATTACAGCATTGGTTATCTGGGTAGTATGATTACGGATGGCTTTATTTTCATAATTATACTTTGTGTATTTTCTTAATTTTATTCAGTTAACTTTTTGTGTTTTTAAGCCAGAGGAATATTATTAAGGGAGATTCATGGGTAAGAAATCTCCTTACTGCTCACTTCTATATACCAGGCACTGTTAAATACATCATCCCTAATCCTTAAAATACAGATTTCAGTTGCCTTGATTCCTACGTACAAGATTCTCAACCTTGTTTGGGGTTTTCATGGAACACTGATCATTTGCTAGCATTTCTGTGGCACAGAGTTCTTGCTGATGCTGTTTCCCAGAATGTTCTTTCACTTCTACTTCAACCTTCCCAGTAAAGTCCTCTTCATCCTCTAATGTCTATCTCAAATGTCACTTTCTTTCTGGACCACTCACCATGCCTGTGAACTTTCGAAGTAAATATGTTCTGTGTTCCTATTACTCTTTTTTTTTTTTTAATTTTTGGCTGCATTGGGTCTTTGTTGCTGTGCGCAGGCTTTCTCTAGTTATGGCGAGTGAGGGCTACTTTTCGTTGTGGTGCGCTGGCTTCTCATTGCAGTGGCTTCTCTTTTTGTGGAGCATGGGCTCTAGGCGTGTGGGCTCAGTAGTTGTGGCTCGTGGGCTCTAGAGCATAGGCTCAGTAGTTGTGGTGCATGGGCTTAGTTGCTCTGTGGCATGTGGGATCTTCCCGGACCAGGTCTTGAACCCGTGTCCACTGCATTGGCAGACGGACTCCCAACCACTGTGCCACCAGGGAAGCCCCCTATTAGTCTTAAAATGTTTTTAGTATGGTACTTATTGCCATCTGCTGTAGTTATTATGTGTGTTGCCTATTTCCTGGCTTTGCTGTGCCTTTTTATATCCTATAGCCCCAGAACAGCACACAATCGGAAGTATTTGCCTAAAACCGTATGTTGAGGGCTTCTGCTTGCCTCCATTTGAAATTTGATTATATTTTCCGTGTTTGTTTTCATCAGTTGTTTGGAACTGTAATGTATTATCCTGGAACCAGTATTTCAAGTAGTGTGTAGGTGCCTAATCCCTAAAGCTGATTTCAAAACTTTGGTGCACATTTAAAAACTCTGGGGAGTTTTAAAAATCCATGTACCTAGGCCACCTCCCCACCATACCAATAAATAAATAAAAGTATTTGGGATGGGAGCAGGCATTGGTATTTTGTAAAGATCTCCAAGATTTTAATCTGAAGCAAAATTTATGAGCCACTGCCCTATTTAACTTATAATGCATAGGTAAAGTTAAACTCATGCCATTTGCTTTTTATAGGAAAATACCTTCCCTGAATCAGGTGCAAGGTGTTTTGATGGCTTAAAACAAATAACTAACAGGCTTAATATCCAGGTATTTGATGATAAAAGAGGATTTTGTTTTCTTTTTGTATTTTGTATATTTTTTCAGTTTACTCTCAAATGGTTCCAAAAAATATTCAGAGGGAGAAAATGAATGATAAGGCAAATTGGGCAAAGTGTAAATGGTTAGTGAATCTTGTAAAGGCTATATGGAAGTTCCCTTTATTAGTCTTGTACCTTTTCTGTAGAAGTTTATAAAACTTTAAAAAAGTTTTGTTTAAAAAAAAGAGTTTGTTCTTGGATCTCTAATTGGTAAAATATTGAGAGATTTTTGTTGTTAATTTTAAAAACACAGGTGGGCAGAATGCATCTTAGCTTTCAGTCATCTCATTTCACTCACATTGTCATTTATCTGGAATTCTTTTCCTCCTGGGGCCCTGTTTTCTAAAGGGAGAAGCCTCTCCCCGCCCAATACAGAGAGGATGGTATCTAGTTAAGCATCATCCCACTTCTCTGTCTCTTTTTTCTGCTTCCTAGGCACAAAATACTATTTTCTCTAAGGGTGCCTAAAAGTGAAGCAGGTACAATTCTGCAAATTCAGAAAATAATTATTGAGGTTTTCTAAACACAAAGCAATTTGCTAATTGCTGTGTTGTTGATTAATTAATTCATTCATACATGGAGTTTAATGATTTTCCTGTAGAAGGGTTTGAGTGTATTTTCCAATTACATTTTTAATTGGAAAATACCTTTGATCATTTAATTTAGCCTTCTACCAGTACAAGACTGACAGATGAAAACTTATACTTTATTTAAGGCTTCAGGGGAAGGGAAGTGTATATGTGTGTGTGTCTGTGTGTGTGTGTGTATATATATTACTGTTTTTCTTATTATCTAGAATTCAGTATTGAATATCTACTTTTATAGTATATCCATTTTATATTACATCTATGCCCTTGATGCTTAATTAGTTAACTGTGCTGTTGTTTCTTTTAAAAAAAAATGTGGCTAGTAATTATGCAAACATGCTCAACCTCATTGCTAATCAGGGAAATACAAATTAAAATAAAAAAGAGAAAATTTCATACCTTTCATATTGGCAAAAATTTAAATGTCTGGCAATGCCAAGTGTTGACAAGGATGTGTGGGTCCTGTTCTTGGTAGAAGTATGAATTGAATATCCCTTTCATGAGCAATTTGACAATATTTCGTAAAGGCAGCATTCCCTTTGGCCTGGCAATTCACGTCTATACCCTGGAAATGCTGTAATGCTTGTGCAAAGGAGACAGGTACAAGAAGTGATTGTATTAGCAGAAAAATTAGGTACAAGCTAACTGTACATCATCAGATGAATACGTTAATTGCGGTTTGTTCATACACTGGAACACTATGCAACTGTCAGCATGGAATAGGTCTTAAAAACATGGCTGAGTAGAGTTTCTGAGTGATGTATATATATGTTACCATTATATAAAGTTTAAAAACATGCAAAAATCATGCTTTTTAATGGATGTTTGTTTGTAGAAATAGTATAAAAACATGCCTTGGAAAGCAAATCCTGAACCAGGTTTAGGATAGTGGTTACCTCTGGGAAAGAAAGAAGGGGATAAGAGTGGGGAAGGAGTACACTGAGACCTTCAACTTGACCTGCAATGTTTTCTTTCTTTTTAAAGTCTCTGAAGCAAATATAGTGAAATGTTAAATTAGACAAAGCTAGATATCAGTTCATGTTATTCTCTGTAACCTTCTGCATATTTATAAAGCATGATTAGATACATTCAGAGTAGTGTGTTTATAAGGTGCCACAAATTCAAGTCATCAGTAGTAATGTAGAACAGCACACCACCTCTTGCATGTAACCCTGAGACTTAAAGGCAGTGGTTTAGGTTTTGGAGTCAAATATATCTGGGTTAGAATCCCAGTTGATCCACTCAGCTGTCCGACTTTGGGCTTTAGTATGCTCATGTGTGAGGCAGCGGTCAAACTTACCTCCAAGGGGTGGGTTGTGAGATTTGAAAAAGAAGGAAATGTGACAGATGGTAAGCACTCAATATATGACTGATACACTTAGCCTTTAACCACTTAGATTAAATCATCCTAATTTCAAGGAGCGATTCTTTAGTAGAGATTCATGGTGATGTGGGGACAAAGTGTTGCATACACAGTATTGCTTGTTTTCTATATGATTGGTGTAATTAAAAGTTTCTAAAATACAAAATCCATGCCAACACCTAGAGACCACATTAGAGCTGTATTTCTGTGCTGAGTTCTACCTACAAACTTAATTATGAAAGATCATTGAGGTTAACTATGTTATTGTGCTTTCCTCTTGTGTAGCCTTGCTTTTTAAAAGAAAAAGCTCCTTAGAAATAGGTCAGTTACTTGTAATTTTTCAGCAACTGAAATCTCCATTCTTAATGGATTTGTCTGAAAGTTATGAATAAAAACAGATAAGGCTATATTCAAACAGCTACAGCAGATGAAATGGACTGAAAAAAATCATTTGTGTGAAGATGATATTTCTGGTGATTTTTTTTCTTGATTTTTTAGTATAGGATTAATGTTAATATATTTTTAACTGTCTTTTGAGAACTGGCTTTAGGGACTTCTGGAAACATTGTATTCATAAACCAGACTCAGACGTCTATTTAGAGGGTCAGTCCTTCGTTACTGTGTGTGGAAGAGAGAACAACTATTTTTTTTTTTTTAATGTCTTGAATTTCCGTAACCTGGCATTGCTTGCCTTCTGGTCAAACTCATCAAATTGAGAAGTGGGTGGGAGTACTGCCATATCTGAGAAGATTTCATTTTTAGCGACCCCCTAGTGAAAGGGTTATAGGCATTTTAGAGTTGTGGGTGTGTGGCAGTTGCCCAAAGCCAAGGGGAGTGAGGGAATGGCTTTTTGAGTCCAGCCATATTGTGGAAATAGATCGACTTCCTCATCCAGCTTCTCCCAATGGATTGATCACTTCTAGAAACACCAACCCAAAGGGTAACTCTCAATTTACAGAGAGGCAGGAAGCTTTGGGATAAAGCACAAGGAGGAAGAACCACTGTGGGTGATCTGGGCAGGGACTATTTGGCATTCAGTTAGAAGCACAGCCTTTGCATTCCACAGTGACTTCAACTGGTATTTGAAGCTAGTTATTAGTGTGCCCAGTGAGCCATGCATTCCTGAGGTAGCTCAGTGTTTTTAAAATAAAGTCTGAAAGCTTGATCTGCTTAGCTCCACTAAACCACTGTTCATATTTTTTCTGAAGGTACTTTAGCAGAGCCTGTCTTTTCATTTTGTGAATACTAAACTGCAAAGTAAATGATACTCTCATGGTAAATATACATTTTAGAATTACTATGTTTGATACTTGAAAAATTGAGGGGGGGAAGATATGGTGTTTGTGTCTCACTAAAGAGGGATAACCTGTCCTTCATAAAAAAAAGAACCATACATTTCTAGATATACATTTCTGTCTATCTTCTAAGGAATTCCCTTCATCTTCTGCTTTCCTAGCCAAAGATATGGGCCTGTTTGGTTGGTTGGTTGTTTTGTTTTTGTTTCTTCATCTGTGCTGTTTACTTTATGGAAATAGGTGTTAACTGAGATATTTTCTTAAACAACAGAAAATAACGTTCACATCGGCATTCTTGGATCTCTGGTTTTAGGTTTTGTCCTGTCCCCCCAAGTCTCTATACCTTTACTCTCAAAACTGTGCTATTCCTAGTTTCCTGGAAAACTAATTATAATTATTTATCCCCCCTCCCACTTCCCCAACTTTCACAGACTTTTTAGGGTCAGCTCCCTTTTACAGTCCCTGGTGGACTATCACAGCTGAAGAGCCAGTTTTCCCAATAGACTATGAACTTAGCCTGTTTTTATGTGGATTTCAAAATAAGATGGGTTACATAATGTCACTTGTAACCTGTCTCCTAAATAATTAAAACATAGTGTAACAGTCTATAAGGTGGTTTTAGCCTTGTCATCTGTAACTTTTATTAGAAAAGGTATCCACTGATATTACATATTCCTTTAACATCTTCTCATATGACTAAATGAAGAAAATATTTGTTTGCATTTTGAAATAAAATACAAAGAACATTAAAATATTATATCTTGCTAAAAGTGAAGTAAGTCAGGTGGAGAAAGACAAGTAGTGTATGATGTCACTTACATGTGTAATCTAGAAATACCAAACCCAGAGAGATGGAGAGTTGGAGTGGTGGTTACCAGGGTCTGTGGAGTGAGAGAAATGGGAAGGTACTGGTCAAATGGTACAAACTTCCAGGTATAAGATTAACAAGTTCTGGGGATCTAATGGACAGCATGGTGATTATAGCTAATAATACTGTGTTATATACTTGAATGTTGCTAAGAGAGGAGATCTTAAAAATTCTCACCACACACACAAAAGAAATGGTAATTATGTGACAAGAGGGAGGTGTTAGCTAATACTATGGTGGTAATCATTTTGCAATTTATAAATGTATCAAACCAACTCACTGTATACCTTGAACTTACACAATGTTATATGTCAATTCTATCTCCATAAAGCTGGAAATAAAATATTATATGTTGTAGCACATCATAAATGGTTACAATTAAGCTGTCTCATAATTTTTAAATTTTTTTCACTATCTTTTCAGAGCATATGTTTTAAATTTAAAAAGTATAAACACCAATTTATTTTTGAACAGAAAGTGCACACGCATTCTGCAAAAATTTTTTAAAAGGTGCAATAGGGTACATCACAAAAAGTAAATCTCCTGCTGCTGTCCCCCATCTACATAGTCTGCCTCCCTTTATGTATACTCATTTTGGTTTTCTTATTTACACATCCACTGTACCTTGTTTTTTCCATTCATTATGTTCTGGAGGTCATTTCATATCCGTACAAACAGCATTAAAGTTGACTTTTTTTTTTTAATGGCTGCATAGTTTTACATTATACTATAAATTTAACCAGTTCTCTGTTGTTGGATATTTAGGACCCCCCCACCTCCGCTTTTTTTTTTTTTTCTTTTCTTTTTAAATTTATTTTATTTATTTATCTTTGGCTGCATTGGGTCTTTGCTGCTGCGCGCGGGCCTGGGGGCCACTCCTTGCTGCGGTATGCAGGCCTCTCATTGCAGTGGCCTCTCCCACTGCAGAGCACAGGCTCCAGGTGCGGGCCTCAGCAGTGCGGCATGTGGGCTCAGTAGTTGTGGCTCATGGGCTTCAGGGCTCAGGCTCAGCAGCTGTGGCACATGGGCCCAGTTGCTCCGTGGCACGCGGGATCCTCCCAGACCAGGGCTCAGACCCGCATCCCCTGCATTGGCAGGTGGACTCCTAACAACTGCGTCACCAGGGACGCCCCCACCCCCACTTTTTACTAAAACAGTGTTGCGTTATTATCTGTGTACATTGGGCACTTTGCACAAGTGAGGTTATTGTATCTCTAAGGTGAACTACTAGAAGTAGAATTCATTGGTCAAAGGGTATGTGCACTTTTAATATTGATATTGCCAAATTGCTCTCCAGAGAGGTTGCAGCAATTTATACTCCCACTAGCAGTGTTTGAGAGTATCATTTAGTCCCTTCTTTTTGGCAGTAGAGAGCAAACTTTTTGATCTTTGCCAATCTAGTATATTTTTAAAAATATTTTAAGTTTGTTTTAATTCATATATCCTGAGGTTGAACGTTTTTCCATATGCATAAAGAGTGATTCAGATTTCTCTGAATAGTGTGTTTATGTCCTTTGTCGATTTTCTGTTATTAGGCTTTCTGTCTTTTTCCTTTTTATTTGTGTGAATCCTTATTAAGGAAATGGGTCCCTTTTCTGTACTATGTGCTACAATTAATTTACCCAGTTATTTGTCATTTTGACCATTTACGGCATGTGTTGAAATGGCAGAAAATTTCTGTTTTTTATTTTTTTGGCTGTGCGGTGCGTAGGATTTTAGTCCCCCCGGCCAGGGGTCTAACCTGTGCCCCCTGCAGTGGAAGCGTGGTGTCTTCACCACTAGACCGCCAGGGAAGTCCAAAAAGTTTTTATTTTTATGTAGTCAAAATTACCAGGTTTTAGTTTTATGGCTTCTGGGTTTTATGTCAGACTGAAAGGCTGTCCCTTCTTTGAAATTAAAAAGAAAAATCCCTGTTCTATTTTATTACTTTTTTGGTTTTGCTTTTTATGTTTGAATAGGCTTATTTTTGTCAACAGAAGACATATCAAACATTAATATCAAAACACCATTTTTAGTTTGTTCATAATAACAATTTAATTGTAGGATGGCCTGTATGGCATAGACTGTACATCCAGGCAGACCTAATAGTCAAATCATAGCTCCATTACTTCACTGCTCTGTGAGGTGGGCAGATAAATGAATCCAAGCCTCTGTTTTCTCATATGTAAATTAAAGATAATTGTACCTACCTGCAGAGTAGTTATGAAAATTGAAAGATAATATATCAGTTATATTCTTAGAGCAGGACATCACAATTTATAGTTCAACACATACTAGTTTTCTTCCTTCCTCTGACCTGAGTGTTACAGTGATGGGGGGAAAATTTAAAAGATAGGATTCAGTTGATGATAAAAACATCTTCCAGGTTATCTGGTAAAATACTGTGCTTATAGCAGCACTTTGGTATTAACAAATCTCTGACATACTTTGTCCATTGCATAATTTATAGTTAAATAGTAACTATTTGCTTTGCTTTCCAAAGAGGAGGCAATTGCAGGCATATATGTTAAAGCAAAAAAGCTACACAGTGGCACGTGAAAAAAATTTTTTTTCTTTAAATGCTTCTTCCTGAAAGCGGAGTTTAGAAAACACATCTTCTTATTTTGCCCCTTTCCCCATTATACAATCCGATGTTGTCCAGATTGCTGTGGGTCTTCTCGCCAAATGAGGTTTGTATCTCTAAGTTAATTTTCTGCCAGAATCACTTCAGGCTGATGACTGTGGTGTTTGTGTGTCCATTAAGCACACTGCCAGGATACGTCCACTACTTTCCACCTCTCCCGTTGAACAGCTGCCAGCAGATTTACAGGGCTGTTCCCTTGTTCTGCCTTAATTGTAGGGAGCCACAGGATGCAATGCAAAGGGTCCATAAAGGAGTTACGTAGAGCTGACTTTCATATCACAGAAGGTAAACATAAATCCTGTCATCAGCTGAGTTCAATTTATTAATGTTTATACTTATATGAGTAGAAAATATATATAAGGAAGTGAGTTTCCGTTTTTAAACTCTGTGTCTTTGTTAACCTTTCCCTTGCTTCATTCAAGAACCTCCACCAGTAAAATAAAACAATTCTGAACAAGCATACATTGGAGGAGTCTTGGGTAAGAAGCTCTCATTAAAGTTGTATATACCACCCTGCTGAGCTTTACAATTGGTTTTGAAATGAAAATCTGTTAGATTAGAGCAAACATTATCCTAGCTGCAGTGATAAGTAATGTGGAGAAGATTAATGATTTTTCTATGAAAGCCAGTGAACATTGTCTGCTACTGTGCCCTTTTTTGAAAGGTGGCGGTGAGAGAGGTGGCAGGCTGGAAGGACAGACCATGCTTTTCATAGCTAAATGCTTATCTTTTTTATGTAAACTAGTGATTCCCTAGCTCTTTCTCCCTTGGTTATACCAAGGAAGCTTTAAATTTCAGTTGTACCCCCAAGGAGTAGAACTTTGCATTGACTAGAGAAAGTAGGGTGGAACCTGGAAAGAGGAGAGGTTAGAAAAAAACTACCTTCTTTAAATAACAAAAGTTCTTACTTCTGTATTCCTATTGGTATAGGTATAGTTTTCTTCTCTTTTCCTTGGATAAGTTGTGGTACCATGATCTCTCCTCCTGGGGCAGATGTCTAAAGGTGAAAGGGTGAAAAATTAGTGGTGGTAGAGGTAATACCTCTCCTCTTTATCCATTGCATGAGTCATTAAAGGTAAAATTGAGTTGGGCTGCTGTTAAAACCTTAGAATCCCTGACTCAGAAGGGCTGCCCCAGGCAGTCCCTGCTTCCCCATTCAGCCACAAGTGCTTCTGTTTTCTGAGACCTTCACTGTGAGGCAGGGAGAGTGGCATCAGCACCATTTTGAGGCAGTGTGTGCCTTGGAAGAGGAAAACTGCTTAGATGAGTATTTAAGAAACCTTCAGCACTTAAACGTAGATCTATGTATCATAGCGGACTTGGGATGGTATCAGCACCATTCTAATCCTGTGATTTGGAAATCAAGTATCTGGTATCAGGACCAAAGTTCGGCTTTTGGTGTTGTTTGAATATGGTATCCTGTAAACCTGTGCTGTTGAAAGCATTATCTCTAGACCAGCAGCATCCTCATCACCTTAGAGCTTGTTAAAAATGCAGAGTCTCAGACCCTGCCCTAAATCTACCAAATACAAATCAGAATCTGCATTTTAACAAGACCTCCAAGTTATTCGAGTTTGAGCAGAGTTTGAGAAGCTCTGCTGTAAACCACAGCCTGCTTTTCTAAAATCAGCATCTGCTATGTTTTCCCCTTGATTTGAAGTAGGCAAAAAGGTTTTTACAAAGAAAGAAAATGCCTTTTATTTCACCAACAGGAAGTCTGAATATGATTTTAATGTCATTGCAATGCCATGTTGTTTGGTACTATTTCTGTATCTTCCTGGAGATGTTATTTGTACATGCAGTTATTTCTACCTAATTTCTGCAACAGGAGTAAGTCAGCTCTTTGTTTTGCAGCTCTTTTAATAACAACAGCTACTGTTTATTAAGAGTTTGCTATGTTCCAGGCACTATACTAAGTTTATAAAGTTCTCTAATTTAATCTTTAAAACATTCCCCCCTCCCCCCACTGAAGAAATAGGCAGTGGGGCCCAGAGAATTCTAATGTGACTTGGTGAGGTCATATATCACCTAAGTATTAAAGCTGAGTTTCAGACCTAAATTTTTCTGAGCCCTTTAGCCAGTGTGCTTTTCTGTTCTTCTGCCATTTGTTCAGAATTTATCTAAGAGCAGGGAGGTGAAATGTATAGTTTTTACTAGTTCAGAATATTTGGCCTGAGGATTACCATTCTTTTCATCTTACAGAGCATAATACAACTTGGTACAAATAGCCTTAGACAGAATTCAAGAGATCAGGATTCTAGTATAGTTCTGCTAACATCAAGTTTTTTGTTTTAGTTTTCCCTTGTAAACTTAGCCAAGAATATGTGTTGGGAGTGGTGGTGGTTAGCTTTAAAGATAAAGAACCTGTATATCCTTTGCAAATAAGTAAAATCAAATTTGCAAATAGTATGTACTATTCTTTCTGAATTTTTCTACTTCTAATTTACTAGGGGAAAAAGTGGTTAGTTACCTTTCAACAAATCTCTAAAGGTAGAAGGGGCTTTCATAGGTGAGCTAGCCAAACACTCTGAATTGAGGAAGGTTTAATTTTTCTGATTTTTACTTGGAAAACCTTTCTGGAGAAGGAGCTATGCATGTGTGTGTAAAATGAATTTTAAGGTAGACTTTCCCCTTTTCATTGAACATTAGTTGGTCTGATTGAGGTATAATTACTAACAATTTAGATGTTTTAATAACAACGTGGAAGTTTTTGTATTTTAAAAGAAAACTAATTCTTCTAAAGAAAAATCCAGAATGTGCTGCCTGTAAGCTGCCTATAATCTTTTTGGCACAGGCAAGGAGGAAATATTTCATTTTGGCAAGAGGGAAATATCCAAATATAAGAGCAGTTTCATACACCCACGAGAAAAATGTCACTACTTTTTGGAAAAATCAGGAATGAATCAAGAATAGCTTTTGAAAAGATTTCAAGTAATTTAAGTGGTATTTCTACGTGATTACTCAGTTTGGTCTCAAATACTTTGTGTTGGTGTTTAAACTACTCCATTATTAGGAAAAAATCAGGTTAATGATATTGGCCAATTGTAGAAATCACTATTTATATTCAGTATTCCTTTCTTCAAAGATGTATTATTCAACCCAGGAATTCTCCTATTAGGTGTATATACCCCAAAGAATTGAAAACAGGTATTCAAATGAGTACATGTACATTCATGTTTATAGCAGCACTAGGTAGAAACTGCCCATATGTCTGTCATTGGATGAATGGATAAGCAGATTGTGGCACATCCATATAGTAGAATATTATCCAGCCATAGAAAGGAATGAAGTACAGATGCATGTGGAAGCATGGGTGAACCTTAAAAACATTTATTGTAAGTAAAAGAAACCAGACATGAAAAGTCACATATTGTATGATTACATTTATATGAAATACACAGGATAGGGAGATCCATAGAGACAGAACTCAGATTGGTGGTTACCAGGGGCAACAGGGAGGAGAAAATGGGGAACAACCATTTAACATGACAAAATTTCCTTATGGGGTGATGAGAATGGCTTGGAACTGAATTGAGGTGGTGGTCACACAACACTATAAATGTACTAAATGCTGTTGAATTGTTCACTTTAAAATGGTTAATTTTATGTGAATTTCACCTCAATAAAAAGTACACATATTATTCATTATTTCCCTTTGGTTGAATCTTTCTGGTACATGCACATGTCACATAGTCATCTGAGAGATGCTCTTTCAGATTTCAGTGTTTCAATGTTCCAGATTTCAGTGTTGAGGAGAGTACATTTTAATATCAGACCCATTTATTACTTTATTTTGCTTTAAAATAAGTTTTATTTTCTAACTCAAGGGTGTTAATTAAATTGCTGTAAACAGATGTAAACATGGCAGCATTAAAAAAACTTTTTTCCCTCAAAGAATTCACAAGCCACATACTTCTAGGAGTGGAAACTACTTAGGAGAGGCAAAGGTCTTCCTTTAGTCACCTCAGTGTATTTTTCATAATCACTCACGATGGTTTCACTTCTTAATTAGAAGTGCTAATTTATTTTTTTCCCTTAAAAAGTAGGCACAGTATCCAAGTCAAGGAAGAAAAATGGCACGTCATGCACATCAAATGAGAAGGAAAATTTCTCTGAATGCTTTTACTTTTTGAAACTTGAATTAATATTGTAGTCAGATTGTTTTAAAAAGTACACATGAAAATATTGCATCATTCTTGTGAACTGATCATTCTTTTTTTTTCCATCATTCTTTTTTGTCTGTTTACTTCTTGTGAAATATTTAGTAATGCCAAATTAGTGATATTTATTACTATAAAACATAAGCCTTTAAAGAGAAGATGAGTCTAACAAATAACTTGCTTACTTCTCTTTCAGCCAGTCACACCCATACAGGGAATATTATTCAGCCATAAAGAGAAAGAAGTACTGATACTTGCTACAACATGGATGAACTTTGAAAACATTAGCTATGTGAAAGCAGTCAGTCACAATAGACCATGTACTGTATGATTTCATTTAAATGAAATGTTCAGAATAGGCAAATTATAGAAACAGAAAGTAGATTGGTGGTTGCCTAGGCCTGGGAGGGAAGGTTGGAGAGAAATTGTGGGGAGGGGGAGAGTCACTGCTAACGGGTATAGGGTTTCTTTTTGAGCTGATGAAAATGTTCTGAAATTGGTTGTGGTGATGGTTGCACAATTCTGTGAATGTACTTTGAACTGTTGAATTATGTACAAACTGTATAGTATGTGAATTACATCTCAGTAAACCTATTACAAAAATTTAAATTATAAATTGACAAATTCTTTTCCAGATCCACTTCAAAATCCAGTTCTTAAAGGAAACACCCCTTAATCTCTCTGTCCCCTAAACACCCATCTATTCAGTTTATACTGGATCATTTTATACTTGTTACATTGTTATAATTTTTCTTTATGAATCCTGCTTCAGTCTCAAGTCCTAGAATAGCTTCTTTTGCACTCTGTTTTAGCACTGTGATCAGGGGCTTTGTTTATCCACAGAAGACATTAGGAATGCTTGGTAACAATGTAAGGACTCAGAGTATGCTTACTCAGCTTTGAAGTTCGGCATCACATTATGCAAGTTTAGTTTTTGTAGGATCTCTCTTCAGATGAGCTTAAAATGCTTATTCAGTCTGACAGTGGCATCTCCCATCTACATGTGATAGGTATTATAGCTCTTTATATTGTGTGTGTATATAGTATAAAGTTTAGACATCACTCTCAAAGTGTGGGTGCTCTCTTTGCGAAGCAAATTTAGTTTTAGTTCCTGTCTGCACATTGGCTAGTTTTCTCTCTTACAGATGAAATTTCAGATCCAGGTTTTTAAATTGATGAATGTTTATAAAATAAGGAATGGGTTTACTGACTTTTTTTTTTTGTAACTAAGTGAATTCCTGCCTCATTACATACATATTTCCCCCAGTCTCCAGTCCAAGAAGAGAGACCTTCAGGAGCTTATGGGGCTCTAAGGACATGGACTCTAGTGATGGATAATGAATAATGAGCACAAGCAAAAATGGTGTTGCTAGATGTAAACATCTGTTAGTCCCTTAAGATAAAGGATGTTAGGGTAGATCATAGTGATTTTCTTCCATGTCCTTCTACCTCCTGCTTTTTAAATATTTCTTCTAAATATAAATTCAGCAAGCTTTTAAAATGCTTCATTGTTTACAGGTAGTCCCTTCTCATTCAGTAACCCCATGGACTTGTTAAGGTCCTTCTCAAAAGAACCAAGGAGCTTTGAATAGCATATGGAGATACCTTTTTTCCAAGGTTAACTTTTCCTTTTGTAAGTATATTTTAGGCAGCAACTTGCCCTTCTGAAGATACCTCTTTTTTTAATAGAGCATTTTTAATAGAATATATCGTTCAGCTGCCTTGGAATTAAATCTGTAAAATATTAATGAATGTACTAAGGCTTGAAAAACCCAATGGTGTGTGTGTAACTTATCTAGCTTTCAGTAGCTCAGAGAGAGTGGCAAGGAATCAAAGCAAAATTCTGAAGAAAAACTGTTCTTCACGGCTGGCTGCCTTGGTAGGCATAAAATATTTATATTTGTACAAAAGGCTGATGCTCTCAGCATAGGCTTTGAAACCAATCTGGATATCTTAGGAGGGTGGAAGGTGTGGTAGGGTGAGTGGAAGACTCTGACTCAGCAAAATATCTCAGAGAGCCCTCAGCGACAGTCTAAGGTAGGAGCGCAGCTGTTCTCATCTGAGCTGCCCCTGCTGTGGAGCCTTGCTTTTGTTTTCTCTGTAATTCATGCAGTCCTCTTGTTGTAGGGACTGGGAAGACACTGCTTTTTCCAAGGCTTAAAGATGGTTAACCAACATTCCTCAAGGGATTGTTCTCCCCAAGTTGCTGCTCTATTTAGGAGAGCACATTGCTATCAGAATATTTGGGAATTGTCTTCAGGTCTCCCTTTTAGCCAGCGTCCCAGAAATACCATCAAGCCCAGGAGCAGGCCAGGTTTCTTCCTTTCCTTTTTTTTTTCTTTTGTTCTGTAGTTTGTACCTCCTACTAGAGTTAAGAGCACAGTTATGTGGCATACTTTTTTTTACAAGATAACAATGTATGTGAATTAGAAAACACAGGCTCTAGCCTCCATTATAAATTTTGCATAGGGTTTGTAGGACCTAAATGTCTATGTAGTAAATAAAGAGAATTTTAGGTAAACGTTACACCAGATTTTCTGTGTTGTGTTATGATTTTTGAAAAACATTCCTTTCTCTTTTTTTTGAACTCATCTCTGATTAGCCTTAATAAACTACATCTGAATGAACAGTAGTCAATATTCCATGCTTGTATTTATTGTCTAGTCAAGATGTCTCTTTTCCCAGTTAATTTCCTCAGACAACTGCAGATCTGCTTGATTATTAGGTTCAGAAGGTTCAGATGTCCAATTGCAACTAAAGCTTGTCTGACCTAAAGTGTTATGGGTGGTAAAGAAGCCACTTACTGACCTCTCTGTAACAGTATGGCAGCAAAATAAGGTCAGAGTTACTGTGCCAGTGAATAAATTCCAAGTTGCAGCTTTTCATCTTGCCTTGAAATGGTGCTGTGATCTTGGCCTAGCTTCTGGTTTATCATGGATAGATTTCATATGTTCCACGCAGAATTCCACAGTAGAGTGTAACTTGATGACTTGCCGTTCTTTAGGAAGAAGGCATGAGGCAGAACAGCCCACTCTAAATCAAGCTCTATTTTTTGCTTCTAAGGAATTGTTTTAATTACTCCGATTAGATGTGTTTCCTGTGAAGTTGACCTTGACTCTCATCACAGACACCTCTGTTTCTCTTGACCATCTTGACTGAGCCTTACTTAATAGCCAGTGGAGGAACTGGCAAGTCAGTAAGGACCCAAATCTTCAGTCCTGCACCTGGCTAACTGTTTCAGTTTTATCTGAACTCCTACCTTGAAAAAATTAGAGTTTATAAAAGAAACCATTAATGTTCTATCAGGCATCTTTAATCATCTTCTTTAAACAGTATAGTGTTAAAAACTAGTTTTTGAAATTTGTATCTACAAACTATTGCAGGTGGATAGCCTTCTTTCTGATGGCTGATATAAAGTTGCCCTGGCTGACAATCATCCTATAAACTGATTGTACAGATTTTCTACCTCTGGGTCTCAGGAAGGGTAGCAATTCTGATTTTACCTTTTGCTTTACCTCTGTTGGGTTTGTTGTTGTTGTTGTTGTTGTTACTAAATATCAACAAGCAAAACACTTTAAATAGGACTGTAATAAAATGTCTTTCTTGTGATTTCTTACTCTTACTCATTTGGATCTCTCTAATACTACTGAAACAACACGGTACTTATGGTTGTAATTGGTTGTCATCTCTCAGGCAATGACTAAAGTAAGGACTCGTATCTAGAATACATAAAGAATACCTACATATCAAAAATAAAAAGACCACCCCCTTAAAAATAAAGAACCCTGTAGTTAAATAGGCAAAAATTAGGCACTTTACAAAAAGGGGATATCCAACTGGTCAATAAACATGAAAAAATACTTAGAGCTTTTAATCATTAGGAAAGTACAGAGAAAGTATAACGTGTTGGTGAAGATGTCGAGCAACAGGAATTTTCATGCATTTCTAGTAGGAGGGTAAATTGTCAAATATTTTACTTTTACATATGCTGTAAACACATAATACATTACTACCATTTTTGCTTTAAGCAGTCACGTATCGGAACAAATACAAATAAGGAAACTATTGTTTATATTTACCTTAAATTATTCTATATTTAGTGTTCTTCATTTCTATGTGAAGATACAAGTTTCTATCTGATGTCAAATTCCTTCTGCCTGAAGAACTTACTTGAACATTTCTTGTTACACAAGTCTGCTGGCAATAAATTCTTTCACCTTTGTGTGTACGTGTGTGTGTGTGTGTGTGTGTGTGTGTGTGTGTGGTGTTGCATGTTTTCTGAGTGTCTTGGACTGGGATTTGGTGTCATTAACTTTGGAAAATTTCAGCCGTGATTTCTTCAGTACTAATTTTGCCTCGTTTTTCTCTCATTCTTCTAGTATTACAGTTACACATGTGTAAGACTGTTTGACTGCCCTTGACACTCTGTTTTTTATTTTCCATTTTTTTTCTCATTGTGATCCAGTTTGGCTAATTTCTATTTAGTTCCCTCATCAAAACATTAAATACAGAGAAATCCACACTAGTGTTTATCATAGTAAAACTAACTGTGGCGGCACAGAGAATTGGGTAACGATCATAGTAAAAATGCCAAAGTAAGAGAATTTGGAGAAAAGGACATATTTCATTAAAAAAAGCAATACTGAGTAAGACCAGCAGCTAATTTTTCAATAGAAACAATGAAATCCAGAGGTCAGTAGGATGGCATCTTTAAAAAGGCAGAAAGAAAATAATTTTGAAATTATAATTCAAACACAGGGAAAATATCCTTCAAAAATAAAGGTGAGAAGGCATTTTCATGAAAACAAAGAACTAAGGGAGTCTGTTAACCACAAATCTGCTTTAAAAGAAGTATGTAAAAAAGAGAGTGAGAGGGAAAGACAAGGAAAGAAGGAAGGAAACCTTTAGGGAAAGAGAGGGGGAAAATGCCAGACAAAAAAACTAGTAGAAGAAATGAACAACAGGAGATGAAATAAAATTGTCACTTAATTTAAGTGAATATTGACTGTGAAAACTGATAATTCCAGTGTCTTCTGCAGTTTAAAATAGATGTAGAACCAAAATGGATGACAACAGTAACAAAAAGGAAGAAGGATAATAAATGGAGTAAGATCCTGCTGAGGTTCTTAGCAGTATCTGGGATAAGGTAAAAATAATCATTTGAATAAGAATGTGATGGATTAAGGATGCAACTAAAGGAGAAAGCTGGCTTTCTTAAGGTCATATAGCCATGATAGAAGTCAGGTTTTTCTATATTCAGTTGCTGCTTTTTTGTATTACCTAATGTTTTTTGTTTCTTTTCCATTCTTGGTGCAGTATCACCAGCTTGCTTCGTGTTTGTGCCCTCTTTTCCTTAAAGGGACATATAGTTACTGTATAATCCTCTGCTTGTTCTTTTTCTACAACTTTCATTCACTTCCTAACTGCCTCAATACTTAATACGGTTTCAGGTACGTCTTCCATTAACTGTTACTCTCCTGCTCTTCAGAGGAACTTCTAATTACCCCACTATGCTCAGCCCTACCTTTTCTTATCTTCCCCTCTGGAAACAACAAACTACCCCTAGCTTGTTCAGTCCTGACCTCAGTTCAAGGTCTAGATGCAAACCTGTCTTAGTTCTGTAATCCTTCCTTGGTGCATAGAGGAAGGTACTCAGACTTTAGAGTCTAATAGACTTGAGTACTTGTATCCTGACTCTGCCACTTTCTAATTCTGTGACTCTGAGCAAATTTACTAACCTCCATGAGCCTCAGTTTCTCCAACTGTAAATGAAGATAATTATAACTACCTCAAAAGCTTGTTAGTTAATTGAGCTAACACTTAATTGCCCAATAAAGTTCCTGCCTAGACATTTTAATATATTTTAATGTATTTCCTTTTTTATACATGTATATTTTACATAATTGGAATCCTACTTAGTTTTGCATCCTGCATTTTTTGCTATATCATGAGCATTTATCCATGTTAATATAATGCTGATAATTCTGTTATATATTATATTGCAATATAATCAATATAATGATAACAACAATTCCATTTTATAGGAAAGATAATAGTCTTTTAAAATGTTCTTAATGGTGGTATAGTCAGGATATATGGACATGCTGTACTTTAATCATTTTTTTCATTGATCATATATTCTGTTTGAAAGTTTCACTAATAGAAAAATAACCCTGTGGAGAACATCTTTGTCAAGTCTTTGAGACAGTTAAGTTGTTGTATCAGAAGTGTCATTTGGGCTCTGCTCAGTGGTTATGGAGGTATGATAGGAAGGGCCGTAAATGAGAGAGCAGGTTATAGGGAGACATGGACCTCATTATCCAAAAGAGAACAAAACTCTGAACACCCATTTTCTTTAAAATGTACTGAGGAACTGCTGGAGAAGGCAGAAGTCTGGATCATTTTCAAAAGGTGTTTGATAAATATCTACATCTCTTTTAAAAGCTAGAGTTAAGGGCAAGTAAGAAAAGTTGCTTATCCAGTAACTCTGGAGGAGAACGGTGATCAGGCGAAGCCCAAAGGAGTCCTTGGACTTTGTTCAGCTCAAGTACCTGCATTGCGGGAGCTGTGTCTTACTTTACAGCTGAGCCTCCAACAACATCGGTTTGAACTTTGTCGGTCCACTTAAACACAAGTTTTTTAAAAATAGTAAATACTGTAGTACTACACGATCCTTGGGATACTGAGGAACCGAGGATATGGAGGACCAACTATAAAGTTATATGCGGATTTTCCACTGTGCGGAGGGTCAGCACCCCAAACCCCGAGTGTTGTTCAAGGGTCAGCTGTACTTAGAATCTAGCGAATTTTTTTCCTTATGATCAGCTTTGGTTTATTTGAAAGATATGTTCTAAAATGCTTTATTATTATCTATTCAAATCTAGGAACTAGAAAGTAAAGATCAGACTTGGTTTTGTGACGGTGAGTTTACAGAGCTCATGTTGCTACTCTGTGTAAGACCTAAGCCTTGGTTGTTTGCCCCAAATGCTAATACAAAGCCTTATGTTATAGCAACGTAGTAAAAAGATGCATCCTTTTCGTATAAAGCTGATGAGAAGCTTATTGAAAAGACATAGAAACCTGCTAGCTGAAAAATGTAAACACTTTAGCGAAAATGGCTGCAAGTATACCCCTATCAGGAGCTAGGTTCCTGAGATGTTAGTTAGAAATATCTTTGCCAATCTTTTTTTTTTTTTTTCCCTTTCTGAGTGTAAATCAGGTTGAAACGTTTTTCTAGCTAGAGCTGATGTCATTGCGCCAGCTGCTTGTTTGATCTAGTTAATGGAACTTGTATTTATTGCAGTGTTCCCCTCCTTACCTAATTGTGAGACCAAGCTTGTCTGTTGTAGGAGGCTCACAGGAATGGTATGCAGGCTGCTTTAACCAGGTAATTAGAACAGCAAGTGTGTGACAGTCAGTAGTTTAAAGTAGTAATTCAGCTCTGTCTAGAAGGATTATTTACCCCTCCATTTACTCACATTTCTCTATTTGTACCAAATTTTACATGCCAATCCACAGTTTTCTGTGGTAAAGTACTGTACAAAATTAACAACTGTACCTTGAGTTGAAAGTCCTTTCATCTTTTATTTTACTGATGGTCAAGAAGAAGGTATTCATGTTCTCTGTAGAAACCTTTCAGGGATGGCTCAGTCAATCACAGGATATCTCTGTAACAGTTCTCATGACATTCATCTAACGGCACTTGGAAAAATAATTAAAATTAATAGCTTTAGATGTTTAAACAAGTGTAGTTAAAGCTTTTGTTTAAATACCCTACTTCTAGATACATACTGTTTCTAAATAAATTTTATTTTGCAAATGACTTAAAGTTCTATAAATTAAAAAATATAGCTTCTAATGAAAGAATATTTTTTAGGTTGTATATCGATTTTCTGTCCCCTTCCATCTCCTTTGGGATCTGAAAAAACATTCATCCAAAATTGGCCTTTTTACTGAAGCAGTTGTTTCCTCAGCTTTTAATTAAATTTACCAGTTATGTTTTACATTCAATTTCAGCCTTTATGTGAATTCAGATGTGCCAAATTGCATGCTTCAGTGTTTTTAGTTAGTGAAAGATACTGGGACCTCCCCTTTCTCTCTGTGTGAAGCTTTTACCTTCTCTGTCTCCACCCCAGTCCATATGAGAAATGGAGATGTTAAAACAGAAGAAAAGGGCTTCTCTGGTGACTCAGTGGTTGAGAATCTGGCGTGCCAATGGTGACTTAGTGGTTGAGAATCTGGCGTGCCAATGCAGGGGACACGGGTTCGAGCCTTGGTCTGGGAAGATCCCACATGCCACGGAGCAGCTAAGCCCGTGTGCCACAACTACTGAGCCTGCACTATCGACCCTGATAGCCACAACTGCTGAGCCCATGTGCCACAACTACTGAAGCCCACATGCCTAGAGCCTGTGCTCTGCAACAGGACACCACAATGAGAAGCCCATGCACTGCAAGGAAGAGTGGCCCCTGCTTGACGCAACTAGAGAGAGCCTGCGCGCAGCAACGAAACCCAGTGCAGCCAAAAATTAGAAAACAAAACACAAACAAGAAAATAATCCAGAATAAGAAAAGGGAAAGTCCATTGATATTAGTGTGACAGACCCTTGATAAATCTGCTGTGCTGAAAAGCCACCCAATACATTATAATGGGATGTGCCACCCTTCTCTAGTTATTTTATTAGGAAATAAAAATATTTTGTATTTCCACTTCAAGGGCTAGGGAACATCTAAAAGGAACTACTGCAAAGCCAGCAGAGGGAGCACATCTTTTATCTGCTGAGTTGTCTTGAAAAATATGCCATGTCTTTTTAAAGATTCTTGACCAAAGTAAGTAAAAATAAATATGCTTTCCAAAATTGAAATTAAGTAAAATCAGTAGAAAAAAACAAAAAAGATTGTCAAAAGCTGATAATGGGTCTTCTACCCAAGTAGAGACTTTAGGTACAGGCATACCTCATTTTACTGTGCTTTTGCTTATTGTGCTTCGTGGATACTGTGGGTTGTTTTTTTTTTTTTTTTTTTTTTTTAAACAAATTGAAGGTTTGTGGTAATCCTGTTGTCAGATGATGGTTAGCATTTTTTTAAGCCATAAAGTATTTTTAAATTAAGGTATGTACATTTTTTTAGACATCATGCTATTGCACACTTAATAGACTACAGTATAGTGTAAACATAACTTTTATATGCACTGGGGAACCAAAAAATCCATGTGACTCACTTAACTGTGATAAGATTTGCTTGATTGTCATGGTCTGGAACATCCTGAACTATCTCCAAGGTATGCCTGGATATGAGAAACTATCAGTTCTAAAGAATGGTTCTCAAAATAGAATGACTTTAGTAGGCATTTTAAAAGTTGACCTAGACATTTTTAAAAAGAGTTAAATCGAACAACCAATGAGAATTGTTTGTTTACTGCATGTTATTTTACAGTTCAAACATTTAATTTGATAAATACAGTTACCTAATTCTACTCCCTAAAAAGAGTTTTTAAAAAGAATTGTGCAATAATGAATTGTGTTGAACTTGTGGATTTAATATTCAAACTGTATCATAGTGTAAAGACTAAATTAACAAGGCAGATTACAATTTCTAATCTTGGATTCTTTAAAGAAAATAACTGCAGTAGTAGAACTTCATATTTTTTTGCTAGATGACTTAAAATCAAATCTCGTAGGTTAAGCATGGCACTGACTGACATAAGGTTTACCTCTTTTCACCAGTGTTACCAAATCAGTTCCTCACATTGAGGAATTTCATCCCTCTGGGGACCATATGAATGCTTTAAGGAAACCACTTCCCAATATTATTTCTTTCAATCCATATTTGCTTTCTAGGGGTGTGTCCTGTTTTATTTTTTTCTACCCCTTATTAGCTGTGTGACTTAAGACAAATTACTCCCTGTGAGCCTCAGTTTCCTCATCTCTGTAAGCCCCTACTTCCTTGAAGTAGGGTAAGGCCACCAGCTACAGTATCTGACCCTCAGTAATCAATGACTCAGTGAATAGGTGGTGGTGGTTGTTTCGAGTTATTAATCCTTGTTATGTAGGCATTATCGTCTTCTGATAATGTTAATATGTACACCACTTGTTAAGTCTAAAGCCAGAAGATATATCTTGAAATTCTTAAAAAATATATGTGTGTGTATGTGTATATATATATATATATATATATATATATATATATAAGTTTATTTTTTAGAGCAGTTTTAAGTCCACAGCAAATTGAGTGGAAGGTACAGAGAGTTCCCATATACCAGCCCCCCACCCATGCTCAGCCTCCCCCATTATCAACATCTCCCACCAGAGTGGTACATTTGTTACAATTGATAAACCTATGCTGATGCATCATTATCACCCAAAGTCCATAGGATTCACTCTTCGTATTTTGTATTCTGTGGGTTTGGACAAATGTATGATGGTATATATCCACTGTTTTAGTATCATACAGAGTAGTTTGGCTGCCATAGAAATCGTCTGTGCTCTACCGATTCCTCCCTCCCTCCCTCCTTGTAACCCCTGGCAGCCACTGATCTTTTTACTGTCTACATAGTTTTGCCTTTCCCAGAATGTTGTATAGTTGGAATCATACATTATGTAGCCTTTTCAGATCGGTATCTTTCACTTAGTAATATGCATTTCAGTTTCCTCCATGTCTTTTCATGGCTTGATAGTTCATTTCTTTTTAGCCCTGAATAATATTCCATTGTCTGGAGGTACCACAGTTTATTTATCCATTCACTTACTGAAGGACATCTTGGTTGCTTCCGTGTTTTGGCAAGTATGGATAAAGCTTCTGTAAACACCTGTTTGCATGGTTTTGTGTAGGCTTAAGTTTTCAACTCCTTTGGGCAAATACCAAGGAGCTTGATTGCTGGATCATATGGTAAGAATATATTTAATTTTGTAAGAAACCACCAAATTGTTTTCCAAAGCCGCTGTACCATTTTGCATTCCCATTAGCAATGAGTAAGAGTTCCTGTTGCTCCACATCCTTACCAGCATTTAGTGTTGTCAGTGTTTTGAATTTTGGCCATTCTAATGGGTGTATGGTAGTATCTTGTTTTAATTTGCATTTCTCTGATGACATGTGATGTGGAGTATCTTTTCATATGCTCATTTGCTATCTGTACATCTTCTTTGGTGAGGTGTCTGTCAGAGTCTTGGCTTGTTCTATAATTGGATTGTTTGTGTTCTTATTGTTGAGTTTTAAGAGTTCTTTGTATATCTTGATTAACAGTCCTTTATCAGATATGTCTTTTGGAAATATTTTCTCCTGGTCTGGGCTTGTCTTCTCATCTTCTTGACAGTGTCTTTAGCAGAGCAGAGATTAATTCTAATGAAGTCTAATTTACCAATCTTTTCTTTATGGGTTATGTGGGTGTTACATCTAAAAAGTCATCATTAAACGTAAAGTCATTTAGATTTTCTATCTTGAGAATCTTGAATGAGAGACAAATGAGAGAGAGTGATAGCTATGGGGTCAGAGATCAAAAGGGAGCCTTTTTGTTTGTTTTTCAGCATGTATCACAGGACCATATGTTAGCATGTTTATATGCTGATGGTAAGGAACCAGCCCATAGGGAGAGTTGGAGGGGCGTAGCTGGTTTGAAGTGGCCCTAAGTCTGCCCTGCACAGTCGCATAACTCTTTCTAACACAGTTTGGCAGTCTAGATTAGAAGCAGACTGTGCGATCGCTTCATATTTAGGGGTTTGTTGGCAGGGCCTATGGAACAGAAGACAAAGGTTGCAAGGGAGTTAGGAATTGGTCACAATAGGCCAAATAATAGACCATAGGATTTTGGACTGGATTAGATAAGGACGAAAGACTGGCAAGAAGCTGATCACTTAAGAGGAACTGGGGAAGAAAAGCTAGAACAGTAGGAATAAAGGAGAGGAGTACAGACTGTAGAAGTAAAGTAGATTATGATCAGAGTATGTGATGGTGAGTCAGATTTTCTGAAATGGGTCGTTTGGGGTCCTAAGGGTCAGTTATTGCCTTGGGAATGGTTAGCTGAAGCAGAATGGAGATAAATGTCATTAGAAATGAGGTGAAAGCCCTCAGTGATTTTCGTGTTGGGGAGGTTGTCTGCAGGATAAGGTTGAGGGTAGCAGTTACTGTTTATTGGATTTACTACATACTAGGTACTGTTCTGTATGCCTTACATGTATTAACGCAACAGAAAGTCAGATTGGACCCTAAATAAAACTTCTCTAGCCCTAGAATTAGGTTGAATATGGGAGAATAGGAAATAGTCCATTTTCTTAGGAATTTCAGACTGTTCATCATGTTTTAAGAAATGATCAAGAAATGTTAAGTGGAAATCAGGTTGTGTAGAGACAGCACTATTATTAAATACAAAGACGCATACAGGTCCCTCTGCTGACCTTTAGAACATATAGGGGGGCCACTACCCTTTTTGTGTGGTGAGTCCTTTCCTCTTATTTGATCTCTGTACAGCCAGGAAAATGAACACCATTTGCAAATTGTGTAAGTCTCCCAAGGTTTGTAGCCCACAAACAAATGAACCATAAAGCCTGTGAGAGAATTTTTGAATTTTATATGATATTTCTTTTTGGTCTCTAAGGTAATTTTCCTGTCTGCTGCAGGAACTGTAACTATTGGCAACTTTAAAAATCATCCTACTCCTCTCCTTCTAAAAAGGAATAGAATAGAACGTCTCTTTTCTTGCTTGAGAAATTCTTGTTTTAGCCACTTGCTCTTGCAATTTATTATTTTTTAAACTTTGCTTTATTTCTGAGGAAGTTGAGTACATAAACCATAGACACATATATCTTTTGAGAGGATAATGATCCAGAATGAATACCAACAATTAGAATTTAAGTTTATTTAATTCTTACAAATCACTTTTTGCTTAGATATAACCAACTATAAGTTGTGATGGGTATTTCATAGATAATATAAACTGGAACCAACCTAAGTAAATGTTTTCTGACGCACTACATTCTTTAGAGATCTTCTTTTGTTGTTTATAATATAGTCAGGTTTAAAATTTCCTGTTAAATGTACAGGGTTGTTGCTGGGTTGCCATACATCTGATTCATGCTATTAAATGGTCAGAATTGAGTGGAAATTATATTTTTACACCTCCTGAGCCTAGTGTAAAGTTGATTTCACACTGACCTTTGGGGTTCATAAATATAGGTCAGCTTTTCTTTCTTGGTGTTTTTTTGACACTTTGATGCATGGGGTTATGGAAATTTTGTACATGCATTAAAGTTGTTCTTTTTCATTGGTGAACTGCAACTAAGTTGAAGTGTGTAACTCAAGTGCAGTAAGAATTAAAGTGCTTTTGCTTGGGAAGACATCTTTACATGTGACATCCTAAACCTTCCATTATGTTTTTTTACTTTGCAGTTTCATTTTCAAAATATATAATTATAGCCAAGACATTTTTCTCTGAACCTCTTTTTTTTTTTTTGCGGTACACAGGCCTCTCACTGTTGTGGCCTCTCCCATTGCGGAGCACAGGCTCTGGACGCGCAGGCTCAGCGGCCATGGCTCACGGGCCCAGCCGCTCTGCGGCATGTGGGATCTTCCCGGACCGGGGCACGAACCCACATCCCCTGCATCGGCAGGCGGACTCTCAACCACTGTGCTACCAGGGAAGCCCTCTGAACCTCTTTTTAACAAAGGGTTCCTTCTGCTGCTCTAATTTTGCTTATTCAGGCCATGCCTCATGGTTTCTAAGCAACCAAGAAGATACATGGCTGGGCATGTATGTCCAGCATTTAAGTAATGGTGTATCTTACCTGTGAAACCCTTAAAGATAGTCCTTGAAAAGTAGGAGGGTGGTACATTTTCTAATGTACTCACATTCTGAGTTTTCAGTAATATTTATATTTAGTCACAGACAAAACAATAAACTTATGTTGCTTAATTAGTATATGGGAATTTCTCATCAATGTAATTCTTAAAGATTTCTGTATTTTCTTTTTCTGAAATGTGGACTGTTGTATAAACAGTGTTGAGTCATTCAAGAACAGAACAAGCACATACCACTAATCTGGGAAAGGTGCAGATTCTATCATCTCATATGCATATTTTAGTTTTCTAGAAATAGTTCAGGGTGGGAATTTCTGGAATGGCTGTGTAAGAAGGTTGATGGACCCTCTCTCCTCAGTGAAGCAACCATTTAGTGAAAGTTATTTCTTAAATTTTTTTAAAAAAATTCTGGAAATTGTCCTAAAGGCACACAGCAAATGGAGAAACACTTACTCAACAAAATCTACTAAATCTTGGTAAGAACAGCAAGGGCATTTAGCATTTGAGTCACAACCTACTCCCCCATCTACTGCTTCTTCCAGCTCGATGTTATAGAATGTCTACTCCAAGCAGATGTGGCCAAGAATACAGAGCTCTTTCTCCCTCTTGCTCCAAGTCTAGGAATACAGTTTCACCCTAGGAGGGACAGGCAGCCAGCATCTCTTATCTGCCCCCAGCCTTATACTGCAGAAGGACTGTTCTGGACAGGAGGGGCTGAGAGGACTGGGGCCCAGCTTCTACTCCTAGGGCAAGGACTCTGCCTGAGACGTAACAAGTCAAAGATACTAGACCCCTGATTGCCCTTGCCTCAGCTTGCTCAAAGGTTAGGGATTCTATACCAGGAGGGGCAAGCCAGGATGAAGCAGGGTGTCACTCTGAGAGAAGTGAATTGCTGCCCTCACCCTCAGCACCTGTGCATTGGTAAGTGTTCTGCATTGTTGGGGTGGGGGGCATGCAGACACTGCCTTTATTTGGAACAAAGCCTAGAGAAGTCATGCCGAAGAGCATTGTTGAAAACACTGGTGAAAGTAAGAGAGAGAAGGTCGCTCTGTGATACTAGTAGCAATAAACAGAAAGGTAAACCAGCCAGAAATTTAACAGAACCAAGGAAAAGGACAGCCAGAAGGAGCCCTCCTGGGATCACCGCCATTTCTTGGGATGTGGAAAGCTGTGCCGCGTGCATTAGACTGTACCCATTTGGGAGCAGTTTGAGCAGGATGTGGGGTGGACTTGCAAGCATTCCTCAAGCCACATACAGATCCATCAGCAAAATGTGGAAGTCTTACTGGCTCAAAGGGCTTAAGCACAACTTGAAAACAAATACTGACTAAACAATAAGTTATTCTGACGCCGGGGGAATTCCTGGAAAGCCACATTGCACATTCATCACTGGTGGTGTGGAAGACTGTGCGAATGCCCAAGGCTGCACCCTCCTAGTAGTAGAGAGAGTACCTGCAAGCTACCGTTCCCTAGTTGAATGCAGGACAAAATCATAAATTCCTTGAAAAGTGAAGGCAGTCTCCAAGCCACACAAACATTAAGAGGTTGAAAACCTAACTGGCTAAGGAGGCTTAAGTACAACCTCTGATCAATAAGTGCTTTATGTGGACCCAGCGGTGACCCATGGGAATCTCGGCTAAAAGATAAAAACAACGGAAAAGTCTGAACGGGGACTTTGGAAAGTCTGAACTGCACACTGCAGGGTAAATAGACATCACAGAATTAGTACAACCAAGCCACTAAACAGATAACCAACCAGCTAACCAAACAACAACAAAAGCCCCACAAACAGGGAGAGTAAGTAACCAGAGTTGGTACAATATATTATCTAAAATGCCCAGTTTTCAACAAAAAATTATAAGACATGCAAAAAAAAAAGGGAAGTATGACCATATGTAGGGAAAAAAAACAACAGGCAATAGGAACTGCCTTTCAGTAGGCCCAGATGTTGGACTTAGACACAGATTTCAAATTTTAATATGTTTAAAAATTATATAATATGTTTAAAGGAAGGTATGATTACAGTGACTAATCAAATAGAGTATCGACAGATAGAAATGAACCAAATAGAAATAAACTTAAGCTAAGTTGTAAGCAAATTTTAACATGTAATATTAAATACCTGAATATATTTTAAAAGCTAAACTATCTGATGGTATATCCAAAAACTTATAAAATCAGAATTCAGTTTCTATATAATGTATACTTTTCTCACTTGAACAGACAACACTTGTCCATTTAATTCTGCTTGTCGCTTCAGAGCTTGTGTAGAACATAATGTAGTTTTTGCCTAAGGAGCAGAATCTCAACCATAGTCATATGATATCCTGCTAACCTGACATTTTTTTTTCTTTCTCTGAGCTATTGAGTCACTTTCGGAACAGAGAATAGGAATCCCACGGCCATTTCTAGCTTAGAACCTCTAAAAGGGCTGTAAAGTGTAATAGGTAAACACGCACAACGTAAAATGTCAGGAAATGAGTAGAGAATGTTTTTAGTATTATCTGAGTGATAGCCAGGCCTTGGTGTAGCCCTCCTGTTGTGGTGTTCCTGATGTTTGATGCAAGCTGGGGTTCAAGCTCAGGGTAGTTGAGTGGAATTCACCTTCTAGCATGTCAGTAAACACTGTTTCTTGCCATATACTCATCTCAGATTTTCAAATCATGAAGTGTAACATTCTGATCAGGATAAGCATGGTCGGGGAATTCTAGCTAATTAAAGGAAATAGGCGTATCCATAGTACAGGAATGCATTATAAATAAGACTTGAAAATCTTTTTTCCCTCTGAGTCCTGATTTCATGCATAAATTGTGTCAAACATTTTTGTCCTTAAATAAGTATAATAACTTACATTTTCCTTTAAGCTGACCCAGTATTCACTTGTCTCCACGAAGAATTTGGAGTGTGTCACAGTTCAGATTTTTGGTTCACAAAGTTTAATGGCACTTGTTTAACAAGCATTATAGCCACCAACTCATCACCATTTTAAACGTAAGTGCTTAGATAACAACTTCTTGATAAAAATGTCCCCACAATCCAGGTTGCCCATGCACTTAGCTGATGTTGATATAATTAATTGAAAGGCATTGGCTGCTAGGTAAAAGGTATATATGCTTTAATGTAAATAAAGGAAACAGCTTATCCCAGAGCAGGGGGCACAGTAGCACTTCCCTTTGGGGAGGAGCCACACAGGGGCACCCAGTCACTGCCAGTACTCCTTAATTAGGATGAGAACTCTTTTTGGGCCCTTTAAAAAGCTTGTCTTTGTCATTTTGTTGAAGGGTGAGTGTATAGGTTGTGCTCTCATGTCCCCTCCCAGCTCTTCTGGAGACCAGCCAAGTGACTGCCTGTTCACCAAGTATAAATAACTGATAGCAAACCCAGCATGTTACTAAATGTTTACTGAAAAGTTGGGTGAATCAAAGATTAATTTCCCAAACTGCACGTCCGTAATCTTGCAGGGACTGACTTTTCCATCACATGGTCTTAATATCTATTATCTATGACGGGGTTGTGTGGAAGGGTATGAGCCAATTAATACAAGTGCCCAAGAATGGACAGGGTACAGAGTAAAAACAGAGTCGGGGGCCACACTCTGCTCCTTCATGGGCATCCACGTATGGGGAAGGGGGCTTCCAAGGCTTCTCTGCAGTTCAGCCAAAGGAGAGCTTCGAAGATTCATCTGCTGGTCCAAGTCCTCTGGTCTTATGCATCTTATCCTGTCTTTTCATCTGCCATTGCTGTACTGAGGAACCTAAGGGTAGAAGCAGCTCTGCTAGAAAGCTGTATTACCCTCTAGCCTATTGATGGCATACAGACATAATGCAAATACAACAGATACTAAAATTCATTGAATCTAGGTGGTGAGAATGCAGGTATTTGTCATGTTCTCTATGTTTTGTTTTCAATATTAAAAAATACATACTGATTGTTTAAAAAAAGTCAATTATGACATAAGTGTAGAAAATATTTCCCTTCTTAATTCTACCACCTGGATATTACTACCCGTAAACTTACAGTGTATTGCTATTAGACTTTAGGGGCAAAATGGATAAAAGAACAACAACAAGAAAGACCCTAAACAATTTATTTTTATGCACAAGTAGTATATTAAATGTAGTATTTGTAAGCCTACATTTTCCACCTTTGTTCCACTGTCTGTGTACATACAAGACCTGCCTCCTCTCCTCTCCTCTTGAAGGACATTTTGGTTAACACTGTTACAGAAAAGGTTGCAATTACTATTTTTGTATATATCTTTTTAAAGAAATTCATTATATATATATTAGATTTTTTAAATTGTGGTAAAATTCACATAAGTTTACGATTTTGAACATTTTTAAGTGTACAGTTCAGTAGTGTTGAGTACATTCACACTGTCTTGCAGCCAGCCTCCAGAACTCTTTTCATCTTGCAAAACAAACTCCATACCCATTAAAGGGCAACTCTCAATTCCCTTCTCCCCCAGCCCCTGGCGACCACCGTTCTACTTGCCGTCTCTGTGAATTTCACTACTCTAGATACCTCATATAAGTGGAATCATACAGTTTGTCGTTTTGTGACTGGCTTATTTCATTTAACATAATGTCCTCAGAGTTCATCCATGTTGTAGCATGTGACAGAATTCCCTTCCTCATTAAGGCTGAATAATATTCCATTGCATGCATATACTATGTTTTATTAATTCACTCACCAGTGGCTACTTGGGTTGCTTCCGTTTACACACCTTTTAAAAACTATTTTTATTTGATGCAATTTCAAACTTAAAAAGAAAAGCTGCAAAAAATAATAGAACAAACGAGTATATCCTTTATGCAGATTCAGCAGTTGTTTACCCCATTTGTTTTATCATTCTATCTGTCACTCACACACACTCACAAACACATCTTCTCCTGAACCATTTGAGTATAAATTAGACACTATGCCTTTTTATCCTTAATATTTCCACTGTGTAGTTCCTTTAGAACAAGGATATTCTCTTATATAACCACCACCGTAAAATGATCAAAATCAAGAAATCTAATACTGATACCATTTTATTATCTAATCCACAGACCATATTCAAATTAAAAAAATATATATTTATTTATTTATTTATTATTTGGTTGCACTGAGTCATAGTTGCAGCAGGCAGGCTCCTTAGTTGTGGCATGTGGGTTCCTTAGTTGTGGCAGGCAGGCTCCCTAGTTGTGGCATGTGAACTCCTAGTTGCAACATGCATGTAGGATCTAGTTCCCTGACCAGGGATGGAACCTGGACCCCCTGCATTAGGAGTGTGGAGTCTTAACCACTGCACCACCAGGGAAGTCCCTCAAATTTCATTATTTGTCTCATAGCCCTTTTTATGCTATTCTCCCCCACCACCACCAGATCAGAGTTTGTCATCACATTTAATTGTCATGTCTCAAAAAAAATTAAAAAACAAATTAGTCAATTAATTAATTAATTAATTGTCATGTCTCTTTAGTCTCCTTTAGTCTGGAATTGTCCCTCAGCCTGTTTTTATTTGTTTTTCTTGACCTTGACACTAGGAATTCAGGTCAACTGTTTTGTAGACTGTTCCTCAATTTGTGTTTGTCTGATGTTTCCTTATGATTAGATTCAAGTTACGCATTTCTGAGAGGAATATTGCAAAAGTGATGTTTGTATCCTCATTGCATCGTATCAGGAGGTGTGTGATTAAGGTGAAATCCCCAGGTTTCTCCACTATAAAATTACTATGTTTCCTTTCTAATTAATAAGGAATTTGTGAGGAGTTGCTTTGAGACTATATAAGTATTCTGTTCCTCATCAAAATTTCACCCACTAGTTTTAGCATCCATTGATGATTTTTATTAACCATATTTCTTCTATATTTATTGGTTTGCTTTCTGCTGTAACAAGAGCTTTCCCTTCTCCCTCATTTTTAAATTATATCAATATGAACCCATGAATTCCTATTTTATGCAGTACATTATAATCCATTACTGTCTTTTTTTGTCTTTAATGCTCAAAATGTCCCAGATATGGCCACTGTGAATCTTTTCAAGCTGACTTCTATGTTCTTTTCTCAGATCACCATTTAAAACAAACAAACAAACAAACAAACCTTTTTGTGCTTCTTTTGTTTTCCTTAAAACAATTTTCTTAAAGTGAAAATGCTGGATTGTAAAATATGCACATTTCACCCCTATGGCTGGTTTGAGGGGGGGAAAGTATGCTCATTTAAACTTTTGATATATATTTCTTGAACTGCTTTTTAAAAAACATAAGGATATTTTTGTCATTACTGGCTTTCAGCTAGAAGAAACATCTGCAAGAGAAGTAGACAGATCAAGAAGGGTTTATCTTTCTTTTAGTGCTATTCAGGACTAATAGTTCACAACTGTCTGAATGCCATACCAGACTTTTAAGGGGTATTTTAAAGAACAGATGATTAGCAGTATATAAAACCTACTTGGGAAAGTTATGGATTAGCATTCATAGTGGGGTGCATTTGCCTTGTAGGATCAGACATTTTTGTGTTTCTCATCTCCTACTTCAGTGACTAAGATGTCCGGAACAAGTCTACTTCTTTCCTTCTCTGTGCCTCAGTTTCCTCATCTGTAGAATGAAGATGTATTTGATCATTGGTATTTGACTTTTTTATTACGTCCTACAATAAGAAATACATTTTGCATTGTGAATCAGTATACACATATGTATGGGCTTAGTACATATGTATAACAAAGTTTTATAAAACAAAATTTAACCTTACTATCTGCAGGGCATTCTCATATTTTCTTTTCTGTTTCTTTAAAATGCTGGTGGTACCTTTGAAATTGTTTTTAGCTCAAAAACCTTGTACTAGATTATTTATAAAAGCTTTTCAGTTCCAAAATTACATGAGTATATTCTTTGAAATTATTTTAAAATGACAAGGTGAAGAATGTAGATTCTGTGACAAGGTCTGTCACTGGAGTAGTCACAAAGAATCACTTCTCTTATATCATTACTTATAGCCAATTAAACAAAAACCAATAAAAAAGTCCAATAAAAACCTAGTCCATAGTCTTTAATCTGTCCCTACAATTATAATTACTCCTAGTATAAGTCAGTTTTGCTATTTTTCTCCCATTAATCCTCTGCACCCTTTTCCTCCTTTCCTCCCTCCCTTCCTCCTTCCCATCCTTCCATCCATCCATCCATCCATCCATCCATCCATCCATCCATCCATCCATCGCAATATACTAATTACTACCTTTGGTGCATTTATTTCTGACTATGACGACATGGTTAATGGAAAAGATTGATTTTTTTTTTTAAAAGTATTGCTGGATTTTAATTTGGTTGACAGTAAGGCCTAGTCAGTGCCCTTACTTTTTAAATGATTTGTGGGGGGAAACATTGTTATCTATGCAGATAAGTTTGTAATTATAATGTTTTCTCTATCTGAAATGAGTAAAATTGAAACAAAAGCTCATCCTTTAGCTTTCTTGCAGAATTTGAGCTCCTGCTTGCTAGAGCCACTATTCACTCTTGACTTGGAATGCCAGCCTCTCAAATGTCTCAGCAAGAACTTGGCTGAAGAGAATGTAATTTTCCTTGTCACTCTCAGTTTTATAGTTTTTAGGAAAAAAGATGAATGGAATTTAACATCGATCAAATGGATAAACACAGTATTAAAAGAGAAATTGTGAATGTGCTGTAGCCTTTCTTGACATGCTAGCCTTTTCCCTTGAGTTTGCACTACAGTGTTATTCACATATAGAGTCAAGTGAAATGGTAAATCACTTTCATGAAATGGGAGCTTTGGGGCTGGTTGTACTGGGGAGATGTTTTTTGATAAAGTACATGTGAAGATGCAAAAGTGATGAAGCAGATCTTTCTTAGGTTTGTATGATTTGTGCTGAGACAACTGAGGTGTCAGCTGCAAGGGAAATTGTTGTACTGCTTTGGCAATGTTATACCTAGCCTCCTAAGCATCCTCTGTTCATTTTCATTTGTCCATTACTTTTCAGCTCCTCACATTTTTAGATCTGTTACTTAGACTTGGCATGTCTTGCCTTAAAACCTGTTCAGTTCTATTTAGTTGATATTTCTTCTGCATGCCTTCTTTGCCCTGAAAGGTAAAATGAAAAAAACAAAAACAAAAAAACAACAACCATAACTATGGGCTCCTCATACAGAAAATATAATGCAGTCCACGTAGAATTTTATTCCTAACTTGATATACTCATACATTTTCTAGTAATTTTCTTACCTTTTTGGTTTTATTAGTAGCCTGCACTTCAATATAGATACAGGCATAAATATGTATTATTTACAGATGTTTATCTTTATGAAATCCCCACATAAAAATGAGATTATGGTATTTATTTTTATTTAATTATCATTACTTTCCAAAAAATGGTAGTTTAGTAAAAAATAACATAGAGTACAATATGCTTTTTCTTTTTAAAAGAAGAAATCAAGACAAAGGGAAAATTTACATTGATTAGTAAGATAAAGACGAAGAATGTCAACACAAATTCATGCCATAAACCTCTGTATAACCATTCAAGACAGAGTACAGATTGAGATCTGAGCTTCCTAGGAGTCAAAGCAAAAATGGAAATGCAAACAGTTCAAAGGTCAACATCCTGTGAGCTCTAAAGTAGACAGTGAGAAGAGTAGTGAACCATGTTCTCAGTAACAGCCCTTCAAAAAGTAGTGTGTTTCAGACTCACAGATATAGAAGACAAACTTGTGGTTACCAAAGGGGAGAGGAAGTGGGGGAAGAACAAATCAGGGATATAGGATTAACAAATACAATACTATATATAAAATAGATAAGCAACAAGGGTATACTGTATAACATAGGGAATTATACCCATTTTCTTGTAATGACCTATAATGGGATATTATCTGCAAAAATACTGACTCACTAGGCTGTACACCTAAAACTAACACAATGTTGTAAATCAACTATACTTCAACTAAAAAAAAAAGTGGTGTGTTTTATGTGGCTATTTCTTAATAGCATTCCTATTAGAAGCCAAGGGCATTATCTATAAAGGCTGAGTATTGGTGGTGACAATTGAAGTGTATCTCTTTTTTCTTTTTCTTAAATTAAAATTTTTTTTGGCCATGCCACGTGGCATGTGGGATCTTAGTTCCCGACCAGGGATTGAACGTGCGCCCCTTGCAGGCATGGAGTTTTAACCACTGGACCTCCAGGAAAGTCCCATGAAGTGTATCTCATTTTCCTTTTTCTTACTGGTCAGAGTTAATATAGGAAGCAGAGTCTCGCAAACTAATGTAACATCTAAGCCCAAATTTAATTGCGTAAATTAGAAGTTTATAAAGGATTTGAATTACATGGCCGCTTGTTGGGCTACCTAGAATAAGAGTAAGGGACAATTAGAGTTGTATCTACACAGAACATCAACACTTAATTTGTTTAGTACTATTATGACCTTAAAAGGAAGAATTTGCCTGTATCACATGCCATTAAATATTTGAAAGATTATTTTTAAATGGATAACTTCCTCTTCCTCATCCCATTCAAAACGCATTTACCAACAGTTGCAAGTGAAATAAAAGCATATTCCCAAATGGAAAAACAATTTTAAAAATGAGTTATGTCAGATTTCACCTGCTTAAATGAAATTTAGACAAAATCAGGTTGGATTACTTGGTTAGTATAAGGCAGTTGGTTCCTAAGAAGAATTTTCTAATAGCTTATTTTTCCCATTTGGTAGGGAGCTATAAATATTTCAGCACATTGACTTAGTAGCCTTCATCCATTTGAGAATCAGGAACAAGACTGGGTTATAATCATTAAAAGAGAAATAAAATAAAATAAACATAACATGGCCTTGTTAATTTAAAACAAATTAAATTTTGAATTAGGGTCAGACTGCCTTGTATTTTATAAAGCACAGGGTTTTCAGTTGTCAGGAAATCACAGTTTTCTCAGAGAAGACTTTATTTTCAATAAACCGGTTATCAGCCTACTGTAGTTTTACTGCAATTCATATACTCAGATTTTCATAAGACAATAATCGAATTTGATGGAGCCTGTTAGAAAATTCAGACTATTTCCCCAGCCCACACTGTCACAGTTATCAGCAACTCAGAAAACCAGAGTTAGGTCTGTTGTATTGCTCTAGTGTTATAAAATTACTAGTGATGGCCATATTTTTGAGACTTGACTTCTTTCAAACTCAATCTGATTTCTTTTAGGCCCTTTTAGTCTGTGATACCTTTCAGAATATAATATCTGTGTTCTATTTTCTGAGGGGAAAAATGGGCCTGTATGTATATACAGTATTGCATATAATTTCATAAGATTAATCCAGAATTATATGCAAAATTTTCTGTGCACACATGTTATGAACCCTAGGTTGTATTATGGTTCCCAGGTGTTTGCCACCCCTTCCAGTGGGAGGATTATACTTCCCTGTCTTCATCATCAGACTTGACCATGAGACATCTTTTAACAAATTAAAGGTGAACAGAAAAATTCATATGTCACTAATGAATGGAAACTTTAACAGCCATGGTATGGTTACACATCGCTCTGTTCTCTCTGCCACAAGACCAGTCGTGTCCCAGTTAGGGCCACTCTTTCACTCTGGATTCCTGGAATGAAGACACATGTGGGCAAAAACAACAAATGTTGTGGTAAGCACATAGGTTTTAGGGTCATTTGTAATTGCAGCATACATTAGCCTAAGCTGATATAAGAACCCTAGGTTAAGAATCTCTGTTCTAGACCTACATGAGGGTTTTGACACTCACTTGTTATTCATTCAGAAATTTATGCAACACCTCTGTAATGTGGGGGACACCCACATTATCTCCCATTCTCACAACAATCCTAGACGATAGGTCTTCAACATTTTTGCAGATGAGGAAACAATCATAAATTGGGTAAGTAACTTTCTTGAGGTCACACAGCTTCTGATTAGCTTAGCCAGGATTCAAACATAGGTCTGTCTGATTCTCTTTGTGTTGTATCTCTATACTTTCCTATTTGCTCTAAGCACGTATATCGCATGAATCATTTCCTTACCAATATGTGGAATTGATAATACAGTGTACAAAACTTTTATATAATAATTACTTTGTCTCTATTTAAATCAGGCATCTTATAAACTGCAGGCTTGCCAGGGCACAGATATGTTGTATTTGGAGGTTTTTAATTTTGTTTTTAAGTTTGGAATCAGATACCTTTAGGCGAGGCTTACCCTTGCCAGTTAGCCACAGTAGCCATCACTTCCTGCTACTTTAAGCCAGCTGACTTTGTACATTTATAATATCTACCTGGTCCCTGTAAACTTTTGAGTTTATAAGCCCAGATTGGCTTACCTAGTGTGCATTGTTATGAAGACGAGTTAGATATAATTCCCTTCTGTTCATTCATTGGCTCCAGAGAAATTATTTTTCATTGTCACAGTCTCAAACTAGCAAATATTTAAATTGTGTGCAAGAAGGCAGAAGTGTAATAAAAAGTCCACAGTTAATTTGAGACTTACTAGCCAGGCATTGTTCTGAAACTTTTCACGTGTAATTATCTAATATAATCCACATAATAACCTTATGAAGTAGATGTGATTGTTATTCCCATTTTAGAGAAGGAGAAAACTGAAGGAAGAGAAGTTGAATAACTCGCCCAAGGTCACACAACAGTTAAGAGGTTGAGCCAGGGTGTGAACTCGGTCTGATTCTGCATTCCTAAACACCACACTATGACAGAGGATCTGTAGGTAACTGCACGAGCTTTCCTCATGAGTGAAAAAATCTCTTAGGTCTTTACCTGGTAACCATTACGTGAAGGACAAGTTTTCCCTTACTTTATGCTACAGCTTTTTAATAACTATCCATCGTGTTCTTCAGAGAGAACATGTACTCTTTCTATTATTAGACAAATGCCTTTTTGGGCATTGTGAATCATACAGGCATTATATATTCTTTTGCTACCTCGAGTTCATCGGATAAACATTAGTCAGTTAGCCCTGATCTTTGGATCTTGTGAAAATCATGGTCTTTGCTGAACATCCCCTGATATGCTTTAATAGATGTAATAAAATGTTAGCAAACCTATCACTTCATCCTTCAAAAAAATTTCTCTTAGCAGTTTAAACCAATGTGTGGTCTATTAACTTTTTGAGAAAGAGGTTGCCATTCTTAAAATGGCACTGTTTGAAAAATAATTATTTGTGCTGAACATTTGCAAGTTTTATCATAAGGGAAAGTGTGTCTCAAAAGTTAACACCACCACCACCCTGAGTTGAATTTCCTGAAACGTGAAGTGCTCAGCTTGCCAATAGGGCTTAACTGTAGGAGGACTGAAGCTTGGTGGGCTGTGTGACCCTGATGTGAGATGGTGAGACTGAGAACTAAGTGGAAATGAAATATCATTAAAGGCAAGAGCTGCCCGTCACCCATGGAGGGGAGCAAAGACAAAGAGGACCAAATTACAAGGGTATCAGTGGGCAGGAGCACAAACACTGCTCTCCTTCCACTTCCCCAAAAGGGAGGGCCAGTGAGAGGGAGTTTTGTGTTTGTTTTGCCTTTTCTCCTGTCACTTCTACATGGTAAAATGAAGGGCTGGTAGCATGAAGACTGTGCATACAATTATAAAAACAATCAAGGATCTAAAAAAGGAGGATTTTCTTTTTCTAGTGTATTCCCAAAGCTTTTCTAATTTTCTGTTCTGTTGTCACTGAAGTCTTTCTGGGCCATTTGTAACCTTCGGTCTGAAGTGAAAAAAATCTTCCGGGCTCCAGCCTCTCCAACAGTTATGTTCATGTCACACCTGTGCCATCCGATGATTCATGAATGACAGTAAGGACTGTTGGTTTGAGGGAGGTCTTTAAACGGTACCAAGGATCAGCTGTAAACAGATAGGTCAGAGGTTTTTGTTTCGTTTTTTGGTTCTATTTGCCTGTTTTATTTTGTCAGCTTTGTCTAATATTTACACAATATACCTACTCTATTGTTTATTTTGATGGTTGAGCTGTATGTGTAGGATGTATGTATATGCACACACACCATCAAATTCTCATTTTGTTGAAACTAGATTAATGTCACAATATTCAGAAAACTTCTCCTTGTGTTTTCAGTTTTTTAGAAAATTGACACGTTTTTGAGGTTAGACCAAAATGAGGTAAATGTGTCTCTTGTGCACTATGTTATTGTAGTACTAATGGATTGTTAGGTATTTGCTATAATGTTAACATGTTAATTTATGCCCTGTAAATGAATATGAGACACTATTGCTGGGAAAACTGTATAGTCTGCGCAATAAATGCTGTATAAGAAACAAGCCTTCTTCCAAATAACTTTTTTTTTTTTTTTGCTAGTTCACAGTTCTGAGCAGTAGGTGCTATAGGTGTGAAGAATTTAGGGACTGTATAATTTCAGTGATAAACCAGATTATAAAATAAGCCTAATTACTCATAAGAGTTTTGCTTATAAGCTTTGTCACCTTCATATATTCTCTACTGCCTACTTTCGCAGGAAGCATTTGAAGACATGCTTTTGGGAGCCAGTCTAGTGTTATTTCTAGTATTCTGAAATAAAAGCTTGCAGCTTTGTGGTTTGAATCTAAGCAAACAGGACTTGAGAGACCTTTTGAGTTCTATCAGAACCAGTTACCTGTGGTGTGTAGTAAGGAAGAAAAAGTTTATATGTGCAGGGATAGTTTGTAAAATTCAAACATCTGTTTATTGACGGGGGTGCTTAATATTTCTACTGTATGTAGTTGCATTCTTGTTTCCTAGAAATACATTTTATAGCAATTTGAAGTCTACTTATTAATGTCTGAGAGAACAAATGTTTTTAAACTTGGTATGTTCACCAGTATCAAATAAGTTAAATTCAACAAATCTATATTGTATATTGTGTGGCAGGCATTTTGCTAGGGACTGGGATGTACAGTCAATAAGACATTCATTCATTCACCCAGAAATATTTATTAAGTGTCTTCTATGGTTAATCTTAAGAGCCTCCCTGAGGAAAGAGTGCTTAAGTTAAGGTTCAGAATGAGTAGGAGTTACCAAGGTGAATAGCAAGATAAAGAAAAAGCGTCTCCCACATGCCTGATCAAAGTACTCCAGGATGAGAAAAATAATAGTGTTCAGAAAAAAGCAAAAGCACTCCAGTATGGCTGAAGCAGGAGCGGGGAGAGGAGGAGCAGTGGCTTAAGACGGGACTGAAGAGATAGCCAGAAGCCAGTTCATGGAGAGACTTCTAACTTGTAAGCCATGTTTAGGAATTTGGATATGATTATTAAGGTAATGGAAGCTCATTCAGGGTTTAGGGAGGAAAATGACTGTGTCAAAATTTGTTTTTTACATCACTCTGCTTTGTGTAGAATGAATTAGAGTGTGGGCCAAGAAAGGATAGGATACAAAGAAATCAGTTAGCATGCTATTGAAGGAATCTGACAGATGATGATGACTTAGATTAGAGCGGAAATAGAGAAGTGGATGGATTCCAGAGATATTTAGGAGTGGTAAAGACTAGACTTGGTGATTTTTGAGATGTAGAATTAAGAGAGGGAGAATGTGGAGTCTGAAATGATTCCCAGGCTTCTGACTTCAGTCTCTAGGAGAATGTTGGCACCATCCCCAGAAAAGGACAGAAGACAAGGTCCCTTTTAATTTCTGAGGTAATACCTCAAAGTAGACAAATTTGTGGGCATACATAGGGAACACAGGACAGGAGTCATTTATCCTCAACAGGATATATATATGGTATGTGGGTGTGTGTATATATACATATACATATGTGTGTGTGTTTTTAAAACTTGTTTGAAAGTGTCAGTCAGTATCAAAACAGTATCAATCAGTCGATGAAGAGTCTGAATTTTTTTTTTTTTTTTTCTTTTTCTTTTTGTGGTATGTGGGCCTCTCACTGCTGCGGCCTCTCCTGCTGCGGCCTCTCCTGCTGCGGAGCACAGGCTCCGGACGCGCAGGCCCAGCGGCCATGGCTCACGGGCCCAGCCGCTCCACGGCATGGGGGATCTTCCCAGACCGGGGCACGAACCCGCGTCCCCTGCATCGGCAGGCAGACTCTCAACCGCTGCGCCACCAGGGAAGCCCAAGAGTCTGAATTTTAAAGGGAAGGAATCATCATGAGAGAGAATTTGGTAGGGTAAAGGTTTTTGGTTTTGTTTTTTAAAGAAGTTAGAAGAGATTACTCATGAAAGAAAGGTTAAATGAACACAGCCACATTGAGCAGATCACAGTTTTCCCCATAAGCTAGGATCCAAGGTGAGCGAGTGTATTTTAAGGCTTTAATAATAGTAATTAGTTCTCCTTTGGTTCTTGCTAATTCTTATTTAAACCAGTTTGTCTTTTTCTGAGGCTGTTAACCCAGATTAACATTCAAATACTAGAATTTTATTAAGATTTTAATTAGGAGGCTAGAACCCTGGCTTATGAATTGGTTGACTACTGCTAACAGCTTTGTAGCTTTTTAAAGTAAGATATCTAAGATTTGTGGTTGAGGTGGGAATGTGAAGCTTTGAAAACAGAAATGTGCTTATGAATGGAAGCTGTAGTCTGTTATGGAGATAAATTAGGAGAAGAGACGAAGAAAAGAGAAAGGGCCCTGTTTTGTTAAAGGAGGCTTTTATACTATGCCTTGCATGAACCAAACTTTTGAGATATCAGAATTAAATTTTTATTGTCCACATTTCTATTTTACTTTAATTGGCTACTGGAAACATGAAGCATTTTATGGTGTGAAATACCAAATTAAAGCTTCCAGTGGGAATGTGGAATTGTAATCTGTGATATAGAGTCCGATGGAGTTTGAGCCTGGGAATGGAAATTGGGAACTGGAAAAGTCACCCCTGCAAGCTGGGCTGTGGTTGCTTCAGTGATTCACGCTGTAGTGGGAAGTAGAATACTAGAATTACACGAATTTGGGCCTCTCACCCTAGCTCTGGCATTTGTTAGGAGGGGGCAGGTTGCCCAAACTTGCCATGCCCCCTGTCCTCTGCTGAAATATGGGGATGACATCTACCACCCAGTTTATTTTGAGGATTAAATGAGAAAATGAACGTAAGGCCTCTGACAGAGTGCCTTGCCTCATAGCAGGCACTTCATTCTTAGTTCCTCTTTCACCTCCTTTAATTTTCTTTATACCCAGCTTTAGTGTCTGTAATAATGATACAGAAACCTTATTAGTGGCCAAACAGATTTAATGAGTGAGTTAGAACAAATGCAGTTGAATTTCTCATCTCTCCTTATTGATTATGAAAACAGGAATTCGCAGCACTTCGTCTTTTAGAAATGCTAAACCAGATGATGCTAGGACTGCCCTTAGAGGCACACAGAATAGTGTTTGAAGGGTTTAAAATAACAATTGATAAAATAATTTTAAATGTAATCCAGTGATGGGCTTTCTACTAAAAAACATTTGGCCACTTACTCATTTAGTTAACATTTGTGGAGCACTGTTTTTGTCCCAGGCCTGTATAATGTGGGAGACGGAGAAGTGAACAGATGATTCTGACATGCCATAGTAAGGCTTGTGCTGTGGGAAATCACAGGGTGCTGCACCAGGAGGATTTGACAATATGTGCCAAATGCTTTAAAAATGTGCGTCCTCTTCTACCTAGTTGATCTACTTCTAGCAACATAACCTGAGGAAGTTTGATGAAATCTGCTTATAATAGTGAAAAATTGGTAATTGCAAATGTATAACAAAAGTGAATTAGTTTAATTTCTATATTATAAGTGGACATTCTGTGTAGCGATCACAGAGATCTGTAAAAAATGTATGTATTGCTAAGAGCAAAAAGTAGGTTACCAAGGAGGGTTTTTTAAAAATAATTTTCAAAGAAAGAAAGTTTAGTGAAGTCCTTTCCAAATCACTTTTGGGTATTCTTTACCTTGAAGAAATCATCAAAAACACATAGTATGGCCATAATCTGGAAGCTGGGTGGGAGTTTAAGTGAGTTAAGCATCTTGCCAAGTCTGTGTAATACATCTGAGAGATCAGCTATTGAGATATGCATATACACACACATAGATACACACACATACATATACACACACATACACACACACATATATATGAGTTTTGAGTAATGACTAGATAAGTTACAGTCCCAGTGAGGCTGCCCAGGTGAATGAGCTTGTCGGCAGAGCAGGGGCCGTGCGCGTTCTTGGTGCTCCCAGTCTTCTGAGGTATACTTTGTAGTAAGAAGACTGACCTGTGAGAAAAAAATATGTCTAGTGAGTATGTTTGTAACCAGCCCCAGGGACTTCTTCACTGGCCATTTTGGCTCAGCTGGTACCATTAGGTCAGTTTTTCTAGCTTGTGGAACCATCTCATTTCTGGATACCGCAGGTTTCAGGAGTACCTTCATCGAGAAATTATTTTTTCTCTTAGTTGATAATAAGGTAAGCTGCCAAGATCTTGGCTTCTGTTCACTTTTCAACAGCAGTCCCTTTAAAGGTCAAAGGTTTTTACTTAGGTTTTACAAATAGCAGATTATTTTGGAAAAACTCTATTCAAGACCAAGTTTATACCTTTGTGTATACCATAAACTCTTAACAATTTACAAAAATAGATTATTTTTCCTAATTGTTTTTCTTAAAGAGATGGATAAGCTTGGAGAGCTCTAGTTTTCCCATTTATATGAGAACTGTAAAACAACAAGTGAACAAGTCTTTTCTGTGTCTGGATCAAATGGAGTGACTATTTCTGTTCCTTTCCTGCACTGCTTTCCAGAGTAGAGTTAACGAGAGGCAGTCTCTGCCTGTTTTATTGTTTACTTTTTTACATGGGACATAAATCTGCTCCCCTTTGTCCTTGGAGTAGACTCCTGGGATTTTTTTTCCTTCTGTTTCTTTTGGTCAGTAGTCAGAAGTTGGATGCTGAATGATTCAGAAAGAAAGGAACAAGAGAGTAAGAACTGTAATGCAAACATCAGGACTAAAAGGAAGAGATAGTTCTTTCTTTAAACCAGGAAAATACCTTTGCTCTTTAATGACTATCATTTTTTGAGTACCCATGCACAGATACTTTATGTACATTATCTTGTTTAATCCACACTATCCTGAGAGGTAGAAATAACTCCCTCCCTTCGTTTTACAGACAGGGCCACAAAAGAGTAAACAGTTTGCTTTCAGCCATATGCCCAGTAAATAGCCAAGTCAGAATTTGAATCCAGGTCCAACTCTAAAGCTCTCTGTATCCTACAAGCTGCTAATTTTGGCCTAAGAGTTAGTAAACTCTTATAATTAACTGTGAATTTCTGGTGAGTTGCATTAACTTTCTTGGCTCTTGCTTTCTTCATCTGTAAACTGAGAGGATTGAGCTAGAGCTTTAAAGTTAATTCTGGTTGTAAAATTCTGTTATTTCTGCTTTCTTTATTGAATTGAAATGGAGAATGTGTAAAGTTTCTACTTAAGTTCTCTTGTTTGCAGCCAGTTTGGTTTGTAATCTTTACTTTTAGCCTGATGATTTTTTCACACCATCGTCCAGTGAAGGTGCAGAAGAAGGCATTATGACAGCTGCAGATTCACAAAAGAAAACTTAAAGTACCTGAACATCAAGCAAGGAACATGGCAAACATGGGCTGGAGATTATGTAGGTGGGACCTGGTAATTGTCTTTAGACACCAATGTCATTTAACTTCAAAGGGTTATTGTGCCTCAGTGAGTGATTCTATGTGTTTGTCTGTCTCGAGGCATTGGGGATTCTGTTAAATAGTACAATGATGACTCAGTTTCAGTTCTTTTAGGGTCTTATAACATTTCCAATTAAATGGTAGAGAGGTGGCTATAGGAGGGACACAATGATTATTGACATAGGAGAACTAATGAGATGATATGATATAAAAAAGAAGCATCTTCTGCAGTATTTTTATTCCACTTATACAGTACCTTTTTCTCTGAGGGTGCTATACAAATAACATTGAGATAATAAGCCATTTTGAAATGTCAAAACACTGAAGAATAAGAAAGTGGCTAGGAGAAATAAATACACAGAAGCAGTAGAGGCTTTCGATCACTGATGGGCATGCACAGCAGGTTAGCAGTTCTTTGGCTAAATCCATTGCATTCACCGTTGGTGCTGTAAATGGGTGGGGGCTTGACATGGAGGCCTTTTCCTTGGGCCAGTTTAATGCACACCATTCTACATCCTGTGGTTGAGATTGAAGACCATGAGTTTTCGTGTCAGATGGATCTGTATTTAAATCCTGATCCTGCTACTTACTAGCTATTAACTTGGAACAAATTACCTAAATTTTCTGAGCCTCAGTTTCTTCATCAGTAAAGTGGTGGTAATTATAACTCCCTTGTTAGGGTTGTTCAGAGGATTAAAGTAAATGAGTTAAATACATAAAACATTTAGTTCAGTGCCTGGCACATGGTAAATGCAACATAAATGCTAGCTGGCTATTATGCTCAGAATATGTCAGAATAGTGATTCTGATGAGGTTGTAGAGCATAATAGCAACAGCTTCTTTGGTTCAAAAGATAAGGCAAAATGGAGTTGTCAGGATCTTCTGTTCCTTTTATGAATTGATGCAGTGAAGTATAATCTGTACTTCATAGACTAGTATAAGATTTTTTTAAATGAAACATACAGAGACTAAACATAATAATTTAAACAGTCATACACTGACCACTAGCTTTAAGAAATAAAAGAAATTACAGATAGGATTGAAGATCCTGGTTCCTCCCACCCCCAGATAACTATTATCGTAAATTTGGTGTATCATTTCCACATGTTTTTATATTGTAATTATGTACCAATAAACAATATATGGTGTTTTTACATATTTTAAATTTTTATATAAATATTATTAGATATATATCTTTCTGTAGCTTGCTTTTCTCTCTCAACATTGTTTTTGAGATTTTTCTGTTGTACTTATAGCTCTATTCATTTATTTTAACTGCCATAGAGTATTTCATCATATGAATGAATATATCACTCTAATCTATTCTCTGTCAATGGACATTGTCTATAATTTTGAATATTTCTGCATAGCTCTCACTTCACACCCCCCAAATCTCAGACGTAACCACCCTCCTGAATTGTGTTAATTTTTTTAGTGTTTATAGATACATATTCCTAAACAATATATTATTTGAAGTTTTGCCTGTTTTTAAGGTTTGTGCAATACAGTCTTACTATGTTATTTAGTGACTTACTTTTTTGTTCAACATTATAATTTTGAGATTTATTCATGTTGATGTGTGTGGCAATAGCTATTTTCACTGTGTACATTATTTGAATATAATATAATTTATGGTCCTTTAGGTCTGACTTTTTACTATTACAAACAGTATGTAATCAACATCCTTGTACCTGTGTGTTGAATTTCTGTCAGGCATATACCTAGTAATAAAATGACTGGGGCATAGGTAATGTATGTGCATCTTTATCTTTAATGGATATTGATAAGTACTAATTACATTATCATTTAATTATACATATTTTCTAATTTCTAATTTGACCCATGAGTTTAAAGTGTGTTTTAGAAACTTCCAAATATATAGGATTTTTTTTTTTTTACCAATTTTTAACTTAATTGCTCTGTGGTCAATTAATAATGCCTGTATCTTACTAATTCTTTGGTATTTGTTGAGACTTTTGCTTTATAACCTAATGTGTGGTCACGGTTTATCCAGGTTTTAGGTAGTTTTTATAAATATTCCAAATGTGTTTGAAAATAATTCATTATCTAATTGTCAGTTTCCCATAGATACAATCATTTTTGCTTTACATATTTTGAGGCTTTGTTATTAGATGCATACAGATTAAGAGTTGTTTTATATTTCTGGTAATTTTTTTTCACTATTATGTAATGATCCTCTTTATCTCTAATAATGCTTTTGCCTTAAAGTCTACATTTCCTAACAGTACTATAGCTATTACTGGCTTTTTAATCATTTGTATTTGCTGGTATTTTTTTTTTTTTTTTTTGGTACGCTGGCCTCTCACCGTTGTAGCCTCTCCCATCGCGGAGCACAGGCTCCGGACGCACCGGCCCAGCGGCCATGGCTCACGGGCCCAGCCGCTCCGCAGCATGTGGGAACCTCCCGCACCGGGGCACGAACCCGTGTCCCCTGCATCGCCAGGCCGACTCCCCACCACTGCGCCACCAGGGAAGCCCTGGTATTTTGTTTATATACTTTGAAAGTTTTCTCTCATGTTAATGTTTTTAGTATGTCTCTTGGAAACTACATAAAACAGGACTTTATTTATTCAGTCTGAATTTTCTTTTAACTGATAAGTTTAGTCTGTTTACATTTATTACCACTACTGATATATCTGTACTTACTTCTACCACATATTATGTGTTTTGTATTTACCCTTTTTTCCTCTGCTGGTTTTTTCCTTCTTATCTGTCCTTTATTGGTTTGAACAACTTTTATTTGTTTTATCCTTGATTACCCCTACCCTAAAATTTTAACATGTATTTGGCTTTGCAGAGTCTTACATTAAAATCAGTATGTCTACCACTCATCTTGGAAATCTTTAACTCACCCTCTACCAACCTTCTGTGTTTTGGACCAGTATTTTACTTCAATTCTTTTTATCACCCAAATTAGTTTTAATTTTTATACTAACTTGCATTATTTTCTAATACCCAAGGCAATTGTGAACTCCTTATTTAAACTGGTTTTCTCACACTTTCTCTTCAGATTTTCAAAAGAAACAACCAGACGATGATTCCGCTCCAAGTACAAGTAACAGCCAATCAGATTTATTTTCCGAAGAGACCACCAGTGACAACAGCAATACCTCGATAACCACGCCAACTCTTAGTCCCAGCCAGCAGCCGCTTCCGACAGAACTGAATGTAACTTCACCAAGTAAAGAGGAGTGTAAGTCTCAGATCCTGTGAAGTGGTAGAGAAAGCAGCCTAAGAATCATATCCAGAGTTTCTTGGTAATGCCTCTTCCAGAAAAAATGATAGCAGCTCTTTGAATTCAAGATTAAGTTTTAACATTTAGGCCCCAAGTCAGCAAGGTAGAGAGTAAGTTTCAGCCTTCCATTGAGCTTAAGGTTGTTGTGTGTGTGTGTGTGTGTGTGTGTGTGTGTGTTTAAATTTATTTATTTTATTTATTTATTATTTTTGGCTATGTTGGGTCTTCATTGCTGTGCGCGGGCTTTCTCTAGTTGTGGTGAACGGGGGCTACTCTTTGTTGCGGTGCGCAGGCTTCTCATTGCGGTGGCTTCTCTTGTTGTGGAGCACAGGCTCTAGGCGTGCGGGCTTCAGTAGTTGTGGCACTCAGGCTCAGTATTTGTGGCTTGCGGGCTCTAGAGCGCAGACTCAGTGGTTGTGGTGCACAGGCTTAGCTGCTCCACGGCACGTAGGATCTTCCTGGACCAGGGCTTGAACCCGTGTCCCCTGCATTGGCAGGCGGATTCTTAACCACTGTGCCACCAGGGAACCAGCTTAAAGTTTTCTTAAAGGAATGCCTTTTATGTTAACTGTCAGGGTACATGAGGTTTTGAACCAGTTTAGGGCAGTTGTTCTCAGCCCTGGCTGTAAATTAGAATCCACTGGGGATTTTTAGAACAATTTTAATCTTCAGCACCATTCCCTGAATCTGTAATTTAATTGGTCTGGAGTGAGGCTCAGTGATCTGTTCTTTTTAATTCTTCAGAGAATTCAAATATGCAGCAAAAATTGAGGACCACTGGTCTAGGGAACTTAACCTGATTTAGGAACCTTTGATTGAAGCCTTGCCTCTGTCACTAAGTGGGCCTCAAGTGTTTCTAGGCAGTTAACGAGATAACACTATATACTTCATAGAACATAGGGTATTTGAAGGGAGGAGGAAGTAGTTTCTTTTACTCTTCTGTAAGTTCTCAGTGACAGAATACTATTATCATATATGTGATATGGAAGTCCATTGTCCACTTAAGCTTTATAATGCTGTAACCATTTCCTTTAGGGCACAACTATAACTGGCAGGGTTTGAAAATTGTAGTGATGTTATGACATAGCAGCTTTTTACCTTTTAAAAGCTTTACTTAACAGGTTGAAATCTGGTGTTTCAAATTTAATGAATATCTAGAAATCCTTGGAATATGGTAGGTTAGAATGTTCTATCTACTAACTTTGGAAAGATTAGCAGAGAACAAATGTTTATCTAAACCCCTATCATAAACCACTGTACTAGGTAGAGTTGAGAATATAAAGGTAAAAAAGGCCGTAGTCCCTGTCCTCAAAGAATTTACTGTTTAGCAGCGGAAATTAAATATATTTCTTATATCATTAGTTCTCAACCAGGAGTGAGTTTGCCCCTCCCCCTCCCCCCAATGCTGTAAACATCTGACACTGTATCAGACAGCCCTCCACAGCAAGGAATTATCCAGCCTGACATGTTAGTAATGCCAGGGTTGAGAAACCCTGATACATGGTTGTATGCACCTATTTTAATGGTCTTTCTTACGTATTGAAGACATTGACTGTTGAAGAAGGGTGTTGGTTTACTGGAGAAGGTGCTGTTGAAGATAGACACAATATGGAGGAAAGCTGCATGGAGTTCTGCAATGGCAAGTGACTCCTTTAGGGCCATTTATGGAGGACAAGGCTGGGCAGGTAGATTGTGGCCGTGCCATAGAGGCTTGAACGCTCAGCGAAGATATTTGGATGTTAGACAGTAGTCATGTTTTTGTGCAAAGGAAGTAATATTACTACAGTTATTTTGCAGAAGTAGCATGGCAGTATTGAAAATGGGAAGGATTATACTAGATAACATTGCACAGAGAAAAATTTAAAATTATTGTAACCTATTGAATAGAGGCCTAGGCAAAGGTGTTGAAATTATGTAAGGGGAGAAAAAAAGATGAAAATGGTAGTGATAATGTTAAGGCAGTAGGTTTTGTTTTGTTTTTAAAAATCTGTTGAGGGTTGTGTACTTTTTTTTTTTTTTTGCGGTACGCGGGCCTCTCACTGTTGTGGCCTCTCCCGTTGCGGAGCACAGGCTCCGGACGCGCAGGCTCAGCGGCCATGGCTCACGGGCCTAGCCGCTCCGCGGCATGTGGGATCTTCCCGGACCGGGGCACAAACCCGTGACCCCTGCATTGGCAGGCGGACTTTCAACCGCTGCGCCACCAGGGAAGCCTGAGGGTTGTGTACTTCTTGAGAGGCTGATGAAAGCTCTGGCCCCTTGTCTCAGAAAAATGACACCAACCATTTATACTCAATTTTGAGTAAAATTTTTCTAAAGCTCACTATGGCCTTTGGTTAAGAACTCCTTGTCTAAGGGAAAGGTTGGAGCTGATCAGAATCTCATCTTATGGAATGGCATCTGACTGGATTCACACACACCAGGATCAGGCCAGGATCAAAACAACTTGAGCAGCCCAAGTGCTCTGAGATAACAACAGCTACCTTGAATTGAGCACTTTATGTGCAAGACACTGTTCTATATGTTTTGCATATTTTTTCTTTTACTCCTCATGACAACTCATTGAGGTGTAAATACTCAGTTTCCCCATTGTATAGAAGGAAACAGGCAAAAAGAGATCAAGTAATTTGCCTGTGGTAGCAAACTAGTAACCAGAATAGCATTCAAATTTAGGCATTTGGCTTTAGAACTCATGCTTTTAATTAGTTAATTCGCAATGTGAAATATAACTGCCACAGAGAATAGAAGTATTCATGTTGGTAAGATCAACACTTTTTCTGTGAAATTAAGGTATGTGGAAATGCACATGGTAACCAAAAGTTACTTGATTAATTCATCATGAAATATCCTTATAACAGGGATTGAAAATAAAAACACTATATCCATATGACTGTATGACTAAAATATTTTCTCTGGAGTCAGATCTTTATGGGAAGCAGACCCATAACAAGGATTTACATAGCAAATGGCAGAGTGTGGACTCAGAACAAGTGGAGTTAGATGAAGTGAAAGTTTGAGTCACGCTGATTGTCGGGTGCACTCTGAGGACATATAGGGAAGGTCTTATGTTCAGTACGAGATTCCATCTTTATGCCCTTTTTCCCTCCTCTGCTTGGGATTAGACCTACCCTGAGCTCTGGAGCCCCTAGGACACAGCACTTCCTGTGTTTCCATAACTTGCCACTCTAGGCTTCTGTAGACTGCCACATTTTTCCTTTCGATATATACGTAAATACCTTCAATCTGATTAAGGATGTGTAGTTCTACCAGTTTCAGATCCATTCTCTCTTTCTGATGACATCACTGCTTTAAACCATTATGTGTTTAACTTTTCAAGTGAAACTCTCAGAGTCTAATCTCATTTCCTAATTCTTGTGGAGCTCATTATTGTAAACCTTGGATTTTCATAGATCTGGAGAGAGGAGGAGATTTGCTAATATGAGGTTTAATGATGACTTAAGTGTTCAACTGGGCAGTTTGAGTTGGAGCTCAGGAGAAAGAAGTCAAGGTTGGCTTCATCCACATGCAGATGATAAGTGAAGCCTTAGGGGTTAAGTGAGATTGCCAAAGGTGAGAAGAAAGAAAAGCAGTGAGAATAGAACCTAGAGGGAAACCAAAACAGAGGAGGCAACTGAAGAAGTCAGAGAGGAGGCAAATGATAGTGGGCAAGGTCACAAAAGGCAAGGAACAAATTTCATCGTATGGTGTAGGCTTTATTAATAATGAAAATATTCACTCATATTTATAAAGTGTTTGGCTATCTTCTAAGCTCTTTACACATACTAACGTTTAATTCTCAATACTACTAATAATAATGAAATATTAATAATGAAATAATAATGAAAATAGTCACTCATATTTATGAAGTGTTTGGCTATCTTCTAAGCCCTCTTCTAAGCCCTTTACACATACTAACGTTTAATTCTCACAGTGTCCTATAAGGTAGGTGCTTTTATTATCCCTGTTTTTACAAATGAGGAAGTTGAAGCATAGAGTGGTTCAGTAACTTCTACCCAAAATTCAGAGCTCTTGCTGCCCAGTGTAGCTCATGCTCTAACCCACTGATTCGGCTCCAGAGCCTGTGCTTTCAACCACTATAGTATATTGCCTCAACATTGTGAAAATGCTTCAGGAAACTGTAAGCTGACAAGAAAAATTTAGATTTGGTGATCATGTGATTAATTCTCTAAATAAACTATTTAATAAATTGTTTCAGTGGTTTGTATATTCATTTAGCAGTCTTTGCTAAATGGCACTAGGTTAAGTGCTGGGTACAGAAATGAATAAGATTAGGTCTCTATCCACAAGGAGGTCACCTTTTCAGATACATACGTCTCTCCTTGAGTTTCTGGTTCTCCCTAACAGGTGCATGCGAATTTTAGGGTGAAAGGGAGGCAGTAACAGGAATAGTGGTTAATAAGCATGTCATTTGCAAACGCTTTCTCAGGCGAGTTTTGCCATCTTGCCTAGGTTGAAAACTATGCTGGAGTGAGGAGATATGTGCCTGATTTGTGGATGGGGTGATATAGGGATAAGAAGAGTAAGGAAGGTTTGTTAAAGCTGTCAGGGCAAATGCATTGTAAGTCAACAGGAGGTAATTAAAGTGATTGCCAAGTAGCGGTGAAGACCCAGGTGAGAGTAGACAGCCTGATCCATTGACACCTTGTACATTTCTTCAACTGTGACCTACCTAGGAGAAGAAAGGTGGAGGAAGAGGCAGCAGGAGATTACTTATATTAATCTTTTAGTATTCTCAAGAGACCAGAATTTCATCTGTTGGTCCTTAGCTTCCCCTAGAGAGTTATGGAGAAGTAAGGTGTAGGAGTTGCTGGGAAATGGGTTTGGGATTCCAAATCCAAGTACTACATAATCTGTAAACTCTGTAGTAGTTATGGATCCATTGTTATTGTAGAACTGGAAGCGTTAGTGTAGAACTGGAAGTGCTGAGTCTTCTTTGGGGCTTGTGAAAGGTTTTACTTTTCTTCCTAATAAGCAATACTCATTCTCTTGATTACATCTGCTTTCTGCTTCTCAAAGTTAAATGAATATAAGAATAGAAAGGTGGTGAGAGTCTGGGTACATTAATGCTGTTTTGAAAAGACTGCAGATAGAGTAAGAACTATTGACAAGAATGTGTAAGGCAGAGAGCAGGACAGATTTTTATACAAAAGAATTTCTTAAAACACCTTGACTGGAGGTCAATAAAGCAGGTGTCCAAAAGCTCAAAGTGATATTTCTTTGTCTAAACACACGTGTCTCTTCCTATCCCATCTTATGTGTGTCTGCAGAAGAGTCCATGGAACTTTAGCCATTAGAAGCATTTTCAAAAAGCAGTTGTAAACAAAATTCTAATAGTGACCAAAGGACTTGTTGTAACATTTAAATGCTATAAAAATGGTAACAGCTATTACCAGAGTACTTACTAAGTACCAGGCACTGTTCCAAATTTTTATTTGTATTAACCTACCTCATATTTATAATACCCTGTAAAGCGGGTGGTATTACCGTATCTGTTTTTCAGATGTGAAAATGGAGGCACAGGATGATTTTGTATCTTGCCCAACATCACAAAGCAGCCTGGCTTTCCAGCACCACCCCATTGCTGCCTGTCTCTGTAGTGATTTGTAGTGTAAAGGCTGTTGCTTGCAAATAAACTACAGAGGAAGGAATGTTGCGCAGACACTTAAAAAGAACAAAATAACATACATTTCTTAATGCTCTTGCTACTACCAATTTATTGTTCTTTCAATTTCCAGGTTTTTCATAGAGGAGATAAATTGTGGTTTATTTTGTTTCTTTTTTTTGTTCCTCCCACATCTTTATTGGAGTATAATTGCTTTACAATGTTGTGTTTGTTTCTGCCTTACAACAAATTGAATCAGCTACTGTACTTTCTTTTTTCTTTTTTTAAAGATATCTATGACCCCAAACAGGCATAGAACACTTTCCTAGAAGCTTCAAATCTAGTCTAGGAGACATTGATCTTTTTTTTTTTTTTTAATAAATTTATTTATTTTTGGCTGCCTGGGTGTTCGTTGCTGCACGTGGGCTTTCTCTAGTTGGGGCGAGTGGGGGTACTCTTTGTTGTGGTGCACGGGCTTCTCATTGCAGTGGCTTCTCTTATTGTGGAGCATGGGCTCTAGGTGCATGGGCTTCAGTAGTTGTAGCACGTGGGCTCAGTAGTTGTGGCTTGCAGGCTCTAGAGCGCAGGCTCAGTAGTTGTGGCGCACAGGCTTTGTTGTTCCGTGGCATGTGGAATCTTCCGGGACCAGGGCTCGAACCTGTGTCCTTTGCATTGGCAGGCAGATTCTTAACCACTGTGCCACCAGGGAAGCCCTGTGCTTTGTTTCTTGAGCCAACTTTTGAAATAATGTCAGGTTGTGGGTAGAACGCTGGAACTGGTTGTTAAAGCTGTCAGGGCGGATGCATTATATGAAATTCTGGTCTCTTTGAGGGTACTAAAAGATCAATATGAGTAATCCCCTGCTGCCTCTTCCTCCACCTTTCTTCTCCTAGGTGGGTCACAGTTGAAGAAATCTGCAAGGTGTCAGTGGATCACCTGGGTCTTCACTGCTACTTAGCAATCACTTTAGTTATCTACTCTTGACTTAGACAATGCATCTGTCCTGATAGCCTTAACAAGATGAGCAGATGACTGGTCACCGTAAGTCAGAGTCTTATAAGATTGGACTTAAAAGATTTTTTAAAAGACCCTTCTCTCTATTTCTCCTATAAATTCGATTTCCTATTGTTATGCTCTTAAAGGCCTGGACATCCTTGCTTGTGCCCTCTGGGGAGCCTTATGGTGTACATGCCTACAGAGCTAGGTTTTGTGGGGTTTTTGGTGGCAGGGGGCAGGGGTTAGCCAGTCCCACTATGTACTGGAGGGAAATTGAGGTGTTGGTGGAGAGTTAGCTGGTCTGTTTCTTTCTAGGCAGGAGAGGAAGAGAACTGATACCTGCTACTAGGGAAGACTAATGGCAAGAAATGGGCTTGTTTTTAAATATTCTGACATTCTAATCTAACAGTTAGAGAGGGCCCACCTCGTACAGAACACTTTTCTAAACTGTGTAGAGGCACATACTAAGCAATAAACAGCCACCAACACATATATAAAACAATAGTTTTTAAGGGAAGTTGGCAAAGTATAACCCACAGGCCAAATTGGCCCATCACCTGTTTTTGTATGCCCACGAGCTAAGAATGATTTTAAATGAAAAAGATCAAAAGGACAGTAATTTTACATGTGAAAATTACATGAAATTCAGATTCCAGTGTTCACAAATAAATTTTTATTGGAACACAGCCATGCTCATTCATGTATGTATTGCCTGTGGCTGCATCTGCACTTTAACGTCAGAACTGGGTAGTTACTACACAGACCCAATGGTCCTTTGCAGAGAAAGTTCGTCAACCCCTGTTTTACAAAGTCCTCTGACAAACGTTATTTTTCTGGGATCATCCTAACAAACAGTCTGCAACATAGGCAGGGCAGATAGCCTCCTTATTCTACAGATGAGGAAAAGGTTTGAATGGTGACCTGCCTTGAGTCACATGACAGGGCTAGAGCTCAGCTCTGGGCCTTTTTTCATCCATAATGCTGAAAATTTTTCCTGTTCTTCTCTACTATATATACCCAAGAGATGAGTTTGTTGTAACCAAAAGAAAATATACAGAAAAAGTGAGAACCATACTAACTGGAATGTTAGTGAAGACTTTTAATGAATAAAGCTTCATTTTCCAAGTGCTGGCTGGATTTTCCTTTAATATGACAGTGATTCCCAAAACAGAAATTTGAGAGCATTCTTTATCTGTGTGTTAAATTAATTTTTTTGAACAAAGAGATTTCCATTGTTTCCTTGGAAACTGGTTCCTGGTCATAGCCTAACTTCCCCAGGCATTTAAAAAATAAAACGGTGGCACATTTTAACAGATTTCCTTGCTAAACTGCCCTTGGGTCTTTGAACATGAATTGGGCTTCATTGGCTGCTAGTCTTCATTCCTGTCTGACAGATCTGTCCCTTGGAAAATTAATATCACTGCCAGTGAGTGGCTGAACTTCATGTTTGTCTGTTTTTACCAATTAAATTTATAATAATCTCTAAGTGAAACTAGTTTTCCCTTTTTGGACTATGCCTACTTGAAGACCAGATAGTGTGCAAAACAGGCTGACTTATTCTAGTAGAACATTCAGAAAATATTACCTATTAAAAATATTTTATGCCTTCCTGCTGGGCTGGTTTTAAGTGAAATATGGTGAGGAGATTTATTTACAGTTCTCTCTGTATGTGTCTTTCTCTTCCTTTTTCTCTAATGAAGCTTGGAACATCAGGCCATTTATCAGAGATAATTATACAACAGATGGAGCTTTTCTGATATATAATAGTATCAAAGTGGGAGATTCTTTCCCATAATGAAGAATGCCAAAATTTTAAACGTCTCTTCTGATTTTAATTTAAAGGTACTTTTTTTTCCAGTGCATTTATTTATCTTGAAGCTGATTCTGTAAAGCATGGTGCTTTTATTAGGGCTTGTGTTCTAAAAGGATTGGTACTTTGCAGTACAGTTTGATAATGTACAGTTATATGCTGTATTGAATTGAATGGTTGTAATTCACCAGGAATCAATGTATGGGATCATTGAATGAATCCTGGTCAAAATGCAAAAGGACTGACCAGTTTAGCAGTGTTTTCTTATGGAAATTACTTCTATTCCACATTGTTAGCTGGATCAGATCTGTTCAAGCACTTAGAGTGTCATCTGACCTTTTTTGTAGTCTAAAAATAGAGTCAAAATTAAAGCAAAACCATGACTTTTAAATTATTTGCTGCCCTCTTTTTTGTCTTAAGTTACTTTATTTTTTAAGTATACAAGTAAAGCAAAAACATACAGGTTTATGTATGTTAGAAGGTGAAAGTATTCTTTTAATGCCTCCACCCCGTTCCCCACCCCCCAAATTCCCACTCTTTTCAGAGATTACCACTGTTTATTTATTTTGGATTATATATATTCTTTTTCTATGCAGTTATATACATGTCTACATAAATATAAGGTTTTCTTTATACAAATGAGAACATACTATATGTATTGTTCTGTAACTTGCTTTCTTACTTAACAATATATTTTAGAGATCTTTCTAGGTCAGCCTAATTCTTTTTAAACTGCTCTGTAGTATTCTGTATTATTATTATTATCTCTTTTCTTTTAAGACTGTTTCTTATATTTTACTGCTATAAACCATATGATGTAAACATTTTTAAATATAAGTAATGGTGCATGTATCATTTTTCCATGATAAATACATGGAAGAGGAACTAACAAGTCAAAGAATATGTATTAAAATTTTTATATACACTGCCAAATTAATTTCCAAAATGACATTACTACTTTATTCCTATATGCCACTTTATTTGAGTGAGCATTTTTCCCATACTTTTACCAACGTTAGGTGTTCTTTTCTGGGGGGCAACAGGCAAAAGAAAAGCTTATCTTTTTTTTTTTTTTGCGGTACGCGGGCCTCTCACTGTTGTGGCCTCTCCCGTTGCGGAGCACAGGCTCCGGACATGCAGGCTCAGCGGCCATGGCTCATGGGCCCAGCCGCTCCGCGGCATGTGGGATCTTCCCAGACCGGGGCACGAACCCGTGTCCCCTACATCGGCAGACAGACTCTCAACCACTGCACCACCAGGGGAGCCCAAGAAAAGCTTATCTTAACTTGCATTTACCTGACATCTCCTGATAGTGAGATTGAGCACTGTTTTATATGTTTATTAGCTATTTGTGTCTCCATTGATTTGCCTATCTGTATTCTTTGCTCATTTTTTTGTTAGCCTTTTTTTCTTACTGATTTGTAGGAGCTCCTTATATATTCTGGATATTTGTTATGTATTCTTATATATTTGTTACATATCATGTAAATATTTTCTTCCGGTATGTCACTTAAGACTTTTTAATTTTGATTTGGGTGCCTTGTATTCCATTAGAAAATTCACAGATTTTAAAATTCAAGTCTGTTAGTTTGTCTTCTAGGTTTGTGTGTTTCTTAGAAGACTTTCTCCATCACAGGGTTATAAAAACATTTTTCTTCATATTTTACAGTTTATATTTATATTTAGCTCTTGATTCCATCTGGAATTTATTTTGTATATGCTATGAGGTATAGGGATTTACCTTTATTATTTTTCCAAATGGATAACCAATTATGTCAAAACCACTTATCAGTTAGGCCTGGTTTGGAATTCCGTCACTATTTTATAAACATAAATCTGTTTTTAGACTCTTTTATTTTGTTCCATTGGTCTAACTGTATATTCCTGAGACTGGAAAATAACTTTGTGGTGTGTATTGGTATCTGATAGAGCTAGTTCCCCCTTAGTTTATCTTTTTCTAAATTTTGTTGGCTATTTTTTTGCATTTTTTCTTCTCAATGCACTTTGTCAAATTCTATTAAAAAATTACAGTGTAATTTTTAATTGGGTTTACACTGAAAATAAAGGTTTATTTGGGAATAATTGACATTTTAATACATTATTGGGCCTTCTCATATAGGAATATCATTTGTCTTCATTTGTTCAAACCTTCTTAAATATTCTTGAGTAAAGATTTATTATTTTCTTAGTGTAATCCTTATACATTTCTTGTTAGAAATTCTTCTTTATAGCTTTATATATGTATTTCCTGTTCCTAACTCTGATACTACTTCTTATTACTAATGTATGTGAAATATATTAGTATATCACACATAAATGTAGTATTTGCTACAGGTTTTTTTGTAGATATTATTTATCAGGTTAAGAAACTTCTATTTTTAGCTTGTTAATTTTTTTAAATCAGAGAGGAATGTTTATAAAATGCTTTTCAGCATCTGTTGAGATGATCATATACATTTCTCCTTTAATATGTAATCTCTTAATTTAATAGACTTCCAGTTTAAACCATCTTTGCATTCCTTGAATAAACTCTGTTAGTTCTTTCAGTGTACTGATGGATTCAAAATGCTAATTTTATTTTAAGTTTTGTACCTTTTTAATAAGTGAGTTAATTTTGTGTACATGTGTGCTTGTATATGGTGGGCATGCTATTCCTGTCTAGTTTAGATACTAGTTACATTAATCTCATAGAAAGTTTTTCATCTTTTCCTGTGCCCTAACACTGCTTTTTGTCTTACGTTCTGACATTGTGTAATGTATCTGTTCTTTGAAAGCTTGAAGAATTTATTCATAAAACTGATTGGCCTGATATCTGATATTGGACTATTTATATTTTCGACCTCATTTAAAGTTAGTTTTGGCAATTAGTATTATTATAAAAATGTCTATTTCATCTACATTTCTCAATTTATTGGAATTTACTGGAACATATTCTTATATAAAATTTTTTTTCTATTAAAGGTGCTCTTAATTTTAGAATATGTATTGTACCAAGTACACAAACTAAATCTTATTCTTAGTCTAATATTGTTTATATTTCCTAATTTGTCTTTGTTTATGATCCTCTAGTTGGCTCAGTGGAGAAATATTAAAGGTCTGGGAAGTTGTTATTGCCACCATTGTGTTTTCATAGGATTACAGCCATAATCTTTAGACTGTTCTTGCTTCTCATCTTGTCCTAGTCAATAAACTAGTCAGATGAATCCCCATTGACATCATGTTAAACAAAAAAGGGAATTCTTTTATTGACTCATCACTGCCTATTTGATCATCCAGATTCTTAATCTTGTATCAGACATCCTTCCCCCACATAATCTGGAACCTCATTGTTTTTGACCTTCCTACCTTTCCCAGCACTGATACTCAGCTCTGAACTGAACCAGATCCTTGTTGTCCCCAAAAGACACCATGGCAACTCATATTACCATTTTTATTCATGTTCTTGGAAGGCTACCTCAGAACCATTTCATCCACGCTTGCTTCCTCCAAGGAATTCCTAACTTCCTCCCTGTAACATCTAGTCACATATTGTGTTGGTCACCTCTTTGACATGAGAATCTCATCTCTCTGTACCAATTTAGAGGTTATACCCCAAATTAGCAGAGACTTAATTTTATTCTGCTTTGCTCTGCCCCATAGCACCCAGCAAGGCAATACTCAGTAAATGATTTAAATATTTAGAAAAGTTTACTAGTTTTTCATACTTTTGAGAACCTTCATGTGCTCATGTGTTTTGATACACTAAAGAGAGGCTTCTCGTTGCCTGAACCTGATTTTGAGCAGCTACTTAATATTTTTATTGTTTTCTGTGCCATTCAGTAACCTCAAGGTGAAGTAACTCAAAAAGGCAGTTGCCCTACCTAATTTTGAAATTTGATTGTCTTGTTGTGGTGACAATTCATCTCTTTTAACAGAGCTTTTAGCATAATGAGAGACTGTTTTTTTCTGTTGTTGTTTTAACTGTAAATAGCCACCTGCCTGTTGTCAAACAGCAGTTTCTGCTTATGGGTATTTCTTTTACCACCTGAATTTCCCTCTTCAAGATTCCCCTTTGCAAGAGAGACTAGCAAACTTTAAACACCCATTTTTCAAGGATCCCTTAAGAAGTCTGCAAATCTGAAAGGTTAGTTTCCCATAAAGGTTTCCTCAGGCACTTAATGAGATTATATATTGATATTCATACTAGGTTTTGAAGCAGCATCATCACTGCCCCCTCTTTGCAAATGCAGATTTTTTTTATGTTCTTATTAAATGAAATGCTCTACACTGGGCTGTGAAAGTAAAGGTCACAGTGAACAACCACACATCACATAGCTTTAGCCCTTTGCAGTTGTCATACTGTTTTTATTTTGTCTAGATACAGGTAATAGGTGACGCTGTGCTGATTTTAAATTAAATCTGAGTTTTGTTATGACAGAAGTGTTTGGCTGAAAAAAAATCATATAATAGGGTCATCTATCTATTTGCGTGTTAGAAGTAGTTATTTTAAACTTACGTGAATATATTTTAATGGTGTTTGTGAACTTCTCTCTGAAAATTCAGAGCTGCCCATGCCAAAAAATGACTACATGTAACTTTATGTTTTGTGTTCATATGTTCTGTTGCTTCAAAAACCGTTTATTTCACTTTTTGATCTGTCAAAAGGAGGATTCTTTAGATTTAATAAACAATAGGATGCCATGTTGGCAAGGAATTTTTAAAATTCCCAAATGTCAATATAAACACTTCTTTACATAATTCAAATTGTGACATTTTCAACTATTATTTGCAAAGATAGGTCCTGTTAGTAAGACCTGCTAGTGTTCACTTCTGTAAAGCAAGGAGGTTTGGCTAAGTTTCCTTTCAATCATTGACACTTTGAACACATTGCCAGCTGTGGTACAGCTACTTACAGGAGAGGCTCAGCACAGGGTCAGGGAAGAAGGGCACCTATGTTCAGAATTCTTTTTAAATGTCCACGGGGCAGTACATATGGCCTAAATAGACGTATTTTTTAATTTTCTCTGAAGCCTCTTATAGAGAACATGCACAGGTCACTTCCTTTTCTGAGGAAGGCAGTGCATTCTTTCATTTGCAGATGCAGGACAAGATTTATGAGAACACTCTTGGTAGCTAAAATATGTCAAAAAAATAAAAGCTCTTGTAATACTGAGTGGTTTCTTCATTAATGTTATGAGATTCATGCTTGTGTTGATGGTAAAATGCAAATACAGAAACCTGAGTTGGGCCTTAGTTAAGCCTGTAAATAGTCAGAACTGAAGTCTAAATTGGAGAAGTGACAGCTCCCGATTTCATATTCATATTAAGTATGCTTTGTCACAGAAACAAGTGTCTAAAAATAGAACTGACTTCATTTGCCAGGTGATATTTTGACCTCTCAAAAAAGGTTTCTTTCTAGTTTTGAACCGCAAGATAGTGGTGTCTTAGAAATTCAGTGTTAATTGCTGTTGGACTTTATCACATTTCGGAGTATTAGTGGTGAGTGTTTGTCGGTATCTTAATAAACGGGATGCTCTTTTTTGGTTACAAGGGTTCTAGGTGAGAGATCACATCTGTAAAACAAACAGATTTAACTGCTCAGAATCCTTTGAGTTACATGAAACATGGTTTTACTCTTCCTACATAAGTAGCAGAAATAGAATGTTCTGGGTTGAAATTATAATTCTAGAGTTTATTCCACTATTCTTGCCTTCATTTATTTAAATTAATGTTTTGTTGAGAATGGGCAAACCTTTTACTACTTTTTGTACTAGTGCATTGATGGGTCTCTGCAGGACTAGAACAGTCAGTTGGCATGTGAACAGAGTGTGGAGAAGATGGAAATTATATTAACCTGTTTTGTTCTATACCAGTCTTTCTCAAAGTGTGGTCCAAGGACTTATAGAGGTCCTCAGGACCCATTCACAGGGTCCATGAGGTCCTTCCTTTTCCAACTATATATCCATGTGAGGGTGATTTTTCTTCATAGGCTTCATATAAGCAATCCATTGTAACAGATTGAATGCAGATGTGAAAATCCAGGCTTCTTCTTTAAGCCAGGCTGCTCTTATATTTTTAAAATTTGTGGTTATTTTTCATAAAAATATGTTTTTATGTTGACATTAATTATTTTGTGAATTTTAAATGAAAATTTTTTTTCAGTTTTTATTTCAGATGAGGTAAATATCACTAGATATAACCCACATAAAGAAAAGCTCTTTTGTGTTCTTAATAATTGTTAAGTGTAAAAAGTTCCTAAGATGCAAATGTTTGAGAACTGCTGTGCTAGATTAACATGTAAATATGGTGAAAATCAACTGTGTATTAATAGTTCCATTTCCCTTCCGAATAGATATGCATGTTCAATAATTGATTTTAGCCTGGATCATTTTCATTCAGTAGTGAAAAACATATTTTGAACACCTCATATGCTAGGGTACCAAGAAGCTTAAGACTTTGCCACTACCCCTAAAGATCATGCCATTAAGGCCATTGCTGGGTCAAGAGAGAGCATTTCTTCCAAAACGCATACCCTGGCCCCAACAGGGATGTCCACGCTACCATAGAAGAGTCTGTCAGTACTGGGCAAATGGAAAGCATTCCTGATTTCATTTTGCTTGTAGTGTTTTTCCCTGAGGAAGGCGTTGTGGGAGAATTAAACTTTATTTCTGTTGTGCAGGTAGACTAATAAGCATACTCACGCACAAACACACACACTAATATTTGCAGAGCTGACCAGCTACAATTATTTAGGGGAGTTGGGGTGGAATGGTAATGAAATTTTGTTGAGAGACCCTTTTTATGAACAAAACAGAGCTTACCAATAGCAATTTCTTACCTACTTTGGAAATCCCCTTCTCATGAATCCCTGATTTAGAGCTAAATGGTGTGAAAAATCATGCAGTGAGTTAGGATTAGAATTTCTGAGAGATTAAAATTTAAGATTCTGTAACAAGCTTCGTAAATGGTTTAATTTGGAAGTTTCATTCGGAGAAATGGGAGGGCTATTATCGGGGCTGAAGATTTTCTGTAAACTTAGATTCCCACTCATTATATCTTTATGCATCCTTATTTATAATCGATGGTGTACTTCAAACTCAATTATGTAGACAGATTAGGTGTGTCCTTTCTGATTAAAACAGTTCATGAATTGCAGGTTTAGGGTGAAGTTGGAGGATAGGGTTTTCTTTTCTGAAGAGATGGCTTATTGTGTGTTCTGGTCTGTCCTTAATATTTATTACCATTTACTATTTGAAGTATCCGTGTGTATTTTGAAGGCTTTTAAAGAAAGAATGTTTTACTGCTGAAGGAATATACATTCTTTGAATATTTTTAAAAGATAGTTTTGCATTCTTAATATGACCACATCAGGAGACAGTGTTGAGTTTATTTCATTATCTCCATTGTATAGATTTTTTTTTTTTTTTTAAGGATGGCTCATCAAAAAACACTCCCATAAGATATTATGAATCTCTAGAGTGGAGGGAGAATTGTAGCTCATGAATCTGTTGTCTGAAATCACCTTTTGAATAGCAAGCCTGGAAAAGTGAGATGTTGCAAAGGTAAACAATGTACAGATTATGATAGAGTGGAATTGACAAGCTGGTTAAAAAAGGATGATGCATTTCTAATTAGCCCACAGTGCCTTAGTTAGAAATTAATTAGATACTGTTATGTAAATGTCATGCTAATTAAGCAAGAATATTGAAGTGTTACAAATCTACAAAAAGAATGGCTATTTTTGTGTATTAATGTTTTGCAGTTATCATGAAAGCTGGTAGTAGAATATTTGATTACTGAGCTTCTGGCAATTTTTAGCTGACTGACTTCTTGACAGTCCATTTTTCCTAATTGATGTGGTTTAGCACATGGTATAACTGCAGCCAATGGGGGCTAGTGGAATCAGGATGCAAAAATAACTACTCATCACAGCTCTTTTAACAAAACCTTTCTGGGTAGATTGTTGATCTCTGTTTTCAAGGTTAAGGAGAAATACTGTTATTCTATATTTACTCAGCCTTAGATTTTGAGTGCCTAAGATGATAACCAGCATAAATGCAGCCACCCTCCATACCTGTGTTCTTGTCTTTCTCCTGAGTCATAGTCTTCAACCAGTCAGTTGGATTGACTACTGTGGTAGCTCAGTGTTTTTTGACATGCTCAGTAACTAACTCTGTAGGAGGCTGAAAAAGGTTCCTGCCACTTTGGCTTGAAATGTGAATGTTAATAGTTGACCGGATACCTTTATTCAGTCCTTCTGGTTTTGCAGGTTACAGTGACTTTTAGTATGCAGATTTGACCCCTGTCTTCAACTTTACAGGGCTGGCTGAAATCAGTACTGGTTCCCTAAGAAAATCCACTACCCTGTTGCAAAGGCTGTAAAGATTTCTAGTTGCTGGTAATACAGCTGAAGAAGTTCATTCCATGGCTCTCACGTGGAATTGCAAATGTGATCCATAGTGCTGCATTATGTATGACACCTTTAATACAAGAATAGAAACATCCTTAAAAGACAAGATAGAGTATTCAGACTTACAGAATATAAACCACAAGCTACCACACACATTATTTACTTGCAGATTCCAGACTCTGAATTGTTGAAACTTAGGGAAAAGTTCTGAGTGTAATATCAAATGAAAAATGATAGTATTAAGTATCTTCAGATAATGAAGAAACTTGAAAAATTTGACATGTTTAATTTTGCTTTAGCAAAAGAAAGCAACAAACACTCATGGTGTGATGGGCTAAAAGTTTAGATGAGTTAATCTTGATATTGTCTGGTTCAGAATTCCCAGAGAGTCTGTCATATTAAGCAAGGTACCTTAACTGTGGTTTTATTTTTAATATTTAACAACCCCAAACTTACTGTTCCAGACTCACTTGCTACTAATATAGGATAGAGGGTAATGGTGTGAATCATTCTGTGCTTAGAAATGCATTTATTTTACCAACCTTCCAATCCCGATCCCAACACACACACACACACACACACACACACACACACACACACACACACACACACACACACACACACACACACACACACACACACACACACACACACACACACACACACACACACACACACACACACACACACACTCACCCCCCCCCCCCCCCCCATCACTACATTAACCTGTAGGACCCAGGCAAGAAAAGACTTCTTCATCCTACTCTTCAGGTATTAGCTCTGTCTACCCTTCTGTTTGGAAAGAAGAGGAAGAAAAGCCAAAAATAGGAGCAGAATTTACAATGATTTATGAGAACATACTCCTGCCCCCCTCTCAGACATTAGCCAACTCCATTCCTTGATGGAACAGATGCCCTGAGTTTGACCCTTACCATCAACTCGCAAAATTACTTTGTTTGCTATACCCACATGGGACTCATGTTATATTTTTATTGTTGTGGACTCAAACCTGAAAAGGTTCCCCTTGAGTGGCCCTTAATCTCCTGCATTCATTTTAACAGAGTTGATTTGCAATTAATTGTGTAAGGGTAGATACCTTAATCTCCTGTGGTTACTCCTTTTATTTGAGAGTATAGGAATTTTATATGACAGCACAATTAGTATATAGAATATATGTACAGTGCTCATGTGCATCTGTTCTGGAGTTTAAAGAGTTTCATAGGTTATAGTCTACCAGATCAAATTTAATTCCAAGCTCTCTGTTTATAATATTGTCCAATTATCAAAGCTGGGATATATTATCACTGCCAGTTACTCTTGCTGTCAGTTTGTTTTGGCTCAATTATGGTTCTGTTTGTACTTTACTATAATGTAGTGAATACTTTGGATTGGGTTGTTAGTTTAACAAGCTCTCTGGAGAACACTTTCATGATGATGCATGTTGAGATATGCTAGGTAGCCTTGAAGTTATTTGTGTATTTGCCGAAACCTACAGAAATTCATTCATTAGGAATTTTCAAAAAGATAAAACTTTCAACCTACAAATGAGGTAAAGATTGCATTTGTAAACATGGGAGTGTTAATTCATGAGTCCCAGCCAAATTTCTTTAGGGGTTTTGATTTAACCAGTTTCTCTCTGCCCTTATAATTTTACTGAATGAATTATTTTACGTCCTTTAAAAAAATATTCTGCTAGTTAAGCTGTTATTGATGCTTGTGTTTTGTGTGGCTCACGATGTTGTGTGAGCTCAGTGGTCTTCGCCATATATTGAGCTGGGAGTTAAGTGTTTCCAGAGATTGGAACTAACTGGGCTCTTAATGTACATCGTGCTCAGCTGGTTTAAAAATGTACACTAATCTCTTCCTATGCGCACCCCAGCCTATTGCATCCAAATTTCCAAAGTCAAGATTTGGGAATCTTTTTAAAAATGTACCCTTGAACTTTCTGGATTCCAGAAATGTTCCAGTATTTTTATCTGGTGGTTGTTACACAATTATATATATGTTAAAATCCTTCAAGGTATATACTTAAGATTTGTGCACTTCATTCTAGTACTTCATTCTCTTTATGTTAAACCTCAGTAAAAAAGGGTTTTTAAAAAATGTACATTACTGATTCAATCAAATGGCTTGTGGTGGTCACTTATTGAACACTATTAAGTGCCCTTTGTCCATACAGTCATGACCCAAGAGTAGATGACAAAGTGAGTCTTGACCCTTGGGTGCATAAAACCTCATGGGAGAGAAAGTGAAGATACATAACATAAGGCTTTATAGTTTATGAAGTCTTTTTGTACAGATGATCTCATTAACACTGTGGCTTATGGGCAATTTTAACTATCCCCATTTTTTTGTTAAAGAAACTAAGGATACTTACCCAGGATTACTCACTAAATAAAGAATAGTTGCAGGACTTAACTACTTATGTTCCCAGAAATAAGAATGATTCATTTAACAACAAAAAAACAAAAGACAAAAAAATCACACATGGAAGCAGAAGCTATAACATTTTATGGAGCTACAGAGCCAGTGCCCAGAGGGTTTCGAGGATGTGGGGTCTGTATTAGGTTTTCTTGCAGCTCATTGTCTCTCCACGTTACTTATGTTTATGTCGCCAGTGCCCATTTGGGCCTCCTCTGGAATTTTAGTATGTTAAGCTTTCTCTGGTGAATGTGACATTTGTGAAAATTTTTCAATTGAAATGCCCTGTTCTTTTGGTCTTTCTAAGTTTTAATTTATTCTTGCCTCATTTTCAAATCCTTGAGAAGTATTTCCACGTGATGCTGGCCAGTGTAATCCTTCCTCCTGATTACATTTAGCATTTATTACTTGTTCCATATTCTTTGGCAGTTCATCATTTCGCATCCAGCTCTTTTTTGCTATCATGTATTGTTCTTTGTTTAAGTAAACAAATTTTGTCTTTCTAACAAGATTATAAGCACCAGAGCATGAGACTAACCTGTGGTGGCACATAGTAGGTATTTGCTACGTGCTCTTTGACATTAACAACACACTTACTTGGTTTTCCTCCCATTTCTCCTCTGTGTCTTTTTTTTTTTTTTTTTTTTTTGCGGTACGCGGGCCTCTCACTGTTGTGGCCTCTTCCGTTGTGGAGCACAGGCTCCGGACGCGCAGGCTCAGTGGCCATGGCTCACGGGCCCAGCCGCTCCGCGGCATGTGGGATCTTCCTGGACCGGGGCACGAACCTGGGTCCCCTGCATCGGCAGGCGGACGCTCAACCACTGCGCCACCAGGGAAGCCCCTCTTGCATATTCTTGAATTACACCTATCTATCAGATCCCTGGGCCCACAAAGATTGCGTGAAGGCTCTCTTGGTATCATATTTTTATAATTAAACTAGATATTCTTCCTTAGTCAGCAGTGCTGTCTTTAAATATTACAGTGATCCTTATTTCTTCTGACAAGCTGTTTCTTCTTCAGGGAGTCACCCCCACTTTAAATAAGGCCAGTTTTGCAATAAATTCAAAAGTAGGGTGACCACTGAGATAAGCCTGAGAAGGAGTATTCCTGCTTATTTGTCTGTGGAAAAACTCATTTCCCCAAACTTATGGGTAATTTACTCTTACCCAGATCAGAATTCTAGTTAAATTTTTTTTCTTTAATGTCTTAACATTATGTGAGACTCGATTATTTTTTATGAAAAGCATGTTATAATGTAGAAAGAATATGGACCTGTAGACTAAATTACTGAACTAAGAATTAACCTACCACTACCATCACCACCTTCATCTTTCCTAATACCCCTCCTTATGCATATTTACAGGTTGATCCCTTCCTTTTTAGATTTCTCTTTATCCAATATAGGAGCTCTGGGTATATGGAGGATATGTCCTAACTGATGTACCTGCCTTTCTGTTTCCAGGTGGGCCATGCACAGATACAGCTCATGTCTCGTTAATCACACCAACCAAAAGATCCTGTGGTACAGGTACGTACATCATTCTTACCTGGATTCATTCTTACCTGGATTCATTCTTACCTGAATTATTCACAGGCATTAGCTACTGGTTTTAATGCAGTGTCCTTGCCAGAGTACGCTCTAATTTCTTCCATGATTTGTGAAGTGATGTATTATGTGCTTAGTATTGGGAGTGGGGTGTGAGTAGAGGTCGGAGTGATGCTCTTGGAGGTCAGATTCACTGAGTTAATGCTGGCAGCTAGAACCGAGAAGGTGGACATCAAAATTTACCTACTTCCCCATGTCTGAAGAATGTTATTAAGACCTAAACCATACAGAAAATGCAAATCATTGCCCAGTTTCTAGCTTGTGGCTAATTTGTATAAGTCGTGGACCTACTAAAAAAACATTATTTAAATAATGATGGCTGGAGGGTAAAAGAAGTTATAGTACAGATAATCAGGCTAACTGACTAGTATAGTGTCCTAATAGTTTTAGAAAATTATTTCCTTTCATTTGTGCTAAAGCCATGGGGTGTGCTGAAATCATTCTTTTCAGATACATGGAGTCCCCAAAACAACCTTAGTGCATCTGTGACATTTGTATTAAGCATGAAGCCATGAATCTTGTAGCTCTCTAAAGAGCACTCATAATGCCCATTGCTCCCTTACTCTGTAGCTTAATTTATTTTCGACAATATTTGCCTTTTTAAGTAATGCTGCCTGCTATTTAGAGTATCTTAAGGATTATATTTGAAAGAGTCAAAATAATTATTTTGTTTTTCTAAAGGTCGCAAAGTATTTTTCATAACTTAAAAAGTCCTTTTAACTCCCCAGCAGAAATAGCACAAACTACTTCTGTGTACGGACTTACACTGAAACCTCAACCCCTTTAAATACTCATAGTTTTGATGTTAACCTCAAACAGGCCTGTCCTTGCACAGTTTCAGAGTAACATCCAGGCATTGAACTCTGAGGAACTTTAATTTTACTCTTTTGTTCCAAATGACCGGTTTTGAGGCAGGGCTGTGTGAGATAGTCCTGACATGCTCCCATCCCACCTGTGCTCAGTACCCAAGCTCCACTGGGTAGTTCCTGATTGAGACAGAAGAGAACTGTGCCCTGGGGTGAGACAGACCGTCCTGCTTAGCCAGAGGGAAGTCCGAGAGCCATCTTTTTACCCACTCCAGCCAGAAGCCTAAAAAAACACTCGAGCCCTTTGATTACAGGTCCAGCGCTTCACACACACACAGGTTACTTTGGTCTTTCTTTTTTCCTTCCAGTTTTGGCCCTCAGGACAGGGTTTATGGTTAGCACTACTGACATGTTCAGGTATCATCAAGGCGTGAGCCTCGAGCGCATTGAGTCGTCCTGAGAGACTTAGGAAAGAGACTTGTGTGCTCAGCTTAGACACTGAAACTAGTAGGCACCCCTCCTGAATATCATGTACTTGTGTCCTTCATCTTCTAGGCAGATCTGTTTCATCCTTTCTGTTCCCACACTATCTTGTGTATTTAAAAATACTAATACCATTTATTGCATGCTTACTACATTACCAGGCACCATTCAGTATACTTTACATACATGCATATTTAATCTTCAGAACAATTCTGCAAGATAGTTATTCCTCTTTTACAGTTAACCAAGACAGGCAGTCAGAAATTTAAATATATTTCCTGGGGTAATATTACTAGTAAGTAATAGAGTCAAGACTTGAACACAGATCCTTCAGATCCTAAAGCCTGCTTTTCACTACATCATATTACTGCTTATCATATCATATTTTATCGTAATTATTTATGCTCCTAACCAGACAGTACAAAGCCTATCACTGAATGAAATGTGGAGAAAGAGAAACACAGATTTGGAATTATAGCAGGTAGTGACATAGTTTTTGAAACAGAATTCTAGAAGCAGGTCTTGTTTCAGATCCTAGCCTAACCCCTTACAAAATGTGATTTTAAGTAAATATCTCAAAATTTGTTCTTCATCTGTAAAATGAGGTGATAAATCTCATAGCTTGATGTAAGAAAAGAAATGATACATGTAAAGCTTGCATAATAGATCTTCAGTAATGGTAGCTGCTATTATATTGTCTTACCATTAAAGATTATGTGTATACAGTGGCCAGTCATTAGATAGTGTTGGTAACACATCAATCGGTATTTTAGGCAGAAAGGAGTTAGATTAGAAGTACCAGAATGCATTGCCATGCCTAGTTTCATTAATTGGCTTTATGTTGATCACATTCTTTGTTGCATGTCAGTATTATAGTAGGAACTGAAGGTAATGTTTTAAAGTCTCCTTACATGAAATGATAAGTGGGACATTGAGCTCTCAGTCACACATTTCCAGGCCTTCTTTTAGGTGAATACATCCCTCTTAACTAGAAAAAGATTGAGAGTTTCTGGCTTGGAAGGAAATTAATGCAATGTGCAGGTCATCTCCTAGAAAGCCTGAAGGAAGGTTGAGATTTCTCACTGTGGACATTAAAGGTCATCAGATTCAGCTTGCTGTACTTCTTCTCAAGTAGCCGGTCAGTGGCCCCCTCAGGCTCCTCCAGTTAGCCTGAAATAATGGCCCCGACTCTAGAGGACAGAGCTGCCTGATTTTCAGAGGTAAATTAAATGGTTTGATTTGAGAACCATAAGCTGACTGTCTTTGTCTCCATCTTTCTCTCTGTCCTAAAATCAGCAGGTTGCCCATGGTGGGGATTCTGAACATTTTTCTTATGAATCAACACTTTTTAGTGTTACATTGCTGAAGTGTTTCTGTATTCTTGGTGTCTAGATTGTTCAAGAATAGGACTCATGCCTCTAACACATGCTCTGGTGCTTCTACCTCAAGGCACACAGTGATAGTAGCTCTCCTAGAGATCTTCCAGAGCACAGGGCTTCAGGCACAGCTGATAGTAAATAATTACTTTAACACACCATTGCAAAGCAATTATACTCCAATAAAGATGTTAAAAAAATTTTTACAGTGGTGTCATTTTTTAGGAGCCATAGAGTAAAGCCCTCTGAATTAGATCTTACTGACTCCCTCCCAGCCAATCTATCCATATAAGTTTGGACCTAAAGCAGCCTCCAGCTTAATAATGATGTGTGCTAGAAAAAGGATACTTAGGCTAGAATAAAGTTCTTTAAGTCACCGGTCTCTGAAGAAGGGCATACAAGGTACAGTCTGTGAGGTATGGAGAGAAAATCATAAAAGCTCTTTATCTCAGCCCTTTAAAATTTCTGTTTCGCAGATTAATTTCATAATTATGTATTAGCCCATATGTATAGTTTAAAATCAGCAAATACACATACAAATACATATTAAACGTACATGACCCAGTGTCTTAGATGGGAGTGTGCACTTAAAAAAAGTTAGTGACCTCTTCAGTACACAGGTCATTTTCTTTTTAGTACTTTGCAAATTAGATCTAAAGGTTAGCATTAGATCCATTATTAATAAGTCAAGGGACGAATGTAGCCTGAGTGGTTGATAAGTGTCTCTATTTGTATCTCAGGTGACTACTGTTTTATCAGAGGGTATTGTAATTTAGAGAGGTGGACAGCAGTGCAGAGTGGTGGGTCTGTAGCCATCAAAAGTGAGAGAGGGGAGGGGACCCTTTAAGAAATTGTTCTTTGGTAGCTGTGAGTCTTAAGAAGCAGATTGCAAAAGGCAGCAGTAGTGGCAAATGAAAGATCAGTTCGTGTTTGTGAGCTTGGAGGGAAAGGCTTTTCTTTAGATGCTGGCTTTTAGTCACATAGCATTAACAGTTAAACTCGGTGATCTTTAGATGGAAAAAAATAATGGCACCTTGATCATTTTGGTATTTAAGAGAGAAAAATTAAGTGCAGGTGTTTGTGGCTTTGTAGCGCTCTGGGATATCTACAGTCAGCAAAGACTGCCAAGTCCCAGGTTGCTTTTGGTTAGAATGTGAGAGTTAAAGTATATCACACCTTCAGATTACTAGAGAACGCTTACATTTCTTCAAAGAGCTCAGAATGTTTTGCACATGTTCCCTTGTTAATTCTCACAACATTCCTGCCAAGAACACGTATATTGTGAAGGAAAGAGCTCGCTTTCTTGGCAACAAGCTACCAGAAGATTCCCTTTTGTCCTTCATCTTTTCTAACTATCAAGGTATACCTTAAACAAAACTTGTAATCTGAGCTGCAGTCATCTCCTTTAGTCAACTTTTTGGGGAATGTATTTGGATACTTAGGTGAATACCTTCATGAGGTCATATTTTTATGTTTAAAGTGTCTTGTGGGGAAGAGGTTTGTTGCCTTTTCTTAGGATTTCTTATTTAAAGACATGTTATGTAATCTTTTTTTTTGGTAAGACTTAATTTGTAGAGTTACAGCAAAAGAAATGTTATTTTGTATTTTATTTGTTGGAGCTTGCCATTGATGAACCTTAAAATTTAAGCTGTAATAGGCAGATAGAACCATGCCTTCCTTGTCTTAAATTTCCTTGGAAAATTTAGTCTCCCTCCAGTAGAATCCTTAACAGTGACCAACCCAAGAACCCTTCTCCTTCCAAGTGGGGCATTAACCAGTTCTTAGCTCTAGGCCCTAGGTTGAGTTTATCAAGGTTGACTTTTTAGCACATGAAAAAAAGGAATTTGCTCCTTCCCTAGTTCACCACTCTTATATGCCTTTTTTGTTTGTTTTTTCATTTTATAGTCCTTTCATTTCTGAAGTTAAAATAAGAAAAAAGTTACAGACAGGTTTACAGACTAGGTGGTCCTGTCAACAGACTTTTGCTCCACTATATCTTATATTCACTTTTACTCTTCTTCCAGCAAATATGTTGAGTAAATAATATTCTCTCTGATAGACTTGAAAAATGATGGTTTTAAAATGCTGTGTGTATGTTAAAAACGTGATTATAATTAGTAGAATAGCAAGTAAAATAACCATTTGTGGGGCCATAAGGGAGCTGTAGTATTGCCTAAGATGAAAGCAGATGGGACTAGAAACTGTCCCGTTAAACATCAAGGCAGGTTTTCCCAGAAAGTATTGTCTTTCCACTCTATAAGAAGCATGCTAATTCATTTTAACTGTATATCCCTTGCCTGATCTCTCCTCCCCTCCCCTCTCCTCTTTCTTCTTTTCTTTGCTAAAGCACATGTTTATCCTTTTGGGTCACCTATTTCAGTGTGATAAACCGTGACATGAACTAGATAGCCTGTTATTGTTCATTGTTTCCTTTTTTTCCCCCAAAACCTTTTCTTGACTCACTTCTCTCAGGCAGCCTACTCATGATATTATTGTCTTCTTACAAAGACAAGAGTAGAAACTCCTTTTCACCTGGGAGTTCAGAGAAGATTGATGTGCTAAACACTTTCCACATCAGTGTTCAGATGCCAGTTAAAGGGAAACGTCTCATTGTCGATATGTTACCAAGAGGTTTATATAAGATCTTCTAAATTGATCCAGAAGCTAAAGGGTGGTAGTGTTAAATCAGAGGTGGCCCTATAAATCTTAGAAATACCTACAGTTGTGTGTTTTATCTCCTGGTAGATTCAGTATTCATGGAAACAGTGCATTTAATCCCAGAGAGTTGAGTCAGTGACTATAGACTGTATTGGTCAGTATCATACACTGTAGGTAACTCTTCTCAGAAGGACTCTGTGAAGCTTTAAAGGAAGGAAGGTGGCTTTGGGTGTGAGTTCAACTATGTAATTCAGTTCTTTTTTCTTTCTTTTTTTTCTGGTCCTTCAGGTATAGCTTTTCCCTCAGGTCTGCAATATCAGCATTTGAGATAGAAAATTAGAAATTTGACCTACTTATGTAATATGCAAGTTCCCATCAGGAGAATATTAGGGAAGATACAAACCTTTCACTTTTTTATTAGCATTTTTAAAAACATCTTTATTGGAGTATAATTGCTTTACAATGGTGTGTTAGTTTCTGCTTTATAACAAAGTGAATCAGCTATACATATACATATATCTCCATATCTCCTCCCTCTTGCGTCTCCTCCCACCCTCCCTATCCCACCTGTCTAGGTGGTCATTTTTATTAGTATTTAATGTAACCATTGAAGAAAGATCAACATACTAAAACTGTCACGGCAAGGGGAAAAGTATTAAAAAAAATGTTTTACCTTGTGCACTCATCATCTTGAATCCTGGGGTGGGGGACGAATACCAAATATTAGGCAAGACTGCAAAAATTTCTCTAAGCTAGAAGGTGTCATCTTGCTATGTTTGACATAGGAAAAAAGCCACAGGTTATCATGGTATGCCACAGTGATTGTTTACTGACAGTGGTTTTTGTCCATTGAGTGGATAACTGGGAAGGGAGATAATCTGCTAAATGCTTTTTCTTGTGGGGTTTTTTTGGTGTTTTGTTTTTTTTGGTAAAAAGTTTAATGTGCTTGATTTGTTGCATATATTAAAGAATAGAATGAGGTAGCAAGGCTCATTATAATAAGATGATTTGATACTCAATATGTAAATAATATCAGGTAAGTTTAAAAGCACCTCACACGATGTATAGATTTCAGAAAAGTTTAAGGAAAGCTTACTGTTTTTCATTTGTACCCCTAAATGAGAGTTAGGCCCCATTGCCACCAATTCCTGTGTTTGTGTTACAGGCCAGCTAGACTTGTATGTGTAAGTTTGCTGAACTTGAAGTCAGAGGCTTGTTTCAGAGGCCTTGGTTGAGTTTTAACTTGTGAAAAGCAGTGGCTCCGCCTCTGAGAAAAGGCTGATACAAGTGAATATCAAGCCAGGGTGCCAGTCTTGTCAAGGGGAATTTTTGCACTTGAAGGATAAAAATGCACTCCAGTATAAAGAGAAAAAGGAAGTGTGATGAGCTTTGTTGCTATTGTGTGTGTGTGTGTGTGTGTGTGTGTGTCCGTCCGTCCGTCTGTCCGTCCTAGGCTTTGGTGTTGAGCTGCTTGTGGTCCACGTGCTTTGTGCAAATTCAGGTTGCTTGGATCCTTGAATGCAGTTACAACTGTTTTTTTGCCTTTATGGTCATTTATTTTATCACAGCTTGCACTCTTACCAAGGAGAAAAGCCCTGAACTTCCATTAATTAGTTGTTCTATTGCTCCACTGGGGCAAAATGCCTGAGCCAACACTATTTAAAAAGGATATCAAGGGAATTTAATACCCCTCTCCTCCTTTGAAACTTTTGGACTTTTTGGGGGATGGATTTGGGGGGTGCCTTTCAGGTTCTGCTCCATAGCACTTGTGTGCCTGCTGGAGGGCAGCGTGTTAGAAATGTGGCTTTCCTGAAGCAGTCTTAACCAGGAGCGGGATAGAACAACCACAGAGCTGCATTATAAATCATCCGAGCCTCACAATGATACTGCCCATTAAGGAGACTTTTTTTTTTCTGCCCTCCTCAGTTCCTGGCTGTACTAATAGAACAGCACATCAGGCAAGGCTGTAAATAAAAGTTATTACCTAATAGGTGTGTGCTGAAGTGGAACGGACGGAGCTGAGGCATGGAGCCCTTATTACTGCTCATCAGCAATTATAAACAGGATAAAGTGTCTGGGACTTGCGCTGATGCAGTGAGGGCTAATAGAGGCTGGGAATGACACTAGGCTGTGATAGGATGATGTATGCTGATGGGTTTTTACTGCCTCATCGTGCTGCTTGCTTCCAAGACAAGTTGTGTTATCCATTTTCCTGCTTGCTCATCTATCTGCAGAGGCATCCCATTGCCTCTCCTGCCAGCAGGTGGGCTGGCATTTATTCCTCATACCTGTGTCTGCTTCTAAGGCACCCCCGTTGAGAAGAGTTTCAGAAATATTTCATAATCATGGCCAATTAAAGCCGTGATCTTATTGTATTGCCTGCTGTTGTGGTTATAGATCACACCTTCAGAAGTGGTTGCTTACATGGAATATAGGACAACTGGAGACACTGTAGTTAGTCAGCCAGTCTAGTACTTTATTAAAAGACTACTGTGACAAAGTCCTGTAGTAGATTCTGTAGGAACATGCAAAAGAAGTGCTAAACATGCATCTTGCCCCTGGGAGCTTATACCATAAAGAGACAGAATAAGTACAGAAACATAAATACAACTAATTCCAGCTTTAGAGAGCAAGAAATGTAACTAATGTTTATTTTTAAAAGTGAGGACGGGGGGGCTTCCCTGGTGGCGCAGTGGTTGAGAGTCCGCCTGCCGATGCAGGGGACACGGGTTCATGCCCCGGTCCGGGAGGATCCCACATGACGCGGAGCAGCTGGGCCCGTGAACCATGGCCGCTGAGCCTGTGCGTCTGGAGCCTGTGCTCCGCAACGGGAGAGGCCACAACAGTGAGAGGCCCACGTACCGCAAAAAAAAAAAAAAGACAGGGAGGATAAATTATGCTAATTATTAAGAGAAAATATACAAATGTGTTTTTTTTTTTTCTTTTAAAGAATTATCTTCTTGGTGAAATGCTTAGAATTTAGTGCCTTAGTACAAGGGTTAGGGTTAGAGTTAGAGTTAGGGTTAGTGTTAGACTAACCTAAAGTGATAGAGGGCTACTGGAATGTGGAGGGAAAGTCCAGCAGTGGGGGTTATGTTTTCCAGTGAACAGAAAACTGCAGATAAACAACCTGGCAGTGCTTTTGAGTAGCAGATAAGCACCTAATACTTGGGAAAATTGAGATACAGCTCTGTTGAACTTTGATCACTCAACTTCACTAAATCACAGTGATTAGACCTTTGCGATAGGAGAAATCTTTGCAGAGCCGCAGAGGAATGCTTTTAAAAAGGGTTTACCAGTTTGATCCCCGGAGTTTATGAGCATTCTGGGGTTGCTGTTTGTCACTTGTGCCTTTAAGTGAATACACCTCTTTATGCAGTACCTTCAAAACTAATCTACCAGGAGACCTCCTGCTGTTAGAGAAATTGTCATTTTTCTGTAGAGTTCTTTGATGCCTTAAATTATTTTTAACAAGCCTGATAGATTATAATCTCAATGTTACAAACCAGATAAACCAAGAATTAATGTGACAGGAGTCCTTCATTGTGTAAAATGTCTGGCCACTGGGTTATATGGATAGGTTTTTTTCCTTGTGCAAATTAATATTTGACTTACCAAAGAACCAGTTCATTCAGAGTGCTCTGTGGTAGTGGCCAGTGGAATGGAGGAATAAAGATAACTGAGAAAAATGTTTTAAAATAATAATAACAGGATTTGATGACTGATTAGAGTTGGCTGAAGAAAGCATGCAAAGTTTATAAACTTGGGGAACTGAGGGAAGAAAGATGTGACTGATGGCAGGGAGGGAATGGGAAGAAAAACTCGTTGAATGTATTTTCAGTTTTTTTTTTTTTGCGGTACGCGGGCCTCTCACTGCTGTGGCCTCTCCCGCCGCAGAGTACAGGCTCCGGACGCGCAGGCCCAGCGGCCACGGCTCACGGGCCCAGCTGCTCCGCGGCGTGTGGGATCCTCCCAGACCGCGGCACGAATCCGCGTCCCCTGCATCGGCAGGCAGACTCCCAACCACTGCACCACTAGGGAAGCCCTGTATTTTCAGTTTTTGATGAGCTAGATTGTACATTGTTGTAGATTGTCCTGTAGAAAGTTAAAAATATAGACCTAGTTTGGGAATCATCGATCTTGAAGCAGTGATGAAAGGTGTGCAAGTGGGTAAGGGAATGAAAACAGAAGAACAAGGGGCTAAGGGTTGTACTTAGGGGGCTGGGAAAGAGAAGAGGAGCCAGTCAGTTAAGGAAGCTAAAGAAGGGAGAAAACTTCATACAGCATCATGAGAGATTTATGAGAAGAGGGGCCAGGAAATATGAGGACTAAGGAAAGCTGTTGTCTATGGGTAGCAGAAGATCATTGGAAAACCTGAAAGAAGTTAGTGTCATAGTCATATGGTGGGAAACCAAAGCCTGATGGGAGGTCATTAAAGAGGTATTTGATAACAAGGAAATAAAGGCAGCAGACAAGTCATTCAGTTAAGGAGTTAGTTGGGCCATTAAAAACCAATAAATAGTGGTGGTTGGAGGGAGAATCAGGATCAGGCATTTCTTGATGCAGAGGTGGTTAAGATAGGGAAATATTTTACCCTTGTTAAGATACAAAGGGAAAGTACAAAAAGGAGGGAAAGAAGTGGAAAATATTAGAGGAGGAATAGAAAAGGTGCACAAGCAAGATTCTTTAGAGGCAGAAACCCAGAAGCATTAGTTTCCTCCTACAGTATAAGTGAAGAGATACAGATATAGATAAATAGGTTTTCTCTTTTAATATATAGACAGTTAGCTGAGACAAGATGCACTACGGAGTTCATCCTTGAAGGTCATCATTTTCTGAATAAATAGATCATACAGCTATCAGCAGCAGAGAACTGAGAACTACTGTGGACTGAGGGAGGAAAATAGGATTTCTAAATAGTAGCTAATCCAAACTGTCATTAAATAGTTTAAATTTATGTTGGGCCAAAGTGAGACTTTCTCTGGCTACTATATTTAACCCAGAAGAAAAGCATGAAGAGAGAATAAGTGGTACTCATTTCTTTTTTTAATTATATGTTTTCATTTTTACAAAAGTAACACATGGTAGCACATCATAACCCAGAATAGTTTATAAGAGAAAGATAATGTAGAGATGGTCCCACCCCACAAAACTGAACAGCATCTCTCTCTTGACAGTTTTTGTTTTAGTAGTTTCACTCTTTACGTTACCTTTTTACTAACTGTGGAAGAAAGAAAAAATGCTTATATTCGTGCTTTTTGAGATGTCAACTGGTTTGAAACATGAAGATTTAGCTCACACAGTTCCTCATCCCAGCATTTGAAATGTATGTTATTTGTTTTCATCCTTTTCTTTCTTAATCCATCAATTTTCAGCACCATCTCTTAACGAGGATATTAGTACCTGTGATAAGAGGTACTACCTTATCATACCTCCTGTCAGCTACACTTATACTTTTTATATTGTCACAGTTGTTAACTATTTATTTTTGGCCTATAGCCACAAGCAAATCTTCCTTGTTATGTCCATAGGTGGTTTTTTTAAATTGAAAGCCAATAAATGACATTTATATTATTATGACTGTAAATGTTGTTCCCTGCCAGGAGGCCAAGTTATATGATAGGAATAAATTGCTTTTTCTGTGGGTCTAATGTCACAGTTCCTGGGCCTGTAAGGAGAATGTTCTTACGTCAAAGCCAAATCAGATTTTTTTGTTGTCATATTCCATCAGTTGCTCAAAAATCATGCCACATTTTAGTTTGCTTTATATTTGGATCGTAATTTTTTTAATACAGTTTTTTTTTTTTCCTTGGAACTTATACTTGCCTTTCTTTTTTTCTAATCTGTATTTATACCTTTCACTCAAGACCTCCCTCCTGGAGCCCACCATCTTTCTGCCTCAATCTAGACTAGATGTTTTATAAGCCTATTTTGTCACCTCAGAATTTCCCTTTACTGTTCTCTTTTATTCCCTCATTTTTTGAAATACAATGCCGAAGTAAGTTCCTAAGAGAAAGAGTGTTGGGATTCTTGCATATCTGAAAATGTCTCTTCTGTCCCCAGCTTGATGGAAAGTTTGATTAAGTATAGATTCTTGGATAAAATCATTGCTCCGTTGTCTTCTAACATTTCATGTTATTGCTGAGAAGTCAGATGACACTGATGCTAAGTAGTATAGCTAGGATTTTTCCACCTCGAGAACTGTTAGGATCATGTTTTTATTCTTGGTGTTCCAAAATTTGTAGTAAGTATCTGCTAGTCATCCTTTTTTTCCCCCATTCAAGATGCTGGATACTTGCTAGGCCCTAAGATCTGAAGACTGACGTACTCCTTCATGGAGCTGCGGACTGTCTTTGATATTCCCCAACCCAATGGTTCTCTTCTCTTCTGGGACTCATAATATAGATGTTGGACCTGCTAGATTGGTGATCTTAACCTCCTTTCTTATAGTCTCCATCTCCTCTCTGTGTTCTGGGTGATTCTGTTGACTTTATCTCAGTTTTTCTTTTGATTGCATTTCAACCATCAAGCTTTCAATGCGCTTGCTCTGGTTCTCTGAAGGTTTTTTTTTCATAGTATCCTATTCTTGCTTATGGATATAATAAGAATTACTATCATATAGTAATATCTTCTTTTTTTAAGCCCTGTCTGTCTGTCTGTCTCTCTCTCTGTCTCTCTGTCTGTTGTGGCTGCGCTGCACCATGTGGCATGTGGGATCTTAGTTCCCCAACCAGGGATCGAACCTGAGCCCCCTGCGGTGGAAGCGCGGAGTCTTAACCACTGGACTGCCAGGGAATTCCCATATAGTAATATCTTCTGACTGTATTAATTAGTGGTTAGACTTGTGCCCTTCTGTTTGCTGAGTTCTCTGTGATTGCTTTGAGGCCAATTTTCCTATTTATCTTTGTCTTTTACTTCATGCTTCAGGTTCTCCTCATTTGCCTGGTGAAACTTGTTTTTCTGTTGACTTTATGTATGTATGTATGTGTATATATATATATATATATATATATATACTTATTTTTGGCTGCGTTGGGTCTTTGTTGCTGTGCGCGGGCTTTCTCTAGCTGTGGTGAGTGGGGGCTACTCTTCATTGTGGTGCGGTGGCTTCTCTTGTTGGGAGCACGGGCTCTAGGCATGCGGGCTTCAGTAGTTGTGGCTCACAGGCTCTAGAGCGCAAGCTCAGTAGTTGTGGCGCACGGGCTTAGTTGGTCTGCAGCATGTGGGATCTTCCTGGACCAGGGCTCGAACCTGTGTCCCCTGCATTGGCAGGCAGATTCTCAACCACTGTGCCACCAGGGAAATCCCTCTGTTGACTTTTAAGAGAAAAGGCCTAGATGGGTGGGCAGGGTTTCTACCATGCCTGTTTCTTGAATGGGAATTTTTACTGGGGCTCTGTGTGGAATGGAGTGGGGACGAGGTGTTAACTGGCAGGGTCGTTGTGAGGAAGTTAAGAACCTGATGGAGGAGGAAGACTGGACTTTGAGGAACCATAGAAATGGCTTTGCCTAGGCAGGTCATTCAGTTTCTCTAGACAGGAGCTGTCCAGATTTCTGCCAGGTAAATATGGCCTGCTGCCAAAACCAGTATAGTTGTTTTACAAAAAAGAAAGAAAGAAACAAAAGTGTTTTCAGTGCATCCCCTGCTTTCTGCCCTGCTTCTCATTCTGCTTCTCTTAAGACTTTTCCTTTGTACGCAGCAGCTACCACCTCTGCAGTCACCAAGTTTCAGCATTAACCCACTCCCGTTGCTACCACCGTCTAGAGATTTGTTTAAAATCTCTTGCTGATTATGTTAAACACACAATTATATTTATTGCAGTGGGTTCATTCTTGTTATTTTTGTGCTTTTATTTCAGTTGGGTCTGGGGGTTGGGATCAGAGGAAAATGTGTTTAATCCTCTTGAACTAAAAGTTATCTGGGACAAAGTCAGGATTGTGCTTCCTGATTTAATCATCGGTGGAAGACAGAAGGAAAGGGTAGCCTCAGTAGTATGTGGTTCTTTGGAAATCTAGGGGATAGGATTGTACCCAAGGTAAAGCCCCTAATCCTGAAGGGAAGGGAGATATACGTGTTCATGGTTGAGAATGGGGGCCTCTAGAGGCAGACCACCTGGGTTCACATTCCAGTGCCCCCTTTTACCAACCGTATAACTGGAAGAATAATTGTACCTCTCTATGAGCGTTGATTTTCTCTTCTGTAAAATAACAGACCCAGCTATTGAGTTGTTGAGGGAAATGAAATAATCTATTTAAAGTACGTAGTGCCTGATAAATGCTCAGTAGGTAATCGAGACGTGGACAGAATGTACCTGACGGTCTGAATGAAAGGAAGGTAAAGAGGAGTTTGAGGGAGTGTGGAGGAAAGTGAGAAAGAACTCACATAACTCACATGATCTGGTTGGAAAAAGAGGTGGAATCAGAAATTGGTAATGAGGGCCCGAGGCCAAGCAGATTGGCGAGTGCAGACCTGGAAAGGAAGAAGTGAAGGATAGTGGAGTCAGGGGCAGTTAGCAGCCCTGTTTGAACAGATGAGGGTGGTAATGACAGAAAGCCCAGAAAACCCCTTCTTAAGAAAACTGGGCATCAGAACGGGTAAATCAAACTTCTTTTTTGTTTCTAGGCCTTGTTTTAAAAGTAAAATTTTACTGTATGTTTTGGTATAAAGTAATTCTTACAGAAATTTCACAACCTTACTTTCCAAAAAAAACCAATAAATACTCTTATTTTCTGAGCTCTTCTCTAAGTTTTTATACATGTAATTGAAAACTCCTTCTTTCTGAGGCAAATCACAATTTAGGAGCCGCAGAGGGCTGATAGTTTTCTTGTAGTTAAAATCTTGATAAAAAGACTGGCTGTGGGCTTCCCTGGTGGCACAGTGGTTGAGAGTCCGCCTGCTGATGCAGGGGACACGGGTTCGTGCCCCAGTCTGGGAAGATCCCACATGCCGCTGAGCGGCTGGGCCCGTGAGCCATGGCCACTGAGCCTGTGCGTCCGGAGCCTGTGCATCTGGAGCCTGTGCTCTGCAATGGGAGAGGCCACAACAGTGAGAAGCCCGCGTACTGCAAAAAAATAAAATAAAAAAAAAAGACTGGCTGTTGCATCTTAACATGAGAGAACTTTAGCCAATAAATTTACTTCTTTATGATTAAAAATCAGACAGTTTAACCTCGGAAACATTCCTGTCATGGGAGACTTCATATTGTGATTAGTTATCTGAACAGCCAAGTGCCTCTGTGGGCTCAGTTAACCAGCCTCCCACTACATATGTACAATTATTTTTAGTGCATACACACACTCTGCTATAAAAGCTTATTTGGCCCTATGCGCCCTGCCGTTCTGAATTCTCTGTTTCATTACCAGTATCCACCCACAGAGTTTCAGAAAGCCATTCCCAAATAGCAGAACCACAACTCAGAATTTTAAATAAACCACATCTCTATTAGCTTAATGGACGGAGGAATTAGTTACATGCTATGCATTTCCCACATCCATCCACCCTTTCAAAACTTATTAAAAATGTATACATATATAAGCAAGAAAACAGGGCATTTAACTCAGATTAGCTTTTCTGTTACTTTAGCAAGGGATAAAGAAAGAATACAGGAGACAATCTTTAAGATTTTTACCTTGAATGTGGGCCAGACTTTACTTGCAAAAAAAGTATTTTGGGCACTGCTTCTTTGTTTCTAGAGAAAGTTGAAGAACTCTTCTCCAAAGATGTTATTACATTACAGCTTGAATTATGTGTTCAAATATACAGGGTCGCTTTTAAAAGAAAGTTGTGCTGGGGTGGGGGCGGTCGGGTGGTTGTGTAGTACTGATTTGAAGGGGAAGTGTTAGCTGCAGCAGTCTGTTTTCCAGCTTGGCATTAACTGATAGTTCCTGTAACTGACAAGGGTTCAGAACTACTTTTTCTTTGGCTTCCTGTTGATAAATCCATTTCTAAAAGATTAAAATCACATCTTAAGGTCTTGGTCATCATCCTTCCTGGAACAGCTGTTGCAGTAATTGATACAATTTAAAATGGATCCTTATTGGAATTGGAGGAAGTACAGACTAAGAGAGTGACAGGTACAAGTCTGTGACTAATCATTAAAGTGTACTTACAGATAAGTGTTGACTTAACTACAAACCTGGAGAAGCATGAGCTTTGACCTTACTGTTGATTACCTGCTACAATTGTTTGGTCATGCACTTTCCCATCAGACCTAAGCAGTATCAACATTTCTGGGAAGGAATTCAGCAGGCACTCTAGCCAGTCATCTCTAAGTATGAAGAAAGCTGCCTTAAGAAAAGACAGTATGGCTACTCTGGGATATAGTGGTTGTTGCTTTTTTTAACAGTTTAGGACTTACAGAAATTTTACGAGAAGATAATTCTCAGGAACTCCCCCACCCAGATTCCCCAAATGTTAACATTTTACCACATTGACTTTCTTTATTCTCCTCTCTATTCACCCCCCTCCGTGCATGCCCGTGCGCGCGCATGTGTGTGTGTGTGTTATAGCCACAGCCCTAACCACTTCAGTAATTACCTTTTTATACTAAAACTTCAGTGTGTAATTCTTAAAATCAAGGTATTGTCTCATATAGCTACAGTACAGTTTTCAAAGTTGGGAAGTTAACACTGATAAAATAATAGTTGATTTTTTTTAGTATGGTTCATAGTGCGGACATCTTGATAAATCATAATTCTGTAAGTGAAGAGTGTTGAGCAAAGTTGGTTGAATTGAGGTTGAAATGCTAGATGCTTGTTCCTCTCATGTTTCAAATATGGACTAAAGATAAATCTTCATAATAATTTTATGTAGAGTTTCTCGCCTCTGATTTTCCAGCGGCTCATTTTACAAATGGGGTTATTTCGCTTTCCTTCATAAGCCATTTTCTTAAGGCAGCTTTCTTCAGCCCCCTACACACTTGGTAGTATCTACATCAACACTGATACACCCCTGAGTAATGAAAGCCTACTCATTTGGGGGCGGTGGGAGGGGCCGGGACAAGGCTTTCACTGGGCACTCTTTATCATCATGTTAAGTTCTAACTTTAGGTTCATTTAACCTCACATCGGAAAGAGTTAAAATGAGGCACAGATGTGTTTATTTATAAGCTTAAGGATTTACCCTGGGAGTAATGAGTCAAAAGACTAAATCTTGGGTGGAAGAAACTAAGTGATAGGTAGAGAGAGGAACTGAATTAAGTTGATGCTAAATTAGAAACAAAAATAGTTTAAAAACAAATCAGCTATTTTAGCATCTACTTAGTTATGCATTCAAGCTGATTTTTTTAAAAATAGCAAAATATAAATGTTCAAACATTTCCCCCCCGCCTTACATTAAATCTGGAGCACAGCCCACAGGTGACAATCTCTCATTGCAAGATTACTGTCATTAGGAACTTGTCCTCTGTTATAGAGATATTCTTTTTCATTATTATTATTATTTTGTTGTTGAGTACCAGTGGAGTACTAAACGCGGCCGATTCTGTTCCTGCCCCTAGAGGCTTGCATTTATAAGTCAGGCAGACAAAACAATTATAAGCTTCATAGGGGTGAGATGATTTGTGTGGGAATATTTGACTTTTCGTCTGTATGTTTTTAACAAAAAGTCAGAATTAATGTCTCATTCTTCTTTACCCATGTCCTCACCCTACCCCCATACTCTTGTTTTCCATAAAGGACACCTATTTTTCAGTCGTCCTGGCAAAAAGACCCAGGGTCAAATCAGATTAACCCTTGGGCAAGTCATTGGCTTTGGAGACCAAGATATGAGGGTACAACATTATTTGAAGGCTTCTGGCCTGTTCCTTCCTCCTGGCTTCTTTAAATATGTCACCAGTAGGAAGAAGTGACTATAGTCACAAGTACTGCCCAGCTGCTCAAAACAGTTGTATAGTTTTGTAAGGCATAATTTGAAAAATCTAGGTTTCATGTAACTACAAAGTAGACTTATTACATACTTTTTAGTCAGTGTAGCGTATAAATGAATGAGTGTTCTAAGAAACTAAATGAAAATAGTATTGCCTGCCTTAGACCCAGTTAATATGAAAATAAGTCTGGTTATATAGATACTTCATGGATTCTCTCAAATTTCCCTTTCTTTGGGTAAATGAAAGTAAAGCGTGGCTGATCTTATTAGTTTTCTGGAAATACTGGAAAAGGTAGTAGAACAGAAGTTCAAGACCAGTCTTAGCACTGAGAGTCTTGGAATCCTTGTGGTCATAGAGCGTGTTTTGTGGTCACCGAACACGAAGGCATGTGGCCTTTGAGAAGTACATATTTCTCTTGGGTTTCTTCATCTTGCTCTCCCTTTGTTTGTCTCACCTCAGTAGTGATACTACCTTATTCTGTACGCTACTGATGCTATAAATGTAATATTTTTAAAAATCAATGAATTGTAATGTTGTTGAACTGTAAAATACCCAAACAGGTTATAAAAAGGAAAGATTATCTGTTGAGGGAAATTTTTCAGTTACAATGAGTAACTGAAAAATCTATGGGGAAAGTAATATGGTTTAGTTGGGCAGGCAGGACAGGTCTTGCTAATGGAGAAGCTAAAACAAGGAGGTGGTGCCAGGCCAGTACCAGCTACAAAGGATGACTGCTGTATTGCTAGTCTGACACGTTCTGCTGACCAGCCACCCCTCTGTAGAATTTAGCTCCTGGTGATACATTTTAAGTAAACAGTGCAGTAGGAATGGCACTTCACAAACAGGGATGGTGGCCACAGTTTTTCAGATGAACCCAGGCGTGGTTTATGGGGTAATCACCCTCACCTGTGCCTTTTTAAAGAGACCTTTTCCTTTGCTACTGGGGGAAAAGTTATCATCCTACAAATAATCAATAAAGAAACATCTGTGGACAGATTTTTTTAAATAACATGAGAGAAAAAAATAAAGCTGACTTCATATAAGTAAAATACTGTGACTACAATCCAGAGATATTCAGAGAGTTAACAGGAATAGGAAGAAAATGGTATGAGGAGTCTTATAAATCATATTCTAAGAGCAGAGGACAAACAGGGTTATTCAATAGAGATGTAGTTTAGAGAAATTGCACCACCATGTTTGGCTAAGGAGATCATAAGTGAGAGGGGTGCTGCTTTTCATCCTCACACTTGGCCCAGTATCTGTCCTTACCCTCAACCCAGAGGCAGTGGGGTCTTTGGATACATACAAAGTAGCAGAAATTCATCTTCGCAGTAAGGTACCCTCATGGAAGAGCAGAAGTAGAGTCTTGAAGTGTAATAACAATTAGAGACAGGAGCCTGTGCTCCGCAACAGGAGAGGCCACAACAGTGAGAGGCCCGCCTACACGCCCCCCCCCCCCCCAAAAAAGTGCTGGTACAGGATAAGTGCTTTGTGTTAGTGGTTATTATTGTAATTATTACTGAAGCGTAACTTAAGGAATCTCTTGTGGCATATCTACCTATTGTGATAAGTGACCTTAAAAATAAGCTTGGACAAAAGTTTACATACCATATGATTTCATCTATAAGTCCATGTATGACCGTATAAATGACATTCTTGAAATGACAAAATTTTAGAAATTGAGGACAGATTAGTGTTTGCCAGGGAGCAAGGTGGGGGAGGGGGAGACGGAAGTAGGCATGGCTGTAAAAGGGCAACACGAGGGATCCTTGTGGCGATGGAAATGTTCTGTAGCTTAACTGTATCAACATTAGCATCCTGGTTGTGACATTGTACTAGACTTTTGCAAGATGTTACCATTGGGGAAAACTGAGTGAGGGGTGCATGGGATTTCTCTGTATTATTTCTTATAGCTCCATTTGAACCTACAATTATCTCAGAGTAAATCATTTAATAAGAAGAGGAAAATGGGCTTGAAAGATTCCTGATAGAGAAAAATTGGCAGTTAGTGTCATGTATGTGTCTGATCAGACCGACAGACCAGTAGTAAGATTAATAAACGTGATGGAAGGAGAACTAACCTGGCCATTGACATTTTGGTGAGGTGTTCATGAACACCCCGCCCCCGCCCCCGCCCATTGAACCAGTTGGCATCAAAGAGAGGAGAAAGATATAAAACAGCTTTGTTTCCCTGAAAACCCATCAATCAGGTGTTCTCCATGTAGCTTTGCTCCCCAGACTGTGAAAGGGTCTACTAATTGATATGATTGTTGGTAAAGAGATGAGGTAGAAGGTAGATGAGCAACAACTTTGATACAAATGGTATTTTGAAAAGAAGGGCTAACAGAAAACAATGCGAGGATGACAGATGTGAGCTAAAAATCACCTGTTTATATGTATACAGTATAGTTCTTAAGTTCAAGAGGTACCTTTTAAAAAAAATTTTTATTTTATTTTTGGCTGCGTTGGGTCTTCATTGCTGCATGTGGGCTTTCTCTAGTTGTGGTGAGCGGGGACTACTCTGCGTTGCGGTGCGCGGGCTTCTCATCGTGGTGGCTTCTCTTGTTGTGGAGCACGGGCTCTAGGTGCGTGGGCTTCAGTAGTTGTGGCTCACGGGCTCTAGAGGGCAGGCTCAGTAGTTGTGGCGCATGGGTTTAGTTGCTCCGTGGCGTGTGGGATCTTCCCGGACACGGCTCGAACCCGTGTCCCCTGCATTGGCAGGTGGATTCTTTTTTTTTTTTTTTTTTTGCGTTACGTGGGCCTCTCACTGTTGTGGCCTCTCCTGTTGCAGAGCACAGGCTCTGGACGCACAGGCTCAGCGGCCATGGCTCACGGGCCCAGCCGCTCCACGGCATGTGGGATCTTCCCGGACCGGGGCACGAACCCATGTCCCCTGCATCGGCAGGCAGACTCTCAACCACTGCGCCACCAGGGAAGCCCCCAGGTGGATTCTTAACCACTGTGCCACCAGGGAAGCCCTAAGAGGTACCTTTTCGACCTTTCCCTCTTCTGCTTCTTAATCACCCCCTTAACAGAATTTATCACTTCCACATTTTATGTTCATAGTCTTTTCATATATTAATATGCTGTAGGTTTATTTGTTTATATCTTTCCTGGAATGTGGCCTCCTTGAGAGGAGAGATCATTGCCATATGTAGTTCTGATTTGCTAGTTTAAAGCCCAGTGCCTGGCACACAGTAGGCACTTGATAAATAAATAATAAAATATTGACTGTTGTCTGGGCCCTGAACAGAGTGGTCATTAATCTGGAGACGTACATAAATTAGATCAAATAAACTGAGAATCTTATTTTACTTAATGAGATTGTGATTATTATTGCAAGTGAACTTTCCTGGGCTTTTGCTTTATGTCTTTTATTCTGATGAAAATTTTCCTTAGGTTTAGAGAGTTGAGTGATCAGCAATGAAAGGGATATCTTATAGGAACAGTTAGCAACAGTGTAGAGTCCATCAGGAGGGGAAGGGCAATCAGAAAAAGGCCAGGAAGGGCTTCCCTGGTGGCGCAGTGATTGAGAGTCCCCCTGCTGATGCAGGGGACATGGATTCGTGCCCTGGTCCAGGAAGATCCCACATGCCGCGGAGCGGCTGGGCCCGTGAGCCATGGCCACTGAGCCTGCGCGTCCGGAGCCTGTGCTCCGCGACGGGAGAGGCCACAACAGTGAGAGGCCTGCGCACCGCCAAAAAAAAAAAAAAAATAGAAAAAGGCCAGGAAGCTATTGGAAAGGAGATATTTAGAGAAGTGACTTGTGGCCTTCTGGGACCAACTTCAGTCACAGGCAGTGCCATCAGACTTTAAGAAATCATGGGCTAAAACACTGACAGCTAGCTCCTCTCCTAACGTTCACCTAAGTATCCTTTCCTTGCCAAGGCACAGATGAACTATATCCTGATGTCCTGTACGGCAGGTGTGCAGTGGAGGAAGTTAGAGGAAGAACATTCCTTCCCCCACTGCCAAGGTGGTATGGGAACTGAGCTGATTACACAGTGCTTGCCCTTCTTCACCTGCCCTTACTTGTGCCAGCCCTCCAATCATGTGGGTTTGTCAGGGGCTTGCTGGAAGTTTAATTGCTGGTCTTGAATATGAAACAGAGGAGGTGTACAGTTAAAAAATCTCCTTCCTTACAAGTAAATGATGCCATTAAAAATAGATAAATAGAAAAGAGAGGGAGAAAGAATCAGTCAATCCCGGATGGTGGTATATTCCACAGGAAAACTAACCAGGACTATCCAGAAGTCCATGTCATTTGAATGAATGAACGAATATATGGTTTGAGAGTATATGCTGTTTTGGATTAAAAAGAGATTTAGACGTAAGGTCCAAATGTAACACATGCAACTTGATTGGACATGCCTTTGAAACTATGAAGGTAAACATTGAAAACAATGGAGATAATTTGGATATGGACCGAATGTTAGATGACATTGGAGCATTATTCTTAATTTTCTTAGGTATGATTTTTAGTCATGTAAGGAAATGCCCTTATTGTTAAATGTGTATATATGAAGTATTTTGATGTTTGCAACTTATTTTCAGATGGTTTGGGGTGGGAGAGAGAAAGCAGTGTGACAGATAGTTCGTTAACACTTGTTGAATCTGACTGGATTGTACACAGGTATTAATTGTACTATTCTTTGAACTTTTCTATAGTTTTGAAATTTTTCAAAATAAAAAGTTGGGTGAAGACTGAATACTTTCCTCTTGGGGTTGAGAACAAGGCAAAAATGTCCTCTCTCAACTCTCCTATTCAGTATCATACTAGAAAGCCTAGCTAACAATAGGCAAGAAAAAGAAATAAAAGGCAGACAGATTAGAAAGAAAGAAAAATTGAGAGAAACCCCTTCCTTTAGAATTGTTGGGCTCTGATGCCATGATTTCATTTAAGATGATTTTATTTAATGGAGAGCTGTTCTCCCCACAGCCCATTAGCTTCTCTTAACTTGATCCTTTGATGAATTCATAATTGCTTTTTTTTTTTTTTGGGTGTCAGTGTGTACCACCAAAATCAGCTTTCAGCTTCTTGTCCAGCGGGAATCAGAGGGAAAGATGGGCTATGAGGAAGTGAGAAATCTGATTCCAGTCTTTAAAACATGTCTTTGGGATGTATGGGTGCTCATTTCATGAAGGGTACAAATTATGGCTCATGACTTATGCATTTTCTGCTACTCTTTAAGCTGTCTTCCAATCAAAAAATGTCCCTACAGAAGCAGCTTTGCATTGCTGTTGTGAAGATCAAAGTCAGACAGTTAGATGATAAAATTACTCTCAAGATTTCTGATGCTTTATGTCTTTTGAGCATACTGAGGACAGAGACCCCAAAAGTTCAGGTGTGCTCCCAAGATAATTGGTTCTACTGATTGGCCACCCCAGGTCTCCCGATCTTGTGTTCCCAGCAGGGAGGAAGAGTCAGAGGTCTGCTGTCTTGAGGTTGTGATGGAGGAGACCACCCTCAAGAAAAGGAGCAAGCCAGAGGAAATAACCTGGAGGGATGGGGGTGGAGATGGAAGGAGAAGAGAGGGATTCGGGCTTCACAACAGTACTGCCTGGCAGTTTGAGAACACCTGACCTTTAAAATGGTTATCGTCTAAGACGTGGCATCCTAGGAGTATTTCAAACTAGATTCATCTTTGTATTACATATCAAATGAAAATGAAGGCATTTTCCACAAAATTTTAATAATCGGCCTCTTCCAAAGAGTTGAACTTCTTTCTCTGTGTGACAACTTTTTTTTTTTGCGGTACGTGGGCCCCTCACTGCTGTGGCCTCCCCCGTTGCGGAGCACAGGCTCCAGACACACAGGCCCAGCGGCCACGGCCCACGGGCGCAGCCGCTCCACGGCATGCGGGATCCTCCCGGACCGGGTCACGAACCCGCGTCCCCTACCACTGCGCCACCAGGGAAGCCCTGTGTAACAGCTTTTTAACAGGTGTGATATTCGAAAATAGTTGTGGGACCATTAGGAAAATAAGAAAGAAGGGGGAAATTCCAGCCAAATAAAGTGGAAGCAAAATTTTAATGGATAATGAGGGAGTTTTCTCTCTTGAAGTCTTTTATGACATACAGAGTAAGAAGCCAGAGAGGATGAATGTAATCCCTGCACACACTGAAAGGATGCCTGAGGAGAAAGAGAGAGAGAAAGTACCTATAAAACAGATTTTCTTTTTTAAGTGTCTTTTATCAGTTTTTCCAGTGAGAGTGTGGTGTTTTTCATGGACAGAGGTTTTAGCAGCTTAAGCTTCTTTTATTTTTTATTTTTGGCTGCATTGGGTCTTCGTTGCTGTGTGCGGGCTTTCTCTAGTTGTGGCGAGCGGGGGCTACTCTTTGTTGTGGTGCGCGGGCTTCTCATTGCAGTGGCTTCTCTTGTTGCGCAGCACGAGCTGTAGGCACGCAGGCTTCAGTAATTGTGTCACGTGGGCTCAGTAGTTGTGGCTTGCAGGATCAGTAGTTGTGGCACATGGGCTTAGTTGCTCTGCAGCATGTGGGATCTTCCCGGACCAGGGATCAAATCCGTGTCCCCTGTGTTGGCAGGCGGATTCTTAACCACTGCACCACCAGGGAAGCCCTTAAGCTTCTTATAAATGGTCGAAGGAGAGACCGCAGTGGTGTGTGAGGGTTCATTAATTATTGCTCTTACTGATGTTTGCACAGACGGTTGGGATCATAAATGTCAGTCTGTCAAGAGACTGTGATAGGTTCTAAAAAAACTGATTGAGTACCTCAAAAGCTGTCATAAAACCTGAGATTAAACAGATTCATCTTTCTTAGAAGTGAGGGAAGGTATGGGTGAAGTGAATAGAAGAAGCTTCCTTCTCTTTGTTGCCACTTTGCTATTTCAACTCTCCTGTTCAAAACCATGAGTGTTGGCTTGTGCAGAGGGTCAGGAGCCTGCCTGAGGTGTCAGAGGGACATGGTCATGGTTAGCAGTCTCAGTTGTGTGCGGGCTGCCAGCTGCACAGCGCTGGAGATTCAGAGAGATTGGGATTCAACTCTTGACAGGGCTGACACAATTTATTTGGAAATTTTCAGGAGAGAACATGAGTTATAAAGACAAGAACAGTGACAGTAAGGAACAAATGTGAATTTCTGTCAGAGATAAAACAGAATTTTAAAAGAAGTAGGTCTGTTGTCGTCTCCAGTCAAGTTTTCCAGTTAAACTGTGTTCCTAAATTGAAAGTCTTACCACTACTTCTCTGCTATTGGCTAGGAAAGTACAATTAGAAGACTTTCTCTCTTCAGAGGATTATATATTTTAAAAATCACTGTACTTATTTCTCTGTCACAAATAAAGCAATGGTTACTTTAAATCTAGGAAACTGAGAGATAAAATACTTTCTCTTAAGATTTTCCTTTCTCATTTAATCCCATTATGATTCTTGATCAGACTTTCCTTTGACTAGAAGGTCTGATGCGGTATCTTCCTCAGGCCGTTAAACGTAGGCAGAGGAAGAGGGGGACTGGTTGAATATCAAGAACTGTGAGCCTGGCATAGGCATGTGGGCAGCTCTTGTGTGGGTACATACAGACTAGATTATGTTCTCAAGAAAACGCATACTGGAAAAAGGTGCTTTGTTGGCCCTTTATGAAGGACTTTAATTAGAAGTCACTCCTAACTCCTGGGGTGGGAACAGTTTCTAGCTTGCCGCTACACTCCTGCTGCTAATGAGCATGCTCCTTGCAAGGATGCGTTTCTTCTGACAGTTAAAGCTGCATGTGAGCTATTTCTGTTCATCTTTCTCTCTGCATTAAACCCTTACTAACCAAGTTCAGATTATGCAAGTAGATTGGTAGGTGTTTTCCATCATTGTTGAGGAGTTGAAAATGCTTCAGGGTAACAAGACCTATTTACTATCTGTGAGCAAAAAGTAAATAATCAAACTTTAATTTATTCAAATACGGACAGTAGATGAAGGTTCCTTTAGTGTTGACCATAATTGGATCTTTTCTTTCTGGTGGTCCTTTTAAAATTGCCATTAAATTTGTAATTGAACAGTTGAATTATTTAGTTCATTATTATATAATTAAAATCCCTGTCCTGGACATCTGTTTCTCTTATTTAGGCAACTCCCCACATGGCACAGGTTTCATTAAGTAATTAGCAGAGGAGATGTAAATTTCTTATGCAGACATGATGATGATCCTGTAGACAGCTATTTATTTCATCAGCTTATAATTAAAATACTAAGTTGACTTGTGAGGAAATGCCAAGGAATGGTTTGCTTCGCCAAGAAGTTACAGATAACACATAACTGGATGGCAGCATGTGGAAGGTGGTAAACAGTTTAGGGAGTTTTTTCCCCTCCCTCCTTGTGGTAGAGAGCATTAGAGGGCACAAGGATTCCTTTCCACTTAATAGACCATTGACTGAGTGAAGGATAAGTGGGCGTATTCCAGAATGCTAAAGTTACGAATCTCTTAATGGCTAGGAGCAGCTCCTTGATTCTGAAAAATAATACATTCTGGTAAACATTTCACCTGTCTTGGTTCAGACTCGTTGAGGACTGCTTCTCATGGCTCAGGCTTTCTATACATGGATGCCTTAGGTTTTGGACTTGCGCAGATGCTGAGACATTGACTCTCAGAGGACTGACTAGGGCTGAGTGGTGTTCCTTTAGGATGGCCAGTGCAGTGCCGCCAGAAGCTGTTGGCAGCATCAGAGACCTCCCTAAGGACCCACTGTTTCAGGAACATCCCATGCCTCCTGCCTTCCAGAACAAATAATGCAGTTGTCTTTATATATAGTGTGGAATGGATAAAGGAAAATTTCAGGATGAGACCATGCAGACCTATTCCTTAGTTTTATTATTATTGAGTGCTCATTGGTCAGACAAGGTGGAGAATTAGAAGAAAAGAGATCAGGCCTGGACAGGCCTCCTAATTTTGGGGCGTTCCATCAGCTGGGTTGTTTGGTGATGACCAGTGATGATTATATCAATATGAATTCTGTTTCTCAGTCTTAGGATCATATGTTAAAAAATATTGTCTTTGCATATCACTCTCTTGCTTGTTTGGAAATAGTTAGCAATGGATAACATTGACATACTGAAAGTAAATTGTCTTCATGTAGCAGAGGCTTGCTTTAGAAATGGAAATAGGTGCTATGTAGGTAGACAGCACATTTGACAGTTTGGAGCAGATTCACTTGGGAAACAGCTTTGAATGTGAACATTGCATTTCCAGACACAAGCTCAGTTCTATGAGGTCGCAGTGCAAATAAAAGAGGGTCCGAGTGGTCCTCTTTTATATTTGAGGTGTGCTGGCCTCGTGTCAAGACCCTCTGGATTTTAACAATTTAATAATGCAAAGCCTTCAGCCACCTTCTTGTGTGAACCCTAATCTCCTCTCCCCACCTCACCCCCCAGGGTTGGGGGATAATTTCTTATGTGGATGCTCCAGATTTAGGACCTTGTCTCAGAACAAACACCATTTTTTTGTTTCGGTTTTTACTCTAGAATTTTCTCTTCTCATTACCCAATGGAAAAAAAAAAATGTCGAAATAGGGTTATTAATACAAATAGTGCCCTTTCTGGTTTGTAAAAAAGGACCCCCCAGAGAACAGTGTGGCCCATACTAGGTGAATTTCTTTTGTCTTCCTGCCTTGTAATGATTTACATTTAGATTGTTGCTTGTTGCTCTTATAGGGGAAGGGGAGGGGCCTGGTGTGTCTGGCTGCCTCAGTCATCACACTGACTAGGTTTGGACAGCTTTGCTCAGCAGAGCTGGGAAATAGGCTGAACTTGCTTTCAATTGTTTTCATCAAAGGCCTTGTTTAGTTGGTTTGTATTGGGGGAAAATGTCATGGAGGCTGCAAGAACTAAATGAAATGAAAAATGAAGTTTACAATTGCTAAGAATGGTGCGTACCTTCTGAAAGTCAGTGCAAGGTGCGGTGGGCCAGAGGGCTGTGAGCAAACTGTTACCATCGTCACTGTCGGGGCCAGTGAGTGCTCTGGCGAAATGCAGCATCTTCTCCACGCAGAGGGAGGCTGGGAAGGGGATACAGACAGCCTTCCTTGAAATACAGCCGGACTTCCCTGGTGGTCCAGTGGTTGAGACTCCGTGCTTCCACTGCAGGGGGCGTGGTTCCGTTCGATCCCTGGTCGGGGAACTAAGATCCTCCATGCTTCGCAGTGCGGCCAAAAAAAAGAAAGAAAAACTGCCAACGGTCTACCGCTTCTCACTAGAGACACAGTAAATAGAAAATCAGGACTGCCTTAGGAGAAGATTTATTCATGTAAGAAATACTGAGTTGTAGGCATAGAGGGCACATTAGTGAACAAAGCTGGTGAAACTTCCTGCCCTCCAGGAGTTTACATTCTCCTGGAGGATAATGTCAAAAGATAAGTGCTGGGAAAAAAAAAAAAAAAAAAAAAAGTGCTGGGGAGGAATAAAAGGCAGGAAAAGGGAGGAAGGGAAGTGCTGCTGAAGGGGCAAGAGTGGTCTAGATAGGGTTTTCAGGGAAGAAGACCTCATTGAAAATGTAGCTTAAAAGACTTAAAAGAGGGGATTCCCTGTAGATCTGGGTGAAGAGTGTTCCAGACAAAGGGACCAGAAGGTGCAAAGGCCCTGAGTTAGGAGACAATCAGGAGGCTAGTGTGGGTGGAGCAGAGGGAGAGAGTAGCAGGGGATGAGGGGAGAGAGATGGGAGGAGGGCACATAAGAAAGGCAGGGCCTTTCTGAGGGTCATAGGAAGTATCTGAACTTTTCATCCAAGAAAGGGAGCTATTAGAGGATTTTGAGCAGGATTGTGAAGTGATTCTAACTTGATTTTTAACAGGGTCGCTTGGCTGCTGTGTGGAGAATAGACTGTAGGACAAGGGGAAGGGCAGGGAGACCAGTAAGAAGCTACTGTATTAGGAGACTCTCTTCCAGAGGTGTTTTAGCACAAATCACTTTGGAACCTTGGCGAGAGGTGCATCGTCAGTATGTAGTGGCAGTAATTCCAAGAATACAGAGCCCCCCACGTGCTGGCTCTTTTCTTTTCTTTGTTTTTTTTTTTTTTTTTTTTTTTTTGAAAGCAAGAGTTATTTACAGTCTGCCTGTGACATGAACTTTATTGCATTTTACTTTTTTAAGATTATACAAAACACTTGTTGCACACTACATCTCCCTTCACCTGCTAATTTGGCACCAGCCCTAGGGTTGCAGTGCCAAGTGCTGCCTCTGTACCACCCCACTCTGGAGGCCATGGGACAGCTTATCTGTGAACAAGCAAGGACACTTGTTCACTCTGAATAAAGTTGGAATCATTTTCAGTATTAGAACCTGATTCTTGTGCGTTTAGTTGTGCATAGGAATAGAAATGTCTTTTTTTTTTTTTTGCGGTATGTGGGCCTCTCACTGTTGTGGCCTCTCCCGTTGTGGAGCACAGGCTCCGGATGTGCAGGCTTAGCGGCCATGGCTCACGGGCCCAGCCACTCCGCGGCATGTGGGATCTTCCTGGACTGGGGCACAAACCCGTGTCCCCTGCATTGGCAGGCGGACTCTCAACCACTGTGCCACCAGGGAAGCCCTTAGAAATGTCTTTTTACTAGAAAAGATCATGGATCACCCATGAAACACTGACTTCAGGTATAGAATTGTGCTAAGCATGGTGACATACAGAAATAGTAGACACAGTCCCTTCTCTGGCGAAGTACAGTCTACTTAAGGACAAAGATCCAAGAAGAGATAAATAACCAATACAAGCAGTAAACAGCTAGGACCCAAAGAAGGGGCACAAAGAGAGGATCCCATTTCCAGCTCGAATGGTCTCCTTGTAGAGATGGATGTTTTTTAAAGACAGCACAGAACGGACGTTTGTTGAGCCACCCACCCTCCTCTCCTAGCTTGGGCCTGGCTTGTTAGAAGTCAGCTGTAAAGGTGCATGCTTGTCACAATTTGTGACGTAAACCAGGCCAGCTAGAAGAACTGGCTCTTGCTCATACTGATCCAGTTCCTGGAAAAGGGCAGTAGCCTGGTCAGAAGAATGCCTCGGCTGTACATTAATCAGTTGTGCTTGCCAGGCCAAGCACTAACCCTGACCCCTAAATGTGTTGTTTTGCTCAGATTCACAGTCTGAGAATGAGGCTTCGCCAGTGAAACGGCCACGACTACTGGAGAATACTGAACAACCCGAGGAAACCAGCCGATCTAAACAGAAAAGCCGACGTCGGTGCTTCCAGTGCCAAACCAAACTGGAGCTGGTGCAGCAGGAACTGGGATCGTGCCGCTGCGGTAAGCGTCCCCCCAGTGGAGGACACAGCATGGTGGAGGCTGTGTCCTTGGCACCCTGAGAGGCTGAGCTCCTTCATTCTTCTCCCGAGTACCTCCCTTCGAGCTATAGCTTTGGAGCTTGGGAAATCAGAGTAGAGGATTCTTATTTCTAAACACCCTTTATTTCCTCTCACACATACAGAAAAGGCAAAAACCTCCCCAACTATTCTTACACATATTTCATTAGAGTTGCATTGTCACTGCTTACTGCTCTCAGCTTCTCTCCACTGCATATTACTGTGGTTCCTTCTCATTGATGACTTATTTAGAAGTTAACCAAACCAGTGAAATTCTGAGATATGTGCCATAAAATTCAGATATTAGATTAATTTTGAATGAGCTTCTTACTATATATAATAAATGGAAGATTTCTCCCCCATATCCCTTTTAAATTAAAGTTTGATTAGAAAATTATTTTCTTTGAACCATAATTCATTGTCAGTTAACCCCTTGAAATAGCTTTAAAGTAACCTTTTCCTTCTGTATTATCCAGTGTAATACCAACTCTTGGAATTTTTGGTGGGATGTACTTTTTAAAAACTTTATGCCTGCCCACAGTGGAACAAAACTTAGAACAATCCTTCCTCTCCCTTTGACCATATACATCGTGTCACATGGAAGCAAAATTGTGTAGCTGCATTATTTAGGCTGACTTACAGTTTTCCTGTCCCTGTTTTTATTTCTTGACTTTAGAGCATAATATTGTGAAATTGTTCTTTGGGACAGAGCTGTCATCAGGCACATTGGCTCTAGCCTCTGAGAGTCCTGTATCCTTTGTTCTTAGAAGTGAGCTTTTAGAAGCTTCCTTTTACCTCTGGGATGGCCATAGATATCCTGTAAGTACTGATGCTGGTAGTCAGGACTGGGTGGTTCTCCCAGCAGTTAGAAAGTTACAGCTGCTCAAAGCTCTTCATCTTCTGAAGAGATAGCCGTCGCTGCTCCTGTCCCTGAGTTATCTGCCCTGTTGGAAATGAGAAGGACAGGAGGGAGTTCCAGCCTCTCATGGAAACTGAGTTGGAACTCCTTTCCTGTCATGAGTAGAAATCTGTTTGTTACACAGTCTGGTGTGTGGTACTCAGCAGTATCAGAAACATATTTATATTCAACTGCAGAAATGGTGACTAGCATGTGGAGTCCAGGTATCACTGGACAAGTTTTTAGTCTTTAACCTGGCGTTTATTTATCCTATTAAATGCTTGTGTGAAAGTGTAAGGAGAGAGGTAGGATAAGACGTGGGTGCAGAGGCTGTCAGCAGAATTTTCAAACCTCACTTTTGTTCCTGCAATGTGATGTGGTCCAGGTGAGCCCAGAACCTTTTTCTTAGGCTGTGTCTTGATCAACCCTCCCAGGTAATGTAAAATTCTTAATGAGGTAGTGAAGGAATACTGTGGTTACCCAAGGAAACTTTGGGGTCTCATGGCTAACCAGCTTTGCCCTTAGTGGTTTGTCTGATCTTTTGTGGTCTGCAAATTATTGCTTTGGTCTTCACGTGGACCCCTGGGGGCTTCAGCAGTTCAGTCTGTTACCAGTGTTGTGTAGCTTCCCTGACCGTTTGCCTGTTGCTTTTGTAACACAGGCCTTTGGTGATTCCTAAATTAGAATCGTGGGATTTTCCTGTACCTTACATTCTTGTTTCCTTCTTGAAAGTAACTGAATTCTGGGTATTACACAGGATTTGCCCTAGTGGATCAAGCAGTTGATCCATCAAGTGTGCTGTCTCGCCTCTGGCAGTGGCTAATAACCTCCTCTCCTTGTCAGGCAAGCAGTGAGAGAGAATTCACAGTTTAGTGCTGAGAGATCCAGAGGTGTGGTAACCAAGTCTCCCAGTTTACCCTTCAGCTTTGATGCAAGCCACCTATTTCCTAAGGTCTTAAGCACCAAGCTGAAAATATCTAGAAATATATGTTGGATGACTTCATGTGCTCCTAAAGTGAAGCCAACTTGACTGACTCTGGTAAGTGCAGATTACTCTGCTGTGCTCTTCACCTCTCAGGCAGGAGGCTGGGTTTCTAAGTAAGTGCCTACTGGGTTTGCCATAGACGTGCATTCTCTTTAAATGATCTAACACGTGGTCCCTTGGCTTATGCCCAATTCTGAGGGTCGTGTTATAGAGAGATTTGATTTTTCTGCTGGAGAAGAGAGCCCTGAGCTTTCTGCAGTCCCTCCAGATGTAGCCTTCCTAGAGAGAGCTGGGAGTTCAATTGGGCCCACTGAGAGCATTATACTTATGTGCCCAGAAAAATGACTGAGTCAGCTGCCACATTTTAAAAGATGAAGGACAGTAATGGGAACACACACCTCTGGGACTGTCCCTGACAAATATCTCTTGTGTTCCTCCTGCCTGTCTGCTTGGATCTCTAGGAAAAGGTGAGTTGTACAGTTATTTCCTTGAGGCTGCATGGAGTGCTAGGGAGACGTTTAACTGCCCTGAAAGGTTTTGGAAGACGGGAAACACAGTAATTTACTACTGAAAGTGAAGATTCAGGAGGGCGGTTTGAACTCAAACAGAACACTTCTCCACTGCAGAAAATCTTTTTTTTTATATGTATTCACAATCTTTTTTTCCATTCCCCTTCCACTCTGTACAGGTTATTAACTGCTGACAAGAAATTCACATCTCATAAATAATGCTTAAGAGCCGTTGCTATATAAATTGAATGTGTTATGAATTGTGATGGGCCTTTTTGTAGCATTCGATGCCTAGAGCAGGAAGAACAGAGGATGTCATTTTCATTAATTTCTAATGAGGTGCCAATTAAAGACAGGGAAGCCGCTCCAAAGGGAAGAGTGGCCAAGCTCCCCTGAATCCTCCGCCTGGGGCTGTCATCCAAACACTGCCAGCAAGCCTTCTCTAAAAATTCCATTAAATCACAGTCTCATCGAGAGCACACAGACACATTCAGCTCCCCTTTGATCTTCAAAAGAGCAATTTGTAAGGCGAGTTCTGAGCCTTCTCACATAGGGAACAGCTAGAGGTGATAGGAATTGTTAATTGCCAAGACACTCCATGGGCTTTCAATAAGGAGGTGAGTTTTGAAGATGAATTCTCCTCTGCCTCGCTGTGACTAGATAACCTTTAAATCAACAATACCATAGTGACACCCTTTTCCTGTGAAATCTTTCTGGGTGCCAATCAGTAAAAGCATGTGGTGAGGCTGGGGTGATACCCTGCATCCTAGTGTATCTTCAGCAGTTTAACTTCTCAAGATGGAAAACAATTGCATAAACATGGATTTATTTGTTTCATTTTCTACTCAGTAGGCAAATTGATCAGCTTGTTGTCTTTACAGGGGTCTTGTCTCTCCAAAGGCCACCTGGAGGGTGTTCTGAAATCTGGCCATCCTCATCCAGTCTGGGCCACAGCACAGCCACGTGGATACTGTGTTTTCTAATCAGATCTTGCATGATGCATACCGCATGGCTTTTTAATCGCTATGCATTGCTTCCCAGAACCACAGAATTAATTTTTAAATACCAGTCTAAGAGCTTGCAAAAGTTATGGCATGTTTTCAGTTGACAGTGACTTACACTGTAAGATGATATGCTCCCTTTTGGGACAACAGTGCTTTTACTAACCTCTTGAGTAATCTGACTTCGTTTACTGCTTTCAAAATAAGTTTTATATTCCCTTTAGAAACTCAGAGTGATGCTTTAGCTGGGACCTTTAGTTTGTCGACTTAAAGTGCCTCAGTGGTCCTTTCTGCCTTTTCATTCACTGTCAAGCTGAAGTCAGCTAGCATTTATTGAGATGTGATTTTTCATAAAGCATTTTGCTAGGTTTTGTGGGGAATATAGGAGGTAGAATACAGACTATAGGAGCTCATAGTTTAGGTCAGTGATTTCAGACTTAAGTGGGCATCAGAATTGCACAGAGGGCTGTTAAAACACAGTCTGCTGGGCCCACCCCCAGAGCTTCTGACTCAGTGGGCCTTTTTAACAGGTTCCCAGGTAATAACTGATGCTGCTGGTCTGAGGACCATGTTTTGAGAACCACTGTTCTAGGAGCTTCTCAATCTGGGAAGCCTCTAAAATATAGAATGTCTGGGCCTCACACTTAACAATTAAATCAGAAAAGGTTTCTGGGTATTGTTTTTTTTTACATTTTGGAAATTAAAAGTTTGTCCTGGACCATTTGAAAGTAAGTTGCAAACATTGTGACCCTTTATCCCTATAAACGTCAATGAATATTTCCTGAGAATAGTTATTTTATATAACCGCAGCAGTTATCAGCTTCAGTAAACTGATACTGATAAATACTTTCATCAGATCTCTTGTCCATATTCTAGGTTTGCTAGTTGATCCAATAATATACTTCATAAAAGCATTTTCCTCCCTTTAGTACAGAATCCAGTCCATGATCAAGTGTTGAATTTAGTTGTCATGTCTCTTTTAGACTCTTAAGCTGGAACATTTTCATTGCCTTTCTTTGTTTTTAATGATATTGACATTTTGAAGGCTGCATTTCTCCACCCTCCTCTGCTTACCCTTCCCAACCCCCCACTTTTTTAAATAGAGCACTCCTTGTTTGGAGGTTGTCTGATGTTTCTTCATGATTAGATTCAGGTTATGTATTCCCAGCCAGAATGCTATGTGGGTGATGTTGTGTCCCCCTCAGGGTTCTTCATTGGGAGGCACGGATGTTTATCTGCATCTCATTATTGATGTTAATTTTGCTTCATTCACCCAGTCTAGGTGTTGCCTGATGTCTCTAAAAATAGTATTTTTGCCCTTGCAACTAGTAAGCAATCTGTGGGAAACACTTTGACTATATAAATGTCCTGATCATCATCAAAAAGGTCTCCTAGATTTAGCATCCATTGATGATTCTTGCCTGAACCAGTCTTTACTATGATGGTTGCAAAATGATGCTTTGCTAACTCCAGTCCTTCTCCTGCATTTACCATTTGCACGGAGCATTCTCCTCCCCCATTTATTTATCTCTTACTGGTTTGGACTCCGGGCTCTTGTATTTTTCAGTGGTTTATAATTCATTACTGTACTTAATTATTTTGTTGCTCAAATTGTCTCAGATTTGGCCGGTGGAAATTCCTTCAAGCTGAATTCTGTATTTTTGTGACATACCTCCTGTTTTTGTTTATTTTAAAAATTAATTAATTAATTAACTTTGGCTGCATTGGGTCTTCGTTGCTGTGCGCGGGCCCTCTCCAGTTGCAGGGAGCGGGGACCACTCCTCATTGCGGTGCGTGGGCTTCTCACTGCAATGGCTTCTCATGTTGCGGAACACAGGCCCTAGGCAGGCGGGCCTCAGCAGTTGTGGCACATGGGCCTAGCTGCTCCACGGCATGAGGGATCTTCCTGGGCCAGGGATCGAACCCGTGTCCTCTGCATTGGCAGGTGGATTCTTAACCACTGTGCCACCAGGGAAGTCCCTGCCTCCCGTTTTTTAAAAAGCATTTTCTTATTCTGTGGCCTAACATGATGTGTTCTGGATGCATCTTGTACTTGCTTAGTCCTGGAATCAGCCACTTTTCCAAGATCCCTAAGCTGATTTAAATAGGCATTCAGAGTAGGAATTTGCTGGTCCTGAGTGGAAGGCAGGCACATGCATGAAATAAGTGGCATCCAGGGCAGCCTACCATAAGAGTTTTAATCAAGGTACAAGCCATATGTTATAGGAATATGGGGAGGGAGAGATTAATTCCAACTGGAAGACTCTGGACAGGCTTCCACAATAGGGGCATTAAAGGAAGGGTGGGACTTAGAAGTGCAGAAAGACAGGATGCTTGGACCAAGCTGGTGTTCTGCAGGTGACCTCTGTGCAGCCCGATGGAGCCTTGTGGTTGAGTGAGGAGAGACTGCTAGAAAAGGAGGGAAGGGATTCCAGATTCCAGGCTATAGGGTTTGGACATTGGTTTGCAGTGAAAAGCTATCAGTGGTTTGAATGTGGTCAACACGATCTAATTTGACTTTTTTTTTAAAAAATTAAGCACACAGGAAAGCCCGGGAGGCTGTTGAATCTTCTTAGAGGAATGATCTAGGGAGAGTGTGAACTGATTCACAAAGTGGAAAGAAATGTGCACGTGTCACAGCCGTCCCCGTCCACTACAGGGGACTGACTGAGTGGTGAACAGATAGTGATATTCTGAGGTCGAGTGTGGGGCGAGGAGCTGTGGTGATTATGAAGCATGTAGGTGACGTGAAACTACCAGGCTGGTCCATTCCACCAGCATCAGAAACCACCACAAATAAGCCCACATCTAGGCCTTTATTTTAACTCTCTTCCAAGTGTGATTTAAAACTGTCAGGGACATTTGGCATTCTGTCCTATGTCTCAAAGAAAGCGAGGCTATATTTTCTTATAAAAGGCCTTATTCTGTGTACAGAGTTCTAGCCTGGATCTGTCAGAAAACCCTAGTATCCATGGAAACACCTGAGATCCTTTATCATGAACAAATTGGTTTGGTCAGTTAGGTGTTATCATTACTGCCGTTGAGTATCGAGTCCATGCTCTGCAGTGTGTTGTATAGAGTGTGGTGACCAAGATCCCAGCCCTTTAGGAGCTCCTGTTGTTTTATGCTGAGTCTGGCAGTGAAAGGCTAAAGTTTTTCCAGCACTTCTGAGACAGCAGCTGGGTGTTATGTTACCTTACAGCTCAAGAGAAGGAGGTGCCTGCCCACCCTCCCAAAAGCAAAAACAAAAACAACAGCAGCAACAGAAAACCTTTGATGGGCGTTACTGTATATATGAGAGCTAAGAGTAATTGAAAGTCTTGAGGCAAATTGAGAAAATTTTCTCCCTTTGCTACTCTCTTCCTTTCACTCTCACTGTACTTTCACCTAAACAAGAGTATGCTTATTTGTAGTCCCCATTTAATCTTTAATGTGTAAGAGTTCTGGTCTAAAACCAAACAGATTAGTCCCTCTGCTGCTCCTCTAAATTGCAAGTTGAGGTGTTAGAGCAAAACAAATCAAACCTTTACTGAACACTAGCTCCACATATTTGGCCCATTAGTTTACCACGTCCCAGAGAGCCAAGCTACCATATGTCCTTTAACAAGGCTGTAGAGAGATATTAGAAACATTAAGAGCTCCCCTCCCCAGCAAAGGAGCATCAAAGACCAAGCTTTTAAAATACAAAATGTGCAGAGCACATTTACTGATGCCTGTGTCACTTCCCCACTCATACCCTACCGACAGGCAAACCAGCAGACCCTTGTCCCTTGAAGTGAATATTTTCCATCTGGATAGCAAATTTGCAACTATTTCTATAGTCTAGTCTTAGCAGTAACAACACAATAATAATTTAATCAAAACTATTTGGATAGGGCTTCCCTGGTGGCGCAGTGGTTGAGAGTCCGCCTGCCGATGCAGGGGACACGGGTTCGTGTCCCGGTCCGGGAAGATCCCATGTGCCGCGGAGCGGCTGGGCCTGTGAGCCATGGCCGCTGAGCCTGTGCTTCTGGAGCCTGTGCTCTGCAACGGGAGAGGACACAACAGTGAGAGGTCCGTGTGCCACAAAAAAAAAAAAAAAAAAAAAAACCACCACCACCAACAAAAACTACTTGGATAGATTACCCTGTTTTAGGATATTTCTTTATGGAGAGAAAAAAATGGCTTATTTTAAAAGGAAATGAATTTTTTAAATTCTAAGAGTAGATAATTTTAGTTCTTTGCCTAGCAAGGTGTGTGTTATATGTGTGTGTTTTTGGGATTTTTTGATATATAATTTACATACCATAAAATTCACCTGTTTCATATAGTTCAGTGAGTTTTAGTAACTTTAAGTTGTACAGCCCTTACCAAATTCAAATTTTAGAATATTTCCATTACCCCAAAAAGTTCCCACATGTCTCATTTTCAGTCAGTCACTACACTCTCCTACCCTAGCCCCAGGCAACCACTGATCTGCCTCTGTTGGTATAATTTTGCCTTTTCTAGAATTTTAGCATCAGTGGATTCAAACAGTATATATATACAGTCTTGTGTGTCCACATAGTATGTTGTTTTTGAGATTCGTCCATGTTGTTACATATCAGTAGTTCATTCCTCTTTAATGTTGAGTATTATTTCATTGTATGGATAATCACATTTGTTTATCCATTTACCATTTGACATACGTTTGGGTTGTTGCCAGTTTGGGGATATTATGAGTAGAGCTGCTATAAATATTCATGCAGAAGTCTTTGTATGGACATATGTTGTACCTTCTTGGGTAAATACATAGAGGTAGAATTGCCAGGTTGAATGGTCATTTTCTAAGAAAATCCCATCAGCAGTGTATTAGGGTTCCAATTTCTCCATGATTGGCCAACATTTAATATTGTCATTCTTCTTAACTTTAGCTATTCTAGTGGTTGTGTGGTGCCATCTCACTGTCGTATGTTAACTCATTTCTCTAATGACCAGTGACGTTAAGCATCTTTTTCATATGCCTTTTGGCCACTCATATATCTTCTTTTCTGAAGAGTCTATTTATACTTCAGATATCTTGCCCATTTTAAAAAGATTTACAGAATTGCCATTTTAACAATATTCCAACCTATGAGTATGATATGTCTCTCCTCTTATTTAAGTCTTCTTTAATTTCATAGCAGTGTTTTATATTTTTCAGTTTCCATTCTTTGTTAAATTTATTCATAACTATTTTAGTTTTTTGATGCTACTGTAAATAGAATTTAAAAATTTTATTTTCAGGTTGTTCTTTGCTGCCACTTTGAAGTGCAGCCGGTTTTTGTATATGATCTTTTATCTTACTAAAGATAAAAAGTAAATTTATCTTACTAAAGATAAATTTAGCAACCTTACTAAATTCACTAGATTCCCTTAGGGTTTTCTGTATCCATGATCATGCCATCTGCAAATGAGGGCAGTTTTACCCCTTTCCAATCTGTATGCCTGTTACTTCTGTTTCTTGTGTTATTGCACTGGCTAGGACCTATCGCATGATGTTGAATAGATGTGTTGAGAATGAACTTCCTTGCCTTTTCTTTGATCTTACATAGAAAGCATTCCGTTTTTTACCATTTATGTCTGATTTAGCTGTAGATTTTGCATAGCTGTTCTCCATCCTGACAAAGTTCAATAGTTGTTACCTGTGGAATACATTGTAGGAAAACATAGGAAATGTTCAAATACATTCTCCCAAAACAGCTGATACAACTCATGGTGAGCTACGATGTGACCTAAAAAAGGTGAACAAAGGCGTGTTTTAAAGACTTCTCCTGTCCCATGCTTACAGTTGAAACACATGCCCTTTGTTCAGAGTCCTAACGTGTCTGTCCAGCCATAGTGGGGAAAGCCTGTGACCTGAGGGCACTCCTCTTTTTTCAAAACCAAAATCGTAACAGATTTATAACCCAAGATGCCGTTCTGGGTTATTCTCACTTGAGATAATGAAAGCAAACCACACTGAGAAATGCTTTGTTTGAATTAAATGCTTTTATTACTGCAATACAAAATCACAAAAAAATTGTGGGTAGATGGGTAATAGAATCACATACCACCAAGATGAGAGGAAGCCTTAGCAGTCATTTAGTCCAACGCCCCCTCCCCCATTGTTTTGTTTGCTTGTTGTAAACGAGGAAACTAAGGCCAGAAAAGTTGCCACTAGCCTCGTATCACACCTGTGTGCTAAATGTTGTTATTTCACGCAGGCTTTGATCTGAAACTCAAGGACTGCTGAAGAGTTTCTGACCAACATAACTGCTCACAGCAGAGCCCACTCTCCCTCCCTTCAGCATAGCTTTCAGCCCCCACTGACTACAGCTTCTTGTCACATATTCTTGGCCATCCCTGGGGGACTTCTGTTCTTATCTCCTCTGAAGTACCCAGAAGATTTCTTGGTCTTTCCTCCAGATTAATACACCTGACTCTCTTAACCTCCTCTTAGTTCAGCCTCCAGAACCTTGTTCAGGACTTGGGACTCTTATATGGACCCTTCACAGCAAAATGTCACCAAATTAGACCAGTTGTGGTAAAAATAGTATTTAGTCAAAATAACAGGGTTAAAATATTATTTCTTTCAGAATTGATATCAAATTGTTCACAAAGGTGTTGCTAAAGAAATGTCCTTTCTTGTGCCTTTTATGTGTGTAGTTAAAACTAATTTGTGTTTAGTACATTGTATGCAGATATCTGCTAGTAAACACTCTCTGTCATCATACTATATTCTTATGTGACTCCCTCTTGAGTAGAACTTTTTTTTTTTTGAGGTACACGGGCCTCTCACTGTTGTGGCCTCTCCCGTTGCGGAGCACAGGCTCCAGACGCACAGGCTCAGCGGCCATGGCTCACGGGCCCAGCCGCTGCGCGGCATGTGGGATCTTCCCGGACCGGGGCACGAACCCGTGTCCCCTGCATCGGCAGGCGGACTCTCAACCACTGCGCCACCAGGGAAGCCCTTGAGTAGAACTTCTTAAAAAGTGCGGGCCTCAGACCAGCACTTCAGAGTCCCTGAGTAGGTGGGGATGCGTCTTTGGAAAGCAAAAATGCAGTTGCTCAGGCAATTCTAATATACCCCAAAGTTTGATACACTGCCTATACACTTAATAGCTCATTTCTTCATAGGAAATGTAAAGGTAATTTAAGACAAAATAGTTACTAGAAATTTCCAATGAGGTCATGCACGTCAGAGGTTTTATGTCAGATCTAGGCAACTCCATTCTCTTTCAATCAGAGATTTACATCTTCTGAGTGTTTTAACACATGCCTTCCTCCACTGGTCTCCTCTCTCCTGCTAGATTCTAAAATACTCAGAGAGCAGGACCATGTGTTGTTCTGTAGCTTCCCACTGCCCCTGTTAGAGTTATGTGGCCTATAGTAGGTACCCCATCTGTTATTATTTCTTGTAATAACATACAAGAAAAAATTAGAAGTCAATGAAATGTGGTGTTCTGGTGAGCCTGCTGGTTTTCTTTAGGGGAACGTCCTTTTGTGGTAGTGTTTGAAGGCAGGCCTAAGCAGGTGAATGGGAGAATGTCTGGCCCAGTCTCCATGGAAATTCTTCTTTTTAAAAAAAAAAAATTATTTTATTTATTTATTTATGGCTGTGTTGGGTCTTTGTTTCTGTGCGAGGGCTTTCTCTAGTTGCGGTGAGCGGGGGCCACTCTTCATCGCGGTGCGCAGGCTTCTCATTGTCGTGGCCTCTCCTGGTGTGGAGCACGGGCTTTAGACGCGCAGGCTCAGTAGTTGTGACGCACAGGCTTAGTTGTTCCGCGGCATATGGGATCTTCCCGGACCAGGCCTCGAACCCGTGTCCCCTGCATTGGCAGGCAGACTCCCAATCTGCGCCACCAGGGAAGCCCTCCATGGAAATTCTTGATGCTGGCGTACATGTACAACCTGAGGGTTTCCCAATGGAATAATTGACTTAAGGAATAAGGTTTGGAGAGAAAACCTTAGCATTATTTATTTTTACATACTTTTATCTGCCTTGAATTTTTATTGGTAGAGGGGGAAATATCAGGCGAGACAGGTATGTTATAAGAGCAGCATTGCTTGCTTGGTCTGATTAAAATTATTTGATATGCTTTTGGTTTAATTAAATACTCAACTTTGGGGATGGGTGTATTTGCCTAAATAAAACTGGTGATTCATCTTGCACATGAATAAGATGGGCTCTTTGGGGCTCACAGAAACTACAGGTCACAGACCTACTGTGTATAACCACACCAGTCTCTCACTCCTGCCTAGCAAACCTATCACTCTCTGACACAGAGTCCAAGCACTTAAGGGACTTAGAAGTTATCCATCTGGCGCCAGTCCAACTCCCTGAACTAATGCTGCAGAAACTACATCAGCATTGCCCTGCCCTGGCAGGTAATCCAGCCACCATGTACATCTCCAGCCTGGAGGGAGTGAGGCCTGTCTTGTTGCAGGCAGCTTAGACTGACTAGGTGCTTCCTCCGTTGAACTAAAACCAGCCTCCGTACATGACATGTCCTCATTCCTCCTCACTCTGCCCTCTGGAGAGACCTGTCACAAATCATCTTCCTCTCCTGCAAGGCTTCTCTTCAGATATTTGAACACAGTGGCTTTGGCTTTCCAGCACCCCAGTCCCTTCCAGTAGCAAGTTCATTCACGGGGACTGAAGAATAGTGTGGGGACATCAAGGGCAGGGTGGGGTACAGGAATGCCAGACTGGGCTCAGTGCTTGTCTCCATAGTTTTCCTCATCAGAGGCCGTCACAAAATATGAGAGTCTTTTTAATAAAACCTTTCATCTGCTAATCTCCTTGTGGGACTGCTCAAAAGTCTTCTGTGGAGTCCATGGTTGGCCTCTGTTGCTGTAGTTCTCAGAACACACTGAAATTGACTGCATGTCTGTACTTCCTCCCAGACCATAAGCACTGGAGGACAGGGACCATCTTGTGTTCTTTAGTAGCTCTCTGCCCTGCTATATAGTACCTGGTGTGCAGTGTTGCCTGAATGAGTGAATGGATGAACCCTGTACCACTGCAGTTGTGATCCTCTAGGTGAAGGAAGAACAGCTTTAGGGCTTCTCTGGTGGCGCAATGGTTAAGAATCCACCTGCCACTGCAGGGGACAAGGGTTTGAGCCCTGGTCTGGGAAGATCCCACGTGCCTCAGAGCAACTAAGCCCATGTGCCACAACTACTGAGCCTGCACTCTAGAGCCCGCGAGCCACAACTACTGAGCCCACGTGCTGCAACTAGTGAAGCCCACGCGCCTAGAGCCTGTGCTCCGCAACAACAGAAGCCACTGCAAAGAGAAGCCCGCACACGGCAACGAAGAGTAGCCCCCGCTCACCGCAAGTAGAGAAAGCCTGCGCGCAGCAATGAAGACCCAACGCAGCCAAAAAATAAATAAATAAAATACATTCATAAGAAACAAAAACAATAATCTTTGAAGAACAGCTTTATTGAGCACCAGCTATGTGCTGGATGCCTGCAACTGTGTTATTTATCATTTGACTCTTACAAAAGCATGGTTGGACAGGTGGTACTCCCTTTTTACAGAGGTGAAACTCAAGCTTTGAAGTTAAGTAACTCAGAAATATTAGGGAGCACTTGAACCCAGGTCTGTTGAGCTGCCAGAATCTCACCACTTTTTCATGTTCCCACACTGGCCCATGGGGTGCCCTGAACAGTGAGGGTATGACTGCAGCATGAGTTGTCTCTATTTTCAGCTGTATAGTTGTTACCAGTTCCTTGAGCACTTCCCCATCTCAAGGAAACATTCATTGGTAACAATTTATGCGACCTCCTGTCTGGGAACCACTGTTCCATGTGACACTTGTTGCTCCATCTAGATGTGATGCTTCTGGAGGACAGGGTCCATGGCATTGCCCCTTTTTTGTCCCCCACTGCGCCTGGATAATGAGAGACACAGTGGCACTTAATTCTCATTGACGTGTTTGTTCCATTTTCTCCTGAGTGCGAATTCATGTCCTCATTTTCCTTGAAAACTTACCTCCTCCAGGATACCTTATGCAGTTGACCTCTCCTCAGTACCCCCGATTTATTACACATAGCTGGATTGTATTGATTTTATTTGCAGTTGATTTCTTGCTTTGCTTCTTGTGTCCTTCAGCATTTTCTTCTCTGTGCGTCTCCAGCTGTCTTAAAAGCCGGGAACTAGTGACTTCTTTTTTCCCCTTCTCCTCCACCCAGCCCCTAGAATAGAGCTCTGTAAACAGTGCACAGATGACCAATAAATACTCTTGACTCCTTGAGTCTGATAGCTTCTTTCCCTTCCTGGACTGACAGCCCAACACTGGAGCTTGAATCCTTTATTTATTAGGTGAGATTTCTATAGGACCTTTCCTCTGAAGAGATCAATATCAGTGAAGTTTGTTTTTGCTTCTGGAAAGTGCTTTTAGCTAAGCAGACTGAGGTTCTGACAAGATCACATGATAGTCCTTACTCCTCACCTCTTGGCCCCTGAAGATGCAGACTCCAGGAAAAGCCTTGCCGCTTCAAGTTTTGCTGCTTTGTTGTCGGAAATGAGCCTGAATAAGACTGTGGCAGATAGCAGCACAGCTCTGCAGTGTTGGTTGACTTTGTAGCCAGCGTTACCAAAAGAGAACTTGCGTTTGGGGGGCGGGGTGCTGCTGTCTTCTGGAAGGCAGATATGGAGAAGGCCGCCCACTAGCCAGAGCCCCAGGCACAGCGGTGGAGGGTTGTTGGCTCTCACACAGTGCCTGGTGTTGCTAGAACTGTTCAGCCTCTGAGACTCCAAGTCACCCTGCCAGGCGGCTGGGTCCCTGGGAGGGACCCACGAAGGGCATGAGACCCAGAGACTGAAAAGAAACAAGTGCTGGTGAGGCAGGGAGGAAGTGCTGAGAGCTGGTGCTCTCCTAGCTGGTGGGAGAGGAGCTGTCACGCTGCAGATGTGGGTGGTCAAGACTGACCGGGAGATATTGGAGCAGAGTTCAGAGGCCACAAACTGAAAAGGGTAAGTGAGTCCGCCCTATAATTTATTGGAGAAGTGCCTAAAGTAATTGGATCAGCTGGCTTGTCTAGGAAATTCCTCACCTTTCCACGTCTCCTTATTTGTTAAGATGTTATTCCCATACCTGTTCGGAGTTAGGCAGAACCCAGTAGGGAATGAAGGCATTTACTGCAGGCTTAGCATAGAGGTGAGGGCAGCAGCATATAGAGGCTGCTTGGTGTGGGTACTCAACATCACCAAACTTGACCCGCCCTTGAGCCTGCAGTCCAGAAACTACCCTCTGCTGTCAGATCAGGAGTTAAGGCAACCATAGTTACTGAGGCACAAAAAAGAAAAGGGAAGAGAGCAGAAGTTGAGGTGTGGTGGTGTTGGAGAATCCCGGCATTGACTCATGGGGTAGTGTGAGCTTGGGAGGGGCCGCTGCTTATTTCCTCCTGTGATTTGAAAGGTGTTCTCTTTCTCTGTTGTCCCCTGTGGAGTTGAGAGTTTGGGCCACCGAACTGTCTAGTTTATTTTCTACCCCAGTGCCTGGGACATGGTTGGACAGAGGGGACGACAAGAAGTGCCCCTCTTTGCTTTGGGTACCTCACCAACTGCTGTACATGTAAAATGTACAGTTCCTGGTGGATACCTGGGAGACAGGTGACCCTGGCCTGTGGGGACCTCCCCCAGTGGCTCTCTTCCGCAGCAGCCAGCCAGGCCTGCTGTAGTTATTCCAATGAGTCCTCCAGAAAAGTGCTCCGGGGCTGCGGGGGAGCTGGGGGAAGTGTTCATGCAGGTGTCAGATGATTTTCTCTAGCCAAATTTTCTGTTAGGTATTGGTCAAGACACTGCTTGTAATGCAGGAGATGGGTTGTTCTTACGCCGTAGAGTGGGAGGTGGCAGGCGGTGGCTGTGGCCGTTGAAGACATTTGCTGTGGGTCAAGGAGGCTTAACTAGTGACAGCCCATTTGCTCCTCAGGGAGCTCAGGAGCGGGCCTCTTCCTCCCTGGATCGTCGTGAGGACGCCCGCTGTGCAGCAACAGGCTGTTGCTGTCCAGTGAGACAGAAGCTCCGAGTCAGCACGTGATGGAGTCTGTGCATCCTTGTGATTAATACCTATGATGACATGTGTTCTTCAGAGCTGTGCACCTCGGTTACAGATTGACCAGGAGGGGGAAAGTTCCAGACACACAGATTACAGGGCCAGCTTTGTGTTAATTCTCTTGCATCAATTAAATTGCTCTTCCCTTGAACTGAACTGCTACCCCAGGATTAATTTTCCTTGGAATCTGGAGTAATTGACCAAAATACTAGGGTAGAAGAGGAAACGAATGTCAGTGGGAACCTGTGTGTTTACGCTCAGTTCTTCATTATCTGTACTCGGCACATTTGTGATCATGAGTTACAGCAAAGTTTTAATTCCAAGAAAGCATCTAATGCCATCTTGGACATTTCTGGGTTGCCTCTCAGAGTGAGCTCAGCAAATATAGGCTCATATTAATAACAGCAATAGAAAAGCATAATTAGGAAAGTAAACTTGCTACTGCAAAAAAATTAAAAAAATACATCCAAAGCCAAAGCCAGACAGTAATCATCTTTACATTGCGTTTGCTGTACCCTGTTCACCCAGGTGGTTGGAAGTGAACTGTGTGGTGGTGGTCCTCTCCAGGAAAGGGGGCGAGGGCACAGTTACCAGCAGTAAATGTTCTTTTATTTTTTATATATATTTAAAAATTTACTTTCTTCTTTCCCTCCCTCCCTCCTCTCTCTTTCTTTGGCTGTGTCAGGTCTTAGTTGTGGCATGCAGGATCTTTCGTTGTGGCGCATGGGCATCTCTCTAGTTGTGGCTTGTGGGTTTTCTCTCTCGAGCTGTGGCCGCACGCTCCAGGGTACATGGGTTCTGTAGTTTATGGCACGTGGGCTCCTTGAGGTGCGTGAGCTAAGTAGTTGCAGCACACGGGCTTAGTTGCCCCACAGCATGTGGGATCTTAGTTTCCCCACCAGGGATTGAACCTGCATCCCCTGCATTGGAAGGCGGATTTTCTTTGTGTAAAGAAATTTTCTTTGTGTAAAATGTTGTGTAGCAGAAAGAAAGCCATGTGAGTAGGAGGAAGGAGCAGGGGAGGAGGGGGCACCCAGCCTTGAAACCAGCTGAGTGAGTTGTACTGTGTAAGGTGCAAGGGGCAACAACAGCTGGAAGAGCTATCCTGGTAACAGCCAACCTTCCTTGAGTCGAGGCTTCAGCTGCTCTAGTCTTTAGTGCCCGTAACAACCCCGTTTATAGGAGACACACCTGAAGGTCTGAAAGGCTAAATGGCTTACTAGCAGCACACAACTGTCAAAGCAGTGCAGCTGGAACACGAATCCAGTACTTGGGCTCCAGAGCACAAGATCCTCACTGAATTATCCGGAAAGAGAACTTGAGGTTGCCCTAAGGGACATGCCGTAGCAGCAGGGGTGGGACTAAGCCAGAGGTTTCTCCCAATGCCGGTCTGTCATCTCTGTCCTCCCCTGTGACCCCAGAATGTGGATTGTTGAAAGGCCAGCAGAGAAAAATGGGGTGAGTATTCCTCTCTTTTCCAGGTGTTGTTCTAGAGAGACGCATGGCATCTGCAGTCTGGTGTCCCCTGACGGCATTGCCACTTGGCCATTCTGGACTTGGATGAACTGGCTCTTGCCAGTGTAGCCTTCAGGGGTGGCGAAACAGGCCACAGTTCTCTGCTGAGCCGTGTGTGAGGAGCCTGGCTTTAACTAAGTTGCCCCCGTGGGCCCAAGCTTTGCCCTCGGCCGCTCTTGGGTAGGATGGGTTTGGCCCTTTTTTTGCCTCCACTGCAGCTTTGGAGTTGGTTTTCTAGGAGACCTCTCTGAGAGGATAATCTTTTACAGGACAAGGAAATACTGAAAGAGAAGGCCAACAAATCAGGAGCCTGCGGAGAGGAGGATAAGGTCGCCCCCAAAAAAGAAGTTTCCTGCTTGTACCTCACTATTCTCCTGAGGCCCCAGAGAGGTGGGGGTGGGCAGAGGCAAGAGGAGGCCAGGAATGCAAGCACCTTCTAGGGCTTTTGGATGCTAAAAAGTGCCCCAGCTCCTAAGAGGCTGACGCTGGCTGCCTGCTTTCAGCTACTGAAAGGAAATGTTTGAAAGAGCAAGTCATTATTCCTGTGGCAGAAGCTGCCTTGAGCCATTTTCTCTCAGTTTTAAAATATATGTTCATCTCTAGGTAAAACAGCCTAGCACAACGTGAGCCTGCAGCCAGCCCTTCTCCTCGTGCACCGAGGGGTTACAGAGCTTGCTGGGGGAGGGTTCTCAGGTCAAAGCTGAGGGCACAGTTTCCTTCCTGGTGCGGGCACCTGGACCCCAGGCCCGGCCCACCCCTACCTGCCACATACACCCTGTGGTAAAAATAGGGTAGGCTTTTCCTGGGTGGAGGCAGGAATGAAGGGTGGAAGACTTGTTCTCTGGACGTCGGGTGGTAGAAGGAGATGTTCCTGGGAGAGGGTGAACATTCCCCACGGATGAAAGGAAGGAGGTCAGAGTTTTTGCAAGAATGAAGCAGTCTGAAGAGATGGCAATAAAGGACACCAAGAATGGTGGATTTTTCTATACTTGGGAACTGACGTGTGCACACACCGTGTCGGGAGCTTCATTAGGCTGGGCCGTGACGGCGCGGCTCGCCTTCACCACCGGCCGCTCCCACGGCCTTCGCGAGTGCTCTTTGCGTGGGCTTGTGTATCTTTGCCTTCTGTCACAGTGCTTTTTGTTGTAGTGTTTAGCTTGTATCTAACTGATGTTTTAATTGATTTGGGGGAAAAAATGATTGCTTCTGTTTTAGAGCTGTCTTGGTATTGTTCTGTGGTTTTTACTGAATTGTTGAGTACACTGGGCTCTTCTAAATTGCATGTTCTCCTTCCCCTTGGAAAAGAGACTGATGCCTGCTTGGTGGTTCACTGTGGCTTTGGTTCCAGCTCCTTGGGCCGCTGACTCTGTCCATCCACCCATTCTCTCCCCCAGCCCAGCCGAGCACTGTGTGAGCTAACTCAGTGAGCCACGATCCAGTTCTTTTTCTTGGAGTGTGATTGCTTTTCCCGCCTCCATGCAAAGTCAGGGAGGGAGGAGAATGTAAAACAGACGCCTTCCATTCCCGAAACACCTGTGGCTGCTTTGCCTGTACCATGGGCCTGATGAGATAAAATGCATTAAGATCCTTTAATGCATTTCTGTGCTACAAATTCTGCCTTGGGCATTGATTGGGTCAGCGGACATGGTGTAATCCAGGGATTGCTGCTGGTGGGAGTATAAATGGTTAATGCTTTCCAACAGGCTTTCCTGTACCCACCTGCTGTTCCTAACATGTACTTACAAATGAGCTGTGAGGTCAGTTAGCTGTCCTGAGTTTTAAGAAACTTTTTTGTTGTTGGAAAAATGTGATTCTTTTCTTCTAATGTGCTTGCCTGGTTATTTCAGACACGAGTCAGGTATATTTGTTGTTTATGTTTGAAGTAGACACTTCAGATAGCAAATGGTACCTATTGACCTGAGATGTGGAGGCTGTGTTACCTAGGTTTCTCAGGGAGCTTTGGGAGGCCTTGGGTGGGCTCTGTTTGCTGTTTGGATAAAAATATCAAGGTGCGTTCTCTGATTTACCTCCTCCCTGGACACAGCTGCCTGGGGCTTGTTGCTGGTGGGCAGGCGCCGGGAACAGGCGTGCGGTCTGGATAGCGCGCACACGCATGGCGCTGCCTGAGGCTGCACACCTGGAGGTCATTTTACAGTGCCTCGGTCCACAAGGCTTGTCAGTATTTTTAGGTTCTGCTTGAACCTCTGACGATCTGAAATTCAAATGAGCAAGAAAGTGTAAAATATTTCTTGTGAGTGAGGTGAGAACACCGGAGCAGCTGGAGCCGAGGCCCACCCTGGTCTGAGGCTTCACTGAAATGGCCACTTTGGGAGAGCCCCCGAGTGGGGGGATCTGCAGGAAAACAAATGTTTAATTAATTAAAGTCCACAAGTATCCAGAGCTGCCCAGTTTTGTCAACTTTTAAATGGTGCTTTTTTACTCCAAGATAAAGCCAATAAGCAACATTTCTGTCTGGCAGGGACTGAATAAAAATGTCAAGGGTTCAGACTTTGTGAATTCTGGCATCGCTTTCTCTGTCTCCTTTAGGAAATTCCATGGGAAAAAGACAGTTCCAACCCCTGCTCAGTTCTTAAGGTTCAGAGGGAAGCACTGGCCTGGGGATCCGGGGCCTCAGCCAGGGGTAGGGGCTGTACTGCCTGCGGGGTGACAGGTTGGCTCCGCCCTCGGTGCTCCAGCTCCTCCTCCACACACCTTCCCCACCCCCAACACCACAGTGGTGCCTGAGGATGGGGGGGGAGTTGGGGGGAAAGGGGACTGGCCTATGAGGCCAATTATCTGGTTCAGCTGCCCTCAGGGCCCCTGCCTGCCAGCACGGCTGAGAGGTAGTGACCCTTTCTCCTCAAGCCCTGGGTGTTCCTCTTGGGCAGTGATTGTCAATGATTTTTGTCAACAAGTAAGTGAAACAGGAAATACTGTTACAACTTTATAGCACTTAGTCAGGTATTGGGTGTTAGTTATATCATCTTTGCTTAATGATGGCATTTGTCAGACTGTTCTCAATCCTGGTGTAGAGTCTCAAAATACCCACACCCGTCTCTGTGTGAGCAGAGGTGAGATTTAGCTATGGATGAGGGCGTCTGAATGAAATGGATGACTTTCAGATGTTAGCTTTAAAAGCTGAAGTTTGGTTCCCACCAGATGAGCATTTTTAGAAACCTGCATGTCAGACCTTTATGAGTCTTGGAAGAGTGAACCTTGGATCCATTTTCTGCCGGGAATGTGTTTTTAGAGATTTAAGGTGTCGAGCATCTTCAGGTCCGTGTGGCCTGTGGCTCTACACCAGGAGGGCTGAGACCAGGTGTGCTTGTTTATAACCGTGAGCGGCCTGCGCTGAAATGCTTGTCCTCCCACAGGAATCCCCCGGCCTCTCTGTTCAGGGTGAGGGTGACCTGAGTGTGCTGCCTCTGCGTTTCTCATTCACATGGGACCCTTTCAGGACAGAGGGTTAAGATAGGTCTTGAATTGTACTTTTTGCCTTTTGCCCGCTCTGCCCCCTCTGTTGCTGTCCACAGCCACAGCGCCCTGGGAGGAGCCCTGCGCGGTTCAGCCCCTGTGGCTCCCTGGGCAGGCCTCTTCGTCCAGCCCTGAGGCTGCCTGCTCAGTTGAAGGTGTTTTCGAAATGAGGGTGTAGCTGCCGGAGACCTTGCTGCGTAGCTTGCAGAACGGGGGCAGGACGGCTGACTGGTCTCACCTGTGCTGGTCGGGCCTCCTCCTCTCCCCATGCCCAGGATGGCCTGTCAGGAGCCAGGCAGTGGCAGGTGGAGAGGGGCCTGGAAGGTGGGCTGTGGGACCCAGTGCTTAGACAGCTCTTCTGCACCCTCGCCTTTTAATCAAGGGCTCATCCCAAATTGCTCTTCTGCCCTGACAAACAAAGAAACACCCACACAAGTTCTTGAGCGTTTTGTGAAATTTAAACCACATTTAGTATTATAGGCTGATCTTTTTTCAAAAACTTTTGCCTTGGGTGTTTTCCTCGCTTTTGGGGGGTTGGCATCCTTTTAATCATTATCCTACTGCTTATCTCTCCAAAGCACTGTATGTATATAGGTATCATAAGCAAAAGTATATTGAAATTGTTTTTAATACTACATGATGCTGATGTATGTGACCATAGGAGGGTGTAGATATGAATTGTACATATGTGAGTGAGTTTGATAATGATATATAACTTTTTAAAATCGGGGAGAAAGAATTTCATGATACCCTGGGTAGTAATACCAAAGCCCCTGTCGCAGCTCTGCTGATCAGTTCAGTGTCCTTTCTGCTTTCCTTCCCTCTGGACACTGCCTTGGCTGACCCACTCTGGAAAGGCCCCACTTGGTTTCTAATAAACGGCATGAGAAAGTGTTGAGGCTGTAAATCCCCTTGTGCTCTAAAACTGTGTTCATCACTGAAATGAGAACAATCTGCTTCCCCAGCAGCCTAACTCACTTCTCTCCATATGCCCAGCTTGGTCTCCAGATTTCAGAGAATAATTGAACGTTCATGACACTTGAGTGGTTTCTGGAAACAGGTCTGTGGGTATCGAGAGAAGACAATAAAGACTCACCCCCCCCCCAGTCACCCCCGAATGCTTTCCTGTATCCAGAACAGCCCACCCCAACTACTGACACCAAAGTACATTTAGCCAGTTGGCTGCTGTTGGTGCGTAATACCTACTCAGCATTTGGGACAAGTTCCAGCATGTAACTTCCACTTGGTGAGTGAACTTGACAGGAGAGGGAATTGAGCTTAATTTATATCATCTAATAACCTCAGTGCAGCAACTTGGGAAGTTAGCCTTCCAAAATTTCCCCAGACTTTTCCCCAGTGAATTACAATGCCATATATTGTAAATTTCACCAGCTCTGCTCCCTGCTGAACTGGTAAAAATTTACCTGCTGTTCAGTGATTTTCACCTTTCAAAAATCAAAGGCAAGTGTCAAGCAAGGTGTGTCTGACAGAGGTACACAGGACTTGAGTAGAGAAATAAGGTGTTTTTGGCTGAATGGAGAATCCTTGGGTGGGTAGAGAGAACATCCAGGAGCTCCTGTGGTTGTTGTGCCCTGTTTCCTTTTCCAGACAGAACCTGGGGCTCTCAAGTCCACCCACCGAGTTGGTGGTCCCCAGGAGTTGGCGGAAGGCAAACTAAAGCAGAGTTGTCAGGGGCGTAGTGAGGGCAAGATTGGAGCCTCTTCCCTCCATCCCAGTCTACCTTTGACTAGTGAGGTGTTAGACTGAGCCAGGGCTGAGTTAATTTCAGGGGCAATCCATTTCCTGCTACTTTTATTCAGCCAGCACCATTCATCAGGAGAGGAGAGCCCTTGGGACCCTCTTCTGCATCATCCCAATATCTTGAAGGAAGGGAAGCAGGGATCTTCCCACCCCTAATTATAGATGCTGAAGGTATAGAAATATGTCAGGACTTGGCGACAGAAATGCCTCCACACACTTCCTGCTGCCACACAGCTGGTACCCCTACCCCAAACCCCGACCTGACAGCAGGTTCTCCCCGACCAGGTGGGCTTTGCTCCAAAAAGATGATTGTGCTTGTTAGATGCAGGATGAATATTGAGGCCATCCATACTTCTGCTGTGAAATCCTTTAGGAGAAAGACAACTGGTATCCAATACCTTCAAGTAATGAACTTATCAGTAAATATAACACACTAGCTCATTAATCTTAACGTTGCTTTTGAGCCAAGTGGGAGCTCAGCTTCTCAGGAGACAAAAATTTCATCTCTGTTTCTTTCCTTAAACCTAGTCCTAATTTAGAGTCAAACATATTGCCCTGCTCTCCCTGGGAAGCAGTTAATAACGTGTTTTTTTTTTTTCTGTACAATGGATGGTCCAGGCTCGGCCTGGTTGCTCAGGCCGCCGTGGGCACCTGTCCGTACTCAGCATGAGCTGAAGGCATCAGAGAGGGCTGTGAGTGTCAGCTGAGGAATATTCATGGGGAAAGTTGATCTTAAAAGTTAGGGCTTTTGAAATCGTTGTCCATCATGGCCAGTCTTTGCTTCAACTTCTGATATCCTTCTAAAATCACTGCCTCCACCCCTCTTCTCTGAAAAGAATTGAGGATGGGGAGAGGGACGAATCACAGTTTGCAAGTGGTGGCTGTCCATTCACTCTGGCTGCTGGGGTCTGGGCTTAAAAGAGAGAAATCTCTGAGAAGGGATGATGTTTGCTTGGAGAATAAGTGAGGAGAGCATTGGCCCGGGGGTGCTGCTCTGGGATGCCTGCCCCAAGTGTGCAGGGAGAGGTGGTTTAGGAAAGGATTCCAGCTCACTGCAGGTCAGTCCTATGGACCTGGTCTAGGCCCGTGGGACCTGGAGGTATGACCAGATGCAACTGTTGGGATGAGGTGATGGGGAGGAGCCAGCCCAGATCTCACGCCCCCTCCCCTGAAAGAAAGGGCCAGACAGACCCAGGGAACATCGGGTGACTGTCGCTGTCACACGTCCACACCCCCATCAGCACTCCTAGAATTTGACCAGAAGGGGAGAATGGGCCACATCCTGACACAGCTGTGTTCCCTTTGTCCTCTGAGCCTCTCTGCTGACAGCCTGAGGGCCTCCTCTCATTGTTTGCTACCAGAGGGGTTTCATCTGTGTCTCTACCTGCTCTGCCGGGCCTCTCCTCAACTCTCTGTTCTCCAGCGTTGTGCTCCCAGGAGGCCCGACTGTGTGGGCCTCACCTCCTGCCCACCAGGTGGGGTTGGAAGCATCAGGCTCCATTAAGATGCCAGTCGGAGCTCGACATTTCTGTTCTTTCCTCTCTTTAAATGTAATACCTTGTCCAGTGCTTGAAGTAATCCATTTTCCTCTGAGAGCCCCCATTCATGTGTGAGCTTTGGTTTGATCACACCCACTGTCCCCATAATCATTTCTGCCCCCTCGCCCCCGCCCCGGTCTCCTAGAAGCAGTGCGTGTCTTGTGGTAGATACTGAGGTTTATCCAGGCCAGGGAAGCACTGTGCTGCCAGCTCTGGGCTCTCCCGCCTGTGTGGGGCTGGGAGGGAAGGGACTCAAGAGCCCACTCATTTCTGAGGCAGGCGCTGCAGAGTCACATTGGGGTTCCACCCTCAGGGTCCAGGCAGGAACAGCATTGAAGGCAGATGTGCCCCTTGGACGTTCTGAGGATGTCGTTGGACTTGCGTGAAAGTGCTGGCTGTCTTGTTAGAGTGGGGATATTGCTCTTCAGCAGCCGGAGCCCCTGCTGCAACCATCGTCCACTCACTGGACGGCCCTCCCGCTCTCTGGACCTGAGGGAGAGCTGGGCTCTGTGCACGTGGAGGCCACCCTAATGGTCTGTCTTCTCTGCTTCCCCCACTGCTGCAGGTTACGTGTTCTGTATGTTGCATCGCCTCCCCGAGCAGCATGACTGTACGTTTGACCACATGGGCCGTGGCCGAGAGGAAGCCATCATGAAAATGGTGAAACTGGACCGGAAAGTGGGGCGCTCTTGCCAGCGCATTGGGGAAGGGTGCTCCTGAAGGCCGGCTTGGCCGCTACGTGACGCTGTTCTTAGTTCACTAATGTTAGCCTTATTTAGGACAAAGTCAGCCAGACACCTTGTACTGGGCACGCGTCAGACTACAGCCAGTCCGTTTCCTTTCCTTAGCCAGCCATCCTGGTACTGTAGTTTAGGGGTTGATGGTGGTTGAAATTGATTTCTGGCTGGTTACTAAGGTGCCTGCTAGCCATTGTATAAAATTAAAACATGAAGAATATTTTTTTTTGAGCATGGCTAGTGGATTTAAAACAACACATACCTGTCACTGCTGGAGTCAAACTTACAAAAAGCCTTAAGTGGAAAGTGTTCCAGACGGAGACTCTGAGTCAATAGAGGAGGAGAAGCTGGTGTTCAAGTCCCCACGACGCACATGGCTTTGCCGGAAGCTCTGGTTAGTGTTCGGCCTTCACCTCTTCACTATCCTTAGTCCCAGTAGCCAGGATACCTGATGGCCACGCGTGCCCGGGCCACGGGAGGCTGTTGAGATTGGCCCCGTGGCTGGGCTGGGTGGTGGCCTCGCTCTCCCACTGAGCAGGAAATGGGGGTGGGGACAGGTTAAGAAAATTTACCTGACTTGCTATGAAAAAACTCTCTCATCACACGAGAAGAGAAACAGTAACCTCACTTTGAAAATCAGCTCCACTCAAGCCTAGTCCACGAATGAGAACCACCTTTTCTACACAGGACCCTTGGTCACGAGAAGCGCCCGCGGGCGCGCCCTGACCCACGGGCTCTGGTTTGCCGTTTGCCGAGTGCAGGGATCTGGCAGTGGATCAAATAAGGCTAATTGCAGCACCGCAGCTGTGGCCTCCAAACTGGCCTCTGCAGCTAGGTTTCTAGATTGGAAGTTTTTTAAAAAGATGTTTCACAGCCAGCAGGAATCAATAGAAGAGCTGGGAGCTGCCTGCAGCTTCGTCCCTTCCAGCAGGAGCCTGCTCAGCCCCTCCAAGGCCAAGGGGACGATGCCTTGGCCTCGCCTCTCATGTCTGTGCAGCCCCACAGTCCAAGGGCGACCAGTCCACTTCTACCACATAGCAAGTTTAGTAAGGGGGGGGCAGCATATGTCACAGGGACAGAGGTTCGTGGCCATGGCCCAGCTTGAGAGACACACTCGCTCAGGCAGGTGCGGGGAGGGCCTGTTTCTCAGCGTGTTTCTCTTCAGAGAGGAGTTGAGTGGAGGCAGGAGCTCAGGCCCAGTGGGGATGGGTGGAGATGGGCCTGTTTGCCAGTGTTAGGAAATCATCACCGATCAGGTGTGGGGGGTGGGTATACAGGAGAAAGATGCCCTTGAAAGCCTGAGCAGGGGTGAATGGCCCCAGAGCCCCATCTGATCCAGGCCGGTGAGGGTCGGAGGCTCCTGCAGAGGCAGTTTGGATCTGCCCGCACACAGGCTACTGGAATAGTTTAACCCAGCAACTTACCCTTTTATACCACAGCAAGTGTTTGCTCAACTCTGTCTGCAAATTAACAGTTAATACCTGCAACTACAAATGTTTTTGGTCCGAAATACTGAAATAGGAAATCACGCTCTTCCCCGCCTCCTCTCCCACCCTACCCCCACCAGAGTGGAATCCGCTGCAAAATCTCCAGCCTTAATTCTTGCTTCAGGACCCAGACCGGCGTCTTGCTCTAGGGCAGCCCAGGGCAGAGGGGCCAGGTCTGCCCACGTTTACCACTGTTACCAAGCCACGGCCCTCTGGCCAGTACCTGGCCATCCTCAGTGATGCGGCCCACCTCGGCCCCCCACCAAGCTCTGATCGTGAAGAGGCCACAGGCGCCCTTCCGGCCCTCCTCAGGCCCCACCGGCTGCTGCTTCCCGGCGGCAGCGATGGGAAGCAGGCTCTCTGGGGAGCCCGGCCGCACACGGGGCTCGCAGCCCATGGTCACTTCCTGATGGTAGAGCTGGGGGTGGGGTGGGAGGGCTTGTTCCCCGGCAGTATCTGTTCTGTGAAGTTTGTTAAATGTAAGGAAAGCTTAAATTCTTGTATCTTTAAAAGAGAAAATCTTATTTAACCCTTTTGTGTTCTAGATTTACTTACACACATAGCCTAGAGCTCAGTTTTAGTTTTAACATTGTGAAAATATTAAAAGAATCTTGTAACTTTATTCTTTTTTCTCCTGCTGAAAAAAAAAATTAAACCAATCGTATGAAAGTTTGGATTTCTGTTTTGCCGGTTCTCCTAAGTGCCACCTGGATGACCAGAAAAACAATAAAAGGTCTCCCCAGCCAGAGGTTGGAAGAGATGGAGGGCTCTTGTGTGCACTGTCTGGGGCTCACTTGTCTGGTAAGTGTCCAGGCTCCACAGTTGTTCCTCTGGTTTCTCTTGTGTGGTACCACCTCGGGAGACCCTGGGGTAGAGGTGTGTCTGATGGGCCCAGCCTTCTCTGGTAGCAGGGAGGTTACGTACCTGGGGGAGATGGGAAGAATGAGCACCAGCCCAGAGGGCCCCCAGCTGTGCGAGGGTTGGGTGTGCCTGGGTCCTGGCATATCCAAGACCTGACTTAACAAAGGACAGGCCTGGAGGAGAAAGATTCCCGGAAGGGACGATCAGAATGATGTAAATGCTGTGTAGAGGACCACCTAACACGCCTTAAGATAGACTAGGCTATCTCAGGATGGAGAGGTTGTGCCTGGGGTCTGCAGTACCCAGGGCCTGGAAAGGTGTTCTGAGAAGAAGGTGCTGTAGAGCTGTGGTCACAGCGTGGGCCCACATTCCTCTTTCTTACCGTCCTAGAGCAAGTCAGCCACACCTCACCATCCACACGTATACTGGGCGTGATACTCAGGCCCCACAGAGGGCTAGCTGAGATCACAGGAGACGGGCTTGTTTGGGTGCTGTCTGTCTGCCTCCTGCCCAGAGGCAGAGAAAGCATGGAGCCGTGGGGGAGGGACCACGACGCACAGGAGTCTTCGCATGATTTCTGAAGGGAAGCCACGTTGCAGTCTCACAGCTGTCAACTCGGTTGTTGTGAACACACAATTTGTATGTTTGCTCACCTAGGCTGCTATGCAAAATGAAGCTGCATCCTGCCCACAAATGAACACGTATTCCAAACAGCAACAGTGCCCTTTGGGCTTCTGGACACAGTCCTCCTTTACAGATGGCTCAGAAGAGCTGTTCCCCATCCCCAGCCCAGCATGGCCCCTACCCTCCCACATCAAAGAGGTCCTCACCAACCTTTACAGACCCAGAAACCAAAGACAGAGGACGTCTGCGTTCTTGGGTGAATTCAGGTTATACACGTCTGGCAAGAGTAGCTCATGGGCCAAGCCCCACGGCCATGCTGAGGTGCTCCTGCCACCCCTCCCTCTCCACACCGCAGTCCCGAGGCTGAGTCCGGTCCTCACCCTCCTCTGGCTTTTCTAAGTGTGAGGGTACGGGTGGGGCGGCCTCGGAACCTCAGTGCTGGGAGAGCCTGACGAGAGCGTCCTGGCTGTTCCTCAGAGCTGGTGCTGCCTCTCAGGTCCCTTCTGGAAGGGAGCTCTGAGAACTGGAGCTGCCCTCTGCAGAAGGAGGCCGGGAGAAGCTGGGCCCCAAGGCCTGGGGAGCTCTGAGCTGGCCTGGGCTGGTCAGCGGCTCTGTGCTCCCTGCCATCCCTGCCCACAGGCTTCTGGATCTCACTGTCAGCACCCAGGGCCACTGATGGGGACCCACTGCCTGGGGCAGGTCTGGGAGGGAAAACCCCCGTAGCAGCTGGGAGTAAACCAGGAACGTGGCGCTAGAAGCAGCCATCGGGGAGGACAGTGCCCCCTACACACAGGGTGGAAAGCAGAGGCCGAGGGGCATGGTGACCTTGGACAGCCTGGTCCTCTGTGCCCCACTGCTGCTCAAGTACCCTCCCTATCCTGAGCCACAAGCCCTCGGAGGACGCTATCTGGCAGCAGATGGACAGGCTGTAACAGTGTCACCAGTGTTCCCAGGGCATCCATGGGAACCCAAGCCCTGGGCCCCAGATCCCGCCTTACAGGCCTCTCAGCTCCTCCTGCCACTGGCTCTCAAAGGTGGTGGCCTCCAGCTGTCCCAGCCGCAGGGACGGCCAAGAGGAGACAATAGTGGAGGCAGGTGTAGGCAGCAGCGCCTCCTGCTCCGGGCTCAGGGCTTTAAATACTCAGGATGCATGGGGTAAATGCACGAGACATTTATCATAAATTACAGGTGGATGATTGTGGGTCTTTAGGCCCTGAGGCCTCTAGGGGAATATTCGAGTTCTTTAGGGGGCGGGGGAAAGCAGAAGCTAACTTGGTGGGCTTGGAGGGCCCCTTTCAGAGTCTGCCTTCTGGCTGGGAGAGGACAGGCGTAAGGAAGGACGGCCGGGGGCCAGGGGCGCTGCTGCCCATCTGGATAGTCAGTCACAGAGGAAGCAAAGGACCAGGCCCAGGTCAGGAGTGACTCAGCCAGATGAAAGGGAGGGCACCCTCACCCCTCTGCTAGGTTATTCCATGAGCATCATTACTTTAGTAATTTTTAAAAAATAGAACAGTGATTTTCAAAAGTGTACGCCTGTCCTCACCTCTGCAGTGGAGGCAGGTCCTGGCCTGTGTCAGTCCAGCAGAAAGTCCTGCCTGAAGGCACGTGGGGTGTTTGGTGGGGGACATGCAGCTCCCCGCGCCTGCTGAGGTGCGACGGCTCCTGCGGCCAGTCTGATGGAAACCAGCAGAACCCCCAGGTCCTCTCCCCACACCTCAACACAGGGGCGGGGGCTGGGGTGTATCGGAATCTGGTTTACTCTCCGACCAAACCCTCCCACCACCGTTTCCACTCATTTTCTGCAAAACACCAGGGCCTCAGGATCCTGTCCAGTAACCAGGTATGACCAGGTCAGCTTCTAGGAGGAGAAATGGGTGCATCCCTGTTGCCCTGCACATCCCTCCCCCTCCTCTAAAAACTCCTGTGCAAACACCAGGCCCCAGGACGACTTCTCATTTAATATTAGAATAATGAAAACCATGATGGCACAGAACCACGAACTGCATTTTAAATTCCTAGGGCCACTAATGAGCACTGAACTCCTGCTGGAGCTGTTATTAGGACAAACATTCAGAATGGATGGCTGCAGCCACGAAAGGAAGTGGAGCGTGGCCTGCACCACTGCAGCCACAGCTGCCGCCTGTCCGGCCGCCACCCTGAGCACCTCAGCTGCACCCAGAGGAGCTGGCCGCCCATGTGGAATGCAGGAGTGACGCGATAGCACCAGAAAACAAAACCAAAACTCACTAATGAGGAAAAACCTCTTAGAAGGAGACACATTTAATTTTCTTTTCCTTCTTTGACACCCTTCTTCTCTGTCCAAAGGGAGGTTCTTAATTGAAGCCCACAATGGGGAACGCGCCCTTTCTTTATTATCAAATGGCCTCAGCACACAGGATGCTCTGCTTTTTATCACAGATTAGACCTTCCTTTTTTCCCCGGGGCTCTAGAAAGGATAAGTGATTACAATTTTGTTATCTTCTGAATTAAAAAAAGGTGAGGTTGACTGGGTCGGCGCTGTCCGCACAGCGGTTTGACAGTTGGGGCGACAGCATAACTACTGAGCAATCTCTGCACAATATTCAAAAGCCGCTTTTTTCTTGGCCAAGGAATTAGTCTAACAAACACATCCCACTCTTGCTGGAAATAATTTTCTTTTCCCAACTCTTCTAGGAATAAAACACTTTTAATGTATTTGTCAGGAATCAACACTTCATTTACTAAGATTAAAGAAGTGACAAAGAGCAATTGAGAAGAGTCCCACATCCATCATGGGCTCATGGTTCTAACTAGAATCAGAAGAAAAACGGAAAAAGCACTGAGAATATGGGAAAACGTGTTTGCGTGTGTGATGCTGTTACACCTGTTTCACGTTCAGAGTGCTTTGCAGCAGCCCCCGCCTTTAAGCCCGCCTTGACTGGGGCGCCACGAGCACACACCCCGCCCTGCCCGCCGTGCTCAGCACCGGCCCTCCAAGGAGGCACCAGAAGGTGACGTTGAAGGCTTTCGCCAAAAGCCCCAACAAAGTGCATTTTACTCCCCCACAAAGCATGACCTAAAATGAAGGGCAGGAGGTTCTGCATGTTCAATCTCTAGACCTGGGTAGTGGTTACAAAGGTGGTGTTTCACAATAAAGGGCCAGAGGCCACAAGCACCCCTCTGTCCACCTCACCAGACCTCCTCAAAGCAGACGCCGTGGGACTGCATCCTCTGGGGCTGGGGGGGGAGCCACGGGCCCTCATCTGCCGCTGCCCCCCGCACAGCTTGGCCAAGCCTGCTGCCTGGTGTCCCACAGCTCCCAGGGAATCAGCCTCCACCCTGTGCTGGGCTGACGGCTCCGCGGGCATCAGGCTCCTTGGAGCTGGGTCTCATCAGCACTCCCGTTTAGCCCTATTGGTCTCTCCCCAAGTTTGGGGGCCATCTTGGTCCTGCTGGCTCATGGTGGGGGTAAGTCCCCTGTGGGACCAGCCAGGGCTCTGGAGAATGCCAGGCACCTGGGGACTTTTTCTTGGCTGCCCATTCATCCCTCATTCCCTGGCAACGCGTCTGGTGTGTCGCACCTCGACTGGGGTGTCCAGGCCCCTCCAGCCAGGCATACAGAAAGAGCCCCCATTCCCCAAACCACAAGGCTCATCAAGGAAGGCAGAGCCCCTGCCTGGTAACAGGAGGCCGACCAGAGCAGGCTTTGCTGAGCTTCGTCAGTGTCTGCTGGGGTCCAGAGCAGGCTTGCATCCAAGCAAGACCTCTAGACCATCAGGGGGCCTCAGGGGAGGCAGCTGCGGGGCTAGGGGACGGCGATACGGCTGCACAGAGCTGGCCTCAGTCCCGCCCGCCCTCAGCACTGCCTCTCAGTCCCCTTTCCCTTTATCTGAAAACAAGGCGTGTCTGAAGTGCTGGAGGAGCAGGAGAGAGACAAGCTTTATTCTCTCCAGACCTCAGGGCAGAGATCTGGAAGGAACGAACACCAAAGAGAATTCACAGAGGACAGGAAGCAGAGGGTGAGCCACTGGCCATGCAGGGCACAGTTCATGCCTCTTCAGGTGTGAAGCTGAGTGTCCAGGACGCATTTCGTTACCTGTGCCTGGATGGAGAAGGGTACTGAAGGGCTCCAGACCCTCCCCCAACCCACCCCACACTTCCCCGGGTCAGCAGTGATTCCTCTCTGGACAGGTGACTTCAGAGTTTGAGAAGAAGCCCTTGAATGGATGATACTTGCAAAACATTTGAACGCTGCCCTCTTCTGACTTCCCTGCTCCTCCTGCCTCCCCTGTGGGCAGTGAATGCACCGCTGGAGGAAGTGCTGAGTTGTCAGGCATCCTCAGCTCTAACTGGAGAAGGGGCTGGATGCTGAGGGAGGCAGCGCCAGCCACAGAGCGCGGCCAGCCACCCGTGGCAAGCAAGCGAGCGGCACCGCTATTTGTTACCAGAGCCCCTCCCATTGTGAAAAGCTGTTCCCCTCAGAGCGTTCCACTCACCCCACGCAGGGGGACGCAGACAGAGATCAGAGTCGAGGGCACCGAGGGAGACTAGCAGAAAGACAACCTTCCCGTTTAATCATGCAGCTTGAAGCTACCCTACTATCCCAATACTGATAAATCACAACTACATCACACTAGGAGGAAACAGCTGACCCACTGGCTCTTTGTACACCCACGACCAATGTGTCTTTAAGACAGAAAGGACCCCCCGTCGGCCCCACCCCTCCTCCAAGCAGGATGCACAGAGGACCTGATCGTGACAGCCAGCCAACGGAAGAATCGGGGGATGAGCAAAAACCGGACACAATCTGATCAAGTTACGCAGGGCAGTTAGCGGTGGGATGGAAATTACTCAGACACACAGAGCCAGACCAAGCGACAACTGTCAGATGAGATCGTTTCAATGAGGATTAAAAGGAAAGCTTCTTAGAACTGATTTTTTTTTTCAATCCCTGGCTGAGTATTATGGTCTGGGGGAAAAACAGCAACCACCGATCACCACCACGCGGGAAAGGCCCACTTTTGCATTCCCGACACCGACTGGCAGGACGGCTGCCTCCACACCGCTCACTAACCTGTGGCAAATGGAGGACAGGTCCAGCCCAACCGGAAGCTGGTATACACTCATACATGCTTCTGAACATTAAATTAGCTGGTGGCATAATCACTGTTTCCTTGTCAGCCTCCCAAGCTTAAAGGCTGGATACGTTTCAGGAATGACAGGTTAATAACTTGGCAAGTCGAGTGATTATTAACTCCAGTGTCCACAGATTAATCTGCTCCTTGTGTATTTTGTTGATCTTCCTCAAAGGATTTTCCTTGTCAGACCAGGTGCCGTGATGAGCTGCATCTGTGCCTCATTTAGGAGATGCGCATGATATTTCTCAGCTCTACCCCACGCTCAACCGTTCAAAACTAAGGAAGGAAAATTACAGCGTCAAAAGGGATTAAAACAAGTGATTTGCTGTTTGAACCTTTCATAAAGATCTGGAAAACCTATGATTCAGCAAATGGAGAATAACTAAAAGAAATAAAAAATTATTTAGTTGCCAGGGCAATGTGTTCCATAAAAGTAAACACTCTAAGGAAACCCATTTCCTACAGGGTGCCTTGCCTCCAGGTAAGGAAGGCCTAATACATTCTCTTCCATTCCTGTGTTCATGTGCCATCTTTGTATTCCGACTCAGGCCTATTACTTCCTTCTGTGGTCTTTGCAGGGTTAGATTAGAGAGGTAGGGTGTTAATGGACTTGATGAAGATTGAAGACCCACTTTCTCCCCCTGGAGACCAGCCTGATTTGAACAAACTGAGGAGAACAAAGCAGCCCCTTTGTGTCCTTGGGAGGAAACCTGTCCTGTGTGTTTCTGCAGCCAGGTCTGTTCCTCGTGGGGCGGGGGTGGCGGGGCGAGGCGTCCACAGGCATCCCTGCTCGGGGAGGACACGGCTCTTGTGCCACCTGGGCCCAGCCGAGTCACTCCACACGTGCGCCTCCTTTATTGGTGCTGCCGGTTGGCTGAGTACGAGTTGGAGCCTGGACTGGAGTGCAGTGAGTTGCCACTGGGGGCCTGCAGGGCGTGGGGGTCGGGCTGCTGACTGGCTGGGCTAGTGTCCCCTGTCCCCGACTGCTCGCTGTTTTCCTCCTTCTGGTTGCTCTGCTGCTCGGGACACTCAAAGTGGACGCAGTGGAACACCTGGTGAGAGAAAGGAGAGACCTGGTGAGTGATGGGTCAGTGTCGGAGCCCAGAGCTGCTATGAGTCAGGACACTGTCCCCATGGGAGTGACGGCAGGTCCTTCCGCTCCCGCCCCCGCCACTGGCACCGACAGGCAGCAACTAGAGGGTGGTAAGCGCTTTTCAATCAGTCAGGATAAAAGTGAGGGGACCGATGAGTCTAAGAGTTGCAGGCAGCACAGCATGGATTCCCATAAAATGTTCCCACTGGATTTCTCCATTTGGGGTTACTTTTGTCTCATGAGCTTTTCTTTCTTTTTTAATTAATTAATTCTTACATCTGGCAGTTGGGTTAAAAGTCAGTGGGGTTGATGGTGGCAATGGCTGCATGATTCTGTCAATATACTAAAAAGCGCTATGCTTTAAATGGGTGAGTTGTATGACATGTGAATTATACTACAATAAAGTTATTTTCTAAAAAAAGCCTACAGGGCATCATTACCCCAGGGGAGGACCCAGGCTTATCTCCAAGGATCCAAAGAGCAGTTGCTCACCTCCTCCTGTGCCCTCCGGAGGGGAACAAGTTCTTGGTGCGTAACCATCCTCTGGGCAGCAGTGCTGGGGAGGGAACTTCAACCTGAGGTGACCTGGGCCAGCCGGGAACAAACACCGTCACGTGGAGGAATGGCCCCCCGCAGGAGCCAGGAAAAGCCTGTGTTCCACCGTGACTCACTCAGGAAGCACCACTGAGCAGACAGGGCACCACTCAGAGCTCGGCCAACAAGGGTGAGCCTCAGCCCTGACCTTGAGAACACACAGCACGGCTGGGGGTTGGGGGTGAGCCTGCCACGCCCGGAGCAGGAGGTGACTGCTGGTGTGTGAGCTGGGGGCGCGGGGGCAGCCAGAGGAAGCCCACGCCAGAGGAGGGTCTTTAGGGATGCCCTCCCCCCCACAGAAATTCCTCTCTCCAGTAACAGCCAAGTCCTCCAGGGGTCCCTGCTGTGTGGTGCCTGTCCTGAGCTCTTTGCACAGGAGAATCACATCCTCTCCTGGGGGCGTCTTCAGTCTGAAGCACACAGGTCGACTTTCCAGGGAGCATGCTGGCAGTTTTAAGGGAATCAATTTCCAGATCCTCAAATTCAGTATTTTCTAAAACTGCCTGAGAACATGACTGAATTCACAACACCCTTCCCCACCTCACAGAAGGAAAGCACAGCCCTTGCCTGCCCGTGCTACAGTACGCACGGGGGCACACCGACCTCCCTCCCACGGATGCCAAGCCCTGGATGGGGAGCACCCGCCCATGAGTCATGGGCCCTGATACTTTCCGGGTCCCCATGAGAGTGAAATTTGGCCTGAGTGAGATGTTCTGAATTCGGAACCGAACTGTATATGTGACTCATGTAATTCTTTTAAACGTAACTGCAATTTTCCCAGAATTATAAAAACATTTTCAAAATACACTGGCTAAATCCCATGAATAATTCCACAATTACCTTCAGATTTGGTGTGCCTTATTCAACGAGTTGGTTAAAATCTATTTTACCAAACCATGTCATCAAATATGTATTCCTAATAATCCTTATCTTCCGTCTTTTAAAACATTTATTTTTTTCTATCTCATATTAACAAAAATAATTGTATTTAAACTTATGAAGAAATTTTTACTTCTCAACCTTAAAATGTTCAAAAAATTACATTTTTTTCCCAGAGCTCTTTTAGGGGATATGCAAACAAAATGTTTGAAGGCCATTGCTCACAGCGCTTAGAAGACTCTAAGCCCTCAATAGAGTCCTTTTAAAAGTTAATAGGCAGGAATTCCCTGGTGGTCCAGTGGTTAGGACTCTGTGCTTTCACTGCCAAGGGTGTGGGTTCGATCTCTGCTCAGGGAACTAAGATCCTGCAAGCCGTGTGGTGCAGCCAACAAGAAAAAAGAAAAGTTAATAGGCAGACTTGCAGCCACATGGATAGATCTAGAGATTATCATACTAAGGGAAGTAAGTCAGAAAGATAATTCCCATATGATATCACTTATATGTGGAATCTAAAATACGATGCAAATCAACATATCTATGAAACAAAAACAGGCTCACAGACATAGAGAACAGACTTGTGGTTGCCAAGGTGAGGGGGGTGTATGGCGGAGGGAAGCACTGGGAGTCTGGGATGAGCAGATACAAACTATTACGTATAGGATGGATAACAACAAGGTCCTACTGTATAGCACAGGGAACTGTATTTAATATCCTGTGACAAACCATAATGGAAAAGAATATGAAAAAGAATATATGTATGTATGACTGAGTCATTTTGCTGAACAGAATAAACACACATTGTAAATCAACTATACTTCAATAAAATTAAAAGAAACTTAATAGGCAGGACCTGGAGGGAAGGCGAGGACATTTTAGGGTTAGAAGTGTTCCAGGCAAGGGGAATAATATGGGTGAAGACCTTGGGAGGAAAGAGCCAAGTGATGTCTGAGAAGATCTGAGTGGCAAACCGTGAAGAGAAGGGAAAGTCGGCAGCAGGGCCATTGAGAGCTTTGGAGCAGAAACATTCTATGATCTGCTGGAATAGGATTTAGGGGCGAGTGCCAGTTCCTGAGGGGCCTGATGGCACAAGACAGTCTTAGAGACACTGCTGTGGTAGGCCAGTAACATGACAGGAACTGAGGCTGAGGGAGCCGGAGGCCACCAGTGGCTGGGGGACCAGGAGACAGAACCAGCACCGTGGGCAAATACCTGGTAGGGCCCCGGCTCTCCTACCGGTGCTACCGTATCCCAAGGGTTTTCTCCCTTTGGCCTCCAGACTTCTAAACCAGCCCTAGATAAGTAAGATGATGCAAGTTGTTGTAAAGCTGTCATCGAACTTAGGCGCAAATGCTGAGGCTAAACTGTAAGCATGTAACTGGCGTGTAGTGATGTGCTTGGAAAGGACTGGTGGGTGCCTGGGCCTGTGTGGACAGCTGTGAGAGGCAAGCTCCGAGCCCTGGCCACCCACTGCTCCCAGGAGAGCTCAACCCTCACTCTCCTTTGGGTCGGGCCCACCCTTTCCTTCCGAGTGGCCTGCTAGCTCAGAGGACCTACTTGAACTTGGATCTGCCCATGTTTCCTGAGTCCTGGATAAGGGCCTGTCTTTAGAGGATAAGGCACTGGTACCCCGGGAGTGGGCAGGATGCAGCCAGGGCTGGACACCTGCCACTCTCCCTGAGAAAGGACCAGGCGGAGGAGACCGCGGGGGGCTCAGGAAGCGCAGAGAGCCAGGGGGACGCGGCTGCCCCTGCTTCCTCCTGGGAACTCTACAGCCTCCACGGCTAGAGCACACGCACCGTGCACACCCACGCCACGCACACAGGCACACGTGCACTATGCACGCATACACATGCGCCCTTATTCTGCAGAGTCAGGTTCACGGAGAAGACAAATGTAGTACCAACTGTGAAATTACACTTAAAATATAAATTCCATGCTTTCCTTCCTGCATCACTATTTCTTCCATATTCCCACTTCAATTCATTTATCTACCACTGTTTCAAATTTCACCTTTCAAACTAATATGAAGCCCGAGACCACGCGTCCTCTGTATGGGCAGAGTGTATTTTCTCTTAGAGTTAGCCTGTTTCTCCCCTTAAAGCTCAGGCTGGTGCTGCTTCCTGTGGACCCGAGTCAGCCCCCGGTCTCTCCTTCCTTTCCTTTTCTTTCCTTTCTCCCTCCCTTTTATATCAAATCTCGCCCCTTGGGCCCACCTGCAGGTGCTTACCTGTCAACAGCCATAGGGAAGGGCCTTTTCTGGGGATTTAAAACCTGTCTGGGCCGTCAGCTCTCGCCTGGGCTACTCAGGGTAAATTTGAAAATCCTCTTCTAAGTAGCAGCTATTAATACCTCTTCTCCATCAGCTCCACATTCTCTGAGCTTCTGAAGTGACAGGACCACCTTCTGGTGGGTTATTGACAGTCTCTTGCTCTAGGAGCACCCATCTTTCCAAGCACGGGGTGGGGCCGTGGAGACACCCCCCAGAACACATCTTGGCTTCTGCACACCCCCCGCCGCACTCTCAGTGGATCCTCTCCCTAGACCTCCTTGTAAACGAACAAACATCCTTCTCTTTCTCAACACCACCCAGTCATCTTTCGTCCCCGGCGCCTGTGTCTCCTCCACCTGTTCTGAACAATGCACCTTACGGCACCGTCCCCGTTCTGACCTGACCTCCTTACCCCGCCCCATCACGCCCGCAGTCGGCTATGTCACCCCGCTCTCACGCTCCCCGTCAGCATCTCTGAGGCTGCTCCTCGGAGCCCTAGGCTGATACTAACCCTTCCACTGATTTAACACTGTCCTGCTGCATATTACCTTTCCCAGTGAATGGGTTTCTCTCCTTGTGCTCTCACGAACCTCCCTTTGGGTCTCTTAATTTCTAGGCCAGCCTGTGAGGCTCCAGGGCCCAAGGCCCAGCCCCTCCTCCTGCCTGTGTCCTGACCTGTCAGTTCCCATCTGATTCAAGGACCGAGGCGTGGCCGTCCTTTCTCCCACTCAGGGCCTTGCACAAGAATAAACAAATCAATAAAAACCCTGGATTGAAAAATAAAGTTAAAAAAGATCTCAGTGCAGCTGGCCGCTAACTAACGTCTGGCTCTCACCTAAGGAAGGGTCCCCATGGGTGACGCAGTCCAGAGAGGCAGGGTGGGTTTCTGCTCCACGCCGTACCCATAAAAAGCCTGGAGGACGCGACTACAGTGAGCACTCAATACTGCTGGTAGCCGGACCCCTGCTGTTGTCCCGTTCCCACTGTTACTCCCATTCCTCTAACTTGGGTGACTTAACTGCACCACTGTCTCTAGGCCACTTAACCAACCTGTTTTAAAATAGCAACTCGAATGGCTATTATTCCGGACATACCTAACGGTACTGTTTTGGTGTCCTCCTGTGGAGGCTCCTCCTTGGAGAAATCATAGTCATGCCTCTCCCTGACCCTGCAGAGCTCAGCGTAGGCTCTGCCCTCTACGCTGGGGGAAACTGGGAGCCTCTGGGAGCCCTGGGAAGCCCTAGCCGCCAGCAGCCTGGCCGAGCCTCCGCGGCCGGATGTGAGGAACCAGGGCTGTGTCAGGGCTGCGCTTCAGGCTGTGACCCCCGAGTCCCAAGGGTGTCACTAAGGGACCAACTAACTTTGATGCGGGTTCACTGAGCATCTCCAGAGCCAAGCGGGCTCTGCCAAGTCAAAGGCAACGCACAGCAAACAGTTAACTCTGTAAGTCACAAACCATGTGGTGAGGATTCCAAGTGAAAAAGGGTGTTTTACAGATGGAAAGATGGGTGCGGAGGTAGAGCGTGCAGCGGGGACAGAGCGAGCAGATAAGGGCGGCAAGCTGGGAAAGGACCGGCGCCTCCATGTTCCAGGCTCAGGCTGGGGGGGGCAGGACAAGGTGACACCACACGGTAGGCGTGGCCAGAGGAGCCAAACACGGTGAGGAGGGTTTGGAGGTCAGGAGGTCCAAGTGCATTCTTTAATTCACTCACTCACTCATTCATTTATTCATTCCAAAACACAAGGCACCTCCTGCACCCCCTCCTGTGAGGCCTGGCCCCCTCAAAGGGTGCACCAACCAGTAAGGATAGAGACACGTGAGTGGACAGGCTCTGGCCACCAAGGGAGCCATGAGGGTGCAGAGGAGGGGCCCCCAGTCAGCCAGTGGAGCAGGGGATGCCGCCTGAGCTGAGTCGGGGAAGGTGAGGCAGTCAAGCAGAACTGGTCAGAGGAGGGAGGCCTGGTGCAGGAGGAGGGTGACCACTGTGGACTCCCAGCCTGCGTGATGACAAAGAAAGGCGGGAACGGGGGAGGTGGGGAGCAGGGCGGCAGAGGCAAGAGGCCATGGCTCAGGGGACTGGGCGAGGACCCGGCCCGGACCTGGGCAGGGAGCCAGGGTCACCGGACAGAGGAGAGTCTTAAAAAATTAAGTATTTCTTGAGTTAAAAATATTACAAAAAGAATACATTTATGGTGACAAATAATACAAGTGCCTGAGGAAAGAAGGTAGATGACAACAAACCCTTAAACCTGAAATCCCCTGAGGTAGAACACAGCAATTTGGGATAAACAGGAAAGAATCCTTTTTAAAGGATAAATAACAGAACCTGATAACAGGCTTGGTAAGACTGACACAGGAGAGGGGAGGATTCTTCACAGCCTCTAAGGATCCTCTGGGAGGATGGAGGCTGGGGGACTATGGTGCTGCAGCGGGCACAGCACGGGGGTCCGAGGGGCCTCCAGGCCCAGCCAAGCAGGGGACCTGGACTCATCCTCAGAGCCTTCCTTTCACTGCTTTTGTTTTTCAACCTTCAGTGACCTCACTGGGCACAAACACTGGCCCAAGGCTAAATCACACCGTCCTGCCGTCAGGACCTCCACCAGATGGACCTCAGCCCACAGTGGTGAGTGGGACTCAACCGCAGGGTGGAGCAGCTCCAGAATCCGTGCTCTCTCCATATCAGGATGCCTCCTCACACAGACAACATAATAGCAAGTGAGAAGGAATACACAGTGTGAGAGATTAACTTCGCCTGGAAGGGAAGATCAGCGAGGAAGGTGTGCCTAAACCAGGCCTTGAAGACAGGGCGGGAGTGGCCTTCCAGGCAGAAGGGACAGGGAGGACTTCCAGATAAAGGCTTGGGGCCTCGCTCTCGCCTTCTGTACACCAACGTGCCAGCTCAGCTGTCTCAGTGGATAATCCAACCCACTGGCCTTGAACCTAACATGACGACAGTGCGAAGCCAACACCCAGCCAGGTCCTGGACCACTGCCGATGAGGATGAACATCACGGTGTCTGTACCTCACCATCATCATCTTGTGCAAGGCTGGGGTTCTTCCCTTAGGACCCTAGGCCCCTTCGGATGTCCACCCGTTGCAAATGGGCATCCAGAGAGGGGGCCTGTGGGCAGTCCTGACTCTGTTCATGGGAGCAGGGGTGGAAAGTGAGCCTGTCCTGGAGAAACTGGCACCTTCTCTGGTGGCCAAGGGGTCGGGGCTGGCCCGAGATGCCTGCCACCCCAGCAGAGGTGCAAAGGGAAGAGAGGCTGGGATGCGTCTGCTCTTTTCACACAGACACTGGAGGTCGCTGTTGCCTGGAGGAGTCGTCACTGCCACGAGGGGCGGTACCAGGTGCCGTGTGGAAACTGCCGCTTGTCCCTCACACCCCTAAGCTCCTCTCCCCACCGAGCACCTCAGGCCTCCCTCTCGGTGGAACAGCCAGGTCCTGAGTTTCTCTTCGCTCAGAAGCTTGTGTGATGCAATTTCTTTCCTCCGAACCTTCCCAAGACTGCGATACCCCTTGGAAAGGATGTGACCAAAAGTGAATGAGGCATACAGGGCAGAGCCACACTACTGATTTATGCAAAACCATTACCGCAGTCGCCGCATCATTTTCCCTTCCCTTCTCGGCAATCATGTATCCCATTAGCCTGTTTGATTACTGCTGCTCACCAAGGGGTACCTTCGCTGAACCAGCTTCAGTGGCTTCTGGATCTGTCTTCTGAGAGGAGCCAGTTAAATTGGAATGTAGTCGTGTGTATGAATCCGACGCAGCCTGAGTCACATCCGTGTGTCCTTTTTTGTAGCTGCTGTTTCTTATCCCTTTGCCTTTCCTCTCTGGGAGCCGTAATTCTTGACGTGTCTGAGATAGTCTGGGGTGAACCCTGGAAAGGACGTACACAAACGTGCTGGCTCCTTCTTGGCGAGCAGGCAAATTCCTCGGCTAGCCACTGTTTGCCGCCTTTCATTAGAGGGATTCCCTGAGCACTTCGCTCAATGTGTCTTCAAGGTTTTTAAAAGCAGAGAAGCCTCTGCTAATTTTCCCAAGTTGGGCTAAGAGTCCAGCGTGAACTGTAGCAGAAATCAGGAAAATTTAATAAATGTTGATCAATGACTCTACCTTGCCTTTCTGGTTTCTCCTGAGTAATTTTCACAGATTGCTTTCATGCCAACCAATACAGATAGGATTTGAGCCAAGCTTTCAACTTACATCTACATCTTTATAAAATAGACACCTACCTCTCAATGATATCTGCCCAGAAGTCAGACACAGAGACGTGGCTTCTGAATTATACACCCTGACGACCTCCTCTCTCCTTTCGCAGTGTGTGGCGTGGCAGCGTCACACACACACTCAGCAAACATTAACTGAGCCTGATGACAATGACAATTACATCTTCTTACACTCATCTCAGGAACAAGTTATGAGTCCATCTTTAGATTGTAGAGATGTTTTATTTTTGTTCCTTTAAAAATGAAGACTAAGTGTTTCTAACAAAACACTGCAATTTAAAACCAAAGTTTCACGTACGTACATCCGTACAGCCCAAAACATGGTTTTCAGTTAAGGAACCCATTTCATAGGGAGACACTTCCAGTTTGTGAGCAACAACTTTTCAGCATTGCTTAGGGGTGACAGGATAACCCCACAGTTTTGCACAAGTATTTATGCCTACTAGGGATGGGAGTAAGCTTCTTGGTGACACTGCTTATATACGGTTAACAGTTTTTTTAACTTTCCAATGTCACTTTCCCATCTTCACATAGACCAGGGCACTCACAAATAACTGGAACTCCACTGCTTGGAAGTTTCCAAAACATATCACAGGGACTTCCCTGGTGGTCCAATGGTTAAGACTCCGTGCTTCCACTACAGGGAGCACAGGTTCAGTCCCTGGCTGGGGAACTAAGACCATAAGATCCCACATGCCATACGGCCGAAGGAAAAAAAAAGAAAGAAAACACATCCCCCCAGGCAGTCCCAGAACTCCCGACCACTGACTTTTATGAGTGCACACTCAAGAGCTCCAGGGAGCGATTCACTCTCTTGTCTTAATTAATTTGGCCCTAGAGCGGTAGAGGTATCTTTTTATTTTTGAAAAACTAAAGCAAAAAAGGAGAAATATTCTAGTTCCCAGGTAGAGCCGGGAGACACGGCCTTACCAGGGCTCCTGCTCTCCCCGCAAGGCCGCGCGGGCGGCCCCACTGCCCTGGGCAGCTTTTCACTTCATCCAGGTGACGTGTCTGCTTTGTCTCGAAGGCTTCCAGCTGCAGGGAGACTGCAGGCCTGGCTCACCGCTGGCTCTGCAGCAGGACATGGCTGGACATCATCCTCACCAGCTGGCGTCTCTGTCCATCCTGCTGCCCGGCAGCCCCCAGGCCTCACCTGCTCAGGTGCTGTGTGCACCTCCTCCTAGGCTGGTTGTTTGGTGCAGAATTACTGCTGCTCCACTACAACAGGCATAAGGCTTGTGGAGTGTCTGGAACAAAGACGTGCTCCCTGTTGTGTCACTTTCCCTCTCTTTTTCCAATAAAATCTTTCCTAATAGACATTTAAGTATAAAGATGCCTATAAAATACGCCTTTTTATAATTGTGCTATAAATTAAATATTTTTCTGCTTTTTTTCTGTCTCACTGGGAAGGAACCTTTAAGAGCTAGTTCACTCTCCTTATTTTAAAGACAAGTGTCCTGAGAGCCAGGGAGGTGAAGTGACTTGCTGGGGGTCACACAGCTGGTTGGGCATGAGGCTGGCACCAGTGCCAAGGTCTCCTGGTCCACACTGGACAAGGCCCCTCCCTTCCTTCCACCCACTTCTCTCTCCTCCTCAGCTCATTCCCTACCTCCCCACCCTGTGCATTATGGCTGTGTCTCAGACGACATCCTCTGGAGGATACTGCCGGGGAGGGAATCCTTGGGGACTCAGACAGGGAGTGACCAGACCTGGGGGGGTGGGGCCTGGGAAATAACTGTCACGGGGCCAGGAAGGAGCGCTTTTTTTTTTTAAGCAGAGTCTGTTTCCTTCTTTTTGTTTTTTCTTCACTAGAGGTACATGTTGCTATGGGAACAAGGATGGCACAGGGAGCCCAGAGCCACTCACCGGCCTGACAGTGCCTGTAAATAAATTCTGCCTCACTCCAGGCTCGGCGCTGAGTGGTCCTGGAGGGCAGCTCAAGCAGCCACTTACAGACTCTCCATCCTGCTCGTGCCAGCGGTGCAGACCCTCCAGCGGCAAGCTCCCTGGAGCTCATGGAGGGATCTGCACTCCCCGCCCTCCCAAGCCCGCCACGGCACAGCCTCATCCCTGTCTGCCCGTCAGGATGACCTGATCCACTTTTCAGATGCCAAAACCCCTCCTCAGGACCACCCCCGTCAGCCGCCACTGCTCCGCTCACTCCATCACTCGGCCTCCACCAGCGCTGCTCCTCGCAGCATCCCCCCACCCCCACTCCAGGTGAAGGCGTCTTCTCGTGGGTTGACTTCTGTCAGGCGCTGAAGTTGCAACGCCCCCCAGGGAAGGGCCCTGCCTGGGTTTCTCTCCTGGTTCCAGCCCGGCTGGTGCACGAAGCCTGCCCGCAGGGACCGTCTGCTCCCCCAGCGCCTGACTCGACGACCTGGCCCGGGCAGAGCTGGGCTCATTTCTGAAGCTTTACCATTTGTTATGCCTTTTGGGGAGACAGAGCAGCCTGGATGTTAAGTGCCAACTGCCTGGATTCAAACCCTGGCTCTGCCACTCACCAGGCATGACTGTGTGCGAGTCACTGAACATCGCTCAGCTTTGGTTTCCTCGTCAAATTATCCCTTTTGCTTAAACCAGAACATTTTTTATTGTGAAAACCATGCACTAAAAGGTGCATGAAACACAAATGTATAGCTTGCTGAATAACTGTATAGTCAACGCCAGCCGTGCAAACCACACGCAGGTCAAGAACCAGAAGAATCGCTGGCGCCCTGTGGTCCCTTCCTGATCTAAGCCTCCCTGCTGGAGACCCACAGTCTGGCTTTAATAATAATCATTTCTTTTCTGTGTACACATCCTCAGATGTTACAGCTTAGTTTTGCCTGTTTTTGACGTTTGTATGAACATAATCCTACTACACGGATTCTTCTGTACTGGCTTCTGTCCTTCAACATGCTGTCATGTTCATCCCCGTGGATCGCGGGGAGGAGAAGTTGTTTCACTAAATCTTTCCCTTTATTTGGCTGCCTGATGGGGAGAGGGAGAGACGGACGGACAGACAGAACGATTCATCTGCTCACTCAGGCAGCAGGTACTCTCTGCTCACATGCGCCAGGTCCAGGCTAAGGCTAGGATACAAGACAAATACCACGTAGCCTGTCTCCGCAGCTACGTAAATTCAATACGTAAATGGAGACCTGAGAGCTGCCGACAGACTGTCGACCCCATCCTCGCTCTCTATTACTGACTAGGCAAAAGCTTTCCCGCGGGTGTTTCCATAGTGCAGAAAGTTAGCTTTTCCTACAAGTCCTTTCTGACCCCCGGGGCTGCTTGTGCCCCTGAGGTCTCTGCCTCCTAAAAAAATCACTCCAGAACCTGCTCTCCAACCCAGGTTTCATCAAAGCCATAAGAAGAAACAGGCGTAACTTGTATTTCTTTTAATAGACTGACGGATTGTCATAGGTCCACAGACAGACCTCATTTGGACCCAGCCTGACCTCCTTAAGGACAAAGCAGTGTGCCTTTGCGGCTTTGCTGTGGTAACTAGTGAAATGGAAATGAAGGGTGTGTGAGCGGAGCTGCATCAGAACTAGCACGGCCACTGCACGGCACGAGTGGAAACTTCAGATCCACCAGGACCACGTCCAACGTCCTTCAGACAGGAGAGCCTTAGAAAGGGAAGCAATGCCTCCTCTCGAGTAGCTCGGAGTCAAGTAGCAGTTGAGGCAGGTGGGCTGGAATGACCTCGCGGTTGCACTGGTGACTGAGACCAAGAGAAAGTGATGGAGGAAACAGCCAAGGAGACCTTTTTGGCTACAGGCACTGGGAAGATTCAGAGGAATGAAAACAACTGAAGGAGAGCAGGACGGAGGGGGCACTCGCTGAAAGACAAACTGACACGTGCCTGCCATCTAGTGCTAAGCGTGAGAGGAAGACAGAGGAAAGAAGCCTGCGAAAGGGCGCAGAGGGAGGATGGTATCCAAGGGCAGAGCAGAGAAACGTGAGAAGCACGCCGCAGGGAGGATTACAGAGCAGAGAGGAGGAGCAGGATGACAAACTCGCTGGCAGGCAATGAAAGGAGAATGTTCTAAGAAGTGAAGATAAATGACAAGGAAATGCTGAGTACACAAGGCGCAGGAGGTCACTGAAGCAAGTGGTGGAGTCTTTGGGAGGTAAACATTAGGGGAATTTATTGACAGAAGTCGTAAACATAGCTAAAAAATTAAATGAATTCATCGCTGTGGTGCTCACAAAGGAAAATGAGAGACAGATGCCAGGAGCAGACACGCACCTCCCAGAGGACAGGGATGAAATGCTGAGGAAACCAGAAGCGTGCCCAAGCAGGTGATCAAGAAATCTGAACGTCCGCAGCCCTCCTCGGCTGCATCACCTGAGAGCTGGCCCTGATCCGGGGTGGGGATCAGCGTGCAGCACAGGTGCCGAGCCTGACGCGGGAAGGCCTGGCCGGCTATGGCAAGACAGACACGTGCCCACGTCGGGCCAGAATTCCCCATCAGTTTTAGCTCTGGACACCTCTGCTATCCTGCTAGCAGCTGGGATGTCTGGAGGTGGGGGCAGTTCCTGAGCCGCCGGCAGCTCTGGCCACATACACAGGCCACTTTCCACCTGCTGCCCGAAGAGCCGCCCATCTCTGCTGAACGCTCTCAGCTCTCAGGAGCTCCAAGCTGCGCTTCCCCACCGTGCCCCGCGCGGACCCCCCTCTCCGGGCGGGGCAGTGCCTGCAGAAACCAGTCTTACCTGGGAGACGTGGCACATTTCTCTTTCCACTATCCACAAAGACCATCTAACCTTCCCATGCTAGAAACCAATTCCATCTATGCTCCTTGAAATTCGCACACAGTCTTTGGGCTGGTAACATTTGGCATCTAAAGGGAAAGAGGGCCTGGCTCTGACTAAACCAAGGCCACTGATGTCACTCAGCAAACAAGCAGGGCCAGACTGAGGAACCCCTGCCTCCGCTCCACTGTGAGGAAGAGGCTCCCTGACCGCTGTCTTCTCATGACTCGGTTCTGGCTCCATGGGACTCGGGACCAGGGCTGTCCTGGACCCCCGCCTGCCTTCCCCGGCCGTCGGCGCCATCACAGTTCCCAGGCCTGGCCTCCCCAGGAGTCCTGCCCGACCGACCCCAGTCACCCTCCTTCCCTCACACCTCTGACCTTTGCCCCACATCCTTGCCCTTCTCCAAGAACGGGGATATGACGCCCAGAAGCCAGTGTGCTGCAGTAAAGAACGTCCTCTTTGAGGGCTCACTACATCCTTGGTGCTCTGTGAAATTCAACGCTTGTGCCTTCTTGTTTGTTCTGAGAATGACAGTTTATGGATCTTGCCTTATGATCCTGGTCACTGTTTATTTTACGATTTGAGATGTTCCCAGGTTGGCAACACTACACGGAGGCTTTTTTTCTTGAGCGATAACCCACTCAATAAGGCAGCTGAGCAAGTTGCTCTTCAGCCAGATATGACGGGTCACCCATTAATTAGTGACCTAAGTCAACCCATGCAAACTGGCAGGTCCAAAGCAGCTGGGGCTCCCTGCACAGATATTTTTGTAAACGCATCAGGGAGAGGGGATCTTGCACTCCAGCTTTAGAGTTCTGTAAGGGGAAGTTATTTTTCATCTGGTCTCTGAGGTGACGGGCTTGGGGCTGAGGGCTGGGAAAAGACTCTGACCAGACTTGCTCCAGTGCTTCTCAGCCTTCTCTGACTTAAGAATTCCTTCTGTTGTAAATGATAATTACAGAGTCCCATTTAGGAATTAAAGAAAAAAATCTGTCTTTTTTTTAATGCATTATATAAGAAACAAGTGACTGCAAATAAAAATATTTAATTTTAGCTTCATATACTATTATGTAAAGATAAATTCAAATTGTTTTCCAATTTAGTAAGTAATACATACATAATTAATTTAAGTGGTAAGAAAAATCGAGATTTATTGGCAAAATTTAACAACTATGATGTTTGGTTTGGGGCTCAAATATATATTAAAATGCAGATTCAAATTTACTTTTGTTCCATCATCAAAAAAAAGAAAAAAGTGTTTTTATGACCTGATGTTTAGAATTCTTTAATTTTATGCTTTAAAAAAATCAGTTGCTTTACTTTTGTAATTTTCAGGTTTGTTTTGAAATGAAGAGGTAAGAAAAAGTTTCAGGCTTCTGTTTATAAGCTCTTCTCTGCAAGAAACACATTGTGGGCGTGTATCATTTTTATTCTAAATAAATGAAAAGGCAAAATGAATATAAATTATCACAATATTTGCACTTCTTAAAATACTTTTTGAAGTACCAGAAGCACTTGATGTGCCCTGGAGAGTTCTGAGTTGACAAACATCATGCATGAATCCAGGGCCAGCTGCGTGATGTGTGGGGCTCAGAGCAAAATGAAAATGCAGAGCATCTTGTTCAAAAAGGCAGGAAAAAGCTTCTCCTTTGCCCCCACAGTGTCTCTCCTGACGTGTCCTGGGGTTTTCATCTGCTTTTTGATGCTGCGCTCGCTCGGGCTCAGGCTTGGGGGAGAGCCTTAGGTCAGGGCAGGCGCTCACGGCACCCTGGGCCCTATCCTGGGACTCGCACGTGAGACTCACACTGACTCTCCTGACTCTCCCCACAAGCGTGCGAGGCCCCCACTGGGAGTGGCGGGTGGCAGTGGCCACAGGACAGGCTGAGGAGGGGGAGGCTGGGCAAGTCCATGCTCCAGGGGTCAGGGGGTGGGTGGCTGAGAACCTGTCCCAGGAAGGTGAGGAGGGGCAGGGCTGGCCTGCAGGTCAGCCGAGGCTCGGAGCCCTGGTGGGCGCTCCACTGTCCCACAGGGACTTCCCTTATAAAAGAAAATTCAAAGGTAAAATTGCCAAGACTATCAAGAGGGTGCTAGAGAGCATTAAACCCTAAGCTCTGAGCCCCCTTCTGGATACGGAGCCCCACGCCACGGCCCTGGTCACACACCCAGGAAGCCAGTCCTGTACAGATCTGAGAAAGTTCACGTTAAGATGAAATTGCAGGACGGTTACTACTTTTATGCCTTGCGTTTACTACCTCGAGTTTCAACCTCACTGTTCCTTATGACTGCGGTCTCTAGCCAGCGGTCAGGTCTTCAGGGGTGCACGCTAAGCACATCTGGCTGTAAAAGCACCAGCTTGATGAGCACCTGCCGGACTCCAACCCACCAGCACCGGTGCTTGCTCTACGCCCACCTGAGAAACAGAAAGGCTAAGTAATAATTAACTTACGGATGGATTACCTTGCGCTCAAAATGGAAACAGATGTCCTTCTCACCTGAAACGGTGTGAGTGGACCCTGAGGTGCCTCTGTGAGCCCAGCGGGGATCCACGCTGCCGAGGGGGGCAGTCCCGGCGTGCCTGGCGCGGCCCTGGGCTGCGCTCGCGGTCCTGGTGCAAGCACGCAAAGTGCCCTCCCCTCACACTCTCGACCCACTGCGGGCCCTGTCCTCTCCTCTCCTCTCCGATCTCGAGGAACCCAGTGCACTTCTCCAGAGAAAAACAGCATGTGTGAGGCCCAGGAACCTCACCTGCCTGCTGCCCTGACCGCAGGAGCCCAAAGTGGGGAGAATAACCTGCCCACTCTTCCCTCGTGAGATCCAAAGGTGACGGAACATCCACAAACAGTGCAGCCCAACGGAATGGCTGCTGCCCCGGGATCCAGGCCTGGGCCTAGGTGAGGAACAGGCCAGGGAGGAAGAGGCTCACCCAAGAACGCTTATGTGCAGGCTGGCACAGGACCGGGGGGCCGGACAGAAGAAACCAGCAACTGTGCGCCTCAGCTGCCCCGCGGGGCTGGGGCTCCTTGCACACCATGCTCAGAGGGCCCAGGGCCCACTGAGACAGCTGACGTCTGGGAGGGCGGAGGACTCTGAGGACAGGGCGTTTGACCTCTCCAGGTCTCTGCAGAGTGGCTGGTAGGCGGAAGCAAAGCCGCAGGAGCAGGCTTCCATTCGCTGGTGAAGAGCTACCCAGAAATGGTAACGATGTCCCCATCATGCAAGAGCAGGACTTTCTCCTGTCCCAAGCTGAACAACAGGACAGTAGCGGGTAGAACAAACAGCTCCACTTAACTCAGGATGTGGCATTTACCTGTACACCAGGAAATATCACCGTGTCTTTCAGGAAAGGGGAGCCTTACCTCATTTGCTGTGTTGTGTGTTCCAACGATTCGAATGAAGGAGGCCGGCCGTCTTTCAAAAGTTACTGATTGCCAGGACCTGTGAGGAGAAGCACAAGCATTGCCTGGTTAGACCACCCAGTTGACCCTGCTGACAGCACGGGGCCAGCAGAGCCCAGTACGTGGACGGGGAGGGCCTCCTGCGCCGTAGGGGGGCGGGGACAGGGCTCCACCCACTGTGGGGAGACGGGCAGGAGCACACGGTGTTCCCTACAATCTCATCAAAGAAGGCGCCCTGCCCTTCTGCAAAGGCAACGGGATTCTCATAAGGCTCGACATAAGCGTGAAGGGCAGACTGCGAGCACATAGTGACAAGAGTGTGGCCGAACAGAGGAGTGACCAGGGCTGGTGGAGTTCATGAAGTAACAGGGCCACGATGGGGCTGCCCTCAGAGGGCTGTAGGCTGAATGGATGCGTCCAGGTGGGCGCAGTGACTTCGCTGGGGAGCCCTGGGAGGAGGAGCTGAGGCAGGGCAAGGGGAGGACGGGGCTGGGCGGCACTCGCTGCAGTGTGAGCCCCAGGCTCCTGTCTGAACCCCTCACCCCAGCCCCTGCGAGTGGTGGCACCTGGGGAAGAAGAGGCAGTTCCTCCATAGGCCTCCCTCCAGCCCTCCTTTTCCCACTTCCAAATATGCCCCCCAAACAGTTTATTCTCTGGACCAGCCAGTCTCCGGGTGGGCTCAAAAGCAGCCCCACTATTTTAAAAGCCATTCCTCAAGGATCAGCAGGGGCTGGGCCAGTTCATTTAAAGCCCAGCTGCGCGGGCCCCAAGCCGCCCCTGAGAGGAGGCAGTCTGCTCCCGGTTTACCGCCCCATTCATCAGAACACACGGGGAGCTCAGCATCTACAGCTGCAAACGCCAGTAATACTTTCATAAGAAATGTGAGGAGTTCACAGTTGCTGCATCCCTCCTCCGTCCACACAGTGGAAGCGCCAGCTGCTGGGAAGCTGTTTCCTGTAATTGTCTAATTACCAAGTAATGCTACTGAAGAAAACACATGTATTTGCGGTTTGTTTTTCCCCCTTTGCTTTCAGGTGTTCCATCTTCTCTCTCCCTGTGAGCTTCCCACTGAGACTGATTCACTGCTGCCTGGACACCAGGCCCCTTAAGGTCATTAAAAAGTCGTTACCATCCTGTGTGCAAAGTCTGTGCCTCCAGAAGCATGTTTCTGGAGCAGCATAAGAAAAATCACTCTTTGTAAAAAGGCTGTTATTCATCCATGAAGGTGATGCCATCCGACCATCCCCACGGCCTGCACTCCTGGCCCATTTTCTCAGTGTTCTGCTCCCAGACCCATGCAGCTCCCTTGGAAAGCCGGTGGGCCTATGAGGAAGGCCCTGTGGGGCTTCAACTCTGGGCCTGGGCTCGCTCCCACAGGCCTCGGGGTCACTTCTGAGCTAAGCAGGGTAACTGAGCACAGATCTGCATCCTTCCTCCAGCAGGTCAGGGGAAGCTGGGGTCCACACTGCGAGGGCATCAGTCCCATCCCTGCTGCTAATGCAAGAGGCTGCACACACCAAAGCTGGTCCACCCTGCTTCTCAGACCACCCCTCCACGAAAGGGAAACAGAACTAGGGCAAGTGACCTCAGCCGGTGACAGCTATTAGGTTCAGCCAGTTTCACAAAAAGGACTGGGGTAGAGAAGGGGACGGGAGTGGAGCAGACAGCGTGAAGACTTTTCTTCTTAGATTTCTAGTCCTATGCTAATCCAAAAAATCGCCCGGCGCTTCTGGACGTGAAGGTATAACTTGACTCTCGTAAGCTCATGGTACTTGACAACATGCTCAGGGCTCTGAGAGTGCAGACAGGCCCCTAATCATTCCCTCTGTGGAAGACCCCTCCTCCCTCCGCAGTGTGGAGTGGAGGCCAAGGCCCTGAAGGAAGTGAGGGTTCGCCGTGAGTCATCCTGGGCAGAGCCGGGCCTGAACCCCAGTCTCCCTTTCCTCACCATGGCCCCCTCGGCTCCCATCTCCTGCCCCAGCCTCCGCGGCGGGCCTGGGCTGGCACCACCGGCCCCCACCTCTGCTGGGGGAAGCAGGGCTGGCGGGGCAGCAGCCTGAGAAGGAGGGAGCATTTGTGGAGTAATAAGATCAGAAGGCTTCAATTTAATACCAATCCTCCATTACCCTGCATTAATATCTAATCACATTAGAGTTCATTTTCACTAACACAGTCCGAGAGTTGAACAGATGATTTCATTTTCAGCAAACTGGATAACAACCCCAAGACCAAAATACGAGTAGGAAGGGAAGCTGGTGAGGATGAGATAATGAGCATCTCTCCCTCCAAAATATCAGATTCCACTTCCCCTGAACTTTTTCAAAACAACTTTCAGTGCTGCCCAGTGGGGAAAGGATAAGGTGGCATCAGGACATTGTCACATCGGAGCCGCATTTGTAATCAGGGTGCAACCTTGAGGAGGGTTCACGCTTCACGGGGCCAGGACCCATCACCACCACTTAGTCTACACAAAAGCTTGACTGCCATTTTTATTGAGCTTACGGAGAGCTGTATAAATATTCCTACTCGCCCAGGACTCGGAATCTCTTTAGTAGGCAACACTCCCAGGAAGACAACAGAACAACAGGGGTGTAGCACCACTCAGTTCAAAGCCAAGACTGGGTGCCAGGAGGCCGTGTCTGAACAGGAACAATGGGTGTCAAAAAGTACGTGCGGGTCTTTGCTCTGAGCACCTACCCCAAACGGGAAAACCCACACGGGACTGAAGTCCCAACTCCAGCGCTTGCCATCTCTCCAGCTGACAGATCACGCCCGCTTCCTGAGCTAGTTTCTTCATTTGTCCAATGCTGACAGAAATAATACCACTCCCTTGGTTATAAAAATGCATCTAGAATGAGGTCCTGATTATGTTAAACTGTAAATACCTACACACACACGCATTCAAGGAGGGATGTCTACAAGAATGTTTGCCAAAATGTTTGGATGGAAGAATTTCAAGAGACATTAATTGTACTTTTGTACTTTTCTGTATTGTTTGAGTTTGGTAGAATGTATATGAAAGCATTAGAAAAAGTACCTATCTTGCCTATCACCCAAGGCTTTAACACAGATCGTGTGACGTGAAGCAAGTGAAAATGCCAGCACCGTATTATTACGTAGAATATTTCCAGTTGAGAGGATCACTGGGGGACAGTCAAGACAGCAGGTTTTATTCATGGCCTTTCATGAACTAGAGGTAGGATGGCAAAGTGGTTGACAGCATGGGCTCTGGAGCCAGGCTCCTGGGTTTGAATTTTTACCAGCTCTGTGACCTTAGGCAAGCTGCTTAACCTTTCTGGGCTTTAGTCTCCTCTCTGTAAAATGAGGATAATAAAAATACCTATCTAAATTTTTTGGGGTGTGAAGATTAAATACATTAACAAATGTAAACCACCTAGAACAGTGCTGGCATACACTAGGCTCTAAGAAAAATAGCTGATATTGTTATTGCTACTGTAATTACCAGCCAGCCATGTGAACCTGGACGAGACCCACTGTTTCCCTGGGCCCCATCTGTGAGTCACTGAGTTTGATAGCGTATGATTTAGTGACTACTGCAGAGGTTCCCACCACCCTCCCATCAGCACCCATTTCCTGGAGGCAGACAAGGTAGCTGGGCTTTGAAGGAATTAAACACGCATTTGTTGAATACGTTCTTGAGGTTGGTACCTGCTGGGTGTTATGGGAAACATGCAAGATGTAGTGCTTGCCCTAAAGAAGCTTAGGATCTCTCTGGGGACATAAGCTATCCTTCCATGAACTAGTCAGAGAACAATGCAAACAGTACTGTGGTCCCAACTCATAGTCTGGTGGTGTTCCCAAACTTCCCTGGTAATTGGCTATTTGAAGCTTGGAAGCAATTTTTTCAGAGAAATAAAGCTATACATTTTGATTGAGTTACCCGGCCCACCCAAAAAACTCAATTTAACCCATAATGAGGCTGAAATACTATGTATATGAAGTTTAAAAATGGAAGGGAAAAATGTTGTTGTTGCCATAGTAGTAATTAAACAAGCCAGAAAAACAAGTGATTTAAAACAACCTAAAGCTACTGCTTGAGGAATGCATATAAAATCCTAGGGCTGCAGCTGAGATATGGTAGGTGGGCTGTTTATAAGGAGAGTGAAAAAGTGGGCCAAGAACTGTCCTTCTAAAAGCCTCTTCGGCCTGCAGACCACCGTGTGGTTTACGGAGTGCTCCACAATCGCTGTGAACATGCTACTCATGAAAACATACATGCCTGTAAAATTTTTTTTTACTATTCTGGGAGGAGATATGCTGAATTCATGATAGTGGTTGTCTCTCAGGAGAGGGTGAGGACTGGGGTTTGCTGATGGCGAACAAAGGATACTTCAACACCAACTGGAATGTTTTATTTCTTTGATTAAAATAAAAGACAAAGTGTATGTGAAAAATATTAACTACAGTCAATTCTGGGGATGAGTATGTGAGTGAATGTTGTCATACTTTTCATTCTTTTCTGCATTTTAAACACTTCTTAAAATAAATAAAAAGAAAGAAAGAGAAGAAAGGGATTAAAATGGTGTCTGTGTTTATGTCAGGGGAAAGGTGGAGTCAGTCCCTCGGTGGGGCTGGGGCTTTGCCGGTGGCGGGGCGGGGGTCGCCAGGTCCCGGGACAGCGGAGTCTTTGTCCGAAGCAAGCAGAGGACAGGAGAGCTGCCTGGTTGGGGAGGAGGGTGCGGCTGCCCTCTGTGAGTACAGGGCTTGTGAGAGTGGCTCTGGGTGATGAGAGCACCACACAGGCCCTGAGGGCTCAGCTGAGAAGGGCTTCCCATCCTAAGCCGCATCCTGCCTTCTCTGGGGATCCTGCAGATCCCATGGCAAGGTCTTTTCAGCTCTGAAAAATTACGTGACTTTGCTGCCTACGCTATAAAGGGAAAGCAAATGTCAGACTTTTTCTGCAGCACACGTGGTGGACACCAGGGAGATGGCCAGGAGTGTCTGGCCAGGGCCAGACTGGCAGTTAAACATAGCAAATTGAACACGTGGGTTAAGCTTTGTTCCCTCCACTAAAAGGGCAGTAAGAAAATTTAATGTATGTTTCATATCAAATATATGTGCTACAATACACACACACAAACACAAAACAAGCACAAAGAAAGCATGAGGAGATGTCACCATCTTTCTCTGCCAGCACCTCAGAGAGAAACACACAGGAAGCAAGCGAATTCACACTGCAGACTCTTGAGTCACCAGCTACTTCTGGAGGTGGGGGGCAGGCAGGGGGCTGGCTGAAAACAGGTAAAAGGAGCAGACGGACTCCTCACCCCCCCTCTCCTTCCTGCACAGTGGGGATGAGCCCTTTTCCACCTCGGCAGAGACAGGGATTTCACTCTGGAGTCTTTGAACAGAGAGGGTCTAGACTCTGGGACACTATGCAGAGCAGAGGGTGGGACCCTGCAGGGGCTGAGAGCGAGGAATACACGGAAGTGAATATCCCAGATGGCAAGACTTCCAGCCCCCTTCCCTCCCTCGGCTTTCAGGCCACCGTGATCCAGGCTTAACTCCCAGGCAGGGGACTGGAGGATCCCTCTGAGACTCGGAGCAGCCCAAGAGGAAAGACCTAGAGATACTGATCTACCTTCCTCCTCTCTGTCCCTTCATTCTTCCTTCTGTAAATATTTATCAAGTGCTTAATGAAGAAGGCCCTATTTTAGACTCTGCCCTCAAGTAGCTTACCTTATAGTGGGAGAGAGAGACAAATAAAAGAAACAAATATATCAGAGTTAAAGAAGGGCTATGGAGAAAAATAAAGCAATGTAAGTAAACTGAGAGGGTCACGCCTCTTTAGATAATGTATTTAAGGAAGTTCTCCGGTAAAGTAACAACTGAGCTAAGACCTACACAATGGATGAAATGGCCGTGCACATCTGAAGCGCATTTCCATGAGAAGGAACCTAAGGTGGCCGGTGTGCTGGATCTGAATGAGTGGGCAGAAGTCTCTCCCCCAATGAAACGCCTAAGCCCTGTCTGATAACCTTGAATGAAGTCCACAAACCCACCCACACTCAAAAAGCTTTCTGCCTGCTTTCTCAGTGCCGACGCTTAATGGTAAACAACCAGTCAAAGATCACCAAAGACTCTAACATTAAAGATGAAGACCAAACGCAAATAGAAAAGAAAAATATCTCAAAGGATATAGATATAGTTCAGTAAGCAGAATAAAACTTCAGGGAAACTTATATTACCACCAGAAAGATAAAAGAAAACCGTATCACACCCTTGAAATAAGAATAAAATACGTGAAAAAGAAATACTTGGAGAACAAGAAAGCGCTCTTGTAAATTAAAACTACAGGGCTTCCCTGGTGGCACAGTGGTTAAGAATCCGCCTGCCAATGCAGGGGACATGCGTTCGAGCCCCGGTCCAGGAAGATCCCACATGCTGCGGAGCAACTAAGCCCGTGCGCCACAACTACTGAAGCCCGCGCGCCTAGAGCCTCTGCTCTGCAACAAGAGAAGCCACAGCAATGAGAAGTCCACACACCGCAACAAAGAGTAGACCCTGCTCATTGCAACTAGAGAAAGCCCGTGCACAGCAATGAAGGCCCAATGCAGCCAAAAATAAATAAAAAAATAAATTTATAAATAAATTTATATATAAAAAAACTATGAATTGAAATAAGTAATTCAACAATATAGTTAGAAGCTTAAGTTGAGGAAATTTCCTAGGTCAAACAAAATGACAAAGATAGAAAATAAAAAAAAAGGATAAGAGAATGAGATGATCAAACCAAGAGGTCCACTATCCAATTAGCAGATGTTCCAGAAAAAAAGAGCAGAAAAGACATGAGCTATAAAATGTAAAAGTCACACAAGAAATTTTCCCAGATATGAAGGACATAAGTTTCTAAGTTAGAGGCCACTGAGTGGCCACCACAATGAATGAGAAAGCAAAGCATATTACTGAGAAACTTTAGAAGATCTAAATGCTTCTGGAGGGGAAGACAGAAGGTCAGCACAAAGATGTGGGAACCAGAATCACATGAGATTTTTCAAAAGCTTTAGCTTAGATGTGCTCTGAGCACGGGAACAAGGCAGTAGCATTGTTTGAACAGCAAGAGAACAGAAACAACCTAAACACTCATCACTTGGGACCGGTTAAGTAAATTATGGTACGTCTCTATCCCTACCATGAAAGACTGTGCAGCTGCAGAGACAGGGATGGAGAATGTCTAGAGATATCCAAGGTGTAGAAAAAGTTGTATTAAAAAATGGGGAAAATACACACATTTTTATATGTTTACACATTATCATCTCTGGAGGAAGGGGTGGGTGGGAAGGAGACATTTCACTATCTATAGTTTTACATTTTTAAACCATATTAAATATACTTTCTTTGAATGTATTGTCGTTTCAAAATATTTTTTAAAATTTTAAAGAGAAAAAAGGAAAGCAGCTGCCTCTGGAGAGTGGGGTCTGGGGTGGAAAAGGGTGAAGCAGGGGGTTGTTGCTTTCTTGTTATAAGCCTTGTGCTCCTACTTGACTTTGAAAGCTGAACATGTATATCTTTGATAAAAATTTCAAAGTTCAAAAGTTTAAAAACAAAACAATAAAAAACAGAGCCAAGAAAGGGAGAGAAGCCTGTGGTGACGAGGAATGGCAAGGATACGTGTGGAGCGTTTTATTTACAACGTTTGGGTGCAGGGCTAGAAGGAAAACGTGAACCTTCAGAAAAGATTCTCGAAAAGGGAGGAAATATTAAAGGCTGTCTGCTGTCAACTGAGCATACGCAGTGGCGGTGGTGCCTACTCCCAGCCGTGTGGCACTGAGCAGGGCCGGGTGCTGAAGGTCTTGAGTGAGCTTCCAGGCCTGCCTGGCCTGAAGACCCTCTGATGGATCTTCATGAACTCACCTCTTGCGCTGGGCCCCCAGCTGCCTGCCGTCCCTCTGTCCCTCTGAGCACGCTGTTCTTCGTCTGCCTTGCTGCTGCCGTGGGCCAAGGACCACACTCATCTCTTTAGTCACATCTGAAGACGCTCCATGGACCAGGCACGTGAGGGAGAGTGCGTCTTCCGTGACGTGGTGAGGTGGGGACCCTTGCATTGTAACAGCCTTAAAACTGGGCCCCTGCACGCACTCCTGCTGGCTCCCAGCCTAGCACATACCGCAACCCGCTCACTTGCTCAGACCTCTGGTGCCAGGCTACGCTGAAGCCTTCCTTGGTGCAGGCCTCAGCAACCAATCTGGCACCTGGGAGTTCATTCTTTTGTCTAGCAGGATGCTTAACTGGATTTTATAGCCAACTCACTGCCCCGACTTACAGGGAATTCTGGGCTCGTGCCATTCACTCTGTCTGTCCCTCCATTCCACAGCTATTTATTGAGAGCCTTCTATGTGCCAGGCTTAGGAAAAACGGTGCCAAGTTCGTCTAACCTGACTGCAGCCCCGAGGTGGCAGGGAAACAGCCTGTCAGGAGCCACCGGGATTAGTGATCATTTAGTCACATGCTGACCAGCCACATGCTTACTGAGATCAAAGGTCATGCAGGGAAGGCTCACAGACATACTTTGCTGCTTTACTGAGTATTTTTAAAAAACTTAAGTTAGCTGCCACTTACAAATTAGAAGATTTCACATAAAGATACAAATTTCTGGTTTCTCTTGAAAACGAGATGATCTGGCATCCTGGGGTCGTCTTGAGAGAACATTGGCTAGTTCCGAAGTAAAGGTGATGGACTCAGCCCCTCCAGCCTGTGGCGTCTCCCTCATGCCCAGGACCCTGCCCTAGCCTGCCTCGTACATCACCCACCTGGCCCAGGAGGTGGCCAGGTTTCCACCCAGCCTTAGACAGAGCTCAGGCAGTGTTAAATGGAGAGAATTAAATTTCTAACTCTTATATAGGAATCCCAGAAAACTCAACACTTTGGGGATCTAGCAACAGAACTGATACACAAATTATGTTTCAGTTTAAAAAAAAAAATCTATCGTCTTACACTGATCTCTTCTTTGCCTCGAAACAGGCAGAGCTGGGGTTCATGGAAAGACGCTGCAGCCGATACAGTCCCCAGTAGCTGCTGCCTGCTCCCTGTGACTACCTTAATGGAAGTTGGGTCCTAGCTGGACCAGCGGGTTCTCAATCCTGATTGCACATCAGAGTAACCTATGGAGCTTCTAAACCTTCCACCTCCCAGGCCACACCCCAGACCAATTACAGCTCAGACTCTCCGGGGGTGGGCCCTGCCTGAGTCTCATCTGAACTCCTCAGGTCATGGTCAGTTTTCAGCCTTGGTGGAGCCCCTCCTCATGCTGGGGTGGCTGGTGGGGAGCAGTTTGCTAGGACGACGCATGTCATCTTCTGTCCTAATTATAGTCCAGATCAGCCTTCCCCTAGCTTCCTCCTGCCCCTGGGATTTCTGGACCTAGGGGGTTGCTTTTTACACTTTCTGACCAAGAGGGATTTCAGGCCTCTCTGGTGAATGCACTTGCATTTACTGCTCCAACCGGAGCCAGTCTTGGCTTTACCTTCCCTGCTTATAGCCTAATTTTCCCTTTTAGAGAAGTTTCCTTTCAAAAAGAAGGTCGGGACCCTCCTGCCAGATCCTCCTAAGAGTTGAGCTGAACGCTTCTAACTCTGTGGCAGCTACAGAAAGGTATGTGTCCTGGGACCTCTGTGGAGTGTTTGAAAGAGAGTGCGGGGAAGACAGACGAGAGGGGGCTGTTTCCATACTCCACATTTAGCTCATCCCCCCATCCCCAAGCTCCCTGCTCCCACTCTCTGCCATAGAGCTCTCCTTGATTCCCCTAAGGGGATGCAGTAATTGATGATTAGCATTCCAAAGCTTGGCTTACATCCTGCTAGCCCGTCATATTTAATTACATTTTAACTATATTCGTCTTCGATAATAGCACGAACATAATTTAGATAATTATCTCTCTCTCTCTCTTATTCTCTGACTCTGTCTCACTTAGAGCTCCTGCAACAAAAATCGCTTTCTCGGCTCAAACACATAAACAGACTCTGGGGCCAAGTGCTTTTCTCTCTCTCACAAGCAGCTGTTCTAGAAACACAATGGTTTTGGGTATCATGCAGAAAAAAAGAAAATTCATGTTTCCTTCTGCCTCTGTATTCATGTTTGTACATAGCTGGTGCTGGGAGTTGCTGTGTGTTTGTGTGCGTGTGCACACACGCACACACACGCATCTGGGCAAGAGATTTTGTGTGGTGTAGAAACTGGGGAGGCCTTGTCAATCCAATTAGTGTCTATAAAGCACCCTCTTGGTCAGGCATTTCTTTCTTACAAGGTTTAATGGTTTCCCTCACAAATTTAAACTCTGTTGAAACTTTTAAATGTCTGGTAAGTCTTTTGAAGAGATGCATTCTTTCTAATAGGGTTTCTGTCACACTTGGACCTTATAATTAATGACTCTTACCCTTGCCTATTATCTGCCTTCTCCAGGAGACGGTCAGGAGGAGAGAGAAAGCTGGGGCTCTTCCAAGGGAATGTGTGTGTGTCTTACCACAGAGTCAGGAGTCCCTACAGACCCTCCCAAACACCAGCTGGGTCACCTGCCATCCAAGTTCCTGGCCTAACAGTGCCCCTCCTCTTCCCCCTCAGGGCAAAAGGTATTCTTCAGCAGCCTTTGGTCACTGGTTTTTCTGACGAAGCTGACCAATACAGCTGAGCTTTTTAGGTACAAAGATGTTATGCTACAAAGTTCACACCTCTAAGGAGATTTATGAACATATAAAGGGAATAAGAAATAGGTTCAGAAATAGCTACTATCCAAGATAACCTTGCTCAAAATGTAGAGATCTAGAGCCTGAAAGAATTTCAACAAACCAATTCACAAGACACAGTGTGGAGATTGGGAGGTCCTCACCCACAAATTCTCCACGTTCTGTCCATTTCTTTGGAGTTCTAGAAGGCTCCAAAAATAAGGATTTTGTATAAAAAGTTCACTTTGGCTCAGCTTTGTCTGATATTGAAGGATTATCCATCATCTTCTTCAGACAAAACTCATTACTCATATGGTTCTAGGTCCACATCACAAACAAAAATCACTTTCTTCCTCTGAAGAACCACCAAGTTGTCCCTGCACTGGGGGGACTGGCGGGAAGAGGCTGAACAGGGCTGTGTTTGTGAGTTAACAAGGGCACTCTTGCTGCCACTTGCGAGAGGCCCAAAGTCCTTGCTGTCCCTGGAAATAAACACTCAGAGCAGACTTCAGGAGCCAGGCAGTGTCTAGACCAACCTTTTGCCATCCTTGGGCTGAGTCCACCAACGGCCCCTCTGGTGTGATATGATCCACTAGTGGCTGAGGAGCAGAAGGGAAATCAGCAAGATGCCCATTCTGGCCACTGAGTAGTAACTCTCGGCACACAGGCGAACGAGAAGCCAGTCAACGTGGTAACCAGGAGAGGCTGTGGACTGCTGTCCTTGGTGGTGGTAAAGAGGTGCACAGACGTGGCCCTCCCTTGGAGGTGAGGAGAGCAGAAGAGCAAGGGCTCTTCATGCAGCTGAGGTTTCACATGTTGTGACGTTCCTTTCCGTAACAGACTGGGCCAAGCTGAGCCAGGCCTCTGGTGGGGCTCAGGGGGCTTGAGAAGGGGTGAGGGACGACTCGCCTCTCTTCCCTCGTGGCCCTGAACAGGCTCCAAATACCTTGATTTGCTCCACGTTGTTCGTTAGGGATATTCCTTCGTTTGATCTCTCGGTGTCCAGCTCAGGCGCTTGGAAATTTTGCTGAAATTTTCATGGAATACAATCACCACCTGGGTCTGCGCCTCCACAGAAAGGATGGGGGAGCTGGCGGCTCGGCCGCACTGTCTGCCAGCAGGTAGCTCTGGGGGCTGGTAGGGAGGGCAGATTCGGTTGGCTTTCCCCGGCAAGCACAAGGCTCAACGGAAGTGTTGACTCAATGACGTGAGCGGCTCTCGCTCCGAGAGGCTTGCTTCCTCCAGGGCAGCGCCGCCTCCACATCTCCCCCAGAACCCTCCCTCCCTGACGTGCACGCTGGAAACATGAGGCCCAGGCGTGGGCAGGAGCCAATTCTCAAATGTTAAGAGTTTGGCAATTTCATTTCCTAGTGTCTTAAATACCGAAAGGACTTAGAACACAATTAGGACTAAATGCCCCCTGAATTTCACGTTCAATAAAAAAGCCTGCTTTTATGGAAATCCATGCCAAAAGCCTGTGCAGAACAAAGCCCAGCCCTGACCTCAGCAGCCCACAACACTACACACGGCCAAGCCAGCCAGCGGCCTCCAGAAGGACCACCAGGCATTCTCTGAATCAAACCTGACCAATTTCATACCTAAAAATTACACTAAGCCCCTGCAGGGAGTCCAGATCTGATGACATGCCAAATTTGTTCAGCACCTCACACTGGGGAGATGTTCAGTAAAAACTTAAAAATAGACTCTCCCTCTCCAGCCAGTAAAGGGCCTGATATTTGCAACTGAACAGGTAAGATATTGGGGGCACTGGGGAGAGCTTTAAGAATCTCCAGCACACACAAAAAATGTTTCTTTATGATGAAAACTATCGCTCTTAGCACGGAGCCGCCCAAGATTAGCCTAGAGCCATTCAAGGCACTGAAATCTCTGTGAGTTCTGTAATGAAGAGGTGACAGGTGTTCGTGGCAGGCCCCATAAAGGCCTTTTCTGGAATTTGTTGGCTGCCACAGTCAACACAATTAAAGCAAGACAGTGAGTGACCCGCAAGCAGATGTAAGGCAGTACGTGCGTGTGACAGCCTTTCTTCTGGGACATTTTCTGATGGTAAAAAAGTTGAACTAAAAAAAAAAATCATCTTTCTCTTTTCCAGCACTTTCTTGATTAAAAAGTCACCGCCACCTTCACCTGTTGGTGACTTTCTGGATCCAGCCTTTGTTGGCCTAGACTTCTCTTAAGACTTAGAAGAGGCACATGTTCTATGGCAGGCCCCTTGCTCTCCAGGGCTGGTTCCAAGTCATTCTCCGACCCCTTCCCCAGATTCTTGCTGTACGCTGGCCTAGACCCAGGCAAGAATGAACTTCCTCCGCGACCTTGCTCTGCTCCGCTCAGCACCTTCAGCCAGGCCTCCGGCCGGCATCATACTGATGCCATCTTAGAAAGAGGCAGCCGCTGGCTCCCGTGAACTCACAAAGCACGGTGGACAAGGAGACAGGACAGGAGATGACCAGGGCATGTGCTAAACACATAAATTGAATAATTGAGATAATTTATGACACTACAGTCAGATGCCAAGCCAGGTAGGAGGATTCAGCTGGGCAAGGAGAGAGGCTGGAGGTATGGCAGGCCAGCGGTTATCTTCAGATCCTTTCAATTAGGCACAGGAACAAAATCAGGGAGAAAGAAGCTGCACAGGAGGCACCTCGCTCTTTGTGACGAATCCTGACTCCCCTCGAGCCAGCAACCTCAGAGATTCCCTCCTCATATTTCCTTTTTTGTTTTAAATAAATTTTATTTATTTATTTATTTATGGCCGCACTGGATCCTCGTTGCTGAGCGCAGGCTTTCTCTAGTTGTGGCGAGCAGGGGCTACTCTTCGTTGAGGTGCGCGGGCTTCTCATTGCGGTGGCTTCTCTTGCTGCGGAGCATAGGCTCTAGGTGCGTGGGCTTCAGTAGTTGTGGCTCGCAGGCTCAGAAGTTGTGGCTTGTGGGCTCTAGAGTGCAGGCTCAGTAGTTGTGGTGCACGGGCTTACTTGCTCTGCGGCATGTGGGATCTTCCCAGACCAGGGTTCGAACCTGTGTTCCCTGCATTGGCAGGCGTACTCTTAACCACTGGGCCACCAGGGAAGCCCCCTCCCCATATTTTCTGAACCTAGGCTGTGTGTGTGTGTGTGTGTGTGTGTGTGTGTGTGTGTTTGCATGCTTAAGATTTGATGCAGTGTTTTTCTTAACATCTGCTTTGAATTCTGTTCATGCCCCCAAGGCTAAGACATCAAACAATGACTTCTTTACTACTTCATAGTAAACAAGCAACCATGAGACACAAAAATATGGCTTCCTTTCAGGTTGTGTTTCAATCTACCCCTAGTTATTCACTGTGCTAGTCTCCTGCCCTGAGGGTTTTGCAGAGGTGAAGCCAGATGCCAAGAAGTCAAACTGCATTCAATGAGATTAAAAGTTATCCTTGGCACGTGGAAATCTCCTGCCATGAAATACTGTAAGACCCTTGCTGAAGCTAAATCAGCTTATTTTTCTGTATTATTTCTTGGGGAGGAAGGCTGCTGAGTGAAGGCGATGGGTGAGAAAACTAACCAGTAACTCTTTCTGATTCCATTGTCAGGCTTTAAATTCAGATAGATGAGCTATTAATCTCAGAAAGCCGGCAGTGAATGTGTGTAATAAATTTGTCATCATTTTATGTATAAACTCTCGGTCATGAGGGCTTACTGTCTGGCAGTTCACCTCTTCTGTGATATTTTCTATCCCTTGTATTTTGGAGCGGCTTAGAAAGAATATCATTTGTGTTCCTGGAGATTGGAACATAAAAAGCTCTCTGAGTGATGGAGATGTACAGGCAGGCTTCATGTCTGCCCCTGGGCTTGCTAGGCAAACAGTTTAGCGATGCTCGAGTGAACAGCACCCGGGGACAGGAATCACTCGTCCAGGCCCAGGAGCACACTCACCCCCCCGACAGCTGCTAACGAAGGCCCTGTTAGTGCTGGATGACGTCGCACACGCCCATTGGCTTTCTGTCAAGGACTGTCGAATAGAGCTGTTGGTAATCACAGCTGGCAAGTGGTTTAGTCAATATTTTTGAAAAGTTCAGCCAAGTGTGTGAAAGCACAAAGTGGATTTTCCTAAAGTTGCTAGATGACGTTTGCTCATCTCCCCGCTTTGTTATGGCTCTGCCCCCACCAGGATCTCACTCGTGTCCTGCTGAGCAGTCCCGAAGGGCCGTGGGGTATGAGATGCTGAAATGGATGAAATTTCAGCTGTTTTGTTATTCAGCTGTTTTTTTTTTTTTTCCCATCAAGTCAGCAGAACTCTAGATCTGAAAATCTGTACTGAGAAGGCTTTAAACTAGAGATTAACAACAACCAAAAACCCTAATACCACTGCCATTAATAACAATTCCAACCTTCACCTAGATACTGGTCTGAGGAGAAGACCCCTCAGTATCAATTTTAAGGCTTTGGGAAGGATACCTATATTTTCACCCTTCACTCCTTGAAGGACCATTGCTCTATTCTATAACTGAAGATGACAAATGTCCTTCTGGAACCATTTCTTCTGTATGTGACAGAATTAAGAATGCAACCGTGACACTGCACCACCTGTGGACTCAGTGCACGTGATGGGTGATAGCTGTACCTCTGGGAGATCGATCTTCGCTTTTGTGATTTTCTTATCTTCAATTTAATAACCTCTGTTGGAAAGATCATGACTCCCAACTTTGAGTCAAAACGCCCTGTTAGCAAGGGGATCTGGGACCCAGAAGACTGGTACAGGCTCTGCAGAATGCTTCTGAGAGCCCCTGGTTGGGACCCCTTTTCATAGCAAGTGAGTCTGGTTAGATGCACTAGTGTGCATTCCACAGAAATGCAGGATTTGGGAAACATAGGTTCCCTCTGAAGATCTAGATGTTGGGACTCCCAAGTCTGGGTCCACATGTGTAGTAGCTGGTTTATGTGCCATATTCCTAAACTCTATTATTTCCCTCCAGCACAGGAGTGCTTAGCAGCTGGCAAACTCTGAAGAATTTGCCACGGCAGTGAAATTCTCACTGGTCCTCATAACAGCAGTACACAATGACCTGTGCTGTAGCTGTCACTAGCACCTTCATAGTCAGTGAAGAATAGGGCAACTACCTTCTGGAGAGAACAAAGGTGATGCTCTAGTCCATAGGAGGTGCGTCCATAGTGATTCTGATGTGCTATCCCGGGGTCTCCAACCTGAGCACCTCAGCATTGCCTGGAGGGTGTGCTGGCACAGACCGCTCGCACCCACCCCCCAAGTTTCTGATTCAGTAGGTCTGGGGTGAGGCCTGGGAATCTTCATTTCTAACACATTCCCAGGTGATGCTTACAGCCTGGGCACCACACTCTGAGACCCACTGCTCTACTCTATAACAAAGAGGATGAGCTTATGTTCCACCAGGTAGGAAGCAGCAAGTCGGAAAAGTCTAGGGAGGTTTTAGAATGAGGGAACCAGGAAGACTTAGGAAGATCATTTTAGTGGCAGTGAGGATGGGGGATTGAAATGGAGGTGATACTGTGGGCAGGAAGTTCCAAATTCAGCTTTCAAAAGTACTCCATAGATACCCTGGTTAGGTGGAGACGTCTGCTGGCCAGGGATCACCTATGGCAGAGGAGCTGGGGTGAAGCAGGAACTCCACCAGACAGGAGCCACAGTGGCAGGGTCTGGGTCCAGGTTCTGCCACTCACTAGCTGTATGGCCTTGGGTGACTCACTTGCTCTCTGGAGTCTTTGCTGTCACACCTGGAGAACACCTATCCTGCAGGTAGTCAGGAAAGTTAAATGAGGCAGAGGCTGGAAGAACACTCTATAAACTGTCCCTGTAAGTGTCAGACATCCTCTGCTGCCACTAGCTGTGTCCATGACCAATTTCCTGCCTGCTGCAGCAGCCCCCTGACCCTCCCTTACCTGTGGATTCCACCCAGGCCCTGGCCCAATCTTACCCCCAGTGAGCGGGAACACAGGAAGTCACTCAGTTGTTAGGTGAGCCCTACTATGGGTCCTGCTCTTGTGTACCTGGATGCTAGAAGTCGGCTCTCACTTCATTCCTGGTCATTCAAAAACCATGTCATACCCCTGGTTCCAGAAATTATTCTATACTCAAGTCTATGCCTACCCCCTCCAGGGTCAGCAAACTTTTACTGTAAAGAGGCAGACAGTAAATATTTTAGACCACACAGCTCCCTGTCACATATTCTTCTTTATTCTTTACAACCCTTTTAAAATGTAAAAACTGTTCTTAACTTAGCGGCCATATAAAAACAGGCTATGGCCTGAATTTGGCCCCAACTGCTGCTCTATCCAAACCTTTCACTCCCTAAAGTCCTACAGTCGTGCCCTAACCTTTCCAGCCCTCCTAGGGCCACAGTCTGTTTCTGAACCCCAGTTTCCAAGGCTGGGTCCCTGCTGCCACTTGCCTGGGACACTCCCTAAGCTGTGCTATTTGCCTTTGCTCTAGAACAACCCCCTGGACCTGCTGACTTCCCCGAGGATTGCTTATCCTGATGTTCACCCCCTCCTATTACAGAGACCTTCCCAAACATTCTGTTCCATCGAAGTACGTTGGGCCCATGTCCACGTCTGGAAGTTCCTGGTCTAAATTGTCTACCACCAATTGCCTGGGCTCTAACCCTCAGACTGAGTGTGACCACGGACAGAAGCTCACAAAAAGGACAGCCATGCTGAAGCTATGCCTGGGCAACTTTATAAAGGAAACACTCGCTGTGATCCCGACATCATCTTGACTTAATTTTTTCTTTTATAAATTTATTTATTTATTTATCTTTGGCTGCATTGGGTCTTCGTTGCTGCATGCGGTCTTTCTCTAGATGCGGTGAGTGGGGGCTACTCTTCGTTGCGGTGTGCAGGCTTCTCATTGTGGTGGCTTCTCTTGTTGGCAGAGCAGAGGCTCTAGGCACGCAGCCTTCAGTAGTTGTGGCACGAGGGCTCAGTGGTTGTGGTTCTCGGGCTCTACAGAGCAGGCTCAGTAGTCGTGGCACACGGGCTTAGTTGCTCCACGGCATGTGGGACCTTCCCAGACCAGGGCTCGAACCCATGTCCCCTGCATTGGCAGGTGGATTCCTAACCACTGTGCCACCAGGAAACTCCCTTGACTTAATTTTTTATTCTCAAATCCCAATGATCAATAGACTGTATATTTCTTAGACACAAACTTTTATTTATTTATTTATGGCTCTGTTGGGTTTTTGTTGCTGTGCATGGGCTTTCTCTAGTTGTGGCGAGTGGGGGCTACTCTTCCCTGCAGTGCGCGGGCCCCTCACTGCAGTGGCCTCCCCTGTTGTGGAGCATGGGCTCTAGGCATGCGGGCTTCAGCAGTCATGGCATGTGGGCTTCAGCAGTTGTGGTTTACAGGCTCTAGAGCACAGGCTCAGTAGTTGTGGCACATTGGCTTAGTTGCTCTGCAGCATGTGGGATCCTCCTGGACCAGGGCTCAAACCCGTGTCCCCCTGCATTGGCAGGCGGATTCTCAACCACTGCTCCACCAGGGAAGCGCGACACAAACATTTAATGAGTAGGTACATATGACATTTAATTTCTATGTATATGAAATGTAATTTCTAGTTCTATATAGCATTTTATCTAATTGCAGAAAAACAATCCACTTGTTGAGTCTGGCTTTCTAGATAGACCCTCCTCTCTCATAGGGTTTTTTGTGAGTGCCCACCCAGACTGTGACCAACTTTGGCGACACCGACAGCTACTGATGACTAACTAGCTCTTTGTGTAGGTCTAGTAAAAAGCAACACACATCCAAGTGCTGTTCAGTCTGTTCCTTCAGAAGGAAAATGAGGCCATTACTTTACTACTTTCTCTTACTTAGACTAAATGTTCTCTCCTTACTAAATTAGCCACCTAAGTCCACCTTCTCAAAGTTCATCTTTCTGATTAATTCTCTGACTTGAAATTGTTCCAATTTTGTCAGACCAACTAGGAGTCTGTCATGCATCTCACATGCGACCTGACTGTGGAGCAACACAACCACAAAGTTGTGTTATTTACTGAGAATAACACAGGCCAGGTGGTCTTGAGATGGGTGAGCGTTCCTACTGGAAAATTAACTCAGCAGTCACACAAGATGAAGAAGCAGATAATGCTGGCCGTTTTTGCCACACAAGCCACCGTTATACATTTGGTATACTTTTCCACAAACATGATAACCTAAAATACATACACAAATACAAATAATCCCCAAACTGAGGAAGGCATTCAGCTATCCCTGTCATCTCAGAGACGCTCTCCAAAGAGCTGACAATTAGACCCTCTTCGGCTAATTTATTTTTAATATGCCATATCAATGGTATTTGATACAGTAATATGGTATGTCAGATACATGAGTTATCATGGCTCTCTGTGCTTGAAATACTGAAGTCAACATCTGTGGTCGTGAATTTGTTAAACATCTAGATGAAAGAAAGGCGGTCCGTGTTGAAGGCTGCAGTATCTGGCTCTCTGGGCCAGGTGCACGGACGGGTGGTCTAAGTATCCTAGGGGGTACTTTGCTTGCTCCTAGACAATTTCACACTTGCAGCATTCATGTTCTCTGCGAGGGAGGGTTTGGGGTAAATTGGAGAAAAATCGAAACTGATGGGCAGCTGAGGATGAAACCCCCGAATGTCCCCCACCGGCACCATCCGTGGATGTTAGCGGTTGGTTGGTGAAGGAACCCGTTTACACTGTCATTTACGTGGGAACCTTGCCTCTGGGCAGCTGGGGAGAGACACTTTCGCCAGATGCCCTGTTTTCAAGAGACACCAGTTTTATGTTTGGTGGAAAATGTTAACAGTGAGCCTGCAATGCAACCGCTTATAAAAAAGCAGAAAAGAAATTAAAAAAAGTGGCCCCACGTTGCTTGGCACTGTGGTTCTGGGAGACTGAGCTTTCCAGCCCCACTGAGGAGCAAGCTGTGTTCAGCGTCAAGCTGAGGAGAAAGATCCTTTGAATGGGAGCATACTCTTGGCTTTCTTTGAATAAGCTACTTTGGCAGTGAGAAAAGCTCCTTACCACCCAGAAGTAGCTTGTACTTGAAATACTGCTAAGAAAGGGGTGGAACACCATCAGCGTTCTCACTGGGACCCGAAGCTACCCTTCTGCACGGTTTGACAATATACACTTGTACTGGCCAACAAGGGACGCTTTACTCAACTCTCATAAAGTTTTACAATGTATGATTCATTTCAGAAATGAGACTTGATAATGCAGATTTATCACAAGGAGAAGCCTGCCTTTAAAATGTGATTTAATGATGCCTATACTTATTCACTGACATCTTTATAAAACTGTTAGTGTGGAAATATATTTGTCTTTTCGACAAATAATTCTTCCTTTTACAAGTGTCGTGCAATACAAGGGCCGTACGTTAAAGATGCAGTGGAAAGGGTAGCCGTGGTCTAATTATGCCAAGGCAGCCTTGCATGGAGCACTATTGCTGTCTTCTTCAGATTCTGGGGACACCACCAGGCACAGCAAACATCTCCTCCTTCCCTGCAACCCCTACCCACGCGTGAGTCCCCAGCTCAGGGCTGCTACTGTAACCAGAGGGAGAGGAAGGCTCCCCAAGGTCACACAGATGCAATAATGCAGTAAATAAACAAGCTTCTGATTGTGATTTAATGCTGCTTTTCTTCCTACCTAAACTTGGTTTATGAGCAGATCTTGATGATTTAACCTTTCAGCCAATTAGAACAGAAGGTTTGATGGACAACAAATGAATAAATAACATTTTAGTGCAGGAGACAGAATCACCCTCCCCTATTAATCAGTCCCTCTGCCTGTGTGCAGGTAACGCGATATTTATCACGCCCTCTCTTACAGTCCCTTGGGGTGTCATTTCATGGCCTACCAGTAAAAACTTCACATTTACAGCAACTGCCCCTCTATTACTGTCGATAACATCTAATTGATATGTCAAACCTCAAAGGAGTGCAGTAAATTGAAACGCTGCCTCCCCAAAGAAAACAAACTGGCAAACAGGTAAATCAGCACCTGCCTTCCTGCAATCACCCAGCCACCCCCAGTCCAAAGCCTCCCACTAAGAGGCCACTGGCACCATCTTTCCTTCCGTCTCGGATATCTAACACCTCAGTGCACAAACGCAGGCCAAGAGCACCATAGAGTCATGCCTACAGAATGTCAGTGAACCCCGAGCTCAGCGCACAGCAAGCCACTGCAATGAAATCATTTTGCCAGTGAAAGCCCAGCGCGACAGTGGCACCACAAGTATTAGGCGGGCTGTACTCTGGAAAAGAACAATATTAACAACTAACAACAATAGTGCAGACTTTCTCTGAAGAGTAGGCAGTGCTGTCAGAGATGTGATCTCATTTACCTTCCAAATATCTCCACAGTGCAGGGAGGAGCTGGGATTGTTCAGAAGAAATTGTTCAGAAGAACAATCATTGTTCAGAAGAAATGAAGCCCAGAGAAGGTAAGAGACTGGTCTCAGCAGTTACTATGAATCAAATACATTTGACATTGAACTGTAAGATTTGTCTTAAAAACAGGGCTCGCTGCCACTCAAATATAACACTTAAAAGTATTAATAAAAACGCTTAAATATCACACTGATGAAGGGAGAAAGGACTAAATTAGCACTGATAATTCATTCAGTTTATTTACTTAACAAAAGAGCTCTGATTTTAATCATGGACAAAATGAGACGTAGTATATAATCCCGTGGGGGCACCATGAACTGAAAAGGCTCCAGCTGAAGAACAGATCACGCTCATCTCTGTCTCTCATAGGAAAAACCACACCTAGCACATGTAAACAGATAAGTAAAACGTACAGTTAAAGCTAGACGTGTTACACACACGTAAGCAGGTCACATGGCCGCATGTGTTCTTTCTGGCATCCCATTCTAGTTTTCCTCCTGCTGCTTTATTCACTTATTCTTTACCTCTTTTTTTGTCTTTTTAAAAAATAGATCTGATGTGGGCAAGCCAAAAGAAATGAGGTTCTAATCCTGAGTTTGGGGGAAGATATGTAGATTATCACAACGATTTTAAAGCACTCTAACAACTGAGCCCACCAAACTACAGTGCTAGGTCATCACCCTTCTAAGAAGGGGAAGGTGTGCCTGCACAGGAGTTCTGAATTTAGATACTCAGTCACCTTTCTTCCCACCCAGGTCCTCGCCAACCACAGGTCTGCCCTCACCCTGTCACCCTCCTCCTGCTCACTTTTACCACTTCAGCCAAACATTTTCTTTGTCCCCTTTGCTCCTTTCCTTTTTTTAATCTGTCACACGCAGCCCCAACATCTTTCCCAAACTTTCCCAATTTCTCATCTTGCTCTGGATATCCCCGTCTTGGTCTTACTTCTCCCTCTGGGAGTTCTTAACGATTCTGAGGTATGGATAACTCAGTAATAAGATTCGAGTCTCATGGCCGCACAACCTCCTTTTCTACGTTGTCATTCCTCTTCTGGGATTTCATCTGTCTGCCTGGTCCAGCTGGCAGCCCCTGGCCAAGGGTTCCTAATCTTGGATATGGCCACGAGCACACTTCTGGATGAGGGCCATCTCATAACGATGAGGAAAAAAGAACTGTCAAAACCAGTGCCACTGCTTAGGGAAAAAGGAGCCTTGGGGCAAAACCAATGTTAGATGAAACACAAAGCCTTTTAGAGATTACCAGCCACAGTTCATAAAACGTATAAACAGCAATGGAGAGACTCTGTACCGGAAGATCTGAACAGGGGTAAGAGAATGCCAATGAACGAAAGGTAAAAACGTAACAGAAAGAGCTTGTCTGAGACAAAGATGTACAGGAGAGAGAATGATCCGTCACTGAGCCAAAGACCATATGTAGCAGGTTCAAATATAAGCTAACATTTTTCTCCATTTCTGGTTTTCATGATTTATATATTTAATCAGAATTATTCAAATACTGTCCACTACACATCTGTAGCTTAACATGGGGCTTGTTTCAGAGTATGTGTCAGGTGGTGCTTACACTGCTTACAAGGCTTGGTCGTTCAGAATGAAATTGTAATTTCAAGGTAATAATGAGATGTCATGCTGCAATTCTACAGTCTAATTAGTGTAAATCCATAAATGTGGGTCAGAAAGTCACATTTAGTTTAAGGTAACTAACTTCTGATGGAATTCCTGCTGGTACATTGTGACTGTCTTAATGAGCTCCCTTATGAGATGGGCACATACCACCACCGTGGACGGAAGACAGGAAAGCACACGCTTCCTCTGCGTGTGCCCCCAGGGCAGCCTCTGCATTTGTCCCTACACGCTTGGTCAGAAGTCCATTTACTCACTTCTCTGCATCTGGAGCCCTAAAGTCACCCATCCCTCCTCCCACGGACAAATGGAACAAGAACAAATCAGCTGAGGTAGCTGCCATCTCTTGCCCAGTGGTGTGCCCTAGCATCTCTAAGATCCATTTGAATTAAGTCACCGGCAGTCACATTCAGAGGTAACAGGAAGAGGCAGAATACTCAGGGTACATTAGGAAGCTAGCCTAGCAGAACCTGAAGGTGAAGGCCAAGGACGTCCCCATTTGGTAAGATCTATGAAAACAGAGACATTCTCTGGCCCTAAAGCTGCTGATGTCCTCCCGGGGAACCATTCTTTTAGTAACTCAAAAAACATTGTATGTGCCAGGCATCATATGCAAGCTAGGAATGTAGGTAGGAACAAAGCAGACCCCTACTGTTATGGAACTTAAAGCCTACTGGGAAAGACATACATAAATAAGTAAATTACAAATAACATAAAATTATAAGTTGTGACACATATTAGGAAGGAAAAGAAATTGGTGCTATGAGAGAATAGCAGAGGAGGCCAACTCTAGCTTGGCTGGAAATGGTCATTTAACCAGCCAGGCAAAGAGCAGAGAGATTAGGGACTACCTATGAGAACGCAAAGAAGCCTCAGGGGCAACCTTGGCTTCAAGGAGCTTATGATCTAGTTGAAGAGATCTAACGTGCGGGATCTTAGCTCCCTGACCAGGATCAAACCTGCACCCCCTGCAGTGGAAGCGCAGAGTCTTAACCACTGGACTGCCAGGGAAGTCCCTAATGACATCTTCTCTTTGTTTAGAGTTATACCACTTAGAGATTACCTCCAGTACACCAATTCACCTGAGGCAGATGACGCACAGATAACAAGAGAAGACTAACAAGATACAAGCACAGCTCAATCAGCGAGCACAGTCCATTGGCTGGGACAGAATACAAGGCTAAAGATAAGAGGTGGATTAGCTTCTCCACTTCCCAGGGGTCCCAAATCCTAAGGCACAACAGCCTGTCTTGCCCCAAGGTACTGAGCTATTCCTGTGCCTGCCTGCTCCCTTATAAAAGCACCTGCTCTGGGCTTCCCTGGTGGCGCAGTGGTTGAGAGTCCACCTGCCGATGCAGGGGACACGGGTTCGTGTCCCAGTCTGGGAAGATCCCACATGCCGCGGAGCGGCTAGGCCCGTGAGCCATGGCCGCTGAGCCTGCGCGTCCAGAGCCTGTGCTCCGCAATGAGAGAGGCCACAACAGTGAGAGGCCCGCGTACCTCCCCCCTACCAAAAAAAAACAGTTTAAAAAAGCACCTGCTCTAACCTGCGCTCTCTGCTCCGTCCAAAGGAATGTTAGGCTTGTTCAGGTTACGAGAAAGAGGTCACCTCAGGTTTCAGAGAGGGGATGAGAGGGCAAGACCCTCTCTCTTGCAGATGCTGATCCCTACCTAGGCAGTTGGACTGCACAATTCAAAGAATGGTGATCTGTGCATAAGGAACTGCCTGTGGCCGCCCTTCTCAAGACGGACCAACAGGCAGGCCCTTGGATGCTTTCACACCAACTGAGCAGAGCACCACAGAGATAAGTGAGTGGGGGGCCTTGCTTCTGCTGCAACCCTGCAAAAGGGAAGTCAGCAAACGGGGGCTTATGGCACACACCACACCCTAACCCTAACCCTAATCCACTGCAAGGCGGTGGATGTGCATAACAGATCCATGAGTGGGGATGAGATGTGATCAAGATGAGTCTGGCCGGGCAGCTCCAACTGGCCCCAGACAAACACACACAACAAAAAAGGGTGAGAAGAGAAAGGTTAAGAATCTAGGGGATATGCCATGACTCTTGACTTTGGAAAAACAACTATTAAAAACTCTCAAACCTGAGATGTGGGTCAAAGAACACTTAAAATCTCATGGTGCTTGCTCAGGTGTGAGGGCACATGGGTACGCGTGCAAGCACACACAGTCCCAGAATTACCCCCCCAACCCCTGGACGTAAGAGGCTTCTGAAGCCATTTGTGGTACCTTGGGGATCCAATTAACCACAGCCTCTCACAAACAAAACACTAGTTAGACATGAAAAACTGCTGTGGCCCATCAAAGGCGAGCCTACAGCTGACAGAGCAGCCCTGAATGAAACAAAGACCTAAAGACGGCAGGGTTGTCTTGCAAGCAATCGACTCTCTAATCACAATTTGACCCAGGATTTTACAGCTGAAACAAGCAAAGGTTGGGCAGTGTGAGTGTTACCACTTAACAAGTGTGTCCTGGAGTGGCCTCCTCATTCAGCATGTGCCTCAGGCTTCCCTAGTGCAAAGTCACTTCCCAGGGAGACCAAATGCTGTACCGCAAGGAGACGCAGAGCATCGTCTAGAGAGGCGGTCAGATATTTCCTTTCTTCAAGTTTTCAGAGTTCTGATTGCTCTCCAAAGGAGACCAGTTCTGGGGTTTGTGCTTTGAAGTCCTGGCTGAAGTCATTAGTGTTGCCACTTAATGTTGTTTTAAGAGCACATATTTATTATGTGGTTCACAGTCATATTCTTCTACCTCCTGGCTTCAAATTCCTCAGATGTTTAATCCAAAGATTCTTGAAAGCCTAACCAATGAGCCTTTCAGAAATAGCTAAAGCATAAAGAGTCACACAATGAAGGCTGGCTGAATGCTCAGAAGCCCCCCCGCTCCCCCCACCCCTGCTTCGGTTACTGTCCTTGTCCCCTCTGCTCTGATGGGCAGGAGGGAAGGAACTTAATCCAACAGCAGAAAGTGGCCAGAACAGCACGGCTGGCTGGCCCCAGGGGCAGGCTGAGTTAGCTGCTTGAGGAATAGGTTTGAGAGCTTCAGAAGAGGCCACAAACACATCTGCAGAAGGTCACAGCTCCGTGTCTACGAAAAACGAGTGCTCGCTTTCCCTCGTGTTTGCAGCTCCTCCTGCTGACGGAGCTGGGGGTGAGAGTGTAAGGGAACAGGTGGCGTGGGCCTGGCAGTCTGTCCATGCTGAGAACCCAGGCACCTCGAGTCTGATGACTGGACAGACTTGAGAACAGTGGGTTCTGTTGCAACTGGCACTTCTGGAATGATGTGTGGTACTTTCCTCAGAAGAAGTCCCTCTGCCTCACCCTCTGGCCCTCGGCTGTCCAGCCTGCTGAATGGTTGCCCAACTCTGCTCCACTGTCTGCCTCTGGGCACCAGAGCACAGAGTTATGAAGAGTTTTTCCTGGCCACCCCACTTCAGCTTCTCACCTGGAAGACTTCATGTCCCCACTGCAATGGCTCTAGCTCAGACTCCCATGACCTCTCATCTCTAACTGCTGCTCCCTGGCTTTCCTGTCTCTGGTCTCTCTTACTCCCAATTCAGTCTACTTATTGTTACAAGAACAATCTACCTGAATAAAGCACACTTTTATCACTCCTCTCTTCTGCCCAAAGAGTAAGGTTAAACTCTCTGACATGGAATCCAGGGATTTCCACAGTCTGGTTCCAGTTTGTCTCTCCAGTCTTCTCTCCAGCTTGTTTCCTGTTGGCACACTAGACTTCAGGGGCAGCCTGGAGCACACTTCTGGACAAGCCTTCCTCATCCTCTAACCGAGAAAGGGCAGTCCCTGGACCTTCCATCTACTCTCCAATCATGCCAAACCGTGCTTATCAGCTAAATGTGCCAAGCTACTTCACGCCTCATGCCTTTGTACACGTTCTTCCTTTTGCCTGAAAGGCCTCCAAATGCCCTTCCCCACCCTAGCTGGTACCCCGCCCAGCACCCACTCATCTGTCAGCAGCGTTCGGCATAAGTGGTACTTCCACCCAGAGACTGTTCTCAACCCTTCTCAGGTAGAATGGTCACTCTCCCCACTGTGTCCCACACTTCTATGGTGGCATCAGGAATACTTTATTGCACTTACTTGTTTATATATCCCTCTCTCTGGACCATATCTGAGCTCCATAAGTTCAGGGACTTTTTTTTTTTTTTTGATAGTAACTGTCTCAGAGTAGATGCTCACTATATGTGTGTTCAAAGTGTGAATAAAACATTTGAGTGCCAACCTCTGGGGTTAATAGAATCAGGGTCTCTTTCCCACAAAATAGCTCTGCACACATTTAAAGATAATTATCATGACCTCACAACTCCCTCAGTCTTGTCTTACTTGGTCTTGTTTTATCCCTAGTTCCTTCAGTTGATCCCCCCTCCCCATGAAACAGCTTCACCTTCCTGAACTCTCATCACCTGGTCCCCGTCAGTGTACCTCTTTAAGCACGAACACATCTGTCCTGACCAGCAGAGAGCACAAGAGGAAGGTCGCACGGGCACATGGACACTACACAGTCAGCGCACACTAAGACTGCTGAAGGTCTGCAGCAGCCTCATCCTAACCATTACCTCGTACTGAGTTTGTGGCCAATTAAAACCACAGCTCTTTTTCACATGAACTTCTCTCAAGCTTGGCTGCCCCCATACTGTACTTACACAATTGATTTTCTGAACCTAAGTGAAGGGCATCACATTTATCCCCATTAAGTCCCATCCTGTTGGTTTGGTCCCACATTAGAGGTTGGAGAGATCATTTTGAACCTCATGTCTGTCATCTATCACAGTAGTCATCCCTCCTAGCTTTGTCTCATCTAGAAATTCAGGAAGCGCGCCTTCTGTCTTTTTTCAGGGCACTGATAAAAACAGCGAAATGTTGAAATGTCCAGGACCAAGAACAGAGCCAGAAGGTGCATATTGAGATCTCTTTCTCTCCTCTCCCCGGTCCCCATCCTGGCCTCCAGTCCATCAGCAATATGTTTTCCACAGCCAACCACTTCTCACCATCTCCAGTGTCACCATCCTAGTCCAAGACCCTGTATTCTCTTTATCAGGGTTATAGCATCAGCCTCCTTACTGGTCTCCCGGCTCTGTATTTATCTCCTTACAATTCATTCTCCACACAGCAACCAGAGTGACCTTTAAAAAGCAGAGGGGCTTCCCTGGTGGCACAGTGGTTAAGAATCCGCTTGCCAATGCAGGAGATGCGGATTCGAGCCCTGGTCCAGGAAGATCCCACATGCCGCGGAGCAACTAAGCCAGTGTGCCACAACTGCTGAGCATGCGCTCTGGAGCCCGCAAACCACAACTGCTGAAGCCTGTACGCCTAGAGCCCGTGCTCCGCAACAACAGAAGCCACCACAGCGAGAGGCCCGCGCACTGCAGCGAAGAGTAGCCCCCACTTGCCGCAACTGGAGAAAGCCGACGCGCAGTAACAAAGACCCAACGCAGCCATAAATAAATAAATAAATAAACATTTTAAAAAATAAAAAGCAGAAATCAGATCATACCACTCCCTTGCTTAAAACCCTCCAATAGCTCCCATTGCTCTTAGAATCAAATTCATCCTCCTTACCAAGACCTAAAGGTCATATACAATCTAGATGCACAGGCCTCCCCATCTCCTCTTGTGCTGCTCTCTGACTCCTTCTCCAAGCTTCAGCTGCCCTAGCCATCGTTCTGTTCTGCATACACACCAAATTCATTCCTTCTTCATGGCCTTAACTCCTCCTTAAATTCTCTTCCCCCCAGCTTTTGTGAGGTTGGCTTCTGTATCACTTATCTCAAATGTCACTTTTTCAGAAAGGCTGTTCTGACCTCCAGTAGCTGTTTCTTGCCTACCACAGTCTTGTCACTATCTACACACTACCTTGTATCATTTGCTTCATAGCATTTATCAGTAGTGAAAACTTATTTTTCTGTTACTGCCTGTTTCCCCCTACTAGGATGTAAACTTGATGAAAGTAGGGATGCTGTCTGCCTTGTTCAGTGCTTAACACTTAGTAGGCACTCCATTTGTTTATTTCTTGGATGAATGAAAAATAGTGAGATTCATAGAATCAGGATAAGTCAAATATATTTGCTATGACTTCACTTGCATTAATAAAAATGGTCCTTGGTTCCATTCTTTCACCATTATTATCATCAACTTTGTAATTAATATTTTATGATGTCATCAAATAATCAAGCTGAATTACTAACATTGAGTTAGGTCAGACAACAATTGGTAGTAAAGATGCATTATGTAAGATAACACAGACACGCTACTCAAAAACTATGTACTATGAGAGACGTCTCTGATGTTGGTACAGAATTAACATCTCGTATGTAGCTTGTGGTTACAGGATTAGATTGTTTTCATCATCAAAAGAGCCATTTATGAGGGCTCCGGCTCAGTCAGGTCAAATGTCTCTAACTCCTGTATTTATATATACTTATATATATTCCAATATAACATTAGGGGCAGGGATCATTCTGACTTCAAAATCTGAATTTTATTGACTTAGAATCCCATTACAATGCCAGTGTGAGACTTGATTTACAGTAGGAACTCCTACTGTTGACCCAGTGGCCAACACACTGAAGCTGGCTATAAAAGGGACTGGATGACCCGTCAAGAGCCACTGACGCCTGCACTAGCTCCCAGTGGCTTCTGTGGCCCAGTCACACGTCAGGAAGGTAGGATCATCCTTTTTTACTGTGACAGCAATGCCCTCTGGTCTGTGCTTTGCCCTCTTCACACCCAAAAACCCCAGAATGAACTCTCTGGATTTGCATGTAAATTTAAAATGTGTTAAAGCAGTAATTCCTGGTCTAGCCACAGATCTATGGGGAGAGAGCCTTGAGAGACAGGGAAGAGGTGAGGCAGGTCAGGGAACCAGGAGAGAAGGGAAAAGAGAATCGATACCCCACACCGCTCTCCTTCCTTCTCAGAAGAATCTCAAGGAAAAGGCAAAGGAGATGTCATGGACAGGAAAGTTCTGTTTCCCTGCCGCAGTTTTCGTCCAGCTTCCTTCCACAGCTAAGAACCCTACCAATAGCAGTGTGGCCCTTCCATAAGCTGAAAGCTGCAGGGGTCTGCCAGAGTTATCAAATCTGGACAAAGAAGGTACTTCCTACTGCCCAGAGCTGTCCCTGCTGCCCGACATGGAGAGTCCTCCTTGTAGGGCAGTTTTAGCTGTGGTCAGGAAATGTGCCCCAGACTCTTTTTTTCTTTGGGGAAAAAACAAAAACAAAACACAACTTTACTGTGACATAATTCACACACCAGAAAATTCACCCTTTTAAAGCGTACAATTCAATGGTTTTTAGTCTAGTCACAGAATTGTGCAACCATCACCACAATCAATTTTAGGACATTTTCATCATCCCGAAAAGAAACCCCTTAACCTTTAACAGTCATCCCTTATTCCCCCAACACCCGCAGCCCCTGGAAACCAATAATCTACTTCCTGTTTCTAGGGATTTGCCAATTCTGGACATTGCATATACATGGATCATACAAATATGGTCTTTTGTGACTGGCTTCCTTCTTGTAACAAAATTTTTCAAAGTTCACCCATGTTGTAGCATGGATCAGTACTTCATTCCTTTTTATTGCTAAATAATATTCCATGGATATACCACATTTTGCTTACCTATTCATCAGTTCATCGACATTTGCATCGTTTCCAATTTGGGGCTATTATGACTAATGCTGTTATGAATACTCATGTACAAGTTTTCAAGTGGACATATGTTTTCATTTCTCTTGGGTAGATACCTGGGAGTGGAGTTTCTGGGTCCCATAATTTCTTTTTAATGATTATGTTGTCCATGAGTTTCTTTTTTTTTTTTTATAAGTTTTAAAAAATGTTTTATTAATTTTATTTTATTTTTATTTATTTTGGCTGCATTGGGTCTTTGTTGCTGCACGTGGGCTTTCTCTAGTTGTGGCGAGCGGGGGCTACTCTTCATTGCGGGTGTGTGGGTTTTTCATTGTGGTGGCTTCTCTTGTTGCGGAGCACGGGCTCTAGGTATGCAGGCTTCAGTAACTGTGGCATGTGGGCTCAGTAGTTGTGGCTTGCAGGCTCTAGAGTGCAGGCTCAGTAGTTGTGGCACACGGGCTTAGTTGCTCCGCAGCATGTGGGATCTTCCTGGACCAGGGCTCGAACCTGTGTCGCCTGCATTGGCAGGCGGATTCTTAACCACTGCACCGCCAGGGAAGCCCTGTCCATGAGTTTCTTGAGTTCCAGTTGTGATTTTTAAGTTCTAGATTAGGAAACAGATGATCGGGATCATTCATGCACATTAACATGTACTGAGCTTCGACCAAGTGGCAGGAGTGTAGTAGTGAACAGACCAGATTCAGGTTCTCCCTCATCACTTAAGAAGAGGTGTGCAATTAAAATGGTTTCTTTTGAATCCTTTAAGTGGTTTTACCATCTAACCAGGCCTAAAATCCTCCCCTCCCTTGTCAAGTCTGTGAGTCTAGTTTCAGGATCGATCAAGGAAGAGCAGAAGGGCTTTCCCACACTTAGCCTGAGTTGGGGATTCTAGCTCTTCCAAGTTTAGTCTGGAGAGGTCAGGATAAGATCCAAAGAGGGGGTGCCACTGAGCTGGACATAAAGAATGACCTAGAATTCAGAGAAGGGGCAGGGGGTGGGGAGGGACAATAAAGACCAGCATTCCAGGTAGTGGCAGTGGCATATGGAAATGTCACAAAGATGAGAAAGCACAGACCATGTCCAGAGAACAAGTAGTAGCCCACAGCAGTGAAAGCAGAGTGGGTATACAGAAGCAATGAAAGGAGGTGGATATAAAGTTTGGGGTCAGACTGCAAGATCCTGCATGTCAGGCTGAGGCATCTGGATTGTGGGAAAGTGGGTGTATGAAAGCTCTGTTTCACAGTGGTAACTCTAGAGGTAGACTGGAAGACAGACTGGAGGTGGAGGGAGGAGACTGAGGAGAGACCACCTGAGAGCCAGTGAGAGGACAGAAGCAGACGGAATCGACTTAGACAATGGAGAGCATGGAGTTGAGTATGACTAGATGTTTCTAGGTGGCGGAATAGATGGATGTGAATATAGAAAAAGGCATTAGATTGTGTGGGTCATTGTGTGAAGCTGGCCATGGAGGATTCCCCATCCCCTCTCCCTGGAAGTACAGAGCCCCACAGGCTGCCCTGTCCCTTGGTGATGGAGACACTCTTCATGGGCAAGAGTAAAGTGGAAAGCACCAGTGCTAGCTCTCCTGACTCGTTTCTACCAGAGCGCCTCAATCCTAGAGGAAACCAAAGAGATATTTTCCTTCACCATCTCTGAGAGACACAGAGACACATTAGTGGGGCTGGCAGAGTCTCTCCTTCCTAACATCAGTCATCCATGCATCTGGCAGGCATACCCCCTACCCCTCCCACCCCACCCTTTTTTTCCCTGAATGATGAAGTTCTTTTATTTAACAATATATTTTTTAATTGAATAAATATGACATGTAACATTGTATAAGTTTAAGGTATACAGCATGCATTTATATATTATAATATATAAATGCATTGATGCATTTATATATTATAATATGATTGCCTTTATGGCAATATTTATATTACATAACTATAGTATAATATTATTGTCTATATTCATTACACTGTGCATTGGATCTCTATGGCTTATTTACTACTCAATACAAGTTTATACCCTTAAACACCATTAATCTTATCTCCCCCACCATCCCCATCCCCTGGTAACCACCATTTTACTATCTGTTTTTTTTTGTTTGTTTGTTTTTTACAGGTTTGACATTTTTAGATTCCATGTCTTCTGAGTGAATCACACAGTACTTGTCTTTCTCTGTCTGACTTATCTCACTTAGCATAATGTGTTCAGCATCCATCCACTTTGTCACAACTGGCAGAATATCCTCCTTTCTCATGACTGAATAATATTCCATTATGTACACGTACATCTTTTTTATCCACCAACTGACTAAGTTCTTAAGCCAGAGAACCTAACCTCTCTTACTGTTTCTGTGAAATCTGACTTTCTTATTTGTTTGTTAAGAGGCTGCTGAGAGTCTTGCCTCCCAAGAGCTTCCTGGGGAGGCCTATGATGTAAGAAATCCAACTTTCCAGGACGCAGAGAAGAGTTCAGTGAATTCTCAACCTGAGCCTGGAAACAGGACAATGAGTAGGAATGTAGCACTGACTCTGTGCCTCAGTGCAGTGCGTGCTCACATTATTTGTTGAAAAAAGGCCCTTTTATAATCTCCAATGATTAGAGATACATAAATAGCTTCAGCTAGATGTATTCAAAAAATTCTGGGAGCCAGCAGCGGCAGTTCAAAACGAGACGCAGGGCTTCCCTGGTGGCGCAGTGGTTGAGAGTCCGCCTGCTGATGCAGGGGACACGGGTTCGTGTCCCAGTCCGGTAAGATCCCACATGTCGCGGAGCGGCTGGGTCCGTGAGCCATGGCTGCTGAGCCTGCGCGTCCAGAGCCTGTGCTCCGCAACGGGAGAGGCCACAACAGTGAGAGGCCTGCGTACGGCAAAAAAACAAAAAAAAAACAAGAGGCAACTGCAGTCTTGCCTGCCTGGGCTAAGAATGCTAGAAGGGTCAAGCAGCAAGGGACCATGAATAGAACAGGCCTCTTGCCCAATCTGAATCCTCCCAGCAGGAAAGGAGGGTGGAAACTAGAGGAGAACAGCCTCCAAACGTTTTCATCATATTCCCCAAGAAACCAGAGATAAATAAAGATTCAACAGAAACGAGATAAAAGATACAATAAAGATGTAGTGTAGCATAAAGCTCTTTGCAGAAGGGTCCTGTCATTGGACTTTCGAGCTACAGTTCATTTAATGAGGCCTTTTTTTTAAATTAATTTTTGAATTTTATTTATTTTTTTATACAGCAGGTTCTTATTAGTTATCCATTTTATACATATTAGTGTATACATGTCAATCCCAGTCTCCCAATTCATCACACCACCACACCCCCGCGGCTTTCCCCCCTTGGTGTCCATACGTTTGTTCTTTACATCTGTGGCTGTATTTCTGCCCTGCAAACCGGTTCACCTGTACCATTTTTCTAGGTTCCACATATATGCATTAACATACGATATTTGTTTTTCTCTTTCTGACTTCCTTCAACAGTCTCTAGATACATTCACGTCTCTACAAATGACCCAATTTTGTTCCTTTTTATGGCTGAGTAATCCTCCATTGTATATATGTACCACATCTTCTTTATCCATTTGTCTGTCGATGGGCATGTAGGTTGCTTCCATGACCTGGCTATTGTAAATAGTGCTGCAATGAACATTGGGGTACGTGTTTTTTTGAATTATGGTTTTCTCTGGGTATATGTCCAGTAGTGGGATTGCTGGGTCATATGGTAATTCTATTTTTAGTTTTTTTAAGGAACCTCCATACCGTTCTCCATAGTGGCTGTATCAATCTACATTCCCACCCACAGTGCAAGAGAGTCCCCATTTCTCCACACCCTCTCCAGCATTTGTTGCTTGTAGATTTTCTGATGATGCCCATTCTAACTGGTGTGACGTGATACTTCATTGTAGTTTTGATTTGCATTTCTCTAATAATTAGTGATGTTGAGCAGCTTTTCATGTGCTTCTTGGCCATCTGTATGTCTTCTTTGGAGAAATGGCTATTTAGGTCTTCTGCCCATTTTTTGACTGGGTTGTTTTTTTAATATTGAGCTGCATGAGCTGTTTATATATTTTGGAGATTAAGCCTTTGTCCATTGATTCGTTTGCAAATATTTTCTCCCATTCTGAGGGCTGTCTTCTCATCTTGTTTGTAGTTTTCTTTGCTTGGCAAAAGCTTTTAAGTTTCGTTAGGTCCCATTTGTTTATTTTTGTTTTTATTTCCATTATTCTAGGAGGTGGATCAAAAACGATCTTGCTGTGATTTATGTCAGAGTATTCTTCCTATGTTTTCCTCTAAGAGTTTTATAGTGTCCAGTCTTACATTTAGGTCTCTAATCCATTTTGAGTTTATTTTTGTGTATGGTGTTTGGGAGTGTTCTAATTTCATTCTTTTGCATGTAGCTGTCCCGTTTTCCTAGCACCACTTATTGAAGAGACTGTCTTTTCTCCATTGTAAATCCTAGCCTCCTTTGTCATAGATTAGTTGACCATAGGTGCATGGGTTTATCTCTGGACTTTCTATCCTGTTCCATTGATCTGTGCCAGTACCATATTGTCTTGATTACTGTAGCTTTGTAGTATAGTCTGAAGTCAGGGAGTCTGATTCTTCCAGCTCGGTTTTTTTCCCTCAAGACTGCTTTGGCTATTTGGGGTCTTTTGTGTCTCCATACAAATTTTAAGATTTTTTGTTCTAGTTCTATAAAAAAATGCCATTGGTAATTTGATAGGGATTGCATTGAATCTGTAGATTGCTTTGGGTAGTATAGTCTTTTTCACAATATTGATTCTTCCAATCCAAGAACATGGTATATCTCTCCATCTGTTTGTATCATCTTTAATTTCTTTCATCAGTGTCTTATAGTTTTCTGCATATAGGTCTTTTGTCTCCCTAGGTAGGTTTATTCTTAGGTATTTTATTCTTTTTCTTGCAATAGTAAATGGGAGTGTTTCCTTAATTTCTCTTTCAGATTTTTCATCATTAGTATATAGGAATGCAAGAGATTTCTGTGCATTAATTTTGTATCCTGCAACTTTACCAAATTCATTGATTAGCTCTAGAAGTTTTCTGGTAGCATCTTTAGGATTCTCTATGTATAGTATCATGTCATCTGCAAATAGTGACAGCTTTACTTCTTCTTTTCCAATTTGTATTCCTTTTATTTCTTTTTCTTCCCTGACTGCTGTGGCTAGGACTTTCAAAACTATGTTGAATAATAATGGTGAGAGTGGACATCCTTGTCTTGTTCCTGACCTTAGAGGAAATGCTTTTAGTTTTTCACCATTGAGAACGATGTTTGCTGTGGGTTTGTCATATATGGCCTTTATTATGTTGAGTCAGGTTCCCTCTATGCCCACTTTCTGGCGAGTTTTTGTCATAAATAGGTGTTGAATTTTGTCAAAAGCTTTTTCTGCATCTATTGAGATGATCATATGGTTTTTCTTCTTCAGTTTGCTAATATGGTGTATCACATTGATTGATTTGTGTATATTGAAGAATCCTTGCATCCCTGGGATAAATCCCACTTGATCATGGTGTATGATACTTTTAATGTGCTATTGGATTCTGTTTGCTAGTATTTTATTGAGGATTTTTGCATCTATATTCATCAGTGATATTGGTCTGTAATTTTCTTTTTTTGTAGTATCTTTATCTGGTTTTGGTATCAGGGTGATGGTGGCTAATGAGGCCTTTTTAAATGAGTCTCTCTGGAGCATGGATTAGAATCACATAAAGAGGTCAGGCTTCCTCCTAAAGCTCAGGCTGAGCCCCGCCCATTCTAGCTAGCCCTTCCCAGGGGATGCTCTGCTCACCCGGGGAAACCAGCCTCTTCCTGAATCCACCCACTGAGGAGCTGGGCCAACTGGGTTTTTAAATCAAATTTTAGGCAGGATTGTCACACTTCCTTAGATGTGAGACCTCTTCTCTCCAGACCTGCAGGAGGGCTCAAGTTTTTGACTTTCAGGACAGAGAGCAAGAATTTGGTTTGGATTAGTCTAAATCTCTTTTTCCATTCTACCATAGTGATAACCTTTATCTAATTCACTGTAAGTCTGAACAATCTGTTACAATTCCATTAAAAAATAGTAAATTGCCCCCAAAATATAACCACTCATTCATCCGAAAGTTCATTCATTCATTTGTATATGGATCATTTCTAAGCTCCTACCACATGCCACGCTCTGCTGTTTTGGTGATTCAAAGACACAGTCCCTGACTCTTCAGGGGTCAGACAAACCTATAAATGTATCAGAAATCGTCTTTGCAGCACATATTGAATTTTTATGCCCACAGCATCCAGATTCTCCACATCAGCAGTGGGGTATTCTGGGAAGACCCCAAACCTCCCTTAACCCCATCCTGTTGCATCCAGCACAGAGCTAGGCAGAGAGCAAGGGCTGGATAAGAGCACACTACAGACTGTTTCAACAGGCCTCACTTTGCCTGCCCCAGCCTTTCAAATCTTACCTTTGGCAGGTAGAGTTAAACACAAAGCAACAGCCTTGCTACTAAATGACAGAAAAAGCACAATCTGAGGGTCGATGACCTTTGTATTCATTTAGACAACTCAACCTTTCTCAACCAGAGCAGTCATCCACCTTCTGCTGTGAACCTGAATTTGGTTGCCACATTTGCATGCATAATGTACTGAAAAGCCTTCTTTATAATGTTTACTTCTATGTTTCTTCCAAATGAAATCACTGAAGGGCAAATCTGATTTTCAAATCAGTTTTAAAACATCTGCCTTCTAAAAACGTAAGAGTAAGGATAAGACTTTTAGATTACAGGCAAGGGCTGATTATTTTAACTGATACCACTGTATCCATGCTAAAAATACAATTATTAGGACATTTTTAATGCACACCCAACATTTAATGGATGTTAACAATTCATTAGGAAAAGGCTTCCAGGCAGATACGTTCTCAGTGATTTTTGGAGTAAAAGGTGAACTTCCTGACCCTTCTTTCAACACCAACTCATCCGACCTGTGCTTCAGCACCTTTATTTGTTGTTCCACATTGACTATATTTCTTTCAAATATAATTTAACTATACATGTTACAGTCTCCATCTCCAGGAAGCTCAAAAGTATTTAATACATTTAGTTTGTTGTTATTATCATTTTTCCACTTTCCAATAAGACTATGTGAGACTGTAAGCTTTTCTCTAGATATGGAGGTTGTTATGGCCGTCTAGGCCCAGGTATATGACAGTAAATCCTGGAGTCCAGACCTAAGGAGATGCAGAGAAGCAGCTACAGGGGTTGATTCTATCTCATATGTAAGAGTTAAAAGCTCACACACATATGTTTTGTATGTTTGGCACACATGTATGTTGGTATCTCTATATCTGTCCAAACAATACACTGTCCAGTAGAACTTTAGAACAACGGTACATAAATATTAGAAGGAACTTTAGAAAAGTATGATGGATTTTATGTTTTACATAACTGTTTAACGTTTTCATTGATAATATAACAATAAACTGTACTATTTTAATAAAAACAGCCCTGGGAGTCCAGCACGGAGCCTCGTTTTAGGAGTGGTGTTTTACAACTGTAGAGACAGAGGCACAGGGAGAGTGAAGGGCTTGCTGAAGGATGCTCAGCCAGTCAGTGACAGAACCGAGGCTGAGAGCCAGGCTTCCTGGTTTCTAGTCCAGGGATTTAAATTTTGCTTGTTTTACTTCACTCACGTGCAGTTAATGTTGCCATACTACACACTTTTCTTTCTGATGGCAAGATCCTGGTAAATATTTCAAGAACATGATCACGAATATAAAGGCTGAGCTTGAAACCATTTTACATTTACAACAAACAATTCCAACACAGGCTTTCACTTCCATGCCTGTGTTATTTCCTCCACCAGGGTCAACTTTCCTTGGGGGTGGGGCAGTCACCTGGGGCAGCCACACTGCAAGCGTCAGCCCACTCCTACGGGCTCTTGAACTTTGTGGTCAGGTGGACTTTTGTCTGGCATAGCACCAACCTCATAGTAGGAACAGTTGACCGTTGAACAATGTGGCTGTGAACTGCAAGGGTCCACTTATACGTGGGTATTTTTCAATAATAAATACCATAGCATGACACGGTCCGGGGTTCGTTGAATACACGGATGTGTAGGAACTATGGGTAAGAGGGCTGACTGTAAGTTATTTATGGATCAACCCCCATGTTGTTCAAGGGTCAACTGCACTTCATAAAATGGGTTGAATGATAAAGGTCTGCACAAGCTTCCGGCAGGTAGATACTGTATTCTCCTGTCAGTACAGAAGGAGTCTTGAAAGAAGGCAGGCGGGCCTGGAGGATCAGAGAGAGGGCTGAAATGAAGCCACAGGGGTGGCCGCATTTCCCCACCCCTGATCTCTTAGAACGAACCTTCAGGATTTCTGTGCAAATGCAAATGCAGCTCCAAAGACAGAACTGCTTCTGAAATCTGAGCCTGGGGAGGAGGGCTCGGGTTCCCCTGCAAAGAACTTCGTTTGGCTCCCAGGAACACTGGCTGAAGTGTAACAACTGAGGTCACTACACTTCAAGGTTTAAGATGAAGAGGTCAGTGACAAAGATGAGCTTGGCGTGCTCATCTCAGCGGCAAATGGCCCCAGACCTATGGTGCGCCCCAGATGGGCAAGGTCATGGGAGATCAAGTAGAAATCAGGTAAGGAAAAAAACACGATAACAAAGATGTTTGTAAACCCATGCTTCCTAATTTTTCAAAATGCCTGCTTTATCCAAAGGTTTTCATATGTGAGTATCCATTTGACACTTAGACCTTCCCTTTTTTTGTGTGCCTCGGATCTCCCTGGCAGTCTGGCGAAGCTTATGAACCCCTTCTCAGAATGGTTTCAAATGCATAAAACAAACCACACAAGGAAACCAATGATACTGATATGCAGTGCTGCCCACAGAGCCCTTGGGCAAAATGACACTGAAAGATCCCTGCCCTGAGGGAAAAGGGCAGGCAGGCCTCAGCACTTGGCATAAGGGTGCTACATGGGGCCCGAGACTCTGGATCTCTTTATAAGCCAGAATTCTCATTTCTCAAGAAGACGTAAGTTAGACATTCTTAAAGGAAAGGCGTGCCTCACTTAAGAAATAATAACTATGACAACGGCTTTCACATTGCTTCCCTACACCTTTTTCCCCATTCGCTCTCCATTATGTGATTTTCCTCCTCAGCTCCCTTTCCAAACAGCACAGAGACCAGGAATTGGCAACAGTGGTACAAATTTTAGGTTCTCTCTTTGAAAATACAATCCTGAGTTTTCCATAGCTCCCCCCCCCCCCGTGACTTTACTTTTCACTGTACTAAAATTAACAAATCATGTGATGTATACATTACTAAAGAAGAACACTGGTCTGTGACATCATTTCAAACAACTTGGGAAGCTATGACCAAACCTGAAAGCCAAATACCCAACATCCTAACAGAAGCTAAACAATAACATTCAAATCAAATTGGGTATCAAATTAGGGCAAACCACTCCTGCTTTGAAGTAAAGACCCTCATTCTGGGGGCTTCCCTGGTGGCGCAGTGGTTGAGAGTCCGCCTGCCGATGTAGGGAACATGGGTTCGTGCCCCGGTCTGGGAAGATCCCACATGCCCCGCGGCTGGGCCCGTGAGCCATGGCCGCTGAGGCTGCGCGTCTGGAGCCTGTGCTCCGCAACGGGAGAGGCCACAACAGTGAGAGGCCCGCGTACCGCAAATAAAAAAAAAAAAAAAAAAAAGACCCTCATTCTGATCATGACTGACTGCCAACACACAATGTTCAATCTGCACCGGGGTGGGTCTCCATGTAAAATTCCTAAGTAGGAGGATCACAAGACTATAAATTCTAATTTAGTTACACCGATCTAAGTAAACCCCAAAGACAACCTGCTGGGCTAGATATCAAATCCCAGGAAACAACTGGAAAATGTGGGCACCAGTGATACCACAACTCCAGAGATTTCAGTAGAGAATGGTTTGTTCTATTGGTGTTTCATTAAGAGTTTGCTTCCACCTGAGTCAGAGCATTTATGTGCAGAGTTGATTCAGTTCCACATGCAGGGTAGCCTTTCAGTGGAAGGCCCTGAGGGAGGAAAAACACAAAACAATAGCTCCCCAGACTCCAGAGCCATTGAGATGGTGTATCTGGATTCAGATCTGAGAAGCAAAGGGCTATGAGAGTATAGATGTACCAAATGCGGGAGAAGCACTTTTTCTGAGCACCGCTGGAAATGCTGGCGTCTGTAAGAAGCCAGGTCCCTGCCCAAGCACACGTCTCCCACAACTCGCCGATCACCATCCTAACTCTGTAAAAGTGTGACTTGCTTGTTTTTCAGTTCTAAAAAACTTTCTTCATAAACTGCACACTAATTCTTCTGTGATTTGAATGAATTTTTAAGCAGACATGGGAAACAAAGAATTATTCAACCTCAGTTTGCTTTTTAGGTGACACTTGGAAAGAGTCAGCTGATAGGAGTGTCTTTTTTGATACATATGTTGTTTCTGAACTAGACTACAGGCAAGTTGTCTATCTTCTCTTTTCTTTATAACCCCACACAGAGCTCTGCACACAGAGAGGATCAGTCATTCTGATGAACAAATCCAACTTTTTGTGCCAAAAAGGCACAATCATTTTTTAAGTGAGGTCAGCTCAAGCAAATTCTGCATCCTATTTGCCACTGTTCACTGATATCCTAGTTTTAGCAAGTCAGACACACCGAAGTCCCAGGCAAGAAATCTGCAGGAAGGCCAGCTCTGTGACAGATAAAAGGTTGTGCCCAGTGATCATGGAAGTACGAAGGCTCCCATCAACATGATTCATAAGACTTCCCTGATATCACAAAACCAACAGCTGCTGGTCTTGCTCAAGCCATCTGATAGGGCTAAGTGGTTACCAAGAGGCCTACAGAAATAAATGAATGAATAGATAATGCCAGCTGTATCTCAGAAAGGGAGAAGACAGTCTGATGAAAAAGCAGTCTTAATTTATTACAGAAAAACACTGAATTTTACAGTGTTCTGAGCATCAAGGGAAAGTCAAGGGATGATTTTAAATGGAGGTAAGAAGGTTTACAATGTAAAGCTTGTCCATTTCTTTTCTGAAAGTATTTCCCAATGATTAAAAGAAAGAAATCAGAGCAAGAACTCCAACCAATCTGGACAGTGTGTGACTCGGGGGAGAAGAGGACACAGCATAACGGCCTTCCTTCCTCTCTCCAGGAAGGGAACCAAAGTTATCTAGGGCGAGTTCACCTTATACTTAAGATATAATCTCTTACAGGAAATTTAAAACAATACCTTGAGACATGGCAGTTTTATCATCCAAGCTACTGGGCTAAGCTTCAAGCTACTAATCCCTTGAGGAAGAGCACAGCCAGGAGACAGCTAAAACAAGCTTAAGAATGTATATAGTCATTTTATTATAAATGGCTACTTCAGAACCATTTTATTTGACTTTGACTTTTTAAAGGCAAGATTAGCTATTACACATTTTGGACACACTTGGAAAATAACTTGTCAATCTAGCTTGTGAAAAAAGATGCCTCTGGAAATTCATCATATGGTGAGGGGGAAAAAAACCACTCACATTTTGGCTATCACTAAAAGCCAAGCAGAAAACTCCTGTTATCAAGGATAAGTGGAAAATTACTACTTATTATATGGTATTACACAGTTTACAGAAACTGCAAGTGCTCATTACGAACTGAACATCACACTTATCATCAGAGAGGGCAGCCAGAGCACTGGCACAGGCATGCAACAAAACATGCTCAATTTGCTCAGCCTCCCTATGACTGAGGTTATTGTTTCCAGTACAAAGGTAACAAAGAAGTGGATGGGCTGAGTGTGCAGGCTGCAATTCTGCCATCTCCAGGAAGATCTTCTCTGCTCAAAGGCACACTTGAACTTCCCTCTAGCAGGACGAAGGGAGAACAAGTGATCTTTACTTATCCACCAAGGCCAAGCTCACTCCCACCTAGGTAGTATGTGTTTCCAGATTTAGCATGCTGCTTGCTCCCATAAATGTCACCCCTACTGATTCACTCAGAGAAGATTTGGTCTAGCTAAGTATGTCAGAATCCACAAATGCCTCTATTTACATTTGGATCAAGGCCCCTCAGTTACTACTGGTCCCGAGCTGACTGGGAAAGCTTAGCTGACAAGCCCATGAGAGGAGGGAAGCACCCAGCACAGTGCCTGACCTACAGCAGTGGCAGAAATATATCTGCTAAGTTATGGATGGAGCAATAACACGTTTTTGAGTTAACATGGGCCTCTGTCCCACGAATTGGGAGTTTTAGCAGGGCAATGATTCAATATGAGTTGAATGATAATCTTACTTAAGGAAGCAACTTAAGGAAATATGCCCGAGAAAACCAGTTGTTCCATCCACAGATATGACTGGCTTAGCAGACTGTGCCCTGCCCTCCCTTCTCATCTCCTCAGGACTTTATAAAGGTAATTAATATTAATGTAAGAATATGATATTAATGCCATGTGAAAGTATAAATTTGAAAACCAGACTAGAAATCCCAGATTGAATGAATTTGTAATTGTAGGTCGCAGCACATGCCATGTCTTACTAAAAACTTGATTACTAGACGTTACTGTGGCTCTCTGTCCTCGCAGCGCAATACAGCCACATATCTGAGCACTTGAGGTCTTCAATTAATCTACCTGAAGCACCTATGAACAGGCAGAGGCTGTGATACAGGGGCTCACGGGTACTGTGAGAACATGAACTTTGGAATCATATCCTCTTGTGAGTTTAAACCTGGGATCTCAACATTAGATTAGTATAGGTTTGGATTTTTATTTTAATTAGGAAAAATGAATTGAAGAGTTTCAGAAATGTGAAACAAATAGCCAAGCTTCCACGAGCCCCTCCTTCCCCCACCCCCAGCACACCCTAGAGAAAAGACTATACATTTCAAAGCTCCAGCAGTCTGAACTTCTATTAAGCCTATGTATCCATTGCCAAATCCTACAGAGAATTTAGTAACTCCCTAGAGAATGAGGAAGGGAACAAGAACAATATAAACAAGTTACTTGCATCTGACACCAGCAGTACCAACATGTCTGCCCTCCTTTGCCTGAGCATCCCCCCCAAACATGAACTGGAGATGAGGAAGCAAGGGATATTATCCAGAGTTTTTCACCAGAGGAAAACCATGAACGTTCTGGAACAAGTTTAATTGCAACTCTGCCTGGAGGTAGAAGGACGAACAAGGTGACAACTCACCACTCCTTCCTGGTCAAGACTGTACAGCCACGTCACTAAGAGCACAAACATTCTTTTGCTCAGTTTAGGTTTTTTTACGTGGGCTCTGAACTGTTGCATAAATTTGGATACAGAGGTGAAAAGTGTATGAGCAGAAAGCACTCGCTAACTCCTTCCAAAACATCTGGTAAATGTGTGCAATTCCAGATGATCACCACTCTAAAACTACACTTTAAAACTTTGTAAGAAATGTGTGTTACTGACAACTCAGTACATAATTTACAACCACCATGGTGAAATTCACTTACATTCCATGTCAAGGGATCATGAAAAGAAAATGTCAATTGTGGGGAAAATATGCTTCATGGATCTTGACTTAAAACATGAAAAACACACATGCAAGTCTCTTTTGGTAGAAGGAAATAGTCTAATAAATGGCTTAATGAACAATGTAATGATTTTTTTTAAAGTAGGCAATAGGAAGAAAAAGGGAAGAAAAACAGAGGCTAATAACTCTAAACCCGGATAATGAAGACCTAGGTAATCTGGTTTAGAGACTATACTTTTAAAATCAAGTTTTAAAGTATGAATTATGATACAAGTGCTCATTACAAACATTAGATTAAACATTAATAAGCTGGTCAAATTAATACTGTGTGGAGAAAGTAGTAGTGATAGCAAGGTAGGAAACTATATGAAAATGTAAGTGGATTTCTTTGTAATCTATAGTCCTCATCATACCTTCTTGAAGATGAGTCTATTTCTGACTTGTATGTCTATCTGATTTTTAAATCTGAAGTTCATAGGTCCCTTTGGTCAGGAAATTACCAGTTTTCCCAGCTACCGTGTAGGCCAGTAGTAGGTGGGTAGGCTCACGTGCTTTTTTCCAGAAAAATTTCCCTAACCCCATGCCACTTTCTGACCATGTCTATATTCTTACAGCCCTTATATGTCTGTTTTTTCATATGGTCTTATAGGCCACGCAAAATTCTGGGAAAAGGGGACTCAGAATCAGGAGATCTGGACCCTTTCATTAGATGAAGACTTGGGAAAGGCAAGTGTAAACTGAGAGGCTTGTGTCAACTGAGAGGCTTGGACTATGTGTAAACTGAGAGGCTCATGTGTAAACTGAGAGGCTTGGACTATGATTTCCAAGGTACTTTGAGTCACAATATTTTATGATTATAGGATCCTGTTTTATATTTTACATTCTGTGTGGGGGTGGGGGGGTGTTGCGATGGCTCCCAAACATTCAGAAGTTGTATAGAGTCTGTAAGTTCCTTCAGAGGAGAAATGTCTTCCTGGTTCCTCAGTATTTTCCTTTACAAGGTAGCCTCTACCTACTAGGGTTGTTCAACAAATATGACTCAATCAAAGTTGTTCAGGCTATGGACTTGATGACAGACCTATGAACTACTGTAGAGGCTACTCTGAGAAAATCTGGCCTGTACTTCTGCGGGGGGTGGGGGGATACCATTGCACCTTGAAAAATGGCTAGATTTTTAGAAAGCAAACTTCCTCCCAGCCTAGCCCCTTATTTCCTCCCTTCTCTGAAACAGATCTAAGAAAAAGTGAATGTTATCAACTTAGATGTAAACAAGTTACAGTGGGCATTCAGCTAATGGAGCAGTTACTTACATTCGGGAGGAGAAAGATCAAGGAAGAACTCACAGAGCATTTCTAGCTGGGTCTTGAAGGGAACAGAGGATGGGTAGAGACATGAAGATCAGCCAGCGGAAACAAAGATAATTAGCTGATCTAAGACACTGACTTATTTGGCAATAGTAATTAGACCAGACTGAAAGTTTAAGTAGGATACCTGTAAAGACAGAATTAGAGAGATAAAGGTTAGAAAGTTTGGCAAGAGTCAGAGAGATATGGTAATTATATATTTGAAATCTGGGCATGAGGACTAACAGCGGGACAGAATATTTGAAAACAAGAAGTTTGGGGAAAGCTGGTCATACAGAAATAGAAGGTGACGCAGGAAAGGATCTGAGGCTTTTCTCAGGCACTGGAGGTGCCTGTACAGGGGAATAAGGAATCACAGCCCGACGAACCCAGCAACGGTGTTCCAGACACCGGAACAGCAACGGATGCAGAGTATAGATTGAGGGAAGTCCACTCGAGGCCACTATAATATTCTGGGAGAGAGGTATGAAGGTCTGAATTAAGATGGAGGCAACATAGGGAATAGAATAAAGGAAGACATGGTGTAAACCAAAGACATGGTACTTGACTGGCTGTGGAAGGCAAAGAAGAAAGAACCAAAGGGGCAAGAGATGCCCTGGAGAAGTTGTACTACCACCAACATGAGCAGGGACATCAAGAGAGGGGCTGCTTTATGGGGAAAATGATGATGAGCCTAGGTTTAGACAAACTGAGTTTGAGAAACCATTCTAGAAGGGGCCAACATTTAATAGAAAATATGAATGGAAAAGACCCCTGAAGCCAAGAAAATGAATCAGATAGCAAAGGAAGAGTGCCCTTTTAGCTCTAAAAATGAATTCTATGTGCATGCTGGTCACCTGAGTTCACAGGAACACTTTCCCCACCCCCCTTCTTTTTTTTAACCTAGGAAGAAAACACCAGCCTCTTAGCACTCTGGGATTCGGCTGAGTCAGCGTTAATCGTGGCATGATTACCAAGACAGCACTTCTCATTCCACCCCAGGACAAACTGAGGCAGGTCATTCTAAGAAGATATGGTCAAAACTACACTGACTTTCCTTCCTGCTGCGTTTGTTCACTGACCAACAAATAGGCTCTGCTTTCCTTTTTTGCAGATCACATGCTGACCATTCATTTTAATAAATGGATTTCTATGACAACTGTTATTCTGGTGTCTTTAGGTGCCCAGTTTGCTTGCCTACTCAGGGTTATGTGACTCTGACTAGAGGCCCAGGGGAGGGGGGCAGACGGCATTGTATTATTGGCAATGCCTATCTCAGGGAAGGGGTTAATCAAGGGTTGGTCACGGTAAGGCGGGGGGGGGGGGCGGGTGCCTCCCAAGCACCTGTCTGGACTCTCTGAAAGCCATCCTAATACCACGGGAGGGATCCAGAGCTCTAGGATCCCAGAGTGAGACCTGTTCTGTGGAACAAACTCTAACCCTGCTGGGAGAGGCACACGGAGTGCCTTACCAAGTGGTTTAGAGTTCCACCTCAGAGATTAAGGCCAGTTTTTTTTGTTTTTTTTTTTTAATTTTTTCACCTTTTACTCTGAAAATCCAGAGAAACAACTGAGACATATTAACCTTTCAAATTTGGAATTTTAAATCAAATCAATTTCCAAAGTAAAAGGGACACAGCTGGCAAACAGTTTTTAAAGCACTCAGCTCCTCCATAAAGAAAAACTTAACTCTCTCTGTGAGTGTTTAAAAATAAAAGTAATGGACTTTCAGCCAGTAACCAATCTCAAGTGATAAACTGTTACTGGGGGATCTAAGTCATTAACTTGAGGGGCAAGGATAGATGGTGGAGACCAGAGAAAACTAAACTCTGGCAATAACTGAAGCTGTGGAATAAGGCTATAAATGAATCAAGGATGACAGATCAATAATGGATTAATAACAGGATGCTGGGAAGACACATTTCTAGTCTACAGGGACTACATTATCAGGGCAACAAACAACTTTTATTTTCGCCCACAAACTCTTCCTTGTTCTATGTGACAGCATCTGAGCTGGGATGGACAGAGGTCCTGATTGAGTCCTGTTGATCACAAGAGCTCCAGACAGGAGGACAAAAGAAACCAACATGCATGCATGATTGGAGACGGAGTGGTAGCACTCATCCATTCATTCATTCAAACAATACAAGTGCCAGGTCCCTGCTAGGCGACCATGGCTAAGAGTGAGTGAAACAGACCAAATCCCTGCTCTGATGGTGCTTACATTCTATAGGGGAAGAACAACAGTAATTTAATAACCTTGCTAAGCAAAGTGTCAGTGCAAACTGTAGTATCAGCTGCAAAGGAAAGAAGCTCGGTTCTCTGAGAGGGAATAACAAACAAGGATCGCCACAGGTGGTCAGGGCAGACTTCCTGAGAAAGTGGACTTGAGCTGAGAACAAAAGGATAATAAGGGTTAACCAGACAAAGGGCAGGGGTGTGGGCTCCAGAGAGAGGCCATGGCATGTGCAAAGGCTCTGTGGGAGGACAGAGTATGACATGTGGTGGGATGTGAGAGGAAGCTAGGCTGATGTGAACATGGGGAGCACAGGGAGGGTGATGCAGAATAAGTCTGGAGAGGCAGGAGGGGGGCAGGTTGTGTAGGCCCTCTAGGCCACGTGAAGAATCATGGTCTTTACCCAGAAAACAATGGGAAGCCAGTTAAGGGTTCTAAGCAGATATAGTACAAGAGTTGTGCTTGAAAAATGCCACTCTGGCTACAGTAAGTGAGGTAAACTTGAGGGAGGGTACAGAGAGAAGGTTGAGGGGTCAGTTAGCAGAGCAGAGAGGAGACAGATGATGCTAGCTGGACTAGGTGGTCTTGACTTATCTTTGTCATCTGGACTATAATATTAATATGAAAGCTATTTCCATAAAAAAAATCTTTCTGACTACGTACATTTTAAGTGTACTCACACAGCTCACTGAGAAAGTTTTATTGAGGCATGCCTCATTTTTTTTTTTAAATAATAGACATGGAAAAATTATTATCCTCACAGAATAACATGGCTCCTTGTTTAAGCAAGGAAGAGGGAAAAGAGCTCTCAGCTTTTCTCTCCTGATCACTGGCTATCCAAGAGGACTTCATTTCCTTCCAGAGCCGTCACCTGTCAAATGTTCTGGGTGGGGAGAAGCCTCTCCCCTGGTGGTCCACAGAACTGCCAATAGCTCTAAACTTACAACTCAGTTCACACACTTAGCATCAAAATCTACTTTCCATGTGGCTTCCAACACAGGGGTAAACTTTTCCTTAAAAAGTTTCTGCAATACAAAAGGTAAATCCCTTCTCTAGACATGCAAGGATAAGTGACTGACTCCCTTTTGATGTTTTTTATTCCAAAATATTCATCTACTCCGGCTACTTCATAACCCCATAAACAAAAGTATGATTAACAAGTGTTTCCAAGTCTGGTCTAACAGACAGATGCCTTCCACAAGGCAGGCTCTGATACTTCATTATTAACACAGGGGTCTGCCTAGTACCAGACTTTATCCTCTGTGTTTTATCTGAATTCTGGTGTTTTTTTTTTTTCATTTTTTTTGCCATTCCTCTTACAGATACATGTTTCTCTATCATTCAAGCTCTAAAACTCTTGACAAAATTAACACCAATGTTTGCCCTTTAAAAAAAAAAACACAGGAAAGAACATGACTAGCTTTTTTCATTGCTGTCAAATGCTGTGTAGAGAAATGGAATTAAGTATGAAAAGAGAAAAATAAAATCTCCATTGAACATTTTAAAAGTGACAATTACATAACCAGAGCCCATTAACTGGCTCACGCTTCAAGAAGGAGCAGCAAGGACACCCCTCCAGCTGCTCAGGGAAGGGGATCTGAGGAGGGCAGCCCAGCCATTACCACGGCAGACTCACAAAAAATGGTAATATTTCAATACAGGACCTATGCAACAGCCAAGATCTGCAATCCCATCCTGGAAACTAAAACTTGACACTAAACAGGAACTTCTTCTCATCAGCAGTCTCAACGGTGAAGTTATTTTCTCCATTAAATCCCACTTTCTTTCTGTTGCATCACATTAGTGACCCCAAGCCCTCTACACACAACCCCAGGTAACATGATTAGCAGTGAACTCCTGGAACTGACCCAAGATTTTCGTTTTGTTAAGTGCCAACCTAAGAAACAAAGCTGGTGGAAAGGAAGCTTTTTCAACTTTATCACTAACAATGGCAAAGAAGATGCAGCAAGGTAAATAAACAGTCTAGGTTTAAATGTCCTGTTTTTCAATCTTGCTACACTTTGGCAGAGTCTACTGAGGCTGTGACTCTCCACCTTTAATTTATCCCCTTGTCCTCAACCACTGCAGCACTTAGAGAAAGAAACATGACTTCTCATTCTAAGATTCCTAGCGAATAAATAGAAACAGACCCCAGAACAGAATGTTGCCCCTCCCCAGGACTAAATGACAGAACATTCAGCAAAGGGGACACACTGTTTCTCAGATACGAACACTGGCAGGCTGAAGTACAGGGAGCAGACGAGCTTTTCCAGGTGACATAGAGACTGTCAAAGTGCTTCTCAGGGAAGGCCCAGGGGAGAAACTTTCTAAAGTTAGGATGCTATAGAAATTGCCTGATCCAAGGTAGTGTTCCACGGTCTCAAGTAGGCCAGGCCCCTCTGAGTGGGGAAACCCAAGTGGAAATGGTCTTCTGAAGTCCTGGGGAAAGACGAAAGGAAGAAGTACTCTTGGAGAACTGGGCTCTGAGAGGCCCACGGGGAGAAGCATAAGGAAAATGTGGCTCAGGTGTCCTTTTCAGGGAAGCACTTGTGCTTAGGGTAAGTGACTTCAAGGTTCTGAAAAGCTGCTAGGATATTGCTATGTACAGCACTTATTTAATTTCTTTAATTTACCGCTGACAGTAAATAAACCATGCCACTCTGCCAGCAAATGCTACTCAAATAATGTCAAGGACAAATCTCTACATTTATGGCAGCAGCTAGAAAAAAAAAAATCTTTTTCAAATAAAGTTTTCCTTTTGATTTTAAAAGAAGTACACGTAAATTGGTCAAAAATGTAGGAAACTAGAAATAATTTCCCTAATCCCAATATACAAAGTCAACCATTATTAACATTTTGGCATATTTCCTTCTGGCTTTCTTCTTCCATTGTTTTTTTTTCCTACTTGTGATTATTAATTCTATAATTTTGTATCCTGTTTAAAAAATCTTGTGTAAGTATTTTCTTAAGTTATTAAAAACTCTGTTTCTTTTGTTTTTTTGGTTTTTCTTGGCCATGCCACATGGTTTATGGGATTTTAGTTCCCTAACCAGGGATCGAACCCGGGCCCTTGGCAGTGAGAGCTCGGAGTCCTAACCACTGGACTGCCAGTGAATTCCCTAAAAACTCTTCACAACATCATTTTAATGACCACTTAGGCTAGGGAAGAAAATTTACTCAAAAGGAAATCTGGTTAGTATATCTGGCAGGCAGATGGACAGTCTGTGAGAAAATCAGACTAAAATCTAGAGACACTAGGTAGTTCCAGATTAGAACCACAGAAATCTCAAGTGGAAAAAGAAAATCTTCAGCATTACCCTATTTTTTATATCTAATTTTTTATATTTGCCAAAATGTTTGCCAAGGGGGCACAGTCTTGGACAGATGATGGCCTACATCACTAACACTTTGGCAGACAGAATTATTAGTCAATGGAACCAAGACAAAGTGAAGAAACAGTTAAAAAATGAACATGTAGGAGGTCAATATGTAAGGAGCACATGCTGGCAGGAAACAAGACAGCTGCATAACACAGGAGAAACGCAGCCAGGCACAAGGAAGGAAAGGGGAAGGACGTGGGGTCACTGGGGAGTATCAACAGCCCATGCAGTAGAGCTTCTGGGACTGCAAGTTCAAGATGGCCAACATTATAGGCACATTTACCTTGCTCCCTTCCTGGAAACCAGTGAGGTGACATCAAAGAAGTACAAAGGAGATACCTTCATAATAGTGTTGCAAACTCAAAAGAAGGCTATTAGCAAATCAAGATTTTGTTGAATTTCTAGAAAATGGTAGGTGGATGAAACATTATTCATAAATCTGAGGGAAATTGGGCAGATTTCCATATGATAGCAAACTGAGCAGGATGGAAGGAAAACGACCCACATCCAGCCATACCAGTGTGAAATTTAAGACCTCCAAGAATGAAGAGAAGATCCTAAAGGCTTCTGTAGGGAAAAATAAATTACTACAAAGAATAAGAATCTGATTATATCGGATTTCTCATCAGCAACATTAGATGATAGATGGCAATAAATCCAAGCTTTCAAAATTCTGAAGGAACTGAACTCTATATCCAGTTAAATTATGATTCAGGTATGCAAGTATTCTGAAAATTTGCCTTCCACATGCCCTTTCTGAATAAATTACCTATAGATTTACTCTGTGCAATGCTCATAAGGGATCTTCTTAACTAAGATCCAATCAAGTCATATTTGGCTTCAAATTCACCCAGGAGAGAGAAGAGAAAAGACTGTGCCACCAGGGTAGCAGCAGGCATTCCTCCTCAGGGGGAGTCCTTGTAGCAGTCCATACAAATGTACAGGAGTTATTCCTGCTGGCATGCAAGTGACACAGCTCAGGTGAGTGTACAGACTTACTCTGGGCAGGTGTGGGCCTCTCTGGTCTAGAAGCCTTATATTTCAAATTGAAAATAATATCTCTTGTAACAGTTCCATAAACACAGATCCCAGAACTTTCATGAGGGACATGTCTAGTCACAAGTTATCACACTCAGGAAACCCAAAGCTATGACTTCCAAGGAGATATTAAAAGTCCTCCCAGCCAGATGCAACTGACCAATCAAGGCTGATTTTTATCATAAGCAATGTTGCCCTAATAACCCAGCTGACATTCCACTTCGATCAGATTTTCAGGGGAAGAGATCTAGAAAGGTAACTGGGCCAAAGGACAATATCTCCTGCAAAGGAAAAAGGGTTTTATTACCCCTTTACCCACATTCTACAAAAAGATCACAGCTGTAGAGTAGGCCTAGGAAGCAGTCTGTTCAAAAATTAACCAATGATGGTATGTAAACTGCTGCAGCCACAGTGGAAAACAGTATGGAGTTTTCTCAAAAAACTAAAGATAGAACTACCATATGACACAGCAATTCCACTCCTGGGTATATATCCGAAAAAAACAAAGCCACTAATTCGAAATGATACATGCACCCCAATGTTCATAGCAGCATTATTTATAATTACCAAGATATGGAAGCAACCTAAGTGTCCATCAACAGAAGAATGGATAAAGAAGCTGTGATACACACACACACACACACACACACACACACACACACACACAATGGAGTACTACTCAGTCATAAAAAGGATGAAATCTTGCCATTTGCAACAACATGGATGGACTTGGAGGATATTATGCTAAGTGAAATAAGTCAGACAGAGAAAGACAAATACCGTAAGGTATCACTTATATGTGGAATCTAAAAAATACAACAAACTAGTGAAAGAAAAAAAACAGACTCAAAGATACAGAGAAGAGGAACTTCCCTGGTGGCGCAGTGGTTAAGAATCCTCCTGCCAGTACAGGGGACATGGGTTTGATCCCTGGTCTGGGAAGATCCCACATGCTGTGGAGCAACTAAGCCCATGCGCCACAACTACTGAGCCCACACGCCACAACTACTGAAGCCTGCACACTCTAGGGCTGTGTGCTGCAACTACTGAAGCCCACACACCTAGAGCCCGTGCTCTGCAACAAGAGAAGCCACCTCAGTGAGAAGCCCGCACACTGCAACAGAATAGCCCCCACTCACCACAACTAGAGAAAGCCCGTGTGTAGCAACGAAGACCCAATGCAGCCAAAAAATAAAAAAAAATTTTAAATATAATAATAATAAAAAAAGATACAGAGACCAGTGGGGAGGGGAGGAGGGACCATATAGGGGTAGGGAACTAAGAGGTACAAACTATTATGTATAAGATAAGCTGCAAGGATATACTGTACAACACAGGGAATATAGCCAATATTTTATAACTACAAATAGAGGATAACCTTTAAAAATTGTGAATCACTATATTGTACACCTGTAACTTATGTAATATTGTACATCAACTATATGTCAATTTAAAAAAAGGGGAAAAAAATTAACCAGCGAACAAAAGTATGCTTCAGAACTTCTATAACAGGAAAAAGAGGCAATTAGGAACTCCAGGAAAACAAAAAGCTGGCTAATATGAAGCTAGTTATTTATCATTTGTGGAATACTTCTGAGCACTTGTAAGAAAATCGAATCTGTGATCTGAACACAGCACAATTCTTCTAAGAGGGGCACAAGTTCAATGACGTTGAACAGCATTTCCCTCACTACAGAGCCAATGAATTACTAGATCTGTAGGGAGCAATGTTTATATAATCATAATATTATAATGAGTTCTCAGTGGTTTTCCCTTTTCAGGATCAGTTTAGAGCCAACACATAGAAGATTTAAATAAGTCAAACAGAAAATAATATCAAAAATCTTCACAATGTCAATGAGGTGGGACAGCTAACAGATGAGGAGAGACAGAGGGAAATGTAGGGGTGGTAATTTCTTCACTAACATAGTAGGGAGTCAAGATACACTATCCCCAATTGATGGATCAAAAAATAGAGGTTTAAGTACATTGTTTAATTTTAAAAGGTAAGTAATAGTAGAACTAAAAAGAAAAACATAACTAACAAAAAATGAGGAGTGGTTAAGTGAGCTAAATTCCTCATTTATTTTTATACCAAGGAGTTAGTGAAGTTGATAAATAGAGAAATAAAAATATTATTTATAATTGAGAAGTTATAAAAACTAAAAAAAGTCAAAAGTAGTTACTTCTGAGGAATGAAACAGAAGATGGGAGGGTAAAAATTTACTTTTCACTTATATCTTCTTGGACTGTTGAAAATAACTTTCCATGGGCATGTTTTACATTTATAATAAAAAAAGAAAAACTGATGTTAGTATTTTACTGTACTGATACAGATTTAGGGTTCAGCAATTTAGAAGACAGTAGAGAAAAGGAATCAATGATTAAAAAGTGAAATAAGGGACTTCCCTGGTGGCGCAGTGGTTAAGAATCCACCTGCTAATGTAGGGGGCACGGGTTCGAGCCCTGGTCCAGGAAGATCCCACATGCTGCGGAGCAACTAAGCCCGTGCGCCACAACTACTGAGCCTGTGCTCTACAGCCTGCAAGCCACAACTACTGAGCCCACATGCCGCAGTTACTGAAGCCTGCATGCCTAGAGCCCGTGTTCCGCAACAAGAGAAGCCACCACAATGAGAAGCCCGTGCACTGCAATGAAGAGTAGCCCCCGCTTGCCGCAACTACAGAAAGCCTGCGCACAGCAACAAAGACTCAACGCAGCCAAAAATAAATAATTTATTTTCTAAAGAAAGTAAAATAAGGTTAAAAGGTATAGGAATAGATTATGTGAAAAAAGAGAACAAAAAGTAATTTTATAAAATCAGCTGATACATTTGTGAAAACATACATAAATCTTGAGGGCATGATGCTAAGTGAAGTAACTCAGACACAGAAAGACAAATATTGTATGATCTCACTTATCTGTGAAATCTAAACAAACAAACTCATAGAAACAGAAAAGACTGATGGCTGCCAGGCACTGGGCGGGGCGGGGTGAGGGAAATGGGAGAAGGTGGTTAAAAGGTACAAACTTCCTATTATAAGATAAATATGTTCTGGGGATATAATGTACACCACGGTGACTATAGTTAACAGTACATTGTATATTTCAAAGTTACTAAGAGAGTAGATCTTAAAAGTTCTCCCCATAAGAAATAAAATTATAACTAGGTGAGGTGATGGATGGTAAACTTGCTGTGGTGATCATTTTGCAATATATACATATACCAAATCACTGTGTTGCACAGTCTAACCTTATACGTTATATATCAATTACATCTCAATAAGCTGGGAAAAACCCCTAATCAGTCAATATAAAAACAGGATTATGTATGACAGAAAATGAGCCTTTATCCTGAAAGCTTCAACTGTAGCAGGCCAAAAAAGGAAACTATCCTAACCCAGGAGCAGGAATTTATAGGAAGACATTGGAGAATTTCACTCCCTAGGTCTTTTTCAGAGGACAGCAAAAATCTGTCCTCTGATTTCTTGACTAGGTAGAATGCTATCAAGAGGCAGGGCTATTGATTTCTAATGGTCCTATAGAATTTCATTTATAACATGACTTGCATACTTTACTTCACTAAAAAGCAGGCTACAGGGCTTCCCTGGTAGCGCAGTGGTTGAGAGTCCGCCTGCCGATGCAGGGGACACGGGTTTGTGCCCCAGTCCGGGAAGATCCCACATGCCATGGAGCAGCTGGGCCCGTGAGCCATGTCCACTGGGCCTGCGCGTCCGGAGCCTGTGCTCCGCAACGGGAGAGGCCACAACAGTGAGAGGCCCGCGTAACGCAAAAAAAAAAAAACACACACACACAGAAAAAACAGGCTACAATACTTGAAGCTAATAGGATCCTCTCTTGAGGACTGCTCTGGAGGACATTAGTTCAAAAGGAAGGGCTTTCTTCTTTTATCATCTACATATCTTCCATAAGATGTTACAGGAAAGCCCGAATGAACTTGTTGGCCAATCAATACAACTTCTAAGAACTAACTCAAAAATGGGAGGCACAATAGATTCAGGTTATGTCTATAAACATTAAATCATAACCTTTGGCTCCATTGATTCCTAGAGGATTAATAGGCACTCGCCTTCTTGCTACTACTCTTGTTCTTCTAATATATTATTTATTAATTTGTAAAACACTTACTGCTATAGTATCTAAGTGCTAACATACAAGGTTAAAAACACTTATATTATTGAAACCCACCAACTAATGGAAACAAAAAATTAAAAAGAGAAAAAAAAAAGATGCTGATGACTTAATGCAAGGCTACTGGGAGAGGGTCTAATGAGTGAATGGGTTTTTGAATCAAGAAAAATCCATTTAAATAAATATAAAATCATTATATGTACTTTGTCAGTAGTTAGTCAACCAGTTCTTGTTGAAAACCCAGTTGTATAACACCTTCAACAGGAGGACATAAAAGAGATGAGGAATCCAATTTATAACTCATAAAATGACAGAAGAGATGGGTGATGGTAATCAGTGAGATGTGTAAAAGATGAGGCAGAGAGGGTCTGGTTTGTGAGCTGTATGCCCAATAAGCAATGACTCTGGAAAGATAAATGGGTGGTTGTTCATGGGCCTTGAAGGCCTTCCTAGTGTATAAAAAGGGTTCTGGGAGCTTGGAAATAAGAGAATCACTTCATTTCCCAGTTTTCATCATCCACCTTGGTTTAGCAATGCTTTGGGTTCTAGGAGGGAATGTAGTACCAGAGAAAGAGCCCTTCATTCTCTCTTTTATAAAATGAGGACAATATCCCACACAAGGTGTTTTGTATTCAGGACAGAATAAGATAAAATACATGCAGGTAAAGGAATACTAGTTACTAAATAATTGTTAGTTTTCTTCTGGTATGGTAGAGATGGCTACAAGATCTGTGATCCACTGAGAAGTGGCTGCCCAGCCGGGAGCTGACTACGTTTCCTAGTCCTACTAGCATCTAGTGTGGCAACTGACTAGTTCTCCCCAGTGGAATGCAAGTGGAAGTGATGTTTACTATACCCAGGCCAAGGCTGTTCAGATCCAGGTTTACCTTCTCTCTGCTCTTTCCCCATCTATCAGTTAGATGCAAATGATGCTGATGAGGCCCTAGATGATGGCAGAACCACAAGAAGGAAGACACCTAGGTTCCTCAATCATCTGTGAAGAGCCACTTGACAACCAGGAATACTTATGATTGAGAAGTACACTACTGTGTTAAGCCACTGACATACTGAAGCCACTATTTGTTACAGCAGCATATGTTACCCTAACCAATACAAACATGCTATAAAATTACTATAATAATAATGGTGAGGATGTCAGACATTGCATCAAACAAGCCATCATTAATGCTATTATGAAATCTTGAAAGGATGTTCAACATCATTAGCCATCAGGAAAATGCAAATCAAAACCACTATGAGATGCTACTTCACTCCCACTAGGATGGCTATGAACAAAAAGATAGACAATAACAAGTACTGGCAAGAATGTGGATAAATTGAAACCTTGTTACACTGCTGGCAGGAATGCAAAATGGTACAGCTGTTGTGGACAAGTTTGGCAGTTCCTCAAAAACTTAAACATAGAGTTACTATAAGACCCAACAATTCCACTCATAGGTATATATACAAGAGAACTGAAAACATATGTTCCCACAAAAACTTGTACAGGAACGTTCATAGCAGCAATACTCATAATAGCCAAAAAGTAGAAACAATTCAAATGTTCATCAGCTGATAAATGGATAAACAAAATGTGCTATATATATTCCTATATTATGGAATACTACTCAGTCATAAAAAGGAAGTGAAGTACTGATACATGCTATAACATGAATGAACCGTGAAAACATTATACTAAGTGAAAGGAGGCTGGAGCAAAAGATCATATACTATATGATTCCATTTATATAAAATGTCCAGAATACTTAAATCCATAGTGACAGAAAGCAGATTACTGGATGCTGGAGCTGTGGGCTCTGGAGGGAAGTGGGGAGACTGCTAATGGGCAGGAGGGTTCTTTTTGGGGTGGTGAAAATGTTCTGGAACAGTAGCTAGTCATGACGATGGCACAACTCTGAACATACTAAAACCCACTAAATTGTACAGTTTAAAACGGTGAATTCTATGGTATGGGAATCATATCTCAATTAAAATAAAAAAAAAGAAATCTCAGCTATTTGCTTTATCTTGCCTCCCACAGCATCTGGCTCTACACAAAAAGGCACTGAGCTCTTTTCAGGCAATGACTGGGAAAAGGTATGAGGGAAGCTTCTAGGATGCTGCAGATGTGCTAATTTCAATCTGAGTGGTGGTTATATTCATTCTTAGCATGATTCTAAGCTGGTCAGAACTCAGAATCCTTCTGCCTGGCTTCACCCATAACCAGGTAAGGTCAAACAGAGCCCCAATGCCACATGCATGAAACGTTTCTGTTTCCCACAGGAGACCTAAGATACAAACTTTCCTTAGTTTAGGTAACAGTGTAACTAACATGGAGATGAAATAAATATTTAAAGGTAACCCTGAGAATGATATGAGGGTGGGGAATAGGTGAGAGTCTCAGAATACTACTAAAGTGTGTATTGCATCAGCAAAAATCACTAAGGAAGAAAAAAGTCCCGAAGGGGTAGTATGGGATGTGGGGCAAGGACCTGAGAGAGGATTGCATGTGAAAAGTGTCTTTGTTTTCCCTGCCTAGATACATGCCATTTTTAAAAATTAAGTTAAAACCACAAAATAAGAAATGCTTCTTTGGTCATATAAAGTAAATTCTCATCCAAGTACTTAATAGTCAAAACTGAAGTAAAGGATCATTAGAATGTTTTAACCTCCAAAGAAGAATATAATTTGGTGACCCCATGAATCTTCATTGGAACCTTCTGAATCCAGTGGAAAGATTGTCTTTTTAAAGTGGCATAAATTCCTGAAGGATGTAACTTACTTGCAGGTGACTTTAGTTCTGTCGGCTACCATGGTCCACTGCTGCTGGTTGGTGGAAACCTCGACGTAGTAGCTATAGCTCCGATCGTCACAGTCCCACAGTAATAACCTGAACAGGAGGAAAACATAAGAATGCTGTGAATGCTCCACCTGGCTCTTTCCTTAGGCTGTGTGCGTGAGGGGATCTATGTCTACTCTAGCCTTCCAACCTGTCTTCTTTGCCCACACACTTCCAGGACTAAAGAAAGAAAGTGAATCCCCAACGAAAGCATGCTGGGAGAAGGTGGAGTCAGCCTGCAGTGAGAGGCTTGTTTCTTTAAAAATTTATTTCACAAGTCACCCAACCCCAGGCGGCCTCTGTCCCCCAAGTGGCAAAGATCTTCTGATTGGCTTATCAGGGAGATGTCACCGAATCCTCCTTCCTGATTCTTCCAGCTCTCATCTCTTGGGCTGGGCTGAACAAAGGTAACACCCTTGAGACCACTGTTCATGGGGAAATCTGTGCTTTCTAATTGGTATTCTAAGTGGTAGTTACTAGTATGCCCCAATGACCTTAAACATGTTTCAGGTTCCTTCTCATTCTGACCAAACTTTCTGCATAGCTCTCGTAAGACTGCCTGACTGGGAGATACAGGCAAACATATATTCGTCAGTAAAACTTCTTATTTCTTAGAAATTGATTATATTGGTCCTGTTCTTCTTATCCCCCTTTTCAGCTCAGATAAGAACCAAAGTATTGACTACGTGATTTTATTTACTTGAAGCTCAAAAGAGACAAGATTTATCTATGGTGACAGGAATCAGAATGGTAGTTACCTCTGGGGGAGGGAATGATTGGGAAAGGGTGAGGGAACCGTCTAGGATGCTGGAAATGGGCTAATTTTGATCTAGTGGAAGTTACATGGGTATATACATGTGTAAATATTCATCAAGCTATTCACAAAAGGTTTGTGCACTGTATGTGTGTCATTCCTGAATTTTAAAAATAGAATAAAAAAAGAATCTAAATATTATAATATGGGAGCAGACCACAGTCCAGCCTTTTGCTTCTGACAGTGCCACTGTGGTGAGAGATCATTGTTTTCTATAATTTCAGCCTCAAAAGTCCTTCCCATACAAGATATCTATCTTATTGCTTTACAGTTGGGCATGCACATTTGTTTCCTCCACCAGCTAGAACAGAGTGAGCTCCCTGAAGACAGTGTCTATGTCTTATTGGTTTTTCCAAACGCAGGACTTGGCACAGACTCTCACACAGAGCCTACACTCAATGAATATTTGCTGAGCAAATAGTAGATCATTTGTAACAATAACAACAATGATCATTATTATTATAATGGCCAACGTTTCTGTAATGCTTACCATGTACCAGGCCCTATGCTAAATGCTCTACGTAACTTATTAAATCTTTCCAAAAGTCCTCTTAGCAAGCATTATTATTCTCATCAAATTATATATGGTGAAAGTGAGGCTTAAAGCTGTTAAGTAGTTTATCTAAACTCAGTGAGGGTTCCAACCTGGTGTCCTGACCAAAGCCCCTTTCTGTACTCTGCTGTCAAATGTTTCCTTTACTCCCAGGTTATGTATCTGGGTCATAGTTTACAACCTATAACCCATCACTCTACAAAAGTAGTTTGTATTATTTCTCCTTAATCCTGCAATTACAATCAATGACAGTCCTTTGCACAAGTTCAGTTTAGTGTCACCTCTAAAGCTATTACTAAGGATTAGAAATGCCACTGTGTTCTGCTTTCCCCTTAGTTCCTGATTTTCAATTGTAATTTTGTTTGCTATCAATGATAGTACACACTACTTAATAGGTTAGAATTTATCTTTTAAGTAGAGAAAACTGTTAAAAGGTTTTGGAAAGCATAAACAGATGTGTAATACTGTACATGCTACTGATTCTCTTGAACTCACCTAAGTATTTAATCTCTCAAAGTACTCTGAATCAATCAGACAGGAATCCACCCTATTGTTTTTAGTGTCCAATAATTCTACTTTTAGATTATACCAGTGTGCGTGATAAGAAAGTGAATCATTTCCCTCATTAGTCATTTCCTCAAATATTACTCTAGTCTCTCAGCACTTTTATGCAGTTAGCTTATATTAATTTATACTTAGTAACTTTTAAAAATGTAATTTTTGCTTCTATGTTTGGCTCTCAGAATGAATATAAACCTTTTAGAAAGATCGTTGATCTCTCTGTTTTTAAAAAATTCTACTCCAAACATGTGGGCTCTGTTTATAGCATATGTTCCATATATGTTCTGGGCTGAAATCATTCATAACTCTGCCAGAGTAGATTAAAACCAGGAAAAAAAACTTCAAAATAATTAACCATTCTCTTTATTGAACAGCCCTGGTAACAGGCTTTTTGGGAGGTGACGTTGAAGCTGTTTCCCAATGGAATTTTGGATTATTTATGGAGAGCCAGGTTTATCATAATCCATATCATTCTGGATCATCATGAGTTAGTGCTTCTACCAGTGTATCCAAATGAAAATAATCAGTCCCTTTTGGGATAAAATCTAACCAGATCTTCAAATATTTCATGGAAAAATATTTTTCATGGAAAAATACTTTTCATGGAAAAATGTTTCATGGAAAAAGTTACAGTAACTTATTCTATAAAGTCCTCCAATTTCTTTCAAGGTAAAATGAAGATCACTTGTAATTCCAGTAATTTTGTAAACACATACACATGGTGCAAATTGCTTCTTTGCTTAATGACCTATTATGAATATCTTTTTTTTGCATCATCAAATATTCTTCCTCATCATATGTACTGGTTTCATAGAATTTCACTGTGTGGATGTCCCATAATTTACTTAGTCTCTTACTGTTGGACATTTACGTAGTTGATAATATTGCACTGTTATGAAACCTCTGTATGAGCATTCTTAAGCTAAATCTATGGTTATTGCCTTTGAAAGTCGCTAGAAGCGGAACTCCTGGAGCAGGGCTTATGAGGCCTTGATATGTACTATAGAACAGCTGCACACCTGTCCCCTCACCTGCAACGACAGTCTGCACCAATTTATACTCACATTACCAGCAGTGTATAAAAACGCCTGTTCTGTGCATCATCACCAATATTGTATATTACCTTTAAAAATGCTGCCAATTTGATAGATGAAATATCTCTCATTATTTTAATTTGTCGTTTACTTATCATTGAACTTGAACGTTTTACCCATTTTCTACTTATATTTATCCTTTTGTTAATGACTTACAAGATGCCCTTTATATTTAAAGGATATTAATCCACTGCCTATCACAGTTTGCATGCTGAAGAGACTAATTTTTATTAGCCTACTCTATCAATCTTTACCTCAATAATTTCTCCTGGCCTAAATTCTTTTTTCTGAACAGCAGCCAAGTGCACATACCAGTTGAGACATCTCCTCTTTATTCCTCTATTAAGAGTCCTTGGGGGCTGGAAATGCAGGGTCACAGTGACTCCTGAGTGGAAAAGGGACACTGATGGATCTCAGGTTGTCAAGCAAGGGCTCAGACTCACCTACACATAGGAGTTTTTAAGAGAGATTCTTTTCTTTAAATTGAATGAAAGATTCTTCAAATTCTATAGTGCTCTACAATTTTCAAAAATTTCACACACATGATTTCATATAATCCCATAATAGCCATTTTTAAATCCTCTACCCCTATATTGCCCCTCACCCTCCCCTTCCCCCCCCACTGGTAGCCACTAGTTTGTTCTCTATATGAAAGGGGTTCTAATTTATGTGCTAGGGTGCATATTTGCTTGGAATGTAGGCTTAGCCGGGAATGAAAACCCCTCTGTTGATTCAACTGAAAAAAAAGCAAGCACAGCTTAAGGACACTAAAGGAAAAATTGGCTCAATCTCTTTTTTGCCCATGGAGAGAAATTTTGTTCTAATAAGGCACAACTGTAAAGCCCACCAATTCCCTTCACTTCTTTCCCTGCCAGCAAAGTCTGTTCCCCTATCTTTGCACCTGCAACAACACAGCAATATTTCCGATTTGTAATCTGCCGGAAAAGGTCTGCCCGGTGAGCTGGCCCAGGACAGACACACTCCCTCTGACGTTAATTGAGAGTAGCTCCTTAAACATACCCGACATCCCCCCACCCACACATCAGAAGCCATTTTCAAAGGGGCTGAATAAAGGAAGCTGCAAGCCAAGATCTATTGATGCAGCTCAAATCTGTGTTTAGCTGTGGCCACAAACCCCTCCACCTAATGAGCACTGCATGAAATGCCTGGTGATATGAAATACCGTCTCCTCCATCTTCCTTATTCTCATTGTGGAATTTCCCTGAAAAGCAGTGAAGAGCTGGGCTTTTTTAAATTGATTAGCAGATGTGATTTTGCTTACATCTTCCATAAGTGCTCTGGCTGGCTGCATACCATTGATTACTGGGGTTCAGTTTACAGCAACTAATTGCTCTCCTTGCTGGTGTTTTGATACAAAATTCAATAGCGAATATGTTTTCAAAACTCTTGTCTTTGTGACTTGAGTCAGAAGTGACTTGAGGCAAACCCAGTGGACTGAGTTTTCCCTTTTTGAAAATAATTGCTCTCTCATCAGTCTGTGAAGAAAGTTTCCAAATTATAGCATTCTAATTGGAAAGTCTGCATTATGCATGCGATGACAAACTATGTTGTGCTGAATGGCATTTTTTTCATACTTTTCTTAAGGGATTAATTCTGTGCCAGATTGTGAACAATGGCTGAGGTTTAACACTTGAGATCAACAGCTTCTCCATTGAATTGGTGTCTTTTAGATCAGCAGCAAGTGTCTGTTTTGCCTGCTTCTAACTGTCCATTGTTCGTGGGAGACTCCACTGGAAGGCCAGGGGTCAAGGCTGCTGCTCTTGCTGAGTTTTCCCATTTGGGTGAAAACAGACAACTAAGGGAAGATCAACTGCCAAGATATTAGTCATAAAATAATAATTTATCATAAAATCCATTTCCAATCTCTCAAAGTCAAAGCTACTTCTGACCTCAAAAATTTGCACAGACTATTCTTTGTTAAAAATCTTCAGAAATTAAGTTCTTCAGAAATAATTGTCTTCCATTCAACAATTCAACAAATATTTATTGAGCACTGACTAAGTGACATTAGGCAAGTCGCTCTTCTAGTTCCAACATTTTGTAATTTTCTGCAACAGCCTATGCAGTACAGGGGTTTGGGGTTTTTGGGGGTATATCTGTCCTTTATGTAGTAACTCCTCTTTATTTCTCTCTCTCTCTCTCTATTTATTGGCCGTGCCGTGCAGCATGCATGGGATCTTAGTTCCTGAACCTGTGCCCCCTGCAGTGGAAGCACAGAGTCTTAACCAATGGACCGCCAGGGAAGTCCCAGTAACTCCTCTCTTTGAGAACTATTTCTGGCCCAACCTTGAGGTTATATGTAGGGGGTTCCTGAGTTCTGTAGACCCAGTTGCATTACAGGAAGACATATGACCCCTGGTGGGCCAATCAGATTTCATATCAAAAATTTAGAATTATGTAAGATTTTAGCATAATTGGCTCTGTTCACTTAAAATGATGATAAAAATGTAGACATTCTGGAGTGACCCTCTTTCATCAGAAGCTCAAAGAAGTAAAGAAAGTCATCTGCGGTGAGAAGCAAGAAGACAGATGGTATGGCCCAGGGAGGGCTGTCTGGGTCCCTCGCAGGATTCCAACATCTGATTTTAGTCCCTATGGGAGCCACCAGAGTTCCTGCCCTAGTGTTCCATGAGAAATTTCCCAATCACTTTAATAAACTCACCATTTAGGACTTAAGCCATCTTTACTTGGTTTCTGCAGCTTGGAAACAAAAGGGCCTAAGATAAGTTCCTAGCAGAGTGCACGAAAAGAGCAGACATTCCGATGATGAGGATGACAATGATGACGGGATGGCTACGAGACCAGAGAGACTATGCAGTGAAGAACAGGGGTGGTGAGGAGGCTCACTCTGGACAGCAACCTTTTCATTCAAACATGAAGGAGATCCCTTGTGGAAGCCAAGAGTGCGAGGACTGCAGTGTGGGGTGAAAAGGCAAAACAGGTGTTCGAATAGGCTCTGTGAGGCTGGCCGAGCTGCAGGGAGGGGCTTTCGAAGATGGAGCAATCAGCGTGGGTTGTGACTCTCTTCCGCAGTGGCACCGAGGGAACAGGAGGGAAGAAAGCAGGATCGACAGTGACAAGGAAGAGACTGCAGGATCGGGGAAGTGAAGGGTAGTTAAGAGTATTTACCACTTCAGGCTGCTGAGGAGTTAAGTGGGGTCAGAGGGGGCTGACTACCTTTCAGAATAGAGAGGGACGGGAGGTCATGACGCAAAAGAACGGATGTGATGGACATGAAGGTGAGGGAGAAAGGTATGAAGTTCTGGTCACAAGGGAAAATTTCAGTGCTTTCACCTCATTCAGAAGAGTACAGTTCTCACTCTTCTGAATGAGGAGCAGAAAGACAAACATCATGTTAGAGGCTCTGTTTTAATCTCTGCTATTGTGAGGCAGGAGGGAGCCTGTAACAGCTGCCAGAAGTCAGTACAGTTTCAGAGGAACAACTTTACTGGTGAGAAACTGGGATTTTCCCAAAGATAAGAGGGATCCTATTGTCAGCTGTCACAGGGTTCAATTATGTAGCTTCCTCCTCAGGTGGGGAGCAAGGTCAAGCTTGCTGGAGGCCACAGGCCCAAAGTGAGATTCTCAGCGGGAGACTGGAACTGAGAGCCAGCGCTTTAACAACGCGTGTGCAGCGGACCAGGTAGCTGCCCTGCAGATTCCGGACACGGGAACCCCTGAGGAGCAGCCACCACGGGGGCCCTGCCTCTAAGTGGGCCACAACCTCTCAGGGGAAAGGGGACACCAGGAGAAGAAGAAAACACAGACTGCTCGACAGATGGAAGGGGAACTTGGGAAATACGTTAGTCAGAGTCCACGTACTGTCTGACGTTGTTTAATCTCTCATATATCTTAGAGAGTGACTTCTCTAAGAGAGGAAGAAATAATGACACTGGCTAAATAATCTTCTTTTGCAGCCGGCAAGGGAAAAGGTAAGCGCAAGCTCTCGGCTGTCTGGCATATGCAGCTTCTGTGTTTAGTCACTGAAGCCCCAGGATGAGGAAAGGTGAGGTTATGTGTACACGCGGGCTCCACCGCATAGGCTAGTTCACTGAGAAAGGGGGGATAAAAGGAGGGGCCTTCCTCCCATCAAATCTTATGTTCTGTACAGTATAATTCAGGTGAGTTATCTGAAAGTGGAGAAATGCCAGTGGAGAATATACCTGCAGGATACGGCTACATGGAAAGCTGGATGGGACACAACTTTGAGACAATACAAAACTACCAACTTTTAACAGCTAATTGAGACCATCATTTCACTCCTTGAAGGGACTAAGTTTTTAATTTCAAGTTTTAGGTGATGACATAAAAGGTAACAGCATACTACCAAACAACATGGCTGCAGCTGCAATATTCAGAAAACACTGAGTGTGGAAAGAATGGTGAAGAGCTAATCATAATCTCACCTCACATTCACACAGACCTCAACGGTTTCAAAATGTTTTTGCATACATTATCGCATTTGGAAAAAAAAACAATTTATAATCAGCACATTTCCTGCTTTCAATGCAAATCTATTTTTCTAAGTTACTTGGTTAATTCTTTTACATGAGCTAAACATTGAATAATCTGTAAAAAAGATTGCTTGGGCAATCACTTGGCAAACCCTTTATTAATAAGAAAGTTTTGGCCTAGGCTTAGATTTCATCCTACACAGTCCAATTTGATGAAAATGCTTTCATTTTATGTTTTCAGTGTGGATATATGAGAAAATTTTGTCCAGGCCAAACAGCCCTTGAGAAGAAAAGCAGTTTTCTTTTATTTTCCAAGGTGACTCTTTTCAATACAGCCCCTTCCTTAAGCGGGATGTTGGCATCAAAAATACTGGGAACCATTTCAAACGGTCTCGTTACATTTTAAAAGACCGTTACAGACCTCTTCGGCAGTGGCAGACCTCTTCGGCAGTGGCACTCTAAGTTGGTATGCGGCCTTTACAGATCTCTCCCTGCGTTTAAATTTGGCGTCATCAGTTCCCCTCTCCGCAGCAAGGCTAGCTTCCTTGATCTCAGCAGCTTCCTCATCATGACGTGTATACAGTCAGTGAGCTTGGCCCGATTTGGCTCAACAGTAGGATCGGAAAAGGATGTGTAAGAGGTAGAAATGGAGAGGTCCTGCCCAGACCACAGGGCTTAGCTCCTTAGGGATCAAGTCCAGCTCCATTTCAGCTTCATTTTCTATTAGGGGCTGTTGTGATTTTAAAAGGTCAGAATCAGTTTCTTCCGTTAACAGCTGAAGGCAGTATGCATTTATGTGAGCTTTCCTTTCCCCTGTCCACAATTCTATGATATTATTAGGAGAGTGAGAAGAAGGGACAGGCATGTTAAATAGCTCCAAACTCATTCATCTGTCAGTTGAGTGGTAGGGGTTTTCCTTCTTGGATCTTTACTTACACCTCTGACCCTTGTAGAACAAGTGGCCCCAGTGTGGCAGGGGAGCAAAGTCACCTGGTTCCAGGTTCCCTGCATAACACCACCCAATCCCCACCCCACACCCCCTTCAGCTTGCAGGACCAAGTCCAGTCAGGACCATGCATGGCTCGTCGTCCCCAGCACAGTGCCTTACAGATCATAAGCTCTACTGGATTGAACTGAAGGAGACGTGGGGACAGGACAGGAGACGATGATGGAAAGGAGACGGAACTACAGGTAAATCACCCTTCTCACATTATGAGCTAGCAGCACAGCATCTTTTTTTTTTTAATTTTTAAAAAAATTTTATTTATTTATTTTTTGCAGTACGTGGGCCTCTCACCGTTGTGGCCTCTCCCGCCGCGGAGCACAGGCTCCGGACGCGCAGGCTCAGCGGCCATGGCTCACGGGCCCAGCCGCTTCGCGGCATGCGGGATCCTCCCAGACCGGGGCATGAACCCGTGTCCCCTGCATCGGCAGGCGGACTCTCAACCACTGAGCCACCAGGGAAGCCCCAGCACAGCATCTTTTAAGGCTCTATAGCCTGAGTTACATTTCAATCCGAACACACCCCCAGCCAGTCCTCTACCTCCACGCCCTTCTGGAGAGTCTCAGTGAAGAGATAATTTATGAAATGTACCAACTCTGACTACTATTTCATTTTTTTTTTTTTTTTTTTTTTGCGGTACACGGGCCTCTCACTGTTGTGGCCTCTCCCGTTGTGGAGCACAGGCTCCGGACGCGCAGGCTCAGCGGCCATGGCTCACGGGCCCAGCCGCTCCGCGACATGTGGGATCTTCCCGGACTGGGGCACGAACCCGCATCCCCTGCATCGGCAGGCGGACTCTCAACCACTGCGCCACTGGGGAAGCCCCTACTATTTCATTTCTTGAGCTCCTTCTCCTGCCCCTCCTCTGACCACTTGCAAATATGTGCCCACATGCACACAGCCTATGAAGCACCAAGAAGCAGAGCCAAAGGGGAATTTAATAAGCTCTACAGTTCCTTTTCAGTCCCTTGGGTCAGGTTTTCATAGGAATCTGTATCTGTGGGAGAACTCACACTTTAGCTACAGGCAGATCTCTGTATTCTCTCAACCTGGTGATAAAGGGAGAGAATGGAAGGGCAAAACAAGGTGGGAAGGCTAGACTCCGAATACTATAGGCAAGAGAACATTCCAGCAGGGATGAACTACAAGGCAAAACTCTTCCTATTCGGTCATGTAATCTCTTTATTTTTGTTCTCACCAAATCTCTTCTCTGGTCTCTCTGAACACTGCCAGTACTATCTTCCCACAACTCTCTCTTTCTTACCAGCCTGACCTTTCCACCTTTTCACCCAAATCAGATCTGGGTTTCAACCTTTGCTCCAGCTTCGAATCATCTTCTTTTCCCCACAGGGCACCCTCTACAAAGTTCTGAGCTCTTTCTGAAAATGATTTTAAAACACTTGCCCATCCAATCTAAACCCCCGTGCTCCTTCCGCAGTACCGCGTGTGCTGGCCCTGGCTCATTCCTCCTTCAGATCCTCTCTCCACTAAGTGGCTGCTTTCCTCCTGTTGCATTCCCAAGTCTCGTATTTATCCCGTTAGGTCCTGCAAGAAATGCTTTCCTGAGCTCTCCCTCATATTCACCCGGCCTAAATTTCTTCCCTTTAAATCCCTTCTCTAATGAACTTCCCTCACGAAATTCTTCTGTGAAGGCTTTCACATGAAAACGACTACACTCTAAAACAGAAAAATAAAACTATAATAAGTTGCAAGTGCTATAAAATTTAAACACTTAGAATAAGTAGATTATTCTATTTGAAGTTTGAGGTATCTGACAAATCATAATCCTCCATGTGGTACATGATATACCATTAAAATAAGGACATTAATGAGAATAATATTATAATAATAGCATCTTCTTCACAAATATGTAAAAGTGAGAATCCTAACAATGGTAAGTACTTATAAACAAAAGATAATTAATCAATTTAATAAATAACCGTGTGATAAATCTTTTGAAGAATGGCAAAAAGCAAGAAAAAAAGTGAGATTTTATGTAATTTTTTTATAACGGCTAGAGGGAAAAACAGCTAATTATGTTTTTCAGTGGAATTCTTTTGATCACCGGCCACTCAGAACAGTTTTCTTGATCCAGGTCTTCAAAGCTGGGATCATAAGTTTTAATTCAAATGTTTTCAACTGAACATTAATAACTCTAACTCTTCTAACTGCTACACAGCCATAATTAAATCAAACTGGTGTGGGTTACAGGACCAAAGCCTAAACGGGCAGTTGCGTTTTTTTTTCTGGAATCACCTATGCTATTTCCCCAGAGTGGGAGGCCCAGGCAAAGGCTGTGAATGGGATGGGGTCGTGGGTTCTCTCACTTCTGCAGAAGATGTGAGGGTGCAGTTTCTGTCTCATAAATACTCACCAGAATTGCAGAATAGCTTCTCCCCCCTGCCTCCCACGTTTGTTTGGTTGAAGGATCGTCAGACAAGAGAAAAACACTCACTCTTTGGAATGTATTCTGCATGAGCTGCCTTTTTAGAAATAACCCTCCCAGGTGCTGACATGAATATTCACAAGAGTATGCCGGGCACAGGGGCCAGTCTCCATGCCATGTACACTAATCCTTCAAAATGTATTCCAGGCAAGCTACCAGGGTGAACTCCTATACAGGAACTGGGCTTTCAGGTGATGGATATTGGATGGCTGAAAGGAGAAAATCTGAGTGAAGGAGGCAGAGATGAATAAATCACTCATATCCATCTAAGGCCCTGCTGCAGCGAGACTTGCCACTTTGACTCAAGCACAGCATGAGGCTTCATTAGAATACTGTACTCTGTGAATTAAACTGTTTCTTTTGTTCATCTGGCTTATCCTTCCTCATCAAGAAAAACAAACATTTATCTCCCCTGTGCCCCACAGCCCTATCTGTTGGACCCCTTTTTACTTTCTTCTTGCTTGGCTGATAGGACCTACACAGGCATCCCAAGAACACAGTTCTGGTACCACGCAGGCACCCAATGCAGGCATGCGAGCGTACACACACACACACACACACACACACACACACAAACACCTCACACCACCCCACTTTACATCACTACCCTGACTCACATTCAGAAAGGTATAGGCAGAAAAGATTAAGAACCTCACAAACCAGGGAAGGAATCATGCCCAAAGTGGTGAGATCACAGACTTCTCAGGATCCTCCCACTCTGGTACTGAATCCCCAAGATCAACACTGAGATTCATGCTGAGGGGACCTGGCTAAGGCATAAGGGGACTTGGTTAAGGCAGCCGGTCTGAGTCACACATGAAACTGTCATAACTTAACACTCTTCAGACAATCAATGTTTAAGTGTCAGGGGCAGGGAGATATCTCTGGGGGTCATTTCCCAGGAGCTGGTGTTAGAACTGTTCCAGCTGTAAGCACCGTTCGTGCCCTAATAGCTTAGGGCATTTAGGAGCTTGGGGGATCCTGGCAAGTCAAAGGAAGAAGGAATATGAGCAAGGAAGAAGAAAATGGTGTAGCTTCAGTGACATTCTAGATCAAGTTATCTCCTCAGCTTATTTGGACCACAAAGGGCTCCACTAACTCTCCTTCAGCCTCTGATGGACACAAGGACATTCCAAGGCAATATGCAGCAGTGCCATCAGATGGGACAAGAGTCCCAACTCTGCTTCTAATTTGCAACCTTATCCTCTCAGATTTATAATCTGTTAAACGGGGTGTGAGGGTAGCGGAAGAGAGGGAAACAGATTCTAACTTGGATGATCTGTGGTTCCTTGTTTCTTTAATTTTTTTTTCTTTTAATTACAAAGTAATACATGATAGATCCTTTGGTACTTCTTATAAAGTATCCATAATAAAAAGGTGTTTACTAAATGCAAAAAACGTAAACCAATATTTTCAAAAATATTCTTTAGTAGCAGAACCCCTTTTACAAACAACGTCTTAGAAGAATATCAATACCCATAACAGATAAAAGCAGAACTGCTCTACTAAGGTCAGCTTTGGGGCTGAAGCCTCATCTGCCAGACTTCCTACTGTGGCAGCCCCCCAGGCCCATCCCCCATAAAACAGAGAAGGAAAAACCACTGGGTCATGGTGTATATCTTGACCCCAAACTAAATGCTGATATTAATGTTCATATCTTTTAATAACAGGCTTATAAATATTATTATTCACATTTTTTGAAACCATGAACGGCAAATGAGTTCCCTAATTCTTCACTTTTGCCTTTATGGACTAGAGTTCTTAGTGAGGAAAGGAGCTGAATAGATAGAGCATTGGTAAACTATGGCCTGTGGCTGCCTCTTCTTGTAAATAAAGTTTTAATGGAACACAGCCATGTTCTCTCACCAGAGTTGAGCAGTGGTGACAGAGACTATAGCATACAAAGCCTAAAGTTACTATCTGTCCCTTTTTGGAAAAGGTTTGCCAGTGCCAGGAATAGACAGAAAACTAAAGCTCTTCTTACTGAACAGTAAAGATTTACGGCACCAAGGTAAGAAATAAAGATATAGTTTAAAGCTGAGCTTAGCCCAGAAATGGCTAAAATCCCTTTATTCTGTTGAAAGTGTTTCAATAGATTTTCATGTAGCAAATTCCACACGGAGTTTTTAGATTCTGCTATAGTCCTAATCCCATCGCTGTTACTGTGACAACTGTACCGATAATTCTTGGCTTGCTTTTCACCCCAAGTTTCTGGTATTTCTGCTAAGAGTAAAAGAAAAGGAAGGAAGGAAGGAAGGGAGGGAGAAAAATTCCAATTAAAAATGAAAACCTGAAAATTCCATTCCCAAACCCTCTCTGTTCCCAGAACTGATGAAGTGCCCAGGCGCTACATTCTCAAACTGAAGATATTTGCAAGCAGAACAGACACTGACCACCACCCTCCAGATCTCTACTAAATAGCATGGAGGCAGCAGGGTAGGGTGAAGAAGTTATAGAGACGTTTAAAGTCAATAAGTAATACACACACAAAAGTTATAGAGTCAATAAGGCAGTTAATATGACAGCAGTAAAACACTAATATCTCAGTTATCTGGGAAGATGACATCACAGACTAAGCCACACCAATTAGGTAGACAGGGTTGTTTATTGGTCACCAGGAGAAAATGGATTTGCAAGGCTCTATCCCCTTGCTATCTCTCCAGTGCTGTCTAGTGTGATTATAAAAAGCATCTTACAAGAATACCTGACCAGGACAGTCTATGACCACAAAACAATAAAAACATTTTGCTGCGTAGTGTTTTAACAAAACTACTCATTTGGAATCTTTAATGAAACCAGTTTTAAATGGATGACTCTATTTCCATGTTCTTCCCAAATAGTCCCAAATAATCGCCGTGAATTCTCTACTTTTTCCCTGAGTCTAAAATATACAGCTAAAATCTCACTATAGTGAACACAATCATGACAAAGCAATTTACCTATTCTACTAAGAATGTTATTATCAACAAGATATTATTTATTGGGTCACTGCCAATTCTCAAACAATTCTCTATAGATAATGCTTTATCTATTCCGAATAGGACTATCATGAGCTTCCTAATAAAGACACTATTTGATTATAGATGTTTATTATTATTTTAAACCTTAGAGAAGAAGTGAATACAGAAAGTGAGATATCAAGAAGAAAATTGACAAGGGTTTGCATTAGACATCGGGGGACAATTAAATGATATATGCCTAAAAGGATTAGGAACAAGATCTATTATCTTAGACTGCAACTACTCCTTCCCACAAGGTTCTTGAGGTAAGTACATGCCAAGGAAAGTCCCAGCAAGTGGGAAGCAAAGGGACACTTTACTGCTAGTAGAATTTTTGACCCAAAACCCTAATCAAAAGGCATAAGCACTCCTTTTCCCCAAGTTGGTTATGCCTGAACAGCTTCACCCAAAGCAAGCTAGGAGGCCTGTTCTGTCCCTTTTCCACACCCAAAACTTATTCTTGCTTTTTACCACTACAATTTAAGGAAGGATCAACCCAATACACATTTTAGTACCACCAAAACAGAGTGAGTACAGGAGAGATCATGGTCCCCTGCTGCCTAGCACTGAGCTATCCCTGGGTTGAGGCAGTAATCTTACCTGGCCACCCTAAAAGATAGAAGAGGAAGTAAGAATGCCCAAGGAGAAGAAAGGATAGGTATGCTTGTTGTGAGGACAGAAGAGAGGAGAGAGAGAGATGGGGAGAGGTAGGAACAAAGAAGGAGGACAGGGCCTCTTTCTAGGAGAATTAGTCCTGGCCCATCCCACTTAGGGCCTAGTGGAAGACAAGAGACACAAGAAGTGCTTCCACTGAAATGTGGCCCACTCTTGTTCCTGCCAATTCATGCATCTGATCAGCATCTCCCCCAGAAAGGGACTAAATGCTTTGACCATAACTACCATTTTGGGGAGGAGTGAAATGGGGATCGGGGAAGGCACAAAGAAATGCTGGTAGGAAAAGCAGAAGGTATTTTAATTTTTTCTCCCAAGATCTAGAATTGTGGTATTGCTATAATCACCTTCCCGCTTACTGTACTTCACATTTCAAAAGTTCCAGAAACTAGAAATATTCATTGTAATCCTACAAACACCACATTCCAAGATTTAGGAGGAAAAGACTGGAGGTAGTATGACAGTTATTCCCCAATATCCCCTTAGAAAATCAGAGGTCTTTTAATGTATCTTTTCATGCTAGGGCTGATGGGCATGAGTGTTTTAACTCCAGATCTTAAAAACTGAAAATGTGGGGCTTCCCTGGTGGCGCAGTGGTTGAGAGTCTGCCTATCAATGCAGGGGACACAGGTTTGAGCCCTGGTCTGGGAGGATCCCACATGTCGCAGAGCAACTAGGCCCGTGAGCCACAAGTACTGAGCCTGCGCGTCTGGAGCTTGTGCTCTGCAACAAGAGAGGCCGTGACAGTGAGAGGCCCGCGCACCACGATGAAGAGTGGCCCGTGCTCGTCACAAGTAGAGAAAGCCCTCGCACAGAAACAAAGACCCAACACAGCCAAAAATAAATAAATAAATAAATAAAAATAAAATAATAAAATTTTAAAAACTGAAAATGTTATTTCCAGCAGGACTTTTGACATAATTTAATCTACCATTTCAAAATAACATGGATAGGGCTTCCCTGGTGGCGCAGTGGTTGAGAGTCCGCCTGCCGATGCAGGGGACACGGGTTCGTGCCCCGGTCCGGGAAGATCCCACATGCCATGGAGCGGCTGGGCCCGTGAGCCATGGCTGCTGAGGCTGCACATCCGGAGCCTGTGCTCCGCAACGGGAGAGGCCACAGCAGTGAGAGGCCCGTGTACTAAAAAAAAATAATAATAAATAATAACATGGATACACAGTGAAATTTCTGATATTAGAATTTTATATGTACAGAAAAAAAGTCAAGTCCCTATAACCTGGTTAGGTAAACAGGTATTTTGGTTAATCAAATATGTCTGGTTAACAGACTCCATATGGATTGATCAAATATGTCTGGTTAACAGACTCCATATGGATTGACAGTTTTAACAAAAATTCAGAAATGTTTAAAATAAACTTAACTAGAGTAAAACCACACCAAACAAAATTTATTCTCCTTTTGATCAGAGGGTACTTGGGATCTTGCCTGCCTCCCAAATTTTATTAGGTGCATCCACTATCACTCTGCTGGTAAAGCATGAAGATCAGTCACAGTAAATTAAATGCTAGGTAACAATTTGTAACAGAAACTTAAAGTTTTTTTCCAAGAGGTAAATTTCATGAATAAGAGATCAAAGATATATAATCAGTAATGCTTCTCACTTTGGAGCAGAATTACCCAGTAAGCAGATATAGGCTTTTTATTTACAGAAAATTTTTGAAGCTGAGAATAATATAAAATACAATTATTATATTTACTGTTTTAGATGCATCCAGAAGCTGTGGGCATTAAAAAAAGTAAATGGAAAAAAAACCTACTGAATTATACATTTTATTTTATTTATTTATTTATTTATTTTGCGGTACGCGGGCCTCTCACTGTTGTGGCCTCTCCCGTTGCGGAGCACAGGCTCCGGACGCACAGGCTCAGTGGCCATGGCTCACGGGCCCAGCCGCTCCGCGGCATGTGGGATCCTCCTGGACCGGGGCACGAACCCGCGTCCCCTGCATCGGCAGGCGGACTCTCAACCACTGCGCCACCAGGGAAGCCCCTGAATTATACATTTTAAATGGGTAAATTGTACAGTATATGGATTATATCTCAATAAAGCTGTTTTTTAAAAAATATGGAGATCTATAAAAATTCCAAAGTAGATGTGAAATGTCAAGCAGGAGGTAGTGTCTGTGGCAGAGTTGTTGACTGGATGAGCCAACTCCTTACCATGACCCTCAGCTTCTTTGCCAGACGTGCTAGGACTGACTGCATGACATAGTTCTGCCTGATAACTAAATGGAAGTCGGCTAGGTGGGGCTTCAAATAAAGCTTTGGCTTTTCCTAATAAAAAGAGACAGACTTGACTGGCAGGGCTCTTTACACTTTTACCACTTTGCCCTCCTTCTTCCTGCCTAAATGCAGATGTGGTAGGTAAAGCTGTAGCAGCTGTCCTGTTCTCTGAGGCAAAAATACAAGTAGAAAAGACCAAGAAAATCAAAGAGCTCACTGAATTGCAGAACCAATCCTAGCAGCCACCCACCTGTAGACTTTTTGTTATGTGAGACCGAGACAAACAAACAAAAGCAAAACAAAACCAAAATAGTTTTAAAAACATTTAAAAAGGCTTTCTTGGGAATTCCCTGGTGGTCCAGTGGCTAGGACTCTGCAGTCTCACTGCCGAGGGCCCAGGTTCAATCTCTGGTTGGGGAACTAAGATCCCACAAGCCACACGGTGCAACCATAAAAAAATAAAAATAAATTAATAAATAGTCTTTCTTAATCAGGTTCTTAGTTATTTGCAGCTAAATGTAAGCTCCTTCGGAGCATATGAGGGCTAGTAATAAAAATGAATTTTTATTCATTTATTTTTAATGTGTCAAGTCTTAGCCATAGCATTTAATGAAAGGTTCTATAATTTATATCCTTAAGAAATGAGAGTGGGTTGAACCAGAAGCTACAATGCCTTCTCTCATTTTCTTTTTAAGGCCATAAGAGGCTCTGTAGGATTGTGCAACAAACTGGAATCTTTGAAGGAAGAGTTTTAGCACTGGTGGTATCACCACGTTGATGGTAGAGAAAAAGAGAAGGAACTCAAATTATACTGTAGTCTCTTCACATCTTAAATGGAGACAGCGAAGCAGCTAAAACTCCAGAGCTACTGAAAGACATGGCAACTAAAAGGACCATTAAATTGTATGGAAAATCTAAACAGTCTTGACTGGTGTTTGGTTACAGTAAAAGGATAATGTGGCAAGGGTGGTAATGTCATAATCACTGAGGGACATGGTTTCAGACGTCATAAGTAAAAGGAAGAAAGAGTATCCTTACCATTAGGTCTTAAGGGCACAGGAAAGAAAATACAGGCAGAAGTAAAAGCACACTCTGCATTTATCTATGTAACCAATACTCCTTATACTGAATCTGACACATTGTTGAAAGAGGTAACAAAGCAGAAGAAAAAATGATTCCTCAGCGGGAGCTAAGGCCCTGAGTGTCCAGGAAAGTTGCTGAAAGGAGCCCTTGAGGGGTACCAACCAGCCTGTCATCATAATCACTTTTCCTAAGAGAAGGATGCAGAATGGAAGTGGATGGATGGGGAAGAAGCAAGAAGGGGAAGTGGAAGAGTTTTTCTTGTCTCAGTGCTTCTGCTTGTTCTTCACTAAAGATACAAGAATGTTTTGGTCAAGTGCCTCTGTGGTTACCAGGTTACAAAGGGCAAAGTTTAAAGAGAGAGGGAGAGACGGAGAGGAGAGAGAGACAAGACAGACAGACAGACATCAAGTGCTACCATTATGCACCAAAAGCATCTTAACAAGGTGACAAATTGGGGCTCCTCGGGAAAAAAATTTCTCATTAAGAGTATCTGAGGATTGAAGGTTTTGAAAGATAGATTACTGTTTTGGATTAATTCAAGGAGTAATTTCTTAAATGAAGGTGACCCTTCATCAGATTTCAGAATAGCTTCATTTACTTAATACTCAAAAGATAGATTCAAGCAATTTGATGTATTAAATCTGTAGAAATTTTGGTGAATTTGCTGAAAGTCCTATGCTTCTGCTACCCCTGAAGAGAACAGCCACATTTCTGTGATCCTGTATGGCTGATCTTGGGGGAAGCAGTGTTTGGAACATCTGTCAAAGTAAAACCACAGAAGGAGAAGGTTGATGCTTTCCATTCATTTGATCTTCCAAGGTGAATGATTCCAGTTTTTAAAATGATTGTTTACAGCAATACTGGTAAAGTATTTGTTTCAGAGGGGTATCAAATGAACGATTCTGGATAATTACTGAACATACATTTGTGCATGAAACATTGTGTCAAATGGGGTGATATCCTCTGTAAAAATGTCTTCTTGATGGGTAATCTTTGAAAACTGAAAGGATTTTTCTTTTCATGTATTCAGCTATATTTTATGATGACTAGTTGTCAACTCCTCTAATCGCTCAAGAAAAATAAATGGTTGACATGTGAGGTAAATCAAACACATACACACTTTTGGGGGGAGCATTTAACCTTTCCTGTTTTTCCAAAGAACATCTGAATTCTAGCCCCCCTCCTGTATTTTTAACAAGCAATTTAGTTGCCATAGCAATACTTTCTGGTTTTGAGATACATCTGGGATGAAACTAGCTGAGACATATTTACCATTCGCCAAAACTCTGCTGTTTCCAGGCTCCAGGATTTCTGGTCGCCTTAGTATTCATGACAGTTCAGACTCCAGCATCTACTGAGAACCACAACTATAATTTTTTATTCAACAATTTTTCTTGGAACCAGAGTTCTGAGGTCTGAGGGTGATAAGAGAAGACTTTAGTGCGATGCAGATAGGCTGTGAGAGAAACAACGTTTGGTAAATAAATCATGGATCAGCAAGACAAGGAAGAATTCCTTGGTTCAGGGCTGTGACATGACTGATATGAAGCAAATTTGGTAAAATATCTTTCCAATTTTGACTAGAATTATAGGCAATCTTAATCCAAGCCAGAGGAGTCATATTTTTAGAAGTTTGTTGTATTCTTTAGACTATAAAAAGGAAACTTTTCGCTCTCTAGGTTGCAAAGAAGGGTGTTCTAATGTAAATAAATGTATGCCTGCCTGTGCAGCACTCAGATAGAATGAAATGGAAGCAGCATGAAACTTGAGGCAAGAGTCCTTACCTGTGCTCCTGTCAGCACCTACCACCAGAGTTTCGTCTTAGTCATTTGCTGGAGGTGCCAGATCTTTAGCAGTTTCCTCACATATACTTAGAACAGACACACTGAGCAAATATGATGTCCAATTTATTTGATAGACAGAACTCCCTTTAGTTGCACCAACATTCTATGTTGTCAGCTCAGTCAATGAGTGTTTATTGAGTACTCACAGCACAGAGTACTGTACTAGGCACTTGGAAATCATTGCAAAGACCCAAGTCCATCGCAATACTACAATCACTATCTTCAACTTGAGATTATCTGTGGTTCTACAAGAACTTGAGGGCTGCACAGACATAGAAAATACTCAAATAATTACAAAACATCATTTGAGTCATTGGTTCAATTTCTCTCCCCACCTTCATGGACTAAGCCTTCATTTGGAGCTATTAAACAGGACACAAAATGGAATGGTTTGTGATTCCTCTCCTTTTTCTTTTCTGTGCTTATCCTTGGGAGGGAAGTGGATGAGCAATAGCTTGGCAGGGTGGTCAGCAGTGGGAAGAAGGAAAAACAGCAGTGAAAAAGGGATTTCTGATTTACAAACTGAACAGATAATCTAGAATGGTTGCAGCCACACAATAGTGAAAGGGCAGCTGAACTGGGTGTGGGCTTAACAGCTCCAAGAGAAGGAAATATATGCTGGGATGAATAAGGAGCACAGCGACATATCTAATTTTTTTTTAAAAAGGATTAACTTTCTATTGCTTTGTTTTATCTATGTTTAATAACTGCAAGGCATAAACTGATTTGTGGTTCAGAAATTCTGTGCCAGATTAACTTTTATAAGTGGTAGAACTGGGTTTTTTTTCCTATTGCAAAGTAAAAACCTCCTCCCGACAGACTAAAGAGATTATGGATACCCACCAAGAACATACTTTGGGTTAGATCCATTTTGTCCTAACATATTATATTCATATAACATTTTCCAACTGAGGAACTCAAAATATTTTTGTGTCATTAACTCCTTAATCCTCATAACACCCAGAGAGACTATGGGTTTATTTAGTTGCATCTACCTGCACTGTTTCATCTTCCAACAGCCTACCTACTCACAATTAGGTTAGTTAAAGCATTACGGGTATTTTACTTACAGTACTGCATTATCAATTACAAAACCATCATTTTCAAGCTAATGTAAGAATTGTTAATTTAATTGACTAATAATGAGGGTTTCAACAAAGTGCTGTCACTTACTAGCTGAAAAAGACTGGGTAATACACATGCCTAATGCACAGCATATGTGATTTCTCATACTAACCTGAAAATACTTAAAAGGATATCATGATTAGCAAGTAGAAAGATAATAAGTCTTAAACTAAGGTGACAGAGGGACTATAAACTAAGACTTAGGTAGATTTGGTTAGTTACTATGTGGTCGTTTTATGTGGTCAGGCCTCTGAAGATTTCCTGTTATTTAAATTTTAATGTTTTTAAAAAAGGCATGAAAATAATATAATTACTACTAGTTACCCACTTTTAAGGCACATTCCAGGCAACTTCTCTCTTTTTCTCTCAAATAAAATGAACAAGTTACACTGTGCCTGTAAACCTAGCAACAAAACAAAGACAAACTCCTTTATTTCCAAGTTATACTGCCTGCTCTGGCTCTTGGGAAAGAGAAATAAACACCAAAGATGGGGAGAAAGTTTCATATAAACTGCAAGGACTAGGACGCCTCCCGCTGTCTCTTTCCTGGGAGCTGACTGGACAAAGGCTGGTCAGGAACAAAGAAGGTGGCTCCTAAAGGCACGATGGCTCCCCAGCTCCTCCCCTCCTCTCCTCAGCAAAGAAAACTCTCCTCTAATGGTGCTAATGAAACACTGGGATGGGTTTGTGGTGGTGGGTGGGATGGTTTGGGGAGCTGGTGACTGAATATAGAAACAGTAACAAAACATCTCAGGGATGTCACCTCTGCAAGTCACCTCCATCGCCTTGCCTCTTACTCTCCTCCCCTCCCTCACTCTACTCCAGCCACCCTGGCCTCCTTGCTGCTCCTGCAACCTGCCTCACGTGCTCTGCCTCGGGGCCTTGGCACTCTGCCTGTGAGGCTCATCCCCCAGGTCCCCCAATGGCTTACTCTTCCCATCCTTCAGGCTCTGCACAGTGAGACCTTCCTGAACACCCAATCTAAAGCTGTGCTGTCTCCAACCCCTAGTCCTCCCTTCTGATGGCTCCATCTTTGAAATATCTGACATATTACAAATAGTGTTGTTTACTGGTTATCCACCACTGCCCCCTCCCCCAACAAGAATGTCAGTTCTGTGAGAAAACTGATGTTTGTTTTCTGGATTCAATGCTGTAGCCCCAGGGTTTAGAATAGTGCCTAGCACACAGTTAAAAGCTCAAAAAATGTTGAATGAAAGAAAATGAAGGGAGGAGGAGACAGTCAGAGATCAGGTTTCAAGGTCAGCCTTTCCAGGATCCACAAGGGTACTTGCCATACCAGACTCACTAGCAGGACTAGGTTCCCACTGACTGTGGTTAGCTGTGGGCATTGTCTGTCAAGAAAGAAGCTGGGGACTTCCCTGGTGGTGTAGCGGTTAAGAATCCGCCTGCCAATGCAGGGGACATGGGTGGGGACATGGGTTCGAGCCCTGGTCCGGGAAGATCCCACATGCCTTGGAGCAGCTAAGCCCACGTGCCACAACTACTGAGCCTGCGCTATAGAGCCCGTGAGCCACAACTGCTGAGCCCGCATGCCGCAACTACTGAAGCCCGTGCGCCTAGAGCCCGTGCTCTGCAACGAGAAGCCACCACAATGAAAAGCCCACGCATTGCACTGAAGAGTAGCCCCCGCTCGCCGTGACTAGAGAAAGCCTGTGCGCAGCAACGAAGGCCCAACACAGCTGAAAATAAATAAATACATAAATAAAAAAAAAAAAAGAAAGAAAGAAGCTCTGCTTGCCTACCCAGCTACAGGGGAAACGCTCAGGAAAGGAAGAAATGGTTTATGTGGATGAAAACAGACAAACAAAAGAAATCTTATCCACACAATAATTCTGTCCTCTCTCAGGAATAAAGAATGCAGTAATCAAGATAATCCATGTTTGAGACATTTGCCTCTGTGTTCACCATCTACAAAGAAACCTGAAATTTTATAGTCAGTATACCTTGTGATTGGGCCCCCAGAGGAAGAGGTTCCAGAACTGCCAGATCTCCTCCCTCTTAGATGGAGAAAGTGTTAGTCACTCAGCTCTGTAATGCTCTCCCTCGAGGTGTTGATTTGGAATCTGGGCGTCTTTGGATACAGTGACTAGGAAAGCAAGTGAGTCATCACAAGCAATAGAAGCCATGGGTCAAATGTCACTGACTAATCAACCTGTCATTTGTCAGTTACCCATCCCCATGAAGAGACACCACTGATCTAGTTTCCTATCAATAAACATCTATCTGGGCACATCAGCTGCTGCTAACCATGGCCTGCAGAGATATCCAGCATCACCCAGAGGCATTGGTGGTTAAGAAATACCTCTCCCTTTCTTATTGATAATGTCACAGAAGAGGCAAATGCAGTTCCTGACAACGTAATGTTAGTTTCATAGGGACGTGTCTCTCTGAGTGTTCAGCCAGTTTCATGGGGCTTCAATTGCATGGATTTTCTCACTGCAAAAGCAATAGCTGGGCTTAAGGAAGGTGGAGGCTTCACGCGGTGCTGAGATACACAATTCTGCCTTTGGTTGTGCTCATGCTCATCATCCCCCTCTGAGTCAGGAAAAAGAAATTGTGTGGGGAGAACCATTCTTTTTCCACATTTAAAGAAAACCAAATGGCACGGTTCTCTCTTGTCTCTCTTAAGCTCCAGTAACACCTTTTATCTGGAGTCAGATTCAACATCTCTGACTGAGTAGAGCTAGAGGCCAAGGTAGCCTTGCCACATGAAAAGCTTGTTTGTCTCTTTCTGAGTTGTCACCTTGGCAATGACCTCATGAGGTCCCTGCTCGATCTAAAATTCTGGATCTCCCACTATACCCGCTATAATTTCCCCTTCTATCTTGATAGACTACCTCATCTGCACATTCAATCTGTCAAGGAACACTTATTCTGAGTTGTCACAGGCTTCATATATCGGGTGAGGCTGGGAGGAGGCAGCAAGTAAACAATTATAACACAAACATGACAAATGCTCTGGGAGGAATTACATACAGAATGTACGGAATCATTGAATAGGGATGGCTAAATCAGCCCAGGAGATGATAGAAGGTTAGGGAAGCATTCCCAAAGGAGTGAAGTCTTGAAGGGTTTATAAGAGCCAGGTAAAAAGGGGTGATGAGAAGGTAGTGAGACACACATGTAATGAGAACAGCATGTTCTAAGAGTTGAAGGCATGGGGTAAGAGAGGGGTGACACATGCAAAACTGCAAGTAGCTGGATAGGCTGAGACAGTACGTGTAGGGGTGGTGGAGAGGCAGGAGACAAGGCTGTACGGAGAGAAGTAAGTCACATGTTCTTTTTTTTTTTTGGCAGTACGCGGGCCTCTCACTGTTTTGGCCTCTCCCGTTGCGGAGCACAGGCTCCAGACGCGCAGGCTCAGTGGCCATGGCTCACGGGCCTAGCCGCTCCGCGGCATGTGGGATCTTCCCGGACCGGGGCACGAACCCGTGTCCCCTGCATCGGCAGGCGGACTCTCAACCACTGCACCACCAGGGAAGCCCAAGTCACATGTTCTTAATGCCGTTGTCTGAACTTTCTCCTTAAGGCAAATAGTAGCCATGAATCCTCTTAAGAAGGGGCATGACCACATCAGATTTGTGGTAACAGTGTGCGAGATGGTTGCAGGTGGGGAAGAGCTACGTAGAGAAGAGAAACTACAAAGATGCAACTATGGTGATGGCAGTGGGGATGGGGAAGAGAGGAAGGATTTGTGAGATATGTAGGAGCTGGTATTGACAGCTGACTGGTTCAGTGGGGGAGGCGAGGGAAAGGAAGGAGTTTAGGAAGATTTCCATGTTTTTGGCTCAGTGGATGGGTGGATGAGCAGTACCACTAAATCAGATGAGGAAATCGCAGTGTGAGGCAACTTGAGCAGGGAAAGGGGAGAATGGTGGAATTCCATTTCTGACATATTGCTTTGAGATGCACAGGGACCGTTGTTGGATGGGGGGTAGAGAATGTGGGGTGCCAGGTAAGCAGACAGAATACAGGGAACGCTAAAAGAGAGTGGGCAGAGCTGCTAAGCTGCCAGTTTGCTTCTATCTTCATTGGCAAGAAGACTGGTTTTCAAATTAGAAATGGCAGAACAAACATAAGAGAAAACTGAAGCCCCAAATAGGTGAAGTGAAAGAAAGTATCTAGTCATTTTAAATGATTTCAAGTCTCCTGCTCAGATGAGTTACACACCAAGCCTTCTGAAAGAAATTGCACATGCAATCTCAGAGACACGATTGGTAATCGTCAAGAATTTGTGCAGACTCTAAGACAAGAGAAGGACAACTGTTTTCCAGATTTTTAAAGTAAAGAGAAAAAGATTGTAATGGGAAATATTCAGATAAGTTTCACACCATTTATGACAAAGATTCTAGAATGACTTATTAAATAGATGGCTTATGATTACTTTAGTTAATGCATGCAGCTGAGAAGAAGGAAGGAGGGTGCGTTGATGGCTATCTGACGGAAGTTTATTTATACTGCTAGCTTGTCCACACTGATTGTGGCTTGTTTCCTCCCCCTTCCTAAGCATGAAGTGAGTTGTCTGGCCTGCAGTATGAATTCAAGGCTTCTTTATCTGTGATTTGCTGCCTGTGGTACTCAGCCTGTATGTGGCCCTTTATGAAAAGAGGTTGAAAATTTAAATGAAGAAACCAACAGTCTGAATTCTCCAAGAAATCCAGCATCACTTGTCAGGGTACCCCAGGGAACCGACAAGCAGCATTAACCTCTGCAGTTATTAGCTTAGACATCAATAAACCTCTGTCTATTAGAATCCCACTACCTTATTTTTTGTGCTGTTTCTTTCTTTACACATACTAACTTTAAAATGAGAACAGGAAGCAGTAAGGAAAATGTGGTACAGCATGATGACAGGAAGGCAGTCATGTCTCACCAACATCTCTACCTCTGGCAGGCTAAGATATAATGTAAAATATCTTGTGTTAAAAAATATATATATATACACACACACACAACATTAGTCTTTCAGAGACCTTCTTAGAACCTTAAAAAAAAAAAGGGCAGCCTATTTGAGACCCAGATGACTCTCTTGAACTAAAGTATATCCTCTGGGAGATGTCACCAGTGTCACATTTTAAAATTATATGATCCTACAAATCAAGCAATAGTGGGTTAAAGTTCCCTTCTTAAAACAAAGTGAAACAAAACAAAACAAAACGAAAACAACCAAAAACCCAGACGTGAAGATTAGTAAAAAGATCTTTTAGAACCAGGTTTCATATTCAGATCTGTTTGGTTCATATATAAAGTCATTTATTCGAGTTGAAAATGATTTTGATATCCTGTAAGTTCCTAACCAATACAAACTGAGACTTGTGCTGTATCCAGGGAGAGGCCCTAGTCCTCGCCCTCCACAAATCTAAACTAGTCCCTCCACAAGTCTAACTTTGGTGCATCTCCCCACCAGAAAATCCAAACAAGCACCTTGTATATCTTTGTCCCTCCTTTTCCATCTCCTCCTCTCCATATTTAGAGCAAAGAACAGAAGAGTATCTTCACTGAAGTTACTGGGATCGTCAATGTACCAAAACACAATTTGCACGTGTCTTCCATTTTAAAAGTAATAAATGAAAGGGAATCTTCTTACCGTATTGACCCAATCATGTATGGCTGTGCCAGTTGAACCACAATTGCACCACTTCCTAGCTGATGACATGTATAGCCAGAATCCCAATCATAGTTCTTAGTGTCCCCATTCAGCAAGGCATTTCGGCTCCGACTGACTCCTTCAATCACGCTGGCACAATCAGCAATTGTTGCAACGTTCTCCATGGGAACTGTGAATCCAACACAAGATTCAGCATCAAGATAAAGAAGCCAAATATATCCCACCAGTGTGCTATGAACAAAATTAATTAATTACTATCAATAATAAAATAGAAATTAGAGCATCTTGATTATCTCAAGATATGAACACATTTCCATGCCAAATAGCTTTCAAAAAAGATGAACCTGAGGCTGGAACAAACCAAACCACATGTAGCAATTAACCCTAAAGAATTTTATTACAAAGAAACATGATACCCCATAAAATATAGAACGGATAAATACATTGTGAAATATTACTACAGTGGGAAACCACACAGTAGTTGAGATTAATTAACTACAGCTATATCCAAATTGATTAATCAGAAAACAATGTTGAGTGAGAAAAGCAAGGCACAGAAAAACACAGTGCATGAGTTCATTTATACAAAGCTTTTTAAAAAGGCAAAACTAAAAATATAATTTGTTTAGGGATACATATATAAATGTAAAACTAAAAAGGAAATCCAGGGAATTATTACACAAAATTCATGATCATTTGTATGAGAAAGAGGGAGATGAAATCTTGGAGGGACACCTACCAATGTGTCCAAACATTAATTGATTTCATTTCCAAGATGAAATCCTGGAGGGGCTTCAAAACTACTGGTTTTCTTCTATTCTCGTGAGGCGATAGGTACATAGGCACTTGTTTTATTAGTATTCTCTAAACTGTATATATTTATTACACGTAATAAATGTAGTACGTTTGTTTAAAGAAGCATGACATATATAGATTCAGTATTTTAAAATTCATAAAGCAGGAAAACAATCCAGGACATGGTACCAATCCCTTTGCAGAATATACAGTTGCCCTCGGCCATGATTCATTTCCCTTTTTTGTCTGTTTACTATTCTGAGCAATTCAACACATACGCTCATCTCTTTGTTCATGAACTGCTGCATTCTGAAACACCAGCTCTGTTTTGATTCTGTGTCTCTCTATATACTTCAAGTCCACATCCACCTGTTCATTTACAAAAGTCTAGGGTATCCACAAAATGATATAGCTGTCCAAAAATGATGTAGATTCTCTAAACGCTGAGAAGAGAATGATAAAAGGTGAGAGCCTTTTAAGTCCACTGGGACCTTTTTTGTGCATTTACTAGTGCTGCGATTTTCTTCAGAAATTTAAATTATTTAACCTAAATCTACAATTAACCTTAGCTACTTACATTCAAGATGTGTAGCTTACTTTACAAAATTTTAAAATGGCTTGAAAAAAAGACAATTTCTTATTAGATATATACTATACTTTTCAGTATAATATTATACTCTATGCAAAGAGAGAGGGTGAGCAGTACTACTATCATGCCAAAACATTTCTAACTTTATAATGATGCAGAGTAAATAATCTTCCATGTATCTTCTAAGCAATGCATTAACTTTTCAAAGGTGGGCATGCCTGTACTCGAGCCCTCATCTACCTTCACTACTTGCTTGCTCCCTCATCTCATATACCTTCACTGCTTGCTTTGCTCTCTGTAGATAAGGACAGCCATCCACAGATAAAGAAGAGAGGAAGGGAAGGAGGAAGGGAGAGAGACTGGATTTTCTGGCCATGAATCCCTTGACTATGAAGCTTAACTCTAAAGCAATAAGCAGAATCTCTGGTAAAGCAACCTGTGAGAGCAGTGTACTGGCAGAGAAGGGGCTTACAGAAAAGCCCCCCTCTGACTTTGAAAGGAGAAGAGATAAAGGACTATATTTAGAGGCTAAGTCATGGTACCTCCATCTCATGGAAAAGGGGAAGTGTTCTGTGATTTGGAAGAGAGAACTAAAGGAAGTGGCACAAGATACACAATAAACTGAGCTGAGACATAAAATCACACTGTAGGTAGCTTAAGCTGCAGTAAGAGACAGCCTCCATTCTCCCAGGTGTTTAAATAGCACACATTTATTTTTCACCCATACTATGCATTCAACGATGATCAGCAAGGTGACTCTGAGCATTGCATCATGCAGGGAACCTAGTGACGGAAGCTTTGTATTGACTGATATGTGCTTCTTCAATCACAGCGGCAGTGAGAAGGGAGTGAACTGGGCACTGGCTCTTAAAACTCCTCCCCCAAAGCAACACACATCACTTTGCTCACATTTTGTTCACTAAGGCAAGTCACAGGGCCTTACCTAACTTCAAAGGGGTTAGGAGAGGGCTAACTTGTTGTGTGCCCAGGAGAAGAAGGGGAATATATGGTCAACAATATTAACGTCTACAATAAACATTAAACCAGGATGAAGGAACGTTCAATAGCCAGATAAATCTAGTTCATTTGTGTAAAGTATATAAAATATTTCAATGTATAAATATACCAAAGGGACATTTAGATTGTTACCATTGTTTTCTTTGTGATTACAAACGTGTCTTCTTGTGTACACAGGTAAGAGTTTCTTCAAGGGATATGTAAGACATATATATGTATATATTTACACACACACACACACACACACACACACACACACACATACGGAAGTGGAATTACACTTGTGGCTATGAGTTACCTCATTGGCAGGATGTCAGTCCTTTCTTGGTTAATGTTGAGTTGAAATATTAATCTTTTCCTATAAGATTTGTGTTTTCCCTTTCTTGTATATAAATTCTTTCCAACTCCAAATTTATAAAGATATCTCCCTATATTTTCTTTTAAAAGTTCTCAAATTTTGCTTTTCACGTTTGGTTCTTTAATCTATTTAGGATTTATTTTTGGTATGCTATTAAATACAGATCTACTTTCACCTTTTATTCATAAGGTTAGCTAATTTCCCCAGCACCATTTAATGAACAGTTCATCGCTTTCCTCCACTAATTTATGTTACTTTAGTCACGTATAAAGTTTTCATACGTATCTAAATCTCTTTTTAAGATCTGTACTCTGTTTCCTTAATTTGCCTAGCCTTGTGCCTTTACCATATTGTTTTAATTACTATAATTTTACAGTATCATAAAATTTGACAAACTGAACACCTGTTTTCCCTCTCCTTCGCCTTCTTCTCTGTTTTTCTTCAAAATTGCCTTAGATATCCCTGGCCCTTTTAGGAGAATTTTGTGTTTTGTTTAAGTTTTCAAATATACTAGCATAAAGGATTCTTCAATATATGCAAATCAATCAATGTGATACACCATATTAACAAATTGAAGGAGAAAAACCATATGATCATCTCAATAGATGCAGAGAAAGCTTTTGACAAAATTCAACACCCATTTATGATAAAAAGCCTCCAGAAAATAGGCATAGAGGGAACTTACCTCAACATAATAAAGGCCATATACGACAAACTCACAGCCAACACTGTCTTCAATGGTGAAAAACTGAAACCATTTCCACTAAGAACAGGAACAAGACAAGGTTGCCCACTCTCCCACTATTATTCAACATAGTTTTGGAAGTTTTAGACACAGCAATCAGAGAAGAAAAAGAAATAAAAAGAATCCAAATCGGAAAAGAAGAAGTAAAGCTGTCACTGTCTGCAGATGACATGATACTATACATAGAGAATCCTAAAGACTCTACCAGAAAACTACTAGAGCTAATCAATGAATCTGGTAAAGTAGCAGGATATAAAATTAATGCACAGAAATCTCTTGCATTCCTATACACTAATGATGAAAAATCTGAAAGGGAAATTAAGGAAACACTCCCATTTACCATTGCAACAAAAAAGAATAAAATACCTAGGAATAAACTTACCTGAAGAGACAAAAGACCCATATGCAGAAAATTATAAGACACTGATGAAAGAAATTAAAGATGATACAAACAGATGGAGAGATATACCATGTTCTTGGATTGGAAGAATCAACATTGTGAAAATGACTATACTACCCAAAGCAATCTACGAATTCAAGGCGATCCCTATCAAACTACCAATGGCATTTTTCACAGAACTAGAACAAAAAATTGCACAATTTGTATGGAAACACAAAAGACCCCGAATAGCCAAAGCAATCTTGAGAAAGAAAAATGGAGCTGGAGGAATCAGGCTCCCAGACTTCAGACTATACTACAAAGCTACAGTAATCAAGACAGTATGGTACTGGCACAAAAATAGAAATATAGATCAATGGAAGGGGATAGAAAGCCCAGAGATAAACCCACGGACATATCGTCTCCTTATTTTTGATAAAGGAGGCAAGAATATACAATGGAGAAAAGACAGCCTCTTCAGTAAGTGGTGCTGGGAAAACTGGACATTTACATGTAAAAGAAAGAAATTAGAATGCTCTCTAACACCATACACAAAAATAAACTCAAAATGGATTAAAGACCTAATGTAAGGCCAGACACTATCAAACACTTAGAGGAAAACATAGGGAGAACACTCTATGCCATAAATCACAGTAAGATCCTTTTTGACCCACCTCCTAGAGAAACGGAAATAAAAACAAACATAAACAAATGGGACCTAATGGAACTTAAAACCTTTTGCACAGCAAAGGAAACCATAAACAAGATGAAAAGACAACCCTCAGAATGGGAGAAAATATTTGCAAATGAAGCAACTGACAAAGGATTAATCTCCAAAATTCACAAGCAGCTCATGCAGCTCAATACCAAAAAAACAAACAACTCAATCCAAAAATGGGCAGAAGACCTAAATAGACATTTCTTCAAAGAAGATATACAGATTGCCAACAAACACATGAAAGGATGCTCAACATCACTAATCATTAGAGAAATGCAAGTCAAAACTACAATGAGGTATCACCTCACACCAGTCAGAATGGCCATCATCAAAAAATCTACAAAAAATAAATGCTGGAGAGGGTGTGGAGAAAAGGGAACCCTCTTGCACTGTTGGTGGGAATATAAATTGATACAGCCACTATGGAGAACAGTATGGAGGTTCCTTACAAAACTAAAAATAGAACTACCATACGACCCAGCAATCCCACTACTGAGCATATACCCTGAGAAAACCATAATTCAAAAAGAGTCATGTACCACAATGTTCATTACAGCTCTATTTACAATAGCCAGGTCATGGAAGTAACCTAAGTGCCCATCAACAGATGAATGGATAAAGAAGATGGGGAACATATATACAATGGAATATTACTCAGCCTTAAAAAGAAACGAAATTGAGTTATTTGGGGTGAGGTGGATGGACCTAGAGTCTGTCATACAGAGTGAAGTAAGTCAGAAAGAGAAAAACAAATACCATATGCTAACACATATATATGGAATCTAAAAAAAAAAAAAAATTGTTCTGAAGAACCTAGGGGCAGGACAGGAATAAAGACGCAGACGTAGAGAATGTACCTGAGGACATGGGGAGAGGGAAGGGTAAGCTGGGACGAAGTGATAGAGTGGCATGGACTTATATATACTACCAAAAGTAAAATAGATAGCTCGTGGGAAGCAGCTGCATAGCACAGGGATTCAGCTCAGTGCTTTGTGACCATCTAGAGGGGTGGGATAAGGAGGGTGGGAGGGAGACTCAAGTGGGAGGAGATATGGGGATATATGTATATGTATAGCTGATTCACTTTGTTATAAAGCAGAAACTAACATACCATTGTAAAGCAATTATACTCCAATAAAGATGTTAAAAAAGAAAATGAAAAAGAAAAAGAAAGCAGTAAGCCTTGATGTGGGACAAAAAAAAAAATCCTAATATACTAGCATAAAAATTTTCACAGTATGTTCTCATTATCGTTCCAAATATATATATATATATATATATATGTATAATTTTTGTGTGTGTGGTATGCGGGCCTGTCACTGTTGTGGCCTCTCCCGTTGTGGAGCACAGGCTCCGGACACGCAGGCTCAGCGGCCATGGCTCACGGGCCCAGCCACTCCGCAGCATGTGGGATCTTCCTGGACTGGGTCACGAACCCATATCCCCTGCATCGGCAGGCAGACTCTCAACCACTGCGCCACCAGGGAAGCCCCCAAATATTTTTATTTGTACCTTTTCTTCCTTTTTTTGTCAGTCCTATACATGTTTGTCTACTACATTAGTGTTTTCAAAAAAACAATTTTCAATTTTGCTGATTATTTTCTTTATTTATTTCTTTATTTCCTACTTCACTATTTCACTATTTCTTCTTTCTATTCCTTTGGATTTATTCTATTTTTTTCTAAATATCTGAAGCAAATAATGAGCAAAGCATTAACTTTTCTTTTTTTCTAATACATGCATTTAAAGCTAATATTTTACCTCTAAGTCCTGCTTTATCTTTACCCTTAAGTTTTAATATACAGTGTTTTGAAGAGTATTAGAGTCAACTATGGTGTAGAATGTTCCTCCATCTGGGTTTTCTGACATAAAGTGTTTTAAAAGTTGATTGCATCTAAGTTTTTTCTAATTTCCATTAAGATTTTTGTTTGCTTCACAAATTATTCATAAGAATGTTTTTTAACTTTTCAAGTTTTTGTTACTGATTTTTAATTACACTGTAATGTGGATAAAAAGGTGTGGTCTGTATGATACTGACTTTGTAGAATTTGATGAGATTTGCTTTTCTGTGGTCTAGTTCATGGTTCTTATAAATATTTTACATGTGCCTGAAGAGAATGTGTATTCTCTAATTTGGGAGGTGTATGGTTCTATACATATCTACTATATCAAACTTACTGAGCTGTTCAAATCACTCACATGTTTATTAATTAATGGGAGAGGTTTGTTTAAATTTCCCACTATGACTGTAGATCTGTCAATTTCTCCTTGTAATTCTGTCAATTTTTGCTTTATGTATTTTGAGAACACGTCATTTCATGTATATTATTTTAGAATTATATCTAACTTGTAGATTGAACCTTTCATCATTATGTAGTGTAATTTTTTATCTCTAATAATCCTTTGCCCTAAAATCTACATGTTCTAATGTCAAATAAATATAGTGCCTTTATTTTGGCTACTGTTTCCTTAGCATCACTCTTCTATTTTTCTGGTCTCTTGTGATAACATATAACTAGATTTTTGAAAAATTCAGTGTCCTTTGTCTTTTAACTGGCAGATTTACATGACTTATATTAATTGTTATTACTGATGTATACTAATTCACTTTTTGAAAAAAAAATTATTTATTTTAGGCTGTGTTGAGTCTTTGTTGCGGCACACAGGTCCCCTCCAGAGGCTGCGATAGGGGGCCACTCCTCAAGGCGGTGTGAGGGCCTTCCACTGCAGTGGCCTCTCCTTCTGCAGAGCATGGGCTTCAGGTGCATGGACCTCAGCAGTTGTGGTGCCCGGGCTCAGTAGTTGTGGCTTGCGGGCCCCAGAGAGCAGGCCAGGCAGCTGTGGCGCATGGGCCCAGTTGCTCCACAGCACGCGGGATCCTCCCAGACCAGGGCTCGAACCTGGGTCCCCTGCATTGGCAGGCTGACTCCCAAACACTGCGCCACCAGGGAAGTCCCATTAACTCACTTTTATTTCTACTTACAAGTTTTTTTTTTCTCTGCTGCTTCCCCCACCTCTCTGTCTACTCTGTTCCTATTTTCTAACGGATTGAATTTCCTTTATTTTCCCCACCAGCTATCCCTACTGATTTGATTGGGAAGTTATATGTTCTATTTCTATTCTTTTACTAAATTCCATATATGCATACCAGACTTAACAATGCCTAAAATTAAAAATCACATATTCCCTTCTCCTGAACAATATAAAAGATCTTAACACTTTTTCATACAAATCATCTTGCCTCTTGGCTTGCTATTCTTACCTAACATTTTACTTCTACCTTGTTTTAGACTCTCAAAATCAGTCATCATTATTATTATCTCATACAGCCAAAACTTATTTATTCACATTCACCAATTTATTCACCTTTACTTTTTTTATATCCTCCTTTCTTCTTGGTTCAACTTCCTTCTAAGACACATCCATTCAGCAAAGTCTTTACTTGAAAGTATATTTTGCCACCACTCTTGAAAAATAGTTTAATTGGGTATAGAACTCTAAGTGAAAAGCTGTTTTTCCTCAGCACTTTTAAGATATTATTCCATAGTCTTCTAGCTTCTACTGTTATGTCTGCTATCCCTCTAACTGCTGCAATTTGTTTTTTTCTCCACAGTTAATTTTAAGGATTTCTTTTTGGTTTTAGTGTTTTGCAATTTTACTATGTTGTACCTAGATGCAGACTAAATTTATCCTGCTCAGGACTGAATATAAGCACTTATGGCTTTTATCAAGTCTGGAACATTTTAACCATTATTTCTGTGAGTATTGATTCTCCCTCATTTTGTTTTTTTTTTCTTCTAGAATTCCCATTAGACCTCTGTTGGAACTTCTCATTCTATCCTCTCTACTTCTTAACCTTCCTTTCATTTTTTTCCTCTTTACCTCTTTTTGAAGCATTCTGGGTAATTTCTTTAAATTACTGTTTGTGTTCACTGCTTCTCTCCAGGTGTGTCTCATCTACTGTTTAACCTGTCCACTGAGTTTTAAAATTTCACTGTCAAACAAAAACGACCCAGTATTGAAAATAAGTGAACTGAAGCTATGTGTATTAGCAAGGGTCAATCTTACAAAGAAAGTTGGTTAAGAAGAACAAGTCAGAAAAATACAAAGCGAAAAAAAAAAAAAAGAAAAATACAAAGCGTAGAATTCCACTTCTATTGTTCAGTGATAGACACCTAGTGAATCTCACCTATGTGGTGAGATTAGAAAGGAGAGCTAGGGAGTAGTAAACACAAATTCAGATGAATGGTGACCTCTGGATAGTTAGATAGCAGGGATGTGCTGTGGGGGGAACACACAAAGGGCTTTAAAGACTTGGTAGTGATATGGGAACATATGTATATGTATAACTGATTCACTTTTTTATAAAGCAGAAACTAACACACCATTGTAAAGCAATTATACTCCAATAAAGATGAAAAAAAAAAAAGATTTGGTAGTGTTCTATTTCTCAAGATGAGTGGTGAGCATGTGAGTGTTCCTGCTCTCCAAACTTTACATATATGTTCTTTATGTTCTTTTCCACAAATGGAATATTGGTTATTTTTTAAATTCCACAAATGTTAATACTGTTTTTATGAAAACCAGAAATATGGCAAGTAATTTCAGAGGGTTTGAAAGGATAAACCTTTTAGGATTCTTTACAATGCTGATGTGCTCTGTAGTATCCACTAGGTCTTGACGGTTGTCCTTGTTGACTCTCCCTGAGTTTATCAATTTCCTCCTAAGCTACCTTACTGCTTCACAATTTTATCCCTAGATGATCTGATTTTAACTAGTCAATTAATGCAGCAGCATCAGAGATGATCATAAAATCATTAGTGATATGGTTTAAAGCTCTTTGGGAAAAAAGGCTGGGATAAGCACTCAGAATTCCTTTTCTAAAGACATATTTAGAAATATTTATTAAAGAAGATTCTTTCGGTCTCCAACATTTTCTCTAAGCAAAACTGCCCTAGTAATATCACCCTCTGACCCTCTGGAATCTTAAGGTAGTCTAACATATGCTACATTAAAGAACTTTGCCTTCTTGGGACTTCCCTGGCAGTTCAGTGGTTAGGACTCCACACTTTCACTGCCGTGGGTCTTGGTTCAATCCCTGGTCGGGATTTTAAAAAAAAGAACATTTCAAAAACAAAAACAGTGCCTTCTTAACAAAAAATCCTATATCTATGTGCTGGAGAATAGTATTCCATGGTTTCCACTTTGATCTTGACATCATCGTTCATTAATGTTTTTCAGTCAAAGTCTGGATCTACAAAGGGTGCCCAACACAGATAAACATAGACACATATAATACACAGAGATAGACTGTATTAGTGAAATCTACACCAACTCCCAAATTTCCTTTCAAGAAATTGCTTTTGCTAGAACTCTACTAGCAACTTGATAAGCAACTGTACTTATTCCATAAGGTAGAAAATCAGATCAGCACTTTTCTTAATTCTCATTCCTACGTTTTAAACAATGAGTGAAATTAACAATATAACGACCAAATGATGCCAACGGGTGGAAAGAAGAGAAGGATAGGGACCTGGGCACAAACCCTGTGGATAAAGACTTTCTGTAAATGACCAAGGTGAGACCATAATTCCAGCACGGGGCCAATTCTTAATATCCAAACCAGTATTTCAATCTGATCTAACTTGACAATTGGAGATTTAGCATGTGAGTTTCATAAGGGCAGGAACTTTTGTTTCTTTTTTTCACTGCTGTATTCCCAACTGATAAGAAAGAGTGCCTAGCATATAGCAGTTATTAAATAAATATTTGCTGAAAGAATGAATCAGAGCTGGAAAAGCATGCGTATATAGGTGTGGCACTTAACATAGCTCCTTACCAAAAGCTAGAAAATCTAAAAGTTACTGAATAAAGCAGAAAAAACTGCTTTCTAAGGGAAAGTTTTCTTCGAAAAGTGAAGTATGATCAATCTCTGGGTCTTGACCTAAACATTAAAAAGAAAACAATTATGCCCACTGCAGAAGAGCTGCTTTATAAGCACTACATATACCCTTAGCTCTCTCAACTTCACTTCCCCTAAAACTTTGTCCCACATACAGAAAGATTGGTCACTCATGGTAGACTGAAATATTTTCTGATAGGGAAACCATTTGGGGGAGAACAGGAGGAAGAGGAGGAATGTATATAATAACATGACTTGTAAAGACTGTGGAAGCTTTTTTATGCCTGACAGTATTGCTATCGGGTTATAGTCATACTATAAGAGTTCTCAGAGAAGAGGTCTGTCCTAAATGTCACCACTGGGTTTACTAATATAGACCACTTCCTTCATTTCAGCAGGAAAGAATTCTGTTATTAATTCTTCTTCCTAGAAACACAAACCTCAGCCTGCCTAGTTGGACTGCATAATAATTACTCAATGGTTTGAATAAATCCTGTGGTCTTTTTTCCTGGGAAAAATTAGAGAGTGATTCTAACTGACTGCAACGCACAGAAGGTGCCATACTGTTTTTCTTCCCGTAGGGGCCGGGCCACGCCCCATTTGAATGTTCATTACCGTCTTTCATATGTGTCTGATAAATTTATTAAAAACACCATCTGGATGGAGCTCAGCTTTGTGCTGTATTTCCAGTCTTCCTGTTTCCTCCCTTGTCCCACTGGAATTTCTGCCCCAATTTGTGTCACTTTGTTTACAAAACCATATTGCCAAAGCCCAGCATCTCGCATCTGTCTCTTTCTGGTTTTCCCTTTGCCATCCTTCAGCTACATACCTATTACAATAGCCTGTGCTAGGAGCAAAGGGGAAGTGCCTGGGCAGAAATTACTTTTCCCCCCCTGTGCACATAGCAATTCTGCTCAGACAAATTTAATTTGCTGCTTCTGAATGCAAAAATTGCATGTTAACAAAGTGCATACATTCTGCAAGTGTATGAATATTGGGATGACTCACACTGTGGGGAACTGCAGAAAAAGTGATCTGAAAACAATTGTACTGTCCTCTGTTCTTACACAGCACCAGGGTGGCCAACAGCCTGCCTGTAAATTTAATTCAGGAGTAATAAATTTTTTAAAAGGCAGTATTACTTCACTAGGACATGACCTGAGGGCCACCTGTACCAGCTATATTTAAAGATAAGACTGACATGTTATTTAACTGTCTCCAGAGATCACCTTTGAGAGATAGGGGGAAAAACCCATTTGAAACAGTTTTTAAAAGTGAAATAGCACTTAGCACTTAACAGAGGATTGTCATCTTCAAAAACAGTGCTTGATACAGCAGAAACTAACACAACAATGTAAAGTACTTATACTCCCATAAAGATGTTTAAAAAAAAGAAATAAACAAGTGAGCAAGTAAAAAAACAAACAAACAAACAAATAGTGCTTGTGTTGGGCTTCATGCAATGTTTCCCTGGCTGTTTTCATTGCAAATTGTTTTCTAATAGCACAGTGGTTCACGCAGCCATCAAGTACTTAACAGTCTCAGGGAGATTCTTCTCTGTTGCCAAGATTTTCAGTTACAAAATATTTCCTTCAAAAAGACAACTAGGACTATCAGCTTAAGGTCACATCTAGATATTCCCCTACAGACCTACACTATTTTTTTAAAGGGGGACTTACCCTAGGGGCCTATCCACAGGCTTACATAGGAACTTGTTGCTGACCAGGCAAGCTTCCAACCCAACTGCAATCCAACCTTCTGTCAACTTACTCTAAAGGGAAAAATACTCACAGCTGTTATGTCTGAACAGCTGTAAATGAACAATAGCTAATTAGAGCACAAACCCATTTTTCTTGGAAACTATCAAAAAGCTACAAAAATGTATTCTGCAACACTGGCACTAAGTTACATTCATTCCTGGTTTTATCTATCAGGTTAAAAAAAAAATCAATTTTCTTGGTGCAGCCACTATGGAAAACAGTATGCAGGCTCCTCAAAAGACTAAAAATAGAGTTGCCATATGATCCAGCAATCTCACTCTTGGGCATTTATCCGGACAAAAATATAATTTAAAAAGATACATGCACCCCTATGTTCATAGCAGCACTATTTACAATAGCCAAGACATGGAAACAACCTAAATGTCCATTGACAGATGAATGCATAAAGAAGATGTATATATATACAATGGAATACTACTCAACCATAAAAAAGAATGAAATAATGTCATTTACGGCAACATGGATGGAACTAGAGATTATCATACTAAGTGAAGTAAGTCAGAAAGAGAAAGACAAATACCATATGATATCACTTATATATGGAATATAAAATATGACAGAGTTGAACTTTTATGAAACAGAAACAGACTCACAGACATAGAGAAGAGACTTGTGGTTGCCAAGGGGGAGAGAGGGTAGAAGAGGGATGGAGTGGGAGTTTGGAGTTAGCAGATGCAAACTATTATATATAGAATGGATAAACAACAAGGCCCTACTACATAACACAGGGAAATAAATATATTAACTATTCTGTGATAAACCATAATGGAAAAGAATATTTAAAAAAGAATGTATAGGGCTTCCCTGGTGGCGCAGTGGTTGAGAGTCCGCCTTTCGATGCAGGGGACATGGGTTCGTGCCCTGGTCCAGGAAGATCCCACATGTCACAGAGTGGCTGGGCCTGTGAGCCATGGCCGCTGGGCCTGTGCGTCTGGAGCCTGTGCTCCGCAACAGGAGAGGCCGCAACAGTGAGGGGCCCGCATACCGCAAAACAAACAAACAAACAAACAAACAAAAAGAATGTATATACATATAACTGAATCACTTTGCTGTACAGCAGAAATTAACACAACATTGTAAATCAACTATATTTCAATTAAAAAGAAATCACTTTTCAATCATATAGTATATCACATTACATTGCTGAAGAAAACCCTTTAAACTTTTCCTTTCCAAAATATGCCCCGGTTCCCAGCACCGTGGAAAGGCTGCTTCCTAACACAATTCCAAAGGATTCAGTCATGACCATCTCTCCATATCTGCAGGGGAAGCCCATGGGAAGAAACCAGACCTTGCCTTTTCAATGCTGGCGACCCATTCCTCTGAGCCTCTTTTCCTTTTTTCTTTGTTTTCATTTTTGTCTGTTTCAGTCAGTATAATCCGTGTTCTCATCATTCCTGTTATAGCTCCAATTCTAAACATCACCAACGTTGCCCAAATCACACACCCTATCTTAAGATTATAAGGACGTTGACAATCATGCTGGGTTCTATTTAGCCAGTGACAGGAAGAGGTAACACTTTTCCAAACTTTAAATGTGGCTTTCCCTTCTCCCAAAGTATGCAAACTTTATAACTTTAGAAAGTTATAGCTCCAAACATGTTTCAGAGAACATGGCAGTTTTATAGAAGACGGAGGTGAGAAATCAGAGGTGGTTATTCCCAGGGGCAAAGGTGAGGTGGGGTGGGGTCAGTGGATGCCAAGTAGGCATGTTCACCAGGATTAGTGAATTCACAAAGCACCTTCCAGAACTAACTGCTTAAGAGGTTTACTCTCTTATCTGTAGTTTTCAAACTCCAGCATTCACGCTGGGGGTTTTAGCTGTGAAAATCTTCCATTCCAAAAGACCTTAAAGAATCAAGCATCAGATGTTTAACAGCGGTAAGCACTGCAGTGTATCAAAGGGGGATTCACTCTGCAGGTGAGGCCTTTAAATTTAGGACAAAGGAATTTCCAGATGTAAGAAAAAAGACGGCCCAAACAGCTAACTCTGTGTTTGAACTAATAGGCAATATCTCATTGGGGTGATTTTTTTCCTTTTCTCTGGACAAAATCTGTCAGAGAAAGACTCTACATCTGCCCCCTACATCACGACAAGTTATTTAAGCTGATATGGGGAAAAATACCTAACATACAAAAAGTCACTGAAATTGGTTTTGCAAGTTTAGGAAACCCTTTCTCAAAAAAATTTATAAGTTATAATGTAAAGGGCATCTTTTTCTATGAGTAGTATAAGAGTTTTACATGGACTTATTTTTCCTTATGTCCTAAAAGATGTTGATATCAACAGAGTTATTTTTGTTCCACACTAGTGGTTGAAAGGTCTTCTCAGGCCACAACAATTTTGTGACTCAAGATCAGAGATGTCACCACAGCCTTGGGGGAATATTTCTCATTCGTGTTAAGTATAGAACAAAGATGTAGAAGAGTTTTTTAAAAGGTCCACAAAAGAAGCAGTGGTTTGCACAGAAATTTTTGTGTGTTTTTTTTAAACCATCCCTTTAACAAAGTAGTAGCTCTTCTCTCTCTCTCTCTCTCTCTTTTTAAAATTTTTGTCATTTTAAGCTGGCAGATGTATCTGGTTCAAACTTTAAGTCAGAATGATTCTGAGATAATGGATAACTTGAGTCTTATGATCTTGAATGACGGTCCTTTAAAATGTATCAATAAATATAAAATTTGAGATTTTACTAATAGTTATCAGCAGTGAGGCAATCAAACATTAAGTGGAATCCTGTACATTTTACAGAAAATGTCCCAATCAGATCTGTGGCAAGTATGCTCCTACAGTTCCACTTTGGCAGAAACTGCCTGCCACAGATTTTGGAGGCAGAGAGAAAAAGGTGGGAGATGACACCAAATTCTCACATGTTTTAGTTCCCACAAAGCATCCTGGATTGAACTGTGTGAGAAGGAAAGAATCTCTGAGAATCTCAAGGGAGCAAGACTGGAATTCAGAAGAAACATACAGGTAAAGGTGAGTCTTAACTTCTGAATATTGAGCTTTCAGAATTGAGACTCTGTAATCAAATCCCACAGGATGCCTGAGGGAAAACTTGCCTCCCTGGGCTCTCCCAGTTTTAGCCTGAGGGGCCAGCCCAGGGCTGTGGGGAAGTTGAGCAATCCCCTGGGTGAGACTGAGGTTTTGCTCCCTAACAGGCGAACTTGGGGTCCCTGGGGAAATCTGTCTACCTAGCTTCAAAGACTGACAATCAAAGTCTTGTAAGTTCCCTGGAACAACTTTACTCATACTCCTAAGTAAAGTAGTTATGAGAAAAAAAAACTCAGGAAAAAGTACGATTTACACTACCTCTGGAGGCCAAAGTTAATCTAGATTGAAGAAACAGAATCATGCTATGTTTTCCAGTAGGCTTACAGTGTATGATGAAATGAGTCTTGTCTAAAATACCATAAAAGGCAGTTTAAAAAGCACCTTCTGCTACTACTCTCAATTAATTATTCTTCTAATGGTTTACACTTAGTGCTTTGGGAAATGAAAAATGGGTGTGAGTATTTTTAAACAGAAGTTTATTATGAATATTCTGGGACCTGTCAGTTAGGAAGTATCTTATTTCTGAGTTCTAGCTCTCTTTGCATCATGTCTCTATACTTTAATTCTGAGAGGAAAAACGTTTGCTACCCTCTGCCTGCCTTCAGCTCGAACATCCACTGGACCAAGGCAACGGACTGGAAAGCAGGTGCCTGAGGAACTCACCTCAGTTCTGTAAACCATGCCCTAGGCAATCTCGAGAAGGCTATTTAACCACCCCGTGACTCAGTTTCTTTACCCATAAAGAAAAGAATCCCTTCCTCCTTCTGCCTTCTTATGAATATTGAAAGAATAAATTAGATCATGTTCACAAAAGCATCCTGAGATTTTCAAAAAATCACAAGATCCAGGCTTGGTGCTTCCCTAGTCACAAAGGGCCAGGCTTTCCCCACATGGTATGGGTAGGTGGGACCAGCATTTCAGAAATCTGGGTATTACACAAGAGGTGAGACTTTTATTCTCATGAGTCACCTTGTAATTGTAAAAGGATAGGAAGCAGGGAAAGGAAGAACCAATAACAATTCTACTGACCAGCAAAAACCTATTAGCACCTGCTAGTGTAATATGCAGCTGGCAGTTTCAGAAAAACCAAGAAAGCACTTCCTTCTGGTCGATATTTGCTGGGGACAGCAATTTCTGACCTACTGAATCAGATCAAGATCATGGGAGTTATTAGACCAAAGAAGTCTCTTTGTGCTAACAGTACAGTGGCTGGGGGGGGGGGGGGTCTCCTTTCATTAAACAAAGGGGTCTGTCCACAACCTGCCTTCTAGGATAGTCACCGCTTTGAGGTTTCATGAGCTATCACCATTGAATGAACAAATCAAAACGCATTAAAAAAAAATCACAGACACAAATAGGCTTACAGTTTACCAGTGATATGGACAGTGATAAATGCCACATGGGTGCTCTACTCTTCTTGGGTGAAAGCAGGATGGGGGCCGGGGGAGGGGAGGGGGAGAGGGAGAGGGAGAGGGAGAGGGAAGGTTCCCTACAGTATTTAGATGGTCTTCAAATTTTCATAATTTCCTTAGGGTGTGCTCGTTGCCAAGTTGACAGATGTCGCTGGAAAAACCTGTACTATTCTGAAGAAAGGCTAACCTTTCAAGAAGGAGAGAGGGGGAGGGAGCCAGCGCACCAGTTCGGAGAAGAGATGACATTAAGCTGGACAGCAAGCTACCCTTAGCAAGCTGGATCTTTGAAAGGCTGTGATAACACTGCCAAGGAGAACTGTCGGGGAGAAATCTCATTTCACCATGGTTTTCCTTGCCATGAGTTTAAATTAGTTTGCGGGGGGGGGGTTGTTTTTTTTTTTTTTTTGCGGTACGTGGGCCTCTCACTGTTGTGGCCTCTCCCGTTGTGGAGCACAGGCTCCGGACGCGCAGGCTCTGGACGCGCAGGCTCAGTGGCCATGGCTCACGGACCCAGCCGCTCCGCGGCATGTGGGATCTTCCCGGACCCGGGCACGAACCCGTGTCCCCTGCATCGGCAGGCGGACTCTCAACCACTGCGCCACCAGGGAAGCCCTTAAATTAGTTTTTAAAACTAAACACTAGATGCCCTAGACAAGTCACTAATTATCAATTATTACTTTTTTAAACCACCAAGACTCCGATGCTAAGTTGCACAACATTACCCTAAAAGAAGTCATGGCTACGCCATTTTATACTCTCTCCTAAGCGTTTACCCACTTTCTTTTTCATTCACTCTTCCTGGTTGTACTGTATACATAAAGAGAAATGGGTTCTTCAAAGAAGACTGCCAATGATCTTATCCCAGACTTCCCCGCTGGGTGCAAACATACGCGCCTCTTTCGCTTGCTTGGCCCTTTACATTTCCTAATGAGAGCCTTTCAAAAGAGGATCGAGAACGCTGAGTATTAATTTAAGGGACAAAATGGTAGTTTAGCAAAGCCCCAGTCCCCTACCACCAAATAAGAGGAGAAAGCACGTTAGGGTCTCCTTGTTTGAGATCTTCAGCCTGTAGGTCAGCCAGTGCAGCCAAATCAGCACTTAAGTGATCAGAGCTGGGGCTGGGGAAGGAGGGGAAAGCCAACGGCGCCCAGACCTCCCTTTGCAGCACATATGCCTCTGTTCTCTTCCTGAGGAAGACCGCATCTCCTTTTCACCTCCAAGATAGTTCTCTTGCATTCCCAACTGTAAGCCTCCCGCTCAAAAATCCACATGCTCTTGTTCATTAATGTGACCATTAGTCATTTTTTCCTGTGCCCTGGGTACACCCAATGCTTTTATCAGCTCTGGTAAGGAGAGACTCACCTAATGTCTTCTTATGAAAGGCAGATTACCAACCTACCCATTTAAAGATTAACAGTACTGTGCCATAAGGAAAATTATACCTCCAGCTTGAAAACCTGCAATTGGGGAACAATTTTACAGCATCATATTCATTTATATCAATTATCTTGTTTATCAAAGACAATGAAACCCAAACTGGTAGTAAAAAGGTACAGAGTGCACTGTGAGGAATAATTAGGTCTCACCCTCCTGGAGGCCGATAGCCATTTGCCACTTCACTTTGGGAGGTGATGTTTACAGTGTCTGTTTTATAACTCCCTTCACATTAACTTTCAAATGTCAAAAGCAGGCAGTTAATTGTATATTATACAAAATGTCACATATATAAAATACTGAGATATAAAATTATTATATCCGATCTACCATAAGAAATCCTGCCTTTTAGATTTAATAGCTTGTCAGGCTCTGGATCTCAGCTTAACTCCCATTACATGGACTGTGTTCGCCAGGTAGCCCCTGTCTGACGAATAAACTTCTTTGCCTGCACTGTGTCCTCAGCCAGATGAGAAATAAAAATAAAATGATATGACAATTACTATTACAGTTTAAAGTAATATGTACTAAGAAGAATGGGAGATATATGAGCAGCAATGTCACATGTTCTGATTTCATTCCAGCTCTGAGAACAAGATTCAGAGAACCATGATGCAAAGCTTATCAAAGCAGTTTAAACTGAAGAGATTGAGTGTACACTGCCCAAGTTCTTTAAAGCTACTGCGTGTTCACACCAACAGCCTGTGTCTACCCCAGAATCTCTCTACCACGAAACTACACACCAGCATGAGAATTTCTTTTCAATCACCTGCCAATTTTGCAGAGATCAAATCCTCTCCCTCTGCAACCCACTATTCCAATCTTGCCAAAACCAACCCTTCTGGCAATCTCTTTGTCTGCAGGCTCAAAGAACCCAATTCTCCTCTAGACCCATAAAGATCAGACAGACAGGAAAGAGAAGAGTGCAGCCAGAAAGAAGGGAGGACATACAATAAAGCAGTGTGTTTCTATGGGGAAGGAAAGGAGAGGCCAGGACATCAGCTGGGGTGGAGGGAGGCCAGGAGGGCTCCTTGAAATCCATTAGATACAATTTATACACTAAAATTTTTGTGCCTAAAATTTAATGAAACAAATGAATAAAGAGAGATACCAGTTGACTATGGAACTCCCGTTTCAGCCCATTTCCATGGGCACAGGATGGAAAACATACAATTTTGTGCCCATGGGAGGTTAATGCTTTCTGACATGACTGAGGGCTTGGATATATGTGAACTTGCTTGACTAATCCACACAACCAGTGAAGCACTGGTAAGAAACTCAGAGCTACAGTAGCTCATCAAGTCATTGAATTTATGGTTAGAAAAGAATCTTGAGGACCACTTAGTTCAAGGCACAGAAAATTTATATCTTATTACATATTGATCCAGAAAACAGAAAAAGAGGGAAAGCTTCTCAAGTCATTTTAATGTAACTTTGGTTATAAAATGACTTAGAGATGAGAAAAGAAATTTATAGGCCCATTTTATTTAAGAAAATAGGTGTAAAAACTCTAAAATAAATATTAGCCAACAAATCCAATAATTATTTAGAAAATACATCATGTCCAAGAAGCAATTATCCTAGGAATGCAAGTATGGGTCATCATCAGAACATCTATCATTTCAGTGGGTTAAAGAGTGATTTTGAGCAAAGGAGTGTTCCAGTTAGATTACTCTGGCTGGAGGGTGAAGGACAATGAGAAGGACTAGAGAGGATGGGGGAGACCCATGAGTAGAAAGACCAGGGCAGTGGTGAGGAGAGATGGTGGTGGCTTACACTAGGGTGGTAGCAGTAGCAGTGGCCAAAAAAATCACTAGGGATTAGAGAAATGCAAATTAAAATAACAAGATACTACTTTATGGCCATCATAATGGCAGAGTAGAAAAACACATATATGAAGTATGGGTGTGGACATGGGGAGGAAAAGGGCTCTCGTGCACTCCTGGTGGTGGGAGCGTAAACTGGCACTGCCCTGCAGGAAGGCAATCTGGCAGTATGGATCAAAATAAAAGGTAAGCATGCTTTAGTACTCAGGGATCATACATTTGAATATAGGGCTCAGAAAAAAGATGCAAAGGAGACAAACACAAAGAAACTCATTGCAGCATTGTTTTTGAGAGCAAGTAGCTGAAGGCGACCTAGGTCTCTATCACCGGGGGAATGAATGAAACGGCAAGACAATAACAGTACCCACCTTACAAGACAGTAGTGAAGGTTAAATGATCTTATGTAAAGAGCTTAGAACAGTGTCTGGCAAATAGTAAGAACTATATAAATTTACTGATAATATATTTATAGTTATTATGATGAAATACTAAGTAGCATTAAGAAACAACGATGTCATAAAACCATAATACTAGGTCAGAAAAGTTATGAAAAAGACTTATGGCATAAAAACATTTTGGATGATTAATACACATATACAACCCTCTCCCAACATTACAGATTTTCCAAATATATGTGCATATTAAGGACATAATGAGACATCTTAGAAATGGTCATAAGGGGAGGGGAGCAGAAGTGGGGTTTAACAAAGATGAGTAAACACAAATAAAAGAGAAGGCCTTGCCTGGATCACTGTGGATGATGCATTATGGCCTAAGGTATATAATGAACACAGTTATCTAAACCAAAAGGATACTCGTTTAAACACAAAAGAACAGATCATTAGGTTAGTCTTGTTTTTTTGTTTTTTTTTTTTTTGGTGGTATGTGGGCCTCTCACTGCTGCGGCCTCTCCCGATGTGGAGCACAGACTCCGGACGCGCAGGCTCAGCGGCCATGGCTCACGGGCCCAGCCGCTCCGCGGTATGTGGGATCATCCCGGACCGGGGCACAAACTGGCATCCCCTGCATTGGCAGGCGGACTCTCAACCACTGCTCCACCAGGGAAGCCCCTGGGTTAGTTTTCTCATTTCATAGCTGAGAAATTGGAGTTTCAGAGAGATTGTGACTTATTTATTACACAACAAATCAGCAGCAGAGTGAGAACCAGAATCTGCATTGATCTTCTGGTCCTCAGAAGGCAACACATCATTCCTTCCTTCGGACTGTCCATCTATCCACCTATCTAGTAAATATTTATTGAATATTGAGATTTCACATGCTGGGAATACAGCAGTGAACAAAAGAGACACAGTCCATTCTATTATCGAGCCAGATAAACAAATGTATAGTTACAAATGAAACTAAGTACTTGGAAGAAAAACACCCAGATCTATTAGCATCATACAAAGAAACTTTAACCCAGACTGGGGGTAGAGGGTCAGGCAAAACTTTTCTTAAGAAGTGACATTTAAGTTGCAATTTAAATGATCAATAGGCGGTTAAGGATATAAATGGGGTGGGGTGTGATGCAGTGAGGCTGAGAATGAGGAGAGGGGGAGAAGCTTTCCAGAGGGAATGGCAAGTACAAAGGCCCCATGGTCAGGGCATGCATGGCGCATTCTAGGAATGGAAAGAAGGCTCATAGCCTGAATGCAGAAAGCTAGATGGGGACTGGCACAAGATGAAGCAGGTATATGCAAGCACCAGATTATACAGGACCTTGAGGACTACGGTGGAGATTTTGAACTTTATCCTAAAAGCAGTGGAAAGGCTCTGAGTGATTTTGAGCAAAGGAGTGTTCCAATAGGAGTGTAGTGAACAATGGCAAGGACTAGAGAGGATGCAGGGACACTGCTGAGTAGGCAGGCATGACAGACAACAGTGCAGGAGAGATGGGGGTGGTTTGCACTAGGGTGGTGGCAGCAGTGGTGGCAAGAAGGGAATAGATGTGACATTTGGAACATAGTATCAACAGACAGTTACGTCTAAAGTATAAAAAATACCTCTGATGATATATATTTTAGTGTGTTTCCACAGCTCACTGAGGTTTTACTGAGGTGTGCTTCCAGTTTGCTATAACAGGCATCTACTGAACATTAATTCATCAAAGGATCATTGGAAAAAATATGATAATGCTCCTGGGGCGACAAGTTCCTCAGTTTTGAGCAAGAAGGAAGGAAATAGGGCTCTAAGCCCTTTCCTAAACTATCACTCGCCACCAAAGACCATTTCTCTGTTATCCAGCTTCCCTGGCCATTAGCCAAATGGTAGCCACCCAGTCAGGATGCAGGGGACGGCATGCAGGGAAATCCACCACCAACAGCCACGAGACCTGCCTGTACTGCTGACAGTTCTGAACTGAGAACTCAACCAATTCATATTTAATATTTTACAGAATCATTTCCTGAAGATCCTAATTTGAACATTCTAACACCTTCTGTACTTTTACATCTCACCTGAGTCCCTCACTTTTACACTCCACTTTATTACCATTTTAGTTGATTTCATCACAGCTTCATGGAAAACAACTTCACCAACGACCATTTCCTGTCATTATGAGGGCAGAATTGAAGCAATCCCCTGTTTGAGTACGAGGTAGTTTTTATGATAATTTTACCACAGGTAATGCTGTGATTTTTAAGTACATTTCTCTCTTGTAGCACTGTACAGATTCCTGTCTTTAAAAAGATAAGTATCGAATGCAGCTATAAAAGAAACATACCCATCTTCACAATATTAACAAGCCAATAAATTCAAAACGATCACTTTGTGCCAGACTGGCTCACCTACCAGGCACCCAACATCATACAATCACTTAATTTTACTCAAATCAGTGACATGCCTAGTCGGTGTTACACTGAATTATGGGGCAGGAGAACGCCATTGGGTTTAAAGGCCCCCTCCCAAAACATTTTATGCAGCAGTCTGCTCCAACAGCCTCCAAATTCCAAAGATTTAATTTGATTCACAAAACCATAGCCCTCACATCACTATTTTAATAAATAAATAATACCATAGTGCCCAAATGGCTATTGAAATCTTTCCTTCCACTTCCTTCTTCCCATTTTGAAACATCCTTCTTGTGATATAATTGACACACAATAAACTGCACATATCTGAAATGTACAATTTGATGAGTTAGACATTTGTACACACCCATGAAACTATTAGCACAATCAAGATAACAAACCTTCCCACCATCCTCAGAAGTTTCCTCATGCTCCTTTGTAATTCCTCCCCAGCCTCAGAAAACTGTGGATCTGTTTTCTGTCAGTATACACTAGTTTTCAAGATACAGAATTGTTTATAAATGGAATCATACAGTATATGTATTACACTCTTTTTGGTTTGGCATCTTTTATCTAGATTCTCAAGGACTCTTTGTTTACTCAATAGAATCATTAGGTGAATCACGATATTCCCTACCTAGCCCAGGAACAGGACTTTGCTTAATTTAGTGGCTATACTTGGGAGCAAGTGGGATACTAAGGTGCATGGAGGACTCAGGTGTTGGTCCTACCCACTCTGCCTTGTCTCCTCATAGGTAATGTGGAAATAGCTTTATTTGAAAAAGAAACACTAATTTTCTTCTGATTACAAAAGTAACCCATATTCACTGATGAAAATATATAAGTGCATAAAAATATAATTAAAAAACACAAAAGTTACCTGGAATCCCACCATCCAGAAAACCTCTATTAACGTTTTGATAGTCTTCCTTATGTCCTTTTTTTAATGCACTGTTATGGACTGAATTGTGTCCCTCCCAAATTCATATTTTGAAATGTTAACCCCCAGTACCTTGGAATGTGACTGTATTTGGAGGTAGGACCTGTAAAGAGGTAATTAGGATTAAAAGAGGTCATAAGGATGGGGCCCTAATCCAATAAGATGGGTACAAGAAGAGGAGACATCAGAGATGGGAGTGCATGCAGAAAAAGCCATGTGAGGACACAGTGAGAAGACGGCCACCTACAAGCCAAAGAGAGAGGTCTCAGGAGAAACCAAACCTGCTGACAGCTTGATCTTAGATTTCCAAGCTCTACAGCTGTGACAAAATAAATTTCTGTTGTTTAAGTCACCCAGTATATAGTATTTTTTTATGGCAACCATAACAAATTAATATATGTACATCTAAAAATACATATATTATCTTTAAAATACTGGCATTGATCTGGCTATAAAGATGGTATCCTACTTTTTTTTTTTTTTGCGGTACGCGGGCCTCTCACTGCTGTGGCCTCTCCCGCTGCAGAGCACAGGCTCTGGACGCGCAGGCCCAGCGGCCATGGCTCACGGGCCCAGCCGCTGCGCGGCATGTGGGATCCTCCCGGACTGGGGCACGAACCCGCGTCCCCTGCATCGGCAGGCGGACTCCCAACCTCTGCGCCACCAGGGAAGCCCCCTACTTTTATTTTACATTATATTATGGCCATTTCCCTATGTTATGAATGGCTATACAGAAATTTTGATATGCTAATGTGCCAGAATTTATTTCATTATGCCCCTATTGTTGGACATTTGTAGTCCTTCCAACTTTTTGCTTATCATAAATAACAGGGCTTCCCTGGTAGTGGCAGGGGTTGAGAGTCCGCCTGCCGATGCAAGGGACACGGGTTCGTGCCCCAGTCCGGGACCGCGGCTGGGCCCGTGAGCCATGGCCGCTGAGCCTGTGCGTCCGGAGCCTGTGCTCTGCAACGGGAGAGGACACAGCAGTGAGAGGCCTGCGTACCGCAAAAATAAATAAATAAATAAATAACACCGTGCTTGACATTAATGTAAAAAAAATGTCCTTCCTGAAGATTTCTTTAAGGTAAACTACTAAAGGTAGAAGTAGTATATCAAGGGGTATTTTTAAGACACAATATATATTGCCAAATTGCCTTCTAGAAAACTTACATCACACCACATATTTCAGCAGTATATGACACTGCCCATTTCATGACAGCCTCACCCACACTGAGTATTTTCATTTAAAGCAGCTTTGCCAACAGGATTTTAAAATGAAACTTGACAAGCTGATTTTCAAGTTCACTGGAAAAGAAAATTTGAAAGAATAGCCTAGAAAATTTAGAAAAAGAATAGCTATGAGTGTGGATTTGCAGTAGTAGACAGTAAAATAGATTATTAAGATGTAGTTATTTTAAATGATGTGACACAAAATCTAGAATAGATATACAGATCCATGATATATGCTATTTTAAATCAATGAGGGAAAGGAAGAAATAATAAAAGGTTTCAAAACAACTGCTTACATATTTTAGAAATAAAGGTAAACCCCTACCTCAGACCATACACATAATAAATATTAAATGGATTAAAGAGCTAAATGCTAAAAACATACATACAACAATAAAAAAACAACAACCAACCACTGACAACTACTACAGAGGAGCATATTTTTATAATTTGGGCTGGGGAGGGAGTTTCTAAGCAAGTCACAAAATTCAGAAGAAAGACAAGAAATGACTGACAGATAAGACCGGATCAAAATAAAAAACTTTTGTACAACAAAGACACCATAAACAAAGTTTAAAAGTAACTAACAGTCTGGGAGAAAATATTTGCAACATATATAAAAGACAAAGAATGAATATCCATAATCTACAAAATAATAAAAAACTCAAGCAACAGAAACGTTGTCAAAGAATATGAAGATGTACTGTAATTCATTAAAAAAAAAGGAAATGGCCAAGAAACATAAAAAGATACTCAAGTTTAGTAATAACTAGGCTAATGCAAGTTAAAACACAGAAATATTTTATTTTAGTGCATGTACTTCTGTATTGTTTGGGTTTTGCTGAGGACTGATTGCTGTACTACCCATGTAAATAAAAAAATTTTAATTAAAATGTTTGCCAATAAAACAGGCCAAAAAATGGTATCTTTTTTTTTATATAAATTTATTTTTTATTTTTATTTTTGGCTGTGTTGGGTCTTTGTTGCTGTGTGCAGGCTTTCTCTGGTTGCGTCGAGTGGGGGCTGCTCTTTGTTGTGGTGCGCGGCTTCTCTTGTTGCAGAGCATGGGCTCTAGGCACACGGGATTCAGTAGTTGAGGCATGCAGGCTCAGTAGTTGTGGCACGTGAGCTCTAGAGCACAGGCTCAGTAGTTGTGGCACATGGGCTCCGCGGCCTGTGGGATCCTCCCGGACCAGGGCTCGAACCCGGGTCCCCTGCATTGGCAGGCGGATTCTTAAACACTGCACAAGCAGGGAAGACCTGGTATCTTGTTTTAATTTGCATTTTTTTATTAGTGAGGTCAAACTCTTTCAAGTTTATGGACTACTGTGTTTTTCTTTCTCTTTAACCTTTTTTTTTAACATCTTTATTGGAGTATAATTGCTTTACAATGGTATGTTAGTTTCTGCTGTACAAAAAGTGAATCAGCTATACATATACATATATCCCCATATCTCCTCCCTTTTGCTTCTCCCTCCCACCCTCCCTATCCCACACCTCTAGGTGGACACAAAGCACTGAGCTGATCTCCCTGTGCTACGTGGCTGCTTCCCATTAGCTATTTTACATTTGGTAGTGTATATATGTCCATGCCACTCTCTCACTTCGTCCCAGCTTACCCTTCCCCCTCCCTGTGTCCTCAAGTCCATTCTCTATGCCTGCGGTCTGCATCTTTATTCCTGTCCTGCCCCTAGTTTCTTCAGAGTCTTTTTTTTTTTTTTTTTTAGATTTTTGTGTTTTTCTTTCTTTTTAAATAAACTGCTGTTTGTACACATTTCCTATTGGGGATTCACATTTTTTTTCTTATTTATTTGGAAAGTACTTCATATGTACTAAAGACAATTACTCATTGTCTTATATGTTGCAATTATTTTTTTCCCAGTTTGTCAAACACCTCTGAATTCTGTTTATGGTTTCTGCCTTTGCTTTTATGCTGAAGAAGTAGTTCCTCACCTTGAGATTAGATAAATAGTTATTAATAGTTCTCTACAGTTCTTTTGGAGTAATATGAAATCTAACAGGAAATTATTTTAGTATATAGTATGAAGAAAATCTCATGTGTTTTCAATAGTCAAGTGTCTCAGCACCATTTGCTATATTACCTTTCTGTTCTCCATGGATGTGAAACGTCATCTTTAATCTTGCACTATATTCTTACATATACTGAGATAAAATTCAGAGTTTGGATGATTGCTTAATGTATCTACCAGTTTATTCTTGCATTAATGCCATACTACTTTAGTATGTAGTATGAATTTTATTATTTTTTTTTTTGCGGTACGCGGGCCCCTCACTGTTGCGGCCTCTCCAGTTGTGGAGCACAGGCTCCGGACGCACAGGCTCAGCGGCCATGGCTCACGGGCCCACCCGCTCTACGGCACGCGGGATCCTCCCGGACCGGGGCACGAACCCGCACCCCCTGCATCGGCAGGCGGACTCCCAACCACTGCGCCATCAGGGAAGCCCGTAGTATGAATTTTAATACCTGGTGGTACTAGCCTTCTCATTTCATTTTTTTTTTCCTTCATTTTTTGGTGGGGAAGAGGTTTCCATTTATTTATTCTCTTGGAAAATTTTTTAAAGAACTTAGTTTTGTTTTTTTTTTTTTTAGCACAATTGGGATTCTGAGTAGTCCTGCATTAAATTGGTAGATTAAGATGGGACGAACCAAAGTGTTTACTATATTAAAGTTTCCCATCCAAGAATATGTCCTTCCATTATTCACTGTTTCTTAAAGATTTATAGTTTCTTTACAAGAGAACCTATGGACTTCTTAGCTTTATTCCTAGGTAGGTATTTGTTGTTTGTGGGTAAAAAAAGCTTAAAACTTCTAGCAGATCTCCCCGGCATGCTCACCTCACATCCATACTATTTATAAGCTCACATCGTCCTTCTGCCCCCCACCTTTATTCCTGACCCTAAGCCCATCTCTAATGGCATAAGGTGGTTCAGGGATGGGTGATACTTGTTAACACGGTTCAGCTTGGACTAGGCATAAAGGAAAAGTATCGCTCATGAACTGTTACTGGGTGTTACATAGTTTGTATTGCTATTATGAATGGAACTTTCCCTTGGTTATTGGGGGTATTTGAGAAAACTTGATTTTTGCATATACAATTGTATCTGACTACATTCCTTAGAGTTCTTATTAGTTTTAGTTATTTTTCAGTTCATTTCCTTGGGTATATTATCATATCACATCTGCAAATAAAGACATTTGGTCCCTTTCCCCCAATATTTATCACACATATTTCTTGTTCTTCACCTCCTCCCCCATTCCCTCTCCCCACCACCCCAAACTTCCAGGGCAATGTTAAATAGAAATGGTAATGAGGGCAAGCTTCATGGGCACGCAACCTGTTCTTTCAGACAGGTCCTGCACTCAGAAGGGACCCACACTTAGTTTAATGCTCCACTGTCCCTGTCTTTAAATTCTTAATAATCTTATCTTTGAACTTATGTTTTTAAAATGAAGTCTCATGGGACAATGGAGCAAGCCCGTGAACAGAGGAGATATGCGACATACATGTGTCCACATTTCTCCACTGCCCCAATTTGTGTATAGTGTTCACCATGCCCCAGAAGCACAGAATTCCAGTGGACTCACAGGTTGAGTGAGAAATCAAAGCAAAGCCAAGTGAGACTCAAAGCAAAGCCAAGGTCAGTGGGCCGTGACTATGCTTGAGTAAACTGGGCTGCTGACGGCTGGGAGAGGCCACTTTCCCGTCGAATCAGAACCTACCTCAAAGGTAGAAAAAAGTCAGCAACGTTCTAAGAAGCACTACCAACCAAGGAATTCTATCATATCCTTTTTCACTCTCGTTATTTCCCTATGTTAGCCAAATGCTTATGCTGAAAAGATAGGGCAACTCGTAGTTCCTTTTCCCTTCAGTCCTTCATTTTATTTTTTTTATTGAAGTACAGTTGGTTTACAATATTGTGTTAGTTTCAGTCCTTCCTTGTTAAGGAAGCTTACTGAGTAAGTCAAAGGTAGAGGGTTTTGGTAGAATGCGTGTGAATTAGGAAGTGAAATAAAAACAATATAGTTTTGTGCAGAATTTCCACTGTTCTAGTAAAAATTAATACATATACATATATGGGCTAGCAAACAGCAAATGTGAATTGTGTAATTTTGGCGATTCTGCATAGAAGATAATGCTCTTATATTTACATTTAAAACCACCATTGCACAATAAAAAGACAAACAATAAAATACATGCTTACAATTTAAAAGTTTAATTTTTCTCTACCTAGAACATTAAATAGCAAATAAAAACAACAGACGAGGTTGAAAGACTGAAAAAGAAAGGAAAAAACTTTTTTTTTTGTTAAAATACTTTTAATGCACTTGTTTCTTACCCTTGGAGCAAGGGGCTCCACATTTTCATCCTGCACGGTGCCCTGCTAATTATATAGCTGGCCCTGGGAGTAATAATGGGTTTTTTTGTTTGTTTTAGGCTTTATTGGAACCACCTCTGATTCAACCTCACTATTTATAAAATGGTCATTATGGAATTGTTATTGATAATTAAAGACTGGAAACACCTACATGTCTATCAAAGGAGACTGGTTAAATAGATTATAGCACTTCTAGTCAATGGAATATTGCACAAATGTAAAAAAAAAAAAGAATCAAGAGAAAGCTCTTTATGTACTGAAAGATCTAAAAAAAATTGTTAATTAAAAAAAGGTATATCTGAATATGTGTTTAATAATAAAAGGGGGGAATAAGAATAAACATTTGTATTACCTACTTAAAATATGAAATTAAAAATTACCTACCTGGTTTTGGATTGGAGGATTGGGGTACTGAACTAGTGACTAGGCCAACAAAATTAGATTTTACGTCCCCTTGGCCACCGGAATATCTTTCACAGTCAGTGCCAGAGAAACGTCTCACTGATTACAACCTGGCTATTCATAATGCCAGTCTGAGGCAGAACCATGGTTTGTGAGAAAGTGATATTGTTGCGTCATGTTGAATACATGCTCCATGATGTCCCATTTAAAAACAAGTTGTGGGACTTCTCTGGTGGCACAGTGGTTAAGAATCCGCCTGCAAATGCAGGGGGCACGAGTTCCATCTTGGTCCGGGAAGATCCCACATACTGCAGAGCAACTAAGCCCGTGCACCACAACTACTGAGCCTGCGCTCTAGAGCCCGCGAGCCACAACTACTGAGCCCGCATGCCACAATTACTGAAGCCCACATGCCTACAGCCCGTGCTCCACAACAAGAGAAGCCACTGCAATGAGAAGCCTGCGCACCACAACAAAGAGTAGCCCCCCGCTTGACGCAACTAGAGAAAGCCCGCGTGCAGCAATGAAGACCCAACACAACCAAAAATAAATAAATAAATAATTTTTTTCAAAAGTTGTGCACATTTACATTACCCTGGACACACGTACACACCCTACTATATTCCTGCTATAACAAGGGGATATACAAGTAGGATCCAAAAAATTCAATCCTGTAAAATGTACACATAAGTTCTGTAAGATAAGAGCCATAAAAACTTTTCAGGCAGTCTTTATTCTCAAACAAACAAACAAACAAAAACAACAAAAGAACAGGTATAAAAAGAGAATGAAATTTAAATATACACAAAGGACCACATACTAAATTAAGAATCCTAAGTGACTGTGAGAAGGTCACTTTCTAATCATCCGCCTGCTGTCTCCCACACATAAAAACTGTAGCCCATTCTTGTTTGAAAATAGGGGCTCCCCAAGGTGGGAAGCAAACAAACTGTATTATGTTCTTTATGCATTATTGTGGGGTATTTATTTTATTTGAATTTTTCTAAAACTCTAAGACCTTGTGAGAAAATGATGCTTAATCTTCTCCAGGGAAAGGGTGAGAGACTACAAATAACTCTAACTCTTACTCCACTGCCCCCTCCACCAAATGCAGGGTGGTCCACTGGAAGGGGCATTGGCTTTGAAATTGGTCAGAGATAAATAACACACTAACACACTTTGCACACACTGACCATTTTATGTGATTCTCCCCTGACTCTCCGTCTTCTTCCTTAAAAAGACTTCAGGAGCTTCATCACCTCTATGGGGAGGTCTTCTGTGACACCATCCCCCAACTCAGCTTAGATGCTCCTGTTCCGGTGTTCCTACAGCATCTGCTGAATTCTCCCAAGAGAATGACTTATTTTACTGTGTTGTCACCTTCTATTTAAGTGTCTTTCTCCTTCATTAGCTCATACGATCCTCCGAGGCAGAAACTGCACCTGTGTATCTTTCTATCCCCAGTGCCTAAGATACACTTGGTTGGCAGCCTCTTAATAAATGTCTGTTTAATGCCAAGTAATTTACAGTAGATAAAGAAGTTAAGCTTCACTGACAATTAGAACCAGCCTTAATATCTGGTTATAGAAACAGGCTGGGAAAAGAAATTCTCTTGGTCTAGACTAGTCCAGACTCAATAGTGCTATTTTTAGAAAACTCTCTGAATTAAGGTCTTTAGGGCCCCTCTGTTACTCCAACAAGTTTGCTTCTTTGCCACATTCTAACGCCTCCACCCCCTGATGAACTCCCTCACTCCCAAATCTCTGTTTCTCCTCCAGAGGACACATTTTTTTAAGCACAGAAGTCATATGCCTGGTTCAGTGGATGCCAAAAGCCCTTCACAGCAGATTTCCAACTCTGTTTCCCTTCCCAGGACTTTACAGAATTCTAAAGATGCTACTTCAAAATACTTTTAGATGACAGTAGCAGTTACAGGCCACCTATTTTCTATTTCCTGCCTCCAGCTGGGAACAAGTATCAGCCATTTTTGTTACTATGTAAATTAGCACATTTGTATTGCTCTGTATTGTTTACTAAATTCTTCCAGGCCCAGCTCAAAATACCATTCTTCATAAAACCTTACTTTACAAGGCAAGAAAATATGCTGGGTTCCTTCACAGCCCAACTAAACATTTAACCTTTCGCCACACTCTGCTTGTGACTCTGTCTGTTGTTCTCCACTCCACATATTTCTATGCCTTGCCAATGGTCTTATCCAGCTGCTTTGAATCAGGTGGTAAGTCCCCTGATGACTGGAGCCCTTTTTACACTTTCTGCCTTTGCACTCATCATCTGTCTATCTGCTTTCAGCTCCATTCACTCCCTTGCTTTACAACGTATGTCAGAGGCTAAAGCTCCATAAACTACATTTCCCAAGCTTGCCAGCTTGGTGTGGGTTTTTTTCCCTCCAGCTTTGTTTTTGGTGAAGTTCTACCAATAGAAGAAACTGGTGAGAATGAAGGGGAGGAGGATGCTTCTGATGGTATTGCAGGTAGCACAGTGGCAGATGAATATGGACTCCAATGTTCCTGTTCAGACAGCAGAGTTCCTGGTGGCAGCAGTAGTGAGCGTTCCCAGAGCTTCAGCAACAAAGGGTTCCTGTGCTTGTGCTGCTTAGTTTGGTGGCCCTACCTCAATTACTAACAAGGAAGTAGAATAAAAAAAGCCACCGGTCTTCCTGGATCCATGCTGGTAGACACAGAGGTAATACTTAATGGCCTAAAGCTGGTAACTGAAGTTTTTTCTTACTCTCTGAAAGGATTAAAAAAACCTTGAATTTTGAGCCTACAGCTCCATGCTCTAGTTACTATCTCTTAAGCAGAGGTAGAGCCAAGGATAAGGATGGAAAGCGACTTATGAGAGCTTATGTCTTCCAGAAGAACCAGGAGACCTTAAGAAGGGAAACCAGGCTCATGTAATGCTAAATACCACACTCTAGTACCAGCGTTAAGTACTTACTGCTCCCCCAAGTCTTACTAAAAGCATGTTCTCTATTCATCTACAAGACTCATAAGAAGAGAAGAGCTATTTAAAAAGGAAAAAAGAAATGCAAATGGCCCTAAAAATATGAAAAGATGCTCAATTTCTCTCATAAGAGAAATGCAGTTAAAACTATACTGGGATACAATTTCTCACCTATCAAACTGGCAAAAATCCAGCAGTTTGACAATATGCTCCATTGGCAAGGTTGTGGGGGAAACAATCATTATCATATATTGCCAATGAGAGTTTTAAAATGTGATAAACCCTATGGAGGTGAATTTGGCAATATCTAACAAAGTTATACATGCATTTACCCTTTGATCAAGTAAGCCCTCTTCTAGGAATCTATCCCAAAGGCAACAGCACAATTTGTAGTAGCAGAAGACTGAAAACAACCCAAATGTTCATCAATAAAGGACTGGTTTAATAAACTACAGTACATCTACACTAATGAGTACCACACAGTTATTCAAAAGGAATAAAGAATATCTTTCTACATAGTTAGCTCTAGGATAAGTGTTAAGTACAAAAAAGCAAGGTAATGAAAGAAAGAATGTATAGCATATAGTATGCTACTAATTATTTAAGAATGCTGGGGAGGATACAAAATATTAATTACATATATTTACTTATTTTCCTTTTTTTTTTTTTTTTTAAATGGATAACCCCAGAAACTAAAGGGGAAAAAGAGATTACCTACATGAGTAGAGGGGACAGGAATAGAAACTGGATTTCTCTAAATACAAGAGCTTTGTATATTTGATTTTGGAATTATGTGTATATTTTACATAGTTATAAAACAAAAAAATTTAAAGGCAATCACTAAATACTGAAAGCAAAATGGAACAAATGAATCTATCTGTATGCTGAAATAGTGGCATGACCACCCAGAGAATTATTTTAAGTGACTTTTAAACACAGTAATTTTACTGTACATCTCTAGTGGGATATACCTTGAGGGCCCTAAAGGTAACTGCAAAAATCTTAAACTATTTTCAGTAATCATATGGCTTAAGGTACTACTAGTAATGTAATTCTGAGACTATTTTGCATGTACTGAAGACAAAGCAAATTAATTGTGCTTCATCAGTAGTAACCAAGATTTTCAGTATGGGAAAAAGGAGATGGAAGATCAAAAGGTTAAACAAAAACTTTGTGTGCTGAATTTTAATTAGAAGTGTCGGCAGGCACTAGTGATATATTTTACCTGTTGAATATATGATATACAAATAAATAAATATATGTGCATGTATCTCCTACTTCTGTCCACTGAAAAGGCCTAGCAATAGTGACCAACCCAATAGGAAGTGCTTAGGCTGAGGTTTCCACATGTCATTTCCCACTTGAGGGAACCAGGGCTTCTTGCAGAAATGGCTGATTCCAGATGAGGGACAATAAATGTACAAGATGAACCTGGTACATTGTGTCACGCCAGAAATCAAGGAATTACTGAGGACTACTGAGATTATGTCAGAAAGACTCAAGAGCCAATATGAAGAAGCTAAAGATGGGGACAATCTGAATATCAATAAAAATAACCGCAAGTGATTAAAAGATGTCCAATTTGTTTAATCCCATAAATTCAAAATAATATGTACTCCCCCTTCCACCCTCCTCCCCCTAAAAACCCCCCACAATCACACTTCACTGGTCACCTTTGGAGGATGCTAGGTAACCACCTCTTTAATTTGAAAAGTGGTAAATAAGAAGAAAGAATATAACATTTATCCTACTTTTCCTGGACAAACTGCATTTTAGGATTACCAAATGAGTGTTCAGGAAAGTTTTTCTCTTTCTAGTTACTAAACAAAGAAGAAATGACAGGATTAGAATATAACCATTTTGCAATTCCAAATTATGAAAGAATGAATTTAGGAAATAATCATGAATGGACGGGACTATCCAAAAGCGAGAGGCAATCAAAGATTTTCTGTGCTTCTTGATAGACATATACCACCATCTATAGAGCATTTTACAAAAAATAAACAAAAAACAAAACCAAAAATATCCTGAATCAGATTAAGCCTCTATCTAACTACTAAATACAAGAAATACAACAGAGGAACACATTAAATGTTACCATGGGGATCTAATCACCAAAATCTAGGCTGTTAGAAACTCTGCAGGACAAAAAGTTAGTTTCTTCAACAAATAAATTATAATTAGAGAGAGGGGAAAAAACAAAGAAAGACAGAGACAGACATATGTAAGGAACCTATAGATTTAAAGAGATTTAAGAGTCATAACAGCTACTTGTTGATAGTGTGGACCTTATTTGAATTCTGATTTAAACAACCTATGAAAACACATAAACTCACTCCAGACTTTGATTTGATTAGGAACATTTGAACACTGAGTTAATACTCATAATGAATAACGGTTCAATTTTGGGGTATGATAATGATCTTGTGATTATGGCTACAAAAAGGAGGCTTTACGTAATAGAGATATATATTGGAATATTTATGGATAAGATGATAAAGTGTCTGGAATTGGCTTCAAAATAATCTGGTGGGGAGGAAGTAGGTAGTATACAGATAAAACCAGGTTGTCTATGAGTTGATAATTCTTTAAGCTGGGTGGTGGATATTATTCTCTCTACTTGAATAACTGATAGGGTATTCAAAGAAGTGAACTTAAATACAAGATTAAATGAAAAGGAAGTTTTGGCAATTATTATGAAAAAAGGGGAGGGATTTGGCAAATGCTACACACATATCACAAAGTGGAGTGCCACGGCAAAGCAAATACATTTTTTGAGAGGTTTAATGTTTAAATAGCAGTCATATCTCTTCTAACATTCCTTCTATGCATCAGCAGTAAGACAGGTTAGAGTTTCCTACAAATGCCTCCTAACAAAGAGGCAAGACTCTCCCAGGCAAGAATACATCCCAGCACCAACCAGAAGCAGCCACCAAATGAGAAAGGGCTGTGGTGGCAGCAGCAGATAAGGTGGGAGAAGTGCTGTGGGTAGAGTCTGACGCCCAGATCTGGTCAGTGTGGTTGAGGAGGGCCCCATTCCCATGGATGTATGAACCCACATGGTTTCAAAGCTTCCCCAGGAGTCTGTGCAAGTGAAGCAGCATGAAGAATGACATGTTGTCAACAAAAATGTGAAAGAAACCCTTTCGTGGAAAAAGAAGACTAAAATCTTATGAGGCTAGTGTGGTTATTTTTATTTATGTTTTTCCTGACATCATTATACGTTTTAAGTAATAACATTAAAATCTGATTTTAAAAAACAACACAGATATTTTTAAAGTAATTTTAAGGCCTATTAGGAGAGTACTACTCTAATGAGAGTAGCCTGAACTATGAAACAAAGACCAAGGAACTATGAAAGAAAGAAATTCTGAATCTTGAAATGTAAGAGTAGAGCTTGATACCCTACTAGTTATTCATGATGACATTATTTTAGCTTTACTTTTTTCCCCCGTGAAAACCTGAAGTTCGTATTAGTGGTTCTCAAGGGAGGATGCATATTTCAGAGGAAAGAGGCAGCAGGAGGCAGCTACAATTTAAAAATAACTCCAGGTGATTCTGACGCACACTGTGGCCCCACTAGAGGACCACTCCTTTCTTGGAGGTCCCTGTAGAGTGGCTGGCTGAGGCCTGTGTGCAGTTAAAATGCACCTGAGATCATCAACATGGAAAGCTGGCCATTACTACTTCAAACACCCCTGTAAATTCAGCAGAGCTGTCATGTCAGACAAAGAATAATGAAATCTCCCTACACTCCTTCACAACTCAAACCATGTCCCTGACTGCCCAGCATGGGGGCAACTTTGCGCTGTAAGACAGTAAAATAAAAGCCAAAGGGGATCCCACTGCAGGCCATCTGCTGACAGGTACACACACATATCTGCCTATGTGCTCCTATTTGGTGGAGGGATGATGACAGACAAATGACTGCAGTGCTCTTTGCGGTCAAACTTGTGAGCATCATCGAAGAGAACTTGAAGAAAAGTATCTGACCAGACGCCAAAAACACTTCTTGCATCTCTGCAATCTTCTTTCATCCCCTGATATGTCTGAGACTATTACGGCTTCTGATAATGCTGACTAACTCATAGACAAAACATACAGACCAACAACAGCATCCTTCACTACAACTGATCCCAAGCTTCATTCCTGCAATGGCCTTTCATGCCAGATAGAGCTGTTTCTTTGATAATTACAGTGTCCACAAACCTGTTCTTCTCCAGTAAGAAGGGGGAGGTGCCTTCTATACAGCATGCTCAAAATGCAGTGCACTGGGTTGAAGCCAGTAGCCAAATGCTCTACACATCCTGTGACTGAAGGTGGTTTGGTTTCTAATAAGATCCTTCTCAGTAAGGATGCCCCTAACTACACAATCACATACACAGGGAAGCTTAGTCTATAAAACAACTTGGGCAGCAGATGAAAAGGAGTGGCTTCCCCCAAACACCCCATCGTCACCATTCTATGACCCTCCACGGAGTCAAAAGCCTTGATAATATCAGGTAATGCTCCAGCACTAACTTTCAAATGACTTAAAAGTCACAAAGATTATCAACATTTATATTTAATACTAAAATTTACATCCATAGCAAAATTAAAACCAAATTATTTATTTTAGTTGAGCTCTGAAAGTTCTCTATACATTGGGATAATTTGTACTCCTGCTACTTTATTAATATTACTCTCCCCAATTTCCCTAAAGTAAAGGATTACATTTAGGAAACACACGGCATTACGAAAATTTAGACTTTTGACCATTCAAAGAATTAGTAGACATTTGCAAGTTACTCTCATATTGCCCATTCTAGTTTTCACCATGTTTTTAGGACACAGTCAATATGTTCTGTGTCCCAGCATGAACAGGACTTGGAGAGGAGAGGAGAAATTAGTCCCTTTGTAAAGGTAAAGTACTTTAGGTATACCAAGGCACTGGCATCTTATCCCTCCACTTGAACATAGAGTCCCTTTTCAAAGAAAGTGGCAGTAAAGGCACAGATTCAAGGATCTAATTAGTTAAACTATGATCTTGATAGGAAATGAGCAAAAACCTGTGGGCATGGATAAGAGAGGTCTAGACAGGAAAAGCCCCTCATGGTATCTGGAATGTTAAGACCTGGGACAGACTATACACAGACCAGACTAAATAGTACCTAAAACAAAAGCAAAAACAAAACATAACAGAAAACAACCAAATAGACAACTCAACAAAATTTAAAATGCCCTTTCGAAAGATCAGCCAGGCCATATTTCCTACAAGATAACTTAATTTTCATTACAATAATTTAGTTACTCTGGTCTTATTTAAATTTATATGCAGGCATTTTCTTGAGGTGAATTTGGCAAAGTAGGGCAAATATGGACTGCTGTGTCCATGAAAAGAAGATATTCTCACAGCTGAGCACACCATTCATATCAAATCAGAGGCCAAAATACCTGCATAGCCTTGGAAGGTAGGAGCATTGGATCAATAATAGAGCAACTTCCTCCCTGATCCTACCTACCATTAAATATAGAAAAGCTTTTGGTCTGAGAGGCTTTGCCTATCATAAGCATTCCCCACATAGCAAGTCTGAATGAATCACTAGAACATTGTCAATTCTTAACTACTAGTACCATATTTACATTCTTTTAAGTTTACTGGAATTATTATTTTGACTACTAAAAATATAAGCCCTCTCTATGTCACTCAGCCATAAGGCATTCAAATCAACCAGAGTTCTTAGTCAAAGCTGATTAAGAGGTGAATTAAGATGAGTTAATGGAATAACAAAATATTTGAAGATAAAATATCTAAGTGTATACACAGAAATTTAATTGTAACACTTACCTAATAGCCCCTTCTCCAGAGTGAAGGTTTTGTTTGTAAACATACATTCAAAAGCCACAATGTGAAAAATCTTATTCACTGTGTTGTGAGTCCCAACTATTCGAATATACCTGGGGGTAAAAAGAAAAGAAAATCTGTTGAAGAAAATGAGCTTCCATCATAACGAATCCAAAGATAACAGAATAAGATACACTATGTAAACATACAGTGTACCAGAGCATGGACTAAAGGAGACTCTGAATTGGCTTCAGACCCTGTACCTGCTCCTTAGGGCTAGCTCCAACTGAGCCTGGAAGAATTACAGCAAAATTAAGGAGGTACCACTTTCCAGAGAATGAAGTAGAACTTAGATTTGGTTTACCTAGAAAATCAAACCAGGGACTGTTCAGCTCAACCCCTGAATGTCAGTACAATTGTATATCCATGAGACATTTACACTGGAGGATAACAAACAGCTTCTATCCTTGCTTTGTGGTTAGGAATGTGCCTGTGCACAGGTGTACAAACACACACAAAGTCAAATGCTTTCCAACTCAATGAAAGCTTTCATCCACTGGATGAAATGCATGAAATCAATACTGCTTTCTTGTTGAAAGTAAAAATCCACGGAAATTACTGAAAACCACTCACAGCTTCTTATATTTTAATATTGCTCCTGAATCCTTGTTAGGAAGTTAACCCAATATACTTACGCCAGCCCCCCACTTGACTGCTAGGAAGCCTTCTCCTGACCAGAGGAAGTGATCAGCAGAGGTGACCCAGCTTGCTCTGCAGCCTCCCTCCTGGCCACACGGACCTGGCATCTGCATACAGTCCAGAGTTTCACAGGGCAAGTCTCGAGCCTCTCGGCCTGTTCACCCTCTCTGACAAACAAGCATTAACCTTGGAGCAACTTGCTCCTTTCACTCTTCAAAGGGATCTGACAGTTCACAGGTTAATGAACAGACAAACTTACTCTTCTGAGTGTCACACAATTCCAGAGGGAATGTAATGTGCCACACACAGTCTTACTGGAATTCAAAAGAAGAATAAGAAAAAAAATAACTAGATTAACTGATAACGCTCTCTCATATTATGAACTATGTGCTCTGAAGGATGGGGCATACTAAACGAACAGATTTCAATGAGGTGATGACAGACTGGGCAAGGTTTTAGTAATATCTTCCCTCCGCTATGTAAAACAACCTTCCACTTAGATGATACAATTTTACGTCTGAGTTAATCGCTGTTCATTAATTCGGTAATTTCCTTACATTTCTCATTATTCCAAGTTAACTGTATAATGTAAATGCCAATTGTAAAAATTCACATAAAAGAGGCTATATTTGGGGGTTTTGTATCGTGGGCTATTTTCCCTCCTGTTTCTTCCAACCTGAATCTCACCGCACTCCCTGTGCACCTCATTTAGCCACCTGTTCCTTGACACGAGCTCATCGCTCATCTTCATAACCGATAGCAATGCTTTCTCCTGGACTGGCTGCTCAGTGTTCCCACATCCACTGCAGGGAGACACCGCTCTTCCTGTGTGGAGAGTCAGGGCAAACTGCGGTGCTCACCAGAGCCCTCTGGGTAAGCAGGAGGTTGGCCCTGATCTGTTCTTTCAAGCCCTCAAGGCAGACAGAAGGTGCTGATTTTACTGGGTTTGGGTGGGTGGATGGGGTTCATTTAAAATAAGTTCTAAATGATCTGGGTAGAACGGACTGTGTGGTTCTTTACTGTAGGCAGTAACAATCTCTCTGGGCGTTCTGGAGCGGAAGGGGTGTGTTAAGCCTGGCACCTTGGCCTGAATCTAATTTTGCCCATTTCCTTATACCCACAGGAACTCAACAAGCATAGCACTTTCAACCACACATAGTCGTGACAGTCTGAGTGCTGCTGTCTGCAATCGTGGAGGGAGTGGAGGGAATGCGGTTTGGTGGAATTTGATCAGATCATTTTCCTGTTCCCTAGGTCAAATCTCTCAAAGGAGAGATAGCTCTCCTAATACTGTGCAAGGCAGAGGAGCCAGGAAGGGACTAATAGGGCCCTTCCCCACTGGCAGTTCTTAAAGTTAAATAGTTCAGGCTGACCTAAGGGGATGCAGTAATGTCCGTCCCACCCCCCCACCCCCGCCTTTCTTTTCAAAACATTATATGGAACCAGGCTCTCCTAGTTTAGACAACAGTCATTTCCCAAATTTTACCCTGGTGCAAATATCAGGAGTGGGAGAAAATATAGAACCTTCCCCTCCCTTGTCCCCCAGTTACAGAAACTGAAAATAAAAAATTGTACTGGAATACATTTTACAGCCTTAATGATAGTGTTTGTGATAACTAACAAGATAATATGTATGACTGCAGAAGCATTGAGAGATGCCTCCAGATAAAAAGTTCTATATAAATGAAGATAATGTTATCTCTGCTGCATAATCCTGAGGTCAAATTAGCAATTCACCACTGTACATCACACTTCCTGATTAGCCTGTTATATGTAATGCTCACAACAAGTTTAATTATTCTAGTTCTACAATACTTTCTAAGTCTATATAAAATTATAGCCTAATTTACAAAAATGGCATAAAGTCCTTACTCAAATACACATTAAAAAATGGTAACAAAGTCACAAGAAAGAAGCCATGCTCCTTTTCTCCAGCAAGGAATTGTTTAGCATAGGACTCTATCCTTTACTGACGATCTAGATCTAGAAATAGCAAACAGGCTTTAACTAATCCCCCAACTTCAGTGACGGGTAGGGCAGCCTGGAGTTCTCCATTAAGAACACAGGGGCCCTGTCCAGCTCAGGGGAAGGCATGCCCTGATCCATGAGCAACGTCTAGAGGAAGAAGGAGGCAGCACCATCAAGGTACCATCTTTGATCATAAGAAGATTTCCTTAATGGGGCTCACAAGGGAACATGCTGGAGGCAGAAGTTATCACTATCCAAGCTACTGAAAAATCCAAGGGCTGGTGATGGGAGGGAGTCCTCTCTCTCTTTCCTTCTTTTTCTTTGAAAAACAAAACAAAACTTGCTTCTGGGTCACAACACCTAAACAGGAGAAGCAGATGCCACATTTCTCTGTCAAAAAAGATTCTGAATAAGAGGTAAAACTTAAGCTTTTTTTCTTTCAACATCATCTCTCCAATGCACACTCAGACTCTGATTTAACCTGATAATAAGGACAGTGGCAGCTAGTGACTTCATCAGTGTGCAGAGAGGGGCGCTGCTGAAAAATATGACAGCTATCCTTTGTTCTCTCTGAGGTCCTCAACAGCAGCTCAGACAGTTGGAAGATAATTAAAACTTAAACAGTGCTGAGAAAGGCAGATATGCAACAGATTGGCCATTTCCTTTTTTTTTTTAAATTTAGTGTCTTTAAAAAAAATGTATTTATTTTATTTATTTATTTTTGGCTGCGTTGGGTCGTTGTTGCTGAGTGCGGTCTTTCTCTAATTGCGGTGAGTGGGGGCTACTCTTCGTTGAGGTGTGCAGACTTCTCATTGCGGTGGCTTCTCTTGTTGCGGTGCGTGGGCTCTAGGTGCACGGGCTTCAGTAGTTGTGGTTCGCGGCCTCTACAGCGCAGGCTCAGTAGCTGTGGCGCATGGGCTTAGTTGCTCCGCGGCATGTGGAATCTTCCCAGACCAGGGCTCGAGCCCGTGTCCCCTGCATTGGCAGGTGGATTCTTAACCACTGCACCACCAGGGAAGCCCCAGATTGGCCATTTCTGATGAGGATCAATGCTGTTCACATGAGCCCTGGTGTAACAGTCTGTTTCCAATATTCTCCTCCCTTCCCTGTGTTAGCTGTCTTCTAGTCACTGACAAAGACTGGAGCCTCAACACAGTTCAGAACAGGATGTTTCAATGCAGCAGTTTCTAAGAGCTATAATATTGTGGGTGAAAAGAGATTCTTCTTTAAAAAAAATGAAACCTAAACCTTCCAAGGATAGCACTCTGAAATTGAAAGGCACTATAGAGTTTTGAAGTACTTGCTTTAGAGTCTAACTGGACCAGGTGTGTAGCCCAGCCCCATCACTTAATTAGCTGTGTTACTTCGGGGAAAAAAATGTTTTAAACCTTTCTGAACCACAATTTCCTTCTCTATAAAATGTCAGTACACAAGCCTTATATGATATTTAAACAAGATAAATATTTAAAGTGTCTAATGCCGTGCTTGGCAGAATAGAGTATCATTAAATAGAAATGCAAAGAGTAGGCCGCTGGAGGCGGCATTTCTTTTGGACTTCGAGACTGCTGGTTGTCTGGGAGAGCGTTCCTAACTCTGGTTGTTAAAGTGGTGCATCCGCATCCAGGAAGAGGCAGGCCTGAGGATGGACTTGAAGAGCACGGGCAGGGGCTAGTCCTTACCCTTAGGGCCCCACAGTATACGTAGAAAGAAGCTACATTCCGAACGCAGATTACCTGGCTCTATGTTATTTCCTGCTTTAAGCCCCTCGTCTTTAGAAAAGTCTATTTTAAGTGTTCTTGACCTGACTCAGCTCTGCATAAGGAAACAAGGGAAGAATCTTTTGCCCATATTTGGTCCAGCTACCCAGGCCCACAGAAGAGTTTCTTTTTTGTGCTAACTCTGGAAGTTTGGAGTTTTAAGAAAAATAGCACTTCTTACAAAGAAACATCATAACACTGTGAACTAGAAAATTTTTGCCTTGGAGATTTCACTGTATTCCCTGCCTGTCCCGGGAAGGTACTACAAATTCCTATTCTTAACCTATCTTTCCATCATTTCTTGTCAGGACGCTACCATATTTCATTTCTAAGTCACATACAATACATCTTTAACAAACTGAATATAGAAAAACAGCAACTTGTACACCCTCACTTTAAACCCCTTGGAACCCTCTAGTCTTGGTATTCTTTAGTCTTTAGCCTACTTGTGGTTACAGTTGATCCTTAACCTTTGCCTCTAGTTATAAGATCATCTAACACTGTACTGAGCAGGTTCTACTACAAGATAAAATTGAATTCAGCAAAAAAATTTTAAATGAGCTCTCAAGGGATCAACTAAAGCCAAAAATCCATCAGAATTTTATTCTTTGGTAAACAAAGTTTTATTCTCAAATTGAACTTCACATTCTTGGGTTAAACAAAGATGCTTGAGAAAACCAGGGTTAGCCTAAGACTGGGATCCTGAACAGCACAAGAAGGGATCCTTAACATTTTGGCTCTTCCTCTGAGGTCTCCATGGAGAACTCTGCAGAGAAAAACTGTTCTTTGCTGTGGCCAGAGGCAGTCACCTGACAAGCTACAGCATTTACTAGGGACTTAGGACCATGTGGGATTTGAATTCACCATTTCCACGATTTCCTATTTGACCTTTCCTTTCAAGGAGATATGAAGAATGTACATAAATAATTCTCTAGCCAAAAAAACTGGAAATGTATGTGGGTTTCCCCAGTATGGTGTTTTCTTTTAGTTCTAGGTACCAAGTTAATGCTCTTAGAATCAAACCACAGACCAGAGGGTGAAGTGACTTCAGGTCTTGTTGCTAAGGCAGCAAGTGGAAAACAGTTTACTGCCAGAATGACAAAAAGTTTCTAGAAAAAGCATGTTGCGACAGAACAGATTTGTTACTCTTAGAAAACCTTCCCTCCCACTGATCTGTGGAGCTATAGATTCTCTTCTACTGATTTCAGCAAGGGGCCCCAGCAGCATTTGCTTATTTGGGAGAGGAAGAATTATTGAAAGGTTAAACACTCTGCCAGAGTTAGCCTAAGCAGAGGCTACTGTGTCAGAGAACAGTCCTGATGCTGTCTGACCATTACCCCTGCAGAGGGAGCTATCATGTTCCAGCAACTCCACTATTCAACCTGAAGGGCAAACAAAACAAGAAGTCATCTTGTTTTTCAGAGAAAATTGATGCTATACAGAATCAAGTATGCAGAAGGGATAAGATCGGTAAATAATTACTAACACAGCATAACCCAGTGCTACCCAAAATAGAAAGTCATTCCAACATTAGAGAGAAATATTTAAGTATTGTTTTTTATTTGAGGGAAATGTGCATTTTTAACAATAGGCTTTTTTTCCCCACCCCCCGAATATGCAGAACCGAAAACCTACCATAATAATATGCCTTCAATCTATGAAAACATATTTGAAATTAATATCACAAAAGAACTTAATTATAGTATTTATTTATATAAATCATATGAAAATGATATAACCTGTAAATTTATTTAATTCATTTCTATTTTCTGCTTGCACATTTACCATTCAATAGCCTTGTAGGTATACTGAGTAAATGTGCTATTAATCAAGATTTAATAAACATTTACTAGGCACAAGAAATTCTGCTAAGCACTGTGAGGAATGGACAAGAAAGACAGGACATAAACCTTCATCTGGAGAAGTTTATAGTGCAGTTTAGAAGGTAAGACTAAAACCCATCAAACTGTATGATTTTTGACAGGACTGAGCTGAAAGAGTGACCTAGGTTCTAGTCAGAGCTTCACAATGCATTAGGTATAAAATTGGGGGCACGTTCCTTAATCTCTCTCAGTCTCAGGCTCCACATTGGTAGTAGTGGTAAGGAGAAAGACATAAGAGCCTCTGACCTAGTCACAAATGGTAGCCTAACCTTAAAACACCAAATTTAGCAGCATGAAATTTAAAAGTCCTCCCTTCGAACAAAACAAAACATAGCTAAAACAGAAATAATCCCTTTCCTGCCCCGCCCCCACACCCCCAGATGATCACAGTCTTACCCAACAAATATTAACTGAGTATTTACCATGTGTCAGCTACTCCTGCTGGGTGCTGGGATATGGGATTGAACACTACAGATAAAATCTATTCCTCATGGAATTTACATTTCAGGTCAGGAGACAGACAACAACTAAAAAAATCAAATAATTAGCCATTGGTTGGTAGGTGATCTATTTAGCATAGAACTTTATAGACAAACTTGCTAAACTGTAAGGATAAACAGTTATAAAACCTCTCCCTGTAGGAATAAAAGGAGAGTCAAATGGGAAGGCATGACTAGCTATGATTGAGAATACGGATATACCATAAATGAGTCTGCGATATGGACACAGTATACCTATTATACATATTTAGCAGGATATAGGCAAAAATCTAATTAGGTAGGTTTGTTACCGTCTGGAAAGAGGAACTGATTTGAATTTCGTGGGAAGAAATGTCTTATTTTATTTATTTCATGGTTTCGTTTTCTTTTTATCTCCGCTTTTTTTCGGATTGTAATTTTCAAGGGATTATAGAAAGACAAAATGGCAAGTAAAAGATATAAAATAAAAAGTGAATAAGGGAGAGAGGGAGGGAGGGAGGGAGGAAAGGAGAAAGAAAGAAGAGAGACAAAGGGAGGAGCCAGAGGAGGGAGGGGGAGGGGAGGAAAAGATCATGAATATGTATAAACCAATCCCTTCTTCTGTCTGTTATGTGCTATTGTGAACAAATCCCCGTGTGGGAATACTGTTAACCAATTTTATTACTCAATAAAACATCTGAAACCAACACAAAGTATATTTTAAGAAATAGAACTAAATTACCAAAAGTTCAATATTTGCATTTTTTCATTAACTTTTCCCCTAGCCCAAGATACTGGGAGTAGGAGAGAGAATTTCACCAGTTTTATCTTTAAAATGGCTGCATTATCTTTTTCAGTTTATCCAGTAGGCTGTGCATTTCCACGAATGTAGACAAATGAGTCTAATGGAATTGTGCACTAGAGAAAAAGTAGAAGAAAATTAAATTTGTTAGTTTCCCTATGAATCTGTAAGAATTCATTTGGTGACTATGACCTGTAGCCAGCCTGCTTTAGGATCATGATGGGTAAGGGAAGTTTCTCTTTTTTTTTTTAAAACCTAAGACTATGGTAGAGATATGCCACTTACTATAACTTAAAATTTTAAGGGCTGGAGGAGCCTGTCCTTTTTTTTCCTTTTAGAGTGGAAGATTAAATACAGAAGGAAGAGAGGCAAACAGAAGGAGAAAGAATTTGCCTTTCCCTGAAGAAAAATCTAAGAATCCTTCTAAGAATGTAAACATTTGACACACTGAGAAACAAGACAGGAATTGCATAAGACGGTTGGAATAACAGAAGTGAAAACTGAGTGACAAGTCAAGAGGGTAATAAAGAGAGCATAGGGAGTAAGGAAACCACGAATCTTCATTCCGGACCTCTGAGAAACTAGCACTGGAATTAAAATAAAAGCTACCAGCTTCTGAACACATCCCATGTGCTAGCCCTTGAATGTATTATTTCCTTTCATGGAAAACTCATACCCTACACACTCATACAATCAGGCTGGAGATTTCAAAGCTCAACAGAACACACGTCCCTCAAAGCCTCTGTATTCCTTATGAGCTATGTAAAGAAACCTGTGTTCCAGGCAGTAACAGCTTCTAAAAGAGAACTGAAATATATTTGGAGAAAACAAGTTCAACCCAGAAAAGCTACATACTTGCCACCTACTATACCCAGACTTCTATGCTCACAAAAAATTTCAGGGACCCTTCTTTGCCCTTTGGGAAGTTCTCGACCTTTACCTAGAGAATTGATCAGGGCGAAAAATAAAAAGATCCAGAGATTTACTTAGCACATAATTCAAGTATCAGCATAACTAGGTACAAAGCTACCAACCAGCGGCAGAGTAGTCAAAGTAAACAAAAATAATACTACAGAAAACTTGAGAAGAACACTCACACCAACAGCACAGGGAATGCAAATGATAATAGGAAACAGAAGTATTTTTGTCTTGGGCACCAAAAGTGGTGTGGCTATGTTCTATTTCAGGGTTTGTTAAAGCCAGAAGTGCATGACTGATTTCGCTGTAGAAGCCTGTACACTCCAGCTTCCAAACAGCATGAAGGATTACTAATTTCAGCACTACTGGTATAAGAGATTTTGCTCCTAAAATCTGTCAATGTGTTAGAACTTTAATACAAGCAAAAGAGAAAAGAAAATAGCAAGATGTTCTGAGTGGCACTATTTGGTGACCTACAGAGTCTGCAGCTTATAGTAGGGGCTGAGCAGACATGAGACAGCTTCAAACCCAACAGTCTGCCCAATCATTTTAGAAGACATTTCCCCATACTCATGCCTTTTGTGTTAGGAGTCCTATGTACTGTGGAAGTTTTGAAGCCTGTCCCAAACCATATTTCTACTGGATTAGCAAGTAGGTTGGGAGGTGGAGTAGTCTGGCAAGGATTTTTGTTTTCCTTCCCCAAAGCTTCTTAACAGCTCAACCATTCATGACCTAGACTTTACTGGTATAGCATTAGTGCTAAGTTAGTGATCAGAAAGAAAATGTCAATCCTTACACTTGTCTGAGAAATTCAAGGAAAGAAAAACTTATGAGAGAAATGCACATAAACTAAAATGTATACTTTGTAAGAGAGGATTTATTTTTTAATAAACAAGAAGATTCTATTATATTACTAGTAGTCACTGCTACTGCTGTGGTGTTTGGAATCCTCATTAAAATAAAACAAAACTGGCTTAACTATTTCTCTTTCTTCTTTTACAAAGAAACTTTTACACATACACAGTTTAAAAAGTCAAATAGCCTATAAGACTTATTATGAAAAATACTCCCCCCATGCTCCATTTCCTTCTCTCCCCAGAGGCAACTGTTCTTACCTGTTTCAATGGATTATTTCAGGATTTATCTCACATCTGTAATTATCATGCATTTAGTGCTACTTCTTGATTTTCCAGCTTTAGTCCTTACCTACCAATCTACTACTATGGAAGACAATTTTTTAGCTCTCTCCTCCATATGTACCCTTTTCCTATCCCCCAATTTAGACTGTATTGTAACTTTGGTTGAATCAATACTCAGTGTTTACATCATGATTATGTAGATATTATTCACAACTAATATATGGAGTACTTTCCTTTTCTGCAGTTTTTCTTCCCTACTAAGAGAAAGAGCCTTGATTTTTGGTTGGAAGTAGTTTTCTTTCAGAATTTTGAAGGTCTTATTCTACTGCCTGTCAAGTTTCTAGTTTTGCTATTGAGAAATCATTATGATACCTGACTTGATTTCTCTCTTCCTTTTTCACTATTTTTTTAATTTTAAAAATATGTCCTGTTCTGGAAACATGCAGATTTTTCTCTGCTTCCCTAGTATTATGGAATTTCATGATGCCTTAGTATGGGTCTATTTTCTTCTACTGTGTTGGGCACTCAGAAGGCCTTTGCAATCTGGAAATCCACGTATTGATAATTCAGTTTTGGTAAATGTTCTTGAATTATTGTTATTGACTTCTTCCTTTGGATTTTTTTAACCTCTCTTTATGAAACTCCTCGTTTTGAATATTGGACCTCCTTATCTTTACCTGTATTTTCATACTTCCTCTATCTGTCATTTTTTGGTGATTTTGTTCCACTCTGTGGGAGAGTTCCTCAACTTTATCATCTGTGCTCTCTACCGAGTTTTCCATTTCTGCTTTAATATTTTAAGTTTCCAACTGTATTTCTTATTCTTCAAATGTTCCTTTTTTATGGCTTTTCCTTCTTGGTCTAAGATTGCCATATTTAACCTCTCTGAAGATAGCGATAATTTTTTTTTAAAGTTTTCATCTCCCTGTATAGTTTTCTTTTCCTGTTTGTTTTAGTCTTTATGTTTCATATTAGTTTCCTCAAATGTCTGGTTGTCAAGAAGGTTGTCAGGAAGGAACCTAGACATTTTCCTCAAAAGGAAATTCTGAGAATATAGTTGCCTGAATGGGTCAACTGTCAGGAAAATCTCACTTTCAGATTCTTTAGCTCTTCCCTCTTAGACTGACTGAATTATCTAGAAAGATGTTTCTAATCCTCTGCATGGGAAATATGGGCTTGACTACCAGAGTTTCAGAGTGGTGAAACAGGGTAGGGGTATTCATCTGAATGTGTGGCAGGGGAGGTATTACTGAAAGGTAGGGTCAAAGCATCAGACCACCTAATATTCCTATAGTACAATCTTTCTAACCTATGCGTGGTTTCCCACTTTAGAGACCTTCTGTTTTACCTCTGTTTTATCTTCATCAAAGAATAAATTTCCAAAGTCAGAAAGAGAAAGACAAATACTGTATGATCTCTTTTATAGGTGGAATCTAAAAAAGCCTAACTCATAAAACAGAGTAGAATGGTAGTGGGCAGAGGCTGGGAAGTGAGTGAAATGGGGAGATGTTGGTCAGTTGGTACAAATTTCCAGTTATAAGTTCTGGGGACCTAATGTACAGCAATGGAGACTACAGTTAACCAAACTGTATTATATATTTGAAATATATATTTGAAAGTTGCTACGAGGGTAGATCTTAAATGCTCTCACCATTAGGAAAAGGTACTTCTGGGCTTCCCTGGTGGCGCAGTAGTTGAGAGTCTGCCTGCCGATGCAGGGAACATGGGTTCATGCCCCGGTCCGGGACGATCCCACATGCCGCGGAGCGGCTGGGCCCGTGAGCCATGGCCACTGAGCCTGTGCGTCCAGAGCCTGTGCTCCGCAATGGGAGAGGCCACAACAGTGAGAGGCCCGCGTACCGCAAAAAAAAAAAAAAAAAGAAGTACTTCTATGAGGTGACAGAAATGTTAAATAAACCTACTGTGGTGATCATTTCACAATATATGTGTATCAAATCATTAGGTTATAACCTAAATGGGAAAAGAATTTGAAAAAGAATAGATACATGTATATGTATAACTAAGTCACTTAGCTGTACACCTGAAGCTAACACAACATTGTTAATCAACTACACTCCAATATAAAATAAAAAGTTTAAAAAAATCACCATGTTATATATCATCATGTTTAGCTTAAACAATGTTATATGTCAATTATATCTTAATAGATCTGGAAAAAAATATACATTTCCAGTTTTCTATCAGAGTGGGGAAGAAGCAGTCAAAGTTCTATGAAGTGGGGAAGAGAAGCTAGAGCTCTTAATTGTTTCATAAGCACATAGTTAACCAGTCTTCTCATTTTAGCCCCTTCCTACCCATCTCCTTCATCACAGCTTCAAAGGTGCCTGGTGCCCCTAACTCCTAAGTCTTCGAGGATTTAGTGGCTTAGGATTCAGTTTTCCTGAGCCTGTTAAATCATTTACCAATTGTTCATCTGCATGTTTTTAATCTCCTCTTCCCATTTTCTTCATCCTTATAGATTAACATCTTAAAAATTCCTTTACTGTCATTTCAGTAGGATCTTGTTCTGAAGCATGTGAGAATCAATGTGTGTTCATTCTGCCATCATTACCTGAAAGCTTAACTATTTTTCACAAAAGTATGTCCATGCCTGTGATTAGTCCTACAAGGATAAAGGTTCAAACAAGGATCTTTGCCGGACTTACTGAGTCTGAGACCTTGGATCTTCCAAGCTGCTGTGGCCACAAGGGGACACCTCTAAATTTGTCTGGTACTTAGGACAATAATACAGGGGATAATAACCATTCTTCTTCATCTCCTTCCCTGTCTTCAGCCTGAGGGCTACAACTCTTTTTTCTTTCTAGTCTTGAAATAACATTTTCCCCTTGTTGCTGCTCCTCCATCCCCTTCCTTGTCCCATTCCTTCTACCACATCGTCATATGGTTGTCTCAGATTATTTAGCTATTTTATCTTTTGGACTTGTTTTTCACTAATTAAATGTCCAAACAGGGATACGTCTAGACAGTCCCATAAATTATCACCATTCTGCAGAAAGATTCAAATAATTGAGTGATTTTGTTAGCCACAGTCTCCCTCTCTCTGAAAGAAAGGGGGAGGGTGTTAATTCCCACTAAGTTAAAATAAAATAATTTAGCTCAACCTCACACTGAAACAGCTGCACAGACAGCATTGGTTGCTCTGTTTACCTTAATAACTGTGGAAAAACACCGTCTCCTCCCCCTTCCCACTCTCTCCAGAACAATCACCATGCTCCACATGCAGATGGGGTGATTTAGACTCTCTGGAGCAGAGACAGGCTTGTCTGGTGTTCTTCCTGCACATTCGTGCTGCAGCCTTCCTCTGCTGCTGTCACACGACCCAGTTGGTTCAGATAACAGCTGCTGCAGGGGACCTGATGGATTCAGCTGTGGGTCGCCTGGAGGCTTCCCTAATGCCCCAGCCCAGCCAGCTGCATCTAAGCAGAGCCATGGGAAGCAAGTGCCAAAGTAAGAGAAACTATATACTGCACATCCTCTTTAATCCTTGGAGTTACTGCAGCAGCAGCAAAGAGAGAGGGGGAGGAAGAACAAAGAAATACCTCGCAGTGGTGGGGAGCAGGGCGGCCAAGGATTCTAAATCAGACAACTGGAGTGCAAGGTGCAGGTGGAATAAGAGGAACGCTTTCAAAAAGGGTCCATTTGGGTTTCCCTGGTGGCACAGTGGTTGGGAGTCCGCCTGCTGATGCAGGGGACACGGGTTCGTGCCCTGGTCCGGGAAGATCCCACATGCCGCGGAGCAGCTAGGCCCGTGAGTCATGGCCGCTGAGCCTGAGTGTCTGGAGCCTGTGCTCCACAACGGGAGAGGCCACAACAGTGAGCGGCCCACGTACCGCAAAAAAAAAAAAAAAAAAAAAAAAAGGTCCATTCAATTTTATTGCTTACTCCAGGGAGTCCAAGAAAATTCTCAAGTTTTTGGTTTGTTTTCATTCAGTGAGTCAGGATTTAAAGATAATAGGAAGTAATTTCCAACTGATTGTGAACTTTTTGTTAAGCTAAGGAAAGTTAAGTTAGGCACACAGGATGACCAACCATCTATGTTGGCCCAGGACAGTGTTGGTTTTAGTACTGAAAGTCTCACAGCCCAGGAAGCCACTCAGTCTCAGGCAAACCAGGATAGATGTTCACCCTTCACCACCAACAGCTATTTCCCCTTCTGGGGCTCATGTGAAGCTGGGCTGCATTCACATTCTGCTCAGCACCTTCCTTATCTTCCAGGGCCGCTCCTGCCACACAAATGCTCTCCAGCCTCTATCACGCACAGTCAAACGGACAAGGGCAGGAAAAGGCCATTCTGTGTTTGACTCTCAGTGGAAAAGGGAACCGTGTCATTCAGAGTCCTCCCAGCTTCCTTTCTGGAGTCCCATCAGAAGCACAAGCCTTCTAGCCCACACAGGTGGACCAAAACCATCATGGCAGAAACTGAAAACACGGCTCATCTCAGTGCCTGGAGAAACAGTGCATCCCTCAGTAACTTGAAAATGCTGAACTCCAAAAAGAAGGAAGTCAAAGAAAACTCACTTACACAGAGCTGATAATTCAGTGTATGGATTACTCAGGCTTTCTTCTCTGCTCTCCCCTCCCTCTGGTCCCAGTCATTAGGCCATTTCACTGCTCATTAGCAGGGAGGAGGAAAAAGGAAAGGAGGGGGAAAGTTGAACTAGCCGATTTTTCTATTTATGAGGGAGGGCATTCAAACTATTGGCTCCAGAGGTTCTTTGGTGGGGAGAAACGGTGGGGAATTGGAGGCTGTGGCTCGGTCTGTTGATTTTAATCATTTGGTCTCTCTTAATTCCCAAACAGAACGAATTGTTGCTCCTCTATTTTCACTGAAGGGCTAGCAAAAGTATAAATGTTAGACAAAAAGAAAAAAAAATTACTAGTTAAGCCACACAGGATCCCATCTTTAAAAAAAAAGTCCTTTGTCAAACACCAGAGACAACTGGTAATACTGCCAATTTACAAAATAAATATAATTGGATGATTATATATTATGCTTTAGAAAATTTACAGCCTACATTAAAGAAGTCCCTCAGTTCACATTAAGTGTGAAGTACCAATTTAAGAAAGACACCGGAAAGAGCAATTCAGTTTTGAAACAACTTCTCAAAGCCTCGGTTTCCTTATCCATAAAAGGGAAAGTAACAGTACCTAACTTTGGGGGGCTTAAATGATACATGTATTAAGTGGTTGGTCAGTACTTGACCAGGCACATTCTAAGGGCTCAGTAATTGGTAGCTAGTGAATAGTAGGTACACAAAAATATTAAATGACTATATTTGACATCATTAATTTAGCAATGTTTTTATTGAGGAACTACTATATACTGAATACTGTTAGGCACTAGATATGGAAATAAATATGAATCAGTTAATTCTTAAAAGGCCCACTGTTTTAATGCAGATTGATAATTACAATATATATTAATAAATATTATTTTACAAATACTACAGAAAATAGCATAGTAGCACAAAGGAATGGCATCCAATCCAGACTGGGAAGATTTGAGAAGGCTTCCCAGATGTGATTGCTGAGTACTGAAACATGAGTGGGTGATGCCAGGGAAAAATGTGCGTAGAAGAAAAATCAAGGGAGAAGAGTAGCATGTGCAAAGTGTAGGAATGCAACACCCAGGAAGCCTGGGAGAATTGTGGGCAGGGCAGTGGACTGAGTCTTGACTGCACTTGGCTGGAGCACAAATAAAAATGGAAGCACAGGGCTTAGCTATGAAGAGAAGAACAACAGGATGATGGCTAGAGGGAGACTGTAGAGTCAAGGGAAGGATCCATTTTATTCATTAGTAAGTGGAAGTTACTTGAGCACATTTAAAGACAGGCTGTAGGGGAAAGAGCTCTGAGTAGAGAGGTAGAGGTTGCTGCTTCCTATCAACCTATGGGTGGAATGGGTTCTGACTTAAGGGTATCCCTTTACCAGTTTTAATGAGACAAGGTCTTCTGGTTACCTGTTCAAATGTTGAGGGGGTCTAAATTCATGGCTCTCAATCCTGGCTGCCCATCAGAATCACCTGGGGAGCTTAAAAAATATATGGATGCCACCCTTAGAGAGTCTAATTTAATTAGAATGAGGCAGAGATTCTAACGTATAGCTAAGGGTGGGAATTAGATGATAGTCTAAATCATAATAAACACCTATAGTCATGCATAAATAAAAACACATACTTCAAGAGCAAAGATTAATTACTTTGGGGTTAATGCTGCTCTGGATTACTGGACTGCTGCTCCACTTCTTCAGTGTGTCTGCACTCATTTTTCTGGCTCCATCACTAGCTACTTCTATCATATGCCCTATGTTTGACTCATGGGCCATTCCTCAATGTACTTCTGGTGTCTGTGCCCTCCTAGTGTGGTTTCTGCTCCTGGGAATAACTTTCTCCCCTTACTCCCTTACTTTTCCTATAAAGCCCAGCTCAAAGGATACATGCTTTATGTAGTCTCCCATGAGTACTGACTTCTCCCAAGAAGCAGTAATTTCTCCCTCATCAGTGCTCACATAACTTCTATTATAGCATGTCTCACATTGTATGATAGTTAAGTGTTTGCTTTTCGGCCTCCCCTACTGAATTCTGATCTTCCTGAAAACAGAGACCTTTTCTTGTTCATTTTCCTTTTCAAAGCACCCAGTACAGTGCCCAGGAGAATGCAATGAGTATCCTCAAATGCTTGCTAAATGAATGAATCAATGTGGATAAACAAAAGGTAATAATTATAAGAACTGCACTTAAGAATACAAGAATCTTAAAAGACTGTTAAAGTTCATCAAAGCAAATAATATTTATGTGAAATTACTTCTTAGAGGAGTATAGTTACTCCTAAAGAGCAAAGGACAAAGGATATTCCAGGGGTGTTATACAGCGTATGAAACTAGATGCTTATGTTTTGGTATATATAAACCTCAATTAAACAGTATTTTTTTTTTAACTTCCCTTTATAAGGTAGCCAAATGCTGGTGGGACAGTGCACAGCTGCAGGAATGAGGTGGCAGGATTTGATGAGTATAGCAGAAGAAAGGAAAAACACTAGTAAGGTTTCTAAGTGACAACCGTCAGCAGGTTGGAGAATTGCTTATAAATACAATAGAATTAAATAACGACGGTATGATGACATAGTTGCGCAAATATCATCACAGAGGAGAGACAAAAATTCCTCTGTAGAAAGATGATGATATTGAAGTCCAGCTTTCACTCATGGGAGTGTCAGCAATAGGAGAGAGTGGCCCGGAAATGACAGAACTGAATGATTTAAGAGAAGATAAAGGTAAAATTTAAATCAAAACTATCCTGCTTATTTCTATGAGAAAGCGTATACTGCTTACCTCTATAAGATTCATCAACATTTTTTTTTTTTTTTTTTTTTTTCAGTATGCGGGCCTCTCACTGTTGTGGCCTCTCCCGTCCCGGAGCACAGGCTCCGGACGCGCAGGCTCAGCGGCCATGGCTCACGGGCCCAGCCGCTCCGTGGCATGTGGGATCTTCCTGGACCGGGGCATGAACCTGTGTCCCCTGCATCGGCAGGCGGACTCTCAACCACTGCGCCACCAGGGAAGCCCTCAACATCTATTTTTTAAAAAGTTACTCTAACTCTGAAAAGTCTACATGTAATAATCCCCAATTCTGTTGTCATGATTATGCTTATGATGAATACTCTGGGCAAATATAACTGGAAAAAACAGAAAGGGAGAAGATAAAATTATTTATGTAATCAGAGAAGAACAAAGAGAAGAATATAAAATGGCTTGAGAGTTATATTACTAGGAGTAATGGGAAGATATTAAGAAAATGGAAAAATTGGGTTGCATATCAGACATTCTCTCAGCATGATTTTTACTGCAGTGTGAAAGGATCTTTTGGAATAATAATGCTAATTTTCAATGCCCTCTTAATAAAATGCTCAGGTTGCTATAGCATATTAGGCAGCAATTAAAGCCATGTGAGCTCTGCCACCGCTTTCTCAGGTCTGCTGAAGCATGGCTGTCGCAGGGAGTAAATAAGGCCTTGTGAATCCTGGGCACTCTGGGGTTACACTGGCCAGGTAAAAGATGGAAGGCCCATCACTCAAATCATTTAAAATTGGATGCAACATTAGAGAAAATGCAATGGAGCTGAGTGGGATCAACTAGAGAATCTAATGTAGCATTTAAAAAAAAAATCACATTCATTGGTGCCAAGGGACATTTGGAGGACACTGTGCTTAAATTCTGGACTCGATTTGCAGGAATGAGTGTCAACTGTCCTTGATCTTGCAGCTGACTCTACACACAGGAACTCCCACCTAAAAGTATTAAGAAAAGCACTGACAACCTGACAGGGAACAGTTTACATCTGCAGCTCACAAAATGACTTCCTTTTCTTCCTTCTTTGGTTCAGTGATGATGATGTCATCATGCATCTGTGGTTTGTTATTTTTATATGGACACAAAAGCAGACAGAAAATATATTAAAGCGATGTGTAATTTTCCATGCAAATGCTTTAAGACTAACAAGAGTTGTGCTTTATGATTAAGTGGAAATTGGTTATTTGCTTTAAATATTTATAATAAAATATTTAGATTTAACATTTAAGTGGTTCATTCCACAAGATAAAAACACTTTGCAGTATTCCTTGGCTGACCTTGGCAGCTCATGTGATATGGCACATATGTTATCTTAGCTGTGGAAGGATTTTATGTCATAAACCACATCCACGAATAGCAGTCAAAATGGTTTTGTGCCTAGTTCTGCTACCAAACCCAGGTAACCTAGTGCAAATCCTTTAACCTTACCTTTTTTTTTTTTTTTTTCCCAGCTCTCTTAACAGGATAAAATAAAAATATTGACATACCACAGACTGGAGAAAAAGTAAGCCAAATAGGTTAATGAGTAAGACAAGGTCCTGTGGATCTTGAGAGGTGATGAATTCTCTCTGTTCTATGACTTCTCCCAGAGATTCCTCAGAATCATTCAGTAAGGCACCAGTTTCGTGTAAATGAATCAAGAGCTAGGAAAACAAAATCCTATGATAACAGAAATTGAGGGAGACTGAGCAGCCCAGCCTCTAAAGGTGTTTTTAGGACTGCTAAAGTATAACACTTATAACATCAAGGCTAATGTTAAGTGGCTCATAATACTAACATTATAATAATTATGGCAAGGAAAAAAAGCAAGCAGTTAACATTTATTGAGCACTGGTCTATGCCAGGCACTATACTAAGCATTTAACCCATTTTAATTCATCAAATCTTCATGACTTATGAAGTAGGCTCTACCACCATCCCCATTTTAGAGATGAGTAAACTGAGGCACAATCATAGTGTTTAAGTATTTAAGTAACTTGCTCAAGCTCACAAGCTAGGAAGTCAAGGGCTATGCTTTGAGCCAGGCTAAATACAAAGGCTATGTTTCAGTACATTATATAACTGCTTGGCCAGCCCAGGACAGCGATGGCTGCTGAGCCATAGGTTCCCCACCTCCTTTTTTTAACTTAAACTTGCATTTGTCCATAAGTCGCAGGCCATAGACCTGGGGGTTAATGTGCACAGCTACGAGAACTGAACAAAAACAAGTAGTAAATATCTGACACACTTACAACCATGCCATCCATACTAACAGGAGTAACAGGCTACTACAACGGATGAGCCAATCCCTGAAGGCCAAGTCAATGCGTAAGTACAATTTTTGTGTCCTACTTAATGAATAACTTGCAGATAAATTATTTTTAAAAATTTCTGCTTTTAAAAAAATGGAAGGAAAGACTGCTTACAAATTAGAAAACTGTTGGTTTCCAGAAACAAGGTTCAGAAGAAACAACAGAAAAGAGATTTTCGTCTCCATGTTAACTACATACCTCTCACTCAAAAGGAAGAGGTTAGGTTGAACTGTGGTTTTCATTTCTGCTGCCGTAAGGCATCTGGTTCTTTAGTGCTTAAGGATGAGAAAGATGCCAACTTTAGTTCTTCATAGTTAGGACCTGCTTCATAAGTGGATAGCCTTGATTTACCAAAATGTAAAAAACTTACAAATTAAATATTTTCTAAAACCCCACTGAATCTGATTTTTCACTTGTCAAGAAGAGGCTCACAATTTAAATTTGCAAAACAAGCGTCCCCTTTCCTTGCCTCCACCATGGCAATAAGTGTCTGCTTAGAATGATATGCAGGCATTGCTCGACAGTTTCCTCCAGCTTCTTTTCAAGGAAAATCTTTTCCTATCTACAGATTAATCCTGACAGCTATTGGGAGTCACCAAGGAACCACTCCATTTCCCCAGCACTGCGGGTGCCAATCAGCTGACACAAAAAGCAGGGTCTGAAAAGGAAAGCTGTCCCCAAAGCACATCGTACAAAGCACGTATATGCTGTACACTTCATTACATGGCAGAACTTAAGAGTATACATTCAGGCCTGGCTTCTGAATTATTGGTTTATGAATTTAAACCAGAAGATGTAATTAAAATTGAGTATTTGGAGGTTGCTAAACATCAAAATATTCCTAAATAGTTTTAAGCACACAACTGTGATTGATTCTACAAAAAAAAAGTAGAAAAGAATGATAAATGTAATGGTGATCTATCTTATGGGGCTTTTTGAAAGAATAGGAAAAAAAAAAAACTTTCAGCTTTATAACCATTCACTAGGAATGGAAAGAAGAATGATCTTTCCCTCCAGTGATATATGCTCAGTTTCTTCTAATATTCCCATACTGTTGCTATTGCAATTATGCTGCATTTGGTCCTTGGTTAGGTTAGCACACGTGGCATGCTCTCAATGTCTTGACTGTGGAGACCTGATGATAGCTCCATTTTCAGTAATAAGGCTTCAAGATGAACACAACAGGTTCACAGGGCCAAGTTGTTTTCTTGAGGTGCACAAAGCAGAAGTTACCCTATGAATACCTTCACCCACGGATGTTTAAAAATGTGAACACTTTAGAACAAGAGTTAATGCAGACAAACGATTTCTGACTCGAACCACAGTGGCTAGAAAACTGCTGATCTTGCTTCCCCCTTCCAAAACTTGCTGCTCTCAGCTCTGGCCCCAAGGGTGGCCAATAATTCACATTAAAATAAAAGAATGGAAAGATCAGTGAAATCTGGTTAATTTGACCATCTTTTTTCATAAGCAACTCATAAAAGAATTAAGATTAGAAATGTACATAATACATTACACGCAAAGTGGCAACCTCTTGAGACATTATAGTGCCTCAGGTTTTCTTGAAAAGAAGGGACTCAGAACGTGATTTCTGGCATTACACTGCAGCAGTGTCTCACCTCTGAAATGAACCGCCGCTTTTACTTTTTTGGGGGAAGACAAAGAGGGTACTAGGTCCTGTTTGAATTCTGTAAAGCTACTCACCATTGAGATCTGGTGTCATGTGCACAATGAAGGCTCAACAGATAGACATTCAGTGGAGGAAATTATTAACTATAGAAGAAGAGGTAGAGAAAAGGCCCAAGGGAGAATAATTCTTGGAAGCTTCTAGCAACCCCAGATCACAAATGGTGCTTTCTTTCTCAGTCAGCAGACAGGGTAAGTAGACACATCTATTAATGTAAAAGATTGGTTTTAAAATGTGCTTCTAACTCTAGATATTCATAACAGCTGTTATGTACATCATCTTGAAGGAGTGTTGCAGCAGAAATGACAAAAAAGACCCATTTCTGAAAAACGCAATGTTTTTCTTTTATTCCCTGTACGCTTAGTAAACTTAGCTCAGTGTAATATAACTTTTCAGAAGGTATATACTGGATATATGTGTGGTCGTGGTGATGGCGATGCAATAACAGAAAGGAGGAAGAGGTGGTACAGCAATAATGCTGTCAGCAATAAAGACAATAGATTCTTTTTGTCCTCAGCTTTTAGAGTAAAAAAGATGAGAACCCACTGCTCCTCTCAGTCCACACCACTGTTTCGCACCCTTTCATCCATTATCACCTCCCTAAGGAGCCCTTTAAGACATTTTCTTTCTTATCACCCCTATAAATTTTAATAACCCAGACATACTGTGTACGTTTATGTACTGTATGTATATCTGCACTTTACACATAAAAAGAGTAAGATTTTTTTGCCCCCTAAGAACCAGTTTTTGCCCTCTTGGGAGAAAATACTGCCCCCTTCCAGAATGTATGCTCTATACCAAAGCTCCTTAACCATTTTATGATTCATGGACCCCTTTGAGAATCTGATAAAAGCTGTGGACCCTTTCCTGATTCCCATCACCAGAACATATGTACAAAATTTTATACTTAATCAGAGCATTCATTAGAAAGAAACTCTGGAACCTATTAATGGACCCTAGCCTGAGCATTCCTTCTCTGCATGCTCTCCTGGGGTGACTGCATATATTCTCAACCTTCCCTTGAGCACTGATCTTCAGGTTTCAGACTCAGATGCAAGAAGTATCTATTTAGGTGTTCCACAGATACTTCAAACTCAACTGTCCAATTCTGAATTCATCGTCTTCTACTCAGGCCTGCTTCTAGATTCCAACTCAGTTCATGCCCCACCCTATCTTCCCAGTTTCCCAGGTAGAAATTAGGACTGTCTTTGATTCCTTTCTCCTCCCTTCACAGCCATTCAATCAGCAAGTCTTGCCCACTCTACCTCCTTAATATTCCTCAAACTTGTCCCTTCCTTTCACCATTGCGCCCTAGTTCAGGCCCTTATCTCCCACCTGAGATACTCAAATGATGTCTTTGCCTCTATTCTTGCCCTTCTCCATCCAATACATTCTTCAAACTTCTGCCCAAGTAAGCTTCTGAAAATACAAAATCTGTCAGTTTCTGCTTAAAATCCTTCAATGACCAACTCCCTGGGGGGATAAAAGGCAGACAAACAAATACACCCATGGCCTTCAAGATAAATTCCTAGATTCTCAGCAGAGTCTCCAAACCACTTGCTCCTCAAGTTTCCTTTCCCTGCCATTCCCACTCCCCACTTGATCCTCAGACTAGGATTGATTGGATGCATTTCACTCAGCATACTGTGCTGCTTCTCATTCTTGCCGTTTCCTCTGCCTGAAACATCTTCAGTATCTTCGGAAGTAACTGCTCTAAAAATGTGAATATTGTAATACTCACAGAAGAAGAGAGGCAGGTAAGGGAAGAGGGATAACAAAAAATATCTTAGGCAAAATTGGAACTTTCCCCCCAGTGCCCTTCTGGCGCTGAACTACCCTGTCCTCTTGTCCATATGCCACCTGAGAAGTTGAGCCAATCAGAGTCTATCTCCAGGAATTTGGAATTAAGAATCACTGTTTCAGCTAGTTGGTTGGTATTTCTTGAAATGGTAACTAATATAAATCTAAAACGAAGGCAACCATGTTTGGCTACATATTCTCACTGAAGAAGAGAAAGTCTATAGACAGAAGCAGTGGTGAGACAGGGGACTGTACACCCCTGGAAGGACAACAAAAATAACACCAGCTCATGACCAGTTTCCAGTCCCTATTTTGGTCTCTAGTGAGGCCTGACCACATTTCTTTCCTTGGTTCCATCAGCTACCCCCCAGTATCCTGGTCGTAAATTCCCAGTCTGTTTCAGCCAGTCTGAGTAGATTTCTATTCCTTGCAATCTAAGTGACTTGATTATGTCATTGTTAGTAGAGAACTGACACCCAGTATGGAATCCAGGTTACCTTCTTTTGTTTCATAGCCAGTACTACTCACTCATCCTGCATCTTTGAATATAATATATTACTTTCTGTGTAAATTGGAGGGCAATCATATTAAAAATCATAAATGTACCTCATTTAAATAAACTATCCAAGCTTCAATGCTCCAAAAAACATTAAACAGAACTGAAAACAAATGAATCTTTGCTTTGGGCTTTGAGGCTTATGAATTAAATCAGCTATTAATCAGACTTGGAAAAACTCTGGCTTTTTTCCCATAGTCATTACTGTAAAATTATTTTAAAGAATCAATAGAACTCACTAACCTACATGACTTTCTGGTACTTTCACTCACTAGTTTACTCCAGAACTTATTGCTAATTACTGTAGATCTAAGAGAATCCACACATAAGTGACAAAAGACATAAATTATTTACAGGGCTATTCATCTGCAATGGACATCCCATCAGATTCAACCTTGTAAGTGTCACAGGACCAGTTATTTTTAAATCAGATTGTATTTTATAGGAAATAATAAAGATGCTATAGCAGCACAATAAATTCACATGAATAGCAGATCTGCATTTCATTGCAACAAATGTCTCTACTCTATTAAACAAGTACTGAAATATGCCCTTAACATGCCATAGAGTCAAGGGTTTCCCCTGAGATGTTCTGCAGACTTGCAGGTGTCTGAGGCTAAGGGCCTGGTGGGACATTTTTTAAATGCCCCCATGCCCAAGTTCCTATATAGAGAATGAGATGCTCATGGATCTGAAAGGACCTTGCTCCTAGCATTTATTTTTCTCATCTGAAATATTTTTTCTTCTCTGCTGTGCCCCATTTTGTCTCTGCAAAAGAACCATGTTTATCATCCAGGACTTATCACATTGCTCTTGCTGACTAAGTGGTCAGCAAAAAAACAAGTTGATGAGTCTAGGATGTGAGTACTTGGCAGCCCCCCACTGCTTTAATGGATCTCAGCAGTATTGGTTTACTGAAAGGTGATCTAGTCCACCTGGGACAATTTACCACTCCGTATATTGTGCACAGATGAGACCTTTTATTTTGCTAGAGTTTAACTTTGGCTTTCTTTCCAAAAGACAGAAAAATTTAAACTCTGAAAGTATTCCAACAATCAGGCAGCAATGAATAAAATGAGCCCAGTGTGATTGTGATGCATGCTAAGACCACTCAGGATCACCAGATGATCACTGGCCAGGAGGACGAGGGGAGACTGTAGGCCCTCCTTCCCAGGATCTCACCCAGCACATGTCAGACAGGTTCGTTCTGCCCAGGGATGTTTGTGAGACACAAACCGGTGCAGAAACACAGGGTGCATGAGATGGATGACTTCTCAAGGTCACTGCCATTGCCATGATTCATTAATGTTGGATAGGCTGCTGCTGTGACCTGTATGTTTTCCTAGAGCAATAGACTCTACTGTCCACCTTCTGTAAATAATAAACCTCTCAGCTTCCCAATCTTTCTGTAATCTGCACACCAGCACATTGAAAATAATGTAAACAAGATGAGCTCACAAAATAAGGCATGCATCCACAGTGAATCCCATAAGTATGATGTGGGCTGATGTTCTTCCATGTCTCCAAACTGTTATTATCAGTATCTAACCTGCAATTACAATTGGGAAAATTAATAAAATTTAAAAATCCTTGTACCCTTTTACGGCCTTAATGTCTATTTCTAATTTTTATGAAACTGAAGGGGAGATCTGTATATAGTTTTAGACAACCCAAATAAAACAGAAGACAATTTTATCCACAGACTAACAACAACAACAACATCACACCACCTCAATGTGAAAGAAGTAGGTTCAATTAGATGTCCTTCCCCTGAGAATCCCACAGGAAAACCCAATGCACACAACTCAGCATCTCCTGGGCCATCAGTCACATGTGTCAACAATGAGACAAGCGTCTTTTGGGCCTTGAGTGACAGAATCTTTAGCCATATCTTCGGCTCACTCATAAGCCCAAATCTAAAGTGATTAAAATTTAAATATCACCAAAATCCCTGGGAAATTATATCTTTGTAAGAACTGCCAGTTTATTCTATTCCCACGTGGAGTCACACTCATTATTAAAAGACACTGAGCCTAATCACAGTATAATGAGGTATACTAATTTGTCAGGCTATTTCCTCAGGCTATCTCTGCAGTGGAGAGCTGGGGTTTTAGTGGGGTGGTGTGGACTGACATAATCCATTTTCTAAAAATCATACATAGGCTACAGCAGCTAGAAGAAAAGCCTGCTCCATCAATCTACAGATTCTTCAAGAAAAAAAAACACCAAACACTTTATGAAGCAGAACAGGATAAAACCCCTTTTTATCCATATTTTCAGGAAAAACAGATTTATCATTTTGTTTCTTTTCTTTTTTTTTAGGGGATATGTTCTTGGCACTCTCAGAATTGAGATCATGGCCCCCCCATCTGGTGCTAGAAAGTCCTAGAAAGGCTACTCAGAGTCCCTGGCTTTTTCCACTGTACCCTCCACTCAGGCCACAGGAGCCTCTTTCCAGTCTTCCTTCCAACAATCTTCCCAAACCTGACATGATTTCTACCACTTTTTACCTGTGATACATCCAAATGCCTTGCCCTATAGCCAAAAGCATCTTATTCTTGCCATAAAACAAATACAGAAAAGGTCTGTCAGATTCTATGAAAACTCTAAGCTGGGCTTCCTTCTCTGTTTCTTTCTCCCTGTTTTTCTCCACCACCCCCTCTGAGTTTCTCTGTATGCCTTGCATTCATGCATATGTGTGCATTTCTTTATCTTTGGGCGAGGGGTAGAATTAGGTCCTTCAATAAGCTTTCTGAGCTTAAGGGTCACTGACTATCTGTGTGGAGACCATCACTTGACAAGGACCATGGTGTTGGTCCTTGCTGGCTACACTCCTCAGGAAGCTAAACAGCCACAAGAGATCAAGAGTAAAGTACGTCATTCTGCTGTTTCCAGAAATTCCCTGGACACCAATGAAAATAATCTACAAATTGGAAAACTTCCTGATTAAACTTTGCACATTAATAGGTTTTAAGTTCACTGAATAGAGGAATCATGATTAAATCATCTTTGTAGTTCCCACATTTCCCACATTGGGTATTTAGTACATTACTTAAATACCCAATTTGTGTTGAAGGAAACTTATTGTGATTGTTTCTTTTTTAATGAGACCATAAAATATGTACTTCAGGAGAGGATTCTGCTATATTTAGTGTTGGACAGTACATACAAACTTGTTAATACTGGTTTAACAATCAGGCCTAGAAGCTAATATTAAATATCAAAACTGGAAAAGAAATATATAGATATTAAAGTAACACTTGCTTCTTCTTGGTTCAACGTTCAGCATCTTTCTGAAAAAATAAGCTTTTTAAATATCAACATAAGGGCCAGAAAAGAAAGCACAGAAAAGTTATATTTTGTAAACTTCAGAGCTAGATTTATTGATATTCAGAAATGTATAGATTATTATAAGTACCATTATTTGAAAATTTAATAAATTATTTAAACTACTGTATCCTATTAAAAGAACTGTCTCACTGAGGCTTCTCATTTTTAGCATGATCACCAGAATGAACAAACTAATTAATGAAATGTTTCAACGTCAAACAAATTTTTTTAAAATTATGCATGCGTGCACACAAATACCACCCCCCCTCGATACACAAACATATACACACACACGCGTGCACCTGCACATAGACCTACAAAAAGAACTAACCCTGCATAGAAATCAGCATGAAATCAGCACCTTTTATGTGGCCCTGAAAGCACTGATAGACCTATGGATACACCTACTGTGTCTTGGAAAAGTGTCATTGGCTTTTTTTCCCCTGACTATAGTGACAAGGAAAGGGATTCAGAGTTAGCAGTGACATTTTAGTGATCTTTGGAGCACAATGTCCAAAAAGCACAAGGCAGTCTCCGGGAGGAGCTGAGATGTGACAGCCATCACTCTGGAGATTTGAGGGGGGAAAAAAGAGGCTTACATTTGTCTTTTATATGTTCTTGTCTTTAAGACAGGACTATGGACTGAATCACTTCTCAATATTCCTTCTATCTATGGAATGTTAAGTCCCTTGATAAAACCAGGATTGAAGGAGAAATCAGGATGTGGCAGATGTGCCAGGACGAGATAAGTACCAGGAGAGTCAATGGAAGAAATGCTGTTGAGTTGTCCACATGAGCTCCTTCTCAGAAATGCAAAGCATTGACAATAATGAAACATAAAGTTGGTTAAAATCATGTTCAACAGAACTGTGGAAAGGCTCATCTGGACAACTGAATTGCTTGTATCCTGCTTTTTATTAGCATCAGATATTTACTGAGCAATCATAAGATGCATGCTATCATGCCAGGAGCTGGCATTAAGAAGTTTTAGTGTAAGTTAGAAAGCATGTGCCCAGAAAGTGCTTACAATCTTCTAGGCAAGTTCAAGCAGTAACACATGCTAATCACTGCAACCAGTAACTACAGAGGACGGAAGTCGGCAGGAACCTAGTCAGAGAGCTGAGGCTGGGAAGAACGTCTTCCAGATTGTTGCCTAGCACTGCTAACCAAAACATGAAGGGTTACCAGATACTTGAACTCTGGTCACAATATCAGACCTTTTCTTACTCAGAGGAATTTAACCGTTTGAATTATTGAACAGACTTCTTCAAGGAAGACAAGGTCTGTGGGAAAGGGCAAGTTGAAAATTTCAGCCATGCTTGAGTTGTTCTGGATGGACAAACACACACACACACACACACACACACACACACACACACACACACAGCACACTGAGCAATTCTAGTTCCTTTAAAACAGAAGTAGTATGTTTTGGACATCAGTTTACTACTAAACTAAAAATGTAAATTTGAACTTGGCTAAGACTTTCCCAAAGCAATTAACCTTCAGCCAACCAAAAAAACTGTGTAGGAATAATTATGGCAGGAAACTAAAGCCAAGTCTGCAATCTTGTATGTCTCGTTCAATACAACCAGAAAGCATACTCAAGATTCAGGGGCAAAAAGCAAACTCCAAATTATCCCTTGCTGTTAACAAACGGAATCCACAAAGGAAAAGTCCTTTAAAAAAAAAAAAAAGTAAGATGTTATACAAAGTGAAGAAAATTTAGGGAAGGTAATGCATGTGAAGAAAAGCTTAGAGGGAATGGTTCAAGCAGGAAGATTGCCAGAGTTAAGCACATACAGTTTAGCTAGGGGCTAAATAGGGACCTGCTCTCTACAAATAATGTTAAAGGGTCTTCCAAGGATGAAGAATTTTGGGGGGGTAATATTTGTTAGTGTGGTAGGAAACAAAGAATTGAGAAATAGGAATTAAGGGAAGGAAATTTTATTCTCAATGCCAGAACCTTCCCACAGTCTACATAACACAAATACCATGTATAGAGGTTAATTTTTGAAATGTACACATCTCAAATGACAAAGGAATATACAAAGATAGACATTTAAGTTAAACAGAATGAAGGCTGTAACAAAACCATTCTAAATCCAGAAACAAGAGCTGTGTTAACTCTCTGATGAAAGGGAAATCATTATGTAAATCATTAACCACTAAGAAACCTCCTAACACCCTGCAATGCACATCAAATTTTATTGCAATTGTGTACAAACAAAATTGGACACAAGCTGATATATTCTGCTTCTGATATATTTTATCTAGTCTATGCACTCTGGGTACTCAATAGCTCTATATGCTTATTACATTATATTTGTCCTTCTTGGAGTGGTTATAATCATAAAAAGCTATACAGTACCTTGAATGGACTGCATAATTAGAATTACAATGACTGCCATCTGAATACACTGTGTGTGTCACAATTTCCTTTAAGTACATTCTTCTACTCATTGACACCCACTCTCCTACCCTGCCTTGTACTAAAAGGCTGCTCTCCAAGGCACAGATAAGTTTCTTGAGCAAAGTTAGGCTTATCTAAACCAATTTCTTGAGTTGATATATGAGGTCTCTAATATTTCATCAGGTTCTGTTACTTGAATCTACTATATTTCTTTTATAACCATCTTATTCTATTCAGAAAGTATATAAACTTTTGGTTGAACTTGATACAAGTCTGTTTTGATATGTAGACAAATGAAAAGTAAACACTTTACATAGTGATTTCTTACTCCTTTGTATTAGACTCATTTTAGTATTAACTATATACTGCTGCCTAATACATTCTTTTCAGAAGAAACCATGTCAGACACAGCAAGGAAGCCACTCTGGGGCTAGTAGTAGTGTTTCCATTTGGAAACAATTACTCAAAACAGAATGAAATCATCCTATTTAGGGATGAAGGGACAGACATCATTTATTATGGCACCTTTTGAGAATATCAGAAACCAATGATACTACACCACTGTCACAGCTGAGGCCAAAGCAATCTACTATCTACAGATGAAGAACAAGATTTAACCTCTACTTTGGTTTTTTGTTTCTCAGTTTACTATGTATTTCATTCTTAGATTCATAAAAATTAAGAACATGCACATGTACATACACACACACTTTTATTAGATTTACCCAGAACTATCTCTCACTCACTTTAATAATTTTGGACCCTCCTGGGAATTTCCAGTTACAATATTTGAGAAGGTTGTTAAGATGTTCCTGTCTTTTGTTTTCATAATCATGTTTATCTAAAACATTAATTTTCCACACAGTACATTTTTCATTTTAATAGAATTACTAATTTTGCTAATCTATGAAATGTCGTATAATCAATAGGGTGGTAAAAGGAAGGAATATAGTAAGTTCTTATTAAAAAAGAAATCTTTAGATGCTTTCTTAGAGAAGATCTTTTAAAAGATAGAGGCATGACTTCCCTTTCCAGCAACATAGCTGACTGTATGTGTAGAGAAATCCATCCTCATGATGACTATCAAAAAATAATGAATAAAACATATTTTTAATTCTTTTTGAAGTATGGTTAAGATGGAAGTAAAGTACAGAAAATAACTGGAGGCAAGAATCTTTAAGAAAGAACCCTTTCCAGGGATGAGCAAGCTGTAGAGCTGATGTTTGCCCTCTGGTAGGCTGACCATAGAATTTGTTACCCAAACCAGGACATTTTTTGAGTAAAAATAATTAAGCTGTAACAAACATACTTTTCCAGGCATACCAAGATATACGACCACACTCCCCAGAGGTTATTTGCTGATCCCTGGCAACAGTTTGGATTTTAGCAGGCCACATGTGTGCATGGAAAAACTTAAAAAAAAAAAAAAAAAAAAAAAAAAGCCTGGGGTCTGAACAGGGTGAAATGTTAAGCCAGAGACTCCTGAACAAAGCCCAAGCTCAGAAAGGGTGACACTTTCAGTGGGAAAGAAAGGAAGGGAGGAAGGGAGGAAGGGAGGAAGGGAGGAAGGAAGGAAGGGAGGAAGGGAGGAAGGGAGGAAGGGAGGAAGGGAGGAAGGGAGGAAGGAAGAAAGGAAGAAAGAAATATGTCTTGTAAAAGGAAACAGCTTTTTTTAACTGGAACTTGACTCAGTAGAGCAGAAAAAATATTCCTCCCTCTTCTTTTTCACATATGTAAGAAAAGAAAAAAAGGGGAAAATTTCCTTTGAAAATTCATAAGCACTAGTTTACTCTCATTTAGGTTTCAGGTCAGAATCCATACCATCAGGGTAGCCTGAAAAACCTGAAATTAAAAATTAGTTTTTAGGGCTTCCCTGGTGGTGCAGTGGATAAGAATCTGCCTGCAATGCAAGAGACACAAGTTTGATCCCTAGTTCAGGAAGATCCCACATGCTGTGTAGCAACTAAGCCCATGCGCCACAACTATTGAGCCTGTGCTCTACAGCCCACGAGCCACAACTACTGAGCCCCCGTGCCTAGAGCCTGTGCTCCGCAACAAGAGAAGCCACTGCAATGAGAAGCCCGCCCACCACAACCAAGAGTAGCCCCCGCTCGCCCCAACTAGAGAAAGCCCGCATGCAGCAATGAAGACCCAACACAGCCAAAAATAAAAATTTAAATTAAAAAAATTTTTTTTAAATTAAAATTAAGTTTTAAATGATCTTTGGTTGGTAGACTGTCCTTCAGTGCCAGAGAGAAGCTAAGTCAGCCATGGAGGAACACACTTACATGCAGTTCTCAAATAATTCCCACAAAAAATTTCCAAGGAATATAAGCTCATACTAAAAAGAATCACTAAAAACATAAGGAAAAAAGCCTCAGTGAGTCAGAGTCAGCAGAAACAACAGCCTAATTTGACTAACCTAATACTGTAGATAATATAAATGAACATGCTTAATACATTTAAAGAAAGAAGAGACTGCAAGTATGATAAGGAAACACAAGACTATCACAATTGACAAAGTATATTTAAGAAAACTCACACAGTTCTTTGAGAAATTTTTTTAAAATGTAATCTGTAAAATATCTAATGAATAAGTTAACCAGAAGATCAAAGACAGTTGGAGAGAATTAGTAAAAAAGAAGATAGAGCTAAAGAAATTACACAGGGCTTCCCTGGTGGCGCAGTGGTGAAGAGTCCACCTGCCAATGCAGGGGACACGGGTTCGAGCCATGGGCCAGGAAGATCAGGAAGATCCCACATGCTGTGGAACAACTAAGTCCGTGTGCCACAACTACTGAGCCTGCGCTCTAGAGCTGGCGCTCTGCAACAAGGGAGGCCACCGCAATGAGAAGCCAGTGCACCGCAGCAAAGAGTAGCCCCCACTCGCCTCAACTAGAGAAAAGCTCCGGTTCAGCAACAGAGACCCAGTGCAGCCAAAAAAAAAATTACACAAAAGAAATTAAGATTAGGAAATATGAAGATCAGAGTAAGGAAGCCTAACACATCTTATCTAATCAAGATTCTAGAGGGCTTCCCTGGTGTCGCAGTGGTTGAGAGTCCGCCTGCCGATGCAGGGGACACGGGTTCGTGCCCCAGTCCGGGAAGATCCCACATGCCGTGGAGCGGCTGGGCCCGTGAGCCATGGCCGCTGAGCCTGCGCGTCCGGAGCCTGTGCTCCGCAACGGGAGAGGCCACAACAGTGAGAGGCCCGCGTACCACCAAAAAAAAAAAAAAATTCTAGAAAGAACAAATATAAAGAATGAGAGAGAAAGGTAATATTCAATGAGGTATTAGATGAGCATTTTCCAGACTACTGAAAGACACTAATCTTCAGATAAATCCCAAAGAACCCCAAACGGGACAAAGAGAAATCCAAACCTAAATACATTGTACTGAAATTGACGAACATCAAAACAAAAATGTAGATCTGGGAAGTAGCCAGAGAAAAAAAAGACAGATTGCATGCCCAGGCTTGCTAGACCATAAATAAGAGTGACAGCTAACTTCTGAACAGTAACAATGGAAGACAGTGGAATAACAGCTATGGGGAAAATAAGCATTGACCAAAAGTTCAATCCCACCAAAATCCCTTAAAACTTCAATAAAAAGATTTTTTAAAAAGTCAAAGCCAAAGGACAGGAAGAAAAGGAGAAAAGATAATAAGATTTTGAAGGCTGCAACTGACTTACCAGGCCAGTTCTCAGCTGATTCCTGGTTAGTAGAGGGGAAGATAAGAATCAATCTATGTTAGTCTGCAGAATTCTGAAAAGTCTCAGAAACCATCAGCCCTTAATGCCTCTGCAACTAGGAGTGAAGGAGAGGTGAGGATGGGGTGAAAGTTATTAACTCTTAAGCAGTTAAGTATCTAGACCCCTTATCACTCATTCTAATGGGTAAACCCATCTCCTACCCCAACAGAAAACTTGGTGGTTTATCTTTCAGAGAGGATAAAACTGTCTTTGGACTAGAAGTTGACCTAGACAGTTGAACACATAGGTATCTTACTGAAATCAGCAGATTAACTGACCATATTTACTCACTAAGGAATACTGAGGTACCCAACCCTCTTCTGCTACACAGCAAGTAGAACAATGGCAGCTAGACCTTTACTCTCTAGGCAAATGTTTCTTCTCTGAAGAATCTGACTAGCCTAAGCGGGGGGAAAACTCCTAAGATATTGGCACCTGGGATTCCATAACGAATGACTCACCAATGATTCTCAGAATTGGCTGCTTATTGGTATAAACTTGGAAGCTTTAAAAAATAGTGATGCCTGTGTTCCACTCCTGGGAGTGTCTGACTTAACGAGTCTTAGGGAGGGGCATCTAGGAGTTGGGATTTATGAAAGCTCTCTAGGCAATTCTCATGTTCAGCCATGGTTAAGAACCACTACCCTACAGTGAAGCTCAAAGCTTGCAATCAGGTTTTAGTCTTCTACTGTTAATAGCAAGAGTGAAATCAAGGGTTATTTAAGAGGACATATGTGAAAAACCTCTAAAACAGAAGACAGAGGCAAAAACAAATAAACAGGTGTCCAATGGAAGGCCTGGGTTGATAACTGGGAGGATAAATAGGGCCGTGGACTTTGGGTGGAATCTTGCCCAAATTCAAGGATGACTGAGCAAGCTGTAGCAGAGCCAATGCCTTTTGTATTGGACAAGTGGCGAACAGCACAAGAACACGGCACCCCTCCTCAGTAATAGAATATCCCCCTTTGGCAGGCGACATTACAGGGTTCAGTGGGAAAACCTCAAGCATAATTTTAATGGCAGCACTAAAGGCACAGTGACTCTGACTCAGTTGCAAGATAAATACAAAATTAGAGTATATTCTGTCCTTAAATCTCACCTTAAAAGTTTCCTTTTTCTTTTAAGCTTGCAATTGACTCTTTCTGTAAAGTGTCTTGTGATACTGTGAATTAGGCTGTATAAAAATAAAGCACATTGCATTATATAAAGTTTTACTGCTTTCTCTGCTATAACATCAAATGTGCTTGATTCTCCAGGCCTAATTTGTATATCTTTAGACTCACTGAGTAGTTTTCACCTTATGAAGAATTCAGTAAAATGGTATTAAAAGACACAAAGATTGCTGTCAGATATACATTCTTTTTTATCTTTCTCTGAGCCTAGGCCTTTGGCAAATGTTGTTTTGGATTTGCAAAATACATCTCACCAGCAAAGGCCTGCTAAGCTCACACAGAAGTTAGACCAGTTAGCATTTACAAACTGGAATAACCATCTGCAAAAGACACATACTAGCAGGTCTTCACAACTAGTGTTTCCTAAGCGTCACATAATTGATAAGGAAAATCAGTATTTTCAAGCTCCAGAAGACAGGGAAACAGTTTGATTGGGTATATTGGATAACTCCTGAATGACTTCAAATGTCACAAGAAGACAATGCTTCAATGTGGTGGCCAATTCAATAGAAAAATACTCCTAGGATAAAAGGCCTCCAGGCTTCACAGGAAATTCTATCTCATCTTCTATGAAATATACTGACAAAAATACATTTGTTCCATACCAAACCTAAATGTTCAGGGCCTCAGTTATCTGCTCTTTGGCTTCAACCTTAGCCTTTGGAAGGGTGTTAAAAGCCTAAGGTCTGCTTCAGTGTCACTTCTGGCATCTGAATGTATTCATAATCAATGATCATGTGACATGTAAAATGTCACAAAATCTAATTTACAACCAAAGTAATATGAACAAGGTAAGCCATTTGGGCTTATAGTTAATATCTGATTATTCACTCTCAAATAGAGGTGAGCATGCTGGATACAAGTTGGTATGAAAAGCTCCTTCTGTACTTTTGATATTGAAATCTTAAAAATCAGCTGCAGTTTAAATTTGTGTTTATTATTTCACGAGTAAAATGCTACAATAATAATGATTATTATATGAAAATTATTGATTTTATGTACAAAATTAATTATTAAAAACCAGAATGGTCAAATAAATGGGAAGGAGATTAATACTGCAAATATTATGAAACAGTATTTATTTTTGATCCCTCTCCTAAAGTAAAGGAAATAAAAGCAAAAATAAACAAATGGGACCTAATTAAACTTAAAATCTTTTGCACAGCAAAGGAAACCATCAATAAAATGAAATGACAATCTACCGAATGGGAGAAAATATTTGCAAATGATATTACCAATAAGGGATTAATATCCAACATATATAAACAGCTCACACAACTCAATGTCAAAAAAACAAACAACCTGGTTAAAAAATGGGCAGAAGGGACTTCCTTGGTGGCACAGTGGTTAAGAATCCGCCTGCCAATGCAGGGGACAGGGGTTCGATCCCTGGTCTGGGAAGATCCCACATGCCGCGGAGCAACTAAGCCCGTGCGCCACAACTACTGAGCCTACGCTCTAGAGCCCGTGAGCCACAATGCGTGCTCTAGCCCACGTGCCTAGAGCCCGTGCTCCACAACAAGAGAAGCCACCACAATGAGAAGCCTGTGCGCCGCAACGAAGAGTAGCCCCCGCTCGCCACAACTAGAGAAAGCCCATGTGCAGCAATGAAGACCCAATGCAGCCTAAAATAAATAAGCAAACAAATAAATAATTTTTTTTAAATGGGCAGAAGAACTGAATAGACGTTTTTCCAAAGAGGAAATATAGATGGCCAACAAGCCCATGAAAATATGCTCAACATCACTAATCATCAGGGAAAGGCAAATGAAAACCACAATGAGATATCACCTCATACCTGTCAGAATGGCTATCATCAGAAAGTCTACAAATAACGAATGTTGGAGAGGATGTGGAGAAAAGGGAACCCTCGTACACTGTTGGTGGAGATGTAGATTGGTGCAGCCACTGTGGAAAACAGTATAGAGCTTTCTCAAAAAACTAAAAATAGAAATACCATATGACCCAGCAATTCTACTCCTGGGTGTGTATATGAAAAAAACAAAAACACTAAATTGAAAGGATACATGCAACCCAAATGTTCATAGCAGCATTATTTACAATTGCCAAGACATGGAAACAACCTAAGTGTCCATCAACAGATGAATGGATAAAGAAGCTGTGGTATATATATACAATGGAATACTACTCAGCCATTGGTACAATCTCACAAGACTGAACCAGGAAGAAACAGAAAATATGAACAGACCAATCACAAGCACTGAAATTGAAACTTTGATTAAAAACCTTCCAACAAACAAAAGTCCAGGACCAGATGGCTTCACAGGTTAATTCTATCAAACATTTAGAGAAGAGCTAACACCCACCCTTCTCAAACTCTTCCAAAAAATTGCAGAGGAAGGAACACCCCCAAACTCATTCTACGAGGCCACCATCACCCTGATACCAAAACCAGACAGAGATACTACAAAAAGAGAAAATTACAGACCAATATCACTGATGAATATAGATGCAAAAATCCTCAACAAAATACTAGAAAACAGAATCCAACAACACATTAAAGGGATCATACACCATGATCAAGTGGGATTTATCCCAGTGATGCAAGGATTCTTCAATATACGCAAATCAATCAATGTGATACACCATATTAACAAATTGAAGAAGAAAAACCATATGATCATCTCAATAGATGCAGAAAAAGCTTTTGACAAAATTCAACACCCATTTATGATGAAAACTCTCCAGAAAGTGGGCACAGAGGGAACCTACCTTAACATAATAAAGGCCGTATACGACAAACCCACAGCATCACCTTGATTTGAAATGCATGTGCTCACCTCACACTAACAGGATGGACCAATTCTACCTTCTCAGATATCCCTTCTAATCACAGTCTATAGGGCCATCGTCTAAAGTGAACAAGTGAAAAACATAAAATGATGGAAAAAGTATTTTCCTCACTCAAGTGAAATCTGGTTTTATAATGTTCTTGCTCAAGAGACATCTGTTAGTATATTTGGATTTAAATGTTCAGATGTGCACTTTATGCCAAGAAAGTGCTTCCAGTATAACTGCCCTGACAACAAGTCTGCTTTAGGAGAACAGCTTTGAGGTTCACAGTTTAATTGGCTGGAGCTAGATCGTGTTGTTTGTAACGAGGGCCCCTCTCCTATTTGACTTGTACAATGATAGCAGCATCAGCTCTCCAACATTAGGGGCTGCTTTGTTTTGCTTAAGAAAAGAAAATAGGAAGATGGCATAAGTTAGTACCTAGATTAGCTGTTAGGATTACAGTCTACTTAGACTTTTATAATGATTTGTTTTACAGCTTTGTGTTTTTCACTGAGGAAAAGGGAACAAAGAGCTTTGGAATAGTGAGCTATTTGTGTATTTTCTGCACATGGTGTGTTAGCTTTTTCCTATCTCTTCACTGTATTACTAGAGTTCTATTGACTGAAAAGGAACATACCAATGGAATTGAGTGTGTTTAGAGATTGGATATGGACCTTTTCAAATGAAGTGTGTTGAAACGGCAGTCCCCATCAATCCTCTGGCCAGTAGTTTTTTTGTATATGTATAAAAACACCTATTCAGTTTCTAATCTTTATTCTTGAAATGACTCTGTTTCTAATAAATACTGATACCACAAACCTAAGAATCATTTAAAGTGAAACTTAAAGTTAAACCTTCATGACTTCTGAAATATTAAAATGTCACATAAAAGCTACATTTTTAAAGGGGTTACATAAATTGTGTTTTATGATGCACTGTCTTATCATTTCTCAAGAAGGGAATCTGAGTTGTGTTAGACTACAGGTTTTATACTAGCTAAAAAGATTTTTAAACAACGGAGGAGAATGACAACAGTGCAATTATAATTTATTTTTAGGACTATGTAATGTACCAAACTCTCCATTTGATCTTTTCACTGTCTTTAACTGGCAGGAAATCTGCAATAATTTATAGTATAGAGATTAATTGAGGTGAGGATTTAATAAAGAATCTTTTAAACTTACTTTCTCCACGTTTTAAAGACATATATTATATCTAGAAGCAAATTTCTTTCTCCTTATCCTTGCTGGGAAAATTTCATTTCCTTTAGCTCAATACATAAAATCTGCACCTCTGTCTGCCAGAGAAATATGCTCAAGACGTGGTCTGTATCATGGCTTGATTCACCACAATAAATTGTTAATGATACATTACTGCACCAAAAAACAAGCAAATGCAATACCATGTTCTTTGTACATTTCAAACAGAGCCAGGAAATCTCAAAATACTCTCCTTCAACCCTTTAACATAATATCACCACCAATACACACGTATTAAACACCTGCACTACACTTATAGCCCCGTATCAGATGTTGTTGGGTGTTCACATTCATTTACAACAGCCTGTGCTTTATAGTATACAAAGATTTTATGAAAAATATGCAGTAATTATTCACCACCTTTTTCAAGAACGAATCACTCAAATATAGAAATACCCAAATTGATTACTGTCAGCTGATATACAAAGAAATGGCACAAAAGGTCAAGAAGACTAACTCACCTGAAAAAAGAAAACTGAATAAAAAAGTAGATACCTAATTTAGTATATATGATAGTTTTAAAATGCTGGCCACTATGAATATTAAACTATACCAGAATGGCACATTTTACAGGTTATATTTTCTCTCTGGTTTCTGGTGCTTCAAGCTTCATGTTAGTGATTTATGATTTATAATGTCAGTCAAACCTCTTAATAAAAATACAGCTTATGCCATTCAGTTGGGAATAGGATATTTTTCCTATCTCTCTCTGTAGGGTCCCACATACATATTGAATATATTTTAGTAGTAATTACGAAATATGAGGTTACAGGGCCATCAATGATTGTCATTATATGCCACTCAAACTTCTTTCTGATGGTACGATGAATTGATTGGAAATACCTTTTTGCTGGTGCCGTCACACATTTGAGTGTACTGGGAGAAAAGAGCACAGAAGGCTTTCATTCTCCCGGAGAGGCAGAGACTTCCAGATATCTTCACAGTCCAGTCGTATCAGGTTCTTTGGATTGAGAAACCCACCCTTCCCACACAGGCTTATCTCACACATGTTAATCTCTATTATGTGGTCAAAAAGAGTGGTTTCCAAAGTGGGGTGCATGCACTCCAGGGGCCTTTAAGATCATGATTCACTGGTTAGAAAAGAAAATAACTAGAACTTAAATTGCCAGTACCTTTACTGTATACTTTTAAAATGTCTATGTTTTTGTATGTTTTATAGTATACATACTAGTACAGGAGTATATGTATATACTTTATAAATAAATATATTGGGATGCCCACTTGAAAATCCTTTTTTAACAGCTTTTGTAAGATATAATTCACCTACCATACAATTCACCCATTTAAAGTATACAATTCAATGGTTTATAAAGTATATTCACAGAGTGCACAACCATCACCACAATCAATTTTAGAACATTTTCAACACCTCAGAAAGCAGCCCTGTATCTTTTAGCTATCAGCCTCCCTACTTCCCTATCTCTTCAGCCCTAAGCAACCACTAATCTACTTTCTGTCTCTATAGATTTGCCTGTTCTGGACATTTCATATACACGGAATCACATAATGTGTGATCTTTCATGACTGGTTTCTTTCACTTAGCATAATGTTTTCAAGGTTTATCCATATTGTAATATGTACCAGTACCTCATTCCTTTTAATGGCTGAATAACGATCCACTGCATAGCTATACCATATTTTGTTTATCCATTGATCAGCTGATGGACATCTGGGTTTTTTCCACCTTTTGGCTACTATGAACAATGCTGCTATGAACATTGATGTTCAAGTTTTCATGTGCACATAGGTTTGCATTTCTCTTGGGTACACACCTAAAAGTGGAATTGCTGGGTATAATAGTAACTCCATTTAAGTTTTTGAGGAACTGTCAGACTGTTTTCCAAAGTGGCTGTACCATTTTTACATTGCCACCATCAATTTATGAAGGTTCTAATTTCTCTACATCCTTGCCAACACGTTATCAGACTTTTTGATCCTAGCCATCCTACTGGACGTGAAGTGGTATCTCATTGTAGTTTTAATTTGCATTAACTCGATGACTAATAATGTTGATCATCTTTTGATGTGCAATTTTTTTTTTATTAATGGTGTGCATCATCAAGAAGTTGCAGGACCAGTGGTATAAAGTTTCCTGGCAATTGCAGAGGCAGTTATCCAATGAAAGCCCCAGCTGAAGTAAAAATAGTATCTCCTATTCTAGACATCTAGCTCCTCATGGACAAGAAAAAAAGAACAACCATGGGTGACATATAAATCAAGCCAAAAAGCACGAGACACCAGCAGGGGAATCAAAGATCAACCAGATGTAGATAGACATTTAGACACCGCCTCCAAATCAAAGATGTTATACAACTCTGAGGAACATGCAGAGAATCACCTTCACTGATGCCACTGTTTAAGCTGATGGCTGACTCAAGGTCATTACAAAGAGGTGGCGGCAGCAATGCTTTAGTTATTTCCTGGGCACACCATCAGCTGTCTATGAAAAGCAACCTTAGTGACAACTCTGAGGGAGCACCCTACAAGGAGCAAGCATTAGAGGTCATTGCCTGTGTCTGTAAAAACAGCTTTCCTTAGTACGTACCAGAAAGAAATACACAGAATTTTTAAAATACAGCAAAATATAAGCATTTTAAAGAATTGCCCTTTTTTGGCCAAAATTATATCCACTCTATATTTTGGTATTATGAGACAATGGTGACAGTCAACATTTTTACTTAGCAAAATTACTTTTGGAAATTGCGCAAGTTGGTGAAATCCAGAAGTCTAGGAACTCTTGCTTTACTCGATGTCTTCCACTGTATAGAGGATCTATGGTCTCCCTAACTTATTCTACTCGTTTCTGCTTTTATATGCTTACTCCTGCTATTTCCCTAATCCTGGAACACTAAGTTTTCAAATTCTACTCATTTTTAAGACCCCACTTTTTTTTAAAGTAAATTTAATTTTTTATTATTCAACATATCACATACACCAAAATACTATCAGTTTACTCAAATATTTACTGAGCATCTAAGTGGAAGGCACCATGCTTGGCTGAAAGAATTAGGAGTGTGTGTGCCAAGATTAGCTCATGCACCCTACTCTCAAGGGTTTTATATCCTATGCTCTCCATCAAGCCTTCAGTGATAGACTGATTAACAACTTCTAAATCACATCATCTAAATGGAATGGTGAGGGGCCAGACAATTTAAAATCAGAGCTGCTTTGGAAAGTCAGGCACATACAGGTCACAGTACCTACTACACGAGACAGTCTCTTAGAGAAGGCTTTTTGGATAAGTCACTGCTTTAAATAGGAAAGAGGGCAATAATAAAGGTTTGTACCTTAAGTCAGACCAGAAAAGCAGAGCTTCCTATCTCCCTAAATCGAAGAACTAATGTCAACAAATCTTTTGATTATTTTACCAAGAAAGAAAATGCTCTAATGATTAATTCTTTTTAAACTAATCCTTTTTATACCTCAACACCAGAGTGGTTGTTACTGAATAAAAAGTCTCTTGTTTCTCTTTTTTTATAGGCTTTCTCTCTCTAATCCTCACCCTGCTGAATTTAATTGCCTTGGCAATGCCAAAACAATGTCTGATCCTAATAGGTCAGCATTGATCGCTCTAAACCACTTGGTTCCTTCATTAGCAAGAAAATGAAGTAAAGAGAAAAGGCAGGTGGCTCCCGAACAGGCAGCTGGGCTTTTGCTCCTCTTACAGTGCCTCTCTCTCATTAAACAGTAGCTGATCAATTGGCAACTTGCTCAAAATCCACAAAAACTATTTATTACTTTTGACACAGACCTGTTTTAACAGGCCACTCAACTCAAGATTTGGACACCCCACACAGTTTATTTGTAGGGCCCATCACATTTTTCCCATGAGGATCTCTCTGGAGATCATATGGAGAAAAAGGAGGACACATCATCCAAACAACCACTGCCTGGCAGGGCAGCAAGTAAAACCTTGAGTGGCTAATCCAACCTATGAGTCTTAGGAACAAAGGCTTCCCAGGAGGAGGGTCTAGATTCTACAGCATGGTAAAGGCAAGGCGGGAGGAACTAGTCAGTGATAACCAGAAAGCGCAAGTAAGCTGGGATCTAAAAATATCAATCACCAAAGGGAAGGAGAGGAAAACAAGGTCAAAAAGGGAAAGGGAATGCATAAAAGGAGAGAAAAGAAAACACACAGGAAAAGCACAATACATTCATATTGTACCACTTTGGTTGGTTGGGAAGTAAACTAAGGAAGAAAGCAGACTAGGAGTTTTGTCAGATGGTCTATGAAAATACCTCTCTGTCAGAATCAATGAACCTCTTATTTCTGGGTCAACGTGACCTCGTGACCTGATCACATGCCATACTGCTAAGCACTGCTTCAATCTATGCCAAAACAGCCTAGGGAAGGGAGGTATTACCCAACTCGACTGAGCCTCAGTGCCAAAGACCACACTTGGCACTTTACACAAGATATCTTACTGAGCCTGATGCCAATTTTATGAAGGGTCATTTCTATCCTCATCTCACACACACACACACACACACACACACACAAATAATAATAAGATTCAGAGATATAAAGTAACTTGTCCAATGACACACGGCCAGTAGGAAGTGGCAGTCAGAATATGAATGTAGTTCTGTTCAATTACAAAGTCCATGCCCTTTTAATGAACCTCTAGTATAGAATGTGAAAATGAAAAAGCAAATACAGAATTAACTTATAAATTATAAAAATAAAGAACAATATAAGATACTTTTTGAAGGAAATTAAAAGAATGAAAGGAACATGTAACCACATATTTATTTCATCCCAGTGGATTCTTGGTAACTGACCCCAGTTCTACATATTCTTCTTAGGGGAGGAAGCTGGGCCAGCACTGTTGACAACAAGCCTCCCTCTCACTTGCTGCCTTTCTACATAGCTAGCAGGGTAGCTGAAGAGAGCTGGCCTTAGAAACAACTGAGGTCAGTTTTCTCCTAAATTTCAAATCCAGAAACAGAAACAATTTACTTCAACTTACATGTCAGCAAGTAATTTCTTATGTTAACAGAATCAAGATCTAAGAAAAACTATTCATTTCTCATACAATCTGAAGCTTTACCATAATTACTCAGTAAAAAGCACCTATCAATATATTGAATTTATTCACCATTCAAAAAAAAAACCTTCCATGTTTAAGGCACCTGCTCAGCCTGAATAAACACTACTATAGTTATTAAACACAAATATCAATTATCTGAAATCTTATTACAATGTTGACTTACAGGGGAATATCAGCAATGTTTGCAATCGGAAATAATCAAGAGGTAGATTTTTGTAAATGATCAGATTTATCACTAATAACAGACCTGTAGAGATCCCGAACCTCTCAAAATCTTTATTCTACCAAAAAGAATAGGGGAAAAAAGAAGGAAGGAGAGAGGGACATTGATTAGGGGCCTAGTATCTGCTAGGCACTGTGTTATACCCTGGGGATACAGAAATGAAAAGACCAGGGCACTGCTCTCCAAGAGTTCAGAGTCTAGTAGAAGAGACAAGATGTTTGTTATATCGTCCATCCATCATTCACCCATCCGTTCCTTTATCTTTCCAACCAACGACTATTTACTGAGAACCTACAATGTGTTGCCAAGCATTGTGCTGGGCACTGGAGATACAACAATGAACCAGAAAGACACGGTCTTTGTCTTCATGAACTCAGAGTCTAATGTAGGAGACAAGTCAGGAAACAGGCAACTATGATAAAATGTGTAGATGACAGAAGGATAGGGTATTCTGATAGCTGGAATAAGATGCCATTGGTGGTGGTGGTGGTAGGGTGGGGATTACATGTGTAAAAAGATGCTTCCCACAGTAAGTGACATTAAAGTTAGAAAGGCAAACAAGGAAAAGAGAAACAGAAGAGAGGACTCTTTGAGGTAAGATAGAATAATCTGTGGCAATGGCCACAGACAAGTCAGGGCATGCTAGAGGGACTTAAAGAAATGCTATAGATGTGTGTAGCCAGCCTCCAACATGTTGCCTTTTGCTATTCATGTTCTTGTTCCCTCCCATACCAATAGGGTATCATGGAAATGATGATATGTGACTTCTGAGCTAGGTTTAAAAAAAAAAAAGCAAAAAAAAATTGTGGCTTCTGCTTTGCTCTCTCTTGGATCGCTTTCTCTGGGGGAAGACAGCCACCATGCTATGAGGACACTCCAGCAGTCCTCTAAAGAAGCCAATATGGAGAGAAACTAAGGTATCTGCTAACAGCCAGTGTCAACTTGCCAGCCATGTAAGTGGCCCCTTGTAAAAGTGAATCACTTAAGCCTAGTCAAGCCTTCAGATGACCACAGCCCTTGCTGACATCTAGACTATAATCCTGTAAGAGATCTCAAGCTAGAACCATCAAACTAAATTACTGTCGAATTCCTAACCATACAAACTGTGAGATAATAAAAGTTTATTGTTAAAAGTCACAATGTTTGGGGTAATTTGTTAACCAGCAGGTAAGTAACACACATAGCATTCAAGATGGGACGGAGGTGGTTGAGACCAGGAGCTAGAAAGGTAGGCAGGGCCAGATCAAGTAAAACTTTGAACAAGACGGGTGTTGAACTTTATCCTGAAAACAGTGGGGAGTCATTGGAGGTTTTGAAATAGGGAAATGATAGTCAGGTTTGCATTTAGCAAAAACACCTGGCTACAGTATGGAAAATGGCACTGGAGAGAGATAAAACCAGAGTCAAAATGCTCAGTTACGTGTTGATGCAAACCTAGTGTTGATTCTAAGATTCTCTCAACGTCCTCCAACTTTCTCATTAACCCATGCTGAGTCACCCTGTGGATTTGGATAAAATGTCATATTGCTTCTGAACAGTTTTCAAGGGGTTAGAGGAAGTGCAGAGAAGTTAGCTTCCCATGGGGTGAACCTAGATAAATGGGAAACAGAAATGGGGAGGGAACTATGCCTGCTGAACAATCTGCTGTGTGTCTCTGCAGTGGTTGTAAAGTGGTGGCCAGCATGGTAATACACTGCATCACCATTTTTCCTCATCTGACCTTTACCCTCACCACGCTGGGCTGGAACCTACCAAAGACAATGTCGGCACTTTAATCCTTGCTTCAGGCTCTGTATTTTATAGCTATGATGTTGAATACAGTAGCCACTAGCCATAGTTGGTAGAAATGCGGCTAATTCAAATTGAGATGTGCTGCAAGTATAAAATTCACACTGATTTTTGAAGACCTAGTATTTAAAAAAATAGAACTTAACATATCTCAATAATTCCTCTCTATTGGAAAATGTGGCCTATATAAACAATGAAAATTCATTCTCAGCCTTAGAAAAGAAGAAAATCCTGCCATTTGTGACAACATGGATGAACTTGGAGGACATTATGCTAAGAAGGACAAATACTACATCATATCAATTATATGAGGAATCTAAATCAGTTAAACTCATAGAGGCAAAAAGAGTAAAATAGTAGTTGCCAGGGGCTGGGGGAGGGGAAATGGGGAGGTATTAGTCAAAGGGTATAAAGTTTCAGTTTTATAAGATGAATAAAACCTAGAGCTCTACTGTATAGCACAGTGCCTATAGTTAACAATACTGTACTGCTATACTTAAATATTTGCTAGAGAGAGTAGATCGTATGTTAGGTGTTCTTACTATCATCATCACCAGTTAAAGACAACAACAATAATAATAAATAAAGAGAACAGTAGAAAACTTTTGAAGTGATGGGTATATTTATGGCATAGATTTTGGCTTCATGGGTATATATAAACTTATTTCCAAACTCATCAAGTTATATATATTAAATGTGTACAGCTTTTTGTATGTCAATCATACTTCAACAAAGTGGGTTAAAAATATAATAAATAGTTTCAAACACTGATTACATATTGAGGTTATTATATTTTGGATATAATGGTTTAAGTAAAATATATTATTAAAATTTCTTTTACTTGTTTCTTTTTACCTTTTTAAATGTAGCTACTAGAACATCTAAAATAACATATACTTCTATTGGACAGCAATGTTCTAGAAGACCTGGAATAATACAGTAAGTAATTTAGGCAAGAAAAAGGCAGCTAGTTATTGCAATGGAGATGTAGAAAAGAGGATGGATTTGGAAGGGAATTTCATGAGAAAGAGCTGCCGTAATTGAAATGACTGTGTGTGGAGGAAAGAGAAATGAAAGATGACATCCAGCTTTTGGGATGGGGCAACTGAGTAAGCTTTCCCTGAGATGGGAACACAGGAAGAAGACCATGCTGGAAAGTAAAATTAATTAGCTTGAAGCATTCTGTTGTGATTTGAGGTGCTATGCCTCACAATGAGGAAGCTATGCAGTGGCCAGTGTGCTTGCTCAAAGTGCATGAGAAAGATCTAAGCAGGAGATGAAGGTCTTTTATTGACTGATGCCACATGAGCCCATGAGACTGCCAGGAGAGAGTACGCAGAGTGAGAAAAGCAGAGAACACAAATAAACAAATACATTAAGAATATTGTTCTAGCTCGTGATTGGTGTTACACTGGAAACAGAGCAGGATCAAAGGACAGTGAGTGATGGGACAGGGTAGGAAGGCTATTTAAGTCTGGGAGTAACCGAGATGGGAGCAAGGAAGAACACAGGACAAAGAGAGAAAGTCCATCTCATGTAGAAGAAACATCAAATGCAGATGCAGAGAGTTGGGAAACAGCTGGACAAGTTCAGGGAAACAGCAGGAGTCTGGTACTACTGGAATATAGAATATGAGGAATGGAACAGGAGGAAACATGTAGGCAGAGAGTGGGCAGATCATGAAGAGCTCTGTATTTTATGCTAAGGACCTTGGACTTTATTCCATAGGCAAAGAGGACTCCTGAGAAGTTTTAAGTAGGGGAGTGACATTTGATTTTTATAGTATTCTTTAAAGTACTTGTTCCTAACTGAAAGGAGCCCTCATTCACTTGGCCCTGACGTATCACTGGGCTGCGTGGAGCACAATTTGAAAACCACTGGACTTGAGGACTTCTCTAGGCTTTAAGATCTACACAGTCGGGCTTCCCTGGTGGCGCAGTGGTTGAGAGTCCGCCTGCTAATGCAGGGGATGCAGGTTCGTGCCCCGGTCCGGGAGGATCCCACATGCCGCGGAGCGGCTGGGCCCGTGAGCCATGGCTGCTGAGCCTGCGCGTCCGGAGCCTGTGCTCCGCAACAGGAGAGGCCACAGCAGTGAGAGGCCCGCGAATCGCAAAAAAAAAAAAAAAGATCTACACAGTCTATAGTTAAAGGTTTGGTGAGAAAAGTATAAAATTGTTGAGCCAGTTTTACAAGTCTCTCTTCTCTCTCTCCTTCCCCATCCTCCCCTCTCATTCACTCACTCTCAGGCAATAACATGCATGGTAAGCCTGAATGTTAGGAATATGAGGCCATACCAAGGAACTATTGTTCACTTTGCAGTAGCATATCACAAATTCAGACAAAATGCCAGTAAAAAGGAATACCCTCTCGTGGGTTGTCATTGAACAATTCAAACTAAAAAGAGACAATGAAAGTCACAGGCTGATTATCCAGCCAAGGCCGCATCTAGGCCTTTTCACCATGCTCCATCCACTGCTCTTCAGCTCTTAATGATTCCATTGCCCACTTACCCTTCCTTTGTAGGCAAACATGTCAGGAAAAGAAGGAAACCCCGAAACAAGTTAATTGTGACAATGAAGGAGAAGAAAATCAACCTAATGGCTGAAAGACAGTTTAACATTATCTGTTTATTTCAACTGTACAAGTCTAAGAAATTATCACTTTTTCCTAATTTATCCTCATATCCACTTTTTTAAAAGTATTTTATTTTACAGCTAGGCTAAGTGACTTGCCCAGAGCCATGTACTCCCTGCTTCTCAGAGTTCAGAGCCTTTGTCATCATGCTACTTTCATTCCATTGTGATTTTCTGAGATGAAATATATTTTACAACACTAAGATGGAAAAACATTTGTTTTTACTAGGAAAAGGTTTGTTTTTAAAATAAATGGTGTTGGAGAGACCTTCAAGATGGCAGAGGAGTAAGACATGGAGATCACCTTGCTCCCCACAAATACAACAGAAATACATCTCCATGTGAAACAACTCCTACAGAACACCTACTGAATGCTGGCAGAAGACCTCAGACTGCCCAAAAGGCAAGAAACTCCCCATGTACCTGGGTCGGGCAAAAGAAAAAACAGAGACAAAAGAATAGGGATGGGACCTGCACCAGTGGGAGGGAGCTGTGAAGGAGGAAAGGTTTCCACACACTAGGAAGCCCCTTCACAGGCAGAGACTGTGGGTGGCGGAGGGGGGTAGCTTCGGAGCCATGGAGGAGAGCATAGCAACAGGAGTGCAGAGGGCAAAGTGGAGAGATTCCCACACAGAGGATTGGTGCCGACAAACACTCACCAGCCCGAGGCTTGTCTGCTCACCTACCGGGGCAGGTGGGGGCTGGGAGCTGAGGCTCTGGCTTCGGAGGTCGGATCCCAGGGAGAGGACTGGGGTTGGCTGCGTGATCACAGCCTGAAGAGGGCTAGTGCACCACAGCTAGCCGGAAGGGAGTCCAGGAAAAAGTCTGGAACTGCCTAAGAGGCAAGAGACCATTGTCTCAGGGTGCGCAAGGAGAGGGGATTCAGAGCACCGCCTAAACGACCTCCAGAGACGTCCACGAGCCACGGCTATCAGCACGGACACCAGAGATGGGCATGAAACGCTAAGGCTGCTGCTGCAGCCACCAAGAGTCATGTGTGCAAGCACAGGTCACTACCCACACCTCCCCTCCCAGGAGCCTGTGCAGCTCCCCACTGCCAGGGTCCCGTGATCCAGGGACAACTTCCCCGGGAGAACGCACGGCGCACCTCAGGCTGGTGCAAGGTCCTGCTGGCCTCTGCCGCCGCAGGCTCGCCCCGCATTCCGTACCCTTCACTCCCCACGGCCTGAGTGAGCCAGAGCCCCCCAATCAGCTGATCCTTTAACCCCATCCTATCTGAGTGAAGAACAGACGCCCTCAGGTGACCGACACGCAGAGGTGGGGCCAATTCCAAAGCTGAACCCCGGGAGCTGTGCAAACAAAGAAGAGAAAGGGAAATCTCTTCCAGCAGCCTCAGGAGCAGCAGATTAACTCTCCACAATCAACTAGATGTACCCTGAATCTCTGGAATACCTGAATAGACAAGGAATCATCCCAAAATTGAGGCAGTGGACTTTTGGAGCAACTGTAGATGTGGGGTTTCCTTTCTGCATCTAATTTGTTTCTGGTTTTATGTTTATCTTAGTTTAGGATTTAGAGTTTATTATCATTGGAACATTTGTTTCCTGATTTGGTTGCTCTCTTCCTTTTATTTTATATATGTATGTATGTGTATATATATATATATATATATATTTCCTTTTTCTCTTTTTGTGAGTGTGTATGTGCATGCTTCTTTGTGTGATTCTGTCTGTATACCTTTGCTTTTACCATTTGTCCTAGGGTTCTGTCTGTTGGGTTTTTTTTTTTCCCTTGGTATAGTTTTTAGGGCTTGTTATCATTGGTGGATTTGTTTATTCGTTTGGTTGCTCTCTTCTTTCTTATTTTTTTCTTTTCTATTACTTTTTAATTTTTAATAATTAAAATTTTTTTATTTTAATAACATTTTATTTTATTTTATTATTATTTTTTCTTTCTTTCTTTTTTTCTCCATTTTCTTCTGAGCCATGTGGCTGACAGGGACTTGGTGCTCCGGCCGGCTGTCAGGCCTGTGCCTCTGAGGTGGGAAGCCGAGTTCAGGACATTGGTCCACCAGAGACCTCCTGGCTCCACGTAATATCAAACGGTCAAAGCTCTTCAAGAGCTCTCCATCTCAACGCTAAGACCCAGCTCCACTCAATGACCAGCAAGCTACAGTGCTGGACACCCTATGCCAAACAACTAGCAAGACAGGAACACAACCCCACCCATTAGCACAGAGGCTGCCCAAAATCATAATAAGGTCACAGGCACCACAAAACACACTACCGGACGTGGTCCTGCCCACCAGAAAGACAAGATCCAGCCTCATCCACCAGAAAACAGTCCCTTCCACCAGGAAGCCCTTCCACCAGGAAGCCTACACAATCCACTGAACCACCCTCACCCACTGGGGGCAGACACCAAAACAACAGGAACTACAACCTGCAGCCTGCAAAAGGAGACCCCAAACACAGTAAGGGAAGCAAAATGAGAAGAGAGAGAAACACATAGCAGATGAAGGAGCAAGGTAAAAAGCCTGCAGCCTGCAAAAAGGAGACCCCAAACACAGTAAGGGAAGCAAAATGAGAAGAGAGAGAAACACATAGCAGATGAAGGAGCAAGCTAAAAAGCCACCAGAACAAAAAAAAGAAGAGGAAATAGGAAGTCTACCTGAAAAAGAATTCAGAGTAAAGATAGTAAAGATGATTCAAAATCTTGGAAATAGAATGGAGAAAATACAAGAATCGTTTAACAAGGACCTAGAAGAACTAAAGAACAAACAAACAATGATGAACAACACAGTAAATGAAATTAAAAATTCTCTAGAAGGAATCAACAGCAGAGTAACTGAGGCAGAAAAACGGATAAGTGATCTGGAAGATAAAATAGTGGAAAAACTACTGCAGAGCAGAATAAAGAAAAAGAATGAAAAGAATTGAGGACAGTCTCAGAGACCTCTGGGACAACATTAAACGCACCAACATGTGAATTATACGGGTCCCAGAAGAAGAAGAGAAAAAGAAAGGGAAAGAGAAAACATTTGAAGAGATTATAGTTGAAAACCTCCCTAATATAGGAAAGGAAATAGTCAATCAAGTCGAGGAAGCCCAGAGAGTCCCATACAGGATAAATCCAAGGAGAAATACGCCAAGACACATATTAATCAAACTATCAAAAATTAAATACAAAAAAAATATTAAAAGCAACAAGGGAAAAACAACAAATAACATACAAGGGAATCCCCATAAGGCTAACAGCTGATCTTTCAGCAGAAACTCTGCAAGCCAGGAGTGGAAGGACATATTTAAAGTGATGAAAGGGAAAAACCTACAACCAATATTCTCTATCCAGCAGGGATCTCATTCAGATTCGACAGAGAATTTAAAACTTTTACAGACAAGCAACAGTTAAGAGAATTCAGCACCACCAAATCAGCTTTACAACAAATGCTACAGGAACTTCTCTAGGCAGGAAACACAAGAGAAGGAAAAGACCTACAATAACAAACCCAAAACAATTAAGAAAATGGTAATAGGAATATACATATCGATAACTACCTTAAATGTAAATGGATTAAATGCTCCAATCAAAAGACGTAGACTGGCTAAATGGATACAAAAACAAGACCCGTATATATGCTGTCTACAAGAGACCCACTTCAGACCTAGGAACACATACAGACTGAAAGTGAGGGGATGGAAAAAGATATTGCATGCAAATGGAAATCAAAAGAAAGCTGGTGTAGCAATTCTCATATCAGACAAAACAGACTTTAAAATAAAAACTATTACAAGAGACAAAGAAGGACACTACATAATGATCAAGGGATAAATCCAAGAAGAAGATATAACAATTGTAAATATTTATGCACCCAACATAACATAGGAGCATTTCACTACGTAAGGCAATGCTAACAGCCATAAAAGGGGAAATCGACAGTAACACAATCATAGTAGGGCATTTAACACCCCACTTTCACCAATGGACAGATCATCCAAAATGAAAATAAATAAGGAAACACAAGCTTTAAATGATAGATTAAACAAGATGTACTTACAAGATGATATTTATAGGACATTCCATCCAAAAACAACAGAATATACTTTCTTCTCAAGTGCTCATGGAACATTCTCCATGATAGATCATATCTTGGGTCACATATCAAGCCTTGGTAAATTTAAGAAAATTGAAATTGTATCAAGTATCTTTTCTGACCACAATACTATGAGACTAGATATGCATTACAGGAAAAAATCTGTAAAAAATACAAACTCATGGAAGCTAAACAATACACTACTAAATAACCAAGAGATCACTGAAGAAATCAAAGAGGAAATCAAAAAATACTTAGAAACAAATGACAATGAAAACCTGATGACCCAAAACCTGTGGGATGCAGCAAAGGCAGTTCTAAGAGGGAAGTTTATAGCAATACAATCCTACCTCAAGAAACAAGAAACATCTCAAATAAACAACTTAAATTTACACCTAAAGCAATTAGAGAAAGGAGAACAAAAAAACCCCAAAGATAGCAGAAGGAAAGAAATCATAAAGATCAGATCAGAAATAAAAGAAAAAGAAATGAAGGAAACAATAGCAAAGATCAATAAAACTAAAAGCTGGTTCCTTGAGAAGATAAACAAAATTGATAAACCATTAGCCAGACTCATCAAGAAAAAAAGGGAGAAGACTCAAATCAATAGAATCAGAAATGAAAAAGGAGAAGTAACAACTGACACTGCAGAAATACAAAAGATTATGAGAGAATTTACTACAAGCAACTCTATGCCAATAAAATGGACAACCTGGGAGAAATGGACAAATCCTTACAAGAGCAAAACCATCCGAGACTGAATCAGGAAGAAATAGAAAATATTAACAGACCAATCACAAGCACTGAAATTGAGACTGTGATTAAAAATCTTCCAACAAACAAAAGCCCAGGACCAGATGGCTTCACAGGCGAATTCTATCAAACATTTAGAGAAGAGCTAACACCCATCCTTCTCAAACTCTTCCAAAATATAGCAGAGGGAGGAACGCTCCCAAACTCATTCTACAAGGCCACCATCACCCTGATACCAAAACCAGACAAAGATGTCACAAAGAAAGAAAACTACAGGCCCATATCACTGATGAACATAATAGATGCAAAAATCCTCAACAAAATACTAGGAAACAGAATCCAACAGCACATTAAAAGGATCATACACCATGATCAAGTGGGGTTTATCCCAGGAATGCAAGAATTCTTCAGTATATGCAAATCAATCAATGTGATACACCATATTAACAAACTGAAGTAGAAAAACCATATGATCATCTCAATAGATGCAGTAAAAGCTTTTGACAAAATTCAACACTGATTTATGATAAAAACTCTCCAGAAAGTAGGCATAGAGGGAACTTACCTCAACATAATAAAGGCCACATATGACAAACCCACAGCCAACATCACTCTAATGGTGAAAAACTGACAACATTTCCTCTAAGATCAGGAACAAGACAAGGTTGTCCACTCTCACCACTATTATTCAACATAGTTTTGGAAGTTTAAGCCACAGCAATCAGAGAAGAAAAAGAAATAAAAGGAATCCAAATCAGAAAAGAAGAAGTAAAGCTGTCACTGTTTGCAGATGACATGATACTATACATAGAGAATCCTAAAGATGCTACCAGAAAACTACTAGAGGTAATCAATGAATTTGGTAAAGTAGCAGGGTACAAAATTAATGCACAGAAATCTCTGGCATTCCTACACACTAATGATGAAAAATCTGAAAGAGAAATTAAGGAAACAGTCCCACTTACCATTGCAACAAAAAGAATAAAATACCTAGGAATAAAAAAATAAAAAAAAAAATACCTAGGAATAAACCTACCTAAGGAGACAGAAGACCTGTATGCAGAAAACTATGAGACACTGATGAAAGAAATTAAAGATGATACAAATAGATGGAGAGATATACCATGTTCTTGGATTGGAAGAATCAACATTGTGAAAATGACTCTACTACCCAGAGCAATTGACAGATTCAGTACAATCCCTATCAAACTACCAATGGTATTTTTCACAGAACTAGAACAAAAAATGTCACAATTTGTATGGAAACACAAAAAAACCTGAATAGCCAAAGCAATCTTGAGAAAGAAAAACGGAGCTGGAGGAATCAGACTCCTGGACTTCCGACTATACTACAAAGCTACAGTAATCAAGACAGTATGGTACTGGCAAAAAACAGAAATATAGATCAATGGAACAGGATAGAAATCCCAGAGATAAACCCATGCACATATGATCATCTCATCTTTGATAAAGGAGGTAGGAATATACAATGGAAAAAAGACAGCCTCTTCAATAAGTGGTGCTGGGAAAACTGGACAGCTACATGTAAAAGAATGAAATTAGTACACTCCCTAACACCATACACAAAAATAAACTCAAAATGGATTAAAGACCTAAATGTAAGGCCAGACACCATCAAACTCTTAGAGCAAAATGTACACAGAACACTCTATGACATAAATCATAGCAAGATCCTTTTTGACCCACCTCCTAGAGAAATGGAAATAAAAATAAAAAAATGGGACCTAATGAAACTTCAAAGCTTTTGCACAGCAAAGGAAACCATAAACAAGACCAAAAGACAACCCTCAGAATGGGAGAAAATATTTGCAAATGAAGCAACTGACAAAGGATTAATCTCCAAAATTTACAAGCAACTCATGCAGCTCAATAACAAAAAAGCAAACAGCCCAATCTAAAAATGGGCTGAAGACCTAAACAGACATTTCTCCAAAGAAGATATACAGACTGCCAACAAACACATGAAAGAATGCTCAACATCACTAATCATTAGCGAAATGGAAATAAAACTACAATGAGGTATCACCTCACACCAGTCAGAATGGCCATCATCAAAAAAATCTACAAATGATAAATGCTGGAGAGGGTGTGGAGAAAAGGGAGCCCTCTTGCACTGTTGGTGGGAATGTAAATTGATACAGCCACTATGGAGGTTCCTTAAAAAACTAAAAATAGAACTACCATACGACCCAGCAATCCCACTACTGGCTATATACCCTTGGAAAACCATAATTCAAAAAGAGTCATGTACCACAATGTTCATTGCAGCCCTATTTACAATAGCCAGAACATGGAAGCAACCTAAGTGTCCATCCACAGATGAATGGATAAAGAAGATGTGGCACATATATACAATGGAATATTACTCAGCCATAAAAAGAAACGAAATGGAGTTATTTGTAGTGAGGTGGATGGACCTAGAATCTGTCATACAGAGTGAAGTAAGTCAGAAAGAGAAAAACAAATACCATATGCTAACATATACATAGGGAATCTACAAAAAACCCAAACAAAATGGTTCTGTAGAACCTAGGGGCAGGACAGGAATAAAGATGCAGACGTAGAGAATGGACTTGAGGACACGGGGAGGGGGAAGCATAAGTTAGGACAAAGTGAGAGAGTGGCATGGACATATATACAGTACCAAATGTAAAATAGATTGCTAGTGGGAAGCAGCTGCATAGCACAGGGAGATCAGCTCGGTGCTTTGTGACCACCTAGAGGTGTGGGATAGGGAGGGTGGGAGGGAGACACAAAAGGGAGGAGATATGGGGATATATGTATATGTATAGCTGATTCACTTTGTTCTAAAGTAGAAACTGACACACCATTTAAAGCAATTATACTCCAATAAAGATGATAAAAGAAATAAAATAAAATAAAATAAAGTAAAATAAAATAAAATAAAATAAGTGGTGTGCAAGAACAACCTTCACTAGTGTTCCTTATGATATAATAGTGGGTCCTAAGGTGGGAAAATTTTGCAAACACTTTGCAAAACACTGAGAAATGACCATGTCTGAAAAGCCAAATGAGTTTCTGAACAAAAACTAAATTAAATCCATTATAAAAAGCTTTTCAATGGACCACATCTAAATCTCACCGACTTGTTAATCTTTCTAGACTTTGCATACTACTACCCAAATGTAGAATATTTAGAATATCTGGAAGTAAAGTTCTAATCTTAAAATCACCTGTTAACTTGAACTACAAATACTATATGCATATATTCAAATGAAAAGCAATGGTGCAGTAGAAAGAATGCTGGATTTGGGAGTATGTAGACTTCAGTTTTGCTATGCCACCAACTCACTGTGTGAACTGTAACAATTTACTTAACCTTCCTGAGTGTCAGTTTACCTGTCAAGTAAAAGGAAGTTACTGATGAGCTAGTAAATAATCTTAATTCCCTATATATGCTCACCAACCACCCTGGATGGTTTTGAGTATCTACAACACAGACTGTAAGTTGCCCACCCCAGAGTCTATTTTGCTCTTCTTAGTAAAACAACCCTGATTTTATTTTATTTTTTAAGCTTTGCACATAGCTGCCTACCTGGAAAAACCCCCCACAGTTCCCAAGCTCCCTTGCAGCTAGCTAGGAGTAGCCATTTGACTATGTTCTGACCAAAGAGATGTAAGGAAGGAAGGTTGTGCAAGACAACCAGGAAGGCTTCTTGAAAGTTGCTGACTCAGCTAAGGAATGCATTCTTTTGTACTTCTGTCCTTCTTCCTCCCTGTTATCTGGAATCCTGTCATGATAGCTGGAGTCCCAGCAGCCATTTTGGACAAGGAGGCAACCCTGAAAACAGAAGCTAGTATTCATGATGACAGAAAAGAAAAAAGGAACCAATTTTCACATTTTTGTGGAATCACCGTACCAGTCCCAGAATGCCTATATTCAACCTGCTTTTACATGAGGATATAAAACTCTTGTGTGCTTAAGCCATTGTCATCTTGGGTTTTTTGTTATATGCAACTGAGTTCTAGCTGATACAGTATCCTTCCTATGTCATCTCATAAAATCCTACATTTTCCTCATTTTAATACTTATCATACTTGTATCGTAATTGCTTTTTACTTGTCTGCTTCCCCAGCTAGACTTTAATTTTGGTGAGGGCAGCACTGCATCTATGTCATTTGCTGTTGAATCCACAATGCCTGGCACACAGTAGATAATAAATACTTGTACAATGATTGACTACTTTCTCTGGAAGAAAATGGAGAAAGAAGAAAAGACAAATGAAGGTGTGATAATCAATGCATCAAGGCATCTGTCTGTTTCACAGGGCTACTGGAGAACAGAATAAGCCAGCATATGTAAAAAGCACTGTGTAAATTATAAAGTATCTTATACACATGTGAATCAATACCATATAAGTGAGAAAAAAAACGTATTACCATACCTCTTAGTTATACCAAGGCCACTAGAGTTGTTTGGCAATTCCTCCTCCCTATAGGCTTCTCTCCATTATGGGGACCATTCTAAACCTCTACCCTTCTCCCAAAGCACTCTACCCAACTCTTGCCCGATTCATTCTCAGAGGTGACCCTACCTCCTACTTCATGAAGAAAATGGAGGCCATCAGACACAGTGTCTTCTTCTTCTTCTTTTTAAAAAGTATGTATGTATGTATGTATGTATGTATGTATGTATGTATGTATGTATTTGACTGCACCAGGTCTTAGTTGCTGCACGTGGGGTCTAGTTCCCTGATCAGGAATTGATCAAACCCAGGCTCCCTGCATTGGGAGAGTAGAGTCTTAGCCACTGGACCACCAGGGAAGTCCCAGACACAGTGTCTTCTAACTCTCCTTCTTTTCACTGTATTTCCCCGTTCCTGTCACTCTTCCTTTCTAATGAACACTTCTCCACTTCTGTTCCTGATCCCACCCTGTCTTGCTTCCTTCACCAATTCCTTCCTCCATCTGCCTATGAGATATTCCTTCTCTCTAACATCTTTAACAGCTCTCTCTCCACTAGCCACTTCCTCTTAGACCAGGTCCTTAAACAACACATCTATTTTCACCCTATTCACTTTGTAAAAGCAATCATCCCCTCTCTCCTTCCCTTTCTCATCAAATTTGTTAAACTCACAGTTCATACCTACTCCTTCCACTTCTTCATTTCAGACTTAACTTCTCAATCTGCCCTTTTCCTCCTTTGCTCTACTGAAAATGATCTTATGATTTATACAATGAAAACCACAAAATATTATTTAAAGAAATTAAAGATGACCTAAATAAATGGAAAAATATCCTGTGTTCATGAAGTAGAAGATTTGATATTGTTTAGATGGCAATACTCACCAAAGAGATCTACAGATTCAGTGTAATCTCTTTCAAAATCCTATCTGGATTCTTTGTAGAAACTGACAATCAGATCCTAAAATTCATATGGAAAGGACCCAAAATAGCCAAAACAATCTGGGGAAGGGGGTGGAGTAGAGGACTCCTACTTTCTGATTTCAAAACTTACTATAAAACCACAGTAATCAAGATAGTGTGGTATTGGCATAAGGACAGAAAAATATACCAATGCAGTAGAACTGAGAATCCAAAAATAAAACCATATATCTACGGTCAATTGATTTTTTTTTTTCGGTCAATTGATTTTTGACAAGGGTGCCAAGACAATTCAATGGAGGAAAGAATAATCTTTTCAACAAATGGTGCTGCATGTAGATATCCATATGCAGAAGAATGAATTTAGACTCCTACCTCACACCATACATAAAAATTAACTCAAGATGGATCAAAGGCCTAAACATAAGAGTTATAACTATAAAACTCTTAGAAGAAAACAAAGGTGTGTATCTTCATGGCCTTGAATTAGGCAATAGTTTCTTAGATATTTCATACCTTTTGGTTTCACCTAAAGCACAAGCAACCAAAGGAAAAAAAAAATAGATAAATTGGACTTCAGCAAAATAAACTTCTGTGTTTCAAAGGACATTATCAAGAAAGTAAAAGGACAGCTTACAGAATGGAAGAAAATATTTCCAAACCATGTATCAGATAAGGGTCTAGGATCTAGAATATATAAAGAACTCTTAAAACTCAACAATAAAAAGACAAATAAGCCAATTAAATAATGGACAAATAAACAAAGAATAACTCAAAAAAAATGGGCAAAGGATCTGAACAAGACAGTTCTCCAAAGAAGATATACAAATACCCAATAAGTATATGAAAAGATGCTTAACATCATTAGCAATCAGGTAAGTGCAAATCAAACCACAATATGATACCATTTCATACCTACTAGAATGTCTATAATCAAAAATTCTGATAACATGAATGTTGAGAAATCAGAACCATCACACACTGAAATGCAAAATGGTGCAGCTGTGAAAAACTGTCTGGAAGTTCCTCAAAAAGTTAAACACAGAGTTAGCATAATACTGTGCAGTTCCACTCCTAGGTATATACTCAAAAGAACTGAAAACATATGTCCACCCAAAACGTTGTACATAAATGCTTATAGCAGCACTATTTATAATAGTCAAAAGATGAAAAGAACCCAACTATCCAAAAATTGATGAATGGATGAACAAAATATTGTATATCCATACCATGGAACATTATTCAGCCATAAAAAAGAACAAAGTACTGAAACATGCTATAACACAGATGAACCCTGAACACATTATGTGAAGTAAAAGAAGTCAGACACAAGGGCCACACATTATGTGATTCCATTTATATGAAATGTCCAGAATAGACAAATACATAGAGACATAAAGTGGATTAGTGGTTGCCAGGAGTTGGGTGGAGGGATAATAGGGAGTGACTGCTTATGGGTAGGGGGTTTGTTTGGGGAGTGATGGAAATGTTACATGAGATAGTGGTAATGGTTGTACAACCTTATTAAAATGATGAATTTTATGGTATGTGAATCATATCTCAATAAGAAAATAATTTTTTAAAAAGGTAGCTAATGTAAATCTATTCCTTTAGAGCATCAGCCCACTTTCTCCCCTCAGCAGACTTAGTGAACAAGTACTCTTCATTTACCAGAGAACAATTTTTGTGAGTCTTTAATATTTCAAAGCAGCAGTAGGCCCAGTTCGGTTAACTCACTAGATAAAGGAATAGGATAGACAAATTTGCATCTTATCCAGCACAATTCCAAAATAGAGGATGCGTTCATTACTTAGCGCACAGCTAGGACAATGGAAGAAGAGTCAGATATTTAAACTGAAAGCTTTAGCCCAAAGCAAGTCAACAAAAAAAGAAAACAAAACCCTACACTACTAAACACACATCCCTGAGCCTGCCTGGCATGCATGGGATCTCATTCTGCCAAAAACCAAATTCAAAACAAATACCAAGATTCTGGGGAGGGTAAAGCTCAAACAAGCAAAGGCATTTCTAGTTGTTACCAGCCAATATGGGAAAATAAACAGATGTGTCTCATTCTTGGCTTGCTATTATCAAATTGGCCCTGGTCAGCAAAGCAGGGGAGAAAACAGGGACTGTTTAAACTCCAGGTGAAAAGGTAGAGCTCAGCTCGAGTGGCCCTCACTTGAAATACTGTCTACCTCAATTAATTCTCTCAGAAAAGAGGCAAATTCAGAAATCTCTTCAGATTAAAGCCCTGACCCTTTTCTTTTCAGTGTTTTAAAATTCATACTGGGAAGCAGCTCAGGCAGGAAATATTGCTATAATCACTGAGGCTTTTACTGCTTATTGTCAATTGTTACCAAGCGATCCTTGTCAGATTCATGCCTCTAAACAATCAGAAGGAATCAAAGTCACAATGTGAGAGTTTCAGGAACAAATACAAAATTGCCTGATGGTTGTGGCTTTGGCTTGTGCAATTCTAGGAATGTACTGTGATCTCTGGCTTCTGTCCAGAGAGCTAAATAGAAAGTCTTTGTCTGAAGAAGGGCCTGTCCCCTTCACAATTGACCTGGGCAGGGCTGTCACTACATGTGTATCACCCACTTTGAACCTTTTTAAGAAAACAGATGCCCTATAACTGAAGATAATTTGGAAATTGGCACAATAGTTAAAAAAATAAATCCAGTTGGACAGTCGTTGTAGGGCTCCTGCCAACTTCTGGGTTCTTGCCATAGAGAGTAATGATTCCTGTCAGTCACTTAGAAAAAGAATAGCTTCTAGAAAAGCCAAATCACCATGACCTAAAAACAGCAACCCTGTATCAGCACATAAAAACTTTTAGGAAGTCAGAAGTCTGAAAAATCAGATTCAAATTCAGAAGCTTAACCTCTGATCCAATATTGAAGCAATAATGAGAACTAAACTGCAAAAACACGTATCAGTTATTTTACTGGTTCTTTTGTTAAAAAAAGAAAACACAGCTAGTGTTGCACTCTCAGTGCAAAGGATCCATCATTTTATGATTGCAACTTCAATTATTTTATCAAGATTTGTCTATAATTCCTAAAAGCTGAATATCGTCATATAAATAGAAGTCAGTGCAATCAGGAAAAGTAGCCATAAAGCATACGTGAGTTTCCATTTTAATCATAAATATTATAGTGATTTTTAAGCTGCTAAACAATTCAGCATTTAGACTAATTCTACGTGTCACATGTGTGCAATGGTTACACATTAAAAATTTTAAAAGCCTCTTGGGGGGAGGTAAGAGCTTGGCAAAGATGTTGGGGAGTGGGATGAAGTATGGGTGTTTCAGAGCTCAGTAATAGTGGCGAGAATATCGAAGAGTTATGTGTCCAGCAGAGAGAAATACTAGTAAACTACCCTTCAAGTGGGCTAAATTTTAGGCCTCGTAACCCAGAATCTAAGCTTAGATGCATCAGGCTTTCATAGGTCCTTAGGTTAAGGGCAAAGAAGATAGGGAAAGCAATTCTTTGCAACTCTGTGGCTGGGGGATCTAGCACCTGCTTAGAAATCACTGGCTCCAACACAGCGCTACCATTTTAGGGACCCAGAGAAGAGTAACTATAAGGAACATGAGCAGAGCCTAAAGGCAAAATTCTTTGCCAAGCTGTAAGTACTGTTGAAAATTTGATCTGCAGTCTGAGAATTGATTTTTAAAATTATCTCCAAATTCTACTGACTATCAGCCAGTATAAGCAAGTCCCACAACACACTGTATGAGAATATACATATATTACCATTCCATTAAATTTCCTGTCAGAATTGGCACTTGGAAAGGCCCCTCACACTAGGGAATTAAATTTTCTTACAGTAAGGACTTGGCACTCCCAATTCCAAAGTGTTCAGTGGTAGTAGAAGGATTGGGAAAATAGTTTTCTGATACAGTTACCCTCAGAAACAGTGTCAGAAGATTAAAGGGCTGATGCTGAATGTGTGATCTCATTTAAAAAAATGACATTGGGGGAAATTAAAGTTTCTAAATGTATTATATCATCTGAAAACAATAATCGCCCTGGTGAGGGAGGTAGGACAGGTACTTTTATCGCCTTGTTCAAGGAAGCTCAGTGACCAGTCTGAGAAGGATTCACACAACTAGTAAGTGGCAGAGCCAGGTCCATAAATGAAGTCTTCAGAGTCCAAATTCTTTGTATTGTTCCTGCTATCTGACTGCTTTTGTAAACAAACATGCAAAAAATAACCAAGGGGACAGAGATGAGAGTGAACAGAGAACAGGTTAATAATCTATGTTGCACCTGAATATTTCTCAGATTTTAATTTTATTTTCCTACAGGTCTGGAAAATGATTTAGTGACCACACTTTAACTGTTTAAACTTTTATTTTCATTTTGAATCCAACCTGCAACACATCTGTTGATCACATAATAAAATGAAATTGCTAGAGATTAAGCAAAGAGTTGTTTTCAGTAAATTTCAACACTTGTTCCCAGTCCAATTCAAATGGCAGCTTTCAGAATGAGTCCAAAAAATTTCTGAGCAATACGAGAGGAAGCTCTTTTGGTGGGGGATCAATTCTGAATTCTGGTTCTTCAAAATTTTGTGTCCAAGATCAATTAATTATCAGATATGTTTACCCTTTCTGATGCCTGTGCACAAGCCTGGCTGTGCGTGAATCAGGACACGGAGCAGACAAGACACAGTTCTTTCTGTGTACAATCTGCAGCGCCCCCTTGAGTAGTCGGCTTGAGGTTTTGAAGAATTCTGGCCATGAATTTAAAGTCCTTTTCTCAATGTGCTTGACTTCAGCTCTAATTTAACAAAGGGAGATAGGCTGGGTGGCTAAATGTGGGGAAATACGCAGAATAAAATCAGTAAAAGGATTGTTTTCAACAAAAAACAAAATAATATTTTATTTTCCCAGTATATGTGTACAAACGTAGGTTTTCCTATATTAATGGCTACAAAGATAATTAATAGGAAACCTTTGAAAAAACTCTGCAAGTGATTATCAAAACCAGATTCCATTAGAAGACTAACAAATTCCATGATGCTTGCCTACCCATCTATATGGATTCGAGAATCCTTGCATTCAGAGACCTGAACGGGCCCACTCTGATGTATGTATGATCAAAGAAAAGCTGCTTTCTGCTTTCTTTTTGGAGACAACTGATTTTTTTTCCACCCAGAAAAGGAGTCCCAGTGAAACAGCTAATATATAACCTAAAAGTCAGCTTTTTTATTTATTTACACTTGAAGGCCATGATCTAAAATCCTGACATTAAGTAGTGAGTGAATATGCTTCCCTGTGGTGGCCCACAGACAGAAGTGGTAGCCAACTATGTCACTACCAACCGGGAATATCTCTCTCCAAAGGCTGTTCCTGCCAAGGCATTCTGTTTAATTAAAGTAGTGATGTTGTCTGAGTGACAACTCAACATCCTATATATTTTCCAACTTTTAAAAAATGTTCTCACATCCTCTTATTCCTTTTGCTCACTTATTCTAGTGCTCCAAGGTTCAATGCATTGAAGGTTAAAGAATCCAAAGCTTTGAAATCTAAATAGGGAGATGAGCCCACCAAAATTTTTTTTCTTCCACCTGCGATGAAATAATTCTAAGACAACTTGCATTCACATTTTTGCCGTGTCAAGAGATGCAGTCACGAGGGCCATTATGTCTTCCAATTGGCTTAACAAGAAAATTTCCTGAAAAACCATTTAACATACAAGCTATAAATACTCCAAAGAAAACAGCTTCTGTGTAGCATCCATAAAGAGAGACATATGTGAAAAAGAGGCAACAGGCTTATTTATTTCCTAAGTCTTGCTGACAGTAGGACTTCCAAATTACTTTTGTGTTTACCCCTCTCTCACTGAAACTAAAGCTAAAGGTAGGAGCATTTCTACCACCACCCTCTACCCCCAGTTCATTCCGAGCACACAGAGCCCAAAGCAAGTATCAAGAGGGAGAGTGATATGAAATGCTATTTCTTTTGGTACTACTACAGGTACTGGTGCTAGAGAAAAATAGATATCTAGACAACTATACAATAGAGAAAGAGCTGGTAGCCTATAATGTAAAGTGAATTACCTTAATTCCTTAAGCAAGCTTAATCTGCAACACTATGGCATCACTTTCCTGAGACTGTCTATAAAGGTTTAATATGTGTTAACTAGTTTTGAAAAAGAAGAGAATGCATAAGAGAGAGTAGCCAGCAGCTTTTTAAAACATCTATAAAAAACATTTCTAAAATATAGAAAAACAGATGCTCATAAATCCTGCTTACTTTTTTGATTAAGAATTTCGTGAAAAGGCTATCTCTAGAATATGTGACATTATGGGTGGCTGTATGTGTGCGTGACTTCCTGAGCATAAAACTCAAAGCAAGACATAATTCACACTAATTCATCTAGTCATCTCCTTATAGTGAGTCCAATTCCATAATTATTAAGTTCTTAGGCTAAACAATGACATTTTCTGGGCTATAGCACATTAATGAGTTTTTATTAACAAATACTGTCATTTTCTTTGCTCTGTGAAACTGATGAGTTAGAAAACACCAACGGTTTTATTTGAATATTTTTGTATTGTTGATAAAGTCCAAAATATCTATCTTTTTTTCTTGGAATTAAAAATAAAAATTTAGTCAATGAAACAGTCTCAAAAATGAACTATTTTATTCCATGAAACTGAAAAACTGTGCTACACAGAATTTAAAAACAGATAGTCCTAAAACACTTTTTTCATTGATAAGAAAATATTAAAATGCTACCTGGTCATATATCCACTATGAATTAAATGTTTTCAATGAGGAAGTTCTTCAGAAAATGTCTTTGAATGAGTAACTTAAAGATCCAGTAGTATTCAATGATGAAAAGGTCATATATATGATTAATGAAAATGGTTCCCAGCAGTTCTCCAGCCCAACCTCTCTCTCGAGACCTTCTGTCCACATTCTAACTGTTGGCCAGCTAAGCTCTTCAAATTCAACCTGTCCCAGATTGAGGGGCAACATGTATAAGGAAGAACATGGCACAGAAGTAGACTTGAACAAATGTTAAGACATACTATATTCTTGGAGAGGAAGACTCAAAATCATAGGATATTACTATTCCGAATTCTTAACAACATCCCCACGCTACCCCCCCACCCCACCCCAAATTAGACAAGTCAACTATTAGGCAAATTTGGAAGGGCAATCAAGCAAAAACAGCCAGGAAAACCCTGAAATAGAAGAGCAGATATTAAAATATATTATAAAGCCTCTCTAAATAAAATAATGTGATATGGGCACATGAATAAGCAGCTCAATGGAATGGAGTAGAAAATCCAAAATACAGAACTAAATTGCATATGAAAATATATGTATATGTATACATATATTTTGTATATTTTGTATATGTATATGTATATTATACAACAGAGTTAACAGAGAGAGTCCACCTGCCGATGCAGGGGACACGGGTTCGTGCCCCGGTCCGGGAAGATCCCACATGCCGCGGAATGGCTGGGCCCGTGAGCCATGGCCGCTGAGCCTGCGCGTCCGGAGCCTGTGCTCCACAACAGGAGAGGCCACAACAGTGAGAGGCATGCATACCGATAAAAACCAAAAACAAACAAACAAAAAAAAAGTAAACAAAATTCTACATAGGAAAAAAAATTCCATAAGCAAAACAAAAGTACAAATAACAAATTGAGAAAAAATATCTTCAACTCCTATCGTACACAGATGTTAATATTCCTAATATCTAAAGAACTCAAAAATAAAACTCATGTAGAAAACTGGGAGAGAGAACTGAGCAGAGTTTGCAAAAAGAATTGCTAAGCCTCCCCAGAACATGAAAATATGTTCAACTTCCCCCCGATAAGAAAAATAAAGACCTCTCATCAACTAGGTTTCCAAAACTTTGAAAAACATACTCTGTTGGCAGGGTTGTGGGGAAACAGGCCTGTCCTGTGTTACAGGTAAGCACTGCATTTGAGGCAACATTTGACAGAGGAGATGAAAACTTGCTATGTGACAGTGTATTGTGGAACAAGCAGTCATATAAAAATTATACATAAACCAGCTACATAAAAAATTTCACAGTTGCAAATTTTGTGAATTGCCTTAGGAATTCCCAATCCAGCCCACTGCATATAGTCGTATATGATGGGTATATACCCCAAGGGGCAACTTTCCCATGGGCTATACAAAGTAGCTTCCATTGAAGTTGTTCAATGTATGGCCCTGCTACTAACCCTAACCCTAACCCTGGCCCTTAGGAAATCATTTCTTCCTACCAAACTCTTATTTTGATTTGAATTGTTTCTTACTTCCCTCCTCATTCTTCCCTCTCTCCCTCCTTCTCCCATTCCTTCCCTGTTTTCTTTTTCTTGACTAAACTCGTCAGGAGGACAACATCCCTCTTTTAAAAAGCATTCTTTCTCAAAAATAGACCCCTCTCCAGCCACATGGCTTAAACTAGGAATGGCAAACTGAGATGTCCATGTGGGTGGCATGGATGGAGGACGAGGGCATACTGGAGAACATGCACTTATACTCACTATAGCCAAGGGCAAATGTGGATCTGGTGTTGACAAGCCCTCCTGTTTTTCAAGATCAGCTAGTGGTTTGGACCTTTATGGGAAATTCCACAATTTTTAAGAGCTAAAATCCAATTAAGATTTCTTTCCACTGTGCAGGCAAGCAAAAATGCCACTGTTTAGACCTCCAGTTTGTAAGCTCTATTTTAGATTTTTCAGGGGGCTTATTTTTTAACCAATTAATCATCTGGGTTGTTCTTCTCTAGATCAGCCAGTTACTTATCACTTGTCAAAATACAGAGACCCAAAAGGGACACAGTTTCCTGAGAATGTGATGTGATTGGTGCATAGTATGACATCTTAGTTTTACATGTCATTTTGCTGTCTAAGTATTCTAGGATCTCATTCTTTAAAGAAAAAAAAGAAGGGAAGAAAAAGAGTAGTATACCTTCCTATGCTGGAACTTGCCCACAGTCACAAAGCTACTTTTTTTTAATTAAACAGAGTTCAGATTAAAAGCCAGCTCCTTTGATGCCTGATTCAGTCTTTCCGTCCCACCAACTTACTGTGTGACCTTCTAGAAGCTCCCCACCCATAAAATGGGAATAATGATATAGTATTTACTTGATGGGGCTATTGTGAAGATTGAACAATCTGATATCTGTAGTGTTGTGCACAATGCCTGACTCATAGATAAACTTATCAGACAAAGCAACTAATACTGTCATTGTAGCTGCTATACCACCTATGTGCATACAGTACAGAATAGCCCCAAAGTTTCATCAGAGTTTAGGTTACATTTATTATCTCCTCTTTTTATCTGTGGCCTATCACTGAAGGAGACTTAACAACTGACAAAATTTACCATTGCAAAAACACAGTCATTGCTATTCAGGGCCTAGTGTTTGTCAAGGTGCTCATTTTAAGTGGATTGTTTGATGATATGTTGTAGTATCTTCCCTGCTATCTGGCATAGGAAGACATCTGTAATTACCGGGGTCATCCAGAAGCTATTCTCTAGTTTTTTTAAAGATGTCTTTTGGGCTCCATGGCATCTCAAAAATAACAGCTAACAGTGGCTCTATCAGTAAATTTTACTAATTCTTTGAATAATAGAGGATGCAAGTTGCAGGGCCCTGCTGATCCAAATTCATCATTTTTTTCCCAACCATTTATTATGTTTTTTTAAAAAAACTTTCTCAAAGATTTTATCCTCCCCAGGCTACTGCCCCTTCTCTTTCCTTTCCTTCACATCAATCCCCACTTTTCCTGTCCCCATTTATTCCTCAGTGTGCTGCCCCCACCACCCCACTGGATCTGTGCAGACATCTTTTGCTCCTGCTGACTGCTGTGCATTCTTCTGTGACACCATTCTTTCCATTTATTCTTCCCACTTCTTCCTATGCTTGTTATCAGTATCTTTCTCTTTTATGTATGATCCTTTTCCTTTATTTAGTCCCTTAAACGTAGGTGTTACCCAAGAGTCCCACCTGGCCTTCTCCTGTTTTTACTCTATATACCCATCCTAGGCGATCTCATCCATAATCATTACTTCAGTTACTATCCTTAAACTAAGAACACCCAAATTAATAACTACAAAGCTTCAGACCCACACTTCCAACTGCCTACTGGATATTTCCCCTGGAAGTTTCCACAGGCACTTTAAACCCCAAATATCTAAGATAGAAATGATCAACTCAATGCTCCCACTCCAAACTTATTTTTGTTAACATAGCAATGGCACCACTATCTTCATACACTGGATGGCAGGGAGAGCAGTTCCCCTCTCCCAAAGGTGTCCATGTCCTAATCCCCAGAACATGTAAATAGACCAGGTTACTGGCAAAGAGGACTTAAGGGCGCTAATCAAATGACCTTGAGATGGGGAGATTATTCTGGATTATCTGGGTGGGACCAATGTAATCACAAGATTTTTTTTCATTTTTATTTATATTGGAGTATAGTTGATTTACAACGTTGTGTTAGTTTCAGGTGTGCAGCCAAGTGATTTAGTTATACATGTATCTATTCTTTTTTAGATTCTTTCCCACATAGGTTATTACAAAGTACTGAGTAGAGTTTCCTGTGCTATACAGTAGGTCCTTGTCGATTATCTACTTTTATATATAGTAGTAATCACAAGATTTTTAAATGTGGAAGAAGAAAGCAGAGATCTGGAGTCAGAGGGATATGAAATGAGAAAGAATCCACCAGCCATTGCTGGCACTGAAGTTGAAGGGGACCATGAGTTAAGGAATGTGGCCTTTAGAATCTGGAAAAGGACCAAAAAGAAAAGAAAAGAAAAAAAAAAGGTTTCTTCCCTAGAGCCTCCAGGAGGGAACACAGCACTGGTGACACCTTGATCTTAGCTCAGTGAGACCCATTTCAGACTTCTGACTTCTGGAACTATAAGACAATAAATCTCTGTTGTTTGGGGCCCACTAAATTTGTGATAACTTGTTACAGCAGCAACAAGAAATTAATCCAGCACCCAAAGCAGGAGGTGGAGAATTACCCTCCACTTCTAGTCAATTACTCTCTAAGTATTACTGCATTTATCACCTAAATAACTTTCAATTCATCTTTTTCATCACCATTTCCACAACCTCATCCTATTTTATCTAGACTATGATCACAGTTTCCTACTGGTTTTTCTGGTTTTTAGTTTGGTACCTTCATCCAATTTCATTCCTACCCATTGATACTTGCTGCCTACCAGAGGAGTCCTCAAAAATAAAAATAAAAAAGCATCCTTCTCCTGGTTATATTTCTTCAGATGGCTCCTCAATGACTTCAGGAACAAGTTCAAACACCCCTAGCAGAGCCTATAAAGTCCTATCAGAACACAGAGTGACTATATGGAACATTAAAATATTGCTGGGGACTGAACATTGCTAGAAATGTAAAGAGACGGAGGAAAACTACACTGAAGAGAATTCCAAAGTGCCAAGCACTGTATGAGGTTGAAAGAAAACAGTGGGATGTGGGGAGGCTGGGGAGAAGTGAAAGTCGCAACATCTGAGAGGCATGGATAGGTGTTGAATTGCCAACTAAGAAAGGTCTATGCCTTTAACTACAGAGCATGGCCAGGGTGGCTCTGCAATATGGGACCCAGTCACCAGACAGCTAAGCCCTTTTCCGCTACAGCCCTCAGCATCTCTAAAGTACTATTAAACAATCTCTCTTTTTTTTTTTAAAGAGAGGTTTCAATTATTATTTATTTATTTATTTTGGCTGTGCCGGGTCTTAGTTGTGGCAGGTGGGATCTTCGCTGCTGCATGCGGACTTCTTAGCTGTGGCATGCGGACTTCTTAGTTGCGGCATGCATGTGGGATCTAGTTCCCCAACTAGGAATGGAACCTGGGCCTCCTGCATTGGGAGTGCGGAGCACCCACTGGACCACTAGGGAAGTCTCTAAACAATTTACTTCTAAAAAGAGTATCAAATAACTGGTCTGCCCAAGACTTAGGAGCTGTGTTCTCTCATCCCCTGTGGCTCTGTCTGCAACACCCAGGTTCTGCCCTTTGTTCAAGCACCAGTCATCTCTCCGTTAAGGGCAGCTCCTAGGAGGTCGTGTTTGAGTTAGCCTCACCTAGCCAAGTTAGGCGCCCCTCTGGACTCTCACACTGCCTGGGACACTCTCTACTGCTGCATGTACCTCACTGAGATATAAGGATTGATTGGTTTTTAATCTATATCCTCTGCCTAGAATGTAATCTCTTTGCGGGTAAAACTTTGTCTTATTCACCTTTGTCCCCCAGCACCTAATAAAGTATTGACAAATAACTGGTATTCAAACATTTGTTGAATAAACAAACAAGTATACGAATATTAGTTGACTTTTTCATTTTCCCACAATGTGAATAACATTTGTTTTGGGTAACTGATCATCACACCTTACTTTTTTCCCAAAGGAGAAGATGAAAAAAATGGAAAACATTTTAAGTCATTTATCAGCTTTCTACCATGGGAAAGAAGGCAGCTGAACAATGTACCCTAGAACTCTTGCCTGATATAATTGAAGAATTTTTTTTCTATTATCATTTATGTCTTTGCTTATGGCCCATAAAGAGTCATATTTAACTGCATTGAAAATTTAAGGGAAAAATATAAAGGATCTTGATGAAACAAAAGTATTGGTATGAGATGAGCCTTCCAAGGGAAATAAATTACACAAAATCACTCATTCTGACTGTAAGCATAGAGAGAAATATGTTTAGGGTTGCACAACTACCATGTAAATATGTTAAGGCCCAGATGCAGAAATTGGCCTAATTGTATATAAGACTATCCACAAGTCAGACAGTCTGGACTTACCTACCCAAGTGTATTCTGGTCCTTTTCTCTTCTCCATTTCTATCATTCCTAACACCTCCCACTCCCACCCCTATAAAGAGGAGGGGGGAAAGGAGGTAGGGAGGAAGATAGAGTGTATGTGTGTATAAGTGTGAGTGAGTGAGCTAATGAGTTTCCTGCTTGCTATAGGAGATCCTTAGGAAAATCCCCAAATGGAGCCTGAAATTTCCCAGGTCCTCTAGAGTAATGATTCTCCTCCTTATGGCAGTATTTCTCAACATGTTTTTCATTACTGTCCCCCCTAAGGAGGTTTCTTAGACATTTTTTCCCTAATCCCACCACTAATGAAATTTTAGTAGCACAACTATATATTTCTTTATGTACTATATACATATATATGTGTGTATAAAGATATATATATATTCATATATACGTATAAAGATGTATATACATATATATATCTGTGCTTTACACATAAAGAGTAAGATCTTTTTGATCCCAAGAGCCAGTTTACATCCCTGTAAGGTGATATCCCCTGGATGAGAATGCAAGGACTAGAGGATACAAATATGATAACCACTGTTCTTAAGCAAGGTAGGCCAAAGATCACTAAGCCCATCCTATTCTTATACAGTTATGTGTTTGAATTTAAGGAAAATAAGTGAAATGAATTTCAAGCATGGAACTTAACATTTATTTTAAAATACTGCTATTCTTTTAATTCATGTATTTCATAATATTTTTAGGTGGCAACCCTGCCTCTTAAGATCTACTGAGATTATACCTGGTTGAGTTCCAATGTGATAAAGCCCCATGTTTTCTCACCCTACCCCACCATCCTGATGGCCCAAGGGGGTTTCTGTTTGGGGGAGGTTCTGAATAGATTTAATTTTTACCTGCAACCTCTATTCCAAAAAGGGCTATAGAAAAGGGTCAGGACACACTTTCCATTTACTGATTATTCTTTTTGGAGGTTTGTTATGGACAAAACCCCCCATATCCATTCCTATTACCAAGTAAGCCCCATCAATTCTACGGTCAGGGATTTCAAGTTCTTGAAGAATCCTACTTTGAAATGATGAATGTATAGAAAAAATGTGGCATATCTATGTAATATTTAGAATATTATTTGACCAGAAAAAGGAATGAAGTACTATTCACAAATGTATCATGCTACAACATGGATGAACCTTGAAAACATTATGCTAAGTGAAAGAAGTCAGTTATAAAATACAACATATTTTATGATTCCATTTATATGAAATATTCGGAATAGCAAATCTATAGACACGGAAAAATTAGTTATTGCCTAATGCTGGAGGGGATGGGGAAATGGGGAGGATTATAGCTAAAGGGCATAGAATTCTTTCGGGGGCAATGAAAATGTTCTAAAATTAATTGTGGTGATGGTTGCACAACTCTGTGAATTTACTTAAAACACTTAATTGTACACTTTAAATGGGTGAGTTGTATGGTATGTGAATTATGTCTCAATAAAAATGTTACCAACAAAAGGTAGTGCTTATAATTTAGAAATGTTTCGCATTTATGAGACCCCCTGATTAGTCCCTTTTATTTGGTCTGAAATTTCAAATTCATGGTGATTAAGTAATAAAGAGTATGATCTAGTCCAGAAAAAAGAGAAAATGCTCATTTTGGAAGACTCCAAAATACTGGCTTAGAAATATTAAGAAGAAACATTTTAACACTTTTCATGATGCTCAAAGCAATCTCCCTTCTCTACAAACTAAATGCCCAACAACAAGGGAATATAAATAAATCACACTAGACCTGAAATAGTCAAGACTGCTTTATCCCAAGGTACTCATAAGTCTACACATTCTGAAAAACCACTGACAACATCTCATTTCCCTGACAAAAAATGGAAAAAAAATTTAATCCTTTTAAGCTTTTAATTACTCTATAAGTAGAAGACAACTATTTTAAGATTAATACAGCCAATTTTGCCACTAAAATGAACACAATTCTGCACCATTACTATGGTGACATTTTCTGGGAACTTATACGACTCTGTGAGGGTATTTTTCGTTAATCACTTTACAAGAGTGACCCTGAACATGAGGACCAGTAGAAAACAACAGGTGGTACTCAAATGCGATGCCGGGCAGGGAGGGGACTCTGCTCCCTCACTAGCTAGGAAGCTCACTGAGCACCTGTGGAGCAACATCAGCAGTGACCCAAACTTGTGCCTCAGTAAAATTCCTGGATCACAGACCTTTGTGAATGCTTCTGACTTGTTAAATCCAAAATTACCAAGAGGTCAACAGCAGGATGACCTATCAAAAGGATGGAGTACCATGCAATCATTAAAATTGGTATCTGTGACCGCTATAGGAAAAGGTTTAAAAAGAATGTTACACAAGAAAAGCACAAAGTTTTAAAAAGATCTTTTAACTGTTGAATAAGGTAAAACAATTAAAATATTACAGTGATAAAATCGAATGAAAGTTTTAAGATTCTTATTTCCTTTTATTATGTCTTAAAGTATTTTAACAATAAAAACGTTTTAATAAACATTTACAGTTTTAGATGGCAGGATTATTTAGATGCCAAGATTCTTTTATTCATTTGGTTTTGAACATATGTTTTGGCTTTAAACTTTATTCTTATCTTTTAACAATTTCCTTTGTACATATATCTATCAATCTATCTATCTATCTATCTATGTATCTATCTATCTATCTATCCTAGGCAGCATTATAGATGGGACAGCCCATCTCAAAGATGTCTGCTTCTGTATGTTGGCCTCAGGATAAAGGCACATGGAGCAAAGGGTTTAAGTGGTTTCTAGTAATATGGTCAGTTATGACAGGGCTTTATGTTTAACATTTGCATCCATGACCAGATAAGTGGATGAGAAGTAGACTCTGCTGAATTTTGAGATTACACCAAACAGTAAGGCATTAGCTAGATGCTAGCAGTTCTGACTAAAGCTAAATTGCCAATGGAATAAATAATTAAGTTCATTATGGCAAGTACAGGGTATGTCCATAAAGCAAAAGAAATAGAGAGAGAAACGAATGGAAAGGGGGGGTATAAATATTAAAACACACAGAAAGCTTGGCCAAAAATATGCATGTTTGCCTCTGAAAATAATGGATCAGTTGCTCTTCAGTTTCCATTCGGGATCAGCAGTAATGGGCTCAGAATGTAGTCTGAGGGATTTAGGATAACTAATTAAGAAACAACTCAACTGGTTAAAGAAAACATCATTGCCATCAAATACAGCTGTTAAACCTCCCCATCAAGTTAATTTTCTAAATCAGAGGTTTTCAGCGGGGGTTGGTATCACTCTAGGAGGCATTCTAGAAATCGGTGGGAGCACTTTTATCTTCCAGTCTAATCTTTTCCTTTCATTTCTTCTTTATGCCACAGCTAGAGCATAATATTGATTTATTCAAACCTCCTTTTCATTGTGATATAACCAACATACAGAAAAATGGATAAGATATAAAGGTACAACTCAGCAAACAGTTGTAAAATAACCTCTACCCAAGCACCCCAGAAACCCCTCATGTGCCCCTTCCTGATAAGTCATAACAGCTAGTAAAGCAAGTCTTTCCACCCTGTTCTCCTTCTATAGGTGACTTGGTTATTTTTGACCCTTTATACTTCTTTATAAACTTTAGAATCAGTCTATTAACTTCCACTAAAAAAACAGCTGGGGTTATATTGACTAAAACAATTTTTGTGGGTAGGTTATATTTTCTACAAATTTTATTTCAGAATTGTAAGGGCCATTACATAATATTTGTTATAACAAGGGAATGCTGGGCCTGTTAGGGATAAGAACCAATGTTCTAAATGAAATAAGAACGTGGCACTCTCACTTGTTGAACAGGGATTTAATATTTTAAGACTAGATCTTCTGTAAAAAAAACAAAATGCACTCAAGATGATCATCCTCATTTGAAAACCTTTCTGAGATGTCGTGACTTGGCCACCTGATTATTTTACACAGGGTTTTCTAGGCGTAGGTAAGCCATGATATCCTTTAGGGATTTAAGTGATTTTATCAAAATCCATTAGCTCCTTTATAAATTATCATAAGATGACCAAAGGACACACACACTTAGGCCAAACAGGTCATTATACATAAGCTCGCCACGCTTATTTTGGCCATTAAAGCCAACATGGTTAACAAAATCTGAAATCCATGAAGTCAAAGGATAAAAGTTAGTATTGGGATTCTGTAGTTAAATCCTATAATACAAAATTATAAATCTGATAATAAAAGGGGTTAAAAGAATGTTTTCAGAATTTTAAAAACTTAATCCAGATCTGTTGGCCTATACACCTAAGATGAATAAATGATTATATTTTTAAATTGTTCATGACAGGGTCCATGCCATGTTCAGCGCTTTCATTTACTAGCTGCATGACACTGGACAAGTTACTTGATCTTCCAGAAGCTTGGTTTCCTTATCTGTAAAATAGAAATAATACTGACATTCAACTTTTTGTATAAATTACTAGAGATGAGTATGCAAAGCATCTAAGAGCTAGATACCTAAGAGGAACCAAATAAGTGAGGGCTATTAGTATTATTTTTAAACTCACTCAATGACTTGTGAATGAGTGAATGAATTTCAATGGGTTATGTCTCAAAGGCATTTGCATTTTAAGGCTTTTACTTCTAATTGTGGAATGAAAATCTTTGTCTCCTTTAAAGGAACTTCAGGCATCAGCAAGCAGATGACATAGTCCATTCAAAATTCATCCCACAAGGTCGTACTGTCCATTCAGTTTATAAGCAAGAAATTCTGAAGCAGTTGAGAAATTCTCTGCAATAGAGGAAAAATGTAATATTGCCCAACAATTCGCTCAAGGACAAAGCTCCAGCTCACTGTAAATTTTGTCAATTATGGACCACAAGTATTAGGTAGATTTCCCACCCTACTGGGCTTGAGTCAGAATGAGTCACTGAAGTTAATCTATCTTCAAGATATAGAGATATTTTCTACTGGTATTCAAAAGAATATTCTAGAAGACAGTATGATGTGCAGGAAAAGCAATGAACTTACAGCCAAGAGAAGTGGGTTTTCATGTTCATTCTAACATTTACAACATTGGTGTGACATTAGGCAGTATGTTATTTCTATAGGTTTCGTTGTTTCATCTAAAACTGAGGGTGACTTATCTTTTAAGCTCCTTTCAAGCTCTGAGATTCTATGTGAAAGGTATATCCAAGGTGGGGGAATGGGAGAGGGAATTCCAGGTTGCTCCTTGCAATCACATTGTATTTAATGGCAAGCCCAGCCCAGAAGCTATATCTGATTTAATTCGTGGTGCCTTCATAAAAAGGAGGGTGAAGATGGACCTCCAGGAGAAGGGGAGAGGCTGTCCAAAGCTGCTACAAGCCAATTCCCGGGTGTAGCAGGAAATAATGAAGAATGTCAGATATGGTACAATGTCTGGACTAGGAGACAGAACCAACCAATCTTCAAAACTCTCTTAAATGTCACAATTCCTGGTGTCCCCAGATTACCAGGTGAAGTCTCGCTACTCTCTGCCTCCTACATTCCAGGCTGGCATGACCTCTCTACAGCAGCACCATGATGCTCACACTGATGCTCCTGGGACACTGTACCTTGATGTACAGTTGATGCTCAGCCATAGCTGCATATTAAAATTACCTGAAGAGCTGTGAAAAAAAAAAACTGATGGCAGGCCCACAAAGCCAATTTAGCCAGACTCTCAGTGAGGTGGGATCTAGACATCAGAATTTTGAAAAAGCTCCCTAAATGATTCCAGTGTACAGTCAGACTTGAGAAAAGTGCACACTAGGGAAGCAAGAACAACCATATATGCATGGATTAACCAAGTACAGAAAAGACATCTCCCTAGAAGGGAGCAGAGGGAATCCTAGACAGCTAGTAGTACCAGAACTTTGTTTTTCTAACCTGTGTGTCAAAGTATTTGTCTGTGTGTTTATAAGCGCACAGAAAGATTAGATTATACTGGTCTCAAAAATTGTCAACAGTAAAGATAATTATAGGTAATAGAGGACTAACAAAAAGAAGAGAAAACACACAAAGATCTACTTTTATGTATAAAAACTGCTAGTTGCATTCTCTTAGGTCAACCATTCTCTATTTGACTAATTACAATGCAACACAGTGATGATTAGGTGTGTTGTTATTATTATTATTACTACGTGTTTTGCATTAACTAGAGTAAGTTTTATTTTATTACAAGATTAAACTGTTCCTGTTAGCTTAATCTTCATAGTTTGTTATTCCAGGACTGTGTATGCAACGTTTGAGGGACCACTGCTCCTGGGCACTAAGAAGTGCTAATGTCTAACATTTGCATAAGTGAAGGTACTTTTCTATATTTGCATAAGTAGAGATAACTAGGTTCCTTCAAAGGTATGAGGAACAAAGAACAGCTACTCCCAAGGTTAGAGGTTCTGGGAAGGGTGCTTTGTTGAGGGTAGCTGGGGTGAGGGTGGGCAGAAAAGGAAAAATGGGACTGCAAAGATTAATGATATATTCATTATATATATATTTATATTATAAAAAATATATTATATATATAAAATATATATTTATATTATATATGTTTATATCATGCTTATATTTAAACATCAAGAGGTGCTTCGTGGAGGACTTTCTTTAAAGGCGCGGAGGAGCTGGAAGTGATTGCTCTTCTGTACGAGTCGGGCACTTGGAAGAAAAAGTAGCATAGCATGGAACAGCCCCTTGGCTGAACTGAACACTCCCCGCCGTAGGCCCCAAAGACCTCTGTACGCTCCTCTATGTTAAAAACTGTTCTATTAACGCATTCTTTTAGCACATCCTTAAGGTCTTTGAAGGCTGTGACTCGTTTCTCTTTGTTTTCCCATGTATTCCCAACACCAAGAGGAGTATTTGACACACAGCTCTCAATAATTACCAATAAATGAATGAACTAATGAATGGTTACTAAATGACTTAAATAATACAGCTTATCTAGTCATTGAGATGATTTATTCCTTTGAATCTGTCATCTACTGTATGAATTCTCTCCACATGCTCATTATGTTTTCATCTAGGTTTCTGAAGACTTTTAGTCAGGACAGAGCCTAGAGCAGAATCCTGTGATACTTCACTAGAGACCAAAGTGAAGGGGGGTTTACTGACTAAGGAACCAGCACTCTGAGTGTAACTGTACCTCCTTATCAAGTGCCTTGTACACACAGGGACCTAAATGTTAGCTCATCCTCCATCTTATCTAAACAATGTCATGAGAAACTCCACCAAAAATCTGGCTGAACTCAAGATACACACTGCTTTTTATAGCAATGCCCAGATAGTCCAACAAAACTCTAAAAGAAAACCCATTATTTGGGAAAGATTTATTTTTAGACAACTCAAATTGGTTATTAGAACTATGCATTTCCCCCTAAATGCTCATAAACCATCAACCTAATCGCTAGTTCTAGAATTTTGCCAGGGATAAAAATCAGGCCTATTGCTATTTGTATATAGAATTGCTCCTTTGGGGAAAAAAAAATCACCTGTAGTATTAGCCATCTAGCTAGAAATCATGGTGAAAATCCCAAAATCAGATCTGAAAGTTCTCTGAGTCCCTAGAGATGTAATTTAGCAAGAGCCTGAGATTAGAACTAATTTAAAGCAGCACATATATCTTTGCTTTTCCTTTGACTCTCTTACCCACCCTGGGCTTCAATTTCTTCTCAAAAATGTTTGTTTTTTTCCCTTTCCTGTTTGAAGGCCAAATGCCTTACTGAAGAAAATGGAAGATAAATGTTTAATAATTCTGCTTTATCACTGGTAGCAAATAATATCAGACCATCTTTGCTATGTGAGGACTATCCCTTATTTTTTTCTTATTGTTCAGAATGCAGCTTTGAAATTTTTTTAAATCGATTTTGTTGCCTATAGCATTTGTCTAGATCCTCAATTCATTGTGAATACTTCAAGTCCTCCTGCATGTCTCTCATTCTCTAATGACTTCACCTTTATTTACTTCATTTTAAAAGGTATGCAATTGAACAAAAATTACCATCATTCCATCCCCAAATCTGCCATCTTACTTCTGTGTCCATACTCTGCCTTGCCTCCATTTACAATGGAAGGAGTATTTCTGTTCCCTTTCTGTTGGATCATATTGTTTTCTGACTACTCAAGGACTTTGTTCTTACAATTATTCCCTTCCTCTCTTATATCATAAAATTCTCCCTCTCTACTGAATCATTCCAATTAGCATACAAATGTGTTTTAATACTCCCATATTAAAATAACCTTCCCAAGACATTTCCAACCCCTATCCCTCTCTGGTTACTGCCCCATTTCTTCCCTCCCCGTTCCTTCCAGCCACTCCAATACGGATTTCATTCCCACCTCTCTGCTGAAATGGCTCGTCAAGGTTACCATGAATCTACCTTTGCCAAATCCAATGGTCAGGTTTGTCCTCCTTTTTGCTCTTACTTTACTTTCAGCATCATTTGGTATGGTCAAGTTTTTGTCTTTTAATGTTTTCTACACTTTGCTTCCATGATGCCATATCCTTCAGGTTTCTCTCCTGTCTTGACCGCTCCTTCTCAGTTCTCTGTGGACTCTGCCTCTTCTTCTTGACCTCTAAATACTGGAGGGCCCATTCCTCAGTTCTTGCTCTTCTTTTCCCTCTTCTCTTCTCTCCCCATAAACAATCTCATCTAGTCCCATGGTTTTAAATACCCACCAATATGCTAATAACTATAAAAGTTTATCTCCAATCCTTACTTCTATCCTGAGCTCCAGACTTATATGCCTTATTGCCTGTTCAACATCTCACTTGGATATATACTATTACTATTATTATTGATAATAAATTAAAAACAACAGTAATAGCAGCAATAGCTAACATTTACTGACAAATTAATATATATCCAATCCTGTTTTAAGTGCTTCAGGTATATTAATTAATTAAATTTTTACATCAACCATATGGCATAGGTAATGATTACCATCCCCATTTTACAGACGAAGACACAAACAATTCGTTCAATATTCATCAGCTAGTAAGTGTCAGAACCATGTATTTCAAAATTAACTTGGCTAAAACAAAACTCCCGATTTCCATCCCTCTAACCTGCTCCCCGCAATGGTCCTCCTCACTATCATGCATCTACTTGCGCAAACCAAAAACTTCTCTCCTCCCGTCTCTGCATCTACTCCACCAACAAATTCTGAATATATCTTGAAGCAGATATTCACAATGTTCTATTTCCACAACTAGCACCCCGTCACTTCTCCTCCAGGCCATGGTCTCTCTGCTTCTACTCTTATCTGTCTATATCTCCACCACAACAAGAGAAGAACATATTTTTTTTCGGTCTTTAAGATATTCTAATAACAACCCATCTCACGTGAGGACCCTACATGATCCGGCAATTTGCCACATCTCCCACTTCACCTACTACCACCCTCCCGCTTGCCACATAGCCTTGCTTCTGGTCACGGAACACACCAAGCTCCTCCTAGCATTGTGGCTTCTCAAGAGTACTCCTGCCTGGAATGCCTCCCTGAGATTTTTACTTACTGATCCCTTCCTGTCATTTAAGCTTCAGCTCAAGTTTTATCTTCTCTGACTACCCAATTTAAAGTTTCCCATTCCTCTACCATGTTTTATTTCCTTGTAGCATTCACGTATGAAACTGCCATATTTACTTGTTTGTTTACTGTCCTTCTTTCCTCCACCAGAAAATATATGCTCCACAACAACAGGGACCATATCTGTTGGTTTCAATGACTGGAATAGTGAGTACTTGGCACGCAATCAATACTTGTTGAGTGACTGCATCCAAATTCAAGGAACTTTCTCCTATGTTCTCTCTCCAGTAGTAGTCTGTATCGAGAAAGTCTATGATTACACATCAAATTTTGTTTTAGTTGTTTCACGTATGTATATATGTATATGTGTGTATACATAGAAAGATACAGATATATAGAGACAATTTACAGATAATAGATATAGATAAGGATATGGGACAATATCTGTATGTCTATGTAGAAACTTTTAGAGAATAGGAAATATGCTTTAATTCTGTGTCCCATAGGTTCTAGGAATACATACAATGCTTAATACAGTTTGACTTGTTTTGTCACAGGTAAGGAGATATGTTCCTTTGCCTTGCTGTGAGCCCAGAGAAATACTACCACCTTAGGTTGTTCACACAGTTTTCCTCTAAGCTTTTCACAAGAATGAGACACAGAAGACTATTACATTTTATCTTGATGAAAGAAAAAAATCTCAAACACAGTAACAAACAAAAACAACTGACCTTTAGAACAGAAGTACCCCACAGTTCTCTGTCTTTCTAATAATATATTGGGGCATAAGAGTATTCTGTTATAACCACAAATCTAAGAGAATTTTCAATATTAACATTTTGAACATAAAGTTAACAATTTGGAGCAAAATGATTTAATGCCACAAATCTATTAGATCTCTTAAACCTGAAAGTTATACAGAATCTCTTCCTAGTACTGAGAAGCAGATAAATAAGAGGCACCATTTTATTAAAAGGTTAAAAAAAAATGAGGCTAAGAGTTAAAAGTTCCTGCCACAGCTAATAGAAGTAGTAGAGTGAGGAACATCCAAAAAGACAGATTCCAATTTTCCTTCTTAAATCCAAATCTCCCACTCATCCCCTGCCCCCCAATATTTTACTGCCCAACACTGCAAGGAAAGGCTACAGAATCTTCTGTAAATGAAATGAATGAGGAAACAGACATCCAAGTCCTAATTTGTATATATTATGTTAACATCAACACTTTCATTCATGGCAGTTTTGGATGCCTTGCTCCCTAGCCCTGCGTTTTTTCCTCAGCAAGAACCAGAACCTCTATCTATGTGAGTCAGCTGTTGGCATTATTCAAGTCACAGAGTGAGATCCTCGCAGTATCTGTAAACAGGAAGTGCTATACATTACAAGACTATAACGATGATAGTTGCAGTCATAGGAATACATATGTGTGCACCGTCCTCAAGCATCCCGCTTTTCTCCTAACTTCTTATGATACCTAAAGCAAGCCAGTTTCTTCTACCCTCCTAAAGATGCAGAATCCAACATGGTATCAAAAAGAGCTGATGATAATGTATCCATACTAATGTATCAATTAATACAAATTACAATAAATACAAGGTTTAAGGAGTAGGAGTATATAAATGCAGAGTCAACTATGACAACCTGTGTATGTTTTAAAACTGAAAGGTCATGGTGACACAATGATACAGGGAAAAGAGGGACGTTAAGTGCCACTGGATGTGTCCCACTGCCCTAGTGTAGCCATGGGAGGGTGACAGCAACTGGTAACTCCTTACAAGAGGGAAGGGGGTCTTAGTCAGTTATCTTGCCCTTGGTTTCAAGACTCTGAGGTTTATCAACTGTAGTATTTGTTATCTCACAACAGCCTGAGGAAGAAGAAATATAGGAAGATGGAAATACCTTATTTGGATTCTTGTTCTTTTCTCATTATTATTAATTTTTACTGCTATTCACTGAAAAAGCAGTGTGAAAATAATTTCTGGGTTTACTGTTATTTTTTTGAAAAAGAATAACATCTTGAGAAGGACTGTGAAAGCTGTAATACCGTTTCCACGTATTTTCTGATGCAGTCCTCTTTAATTTTATATCAAAGACATATCTGTCTTACTTTGCAATGCTCGTAAAGTGAAGATTCTAGGCTTTTGTTCAGTACATAGTTCACGTACAGAAGATGGTTTCATTAATAACAATTAAAGGAGAAAAATCATATTGAAATGTACAAGATTAACCCGGAATACAAATTTAAAGCATGGGACAATGTTCAAATAGGGATTTCTGTATGTAAGGTTTAAAAAGTCTAGCAAGTGAGTCTCTTCTCTGTGTAGGGATACAAAGAAAAAAGGGAAGAAGAAAAGGCAAAGGGAAGTAATCCATGTTAAAGGGTGATATGTCAGACCCCGTCTCATATTTTAAGAAATCTTTTTAAGGTCACAGAGCTGGATGAGTGTTAGAGCTGGAATTCTAATCTAAACAAAACCCACCAACTCCAAAGCCCAGTGATCTCTGGGGACAGAGAAGGAAGGACATTTTCACCTACATCGACAGCACTGACTCTGACATTCTGAAACATCTGTAGAAAGATATGGCTTTAAGAATGCTACTACTGGGAATTCCCTGGCAGTCCAGTGGTTCAGACTCAGCACTTTCACTGCCAGGGCCTTGGGTTCAATCCCTGGCCTGGGAACTAAGATCCCGCAAGCCATGCAGTGCAGCTGGAAAAAAAAAAATGCTACTACTGTTTTATCGCTGTATAGCAATTTAGTACATAAAATACCTGTTTTCACAGAGACACAGCTGAAGTAGGGAGATGATGGTCACCATCACCCTATAAGGTACAGACAGGCAGCTAACACCTTTCAGAACTAAAATGGCAAGTAAATAACTCCAATTCTTCTGGCAGGGCTATGAGAGTGATGGATGGGGCAGGAGTTCAAAGGGGAACAAGTGAAAGCATTACTCAAAACATCTCCTACACACTACCAATAAGACAATATTTTCAATATAAACACTCCTAGGAAATAAGCCCTTTGGTCATTCAGGCCTCAATCAGATGAACAGATTCTCTCCTCTGAAAACTACAAAGGAAGAGTGGACGTTCATTCTTTCAATATTTCAAGTGTGTTTACTGAGCACTTACTGTGTGTCATGTATAGTTCTAGATCTTGGGAAGCTTCATTTTGGTGGGAAAAATATAACAAATTAAAAAAGACAAAATAAGTTAGTAAAATATATACAGTGTGTGGTGGTGAATGCTATGGAGAAAAAAGAAACAGTGAAGGATGTTAGGCATTTGGTAATTTTCAAAATAGGGTAGTCAAGGAAGGTCTAACTGAGAAAATGGCATATGAGTGAAGACCTAAAGGTGGTGAAGAAATGAGCCATGCAGATATCTGGAGGAAAAAGTATCCAATAGAGGGAAGAACAAATTCAAAGGTCCTGAGGCAAGAGTATGCCTATGTGTTCAAGAACAGCAAGGGGGCCAGTGTGGCTGGAGTAAATAAGGAAAAGCATAGTAAAAAACAAACTCTAAGAGGTAATGGGGTACCATATTTGTGGGGCCTTGTAGGCTACTATAAGGAGTGGCAGTGGGCTTTGAATAGGGGTAGGGGCTGTTGAAATGGTGAGAAAAGATCAGTTCTGGAATTATTCTGAAGGTAGAACTAATAGGACTCACTGACAGACTAGATGATGCCAAGGTTTTTGGTCTGAGCCAGAGGATGAAGTTGCTATCTACCAAAACATGGAAGACTGCAGGAGGAGGGGGATTTTAGCAACCATCTCAGGAATGTCACTTTGTTTATGTTACATTTCAGATGTCTATTAGACATTCAAGTAAAGGTGTCAAGTAAGCAGTTGAATTTACGAGTCTGGAGTTCAAGAGAGAAGTCTAGGCTCAACATATAAATTTGGGAGTCTTCAGCCTAGAATTGGTTTAAAGTCCTCAAGCCTGGATGAAACCACCAGGAGTGTGAGCATGAGTATAAATAGAGAATAGAGGTTCATGGACAGAGTCCAGGGCACTTCAATTTTAGAGGTCAGGGAGATAGGAGGAACTGGTGACACACATACAAAGTAGGAGCATCCAGTAAGGTAGGAGGAAAACCAGAGAGAGCAGTGTCTTGGAGTCAAATAAATGAAGTGAGCAGGGTACGATCAGCTGAATCAAACGCTGCTGGAAGGTGAAGAGGACAAGGACTCAGAACAGACCACTGGGCTCGTCATTGTGGAAATAACAGGTGCTCTTGTCAAGGGCAGGGTGAGGGTGTAGTATGACAGGAGGAAGAGGTTTAAGAGAGACTAGGACAACTTCTGGATAACTTTCTTAATATTTCTGTAAAGTGTCACACTTTCTTGGACGAGCTATCTAAATTCCTCCCATCAAGTCCCTTCCAAATTATAAAAGGACAAGCAACATTGGTGTTACTGAAATGTTTATTGTATATTATAGCTAGCATATTACTTTTAGGTTATGTCAAATTTATGTGATAATAGACACATTTTTAATGTGTTGAATGTCTACTTTATAGTGTATTAGGGTCTCCATACCACACATGCTAATTAAACGTTTATGCATATTTTATAAACTTTTAAAGGATAATGTGATATAATAGAGCATTGATCAGGGAGCCAGGAGATCTGGGCTCCAGTCCTGGTTCTTCCTTTAACAAGCTGTAGAAATTGTGAAGACTGTCAGCATCTCTGGGCTTCTTTATTAAATGTAAAATGAGTGGGTTAGACTAGATCATTTACAAGCCCTTCTGCAACCTTAAAATCGTAAGACTCTCAGCAATTTTAAGGGCCTAAAAATGTTTTCTTTGATGTGCCTTTGCTTCTACAATTTAGCTTTGGCCAGTCTAGAATTTTTTTTATAATGGTCTAAGTTAGCAAAGTAATTTACAATTACATTTTTCCTGTAGAAAAGTATAATCCTTTTTATCATATGATTCCCATAAACACCCTGTGGAGAAGTGGAGAAGCTTAGTGACTGCCTGTGAAGGCAATAAAGAGAATTAACCCCGAGGGTAAAAACCACTATTCTAAAGAACTCAGAGGTAACACTAAGGTAAAAGAGAAATCTCTAGGGGAGCATGGAATACTGGGTGACCCGACCCCCAGGGCCGAAGTGCTGTGGCACCGTCCACAGCTCTAAAGGGGTCAGGTTAGAGGCTGGTTTCCATTTTTCTTGGGTGCTAATGGTTCCTTTCGGATGTACCTAGCCCCTTCCCATTTCTTTACCAATTCTCACAATTTGTTTTTAGGAGGAAAGAGGTTGCAAGAGGTTTCTGAATAGAGATCCTATCTTAGATGTTACAGAGAGTTACAGAGAGTCACCCTAATCACCTCCATCCTGCGGGATACAGGGAAGAAAAGAATAGCTAACATTTACTGAGTTTTTACTATATGCCAGATGCGATTCAAAGTGCTTTCCATATAGTGCCTCATTAGTCCTGACAATAACCTATGAAGCAGATGTTATCAACAGTCCAATTTTACATACGGCACAAACTAAAGTTAGTCATACAGTTAGACAGCCTAAAATTATACAGCTAAGAGATAACCCAGACAGTCACTCTCTTAAGCATGAAGCTTTCTATAAAATTCCTCAGAGAAGGCAAAAGTTCCCATTTTAAGGGCCCAGGCAAAATCATGGCAAGAAAGAATGGCTTCTCAGTACTAGAACGTATAGAAACGCATAATACAAAATCATGGCACTTTCAAAATGCTGGTGCTGGAGAGCAGGCTTTTTTGTTAGACTCAACTATTTTTCTGTGGGGACAGGATTTAGTCTGTAAGAGACTTGATTTCATACAATAACAGAGCCTTGCTGTATGATAAAATAAAAACAAAAGTACTGAGTACCTAGAGAGGAAAAAGATACCCAAGTTAATATGATGCTGTCAGAATTTTCACCCTATATGCTCTGCTCAGCAACAGACACCCCTTTCCTATGAAGAAGGAAAGTTGGAGGGACTAATGTAGAACAGTCTCACCTGAGATGTGGAAAAAAGAAGTAGCAGGCTTTTTTAAAAAACATTGTAAGGAGCTCAAGCCAGACAGAATCATCCTGATTTCTGCTATCTATCTACCTACCTACCTACCTACCTACCTACCTATCTACCTACCTATCTATCTATCTATCTAGGCTGCTCTGGGTCTTAGTTGCGGCACCTGGGCTCTTTAGTTGCGGCATGCGGGATCTAGTTCCCCGACCAGAGATCGAACCCAGGCCCCCTGCATTGGGACCACAGAGTCTTACCCACGGGACCACCAGGGAAGTCCCCTGATTTCTGCTTTGTATGTCAAGCAAATATTTACTTAGTAGGCAAATGGATTGTGGTGATAGGACCTTGTGACACAAAGGGCTACATAAACAATTTCCCAAACAAGACTGGACAACACTTCTATACTGACTTAATCAGAGAAAAATAGACTTGAGCCTCTGTGAGGAATACCAACAGAGACTGAAACCCTGATATTATAGACAAATGTCCTCTATGAACAGAGAACTAAATACATAAAACACTTTAGATTAGTCTAGGTTGGTCTTGCATCTATGTGAAGGAGTGAGAATGTGTTTTTCCCCTGGCTCAACCTTCCCATGGCTCCATACCTAGAGATGTGTCACCTCCCAGCTGTTCACTCTTGTTTCTGGCACGTGTCTGCACATTCATTTCCTGATGCATACCCTGTCACTGTCTCCCTCTTCTTGGCATTTCCACACCTGTTCCCACTACAGGGGTACAAAATGCTTCCTCCTCATCTTCCCCTCCAAAGACTTCTCCATCACTCTCTCTCACTGTAGAGAATAGCAAGCATTCAGCTGCCCAAGCCAGAAATCACGAAACTGGCCTTAATCTCTCTTTTCCTCTCTCCCTCTCCTCTTCCCCCACCCACCAGACTCCCAATACAGGCATCCAATTAATCACCAAGTCCAAAATCAACTTTCTTCTTAATCTCTCAAATTTATTTATATCTCCCACCCCTGCTGTCGCCACCCTAGCCCCTTAACTAGCATCTCTCATGAAAATTACTATTACAGTCTCCTTATCAGGCTCCCTGATACACTGCTGTTTTTGTCTAATCCAGTCCATACCTCTGCCAAGAGTGGTTTTTAAACGTACAAATCTGGTTGTGTCAATTCCCTGCGTAATGGTTTACTATGTCTGCAGGCCGGCATCCATGTGCCGCCCCCCACCTCTGGTCCATGCTCTGCTCACAGCAGACTTTTCCCAGTTCCTCCCATGACCACCTGCTCCTCAGCCCTGGTGACTCTCTCCTTGTAGGCCTCAGCTCCAAACACAAAGCGCCTTCCCTAACCCTCTGAGAAGATGTCTCCATTAGACTCTTTGTGCTTTCCTATTGACTCCACAGGAACAAAAACTCTGTGCGAATAGGGACCATGTCTGTCCTAGTTGCTACAGTAAATCCCCAGAGCCTAGCACACTACCCAATACACTCAGTAAATACTTGTTGAATTTACTCCAGAATCACACAGAACCTTATGGCTAGAAGGAAATTTCTTGGTCACCTAGTCCAGACCCCAGCTCCTGTCTTGATTCTCCTCTTCTAACCTTGGAAGTCTCCATTATGGCATAGAGAACAATTATTTAAGAAACTGATTTTCTGAGGAAAATGGTCTGCTGTGAAAATTTTAAAGAACCAAAATGCTTAGTGGTTAAAAGCTTGGAAACAGATTACCCAAGTTAAAATCCTGGCTTTATTACTTACTAGCCATGCACCTTTGGGCTTCCTACTTAACCACTCTGTGCTTCAGATTAAATATAAAATGGGTATAAAAATAGCACCTTTTTCATAGGGTTGTTTTGAGGATTAAATGAACTAAAATACGTAAAACGGTACAATAGGGCCTGATACAGAGTAACTGCTATGTTGGTGTTAACTTTTGTTATTACTACTAGACTTCATACTATGGGTATGTCACAATTTAAATGTAAAGTGGCTTTATGGAAACAGTCTGGCCTGTCAAATATGGTGCTAAAGGCTGACCTCTCAATCCCAACAAACACACAAAAGGTAAGTTTTCACTAACTAAAAGAAGATTCATTAATTTATTCATGCTTGTAGTCATTATTTCTACTCACTGATATCTGTATTCAGTTCTCCTCCCCTTCTGAGCATACAGAAGACTGAACTTCCTATTCTTCTGTGGCTGGGTGAGGCCATGTGAGTTATGAGTGGAAGTCATGCCTGAGCTGGAAGACTTAACTGCTCGAGTGAGACTCTAAGAACTCTCTTTCCCCTGCTTCTGTGATCATGAAAGCACATACTGAGATGGAGTCTCTGCCAGTCTGGGTCCCTGAGTGACTACAATGAGCAAAGCCCCCTGCTCTCATTACATTTGTTGTATGAGTGAGAAATCAGCCACTAAGATCTTGGAGTTGTTACTACAGTATAATCCTGCTTATTCTGACTGATACAATAATATCCGCAGGTTATTACTTTCTTAAACAATCCACAGGTGAAAAACTTAAATAGGATACTTTGGTCCTAACTCCTTTTTCTTTTGATTGCCCCCATATGTGATCAGCAGTCAAGCTGACAAGTCTAATGAAAGCCTGGAGGAAGTCAAAGTTTACTAGGAAAGATACTGACCAACAAGTAGGTATGAACTTAAAGTAAGATATGTTAGCCTGATAGTGAGCTAGTGTGATCCAGCAAGGCCCTCCTCCTGGTCATTCTCTCTAGGATTATCGTTTGATTACTCTAAAGTATTAAACATTCAAAGACTATTGGAGATTCTATCTATATATTTAAAAACTTTCTTAAAATAGATATTTTTAAAAATCTTTTTGGGTTATCTGCATCATCAAAGTTTCTTCTTTAAATACAGACACTTGAACAGAAAAAGCAAACTATCTGAATGACTACATATTGAAATAAATAATATCATCAGCAGATCTTAAAATGAATGTATGGAATTTATAATTCCAGAAGACATTAGTATTGACATGGTTACCACATAATCTGGCAAGATGGGTATGTTAGGAGGGACAAAAGACCATGCACTTATCTCTTGGCTAATAAAATTTATTGAGAATATATATATGGAACATCATGCCAAGCATTGCTGAAGAAAAAATAAAATTTGAAAACTGTTCTAGAAGCACACAATCTAGGTGGTAGTCAAAAGAAGATATTAAATGTCAGTAATGCAATTCCTCTCCCACCTGACAAAGGCCTTACTGGTCCTCCCAGGAAAGTTCTCACTGAAGCCAAGGGTAAAACATCAGAGCAAAATGAAAAGCAAGACACCTGAGAGGTGAGGACTCCACCCACATGGCTCAGGTAAACTGGGCATTGTCTGCCTAGCAGAAGACAGAGCACGTTCAGTCAGTGTATATAAACCTTCACCAGAGACTGACCACAGAAAAGCAGCCTCTTTGAATGCACCCTGTACTTCTCCCACATCACTTAGGTAATCAACATTAAACAACTGCTCTTATAAGGATTTGTTTAGTGTCTGTCTCCTCAACAGGAAGTGGGGTGGACTCTGTTCGTGGACTACTCTCGCTCACCTCTGATACCTGCGTTTAATGAGTGCCAAATGTATGCCAGGCACTGAGCACATCTTTACCTTTATGATTTCAATTAATCCTGGACTCTATGAGGTAGGGTCTAGTATTAGCCATTTTATTCTACAGATAAGGAAATTGAGGCTTAGAGAAGTAGCTTACTCAAAGTCATACAGTTGAATTTGAACCCAGGTCTGTTTGATGCCAAAGCAAATGTCCACTATACTACGTTAAGTAGCTAGGCAGGATGGAATCAATCTCTCCAACATATACTGAAAAGTCCTAGGTCAAATCCTGCACACAAATCTAGGCAAATTAAACTAGGGATGGCAAAATTCCCAAGCACCTGGCCTATTAGAAAGCCTGGACGAACCTTAAAAAAATCCTTGGTTTAAAAAAAAAACAGCAACAATAACTCTTCTCCATGTAATTCATATTTTTCTTCTTTATTAATGGCAATTTTACAACTCATAAAAGAAATGTCATTGCTCAGGTTTTTGCCAAGAGTACTTAACTGCAGTTTTTTTATTTTTTAAGTAAATAAAAAATATATCAAGCTCTATAAAAGATGACTAGTACTGAAACAAAATGCTGCAGTAGAGTGAAGACTCAGAAAAATCCTGCTGCTTTGTTAATGGAAGTATGGATGACCCATCAGAGACATGGAATTTGGGTCAGTGTATATAGCAATCTGTTACAATTCAGCTGTCAATTCTGGGATCAGAAAAATAGGAAGAGACTCAACGGACTTTTCAATCACCTGGTATAACAAGCAACAAACAAAAGATGTTGCAAATAATTCAGCAAAATCAAAAGGAAACAAACGCTAGTAATATTTGGAAACTGTGATTGGGTTCATGTAAAGCCCACTGGCATCTTTATTCTAGAACAAAAATACCAGCAAGAGAAGAAACAAGAGGTCTAACAGTGATCAACAAACTTCATATGTTGATAAACAGCAAGAAAGTGGAAAAGTTCAAGGACGTTAGAGTATGGATCTTGTCCAGCTCACACCGAACTTTGACACAAAGGAGCTAATTAACAGACTTCTTTTCTGAATAATTAAGATTACAAAACAAGAAAAATTATTATAGGGCTTCCTCAGAAAACGAAAAAACACTACCTCTCCTTCCCCTTTTCTCTACCCACCAGGCTCTTTATTAGAAGAAGGCTATATGATATAGTTTACCATATTAGAAAAACACCCGACCTTGAAACAATTCATATTTAAGTTTTTCTGGGGGTAAATTCAAAGAAGTTGGTGGGATTCAAAAAATCAAGTTAAGATCTTCCCCAGTGGTGCAGTGGTTGACAGTCCGCCTGCCGATGCGGGGGACACGGGTTCGTGCCCCGGTCCGGGAGGATCCCGCGTGCCGCGGAGCGCCTGGGCCCGTGGACCATGGCCGCTGAGCCTGCGTGTCCGGAGCCTGTGCTCCGCAATGGCAGAGGCCACAGTGGTGAGAGGCCCGTGTACCACAAAAAAAAAAAAAAATCAAGTTAAAACTGCAGCCATAAGAGAATGAAACTGCAGGAAGATACATGAACATTCTTTGGTCCTGGTTCAGTAACTTTAAAACAGATCTAGAGACCTACATTTACATAACCCTCCAAAAGGCGATTTATGATTTAAATTCAGCTTGTTCAGCTTCAGCCCTGGTGAACTTAACCCCAGAGCCCAAGCCTAAGAACATTCTGTGGCAATCAGAGAGTGTCAAGGGCCACACAGGAGGAAGACCAGGGATGGAAATGGCTAACTTTGCTCTGTCCCTCAGCCAAAGCCCCTCCTCTGCCACCCAGATTCTCTAGGACTCTATTATTACATTTTGCCCCACCCAAAAGTACCGGGAAGGAGATGAAAGCTCAGATAAACTCTCTAACCTGACATATGCAAAATTCTTAACACATAAGGGAAGAAAAAAAGACAGAGAAGGGAAGGGGAGAAACAAAGACATAAGGGAGAAGGAGGTAAGAGATGGATATTTTTATAAGCCAAGGTGGAGAGTAAAATTAAGCATGGGGGAATGAAAGGGACAAGAACTATTCTTCCTCATTCTATTACATCCCCAAATTTAGTAGCTGACAACTACCAAGCACACAAGCCAGTTCCAGCCCCTTTCTTTTCTCAGCGGTACATAATCTCTTAATAAAGGTTACTCCAATCAACCCTTTGTCCCCATGTTTCCATTACAATATTTATGAGGACCATATGAGGAAATAATTGATAAAATCACATGGCTCATCTATGTACTTATTCACTCACAACTCAGAGACCATGCAGTAATAACGTTTAGTTCTGGGTGCAACACTTTACAAAGGTCACAGAAAAACTGGAATGGATTCAGAGGCAAGTGTCCAGGACAGAGAAAGGACTCAAAACCAAACCAATAAGGACCTGGATGTGTTCAACCTACAGAAGAGAAGTTTTCTAATACTTGAAGGGCTCTCACTTGGAAAAAGGCCTATTCCTGTTTTCTGTGGCCTCAAGTGGGTGGAGCTAAAATCAACAGAACAGAGAAATTTCAGCTCAATAAAAGGAAGAACTTCCTTCGCATGGCTATTCTAAGACAGAATAGGCAGCCTCAGAAGACAGAGTCCCAATTCATGCAAAGGGTAGACAACCACTTAGCAGAGATGCTTAGGAGTTTAGGCACTGTCTGAATGTTTAGGACCAGGTCAGTGTTTCTCTAAGTGTACTTCAAAGACAAACAGATTTAGAACCACCTGATAATCTTATTAAACAGAAAATAATAGGAATTCAGGAAACAATGCTTTCTGGACCACTTTCTAGGTTTCATGACTCAGAACGGGGAAGTGCCTAGGAATCTGCATTTTAACAAGCTCTCCAGGTGATTCTGATGTACACTCAAGATTGAGAACTAAACAAGGTGACTTCTGAAGCTTCATCTATCACTAATTCCCTAATAACACTTGGGCCCTGCAAATACTTTCCCTGCTTTGATCATTTATGTTTGTTAATATCTCACTCAAGTTTCACTAACCCCTTCTTTCTCTGTATTGAAAGCCTATCCACCCTTTCAAGATCCAGCTTTTAAACAAATGACAAATGATTTCTTTTCTGATTTTCCAACCACGTGTATAATCCGTGATTACTCTAAACTGTATCACTGCTTTGTACCATACCAATGGAACTTGTTACAAAATGGAATTAATACATATATATACACTATAAATACTTTGAGGGAAAGGTCTATGTCTCATTCCCTCTTTCATCCTCATTACCAGCACAGAAGTTGGCACACAGTGTGTTATAAACACAAATTTAACAAATATTTGCTGAATGAATGAATGTCTTGTATTGTGGGTATACTGTGCTTACTTAAGTGTAAGCTCTGTGAAGGCAGATGCTCATTTCTAGTCATTGTGGTCCTAGCCCAGTGCTCGTCTCATCTAGCGACTGCACCATTTCTTTTTACTCTCACTGGCCTTAAATGTGTATCTCAAACATGTTTGAAAATGGCAAACACTGTGAGATTCCTCAAAGTTTACATTGATCAAGAGTTGCAGAAGAGAGGCAAAAGAAGCAGCTTCATTTGTATGATACAAGGATGGTGACCACACATGAAGACAACAGTGCCCAAGAGTAGCCCAGATGTCATGTAAAAAACAGTATCATTAGTCTCTCCAACTCATGGAGGTCCTTGCGTCCACACTTAATCCTCAACATTGGTTCCTTTCTGTCTTCTTAATACTTTATGTCACCAGCCAGTGGTGGAAAAGCTGTTCCTTAACCCTGTTGCCAGGGATACTAGAGCTAGTGCCCTATTTCATTCTGTCTTTTCACCCTAACCTTATTGGACAAAAGGTCTACCACACTCTGTCTCCACTTTTCTACCACAATTTACTCCCAACATTGGTTGCAAAGTTTTCCTGATTCATCTTTGATAATTTCTCTTACATCTCTCTCTCTTTTTCATTCCCATTTGGCACCGATTGTTCTATACGAAACTGCAATCTGGAAAGTCAGCATTAAGCTCTTAATCACTAAAACCAATGGTCTTTGATCCTTGAGGTTTGTAAAGTCTTAGTTCACGTATCTGAAAATTTACATTCTGTAGTCTATTTAAGGACTGGAGACCTAAATATATATAAAAATGTAAACATTATAAAAAATACAAATTCAAAAAATTTTTCATCCTTTCAGAAGCATTTGCCAATGTAGAAGGGCTCTTTTCCCTTTATGCTTTCTAACTAGGGGCATCACTCCTGGTTCCGTCTTCTAATCTCTGTTCCCTTTCTCCATTTTGTCCTAAAGATAACAACAACACTACTACTACTAATAACCATCACTAATTGAGCCCACTAAGCTAGGTACTTCATATATAATATCAAGAACAATGATATTATTTTTGAAATTTTTTTAAAGATTTTTTAAAAAATAAATTTATTTATTTATTTTTATTTTTGGCTGCATTGGGTCTTTGTTGCCGCGCACGGGCTTTTCTCTAGTTGCGGCGAGCGGGAGCTACTCTTCTTTGCGGTGCACGGGCTTCTCATTGGGTGGCTTCTATTGTTGCAGAGCACGGGCTCTAGGTGTGCGGGCTTCAGTAGTTGTGGCGCACGGGCTTAGTTGCTCTGCAGCATATGGGATCTTCCCGGACCAGGGCTTGAACCCATGTCCCCTGCATTGGCAGGTGGATTCTTGACCACTGTGCCATCAGAGAAGCCCTAAAGATTTTTTTTGACATGGACCATTTTTAGTCTTTACTGAATCTGTTAAAATATTGCTTCTTGGGCTTCCCTGGTGGCGCAGTGGTTGGGAGTCCGCCTGCCGATGCAGGGGACACGGGTTCGTGCCCCGGTCCGGGAGGATCCCACATGCCACGGAGCGGCTGGGCCCGTGAGCCATGGCCGCTGGGCCTGTGCGTCCAGAGCCTGTGCTCCGCAATGGGAGAGGCCGCAACAGTGAGAGGCCCGCGTATGGAAAAAAAAAAAAAAAAAATATATATATATATATATATATATATTGCTTCTTGGCTTCCCTGGTGGCGCAGTGGTTAAGAGTCCGCCTGCCGATGCAGGGGACACAGGTTCGTGCCCTGGTCCGGGAAGATCCCACATGCCGCAGAGCGGCTGGGCCCATGAGCCATGGCCGCTGAGCCTGTGCGTCCGGAGCCTGTGCTCCGCAACGGGAGAGGCCACAGCAGTGAGAGGCCCGCGTACCGCAAAAATAAAGAAAAATATTGCTTCTATTTTACATTTTGGTTTTTTGGCCACGAGGCATGTGGGAACTTAGCTCCCCGAGGATCAAACCTGCACCCCCTGCATTAGAAGGTGAAGTCTTAACCACTGGACCGCCAGGGAAGTCCCAATTTTTGCTATTTTTACTTAAAGGCCTTGAGACCCAAAAAGGTCAAGTAACTCAGTCCCTAAGGTCATACGACTACTAAGGGATTAATCTGAGATTCCAACCCATGTCTTTTTGGTTCCAAAGCCAATATGCCACTATACTATGCCATTTCTTAATAACACTAATGATTTCAATTATTTTTACAATCACTTCCAAACTTTCAAATTCGCAAGTGTAAGAAAAGCCATGTTCTAGTAAGATAAATCTACTGATAACATGCAGGATGAATTGGAAGGGAATTAACTAGAGGTTGGGAAACCAATTAAAGATGTAATAATTTAGGCATGAGTCCATAACAGCCTGCACTAGGATACTGGCAATGGAAATGAAACAGAGACAGATACGAAAGAAATTATGAAAGATGAATCAAAAGAACTTGGCGACTGCTTAAACATATGAAGTAAGAGAAAAAGAATCAAAGCTCACTTCAATTATAAGTCGATGTGACCAAAAAACAACACAAACTAAAACAGGAAAGACAAGAGTAAGATTAGAGCTTGTGGGAGAGGCAATGATAAATTTCCTGTTGTAATTATTAAAAGTAAAATGACAATGTGACCTAGATATAGGAAGGTGACCACTTTAGAATATACAGATCTTTTCAATAAGAGTAAAAATGTCTTTCTGCTTTTCCTAATGTGGCACTAAAACTAATGAAAAGGATTTCAATTAACATGTTCACATAAGAACACGGATCTCTGATTGGAGTAAATATCCTTGTATTCCTTGCTTGTAATCCCTTTCTTTTCCCAACTTGCAAAAAGCGCAATGCCTGCAAATTCCAACACCCTTCATCCAAAGGAGATGGTTAATAGGTGTCAACTGTTTAGCTGGAAAGCATATAACAGGTCCTTCATAAGAACCACAGACAATCATTTGAGTGAAAATTTATGCAAATTAACAGATTAGTAATAGTTCTACACCAGCAGGGCTTCATGTCTCATTATTTTATACAGACTGTTAATAGAGTTTAGTATTAGAATTTGAAAAGGAACAGAAAATGGAAAGCTCTCCCCTCAAAATTTATTGTACTCTTTCAGCTATTATGTGTTTCATTACAGATTTCTACTCCAAGGCATTATTCTTTGTTTTATTTTCAAAATATGGCTCATACTTTAAACATGGCTTTCTGGGAAACCTCTAAATTTGCATGAATTCAAATGAAACTCTGTTCTCTGTCTGCTGTCATCATTCTGTTCAGCAGCTTGTTACATATTTTATAGGGTTAGGACATGATTAACAATGGACTCCTCTACAGCATTCCATAAAACAACAAAATCAACAGTAAGGCTCAGCAAAGTAAACATCCAGAGTGCTTTTAAATATTTGGTTTTATGGTTTTTAAATGATAAGTTTTAAAAGAAATGCTATAATGTAGATGAGGATGTAGCTACAGTACCATCCTGTGATTGAGGACAGCCTGATGACTGAACAGATTCTGTATGAAGAATGTTCTCTACTTAGCTTTTCAACATTCTCTTATGACAACCACTGGAACATCAAATGTCCCCCTGCATATTGCATATCATCCCAAATGGAGAGAGAAGATGATACAGGAAATTAAAGTGCTACAACTGCAGTAACTGTTACATAAATAAATCAAGTTGCTTTTTGGAAAGAGAAGACATCAGAAAATGGGATAGGTTTCAAATGGTGCAGGAATGTTGAGGATGCATTCCAAATTCAAACCTGCATTCTACAGACTCATGAAACAGAGCTATACATACCAGGTCATGCAACAGCAGGACAAAAAGTGGTTTCCCTTTGTTGAGGGAGATAATAAAAAAATAAATGCTGCGAAGTTTTCAAAGGAGATCAAAAGGTGCAGTCACTAATGACTCCAATGTACTTCAAAATGGAAATTCTCCAAGGAAGTAGGTCTGGGTTTCAAGTAATTAACCTAACATTTACACAATGGATTGTGACAAAATATAATGAAGTTAGCGTACAAAACACTGATAAATGTTAACTCAATGTTCATATCCTCTGGTGGACACAGCTGTTTTATTAAAGATGAGCACAGAATATTAAAAATTGGGGGAAACACTGTATTATGTACCTTCTTAGTCTAATTATTTTTGAGGTTAAAGAGTTTACAGTTCATTCACATACAGAATGTTGATCATAAAACAGTAAAAATCATCCCGCTCTTAGAAAGATATAAGTTTAAAAAATATCTTTCCACAAGTGGTTTTAAAAAGCATCATTTCTGGGCTTCCCTGGTGGCGCAGTGGTTGAGAGTCCACCTGCTGATGCAGGAGACACAGGTTCATGCCCCAGTCCAAGAAGATCCCACATACCGCAGAGCGCCTGGGCCCATGAGCCATGGCTGCTGAGCCGGCGCGTCCGGAGCCTGTGCTCTGCAACGGGAGAGGCCACGACAGTGAGAGGCCCACATACCACAAAAAAAAAAAGCATCATTTCTATAAAATTAAATCCCAGAAATAATAATGCAAATTCATGATAAGAAAATAAAAACCTCATTCATTTAACAAAAGCTAATAAAACATGAGAAGAATCAACACACAGCATTACCAGCTCAAAGAATATCCCTGTCATACAGGATGCCTGAGGGAAACCAACACTTCCTGGAACCAGATACCTCTTTTCTGGAAAGAAGATAAAAACTGAATTTTGTTGGTCTGATAGTACATGAACCAGCATGATGAAACAAAAAAAAAACAAAATCAAGGTTTACCCAATACTTACAGAGTAATGTCCATGATCTTTTTGTTTTCAAGTTTATTTTAAAGTTAATAGGCAGTTAAATTCACTCTTTCTGGTGTACTGTTCTAAGAATTCAAAAAACTGCCACCACAGCAATCACAGAACAGCTCCATCACCCCTGAAACATGTCCTTGTGCTGACTCTTTGCTGTGAAACCTTCCTCCAGCCTCTAACCCTGGCAACCACTGATATGTCTTCCATTGCCATAGTTTTGCGTTCTACAGAATGACATACGAGCGCAATCATATAGTATGTAGGCTTTTGAATCTTGCTTCTTTCACTTAGAAAAGACAGATGAGATTTATCCATGCTGTTGTGTCTATCAGTCATCTGTTCCTTCTTCACTGCCGAATAGTAGACCATAACATAGATGTACCATGATTTGTTTAGTCACTCACCAACTGAAGAGGTATCTGGGCTATACCCAGTTTTTGTAAATTATTAATAAAGTTGGCATAAAAATTCTTATTCATATTTTTGTGTGGAATGGCTGGGTCATATGTAAATGTATCTTTATAAGGAACTGCCAAACTCTGTTCCAAAATGGCCATACCATTTTGCATTCCCACCAGTAATGAATGTGAATTCCAGACGCTCCCCATCCTTTCCAGGACTTAGTATTGTCAGTTTTTTTGGTTGGTGTTTTTCAAAAATCATTTTAATAGGTGTGTAGTAGTATCTTATTATGGTTTTTGTTATCTCATTGTGGTTTTAAGTTGCATTTTCTTAATGATTAATGATGTTGAACATCTTTTCATGTGTTTACTTGCCATTTAAATCTTTTGTGCTTTTTAAAAAATTGGGTTTTCTGTTTTCTTATTGTTGAGTTTTGAGGGTTCTTTATATATTCTGGTTACAAGTCCTGTGCCATATATGTGACTTGCAAATTTTTTCTCCCCTATATAGTCTTTTTTTACATGTCTTCTCAAATACCAGCTGTTTTATTTAGCATTCCCCTGGCTCAGTTTGTCATAGTCTTTTACTAAATTATCTGACATGGTATTATAATAATCACTTTCACGGAAATAAAGTAATATGATAAAGATAGGGTTATCATGAAAGGCTCTCTGAGAAGGTGACATTTGAGCTGAGATCGAAATAAGAAGCCAAAGAGAAGAATAGACAACCAGAGAGAAAAACAAGGCAAGCATCCTTTGGTGAGAAAGAGCTTGGCAAGTACAAGGAAAAGAAGGTAGGCCATCATGGCTAGAAATACACTGAGGGAGGCAGAATGAGGCAGAAGATGAAGATAAAGAAGTAGAGGCAGGGACCAAACCACGTAAAGTCTTACAGACCTTGGAGAAGTTTAAAGATGAGATAACACTGAAGAGTTTTAAGCAAACAAGGTAATTTAATCTTCCTTAATTTTAAGATTTGTCTGGCTACCGCATGAAGAATTAATTGTAGGGGTAACAAGGAGAGCAGTTAGAGGTCTCTACAGTCCAGGTAAGAAATGATGTTGGTGTGAACTGGAGTGGTGGCAGTGCAGAATGACTGCAGTACATACAACATGTATTTTAGAGTTGAAACCATTAGTACTCTCCAATGGGCTGAAAAGTGAAGAAAAGGGGAAAAATCAAAGATGACTCCTAGGCTTGAGAACCAAGAAAAAATGATAAAAGGATAATAGTGCCATTTACTGTGATGGAGAAGAACTGATTGGAAGAGCGAAAAATCAAGAGTTTTATTTGTGACATGTTAAGTTTGAGATGTCTAAGAGATACCCAAGTAGAGACTTCAAGTCAATAGTTGGAGGACAAGAGAGAGGCCTGGACCAGAGAGATAAATTTGAGAGCTAGAAGCATATACATGTATGAGAAAGAAGAGTATAGATAGAGAAAAGAGGGGAGTTCAGGATAAAGCCCTTAAGCACTTCAATGTTATACTGAAATATCAGTTTACTTGTCTCTCTCCCCTAACTGGCCTGTAAGTTCTTAAACTCACAGATCACGTCTTTTTCATAACTGTATTTAATACATCTTGCTGCCTGATACTTAACAAGTGCTCAGTAAGTGCTTGTGGAATTCTCGTGAGGGAAGATGACATCAGGATGTTCAAGGTGTACTGCGGTAGTAAAGATGAGCAACACTAAGGAGACTGTAGTCCCAGAACGGAAGCTTCAAGTGCCAGATTTTGCAGTGTACCTGACGGACAACTAGTATCTCAAGCAAAAAGGGGCTCTTCAAAACGGCAGATTAAATTATTTGTTTTCAAGAAAAAGAAGTTGATTTTTTTTAAATTTCTGAGATATACATTTTAAAGTAATAACTAGAATTATGACTTAAAACACTATACCAGAACATATATGATTTTTAGAAAGTTCATGTAATGTCTGAAACATTTATATTAACATATTCCCATACAAATAACCCAGAGAAAGTTTAGTATTAGTAGTTTTTGTTTGTTTGTTTGTTTTATACTGCAGGTTCTTATTAGTCATCAATTTTATACACATCAGTGTATACATGTCAATCCCAATTGCCCAATTCAGCACACCACCATCCCCACCCCACGGCGGTTTGCCCCCTTGGTGTCCATACATTTGTTCTCTACATCTGTGTCTCAACTTCTGCCCTGCAAACCGGTACATCTGTACCATTTTTCTAGGTTCCACATACATGCGTTAACATACAATATTTGTTTTTCTCTTTCTGACTTATTTCACTCTGTATGACAGTCTCTAGATCCATCCACATATCAACAAATGACTCAATTTCGTTCCTTTTTATGGCTGAGTAATATACCATTGTATATATGTACCACATCTTCTTTTTCCATTCGTCTGTAGATGGGCATTTAGGTTGCTTCCATGACCTGGCTATTGTAAATAGTGCTGCAATGAACATTGGGGTGTATGTGTCTTTTTAAATTATGGTTCTCTCTGGGTATATGCCCAGTAGTGGGATTGCTGTATCATATGGTAATTCTATTTTCAGTTTTCTAAGAAAACTCCATACTGTTCTCCATAGTGGCTGTATCAATTTACATTCCCACCAACAGTGTAAGAGGGTTCCCTTTTCTCCACACCCTCTCCAGCATTTGTTGTTTGTAGATCTTCTGATGATGCCCATTCTAACTGCTGTGAGGTGATACCTCATTGTAGTTTTGATTTGCATTTCTCTAATAATCAGTGATGTTGAGCAGCTTTTCATGTACTTCTTGGCCATCTGTATGTCTTCTTTGGAGAAATGTCTATTTAGGTCTTCTGCCCATTTTTGATTGGGTTGTTTGTTTCTTTAATATTGGGCTGCATGAGCTGTTTATATATTTTGGAGATTAATCCTTTGTCCGTTGATTCGTTTGCAAATATTTTCTCCCATTCTGAGGGTTGTCTTTTCATCTTGTTTATGTTTTCCTTTGCTGTGCAAAAGCGTTGAAGTTTCATCAGGTCCCATTTGTTTATTTTTGTTTTTATTTACATTACTCTAGGAGGTGGATCAAAAAAAGACATTGTTGTGATTTATGTCAAAGAGTGTTCTTCCTATGTTTTCCTCTAAGAGTTTTATAGTGTCTGGTCTTACATTTAGGTCTCAAATCCATTTTGAGTTTATTTTTGTGTATGGTGTTAGGAAGTGTTCTAATTTCATTCTTTTACATGTAGCTGTCCCGTTTTCCCAGCACCACTTACTGAAGAGACTGTCTTTTCTCAATTGTATATCTTTGCCTGCTGTGTCATAGATTAATTGACCATAGGTGTGTGGATTTATCTCTGGGCTTTCTATCCTGTTCCATTGATCTATGTTTCTGTTTTTGTGCCAGTACCATATTGTCTTGATTACTGTAGCTTTGTAATATAGTCTGAAGTCGGGGAGTCTGATTCCTCCAGCTCCGTTTTTTTCCCTCAAGACTGCTTTGGCTATTCAGGGTCTTTTGTGTCTCCATACAAATTTTGAGATGATTCGTTCTAGTTCTGTAAAAAATGCCATTGGTAATTTGATACGGATTACACTGAATCTGTAGATTGCTTTGGGTAGTATAGTCATTTTCACAATATTGATTCTTCCAATCCAAGAACATGGTATACCTCTCCATCTGTTGGTATCATCTTTAATTTCTTTCATCAGTGTTTTATAGTTTTCTGCATACAGGTCTTTTGTTTCCCTAGGTAGGTTTATTCCTAGGTATTTTATTCTTTTTTGTTTCAGTGGTAAGTGGGAGTGTTTTCTTAATTTCTCTTTCAGATTTTTCATCATTAGTGTATAGGAATGCAAGAGATTTCTGTTCATTAGTTTTGTATCCTGCAACTTTACCAAACTCACTGATTAGCTCTAGTAGTTTTCTGGTGGCATTTTTAGGATTCTCTATGTATAGTATCATGTCATCTGCAAACAGTGACAGTTTTACTTCTTCTTCTCCAATTTGTATTCCTTTTATTTCTTTTTCTTCTCTGATTGCCATGGCTAGGACTTCCAAAACTATGTTGAATAACAGTGGGGAGAGTGGACATCCTTGTCTCGTTCCTGTTCTTAGAGGAAATGCTTTCAGTTTTTCACCATTGAGAATGATGTTTGCTGTGGGTTTGTCATATATGGCCTTTATTATGTTGAGGTAGGTTCCCTCTGTGCCCACTTTCTGGAGAGTTTTTATCATAAATGGGTGTTGAATTTTGTCAAAAGCTTTTTCTGCATCTATTGAGATGATCATATGGTTTTTCTTCTTCAATTTGTTAAAATGGTGTATCACGTTGATTGATTTGTGTATATTGAAGAATCCTTGCATCCCTGGGATAAATCCCACTTGATCATGGTGTATGATCCTTTTAATGTGTTGTTGGATTCTCTTTGCTAGTACTTTGTTGAGGATTTTTGCATCTATATTCATCAGTGATATTGGTCTGTAATTTTCTTTTTTTGTAGTATCTTTGTCTGGTTTTGAGATCAGGGTGATGGTGGCCTTGTAGAATGAGTTTGGGGGTGTTCCTGCCTATGCAATTTTTTGGAAGAGTTTGAGAAGGATGGGTGTTAGCTCTTCTCTAAATGTTTGATAGAATTCACCTATGAAGCCATCTGGTCCTGGACTTTTGTTTGTTGGAAGATTTTTAATCACAGTTTTAATTTCATTACTTGTGATTGGTCTGTTCATATTTTCTATTTCTTCCTGGTTCAGTCTTGGAAGATTATACCTTTCTAAGAATTTGTCCATTTCCTCCAGGTTGTCCATTTTATTGGCATAGAGTTGCTTGTAGTAGTCTCTTAGGATGCTTTGTATTTCTGCGGTGTCTGTTGTAACTTCTCCTTTTTCATTTCTAATTTTATTGATTTGAGTTCTCTCCTCTTTCTCTTGAGGAGTCTGACTAATGGTTTATCAATTTTATCTTCTCAAAGAACCAGCTTTTAGTTTTATTGATCTTTGCTATTGTTTTCCTTGTTTCTATTTCATTTATTTCTGCTCTGATCTTTATGATTTCTTTCCTTCTGCTAACTTTGGGTTTTGTTTGTTCTTCTTTCTCTAGTTCCTTTAGGTGTAAGGTTAGATTGTTTACTTGAGATTTTTCTTGTTTCTTGAGGTAGGCTTGTACAGCTATAAACTTCCCTCTTAGAACTGCTTTTGCTGCATCCCATAGGTTTTGGATCATCGTGTTTTCATTGTCATTTGTCTCTAGGTATTTTTTGATTTCCTCTTTGATTTCTTCAGTGATCTCTTGGTTATTCAGGAACGTATTGTTTAGCCTCCATGTGTTTGTGTTTTTTACATTTTTTTCCCTGTAATTCATTTCTAATCTCATGGCATTGTGGTCATAAAAGATGCTTGATATGATTTCAATTTTCTTAAATTTACTGAGGCTTGATTTGTGACCCAAGATGTGATATATCCTGGAGAATGTCCCGTGTGCACTTGAGAAGAAAGTGTAATCTGCTGTTCTGGGATGGAATGTCCTATAAATATCAATTAAATCTATCTGGTCTATTGTGTCATTTAAAGCCTGTGTTTACTTATTTATTTTCATTTTGGATGATCTGTCCATTGGTGGAAGTGAGGTGTTAAAGTCCCCCACTATTATTGTGTTACTGTCGATTTCCTCTTTTATAGTTGTTAGCAGTTGCCTTATGTATTGAGGTACTCCTATGTTGGGTGCATATACATTTATAATTGTTATATCTTCTTCTTGGATTGATACTTTGATCATTATGTAGTGTCCTTCCTTGTCTCTTGGAACATTCTTTATTTCAAAGTCTATTTTATCTGATATGAGTATAGCTACTCCAGCTTTCTTTTGATTTCCATTGGCATGGAATATCTTTTTCCATCCCCTTTCAGTCTGCATGTGTCCCTTGGTCAGAAGTGGGTCTCTTGTAGACAGCATATATATGGATCTTGTTTTTGTATCCATTCAGCAAGCCTGTGTCTTTTGGTTGGAGCACTAATCCATTCATGTTTAAGGTAATTATCGATATGTATGTTCCTATGACCATTTACTTAATTGTTTTGGATTTGTTTTTGTAGATCCTTTTCTTCTCTTGTGTTTCCCACTTAGAGAAGTTCCTTTAGCATTTGTTGTAGAGCTGGTTTGGTGGTGCTGAATTCTCTTAGCCTTTGCTTGTCGGTAAAGCTTTTGATTTGCTTTTGATTTCTCCATGGAATCTGAATGAGATCCTTGCTGGGTAGAGTAATCTTGTTTGTAAGTTCTTCTCTTTCATCACTTTAAGTATATCATGCGACTCCCTTCTGGCTTGTAGTGTTTCTGCTGAGAAATCAGCTGTTAACCTTATGGGAGTTCCCTTGTATGTTATTTGTCGTTTTTCCATTGCTGCTTTCAGTAATTTTTCTTTGTCTTTAAATTTTGTCAATTTGATTACTACGTGTCTTGGCAGGTTTCTCCTTGGGTTTATCCTGTATGGGACTCACTGCACTTCCTGGAGTTGGGTGATTATTTCCTTTCCCATGTTAGGGCCGTTTTCGACTACAATCTCTTCCAATATTTTCTCTGGTCCTTTCTCTCCCTCTTCTCCTTCTGGGATCCCTGTAATGCAAATGTTGTTTCATTTAATGTTGTCCCAAAGGTCTCTTAGGCTGTCTTCATTTCTTTTCATTCTTTTTTCTTTATTCTGTTCCGCAGCAGTGAATTCCACCATTCCACCATAAGTGACCTGTCTTCCAGATCACTTATCCGTTCTTCTGCCTCAGTTATTCCTTCTAGTGTAGTTTTCATTTCAGTTACTGTATTGTTCATCTCTGTTTGTTCTTTAATTGTTCTAGGTCTTTGTTCAACATTTCTTGCATCTTCTCGATTTTTGCCTGCATTGTTTTTCTGAGGTCCTGGATCATCTTCACTATCATTATTCTGAATTCTTTTTCTGGAAGGTTGCCTATCTCCACTTCATTTAGTTGTTTTTCTGGGGTTTTATCTTGTTTCTTCATCTGGTACATAGCCCTCTGCCTTTTCATCTTGTCTATCTTTCTGTGAATGTGGTTTTTGTTCCACAGGCTGCAGGACTGTAGTTCTTGCTTCTGCTGTCTGCCCTCTGGTGGATGAGGCTATCTAAGAGGCTTGATTGGGAGGGACTGGTGGTGGGTAGAGCTGACTGTTGCTCTGGTGGGCAGAGCTCAGTAAACTTTAATCCACTTGACTGTTGATGGGTGGGGCTGCGTTCCCTCCCTGTTGGTTGTTTGGCCTGAGGCAACCCAACACTGGAGCCTACCTGGGCTCTTTGGTGGGGCTAATGAGAAGATTCTGGGAGGGCTCAAGCCAAGGAGTACTTCCCAGAACTTCTGTTGCCAGTGTCCTTGTCCCCACCCCCCCCCCCCCCCCGGTGAGCCACAACCCCCCACCCCCACGTCTCTGCAGAAGACCCTCCAACACTAGCAGGTAGGTCTGGTTCAGCCTCCCCTCTGGGTTCACTGCTCCTTCCCCTGGGTCTCGATGCGCACACTACTTTGTGTGTACCCTCCAAGAGTGGAGTCTCTGTTTCCACCAGTCCTGTCGAAGTCCTGCAGTCAATTTCCACTAGGCTTCAAAGTCTGATTCTCTAGGAATTCCTCCTCCTGTTGCCGGACCCCCAGGTTGGGAAGCCTGACGTGGGGTTCAGAACCGTCACTCCAGTGGGTGGACTTCTGTGGTATAAGTGTTCTCCAGTCTGTGAGTCACCCACCCAGCAGTTATGGGATTTGATTTTACTGTGATTGCGCCCCTCCCACCGTCTCGTTGTGGCTTCTCCTTTGTCTTTGGATGTGAGGTATCTTTTTTGGTGAGTTCCAGTGTCTTCCTGTCGATGACTGTCCAGCAGCTAGTTGTGATTCTGGTGTTCTCGCAAGAGTGAGAGCACGTCCTTCTACTCCGCCATCTTAGTTCTTCTCGACAGATCCCTTTCATAACCCCCACTCCAAGGAGGAGTGTGGGAAGCAGGCATCTCAGGATGAGCAGGGGTCCCTGGTCTGGCTCTGGGTCTCCCGACAGGCATGAGCAGGAAGTGGCCCTCTGCTCCAGCAGCACCCGTCTGGAACAGCTCCAGTCAGTCCTACAGCCAAGGGCCTTCAGGTTCCACTCAGAAGTCGATTTTTAACTGGAATTTTTGTGAGGATTCTCTTTTCTACTACTTTTTAGTTTCCTATATGCAAAATAATAATGAGTTCTTTCTCTTTGAGTTACCAAAGTTAATAGGTCAGATGACTGGGCTGACACTGATACTGAATATCTTTCGAGTTGATGGTCTGAATATAAATAATCTCCCTGGCTTTCCCTAGAATGCAAAGAGACTCTAATAGTCCCTGCCACTGCACCCTAGATTCCTTCTATATTTGATTTGTCCCCTCAAAAGACTTGGGAAATAGCCTAAGTAAAAGCTCAAGATAATTCTATCATAATATAAGATTTTCCTCCTCAATGGTTTACCTTTATTGGAGGGAAAAGCGACATCACAACTCAGCAAAAACTGGGATTGAGATATCCCTAACAGGATAAACTCCTAATCAAAGAAGGCTGAAATCACTCTAGCTGTTTTCAAAATACATTTTGAGTTCTTATTGTAGCCACATATTTCTATGCAAACACACACACACACACACACACACACACACACACACACGCGCACACACACCAAGCTCACTTTGTGGTCCAAAGCAAGGTCATTTTGATTATTTGGAAAGTGGAAACTGGCAATTTACTACTTATATGAATAATGGTAAACTGAAGAATGTAATGATTCTCTTCTACCCCCTTCCTTATTAACAAATGAGAACACATAAAAAAATTTATGTGATATAAAAAGGCCATCTTACAAGCATCTTTACCAGTTGGATAATTTAATTATTTAACATTAAACTTTCTATTAAAGGTACTATTTCAAAGGTGCCAGGCAAAGTGGAGTTCATGTTATGTAAAAATTTGACCATCCTTCTGTAGCAAAGACATTTACTTATGACTGAATATCCATGGACTTCCCCCCTGTTCTCCAGCTACCCTGCAGTTAAGTGGAGCCATATTACTAGTTCTGGTCAATGAGCTGTGAGTGAAAGAACATGTCACTTTTATGCTGAAGAAAGGCTAGTGTGTGTGGTTCTCCAACTCTCCCTTCCCCTTCTGCAATGATCAAGGAGGCCACGTGTTCCAGCTGGTACAGCTCTGAGACAGTGGAACTTCCATCAGTCTCAGTACTGGAGAGACTATGTGAAACTGAATATCTGACCTATGGTAGATGTGTAACATCAACAAAAACCAGGTATTTGTTATACAAGGTTACTGAGACTTTGATTTTGTTGTTGTTGTCACAACACAGCTTAGCCTATCCTTATTAATACACTTTCATGGTTGAAAATTGCACTTATAATTATGGATAATCTGAAGGAGATAAGTTCAGAGACTAATTTTGGTCAAAGAACCCATTGCGCACTGTACAAATGTACATTTAATTTGAAAGTATAGTTATTTGCAAAGACTAATTCTTTAAAAGTAGAGGTTAGCATGTAGTCTTTGATTTTAAAAGAGCCATTTTATTTCCTATTGTTTCCTCCTGAGTTGGTTTGTGTATTGTGGCTTGCAGCATTCCATGGACAGAGTTATAGCTTTGTGCGGTCTCATTTGTTTCATCATTTTTAGGGGATCATTTCAAGCTAGCTTATGATACAGGTATCAACTAAAAGTCCAACCAAAACAGCCTATTTAATAGAGTCAATGCTAACATAATTACTTCAGAGAGATAATCTGTTTGCTTACACTTTAACACATAGTTAAGAGACTTCTCATTAAAACCCTCAACTTCCAAGGGTCTATATCTAAATTTTATACAGTAAGAAAATGGAAATGATCTTATTTCTACATGAGTTTCCCCGTGTATTTAAGTTTTGTGTTTTCTTCCTTTCCAACTTAGTAATATCACAGCAATCATCAAACAGCTGGATCCAAGAAATGATAAAACCAGTCGCCCCTTATGTCATTTCTACCCAGGAAGCTGACAACACATTGCTATTTGTTTTTTGGTTGGTAACATTAGTCTGAACATCATTATGCACACTACAGTTGCATATTTATTTCTCCTTCCAAGAGAAAAGAAAAAGGAATTTACTAGTGTAATATAAAAACAATGGGGCACTTTAAACTAATAGCTAGTGAATTTATAATAAACAAGAAGAACTGTTTCTTCATATACCATATAGAGACTCAGCCAATCCTTGGAATTTGTTACTAATTATTTCATAGTCGAGGCTATTTTGTTGAAAGCTGGATAACTTAATAATTAATGAAACCTTTCATTTTTGTCACCTAACTATAAAGGTAATTAAATGTTGTGCTTTAGGAAATCACTTCCCTAACCCTGACTAGGTCTTTCACTCTGTGTTCACCTTCTGGAGTGAAGGAAATAACACAGTAAGTTTTATAGCCACATATCTCACTGTTTCCATTAGGAATACTTCAAGCAAGCTGAAACCACGCTCAAGTCCTAAAAATCTCTTCCAGGTTGGTAAAAACTCTGAGCTTCATAATTCCATTCCCCTTTTAAAGGAAAGTGGTTTTGTTTGTTTTTGACCGCTTTACTGAGGTTTTACAGAAACAAACTGCATATTTTCACAGTGTAAAATTCGATAATTTGATATATGAAACCATCACTATAATCAAGATAATGAACATACTGTCCCCCAAAGTTTCCTTGGGTCCCTTTGTAACTGTTCCCTTCCATTTCTCCCCCCACACCTCTGTTCCCAAACTGTAGTACTTTTTGACACTATAGATTATCTTGAATTTTCTAAAATTTTATATAAATGGAATTATACAGTACGTACCCTTTTATTTGGCTTATTTCACTTGTTAATGCCCCAAAGTTAAAAAGAACGACCACAAAGAGCCAAGTATGCTTTCCCAAATAATACAGCCACTTAAGCTACAGCCAATCAAATAATTTCCTTGCCTTGCTTCCCTGTATCCTCTAGAAAAACCTTGTCCCTAGCTCCTGTTGGTGGAGCACTCCTAACCACTTCTAGTTTGGCACTACTCAACTGGAACCTATGTTTGCTCAAAAAACTCAAAAAATTTAACGTTCCTCAGTCTATCTTTTAACACGCTCAACATAATTATTTTTAGGTCCATCCATGTTGTTGCATGTACCAATAGTTCATTCTTTTTTATCACTGAGTAGTACTCTATTGCATGGATGCATCACAATTTATTTCTCCATTTATCTGTTGATGAACATTAGGGTAGTGTGCAGTTTTTGATATTACAAATGAAGCTGCTATGAGGTCTTTGTATGGATATATGCTTTCATTTTTCTTGGGTAAATACCTATTTGTGGAATGTCTGAATCATATGGTTTGTGTGTGTTTAACATTTTTAAAAGTTGCCAGTTTAGGAATTGACAAACTGTTTTCCATTATGGTTATACCAACTTACACTCTCACCAGCAGGGTAGGAGAGTATGAGAGTTACAGTTCCTTCACATCTTCACCAGCACTTGATATGATGAGTCTTTTAAATCTCATTTTGGTTTTAATTTGCACTTCCCTAATGACAAATGATAGTGAGCATTTTTCCATGGGCTTATTTGCCATTCATGTATCCTGTGTGGTGAACTATCTATTGAAATCTTTTGCCCTTTTACTCTTGGGGTTTTTTTTTGCTTGTTTCAGTTGTTTAGTTACAAGTATTCTTTACATACTCTGAATGCAAATTCTTTATCAGATATATGATTTGCAAATATTTTCCCCCAGTTTGTGGCTCATCTTTTCATTGTCTTAATAGTGTCTTTGGAGGAGCCAAAGTTTTACATTTGGTAAAGTCTAATTCATCAAAAAAATTTTTGTTAATGAATCATGCTTTTGGTGCTGTATCTAAAACACCTTTGCCTGAGCCAAGATCACAAAGGTTATGATTTCTTCTAGAAGTTTTCTAATTTCAGTTTTTACATTTACATCAATGATCTTTTGAATTAATTTTTATCTATCATACAAGGTATGAGCTGAAGTCTTTGTTTTTTTTTTTTTTTGGCATATGGATATCTATTTGTTCCAACATCATTTGTTGAAAACTTTCCCTTCTCCACTGAATTGCCTTGCAGCCCTGTTGAAAATTAAGTTGTCTATAATTACGTGGGTCTACTTACAGACTTTCTCTTCTGACAGATTTAATCTGTCAGTTTTTACACCAATATCATACTCTCTGGATTTACAATAAGTCTTTTTTTCTTGGTATTTATTTATTTATTTGGCTGTGCCGGGTCTAAGTTGCAGCACCTGGGATCTAGTTCCCTGACCAGGGATTGAACCCAGGCCCCCTGCATCGGGAGTGTGGAATCTTAACCACTGGACCACCAGAGAAGTCCCTACAATAAGTCTTAAAATTGGGTAGTGTTAGGTCTCTAATTTTGTTCTTCTTTTTCAAAGCTGTTCTGATTAGTCTAGCTTCTTTACATTTCCATATGAATTTTAGAATTTCTTCAAAAGTCCTGCTGGGATTTTCATTGGGATTTTGTTGAATCTACTGGTCAATATGAAAACTGACATCCTAACAATACTGAATCTTCTGACCTGTATATCTCTCCATTTATTTAGGTCTTTAATTTCTCTCAGCATTGTTTTGTAGTTTTCAGTGTCTTCTACATCTTTTATCATTTTTCCCCTAAGTATTTCAAATTTTTGATGCTATTGTAAATGGTACTGTTTTAAATTTGTCATTGCCAATTGTTTGCAGGTATTATACAGAAATACAATTGATTTTCGTACAATGATCTTGTATCATGCACCCTTGCTAAACTCATTTATTAGTTTTACTGACTTGTTTTGTAGATTTCATTGGATTTACTACATAGATGATGATGTTGTCTGAGAATAAAAAGTTTTACTTCTTCCTTTCCAATCTGAATGTCTTTTTTTTTAAATAAATTTATTTATTTATTATTTTTGGCTGTGTTGGGTCTTCGTTGCTGCGCGAGGTCTTTCTCTAGTTGTGGCGAGCGGGGGCTACTCTTCATTGTGGTGAGCGGGCTTCTCATTGTGGTGGCTTCTCTTGTTGCGGAGCATGGGCTCTAGACATGTGGGCTTCAGTAGTTGTGGCTCACGGGCTCTAGAGCACAGGCTCAATAGTTGAGGCACACGGGCTTAGTGGGATCTTCCCAGACCAGGGCTCGAACCCGTGTCCCTGGCATTGTCAGGCGGATTCTTAACCACTGTGCTACTAGGGAAGTCCCTGAATGACTTTTGTTTCTCTTCTTGCCTTACTGCACTAGGTAGAACTTCCAGTACAATGCTAAGTGGGAGTCATAAGGATAGACATTGCTGACTTATATCTGATGTTGGGAGAAAGCATTCAGTCTTTCACCATTAAGTATTATGTGAGCTGTATACTTTCCATAGAAGCCCTTTATCAGTTTGAGAAAGTTCTCTTCTATTCCTAGTTTGCTAGGAGTATTAGGAATGGATGTTGGACTTTGTAAAACTTTTTCTGCCTCTATTGAAATGATCGGATGATTTTTCAATTTGTTTGTTAATATGGTGAATTATATTTAATTGATTTTTGAATGTTACACTAGGCTTGCATTCCTGTGACGAACCTTACCTGATTATGATGTATTGTTCTTTTAACGGATTGTTGGATTCAATTTGCTAAAATCTTAAGAACCTTTTATTTGTGTTCCATGAGGGAAAACTAGATATTGGTTTGTAGTTTTCTTTTTATGTTTATGCAGTATCTTTGTCCATTTTGGTATTAGGCCTCACAGAATGAATTGGGAAATATTCCTTTTTGTTCCAATTTTTCTAGAGAAGTTTATGTAGACTCTGTATCATTTACTCCTTAAATGTGCATTAGAATTCACCAGTAAAGCCATTTAGGCCTGGAGTTTCTTTGTGAGAAGGTTTTTAGCTGCAAATTTTAATTTTTTAAATAGATACATGGCTATTCTGGTTATTTATTTTGTCCTGACTTAGGCAGTTTTTGTCTTTCAATTTGTCCATTTCAACTAAATTGTCTGATTTATTAGCACAAAACTTTTAATAACATTCTCTTATTATTTTTTTAACATCTGTAGAATCTATGGTAATGTCAACCTCTTCCAAGTTGATTATAACTCTGAGCTCCACACTTCCTTTTCCTTCTTGAATAAGGCAAAGTTGTTTTTTGGTTTGTTTTTGTTGGTTGTTTTGTGGTCCTGAACTATAATTTCAAAATATTTTTCTATGGCTATAATTCAGTTATGGAAGTGGATAAAGTATTTTAATTGGGGTATATGCTTCCTTCATAAAGGGTTCAATATTTTTAAAACCACAAAAATCACAGCCAAAGAGCCAAAGGCAAAGGTGTGTGGTAGGGTAGTGCTAAGACCCAAAAGAAAGGTCACACTGAATGAACAGAGTTAGGAAGAAATTCCTGCCATTAATTTAAATATCTGGCATTTTCCAATCATATTTTAAAGAAACAAGAAAATCCCTGAAATCCAGAACACTCCTAACACCCTTGATGAGCTGTATTATTGATAAATAAAAACACCAAAATTCAAGAACAACAGTAACAAATCTATGCATAACCAAACATACTTACAGAATCCAGTATATTTCAGTCAATAAATCAGGGAACACTTACATTAGGATGTGCTAATGAGAGAGTTGATTAAACCTAAATGCAAATAGCAGCTTTTCCTATTTGTGGTCTTGAATTAAGAAAAAAAAGATTACAGAATCAGAAAAAGTTATGAAGTTTCCCAAAACCACACATAGACAGAAAGCTATGGAAAACAAGGGTCTCATTTTATTTTTGTCCCTTTTAGCTTTGTTTTCCAGAAATCGTCAGGCCCTTCTTACACTTCAAAGTTTCTCACCCAGACCTAGTGAAGAAAATGCTTGTCGCTTTCACAAGACCAAGCATAAAACTATTTATCTGTTTTTGAATTTATGTAGCTCCAACTACTAGCATCTCTGTATACAAATTCTCCAGTTATAAACCCAAGGTAGAAATCACAGAAATTATCTCCACCCTATCAACAGAATATCAGGCCATAACACCAACTTACATATTAATCAAGAATGTTAGGGACAGTTCAATTTATGTAACAGAAAGTTAGAGTTACAAGAATTTGACAGGCAATCTCTTCCATCCACACCCACAGCCTTAGCTTGTTCAGGGTCAACCAAAAACCTAATCTACCCTATGAAATACCACTGTACGTCCTCAACTGCCTGTTGCACAAAGCCACTTTGATAGCTTGTACTTCAGCTTCAGCATGTCCAACAGATTCATGAACTCGTCAGAAAAGCATTCTTCTCCCTCCTCTTGACTTCTCTGTTCTGACTCCACAATTTTCCTAAATTTCCCAAGCTTAACAACTTGATCATCTTTGACTGCTATATATTCACTCTCCATGCTCTTCCATTTAGAGAGTTTCACAGGGGTGGGAAAGGACAAGTGCATTGCAGGGATAATCAGGGAAGGCTTCCTAAAAGATATTTATATTAGGCCTTGAAAGATGCCCAGGACTTTTCAGACAGAAAGACCTAGTATAAACATTTTTTTAGGAGAGCTTCTCTGATTATCCCTACATATATTGGGTTCCTACAGCATTCTGTACTTCGGTTATCTCACTTAACACATACTGCTTTTATTAGAGTTATTTTGTACCTACCAAATTGTAAGCCCCTTCAAGGCTGGAATCATGTTTTATTCTTCTCTGTAACTCTCAGGTTCCCTAGGATAGTATTTTAAAATTCGACTTAAAGAGATTGAATCCTGTACTATACACAGTATATCATTTTAGGCCCAGAGAAGATACCCAAACATTTGGAGAATGGCCAATGAATGAATAGCACAAACTTTATGTAAAACTTTAATAAAAGAACATTTATAGGGAAAATTTATAGGCAGTTTCTGTATTCCTCTTCAAAGGTTATTTGACTATCTCTCAGTAAGCAAAACTTCTCCCAGCTTTACTTCCCTAATAGCCATCCAAAATATTTAACTATGTCTTACTATGCAGGATAAATCCCAGGGATGAATTTGGGACTCAGAAGATTATCAAAGTGAAAAAAAAAATCAACTCATCCCTGAATAAGGAAATAAAATATCAATCTTTTCAGGCCTACTAGTCTTGTTTGTATGTTTTTAGAAATTCAAAGCTGCAACCAAAAAAAAAAAAAAAGCTTATTCAAAAATGCTGGATTAGTGGCCAGGAAACATGAGGCAAAGCAATGGAGGGCCCAGCTCATCACATTCCACTGACTTTCAGCACCGCCTCTTGATCTCTCATCTCCAAATACAGACTCTGAGACCTGCTTGATCATGTATCCTAAGGAATATGGAAAAGGGGCATTAGGAGGTATCAAAAAGCCCACTCTTTAAATATCCTGTCTGATTTGTGGCATCACAACCTCCTCATCTCTTAAGAAAGACTTTGTTAGAAGACCATCACCCAGGAAACATGATCATTTCATCTGAGTGATTTTAATTCAGAGCTTACAAATGAACACTCAATTTTCACCTTCAACTCTATCACCCCATAGCCACATCTTTGCCCTTTCAATAACCTCTCACACCCACCTACATTCATTACATGTGACATACTCTTTCAGTCTTCAGACACTTGGAAGTCATACAAAATAATTTAATATTTAACTCAAAACTGTCCGTGTATACCAAATTTTAGAATTACTTCAAAATTTTATTATTGGCAGGAAACACTGCAAAATACTACCTCAGAAATCAAAAGACATTAATGTAATATCTTGTAAGCCGAATTGTTTCACCCAATACCAGTGATTTTCAGAGAGAAACAATAGAGAGGGAAAATTTATCTACTGAGTGGTAAATTTCAATTCCTTATTAAAGACATAAATATGTTTTGTTGCCAGTAATCTTTAAGGCCTCTGTGGACTGTGTGCTTTGCAGTTGTTAAATGGGCTTTGTTTTCCTTTCTATAAGAACAGAAGAAATAACCAGGGGAGGAAAGAAAACAACAAAGTGAAGAACCTGACCATGAAATGCAGTCCAATTTTCACATTTATCATCCTGCTGAGCACAGGCCTAAGCTGAGCGGCAAGGCCAAGCTTAGATGGGAGGGCAGCCATGGTCCTGGCCACAGAATCTTCATGTAGCCAAAGGATGTCTTGGTCTTGAAAATGAAAGCATAGGTTGAAGACAGGGTGGATTATAGTTCAGGGAGTTCAAGGCAGGCAATGCCTTGTCTGTGGATATAAATGTTGGCTAGGGAGTGCTCATTTTATTGTGAACTCAGGAAAAAGGCCTTTTTTGAAAAACATTTATTACTCAGATTCTATCCCATTTTTCCTTAATAACCTAGCAGTCAGCTTTTGAAAAATGCTTTACCATTTTAATGTGAACATTTTTGAAGTTTCAAAACAGAACACAACCAACAAGAGAAGAGTTGGTGTAATTTGTGTCCATGGAGAGCCAAGTCATGATATCATTAGCCATTTAAAAGCATGATGAGGACAAGGGGAAGATGGCGGAAGAGTAAGACGCGGAGATCACCTTCCTCCCCACAGATACACCAGAAATACATCTACACGTGGAACAACTCCTACAGAACACCTACTGAACGCTGGCAGAAGACCTCAGACCTCCCAAAAGGCAAGAAACTCCCCCACGTACCTGGGTAGGGCAAAAGAAAAAAGAATAAACAAAGACAAAAGGATAGAGATGGGACCTGTACCAGTGGGAGGGAGCTGTGAAGGAGGAAAGGTTTCCACACACTAGGAAGCCCCTTCACGGGCGGAGACTGCGGGTGGCAGAGGGGGGGAGCTTCGGGACCACGGAGGAGAGCACAGCAACAGAGGTGTGGAAGGCAAAGCGGAGAGATTCCTGCACAGAGGATCGGTGCTGACCTGCACTCACCAGCCCGAGAGGCTTGTCTGCTCACCCGCTGGGGTGGGCGGGGCTGGGAGCTGAGGCTCGGGCTTCGGTTGGAGTGCAGGGAGAGGACTGGGGTTGGCGGTATGAACACAGCCTGCGGGGGGTTAGTGCACCACGGCTAGCCGAGAGGGCGTCCGGGGAAAAGTCTGGAGCTGCCAAAGAGGCAAGAGACTTTTTCTTCCCTCTTTGTTTCCTGGTGCGCGAGGAGAGGGGATTAAGAGCGCTGCTTAAAGGAGCTCCAGAGACGGGCACGAGCCATGGCTAAAAGCGTGGACCACAGAGATGGGCATGAGATGCTAAGGCTGCTGCTGCCGCCACTAAGAAGCCTGTGTGCGAGCACAGGTCACTATCCACACAGCCCTTCCGGGGAGCCTGTGCAGCCCGCCACTGCCAGGGTCCCGGGATCCAGGGACAACTTCCCCAGGAGAACACACGGCGCGCCTCGGGCTGGTGCAACGTCACGCTGGCCTCTGCTGCCACAGGCTCGTCCTGCACTCCGTGCCCCTCCGTCCCTCGAGCCTGAGTGAGCCAGAGTGCCCGAAGCAGCTGCTCCTTTAACCCCGTCCTGTCTGAGCGAAGAACAGATGCCCTCCAGCGACCTACACGCAGAGGCGGGGTCAAATCCAAAACTGAGCCCCGGGGAGCTCTGAGAACAAAGAAGAGAAAGGGAAATCTCTCCCAGCAGCCTCAGAAGCAGTGGATTAAAGCTCCACAATCAACTCGATGTACCCTGCATCTGTGAAATATATGAATAGACAACGAATCATCCCAAATTGAGGAGGTGGACTTTGAGAGCAAGATTTATGATTTTTTCCCCTTTTCCTCTTTTTGTGAGTGTGTATGTGTATGCTTCCGTGTGAGATTTTATCTGTATAGCTCTGCTTCCACCATTTATCCTAGGGTTCTATCTGTCCATTTTTTTCTTAAATTATTTTTCTGAATAATTATTTTTTATTTTAATAACTTTATTATATTTTCTTACTTTATTTTCTTTTACTTTATCTTCTTTCTTTTTTTCCTTACTTCCCTCCTTCCTTCCTTCCTCCCTCCCTCCTTTCTTTCTTTCTTTCTACTTCTACTAATTCTTTCTTTCTAGTTTTTCTCCCTTTTATTCTGAGTCGTGTGAATGAAAGGCTCTTGGTGCTGCAGCCAGGAGTCAGTGCTGTGCCTCTGAGGTGGGAGAGCCAACTTCAAGACACTGGCACACAAGAGACCTCCCAGCTCCACATAATATCAAATGGCAAAAACCTCCCAGAGATCTTCATCTCAAAATCAGCACCCAGCTTCACTCAACGACCAGCAAGCTACAGTGCTGGAGACCCTATGCCAAACAACTAACAAGACAGGAACACACCCCACCCATTACCAGAGAGGCTACCTAAAATCATAATAATGGCACAGACATCCCAAAACACACCACCAGACGTGGGCCTGCTCACCAGAAAGACAACATCCAGCCTCACCCACCAGAACACAGAAACTAGTCCCCTCCACCAGGAAGCCTAAACAACCCACTGAACCAACTTTAGCCACTGGGGACAGACACCAAAAACAACAGGAACTATGAACCTGCAGGCTGCAAAAAGGAGACCCCAAACACAGTAGGATAAGCAAAATGAGAAGACAGAAAAACACACAGCAGATGAAAGAGCATGATAAAAACCCACCAGACCTAACAAATGAGGAGGAAATAGGCAGTCTACCTAAAAAAGAATTCAGAATAATGATAGTAAAGATGATCCAAAATCTTGGAAATAGAACAGAAAAAATGCAAGAAACATTTAACAAGGACCTAGAAGAACTAAAGATGAAACAAACAACGATGAATAGCACAATAAATGAAATTAAAAATACTCTAGATGGGATCAATAGCAGAATAACTGAGGCAGAAGAACGCATAAGTGACCTGGAAGATAAAATAGTGGAAATAAATACTGCAGAGCAGAATAAAGAAAAAAGAATGAAAAGAACTGAGGACAGTCTCAGAGACCTCTGGGACAATATTAAACGCACCAACATTCGAATTATAGGGGTTCCAGAAGAAGAAGAGAAAAAGAAGGGGACTGAGAAGATATTTGAAGAGATTATAGTTGAAAACTTCCCTAATATGGGAAAGGAAATAGTTAATCAAGTCCAGGAAGCACAGAGAGTCCCATACAGGATAAATCCAAGGAGAAATACGCCAAGACACATATTAATCAAACTGTCAAAAATTAAATACAAAGAAATAATATATTAAAAGCAGCAAGGGAAAAATAACACACAAGGGAATCCCCATAAGATTAACAGCTGATCTTTCAGCAGAAACTCTGCAACCCAGAAGGGAGTGGCAGGACATATTTAAAGTGATGAAGGAGAAAAACCTACAACCAAGATTACTCTAACCAGCAAGGATCTCATTCAGATTTGATGGAGAAATTAAAACCTTTACAGACAAGCAAAAGCTGAGAGAGTTCAGCACCACCAAACCACCTTTACAAAAAATGCTAAAGGAACTTCTATAGGCAAGAAACACAAGAGAAGGAAAAGACCTACAATAATGAACACAAAACAATTAAAAAAATGGGAATAGGAACATACATATCGATAATTACCTTAAATGTAAATGGACTAAATGCTCCCACCAAAAGACACAGATTGGCTGAATGGATACAAAAACAAGACCCATATTTATGCTGTCCTTCAGACCTAGAGACACATACAGACTGAAAGCGAGGGGATGGAAAAAGATATTCCATGCAAATGGAAACCAAAAGAAAGCTGGAGTAGCAATTCTCATATCAGACAAAATAGACTTTAAAATAAAGACCATTAGAAGAGACAAAGAAGGACACTACATAATGATCAACAGATCGATCCAAGAAGAAGATGTAACAATTGCAAATATTTATGTACCCAACATAGGAGCACCTCAATACATATGGCAAATACTAACAGCCATAAAAGGGGAAATCGACAGTAACACATTCATAGTAGGGGACTTTAACACCCCACTTTCACCAATGCACAGATCATCCAAAATGAAAATAAACAAGGAAACACAAGCTTTAAATCATACATTAAACAAGATGGACTTAATTGATATTTATAGGACATTCCATCCAAAAACAACAGAATACATATTTTTTTCAAGTGCTCATGGAACATTCTCCAGGATAGATCATAACTTGGGTCACAAATCAAGCCTTGGTATATTTAAGAAAATTAAAATTGTATCAAGTATCTTTTCCAAGCACAACGCTAGGAAACTAGATATCAATTACAGGAAAAGATCTGTAAAAAATACAAACACATGGAGGCTAAACAATACACTACTTAATAACGAAGTGATCACTGAAGAAATCAAAGAGGAAATCAAAAAATACCTAGAAACAAATGACAATGGAAACACAACGACCCAAAACCTATGGGATGCAGCAAAAGCAGTTCTAAGAGGGAAGTTTATAGCAATACAATCCTACCTTAAGAAACAGGAAACATCTCGAATAAACAACCTAACCTTGCACCCAAAGCAATTAGAGAAAGAAGAACAAAAAAACCCCAAAGTTAGCAGAAGGAAAGAAATCATAAAGATCAGATCAGAAATAAATGAAAAAGAAATGAAGGAGACGATAGCAAAGATCAATAAAACTAAAAGCTGGTTCTTTGAGAAGATAAACAAAAGTGATAAACCATTAGCCAGACTCATCAAGAAAAAAAGGGAGAAGACTAAAATCAACAGAACTAGAAATGAAAAAGCAGAAGTAACAACTGACACTGCAGAAATACAAAAGATCATGAGAGATTACTACAAGCAACTCTAGGCCAATAAAATGGACAACCTGGAAGAAATAGACAAATTCTTAGAAGTGCACAAACTGCCAAGACTGAATCAGGAAGAAATAGAAAATATGAACAGACCAATCACAAGCACTGAAATTGAAACTATGATTTAAAATCTAACAACAAACAAAAGTCCAGGACCAGATGGCTTCACAGGCGAATTCTACGAAACATTTAGAGAAGAGCTAACACCCATCCTTCTCAAACTCTTCCAAAATATAGCAGAGGGAGGAACACTCCCAAACTCATTCTACGAGGCCACCATCACCCTGATACCAAAACCGGACAAGGATGTCACAAAGAAAGAAAACTACAAGCCAATACCACTGATGAACATAGATGCAAAAATCCTCAACAAAATACTAGCAAACAGAATCCAACAGCACATTAAAAGGATCATACACTATGATCAAGTGGGGTTTATTCCAGGAATGCAAGGATTCTTCAATATACGTAAATCAATCAATGTGATAAACCATATTAACGAACTGAAGGAGAAAAACCATATGATCATCTCAATAGATGCAGAGACAGCTTTCGACAAAATTCAACACCCATTTATGATAAAAACCCTGCAGAAAGTAGGCATAGAGGGAACTTTCCTCAACATAATAAAGGCCATATATGACAAGCCCACAGCCAACATCATCCTCAATGGTGAAAAACTGAAAGCATTTCCACTAAGATCAGGAACGAGAAAGGTTGCCCACTCTCACCACTCTTATTCAACATAGTTTCGGAAGTTTTAGCCACAGCAATACGAGAAGGAAAAGAAATAAAAGGAATCCAAATTGGAAAAGAAGAAGTAAAGCTGTCACTGTTTGCAGATGACATGATACTATACATAAAGAATCCTAAAGATGCTGCCAGAAAACTTCTAGAGCTAATCAATGAATTTGGTAAAGTAGCAGGATACAAAATTAATGCACAGAAATCTCTGGCATTCCTATACACTAATGATGAAAAATCTGAAAGTGAAATCAAGAAAACACTCCCATTTACCACTGCAACAAAAAGAATAAAATATCTAGGAATAAACCTACCTAAGGAGACAAAAGACCTGTATGCAGAAAATTATAAGACACTGATGAAAGAAATTAAAGATGATACAAATAGATGGAGAGATATACCATGTTCTTGGATTGGAAGAATCAACATTGTCAAAATGACTCTACTACCCAAAGCAATCTACAGATTCAATGCAATCCCTATCAAACTACCACTGACACTTTTCACAGAACTAGAACAAAAAATTTCACAATTTGTATGGAAACACAAAAGACCCCGAATAGCCAAAGCAATCTTGAGAACGAAAAACGGAGCTGGAGGAATCAGGCTCCCTGACTTCAGACTATACTACAAAGCTACAGTAATCAAGACAGTATGGTACTGGCACAAACACAGAAAGATAGATCAATGGAACAGGATAAAAAGCCCAGAGATAAACCCACGCACATATGGTCACCTTATATTTGATAAAGGAGGCAGGAATGTACAGTGGAGAAAGGACAGCCTCTTCTATAAGTGGTGATGGGGAAACTGGACAGGTACATGTAAAAGGATGAGATTAGATCACTCCCTAACACCATACACAATAATAAGCTCAAAATGGATTAAAGACCTAAATGTAAGGCCAGAAACTATCAAACTCTTAGAGGAAAGCATAGGCAGAATACTCTATGACATAAATCACAGCAAGATCCTTTTGACCCACCTCCTAGAGAAATGGAAATAAAAACAAAAATAAACAAATGGGACCTAATGAACATTCAAAGCTTTTGCACAGCAAAGGAAACCATAAACAAGACCAAAAGACAACCCTCAGAATGGGAGAAAATATTTGCAAACATAGCAACTCACAAAGGATTAATCTCCAAAATTTATAAGCAGCTCATGCAGCTCAATAACAAAAAAACAAACAACCCAATCCAAAAATGGGCAGACCTAAATAGACATTTCTCCAAAGAAGATATACAGACTGCCAACAAACACATGAAAGAATGCTCAACATCATTAATCATTAGAGAAATGCAAATCAAAACTACAATGAGATATCATCTCACACCAGTCAGAATGGCCATCATCAAAAAATCTAGAAACAATAAATGCTGGAGAGGGTGTGGAGAAAAGGGAACCCTCTTGCACTGTTGGTGGGAATGTGAATTGGTACAGCCACTATGGAGAACCATATGGAGGTTCCTTAAAAAAACTACAAATAGAACTACCATATGACCCAGCAATCCCACTACTGGGCATATACCCTGAGAAAACCATAATTCAAAAAGAGTCATGTACCAAAATGTTCATTGCAGCTCTATTTACAATAGCCCGGAGATGGAAACAACCTAAGTGTCCATCATCGGATGGATGGATAAAGAAGATGTGGCACATATATACAATGGAATATTACTCTGCCATAAAAAGAAACGAAATTGAGCTATTTGTAATGAGGTGGATAGATCTAGAGTCTGTCATACAGAGTGAAGTAAGTCAGAAAGAGAAAGACAAATACCGTATGCTAACACATATATATGGAATTTAAGAAAAAAAAATGTCATGAAGAACCTAGGGGTAAGACAGGAATAAAGACACAGACCCACTAGAGAATGGACTTGAGGATATGGGGAGGGGGAAGGGTAAGCTGTGACAAAGCGAGAGAGAGGCATGGACATATATACACTACCAAACGTAAGGTAGATAGCTAGTGGGAAGCAGCCGCATAGCACAGGGAGATCAGCTCGGTGCTTTGTGATCGCCTGGAGGGGTGGGATAGGGAGGGTGGGATAGGGAGGGAGACGCAAGAGTGAGGAGATATGGGAACATATGTATATGTATGACTGATTCACTTTGTTGTAAAGCAGAAACTAACACACCATTGTAAAGCAATTATACTCCAATAAAGATGTAAAAAAAAAAAAAAGAAAAAAAAAAAGCATGATGAGCAGCCTGCTGCTAATAAAGCATCCTTCACACTCTGCCTTCAGAAGAGATGAGCTTTGGAACACCTCCTGCCTCAGTCCAACAGGCCAAGCAAAATACCAGTGAGTATCAATTACAAAGTGCCACCTCAGAGGCCTTAAAAATCACATTTAATTATATGATCCACTGCTTCTTCTTTAACATGCACTGAACAAAGTAGTAAATTAGAAAAAGCAGTTTTCCAAGATTCATTTGGTACATTAAAATTCTTTGGAAGCTGTTTGTAAAAACTCTTCATCACAGATGATGGCTTTCGGCACTCTGGGGAACCATCTAAGTACAGGATGCTAAATTTCCTACCACAACATCACTATTTTAGAGGCAAAACCAATGGCCTTAGTTTTCTGCAAATGTATTTTAAACAAGTTTTAAGATTTTCCATTTATAAACCTGGCTATCAAATCTCAACATACCCTTGAAAGATAATAAAAACTCAGCTCCGGTGGCTTAAATGGCACTTACATCAGTCTGATTTTGAGACACGATCATCTTTTCAACTGGTCAACAAGTATCAACTTTGGACTCAGCAGATGATGCCCAGTGGCTATGCTGCTATCAAAGGGAGGAGGATGAATGAAGTCAGTGCACAGGCTGCCTCACCCAGAGAATCAGACCCATCAGAATGTCCAGAACAAAACTAATTCGTTTAACTAGGATTTAATCATAATGAACCTACTTTCTCTCCCTTAATTTTACTAGTGAAGGACTGGCTCAGAGCTCAGATTGAATGCTTTCAGGTAAACACTCTACGTGACTTGTAGTAACTAAAAGTTCCTCAAAATGATCCAAAGAAACTCTTCCAAAGTCTTAAACCTCTTATTCCCCAAATCATCCCCTCCAGCTCAAGGACACTTAACGAAAGAAAACAAAAATGTCATTCCTTGGAATTACGTTTCTCCACTACCAGAAGGAAGATCTAACTTACATTATTTCTGGTCCATTTAATAAATTTTTCTGAAGGTAAAAACATGGTCATTAAAGCAATAATGACTGCCTCTCTTGAGCTGAATATATTTGCAGTTTCAACCCTCTATAAACCACTTAGAAATATGGAGCATAGATAAAATAATAGAGCTTCCCAAAACATTCTGCAAGATTCCACTTTATCTTTGTAGAAGACATAAGTAATGGTTGGAGACTTTTCACTAAGTTCCTGGTCAGATGTGGTTTTCATGTGTGTGCTTCTAAGTTGCACTGTCCTGGTTCAGCCTTCGGTTACATTTCATGAAACCAGCATAGTTCGATCCTATGAGAACCCTGTCCTGTGTCTTCAGTTCGATAGATTTTGTTTAATTTAAAGTCTTTTGTTGTAAAAAGGTGGGGTTCATCTGCAGCCATCAGCACCGTGTGGACTCCAAAACAAGCTGCCAACCCTTCCTTTCTTGGCCCTTCTCCCCCATTCCCCTGTATTTTTGTGCATACTCAATTGTATATCACCAGGTAAAACTGTTCAGATTGTTTAAATTTATAATCTTAATAAAAAGTTGATTATATAGCATGGTGGTGCCTTGTAAAAAACAAAACAAAACAAAACGTAGGTAATGTACGTAGATTTTCTGCAAAGCGCTCTGAAAATTCCATAAATCCCATCCTTCAGGGATTTCACTTTTCTGTAGTCTTTCTACCATACTTGAGTTCCAATCCCCTCTAAACATATGCTGCAATACCAGCATTTCCATAGACAAAGCACTGCACACTAATAAAACACAACACTGTTTACATACAGTGCAAATACATAACATATTTTTAGCATAGGTTATGAGCAACATTTTTAGATGGATGGAGCCTGCAGTGATATTAGTAAAATACTTCTACTGTAAATTAGTGGCCTAAATAGAAATTTATGTTCCATAAAACCCAGCATGAAATGATAAGTTAGAAATATTTAAATAACATTTTACAAAGCGTTAGCAGCAAGTACAACTGTGTCAGGCTGAGTCAGTTACTGAAAAGGAGAGCTGGGCACTGTCACAGAAAAGTGCCCAAGCAGCAAGACAGCACCTTGGTCTTTTAAATAACTTTTTAAAAAATTATGTATGACCTCAAGATTGTACCAGACTAATATCTCAAGGGTAGTCTCAATCTTGAAAACAAAAAATTAACCATCCAGCCCAGGGATAAATTTTACAACTTCTACAGACACAAGGTCAAAAGGCACCAAAATGAGATGGGGTTTGGTTCATATTTTCATTCAATTTTCTAAAAATATACTAGATTTATAATGTGAACAAATGAGATTACATCTAGGTTTGGATTTCTAAGATCTATAATCCTGCTCAAGTCATAATCAAGCCCATTCTTGCATTACTCACATTTCACAGGGCAAAGAATATTTCTATTATTTCTTGAGAAAAAGCAGCTTCCAGCTTAAATTTATCTTGCAATTCTGCAAAATACCGAGCCTTTAAACACTATATTCAAAATCTAACATTATGAGCCTGATACTATGGTTGGATCTCAGTGAGCTTGTGAAAACACTATAGAAGCTCCCCAAATTTGTAATTTAGATTTTTTTCCAAAATAACTGAAGTGGGAGTTGATGGTAGTGGCTGGGGTAGGGAACAAGGAATAAAGTTCCAACTTTTTTTCTCCTCCAAAAAGAACAGGTAAGTGTCAGGGCTTCAGTAATGGGGATGGCAGAATGTCATGTCTTCAAGTAAGACTAAAATGATAGCTTTACACTTTTTGTTTTTTCATCTGCAATTCAGAAGGATAAAGGCAATATTCTAAAAAAAAGAAAGGCCTCAATTAAAAAAAAAGAGTTATCTGATTCATGAATAATATCTCAAAATAAAAAATAAACAGTAGGTTTGGAGCAAGGCTTTATTAAGACAAGAGATTGGTGTTGGCATGCTGGATTTTTCCAATGGATTACTTCACTTATCCCACTTTCATCCTTAAATTCCACAAGCCTAAAATTGGATTCATCATTTCTCTCCAAGTTTGACTTAGCCTAACCATTTCTGTCAATGACATCTTTATCCTACCTACTATATAAATTAAAGTCTTCATTCATTACTTCTGATTCTTCCTCTTCTCTTACCCTCAGAGCTAATATGGAAGCTTAGTAAGATTATAAGTTCTAAGAAGCCTGGGGCTATGTGTGTCTTACTCACTTTTCATTTATTCTTTCACCTCTACCACATGACCAGGACAGTGACAGGTACTGGGGGAAAGTGAGCAAGACAGTCATGGCCCCTAGCCCTATGGAGCTTACAGTCTAGTGAAGAAGTCATACATTAAATAAATACACAAATAAAGGTCTCATTACAAACTGTGACAAGTGCTTTAAAGAAAAAGACCTGGGTTCTATAGATGACTTAGTTAAGATAAGGGGTAGTGGTTGTCAGAAAGGATTCTCTCAGTCAGTGAAAACTGAGCTGAGACTAAAGGGTAAGTCTAAGGTAGCCAGGGGAAGACTGAGGGGAAGAGCACACTGGGAAGAAAGGCAACATGTGGGAAAACCGTTGGGTAGGAAAGAGGTCAGCACATTTTAGAAAATGCAAAACACACACCAGCAAGGCTGGAGATAATAAATGGGCAGTACAGTTGCCATATTAAGATGCTGGATTTTATCCTGTGTATAATGGGAACCCTCCAGGGTTATGCACATGATCTGATCTATGGTCTTGCAAAGAACCCTGTAGCTTCTGGGTGGGAAAATAAAGTGGAACAAGAGTGTAAATGGGGAAACTAGTTAGGAGACCACTGCAGTATAGTACCAGAGAGAGCTGACAGTGACTTAAACTAATCCAAGCCATCCTCATTCCGAGGGTCTGGCAAAGCTCCCGGTTCATATAAATGAATGAATGAATCAATAGATATCAGCATTGTTTCTTACAGTCTTCTTTCATGATACTCCTACCTGTCCCAGGGTAGAGGCATCCTCCAGTCTTTTTCTAAGATACAATTACATTTTTCTAGAGTAAAATTTTTAGTCAACATCATGATAAAAAAAATTTAGGTGGTATCTAATGTCTATAATTTAAAGTTCAAACTCCTCAACTGCCACATAAAATTCTATGAAAGTTGAAATATAATTCTTTGAAATCGCAAATAATCAGGTAATTTATATATAAGATTAAGCAAAAATTTATATGAATGTTCATCACAGTAGTATTTACAATATCAAAGTAAAAACAATCTACAGGTGCTTCAAATTACGGAACACCTGTATAATGAAATAACATACAGCCCTGAAAAATGTTTTCAAGGAATATTTAATAATGTGGGGAAACACAATACAACATTAAATGAAAACAGGATGTAAAACATATATAATTTGACCTGAAGTTTATTTTTAAAAAGAATACACATGACTAAAAAGAAATAGATCAAAGTAGTGATCTATGGATTGGGAGGTTATAGGTGATTTTTACTTTCTTAATATGTTTTTCTGGTTTCCAAACTTTCTACAATAATAATACTTTTATTCTCAGAAAAATCTCCTAGTAATGGCTACACCTAAAAGAAAGAAACTTCAGCCTAGCTCCCTATTGCCCTCCCAATCCTTGCGCACAAGTCTGTGATTCTGTTTCCCACAGACCTGCCTCTACCACTGCCTGCACATGGCACACTTCTGCTCTGCAGCTGAGTCTGTGAGGGCCTCCCTTAGTACCTCCATTCCTGCTCTCAACATTTACTACACAAAGCACTCATCTGACATAACATTTGCTGCCTTGACTCATCAATTTCTTTTCTGTGCCCTTAGCTCTCACTTATCTGTCAAATTGACTATGATTTCACTTCTTTGTCCTGCCCCCAGCACCAAGCGCAGCATCTTCTAAGGAGGCATTTAATATTTGCTGGTTGCTCAGAATGAAGTTATTCTATATAGGGGCCACTATTTGGCTCTCAGAAGACTAGCATGGCCATGATCTCCTGGGTCCCTGCTGCTTCTTGGCCAAAAGCTGCTGCCATTACTTCCCCCTTTGAATCACAGATGGTTAGGGCAGGGAAGAGACCTGAGATAGGATCTAGCTCAATCACTGAAATTAGTAAAAGAGAAAACTGAGTTCTAAAAGTACAGAGAGACTCTCTGCAGGTCCTTAGGAGAGGCAGTGGCAGTGGCAGAGCCGGGCCTGGAAATGCAATTGCTCACATTCAGTGGTCATTTCCCCAGACCATTCTATGGCAGTGACCTCCAAGAGCCCTTCTCTCTAACTCTTCAAAGAATGTAAACTGGCAAACAAGTTTGGAAATGTCCATTTGATTTCCTGAATGTTCATTTGACAGGCTGGAGAAAATGCATTTGGGATTGCCATTGTGTTTTTCACTCTGTTTAATATAACTGTTGAATAGCAAAGGTTCACTGAAAGTAAATGAAAGTAGCTTTTAAGCTTAGCCATTAGGCGCTTTAGAATTGTTTTCAAGGCAGCACAGCATAAAGGCCAGAATAAACTGATCATGAATTCTTCCCAGGGATATAAAATGAAAAGCATAATTCAGTGTACATCTTTCCTCCTACGATGAACGAATGCAGACCTGAATGAAGCCAGGGTGTGTGATATGTGCTTATGAACCAGCATGGAAAGGATGCTTTTCACCACTCCAGGAAGAAATATGAAAGTCACTGATGAATAATTATTCTGATAAAGCACTAAGATCCTGCAAGGTTAGGCTGTGATTTAAGTTGACAGCTTTGGTTATAAACACTGGTTCTAAAAAATACCAATTAATGATTCATTTGACTCCTGCTCTGCTCTGATACTGTCCAAATTCTGGCATTTCATGTCATGCCATTGTCTTTTACCACATAAACTTGTTTTATCAAGACAAAGAGAGTAAAAAACACTTTCAAGTGAAAATAATAAAAAGGATCTACTTTACTGTTGCAAACTCTGACAATTTCCTCTTTGCATTAAAAAAGATAATAAGTGTCAAACCAGTTATTACAGCACATGACAGCTTCAGAATAGAGACAGCATATCCAGCTCTACATTATTCAATATGGACACATGGGAAAAGAGCAAACAGTTTTTCTAACAGATTTCTCTGCCTCAATGCCAATATGGCAAATAATCATAAGAAAATGTTATTACTCTACCTAATTTTCCCTTGGAGCTTTTAAATGGAAACTTTGGTTAACTGATTTTTAAAATATGCACAGGGAGGGGTGGGCAGCAACACCGCTATGAAGGGTCCTGCCAACGACATCCAGGCTTAGGTGAAATGACCCCTGGGATGGGAGGGTTCTGAAGACGAGTAATAAGGGCTGAGGACTGGGGATACATGGCAAAGACAGATGTCTTTCCTAAAATGGAAGAGCTCCTGAGATGGCATGAACTGCACTGAGGCAGAAGTTGGAGGAAGGAAAAGAGAAATATTAATGCGTGCTTTCTTTCTCTAATCACTGGGGATGACAGTCAAAATCAGAGGAGAATACAGCAATTCAGAAGTAAAAGGAACAGAAGCAAAATAAAGTCACTGCAAGGTCTCTTGATTAGAGACTGAGATTCATTTCAACTAGCCTATCTTACCTCAGCTGCCGTAACAAAATACCACAGAGTGGGTGGCTTAAACAAAATATTTACTTCTCACAGTTCTGGGAGCTGGGAAGTCCAAGATCAAAGCACTAGCCAATTTGGTTCCTGTAGAGCCCTCTTCCTGCCTTGCAGAGGGCAGCCTTCTCACTGTGTCCTCAAGTTTCAGGGTGAGGAGTGGAGGGTGCTGATCTCTCTTCTTTTTCTTATAAGGACACTAATTCCACCCTCATGACCTCATCTAAACATAATTACCTCCAAAGGTCCCACTTCCAAATACCATCACATTGGGGGGTATGGCTTCAACATACGAATTTTAGGAAGACACAAACATTCAGTCCATAACATAACCTTTACCTAGTACCTACTGTGTGCTAGATGTAAGTTCTGAATAAAATTGAATAGTCATGCCAGGGGCAGAATCATGCTTATAATAAGATGCTCAGAAGCAAGACTGTATTTTCCTTTACACCTAAAAAAGCTTGTTTAGCAAACAAAGTTATTTTTACCTGAAATGGCTTTAAATCCTATGCTTTATATTTACGTCCATACTTTTTAGATAAGACCTACTTTAACTGTTGCCAATTCTCACATTTTACTGATCTACTAAGCAGTATCCAGATTTGCCAATTTTATTTTCTGTCACCCTAATGTTATCATAACTTAATGCTATCAGGGAACACGAAAGAATCAATGCTGATTATAGTTAAGAAAGTGAGGACGAAAGCAATACTAACTGGGGATATTAGGTTTTTTGTAAAGCCTCGACAGGAGGTCCTCTTATCCCAGAGTCATTTCAGAATCATTAACTTGGGGCTTCCCTGGTGGCGCAGTGGTTAAGAATCTGCCTACCAATGCAGGGGACACGGGTTCGAGCCCTGGTCCGGGAAGATCCCACATGCCGCAGAGCAACTAAGCCCATGAGCCACAACTACTGAAGCCCATGTGCCTAGAGCCTGTGCTCTGCAACAAGAGAAGCCACCACAATGAGAAGCCCACACACCCCAACGAAGAGTAGATCCCGCTCACCGTAACTAGAGAAAGCCCGCGTGCAGCAACGAAGACCCAACACAGCCAAAAATAAATAAATAAATTTATTAAAAAATAAAAAATCATCAACTTGACTCAAACCCAGCAAAAATGCTACAAATACATGGAGTAAAGATGTCAGTAATTTTCTGGCAAGGAAGCATGGTTTAGTGGAAAGAGAATCCACTCAAGGTCTTTGGAGTCAAACTGACATGGTTTTGAAATCTAGTCCCACAATTTTTTTTTTTTTTTAACAGTGTGACCTCTCTGAGTTTCAATTTCTTCATCTGTAAAAATGAGAATATCCCTGCTGCACAGGAATGCTGTGTGGGATTAAATGAGAGGGAAGTATGTGCAAGTGCTTAAGAGGAAGTAACCATGTGGTCAATATGTTGTTTCCTCTCTGTTCCCGCGAATGCCTTCTACTAGGTAGGGGTCAGAAGTTCAAAAAGTTTACTACCAGTCTCTGCTTGTGTGTGTGTATATGTGTGAGAGAGGGGAGGGGCCGTGTGCAGAGGAAGGTTATAGATTTGTGAGTACTGTGCTTTCATAAGCCTGACCATCTTTAAAATATTTTGTGTTTATTGATTTGAAAATCATATTAATTTACCCACATATTTCATCTGACACCTCCATTTTCTGGTCTTTTAGGCATCTCTGGGCATGTGGATGCTTGATAAATAGACTTATTAGCATGATTTGACTATCTCTATCCTGTCTCCCATTTTTTTAACAGAATTACACAGCTGGCAGTGAGGATGGCGTCCAATCTCATCATTCATTTACAACCCTTTCTGCATGACTGAATCTGACTCTGCTTATTCCCATTCTCTGCTTCGAGGACCATCTCTGGTGTCTCTTCACTGAGAGGCAATGTGTACAAGCAGACAAAGCAGAAGAATAAAGGAGGGAAGAAATGTGGGCCCTGAGCTTCTGGATGGGCTCTGACCTATTTCACTCACCTTCAAACTCTGTGTGAATCTATTTCAGCTTCAGCCACTGTAGGGAAAGGCTGAGGAATCTTGATTTCCTTGAGGAAGGGAATGAACAATTGACACACTAAAAATCAGAGGAGACTTTGGAAATTACGAGAGAGGCTGATACTGTTAATGACTAAGTTGCCTTGGTATGTCTTGTGTGCTAAAATTCCATTTCATTTTCATCACACACAGAACCAGAATTATCACTGCAGGAAGCGCTACAAGTTGTGTTCCCTTTGTTCTATCAGAACATCCCAAATAGTATCACATGCTACCTGAAGATGTGCCCCTGAAACAGACCAACAATGCTTCAATTATCTTGGCTGCAGGCAAAGACAAAATAAGAGTCTCAGGAGTTCTCAAAAAGTTCTCTCTAAACTGTGTTGTTTTCAGATGGAAACTACAAGAACATGACCAAAACTATAATAGTAGAGATTTCCCTGGGCTTTGTTCTGGCTATAAGATAGTTTCCAAATATACGATGAAAGGTAATTAGAAGCCGGCAGGGGCCCAATGTGGAACACATCAACATGATCATAGTTCAGACACACAACCCATTCAGTCCCCACCCCACTCCACCCCCAGCTTCTCACACAAGCAGGGTTACCCAAACTCTGGTTAACCTAGTATCAACCTTCCTATTTAAGTTTATCTGATAATTCACAGTGTAATGGGAAAAAATGGAAAGACAGAAAGGAGAAAACATAAAACAAATATTGTCCTTCATGTTGGTAAAAACATAAATTGGTTACATGACAAATGTGAGGCAGTGATTATGCTGACAGTCCAATGGCAAAGTTATTAAAATCTTTTTTTTTTTCTAACTTGGTATCTTTATTCTTGATGATTTTGTAATAGGCTTGTCCTTAGTTTGATTAAGCAAACTCTCATTTGGCTATGAGAACTCATTCAAATTTGCTAAAGGAACTATGATGGTAAAATTATACAGCAAGTTGGGAAAAATACCCATGAAATAACACAACTTTTTATAAAACTGTCAGGTTTCAATTCCAGTAACCCATAAGACAGGGCCTAAAGCCTATTCATAATCACATCATTCCAGAATGAGGAGCTATTGCCAGAAACTTTTTATGGGGTGGGAAAAGGAAGAAAGGATGGTCAGTGCTGACAAATACAGGTTTAATGATACAGTGCTCTTCACAGATGGCTACAGAGACTGTAAACTATTACCCAGAAACATACAACCACACAACACAGACCACTTAGCCAGATCTAAAATAAACTGGCTTCTTGTAACTACCCTGTAAACACTACAGCCCTTCTTCCATCCAAAATTGACCCTAATCTCACATGAAAACAGTTATTGTAGGGGAATCAGAAACCCAGCTTTGTGGCCAAAAGTAAAAACCAAAGGAAAAATAGCAATTCAGTGGTTAGCTGGTGAAAGCGGGAGATCTGGTGCCCTTCACTGCGCTGCTTTGCTCTTCTTACTCTGGCTCTTTTTGTCCCTCTTCTCCAGCCCATCCATGTTAGCTCTCAATAGGCTTGAATAAGCCATCTGAAACTCATTCACTTCTTTGGAGCTCACCACAGTGCTGATCTTCTTTTTCCCATCGGTAGCTCTTAACAGACATTTGTTGTCTGAGGGCTCAAAGCCCTCCACAGAACCCTCCCTTGGAATGGGTTTAGTTTGACCACCATACTTCTTCAGGGTGATGAACACACTGCCCGACAACTGGCACTTCTGGAAGAGGCTGGTCAGCTCTGTCAGGAACTGCTCACTCTTCAGCAGCACCATCCTGGTGCTGCTGGCTCCTCTCTGTCAGCACCTATTAAAATCTTTAGAGAAAAAAATCTCATTTCTTCAAAATTTTCCACCATTTTAAAAGCCAAGTCGAGAGCTGAATCACTGCTGTAAAAGGAAACACCCTTTCTGAACCACATCTGTGTGATGGGGCCACTGATGCTGCCATTATTGCTCGATCAACACACCCTGGAACAAGAATTTTCATTTCTGAATCCAAGCCTGTTCAAAATCCTCCTGGGGAAGTAAACTAACACCTGGGCATCTTCTGCAGCATAAAAATTCTCTTCTCTTACGGCAGTAGCCTTATGTTTAGACTCAAAAATGCCTTTTCCCTTGCATCAGCTTCTCTCAGGTGAAAGGAAATAAAGACAGAAAGCAAGGGCCCCTTCAGTAAAATCCCACTGAGAAGGGACAGGCAAAATAGGAAGATTTAATTCTAACATGAGGGGACCCTATGATGATGTGAGAGGGAAAGGAGAGAGAAGAGGAATGGCACCTAATCTGGAAGATTCAAGTACATTCACAGATACTTTCCCAAGATGTGCAAGCATCTAGCCTTCTTTAAGGAGACAACCGTGGCATCATATAACTCAAATTAATTCCTTTCTGAATGAAAGCTGAGTAACAAAAACAGAACTTGGCAAGATGGCACAGCACAGTGAGGGCAGAATTGTATTCCCAGTTGATACTTGGTGAGATGTTAGGTTGTCATCTCAATATAAAATAAAATGAGGCCGCACAACGGAAAGTGTTTTGAAAAGTAAAAATCCAAGGGAAAGACGAAAGCAGCATTTTAATGAATCTGGAAAAAACGAACTCGGTGGGGTGGGCAGCTCTGACTGTGACCTTTCTCCAGTTGACATCCTGGGAAGAGAAGACACATGATGGAGAGAGAGGCCAGTGCCTGCCTCCTTCCCCCACAACGGGAATGGCAGTACCATTTGCCAGCACCTGGAAGCTGAGAGAGAGCCTGATGTGGATTCTGTCCGTCCATTAAAGGCAAGAAGAGTGAAAAGTGGGAGAGAAAGCTCCTAATACCGACAGTGGTGACCTGGGGTCATGCAGTAAGGAGTTATAAAGGCATAAAAGCTGCTTTATTCAGATGGTTCCTTTCAGGGGAACTCATTTCATACTTAATGCAGGCAGTTAGAAGAACAGTTGGGTTGGATATAACTTACAGTATGTCACACAAACCCGGAGCGCCCACGGAGCATTAATTTCAGGGCACACATTGAGATTATGCACTTACAACCGGCCTCTTTGCCAGGCGCAGCAGCTTGTAACTCAGAAAGTCATGTTTCATTTAGGATGTGCTGTATAGTGTTGAAGGGGAAAGTTAACTGTTTTGTTTTGTTGTGTCTTTTTCCCCAATCTGAGTAAAAAGCCCTTGGGAAAGAGCTACAGATGCTAAACTGAAATTTTCTATAAAGGTGTTCTCACTCATTTCAGCACAAATCTGCTTAGGTCATATCTCTTGCACGTCTACTCTTGTTCTAAACACAAGACTTCCCCTGCTACTGAGATCCCCACAAGCAAGCTCACCATTCTGGGATTTGCTTTATCTCATATAGGTTTGGGTATCACTTTCTCCTGAACCTAGAACTATGTTTTCCACCACAGCATGCCAGACACTAACTCATCCCTACTCAAAGGGGCTTTTAGAACACCACTTTCTTGATGTGCTACATATATACAATGGAATACTACTCAGCCATAAAAAAGAATGAAATAATGCCATTTGCAGCAACACGGATGGACCCAGAGATTATCATACTGAGTGAAGTAAGTCAGAAAGAGAAAGACAAATACCATATGATATCACTTATATGTGGAATCTAAAATATGACACAAATGAACTTAGGTATGAAACAGACTCACATAGAGAGTGAATTGCCAAGGGGGAGGAGGGACTGGGGAGGGACAGGGTGGGAGTTTGGGTTTAGCAGATGCAAACTATTATATATAGGATGGATAAACAACAAGGTCCTACTGTATAGCACAGGGAACTATATTCAATATCCCATGATAAACCATAATGGAAAAGAATATGAAAGAGAATGTATATATATATGTATGTATGTGTGTGTATGTATATATATATACATATAACTGAATCACTTCGCAGTACAGCAGAAATTAACACAACATTGTAAATCACTATACTTGAACAAAATAACTTTTTTTAAAAAAAGACATTCTTAAGAGAATTTTCAAAAAAAAATCCCACCTTCCTCTAAGTGGTAGTGAGGTGGTCCTTTTTTTCACCCTTAGCTACTCCTCAGCTCTGGTAATCAGTAACTATTCAACTTAGGTAAGAGAAACCATATTAATCCTTCTAAGTAATGCAAACATCTAATTTTACATGCTCTCAAATTACTTTTCTTTCTACTGCATGTTTGTGTAGCTATTACATGAGTCCGTTGTACTGATGCAGCTGTCATCCCTTCAACTCAGTTCTTGCCAAACACTGAGCTGTGTCTGGAGATACAAAGATAACCACTCTTGTTGAAGAGATGCCAGTTTAGTGGGAGAGCAGACATGTAAACAGATCTGTATGTGAGATACATGGCCTGGAGGGGGAGAAAAAAATATATTGCACAAATAAATCAGCACAACAGCACAAAAAGAACTAGAGGGCCATAATATACCACAAAGATCCAGTGAAATGCAAGGACTGTGAACATGAAGGTAATACTTGCATTTTCATCTCAGTCAATCTACATACTCTGCTGCAATGGAAGAAGTAACCTCGTTCCTACCTAAAGACAACTTTCCACTTGAGTCCCAGGGCCAAGCCCCTCTCTCATATCAGGGACACGGTCCTTTAACGATCCACTCTCCTGCATTATCAAATCCTCCCTTCCTGTGGAGTCATTCCAACGTGCATACAAGCATACCTTAATATCATCCTCCCTTGACCTTGAGCCCTCTGGCCTCTTTGCCATTTCTCTGCCTCCCTTCCCGGTGACACTCCTTTCATCTTCTACATTTATTGCCATCGCTATTACCTCACCCTCCATTCCCTTCTCCCACTGCTCCAACGAATTGATTCTCAGCAAGGTCACCAATAAGGTCCACCTTGCCATTAGTGACTTTTCTGTTCTTATCTGTCTTGCATAGCGTCTACTGCCCACTCTCATCTCCCCTCAGCCCATATTGAAAGACTGTCTTCTTTAGGCTTCCATGAAAACCCTCTCCTTGTTTTCTTTCTGCCTCCAGCTCCTTTGCAGTTTTCTCTGTCTGCTTCTCCTTGCCTGCCTCATTCCTGTCCCCCCCATAGCCCATTCTCACAGTAGCTAGAGTGGTCTTTCAAAATTATAAACGAAGTTATTTTATTCCCTGACTTAAACCCTCCAATGGCTTCCCATCATTCTTAGCATAAATTCCATGTCACCGAGGCCCAGTAGTTCCTGGCTCCTGCCTACCTCTCTGCCTCATTGCTAGCCATACCTTCTCCCAACACCCTGCACACTATCCACCACCAGATTTCAGACTTACACTGCCTTTTTTCAGTTCCTCAAACACCCAAAGATAGTTCCCACTTCACAGCCTTTACCACTGCTGTTCATTAGCCTAGAGCACTCTTCTCTTAGCTCTCTGCATGGCCAACTGTGATAAGTCAAGTCTCAGCTCAACTGACTTGCTCACGGAGGACTTCCCTGATCTTCCTGCCCAAGTGTCCGTTCCCCAAACTCAGTCACCTGCTAGCTCATCACCCCTTTCCAATTCCTTCAAACACTACACTAAAAAGTGTCATGTTTATTTTTCACATCTCATTTGTCTACCTCTCCTGTGAGAGCCTAAGCTCAACAAGGGCAGGGACTTGGTCTTGTTCAAGCTGTATGTCTAGCTCCAGGCACAGAGCTAGACATAGTTAGGTTAGGTTAGGATATTGTGTCCAGCTCTTTGCTCTTCAACTACAGAAAAGCACAGGAAGGGGAAAGTTGAAACATAATAATAACTAGCATACAGGGAAATCAGACTTATGAAAAAGGTTAACAGAACTAGAATTAATGAGAAAATATTCTACTTTCACTCTTCAGGGGGTCATTACTAGTTTTTTTTAATGTCTAATGAAGATTAAATAAAAAGAAATGGACTACAGGTTCAGCAGACTGGGTTTAAGTTCTAGAATAGATGAGATGTGGGTTAGTTATGGAAACACTTCCTGAAACTGACTACTATTTAGGATTATAGGAACTGCCCTGGTGGCGCAGTGGTTAAGACTCCACGCTCCCAATGCAGGGTTCCCAGGATTTGATCCCTGGTCGGGGAACTAGATCCCACATGCATGCCGCAACTAAGGAGCCTGCCTGACGCAACTAAGACCCAGCACAACCAAGTAAATAAAAATAAAATATTTTTAAAAAGATAATTAGCTCCAGAAGAACACTGAAGAGTCTTTTAAAACTAAAAGGGATAATAATAATCCTGTATCAACTGAGTGCCTCCTGTGTGCCAAGAGCATTGCCCAGACTGTGTTGTAAGTCTGCTCTCCTTTGACACTTGTAGCTGCCCTGTGAGGAGACACAAGCTACTACTGTCCTCCTTTTAGAGATGAGACGACCAAGGCTTAGCAAAGCTAACTAACTTGAAAAGGCCACATAGTTGATAAATGACCAAGGTGGGACCAAACCCAGATCTGTTTGACTATAAAATCTGTGCTCCTGACCACTATGTTTAAAAGGGAGAGTTTAAAGCACTGGACATAGCCCTGCTAAAAACATGAGGATCAGTTTTCTTAAAATCTTCACCCAAGTCTAGGATTTTAAGGTATTTTCAGGAATAATATAAAGAACGTGCTATAAAGAACAACTTAAAACAGCGCTATAATGCAGATTCCATCTTAGAGCTTTTGGTTACACAGACGTTTGATGAACTGGACAAAATAATGTGCTTTTGGTTAGCCATTATATAAATTCTCTTGTGTCATCTTGAAGGATTACTTTATTTATAGTCTAAAGAGCTGTCTTAGAAATATGAGAAAAGAAAAACAAGTTTACAAGTATCACTGGGTATGACAAAATAATTCCTTGTTCCTCTAAAGTTATGAACAGAGGTCAGCAGATTATGGCCTGCTTACGGCCTGCAAGCTAAGAATGAATTTCACATCTTTTAAAAGAGTTGTTTAAAGGAAAAAAAGGAGGAGAACATGTCACAGAGACTGTGTGGCCCATAAAGCCTAAAACAGTTACTTTTTGGTCCTTTAGCAAAATGTTTGCTGACCCTTGTTCTAGAGCCTAAAAATGTATGCACAAGTATGGAATAGGTGTAATAGAGAATAATATACCTGCTAAGAAAAATCAACTCCCTGAAGGTTTTAGAAAGTATCTTTGGAGGGTTTGTTTGTTCGTTTCTTTTACCAAAGACAACAAAACTTCCCAGAGTCAGATCATAAAGTGGGTCTGGCCTCTCAACCTAGATCCGTTAGATGATATAAGGGGGCCTAAGAAGGAAAGGAGAGTACTGAAGAGCTTGGGGAAAAATGAGAATGATCCAATCTCAGAGCTGAACAGGGCCTTATAGATACTAGGAGCCAACACCTTCATTCTGTAAAAGAAGCAGCCCCCCGGGGCGGGGGTGGGGCAGTGGCTTCTTCAGGCCACGAGGACATGCACACACAGCACAGTGATTCGTTCCGGCCCCCGAGGCTGGGGCTATGTTCTCTGTGCCATGTGGCCTTTACTTTACTATAGAGACATGCTTTTGCAAATCGAGGAGCAGGAGACAGCTTTTTAAAAGGTCAGACAAGAACCAGCAGATCTGCAAAGAACATGTGATCTGAAGGTGAAGTCCCAATCCCTCTTATAAAAACTGTTTAATTTCTTTTTTTCTAATTTTAAAAATAGTACACGTTGATTATAGAACATAAAAAAAATTTAAAGAAAAGAATAATCATTCATAATCGTATTTGATGATAAACACTTTTAACATTTGGTGTATTTCCTTATAGCTTTTTTAAAAATCCATATACACATACATCATTTTAAAAATTAGAATATTGTTATTTTAGTAACTTTCTTTCCACTTAACTAGGTACAAGTCAACTTGTGAGCATTTTTGTGTCATATAAAATTCTCCTAAAACAGTTTTAATGGTTGTACAATTCCATAGTATGTATGTATCATTCTTGCTGTAACTAATTAATCCTTCCAGAACCAACATGTATGAGAGAATATTTTATGTCACCCTCATCAACACGACCATGAACATAATTCAAAATATTTTCCCATTTAATAAGCACAAATGATTTCTCTTTGCTTCACAATGAGGCTGATCTTTTTTTTTCACATGGCCGTTTAGTTATTTGCCTTCTTTTGTGAATCATCTATTCTTTTTTTTTTGCGGTATGCGGGCCTCTCACCGTTGTGGCCTCTCCCGTTGCGGACTCTCCCGTTGCGGAGCACAGGCTCCGGACACGCAGGCTCAGCGGCCATGGCTCACGGGCCCAGCCGCTCCGCGGCATGTGGGATCCTCCCGGACCGGGTCACGAACCCGTGTCCCCTGCATCGGCAGGCGGACTCTCAACCACTGCGCCACCAAGGAAGCCCCCATGAATCATCTATTCTTAATGTCACATGTCCTATCCCCACTTTTCTTCTGGGGTGCTCGTCTGTTTCTTTTAAGAATCAAATAGCAAAGATTCTAACCTTTTTTCCTGATACAAATTTTGTAATTTTTCCACTTTGCCATTTACCTTTTAATTTTGTCTTTTTAATTTTGTTGTTTCTAGATTCAGAAATGTAGCATTTCTATCTAATCTGACCCCCTGCTTTTTGTTCTTTGTGATTTGGTAAGATCAGTAATAGCACAAAGCTGGTGTGGGACCATACAAGGGATCATCTACTGGAGCTGGCTGGTGCTCTATTAAAGTCTCTAAAAAGCAGCCAGTGTAAGTCTTCCAAACCCGCACAGCCTGCAAGTTCTGCCCAATGGTGGCCAAATGGAAGGAACGTGTAGTGTAAATGCTACAGGATGGACCAGGATGCTAGTCCTCAGTTTGCTCCACACTTGCTACGCGTCCTCAAACAAAACCCAGTCTCCCTGAGCGCCATATATACCTCACCTAAAAATGAGAGGCGTGGACACTACAGTCTCAAAAGACACGGCCAGTTCTAAGGCTCATGCTTATTTGACACGTGACAGGAGGGAGCTCAGCATTAGATGCGGAGGGCTAGTTAGCATCCACACCCCAGAGAGACCTGTCCATGAGGAGAGGAAAAAGGTGAGAGACGGTAAAAAGGGAACATCTGACATGGGAGGGCTGTAGTCCTTTTGGCATGTCGTGTCAGTTACAGAAATTCTTTCAAGAAGTCAGCATGGCCCACAGGGTCAAAGGCAGAGGGAACCAAAGCTGAAAAGGGTTCAACACTAGTGCACAGATCTTTCCCAGAGGAGGCACCAGGTAACCTCGCTGTGGTTTCCTCTGAGTTAGCTGGGAACTGTAAATGTTGGATATGGGCATAAATGCCAGAAGACAAAACCCAAAAAGGGACCTGGATGAGAAAAAGTGGTGGTGAAAGTTCTGAGACGAAAGAGAGAAGGTGTCACAAGGGTCGTGCTGAGAGAGCTCTTTGAGGGCAGGCATGGATTGGATCACAGACGAGAAGGGACAAGAGGCAGTGAAACTCAAGCAACGAGAAGAAATGGTCTCAAGAAGAGGTGGGCAGGGTTGTAGTGGAGATCAAAGTGTTGCCTCCTGTCCCTGTGAAGTACCTGCAAATGCAATATTGTGAAAAATAATACATGCCCGGAAGTATTATGATACTGGCAGGAAAGGAAGAGCATTGGTTAGAAAACAGCAGCAGCGCTGTGGGTGCCACCGGCAAAGTTCTGAGTCCAGGTCACACAGGACACAAGAAATCACATTAATGAGCTAAAGTTCTTACCTTTATTTGGTAACTAACTAACTAGTATTTTTTTACATATACTTAACAAATAATTTTTTTTCTTGCATAATACTAAGTAATAACACTGGTTCATTTTCTTCACTTTTTTGCTACTTTAGTAGTTATTTATCTTTCTCATCTCAGAATTGATTAAAACATAAAATGTCTTTAGGAAATATTATGTCCTAATTTATGGTTTAATTTGATCTTAGCAGTCAAACACTGATAACACTGCATCTCTTAAAGAAATCAGCCTATCTATTATCATACCCCAATAAGTACATGAAAAAAAAAAACTCAATGAGAAGAGAAGAAATTGCAAAGCTAGGAGGCAATATGAAGGAAGAGAAACAAATCCTGAGTCCTCCACCCGGCCCAACAAAGTTTATTAAGAATAATTGAAGAGATGCTTCCCTGTGTTTCAATGATGGAGGATGCCTCATCCACCTATTACTTTCCTCTTCAAGCTTGTTTATCGTTTTTGATGTAAAGGAAAAGAAAAGAGCCACTTCTCCCTTCTAAAAACATATAAGGTAAGAACTAACTACACTGTAAATAGATTTTTACCCCCAGGCTCAAAATTCTCATTAAATTAAAACTCCATTATTGTTTACACTGTCCTGAACAAGACTGGAAAAAGACTAACCAGATCCCATTTTAGAGATGAGAAAACTGATGCACGGAAACAGCCTAAGCAAGACTAGAACACACAGAGAAACAAAGGTCAGCCTTCCAGCACAGGCCTCTCCTGGGATCTCTGTTCACAGCTTCCCTTCAGGGTTCACAGTGGCCTTCAACTGAGGAAGGGTAGAGGAGCAAAGAGCAGGAAACTGAGCTGGGCCCCAGCTTTACACCATGCTACTGCTGGGATCCTGGGAAAGTAATTTTAATGTTCTGATGGCTCCATTTCCTTCTCTGTAAAATGGGGCTGATATTTACATCCACTCCCTAATACAACGTTTGTAAGGATCAAATGAAAGGAAGCGTTCCTTATAAAGTACCGGGTATTCTCGTCACTTAGCGATTTAAGAGAAGAATGATGCAACTAAAATAATAATTCAAAAACTTACATCACTCTGTCATTCATTAATTTCATAAGCTCAGGTCCTAAAACTGCTATATACCATATATTTAAGTATAATACTTTGTTTCTACTGTTTTGTTTTACCCAACTGAGATAACTATTAGGTGTGTATATACAGGCAAATACACGCATAATGTTTAAAACACATAGAGATATATATTTGTATATACATACATATAATTATGATAAGGAAAATTATGGTTTTGCACAAATATCATATAAATCCTTTTAAAAACTGTTGGTAAACAAATAAACCAGAGCCAATGTGCATTTTGCTCATGAAATTAAATAAGATTGCATTTTGCTCATGAAATTAAATTTAAGCTTTCAATGTAAGATTTTATATACAAAATAAAATAGTGCCACTGCATATAAAGGATTACATGATGATATGAATACTATGAGAAGGAGCAAATTCTGTTTATAGGTTTTTTTTATTTTAAAGCCAAGACAACTTTTTTTCCCAAGACAACAATTCTCATCTAAAATTTAACCTAAAAAGAATGAGGTACTTCTGCATTTTTAACCCTTAAAAAATTGTCCAGGTTACAGACAAAACTTCCAGAATCTAGAATAATAACAAAGCATTCAGTGACCTAACAACTACTTTGAATAAAGGACACATATCAACAATTGCAGTGGGTGAAATTGTTCCTTTCTCCGGCACCCTGGAGGCGCAATGTTTAACGAGAAAGAATTATTTATGCCTACAAACAGAGAACTGTAATGGGCCATTTTAATATAACACATCACAGCAGTACAAGCAAGCTGCCAGAAAGGTGTTACCAGGTTTTGACTTATACTCATCTGATTTCCAAGACCAGACTAAAGCTTTGAAAACAGCAGGGGCTTTTGGTTTTGTTTTTCATTATTACTGACAGTCAGTGGCAACAATAGCTGTGTTGATGGAGTCTTCAGGCAGGAATACTGAGGTTCCACCATTTCCTGCTGAAAATGAGTTCTCACCAACTGCCAGGACTAGGGATGTCAAGATCTACCTCCATTTTTTTCCTCTTTTAAAGTGCTTACAGTAATTTAGTGATTTTAATCATTACTACATTCATTTTGGAACAACGAAATAATGCTAAGAATCTCCTATCATAATGCATTGAAAAGACAAGTTTTCGGAAGGAAAACGATCTACAGTTCGTCAGTTTTGCTACCAACTGTAGCAGTCGAAATACTGAAATCAGATTAACTACAGAAATAGCAGGGAGAGAGCAGAATGGGGAGTGGAGGGGCAGCGAGCAGGGCTGAGGGAGATGAGCACTGAACCGAAATCAGCCTGGGCCAGAGGGAAACCTCTTTACAGGCTGATGATGCAACAAAACAGAGAAATTGGTTTTAGTGTCTTTAACTTCAATTAGTCACATTAATTAATGCTAAAAACAATGTTAACAGTATATTATTTTCATCTAGTTCAATAAAGGATTATACACATTTGAGTAAATTACACAGTATTAAACATTTAAATAACTTGAAATGAAGCCATTACTGTCATTCAAACAAGTTTCTACAGCTAAAGGCTGAATGTTAAGTATGAACTGATCTGGCATTACAAGAATATAAATCCTTTATCTTTTTAGAGAGAAGAACAAACGAGAAGATTTGATGACTTCTGACTTGAATAAGTGGTTTGTAGTGGCACAGCGCCCTCCAGTGGTCAAATGCTCAAAATGCAATTTCTAAAGGCCAAAGTTCAGTAGCCAATCTTCATTTTGAATGGTGATAATATAACCTTAGCTTTTTAAAAAAAATACAGTGGTTTACCTCAGCACATATTTTCAATACCAGGTCATCTCTGCATTGACAATTTCCCTCATCAAATTTAAAGTTTTTATTTAAATCTAATTTGTTCCTAAGAAATGTTCTGGAGAGTTAAAAAAAAAATCAAAGAAAAACAAAGCAAAACCTTACTTGGACAGACAAGAGCTGCAATGATGAGTGAATTGTTTTCTGTAAGCCTAGAATAATGGCGGGAATGTCAGCATTAGAGTGGTATTAATTTTTATGGGTTAAAATCTAAGCTCTAGAGGGAGATCATAAACATTATGGAATGCTATTTTGCCTGTTATACGAGTACATATGGCAAGTTCAAAATTACAGAAATGCCTTTTACTCATTTTTTCTATATGTGAACATTTCTGTTTTTAAATAACAGTATAAAATATTCATTGTATATACATCACTTTTTAAAATCACTATAACTCCTATTAGAATGGATCCAAAGTTAAGGGCTCCAATATTATTCTGAAGAAGTATGGAAAGATATTTACCCTTTCAGGTTATCAAAAAAACTCCCTTAGACCAATCTATAATACTTCCATTCTTGAAAATATATTGATTTCTCATATGAAAAGGGATTATAATGCTGTTTATAATAACTGAAAATATGAGTTAAATGATTATAATATTCTTGGTTTTCTACTCTATCAACTGCATTGCCCCAGACCCTATAGAAAATATTGGGTTGGCCAAAAAGTTTGTCTGGGTTTTTCTGTAACATCTTATGGAAAAACCCAAATGAACTTTTTGGCCAACCCAATAGTTACTAGTTGGAATAAGGTAGTTATTTTCAAAAAAAATAATAATGATTATCTAATTAAATTTTTTTCTTCTTCTGCTTACCCAAAGAACAGAAAAGTTTGAACATGTTTTTGAAAAGATCATTCCTTTCATTGGAACCAAGAAAGCAACTCTGTCTCTATAATGTAAGTAGAAATGACTTTCGGTTTTGGATTTTGACTCCACCACCCAGAGCAATGCAGGCAAACATCTCTGCGCCTTAGTTTCTTCACCTACAAAATGGACATAATTGTTCCCATCTCATGGGAACCTTCTGAGGATTCAGAGTAATGATGCAAGTAGAACACTCGGCCCAGTGCCTGTACGCTAGGAGATCCTCAAGGAACACCCGTCCTACCACTGAAAGAATGCAGAAGACCTATTCTCCCTAGGTCTTCTCCCTAGGTCCAAGAGGACTAGAACCGGGGTTAGGAGCTATGGAGTCACATGGATGAATCAATTAAACCCACTTGGACCGTGCAGGTAGACCTGGAGGTGGTTAGGAAGGAGGAGCAATAACACCGCCACACAGGGATGGTGGCTGAGAGATGTGGATGTGCTCATGAATAAGAATATCTTACTCATTACCCCATCTTAATTACTTTCATCTGTTTCTCTCTTCATCGTTAAGTATTTAAAGCAGTGAGGTGGTGGGAGATGGTATGGGAGTGTAACCAAATCTTTTCTGGGGAAGATGGGCCCATGAGTAGTCTGAACATGCATTTTCAGAATTATAATAAAATAGACTATATTTGCAAAGTAGGCTTTCTTGCCCTTTGTGACCATGAAAACAAGGCAGTTGAACAAGCTTGATGTGAAAGTGACCTATGCTGTGCTCTGTCACTAGCAAGAACACGAAAAACACTTGTGGCAAGCAAACAGATCCCACTTTCACACTGATCTCATGTGACTGAAAAAAAAAAAAAAAAGAGCGTCCTTCTAAGAGTGCCATTGCCTTGATTCTTTTGTTGCAATTCTTACTTGTTAATGGATATTTTAAATAATATTGAGAAAGGTGTAAGATTTCTGAGTTTATCAAAAACGGCATGAGTTTTTAAATGTTGAGAAACATTTTTTTAAAGATGCAAATCAGCTTCAGGAAAATGAGAGAGTAAAAGGGAGAAAGGGCTCAAGGGACAACTTTTAAAATTCAGGCTTTAGGCTAATGGTCACACCAATTAAGATGCAAATGGATAAGGTTTCTAGCTTTTGCCAGCTTGCCAAGTACCCTGATGACTTACTAGTGGCAACAGCCATTATGTCTTCCCCTTCTGCATCAGTGTCCTAAACAATGCCCTAAAAGCTTACAAGAGTTGAGAGCTGATGCCAGGTCCCAAAGTGGGCAGGGCCTGGCAGCACAGACACACACACACACACACTCCAAGAATTACCCTGAGTGTTGAAACTTTCGACGAGGGCAGGAAAGGTACCAGTATGTCCCTCCTATCCACGTGGGAAATATCTTTTTCTCAAAAGGGAATTCACAATACAGAGCTAGGACTATCTACCAAGCAAATGACAGATGGGTCTAGATGCATAAGGTAAAGGACAGAATTGGTTTTGGTGACTCTCTGAATATTCATAGAATCTATAAAAGTCCAATCCTTTTAAGATGCAGTCTGTTAGAAATGAATATGCAACTGTACCAAATAAAAACACTGTATTTCTCAAAATGGACACATGGAGGGAACTTTTCCCACCTCCCATTACTGTCGCAATTTCTGGATAAAGTATTATATGAACTTTATGTTGATTTGTGATTTATATACTCTAAGGTAGGCCCCCCAATATGGTTTTTTTTTCCAAATCGCATTCCCTTATCATTTCACCCATCACAAAAGATGCTACATTCAGTAAGATAATTCCTAAGGATAGTGTTAGAACTCGCTAGCTCTTCAAAATGATCAGAACTACTGGACCCCACACATGGCAGCAGCATGGGGTTCCTTTCTTCAAGTTTCTCAGTTCACTACATGGAAAGAAAGAGGGAGAGAAAAGGAGGGAAGGGGAGAGCAAGGGAGAGGAAAAAAAATAAGGTATTCACTAGTAAAGAACTATTATCAATACAATGACTATTCCTTACAACAAGACCTAGTACAATGAAAATCATACTAGAGGATCTCCAAACCTTGTTGCTATAAAACTTCAACCAACTAGCTGAGTAACCATTACAGCAAGCAAAGCCTTCAGACCTGGCTATTGTCTCAAGTCCCGAGCAGGACAGAAGGTATTTTTTTAAGTCTTAATTACACAAGCTTGGTTAGAGTCAAAGTGTAAGCAACCAGGCGAGGTGGCAATAGCCAGGTTTACAGAAAGAGGCAGTCACGGAGGATAACGTGTCAGATTTGCTGAAAATAGGTTTAAGGCTGAGGTGTCCCTCAGTTTTAACACTGCTTTTCTGAAATTTTGTTGACGCTACAGAAACACTGACTATAAAGTTACTTTCAAATTAATAAAAATCTTCAGTAAGATCAACACTGGAGTGATTCCCAACAAAGTATGAAAGACAGAAATCTGGTCATTTGTATGAATTTGGCTGCCGAAAGCACCTGTCTCTAATATCTAAAACCGAATTCAACCTGTCCCATTTTTTTCCACAACGAAGTTTTTTCAGGACTCATGAGGTATTAAGGACCAGCCACAACACCAGAACCAGTCTACCATTCACATTCCATACTCATGCAGAAGAGAATGCTACACATACTTCTAAATAGCAGATCGTGCTAGATAGGTCTGTGGAACACAGCTGAATTTGTCATTATTCAGAGGTACATATGTATTTCAAAATGTGTTCTGTTTTGTTCTGCTATCTAGTACCCCCTGCCCCCCAAAAAAACAGAGCACGAAGCAACCCACAAAGGGGTGGACCGGGTGCACTGGCCAGGAAGGGCCATACATCCCTTCTGCTCACAGCCCACTGGCCTGAGCTGGTGAGAGAGCCAGCATCGGAGGTGGGTAATGTGAGGGGACACATGGAAGAGCTGACGAGCACTACTGCTTATGCACACCATCCAATTTTCTAAATCTTTGATTCTAAAATCAAGAAGCCCCACACCTTTCCTCTTGTAAGCTTCACTCTCCATAATAAGGATTTGTGCCTATCACCTCCTTCGGTAATTTTCTCCCATTAGTAGATGGGCCAGTTCTTCTTTCCATGTTGATTTACTCACAAAATTATATCCAAAACAGATGGGACCCTAAGGATACAAATTCCACAGAACAAAAACCTGTACAATCAAGCTAAGTCCCCTCATGTTTTTCTCCATATCAACTATGTACCATATTTTAAAACACACACACACACACACACACACACACACACACACACACACACACACACTAATGAATGATCTAGCATATTTGGAATCTAAACAGTGCCTGTCAGCAACAGCTAGGGGTTCATTTCTTACACTTGGCCCTCTGTCGAGCCTGTTTTCTGTCAGCTTTCTTATTTTCTCTTTAATTTTGCTAAGGGAACACTATTCTGACAAGTGGTTAAGCAATACACAAAAATCAGAGAAAAAATGTTAACAAATTAAGCACTTTTGTCTAACCCTCCTCAGAACACTGTGCCAAGGTAGTGCACATGCCACACTGCAGTCTCAGAACACTGTACAAAGTACTGCACATTCCACACTGCAGTCACATAACACTGTACCAAGTACTGCACATTCCACACTGCAGTCTCAGAACACTGTGCCAAGTATCGCACATTCCACACTGCAGTCTCTGAACACCTGCCAAGTACTGCACATTCCACACCGCAGCCTCAGAACACTGTGCACAGGGGCTGCCTCCTCTGCATTCAGCACACAAATCACTTTGACTATGATCACCCACATTTATCTTTATTTTTAAAATCACCTCATTGTTGCCAATGGCATTGAACATTATTACTAATCCCGCTACTCTTAATAATAGTACTTAAGTAACTTGTCATCTTGGGAATTTTATAAACAATAGCTAATTAATTGTCAAGCATTTAATGTAACAGGATTCTAATCTCCAACCTCTGAGGCAGGGTATTTATTTGTTATAATGGTAAAACTTCTGTTTGCATTGCTTATTTATTCAATATATATTCTCTATCTCATCGATTCTAATTTTTGTATCTGCTTGGTAAGTAAAATAAAGACTCACATGCTGAAAGACACAGACAGCACACTTTACAAACAGTGATGAATCTCCTGCAACTCCTTTTATTCACACTACAATAGATTCTATGTTACCATGCAAAGAAAAACAAAACAAAACACCATAGATTATTTCCCCTTGTTTGCAAGATATACTCACAGTATTCTGATAGGAACAAGAACTTGAAGGTGCAGCATGCTATGTCTTAGGAGTGTGATTAAATACAGTATTCTGTTGACATCTTGTTCCTGCTTTCAAACAACCAGGTATGTTACGTATGAACTGTCAGGACAGCTAAACAAGTTTTCCTGTCTAAATGTGCCCACATTCTTTTCAGAGAACTCATCTTAAGCTGAGGTCCCTATCTTAGTTGAATACTTAGTTGAATACTTAGTTGAATGTGGTAACAATTTCTTAACTTGCAATATTTAAAAGGTGTAAACACCGGTCAGAATGCCCATCATCAAAAAATCTACAAACAATAAACGCTGGAGAGGGTGTGGAGAAAAGGGAACCCTCTTGAACTGTTGGTGGAAATGTAAATTGATACAGCCACTATGGAGAACAGTATGGAGGTTCCTTACAAAACTAAAAATACAACTACCATACGACCCAGCAATCCCACTACTGGGCATATACCCTGAGAAAACCATAATTCAAAAAGAGTCATGTACCACAATGTTCACTGCAGCTCTATTTACAATAGCCAGGACATGGAAGCAACCTAAGTGTCCATCAACAGATGAATGGATAAAGATGTGGCACGTATATACAATGGAATATTACTCAGCCATAAAAAGAAACGAAATTGAGTTATTTGTAGTGAGGTGGATGGACCTAGAGTCTGTCATACAGAGCGAAGTAAGTCAGAAAGAGAAAAACAAATACTGTATGCTAACACATATATATGGAATCAAAGAAAGAAAAAAGGTCATGAAGAACCTAGGGGTAAGACGGGAATAAAGACACAGACCTACTAGAGCATGGACTTGAGGATATGGGGAGGGGCAGGGGGAGGCTGTGAGGAGGTGAGAGAGTGGCATGGACATATATACACTACCAAGCGTAAAGTGGATAGCTAGTGGGAAGCAGCCGCGTAGCACAGGGAGATCAGCTAGGTGGTTTGTGACCGCCTAGAGGGGTAGGATAGGGAGGGTGGGAGGGAGGGAGACACAGGAGGGAAGAGATATGGGAACATGTGTGTATGTATAACTGATTCACTCTGTTATAAAGCAGAAACTAACACACCATTGTAAAGCAATTATACTCCAATAAAGATGTTAAAGAAAAAAAGGTGTAAACACCACCAGTTTTATCTGCCAACCTTCCCCTCACACATATACCACACATACTTTCCATATGACAATGCAAATGGTCTGAATCCTGCAGAAAACAGAAAGGTAGCAAAGAAAGACAGAATCCCTTTCTTGGGCCCTTAATGAGGTCTCCAGAGCCAAAGGTAAACCAATAACAAATTGTACTTTTCACATACTAGGAGGAAAAAAAAAGAAAAAAGGCAAAATGCGGGGGTGAGCTTGTCATCTGAAATTAATTGAACTTAGCCATGCCAAGAAAACACTGGTAATAAACCCTCCCCATCTAAATTAAGGGTTTTATACCATGAAAAAAAATAAAAATTTATGGCAGTAATTTCATCTGGGTTTTTCAGGAAGTGCTTGCTGATTTTCTTGTACTCAGTAGAAAAATCCCCAAGGAGCAATGCAGACTGCAATAAGGCAGACTTCTAAAAAGATACCATTTAATTTCTCACTCCTCCCCTTGCACTATTACCACACTTCCACTTTTCTCTAACTCAGTATTAACTCTCTCAACACAATTCTCTTCCACTAGCTCCCAGCACCAACTTGCAGGGGAGGAGAGACAGGCTCAATCTGCAACTGCCCGTCTGTTGCTCTTGGCGAGAGAAGTATAGGTGAAGAGAACGGAAGCCCCTGAAGCACACACTTCTATTCGTCTTTGGCTGTTTTTTGGGTTTTTTTTTATGACACCCAGCCATCTTAATTGAAGGCAACAAAAGTCTTAATGGTTTCAAAACAACCATCATGCAACACCTTTAAGACTGGTGACAAGAACTGATGAATGACTTCTGAGGGGGAAGAATATCACACACAGAACCATGGTTCCCAGCCCATGGATCATATGTGGTGGGGGGCAGCTCCATAGGCCAGGCACAGAGTTACCTGCAAGGGTTCTGCAAATCCCCATGGGCCTGTGGATCAACTATATAAAAACACAGACACAGTATTTGTTTTCTAATGTCCACAGACACTGGTGTGATGATGAAAACAGAAATTTCTTAAAAACCGTAAGTAAATTCGCAGCGGCTTTTTGTCATTTTCTCAATGAATGGCTTCTTTAAGTACCATAGCTAATTTACAATCCAGAAATATTTTTTGAAGTCAAAGAGCATCTTCATCTTGAAAAATACAAGGAACAATTGATCTAAGTGTTAGAATTTTCAGTGTTTTACATTCAGGCACATGGTAGGCACTCAATATTTGTTGACGTTTTTCTTAGCCCCTCTTGCATATATATGTGTATATATATATATTTTTTCATTCCAGTCTCTAACAGTTTACTTCATCGATTCATCCCATCTCTTGGTGTACAAGACAGCAGCAGTTCTCAAAGTATGGTCTGGGGATTCCTAGGGGCCCCTGAGACCCTTTCAGGAGGTCCGTGAGGTCAAAGTTTGTTAATTCTAAGAAGTTATTTGCCTGCCATGTATGTACTACATGACCTGTGATATTACAACAGATTGAATGAGAAAATAGATATGAGAATCCCAACTGTCTTCTACTTATTGTATCAGCTATTAAGGAGATTTGCAAGGCCTCTTTTCTCACTAAATTTATCTTGTTTTGGAAAACATAGTTATTTTTCATTAATAAATGTTATTTACATTGAGATGTAGTGGGTTTGTTATTAAATTTTTAAATAAATAAATAATCATTGATAGGTATGCTCTGCATAAGCAAAAGCTCTTTGAGGTCCTTAATAGTTTTTAAGAGTATAAAGGGCTCTTGGAAACAAAAGTTTGAGAACTACTGTTATAGAGATAGCAACTTTGTTGTGTCAATGCAGAACCTGGTCTCTGTTCTCAGGAAAACTGCTGATCCCTAGAGGTATACAAGCAGATGCTTGACACCTACCTGTTGAGGATGCTGAAGAGAGGATTCAAATGTATTGGGTGGTGGGACCAGCTGGCTCTCTGTGGTACCTCCTAACGTGAGATTCTATAATTCTATTTTAGAGGGAACCTAAGGAAGCCTCCTTCCAAAGTTGTGGCTGCTGACATGGAATATGAATAATACTTCATGTACCTTCGTTTTCCCACCCACAAAACAATATGAGCACGTTAATGGGCAAATTAATATTTTTCCATGGTTGTATGGTCTTCATGTCAGTACAACATTTCAAACAATTTGAAAGCAAGGTGACATTTTAATTTTGTTTATTGGGGTTCTTTTTATAAGAAAAGCTCTCTCCTCCACGTCAAGCCACAGTTTTCAAATAACGTAACACAGTACCATTCACTCTGAAGGGAAAGAATGTTAGCATGGTACCATTCACTCAGAAGAATATGGCCATTCACTGTCTTCTCAAAGAATGCCCTTATGGCCAAATGGTAAGGTCAATAACAAGGCAAACAAAGATTCTGCTGACAGAAATTCCAAAGGCAAATAAATTCATGCCAAACCTGTAGAGACGAGTGGGATATTTTAATCTTCTGCACAAGTCTTGCTCTTGCATGAGATGGAAACAGGATGGCTTACCCTTAATGAGCATACTGTGCCCACAGAAACCAACAAGATGTTTAGAAAATATGGTGTCATATTAATGAAGAAATAGAACTTTTAGAAAATAAAATAACCATACTTGTATAATTTGATTCAATTCAATGAACATTAACTGAGCCCCTGTTATGTTCCAGTAATTATTCCAGGTGATCATGAAGAGGAGATAAATGAGACATAACCTAGGACATAGTCTAGGAACTCACACTCTAAAAGGGAAACCAGGTAAATCATTGTAACACAATGTGATAAGAGATATAAAAGTAGGTGTTTTAATACTGTGGAAATATAGGTGAAAAAGTAATTAATTCAGTCTGGTGGGAATGAGGAAAATAGATACTACATATGTAACGGGAGGGGCGGGAAGGGAGAAGTTTATGCCTAACTCATAATCTCCTGTCTCAGTTGAGTCCTCAACAACTTTTGACGATCCTTCTATGTGTCACCTCCACTCTCCACAGCTGCTATCTCAAACCTCCTCCATTCCTCTCCCATCTCCTCAGCAGCTGTTCTTGCCGCCTTCTGCAGAGAAGACAGAGATGCACCAGCCTCTGGCCACCCAACCCATGGCTGGGCCTGCTGCCCATCCTCCTTCCCTTTATGAGGAGGCCAAGGCTAATCTCTCCACTAAGGCCCTACAGCCAATCTATTCTCCCTGGTCAGGAAGCTCTGCTAGCCAACCTTTCCCTTCCCAACCTCTCCCTCACTCCCTTATCACCAGCATATAAACATGTTCCCCCAGCAACCCTCTCAAGAAGTAATTATTTTTCTCTCAATGCCCCATAAGTCCCAGGGCCAGGAGGTAGGGGAGGCAGCTATGCCTGTTCTCCACTATACTCCCAACAGGCCTCTTCCTACTCTGCGCATGTCTCCAAATCTCCATGCTCGAGCAAAGCTCAAGCCCCGCCCCCCATTGGCACCGTTATTTACCATCTTCACCCTTATTCCACCCAACTGAAAACCTGTACTCCTGGCTCGCTTCCCTTCCACTCCCACTCCTGTCATCATATGTCAACAAGAACATACACTATGCAAACAATATCTTGGCCTCCCAGGTCCTTGATAACCTCTTTCAGGGACCCTTCTTCCACTGTATCTCAGTGACCCAAATCCATGGGCAACTCCTTGAGCTGGTCAACAGAAACCATTACCCATGCCAAAATTCTAAATTCACACATCCCACATTACAACACCCCTCCCCATCCTTGCCATTCATTAGTTTTAGTATCTCCACTGCTAAAAATTCTTCCTCCTCATTCAACTTTCTAATCTACTGATTCTCAATCACAATCTCACAACCCCTTTCTGTCCCTCTTTGTTCAGCTTACTTTTTCAGTCTATGTATAATCATTCCTTGCAGAGTACTTTTACTTCCCCTGTCCCCTCTCTCTCTCCATCATACTTGCTTAGCAAACCCCAGCCCTAGTGACCCCAGGTATACACTTTACCTGAGTACAAACTCAAGTAACAGTATACAGCCACAGAAAACCATATAATCTGACTACATTTTAAATTCAACATGGCCCAGCAATCCTACTGTACATCCGTTTTGACTTTCTAGGATTGACTTCATAATTTGAGTTTTCCAAGTTCCTCCTTTCAACTGATGATCTCATATCTTATTTCACTGAGGCTATAGAATGTCCTCATGTTATTACCACCAAAACTACAAAATTATGGGCAACTAAATAATCTTCTCCTTCCTCCCCATTACAATGGAGAAAGTATTCCTTTACTTATCAAAGCCCAGCCTTTTCACGTGTACTTTAGCCCCCATCTCCTCTTACCTATTCAAGGACTTTGCATCTTCGGTTAGACCCCCTTTTTCCTGCATCATCAATCTCTCAAAAATTGCAGGTGAAAACGTGAATTTTTACAGTTTTGAGAAAGTAATTAGCAACACCAGCTAAAATTACATAAAATACCTATGTTCTTCAATCCATTTCACCCATTCCTAGAATCTCTCCTATACAAACATACCAATGTTTAAGTATGGATACACATACACACACACACACACACACACACACACACTCACGGGGTGCAGGGATGGGGGAGTGCAGAGTGTTCATTATAGCCTTATTTTCAAAGGCAAAAATGAAAACAAAGCAAATGCTCATCAATAGTGATAGGTTGAATAAATTATGATAGAACCATACCACGGACCAACATACAGCCCTTAAAAGAATGAATTAGATCAATTCTAAAAGATTTAGTACAATTAGTATAGCTCTACTTCCCCACTTGCTTTCACTAATCTTCTGACCCCACCATAACACTGAACATGATTTTGCAAGGATAACCATTAATCTAGGTGATGCCAAATCCAGAGCCACTTTTCTGGTCCTATTAGAACCATTCAACAGAGCTGCTTCCTCCCTTCATTCCTTGAAACACCCTTCCCAGCTTCCATGATACCACCTTCTCCCGAGTTCCTACTTCATTAGCCGCCTTCTCAATTTTCTTTGCAAGCTCTGTCTCCTCTTTCTGACTTCTAAATACTGGCATTGCTCAGAGCTTCACTCTACATCCTCTTCTCAGGTGATTTTGTCCATTCTCATGGCTGGAAACACATCTATACACCAACTAATTTTAAATATCTATCTATAGACCAAAGCTGTCCTTTAACCTCCACATATCTACAATTCAATTGCTGAGTTAAAACATCTCTCTCATGCAAACGAATTTTAGCATGTATAAAATGGGAGCTTTTGATTCTGCATGTCTTCCCAGCCCCAACCCGCACTGAAAATCTGGGGTCCCCTCAGTTCTTCCCCGCTCAGTAAATGGTGTTACCAGTTATGCAGACACTAACCAGACACTGAAGTGTTCCCTCCTCCGTGTCCCTTGGCCTCTTCGGCACTCATCAGCCAAATCATACTGATTCTACCCTCACAGTGTATTTCACTAGCCATCCTCTTCCCTCTACCTCCATCCTAATCCAAGTAGCCACTGACTTATTCCCTTCTTCTGTCCTTGTCCTACCTCCATTAGTAACCCATTATCCACGAAACAGCCATTGTAACTTTTTTAGAACTTAAATCAGATTGTGTCATTCTGCTTAAAACCATTTAATGGCTTCCCACAGTTCTTGAATAAAACACAAACTAACACCACGCATACATGACCCAACTCGTGCTACTCTCCCCAGCTCACCTCACTGTGGCCATAAAAACCTTCTGTTCCTGCTGGTTTCTGGAATACACCAAGCTGCTTCCATCCCAGGACCTATGCACTTAATGCTCTCTCTGAATGAAATACTCTTTCCTAGGTTCCTTACTCCCTGTCTCCTTCTCATTCTTCAGATCTCAATTTATTTTTTGTCAATAGTTGTTCAGCAGTTAGTTGTGATTTTGGTATTTTCGTGAGAGGACGTCAGCTCAAATCCTTCTATTCCGCCATCTTGTCTCAAACCCCGCAGATCTCATTTTAAAACGACACCTCCTCAAAGAGGCCTTTCCTGACCGCACTATCTTAAGTAGGTCTCACTATCATTCTCCGCCGCAGCATTCTGCTTATTTCCTTTGTAGTGCTTCTCATTATTTTTATTTGTTATTCAATTATTAAGTAGCTATTCCGCTAGAATTAAGATCTGTTCTCAGCATAGAGCACAGAGTTCGGCTCACAAAGGGCCTTTAATGAATGATCACTCTAGGAGGGAACCAACAGAATAATTAAATTTCTCCTGTCTCAACAATTCTCCTTCAACCCCTCTGCCTCAGGTTACCACCCATCCGTCCTATCTCTGTTGTCTCAAACTTCTTGAAACAAGTGTCAACTCACAATAATTTTTTTCAGTTTTATTGAGCTATAATTGACATACAACACTGTATTAGTTTAAGGTGTACAACATGATTTGATATTATTCATGATTATTTTACCTCACACCCTTCAACCCACTCCTCTCCATGCCATGAAACTGCTCTTCCTTCTGACAGAACATTCTTGTTGTTAAAGCAAATGAAAATTTCTTACTGACCTCTTTATGACATTTAACCCTGTTGATCACTCCCTCCTTCTTAAGAAGTTCTCTTGCCTTACATGACAACTCACCCACCTGATGTTCCTTCTACCTTTACCACTCCTTTTCAATATCCTTCTAAGGCTCCTCCTTTTCTCCTCCTTTCCTAAAATGTTTCCTAAAATGTTTTAACCCAGATATTCGCCCCTCTCTACACATACTGAATCATTTCATGCACTCATACGGTTTCAGTTACTCTATATAAATGCAAATGTCTCCCAAATCTTTATCTTTAGCCCAGATCCTACTCCCATGCTTCAGACCATGTATGCCTAAATGGCCAGGTGATATATCCACTTGGGTGGCCAACTGGCACCTCAAACTCAATATATTTAAAATAAACTCATCACCTTTCCCTGCCCCATCTGCCCCTTCTCCTGTATTCCCATTTAGTGAATGGTACCCGTGACCCCAAGCCAAGAACCTAGTCTGTGACACATTGATGTCTCTCCCCACTCCCCCAACACATCTACTTTTAACCAAGGTCAGTATATTCTAACAACTGAATATTTCCTTAAATTGCCCACTTCTCTGAATCTCCACTGCCACTACCTTGATTCAAGCCATGGCATTTCTTGCCTAGACTTCTGTAAAAGTCTTTAAATTCTATTCTTATCTCCCTCAAAGCGTTCTCCATAGAGCAGCAGGAGTGATCGTATGAAAACATAGTAAATCTTATATGACTCCGCTACATAAAACCCATCAATGGCTCCAGCTGTCTTCAGAACAGAATTCAAATTTCTTAACCTGGCTGACAAAGCCCTGAATGATCTGGACCCTGCTTGCCTCTCCAGTCTCATTTCTGGATACTCCTTGCCTCCTCTTCTACGCTCTGACCACAATAAACTACCAGTTTTCCATGCTTTCTCTTCTTGCAGTCCATACATGTTATTCCCAAAAATCTAAGACAGGCTTTCACCTTCCACGATGCACCTACACCCTCCTCACTCCTCCACCAACCCTGATCTTCTAAGACTAGACTAGGTAATGCTCTCCAGTACTAACTATCCTACAGCCCCACTTCAGAGAACTGAAATTGCCTCTTGATCTGTCTGTAATCCTACCTACTCACCTGAGAACCACTGAATCAGAATCTCCAGGGCAGGGACCCCAGCACCTGTACTTTTTAAAGGCTTACATGTAAGCCTTACAGCTAATGTACAGCCAGGGTTGAGAAGAACTGCTGTTAACAATTCTCTTTGAGGACGAGGAGCTCAATGTTTACTCTTGTAACCCAATACCCAGAACACTGCTGACACATAGAAGTTATTCAAATATGTGATTAAGCGGGCTTCCCTGGTGGCGCAGTGGTTGAGAGTCCGCCTGCCGATGCAGGGGACATGGGTTCGTGTCCGGGTCTGGAAAGATCCCACATGCTGTGGAGCGGCTGGGCCCGTGAGCCATGGCCGCTGGGCCTGCGCGTCTGGAGCCTGTGCTCTGCAACGGGAGAGGCCACAACGGTGAGAGGCCCGCGTACCGTAAAAAAAAAAAAAAAAATGTGATGAAGCAAAGAAGGGAACAGGGCAGTGGGTGGAAGGAAGAGAAGGAATGAATGAATTTTAAATAATCTTCAAGAACCTTCCACACACTAGTAAAAGGACATATTACCAGGAGTGCAATCTTTAAGAACAAAGTTTGGGGAATTCCCTGGCAGTCCAGAGGTTAAGACTCGGTGCTTTCATTGCCGTGGGCCCAGGTTTGATCCCTGGTCAGGGAACTGAAATCCCACAACCTGTGCAGACCAAAAAAAAAAACAAAGTTTCTATTCTGCTTTCAGGGTTATTTTCTACAGTTAAACTATAGTCTCTTATAAAGAATGGCAGCTAAGATATGTTAGGCCTAAAAGGTTCAGTATAAATCAGCTTTCACATCTATAACCCTGCATGCTCCGCCTTCTTGACCTTATAAATACTGGCTATCAAGGCACAAAATGTAGAAAAATGCCAGCCATTTGAGCACCTGAACCTTCCTCAAAATGCAGAGTGAGAACTCCTGAAATAAAGCGGTGGAGTGGGTTAAAATAGTGTTGAACCTTTCAGAGAAAGAAGTAACTACACAGTGCTTTAGTAGCAAGTATGCATAAGACATAATAAAATGACACAGAATTAACACTACTCAAAGAAAAATCTAATAAAACCCTGAATTTGCAGAAGAGGCACTGCACAAACAGGGTAGAAACATCTTTATATCTCCCCTGTTGCTCTGAGCGCAGCAGCCTCAGTATGTATTTGTTGAATGAATACCTGATGAATGATGAATGAGTATGGTTCTTAAAGGAATTACTCACATTTTCTCCCCCTGATCAAAGAGCCAGCTACTCTTAGCCTCATGTTTCATCAAAAGAAAATATTTACCAAGTGCCTAAACCAGCTGGTAATGTGCTAGTACACAGCATTCTAAAAGAACCACATGGCTTGGCTTCTGCATCTCAGAGCTTGTCATACAAATCCTATGTCTCCCAGCACCACCAAAGAAACGTGCATACTGTACAGTCCAGTGATGTTCCCTAAACATGCCACATTCCTTTATGACGCCATAAAATTCTTTTTTTTAATTTTATTGAAGTATAGTTGATGTACTAGTTGAAGTTGTGCTAATTTCTGCTGTACTGCAAAGTACAGCAGTTATACATATATATTCTTTTCCATTATGGTTTATCAAAGGATATTGAATATACCTGTCTGTGCTATACAGTAGGACCTTGTTGTTTATCCATCCTATATATAATAGTTTGCATCTGCTAATTGCAAACTCCCAATACTTCCCTCCCCCAACTCCCCACCCCCTTGGCAACCACCATTCTATTCTCTGTCTGTGAGTCTGCTTCTGTTTCATATATTCATTTGTATCGTATTTTAGATTTCACATATAAGTGATATCATATGGTATTTGTCTTTCTCTTTCTGACTTACTTCGCTTAGTATGATAATCTCTGCGTCCATCCATGTTGCTGCAAATGTATGATGCCATAACTTTTCATATATATTCCTCCCTCTGCCCAAAATACACCTGGAAACTCCTACTCATCCTTGAAGACCTAGGTACATATTATCTTCTTTGTAAAATATTTTCTGAATTCCCCAGAAATAAGCATTTCGTCCCTTGTTCTTCTACCACAGTATTTTGTAAATACACTTAGTGTATCTGAATCGCATTTGAATGATGATGATTAACTACATAGTCATTATGCACAATTCAAAGTATGAAGGGAAACCATTCACTTTTTCACATTTGAAACATTTTCACATGGAAGAAAAAAGAGTAAAGATTTACCTGGATAGATGACAGGAAAGGCACAAGGTGCAACTCTGGGAAAGGCTTAACCTAGATGTGGGCAAGTAGAGGAAAGGTAAAGGAAATGGTCTGAGGTCCTTTTCAAAGCTCAGAGTAGGGATTCTGCGCTTGATCCACAGGGCAATGAAAAACTACCACTATGTTTTACAGAAGGAAAGGGACGATAAGGTTCACATCACCCTTTTAATTGTGGAGTGCCTATGGAACGTATGCACATCAAACACCACATGGTGACTCTCAGATGCCATCAAATGAGATGAACCACGTAAAATTCACTCTTCCAGTGCACTGTGAGCTGTTTAAGAATAAGGATGCAGGTTCCTTCACCATTGTCTCTCCAGAGCAAAGCAGAAGGTGGGAGCTGCTTACTGGACTGAAGTGAATTCTTCTTTAACAACTTTACATAATATGCTCTGCAAAATCTTTGCCAGATTATGTATCAGAGTAGAGGTGTTGTTGGGAGCTAAGCTATTTTGCCTGACCCTTTCACAAAACAAAACAAAATCCTTTTAGAGGCAATCATCAGTAGTTTAATAAATCTCAGGAAATATCTTCATCACCTTTAAGAATTGAATTTTTAATTCTGAAGGCGCAGATTTTTAAAATGAACTCATACCATTATAAACTATTCTTTATATAAATGTTTAATTAACTACTATACTGATAGAATAATGCTGAAGTTTAACATTATCATACATGTAATGTAAAGATAATAAGATTTTAAAGTGTGTATAGTCTAAAAGCCCCCAAATTAACAAAAATATAACAAGGATCCAGTCAAAAAGCTACATTAATAAGTGCAGTCGTTCTTTACTTATTTTATTTTTGGCTGCACTGGGTCTCTGTTGCTGCCATGTGGGCTTTCTCTAGTTGCGGTGAGCGGGGGCTACTCTTCATTGCGGTATGCGGGCTTCTCATTGCAGTGGCTTCTCTTGCTGCGGAGCGTGGGCTCTAAGCGTGCAGGCTTCAGTAGTTGTGGCACGTGGGCTCAGTACTTGTGGCGTGTGGGCTTAGTTGCTCCACAGCATATGCGATCTTCCCAGAGCAGGGCTTGAACCTGTGCCCCCTGCATTGGCAAGTGGATTCTTAACCACTGCATCACCAGGAAGTCCCAGTGCAGTGGTTCTTGACTGGGTTGGACCATACACTCCAAGTATAAATTCTGAGGAATTCATAGTGCCCCACCCTTAATCTAATGTCTAACTATGGACCCCATAAGAGCCCTGGGAACCTTGGAATATGCTGGCTTACAGAGTTTTTCTTATCAGGTTGATTTAATAAAAGCATGTTTTAAGAAGTGCTCCCATTTTGGTTTAAAAGTTCAATGGTGCTTTCAACAACCCTGATGTAAATGGAAGAGAAAAAATGCTTCTTGGACTGATATAAAATCAAATTAGGAGTACTGCTCATAAAAACTACCCTAAGGAATGATTCTGCTTTGGAGAAAGAGATTAATATGAAGACATACACACACACGCACACATATATATATATATTTATAGCCATTCTCACAGTCTACTGTTGATTGTAAAGCTATCAGGAGAGATTGGAAGTACCAATACCGTCAACTAGACATTCAGGTGTTGGCTTGTTTTTGCAGGGTTGGAGGAGTGTTGTCTGTAGCGCACCATCACCAGTGCAGTGTTAATTCAGATGATTTTTTAAATTTTTTAAGCCTTACTAACATATCCCAGGTTCTAAAATGCAGTATATGAGCCTTGACTGTAGAGATAAATTACCAGCTGTCTCATAAAGGACAACCTCATTTAGTAGAAGGCAAATGCTAGCACTGAACAAAAGTAAATAAAGATGGCTACATATGCTCCAGTCTTCAAACTGAAAAGTGACAGTGACGAAAGAAGCAGGCAAGGGAAAAGATTAAACATGAAGAACAGCTCCACTAATAGCAGACTATCTGACTATTCAAGCTGTCTGATAATACAGTATAGCAACAATGTCAATTAAAATTGCTGGTGTGAGGGCTTCCCTGGTGGTGCAGTGGTTGAGAGTCCGCCTGCCGATGCAGGGGACACAGGTTCGTGCCCCGGTCCGTGAAGGTCCCACATGCCGCAGAGCGCCTGGACCCGTGAGCCATGGCCGCTGAGCCTGCGCGTCTGGAGCCTGTGCTCCGCAACGGGAGAGGCCACAACAGTGAGAGGCCCGCGTACCGCAAAAAAATTAAAAAAAAAAAATTTTATGGTGTGAAGATTTAGATCCCGAGATCTTAAAGCTAAAGAAACCATGGGAATCCACCCCCCTGCTATCACATTAGGCCATATTAAATTCAGATGAAGAGTGCTTTGTAAATGGCCATGTGCTATGGAGACACATGGTACTGCTGTTATTCTTAATATGAGTCTCTTCTTCTTTTAGTTGTAGTTACCAAAAATCCCAATTCCTTTGGCATTTTTTCCAGTGCTAATAAACAGAGTTGTAGTTGTTAATATTATTGTTATTATTTTACTTTTTGTTCCCTTGAGAACCTTCAAACAGTATGTGCTACCTAAATGGAGTATCTTGTAGATGTAAAGCATAAATGGAATATGTAGTTTATATGAGAATGAAACATGAACAAGGTCCACCTCATTTCCATCCATACAATGTCACTCATATCTATCAAAATTCTCACATGTCCTGGGAGCCCCCATATCTTCACAGAACCAACTACTCATTAAAGGTTAGGGTGGGAAGGGGAGAGGGAATGCTGGCCTTTCCTGACAAAGAAGGGAGGCTTGGTGATGTGCTTTCAGTGAGTAGAATAAAATAAAAGGGTTTTAAAAGGGTCAAAGGGAGAGCCTGAAGAGAAGCTTAAATGTTTGACTTCACCACCCCCCTTAAAAGGACTACTTCATCCAAATGAACTAAAATAGACCACCACTAGTTATTAGAGAACCACCCAAGAAAGAAAGAATTTCTACAGGTGACCTCTGGTTATCTTCAACACTGCAGCCCTTCCAAACAAACTGGCACCAGAGTAAACGTAGCCAACAAGAACCTAACATCTATATTTTATGATTTTATTTCAATTTTTCATATGATATTTTGTAGACCTACTTATGTGGATACAACTTGATTCTAAAGTATTTAGGGAATACACTTAGTCCAGTTGTGCCTGAAAAGGGGAAAGAAAATGTAACTTTCCAGTTTTACAGATGCTTCCAGAATTCTGTCTGAAGATGGATTAATCTACAGTTTCTCAGCTGCAGAATATTACTTCTATTCCACAGACTTTGTATATGAACCATTAAATCCATTAGATCGATAGCAATTCCTCCCACCTACTCTTAAAGAGCTGATTTAATGAGAACATCATTTTCTCATTCAAGGCTTCCTTTCTTAAGGGAATACAGTCCTACGTGAACACAGTCAACACTTCCTCTCACATCGACAACTTCATATAAGCAGAGCCTGTGGCAGGGCAATGAGGCAAAATGTTGGGTGGTAAATAAACAAATTTATTTACCTGTTATGGAATTTGAGCTTAAAACTGGACTTAACTTACAAAGTTTAAGATAAAAGAAAACCAACATTAACCATTTTCTTTCTCAAAAGCTCTTCAAATGACACAGGCACTAGTAGCATCACAATACATTGATAGAAAAAGGAAGTATTATTTTCTTACTACTAACTGTTTACCATTAAGTATTTCAATACCCTCTCTTTCTACTCCCTTCCACAACTGAAAGATAATAGTGGAAAGAAATTTACCCTTTTGCTCTTTCTGGACCTGCATATTAATAGAGATGACTGGGATATTATTGTCTGTTGTTCTTGGTTTAGATAATATAAGCCATGGAAGCCTCAAGATATAGTCACTAGCACTAAGCTCTCTCTTTCTCCTCTGAGCCTTTATACATGAAAAGCACAGAATAAGTCATAAAGTATGACTTAACACACCAAAAATTAAAAATGGAGACAGAGTGTGGATCAATGTGCATTGTCTCACAAATATAGTTTCAAAGATAATTGGTAATGTTCTCTTTTTCCAAAGAAGTGAGGGTTAAATATAGTCACTCTGTACAGAGACTGATGATCTTCAGGATGTGTAAATTATACATTACAGTTACATAACAGACTAAATCACAGTCATCAACAAAAGAACATTTGGCACAATTCTTGAATTTTTATGATTCTAGCTCATAAGCAGAGCCTCAAAAAGGAGAAAATATCCCACCTTAAATCAGCCTTACAAGTAGCCCCACAACTCATGGCAAGTAAGAAGTATCCAAGGTGAATGAAAGAGAAAGGCAATCATCTTCATCGGACTAGAAAACGGTTGGGGGAAGGAGCTTTTATTTTTAGGCTATCTTAAGGCAAATAGCACTCCTTCATTTCATTAATTTTTAAAAGCAGGAAGAAGAGGGTCAACTAACTAGATATATGTAGAGCTCTGTGTTTTAACACCAATAGATCTAATGTGACTTTATGCCCCTAGGTTAAGTCAAGACACCAAAGTCTGATGAAAGAACACAGATCCTTTCAGAACACTTTCAAAAATCTGGGTAGCACAAACCAAAGACTGGCAAAAATCCTCATGCTTTCAATGCAGCTCAAAGGGCTACACAGTGCCACAGTTTCAAGCCAGTGCCACCCACTGTAGGCAATTCAGAACGGATCAAGAGTGCTCATCTAGTGACATGAAGGGAATGGCCAAATGCTTGCCTCAGTTCTATGACAACACAGAAGCGGGAAGTCTCCTCGGGCTTATTAGATGCATCCAATTAACATTCATCTCTGACAAGCTCATCCTGTCATCTCCCATACCAAAACAGCTACCATTACTCTATAATACCTATAAAGCAATCATAGTGATCTAAGTAAAGTACACTAATGGAAAAAAACAAAGAGATCTTAACCCAAGAAAACAAGAAACATATGAGGAGTGCAAAGACCAAACCAACCCAGAAAGGATACTCCTTCCTTCATTCCATCAGATTGTGCCTCTTCTGCCACCAATTCAACAGGATTCTCTTTCTGTACTCTGAACAAAAAGCAAAATGGCTCTCTTTGAAAAGAAGCTGGCCTGGTAAAAAAACTTTTAGAATTCAAAGCCAATACTCAGAGGATTTCCAAGTGTCTAGAGTTCCAAAGAATCCATCAATCTTTTTTTTTTATGTCTTTATTGGAGTATAATTGCTTTACAATGTTGTGTTAGTTTCTGCCGTACAACGAAGTGAATCAGCTATATGTATACATATATCCCCATGTCCCCTCCCTCTGGATAAACTTGGAAAGACTGGACAATCCAAGGGTGCCCAGAGCCACTCCACTCAGCCATGTCATATTTCGAGATGACTATGAAGAAGTCAATGCTGACCTAGATCCACAATAACCAATACGATTTGTGGGCTCTGGAACACTGTCAACACTTCCTATAAGAGATTCCCAGACCAGAGAAAAGTAAAACATCTCATAAGGTGATTATCTTAAGCTTTATAGCCTTGAATAGCCAAAGCAATCTCTGGCTTACTTTCTGAAACTAATGTTTCCAAGTTACTAAATACCAAAGTAATGCTATGGCAGAAAAGTTCAACTTCAACCTTCTTAGGTGTAATTGGACACTAACCTATACACTTTTTCAGATAACTGCAACCACTTCTATGTGTGTCTGTGTCTTTCTCTCTCAGTTGGTGCCTCGTCCAAGTCACTCTGGGCTTATATGAAATATCACACTGCAAGGCATGGATCTAGCATCCCGAGTAGCTGCAGAGGGTCTGCATGATGCTAGGAGTACAGAGGAGTTAGCTCCCCATGGGATAAACCTCCATCAACCAGGAACAGGAGACAGGAGGAAAGCAGGCAGATAAATCCTCCCTTTTCCTTCTTTTTTCCAAGGACTACTCAAGTGTAATTCCTCACTGCAACCCTTTCAGAGAAATCCTGTTGGCAAGTGAACACACCTGCTGAAAGATCTGCTATGTCTCTTCAGAGCTTGTTGTGAAGCAAGAGCTCTACAATACATCGAATCAATTTCTTTGCACCATTCCTTGCTTCTCCTTTTGCCTTTACCCTTACAGATCTGACTTACACCTTTCAACGAAAGCATCAACTTTAATCCTTGTCTCAGGCTTTGTTTGTCAGAGAATCCAGGCTTAGATATTCGACTTATAGGAATTAATTCCAGATGAAATTAATGAAACAATTAAAATGAACATTTTCAAAATGCAGTAAGAGTCAAAGACTGATGAATCCCAGGAAGAAGTGGAAAAAATTTTAACCACCTAAAACCGAAAAGACTAGGGCCAATATATAGCATTAAATGTCACCGATGGAGAGAGCATTCAGACAGCAACAAGAGTCAAATACAGATTTTTTTCCATGTGTCCAACCACCACCAACTTCGGAGGACAAGATGAGGCATTTTCATTAAGTAATAATGCTGTGTAACAGGCATTACCTGTTGCCTACACAATCAACCTTCTTTCTAACAGTCTAAAGGACCTTCTTTCCTTTCCTTTCTTCCTTCTTTCTAACAGTCCTGATTATATCAGTGTCCACTCCACTCCCATGTGGAAAGGGGAGAGATGACCTATCTATGGGTAAATCTTGATCAGAAGTCACCTTGGTTCCATTTTCTTCACCAGTGACTGATTTGAGTTTGTTAATATCAATTAGTTCTAGCCAATAAAATATGGAGGTCTGCTCGAGGGCTTTTGGAAAAGGTTTCTTAGCTCTTTTGAGGGACAGAAGGGAAGCGATATTACTGCATCTGGATTTACTGCCTGGACATATAACAGCCATCCTATGATCGTGAAAGGATACAATCTAAGGACAAAACTGACACAGAAATGATGGCACAGCCTAAAGACAGAAAAATCCTAGGTTCTTGACAATGCCATTAGGCCACACATTAACCAACCCTGAAGCTGGCCAACCTCTATAATTTTACATAAGGAAGTATACTTCCTGATTATTTAAGCCTCTTTGAGTCAAGGTTTCCTATTACTTGCAGCTAAAAGCACCTTCAACTGATGCCTAAAGGATCTGGCTGGTTGGAGAATTTGAGTATCTACCATTACATGCCACTATACAAGGAATAAGGTTAGATTTGAAAAAAGTGGTCTCTGCCCTCAAGAGTTTACAATCTGTTTTTAAAAGACCTACAAAACATGTGATACATCAATTAAAGAAAAAAAAATGATGAAGCACAAGTACACAGAGTGAAGAAATCATTACTGTGGGACATTAGAGGCAGCTTTTTAAAGGAGACAAAACCAATATACACGCTTTTCGCACAGCATAAAAGGCATGCTGTCTAAATTCAATTAGTGTAATTCGACTCCCAGGAAGCTCTCTCCTGTATATATCTATAGTTCTATCTGCCCAGCATCCTCTTACATGTGGAAAATGTTGCTTCCCTCACTTTGTGAGGTCAGGGTGGCAGACTCATAGTGGGCTAGTCAGAGCAATTTCCTGGGATTTCTTTAAATCTTAAGATCATAAAATGTGGTAACAGTTGAGGGTTCCAGGTGTATGGATTTATCAAAAATCAGCAAATGTAAACTTAAGATTTGTGTATTTCTTTGAATGTAGATTTTACATCAAAAGAAAAAATGTTAACAAATAGTGAACTCTAACTTGATGATATGCATGCATGCTGAAGTATTTAGGGGGAAGTACTGATGTCTGCAATTTACTCTGAAATGGATTTCTAAAAGATGCATTGATGAACAGCAGGATTGATAGATGAATAGATATGTGATAAGGCAAATATAGTAACATACTTGTATAGGAAAGCCTTTTGCTTGGAAAACTTCAAAATAAATTTTTTGGGGAGAAAGCTGAAGTCCCACTCTGCTGACAGTGCTGTGAGCCACAGCTCGGGAGATATTTGTGGTCATATTTCCCAGGGTATGGAGGAAAACTGTTTCAGAAAACAAACATGCAGAAAGAACCAGGAACAAGGAGTGGAGGGGTTTTTGATGTGTCCGAGTTGTCCCTGGCTCCAACTACCAGGCCCAGCTTCATCTCTGTCATTTCAGTAGTTACCTAAGCCAAAAAATTACTTTTTCACCTAAGGTAGTTCAAAGTGGTTTACTATCACTTACAAACCATGGAGTCCTGACTAATACACTAGCCTAAGGTGATAAGAACTGTAGACAAAGAAAGATGGCCACTACAGCACTACTTATAAGAACAACATGCAGAAATGACTTGATCATCAACAAAAGAGCAATGGTGAAAGTTATGGTGTATTTGATGACATGAAATAATACTCAATAAAGTTTTAAATGAAAATCCCACAAGATTATATATAACTAATACATATGTGTGTATACACACACACAAACATTATGATATAATTTTGTGAAAAGAAAAAGTAATCTTAGAAAAAAGTTACATGAAAATATACAAAATTGTCAACATTGGTTATCTCTGGGTTTAGGATTATTAATCTTCAAATTTATACTTTATTTTCTAAGTTTTCTTCAACAAGCATATATTACTTTTAGAACAACCAAAAAAGAGGTTAAGTCATTTTTTAAAAATTCACTGCTATTAGAAAAGGTTTTTTAAAACTATATCTTATGGTTTGTTTCCCAGGCACCATTTCTACCATAAATGTTCTGAATCTCATGAATGATTGAAATCTTCCATTCATTCCCCAAGGGCTGGGAAGCAGAAGCCCAATAATTAAGATCATGACCTATTAAGTCAGACTATGTTGGTCCAAATCCCCAATATGCCCTTACAGAATGTATGTTTTTAGGCAAATTTGTTAACCTTTCTTGTCTTAATTTCTCCATCTAATAAATGGGGAACTAGTACTTACCTTACAGGTTTGAGAAATAAATAACACTTGTAAAACACTTAAAATGGTGCTTGACACATAGGTAGATGGTAACCATTGTCATTACCACCCTCATGAACACTTTGTCTGATGATCTTGTTTCCTAACTTTATAGCAGAATTTTACTCATCAAGCATTATAAACTCACTAGTTTTCACCGCCTCTCTGTTTTTACACCTAGCCTGCCTTCTTCCTTTCAGTCACACCTTTATATACATTTCCAAATACCTGCTAGGTGTCCAGCACTGTCCCAGGCACAAGATGCCACGGCCCAAGAATGTGGGTCTCCTCCTTTCTGAAGCTAAGCCACAGGCTCCACCTGATCTTTCCCATCTGCTCTAGCTCCTTGCCAGTTCATCCCACCCCCTTCCCCCAGATCTTTAATCTCTCCCTCCCCACTGGCTTCTCTCTCTGCCTGAACATCTTCATTTGTACCCATTACAGCCACCATATATTTCTTCTTCCTTTCACATCCATGCTTCCCAAATAAAAGTCCCAAAATCTGGTTTCTTACACCCTACTGAAACTTCACTTACCAAGATTACTAGTGGCCTTATTGCCACATACAGTAACTGTTTTAGGTCTCGTTCTGTTTGTCCTGCAGCCCCTAACACTGCTGACTATGCAGTCAGTTTGCAAATTCTCTTCTCTTCTTTAATATAAGTTAACACCATCTTGGTTTCCTCCCAATTCTTTGGCTGCTCCATCAAATTCCCTTAAACCACATGTTCCTCAAGGAGTAAGTCCTGCTCTCCCTATTCCCTCTCTCTCAAAGATCTTGACTCTTCCCATTGCTAAAATATTAGCTCTAATGAGATGACTGCTGTATTTCTAATTCCAGCCTTGACTTCTCTCCTGTCAGGCCTTTCAGTCTAAGCATGCCGCCTGAAAAATCTGATGCTTCACCCACAGACTGCTTCCTATTCTGATTTTCCCTCTGTAGTTAAAGATACCAAATAAAGGGAGAATACACACTAGGTAGGAGAAAAATCCTCAAAAAAGAAAGGCAGGCAAATCCTTTCAATTTTCTATCACGATGCCTCTTGCAAACATCTCTTTCTCGCCATTTTTACTGTACCCATCCCAGTTCGGGCCTGTGCACTGGCTACAATGTCACCTGCCACCACTCTCACCATCTGTCTCCACCAATCCAGCAAACTACCTCATATCAAAATTAAAATAATGCTTGTAACCTACCACCTACAAAGATTAAATCCAAACTCCTGACCATAACACTGAAAGTCTCTAAGAGCTGGGCCTAAGTCTGCCTCTCTGCCCAGCGTTTAAATCCTCATGTTTCAGACAACTCTGAACTCACAACCATTCTGGTCAGTGTCCTCTACACAGCTTACAGCCTTCCTGCCTTGCCTGCACAAGCCTCTCCACTCCTGTCAGCTTTTCCAAATTCCATCTCTGCTTCAAATCTTAGCTTAATCCACCACACAATCTTCCAACAGCATTTTGGTTTATAGTGTTTTCCACTATTATTATTATCACATCGTGTTTTCTATGTATCAGGTGCTGTTCTAAACACTTTATACTATATATCAACGAATTTAATTTAAATCTTATAATAATGTTATAAGATGGGTGTCATTATTATCTGTATTTAACATATGGGGAGGCTGAGGCACAGGAAAACCAAGCAATTGTCTAGACTTATAGCTTGTGAGCGGCAGGCCCACAGTTCACATCCAGGCAGTGTGGTTCCAAAGTCTGTGTGGTTCCAACCACTGTGTTCTGCTGCCTATCTGGAATTCTTTAACAGTTTTGACTATACAGCTCATTTGTCAATAAGCTGCTTTGAGACATCCAATTATTAGGAGATGACAGGATATATTTATGTCTTTTCTCCTCAACTAATCACTTAGGTGAACTTAGATTTCTCCAGTTACTAATCACTATCAATAAATATTAGTTTATAGATTTGTTAAATAAAAAATATAAGGGGCTTCCCTGGTGGCACAGTGGTTGAGCATCTGCCTGCTAATGCAGGGGACACGGGTTTGTGCCCTGGTCTGGGAAGATCCCACATGCCGCGGAGCAACTAGGCCCGAGAGCCACAACTACTGAGCCTGTGCATGTGGAGCCCGTGCTCCACAACAAGAGAGGCCACGATAGTAAGAGGCCTGTGCACTGCGATGAAGAGTGGCCCCCACTTGCCACAACTGGAGAAAGCCCTCGCACAGAAACGAAGACCCAACACAGCAAAAATAAAATAAATAAATGCCACTAATAATTTAAAAAAAATATATATATATATATAAGAATGTGATAGAAATGAGTATCTAGCCAAGATTTTTTTTAAAATAAATTTATCTATTTATTTACTTTTGGCTGTATTGGGTCTTCGTTGCTGTGCACAGGCTTTCTCTAGCTGTGGCGAGCAGGGGCTACTCTTTGTTGCCGTGCACTGGCTTCTAATTGCGGGGGCTTCTCTTGTTGCGGACCATGGGCTCTAGGCACGCAGGCTTCAGCAGTTGTGGCTCATGGGCTCTAGAGCACAGGTTCAGTAGTTGTGGTGCACAGGCTTAGTTGCTCCGTGGCATGTGGGATCTTCCCGGACCAGGGCTCGAATCCGTGTCCCCTGCATTGGTAGGGGGATTCTTAACAACTGTGCCACCAGGGAAGTCCCATAGCCAAGGTTTTTAAATCTAGGAAGTAACTTCAAACCATTTCCAAGTATAGAAGGTTTATTTTTCTTAAAAGCTGGTTATTGGGGGAGTTTCCATTTCCACATGGTAGAACATAACCATAAATATGGAATATCAGGAAAAAACTTTTAAATGATTCTATATTATGAAATGCTATAAGATAGGCTGAGGAATTTCTTCTCTTTAGGATGACCAAGCATAAAATATGCCTAGAAAAAATTATGTACTCTTGCCTAAAAGTAGAGAAACGGATTATTATTAGACTAATGAGCATATTGCAAGGCTTAAATCAATGTTTATTTAATAAATGGATGAGCTACCTTGACCACAAAGTTATCTAAGTTGTCTCCTGTAGAACACGAATTTTATGCAGAACTACATTCCAGTAAGTCCAACATTATGAGTCTTCTGAAAAATGTACACACTGACTAAATAACATGGGGTTATTTAGTTCCACCCATTCAGAAACTAGTTTTAGTTTGGGCAAAGCTGATATTCATTTTGATAGTATTTAGGCAATTTTTTCAGTTATTTCTTAAAGCCACTCTTGCTTGATAAACACTATTAAATAAAGGCACAAAGAGGCAGTCTCTGCCCTCTAGCTAAAATTTGCAGCACTCATAATGAAGAAATGATTCAACAGAGATCAGAATAATTCATTCCCTCCCTCTGTCCCTCTTTTCCTGTCTCTATATGGAGCTGGTAGTACTACAGTATCAAACAAGTGCAAGGCAGCTAAAAAATCTGGCTATCGTGGCAGTGTCCAGGTGACCAAACCCTCAGAAGCAGACTCACCGTTAGTGAAATTAAGACTGAAGTAGTCACTCGAATGATTTACTAATTTACAATAAAAAATATTTTGTCACATGGGTGAAAGAATACATGCTGGCACAATCAGCAGATTCCATTCCTGTAGTTAAACCGCTTAAATAGAAGTCAAAATCATAATCAGAAACTAATTTCCTAGAGAAGGAGGGAATATATCACTACGATTTCCAGCTACATTTTTTTTTAATCATGATAAATCACTTTCATAGAAGTCAGAAATATCTACAGATTGCATGACGGGTGCATTTTCTCTATGTACGGAGAATTATATGGGAATCAGGAAGGTGTTTAATGAATCTGTACTTCAAAATGGAGAGTTAGGATTCAACTGAACAAAGGCATCAAACTACAACAGTCTTACATTTGGGACTAGAAACAACCACTCCCCTAAAAGGGCTTGGATATGCTCACTCAGAATTGATCTCAGTGAATTTCCTTTTATTATCCTTGCACAAGTGGCCAACAGGCCTTCTGACAGACATTCTTTTAAGATATATAAATAGACACAGATTATCAAAGACTCCTGTAGAGCAAAGAGCAATTCTATCAATTTCTGCTGAATTTGCAGATTTAAGGTATCAAGTTAATCTTCCACTTTAACAAATGGGCAAGCATATCTCTTTCATTTTTATTCTTTTTGAGAGGTGGGAAGGGGGGAGAGTTAGGGAAAAGTGCTTCACTTTGAATTGACATTGAATTTTATGTTATAAACAAAGAAAACATTAGATATAAAATGAAGTGGGAGACCTTCAAAACTTGTTCCCCCTCTTCAGCAAATTTTAGCTGGTACACGGCTACCCAACTGAGACTACATTTCCCAGCTTCCCTTGCCGGTAGGTGGGGTCAGTAGCCAAGTTCTCACCAACAGAATGTGAATGGAAGTAATGAATTACCTTCCAAGCTTTGGTCTTAATACATTGGGTGCACACTCCTCTGCTATCATGGAGTCCGCCAGAGAAATCAAGGAAGTCACACCTAAAGGCTGGCAGAGTCACTTTGCCAGCTTGCATCCCATGAAGTCATGAGGAAAAGATTGCCTATCAGCCCTAGACTGTTAAGTGAGAGAAAATATTTATCAAAGTCATTGGGTCTCTTTGACACACTAGCCTAATCGGTACCCTTACTGATAGAGATATGGATAAAATTAAACATCAGAACAGCATATTAGACCCTATAACCACTCTTAGTAAATTCATACTGAGGTACCCATTTGGCAGAGAAAGTCACCCAGTATGAATCTATTCCTACATACTTGATGCCTAGGAATTCATTAGTTTCTTAAGATAAAAAAGTAATGGCTGAGTCCATAGTATTAAACCCAAAAGACAAGAAAATTACAAATACTTTGGGGAAATTAAGGGGTTTCTGAGGAGCACATGTATTGTCAACGCTAACAGTAAAAAGCAAATGGGAGTGGGAGGAGTGGGAGAGATGATAAAGTATTCATTGTGATTGATGAAGTATTCATTGTGATTTTTTTTTTTGTGTGGTACACGGGCCTCTCACTGTTGTGGCCTCTCCCGTTGCGGAGCACAGGCTCCAGACGCGCAGGCTCAGCGGCCATGGCTCACGGGCCCAGCCGCTCCACGGCATGTGGGATCTTCCCGGACCGGGGCATGAACCCGTCACCCCTGCATCGGCAGGCGGACTCTCAACCACTGCGCCACCAGGGAAGCCCCTCATTGTGATTTTAACTCTGAAATCCAAGTACATTTTAGGAGTGACAGGTGTTATCTACATAACATTCTTTTAACATCTCATATATAAGCAGGAGTAATTTTGATATATGAAGTTATTATCTACATCGGTTTTTAAATCTAAATTGACTAAGTCTACAGCCTACTGTTTAGCAACTCTTTAATCACTTGTACCACATTTAATATCAACTATTAATGTCAACAACTAATGTTCTTTTAACTGTTTGTATCTTAACTCAACTGAATATTATCAACATCAGTCTTAAATGTATTTATTCCTCTAGCCAAATGAACTCAGGGTTAACACTAATTTCCAAGATGGGTAGAAGTTAAGTAAAGAATCTGAGGCTCTGGTGCCTGAATTTCTTTAGGACAGATGGCCTTCAAAGTATTACAACCAAATGACCACTGTTCCATTGAAGAATTATACTGTGCCACAGCCAACTTTTGATTATTTATGTTAACTGAAGGCAGAAGCACAGATGATCAAAAACATTCTGCAAATCACTTTTAGTTGACTTTGAAATATCAATTTTTTAAAGAGATTTATTTGATTATCTTTTTCTCAGGATAACATGAAAAATTACTTGCATTCCCTGGGTACAAGCCAAATGACAGGAGCATAACTGGTGGTTGGACCAATTCAATGTGGGTATAAAAATTCACCACAAATAAAATGGAAAGCAGACCAATTATAAGAGATAAATGAGACTTGACTATAGGTATTAAAAATAAGATATTTAAAAACATGATTCTCAGGACTTCCGTGGTGGTGCAGTGGTTAAGAATCTACCTGCCAATGCAGGGGACATGGGTTCAGGCCCTGGTCAGGGAAGATCCCACATGCCACGGGGCAACTAAGCCCGTGCACCACAACTACTGAGCCTGCGCTCTAGAGCCTGCGAGCCACAACTACTGAGCCCACATGCCACAACTACTGAAGCCTGCGTGCCTAGAGCCCGTGCTCCGTCCGCAACAAGAGAAGCCACTGCAATGAGAAGCCCATGCACCGCAACTAGAGAAAGCCTGCACGCAGCAAGGAAGACCCAACACAACCAAAAATAAAAATAAATAAAATAAATTTATTAAAAAGAAAAATAAATGAAAACACGATTCCCTATCAGGCTCTGTATGGAATTAGACTTACAGAGATGCAACTAAAGAGAAATTTTGTGCTATATTAGAGTTCACAAGCTCAGGGAAATAAGTATTTCTAGAAACCCCTTGGTGGTTAGACTGCCAGTCTTAAAGGCTCCTCACAGACTGAAGGGCAGGGATGTTGATGCTATTAGTGCTTTACTCTTAAAAGTTAAGAGTTCTTTATTAATACCTATAATGAATATGACACATGGATCATGTGCATTGCTATATGTGCTCCAAATTTTAAAATGGGTCTGAAATCCCTCAGGAGTCAACACTATGGTAGAGGCACAGGCACCAAAACATGGAAAAGAAGGACTTTTCCCTCCACTACCTTGTTCCTGTGCCAGTGTGTCAAAAAACCTTTTGGCTTGGGTGAAATTCCATCTTCTGGTTTTGTTCTAAGAAATTTTTGGCATTTAGTAAGTGCTAAGTACTAATACACACAGAGGAGGTATAATAAATTAATATGAAATGCTCCACAGTGGGGCCCATTTTATGGATTAATCTAGGAGCCAGGCTAGTAATCCAAGAGCCATTATTTTTGATAAATTGGTTTGTATTACAATAAACCTTATTGTATTACAACAGACTCATCGACTTACAGCGTGTTGCACCTTGCAAATCCCAAACCTATAAAGCATTTATTTTTTATTTAAGATTTATAAAATCATGTCCATCTTAAGATGCCTCCAGGCATTCATATGGTATAAAAGCAGATACAAAATTCTAACCAAAAAAAAGCCAGGCTCTGTTCAGATTTGCTTTTGTTCTTTTTTTAAGCACTAAACAAAAGCAGTATATCTTATACCTGAAAGTCAACCCGAAGGACTAACTTTATAAAGATTTATAAAATAACGAGTATATCTCAAGAAAACACTGCTATCTCTGGACACCAAAGACTTGGGCCAACTAGCGAGAGAGCTTTGGAGATGCCTCACTGGAAGCAAGTTTTAAGACACCTAAAGGATTAAGTACAGATTAAAAAAATAATAAAACCCACTACTCTGAATTTAACTCCAAGGCAAAACAGAACTGTGAGGTATCTCCTACTGTGTTCTATGATGCTAAATGCTGGAGTGGCGACACTGCACACATCACCCTCATGTGGTCTGTACTGAGCAGGTCCTTCTTTCACATATAATCACAGCTTGATCAGAAGGACGGCAAGTTAAGAAAACACAACAGCTGTCTTAATGTTGGACAAAGGTGAAATGGTAAATAAAAACTTAATGACAATGTTTCTGGTAGTCTCCACTGAAAGACTCCTGAAGGGAAATGTATATTATTCATATTTATTCCGATTTCTATTTTCAGACCTCCCAAACTACTCCTCCGATATAAAATATCACAAAATGGATGTCAGAATAATAGAATGTCTGAACATACTGAAAACAGTAAGCTTCATGTTTGTTTGGGGTTTTTTTTACTATTATATTACCTGTGCTTTTACAATGCTTTGCATATAGTAGGTGCTCAAATATTTGAGGAAGGTGGGAGGAAGGCCAAGAAGGAAGGAAGAATTCAAACAGGAGAGAATTTTATAAGTAGAGCACACACATAAAGGCCAACTATAAAAGTTTCTGGGACTGACCCCTCCCTAAAATCTCCACTTGAAATCAGTCAAAGCCCTGCTTTCTTCCTGTTCCTAGCAAGTTTAATATAAAACCAGACATTTCTTCTGGTTGTACACGAGTAACTCCTCCTTGTAAGTTAGAATTCCTGAGGTTCCCAGAATCACTGTCACACTAAAAAGATAAAAGCAGAATTTATTTTTTCAAGCAGGAAACAGAAATTTAACTATATATTTAACCCGTAAGTTTATATACAGAGTATATAGAGAGATGGTTAACAAGAGAATAGTTATGACTCTACGACTGGACACATGCCCTCTTCTCTACTCTCTCTCAACGCTTCACCTTAGTTGAGCTCATCGGCTTCCATAGCTTCAACTCAGCTGTAGTCAGTAATTCCCAATTTATCTCCAATCAGGACCTGTTTTCCATGCACCAGTCCTTTACAACCAGCTCTCCCTGGAAATCTCCATTTGGATGATTCACAGGCATCTCAAACCTAAAAAGTCTCAATACTAAATGTTTGGTCTTAACTGCACACACAATCTGCCTTTCCCCAGATTTCCCTACCTCAGTAAATGGACCACTATTGACCCAGTTGTTCACGCCAGAAATACAGTGCCAAGAATGAGGCCTCCCTCTTCCCCCGCCATCTCCTACATCTTCCACATCCACTCTATCATGTTTGTTGATATGAAAATATATCTCAATCCCTTCTGCTTTTCTGCATCTCCACTGTCATCGTCCTAATCTAGAGACTGCCAAATGTCGTCTATGGGACCTCATCCTACCTGCAAGGCTGTTCTGTTTGGCCCACTGTATTTTCATAAACTATTTGGATTGGTTGCTAACATTTATAAATTGAAAGGTTTAACAAAACAATTTGGATTCCTGGTTTCTCTGAGAAAATTAAAAGATCTGGCAACACTGGGTATATAATTCCACTTGCTCTACACTAGATGGGGCTCAGGAGAGGCTACACCTCTGCCCTCTGGTTTCTTTGCCAGCCACCTCTTGTCTCCCAACACTTAGGCCAAAGGAAAATTCCCATTTTTCAACATAGTTTCAATATTATTGTTTATATGGGTCTGCTACATACTTTTACACTACGTGACCACTGAAAGCAAATGAGTATGTGAACCTGTTCCAGTACAAGTTTCCATTTAAAATTTGAATCAGGTCATATCACTTCCCTGGTTAAACTTTCTAACGACTTCCAACTGACTTAAAATACAAATCTAAACAATTACCATCACCTAAAAGGCCCTGTATGATCTAACCTGTTCAATTTCATCTCCTGCCACACCCCTCACTCACCAAGCTTCATCTGTACTATCCTTTCTTTTTTAAAATAAATTTATCTAGTTTACTTATTTATATTTGGTTGCATTGGGTCTTCATTGCTGCATGCAGGCTTTCTCTAGCTGCGGTGAGTGGGGGCTACTCTTCTTTGCGGTGCGCGGGCTTCTCATTGCAGTGGCTTCTCTTGTTGCAGAGCACAGGCTCTAGGCGCACAAGCTTCAGTAGTTGTGGCATGTGGGCTCAGTAGCTGTGGCTCGCAGGCTCTAGAGCACAGGCTCAGTAGTTGTGGTGCATGGGCTTAGTTGCTCTGCAGCACGTGGGATCTTCCTGGACCAGGGCTTGAACCCGTGTCTCCTGCATTGGCAGGTAGATTCTTAACCACTGTGCCACCAGCGAAGCTCACTATCCTTCTTTTGATTTCCTTTCCCAAGTTGGAAGACTCTTCTCATAGATATCTACCTGGCTGGTTCCTCCTTGTCATTCAGGTTTCAGCTCAAATGTCACCTTCTAAAAAGGTCTTTTCTGACCATAGAATATAAAGCAGTGTCTCCCCATAACCCAACTTCATTTTCTATGACTTTGTCTTATTTTCTTCACAGCAACCATTGCTTTTTAACATTATCTTGCTTATTTACTTATTACATATATCACCCTTCTAGAATGTAAACTCCATTACAGCAAGAACCACAAATGTCTTATTTGCCATTGTAACTCCACTGCTTAGCATTAGTAGTAAATATCTGTCAAATAAATAATATACTACCATAATAGCCCTCACAACTTTAAATGGGCTCAGTCAACACCCATTCCCAACCCCTTTCTTATTTCTACTAATCTAGAAGCTAGCCTCTTTTGCAGCTTGGGTACCATATAACATGGTTCAGTCATTCAACAAATATATACTACAATTATCCATGGTGCTGGGATCAAACAGTAAAAAACAAAACAAAAAACGAAACCCTGTCTTCAAGGAGCTTATAATCTAGTAGGGAAAGACAGACAATAAACAAAATAAGTTAGTAAATTATACAGTATATTAGAAGGTGATGAAAGTAAAGACAAAACAGTGGGAAAGAATAAGAAGGAGGGGCTTCCCTGGTGGTGTGGTGGTTAAGAATCCGCCTGCCAATACAGGGGACACGGGTTTGAGCCCTGGTCCGGGAAGATCCCACATGCTGTGGAGCAACGAAGCCCATGTGCTACAACTATTGAGCCTGCGCTCTAGAGCCCGTGAGCCACAACTACTGAGCCTGTGCACCTAGAGCCCGTGCTTCCCAACAAGAGAAGCCACCACAATGAAGAGTAGCTCCCACTCGCAGCAACTAGAGAAAGCCCACGCGCAGCGACGAAGACCCAACACAGCCAAAAACTAAATACATAAATTTATTTAAAAAAAAAAAGAATAAGAAAGAATTTAGTGAATGTGTGTCCATGAGTGTGTCTGAGAGGTGGGCTGCAATGTTAAATAGAATGGTCAAGAAAGGGCCCACTGAAAGGGTAACATCTGAGGAAAAACTGGAAGGAGGTGAGGAAGGAAGCATTCCAGGTAGAGGGCACAAGTGCACAGATCTCGAAACAGGAGCTTGTCTGGTGTGGAACAGCAAGAAGGTCAATGTGGGTGACGCAGAGTGATGAGGGGAGACAGCTGTAGATGAGGTCTGAGATGTGGGGGACCCAGGTCATATAGGGCCTTGCAGACAGCTCAAGAACTTTGGCTTTTACGCTGAATGAGATGAGGATTTATTGGAAGGTTTTAAGAAGATTTTGATTTATGTTTAAAAGGGAACACTTCTCTAGGCTTACATAGTGGTGTGAACAGACTAAAAAACCACTGAATTGTACACTTTTTTAAAGGGTGAATTTGGGAGTATGTGAATTATGTATTAATTTAAAAAAAAAAGAGCACTGCAGGGTCTAAGAAAAGACTATAGGACTGCAAGAGTGGAGGCAGGGAGACGAGGTGTTAGGCCACTATAATAATCTAGGAGATGGTGGCAGCTTGGATCAAGGTAGATGAAGTAGGTATGGCAAAAGTGGTTCCAATTCTGGATATATTTTGAAGGCAGGACCAAATGGATTTGCAGATGGATTAGATGTGGTATATAAGAAAAAGAAATGTAGGGTGACACAAAGGTTCTAGCCAGTGAGCTTTCCTGATACAGGTGATATAGGTACTACTCCTTCCTGTTCATCGTTCTCCTTCTTCCTGCCTGGAATACTGACAAGAGCCTGGAGGTAGAACAGACACTTGGTGGCCTACAGAGATGAGCATGAGGACAATGCCAACATTCTAAGGATATCATAATAGGAAGGAAGAAACAGCCTAGCTCCAGAAGGCATTACTGAACTGTATACCAGACTGCCAACTTCCTGATTTACTTTATAAGAAAAATAAGTACACTGTGACTTCCCTGGTGGCACAGTGGTTAAGAATCCGCCTGCCAATGCAGGGGACATGGGTTCAAGCCCTGGTCCAGGAAGATCCCACATGCCGCGGAGTAACTAAGCCCGTGCGTCACAACTACTGAAGCCCATGTGCCTAGAGCCTGTGCTCCACAACAAGAGAACCCACCACATGAGAAGCCCGTGCTCCGAAGCAAAGAGTAGCCCCTGCTCGTGGCAACTAGAGAAAGCCTGGGCGCAGCAACAAACACCCAACGCAACCAAAAATAAATAAATAAAATATTGTAAAAAAAATAAATTTGAAAAATAAGCACCCCAATTTCTTAAGTTGTGGTTCGTAGGGTTTCCTGTGATTTGCACTAAAATGCATTCTTAACTGATATACATAGTAATCTTTTTTTAAAATATACTATGTTTTGTTTTGTTTTGACCATTTTGATCATCTTTAAGCACACAATTCAGTGGTGTTAAGTATATTCAGCATGCTACACAATCATCACCACTATCCACTTCCAGAACTTTTTCATTATCCCAAAGAGAAACTCTATACCCATTAAACAGTAACTCCCCATGCACCACCACCTTGAGGCCCTGGTAACCTCTATGTTACTTTCTATCTCTATGAATTTGCCTATTCTAGGTACTTCATATAAGTGGAATAATACAATATTTTCCTTTTGTGTTTGGCTTATTTCACTTAACATAGTGTTTTTAAAGTTCATCCACGTTGTAACAAGTACCAGAATTTTATTCCTTTTTAAGGCTTAATAGTATTCCATTGTATGTACAGACCACATTTTGTTTATCCATTCATCTACTGATGGACACTTGGGTTGTTTCCACCTCTTATCTATTGTAAAAAATGCTGCTATGAACGTTAGGGTACAAGTGTCTGAGCCTCTGTTTTCAATTATTTTGAGTATATTCTTAGGAGAAAATTGCTAGATCATATGGTTTAACTTTTTATTGTTTATATGTTTAACTTTTTATACATATTTTTAAACCAAAGTTTTTAAATAAAAAAATTTATATGTTTATGTTTAACTTTTTTTTTAAATTAATTTATTTATTTTTGCTGTGTTGGGTCTTCGTTTCTGTGCGAGGGCTTTCTCTAGTTGTGGCAAGCAGGGGCCACTCTTCATCGCAGTGCGCGGGCCTCTCACTATCACGGCCTCTCTTGTTGCGGAGCATAGGCTGCAGACGCGCAGGCTCAGTACTTGTGGCTCACGGGTCTAGTTGCTCCGCGGCATGTGGGATCTTCCCAGACCAGGGCTCAAACCCGTGTTCCCTGCATTAGCAGGCAGATTCTCAACCACTGCGCCACGAGGGAAGCCCCCTATGTTTAACTTTTTGAGGAATTGCCAAACTGTTTTCCATGGCAGCTGCACCATTTGACATTCCCATCAGCAATGCACAAGGGCTCCAATTTCTCCACATTCTTGTCAATAATGGCTGTTTTCTTTTTTCGTTCATTTGTTTTTGATAACAGCCATCCTATTAGCTGTGAAGTGTTATCTCATTGTGGTTTTGATTCACATTCCCCTAATGACTAATTATGTTGAACATCTCTTACTGGCCATTTGTACACATTCTTTGGAAAGATGTCTGCTCAAGTCCTTTGCCCAGGGTGATCTTCTGAAAATGCAAACCTGCTAAAAATTCTTTAATAGCGTCTCCTTGTTCTCCGAATAAAGTTCAAAATCCACAACACAACCTACAAGGCCCTATGAGACCTGTCCTTAGCTCACTACCCCAGCTTCACTTTGTACTTCTATACCCTTGTTCACTTGTTCCATCCACACTGCCCAACTCTTCGCTTCTCTCTGTTCTTTGAACCCTTTTTCCTCCCCCTATACCTGGCTACCCTCCTTGTCATTCCTCAGGTCTCAAGCTAAACATCATTTCCTCAAGGAAGACCTCTTTTCCTTCATTGCCCTTATGATGTGACAAGTAAAGTGATACAATTATCTATGTAACTGTTTATTTTTAGCCTCCTCCTCTAGAATATAAGCTTCTTAATGGCAAGGACTTTTTCCGCTTTATTAATAATATTACCTGGCACACTGTAGGCTTTCAATAAATATTTGTTGAATAAATACATGAATGAAGTTTCTCTCCCATTATGAAAAATTTGCTAAGTTTTAAGGAATTTAAAAAAATTATTCCTAGCCACAAAGTAATATTCCAAATTTCTAATTTAAAATACTATTATCCCCTTATTTTTGATAATTATTTAGTTACCTTTGATTCAGCATTGTTTCCTTGTAGCAAATCTACAAGTACACTGTTCTCTAGAAACACATCAGAAACATATGTTTTGTTTTCAGTAAGAAGTGATGGAATTATTTCTATTTCACTCATTTTCACTCCACCAAAATGGTATAGATTTGCCAGGCTGAAACAATTCATTTCCCTTTCGTTTACACACTTCTCTGTGAAGGCAGCATGAAGTATGCCATAGGAATCATCTCTCTTCAAAGCCTACTACGCATGCTTTGTAATTTACTGGAGATTGAAATCATCAGTAATCATTTCTTCCTTTTCTCTTGTCAGGCTAGAGTCCTTTTTTTAGAGCTTTCTTTTCAGGTTTTGCCAACACATTTCTTAAAAGTCATTTTCCTTCTTCTTTTAAAATGAAAATGTGCCTACAAAGTTCAAAAATTTTAAATAGTGCATTCCTAGATGACATCTTAAAAAAAAAAAGAGCAATTTCAAAGCAAAATTCTTTTTTTCCCAATTCAGACATTTATCTTTCCCTAGAGATATGTAAATGAGTAAAGAAGTGAGGGCCACACATAAAAAGAAAACAGTATACTATGATGCTTACCCGAAAACCACACCATAATTCAAATATTGTTAAGGGTCACTGTCAACATGTTTGGGCCAGGAGCACAATCTACCTTTAAATTGTTGTAACCTGATGGAAGGGATAAAAGTTTGATATTGTATTCCTCTAAAGAGAGCAGAGTAAAAAGATGAGCAATAAATCCATAAGGAATGGATATGGCCAGGCAGACACTATAGAAAAGGCACCAGGAAAAATCAATAACTGCAGAAAAGGACGACAGAACCCATGGGTAAAAAGGATGAGTAAATTCTAAGCATTTAAGACCTTTTAGAGAATTTTCAAAAGGAATTTGTTTTACCCAAAATCTAGTCTCTCAGTTAAAAAAAAAAATTATCTTCTTAACCAGAAATTCATAATATTTTTAAAAAGTAACCCACAGGGTTTCCCTGGTGGTGCAGTGGTTGAGAGTCCGCCTGCCGATGCAGGGGACACGGGTTCGTGCCCTGGTCCGGGAAGATTCCACATGCCGCGGAGCGGCTGGGCCCGTGAGCCATGGCCACTGAGCCTGCGCGTCCGGAGCCTGTGCTCCACAACGGGAGAGGCCACAACAGTGAGAGGTCCGCGTATCGCAAAAAAAAAAAAAAAAGTAACCCACAATGTGAATCCTTTTAATGCCTAGTTCTATAAATGTGCCTGGCACTTCATAGTCATTCGTAAAACATCCCTGGGTATTCCAATGAGCTATAAAAGTTGATAAGATAAAACACAATGCTAAGAGGGTTTTCACAAATCCCAGTTATTTACCTGTAAGACTTTCTTTATGAAGCTCTATCACCCCAAGTAGCTATTATGGTTAAACGGATAATGATGTAAAACACCCAGACTGTGCTGGCACAGAGGAGCACTCGATAAATATGAGCTATCCTTCTTTGTGCAGATGGCATTGTCTCAAGTCTTAGGAAATGTCGTGTCTCCAAACTGACCCTCCTGTTAACCTGCTGTGGAGGACAGTAACTCTGTCCCCAGAGCTGGCTCAGTATTTTTGCATCCTGTTTGAGGATCAGAAAGAAAGCAAGATTTTAGTAGGTCCTAACTTAGGTACCGTCAGAGTAAAGGAGGGAAGCAACCTAAAATGACAGTGGTCAGGAGGAGAAAAAAAAAAACCTTAATGGTAATAAGTAGGTTTCTGCAAAAGTAACTTTCCCCAGACAGTTGATACCAGAAGAGATTGTGTAGCTAAGCCTCTAGAAAGTAGGGAACCACTGTCCTACATCTCTCTTTCACAGTTAAGCTTCTCAAAAATGTTGTTTATATATCCTGTTCCCAATTCTCTTCTCTTTTGAACCTAATCCAATCAGGTTTCCATCCCACCACTCATCTAAAACTCCTTCACAAGGGCATTCACGATCTCCATGTTGCCAAATCCAACCGTCAATCATCAGGCCTCGTCTAACGTGACCTCTCAGCAGTACAACACAATGGGTCACTCCGTTTCTTGGCTTCCAAGACACAGTCTTCCCCTGACTTTGCTCCCCCCTCACTGGCTGCTCCTTCTTGGTCTTGGGTGCTGGATCCTTCATCTAACCTCAACCTTTTAATACTGTGGCTCTCATGCAGTCTCACAGCTTTAAGAAGCATCTCATGCTGAGAATTCCTAAATTTATATATCCGGCCCGGACTTTCCCTTAGACTTCAGATACATATTCAACTGTCTCTTCAACATTTCCTCTCAGACATCTAAAAGGCATCTCATATCTAAAATGTTCAAACTGAGCTACTCTAAAACCTACTCTTCACAGTTCTCCTTATCTCAGTCACTGCAATTCCATCCTTTCAGTTGTTCAGGCCAAAACCTTGGTGCCATCCTTGACTCCTTTCTTTCTTTCTTCTCCCATATCAAATCTATCAGCCAATGCCACTAGCTCTCCCTTCAAAATATATCAGAATCTCCAGCATTTTTCCCTTACTTCACTGCTTCTAGTCTCATCCAAGCCAATACCACCACCTTTTGCATAAATTCTTCTTTCTATCCTTGCCCCTCTCCAGACTACCCACCACCCAGCAGTTAGATCAACCAGATCACATGATTCCTCTGCCCACCACCCTCCACTGGCTCCCCATCTCACTCCACCAAGCCCACACAGTCTGATCCCACTTCCTTTCACTGTCTCATACTACTTTCCCTTCTGCTCCAGCTCAAGTGGCCTCTTTCCCATTTGTGGAGTACACCAGGCATGTTCCCACATCAGGGCCAGTTGCCACTCCTTCAGCCTGGAACACTCTTTGCCCACAATGGCTTATTCCCTAATCTTCTTCAGGTCGTTACTCAGATGTCACCTTTATAATGAGCCCTCAACTGTTTGAAGCTGCAAATCCCACCCCATAAATATCCTAGTCCCTCTTCCCTGCTTTACTTATTTTGTTTACTGTCTGTCTCTCCCCATTAGAACATAATCTCCATTAAGACAGGCATTTTTGCGCAATCTGTACTTTGCCGAATCCTTAATGCCTGCAATGCTCAGGCTGTTCAAACTATTCTGGGAAATTTTCATAGGGAAGGCAATGCTCAGGCATCAATCAGGTGGGGTGAAGTTCTCTTGCTTTGTAGAGAACAGATGTCCAATAAATATTTGTTGAATGGATGAATGAATGAAAAAAATGAATGAATGATGTTGCCAATGTGTGGTTTAAGAACTGTTTCCTTGACCTCGGGGTGAAATCTTGGCAGGAACATGGAATGTTTTCTAAAAATTAATTAGGTTTTGAATAGGACTTAAAGATTAGCAGAACTGCTCTACCTAATAGAGGGAGAAGAACTTGGAAGTTCTAAGGGGAAATCCTGGAGGAGAAGGCAGCCAACAAGATTGGGCTCCTGGAGACAGACGTGTCCAAGAGGAAAATACAGATGGCAGCACTGTGGGGAAGAGACTCTAAAACTCGCCTGTGCCTCTCTCTCCTCCACCCCCATAACCCTCTTTGGCCAGATAATTCCTTCTAATCTTCACAGACCCTCCACCCCGCAAAAGGTCAAAGCTCTCCATTAAACGTTCTCCAGTACTGTGTACCCCTTTACATAGCACTTATCACAGTCAGAATTTTACATCAATTTGTAGGCCTGCTTGACTACCTGGCACCCTTACTGGTCTATACGCTCCATGAAAACAGGAACCTATTTTTCACTCAGCTCTGACTACCCAGTGCCCAGCACAGTGCCTGACTCATTAAATATTTTTCAGTGAATAAATGAAAAATAATGTCTAATATAGATTTTTTAAGGCATTAATAACGGGATGGATAATGTTAAAATTTTCCTTCTCTCTTCCAGTGAAAGCCTCAGAAAAGTCTACACTGGCCTCTAATGCTTCTGTTGGACAGGACTCTTCTGGAGGAACTGGAAGCTGTCTTGAACTTCATATCTGGGACAACATGATATAACACAAAATTAGCATATAAGAAGAAAAGAAATGAGAGGCAGAGGAGCTATAAAGAATTAAGTCCTGGGACTGGGATTTCCCAAATAGTCCAGGATAAGTTTTGGACTTTTCAAGACAATGGAACTGGGGGTTTGAGCACTCTTACCTAGACTGCATTAACTGGAAGACTCCAAATGACCCCTGGATTATACTGGGTGGGCCAAAAAGTGCCTTCGGTTTTTTAAGTAAAAATAAAAGACACATTTTTCATCTCCACCAAGAACTTTGTTGAACAACGTACCCACCCTTTTGTTCCACTACCTTCTGCCATTTTTCAGGTCAGGCAACTTCATAACTCCATCTTGCCAAAACTTTTTATTTTTTTGAGCAAAGAACTGTCCCAGGTGCCTTTTACAGTCTTCCAGGGAATTGAAATTTTTTCCATTAAGAGAATTTTTTAAAGACCAAAATAAATGGAAATCCGAAGGTGCAATGTCTGGTGAATACGGTGGATGAATCAGAACTTCCCAGCCAAGTTGTAATTGTTTTTGCCTAGTCATCAAAGAAACATGAGTGCTTCTGTTATCCTGATGGAAGATTACGTGTTTTCTGTTGACTAATTCTGCATGCTTTTCGTCAAGTGCCGCTTTCAGTTGGCCTAACTGGGAGCAGTACTTGTTGGAATTAATCGTTTGGTTTTCGGGAAGGAGCTCATAATAGAGGATTCCCTTCCAATCTCACCATATACACAACATCACCTTCTTTGGATGAAGACTTGCCTTTGGTGTGGTTGGTGGTGGTTCGTTTCACTTGCCCCATGATCTCTTCCATTCCACACTGTTGTACAGTATCCATTTTTCATTGCCTGTCACAATTTGTTTTAAAAATGAAACGTTTTCATTACTTTTCTGTAGAGAATCGCATGTGGAAATGTGGTCAAGAAGTTTTTTTGGCTTAACTTTTGTGGAACCCAATCATCAAAGAGATTCACATAACCAAGCTGGTGCAAATGACTTTCAATGCTTGGTCTGGATATTTTGAGTATATTGGCTATCTCCCACGTGCTATAACATTGGTTGTTCTCAATTATTGTTTTGATTTGATCGCTATCAAGTTCAACTGGTCTACCCGACCATGGGGCATCATCCAGCGAGAAATCTCCAGCATGAAACTTCGCAAACCACTTTTGACACCCTCGATCCATCACGGCACCTTCTCCGTACACTGCACAAATCTCTTTTTGCGTTTCAGTTGCATTTTTACCTTTCTTGAAATAATAAAGCATAATATGCCAAAAATGTTGCTTTTTTTCTTCCATATTCAATATTAAAATGGCTACACAAAAATTCACCAATTTTGATAAGTCTTTCTTTAAATGCACGCTGATATGACAGCTGTCACATAAAACCTAACAAAATTGTTTCGAATGAAGTTAAAGACAACTAAGTGCTACTAGAGCCATCTTACAGAAAAAAACGAACTAACCTTTTGGCCCACCCAATACATATATAAACTGGACCCTTTAAGGCTCACTTAAAAACACAGAGATCTAGCCAGGAAGAATATTACCTATGAGCTTCAATGGAAAGAATAACAATAAAAGCAAAACTCGATAACAGTTTAAATAGTAAATTTTTAAAAATTATGTTTTTAAGAATGTTTCAGGACTTCCATGGTGGCGCAGTGGTTAAGAATCCGCCTACCAATGCAGGGAACATGGGTTCGAGCCCTGGTCTGGGAAGATCCCACATGCCACGGAGCAACTAAGCCCGTGTGCCATAACTACTGAGCCTGCGCTCTAGAGCCCGCGAGCCACAACTACTGAGCCCACACACCACAACTACGGAAGCCCGCACACCTACAGCCTGTGTTCTGCAATAAGAGAAGCCACCACAATGAGAAACCCGTGCACCTCAACAAAGAGTAGCCCTTGCTTGCCGCAACTAGAGAAAGCCTGCGTGCAGCAACGAAGACCCAACACAGCCAAAACTAAATAAAATAAAATAAATTTTTTTAAAAAAGAGTGTTTCATGCCCTTATAAATACTGTAAACTTACTACAAAGGAAACTTTTTCCAAATTCTGTTCTTGCAGGATTATTAAAATACATTATTATAATAAAGGTTACATGACTGTTCATAACTCTCTTTTAGTCATCAGACCAAATTATCTCAAGAATCAATCAATTAATTAATGAGCTAAGTCAAGAAACAGTCACTGAATGCCAACTCTGGACCAGGCACTGGACCAAAAATGAGAAACCATCAATTTATTCAGCCTGCTATATGTAATTCCAACCAGTTAATATATTTCTGTAATTTTATAGTATTACATAAAACATGGTAGTTACAGGTAACTTCACTTCAACATATTTTCTGAAATTTTACTATATATGTGACATAATGCAAGGTACATGTGGGACAAAAAGATGGCTAAGTTCTGCCCTGAAGGAGCTCGTCCTTCAATACATAACTTTTTAACTTTTCTAAATAATCCAATCTAAGAGATTTATACTTATAAGCTATTTGGATGGAGGTTAAAAAAAAAAAAACAAGGAAAGTATATCAATCTATCTACCTGTTTTCTCTTTATAACAGATGGTATAGTTTGATGGAAATACATTCTTAATCATACTAATAAAAAGAAACCATATGGTATTGAACCTTTTCAGCTCTAAGAAGGTGAATCTCAGTAAAATCCTTGGACAAATATGAGTTAAGATTTATAGTTAGCATGATACATGAGCTACATGGTTTGCCATAAAAAGGAGAAGGAGCCAGTCATACGTCAGAATCTTCAGTGAAAAGCAATCTCCCAACTATTAAGAGATTCATGACATGTCTCTCACACAGGTACTATAGACAACTCCACAAATCCTGCAATGTTTTGTCCTCAGAACAAGGAACTTAACTAAACCACACAATGACTAATTCAACCCCCTCAAAGGGAAGAACTTTCCTAATAAAGGAAAAATAAATTGAAATGCTAGCTACTTGAAATCAAGCATTAACTAACGTGTTGCTATTAAATTGCACAGATGAATATTCTGGCCTAAGTTCAAGGGAAGCATGAATGTAAATGCGGGTCATAATGAATGAGCTCTATTTGGAGAATGACTTTAAGGTATACATTACTTTGCAGGTCTCAAAAAAAAAAAAAAATGATCTTCTGATTTTGCTTAGAACAGAGCCTGCATGTTGTTGGAAGTTACCAGAAAATCAACTATGCATTATAATTTCAACTGACATATGTTTTTTACATATGTTTTAGAGCCCAGAAAATACTTAATTCTCTGCCACTGACACTACCCTGGGGTATTCCACAGACTCCAAGATAAAAAAAAATCCAAGAAGGAACATCATCTCTAGAAATAATGGGCATCCAGAACCTTGGCTGTAGTGAAAGAAGCCAGAGGGGATATTAGATTCCACTCTTGCTGTTGCAGCTGAGCCTGCCAAGTCTACCAGTGGGCCAAATTAAGTCTGGTGAATTACAAACACATTTTTCTTTTCAAATGGATAGGAAGCTCCAAAATATATTCATCTTGGGGTCTAAGTAATGTTAAAGCTATGGGCAATGTTACTGAATAGAAACAAAGACTTCAAAAACAATACTACTGCATTCCCCTCAACCATCCCAAGCTGGAAATTTTTATCTGTGTAATGCCTTTGGATTTAATGAGTGACCTGAAGTCCTTTCTCCAGGATATAAGTGTAATCTGCTAGTTAGCCATTCTTCTAGAAGAAACTATTGCTCATGAAAATCTGTTTCTTTGCATCACTGGTTAAAACAATATTACTCAGGATGAGTCAACCCCACGTGTAAACAAGTTTTTGTTGCTGCTGTTCATTAACAGCATAAATGGAGAGGAATGACAAATAAATACATGAAGTATATAACCATTACAGGCGGTTCTCATTATTCGAGGACAACAATTATCTGAAAAGGACTTTTAAAGTAGGGACCAAAATTTCATAGTGAATGTGGGAAAAAAAAAGGTTTTCATTAAGGTAAAAAATTGAAATACCAAATATTAGTGTATTTTATCTTCTATTTAATAAAATTTTAATAATAAATGCAACTATGTACTAACCAAAGTAGCAGTAGTAGCAGCAGCAGTAAACAATTATCAGACAATATTTATATAAATAGCACAAATACAGTGAGAGAGTTTCTTCCAAAAATACCTGGACATCACCAAATTTCCCTTAATTTTTAATAGTCAGATCCTTCTTTTGAAATGCCTACCATGTCATTATTCTGGTGGATTTTCTCTTCTTCAGATGTTCACTAGCCTAACGTTGCCAGAATTTCGCTGCCAATGGCTCTGCATGCAAGTCTGGCAGCAGTTCTTCAACATCACTTTCCTTGCTTTCATTAAATTTTTATCTCCAGTATTTTTGCAAAATCTGCTATTTGACTTTGCAATAGAGTACAATGATTTTACATCTTTGTAACAATCAGTGAAACATTATAACTAACAGGATGGGCAAGAAATGAATGTTTGAGTGGGAGCTAATTTTACGTGGACAGTTAATCAGTAAACATTTTTACATCATGGTAACTTCTATTTCCCTACGCAACCTTTGCGACCACATGGCATGAAATAATAAATATTCAGATAACAAGAGAACCCCATATAGGAAGGGCCACAGTCATCATAGAAATGCTGCTGTCTTTGGAAACTGGAGAAGTTTCTCAGGGGACTAGAAATACATCCCAGAAGCACATCCTAACGTTTTAATACTGCCTGTCTGCATACCCTATCATCACAGTATAAATAAACAGACTGAATAAAATGATACCTAGTCTGCATCTCACTCTTTGGAAATAAGTTTAATCTGGCACCATTCACTAACCATAGCAGCAAAATTAAAATCTTGACTTATTAATTTAAGCATCCAAATGTATATCTGGCAGCTGCCAGAATCTGGATCTACTGAGGGTACTAAGTGCTTTTAGAAGATTAAAATATACGTAGCGTATGGATATTATCCTTATCCTATAAAGTGCGTGTGTATGTGTGTGTGTTTTTATCACCCTGCAGTAAAAGCTATTACTTCAGAACCCTGAAGTCCAGGATAAAACAATTTTTTAAATATCTTTGAAGCCTCACAAAAAACAAAGATAATGCCGTAAGATGATAAGCAGAGATGGAAAAGACAGCATTGTGCATAAAAAAAAAAAATCTTTACAGTCAAACAGACCTGGGCTTCAATCCCAGATGTTGTAGTCTAGCTGTGTAATTGTATATTCATTATGCTGCTCAAGTCTCACATTCCTCATTTGTGAAATACAATAGTTGGACAATAATGCTTAGCTCCCAGGTAAGATCAAATGAAATACTTAAAGTGTCTGGAAAATTGTGGGTATTACCTGTGCTATAAACCATATCTAAGCTAATAAACAGTAACTTTCCTCCTTCTTCCAGGCATTTGGAGGCATGACAGTATATAGCCTCCAAAAAGTCTCCGATGAGGCGCTGTCTGTAAAGACAAGGTTAGGATATCATTATGTGGACTTTGTCAGAATCCCCTGATAAAGGCAGTATTATAAACAAAGCTTCTAAGAAACAATGAGGTCCCAGACCCAAGCACATACCTGATAAGCCTTACAAGTAAGAGGGAAAACATTATTTAGATATATGAATGGGTTCTTTCCCAGTGACATTATATAACTGTCTTTGAAGCTAGACATATCTGGGTTAGAATCCTAGGCCTTTCTGGTTTTGAGATCTTTGAAAAAGCACATAACATTTCTGAGGCTCTGTAAAACAAGAATAATCCCACCTGCCTCGAAGAGCTGTTTTAAGAACTTAGTTTTGTTCTTTAAGTTGTTTAAGAACATGAAATAATTTATGTAAAAGCACTTAGTACACAGAAGGCATCCATCTTATCACCAACACTTCTCAGATAATGTCATTTTTAAAATAAGACATCTACAATTTGTACTTGAAAAAAACAAACCCCAAACCTCCAAAGATCAATATGTGAGTTAGAGTCCTTCAGACCCAGATTCTGCAGGCTATATTTTAAAACACATTATGACAGCAATAATACACATTCCTAAGATCTGTTCCTAAGATGTCATATCTATTGGTCATGTCTTCTCTAAGATGACAACATAAATAACAAACTGATAAAACCAATGGGATAATGGTCAAATAACGAGTACTGTTCAATGACAATGTTCAAAATAATCTCTCAATTGACCAAGCAATTGAAAAGTTTGCAAACATCGCACCATCCTTCTAGGTACGATGTGGGCGATGGCAATAGGCACCATCTGGGCCATATTCTCAGTTTCAATTAAACCTACTGCTTTTTCTTAGTTTGCTTTCTGTCCAGATTCTGGGCACACACACAGGTTTACATAAGTTTTATATTTAAAGATAAGCCCCAGGATCCGTTTTCAAGAGCTACAAGAAAGCTAGAAAATAGCAACATCTTGTTCATACTTAATAGTCATGTCAAAAGAGCTGTTTTTACATACATTTAAAAATGGTACTGGTGGTCAAGGCAGTGATGTCACTATAAGACAAAAATAGAAAGCTGAAAACAGTACCTGGATGTGGGCAATTATTATTATTGTCCCAGGGGCAATTATCTCTAGACTTTTCTTTTGGGTCTTTGCAAATACTCCACTTTCTTGACCCTCCCATCTTCTAATGCACTGGACTAGACAAATTCCCACCCACCCCTCAACCATTTACTTCTCTGAACCTAAGAAACTGAACTGAACCAGAGAAAACCACAGAACAATGCAAATGGAACCACTATTGGCAGACCATGCTGACCCATCTCAAGACAGTCAACCTGACCTCACATGATACAGAATTTCCCTACAAAGTTTATTCTCCCACTGTCTGAACCACCTAGTTCCTACTTTTCTCCACTCTACTCAGACCTTCACCTTCCCTCTCACTCTCAGCTGATGACTCTGTTCCATTCATCCTAAAGAAAACAGAAGCCATCACACTGGCACTCGCAGTATGAAACCAGAGTAGTCTTCTCTTTCTTTCCTCCTGTCACACAAAATTAAGGTGACTCATTTCATTGACTATCTTTTTCTCTCCCTCTTCAATTTCTCTCTCCTGGAGCCTTTTATTCAGCATTTAAAGATGCTTTAGTACCTCTCATTCTTAAAAACACATCTGCTTCCAGCTTCCTTCTTGTATCTTTATTCACCTTCCCAGCAAAGTTCCTTAAGTTATTCATTTTTTCTTTCTACATTTCCTCACCTCCTAGAGCTCTTCTTTAAAAAGTTCAACCCCTTTTCAATTAAAAAAAAATGATGTTACAGCAAATATAACAAAAGATAAATAAAAGTTGAATATCTTTCTACTTTCCTTATTCCATCTTCATTTTCCTGAATAATCAATATTAAAATTTGATGTACATCTTTCCACACCATTCTCTATACTCATACAAATCCATTTAAATGTTTATATTATATATATACATATATATGTATATATGGTAGTTGGTTGACAAAAGAAGCATTATCTGCATCATGTGTTTTTCATCTAACAATTTTTAAGGAAATCCTTCTAGGTTAATTCATATGGATACAATTAATTCTTTTTAATTTTAATGAATTCCCCTTTTCATGGGCATTTTGGTAGTTTACAGGTTTTTTAAAAAAAAAAGTCTTTATTGAATTTGTTACAATATTGCTTCTGTTTTATGCTTTGGTTTTTTGGGTGCGAGGCACGTGGGATCTTAGCTTCCCGACCAGGGAAAGAACCCGCACCCCCTGCATCTGAAGGTGAAGTCTTAACCACTGGACTGACAGGGAAGTCCCAGCTTTTTAAATTTACAAACCTCAACCCATTTATCACCCACCTCAACCATTCCCCACAAAGGAGACAAGGTCTTTAACAAATTTAAGTCAGATCATGTCACATCCTTGCTTAGCACCCTTCCCAGGGACTGCACTTTCAATGAACTACAACCTCTTTAACGTGGCCCTCCAGTCCTAAACAACCTGGTCATTACCCACCTCCCCCTCTACCTCACTACTGCTCTCCAGCCATACTAACTTCTTTTCACTTTCTTATTCAGACCAAGTTATTCCCCTCCTCAAGGGTTTCCTATTTGTCTCTGCTCCAAACACTTTCCCCTCGTGCCTTTGCCTAATTAATTCCTAGTCATCACTTAGGTCTCTACTTAAACATCACTTCCCTAAAAGATCTCCCCTGTCTTGTCCAGTTGAAGCTGTATTCTTCTGCTTTGGCACTAATACTCACTTGTATTTTTCCTTCTTTGCATTTATCATAGCCTATGATTCTTCCTTTACTTGTAGTTATTTTGTTTAATATCTGACTCTCCTACTAAGCTTTAAATTCCATAAGGGGAGGGGATGTGTGTTTAAAGCTCTCCACTGCAGCTCCAGTACCTAGCACAGTGCCTGTCACTTGGTAAGTATTTGTTGAATAATAATAAAAAAAAAAATACTTTTACTTCATTTGGAGAGATCAAGGAAGATTTCCTGGAGGAAACGGCATTTTAGCTTACTAAATAAAGGGACCAGATTTCAGTAGCAGAGATGAAAGAAGCACATTTCAGAAAGAGGAAATTGTTTGCAACCAAATGTTTGGTACTAGTTAGCGATTTTTTAATTCAAAATCCAAAACAATCCTGGCACCAAGTGTAAAATAAAAATCTCACTATATAAAAGTGACAACTCTGCACCTAGCTCAAACTGGTTCCCTCACAACTTCTCTCCACCAATGTCATCCCACTTCCCAGCCACCTAAGTTCTAAACGTTGAAGCTCTCTGACTCAATTTCTTCTCTTCCCCCTCCATATTCAATCAGGCATCAAATTTGACTGTTTTTTTCTTTGAAATGTCTTTCTCAGTGATTCTTTTTCTCTATTTTAACCAAAAACAACCTAATTCGAGCCCTCTTCACATATGGAATTACTACAAGCTTCTCCTAAATCAGGGTTTCTCACCTTTGGCGCTACTGACATTTTCAGCTGGATAATTCTTTGTCGTAGGAGGCTGTCCTGTGCATTGTAGGATGTTTGGCAGCATCCTTGGCTTTACCCACTAGATGCCAGCAGCACTCTTAACTGTGACTGCCAAAAATGTCTCCAGACATCGCCAAATGTCTTCTGGGGTGGGGGAAGAATCACCCCTGGTTGAGAACCACTTTCCCAGATGACCTCATGGGAAAAGCCGTCTAAAATTACCCAATCAAAACTCAACCCATCCTTTCAGGTCAACTCAAATTTCATCTTTTCTATGAAAATATGTCTGCTTATCAACAAACAGATGCACAGTTGTTTAACTCTACAAATAATCAAAAATCTGCACAATAAAACAAATGAGAGACTATGGTTTACTTATCAGTTTGATGAAAAAATTTAAAATAATGATAATACCCATTGGTGACAAGGATGTAGGGAAATAGGTACTATCATAAACTGCTGGTGGGAATAACCTGGTATAATGCTTTGTATGGCATTTACCAATATGTTTCACATTTTAAGATGGTCGTATCTTCTGACGCTACTTATGTAAAGAGATAATCAGATATGTGAGCAAAGACTATACTGTCCTATAAAGGTAAAACCAGAAACATCCTTATAGTCCCCTCAATAGGGGACCAGTTAGGTAAACAACAGTACATTTAGAATACTGTGCTACTGTTAAAAAAGGATAAAGCAGATACTTGTGTACTGACATGGAATGACAGCCACAATGACTATACATATGTGCAACATTTCAAAATTATATGTACTACATGATGTCATTTATATAAATAACATGTTTATGTATGGTTACACACAGAAGACAGACTAGATGAATATATGTCAAAATTCTAACATAATCTCTGTAGTCCAATCACATCTTAGATGTATAAAAGGAACTGTTAAATCATCTTTAAAAATCTCTTGGAAAAGTCCAGTTTGTGAATCTATAACTTTAAATTTTTCGGTTTACTTAAAGCAGGCTTATACATTTATTTACCACCTTTATTTCAGGCAAATATCCTGAGTTGGAATATTCTGTTCTGAGCCATATTTTCGCCCTAGAGAAATCAATGGTAAAAAGGAAGTTTACAGAGAAAAATATATTTTTGTGCATGACAGCTTACCGGTGTGATGCATCTGTGAATCATACTGAAAATATGTCCCTTGAAATCAAAGAAAACAATATGTTTATACAAAGAATGTGCCCCAAAATTCTCCAATAAAGAAAAGTGTTTAATCAAAATATTTGTTGACAGCTGGTTAGTGCCAATTCTAAAGTAGAAAAGAAAATCAGTGTCATTGTAGACTTTTACTTTGTGTACAAGAACTGAATATGCAAATTAGCCCCAAATGGAGACTCATTATCTGTTTTACTCTTCAACTGTGATTTTAAGCACCGTAGGTATATATACACACACACATCCAGAATATACATATATCTCAACAAACCATGCACATCATCTGTTCAGAACTGGGAAATGCATGCATGCTTCTATAATATTAAATGGAAGGCAGATGGTAGGCACTGATCAACAGAAATAAAGTGAAATCCTTCTAAATCCTACTCCCTCTAACAACCCTCTAATTTTTTTCTTCAGAAAGATATAAAGCAGTTCTTCATTACTGTTGATTTCCAACCTCAAAATTACAATAGGCAATGCAAAAGAGCATTTCAAAGAGGAAAAGATTGTCTTTTGGTACAAATTCTCTTTCATAGTCTTAGGTAGGAGATAACACTAACTTTGAAACTCATAGCTTACTGTAGTTTTATCAGTATCTAATGTGTAAATTAGCTCTTTCTATAACTGGAGGTTTAGCTTTCAAAATACATAATTACTGATCATTTTAGCCTGCATCACATTTCTTTTGCAGGGTGAAATGAACTAAAACAGCTGTTACATCCTAATAGCTTCATAATGTGCACAGAATTTCTATGACTATTAGAAATTAAACCTTCCTATCAGGGAAAACATATTCATGTGTATATATGACCCACATTATTTGGAAGTACAATTATTAACTTATGAAATTATAATTTGAAACATAATGAAGTAAGGCTACTAGAGAAAATATTACAGCTCTTAAATGAGGTCAAAGCTGCTGGTCCACACTGATCAGTTCCCCCACCTTTCCTAGCATCAATAAAAGTACTCTGGGCCAAAGGAAGTCCCAGTGTTCATGCTACCACCATTCCCTGCAGGGATCGAGTCCTCTATTTTCATACTGGGTGATGAATTTTTAAAGGTGAACCAAGTCTGGCACTCTGCCCAGAATTGCTGGCAGCTGACAAGCAATCTGGTTTCACTTCTGGTCCAGTCTCTTGAGCTAACCTTGTATCCACAGAAAGCATCCTGATCTAGAGAACGTGTACCATTTATAATGATAACTGAGAAAGCTCTGATGATTGCATTAACCATGGGACTTGTACATACAGTTCTCTTTAAGCATATTTTCTACGGAAAGAATAAAATAGTCTGGTTTCTTAGTATCTCCTTTTAACACTGGAAAAAACAGCAGTGTTAAAAGGATTTTTCCAGAAAAAAAAATGATTATTATCCAACCACCTGCATTCAAGAATGTTAGAGGCATAAAGGGATTCAACAAGATATCTGATGAGCAACTACTATCAAAGGAATATACAGTGAGGTCCAAGAACCACAAAATAATTACAAGATATACAAGATATATTATGTAATTAATGGCTAAATTGGATGATTCAAGCTATAAATGTTATGAAAAGTCAGAGCAATAAATGCTAGGCAGTGTGGGGTGAAATTTAAATATACGTAGGCCTAGGGGGCTTCCCTGGTGGTGCAGTGGTTAAGAATCCGCCTGCCAAGGCAGGGGATATGGGTTCGAGCCCTGGTCCAGGAAGACCCTACATACTGCGGAGAAACTAAGCCACAACTACTGAGCCTGCGCTCTAGAGCCCGCAAGCCACAACTACTGAGCCTGCGTGCCACAACTACTGAAGCCTGCATGCCTAGAGCCCGTGCTCCACAACAAGAGAAGCCACCACAATCAGAAGCCCACACACCACAACAAAGAGTAGCCCATGCTCGCTGCAACTAAAGAAAGCCTGCATGCAGCAACAAACACCCAACGCAGCACAAAATTAATTAATTAATTAATTTAAAATATATATACGTAGTCCTAACTCTCCACTGAGAGAATTATTAACTACTTAACCAGTATCTTCTTTAGATTACCATTTCCAAAGTAAACAGGATTGGAAAATGACTATGTAGCAGTTTTTTTTTTTTTTTTTTTTGGCAGTACGCGGGCCTCTCACTGTTGTGGCCTCTCCCGTTGCGGAGCACAGGCTCCGGACGCGCAGGCTCAGCGGCCATGGCTCACGGGCCCAGCCACTCTGCAGCATGTGGGATCTTCCCGGACCGGGGCACAAACCCACGTCCCCTGCATCAGCAGGTGGACTCTCAACCACTGTGCCACTAGGGAAGCCCCCGGAAAATGACTATGTAATTCACAAATAAATCTGTGTCCAAGTTTGTTTATTTGTTTTTACCTCTAAGATCTAGCAGTCCTTCTTCTTGACCTTCCAAAAAGAAAAGTTAGTGAAGCTTCACTCATCTGATATTATTTCCTCATTCAGTCCCGAAGCTGGGATGGAGGTCCTGGAAGCTCTTCCCCACCATTTCCATTAATCACTGGCTTTCTGCTCCCATTTCTATAGCTCACCTTTGCCTCTGTTTCCTATGCTGGAGGCCCCTGGGTCATATGAAGGACCCTGAAGTCCCAGATGGGTTTGTCTTCTATTCCTTCCTTGCTTTCTACTTGACAGACCCAGAGTCCCATGCCCAATAGTTCAGTGTCTGGCTTCCTGGGTCAGGATTTCCTAAGTTCCATAAGTAAGTGCTGGGAGAGCCACAGTGCCAAAAGAGATTCCAAAAGGAGATCTCGAATTGGAAAACTGACACAACCATGTTAACTTCCTTACAGACAGCATTACCCAACAACGAAGTACCTACAAAAATGCATTATTTTTCTAAGCAAAAGACACACTGGCTCAAATCCTGGCTCTAGCAGAGGGATTTTTTTTTTGCCTTCACTTCTTGGGTATTTTTACTATTCTCTGAATATTACTTGTGAAAATTAACCTAATTCATGGTTCTTCACAGGGACTCCTCTAGTCTTGTTGAAAGAAGTTTAAAAAAAACTTTAAATGAAACCAAGTCCCAGATATCTGAAACAGTTATTCAGGGTCACATGAAGAGAGAATTGTCAGTCACATACTTTCTCTGAGCTTAGGGACATAGGTAGAAGGCATGAGCAGGTAGATGGTAAATAGGGAATTTTTGGTTTTTTTGGCCACGCCACAAAGCTTGTGGGATCTTAGTTCCCCAACTAGCGATTGAACCCAGGTCCTCGGTAGTGAAGGCATGGAGTCCTAACCACTGGACAGTCAGGGAATTCCCGTTAAATAGATGATTTTGACTGCTGAGACCAAGCAGAGAATTTCTAATAAGAACCAAAGATGAAGCTAAAGAAGCAGAAGGGCCCAATGATGGAGAGTTTTGGTTGAAGAGTTTAGATCTGACCAAGTCCACTGCATACTCTGCCTTTGGCAAGAGAACAAAGAGCATCCTTTTCCCTTATTTTTTCCTGCTCAATCCCTTGGTCCCTTTGTCCAAATTTTCTTCAGTAGGATCACCCATAACTATGCTCCAGCATACCATATATATATATGTATATATATATATATAATATATATAAAAATATAAATATCTCTATTATTGCACTGATATCTTACTTTATCAATCTTTAGAAAGTTGTCACTCCTATTATATCATGAAACTCTTAAGAGCAGCAACTGTGTCTTGTCCACCCTTTTATGGTGGCACCTAAACTAAGTGCCTGCAATATAACAGGTATTCAATAAATACCTGTTTGTTGAATAAATGTATGAATGAATAAGTCTTATGAGTAATAGAGTAGAATTGAGGAGAGGGAAAGCAGGAAAAAAAAGATGTTTGATGATCAACTAGGGGGGTACTATCTCAACTTAATCCTGAACCTGACTGCTTGGGAAGCAACTGTACCACTACCATACATAGCTCTTGCCCTTCCAGAATGAAAAACACACAACGGCTGTTTGTGGTAGTAATAACAGGTCATTGGTGTTATTAACATCATCTCACACTTATTAAGAGATACTAATTTATATTCTAAAATTATAAAATAAAATGCAAAGAAAAAGGACAACCCTGTTCTATTTTCTCATGTTTCAAGTCCTCCACTACACACAAAAGAAGCTCAACATGTTATTATCCTTTAAACAAAAATGAAACAAAAACAAAAAGTCTAGATTCAGCTGAAAAACTTAAGTACAAACAGCCATGTCTCAAAGGTCTTATGGAATATAAAACAAGTGGAGGGCTTCCCTGGTGGCGCAGTGGTTGAGAGTCCGCCTGCCGATGCAGGGGACAAGGGTTCGTGCCCCGGTCCGGGAAGATCCCACATGCCGCGGAGCGGCTGCGCCCGTGAGCCATGGCCGCTGAAACTGCGCCTCCGGAGCCTGTGCTCCGTAACAGGAGAGGCCACAACAGTGACAGGCCCGCGTACCACACACACAAAAAAACACAATGAAAAATATTTTTGGTCTAATAAGAGGATCCTAAGTGAAAATAATAAATAGGAAATTCCTCAACTAAAAAGAAAAAAAAAAAAGCAGTTCAAGATGTAAAGAGATCTTGTGAAGAGAAATTCCATAATATATGAAACTTGTTTCTAAATACAGCTGGTGGCACAGTGGTTAAGAATCCGTCTGCCAATGCAGGGGACACGGGTTTGAGCCCTGGTCCAGGAAGATCACACATGCTGCAGAACAACTAAGCCCATGCGCCACAACTACTGAGCCTGTACTCTAGAGCCCGCAAGCCGCAACCACTGAAGCCTGTGCACCTAGAGCCCGTGCTCCGCAACAACAGAAGCCACCACAATGAGAAACCCGCGCACCGCAATGAAGAGTAGCCCCCACTCTCCGCAACTAGAGAAAACCCCGCTCGCAGCAATGAAGACCCAACGCAGCCAAAAATAAATAAAATAAATAAATTTATTAAAAAATAAATAAATATAGCTGAAGCAAAACAAATCAGGAGTTAAGAACACCAGGTTCACTCTGTAATAATAAAGTCTAAAATGATCTTATGGCGAATAAAGGGGGCAGGAAAATTCAAAGTTCTATTGACAAACTGACAAAACATACATAAAGGATTGCTACACTCCCTTTGGGGCATTTTAAAAGAGAAAACTTCCCCAACTGTTCATCCTCCTCCTCCCCCTCATCAGTATCCTTGTCATGCAGGTGGCTATGGCCAGCACGAGCTGAGTGTGGCCACCCCAGGCCCTCTGTTTCAGCATTCCTGGAAACTGTCCCCGCCAAAAAGGCAGCAAGAGCTTCTCCAGGGCTCCATGTCTCCCCCTACTCTTAAGCAGAGCTATTTCTTCACCTCACAGTCTGCAGAGGCAACGTAGGATTGTGACGTTAACTGTGTAGTCACAGACCTGCATATTTAACTTCTCTGAGGCTCAGTTTCCTCATTTGTAAAATGAAGGTAGTTAGTGGTGTTTCTCTCCTAGAGCTATCATGAGAATCATACAAGGAAGCAATGTGTGTCTGGCCCACAATAGATACTCAATAAGTGTTAGACTGTTCTCTTCCTGTCTCTCCTCTGAGGTCCTGTAACCCTCACTCTCTTTTCCTCACTCCTCCTTTCTTCTGCTCTCTGATTCCTTATAAATATTTAATGGAGCTCTCTCCTTTGGGTTACTCTTCTATTTATTTCAAAATTCCAAAGAAAGATTAAAAAAAAGAACTTACTTGATAAAAAAAAATTAAGAGAAAAAAAGAACTTATTTGTATAAAACTGAATAGCTCTACTACAGAAGTCCACTATACTTGGCAGACTACGAGTCAAGGGCTGGCTAGCACCTGAATGTACCTCTGTGGACTTCAGGCATAATTAATGCTCCACATGAGTAGAAGGACTTCAATAGTACAAATAGTTTTACATGCTATTTCACAAATCACAGACTTCAGAAAATTTATATTTAAATATGGTTTTATTTTTTAAAAAGCAATTTTAATCTCTCTTTAGCCCCAGTAAAATTGTTACGATTTAGTGACACCATGTGGCTACATTTTGCTTTGCACTCTTAGAAGAGACTGTTCTGTCTGCAGGTTGCTCTATACTAATTCAATTATGGTATCAAAGTTATAGGTGGAGGTACAATTCAACCTAAGTGTGAACTAAAATGACTACTTTTAAAAAGTGAAACTGTTCCTTCTTCCTTTACAACTGAATAAGGCATTTCTTGACTTCTGAAGACACCAATCATATAAAGAAAGTAAAGGCTCGGCATAATTCTAGCTATGATTATAAAGCATCCTGGTGAACCACTGATTAATGTAAAACTGTCTACCTTTAACGTAAATAAATATATCAATGCCCAGGGGGTTGGGGGAGAACAAAAGAGAAAAGGTGGAAGACACACACGCTTTTGTACAAGGTTAATACGGTAGGGAAAGAATGCTTCCATAAATAGCAATGTTTATTTTCTCATTTGTTTTATGTCTTGTATATCTATAGCACTGTAAGGTACTATAATCTAATGAAAATGGGTAAAAAAATTATGCTGCATCTACTGATGGCCGGGATGAGAGGGGACTTGGAATGTATGGTAGCAATAAAAGAGATTAAAAGTGCAATAAAAGTGCTCTAAACCAAAAAACAGTACAGTTTTAGTATTCATTTAATGAGGCCTCCTAGAGTAGACCAGTTACTCTTGAATAACATTCGATGTACACCAAAGAAAGCCTAAATATCTACAACAATGACCAGAGAATATCACCTCCTTAATCTCAATTTAAAACACCCAGCTCCCCTCTCGGGCTTCCCATGATCACCTATTTTAAATAACTACTCTCCTCCTCTTGACCCTGGGTCACTATCACAGTATCATTTTCACAACATTTACAATTACCTGTTGTGCTCTTATTGTTTATATCTGTTCCTCCCAAATTCTATGAGAGCAGAAATCTTGGCAGTCTTCTTCAGTGTTATGGCCTCAGTATCCAGTACAATGCATAGCACAAAGTAGGAGCTTATTTGTGAAATGAGTGAGTAATGGATGAATAAACAGATGAATAAATGAAGAAAAATCTATTTTCTTAGCTGGTGAAGCATGCCTAAATTTCTTGTTGTAAGTGAAAGTAGAACCGTTCTAGTGAGATGTTTTTCATCATTTATGACCTCTACTGTGACCACTGAGACTAGAAGACAGGCCAGCAGATGCTCTACAGCACCCTTTTGTCCATGACACATTTGGCACATTATAATCTCTCACTCTAAGGAAGGAAGAAAAAGGAGGGAAGGGAAAACTACAATGATTGAAACACTTTCATTAACAGTCAAAGAAATCAATGAACAGAGTGGAGTATATACTAGAATTTAGCACATGATAAATATGGCTGTTCATACTAGTATGGTAAGGAACGATTATTAAATAAATGGTCTTGGTCAACTGATTATCCCTAATCTGAAAAGATACAAGAAAAATATTCTGGCTGGATTAAATATTTAGATACAAAGATAAAAATAACAAGTAGCAGAAAAAATTTATAAAAATATAACACTCTTTAACGTTGGCGTGAGGAACACCTTTCTAAACATGATATCAGACCACCTGAAACCATAAAAAGGACTGACAGATTTGACTACCTTTTTTTAAACATAAAATTCTATATGGTAAAAAGTACTAATAAAACACTAAAAACTAATAACAAATTGCACAGTACATGATAGGCAAAAGTATAATCATACATACACAAATATACGTCTACATGTATATATACACCACATATATACGATATATACATGTATATGTATCAAGGTGTACATACCAACATAAAGTTCTCACAAGCCAAAAACAAAAAGATAATCACCCCAGAAGAAAAATATGCAAAAGACAAAAATAGGCTTTTATAAATGAGAAATAACAAATGTCAAGTATTATAAGATACCCTACACTTCACAGACGATAAAAGAAATCCAACTTAAAGTAAGACAATTTTTTACAGATCATAAATCACATTGGCAAAATGCTGACAACGCCTGCATTGGTGAGGGTTTGGAGAAGGGGCGTTTCTATGTGCTATTGGTAGAGACTGAGTACAGCCGTATCAGAGGGCAAGCTTTATCAATATTTAAAATGTGTACTACATCATAATTTTATAATTAAAATGTCATAAAAAGACATTTCCATTTTGATAAATAAAAACAAAAGGAAAGGAAGAAAGAAGCTCAGTTTTGTGTTAAGTGAGTTCATCCATCCTGTGCCACGTTCTGAACCATCAAGATGCACCCTTCTCAACACCCTTTCTGGCCTCTGTGCTCCCCCGGATTCTCCTCTAACTCTCTGACCAGCCCCTGCAGTACACCTGTCTGCCACCTACTCTTTCCTTCCCTCTCTCAATAGCTATATTCTTAAGGACTGTGCTTTTAGGCCCACTATTCCTCTCCCTCAACTCCCAGGTTTTATACCAAGTTCACTTTTGTAATTCCAGCTACCAGCCTTATGCGGGCTACCTCTGTACGCATTCACATCCATGTTTTCAAGTCTTCTCATATTTCAGCAACATTTTGCAGCTGCCAAATTACCAGCATCGTGTTGAGAAAAAGCCAGAAAAAAAATTTAAAGCATCCCAGGGCACTCAATATTTCCACTCCTTGTTAGTGTTTTTTGTTCAGTCCTAGGCTCTACCAACTAAGAAAGCTGTGGAAGGACTTGAAGAGAGCTTACTAGATAGCCAAGAAGACAGTTTGAAGGTTGGGGACTTTATGGATAAAGCAGAAATTTCCTTTTCCTGAAAAAGGCAAAGCTGATAAGATATAAGATGGTTCTGAGTATCATATGAAAAACTGTACCAAAATTGACATCATTTTTCTTCATTTCCAGCTGGGGGCTAGGGGGTTGTTATTAGTCTAAGCTTTTGGCTACATTGAGCAGTCCCCACTTGACCCACAATGAATTCCTAAAAAGGACCCAGAAAGAAAGAGCAGACCATTTCTCTCCATTCACTGTTGTGGTTGTAACCATCACTCCAGCTTTGAAGCCTGACATTATCCTTATCACCACTATCTCGGTGAGGGGAAATGCTGACTAAATTACATTCCACAGGATATATAAACGGCAAATTTTATGTTATATATATTTTACCACAATTAAAAAATGCTTTACCAAAACCAAAATGTATGAAAACTGTTGGAAACATACAAATGGGAAGATTACTAAGATAAAGAGAACCGTGGAAGGCATGTGTGTGGACTGGCAATATGGAAAAGTGCTGAAAGGACCACACTCCTGAGATAAGGAACAGTTTCCTCATACTGAGAGCCACCACTGAGAGCCACCATGGCTACAGAGAATGGCAGGATGGCTCTCTTTCTCTGAAGGCCAAACACCAGTTCAGAGTCTCAGAAAGTAGAAAAGGTAATAAAAACAACTATTTACTGAGCCTCTAACTTTGGGCCAGGCATTGTGCTCAGTACTTGTACATATGCTCTGTCATCTAACCCTCCACAGCAGACCCCAGGAAGGGTGCTGTTATTCCTGTTTCACTGGTGTAGAAATGAGGGCTTGGAGAGGCACAACTTTACTAAGATCACAATGCCAATATTAGATGAAACCAGGATTTGAGAAGAGCTCTAACTCTGCAGCCCATGATTTTCCTACTACCCGATGCTGATTTACATACAGTTCAACCTAGACTCAAGAGAGAGGGCTGGGTAATCTCACAATTCACAGAGTATCTCTTCTTTAGTGAATATATTAAATGAAATCTTTCATCAATATACAACACTTGCATCCTTCAGAATTAACCTCGAAATTCAGTTTCCTGAAGAAAAAACAGAAAGTAGACTTTGCAAAGAGTACAGAACCATTTACCACTCCAGAGTTTTCCAGCACAGATATACATTTTAACAAATACTTGGATAAAAAGCACCAATGAATATATGTACATATTAATATTGAATCAGTCTCTCTTCACTACCTGGTCAGTGCCTTGACCCCAAACCTGTGCTAACATTTATAGAGTACCTACTGCATACAAGGTCATAACTTGAGAACTGCACAAGAATACTGAAAGATTAGAATCCATACTCCTTGCTTCCAAGAGCTTGTAATTTTAGTATGAGAGGCAAGACAAACACGCAAAGGACACTGAAGAACAAGAGTGACATACAAATGTTCAAATTAACTAACACAATGCAAAGTGAACACTTACGTGCTAAGGAAATAAAGAATTTATATGTGCCCAGTGAAGTCCCTGAAAGAAGTGTATTTAGAACATTGTTTAGGAAGTCAATAAATGATTGTGAAGATAAGAAACACCAAGCATGAAACATCCTTGGATAATCAATAGGGACTTATTCTTAAGTTCATTTTAAAATACTTCCAAAATTCCAAACTATTACAAAAGGCAGAGTTTATGAAGGAATGTAGTAACATAGTAAGTTAAAGTGGTTATAAATATTAAAATGCTTTCTCACTAAAATGCATATCAAGACTCCTTCCTTTTCCTGTTATCACTGTCTCTAACATCACCTTTGCTCAGTTTTTCTCAACCAGCGTGGGAGCTGGCTATACCAAGACAAAAACTAGAATCATGAAAACAGCCAGGCTCTACAACACATAAAAGCAACATCAACAAAGGCAAGGCCACACAGGAGAGACAAAATAAGGAAAAGGGAGTATAAATAATACCCATTAATAAATGAGAGGAATTATATTTTCTAAAAGCCAGAGATCACGACTGAGGGTACACGTCTCCCTCCACAGAGTAGGAGTTTTCAGATGGGTAAAGCACACAGCCTCTATCATAGCTGGTATTACAGTCACGATGATTTGTTCTGGGAGTCGTGCTCCTAGTGTTTCAAATTAAATACAAACACACAGTCCTTTGGTCCACGTCAGACACTTTGGTTGTTATGCTGCTTATTTTTTAATCTGATACAGCCATAATAATGTCAGTCGATGCAGACTCAATCCCCTCCTCTACCTCGGGGCCCCTCTGTCACTCTCAACGTATCCCTAGGCAGTTCTGAGATACAGAATCTTCACTCAATTTCTTGTCCCTCTCATTTTAATCCATTCAAAACTCCTCTGATAAAAGAGCAACTGCTAGACCTGAGACACTTTAGTCCCTCTTTGGGGAAATGAAATTGATTTTCTTCATTTCCACACAAGAGTATCCTTGGGTAACAATATTGTGTCCAGTCATACCCATAATAAAAAAAAATGTAGGCGACATTCTTTACTGTACCAGAGGCTGAAAGGTTTTGTGGAGTTCCTGTGGTAGAAGTAAGAATTCAGCCTGATTCTGTCAGATCATGCGTTTAATAAGTATAAGGGTGCCTTCTGACTGAGAGAGTAAGTGCTGTGGGGCATCCCCATCTGCTCCAACTCAGCCACACAGGGATGTCAGCTGGGGTCACGAGTACAGGTGTGGAGCGGAGTGGGTAAGGGGCCAGCTCCACGTGCTCCCTGGCTTACACCCACCATATCCCTTCTTGACACACTTCATTAAATGAACCAATCACTTTCTGCCTTCAATCTCTTGAGTTTAGGGTAAAGAATATCTGAGGGAAATTTCCAAGGGGAAAATCACAATAGAAAAAACACAACAGAATTTCAGGGGCCTTTAACCACCTTTCCCAACTCCCAAATTCATTATTCATACTGGTTTTGCAGAATTTCAGAAAGAAAGCTTAAAAGATGGCTTACATCTAAAGTAAGAATATGAAATGTTAGAATAGCTTATCAGTACTTTTTAAAAAACAAACTTACATGGAGCTAAAATACATAATGACAATAAAAGTTAAGGTGCTCTGGTTGAAGGGAAGGTGTGAGCCTGGAGCCCCACCAGCTCAGCCTCCCTTGCCCCAAACCCAACCCCACCAGAAACACCTGCTCTTTCAAACTCCACTGATATCCACTGACCTAGAAAAAGAACATGCACAATGGCATCCAAAAATCTCCTCCTGGCCCTGAGGACTGCCAGGGAAGCCTCCAGAAATATCTCTCATGGTTTTTGTGAAAAGAACGCACCCCCTAACAATAACTCTGCTTTCAAGGTATAGCATGGAATTTAAAAAGCATTTCCACTTCTCAGTGTGTCGTCCCTTCTTATTCATTTACATGCCTTTACATAAATATGGTACAAAACAGTTCCACAGTACACTCTAAATATTAAGATGCTTAATTTTCCATAGTATCCCTAAGTTTTTTAGTTGGGACGCATTTAGTAACTGATATCCTCCTGGAAAACTTTTCCTCTTTGAGACAGAAAAATGAAATCTGTTTCTCAACATCCAGATCTCTTTAAACAAACATCAGAAGCATTTATAAGCCATGAGAACTAACCTGCAGACACGGGCTGGAAAATACAGCTTCTGCCAAGAACGACACAGATATTGCGAATGATCAATCACTCTGATCCAATCAAGTTCATCCATTGAGACTTCAATGAAGTATGAATAAGACCTATGAATCAAAAGGAAAAAGGCAGAAAAAAGTATCATATTAAAATAACAATACAAAGCTATATTTTTTTAGCAGCTTTTTTTTTTTTTTTTTTGGCTGCGTTGGGTCTTCATTGCTGTGCTTGGGCTTTCTCTAGTTGTGGCGAGCGGGGGCTACTCTTCTTTGCGGTGCGCGGGCTTCTCATTGTGGTGGATTCTCTTGTTGTGGAGCACGGGCTCTAGGCGTGCGGGCTTCAGTAGCTGTGGCTCGCGGGCTCTAGAGTGCAGGCTCAGTCGTTGTGACACAGGCTTAGTTGCGCCGCACCATGTAGGATCTTCCCAGACTAGGGCATGAACCCATGTCCCCTGCATTGGCGGGAGGATTCTTAACCAGTGCGTCACCAGGGAAGCCCCCCGAAGTTATATTTTAATAAAATGTTAAAAGGTACAAAAAATACACTATTCATGAATTACATTTTCTGCATAATGACCAAATTCTGATGATGACGAAATGTGTATAGATCCCCCTAACATAGCATTCGCCACAATGTATTGAAATTATCTCTTTGCATGTCTGCCTGCCTTATAAGGTCTCAAGCTGGTTAAGAACACAGACCATGCCATATTTATCTGCATATATCGGGGTCTAGCACAGTGCTTGTCACATATCAGGCATATAAGATATAACAGGACCAGGATGCCTTGCATATACCGTATTAACAGGTTAATAAAGCCATGACAGAGAGAGGACAGAAAACAGAGAAGTGTGCCTTCTCCCTCTACCTTCACTGGCCTGAGCACCCAGCCCTCCTGTCTCAGGAGGGAAGCCAACTCAGAATGGTTCCTCACAGAGGCCAGCTTATCTCCTGCTTCCTCCCAGTCTCCTACCATCCCACACACAGATACAGCCTGCAGAAAAATAAATGACATGGGTGAAGAGATCGTATGTATTCCTCTTCGGTACAACTTAAAATTTGGCAGCTAATAATCTAGCAGTAATGAAAACAGCCTATCATCCTCCCCTGGTCAGCTACCCTGGACCATTACATGCTGGTTCCATACTGAACAAATCTATATTCCCCTGTCATAAGCCAAATTTAAATTTGAGATGCAGTTATTACTTGTACTGTAATATCAACAGGAACAATCTCAGAAGATTTAGGTGACCATAAATGTCAGCCTGCAACCAACAGTTGTGACCAGAAAAGGTCAGCTTATTTTGTGTCATCCCCTCATTTTCTGCTGTCCCCTCACTCCCATCCATTTTATGGCTCAGTCTCAAACTGGTTATAACCTTTTATTGAACCTCTCTGGGTTATCAGCAATGCAGGATATAATTTTACAACACATGTGAGAATCTTTTTGGCTTAAGATTCTGAATTTTTCACCTTTGCTTAGAATGATAACTTCTGTGAGAAAGGAACTAGTACATGGTAAAGTTAAGTCCCCTGTGAATGAAACGCACATACTAAAACAAACTGGGGCTTCCCTGGTGGCGCAGTGGTTAAGAATCCGCCTGCCAATGCAGGGGACACGGGTTCAAGCCCTGGTCCGGGAAGATCCCACATGCCACAGAGCAACGAAGCCCGTGCGCCACAACTACTGAGCCTGCGCTCTAGAGCCTGCGAGCCACAACTACGGAAGCCCGCGTGCCTAGAGCCCACGCTCCACAACAAGACAAGCCACCACAATGAGAAGCCGGCGCACCACAACAAAGAGTAGCCACAACTAGAGAAAGCCCGTGCGCGGCAACGAAGACCCAATGCAGCCAAAAATAAATAAATAAAATAAATTAATTAATTAAAAATAAAAAAAATAAAACCAAGTGGCCTATAAATATTTAACATCCTGGAAATGATGATAAGTACTTACAGTTTCAAATGTACTAACCTTTTCTTTATTATTTTTATACTAATTGCATTATTAACTAAATGAGTTAATATATGTAAACCTTTTAGAACAGTGCCTACTACTATTATTAATCAGAGACGCTTGCAAATAATACATGAAATTTGCTCCACTTTGCCAACTAAACATATTATATCCAACGATACATATCAGGAAACATATTCTTAATTAAAAAGAAGGAGATAACCTGGAGATAACCTCCAATACCCACGCACATGGGAAATGCTGACTCTCACTTCATAAAGCTTCCCTCACACTTGGCTCAAATGGCCTGAAAGGCCAGGGTGGCGGTCAGTGGTGCTAACAAGAGAAATGAACTAACCAGCAAGATCTGCAGGGTCTCATCACCCTTACTGTTAAGCCCTTCATGCCCAGACTCAAAGAGGCATGAGTAGGGCCTAGGAGACTGTACACCAGAGAGAGACTGGGTGTACAGGTTTAGGTTAATGACGAGCAGCAATGAGGGAGACTGTTCAGTTCTTGGTCATCCTACTGCTCTGGTACTTCTGCCATGGCTGAACTCAGTGGGTGAAAACATCAGAGTGGCTAGAAAGGAAGGCAGAATCTTGAAAGCACTGTGAAACTGGTGGGTTCCTAGGCTGGAGCCCATCAAGTGTTTTTCACATATTTCTTTTGTTTTGATAATGATATTTATTCACACCAAAAGACAATTTTTTTTCTTTGTCCACAGTATAAAGTATATTTTAAAAGTTATCATAATATCCAAAAGTAAGGAATCAAGTAAATAAACCATGGTAACTCATATAGTGGAATACCAAACAACTATTAAAAGTAACATTTTACATGGATAAATGACAAGGCCCTACTATATAACACAGGGAACTATATTCAATATCATGTAATAAACCATCATGGAAAATATGAAAAAGAATATATATGTAAAACATATTTGTATATATATATGTACAGAACTTAAACATATTATAAGTAAACTATATTTCAAAAAAATTTTTTAAAAGTAACATTTTACAGGAATATTTTTAAAAGAGTAGAATATTCACAGTGTATTAATTGAAAAGTGAAGTTAGTTTTTGTACATCTAACCTTTATTTTGTAAAACTATGTGTGGTTTTACAGGTTTCGGGTGTGTGTGTTTGTGTGTGTGTATGTGTGAGACTATGCATAACAAAAAAATACTGGTTAGGGACTTCCCTGGTGGTGCAGAGGGTAATAATACACCTGCCAATGCACAGGGCAGGGGTTCGAGTCCTGGTCTGGGAAGATCCCACATGCCGTGGAGCAACCAAGCCCGTGAGCCACAACTACTGAGCCTGCACTCTAGAGCCCACGAGCCACAACTACTGAGCCCACGTGCCACAACTACTGAAGCCCGCGCAGCTAGAGACCATGCTCCACAACAAGAGAAGCCACCACAATGAGAAGCCCACGCACCGCAACAAAGAGTAGCCCCCGCAAGCCACAATTAGAGAAAGCCCGCACTCAGCAACGAAGACCCAACACAGCCAAAAATAAAATCAATTAATTTTAAAAAAGTACTGGTTAGACAAATATAAAAATTAATAATAGGCAGTGAGATTACTAGCAATATTTATTTTCTTCTTTGTGCTTTTCTACATTTTCTGTTTTCCACAATAAACACATATTCATTACTTTTATAAGCAGAAAAAAGCAAAAAATGTTATTTTTTAAAGAAACGCACCCTTTAATTCTTCCCCCAAAACTAAACTTCAAGAGAAATAGCAAAGTGATGACAAAGATATAAACCAGCAAATCTCTTAAGCCAAAGCAGATGACCACAAAGTTAGGCCATCTCAATCAGACATGTCAGTTTCTCTCCAAGTCATGCTAATGACTCACCGGCTATCTCGGTCCCACAGGAGTATCCGTATATGATTGATAATGGACGGCTGACCTAGCTTAATCTCGATGCCAGAACGGCAGTCATCATCAATTGGGTGCCTAGAAAATCCATGATCCAAATCATAATTTTGAGTGTCACCATCTAATAAGGCAGACTTCAGCTCCCCTTTTACCACCTGGGCTCCATATTTCATAGTTGCAATGTTTTCTTCTGGTACTACAGTTAAAAATAGAAGAAGTAAGGTTAATGGTTACTTATGAAATTTTCCGTATTTTGGGAAAAAAGATAAAATTCTAGCATTTTAGTTGATGCTAGTATATGCATTTAATTTAACGAGAGAGACGAGATATGGAGTGTCTGTGAGGATTAAGATACCACCACAGTTGAAATTTAATGACATCATCACAGCCACAAAGTACCTGGGACTAAGACTACTAAGAAAAAGTTGTAAATACTAGAAAAAAACATGTTCTAGGACAAACAAACCAGCTCTACTGAGTTAATTCTATTAGTAGCTTTAATTTAATATCTACTGGACAAAACTAGCATGTAAAATGACCTGTACCTGCCATCTGGACTGAGCACGAAGTATAAAAGCAAAGCAAACAGGTCATACATCTTATAAAACAGAAAGAGAAAGACCCCAATACAGCGGAGCTGTTAGTCATACAAGGATGTGCTGAAACAATTAGTTAAAAACCAAGAATATGTTTAAAAGAAGATATATTTTTACTTCACTTGAATATTTTTAAAAATAAAAATTCAAAAAAAAAAATCAGTCTGTCATCAAAAGTAATACTATGGGGCTTCCCTGGTGGCGCAGTGGTTGAGAGTCCGCCTGCCGATGCAGGGGACACGGGTTCGTGCCCCGGTCCGGGAGGATCCCACATGCCGTGGAGCGGCTAGGCTCGTGAGCCATGGCTGCTGAGCCTGCGGGTCCGGAGCCTGTGCTCTGCAATGGGAGAGGCCACAACAGTGAGAGGCCCAGGTACCGCAAAAAAAAAAAAAAAAAAAAAAAAAAAAAATTAATACTATGATTATAATTAACCCCCCTCCCCTCTCCAACACTGGATGTACTAAGAGTCAATTGTTCCTGGGACTCTGAAGTCCTCTGCAAATTTTGCTTCACAGATCTAGAACCTGTCTTCCAGGTACTAACATTCTAAAACTGACACTCTCCATGGAGAGACAACAGGCAGCATAAAGTAGATGTTAAGAGCCTGAGATTCAAAGTCAGAGTTTAAATAATGGTGCCACCTTTAACCAGATGGTATCAATTTGGGGAAGTCACTTTCTCTGAACGTCAATTTCTCAATAGGGCAACATCTCCCAGGTGTTTTTGTTTAAGGATTAAATGAGATGATCTTTGCAAAGCACAGAGTAAGCTCTAAAAAAAAGATTGCCAGTATTATTACAAAATATGTATAAAAGCACACATAAAACTAAGCAAGTTTACAGACTGTAAATAAATGCTGAATTCTCACAGAATATGTACATCTTGGCTGTGTGATTTGAATAGGGGAAAGTATGAGCTATAATTAGGCTCTTAGGGAAAAGGAGTAAGTAATTCATCATCGTAGATTTCTTGGCAAATGTGGGTTTAGAAACTTTTTTTCAAATGAAGACAGGGAAAGATGATTTAAAAATGAAGCTGAAAAGTGGGGGTTGGGGTAAGTTTAATTAACCTTCAAAAGACTATGGCAACTGAGATAACCAAACCAAATGAAAACAAAACCTAGTCATGATCAACTTCTTACCACCAGAGGCCTAAGTGCTCAGTTTATAACGTTCTACGTTCTATTAGCTCATGAAAATCACACATATTCTTCATATTTATTTTTCATTTATTTAACAAACTTTATTAATTCCTTTGACTTACTCCTCATAATAATCCTTTGAGTGTAGGACTACTATTATATCCATTTCACAGATGGGAAAGTGGGGGCAGAGAAAGGTTAAATGGACTTTGTTGCCCAAGGCCATACAGCCAGCAAGGAGCTGAGGTGCTATCAGAACACATGCAATCTGTTTCCAGGGGCCCTGCCCTGCTACTACCTTCATAAAGGGTTTCTGATGGGAAGACCATACTTTTTCCCTCTTACTAGTCCCTTCCCTCTAAGGTTACTTAGGACCCAAAGGAAAGAAACAGTCTATTATAGCTTTTTTTTTAGAAAGTTGGACTTAAAATGAGAAAACCTAAGTTTGAGACTCAGGCTCTACCACTTATTATCCCTGATGAGGCCTCTTGGTCTCTATGAATCTGTTTTCTCATCTAAAAATAATAATATTTTACCCAACCCACCCACGGGGCTACTGTAAAAATTACACTATAAATAATATATGCTAAAGTACCATGGGACTTCCCTGGTGGTGCAGTATTTAAGACTCTGCGCTCCCAACGCAGGGGGCCCAGGTCTCTGAACCCTGGTCAGGTAACTAGATCCCACGTGCATGCCACAGCTAAGGGGCCCACCTACTGCAACTAGGGAGCTGGTGAGCCACAACTAATACCCAGCGCAACCAAATAAAAAAATAAAAAAATAAAGTCTACAAAGTACTCTATAAGAATTAAATTAGTCAAAAAACATTTACTGAAGACCCATTCTGTACCAGGTACCCTGTGAGAGAGATAGGCTGTGCTCTCCTGGTGCCTCCAATCTAGAGATGAAGCACTTTATAAGCAAGCAAAGAAAAGCTTCAAATTTGTGATTTGTGAATCCTCAGCAGAGATGACTTGTGAACCCCCTAGTTTACAGATGAAGATACTAAAAGATACTAAAAACTACAACTGGGAAGACAGAATACTAATAGAGTCAAAGAGTTTTCAAAGTATTAACGGTTCACTGCTATTACTGTCTTTATGTGATAGATGATACAAATTTTATTTACTTATTTATTATTTATTTGTTTGTTTGTTTATGGCTGCATTGGGTCTTCACTGCTGCGCACAGGCTTTCTCTAGATGTGGCGAGCAGGGGCTACTCTTTGCTGTGGTATGCAGGCTTCTCATTGTGGTGGCTTCTCTTGTTGCGGAGCATGGGCTCTAGGCGCATGGGTTTCAGTAGTTGTGGCACGTGGGCTCAGTAGTTGTGGCAGAGAGGCTGGGCCCGTAAGCCATGGCCACTGAGCCTGCGCGTCCGGAGCCTATGCTCCGCAACGGGAGAGGCCACAGCAGTGAGAGGCCCGCGTACCACAAAAAAAAAAAAAAAAAAAAGATTTAGTATTTATGCCCCTAGATACTAATTCCCTAGTCCCAAGATAGAACCTCTCAATGTTTCATGAAAAGTCCCCAAAGACTCAGAACCTATACCCAGGGAAGAACAAAGAAACAGATAAATCTCATCAATAATTTCAAAATAAGCAGAACTATCCTTCCAGACCATCAGCTAAGGAACAGTTCTGAAATTTTAGACCCCTTTTTCCCTAACTGTGAAGAAATCTGATTTTTTAAAAATGGCATGAATGTCTGAATAAATATTTTTTAGGGTCTGAGAGGAAAGTGATATGCTTCCTTAGTTATTTCTATTATTAGTTTTACTATTCATATAATTAAAAAGGTAGAAAAACAGTCTGCTACTTAATCATTTCTCGAGTTTATAAGTTACATAAAAGATTCTCAAGCATTTGTATAATCTCCTCCTTGAGCTTCCACTAAATTATTCCAAAATGAAGAATTTAACATTTATGAGCAGCATATCATTCCAGAACTGAGGGGTCCTCAACTGGTTAATTACTCCCTTTCACGGTAATTTCATGGGTCTATAGTAACCCAGGTCTGACACCTATACTGACCAGCTGATCAATTCCAAGCTACCAGTAACTACATGAAATGTCCAAAGCTTCTCCTCAGTTCTGCTGCAATGTCCCAAACTTATCCTTATAACTAAACCAGTTCTGAGGCCCTATCAACACCTCGAATCAAAACTAGGGCAAGAAGGGGAAAAAAGGAGCTTATATAAGAAAGGATCCAACAATTAAGATTTACAAAGGCTAAAACTATATTACTCATCTTGTTACTTCTCCCCTCTCTACCCTCCTACCTTTACCGAAGGCTGACCCTCAACCAGCATCACCCTCTAGCATCTCTAATCTCTTCTCCAACCTCTCCTGACCCATTCCCTCTAGCTACCATACTATTTCTCTACTACCTTTATTCCAATTCACACATCAGATAGTCAACACATTGTATTTACTATAATTTTCAAACCCATGGCCTAATTCCCTGTTTAGTGAAGCTTCTGTCCAGACTACTAACCAACTCACCACAATTTATATCCAAAATTTTTCTCTCCATTCTCATTCTCCTTGCCCTCCCAGCATCACCAGATACCACTGACCACCCACTCCATAGCAATGCTCTCTCCTCTGTTGGCTTCCGTAACCCTATCCCAATTTTCTTCCTACCTCTAATTCTTCCTTCTCTACCTTCAGCCCCTGGTCATAAGTCTCCTCCAAGTCTCAGACTTTAATTTTCACTTCTTTCTCTATACTCTAGCCCAGGTTTCAGTTCTTTTACCACCAGCTTTGACTGCTTCCTGAACACCAGTAATATGCTTCCACTGCTTTCAGACAATTCTCATTGTATTCATTCATCAAGTATCATCTACAGACTACCCAGTGTGTTGAATGTTGAGGATACAAAGATCAGTGTGCCTTCAAGGATCTAAAACAAGTAAATAAAAAGGTTTAAAAAATGTGATCAATGTGATACCTCCTACACAGACATACAGAGATGAGGAAGAACACAAAATAATAATATAACAATGGTTTCCTACAGTATTGAGCTTACACACATTATTTGCACACATTACTTCGAGTAATTCTCATAACAATATGCAAAGGTATAAAACTAAAGGTAAAATTCCTTATGTGATTTAACACCAGGTCATGCAACTAGTAAGTGACTAATTCAGGACTTGAAGTCAAATTTGTCTCGCTCCAAAACCTATGCTTTTTCTTCTATGCCCAATGAAAAGAAATCTAAATCTGATGGGTCAGGAGAGAAGTCCAGGCTAACGACACCTATTTAAGATCAATCAGTATTTCAAAAGAGTGTCTGAAGTCATGGACAAGGAAAAGATCACTCAGGGAAATGACTAACATGAGACAGAACTTAGAATTTAGATACCCCAGAAACTCTCAAACTCAGTAAGTCTAAAACAAGTTCAGACATTCGTTCAAGATGGCAGAGTAAAAGGACGTGTCTCACTCCCTCTTGCGAGAGCACTGAAATCACAACTAACTGCTGAATAATCATCGACAGGAAGACACTGGAGCTCACCAAAAAAGATACCCCACATCCAAAGACAAAGGAGAAGCCACAATGAGACGGTAGGAGGGGCGCAATCACAATAAAATCAAATCCCATAACTGCTGGGTGGGTGTCTCACAAACTGGAGAACACTTACACCACAGAAGTCCACCCACTGCAGTGAAGGTTCTGAGCCCCACGGCAGGCGTCCCAACCTGTGGGTCTGGCAACAGAGGGAGGAATTCCTAGAGAATCAGACTTTGAAGGCTAGCGGGATTTGATTGCAGGACTTCGACAAGACTGGGGGAAACAGAGACTCCACTCTTGGAGGGCACACACCAAGTAGTGTGTGCATCGGGACCAAGGGAAAGGAGCAGTGACCCCATAGGAGACTGAACCAGACCTACCTGCTAGGGTTGGAGGGTCTCCTGCAGAGGCAGAGGGTGGCTGTGGCTCACCGTGGGGACAAGGACACTGGCAGAAGAAGTTGTGGGAAGCACTCCTTGGCATGAGCTCTCCGAGAGTCTGCCATTAGCCCCACCAAAGAGCCTGGGTAGGCTCTAGTATTGGGTTGCCTCAGGCCAAACAACCAACAGGGAGGGAACCCAGCCTCACCCATCAGCAGGCAAGCAGATTAAAGTTTACTGAGGTATGACCACCAGAGTAATACCCAGCTCTACCCACCACCAGTCCCTCCCATCAGGAAACTTGCACAAGCCTCTTAGATAGCCTCATCCACCAGAGAGCAGACAGCAGAAACAAGAACAACTACAATCCTGCAGCCTGTGGAACAAAAACCACATTCACAGAATGGAAGACAAGATGAAAAGGCAGAGGGCTAAGTACCAGATGAAGAAACAAGATAAAACCCCAGAAAAACAACTAAATGAAGTGGAGATAAGCAACCTTCCAGAAAAAGAATTCAGAATAATGATAGTGAAGATGATCCAGGACCTTGGAAAAGAATGGAGGCAAAGATCGAGAAGTTGCAAGAAATCTTTAACAAAGACCTAGAAGAATTAGGGGAGGAGCTTCAAGATGGTGGAAGAGTAAGACGCGGAGATCACCTTCCTCTCCACAAATACATAAGAAATACATCTACATGTGGAACAGCTCCTATAGAACACCTACTGAATGCTGGCAGAAGACCTCAGACCTCCCAAAAGTCAAGAAACTCCCCCACGTACCTGGGTAGGGCAAAAGAAAAAAGAAAAAAACAGAGACAAAAGAATAGGGATGGGACCTGCACCAGTGGGAGGGAGCTGTGAAGGAGCAAAGGTTTCCACACACTAGGAAGCCCCTTCGTGGCCGGAGACTGTGGGTGGCGGAAGGGGGGAGCTTCGGAGCCACGGAGGAGAGCACAGCAACAGGGGTGCGGAGGGCAAAGCGGACAGATTCCCGCACAGAGGATCGGTGCCGACACGCATTCACCAGCCCGAGAGGCCTGTCTGCTCACCTGCCGGGGCGGGCGGGGGCTGGAAGCTGAGGCTCAGGCTTCGGTCAGATACCAGGGAGAGGACTGGGGCTGGCTGCGTGAACACAGCCTGAAGGGACTAGTGCACCACAGCTAGCCGGGAGGGAGTCCAGGAAAAAGTCTGGAGCTGCCAAAGAGGCAAGAGACTTTTTCTTTCCTCTTTGTTTCCTGGTGCACGAGAAGGGATTAAGAGCGCCGCTTAAAGGAGCTCCAGAGAAGAGCACGAGCCGTGGCTATCAGCGCGGACCCCAGAGACGGGCATGGGACGCTAAGGCTGCTGCTGCCACCACCAAGAAGCCTGTGTGCACGCACAGGTCACTCTCCACACCTCCCCTGTGCAGCCCGCCACTGCCAGGGTCCCGTGATCCAAGGACAACTTCCCCGGGAGAACACACGGTGCGCCTCAGGCTGTTGCAACGTCACACTGGCCTCTGCCGCCGCAGGCTCTCCCGCATCTGTATCCCCCACTCCCCGCAGCCTGAGTGAGCCAGAGGCCCCGAATCAGCTGCTCCCTTAACCCCGTCCTGTCTGAGTGAAGAACAGACGCCCTCAGGAGACCTACACACAGAGGTGGGTCCAAATCCAAAGCTGAACCTCGGGAGCTGTGCGAACAAAGAAGAGAAAGGGAAATTTCTCCCAGCAGCCTCAGAAGCAGCGGATTAAATCTCCACAGTCAACTTGATGAACCCTGCACCTGTGCAATACCTGAATAAACAACGAATCATCCCAAATTGAGGAGGTGGACTTTGGGAGCAAAGATATATATATATTTTCCCTTTTTCTCTTTTTGTGAGTGTGTATATGTATGCTTCTGTGTGTGATTTTGTCTGTATACGCTTTGGTTTTACCATTTGTCCTAGGGTTCTGTACGTCCGGTTTTTCTTAGTTTTTTTTTTTTTACTTTTTAAAATTTTTTCCTTAATAAATAGTTTTTATTTTAATAACTTTATTTTATTTTATTTTACCTTCCTTCTTTTTTTCTATTATTTCTCCCTTTTCTTCTGAGCCATGTGGATGAAAGGTTCTTGGTGCTCCAGCCAGGCGTGAGGGCTGTGCCTCTGAGGTGGGAGAGCCAATTTCAGGACACTGGTCCACAAGAGACCTCCCAGCTCCATGTAAAATTAAACAGCGAAAATCTCCCAGAGATCTCTATCTCAACGCCAAGACCCACCTTCACTCAACTACCATCAAGCTACAGTGCTGTACACCCTATGCCAGACAACTAGCAAAACAGGAACACAACCTATTCCATTAGCAGAGTGGCTACTTAAAATCATAATAAGGCCACAGACACCCCAAAAAACACCACCAGACGTGGACCTGCCCACCAGAAAGACAAGATCCAGCCTCATCCACCAGAACACAGGCACAAGTCCCCTCCACCAGGAAGCCTACACAACCCACTGAACCAACCTAAGCCAGTGGGGACAGACACCAAAAACAACAAGAACTATGAACCTGCAGCCTGAGAAAAGAAGACCCCAAACACAGTAAGTTAAGCAAAATGAGAAGACAGAAACACACACAGCAGATGAAGGAGCAAGGTAAAAACCCACCAGACCAAACAAATGAAGAGGAAATAGGCAGTCTACCTGAAAAAGAATTCAGAATAGTGATAGTAAAGATGATACAAAATCTTGGAAATAGAATAGAGGAAATACAAGGAACGTTTAACAAGGACCTAGAAGAACTAAAGAGCAAAGAAACAATGATGAACAACACAATAAATGAAATTAAAAATTCTCTAGAAGGAATCAATAGCAGGATAACTGAGGCAGAAGAACGGATAAGGGACCTGGAAGAAAAAATAGTGGAAATAACTACTGCAGAGCAGAATAAAGAAAACAGAATGAAAAGAACTGAGGACAGTCTCAGAGACTTCTGGGACAACATTAAACGCACCAACATGCGAATTGTAGGGGTCTCAGGAGAAGAAGAGAAAAAGAAAGGGACTGAGAAAATATTTGAAGAGATTATAGTTGAAAACTTCCCTAATATGGGAAAGGAAATAATTAATCAAGTCCAGGAAGCACAGAGAGTGCCATACAGGATAAATCCAAGGAGAAACACGCCAAGACACATAATAAGCAAACTATCAAAAATTAAATACAAAGAAACAATATTAAAAGCAGCAATGGAAAAACAACAAATAACACACAAGGGAACCCCCATAAGGTTAACAGCTGATCTTTCAGCAGAAACTCTGCAAGCCAGAAGGAGTGGCAGGACATAATTTAAAGTGATGACGGAGAAAAACCTACAACCAAGATTATTCTACCCAGCAGAGATGTCATTCAGATTTGACGGAGAAATTAAAACCCTTACAGACAAGCAAAAGCTGAAAGAATTCACCACCACCAAACCAGCTTTACAACAAATGCTAAAGGAACTTCTCTAGGCAGGAAACACAAGAGAAGGAAAAGACCTACAATAACAACCCAAAACAATTAAGAAAATGGGAATAGGAACATACATATCGATAATTACCTTAAATGTAAATGGATTAAAAGCTCTAATCAAAAGACACAGACTGGCTGAATGGATACAAAAACAAGACCCATATATATGCTGTCTACAAGAGACCCACTTCAGACCTAGGGACACACAATGACTGAAAGTGAGGAGATGGAAAAAGATATTCCATGCAAATGGAAATCAAAAGAAAGATGGAGTAGCAATTCTCATAACAGACAAAATAGACTTTAAAGACTGTTACAAGAGACAAAGAAGGACACTACATAATGATCAAGGGATCAATCCAAGAAGAAGATATAACAAATGTAAATATTTATGCACCCAACATAGGAGCACCTCAATACATACGGCAAATACTAACAGCCATAAAAGGGGAAATCGACAGTAACACAATCATAGTAGGGGACTTTAACACCCCACTTTCACCAATGGACAGATCATCCAAAATGAAAATAAACAAGGAAACACAAGCTTTAAATCATACATTAAACAAGATGGACTTGATATTTATAGGACATTCCATACAAAAACAACAGAATACAAATTCTTCTCAAGTGCTCATGGAACATTCTCCAGGATAGATCATATCTTGGGTCACAAATCAAGCCCTGGTAAATTTAAGAAAATTGAAATCATATCAAGTATCTTTTCCGACCACAATGCTATGAGACTAGATATCAATTACAGGAAAAAAATCTGTAAAAAATACAAGCACATGGAGGCTGAACAATACACTACTTAATAACCAAGAGATCACTGAAGAAATTAAAGAGGAAATCAAAAAATACCTAGAAACAAATGACAATGAAAACACGATGACCAAAGCCTATGGGATGCAGCAAAAGCAGTTCTAAGAGGGAAGTTTATAATAAGCAATACAATCTTACCTTAAGAAACAAGAAATATCTCAAATAAACAACCTAACCTTACACCTAAAGCAATTAGAGAAAAAAGAACAAAAACAACCCCCAAGTTAGCAGAAGGAAAGAAATCATAAAGATCAGAGCAGAAATAAATGAAACAGAAACAAAGAAAACAAGAGCGAAGATCAATAAAACTAAAAGCTGGGTCTTTGAGAAGATAAACAAAATTGAAAAACCATTAGCCAGACTCATCAAGAAAAACAGGGAGACGACTCAAATCAATAGAATTAGAAATGAAAAAGGAGAAGTAACAACTGACACTGCAGAAATACAAAGGATCATGAGAGATTACTACAAGCAACTCTATGCCAATAAAATGGACAACCTGGAAGAAATGGACAAATTCTTAGAAAGGTATAACCTTCCAAGACTGAACCAGGAAGAAATAGAATATATGAACAGACCAATCACAAGCACTGAAATTGAAACTGTGATTTAAAATCTTCCAACAAACGAAAGTCCAGGACTAGATGGCTTCACAGGTGAATTATATCAAACATTTAGAGAAGAGCTAACACCTATCCTTCTCAAACTCTTCCAAAAATTGCAGAGGAAGGAAAACTCCCAAACTCATTCTACAAGGCCACCATCACCCTGATACCAAACCAGACAAAGATACTACAAAAAAAGAAAATCACAGACCATTATTACTGGTGAATATAGATGCAAAAATCCTCAACAAAATATCAGCAAACAGAATCCAACAACACATTAAAAGGATCATACACCATGACAATGTGGGATTTATCCCAGGGATGCAAGGATTCTTCAATATACACAAATCCATCAATGTGATACACCATATTAACAAACTGAAGGAGAAAAACCATAGGACAATAGATGAATACAAAGCTTTTGACAAAATTCAACACCCACTTATGATAAAAACTCTCCAGAAAGTGGGAATAGAGGGAAACCTACCTCAACATAATAAAGGCCATATACAACAAACCCACAGCAAACATCATTCTCAATGGTGAAAACCTGAAAGCAATTCCACTAAGATCAGGAACAAGACAAGGATGTCCACTCTCGCCACTATTATTCAACACAGTTTTGGAAGGCCTAGCCATGGCAATCAGAGAAGAAAAGGAAATAAAAGGAATACAAATTAGAAAAGAAGAAGTAAATCTGTCAGTGTTTGCAGCTGACATGATACTATACATAGAGAATCCTAAAGATGCCACCAGAAAACTACTAGAGCTAATCAATGAATTTGGTAAAGTTGCAGGATACAAAATTAATGCACCAGAAATCTCTTGCATTCCTATACATTAATGATGAAAAATCTGAATGAGAAATTAAGGAAACAGTCATATTTACCACTGCAACAAAAAGAATAAAATACCTAGGAATAAACCTACCTAAGGAGACAAAAGACCTGTATGCAGAAAGCTATAAGACACTGATGAAAGAAATTAAAGATGATACCAACAGATGGAGAGATATACCATGTTCTTGGATTGGAAGAATCAATATTGTGAAAATGACTCTACTACCCAAAGCAATCTACAGATTCAATGCAATCCCTATCAAATTACCAATGGCATTTTTTTCCAGAACTAGAACAAAAAATCTTAAAATTTGTATGGAGACACAAAAGACCCCGAATAGCCAAAGCAGTCTTGAGGGGAAAAAATGGAGCTGGAGGAATCAGACTTCCTCACTTCAGACTATACTACAAAGCTACAGTAATCAAGACAATATGGTACTGGCACAAAAACAGAAACATAGATCAATGGAACAAAGATAGAAAGCTCAAGAGATAAACCCACGCACCTATGGTCAACTAATCTATGACAAAGGAGGCAAGGATATACAATGGAGAAAGGACAATCTCTTCAAAAACTGGTGCTGGGAAAACTGGACAGCTACATGTAAAAGAATGAAATTAGAGTGCTCCCTAACACCATACACAAAAATAAACTCAAAATGGATTAGAGACCTAAATGTAAGACTGGACACTATAAAACTCTTAGAGGAAAACATAGAACACTCTGACATAAATCACAGCAAGATCTTTTTTGATCCACCTTCTAGAGTAACAGAAATAAAAAGAAAAACAAATGGGACCTAATGAAACTTGAAAGCTTTTGCAAAGCAAAGGAAACTACAAGATGAAAAGACAACCCTCAGAATGGGAGAAAATATTTGCAAACGAATCAATGGACAAAGGATTAATCTCAAAAATATATAAACAGCTCATGCAGCTCAATATTAAAAAAACAAACAACCCAATCCAAAAATGGGCAGAAGATGTAAATAGACATTTCTCCAAAGAAGACATACAGATGGCCAAGAAGCACATGAAAAGCTGCTCAACATCACTAATTATTATAGAAATGCAAATCAAAACTACAATGAGGTATCACCTCACACCAGTTAGAATGGGCATCATCAGAAAATCTACAAACAACAAATCCTGGAGAGGGTGTGGAGAAAAAGGAACCCTCTTGCACTGTTGGTGGGAATGTAAATTGATACAGCCACTGTGGAGAACAGTATGGAGGTTCCTTAAAAAAACTACAAATAGAACTACCATATGACCCAGCAATCCCACTACTGGGCATACACCCAGAGAAAACCATAATTCAAAAAGACACATCCACCCCAATGTTCACTGCAGCACTATTTACAATAGCCAGGTCATGGAAGCAACCTAAAAGACCATCGACAGACTAACAGATAAAGAAGATGTGGTAAATGTATACAATGGAGTATTACTCACCCATAAATCGGAACGAAATTGGGTCATTTGTAGAGACGTGTATGGATCTAGAGACTCTCATACAGAGTGAAGTAAGTCAGAAAGAGAAAAACAAAAATTGTATATTAACGCATGTATGTGGAACCTAGAAAACTGGTACAGATGAACCGGTTTGCAGGGTAGAAATAGAGACACAGATGTAGAGAACAAACGTATGGACACCAAGTGGGGAAAGTGGCAGGGTGTGTGTGTGTGTGTGATGAATTGGGAGATTAGGATTGACATATATACATTAATATGTATAAAATGGATAACTAATAAGAACCTGCTGTATAAAAAAATAAAAATTAAATTAAAAAATTAAATAAAAAGAATTGTATTATCTTCACTTAAAATAAATAAATAAATAGGAAAAAAATAGGTTTTTATCTCAAAGGGTTATTGTGAGAATTAAATCATCATGTAGGACTGTTACTGATATATATAAGCACTTCATAAGTGTTCATTGCTATTCGTTTTATTAATAAGAAAAATACCACATAAGTATTGGAAATGCTATGCAAGTGTTACCCATTATTATTTTTATTTAGAATCTCCGTGTTCATGGCACCTAAAATAATAATAAGCATATAGCATGTACTCAGTACTGATTTGATGGAGGAAAGGAGGAAAGGTCTTAACATGAGAAAGTATCTAACTTTTGACATTCTGGGAGTGGCTGGAGAAATTTGTCCAGAAATGGCAAGAAATACCTATTTTGTGGTCTACAGAGGCTAAGCAATCTCAGGAGGAATTAGCAGGAGAAGGAGTCGGAAAGGCATTCCACAGGAAGCAGAGCTCTATGTTCTCAGATTGACACATACCATGTTTACCTGAACTACAGTTTTGTAGCTAGAGTTTTGTAGCTGGGCCTGTCACAGGATGCAAACAAAACTTCTTGGTGAGATTAGCATAAATAGGTACTTACTAAGCATGCCTCTGTAATTGAGGTCCATGTCCCGGCTCTCTGATCGAACTTTAATAGCATCCAGAATGGCATCAGGAGACAATAGTCCCGAAGGCCTCACGACATTCAGAAGTTCAGTGAGGCTCATCAGAGGCAAACGGACAGCCTGCATGATTTCAGCATGATTCTCCTTTGAATTATGCTTACACCAGTTTAACAAGGCTAGGAAGATATCTTTTTCGGGAGCTGCAAATGAATCTCTTAATACGATGTTTAAAAGTGCTGCCTGAAAAGGATAAAAAGGAAAAATTCCAGTTATTATGGAGCTCAACCATGTGCATGATCAATCAGTAAAACTTTACTGAACTGCAAGTATCACTTATATTTAAGCAGTTAACTCTTCTTGACCATCTTCTTTCCTTATTCTTTCTGCCATGTACTCTCTTGCCTATTATGGCTGTGTGAATAGCCATAGGCATCTTGTACCTAGTCTTTCCAGCACATTTGCACCCATCTTTAGTAAAATAACAAGAAAAACAGCAGTGTGAGACGCTGTCACCCCATACAGGTTCTTCAGCAGAGTTTGCATTTATGAGCCGGTAAGATGCATCTAGCATTTAAAATTCAAACCTTTTGTTCCACAGTATTACTGCACCACCACACTTTTGGTTCTCAGATTTCTAAACTGACTGCCAGCAACACTGTGCGACCCTACAAGATCCTTGCCTTTGATAATTAACTAGGACAATAAAAATCAAAGTTACACTCAAATCAAGACTTGTAGCTTTTTAAAGAGGTTTTCTCATTCGAAGAAGTCAGGTCCTAGGAGGAACACAGAAAGGGAAAGGAAAGACAATCACCAGGGTTGAGAGGAAGATTTGGGAAAAACAGTTTTATTCTAGCTATTATATGGTATAAAACATTGTACAATAGTGAATTCTGGGCCAGAAAATAAAAAACGACAATGACTTAAAGACATCCAATGAAACATAAGATCTTCTTTATGAATCTTCCCCCTCGATAAGGAATTATTAGTAACACTCTGTCAGAGAAATACAAAACCAAAAAACAGGATGCAATACCACAAAGGAGCTTATTTGATGCCATCACATTGAAAACAACCACCAGCAGCACAGTCTCTTTTGCACATAGAACTTATCTGAAGAACCTTAAAAGAAAACAGCAGCAATCTGCCTCTCTCTTATATGATCTAGAGTCTCAGTAGCCAGAGGCAGGTGGCTAGACAACCTCTTCCACACTAATGGTTTTTATTTTTTTATTCTTAGTTCACTGCCATATTTCTAACTTACAGATATAAATAAAACAGTGCATGCCTGTAAATTACTTGTAGACAATGACACACCTTAGAAAGGGAGAGGAAGCCTTCGCTTGAGAGCACCTCCTGAGCATTTCTGTCCATAAACATGCAGCACATGGACGTTAACTTGGGAAGGGAGTAGAGACTGGCAACATCAAAAGTCATACAGACATTCTGAATGTTAAGTATGGTGCAGAGGTACTCAGAGGTAGAATCCTCCAGCTCTGGAAATCCATATTTATGAGCCAGGCTCAAAAAGTCCAGCAGCACCTCCTCCTTCTCATCTGTCAGCGTTGCCCGCCCAGTGTAGATGTATTTAAGTAGCATTGTGAATGCTTCTGCAGTGGTGTCTTGGAGAGGGATTTCGGCTTCAGGCTGAGATTCTCGCATTCCACCATACAGTAATGCTCTGCACATCAGAGAAGAAACACATGAGAAAAACTTCAAATAGGATGTGCTACAAAATTATGAAATAAAGGTTATCAACATTATAAAAAACATACATGTGTTTAATGACACAAAGATTCAGGTGAAGAAATGCATAATAATAACTTAAAATAGTTCTCTAAAGAAAGACATAATTTAAAAACTATTTTGAATTAATTCTATAAGTTGAACTAACGAATAATCCTGAGAGCTCAAGATACATAATAGACATTCATTAATTAGAAAGATGAAAGTGCTCTTTTGAGAGGAACAGTGAAATCAATATAAACCTGTTAAAGGTCAAGAAAGTAGTTTAAAAAGTAAAGCTCCAGAGGAAAAGATAATCAGATGAAAACAATTAAACACAAGCAGGCGCCATTCTCCCTGTCAGGCTGGCAGAAATTAAAAACCTGTTAATATTCAGCACTGAAAAAACAATGGAAAAACAGGTTTTCTCATGCACTGCTTTGAGAGTATAAATGGGTATCCCTTTTTGGAAAGGAATTTAAGTAATATTTATTCAAATCTAAAATGTGCATACCCTTCAACTCAGTAATCTCACTTTTAGGATAAAGATAAATGTATAAGAATACAGCAAGATAAAGATAAATGTATAAGAAGATATATTGAAACAATGGAAAAAATCTTAAATGTCCATCAAGAGGCACATGGTTGAAAAAACTATGATATACACATTCTATGCAGCCATTAGAAAGATCAAGGGAGATCAAAATATACTGTCTTGGAAAGATGTCCAGGATATAGTTGGTAAGTCAGTTTGCAGATCCCTATGTGTTGCATGGAAAAGAGTGTATAACACACACTTACATTTGTATGCACACAGGTATATATAGATGTATCTATTTATATTGAGGGGAAATACATATTAAACTGTTAACAGTGGTTGTCTCTAGGGAATAGGATTAGATGGCTGAAAGGGAAGGGTCTTCATTTGTCAGTTTATAAATTAAAAATGAAATTCATGATGGGATTATGGATAATTTGACTTTTCTATTTTGTCTTCCAGTATTTTTCAGATTAAAAAAAAATCCCCACATTATTGCTTATCTGCTCATCTAAATAATGAAAACTAGATAATCCAGTCAGGTAGTAAATTTACATTTCTACCTCTATTACTCTAGGAGAAATAATATGAACCAGTTAAAGTTTCCAATCCATCAAGAAAGAAAGGGTGGCCAGAGGAGGACTAGGGAGGAGTGCAGAAAAGGAAGAGTAATGAGTGAGAAAGAAAATGTGTAAAAGTGAGAGCAAGAAAATAAGGGGACAAAAAGAGACTCCCATGCTCCTAAGATTCTCAGAGCAGGACTAGCATTTCAAAGTTTCCCTCCATGCTCGCCTAGAACTCCTCCCACCGTCCCCCGGAAAAGCAAGACAGGACATTCTTGCTTGCCTCACAGAAATAGTTGCAACTACCCAGCAAAAGATTCATGAATATTCTGAGCATACTTCCTCACTGGGTTATAGTATGCCTAAAAACACCTGTGAAGGTTTCCATGAATCCAGAGAGCATCCAATCATAACCTTAAAATTGCTAGATTAAAGGATACCTTCCTAGGGAGATCTTGCCAAGACCTATTCCCACTCCAGTGTGATCCATGGTACTTACCTGGATTCTCGATGCTTTAAAAGTGGTTTTGATGAGGACCCCTAGGATGCCTAAATATGAACCCCCAACTTGTGGAAGGTTCCCTCCGGTACAGTTAGCTTGTCCTTATCTGGGAACTGATAGGCTCTATGACCACACTCATAAGGTCTCTCCTGACTGCTGACAGTTAACTTTCCTTTGCACATGAACAGTGTCAGCAATGAGAATCAGTCTAAGATAGCATTGGTAATGACTGAGTTTAGCCTGTTGAGCCACCAGATATTATAAAGGTTCAATACCCACAAAGAGACAGCAAGAACAATAAATGAAGGGAGCGTATTCCATTCATTCAATACGATCTTCAAATTTCTAAAAGTACTTGAGTTTCTTTTAAGAATATACTGATCACCTAAAAGATACCCACCTACAGTTGTCTCAAATTATTTTTGAAAGAGGGAAGATATATAATAGTAACAAATACTAAACATAAGGCTGAAAAGTTCTAAACTAGTGAAGAGTGGACTTTTACAAGACACTTTAATATAATGAATGGAAGAATGAAAAGGGAAAGAAGCACAAAAGTGGACAGAGGACAGAGGCTGGTATCAAATAATGACAAGACCAAGGCCAGCTCCCTTGCCTTGATAGGAGCATGTTAGCTAGAACTCTTAATAGACTCCTCTCTTTTCTAAGCTCCTGGCTGTATTTACAGTGGCATTTTATATTTACGAGATGAAACGTTCTAAAAATGTTTATAAAGCACTGTAAGAGTTATAGCTAAACAATAAATATTTCCAAGAAACACATTTTACTACAATATGTGTGACTCTAGGTTGGTTTTGCTGTCTCGGTTAATTCTGATTGTAAAAATCAGAATGCAGTTTTCAGTAGAAGATAACTGAAATTTTATCCATGCCTTCAGCATCTCAATTTCTCGATATCAAGTTTCACAGGCAAATCCATGACTTTTTGGATATGGACTCTATGGATCTGTCAAGGATACATTATCAGTCAATAATTCAGTGATGATTCCCTTTTAACTAAGATTAGGTAAAATGTAGAGTAATTAGACCTCAGTTTAACATTTATAACCCTGGAAATTAGGGGTCTAAGTAACAAACAATAGCTACATATATGCACAAGTATGATTTTTACATTAATTAAACACATATTTTGTTTAGTTTTGGCTCTAATATAACTATGAAACTGAGTCTCAGTAAATATTTAAGTTTCCTTTGCTTTGGGGTTGTCAAACGGCATGTCTTAGAGATCTGTTGGGTAGTCTGAAACTAAGATGTATATATGTTCACTGGCGAGTCCAGGGGTCAGTCTACTCATACAACAAGAGGCCTATCTGCCAATAAATCAGTTTAAGTTCCATTAGTCATCAACTGTGAGGAGAGGGCGAAGGCAACAAAGACTCAGCCAGAGAAATATTGTTGAGACCCTGAAAAATGGTTGATCGGGTACAGTCTAGCCTAAGAAGCCTCCTTACCCTATGATTCTAAGATGACTCCTGAAAGGAAAAGGTGATTTTCAAAACATAACAAAAAGTTGACAAAGATTAAATTCTTACAGATGTTGAATTGAATGACTGCTAGAATTTATTGTTGTTTTGTTACATATTTTTCACAGAATGGAAAACACCAGTGTTTTCTACAAGTGACTTCAATCTTCAAAAAGTAATATACACTTACCGAAAATATTGGCACCTTGCTGCTAAAATTACCCTGTGGGCAGGAAAACGTTTCTTTTCCACAACAAATGTGACGTCGCCATATTCTTCCCCAATCAACAAGGCACCAATATGTTCAGACAAAATGTGCACATGATCAATCTCCCCCACTGCAGTAAAGGGGCGAAGAGGGTGGCTGTTACTCATCTTGTAGAACAGATGATAGTCGTTGATCTATTATATAAAGAAGGGATGACAGTTAGTGAGGAGAGGGGAGTACACTTCGAAAATCACATACCACAAACACAGATAAGTAAAAATGTATATCTAAAAAAATCACAAAAGAGAGCAATTTCATCATCATTGGTATCTATATTAACCCATCTATTCTGGGAAGCAATTCAGCCTACTTCCATTAACTCCACTATTCTCACTGCCTTATCACACTAAAAGTCAGGATCTTCAAACACTAACAGCACTTGGAGCCATCACAATCTAGAAAACTGTGTTCAAACTACAAGTCCCTTATTTCTCAGTATCTCAGGAAAAGGAAAATCAACAACCAGAAGAGCTCCTCTTTTAGCACAGATATATTTACTAAGGTGGGTATAACTAACTAGACCCAGTGGAAAACTTGTTCAGGCACAGATCTAGGCCTAAATCACAAAAAGAATAAACCAAATCGTAAGATTTCAAATGATTACAGAGGTTTTGGTCTGAAACCCTCTTAAATATTTTATAAAAAATTATAATCTTCTTAAGTCACAGAAAAATAACTTGACATTTATTAATAGAAGCTTATAGTAAGCATCCTAACCTCCCTCAAAAAAAGAATAACTCCAATATTTTTCTGAAGACTGTAACTTCCAGTCCAAACTTGCACCCCTGATAATCAGGTAGCCTGTGTTTACCAGAACATCATTATATTTAATCTCACTTCCTTGCTTTTGTATGCAATGCCTTTCTACAAATGTAACCGAAAATCAAAGGGCTAAAACTTGATTAACAGCTTTACATATTAGAAGGGGAGTTATTTTCTTCAAAAGCTAAAAATTTTTATATTCTTAAATCTCTACTGTATTTGCAGGTAGTACTTTTCCAGGTGTAAGTAACCCAGCAAGTGGATGAGAGCCCTCACTAGCATGCAGGTACCTGAAGTGAAGATGTGGCTGACAACTCAGAGGTGAGCCAGCTACCCCTCTGTTGCACCAGAAAATAGAAGAAATGAGCCAGATATGCTCTCTCCACTAGACCGCCACATTTTCTTTTTTTTTTTAATTTTAGAATTTTATTTATTTTCTTATACAGCAGGTTATTAGTTATCCATTTTATACATATTAGTGTATATATGTCAATCCCAATCTCCCAAGACCTCCACACCTTCTTGAACTCTCCACTTGTACCACGATTAAAGATTAAGCCACTCCTAATCTTTAAACCTCCACATCCAGGTCCATTATCAACAAGGTATGTGAGAAATTGTCGTTATCCCCCGAGACTGTAGTGGAAGATCCTCACAACCCAGTTTCCCCAGTTACCTGTTACTCCATGCCCACCCCCAACTGAGGAAGCAACAGCAAGGAATGTGATGCAGAGGAACATGGAGGATGAGTTAGGCAAGGAGACACCCACCCCAGGTAAGTAAATAAGCTCCTGGCTCCCTATAGTAGGAACATCAGAGGGCTATCAGCATACTCCCCTCATTCTCAACGCAAATCCCTCTCCTTCAACTGCAACCTGCATTCAAAAGCCCTAAAAACTGAATCATCTCCAGTCACTTGTGTGTGAAAGACCAAATTCAGCTTAAGAGGATCCAATTAGGAGTGTCAGCAGATCATGTGAAATTCAATCATCTAACATGCGACACAACAGTCTAACACAGAAGTCGGCAAACTTGCTGCAAAGGGTCAGATAGTAAATATTTTAGGTTTTGCAAGCTATACAGCCTCTGTCACTACCATTCAACTCTGTCATTGGGAGCCTAAAAGCAGCCAGAGACAATAAGTAAATTAATGAGCATGGCTTTGTTCCAATAAAACTATTTACAGAAAAGGACCAGATTTAACCCTCAGGCTATAGTTTGCCATCCCTGCTCTAACAAATGATCAAGGACTGACTGTACTCTAGGCAAAGGATAAGACTGCTTTTGCTTTTTGTTTTGGTTTCTGGCTGGGTTATCCAAACGATGTTCAAAAGAGCATCCTATATCAGCCATGAAATTCTGAAAGCTACTGGTACCTGATTTCAAAATCCCATTTTCCTTCAACATGAACTCTCATTATCACTATCCAATAGTTCAATGACAGTGCATGACTCTAAACAAAATAGATGCTTTCCCTAGCTGAAAGGACGCCACGCATACACCCACTGAATATGTTCTCTGGTATCATATTATCTTAAAATTTTATCTAAGTCATGAGTGAGACTCAAATGATTAACTAATAACTCTTGATGGACAATGATAGATTTTGGTTAACTAGCTCAAAGGTAAATTTATAATTCTTCAACTGATACATAATAAACTTTAATACTACATATATAAATATCTATCTTAAGTTCTCCAGATCTGAACTTCTTAATACATACAATTTCATTTTGCTAAGTTTACATTCTAATTATGCTTTTCCAACTGGAGACATAAAGCAAATATTTCCGGGTATAGAAAACAGACACTTAGTATGGAATAAACACAATCTGTATTGGCATATAGAAATAATTTTAATTAGACCAGTGATTCTCAATGAGCTTGCCACACATTGGAATCACATAGGAAGCTTAAAAAAGGAAAAAAGATGCTTGAGCCCCACCCACCAGAAATTCTGATTTAATTGGTCTGGAATGTGGAATCCCTATTCTGAAGCCATTCTTATGAGCAGCCTACAAAATAGCCACTGATTTAGACTCTGCTGTTCTAGGTTCACATCCCTTCTCAGGTGCATAAATATACAAAATATCTGCTAAGAATATTTATTTGGGATATGATTCCATTTTTAATCTTACTGCAAAGATGCAAATGATGCTAACAAAGGTACCAATGCTATAGCTTATATGCAGAAAATATTTTCGCCCAATGCCCTAGCTTATCTGTGAAGTGACAGTTTGCATCCATCCACTTGCATTTAAAAAAACCATGTTTTAGAAACTATACATCAATAAAATTAATAATTAATAACTTTAATAATAATAATAATCTTCAACTGATACATAATAAACTTTAATACTACATTTATGTTAAATACTACATTTATGTTAAATAAAGTTTAACATTTAAAACTTTAACATTTAAAACTTTAACATTTTAAACCATCAAGTTTAATTTGATAAATAAAATTGAGAAAAAAATTAAAGCTCATGGAGTAAAACTATTTACTGACATGTTTCTTATGCTTTCATACTTATTATTCTGCTACTAATGACATACGTGGTCTTTGACAAATGTTCTAACTTCCATGCGATTATTTCCATACCTGTAATGACAAAGTTATAGTACATTTTTAAAGTTATGTCTTAAAACTCTGCCACTGCCTTTTAATACCACTGTTTTGTCCTGTCATATGAAATGGACTCTCATAACTCAGCAAATGTCTGGACTCATGACTGTAATTTATTACACAAAAGCATCAAAGGAAGATCAGCAAAGGTTTTGAAAAAGCACATGGGGCAAAGTCTGGGAGAAACCAGACACAAGCTTTCAAGACTCCTCTCTCAATGGACTTACATCGAACGTGCTAAATTCCCCCAGGAAGCTGTGAAAGCACGATGCCAACCAGGAAGCTTTTTAGAGACTCAATACCCAGGGTGTTTAATGAGGGCTGTTCATATAGATAGGACTGAAGACATGGAGCCTAAAAACCTATCCAATACACTTATTTAAACTTAGATTTGGATAGGAGAAAGGGATACTAAGAAAATAACCTACCCCACCTGCCTAAATGTATTCCTAACCCCTGACCTCCTAACATGCCAGATCCAAACAGTTTCATGGACAGGTTTCTTCAAAACTTCAAGGATCAGATAATTAGAATGTTATTTAAACTATTCCTGTGCACATGAGAAGTTTTCTGCTTCTTCCTATGAAGTCAATATAAGACTGACACAAAGATGTGACCACATTCACACACTCAAAAATCAGTATGCATGAAAAAAAAAGCCTGTGTATAATATTGGAAAACAGAATTAAGCAGAAGGATTCATGACAAAGTTGGTCAATTCCAAGAAAGAAATTTGAATATTAGGAAAAATAACAATCATCAAATTAAAAGATTAAAGGAGAAAAAAATCATATAATTAGCTCAATAAAAGCTAAAATTCCTTTTATTTTAAAAGTTTTAATTGAATAGGAATAAAAGAATACTTCCTAAAATTTATACACATATACACAGCCTAACTACAACAGATATAAGCATCTAGTTAATAATAAAACAGTAGAAACATCCCTAGAAAGTTCAGAAATAAGATAAGGATGTCTATTCATCACTATTAACATTTTTCAGGAACAAAAGATAATACAATTAAGAAAACCAAGTTAAAGGTAAATGGCTTAGGAAACAAACAGGCAAAATAATCACTATTTGCTGATAATCTCATTGCCCACATGAAAAATCCATGAGAATCAACTGAAAAAATATGAGAAAACAAGGAAGGTTCACTAAGGTGACCACATAAAATTATTACAGTTGACCCTTGAACATGGGTTTGAACTGCAGAGTCCACTTATACTCGGATTTTTTCAATAGTAAATGCTACAGTATTACACGATCCACAACTGTGGATCCTCACATGCGGAGGAAATGCAGATACAGAGGAACCTCACACGGAAGGCCGACTATTACATTCAAATTTTCAACTGTGCAGAGGGTAGGCCCCCCAACCATTGAGTTGTTCAAGGGTCAACTGTATATGAAAATATATAGTAACCTTTCATGCCCAAAACAACCAGCTAGAAAATATGAGGGAAATGACCTGCAATCTATAATTGCAAAACATAAGCAATACCTAGGAATAAACTCAGAGAACATGTAAAGGAAGTTATAAAACTCTTCTGAGGGACTTAAGAAAAACAAATGAAGAGACATACCCTGTTTGGAGATGTTGTAAAGAGACCAATCATCTCTAAATCACCATGTGAAAAAAGCATATTTGGTATTTTATTGTACTTTATATTGTAAACAAAAATAATGCTTTAGGGACTTCCGTGGTGGTCCAGTGGCTAAGGCTCTGCACTCCCAATGCAGGGGGACTGGGGTCGATCCCTGGTCAGGGGACTAGATCCCACATGCCACAACTAAAAGTTCCCATGCCACAACTAAATATCCCGCATGTGGCAACGAAGATCCCGCATGCCACAACTAAGACCCGGTGCAGCCAAATAAATAAATAAATAAATAAATATTAAAAAAACAAAAACAAAAAATGCTTTAGCAACAGAAAGCAAAATTCAACAAAACATTCTTGGTAGGGATACACAGTTAAACACAGTAATTTGACAAATGGGCACACATATTAGAACACTGAGAAGGAAAAATGAGAATTTTATATTTACCAATAAGTTTGTAAAGCTGAGAGACACAGTTCTAATTAACACAGGAATTAAAAGTAATCCTGATGAGAATCACAACAGAGTTTTTAAAGTAAATTGAGGTAAAGAAGTTCATCTGAAAGAATAAATATGTGATTTCATATATATTCTAAAAAAAGAACAATGAGAAGAGGCCAGTTTACTGGATGAGAAAGCAAATCATAAATTAGAACAATTAAAACAATGTCATATTAGAGAGATATATCACTGAAACATTAGTCCAGATATAAACCCAAGTATACATAAGAATTCAGTATAGTATATATAAATGTAGCATTTCAATTCAGTGGGAGAAAATATGCATTTTTTCAATAAAAAATGTTGGCTGGCCGTTCTGAAAGAAGTAAGCTGGATATTCACACAAGAGCACAAAAATAAATACACAAGAATGTCAACTTCAGCACTTTCTGTAACAGTAAAAAATCGAAAAAACTTAAAGGTCCATTTAATGGGAATTGGATAAACAAATAATGGTAAGCCTCTACAATGGAATATTATACAATGATTTTAAAAGAATAAAGTTAAATACTTTATTGACATTGAAAAAATTTTAAATATATGTATTTACATGCAAAAAGGCAAGCTGCAAAACAATATTATAATAAAATCTTATTTTGTTAAATACATAGAAAGCAAACATCAAATTTTTTTGCTTTGTTTTGTTTTTTTGTTTTTTGTTTTTTGCGGTATGCGGGCCTCTCACCGCTGTGGCCTCTCCCATTGTGGAGCACAGGCTCCGGACGCGCAGGCTCAGCGGCCATGGCCCACAGGACCAGCCGCTCCGCGGCATGTGGGATCCTCCCCAACCGGGGCACGAACCCGTGTCCCCTGCATCGGCAGGCGGACTCTCAACCACTGCGCCACCAGGGAAGCCCCAAACATCAAATTGTTAACAAGGGTTAACCCAATGGATTAGGGCTGTGGGAAAAATTTTACATAGTGTACTACATATTCCTGTAATGTTTAAAATTTTTATAACAAGAATGTTTTATTGTAATAAAACTATACACAAATATTTCAATAACTTTGGCTACTAAAATTACAAATTAAATTAGCTTTTGAATGAGACAGCAAGTGTTTTAATTTGCCACATCCAGTAGTACCTGATTTAATGACTAAGACAGAATGGTAAGCAGAAGGACTATATATTACGTCCACAGTTAAAAATTAATTAACAACTTGAAGTCAAGGACAAAAAGTTCATTACACTAAGACAGGCAAAAAGTAATGAATATCAGATACCTGGGTAGCATGGCCTAGGACAGTCTATCTGATACATCCCAACTAAAGATCTTCACCTTATGAGATTTTCAGTATGACTTTTTCTAAATTTACAGATTTTCTCAGATGCAAACAAAGTGCTCTGAGATTTGCTCCTGCTGACAGTCCCAGAGGGCAAGGGCAATCTATTTATTCAAGCTGCTCCTTCAAGGTAAGAGGAAAGAGAAGGGTAGGAAGGCAGGGGGAGCAGGGACTTACTCTGAGAGAGGAAATGGTACCATTCATGATACCATATACAATTATTAGTTGAAGGTTCTGAGACTTCCTATGAATTTATTTACCAGGGATGGTGGTACAGAAACTACACTTTTTTTTGTGGTTGGTTAACTCTCCTGGATTCAAATGCATCAGAAAAAAACAAAAAAGACTAAAGCCGCAGTACTAAAATTCTCAGGGTTATTGACTATTTACTATGCTATAAGAAACCCACACCCATTTGTTCTAACCAAAATAGTAAACAATGTCCATCAATAAAGTGAGAATGCCGTATGTAGTTCACAATGTTGTAATGCTATAATTGCCTCTTATTCAAAAAACCAAGCTGACCTAAATATCAATTTCTTTACTTAAAGCTCACTTCCAGCAGAACTGTTTACAAACTTTTCTTTAACAAGAGCTTACTATATTTTTTAGAATTAAAGTTTACTCTCCAGAGCTTAATCAGGAAATAGACAAAAGGCAAAGTTCCATCAGGTGGAGATGTGAAAGAGTCCTTGAATGCTGTATAAATCTCCCCTGGGAAACCCTCTCCACCCCCCCCCCATATTTCCTGACTGAAAGAACTTTATGGGAAAAAAGACCTTCTGCTCTTTAATTGCAAAATATAAATGATCTTTCTCTTGAGGAAAGAGATGGCATTTATAAGCATATGGTTTAGCAATTTCTTTCTGCTCTTAGTACCCATGTGGTGTGTAATCTGAAGTAGTAATCCTTAAACTTCAAATTAATATTGCTTGGGGAAATAAATGATGTCCTGTCTGCATCTTAAACACTCACAAAAAATCACATTCTACTTTCTCATTGGAAGGATGCCTCACTTCTTTTGATATATACTCTACCCTTGTCATCCAAAAGTCTGAATAAACAGGTGTAGACTGACCATACTAGCAGGTGTAACCTTGATTCTGATATTTTGCAAATCCAATTCTAAACCTTGCAGAAGAGTAGTATCACCAGGCAGTAAAGTGCTATGGTAAGAAGAGTTCACGGGCATTTTCTCGTCTTGGGATTCCTGAGATCCCTTTTCTCTGAGAAAGATTAAATGATTTCTAACATCCAGTCCAGCTCCAAATTCTTGTCGTTCTATGATTTTATATGTTTGTAAACAAATGTTTATAGATATACTCAACTTGGAACACTAAGGAACTGTACCATAAAAATACTTGATGAGATTATTTTATGAAGACTGTATGTAACTCCATTTACCAATTGCCACATTGATTCTACACTTCTTGGCCAAAGGACAAACTAGTTTCTGAATCTATATATAATTCATTCAATAAGAGATTTATTGAGCTCTCTCTACGATACAGGCCCAGTGCTAGGTGACAGAAACACAAAGACTAGTGAAAGATAAAGTTGCTCACTGTCCACTGAGGAAGGTAGGGCTAGATGACAAATAATGTCAACTCTAGAACTAGCAGGCCATGATTTTATGATTTGTAGAAAGTCAAATACAGTAATCTTCCATAAGTACCATACCAAAACAACTATAAAAAATTATCTGTTATACTCATGTGTCAGAATAAGAGTTAATATTCAAATAATTAGCAAATTGCTCTCTAAAATGGGGTACTCACATCCTAGGGAGAGTTGAATACAAACCATAGGAATTTGGGAAGAAAATCTTAACACTTATATTGATATATATTTTTAACCTAGCAAAATGAGAAAAAAGGCAGTGTCCTCCTTTATTCAAGGGAAATATCAGGTTTACCTGGGACTGCTTACTTGAATTTACCAAAGGTTATATAGTTTAAATTAAATTATTGCTCACAAAATGACAAGTGAATTTAAAAAGTTTCCTGCAAGGAAACCACTGATTGAAGATAATGTAACATTGCCAACACAAGCAGACAACAAGAAAATGGCCATATGACAACTCTACCCCTAGTAATCTGATTTTACAAGAAGGTGACCCCTCCCCCAATAAGTCCTAGAGATCTAATACACAGCATAGTGACTATAGACAGCAGTACTGTATTATAATCAAACTTGCTAAGAGACTAGAACTTGATTATTCCAACTACTAAAAAGAAATAATTATGTAACATGATAGAGGTCCTAATTATTGTACAATGGCAATGATATTATAATATATAAATGTAGCAAATTAACATGTTGTACACCGTGAATTTACACAGTTATATGTCAAATATATTTCAGTAAAAAACTGACCCCCAAATTTGCAATTATCAAGGTCATTTGAAACATACACTATTATTAACAATGAACCTCCATATTAAAGGCATTAAAATGACAAGACTATAGTACAGAGCTACAGTAATCAAAACAGTACAGTACTGGCACAAAAATAGAAATATAGATCAATGAAACAGGATAGAAAGCCCAGAAATAAACCCACGCACCTATGGTCAATTAATCTATGACACAGGAGGCAAAACTATTCAACAAAGAAAAGACAGTCCCTTCAATAAGTGGTTCTGAGAAAATTGGACAGCTACCTGTAAAAGAATGAAATTAGAACATTCTCTAACACCATACACAAAAATAAACTCAAAATGGATCAAAGACCTAAATGTAAGGCCAGACACTATAAAACTCTTAGAGGAAAAAATAGGCAGAACACTCTTTGACATAAATCGCACCAATATCTTTTTTGATCCACCTCCTACAGTAATGAAAATAAAACCAAAAATAAACAAATGGGACCTAATGAAACTTAAAAGCTTTTGCACAGCAAAGGAAACCATAAAAAAAATAAGACAACCTACAGAATAGGAGAAAATATTTGCAAATGAAGCAACCGACAAGGGATTAATCTCCAAAATACACAAACAGCTCATGCAGCTCTATGTCAAAAAAACAGCTCAATCCAAAAATGGGCAGAAGACCTAAGTAGACATTTCTCCAAAGAAGACATACAGATGGCCAAAAAGCACATGAAAAGATGCTCAACATCACTAATTATCAGAGAAATACAAATCAAAACTACAATCAGAATGGCCATAATCAAAAAGTCTACAAACAATAAATGCTGGAGAGGGTGTGGAGAAAAGGGAACCCTCCTACACTGTTGGTGGGAATGTAAATTGGTACAACCACTATGGAGAGCAGTATGGAGGTTCCTTAAAAAACTAAAAATAGAACTACTATATGATCCAGCAATCCCACCCCTGGGCATATATCTGGAGAAAACCATACTTCAAAAAGATACATGCACCCCAATGTTCACTGCAGCACTATTTACAATAACCAAGACATGGAAGAAACCTAAATGTCCATCAACAGAGAGATGGATAAAGAAGATGTGGCACATACATATTGTAAAATGGAATATTACTCAGCCTTAAAAAAGAACAAAATAATGTCATTTGCAGCAACATTGATGGACCTAGAGATTATCATACTAAGTGAAGTAAATCAGACAGTGAAAGATAAATATATGATATCACTCATATGTGGAATCTAATTTTTTAAAAAATGATACAAATGAGCTTATTTACAAAACAGAAACAGACTCACAGATTTTGAAAACAAACTTATGGTTATCAAAGGGGAAACATGTGGGAGTGGGGATAAATTAGGAGCTTGGGATTAACATACACACACTACTATATATAAAATAGATAACCAGCAAGGACCTACTGTATAGCACAGGGAACTCTACTCAATATTCTGTAATAACCTATATGGGTAAAGAATCTGAAAGAGAATCAATATATGTATATGTATAATTAAAGCACTTTGCTGTACACCTGAAACTAACACAACATTGTAAATCAACTATACTCCTATAAATTTTTTTTTTAAGGCAGAAGCTTAAAACAAAGTAACAATCTAGTAGCAAATTAACCATTTTGCAATAGGGACACAGAAAGTACTTCTCACCTAATAATAATGGTTACTATTATTGAAGACTTAATTATAAGCTAGGCAGAATACTAAGCATTTTACACACACCACCTTACCTAGAATTCTAACAAGTGGATTAGGTAGGTACATTTTTATCCTATTTAACAAATAGGAAATTGAGGGACAGATAAGATTAGGCAACTAGTCCAAGGACACAGACAATAAATTGCAGATTTAAACCAACGTCTGTCAAGTCCTGAACTTATAAGAGTTATGCTATGGAAGAAGTCAGAAATGAGTCTCACTCTGACTCCTAGACTTGCCAACTAGCTCCTCACACCAGTAGTTCTCAAACTTTTTTTTAAATACCCTATTCAGACCCGGTAAATATGCCATGGGTGATAAAAAAAAAAAAAAGGAGGTGTCACTTTTCAATCCAACTTTTGGAGATTACATATATATCTGCTTTACTAATATGGGGAGAATAATTCACATTTTAACTACAACGTAGTTAAAACTCTAGTTACTGAAAAATTACAGACCAAGAATATTATTAATACAAATATGCATCAATATACACTATAGGGTTAGCTGAACAACCTGTAACAAATTAAATTGATAATGATAAGGCTAAACAGCAATTTATAATAAAAAAAAAACAGAAACAACTGAAAAACACAACTCAACATAACAGTGATATGTATCTTTCCAAAAACATAAACTAATTCTAACTTACGCATGTTCATATGTGGAATAGGAGTTTTGCAATGCTGCATCAGACTGCTTAGTAGCCAGACTTCTTAGTAGAACACTAAATCAGAATCCTTTATAAACTCTAGTATTATGCAAACATGGATTTATGAATGCCACGTCTTACATATTCTTAATGCTTCACTTGTATGGTTATTAGCAAGTTGCCAAAGGATATATATAAATGAAAGACTATGAGATCACCTGACATTTGCCATTATATTTTGATCAGGGCCTACCAGTGACCTTGGGCCATCTTTTTTTTTTTTTAGATGTTGGGGGTAGGAGTTTATTAATTTATTTATTTTGACTGTGTTGGGTCTTCGTTTCTGTGCGAGGGCTTTCTCTAGTTGTGGCAAGCGGGGGCCACTCTTCATCGCGGTGCGCGGGCCTCTCACTATCGCGGCCTCTCTTGCTGCGGAGCACAGGCTCCAGACGCGCAGGCTCAGTAGTTGTGGGTCACTGGCCCAGTTGCTCCAGCGGCATGTAGGGATCCTCCCAGACCAGGGCTCGAACCCGTGTCACCTGCATTAGCAGGCAGATTCTCAACCACTGCGCCACCAGGGAAGCCCTGGGCCATCTTGTGAGAAGTGTTTTCCTAGACTAGGCAATGCTCCTGGCTTAGTCTGGCAATGACATCTAATTCTGGGGTGGCTGGGAAAAGCTATTCTATTATTCAATCACAAAATATCTGAGACTCCCAAGGCAAAAACAGCCCAATATATAATCTGTAGTATTATTTTTATTTTCTATTCATTACTTCTTCAGTTTCTCTGGATCCAATCTCTAATTAAAACAATCTTGGGCCTCCCTGGTGGCGCAGTGGTTGAGAGTCCGCCTGCCGATGCAGGGGACACGGGTTCGTGCCCCGGTCCGGGAAGATCCCACATGCCGCGGAGCGGCTGGGCCCGTGAGCCATGGCCGCTGAGCCCGCGCGTCCGGAGCCTGTGCTCCGCAACGGGAGAGGCCACAACAGTGAGAGGCCCGCGTACCGCAAAAAAAACAAAAATAAAAGCAAACAAACAAAAAAAACAATCTTTCCCAAACACCGGCAAACAACAAACAACAGCGTTCAAATCAGGTATGCTAGAACAAAATAAGTATCAAATGACCCAAGAGAGTTTCATTCTATTTTAAAGTTTCCCCAAATATTGAAGCTTGCTTCTTTCTTCCCTAGAGTACCTTCTTGAGCTTATGCTTCAGAAAGGGATAAGGTACAGAAACCTATCACCAAATTTTATTAACCCATTTCCCAAAGACCTACGTTATCCAGCCACAACCTTCCCTCAGTCTCTCAGCTCTTGTTTGTGCCACTGTGTAACTCCCTATAAGTCAACCCTCTATACAATGGGATCACTTTTGTAAATGACAAGTCACAGACTGCAACTCTAAGAATGGCTATCACTTATAGATCTTAGAGTTTATATAACTATCCTTTTTTGGGTTATCAGCCTTACTGGTCCCAAGTCTATTGAAAATTATATGAACTGTACACTGGGAACAGAAAAATATATGCCCCAAGAGCCAAAAAACAATGGAAAAAGTCAAGATGAGTACAGAGGTTATTAGTTATAATAATATTTGAAAATACAGGACAGCCATTTCTTTTTAATTTCTTCAGTGGCAACTTATGGGTCTGTAATATTCTTGCCCAGATTTAAATTACAGGATATTTTCCTAATTAATAAAGGTTATTATAGCGTGAACTCCCATTAAAGCAGTGGAATCATCAATTGCAACAATTTAATTTCTTTGTAGCAAAGCTACTGTGAACATTTGCATTATTGTCTGCATAAAGGAAATTGGCTTTTCATTTGTAGATGTTATAAAAATGTTCTACTGTGCATACTTTGATGCAGTTTGTTAAACCCTGCTATCTTGGCTACCCTCTGTGAAATTTAAAAGAAGATCAGTTCTGAGAAATTAGTCCACCTAAGATCCTGATTTATAAATTTATTTGTTGCCATTCTAGCATATAATCTAAAGGAAATGTTCATATATTATACTAGTCTTCCTTTTTTTCTTTTTTTTCCCCTATATAATCCCTTCCCTTGGTTTTATGAGCATTGTCTTTATTCCTCCAACATACCATTCTCTACTGCAATGAAAAGAAAGAATAAAACTCAGAGATAATTATCCTCATGTAGTCTAGCACTTAACAGTTCAAACTGAGAGCCACTGACCCAAATTTATGGCCAAGGCCAAATCTACAGCCAAATCCAAATCTATAGTGTGTATGTAGAATAAGGGGATGAACAGCACGTGTCAAGCAAATAACTTTCATTTCAGGAACAAAATCTTAGGCAGAAAGTTCAAGAAGTCCACGTCTCTTAAGACTAGGAAAATGGACTTTTCCTGTAAAACTGTCATCCTTCATATTCCAAACTTAATCTTACCCCAAATCTTCCATAAACCCCCATGAATATGCAAATATGTGGCCTGCCTATATGTGCACTCTTCCAGTGCACATATAAGCTTCACTGACACTGTGGAAGAATAAAATCCATTAAAAAAGAGAATAATGTACATTTTTTTCCTTCTGTTTTAGAACAAAAACTCTAAAGGGTAACGGATGGGCTTTCTGTATTCTGTGCACTAATATCCCCAAGATGCTACTGAATAATTGATAAGCTTATGATTAGACTGCTATCCTCAGTTCCGAACAACATTCATGGACCAAATTTAATTCAAATCTAATACTGAATTCTCTCTCTTTTATCACGATCAAACTATGCATCAAGGCTGATCTCTGTTCCTTAGAATTTCATAAGTTGATTCTTTACCTAAAGTTATCATCTTGATATGTGACCAGCTCAGCTAGAGCACCAATTTGGGATGTCACTGACACAAATTCTCATAGCCCATCAAGAAAAGATACCAGGACCATGCCTTTATAAGAGAAACAAGCCTCCAATGCAGACACCTTAGCAATAAATATATTAACACAAGAGGAGGAGATTCCACTTATACTTTATAAGTAGACTACATTCTTTGTTATTTTTAAGAGAAAAAAATAAACTGTAATTAATAAAATTTTTAATGTTATTAAGTTGGAGTTCATTTAGTTTAAATGTCATCACATTATTTGACATAAAATGATCAAATGTAGCAGAAATGCTATAATAGACCAATGCCTGCAGTCTATTTCCTTCTCCAAGCTTATAAAAGAAGAAGCTTATGTTTTACTTGGCCAACAGGGTAGGGTCAGCTGCCGATGAGGAAGATTCATAAAATACTTCCTTTGCTGTGCTGTACCTATGGGGAAATCTAAAGTAATGCATACACCCTGTGGATAAGGAGGGCTTTAAATAATGGAAGGAGGTAGCTTTTTAAGGATATTAAGTGAAAGATGTTCCATGTAGACAAGATGGCAAAGGCAGGAGTCTCAGGGCACTATCAGAAAATGTGAAACTGAAAAGGAAGTTTGTTTCGAGTAACAACAGAAAAGAAAGAGAAACAAACAGTATGGCAGAACCTTGCACTATAAAATGTGTCTAAACTAAGATGCCTCCAAGACAACACAGAATCAGAAACTGGGAAGTACTCATAGTTCTGCTGGGTAAGATCTGGACAAATCATTTCAAGTCTCTGAGATTCATTTTCTACCTTAGAAAAGGGGTGGAAGGGGTTGGGCCACATTCTGTGGTCCCCTCAAGTTCTAAATCTCTATAACTAAATCATATATGTAGGAAAACAATGATCTCATATTGCTGTTGGAAATATAAACTGGTTCAGCTTTTTAGAGGTTAATTTAGCAGAATCTGTCAAATTTTTAAATATACATTTCCTATAACCCAGTAATTCTGCTTCTAGGATTATTAATTCAGCATTGCTTGTAATAGCAGAAAGTGGGGGGGGGGTGGAAAATAAATTACAGTGCATCCCTACAACGCGGCAGCCGTTAATAAGAACGGAATAGATCTGAAAGTTCTGACTTAAGCTCCAAAACACAGTTAAGTGCAGAGAGCAGGCCTCAGTTCAATAGGATCCAACTATGTAAATATAAATATATGTGTGTTTCTATATTTAAGAAGGCACTTAAATATCTACTGAATTAAGTAAATACATACATGGAAAAAAGGACTGCAAGGCCACACACCCACTGTTAACAGTAGTAACTTCCAGGGAGGGGGGTGGGAGTGAGGGGATAGAAGGGAGTGAATGGGAAGGTTTATGTTTAAACTCAATGTACTTCTGAAGTGTTTCCTTCTTTTAAAACAAGAGTTGATTTATCTTTTATTTAAATGATATTTTAAAAAATTTTAAGAAGTGGAAACTTTAAAAAGTGCTGAAATATTTGTTTATCTAAAGGAGGCCTTTTTTTTTTTTTTCCCAAACAAAAGGATGAATACACTGATATGGATGATCTCTGACTTGCTGTACTTTCCTGAGAAGCAATTTGAGAAGAAATGAGAAACTATTGATGGGAATAGAGTTTTAGTAAAAAACAGATTTTTAATAGTTAAAAATAGCCAAAACAAATTCCTGGAGGGTGGTTACTAGGTCTTTCTCCCTGGTGTCCCACAAGGACAGTATTCAATAAACAAATAATACATTGAAATGAAATGATCTAAGTATAGGTTGGAGACACAAACGTGGGACTCCATGCCACTCTCAGGAATTGATTATAAAAATACATGTGCTCAGGGATTTCCCGGGTGGTCCAGTGGTGAAGAAATCGCCTTCCAATGCAGGGGACATGGGTTCGATCCCTGGTCGGGGAACTAAGACCCCACATGCCACGGGGCAACTAAGCCCGTGTGCCACAACTACTGAACCCGCGCTCCTCAGCTAGGGAGCCTGAGTGCTGCAAACTACAGAGCCCACATGCTCTGGAGCCTGCGCCCCAGAACTACAGAGAGGGGAAAAAAAACCCACACGCCACAACTAGAGAGAAGCCCACGCGCCGCAGTGAAAGATCCCACATGCCACAACTAAGACCTGATGCAGAAATAAATAAATAAATAACATGTGCTCATCTTAAAAATATCTCTCAACTGCTTATAACCAAATGTTTTCATCAAGAACTTCTCCCTCCCCGTAATATTCAGCAGGTATTTGGTTTCCAAATTTCCACTTGACTAATCAAGGTTATATCCCTGTATCACACTTTGCATGATGTTTCTCACATTTTCCAAATACTTTTAAACTTACAATACCACTTAATTATTATGAGGCCCCTTTCTTGGTTTCTCTTGCTAAGTGTCTAGTGATTTATTAAGGTTTTTCAACTGTAAATTCTGCAGATACTTCGGAAATGTAAACAAACATTAACAACAGTATAATCCCGAGAGTCAACATTCTGGTAAAAATCTCTGATATATCCTTATTCTATTTTTCCATTCACAAAAATATAACACTCCTGATGTGCTTTTAGACAGTACACAGGTCTGCATTTTCAGAACGGAGGAAGGACAGGGCTGTTCATTCTTTCTACATGCCAATGTTATTTAGCTTGTTAGGATAAGCCTGTGTTGCTTTTTCTGAGGGGAAGGACCCAGGGAAAGCAAGTGTCTAAGAATGGAAGTTCATGAAGGAAACGATTCAAATAGCTCAGTTCTAGGTATATTTGCTTCTCAGCTAATATTCAACTGAACAAACAATTGGGTGAATGAAGGCTTACTATGAGCCTAGCTACAGGGCAAAGAAAGTAACAGGTGATGAGCATTACCCATAAATATAAACTTAAAAAGTTAATTACTCTTCTCCTTCTGCTGTAACAGCTGTAACTTAGAGATCACACAGCAAATGATCACTACAGTTTCCAATCTCACCCCCTCCCCAACGAACAAAAGATGACATTCCAAAAGCAAGTAATGTATAAGTCTTAGAATTCTTACCTCTTTCCCACAGAAAGAATGTTGCAATATCTGGTGGCCAGCCACAAATGCCTTTATTTCCAAAAGTGTTTAAGGACTGGACTACTATGAAAACTAACCATGATGAGTAACACTACAGAAAAATGCTGAGTCTCAATGTGGGAAGAAAAAAAGGTTACCTCACTTAGCTTCAGGGCAATGGGAGAGAAAACTCCCCTCGCCCCTGCTCACTGGATCAGACCCAGGAATTACCACTCTGCCTTCTTCAGTTTGCCTCATCTGTGGATTTTCAGCAGGTTTTTTCTCTCTCTGGCTCCACTAAGCAGAACAGTCAGAATTTTCGTTCACTCTCCTGCCCCTTTGGAGTTGCATGGGCCAAAACGGTAGCCAGTCATCATATGTGGCTATTGAGCCCTTGAAAATGAGGCTAGTCCAAATTGAAACATGCTATAAAATACACATTGTATTTCAAAGACTTATGAAAATATCTCATTTATTTTTTCACACTGAGATGTTTAAATGACAACATTTTAGATATATAGGGCTTAATAAAAATATTTCTAAATTAATTTTACCTGTTTTTCTTTCCTTCATCATGGCTACCAGAAAATTTTGAATTACAAACATGGCTTGCATTTGTAGCTCACATTATATTTCTATCGGACAGCACTGCTTATAAATTGTCTTAGGAAAGGCAGTAAAGAGTATCCAAAGTCACACTGCTTGAGTTCAAATCTTGGCACCACCATTTATTACTGTGTAATCCTTGACACATTAACCTTTTTTCTAAGCCTCCATGTTCTCCTCTGGTAGTACTAAAATGCTACCTCAGAGGACTGTTGGTAGAATTAAATGAGGTAAAACAATTACTATGGTGCCCAGCACATAATATTCAATAAATATTAACCACTACTATCACTGCACAACTATACTGTTGTTATTATTCGTTGCTAGTACATGATGAAGAAAAGGACAAAGATACAGTGGGTAGAAAAAAAGAAAGAGGGTACAAACACAGTCTAGAGAGAATTCTCAGTTTCTCTTCCAAAGACACAGCCCATGTGGAGACCTGCAATACTCAATGGCAGCATCTGAGTATTTCCAGTACACTCTCTTTCCATATAAATATGTCAGAGAATGTGGAAATACATAGTTAAAGGGCACTGGGCCTCCTGTAGCAGTGTGAAGAACCTTACCTTGGACGCCCGGAGACAGACTTGCTGACAAGGTATCAGCAAGGTATCCTCTTTGGCTACTGGTAACCTCATTTGTAAATGAGAAGAAAGGGCTAAAGTTCTCTGAAGTCCCTGCCAGCTATGAATACTCTTCTCCTCTCTTTCCAAAAGGGCTGCAGAGCAAGAATGGCTACATCAGAGGTCCACCACCATCACCATAAAAACACCCAATTTAAGCACAGACGCTGCCTTACCACCACTTGTCCAGCCTGTAGAGAAAGCCAGGGATTTGGAATTGTTGGCTCTTCTGAGATTTCATCGTCTTCTCTAATATGAACAAGCTTTTACTACTGGAATTTCTTATATTCCCCTCGTCTGGCTAAATTTGCCTGCTCTTTCAAGGCTCGGAACAGACATCACACCCTTCAGCAAGAGCCTTCACAGAAACTGCCAATCTACGTCAGGTGCCCCTTTTATACGATTTGGAATCAGCTTCTGTTTCCCTCTATCACTGCCCCCATCAACAATGCCCTGTGATTTTGTTATTGATTTGTCTTGTTGGTAAGCAAACTTCCAGAAAGCAATAACATAAATTCAGTCAACAAGTACTGAATGAATGTCTTAATCATCTTTACACTCCCAGAACCTAATACAGTTTCTAGCATATTTAAGCCCTCAAAATTAACCAAAAAAGGCCATATAGATATTAATGGCTCTCTTCTCTGAATTCCAGACCTCTATATCCCACTGCCTACTTTATATCTCTACTTGGTTACCTCAAAGGTACTTCAAAACTCACTTCGTACTCTCTACGTCCTCTCTGCCACTAAAAAGCCTGCCCTCCTACAATGTTCCTCAGCTCAGTGAATCCAATTATGGAAACCAGAATGACACCTGCTTCAACCTTACACCCATACCTAATTCATCAGCAAGTCTTTTAATGTTACGTCCTAAATGAGCTCTCAAATCAATTTACTTCTTGGCAACTTCTATGCTACTATTCTAGTCCTCACCACCCTTGTCTCTCATTTGGACCATCTCTTAGCTCCTAACCCATCTCCCTTTTGTCACCCCAAGCTGTCCTCCACACAGCAGCCAGACTGAATGTCACATTATAAGACTGATTATGAACCCTTTCCCTCAACCCCTCCATGACTCTCACCCCCACTTAAATATCTTCAGTGGCCTGCCAAGCCTCTTAACATAAGAGAACAGGAAAAACATTTAACTAGGCCTTCGAGGCTTGTGGAATCTGGCTCCTATCTGACTCCATTTCCCCTAATGTTCCCTGGCACATGACAAGCTCTCTCATGCCACAGGGTTTTGACATAATTTGTTCCCTTGCTGGGACCCCTTCCTCTTTTCACCTTCCATCCTCCAGGTGCAATTCAGGTACCATTTCCTCAGGCAGCCTTCCTTGACCTCAGGCTCGCCAGGATACCTTATCATCTGCACTCATATGACTGTATTCATTTCCTTCACAGAATTTATCTATTTGTATTTATATATCTCCCCCACCCCCAGAGGCCCTTTCTCAGTACAAATATTTTGAAAATGTAAATCAGATCAGTCACTCCATTGCTTAAAACCCTTTAATCCCTTCCTATCTTTGAATAAAAATCATACCCTTTCCAGACCCTCCTACACTGTTGGTGGGAATGTAAGTTGGTGCAGTCTCTATGGAGTACAGTGTAGAGGTTCCTCAGAAAACTAAAAATAGAATTACCATTTGAAAAAAAAAGGGACTTCCCTGGCAGTCCAGTGGTTAAGACTGCACTTCCACTGCAGGGTGCACAGGTTCGATCCCTGGTTGGGGAACTAAGATCCCACATGCCACAGGGTGCAGCCAAAAAAAAAAAGAAAAAAAAATTACCATATGATCCAGCAACTCCTGGGCATATACCTGGACAAAACTATAATTCAAAAGAATACATGCACCTCTATGTTCATTGCAGCACTATTCACAATAGCCAACACATGGAAACAACCTAAATGTCCACTGACAGATGAATAAAGATATGGTACATATATACAATGGAATACTACTCAGTCATAAAAAAGAACAAAATAATGCCATTTGCAGCAACATGGATGCAACTAGATTTTACGATACTAAGTGAAGTAAGTCAGAAAGAGAAAGACAAATACCATACGATATCACTTATATATGGAATCTAAAACATGACACAAATGGACCTATCTACGAAACAAAAACAGACTCACAGACATAGAGAACAGACTTGTGGTTGCCAAGGGGGAGGGGGTTGGAGGAGGGAAGGACTGGGAGTTTGGGATGAGCAGATGTAAACTATTATATACAGGATGGATAAACAAAAAGGTCCTACTGTATAGCACAGGAACTATATTCAATATCCTGTGATAAACCATAATGGAAAAGAATATAAAAAAAAGAATGTCTATATGTATATAACTGAGTCCCTTTGCTGTATAGCAGAGATTGGCACAACACTGTAAATCAACTATACTTCAATAAAAAATTATATAAAAATATGTAATATAAAAAAGAATCATACCCTTTCCAAGGCCTACAGGGCTCTGTATGAGCTGTCACCAAATCACCTCCCCGAACTCATATCCTACTCCTCTCTTCACATTCTGCTCGAGCCACGCTGGCCTTGCTGTTCCTTAAACACAGACGAGCTTACCTGAACTCGGGTCCTTATAATTACCTTCCCTCTGCCTTTTAGAATATCTTGTTCTCAGAGTCCCCACTACTGGCTACTCATCATTCAGGTCTCTGCTCCCTCACCATCCTACCTAAAAGAATACCCCCCACACACACTTCTCACCTGCTACTCCATTTTATTATCTTCATCATTAGGTATTTATCATTAGAAGATAAGCTCCATGGGCAGTTCATCTCAGTGCCTAGAAAAGTACCTGGCACACAGTAGGTACTCGATATCTGTATGAATGCTTAAAGTAGCTAGTGTGGTCCTGTTTCAAATAACTGAACTCCACTGACATATACAAAAGATACAGGTATGAAGATGTGATACTAGTGGTTGTGGTAGGCAGAATTCTAGGACGCCCCCACCCCCCATTCTCCTCCCTCTCCCCTGTGTACGTGCCCTGTATAATCCCCTCCTCTTGAGTATAGGCGGCACCTGTGAATATGGGATAGTCAATCATGTGATTAGGCTACCTTATATGAGACACTGTTATAGTCAACTGGAGAGATTCTCCTGCTGCCTTTGAAGAAGTAAGATGCCAGGTTGTGAGTAGGGCCATGTAGTTAGAACCTCAGGGTGGCATCTAGGAGCTGAGAGGGACCCCCAGCTGACAGCCAGCAAGAAAATGAGGACCTCAGTTACATGATCACAAGGAATCGAATTCTACCAACAACTAATGAGCTTGGTAGAGGACCCCAAGCCTCAGATGAGATCACAGCCCCTGCAAACCCCTTGACTTCAGCCTAGTAAGACCCAGAGCAAAGAACACCGCTATATCATGCTGGACTTCTGACCTACAGAAATGATCACGAAGGGCTGTTGTTTTAAGCTGCAAGTTTGTGGCACATCAACAGAAGACTAATGCAGTGGCCATCAACGCTATCAGTCCCAATGCTCACTTTTTATAACAAAAATTGTGTTATGCTACCTACTGTTCTTTAATAAAATTCATAGATTTAGAACCTACTAATCACTTATAAAAATACATTAGCTATGAGGGAGAAATTTTAAAATAATTTATAATAAAATAATATGCATCTCAACCAAATTAGAAAATAAAATTGCTCCTATAAATTTTCATAACGCCCTCTGAGGAGAGAGTCCATAACCATAACCTCTGCTTGCCAGGATCAGTGTACCTAGAACACACTGGCTTGAAATTGGGAGAATATTTAATTTAAAAATGCTTATTACTTGCTAATCTTGTTTCTTTATACATCATGTTGTAAAGGATGTCTCTGAAAATCACACTAGCATTACATTTTTGTTCTAACCATTTTCCAAAATGGACTTAAGAAGGTTTGAAAGCCTCATAATTTCCTTTTTTCCCTCCTCCCCCTCAATTATTTAGTGCTTACTGGGTATGTGATACTGTTACTTGAAATTAATTTTCACAATTAAATAGACTTTTAAAGCTTCTAATTAATTTCCCAACTCTCGTTTTTCAGATGTGAACAGATAATCACCATCATCTAGCGGCTCATTATACACACTATAAAACATTTCACCCCAGCTGTGAAGCTGGCCACAGTAAATATGTTTTGTTGCCTTAATCAAGATTTATGATAAGATAATAATGTAATTTTTAAAGGCCACATGCCAGAGTACCTCCTAAATTAATAAAAATACTTAGCACTTAACCTATAACACACTTTAAAATCATCACACAGTCTTGCAGGTAGCTATGTGCCCATGTGCCCGGGGCTCGTAACAACTGATGGAGAGCATGTCACCGAGCCCATTTACTTGATTTATTTTACAGTAGCCTTCTAAGGCCACGTACGTAATGGGTACTCACTGTGTGACGGGAAAATAAATTATTTAGTGTGGACAACCTGACAGTGTTACTGTTAAGTTACTAATTCACTGAGAAAGGGAAATTCCCCTAACAGCCTTTTTTCATGCCCAAACAGCAACACTATTGGTAACTATTTACAGATTCCTAGAACCCTAGAGCCGGGAAGGACTTAAGGATAATAACCACGCTTTTTTACAAATGAGGAAACTGAGAAACTTGTCCAAGCTTACAGACATCGGTGGCAGAACCTAGGATAAGGGGAGATAAGGCTACGGGTTCTCAATCTCCTCATTCAGAAAATGGGGATAGCCACACCCCTGGTAGGGTGGTTATGAAAATGCAATGAAATAACAGGACATAGTACATGCTTGACACTTAACAGCTACTCCATAACTATCATTTTCCTCCCCAGGGTTTCCTCCACCAACTTCTCCCATCACTTCTTTTTTTAACCAAAATATCGTTCAGGATGATGTGCACTGGTGATGATTTCCTGAGGTATACTGCATTGACATACAAATTAGAGCAAACTGAAGGACTCACTGGGAGGCTACAGAGGAAGCAGCTGACTCCGACTCTCAGGAGTTAAGTCTACACTCCCCCAAAGGGTTCAAAGACTTTCAATTTGTTGGACTGAGCCCACATCAGCTTTGCCAAGGTTGACAGTATGCAGAGTTTAGGGCCAGTTTTTCAACGCTGTGCTTCACACATACTTTCTAATACCTCTCTAGTATTTACTCAAATCTTTCATAAGATTATCTATACCCCTGTCCTCCTCTTTCTAACCTCCAATTCACTCCTGAACCCACTGAAGTCTCACTATCAGCCCACCACTCCACTGAAACCACTCTTACCAAGGTCATCAATAACCTCTTGATTGGAATATCCAAGATTCGCTTTTCCATCCTTACCTTCCTGGATCTCTCTGAAATATGGACACACCCTTCTTGAAACTCTACTCCCTTAGTCTCTGCGACAGTGTACTCTCCTGGTTCTCCTTTTACCACCATGTGTCTATTCTTTCACTAATGTCTCTTTAAGAGTTGTGTTTCCCAGGGCTGTGACTTCCTGGTGAGTTTATCTATCTATCCTCCCAGTTTCAGCTACCTCCTACTAACTTCCAAATCTCTATCTCTAGCCCAGGCCACTCCTGTGAATCTCAGATTCATTTGAAGAGATTCATATGCCTGCAATATGATTCTACTGCATGTCCCTACTGGCAACTCAAATCAACATACTCAACACCGAACTAATCTCTTAATGCATCTCCTCCTCCATTGTCCTTTATCTTAATATGTGGTATCATCACACAGCAATCCATGCTAAAAACCTGTAAGACTTCCTTGACTCCTTCCTCTCCCTGATCCCACCATATCTAATCAATTGGTTAGATCTCCTAATTTTACCTCCTAAATATTCCTCTAATTCATCCCTCCTATGCCTATCTAGTAACTCCTATTCTTGTTCAGGTTTCAATCATCTCTCACCTGAAATACTTCAACAGCTTCTGTCCCCCTCAATTCCATCTCCACTCAGCTTACAGAATAATCAATCTAATAAATATATAATCACACTACTCCCCTGCTTAACACTTTTAAAATAATACTCCCAATTAAAAGGCTCTGGAGTCAGATCTCTGCAATTTGGAATCCACTCTCTGCACTCATAGACATGGCCTTGAACAAGTTACTTAACTTCTCTGCACCTCCATATTTTTACTTGTGAATATCCCAGAGGATTAAATGAGATAATAACTATAAAGTACTTAATACAGTTCCTGGCATATAGTAAGTGCTCAACAAATGGTAGTTATTAGTGATCACATTATTAATAAAATCACACTGATTGTATTATGGTCATTGGGCTGGTATACAAGTCCGTGGAGCACACACAGCCCTTCTTGAATTGACCCGTGCTTACACTCTAGCCTCCTCCCTAAGGACGCCCTGCCTCTCACTTTGTGCTTCAGCAACATCAAACTTCGTAACCACTTACTGTGACACACTTAGCCATCTCTCTGCCCAAAATACATTTTCCTTGCATAAGTAAGGTCTCTTTCTTTAGGCCTAATGAGGTGTCACCCTCACCAGGAAGCCTTCTTTGAACATCAGTGCTTATTAAGGTGTCTCCTCAGAAGTATTAGATAGATAGATAGATGAAAGTAAGCTCCCTGGGAATCTCCTCCCCAACTTCACCTGAATTAGGTCAATTCTTACCACAAAGGAGTCACAACATATTCAAATTTAACTTATGAATTCAACTATGTATATAGAAGGAGTTAGAAATAGTGAGAGCTCGCCGTCACTCCACTCATATGACTATATGCTCCTTGCTATAATCAAGCCTGAAACAGAAGGTACGAGTGATTTCATACACTGCTCAACCACTGACAGATAAATGGAGGCAGCAAAGAATTAATTGAAGGCTCTAGAGAAGCACTGATAACAGAGAGGTAGAGAGGTGGTAGAATAGTTATCCTGCCTTAGGAGAATTAACCATTAACCCTTCCTTTAAAAACTCTCAACAGGTGATTTCCACATGTCATTAGCCTTAGAAGGCTAATAACCTTATTATTAGCCTTAGAAGGCTAATAACCACTGAAATAAATAGTACATACTTACTTCAGTAGTTAACAAAGTGTAAATTTGTTAAGGTTTAGATGATTAAACCTTTAATGGAGGTATGACAGAACAGAGAGAGAGCAAAGAAATCAATGAAAACAATGCAAATGCACACAAGATTATTACTACTACACAAAAGCAAAAAAAGTATCTGAAAGAACTTTACCAAACCACCGATTACATAACTGCAGACATAGCTTCATAGTAGAGGTTACTGAGGCAGGTCAGGAAATGCTTAGTAATGGTGGCACTCATGAAGTGAGGTGTTAAGCCAAATTAGGGGTGTCAAATAAAACTTCTAGTAAAATTAAATTCTCCTAATTCAAATTAGCTTATGTTGGGGTGTGCATGTATTAAGAAAACCATGACATGGCACTTTGTAGGCAGTAAAGGATCTCCTAAAGAATGTTTTGACATTACTTGATTTTTTTTTTTTTTTTTGCAGTATGCGGGCCTCTCACTGTTGTGGCCTCTCCCATTGCGGAGCACAGGCTCCGGACGCGCAGGCTCAGCGGCCATGGCTCACGGGCCCAGCCGCTCCGCAGCATGTGGGATCTTCCCGGACCGGGGCATGAACCCGTGCCTCCTGCATCGGCAGGCGGACTCTCAACCACTGCACCACCAGGGAAGCCCATGACATTACTTGATTTTTGCATTGTTTTGACTTTAGAATATAACCACTAACCCCACTCTGACCCCCAACTATATGACTCCACTATAGTCTCTTGCTAATGCCACTGTCTGTAAGAACAAATAACCCATTCTGCTGGTAACTGGAGCCATGGGTTTCCATTTGACTCCCCAACTTAACTAGTTCCACAGCCAGCATTAAAAACAGGAACACTGGCACCCAGCTTTCCAAGGAGAGGGCTGTCTAGTTCTGCTCCAGCTAGCACAGATGAGGGCCCTATGAGAAAATCACATGCGGTGAGGAAAGCAAGCCAATGCAAGTTCCCTTAGGGGAACTTAAACTTAGCTCTCCTTTAGGAAATTACCCAATACCCTGCTACTCTTCATCTGATATCATTTCTACTCCTTCTCCACTAGGCCATAAACTCCTTGAGGACAAGGACCAGGTCATAATGTTTGATGGAAAAATTATCAAAACTGTCTCATCCACTAATCTCATTGGCAAGTAATCACAAAGTACTGCTTCAGGCTAGCACAAACTTTTCTAGAGATTAAAACTATTGAAAACAAGCATGAGCAAATAAAATGTCCATCAAAAAAGGACTTGTTATAGTACATCTGTTAAAAGGACATTTTTTTAAAAAAGTAAAATCATGCAAATATAAAACATGTCAAAGATTTTATTTAACTCATTAATTAATGAAGAAGCCAGGAAGAAAATAAAATCAGTCCCAAGGAGAAGTCAAAGAACACACATACATATATATAGGCTGTCTGGAATGCTGAAATTGCTTTACAAATAAATGCTGCAAAACTGCTCGATATCCCCAGGACAACGTTCAGTTGCATTCCACTCAACAAAATCCACTTGCATTTCTATGGACAAGAATCATCTGCATTACTCTCAGTTTCCTACAATTTACAGAGTTCTGAAATAGCTCAAAGACAATGACAGGTTCAGATAACCCGGAAGAGTGCACTAGATAGGACAGTCGGTAATCTTTTATGTCCATTTCATAGTCTCTCACAATTTTTCCTGACAACATCCATACAATGGAATATTATGCAGCTGGCTATAGAGAATGAGGCAGCCTTTTCATGTACTGACATGGAATAGCCTCCAGGATATAATGAAAAATAAGCAAGATGCAGTACAGTAATATGGTAGGTGACATTTATGTTTAAGAATAAATATAAAAATATGCCATATACATCAAATATTTCTGAAAAGATATACAGGAATGTTAACATTTGGGGGAAGGTGGTGAAGGTTATATGAGAATCATTTTCTGTCTATCTAAAATTAGGTTAAAATTAGAAGAAAAAGCAAGCAGGTAATTGATACTTGTAGAGGGCAGGGGTGATGAAGTCAAGATTTGGTTACCATCTAAAGAAATAAAGTCCCTTTTAATCTTAAAAACAGTCACTTTTTATGTTTCTTCCGTCTTCAATGATGAGAGCAATATTAAGAAGACATTGCTATCTAATTTTTAGTCTTTTTAGATAAAAAATTCCTATGTTCAGTAGCATGGTTGATGCTATTGTTTAGCCTTCCCCTCCAAACTGTATACATTGGCTTGGAATGTTCACAACTTGCGTGTGTGGCAGCGGAAGATAATTCCCATATTCTACATTGCTACTGTTTTGTATAAGTAAAGATTGACACTTAAAAAAAAAAAAGAAAGAAAGAAAGAAATAGTCCCAAAATATAAACCAAACTGTGGCACGTTTTGAAAAGGTTTCCTGACTAAATCCATTATATTCTATATACATACACCTTCTAAAGAATGAGATTTGGAATTTAATGGACCTACTTTAGGACCTATTCACGAAGTTTCTAAAGTACCCAAAGGACTTTAATATAAGTTAATAGACTCATTTATTGCTCATCATGTAACCCAAAGTCTGTGTTCTATGGAAACTACAATGTGTGCCTTCAGACACTGGTTAGGGAAGTACTCTTCTGAAAGTTTGGAAGGTAAATTAATTTATCTAGAAATGTCTGGTTCTATTTAAGATTAATTATGAAAACTACTAAATAAGTATAAATGAAATTATATAAAAATAAATGCATAAAATAGGATAAAAATGAAAAGATTCCAGATGTATTGAAAATAAAGCTAATGAGACAGATGCAAAACTTTAAAAAAGTCACCAACAAACCTTTTTTTTAATATTTATTTAATTAATTTATTTTCTTTATTTTTTTGGCTACATCGGGTCTTAGTTGGGGCACGCAAGATCTTCACTGAGGCATGCAGGATCTTTTTTCTGTTGTGGCCTCTCCCGTTGCGGAGCACAGGCTCCAGACGCGCAGGCTCAGCCACTCCGCAGCATGTGGGATCTTCCCGGACTGGGGCACGAACCCGTGTCCCCTGCATCAGCAGGCGGACTCTCAAGCACTGTGCCACCAGGGAAGCCCCCATGCAGGATCTTTCATTGCAGTATGTGAGCTTCTCTCCAGTTGTGGCGTGCAGGTTCTGTAGTTTTGCGGCACGTGGGATCTCTCGTTGAGGCACGCAGGCTCAGTAGTTGTGGCGCACGGGCTCAGTTGCCCCTCGGCATATGGAATCTTAGTTCCCCGACCAGGGATGGAACACATGTCCCCCACATTGGAAGGCGAATTCTTTACCACTGGACCACCAGGGAAGTCCCCAAGAAATCTTAATTTATAAAAACTTGCGGAAATTCCCTGGCGGTCCAGTGGTTAGGACTCTGTGCTTTCACTGCCAATGGCCTGGGTTCAATCCCTGGTTGGGGAACTAAGATCCCACAAGCCGCATGCCATGGCCAGAAAAAAAATTAAAAAGTAAAAACTTGCTTTAGATTTTTAAAAAAACCACTACCTTTTCTCCAAAGCATTCCAGAAAATACTGTGAATACACAAGTCAGAAAGGTTACAGCATGTGCTACAACAGAGACAATCAATTTCAGCTGAGGAAATGGCTTCATATGACAAAGTACTTATGGGTGTTTTAAAATATGTCTACAAATCCTTTGACATCCCTCCCCAAAAGGTGGAGCCTAACTGGCTTCCCTTGAGTGTGGGCTGGACTTAGTGACTCATTTTTAACAAACAGAATATAACAGAAGTGGCAGTGTGTGTCATCAAGATAGGATATACAAGGCCTGTGGTTCCCTCCTTGCTCTTCTCTTTTTATCACTTGCTCTGGGTAAAGCCAGCTGACATGTTGTGAGGATACTCAAGCAGCCCTAGAAAGACCTAAGGCTGCAGCCATCTTGGAGACAGATCCTCCAGCCCCAGTCAAGCCTTCAGATGACTGCTGCAAGGCTGGTCACAGCTCGACTGCAACCGAGTCAGAGTCCACCCAGCTAAGCTTCAACTGAATTTCTGACCCAAAGATACTGTTGGATAAGAACTGTCTGTTGTTTTAAGCAGCAAAATTTAGAGGTAATTTGTTAAACAGCAATAGATAACAAATACAGGGTTTAATATTTATCCATTTGTATCACTATAATTTTATTTAAAAATTTATTATGAAATTAGTGGAAATCACCTATGCTTTACAAAGATAATTATAATCGATATTTCCAGGAATGTACAAAATAGGACCCAAAAGGGATAAATCTAATCAGAATAAGAACATTAAACCAGAAGTAGGATATATAGACAAGTATTTAGCTTGTAAATAGATTTAAAAATAAACACTTGGGTGGGTGAAAGGAATAAGTGGTGCGGAGAGAAAGAAGATTAGCTGAGAAATCTCAAGTATACATTGTTTGAGGTGAGCAGCAAGATATTTTTCCCTAAGTGTCAAAAAAGTAGTTGTGAATTTACTTTAAATGTCATTAGCATGGAAAAGTACAATTCTTCCTCCAGAAGACTGCACCTATACGTAGAGAACGGAAAATCTGAATGTTTATGTAGAATAACCGGTCAGTTGACTAAAAAGTTTTGGGTCAAATATAGCATGTCTTCACTGGAAAATCAGCTTCAGGACCTTTAATTGTCTACCTCCTTTCCCCCTCCATTCCTAACAATATTATCAAACTGTTTCCAATCATTCAGGCAGTTATTAAAATTCTAACTTCTCAAACAACTTTGCCCGAATCAGCAGAAACAAGATTGGATTTCTTCACCTGGAGGTTTGCATGCTAGGGCCCCATGCTGACATGCGTGAAGAGCACTGGCTCTGGAGACCAAGCGTGGGGCTGAAGCCCTGTCCCACCTCGCTGGCCACGAACACAGGCAAACTGTTCTCCCCATTCTGAAACTTGGTTGCCTTATTAGTAAAATGAGGATAATATCCAGCTTACAAGGTTGTTATTATAAGAATTAAATGACTTAGCGAAAAGGCCTAGCATACTACAGCCACTTGATAAACAGTAGCTAACAGTTAATGATCTTGTTACTTATATACTATATTTCCCAAACCAAGAAAACAAGGACACAAAATGCCAGAATATTTTTTGCATCATATAAAGATCCAAAAGGCAGCCCAGGAGATTAATGTGGATTTATGACATGTTATAATTTCTGGAACATTATAATAGCTTATGAGTTGAAATCAAAACTGAACACTCAGGTGCTCAACAAGTACTGGAGAACCTAGTCTGTGATCAATACTTATATAGCACTTACCATATTCTATGTAGTATTGTAAATATGTTTTCTTCTCTACCAAATTATATATCCTTTGATTGCTTTAAAAAATTTCCATATATCTCTATATTTTCTCATGGCCCCTTGCATACATACATACGGCTGAATGAATTTAACTTCAAGTCCTTGATGTCTACTCATATCAATATATTCTCAAGATTATAAAATTTAAGCATCAGATCGTCCCCTGACAAAGTGTGTGCACACTCATTCACACAGTATCATACCCCCTAACTAAAGCCAGTGTTGGATACCCAGAGCAATGAGCATCCCTCTATGTGCAGCACTCTGCACAGTTTCTGGCACACAGTAAATACTTAATGAATGTTAGCAGAAAGAATAAATGAAAGAGAACAAGAACCCAGGAAGCGTGGTGAGTAGCTAACTGATCTAGCTACAATTTAACTCCTGAAATCTCTTTTCAATGTGTTTATATCCTTGCACAACTGTTTGATTTCCTTATACAGCAGAACTCTCTTATAACTTCCAATCATAGATTAGGACTAACTTTTGTGCTATATGAGTATATGAGACATGTAAGATCCAAAGTATATCGGCGTACAAGAAATAAGTCCTTATATTCTGGTTCCTCTCCTTCCACATTTCTGTGATTATATCTCACCCTGTTTCTTTCCTTTAAATTTTGCCCATCCTATTGTAAACATCCCAGGTACAGTGAGTATATTATTTGCTTACCCTATAAACCTGCAAAGTGCCTAATACAAGATACAGACTGTAATCTTGACACTTGTTACTGACAATTATTTTGCAAATTGGACTTTCTGACATTTAAAAAAAGTGGGCGGGGAGGGGGCGAATCTAATACAAAGTCAAAAGCATCTAGCTATGCATCAGGTATTTGAAAGAAATTTTCTGTAGTTATTGTGTTTGTGTGTGTGTGTGTGTGTCTGTAAAATTAGAAAAAGTACCTTGTCTGAGACCCAACAGAGATATAAGAGGATGAATGAAATCTGTGTTTGAGTATGTGCAATCATGCACAAGAACAGTATTAAACAGCTTCAAAGGCTCATTCAAACAATGCTATGTGCCAAGCATTACACCAAATTCTGGAGAAAACAGAAATAAGAAGGAGATGAGGTTCATCGAACTGGAAAGCAGACTGGTGGATCTAGAGAGTCTGCAGGCTGTTATTTCCTTATCCTTCTCTGAAGTCTCTCTGGGTTCTCCAACAAACTCAATCTCGTTGTTAGCCTCTATGCTGGTTCCTCTTTCACTAACCCTGTAAATCAGTGGTTCTCAAAGCGTGGTCCTGGGAATAACAACATCAGCATCACCTGAGAACTTGTTCAAAATGCAAATTCAGGAGCCACACCCAGACCTACGGAATCAGAAACTTCGGGGGTGGGACTCAGAAATCTGTGTTTTACCAAAGCCTCCGGGTATTTCTGATGCATGCTCAAGCTTGAGAAACCATCTAAGTTTGATTTAAGTGTTGATTTCCAAAAATTCCACTCCTTGCCCTTTCCAGTTCTCGCTCTCAACTTTTCTGCATAGGAATATCTTTTCTTCTACTACCTCTGCGACTGTAACTACTAATAGCAACAGTTGTTATTTATTAAGCATATATCAGCTAGGCATTGTGCTAACTGCTGTGCACATACCATCTTAATCTCCACACCAATTCTTTAAAATATTATTAACCCCACTTTTCAGAAGAAACTTAGGTTCAGAGATGCTAAATTACTTGCCCGAGGTTACCCATCCCAATCAATAGTGGCATAACAGAGATTTGACTTCAGGTTTTCCTGACTCCAAAGTCCACAGCATTAATTACTATACTAAGTCCTAGAATGGTACTACTTCCATAGCCTTGGAGGCTGTCAGTTATATTACAATTATTCCTAAACTGTCTCATAAACTCTGGAGTAGAATTTCTAGTTACCTAATGGGCCTCTCTAAACTCCACACATGGGCCTTAAAATTAACATGCCATCATTTCTTCCCTCCACTGTAAATCTATTCCTCCTCCTGTGTTTTCTAATTTAATGTCCTCATAATCCCCAGTTATTCGAGCTGGACATGTCACCTTTGACTTCTCACTCTCTCTCACCTCTAGCTGTTCATAACATTTAGAGACTTTTAACATCTAAAATATCTTTACAAGCCATCCATTCCCACTGTCCCTCTTCAGGGTCCCAGCATCTCTCACCTACATCCTAACTGGTCTCCCGCCCTCTCGGCTCTAATGCAGTTCTGCATATGAACTGCCTGTTAACTTTCTGATCTGATTATTCTACCTTTCAAGGTTCTCTATCACCAACACGGGGGTAGTGTTGGAAGGAGGGAGACTAGGTTTTTTAGAATGGAAGACCTCCTTGTAATTTGGCTCCAACCATACCTTTCCTGTCTCATCACTTCTGCCATACAAGAAGCCTACAAAAAACTCAAGGTTTTCCCATTCAATTTTAATCTTCAGCAATTTTGCTTATACTCTCCCCTCTGGCGGGAATGATTGTTTTCCTTTTTCCATGTAGCAAAATGCTACTTAACCTTCAGGGCTAAGTTCCACGTCTTCTCTTTAAAGTTTTCCCTGACTCTATCAATTTATTTCCCCAGCCAAAGTGATCTATTCCTTCAGCATTTTATTCATTCCAAAAGTGGTGAACTCTTATCACAGCACATCACGGTTAGTGTTTGTCCCCCCTGATGAACACCTGGTATCTCAGCTACACTGTGTTTTATTCTTTGTCTTGCTGGCACCCAACACAGTGCCTAGCCATAGCCAGAACCCAATAAATATTTGCTGAGTTGTTAACTAACATTTGCTGTTGCAACATTACACAGGTTAGCAATTCAAGTTCAGGTTTATGCAACACTCAAAAGAAAGCTCACATAACAACAAAAGATAAAGACTAACGGTTCAATATTTAAGAGCAGCATCTTTAATTTTCTCAAATCTTTTTGTCAACATTTTTGAGTATCCTTTTTCAAATAGACTCCTTTCCCAGCTAACATTATTTTTATTTTTTACAGGATCAGCAGTAATTACAAACCTCAGACCACTATAAGAGATAATCCCAAGCAAAACTGTGTCACTGAGAGTAGCTCGATAATTGCTTTGGGTACATCATTTCAGTAAATTTCCAATGGAACGGCCCAAGCACATAGGTAGATTTTAGAAATGAGGACATGCGCTGCTGACTAAATACATAAGATACATGCACATTAGTGAGGCATTAATTCAAATTAGTACTGAAATCAGAGGTATACAACAACCTGATTTTGGTTCAACGATAATATCCTTTCATTTTAAGTAAGGATAACACTTATGATTGTTTAAGACTCTACTCTGAGTAACACAACTCCCATCCCTCCAGGAAAGTAGGCTCCATCTTGCTATCAGTGGGATGCTGATGAGCCTGCCTTAGTCTTAACACTTTCCCTCCCCAACCTACTAAACCTTATCTCTCCAATTTTCCCCTCTCATGGTACATGTAAGTTGCCGCAATATATCCCCCAATGACCAAATTCACACTATTTTCTCAACATATGACTTATCTCTTCTCTAACAGAAATTTTACACTTCTTTCAAAGATGAGACGAAATCTTACCTCTTCTGAAGAGTTCACTAATTCAGCCCACAAGTCTTATCTTTTCTAAATTTCTACTGCACTTAAAGTATAGGACTTCACATAGCACCTGTTTACATACTATTTGGTTTCATAATTATTTTATATAATATGCTTTATCTTCCTAGCTAGACTGTTTGCCCTTAAAAGGGCAGGTCTTTTATGTCATTTGTAATCCCACAGTCCTCCTCTCATATGCAGCATAATACTAGGAAGAGGGGGCACATGTATTAACTACTTGAAGGACTGAGCTAACTGCGTGTTATGACTTATCCACGGTGTCACATATAATAAATATCTATTCCGTGCCTACTCTGTGGCAGGCACTTTTGTAGGTACTGGAGATATGGCCCTGAAGAAAACAAACGTGATTCCTGTCCTAAAAGCTATTATAGTCCAGAACGCAAAAGATACTGAATTCCGAGTACCCTAAGTGCTACAGAGCAAGGTTATCACTGGTTCCAAGACGTAAGAACCTCAAACAACATACTTTACAGATCCTCAGTTATGAAACTGAATCACAGAATTTTAGATCCGAATGAGAAGTTACAAGTTATTTTCTTCAATTTTCTTGCACAAATCATGATTAAATTTCGGTATAGCCTGTCTTTCTACCGCACTGCCTTCATCAACGGTCAGAAAAGACTGACTTCCTTCCTACCTCTAATAGTCCTTTCTCCCGAGCACGGTCACTACTGCAGCCACACATCTACCCACTAGAGAGCCCAGCGCACTGAGAAGAAAGCACTGGGCTGATGATCAGCTGCACCCAATCAGGCTTGTCTGACCATCGACATTTTTCCAGCTCACACGCTGAACAAAATCTGTATTTTCTGCTTAGTAAATAACAAGCCCGCGCTACTTTTAAGAAAAAGAAAAACCGGTGCCTCCACACTTCCTCGGCCCTAATAACGACAGAAGCACAACATGGCTTAGGGAAACAAAACAGCTGATGTGAGTCTATGAGGAAGAACTGAGGATGGCTAGCCGCCCCTTGGCCGCAAAACCTGTAGCAACAATGTGATAAAATGCTTAGGGCCGACAAAGTTTGGGGCGTGCATTAAGCACGTGCGCACACACACGAAGTTGGAAACACTAGGCAACAGGTGGGCCGCCCCCTCTGTACACTGACAGATCGCCTTCTCCAGGTCGTGGGTGTGTCTGACGCCGCACGCAGGCACTGATTCACAACTCCCTCCATAACAACCAACCCCGCCTCAGAGCCCAGCCAAGGCAGGGGAGTTGAGGGCCCCAGCAGTGCCAAACTTTCCGGACCCCAACCTCGGCGTCCCTGGTTCCGCCTCGTCTCGGTCTCGCGCCAGCTCGTGTCAGGCAGGATGCGAGGCTGCTCTAGGAACCGGGCTTCTCGGGATTCCGACTCCTCGGCCCGGGAGCCTGGCAGAGCCACCCCGAGGTCCCCAAACACCTCCTGCCTACAACACATTCCAGGACTAGAGTCTTCGCCGGCCAGCTGCTGCCGCTTCCCACAGCGACCTAGCCCAGGAACTGACCCTCGTCAGCCCCCGTCCCCGCTCCTTCCCCGCCCCGGGAAAAAGCAGATGAGGAGCGTGAAGGGGCGCGCGTCCCCGCTCCCCGGGCCCGCGCAGCAGGTGCGGCCAGGCCCCACCTCCCTGGCGAGGCCGCGGCTACTCACCCCCACGATGTTCCTCTGCGACCTCACCGCCCGCACAGACGCCTCTTCCGCCCGCTCCGCACCCGCCTCGTAGCGACCGCCCCCTCGGCCCCTGCCGTCGCCGCCGTCCCCGCCGCCGCCGCCGCCGCCGCGGCGCGCGTCCGCTCTCACGCACACCGCCGTGGCCGCGCACGCGCCTCTGCGCGCTGGCGTCACGTAGCAACCGATCAGTGGCGGGCAAGCGGGAACCGCGGATTTAGGGCCGGGAGGTCGGGTCCCGCGGGTTTTGCTGCTTTCCCCCACCCGCCCGATCCGCTGCCCTCCTGAGCAGGGGGCCCCAGGGTGTAGCTGCCCTGCCGGCACCTAGCTCCGGGTAAGTTACGTCACTCTACGTCACTGTATGGCCTCACCGATCGCGTCACTGCAAATGGGAAGCTCCCCGCCGTGATCGCCCGGGCGCCTGTGGTGGAGGCAGCAGTGGCCTAGTCCAGACTCGCGCGGACCCCATCGGCTACTTCTGCGAAGTGCAGGAAGGTTCTCCAGGGACTGGGACCAGAAGGGGCTGAGCGCGCGGTTAATGTGTAAGGCTGCTGAATGACACTCGTTAACTCAGCAGCAGCGTGTGATGGACCGGGCCTTGAATTCCTCTGTTTCCTCATTTTATAAATGAGGATAACAATACCCATCTTTACTACGTTGAAGAATTGTACCGCTAAAAGGAAATAATGTATGCAAAGGTGCTTTTTAAAGTATAAAGCTCACTAGACTTTAAAATATCTTTATTATAAGAGAAGGCAGTCGAGCAAGAGCAGTTAAGAGCATGGACTTTGGAGTCAGGGAAACCTAGGTTCAAGTCTGATCCTGGATGTTGGACAGTCAATTCTGCTTGAGGCTTGGGTGAACTGGAGGTCCACTGGGGTGTGGAGATTTGGAGAGAGTGACTGGAAAGGACGTAATTCCAGCCAAAGGAAGCTTCATGAGTAAAGGTATGGAAGTGAAAATAGGAAGAACAAAACTTGAGGCAGAGAGATCAGTTATGAGGCCATTGCTGTACCCCAGGAAGAGATCAGAGCCTTAACCAAAGCTTTGGCAGTGGGAGTGTAGAGGAAGGGATAGATGTGAGTGCTGTTAAGGTGGTAGAATTGACAGCGCTGAGTGAGGGATAAATGAGTAAGCCAAGTTTCCAGCACGGGTGCTGGGGTAGGTGGTGGAAACATTTAACAAAATGTGAATGAAAATGAGTCTGGGTTATCCACAAGTTTCTGATCCAGCGTATTAGATAGTGCTGGTGACAGTCCCAGGAGGATGATTGGATTTCTAGAAAATGATGGTGTGTTCAAAAATGGATATGTTTGTTGGGGAAACACTTATTCTCCACTCATGATGTTTCCTCCCACACAGAGTAACATCTGTTAATAAAATACATAATATATATAGTATGATATTGGCCTCTCACTGCACCTGCCCCAGCTCACTCCTCCCTAGAGCAGTGACTTCCTAATTGGTGAATTTAAAAGGAGAAACGGGACAGCTGTAGCCCATCCCATCACTTTCCTCTTAAAGGAAAGCTTCTGTCAGGGAACTATCTTTGTGTTCTTTTCTGATTCACCAGGAGCAGGGCCTATGGGTGGGATTGAGGGTGCCTGGTCCAGGGCTACAAAGTTATAAGCCTATTTAATACCAGAGTTTCGCATTAGGAAGCTCTCTGTCCACAGGTAATATCCAATACTAATTTTGTCAATTGTAGTATACAGAATTATGGCTCCTGAAAGATTTTCATGTCCTAATCTCCAAAACCTGTGAATGTTACCTTACAGGGCACGAGGGACTTTGCAGGTGTGTTAAATTAAGGATCTTGAGGTGGGGAGATTGTCTTGGATTATCTAGCTGGACTGGAGGCAGGAGGGTCAGAGAATGAGATATGATGATGGAAGCAGAGGTCAGAGAGAAAGATTTTAAGAATCTGTGCTGCTGGCTTTGAAGATGGAGCCAAGGAATGCAGGCAGCTTTTAGAAGCTGGAAAAGGCAAGGAAGCAGATTCTCCCCTAGAGCCCCAAGAGAGAACGCAGCCCTGCCAATGCCTTGATTTTAGAATGTCTGACCTCCAGAACTGTAAGCTAATAAATCTGTGTTGTTTTAAGCCACTAATTTTGTGGTAATTTGTTACAACAGCAATCAAAATGAATACATTCAGTAACAAAGATGATAGTTGGTCCCCTGCTGCATTCTCTTTTATCTAGAAAAAAGGGTGCAATTTATTAGGCTCCCTCAAAGACTACTGCAAGGTGACTGTGACTTGAAGAGAACCTTCACATCCAGAGGGAAATATCCAATAAACAGTCGAATTACACAAGTCTGCGCATGAGGAGAGAAGTTGAGTTAAACTAGATTTAGAGGACATTAACTTATATCAATAATTGGTAATTTAAGTCCTAGTCATGGATGAGATCAATCAGAAAATATAGAAGAAACGATAAAGAGGACCAAAGATAGATCCCCGGGAAGCACTCAGTTTAAAAGGCAGTGGCAGATGAACGGAAGCCCACAAGGTGTGAGGAACAATGGCCAGAGAGATAAAAGAACTAGGTGAGTGTAATGCCTCTGAAACCAAGGTGGGAAAGAATTGCAATATGGTCTCAGCAGAGTTAGAGACCACAAATAGGGCAAGTATATCAAGGGCTGAAAAGCACTGACTGGATTTAGCAACACAAAAGTGATTGATGACCAACAATAGCAGCTTTAGTGAGGTAGTAGAGATAAACACCAAATTACCTGGGTCAGAAAGGCAGGTCAGTATACTGGATTGCCATCTGGACTAATTGATGGCAGTTTGAGATTCTACTCTTAGTTCTGGCCATTAACTAGCTAAGTAACCTTTGGCAAATCACTTAACTATTCCATGCTTTGGTTTCTTATCTAACAAAGAAGAAGATCAGACTGACTGATTTCACATAAATTCCTAGAGAGTCCCCTTAACTTTATTTTTTTTTTAACATCTTTATTGAAGTATAATTGCTTTACAATGGTGTGTTAGTTTTTTCGGTATAACAAAGTGAATCAGCTATACATATACATATATCCCCATATCTCCTTCCTCTTGCACCTCCCTCCCATCCTCCCTATCCCACCCCTCTAGGTGGACACAAACCACCGAGCTGATCTCCCTGTGTATGCGGCTGCTTCCCACTAGCTGTCTATTTTACATTTGGCAGTGTATATATGTCCATGCCACTCTCTCACTTCATCCCAGCTTACCCTTCCCCCTCCCCATGTCCTCAAGTCCATTCTCCACATCTGCGTCTTTATTCCTGTCCTGCCCCTACATTTATCAGAACCTTTTTTTTTTCAAATTCCATATATATGTGTTAGCATACAGTATTTGTTTTTCTCTTTCTGACTTACTTCACGCTGTATGACAGACTCTAGGTCCATCCACCTCACTACAAATAACTCGATTTCATTTCTTCTTATGGCTGAGTAATATTCCATTGTATATATGTGCCACATCTTCTTTACCCATTCATCTGTCGATGGACACTTAGGTTGCTTCCACGTCCTGGCTATTGTAAATAGAGCTGCAATGAAAATTGAGGTACATGACTTTTTGAACTATGGTTTTCTCAGGGTATATGCCCAGTAGTGGGATTGCTGGGTCTTATGTTAGTTCTATTTTTAGTTTTTTAAGGAACCTCCATACTGTTCTCCATAGTGGCTGTATCAATTTACATTCCCACCAACAGTGCAAGAGTGTTCCCTTTTCTCCACACCCTCTCCAGCATTTATTGTTTGTAGATTTTTTGATGATGGCTATTCTGACTAGTGTGAGATGATGCCTCATTGTAGTTTTGATTTGCATTTTTCTAATGATTAATGATGTTGAGCATTCTTTCATGTGTTTGTTGGCAGTCTGTATGTCTTCTTTGAAGAAATGTGTGTTTAGGTCTTCTGCCCATTTTTGGATTGGGTTGTTTTATTGATATTGAGCTGCATGAGCTGCTTGTAAATTTTGGAGATTAATCCTTTGTCAATTGCTTCATTTGCAAATATTTTCTCCCATTCTGAGGGTTGTCTTTTCATCTTGTTTATGGTTTCCTTTGCTGTGCAAAAGCTTTTAAGTTTCATTAGGTCCCATTTGTTAATTTTTCTTTTTATTTCCATTTCTCTAGAAGGTGGGTCAAAAAGGATCTTGCTGTGATTCATGTCACAGAGTGTTCTGCCTGTGTTTTCCTCTAAGGGTTTTATAGTGTCTGGTCTTACATTTAGGTCTTTAATCCATTTTGAGTTTATTTTTGTGTATGGTGTTAAGGAGTGTTCTAATTTAATTATTTTACATGTAGCTGTCCAGTTTTCCCAGCACCACTTACTGAAGAGGCTGTCTTTTTTTTAATGCCTTTTATTCATTTTATTTTGTTAATTAAATTAAATTAATTTTTATTGGAGTATAGTTGATTTACAATGTTGTGTTACTTTCTGCTGTACAGCAAAGTGAATCAGTTATATCCACTGTTTTTTAGATTCTATTCCTATACAGGTCATTACAGAGAGTACTGAGTGGAGTTACCTGTGCTATACAATAGGTTCTTTTTTTTTTTTTTTCCACACACACACTGTATTTTATTTTTACAAGAGATAACTAAACTGACACCAAGCATTGTAAATAGATGACCACAACAAAAGCAACAATGATTGCAATTACCAAACTGGAAACACACTCATACTATGTCATAATATTGACTTTCAGTCCAGTAATCCTCCACTGTAACAGCTCCTTTACTTTGCAGTGAAAATTGATTTCTATATTTTTTTGAAGAGGTTGTCTTTTCTCCATTGTATAGTCTTGCCTTCTTTATCAAAAATAAGGTGACCATATGTGCATGGGTTTATCTCTGGGCTTTCTATCCTGTTCCATTGATCTATATTTCCCTTTTTGTGCCAGTACCATACTGTCTTGATTACTGTAGCTTTGTAGTATAGTCTGAAGTCCGGAAGCGTGACTCTTCCAGCTCCGTTTTTCTTTCTCAAGATTGCTTTGGCTCTTCGGGGTCTTTTGCGTTTCCATAAAAAATTTGAAATTTTTTGTTCCAGTTCTGTGAAAATTGCCATTGATAGTTTGATAGGGATTGCATTGAATCTGTAGATTGCTTTGGGTAGTATAGTCATTTTCACACTGTTGATTCTTCCGTTCCAAGAGCATGGTATATCTCTCCATCTGTTTGTGCCATCTTTAATTTCTTTCATCAGTGTCTTATAGCTTTCTGCATACAGGCCTTTTATCTCCTTAGGTAGGTTTATTCCTAGGTATTTTATTCCTTTTGTTGCAATGGTAAGTGAGAGTGTTTCCTTAATTTCTTTTTCTCATTTTTCATCATTAATGTATAGGAATGCAAGAGATTTCTGGTGCATTAATTTTGTATCCTGCTACTTTACCAAATTCATTGATTACCTCTAGTAGTTTTCTGGTAGCATCTTTAGGATACTCTATGTAGAGCATCATGTCATCTGCAAACAGTGACAGCTTTACTTCTTCTTTTCTGATTTGGATTCCTTTTATTTCTTTTTCTTCTCTGATTGCTGTGGCTTAAACTTCCAAAACTATGCTGAACAATAGTGGTGACAGTGGACAACCTTGTCTTGTTCCTGATCTCAGCGGAAATGGTTTCAGTTTTTCACCGTTGAGAATGATGCTGGCTGTGGGTTTGTCATATATGGCCTTTATTATGTTGAGGTAAGTTCCCTCTATGCCTACTTTCTGCAGGGTTTTTATCATAAATGGGTGTTGAATTTTGTCCAACTTTTTCTGCATCTACTGAGATAATCATATGGTTTTTCTCCTTCAATTTATTAATATGTTTTATCACATTCATTGATTTGTGTATATTGAAGAATCCTTGCATCCCTGGGATAAACCCCACTTGATCATGGTGTATGATCCTTTTAATGTGCTGTTGGATTCTGTTTGCTAGTATTTTGTTGAGGATGTTTGCATCTATGTTCATCAGTGATATTGGCCTGTAGTTTTCTTTCTTTGTGACAACTTTGTCTGGTTTTGGTATCAGGGTGATGGTGGCCTCGTAGAATGAGTTTGGGAGTGTTTCTCCCTCTACTATATTTTGGAAGAGTTTGAGAAGGATAGGTGTTAGCTCTTCTCTAAATGTTTGATAGAATTCACCTGTGAAGCCATCTGGTCCTGGGCTTTTTTTTGTTGGAAGATTTTTAATCGCAGTTTCAATTTCAGTGCTTGTGATTGGTCTGTTTATATTTTCTATTTCTTCCTGGTTCAGTCTCAGAAGGTTGTGCTTTTCTAAGAATTTGTCCATTTCTTCCAGGTTGTCCATTTTATTGGCATATACTTGCTTGTAGTAATGTCTCATGATCCTTTGTATTTCTGCAATGTCAGCTGTTACTTCTCCTTTTTCATTTCTATTGATTTGGGTCTTCTCTCTGTTTTAATTGATGAGTCTGGCTAATGGTTTATCAATTTTGTTTATCTTCTCAAAGACCCAGCTTTTAGTTTTATTGATCTTTGCTATTGTTTCCTTCATTTCTTTTTCATTTATTTCTGATCTGATCTTTATGATTTCTTTCCTTCTGCTAACTTTGGGGGTTTTTTGTTCTTCTTTCTCTAATTTCTTTAGGTGTAAGATTAGGTTGTTTATTTGAGGTGTTTTTTTTTTCTTGAGGTAGGATTGTATTGCTATAAACTTCCCTCTTAGAACTGCTTTTGCTGCATCCCATAGGTTTTGCGTTGTCGGGTTTTCATTGTCATTTGTTTCTAGGTATTTTTAATTTACCCTTTGATTTCTTCAGTGATCTCTTGGTTATTTAGTAGTGTATTGTTTAGCCTCCATGTGTTTCTATTTTTTACAGATTTTTTTCCTGTAATGGATATCTAGTCTCATAGCATTGTGGTCAGAAAAGATACTTGATACATTTCAGTTTTCTTAAATTTACCAACACTTGATTTGTGACTGAAGAATGTTCCATGAGCACTTGAGAAGAAAGTGTATTCTGTTGGTTTTGGATGGAATGTCTTATAAATATCAATTAAGTCCATCTTGTTTAATGTATAATTTTAAGCTTGTGTTTCCTTATTTATTTTCATTTTGGATGATCTGTCCATTGGTGAAAGTGGGGTGTTATAGTGCCCTACTATGCTTGTGTTACTGTCAATTTCCCCTTTTATGGCGTTAGCATTTGCCTTATGTATTGAGGTGCTCCTATGTTGGGTGCATAAATATTTACAATTGTTATATCTTCTTCTTGGATTGATCCCTTGATCATTATATAGTGTCCTTCTTTGTGTCTTGTAATAGTCTTTATTTTAAAGTCTATTTTGTCTGATATGAGAATTGCTACTCCAGCTTTCTTTTGATTCCCATTTGCATGGAATATCTTTTTCCATTCCCTCACTTTCAGTCTCTATGTGTCCCTAAGTCTGAGGTGGGTCTCTTGTAGACAGCATATATACGGGTCTTGTTTTTGTATCCATTCAGCCTGTCTGTGTCTTCTGTTGGGAGCATTTAAACCATTTACATTAAGGTAATTATCGATATGTATGTTCCTATTACCATTTTCTTAATTGTTTTGGGTTTGTTATTGTAGGTCTTTTCCTTCTCTTGTGTTTCCTCCCTAGAGAAGTTCCTTTAGCATTTTTTGTAAAGGTGGTTTGGTGGTGCTGAATTCTCTCAGCTTTTGCTTGTCTGTAAAGGTTTTAATTTCTCTGTTGAATGTGAATGAGATCCTTGCTAGATAGAGTAATCTTGGCTGTAGGTTTTTCCCTTTGATCACTTTAAATATGTCCTGCCACTCCCTTCTAGCTTGCAGAGTTTCTGTTGAAAGATCAGCTGTTAACCTTATGGGCATTCCCTTGTGTGTTATTTTTTGTTTTTCCCTTGCTGCTTGTAGTATTTTTTCTTTGTATTTCATTTTTGATAGTTTGACTAATTTGTGTCTTGGCATGTTTCTCCTTGGAATTATCCTGTATGGGACTCTCTGCACTTTCTGGACTTGATTGACTATTTCCTTTCCCATATTAGGGAAGTTTTCAACTATAATCTCTTCAAATATTTTCTCAGTCCCTTTCTTTTTCTCTTCCTCTTCTGGGACCCCTATAATTCGAATGTTGGTGTGTTTAATGTTGTCCCAGAGGTCTCTGAGACTGTCCTCAATTCTTTTCATTCTTTTTTCTTTATTCTGGTCTGTGGTAATTATTTCCACTATTTTATCTTCCAGGTCATTTATCTGTTCTTCTGCCTCAGTTATTCTGCTACTGATTCCTTCTAGAGAATTTTTAATTTCATTTATTGTGTTGTTCATCATTGTTTGTTTGTTCTTTAGTTCTTCTAGGTCCTTGTTAAACATATCTTGTATTTTCTCCATTCTACTTCCAAGATTTTGGATCATCTTTACTATCATTACACTGACTTCTTTTTCAGGTAGACTGCCTATTGCCTCTTCATTTGTTTGGTCTGGTGGGTTTTTACCTTGCTCCTTCATCTGCTGTGTGTTTCTATGTCTTCTCATTTTGCTTAACTTACTGTGTTTGGGGTCTCCTTTTTGCAGGCTGCAGGTTCATAGTTCCCATTGTTTTTGGTGTCTGTCCCCAGTGGCTAAGGTTGGTTTAGTGGGTTGTGTAGCCTTCCTGGTGGAGCAGACTGGTGCCTGTGTTCTGGTGGATGAGGCTGGATCTTGTCTTTCTGGTGGCCAGAACCATGTCCGGTGGTGTGTTTTGGGGTGTCTGTGACCTTATTATGATTTTAGACAGCCTCTCTGCTAATGGGTGGGGTTGTGTTCCCTTCTTGATAGTTGTTTGGCATAGGGTGTCCAGCACTGTAGCTTGCTGGTCATTGAGTGGTGCTGGGTCTTAGTGTTGAGATGGAGATCTCTTGGAGAGCTTTCACTGTTTGATATTACATGGAGCCAGGAGGTCTCTGGTGGACCAGTGTCCAGAAGTTGGCTCTCCCACTTCAGAGGCACAGGCCTGACACCCAGCCATAGCATGAAGACCCTGTCAGCCACATGGCTCAGAAGAAAAGGGAGAAAAAAATAAAGAAAGAAATAAAATAATAAAATAAAATAAAGTTATTAAAATAAAAACAAAAAAATATTAAAAATTAAAAGAAATTAAAAGGTAATAAAAAATGGAAAAAAGAAAGAAAGAAAAGAGCAACCAAACCAGAAAACAAATCCACCATGATAACAAGTGCTAAAAACTATACTAAAACAAACAAACAATAAAAAATGGACAGATAGAACCCTAGGACAAATGGTAAAAGCAAAGCTATACAGACAAAATCACACAAAGAAGCATACACATACTCACAAAAAGGGAAAAAGGAAAAATATATATATCTCTCTATATATATAAAAAAAGGAAGAGAGCAATCAAATCAATAAACAAATCTACCAATGATAATAAACTCTAATTACTAAACTAAGACAAATATAAAACCAGAAACAAATTAGATGCAGAAAGCAAACCCCAAGTCTACAGTTGCTCCTAAAGTCCACTGCCTCAGTTTTGGGATGATTCGTTGTCTGTTCAGATATTCCAGAGATGCAGGGTACATCACGTTCATTGTGGAGATTTAATCCGCTGCTCCTGAGGCTGCTGGAAGAGATTTCCCTTTCTCTTCTTTGTTCGCACAGCTCCCAGGGTTCAGCTTTGGATTTGGCCCCACCGCTGCGTGTAGGTCGCCTGAAGTCTTCTGTTCTTCGCTCAGACAGGACGGGATTAAAGTAGCAGCTGATTAGGGGGCTCTGGCTCACTCAGGCCTGGGCGAGGGAGGGGTATGGAATGCGGAGTGAGCCTGCCAGGGCAGAGGCCGGCGTGACGTTGCAGCAGCCTGAGGCACGCCATATGTTCTCCCGGGGAGGTTGTCCCTGGATCATGGGACCCTGGCAGTCGTGAGCGACACAGGCTCCCGGGATAGGAGGTGTGGATAGTGACCTGTGCTTGCACACAGGCTTCTTGGTGGCTGCAGCAGCAGCCTTAGCATTTCATGCTTGTCTGTGGTGTCCACGCTGATAGCCACGACTCGCGCCTGTCTCTGGAGCTCGTTTAGGTGGTGCTCTGAATCCCCTCTCCTCGTGCATCCCAAAACAATGGTCTCTTGACTCTTAGGCAGGTCCAGACTTTTTCCCGGACACCCTCCCGGCTAGCTGTGGTGCACTAGCCCCCTTCAGGCTGTGTTCATGCAGCCAACCCGAGTCTTCTCCCTGGGGTCTGACCTCCGAAGCCGAGCCTCAGCTCCCAGCCCCCACTCGCCCTGGCAGGTGAGCAGACAAGCCTCTCAGGCTGGTGAGTGCTGGTCGGCACCGATCCTCTGTGCGGGAATCTCTCCACTTTGCCCTCTACACCCCTGTTGCTGTGCTCTCCTCCGTGGCTCCGAAGCTTCCCCACTGCCACACCCTGTCTCTGCCAGTGAAGGGGCTTCCTAGTGTGTGGAAACTTTTCCTCCTTCACAGCTCCCTCCCACTGGTGCAGGTCCCGTCCCTATTCTTTTGTCTTTGTTTTTTCTTTTTTCTTTTGCCCTACCCAGGTATGTGGGGAGTTTCTTGCCTTTTGGGAAGTCTGAGGTCTTCTGCCGGCATTCAGTAGGTTCTGTAGGAGTTGTTCCACATGTAGATGTATTTCTGATATATTTGTGGAGAGGAAGGTAATCTCCATGTCTTACTCCTCCGCCATCCTGAAGGTCTCTCTCCCCCTTAACTTTATATTAGGCTCATTTGCTTATGACAGCACACTTCAAATCCTACTCATTTCACCAAACAGTGAGAATCAGTATATTATGTTCCAGCTTATGTCCAGATACTATGGATGTGGTTATGATACAGTTAGTTGAGAAACTCACAGTTTTGGAAGGGAGATAAACATATAAGTATGTAACTAATCGCCATAGCTCTTTTTTAAACAAAGCAAGGTATAAATCGAATGAACCGTGACTGTAACACAGTATTCTACATACTATAATAGAATTCTATATGAAGTGACATGAGGGATATATAAAGTAATGCAGATGAGGCAGTAGTCATTTTTGCCAAATGGAAATCAAGGTGTTATATTTACCTACTCTCTCAGGTGGACACAATGTGCCTCAAAAATGATGTAACCATAAGGCATTTCTGTGGTGATTAAAAAAAACAGGAGAGTTGTGCTAATCCACCACTGATCGTTTAACATTACTTCTAGGTAGCTTTGTTGTGATATGAATTAATATTTTTGTACAGCTACTTGTGAACTTAAGTACACCCTTTAATTGGAAAAATGGACACATGTAAAATTTGAATGCAAGGGTAGTTTATTTACTTTTCCACCAGATCCAAGTGGAAACATTTGTTTTACATGCCATGCTCTCTTCCATTTGCTCATCTAATCCTCATATATTATCTCATTTAATTTCACAAACATCAGTTTATTGTATCAGTATCTGATATTATATCTCTGTTTTAGCAGGTGGGGATACAAAGTTTAAGTAATTGGGCCAGGTTCACGCTAACAGCAGTTAAGTAGTAAACCAGGCATCCTCTCTTTAGGAAACCTTCCCTCCAGCCCTTATTTGGTCTAAGTGCCCATCCTGTACTATTACATCATGTGTACACCTTTATTTTAGCGTTTACTGAAATAATTATGATGCTTACTATGTGCCAGGTACTGTTTTAAGTATGTTCTGGGCATTAACTCATTTAAGCTTCATACCCCTTTGAGAGAGGTAATATCATTAATCACAGTACTTTATAATTCAGGAAACTAAGACCTAGAAAAGTTAAGTAATTTACTCAAGGTCACACAATTAATAGTCATGGAACCAGGATTCAAACCCAAGTAGTTAGGTTCTAGAATCCATGCTCTTAACCCCCAGGCTGCTGCCTTCCTTCATACAACGCATGCTCTGCTAACATTGAGAGATTCTAGATGAAATAGTTTACAGAACTCACCAGTGCAGTTATTGTGTATGATATCACTTTGTATTCTTTATGAAGTGAACACAAGAGAATTTTTCTCTCATGGGGGGAAGGGGGGGTGGGATGAATTGGGAGATTAGGACTGACATATATACACTATCATGTGTAAAATAGCTAGTGGAAACCTGCTGTATAGCACAGGGAGATCAGCTCAGTGCTCTGTGGTGACCTAGATGAGTGGGATGGGGGGGTGGGAGGGAGGTCCAAGAGGGAGGGAATATATGTATACATATAGCTGTATACATATAGCTGTACACTTCATTGTATAGCAGAAACTAACAAAACATTGTAAAGCAACTATACCCCAATTAAAAAATAAATTAAAATTTTTTTTAAAAATTTTTAATAAGAGAATTTTTCTCTCTCAGCCAAATGCCATGAAACACTTGGCTACTCTTTTTTTTTTTTTTTTTTTTTTTGCGGTATGCTGGTCTCTCACTGTTGTGGCCTCTCCCATTGCGGAGCACAGGTTCCAGACGCACAGGCTCAGTGGCCATGGCTCACGGGCCCAGCCACTCCGTGGCATGTGGGATCTTCCCGGACCGGGGCACGAACCCGTGTCCCCTGCATTGGCAGGCGGACGCTTAACCACTGCGCCACCAGGGAACCCCCTTGGCTACTCTTAAGTAACTGATATGTTTTCTCCTTTTAGGTGATGTGAATTACATAACTGACTGTTTTCTCCTTTCACTCTGACTGCCAAGAAGCTCTGAGAAATTTGCGGCTCAGCCTTAGTAACTGGAAGGGCCCTTGGCCTGCATATCTGTATTCTGTTGGTTTGAAATTTTTCAAAATAAAAACCTGAGGGAAAACAGTCTAAATTCTTCTTTATTTTCTAAATTATTGATATTGTACATTTATTTTATAATTAGAAAAAGTAAACTTTGCTTTTAAATGAAAGGTTGCAGCTTTGCATGATTTCTCAGGCTTTGAGTCTGTGGACAAGGACTAGTTTCGGGTTGAGCTCCATGAGTTCAATATAGGATCATATAAAACCAGGACTTCTGTGACCTTGAAAGTCCAGATCAATAGAATTGGTGTTCAGACAGATCAGAAAGTATTTCAAGTAGCATAAAACAGGCAAGTTGTGGCCCTCCTTATTTTTAAACTAAATAATTTGAAACCACTTTTGTATTATTTGAACATATGCTGTCTTGCTTTGGAGATAAGAAAGTCAATCTTCCTTAATGCTGATGATATTTTATTATAATTTAACGTACGGTTGATTTTGTGGTTTAGCATTTGTCAGAAGTGGGTGAAGATCACCTGTTCTAAAACTAAAATAATTATTTTGGTACATGTCCTGAAATTTAACTGGTTTAGATCCAGTAACTCAGTATCAGATTCATTTCTTTACTTAAGGGTATGTTTTGCAAGGAATTCTTCCAGGTAGATTTACTGAGCAGTCACTTTGCTAAAAGCCATACATCTCATGGGAGCTTTATTCAGATTTTTCTTAGCGAGAGTCAGCAACTGTTAATTTCTTCTTTGAAAATTTTTCCATCCAAATCTTCATCCTCCAACAGGACATTCAGTTGCCTAGAGGGTGGGCAAATGCCCCACACCCAGCCAGCAGATTGTTGCCAAGTGGTGTGCGAGCATCTGGGCTTGCCAGATTTGAAATCTATTCATCTCTTAACATTGGTAACTAATGTGAACTTTGTTTAAAAAAAAACATGACTTGTCTGTGAGTTTGCAGACCCTCTTCTCTATTGAATAGAACTTTACAAACTTGAATACTTCGTTCTTATTTTGAAGAATTGGTTTTCTTAAGGAAAAACCTGCACTGCCTGCAGCCTCCCTCTGTCCACCCCCATGAAGAGAGAAATGTTCCTATTTAGGTGAGAATCTCAATGGGATGACTCACTCTTCACAAAAGGCTGTCAACCACCCACCATCTGCTGATGAGATTACTGAGTTCTGAACAATATGTATCTGCTTTTAGTCAGCCAGGGCATTAGCTGGTCCATCAGAAAACTGCATCCCTGACCACATTGTCCTGAGTTCATACACACAGAAACATTTCTCACCCTCTACCAGGAGTGTTTTACTGACTTGTCTTTTGAATATTGTGGCTTCTACATACATTAAGGGACTCTAGAAGAGACAATTCCACAAAGCCCACTAGTGCATTTGCTGTAGAGCTATTGTGCACTTGGTCATTTTATGTTTCTTATGGAAAATCCCATGAGAGAATTTTCTTTCAGAGCCAAGTGTCAGGAAATGCTTGACTACCTTTGAGTAAGTGATGTGTCTTCCTTACAGACAAATAATGTAACCAGTTTATGTGTTTCCCTTTTCACTTTCATCGTTATGAAGCTCCAAGTCAAGTTTTAGCTCAGCTTTAGTGCTTACATAGCAACTGTGGCCTGTGAATCTGCGTTCTTATTCCCTGGTCCTGATCTATCTATCCTCTATCTATCATCTATCTATCTATGTATTTATTATTTTTTCACTATTGTACTTTTTAAACTTTTTATTTTATATTGGAGTACAGTTGATTAACAATATTTTTGCAGTTTCAGGTGTACAGCAAAGTGATTTAAGTTATATATATACACGTATCTATTCTTTTTCAAATTCTTTTCCCATTTAGGTTGTTACATAACATTGGGCAGAGTTCCCTGTGCCATACAGTAAGTAGGTCCTTGTTGCTGACCTTCTATTTAAATTTGGGTTTTCTCTTGCTCAGATTTATTTATAATTTTCTACATTATGTGTATTGTTGCACTAGCCACCTCAGGTTGATCATGGAAAAGCTAGGGAAATAAGTGATAATTATGCTAATGATGACTACCTTATAGTCCCTTACCCTTACTTCAGGCAAGAGTTAAAACTTATTGATCCTTCCATGCTGATAAGAATGTTTTGTTTACAAGTTCTCTAGGGTTTTACATCAACTAAACCAACAGAACAATGAATTATTTTCAAAGAAGTTTTAATATTATTGCAAATCTAAAGAATGTCACTTTTAACTTTGCTTTTGCTCTTCTGAGGAAAGTAGATAGGTAAAGTAACGGCTGGCAAGCGTAAGTGCGAAACGTCACGTCCCAAATTCTCCAAACACTATTCTCACAGCCTCTCTTAGTATATTCTTCCGGTAGGCCACAATATGAAGAAGTAGCTTTCCTGTATCTAATCTATGATTATTTTGTTTTAAACCCTTTTATACCTCATGAATTAGTGATCTGATTTGTATACACTGGTGATATTTGCACATATACACTTTAACTGAAGTTACATGGAAAGATCTTAAGCAAGATTCATTGTCTTAATGCACCTTTTATATTTGCTAAATCAAAGGTAGAAAGATAACTGAGTACCCCCATGGCTATTAGGTATTGCTCTTAGACACTATATGTCTATGATTTAATATTTTAATCCTGTATCTTGAGAATAGGACAATAAAGCTGCTTTGTAAGTGTAAAGATTTAAAATGTTTGTCCAGAAAACACTTTTTGTAATCCTGTTTTGGCATTTCTTCTTTTAATATACCAGGAACCTCAAAAATGGAAGTAGTGCAGGCCTATTTCCTATTTCAGTTATTATTTACTGGGCTACTCTGTGTCAGGCACAAAGGGGATACAGAGATTGAAGATACAGTTCTTGCTTTCAAGGACTAAGAGTCTAGAACTGTGCTGTCTAACATGGGAGCCTCTAGCCATGTGTGGCTCTTCAAATAAATTAAAAATTCAGTTCCTCAGTCATACTAGTCACACTTCAAGAGCTCAGTATCCACATGTGGCTAGTGTACTGGAGTATACATAGAGAGTACCTTTCTATCAATGCAGAAAGTTCTGTTGGATGATGCTGGTCTAGAAATCATGTGGGAATCACAAGGTAGAGCAAGGTGATTTCAGACTAAGAAAGATCATGTGTGAAGTGAGCCTAAGAATGACTTGGGGGCACGTTGAGTCCTGCCAGAGATTCTGATTTGAGCAATACTGTGGGAGTCTGTTTTTAACAAATACCCCCAGGTGATTGCGATGCAGAGGGTGTATCAACTACATTGAGCAAAAACAATGTAGGGTAAATGGGAATAACTCAATAGAGTGATTCTAAACTTTCTACCTAAATAGCATCTGGGTGCTTGAGCCAATTTAAATTTGATTTAGAGAGACAAGAGTCATGGGACTACATTTGTACCTTAAGAGTTATGGAGCATTTTATACCCATTATGTGTCTGAAGACTTATATTATTATAAGAGCCTTTAATTTGTCATGTATACTTTAAATACCTGAAAAAAGGTATGCGATAGTTTCAGTCAAGATAGGCTAGGCTATGCAACAGTAAAAAAAAATAACCCCAAAATATCAGTGGCTTTTTCCAGAAGGAAAAGAGAAAACTCTGGAAGCCTCACACTAACAAATTCTTCAGCTCAAAAGTGACAGACACCATTTCTACTCACAGTTCATGCCAGCATTAGTCACAGAACCAATCTTAAGGAAGGCTGGAAATGCATCCTACTATGTGACCAGAAGAGAGGAGAACCAGATATCAGTGTGTAGCACTAATGATTACCCCTGTGATGATCAGGGGTAACGTGGTGATCAAGCTGCAAGAGAGATGAGACCTCCAGAAACACACAGCAGGGTGGTGAATGGCAAAGACATAAAGGACTAGAATGAACTTTCAGAAAAATTCTTGGCTTGGAGAGAGAAGCCAAGATACAATGACCAAGAACAGAATGCTGAGTTAGTGTTTTCTGAATAAACATCCTTGATTACCTCTCTCTTCTAGAGAACCTTGATCCCGAACGGGATCTTATCTGATGCTTCCGGTTCTTTCTTGAGAAGCTAGTGTAGAGCATTATGATAGAGGCACAGGGACACATCTGTGTGCTAATATGACTACGCCAGAGAAGGACTAGGGAGCCAGCAGCCTTGGAGGAGTCCTGCGTCTTTCTGAACCTGGGGTGAAGAATGTTCAGTCCAGTGGCTGCCTGAAAGGCCCTTTCTATACCTCAATAAAGGCAGCTCTTGGAGAAGCCATTTATTCCACTGACACCAGGAGTTGCCTGTTCTGCAACTGCATCATTAGCTGTAGCTGAGATAATCAGTGGACATGCAGTGTGAGGGAGAAATAAACCTTTCTTGTAAGCCACTGAGATTTGGGGGATCATTTGTTACTGCAGTATAACCTCACCCACACTAACTGATACTATGCTTATTCTTTTAGTATCTATGCAGATGAAGCCACTGAGATTCATCAGGCAGGCAATGATGAATTAAAAATGGGAGATAAGGGAGAATATCTGTTCAAAAATACTATTGGGTGGGCCAAAGGTTCGGTTTTTTCCATAAGATAGCTCTAGTAGCACTTAGTTGTCTTTAACTTCATTCAAAACAATTTTGTTTGTATGTGACAGCTGTCATATCAGCATGCATTTAAAAAAAGACATCAAAATTGGTGAATTTTGGTGTAGCCATTTTAATATTGAATATGGAAGAAGAAAGCAACAATTTTGGTATATTATGCTTTATTATTTCAAGAAAGGTAAAAACGCAACTGAAACACAAAAAAAAGATTTGTGCAGTGTATGGAGAAGATGCCGTGATGGATCGAAGGTGTCAAAAGTGGTTTGCAAAGTTTCGTGCTGGAGATTCTCGCTGGACGATGCTCCACAGTTGGGTAGACCCGTTGAAGTTGATAGCAATCAAATTGAAACAATAATTGAGAACAATCAACGTTATACCACACGGGAGATAGCGGACATACTCAAAATATCCAAACCAAGCATTGAAAATCATTTGCACCAGCTTGGTTATGTGAATTGCTTTGATGTTTGGGTTCCACATAGGTTAAGCCAAAAAAACCCTCTTGACTGTATTTCCACATGTGATTCTCTACTGAAACATAATGAAAACGTTCTGTTTTTAAAACAAATTGTGATGGGCAATGAAAAGTGGATACTGTACAACAGTGTGGAATGGAAGAGATCATGGGGCAAGTGAAATGAACCACCACCAACCACACCAAAGGCCAGTCTTCATCCAAAGAAGGTGATGTCGTGTATATAGTGAGATTGGAAGGGAGTCCTCTATTATGAGCTCCTTCCAGAAAACCAAATGATTAATTCCAACAAGTACTGCTCCCAATTAGACCAACTGAAAGCGGCACTCGACAAAAAGCGTGCAGAATTAGTCAGCAGAAAACGCATAATCTTCCATCAGGATAACGCAAGCCCACATATTTCTTTGATGACCAGGCAAAAACTGTTACAGCTTGGCTGGGAAGTTCTGATTCATCCACTGTATTCACCAGACATTGCACCTTCGGATTTCCATTTATTTCGGTCTTTACAAAATTCTCTTAATGGAAAAAATTTCAATTCCCTGGAAGACTGTAAAAGGCAGCTGGAACAGTTCTTTGCTCAAAAAGATTAAAAGTTTTGGGAAGATGGAATTATGAAGTTGCCTGAAAAATGGCAGAAGGTAGTGGAACAAAAGGGTGGATATGTTGTTCAATAAAGTTCCTGGTGAAAATGAAAAACGTGTCTTTTATTTTTACTTAAAAACCGAAGGGACACATTATATACCCAAAATCAATTATCATGATTAGTACTATACTCCCAATAGATATCATATGGGTTCAGCAACTATGGTGGAAAATATAAGCAGCCCCTCTTACCACCATTGCTCCAGTTATCTTCTTGGAGAATTTGTGTTTCCTATCCCCACAACTCCAGGTTCTGCTTGTCTAGAGGTCCTTCTAAAAAGTGAGACACTTTCACCAGGGCACACAATATGAGTCCCATTAATTCTTTTACTGTGGTAAAATATACAAAACGAAGTTTACCATTTTAACCATTTTTAAGTATACAACTCAATGGCATTAAGTACATTTACATTGTTGTGAAACCATCACCATCATCCATCTCCAGAACTTTTTCAGCTTCCCCATCTGAAACTCTGTACCTATTCAACAATCACTCCCCATTTCCTTTTCCCTCCAATCCTTGGAAACCACCATTCTTTCAGTCTCTATGAATTTGACTATTCTAGGTATCTCATATAAATGGAATCACACAGTATTTATCTTTTTGTGTTTGATTTATTTCAGTTAGCCCAGCGTCTTCAAGGTTCATCTATGTTGTAGCATGTTTCAGGATTTCATTCCTTTTTAAGGCTGAATAACATTCCATCGTATGTATATATCACATTTCATTTATCCACTCATCCATCAATGGACATTTGGGTTGTTTCCACCTTTTGGCTATTGTGAATAATGCTGCTAACAAACACTGGTGTACAAATATCAGTTTGAGTCTCTGTTTTCTTTTGGGTATATATCCAGAAGTGGAATTGCTGAACATACGGTTATTCTATGTTTAATTTTTTGAAGAACTGCCATACTGTTTTCTACAGCAGCTGCACTGTTTTACATTCCCGCCAGCAGTGAACAAGGGGTCTAATTTCTTCACATCTTTGTCAACACTTGTTATTTTGTTTTTGTTTTCATTTATATATAATAGCTACCTGAATAGGTGCAAATGGTATCTCATTGTGGTTTTGATTTTCAATCCTCTGCTCATTTTTTAACTGGGTTGTTTTTGTTGTTGCATTGGAGGAGTTCTTTATATATTCTGGATATTAACTCCTTATCAGATGTGATTTTCAAGTATGTTTTCCCACTCTGTGGGTTACCTTTTCACTCTGTTGATAGTGTCCTTTAATTTAAATTTAAATTTGTTTTAATTGGGCTTCCCTGGTGGCGGAGTGGTTGAGAGTCCGCCTGTCGATGCAGGGGACACGGGTTCGTGCCCCTGTCCGGGAAGATCCCACATGCCGCGAAGCGGCTGGGCCCGTGAGCCATGGCCACTGAGCCTGCGCGTCCGGAGCCTGTGCTCCGCAACGGGAGAGGCCACAACAGTGAGAGGCCTGCGTACAGCAAAAAGAAAAAAAAAAAAAGCAGGTAAATTTGTTTTAAATTTTAGTGAAGTCCAATTTGTCTCTGTTTTTCTTTTGTTGCCTGTTTGTTTTGGTATCATATCCAAGAAATTTGTGCCAAGTCCAATGTCATGCAGCTTTCCCCCATGTTTTCTTCTAAGAGTTTTATACTTTTAGCTTTTACATTTGTTTGATCCATTCTGAGCTAATTTTTACAGATGATATAAGATAAAGGTCCAACTTCATTCTTTTGTGTGTGGATATCCAGTTTTTCCAGAACTATTTGTTGAAAACATTGTCCTTTCCACACTGAATGCTCTTGGTATCCTTGTCAAAAATCATTTGACATATGTGTGAGGGTTTGTTTCTGCGCTCTATGCTATCCCATTGGTCTATATGTCTGTCTTTATGCCAGTATCATGCTGTTTTGATTACTGAAGGCTTGTGGTAAGTTCTGAAATCAGAAAGTGTGAATCCTCCAACTTTATTCTTCTTTTTCAAGATTGTTTTGGCTATTTGGGGTCCCTTGAGATTCCATGTGAATTTTAGTTTGAATTTTTCCATTTCTGAAAAAAAGTCACTAAGATTTGGATAGTTTTTTAATTGAATCTGTAGGTTGCTTTGGGATTAATCCCATTACTTTTAAGCTTTGGTTGCTGCCCTGTTACTTTGGACAAGAAGAATCACCATTCCGGCAGTAGCAAGTGACCCTTATCATTAGGAAGAAGTGGGGCTGCTGCTACACAATGGGGGCAGCCAGGAGTATGCTTAGCAACCATGTGACCCACTTAGGTGCCTGTTGGTATGCTCATGCCCAGTTTTAAAGGCAAATGGACAAGTGCAGCAACCCTGGCTGGTCTGAAAAGGACATGTCATCCAGGGGCTCAGACCCCTCAGAGATGACAGTCTGGGTCACTCCACCAGGGTCACCACCTATATACTAGCAGAAGTGCTAGCCAAGGATGGTTTTGTTTGTTCTTTTCCTTTAGGTGTAAGGTTAGATTGAGATTTCTTATTTCCTGAGGTAGGCCTCTATAACCATAAACTTCCCTCTTAGAACTGCTTTTGCTGTAACCCATAGATTTTGGATCATTGTGTTTCCATTTTCATTTGTCACCAGATATTTTTTAATTTCCTCTTTGATTTCTTCAGTGACCCACTGGTTATTGAGTAGCATATTGTTTAGTCTCCATGTTTGTGTTTTTTGCAGTTTTTTCTTGTAGTTGATTTCTAGGCTAAGAGACTAGATCTTAATCATTCCCATCACAATAAAGAATTGATTATTATGTGACATGATAGAGGTGTTACTAACCCTATGGTGGTATCAAATCAACATACTGCACACCTTAAACTTACACAATGTTATGTCAATTAAAAAATTATAACATCTGCTTTTATCTTCTGAGCCTAGAACTTCCATTTTACTTATTTGTATGTATAATTTTAATATTCACTGGGGACAAAACTACCCTATAAACAGAAGGAATATTATTCTTTTATTCAAAACCTCCATGAGAATTGATCACCATTTTGGAAAATGATGTTTCCAACAGTAACATCATTCAATTTCTTTGAGTGACCAATAAAACACACCTGTTATCAGTATGCATTTAAAGTTGTAACACTGGTACTTCCCTGCCGGTTCAGTGGTTAAGACTTCGAGGGCACTGCAGGGGGCATGGGTTTGATCCCTGGTTGGGGAACTAAGATTTCCCCATGCCACGTGGCGTGGCCAAAAAAATAAATAAGTAAATAAAGTTGTAACATTATAGCTCTTCAGGAATCATGAATTTAGTCTCTATTTTAAAATACCAAATAGAGTTATCAGTACGCTATTGAACAGTTTTACTTCTTCCATATATAAGAGAAAGCACCTGACTACTTCATTGTTTTCTAGTGTAGTAGTATCTGGGCATTTACATATTGAAATGCATATTTTATTAAAAATTGATTTATTTCTCCTTTTTATTACAATAAAGGCATTGGACTGATCCTTTTTGAAACTGTGTATATAGGTAAGTTATATATGAATTTTGTTTTAGGATAGTGGGTGTGATAGATGTTATAAACGTTCCTATGTTATAATAAGGAGGGTTTGGTAAGTCTGGTATAGAGAAACACAATCTCAGAACAAGTTCTTTGAGGGCAGGAAATGTCTTCTGATTTCTTACAGCACGCTTGCACCCACTAAGTTTTCAATATTTAATTTCACCCTGTTGCAGCTTCTGTTTCGCCTTTTCAGAAGCCCTTATTTGCTCCTTCATTCTGGCAGTTTCAGTTTGGATGCGGTGTCTACCCTCATGTAGGTAACTGCAGTAAATACGATCTAAGTCAGAGTGGTCTCAGTCCCTCTGTCAATGATTAGAGCCAAGCGAGTGACCCAATTCTGGTTTGAGACATAAGGAGAATTCTGCTGATGAGCTTTGAGAAAGGTTTTACACTCATTAAAGACACAAAAGGAAAAACAGGTTATTTTCTTTCACTGGACATTGTACAGTGACACCTGGAATCATAGTAGGCATTTTTTTTTTAATTAATTAATTTATTTATTGTTGGCTGCGTTGGGTCTTCGTTGCTGTGCACGGGCTTTCTCTAGTTGCAGTGAGCCGGGGCTACTCTTTGTTGTGGCTCACGGGCTCTAGAGCGCAGGCTCAGTAGTTGTGGCACACGGGCTTAGTTGCTCTGCGGCATGTGGGATCTTTCCGGATCAGGGCTCGAACCCGTGTCCCCTACATTGGCAGGCAGATTCTTAACCATTGCGCCACCAGGGAAGTCCTCATAGTAGGCGTTTTTGATCACAGGTATTATTAGCCCCCCAAACAACTGCTGAGAATGACAGTTTGGCAAAGATAGAAGGAAACCAGAGTGCCTGATAGTTCTGAACCCTCTATCAACTAATTCCAGAACTTCTGAAGTGCTTGTTACATCTGATAGAGTTAGGACTTTTCTTTTTTCTTTTTTTTTTTGCGGTACACGGGCCTCTCACTGTTGTGGCCTCTCCCATTGCAGAGCACAGGCTCCGGACGCGCAGGCTCAGCGGCCATGGCTCACGGGCCCAGCCGCTCCGCAGCATGTGGGATCTTCCTGGACCAGGGCACGAACCCGTGTCCCCTGCATCGGCAGGCGGACTCTCAACCACTGCGCCACCAGAGAAGCCCAGGTCTTTTCTTATTGTCAGCAGCATGCATCTTTACCGATATAACCCTCTTCACAGGCAGTTGTGTTGCCAAGGAATATTTATATACACTGTACGCAATCCTGGTCAGAATGCTATATGGGGAAGCCGTAGCGATTCTCTCACAGTCATCAGCTCCTATTCAGACCATATGTATTATAACTGAGTCTCATGTAGGGTTCATGAGCAACTGATTTATTTTACATTAACAGTAAGCTATACAGTCTGGCTGTCCAATAATGGAAAAGAAGAAAACTTCTTGTGCTCTAATTCACCCTTTCATGTCACCGCTGCTCAGATAAATTAATTTAGAAGTGAATTGTTCTAATCCCTAGCAAGGCCCAGTGATACAATACATATTTTTTCAATGCATACAGGGATCAGATTTAAAGAGTAGCAAGGGCTATCTTTTGGCAAGTTTTACTTAGCAAGTAGAGAAGGCTTCTTTCTGAGGAAAAAAGGTTTAAATGACTAAATTTATGAATCTAATAACCCTCCCACTTGGTAATGCTAGTACCCAAAATGTACCAGCACTGGTTTCCATGACTCATTTTTGATATTTGTCTTCTCTTCTTCTCTGCACTTTTTCTACCAAAACCCTTTATCCATTTACTTTCCTCTTCTCATCTTCCCGACCCTTCCTTATCCATAGAAATTATGTGCTTTGCCTGATGTATAGAATTACAACTATTCCCAGTTCTCAATGAGTCTGCAAGCCCCTTCAAAAATCCTTGCAGTACCCCCCAAGGGCAGATTTTTTTTTAAAAAGAACATGCTGGATAGAAGTTTACAAACTAAACACAGTCTTTTCTAAAATTTTATTTTACTTCAGTCTATAAGTACTACTTTTTGTTTGAACTGCTCACATAAATCCATTCCATCCAAAAAGGAAATGAAAGTGCTTCTAGCAGTGTAAGCACAGTTGGCAAGGCCTATCCAAAGGTCTTCCACTAGAGTCCACAAAAAATCCAGATGTAGTTAAACCACAAACTGGATGTTCTTATTATCTGTGCCATAAGAGATTTTCAAAATCAGTTTGTTTTTTAAAACCTATCAAATGTCAATCATGGGGCTTTCCTGGTGGCACAGCGGTTGAGAATCTGCCTGCTAATGCAGGGGACACGGGTCCAAGCCCTGGTGTGGGAAGATCCCACGTGCCGCGGAGCAACTGGGCCTGTGAGCAACAATTACTGAGCCTGCGCGTCTGGAGCCTGTCCTCCGCAACAAGAGAGGCCGCGATAGTGAGACGCCTGCACACCGCGATGAAGAGTGGCCCCCGCTTGCCACAACTAGAGAAAGCCCTCGCACAGAAACGAAGACCCAACACAGCCATAAATAAATAAATTTTAAAAATTAAAAAAAAAAAAGTCAATCATGGCAGGGAAGACCACTGAGCTGATTTCTGATAACTAAGTTATGTTATCACTGAACATAATTTATCCTGAATAATTACTGGCATCTGGAAGACCTTGGGGTAGGGGCTCTTCACAAGAAACACAAGCACCACTTGCACAGGGACAACCAGGCACCCCCAGAGCAGCCGCATGCTCCAGACTTCCTCCACTGCTTCTTCCTCACCGTGGTACTCAGGCTCGAAAGCTGAGAGGACAATGCTCAAACTCTTTGAAGGTTTTTACAAAGAACACTAGTGAAGGAGGTACTGTGAGGTACTAATTTTTTTTTTATTTATTTTATTTTTGGCTGCATTGGGTCTTTGTTGCTGCACGCGGGCTTTCTCTAGTTGTGAGCAGGGGCTACTCTTCGTTGCTGTGCACGGGTTTCTCATTGCGGTGGCTTCTCTTGTTGCAGAGCACGGGCTCTAGGCACGCAGGCTTCAGTAGTTTTGACTCACGGGTTGTAGAGCGCAGGCTCAGTAGCTGTGGCACACGGTCTTAGTTGCTCCGTGGCATGTAGGATCTTCCCGAACCAGGGCTTGAACCCGTGTCCCCTGCATTGGCAGGCAGATTCTCAACCACAGCGCCACCAGGGAAGCCCCAAGGTACTAATTTTTGAGGTATAATCTAAATACTAAAAATGATGATGAGATCTTGAGTCCTTAGCCTATTTATATTGCCTTGGATTCATTAAAGTTATTTTGCATGTCCAGCCTACTTTCTATCTCACAGGATACTGTGGAGGATTAAGGGAGATAAAGTATGTGACAGCCTAGTCCGTGTCTGCATACCCAGTATGTAATATTCCCATCCTCTTCCCCATCCCAAAATAAAGAGGTTAGTCCTTCAACTTTCAAAGTACTTTGTAACGAGAAGAAATTAGTTTTTCTATCCACATCCTTGTCAGCATAATTCTGAATTTCTCCCAAGAGTAACTTTTCTTTTGTAAAATAAACTTTATACTATTTGAAATATACATGAAGCTTCATTTTTGTTTGGGGTTCTTTACTTCCCATTCTGAAGTTACTTCTGAGGAACTGAAACCTCAGAAGGTAATCACAACAAAGCATATTAAGTGGTTTTTTTTTTTTTTTAAATGATGATTCAAAGGCAGACTTGCAGACTTGTATCTCGTCAGAAGATAGAAGGCAAATGCAGCCTCTGAACGGAATTGTTCTAATTATTGCCTAAAAAAGTAGTTGTACAACTACATTCAAGGACATAAGACAAAGCACTATTTTAAAACTAGAATGACTGAACAGTTAGGTGAAAAACATAGCTGAAATAGGAAAGGGAAATAGACTTAAGAACAATTTGAATTCAGACAATAATCCATCAGTCCTAGTTGCTTCTGTTAAATGAATATCTTGAATCACATTGTCTCCTTTTTTACCTTCCACAATGTCTTCACTGAAATCTCAAAGCAGCATTCTCACAGAACTAAATAATAGTTATCATTTTGTTAGGATTCAAAATTTCAATCCAGTAGCCATCAGGATCTTGAATAAATGCCAGGCCTTTCATTTTACCTGTAAAACAAAATGATTTTCATTATTGAAAGGACTTTAAAAAAAAAACCTTAAAAATTTTAAATACATTTTTTATTAATTCAATTTTTAATTTGCATTTTAGTTAATTACATTGTTTTGTTTATAGTTTTAACTTAAAAAAATTCTATTGTCGGTGTTGCCCAGATGCACGATTTTCAGAATGACATATTTTATCTTCTACACATAGCTGTAAACCAACTCTCCTGAAATAAACTGTGGGACTGGCTGCATCTTGTAAGTATCAGGTATTTATTTCACCTGCACATTATCACTTCATGCTACTAGCTGAGTAGTCAAAGAAATTGTCTTATTTTAAAGAGGATAAAGGAAATAGATAGGTGCTCAAGGGAGGAGGTAGCATGGCTTATCTACACAGCCAAAGGACCGAGATGCTTAGGTCATACACTATTCTGTGTAACCCAAGCTCTGCCAATCAGATTCTTTCTCCCAGGAATTCAAAACTGGGATTGAGAGGTTAGTAGGTCTAGTAGTAGAGTTCTTTGCTTAAATGGAAAAATGTGACCTCGGAAATTTATTTTGGTACCGAGATGCTGAAGTAGTTGACTCCTATCTCTGGCTCCTTTCTTCAAGATCAACCCCAGAGGAACACAGATTAAAAAAATAGGAAAAAAAAAAAAAAAAGTACAATGCCCTGAGGTGATAGTTGGGGAGAGGAATGGTGGGGGTGGGGTAGTAACTGTTTAAACTGCTTTGTGTGGAAGGGGGTACTTTTGGCTGGACCACAAGGCTGTGGGAGAATAAACAGGAGTTTTGTTAGTTTGGCTCTTGCTTCTTCCAGTGCCTTGGGCATTAGCACCTACTCCCACGGGGTGGGGGTGGGGGGTTGAAACTACTGGTTCAAATGTCCTCAGGAGTAGATAAGGGCAGAAAGACAGGTGGGTACCAACTGATCTCACTTTCCCCACAACCAGGGTGAGGGAAAGACAATCCCAGAAGTGTCTCCTACTAATACTACTACTCCATCAGGGACAAAGTGGGGGAAAAGGATCTGACTACAGAATGTGAAGTATTTGTTTAACTCTTATTTTCTCTCTCTGCTCAGCACATCTCCCTGAGAACATGTGGATTTTTAAGGACTGAGGTCTGGCCTTCCCCCATTCACACTGCCTGATGTTTGGAATAGCTAATGGTTTCAGTTTCAAAACAAAAAAACAAAAAACCTCTGAGACCAAAATAATAAGAATTTGAGGAATATAACTATAAAACAAACAATGGATTATACATTCAAACAGAAGAACAAATATTAGATCAATGGGGACCAAGAACTATTAAGACATGTAAAAGCAACGAGGAATATTCAATACGACCAATACGAAACAAGAACAAGAAAATATTAAAGGAGCCCAGCAAAAATTCAGGATCAATATCATAATAGCTGAAATTAATTACATAATAGGTGAGAATACAGAAGATAAATATAAGAACAGATACATCTGAGGAAAAATTAGCTAACTGGTATGCCAGTTTGAAGAAATCTCCCAGAAGGAAGGCAAGGACAAAGAAATAACAAATATAAAAAGCCTCTAGAACAAAACAGAAGAAACTAGATGAAGGAACACAAATCAGATTTTTCAGCAGCAACACTGGATGGGAAAAATAAGACAATATAGATGTACTTTCAAGACTGAAGGAAAATAAACCTAAGATTTTACAGTCAACAAAACTGTCATTCATATGTATAAAGGCATGGTTCTGGGACATACAGAGCTTCAAGAGTTTTGCCTCACAAACCCTTTAAAAACAGTTTTGGTTGAGGTACTTAATAAAGGAACGGAAAAATCTGAAAGATGCTGCAAGAGATCTATGGAGAAAAAATATATACCTTGATATATTTATTACCTTAAAATAAAAAGCCAAAGCCAAAGAAAAAGGAAAAATAGACCAATAATATCCCAGCCTGAGTAACAGCAACATAATGGAGGTAGAGGGAAGCAAGTTCTTTCCTTACTAGGGAGGAGGATATTTGGATATCAAATCTCCTAATTGAAAAAAAAAAAAGGATTGAAATTAAACAGTGAAATATTTCAAATGAAAATTAAATAATAAATTATGGTGGCAAAAACAGATCTAAATAAAATAATTATAATACATGTAAATCCAACAAAATCCAGATATATACTATGTCAAGTGATATATGTAAAACTGAAGGACACGCAAAGGTTGAAAAAGGATGAAAAAAAAATTCAGGAAATTATTAACTGAAGAGACTTGGTGTAGTTACATTAACAGCAGATGAAACAGACTTTAAGGAACTTACTTTTTTGGGTGGTTAGATATACCCGAGAGAGCGAAAGCTGGTGGTCACTGAGAGAATGGTAGGGTCAAAGGGTGGAGAGAGAGCCTAGGTCCTTGACAGCTCTCTAGATCCTGTGACTAGTCCCATGTGAAGCCACCCTAGGTGCTGCCTTTCAGTTCCCTGAGATAACTAGGTATTCTTCCAATCATTTCCCTTCTTTCCTTAAGCTGGCTGGAGTAGAATTCCAAGTTACTTGCAACCCAAATGATTTTATTACAACAGTACCCTCTGTGGGTACTTAGTAAATGTTATATAACTAAACATAGGCCTGAAGAAGACAAGTAGCAGACTCACCATCATCAGGTTTCTTCACAAATTTGACTCCCAGTTCTTCAAATCTTTTACAAGCACCGTGAACATCAGGAACAGCAATTCCAATGTGACCTTAGGTAATCACCCCCAAAACAAGGCAGAGAGAAAGAAGGAAAAATTACAACAGCGTACCCATGTGCCACAAGTGGCTTCCAAAACTAGTTTATTTCAACATAAGGCATCTGAAAACAGACTGAATCAAGCTGGTTCAAAACCTATAATACATTAAAGAACAAGAATCTAACTGGCTGGGTATAATAAATTAATTAGTTGCTCTGAATTATAAATTATTTAACATAGCCCAATACTGGCTCATAAATAGTTTGATCTGTTAAGAATAACCTACAACACAAAAGAGTAACCATTTACTCATGCTTAATGGGCTTATTATTGATACTGACTACATAGCAGCCAATTTAAATTGGTAATACTCTTGTTTTGGTTGAGAGATTTGAGATCAAGGCAGAAGTGTATGCTGGCAGAAATCGGGATTATTATTAACCATCATTTTTGTTTTTCTGTTTTTTAAATTAAAACATCTACTGGAAATATAATACTGAAACTGAAAGGTAAAATCATTGTGAGAGAGTAAATGTAAAAAGTTTAGACTGAGATGATGAAATTAAACAACTCCTAAATAAAATTATTTGCGGAAAATAAAAATAACCATACTCCTAACAAATTGACTATACTTAATGTTTTAGATTGCTTACAATCATAAATAGGTACACAGTGGAAAAATCACACAAATCCATGTTTATTACACACAAATAGGCAAACATACCAAATCCCCGAGGGTCTGAATTGCCACTGTGGTAACTCTGGGCCTCATCATCTTCAGTGCCCCAATTGCTACAAAAGGAGGGAAAACATAATTACAAGTGACCTGGAGAACAGATATTCTGAAAAGAAAGCTGCAACAATCTTTGAAATCTTACCATGTATATATGCTACTTAATATACTTGGTCTAATCTCTGTTACTGTAAATATTAAGTTTTCAACTATAGAAAGAGCAAATGGGCAAAGAATGACTAAGGAGACAATAAAACTAGGCATCTGGATAAGAACAATAATTATAATAATAGCAACTATCATTTCTTGTGCTAAGTACTTTATACTTCTTTAAGTCCTCAGAACAGCTCCAAGGGCTAGATCTGAGTATCTCCATTTTATAAATGAGACTGCCACTTAGGGAGGTGATATAACTTGTTTAGGGTCGCAGAGGTATTGTCAGAGCCAAGACTCATGTCTAGGTCTTTCTGATTCCAGGGCTGTTTTGAATCAGGGGACACATTAAATCACACACCCTGAAACAAATAGTCTTTTGATAGTTTTTAGCGGGTGCACAGAAACAACATAAAGAATAAAAAAGAAAGAAGGGGAATGCCAATTTCAACAAAAATGCTGAAATTATGAAGGCCTTACTTACAGTACCTAAACATTCATTAGCTACCGTTTGAAAAATATCTTGCCATTTCAGTCTTATATTCTCTATCTAAAAGGCAAATGATCTCACTTGCCCTATCCATGCCACAAGAACAATACAAAGACCATAAGATCCATATAAAATACTCAAACATACTGTTACAAGTTGAAAGTGATTAGGTAGACCTGGTTTGAATTAAGCTGATAAGAAAGGAAAAAAAGTTTAAAAAAAATAAGCTTAAAAAAAATGTAGAGTATATAAAAAAAATAAAAACTGATACTCACTGTGTCAGTTCAAGTGTAGCTTTTCTGGAGAATGCCCATGCTACTCTTTCATCTTTATCTTTTGGGATGTCATTTTTATCCTCATAAGCCAAGAAATAGAGTGAAAATTTCATAGTGGGAAAATCTAATTTTTGGAGTAGTCTGAAATTAAACAACAAGTCTGAATCAATTAACAATAGGAAAAGCTGATTCATACTAAAATCAACATAACAATATTCAAGTTCTACTAAGAATAAGAGCTGTACGTGGTGAGGCTGGGTTTTTTTGTTTTGTTTTGTTTTTTGCGGTACGCGGGCCTCTCACTGCTGTGGCCTCTCGCGTTGCAGAGCACAGGCTCGGGACGCGCAGGCTCAGCGGCCATGGCTCACGGGTGTAGCCGCTCCGCGGCATGTGGGATCTTCCTGGACCGGGGCACGAACCCGCGTCCCCTGCATCGGCAGGCGGACTCTCAACCACTGCGCCACCAGGGAAGCCTGGTGAGGCTGTTTTAATAGAAAAAGCAAGGAAAATCAATTTTAAAATGTCTAATTTAAAAATATTTATTCATCTATATATATCAGTGAAATAAAATTTTTTTTAAAATGGAAACTTTTGGGCTTCCCTGGTGGCGCAGTGGTTAAGAGTCCGCCTGCCAATGCAAGGGACGTGGGTTCGTGACCCAGTCCGGGAAGATCCCACATGCTGCGGAGCAGCTAGGCCCGTGAGCCACGGACGCTGAGCCTGTGCTTCCGGAGCCTGTTGCTCCGCAACGGGAGAGGCCACAACAGTGAGAGGCCCGCGGACCGCAAAAAAAATAAAAAGTAAAAATAAAAATGGAAACTTTTGTAATTCATCAATTCTTCAAATATAATGAAACTTGGTTGGATTTATGGTACTTGCTTATAAATGGCAAAAGGTATCTTCAAAAGAAAATTTTATTTATTTTTAGTGAAAAATATAACACATCACACCTTATTGTTCTTTCAGCTATAAGACATTGAGTTAAAGAAAAATAAATTTATTGAGTTCTTACTATGCCAAAACTCCTAGGAAACTGAGGATAGGTGTTAAGAGAGAAGGACAGATTAATATCACAAAAGACATGAATGTCAACAATAAAGTGGTTACAGTATCAAATACTGCAGAAAGGTCAGACAGGATTAGGTCTGAGAAGAGGTGAGCAGATATGGAAAGGTCCTGTGAGGGCAGTTTCAGCAGCATGCGACAGCAGAAGCTGGAGAATGGGAGGTGAGCAAGTGACACAGTAAGTGGTGGTCTACCTGTACAGATGGTCATGATGACGGGAAGGACAGCAAGAGAGCGGAGGGCAAGAATTATCCTAGAATAGAGAAGACTTAAGCTTTTTTGTAGGTTGAGGGGAAAGAGCAGTGGAAAAGGAGAGACTGATGATGAGAGTGCGTGATGAATTACTCATCCTGAGGTTCTGAGAAGATTCACTGAAGTCGTGGCCTCTAAACTGAGTTTAAAGACGGTAAGATTATTTTGCAAGGAGTAGGGTAGAATGAGGATACACACAATACAATTTTCTTTAGATTAGGGAGGATTAAATGCTCAAACACGACCTCATTCAAAATCAACGAGAGGGAATCGTTGCAGCATAGCAAATGGAAAGTTTCTAGAGTTCTGTTCCAAATCTTTTACTTATTACTGTCATGTTATATGCCTTGGCCCACTAAGAGCTATGTACTGACTCATCACAAATAAGATTTACTCTAATTTGTTTATAACGATGTATCAAACACCTCAAATACTCCAATTCTGAAAACTATCTCTGCACCTACCAAAGCAGACAGACCAATCAGATGGGAAATGGAACACTTGAACATGTTTTAACTTGCCTTTCTCAGCTCAGCATATCTTTCAATATAATGTCAAGTTGTACCCTTATTGGGGGCTCTTTAAAAACAAGGTCAACGTTGGAGTTGATCAAACCTGGATTCAAATTCCAGCTCTGCCATGTGCCCACTGTGGAATCTGGGGTCATTAAGTTAATGTCTTTAAACTTTGGTTTCTTCCTTCCATGTAAAATAGGGATATAAGCTATCTCATAAACCTACTGTAAAGACAACGAAATGAGATATAAAGTGCCTGGCAAATAGCACGTGTTCAGTAAATCTGGTTTCATTCTGCCCTTTAACTATGTCATAAATACACACAAAACTACTTTTTCTGGAAAGAATTATAAGAAACTGTTAACAGCAGTTATCTTTGAAGAGGACTGGGGGACGGAAGCTGTCACTTTTCACTTTGTATTTCTCAGAATTGGTCAGATTTTCTAACATAGACATATACTGTATTACTTGAAGTTTTCTCTCAATGTCAATGGAGGTTATCTAGGCAGTAAATTAAAGATTGTTTTATTCTTTATGTATCTATATTACCCAAAACAAATAAAAACCCTCATGTTATTTTGGGAAACAAATCAAGAAAAAGAAATATGTCTTAAAGATTATAAGATCAGTGAATATTACCTATTCAGCAAAGAGAACACATCCTATAAAAATGGAATAGACGGCCAGTTTACCTAAAACTTAGAAAATGAATGAGTTTACCTAAAACTCATTCATTTTCTAAGTATTGTGTCTTAATAGCTATATCTTTTCTGAAGTAAACAAGAGGCTAAAAGTGGCCATAACATCAAAACAGTCTGGACACATTAAGGATTTAACTGGCAGCTCTTAGAGAGAAGGGAGTCAGAGAAAATGCAAGTATTGGTGTCATGTTGCCCAGTGAGCCTGGCTGGGATAGAGGAGAGGAACCTGACAGAACCCCTAGTCAGTCAAGCCTAGTCCCAGACTCCTGGCCAAAAGGACTTTTGTGACCTTTGAAGCAAACTTTAATCCATTTTTACAGTGGATCTGAAAACATTCCCTATATTTGCAAAGCTATGTATTTAAACATTATAGGCACCAATAAACAGTTTACTTACGTCATTCCAAGAATTCTAGTATAAAAGTCCAATGACTTCTTAGGATCCTTAATTCGCAGCATGGTCTGCTGCAAGAGAAAATCCTAAAGGGAAACAGTATATATTAAACACCTTTAACTTTTACTACTTGTTATCAACACTAATTTTGCTTCCTGTAACAAAATACCAACAGTCCACCATTGCAACACACTGTTTAAGAAGAAAGAAATTTTGTCCCCTCAGTCCATCATGGCTTTATTATTATTAAATACCTGTGTTCAGTCCATAAAGGCTATGTTCAAATCCAGGTACCTTAGTCAGAGAGGATTTTTTTGTTGTTGTTTTGTTTGTTTGTTTTTCTTTTCTGTAGACTCTGTGCCAAGTGCTGTAAAACAAGTTCAACAACCCTCTTTATCCTATCCCTATCCTTATCCTATCCTAACCCTATACCTATCCTACAATCTTTCTAAGAAGCAATTTGTATCTGAAGAGTCTTTAAAAGTCTTAAAGAGTTCATACTCATCGATCAAAATGTTGCCCTTCTAAAAATCTATGTAAGGAAATAATTAGAAACTTGGACAAAGATTTATGTATAAAGACATTCATCACAACATTTACACAGTAACTATGGTCCAGACACTGTTCTAAATGATTTACAGAAATTAACTTATATAATCTTCACAACTACTCTCTGAGATAAGTATTATACCATCCCCATTTTACTGCTAAGAAAGTAAGTGGCAGAGAAAAAACTGCAGTGCAAACAGTTTGGTTCCAAAGTCCTTGCTTTCAACCACCTTGCTAACCTACCTCTAACAATGAAGAAATAGATAAATTATGACACAGGCATAATAGAATATATGAAGACATTTAAAACGCTGCTTTAGAAGCACTTGGACATGCCCATGGTATATGACATACACCTTATATGTCAATTTTATCTCAATAAAGCTGGAAAAAATAGTTTAAAAAATGGAAAGATACACCATTTTTCTGACTGAGAAGACTTAACATGATAGATTATTTCTAAGAAAACACAAATATAAACTCTAAAATCATTTTTAACTTGTAAAAAGGAGTCTATACATGCCAAAAAGATTAAAAGTATATTCAATGTTAGTGGAGTTATTCATAAAAAATAGAGGTGTGTAAATCCTTTGTTGCCAAAGTATTATTTGGACGATATAAAAAAACAAGCAGGGCTTGCTTTTTATAAGATGATCAAGTTATTCTATGCTCAGATAACAGTTTTCTTTTTATCACCAAGATATTCTGCTAACTCTCTGTAACAGAATACCTCTGCTACTTTTGATAAACACTTGAATGATCTTGGAAAAATGTTCCTTTCTTTAAAAGTTTCTAAAAATCACTGTTTATTGCTATGGTTCTAAAATATTGTTTGAAATAAATATATCTTGCATTTAAAAAAGACTAAAGTTGATGTCTTGTCTCATGAGACAGTTCTTAACTTTGTCTTTTCCTTATTATGCTCTAAATTCAGAATAATAAAAGATGTCTTTTATGCTCAAACTATCTTTGGGTTTTCTGGGATGATTACAAGGTAACAAAGATTTGCTCCTTTGCCTTATAAAAAGGAAGAATGGTAGAAATAATCAGTCTTTTGTGAGGGTCGGGGTGGGCAATCTCCAAATCTAATTAATTTAAAACTACTGTGAAAAAACTTTAAAGGTACAATCAGGGATATTTCTAGTACATGTACTACGTGCCTACAATGTAATCCTGACAAAACTATAAAAAGTGGAGCAGGGAGTGAACCAAAGGGTCAAAGTGAAGGTCCCTTTGAGCACCTCTAAATGGATTTTCTGGTATAAGATGTGAACTCAGGTAAAGCTTCATTTTTTACCTATGGATGGCCAATTGCTACAGCACCATTTGTTGAAAAAATCTGTCCTTTCTCCACTGAATTGCTTTTGCATCTTTGTGAAAAATCTGTTGGGTTTATTAGTGTGAGTCTATTTCTGGGTTCTCTACTCTTTTCCACTGATCTATATCTATCTCTCTGACAATACCATGGAGTAATGATTACTGCAGCTATATAGTGAGTCTTAAAATCAGGTAGACTGATTCCTTCCACCCTATTCTTTTCAAGATTTAGTTATTCTACTCTCTTTGCCTTCCACATAAATTTTAGAATAACCTTGACTATATCTAAAGAGAAAAGGTTTGATAGGGACTGTGTTAAACATGTATACCAATTTGTGGAGAACTGACATCTTTGCTATGCTGAGTCTTCCAATCATGAACACAGTATGTCTCTCCATTATTTAGATTTTGATTCCCTTTATCAACGATGTGTAATTTTCAGCATACAAATTCTGTACATGTTTGATAGATTTATACCTAGATATTTAATTTTGTTGAGCAATTGTAAATGGTATTGTATTTTTAATCTTGGTGCTCATGTGTTCTTTGCTAATATATAGAAATCCAATTGATTTTTGTATGTTTATCTTGTATTCTGCAACCTTGCTGAACTCACTTACTAGTTCCAGGGTTTTTAGACTCCTTAAGATTCCTATGTAGACAATCATGTCATCTGCAAATAGGGACAGTTTTATTTCTCTCTTCCAATCTGCCTGACTGTTATTTCCTTTTTTGCTTTACTGTACCAGCTGGAACTTCCAGCACTACGTCAAATAAGAGTGGTGAGAGCAAACTTGCCTTGTTCCCCCAAATTAAGGAGAAAGCATCACCATTTAGTATAATGTTAGCTCTTAAGTTTTTCATAGATGCTCTTTATCAAGTTGAGGAAGTTCCCTCCCATTCCTATTTTTTCTGAAAAAACAAAAGTGTTTAAATCATGGTGTTGAATTTTGTCATGTGATATTTCTTCTTTAGCTTCCTAATATGGTGAGTTACTGTGATTTTTTTTAATACTGAACCAGCCTTGCATACCTGGAGTAAACCTCACTTGATCATGGTATGCGATTCTTTTTATATACCACTGAATTCTATTTGCTAATATTTTGTTAAGGATTTTTACATCCATACTTATGAAAGATATCGGTCTGTAATATCTCTTTTTTTTTGTACTGTCTTCACCTAGTTTTGATATCAGGGTAGTATGACTGCTTTATAAAATGAATAAAAGTGTTCCTTCCTCTTCAATTTTCTTGAAGGGATTGTGTAGAATTGATGCTAATTCTTCCTTAATGTTTGGAAGAATGCTCCAGTGAAATCATCTGGAACTGAAGATATTTTTTTAAAAAGATTATTATGAATTCAATTTCCTTATGTTATAGAGCTATTCAAATTATTTATTTCATATGGGTAAGTTATGGTAGTTGGTGTTTTTCAAGGAATCGGTGTATTTCATGTAAGTTGTCAAATTTATGTATGTAGAACTGTTTTCAGTATTCCCTTATCACCCTTCTCTTGTCTGCAGTCCGTAGTGGTATCCCCTATTTCATTCCTGATATTGGTAATTCGTGTCTTCTCTCTTTTCTTGTCAGTCTTGATACAAGTTTGTTAATTCTGTTGGTTTTTTTCAAAGAATCAGCTGTTTCACTGATTTTTTTCTAATTTGTTTTAAATTTCATTGATTTCTGCTCTTTATTATTTCCTTCCTTCTGTTTGCTTTGCGTTATTCTGCTCTTCTTTTTCTAGGTTCTTGAGGAGGAAACAAATTCTTGATTTAAGACATTTCCTATTTCCTAATATATGCATTTAATACTATATATTTCCCTCTTAGCACTGTCTTAGCTGAGATGCTCTTTTCATTTTCATCCAGTTCAATGTAATTTTTAAAATTTCCCTTGAGACTTCCTCTTGATCCACGGATTATTTAGAAATGTGTTATTTAGTTTCCAAGTTTTTAGAGATTTTCCTGTTATGTTTCTGCTACTGATGTCTAGTTTGATTCTACTGTGGTTGAACATGCTCTATATAATTTCAATTATTTCAAGTTTGTTGAAGTTAGTTTTAGGGCCCATGATATGGTCTACCTTGGTATCTCTTCTGTGTGCACTTGAAAAAAAACTATACAGGCATACCTCGGTAATATCATGGGTTTGCCACCACTGCAACAAAGCAAAGATCACAATGAAGAGTCACACAGGGACTTTGTGGTCCAGTAGTTAAGACTCCACGTTCCCAGTGCAGGGGGTTCAATCCCTGGTCAGGGAACTAGATTCTGCATGCTGCAACTAAGAGCCTGCATGATGCAACTAAAGGAGCCCACATGCTGCAACTAAAAGATCCCGCATGTTGCAACGAAGATCCTATGTGCCACAATTAAGACCCGGCGCAGCCAAATAAATAAATATTTTTTAAAAAAAGTCACAAATTTTTTGGTTTCCCAGTGCATGTATGTTTACTCTATACTGTAGTCTATTAAGTGTGCAATAGTACTATGTCTAAAAAAATGTACATACCTCAATTAAAAATACTTTATTGCTAAAAAATGCTAACCATCATGTGAGCCTTCAGTGAGTTGTAAAGGTTACTGATCACAGATCACCATAACAAATATAACAGTGGAAGTTTGAAATATTGCAAGAATTACTAAAATGTGACACAGAGAGAATCAAGCAAATGCTGTTGGAAAAAGAGCACCAACACGCTTGTTTCATGCAGGGTTGCAACAAACTTTCAATTTGTAAAAAAAACCTAGTATCTACAAAGTGCAATACAAACAAGGTATGCCTGTATTCAGCTGTTACTGGCTGTAATGTTCTATAAATCTTGATTAGATCTTGTTTATTGATGGTGTTGCTGAATTTGTCTATATCCTTGCTAATTTTCTGTCTAGTTCAATCAATTGTTGAGAGAGGAGTATAGTCTCCAACTAAAACTGTGGATTTTTCTTTTTCCTTCCATATATCAGTCTTTGCTTCACTTATTTTTTGCAGTTCTATTGTTTGAGGCACACACATTTAGGATTGCTATGTCTTCTTAGTCAATGGACCCTATTATCATTATATAATGTACTTCTCTATGATAACTGTCTTTGCTCTAGAGTCTACTGCATTTGAAACAATATAGCCACTCCTGCTTTCTTCTGATTAATGTTTATATATCTTTTTCCATCCTTTTAGTTGCCTCTGTCATCACATTTGAAGTAAGTTTCGTGTAGACAGCATATAGGTGGGGTATGTTTTTATTTTTCTTTCAGTTTTATTAAGATATAATTGACATACAGTATTATATAAGGTTAAGGTATACAGCATGACTTCAACTTACATATGTTGAGAAATGATTACCACAAATTTAGTTAACACCCATCACCTCACAAATAGATAACTTGAGGCATGCTTTTAAATCCACTCCACCAATATCTGTCTTAATTGGTATACTTACATCTAATGTAATTATTGAAATATTAGGGCTTAAATTGGCCATTTTATTTTTGTTTTCTGTTTGTCCCTTCTTTTTATCTTTGCCTTCTTGTGGGTCACTGGAATTTTTTTTTATAATTCCATTTTGATTTATCTATAGTGTTTTTGCATACACTCTTTGCATAGCTTGTGTGTGTGTGTGTGTGTGTGTGTGTATACCACCATGTTATTCCTAGGGTCTCAAGGTCCCTAGCCAGTCTGCCATTCTCTCTGCTTTTCAGAGTCCTCCTGTTTTTGTTTTATCTAAGCACAGCTTGTTTTATTGCATTTCACTTTGTTGTAGTTCACAGATATTGTTTTCTTTGTTTTTTGTTTTTTACAAAGTGAAGGTTTGTGGCAACCCTGTGTCCAGCAAGTCTGTCAGTGCCATTTTTCCAAGAGCATTTGCTCACTTTATGTCTCTGTGCCACATTTTGGTAATTCTCACAATATTTCAAACTTTTTCATTGTATTTGTTATGGTGATATGTGATCAGTGATCTTTGATGATACTATTGTAATCCTTTTGGGGTGCCATGAACCATGCCCACATAAGATGACAAACTTAATTGATAATTGTGTGTGTTCTGACTGCTCCACTGATAGACCATTGCCCCATCTCTCTCCCTCTCCTCGGACCTCTCTATTCCCTGAGACACAATATTGAAATTAGGTCAATTAACAACCCTACAATGGCCTCTAAGTGTTCAAGTGAAAGGAAGAGTTGCATGTCTCTCACTTTACATCAAATGCTAGAAATGATTAAGCTTAGTGAGAAAGGTGTGTCAAAAGCTGAGACACGCTGAAAGCTAGGCCTCTTGCACCAGTTAGCCAAACTGTGAAAGCAGAGGAAAAGTTCTTGAAGGAAAAGGAAAGTGCTCTTCCAGTGAACACACAAATGATAAGAAAGCAAAACAGCCTTATTGCTGACATGGAGAAAGTTTTAGTGGTCTGGATAGAAAAGCAAGCCAGCCACACCATTCCCTCAAGCCAAAGCCTGATCCAGAGCAGGGCCCTAACTCTCTTCAATTCTAGAAGGCTGTGAGAAGTGAGGAAGCTGCAGAAGAAAAGTTTGAAGTTAGCAGTGGTTGGTTCATGAGGTTTAAGGAAAGAAGCCAGCTCCATAACATAAAAATACAAGGTAAAGCAGCAAGTGCTGCTGTAGAAGCTGCAGCAAGTTATCCAAATAGCTAAGATAATGAATGAAGGTGGCAACACTAAACAACAGATTTTCAGTGTGGATGAAGTAGCTTTATATTAGAAGAAGATATCACCTAGGACTTTCATAGTTAGAGAGAAGTCAATGCCTTCAAAGCTTCCAAGGACAGGCTGATTCTCTTGTTAGGAGCTAATACGCTGGTGACTTGAAGTTGAAGCCAATGCTCATAACCCTTCTGAAAATCCTAGGGTTTTTAAGAATTATGCTGGGAACTTCCCTGGTGGCGCAGTGGTTAAGAATCCTCCTGCCAATGCAGGGGATACGGGTTTGATCCCTGGTCCGGGAAGGTCCCACATGTCGCGGAGCAACTAAGCCCATGCGCCACAACTACTGAGCCTGAGCTCTAGAGACTGCGAGCCACAACTGCTGAGCCTGCATGCCACAACTACTGAAGCCCACACGCCTAGAGCCCGTGCTGTGCAACAAGAGAAGCCACCGCAATGAGAACCCTGTGCACCGCAATGAAGAGTAGCCCCGTTGACTGCAACTAGAGAAAGCCTGCGTACAGCAACGAAGACACACCACAGCCAAAAATAAATAAATAAATAATATATTTTTTAAAAAAAGCTACAACAGTGGCAAAAAAGTTTCTTGACTTTGTGTCCTACCTTTCAAATTCTCTTTCTAGTGATGAAGATACTCATTTCTCTAGAACTGTTACTAAGGAGCTTTACATATTAAATCTTACTCAGAATCAAAATCAAAATCTCCATTGCCTCTACCACCTTCCATCTTCAGAAAAGGGAAGTTTCAATCTTGCAGCCATACCTCTAACCTCAGCTCTGGTTTTACATCTCCATCCAGTCTACTCAACATTTCCACCTGAGTCAAAATATCAAATTAATTACAGCCCAAATAAATATTCCCTCCTACATCACCAACAGGGAATGCCTCTAGAATCTGACTTGGGTGTCAGCCCAAGTCAGACCCCTGAAGTCTTCTCAGATTCCTTCCTCGCCACTCCCTCTGTAATCCAATCCAAGTGTCCCATTAACCTGACTGCTCAAGTCCCTCTGGAATCTTTCTCCTTGCCTTTCCAAAGATCACTACTACCTTGCTCATGTCCTCTCTACTTCCTGCCTAGACGACTGTCAAAGCCTGCCTGGTCTCTCTGCTTCTTGCAGGCTAACCCAAATGCAATCCAGAGTGATCTTCCTATAATGGTACCAGACTGATCTTTCTATAACAAAAGGCCAACTGTGTCATTTCTAGGTTAAAAATCAATCCTTCAGGCGCTTCTCTGGTGGCTCAGTGGTTAAGAGTACGCCTGCCAATGCAGGGGACACAGGTTCGAGCCCTGGTTCAGGAAGATCCCACATGCCATGGAGTGGCTGGGCCCGTGCACCACAACTACTGATCCTGCGCTCTGGAGCCCAGGAGCCACAATGGGAGAGGCCGCCGCAGTGAGAGGCCCGTGTGCCACGGCGAAGAGTGGTCCCTGCTCGCCACAGCTGGAGAGGGCCCGCACACAGCAATGAAGACCCAATGCAGCCAAAAATAAACAAATAAATAAATAAATAAAATCTATTTTAAAAAAAAAGATGTTAAAAAAAAATCAATCCTTCACAACTTTTAGAAGAAAGTCCCCAAAGGACACACATGCAGTTGCTGCATACTTCTCTAACTTCATCTTTTATTACCACTCCACTAAACTGGTCACCTTAAATGGTGTTGACTTCATACCTTTAGCAGTTAAAAAAAAAAGAGTATGCCCCATCATAAATGTATATATATTTTAATTGTATACACAGAGAAATATACATAAATAATAATAAAATAATAATAATAAAGCATATATTAAAAAAAACACATTTACCAAACAGAAATCTTCATAGGATGAGAAAAACAAATGAACCAAGTGAGAATGTTCATATTTTCTTTGAGCATCCCAATGACTGTTTTATGTACCTTCCCCTTAACTCCTATTGCCTGTAACTTCAGTCTCATTGTATACCTGTAGGTCCCTGCATCAGCTCTCTGATGTCACCGTGCTTTTATATATACTACAGTTCTCTCTGCCGAGAACAGTCATTCATCCATCTGGCCATTGTCCTTCTTCCTTCCTTGCCATTCTTTCTTCCCTCAACCCCTACCCGCAACTCTGCCTAGCTACCTCCTTTGATTTGGTAAAACCCAGCTTAAGTGTTGCCAACACTGAAAGTTTTCCCTGACCTCATCATTTACCACTCAGGTGGGAAGGGACTCCAAATAATTTTATCAAAGGACACTGATAGACAGTAAAAAGAATGTATTTCAGGAGATCACTACTTGGGAAAAGAAGCACTTGGCCTTTGAAGAAAGTTAGCTAAGTAAGACAGCCCAGAAGGTGGTGCAGCCGTACATTCTTTGGTCTGCCTTTATGACAAAGATGCAAATAATCAACAAACAAGTTGACTTTCTATCACTGCTGTTCTCTCTTCTTTCCAAACTAGGCCCTCATCACTTTTCTCACCTTCTGGAAGAGCCTTTTAGGTGTTCTCATCACCTCCAGGCTTGGATCCCTCCAATCTATTCTGTAGAATGATTTGAATCCCTCAGTGATTCCCCACTAACTATATAAAATTCGATTTTCTTAGAAGTAACATTCTAAGCTCTCTCCATGATCTGGCTCCAACCTACCATTCTAGTCTTCTCCACCACTGCTCCACCACTTAGATAACTTGAACGTGAACCAAAAACAAGGTAACTCATTTCTCCAGAACATGCTCCACATTGCATCTTTCTGCCATCTCACCACATTTTTGCTCAGATGTTTCCTCCCCCTAGAATGCCCTCCCATGTAACCGTCCCCCATGTGATGTTGGGACCCCATCCATCTTTCAAGGCCTAGACTCACCCCCACCTTCTGCTTGACGCATTCCCTGATATCCACAGTTGAAATACAACCTTGAATTGTATTGCTTTTCATAGTTTAAAGATCATAGATACATTTTATCCTTATAGCAGCTTTGTTTACACCCTGCTAAGATCACTATAGCCAATGATAGAATTGGGGATTCAAACGTAGGTCTTCAGCCTCCAAATACCCTGTGTATACCACAGATGCCACCTTTGAAAATCTCTACTTTCTGCGCTCCCACAGTGCTTTATAATTTCAAAAGCACATAATCCCAGTTCCATCTTATGTTAGAGTTGGTGTATGTTTGGTGAAGGGAGGAACTTCATCTTGTTCATTTGAATGTCCCCCAAGGTATCTACCATGCTCTTTACATATAGCAGATGATCAGTGATCAGACTGAATTAATTCATTTAGGTTTTCTATTTTCCTTCATGTCAAGTTCCAAAATTACTGCTGTAGTCAGTACTCTAGAAGCACAATAGGGAGTGTGGGTTCCTCGCTAGGCAAATTACTCAACACCTCTGTGCCATTGTCTACTTATATATAAAACGGAGATAATTTTGCCTTCCTCACAGGGTTGTTGTGAGGATTAAATTAAGTAATGTACTTAAAATAACAAACCGGGGCCTGGCACACTCAGTATATCCCAGCTGCTATTATATACTCCATTTTATGTCCCCCATACGGTGCTTCTAGGGTGCAAAACAACTAATCTCAAAAAATAATTACTGGGACTTCTCTGGAGGTCCAGTGGTTAAGACTCCATGCTCTCAATGCAGGGGCACAGGTTCGATCCCTGGTCAGGGAACTAAGATCATGCATACCACATGGCATGGCCAAAAACAAAAAAAACCTTCTAATCAAGAGAAATTGACATAAATTAAGAGTGTGTAGGACTTCCCTGGTGGCAAGAATCCGTCTGCCAATACAGGGGACATGGGTTTGAGCCCTGGTCCGGAAGATCCCACATGCCGCGGAGCAACTAAGCCCGTGAGTCACAACTACTGAGCCTCTGCTCTAGAGCTGGCGAGCCACAACTACTGAGCCTGCGAGCCACAACTACTGAAGCTCGCACGCCTAGAGCCCGTGCTCGGCAACAAGAGAAGCCACCACAATAAGAAGCCCGTGCACCGCAACGAAGAGTAGCCCCCTGCTCTCCGCAACCAGAGAAAGCCCACTTGCAGCAACGAAGACCCAACGCAGCCAAAAAAAAAAGGTGTAAATTAAGAATGGAAAGAATTGTACTCAATCAATTTTATCAAGCTCTTCTTCAAATATTTTTTTTAATAGTCCAGTATATAAAATGCCCAGTTACCTGGGAAATTAATTTACACTGAATAATCTATATTATGTGAAATAACAAGGTATTAACATTAAAGAGTATAAAAAGTAAGATTAAGTGTGAGAGGAAATGTATATATTTACTTCTTCCCTCTTAATTTTGCAGTGGCTAACATTTTTCCTAAGCTAAGTACTACCAGGTGCTAGTCAAAGGATTTAGCAATTAGAAGTATCTGACTCTTCACCCTAAAGGCAAAGAGCAAGAAGGGACTAAAGTCACCAACCGGTCTTAGAGGTCTGTACAAAGCACATACTCAAACTTCAGGGATTTTAGAACTTCCCCAGTCAAATGAATACATACAAAGGCGTTTTCTGACAGTGACGAGTACACTGGAGTAAACCCCCGGAGCGGCTGCCCGGTCTGATCTTGACAACGCCCGGAGGCACCACACCTGAGTGAGTTACAATGACTCTCAGTATAGACCTGTTAAGCAAGCTGAAGGGATGAGAGCCTTCATATGCAACTGGTCATTCCTCTTACTGGGTCTCAGCTGCAAGGAGATGGTCTGTGAAGGAATTTCCAAGATTCCCTTCGGATCTAAGCTCCATGATTCTGCCAATCTCTCCTGGGGCCACCGAGCAAAGTGCGCCCGTGAGCAACCGGAAAGGCCAAACCCAAAGGGAAATTCTGGGCGCGGCTAAAGTCACGAGCTATCAGATTGGTTTGGAGGAGTTAAACGCGGAGCCAGGACAGTTACAGAAAATGATCCCGGCTGGGAAAAGCCGGCCCGTAGACCTTCGAACGTAGACTGGAGTTCAGAAACTTCTTTTCTTACCCTCCACCTCTATTGCCCTGGGGAACACGCACACCCACAGACATGAGCTCTGACCCTGGGTTAGCCATGGTTTCCTGTTACCGTCCCAAATCAAGCAAGTTAAAGCAAGCAGGATCGCAGTCTTTCAAACAACTTGAAGAAACGGACCCTCTCCAGATCCCCCACCGGACACCACTGGCCCTCTTCCCAGCCCACTCCGATCCGCCCAAGGCGGGCAGAGCTGCAGTGGTGGTAGGATGGGGTTCGAATCCAGAGTTCGAATCATCCAGCCCAAGCGAGGCCTGGTTGAGCCCGAGGGACTGCTCCCTCCTTGGGGTCCCAGTCGCGCCACGCACGGCAGGCCCCGACTCTGGAGAATTAGGTTCTGCGCCCACCTTGGTGCTGGGGTCCGGGTCTTTGCAGCAGCCGAGGGCGGCCTCATCGGTGAGGCCGCCGGACGCGGGCTGCGGTTCTGCCATGGCCGTACTGTTGTAACGCGGACGAAGGTAGTCAGGAACGCAGCACCTACTCTCACTCTGCCGGCCGCGAAGCTCCCTTCACCAGCGCCCGCAAGACCGCACCACGGGGTGGGCGGCCGCTGAATTCCAGCCAATTGCTACGCGGAGGGCAAGTTGGCTGTCTGCTGATTGGGTCCCAGTGAGTCAGCGCCTCGGGCCACAGCGCTCAACACCCAAGACTACAATTCCCAAGGTGCCTTGCGTATGATGGAGGGCACCTTGAGGTTAAAAAAAAAAATCCAAACCGGCCAGCTTGAAAGCGCGTTTCTCGCTGTTGCTTGATGACCTAATTTTGTTTCTGTTTAACTGTTGAAGTTCAGTAACCACCCATACCTCAGGGCTGCAACGTGGTAGGAAATAGGAATCTGATGGAAAGAGAATTGGGAGTTATGATTTTTAAATTATAAGGATCCAAAACTATTTTCTCACTTTAAGCAGCACAGGATAATTAAAACAACTCTAGAAACCTAGGTTCAAGTTTTGGTTCCACTGTTTATTAGCTGTAGAAGCTTGGAGTAATTACTGAACCTTCTCTGCGCTTCCTTGCAGGATTTTGGTGAGGATCAAACAAGATTTAAGTTATGGTTTCACTGCTTATCTAAATGTCCATAACTTACAGTGAGTTTTACGTTAATTTTGCTAAGGCACATATTTTAATTGTGTTCATTGGAAAACTTAGTCATCACTGTGTTCTTTGATGACGGGCACATAGTAGATTCTCAATAAATACTTCCTGTTGTTGAAAGACTAAATGATCATGATCACTGTAACCATAATTTAGGAAAGGACTTTGTATTAATAAATGAATGGGGAATGAGATTTGACAATGTTTTTAAGTGAATAGGATGGTCTATATAAATTAGCAAAAAGATGGATGGATGTCAGGAATTTGGGTTTCAGGGAGTTGGGCAAAATGGGAATTTATTGGCTCACCCAATCAAACTGAAGCAGGGCAGGGAGGCATCTCGCACCAGGCATCTAGCACCAGGCACCTGGCCACCACCAAGATGTCTCCATCTCTTATCTCAGCTTCTTTCTTCATCTCAGCTTCATTTTGTCAGACATAACTGCTCCTCTAGTCTAGAAACCTGGAGCTCTCAGCCTCTCACCAGAGAAAGAGTGAACCTCTTCCCTGAATTCCAATTTTGGTAAAATCCAGGGAGGAGCCTCTGTTGGCCTAGACTAGGACCTGTGCTTACTCCTGTGGTCAGAGCACAGTAATTGACAGCCTGGATTAGAGCCACCTGCTTGGAATCGGGGAGCAAAGCAGTTCCCCAAAAGAAGAGGGATGCTGTTCTTATAAGAAGAGAGTTCCTGTGCAAACTGAAGTATAGAGTTTCAACAGAAATTTTGTGCATACCTGGTGCTAACTTATTGAGGGATATCTTGTCAAAACTCAATGTACTACAACTACAGAACTTGGACATGGAGATAGACCTTAAAGCTGCTAAACCAAGGAGTTGAGGCAATACACTAACCCTCAACGCACTGTGCATTACCACTGAATTTTTGCATAGGAAGCTCAGACAAAAGAAATTTGTCTGAAACATTTTATTGAAAAGCCATCCCAAGCTGTGTTTTTCCTCTAACCCCTCTGGTGAACTTCCCAGAATATATGAGATAAACCATGTAAATGGGTAGGAAGACTCAATATCATAAAATACTGATTCATTTACAAATTAATACATTAATGTAGTGCAATTCCAATAAAAATCCTGATGGGTTTTTCAATGAACTGAATAAGCTGATTGTAGATTCTAATTTTAGAGCCCCAAATAGACAAGACACATTTGAAGAATAAATGAGGGGAGTTCCCTGGTGATCTAGTGGTTAGAATTTGGCACTTTCACTGCTGTGGCCCCAGTTCAATCCCTGGTTGGGGAACTGAGATCCCGCAAACTGCACAGCAAGGCCAAAAAAAAAAAGAAAAAAAGTAGGGGAACCTACCCATCCAAGACAGTATAAATCTACAGTAAGACAATGTGGCAATGGCACTGGTATAGATCAATAAATGGGAACTGCGGCAAGCAGCTCTAAAATAGCCCCAATGATCCCCACCCCCTGGTAATTATGCTCTTGTGTTATTCTCTCCCCATGAATATGGATTTAGTGACTCACTTCTAAGGAATAGAATATGGCAGAAGTGATGGGATGTCACTTCTGAGTTAGACTATGTAGAGGCTGTGATTCTTGTCTTGGGATGTCTCTCTTACTTTCTTTTTCTCCAGTCTCTCACTCAGAGGGTAAGCAAGCTAAAACGTTGTGAGCAACATATGGAGAGACTCATGTAGCAAGGAACTGATGTCCCCTGTCAACAGCCAGTGAGGATCTGAGGCTTGCCAACAGCCACATGAGTGAGCTTGGAAGTGGGTCCTCTCCTAGGAGAACGTTGAGATGACTGCTGCCCCAGTTGACCCCTTAACAAGTTGATCTTGTGAGAACCTTGAGCCAGAACTACCCGGCTAGACCACTCCCAGATTTCTAACTCACAGAAACTATGAGATAATAAATGTTTGTTATTTTTAACTGCTAAGTTTTGGGGTAATTTGTTGTGCAGCAATACACAACTATCACACACATGTACACACATGAAAACTTGATTTAGGTCAGAGCTAGTACTGCAGATCATTGGGGAAAGGATGACTTTTTCAATGAATGGTGCTAGGATGTCATCATTTATCTATATGAAAAAAAAAAAAAAAGCAGATTTCTCCATTTCATACCATAAAGAAAAACAGAAGTCCAAGTGTGTATTAAAGATATAAAAGTGAAAAGGTAAAACTTAAACATGTAAAGAATAAAATATCAGAGAATATCTTTATGAATTCATGGTAGGAATTTCTTAGTGAGATGTAAAAGCACAAAATATAAAAGAAAAAATATCTTAACTAAAACACAGCATAAAAAAGTAAAAAGACAAACCACAAAGTGGGAGAAGGTATGGGCAACACACATAGCCAACAAAGGATCAGTATCCATAATATGTAAAAACCCTTACAAATCAATGAGGAAAAGGTAACTCAATAGAAAAAATGGCAAAAGAGAAAAATGGGCAGTTTACAAAAGAGGAAACACAAGTAACTAATAGGCACGTGAAAAAATGCTCTAACTTACTGGAAAACAGGGAAATGCAATTTAATATAAAAATGAGCTTCCCTTCATACCCTTCAGACTGACAAAATTTTTTTAATTCATAGTGTATCAGTATCAAGTGTTGGTGTGAATGAGGAGCAGTGTTTGCTGGTGGAAACCTAAATTATTATAAACACTTTGGAAAATAATTTGACAGTATTTAAGTAAGGTTAAATACAGTACATCCTACTAAGTACATATCCAGAGGACTATTATGCCTACACTCTAAGTATAAGAGACAAAGTTTGAATAGAAAAAAAAATTGATAAAACCTAAATGTCCAACTGTGAGAAAATAAATTGTGTTATTTTCACAGTGGACTAATATACATAAGTGAAAATGAATGAATCTGAGGAACATATTCCAACAGTGATAAACCTCACAAATAGAAATGAAATAATTAAAAGTTGCAGAAGAATTCATATGACCAATACAACTTTTAAAAAAGTTTTAAACTCTGTAAGAATATAATGTATTGCTTAGGGCTAAATATACATCCAGTAATGGCATCAGGAAGTACCTGGGAAAAACAACTCCAAATTCAAGAACATGATTTGCTCTAAGCAACAATGGAAAACGCCAAAGGGGAGGGATATACTGGGGATTTAAATGTTTTGACGTTGTTTCATAACTTAAGCTGGATGTTGAGTAAATGGATAGTTGTATTATTCTTTATACCTCTCTGTATCTCTTAAATATATATAATATACTTTTTAAAAGCTTAAAAGTAATAAGCACCACATAGAGAAACAAAAGAAAAGACAGCAATAGTCGGGAAGGAATAGTTTAGAATAGTCACTATTTTAGAAGACACAAATTCCAAATAGAGTTTAGAATTGTTTCCTTTTTGGTAGAAGGGATATTAGTTTCCTTGAGCTGATGTAACAAATCATCAAAAACTTGGTGGTTTAAAACAACAAAAATTTATTCTCTCACAATTCTGGAAGCTAGAAGTGTGAAATCAAGTTGTTGACAGGACTATACTCTCTCTAAAGGCTCTAGGGGAGAATCCTTCCTTGCCTCTTCCATCTTTTGTTGGCTCCATGTGTTCCTTGGTTTGTGGCAGCATAACTGCAATCTCTGTCTGGGTCTTCACATGGCCTCCTTCCCTGTGTCTGAAATCTCTCTCCTCTTTCTCTTCTAAGGACACCAGTCATAGGATTAAGGGCCCACTGTAGATCCAGGGTGATCTCACCTTGAGATCCTTAAGTTTACCTGCAAAGACACTATTTCCAAATAATGTCACATTCACAGACAGGTACCAGGAAACAACAGACTTGGACTTATTTTAGGGGGACACAATTCAACCCACTGCAAGGTGAACATACCTGTTTTGTTTTTTGTTCTGTTTTGTATGTTAGTAAAATTAAGATTAGGAAATCTACTCAGAGTATGTTTAAAATACTTTTATGGTAGAGTTAATTTTCCTTAATGAACTTTGTTTTATTAGTTGTTTAGGTCTCTATTGTCAGGTTTTTTTTTTTTTCAAACTAAATAGGATGGACAACTAAACAGGGTATAGGTATGCTGTTTCAGCCATAAAAAAAAGCTCAAAGAATGAACTGTGGGTAGTTACTCAATATTTATATATATTTCATATATATTTTACTTGAATGGCTGGCTACTTAAATTGTTATTTGATAATAAGATCATGTGGCTATGTTAGGACAATTATAACAACAAATATTGATAATCTGTGTACTTTAATTGCACATTCCCTACAACATTTAGACATTTCCAGTGGGTTGTCTTGATGTTTTTATTTCTGTCCATAGTATCATCTTTCAGTCAATGAGTCTTGAAACCAAACATCACGGAGTTATAGATTTTTGGAACAAGAAGGAAACTTAGAGATCATCTTATCTCCTGCATTTTATTTTATAAATGAGGACACCCAGGACTACAGCATGTTCACAATCTGAGTTTCAGAACTAATTGAGTTACTGGGTAGCGCAGAATATATATATATATATATATATATATATATATATATATATATATAAAAACACCTAATTAAAATGGAGACCCATCACACCTCGTCAGGGGTAAACGCAGAAATGTACTGGAGGGCTTCCCTGGTGGCGCAGGGGTTGAGAGTCGGCCTGCCAATGCAGGCGACACGCTTCGTGCCCCGATCTGGGAAGATCCCACATTCCGCGGAGCGGCTACGCCCGTGAACCATGGCCGCTGAGCCTGCGCATCCGGAGCCTGTGCTCCGCAACGGGAGTATCCACAACAGTGAGAGACCTGCGTACCGCAAAAAAAAAAAAGTACTGGAAAGGGCGGAGGGGGATTGTAAACTTTGAAAAGTAGTCCATTTTTTTCCGTCCTTCTACTCTCTATATTACCAGTCATAGGTTTCTGAGCAAACAAATTCAAAAGAAAACATTTAATGTTCTCTGGTGAGACACGAAGTAACTTCAGAAAACGTAAAGGTCATAGAAAACGCTATTTTATATATCAACACATTTCCGTACCAATCCCCTCAAAGCCTACCTTGGAATCCTCCCAAGTCCCCACCCCCTGAAATATTCCATCTCTAGGCAGCTGCTCCTTCCGCGGGGTCCCTAAACAGTGTTTCACTTCTCAGGCTCGTGGGGTGAGTGTCACGGCCCGCGAGCGCGCGGGGGCCGGCACGGGGTGGGGAAAGATCGCGTCCCAGCGCCCCGCGCCCCGCAGGGAGCAGAGCCCGGCGGAGCCCGCGCTACGCGCCGGGGAGCGAGCTGGCCTCGGACTCCCAACGGCCGAGCCTCGGTGGCCGCGGAGACCAAGCAGGAGCAGCTCCCGGGGCTGCGCGGCCGCTCGGGGTCGCCAGGCTGAGCTGAGTGGCTGGTGAGTGCGCCTCGGAGACCCGCGCAGAGCCGGATTCCCAGCTCCGCTGAGGTCCGGCCTACTTGCCTCCCTCTGCCCCCCAGCTCCCCGCTAATGCCCCCAAGCTGTCCAGTTCCCACCCGACTACAACCCGCAGCCAGCTCCTGCCCTTGGTGAATCCCAGTCTCTTCGTTGGACGTCTGACAGACTCCACACCCCGCTCCCCCTTTTAAGGATTCAAAAGTAAGACAAACAGAAGGCCTAGCCATTCAGGCTTATCTTCTGCTCCTCGCTCCTCCTCACTCCCCTACACCCCGAAATCTCATCACTAAATTTGCCACTTCTTCTAAGCAATCTAAGCCTTTCCCTGCTTTCTTGCTAGGAGAGTCCCCTCTCCCGTCCTCTCCTGACAGCTCTTCAGACCCAAGTCAAATGTCATCATCTCTGTCGTTTTTTTCCAGAAGTTTCTTTCCCTTCTAGTCTCTTTCAGCCCTTTGTTCATTCACCTTTTCTTGACGTTGACCACCCTGTGTGTGTTTAACAGTCTGCCCTCTCCCCCCCTCCGTTTGTGCGTTTTGCTTTGGAGGGGCTTCTCGGTTGTGTATGTCATCACAGCGGCCAAGCACGCAGAGACCCCTTAGTCATCATGAAGGGATAGGGGTACAGAGATGGGCACAAGAGAAAGGGGTGTGGTTGAAATGGCAACTTGCTCCTGGAAATGACTAGGAATGATTTTGTGGACGTCCAATGAAGCTCCAAAATTGAACTTAAAGAGAAGGGGTGGTGGGAATTTAAAATGATTGTATTTGGCAGCAAGTTGTCTGGGGAGGACACGGGGAGGAGGAGAACACGAAAAGGTGTTTATCCTGCATCCCCTCTGTGCTCTTATAGCCAGCAAAGCGTGAATACTTGGAGTAAAGACCCGCCCCTTCGTTGCCGAAGTAATCTTGTTAAATTCTAAAATTCAGAGGGAAATTTAGCTTCTAAATTTTAAGTCCTAAGATACATAGGAGAAAAATATAAACACATATTGTGTGTTATTGTATAAACACATATTATACGAGTAAAACATGCACATGATTATAATTTTTTAAAAACCATAAAGTTATCAAATTGAAAAGTACAGCTCTTCCTCTGCTTCTCTTATCTGGCCTTTTTTACTCAAGGTAATCATTGTTCATAGTTCATTGTGTATCTTTCCTGGAAAGCTTCTAATGCATTTTATTAAATCTAAACTGTTACTGATTATAATTTTATACAATTACATAGATGGAAACTACATATTATATGTAACAGCATAAAGAAAAAGATGTGAGGAAAGGAAAAAAGATTGCCAGTTAAACCTTAAAAGTGTGCATCTTAGAATAGGTGAAATACCATGTATATGCCTACATACACTTTAAAAAATTTATACAGCTTGATATACAATGCACTGTACTACCTTGGTTTTTTCTCCATGTAACAATATGTGATTGAGACGTTTCTATATCTGTATATATAGCTTTACCTCATTATTTTTATTGCTAATATTAAATTAAAATTTTATTGAACAGTGTACTACGGTACAATTAATGCATCCTTTATTAAGGAACATTTTGGTTGTTTCCAGGAAGTGTATTTGTTTACTTGCTTCTTTTTGCTGTTGCAAACATGTTGCATATATGCAAACATGTGAATGTGTATATATAGTAAGCTAATTTATATTTACTAAAAATTTTTCCATTTCAACTATGTAATCTATTAAAATTTTTGCTACAGTTTTTAGGAATTCTTCTATATAAAACAGCTGTGTACATTTTCTAAGTTACAGTTAAATAATTGCATCAGTCTTTGGGAGTGGTAAACTGACATTTTATATTTAGAGTTCATTACATGCCAACTATGATTTGACATTTGAAAACAATGTAGGAAAAGCATCTCAAATGATTTCATCAGAGGAAAAATTCTATAGCTTCCTTAAGCAAAATCTCCCCAAAATGGCAGTAGTAATTTATTTATTTTGAGAGTCTGAGGTATATGATTTACTTTAAAAATGTAAACTGTAACAAATTATTTAGAAATTACTTGTTTCTCAGTCATGATAGCAATTAAAACCTTATCATTTTCCGTATTGTCGGTGTGTACAGACTACTGACCATAAAGACTCTTTATGTTCACAAAATAAGAGCTTATCCTGTCCTTAGCGTGAGATATATATGTCAGCACTCAATTCACAGAGCACAAATTGAACTCTTTACATAAAACATATATTCCGAGAGGAGTATTCTAATAAGTTTTAGAAATTAAATGCTGTTTCCCCCACCACCACCCCCTTATACAGCTTCACATAAATCCCAAGGAAACTGAGGTAAGGAGACACACATAGAGGTGGAAAGTATATGTATATTATATTTAAATATGTTTACCTGAATTGAGGCTATCGACTATGTTTATTATATCACCATGGGAGCAGAGTAACTCACAATGACCTCTTTCAGTGTATTTTATTATAAACTTGGGGAATTCTTGATTAGGAGGGAGAGGATTTCCGGGTTTTTTTCTTCTCTTTACACTGTATTTGTCTTATTTTCAGCTTTCTTTCCTTCTTTTTCCCATTCCTTTTTACTTGCTTTCAATTTTCCTTCTTTAAGCCTATCGATTCAGCCTGACCTTAGTCATAGATTTTGTTTAACCTAACTGATGTTATTCAGGACTACCTTAAGCTTTTTTAGCTTTTAATATCCTTTCATTGCAAGATTACAAAGAGCTAGGTGAACAAGGGGGCAAAACTAAATAGGGCCGTGATGTGACATGCTCTGAAGTTTAGAAAGATCAATTGGGTGGGCAGTTGGATAAGATCTGTGACTCTGCTGGATCTTAGTTTCATTATCAGTAAAAAGGGAGAGTTAAGCTAGGTGATTTCTGAGGTTTATTTTCTAGTTCTGAAATGATGTGCCATGAATCTTAACTATCTGGAATCTCCAGGGAATTAATTGTGTTGGGTAATAACATTTTCTGAAAATTTAATCTGTGCCAGTACTTAAGAAATAGTTGTCATTTTTAGATGGAAAACTCATTAAGATTTATTGTATACTTCCTTGATTTCTTAAACAAAATGTCATGATTCAACTTTAGTCTTTCCTTGATGGCTTAAATAATAGTGGCTCTATACTGGCTTAAATAACTGTGTGTCTCTAGAAAGAGCATTTATTGCCTATGGAGAAGCTCTCCGGCCCTACTGAGCTCAGTCAGTACATGTGTTTCACCATTTATTGAAATTAAAGTAAATTTTGCTTTCGTTTCAGAAACCAGACAACAATGCCTGTTGATATCCTTTGAGAGAAGGCACGATTCTCTTACGGGAGTAAAGTAAATTGTTTGGCAGAATTCAAAAGCATAAATTTGAGCAGAGTGACAGGTAGTTGATAGGACTTCACTAATGTGTATCATCATAATTGTTCTTGAGTTACTATAGATGGCACAACCAACTCCTCTAGGCCAGTTTCAAGTGTAAGAATGTAATGCACACACAACTCCTGGGTATTGTAGATCTTTATTGTGCCCAATAATAACTCAAGAGACATTTAATTAGTTACTATCCAAGCAAATTTTCTCTTGTGTGAAAAAGCTAGACATTAGATTGTGGCCAAGAGTCAAAGACAAAAACCAGGATCTATAAAAGACAGAGGAGAGAGGGATGAGAAAATAAATACTTCAGACAGTTTGAGAACATTGGTCCTTGTTTGACATCTTGGGTGTGGGTAGGTAAACTGGTTAGCTGGCAGCTAAAAGGTCAGTTTGGGTCTTTCTGTTCTTGAATAGGCCAACCTTAGCATATCAAAGAAAACAATTTCAGCTGTTTATGGGTCCTTTGGAAAACCTGGTGAGGGCAGATGTCAGGTGCAGGTTACAGGCTATCTCTGTCTGATGGAGGGCTGCTGGTGTCCCTTTCATACGAAGCACCGTCTTACTTAGGCCAGGTCTGCACCAGTGTCCTCAGAATTTCTTACTAGAAAGCCTCTTTATCTTCTTCTTTTGGACTGTCTGCTTTGGAATTTGTTCTTTTGTTCTTCAGGTATTTACTGTTTATACTGGTTTCTGGATCTTAGCCATATCCCAAACTCCTATTTATTTTGATGGAGGCTTGATTACTGTCCTAAATATGATTTTTTTTTCTGTAAGTAACATTTTGTCCCATTCCGCTGGTGCCCCCTAATTTTCCTTGTTATGTGCTCATGATAACTTCCACACTCCTTTATAATTGGAGCTTTTCTGATTGGGTAGGTTGGATTTATACTTTATATGATACCGTTGCTTCAGTAAATAGTCACAATCACATTTTAGCATGAATTTTATGTTTGGACTTGGGATATTCATTTTGGCTTCCAAGAGTATGTTTTATGCTTTTTGGGTGGTCCTGGTTATGCTCATATAGATGAGATGGCTGGACAGTTGAGTGTCTGATTGGTGAATTGTAGAGTAGCAGAGTTCCCCCAAGCAAGGAACATTTCAGTCCATGTAGTTCTTTGCTTGATCTCTTGGATAAGTATCCTGGTGTTGATCACCAGTTGGTCCTGGAGTACAGTCGCTCTCAATCTTTTTTCAGCCCTTTTTCCATACCTGAGGACAGGTGTCCTCCCATCAATTGCAGTGGTTACTTATAGTTTGAAAAAGACCCTAGAGGTGTGTAGGTGTAGGTGTGTGTGTGTGTGTGTGTGTGTGTGTGTGTGTGTGTGTGTGTGTGTGTGCGCGCGTGCACGTGCGCGCGCGCGCGCGCTGTCCCACTTTAAAAAAAATTCTCTCTCTAGCCCTATAAACTTAGTTTCTTTGGATAATGCAGTATGAGAGAAACAGATAATTTTGCTACCTGTCTAGCTTCAATGGGAGGGATAAATTAATACATCATACTCAATTTATTGAACAATTTAAAAAAAATTTTTATAATCCTAGGTTTTGAAGTTTTAAGGTGCTCTGCAGGTGGAAGGAGTGGATAACATGAGCGCTGAAGAAGGTGACCCACCCCCTCCGGAAGAAGAAGCCCCGTCCTCTTCGGGAGAGGCAGCACCTCCTAGCTCAGAAGATGTTGCCCCTCCGGATCCAGGAGATGAGGCTCCCCCGCCTCCGGAAGAAGAGGCTCCTCCTCCTTCCAGTGAAGAGGCCCCAGGAGATGAGGCTCCCCCGCCTCCGGAAGAAGAGGCTCCTCCTCCTTCCAGTGAAGAGGCCCCTCCCCTCCCAGTAGAGGCATCTGCAGAAGATACTGTCTCTCTTTCCGAAAAAGGTCCTACTTCCTCTTTGAGTGATTATGTGAATCACATTCCTTCTGATGAAAGGATAGTTATGCCAGATGAAGATGACCCAGATCTGAGAAGGGTTCGACCTAGGCCTGCGCCACGACTGGTTCAACCAGTGCCTTCTGAGGTGCTCTCTCAGTCTTCCCGCAGATCATCCAAATATCTCCGAAGTATGAGTGGCGTTACAAATCTACAGGAAACATTAAAAGAGAGACAGGTTTTGCTTATAATACCATTTTTATTAAGTGTCGCTTTTATCTGAAATGAAATATTTTGGTGATTTTTCTTCATAATTACAATTTTTACACATGGTTTTCATTCTTTAGGCAAGATTCAGAGATGCAAGGGAAAACCGAAAAATGAAAATTGACCCTTCATACAAATATATATTTGAAATTCTATCAGCAAAGCTTGGCCTGGACATAACAACTGTTGAAGAATTAATTTTGGATTGCCCATCTGTAAGTTTAAGTCTTATTATTTTTTAATTACTCTTTGAGAAGTGATTGGTTGAAGAAACTTGAATCGTTGTGAACAACAAAACATTTAGAAAGAGAAGGTTGGGATTTAACTGAATAGAGAAGAAGCTTTATTTTACATAGTTATAGCCAGTTGGATGATATTTCTAGTTTGGCCTACTATTGTGGAGGAAGGGAAAAAAAGAGTTGGCAACTAGAATTGAGCTAAGATTCTAACTCAAAATGGCTTCAGAAGTTAGAGGGATAGTCAAGCACAGGTAGAGTGATATTTTAAAAGTACGGGTTATATAAACTACGCGTGCAAACCATTTGGATAGAAAAACAAATAGAGAAAATATTTCTATTCTGCAGAAATAGAGCTAGGGAACAGTGACTACTGCATGAATATAGTCGAAAACAACGAGGTGATTATCGTGCGTCTCTGCGTGCCAGGGAGAGCCCTGGATTATGCCTACTTTTCTAGCATAATTATTAACAGTTCCTCCTTTCACTCCTAAAAGGGTCCCAGATTTGGATGATGAATTTATATGGTCACCTTAATTATAGTAATATATGATAAACTGTGACTTTGATAGCAGCTCCTGGAAGCACTGTCATAGCTTCCTTATAGCTCAGGTTCTAAATTTTCAACAAAATTACTCTTAGCTGCTTGAGTTTTTGTCAAGTCTAGGAGTGACCTGGGCTGGAGCTTCTACAAGACCCGTGAGCAGGTACATGCTGGTGGTGAGCTGATTGTCCCACTGAATGCAAGGGTGAGAGAGTTGCAATGGGGGCGGCATTGTGGTGAGGTTGCCATTATCAGGGTCCATACTCCCTGTTCTTGCCCAGTGAACTTGGGCAAAACTCTTTAGCTTGCTCTAGGAGCGAAGAGTCTGTGGAATGTTTCCTAAAAGAGCCTCTCCCTTGCTCGATGCAGTATGTTACCAAGTTCTGGAAGTTGTCTGCCCTTCATTTCTTCCAGGACCCTTATAAAGCTTTAGAACTGGCAGGCCTCTGACAGTTGAATGAGATTGATCATTTTCTTGTTCCCTTAGTGTGTTACAGTGACATGGGCATGTGATTGATGCAGAGAGATCAATAGCTCTGAGCTATTTTAATGGCAAAGGATAGACAACCTTGGAGATGTGTACATAAAACAAGAGGTGCCACAGCAAGCGACTGGAAGTAGGATGGTTTCCCGGGTCACCAGAGTTCCCTGTGGGAGTGTGCGTGTGGCTAAGGAGGGCTTCACGGGCATGCGGGCTGTTAGTTGAGTAGGCCCTTGTGCTGAAGGGCCCTACCCTTGGATAAATGATCTCCTATTGCCATCTTAAAATTATTAATAATTTCTAAACAAGTGGTTCTGAATTTTCAGTTTTCACTGGGCCTCACGAATTCTGTAACCTGCCCGGGCTATGGATGGTACCACCCAATGGCAGCAGGATTCTCTTTGCCACTCTCAATTGTTTTTGTTTGTTTGTATTGTTTTTTCATTTGTTTTCATCTCTCCTGGCCTCCCTTCTCTATTTTGGCTCCTCTGGTGACTCTGGTTATGTGTCTGCCTATTCTCTAGGTAGAAGGAAGTGATGCAAAACAACCTTGCACACATCACTGAGCAGATGACCAAGAGAGGAAGGGAAGGCCAATTTCTAAAAAATGTGACTAAGTTGGGGAGATGAGTATCTACAGAGGTGATATTATCACCCTTAAGTATTTGCCACCTGGTTTTCTGGGCTGGCATTCTCTACTTGGAGGAAGTCTCTCTCACTGGCTAACATGCTGCCCAGGAAGTGGGAGTGCCCAATGCTTGCAAACCCTTCCATTTGTCATTCCTGGGGCGTGTCTTGGACTTTGGGTCTTTGTGGTTAGCTTCTTCCTTTAAGGCTCTCATAGACCAGGCCAGACACTGCTTAGGCTGCAAGGAATGGGAAATCTAGGTTTAAGGGAAGAGTCAAGCCAGGAAAGGTGTTTCCTTAAGAGTTGCTGGTGAATTGCAAAGCCACAGTGGAGGGAAGATAGTAAGTACATCTAGGATGGAAACCAATGTCAAAATCTGGGAGAGATTAGAGTGCTCATTTGATTACATGGACAGAGCAAGAACATGTAGTAAATTGGCATCGCGATTAGTGGATGGGTGAGTAAGAAGTTGGAGCAAGAGGTGGTATGTTTTGTTGTGGTTGTTTAGGTAACTGGGTGTATGGAAAAGTTTTTCTTTTATGTGAGGCCTGTTGCGCAATCCAGAGTGAAAACAGTTCATTAAAGGCTCCGCAAAAGGGTAGACAGCAGCAGAGGTGGTGGTTATTTTGTTTGCCTTCAGATCCATTCCCGACTGTGCTCCACCCTGCTCTGTGGCCTGGAAGGCTGACCTCTCTGGAATCTACCACATGGGCTCCCTTATCCTCTGGTTTCCACGTGGCTCGGCTTCTGGGAGCCACCAGCAGGAGATTGGAGGGCAGAAGAGAAAGAAGCCTGATCCCTCCCCACTTGGCCACGTTTCTGCCAGTGTCCTCCCGAACAGTCCCTTTCCCCCAGCTCCAGCTCTCAGCCTGCTTCCCGCTACCCCATCCCCCCCAACGCCCTCCCTTCCAGGCCTCGAGGTGGTACTGGTTTTCCTCTGTTGCTAGTCCTGTGTTGCTGCTAGTGCCACAGCTTCCCTTACCCTGTTCTGGCCTCTAGAAGTAGCCTCTTTAGGTTTCTTCAGAGCCTCTTTGTTACGACTCCTTTGCTTGCCAGGACCCTAACCAATACAGAGGTTTCTGCCGCATTGGCATTCAAGCTTTTGCTACTTCGTGTGTTCCTGCTACTTTCATTCAGCGCTGCTCATGATAGTCACAGACATTACTTTCCTGGCTTACATGATAGTGTTTTCCAAAGTCAAGACAGCAGCAGCACAGTTCTGTGGAAAGAGAGCAGATCTGGAGTTCCAGGTTCTGCACTTGTGGGTATGTGTCTTTGGGTCCTTCACTCAAATTCTTTTTATTTTTATTTATTTTTAATTTATTATTATTATTATTATTTTGGCTGGGCTGCACAGCACATGGGATCTTAGCTCCCTGACCAGGGATCAAACCTGTGCCCCCTCCCTGCAATGGAAGCGCAGAGTCTTAACCACTGGACCACCAGGGAAGTCCTCAAATTCTTTTTATTTATTTATTTATTTATGGCTGTGTTGGGTCTTCGTTGCTGCGTGGGCTTTCTCTAGTTGCAGCGAGTGGGGGTTACTCTTCGTTGTGGTGCGCGGGCTTCTCATTGCAGTGGCTTCTCTTCTTGCAGATCACAGGCTCTCGGCACGCGGGCTTCCGTAGTTGTGGCACGTGGGCTCAGTGGTTGTGGCTCACAGGCTCTAGAGCACAGGCTCAGTAGCTGTGGCGTACGGGCTTAGTTGCTCCACGGCATGTGGGGGTCTTCCTGGACCAGGGCTCGAAACCGTGTCCCCTGCATTGAGAAGCAGATTCTTAACCATTGCACCACCAGGGAAGTCCCCTCAAATTCTTTTTAGCTTTAATTTTCTTTTCTGCAAGAGGGGCATAATAATGCCACCTTACCTAGTGCAACGTTGTGGTGAAACTCAGATGAAGCATTTGTAAAGTATTACGTATTATAAGTGAATTTTTAACCGCAGTCATGATTTCGGCCCACGACGGTTTTCACTCTGCTGGCCTCAAGAGTACAACATGTCTAAAAGACAAGAATTCATTACGTTTGATATTGAATTTTTTTTTAAATCACAGTCATGCGGTCTACTTTTGAGAGTTTGGATGCATTCAAAGCTGATGGGTCATAGAAGTCACATACAGCATGAAAGTGTGGAACTGGGCAAGAATAGCTATGCTGACAGCTTCTGTATCTTTTAGATGGTAATTATGCAAGAGAGCCAAGTTTACGTGTGAGATGGAAGAGTGGAAAATGAAGGGCTAGAATTTTGCTCCTCTCCGTGACTCCATTTCATCTCCCAGGGTGGTGGTTCCCATACGTGGTCCCAGGACCAGCAGCAGCATCACCTGGAACTTTTTAAAAATGCAAATCCTCGGGTCCAGCGTTCTTTATTTTTAAGACGTCCCCTCGTTGCTTCTCTGATGCACACAAACGTTTGAGAACCATTGTCCAAGGGTGAGAGGCTTTGCCAGACCTGAGATACTTCCTACAGGAATAGGTCAGTAAGTGAAGAGAAACCCACTGCCCAGGAAAGACACTTATGTATGAAATCAGTGGGACTAGGTGAAGGGGGGTCAGTAAACTTTTGTGTTTCCCTAATGATGTGTGAGAGTTTTTGTTTATGTGACCTAGATGTCTACTTACTAAGATAATTATACTGACTCATAAGTAATTAAATTCATGCTCATAAATATGGAAGACATTATATTAATTTGTTTTTATATTAGTTTGGCTACAATATAGGTCAAATTATAATTGCTGAAAATATAATTACTCAAATAATTGGTCAAACAAAACAGTTAGTTAATAAGTTTTACTGTCCCACAAATCAACTTTTAAGAATAGTTTCTCTTGGGAATTCCCTGGTTAGGACTCCGTGCTTTCACTGCCAAGGGCGCAGCTTCAATCCGTGGTCAGGGAACTAAGATCCTGCAAGCCACCCAGTGCAGCCAAAAAAAAAGAGTAGTTTCTCTTAACTATAATTCTTTACGTTTACCTCCAGTTGGACTCACCTATTTACCCCTATAAGATGCTGTGAGGCAGGGTTAGGTAAGTGGAGGCCCACTTATATATGTAGATAAGTAATGGAGGTTTGGAAATAGAATTCACCCTATATTCCATGATAATTTTGGAGTTAAATTAGTTCGGATTCTAATGCTGCCTCTGATGTACCTGCTTCTGTGTACCTTGAATAAACTCTTTTAGCTTCATTTTCTTTATTTACAAAACTATGAGGACTAAGGTATGTAAAATGCCTAGCACAGGGCTTGGTTCATTTTATTGTAGTTTCTTAGTCATTTTATTGATTATCATTTTCTCTTTTGTTTAACAGCTGGAAGCATTTACTCTTTTTTTTATGAAAGATGGTTGTAAGACATTGAAGTTTTTGTACCAAGAAGGAGATGTACCTGGTCTTGGTAAGGATGTTTTGCAAGGGTAATGTGCCAGCTATTCATGAATCAATGTTAAAGTGCAGCATATCTTTTCTCTTATACATAGACAATCCTATATTTATAAAGAAAATTTACCAGGAGCTTACAAGATTGCTATAATGATTGAAGAAGAAAGCATCCTTATAGAAGTCATTGACCTATCCTGGGAATACACATTTTCACTAGAATTTAATTGCCTTTTCCTTGAAACAGGTAGAGCTATTTTGTACACGTGTTGTCAGATGACTAGAAATAGTCATGAAACCACCCGAAAGCACAACAGTCACTCCCTGTGGTCCTGGGTCAGCATCTTGTGTTTGCTGCAGCTGGCAGGGGAATATCTGGCTTTCTCTACTTTTCACGTTATTCCAAAAAGAATTGATGCTTTACCAGGTCATTGAACTTTTGTCTTAATAACTAGGTACACAGATCATCCTTTGGTTTTAGACTACTTATCTTATAAATCTTGTGGATTTTACCGTGTCCCCTCTGTTGGTTCTTTCTTGCTTTCCTCCTCTGCTGCCTTTTTTTTTTTTTTTTTTTTTTTTTTGCGGTACGCGGGCCTCTCACTGCTGTGGCCTCTCCCGTTGCGGAGCACAGGCTCCGGATGTGCAGGCTCAGCGGCCATGGCTCACAGGCCCAGCCGCGCCGCAGCATGTGGGATCTTCGCAGACCGGGGCACGAACCTGCCTCCCCTGCATCGGCAGGCGGACTCTCAACCACTGCGCCACCAGGGAAGCCCCCTCCTGTGCTGCCTTTAAGCTTAGGCTCCTATCTCATGCCTGCCCCAGTTTTCCAGATTGAAAACCAGTATCTCTGTTACCAGATTTCCTCTCTGAAATCCATACTACTTATTCCTGCCAAGTAAATCTTTCATTGTCCTGTTGTTGGATTGAGTCCAAACTCTTCATTTATTCTCCTAAGGCCTGTCATAACCTGGACACACAGTACTTGTTTAGTCTGATCTCCTATTCTGCCAAACATGAACTTGCTGCTCTCTCTAAGCCAGTCTTCATGGTTGTCTGTCCACACCAGTCATTTCTGTGCCCTTTTCTCCACCCTCCTAAGTGTCTCCACCCAGCCAAATCCTACCCCTCCTCCGGATTGCCTCAGGCATTCTCTTTACTTCAGAGCTTTCTCAGAGTGTTCCAAACCACATCCATCACTATCCTCCAAACGCCTGTCTCTTTTAAAGTTTGCATTGTAAAATACACCACTTGATCATGTTCTTCTGTTTTCATCTAATTGTTTAATATATATGTCTTTCTTCACCAGCAAAATATGTAGACTCATGATTAGTGACCATGTCTGCTCTATTGATCTTCTGTCTCACAATTCTTATGCTGGGACATTATTGTAAGGTCCACATTTTCATAATTCATTAAAAATTAAAACAATAGGGGCTTCCCTGGTGGCGCAGCGGTTGAGAGTCCACCTGCTGATTCAGGGGACACGGGTTTGTGCCCCGGTCCGGGAAGATCCCACATGCCGCGGAGCGGCTGGGCCCGTGGGCCATGGCCGCTGAGCCTGCGCGTCCGGAGCCTGTGCTCTGCAATGGGAGAGGCCACAACAGCGAGAGGCCCGTGTACCGCAAAAAAAATAAAAATAAAAATAAAATAAATAAATAAAACAATAGCTGAAAATATAGAAAGGTGAGAAAATATCTACAATTAGAAGAAAAATTAAAACTACCACCCACATTCCCACTCACTTGGAATAATCAAGTTAACTCCTTGATGAGTATCCTTCTGTAACTTCTTTGGTATATATATGTGTGTGTGTGTGTGTGTGTGTGTGTGTGTGTGTTTATTTCCCTTTCTCTATGTATTTTGATATGTATATGTACAGTATGTATGAGATATGTACATATATATACACAGTATATATACCACTATGTATATAGTTTGATCTTCTGCTAGTTTTATCTTCTGATCACTAATTTAGATGTTCGTAATGACCCAAATTATAAGTATGGCTGCAAGTCTAAGACATATTCACGGTTCATTGACTCCTTGACATCCAGAGTTGCATATATAATATGTAGAGTTGGATCCTATTTTGCAGTATATATATATATATATACTGCTATACATATATATATTTGGGGGGACACATTCAGTCCATAGCGTTTATTGTTATCCTATATTGCCTCAAACCTTCTTTGGAAGAGTATAGTATAAATAATAATAATGAAACTCTCAAGTTTTCAGCCGAAAAAAAAAAAGTATCATTTTCAAACTTATTGGGCCAAAACAAGAATGTAGAGCTAGTGAGAATATTCCTTTTGTGCCAAGATTACAACACCAGACAGACAGAGCTCTCCAGGATGCTTCTGGATGACAAGGTAAGTTTGAGACGGGCTCTCTGTGCCTCCACCCTTCCACAGCCTACGGCATTCTTGCTGCCTTTAACCAGGAAAGTAATCACCTCTTTTATGGCTCACAAGTAGCATCTCACTTATGCCAAATGTGCTGGAGGCTGGGAATGCTTTGTGATTTGCTGACCTTGTACCCACTCTGGTGCTTTGGGTCATTCTTTGTCAAAATTTATGAAAGTACAAGACAGGTGAGAAGGGGGACGTGCATTCTTCAGCTGGAAGAGTGACCAAGTAACTACAAACTGCTGCCCCTCCTGTGATCGTGCTGGTCACTGCAAACTTCAGCAGCCCAATGACTTGTTCCTCCAGACAGCGACTGTGCCTATGCCTTGTTCACCCAGACCACCAGCCCTGTGGGTCCTGAGGAGGCAAAGCTTGATGGGGAGCAGGCGGGTACTGGATGAGAGTGTAAGGGGCCAAGGTAGGACTGCGAAGGAAGCCACTTTCCCCATACTCAGTGCCCTGCTAGATTCTAAGAACCCTCTACCCTAACAATTATCTTTCTAAATAGCCTTGGTCCAAACTTTGGAGCTCAGGGTGGATTTCAAGTCAGTGTCAACAGTGTGAAACTTTCCTTTTCTTCTAGACAGGTTATCCTGTGTATCCTGGTATATGGGTGAGAGTATCCCAGACCAGATGTTGTTTTCTTAAACTGCAGAGCTTATCACACCCTCCATTGACAGTGTGCAGACCCCTGGGCCTGCAGGGAGGAGGAGATCACAGATAGACACTGTTTGACACACTGGTTTAAAGCTCGATCCTGGAGAGGGTCAGAAGTGAGGTGGTGAAGACAAGCTCCACTCTTTACTCGCTGGGTCACACTGGGAAAGTTATTTCACCTCTCCGAGCCTTGGTTTTCTCATCTGTAAAATGGGAACAGTAATGGAACTCACCTCATGGGATTGGGAGGACCGTGGTTATGCTGGGCTCAGGGCAAGTGCCACGTAAACTTTGCCTCACTCCCTAAAAATGTCTTGTCCTCCAAGATTATAGTCCAGTCTCAGAAAGAAAAAGGAACTCAGTAGCCATGAGCGTTAGTTCAGCCTTCTCTTAATTATTTTCAAAAACATTGCATTTCCTGTTTGGGGACCATGTCACCCAAGATATGCTTCCTTTTTTTTTTTTTTTCAATTTAATTGAACTAAGAAAAAACAATTTATAGATGCTTTATAAAAATGTAATCCAACTCTATATATTATTCTATGGTAGCTTTTAAAAATTGATAATATTGTCTTCTCCATGCCACTGATACATTTCCACAATTAAATTTTAAACAGTTGCATTGTACTTCATTAGGCTGAGACAACTATTAGGTTCAAAACTTATTATTAGAATTTAGGTTGTTCACAACTTTTTTCTCCTTTAAACAATGCCTCAATGAATATCATTGAAGCTAATTCTACGTGGATTAGGAAGACTTTTTAGGAAGAATTCTCAGGAGAACTGCCAGAAGAAAGGGTAAACATACTTTTAATTATTATTTTTGCTATTTCCAAAAATAATATACTTATCAGCTTGGTGAGTATTCCTCTACATGTCTTTCTTATATGCATGTGCTAACACGTAGACACTTAGTATCATTTTAAAAATATGATCATGTAACACGTTTTATTCTTGACTTACTTTTTGGACTTGACAGTATAACCTAGACATTTTTTATGTTATTAAATATAGATTTATCTAATTTAAAAGATGCTGTATAATATTCTTTAGTGTAGCTGCATTTGAATTTTTAGAAGCCAGGTATATGTTCAACTGTGAGTAATGGAAAACCTAATAGTAGCTTAAACAAATAGGGAGTCTATTTTTCTCTCATAACTGGGCAGGCAGTGGCTAGCAGTGGTTCAAGTGCTCAGTAACGCCATCAGAAACCCAGATTCTTATTTTATTTCCGTTCTGCCATTCTTTTTTTTTTTTAATTTAATTAATTTATTTATTCGGCTGCATTGGGTCTTTGTTGCTGTGTGCGGGCTTTTCTCTAGTTGCCGCGAGTGGGAGCTACTTTTCGTTGTGGTGCACGGGCTTCTTATTGCGGTGGCCTCTCTTGCTTTAGAGCACTGGCTCTAGAGCGCGGGCTTAGTTGCTCCACAGCATGTGGGATCTTCCCGGACCAGGGATTGAACCGGTGTCCCCTGCATTGGCAGGTGGATTTTTAACCACTGCGCCACAAGGCAAGTCCCCTATTCTGCCATTCTTAACACATTGCTTTGTGTTCATATTTGTTCCACATGGTTGCAAGATGAAGTCTAGACATTATGTACAGGTTTTCATCATGTAGGAAAGGGGCCTGCTAGTCACACCTCTCCCCTTTATCAGGAAAGCCCAAGATTCTTAATGTCATATGACTACCCTAGGGGCTAGGGAGGCTGAGAAAGCAGTTGTCTCCCTGAGAATGTACAGATTGCTAAATGAGACAAATTCAGGTTGACTTATCAAGGAAAAAAGGGAGAATATTAAGGGTAAAGGTAATTCTGCCAACCTCCATGAACGAGCATTTGAGCTCTACATTGCTGCATACCATGTCTCAGGGTTCTTTGGCTGCAAGCAAGGTGCAGACTCTGGCTTAGGTAAGCAAAAAAATTAAAACATTTGGGTAGTTCACAAAATTTAGAACTAGCTGAACAATCAGGCCTTGGGAAAAATAGGAATAGAGCATTTCCATGGATTTCAGGGCAGTTTCTTTGGATTCATCAGTAGATTGACCTTGCTCAGATACCCTTTTATCTTTGTGTCTCTGCATTCAAGATTTACAGTCTTGCAGAGAGTCTAATTAGTATAGTTTTCACATGTGTACCCCTGCAGGGCTCTGAGACTGGTGTCCTCCAGAATCCCAGGATGGGAGAAATTCCCCAAACCCAAAGGAAGGAGGGCTGGGCAGACAAAAGATGTTTATGGTTTTGTGATAGGGATGTAAAATTTTCTTAGATCATACTTCAAATTGGTTATGGTTGTGAACAGGAAGACTGTTGATTTTTTGCTTATTAATATTGCAACCAAGGAATTCCCTGATGGTACCAGTGGTAAAGAGCCCACCTTCCAATGCAGGGAATGCAGGTTCGATCCCTGGTTGGGGAACTAAGATCCCACAACTAAGCCCGCATGCCACAACTACTGAGCTCACACGCCTCAACGTGAGAGCCTGCGTGCTGCAAACTACAGAGCTCACGTGCTCTGGAGTCCGCATGCCACAACTAGAGAGAGGAAACCTGCAGTCCACTACTAGAGAGAAGCCCACATGCCACAAAGAAAAGATCCCACATGCCTCAATGAAGATCCTGTGTGCCGCAACTAGGACCCGACGCAGCCAAAAAAAATAAAGAAAAAAATATTGCAACTAGCTATCTAACAGAATTCTCATATTTTAAATAGTTTTTAAACATCAAAGAAAGATTTCTAATGATACATTTTCATTGAAATTAGTTCAAGGAAGGATTTAATATAAGTCGGGTGCTATGAGAGTATTTAGTGGGGGACAGGATCTTCTTGGGGGAGTCAGTGAAAGTTTACCTGAGAGGTGGCATTTTGGCTGAGATACGAAAGATTAGCAAGGATTAAGGAGGCAAAGGGTTGAGAATGGGATAAGAGAAGGGTTTCCATGAAAGTCCTGCCTGAGGCCAGGCCAAAAGGAGCAAAGTGCAGAACTCAGTGAAAGGCACCCAAGGAGGCTGCAATTTAAGATTTGCAATTACATTTTTTTGTAGATAAAAAATTTTATTCCATAATTATATTGAAAACTTCTTAAACTAAAGCAAGGAACAAGGGTGTAAGATCCACAGTAATTTATCACATTTGATCAGTCATGTGATCGTATGCTAAGTTCTTGACTTTTGTTTTCAGAATGTGGTCGAACTATTCCTGGAGCAACCAAAGGGGCAAAAATGATGAGATTGTATATAGACAGCGCAGCCCCAGAGAAACTAAAAGGAGTGTGTGTAGTTTTTGTTCGCTGTCGCAATGATGTCCCTATAAATACTAAAAATATTCATGAAGTATGTTTACACTTTTTTCAAATATATGGTTAAGCATTTTTGCCAGCTTTATTGAGATATAATTGACATATAGCATTATGTAAGTTTAAGGTATACAAAGAATTGATTTAACACATTGTGAAATGATTACCACCATAGCATTAGCTAACACCTCCATTGCCTCACATAATTACCTTTTTTCTCCTTTTTTGGTAATGACACTTAAGATCTACTCCCTTAGCAACTTTTAAGTATACAATACAGTATCGTTAACTACAGTCACCATGCTGTACGTTAGATCCCCAGAACTTATTCATCTTATAACTGGAAGTTAGTACCCTTTGACCAATGTTTTTTCCATCCAAATTTCTGGGCAGAGGGCTAGTTTAATTGCTTTTTACCTCAACTGACAGAGTTTTTCTCGTCCCCTTTTCATGGACAGGGCAACTGTCCACCTAGAACTTTCTTTATGTAGGAGGCTCAGTTTCATTTCCCTCACATTGTATGGACTCCAGGCCATACCTCCTTCCCTATGCAGAAATTAAAGCACCAGGGAAAGTGTTTACTTGATGAGCAAGTATGTGAATGGTTAAATGCGGGCAGAATATAAGTTTGTTGATTTTAGAACCTTAATATTCACCACTTAAGTTTTCCTAATAGTTTATAAGATATATTGTCTATACTTATTGTAATGTAAAATAGGTTATGATTTTCAGTTCTTTAATGGGATCAGCATGTAAAATAACATTTGAACACTACCCTTTTAGGAAGTGCTATTTACTTTTCTGGACGTATCAGAAGGACTCCTAGTTGGGATTAGGAATATGCTGGCAAATATATTTCTACCAGCTATTCTTGCGACAAATAATTGGGGTGCTTTAAACCAGTCCCAGCAAGGAGAATCTGAAAAACACATTTTCACTGAAACCATCAGCAGATACCTTTCATCTTTAGATGGTAAGTATAGTATTTAATGTTTAATCAGTTACTACAAATGAGCAAATTAACTATAAGTTATTAAAAATAAGCATTAGAGAAAACATTTCCATCTTAAAAGATGTAAATCAAAGCAATTATGAGACCTAGAGATAAGATATCAAATCATTAGAACTTCTCTTTCCACGGATCTCTGAAGGCATAAGATACATTTTCTTTTATATCTCCCATTGTAGAAGGAGGATTCTCTTCCTATATTATTTGAGAAAATTTTTACCATATTTAAAAATATATACGTTACGATGAACTCTTTTTAAAATATAAATTATATTATTTCTTATTGTTAAAATATGCAATTTTAGTAATAAATCATAGTCACAATCTAATGATCAACTAGAATTATATTTCTATGAAGTGTTAGATCTCTAATATTTTAGTAATTACAGCTTGAAACCACACATTGGCATTTAATGCATTGACATTAAACACCTCTTGTCAATATTATTTTTTCCCTTTTAGGTGCTAGAATAAGTATTGAGGGAACAGTTAAGTTAAAGAAGATAGACAATGTTGATTTTTCCAAACTGCATACCTTTGAAGAAGTGACACTCGCAGCTAGCAATTCAGAAACTGTTCGTCAGCTAGAGGACGTGCTGATGATATGGTACAGACAGATTGAACAGGTGAGCCGACCTGAGTGATTTCACCAGATATGAGTCATAGTTCATATCTGTGTCCTAGTCACTGCATTTTGTCCCTAAAAGTAAAGGGAAGAGGAGCCTTCCAGATTCTACTATGAAATTCAGCCTATTTTTGATTCTAGTGCAAAATCATTGTTCTCTTTGGACTACTTAATATCAACTTTAAGATATTTCCCACTTTAAGGAGGAAACCATAACATTATGGCTTGAGAATGGAATAATGAAGAAACAGAAATAGCCAGCATTTATCTCCAATATCTTATGTATTGTTTATGCTCTTCATTAGAGAGAGAGGAAAAGTACACAGTGAAGAGACTATAGCCACAATGCTAGACACTTAATAAATACCTCTTGGTTGATCAATGGAATTGTCTGTGTTGACAGAGAGGTTCAAACTAGGCTCATTCCTATCAGTACTGCAGTGGCAAGTCTGCAGCTCTCTGGCCAAATACATTTTCTTTCTGGCAGTAAGAAAAGCAGTGATAGGAATGGGGTATATGTCAACATTCTGAGAGGTGCCAACTTACACTACAAACGTTGACCACAACCAAATATTAGGTAATTGCTCTAAACAGAAAGAGGACTCTAGAAGCCAACTGACAGATCTCTAGTTCATGAGCACAGGACAGTGAAACTGGAGAAGAAAATCTTCAGTTGAATGAGGACTAGGGGAGGAAAATCTTGAGCAAGCAAGAGTTAGAGAAAAACATTTCTGATTTTACCTCTCTTAGAACTGTTAGAAGGAGGGAGGTGTAGTTGGAGTGGAAAAATTGGAGGACTTTGGAAACTCCATCAAGGCCTGGAGTGCCGGCCACAAAATTTGCTCCCAGGTGTCCCTAGGTACTCGAAGTAATTGTCCACCAAGGACTCCTGCAGCTGCCTACTATGCCAGTTGGCATAGGAAGAGGGAGTTGTAAGCCATTGTGGAATTCAAGCTGTGTCCTACACAGTGGCTGAGGAGATCTCCTCCAATTATCATGATCAATCAAAATAGATCTTCTTTTATAAAAATGAGCAAGCAAAAGAAATAGCTTAACATAAGGAGATTAGGCAACTTGAAATAAGAAAAGTTGGAGGGAATTCCCTGGTGGTCCAGTGATTAGGACTCTGCGCTTTCACATTGGTTGGGGAACTAAGAACTAAGATCCCACAATCCTGTAAGCCGCACAGCCAAAAAAAAAAAAAAAAAGGAAAATCATGTTGGGCAATTGTAGCAAATGGTCTCCAGTTAAGCAGAATCAGTGCAAGAAATGGGAGACTTCTTTAAAAAATATTACATCTAAAATAAACCTTGACCTCTTGTCATACACAAAAATTAATTCAAGATGGATCATAGACATAAATATGAAAGCTAAAACTAAAAAAAGAGGTACATGCAACAACATGGATGAATCTCAAAAACATGTTGAGTGAACGAATCCAGCCTTAAAAAAGTAATGTGAAAAATAGAACAAAAAATATACTTGAATCAGAACATAATGCAGAACTATATTAATATCTTATTAAGATACAAACCCCAGAAGCCATGAAAGGAAAAACCTGACATATATGACTATATAAACAAATTAATGTAAGATCCATATGGCAGAAATCACTGTAAGCAACATTAGAAGATAATTGACCTTCTGGGAGAAAATATTATCAGCATATGTAACAGAGTTAGTATACATAATATGTAAAGAACGGCTATAAATCATTAAGAAATGGGCATTTCAGAGAAAACTTGGCCAAGGATATGAACAATGTCATTCAAAGAAAGTACGTGGACATATTTGACCTGGGAAAAGAAGGGGACCTAGGAGTGACGTGATGTCTTCAAATATTTGATGGTATTTCATGTGGACTTAAACTTGTACTGTAATGGCCCTAACAGGCAGAATTAAGAGTGGAGTGTGATGGTTATAAGGAGGGAGATTTTATTAGGATCACTTTCTCACAGACTTCCCCCCCCCACCCGAAAATGGAATGTTTTGTATCCCTGAAAGTATCCGATTTGAGGTTGGATTATCATCTATGAATAATGTTGTAGCAGGAATTAAACATCAAAAGTGTTGCTTGATTTAGTTAATTTTAAGGTCCATTTTCATTCTTTAATTCAGTGATTCAAATTATATAGACTTTCAGCCACTAAGAAAAGTTTAAATTATGTCTAGTATCCTTTATTTAAGGAGGTGGAGAAACTTATAATAAGATTAGGAAAGAGTTCCATAAACCATGGTTAAAATTATAAGCATTTCATGGATTAAAGAGAGAAGCTTCATAGGTTTGAAAAATCAACTGTGTATTTTGACTCATTTGTATTCTTAATTCCATCACGATTGTAGTTATGGAAAGTTATAAGCATAAAAAATGTACAGAAAATAAGAAACACCCCTGTAAGTACCACTGAGATTAAACAGATACTAACCATTTGCTATTTTTGCTTCAGATCTCTTATTTTCACTAAATCCTCCAACCCTTTCCTCTCCCTCCCTGTATATTACCACCATTCTGATGTTATTGTCTCCTCCATTCCCCTGAAAGTTTTATACTTTTATTGCATTTGCATATTTATAAGCTTTATATTATATATAAATAAATTATATATATGAAAATACAGAATATATATTTGTGTTTAAAATCTTTACATAAATGGTATCCTTTTACAGTTTTTTTTTTTTATTTAACATTCTCTTTCATCCATGTTGGTACAAGTAAATTTATTTCATTCACTTAACTATTGTCTGGTATTCCTCTATGAGAGAATCCGTTTATTCTGTAGATTTCCAGACATTTAGGAGACATTCAAATTATGTCTAGTATCCTCTGTTTAAGGAGGTAGAGAACTCACCTGTTCCCTCAGAAAGCAGTTGTTTCTACTTTTTTTCCTGTTACAAACAATAATAATACATCTTCAATGAATATCTTTATTCTGGTCTCGTTTGCACATGTTCAAGAGTTTCCCAGGGAATGGCTGAGAGAAGTAGTATAGATTTTTTATTGGGTACTACAAGGCCCTCCAAATAGTGGTTATATTAACTTATATTTTTTTACAGAAGTAAATGGGAGCTCCCATGTCTTCATATCTTTCGTTACACTTGGGACTGTTGGATTTTTAATGGATGCCAGTATGTTGGATGTGAAATGGTATCTTGATTTATTTTGCATTACCCTGAACACTGTTGAGGCTGTGGACGTTTAATGACTATTTAGATTTCCTCCTTGTTGAATTGCCTGTTCATATCCTTTACCTAGTTTTCTTTCAGATTGCTTGATGATATCTTAACTGAATTGTTGGAGTTTGAATAATATTTTCCGCCTGTTAATCTTTTGTTGGTCCCCATTGTGTCCTGCATTTTCGTTTGGTATTGGTGTCTTTAGTCATGTGGAAGTTTTACATTTTAATGTAAATATCTTTAAAAATGGTAATCCAGCCTCAATTTAGCTACCTCCAGTGACTAGAACCTTTGTGCTTTTTGTATTTTGGAAACACTTTCCTACTCCAGTGTTGTGAAGATATTCTCCTAAATTATTTATTTATTTTAAATACTGAAATATACAGAAATGAACAACAAATGAATAAAAATAAAATAAACAAATTATTGTAAAATTAACACCTGTGTAACTTTTGCACAAGACATAGAGCATTACCAGCACCTTGCAATCTCCATGCATTTTTCTTCCCAATTTTAACTCCCTTTTCTTCTCCCTAGTGGTAACCATTTTCTTGGCAATTATGTTGTTCAGTTCCATGCTTTTCTTTATAGTTTTACCCCCATCTCCTGTATTTTCTTTAAATGTTTTACCACTTAGGTTTTTAATCTTTCTGGAATTATTTTTGTGTGTGTATAATGTGAGGTAGGAATCTAATTTTGTCTTTTTCCATATGGTTAGCCAATTGTCTCAGAAGTGTATTTAGTAGTCCATTCTTTACCAGCAAATTTGTAATATCTATCAAGTCTCTAGACCCCTTTATCTATCCCACCTGTCTACTTATTTGTTTTTTGTACTCATACCATACTGCTTTAATTTATGTTGCTTTTTACTAAATCAACGTTTGGTATGGCAAGTCCCTTTCATTATTTTTCTTCAAAATTGCATTGATTATTTCTGGTTGATTGTTCTTCCAAATTAATTTTAAGACTAGTTTGCTGGGGCTTCCCTGGTGGCGCAGTGGTTGAGAGTCTGCCTGCCGATGCAGGGGACGTAGGTTCGTGCCCCGGTCCGGGAAGATCCCACATGCCGCGGAGCGGCTGGGCCCATGAGCCATGGCCGCTGAGCCTGCGCGTCCGGAGCCTGTGCTCCACAACAGGAGGGGCCACAACAGTGAGAGGCCCGCGTACCGCAAAAAAAAAAAAAAAAAAAAGACTAGTTTGCTAAGTATCATGAAAAGAAAACCTTGTTGAGATTTTGACTGGAAATTTCATTGAATGAAATAAATTTCATTTCATTAATTTAGAGAAAATTTCCATCTTTATATGTTGAATTTTTCCATCCATGAACATGGTATATTTCTCCACTGATTTAGGCCTTCTTTTGTGTGCTGAAAGTAAGTTTTCTAATTTTCTCCAAAAAGGTCTTGTACATTTTTTGTTAATCTCTAGATATCTTACATTGTTATTATTTGTTATAGCAAATACTGTCATTTTAGAAATTACATTTTCAGATTGCTAGATGGCTTGTAAAGAAATGCTACTGATATTTACATATACAGCCCCAAACCTTACTGAATTATTCACTTTTATTAATTGTAAAAGTTTGTCTTTAGATATTCTTGAATTTTTAAAATGTGGCCAACCATTCCCTCCATGATAATGCCATTGTTTTTTTATTTCCAATTCTTATACCTTTTGTTTACTTTCCTTATCCTGTGCTATGATCTCCATGACCTGGTTGAATGGAAGTGGGTGGTGATAGTGGCAAAATTGTCTTGTCTTTGGTTTTAAAGTGGTATTTTCTAAAATTTCATCTTTAAGTATGATGTTTTAAATCACAGCAAGATCCTTTTTGACCCATCTCCTAGAGAAATGGAAATAAAAACAAAAATAAACAAATGGGACCTAATGAAACTTAGAAGCTTTTGCACAGCAAAGGAAACCATAAACAAGATGAAAAGACAATCCTCAGAATGGGAGAAAATATTTGCAAATGAAGCAACCGACAAAGGATTAATCTCCAAAATTTACAAGCAGCTCAATATCAAAAAAACAAACAACTCAATCCAAAAATGGGCAGAAGACGTAAATAGACATTTCTCCCAAGAAGATATACAGATTGCCAACAAGCACATGAAAGGATGCTCAACATCACTAATCATTAGAGAAATGCAAATCAAAATTACAATGAGGTATCACCTCACACTAGTCAGAATGGCCATCATCAAAAAATCTAGAAACAATAAATGCTGGAGAGGGTGTGGAGAAAAGGGAACCCTCTTGCACTGTTGGTGGGAATGTAAATTGATACAGCCACTCTGGAGAAAAGTATGGAGGTTCCTTACAAAAGTAAAAATAGAACTGTCATATGACCCAGCCATCCCACTACTGGGCATATACCCTGAGAAAACCATAATTCAAAAAGAGTCATGTACCACAATGTTCATTGTAGCTCTGTTTACAATAGCCAGGACATGGTAGCAACCTAAGTGTCCATCGACAGATGAATGGATAAAGAAGATGTGGTACATATATACAATGGAATATTACTCAGCCATAAAAAGAAACGAAATTGAGTTATTTGTAGTGAGGTGGATGGACCTAGAGTCTGTCATACAGAGTGAAGTAAGTCAGAAAGAGAAAAATAAATACCGTATGCTAACACATATATGTGGAATCCAAAAAAAAAAAGGTTCTGAAGAACCTACAAGCAGGACAGGAATAAAGATGCAGACGTAGAGAATGGACTTGAGGACACGGGGAGGGGGAAAGGTAAGCTGGGACGAAGTGAGAGAGTGGCATGGACTTATATATACACTACCAAATGTAAAATAGCTGGTGGGGAGCAGCCACATAGCACAGCGAGATCAGCTTGGTGCATTGTGACCACCTAGAGGGGTGGGATAGGGAGGGTGGGAGGGAGACACAAGCAGGAGGAGCTATGGGAACATATGTATATGTATAGCTGATTCACTTTGTTATACAGCAGAAACCAGCACACCATTGTAAAGCAATTATACTCCCATAAAGATGTTTAAAAATTATAATATACATGTAAAACAAAGTATGATATTTGCTGCAGACTTTTGGCAGGTACTAATTATCATGGTAAAGAAATTCTCTTCTAGTCTTAGTTTGCTAAGAGTTCTTAATATTATTCAGTGTTGAATGTTATTTGTACTTTTAACTTTCTTTGAAAAGGTGCAAATAATGAGGTTCTAAAAGCAGAAAGTAACGTTTCTATACTCTGTGAACTTTTCTGATTGCAGGTACTTATTGAAAGTGTGCAGATGAGAAGAGAAGCTGATGACTCAGGTCCTCTCACTGAACTGGAACACTGGAAACGCATGTCAGCCAAATTCAGTTATATCATTGAACAGATTAAAGGGCCAAGTTGTAAGGCTGTTATAAATGTGCTTAATGTTGCACGCTCCAAACTCTTAAAGGTAAAAGGCCTTGTATTTTAAAGTTTACTTCAGAGCAACCAACTGGAAAATTACCCTTCTTGAACTGCTTCTTCACATCATATACTTTGCACCATGTATTTAGAAGTGTTAAAACTTTGAGTAAGGCTTTCTCTTGTACCATCGTTACTTCCAGAAGAGGAAAAGGAAGTATAGAAATGAAAATTTATTTCTCAATATTTCACACACCAATTTTGACAGTACTACTATGGGGTGATTGCTATTTATTTTTAAATTGTTTTTGAAATTGTAAATCAATAGAGGCTTATTGAATTAGAGGACTATATAGAAAGTCAAAAGCAAAAATGTCCTCTATCTTACATCTCATCCCCACTATTTCATCTCCTTTCCTAGAGGTCATATTTATTAACAGTTTAGCTTGATTCTCTCCAGGTCCTTTTCTGTTTCTTCCTTAAAAAAAAAAAAAATATATATATATATATATATATATATATATTTGTTTTGTGTTTCTAAATTTTTAAAATTACATGGCATCATCATACTCTGTTTTTCTTTAACTCCTTGGTCCCCCCAGCAGCATATCTTGGAGAGTTATACCTATCAGATCAGGCTATTTCGTTTTCCATAATGTTAATGCATCAGGTTTTATTTAATCATTTTCTTGTTTTTAGACAAATTGTTTCCTTTCTTTTTTTGAACAGTCTTGAGATATAATTCACATATTACTCATTTCTGCCATTTAAGGAGCAAAATTCAGTGGTTTTTAGTACATTCACAGAGTTGTGCAACCATCACCACAATCAATTTTAGAACATTTTATCACCTCAGAAAGAAACCCTGTACTCTTTAGCTATCACCTCCCATCTCCATCTGTCTCCTTCCCCTCATTCTAGCCCTAAGTAACCACCAATCCACTTTTTATCTCTATAGATTTGCTTGTTTTGGACATTTCATATAAATGGAATCATATAATATGTGGTCTTTTGTTACTGGTTTCTTTCACTTGGCATAATGTTTTCAAGGTTTATCCATGTTGTAGTATGTATCAGTAATTATTCCTTTTCACAGCTGAATAATGTTCCATTTTATAGATAACACCACATTTTGTTTATCAGTTTATGGATATTTGCATTATCTCTATTTTTTGGCTATTATGAATAATGCTGCTGTGAACATTCTTGTACACGTTCTTTTTTTATTTTTTTTGCGGTACGCGGGCCTCTCACTGCCGCGGCCTCTCCCGCCGCGGAGCACAGGCTCCGGACGCACAGGCTCAGCGGCCATGGCTCACGGACCCAGCCGCTCCACGGCATGTGGGATCTTCCCGGACCGGGGCACAAACCCGCGTCCCCTGCATCGGCAGGCGGACTCTCAACCACTGTGCCACCAGGGAAGCCCCTGGTACACGTTCTTGTGTGGACATATGTTGTCATTTTTCTTGTATATACGTGGGAGTGGAATTTCTGGCTCAATGTGTTTAACTTTTTGAGGAAAATTGTTCCTTTTCTATGTGTTCACAAACATTACTACAGTTAAAGCCTCTACACGCCTACAAGCAAGCATTTCCCTAGGGTGTATACTCCACAACTTTGTTAATACTTATTATCAGTTAAAAATTTTTGTTTGCCTGTCCAACATGTGGAAAATGGCTTGTTGTATTTTGCCTTTTCCTTATTAATAATGAAGTTGAGCATCTTTTAAAGTTTATTTGCTATTTGCATTTATTCTCCTGAGAATTGTTCGTTTATATCTTTCCCTCACTCAGAAAGTTTCAGATATTGTTTTGTTCTGATTCTAGTAGTCCTTTATTACTATGGCTATTAATCAATTGTTATATATGGTGGATGAGGCAAACGGCCATGGTCCCTGAGCATCTATCTCTGCACATTATTTCTGGATATGAAAAATACATTTTGCTGATGGGAATATTTTCTTTCCTGAAGACCCAGAATGATGTAATGTCACTTTTCTAACCTAGAAAAGTCACTCCAGGTAGAAGCAGGTCTGGTTTAAGCCGACAGACAGAATGTTAATTACAAACAGAATGAGCCTTCAGTTTTAGTAAGTCACTTAAGGTTTTTATAATAACTTTAATTCTTAAATAATATAAGAAAAAGATATATCAATCACATTTAAGTATCTACTCTTTTAGTATATGAATGATTAGGGAAGACAGCTTGAATTTCATGATTAAACCTTAGCACAGCGATATATTTGGATGTTTCATAGGACTCTTATACTTCCTTTTCTTAGAATTGGCGTGATTTGGATGCAAGAATCACAGATACAGCAAATGAATCAAAAGATAATGTCAGATATTTGTACACTCTAGAAAAAGTATGTCAGCCTCTCTATAACTGTGATCTAGTAAGTATTCTTTTTAAAGTGTAGTTTAAAAAATTAGCGCATACACTTTGTTATAAAGCAGAAACTAACACACCATTGTAAAGCAATTATACTCCAATAAAGATGTTAAATAAAATAAAATAAAAATTAGCGCATAAAATCGATTTAATATGTGTGTATTGGGAAAAACATATTGCAGAAAAGTTATTTAAAAGATATCTTTTCCTATTATATATCTGTAATGAATTATAAACTATATTTATTATTTTAACCTACATTTAAATATATAGCATTATCATAACTATGACCTGATTTGTGAATTGAGAAAGACAAATATATTAGTTATTCATTGCTTCATAACAAATTACCCCAGAACCGAGTGGCTTAAAACAATAAGCATTTATTATATCACAGTTTTTGTAGGTCAGGAATTCAGGGACAGCATAGCTGAGTACCTCTGCTTCAGGGTCTCTCATGAGGCTGCAGTCAAGCTGCTGTCTTGGGATGTGGTCTCTTCTGAAGGGGAGGCTGACTGGGGAGGGTCCACTTCTATTGCACACCACATGGGCCTTTGCACAGGACAACTCGCTTCCCCTAGAGTGAGTGACCCAGGAGTGAGCAAGAGAAAGTGCCCAACTAGCATTACGCTGATACCAAAGCCAGATAAGAACACCTCAAGAAAATAAAATTACAGGTCAATACTCCTGATGAATAGAGATGCAGAAATTGTCAACAAAACAGTGGCAAACCAAATTCCACGGCACATTAAAAGGATCACACACTAAGATCAAGGGGGATTTATTCCTGGGATGCAAAGATGTTTCAACATATGCAAATGGATAAATGTGATACACCACATTAATAGAATGAAAGATAAAAATCATATGATTATTTCAATAGATGCAGAAAAAGCATTTGACAAAATACAACACCCTTTCATGATAAAAGCTCTCAATAGAGTATAGAAGGAATGTACCTCAACATAATAAAAGAATACATATCCCTTAAAAATTGTATAAATAAAATAAACATGCAAAAATAATGTATATGAATATTATAACATCTCTGTACTTTTAAAAATATATTTAAAGCTTTTCACTATAAAAAGTAAACTTGGAAGAAAGATATAATGCTTTTTGCTGTTACCAAGACCTGTAAATTTTAAGGTATACTAATTTCAACTTCTTGATTCAAAAGACTTATTTAAATTCATATAATTTTCAAATCTTTTAGTTTTGGTTTTAGTTCTTTTCATCCTAGTATTTTTTTTTCATCCTAGTAATTTAAAAAACTTTGTTCAATTCCTCTAGCGATGCATGTACTTTATTATTATTGTTATCATTGAGCTTTTTACATTCTCTGATGTAAGAATGTTTCTAACATTATCTTTTGAAATTAGAGAAGTACTGTTAGTATATTAAGTCTTATAATTTCTTCCCCCTCATATACCAACTATTTCTGTAGATTCAAAAATTCTTTTTTTCTCATTTTCTTTAATCTCCTTAACATAAACCAGAAGCTGCTGTTTAGTTTGTAACTGTCAGTTGAGCAGGAAAAGTGTAGAGGACTCATGCTTCCATTTCTTGTTGATAAAATTTTATGAATTTTGTGTTTCATTTTATCATCTTGGTATTGTGCTATTGGCATATCGACTAATATATTTTATGCATAAAATGTGCGAACACTATGTATAGATAAGAACTGTGCACTCAAGGAGCTACTATTACAAATAATGATGTTTAAAATTCAGATGAAGGGTATTTCCCCGGTTGGCCCATTTCATACTGTCTCCAGGCCTTTCTCATTCTTTGTAGAGTTGCCTTATTGAGGGTGGAAGGGACTCCTAGGCATATTTTAATTAGAATCTTTTTGGTCTACAGATAACACGTATAATATGAATTCTGACATACAGGGTTAACTACAAAGTGACGATACTAATTTCCATAAGCCACATAAAATTGATTTCATTATGTCATGGTTACACCTCACAACTAGGACATACAGTACACTCAAAGTAGTTGTTCTTCCTGGCTTATTTATTCCACCACTATTAAAAAATCTTTTTATATATTTTAAATTGTCCTAGCAATTAAAAGTCCAGCTCCTTGAGGGTGGGAAGGCCACTGACCTTCTGTTGTTCTTCCATAGTGATTTATGATTTACATCAAGGTTAAAAGCAGGATCTCAAAATCTCGGGCACATAGCTGTGGTTATGCTACAGCTCTAGGACCTTGGACAAGGTACTCTACATCTCTATTTTCTCATTTGCAAAATGGGAATAATCATAACACTTTATTTTATAGATTCTAAGACTTTTCTTTCACATTTTAACATCTCTGTATTCAGAGCACAACTTACAGTCAGTCAGGTTTTATGAATCATTGTCAAGGTGACTTGACACCATCTGAGATTATTAGTTCTTTCCTTGCGGGGGAAGGAAAGAACTAATGTTTGTTTTGTTTTTGGTACCATGGGTGTGAATTCAGACTACAGTGATCAAGCCCCAGCTTGTGGAACAAGTTCTCAGGATAGTTTATTTTCCACTCCTCCCCCAAGGAGCAGGATTGGGACAGGTAGGCTTTATCCCTGTCTTTTTCTCCATGGCTTGTTAATTTCATGCATCATTTGGTGGCTTAGATTTTTGTAGGAGTTAGACCCCCCATCTTGAGCCTTTTGTTTCCCTTCTTCAGTAGACTGTAAAGCAGTGGTACAGTCTTACAATCAGTGATGTTTTAGATCTGATGAAATCAAACCTGCCTTAAATGGTCATTGTTGGGACTTCCCTGGTGGTGCAGTGGCTAAGACTCCACGCTCCCAATGCAGGGGGCTGGGGTTTGATGCCTGGTCAGGGAACTAGATCCCACATGCGTGCTGCAACTGAGAGTTCGCATGCCGCAACTAAGACCCAGTGCAACCAAATAAATAAATAAATATTTTAAAAAATGGTCATTGTCAACATAAATTAAGATAATATGTGAAGCTCTTCACCTAGTGCCTGGCGCATAGTAATCATTCAATATACATTAGCAATAGTTTGATATCTCAGATGCACTTGCTCTGCTTTGCTCTATGCTGTTCTACTTGATGGCTCTAGGCTGTTCTACCTATTTCACTTCTCTGTGTGTGTCGTTTCCACCGTGCCTTGACCTCCTCCAGGATAGTTTCTTTATATTTGGAATTCTCTCAATATTCTCAGGACTTCGTGGTACTTAGTAGGTTTGCTGAAAGGTGAATTGAGTTGAATAATGAGGAAATGAGTTCTAGTCTGATCCCTGTTTCTAATTAGCTTTCTGGCCATACATTAGTCACTTTACCCTTTAAGATATCAGTTTCTTCATCCTTAAAAAGAGCAAGTTGAGCTATTAATACTTAAAATCACTTTCACCTCCAATATTTTATCTTTAAATAAAATTTTAAGTTTACATGTACAGAAAAGTTGCCGTGATAGTACAGAATTCTTTTCATCTGATTTCTCCTGTTAACATCTTGCAATACCTTGGTACCTTTGTCAAAACTCACGTCCTTTCTCTGTTTCAGTATCCAGTCAAGGATACCATGTTGCTTTTAGTAAAATTTGACTTTTAAGATTAAAATGTTACACTGTTTTATGTATGTTTAGAGTTTTGAATATTATAGGATGGGGGTTATTAAAAATATAAATGTATGCTTAATATATTTCAATTTTAGGTTTCCATGGCACATGGGATACAAAATTTGATAAATGCCATCAAAATGATTCACAGTGTGTCAAGGTATTATAATACTTCGGAGAGAATGACCTCATTGTTTATCAAGGTAAGTTTCTAAGGGAAGAAATCACATTGTAACCCTGTGAAAAGGTTAACAGTGCTTTCCCTCTGAGCCAGGGAAGGGAATTGGGAACTTCGGGTGCCTCTCAGAGTTCTGGATTTTCATACTTTGTGGAAAAGAAAAGAAAGGCATGCCTGGAGTCAGTTGTACTTAATTGAAGGGGGACCTTTCTGCTTGTCAGAGGTAAACCCCCAGGTTTTTTGTTTAAAAGTAACTGATGATTTTCTAATTTATTTGTTCCAAATAGTTTTGCATAAGAGCTAAGAATTGTGCCTAGACTGTTACAAGAAACAAAGAAGGACTCTACATAATGATCAAGGGAAAAATAATGCTTCTTTAGCTACTCCCACCCACACTGTGGTTTATGTAAAATCTTCCCATTTAGTGCCATATGATTAATTATTTTAAATAATTGGAAAAATCATCCAAGAAACACAGGAGTCGAATTTACTTATAAACAATTCAAGCAGAACGTAACAGTCACATTTCAACTTTCTTTAAGATCAAAGAATAGATTTAATCATTGTCTATGTCCCAAGCAAGGCAAGAACCTTAGGATTCTTCCCTGTCACTTGTCTTCCTCCTTGCTACATGTTCCACATTGAGATTTCTAGTTCCATATTATTGTTACTGTGTTTTCAGTGTATGAATCAACAAGTGATCAGACTAAAATCTAAGTATTGCTAGCATTTTTGATCACCTCTGTTTTGTGATTTCCACATCTTCCTCTGCCTTGGATTTATTATTTCTTTTGCTGGAAAAAATTCTTCAGTAGTTCTGTGGTGAACCCCCTGAATTCCTGCATGTCTGAAAATCACTTCATTTTGTCTTAACCACTCAAATGTTAGTTTGAGATTCTTAAGTTCAATATAATTTTTTCCTGGAACTGTAAAGATACTGTTGTATACTATCTACAATTGTTGATAAGAAATTTGATGCTAATCTGATTTTTTTTCCTTTGTGGGAAACCTATTTTATTCTCCCAGGAAGCTTGTAGGATTTTTTCTTCATTCTTGAACTTCTAAAATTTCAAAGTGATGTGGTTCTTTTTACCTTTATCTTGTTCTATACTTGCTGGGTTGTTTCATTCCCAAGACTTTCCTCCTCTTCATTCCTGGGAAGTTTTCCTGTTTACCTCTGATTATTTCTTATCCACCTATTCAATTTATTCTCTCCCCTTGAATCTAAAATCCATGTTCCTTAACTTTTTTTTTTTGGGTCCATCTTTGTCCTTTGATCTTTCAGCTCACTCATTGACTGTTCATTTATGTCCCAATTGCTGGTCGGTGCATCAAAAAAAAATTCAATTTCCGAGTTCTTTTCTTTCATGATGTAAAAATCCTCTCATATCTTTCTTATAAACTTAGTTAATAAAAATATTTTAAAAGATTTTACATATATCTTTTCTGTATTTTCTCTCTTTGTTGAATTTAATGCTTCTGTTACCATGTTTGTTTTCTTCAGTTGCTTGGTGATTCTTGGTTGTCTGCCCATCTTTGTGTTTGAGACTGCTGATTTGCCTCCCTGTTCTGTTTATTTTGTCTGTCTCTTGTGAGTAGGAGTATAACTTACTGTTTGGAGGGGAGTGAGAATAGCTTTTTCTCTGATATGTCCTCCTGGGAGTGCAGTAGCTACCTGGGCCACACTTCTCGAAGACTGTGGTCCACACTCATACCTTTGTCCTTTTAGCATATGTCGCTGTTGCCTGCTGTACAAGTTGCTCTAAATTCGGTGTTCAGGGTTACAACTGAGGGTTACCTCACATTGTCTCCCATCTTGAAAAATTTCCATAACTGTTCTACCTTCAAGTAACCTTCTCCAGAACCGGGTTCTGGCTTTCTCTAGTCTTTTTTTTTTTCTCTGTAGATTTGGTACTGTGTGATTTCCATATTTTAGGAATTCTCCAAAATTTCTGTGTGTCAGCCTGCCATCTTGGTTAAACTTCCAGACCATTTAAATGGCTGTCTTTCTTTTTTTTTTTTTCCTTCTTTATTTTGGGGGATGTGAGAGGTGGTTAACTTAATATTTAGTTTGCATGTTGAAGGATGGAGAAGAATCACAGTTGGACTGGATCAAGACCTAATTAGAGGAGAACTAGACAAAGAGAAAATATAGTTGACTTTGAAATTGATGGCCTCAGTGACGTAGACTTAAATACAGTAGGTAAATGTGACTTTGGGTTTTCTTTGTTTTACCTGGAATGTATATTTCTTTGTTTTTTATATTCTGTAATTAATTCATTCCATAAGGTTTCTATTTATCATATTTTTATGCTTGTGATTTAAAAAACTTAAATTTTATTTCTTTCTCTACCTATAGTTATTCTGGACTTATATTTATTTTAGGTAACAAATCAAATGGTGACAGCATGTAAAGCGTATATTTCTGATGGGGGAACTAACCACATATGGGATCAGGAAATACCAGTTGTACTAAAGAAAATTCAGGTTTGTATAAGTATTTTTATTTTCATAAAGTAAAGCTTTTACCATCTGGCCCACTTTTGCTTACTTTTTTCATTGACAAAGCATGTTAACTTTGAAAAAACATTGTACAGGGTAGCATGAGCATATAAGAAGAACTTCATTAAAATTATCTACTTCCCTTTATGCTTAGTGCTCCTGTTAGGGCATAATTTAATCCTCATCTTGTCCATGGCTGCCTGTATCAGACACCTCGCATGTGCCTTTCATATGCTCTGGCCCCCATCTTTTACTCCAGCCTCTGTTAATTTCATTTTCTTGCCTTTTTGCATTGGTTAGGATTGCCATGCATCCTTAAATGGACCTGGTAATAGTTGGCATCTGATTCTGATCTTCTTTTAGAAGAAAATGCTTCTAACATTTCCCCATTTAGTTTGATGCTTTAATACATCATTGATTAGATTCAAGGAAGTTTTATTCCTAGTTTTAGTACTAGGAGATACTATTAAAAATTATGAATGGGTTTTGAAAAAATTTTTCAGCACATATTTTTGAGGAGCTTATAAGATTTTTCTCCTCAATCTATTAATGTTATAGATGACATTTTTAGGTTTTCTAAAATGAAACTATTCTAATATCCCTAGGATAAACTCGACTTAGTCATGGTGTAATTATCTTTTTAAAAACATTCTTAAGTTCACTTTGCTACAATTTTCTTTAGGGCTTTTTGCAACTATATTCATGAGAGAGATAGCCTGTAATTTTTCCTTTCTCATAGTGTCCTTGTTAGTGTTTCTGGCACTAAGGTCTCAGAATAAGTACGACTGGAGGAGGGGAAGGAAGTACTCCCCTCTTTTCTAGCCTCTAGAAGAGTTTGTAGAAAATCAAAGCGATCTGTTATTTTGAAAGTCTGAAAGAAATGGCCATACCAGCAAGTCTCCATCTGGAAGTGGTTATTGGCTTTCTTCATGTGCTGGTTCCTGGGCTTCGTAGAGCCTAGGTGGGAGGCTGGGACTGTTGCGGTAGAGCAAGAAAGGATGCTCAGTGCCCTCCACCTAGGACGTGAACTGCTGTGCTTGCAGGGTTGGCCCTGAGCACTCTCATCACCACTCTCTGACCTCTGGAATTGGAGGATAAGAAAGAGTTGTCAGAGGAAACGTAAGATGTACTTAAATGAAACAGAAGATGAGGAATTGCAGTTAGGATAGTTTCTCTTCCTGAAAACACTTGATCTCAACGACTGGAAGAACCAGAATCATTATGCAGTTCTTGGATTTGTTCATGTAAAATACAAAGTTATGCAGAGAGAGACCAAAGCAGCACATAAAGCAGTGGTTCTAAACAATACCAAAAGCAGCTGGTGAATCCGTTAAAGAAGGAGATAATGACAACTTCACTTGCATAACTAAAACTTATGAAATGTCTGAGTCAGTGAAAAGAGGAGAAATTAACAGTGTAGATCTTACTTTTGATAACTCAGTTCCTTAGAAAAGTGAAGCAAAGGACAATTTCTTCTAAGTGTTTTCCCAAGTGTTTGAAATGCATTACAGGTGGTAAAAAAGAAAAAGTTCCTAAACTTGGTGATATGAATTCATCATTTGATGATGCAGAGGCATTTTATTCCTGCTGGCATAATTTTTATTATTGGAGAGAATTTTTCTTATTTAAATGAAGGAAAAAAAGCAGAATGTCATGATGAAAGGAGAGAGATTGAAAAGCAGAACAGAGCAGCAAGGGCACAAAGGAAAAAGAAGAAATGAATTGAATGTTAGATGATAATGCATATAACTGTGATGCAAGGATTTTAAAAATTCAAAGAAAAAGAAAAAGCCAAGAAAGAAGCAGAGGAAAAAGCAAAAGCTGAAGGAAAATTGAAGAAGGAAGAAGCTAAAGAAAAGCAGAGATGAGGTGAATTAGGAGCTGCTTGGATAGGTAAGGAGAAAGAGGAAGTTAGACAAAAGGCATTACTGGCAAAGAAGAAAAAGGATAACCAGGAAAAAAAGCCATTAAGAGGGAAAGGCAATATCAAATCATTATGTTGTATGCCTGAAACTAATATAATGTTGTATGTCAATTATATAAGAAAAGAGAAAGGTAGCAAAAACTTCAAAATTCATGGAAGACCTGGAATTACTTTCCTGATGATGAGATAAAGCCGGTTAAAATGATGGAAGAAGTGGAAAAACTTTGCGATAGGCTCGAACTTGCAAGCTTACTGTATTTAAATGAAACGTTCACATCACCTACAAAAGAAATAGGAATTGCTGCTCTGCCAAAACAGAAGAAATTAATGAGCAAATTAGAAAAGAGAAAGAGGAAATTGAGGCTTGTGTGTGCCAAGTATCTAAGAATGCAGAGACATCAACTGTTGAAGGTGGAAATGGCAGTAAAAATTTGTCAGAAGAGAATTGATCTGCACTTGCTAATTAAAACTGTGAGCCTCTTTCTTGCTGGGACAAATTCAAGATGGGAAGTTATTGCCAAGTACATGAACACGCATTCTACTTCTGGAAGTCAAAAGAACTGCCAAAGATTTTATTGGCAAAGAACCGTCTCCCAAAACTTGGCCCTCATCAGAAAGACGACATACTGTGTGGAGTAGAGCCTCAGACTGTCAATATAACACCTCAGAACAATTTGGAAATCCATGTGCAGATTTCACCTCTTGACAACAGAAGCACAGAAGCTTTTGGAATGAGCTTTGAAAATGTATCCAGTAAAGATACCTGAAAGATGTAGCGTGTATCAGAATTTCATTTCGTTATGGCTGAGTAATATCCCATTGTATGGATAGACCACATTTTGTTTATTCATTCGTCTTTTGATAGACATTTGTTACCACCTTCTGACTATTGTGAATAATGCTGCTATGAACACTGCTGTTTAATGATCTCTTTGAGTCTCTGCTTTCAATTATTTTGGGTATATACCTAGAAGTGAAATTGCTGGATCATATGGCAGTTCTGTTTTTAACTTTTTGTGGAACCACCATACTGTTTTCCCTAGCAGCTCTTCCATTTCACATTCTCACCAGCAATGCACAAGAGTTCCAGTTTCTCCACACTGTGCCAATACTTGTTATTTTCTCTTTTTTTTGGTAATAGGTATCCTAATGCATATGAAATGGTATCTTATTGTGTTTTGATTTGCATGTCCCTAATGGCTAGTGATGGTTGAGCATCTTTTCATGTGCTTATTGGCCATTTGTATATCTTCTTTGGAGACATGGCTATTCAAATCCTTTACTCATTTTTGAAGTGGGTTCTGTTTTTGTTGAGTTGGAGGAGTTCTTTATATATTCTAGATATTAATCCCTTATATATATGTTTTATGAATACATATTGCTTCATTTAAAAAAACTAGTTATTTGACTATTCTTTCTATTTCTTCTTGAGACAGTTTTTGTAAGTTTATATTTTTGAGGAATTTCTTCAATTTTTCTAAAATTTGTAATTTATTGGCATAATGTTGACAATATTCTCTTACTAATCTTTGCCTTGTTGTGTAATATGTCCCCTTATTCATTAACAATATTACTTATCTTCTCTGTTTTCTTAATCATTCTTGCTCACTCAATCCTCAGATTCAGAACAACCCATCCTCCTCCCAGGAGTTTATCACTTCTGTTTTCGTTGTTATTGTTATTTGCTGGATTCCATGTTTCCCTCTATAGTTTCTCCAGGGTTAATTTTGGGAGTGGGAGTGAGAAATCATTCCCCCCAAATTGTCCAATTGGCAGAAACCAGGACTCTTGACATAGAACTTAGCAATTTATTCTCATAATTGTTTTAATATGCTTCAAGTCACTAGCCATTTACTTACTGAATTAGAAATGAAAGCTTGGTTTTCTGCATTCTAGTTTAACTTGCTTTCTACTACATCTGAAATTTTTTCAGGAAACTTTTATTGTATAGTTTTGGGGAATAATTTTCAGATGAGTTGGAGGAAGCAATGAGAAGAATTGTTATTTAGGATGTTATCTGTCCAACAGGAAGGAATTGGTTGGTGAAGAAGAAGTAATAGAAAGTAATTCCTATTAGATGGCATATTCCAGGAGGGTAGGGATCTTATCTGTACTCCTAGCATCTCAAGGAGTTCCTAACATATGGTAGGCACCAAGAAACTTTCTTTTTTTAAAATATTTATTTGGCTGCGCTGGCATCTTTATTGGCACATGCGAGATCTTCATTGTGGCATGCTGGATTTTTTTAGTTGCAGCATGCAGGATCTAGTTCCTTGACCAGGGATCAAACCCGGGTCCCCTGCATTGGGAGCCTGGAGTCTTAACCACTGGACCACCAGGGAAGTCCTTAAACTTTTGTTTAATAAGTGGAAAAATAATCAGTGACCTCGAAGAGAGTAATGATTCTGTTTTAGAGATTGAGAGGTGGGGAGGCGTATCATAGCTAGAAGTAGGTATGAGACTAGTTATATAAGCTTGAATGTTTATAGAATCACCTGGGCAACTGGTTGAAAGTACGGCTTCCTGAGTCTGACTCACAGAGATTCTGACTTAGTGGCTGAGGCAGGCAGAATAAAGATGTCCACATCCTGATCCCCGGAATTTGTGACTATGTTATATTAAATGTCAAGGGGAATTAAGGTTACAGGAGGAATTAAGGTTGGAGAGATTATCCTGGATTATCTAAGTGGGACCAACGTAAGCACAAAGGTCCTTATAGAGTGAAGAGGGAGATGGAAGAGTCAGAACCAGGGAGCTGGCATTATGTTAAAGATTTGACTGGCCATCGGTGGCTTTGAAAAAGTTTAACATTATTTTTTTTTTAAGACGGTTTGGTTAGCTGGACATGACAGTAAGTTCCTACTGGAGCCTAGTGACAATGTCCTCCTTTTTTAGCCTGGTTGAACTGACCTGGTATAGCTGTAGTCAAATATTAGGATTTCAGCAATGCACCCATCAAAGACTTTATGATCTCCTCATGGAGAACTGACAGTTGGATGATAAATCAGTATTGCACAGTCTTAATGTTTTTTATACCTGTATGTGAATAATGCTGATTAAAAGATGCCAACTGACTAGATAGATAATTGAAAATAGACAGAATTGATACATAATTTTTGGCCTCCTGGGAGCTCTGATTAGCCATGAAAACATGACAACAAATAGTGTATGTGGTAACTTTGATAAGGATAAGAGTTAAGGGGAAATAATGAGGATAAAGAAGATGAGACTATATTGTAAAATAGAAAAAAAACTGTATTGATTTTCATAGGCCTTTCAATGTGTGGGCAGAGAACTTGAATTTTCAATGTTAACAGCAGCAGCCCCTATTGAGGGGTTGATGTGATCAGTTTTGTGTAAGGATAGAATTTTTGAATATTTCACTCATAAACAAGTGTCTCACTATGTATTATACCCCTTTTAAATCTCTCATAGGACTGCATTTTTCTATTCAAGGAGTATCAGACATCTTTTCACAAAACAAGGAAACAGATTTTAGAATCCTCAGGGGAAAAATCTTTTGAGGTTTCAGAAATGTATATATTTGGAAAATTTGAAGCTTTCTGCAAAAGACTGGAGAAGGTAAGCGTCGTGCAGCCACAGTTGCCACTACCAACCGTACCTTTCCAGTTATTTCATACTTTATGTAGCATCACTGAGAATTATTTTTCCAGATCTCTTGTCTTACTATTGATCTGACTCATCCACTATCACTCATAGATTACTGCATTTTATTTTTTAATGTTTTTGCGTTACGCGGGCCTCTCACTGTTGTGGCCCCTCCCGTTGCGGAGCACAGGCTCCAGACACGCAGGCTCAGAGCGGCCGTGGCTCGCGGGCCCAGCTGCTCCGTGGCATGTGGAATCTTCCCGGACCGGGGCACGAACCCACATCCCCTGCATCGGCAGGCGGACTCTCAACCACTGCGCCACCAGGGAAGCCCTACTGCATTTTTTATAACTTATTTTTTCATTCCTAATTACTATCTTCTGCCTGTCTCACAAAAGCTATTGCAGACTTTCACTTCTCTTGAGACCTCAATTCTATCTTTACCTATAGAGCTTGAACTTAAAGCCTCTGCTCTTAACCATTTTATCAGGCTGAGAAAAGGTGTGAGGTGACATATCTGCAATATCTGGCAGAACCCAGTAGTTGTGTCATATCTGGATGTGTGAGCACCTTCCCTTACCAGGCCATATATATGGTCTAAACATAGAGATTGTATGGGCAATGTCTTTGCTGGGCGGATATGGGTTAGAAACTTCAGCACCCTTTTTTTTTTTTTTTGCGGTACGCGGGCCTCTCACTGCTGTGGCCTCTCCCGTTGCGGAGCACAGGCTCTGGACGCGCAGGCTCAGCAGCCATGGCTCACGGGCCCAGCCGCTCCGCGGCATATGGGATCTTTCTGGACAGGGGCACGAACCCGTGTCCCCTGCATTGGCAGGCAGACTCCCAACCACTGCGCCACTAGGGAAGCCCTTCAGCACCTTTGATTCATTCATTGATTAGGACTGGCTGGAGAGGAGTGATGTTTTTCCAGGGGATACAGGGCAGCCCATATCAGAGGCTTCTTCGAATCAACCTTTGCAAAGCCTACAAAGATATCATCTAGGTACCACCCTCCCCATGGCCCTACCATTCTGCCAACTCCCTAGGTCCTAATAACAGGAGTCTGCTCGTCATTTGTTGGAAATTGGTGGGGGGCATTTCACAAGTTGAAGGGCATTTCCTATACATGCCAGGATAGGAAAATATGGGTGGTGAACAAAACCAAGTTACTGAGTGGGGCTGTTTTTTGTTTGTTTCTTTAGCAGCTTAACTGAGATATAATTCACATACCATATAATGTATTCATTTAAAGTGTACAAGTCAATATTTTCCAATATATTCACAGGATTGTGCAACCGTACCACCATCTAATTTTAGAATATTTTCATTCCCACTAAAAGAAACCCTGTGCCCATTAGCAGTGATACCCCATTCTCCCCTCTACCCAGCCCTAAGCACCTGCTAATCTGCTTTCTGTTTCTATAGATTTGCCTATTCTCGACATTTCATATAAATGGAATCATATAATATGTGGTCTTTTGTGACTGGCTTCTTTCACTTAGTATAATATTTTCAAGGCTCATCTATGTTGTAGTATTCCTTTTTATTGCTGAATAATATTCCATCATTTGGATATACCATATTTTACTTATCCATTCATTTGTTGGTGGACATTTGGGTTTTTCTACTTTTTGGCTATTACGACTAATGCTGCTATGAATATATATGTATGTGTTTTTGTGTGAACATATGTTGTCATTTCTTTTGAGTATATGTGTAGGAGTGGAATTGCTGGGTCAGATAATAACTCCATGTTTACCTTTATGGAGGAAGTGCCAAACTGTTTTTCCAAGTAGTTGCATCATTTTATAGTCTCATAAACAATGTATGAGGGTTCCAATTTCTCTGCATCCTTGTAACACTTATTGTCTGTCTTTTTGAATTTAGCCATCCTAGTGGGTGTGAAGTGACATCTCATTGTAGTTTTGATTTGCATTTCCCTGATGACTAATGGTGTTGAGCATCTTTTTTTTTTTTTTTTGCGGTACGCGGGCCTCTCACTGTCGTGGCCTCTCCCGTTGCGGAGCACAGGCTCCGGACGCGCAGGCTCAGCAGCCATGGCTCACGGGCCCAGCCGCTCCGTGGCATGTGGGATCTTCCCGGACCCGGGCACGAACCCGTGTCCCCTGCATCGGCAGGCGGACTCTCAACCACTGTGCCACCAGGGAAGCCCGTGTTGAGCATCTTTTTAAATGCTTATTGTCCATCTGTATTTCTTCTTTGGAGAAATTTCTATTTAAATTCTTTGCACGTTTTAAATTTAGTTATTTGTGTTTTCGTAGTTCAGTTTATAAGAGTTCTTTATATATTCTGGGTCTTAAGTCCCTTATCAGATATGGTTTTCAAATATTTTCTCTCTTTCTACAGGTTATCTTTTCACTTTCTTGATTGTGTTCTTTGAAGCAGGACGTTTTGTTTTGTTTTGCTTTAATATTTATTTATTTATTTATTTATTTTGGCTGCACTGAGTCTTAGTTGCGGCCCGTGGGATCTTCGTTGCAGCATGCTGGCTCTTAGTTGCAGCATATGGACTTCTTAGTGGCATGCATGCGGGATCTAGTTCCCCGACCAGGGATCGAACCTGGGCCCCCTGCATTGGGAGGGCGGAGTCTTGCCCACTGGACCGCCAGGGAATTCCTTGAAGCAGGAAGTTTTAAATTTTGATGAAGTCCAATTTATCAAGTATTTCTTCTGTTGCTTGTGCTTTTGGTGCCGCATCTGGGAATATGTTGTGTGAGGCTGTTTTGTGAACAGTGAGGATTTCTTGGGGACAAGTGTCCAATTTAGAATGATATTGGCATGGGGCAGATGAATAATAAGCCCCGTTGGTCAGGACCTGTTCTACAGAAATGTTTAACATTTCTGAAACCATTAGGATGTAAACCTGGAGGTGAGTCCTGGTTACTGTTCATTTTTCCAGGAGCGGGGGCCCTTGCTAACTTGGGTGCAGTTTTACATTTGGTAGAGTTTCCTGGCTGGACCTTAATTATTAGCCCATGTGCAGTAAAGATCTTTGGTGGCAGGTATAATGCTGGGCATAATGAACATCCATCTGTAGAGCAGCAGCCCAAGCATTCCTGATGCTAGAGGGAGTGGGTAATAATGGCCAGCTACATTAGCTACTCCTCCTGCCTTACCTCTGGAGAAGCCCTGCCTGTAGTCTTAAGGATACAACTTCATGCCACAAAGGCTCAGCAGTCAGAGCCAACGCAGCACTCCCTAGGGGCCTTACTTGAAGTGCATCCTGGTTACTAGGTTATTCCAACTCCCCTGTGCTAAGAATTCCTTGGCTGACTGGCATCTCTCCCAGGTGTAATTGGTGGATGTTGGTGTCCAGATTCTTAAAGGTGGGGCATAATAGTTACCCTGAAATGTGGCCAGAATTTTTATAATCCTCTAGAGGTGGTTACTGAACTGCCTTGGTGGGCTTCCCCTGCTGAGTGGGGCACAGCAGGGACCACTGTGGGACTACCCCTATGAGCTCTTAAATAGTTGAAGAGGAGAGACAGAAGGGCAGGCTAAGCCAGAGCCTGTTAGGGAAAGCTCAGATCCAGATGTCAGGATGACCAAGTACGAAAGTCAAAGGACAGATAGGATTGAGCTTGGGGTTGGAGAACCAAGACCTCAGAGTTGGGCAGAGATGTTGGGGATCTTTAAGGAACAAGTGAGGAGGAAAGTGCTAGTGTGTCAGCTTAGGGTGCCTGAAATGCATCTTTTTTGGTAGATGGAGACTTGGTGCATTGAGTGTTAGTCTGCCCTAAAGAACCAGAATTGTGTATAATATCCCTTGTTTCTTCTTCCTGTTCCTGCCATGTAAATTTTGGTGAATATTGGTTTCCCAATATTGATGAATTTGGTTTCCCAGAGCTCTGTCTTTAGTTTTCTTCTCACCCTGAACACTTGTGGGAGAGAAGCGAAGGAGTGGGAAGCTTTGAGGATTGTTTTCCAGAGCAGGAATCAAAATGGGGAATCATTTTGATGAATATTAAGGAACTGAGTAGCCTGTGGACATGAAAGACTTTTTTTTTTTTTTGGTGAAGTAGGTGGTGTTGGTACGTTGAGATGGAGCCAGCTGTTTCTGAAATAAAGTTCATTGTGAGGATTTTCCAGGGTTCTTTAGGGGTCAGAAGTGACTACGGTCGTCTTTCAGGATTGTGTGACCTTTCCTTTGCCTGAATGTGGAATTATGCTAGTGTTACATATCAGAACTATGGTGAGGGCCAGAAAAATGGGAACACTTTTGAATCCAGTGATCCAGTGAAACGATTTTCAGAACATTCTCCAGAACAAAATGCTGAAACTATTTAGACATCTGCAAGGGCTTTTACTCACTGTCCCTCACCACCCCACCTCCTCTTGGAAGACAAGGTGATCAGATTCTGAGAAAGGCTCTAAACTCTCTCTACTTATGGCAGAACATCCTCCGTCTTAAATAGTCTAAGGGTAGTAATGACTGGAACAGAAATTTGTCTTCTGTTTTATCTCCTCTGGTTGGTTTTACCTTAAATGATTCTAAAGCCTGTTTATTGGCTTGTTTTTTAAAAATCATTAATTCATTAAGAGTTAATTCTAGGGAAGGGTGCTAATTTCTAACTTTTAAACTAAAGTAACACTTTTCTTTTTAAGATTACAGAAATGATAACTACTGTGCAAACATATTCAGCCTTGAGCAATTCTCCCATAGAGGGAATAGACATTATGGCAATAAAATTCAAAAATATATATCAAGGGGTTAAGACAAAGCAGTATGATATTTTGGATCCAAGAAGGACAGAATTTGACATGGATTACTTAGATTTCACGGCAAAAATCAAGGCTTTAGAGGTAAGTAATTATACATACTTTTGATTTAGTAAAGCTGAAATGTAATCAATAGTACTGAAATTCACATATTTACTATTTATTACAAATTACTCTTGCAAATTGATCAAAAATATTTGCCAGCATGAATAATTTTCTAACCAGCCCACAAAATGTTTTCTTTTTTTTTTTAAATGAAAAATGAGCTTATTCAATAAAAGATATCAGTAACTAACCAGAAGCCCAAAGGGCTTATTGTAGCTGGGTTTATTTTTAATGTGCATTAAAAAATATATTTGATTTTTGTTGTGCCAAGGACTAGTGTCACTTGTCCTGTGTAAGAATTCGTAGGCCTTGTTCTTTGTTCAGTGTGAGAAGATTTGAGAGCAGATTAGGACAGTGGAACACTCTTCCCTTGGCACTGCGCTTTATGGCCACATTCTCTCTGCAGCTTAGAGGATGACTCTGAAGAGACCCTCCTCCTGTCTGTCGTAGCTGAAGGGACACCAGAGGGATGAGACTGTAACAGGTTTCTTTCTCACCTTTTGGGCTAATATGACTTCAGTTACTCTCTTACTGAAAACTGTTAACCCAGGTGTAGCCCCAGGGAATGGTCTCCTCTTTGCTGCAGAATGTCTTGGAGACACAGAGAGGGACAAGAATATACCCTGCCCACTTCCTGAGTCTTAAATCCTTGCCAAGAAGGTGAGGAAGATGATATATTTTTTCTCAAGACTCTCTAAAAACTATATTACATGTAATTTGTGCAATATAAATTTAAAAGATCCTAAAATTCTAGCAACAACACTTTTTCTTTTTGACACAAATTTCCTTTCAGTTTTTGAAAGTTAGACTCTGATAGGAAGATATATTTTACTTTTTACTTTTAATGTTTGGTTTTGGGAGTTATATCTTGATAGCAGTGAGAATTTGTGTTTTTTAAAAAACTTATTGCTTAAATTATTTTTATGATTCATTAATAAGATTATATGTTATAAAGCCTTAACTGTGGTCTTAGATACAAGTTTAGCTTTCAGTAAATTTAGAGGCCATATTAAGTTTTTAGTATCTAAAAAGATATGTCAGTGTTTTAACTTTTCTTCCTTTTCCAATGTTTGATTAATGGGTGTAGTATGTATTTGTAGACAGTACCAATATAATCTATAAGTGAAAGTAATTTGTGGAGTGCTTCAGTTCCGTCAGTTGGGCACCAGGAGTTTGGAGTTCACTGCTCGGGATGGTGGGAGTCTTGGAAGAACATTTTTGGCTTCTTATTCCTCCTTAGTGTGGCAAAGAGGTTTCTGAGAGCAGCAGTGTTAGAAAATGACACCTGTTCACGTTGGGTGTCTATAGTGTCATTACACTGCTCTACCGACATGCTAAGAAATCCTAAATCTCCCCAAAAAATGTACTTTGTAAGGGACTTACACTCCTTTCATAAATTCTCTAGGTCAACATCCAATAAATAATGAGCGGCAAATGCAAACCACATATATGATTTTAATTTTTTAGTAGCCACGTGCATAAAAGTAAAAAAAGTAGGTGATGTTAATTTTAATGATATACTTTATTCAACCCAACATATTCAAAATATTATCATTTTAACATGTCACTAATAAAAACCATTATGAGATATTCTTTTTTCATACTGTCTTTGAAGTTTTGTGTGTATTTTACATTTATAGCACATCTCACTTAGAAGTAGTGACATTTTTAAGTGCTCAGTAGAAACATGTGGCCAGTGGCCACCATACCAGACAGTGCAGTTCTAGATGCTTAGGTGGTAGATGTATTTAAGGCTTGTATTTTGATTCTGTAGGAGAATCATTCATTGTTGTTAAACAAAACTAATCTTTTCCTTAACTCAAAAAATCATTCAAACATTAATATTGCATTTCAGGTACAAATACAGGCATTTATGAACAGTACTTTTGGAAAAATTTTGTCTTCTCAGCAGGCTCTTCAGCTGCTTCAGAGGTATTTATAATGCATTAAGCAGTATAGTTTCTAGGTGGGATAACTTTATAGCTGAAAATAACAATTTGAAAAAAATTTTGGAAATCTCTCCTATGTAAACTTTAAAACTTATAAACAGTAATCTCCCAATTACCATTAAATAGACTGGTGAAAATTGAAATATAGTATGATATTTTTCATTTTCAATTTTCATTGCATTTTTTGGTAGCGGAAAATCTTCCAATAAGGAAGTGATTTCACATTTTCCCCCAGCTATGTAATATGTTAAGGTTAATTTCGTAAGTGTTATTGGAAAGGGAACAAATAATGTTTAATTCTGCATACTGAAAGGATTTCTAACAGTGAAATTATCTAAGAATAGTAGGTCCCCAAACTTTCTGTTTTTCCTCCTGAGTGCTTCTGTAGCTGCCTTTCCTTCTAGTCCTGACAGCGGTGCTCCCCTAAAGGGCAGGAAAGCCTGGATTAGAAGGATGGGCTGGACCAGAAGCCGTTTTCTTGCAGCTCAGGAAGGGCTCACTACCCATGTTAGGGACCGTTTTGAAATTCTTCCCTGAGAGCCAGTGGATCTGGGTTTGGGTCTGACTTTGGGTTTGGATCTGACTTTCCCATCTCTCTAATGCTGGATCATACCTGTGAAACCTTACCTCATGAGACCATCATAAGAGTTGAAACAGACATATAATGATTTTGATGAGTGACAGTACTGTACAAACAGATGGCAGTACCATTTTCTTGGCAATTTCTCTGTCTCTGTCTCTCTCTTTTTACCTATGGTATGCTGGTGTCAACTCATTTTATTATCAGAAAGTTATGGTTCTAGTACTTCCTATGCATAACTTAGTCTCTTAGTGGAAGTGACATTTGGCTGAGAAAATCATGATATCATTATGCCTATTTGGGATGACGTGAGCAGTAATATTGGCAAGGGGACATTCATTGAGCTCCCCTCCATCTTTGCTAAGCCAGCTCCCCACTCATCTTTTTAATCTCAGTTCAGATGTCACTTTTTCAAGGAAGTCTTTCTTGACTACCCAGACTTGGCTGGGTTCCCCTGTTACATGCATTTCTGGCACCCTTGTAATTTAAATAATTATTTATGTCACTCCTGACCGATCTCTGCCTTTTCCGTAAGGTAATCATTGGCTCCAAGAGGGCTGGAACCACACCTGTCTTGTCCATCACTGTAACCTAGGGCAATGCATGAGGCCTGGTGTGAATATCTGTCAAATGAGTGAATGGATTTTTAGGATTGCAACAATTAAGTGTGTTTCTCATTTATTTTTACATTATTCACCCTCAATTGCTTTTAGATTCCAAAAACTGAACATTCCCTGTCTTCAATTAGAAATAAACCACACCATTGAGCTTATTCTTCAGTATTATGTGGCTGAACTTGAAGCTATTAAGAAGGCAAGTATCATATTTATAAATAGAATGGTACTCAGTACAAAAATATTCTGGAAGTATTTGCCATCATTATCTTGTGCCAAGCTTATCAGACAAATCCTCTCACTGCTGAGTATCTTTTTTTTTTGGCGGTACGCGGGCCTCTCTCTGTTGTGACCTCTCCCGCTGCGGAGCACAGGCTCCGGACGCGCAGGCTCAGCGGCCATGGCTCACGGGCCCAGCTGCTCCGCGGCATGCGGGATCCTCCTGGACCGGGGCACGAACCCATGTCCCCTGCATCGGGAGGCGGACTCTCAACCACTACGCCACCAGGAAAGCCCTGCTGAGTATCTTTGATGCTCCTCTCTCTATGGGAGAAGGTGCTGACAGTGTGTGTCCCTGGACAGCCAGATCACACTCCTTTGCTCTTAAGAACTGTCTTTTTATGACAGCATTCATGTATGCATGGGAAAGCCCGTTTAAGTTAATATTTTTGGGTATCAAAATATGGGCTCTGGAGAATATTATGACAGATATAATGTAGCTGTGTGCTCCTGCTTTATTTTTTAATTTTTTTTAAGATAAGAAATGATTTATTAGAGCATCCCTTGTGGTGTGGTGGCTAAGAATCCGCCTGCCAGTGCAGGGGACACGGGTTCGAGCCCTGGTCCGGGAAGATCCCACATGCCACGGACCATGCATGCAACTAAGCCTGTGTGCCACAGCTACTGAGCCTGTGCTCTAGAGTCCGTGAACCACAACTACTGAGCCCACGTGCCACAACTACTGAAGCCTGTGCGCCTAGAGACTGTGCTCCGCAACAAGAGAAGCCACTGCAATGAGAAGCCCGCACACCACAACGAAGAGTAGCCCCCGCTCACCGCCACTAGAGAAAGCCCGCACGCAGCAACGAAGACCCAACAGCCAAAAATAAAATAAATAAATTTATAAAAAATAAAAGAAGTGATTTATTAGAATAGGACGCTTGTGAGGCTTACAAGTGGGCGGGCCAGAGGGTGCTGCGCACAGAGAACTTAGTGGGCAACAATTTTATAATTAAGGGAAAAGTTGGGAGGGGGAGAAGACCACCTTCTTCCTCATTTTTTTTTAATTTTACTTAAAAAAATTTTTTTTTATTGGGGTATAGTTGATTTACAATGTTGTATTAGTTTCAGGTGTACAGCAAAGTGAAACAGTTATACATATACATATATCCACTCTTTTTTTTTCTTGATTCTCTTCCCATATAGGCCACTACAGAGTACTGAGTAGAGTTCCCTGTGCTATACAGCAGGTTCTTATTAGTTATGTATTTTATGTATAGTGGTGTGTATATGTCAACCCCAAGCTCCAGCTTTTGAATACCTCCTTAAAATTGGGGATAAAAGGCAGAAAAAAAGTATACATGTAATGGGAAGTAAGGGTTAAGAGAGAATTAAGTGTCGTATATTGTAATCATCATAGTTTTTGAGCCTCAGGTTGATATCTCTGGAGTGCATTTACGTATTTATTGACTACCTCTTGTGTATAAAACATGTGAATAATGGTAAAACATCAATACAAATATAGCTGTATATATTTTTGCCTTTTCCATTGTATTGAATTTCAAACATTAATGCCAGACCTTTAATTACAGCTTTATCATTCTCAAAAAGATGACCCACCTCTTGCTCGCAACATGCCCCCTATAGCAGGAAAGATCCTTTGGGTGAGGCAGCTCTATCACCGGATAAGTGAGCCCATCAACTATTTTTTTGTAAGCCAATAGTTAAATTTACAGTATGTGGATCATGGTGGTTTTTAATACAAGAAATATATTTTATCCTGTAACATTTGTGTCCAGTAAAGTAGCTAGAGCTAATTCTTTTACTGGGCAAAGGAAATTTAGTTTACAAATATGCTTGAGAGAGACTAAGCCATTTCTTTCATGTTTGGTAGATAATCCCATTTAATTATAGTTAATCTCTAAGGGGATGAATCTTAAAAACTTATGACGCTTAATAAACAGGACACTCTCTTTTGTAAAATAATTGTTTTGAAAATAATAGAACACAGACCTAGTACTGAAACTTACTTCTATATGCGGACGAATAGGTCACTGATACACATTAGTGAAGGTTAGGATGCACTCCGAGTATATTCCTGTGTATTGGACTGAGACCAAGAGCAGAGTATAATAGAGTACATTCATCCTCTGTGTCCTTAAGACTATTAGATTTCTGAAAAACACCGGGATAGTCTTAAGCCTTGTTGGCATTCTGAAATTGCCAGTTTGTTTTCTCTTTCTCTCTTTTTTTTTTTTTTGTTGTTTTCTGTTTGTTTTGCTTTATTTGCTTTGTTTTTTAAAAAGACAGAGTAGCAAAGCAGAGTTGGTTTGCCTGGTGTTATGTCTTAGGCCTAAACGTGGAACAAAATAGCTACAAAACAACAGTCCTGCAAATAATTTTATTATTTAAGCATTATCAAATATTAAGTTTTTGTTGTTTCCGTTTGGCTGCTATCATTTATTTTATTGTTATCAATATTAAAAAAAAATTAAAACGATGACCTTAGACAAGAGGCCAGGATGGGGACTGAATTGTTTATTGACTTTATAGTGACAGAGCAGAGATTGTCCTGTTTTTGGTAATGTGTGAATCAAAACAAAAAAATGTTCAATTTCTTCATAAAGAAATTTGGTTTCTGTTCTTTGATGTACATTTACTTTTTTTTTTTTTTTAATTTGGAGAGGAGGGAGGGAGAGGGAGGGAGGGAGGGAATCTATACTTACTTCTTTTTTTGGTGCTGAATTTAGGAATTTGCCCTGATAGTCACAGTTCAAGGAAAATCAGTTCATTGTATCTTGCCCAGAAAAGTAGGGAGGGAACAGAGCATTGGAGGTGGAGACTTTCAGTGCCTGGGACCGGCTGTAGGCCTAGAGACCTCTCTTTTTAAATCCTTTATTTCCTTTTCCAGTTTCTCCTTTCTACTGATCAGGTTTCCCTACTTCCATCTGTAGCTTGTCTGGCCTTCCTCATCTCTGATTTTTGTCTGAGGTAAAATCTAAATGGGTAGTATCATTATTTGATGTCATTTAAAATGTAAATAGCTTTATGGTTTGGGTAAGAAAACAATCAGCAGACTTTTAAAAATAAATCTTTGTTTTTCCCTTAAAAAACAGAAAAACTCGGAAATTTTGTCAAGTGCGGAAGGCAAAGCTGTCATTCGTCAGTATAATAAAATTTCCTACGTTCTGGTGGAATTTGAGGTGGTCTATCATACAGCCTGGATCAAAGAGATCTCGCAGTTACAGTATGGTGTGTGTAAGACTGCAGTGACACTACAGAGCGGGTGTTAGGAGATTTTGAATGAGTTCGTGGTTCCGGAGAATTTTTACATCTTTTTTATATAACTGTATGATGGTTAAATTTAGATTTGGAGAGGATACAATTATTTATTTCTTTACAGTTAATAATATTCTGATTTTATAAGCAGAAATTGTCATGAGCTTAAAGTTGATATACTAAGATTATGACTTTATCCTGGAAAATAGTATTTAAAGGTAAATAACAAGACTCCTTATTGATATTTCTCCATCTATTTGGGAAGGTTTTATATCCAGTTTTATCATGCTATAGATTCAAATCACAGTCCTAATCAGAGGAAAAGGAATTGCAGCTTGCTTGTCTTCCTTCCTTTCTCCCTCTCTCCTCCTTTCCTCCCGTCCTTCCTTCCTCCCTCCCTTCCTTTTTTCCCCTCCTCTCTTCCTCCCTCCCTCCCTTTCTTTCTCTTCCTGTAACTGAATTTAACTTCACTTCTGATCTCCATTAAATTAAGAGTATTAGGGCTGTGTTCAGGTACCTCTGAGGGGTGCCAAGGTGTTGGGAAGAGTTAAGTGTGAGGTGCGGGGGTGGATGGTTTTAAGCCATCATCCATGTATGCTGGCATCACCTGGGATGTTGTTGTTATTGTGTGGGCTCAGTTGTTGGTCAGTTCAGGTTCCTGCTTTGTCTCATATTTACCTTAATCTCTTATTCGTAACCTTGGTGGAACCCTGACTGTGTCCCCTGGTAGGAAAGTTTCTCCCTCCCACGCCAGGATCTCCACTTCAGCAGAGCACAGAATTGCAGGCATAGGAAGCACAAATTCGGAGGTCGGCTCACTGGGAGTGATGGTGAGAGGGGCCACTCCTAGTTCTGACTCTTGGTTCCAGACCCATGTACTTTAGTTGTTGGGGACACAGCACTATATACAGGCCATTGATCCACTGCATGATTGCATCCTGGAGGACAGGGCTTCAACCCTGCAGGATGTCTTCCCACCTGGCACCTTAGTTAAGCCTCAAATACACCACTTCTATCAGGCGAGCTGTTTCTGGGTAATGCACATGGTAGGGCCCTATGGATCCTAATGAAAACCTGCTAATGGAGCAACGGTCTCAAAAGAGCATTAAAAGAAGGTTATAATTCACATTATAGAAGAGAGCAAAGAGCATTTTTAGCAATTGAAATATGGAGCAGGTACTGTTTTGCTTCTACAATACTATGCACTTTTCTAAATTGTTTTTGTCCTGCTGATTTTTCCTCTTATCTGCACACATTCCATAAAAAGTTCAACAATCCCCTGATCTATAAAGCCCTTCTTTATTCTTCCTGGCCGATAATAATGTCTTCCTCCTCCAGAGGCCCCCCCCCCCACACTTTATCATGACATTTGTTGCTTTATAGATCTGTCTTATCTCCCCTACACATTCCAGGAATACTCTCTGTGTCTGTTTCATCTTTGTGTCCTTTTAATAACAGTCATAGTTAACATTTATATAATATTTATCATATGCCAGGCTGTGTCTAAGCACTTTACATATACAACCTCCTTTGATTCTCATGGCAACCCTCTGAGGAATTATTATTATCCTCATTTTACAGATGAGGAAACTGAGGTACTGAGAAGTTAAGCAACTTGCCCAAGATCACAGAGCTAGGAAGTGGCAGGGCCAGGATTCAAACATGCCTTTCATGTGAACACAGGCTAGTGGAAATGAATTGCTCTGGAAGGCTTCTTCTTGTTATATTGATGTAACTATACTTAACCATATAGAAACTTGGAATAATAATTGGAGAACTAGTATTGGCCTCCTTTTGATTTGCTGTATAAAGTTTCTCTAATGATGATTCACATAGAATGTTCACTCAGTCCTGGAGCAGACTTCCTGGCTATCATTTTTTTTTTTTGTGAAGATATTAGGGGTAGGAGTTTATTAATTAATTTATTTATTTTTGCTGTGTTGGGTCTTCGTTTCTGTGCGAGGGCTTTCTCTAGTTGTGGCAAGCAGGGGCCACTCTTCATCGCGGTGCGCGGGCCTCTCACTATCACGACCTCTCTTGTTGCGGAGCACAGGCTCCAGACGCGCAGGCTCAGTAATTGTGGCTCACGGGCCTAGTTGCTCCGTGGCATGTGGGATCCTCTCAGACCAGGGCTCGAACCCGTGTCCCCTGCATTAGCAGGCAGATTCTCAACCACTGCGCCACCAGGGAAGCCCTGGCTGTCATTATTATCAGTGGTCTTGCTGATCATTTTGTCCTGTCAAGGAAGCTCAGAACTGTCTTGAGGAACACAAATTTCATTACTGGAATGTCCCAATGTTATTTTGGAATTTACTTGGGAGGATAAATGATTTCTAGCCAAATTTTAAAAAGATTCCAAATGAATTGGGTAAAGTTTTTAGTTGACATCTTCATGAAACCAGCATCATTAAGAATCATATCAAGACTAATTTTATTTGTTGAGTAAAAGTCAACTAACTTCAAAGAGAGATACAGTCTATTTTGCTTTACTAGAAATTTGATGCAGCCATAGTCTGTGAAGTAATGTGAGGCTTGGAAGATACATGTCCAATTCTCATGTTATCAGTGTTTGTTAATATAAAATGCAACTCAAGCTGGCACATACTAGTCTATAAGTGTGTTATTATTATTCCTCTAGAAGTAATTCATGTTGGGATAACAAATGATCTAAGGCTATTCAGCATGAACCATTTGGGATTATGTATTTCAATTCTCAATAAAAAACATATCTGAAAGTGCCTATTTGTATGAATGATGTTCATGTAGTAACTCAGGTGTAGGCTAAAAAATATCTTCCTCTACATTCTAGGAGTTCACAACTCAATGGTGTTTAATAAATATTTCTTACTGATACTGAGCCTAGTTATTGATTTAAGTCAGACAAACCTCCTTAAAGAAGCCACTTTGGAGTTAGGTGTAGAAAAGTGTTTGAAATCTATGAAGTGTGTCATATTTTGTAGTTGGACACATCTTCCAGTTCTCTCTCCCAGGGGTTAAATCACAATCCATAAAAATAAACTGACATTGTATTACAGCCCTTTTAGATCCACTCAGAAAAGTATCGCAGTTCATAGCACAAAGGCTAACCATTCTTGGTCCATTTTTATACCTCTCTGGATCTGATTTTATAGTTTGCAGATACTCTGCATTCGTTTATCTAAGTTTTGAGCACTGACTGTGTATCAGATACTGTGCCTTAGCACCTGGGATATCCAAAACTATTGTTCTATTCTTAAGAAGTCAGTAGTTCAATGGTGAAGACAGGCATGTAAACAGGGCTGGAAGCAGAAATCTAGAATAACAGAAATCTAGAATAAGTTATGTCAATAATTGTTTATTTGTAGCTTTGCAAGCCACACTTTTTGTGCGACATCCAGAAACAGGGAAGTTGCTGGTTAATTTTGATCCCAAAATTTTGGAAGTTGTTCGGGAAACTAAATGCATGATAAAAATGAAGCTGGATGTACCAGAACAGGCAAAGAGATTGCTAAAATTGGAAAGTAAATTGAAAGGAGATAAATTGTACTTGCAGGTAAGATGGATTCTATTTTCTAGTTATTTTGAAAGAGTTTTTTTTTTTTGTATTTTTTTTTTAAAGAAAAAGATACCTTTGCAGTTGTGCTAATGCAGCATTGGGGAGAAATTTGTTATTATGTTGATTCTTTTAATTTTTTCAGCTTTATTGAGGGTTAATTGACAAATAAAATTGTAAGATAATTAAAGTGTACATTGTGATGATTTGATATACATATATATTGTGAAAGGATTCCTTCCATCTAGTCAGTTAACTAACACATCCATCACTATATATATATTGGTGAGAACATTTAAGTTCTACTCTCTTAGCAGATTTCAATTGTACGATAACGGTGTTATCAACTAGTCACCATGTTATACATTAGATTCTCATATCTTATTTGTCTTATAGCTGAAAGTTTGTACCTTTTTACTAATACCTCCCTATTTCCCCTGCCCCTGACAACTACTTTTCTACTCTGTGTTGGATTTTTTAGATTCCACATATAAGTGATATTATACAGTTTGTCTTCCTCTGTCTGACTTACTTCACTTAGCACAATGCCCTCAAGGTCCATCCATGTTGTCACAAATGCAGGATGTCCTTCTTTCTCATGGTTGAATAATATTCCATTGTGTATATATCACCTCTTTATCCCTTCATCCATTGATGGATGGCTGTTTCCATATTTTGGCTATTGTGAATAATGCTGCAATGAACATTGGAGTGCATATATATTTTCAAATTAGTATTTTTATATTCTTTGGATAAAATCCCAGAAGTGGAATTGCTGGATCATATGGTAGTTCTCCTTTAGTTTCTTGAGGAACCTCCATACTGTTTTCCATAATGGTTGCACCAATTTATATTCCCGCCAACAGTGCCTGAGGGTTCCTTACTCTCCACATCCTCACTAGCATTTGTTATTTGTTATCTTTTTTTTGATAATAGCTATTCTGATAGTTGTGAGGTGGTATCTCACTATGGTTTTGATTAGTGAAGGTGAACAATTTTTAATGTTCCTATTGGCCATTTTTATGTCTTCTTCAGAAAAATGTCTATTCAGTTCCTTTGCCCATGTTTTAACTGGATTGTTTGCTATTGAGTTTTGTGAGTTCTTTATGTATTTGGATATTAATCCCTTATCACATATATGATTTGTAAGTATTTTACCATAGGTTGTCTTTTCATTTAGTTGACGAAAACAAAATGAGGACGTTTTTTAGTTTGATGTAGTCTCACTCATTTATTTTTGCTTTTGCTGCTTGTGCTTTTGGTGTTAAATCCAAAAAAATCATGGCCAATACTGATGTCAAGAAGTTTACCCCCTATGTTTACTTCTAGGAGTTTTATGGTTTCAGGTCTTAAATTTAAGGCTTTAATCCATTTTGAGTTTATTTTTGTGTACAGTATAAGGTAGAGGTCCAGTTTCATTCTTTTGCATGTGGCTGTCCAGTTTTCCCAATATCATTTACTGAAGAGATTGTCCTTTCACCATTGAATATTTTTGACTTAGTATACTCTTGGTTGTTTGTAAATGAATTGACCATATATGCATGGGTTTATTTCTGGGCTCTATTCTGTTCCATTGTCGATTCTTGTTAGCATTAAAATACTGACATGCAAACAAAAGGGAAGGAAGTGAAAGGATTATCAGGAATCAGATTTAGACTTATGGATAACGACAATGATGAAGAGTGAGTTTAAAAAATTCTTAATATTATAATTTTATAGATTAAGTGCATTATATTTTATAATATGTTTAATGATACTAGTAAGATATAAATTAATGAAGTAGTATGACTGTAAAATGACGTGAGTGGAAAGTGATTTTCAACATTGTGGTGTAAAATGGAGCAACAACAAAAAAGATCAGAGTATTAGAATAGAGATTCTCAAAACCATTTTTTAAAAATAACAAGCTTATTGAGATATAATTCACATACCGTACAATTTATCCATTTTAAGTGTACAATTTAATGGTGTTAGTATATTCACACACTTGCACAATCACCATCAATTTTAGAACATTTTCATCATTCCCAAAAGAAACCCCATATCCGTTAGCAGTCACTTCCCATGTTCCCCCAAGTCTTTCTACATCTTCCCCTGGCAACCACTAATCTACTTACTGTCTCTATGGATTTGCCTATTCTGGGCATTTCATACAAATGGAATCATTCAATATGTGGTGTTCTGTGATTCGCTTCTTTAACCTAGCACAATATTTTCAAAGTTCATTCATATTGTTCCATGGATCAGTACCTTATTCTTTTTTATGGCTAAATAATATTCCATTGTGTGGTTATACCACATTTTAGGCATCCATTCATCAGTTGATGGACATCTGGGTTATTTTCACTTTTTTGCATTATGAGTTATGCTGCTGTGAACATTTGTATACAAGCTTTTGGGTGGACATATGTTTTCATTCTCTTAGGAATATGAACTAGGTGTGAAATTGCTGAGTTTCATTAACTTCGTAACTCTATGTTTAACCTTTTGAATAACTGACACACTCTGTTTTCCAAAAAGGCTGCATGCATTATTTTATATGTGCACCAGCAGTGGATGATGGTTCCACTTTCTCCACATCCTTGCCAACACTTGTTACTGTCTTTTTCATTTAAACATCATTTGGATGTGAAGTGGTATTTCCATGCGTTTTGATTTGCATTTCTTCATGGCTGTTGATGTTGAGGATGTTTTCATGTGCATATTGGCCATTTGTAGATCTTTGGCGGAGTGTCTGTTCGAATCGCTACCCATTTATTTGTTATTTGTCTTTTTTATTGTTGAATTGTGAGAATTCATTATACATTCAAATCCTTTATGAGATATATGATTTGCAGATATTTTCTTCTGTTCTGTGGGTTTTTTCATTTCTTTTTTTTTTATAAGCCAAGCAAATTAAGAATGGTTTTTTTTTAAAAAATATTTATTTATTTATTTGGTTACACTGGGTCTTAGTTGCAGCAGGCGGGCTCCTTAGTTGCGGCTCCAGGCCTTCTTAGTTGCGGCTCACTGGCTCCTTAGTTGCAGCTTGCCGGCTTCTTAGCTGTGGTATGCAGACTTCTTAGTTGTGGCATGCAAACTCTTAGTTGCGGCCTACATGTGGGATCTAGTTCTCTGACCAGGGATCAAACCCGGGCCCCCTGCATTGGGAGTGCAGAGTCTTATCCACTGTGCTGGGAAAAGAGGGAAGTCCCCTCTTTTCATTTTCTTGATAGTATCCTTTGAAGCACAAGCATTTTAAAATTTTGATGAAGTCCAATTTATCTACTTTATCTTTTGTCCCTTGTGATTTTAGTGTCATTTCTAAGAAATCATTGCTGAATCCAAGGTCACAAAGATGTATGCATATGCTTTGTTCTAGGAGTTTAATAGTTTTAGCTCTTACCAAAATATTATATACATATATATACACACACACACATATATATATTTAAAAACCTGGACTTCCCTGGTGGCGTAGTGGTTAAGAATCCGCCTGCCAATGCAGGGGACATGGGTTCGATCCCTGGTCCAGGAAGATCCCACATGCTGCGGAGCAACTAAGCCCGTGCACCATAACTACTGAGCCTGCACTCTAGAGCTCGCGAGCCACGACTACTGAAACCCGCGCACCTAGAGCCCATGCTCCGCAACAAGAGAAGCCACCGCAATGAGAAGCCTGTGCACCGTAACGAAGAGTAGCCCCTGCTCACCACAGCTAGAGAAAGCCCACATGCAGCAAGGAAGACCCAATGCAGTCAGTAAATAGATAAATAAATGTTCCTTTAAAAAACCTCAGAGGAACGTTGGCATTGTGAAAACTTGGCTTCAGCATCAAAAGCCCTAGGTTTTCGTACTGGTTAGTTGCAACTTTACATGACTAAATGTCAAAGTACTGTTTATAAATTGAGGTTAATATCACATGCAGTGAATCTTACAGGATTTTAGTTAGTATTGAATAATACTATGAAAGTCAAAGTCCTTTGCCAAGTGTCAAGTGTCAATAAAAGTTCAACTGCAAGTAAGAGAAAAGGAGGAAAGGAATTAATAACTTTGAAACTATTAAGCAAACATTGCAACAGTTTAATATTATTAATTTGGGGAAGAATTAACTTGAAACCACATCTCCCATCACAGTGCAATAAGTTACAAAATGGTAAAAAATTGATCATCATGGTTCATCTGTAAGAAATATCTAAAAGAAAATAGAATAGCTTTGTGTGTACATTTATTCTGATTCAAGAAAACAAGTGTGGCATCAGTGATAAGTATGCTGTAATATGTCAGAAGACAGGGAACAGAAAGGGTGAAAATGTGTAATGACAGACATAATGAAAGAAGAATTGTCCAAACCATTTAAAATGGCATAAATCTAGAAAGACAGATAATAATTATGAAAAATGTAAATCTAGGAATCTCCAATGACTTACTGTTTAAAGGGGATGCTCAGGTAATTTACAGGTGAGGAAAAAGTATAGCAAATTAGTATAAATAGTCAGCCTCCATCTTTCAGGGCTATGAGAAAACAGGTAAAATGAAACCTTCCGGGTATGAATCAAAATATGACTGTTGCTTTAAAATAAAGTAAAACATGCCATTTTGACTCTTAACAGGGTCTTCTGCAGTATTATGATGAGTTATGTCAGGAAGTACCTCCTGTGTTTGTCAATCTGATGACCCCTAAAGTGAAAAAGGTTGGTAATATTGAAGGCTTATATTGACTTCCCTGTCGTTTAAAATTAGATTCCAGTTCTACAGATAATGGATTTTAGAACATCTATTCTTGCCAAAACCCTCTTTCTACTTCAACTTTATAGTTCTATTTTCCCTACAGGATGATTTCTTGTCTTAAGTTTTGTTGCCTTTGAAAAACAAATAAATCTAAATAATGAGCACTTTCTAAGAATCCATGATTGCTTTATGGACAGCCAAAGATGATTAAAAACAAAACGTCACCTTTACTAGGTATAATGGAGGGGAAATAGAATTAAGGAAATACAGCCTATAATATTTCCAGGTAATAAAAGGCAGCCTTTTTTATAAATGCAGATGCTCCTTTTTAATAATGGAAACTGTTTTTCTCTTTTTTTAGGTGGAATCTGTGTTGAGACAAGGGCTCACAATATTGACATGGTCATCTTTAACACTAGAAAGCTTTTTTCAAGAAGTTGACTCAGTTTTGGATATGTTCAATCAACTCTTAAAGAAGGTATGATGGATATTTTTAAAAACTACATACATTAATACTCAGGCTGTAAGTAATGGTTTGATTACCTATGAAAGCTCTTTAAAGGGTGTGACTTTTAACTAAAAGAACATCCATTACGTTTAAAAAAAAAAAAGCTTTATGTTTCTTTAACTGATTTGGGGCCTTTTCATTTAGGGTTGCCTTGTTCTTGTCCCCAAATTACCTTGCCTTTAATATGTTAAAACGATGGTTCAACACCACAGCGTAGTTTAGAAAATGGAGTAGTTGTAGACTGTGCAAGATGGCAGGATGGAGTGCTTACATTTTAAGGCATCTAATGTTAATTAGATGAGGTGGTCATCCAGTTGGAGACTGTCTATTGATTTCTGATATGTTTGCTACATGAAACATGTAGATCTTTTTAGATGTGCTAGTCTGTCTGTGGTGGCAGCATAGTGTTACAGACAAAACCCAGAGGCTTGGGAGTCAGATAAACCGAGGTAGGATTCTTTGACTTTCACCAGCTGTGTGTTCCTCCCTGGGTTACTTGACTTATCTGAGCCTTGGTTTCTCTAGCTGTATAACTGGGATAGTAATGATTCATGGGCTGGAATGAGGACTGAAGGAGATAACGCATATGAGGTCATGGCACATGTTGCTGCTCAATTAAACTTCAGTTCCATGTCAAGCACAGATGTACTCCTAAAATTCCCACCAAATTATGCTTGTCTCAGGCTGCAAGTTTCCAGATGTAGCCCTCTAAATCAATTTGTAACTCAAGGGCATTTTGGATGAAAGAGGATTTTTCTTCTATGTGTGTTTTCTCATTGGTAGATCAGTGACTTGTGTGAAATGCATATTGATACAGTTCTAAAGGAGATAGCCAAAACAGTGCTAATTTCCCTGCCGGAAAGCGGTGCTACCAAAGTAGAAGATATGTTGACACTCAATGAGGTATGCATTTATGTATTATACTTTATTCATAGAAATATTGGCTCATAAACCTAAAATGTGAATTTGCAATCTAAACGTAGAAATCTCTGTCCATGGCATTTAGACTTCTGGGGGCTTTTTGGACATCCTCAGCTCCAAAGACTTATAAGGTATCAACAGCTCAAGCCCAGGGTCACACCTTAGACATTATCTTAAAAATGTCCTCAGCCTCATGCTGGAGTCCCCTTGGGTCCTGTCAGTGCTCACTGCTCTTCTTCCTCTGTGCATGCTCCCACGGCAATGTCGTCTACACTCATGGTTTTAACTACCACATCCTTTCCCCTTAAGTCATCCATACACCTGGGCGTCATCCAGCCTCCTCTCCTCACTTCCATCCCCAAACCCAGTCAGTCTTTTAGGGCTTAGCCAGGTTTTGCCTCTTACTAAGATTCTGCTTGAATTGCCTCTTCTTTTCCATACCTACTACCCTTTTCTTAGGTCACGCTTTTATTTATTTAATTTTTGAGCAGAGAAAGGTTTATCGCAAGGGCCATGCAAGGAGAACGTGTAAGCTCATGCTCAAAAAGCCTGAACTCCAGATCAGGCTTTTAATGCTCATTTGAGTTGAGCATGTGATGTTGTGATCTTACTGGTTTCTCTGCTGCCATATTTGGCCCCATCATCCTCCACCTTGCCACCAAAGCTGATTGTGGAAACTCCCCAGCTTAAATCCTTCAATGGCGGTGGCACCCACCTAACCTCCTCAGCATCACATTATAGTGATCTTATTTGATTACCTATTTATCCTCCATTGGCTCAAAAGCACAAAGACAGGAACCCTGTCTAATCATTTTTGAGGCCTGGCATATAACACAGTCTTTCTCAAAAGCACTCACTTTATGTTTTGTTCAAAACGTAAAGTGAAGGCATTTTTCTTTCTTGCCTGCCTTGTGCTTCAGCTATACCCCCACCTTGCTGGTTTGGGTCACCTTGCTAATGTCCTTTTCAAGACAACCAAGGATGGCTCCATCTCAAGGGATCTAACCTGACCTATGGGAAACAGGTGCCTTTGCCTCTCTTTCTATGGAAATGCAGCTTCTTCTTCCCAGGACACCTTTCTGTGCCTTTTGGGCAGCCAGCCAGCATCTTGTTTCAGGACTACTTAGACATGGAGAAGCCCCTCTATTCCCAGATTGTAGAGGTCATGGATCAAGGTCTCTGAGTAGCTGTTTTGAAATTCCCTTCACTTATTTCTACCAAATCTCTATCAATGATCAAACTTCCCTTCTATAACCTCAAGGTGGGCAATGTGCTGAGGGTTACCTCCCCTGCTACCTTTGGATAAACTGCCTTTTTCATAATGTGTAGGATCTTAAAAGCATTTGTTCTCAGCGTTGGGGCCTTGGCTGTAACGGAGACAGCACTAAATGACCAATTATAACATCCTGTGTTCAGAGTATGCAAGTTTGAAATGATTATGTCTTCCTGGCCATTTTTCTCTTTTATCATTGTTAAGCTTTTTATCCTTAAAGTCTATTTTGTTTGCTATCAGTGTAGTTACACCAGCTCTTTTTGGTTATTATTATCCAGTTATATCTTTCTGTGTTCTGTTATTTTCAACCTTTCTGGGTTCTCCTATTTTAGGTTTTCTCTTGTAAAGAACATTTAGCTGGATTTTGTTTTTAATCTACTCTGAAAAATCTCTGTTTTTTAAAAATCGGTAATTTTAGTCTATTCACATTTATCCTATCAGTATATTTGGGTATACTTCTACTCTCTACCCTCTTACTTTGAATTTTCTATTTACCCAAACTTACTTATCTGTTTCTTGAAGTTACTTTTTATTCTTTTTCAAATATATGTGGTCTTTTATATAATCTTCTTCCTTTCTCTTTTTTAAATTCTACTTCTTCATTTAGATATTTAAAATATATTTTATAACAGTCCCATTATCTGAAGAAATTGGAGGTCTAATTCTGCTCTTTGCTGTCTCTGTCAAATCTTGCTCAGGGTGGCTTGTGTCTTCATGTTTTTAATATTTTGGATTGTGAGCTAATCTGCACATGTCTGTTTAGTTGAGAGCCTGTCTCTTTTTATTTGCTCCTGTGTGGTACCTAGGAGGTTTACCAACTCAGTCGATAGTTTGAGTTAGTTTCTCACACGATAGAATTTCCAAAATTCCAAGGCAGTATAGATATAATCTCAAGTCCTAAACCTGTGTGAGGTGAGATAGTGGTTGTAAATTTCCAAGGGAGACGTTATCCGTCTACCCCAGAGCCTCAACCAAGGTCGTTAACTGTGCTTGAGACCGCAGCCCTTGATTAGCCTGGTGACATGTGGGGGAAGGGGAAGGGTTCCAACCTCCTACCCTTGTGCAGGGATCCAAGGCCTCATGTAGTTTTTTGGTTATGGGAAAAAAACCTACAAAAGTTGTAGCTTCAGCTTACTTTTCATTTTAGGTCTGTGTCTTTTTCTGTGTGTGTGAGATATAATGTGTATACAGCAGATTGCACAAATCTTAAGTGCACTATTCAGTGAATGTTTTCCTATGACACACCCTTGTAACCTTCTCCAAGAGCAAGATTTTTTTTTAAAGATTTATTTATTATTAATTTATTTATTTTTGGCTGCGTCAGGTCTTAGTTGTGGCACACAGGATCTTCGTTGAGGCATGCGGTGTGCAGGCTTCTCTCTAGTTGTGGCATGTGGGTTTTCTCTTCTCTAGTGGAGGCACACGAGCTCAGTAGTTGTGGTGCGTGGGCTTAGTTGCCCCATGGTATGTGGGATCCTAGTTCCCTGACCAGGGTTCGAACCCGCGTTCCCTGCATTGTAAGGTGGATTCTTTACCACTGGACCCCAGGGAAGTCCCAATCCAAGAGCAAGATATTGAACATTTCCTTCACCGCAAGTGATTCCCTCCTGCTCCATTCCAGGCAACAAACATCCTCCACCCCAAAGTAATTACCATTTTGGCTTCTGTCACTGTATATCAGCTTTACCTGTTTTTGAACTTCACATAAATGGAATCATGCAGCATATATTCTTTTTTTCAAAGATTTTTTTTTTTTTGATGTGGACCATTTTTAAAGCCTTTATTGAATATGTTGTAATATTGCTTCTATTTTATGTTTTGGTGTTTTGCCCATGAGGCATGTGGGATCTTAGCTTCCCTGACCAGTGATCTAACCCGCGCGCCCTGCATTGGAAGGCAAAGTCTTTACTACGGGACTGCCAGGGAAGTCCCACACATATTCTTTTTGTCTGGCTTATTTTGCTCAGGGTCTGTGAGATTCATCTGTGTAGTTGTGTGCGATAGTGGGTTCTTTCATTCTCATTCATTGCTGACTAGTATTTAAATTTCTGAGTTTATTACAATTTATGTATCTGTTCTACTGTTGAAGGCATTTGGGTAGTTCATAGCTTTTGATTATACACTGAGCATTCTTGTGCATGGTTTTTTTTGTGTGAACCTAAGCACCTATTTTGGTGGGTATATTCCCATACGTGAAATTGCTGGGTCATAGTCATAGATCATGAATATATTTATCTTTCGTAGAAACTTTCTTTTTAGAGTTGATGTGTTTGAATTAGGAACTAAACAGGTTCACACATTGCATTTGATTCATATACCTCTTAAGTTTCTTTTTATCATCTCCCCTTTCTTTGCTTGTATCTTTTTTATTGCAGTAAAATATACATAACACAAAATTTATAATTTTAACCATTTTTTTAGTGTACAGTTCAGTGGCATTAAGTACATTCACAGTGTTCTGTAACCATTACCACCATCTGCTTCCAGAACTTTTTATTATCATCTACACAGGAACTCTGTACCTATTAAACAATAATTTCCCATTTCCCTCCCCTCCACCCCAGACCGTGGTAACCTCTATTCTACTTTCTATCTTTATGAATTTGCCTGTTCTATGTATGTCATGTAAGTGAAATCATACAACATTGTCCTTTTGTATCTGCCTCATTTCACTTAGCACAAGGTTAATCCATATTGTAGCATGTATCAGAATTTGATTCCTTTTTAGAGCTGGATAATATTCCATTGTATAGATATGCCACATTGTGTTTATCCATTCATCTGTTGGTAGATGTTTGGGTTAGCTATTGTGAATTAAGCTAGTATGAGCACTAGTGTATAATTATCTGAGTCCCTACTTTCAATTCTTTTGGGTATATACTCAGAGTGGAATTACTGGATCACATGTTAATTCTGTTTAGCTTTTGAGAAATCACCAGATATTTTTCCACGGTGGCCATACCATTTTACCTTCCCACCAGCAATGTACAGCAAGGGTTCCAATTTCTCCACCTGCTTGCTGACAGTTGTTATTTTCCACTTTTAAAGATTAAAGCATTTTTTGTAATAATCTGAATGGGTACGAAGTCTCATAGTGGTTTTGATTTGCCTTTTCCTAATGACTACTGATGCTGAGCATCTTTTCATGTGTTTATTGGCCATTTGTGTATTTCTTTGGGGGAATGTCTATTCAAGTTTTTTTTTTTTTTGCCATCTTCCTTCTTTTAATGCTCTTCATTTGTTGAAGAAATGGGATCATTTGTCCTATAGAATTTTCCATGTTCTAAATTTTGCTAATCATATCCTAGTAGTATGGTTTAACATATTAACATATTCTTCTATCCCCTGAGTTTCCTGTATATTTTAATTAGCTCTGGAGGATTGATTCAGTTCAGGTTCAATTACTTTTTCTTTTCCTGACTGAATAGTCCACAGGTGACACTGTGTACTTCCTATTGCATTACATCAGGAGGCACATTTTATCGCGCTGTTTCCCTTTTCGTGATATTAAGGTTAATTAGTGGGCTGAGGTGCAGTCAGCTTTATCCATTATCATAAAGTTTCCCACCAACCTTTCACCTGAAGAGTTTAGCAGCCTTTGATTATTATTGCCTAGAGCCATTATTGTTGCCTAGAGATTGCAAAATGTTGATTTTCTAATTTTAGCATTTATGGATAAAATATTTCTATAAAGAAGAAATTTCCCTCATTATCTGGTGGGTTACTGTGAAATAATGTTTGTACAGAAAAGTCAGGTTCAGTGCTTCAGTTTTTCTTTTATATACCAGTTTTCAAAATAATGAGTTGGCTAACATACCCATTGTGGTTTAAATTATTTAAAGATCATTATGAATATATGGATTATTATATATTTGAGGGATTCAGTCCATTGCAGTCATTATTCTTTTTTATGTTTAAATTTTCTCATCTTTGTCCAGTGGAATTCTACAGGCTGGCTTCTATGTTTCTGATGTGACTCCAGTAGTCTTTGAAAGCTTTCCTGCTTCCTGGAACCGTAGGAAATCTTAGGCTTATCTTGCACATTTCCTGCCCTGATTACTCATTTTTCCAGTCAGCCCTCATTCCTTTCAGTGTTACTTGTGGAAAATGGTATTTGGAGATCACAACCTAGGTGCTAGGAAAGGCACTCATTGTTAACTTTTAGCTATTCTTATAGTATTATTTCTGCATCTCTAACTAATATACTTGGGGTACTATTTCTTGAGTTGGCAAATAGAGTCTGCCCTATTTCCTGGGCTCCGTGTTATTTTAGGACGGAGAGCCCTTCAAATGCTGTGTGGGTCTTTTTTCACCAATTGAAATTTTCCAAAAAAGTCTCCGGTTTCCTGCCTGGGGATGAGGGGTAATTTCCTCCTTGTCATTTTCTTCTCACTCATTCTAGAACCTGACTGTATATACTTCATACCAGGTCTTACTGATAAACGAACAGCATATGAAGGAGTAGGGAAATTTCTACATTGGTTTCCTTCATTTTGTCTCCTTTACAATGAAAATCATTTCTGTTGGTATGTGCACATAACTGTTCTGACACTATCCACTGCTCAGTGGGGTGAAATTCACACTACCAAAGAAAATTTACTTTGGACATACGAACAAAAAACTTTCACGTGCATAGAAAAAGAAATAAGTCACACAAACGAGGCAAATTAGGATCGATTAAAGGTGACTGAGTGTGAATGTGCTGGTTACATTGATGGCACAAGTCAAAATACAGGAAGTGGAACTTTGAAGAGCACCTTTGTCAATCAGTATGCCGCAGTCACTTGCCCTAGAGGGATCTAAGATCTAGTAACACATGGGCTGCCTTCCCACAAGCCTATCACTAGGTGGACCATTACAGTGAAGACAGAATAACATATGTAATGACAAAGCAAGTTGGATAACACTTTGGGCAGAAATCAGTTTTGGAAACATGCTATATATAACGCTAATTTTGGGGGACAAATTTAGTTTGCACTAACCAGTGGTTTCAGACAATACTGGGAACCAGGGCTATTTGCAGTAATGACAAGTCCTCCTTATCTTGGAGCACCTAATTGTGGTTGTAGGACAGATTATGTTAATTATTAAAAAGCTACCTTGTGTTAGCTTCAAATCTGTCCTTCTACTCTATGACTCTGCAGATCACATTTATCCTTGGCCAGCTGGCTCCCTTTTAGGCTTTGCAGTGGGGGCGATAGGAGGCTGGACAAGAGAGAATGGGCTTGCTCGTTCCTGTTTTGCCTCTTGTTGCTGACGCCTTTACATGAGCTATAGCTCTTCACGCTGGCAGTGGCCACTAGTTCCAGGCCCTAGCTTTTTCCGGCCTTTCCGGAATCAGCCTTGTGTGCCTCTCAGATGTACCAGCTTCAGGAGGTCCCTCTCTGAGCTTCTGAGCCAGCAGTGCTAGCCAGGCACCTCCCTCACTTCCCAGTTCCAGGTTCCAATAACTGTACCCCCCTCCGTGGGCTCCCCCGCACCCCGGAACGGGCACTGCTTCCTGTGGTTACTGTCTCTCTGTGACCTCTGTGTCCCTTTTTGCCTTTTTGGTCATTTAATAGCTGTTTAACCAATTTTTTTTTTTTTTTAATAAATCTACTTATTTTATTTATTACTTTTTGGCTGCATTGGGTCTTCATTGCTGCGCGCAGGCTTTCTCTAGTTGCGGCAAGCGGGGGCCACTCTTTGTTGTGGTGCACAGGCTTCTCATTGCAGTGGCCTCTCCCGTTGCGGAGCACAGGCTCCAGGCACACGGGCTTCCGTAGTTGTGGCTCGTGGGCTCAGTAGTTGTGGCTCACGGGCTCTAGAGCGCAGGCTCAGTAGTTGTGGCGCACGGGCTTAGCCGCTCCGTAGCATGTGGGATCCTCCTGAACCAGGGCTCGAACCCGTGTCCCCTGCATTGACAGGCAGACTCTCAATCACTGCGCCACCAGGGAAGCCCTGTTAGACACAGTTGTTTTTTTTTTTAACTTTTTATGACCTACATAGTCAATCTTATTAAAGATATTTATTTATTTTTGGCTGTGTTGGGTCTTCGTTTCTGTGCAAGGGCTTTCTCCAGTTGCGGCGAGCCGGGGCCACTCTTCATCACGGTGCGCGGGCCTCTCACTATCGCGGCCTCTCTCGTTGCGGAGCACAGGCTCCAGAAGCGCAGGCTCAGTAGTTGTGGCTCACGGGCTTAGTTGCTCCGCGGCATGTGGGATCTTCCCAGACCAGGGCTCGAACCCGTGTCCCCTGCATTGGCAGGCGGATTCTTAACCACTGTGCCACCAGGGAAGTCCTAACCAATTTTTTATATTAAATTTTCTCGTTCTGTCTGTTAAAATAGCTGGTGTGGCATCTGTTTTCCTTATTGGACCCTGATTAACATACCTGTATATTGGTAGATAGACAAATGGAATAGAAAATTCAGGGAAATATTATGATCCAAGTTATGATAGGAAAACACCAGGAAATACATGAAAGGGTATTAAAACTTCTATCAGCAAATTCACCCTGGCTCCATGGAGACAGAAAGTAGATGAGTGGTTGCCAGGGCGGTGGAGATGGGGGAGTGAGGCCTGACTAATGGGAATGGGGATTCTTTTGGGGTGATGAAAATGTTCTGGAATTAGATAGCAGTGATGGTTGCCCAGCTCTGTGAAGATACTAAAAACCAATGAATTGTCCACTTGACAAGGGTATATCTGTGTTATATGAATTATATCTCAATTTTTAAAAATAGGAACACCCCCCTCCCCACCCATAAAATCAGTTTGGCTGCCTTCTGGTCCATCCCCGGCCCACTCCTCGGCGTTGCAGTCTGTTCTCCACTGACTTGTAAGAATGGTCTTATTAATCTTCAGTGACTAGTTAGTCTTCCCAAGAAGAGATGCTTTACTTTGTGTGGCCCCAGCTGGTAGTGACACCATATAGAGGCAGTTTGTGCAGTCTATTGTGCCATGGCATTATTTTGCCACTTGTTAAACAAAAGAGGATGGCTGGGCCACTGGGTCACCAACTGAGACAGGAAATTTCTTTGCAGTGGAATGTGTACATCTAAGTTTCTTACTCCTGGCTTTTATGGCAGTGTGAGTTGTCATGGTTATCTGGGATGATCTAATTCACCAAGGACCAAATGTGAGTTCTTTTTTTTTTTTTTTTTTTTTTTGCGGTATGCGGGCCTCTTACTGCTGTGGCCTCTCCCGTTGCGGAGCGCAGGCTCCAGACGCGCAGGCTCAGCGGCCATGGCTCACGGGCCCAGCCGCTCCGCGGCATGTGGGATCTTCCCAGACCGGGGCACAAACCCGTGTCCCCTGCATCGGCAGGCGGACTCCCAACCACTGTGCCACCAGGGAAGCCCCAAATGTGAGTTCTTTGATCAGGGTTCAGGTACTAGGATGGAGCTGGGAATATTGTGTATGGGACAGTGCCAGTGAAGATCCCAGCAAGGTGAAACACCTCAGGAGTTGCAAGGGAGAGAGTCATCAGCACTGCTGGGGCTGAAGGTACCAAAGAAGGAAACAGTGCTTTCAGAATCCAGTAAAAGTGGGGACCATATGGGAGGGCTCATCGCGTAGGAGCTGAGTTTGTGAAGAGACACAGCCTCTACCAGAGATGCAGCCCTACCGTCTTCTACCAAGGAGGGGGTGAGAGTTACCCGCCCTGCAGCTCTCTTATCTTCTGCTAGTGCTTCCCGTTGGGTCAAGCCCAACTGCAAGTCAGAGAATAAGGGAGCCCCAGGAGGCAGCTTCCCTCTGCACAGAGCAGGGCAGAGAAGAGCTGAGAATGGGTTGCAGGGGGCAAACGGAGAATAACCAGCACCTGGAGTGCCTGGCAAGATGGCCTTGACAGAGTTGCAGGGATTATTTATAGTTTTCTGAATTAAAGTCATGTAAATAGTTTGCACAGCCAGAGCTCTTGGTACATTGCTGACTGCTTCTGCATCCAACTCTTCTTTCCTTCTGGTTCCATGGAGAAAGTTCCCACCTCTTTTCAAAATTGAGTTGGCACCTCTTTTCAAAATTGAGTTCCCACCTCTTTTCAAAATCCACACACAGGCTGTAGATTCCATGCCTTTTTGCCTTCTTGGCAACCTTACTCCACCAGTCTTTCTTCCTCTTCTAGGTCTTCAGCTTTGTCCTCTCTACGGGACCCCTCCCGCCAGTAGTCTAATATACTCTCCCCTTTTCCTCGCCAACAAACAAAAACATTTGCATATCTTCTTCATTTCTTATTCACAACTAAACTTCTCCAAATGCTCACACATGCTGCTTTCACTTTCCCATCTCTCATTTCCCTGCTCCATTTTCCCCCCAGTTCCTGCTTCAAATTATTTCTGGTACTAGCTATTATTTTTGACAACTTTATTGAGATATAATTCACATACCATATAATTCACCCATTTAAAGTGTACAATTCAGTGGTTTTAGTATACTCAGAGACTTGTGCAGCTATCACCACAGTCAGTTTTAGAACTGTTCATCACCCCCAAAGAAATACCATACTCATTAGCAGTCATTACCAATTTCCTCTCAACCCTCCTAGCCCTGGGCAGCCACTATTCTACTTTCTGCCTCTACAGATTTGCTTATTGTAGGCATTTCATACAAAGGGAATCATATAGCATGTGGTATTTTGTGACTGGCGCTTCTGTCACTTAGCACAGTGTCTTCAAAGTTCATTCATATTGTCCCATGTATCCGTACTACATTTCTTTTTACTGCTGAATAATAGTGCATTGTATGGATGGACCACGTTTTAGTTATCCATTCATCAGTTGATGGACATATAGGTTGTTTCCACTTTTTGGCCATTATGAATAATGCTGCTGTGAACATAAATGTACAAGTTTTGCAAGGACACGTTTTCATTTCTCTTGGATGTATATTTAGGAGTGGAATTGTTGGGTCATATGTTAACTCCAAGTTTAACCCTTTGAAGAACTGGCAGACTTCTCCAAAGTAGCTGCATTGTTTTACATTCCCACCAGCAGTGTATGAGGGTTCCAAGTTCTCTGCATCCTTGCCAACACTTATTATTAGTGGTTTTTTTTTTTTTTTTGCGGTACGCGGGCCTCTCACTGCTGTGGACTCTCCCGTTGTAGAGCACAGGCTCCGGATGCGCAGGCTCAGAGGCCATGGCTCACGGGCCCAGCCGCTCTGTGGCATGTGGGAACTTCCCAGACCGGGGTGTGAACCCATGTCCCCTGCATCGGCAGGCAGACTCTCAACCACTGCGCCACCAGGGAAGCCCTATTTGTGGTTTTGATTATAGCCTTCCTAATGGAGTAAAGTGGTATCTCATTGTGGCTTAAATTTGTATTTCCCTAATTGCTAGTGATGTCGAACACTTTTTCATGTGCTTATTAACCTGTTATGTGCCTTCTTTTAGTAATGTCTATTCAAATCCTTTGCTCATTTTAAAATTGGATGATCTGTCTTTTTATGTTTTAGTTGTGATAGTTCTTTGTATGTTCTAGATACTAGTCCCGTATCAGATTGCAAAATTTTTCTCCCAGTCTGTGGGTTGTCTTTTCACTTTCTTGATGGTGTCCTTTGAAGGCCCAAAGTTTTAAATTTTGGTGATGTCCAGTTCATCTATATATTTTTTTGCTGTTGCTTTGCTTTGGTGTCATATCTAAGAAAAATTTGTCTAATCCAAGATCATGAAGATCCATACTTATGTTTTTTTAAAGAGTTTTATAGTTTTTGCCCTTACATTTATTTACTTTAAAAAATTATTTATTTATTTTTGGCTGCTTTGGGTCTTCATTGCTGCTCCCGGGCTTTCTCTAGTTGTGGTGAGTGGGGGCTACTCTTTGTTGCGGTGCGCGGGCTTCTCATTGCAGTGAGTTCTCCTGTTGTGGAGCACAGGCTATAGGTGCACGGACTTCAGGAGTTGCGGCTCGCAGACTCTAGAGCACAGGCTCAGTAGCTGTGGAGCAAGGGCTTAGTTGCTCTGCGGCATGTGGGATCTTCCTGGACCAGGGATCGAACCAGTGTCCCCTGCATTGGCAGGCGGATTCTTAACCACTGCGCCACCAGGGAAGTCCCTCGCCCTTACATTTAGATCTATGCTTCATTTTAAGTTAGTTTTTGTGTACGGTCCAAGGATCTACTTTCATTATTTTGCAAGTGGATATTCAGTGATCCTAGCACCAATTATCAAATTCCATTAACTTTATTATTATATAGTATTGGAAACATACAGAAGAATTTATGTGGCATCTTCCCACTTATTCCTGTGACCCTGTTCTTTTAACATAAAAGCTGACTTTATGTTATTTTGTCTAGGTTTCCAGAGATATCATGGGAGTACCAAGATAAACATATGTGTTTAATCTGTCATGTTTGACTAGTAGTCTGGTTTCTTTCTTAGGGATTTCAAAGCAAATGGAGGGGGTGTGTAAATAAACACGTGTGTCCAGTCTTCCATGATCAGCTGTGAGTGTCCACTTGCTTAACACTTGTTTTCCTTGCTAGACTGAAGTGGCTCTCAACCACCATTGTCATTCCAAAGGTTAACACTGTGTTGAATAAATTAGAAAGGGTGTAATGAGCGAATGATGAAGCAAAATCTGAAGAGTTCGTGGGGGTGGGGAGGATCAGAGAGTGCCTTCAGGTGGGAGGAGGAACACCGTTTCCCCTGAGACTGAGAAAAGATGAAGGTGGGTTCAGATGCAGATGAGGTGGTGTAAATCGGGGGGACAAACTTGCAAGTCTCTCTCTCTCAATCTAGTAGCCAAGAAAGGAACACATGAAGGCAGTACAGAGGGAATATGGGATCTCCCAAGACTTATCTGGGGAGAGGTTGCATAGATAGGCTCGGGTTCCTTTGCAGAGGTGATTTTGAAGGCCCAAGTTGGCTGCTACCATTTACTTTTCTCTTTCCTAAGACGCATGGACATTGTATGTTAAAGGGCCTATTCAATTTTATAATCCAGTTTTCTTTTCTGAATTTAGTTCTGCACTTCTTCCTAAAGCCTTTGCTGACTATTAGAAAAGTTCAAAAGGCAAAAAGCACAGGCTTTTAGAATCACACAAAGCTGGTTTCAAACCCCTATTCTTACCACCTACTGTGTGACCTTGCGCAAATTTTTAATTCTTTCTGAGAGTCAGTTTTCTCATCTGTGAAATGGGTACAGTAATATTACCTATCCCAAGAGGTTGTCATTTAGTTAAATGAGTTCATACACATAAAGCTCTTAAATTGATGCCTGGCATACAACATCATGCTCATTTAAAAACCTTATCACATTTGAATCTCAAAACAACACTTTGGATTGTCCTTTTCATTCTTTTTCTTTTTTTAAAAAAATAAGTTTATTTATTTATTTATTTAGCTGCATTGGGTCTTTTGTTGCTCCGTCGGGGCTTTCTCTAGTTGCGGCGAGCGGGGGCTACTCTTTGTTGTGGTGCACAGGTTTCTCATTATGGTGGCTTCTCTTGTGTCAGAGCATGGGCTCTAGGTGCGCAGGCTTTGGTAGTTGTGGCACACAGGCTCAGTAGTTGTGGCTCACGGGCTCTAGAGTGCAGGCTCAGTAGTTGTGGCACAAGGGCTTAGTTGCTCCGTGGCATGTGGGATCTTCCCGGACCAGGGCTCGAATCCGTGTCCCCTGCATTGGCAGGCAGATTCTTAACCACTGCACCACCAGGGAAGTCCCTGGATTGTCCTTTTAAAAAACCATTTCTCATTTTCAACTTTGACATCTTCATCTCCTAGGCCTTTAGGCTTCTTTCTTTTTGCCCATATGAATGGGACTGTAGATCTCTGTGTGTGAATGAGTCAGGTAAGGTGAAAAACTTTGAATTTGCAACTTCTCTGGCAGTCCAGTGGTTAAAACTCCACGCTTCCACTACAGGGGTGCAGGTTCGATCCCTGGTCGGGGAGCTAAGATCCCGCATGCCACGTGGTGCGGCCAAAAAAAAAAAAAAAACTTTGAATTTTTCTTCTTTCTCCTTTTCTTTGCTTGAGACTTAGCAGCTGTCTCAAGCTGCTTTTAGCCATTGACACTTTGGGGTCTGAAACATTATGCTATTGGCCACTATCTCTAGGTATTTTCAAATGGCATTAGAGTTTGATAAGTTGAAGTCGTATTAATAAATTTCACAGTAGTTTTAAGTATCTGGAAATTAATAGTCATTTCTTTACTTAATAGACATACACAAAAGAATGGGCTGAGGTTCTAAACCACAAAAGTAAGCACGTGGAAGAAGCTGTCAAAGAACTTATATCAATATTTGAGACTATTTATGAAGTTAAATACAGTGGGAAAACAGCAAAACAGTTACCAGGTAATGTGGCTGGTTACAATGTTTGAATCACAAGTGTTACAGATACGTTCTCAAGTAGGCACCTTGTGCCTAGCAGGCACCAAAATTCCAGACTCCCAGAAGGAGAGCAGATGTTCAGCATAAACCACACCGTTTGCAATTTAGGCACAGTGAGCCCTTTTTATGAATGAGGGAATGGTGGGCACCCCTCTGAAATCCAAGTTCATAGATACTTACTGGGGACCAACCTTGCAAGCAGGCCCTTCCATGGATAGCAGTCTCTGGCCTGCTATGTTAACTTTTTTTTTTTGGTACAGCATTCCACTATGCTGGCTGTCACACTGAGTGGGGATGGCATCTAGTGAGTAGAGGCCAGGGACGCTGCTGAATATCCTCTATGGCATAGGACAGCTGCAACAACAAAGCCTGTCAGTAGCGCTGAGGTTGAGAAACTCCAGCTTAAACAAGTATTCGCCGCATCTCTTCTTTCTCTGAGAGGTTTTCCACTTAGTTTAAGTAGTTTTCATCAGAAGTATCAAAAACACGAACATGTCAGCTTAAGATGGCAAACCCAAAAGGTAAACAGGTATTTTAGAAAGAGAGCCTGTAAAATAACCCCTCTTTAAATGTTTCTTAATTCTAGATACTAATACAGAGTACAGTATATTTAAAGAGTGTATTTCTTAATAGAATGTTAATTCTTTTGAGATGGGTGATTTAAATTGAATTCAAGGGTGATTTCTCCCAGCAACAAATTTTTAATTTTTAAATTAAGAATTCTTTTAAGAAGGACCTTCCTAAGAAGGTTTGGTTGCATAGAATAAACCAAATGCCAAGTATTAACTGTTATATTTTTGTTTTATCTTTTATCTATAGAACAGAGAAAACATGTTGTTTTTGGAAGTGAAACAGAAGAGGGTGAAAGTGTTGATTATGAGACTAATATTGTGCCTGAGGTTGATGTTAATCATAAAGAAGATGAATTTAAAAAGGTATTTATTGTAAAGCAACCTTATGCAATTTCACAGAATTATGACTTATAGGATTGTAGATAACCCCAAATGGTGGTTTTTTTTTTTTCCAGGCAGTTCTGCAAGCAGTCTGTGTGGATTTATAACAAAATCCAGAAAATATAATTTTCAGTTCTACACTGTAGCATCTGACAAGACACAGCAATCCTTACAGTTTTCCCCAGCACTGTCAACTTTTAATGCTATTCTATCAATTACAGTTTATATAGTTGTCTCCCCTATTGTGACTGACCGTGTTTTCTTATGTAGTAAATGTCACATCTGGGATTGTAGTGCCAATCCATTTGACTCAAAGTGGAGAACTTTGTTCTCAGTTATTGTTTTTGATAGAATTACCTGTATTGCAAGACCGGGTTTTGATTCTCTTGGGGTCCAGGGATCTGCATTTTTTATTAACACTGTGGATTCTCCCGCAGGAGAAACCCTAGGTGGGCAGATTCTCACATTATGCTGAGCTGTGTTGAGAATGAAAGTTGAGGAGGAGACATGGGGATTCTTCATCCTTCTTAGGCCTTCTTAGGCCTTCTGGTCGTGCATCAACTCTAAATGCCACTCTCACATTTGTACCAATTTGTGCTTTCTCCTGCTTCCGTCAGTTTTCTTTTAATCCTCCGTACTCATCTTTTTTTTTTTTTTTTTTTAATTTTTAATTTATTTTTGGCTGTGTTGGTCTTAGTTTCTGTGCGAGGGCTTTCTCCAGTTGCAGCGAGCGGGGGCCACTCTTCATCGCGGTGCACGGTCCTCTCACTATCACAGCCTCTCGTTGCGGAGCACAGGCTCCAGATGCGCAGGCTCAGTAGTTGTGGCTCACAGGCCCAGTTGCTCCGCGGCATGTGGGATCCTCCCAGACCAGGGCTCGAACCCGTGTCCCCTGCATCGGCAGGCAGACTCTCAACCACTGCGCCACCAGGGAAGCCCCGTACTCATCTTTTCATTCTTTCTCCATTTTACATTCTTTTACACTCTCTAACCCCTACCCTAACACAGTCTTGGAAATAAACAGCACACGTTTGTTTCACTTTCACCTTCTGGCTCAAGGATGCTATCACTAATTGATCGGGAAACACTTTCCCGCTGAGTCTAGATTTTAGCTGTAGATTGCTTCTCAATACCATGCACCAGGCAGCCACTATCAGTTGGTGGGGGTCAGCAGGAGAGTTCTTCGCTTCCAGCTGCATTCCCTTTGACACTGGCTGGGGTCCTTAGAGCAAGACTGAGTACCATCAGAGCCTCTCAAGATGGGAGATCACTTAGAGCTGCATCAGTGCAGACATCTCCTAAACAGCCTCTGCCTCTCAAATCCACCTTCCACATCGCTTCCACAGTGGTCTAACGTAAACATCTGATTATGTCATGCCTGCTCTTTAGCCTGGTAGTTGACCAACCCAATCATATTCCTCTTTGTTCACACCTGATAAGCCTCCCTTCTGACTCAACTCAACCTGGCTGGCCCACCCAGACTCAGAGGGTCAGGGTGTAGGGTGGAGAGGAACAGTGTGGCCAGAGCCTGGCTCCGGATGTGTGAATCACTGTGCAAGCAAGACGTAGTGCCCAGATTCCTGCCCAGGCTCAATATTTATTCTGTGCTCTGACCAATAAATGTGGCTACTTCTTCTCTGGTGGGAAAGAAGGGCTTGCAGAGAGGGACAAACCATGGTGCCAGGACGGTGGAAGTTTCATCCTATGTATTTTGGTATCATACATTTTAAAATATGTTTATCCACCAAGCTGAGATTTTTGAGGTTGGAGACTACATATCCTCTTGTGCCCATACCTCTAAGCATTGAAAAGTGCACCACACTTAAGTGCTTCAGTTTTGTTGAGTGAATTATTGAATATTGAGCAAACCAGGATTATTTTCAATTAGCTGTTTTTGAATTTTGGCTTTTGAGTAATGCCTTATAATTTGCTAGGGTGTTTATGAAAGCACACCTTTCATGTATTCTTACTTGTTTAAAAAAACAAGTAATTTAGGATTGAATTTATTTCTACAATATAATTGAAATTGTATAGTTTATTATTTTTCATCTTTCGCATGTCACTTCTAATATTGTATTATTGCTTTGGAGGTGTTAGAGTTTTTATTTTTTGTACCAAATTTAATATGATTTCTCATTACAGGAATGTAAAGAGGTCTACGCTTTTTTCTCTCATCAATTACTAGACAGTCTTCAAAAAGCTACACGGTTATCTTTGGACACAATGAAAAGAAGAATATTTGTTGCCAGGCAAGTTGAAAATATGCTAAATATGTCTGGTAAAACTATCACAGCATAACACTAAAGCACTTTTTATTTTTATTAATTAATTTTAATAATTGTAAAATTTAAAACACGGCATTTATGAAAAGACTGTATGAAAACAAGCGTGTAATACTGCAAGAACACTGATAAATGAACAGCCATGTTCCTAGCACCCAGGCCAAGACAAAGAACACTGAACACTACCAGTACCCTTACTGGTCCTTCCTCTGCTCACCCAAAGGTAACCACTATCCTGAACTTGATGTTTATCATTGTCTTGGTTTGCCTGACAGTTTACCCCATGTTTGTATCATTTAATTTGCCTGTATTTGAACTGTGTTCAGTATTGCTTTTGAGATGCATCTATGCTGATAGATTGGGTTGTTTCCAGTTTGGGCTATTGTGAACATTCTTGTGCCTGTCTCCTGCTGCACCTGCTCAGAGTGGAATGGCTGGGCCCTGGGCTGTGTGCATGCCTCAATTTACCAGGCAGTGCCTAGCATGAGAGTGCCTATGGATCCTCATCCTTGCACACAGTTGGTGTCATGCAATTAAAAAATTGTTGCCAGCATATAGGGTGTGAAATGGCGTATCACTGGGATTTAAATCATTTAAATCATTTTCCTGGTTACTGATGAGGTTAAACATATTTTCATGTTTATGAGCCATTTGTGCTTTCTCTTTTTAAAAATTTGCCTTCCCTTCCCTTTCTTTCCCCCTCTCTTCCTCCCTCCCTCCCTCCTCCTCTTTCCCTCCCTTGTTTCTTCCTTCCTTCTGCCTGTTTTTCTATTGGATTGGATTTATTCATGGGTGGTCTCAATATATTATTTTGTTGATGATACTTTTAAACTCCTATTTATGATATTCTTTGCTGAGTTTAAAAATATTCAAATCTATCAGTCTTTTCCTTAGTAGTTTGTGATTTTTATGTCTTTTAAAAGAAATCTTTCTGTACTTCATAATATCTTCTAAAAGTTTTAAAGTTTTATCTTTTGCAGTTAGGGGTTTAATCCACATGGTATTTATTTTGTGTTTAGTGTGAGGTAGGAGACCAGTATATTTTTTCCCATATGGTTAATTAGTTAAAAGAAAATTAATTTTCCTTTTGGGATGGTTATTTAAATTACACTGAATCTATAGGTAGATTTGGAGAGAATTAGCATCCTTACAATATTGAGTCTTCCATTCAGAGTCATGGATTATCTGTCCATTTATTTGTCTTTTTTATTACTTCTCAATGAAGTTTTGTAATTCCCTGTGTAAAAGTCTTCTACATTTTTGTTAGGTTTATTCCTTGGTTATTCATTGCTGAATTTTAATTTACTTGCACTATTAAAATCTCCCAATGTGATAGTGAAGTTGTCAAATTTTCCTTCTGTTTCAGTCGTTGTTTTATATCTTTTAAGACTGTGTTGTTAGGTGCATGTGATGTCATATAGTTAAGTCCGCCTAGAACACTGTTTATTTTATTTTTATTTGATGAGCCTCTTTATCCATATTAATCTTGATTTCTCAAATTATTTTTAGTCTGTCATTAATTTTACTTTCCCAGATTTTTTGGTATACCTTTTCTATCCCTTCATTTAATTTTTTCTGTGAAGCTTTTTTGTTTTACCTTTTAAAAGCATAATATACCTGATATATTTTAATATTGACATAGAGTTGATTTACAATGTTGTGCCAGTCTCTGCTGTACAGCAAAGTGACTCAGTTATACACATATATATAGATACATTCTTCTTTTATGTTCTTTTCTATTATGGTTTATCACAGGATGTTGAGTATAGTTCTCTGTGCTATACATTAGGACCTGTTGTTTATCCATTCTAAATGTAGTAGTTTGCATCTACCAACCCCAAACTCCCAGTCCATCCCTCTCCCTCCCTCCCTCACCCTTGGCAACCACAAGTCTGTTCCCTATGTCTATGAGTCTTATACCTGATATTTTTATTTAATCTGATTATTTCTGCCTTTTAAAGAGTTTAATCTGCTTACATTTTTGTGATTTTTTAATATAGTTACACTTAATTTATGACATTTTATTTTGTGGTTTCTTACTATCCTTTGTCTGGTTCATTTATTATCTGTTCCCTTTGGAATGGATAATTTTTCCCTTTTATTCTCTTTCCTATACTTAAGTTCTTTCAGTAGTTACCTTCAAATTTAGAATACATATATTTAGCTATATTTTTAAAAAAGTACTGTGTATAGTTTTTTCAATTTTCTCATTTCTAACTACAAGGGCCTTGGCATGAAGTCTATCTACTTTCTCATTCTTTTATTTTTTTATTTATTTTAACATCTTTATTGGAGTATAATTGCTTTACAATGTTGTGTTACTTTCTGCTGTATCACAAAGTGAATCAGTTATATGTATACATATATCCCCATATACCCTCCCTCTTGCGTCTTCCTCCCACCCTCCCTATCCCACCCTTCTAGGTGGTCACAAAGCACTGAGCTGATCTCCCTGTGCTATGCAGCTGCTTCCCACTAGCTATCTATTTTACATTTGGCAGTGTATATATGTCCATGCTACTCTCTCACTTCATCCCAGCTTACTCTTCTCCCTTCCTGTGTCCTCAAGTCCATTCTCTATGTCTGCATCTTTATTCCTGTCCTGCCCCTAGGTTCATCAGAAGTTTTTTTTTTTTTTTTTAGATTCCATATATATGTGTTAGCATATGGTATTTGTTTTTCTCTTTCTGACTTACTTCACTCTGTATGACAGACTCTATGTCCATCCACCTCACTACAAATAACTCAATTTCATTTCTTTTTATGGCTGAGTAATATTCCATTGTATATATGTGCCACATCTTCTTTATCCATTCATCTGTCGATGGACACTTAGGTTGCTTCCATTTCCTGGCTATTGTAAACAGTACTGCAATGAACATTGTGGTACATGACTCTTTTTGAATTATGGTTTTCTCAGTGTATATGCCCAGTAGTGGGATTGCTGGGTCATATGGTAGTTCTATTTTTAGCTTTTTAAGTAAGCTCCATACTGTTCTCCATAGTGACTGTATCAATTTACATTCCCACCAACAGAGCAAGAGAGTTCCCTTTTCTCCACACCCTCTCCAGCATTTATTGTTTGTAGATTTTTTTTTTTTTTCGGTATGCGGGCCTCTCACTGTTGTGGCCTCTCCTGTTGCGAAGCACAGGCTCCAGACGCTCAGGCTCAGCGGCCATGGCTCACGGGCCCAGCCGCTCCGCAGCATGTGGGATCTTCCCGGACCGGGGCACGAACCCATGTCCCCTGCAACGGCAGGCGGACTCTCAACCACTGTGCCACCAGGGAAGCCCTGTTTGTAGATTTTTTGATGATGGCCATTCTGACCGGTGTGAGGTGATACCTCATTGTAGTTTTGATTTGCATTTCTCTAATGATTAGTGATGTTGAGCATCCTTTCATGTGTTTGTTGGCAATCTGTATAACTTCTTTGGAGAAATGTCTATTTAGGTCTTCTGCCGATTGGGTTGTTTGTTTTTTTGATACTGGGCTGCATGAGCTGCTTGTATATTTTGGAGATTAATCCTTTGTCAGTTACTTCATTAGCAAATATTTTCTCCCATTCTGAGGGTTGTCTTTTCGTCTTGTTTATGGTTTCCTTTCCTTTGTAAGTTTCATTAGGTCCCATTTGCTTATTTTTGTTTTTATTTCCATTTCTCTAGCAGATGGGTCAAAAAGGATCTTGCTGTGATTTATGTCAAAGAGTGTTCTTCCTATGTTTTCCTCCTAAGAGCTTTATAGTGTCAGCCCTTACATTTAGGTCTTTAATCCATTTTGAGTTTATTTTTGTGTATGGTGTTAGGAAGTGTTCTAATTTCATTCTTTTACATGAGCTGTCCAGTTTTCCCAGCACCACTTACTGAAGAGGCTGTCTTTTCTTCACTGTATATTCTTGCCTCCTTTATCAAAGATAAGGTGACCATATGTGCGTGGGTTTATCTCTGGGCTATTTATCCTGTTCCATTGATCTATATTTCTGTTTTTGTGCCAGCACCATACTGTCTTGATTACTGTAGCTTTGTAGTATAGTCTGAAGTCAGGGAGCCTGATGCCTCCAGCTCTGTTTTTCTTTCTCAAGATTAATGTGCCATTTAAAGCTTGTGTTTCTTTATTTATTTTCGTTTTGGATGATCTGTCCTTTGGTGAAAGTGGGTTGTTAAAGTCCCCTACTATGATTGTGTCACTGTCGATTTCCCCTTTTATGGCTCTTAGCATTTGCATTATGTATTGAGGTGCTCCTATGTTGGGTGCATAAATATTTACAATTGTTATATCTTCTTCTTGGATTGATCCCTTGATCATTATGTAGTGTCCTTCTTTGTCTCTTGTAATAGTCTTTATTTTAAAGTCTATTTTGTCTGATATGAGAATTGCTACTCCAGCTTTCTTTTGATTTCCATTTGCATGGAATATCTTTTTCCATCCCCTCACTTTCAGTCTGTATTTGTCCCTACGTCTGAAGTGGGTCTCTTGTAGACAGCATATATACAGGTCTTATTTTTGTATCCATTCAGATAGTCCATTCTTTTGGTTGGATCATTTAATCCATTTACATTTAAGGTAATTATCGATATGTCTGTTCCTATTACCATTTTCTTAATTGTTTTGGGTTTGTTATTGTAGGTCTTTTCCTTCTCTTGTGTTTCCTGCCTAGGGAAGTTCCTTTAGCATTTGTTGAAAAGCTGGTTTGGTGGTGCTGAATTCTCTTAACTTTTGCTTGTCTGTATAGATTTTAATTTCTCCTTTGAATCTGAATGAGATCCTTGCTGGGTAGAGTAATCTTGGTTGTAGGTTTTTCCCTTTCATCACTTTAAAGCCACTCCCTTTTGGCCTGCAGAATTTCTGCTGAAAGAAGAAATCTTATGGGGATCCTTTTGTATGTTATTTGTTGCTGTTCCCTTGCTGCTTTTCATATTTTTTCTTTGTACTTAATTTTTGATAGTTTGATTAATATGTGTCTTGGTGTGTTTCCCCTTGGATTTATCCTGTATGGGACTCTCTGCGCTTCCTGGACTTGATTGACTATTTCCTTTCCCATGTTAGGGAAGTTTTCAACTGTAATCTCTTCAAATATTTCCTCAGACCCTTTCTTTTTCTCCTCTTCTTCTGGGACCCCGTAATTCAAATGTTCATGTGTTTAATGTTGTCCCAGTGGTCTCTGAGACTGTCCTCAGTTCTTTTCATTCTTGTTTCTTTATTCTGCTCTGCAGTAGTTATTTCCACTATTTTATCTTCCAGGTCTCTTATGCGTGCTTCTGCCTCAGTTATTCTGCTATTGATTCCTTCTAGAGAATTTTTAATTTCATTTATTGTGTTGTTCATCATTTTTTTTTGCTCTTTAGTTTTTCTAGGTCCTTGTTAAACGTTTCTTGTATTTTCTCCATTCTATTTCCAAGATTTTGGTTCATCTTTACTATCATTACTCTGAATTCTTTTTCAGGTGGACTGCCTATTTCCTCTTCATTTGTTTGGTCTGGTGGGTTTTTACCTTGCTCCTTCATCTGATGCATATTTCTCTGTCTTCTCATTTTGTTTAACTTACTGTGTTTGGGGTCTTCTTTTTGCTGGCTGCAGGTTCATAGTTCCTGTTGTTTTTGGTGTCTGCCCCCAGCGGGTAAGGTTGGTTCAGTGGGTTGTGTAGGCTTCCTGGTGGAGGGGACTGGTGCCTGTGTTCTGGTGGATGAGGCTGGATCTTGTCTTTCTGGAGGGCAGGGCCACGTCCGGTGGTGTGTTTTGGGGTGACTGTGAACTTAGCATGATTTTAGGCAGCCTCTCTGTGAATGGATGTGGTTTTGTTCCTGTCTTGCTAGTTGTTTGGCATGGAGTGTCCAGCACTGGAGCTTGCTGGCTGTTGGCTGGAGCTGGTTCTTAGCGTTGAGACAGAGATTTCTGGGAGAGCTCTCGCCAATTGATATTACATGGAACTGGTAGGTCTCTGGTGGTCCCATGTCCTGCACTCAGCTCTCCCACCTCAGAAGCTCAGGCCTGACACCAGGCCTGAGCACCAAGACCCTCTCAGCCACATGGCTCAGAAGAAAAGGGAGAAAGAAAAGAAAGAAAAAAACATAATAAAAAATATAATTAGAATAAGAAATTTTTTAAGTAATAATAATAATAAAAAAGAAGAGAGTGGGGCTTCCCTGGTGACGCAGTGGTTGAGAGTCCGCCTGCCGATGCAGGGGACACGGGTTCGTGCCCCGGTCCGGGAAGATCCCACATGCCGCGGAGCGGCTGGGCCCGTGAGCCATGGCCGTTGAGCCTGCGCGTCCGGAGCCTGTGCTCCGCAACGGGAGAGGCCACAACAGTGAGAGGCCCGCGTACCGCAAAAAAAAAAAAAAAAAAGAAGAGAGTGAAGAAACAATAAACAAATCCACCAATGATAACAGCACTAAAAACTATACTAAGATAAACATAAAAGTCAGAAACAAATCAGTCACAGACAGCAAACCCCAAGTCTACAGTTGCTCCCAAAGTCCACTGCCTCAATTTTGTGATGATTCATTGTCTGTTCAGGTATTCCAGAGATGCAGGGTACATCACATTGATTGTGGGGATTTAATCCGCTGCTCCTGAGTCTGCTGGGAGAGATTTCCCTTTCTCTTCTTTGTTCTCACAGCTCCTGGGGTTCAGCTTTGGTTTTGGCCCCACCTCTGCATGTAGGTCACCCTCTGGCATCTGTTCCCACCAGACAGGATGGGGTTAAAGTAGCAGCTGATTAGGGGGCTCTGGCTCACTCAGGCCGGGGAGAGGGAGGGGTATGGTAATTATAATGGGAATGTGGGATGAGCTTGTGGAGGCAGAGGGCAGCGTGATGCTGCAACAGCCTGAGGCATCATGTGTTCTCCTGGGGAAGTTGTCCCTGGATCAAGGGGCCCTGGCAATGTCAGGCTGTGCAGGCTCCTGGGGAGTGGAGGGGAGGTGTGGGTAGTGACCTGTGCTTGCACATAGGATTCTTGGTGGCTGCAGCAGCAGTGTTAGCGTTTCACGCTTGTCTCTGGGGTCTGCGCTGATAGCCGCGGCTTTAGCCTGTCTCTGGAGCTCGTTTAGGCGGTGCTCTGAATCTCCTTTCCTTGTGCACCCTGAAACAATGGTCTCTTGCCTCTTAGGCAGGTCCAGACTTTTTCACGGACTCCCTCCCGGCTAGCTGTAGCACACTAGCTCCTTCAGGCTGTGTTCACACAGCCAACCCCAGTCCTCTCCCTGGGATCTGACCTCCGAAGCCCGAGCCTCAGCTCCCAGCCCCGACTTGCCCCGGCGGGTGAGCAGACAAGCCTCTTGGACTGGTGAGTGCTGGTTGGCACCAATCCTCTGTGTGGGAATCTCTCTGCTTTGCCCTCTGCACCCCTGTTGCTGCACTGTCCTCCGTGGCTCTGAAGCTTCCCCCCTGCCACCCCCCGTCTCTGCCAGTGAAGGAGCTTCCTAGCGTGTGGAAACTTTTCCTCCTTCACAGCTCCCTCCCAGTGGTGCACGTCCTGTCCCTATTCTTTTGTCTCTGTTTTTCCTTTTTTTTTTTTGCCCTACCCAGGTACGTAGGGAGTTTCTTGCCTTTTGGGAAGTCTGAGGTCTTCTACCAGCATTCTGTAGGTGTTCTGTAGGAGTTGTTCCACATGTAGATGTATTTGTGGGGAGGAAGGTAATCTCCACGACTTACTCCTCCACCATCTTGAAGGTCTCCCCATCATTGTTGTTTGCTGTTTTACTTTTTACCTGTTTTTTGAGCACTCAAAAATAATTTGTTTACTGGTATATTTTATTAAAGTCTCCAGGTTCTTGTGTATTTATTTTATACCCCTGGTTTCTCAGGGAGTGTGAGGTGTAAACTCCGTTATTCTTCATTTTAAGTCTGAAACGATTTGGCTGGATAAAAAACTTTTGTTTGTCTCTCAGCACTTTCAAAGTATTTCTTCAGTTTTTCCTGACCTGTATTCTTGTTGATGAGAAGTCTGCAGTGAGTCTAACTAAAAATTGTATTTTATCCTTGATGTTCTGTAGCTTCCTTTCCTGGTGTGGATTTGTCTTTATTTAATCATGCTTTGTTCTCAGAGTACACTTTCTGTTTGAGGGCTTATAGGGTTCCTTAATCCTGGAAAATCATCAGCAATTTCCTTTTTCAGTTATTGCTTCTGAGACATCCTCTTGTTATGGAACTCCTGTAGTTGAATGTTGAGTAAGTTGATCACATAATTGTTCCATCTAGGACACTCTTTTGAGTGAAGAAGCACTGTCCAGATGAAGTGTTAGGATGGACTTAAACCAGAACTGTCCTGGGCACCATGGACACGTGACCGTCTCAGATGTTGCAGCATCTCAGTCTCTCTTTCCTGTCTCCTAACTAGTCTGTCATATATTTTTGTCTTTTTGCCTTTCTGGGTTATGTTATGGGCAAGTATCTTTGTATCTAGCCTAAAGGCGATCTCATCTACTGCATCTTAAATATTTCAGTTAGTACTTTTTTCCTTATCCTCCAGATACTGTATCATTCCTGCCTTTTTAGTTTAGCAATTTATTATTTTTTGGAAGATTGCTTTCATTTATCTCTTTGAACATTCTCAATATATTTATTTTAGAGTTTGTCATACTTCTATACATTGAACTTTGTCTGGAGTGAGTTTTTGTTTCAATTATTGATATCTTTAGTCCTCTTTCTTGCTGTTAGACTTATGCATGCATATTGGGATTTTAGTTTGTGGACTCTCCTTGAGTGAGAAGTTTTTTTTGTTTTTGTGTGTTTCTCTCTCCTTCCCTCCCTTTCTAGGAGTTTCACTTTTGCCTCCACGTGACTCTTGGTACCTTAAGTGCAGAACTGGGTCCTATTTGTTCACAGTTACATATCCCCTGAAGAGATGCTGGGAAATGGCAGGTTTAAGCAGGGAGCACAGAAGTGAGCCGGCTTAGTGGCTTCTTGGGCATGCTGTGGACTTGCTTCTTTCACCCCAGGGCCACAGCTTTTGGAAAAGCTGGAGCTGCAGGCAGTAGGTTGACAAACTTTATCTTGCTGTTGTTTTGTCTCTCTTTACAAGTAGGGGAACATCACTTCAATGTCTGGCTTCGGGTAGCAAGCCTGGATGAGTCCCCTCTAACACGGACTACTTCAGTCCCTCAGAGTCCACAGGGGCCAACCTCCCACTCTCACTGCCTATTTCCTGACCAGAGCCCTGGCCAGGCTGTTGTGTGTTTCTGATGCGTTCCTGATTTGTGGAGATCCTAATCTTGTGTTCGAGCATTCTCAAGTCCTTCAGAGTCTATCCGTGATTGTGATGTGTTTGGCACAAAGAGGCATTTTTGAAGTCTGAACTCACTATGCCATGTTAATTTACAACAGTACTGATGTGAGTTTTGAAGAGGTATACATGAGTATAATATTGCAGAATCCTCCCTTGTCTAAAATGTCTTTCTCTTACCCTCACCCATGAAGGCTAGTAGGTCAACTTGGATCACAACCACTTTCTCTCACACTCCACAGATACTATTTCACTGGCTTCTTCTTTTTTTTTTTTAATGCTTCCTTTTTCATTTTTATTTGTGGCACTTGGCTTGCCAACCTTCATCTGGGCAAGCCCTGCACACTCCATCCACATAAACAGTAGAGATCTCTTTTAGTAATGAAGGATATTATTAATATATCTTGCCTCAACTGAAATGCAAACCCAATTTGATTTTTTCCTCAGATGGGATGCAGACAGAGAACATCCAGATAAAAGGTGTTATCATTCACGAGGTCAAGACAGAACCGTTATTTTGTAGCTAAATGCCACTCACAAAGCACAATCACTGGCTTCTTTTGTTTCCATTTTCAGAGGCGGGTTTTGCTGCTAATCTGATTTTCTTTTCTAAGTAACAAACTGTTTCTTGCTGTTTACAGGATTTCCCCCTTTATTCTGGAAATTAACAAATTATGTGTTTAGCTGTAAGTCATTTTTCACCCATTAATCCCATCAGGCACACAGAGAATCATTTCAAGGTGAAAAAACAAGTCTATTCTTAAGATTTGAGAAGGGCTATGCTTAAATTTATTTTATGTAGGGTTCCCACGTTGGATCTAGGTCGTAGAGCGTCTCTGAGCTGAGTGACCCACTGTTAAGTTACTTAAACTCTCTGTGTCTTGGTTTCCTCATCTACAAAATGGAAATAATAATCATGGGATCCACATCAAGAGTTAACATGAGCATGAAATGTGTTGATTCATGGAAAGTGCTTGGAAAAGCGCCTGTCATACACTAAGCGTTCGATAAACATTACTTATCTTTTCTTTATTATTTCACTTACCTTTTCCTTAAGTAATTTCCTTCTCTTGTATTTTGCATCTGAAAGCTTGGAGGATTCCTTAAGCTAATCCTCTAGTTTGTCAAATAAGTCACCAAAGGATCGGCTGCGCTGTTCACCGCTTCTGTTAGTTCAGCTGTTTGATTATACTTTATGAGACTCTTGTTCTCAGGTTGTACCCTTTCAAACACAGTCTACACTTGTTTTATTGCTGCATCTTGATTTCACAGTGAGACTATGAATTAGAGGTTTTTTCTGTTGTTTCTTTGCTTGCTTGCTTTTAGTTCAAAGAGTTCCTTATCTGGGAACCATTGACCCTGAATACTAAAGTTGGGTCTCCACTGTGAATGTGGGGGCTTTGTTTCTTGTGATTTTTTTCTCCCCCAGTCTGCTTGTAGTTATGAATGGAGGTGTAGTTTTCAGTAATGATAACGTTTCTTGCTGTGGAAAGTTTACGTTTATTATAATTTTGTCTGGGATGGGGACAGAGATCAGGCAGAGGGAGATCACCGAAGTAATTTGCAGTGCTGGTATGTTTCATTCATTAATTGCACTCATGTGTCTGTGTGTGTGTCTGTACTTCTGTCTGAGCATAACTGATATTGTTTACAAAGGCAGTTTTGGGAAGGTTTTGACTAGAAACCTCCTGTTTAATCTTGTACACACACAAAAATAAAGTATATGAAGGCATACGCTTTTTGTTGGTGATTTTCAGAATCTGTTCTGGGGCTGGGAAAAGGAGTGCTTTTAGTAAACATTATTAGGTGGTACTTTGCTGAGAGAAAGCAACGTTAAAATACTAGAAAATGGGTAGGAGACAAGTTTTTCACGTCAAAGAATATTAAATCATTCAGTGTTCTTAATTTATGAACTAGTTCATGAAATTTGTGGTTCCATTGTAAATAACGTTCTCTTCATTAATTCAGTATTTTGAAAATTGTCTTTATTTTTTTAGGATTGAAACTTGCAGCATAACCAAGCTATTTATGAAATTTTAGGTTAAGGTTTATAAGCTAAATGTCCATCTTATTACAGCCCTTATGGACGAAAGCGGTCAGAAGATGTTATTTCCCTTCTAAAATCTGAAGTACATCTTGTGATTCCTAATGTGGTAAGTATTATTAAATATTCAAGTTAATACAGTGATATTTTGGTAATGTATTTAAGAAGTATAGCATTAGAACTGAACTTTTATTTAATCTCTTGGTCCTCTGTGCTTTTTGACTTCACCTCCATATTTAACAAAAATCAAAGTGTATCATTTATATCTGTTGTAAAACTTACTTCTGCAGAGCTCATGGTGTATTAAAGGTTGGTGTAAGAGTTAAGTATCTGTTGGGCCATCAGTTAGCAAGTACCCTACAAACCATCTTGGTTTTTCTTACTTCAGACATTAAATTATCTAAATAAGGCCATCTCAGAAGTCCAAATCCCTATACTGAACACTCAACTGTAAGACAACCCATGGCAGAATAGAAACAAAGAAAGAAAGAGAGAGCCTGTGCCCTGAATTCATGGGTCCCTTGTGCCTTCTTAGGGCACTTTCCTCTACCACCCCTCCGGCTGCTTATTGACATCTGGAACACCAAGCCATACAGGATGACTGAGGTGCATTCTGTGACAAGCCAAGGGTTAAGGCCAGGCAGGAACAATCTATGGCTCACCTGACACCACATCTACACAGTCTGGCCTCCTGGAGGACAGCTTCTTTGCTTATTTGGTGCATTTCAAAGAACTGAGGTCAAAATCTTGGCAGTATAGTTTCTTCAGTTACTCTGCTTCATGGACATCCAACACCTGCCCACAGTGTTTGGCTGCAGCCAGCCACCCTCCCAGGGAAAGGATGACAAGTACTATGTTTGACCTTTCTGCCTGCAGGAATTGGTAGAATAGGAAAGCTTGAAGATCGGTAAAGTCTGCAGCCTACCTTCCTCTACCATCCCTCTCCTCGAAGCAGCCTTCCACTGGGCCAGCGGAGGCTCTCCCTGCTCAGTGGGGAACAGGTGTGGTGAGAATCAGAGGGATGGATTTGTATGTGTTGGCAGCACCAGGAACTTATTTCTTCTTTCCACAGGTAATGGTTCCCAGTTTGGATGACATTCAACAAGCCATTAACCGTATGATCCAATTAACCCTGGAGGTCAGCAGAGGAGTGGCTCACTGGGGGCAACAGCAGACCCGTCCCATGAAGACTGTCATTAGCAGCCCCTCCCATACCGCTACTGACGGGACCCATCCGAGCACAGGAAAGCAGTTGAAGAAGGAAGACAGTAAGAATGTTAAAACAAATCTTAGATGAATAGAGTCTTAGAACTATAACAGTTAGTAAATGGTCTTTCTGATTCTTCCTGGGTATGACAGCCTATAGATATTTTTACACTCATATTTGTATGTGTATTGGTTAAATTTTACATTAAAAAAAAACTAGTGTTCTCCATCTTCCATCTTAAACATAGCATGCAGACATTTCAGATTTTGATCATGGGTGAACAAGTATATTTATCACTGTTCTACTACCGTAGTCTCAGATTCAAAGTTAAAAATGAAAATAAACCTTAGAACTAATTCTATTTTCAGCATTGTATTTGATCTGATAAACTTAGTTTGCTAGAACATAGTGCTTAGAAAATCTGGGTCATGTGTTCTTTGTACATTGAAATATATATAAGCTATTCCCTTAAATAATTATTAGTGTGATATGACACTGACCCAAAATTCCATAGACATTTTTGGATACTTTCTTGTATAGAAAGCCAAATTCTTTTTTTCTTTTTTGCTGTTCTGCCACATTAACATTTTTATTTATTTATTTTTGACAAAAATTATACATATACATGATGTTCTGATATATGTATACCTTTGTGAAGTGGTTACCACAAAGTAAATAACATATTCATCACCTCCCATAGTTAACCATTTTTTGTGTGTGTGGTGAGAACACTTGAGATCTACTCTCTTAGCACATTTCAAGTATACATTATTATTAACTATAATCACCATACTACACATTATGTTTCCAGAATTTAGTCATCATATTAGTGAAAGTTTGTACCCTTTGATCAACATCTCCGCTTTTCTTCCACACCACCCCAAGTATCATTTATAGATACTTCAGCTAACTGTTGCCATGCAGGAATACCAGGTTAAACTGTTGCCATGCAGGAATACCTGCAATCTGGAAATTTTCATGAAATCTCATGATTTTTTTTTGCGGTACGCGGGCCTCTCACTGTTGTGGCCTCTCCCGTTGCGGAGCACAGGCTCCGGATGCGCAGGCTCAGCGGCCATGGCTCACGGGCCCAGCCGCTCTGCGGCATGTGGGATCTTCCCGGACCGGGGCACGAACCCGTGTCCCCTGCATTGGCAGGCGGACTCTCAACCACTGCGCCACCAGGGAAGCCCTCATGATTTTTTAATTGTTAACAACTGCTTTAAAAAAGTAAGGAACTGTTTGGGCCAAACAAAAGTATCCGTATGGTCTCTGCTTGATGGAGAAAACTTGAGAGTTTCAGTCAAGGCTGTGACATGACTAGGTTTCAGCAAGAGATGTTTATCATGGTGGTTGTGTGATCTTTATATACCAGATGCTGAGTTGAAGACAAGCATATGTTGTCTCATTTAATCCTCACAAGTATTTCCATGAAGATTAAATAATTGGCTTAAAGGTCATTTGGGTAGTAAACGTAGTGGCTCTCCTTTACCCACAAGCCTGTTCTGTAGGGTAGCAATTTCAACTCTTCTGATCTTTCCTTGGAGGACGTTTTGTTTTGGGGGGAGTGGTTAATCGGCGTCTTTCAGTTCTCTCCTCTGAATAACAGTTTCCCCACTTTAAAGAAACCTAGACCTCAAAATCTGACACAGTAGTTTAATAAGAATAAGTGAAGCTAGCGAGAGAATAGCTGTTAATTACTTGGAACGGGATGGGGGGGTCTTTAAGAAAATAAAGTTTAAAAAGTCTATAAATATTACAATTGATAGTATTTAAAGTTGAATATAGGAGTTATCTATAGGATAAAAATGTCTGTTTTCAGAATCTTTTGAAGAAATTATCCCCACACGGAAGCTGAAGAATTTTTATCTAGGTGTGGCAGAGCACAAAGATGTTTCCAAGCTGGTCCTCCTCCTTTCTTCCTCTGTGAATTCTCTCAGAAAGGTGGCTCATGAGGCCCTGCAGGACTTTGAAAAGTTCAAGACGCTCTGGACAGAGGACCGAGACGTGAAAGTGAAGGTATGTTTCTGCTACTTGTGATGCAGTTTGGTTTTTTTTTAACACCTTTATTGGAGTATAATTGCACTACAATGTTGTGTTAGTTTCTGCTGTATAACAAAGTGAATCAGCTATATGTATACATATATCCCCATATCCCCTCCCTATTGCATCTCCCTCCCACCCTCCCTAATCCCACCCCTCTAGGTGGTCACAAAGCACCAAACTGAACTCCCTGTGCTATGGAGCTGCTTCCCACTAGCTATCTATTTTACATTTGGTAGTGTATATATGTCCATGCCACTCGCTCACTTCATCCCAGCTTACCCTTCCCCCTCCCCGTGTCCTCAAGTCTGTTCTCTATGTCTCTGTCTTTATTCCTGTCCTGCCCCTAGGTTCATCAGAAGTTTTTTTTTTTTTTAGATTCCATATATATGTGTTAGCATATGGTATTTGTTTTTCTCTTTCTGACTTACTTCACTCTGTATTGTTTATCTCTAACTCCTGTGGGAGGACCAAGAAAACATCAGTGATAATGATGAGAACTCAAGAGCAGAGGCCGAGAACCTGTAAATGCCACACACCTAACACATCATGTCTTGCATAATTCTCACATTGACACTGGGGCAGTTGATAATAATGAGGTTCAGTCAGATTTTGTTTAATTTGGTTAAACAGTTGAGTACTAATTATGTTCCTGACATGCCCAGAGGTCGGGTATTCAAGGGTGTGTCCAGCTTACGTAGGCTCAGCTGTATATTTGGTTGGAGACTCAAGGAAACTTTAGAACTCTGAATAACCATTCAGAAATGTAAAATTCCCTCACATAACTTCCTCTTTCAGTGCTAACTGTTCATCTCTTTCTCTACTGAGCCACTGGCCTGATAGCACATACAAGAGGAAAAATATATAAGCAGATGCAGTTTTCTAATTCAACTATTAGAGGCGTAAGATTTACATTGTCAAAAAGCCAAAGAAAACGTTGATTCTTTCCTTGCTACAGGAGTTTTTGGCTAACAACCCCTCTCTGACTGAAATCAGATCCGAAATTCTACACTATGCTACTTTTGAGCAGGAGATTGATGAGTTGAAGCCTGTTATAGTTGTAGGAGCACTTGAATTGCATACAGGTATTTTATAAATATTATGTAAAGTGTCTGTATTTTCACATGAAATGTTACTTCATTTAGAAAGCAGTTATTAAGCTACCTTGGTACAATATTATATATATTAAGTATTTCTGGACCACCCATATTGTTCATATATATGCTATATATATTATATATTATCATATATTATGTATATATAATATTATACCAAAGTGACTTAATGTACTTGATACTAAATTGGCACTCAAACAACTAAAACTACAGGGGGAACTACAGGTTACTGCGAGGAGGGGATTGTGTACATGGGATAAGAGTCAAACAGTTTGAGGTCGCCTGAGAAGTTAGTCCAATTGGGGTTAGAGTATCAGAGGATTATGAGACAACCACTTAATGTCTGAAATCAAAAGCCCAAGCTGACTCTACTGCTAACTGTAGTGAGGGAGAGCTGTATTAGACAGGCACAGTGTTCTCAACAGTGTAGGCTGCTGGTCTCATATAGGGGTTACCTAGAGGAAATTGGGGAAATGAATGAAGGCTTCTAATGGGATGGCCAGAAACAGAGCAAGGCTCACATTGGATAGTGCTAGAACTAATTTCCAAAATTCTTCTCCATAGACTTGTGTCCTTCTCATGAATGGCTTAATATACTCCACCAGGATAGGAATTAAGTCTTCAGAATCCTTACAGAACATTTAATTCAGATGAACTACAGACTAACTACATTTCAAGTGCTCAGTGTGGCTAGTGGTCATCAAATGGACAGTGCAGTTATAGATGCTCAGATTACACATAAAATGAATTGTTTCAGAATGTCAGTTGTATTTTATTTTGACCTTTTCTTGTCTTCACCAGAGCCAATGAAATTGGCCTTATCAGTTGAGGCTAAGGCATGGAAGTTGCTACTCTGTCGATATTTGAATGAAGAATACAAAAAGAAAATGTCAGACATGATAGCATTTATCAATGAATACTTGAAAAAGTTATCTAGACCTATTCGTGATTTAGATGATGTCAGGTTTGCAATGGAAGCCTTGTCTTGTATCCGTGATAATGAAATTCAAATGGACATGACTTTGGGACCAATTGAAGTAAGAAATGATTGCATTTTTCTTTCTTGAAATGATATTTTTTTTAAAAAATAGAGAAACACTAAAAAGTAGATTTCTTCATCTATTTTATTGCACAGTCTGCCTATTTTTCCTCTCTGATGTTGATGTCCTTGGAGGGACTGACAATTATCAACAGTGAACAGTATACGAAGGAATGTTAATATATTCATAATGCTGTGCTGGTCTAGACAGGGTTCATTTTTTTAAGCTGGCACTTACATTTTACAGAAAAGAATGGTTGTATTCTCTCACTTCAGTCCTGACATGTTAGGCAAGTTCCCCAAATATCTTTGGCTTTTCTTAGAAACCAGTTATGTGTCTCACCTATGACCAGCGGCATACCATGGACAGATGGTGGGAGTGGTCCACTGAGGCTCAATAGTAAATTGTTGGAATTTATATCAACAAGAGATGTTTTTAGGGAAGAGTACTGTTTTAGTTCCTATTGCTCCTATAACAAATTACCGTCAACTTAATGGCTTAAAACAAATTGTTTTATAGTTGTAGAGGTCAGAGTATGAAAATGGGTCTTATGGGGCTAAAATCAACTTGTCAGCAGGGGCTCTAGGGAAGAATCCTTTCCTTGCTTTGTCCAGCTTCTAGAGGCTGCTTGCATTCCTTGGTGGCTCCTGGCTCCCTTCCAGCAGTGCCATCACTCCTACCCCTGCTGCTGTCATCACATCTCTAACTCTGAATCTCCTGCCTCCCTCTTTCCCTTAAATGGACCTCTGTGATTACATTGGGCCCACATGGCTAATACAGGATAATCTCCCCATCTCAAATATTTTTACTAATCACATCTGCAAAGTCCCTTTTGCCACATAAGGTGACACATTCACAGATTCTGGAGATTAGGGTGTGGATAACATTGGGGAGGCTGTTATTCTGTCTCTCACAAGTACTTATGACTAATGTTTAGAATTTCTGGCTCATGGTGATAATAAAAATCAGACTCAGTTCATTTTATTACTGTTTTTTAAATTCTCTGTGGACAGTGCACTCCCTTATTGCCTGCAAACCTGGGGAATTGGCACTCCCCCTGCCTCCTTTTGGTACCCAGTGTTCACGACTGAGCATTGCTTTCTTGAACCCATTTAGAGTTTATACACTTTGGGAGCTAATGAAATTCATACCTTTACTACTTCTTTAAATCTTAGTATTTGGGTATTTTGAATGCTGACCACTCGCTTCTCAAGATTTAACAAATTATCATATCATTTTTTCCTGACTGCCGAAGCTTAGTTTTTCAGCATAAGTTCTTTTGGTAAAGCCAGTTGCCAGCTCATCACTTTAAAAAATTTAGGCAAAGTTGGTATATAACATTATACAGATTTCAGGTGTACAACATTGTAATTCAATATTTGTATGCACTATAAAGTGATCACCGCTGTAAGTCTTGTCACCATCTATCACCATACAGTTGATCCCCTTCACCCATTTCACCGTCCTCCAATCTCCTTCCTCTCTAGTTACCCACCAATCTGTTCTCTGTATCTATGAATTTGTTTTTGTTTTGTTTGTTCGTTAGTTTCTGTTCTTCAGAATATCTCCCACATCGTCATTTCATTCCATTCCTTATATAGCCAACCCATATCTTAATAGCGTATGAGAAAACATTTTGCACGGTGTTGTCACAAGATCAAGGAGGAGAGAGGCAGAAAATTATTCCAGGGAGTTTTTCCTAGGATAGTATCTCAAAGCGATTTGCCTACTCTCCACCAGAATCACCTTGGTGCTTATTAAATTCAGATTTCAGGGCCTGGGATCTAGAGTCAATATCTGATGTAAGTGATAATCTAAAGGACCTTTTTATACACATTTAATTTTGGGACCCATTCTTCTAGTCTTTGAAGACATAGGAATGTGTCTTTAGAAGGCATCTAAGTCATTTGGCAGTTATATTCCTTGTGATGTTTCTGAACTCTACCCCCACCCCACAGGAAGCCTATGCTATTTTAAACAGATTTGAAGTTGAAGTAACCAAAGAAGAATCAGAAGCAGTTGATACCTTGAGATATTCTTTCAACAAATTGCAGAGTAAAGCTGTAAGTACAAATTTAATTCTTACTTTTTTTTTTTATTGCTGTGTTGGGTCTTAGTTACGGTACACTGGCTCTTTACTGTGGCACATGGGCTTCTCTCTAGTTGTGGCGTGTGTGCGGGTTTTCTCTTCTCTAGTTGTGGCATGTGGGCTCCAGAGCACGTGAGCTCTGTAGTTTGCGGCATGCAGGCTCTCTTGCTGAGGCGGGCGAGCTGAGTAGTTGTGGTGTGTGGACTTGGTTGCCCCGCAGCATGTGGGATCTTAGTTCCCTGACCAGGGATCGAACCCGCGTCCCCTGCATTGGAAGGCGGTTCTTTACCACTGGACCACCAGGGAAGTCCCAATTCTTACTTTTTTATTAAGTCACTATCTCCAGAAAAAAATACATTTCAAACCTTTAAAAAGCTCAATATATATTATCTTAAAAGCTTTATTGAGATATAATCCACGTACTGTAACATTTACCATTTCAAAGTATACAATTCTGTGATTGTTAATATATGCACAGAGTTGCATGACAACCATCATTATCTAATTTTAGAATATTTTCTTCACCTCCAAAGCAACCCCATACCCATTAGTAATCACTCCTCATTTTCCTCCTTACCCCAGCCCCTGGCAACCACTACTTTTTTGTCTCTATGGATTTGCCTTTTCTGGACACTTAATACAGATAGAATCATATAATATGTAGTCTCTTGTGACTGGCTTCTTTCACTTACAGTAATGTTGTCAAGGTTTATCCATATTGTCTCACGTACCAGTACTTCATTTTCCTAATGTCCAATAATTCCTAGCATCTTTACATGTACTTACTGGCCATTTGTATATCTTCTTTGAAGAAAGGTGAATTTAAATCCTTTCCTTGTTTTTTAAATTGGGTTGTCTCTTTGAGTTGTAAGAGTTCTTTATATATTCTGGATGTAAGTCCCTTAATCAAAGGATTTGCAAACATTTTCTCTCATTTGTTGGGTTTTTTCACTTTCTTGATGGTGTCCTTTGAAGTACAAAAATTTTAAATTTTGATAAAGTCCAATTTGCCTATTTTTTCTTTCGTTGTTTGTGTTTTGGTATTGTATGTAGGAAACCATTGCCTAATCCAGGGTCATGAAGAGTCACTACTGTGTTTTCTTATGAGAGTTTTATAATTTTACCCTTGCATTTAGGTCTTTGATACATTTTGAGTTAATTTTTGTATATGGTGTGAGTTAGGGGTCCAACATCATGTAAAAGCATGTGGATATCCTGATGTCTCAGTGCCGTTTGTTGTAAAGACTATCCTTTCACCAATGAATTGTCTTGGCACCCTGGAGAAAATCAATTAATCATAAATGTAAGGGTTTATATCTGGACTCTCAATTCTATTCTGTTGATCCATATGTCTACTCCTATGCCAGTCTTGATTACAGTAGCTCTGTACTAAGGTTAAAAAAATTGTGGTAAAATACACATAACCTAAAATTTACCACCTTAATCATTTTTAAGTGTGGAGTTCAGTAGTGTTAAGTGTGTTCCCATTGTTGTGCATCCAATCTCCAGAACTTTTTCATATTGCAAAACTGAATCTACCCATTAAACAACAATTCCCCATTTCACCCTTTCCTCAGTTCCTGGAAACTACCATTCTACTTTGTCTTTATGAATTTGACTACTTCAGTTTCCTCATATAAGTGAAATCCTACAATATTTTTCTTTATGTAACTGACTTATTTCAGTTAGCATAATGTCCTCAAGATTCATCCATGTTGTAGCATATGTCAGAATTTCCTTCCTTTACAATGCTGAATAATATTCCCTCATATGCAGCATATACCACATTTTGTTTATTCATTCATCCATCAATGGGCACTTGTGTTTCTCCCACCTTTTGGCTGTTGTGAATAATGCTACTATGGACATGGGTGTACAGGTATCTCTTTGAGACCTGCTTTCAGTTCTTTTGGATACACCCAGGAATAGAATTGATGGATCATATAGTAATTCTATTTTCAGTTTTTTAGAACTGCTGTACTGTGTTTCATAGCAGCTGCACCATTTTACATTCCCAGCAACAGTGCACAAGGGTTCCAATTTCTCCACATGCTCACCAACACTTGTTATTTTCTGTGTCCTTGATAGTAGGCATCCTAATGGGTGAGGTGGTATCTCAGTGTGGTTTTGATTTGCATTTCCCGGATGAAAAGTGATGTTGAGCATCTTTTCAAATGCTTGTTGGCCATTTGTATGTCTTGCCTAGTTTTTTTGTTTTTTTGTGGTGCACGGACCTCTCACCGCTGTGGCCTCTCCCGCTGTGGAGCACAGGCTCCGGACGCGCAGGCCCAGTGGCCATGGCTCACAGGCCCAGCCGCTCCGCGGCATGTGGGATCCCCCCGGACCAGGGCACGAACCCGTGTCCCCTGCATCGGCAGGCAGATTCCCAACCACTGTGCCACCAGGGAAGCCCTCTTGCCTAGTTTTAAGTTGGGTTGTTTGTTGTTGGGTGGTGGAAGTTCTTTATATATTCTGGATATTAACTTCTTATCAGACATATGATTAGCAAATATTTTCTCCCATTCTATAGGGTGCCTGTTTACTCTGTTGATTGTGTCTTTATAATCCTTTTTATTTCTGTAAAGTAAGTAGTGATGTCCCTTCTTTCTCTCCTAATTTTAGTAATTTGAGTCCTTTCTCCTTTATTCTAGGTTAGACTAGGTAAAGTTTTGTCACTTCTGTTGCTCTTTTCAAGGAAGAAACTTTTAGTTTGTTGATTTTCTCTATTGTTTTTTATTCTCTATATCATTTATTTGTGCTCTTTTTAAATTATTTTCTTCCTTTTGCTTGCTTTGGGTTTAGTTTGTTCTTCTTTGTCTAGTTTGTTAAGGTGGATGGTTAGGTTACTGATTTGAGGTCTTTTTCTTTTAATGTTGGCGTTTATAGCTATAAATCTCTCTCTAAACATTTTTGAAGTTGGTAAATATTTAGCCATTAAAAGTGAACCCCAAGGGGCTTCCCTGGTGGCGCAGTGGTTGAGAGTCCGCCTGCCGGTGCAGGGGACACGGGTTCGTGCCCCGGTCCGGGAAGATCCCACGTGCCGCGGAGCGGCTGGGCCCGTGAGCCATGGCCGCTGAGCCTGCGCGTCCGGAGCCTGTGCTCCGCAACGGGAGAGGCCACAACAGTGAGAGGCCCGCCTACCGCAAAAAAAAAAAAAAAAAAGTGAACCCCAAGGGAGGGTCCAGATTCTTTAATTATACTAAAAAAATTTATTGAATATTAATTAATTAATGTTGGCTTAAAATTTCCTGTTTATGGAAAGATTTGTCACTGAGATTGAAGCAAGGCACAGTAGCAAGGACACAGAGCTGAATTTGGGGTCATGACTTGTGATTCTGGCTCTGCCACCAGCCAGTTGGGTGGTCTTATGCAAGTTAATAACCTTTGTTTCTCAGTTTCTTCATGTGGCCCTTTAGGAATATTTTAGAAGCTTTTAAAAATGCAGTTATGAGGCTTGAGATGATGTACATAAAATACTTTTTCAATGCTTATTTCTATTTAAGTTCAATATTGACTAATCACTTAATTTGAAAAGTGCTTGCTGGTTAGTCTAGACAGTGAGTCTTAGCAAGGAAATGGGGAGCCCTCTGTTGAGATTTAGTGAAGCCCAGTTTTCTATTATTGTTCAATTTAACAGATTCACTTGGGTTTTTCTGCCATTTCTCTGTTAGTGTTAAACCTACTGACCCAGTCTTTACTACAGTCACCATTAAGCTTAAAGCAGTATATGTGCCAACCCAGAAAGATGCTATTGTTGAGAGCAGTTAAGAGCAAGAGCCCTGGAACCACACTGCTAGGTTTTGAATCTTGACCTTGTCTCATACTGGTGCTAGGACGTTGAGGAAGTTAGTCTCTGCGGGCCTCGGTTTTCTCACTTGTAAAATGGGTATAATATTAGTATTTACCACGCAGGATGGTTGTGAGCACTAAATGAGTTAACATATGTAAAGAGCCTGGCAGAGAGAAAACATGAGTTAAGTGCTAACTATTATGAATGCAGGTTTAAGCAGAAGCTTTGAAGACGATTGTGGAAGACATATTTGCTATTTTTTTAAACCAAGAGTAATATCATTTTCTTAGAGGAAACTGCTCCAATTATTGGAACCATGTGAACCTACTAGAAATTGTTAATCCCAGACTGTGGCCTCGTCCCAGAGACAGCATGTGACTCAGACTGGGCCCACGGTAGTAACTGTTTCCTTGGCCTGAACTGGGTCAGCCAGAAAATGTTTTCCTACCTGCAGTTAGATAGCTTTGCCTCTTGGGTCATGAACTAGAATGATCTGAGTCTCTTGATGGTCCATTTGGATTGTTTATTTCTGTGTTTTTTTTTTTTTTTTAACAAATAACATTGCAGAGACATCCTTGTTCGTACAGTACATCTGTGAGATAACAAACTTGCTGGAGCAAAATTGTAGTTTTCATTTAAATACATTACTTTCACTCTCACATTGAATACTCTTTTTTATTCCAGGTTTCTGTACAAGATGAACTAGTTCATCTGCAGGTAAAGTTTAAAAGTAGTCTACTTGAATCCGTGGAAGTTTTTCGTGAGGATGTAATGAATTTTGCAGAAGCATATGAGACGGTAATTTAAGTGTTGCCTGCTGTGTGTTAAGATGTTTGGTGGTATGTTTATATGAGGTCAAAGTAATGAACCCTGAGAAATACACTGTGATTTGTACATTGTATGTAAGAGGCTATCTTTGCATATTTGCAGCTATTAAAAAGGGGGGATAGCTCGTCCTTTAAGCATGTTTCATGTAGAAAGAGAGAAGATTTAACTGCTAAGAGGAGCAACAACTTTGGAAATTGTGGAAGGAACAAAGTCTGCTTTTGTCCTTTCTCAAGACCAGAATACTCATAATTAAAATGTAATACAGTTTTTGGAAGGCTGTAAGAAACTATAAATGCCTTAATGCCAGGGTTATGCAACTGATTTTTTTCCCACTAACTCTTAGAGAACCAATAGGGTCACTGAACATAAAAAATAAATGTCATCCTTGGTCAGTCCCACAGACTATTCAATCTGGTATAATGACTGATTAATGGTCGACCTCTTTGAAGTTAAACTCAGAAGTTGGATATAGTCCCCTAAAATATTCTACTTTCTTTTAGTGGTCACAGTTGATCTGACATCATAAGATAATTTAAGCCCTTGGCGCTACTTTTTTAACATTTTTTTTAACATCTTTATTGGAGTATAATTGCTTTACAATGGTGTGTTAGTTTCTGCTTTATAACAAAGTGAATCAGTTATACATATACATATGTTCCCATATCTCTTCCCTCTTGCATCTCCCTCCCTCCCACCCTCCCTATCCCACCCCTCTAGGTGGTCACAAACCACCGAGCTGATCTCCCTGTGCTATGCGGCTGCTTCCCACTAGCTATCTGTTTTACATTTGGTAGTGTATATATGTCCATGCCACGCGCTCACTTTGTCATAGCTTACCCTTCCCCTCCTCGTATCCTCAAGTTCATTTGCTAGTAGGTCTGTGTCTTTATTCCCGTCTTACCCCTAGGTTCTTCAAGACCTTTTTTTTTTTTCCTTAGATTCCATATATATGTGTTAGCATACGGTATTTGTTTTTCTCTTTCTGACTTACTTCACTCTGTATGACAGACTGTAGGTCCATCCACCTCACTACAAATAACTTAATTTCGTTTCTTTTTATGGCTGAGTAATATTCCATTGTATATATGTGCCACATCTTCTTTATCCATTCATCTGTCGATGGACACTTAGGTTGCTTCCATGTCCTGGCTATTGTAAATAGAGCTGCAATGAACATTTTGGTACATGACCCTTTTTGAATTATGGTTTTCTCAGGGTATATGCCCAGTAGTGGGATTGCTGGGTCGTATGGTAATTCTATTTTTAGTTTTGTAAGGAACCTCCATACTGTTCTCCATAGTGGCTGTATCAATCTACATTCCCGCCAACAGTGCAAGAGTGTTCCCTTTTCTCCACATCCTCTTCAGCATTTATTGTTTCTAGATTTTTTGATGATGGCCATTCTGACTGGTGGGAGATGATATCTCATTGTAGTTTTGATTTGCATTTCTCTAATGATTAATGATGTTGAGCATCCTTTCATGTGTTTGTTGGCAATCTGTATATCTTCTTTGGAGAAATGTCTGTTTAGGTCTTCTGTCCATTTTTGGATTGGGTTGTTTGTTTTTTTGTTATTGAGCTGCATGAGCTGCTTGTAAATTTTGGAGATTAATCCTTTGTCAGTTGCTTCATTAGCAAATATTTTCTCCCATTCTGAGGGTTGTCTTTTGGTCTTGTTTATGGTTTCCTTTGCTGTGCAAAAGCTTTTAAGTTTCATTAGGTCCCATTTGTTTATTTTTGTTTTTATTTCCATTTCTCTAGGAGGTGGGTCAAAAAGGATCTTGCCGTGATTGATGTCATAGAGTGTTCTGCCTATGTTTTCCTCTAAGAGTTTGATAGTGTCTGGCCTTACATTAGGTCTTTAATCCATTTTGAGTTTATTTTTGTGTATGATGTTAGGGAGTGTTCTAATTTCATACTTTTATATAACACTTCTTTTTAATGTGTACTAAACATCTCTTTTAGGTTTGATTAGTCAACATTTTATTGCTCTATTATTCTATTACACTGGCAGTCTTGCATATTATTTAGCATATCCATAATATTCATGATTGTACAGACCATTTGGGATCTTTTTTGCAACTGTTTTCTGGCTCATGGCCACCAGAGACCGCCTTCTGCTTCTTCCAAGTATTCAACCTTATGTGTGTCTCTGTTTCCATATTGGGCTGGACTATTCTTGAAAGAAGGTTGTTCTCAGAGCCCTATCTCAGTTATTCTAATGCACAGCCACAGCATCCTCATTTATAATCATAAATGAAATGAAACAGAGCTCTTGTGTTACGAACTTCATATAGGATGTAATTTAATCACATTTTTTATTAGCTGTGTCAAGGTCCTTTACAAAATGAATGGAAGTTACAGTGATGCAAATATACTAAAATTGAGTGTTATCATAGTCTGTGAATATAATTAAAACAGTTGAATTGTACATTTTAAATGAGTTGATTGTATAATATGTGAATTATATCTCAATAAAACTGTCGCAAAAAATAAATGAAAACTTCATGTACAGGACAAAATTAGATCATATAAATTAAAAATCATGGTTTTTGTTTAAAAGGAGATAATAGATAAACCTAATAAATAGATAAATACATGTGATTAGGAATTAAAATGCAGATTATATTATTCATTACAGGAAGGACCCATGGTTCCAAATATACCACCCCAAGAAGCTAGCGACAGGTTACAGATATTTCAGGTAAAACTACATTTTTTTGGTTACATTTACATTCCCTGCATTTATACTTAGGTGGCTTCCACAGTCATCCCACCAGGAAATATAGAGCTGTTGTCCAAAAACCAGTGTTTTCTTTACTAGGAATACCCAAGTTTTGCAGCAAATCTAGCCATATGAAGGCTTTCTGTAATTTATGCTTTAGTTTTGCCACATACTGGGTAGGTATTTCTAAATATTCCTTTACCTATGTTGGAGGTTACTTCGTATCTCTTGATGATTGGGTTTTTCACCCCAAACCAAATAAATGGAGTAGTCAGTAACCTTGTTTTTGTTGCTTTATATGTAGGTTCCATGGATGGTTCAGGTTGGTTCCATGCACACTTTTGCCAGAAAGGTTCAATCAGTTTGGATGGAACCTCTTAAACTGCAGGTTCTCCTGAGATTGGTAGGGGTAGTTCAGGCTTTTTCCATCATAACCAACTGGAATTTTTCATATGCCATCTAATTTTCAAGTATCTCCCTTGATTTGAGTGTTTTAAAATGGGAAAGCCATACCCTGATAAGAAAAGTGTTTCTTCAGGATCATTGGAGCAAGCAGGAATTGCAGCTGGTCCCTAGTGGAATAAGCTTATGCAAAGTAGACAAGATCATCTGTCCTGAGCCCAATGTCTCTGCTGCCTGATTGCAGGAGGGTAGGTCTGGCCCAGTAGATTTCTGTAAGATAACCCTTGTGCCGGCAAGGGTTTTCGTGGGATGCAGCAGGCACAAGCCTTTCACCTAAATATGTTCTCCTCAGATAAAAAGGCTAGTCCCATGTTACTGTTGGGGTTCTCCAGAACTGTGGCCATCACTCTTGGACTAAAACCAGCTCCTCCCATCACCCTTGCCAGCTCTTTATGCTGTACCCTGGAGGAAACTCTGATCCTTTACTACCTGAAGTCCTCAGATTTGGAGCCAGGGTCCCAGGGAGAGGCCTTCCTCTCTGGAGGAGCCAGGACTAAGGCTGATGTGGTGGCTGCCTGCTGAGCCAACAGGAACCTCTCAGCAAGAAAAGCAGTAGGTAGTAATGTTGGATGGTGATAAGTGCCAAGGGAAGAAAAAGGCGGGGAAGGGGCATCAAGTGCTAGGCCGTGTGTATGTAAAGTGGAGGTGAAATTTAAAATAGGGTCTCCAGGGAAGGCCTCCTTGAGAGGTGACATTTGAGTAGAGACCTGGGGAAGTGAGAGAATGAGCCAGGCAGTTTATCTGGAGGGGCAGCTTTCCAGGCAGGGGAAGAGCAGTACAAAAGCCCTGAGTAAGAGCACGTAAGAGAAGCAACAGGAGATTAGTACGGCTGGAACAGAATGAGCAAGGAGATGGTTGTAGCAATAAGTCCAGAGAGCTAAGGAGAGGACAGACTGTTAGCAGCCTTGCCAGCCCCTGAGGGGCACTGGCTTTGACTCTGAGTGAGATGAGTGACATGATCTTATGATTTCATGGGCCAGCCTGTCTACTGCGTTGAGAATAGATTATTAGGAGTCAAGGCTAAAAGCGGGGAGACTGATTAAGAGGCTATTGCAATATTCCAGGGGAGGGGTGATAGTAACTTGGACCAGAGTGGTGACGTTGGAGTTGATGAAAAGTGGTTGGAGCCTGGGTATATTATGAAGATAGACGCCTCCCTTCCTTGTCTTTCCCTTGGGAGTTATCAATGTATCAGTCAACAACTGGGACTTGAATGAGCCACCCTTTTACTAGGGGTGTGTTCACTTCATTGAAAAGGCAATGTAGGGCCCGTCTTTTGCCTCCTTGTATCTTCTTTCTGCCTGTGCCTGGGCTTGTCAGCTGAGCAGCCTGCTTGCTGAGCAACTGGCTGGATATATGGCTGGGGGTCAGATTTGCAGACCTAACGCTTCTCAAAAGCAGGTGTTCTCCCTCCCCCCTCCAAAGCAGGTACCCAAGGTCTAGATCTGGGGAAGAAGCAGGAGCCTCATCTCAGGTCCCAGTGGTGTTTTCTGATGCAACTTTACTCTGATTTGGGGAGTTACTGGGTACTTGGCTGCTGACAAAGCTGACATTTTGTTTCCTGTTTGGCTGGTGTTTTTTACATTATTTTGGACCTGAGTGGAAAAAGGGGTGAGGGATTGGCATTCATCAGGAGTCTTCATCACATTAACAAGATTTTAGGGACTTCCCTGGTGGCACAGTGGTTAGGAATCTGCCTGCCAGTGCGGGGGACATGGGTTCAAGTCCTGGTCCGGGAAGATCCCACATGCCACGGAGCAACTAAGCCCGTGCGCCACGACTACTGAGCCCGCGTGCCACAACTACTGAAGTCCATGCGACTAGAACCTATGTTCCGCAACAAGAGAAACCACCGCAATGAGAAGCCTGCGCACCGCAACGAAGAGTAGCCCCCGCTCACTGCAACTAGGGAAAGCCCGCACGCAGCAACGAAGACACAATGCAGCCAAAAATAAATAAATTAATTTAAAAAAACCCACAAAGAAAACCCCAAGATTTTAAATGTCGTCCTTTAAGTGTATGCTAACTTTGAAGTTTTCGTTTCTCCTTTCCTAATGTCCACATAGTCCCATGGACTTTTCGTTCAGTACATTTATTGAGTAACCACCATACTAACCACCAATGAATATAAAAAGTGCAAAATGGCTCTTCCTCTCTAGGCACGAAGAATTCGTTGGAGTTCCTCCTGCATCTTCACACCTTCCTGATTTGGCTCCTGTAATATGTGCTACTGTATCTGTCAGATCTGTATCATTATCTGAGCACTGTGAGGTCTGATGACAGACAGTTTCCAGGACTGGGAATTTAGGATCCTTATTGATAATGTTATACCATTTATGTAGATCACACATATCTTGTCACAAGTGAATAATTTCTGTTTGCTTTTGTGCTTTTAACACTGTTAATACTTAGCATTCTAAGTATAGGAGATTCAAATTCCAGTTCAAAAGACCTGAACATTAACTTTGCTGATTTAAATTGAGTTATTTCAAATGGTGTTAAAATGGAATTCTTTATTTTACAGACTTGCTTGTAGAGAAAGCAAGGTTGAATGGATTATACCAATGCTTCACTCATTTGAACCGTGTAGGAGAGATGACCAGGCTAAAATAATAGAAAAGTCTGAATTATAGAATTTTTAAAATGCAGTTTCATTACTTTCAGGTGTATTTATGGGAACTTGAAAGTGTAAGTCTGGGGACCACTTAATTTATTAAGGAAATAATTTTACATAAAATGATTACTTTCAGAATGCTTGAAAGTTAATTTCCTAAACGCTTAACTTTTCCTCTGATAGCTTTGTATCAGCATAAATTTGCTTCACAAATCCTTGTTTCACAGATAAATAAACTTCAATGTAGCTTTTATTCCGATTATAATGAATTCTACTTTAATGGGCTTTGAATTTATTACATCTTACTATAATTTAAAAACCTTTTATAGGCCAATTTTGATGATCTGTGGAGGAAATTCGTTACATATTCATCTGGTGAACAACTTTTTGGGTTGCCTGTGACTGACTATGAGGTTTTACACAAAATTAGGTAAGTTTAGAAATTGAACAAGTTTATTATAAATAATTAACTATCCGTTAGAAGAATCATGTCATCGTTAAATCCTTCATCATGCAGAGAAGAGTCTGGCTTGGAAAACTCCTAAATAGTTCCCTCATTCCTGGCTATTCCTGACTCATTGGATGCACAGTCTCCATATACAAAATAAATGTTCTAGGGGAGTAGAAAATACATGGCAAAAATTCTGGGCGTTAATGGCCTATATTTAGCCTGTGCTTTATTTTTTTTCTTTTCGTGATTTTGAATAGTGTCAATAATTGTACAGAAGCACTGCAACTTCGGATAACTTTTGTTTACTTAGAGGAATAGCCGTGCTCGGCGCTTGCTTCCTTCTTACTGCATTTATGCTAAGTGCTTTTCCCTATTGGGTAGGCATAGAATTCATTGAGATTGAAGGCCAAGGAACTTAATTGATTTTAAAGAGTAACAGTTGCTTTTAAACAGTGGATCTAGGATTTCACCAAGTATATTTTGGTAGAATGTTAAATATAACTTTCTTCAAAGGCAAAATTAAAACAGTGGTATTAGCTTATTAGGATCTTGGCTTTAGAACTTTATGTTGACTTGTTTCAAAATCCCAGCATGAAAATGTCATGGCACAAAGTACCTAACATTGTCTGAAGAGAAATGAATTCCTCAGCCATTTAGGGAAGATGGTTTGTATTTTTTTTTTCTACAAATAGGCATTTGCTAAGCTTAACCCAATTACTAATTGTGTTAGAATTGCCGATGTCTGGTCCTTTCCCCTGACATTCAATCAGAATCTCTGGGACGGGGTCCTAGCAATTCTGCATTTTTATAAACTCTCTAGTTAATTCTTTTGCACACCCAGTCTGAGAATCAGTGTTTTATTTTGACCTGCGGTATTCTAGGAAAACTAATCGTTCTCATTTACCTTCTGGACCAATGGACCCTTTTAATTTTTTATGTTTTTAAGTAATTATGAATACTTTTCAGAAGTAAGAATAAAGGAATGGTGAAAAGCGGTTTTATTAGAAAATTTAATGAGAATTTAAGCAGAGAAAAGCCAAACTTTTACTCCATAATGTCCTGGTTTAAAGACGTATGTACACGAAATGGAGACCAACTTTTGAATGTAGCTCATCAGCTGTCATGTATGAACCTGGAGCATATCCATCCTGTAAACAGTGATCCCAGGTTTCGAATCCATCTTCAATAACTTCTAGCTTCTCATTACTTATGTTTTTTCTTGCACTTGCATTGTTAAAACTCAAAACTGTTGAAAACTCAGTCATAATTTTGTTCACCATCTTTTTTGCACTATAAATACAAAAATCTTTACTTTTAACTCTGAATGATCAGTTAACTTTTTCATTTCTGCATCATCTATTTCCTTTGAATACATATCTCCTTTCAACATTTTTCTTCTTGTGGAATATATCAAATAAAATTTATGTAAACATATAAATAATGAAAGAACACTCACTTATCTTTTTCACAAAATGGGATGCTCTAGGTTCTTGTTGCAAAATACTGCGTGATACAGCCCTTGCCCCTATTGAAATATATCTTTCACTCATACATTATTGAATTTAAAAAAATCCATCTAGGTTATCATGTAAAGACACAAAAGTCTGAGATTTCACTTACACAATCAGTTTCACTATCAAAATTAGAGTCTAGAGCATTGCTTTCTGTCTCTTTTCTGTTTAATACTTGGGAAGCACCTTCCTTTGTCAATTTTATTCTTTTGCTGTTTTTAGGTAGAAAACGAAAAGTACTGAATTCTTTACCTGTATTAAGTGAAAGTTAAATAAACAAAAATCAAAAGACTACAAAAATGGTGTCTCCAGAGTTCTTTTTTATACTTTCTTGAAAGATGATGCAGTGTTTTAGCAACACAATTAGAAATTTGAAGGACGATGCAGTAGTGATTATTTTTTCACTGTTGCATCATCTCTTTATAAGAGATTTCATCATTCATTTTTCTTTCTAGGATTTCTAGGATGATGAATTAGAAAAATGAAACAAGAACTGAAAAAAATAGCTAAGATTCCAGAATATATCTTAGATTTATAAAAAGGTCCTGTGCACCTTGGTAATTGCAAGAGTACAAAATTAATAAACAGAAACCTCAATTAAATAGAGTCAGGAGACAAGAAGGGGGAGCTTTCATGCTCTGCAACATTAGCAGAGCCCAACAAGAGGAAAGACTCCTTTTCTTTCCTGGCAACAACTCAGCCAATGAAAACCCATGGACTCTGTTTACTCTAGCCCTCCAACTTCCTATTCTCCTTCCCTTGCCATCTGGGGACTTGCACATGGCTCACCATGGTTGCAGACCCAGAATTGCAATTTTCTACTGATCCTGAGTAACACATTTTTTCTGGAGAAATAACTGGCAGTCTATTTGTTTTAGGTCAACACAAGATAGAATGAGTTTTACTCCATCAAAAATATAAGCAAATTTATCTTTGGTTGCTGATTATCTATAATAAATAATAAACGTAACTCTCAATCCTTACAAAAAATTAGAACTACTCAAGAAATAAAATAAAAAAACTAAAATTGGATTCAGTGGACCCTTATGGTATGCTAAAGGTCGAGGAATTCCTGGGAGAATCCACAAACTCTGTTGAGTGGTCAATTTTTGGTGTTTTACACACTGAAGAAATTTTCCTTTACTTGGACCCAGAATCCCTCCTTTTATTCTTGTTTTGGATATAACTCCATCTGAGCACATGAGGGAAAGCTTTTGATAGGAAAGTGATGTTTAAAGTCAGACTTAAAAGGCAGACATAATCATAAAAATCTAGCTTGCGTTTGAAAGAAAAAAGTCAAATAAAACCTTAGCCTTATCTTTGATCACGTTAACAAATTTTGGTCAGATTGTTTGCAATGATTGGTATGGTTGTAATAATCAAACCATTTGTTAATGTCATGTCATAGTATAATTTGGAATATTTGAAAGATATAAACTTTAATTGATGGAGCTTTTAATAAAGTCTTTGTTTGGAAACCGACAGGAGTGTATGCGTGTTGGTGTACATAAGATATGATACACATAATATGTGAAATAATTTGATTAGATGAATTCTTCCTATCCAATAATGAAATTTATTTTTTAAATATATGTTATGTAATGACTTAATTATTTGGTTTCCAGAAAGGAACTCAACTTGCTGCAGAAGCTGTATGGACTATATGATACTGTAATGGGCAATATTAGTGGTTATTATGAAATACTTTGGGGAGATGTAGACATTGAAAAAATTAATGCAGAACTGCAGGAGTTTCAAAACAGGTGAGTTTCAATTGAATTAAACTTAACTGTTTATAGTGCCTATCTTAGGATCCCATAGGTATTTCACAAATGAATTTATCCTCTGATATATTGCTGTATATTCATAACACCTTCTTCAAAGAAATGTGTAGATGAAATAATTTTTTCTTTTTTTTTCTGAAAGATGTCATAAACTGCCAAAAGGACTTAAAGATTGGCAAGCTTTTTTGGATCTGAAAAAAAGAATTGATGATTTCAGTGAGTCGTGTCCTCTACTAGAAATGATGACCAATAAGGCAATGAAACAGAGACACTGGGATCGAATCTCTGAGTTAACTGGAACCGCATTTGATGTGGAATTGGATTCTTTTTGTCTTAGAAATATTATGGAAGCACCACTCCTTAAAAATAAGGATGACATTGAGGTACATAAGATTATAAGGTCTTACAAATGATCTATTAAAGAATCTTTCCTTTTTCTTTTCTGAAAACTGTACAAATAAACATGTTATTCGAGGGTGTATTGATTGCCCTATATAATGCACTCTCAAAACTTGAAATGATCCTGAACATTCCTTGATTTTGCAAAATAATGCTGTAACTCAAGGAAATAATATGATTATTTGAAATATTTTAGTTTTGGAGCTCCTCAGTCTATCCTCCTTGTCCCTTAACTAAACCGCCATTTAAAAAATTCTGTTTATTTCTGTATTGTGTTCTTGGTGAATTTCTCAGAACATTTTTCAAACTTCTAATTCTATGCTTTTTTACTATTAGTCTATTAAATATTTTAAATTATTATATCTTTCCTTTTTAAGATTTTTAATTGGTTCTTTTCCTTTTTCTATGCTTAGTGTTTGCATCAAATCCTTTCTTTTAAATGAGGTATAATCTATACCATATTAGTTTCAGGTGTACAACGTAATGACTCAATATATGTATACATTGTGAAATGATCACTAAAATATGTCTAATTAACATCCATCACCACATATAGTTACAGTTTTTTTCCTATGATGAGAAATTTTAGGATCTACTCTCGTAGCAGCTTTTAAATACAATACAGTATTATTAACTATAGTCACTATGCTATACGTTACATCCCAAGAACTTATTCATTTTATAACTGGATGTTTGTACTCCTTAATCACCTTCACCCATTTTACCCACTCTGTTTGGCAATGACCAGTCTGTTCTATATATCTATGTTTCTGGTGTTCTGTTTTTGTTTAGATTCTGCATATAAATGAGATCATATGGTATTTGTCTTTTTCTGTCTGACTCATTTCACTTAGCTTAGTGCCCTCAAAGTCCATTTATCCATGTTGTCACAAATGGCAGGATTTCCTTCTTTTTACATCTAAATGACATTCCATTTTATATAAATATACCACATTTTCTTTATCCATTCACCCATTGATGGATACTTAGGTTGTTTTCACATCTTAGCTCTTGCAAATAATGCTACAATGAACATGGGTATGTATATATCTTTTCAAGTTAGTGTTTTTGTTTTCTTCAGATAAATATCCAGAAGTGGAATTACTAGGTCACATGGTAGTTTTATTTTTAATTTTTTGAGGATCCTCCATACTGTCTTCCATAGTGGCTGCACCAATTTACATTTCCATGGAAGGGTTCCTTTTTCTCCACATCCTCACCAACACTAAGTTTTGTCTTTGTGATGATAGGTATTCCAACAGACGTGAGGTGATATTTAATTGTGGTTTTGATTCGCATTTCCCTGGTGATAAGTGATGTTGAGCACCTTTTCATATACCTGTTGGCTATTTGTATGTCTTTTTTTGGAAAAATGCCTATTCAGATCCTCTGCTCATTTTAAAATCAAATCGGTCGTTTTTGCTATTGAGTTGTAAGAGTTCTTTATATATAGTAGATATTAACCCCTTATCAGAGTTATGATTTGCAAATATTTTCTCCTGTTTAGTAGGTTACCTTTTCATTTTGTATATGGTTTCCTTTGCTGTAAGAAGCTTTTTAGTTTGATGCTGTCCCACTTGTTTATTTTTGCTTTTGTTACCTTGGCTTTTGGTGTCAAGCCCAAAAATCTCATTGCCAAGACTGATTTCAAGGAACTTACCAACTCTGTTGTCTTCCAGGAGTTTTATGGTTTCAGGTCTTATGTTCAAGTCTTTAGTCCATTTTGAGTTAATTTTTTGTATGGTATAAGATAGTGGTCCAGTTTCATTCTTTTGCATGTGGTTATCCAGTTTTCCCAGCAGCATATGTTGAAGAGACTGTCCTTCCCTCATTGTATATTCCCAGCTCCTTTCTCATGAATTAAGTAAATACATATGTGGGTTTATTCTGTTTCATTGTCTCCATTTTTATGCCAATACCATACATTTTTGATTACTATAACTTTGATATAGTTTGAAATCAGGAAGCATTATGCCTCCGGCTTTGTTCCTTTTTCTCAAGATTTCTTTGGCTCTATGGGGTCTTTTGTGGTTTCATAAAATTTTTAGGAGTTTTTGTTCTATTTCTTGAAAAATGCCATTGGAATTTTGATAGGTATTGCTTTGAAACTGTAGATTGCTTTGGGTAATGTAGACATTTTAATGATATTAATTCTTGCAACCCATGAACATGGACTATCTTTCCATTTACTTGTGCCTTCTTCAGTTTATTTCATCAATGTATCATAGTTTTCAGTGTACAGGTCTTTTACCTTTTTGTTAAATTTATTCCTAGGTATTTTATTCTTTTTGATGCAATTGTAAATGGAATAGTTTTCTCAATTTCTCTTTCTGGTAGTTCATTATTAGTGCATAAAAATGCAACTGAATTTTGGGGCTTCCCTGGTGGCGCAGTGGTTGAGAGTCCACCTGCTGATGCGGGGGACACGGGTTTGTGCCCCGGTTCGGGAAGATCCCACATGCCGCAGAGCGGCTGGGCCCGTGAGCCATGGCCACTGAGCCTGCGCGTCCGGAGCCTGTGCTCCACAACGGGAGAGGCCACAACAGTGAGAGGCCCGTGTGACGCAAAAAAAAAAAAAAAAAAAAGCAACTGATATTTGTATATTGATTTTATATCCTGAAACTTTACTGAATTATTAGTTCTAGCGGTTTTTGGTGGCATCTTTAGGGTTTTCTATATGTAATATCATGTCATTTGCCAATACGGACAGTTTTACTTCTTCCTTTCCAATTTGGATGCCTTTTATTTCTTTCTTGCCTAATTGCTCTGGTTAGGTCTTTAGATACCATGTTGAATAAAGGTGGTGAGAGTGGGCATCCTTGTCTTGTTCCTGATCTTAGAGGAAAAGCTTTCAGCTTTTCACCATTGAGTATGATGTTAGCCGTAGGTTTGTCAGATATGACCTTTACTATGTTGAGGTATGTTTCTTCTACATCTGCTTTGTTGAGAGGTTTTATCATGAGTGGATGTTGAATTTTGTCAAAAGCTTTTTCTGCATCTATTGAGATGATCATATGATTTTTATGCTTCATTGTGTTAGTGTGGTACATCACATTGATTAGTTTGTGGATATTGAACTATACTTGCATTCATGGAATAAATCCCACTTGATCATGGTGTATGATTTTAATGTATTGTTGAATTCAGCTTGCTAATATTTTGTTGAGAATCTTTGCATCTATGTTCATCAGGGATACTGACCTGTAATTTTCTTTTCTTGTGGTGTCCTTGTCTGGTTTTAGTATGAGGATAATGCTGGCCTCATAAAATAAGAAGTGTTCTCTCTCTTTTTTTGGAAGAGTTTGAGGAGACTGGTAGTAATTCTTCTTTAAATGTTTGGTAGAATTCACCAGTGAAGCCATCTGATCCTGGTCTTTTGTTTTGGGGGGAGGTTTTTGGTTACTGATTCAATCTCCTTACTACTAATCAGTCTGTTCAGATTTTCTGTTTTTTCATAATTCAGTCTTGGTGGGTGGCATGTTTCTAGGAACTTATTCATTTCTTCTAGATTGTCCAATTCGTGTGTGTATAATTGATCATAGTAGTCTTTTATGATCCTTTGTATTTGTATGGTATCAATTGTAATGCCTCCTCTTTGGTTTCTGATTTTATTTAGTTGAGTTCTCCCTCACTTTTTCTTGGTGAGTCTGGCTAAAGTTTTGTCTGTTTTGTTTATCTTTTAAAATACCAGCTCTTAGTTTCCTTGATCTTTTCTATTGTCTTTTTAGTCTGTACTCCATTTATTTCCACTCTGGTCTTTGTTATTTCCTTCCATCTACTAACTTTGGGCTTTGTTTGTTCTTCTTTTTCTAACTCTTTGAAGTATAAAGTTAGGTTGTTTATTTGAGATCCCTCTTATTTTTTAATGTAAGGTTTATCTTTATGAACTTCCTTTTCAGAACTGCTCTTGCTGCATCCCTTTAAGTTTTGGTATGCTGTATTTCCATTTTTATCTGTCCCAAGGTATATTTTGATTTCTCTTTTGATTTCTTGTTTGAACCATTGGCTGTTCGATATGAACAACTCTTTGGTTGTTTATAACCAAATATGTGATTAATCTTTACATATTTGTGAATATGTCAGTTTTCTTCTTGTAATTGATTTCTAGTTTCATACCACTGTGGTCAGAAAAGATACTTGACGTGATTTCAGTTTTCTTAAATTTATTAGCACTTGTTTTGTGGCCTAACATGCTCTGTCTGGAGAATGCTTAATGTGCACTTGAGAAGAATATGTATTCTGCTGCATTTCGACGGACTGTTTTGTATATGTCTGTTAAGCTCATCAGATCTAACTTGTTTAAGGCCAATGTTTCCATATTGATTTTCTGTCTGGGTGATCTATCCATTGATGAAAGTGGGGCATTAAAATCCCCTACTGTTATTACATTGCTACCTATTTCTTCCTTTAGGTCTGTTAATATTTGTTTTATATATTTGAGTTCTCCTATGTTGGGTGCATAAATGTTTACAAACGTTAAAGCCTCTTCTTGGATTGACCCTTTTATTGTTACATAATGATCTTCTTTGTCTCTTATTGTAGTTTTTGTCTTAAAGTCTGTTTTGTCTGATATAAGTATAGTTACTCCAGCTTTCTTTTGGTTTCCATTTGTGTGGTATATCCCTTGCCATCCCTTCCCTTTCAGTCTATGTGTGCCCTACATCTGAAGTGAGTCTCTTGTAGGCAGCAGATAGATGGGTCATGTTTTTTTATCCATTTAGCCACTCTCTGTCTTTTGATTGGAGAATTTAGTCAATTTACATACACAATAATTATTATAGTTATGTACTTGTCATTTTGCTAATTGTTTTCTGGCTGTTTGTAATTCCTTTGTTTCTTTCTTCTTCTCTTGTGCTCTTCCTTTGTTGTTTGATGATTTTTCCGTTGTGGTATGCTTAGACCCCTTTCTATTCACCTTTTGGGTATCTACTATCTACTATAGGTGTTTGCTTTGTGGTTACCATAAGGCTTACATAAAAAAACTTATATTTATAACAGTCTATTTTTAAAAATATTTATTTATTTATTTGGCTGCATTGGGTCTTCGTTGCTGTGCGTGGGCTTTCTCTAGTTGCAGCGAGCGGGGGCTACTCTTCATTGTGGTGCACGAGCTTCTCATTGTGGTGACTTCTCTTGTTGTGGAGCACGGGCTCTAGAGCGCAGGCTCAGTAGTTGTGGTGCACGGGCTTAGTTGCTCTGCAGCAGGTGGGATCTTCCAGGACCAGGAATAGAACCCGTGTCCCCTGCATTGGCAGGTGGATTCTTAACCACTGTGCCACAAGGGAAGTTCCTATAACAGTCTCTTTTAAGTTGCTAACTACTGAAGTTGGAATGCATTCTAAAGCTCTACATTTTTACTCCCCCCACCACAGTTTGTTTTTGGTGTCACAGTTTACATCTTTTTCTCTTATGTATCCATTAACAAATTACTCTAGTTTTAGTTATGTTTACTAATTTGGTCTTTTAACCTTCACACTAGATTTATAAGTGATGAACCCACCACATTTTACAACATTAGACTATTCTTTTTTTTTTCTTAACATCTTTATTGGAGTATAATTGCTTTACAATGGTGTGTTAGTTTCTGCTATATAACAAAATGAATCAGCTATACATATACATATATCCCCATATCTACTCCCTCTTGCATCTCCCTCCCACCCTCCCTATCTCACCCCTCTAGGTGGTCACAAAGCACTGAGCTGATCTCCCTGTCCTGTGCTGCTGCTTCCCACTAGCTATCTATTTTACATTTGGTAGTGTATATATAAGTCCATGCCACTCTCTCACTTCTTCCCAGCTTATCCTTCCCCCTCCTTGTGTCCTCAAGTCCATTCTCTACGTCTGCGTCTTTATTCCTGTCCTGCCCCTAGGTTCTTCAGAACCATTTATTTTTTTAGATTCCATATATATGTGTTAGCATATGGCATTTGTTTTTCTCTTTCTGACTTACTTCCCTCTGTATGACAGACTCTAGGTTCATAGTTCACTACAAAGAGTTCAATTTCATTTCTTTTTATGGCTGAGTAATATTCCATTGTATGTATGTGCCACATCTTCTTTATCCATTCATCTGTCGATGGACACTTAGGTTGCCTCCATGTCCTGGTTGTTGTAAATAGAGCTGCAATGAACATTGTGGTACATGACTCTTTTTGAATTATGGTTTTCTCAGGGTATATGCCCAGTAGTGGGATTGCTGGGTCGTATGGTAGTTCTATTTTTAGTTTTGTAAGGAACCTCCATACTGTTCTCCACAGTGGCTGTATCAATTTACATTCCCACCAAAAGTGCAAGAGTGTTCCCTTTTCCCCACACCCTCTCCAGCATTTATTGTTTCTAGATTTTTTGATGATGGCCATTCTGACCGGTATGAGGTGATACCTCATTGTAGTTTTGATTTGCATTTCTCTAATGATTAGTGATGTTGAGCATCCTTTCATGTGTTTGTTGGCAATCTGTATATCTTCTTGGGAGAAATGTCTATTTAGGTCCTCTGCCCATTTTTGGATTGGGTTGTTTGTTTTTTTGATATTGAGCTGCATGAGCTGCTTATATATTTTGGAGATTAATCCTTTGTCAGTTACTTCATTTGCAAATATTTTCTCCCATTCTGAGGGTTGTCTTTTCGTCTTGTTTATGGTTTCCTTTGCTATGCAAAAACTTTTAAGTTTCATTAGGTCTCATTTATTTATTTATTTATTTATTTTCATTTCTTTAGGAGGTGGGTCAAAAAGGATCTTGCTGTGACTTATGTCATAGAGTGTTCTGCCTATGTTTTCCTCTAGGAGTTTTAGGGTGTCTGGCCTTACATTTAGGTCTTTAATCCATTCTAGTTTATTTTTGTGTATGATGTTAGGGAGTGTTCTAATTTAATTCTTTTACATTTAGCTTTCCCGTGTTCCCGGCACCACTTATTGAAGAGGCTGTCTTTCCTCCACTGTATATTCTTGCCTCCTTTGTCAAAGATAAGGTGACCGTAGGTGTGTGGGTTTATCTATGGGCTTTCTATCCTGTTCCATTGATCTATATTTCTATTTTTTGTTTTTGTTTTTGTTTTTTTTTTTTGCGTCACGCGGGCCTCTCACTGTTGTGGCCTCTCCCGTTGTGGAGCACAGGCTCCAGATGCGCAGGCTCAGTGGCCATGGCTCACGGGCCCAGCCGCTCCACGACATGTGGGATCTTCCTGGACCGGGGCATGAACCCGTATCCCCTGCATTGGCAGGCGGACTCTCAACCACTGCACCACCAGGGAAACCCTATATTTCTATTTTTGTGCCAGTACCATACTGTCTTGATTACTGTAGCTTTTTAGTATAGTCTGAAGTCAAAGGACCTGATTCCTCCAGCTCCATTCTTTCTCAAGATTGCTTTGGCTATTCGGGGTCTTTTGTGTTTCCCTAAAAATTGTGCAATTTTTTTGTTCTAGTTCTGTGAAAAATGCCATTGGTAGTTTGATAGAGATTGCATTGAATCTGTAGATTGCTTTGGGTAGTAGAGTCATTTTCAAAATGTTGATTCTTCCAATTCAAGTACATGGTATATCTCTCCATCTGTTTGTATCATCTTTAATTTCTTTCATCAGTGTCTTATAGTTTTCTGCATACAGGTCTTTTGTCTCCTTAGGTAGGTTTATTCCTAGGTATTTTATTTTTTTGTTTGCAGTGGTAAATGGGAATGTTTCCTTAATTTCTCTTTCAGGTTTTTCATCATTAGTATTTAGGAATGCAAGAGATTTCTGTGCATTAATTTTGTATTGTGCTACATTACCAACTTTATTGGTTAGTTCTAGTAGTTTTCTGGTAGCATCTTTAGGATTCTCTATGTATAGTATCATGTCATCTGCAAACAGTGACAGCTTTACTTCTTCTTATCTGATTTGGATTCCTTTTATTTCTTTTTCTTCTCTGATTGCTGTGGCTAAAACTTCTAAAACTATGTTGAATAAGAGTGGTGAGAGTGGGAAACCTTGTCTGTTCCTGATCTTAGTGGAAATGGTTTCAGTTTTTCACCATTGAGAATGATGTTGGCTGTGGGTTTGTCATATATGGCCTTTATTATGTTGAGGTAAGTTTCCTCTATGCCTACTTAATGGAGGGTTTTTATCATAAATAGGTGTTGAACTTTGTCGCAAGCTTTTTCTGCATCTAATGTGATGATATATGGTTGTTATCCTTCAGTTTGTTAATATGGTGTATCACATTGATTGATCTGTGTATATTGAAGAATCCTTGCATTCCTGGGATAAACCCTACTTGATCATGGTGTATGATCCTTTTAATGTGCTGTTGGATTCTGTTTGCTAGCATTTTGTTGGGGATTTTTGCATCTATGTTCATCAGTGATATTAGCCTGTAGTTTTCTTTCTTTGTGACAACTTTGTCTGTTTTTGTATCAGGGTGATGGTGGTCTCGTAGAATGAGTTTGGGAGTGTTTCTCCCCTCCCTCTGCTGTATTTTGGAAGAGTTTGAGAAGGATAGGTGTTAACTCTTCTCTAAATGTTTGATAGAATTCGTCGGTGAAGCCGTCTGGGCCTGGGCTTTTGTTGTTGGAATATTTTTAATGACAGTCTCAATTTCACTGCTTGTGATTGGTCTGTTTATATTTTCTATTTCTTCCTGGTTCAGGCTCAGAAGATTGTGCATTTCTAAGAATTTGTCCATTTCTTCCAGGTTGTCCATTTTATTGGCATATAGTTGCTTGTAGTAATCTCTCATAATCCTTTGTATTTCTGCAGTGTCAGTTGTTATTTCTCCTTTTTCATTTCTAATTCTACTGATTTGAGTCTTCTCCCTTTTTCTCTTGATGAGTCTGGCTAATGGTTTATCAATTTTGTTTATCTTCTCAAAGAAACAGCTTTTGGTTTTATTGATGTATGCTATTGTTTCCTTCATTTCTCTTTTGTTTATTTCTGATCTGATTTTTATGATTTCTTTCCTTCTGCTAGCTTTGGGGTTTTTTTGTTCTTCTTTCTGTAATTGCTTTAGGTATAAGGTTAGGTTGTTTATTTGAAATGTTTCTTGTTTCTTGAGGTAGGATTGTATTGCTATAAATTTCCCTCTTAGAACTGCTTTTGCTGCATCCCATAGGTTTTGGGTTGTCGGGTTTTCATTGTCATTTGTTTCTAGGTATTTTTTGATTTCCTCTTTGATTCTTCAGTGATCTCTTGGTTATTAAGTAGTGTATTGTTTAGCCTCCCTGTGTTTGTATTTTTTAGAGATATTTTTCCTGTAATTGATATCTAGTCTCATAGCGTTGTGGCCAGAAAAGATACTTGATACAATTTCAATTTTCTTAAATTTACCAAGGCTTGATTTGTGACCCAAGGTATGATCTATCCTGGAGAATGTTCCATGAGCACTTGAGAGGAAAGTGTATTTTGCTCTTTTTGGATGGAATGTCTTATAAATATCAATTAAGTCCATCTTGTTTAATGTATCATTTAAAGCTTGTGTTTCCTTATTTATTTTCATTTTGGATGATCTGTCCATTGGTGAGAGTGGGGTGTTAAAGTCCCCTACTATGATTGTGTTACTGTCGATTTCCCTTTTTATGGCAGTTAGCATTTGCCTCATGTACTGAGGTGCTCCTGTGTTTGGTGTGTCAATATTTACAATTGTTATATCTTCTTCTTGGATTGGTCTGTTGATCATTATATAGTGTCCTTCTGTGTGTCTTGCAATAGTCTTTATTTTAAAGTCTATTTTGTCTGATATGAGAATTGCTACTCCAGCTTTCTTTTGATTTCCCTTTGCATGGAATATCTTTTTCCATCCCCTCACTTTCAGTCTGTATGTGTCCCTACGTCTGAAGTGGGTCTCTTGTAGAACAGCGTATATATGGGTCTTGTTTTTGTATCCATTCAACCAGTCTGTGTCTTTTGGTTGGATCATTGAATCCATGTACATTTAAGGTAATTATCGAAATGTATGTTCCTATTACCATTACCTTAATTGTTTTGGGTTTGTTATTGTAGGTCTTTTCCTTCTCTTGTGTTTCCTGCCTAGAGTAGTTCCTTTAGCATTTGTTCTAAAGCTGGTTTGGTGGTGCTCAGTTCTCTTAGCTTTTGCTTTTTTCTAAAGGCTTTAATTTCTTCATCGAATCTGAATGAGGTCCTTGCTTGGTAGAATAATCTTGGTTGTAGGTTTTTCCCTGTCATCACTTTAAATATGTCCTGCCACTCCCTTCTGGCTTGCAGAGTTTCTCCTGAAAGATCAGCTGTTAGCCTTATGGGGATTCCCTTGTATGTTATTTGTTGCTTTTCTCTTGCTGCTTTTAATATTTTTTCTTTGTGTTTCTTTGTGTTTAATTTTTGAGAGTTTGATTAATATGTGTCTTGGCGTGTTTCTCCTTGGATTTATCCTGTATGGGACTCTCTGTGCTTCCTGGACTTGATTGACTATTTCCTTTCCCATATTAGGGAATTTTTCAACTATAATCTCTTCAAATATTTTTTCAGTCCCTTTCTTTTTCTCTTCTTCTTCTGGGACCCCTGTAATTCGAATATTGGTGCATTTAATGTTGTCCCAGAGATCTCTGAGACCGTGCTCAATTGTTTTTCATTCTTTTTTCTTTATTCTCCTCTGCAGTAGTTATTTCCACTATTTTATCTTCCAGGTCACTTATCCATTCTTCTGCCTCAGTTATTCTGCTATTGATTGCTTCTAGAGAATTTTTAGTTTCAGTAATTGTGTTGTTCATCATTGTTTGTTTGCTCTTTAGTTCTTCTAGGTCCTTGTTGAAAGTTTTTTATATTTTCTCCATTCTATTTCCAAGATCTTGGATCATCTTTACTATCATTACTCTGAATTCTTTTTCAGGTAGACTGCCTATTTCCCCTTCATTTGTTTGGTCTGGTGGGTTTTTACCTTGCTCCTTCATCTGCTGTGTATTTCTCTGTCTTCTCATTTTGCGTAACTTACCGTGTTTGGGGGTCTCCTTTTCACAGGCTGCAGGTTCGTAGTTCCCATTTGTTTGGTGTCTGCCCCCAGTGGCTTAGCTTGGTTCAGTGGCTTGTGTAGGCTTCCTGGTAGAGGGGACTAGTGCTTGTGTTCTCGTGGATGAGGCTGGATCTTGTCTTTCTGGTGGCCAGAACCGCATCCAGTGGTGTGTTTTGGGGTGTCTGTGACCTTATTATGATTTTAGGCAGCCTCTCTGGTAATGGGTGGGGTTGTGTTCCTGTCTTGCTAGTTGTTTGGCATAGGGTGTCCAAAACTGTAGCTTGCTGGTCATTGAGTGGAGCTGGGTCTTAGCGTTGAGATGGAGATCTCTGGGAGAGCTTTCACCATTTGATATCATGTGGAGCTGGGAAGTCTCTGGTGGACTAATGTCCTGAACTAGGGTCTCCCACCTCAGAGGCTCAGGCCTGACACCCAGCCAGAGTACCAGGACCCTGTCAGCCACATGGCTTTTGTAGAATTTCTTCAGGGACTTCTGGTTGAGGCTTGGCTCCTGATTGTAATAGTGCAGCTTGGAGGGTCCAGGCTTGCTTTTTCAATCAGCTTGGCAAACTCGCAGATTCACTCCTGCACACACTGGCTGCCCATTCCTGGAGCTTTCCAGCCTGCCGGCCTGAGGCTAGACTATTCTGAACTTTACTATTTATTTCGCTTTACCAGTGAGAGTTATACTTTCATATACTTTCCTGTTACCAATTAGCATCCTTTCATTTTAGCCTAAAGAAGTCCCTTTAACATTTCTTGGAAGACTCATGTAGTGGTGATGAACTCCTTTAGGCTTTTGTTGGTCTGAAAAACTCTTGATCTCTCCTTCAGTTCTGAAGGACAACTTCACCATGTACAGTATTCTTGGTGGTGGGTTTTTTCTTTTAGCACTTTGAGTATATTGTGCCACTCCCTTTTGTCCTGCAAAGTTCCTGCTGAAAAATCTGCTGATAGTCTCATGGGGTGCCCTTGTATGTAACAAGTTGTCTTTCTCTTGCTGTTTTTAAGAGCTCTCCTTGTCTTTAACTTTTGACACTTTAATTACGTGTTTTGTTGTGAGTCTCTTTGGGTATATCTGCATGTTAAACAAATAGGCCTTTTTTTTTCACAGAAGGACTAGGTGCTTTTTAGTCAGTTGTCTCTGTGCTGGGCCCTGGGTTGATTGAGTACAAACAAGGCATTTAAGAACTATTTCTCAGTTTACTATGGCCTTGTGGGTCTCATGGACATAAGCCCTGAATTTTGGGGTGCTCACCTCTCAGGTACAGGTCTTAAAAGTTGGGGTGCCCGATGTGGAGTTCAAATCGTTTGCTCCTCAGGGAGAACCTCTGGTCTGTGGGTTCCTTCCCGATTGTGGGTCTCTGTGCCAGGAGTGGGGCTGAACATGAGATTCTGTCTCAGCTTCTCCTGCCAGTTTTGATGTGAGTTTTTCCTTGTTCACCTAATGTGTTAGAGTTGCTCAACTAGTTTTTGGGTTTCTTTGAGTTCCATATGTAGCTGTAGGTTTGGTGTGTCCATGGGAGGAGGTGAGTTCAGTATCGTCCTATGTCACCATCCTGATCTAGAACTTAGTTCTTTTTCTTTTGTGACCACCTGTTCTTTTTCCATTTCTACATTTTTTCTGTCCTTTTTATAGATTCTTAGATTTATAGATTATTAAATCTACATATATTCTCAAATATTTTATATATTCTCAAGCCTATAAATCTCAAATGTTTAGAGTTCTTCATTTATCTCTTTGAGCATCCTAAACATAATTATTTTTAAATTTTTTATTATGGAAAAAATCAAAGAAAAGTAGGGATCCTCTTGCTTCCAAAATTATCACCTCATGGCCAATATAAGTTCATCTCTACCTCCCATACTCCAAGGCCCCCAGATTAACCATAATTAAAGATTATTTTTCAGATTGTTCTATACAATTAATTTCACCTAGACTGAGTGTTTACTCAGATTGTTTTTTATGTTGGCTATCTCTCTCAGTATCGGATTTCTTTTCATGGGTTTTGCAATTTTTTTTTTTCACTTTTTTTTTCGGCTGCACCACGCGGCTTGCAAGATCTTAGTTCCCCAACCAGGGATTGAACCTGGGCCCTTGGCAGTGAAAGCGTGGAGTCCTAACCACAGGACTGCCAGAGAATTCCCAAGGGTTTTGCAATTTTTATTTTATAGAGGACTCATTTTGAGTGGCGAGCTTTAAAAAATGTGGCTTTTATGATTTGTTAAAATTGTTTTTCTCCTTCTGCATTTTAGCCTTCCTTAGGAGTCTAGTGGTTTTGTGGCTTCTTCCTGCATCCCCCATCTCCTCAAGTCCAGAGCCAGCTGTTACAATAGTGGTTTACATCCCCTATTCTGCTGTGGTGGGGCAGACCCAGGCAGAGCTGACCTGTCTCAGGTCTTGGTTGTGGACCTGGATCTGTCACCCCATCCGCCACATCCCTAGGTTCATTTAATCTAGATGACCAGATTGCAGCTACAGACAGCCTCCTTCCACAGTGGAGGGATCTAGACCATAGTCCTGATGGTCCCTTTCATACAGGCCACATTTAGTCTCCTCTGTCCTGCAGGAGCCAAGGGGTTGGCACCCACTGACCAGAGCCCTCAGGCCTGGGCTTCAGCTCCACCTCCTGGCTTGCATGTCTTTTTCACTTCTAGTTCATGGAGATGTTTACCTTGTTTTTAAGTCTTAATGTGTTTGTTTTTTACCTTCTCTTTTTGTGTTTTTTACATTATTCTATGTTTTTGGAGGTGAAAACTGCACCCCATGACCAGAAATATCCCCTAAATATATGGTTTTGAGTTTTCTGCCGCCTCCTTGCCTCTTTTCAGCAACATGCACGCCACAAGTTTTGTTTTCAAAGCATTTTTGTCCTATTTATAAATGCCATTCAGATACTACTGAGGGAAATAAAGAGTTTAAGAAACCTTTGGTGACCACCTCATTCTTATATAAGTAGGTTTTTACACTTAAGAGTATAGCTATTCATAGGCTGTGCTTTGAAAACTTGATTTTGCAAGTCCAAGGAATTCTGGGATTCAGTTATTAACTATTCTTACCCCAAAACAGACTCTTAGTGTTGTCTACACTGGTGTATTCTGTTTTCTTTACCCCATATGCCCTGCTGTTAGCCAAGCTGGATTCTTACTGTTACTTCATTCATGGCCTCTAAAGGAAGCCTTTTCCCTTCCTGTAAAATGTCTTCTCCCTCCCCCTTTTGGAAGCCCACTTATTCTCAGATGCTCCCTCCTCAATGAAGCCTTTCCTCCTTGCTGCAGGCGAAAGTCATTTCTCCTCCTCAGAACTCACAACAGTTCACACCACTCTTATTACACTTACTACACACTAATTTGTAATATAACCATTTGTGGAAATTCCTTGAACCTTTATATTCCTTCCCCTCTCTGAGCTTCTGTGACTCTAAGTATGAAAATTAATTGAGGCATGTTGCAGAAAAGACCTTACTTTTATTTTCCTTTGTGAAACTTTCATATCAAAGATTCTCAGAAAAACAGAAAAACCCATTAAAAATAGAATTAACTTTTAATCAAGTGAGATATTCATATTTGGGCCAGAACAGGCAGGAATATAGCAATGTTTATATGTTACTTTAAAGAGTTCAAAAGAGTCTCATATATATTCTCATTTGCTTCTCATAGCAAGCTGCTGAGGTAGAGCAGCTGTGATTATATCCATTTTGGCTGAAAAACACCAACTAAAAATATAAATAAGAACATGATGATTTAAGTTCCATTATCTCATGTAGGTGGTACAATAAAATAATTAGTAGTCAGAGTGTCAGAAGGTTCTGGTTTGAACTTGCAACACAATTATCTTGGGCCTTGGTTTTCTTGGCCGTAAAATAACCCAATGACTTCTAGGGCCAAGCTAAAAAATTCTGATTTTAAATGCACTTAATTTGTAATTGAAAATGTCACGACATATTCTTTGATTTCCTTCTGAAGGATGTTTGCATATCTGCCATTAAGGAGAAGGATATTGAAGCCAAGCTGACTCAGGTGATTGAGAATTGGACCAACCAGAACCTGAGTTTTGCAGCATTTAAGGGAAAGGGAGAGCTGCTGCTCAAAGGAACTGAATCGGGAGAGATTATCACCTTGATGGAGGATAGTTTAATGGTCTTAGGTTCCTTACTAAGCAACAGGTAATTTTATAATTTTCAGGGGAGGGTTTTGATTTGGTATTTAGGGTTATATAATTTTAGATAAAAGCCCAGTTTTGTAGCTGTGGCACAACACAAGATTCTGACCTAAAGTGTTGACTCTTGTCTGTCCTTAAATGAACTACCTATTTTCCCTACTAATCATGGCCTACATCTCTTCTATGGTACTCACCTCCCCTTCCTGTGTTTCCTGATGGGCCCCATCATAATTATTCTCCCTCAGATTGGCAGCTTACCTCCTAAACATCTGGACTCCCCACGAAGATGACACCTTCATTTTATCTCCTTTCTCTTTTCATTCTCTGATTTTTCATCATTGCCCTCCTTGGCTAAACCTGCTCAAGTGTTTAACCAATAGCCCAGGAAAAGTATGCTGTCAACACATGAAGGAATATAATGAAGGGCTTGACACTTACACACTTGGAATTTTTATGGTGAAAAGTGGCCATATCTGTGCTGGGTCCACTGCAGCCTAAACGAGGCAACATGTCCATCACTGGACTACTGAACCGCTTGAAGGTGACTCTTATCTCAAGCGCAGCTTTAGGAAATGGGACCCAGATTAAGTACACTGTCTTGGCATTAGCAACCTCTAATCCCCTAGCTGACTATCCAGTAATTCTTAACTGGTCTTCACCCTAACACACCTAAGAAATATGTCACATTATCTCAGAGGTCATTAACAGAGGTCAGTGTCCATGGGGATTCTAATACCCTACCTCCAGGTTGGGACTGCTGTTTCATGAATGACATCCTGCATTACCTCTGGCTCAGAGGCAGTCTTGTATTTGGATAATGTACTAACTCACAAAGCTCCTAATTCTGGGTTGAAGTTGCTGGGGTTAAACTCCTAGGGTATGTCCTCTGCTTTCAGGGAATCTGAATAACCTGGCAAAGGTGACCATAGGCCATTCAGTGGTTCCTAGTCTTCACAGGCTGCTACTTCCCCATGGTTCATTGCAAATTTTTCCATCTTGATTTCCTGAATGATGACCTCTTGAGGAAAGGCTGTAGATTCACCTGAACCTGGTGTGTAGCCCAAGAATTCAGGACTTGAAGCCTTTCTTAATTTCATTCTTAACTTGCATATAACCTGAATATTATAGTACTTATTTATGATACTAGTAAATTCAATGTTGAGGCCCTGCTAGGAGGAGTATAAGGATATCTAAGAAGTCACAACACTTCAGTAGATTCTCCTCCTAGAGAACTTTGCAGCATCAAGTGGATCCAGAAAACCTCTTCTAGAGCCAACCACAGACTGATCTCATAGAAGGCAGTACCAGCTGGATCTCTAGGGCTACCTGGATGTGAGAATGAAATTGTGTATCTTCATGGGTGAGGCTTCACTCACCTGGATTCCCTGGATGGTGACACTTTCCTGGTGGGTCCCTGATTCCCTGGCATTCCAAGGGCCTTCCTACCTGTTGTGAACAGGTTCCACCACACAAAGCTGTGCAATGCAGGTACCTGGCCAAACGACAAAAACTGGTCATTAGTGATTTTATTTCAAATCTCCCTTTTTCTTGTTGGGAAGTTACATACCATCAAAGATGATTTTTTTTTTATTCCGTGCAAAATTATTTTTGGCTCCAGATATCTAAGTGCTTCAACTCCCTGAAATGCCCTTCCATACCGTCTTGGTCTGTGTGTATTGATCTTGAAAGGTTTTTTTTTTTTGCATATTGACTGCCTTTCAGCTCTAGCCTGATGGCCAGATGGACACTATAAATTGGGAGTTGAGAAAAATGCCTCTTACTGCCAGATCAACGCATCTACCTCCTTGGGACAGTTTTTGTACAACCCCTTTATACCTGCATGTATAACATAGTCTTCCATAGAAGTGAAGGGTTATGCTTAGGCATCATACCATTCCCAGAAGAACCCCATTCTTCATGTGAGCCCCTTCAAGTCATCCTGTCCTGGATCAAGTAAAGTTTTAAGACTGTACTCAACAAATGCCACTCACCGGGAAATTCCACTACACAACTTCAAAGCTACTTGCCGTGGCCACAAACTGAAGTCAGCTTCTTAATTCAACTGTTGTTAATTAGGTCTTTCCCCAGTATCTTCCCATCACTTCCTCATGGCATCCACTCTGTTTCTTGTCTTTCTTAGTTGTGCCCAGCTTTCTGGACACCTTGTATTCTCATGAACACTTCAGCTAGCCCTGATGGTGAAAAAACAGGAACCAGACTTTTGGGGGATAGCAATTCTGTATCGTTAACGCTGCAGAATCTAGGCGTAGTGCCTGGTGGAATTAGCAGTCTATGGGTGGGAAGAGCACATCTGTAGTAGACATCAGACCTCAAGCTTGACCCTGGCCTTGTGGTAGTAGTTCCATAGACAAGTAACAACAGTACCCTCTGTGTGATTTTCCACTTGGATTTGGTTCACAAAAGACTCGGAAAGCCATCTTATTCCTTGTTTTCCCTTTACTCAGAGGAGCAACCAGCACAATTCCTTTACTGGACCTCTGTGGCTTAAAACTTGGTGAACTTCTTAGTTTATCACTGATACATGGGACCATTAAGTGAAATCACTATAATTATATGTTTCATTCATAAAAATGCAAACATCTTATTAACTGTATGAAATTTAATAGGAGCTGCCTTTTTTTTTAGGAAAAAATATTCAGTCAAAGGAATTTTTCCCCTATTATTTGTTATAAGCCATACTATTTTGTGAATCTTCCTTAAAATGTAATATCTTTCCATTCTTACTTTTTAGATATAATGCTCCATTTAAAAAAAATATCCAGAATTGGGTGTATAAATTGTCCACTTCCTCAGATATAATTGAAGAGTGGCTAGTAGTCCAGAACCTTTGGGTTTATCTTGAAGCTGTCTTTGTAGGTGGGGATATTGCCAAACAGCTACCTCAGGTAAATATGGTTTTTGTAACTGCTGATAGAATAATTTAGTGTATGTTGTTTATATGTCTCTGTAAAAGTCTTCAGAAAGACATATAGTCACGTCTTGATTATTTGCACCAGGGGTTTGCAAACTATGGCCAACTCACCTGTTTTGTTTTTTAATTTTATTTTTGGCTGTGTTGGATCTTCATTGCTGCGCGCGGGCTTTCTCTAGTTGCGGCAAGCTGGGGCTACTCTTTGTTGAGGTGCATGGGCTTCTCATTGTTGTGGCTTCTCTTGTTGTGGAGCACAGGCTCTCGGGCACAGGCTCAGTAGTTGTGGAGCACGGGCTTATTTGCTCCGTGGCATGTGGGATCTTCCCGGACCACGGATCAAACCCGTGTTTCCTGCATTGGCAGGCAGATTCTTAACCACTGTGCCACCAGGGAAGTCCCACCTGTTTCTGTAAGTACAGTTTTATTGGAATACAGCCATGTGCATTCATTTATGTTCTGTCTGTGGCTTCTTTAGCATTACAATGGCAGAGTTGAATAGTTGTAACAGAGACCATATGGCCTACAAAGCCTAAAATATTTAGCATCTTGCCCTTTACAAAGAAGTTTTTTTTAAAAAGTGCTGACCTTTGATTTACATTAGTAGAAACAAGAAACTCACATAATTTTCAAATCTCCAGGTTGTCTGGAGAGGTACATTTGAATATGGTACTATTAAATTATAATAGTTCATCTCTTCTTAGAATTAGACTTATTCCTCTGAGAGTAAAAGTTAAAATAATCTGTATTCTGTAAACACAAATTAACTATTAGTAAGTTGTTAACTAATAGTAGATCAGAAACATGAGGCAAGGAAACTTAGCCTTAGAAGCCTGTAACAAATTCTTTAAAACAGCTTTATGGGACCTTTTAAATGAATGCCAGTAACTTACTAATAATTATTCTATGAAGGTAATTTTCCTCTTATAAAATTAGGCCTACTCTTTCTTTTTTTAAACATTTATTTAAAAAAATTTTTTTTGGCTGCATCGGGTCTTAAGTTGCAGCACGCGGGGTCTTTGTTGAGGTGTGCGGGATCTTTCGTTGCCGGCGCGGGGCCTCTTTGTTGCGGCGCAGGGCTTCTCTTTAGTTGTGGCATAAGGACTCCAGGGTGTGTGGGCTCTGTAGTTTGCGGCACACGGGCTCCCTCGTTGAGGTGTGTGAGCGCAGTAGTTGTGGCGCGTGGGCTTAGTTGCCCCACGGCATGTGGGATCTTATTTCCCCGACCAGGGACCAAACCTGTGTCCCATGCATTGGAAGGTGGATTCTTTATCACTGGACCACAAGGGAAGTCCCCTAAGCCTACTCTTTTGAATTTCCATACCTATGGCATGACTATAGATTAAAAATCAAGGATAAAGCATTTTGAAAATAGCTGGTTTCCCTTTGTAACACATTTTAAAAACATAAATCATTTTTAATCAGAAAGTTTTATTTTTTAAAAGTGCACTTAAAAGTTTTAACAGAGGCAAGATTATGCCAGTTTCTAAAAGCATTTTAAAAAATTGAATGCAAAGCTTAATATCATCCATGGTAAACAGTTTTCATTTGCAAAAATGCTTTGTTTTGGATTTTTACTGTTTTCTTTTTCTTTTTCCTGGGGTACTGTTAAGCTTTAATTATTCCAAAATACTGAGATCAAATTATTTTCATGCTTCCTCAGTTTGCTCATCAAACCAAAACACCTGGGGTACTGAAAGACTAGATTTGCGATTTAAGTTGATAGCTCTGCAGATTAATCATGTGGCACTTTGAAAAATGTATTAAATGTAAGGAAAAATATCAGCGATAAACCTCATTGTGATAGAGCAGCATTTCAATAAGCCGTTCTCTTGTTCCAGAGTTAATTCAGATGAAAAAAAAATTGCCCCTTTAAATTATGTAGCCTGAGACTAATAGGCTGGTTTGAGGAACTATAGGAGATGCCAAAGTGAAGACCTGGCTTCATTCAGTTATCCACATGCCAACTTTTACTTTTGTTTTTAGGAAGCAAAACGTTTTCAGAATATTGACAAGTCATGGGTAAAGATAATGCAGCGAGCTCATGAGAATCCCAATGTGATTGGTTGCTGTGTTGGAGATGAAACGATGGGGCAGCTTTTACCTCATTTACATGAACAATTAGAAGTATGTCAGAAGTCACTTACAGGGTAAGAGTTTAATTTTTAAATTACCTATCCTTTTATATGTGATGGTGTTTTATCCCAAACAAGTTCGTAGAATTGACTGCATTTTTGGTTTGGTAGTGATGGTTGAGGTGGTGTTAGGAATTTAACATGTCACATAAATTTAATTTCTCTGCAAAAAAAGACACCTTCAAGTTGAGGGTGGGTGAGTTATAGCATTGTATTAGTTTTGTAGGGCTGCTGTAACAAATTACCACAAACTGGGTGGCTTAAGACAACTGAAATTTATTTTCTCACCGTTCTGGAGGCCAGAAGTCTGAAATCAAGTTAGCAGCACCTTCTGAGGGCTCTAGGGAGAATCTTTCCTTGCCTCTTCCAGGTTCTGGTGGCTCTTGGCTTATGGCTGTATAACTCCAATCTCTGTCTCTGTCTTTATATGTCCTTCTCCTCTTCCTGTGTGTCTCTTATGAGGACACTTGTCATTGGATTTAGGGCTCATCTGAATAATCCAAGATTATCTCTTCTCGAGATCCTTAACTTCGGTACATTTGCAAAGACCCTTTTTGCAAATGAGGCCACATTCACAGATTCCAGGGAATAGGACGTGGACATATCTTTTTGGGGCTACCAGTCAACACACTACAGGCATAGAGTAGAGATGTGCACTCAGAGAACAATTAAAGACAAACTCACAGATAGTTTTCTTAAAAGGCAGTTCATTCTCAATTTCTATTTGAAACAGGGTAACGATATATCTTAGTTTGTCCAAATTTATGCCTCTGTCCTGGCTGAATGGCTATTTGTCCCCCCGCTCTCTCAAAATGTCTTGGTTTGGAGGTAAATTATGTGTTCCCCCTGGGTTTAAGCCGCGAGGTTCACAGGACTCTTAGAAAGGTTGCAGGAGGGCTCGTGATGAGAAAGAAGATAGGATGGAGCAGGCTTGCTCTGGGTCACGTTCTTATTTCCACTTGTTTTCCCAGATGCCATCCATGGTGCAGCAGGACTTTCTTTCTAACCAAACATTTCAGAGGCAAATGGGAAATGACTGTAGGTGTTTGCTACTATCTTATTGATGTTAGTGATTGCGTCTTGGCTAAAAAACCCCAAAATTAATAATTCAGAAAAAATTATTTGGTAACGTGACTTTATTTAAAGGTATTTGGAGAAGAAGCGATTACTATTTCCAAGATTCTTCTTTGTATCTGATCCAGTTCTCCTGGAAATTCTTGGACAAGCCAGTGATTCCCATACCATACAAGTATGTAATCTAAGTATCTGTTGCCTAAATCCTTTTTTTCCACAGCCTATGTGTTAAAAAATAAAAATGAAGTTAATGTCTTAAAAGTGCAGTCAGGAAAAAAGAGTATTAAAAATTATGTTGGTTATAAAATGTCTTATTTTCTTTGTATTCGGAGCCCATCAGCCTGAGGCAAGAGTCACCGATTATGCAACTCACCAGCTGGGTGACCTTGGCCAGCTTCTTAATTTTCCTGTGCCTCAGTTTCCTTGTCTGTAAAATCAGGATATTAATCATTTCCACCTCATGGGATAGTCATAAAGATTACACGAGATAATTCATTGAAAAGTTCTGGACACACAGTATGTGCTCACTAAATGTAATTCATTGTTATGAGTATTTTAATCTAAATATTCTTGATCAAATAGGGATTGTGGTTTGGATTTGTCCTTTTTTTGTCCCAAGTGCTTCTCAAATGCTTTTATTGCCATTTCCAAGGGCAATACTTCCAGGAGGAAGAGAAAAACTACAGAGAACTGGGTGTGAGAGGCACTGGAACACCCATCCCAGGGACATTTCTGGTTTGGGAATTTGGGAAACAGCTAGTAATACCTTCCTTGTTGGTTTCCAGGGAGTTGAGGGGATGAGAAAGGAAAGGAGGGAAGTAGAAGCTGTGTAAGGCAGACATAGAGCCAAGAGAGGACTGAGCTGTCCCTGGGAGGGAAGAGGGCAGGAACCATGTGGTTCAGTGTCCATCGGGAGGAAGATGACAGTTACTAGTCGAATCTCCATAATGTAAGAGATGCATTTGTAGGTCTTGGAGGAAACATTCTGTAGGGCTGGATTTTTAAAAGTGGGCTTCCAAGTCAGTCAAGGGTCAAAGAAGAGTCTTTTTTTTTTTTGAGACAATGAAGTAAATTCTTAATCTCTTACAAATATAAAAAATAGTAAAGCTTTTAAAAACATCTCAGTGACTTTTGTGTTTAACGTCATGTATGATGTGTTTGCTCTGTCTTGTGCTTTCTTATAGCCACATCTCCCTGCAGTGTCTGACAACATAAATGAGGTGACCTTTCACGCAAAAGACTATGATCGTATCATGGCTGTCATATCAAGAGAAGGAGAAAAAATTATTGTAATTTAACTTGGTTAAAATTTTATTAGGATTTCTTTAAAAATTTAGATTTGAGGAGAATGCAATTCTCTTATGAAAGAAAGGGAGGGGAGTGGTGTCGGGTTTTAGTTCTGTAGCCCTGGCTTTGTAACAGACTAGTTTGGATAACTCATTTAACTTCTCTGAGGCTCATTTTATTATCTATACAATGAAAGTTTTAGACCAAATGATCTTTATAGTTCTTTCCACATATAGTATTAGTTGATTTTACTCACGTTTTAAATATTTTATATGAAATTGTTTGCTTTGCCTGAGGTACTTTGATTTATGACATTTGTAAAAATACCAAATTATTATCAATTTGTAACGTATTTGTAATATATCTTTTAGTTGGATAATCCTGTTATGGCCAAAGGTCCCGTGGAGATTTGGCTTCTGGACATGTTAAAAATGCAGATGTCGTCCTTACATAATATAATTAGATCTGCATTCTATCAAATCAGTGATTCAGGATTTCAGCTCTTACCTTTCCTCAATCACTTTCCAGCACAGGTGAGAATACATGACATTTAAATAGCGAAATAAGGGGGAAAGATATGCAGGAGGCAGTTAGCCTGATGATGTGGAGGCTGTTCAAGCTTAGAACTAATTAGAGAGGCCCACGCACCCTCAGCCCCCAACCACCTGCTTGACCACTTGCTTGTCCACCTACACCGTTCTAGGCCAACCCATCCCATCCCTGAGAAGAGGATTTGCCACTGTTCTTCCATCATTGAGGATATACACTGAGACTAAAGCACTAACGAGAAATTTCATCTTATGTATAAGCGACACCTATCTATGTATAAAAACTAGGCATGTGGGCTTCAGTAGCTGTGGCACACAGGCTCAGTAGTTGTGACTCACGGGCTCTAGGGCTCAGGCTCAGTAGTTGTGGCACGTGAGCTTCGTTGCTCCATGGCATGTGGGATCTTCCTGGACCAGGGATCAAACCTGTGTCCTGTGCATTGGCAGGCGGATTCTTAACCACTGTGCCACCAGGGAAGTCCCTAAATTGCATTTTATAAAGCAGGTTTCCCAAATAAATTTGCCTATTATACAATGTTAATTTTTTATCTAAAATTGTTTAAAATTTCACCTCTATTTTCTTCTCAAACACGTTTTTAAGATTATGAACACAATGGATCCTTGTTGCAAAAATTGGGGAAAACTTGAAGAATATGAAAGTGAAAATAAAAATTTCCCATTTTTCCACCACTTGGAAATGATGACTTAATATTTCCATGTGGTCCCTTTCAGTATTTTTTAATATGCTTATTATAAGCATCAAATAATATTGATGAGAATGAGCATTCCTATTTTATTTTTTATTGTAATGAAACATCCTCCAGTTTTCCCTGTGAAGTCTGCTGCCTTCTTAAACCTAGTGAAAAACACAATTTAAGCTTTTCTTGGTGACTTAGGGTAGTCATTTTATTTTTCTCATCATTATTAGATTATAATTACTATACAATGTTGTGTTAGTTTATGCTGTACAACAAAGTGAATCAGTTATATGTATACATATACCTGCATACCCCCTCCTTCTTGGGCCTCCCTCCCACCCTCCCCATCCCACCCCTCTAGGTCGTCACAAAGCACCGAGCTGATCTCCCTGTGCTATGCAGCAGCTTCCCACTAGCTATCTATTTTACACATGGTAATGTATATATGTCAATGTTACTTTCTCAGTTCGTCCCACTCTCCCCTTCCTCCTCTGTGTCCACAAGTCTGTTCTCTATGTCTGCGTCTCTATTCCTGCCCTGCTAGTAGGTTCATCAGTACCATTTTTCTAGATTCCATATAAATGTGTTAATATACGGTATTTGGTTTTTCTTTCTGACTTACTTCACTCTGCATGACGGACTCTAGGTCCATCCACATCACTAACAATGACTCAATTTCATTCCTTTTTATGGCTGATATTCCACTGTATATATGTACCACATCATCTCTGTCCATTCATCTGTTGATGGACATTTAGGTTGCCTCCATGTCCTGGCTATTGTAAATAGTGCTGCGCTGAACATTGTGGTACATGACTCTTTTTGAATTATGGTTTTCTCAGGGTATATGCCCAGTAGTGGGATGGCTGGGTCACATGGTAGTTGTATTTTTAGTTTTGTAAGGAACCTCCATACTGTTCTCCATAGTGGCTGTATCAATTTACATTCCCACCAACAGTGCAGGAGGGTTCCATTTTCTCCACACTCTCTCCAGCATTTATTGTTTGTAGATTTTTTGATGATGGCCATTCTGACCGGTGTGAAGTGATACCTCATTGTGGTTTTGATTTGCATTTCTCTAATGATTAGTGATGTTGAGCATCTTTTCAAGTGCTTGTTGGCCATCTGTATGTCTTCTTTGGAGAAATGTCTATTTAGGTTTTCTGCCCATTTTTGGATTGAGTTGTTTGTTTTTATTGATATTAAGCTGCATGAGCATTTTGGAGATTAATCCTCTGTCAGTTGCTTCATTTGCAAATATTTTCTCCCATTCTGAGGGCTGTCTTTTCGTCTAGTTTATGGTTTCCTTTGCTGTGCAAAAGCTTTTAAGTTTCATTAGGTCCCATTTATTTATTTTTGCTTTTATTTCCATTTCTTTAGGAGGTGGGCCAAAAAGGATCTTGCTGTGATTTATGTCAAGGAGTGTGCCACCTCTGTTTTCCTCTAAGAGTTTTATAGAGTCTGTCCTTAGATTTAGGTCTTTAAATCCATTTTGAGTTTATTTTTGTGTATGGTGTTGGGAAGTGTTCTAATTTCATTCTTTTACATGTAGCTGTCCAGTTTTCCTAGCACCACTAGTGAAGAGGCTGTCTTTTCTCCATTGTATATTCTTGCCTCCTTTGTCAAAGATAAGGTGACCATAGGTGCATGGGTTTATCTCTGGGCTTTCTATCCTGTTCCATTGATGTATATTTCTGTTTTTCTGCCTGTACCATACTGTCTTGATTACTGCAGCTTTGTGGTATAGTCTGAAGTCAGGGAGCCTGATTCCTCCAGCTCCGTTTTTCTTTCTTAAGATGCTTTGGCTATTCGGGGTCTTTTGTGTTTCCATACATATTGTAAAATTTTTTGTTCTAGGTCTGTGATAAATACCATAGGTGATTTGATAGGGATTGCACTGAATTTGTAAACTGCTTTGGGTAGTATAGTCATTTCCACAATGTTGATTCTTCCAACCCAAGAACATGGTATATCTCTCCATCTATTTATATCATCTTTGATTACATTCATCAGTGTCTTATAGTTTTCTGTATACAGGTCTTTTGTCTCCATAGGTAAGTTTATTCCTAGGTATTTTATTCTTTTTGTTTCAATAATAAATGGGATTGTTTCCTTAATTTCTATTTCTGAAATTTCATTGTTAGTGTACAGGAATGCAAGAGATTTCTGTGTATTAATTTTGTATCCTACGACTTTACTAAATTTGTTGATTAGCTCTAGTAGTTTTCTGGTGGCACCTTTAGGATTTTCTATGTATAGTATCATGTCATCTGCAAACCGTGCCAATTTTAGTTCTTCTTTTGACATTTGGATTCCTTTTATATCTTTTTATTCTCCGATTGCTGTGGCTATGATTTCCAAAACTATGTTGAAAAATAGTGGTGAGAGTGGGCACCCTTGTCTTGTTCCTGATCTTAGAGGAAATGGTTTCAGTTTTTCACCACTGAGAATTTTGTTTGCTGTCGGTTTGTCATATATGGCCTTTGTTATGTTGAGGTAGGTTGCTTCTATGCCCACTTTCTGGAAAGTTTTTATCATAGATGGGTGTTGAATTTTGTCGGAAACTTTTTCTGCATCGATTGAGATTATTCTATGGTTTTTATCTGTCAGTTTGTTAATATGGTGTATCACATTGATTGATTTGCATATATTGAAGAATCCTTGCATTCCTGGGATAAACCCCACTTGATCATGGTGTATGATCCATTTAATGTGTTGTTGATTCTGTTTGCTAGTATTTTGTTGAGGCTTTTTTGCATCTATGTTCAACAGTGATATTGGTCTGTAATTTTCTTTTTTTGTGTTATCTTTGTCTGGTTTTGTTATCAGGGTGATGGTAGCCTTGTTGAATGAGTTTGGGAGTGTTCCTTCCTCTGCTATATTTTGGAAGAGTTTGAGAAGGATAGGTGTTAGCTCTTCTCTAAATGTTTGATAGAATTCGCCTGTGAAGCTCTCTGGGCCTGGGCTTTTGTTTGTTGGAAGATATTTAATCACAGTTTCAATTTCAGTGCTTGTGATTGGTCTGTTCGTAGTTTCTGTCTCTTCTTGGTTCAGGCTTGGAAGATTGTACTTTCCTAAGAATTTGTCCATTTCTTCCAGGTTGTCCATTTTATTGGCATATAGTTGCTTGTAGTAATCTCTCATGATTCTTTGTACTTCTGCAGTGTCAGTTGTTACTTCTTGTTCATTTCTAAATCTGTTGATTTGAGTCTTCTCCCTTTTTTTCTTGATGAGTCTGGCTAGTGGTTTATCAGTTTTGTTTATCTTCTCAAAGGTTCAGCTTTTAGTTTTATTGATTTTTGCTATTGTTTCCTTCATTTCTTTTTCATTTATTTCTGACCTGATCTTTATGATTTCTTTCCTTCTACTAATTTTGGGTTTTTTTTCGTCTTTCTCTAATTGCTTTAGGTGTAAGTTTAGGTTGTTTATTTGAGATTTTTCTTGTTTCTTGATGTAGGATTGTATTGCTATAAACTTCCCTCTTAGAACTGCTTTTCTACATCCCATAGGTTTTGGGTCATCATGTTTTCATTCTCATTTGCTTTTAGGTATTTTTTGATTTCCTCAGTGATCTCTTGGTTGTTTAGTAGCATATTGTTTAGCCTCCATGTTTTTTTTTCTTTTACTGTTTTTTTCCTGTATTTGATATCTAGTCTCATAGTGTTGTAGTCGGAAAAGATACTTGATATGATTTCAATTTTCTTAAATTACCAAGCCCTTGATTTGTGACCCAAGATGTGATCTATCCTGGAGAATGTTCCATGAGCAGTTGAGAAGAAGGTGTATTCTGTTTTTGGATGGAATGTCCTATAAGTATCAATTAAGTCCATCTGGTCTAATGTGTCATTTAAGGCTTGTGTTTCCTTATTAATTTTCTGTCTGGATGATCTGTCCATTGGTGTAAGTGAGGCATTAAAGTCTCCCTCTATTATTGTGTTAGTGTTGATTTCCCCTTTTGTGGCTGTTAGCCTTTGCTTTATGTATTGAGGTGCTCCTATGTTGGGTGCATAAATATTTACAATTGTTATATCTTGTTCTTGGATTGATCCCTTGATCATTATGTAGTGTCCTTCCTTGTCTCTTGTAATAGTCTTTATTTTAAAGTCTGTTTTGTCTGATATGAGTATTGCTTACTCCAGCTTTCTTTTGATTTCCCTTTGCATGGAATATCTTTTTCTATCCCCTCACTTTCAGTCTGTGTGTGTCCCTAGGTCTGAAGTGGGTCTCTTGTAGACAGCATATATATGGGTCTTGTTTTTGTATCCATTCAGCCAGTCTGTGTCCTTTGGTTGGGGCCTTTAATCCATTTACATTTTTAAAAAATTTATTTATTTATTTATTTTTGGCCACATTGGATCTTCATTGTGGTGCGTGGGCTTCTCATTGCAGTGGCTTCTCTTGTTGTGGAGCACAGGCTTCAGGCACACGGGCTTCAGTAGTTGTTGCATGTGGGCTCAGTAGTTGTGGCTCACGGGCTCTAGAGCGCAGGCTCAGTTGTTGTGGCACATGGACTTAGTTGCTCTGTGGCATGTAGGATCTTCCCAGACCAGGGATCGAACCCGTGTCCCCTGCATTGGCAGGTGGATTCTTAACCACTGCGCCACCAGGGAAGTCCCTAATCCATTTACATTTAAGGTGATTATTGATATGTATGTTCTTATAACCATTTTCTTAAATGTTTTGGATTTGTTTTTGTAGGTCTTTTCCTTCTCTTCTGTTTTGTGCCTAGAGGAGTTGTTTAGCATTTGTTATAAAGCTGGTTTGGTGGTGCTGAATTCTCTTAACTTTTGCTTATCTCTAAACCTTTTGATTTCTCTGTCGAATCTGAATGAGATCCTTGCTGGGTAGATTAATCTTGGTTGTAGGTTTTTCCCTTTCATCGCTTTAAATATGTCTTGCCACTCCCTCTGGCTTGCAGTTTCTGCTGAAAGATCAGCTGTTAACCTTATGGGGATTAACTTGTATGTTGTTTTTCCCTTGATGCTTTAATATTTTTTCTTTTTGTTTAATTTTTGATAGTTTGATTAATATGTGTCTTGGTGTGTTTCTCCTTGGATTTATCCTATATGGGACTCTCTAGGCTTCCTGGACTTGACTGACCATTTCTTTTCCCATGTTATGGAAATTTTCAACCATAATCTCTTCAAATATTTTCTCAGCCCCTTTTTCTCTTCTTCTTTTGGGAGCCCTATAATTCAAATATTGGTGTGCTTAATGTCTCAGAGGTCTCTGAGACTGTCCTCATTTTTTTTCATTCTTTTTTCTTTATTCTGCTCTGCTGCAGTTATTTCCACCATTCTATCTTCCAGCTCCCTTATCCCTTCTTCTGCCTCTGTTATTCTGTTATTGATTCCTTCTAGGGTATTTTTCATTTCACCATTGATTGTCTGTTCTTTAGTTCTTTTAGGTCCCTGTTAAACATTTCTTGTATCTTCTTGATCCATGCCTTCATTCTCTTTCCAAGATTTTGGATCATCTTTACTATCATTACTCTGAATTGTTTTTCAGGTAGTTTGCCTATTTCCTCTTTATTTTTTTGGTCTTGTGGGTTTTTATCTTGCTCCTTTGTCTGCAAGATAATTCTCTGTCTTCTCATTTTGTCTAATTTACTGTGTTTGAGGTCTTCTTTCCCTAGGCTGCAGGATTGTAGTTCCTCTTGCTTCTGTTCTCTGCCCCTGATGCTGAGGTTGGTCCGGTAGCTCGTGTAGGCTTCCTGTTGGGAGGGACTGGTGCCTGCGTTCTGGTGGGTGGAACTGAGTCTTTTCCCTCTGATGGGCAGGGCCATGTCAGGTGGTGTGTTTTGGGGTGTCTGTGAACTTAGTATGACTTTAGGTAGCCTGTCTGCTGGTGGGTGGGTTTGTGTCTCTGTCTTGTTTGTTGTTTGGTCTGAGGTGTCCAGCACTGGGAACTGCAGGCAGTAGAATGGAGTCTTGTATTCAGATAGAGGCCTCCTGGAGAGCTCTCACTGCTTAACATTCCCTGGGACTGGGAATTCTCTGGTGGTCCAGCATCCTGGACTCAGCGCTCCCTCCCCAGAGGCTCAGGCCGACTTCCAGCCAGGGAACTAAGACCGTGCAAGTTGCTCATTATGGCAATAAAGGGGATTTTTTTTAAAAAAAGATATAAAAGACAAATGAAACCCCAGACAAGTGGTAAAAGCAAAATCAAACAAAGAGAAACAGGGAAACACACACATACAAAAGAAACAAAAACAGAACAAAATAAAACAAAAAGGAAGAGAACAACCAGACAAACAAAAGAACCTGAAAACGAAATCAAACAATCAAAAACAAAACTAACAGAAACAAAAAGCCCCAAAACAAAACCAGAGCAGAGTGCCAAGTGAAGAATAAAGCAAGGAAACAAAAATTGACAGAAATGATTAAAAAAGAAAAAAGGGAAAAAACACAGAAGAAAAGAAAAGAAAAGTAGAAACAGAAATATAAAAAAATAAAAAATACATTAAAGAAAAAGAAGAAAAAAGGGAGAACACAGAACAACTGAAAAGCAAAGTAAAAATAGAAATATATTAAAAAATTAATAAAAAATAAAAGACATGTTAAAAAACAAGAAAATCCCAAAAGACTAAATAAGACTAATAACAACAAAAGAAGAACAACAACCAAAAAAAGAACCAACAACAGAACAAATCAAAACATAATAAAAATAATAGCAATAATAATGTTATCTAAGCTGTCAGTGTCCTTGCTCTTCCTGTGAGCCACAGCCCACTTCCACCTCCCCAAGAGGCCCTCCACTGCCTCTGGGCTGTTTTCTGGACCTGTTGTGTGCCCTGTGGGGACCACTCAGGCTCTGATCTGGCCCAGTTCCTGCATGTGCTGCCCCCAAAGTCCACAGCTGCCAGCGCTAGACTGTTTTCATATGTGGGAACTCTCATTGTCGACTCAAGTATTCCATGGGTGCAGGTTCTACCTAGCTGATTGTGGGGATTTAATCTGCAGCTTGTGCAGCTAATGGGAAGATTTTTGATCCTCTTCCTTGGTTGCCCCACCCCTGGGGTTCAGCTTTGATTTTATCCCACCTCTGTGTGTGGGCCATCCACAGGAATCTGCTCCTGGGGCTGCCCTGAAGCACTTGGGTCTGACCCAGTGAGGACAGGGTGCAAAGGTGGTATGGCTGCTTGGGTTGTGGGAGCCCCAGCAGTACCAAATGTGCAGGGAAGCCAGCGGCCACGGGTGCAAGAGATATCAGGATAGTTATCATTTTAAAGATCAGTTTTTAGAATATACCTCTATGTAGTGATTTTGCAGGGTCTGCAAGTCTGTTTGGTCTTTAAATCAAGAAAGCCTTACACTGCTGTTTCTGTACTGCTTCTCTTTGCTTTGTGCAAATAGAATCTGCTTGCTCTTGGGAGCTTCCTGACAGCAGCTATTTCCTCTACATCCCATTACTCCTCTCAGCCAGGTGCTTCATTTATCTTTACCTGCAGACCCCAGGATTGGCCACTACTCTAGCAGGAAAATTATTGAAGTTCCAGAGGAAGCAGGGATAAGGAAAGGGTTTTATTCCTGCTTTGCCTACATCGAATGCCATGCCTGCAGTACCCGCTTTCCCTCACACACTTTCCTTCCCCTGCCAGATATGGAATTCCTTTTTGGTCCAAATGATCTTGGATCTGTTGCTTGACTCCGGGGATGAACAAAAGCTCCCAAAGGGACAATTGTTTTAGTGAGGGGGTGAGGGTAGGGCATGTTCTGACCAGTTTTATTTCCTTTTCTGCAGCAGAAATTGTAGGTAAGGTGACAGTCCACTCACAGTTTCCTTATGCCTTCATCAGGAGACAAAGGACAAGCTTTTCCCCTTCTCACTTTCTGTCTGTCTCTCTCGTAGATAAATATATAGACAGAGAAGTAGATGTAGATAAAGATATGGATATTAGAGAGAGTGTGAGATTAAGAAAAGAGATAGGCAGCATATCCTTTTTAGAAGATGCAAAGAAACTTTTGCAAAACCCTGCTGAAGAAAAATACACAGTAGTCTATTAATTCCATTTCTTTTCTTGAGAAAGAAAAATCACTGTATGAAGGTATATGGGTCTCAGGCCCTCTGTAGAAAAATTTCCCAAGCATCTTCCATTAACACACATATAATTCCATAAATCATAGCAATTATTTATCTATTGACATTGAAATAATTAAATAATCAATAGTTTGAACTTTAAATGTTTTTACCCTTTGGGAGTAGAAAAATGCATGTCCCTTTTTTAGTTTAAAATCAGTAAGACTGTTCACCTTTATGTGACTAAGTGACCACTAAATTTTATTGCAGATGTGCTTTAAATATTTGGTAAATTTATTTGTCTTCTGGATTTGTAGGTTGGGCTTCTGGGACTTCAGATGTTGTGGACACATGATTCAGAAGAGGCTTTAAATAATGCAAAAGATGACAGGAAAATCATGCAAGTGACCAATCAGAAATTTTTGGATATTCTAAATACTCTAATTGGTCAGACAACACATGACCTAAGCAAGTTTGATAGAGTGAAATTTGAAACTCTAATTACCATCCATGTGCATCAGAGAGATATTTTTGATGACTTGGTAAAGTATCATTTTTTTCTTAATTTAAAATAATTTAGTATACTAATTAATAAGTTAGTGCTTCTAATAATGAACATTTAAGTATTATATGTATTTCTTAACTTATATGAACCTTCCATCTGCTTGGTCCTTTTTCACAACTCTCCAGTATAGTTGTATAGTTGTAGACAACTATACGATGTCTACAAATATCTGTATTTGGAAGTTTTAACAATCATATGTGTATATTCCCCTTTGGCATTCTGAAAGTCTGGAATCAACTGATGTGATTTGAACTAATTGTTTCATTAAACCAATAACCAGGGATGTGATATAATTTAGGTGGGCTTGGTCATGAGTTATGATAATGTTAGTTCATAACTTGGCCCCTGTACAGAGAGGGCAAGGAGAGCCTGAAGAGAGAGGCATGTTACTCCAGGTTGGTAGGTGGAAGTTTTAATAAGCCAGGAAGTTTACTCATGAGGCTTGTCTTGGGCAGCCACGAGCAGAGCAGATCTCTGCATTTGTCTGCCAAAGTAGTTTCTAAGTTTATATAGAGGCCTTAACTGTCACATATACCATCCAGATGGTCTCAACAACACATTGCTCTCTCAAGGCTGCATCCTTGAAAACAGCCCCACTGTGGGAACAGTGGGCAGAATGCCCGTTCCAAGGACAGGGAAGGGGATGAGGATCCTCCAATTGCCTGTGTCCATCCAGCTCTTGGGTCAGCCTGCGGTCATGTCTTCTAGATTACCTCTTCCAACAGATGAGCCAACTGTGAAAGAAGTCCAGATTGAATAGAACCAAGCTTCAGGGAACTCTCACGGCTGTTCAACTGATAGTGTCCAACAGGGCATCATGGGCTTGCTTTGGGCAAAGTTCTGCAGGGTGGGAGTAAGAGGGATGATATTTGAATTCCCTTTGGAAATAGAACCCTAACCAGTGGTCTTGAGCAGTAGTTATCTATTATGGTGTAGGGGCCCCAGGTGGCTTTGATATTGCACCATTTGACTAGTTTTGTCTTTAACTGCCACTGACTTATTCTATTTGATTTTATCTATCTTTTAGGCCTCTTTTTTCTTCATCAGAGACACATAATTCATGCAACCTGGGGTGCTTTTTTAGAGACTATGATCCCAGGCTATCTGTTTCAAATTTGTATCAAAAGTTCTGATCAGATAAGTTGTATTTATTGAAGATTGAAGGACATGTAGTCTGTCTATTCCCCTGTAATCTAGATCCTTCTTTCTCAAAGTGTTGTATGACAGTCAGCTGCATTGGGCCTCACCTAGGAGCTTGTTAGAAAAGCAGAATCTTCAGCCTCCCCACCAGACCTACTGAACCATAATCTGCATTTCAGTACGATTTCCAGGTGATTCATATGTGTATTAAAGTTCCAGAAACACTGTTCTTGGATTTCTCTGGTTCAAGCTAACCATCAAAAAGCCGCATACTTAGACCATATTGCTTTGGCCTTCTACAGATTTGCTTTCACTGAATTGCAATTACCATTATACTTTGGCTTTCCTTGAAGTCCACTTCAAGAAACGTTCATATGGAATACATTACTATACCTGCTATGAATGTACTATTGAGGATATCTATACATCTCTCACTGGCTCTTAAAGCTGACGTCTCATGGAAGAAATTTCTTTTTAAAATCAAAATGCTCAGCACATCTTTACTTTCTGTACAGAATGGATTTTTTAAAAGAAAGTATACACACAATTAAGACTGTGAAACTGTTTTTTTTTTACTTAATTGCTACTGAACTCATGGTCAATTTGCATTCCAAGTAAAATGAGATCTCATGGCCAGCATATATGCATTTTATCTTCCCATGTCTAATGCTTAGAATAGACTGACTTACAGTAACAACTCAGTAAATATTAGCTATTCTTCTTTACTTTTTCCTCCTCCACCCCCTCTTTACCATCTTATTGGATTGTTGAAAGTAGCTAGCTGACCGCATCTCCATGGCTGAAGGTCCTGTGTTAGAGAACAGAGTCCCTGGGGGCGGTACTGGACTATGTTACCTGAAAGCAGCTCTTTTAAGATGATGAATACAAACTGCATTTCAAGAGGGAAGATAGGAGTTCTTAACTGGAGGGGGAAGCAAGATCATAAACAATGAAACAACAAAATGCAAGATGGTAAATAGCATGAAGACTTGATTAGATGGAGAACTGAGCATTGTACAGTTGCCAGAGTCCGTTTTTTAGTGTCGAGTGACCTGGAAGTGGGCCCTGGGTTGCGGAGCAGTGAAGGGGACCACTTGCCACTTCCTGTGTTGGTTCCCCTGAGTGGGCAGGACTGGGGTTTCTCCAGGTTTGCTGATGCAAAGTCATGAGCACTGTAGAACGTGGTGGTGGTGAGATGTTGTTCCTAAACGTGCTCACCCCGTTTCTATCTCTTGCATCCCTGGTGGTAGGAGCCCAGTACCTCTTGCCCCATGGGTATAAGCTGATGACTGGGCAGATTGATTGGTTTGGCCACAGTGCTGGTGCAGGAAGTCATGTGTGCATATATGACCATGCATTTCTCTGCTTAATCCCTTCCCATTTCTCATGGCTTCCCATTGCCATGAGAACAATGCCCAACCTCTTTCCTCTGCCCTGTGAAACCTCAGCTCTCACTCTTTCTCCAGAGTCCTGGATGCCTCAGCTGTACTGAACTTCTTTCAGTTTCTTGAACATGCCAGTCAGATCTTCTGGGTCTTCATCTAGAATGTTTTGCCCTCCCACACCTCCATCACCCCTTCTGTTTTATTTCCCTGGCTAATTCCTACTATTATTGCAGGGTTTAGTTTAGATGTTTCTTTCTCCAAGTATCCCCCTCAGACCTTCTACACTAGGTGAGGTCTTCTTGCTACATAATTTCATTACCCTGAGTTTCTTTTCCTACTTTATTGCAACTACTTGTTTATCTGATTGTCTTCTGTGCTCTTCTGTCAGCTCCAGAAGGCAGGAACCATGTCTGTCTTTGTTCACCCATCACAGTGTCAGGCCCAAGGAGGGCCTCAGTAAATATATGTTAAATGAATGAGAATCAATTCGTGAATGAGTGAATAAAAACTGCCCATATGCTTGTGTTTTATGCTACTGCAATGCAGTACTAATCTCTTTGTATTTCATGTTTTTAAGGTAAAAATGCATATCAAATCAGTTACTGATTTTGAATGGCTAAAACAGAGTAGATTTTACTTCAAGGAAGATTTGGATCAAACAGTGGTGTCTATTACAGATGTTGATTTTATTTACCAGAATGAATTTCTGGGATGCACTGATCGTCTTGTTATCACTCCATTAACAGATAGGTAGGAAACTCCATTTTTATTATTCCATTTTTGTAATTAAGTCATGTGCTTAAAATTGTTTTAAAATTGCATTTGAGGGACTTCCCTGGTGGCGCAGTGGTTAAGAATCTGCCTGCCAGTGCAGGGGACACGGGTTTGAGCCTTGGTCCGGGAAGATCCCACATGCCACGGGGCAGTTAAGCCTGTGCACCACAACTACTGAGCCTGCACTCTAGAGCCCGCGAGCCACAACTACTGAAGCCCACTCGCGTAGAGCCCGTGCTGTGCAACAAGAGAAGCCACCGCAATAAGAAGCCCGCGCACCACAATGAAGAATAGCCCCAGCTCGCCGCAACTAGAGAAAGCCTGCGCACAGCAACGAAGAGCCAAGGCAACCATAAATAAATAAATAAATTTTAAAAAATTGCATTTGAAATGTTAACAAAAGCATTGCTGTCGTGTGGGGTCCGTGCTAGCTCATCAAAGTCTAACAATGAAACAACCATCATTGTTAGTTAAATGCACATATACATTACATTTTTATGAAACAGAAAAAGATAAAAGAGTAAAAGGACGCTTGAATGTTGACTATGAGTAATTTAGTAATGAAGTTTAGATTGCAAGATGGACAAATGTCTCTAGAACCATAAAGGGGGTCATTAGAATTGCAAAGAAGGAAAGGACCTTGGAGGTGGTCTAGTTTAGTCTCCTGGTTTTTCAAATGTGGAAATTACTACCTAAAGTGATGTTTCTTGGCCAGGTCTGAATAATCAGTCAATGGCAGATCTCCTCACCATTCTTTCCAATATAGGCCACTAGACAAGAGCTGGGTTTTTTTCATCTTTATATGTCCCGCAATTACCTGGTTCCACATGCTGTGCATAGAAGACAATACACGTTTGTAGAATTGACTTAAATTGGGTCATAGAACAATGAATTCTGCTGTTACTTTAAACAGGGCTGCCTCCAGGTAAAATTATGATACAGCCAAATTATATCTTCAACCTCCTCTAGACTCATCCAACATCCCTTTATATGCCCAGTCCCATCGCAGCATAAATTTTTCAGGGTGTTTTCCCTTCAATCGATGTTTACCTATAAAGCTTCACGTCTTACGAAGCTTTACTAAGTTTGCTTAGATCTGAAGTAAATATAACTGAAGCTGGATTTGGGATACAAGGAGATTCATTATATTATTCTTTACATGTGTCTAAATGAGCGAAACATTTCATAGTAAAATGATTTACTTGCAGTGGTGTGCTGGAGCTGGCTTGTACCGGCATGCAAGAGCCAATGTCATGCATCCCTCCCCAGTTTTGTGCTATCACATTGGTAGCTTGTTATCAGCCATGGTGGAAGTAGTTATGCCACAGAAATCAGCAGACATAAAAATCAGATTTAGGGAATTCCCTGGCGGTCCACTGGTAGGACTCCACGCTTCCACTGCAGAGGGCACGGGTTTGATCCCTGGTCAGGGAACTAGAATCCCACATGCCATGTGGCGTGGCCAGAAAAAAAAATCAGATTTATTTTTGTTCCTGGAGGTCCCATTGTTAAACATCTGCCAGCACACTGCTGCTTATTTGGTTCTCTGACTTGGGATTTATCGTGACCACAATGGAAGGAAGGCCTACAGGTTTTTTACTTCAGAGTTGAGCGTTTTTGCAAACACTGTATTACTTCTAATGAATATCAGATACTCCAGCCTTGTTTGGTTGCCTGTCTCTTATGTGGTTGCCTGTCTCTTATGTGGGCTGCTCAAATTCTAAAACAAACAGGCTCATTCCAATCACACTGGACTTTTGCTTATGCTTTACTGTAACATGTGTTATCCCATATTCACAATGCTTTATCTCATTCACTTTCGCAGATGCTATATCACTTTGGCACAAGCTTTGGGAATGAACATGGGAGGGGCTCCAGCAGGACCTGCGGGCACTGGCAAAACAGAAACTACGAAAGACATGGGAAGATGCTTGGGAAAGTATGTGGTCGTGTTTAACTGCTCAGATCAAATGGATTTCAGGGGGCTAGGAAGGATTTTCAAAGGCAAGTGTCAAACACTTATTTTTGGTGAATTTACTTTTATTGCAGTTAAATGTAATTTTCTGATAGCAGTCTAAAATGATAGTATCCCACATGACCAAAATTAATATAGGTTGATGCATATGTTATTGCCATTTTTCTGGGTCAGGATGGCTGGATATCATCAATTTAATATTGTTCAGTACTATTGCTGGCATTACAGTCCATGAGTTGAATGTGTATTAGGTGATGAAAATGGAATCAATTTATTACTGCCTGAAACAATGGTGGAGGAGATAAGATCAGGATAGCAAACTGATTACACATGTGACTTCCCTTCCTGCATTAAATCCCATTGAAATGAAAGATTTTTATTATTTATTTATCTACTTATTTTTGGCCATGCTGTGTGGCTTATGGGATTTTAGTTCCCCTACTAGGGATTGAACCCGGGCCCTCTGCAGTGAGAGCATGGAATCCTAACCATTGGACCACCAGGGAATTCCTGAAAGATTTTTAAAAAGGATGGTAACAGTAGAAAACAAGAAGGGGGGGCACCAGCAGATGGGAAATTCTGAGAATATCTGGAAAGATAGATAGCAGGTGGTTTCAGATGGACAAAGAAAAAAGATGAGAGAGCACTTCAGTCTTAGAACTCAGTGCTCTGTGGTCTTCTTTTGGTGATCGCATGCAGACCCAAACTTTAAATACTCTCTAAATGATCAAATTTACATCTTTAGCTCAGACCTACCCTTGAAACTCTGGATTCACAGAATACAACTGATATCTACTCCTTGACATCACCACTCAAATATCTTAACAGGTCCAGATTCACTGTATCCAAAACCAAACTCCTGGTCTTCCCTCCCTGTATCTACTTCTTCCTCAGCCTTTCCTGACACACTAAACACCCACTCCATTCTTCCAGATACTTACACACAAATCTTTGACTTTATCCTTTACAGCTCTCTTTCTCTCATACTCACATCCAACTGTCAGCAAACACTATTAGCTCTACCTTCAAAATACAGCCAACACCAGCCACCTTCTATTATCCCCACTGCTATCATCCTAGTTCATGCCAATCATCATCTCTCACCAGTACTACTCCAATAAGCCTCCTAATTGGTCTCCCTGAGTTTACCCTTGTGCTCTCCATTCTAATCTCAAAACTGGTTCCTTCCAATTGTAAGTCAGATCGTGACACTCTTCTGCTGAAAGCTGGGCACTGGCCTCACTGAGAATAAGAGCCGAAATCCTTACGATGGTCCTGTATTGTTTTATACAGTCACACCTGCTCTTTCCCCATTGCATGGCTGTGACCTTCTGACCTCATCTCCTGATACTGTCCCCTCACTCTCTCTACTACAGCCACTTTGACTTTTGTGATGTTTCCCAAACATCCTGAAGTACACTCCCTCCTCCATATGATTGCTATTCCTTAGATTCTTCTCCCAGATATCCATCCACATAGCTCACTTGATAAAGGGCATCCCCAGCAAACATCATACTATTGAAAATTTGAAAGCATTTTCTTTGAGAGGAGATATAAGATGAGGATTTCCATTACTATTAGTTCTACTTATCACTGTATTCTGTATCCTGCCCAGTTGCAGTAAGGAACAACAACAATAGCGACAACAAAAATACAAAGACTGGAAAGAAATAAATATAAAATATAGTTATTTACCAATGATACGGTAGACAGTAAAGAAAATTCAACAAAACTATAGAAAGTAGAATTTAGCAAGTTCACTTGCATATGAAGTCAACACACAAGATAGATTTTAATTAAGCATGCACAAAAAAAGAAAATGAAAATTTCAGAAAGATATCATTTAGCACATAATTAAGAGAGTGTGGTATTTGTGTAGGGGTTGATAAATAGACCAGTGGAATATGGTAGAGAATGCAGAAATAGGCCAGGGACACTTGACATATGGAAAAGGTGGTATTGAAAACCAGTGATGAAGAGATAGACTTTGAAATAAGTCATTCTGGTACAATAGATGATTAATATTTAACAAGGGAAATTGGATCCCTACATATATAAAAATTGGATCCCTATAACTGTATAAAAATCAGTTCTGGGGATTAAAGGCTTAAGTGTGGTAGGCAAAACATATATGGCTTTTAGAAGGTAATAAAGGCAAATATCTTTGTTCTCAGAGTAGAAAGAGACTTTTTATACAAAAATTACAAACTACAGAGAAAAGATTAATACACTTAAACAGGGTAAGAGAATATCCCTGTAATAGATACCATGGGATTGCTCATCCAGCTCTTATCTTTAATTACCTGCCTGTTGGATATATATACGTTGTACAGTTCAGATTTGAACTGAGCAGGTCCACTTATACACAAATTTTTTTTAAATTAATTTATTGACTTTTTGGCTGCACTGAGTCTTTGTTGCTGTGCACGGGCTTTTCTCTAGTTGCAGCGAGCGGAGGCTACTTTTCCTTGCGGTGTGTGGGCTTCTCATTGGGTGGCTTCTCTTGCAGAGCACAGGCTCTAGGCATGCGGGCCTCAGTAGTTGTGGCCCTCGGGGTCAGTAGTTGTGGCCCTCGGGTTCAGTAGTTGTGGCACACGGGCTTAGTCTGCGACATGTGGGATTTTCCTGGACCAGGGCTCGAACCCGCGTGCCCTGCATTGGCAGGCGGATTCTTAACCACTGCGCCACCAGGGAAGCCCTACACAGATTTTTTTAAACTAAATACATACTACAGTACTACACGATATCAGATTGGTTGAATACCTAGATGTTGAACTGTGGGTATGGGAGGGCTGACTGCAAAGTTATATATCGATTTTTGACTGTGTAGAATGTCCATGCCCCTAACCCCTGTGTTGTTCAAGGGTCAGTTGTGCGTGTGTGTGTGTGTATACATATATATATATATATAATTTTACAGACTTTTGTGATACATCTCTAAGAAGGAGAAAAAAATAAGCTACAGACTGAGGGAAGATATTTTAACCTGTATAGCTGACAAAAGATTAATATCCAGCATTAAGAAAGATTTTCTTCGGACTTCCCTGGCGGTCCAGTGGTTAAGGCTCTGCGCTTGCATTGCAGGGGGCAGGGGGTCAATTCAATCCCTGGTTGGGGAACTAAGATCCCTTATGTCACGTGGCGTGACCAAAAAAAAAAAAAAAGAAGGAAAAAGAAAGAAAGATTTTCTTCAAATCATTAAGAAATGCAAAACAATAATGGGATAGCATTCTCACTCTTGCCAATTGGTAAGAATCGACAAGTCTGACAAACCACTGTTGGTAAGGGTGTGTAGAAACTAACCCTTGGTACTTCTTCTGTGTGTGTAAGTTGGCAGCACTGCTTCAGAGAACCGCAAATAAATCAGATTTATTAATTTGATTATATACTGTATGTATTTATACTGTATATGTACAGTATTTTATAGATATATAGAAAAATAGATACACACACAACAAATTTTGAACGAGCAAGGTACGTAGCGTTTGTGAATACATGCATAAGAGCAGTAGTTTAAAAACATGCATAGGAACCATTGACATCAAATTCAGGATAGAAGTTACCTCTGGAGAAGGAGGGAGTGTGGATCCAAGAGAGACATACATGGACTTGAACCGTGGTTCTAATATTTTATTCTTTAGGATGAAATCTGAAGCAGAATTGTTAAGATTTGATAGGTGGGTACGTGGGTATTCATTACATTATTCATTATAATTGCCTGACCTTTAAAAAAAATTAAACCCAAAGAACCACTTTTTAATCAAAGAGAAAGTTCTTCTGTGGATCACTCCTGGCTTAAGGGTTGAAGATGGTTGAGAGAAGCAGACTAGAGCACCAGGTAAATCCTAGAATGCCAAAACTATAGCAGAAAGCAGAGAAAAAGAAAAGGAAGTGGCTATCTCCAGTAGTTTTCCTCCATGTAAAAGGTCTGAAGTGGGAGTCCTGACAAAGATCAGTGCCGGGTGGAGGCTTGTGCCAGAGAGGCAAGCACTGCACCAGGTCAGACCTCATGCTCCAGACCCAGAGGGTAAGCTCTCCTGCCTCTCTCCTCCCTTCCCCCAAATCGCCAGAGGCAGCCATGCATCCTGCAAACAGGAATTTGCATTTGGAATGAGGAAATACACACATATGAAGAGATAACCAAGTATCATACAATATTTGAAGGCATTAAGGAGGCACTCACAAACAGCAAGGAGACCTACTGACCACTTAACTGATTAATAGAGGAAACCAAAGAAAATGCAAAAGTAACTAAGATTAATGGTTTCAGAGAGATTCAAGAATTTACCACATACAACCAATTAAAGAAAAAATAAGTTGCTATGAAAAGAATAACAATTGGAATAATCAGAAATTGAAAATAAAAACTGAGAAAAAAACGAAAAACCTCTCTTGAGTTGGAATATCTAGCCAAGAGAGTATATTGCAAAAAGAAATGGAAAGTTTGAAAGAAAAATTTAAGGGCCATAGGGATAGATATATAAGTTCCAATATCCACATAATGGAAATTCCCAAAGGAGAGAGAAGAAAAAGTGTGGGGGGGGGTAGGTGGGGGGAAGCAATAATAAAAGAAAGAAGAGCATTTCATGCAGTTGAAAATAATGAAGGTTTTCATCCTTAGAGAATAGACAGGAGCAATGTTCCCAATATGCAGGTCTTCCTTCGTGCTGGGTTTTGTAAGAAGTAAATAAACATCCTTTTGACCATTCACTGTCTCACCTAGTTTCCTGGCACTTCTCTCATTGCAACAAGAAAGGAACAGAGTGATCTGACCCAGACGGGGCATCCGTTATTTTGTTAATTTCCCCCAATATTATGGCTGCTTCACCCCCATCCCCACTGGAGGTGGCACATCAAGACTGAATCAAATTTTTGTCACCCTTCAGCATCCCTGGTGTAATGATGTGTCTATACTTTCATTTTGGCAGTGTACTATTTTCATTGTTTTGGTGATGATGTACAAATAATTAAACCTTTGTATATCACTGGAATTAACTAAGTCTTTGTAAACAGCCAGGTATGAAATTTACATAGATTGTATTTCAATATAAAATTGTTTGAGAGTGCTTCGGAGAAATGATTGCCGTCAAGAAGATATATTACAAAGTAAAACTCACCAGATTAACTGTTTTTCATACCAGGTCTTGCACAGTCAGGTTCTTGGGGCTGTTTTGATGAGTTTAACAGAATTGAATTGCCTGTATTATCAGTGGCAGCCCAACAAATTTACATTGTTTTGACAGCAAGAAAAGAGAGAAAAAAACAGTTCATTTTTTCTGATGGTGATTGTGTTGATTTAAATCCAGAATTTGGAATCTTCTTAACAATGGTGAGAACATAGGTTTTATATATTTTTAAAATTTTTATTGAAGTAGTATAGTTGATTTACAATGTTGTATTACTTTCTGGTGTACAGCAAAGTGATTCAGTTTTATATATGTATATATTCTTTTTCATATTCTTTTCCATTATAGCTTATTATAAGATATTGAATATAGTTCCCTGTGATATACTGAGACCTTGTTTTTATCTATTTTATATATAATAGTTTGTATCTCTAATCCCAAACTCCTAATTTATCCCTCCCCCACCCCCTTTCCCCTTTGGTAAACATAAATTTATTTTCTATGTCTGTGTGAGTCTGATTTTGTTTTGTAAATAAGTTCATTTGTATCATATTTTAGATTCCACATATAAGTGATATCATATGATATTTGTCTTTCTCTGTCTGATTTACTTCACTTAGTATGATAATCTCTAGACCCATCCATGTTGCTGCAAACGGCATTATTTCATTCTTTTCACCTCCTTGGTCAGATTTATTCCTAAGTATTTTATACTTTTTGATGCGATTTTAAAAGGGATTGAAGAACATAGGTTTTAAATGCAATTTATTGGTTTAAGTGTTACAGACTCAAATAAAAGTAAGCATGTATTAGTGGGTAAATGACTGACAATCCAGGGGTCAGAGTATAGTCCCTGTTATATGATTTTTTTTTTTGAGTAGTACAAATAATCCAGACAGAAGATAAAATAGTGATATGTTAAAAATAAAGATAGCTACTGTTTATTGAGCACTAATTTTGTGTAAGGGGATGGGCTAAATATTTTATATATTGTATCAGACAGGGGGGAAGCTACAATAACAATCTCCCAAATTTTAGTGGTTTAAAACCTCAAGGATGTATTACTCTCTCATGCCCCATGTCCACTTCGGGTTGATGGTATCAGGTGGAGAGGGCAGGGGATGCTTTACATGTCCTTACTCTGGTACTGTCTCAATCGTTACTGGTTGTTGTAGCAAAGGAAAAAGAGAACAAGAAGAATTATGCTCTGGTTCTTAGGATTTCTGTCCAGAAGTGACACAGGTCACAACCATGGGTTAAAACAATTCACTTGGCCACACCTAACTTTGAAGGGTCAGTGACGTATAGTCCCGTAGTATTTTGTGTGACAGATATTTTATAACCAAGACACCCGAGGCTCAGGGAAATTAAAAGAACTTGCTCAAGTCACACAGCTAGAGAAAGATGTTATTGTCTGTCTAACATCAAAACCTGACTACTTAACCTCTACACTTGGCTTTTCTCTGACACTTAATAAAGGATGATGGAAATGCTTTAAAATTTCCAAAATAATTCAACAAGGTCCTATACCAAAGTATTGTAACAAATTCAGTTACCGTGTGATTGAGGGCAGAGCTTTGTGATACAATGTTGTAAAGACAGAAAACCAAAGGCATGAATAAATAGAGGTGTTTATAAATTGGAGAAGTGAAGTTAATGTTGAACTGGTTTTACTGATGCTTTTAAATGATCTCTATTCTGTTAAGTCTCTAAGTCGCAAGATGATACAAGTACTCTGAGTTTTAAGTGTCCTGAGTGGATAAAGATAAATTATAGGAAGAAAAATCAGAAAATTTTCTGATAAGCTTTAATGTAAGCAAACAACCAGTTAAGCAATTGGGAGTAAATATTAATAATCCTGACGTGATCAGTTATAACTCAGGAAATTAGATGAAGAAGTTTATTCAGTGTGATGCTGTGGCTCAGAAGAATTTAAAAGAATCTTAATGTTCCCTTTGGATTAAGAATAGTATTGGAAATATCAATTAGATAATTGCATTAGGCTGTGAATAACTGAGACATGAAAAATAGTGGCTTAACATCTAAGGATGTATTCTCTTAAGATCCTTCAGTGTTTCAACACCATCATGGTTTCCATCTTCAAGGCCACCTTATAACCCAAGATGCTACAGAAGCATCTCTGTTGGAGCCAATTGATTGAATCAACGGCCTTCAAACCGACATCAAGGATATTTCATACACTGTGTCCCTTTGTGACTCACGGTGTAGAATTTAATCACACCAGCTGCAAGGCAGGCTGGGAAATGTGGTTTTAAACCTGAGTGGTGATGCACACAGCTTGCAACTGGGGTTCTGTGCCTAAGGATGAAAAAAAGGAGTATTGAGAGGCAGCCAGTAATGTTTGTATTCCCAGCACCTAGCAAGTTATCTGGCCTATTGACAGTGTCCAGTAAATGCTCAGGGACTGAAGGTTTCTTCATGCACTTTCCTAAAATGACTGCCTCCTCTTTGCCTTACTTGCCTTTGAACCCTCTAACTTTTCCCTTGGGACTTTTGGTTCTGACCTGTCCTCAGACTTTTGCTACTTATTAGCTTCCTTTCCACCTCTACTTTTGTCCTTTTCAATGTTTTTCTCAACATTCCTGTCTTTATTTCCCTTCATCCCCATGTTTTGTTTTGTTTTTTTAAATGGTACTTTGTCAGCCACAGAACTCTCTAATTCTCACTGCAAAGGATAATTGAAGAGATGAAATAAAAATTACCTAAGTAAACTGATGAATTTTCCTTCTCTTTCGATAACATAGTTTAGATCATAATTACCCCAGTATTTATTCAGTTTTCTTTTCTATTTCCTTTTCTATTTTCTTAATAAATAGATACACAGATACTTAATTTTTGCTACACAGAGTGGTGTGTGTGTGTGTGCACGTGTGTGACTTTATTAGTATAACGAAAATGGAAATATGTAAGAGGGAGTGATGTGACATTAATAAATATGGATGGTCCAGTACACATTTTTGTGAAAATAGGGACATTTTATGAATCTAATGTTTTTCAATACCCTCTTAGAATCTGACGTAGGGATTTGAAATGTATTTGTATTCATGAAATGAAAATTATATCAAGAGTTAAAATTAAATAATTTTAATTTTTAGAACCCTGGATATGCTGGGCGCCAGGAACTACCAGAGAACTTAAAAATTCAATTTAGAACTGTTGCTATGATGGTTCCTGATAGACAGGTATGCATCAGGATTTAAAAGCATAATACAGTTTATGTTCTTTACCTGTTTTCCACTAAAGTTGAAAAATCTCACTGTATTAATTTTCAGATCATTATGCGAGTTAAACTTGCAAGCTGTGGTTTTCTTGAAAATGTTATCTTGGCTCAAAAGTTTTATGTACTTTACAAACTCTGTGAAGAGCAACTTACTAAACAGGTAACTTTGTATATCTATTTTCCTCCTAGCAGAAAACTTGTTTTTTAACTTTGCAATTTTACCTTGATACATGCTAATTAGGGAGTTAAAAAATTCCTTGACTCTTTTCTAAAGTATATTTATAATTAATTTGACCTATTAATTATGTATTTTTATTTTATTTTATTTTTAAAAAATATTTATTTATTTATTTTATTTTTGGATGCATTGGGCCTTTGTTGCTGTGCACCGGTTTTCTCTAGTTGTGGCGAGCAAGGGGTACTTTTCGTTGTGGTGCACAGGCTTCTCATTGCGGTGGCTTCTCCTGTTGTGGAGCATGGGCTCTAGGGTGCGCGGGCTTCAATAGTTGTGGTGCACGGGCTTAGTTGCTCCGCGGCATGTGGGATCTTCCCGGACCAGGGCTCGAACCCATGTCCCCTGCATTGGCAGGCGGATTCTCAACCACTGCGCCACCAGGGAAGCCCCCAATTACGTATTTTTAAAACTTCCTTAATTTGAAATAGCTACAGATTCACAGGAAGTTGCAAAGAAGTGTACAAGAGGTCCTGTGCACTCTTCACTCTGCTTCTCGCAGTGTTGACATCTTATGACTATAGTACAGTAACAAAACCAGAAGATCGACATTGGTACAATAAACAGAAATTACTAAGACTTCACCAATTTTTCATGCGCTCATGTGTGTGTGTGTTTGTGTGTGTGTAGTCCTATGCAAACGTGTAGATTCATGTAACCACCACCACAGCCAACATACACAACTGTTTATCACCACAAGGTTCCCTCCTGCTACCCCTTTATAGCCACACTCACCTCTCTCCCAAATCCGTATAGCCCCTTGTAGCCCTAATCTTTTCTACATCTCTATAATTTTGTTATTTCAAGAATATTACATAAAGGGAATCACATAGTATGTAACCTGTTGGTCATGCATTTTAAATGGTTGCCACTCAGACTATCAGACTGTATTGTTCTCAAAAGATACTTAGGGTGTGAACACTGTATCACACAGCTTGATCTCTCCAGAGGAGTGATCATTTTTCAGTCAAAGGAAAGGCGGGAGAATTGAGCTAATAAAACTTTGCCACTCAGCCACTCCAAAACTATGGTGTATAAGTATCAGAATATCTACATGTAATACATAGTGAGGCTACATTTAGAATTTTTCAATTGAATAATCTTTTTTCTTTCTTTTCTCATCTTAGGTTCATTATGACTTTGGGTTGAGAAATATTCTATCTGTACTGAGGACACTTGGATCTCAAAAAAGAGCCAGACCAGAAGAGAGTGAATTAAGCACCGTCATGAGAGGACTAAGAGATATGAACCTTTCTAAATTGGTATCTTTCTTCTCTGAATTAATTTCTCTTTCAGGATTTCGACCTGGCTGACAGGTGGGGGTTGGCTCATATGAAACTGTTAACATTAAAAACTGCAGGGAAGTGGGACTTCCCTGGCGGTCCAGTGGTTAGGCCTCCACGCTTCCACTGCAGGGGGCACAGGTTCAGTCCTGGTTGGGGAACTAAGATGCCGCATGCTGTGTGGGCGCAGAAAAAAAAAAAAAAAATTGCAGGGAAGTTACCACTGAGCTGAGCTTTCAGAGGAAGGCAACCCCCCTCCCCCACAAAAAACGCCATGGCTTTGTATGACCCACATGGGCTGCAAATACATCCTTTTATCAGTTGTGTGCCATGAAACAGGCTTCATCAGTGGGCTCCAGCTTCCAAATGTCAGTCCATTATTCATAATGTTACACAGATTCTAAATATGAAAATCTGGATTCATAGGGAACCATGAAAGCTTTTTTTTGCTTTCTCTGTATGTGACTAGCTTAGCTATGTCTCTCCCAAAACACCAACACCATTTCTGTTTTCCAAATATGCCTTAAAAGTTTGCTGTAGAGATTATAGTAATTATTTCACTGATTTCATGCTTGTCACAATTACAGCCAGGTTGTTTTAAACTGGTTGACGGACAGGTTCATGTGGCTTTTATTCAGGGGCTTCTATATGCTACATATCATGTCCATGCCCTGGGAGTACAAGGTTGAGAAAGAAATGGATCTTAGGAGCTCGCATTCTAGTTACAAAACTAACAACTAACATCTGTGTAGTTCATGGCTATCACAAAACCTATCCAGGGATATTGTCTTGTTTGAGTCTTACAGCCACTCTGGGGGATATGGGTGGCTATCGTGCTCATTGCCATTTTCCTTATGGGAGAGGCACGTGTGTAGGACTCACCCATAATCACAGTCAGTTGATAAGCTGGAACAAAAGTCCACGAGACTTTCTGATGCTAAATCCTCTGCTCCCTCCAGAGTATAGCTCACTGCCTCCATTAATAATGGTACTCCTGAAACTTCTAGACGAGAGTTCCAGAAAGTATCCGGAGACCCTCCCCCACCAGAGAATGGGAAAAATTCAGAGGGGGTCAGCAGTTGGGCATGGGGCGATCTCAGTATTAAAGATGTGGTAAATAAGGATTGGAGTCCATTTACTCCAACCTGCTGCTTTCAAGAGAGACTGAACGCTGCTCTGGTGCAGTTTTCCAGCCAGTGTTGGATGAGCCAGACATGCAGGGTTACAGATCTTTTCCTAATTTAAGTGAAGTATTAATACTCTCTTCTCATGGGATTGGAACTATTACTTGCATGTTTTTAAGGTTAGTGCATATACCTGTCTGTGGGAAGCAGAACATTCATAGGATAAAGAAATGAGATCAGACCTTGGAGCAGTAGACTGGAGAAGACCTTGAATGCCAGGGAACTTTGGGTGCAATGCTGTAGGTAATGTGGATTCCGTGGTGGTGTTTGGGAGAAAGTACTAGGGCCTACACATGTGGCTAGGAGAGTGATAAAATGGTTCTCTGGGCATGAAGTGATAAGTGCTGTGAGCGTCTGCTACAAGCTTCGTTGTTGACTGAATGAGTAAATTTGTTCTCTGCCACCTTAGATTGATGAAGATGAACCCCTGTTCCTCAGCTTAATCAATGACCTGTTTCCAGGATTACAACTAGATAGTAATACTTACGTGGAACTGCAAGCTGCAGTAGCCAACCAGGTTCAACTGGAAGGTTTGATTAACCACCCACCCTGGAATCTCAAGCTTGTGCAGGTAAAACATTTTTAATCTGTTATCAGTATGATGCTCAGTGGGTGTTGTTAAAGATTGTCACTTGAAGAGAAGAACTTGTGAAGTTAGTCTTACTGAATGTAAACGTTGAAACTAAATTAAAACACATCATTGCAAGAAGAATCCTCAGTGAGAGGGGTTGGTCCCAGGGATGTTAGTGTGGATTTATACTAATCAAGCAGTTACTGAAGTTACTTGCACCTGATGAGGTTAGGTTAGGTGGTAACCAGAATCTCGAGAACAGTTGGGAGGGGATAGTAGGTTATAAAAACGCAGGGAGATGGAATGACCCAGCTGGCTCTTGTGCCAGTCGGGCAGCATCTCCCACAGCTGGGGGCCTTCATAGGGCATGGAGCCTGAGGAATCTGGGGGTGATACTTTGCTCCTGCTTTGTGTGGGGGCATGTTCACACCTAAACTCAATCCTTTGCCTGTGTCTCTTGGTGTGTTTCTGTCCGTCACATTTCATCCTTGTGACAACCTACCAGTGTTTTTACCAAGCAGAGCCAAGAAGCTGTAGCAGCGATGCTGCATTAAATCCCCACGAGCCTGATGCATTGGGGGTATTTTCCAGGGCTTTTGGAAAGTAAAGATGCCGAAATTGTGCAGAGTGTTAAAAACTGCTTTTGAAAAAGAACGATTCTTTTTTTAACTTACTCTTCTTGCCACATTGTAAGCAGTTCAAGTGTATGAGACAGATCCAAATCTTACAAGGAAATATATAGGGAAAAAATCAAAGTGTTTTTCATCATCTATGTTTTGGAAACCATTAAACATTTTTAAAAAATTTATGGGAAAACGTCATTTTACATGTGATATGTATACAGTATATTGAATACTGAAATCTTAGTCACCTCATTTGGTGGGGCACTAGAATATTGTGTTTTTATTTAATGTCAAACACATGACTGTTGAGTATAATATGGCCAGTACCTCTGCTGCTTTTAAACTATGGATTACAGAGGTAATACATTTCTACCTAAAATGTGAGGAGAATAACTCAAATTTTACCTCTGATCAGCTGTGAGACCTTTGAATCGTTATTTTTATTAAAAGAAAAGATAGACAGGATATTGTAGTAGACACTGTCCATGTTCTTACTATGTCTTCTTGAATCCCTTTTACCATATCCATGCACCCCTTCCCCTGCTTCTAGAACTGTGATTCCAATCCCACATATATATACCACTCTCTGCAGGAGGGTTCACCAACCCCACATTTTTTGGCAGGCACAAAGCGCAGGCAGTGCATGGGAGTTTATTTTCCCCTGCTCCCAAAACAACCTTCTTTAGTTAAGGAGTTGTGGGTGATGTAGTAGGAAAGTCAAGCTCTCCTGCTTCCAGATGGAACAAACACAGAGGTGTAACTTATGTTCCAAAGTGCCCCGCAGGGCCAGTCTTAAGTCTCCCTGCTACAGGATTTTGTCCTCAATCACACCTTGTTTGACCTCTCCCCATTTTGTCCTGCTTCCCTTACTCCATTAAAAGTTTCCCTGGTGAGCACTCACTTGCACAGGAATCCTCACCTCGAGCCGTGCTTCTGGGGAATCAGAAGGCTGGTGTGTGTGTGACTTGGGTCTTGGCTGAGTTGGTTTGTATTGCTGCTTTCTACCACCGGGGGGCAATATCACCACACAAACTGCTCCTTATGCATCAGCAAACTAAAATCACAAGGAACAGTAGTTTGAGACCCCAAAACTAGGTCCTGAATTAATTATTTCCAAAATGTAATTAAAGTTCCACATTGTCATTGCTTTATCACTTATATCGTTTTATAACGTGCTGCTCATTTGCTATCCACCTCTAGTAAGACAAAAAAAACTTTTTGGGGGGGCATATTCTCTTCTTTTAAATAGTGAACAAGTTACTTTAATGAAAAGCCTATTTAAAGCTTTTAAAATTTCTGCACAAAACTTCTATGAATGTCATAAGTTACATTTTTCAATTGATTATCTCATTGTGTAGTTATATGAGACGTCTCTGGTACGCCATGGTTTGATGACTCTTGGGCCCAGTGGTTCTGGGAAGACAACCGTTATAACAATCCTGATGAAGGCACTAACAGAATGCGGGAGGCCTCATAGAGAAATGCGAATGAATCCAAAAGCTATTACGGCTCCTCAGATGTTTGGCAGACTGGACACGGCGACCAATGATTGGACAGATGGGATTTTTTCTACTCTGTGGAGAAAAACATTAAAAGCTAAAAAGGGTACACATAAACTCTTTTCTGGTGATCATTCTTTTCCCCTGCCAGTTTATCAATAACACAGTATTGGTTTAATTTTCTGTTTTGATTATCTTCAGGTGAAAAGTGATTTTCTGTTTTCATTATTGGCAGGTGAAAACATTTTCCTCGTTTTAGACGGCCCTGTTGATGCCATTTGGATCGAGAACTTAAATTCCGTGTTGGATGACAACAAAACCCTCACACTGGCCAATGGAGATCGCATCCCCATGGCCCCTACTTGTAAGCTTTTGTTTGAAGTCCACAATATTGAGAACGCCTCTCCGGCCACGGTTTCTAGGATGGGCATGGTCTACATCAGCAGCTCTGCTCTCAGCTGGAGGCCAATACTGCAGGTGGGGACAACAGACCCACAGAAGCGCGTTCAGTGTATTTCCACGTCTCACTCTCCTATAAACAGAGACTCTCTTTCTTTGCTGCAGGCGTGGTTGAAGAAGCGTACTACACAGGAAGCTTCTGTATTCCTAAGTCTGTATGATAAAATATTTGAGGATATATATACATTTATGAAACTGAACCTCAGTCCAAAAATGCAACTCTTAGAATGCAACTATATTGTGCAAGTAAGTTGTTTTCTTTGTACATTCATGACTTAGATGTGAGATTTCCACCCCCCCACACACACACCACTCAGTTGCAGTTTAGAGGTATCTGAAATGGAAAATTCACGCAGTCCGTCAGAATCTTTTTGTGACGTGGAGGTGAAGCCTCTGAGAAGTTTGATTCCTATTAAAGACCTTATTGACGCTCTTACTGCCATCTCTTCATGAGTTTCACTTCCCAGGGCGGTATTGTCAGGGGAAGAGGAATGAACTATCTTTCCCATCGTCAAGCTTAGTATTACCTTCCCAGAAAGAGTGACCAAATATGAGAGTAGACTAAATAAATAAAGCTGGAAGTCCTACAGAAAAGCACAACAAAGAGCTGGTGGCAAGCAGGAAAATTTGGGTGGCAGTCTTGGCTTTGCAAATTTACTACACATATTAGATAGGGAAAACCTTTGAACAATTCTCCAAGTATTTTGTAGAATTATGTTTTTCCCCCTCTTCTCAGTTTTTCTTATTACTCTTTGGAAGAAACAGAACCAATCATAGATTTTTCAGAGGCTCTCCTGATTCTAGTCCATAGGTGATCTCTCATTATCCCATTCTAGTGCTTTGATTCTCTCTTAGTGTAAGGGATGTCAGTCAGGGAGGGTGGGTAGCTTAGAACTGATACGTGAGGCCCAAATTAAGTGCAAATCTTATCTTGAAATAATTTTGTTATGAAAGACAAAGGATATCTTACTGTAGATACATTTCTTTCTGATGCCATATGGGGTTTGGCACACTTTTTATTAGAGGGGCAAATAAATGTTTTAGACTTTGCACAACTTTCTGTCTCAGCCCCTCAGCACTTCAGTTGCATTGCAAAAGCGGTCAGACACAATGAACGAGTGTGACTGTGTTTCAGTAAAACTTTATTTGCCAAACAGGTGGCTGGCCCCTGGGGCACAATTTGCTGAGCCTTACAACATGTTAAAATAAATAAAATCTTTGATCTATAAAATTTGGAATACCCAAACTTTAGAACCAGAAGCTACCTTAGGAAACATCTAGTCTAGGCCTTTTGCTTTTTAGATCAGGAAACTGAGACTCAGAGATGTTAGTGGCATGAGCCGGGATACCTCCAGATTCCCAGTTTGGCATCCTTTCTGCTAGATCATGCAGTCTGCCTAAAGCACAATGGCCTTTCTTCTAAATGCTGCTAGCTGTAGGACACTGATCAAGCAATATCTGGAGATATATTTGTTTTCTTCTCTCTTTCTCGCCTTTTAAATTTATTATTGTTTTTAAATGTTTATTTAAAATATCTAAATACAAACCTTTATTTTATTGTATTTTAAATATTTTCAGTCTCTCAATCTTCTGGAAGGTTTAATTCCCTCCAAAGAAGAAGGTGGCGTTTCATGTGTCGAACATCTTCATAAATTATTTGTGTTTGCTCTAATGTGGAGTTTAGGAGCCCTTCTGGAATTGGAAAGCAGAAACAAGCTTGAAGCCTTTTTACGAAATCATGAGAGCAAGTTAGACTTACCAGAAATACCTAAGGGCACGAATCAAACCATGTATGAGTTTTATGTTACTGATTATGGTAAGCACAGTGACTTATACCTGAAATAAAATGACATTTTTTTTAATGGAAAAAAGATAAACTCTGTAAACTCTTCTGTGGGGAAATATTAAACCAATCATGAATAACATAATTGCTAATACCATTTTTAAAGGGCATATATGCAAGGAACAGTAGGATTTTGCATATGGGCCAGGCTGGGAACAGTTACAGAGGCTCTTGACTTCTCCTCCTTTTGCAGTGGTCTCAGTGAAATCTAACATAAATAAGTTAGCAACACTTCTTACAGCATCTATTTTCTCTTACTTGAAGAGGAAGGGTAGCAGTATAGAGAACACAGATTCTTCATGTTGCAAAGCATGGTAATTAATGCTCATGACAGATCAGTCTTAGAACTTCTCTGTTGGAAATGTCAGAATAAGCAGAGAATGAACCAAGCAGATGGGATCCTACTTACACGTCGCAGACTCGGCAAAGTCCAGTGCTGTCACCTCAGCCCCCTAGCCTCCTGTGTGTGGTAGGGCCCAGCTCACCTCTCCCTAAAAGAAACTAACAGTTAAATGCACCCTTAAATCTAGCTATGAATTCTCTTAGAATCTAGAGCCAATCCAAAGATGGTTCTTTGAAAAGATCGATAAAATTCGTAAATCTCTTACCAGAGATATCAGGGAAAAAAAAGAGAAGACATAAATGACCATGATTCAGAATGAAGGAAGGAACATTACTACAAACCCTAAAGACATTAAAAAATAAGAAGTGAATATTAGAAACAATGTTATGAAAATACATTTGACAATGTAGATGAAATGGATAAATTCCCTGAAAGACACAAACGACCAAACCTTATCAAGAAGAAATAGATATCCTAAGTATCCCTATATCTACTAAAAATTTTTGATTTATAGTTTAAAACCTTCCCACAGAGAAAACTGCAGGCCCAGATGACTTCACTGGTGAAGTACATCAAATTCTTAAGAAAGAAATAATACCAATTCATTCTGCATAAACTCTTCCAAAATATAGAAAATGTAAGGAAGAAACACTTCCCATCCCACTTTATAAGGGTTTGTAAGTGTTGTCCTGATACCAGAAACAGAGAAAGACATTACAAGAAAAGAAAACTATAGACCATTATCCCTCAGGAATATTGACACACATTTCTTAATACAATTTTAACAAATGAAATTCAATAGTATATAAAAGGATAACATATTGAGTTCCAGTGGGTATTTATTCTAGGGATGGAAGGTTGGATTAACATTTAAAAACCAGTCAATGTAATTCACCATATTAATAGAGTAAAAACCAAACAAATTATATAGTCCTCTAAATCAATGCAAAAAGAGCACTTGGGGACTTCCCTGGTGGTCCAGTGGTAAGACTCTGTGCTCCCAATGCAGGGGGCCTAGCTTTGATCCCGGGTTGGGGAACTAGATCCCACATGCCTGTCGCAACTAAGAGTCCACATGCCACAACTAAGAGTCTGTGTGTCGCAACTAAGAAGTTTGCATGCCACAACAAAGATCCCACGTGCCGCAACTAAGACCTGGCATGGCCAAAATAAATAAATAAACATTTTTTTAAAAAAGCATTTGATGAAATTGTACATCCTTCCATGATAAAACAGTACACTAGGAATAGAAACTTTATCATTCTGATAAAGAATATCTGCAAAAAATCTAACATTATACTTAATGGTGAAAGACTGAATACTTTCTTCCCAAGATCAGGAACAAGACAAGAGTATTCCTTTCTCACCACTTCTGTTAGACGTTGTACTAGAGGCTCTAGCCAGTGCAATAAGACAGTAAATAAATAAACATGAAAAAACAAATGAAATACCTATAGATTGGAAAAGAACAAGTAAATCTCTATTTGCAGATAATATAACCATCCTCGAAAAACTAGTAAATGAGTTTATTAAGGTCACAGAATGAAAGAACAATATATAATAATACTTTGTATTTCTACATGCTCACAACAAATTGAAATTTTAATATACCATTTAAAATAGCATTCAAAAAATGAAATATATAGGGATAAATTTAACAAAATATGTGTAAGATCTGTATATTGAAAACCACAAAATTGCTGAGAGAAATTAAAGAAGTCCTAAATAAATGGAAAACTAAATCACATTTACAAATCAGAAAACTCAGTTTTGTTAAGATGTTATTTCTCTCCAAATTGATCTATAGATTCTGTGCAATCATAGTGAGAATTCCAATAGACTTTGTTTGGTTGAAATTTATAACTGAATTATAAAACTTTATGGAAATGCAAAGGATTTAGAATAACCAAATCAATTTTTTTTTTTTTTTTTTTTTTTTTTTTTTTTGCGGTACGTGGGCCTCTCACTGTTGTGGCCTCTCCCGTTGCGGAGCACGGGCTCCGGAGGCACAGGCTCAGCGGCCATGGCTCACGGGCCTAGCCGCTCTGCGGCATGTGGGACCTTCCCGGACTGGGGCACGAACCTGCATCCCCTGCATCGGCAGGCGGACTCTCAACCACTGCGCCACCAGGGAAGCCGCCAAATCAATTTTTAAAAAACAAAGTTGGAGCACTCATACATCCTGATTTCATTAAAATCTATTTGAAAGTCACTATGAAAATAAAATTCCCATTCCAGCCACAGAATGGGAAGAAATGTTTGAAAAATATATATCTGATAAAAGAATTTTATCCAGAGTACATAAAGAACTCTTGCAATTCATAATAACAAGTGGCCAGCCAATCCAAATTTCTTAAATAGGCAATAATTTTAAATAGATGCTACACCAAAGAAGATTTATGAATGGTGAAAAAAGCACATGAAAAGATATTCAACATGATTGGTCATCAGGGAAATGCAAAATCATTACACAGACACTAGAATGACTAAATTCTAATTAATTTAATGGCTAAAATTAAAAGGTTACTAATACCAAATATTGGAGAGAATGTGGAACAAGTGGACCTCTCACATCCAATAGTATATCCACTTTGCTAACTACACAACGGTACACAATATACAGCCAGTTTGAAAAACACTTCGGCAGTTTCTTAGAAGTTAAACATGCACTTAACCATAGAACTCTGTAATTTGCAAGGAAAGTTGACATTGAGGTTATTCCCCCAGTGATGAATGTTTGTTTTGCTACTATCAAATGTGTGCTCCTCTGCTCTCTTTCCAAGCATTCTGTATACACGGTAACTTTTTTGGTACAATTCTGAATCATGGTATCTTTTGGAAGATCTTTAAAATGGCAGTTAAATTCAAGAATGCAATACCAACAATGCAAGTCATTCAATTTAAATGGCAAAAGTATGAACATCTCTCATCAAGTTTGCATAGCCAGCAGCGATTCTGACATAATAGATTGAAAGGAATGTTCCAGAGATGATAAAACGTAAATAAAATATTTTTCTTAGAATTGATGAAAAGCACTTACAATAATTGTTATAACAATAATATCAGTCAGTAAATTGCAGTGACTACAAGTCAGGAATCTGGGCACTCTATTAACACTAGTTTTAGGGCCAGGTTTATTTTTTCCCGTTTCTCATGGCAAACATCCTATGTCCAGTAATCTACAATCCCTTTTTTGGTCTTTCCCATCCTTTTAGTTAATGTGATTTTCCTACTAGATACTAAACATGTTATTGATTGTAATTCCATTTCAGACCAAGATCTCTCTGGATAAATAATTAGCAATTTAAAGCTGACTTTGTAAAGAGGCAAAAACAAATTGAAATTATCAAATGCCACATACATTAGATAAGCAGATATGTTAACGTGTTTTACAAAAATGTTTTAAATGTTTATATATTTCTGTTAATTGTTTATAGCACTTGTGTTTTGTATTGAGATAACTTCTGAAGAATGCAGTTTTATTAAGATCAGCTTTAATTATTGTATAGGTGATTGGGAGCATTGGAATAAGAAACTTCAGCCATATTATTATCCAACTGACAGTGTTCCGGAATATTCATCAATTTTGGTTCCAAATGTTGACAATGTTAGAACAAATTTTTTGGTAGACACCATTGCAAAACAGCATAAAGTAAGTTTGATAGTCTTGTCGACTGAAAAAAAACGCACAACCTAAAAGTTGAGAGTTATGTTTTATTTGGTGGACGTTCTTAGGACTTCAAACCTGGGACACAGCATCTCAGGTAGCACTGAGAAAAATGTTCCAAAGAGGCAAGGCGGGTGGGGGGAAGCCAGAATATACAGAAGTTTTTGCAACAGAAGACCAGGTAGTTGGAGCACCAAAGAATTACCGTTAATGAAAAAAACCCCAGATATCTCAAGTTAAGGAATTTAGTGCTCTTCTGGGTATGGGAAGATACAAGAGTCTGGGCTCGCTGAAAGCATCCCTTTGGTACGCACCTCAGCTATCTGGGGCCAGTATCCTGTGTTTTCTCTTCCTGAGTCTCCTCAGGGTGCGCCGTCTGGGTGGCTGTAATGTAATGGCTTGATGGCTGCAACATCCTCATTTACTGACATGGCAGGCAATATTTTAGTTTTCAGTTTCTTAGATGATTGCAAACCATGTAAGAAACACATCCCTTTTTACACCTATTGGTGGAAAAATTAAAGTACGAGGGGCCGGAGGTGGTGTCATTTCAGGGAAACCTATTTGGCAAATGAACTCCAGGTCCCAAGATTCACTCCAACTCAATCTTCCCTGAAATGCTGACTTCCAGCGTGCTAAGGAAAGTGGGTATCTGCTTACAAAGTCCTTCCAGGGGTTACGTGGCTGCTCACCCACACTTTCTTCCAGCACTTTTATAGCATATATTTTACATTTAAATCTTTAATTCCACTAGGATTTATTTTGATGTAGGTCTAATCCTTAAAAGTAATCAAAAATTAGTTGCATTAGTTTATAGAATGAAAGAATGGCTACTAGAACCTTAATATATTTAAAACTAAACATCTTATAACACCTTTCAACATGATTATCCTACGATTGCAGGCTGTTTTACTCACGGGGGAGCAGGGAACTGCAAAAACTGTAATGATTAAGGCCTATTTGAAAAAATATGACCCCGAAATACAGTTATCTAAAAGTCTAAACTTTTCATCTGCCACAGAACCAATGATGTTTCAGGTAAAGCTCATCACTTGCTGTAGTCATTATCATATTAAATATATTAAGTGGTTGATACAATAAAATCTGTTTGCAAATGAAACATTGATATATATATAGTTGTCCCTCAGTATCCATGGGGGATTAGTGCCGGGATCCCTGCTGGTATCAAAATCTGTGGATGCTCTAGTCCCTTACATAAAATGGGTAGTGTCTGCATGTAACCTGTGCACATCCTTCCATGTACTCCAAAATAACCTCTAGATTACTTACAATACCTGGTACAATGTAAATTCTATGTAAATAGTTGTAAATGCAATATAAGTGCTAAGTAAATAGTTTCCAGTGTGAGGCTAATTCAGGTTTTGCTTTTTGGAACTTGCTGGAATTTTTTTTCCAAATACTTTTGATGGAAGTTGGTTGAATCCAAGGATGTGGAAGCTGTGGATAGGAAGGGCTGACTGTATATATATATATATATATATATATATATATATATATATATATATATATATCTCTATATCTCAAAAGAATTGGTGTTGAAGTTGGTATTCAGCTGTTTAACCTTCCTAAGGCTGACACTGAGGCCAAATCAAAATAGCATGTTTTGGCCTAATATTGAAGCTGAAGCTGAACATTGGAGTGTCTTTTAATATAAATTAATGATTAATATTCCAACAGCTTTTTTAAAGTTTGCAATATTTATTTTAATAACAATAGTTACATATATTAAATAAATAAGTCAATTATATTCTACTCTGAAAAGCATGTTCATCATTTTTAGAAATGGATTGAAATGTAATGCATAAGACAGACTATTTCCTTTTCTCTAGAGAACAATTGAAAGCTATGTGGATAAGAGGATGGGAAGCACATATGGGCCACCTGGAGGCAGAAAAATGACTGTATTTATTGATGATATTAATATGCCCATGATTAATGAATGGGGAGATCAGGTAGGACTAAAATATCTCATGTAAATGATATTTAATCAGTATTCTTAGTGACATATGAAAAGATCAATAACTGTCACTTTATTAAGCCTAGTAACAATTCTCAGTCTTTTTTGGCTTCTTGGTTATAGATGACGTTCTTCCTTTTTGAAATCCCTATATGCTTCCCCCCAACACTCCCTCTGCCTCTCTGGCTGCTTGATTTCAATGTGCTTTCTGGCTTCTTTCTTCCTTTCCCCAGGGTTTTATCTTTGTTCTCTTATTTCCCACTCTATATTCTCTCTCCCAGGAGTACCTGATGTTTAGAAAACACTTTTTTTTTTTCTTTTGGCTGAGCCGCACGGTATGCGGGATCTTAGTTCCCTCACCAGGGATTGAACCCGTGCCCCTGCAGTAGAAGCACAGAGTCCTAACCACTGGACAACCAGGGAGTTCCCAGAAAACAATTTTTAAAAAAACCCAAAACTCTGCCATGCACCACTGTCCTACTTGTGATCGTCTGTCATCCCCAGACTCACTCCCCTTAGAGGACCTCACAGTTGCTGCCAGGGTTCTGCCTGTTCCTGGTGGGATCCCCAACACGTCCTCCCACCACCGTCTACTGCCTCATCAACACCATCAATCTAGAGCCCACCAGGACCCGTCACATCCCTTCCACCCTTTATCCTGGTTCACCTCAGCCATCACCAGGATGTCAGGACTCCCAGGTCTGTCCGTGCTCATCCTGACACTAATCCCCATCAGTTCTGCTTGGCCCTTGTCTGGCCCCATCTCCTACTTTCCCCACTCCTGAAAACTTTCTGTGTGCCCTTGGCAGCCATGGTTCATCCACAAAATCCCCTGTAAATTCAGCTTCTTCTCTGAGCTTTTCCCTCACCTTCTTGCTCTAATGGAAACCCAGGATGCTGCTTTCCCTGCAGACTTCTCACCTGCAGGTGAGGGAGATGTCCTTCTCCGTTCTCATTGCCCTCTTCCCTGAAAACCTATCACTCTGACCTCACACCCCCATGTTGTTGCAGTCATCTTGGACCCTTGGGTCACACCCGTCCCTCCCCGAAGATTTCAGTCCCCGGATGACTGTCACTCTCTCCAGGGCTGTCCCAGTCTCCGGGGCCAGCTTCATGGTGTGCACAGTGTGCCGTTGCAGAGGGATTCGCACTTCAGAGGAACTTGCATGTGGTTTAATGCTCTGCTGTCACTGTCTTGAAATTTCTAATAATGATTTTTGAATAAAGACACTTGAATTTTCATTTTGTCCTGAGCCTCACAAATTATGCAGCCATTCCTGCTTGTCATAATTCTCAGTGATGCCAAAAAATATCTACGTACATGATCTTGACCTCTTAGTTCCTTGACCTCAACTCCTCCAATGATCATGTCTTCCACTCCGTCTGAAATTACTCATTCACGCAGTCGTACCCTACACCTTGTCATTATCAGTAACTGTGACCTGTTCATTATCTCAGTTTCAAGCGTTTTATTCTCTGATCACCATGTCCACATTCTGTAGCTCATTCCCTCTACTACCCAGACTACAGATGGAGCTACCAGCCATTGTTCCTACCATCATTAAATTCTCCTTCATTTCTTCTCATTTCCTCACTTCCTTCCTTTCCAGCTAAAATTCCATAATCCATTATTATAATCACGGTAGCATGCACCCTCTACTCATTTGTGAAAGCCTTAACCACATTAAATCCTCGTTAAGCCTCTTTGCTCACCAGCCACCTGCACCTATGCAGCCAAACTTGGCTGGAGAAAAACACAGAATACTGCTTAAAATCACTTTAAAATCATGATTATGGACCTCAGCTGAGCTCATAATACTACCCAGCAATTATACTGCGTGTTTTGTGTTACGTATCTTTATCCTGTCTATTCCTATCCTACATCTACATTCAGGTTCCTTTCATACCGTCTTTTTCTCAGACCTTGGACACCTTCATTTCCTTGCCCTCAGCTGAGCATGAAGTGCTACAGCCTTCTTCCTATTCCACTGAGGACACTGATTTTTTTTGTTCCTTTTTCCTTTTCTTACGATCCATTTACTGCAGTCAATTTCTGTGTTCTAGTGGTTACCCTAGACAGTGCATCCTACATACATAATCAAAAATAAAGATAATCTAACACTACTTTCCCATTTTGTATATCCAGTGACCTTTGAACACTTTAATTTCCTTTATCTTTCTCCTGATTTATAATTTTATTGTTGACTTGTATTTTAAGTCTATGCCTCTGTTTTTATTTTTTATTAGCATAAATCATATTATTCACCTTTATATTGTGTTATGCCAGTTTTATTTATTTTTAAAAAAGTTTTATTGGACTATAGTTGATTTACAATGTTGTGTTAGTTTCAGGTGTACAGCAAAGTGAATCAGTCGTACATATACATATATCCACTCTTTTTTATATTCTTATCCCATAGAGGTCATTACAGAGTATTGAGTAGAGTTCCTTGTGCTGTACAGTAGGTCCTTATTAGTTATCTATTTTATATATAGTAGTATGTATATGTCAATCCCAATCTCCCAATTTATCCCTCCCCCCATTTCCCCTCTGGTAACCATAAGTTTGCCTTCTACGTCTGTGACTCTATTTCTGTTTTGTAAATAAGTTCATTTGTATCATTTTTTTAGATTCTGCATATAAGCGATATCATGATATTTGTCTTTTGCTGTCTGACTTACTTCACTCAGTATGACACCTCTCGGTCCATCTGTGTTACTGAAAATGGCATCATTTTGTTCTCTTTTATGGCTGAGTAATATTCCATTGTATATATGTGCCACATCTTCTTTATCCATTCCTCTGCTGATGGACAATTACGTTGCTTCCATGTCCTGGCTATTGTAAATAGTGCTGCAATAAACACTGGGGTGCATGTGTCTTTTCAAATTATGGTTTTCTTCAGATATATGCCTAGGAGTGGGGTTGCAGGATCATATAGTAGCTCTATTTTTAGTTTTTTAAGGGACCTCCATACTGTTCTCCATAGTGGCTGTACCAATTTACATTCCCACCAACAGTGTAGGAGGGTTCTCCTTTTCTCCACACCCTCTCCAGCATTTATTGTTTGTAGATTTTTTTTGAGGATGGCCATTCTGACCAGTATGAGGTGATACCTCATTGTAGTTTTGATTTGCATTTCTCAAATAATCAATGATGTTGAGCATCTTTTCATGTGCTTTTTGCTCATCTATATCTATTTTTAAAGTGAACTCCCATGAGGCATTATTTTTTACTGTTTTATATATTCACTCTTTGTTTGCATTACACACTTATTTACCACTTTTTTTACTCTTTATTCATTCTTAGAACTTCCTTAGGAGAAAATCTTTTAGTGACAAACTCTTAGTTTTTTTGTTTGTTTGTTTGGTCTGCAGAAGTCTTTATTTCATCCTCTTTATTTGAAAGACGTTGCTGGATAGAAAAATGTAGGTTGGCAGTTATTTTCTTTCATCACTTTAAATATATGATTCCTGTCTTCTGCTTTCCTTGTTGCTGTTGAGAAGTCAACTACCACTTAGTCATTGCACCTCTGAAATTAATCTGCTTTTTCTCACTTGTTGTCTTACTTTCCTGTAATTTTTTCTTTTTCGAATTATGTTCCTTGGTGTAGATTTATTTGTATTTTTTTTGCTTGGGATTCGCTGGGACTCATGAATCTGTGGTTTGGTGTCTTGTGTCAGTTCTAGAAAATTCCCAGTTCTTACCTCTACAAATATTGCCTCTGCCTCACTTTCTTTCCCTTCTTATCAAACTCCAAATGTATATTAGACTTTCTTCTTTGCCCTCTATGTTTCTGCCCTCTTTTTCTATACTTCCCAACTTTTTCTCTCTCCAATACTTAGTCTAGATAATTTCTCCTCTCCTATCATCCATCTCACTAATTTTCTTCTCTGCTTTGTCCAATCTGCTGTCAAATTCATCCACTGAGTTTTAATTTCAGTTGCTATTTGATTCTTTCTTTCAAATGCGTTGTCATTTGTATTCCTTGCATATATTTTCAAATCATTGTCTATTTCTTTAAACATGTTTAGCATAGTTGTTTTAAAGTCTATGTCTGTTAATTTCAGCATCTGAAGTCTACATGGGTCTGTTTCTGCTCTCTGTTGTTTTAATAGTTCTTGTTCACGTTCAACCTTTCTTGTTTCTGTAAGTACCTTTGACTGCTTGCCAGGTCATTGCCCTTAAAAAATTATCTGTGGCTGTTTCTTAAAGCCTAAGATGAATGTGTCCTCAACCAGACAGGTTTGAGTTTTCTTCTGTTAGATCCTTAAGTGCTTATTCAGTCAGGATTATCTCAAAGCAAGGTTAATATTTGAAAGTCTCTGGCCCACTTAGGCTATGCACACCCATGGTGCAATTCTGTGCAAGTGTCATTCTGAGGCTACAACCTCCCAGGGAAGACTTCTTTTTCTTTTTCTTTCCCTTTTCCTCTCCCATTCATTAGGGATCCAGGGCAGATAGACCTCTCAGCAGTTCCTGTAAGGTGAGGAGAGAGGAGGCATATTTAGGTATCATCTATAAGATGAAAAGATCCTGAATTCAGACTTTTAAAATCCAATTAAGGATGTCTAGTTGGATCTCAAACTTAACATGTCCAAAACTAAATTCCTGTTACTCCCTAAACCTGCTTCTCCAACAGTCTTCTCCATCTCAAGAAATAGCAACTCCACATTCAGCCTGTTAGGAAATCATGTCGGCTCCATCTTCAAACTACATCCAAGATTTGACTGCTGCTCATCACTCCATTGCTAACACCTGGTGTGAGCCACCATCTGTCTTCTTGATCATTACACATCCTTCCTCATTGTCTCCCCATTTCCCTTGCCCCTCTCAATCTATCCTCATATCAGCAACCAGTTAAAACATGCGTCAGGGGACTTCCCTCGTGACGCAGTGGTTAATCCGCCTGCCAATGCAGGGGACATGGGTTTGATCTCTGGTCCGGGAAGATCCCACATGCTGTGGATCAACTAAGCCCGTGCGCCACAACTACTGAGCCTGCGCTCTAGAGCCTATGAGCCACAACTGCTGAGCCTGCATGCCGCAACTACTGAAGCCCGCGCGCCTAGAGCCCCTGCTCCGCAACAAGAGAAGCCGCCACAATGAGAAGCCTGTGCACTGCAACAAAGAGTAGCCCCTGCTCGCCACAACTAGAGAAAGCCCATGGGCAGCAACAAAGACCCAACACAGCCAAAACAAACAAAGAAACAAACAAAAAATGTGTCAGATGGTGTGTCACACTCCTCTGCTCAAAATCCTCCCGTGAGACATGTAGCATATAAATGCCAAAATCCTTCCTGAGATCTAAAGACCCTATACTGTTTGATATTATCTCCCCATGATTCTCCAACCACATTTACTGATCCTTGTACACACTGGGTATAACATTCACTCAGAGCCTCTTCATTTGCTGTTTCCTCTGCCTGGAATGCTTTTCTCCTAGATATCTGAGTGGTTTGCTTTCTCACTTCCTTCAAGTCTTTGGTTATATGTCATGTGAGATGAAGCCTTTCCTGCTTCCATATTCAGTTGCATCCCTGAGCACTGACTATTTCCTTTCTCTGCTTTATTTTCTCCAAAGGACTTATACCATTTTATTTACACACATACATACATACAGACATGCATGTGTACATTTTATCTCCCATCACAAGAACGTATGCTCCATGAAGACAGGGATTTGTCTATGTTACAACAGAGCCAGACACAGAGTAGTGATTGATTAAATGTTTCTTGAATGAAAGAGTGTCATATTACAGGGGCTTGTGTGTCTTCCACTCAAAGATGCCCAATAGGAATTTGGATATACAGGTGTGGAGTTTAGAAGAGAATCTGAAGCTAGAGTTACAGAGTTGAGATTCTTTAGGATTTAGGGTTGAGATGGCATCCCCTGAAATAGAAAAGAGCCAAGGATGGAACCCTGTAGAAGAGTTACATTTGAGGGATGAATGGAGAAAGAATGGCTTGGGAAGTGATCCAAGGTCTCCAGATGAGCCTGGAAAGAACTGAGCCTCTAAAAACAAGAGAGGAAAAAATTTCAATACGGAGGGAATGTTAGCAGTGGTAGAGGCTACAGAGAAGAAAGATAAGGATGTAAAATCCAATACCAAAACATTCAGGAGTAAAACTATCCCATTTTCTGATTTAAGGTATTTTAAACAGTTGAATGTGGAGTGTGAAAGATGTAAAAACTATAGTAAAACTTGTAACTCTGAGAACTCTTGTAATTGTACCAAATATTCTGTAATTCTCCTATCTAGATTTATCAGCGTGGTAAAGAGCGCATTGGATTGGCACCAGACATATTCAACTTACAGTTTAGGGTTTATGGGTGGTATCATTTAAGTCAAATTGCCTTGAAGGCAACATTCACAAACACTTCATTGACAAAAGTTGAGCATTTTCTTCTGATCTCATCTGTACTATTTTATAGGAGCTTTGGAGGAAATGATAGTGATGTGTTACTAAAATGTTACTATATAAAATTCCAGATAACTAACGAGATTGTGCGACAAATGATGGAAATGGAAGGAATGTACAGCTTGGATAAGCCTGGAGATTTCACTACTATTGTTGACGTACAGCTCATAGCGGCAATGATTCACCCTGGAGGCGGTCGAAATGATATTCCACAGCGTTTGAAAAGACAGTTTACTGTGTTTAATTGCACATTGCCTTCAAATGCTTCAATAGACAAAATTTTTGGTATGACTATTCTTGATGTTTAATTTTTTATTGCATTACATAATGGACATAAATCATGCAAAACCTTATTTAAGAGATAAAAAGGCCCTGTCAGAAGTAGGGATTAAATATCCGAAATGGAGAGCTAAATACCAGGGACTAAATACTAAGAAGACTCATGTTTATAGCCTATTGTAAGACTCAGGGATATTTAGAAATAGCCTTGTTGAAGGTTGGCTTTAGAGGTAAGTAAACCTTTGTGTTGTGGTTTTCTTGACACGATTAATCAGAGAAATTTGGGCTAATGAATGATAGCCCATTGATCAGAGGTTAACAACATAATATACTAAGTCAAATGTAGCACTTTGCTATGTTAATGAAAATGATATTTTGACACCAAATTTAGGCTCACATAAACCATTCCATTAAAATTATGTACATGAAGACATATAAGAGAAACTGACCCATGCGTATGTGATCATTAATTATTTGACATAGCAAGTACTGTAGATCAGAAGAGAAAGGCAGACTTTCAAGAAATGGTACTGGGATATTTAGTAATTCTTATGTGAAAATAATTGAAACTGGACCCCTACCTCACACCAAGCATAAAATCAATACAGAAGGATTAAAGATTTAAATATGGAAGGCAAAGCTGTAAAGCAATGGAAGAAAATATAGGAAAATATCAGAATGATCTCTGGGTAGGAAAGAACCTCTCAAATGAGACTCAGAAAGCATAGACCATAAAGGAAGAAAATGATAAATTTGACTAGATTAAAATTAAGAGCTTTTGTTCAGTTAAAAAGCAACATTAGGGCTTCCCTGGTGGTGCAGTGGTTGGGGAATCCGCCTGCTAATGCAGGGGACATGGGTTCGAGCCCTGGTCCGGGAAGATCCCACATGCTGCAGAGCAACTAAGCCCGTGTGCCACAACTACTGAGCCTGTGCTCTAGAGCCTGCAAGCCACAACTACCGAGCCCACATGCCATGACTGCTGAGGCCCGCGTGCCTGGAGCCTGTGCTCCGCAACAAGAGAGGCCACTGTGATGAGAGGCCCGCACACCGTGGCGAAGTGTGGCCCCCACTCGCCACAACTAGAGAAGGCCTGCGCACAGCAATGAGGACCCAATGCAGACAAAAATAAATAAAATAAATAAATTTATATTTTAAAAAAGCAACATTAAAAGAGTAGAAAAAAGACAAGTTGCAAAGTGGAAGAAAAAAATTTCAACACATGTAACAAAGCAAAAAACTCAGTAATCCGAATACTTCAAGAAATCCAAAGAATCAATCAGATAAAAAGCAAACATCCTAATATAAACATGGACCAAAAGCCAGGCACTTTAAGAAGAGGAAACCATATGACTAATAAACAAAGGTAAAGATGATAAACATTAGAATTCAGGAATATGGAAATTTAAAACACCAGGAAAAAAACCATTTTATAACCACTAGATTTGCAAAAATGAAAAATTCTGACAAAAAAATCAGGCATTGGTGAAAATGTAAAGCAACTGAGACTCTCTCCCCTGCTGGTGGGAGAATCAATTGCTGCGAGCCCTTCATAATGACTGGACGTTATTACTGGTAGTAGAACATGTGCACACCCACCGCCACTCCACTTCCAAGTATATACCAGTTCACCGTTTTCTTCCTTTATGGTTGTGCCTTATGAGTCTCATTGAAGAAGTCCTTTCCTACCCAGAGGTCATACAGGTATTTGCCTATGTTTCCTTCCAAACGTTATATAGTTTTGCCTTCCGTATTTGAGTCCTTAACCCATCTGTAGTTGATTTTTCACATGTGCACCAAAAGACTTACACAAGAAGGTTCTTAGAACAGTGTTCCTGACAGCAAAAACCTTGAAGTAACCCAATTATGTATTGACAGTAAAGTCGGATAAATACATTGTGGCGTGGGTGTACCGTGTAGTGCTCTAGAGCAGTGAATGTGAACAAACACAGCTACATGCTTCAACATGGATGAAGCCCAGAAATACAATGTTAAGAGAAAAAAAGCATCACAGAGGAACATATAACATGATTCCATTAAATTAAATTTCAAAAACTAAAGTTAAAAGGAAAAGGTTAAAGTTTAAGAACGTAAGTGCCAAAGCTTTTTTTTGGAAAAGCGAGTTACTGATTCTCACCAAGTCAGCGCCCTGTCTACCTCTGGAGGGAGGAGGGATGGGACAAAAGAGGCTTCTAATGTACTTGGACGATCTTGTGTTCCTCAGTCTAGTGGCTGTACGTGAGTGTTTGATTATTTGTTAAACTTTTATACACTCTTTGATATGATTAATATTGAAAATGAGATATGGAAACAAACCAGAAACCGAGGCTCAGAGAAGTAAGATAACTGCCCAATTGAGGCCATATAGCTAGTGCATGGCAAACGTGTGATGCTGATTCTGTTTTCTGATTCCACATCCCATGCTTCATCTATAACACATTTGTGCCACAGGAAGCTGGAGGTCTAGAATCATAGGATTTCAGGAAGCAAAAAGGCCTTACAGGCATCTAGCACAACCAACCATGACCTTGGATAATTTCACGTTCCCTCAAGGCTGCTCTTCTTTGGTCTATGTGAATGAAGCCCAGTTTCTTTAGCTGACCCACCCTTCATAAACCTGCTATGCGTCTCTGAGCAGATATTCGTATTCATTTTCCTCTGGAAATACCACGCTCAGAACTGAACATACTGCTCAACATAGAGTCTCACAGGGACGAAACAGAGTTAAATCTGTTTTTGCAGTCTAACACCAAACACATTTTGGGACTTCAGGAACAGTCTATATAACACAGTAGTTCCTGAGGGTGATTATGTCAGATTGTCACTGTGTTGGGTGTTTCCTAGGAACCATTACATCACCACCCAGGCCAGTGTGTTGGCTGACTGCAGGTCAGGAGATATGGGGGTCCTGATTTCACTTCTGTCAACAACCAATCTGAGTGAACTTGAACAGTTTGCTTTACTTGTCTGTGCCTGGTCTCCTTATCTGTAAGATGAGGAAGTAGTCTCTAAGTTCTTTTCCAGCTCTTCTACTCTTCAGACTGAGGGCTGTTTTACAGGTTCCAGAGCCAGGTTTCCTGGTTTCAAACCTCAGATTCACCCACACACAAGGTGGGTGACCTTGGGCAAGTTACTAAACTCATAATAAAATGGGAATAATAATAACCTCTAGGTCCATCTGTGTTGTCACAAATGGCAAGTCATGTCAGACAGAGAAAGACAAATGCCTATGGTCTCACTTATACATGGAATCTGGAAAACAAAACAAATGAACAAACAAAACAAAACAGAAACAGACTCATAGATACAGAGAACAAACTGGTGGTTGCCAGAGGGGAGGAGAATGGGAAAATTGAGTGAAATAGGTGAAGGGGATTCAGAGGTATAAACTTCCAGTTATAAAATAAATAAGTCACAGGGATATAATATACAGAATTAGGAATATAGTCAATAATATAGTAATAATTTTTTATAGTGACAAATGGCTACTAGACTTACTGTGGTGATCATTTCTTTAATTGAGGTATAGTTGATTTGCAATGTTGTGTTAGTTTCAGGTGTACAGCAAAGTGCTTCAGTTATACATACATATATATCTATTTTTTTGTTTCTTTTCCTTTTTAGGTTATTACAAAATGTTGAGTATAGTTCCCTATGCTATACAGTAGATCCTTATTAGTTATCTGTTTTATATATAATAGTGTGTATATGTCCATCCAAGTCTCCCAATTTATCCCTCCCCACCATTTCCCCCCTGGTAACCTTAAGTTCGTTTTCTGTTTGTGTGGGTCTATTTCTGTTTTGTATATAAGTTCATTTGAATCATGTTTTTTAGATTCCAATATAAGGGATATCATATGTTATTTGTCTTTGCCTGGCTTACTTCACTTAGTACGGTGATCTCTAGTTCCATCCATGTTGCTGCAAATGGCATTATTTCATTCTTTTTGATGGCTGAGTAATAGTCCATTGTATATACGTACCACATCTTCTTTGTCCATTCATCTGTCAGTAGACACTTAGATTGCTTCCATGTCTTGGCTATTATAAATAGTGCTGCTATGAACATTGGGGTGCATGTATCTTTTCGAATTGTGGTTTTCCCTGGATAAATGCACAGGAGTGGGATTGATGGATCATGTGGTAACTCTGTTTTTAGTTTTTTAAGGAACCTCCATACTGTTCACTATAGTGGCTGCACCAATTTACATTCCCACCAGCAGTGTAGGAGGGTTCCCTTTCCTCCACACCCTCTCCAGCATTTATTATTTGTAGACTTTTTGATGATGGCCATTCTGACCAGTGTGATGTTTTAAATTTGAGTCACTATGTTGTACACCTGAAAATACCAAAATATTATATGTTGACTATACTTCAATAAAAATATAAATGAGAAAACGGGAATAATAATAATATCTACCTCAGATTCTTTCTCATAGGATGTTGGGAGGATTAAAGGAGTTAATACATATAAAATGCTTATCACTGCATACTAAGCTTTGCTAGCCCCACTGCTGACTGCCAGTCTTAGCTGATTCCTTGAGAGAAATTCTTCACATCACCTAGCTTAGTCATCTTGTAATGATTTATTCACTGGGATAAACATGTACCTTGTGATCTTATAGTAAGCTCATACCTTCAATCTTGCTTATTTTTCAGGAGTTATTGGCTGTGGGTATTTTGATCCTTGCAGAAAGTTCAAACCCGAAATATGTGAGATGATTGTGAATCTGGTTTCAGCGAGCAGAGTGCTGTGGCAGTGGACTAAGGTACAGAATCATCCGTTGTCAATAATCAGGAAAAAAAAGTCAACAATTATTCAGCCTAGTTCTCTCCTCATGGCTCATGAAGTTATCATCACATCATGGGTAGTAGTGTTTTTCTGGAAAAGACAAATTAGGTGCTGAAGTAGATTTATGACACCTTTTCCTTCCAGGGAGCAAATATTCTGACTGAATAATGCTTTCCATATATATGAGATATTACTGTAAACCAGACACGGCATCCAGGATAAAGTAGAGTTTTGCTGAGATGGGAACACTGCTTTTCCACTTGTTACTCTGATTTGTAACTCTTTGTATGTCTGTCTTCCTTACCTGCTGCCAACAGCCAAACTGTGTCAGACACTCAGATGTTCACTGACTGAGGGAATACATGGATTTCCAGATATTCTTAGCTAACCAAGACTTAAAGTCCAACTTGTGGATTTCTCTGAGGTGGAGCATGAATTAGTAAATGGATGGAATGTACTCAACAGAATAGTCTAGATTTTAATACAGAGGTCAATGCCCTAAGTAAAACTCAGTAAGCATTGAGGCTGTCACCAGACCTCTGAAGGCAGACTCATGAAAAAGCAATTAAGGGTAGGTCTGAGATTTGAAAAAAAAAAAAAAAAACACACAACAAGATTGATATATTTGCTAAAAAAAATTGGTGAAGGAGATGAGGATTAATTGTCATAGTTCACTATACATTCATTTGGCCACTTACACACCATCTGGGCATAAGCTTATGTCCTGGGGAAGCTCCAGCATGGAGTTGCAGAAGGTCTGAGTGTCTGAGATAATTTTCTGTGGTTAGGTCCATCTATTTTCCAGTGGGGCTATTGTTCAATTTACTGTGCCCATATACATATTTTTCTGGAAAGCTTTGGCCTTCCTGGTATCTTTCCATCAAAGCTTCTTTTGTTTTATGAATGTTTATCAGCTTCACTTCCTCACATTTCTTTACCTCTTTAACCCGTTTTGTACAAGTTTTCATTTCCACTGCTCTCATCAAGGTCACCAAATTCCTCCGTCTTGCCAAATCCAAGGGTTGGTTTCTTCTTCCTCTGACTTGACTGACTTGACGTAAATGATCCTTCTAAACACTTTCTTCACTTGGCTTCAGAAGGGCCTCTTGCTCTTGGTTTTCTTCCTACCTCACTGGCTACCTTTTCTAAGTCCCCACTCTTTCCCCTCCTCTAAATACTGGAGTGCACTTGATCTCCATGTTGGGACCTCATCTCTACCTCCATTCGTACTCAGGTAGCCTCATCCAGCTTCATGGCTTTAAACACCATCTCTGTGCTGATGAGTTCAAAGTCAGCACTTCCATCCCAGGCCTCTTTGCCCGGCTCCAGACTTGTTTCTTTCTTTTTTAAAATTTTTTAGCCTCACTGCACAGTATGTGGGATCTTAGTTCCCTGACCAGGGATTGAACCTGCGGCCTCTGCATTGGAAACGCAGAGTCTTAACCACTGGACCCAAGCCTGGGAAGTCCCCCCACTTGTTTCCAGCAGCTTAGTAGACACCACTGCTTCAATGTCTAATAACTGTCTCAAAGTTAACAAGTTCTTAAGTATGATCCTCCCTCAGAATTTTGTATCAATTATCCTGCTTCTCAGGCTAAAATACAGGGCTCCGTCCTTGATTTGTCTCTCTTATTCCCTACATCAGCAAGTCTCAGTAACCAGGCTTTCAAAATATATACGGAAGCTGAGCGCTTATTGCCATCTCACAGCGATCACCCTGCCTGGTCCATCGCCTGCTCTCTGGACCATGCAGTGGCTTCCTAACCAGTCTCCTTGCTTTCTTCTTGCCCTCCTAGAATCTGTTCTTTACACAGTCCTAAAATGCTTTTTAACAAGCACATCAGAGATCATCATTCCTTCTTAAAACCACCAGTAGATTCCCAGTTACACTTGCAGTGAAACACAATGCCTAGCTCTGGCCTGTGAAACTCACCCTGAGTCGGCCCCTGCTTACTCCTCTTCCCTTCCATCGTTCTGCTCCAGCCATGCTGCCCTTCTCACTGTGCCTTGAACACCCCAAGTTTTTCATGCCTCTGGGCCGTTATACTTTGTTTGACTCTTTCTCGTTATTTTTACCTTCAGAGAGGGTTTCTGGGATCATTCTCTCTAAAACAACTGTCCACGACCCCATCACAGGCATTATCTGTCTCCTGACTCTACTTCATTTCTTCTAACCATGACTTTTATCATTGTTATTTGCCTATCTGTTTATCAGTATATTTGTTTCTTATTTATTGTCAGGCTCTCCCACTCGAATAGAAGGTTCCTGATGGCAGCAGATTTAGCTGTGCTATTTACCATGGTATCTTTGTAAGGGTCGTGGGAGGTGCTCAAAAATACTCATTCACTCAAAAAACGAATGGATCTTCCTCCTCTCCCCAACCCCAAATAAGCAGCCTTCTTTGTATCTTTTCTTCAAATTTCTCATTTTCACAAAGCACTCCTTTAATCCACTCATGCCTTGTGTATCCCTTTATATTACTTTACATAGCTTTAAAGCAGAAGCAGGTGAGAAAAGAAAGAAGCTGACAAAAGTTAAAAGGAAATGTTGGAAGATAAGGAAAGAAGCAGGTTAATAAATGAGAAGAAAAGGGAAAGAAAGGACTTTATTTAATTCTACTGAATAATTGCTTCAGTTGCCAACGGCTGCCATCTTAGCTGCAGTCTTACAGGAAAGAAAAAAAAGCAATATTCACATAGCCTTATCCCTTTATTTTTGCATTTTTGTAATATAAGTGCATGTTTTACATTTTGGTGAGTAGAATGAACATTTTATCTTGGAATGGAACTGAGAGCAAAGAGGGAAATTGAAAGGTGATTGTTAACATAACACTTCTCTTTATTCTATATCTCCTCTTGCTACCTGCTGTTTTAACTTGCACTGTGAATTAGCCTATAGAAATTACTCTACAAACTCAATAGGGTACTTTTTCCATATGGAAAGGACATATTCCATGAATAGGTACTAAAGAAAGCATTTGCTTTCCTGAATTAGTCATGTAGGCAGTCTGCTTTGTATCTCCAGAGTTATCATTGTTTCACTTTCAAAAATGATGCTGATGGTATCAACTACAATCTTTACACTTGGCCAGCAATACTTCCCACACCTGACACCTCAAATTTATCCCTTAACTGGTACCTCTCTTTATAAGAATGTGGACTGTGTCATGTTATAGCTTTGCCTATTTGGATTCTAGAAGTGGGTAGAAATAAGTAAATTAGTGTTCAAACAAACAAGCAAAACTCACAAAAACCACCAAGTAATTATAGCAGTATGTCAGAATTGCCTGCCCATTTATTGCAGATATACAGACATATGAAAGCATGTTGACTGAGTTTGGATCCATAAGTGAAATCTAGATCATGATAAACGAATGTATTTGTGGAAATCCAAATGCACTCAGGACCTTAGTCAAAGCCATCTATAGAAGATGATCATTATTGACTTTAGATGTGAACATTCATTATTCTTAACTGAATGACAGCCAGCTCACACTCAGTGTTTTGTTATGACGTATTCCCGTATACACACTAATAATGATTAGGAATGCTTATTCCTACAATTCACATCATTTTTAAGAACTCAGGGGACAGTGGCTTGTTCAAAGCCAGCTCATGGTGGTAGAACAAGAGCTGGAGTCTGCATCCAGTGCATTATTCTTCAGTCCATCCTATTCAAGGTCTTAGGGTCTTTTAAATTCTGTGCTGGTTTATTTATGATGTGTCTTTTTTCCCATCAATGCTGTGACAAAAATATAAACTTAATTTTAGTTTATTTACTCAGCCTATTTTATTTAAAATAGGAACTGTGAAATAAAATCATTCTAAAAGCAGTTGTGTTTTTAGGTTTTTAAAATAATTAATTAATTAATTATTTAAACATCATTATTGAAGTATAATTGCTTTACAATGGTGTGTTAGTTTCTGCTGTATAACAAAGTGAATCAGCTATACATATACATATATCCGCATATCGCCCGCCTCCCTCCCACGCTCCCTATCCCACCCCTCTAGGTAGTCACAAAGCACCGAGCTGATCTCCCTGTGCTATGCAGCTGCTTCCCACTAGCTATGTCTTTACAACTGGTGGTATATATATGTCCATGTCACTCTCTCACTTCGTCCCAGCTTACCTTTCCCCCTCCCCGTGTCCTCAAGTCCATTCTCTACGTCTGCATCTTTATTCCTGTCCTGCCCCTAGGTTCTTCAGAACCATTTTTTTTTTCTTAGATTCCATATATATGTGTTAGCATACGGTATTTGTTTTTCTCTTTCTGACTTACTTCACTCTGTATGACAGACTCTAGGTCCATCCACCTCACTATAAATAACTCAATTTCGTTTCTTTTTATGGCTGAGTAATATTCCATTGTATATAAGTGCCACATCTTCTTTATCCATTCATCTGTCAATGGACACTTATGTTGCTTCTATGTCCTGGCTATTGTAAATAGAGCTGCAGTGAACATTGTGGTACATGTCTCTTTTTGAATCATGGTTTTCTCAGGGTATATGCCCAGTAGTGGGATTGCCGGGTCGTATGGTAGTTCTATTTTTAGTTTTTTAAGGAACCTCCATACTGTTCTCTATAGTGGCTGTATCAATTTACATTCCCACCAACAGTGCAAGAGTGTTCCCTTTTCTCCACACCCTCTCCAGCATTTATTGTTTGTAGAGTTTTTGATGGTGGCCATTCTTGTGCTTTTAGTTTTATCTGAAAAGTAAATTGAGAGTATTACATTTTGTTTCCCAACTCTAGGTGAAGATGCTGCCTACTCCTTCTAAATTCCATTACATTTTCAATCTGCGAGATCTTTCCAGAATTTGGCAAGGAATGTTAACCATAAAAGCCGAGGAGTGTGGTTCAATTCCTGTTCTCCTGTCACTTTTCAAACACGAGTGCAACAGAGTAATTGCAGACAGGTGTATATCACAGTGCTTGAGTTTAAATGTACTATATAAGTAGTTTATACTACTAGAATAATTCCTGCATTATCTGCTCAAATAAGTAGAATAAAGGAGTATTATCTTAAATTGCTCTGGGGCTTGTGAAGCATGGATGTCATTTCCCACCTGCTGGTGGGAAAACGCTCTGCCAATTTCCTTGAGTATTATTTCAACAGGACATTTAAAAAAATAACCACATTATCAGAACGTTGATAACATTCAGAGGAAAATTTTGTTAGGTATAATTTCTAAAAAGTTTGAGGTCTGTGTAGTGAGAGCTCTGCTGCATGGTGACATCTGGTACATAAGCTTAGTCATCTTTCTGAGCCTCTGTTCCCTCCTCTATAAAATACGATGGCAATGCTGGTCTTACAAAGCTGTAAAGGGCCTACCACAGTGTCCCACGTAGGTGGTATCTGTCAGATGTTAGTCCCACTCCTTCCTCCCTTACCCCCTCTGAAGTCATATGTCTGAAAAGGACCTTCATATACTGTGTGCCCACAAACCTAGAAAGAGGATCCTCACCCACTACTGACTGTCAACTCCATGCTTCTATTGCAAGTTTTAGGGACCCTGAACCTCACCCATGGGACTCATCTATACTGTTAAAGAAAAAAGTTATTTGTGACACTTGTTGAAACAATAAGACTCTCATACTTTATTCAAGACTATCATGAGAGGTATAGGGCCTATGCAGTGAGGTTTTGCAGTAGGGGTGAGAAATTGGGCTCAACTCCAAATACAACAAGGAAAAAGTGGGAATTTATAACTGAGGAACAGGATGGAGGAGTTTGGTGGATGCGAAAGTAGTAAGAGGAAATAAGGGAGGTCTGGGAGGATTCTGGCTAAATGGATTTAGCAGGATTCTTGCTAAAATTAGATGGTGCAAAGAAGGACATGGAAGTCCCAAATTGGGGCTTAATAGGGAAGAGGATTCAGAAGAGCCTACGTTTGGCCAAGGAGAGACTCTTTGTCAGTATTTTCTATAAGTGATACTATCAATATTATAGCTCTCTTGGTTGGGGTTACATCTGCCTCTGGTCAGAAGGCAGAACATATTGTTTCCCTGTTCTGAGGTAATGGAGATACAGGATGGGGGCTGAGAGGAGGTGGAGAGGGGTTGAAACCACGTTCAGTTAGAAAAGATGGCTTCCTATTTTGCATTTTTACTCCTGTATTTTTGTTTCAGATTTATAACTCCTGATGATGAGCAGTGGTTTAATGCACATCTTATTCGTGCAGTTGAAGAAAATGTTAGCCCAGATGTGGGATCATATATTCTTCCTGAACCATACTTCGTAGATTTTCTCTGTGAGATGCCTGAACCAACTGGAGATGAACCTGAAGACACTGTGTTTGAAGTGCCCAAAATCTATGAATTGGTATTTATTTTCAGCTTTTTGGATCACTTACCTAACCAGATATTTGCCATAACTTGTACGATAGTTATATGTTATGATTCGTGTCATCATACACCAAGTAAAATATTAATTTCAATGAAATTTAGCAGCAATCCCATTAAAGTCAGATATAAGACAAGTACGCGTACAATTATCACAGTTATTTAATATTGGTTTGAAAGTTCTAGGCAGTGCAACAAAAATGACAAAAAAGAAAATAGATGTAATTATCAGATAGGAAAAAACAAAAATATCCTTATTTGCAGATGATATGATTATCTCTTAATTTAATCCAAGAGAATTTAAAATCTGTTTCAACTACTAAGAGTTCAGTTAGATGACCAAGTATGATATAAATATGAAACTGCGTAACTATCGTCTATATCAGAGGTTGGCAAATCACAGCCAGTGGTCCGAATCCAGCCTACCGCTGGTTTTTTGTTAGATTCATGAGCTAAGAAGGGTTTTTATATTTTTTAATGGGTAGAAAGAATCAGAAGAATAATAATATTGTGTGACATGAAAATTATATGGAATTCAGATTTCATTGTTCAGAGTTAAAGTTGTATTGGAACACAACATGTTTTCTATGACTGCTTTTGCACTACAGTGGTGGAATGACCACATGGGCCACAAAGCCTAAAATATTTACTGTCTTGCCCTTTACAGAAGAAGGCTGCCATCTCTTGCCAAACAATCTCAAGACAGGAGATGCAACATAAAAGTATTTCATTCAACAGCAACAAATATGTAAAATATCTAGGAATAAACGCGATAAAACTTTACTTGGTTAAATGGCAACACATTGTTTTCCCTAAATTAACGTATAGGTTTAATGAAGCTTGAAACAAGACTCCAAAGAGATTTTTTAAAGAGGGTTACATAACACAGTAGTTCTGAAGTGCATGTAGGTCAAAGAATTAGATGGAGAGAAGCAATTTACAAAACAAATACGTGAATATTGACTTCAGAATAATTTGACTACATAAACAATGTAAAAGTTCTGTCCATTTTTAAAGCTCCATAAGCAATATTAAGAAGCAAATAAAAACTGAGAAATATATTTGTTATTTTACAACCTTAATTACCACAGATAGGAGTTAGTGCTAGGGTTCTTTTTTAACTTTTTAAATTAGTTAATTTATTTATAACATTTTTATTGGAGTATAATTGCTTTACAATGTTGCATTAGTTTCTGCCGTAAAATAAGGCGAATCAGCTATATGTATACGTATATCCCTATATCCCTCCCTCTTGCGCCTCCTTCCCAACCTCCCTATTCCACCCCTCCAGGTAGTCACAAAGCACCAGCTGATCTCCCTGTGCTATGCAGCTGCTTCCCACTAGCTATCTATTTTACATTTGGTAGTGTGTATATGTCAATGCTACTCTCTCACTTTGTCTCAGCTTACACTTCCCCCTCCCCGTGTCCTCAAGTCCATTCTCTACATCTGCATCTTTATTCCTGTCCTGCCCCTAGGTTCATCAGAACCACTTTTTTTTTTTTTTTTTAGATTCCATATATATGTGTTAGCATACTACTGTTTTTCTCTTTCTGATTTACTTCACTCTGTATGACAGACTCTAGGTCCATCCACCTCACTACAAATAACTCAGTTTCATTTCTTTTTATGGCTGAGTAATATTCCATTGTATATACGTGCCACATCTTTATCCATTCATCTGTCGATGGACACTTAGGTTGCTTCCATGTCCTGGCTATTGTAAACAGTGCTGCAATGAACATTGTGGTACATGACTCTTTTTGAATTATGGTTTTCTCAGGATATATGCCCAGTAGTGGGATTGCTGGGTCGTATGGTAGTTCTATTTTTAGTTTTTTAAGGAACTTCCATACTGTTCTCCATGGTGGCTGTATCAATTTACATTCCAACCAACAGTGCAAGAGGGTTCCCTTTTCTCCACACCCTCTCAAGCATTTATTGTTTGTAGATTTTTTGATGATGGCCATTCTGACTGGTGTGAGTTTTGATTTGCATTTCTCTAATGATTAGTGATGTTTTGATTTGCATTTCTCTAATGATTAGTGATGTTGAGCATCCTTTCATGTGTTTGTTGGCAATCTGTATATATTCTTCGGAGAAATGTCTATTTAAGTCTTCTGCCCATTTTTGGATTGAGTTGTTTGTTTTTTTGATATTGAGCTACATGAGCTGCTTGTATATTTTGTAGATTAATCCTTTGTCAGTTGCTTCATTTGCAAATATTTTCTCCCATTCTGAGGGTTGTCTTTTCGTCTTGTTTATAGTTTCCTTTGCTGTGCAAAAGAGTTTCATTAGGTCCCATTTGTTTATTTTTGTTTTTATTTCCATTTCTCTAGGAGGTGGGTCAAAAAGAATCTTGCTGTGATTTATGTCATAGAGTGTTCTGCCTATGTTTTCCTCTAAGAGTTTTATAGTATCTGGCCTTACATTTAGGTCTTTAACCCATTTTGAGTTTATTTTTGTGTATGGTGGTAGGAAGTATTCTAATTTCATTCTTTTACATGTAGCTGTCCAGTTTTCCCAAGTGCTGGGGTTATTGACGGAAGAGGTCAGGAATGACTTCATACTGGAAATCAACCAGTTAGGTTTCAGACCTCTGAAAATGGAAATAACTAAAAGTCGACTAATCCATGACAAATGTTTGGAAATCTGTTAGGTTTAAAAAAAATTTTTTTAGAATTACTTTTGAATGTCTTTAGAATTGCTGCTTTCCTAAATTTTGCATCTTAAATATTATTTTTTTCTCTCTCCCCCCCACCCATAGGTACCATCCTTTGAATTTCTGTCTGAAAAACTCCAGTTTTACCAGAGACAGTTCAATGATCTCATTAGAGGAACATCTCTTGATCTGGTGTTTTTTAAAGATGCAATGACTCATCTTGTTAAGGTTCTAAGTATTGACTGTTTACTGATATAAATAGATCATATAAAAGCTTCGTAAATTTCACAGATAAACTTTTTCAGAGAATAAATATATAGTATTGGGTAGTGTATAGAAGAGAGTCTATAGGTTGAGTCAGTTCACTGTCTCACAAAACAAAGGCTTAATCAGAAACTGCTTATTTGAATCCGCCTACATGGAAGCAAATGTTTTTCAAGGGCAAACTGATGGGTTTTGTGTTCAGAGCTTTTGACTCGCTGAGTCAAAGAGTTTTACTTTCCTAGACAGTAACTTGGAGAACCCTATGAAAAAAATATTCCCTCCTCAAATTACATTTTGATGTGATGGGAATCCTGTTCCCCATGGAGGAAGAGTTGATGCTTAAAAAAATGTCAATTTCATGATTGGCTTACAGTTTATGGGCAAACTGATGGGGAAAGGGGAAAGGTGGGTATATAGGACTGATAAAAAATAGAAACCAACTAGAGGCAGCACCAGAAAAGGAGCATGGCTTGATCCAAGTCTGAAGGGCTGCAGAAAGGAGTTGTTTATTTGTATAATTTATAGATCAAAAAAGGAGTTTCTCCAACAAAGTAGGATAGGGAGGTTTCATGAAGAGGAGGCAGTTAACTCTGTGTTTATTACAGAATCATCTTCTACAAAACCAGTGAATTTCCAGGTGCTCTAGGATTGTTTCACATTCATCTATTCAGCAAGTATTATCGAGTACCCACTGTGGCTAGATCTTGGGGGCCTGGAACCCTGTTCTGGGTGCAAAACCACATAAGTGATTAACATATTGAAAATATAATAGAATTGATACATATCAAGGTGTCTGCCATCTGTAAAACTTGAATTAAAAAAAATTCTGTGTACTAGTGATAATGAATTTAGTGATCTGTCTAGACTTTCTTCCTAATCAGTGACATTAATGTAAAAGACAGCTTTTTAGCAGTGTCTCCAATTGGCCTGCATAAGATTCGAGCCACAATTTGAACCTTATCCTCCCTGAAGGTATCAACCATAGAAAAGCAACATAGGGCTAAAGGCTGTTTCCCTAAGTTTTTTTTTCTGCAAATGTCTTCCTACCCCATTTTAAGTAGAATTTTGGTACTTTAAAAATTTTTTCATTGGCAGAGATATGATAGAGGTAGTATTTGTTGTAGAGCTAGGTGTCTACGTAAGTCAGTGTGTTAGACTGATGATAATAAGCAAACAATTCTAAACTTCTTTCTACAGATTGGGAAGAGCAGTTCCATTATCCATTGAGTCTGAAAATAATAAAATTACACACACACACACACACACACACACACACGGAAAATAGTTTTGAAATTGGAGATGGGAAGGCCAATTTGTTCTCTTTTTCATGATGTAAATATAGCTGGGCAAGGAAAGAACTGGAATTGAATAAGTCAATATGAAACCTTTTGCATTAAAGGAAAAAGTCTAATGTAGTCTAGAAGCATGTGGTCAAACCTTGGACCCATTTAGTGCAAGCAAATGTAAACAGTTGAATTCTATTTTCAAACATATACTATTTTGTTTCAAAACAGATTTCACGAATAATCCGAACATCATGTGGAAATGCATTGCTGGTGGGTGTTGGTGGTTCGGGAAAACAAAGTCTTTCAAGATTGGCTTCTTTTATAGCTGGGTATCAAATATTCCAGATAACATTAACCAGGTAAGATAAAATGAAACGCTGGTATGTTTTCTTCTATGGTTAATTTCACTGGAGTAAAATGTTTACTTAAAAATTTACAACAATTCGGTTGTATTTTTTTTTCAAGTAAACTTTGTATTTGAGTGTAACATACATAAAGAAATGTACACAAATCATGGGTGTCAAAAAGTAAGTACACCTATGTAGTTAGCTCACAGATAAAGAAATAAAACATCACTAGCACCCGGAAGTACCCCTCAGGGTCCCGTCCCAGTCACTACCCTCCGAATGGGAACAATATTCTGATTTCTAAGCCCATTGATCGATTTTGCCCATTTTTTAGCTTTATATCAGTCAAATCATATGGGATTTACTCTTTTGTGTCCAGTTTCTGTTGCTTGCACTGTTTGTGAGATTCCTCCATAATGCTACATGTAGCAGTAGTTTGTTCATTTTTATTGCTGTGGAGCCTTCCATTTTACCACGTATTACCACAATTTGTTTATCCGGTATACTGCTGATAAACATTTGTGGGGTTTTCTTTTTGCACATATAGCTGTTATGAATATTTTTGTACATATCTGAGGATACTCCTAGAGATAGAAGTCCTGGGTATAATGATGCAAGGGGAAGTGAGTGAGGAGACAAGACAGAGGAGGAAACCTGGAGTGGTTTCCAGAAACCCAGGAAGTAGAGAATTAGCCTGAAACTGTGGATTAAATTAAAGCATGAAAAGTGGTGACTAATGTTTCAAAACTTTCAGTGCATTGGATGGGGGCAGAAGCCATGTTGCATGAAGGAGGTGAAGAAGCAGATATAATAAGTTTAGAAACTCCTCAAGAAGCTTAGCTATGAAAGAAAGAAGCGAGAGAGGTCAGGACCTAGAGAGGGGTGTGCTGTGACTGTGTCTGTATATTGCAAAAGCAATACCTAACAGTCAGTTTAATTTTTAAAAATGAGCAAAATGGCTTTGTGACTTAACTGACTGGTCAGTGAGAGGGTAACCCTAACAGCACCAGGCCACACCACCTCTGAGGAAGGATGTGGGCTGTGTTGCTCTCATAGGTGCAGCTACTTCTCAGCAAATTAACTTACCAGTTTCCCTTTTTAATGAATTCTCCCCCTTGGGAATTATCTGACAGGACGTACGGTCTCTTTTTGATGACATTCCTTTTGCCAAGGTCTACAAGGTTTTTAACTAAAGTGCCACCCAGAAGGACTTCTAAGGCACTCCTAGTTTAAAACTAGGCTATTTATTCATTTAAATGTACGTATGCTACATCATCTCTAATGCCCACAAAAACCTTTACAAATAGGTAATTATCTTCATTTTGCAGATGAGGAAACAAGTTGACAAACGTGAAGGAACTTTTCTAAAGCTGCAGAGCAGGGATTTGAACCCTGGTCTTTCTGGTTTCAATGCCTGTAATCTTTCCACTAGACCCTATGGCTTACACAAAACTCCCTATTACCTACACTGTGAAGCCTCCTTCAAATAAGGGTGTCTTTATAATCCCTTTCATCGATCTACCCACACGGCTTTATATGCAACACTTAAGAAAATGTCTGCTTTATTTTTACACATCACGTGGCTTCTGGTAGCACATTCCTTTTGCAGGAAACAGAGTAAACAAAAAAAACCCAAAAGACCAAGATCTTCTCTTTTCATAATCCATAACCACATAATTGTAACACTTCTATTATTTATATCACATTGCATAATGCATCTTTTTCTGAAGGCTTTCTCTGAATCTAGCCATTTAGTAAGACATGCAAATGACCACTTTATGTAATTCATCATTAATTTTATTTGTAATTTATCTTGTTTTCTCACCAATCTAAGCTCACCCAAATTTCAGATTAGTTTTAAATATTATACATATATTCACTTGGGCAAAAAAATCTGTTACTGAGGACTGTCCGACTGTAGAGAATAAAAGTTCATTTCCCTGTTCCCAGTTATTGTTCCTGAGCCACTTCTGGTAAATTCCCCATTTCTCACTTCTCAAACTAAATAAAACCTATTTATGTAGAGTGGTAACATATAGCTATTTAGCTCTGTGTTTTCTAGCAGGCACTGTTACTTAGTATCTATTGAGCAGGTGCAGATTATGCTCTAATTATCATGGATTATATTGTGTTTTGAAATAAATTATGATTTTATATATATATATATTTTTTAATTTAAAACCTCCTGCCACTTCTCTTTTTAGGTCTTATAATGTGAGTAACCTAACAGAGGATTTAAAAGCTTTGTACAAAGTTGCTGGTGCTGATGGCAAAGGCATCACTTTTATCTTTACTGACAATGAAATAAAAGATGAGGCATTTCTAGAATATCTCAACAACCTGCTATCTTCAGGGGAGGTATGTCTCAAAAGCAGAGAAAGAGCTTGTATTTTAAAAATGTAAATCCGAATAGAAAAAGCAGCAGCCCTTCAGAAGTGAGGCCATTTAGCACACATTTTTCATTTTAGAAATGATTAATGTATAAGGTTCAATAGATTTTTTGAAGTTTCTCTGAAATTAATGCTGTTCATCTCCAGATATTTTATATGCCTTCTTCCATCTTAAATATGGTTCCTTATTTGTCTCTTCAGTCTTCAGTTGGATCCTATAATTTATTTTAGGAGAAGCAAAGTTTATCTATCTATCTATCTAATAATCAGGAGTATAGAATGGTTGAAAGAGTTCCACTCACTGCAAGTAAGTAGATGTTTGTGTCACCACTGCTGACACCACTTATATCAGCACTTCTGTGACCACCCACATGCTGGTGCTTCATTAGTAGTTTGCACAGGACTCAGCGTAGTTGGACTTATGGCTAACATTTATTACAGCCACACAGTAAGGATTCACAGCTGGATCAGTAAAGAAAAAGACACATTGGGGGAGTCTGGGGAAATCCATGTGCATACTTACTATGTTCTCACTAAAGGGTCCATACGGAATGTGTTTTCTGTCCACATGAAGTGAAGTGCAGAAACACATGTGCTGTTTCTGTTTCGGGAAGCCCATATGAGACTCTGAATTCAAGGTCTTCTTGGGAGCTGGTTGTGTAAGTCATTCTCTGCCTGGCCACTACTGCCAAAATTCCAGACTCCCAGAAGGAAAGTAGATGTTCACCATCTATCCCAATGTTTGTATAAATAGTCTAGGCACAGTGGAACAACCTTATCAATTAGTAATGGAGGAGACATTCCAAAAGCCCAGCTCCCAGATGCCAGGCAAGGGCCAGCCCTGCAAGCACACCCTTCTCAAGATCAGACCTGCCGTGTGAACTTTTCCTTTCACAGTGGTGTGTATTGATGCTTACTGGTGCACGATCTAGTTAACTACTTTGGAACCAGAGTTGAGACTGACTGTGAGTCAGAACAGAGGGCATCGCTGGACATTTAAAGAGATGATTGGAATGGTAGAGGAGATGGCTTTTTGGTAATAGCTATTTGAGCCAAAGGAAACATAATTTGCTCCTGACTGAGCTAATGAATAAAAAGTTGCACTCTTGTAATCTCTGGCAAACTAGGGATTTGATTGTGGAGATGCAGGAAAAAATATGAAAAGAGATGACATGTGAGGGGAGGGGAGGGGAAGGGCCAGACTTCGGCAGTGCATTGGCTGTTGGGAACTCTTAAAACACTGAACACTCTCTTGTCTATTCCTCAAAGATCTCCAGTTTGTTTGCACGGGATGAGATGGATGAAATCACCCAAGGGCTGATATCAGTGATGAAAAGGGAGCTACCTCGCCATCCTCCCACCTTTGATAATCTGTATGAATACTTCATTTCAAGATCAAGGAAGAACTTGCACGTTGTTCTCTGCTTTTCTCCAGTGAGTTTTTATTTTATTGATTTCTGTGTAGGAGGAGTTACTTCTTTGAATGTACTCGGTTCTTGGAATGTACTTTTGCTGATGAGATGATTTGTCAGAAATGAACACTTGTTACATTGAATTAAAATCAACTCTTTACTAACACCAATCTTCACTGACCAAAATCTCATGACAAAGTGTGAAAATTTAAAATATTCATCTTATCAGTGATTATTGCCTAGCCTACAACTTTCATTACCTAGAGACAGAGATTATTTGATTTGTAAGAGGTTTGGTGATGTAGTCTTGTTCAGCTCTACCCCCAGTAAAGACATACCATCTAGAATGTCCCTGACGTAGGATTGAATGTCTCTGTCTCATTGTGCTGTCCAGTATAGTAACCATTAGCCATGTGTATCCATTTAAATTGTGCTCAGTTAAAATAAAGTAAAAATAAAAATCCAATTTCTCAATCCCACTAGCTGCATTTCAAGTGCTCAATAGCTACCTGTGGCTAGTGGCTACCATAATGGAAAGCACACATATAGAACATTTCCATCATCACAGAAAGTTCTATTGGGCAGCTCTGCTCTTGGGGGGAAGGGGAGGTATCTCACTAACTTATAGGGCAACTTGCTTAATTTTTAGATAGTCTGATAGCCAGAAAGGTCTTCTTTACAAACAGTGGAATTTTGTCTTTGTTTTTTCCCCTGTGATTCTTTTTTTTTCCCATTTATTTATTTATTTTTGGCTGCATTGGGTCTTCATTGCTACTGTGCCTGGGCTTTCTCTAGTTGTGGCGAGCGGGGGCTACTCTTCGTTGCGGTGCGCAGGCTTCTCATTGCGGTGGCTTCTCTTGTTGTGGAGTGTGGGCTCTAGGCGCCCGGGCTTCGGTAGTTGTGGCACGTGGGCTCAGTTTTTGTGGCTCGCGGGCTCTAGAGTGCAGGCTCAGTAGTAGTGGCTCGCGGGCTCTAGAGTGCAGGCTCAGTAGTTGTGGCGCATGGGCTTAGTTGCTCCATGGCATGTGGATCTTCCCGGACCAGGGCTCGAACCCCTGTCCCCTGCATTGGCAGGCGGATTCTTAACCAGGGAAGTCCCTTCCCTGTGATTCTATTTGTCCTGTAAAATCAACCTGATCCCTCTCCCACATACAGCTCTTCAGATATTTGGAGAAAGTTTTTGCAGACTCCCTAAGTCGTTCCCTTTTTAGACCAAACACCTCCCGTTTCTTCTGCTGCTCTCACGTGCCCTAGTGTCCAGGCCTTTCACGGTCCTGGTCATCTCGCTCTAGAAGAGGTCTGGTTTGTCAGTTTCCTCTTAAAAGGTAGCTCCTAGAATTGAACAGATGTAGTCTTAGGATGGGGAGAGTGTGGAAATATTACTTCCTTTCATCTGGACACTTCATTTACATATTAATGCAGCCCAAGAAGGTTCCTGAAAAAAAATTTGTGGTGTCATATGCTATTGGCTCAGAATATATAAACGTCCCTCTGGCTGACTTATAATCCTTTCGTGTTTCTAATGCTTTTTTACTTTTCTGTCGATAGGTTGGTGAGAAGTTCCGTGCCCGCTCTTTGAAATTTCCTGGCTTGATATCAGGCTGCACCATGGACTGGTTCAGTCGCTGGCCGAAGGAGGCTCTGGTTGCGGTGGCCTCCTATTTCATTTCAGGCTATAGTATCGTCTGCTCTAGTGACACCAAAAGACAAGTTGTAGAAACAATGGGCCTCTTTCACGACATGGTTTCAGAGAGCTGTGAAAGTTACTTCCAAAGGTAAGTGACATTACATAAGCATGATAACTACAGAAACACCAAGTTCACTCCAAAGAGGAATTAAATGTAACGTCCAGTAAGAGACTCGTCATAGTGATTGAGCACAAAATCCCAGCTAAATCCCACTTAGATATTTTTCCTTGCTTTGATGTTCTAGTGATTATGTATAGAAACGATGATAAGTAAGCAAGATTTAAAAATTAACTAGTATCCATACTTAAGTATCTCTTTCCCTCCAGACCTCAAAGTAACAGACGCTTAATAAATCATTTTATTTCATTTGCTTAATTTAATTATTTTTGGAAATGACTTAAAATAATTCATTATAAACTGTTTAAAATTAGTTTCTTATTCAAGTGCATTATTTATTTTGATTAAAGAAGTCCACTCTTCTAACGTTTCATCATTGCCTTATGCTAAGGGAACATTTAGGTTTTGTATTTGCATCATTTAATCTTACCCATGTTTTCATGCCAAATAATTATGAAGCTAAATTTTAATTGACTGCAGAACAGTCCAGTCCCTAAAAGCAGAAATGGTGTTCATGATGTGAAAGCTGGTGTTGGCAGTTCAAGAATATAGCATTTTTTCCCAAAGTGTGATAGTCACTGTGTACTATTGCTCTGAATAAAGATGGGCCACCCTGGGTCTCTAGAACTAAGGCTTCTTCCTTAGGGTTAATGCACAGGCTTTAGGGAGTGCAGAACCTCCCAGAAAGACTAGGCCTATTTTTCTGCATAGAGAGTCTGGGTAACACTTTAATTGATTTTCCAGGGGGGTGGGGGTTCCTATCTCACAAGTTTGTTTATCCTGTATCGTTTTCTTTATTTAAATCCATACTTGGACCATCCTCTTAAATAATTCTAGATCATCTCCCAGATTCTCTTGGTAAATCCGTGTGTATTAATCCTCTCCATTGGGAAGATTTTCTTTCTACTTAACTTGAACTCCACCCCTACTACCATCAACTGTGGAGCTACAAAAACCTACATCTTTATTTTTTTTAATTTCAGTGTATTTTCCAAAGTTTTCATATCCTCTTAGGTTGTAGAAGTTTATTCTGAAAGCAATATTTATATAATGCTTTAAAAATAGTCATATGTATGCCAAAGTCCTTAAAAATTTTTTTAATGTTAAAAATCTTCAGAACTCCAAAAGTGAAATTTTAATATAGAATAAATTTAATTTAATATAAAAATATAATTTTATAGTATGTGAAGATCTCTTCTTTGACTTGAGTTTCTCCTGTATAAAATTATTCCTTTTATTTATTTCTATTGTTAAATGTAATTATTATACTAAAGCCCATAGTGAGTTGAATGTTTGAATCGAGTATGCCTGAGTTCAAGGACTATCCAGCGATTTAGGGGAGAGATTGGTTTTCACCTTTGTAAGCCTGGGTTTCTAGCAGAGAAGAGGTGTGTAGCAAATACCAGGTGAATGAAAACGGATCTCAGCACAAGTTCATTTCAACCACTTATCCCTACTATTTGTACAGAATTTTAAAGTTTACAAAGTGTGTTTATGTTTACATAATATGTTTTATTTTTGGATTTTCACAAAATTCTGGGAGGTGTAGGGCAGTGATTCTTTTCTGAGTTTTCCAGATGAGGAAACAGAAGCCCAAAATGGGCATAGGGTCAAGTCAAAACATCAATTAGAGATTTAGTGTTCTTTCCGCCTCACCTCTAGGTTTCCATTCACAATTCCTGCCCCCTTGCTAGTGAGTCACTCTCCAGAATTACACTGATTTCACAGTGAGAAGAGCGTCTCTGTTGACATTTTAGGAGAGTATGTCAAATGATAGATGTGAAGATCTTTTTTCTTTTCTGCTTTCAGTTACCGCCGAAGAGCACACGTGACTCCCAAGTCTTACCTCTCATTTATAAATGGTTATAAAAACATTTATGCTGAAAAGGTGAAATATATTAATGAACAAGCTGAACGTATGAATATTGGTAAGTGGAACAGAATCTTATCTTTTAGGGCTTGTCTGATAGGGATGCCACTATTTTGTTTGGTGGATATTGTTGTATTTGAAAACAAAATATTGATTTTCTTGTTAGTAATAGATTATTTTGAGGGATACACTTATGGGTCTTTTGACCTGTCAAGAAACTCTGGGCAGAAAAAAATCTAAACAGAGGTGGGCTGTTTTTTTTGTTTTGTTTTGTTTTGTTTAATGGATGTTAACTAAATTTATTGAGGTGATCATTTTGCAATACATACATATATCAAATTATTATGATGTCCACCTTAAACTAATATAATGTTACATGATAATTAAAAAAAAGAATCTATATTCAGCCATAAAAAAGAACGAAATAATGCCTTTTGCAGCAACATGGATGGACCTAGAGACTATTATACAAAGTGAAGCAAGTCAGACAGAGAAAGAAAAATATCATATAATATCACTTACATGTGGAATCTAAAAAATGATACAAATGAACCTATTTACAAAACAGAAACTGACTCACAGATTTAGAAAACAAACCTACCGTCACCAAAGGGGAAAAAGATGGAGGGGAGGGATAAATTAGGGGGTTGGGATTAACATGTACACACTACTAGATATAAAATAATCAACAAGGACCTACTGTATATAGCACAGGGAACTCTACTCAGTACTCTGTAATAATCTTTATGGGAAAAGAATCTGCAAAAGAAGAGGTATATGTATATGTATAACTAAATCACTTTGCTGTACTACTGCAACTAGCACAACACTGTAAATCAACTATACTCCAATATAAAATAAAAATTAAAAAAAAAAGAATCTGTTCTGTTCGTATATACCATGTATGTGACCACTGTGTGCACACAAATGACACTGACTGTAAAGTAGTAAAACTAATTTCACCAGCTATAAGGGAAGACAGTTCTCTATATTATAGTTAACACATTTTATTTATAGCTGCTGTGATAGAGGTGGGCTGTTTTTCTTCCAGAACCATTTTATTCAACTCCTTCAACTTTGGGTCCACCCTGTTGGTCAGCGAGTCACCACAGTCGCTGAGTTGCTGCTTGCAGATGGGGAAAAGCCAGCCCTTGGGAACACCACAATTTCAGTTTTTGGTTTCATTACAATTTCCCTCAATTTGTGTAAACTTTGCCATGTTAATGCTTCTCAAATTTCTAACAAAGAAAAAGACAAAACAGAAACAAAAATGAACAAATAAAAACAAAAAGAGAGTTTACGTGAGCAATGATTTTATGAGTGTCTAGTGTATGTAGCATAAGCAGGAAAAGTGTAAATGGGGACCGATTTTATGTCCAGAAAGCATTTGGCCCAAATAATCCAAAACACCTTAGTGCTGTCTTTTCACGTCTACACAGAACGTGGTCACAAAGCATAAAGGTCTGTGAAGTCATGGTGACGATAAGAACCCTATGAGAGGAACTTTCTTCTGTTGTCTTTCTAATGGCTCACCTTCTTGAAGCTTGTCTATATGATGCTCTAGACTCAGGGGTGTGCTGAAGCTACTTGCACTGGCTCATGAGAACGGATGGCTAAATTAGGAATTTCATGATCTGGTTGCTAACACAGCCTTTATTAAAAATTAATTAACTTACAATTAAATTAATTATGTTAAAAGTGAGGGCAATAAATACTCAAAACTCATTACTTCTTAGCTATTTTTACTTTAATTTACTCTTATTAATGTTCTTGAGGAACATTATCATTTCTGTTCTATCTGTGTGGTAGAAATATTATATAATGGTGTGTTACTGAGAACCTCTTGGTAGCTTGAAATCAGACATGGTGGGAGTATTTACACCACAGAAACTGGAAACCATACAAATGAGTGCCCTCATCCCAGACCCTGATGCTAAATGCTTACCAACACCACTCCATCTAGAGCCCAGTCGGAATGTGAGAAATTTAGTTAACCAGTTATTTTTCACTAGAGCACTGAGATTCTCAGAGCCAGTTGCAGAAGTTTTAGCGGTTATTTTCATTTTTATAGCAGAGAACCACACAAAAAAATTAATATATTATCTGTCTCATTTGCCATGTCAGCTGCAATATGATTCAAAGGCAAAATAAATGATAGTTACAAAGCCAAGGAAAGCATAAGTTTGTCAAAGAAGTTCCCTGGCTAAATTCAGCTTACTCATTATAGCAATGTGACTTTCCCTTAAATGTAACTAGATGATATTCTTCAGTCAGAGCTATTTTCTTCATTTCCTGATGAAACTCTCAGAAAATTGGTCAGTATTGTTGCTCCTAAAATATGTATATTTTTAAAGCATTTTGTCCATAATTATTTTGTGTTTGTTATAGTACAAATTATGGTGCCTTATAAGTAGTAAATACTGAATAAATGTTTGATGAGGGGATAGTCATATACTCAGTGTGTATGTGTGTATTTGTAAAGGTCTTGATAAGCTGATGGAGGCAAGTGAATCTGTTGCAAAACTCTCTCAAGATCTTGCAGTCAAGGAGAAGGAGTTGGCAGTGGCATCTGTAAAAGCAGATGAAGTGAGTTGGCATTTATTTTATCACTACTGTGAGGAATATTTTTCCATATTAAAAAAAAGCATTGTTTAAAAACGTTATTAAAAAGTAAACAAGGTATAAGCCTACAGACTGTTTCTGGTAAGGTAATGTTTACAAAGACCATTAGATATTTTTGTTTAACTTATACCAAGACATACCTAAACTATTATATCCTCTACTTGGTCTAAGACTATTTTTTTCTTCCCTGGTTCTGTCTGTCTCTCTTGTTTTCTGTCATCTGTTTAGGAAATTTCTGCTTGACTGCAAGTTATATTTGGTCTTCTCTTTAAGTTCCCTGCATGCTCTAGGTTTCTGGGATAACCCAAGTCCCATCTGAAGTTTGTGTCGAGGAAGGAAAAGGATAAAAAGAAGAGTTGGTTGAGTTTGTTTGTTTTTTTAAAGATACTCTTTCCAAGTTGATAGGGATATATGTGTGCTGCTCCTTTATCTACAACTCCTCCCCCCAGTCTCAGACCGCTTTCAGCTTCCACTCACTGACAGTCAGTTAAGAATGGATACTTAAGTCTTGACCCTTAGCCAGTTACTGAAATGAGAGAGATAGCATAGGAGAGACATTTAGGATATGACACATGTAGGCACTTAGCACCCTGACGTGTGGTAGGCACTCAATAAATATTAGCTATTTTTTTTGTTATTACATGAGGCTTAATATGACTTCTGACTTTATTCTCTTGCACTGACGTTAAATAGTTTTAAATTTCTAGAAATTACATAGAATAGAAATATCATTTTTCTGAAAGCTTAAAGTATTTATTTATATAGTTCATGCCTCAGAGAAGCTTAGGAAATAGAAGACTGCAAGACTGCTCAAAGGAGTTACTTTAATACACCTTAAAATATAGACAACTTAGATGGGGAATAAATTTGCTCTTACTCTTGTTTTACATTATATTGAATAAATATTCTCTCACTGCTCAAATATGTTAATTGTGCTGGAAAGGTTTCTATTTACCCTCATATGTTTCCTCAATTTAACAGGTATTAGCAGAAGTCACAGTAAGTGCTCAGGCTTCAGCCAAAGTAAAAAATGAAGTGCAGGAAGTAAAAGACAAAGCCCAAAAAATAGTGGATGAAATTGATAGTGAAAAAGTAGTAGCTGAGACCAAGCTCGAGGCGGCTAGACCTGCACTGGAAGAAGCAGAAGCAGCCCTGAATGTGAGCAGTGCGTTGTTATCTCTCGCAACACAAGTCCTAGCAGGCACCATGTTTTGTTACGTGAAATTAACTGTGGAATTTTTGTAATCAGGAAACTGAATTGAATTCTTAATGTGATTTATAATTTCTGAGTGTTGAAACAAATGTGTCTGTTGATTACATTTCCTAAGTTCTACCTTTTTTAAGTCTTTACTTCCCATAACTTATTTTCATTCTCAAATCAGCTTTCCATGAGAACTGAGGAATAATGCTAGTGATTATTGGCTTAAACTGTAGCCTAAGGGATTCAGATTCTTTAGAGAGCCTTCTCAGTTACTTCAGCATCCCAACTAGCCTATGTCTTGCGGCCTTTAACCTTTTAAAAAATCCCCTTGTGGTTCCCATTGTTCTTAGGATTAAAGTCCCGAGCTAGGTATCCACAGCTGTGAGGCAAGAAGATCTCCATTTGCCTCTCATGACCACATGATAGATGATCTGGAGTAAAATTTACTTAACTCTCTTGGGTCTCAGTCAGGATTCTAATTCTTCATTGATCCTTGAAGGATCAATGTAAACATAAAAAGTAATGAATAGTTTGCTGGGCACATAGGAAGTACTCAATAAATATTAGTGCTACTGCTGTGATAACCTGGCTCCTGTCTACCCCTTCAATTTTATCTCTTGTCATTTTGTCCCTGCACACAGTATGATCCAGCCATACAGAAACAGCTACAGGCTTCTGCAGTAATCATGGTCTGTTACCTTTAAACGGGTCTCTCCCTCTGCCAGGAATGCTTTCTATTTTTCCTAACTTTCACTAACTAGTAAGAGTCAGTCTTCAAGACCAAGCTCAGATCTCACCCCTTCCAGAAAGTTTTCAATTCTTCTGGACCTCCTTTGTTTTCCTGTAACTCCTATACTTCTAACATGGCAAATAATCATAGTTTAGGGTAATTGTGTTTTCTCTCTCTTTTCCTTGGAGGATTCTGAGGACAGGGCTGTTTTTGGTTTGCTTTTGTTTTATATGGGAGAATGCTTGTAGTTGTTAAATACATGAATAGTTGTTAATACATGTAGTTTTTAAATAAATGAATAGATTTAGGATCATCATTTAATAAAATCATGACAATGACCAGGACACATTCTCCACCCTAACTCCTTTTGTGGGTCCTATGATAACACACAAGAGACTGATCACTGGACCAAACAAGTCTTAGGAGTTTTTTAGTGATCATATGATGTCCCAGTCCTTCTTGACTTGAATGTCAAGTAATATCTTATTTCAAACCCGGCTCACAGATAGAAACTTCCAAAAATATTTTTATGAGCCATATGTTACAATAACTTTTCTTGTCTCCTTCGAATTCCTCTCCCTTCCATGGACAGTGCAGCCCTCAAAATGAAAACTGAAGGTGAGGTTTCTGATATTCAGGACCTTGCCCCTCTTTTAATATCCATATAATATAGATTCTGTGCTTTGAAGATGCAAATTATCTAAATGTTACACATGAATGATGGTTGTTGCTAACAGAGGTCTGGGGTGGTGGGCAATGAATGGTAGTGATATACTAAAGCAATTCATTGTGGGCTACAGGGGAAAAAAAATGAAAACAGAGAAACAGAAAGCCCAATTTAAACAATGAAAGAGCCATTATCTTGGAATGCAAACCCTTGAGGAGATAATGTCAGGGATTGGGGAGAAAATATGTTTTAAAGTTTTCTACTTTAATTATTTAAAAGTATGAAATTTCCACATGACTAGGAATACTGCTTAACAAAAAATATTCTGATCCCTAACCCTAAATACAGACTATCAAGCCAAATGATATTGCCACAGTCAGGAAACTTGCAAAGCCCCCTCATCTTATCATGAGAATCATGGACTGTGTTCTGTTACTATTTCAAAAGAAAATTGACCCTGTCACCATGGATCCAGAAAAACCTTGCTGCAAGCCATCATGGGGAGAGTCATTAAAAGTAAGTAAAATCTATCTCTGTAAGTCCGGTGAGGTGCACCAGGTGTCCACATCCCAGGATACTCCATATAGACCAGACACACTGGCAGACAGTAATCAGTCATTGTGTACTGAAGAGTTTTTCTTAAACTGCATCTCCAAAACTGTAAGTGGGGAAAGATTTTAAAGCTGAATGCCCTCTTTTTATAAAATCTGTCCAGAACCTGTAGGTAGTATTGGCACAGTCTTGATGTCATCCCAACCCAGTCTCCAAAGGGGGCTTTGTGTGGTTGGGGGCATTTAGATGCACTCACTAGATGGGAAACTTACATTGTTTTTCTTCTTTACTCTTCACTATAGAAACGGGAAGACAACCTGCAATTTATAGCTTTAGGTTGACTACTCCCATAGTCTTGATTTGTATGTCTAGAGCAAATCAATTATTACTTCTTTGAAAAAAATTCAACTTAGAAGTACATGCTAACTCAGGAAGAAAGTACACATTTTCTTCCAGAGCTTACAGGCTGTAATACTATTTTTCAGTTGATGAGTGCGACGGGATTCCTGTGGAGCCTTCAGCAGTTCCCCAAGGACACAATAAACGAAGAGACTGTTGAGTTACTACAGCCATATTTTAACATGGATGATTACACTTTTGAAAGTGCCAAAAAAGTCTGTGGGAATGTGGCTGGTCTGCTGTCTTGGACACTTGCTATGGCAACATTTTATGGTGTCAACAGAGAAGTGTTGCCTCTGAAGGTAAAAGTTTCCCTTCCTCTCCCAGTAAATCAGTTCTTAATAAAATCATTCATTGTTATTGCTGCCATTAAAAGGCAAAGCGTAATGTAGTCTAATAAAGGTAGGTTTCTCCGTTACCAAATTTTTCTTCTTCACTGTATGTCCTCTCACAAGTTCTCATTCTTTTTATATCTGTTACATGTTTCTTGGCCTTGCAGACAAGAAACCAAAATCAACTTGTTAACTTAAACTAGGAGTGAACTTATTGGGTATAATAATTGAGCTATCATGAAAGAAAACTGGCTTTAAAGTTCGGAGATTAGGTTTGGAGACTGAATTTGATTACGATATTCCAAACAAATTTTATGAAAATTAAGATCAACACCTAGAAATGTTTTAAGTTTCAAAGACAGGAAGAGAACCTTATAGGCATCTAAGAAACAAAGTTTAAAAGGTTGCTTACAAAAGAGGAGAGATCAGGATGTGCACAGACTTGCCACAACCCTAAATACTAGAAAATAATGGAAAACATATGCAGAGTACTGAGGAGGAAATTACTGGGGTCCAAGAATTCAGTCGCTGGCCAAGCTGCCCTTAATGGGAACAAAAGACAAAAAGACATTCTTAAGGATGCGATTTAAGTGTTGAGGGATAAACACACACTCTCTCTGTCTCTTTCACACACACACACACACACACACACACACACACACACACACACACACACACACACACACAAACACACACCCCATCTATACTGGGCCAGATTGTCCTTTATGTCTGAGAGAACAGAAATACATTCTCAGGAGTGCAAAGGATTCATAAAATATATCACCCAGACACACACTACCCCCAATCCCTGCCCCCCAGCCTGTCCCATAAAGCTAAAAGTGTTGAAAGTGGTTGCTCTTTCCACTTTGTTGAAAGTGGCATGGAAAGTGGTGAGCGGGTGGGTGGCAGAGGGTTACTGTTTTCTAATAAGCCTTATAGAAATGGCTGCTTCTTTAAATTCTGCACATAGGTAGCTTTGAGAAAATTTAAAGTTTTAACAAAGGGAAATGATGAGCAAATATAGCAAACACACCCAAACAAAAAGATACCAAGAGAGAAATGTTACTATAAATGTAGAATTCAAGAAAAAAATAAGCACTTAGAAGAACAGTTATTTTTATTGATAAAAATTATGATCCACAGTGAGACTTAATTGTAATAATGCTTTATGCGATAAATAAAATAGCGTCAAGTTACGTAAGGCAAAATCCATTAATAGTTTAAGTGGAGTTTTTTAACAAAAAAGACAATCCTGTAATTTGATATTGTGGCATATGCTAGCAATCCACAACAGGTCTGGTAGGCAGAGGGCCAGCTTTAGAAGGGACCGTGCTTGGCTTACTGCTCTGCTATCACCCTCTTAATTTTTAAACAAGGGGTTCTGCATTTTCATTTTGCACTTTTATGTAGCCAGTCCTGAGTAGGCATAAATTAATAATTATATAGAGATTTTGCACTATATTATTTTTAAAGTTGAATAGCTACATTGAACTTTCTTCATATGAACAAAGAATATCAAATTATTTCCAGTGTCCAAGAAACATTTACAAAAGTTGATGATATTCAATTGTAGAAGAAGACTTTGATTCAATTCCCCAAAGCAAAAATTTCTGAGACCTCATTCTCTGACTATAACAATAGAAATAAAATACTTATTTTTTTTAAAAAAGCTAGTCACTTCTATTTAGAAAATGATGACAAAAAGCTAGTTACCAAAGCTTTTGTGATGCGGCCAAAATGCTACCTTCTCAACCTTTAAGTGAATCAAAGAAACTAAACACTCCAGTATATATATACTCATTTATAAGCATACACACACACACACAGACAATTTAGGGAAAGTAGAAAGAGCTAATAAAAATAACGTTAAAAATTAGAAAAAAGTAGTAAAATTAAAGAATTGGTGCTTTGCAAAATATATATATATGAGATATGTAATGAATATAAAAGATAAATCCATATAATTACAGATTATAGATTTAAATAATTAAAAAGCAGAATCTAAAGTTACTTGTAAATATGTTAGAAAATCTAAATGAACTTAAAATTTCCTGAGAAAAATAGCTAATTTCAAAAAAACAAATATTGAGAAAGAAAATAAGAAAGTTACAAAGGAACTTCAACCAAAGAAGGCCCTAGGGCTATATTACTTTACTGATTAATTACTTTAAATTTATAAGAAACATAAGTATCATGCAATAGGACTTAGAGAAAGAGGAAAAACTACTATTATAGTAATTTCACTTCAAAAAATCTTTACCAAGAAAACAATCCTAAATGTTTACATACCCAATAGTATTCATCACAGCATTATTTATAATAGTTAAAAATGGGCAGAAGACTTCCCAGGTGGCGCAGTGGTTAAGAATCCATCTGCCAATGAAAGGGACCTGGGTTCGAGCCCTGGTCCGGGAAGATCCCACATACCGTGGAGCAACTAAGCCCATGTGCCACAACTACTGAGCCTGCGTACTGCAACTACTGAAGCCCACATGCCTAGAGCCTGTGCTCTGCAACAAGAGAAGCCACCACAGTGAGAAGTCCATGCACCACAACGAGGAGTAGCCCCCGCTCGCTGCAACTAGAGAAAGCCTGCATGCGGCAACGAAGACCCAACGCAACCAAAAATAAATTAAAAATAATAATAACATAAAAATGGGGAGTAGGGGAGAAAGATATGTCTAAAAGTAAGGCAAAAGTTAAGTAAATTATGATATATCCAAATTGTGGGATATTATGCAGCCATATAACTAATGTTCATGAAAAAGTGTTTAAGGATGTGAGGAAATTATATTACTCTAAGTGAAAAAAAAAATCAAAATGCTAGTTATCCACTTCTTGACACAATACTCACAGACTCTTTCTGGGTAAAATCATGAGTAATTTTTTTTTTCTCCTTCCCATTCATTTCTGCGATTTCCATATTGAACATTAATAATTAAAAGGAAAAAAATGAACTTTAATGAAATTTCTCTGCTTCCCCAGCTGAAGACAATGAAACAGATGACTTCCAAATAGGGCAAAAATTATGTAGTAACTTATGCTATTATTTACCAATTAAAAGCACGAATGTTTTGTAGCACTAATACCTCTACACTAATCACATCTTCTTCCTTTTAAGGCTAACTTGGCCAAGCAGGAGGGCCGTTTAGCAGTTGCCAACGCTGAACTGGGGAAGGCCCAGGCCCTGCTGGATGAGAAGCAAGCTGAGCTGGATAAAGTGCAAGCCAAATTTGATGCTGCAATGAATGAGAAAATGGTGAGGTTAAATACACAGAAATTACTAATACGACGTACTGAAATGTTACACAAGTATGTGTTGTGTTTAGAAATCCAGCAAATGTTTACACTGAAAAAATATTTACCTGAACGCCCTTACTCGCTGGCTATGTCTGCTTATTTTGGATCTTCAACACTCCACATTCTTTTTTTCTGTTTTTAGTAATTATTTTCTATAAGAAGAAGCTGTGATGTCATACCTAAGAGTATTGACTTTGGAGTCAGAAAACTAGGTTTGATATCCAGTTCAGTCACTTACGAATTGTGCAGTTGGGGGTGATTGACGAACTTTATCTGTTAAATACAGATAAAGCTACAACCTTATGGTATAGGTTGTAAGCAGTGGTGGTCTGGTAAACGTTCAACAATCAGCTTGTCGGGGCGGAGGCTAGGGGGAGAAGAAAGCCTTGATTTGCAGTGTTTGCTGATTTCTGTGGTCTAGGTACCCCCTGCCACTGTCCATTTTAAGCCATCAATGTGACAAGACGATGCATGTATGGGAAAAGATGCAGCATGCCATTATATACTATTTCCACCATGCAGATGCAATGAACTTAACCTCAAGAGTATAGATAATATGAAAATGTAGTAAATAACTAGGAATTGATGAATTTTGATTATTTATTACCTTTAATGTGTTTATGTAATTTAGTTGTGAGCTATGTAATTTAATTTAATACTGTAATTTAATTTTTAATAATGGCTGTGTTTAACACCAGCTCACAAATTTTCTGAAAAATGTAACAACTGACTCTTTTGAGCTGATACAAGCTGGCTTCAGCATACTACTGTCGCGTAGGATTTTTCTGGGGAAAAAAACCCTTTGTAAACTGCAAAGAACTCAGAATTATTATTAAATCCAAGAAAAAGGTATATTTATTGTTTTGAGAATATTTAATAGAAATACTATTTACGTTATGTGATTTGGATTCTCTCTTACAAAATGGCTCTTCTTGAAATTTCGTAAGGTAAAATAACTATATTATGAATGAATTACAAGAATTTAATATGTAAAATTTTACTGACACTATATTTTTAGATTATATTTATTTTGCAAATTAAGAAATTCCTCCATGTATTTTTATGTGTGAATATAATGGATGTTTGATTAAGCAATCTAAGAAGCTCTTTGAGACATTCTGCCTTTATGAATGTAGGATTTGCTTAATGATGCTGACATGTGCCGGAAAAAGATGCAGGCAGCTTCCACCCTCATCGATGGATTGAGTGGAGAAAAAGTCCGATGGACTCAGCAAAGCAAAGAGTTCAAAGCTCAGATTAATAGGTATAAATTTTGGTCTTTGATATAATTGCTTTCCTTCTTAGTCATCACCCCAAAGGCCACCTCTCTGTGGCATGGGGGAACATAAAGTCTCATTCCTTGAAGTGCTTTTCTCCTCTGTTTCCATATCCCCATCTCAGAATCCCATCATCTAAGAAAGTGCTTAGAGCTTGAGTCCCACACTCTCAGTAAAATGGAGAAGGAAGAAAACTTGGTGAAACATTTTTAACCTCAATTTTGGTTCAACAGTGTGGGCTTTCGGTGTGAGAATGCTTCTAATATTGTCTGGATTTGCCAGAACAATCTAGTTACTGGTTCCAGTTCTATACTGTTCACCTCAAGGATTTTGAAAGTGTGAATCAACAGTTTGTTCTAAATGGAAAGGTATCTTGGGCTGGTGTCTTCTGAAAACTGAAAGAGAGGGAATGAGAGGGGCATAGGAGAATGGCAAAAAAAAAAAAAAAAAAAAGAGGATGAAGAAGAAGTAGTGGTTAAATCAAGATTGAATCTGAACAAGACTAGGGCATGGGATGGGAAAAGAATGCTTTCCTCATCTGGAAGTCAAGCTTCAGAACCTGTAGGCTTCAGAAAGGAGCCTTCTTTCTTGCTCCCTGACTTACTCCGAATGAGGCCACCCGTACCCCGTTTTGAGCCTTTAGGCTCCTTTTTGCATGGTCTCTCCACGTCTGGCTGCCAAGTGTTAAGCTGGGAGCAAAGAAGGACTTCATCTAGTAACAAAACTGACTGGTGGCCTTTCAAACTCCTTACTGGGAGAACTTAAAATGTGTTAGTGATTCACTTTGTTTTTTCTTAACAGACTTGTAGGTGATATTCTGCTGTGCACTGGATTCCTTTCCTATCTTGGTCCTTTCAATCAGATATTTAGGAACTATTTGCTTAAAGATCAATGGGAGGCAGAGTTGAAAGCACGCAAGATTCCTTTCACTGAAAATCTGAATCTTATCTCAATGTTGGTGGATCCTCCAACAGTAAGTGTTACTTTCCTTACAGCATTATTTGAATTTCATTTTATTTCCTACTCACTAAGAAATTAAGGTACACCTAATTTTTTCTTTTTGCATTTAATTGAAAAGATTGTTTTGAAAATGCTGAAGTGTTACAAAATTTTTTTTCTTTGTGATGCAAAAGTTCCTTAGCATTTTAAGAAATCTTGCTTTCAAATTAATACCAATTGCACTGCTATGAGTGAAAAGATCATTTGTGAGTTATAGGCTTGCTAATACTGAGCTCTTCTAATAATCCTCCATTATTTACACCAGTCCTATTAAATCACATTTTCTAACAAACATTCTAGGAAAATGTAGGTGTTAGCTGGCCGTAAGTACTGGTATTAACTTTCTTTTGATCATTAACCATCTTTTTATAATGTCCAACAGTATAATACAATAGCATGATCTGACATCACTGAGTAAAAGCATGCACTGCTGTACTAACCTTCCTTGCTGGGAATTTGATGCCACTGTCCATTTTTAGCATACCTTACAGAGCTCCTGTGGTATGAAATGCTTTCCAGGCAATCTGTATTCATGAGCTGCTTTTTGATTTGTAAATATGTTCCCCAGTTGCAGTTTCCCTAGGAAAGCCAAACTATTAATTTCAAGTTACCGCCATTTAAAAGTCAAAAAATAATCTTTTTCAATTCAAACAGTGTTCAACTGGTCCTTACAGGGAAGAGTAATGTATTGGAGATGCACTGGGCACAGGTGAGGTGAAGTGGGACAGGATATTCTTTGTCGATTGTGGCTTTTGGTGGAGCTGGGATAATTTAACGAAGGTGGAGGCTGGTTGGCTCATTGCATCTTGGATGATTTTGTTGACCGCGTGGAGCCAGGCTGACAATCCCCTCTTGATTTTGAAAGAAAATATTAAGAAAAACGTCATTAATGAGTTCCTACCAATATAATATTTCATCTCCCCTAATTTCTCTGCCTCCAGCTATGCAATGTCCCTTCCCCCATGTAAGCAGAACCAGAGGGCAGGAAGGGGAAGTTTCAGAGACTTAAAATTAACCCTTAGGGCTTACCTACTCTGAGGTCTCAGAATATTCATTATCTCCACCACCTCCAGCCCATCTGGATCCCACCACCCGCCCAGTCTCACCATATTTCAAGTCCCTGCTGTTCTCTGAATGTTCAGCAACCATGCTTCAGAATCCCCAAATCAGGTTTAATATGCAATCGATTGACAATATTTCCTCATAAGTATGAAAACACAATATAAAGGACTAAACCTAGTCTTGGGTTACTAGAGAAAGGATTTATTAGATGATATATCTGTTTCTTTTAATTTGATGTTGTTTGGTTCACATTTACGAGTTTGGTTTTTTTTCTAGGTACTTGTTCCATAGTCTCAATGGGACAAATATGTCCAAATTTTAAATTCTTTTATATCGTGGCACTGTTAGTCACTAACAAAAGCCTTCCTGTGTTCCTTTGAATGGCCACATCCATTTCCTGTTATTCAGATTGGTGAGTGGGGGCTGCAGGGATTACCAGGAGATGACCTCTCCATTCAGAACGGCATCATTGTGACAAAGGCCACCAGATACCCACTCCTCATAGACCCACAAACTCAAGGCAAAACTTGGATTAAATCAAAGGAAAAAGAAAATGACTTGCAGGTATGTACCATTTTGTGCATGGGAAAGTAATCTTGAAATCATGGAGTTTTCCCACAATTTCAGTTGAATCTGTCAGTCATAAAGTTGTCATCTCTATGATGATAATTGTTTGCTACTTTACACCCTTGAGTTTTGTAACAGTGATTTGGGACAAATGCTCTGATTATTTTCTCTCTTGTGCTCTCTCTTGATCTCACTGTCCTTCTCTCTGTCCATTTTTCTGGCTCAATTGCTTTTGCCAGTGTTGGATGTGGCCTTTATTCTGGTCCTTGAGTTTGGGCTTATAAGAAAATGACAAAAATAAGACTTGTGATTCCTCAGTTTAAGGCCATTTGCTCCAACCTAGCTTAGCCACTTGGTAGTACCACATAGCATGCTAGAGTCCAGTATTGGAGTTGGATTCTACCAAGGTGTTAATCCTAAGGTAGAGGTAGACAAAGGCAGGACTTCAACATTCCTGGCTCCTTTGGAGATCTTGTTACATGGATGTTTCAATTCAATATTACAATATGGACTATTCATTGTTTCCTCGACACTGTTCCCACTTCCAAGCCTTCTGGATGCATAGTTTTGCTTGTACTATGTCTGCTTACCAGAATGTCTTCTCTACCCAACTGCCCACTTTGCTTACATCCCAGATAAAAATCTTAAACATTATTCAAAGTCCACATCCAATGCTACTTTTACCCAAGCTTGCCTGAGTCCCCAGCTTAATATAGCCTGTCCTGACTCCTCACGCATCTTGTATTTTTGTTATGGACTAGGAGCCTGCCTTAAATTATTGCTCTTTGCACGTTTGTCTTCTATCTCTAATGTACCATAAACTTTTTGTTAGCAAGGCTTATGGTTTTACACCATCTTTATATTTTCTGCGCAGCTCTTTATATAGGGTAGTAATTCTGATATTTATTGGATTAAATGAATTGATCAAAGTGTGTCATCATTACAGGAAAACAAACAAACCCAGAAAAATCATGTGGTCATCTTGATAAATGCAGAAGAAGCAGTTAGTAAAACTTAAAAACTTAACAGCAATTCATGATAAAACTTCCAGCAAACTAAGATTAGGAGAGATCTTCCTTAATCAGATAAAGAGTATTTACAAAAAGCCTACAAGAAACACCATATTTAATGGTGGAACATTGAAAGATTTCCTTCTGAGATCAGGGCTTTGCAGGCACGTGGACACTGTCTAGCACTCTGGATCACCTCAAGATACTCCCACCTCATTAAGACTCCAGTCCGTGTTTACTTAGAAAACCCAGAAAAGTCCTGGGAAGTGAGCATAAGTGGAAGGGAAGAGTTAAGGGAAAGGGAGTCGATGAGAACGCAGTTCCTGAGGAGCTGTAGACACAGAAGTGCATGAGTGGCGTTCCTGCTCCTGAACCCAGCTCCCTGGATCCAGCTCAGCTATAACTTGTCCCTTGCTCCCTTGCTCCCTTCCTCACTCCTCTTGTCTCCCTTGGCTGTTGATCTCCCTGCTCATCTTATTCTTATTTTTCCTGATTGTGTCTTTATCTCTCCATTTCGGCATTAAACTCATCGATAGCCTTCAGTCATGTCCTTCCTGATGCAACCCTGTCCCAAGAAGCTTCTTGAGGAAGTAACAGAAATATGCCAGAGACACTTCCTTATTTTAAAAACCATCAACTGCTAGGATGTAAGCAAATTGAACTGCATCCTTTTTACTCAGAAAACATTATTTTTCTGAATATGTGGATAAGCACATACACAAACACAAATAAAAGAAAATAAAATGAAACAAAACTATTATTTCTGTGCTTGGGAAGGAAGGCAAAATGAAAAATGAAACACTTTATAAATGAAAAACAAAACATATTTTATATGTCCAGGGCTGCATCAAGGCCATCTTCAATGCCCTGTCCAGCACCTACAGCTCTGACCTCTGGAAAGAGAATGTATTCACTTAATTCCCCTATAAAGAATTCACTGACTACTTTGTAAAGCCTGAATGCCAGAGTATCCGTGCAGGAGATACAGGCTCTTGTGGTGGCTACCACAAGCATTCCTCCATGAGAAGAATCAAGTGAATTAAACCTGAAATTATGACTCTAAGATAGTATTTCAAGTTTACAAAAGATATTGAAGGTGGTTAAAGGTAATCTTTAATAAATTGACAATTTGAAAATTATTTTTTTACTTGGTGTATTAGTCAGGGTTTTCCAGAGAAACAGAACTGAAAGGATATCTAGGTATAGATATATAGAAAGAGTTTTATTATGAGGGATTGGCTTATGGGATTATGGGGTCTGAGAAGTCCTAGATCTGCTATCTACAAGCTAGAGCCCCAGGAAAGCCATTGGTGTCGTTCCAGTCCAAACCCTAGAAGGCCTGAGAACCATGGGAGTCAATGGTGTAAGCCTCAGTCTGAGTCTGAGGTCCCAAGGGCAGGAGAAGATGGATGTCCCAGCGTAAGCAGAGAGCAAATTGGCCCTTCCTCCACCTTTTTGTTCTATTCAGGCCCTTAATGGGTTGGATGATGCCCGCCTACATGGATGGGGCCCATCTTTTCTTAGTCTGCCGACTCAAATGCTAATCTCTTCCAGAAACAACCTCACAAACACACCTTGAAAAGATGTTTGCAAGCTATCTGGGCATCCCTTAGCCCAGTCAAGTTGACACATAAAATTAACCATCACACTTGGGAAGGACATCACAAAAATAGAGTTTGCGTCTTGGGGAGTAGAGTAGGACAATTACGTTTAGTCTTCCTGGGACCTTGTTTCATCTTGTTTAAGTAAGCTAGTTGAAGCTCTTTGTTTAGATTCATTTACCTTATCAACTCATAGTAAGGTCTTTCGCAGCACATCATTTATATAAATAAAGCTATCCATCTGGGGGAAAAAATTCCTTCGTGTGCAGGATATTTTGTTTTAGTTATTTCCTTTTTAACCAAAACAGGACAAAGATAGACTTATTTAATTTTTCAATTCCACACCTTTTTTCGTTGCAAGTGGGAGATAATATTTTTAAATTTCACTCTCCTAATCACCTGCTGTCCCAGTGGATCTTCCTTGCGTCTTGGGATCGGCACTCACAGTAGCATAAAGGCAATAGTTGAATTCAGAGGATAGCGTATGAGAAGGTAGAGAGTTGAGGACTGAGCCTTTGGGAATCCTCACACTTAGGCAGGGGGAGGGATCACTGGAGAAATAAAGAGTTCAAAGCCAATTGGCTAATGCAAAGATCAACCAGCCCAGTGTGTCTATTTTAACTAATAACAAACATTGATCTAAAACTGGGGGGCCCCACGAGGCATTCAGAATTCTAATTTTTTTTAATGTAAAAATATAAAAAGTGACTGTATAAGTCTTTTAGGTTGATTTTATGCAAAGTATCATATTCTTATTTTATGTCACTCTTAGAGACAGAATACATGGATGGACCCTTAGTTTGACTCAGTGTATCATTTTTGACATTTCCATGCTTATTTTTTAATCATTTATTCATCTCATAGGTGTCCTGAGAAGATAAGTGAATATCACAAAAATGCAAGTTAGTTTGCTTTATCTGAATGATTGTAGCTATGTAAGTTTAAAGGATTAATCCTTGATCACTTCTCTTCCGTCTGCCGGAGCAGAGCTCTGACCTTCCATCTAAGGAATGCCACTTGATTCTCCTCTTTTGATCTGAGAGACCCCCATTACACACCCAGGGCTTCCACAAAGTCATGACCCACCAAGTTTTGAAAATTAATTTTTGTTTGTTACTTTCATTTTTATAAGTAAGTCTTCCTATACAGTCCTTAGAATTCTTAGTCACTTATCCAACATATCTCTGGTTTCCACTCAGGAACAGGCACATTCTTTGTAACATTTATATAGCAATGAACTCTTTATTTGTAGATAACCTCTCTGAACCATAAGTATTTCCGCACGCATTTGGAGGACAGTCTTTCCTTGGGCCGACCCCTTCTCATTGAGGACATTCGTGAAGAGCTGGATCCAGCCCTGGATAATGTATTAGAAAAGAATTTCCTTAAATCAGGCACCACTTTCAAGGTGAGCTTCGAAAAAGGGGGAAAAAAAAGAAAAGGAAAAGAAGAAAAGAACAATGGTGACATCTACTTATCTTTTTGAGCATAGCAGTGAAGACAATTTCCTTCAGGTGGTACTATTTGACACGCTGGAAAAAAATTATTTCCAAACTCATATTCAGTGTTCCTTTTTTAAAAAATAGTATATAAAAAATACAGGGGGACAACAATATCTTGGTAACAATAGCCGTTTATCCAAAACTAACATATTAAGGAAAGGCATCTTGTCATAATAATAATAATATATTAGTGTTACACACAAAATATGTACATTTTAGCAGCTCTGAGAAAGTTGGTTTTCGAGCCATGTATACATCTATACAATGAAGCCTGTGTTTCCTCACTGGATAAAATGGCATTTTTAGTTAAGTCTATGGACATTGATTTTATTTCTCTCTTTATAAACTTTCAATCCAAACTCAGACTTTGCTGGAAGCAGTGGAATACAGTTCCCGATCATTGGTGATAACATGCATTGTTTTCAATGCAAGTGTCTCTTTTTTAATTGGTTTCATTCTTTACTTTTAGGCTTCTGTGGTTTTATTGAATGACAGCATTTCTGACTGAGCTATTTTTGCTTTGGACAACTTAATTTCATGAATATCAGTGAATAAGAATGCCAGTTTTCTCATTAAACAAAGACAGATTTATTCAGAAAAATTTTCTTCATAATGTGAATTCTTTTATATGCCATATTTAATATGCCAAAAGAGGTTGTAGTATGTCCATTCCTGAAGGCCTTTTAAAAGACCCAGATTCTTATCTGCAATGTGAAGGTCATGATGCCTGAGAATTAGTGCCTTAGCAATGTGGTTTTCAATCACAGGAAGGATTAAAATTAATTAAAATTTTAAGTCATTTTAAAATGTTATAATTTCCACCTGAGCTTTAGGTAGCAAACCCAGTTGTTTTCAATACACTGAAAATTGTGGTGTTTAAGATAAGTGTTATCTTTCTGGGGAAAAAAGTTGGCATTTTTTCCTCTGAAAATTTCATTAACCCTTTCTCTTGTCAAATATGCTTCAGATATGACTGTGAAATGCAAAAAGAAATAACACTTCTTTTTTTTTTTTCACTTCTTATAAACACAACAAATTTCCATAGCAGGAAACAATTTCCTCAGGTGGGAAAAAACAATCAAATATGAGGCATGTCTGAGTTTTCCTTTATTCAACATTTGTTTTGGATAAATTTTTCATTTAATTTGCTTGGTGTCATGGCTAAAAACATTTTCAGGCAGGACCACAAGTCTAAATTATTCTAATGGAATAGGCTTTATTATTTAAGATCACTGATTAAAATTTTACAACTGATTTTTGTAATTCATTCATTTCACTGCACTGACTTTTGATAAACTCTCTCCTAAACTGAACCCAAATTTCTTGTCTTGTCCTTTAAGCTGTTTGTAATTTAATATTTGAATTGATGTAGGTGAAGGTCGGAGATAAGGAATGTGATGTCATGGATACATTTAAACTTTATATTACAACAAAGTTACCAAACCCTGCCTTTACCCCTGAGATCAATGCTAAAACGTCAGTCATTGATTTTACTGTTACCATGAAAGGACTTGAGAACCAGTTACTAAGGAGGGTAATTCTAACAGAGAAACAGGTAATAATTTCTCAAGGTAAAGAACTTCTACTTATAATAAATTTTAATAAACGTTTTAAATGTATTGGGAAATTGTTGAGTATATGGAAAAGAAAAAATTGAGCAAATCATAGTTACCTTTGTTAGCATAAATATTTGTTTTGTAGTCTCAAGTCCTGTTGAGAAATCATGTAACTCACCTCTCCTCCAACACCAAAACCACACGTGCACACACACACCACTCTTTCTACTTCTGACTTTAGAGCTTTGGGTATGTTGACTTTCATATCTATCGCCCTATGGATGAATAGTCTTGGATACACCTGGAAAATTCAATAAAATAATGATCCTGGAAAAGAAGAACTTGCTCTGAATGAGTATTGTTACCACTATAGTAGTTTCAACTACTACACTGCAATAGTAATTGATAGTACTTGATTGTAATTGATAACACCACAATCTAATAATCTAATGATCTAGAGAGCCATACTTTTATCTTAATTAAATGAAACTTGCACTGAAGCAGAGAAATTAAGTATAATTGAGGGTTCTGATAAAACAAAGAAAAAGTTAAGCCTGGAAGATTTTAAGAGACTGATAGATTAAGTTTTAAGATAAAGCTCAGAAAACATTAAATGTTATGTATAAAATATAATTTTATATATTTTCATTGTATAAAATATATTTATAAAATCTGAGAAAGTTTGTATTTGCTAAAACGTAATTAATGTTAGTATTAAGGTTTCAAGGAAAAGGCAAGGTTAGAAATAATAAGACCAGAGATGCATAAAATGGGAGGGTGAGAGAAAGAATGGCAGAAGACTTAAGGAAAGGAGGAAAGGAAGTGATATGAACAGATGGCTACAAATACAGAGGAAGATTCAAAAAGGAAAAGAGAAATGATACTGACACCAGATAAATAGAGGGCTCAGTAAAAAGAGAAGTAAAATCCTACCTGGTTAACAAGAAATGGCTAACTTGGGGCAGGCCCTTGAAAGGCAGCCAGTCTGGTGGAGTAAAGGGAGCCCAGTTCCAGCTTCCACTCTCATTAGCTGATTTTTTTTCTTTTAATATTTATGTATTTATTTATTTATCTTGGCTGCACCAGGTCTTAGTTGCGGGCACACAGGATCTTCGTTGTGGCACACGGGATCTTTAGTTGCAGCATGCAGACTTCTTAGTTGTGGCATGCATGCGGGATCTAGTTCCCTGACCAGGGATCGAACCTGGGCCCTCTGCATTGGGAGCATGGAGTCTTACCCACTGGACCACCAGGGAAGTTCCCCCTCATTAGCTGTTTGATCTTAGTTTCCAAGAAACTGCCCAGGGCTTATGCAATCTAGAAAGGGAATCATCTCACTTTCACAGTCTGGCAGAGAGCATGGACCCCTCAGTTCACTGCCTCGATCACCTCTTAGGGCCATGTGGTATCAACTGTTGAAAATTAGTCCTTCCTTCTTGGTCTACCTGGTGCTGTTGGTCTGTTCTGAGATGGTGCCTCATCTCAGGTGCCAGATCCCCCATGCAGGCTACACTAACTTCTATAAGGCAGCCCACACCACCATCTAAAGTACACTCCACGTCCCCAGAGTGCCCCATGCTCACTCTTCTAGGCCTCAACTTCCTCTTCAAGAGATGCACTAGGATGCTAACACCAGCCTTGCTGGAAAAAACAAAGTGCACACTTAATCTGCAGGAGGACATCCTGACTGTGATGTTTAACCCTCCTAACAATCCTGCTCTTACACCCCCATTTTACAGATGAACAAATGGAGACCAAGGAGAATAAGGTCTTAACCCATAAGAGCACATAGACTTTCCACCCTGCCAAGCCTCGTAGATAAGCTCTACAGTTCATGCTGTAAAACTCACAAGTCGTCCATTGTACCATGATGCTTGTTTTTCCATATCACACTGAAAAGGACGCTAACATGATTTCATTTTGTCCACATATTTCTATACTGCCACTGTTGGGATGACTGCTTTAATGAAGACAATTCATTAGCTATTCTCTGCAAATACAGCCATGATCTTCATCACCACCCCATCAAATACTGCAAGCCACTAGTACAATGGCAGTATACTAGTCTTGGAGTTGGGGGACAAGGATATTAGGCTCATCCCTTCTAGTAAGTAGCTGTGTGTATTATATTGCCATGTTATTTGGAGTTAATATTTCTGGGTCCTCAGTTTCCCCAGATGTAAAATAAAGTTGTTGAACTAAATTCAGTACACTTCAATTTAACAAATATTTATTAGGTTGAGTCACTTCTCTGCAAAGCCTCAAGATAAGTGCTGTCAAGGATACAAAAATGAATAGGGGATAAACACCAAGGTCCTACTGTATAGCACAGAGAACTGTATTCAATACCCTATGATAAACCATAATGGAAAAGAATATAAAAAAAGAATATATATATATACATATATATATAACTGAATCACTTTGCTGTACAGCAGTAATTAACACAACATTGTAAATCAACTATACTTCAATTTTTAAAAATTAATAGGACAAGTTCCTGCCCTCTAGATGCACAGAATCTAGTTGGAGGGATATAGCTGACACATAGATTGTGATGCAAGCCGTAGTAGATGTACAGAGGAACGCCGTGCTGTGGGTTTTAACTGACAAACTGGTTTAGGAAGACTTTCTGAAAGTGGTGGTATTTCCGTAGCAGTTTTTCAAGAAACTTTCTCAAATAAGTAGTTTAAAAACACATTTTTAATGCAATTCTAAGTACAGTGTGTGATTCTGTATAAGATCAAAAAAGAATGCTACAGGGCTCCCCTGGTGGCGCAGTGGTTGAGAATCCGCCTGCCAGTTCAGGGGACACGGGTTCGAGCCCTGGTCCAGAAAGATCCCACATGCCGCGGAGCGCCTAAGTCCGTGTGCCACAACTATTGTGCCTGCGCTTTAGAGCCCGCGAGCCACAATTACTGAGCCCATGTGCCACAGCTACTGAAGCCCACGCGCCTGTAGCCTGTGCTCCGCAAAAAGAGAAGACACCACAATGAGAGGCCTGCGCACCGCAACGAAGAGTAGCCCCCGCTCGCTGCAACTAGAGAAAGCCTGTGTGCAGCAATGAAGACCCAATGCAGCCAAAAATAAATAAATAAAAAAAATTTTTAAAGTAATATTAAAAAAATGCTATAAAGAATGCTTTTGAGACAATTTAATTTACTCTATATTTAGCAAGAGTATTATATCCATGTTAAATATTCTGAATTTGAAAATTACACTATGGTTGTATAAGAGAATGTCCTGTTGCCTAGGAGATGTGTTAAAGTTTTTACAGATAAAGTATCATGACATATGCAAACAGTTCAGCAGTAATAATAACAGTAATGATAAAAAGTATTATATAGAAATAGTGATAAAGCAAAATGTTATTTGAGGAATCTAGGTGAAGGGTATATGAGAGTTCATTGTACCAGTCTTGTAACTTTTCTGAAAGTTTGAAATTTTTTTCAAAGTATAATTTTAAGACTATATTATTTATGTAGAAAAGAATATACCTTCCAGACATCCAATTTAGCCCCTCTGGTAGAAGATGCAAAAAAATGGAAAATGGATTTGTATTGGCAGCTGGCTATGTCAAAGCAGGTACCTGGTGTTCCTATAGTCAGGTCCCAGCTCAGGAGCTCCATTTGGCTTGAGTGGCCTCTTGGTTACTTGGTATTAATGCTCCTTTGTCTCTAGCCCTTCTGACTGCAAATGAAGTTAGCATTTCTGACTGAGGCGGTATATGGGAACAGGGTCAAGAGAATGGGACAGTCTTAATTTAAAAAAACTTAAAGTTGAGAAGAGAGCTGAGCAAAATTATTTTAGCAGGTTTATCTCATTCATGCCCGTGTAAGTGCTATGGAAACTTAATGCTAATGGGCATAATCTTTAAAAAACTGTCCAGAGAAATAAAAATACAAATAGATAGATTTGACTAACGATAGTGTCATTTGAATGGCACTTTTGTTTAAACTTTTAAAAATGAATAATAAACACTAGTAGGTTGCATTTGCCATAATAACTGGTAATTACAGTTCTGATGTTATTTTTTTTTAATAACAGGAGTTAGAGTCTGAGAGGGTTAAACTTTTGGAGGATGTGACTTTTAATAAGCGGAAGATGAAAGAACTTGAAGATAACCTTCTCTACAAATTAAGTACTACAAAAGGTATTGTGTTACTAAGAAATAATCACATAATGGATTGTGAATAAATAAGGATTTCTTGTACCCTCTTTTCAATGCTCTCATGATTACAGATATTAGGAAACAGTTGAGTTATCCACGCAAAAACAAGCAAGGCAATTTCCATCTAGACATTACAGAGGGACTGCAGAGAATCTGATATCTGAATTAGCAACCGGCATCTGAGCATTTGATAATAACACAGTTTTCTTGATATAATTGCTCTCTCCCGAGAAAAATAAGGACTCCCAATACAGCTAGGTAACTCACAACAGGCTAATTTGCTTGCCGAAAGGAGACTAATGTGCTCAATCTATTTTGTGTTTTTTAGATTGACTCTTTCATTTGGTGTTGAAATGCAATTGCCACAGTGGGTTATGATGTGTGTAATGTTGTCAGAGACACTTGAGCAGCCCAGGCTCAGTCACTCTGGACTTGACCTCCCACTTAGAAGTCAGGGATAGGTTCTCCTCTGGGCAGTCAGATCATCGTACCACCCCCTGGGATATATTGTTCTGTAGTAGGCAAATTACAGCAACCTAAATTCTACCATTCATTCGCAATCTAATGATGAATACTTCCCAAAAGCACTTTAACCCTTGGATTTAAAAACAAAAAAACTTAACCTCCCAGAAGTACATTAAGTGTTACTCTCACAGCAGTCTCCAGCACTTTGAGGTGACCTCATGGAAAAGGCCTTTTATCTGCCTTCATTGCACTGCTTGTGCTAATGAAGTTGTCTGTCTCGTGGTCCATGACATCTCCCAGCCATTTGATGCCTCTGGGCATTGTAAATATTACCAAGGAGGACTGACTGAGGATCCAGCCAAGAGTTTGAGGTTAGTCACAATTTGGACTTCCCTAGCAGACCTAGCGTGCCCATCAGAGCAAGTAACTCAGCACCTTCCAGAAGCACCCACCTGCTTCTAGGTAGGCCAGAGCACCGCTCTCTGCAGATATCGTGACCGTTATCTCAGCACCTCCAGAGCACCTTTCTGTGTCTTAAAATTGAGATTTTTTATTTCTATGTTTATTGTCGTAGACATGTTATGTCTGTTAAAAACAATAATGAAGAGTAAAACTAAAAATAAAATCAGGATTTTTCTTCCTGGTTAGACACTTCAACTGTCTCCTAACTCATTAGAGACATAGAAGGACCAGAGTTCTCAATGTCAAGGACTGTTGAACTAAAGCAGGAGTAGAGAAAGTACGATTCACCTGTAAGCTGGTGTGTAATTCACACTGTGAGACAAGTGGGAAGGAAAAGCCTGTGATACTGTGAGGGGAACCATCAAGATGATAATGGAGGTGAAAGCCATGTCATAGGAACAGCTGAAACCACTGGGACTGGAGGGAGATGTGAATTTTCTTCAGACATTTGAAGACCAGATTTGTGGGCTGCCTTGAGAATTGCCTTTTACAGATTTTCAGGCAGAGTGGGGGACAAACCCTAGGCAGGAATGTTTAGAACGGATTCAGGCATCGGATGCCTGGTTAGACTAGAAGCCTCTCATGTCTTAAGATTCTGCCCTTCCATCCTGTGGGCTTTGAAAAAGTCAAGTTGAAAATTAACGCGGTGATTTCAGAAGTGATGCATCTCGTTTCGCGGCTTTCCCGTCTTGTGTTCCACAGCTTTCCTGTTTGGTTTTTAGGTTCCTTGGTAGATGACGAATCTCTCATCGGTGTCCTCCACACCACCAAGCAGACAGCAGCTGAAGTAAGTGAAAAACTACACGTGGCCGCGGAAACAGAGATCAAGATTAACACGGCCCAGGAGGAGTTCCGGCCCGTGGCCACCCGAGGCAGCATCCTCTACTTTCTCATCACAGAGATGAGCATGGTCAACATCATGTACCAGACCTCACTGGCCCAGTTCTTGAAGTTATTTGACCAGTCCATGGCCAGGTGGGGCCTCACTACCTTGCCCCCCAAATTTTGTGTGTATTCCTACCTACTCTCTTAGAAATGGATTTTTACCTCTTTGATTTTTAAAACATATTGCAGGTCTGAGAAGTCTCCACTGCCTCAAAAGAGAATTACAAATATTATTGAGTATCTGACATATGAAGTTTTTACATATTCTGTCAGAGGCTTGTACGAGAACCACAAGTTCCTCTTTGTGCTCCTCATGACCTTAAAAATCGATCTTCAGAGAGGAACGGTGAAGCACAGAGAGTTTCAGGCTCTCATTAAAGGTGAAGGGTTTGGGATATGGATGTGCTATGTAAAGGAGATTGCTTTAGGTATGCTCTTTGATGTCCTGTAGACCCATTCTTGTAATACCCGGAGGAATTAAGTTCTAATGGAAGTGAAGTTCTTTATGTATACCTCTTCCCCTACCTCCCCCACCGATTTCCATTCATTTTATTCTGGTTACTCAAGATGATTGATTTCAGGTCTGTGTTAACTCTGCAGTTTTTAGTTATGTAATTAAATTAAGTTTGAGCATTGTTGCTTATGAATAAGAGACCCAAATGTCAAAGGGGAGAATAGTGATTCAGGTGATGATCTTTCTACTACTGCAAGAGACCAATTCCTTAAGCAAGGGGTTATAATGACATTTAAGACTGTAACAAAAAGCACACTTGTATTTTATATTTGAAGAGAGCCCGGCTCATTGCTTATCTCCATGTTAAAAGTATAATTAAGGAGACAAAAGAGTGGTATTTTCATTCAATTCAGTTAAACAAGTATTTATTGAGCATATACTATGCAAACCTGCCATACTGGTGTTTGGGATACAAGGAAAAAACAGACATTGCTTTAAAAGAAATAAAAGTCTCATAGTTCAAATAAAGATAATTGAAAAAAACCCTGCAAAATAAGGCAGAATAACCTGTGTTATAAGAGAGCTAAAAACAAAGTGTTATATCTAAAAGGAAGGAGAGATTACATGTGGTTGGTGAGATCAAGAAAAGCTCCTTGGAAAATATGCCTTTGCAGGTTAAGCCAGGAATTTTTCAGGTTATTTGATACCTGGGGAAAATGGTCCAATCTTTTTCTTATTTTTTTTGATCTTTATAAGTAGTTTAATAAATCATCTTCTGGCAGCCCTTCTCCCCCAAAAGAAGAAAGTGACATTTGAAATGGACCATGGATGATAAGTAGAAATGAAGAAAACGTCCATGCTAAGACAGAACAGCATGGAAAAAGACATGAGTGGAGTATGTACATTGGTGAGCCTTGGTTCCTAGAGGAAGGATTTCTTGATCTGATAAGAAATAAGGAGTTGTGTAAGGTAGTGATGTGATCCTTTTATTGTTCTTTAGGAAGGTTACTCTGGCAGACATGTGTAGGATTAGAGAAAAGTGCTTTAAGGGAGTCTGTTATAAGCTTCCCAACCACAGGAAATGCATTCCCATCCTAGGGTGAAGACAATGGGAATATAAAGGAAGACACAAATATGAGAGCTCATGAAAGTAAAATGACAAAGGACTGGGTGTGAGAGCCAAGAGAGGGTCAGAAATGAGTCTAAGATTTCTGCTCTGTGCAAAGATTTCTGGTGTGGATGGTTGAAAGAAGAGCTGCTTTGAGAAGTGTCAGAGTGGGGACATAATGAATGTGATTTTGGGACCTAGTTTTATTCAGGATAGGCCAGGTTTTGTGGCCATAAAAACAATCCTCAAATTTCAGCACAACAAAAGTATACTTATCCTTTACTCTCTATCTGACATGCTTGTCATGGTCGCCCAGGAATCCAAATTGCTTCCATAATTACTATGGAAGAGGGACAGGATGTGGCAAATTGTGTGCTGGCTCTTAAAGGTTACCCCACAAGTGACACACGTCACGCTCATATTTCATTAGCCAAAGTAAGATGCATGGCCACATCAAAATTCAAAGAGAGCAGGGAAGTGCCCCAGAGCCACATCCAACATGGAAGCTGCATCACAGCATCGGTGGAGGGTAGTGGATAGATGGATAAGCCTAAGGTTTGGCAGGTGGGAGTGTGGTTGTGGAAATGCGGAGAGGGCTGGTGCACAGCAAGGGTCTGGGGTTCAAACCAAGAAGTTGCAGGACAGGGGGACTTTATAACTAGCGACAAAGTACCAACCTCTGTGGACTGCAGCCTAATGCCCCCATAGGTCAGACAGGATTTGTCGTGGCTCAGAGGATCCCAGCCTGTGACTGGGACGAGTGAAGCCTAGGGGGCAGCATGTAGATCTGAGGCATCCTCCCCATCAAGACACAAACCCACCCCACCTCACCTCTCCCTACCCAGCACACCCAGCCAAGCCAGAGCTATTCCCTGAAAGAGATTGGATTCTTCAAAAGTCTTTAAATCAGAGGAGACCGAGAAACGCAGCAACACAGTGGGGAGGGAATTTGTGAGAAGGATTTGATTTGTCACAGAAAAATAAAGAAGGCTGCACATCTGAGCTGTGGTTAGAGCACATCTGTGACTCCATTTCATAAAACTGGAGAGTCAGGGAGAACCGGATTGTATAGGATCAGGAGAGTCAGTGAGAGGAGTTTGGATTTAATTGAGTTGGCGATAGAGAGCCACCGCATGTTTTATGAGCAGGGAAGTAGCATGAGCAGCGCTTCAGAAGATTAATTTGGGATTTTATGATAGGTGGACTGTCAGTACAGTCAGCACTGTCAAGCACAGTAAAAGGGTTGAAAAAAATACAAAACTGGTTTATTGTACAGTTTGTATTAGTTTTGAACCGCTTACAGCTTGACCAAATTATTTTTTAAAAGATGGTAGGCCTTGGGACTTCCCTGGTGGTCCAGTGGTTAAGACTTCACCTTCCAATACAGGGCGTGCCGGTTTGATCCCTGGTCGGGGAGCTAGGATCCCATATGCCTCCAGGCCAAAAAAACCAAAACATAAAACAGAATATTGTAACAAATTCAATAAAGACTTTAAAAATGGTCCACATTAAAAAAAAATCTAAAAAAAAAAAGATGGTAGGACTTGGTTTTTAATGTTTTTTTACAAAGTTAACAAATATGGCCCTTAGATCATTGATATTTTTTATCATTTTGAACTCAGTACTTAAGGGGGAAAGAAGAAAGACTTATTTATCATAGCAGAAATGTTTGATTTCCCTTTGTATTAATTCCTACTAGTTTTCTGCAATATTTGGAAGGTGGCTTTGACTTTCTTCTTCAACCGAGAATGTCAGAACACTTTGAAAAACGAAATAGATACCAGGGGCACTCCTGCACTGTAGAGTAATCGATATACCTGTTTCCCCTGCCTGATTATTTTAGAAAAATATCATCTTTCTTTTATTGTAAACCATGGACAGAAAGACACATTAGAGGGTATTCTCTTGCCTTCCAGGTTGGATTGGACCTGAGCCTTCCAAAACAGAGAGTTAATGTCAAAATAACAGCTAATGATTACATAGCTCTTACTCTGGGCCATGACTATTGTTGGCTTTCTACATACATTCATTTATTTAATCTTCACAGCAATCAATCTGATGGATTCTATTATTACGCTCATTTGGCAGAAGAGAGAACTGAGAGAAACTGAGTTTTTGTCCAAGTTTATGCAGCTAGCGAGTGGCAGAGCCAAGATATTTGGGGGAACGGGATGGGCTGTGATTGTTCTGGGTTAGTTTAGGTGCATGATATGTTGGAAACACTGATGTAGCTTAAATATCTTCTCCTGATGTCTTTGAGGTATATGTTTACATGAAATCACTGTGAGGGGGAAACAACCAAGAAGAAAAGGTACGCATCTACCTCCGTGTTAGAGGAGAGAATCCCTTAAATCTGCAGGTGACTTACTCTAGGGCTTGCTTCTCCTATGGTAAACTCAGTGTTAGCAGAAATGGTGCTAGAATAAGGTCTTTTCACCTGGTCGCTGCAGGGGGTGGGGGCATGTGGGAGGAAGGTTTACAGGTTCTAAAGGTGTTGTGGCACTCAGAGCCCCTGACCTCACGGTGGAGCAAAGGGATTTACACGAAAGGAGTACTTCAGCTCATTCACCTTCTCAGGAAGATGCTGGAGGGGAGAGCAGAGACCTGTAGTCCCCTCCACCCGCCACCTCCCCTGTTTTTGTCCCCGGGTTGGTAAGTGAAGTGGAGGGATTTGATGAGTTCTTCAGGAGGGTTATAGAATTTAAAAGTTCAAGAACCACTGTTTGGCATACATCTGAATTAAACAACAGAGCTGGAATTATTATGATAAAACATTGCTAAAGACATGCAATAGAGGAATTTTGAAAGTGCAGATATAATCACACATCTTGGTGAAGATTGTCACACTGAATGTGCTCATTTGACTTGTGATTTGCTTCAAAGTACAATCCAGTGCTATCACTCACATTCTCCACTTGACTCGGTGAGAGCAGGAGCCCTGTTGGGTTTCCTCTGCTTTATCCCCAGTGCCTGGAATATGCCGGATACATAGAGGTGGCTCAGTGAATGTTTGTTGAATAAATGAATGAATATATGATTTGAACATTAATTACCCCCTTAAAAACCCACAGATGTATTATACTCCTCTCTTCCTCTTTCCCTCCATCCCTTCATATATCCATCTATCCATCTTTTTGACCTGATAAAAAATATTTCAATAGTATTGAATATCAAACTTCTGGAGGAGTGATGACTAAGAAATGACTTTTAAAATCACACATGAAAAGATCAACCGATTCATTGATATCAAAATTATAAATTTCAGGGCTTCCCTGGTGGCACAGTGGTTGAGGGTCCGCCTGCCGATGCTGGGGACACGGGTTCGTGCCCCGGTCCGGGAGGATCCCACATGCCGCGGAGCGGCTGGGCCCGTGAGCCATGGCCGCTGGGCCTGCGCGTCCGGAGCCTGTGCTCCGCAATGGGAGAGGCCACAGCAGTGAGAGGCCCGCGTACCGCAAAAAATAAATAAATAAATTTCAGATAGTTAAAAAACAATAAAAAGGCAAACATCTGCAAACACGTGAGAAAAATTCTTTGCAGGGAAAAATGACAGGGAGTTGCTATCTGTATAAGATGGTATAAATCACTAACACTTGAAGGAACTGTACCAAAAAAAGGTGACCACATTTTCTATAACGTGATTGTTTTCCAATTTTCCCATTTTTGTGTGTGATATGGTTATCTTGTTTTTTATTATTTGGAAAATAAATTTCTAAAAAACAGAGCACAAGCTGACCTGATTCTCACTGATGCCTTTCCACAGGGGGAGCAGCTCTAGATCTGAAAGCCTGCCCTCCCAAACCGTTTCGCTGGATCCTTGATATGACCTGGCTGAATCTTGTGGAACTGAGTAAACTTCCGCAATTTGCAGAAATTATGAACCAGGTAATAACGGGTTGGATAAAAGTACAGATCTGTAAACCCAAACACACCTGGGCCATTTAAACTGGGGCCTCCTGGTGACAAACCCTTCACCCAGAGGAGTCAACACACTTGTGTAGCTTTAAGGCGCTGTGGCTCTCCTGGGGGGTTGGGGGCGGTGGACAGACAGATATCCCAAGGGATCTTTTCACAGGTGCAGGCAACTGTCTTTACTTCTGTGTGGTGGGCATGGATCATTTATAACCTGCTTGAGTTGCTGTCAGAATCAGAACCCTTTTATTCTGGGTGGGTGGACCCTTTTATTGTAGACTCCATGTTTTCACTGCCTGTGATTAAATAATTTGAGCAAATTTGAATTTGAGGCAAGTGAAGAGGTTGAGGTCCTTTTATAAAAAATCAGTCATTTCAATGGTGAAAATATTTATAAAATGGTGAAGTTATAATGGTGAAAATGGTGAAACAGACCCCGATTTACCTGTTTTTCTTATCTGAAAATGTAAATTGGTTATTGTGGATTAGTTGTTGATTCAACTCTCGCCAGAAAACAATTATGCAACTCAGAATAAAGACAGTTGTTTATTACTGAGGTCTGTTGGTTACGACTGTGTGTCACCAATGGAGGGCCTGCAGTTTCCCAGTGTCAAATGCTGATAATCATCTTTTTTACGGTTGCTGGTGATGGACAAAGTGAGTGATTGGTAGCCTTATCCCTAGGCTGAGGATGGCAGAAGCCTCACACTGTCACCATGTGATTCCCTCCCCTCCACAAACATCCTATCCCCCACCCAAGAGTACACTAGGTGTGTCTGTTTAGGGGTACTTCTGGAACATTATGTATTCTTTACCCATGCACCATGGTTGGGTCAGAGTCAACTGGATAAAGTCCCTGGACTATATCTGTGGTGGACAGTAAGCTTTGTTTTGTACTACAGCTACAGCTGAGTCTTCCAAGTCCAAACAAATACTTTGAAAAAAAAAAAAAGTGGTCTGGGTCCGGTCCGAGACTGGGTAAAGGCGGCCTTCAAGTACCACTGGAAAAAATCACACCTCTGCTGACGGGTTATATTAATATAAGGATATACAGTATCATTTGCCTCGGTCAGTTAGATTTTAAGTACCCTTGGTGTAGAATCTGGTGGCTACTACCGCTTACTATGGGTAGGTACTTTGCAACAATAATAACTGTGCAAGCGAAGTATTATTGACACGATTTATAGATGAGATAACTGAGATTCAAAGAGGTTAAGCACTTGCCCAAGGCCACATAGCCCATACATGGTAAAGCGGTAATTTGACCCCATGGTCATGACACCATGAGTTATTTCTGTCCAGCTTCTTTTACACCATTGGATGGGCCAGAAGGGAAGAGGAAGAGTTGTTCTCCACAAACTTGCAGAAGTTAGCCATCAGGGCGACCTGCCATCAGATGGGCAAGAGTTTGGCCTGTCTGTGGGAGGAGGGGAGGAAACAGGAGATCAATCTCCCAGCTGAGTGGGTGTCAGAAACTGAAACAAAAATAGCCTCAAAGAGCAGCTGCCCTGCCTCGGCATCCCAGGCCAAACTGTGTAACACCTGGAGGTGGTTTTGCTAGCAGCGAGGGCCAGGAATGGGAAATGCAGGAGCAAGGCGCTGGGAGTTATCCTATCACAGATGCAGCTCACCCTGAAAGCTTTATATGGTAGAGTCAAAATTAGCAGATGGAAGGCCAGTAGGTTGAGAATACGCACCTGTTTCTTCTTGGAACTCCTCTTTAGCAGCCAGTGTGGAGGAGACCTGCAGGGGGCACTCTGAGTAGCAGAGCACAGGTACCAGTGCAGTAGGGTGGGGCTGCAGCAGCACCCAGGCCCTCCAAGCCCTGTGCCAGGCAGATTCTTTTGGCAGCAGCCAACTAGGGAGAGCCGCTGCAATCTTCAGAGAAAGATGTGAAACATTTCAGAAAGTCTCCATCTTTTAGCATCCCAGGGACAAAGTTGGAGCAACTGATTCACAGAGCAATTGTTTTGTTATTAACTTGCACCCTGTCTGTATCCTAGATGATGAATTGCTTGTGTGGTGTGGACTTTGGGCGGTTATTTAACCTCTCTGTGCCTCAGTAAAAAGTGGGGATAATAGAAGTAAAAGTACAGTCCTTGGGTCTGGCGCATAGTATCTGCTATATAAATATTTGCTATTAGTGCTTGCCATGGCTTTTAAAACACGCTTCAGACACTGTCTAAATAATCCAGCCTGATTGTTGCTGAGGAGCAGCGTCAGGCTCACCGATCTATAGTTTCTGTAATTAGTTTGGACAGCACTCGGACTTCAGGGAGCATCCTTTAATACCTCTGAAAACCTGTGGTTCTCTACATGCTTCTGAAAGAACAGGTGTTTGAGACCAGCTCTTGGAGAGACTTCATCCATTCTTAGGTTTAAGGTCTCAAGGTGGGGGGATGACTAGGAAAATAAAAGTTTTGATTTTGTCATCTATCACTAGTTTAAGTAGAGGTCCACATGTAGAGGTTTGGGTATCAAAGTGGTCTATGTCAGTGGTTCTCATCCAAGGGCAACCTGGTGCCACACCCCAGAGTGCACTGACAATTCTGGAGACCTTTTTTATTGCCACAAATCAGGGGCAGAGGTGCTCCTGGTGACTAGTGGATAGAGCCAGGGATGCTGCTAAACAACGTAAAATGCACAGGACAGCCTCTCTCAACACTAAATTAATCTGGCCCTAAATGCCCATAGTGCGGAGGTTGAGAAACCCTGGTCTATGTTTTTTCCTGCCCAGTCGTTTAGCGTAATTGATACATAGTCCTACTTTTAGCGAATAACGTAGAAGAGCAATGGAAAAACTGAAAGGGAATCATAATATCCAATCTATCTGAGTCACTGGTTCTGAAGAAAAATGTAAACAGTGTGGTTATGTTTAAAAAATTAGCTGCCTATAAAGAATGACTTTCTCAGGTTATTCAATTTTAATTGCATATATTCCCGGGGCTCACCAATCAGCTTATTTATTTTAGATATCTCGTAATGAGAAGGGATGGAAAATCTGGTTTGATAAAGATGCTCCAGAGGAGGAAATCATCCCTGATGGATATAATGACTCACTAGATACCTGCCACAAGCTTTTACTTATCAGGTGAGAATAGGTATTATCAGACCTAGAGCATCACTTTATAGTGTCAAATTACAGATCCCACCTCAGTGAGCTTACTTCACTATGTGCCAGTAGTTACTGTAATAGATGTATGTGCTTCCCAACTGAAGTCTGGGATGGCAAATAAAATGGTGAAAGGTATAGTTTGATAACGTGTTAATGATAGTGCTTTTAGCAAAACACGTATGAAAAATATGTTTGTACTATTCACTTTGGTCATCATTTACCATTGAGTGAATCATTTATTGTTGAATTTACTTCTGTAAAAGAATAGATCTCACAGAGTTACAAGGCAATTAGTTTTTAAGCTAAAACCAAGAATATTGTGCTATTGAAACATATAAATGCTGTTTTGGCTGTTAAAATGGAAGCAAAAGTTTGAAAGTGATGTTGAGGAAGAATATTCTTCCTTTTCTTTCTCACTTTTCATGTTTTCCCAACATGCAGTAGCTCAAAGAAGGATTCTATATTGGAAGATGTGTGTGTGTGTGTGTGTGTGTGTGTGTGTGTGTGTGGCGGGGTGTGTGTGTGGTGGGCAACACAGAAGGGTAGAGTTGGGGGAGACGAAACCACCAAAAGAATAACAAAAAGATGTCGGATTATGTTGGAGTTGTTTTTGTCTTTCCTAATGTTATACCCCTGAGTTTTCTTAGAAAAGTTGTTTCCTGGTTGTTGTCACTCTTTGAGAGTGATCAGAGCTGTCAGCAGTGATGACCTCAGGACCTGTAGACTGCAAAATGGCTATTTGTTTTTGTTTTATTAGAATAGATGTGTCTTATATCCATCATTTTAAAATTGAATCTTTGTCAGATGAATAATGCAATCTACTAACAAAGAAGAATCCATAGAGTTTGTCTGTGATCTAAAAATATCAAATGACATTTATTTAATGTGTCATTGTGTGCAGAACCTGCTACAGTGTAGTCTACACAGATGGTATTAAATAAATGCTTGCTGATCAAGCTACTTCTAACACCATTGACATATTATCTCCCTCTGAAGGCTGTAGAACCTCGAGTATGCAGCAGGCCAGCCCCCATCATGTACTGGACCTGGCAGAGGACGCCTCCCCTTGCATCCCTGCTGAGTCCCTGGCATCAAGAGCAGGGCGTGATGTATAGTATTCACTCCATAAATATTTGTCAAAGAATGAATGTGCTCCTGTGTATTAGTTTGAATGAGGAATTGCTTCCCTGAAGCTGATAGCTTAGTTACTAGGGATAATCACTGATGTGTTTTAAAACGAAAATAACTAAAGCTTCAGAGTAGTTGCAGCTTCCTCTGAAAATGAGACGTTTGGATCAGTTGACTTCTAAGTTCCCTTCTAGATTGGCAACAGAACTGGCCCTGACCTACTCCTTGCCAATGCCTCGCATCAAAACTACATGAACAAACTTGCATTCATCCAAGGATAGAAAACATTGCCATCCATCTTACACATATCTGCATATAGGAGGATTAGCTCACTATCCTTTTGCTAACTAACTATGTGTTCTTTATGTGCTTAGCATTAGATAGAATTTTTAAAACCTGAATTTATTTCCTCTAACATGTGTGCATTTCTAGGTCTTGGTGCCCAGACCGTACTGTTTTTCAAGCAAGAAAGTATATTGCAGATTCTTTGGAGGAAAAGTACACAGAACCAGTTATCTTAAATCTGGAGAAAACTTGGGAAGAAAGTGATACACGAACACCTCTGATATGTTTTCTGTCCATGGGATCTGATCCCACAATTCAAGTTGACGCATTGGCCAAGAAACTGAAGCTGGGTATGATCAGCAACCTATGAAATTTAGCAAAACCTCCATATTGTTGCCTCACATTTTGCCTTTCATAGTTTTATAGCTTATTCTTATAAATATATTGATAAAATTCATAAATATTAGAAAACTATTAAACTCCTTCTTTCCTCCCCTTTCAGATCTCCTGGAGTGTGTGATATAGATATCTTTGTGCAGAGAGGAACACACTCATTTACCATATAGTGGTTTTTTTTAAAACATCTTTATTGGAGTATAATTGCTTTACAATGGTGTGTTAGTTTCTGCTGTGAATCAGCTATACATGTACATACATCCCCATAATCTCCTTCCTCTTGCGTCTCCCTCCCACCTTCCCTATCCCACGCCTCTAGGTGGACACAAAGCACCAAGCTGATCTCCCTGTGCTATGTGGCTGCTTACCACTAGCTATCTAGTTTACATTTGGTAGTGCATATATGTCCATGCCACTCTTTCACTTTGTCCCAGCTTACCCTTCCCCCTCCCCATGTCTTCAAGTCCATTCTCTACGTCTGCATGGTATATCTCTCCATCTGTTTGTATCATCTTTAATTTCTTTCAACAGTGTCTTGTAGTTTTCTGCATACAGGTCTTTTGTCTCCTTAGGTAGGTTTATACCTAGGTATTTTATTCTTTTTGTTGCAATGGTAAATGGGAGTGTATCATTCATTTCTCTTTCAGATTTTTCATCATTAGTGTATAGGAATACAAGAGATTTCTGTGCATTAATTTTGTATCGTGCTACTTTACCAAACTCATTGATAAGCTCTAATAGTTTTCTGGTAGCATCTTTAGGATTCTCTATGTATCTGCAAACAGTGACAGCTTTACTTCTTCTTTTCTGATTTGGATTCCTTTTATTTCTTTTTCTTCTCTGATTGCTGTGGCTAGGACTTCCAAAACTATGTTGAATAATAGTGGTGAGAGTGGGCAACTTTGTCTTGTTCCTGATCTTAGAGGATAAGCTTTCAGTTTTTCACCATTGAGAACAATGGTGGCTGTGGGTTTGTCATATATGGCCTTTATTATGCTGAGGCAGGTTCCCTGTATGCCCACTTTCTGGATGGTTTTTATCATAAATGGGTGGTGAATTTTGTTGAAAGCTTTTTCTGCATCTGTTGAGATGATCATATGGTTTTTCCCCTTCAATTTGTTAATGTGGTGTATCACATTGATTGATTTGCATATATTGAAGAATCCTTGCATTCCTGGGATAAATCCCACTTGGTCATGGTGTATGATCCTTTTAATGTGCTGTTGGATTCTATTTGCTAGTATTGTGTTGAGGAGTTTTGCACTTATGTTCATCCGCGATATTGGCCTGTAGTTTTCCTTTTTGTGACATCTTTGTCTGGTTTTGGTATCAGGGTAATGGTGGCCTCGTAGAGTGAGTTTGGGAGTGTTCCTCCCTTTGCTATATTTTGGAAGAATTTGAGAAGGATAGGTGTTAGCTCTTTTCTCAATGTTTGATAGAATTGCATGGTTTATTCTTAATGTGCTGAAAATCTGAATGTTGTTGGAATTGCCATTTGGGATCATCCAGGTTCAGCTCATTAAGTATACCTTGTAGGGTTAATTCATTTATGTCTTTATAAAGATTATCAAAGTGATTGATTATGAATCCCTAAATTTACTCTATGAAATAAAACTTGAACTTATTATCTAGTTAATGTAAACATGATACAAAATTAATTTAGTCATCTTTAAATAGTTCCCACATGTCCCTCTTCACTAAGAAGTTCCTGTAAACTGTTAGCTTATGGTAGCATGGTCTGTGTTCACCCCTCTTTTCTCATCTGACTTTGCTCTGTTCACTGGCACCACACTGTTCTATGTTCTATATGGATCCATATTTGAATGGCCTCCTTCTTCTGTCTAAACACTGACACCCAGTGCAGAGAGCTCCCATGTTCTGTTGGCAAGTACTCATGGTTAAGTCTCATTAACCACCTTTAAAGTAGGGTGTTTTGCTCTGACGTTCACTGCAGCATGCCAGTCATCTGCATTAGTCTAAGAATGGTGCTTCTCTCGTAGCCTTGGAGTTAGCAAATCTCTTTGAGATCGACTCCTCCATGGATCTTTGTCCAGTTGCTTCTATGCCCCACTTCTCTCTGCATATAGATTCCTTTTTTTCTGTCTTGCCACAACCAAACTCCATGTGACAGAACTCATGGCTTCTGTTGGCTCATGAGCTTCACTACCTACATGTTCAGTATGTTCAGCACTCCCAGTGTTACCGAACCCAAACTTGGGTCCACTCACCTGCCATGCAGCAAAGCCAACTTACTGACCCGGGTTGTGGTGAAGGAAAGTACAGTGTTTATTGCAGGTTCCAAATAAGGAGAATAGGCAGTTCATGCTCAAAAGGCTTTCAGGGAAGGGTTTTTAAAAGTGACATTTGGAGTGAGAGCTGCAGGATGCATGACTTTCTTCTGATTGGTTGATAGTGAGGTAACAGGGTGGTGTTTCGGAAATCTTAATCGTCAACCTCTGGTTCCAGCCGGTCTGGGGTCTCCATGCTTGTGGTCTTCATGTAGTCACCATCCTCCATCTGGATGGGGGTCTTAGTTTCTTCCTAATAACTCAAAGGTATGCATCAGATTGTTATGCATATTCCTTGAGGAGGACCTAGGACTTTGTTTTATCACTGACTGTTGTTTAATCTGTCGTCACTTTTCTTCTTAACTGCTTTTCCTTTGTTTCTGTATCCCTCACTTCCCCTGTGTTTTGGAACTCAGGGAAGGCCTACGAGACTAAAGCATTTTTCAAAAAACAGGGAACACAGAGGGGCTTTTGTACCTGGGATGGCCCCATGGGGTCCTGCTTGGTTTCACCAGGGAAATTCCCGTTACTCTTGGTCCCAGGCCCAAATATCCAAGGAAGAAGTTCATTGGTTTTGCTTTGGTCATGTCTCCTTTCTGGGCCAATCAGTGAACTGCTGCTTTGTAAATGGGGTCCATAGCAAGAACCACATATATGGAGCTAGCATGGAGGGCATTTCTTAAAATGGGATACTGTTCCTAGAAGAAGGGCAGTTCCCACTAGAGTTACCCTTTCCAGTTTACCTCAAAATAATGCTGTTGTCTAGGACAAGGGTTTAAGAACAGAATTAAGAAATTAACTCGAGGTCTCCTTTGGGAGAAATTATAACTATAACTTTAAATAAATACATAAGGCCAGAATAGTGCTGTCACCTCATATTATTATATGTTATCATACTGCTTTGCTTGGCAATTTGGTGATTCCATTTCTTGGTACTACTTTAGTTTTTCCAGAAATTGTTCAAGCTTCTATTGGTTGCCTTGTTAGGAAACACAGTAGATTTAATTTTGACACTGAAGGAGCCAGTGAATTTTATAAAGAACTCTTCGCTCATTTTCAAGGAATGTTAGGAAGCATCATGCTGTTCATTGCTTTGGGTTACAAAATCCCCCAAATAGCTGTGAAAATGAAAGCATTATGTAGACATATTAATATTATATTAATATTATTATTATATATATTATTATTATATTATATATTATATATATTATATAATATATTATATATATTATATATATATATTATATATAATATATATTTATATTATATATAATATATATATTATTTTTTATATATATTATATATTATTATTTTATATATATTATATATTATTATATTATATATATTATATATTATTATATTATATATATTATATATTATTATTATATTAATATTAATATTAATCTCATCTCAACTAGAGATATTTTATTTGGATAACTGGATAATAGATAATCATAGAATTCTCAAGGTGAATAGGATTCTGGAAATCCTGAAATCCAAGTACCTTATTTTACAGCTGGGGAAAGTAAGGTCTGGAGATAAGGCCAGAGAGCTAGTTGGTGACATATATGATTCAGGACTTAATCTCTGGGCTTCGAAATCCCACTTCAGTGGTCTTTCTCTTTTATTCCATCTCACTGCCTTTAGTGGATGAATTAAACAGTTGCCTGACAGCACTTTGAGGGATGGGACCAAATCAAATAGGTTTTTGTAGAAAAGAGAAGAAGGAAACTTCTCACTGTGGAACCTGTCAGGCTCTGTGGTGAGCGATTCAGAGAAGATAAAGTCTGCACAAAAACACTGGGTGCCTGGGAAAGAGGGAGAAAACAGATGGATTTAGCATTAGAAAATCCTACCAGGAGCTTGGGTGAAGGAGAAAGGGGTCCCAAGGAAGGATGGATTTGAAAATAGAATCGAAACATGAATGAAAAAGGACAAACAAATATAAAATATAAGCCCACAAATATATAAAAGGAATGAGAAAATGGGTATAACAAAGTATACAGATGAAAATAGTTAAATAATAAGATAATGGTATATAATTACAGTAATAAAGTTTTAAAATCTCATTAAAAAGGACATTTGTAGAAAAATATAAATATACAAAATTTTCTCAGAAAAGGTTGAAAAACCTGAATAGATGAATAATCAAGATGAAAAAAATTAGAAGTTTTAAAATTATTACCTCAGCAAAGACACTGGGCTTGGATGATTTTTTTGCTAAGTCCTTTAAAACTTTGACTGCTATATTCCATTCCATAACACATAAAAAGAGGATATATTGGGGCTTCTGTGGTGGCGCAGTGGTTGACAGTCCGCCTGCCAATGCAGGGGACGTGGGTTCGTGCCCTGGTCTGAGAAGATCCCACATGCTGCGGAGTGGCTGGGCCCATGAGCCATGGCCACTGAGCCTGCACGTCTGGAGCCTGTGCTCTGCAACGGGAGAGGCCACCAACAGTGACAGGCCCACGTACCGCAAAAAAAAAAAAAAAAAGAGGATACATTTTCCTCTTTATTTTAAGGGAATAGCATTATCCTGGTATCAAAAACAGACCAAGATAGTCACTGTATAAAAGAAAGAAAACCACAGATTGATCCTACTTATCAATATAAATGTAAGGACCTTAACCAAAATGCAAGCAGGAAGAATTCTGCAAAACATTAAAATAACATGCAGAAATTAATAATGTGCCTTGACCAAGTAGGATGCATAGACAAATCTGAGAAAGATACAGTATTAAGAAATCTCATCACAGGAGTAAGTGAATGACTTTTCCTTAAGTTATCATATTATTACCTCGATAAATGCTAAAAAGGCATTTTATAAAAATTCAACATTCGTATTTGGTTTTTAAAAAATGGGGATAGGGACTTCCCTGGTGGTGCAGTGGTTAAGAATCTGCCTGCCTATGCAGGGGACACGGGTTTGAGCCCTGCTCCGGGAAGATCCCACATGCAGCAGAGCAACTAAGCCTGTGCGCCACAACTACTGAGCCTGCACTCTAGAGCCCACAAGCCACAACTACTGAAGCCCACACGCCTAGAGCCCGTGCTCCACAACAAGAGAAGCCACTGCAGTGAGAAGCCCACACACCACAAGGAAGAGTAGCCCCTGCTCGCCACAACTAGAGAAAGCCTGTGTGCAGCAACGAGGACCCAATGGAGCCAAAACTAAATAAATAAATGGAATAGAAGAATATTGTAATAATATGACAATGAATATGAACTTCAAACAACTTCATGCTTTTTGGTGAACAACTAGAGACATGCCCATTAAAGTCAGGAACAAGATAAAGATGTCTGTTATCACCACTTTCATTTAGTATTGCTGTGGAGGATATAGCTAATGTATTGTAAGAATCATAAATAAAAGATATAACTACTGGAAAAGAGGGACAAAAATCATCATTATTCTCAGATAGCATAATTGTCTAACTAAGGAACACAAATGAATCAACTGGAAACTATTAGACTTAACAGGATAGTTCAGTAAGGTGGCTGGTCACAAAATAAATATATTTAAAAAATCAATGGAGCATTCTTGTAAAATAAAATGTAAAAATCCCATTCACTCTCTCAATAAAAATAAAACTGAGAAATGATCTTTAAAATACCTATTAGAAGAAAACTATAAAACTTTCTTAGAGACATGAAAGTAGACTAGAATAAATGGAGAGTTAAACCACATTCCCAGTATAAAGATTCAATATTGTAAAGATGTCAGTAGTCTCTAAATTAATCTATAAATGGAATACAAGTCTAACTGAAATTCCAATAGCATTTTCCCCCTAATTGGATAGTAGAGGGATCTTCGATCATCCAGAGCAATAAATGGACAAAAATAGCCAAGAAAGCTTGAAAAGGAAAAAGAATAATGTGGAACAAGCCCAATCAGATTTTAAAAAATTTATCAAATGACAATAACTTAATCAGTGTAGAACTGGCTCAGAGAAGATAAACAGATCAATAGAGCAAAATGAAAGGCCCCAAATTAGACTCTAGTATATACAATAGCTTGTGATAAGACTGTGATAAGATTCACATTTTAAATCAGTGGAAGGAAAATGGATTAGTGAATAAACACTGTTGGCATAGCAGGTTAACTTCAAAAGAAAGAAAGGATTTTACCTCACATAAAACTAAAGTACATTCTAGGTTGATTAAGGTTTTAAATGGTTTAAACTATAAAAGAATAAAAAAGAATATATTGATACTATTGGGGTGGCTAAGATTTTCTTAATCATAATACCAGAATCCAAAACCAGAGGAAAAGATGTTTGACTGGATGAAGTTTTAAAACTTCTGTATGTCATAAATAAAATTAAAACACAAATTGCTGTCGAATCCAAGCTTGTGTGCCCAATGCACAGTGAGGCCAAACAAACTGAAATGGAGTTTGGAGCAGAGAAAGGTTTATTGCAAGGCAAACAAGGAGTATGGGGAGGCCTATGCTCAAAAGACCCAAACTTCCTGATAGTTTCTGAAGAAGAGTTTTTAAAGGCAAAATTTGGGGTGAGGGCTGCAAGGTGTGGGATTTTCTTTTGATTGCTTAGTGGTGAGGTAACAGGGTGGTGTTCCAAGAATCATGTACTTAGCCTGAAGTTACCATCCTCCACTTAGGTGGGGGCATTAGTTTCTGTAAGAAGAACTCAAAGATATATTGTTATGCATATCACTTTAGGAGGAACTAGGACACTTTATCACTGCAGTATTGTTTGTTTCCTTTTTTTTTGACATCTTTCTTGGAGTATAATTGCTTTACAATGTTGTGTTAGTTTCTGCTGTATAACAAAGTGAATCAGCTATATGCACATGTATATCCCCATATCCCCTGACTTTTGTGTCTCCCTCCCACCCTCCTTATCCCACCTCTCTAGGTGGTCGCAAAGCACCAAGCTGATCTCCCTGCACTATGCAGCTGCTTCCCAGTAGCTGTCAATTTTACATTTGGTAGTGTATATATGTCAGTGTTACTCTCTCACTTGGTTCCAGCTTACCCTTCCACCTCCCTGGGTCCTCAAGTCCATTCTCAACATCTGCATCTTTATTCCTGTCCTGACCCTAAGTTCATCAGAACCTTTTTTTTTTTTTTTTTTTACATTCCATATATATGTGTTAGCATACGGTATTTGTTTATCTCTTTCTGATTACTTCACTCTGTATGACAGACTCTAGCTTCATCCACCTCACTGCAAATAACTCAATTTTGTTTCTTTTTATGGCTGAGTAATATTCCATTGTATATATGTGCCACATCTTCTTTACCCATTCATCTGTTGATGGACACTTAGGTTGCTTCCATGTCCTGGCTATTGTAAATAGAGTTGCAATGAACATAGTTGTACATGTCTCTTTTTGAATTTTGGTTTTCTCAAGGTATATGCCCAGTAGTGGAATTGCTGGGTCGTATGGTAGCTCTATTTTTAGTTTTTTAAGGAACCTCCATACTGTTCTCCATAGTGGCTGTATCAATTTACATTCCCACCAACAGTTCAAGAGGGTTCCCTTTTCTCCACACCCTCTCCAGCATTTATTGTTTGTAGATGTTTTGAAGATGGCCATTCTGACTGGTTTGAGGTGGTAGCTCATTGTAGTTTTGACTTGCATTTCTCTAATGATTAATGATGTTGAGTATCCTTTGATGTGTTTGTTGGCAATCTGTATATCCTCTTTGGAGAAATGTCTATTTAGGTCTTCTGCCCATTTTTGGATTGGGTTGTTTGTTTTTCTGATATTGAGCTGCATGAGTCGCTTGTATATTTTGCAGATTAATCCTTTCTCAGTTACTTCGCTTGCAAATATTTTCTCCCATTCTGAGGATTGTCTTTCCTTCTGTTTATGGTTTCCTTTGCTGTGCAAAAACTTGTAAGTTTCGTTAGGACCCATTTGTTTATTTTTGTCTCTATTTCCATTTCTCTAGGAGGTGGGTCAAAAAGGATCTTGCTGTGATTCATGTCATACAATGTTCTGCCTATGTTTTCCTCTAAGAGTTTGATAGTATCTGGCCTTACATTAGGTCTTTAATCAATTTTGAGTTTATTTTTGTGTATGGTGTTAGGGAGGGTTCTAATTTAATTCTTTTACATGTAGCTGTCCTGTGTTCCCAGCATCACTTTTTGTAGAGGGTGCATTTTCTCCATTGTATACTCTTGCCTCCTTTATCAAAGATAAGGTGACCATATGTGCATGGGTTTATCTCTGGGCTTTCTATCCTGTTCCTTTGATCTATATTTCTGTTCTTGTGCCAGTGCCATTCTGTCTTGGTTACTGTAGCTTTGTAGTATACTCTGAAGTCAGGGAACCTGATTGCTCCAGCTCCGTTTTTCTTTCTCAAGATTGCTTTGGCTATTCGGGTCTTTTGTGTTTCCATACAAATTGTGAAATTTTTGGTTCCAGTTCTATGAAAAATGCCATTGGTTGTTTGATAGGGAGTGCATTGAATCTGTAGATTGCTTTGGGTAGTATAGACATTTTCACAATGTTGATTCTTCCACTCCAGGAACATGGTATATCTCTCCATCTGTTTGTATCATCTTTCATTTCTTTCATCAGTGTCATAGTTTTCTGCATACAGGTCTTTTGTCTCCTTAGGTAGGTTTATTCCTAGGTATTTTATTCCTTTTGTTGCAATTGTAAATGGGAGTGTTTCCATAATTTCTGTTTCAGATTTTTCATTATTAGTGTATAGGAATGCAAGAGATTTCTGTGCATTAGTTTTGTATCTGCTACTCTACCCAATTCATTGATTAGCTCTAGTAGTTTTCTGGCAGCATCTTTAGGATTCTTTATGTATAGTATCATGTCATCTGCAAACAGTGACAGTTTTACTTCTTTTCCGATTTGGATTCCTTTTATTTCTTTTTCTTCTCTGATTGCTGTGACTAAAACTTCCAAAAGTACGTTGAGTAATAATGGTGAGAGTGGGACACCTTGCCTTGTTCCTGATCTCAGTGGAAATGGTTTCAGTTTTTCACCATTGAGAACGATGTTGGCTGTAGGCCATGGTTTTCACCATTGAGAACGATGTTGAATGTTGGCTGTAATAATGACCTTTATTATGTTGAGGTAAGTTCCCTCTATGCCTATATTCTAGAGGGTTTTTATCATAAATGGGTTTTGAATTTTGTTGAAAGCCTTTTCTGCATCTATTGAGATGATCATATGGTTTTTATCCTTCAGTTTGTTAATATGGTGTAACATGTTGATTGATCTGCGTATATTGAAGAATCCCTGCCTTCCTGGAATATACCACACATGATCATGGTGTATGATCCATTTAACGTGCTGTTGGATTCTGTTTGCTAGTATTGTATTGAGGATTTTTGCATCTATGTTCATCAATGTTATTGGCCTGTAGTTTTCTTTTTTTGTGACATCTTTGTCTGGTTTTGGCACCAGGGTGATGGTGGCCTAGTAGAATGAGTTTGGGAGTGTTCCTCCCTCTGCTATATATTGGAAGAGTTTGAGAAGGATAGGTGTTAGCTCTTCTCTAAAGGTTTGATAGAATTTTCCTGTGAAACCATCTGGTACTGGGCTTTTGCTTGTTGGAAGATTTTTAATCACAGTTTCAATTTCAGTGCTTGTGATTGGTCTGTTCATATTTTCTATTTCTTCTTGGTTCAGTCTCAGAAGGTTGTGCTTTTCTAAGACTTTGTCCATTTCTTCCAGGTTGTCCATTTTGTTGGCATATCGTTGCTTGTAGTAATCTTTCATGATCCTTTGTACTTCTGCAGTGTCAGTTGTTACTTCTCCTTTTTCATTTCTGATTCTATTGATTTGAGTCTTCTCCCTTTTTTTCTTGGTGAGTCTGGCTAATGGTTTATCAATTTTGTTTATCTTCTCAAGGAACGAGCTTTTAGTTTTATTGATCTTTGCTATTGTTTCCTTCATTTCTTTTTCATTTATTTCTGATCTGATCTTTATGATTCTTTCCTTCTGCTAACTTGGAGGTTTTTTTTGTGTTTCTTTCTCTAATTGCTTTAGGTGCAGGTTAGGTTGTTTATTTGATATTTTTCTTGTTTCTTGAGGTAGGACTGTATTGCTATAAACTTCCCTCTTAGAACTGCTTTTGATGCATCCCATAGGTTTTGGGTCATCATGTTTTTATTGTCATTTGTTTCTAAGTGTTTTTTGATTTCCTCTTTGATTTCTTCAGTGATCTCTCGGTTATTTAGTCGTGTCTTGTTTAGCCTCCATGTGTTTGTATGTTTTACAGTTTTTTTTTTTCTGTAATTGATATCTAGTCTCATAGCATTGTGGTCGGAAAAGATCCTTTTTTTTTTTTGCTGTACGCCGGCCACTCACTGTTGTGGCCTCTCCCGCTGTGGAGCACAGGATCCGGGCGCGCAGGCCCAGCGGCCATGGCCCACGGGCCCAGCCGCTCTGTGGCACGTGGGATCCTCCCAGACCGGGGCACGAACCCGTGTCCCCCTGTATCAGCAGGTGGACTCTCAACCACTGCACCACCAGGGAAGCCCTGGAAAAGATTCCTGATACGAGTTCAATTTTCTCAAATTTACCAAGGCTTGATTTGTGACCAAAGATATGATCTAACCTGGAGAATGTTCCATGAGCACTTGAGAAGAAAGTGTATTTTGTTGTTTTTGGATGGAATGTCCTATAAATATCAATTAAGTCCATCTTGTTTAATGTGTCACTTAAGCTTATGTTTCCTTATTTGTTTTCATTTTGCATGATCTGTCCATTGATGAAAGTGGGGTGTTAAAGTCCTCTACTATGATTGTGCTACTGTCGATTTCCCCTTTTATGGCTGTTAGCATTTGCCTTATGTATTGAGGTGCTCCTTCGTTGGGTGCATAAATATTTACAATTGTTATATCTTCTTCTTGGATTGATCCCTTGATCATTATATAGTGTCCTTGTCTCTTGTAATAGTTTTTATTTTAAAGTCTATTTTGTCTGATATGAGAATTGCTACTCCAGCTTTCTTTTGATTCCCATTTGCATAGAATATCTTTTTCCATCCCCTCGCTTTCAGTCTGTCTGTGTCCCTAGGTCTGAAGTGTGTCTCTTGTAGACAGCATATATATGGGTCTTGTTTTTGTATCCATTCAGCCAGTCTATGTCTTTTGGTTGGAGCATTTAATCTATTTAAATGTAAAGTTATTATCGCTATGTATGTTCCTATTACCATTTTCTAAATTGTTTGGGGTTTGTTATTGTAGGTCTTTTCCTTCTCTTGTGTTTTCGTCCTAGAGAACTTCCTTTAGCATTTGTTGTAAAGCTGGTTTGGTGGTGCTGAATTCTCTCAGCTTTTGCTTATCTGTAAACATTTTGATTTCTCCGTCAAATCTGATTGAGATCCTTGCTGGGTAGAGTAATCTTGGTTGTAGGTTTTTCCCTTTCATCACTTTAAATATGTCCTGCCAGTCCCTTCTGGCTTGCAGAGTTTCTTCTGAAAGATCAGCTGTTAACGTTATGGGGATTCCCTTGTATGTTATTTGTTGTTTTTCCCTTGCTGCTTTTAATATTTTTTTTGTATTTAATTTTTGATAGTTTGATTAATATGTGTCTTGGCGTATTTCTCCTTGGATTTATCCTGTATGGGACTCTCTGTGCTTCTTGGACTTGATTGATTATTTCCTGTCCCATATTAGGGAAGTTTTTGACCAAAATCTATTCAAATATTTTCTCATTCCCTTTCTTTTTCTCTTCTTCTTCTTGGACCCCTATAATTCAAATGTTGGTGCATTTCATGTTGTCCCAGATGTCTCTGAGACTGTCTTCAACTCTTTTCATTCTTTTTTCTTTATTCTGCTCTGTGGTAGTTATTTCCACTATTTTATCTTCCAGGTCACTTATTCGTTCTTCTGCCTCAGTTATTCTGCTATTAATTCCTTCTAGACAATTTTAAATTTCATTTACTGTGTTGTTCATCATTGTTTGTTTGCTCTTTAGTTATTCTAGGTCCTTGTTGAAAGTTTTTGTGTTTTCTCCATTCCATTTCCAAGATTTTGGATCATCTTTACTGTCATTACTCTGAATTCTTTTTCAGGTAGACTGTCTATTTCCTCTTCATTTGTTTGGTCTGGTGGGTTTTTACCTTGCTCCTTCATCTGCTGTGTATTTCTGTGTCTTCTCATTTTGCTTAACTTACTGTGTATGGGGTCTCCTTTTCTGAAGCTTCAGGTTCGTAGTTCCCATTGTTTTTGGTGTCTGCCCCCAGTGGGTAAGGTTGGTTCAGTGGGTTGTGTAGATTTCTTGGTGGAGGGTACTGGTGCCTGTGTTCTAGTGGATGAGGCTGGATCTTGTCTTTCCAGTGGGCAGGACCACGTCTGGTGTTGTGTTTTGGGGTGTCTGTGAACTTATTATGATTGTAGGCAGACTCTGTGCTAATGGGTGGGCTTGTGTTCCTGTCTTGCTAGTTGTTTGGCATGAGGTATCCAGCGCTGTACCTTGCTAATCATTGAGTGGAGCTGGGTCTTAGCATTGAGATGGAGATCTCTGGGAGACCTTTTGTCCTTTGATATTACATGGGGCCAGGAGGTCTCTGGTGGACCAATTACCTGAACTCGGGTCTCCCACCTCAGAGGCTCAGACACCCAGCCAGAGCATTAAGACCCTGTCAGCCACATGGCTCGGAAGGAAAGGGAGAGAAAGAAGAAAAGAAAGGAAGAAAGAAAAGAAAGAAAGGAAGGAAGGAAGGAAAGAAAGAAAGGGAAAGGAAGAAAGAAAGAAAAAATAAAGTTATTAAAATAAAAAATTAAAAATATTATTAATAATAAAAAAATTAACAGTAATTAAAAAAAGAAGGAAGAGAGCAACCAAACCAAAAAACAAACCCTCCAATAATAACAAGCGCTAAAAACTATACTAAAAAAAAAAAAAAGGACAGACAGAACCCTAGGACAAATGGTAAAAGCAAAGCTATACAGACAAAGAAGCATGCACATACACACTCACAAAAAGAGGAAAAGGAAAAATATATACATATACGTATGTAAAAAAATAAACAGAAGAGAGCAACCAAATCAATAAACAAATCTACCAAGGGTAATAAATTCTAAATACTAAGCTAAGATAAATATAAAACCAGAAACAAATTAGATGCAGAAAGCAAACCCCAAGTCTACAGTTGCTCCCAAAGTCCACTGCCTGAATTTTGGGATGATTTGTTTTCTATTTAGGTATTCCACAGGTGCAGGGTACATCACATTGATTGTGGAGATTTAACTTGCTACTCCTTCGGCTGCTGGGCGAAATTTCCCTCTCTTCTTTGTTCTCACAGCTCCTGGGGTTCAGCTTTGGATTTGGTCCTGCCTCTGCGTGTAAGTCACCTGAGGGCATCTGTTCCCTGCCCAGAAAGGACGGGGTTAAAGTAGCAGCAGATTAGGGAGCTCTGGCTCACTCGGGCTGGGGGGAGGGAGAGGTACAGAATGTGGGGTGAGCCTGCGGCGGCAGAGGCCAGCATAACATTGCAACAGCCTGAGGTGCTCCATGTGTTCTCTCGGGGAAGTTGTCCGTGGATCATGGGACCCTGGCAGTGGTGGGCTGCACAGGCTCCCGGGAGGGGAGGTGTGGGTAGTGATCTGTGCTTGCACACAGGCTTTTTGATGGCTGCAGCAGCAGCCTTAGCGTTTCATTCCCATCTCTGGTGTCCACACTGGTAGCCGCAGCTTGCTCCCGTCTCTGGAGCTCGTTTAGGCAGTGCTCTGAATCCCCTCTCCTCGTGCACCCTGAAACAATGTTCTCTTGCCTGTTAGGCAGTTCCAGACTTTTTCCCAGACTCCCTCCGGCTAGCTGCGGTGCACTAGCCTCCTTCAGGCTGTGTTCATGCATCCAACCCCAGTCCTTTCCCCAGTTCTGAACTCGGAAGCCCGAGCCTCAGCTCCCAGCCCACACCTGCCCAGGTGGGTGAGCAGACAAGCCTCTCAGGGTGGTGAGTGCTGGTTGGTACTGATCCTCTGTGCAGGAATCTCTCTGCTTTGCCCTCTGCACCCCTGTTGCTTCACTGTCCTCTGTGCCTCCAAAGCTCCCCCCCCCCGCCGCCCATCCCCTGTCTCCACCAGTGAAGGGTCTTCCAAGTATGTGGAAACATTTCCTCCTTCACACCTCCCTCCCAGAGGTGCAGGTCCCATCCCTATTCTCTTGTCTCTGTTTTTTCTTTTTCCTTTTGCCCAACCCAGGTACGTGGGGAGTTTCTTGCCTTTTGGGAAGTCTGAGGTCTTCTTCCAGTGTTCAGTATGTTTTCTGTAGGAGTTATTCCACATATAGATGTATTTTTGATGTATTTGTGGGGAGGAAGGTGATCTCCACGTCTTACTCCTCCACCATCTTGAAGGTCCCCTGTATTTAATTTTTGATAGTTTGGTTAATATGTGTCTTGGCGTTTTTCTCTTTGGGTTTATCCTGTATGGGACTCTCTGTGCTTCCTGGACTTGATTTTCCTTTCCCATGTTAGGGAAGTTTTTGACTATAATCTGTTCAAATATTTTCTCAGTCCCTTTCTTTTTCTCTTCTTCTTCTGAGACCCCTGTAATTCGCATGTTGGTGCATTTAGTGTTGTCCCAGAGGTCTCGGAGACCGTCCTCAATTCTTTTCATTCTTTTTTCTTTATTCTGCTCCCTGGCAGTTATTCCACCATTTTATCTTCCAGCTCACTTATCCGTTCTTCTGCCTCAGTTATTCTGCTATTGATTCCTTCTAGAGTATTTTTAATTTCAGTAATTGTGTTGTTCAGCACTGTTTGTTTGCTCTTTAGTTCTTCTAGATTCTTGTTAAATGTTTCTTGTATTTTCTCCATTCTGTTTGCAAGATTTTGGATCATGTTTACTATTATTACTCTGAATTGTTTTCAGGTAGGTTGCCTATTTCATCTTCATTTATTTGGTCTTGTAGGGTTTTACCTTGCTCCTTCATCTGTAACATATTTTTTTGTCGTTTCATTTTTTGTTTTTTTTTTGATGGGTGGTGCCGTATTCCTGTCTTACTGGTTGTTTGGCCTGAGACGTCCAGCACTGGAGTTTGCAGGCAGTTGGTTAGAGCTGGGTCTTGGTGCTGAGGTGAGGACCTCAGGGAGGCCTCACTCTGATTGGTATTCCCTGGGGTCTGAGGTTCTCTGTTAGTCCAGTGGTTTGGACTTGGAGGTCCCACCACAGGAGCTCAGGCCCGACATCCGGCCTGGAAACCAAAATGCCAGAAGCTTTGTGGTGCAGTTAAAAAAAAAAAAAAAGGAAAAGAAAGAGAAAAAGGAGCAGTACAATATCAAAGAATAAGAAACAAAATAAAATTAGAAAGATAAAAAATATATTAGGAAAAATAAAACTATAATTGACCCAACTGCAACAAGGCAAAATAAAACTACAGCAGAAAAAAGAAAAAAAATGGGGTGGGTGGGGGGAACAGGCCAAAAGGAGGGAACAATAACAAAGTAGAAAGACTAAAATAAAATTAGAAAAATAAAAGATTTATTAGGAAAGATAAAAATATAAAAGAATCAACAACAATGAATCAACAAGGTAAAACAGAACCCCAATCTAAAAGGGGAAAAAAGAAGTAAAAATATAAAAGCCTTGGCTATGGGGGCAGAGTTTAGGTGGGGGTGGAACTTAGGCAGGGGTGGGGTTTCGGGTGGGGTGGGACCTAGGTGGGTGGAGGGGGTAACGTTTGTGCGTGTGTCGTGGCCTAGGCTCAGGATCCATGTAGCCAGAAAAGGTCTTGGGGTGGGGCTTAGGCGGTGATATTCAAGAGTGGGGTGGGGCCTCTGCTTAGGACCTGAAGGGAAAGGGAGAGGCAGCACGTGGAAATGAGGGCCTCTGGAGTGTGGAGTTCCGGAGTTTGGAAATAGGGCCCTGAGTGAGGGTGTGTGGGTGGCGTTTAGGCCCAGCATGTTGGAGGGGTTCTCCGAGTGTAGAGGTAGGGCCCTGGGTGGGGGTGTAGGGGCGGGGCTTGGGTTCTGCATGGCAGGAGGGAGGCTCCAAGGGCAGAGGATTAGGTCCAGGAGCCCAACAGCCTCCCTGGTGCCTAAGTGGACAGGGAAAGCACTGGCTGCGTTCCCTTCCGTTCCTTCGCAACCTTCCCCACTGTCTCCCCTAGGGTCTCCCTCGTCGCCACTGGACCCCTAACCATGGGTGGGTCCCTCTGGGTGTAGGAACTCCTCCCCTCCCCCAGCCACCCCTCAGGGGTGCTGGTCCTGTAGGTCTGGGCTTTACTTTTGCTCCCCCTGTCCTCCCTCCCACTCCCTCAGGACCCACATGGCTAGAGGGGTCCTCAGTGGGCAGAGGATCAGGCTCAGGATCTCAGCAGGCTCCTGGGGGCCCAAGCGGGCAGGGGAAGCCTGGCTATGCTCCCTTTTGATCCTCTGCTCTCCCAGTGGTTCCCCAATTTCCCTCTTTGGGCGTGGGATCCCTTCCCCTTCCCCAGCTGCCCCTTAGGGGTGCCAGTCCTGTCCCACCTCCACTTCTCCTCCCCCTTCACGCCCCCCCATGCCCTGTGTCCTACCAGTCGCTGGGGGTTCCTCCCATCTCCTTAGGTGTCCGTGGTCCCCCACCGGTGCCTGGTAGGTGCCCTAGTTGTGAGGAGACACGAATTCCTCATCCTCCTAGTACGCCATGTTGACTCTGCCCCCTCTGCACTACTGTTTCCTGACTGCTTTTCTTTTGTTTCTGCATTCCCTCACGTCCTTAATTAGTAACTGTTGGAATCTGCCCTTTGGAACTCAGGGAGAGTCTAGAAGACTGAAGCATTTTTCCTACAGACAAGAAATGGGGGACACAGAAAGGCTTTTGTTATCTGTTTGGTTTCAGAAAAAAAAAGATAGAAGTGTGGGCTGGGAATCACAGCATTCTTATTCCAGCTGGAGACACTGGCAGTCCTTTTTTTATATATATCATGAATCTTTAAAATGTTTGTATGCTTTGTCCCAACGAGTCTACATGTACTAATTTATCATAAAAAAAGTAAAAGATACACATCAAGACTCATATACAAGGATGTTTAATCTAGTGCTATTTATAGTATTGAAAAATGGAAAGTGTCTTAAATACACAAAAGGATAGTGGCTGAATTGACAAGAATGCATCAACATGATGGAACATTGTGCCACCATTAAAAACTATTTCCCAATAATATTTAATGACAATAAAATACAATGTACTGTTAAAAAATAGAGCTATAAAATGACATATGTATGTATTATTATACATATATATAATTTTTAATATAGATAGGTCTACAATCTCTTATTCAAAGTCCTTGGGGTCAGATACATTGCGGGAATCAGAATTTTCCATGTTTTAGAAAGGTAGCATTTCATATATTATATAATACATTGCAGATGAGAGTATTAATATTCATAAAGATGGCGATAAATAAAGACTATAAGTAGGCTCATATCCATTCAGGTCAGCTTTTGCCACCAAAGTGATTTTGTGGCAAAACTGTCAGTTTTCAGATTGTTTTGAATTTTGAAATGAGGGTAAGTGGTTGTGGACTGTGCATACTAAAAAGATTAGAATGAAGGTCTCTATGGAAGGAAATTGGTGATTTTTATTTTCTTCTTTATAGTCTCCTATATTTTACAAAGCTTTCACTATAAGCCTATATTATTTAATTAGATTTTTTAAAGTTTTAGAAAGAAAGAGGAAAAGTGAAAGACACTAAAGCCTAATTTTGGGAAGATATAGAAAGGTAGTTGACATCTTACTAGTGTCTCTGAAATATAACCAACCAGCCAAACAAACAAAAAAACCCCAAAATCCCATACCACCAAAGAATAATCATGCTGCATTACCTGCAAAATAATTCCTACAACATCCTCTGCATCCTTCCTTCTCTTGGTAGTCCCCATCATGATGTTCTGGCAGCTTTTCCCACCCCCTCTGGAAATTCAGCCTGCACTGCCTCTTATCTCACTGGCCTCTGTCCTTTGGGATTCTTTCCTTCCTCAAGTGCAAAGCTTCCTCACTTTTCCAATGTCAATCAACCTAGTGTTTCCAGACTATTCAGAAATTTATCAAATATTTATCAACCTATGTTAAAAATGAAGAAAGACTGCAGATTAATAACTTAACCTTCCACCTTAAGCAACTATGAAAAGAAGAGCAAACCCAAAGCAATCAAAAGGAAGGAAATAATAAATATTTGAGTCGGAAAAAAATGCAAGAGGGAATTAAAACACAATAGAGAGTCATCCAACCAAAAGTATCTTCTTGGAAAAGATCAACAGAATTGGCAAACTTTTGTTTTGACTGACCAAGAATAAAGGAGAGGAGACTAAGATAACTAAAATCAGGAATGAAAGAGGGGTATCAATGAAAATAATCAATAAACAATCTATAATAAGAATAGAAAAGAGTTTTATTTGAGTCAAACTGAGGACTAAAGCCAGAACAGCCTCTCAGATAACTCAGAGGACCCTCTCTGGAGAAGCATGGTTTTCAGCACAGTTTTGTGTCTTGTCAGAACCAAGAACACCAAACAAGTCAGAGATACATTCCTTCAAGGTTTCAAGAAAAACAGATCAGCAAGTACATAGTGAGTCAGTATGGCCTTGGCACCTGGGAAGGGAGTCTTATCATCAAAGGAGTACAGCATTGGCATCACAGGAAGGGAGGCATTTATAAAATCTTTATTTTTAACATGGACATTCTTTAATTCTGGTCAATGTGTCCTTCTCTGTGATAATTAGAGCAGATGTACAATGTATGTTTGATAGGCCACAAACAGGCTGTTTCAGTTAGCATAAAATTCAAGTAAACTCATGTATAAGCCAGAATGACATTGCCATATCTCAATATGTGAAATTTTCTTTTATCAAAGGGCATCTCTATTGAACTGACAAAAATAAAAAGATCATAACATAATATTATGAACACTTATGCAACAAATTAGATAACCTAGATGAAATGCACAAATTATTGGAAAGAGACAACTACTGAAACTGACTCAAGAAGAAATAGAAAACCCGAATACATCTATAAGAAGTAAAAAGAAAGAAAAAAGAATGAAAAGAAATGAAGACAGCCTAGGAGACATCTGGGACAACATTAAATGCAACAACATTCATATTATAGGGGTCTCAGAAGGAGAAGAGAGAGAGAAAGGACGTGAGTAATAATTAAAGAGATTATAGTCAAAAAATTCCCTAACATGGGGAAGGAAATAGCCAGCCAAGTCCAGGAAGCACAGAGAGTCCCAAGGAGAAACACGCCAAGACACATAGTAATCAAATTGACAAAAATTAAAGACAAAGAAAAATTATTGAAAGCAACAAGGGAAAAACAACAAATAACATAAAAGGAACTCCCATAAGGTTAGCAGCTGATCTCTCAGCAGAAAATATACAAGCCAGAAGGGAGTGGCATGATATATTTAAAGTGATGGAAGGGAAGAACCTACAACCCAGATTACTCTACCTGGTAAGGATCTCATTCACATTCGACAGAGAAATCAAAACCTTTACAGACAAGCAAAAGCTAAGAGAATACAGCACCACCAAACCAGCTCTACAACAAATGCTAAAGGAACTTCTCTAAGTGGGAAACACAAGACAAGAAAAGGACCTACAAAAACAAACCCATAACAATTAAGAAAATGGTAATAGGAACATACATATTGGTAATTGCCTTAAACGTGAATGGATTAAATGCTCCAAACAAAAGACACAACCTCACTGAATGGATACAAAAACAAGACCCATATATATGCTGTCTACAAGAGACCCACTTCAGACCTAGGGACACATACAGACTGAAAGTGAGGGGATGGAAAAAGATATTCCATGCAAATGGAAATCAAAAGAAAGCTGGAGTAGCAATTCTCATATCAGATAAAATAGACTTTAAAACAAAGAATGTTGCAAGAGACAAGGAGGGACACTACATAATGATCACAGGATCATTCCATGAAGAAGATATAACAATTATGTATGCACCCAACATAGGAGCACCTCAATACATAAGGCCACTGCTAACAGCTATAAGAGAGCAAATTGACAGTAACACAATAATAGTGGGGGACTTTAACACCTTGCTTACACCAATGGACAGATCATCCAAACAGAAAATTAATAAGGAAACACAAGCTTTAAATGATACAATAGACCAGATAGATTTAATTGATATTGATAGGACATTCCATCCAGAAACAGCAGATTACACTTTCATCTCAAGTGCACACGGAACATTCTCCAGGATAAATCACATCTTGGGTCACAAATCAAGCCTCAGTAAATTTAAGGAAATTGAAATCACATCAAGCATCTTTTCTGACCACAACATTATGAGATTAGAAATTGATTAAAGGGAAAAAAACATAAAAAACACAAACACAAGGAGGCTACACAATATGTTACTAAATAACCAAGAGATCACTGAAGAAATCAAAGAGGAAATCAAAAATTACCTAGACACAACTGACAATGAAAACACAACTATCCAAAACCTATGGGATGCAGGAAAAGCAGTTCTAAGAGGGAAGTTTATAGCAATACAAGACTACCTCAAGAAACAAGAAAAATGTCAAATAAACAATCTAACCTTACACCTAAAGGAAGTAGAGAAAGAAAAACAAACAAAACCCAAAGTTAGCAGAAGGAAAGAAATCATAAAGATCAGAGCAGAAATAAATGAAATAGAAACAAAGAAAACAATACCAAGGATAATAAAACTAAAAGCTTGTTCTTTGAAAAGATAAACAAAATTGATAAACCTTTAGCCAGACTCATCATGAAAAAGAGGGAGAAGACTCAAATCAATAAAATTAGAAACGAAAAAGGAGAAGTTACAACAGACACCACAGAAATACAAAGCATCCTAAACAGACTACTACAAGCAAATCTATGCCAATAAAATAGACAACCTGGAAGAAATGGACAAATTCTTAGAAAGGTATAACCTACCAAGACTGAACCAGGAAGAAATAGAAAATATGAACAGACCAATCACAAGTAATAAAATTGAAACTGTGATTAAAAATCTTCCAACAAACAAAAGTCCATGACCAGATGGCCTTACAGGTGAATTCTATGAAACATTTAGAGAAGAGCTAACACCCATCCTCAAACTCTTCCAGAAAATTGCAGAGGAAGGAGCATTCCCAAACTCATTCTACGAAGCCACCATCACCCTGATACAAAAAGCAGACAAAGAAACTACAAAAAACAGAAAATTACAGACCAATATCATTGATGAATATACATGCAAAAATCCTCAACAAAATACTAGCAAGCAAATCCAACAGCACATTAAAAGGATCATACACCACGATCAAGTGGGATTTATCCCAGGGATGCAAGGATTCTTCAATATATGCAAATCAATCAATGTGACACACCATATTAACAAACTGAAGAATAAAAACCATATGATCATCTCAATAGATGCAGAAAAAGCTTTCAACAAAGTTCAACACCCATTTATGATAAAAACTCTCCAGAAAGTGGGCATAGAGGGAACCTACCTCAGCATAATAAAGGCCATATATGACAAACCTACAGCAAACATCATTCTCAATGGTGAAAAGCTGAAAGCATTTTCTCTAAGATCAGGAACAAGACAAGGTTGCCCACTCTCACCACTTTTATTCAACATCGTTTTGGAAGTCCTAGCCATGGCAATCAGAGACGGAAAAGAAATAAAAGGAATACAAATTGGAAAAGAAGAAGTAAAACTGTCACTGTTTGCAGATGACAGGATACTATGCATAGAGAATCCTAAAGATGCCACCAGAAAACTACTAGAGCTAATCAATGAATTTGGTAAAGTTGCAGGATACAAAATTAATGCACAGATATCTCTTGCATTCCTATACACTAATGATGAAAATTCTGAAAGAGAAATTAAGGAAACAGTCCCATTTACAACTGCAAGAAAAAGAATAAAATACCTAGGAATAAACCTACCTAGGAGACAAAAGACCTGTATGCAGAAAACTATAAGACACTGATGAAAGAAATGAAAGATGATACAAACAGATGGAGAGATATACCATGTTCCTGGATTGGAAGAATCAACATTGTGAAAATGACTCTACTACCCAAAGCAATCTACAGATTCAGTGCAATCCCTATCAAACTACCAATGGCATTTTTCACAGAACTAGAACAAAAAATTTCACAATTTGTATGGAAACACAAAAGACCCCGAATAGCCAAAGCAATCTTGAGAAAGAAAAACAGAGCTGGAGGAATCAAGCTCCCTGACTTCAGACTATGCTACAAAGCTACAGTAATCAAGACAATATGGTACTGGCACAAAAACAGAAATATAGATCAATGGAACAGGATAGAAAGCCCAGAGATAAACCCACACACCTATGGTCAACTAATCTATGACAAAGGAGGCAAGGATATACAATGGAGAAAAGACAGACTCTTCAATAAGTGGTGCTGGGAAAACTGGACAGCTACATGTAAAAGAATTAAATTAGAACATTCCCTTACACCATACACAAAAATAAACTCAAAATGGATTAGAGACCTAAATTTAAGACTGAACACTATAAAACTCTTAGAGGAAAACATAGAAAGAACACTCTCTGACATAAATCACAGCAAGATCTTTTTTGATTCACCTCCTAGAGTAATGGAAATAAAAACAAAAATAAACAAATGGGACCTAATGAAACTTAAAAAGCTTTTACAAAACAAAGGAAACTACAAACAAGACGAAAAGACAACCCTCACAATCGGAGAAAATATTTGCAAATGAATCAACGGACAAAGTATTAATCTCCAAAATGTATAAACAGCTCATGAAGCTCAATATTAAAGAAACAAACAACACAATAAAAAAATGGGTAGAAGACCTAAATGGACATTTCTCCAAAGAAGACATACAGATGGCCAAGAAGCACATGAAAAGCTGCTCAACATCACTAATTATAAGAGAAATGCAAATCAAAACTACAATGAGGTATCACCTCACACCAGTTAGAATGGGCATCATCAGAAAATCTACAAACAACAAATGCTGGAGAGGGTGTGGAGAAAAGGGAACCCTCTTGCACTGTTGGTGGGAATGTAAATTGATACAGCCACTTTGAAGAACAGTATGGAGGTTCCTTAAAAAACTAAAAATAGAATTACCATATGACCCAACAATCCCACTACTGGGCATATACCCAGAGAAAACCATAACTCAAAAAGACATATGCACCCTAATGTTCATTTCAGCACTATTTACAATAGACAGGTCATGGAAGCAACCTAAATGCCCATCGACAGATGAATGGATAAAGAAGATGTGGTACATATATACAATGGAATATTACTCAGCCATAAAATGAACGAAATTGGGTCATTTGTAGAGACATAGATGGATCTAGAGACTGTCATACAGAGTGAAGTAAGTCAGAAAGAGAAAAACAAATATCATATATTAATGCATATATGTGGAACCTAGAAAAATGGTACAGATGTACCGGTTTGCAGGGCAGAAATAGAGACACAGATGTAGAGAACAAATGTACAGACACCAAGGGGGGAAAGTGGCATGGGGGTGGTGGTGGTGGTGGTGAATTGGGAGATTGGGATTGACATATATACACTAATATGTATAAAATGGTTAACTAATAAGAACCTGCTGTATAAAAAATAATGAAATAAAATTCAAAAAAAAGTAAATAGATCGATTTAGTAATGAAAAACTTCCCAAGAAAAGAAATACCAGGACTGGATGCCTTTATGGGTGAATTCTACTGAATGTTTAATGAATACCACCAATTCTTCACAAATCTTTCCAAAAAATAAAAGAGAATACTTCTCAACTCATTCTGTGAGCCCATATTACTCTGATACCAATTCTAGACAAAGACATTAGAAGGAAACCAATATCCTTTTTGAATATAGAAATAAAAATTCTCAACAAAATCTATCAAACCAAATCCAGCACCATATAAAAAGGATTATACACCATGACCAAGGGGATTTATCCCAAGAATGCAAGGTTGGTTAAACATATGGAAATTAATCAATGTAATACACCATGTTAATAGAAGAAAGAACAAAAACCACATGGTTATCTTAATAGTTGCAGAAAAAGCATTGAAAAAATCCAACTCTCTTTCATGATGAAAGTGCTCAACAAACTAGGAATAAAAGGGAACTTCTTCAACCTGATGAGGGCACCTACAAAATCCCACAGCTAACATCCTACATAATGTTGAAAGACTGAATATTTTTCCCCAAACATCAGGAGCAAGAGAAGAATGTCTACTTGTACTTCTACTCAGCACTGTATTGGAGGTTTTAGTCAGACCAGAGGAAGAAATAAATGGCATTCACACTGGAAAAGAAGAAGTAAAACCATCTCAATTTGAAGATGACATGATTTTGCATATAGAAAAGCCTAAGCAGTCCACCAAAAGACTACTAGGGCTAATAAACAAGTTCAACAAGATCGCAGAACACAAGATCCTATTTGAAAATCCATTGTTTTTCTACACACTAGCAAGAAAAAACCAAAAATTAATATATAAACAAACCAAAAATTTATATAATTATAAATGCAATTTCATTTACAATATCATAAGATACTTAGGAATAAATTTAACAAAGAAGTGCAAAGCTTGTGAGTTGAAAACTACAAAACAGTTGAAAAATAAACAAGATATAATAATGATGATGATAAAAATAGAAAGACATCCCATGTTCATGGACAGAAAGACTTTATTTTTTTATTGTTATTATTATTATTTTGGCCGTGCTGCCCAACTTGTGGGATTTTACTGCCCTGACCAGGGATTGAGACTGGGCCACAGCAGTGAAAGTGTTGAGTCCTAACTACTGGACTGCCAGGGAATTCCCAGAAGACTTTAAATTGATAAGATGACAGCACTCTCCAAATTGATCTAACAGCTTTAAAGCAACTCCCATCAAAATCCCAGCTGCCTTTTTTTGGTGGAAATTGACAAGCTGATCCTAAAATTCATATGGAAATACATGGAACCCAGAATAGCCAAAAGAACCTTGTAAAAAAAGAACAAAGGTGTGGAACTCACACTTCCTGCTTTTTAAAACCTACTACAAAGCTACAGTAATCAGACAGAATGGTACTGGCATAAGGATAGACATATATATCAATGGAATAGAATTGGGGGTCCAGAAATAACCCTCATTTATGGTCAGTTGTTTCTCAACAAGGGTGCCAGACCATTCAATGGAGAAAGGACAGCCTCTTCAACAAACCATGCTGGAAAAACTAATATCTATCAATACTTTCAAAAGAATAAAGTTTGACCTTTATTTCACACCATATACAAAAATTAACTCAAAATTATCAGAGACATAAATGTAAGAGCTAAAACTATCAAACTCTTAGAAGAAAATGTAGGAATAAATCTTTGTGACTGGATTAGGCAGTAATTTTCTAGATATGACACTTAAAACATGGGAAACAAAAGAGAAAATAGATAAATTGGACTTAAACAAAATTGAAAACTTTTGTACTTCAACGAATACCATCAAGAAAGTGAAAAAGACAACCTATTAATACAATATGAGAGAAAGTATTTGCAAATAATATATCTGATAAGTATCTGGTATACAAAATGTAAAAAGAACTTCTTACAATGCATAAATAAAGAGTCAAATAACCCAGTTAAAAAATGAGCCATGGATTTGAATAGACATTTCTCCAAAGAAGATATACATATGGCCAATAAGCACATGAAAAGTTACTCAACACCATTAATCATTAGGGAAATGGATATCAAAACTACAGTGAGATACCACTTCATTTCAAGATGGCTATAATCAAAAAGATGGACAATAGCAAGTGTTGACAAGGATGTGGAAAAATTAGAACTTTTATACATTGCTGATGGAACTGTAAAGTGGTGTAGCTGCTTTGGAAAACAGCCTGACAGTCCCTCAAAAAGTTAAGCATAGAATTGCAGTAAGACCCAACAATTCTACTCCTAAGTCTATATCTAAGAGAATTGACAACATGTCCACACAAAGGCTTATACATGAATGTTCATAGCAGCATTATTCATACTCGCCAAAAAGTGGAAACAACCCAAATGTCCATCAGCTGATGAATGGATAAACAAAATATAGTACATCTGTGTAAGGGACTACTACTCAGCCATAAAAAGGAATGAAGTTGTGATGCATGCTACAATATGGATGAACCTTGAAAATATTATGCTAAGTAAAAGAAGACAGACACAAAAGGTCACGTATAATTCCATTTATATGAAATGTCTAGAATAGAGATAGAAAGTAGATTAGTGGTTGCTAGAGTGGGAGAGGGTGATGGGGACTGCTAATGGATGTGGAGTTTCTTTTTGGACTGGTGAAAATGATCTGAAATTGGACAGTAGTAATGGTTCCACAACTCTATGAATATACTAAAAAAACATTGAATTGTAGACTTTAAAGGGGTAAGTTTTATGATATGTGAATTATATCTGTTTTTAAAGTTTGAGAAAATATTTATTGAGTATCTACTGAGTGCTACGCACTGTCTAGGTGCTGGATAAGCCACAGTGATATAAGTCCCTTGTGGAGCTGATGTTCTAGTGTCAGGGGAAAACAGACAGTAATTAATTAACAAGTGAGTATATAATATGCTAAAAAGTATATAATATGCTAAGAAAAAGTAGGGTAAGGGGCAGAGTGACGGGGATAGGTATGCTGTACTAGATCAGATGGTCAGGGAAGGCCTTGTTGAGAAGGTGAGGAAGACCTGAGATGTAAGGAATTAAGTCAGTGGAGTGTTCGAGGAGACACATTTCAGACAGAGAGAACAGAGGTGAGGCTGGAGTGTGCCTGGGGAGGAGGGAGGAGGCCAGTGTGGCTGGAGAAGAGTGAATGAATGGTGGTGAGATCCTAAAAAGTGTGTGTGTGTGTGTGTGTGTGTGTGTGTGTGTGTGTGTAGAGTGCGGTAGCAGTGGGAGCCAATTGTGTAGGGTCTTAGAGGTAAGAATTTGAATTGGATTCTGGATTTTGTGCGGAATGAAATGGGAAGCCATTGGATGTTTCTGAGCAGAGGATGGACGTAATCTGATTTAGGACTCGACAGAATTCCTCTGTCTGCCGTGGGAAGAATAACTAGTAGAGAAAAGGAGTGGGAGAGGTAACCAGTTAGTAGGCTACTGCAAGAATACAGGCAAGAGGTGATGGACCGGGGACTAAAAGTGTAGATGTCCAGAAGTGGTCAGATTCTGGGTTTGTTTTGAAGGAATGCCTCTAAGTCTCCTCTTGACCCAGGTCAAGATAAGAAACTCAGGCCACCTGAACAAAAACCAGTTCTTCCTTTTAAAAGGTGTATTTCAGAAGAGTTGGAAGGACAGGGGAGATAGATTGTGGCTCATGCTCACATGTTAATAATTTTTGTCCCTATCAAACTTTCCTCCATTGACCTACCTAACATTTGTGGGTTCTTCTGAAACAAGAGGGGCTCTATCTCTTTGTACAGTTTGGAGGCTCCTCCCTTTCAAGTTCCACCTCTCCTTCCTTCTCCTATTATAGGGTGTGTGGATTCTTCTCAGATGCCCTGGGAGCAGTGCCTGGTTCCCCTTGAGCAGGAGACATTCATGAGGGCTTTGGTGGGAAAATCCAGCTTTGTTCAGTGACCTTTGGACAATTGCAGTTCCCAGTTTTTCAAGCAGTGCTCTGCCATCCTCTCTCAGGCACCCACTGCAGAGTTTCACCCTGTGACCCTGAGTCCACAAAAAATCCTAATGCTGCACCCTGCGAACCCTCACAGAATCTCTGGCCATTAACCCCATGGTGCTATATTTTAAATGGTGTGCCCTGGCAACTTCTTCTCTGGTTCCTGACATACTTCTAACTCCACCCCGTGAATTTCTCTCATCCTCTGTAACTTCTAAAGTTTCCAAATCAGCCTCATTGTTTGCCCAGCTACAGCAGCCCTTTTTTCTGAGGATTCAGGCGCCTCCAGTAGAGTAGGGCAAAAGCATACACTGCTTCACAATGTCTCCATTGACCTCCTTTCCCTGTGCCTCTAGAAATCTAGAGATCATGCCTCTAAAATTCAAGAAGACCTGGGTCCAACGAAGACTTGCTTAAAAGTTAATTTCCAATTCCAGTTTCACAAACATGATTTAGAGACTTCTGCAATTTAGTGAATTCATGTGACAGGCACAAGTGTGGTTCTCTGCCTGGAACATCAAATTCACTAATAAGCCTATATAGTGTATATTCTGCTGAATTATAATCACACCTCTAATCTTGGAGTGGCCTCCACTTTTTCTTCATGCTCAGTTACAAGATGGTGATTTAATCCTGAGGAGCAGTTATCCCTGAATGTAGCCCTCATGGGTCTGAGCTGCCACAAGTTCCATCTTGGAAAATGGACAAATATGCAAACAAAACCCAAACAGACAGACAGACAAAACACTGCAAACTTGACATTGTAAAAGAATAAAAAGCCAACTAAATCTTTACTGAAGCATCTGATAAAATACCAAAAAAATATTCTAGTCAAAACACAGAACAGGGAACTCTACTCAGTGCTCTGTGGTGACCTAAATGGGAAGGAAATCTAAAAAAGAGTGGGTATATGTATATGTATAACTGATTCACTTTGCTGTACAGCAGAAACAAACACAACATTGTAAAGCAACTATACTCCAATATAATTTAATTTAAAAATTTAGCAAAACTCAAAAATCCTCTTTCCCACTTAATGCCTATGATAGCATTATAGCTGCCTCTCCCTCATCAATCTATCTCCTCGTTATCTCCAAAGACCCCAGAACTCTCTAAAAGACCTGCCTTGTGCCTTTTGTCTCTCTTTCCTTGTCCTTCCCGTTCCAGTTTCTGCTCCACTCATTTCTCTCATCAACACAACTGAAAGCCAGACTTGTTTGAATAACAAAATCTTCTTAGAAGCCACGGAGGAGGGAGGCTGTGACCATAGAGAAATAAATTTCTTGTCCCAATCCTGTTATAAAATTTATGTTTTATCATAGTGATTCTTCTGTGTTGCAGAATGCAGAACTATCTCAATGGGGCAAGGACAAGAAGTACATGCTCGAAAGCTGATTCAGATGTCAATGCAGCAGGTATGTAGCAATGGACAACTACTCTTCATGCAACATTCTTGATATTATTCCTCTGGCCATCTGGTCTACTTAGGACCAACACAGTGATGGGCAAAGCATTCTACCTGTGATGTTCAATCATTATTTTTCATTTTTATTTATGTATATAGAGTCAACCTTTGATTTCCTACAAATTTTAAACCTCCAGCTAGTTTGCTCCTGACATCCCCACAAAATACTTGTTCCATTTTCTATAGCATATGCTCCATTTTATTTTCACTAAATATTTTTTTTTTAACATCTTTATTGGGGTATAATTGCTTTACAATGGTGTGTTAGTTTCTGCTTTATAACAAAGTGAATCAGTCATACATAAACATATGTTCCCATATGTCTTCCCTGTTGCGTCTCCCTCCCTCCCACCCTCCCCATCCCACCCCTCCAGGCTGTCACAAAGCACCGAGCCAATATCCCTGTGCCATGCGGCTGCTTCCCACTAGCTATCTACCTTACTGCGTTTGTTACTATGTATATGCCCATGACTCTCTCTCGCCCTGTCACAGCTCACCCTTCCCCCTCCCCATAACCTCAAGTCCGTTCTCTAAGAGGTCTGCGTCTTTATTCCTGCTTTACCCCTAGGTTCTTCATGACATTTTTTTCTTAAATTCCATATATATGTGTTAGCATACGGTATTTGTCTTTTTCTTTCTGACTTACTTCACTCTGTATGACAGACTCTAGGTCTATCCACCTCATTACAAATAGCTCAATTTCGTTTCTTTTTATGGCTGAGTAATATTCCATTGTATATATGTGCCACATCTTCTTTATCCATTCATCCGATGACGGGCACTTAGGTTGTTTCCATCTCCGGGCTATTGTAAATAGAGCTGCAATGAACATTTTGGTACATGACTCTTTTTGAATTTTGGTTTTCTCAGGGTATATGCCCAGTAGTGGGATTGCTGGGTCATATGGTAGTTCTATTTGTAGTTTTTTAAGGAACCTCCATACTGTTCTCCATAGTGGCTGAACCAATTCACATTCCCACCAGCAGTGCAAGAGTGTTCCCTTTTCTCCACACCCTCTCCAGCATTTATTGTTTCTAGATTTTTTGATGATGGCCATTCTGACTGGTGTGAGATGATATCTCATTGTAGTTTTGATTTGCATTTCTCTAATGATTAATGATGTTGAGCATTCTTTCATGTGTTTGTTGGCAGTCTGTATATCTTCTTTGGAGAAATGTCTATTTAGGTCTTCTGCCCATTTTTGGATTGGGTTGTTTGTTTTTTTGATATTGAGCTGCATGAGCTGCTTGTAAATTTTGGAGATTAATCCTTTGTCGGTTGCTTCATTTGCAAATATTTTCTCCCATTCTGAGGGTTGTCTTTTGGTCTTGTTTATGGTTTCCTTTGCTGTGCAAAAGCTTTGAAGTTTCATTAGGTCCCATTTGTTTATTTTTGTTTTTATTTCCATTACTCTAGGAGGTGGGTATTTTCACTAAATATTTTTTGATAATTTGGCAGCCACACTTTCTGGTTCCTAAAGGATGCAGCTCTAGCAGTCTTGGAAAATGTCATGTTCAATATTAATAGATAGTGCTTAAGAAGTGACAGATTGAGACAGTCAAATTTCAATTTTCAGTTAAAGTGAGACTTTCATTTTTCATTAATGGGTAGTTTCAGGCAACTAAGAAATATTTGAGGGTGTTATGTTTAAATATTGATAATGGTTTTTATTGAAAATTGCAAGCTGGATGGAATGTTGAGAACTATTTTTCATCACACCTAATAAATACATAGGTCATTAATTTTCTAGAAATGGTTGGTAGATAGCAATCTCAGCAGCAATAAGAAATTGCGCCATTGATAAAAATAAAATAAGATCTTGGTTTATTTTTAAGCTTTTGATCTCATAACGTCTGTAGCAACTGTGGTGCAGCTTTTCCCTGGGAATTAATGACTGGAGAGGGTTAATGGGCTAAAACTCTGCTTGGTTCATCAAAGTTTCAGGCTAGTCATTAATTCTCAAGTGCGCCAAGCCTTAATCTTTACCACTTAATTAAATTCAATAATATATTGTATTTAATTTATATATATTGAAGAAATTATATATAATTATTTTTACTCAGATCAAATAATTCACTCTATTGAGTGATTTGACAGTTTGACTTTGGGTCTTAAATAAGTTCTTCAGTTTCCACGAGTGAGAAACTTCTAAATTTGGTACAGCATTCACATTAACCTTCTTTGGAATCTTAGCTTTTATAACTTCCATGTTCTGTGTCTCAAGGTAGGATAAATATTGATAATAATGGCATTATCAAACAAACAAACAAACAATAACAATAACCCATGAATAGGTACAGCCACACTGCCACTTGAAAGATTTAGGATAAAGCTGACACGGTGGAATGCAGAGCAGGGAATCAGAGAGTAACTGGATCCACGATGACACAAACCAACCATGAAGTCCATCTTGGTCTAGACATCCCAGTTGTCTAGACCAACAAGTCCCCTTTGCTGCTTAAGCCAGTCTGAGTTCTGTTTTCTCTTGCAGTAGAAGGTGTATATACAGGCCTTACCATATATACACTAAGCTCAATGATTTGTAGCTGTATTTATCTGATCTCATTATATAAGTATATCAAGATATTGTCTGGCTAATAAACTGTGTTCTTATAGAACTGTGACGGTCATGTGAATTACATTGTTAAAGAAGGTTTTATCAAGTATTTAGATAGTGCTTAGAAAGTTTTGTGGTTTCAGGAATATCTGGGAGGAGTGATGGCAAAGAATAAGGTTTAATATTATGGTAGCAAATGTCACCAAATGTATTTTATTGCCTCTGGTGAAATAAAATTGGTATTTTAAGTCAGGAGAAGAAAACTTAAGCATAAAATTCTCTCTCTCTGCTCATTTGGGCCTCCTCCCTCCCCTTTTAGTGTACAATGTGCACCTGCGTAACGCATTAACCAGACCTCCTCAAAGGTGGGAATGCCTGCTCGAATGCAAAGATCAATTTTTTTCCCCTTTTTTCTGACGCTAGCCAGGTAACTTCTTAAAAGATTAGCATGCTTTTCCAACTCTGCAGGGAGCCATGGTGACTTGTTGCTGGCTTTGTATGTGTACCTGGACTGTGTATCTTTGGTGAACCTCATGTGAAATGTCAGCATGTCATTTTGATGTATGATCCTCTGTCTCGAAAATGTATATGACTCTGCCTTTGACTTGTAACAGGCAAGACAGGTCTCAGAGCTTCTGTCTCCCAGGCTATAATCCTCAGTTTGGCTCAAATAAAATTCTCTCTTTTCTTCCTAACTTGATTGTTAATGAATTTTCGTCGACACCTCCAACTTTCATGAGGTAATGTGTATCTCTCTTTGTGACAGTGGACAACTTGGTTTCGGGGTGAGTCCCTTCTGATTTACCCTAGGCAGGACAATTTAAGTTACAAATTCCAAAATACCCATTCCCACCATTAGATGGTGCACACACTGTACTTAAACAAGTCTGACTTCAAATTTTAACTTTTGTTCCCTTCTAAACCAGGGGTGGCAGGATACAATCATTTTGAACCCACTTGATTCCAAGTAACCAGCTTTACAACTAACAGAAAAAAGAAGATTGTATTGACATATAACAATTTCATTAAAATATATGTGCTCAAAACAGAGTATTCTTATGCCCTGAGTAAAAGTTTCAAAAAATTTGTTTGTATGTTTTGTTTTATTAAAGTCGTAGCAAAAAAAAGTTATAAGGAATTAATATGAAATCATTTTTGAATACAGGGTGGCTGGGTATTACTGCAGAATTGTCACCTTGGCCTAGAATTCATGGAAGAATTGCTAGAGACATTAACTACCACTGATGCCAGCAATGATACTTTCCGAGTGTGGCTAACTACCGAGCCCCACGATCGGTTTCCCATTACATTGCTTCAGGTTTGTTACTGTGAGATAAGTATCCTTTCCTTGAGAGTTATACAAATAAAGATGGCACAAATATGATTATGGAAAGATGGCAAACATAACAGGGCTTTCTGGTCCAGTAGAGGCTGCGTTGCAAAATCTTATGCCATTATCGTCAAAATCTTGACTATAATTATCAAGATTATATGGTAAAGATTCCCACAGAAGAGTTATAAGACTCAGTATTAATTTATTGGGTTTTAGCTCTGATCAATGCAAGTAGCTTACACGGTGCCCATTTATGTACCATAAGCATATTGTTGGCTGATGTGTTGTAATTTCTATTTTATTCTTCACAGTAATTTATAGAAACAAAACTACTATTTGCTTTTTATGACAGACTTCTCTCAAATTCACTAATGAGCCACCCCAAGGCGTTCGCGCAGGTTTGAAAAGAACATTTGCTGGAATTAATCAAGACCTTCTGGATATCAGTAATTTACCCATGTGGAAGCCAATGCTTTACACTGTAGCATTTTTACACTCCACGGTGCAGGTAACTTCTGAGAGCAGTTTACACATTTAGAGGATGCTAATGATGTTATGTTTGCCTCTCTGCTGCACTGTCTGCTCTCCTCACCTTGCTTTCTTTTTCCTTCATGGCACTTTTCCCCACCTGGCACAGGACATGCATATTTGTTTATGTATTTATGTGTCCTCCTGCCCCCACACCCCCACTTTGGGCCCCTAGAGTATAAGATTCTCCAGGGCAATGACTTTGTTCTTTTGTAACTGCTGGGTCTCCCCCTGTGACAGCAGCAGCTGGGGCATTGCCAGAGCTCAATAAATATTTGTGGGATGAACAAACGGATTACTGTGATAGGAGCTTGGTCTTGAAAGTGCCTGTGCTGGCCAGGAATGTTATATACACCATCTCATGTAATACTAACAGCCACCTTTCAAGGTAGGATTTATCACCATCTTACAAGTGAGGAAATTGAGACTCAGAGAGGTTAAGTTCCTTTCTAAACAGTAGATCTAGGAGTCAAGCCCCACGCTGTCTGCCCTGGATACAAGTATGTTTCAACCCTCCTCCCACCGGTGACAGAAGTGGTGGTGTTGGGAAGAGGAGTCACAAGGGTCACCTGTCTTCTTCACGTTGTTTGCTCTTTGCTTTTACTGTGTACTTATATAGTCATTTAATAATTTTATGGCTGCCCAGCAACATCTCTATGGGATTATTTTCGTTTTGTTATTGCTTTGTTCTATATTTGGATTTTGTATTTTGTTCTGTATTTGAAAGCTGTATAATTTTAATGTACTTGATTCACTCCTTGATTTCACAGAGAGATAAAGGGACTCCTTTAACTCTTTCCTACATTTCTTCTTTCCCTGAGGCTGGAGTGAGGACAAAATGAATCAACTGGTTTAAACCAGGAGTCATGGTTCAGCTGTGCACAGCAGCCGGCAGAGCTTGGCCTCATCTCTACCCACCCTGCCCAAAGGTGGAGGGGAATTTGGTGCCCACCCCAGAAAATACCGGGCGTGTTTACCCGTAGGTTCCTTGACCCCACCACTTTACCAGGTTTCATGCTGCCCAACAGAGAGGGCTGTTTAGAGGGGACAGCTGGTGTTTATCTGTCCCCCAACTCTGAGAGACTTAAAATCAGGTTAAACGCTTAGCGGGTCGTTATTCTTGCTAAGTTCCATTGTGGCCTTTGGATTGATTGTAAAGTACAGCTTTCAAGTCACTGAAGCTGATTTCATATATTCTTATCTGGGAATTGTTGGGTTTGCTAGGCCTTATCACACTCTAATACAAATATTGCTTTAAACTCTGTTATTTAAAGCCCAATTCACAAATAATAAATTTTATGATTCTTTTCCTAGTAGTGATGATTCAACTCTTCCACTGTGCTTATCACAGAGAGATGACTGAGGGGTATTTTCCATATGGTCAACATGGCAACCTGTGTTTTTAGTGGCCATTATCCAAGGGTTAAAAAGAAGAACAGGACCATGGGCCAGTCATGGGGCCGAAGTGTGCTTGCACTTAAAGTGGCTTGTATCTGGGTTAAAACAGAAAAAAATCTCCACTGCTAAGGCCGTGAAGCTAACAGTGGCATGTCTATGAAAAAAAAGGTTGCGAAGATCTCTTAAAATCCAATCATAGAGTGTTAGAAAGAGCACTTCACGGAGAGTCAGGAAGCCTGGATTTTAGATCTGTTGTGACATCAATTAGCTACGTAAGGTTGGTCAACTTATGTCCCTGTCAAGGCTTCTGTTTCCCCATCTGTGTGTTTAGAGGCAGAAGGAGGTGATCTTTCAAGATTTTTCCCATTTCGAACATTCTGTTGTCCAGTTCTATGACTATACAAGGAGTGCAGATAATTCAAGCATTTTTCCCTCGGTTCTAGTTTTATCAATTTCAGAAATGTTTACTGTGATATTGCCTAAACATATTCTTTTCTTGGTTAGGATAAAGCCAGCTTGACAGAAAAATCTGGAATTCTTTAGGAGCTTGTGGTCCTGGGTCAGCACCATCTGCATCACCTGGGGACTTGTAAGAGTTGAATTTCAGGCCCCACCCAGACCCACTGAATCAGATTCTGCGTTGTAATAAGATGCCCAAGTGATTCGTGTGCACATTAGAGTTTAACACACAACTGTTACAGGAAGGACTGTTCTGAATAGACAGATTGTGGCTTATATTTTTCTAGTGTTGGATATAATAGTCAAGTACCAGATTTTCTTTTTTTAACATCTTCATTGGAGTATAATTGCTTTACAATGGTGTGTTAGTTTCTGCTGTATAACAAAGTGAATCAGCTATACGTATACATATATCTCCATATCCCCTCCCTCTTGCATCTCCCTCCTACCCTCCCTATCCCACCCCTCTAGGTGGACACAAAGCACCGAGCTGATCTCCCTGTGCTATGCAGCTGCTTCCCACTAGCTATCTGTTTTACATTTGGTAGTGTATATATGTCCATACCACCCTCTCACTTCGTCCCAGCTTACCCTTCCCCCTCCCAGTGTCCTCAAGTCCATTCTCTATGTCTGCGTCTTTATTCCTGTCCTGCCCATAGGCTCTTCAGAACTTTCCTTTTTTTTTTTTTAGAGTCCATATATATGTGTTAGCATACAGTATTTATTTTTCTCTTTCTGACTTACTTCACTCTGTATGACAGTCTCTAGGTCCATCCACCTCACTGTAAATAACTCAATTTCGTTTCTTTATATGGCTGACAAATATTCCATTGTATATATGTGCCACCTCTTCTTTATCCAGTCATATGTTGTTGGACACTTAGGTTGCTTCCACGTCCTGGCTATTGTAAATAGTGCTGCAATGAACATTGTGGTACATGTCTGTTTTTGAATTATGATTTTCTCAGGGTATATGCCCAGTAGTGGGATTGCCGGGTCGTATGATAGTTCTATTTTTAGGCTTTTTAAGGAACCTCCATACTGTTCTCCATAGTGGCTGTATCAATTTACATTCCCACCAACAGTGCAAGAGTGTTCCCTTTTCTCCACACCCTCTCCAGCATTTATTGTTTGTAGATTTTTTGTTGATGGCCATTCTGACCGGTGTGAGGTGATATCTCATTGTAGTTTTGATTTGCATTTCTCTAATGATTAGTGATGTTGACCATCCTTTCATGTGTTTGTTGGCAATCTGTATATCTTCTTGGGAGAAATGTCTGTTTAGGTCTTCTGCCCATTTCTGGACTGGGTTGTTTGTTTTTTTGATATTGAGCTGCCTGAGCTGCTTCTATATTTTAGAGATTAATCCTTTGTCAGTTGCTTCATTTGCAAATATTTTCTCCCATTCTGAGGGCTGTGTTTTCTTCTTGTTTATGGTTTCCTTTGCTGTGCAAAAGCTTGTAAGTTTCATTAGGTCCCATTTGTTTATTTTTGTTTTTATTTCCATTTTTCTAGGAGATGAGTCAAAAAGGATCTTGCTGTGACTTATGTCATAGAGTGTTCTGCCTATGTTTTCCTCTAAGAGTTTTATAGTGTCTGACCTTACATTTAGGTCTTTAATCCATTTTGAGTTTATTTTTGTGTATGGTGTTAGGAAATGTTCTAATTTAATTCTTTTGCATGTAGCTGTCCAGTTTTCCCAGCACCACTTATTGAAGAGGCTGTCTTTTCTCCATTGTTTATTCTTGCCTCATTTATCAAAGATAAGGTGGGTTTATCTCTGGGTTTTTTATCCTGTTCCATTGATCTATATTTCTATTTTTGTGCCGGTACCATACTGTCTTGATTACTGTAGCTTTGTAGTATAGTCTGAAGTCAGGGAGCCTGATTCCTCCAGCTCTGTTTTTCTTTCTCAAGATTGCTTTAGCTATTCGGGGTCTTTTGTGTTTCCATTCAAATTGTGAAATTCTTTGTTTTAGTTCTGTGAAAAATGCCATTGGTAGTTTGATAGGGATTGCATTGAATCTGTAGATTGCTTTGGGTAGTATAGTCATTTTCACAATGTTGATTCTTCCAATCCAGGAACATGGTATATCTCTCCATCTGTTTGTATCATCTAATTTCTTTCATCAGTGTCTTATAGTTTTCTGCATACAAGTCTTTTCCTGATTCTTTAATCGATGAATTGATTCCTCCAAATTTACCTGGATATCCCTTGCTTTATACAAACACGATGTATATACTTTTGTCCATGCAGAGACTGAAAAAAAGAAGAGGGAATTGGTTTATGTCACATAATATGAAGCTTCTGGGCTGGGGAGAGTGTTGCCGAAACTCGGCCCCTGTTCACCCTTGCTGAGTAGAAATGCAGAGATAGAGTTTTGGGTGAAGTAAAAAAGAATAGCTCTATTGCTTTGTCAGGCAGAGGGGACCACAGCAGGCTAATGCCCTCAAAACTGTGTGTACCACCCTGGAGGGGGTAGTGAGGAGTCTTATAGTGTTCAAGGAACAGGGCATGGTCAGCTCGTGCACATTCTTCTGATTGGTTGGTGGTGAGGTAGGTAATTGGGAGTCAGCATGGTCAATTGTTTGGTTCCAGCTGGTCTGGGGTCTATGTGCTTGTGGGCAGCATACAGTTAACTTCTTCCACCTGGTGGGGGTTTCAGTATCTATAAGACAGCTCAAAGGACATGGCTCAGAATATTATCTGTAGTCCTTGAAGAAGAAATAAAGGTCCTTGACTTTGTTTAATGACTAAAGTATTATTATTTGGTCTTGTTTTTTCTTTTCTTTTTGTATTTTCTCACCTCTCTGATTAAATTTATTCTTTGACTGAAGGTTTTCTACAGACAATAGGCGGGCGGAGGACATGGGTGAGGGGTTCTATCCTGGGAAGGCCTCAGGGGTTCCTGCTCGGTTACAAGGGGTTCGTGCTGGAATCCATAACACATGAGAATGCAGGAGCGAGTGGTAAAATAGCCAACCCCTGCCTGCCCTCCAATGTGTTTCTCTTACTGAATCAAAGTTTGGCATCATGCCATCAGCTCACTCCAGCTCAAGAGCATCGTGTGTTATGCGGACCCTACTCTTGTTGCAGAGGACAAAATGAGCATCCCTCCTCTCCTATAAGAAGGGGAAGTAGATTTGGCTGGTCAAGGACAATCTTGGGCAGAAGAGTGGTGGAGGGTGTCTTGGGATGGGAGCAGGATTACCCAGTAGAAGGGGGTGCACTGCCATGGCAACCTGCATAGTTGCACCAGCCACTTCTGCACTAAGCTCTGCTTGCTTCCTACTCCCCCTGGCTTCCCTCCCCTCTCCTCCAGGAACTTGACCTCCACGTTGGCCAGGAGGTTACTGCAGCAGCGGCCGCTCTTGCTGCAGTCGGCCGATGTCTCTGCCTCGGCCAGCCAGCCCTCCTGCCCTCCCCGTGGGAGCCTTTCATCCCCAGCACCATGGGGCATGCCTCCGCTTATTAGGACACTACTTCCTGAGAACGTTTCCCGCATCCTCTTTTATTTATTTATTTATTTATGGCTGTGTTGGGTCTTCGCTGCTGCGTGCGGCCCTCTCTAGTTGCAGCAAGTGGGGCCCACTCTTCGCCGCAGTGTGCGGGCCTCTCACTGCAGCAGCTTCTATTGTTGCTGAGCACGGGCTCTAGGCGCGTGGGTTTCAGCAGCTGTGGCACATGGGCTCAGTAGTTGTGGCTCACGGGCTCTAGAGCGCAGGCTCAGTAATTGTGGCTCATGGGCCCAGTTGCTCTGTGGCATGCGGGATCCTCCCAGACCAGGGCTCGAACCCCTGTCCCCTGCATTGGCAGGTGGATTCTCAACCACTGCACCACCAGAGAAGTCCTCCCGCATCCTCTTGAAGATGACTCTAGGGGGAAACTTCCCTCTGGCCTCAATATTCTCTCTACATTTTGCCAGAAAGTCCAGTGTAGCACTGTTCTGGCCTTCAGAGCAAGCCCACACTCACCCTTCAGGATTTTAATTTTAAATATACCTTCCTTCAAAGTCTTGGTCTTCTGAAATTCAACAATTCTTCTTCAACAATTCCATTTGTAGTCTCCTCCCAACACCTCCTGCAGGTCACAATAACGTTTCCTGTTTTGTTCCTATTGATAGTCAATATACTGCCCCTTGTAGTGCAGCACATTGGACCCATGAGCATCTTAAGCAGTGGTCCTCAGCCATTGCCTGGGCCCCAGAATCCCCTGGAGGAGGCATCGGGGTGAAGAGCTCAGACCTTTTAAAAACTTCCCAAGTGATTCTAATATGCAGTGAGAGTGGAGAATAATTCCCAAAGAGCCACTGCCCTTAAGGGAGGAGTCTTTAGTCATTTTTATGACCTTTTCATGGTTTGGATATTTCTCCCCCTCACCTTGGCTCACCCACATTGAAGCCCACATTCGGGACTTTTCTTACGGCTTATACACAGCTTTGTGAGGTTTACTGCAAGAATCTTTGATTAGGAGTTCTAAGGGCCTGCGATGGCAGTTGCAAACTCGGAAATTTTACCATGGCTCTTAAAATATTTGTTTAATATTTAATAAAAATGGCCATATATGTGGGGCTCAGAGAGTACCACTGTTAACAGTTCCTCATTCAGAAAAGTGTTTACTTCTTTGACATATATATATATATATATATATATATATATATATATATATTTTTTTTTTTTTTTTTTTTTTTTTTTTTTGCGGTACGTGGGCCTCTCACCACTGTGGCTTCTCCTGTTGTGGAGCACAGGCTCCGGACGCACAGGCTTAGCGGCCATGGCTCATGGGCCCATGCGCTCCACGGCATGTGGGATCTTCCCAGACCGGGGCACGAACCGTGTCCCATGCATCGGCAGGCGGACTCCCAACCACTGCGCCACCAGGGAAGCCCCTCTGACATATTTTTTAGGTTTAAGCCTTGACAAACACTCCCTTCAAATTTAATACTGTTTATAACAGTTCTCCCTTTGGGGAGGTGTGATTATAAAGTTCTTAGTGCAAATCTCTTCAAAATAATTACAGTAACATGATACAGATTTTTAAGAAGATCTTTTACACGTACCTCTGTAGTGTTTCCCAGTGGTTCTGACCATTTCTGTTAATTATTTTTACATATTCAAGTTTCCCTTATATTGTCTAGTATAGATTGCATTTTTCATCTTATGCTAACTCCAGTTATTAAATAAATAGGTGTGATGCTCCACAGAGAGCTTTGTTTTAAAGATGGGACTGAAGTGAATCTGCGCTGGACTGTGGGAGGCGGGGGATCATTGGACTGAGGTAGATTCTAACATAAAACTGGAAATAGCTTTGACATCATTAAAATGATGACTCCATTGAACAGCCTCTCTTCGGTGTTCTAAGGAGTATTCCAAGTTTTCCATATTTCACTAGTAGTTGTGTTTTATATATTCTTTGGAATAAAAAGAAGGAAGCTTATTGGTTCAGCCTAGCAGGGAGTAGACTAGTCTTCCTAAAATCATCATCTCCAACTTAATAATGGATGATAACCCCCTTCTGTTGAGTCAGGTTTTAGCTCTTTCTCCTAACATCAAATCTGTCTATGTTTCATCCCTGAATCATCACGTGGGGACGTAGTTCCAGCTACTCACCAGAGGTTGTCCTCTGCTGCAGTGGCACAGTCCTGCAGCCTCCTTCTGGATGAATCGTGAACTTTGCATTCCTGTCTTTGCTCCTGACCTTTGCTAAGCCCGGGATTCTTTTCCCCCTTCTTTTCAAAGACCAGCTTCAGTTTCATTCTTCCCAGGAGCCCTTGATTGAATGTCTTCTTCAAGCTTATCACCTGTGAAATTTTGACAGTTAATTATATTTAGTACCCTGTTGTCCTTTCCTGTTTTCTCTTATTTTCTCAACTAGATTAAAACTTCTTGAAAATGCACTGATTCTAATATTTTTCTATTATTGGACTCATCCTAATATTTTTCTAAACATAAGACTCATCCTATAGTTTCAAAAATACTAATTGGATTGGAGAGATTCAATATGCCAAATATTCCAAATTCTAGCAAAGTCCTCTGTTTTTGAGCTTCCAAATGAGGTCTTAGGTCCCAGTGGTTTGAGTCTACCCTGATATTATTCCAAGATGATACTTAGGGGTTGTTTTTTTCTTTATTGTCACTTACAGGGGTCAGTGACTTAAAAAAAAAAACAATAGCAAGAAAGTGAAATGACCTCATTTGTGAAAGAAAAGACACCACATTTTGTCTTGTTTTCTAAAAGGAGTTAAACAGTTTATGACTTTAGTGAACCAACCTAAAAACTGAACATTTTAAATAAAAATTGATAGTAAGTAACATAAAATGAAGCAAACCTCAGCATTAGGGCAATTTTCAAAGATCACATTTTAAGGAGCAACTGAATTGCAATTGCTCAGTGCATGTAAACGGGAGTGTTTCCACAGAGACAATTTAAGCAGCTTCAGTAATTGGAAAGAAAGAATTGTTGTTCATTCAGTCTCCTACCTAATTGAACAGTAAATTTTAAAAACTAAGTCAAAAGAGGTAAAACTGTTTTAGAGTTGATTCTCTTTTTTTAAACAATGGGAAAACATTTGTGTTTGCTTCGTAAGTGGTTAGCATTCTTCTCTTTGAAGCCCTCAAGGTGGAAGAAACCCCAGAGCCTCAAGTGTTAGCTGAACGCATTTTCGTGTTAGTACCCCATAGACCCTCCAGGCCCCCCTTGCTCCTAGAGCAACCTGGAGGAGGCTCACCATAGTGCTTCTTGGGACCCACGCAAGAAATTCAAAACCACATGTCAGCTTCCTAATTGACCCTCCAGAGAGTGAGAGAGAGTGCCTTTCATGCTGATAATAATCAACTCACATGTTTGTTTATTAGACAACCATGATCCTTCTCCCAAGGCACAGGTACAAAAGGGGAGACAAAAACGGGAGATATGTCTCCTCCTGTCAGGGCCTCCTCCCAGCCCCGTGGCTCCTCCTAATCTTCTCTGTGTTCAAGGTGGAAGACGGTTCTTCACAGCTCCTGAGTTTACAAACCTCTCTAGTTTTTCTGACTAGGACAAACTCTGAATACCTGTTCTGAACTCTAAGTCCAAATGCCTGGGAGAAGGGATATTGCTGGCTCTTCTTAGGCTGGTTGTTCACCTTTGGTCTAATTAGCTAAGGAGTGGGGAGTCATGCCATGCAAATGTCCAACACCTGACAGCCTAACCTAAAGAAGAACAGCTCTAGAAATAACGCTAGTAGTTGACATTTCTTGTTGTTGTTGTTGTTGTTGTTGTTTTTGTCTTTTTGCGGTACGCGGGCTTCTCACTGTTGTGGCCTCTCCCGTTGCGGAGCACAGGCTCCGGCCGCGCAGGCTCAGCGGCCATGGCTCACGGACCCAGCTGCTCCGCGGCATGTGGGATCTTCCCAGACGAGGGCACGAACCCGTGTCCCCTGCATCGGCAGGCGGACTCTCAACCACTGCGCCACCAGGGAAGCCCAGTAGTTGACAATTTTAAGGGTTGTTTGCCCTCAGTCTGACCTCCCAGGGTGGACATCTGGACCCAAATTATTTTTGATGTTTTTATTTAATATCTTAAAAGAGGACTTCCTGGTGGAAGGAAGTTCCACCAGTTATTTATTCCTGAATAAATAATTGGACCTTTCTTAGAGAGACTGATTGTGTGCTGAGGCAGGGACAGCTGATGGTATGGTAATGTTTGAGTTAATCCGTGTTGTGTACTAGGTGATGACGGCCTGGAAATATCAGTTCTAACACTCACATACCTTTAAAATGGTCTCCAGAATATCAGAGCAATTGAGTCATTTGGCCTGAGCCTCATTTGATTATTTGTGAGTAATTTGGTGATTTGAAACAGCCGCTGTTTCACAGGAGAGACAAATGAAGGCAATATGAATGTTTTAAGAGAGAGATGTCATATTTTACCATAGAAAACGTTTAGTTTTCAAAACCTGAAACTGCAAGATTACAAAGTGAAACTAGCAGGAAGTCTAAATGCCGTTGAGTGCTTAAGTCATTCACCTTAAAAAACTAAAATTCAAACCCTTGCATTTAACATTTGAAACTTTCAACAGTCCAGTTTAGAATAAATTAATTCATTCAACAAATATTTATTGAGCACCTACTGCACTTTTTGAGTTGACGATGGAGACCTACACTTTTTAAACCCAAGAACTCCAATTTGGCAAATATTTGGAGATTTGCTCTTGAAAGCCTTCTAGAGCCAAGGAGTAATATCTCTATTTGTTACTATATCCAAAATCATATACTGTTCTTTTATGATGTCAACTTATTTCAATATCATGCCTTAATTTTACTGTACTTTATGTTTTAATAATAAAAACAGGTATCAGCTGCAATACAATTTAAAACTCTTGCTCAATTACTTTTCTCTGTTGTTTTTAAGGAGCGACGCAAATTTGGTCCCTTAGGATGGAATATTCCTTATGAATTCAATTCTGCTGACTTTTCAGCCAGCGTTCAGTTTATTCAGAATCACCTTGATGAATGCGATATTAAGAAAGTGAGTGAAATTGTTTTTTTTTTTTCTGTCTTCATTGCCATCCTTAAATCAAAGTTCTACAGACATTCCCAGTCTGGGATATGCAGTGGCTCTGCTGAGGTTCCCCCCAGCTCTCCCAAAGGGGACCGATCATTCCAATCACCTGTTTACTGGTCCAGCCATTTCCACTCACAGCCCTACTGCCCATAGGAGCGCACTGGGACTCTCCATCTCACACGTGTGTCCCCCTCCACCCAATCTCTCTCTTTCCTGAGGACATGCACAACAGAGGCAGAGCCCTGACAAAGGAACTCATTGTGTTGAGAAACACCACAGCCTTCTTCATGTCACATCCAAGTGCCACAGTGTACTTCAAGAGAATATATACCTTAAATCAGACTTTTCTTCCTTTATCTCACTCATGCTTCCTCAGAATCCTCAGAAATGAGAATATCTCCCAGCCCATGTAAAAGTTCTTTTGTACCTTAAGTCACATCTTAACAGACACTTAAGCTTATGCAGATAAATAGCAATGATTTGAATAATGGTCACTGATCCTTGTGTAACACTTCACAGTTTTCAAAGTGCTCGCATGTGCAGGGTCTCGTTTTTATTTTCACAACTCAGTGAGGTAGATACCCAAGGTGTTACTATGATCCCCATTTTACTGATGACGTACTAGACAAGAGAAGACAAGGAACTTCCTCAAGGTCACCGAGCTAAGAACACAAACCCAGTTGTCCTTTCACACAAGTGTTGCAAGGAGTTGGAAATCTGTTTTTTCCATGATCTTGAGGAATTTTATGAGGCTCTCAGAGCCTGTTTCCTCATCTATAAATGGCCATGGTTTCCGTGAGGAATAAATGGGCTAGCATTTGTGAAAGCACAGTGTATGGTACATAATCAGGGCTCAATAAATACAAGTTTCCTATCGTCTCTCCCTCTCTTCCTTCTCATAGTTGATCTCAAAGATAATCATACATTCTGCAGTATCAGTATGATGACAGTGAGCCATGATGAATTATTTCTGGGTAGGGGGGAAATCTAGAATAAAACCATCATTTTTCTTAGAAATTACAAAGGGATATTAAATTGAGTAGGACATTTTGATGAAAAATTATATCATATGGGTTCGTATTCTGGGACTGTTTATCATTTTGGTATATACAAATGACAGTTACCTTGAAATAGTTGCTTTGAAAGGCAATGAAGCTGAAAAATAAAAATTTAACCAAGAGAAATTAAATAAAAATTAAGCATCCTTACTTCTCCTACCCCAAATGTATTGAAGTATTTTTTAAAACAAAAAAACTATTAATATCTGAAATGTATTGCTAGTGTAAGATTGCTATGGAAATTAATAAATACTTTGATGTAGTCATAGCTCACATAATGAAACAGGAAAGGATTGCATTGTAGAAAAATCTTGTGAATAATGTTCTAGTTGTTCTTATACTGTTTCAGAAAATATATTACTAAGAAAGCATATTAGAGCATTGATTACTTGATTTTTCTCCTTTCTTCACTAAACGTGACTTTTTTCTTCTCTAACAGCTTGGCATTACTATAATGAGTATTACAGATAATTACATCCACAGATTGAAAAATAGTCTTCTTTTCCCCCTATTTTAAATAATCAATGAGCAATATAGTCACCAACGTTTACTACTGTAGATTTTTCTTTGGTGAACAAACCATAGCAGTTCCAGTCATGTAAGAGCAAAAGAGTTATTAATATAAGATAATGAGTAATTTTAAATGCAGTCTAGCTAGTGCTTCCTTTTCCAGACCTTTCTTTTAGAGGAAGATCCAAAATGTTTAGAACTATTTGTTTGGGTTGACAATGAATAATTCTTTTCTGTTTTTAATAAAGGGCGTGTCGTGGAGTACTGTTCGGTACATGATCGGAGAAGTACAGTATGGGGGCAGAGTCACGGACGACTTTGATAAACGTCTGCTTAATTGCTTCGCTAGAGTAAGTCAGTTTAGGGGAAAAAAAGCATGGATGTACATCTCATTGCATCTTCCTATTAAACAAGAATATTTTTTGTTTGTAGCAGGTAAGCCAAATTTAAAGGGAAAAAAAATACAGAGCAGAGCTTCTGAAAAGAATCAGCCAACCAAACCAAACCAAAACCAAACCAACTAACAATCTACTTGTGGTCCAGGACAGAACAAAGGTCAACTCTCAATGGTCTATGAATCTTCTCCTGTATAGATTAGCTGCTCATGTCCACGGTCTCTCCCCACTTCCCCTCCTATAAAAATACTGGACATAATATCTCTGCCTTTTCCTCTGATTGCAAGTCTTCAGGGCGATTTGAAGCCCCAAGATAAGTGATTGGAGAATGAACCAAAATTTGAGTTTTCTCATCTCTTTCCATTAGGACAGACAATTGAAAATTGATGAAGTGTTCATTTTTTCCTCTGTTCCCAGTAAAATCTGCATACATCATGTGGGTAAACATTTTCTAGAGAATATTATTCTTAGCAATTCTGGCTTTCACATCAAGGGTGAATAGTATAAGTACATCTACCAGATTCAAGTTATTCCTAAAACTTTTACACGTTAAAGAAGCAAAGTACATTACCTGAGCGGAAAAAAAATCAGATATTTTACCGTTATCTGAGTTCTCTATATTAGGATCTAAGTTGTTAATTCTTTGATTTTTTTCCCCCTTTTAACAAAATTAAGACCTCAACAACAAGGCATAAGCTTTGAGGGTATTTTGGTAAACGGGAGGTTGACCAGAAATCTGAATTTCTTTTCAACCCTTACTAGTATTTGCAAGTTTTTCTTAAAGCTGAATGTGGAGAAAGGTGGATGATAAGCATTGGTAAGCGTGTGTGGAGGCAGATCTGGTACAGATCTCCGGGGAAGCAATTGGGCAAAATTTACTGAAACTAAGTATCCTGGGTAAACATCCCAGAACATTTCTAGAAAAAGCCCACGAATGGATATGTATGAAAATGTCATGGCAATATTTTGTGTGGAGCTGCAGGTGACCATCATAGGTTGGGTTCTCCAGAAACAGACTCTGAGATGGAGATCTGCTTGTGGGTCATCCCTTCCCCCAGGGCATGATCTTGGTTGAGGCGTCTCCCTTCTGCCAGGGCAATTCCTGGGAGGGACAATGTTGTGAGCCCTCAGTAGCCAGTACTCCAGACAGCTGGGGGAGCGAGTGCCTAGGTCCCGGAGAAGGATCTGGTAGTGCATTACAGCATCCACTGTGAGGCCGAAGAAGCCTAAAAGGATAGATAAGAAGCCTAAGAGAATAGATAAGCAGTAGTGGGTGAGCACATGTAATACTATTGCACACCCTTCAAGGGTGCAATCTGGTGGCACTTAGTCATATGAAGCATGTATGGGGACTTCCCTGGCAGTCCAGTGGCTAAAATTCCACGCTTCTACTGCAGGGTGGGCGCAGGTTCGATCCCTGGTTGGGGAACTAAGATCCCACATGCCGTGCAGCATGGCCAAACTAAGATGATTAAAAAAAATAAAAAATAAAAAAAGAAGCATGTATGATATGACTACCTTCTGAACAAGAATCCCACTCTTGAGTGTATCCCACCCTTGAGTGTATGTCCCAGAGGAATTTTCAGACAAGTCTGTGGACATGTACAAAGATATTATTCATAGTATTGTTTGGGATAGTGGGAAGTGGAAAGCAACCCGGGAGTCTGTCACAGAGGAATAGATGAGTTAAATGTTATAGATGCCTATCATGGAATACAATGCAGCACTTGGAAGAAATGATCCACATGACACCATGCATAGATCTTAGGAACATCGTGTTGAGCGCAGAGCTTTAAAAAATAAAATGAGATCTATAAAGTGGTACATGTATATTTCTCAAGGATAAATACATGAATTCAAGGACATACATCAATATCTTTAAACAGAAGCCCTCAAAGGAAAGGAGGCTGGGAGTGGATATCAGGGCTGAAGAGGGAGAAACTAAAATAAAAAGGGTCTAGAGTCATGAGAATAATAAAATGCAGGAGTATGATAAACTCACCTCTGTATCTGAGGTTCAAAAGAGAAAAAAAAAAGATGTCTTAGTAAGCATACTTTGTGTTAGAATAACTGTACAAGTACCTAAAATTGGAGTTTTGGCACTGGAGACTGTGAGAGGTGGTTAGATTCTGGATATATTGTACAGATACTACCAGCAGAATGCTGATGGGGAAGGAAGGGGGTTGGTCAAGGATCAGTCCTAGTTTTGACCTAAGCAACTAGATGGAGCATGGGACTATTTACAGAGAAGGGAAAGAACTGCAGGGAAAAAATGAGTTTTATTGGCTGGGGGTAGAAATTAGGAATTCTGTTTTGATCATGTAAACTTTGAGATGCTTACTGGACACCCAAGTGCAGTTGTCCAAGACTGTAAGCTCCATAAGGGCAGGCACTTTGCTTGTTTACATCACTACCAAATTCCCAGCACCTGGAATGGAATCTTTCACATAGTAGGCGCTCAGTAAATATTTGTTGAATAAGAGAATGAATGAAGGTAAACAAGGCAGTTGGATTTACAGGTGTGGAGCTCAGGAGAGAGCTCAGGGCTGGAGAAAAAGATTTGGAATTTGTCTTATACAGATGGCATTTAAAGTCAAGATATTAGATGAGATCATCATCTAAGAAGAAAGTGTAGAGAAAGGGAAGAAAAAAAAAAAAAAGAAGCTAAGGACAAGGCCCTGAGTATTTTAATGTATTGAGAAGGAAGAAATGTCAACTGAGAGAGGTCAAGGAAGATGAGGAAAGGGAATTGACCTTTACTTAGTATTTGCTTAATAAATTAAAAAAAAATTTTTAACCTACTTTAAAAAAAATATGTAAGATAGCCCAGTATAGAAAAACATAAACATTCAGCTTAATAAATTTCTTCTAATAGACATAGAATGTGAATGACTAGGGAGGCAAAGGCCTGTCCTCTGCTGCCCCTTTACCCCGACCATGTTATCCAGAATTGCCTGAGTGAAAATCACTTCAATTGTAAACCAGTGCCTTCAAATGGGATCCTCTTTCCCTATGACTTTCAATTTGGGGCTTATCTTTGAACCCTTATTTGTTTTCTCTGTTCTCAGCATCTTATGGTATGTCTCCCTTAAAACCAATAATTGTAGAACCTTATTCATTGTCCTTGGAGGATGACTGCTTATTTTTGTAGGGTACCTTCTAGAGTCTCCCAAAGTAATTCCATGTAGACTTCATACTCTGTATTTTGATTATACCAAAAAAGTCCTCCAAATTTGGTGAAACTCAACTACATTTGTGTTTTTGAGTCTAGCTATTTGTGGATTTACAATATATACTTTTGTACTTTATAAATAAAGTAGTGGAAAAACGAGAGGAAACTTCATTTTCCCTTTATACACATATGTCATCTGGCAACACAAAACTCAGTGTGGTCATTTGTTGTCTGTGTGCTGAAGACCCCATGGCCTTTGCCCCCCCTAGTCATCCACATCCCTAAAAAACTAACCTTTATAAATAATGACCAAAATCATAGCACTGTTTTTCTTTAATGACCTTCAACTGCTCCCCATTTTTTAAGTTAAGCACTAGTCCTCACCCTGATATCCATAGTCATCCACAAGGTGACCTCACTTCCCTTTTTCTGTCCGATCTCTTACCACTGCATTATATTTACCTTAGGGTAAATACAGTGATTTCATCATTTACCCAACCTGCCTCACATTTTTTTTTTTTTGTGGTACGCGGGCTTCTCACTGTTGTGGCCTCTCCCGTTGCGGAGCACAGGCTCCGGACGCGCAGGCTCAGCGGCCGTGGCTCACAGGCCCAGCCGCTCCGCGGCATGTGGGATCTTCCCGGACCGGGGCACGAACCTGTGTGCCCTGCATCGGCAGGCGGACTCTCAACCACTGCGCCACCAGGGAAGCCCTGCCTCACATTTTTGCGTCAGTTTTTTTGTGTGTGTGGTCTCTTTGACAAGTTCCTTTGTCAAAATTCTATCCTTCAAGGCTTATCTCCAAAATCACCTCCTAGATAAAGCTTTACCTGACATCCATCTGGCTATTCTTTCTTCTTGGCTTTAAGCCTCCTTAGTACTTTGCTTATTTTTATTTCCTCTGTCTCTTACCTTTGTGCACTTTATCTTGTGGTTATTATGTAATTGGCTTATCTCTCTACTGTGTCACAAACTCCTTGAAGGAAAGGACTGTGTGTGTCTCATCTTTGCATTCTGTTCCTTTTCTAAGCTCAAGGCCTTGTGGACAGGAGTTGAATAGGATAGAACTGTGATGAGTAAAAAATGAAGGAAACCAGTACACAGGGTATTTCAGAGCAATCACTGGACCTAAAAAGAGCTGGAAGAAGAAGGATATGGAGGGAAGATACTAGAGAAAGTGTGACCAACCGAAGGAAGGCACAATCCCCCTCTCTTTTCACGTGGAGTCCTCTGAGTGATTCAGACATCCTGCCTGCATTTCTGCTCCTCCCACCATCCCATTATTTCCCTCCCTACTGGGAAAATCACTCCGTTAGACACAGAAGTTATTGCCTCAAATGAGGCTCACAGGCATTCAGCATTTTTTTTTTCCTCTTCAGAATAAGTCTATTCACACCAAGTATATATCTGTTCTCTCACTGTTACCTTACGGATAATCAGTTCATATGGAATGAGAAAAGGATGTCTTAAGGAAAACAGTAAGATGGTTGGATATATCTGGTTCTTGTGTCGAGGGACGTAACTTGATTAACAGAGGGAGCTCTCCAGCTCCCTCCAGGTGGGAAGGGAGACGTTTGTAAGAAGTTTTCCTGCTCGTGTGCAGTGCTCAGCGCCACTGTGAGCCACGCTGAGCACAACATAAGCCCCCAGGCATGAGCCCTGTTTGCGGGGAGAAAGGAGGCGGTGAAAATGCCCAGATATACTCTCATGTGTCTGGTTATTGCTTCTGCAATACATTCCCACATCTCTTTAAAGTGAGCTCGAGGGTCATCAGATTACTTCAGCAGAGGGTGGGCTTGCAAGGCTGGCTCTCTCCTCCTCGCCCTTAGAAAGTATCTTCTTTGGTGTTAAACAAAGACCGGGTTTCATTGTTTTTGTGTTGTGGCCTCTCTCTTTCCTTAATCTATGTCTAATTATACTATCAGTGGTTTTGTTAAGGTACTTTCAAACCCAATATAAAAAATGATTAAGATGGAAATAAGGTGACCCTATCTCCTTGATAGTGGCAGTTTTGGGTTTTCATTTAAATGTTCATCAATTTTATTTCTCCTGTTTTCTCTCCCATATAGGTCTGGTTCAGTGAGAAGATGTTTGAACCATCATTCTGTTTTTATACCGGGTATAAAATCCCCGTGTGCAAAACCTTGGACCAGTATTTTGAATACATCCAGTCATTGCCATCCCTAGATAACCCCGAAGTCTTTGGGCTTCACCCTAATGCCGATATCACGTAAGTTCCTGGCATATTTTAATTAGAAAGGATCATTTGTAACCCAGCCTGGCAAAGACTGTGCATTTCATTTTCCCCTTTCCCTTCTTTTTATTTTACTGTGAGAAATAGTGTCACTTCCTATCACTTCCTATCTCGCAATTACAATTTTGTCATATCTTGACCTGCTCCTGGTCACTAAATCCTACTGCTCCAGAGTTTATAACAATGTTAAAATCTCTAATTTATGCATTGATTATTTCTCCTCTGTCGTGTCATAAAACCAGTTGGTGTTACTGGTCTTGATGCCATTGGTCTGATAAGACAGTAGCGTCCCAGTTCTTTGCCTTTTACATCAAAAAACCTAATAAAAAATAATGGTCATAAACAGAACCGCAAAGGGCCAGGAGGGTAGACAGAGGAGGAGGACTTGTATTTCTGTTTTGATGGTCCCTCTCCCCTTACTTGCTCACCTGCATCCTTCTGTAAATACCTGCCCATGGAGGGCACGATGCAGCGAGCACAGGAGCACAGGAACACAGACGCAGAGCCCGGGAGGAAAGGCTCAGAGTGATGTCCCTGCTCCAGTCACTGTGGTAAGAGGTGATGAGGGAAGAGATAAGGCATGCATCCAAGTCCCAGGCCCCTTCTCAGACCCGTCCTTTGGATGAGATCTCACCCCTCATCTCTCCAGAGACCCCTACCTGAACACAAGACCACCCAGCTCCACAGAGAGGGCTCCAAGAAACCCCAGCTGAGAGTCTCCCTGGATGGTCAAGCCTTGGGCTCACTGGCCAAAGACCACAAAGTTTATGTCCAGCAGAGTGGCTGGTTTCAGGAAATGGAAGAAACCAAGACTCCTGTGGTAGATTCTAAGCTGTGACAACTGAGAGGAGTGCACTGCACCTCTCTCCTGGTCACTCACCTGCTGTGGCCATTTCAGCAGCACTGCAATGGGGCACGGACATCTCCACCCTCTGGTTCCCTGCCCTCGCCCAACATCCCAGAGTCCTGTTTGCTTCCATTGCATTGTGTCTCCACCCTGAGCATGCTCCCCGCCCCAGCACGAGGCTTGGCCTCCTGGCCTATGTGTCCCCCACATTCATTCTCACTTCTCCATAGCCTCTAATCTCTCCCATGCCTCTTTTCATCTTCAAAGATGTGGGCGTGACCCCCAAAGACCCACGAATGGCCATCACTCGTTTCAGACCCCGTGACAGAACTGTGATGGTACTTTGGTGGTGGCTCTAGCTATTATTTGAAGAGTCTGTCATCAGTTAGCAGGAGACTTTTGAAATGAAGAAATAAAAAGGCGTCCTCAGAGATCCGTTCGTGAATCAACATTATCTGAAAGAGAACACACAGAGAGGGAGTTTTACTTTAGCTAAGACTTTAGAAATGTGAGTCAGACCACGTCACTTCTCTGCCCAGGACCCTCCTGAGGCTCCTGTCTTCAAGTCAAGGGCAAAAGCTGACAATGACCTACAGGTGACCTACAAGGCCCAGTAGTACCATCTGCCCCGCCCCTCATGGCCTGGTCTCCTTCTGCCCTCTCCCTCACTCTCGCCACTCAGCTCCAACTTCCGCTAGCTTCCTGTTAGTCAGGCCAGACGGCTCCCACCACAGGATACTTGTACTTCCTGGAACATCCTTCCCCCAGGTATCACCGTGGCTTACCTTTTCACCTCTTCCGGTCTTTGCTTAAATGTCACCTTTTCAATGACGCCTTCCCTGGCTGTCTTATTTAAAAATCGCAAACCACTCCCTAACCCCCACCCCAGACTCCATCCTCCTTGCCTGCTTTGTTCCTATCAATTGTATCACCAACTCTTTACTTATTTATTTGCTATCATCTACCTACCATCACTAACATAAACTCCATTATGTCTGAAACTTTTGTCTTTTTTCACTACTGTACCTCCAGGGCTAAATAGTGCCTGATACTCAGGGAATATTTGTTGAATGCATCAGCAATACTAAATTCTCCTAGGCTGCGGAGAATCTAATAAATGGGGATAGTCCATGGAAAGATCTCATGAGTTCACGCGAGTGGGCAGAAAAATGGCTAATAAGTTTTAATGCACTTGTAAATTAGCAATTGGAGTGGTTCACATATGAGGGCTCTAAACTTTGATTCCATCCTTGGCAAGAGCCCGAGGAGTCACCATAGCTGGTACCTGGAGAATCTGATCCTGTCTGGTACTACAGGATCCTACCAAGGAGTATATGAAACAAGGTTGGAAGCACCTCACCCTGACTTACAGGGATGGCATTCCTGTGCCTGGATTACTGCAGGCAGTTCTGGTCACCAGCTCTCAAGAGAGATAAACCAGAGCTAGAAAAAGTCCAGAGAAGGGCAACCAAATTGTAATCCAGATGGGAGGAAATGATAAAGACAAACTATTTTTTTCCCTTGAATTTTATCTTCAACTATTATAAACCCTCAGAAAAGTTGCAAGTACAGTGAACACCTATATACCCTTCACCTTGGTTCACCAGTTGTTAACATTTTGTTCCATTAGCTTTTTCTTGTTCTATATTTACATCTCTGTATATTTATATATCTACAGCTATATCCATACATAACCACATCTATTTCTCTCTCTCTCTCTCTCTCTCTGTGTGTGTGTGTGTGTGTGTGTGTGTGTGTGTGTGTGCTTATAGACCCTCTGAGTGGACAGAGCTAGGAAATACGTATTTTTTAAAACATTATGAGCTCATACTGTAACTCCAATACCAATTGTACACCTCAGGGTTCTTCCTTGTCCTCCCTCATTATCTCCTTTCTCCCTCGGGGAGAACCCTGGTTCCCAGCAGCTTCAATATGTTTACTCATTTGCTCCAAATTACACTGCTGTTACTGAAAGTGGGGTCCAGCTTCTCGCCACTCAAAAGCCAATAAAGAAGCAAGTGGGTGGAAAGGAAAGTTTGCTTTATTTCGGATGCTGGCAGCCAGTGGGTAGGGCGGACTCCTATCCAAAGGCCGACTTCCCCCACTGACAATCAGTGGGCGAGAGCTTTTATACACAGAGGGAGGGGACTACATGCAGAAACAGCACAGTCAGCTCTGATAGTCATCTTGAAATTGGTCATGCAGTGGTCTGACCAGCATCATCTTGATGAAGTACGGTTAATCTTCAGTTCCAGGGTCGGTTTGTTTTCATTTCTCGGAATTGTGGCAGCTTATATCATGGCTACGGTTTCATCATCATGTAGCTAACTTCTTCCACCTGGTAGGGGTTTCAGTATCTATAAGACAGCTCACAGGATACAGCTCAGAATATTATCTACAGCCCTTGAGGAGGAGCTAAAGGTCCTTGACTATGCTTAATGACTACACTATTATTATTTAGTCTTGTTGGACTGTTTTGCTTTGTTTCTGCATTCTCTCGCTTCTCTGATTAAACTTATTCTTTGGCTAAAGTTTTTCCACAGACAAAGGGCAAGCTGAGGACATGGGGGGCAAGGACCCTAGGGTCCTGCTCCGTTGCACCACCAATACCATGACCAACGACAAATGTACTAAGTGGAGGTCAAGATTTCTTTGCAATTCCTTTCGTCCCTAGAATATATCCCACTGAGGGTGTACAGAGCACTATGTTCAAAAGTTACTCAGATTGTTTTAAATCTGTGAGGTTATGCTATCCGTTGATATATAGGTACATTCATTTGTTACATTTTAGGTTTTTTTAAAAAAAATTGTCAATTTTTTTAAGTATATGAAACATGATCATGGCTCAAAAGCCACAACTAGATAATAAGGTTCTTAGAGAAGTCTCACGCCCTCCCAACCCATTTCCCCTTCCTTTACAGGCAACCAAATGCATTAGTTTCTGGTTTATCTCCCCTGTGTTTCTTTTTGCTCATATGTAAGTACCATGTATATTCTTATTATCCTTTCTCTCTGATACAAAATTACCATACCATATATATATATGTATATATATGTACATTATTTTGTGTCTCACTTTTTTCACTTAGTGCATCCTATAATCATCTATATGTTCATAGGTATCTTCCTCATTAAAGGCGCACCTCGGAGATATCACTGGTTTGGTTGCAGACTACCACTATAAAGAGAATATTGCAATAAAACGAGCCACATGATTTTTTTAGTTTCCCAGTGCATGTAAACGTTATGTTTACACTATGCTGAAGCCTATTAAGTGTGCAATAGCATTATGTCTAAAAAACAATGTACATATCTTAATTTAAAATACTTTGTTGCTAAAAAATGCTATCATCTGAGACTTCAGCAGGTCATAGTAGTAACATCAGAGGTCACTGATCACAGATCACCATAACAGATATAATAATAAATAAAAGTTAGAAATATTGTGAGAATTACCACAATGTGACACAGAGATATGAAATGAGCAAATGCTTTTGGAAAAAATGGCGCTAATAGACTTGATTGACACAGGGTTGCCACAAACCTTCCATTTGTAAAAACTGCAGTATCTTTGAAGTGCAGTAAACCGAAGCACAATAAAACAGGTATGCCTGGATGTTTTTTTTTTACAGCTGCATGCTCTTCCATTGTTTATATGCATCGTAGTTTATTCATCCATTCTCCCATGGGTGAGCATGTAGGTTGTTCCCAATATTTTGCTATCTCCAGTAATTCCTCAATTAATAATCTCATGCTCGTGGTTCCTCATATTATTGGAGATGTATTTTTCAGGATAAATTGCTATGGGTGGGATTGCTAGATCAAGGATTAATGAATATTTTCAGTTTCCCTTACATCAACAGAGTGTTGGTGAAGCTTATTTTTCACCAATATGACAAGTGAGAAATGGCATCTCGGCATAGTTTTAACTTATTTCCTCTTATTTTAAGTGAAATTGAGCACGTTTTCCTATACTTAAGGACTATTTGGACTAAGGTACCATCTTGGAGACCCTGTGAATAAAGCCAGGTGTGCAATGATACCGGCAGAGATTAAGGATGATGACGGGGTGGAGGCTAGAGTGAAGCTGCAGGACCAGTCCCACAAGGGGGCTGATAGGCTTTAGTGAATATAGAGCAATGGCTGAGAATCTCCTGTGGTTTTCATCTATTTGTTATTGTTGTTGCCTGCTGGATAGAGAGGGGCACAGCGAGCCTTCTTTGTCCTTTGGCAAGTCTCTCTTCACAGCTCTGTCCAAAGACTTACATGCTGTCACTGGCAGGCATGCTACAGATGCCATAAGCCGTCTTTTCCCAAAGTAGAGTGTTGGGATCTTGCAATCTCTCATCACACCAAGTGAGGTCAAGTAAAAAGTGCTGTACCTCTGCTTCAAATGAGGATTATTTCTGCTAGAAATAACTAGCTGGCCTGTAAGACCTGTGACCTTCCTCTGATCTCTCTTCATTCTTAACTTCCCCCTTGGTCTGTCCTAGGGTCTTACTGAGGCTTCCCCTCTTTCCAGGGACCTTGCCCTGTTTCTGGTTCCTGCTCAGGTAGTAGCCTTTGTTCAGAAGCTCCATGTTTGGTCATTTTCTTGGCCTCTGAGTGAGTTTTGTCCTAGGTTTGATTCTTCTTTCCTCTGGTCTCTCAAGTACGTGGTGACTGTAACCCTAGCCTCCCTCTTCCTGGCAGTTGAGCCCGCCTACTCGGAGGGCTGTGCTCCAGCGCCTCGCTGTTCTCCCACCAGCCACCAGGAGGCAGTAAGCAATAACGGACGAAGCTTCCCAGCTAAAACCTAACCCTGCTCTCCTCCCAGCTACACCCTTCCCACTCCAAGGAGAAGTGACTCTCCAACTTCTATGTGAAATGAAAGAACTAAAGGATTCCTTGTTATTTCTGGTCTGGAAGCTGGGATGGTGGAGGAGTTGGGAACAGGAGTGCATTTGAGGGGGAATTACAGAGTCCCGTTTGGGTTGTTGAGTTGGGAAAGAAAGAGTGGGATGTATCTGAGTGGGGATAGAGTGTATCACGTGGACTGGAGCCCAGGTGAGAGGTTTGAGCGCATTTGTGCAGAGATAACAGTTGAAGCCAGAGAGGGGGGTGACCTCTCTAAGATTCACTGGCTATATCTGTGTGAATGTCCTCAGCTAGAAGAATCCTTATTAATTTTCCTGACTGTCCACCCCATTCAACAACACTCTTGCTTCCAGTCAGGCCCACCAGCTATAATTGGGCTGTGGTAGAGAACCCTCTGTTTCTGCTGGTCAGAATCTGCACTCTGAAGTTAGCATCCATAAATTTGAGAGAAGAGGGAAATCTGGGGAAGGGGACCACACGTCCTTCTCCTCCATCCTTGCTTAAGAATGCGGAATCCCTGAAGTAGAGGGGGTGGAATCCATCTGAATAAATGCTTTAAAATAAGTAGAATCTCTCCCAAGAGCTTAGATACCTTGCTGACAGGGACCATAAAAATGCATAGTTTATTCACATTTTATTATCTAGATTTGTAAGGTACCAAGGACTCTGCACATTCAACTACCTCAATGTCGAAAACAGTTACTTATTTTCACTTTTAGTCATTAGCAGTTATGCATATTTTTCTACCTTCTGAAATTTAGCAAGTGTCTTATTAAACTTTCATATTCATTTCTATGCAGGATGAATTTAATTGTATTCCTTTGAGTATTAGCTGACTTTTGAGCTCCAGATTTTTATTAAGAAAATTATGCTCATTGATATTTCATGTGTGAAGAGGTATATAAATCTAGGCTGCTTTGGATGTGATAGTGCACTAATAGCTCATTAGACGGTTAATTGTTTATTTTATACACCGTTCTGTTTTTTAGTTAGTTTGCATTTTATTCTTCTTCTTTTTTTTTTTGCAGTACGCGGGCCTCTCACTGTTGTGGCCTCTCCCGTTGTGGAGCACAGGCTTCGGACGTGCGGGCTCAGCAGCCATGGCTCACGGGCCTAGTTGCTCCGCGGCATGTGGGATCTTCCCGGACCGGGGCACGAACCCGTGTCCCCTGCATCGGCAGGCGGACTCTCAACCACTGCGCCACCAGGGAAGCCCCATTTTATTGTTCTTGACCTCAACTATCCCACCCAACAGAGATGACTTAGACATCTCCCCCAAACCACAAAGCTGCAGTTCCAATATGAGCCACTTCCCATATTTACCCCAAAGAGAGATTTTCTGCTAGAAGTATCTCGGGACCAAAGCTCATGGAGTATTATAGTTCCTGTTCCTCATCTCAGAGTGTCTATGGGGACTGTTTTCTTGAAAGCCCTTGGACTTTGAGGCACATAGAGATACTCACAATTCTCCATTATAGCTAGCTAACTAGGCTTCTGCCTTTCCTATCTTTGCAAACAGAAAACCACCTTGTGGAAAAAAGAAAGGTAAGCTGTACAGCCCTGGCATTCTGTGCCTAATAAAATATGTGGTGGAACAACGATCTGGAGAGCTTGTCCAGTTCTTATGCAAAATGGGTCAGCTTTTCAGGGCTTCGTGCCCCCATCCATAGCTTGAGGACTGTTTTCAGATCACCTCATAAAAAATAAAATCACCCTCATGAAAATGATTTCTTAGGTGAAATCTAGCAGCAGCATATCCATCAACCCCTCCCTGAGGCGCTGGTGAATGTGATCAGTGCCAGCCAAGAACAAGCATGTCGTTTCCATGCTGGTGTGCGCTGTTGGCACCCAGTCACTGGTGCAGAGCGTGTTTCCAGAAAGGATTCAAGATGGAGGTGAGCCGAGAGAGCTCCTGAGAATCCCAGATATGGGGTCTTTCCCCTTTTTTATTTGTAGCTAGAACAGGTATAAAGAATGAGCTAGGATTTCCTTAGTATGAATGGGAATTTACTGCCTTTTTCTTCTCTTTAAACTTTAAAGATCTGTGTTTAAATATAGTCATATTTAAATTGTATCTATCTGATTCGCCTGTGTTTTGAGGAGTATACATATATATTTCCCTTTGTATATGGAAAGGTGCCAGGAAATGGATAGTAATGATAACATACTATACTTTTACCATAAGAAGGAACAAATAATTAAATTTTCATGCCCTTTAAATATTGGAGAATTGCTCTCCTTTATATTTGAGGTTTAATAAAATCCAAGCCGGGCTTCCCTGGTGGCGCAGTGGTTGAGAGTCCGCCTGCCGATGCAGGGGACACGGGTTCGTGCCCCGGTCCGGGAGGATCCCACGTGCCGCGGAGTGGCTGGGCCTGTGAGCCATGGCCGCTGAGCCTGCGCGTCCGGAGCCTCTGGAGCCTGTGCTCCGCAACGGGGGACACCACAACAGTGAGAGGCCCACGTACCACCAAAAAAAAAAAAAAAAAAAAAATCCAAGCCAGCTGGCCTCAATTCAATAAACAAATATTTATTGAGAACATACTCTCTAGCCAGCTTGGGGATACAAATATCAGTAAGAGGCAGTCCTTACCCTTGGAGCTCATTGTCTATTAGGGAAGATAGATGAGTGACAGATAGTTGTGCAATTCGATATGGTAAACTCTAAAATCAGGAGGGATTATACACTCTGCTGTGAGAGCAAAGGCAAAGGAGTAATAAATTCCAGCTTAGGGATCAAAGTAAGCTAGTGAGACAGTCGTACCTTAAAGGATGTGCTGGAGTTCTCAGAGTAGAGAAGGGGTGGGGAGGAAGTGACTGCAATATGGGGGTGGGGGGAACAGCAGCAAGAAGGACAGAGTGCAAGGACAGAGGAAGATAATGAGCAGGAAGGATGTGTACATATATCAAATCATCAAGTTGTACACCTGCAATATGTACAATTAAAAATAAATAAATAAAACAATTAAGCTCAGTGAGAAAAAAAGACATAGATTAGGGCACCTACACAAAGGGACAATCCAAGGAAGGGTATGAGGATATAAAAGTGTATGATGTGTGTGGAGAACCGAGTCCAATGTGCCTAGAGCATGGTGAGGGGAGGGGCTTGAAGAGAGGTGTCACCTGACCTCGAGGCTGATGCAAATGCAGGGATTGGCTTTTGAAGATTTTGGGTGTCATGGGAAAGAGTTTGGGGCAGTTCTGAAGGCAGTGGGATGAAGATGCTGAAATTTTCTAGATGGATGCTAGAAATGATTTGGAAGTAGGACTTGGAAACCAAGAAGCGCTGGGAATATGACATCAGGAGGAAGCTATCGCTGAATTCGTAAGCTGGGCAGCTGGGCAGCTGGGCAGTTCGGCGAAGACATTGTTAAAGGAGACGGGGCAAGAAACAGTTCAGATGAAGGGAAAGAGAGAATTAAAACAATGAGTTAGGCTTGGGGTTTGTTTGACTTAGGAAACAGAGAGCCCTAGGAGTCAATGGAAATGTGGGTACTTGGAGTTCATGATAAAGTCAGAGATTTAATGTTGTATTTCATGATACTTAGTGAGATGTCAATGACAGTGACACCTACATCTTGTCTAATACAGCAATTCACCCATATATTCTATCTTCACTGTATCTAAAGCTACAATGAGATCATGGAATATTATGAATCACATAGAAATTAGATTTCTGAAAAATGCATATAACAGCATGTGGATCCTTCACCTTTGATAACTTCATTTTGTTGTCCCATCAGCTATTTTCATAGGATTTTCCCTGCTTAGAGTTAGTTGCATTTTTCTTGTACTTCGTATGACTTTTTAAAACTGGGATAACACCATACTTCAAAATTTAGGAATGGGTTCAAGTGCCTTTGGTGCCATTTTACCAGAATGTTTTGCTTTCTATTCATGTGTTCAACTGTGTATGTGCTTGACATCTTCATCTTTCAACTTTTAAAATAAATGTCTTTTGGGATACTCTAAAACCACAACATCTGAATAGAGGCTACTCACCACAAATTAATTTAAAAATTAAAATTATATGTAAAATTACACAAAATCCATTTTCATTTGTTAAAAATCACCTTTTATCTTATTGCCCTTATTGTGTAATTCATATGTTTAAAGGTCATGTGGAGTTAATACCCCAACTCTGGTTGGGTTACAAACATTTACTGCTCTGACACAGGACCCTCATAATCACCGTATCCGACCCAAAATCCAGCATGTAAAGCCTGGTGGCAGTTGCAGTTACCTTAGCTATGACTTTTGGAGAGGATGCGGTTGTCTGGACATGCAGGTTTGAATCCTGATGCCAGTCAATCAGTAAAAATGATTCGACCTGCCAATCAGTTGATAAAAATGCTGAAGACAGAAGCATCTCAGGTTGGGAACTCAGCCAGCTTGAGAACGGAGAAGAGCTAGTGTTTCAGTTCCATGATGCAGCAAACAAGGACGGCCGCAGGCTTTGCCCTGTGAGGTGCCAGGCATCCTGACTGCAGAGGAGAAGGTGGGAAATGAGCTGCTGACTGCAGCGGTAAGCAGCCTTGCTGAGCGTCAGAAGAGTGACCTAATAGAGCCAGTCTGCAAGGACTGGAAAGGGAGGACCAGATACAGCAACTTATTCATGGCTGTAAAAGGGAGAGCTTGACATGCCCACACCACTGGATCTCTAGAAACTTTCCTGAGTGAATTACAACAGGAGAAAATCATACTTCTATGCAGTGGATGTTTGATGCATTTTTAGAAGGCCAAGCTGTGTGGCTGACAGGGTCTTGGTGCTCTGGCCAGGTGTCAGGCCTGAGCCTCTGAGGTGGGAGAGCCGAGTTCCGGACATTGGTGGTCCACCAGAGGCCTCCCAACCCCTCATAATATCAGTCAGCAAGAGCTCTCCTAGAGATACCCATCTCAATGCTAAGACCCATCTCCACTCAATAACCAGCAAGCTCCAGTCCTGGACACCCCATGTCAAACAACTAGCAAAACAGGAACACACCCCCACCCATTAACAGAGAGGCTGCCTAAAATCATAATAAGTTCACAGACATCACAAAACACACCGCCAGATACAGTCCTGCCCACCAGAAAGAAAGATCCAGCATCATCCACTAGAACACAGGCACCAGTCCCCTCCACCAGGAAACCCACACAACCCATTGAACCAACCTTACCCACTGGGGGCAGACACCAAAAACAACAGGAACTACGAACCTGCAGCCTGGGAAAAGGAGACCCCAAACAAAGTAAGTTAAGCAAAATGAGAAGACAGAGAAATACACAGCAGATGAAGGAGCAAGATAAAAACCCACCAGACCAAACAAATGAAGAGGAAATAGGTAGTCTACCTGAAAAAGAATTCAGAGTAATGATACTAAAGATGATCCAAAATCTTGGAAATAGAATGGAGGAAATACAAGAAATGATTAACAAGGACCTAGAAGAACTATAGAGATAACAAACAATGATGAAAAACAGAATAAATGAAATTAAAAATTCTCTAGAAGAAATCAATAGCAGAATAACTGAGGAAGAAGAAAGGATAAGCAACCTGGAAGGTAAAACAGTGGAAATAATTACCGCAGAGCAGAATAAAGAAAAAAGAATGAAAGGAATTGAGGACAGTCTCAGAGACCTCTGGGACAACATTAAACACACCAACATTCGAATTATAGGGGTCCCAGAAGAAGAAGAGAAAAAGAAAGGGACTGAGAAAATATTTGAAGAGATTATAGTGGAAAACTTCCCTTATATGGGAAAGGAAATAGTCAATCAAGTCCAGGAAGCACAGCGTCCCATACAGGATAAATCCAAGGAGAAACACACCAAGACACATATTAATCAAACTATCAAAAATTAAATAAAAAGAAAAAATATTAAAAGCAGCAAGGGAAAAACAACAAATAACATACAAGGGAATCCCCATAAGGTTAACAGCTGATCTTTCAGCAGAAACTCTGCAAGCCAGAAGGGAGTGGCAGGACATATTTTAAATGATGAAAGGGAAAAACCTACAACCAAGATTACTCTACCCAGCAAGGATCTCATTCAGATTTGATGGAGAAATTAAAACCTTTACAGACAAGCAAAAGCTGAGAGAGTTCAGCACCACCAAACCAGCTTTACAACAAATGCTAAAGGATCTTCTCTAGGCAAGAAACACAAGAGAAGGAAAAGATCTATAATAACAAACCCAAAACAATTAAGAAAATGGTAATAGGAACATACATATCGATAATTACCTTAAATGTAAATGGATTAAATGCTCCCACCAAAAGACACAGACTAGCTGAATGGATACAAAAACAAGACCCATATATATGCTGTCTACAAGAGACACACTTCAGACCTAGAGACACATACAGACTGAAAATGAGGGGATGGAAAAAGATATTCCATGCAAATGGAAACCAAAAGAAAGCTGGAGTAGCAATTCTCATATCAGACAAAATAGACTTTTAAATAAAGACTATTAGAAGAGACAAAGAAGGGCACTACATAATGATCAAGGAATTGATCCAAGAAGAATATATAACAATTGTAAATATTTATGAACCCAACATAGGAGCACCTCAATACATAAGGCAAATACTAACAGCCATAAAAGGGGAAATCGACAGTAACACATTCATAGTAGGGGACTTTAACACCCCACTTTCAGCTGTCACTGTTTGCAGATGACATGATACTATACATAGAGAATCCTAAAGATGCTACCAGAAAACTACTAGAGCTAATCAATGAATTTGATAAAGTAGCAGGATACAAAATTAATGCACAGAAATCTCTGGCATTCCTATACACTAATGATGAAAAATGTGAAAGTGAAATCAAGAAAACACTCCCATTTACCACTGCAACAAAAAGAATAAAATATCTAGGAATAAACCTACCTAAGGAGACAAAAGACCTGTATCCAGAAAATTATAAGACACTGATGAAAGAAATTAAAGGTAATACAAATAGATGGAGAGATATACCATGTTCTTGGAATGGAAGAATCAACATTGTGAAAATGACTCTACTACCCAAAGCAATCTACAGATTCAGTGTAATCCCTATCAAACTACCACTGGCATTTTTCACAGAACTAGAACAAAAAATTTCACAATTTGTATGGAAACACAAAAGACCCCGAATAGCCAAAGCAATCTTGAGAACGAATAATGGAGCTGGAGGATTCTGGCTCCCTGACTTCAGACTATACTACAAAGGTACAGTAATCAAGACAGTATGGTACTGGCACAAAAGCAGAAATACAGATCAATGGAACAGCATAGAAAGCACAGAGATAAACCCACACACATATGGTCACCTTATCTTTGATAAAGAAGACAAGAATGTACAGTGGAGAAAGGACAGCCTCTTCAATAATAGTGCTGGGAAAACTGGACAGGTACATGTAAAAGTATGAGATTAGATCATTCCCTAACACCATACACAAAAATAAGCTCAAAATGGACTAAAGACCTAAATGTAAGGCCAGAAACTATCAAACTCTTAGAGGAAAACATAGGCAGAACACTCTATGACAAAAATCACAGCAAGATCCTTTTTGACCCACCTCCTAGAGAAATGGAAATAAAAACAAAAATAAACAAATGGGACCTAATGAAACTTCAAAGCTTTTGCACAGCAAAGGAAACCATAAACAAGACGAAAAGACAACCCTCAAAATGGGAGAAAATATTTTCAAATGAAGCAACTGACAAAGGATTAATCTCCAAAATTTACAAGCAGCTCATGCAGCTCAATAACAAAAAAACAAACAACCCAATCCAAAAATGGGCAGAAGACCTAAAGAGACATTTCTCCAAAGAAGTTATACAGACTGTCAACAAACACATGAAAGAATGCACAACATCATTAATCATTAGAGAAATGCAAATCAGAACTACAATGAGATATCATCTCACACCAGTCAGAATGGCCTGATCAAAAAATCTAGCAACAATAAATGCTGGAGAGGGTGTGGAGAAAAGGGAACACTCTTACACTTCTGGTGGGAATGTGAATTGCTACAGCCACTATGGAGAACAGTATGGAGGTTCCTTAAAAAACTACAAATAGAACTACCATATGACCCAGCAACCCCACTGCTGGGCATATACCCTGAGAAAACCATAATTCAAAAAGAGTCATGTACCAAAATGTTTATTGCAGCTCTATTTACAATAGCCAGGACATGGAAGCAACCTAAGTGTCCATCATCGGATGAATGGATAAAGAAGATGTGGCACATATATACAATGGAATATTACTCGGCCGTGAAAAGAAACAAAATTGAGCTATTTGTAATGAGGTGGATGGACCTGGAGTCTGTCATACAGAGTGAAGTAAGTCATAAAGAGAAAGACAAACACCGTATGCTAACACATATGTATGGAATTTAAGGAAAAAAAGAAATGTCATGAAGAACCTAGGGGTAAGACAGGAATAAAGACACAGACCTACTAGAGAATGGACTTGAGGATGTGGGGAGGGGGAAGGGTAAGCTGTGACAAAGTGAGAGAGTGGCATGGACATATATACACTACCAAACGTAAAATAGGAAGCTAGTGGGAAGCAGCCGCATAGCACAGGGAGATCAGCTAGTTGGTTTGTGACCACCTAGAGGGGTGGGATAGGGAGGGTGGGAGGGAGGGAGATGCAAGAGGGAAGAGATATGGGAACATATGTATATGTATAACTGATTCACTTTGTTATAAAACAGAAACTAACACACCATTGTAAAGCAATTATACTCCAATAAAGATGTAAAAAAAAAAAAAGAGAGAGAGGTGTAATACTCTCATTCCATATGCTATAAGAAAAGGCAGAAGGGGACCTTTTTTTTTTTTTTTGTGGTACGCAGACCTCTCACCGTTGTGACCTCTCCTGTTGCAGAGCACAGGCTCCGGACGCGCAGGCCCAGCGGCCATGGCTCACAGGCCCAGCCACTCCGCAGCACGCAGGATCCTCCCAGACCAGGGCCTGATCCCGTGTCCCCTGCATCGGCAGGCAGACTCTCAACCACTGCGCCACCAGGGAAGCCCCATGTCTTTGTTTTTTTGTTTTTAAATAGCCTTTATTTATTTATTTTGCGGTATGCGGGCCTTTCACTGTTGTGGCCTCTCCCGTTGCGGAGCACAGGCTCTGGACACGCAGGCCCAGCGGCCATGGCTCACGGGCCCAGCTGCTCTGCGGCATGTGGGATCTTCCCGGACTGGGGCACGAACCCGTGTCCCCTGCATCAGCAGGCGGACTCTCAACCACTGCACCACCAGGGAAGCCCATGTCTTTGTTTTTGATGTTAAACATTATCATGGTGATATGTCTACATATGGATTTCTATTTACTTATTTGTTTGTTTTTCCTGTTTAGGATGCATTGAGTTTCCTGAACTTGAGGATTCAAATCTTTCATCACTTCTCAGCCATTATTTCATCAGTTATTATCTCTTTTTTATTCTCCCTTTTCTATCTTTCTGAAACTTTTTTGAGATGTATGTTAGAGCTTACCACTTTAGCCTACATGCCTCTTAACCTCTTCTTTATATTTCCCATTTATTTTCCCTTCTGCAGCATTCTAGATGAGGTCTTCAGATCTATTTTCCAGTTTTCTAATTATTTCCTTGACTATATCTAATCTGCTGTTTAAGCTATCACTAAGTGTTATTAGGTAGACACCTCCCCCAAATATGTCCACATCCTAACCTCAGAACCTGCAAATATGTTACCTTATGTGACAGATAGGACTTTATAGTTATTATTAAGGTTAAGGACCTTGAGATGGGGATGTTATCCTAGATTATCCAAGTGGGCCCAATTTAATCACATGAGCTCTTAGTGGAAGAAGGAGGCAGAAGAGTGGATCAGAGAGATGAAATGGTACAAGGAGGAAAGAGAGGGGCTTGACCTGCCACTGATAGCTTTTAAAATATAGGAAGGGGACCATGAACCAAGGAATGCAGATGGACCCTAGAATCTAGGAAGGGTCCTTACCTGACAGCCAGCAAGGAATTGGGGACCATGGTCCTACAACTGCAAGAAAGTGAATTCTGTCAACAACTCAAATGAGCAAGGAAATGGGTCTTTCCCAGCAGCCTACAGAAAGGAACCCAGCCTGCTCACCTTAATTTTAGCCCAGTAGGACCGATATCAGACTTATTAACTGCAGAACTGTGAAATAATACCTTTATGTGTGTTTTTTGTTTGTTTGTTTTTTGTTTTTTTGGCTGCCTTGTGTCTTCGTTGCTGCGCGCAGGCTTTCTCTAGTTGCGCCGAGCGGGGGCTACTCTTTGTTCCAGTTTGCGGGCTTCTCATTGTGGTGGCTTCTGTTGTACGGAGCACTGGGTCTAGGCGCACAGACTTCCATAGTTGCAGCACACGGGCTCTAGAGCGCACGGGCTTCAGTAGTTGTGGCGCAGGGGCTTAGTTGCTCCACGGCTTGTGGGATCCTTCCCGGATCAGGGATCAAACCCGTGTCCCCTGCACTGGCAGGCAGATTCTTAACTGCTGCGCCACCAGGGAAGTCCCACATTTATGTTGTTTTAAGCCACTTATTTTGTGGTAATTTGTTACAGCATCAATAAAAAAAAACTAATGCAGGTTTTAATTTTTTTAATTTTCATGAGTTCTATCTGGCTCTTTTTCAAATATGCTATTCATGTTTATAGTTTCCGTTTCATACTTATATTTTCAATCACCTTTTTATTCTTCAATATAGTAAAAACATAATGTGCACCTGAAAATTCACTATCGGAGATCTTTGCAGGTCTGGTTCTGCTTCCTTTTGTTTAGTTGGCTCTTGCTCACAGTGCCTGTTTCTCTATGAGTTTTTTAACTCCTGACTGTGAGCTCATGTTTATTGGAAATTAACTGTTGGATTCTTTGAGACTTGGGTCGAAGGCATATTGTTCCAGGAAAGATTTATGTTCACATCCGCCAGATGCCACCTGTGTCTTCATGGGACCACCTGAAAATAAATCTTTAGCTTGAGGTTTTTCAAATCACACAAGTAAATGAATGAATGCTAATTAATGTCACAAATTAAGAATTCTTAGGAAAGTTTTTTGTTTTTTTTTTTTTCCCACCAAGCTAGGTAGAACAATTGACCTACCATCCCCTTCTGACAGGTGGGTTATTTCTAGTTGACTTTGATACTAAGTGATTAGCCCTATGAAGTCCCAGATTTATGTAGGAGTTTCCTATTAGACTTTCTTCCTGGGGCATATGGGTTACCTATTCTCTCATTGTACCATCCCAACAGACGCGCAAGAACACCAGGGCTTAGTTGATGCCCCCTTGGTAAAATCTGGCTTATGTTTCTGGATTCCAGTTTTCATTCTATATTTTGTTCGACCCTCTGGATTTCTTAGTTTCTTGCCAGTTCAGTAATGTTTTTCCTATCTTATCCAGCATTTTTAGCTATTTTCAGGAGAGTTGTTCAGGGTAACAATTGCACTGTACTGTCAGAAATTAAAATGTCTGATTCTCTCTTTAGAATGAATTCTTAGGTGTAGAATTGCTAGATTAAAAGGCAAGCACATTAAAATTTTTATACATATAGCCATATTACCAAGGTTTATTTTATGTCCAAGGAAATAAAACAGAAAAACAAATCACTAATCTCAAGCATTTGTTGGATTCCTTTTAAATTTGCCTCTAACATCTACGAAAGGAGATGTAAATGTGGTTTACATCTGAACAGGAGACAAAATTTACAAACAAAACAAAACAGTAACTCAAAACAGTTTAACTGTGAAGTGTTTATAGATGGTAAATTAGGAGTTCAAGAAAGACAGAAAAATTTAAATCTGGTCATGCTGCACCCCTGCTTGGGAAGTCTTCTATGGTTGCCTAAAGCAGCCCACATGACCCTGCATGGTCTGGCCCTGACCTTATCTCCATCCTCATCTCTGCTTCTAACTCTCTGGCTCCAGCATCGCTGGCCTTGTCTCTGTTACTCAAATGCAGTGAAGTCCTTCTCGCCTCCAAGCCTTACCTCTTATCTGAATGTCCTCTCTTGCCTCCCACTTCCACTCTGTTTTGCCTGGATGACCTGCTTATTCTTCAGGTCTCAGCTTACATGTGACATTTTAAGAGAGAACCTCCCTGATCTTCTAGAGTAAACCACCACATGCACACACACACACCCCATATCTGTGTGTTCAGACTGCGGGTCGACCGAGCAACTTTGGGACCAAAACTAAGTTCGTGCTCCTCAGAGCACCTGGTCAATTCAAAACAAGAGCTAGAGGGCTTCCCTGGTGGCGCAGTGGTTGAGAGTCCGCCTGCCGATGTAGGGGACACGAGTTCGTGCCCCGGTCCAGGAAGATCCCACATGCCACGGAGCGGCTGCGCCCGTGAGCCATGGCCGCTGAGCCTGCGCATCCGGAGCCTGTGCTCCGCAACGGGAGAGGCCGCAGCAGTGAGAGGCCCGCGTACCGCAAAACAAAACAAAACAAAAAAGAGCTAGAGAGTGAGAATGAGAGAGAGAGAAAGAGAGACTATACTATCTTAAAGCATCCTGTTCTTCTTTTCCATAGCACTTATTACAGTGGTATTGACTAATGTCCCCCTCCTCCACTAAAGAAAGGGACAAAGTCAGGGAGCTATTCACTACCATATCCTAACACCTAGCTCAGTGCCTGGTGCATTGTAAATCTTTATTGAATATGTGAATTTTAAAGATGGGTAGCTGCATTTAGATAAGTGGTGCCAATAGAACACTTTGGAAATCATAAAACAAGTGGGAAAGTAAGAAACAAAACAGAAAAGACCAAAGAAATTTTAATAATTTATAACTCAGTGAAGAAATATGAGCAGTGCTCTTCAAGCTAACAAATTGTCTATAATGGCAGATTCTTAGCGCCAGTCCATAAGTAGGGGAGAATAAAAGGAGGTGGGCTTCTTGTCCAGCGTGAGGTTAGCTACAGCAAGATTGGCTAGCACTGCTTTGGATTATTAAGGACTTTCATGGAATCTTTCCCTGAAGATGGAGAGCTTTCATTTCTGAGATGTTCTTGATGTCCTAATAGGAGGAAGTAGAATGGACCTCTAGTTTTTTCATTCCTGTATGTTGATGGTAAAGTTTTCCTTTTTCCCCCTTTTTTGGCTGAATTTGATTTAAGTTATTCATAATTTAATTTTCACATTGATAATTATCTCTGAAGATATGTTTCCATGCCACATTCTGAACAGTTCAGTTCTTTTTGTCAGGTATCAGAGTAACACTGCTTCTGCTGTTCTTGAAACAATTACCAACATTCAACCCAAAGAGAGTGGAGGTGGCATGGGAGAGACCCGGGAAGCCATTGTTTATAGGTTATCCGAAGATATGCTGAGCAAGCTGCCTCCTGATTACATTCCACATGAGGTGAGATACCCTTTCCGCCTGATGCACAGGGCTGTCTTTGGGTTCCACAAGGCTGAGCACAGTCCTGGGACAGTATGTTTCAGTCAGTCCCTTCCTCCCTCTGCTCAATTCTTCTTTTTTACCTTTTGGTCTTCTCTCTCTTACCCTTGCTCAAGCATCTTGCAAAATTACAATCTGCACTTTTCTACTCCACTTTCTCTCTCAATTGCCTTTTCTGTACCCTTTCCCCATCTTTGGGTTCCTTTGTCTTTGGGTCTCTAGATATCTTAATCCTCTGGACTGGGAATCTCTCCCCACCTCTCTTACCCAAGTCTGCTTTGTCCATTATTTAAATTTAGCCCTTTTTTCTGTCTCTTGCCCTACATACTTTTCATTCTCTCAATCCACTCAGCCAGGTAATAGGAAAGCAAGCCATTTAAATGAATTCACTACCCAGTTTGGATGGCAATAAGTTTCTACTTCTTGAATCTCCCAGATGTTTGCTTGTTAATCAACATCAGTTTTTCTCAAAAATTTTTTTTTAATCTCAAGACCCCTTTACAAAATGATTGAGGACCCCGAGTAGCTCTTGTTTATATGGATTATAACTACTGATATTTAACATATTAGAAATGTAAACTAAAAATTTTCAAAAATATTTATTAATTTATTGTGAAATAACATTAATAAACCCATCACATGTTAGCATAACATTTATATTTTAAAAATAAATATATTTTCCAAAACAAAAACATTCAAAGAGAAAAGTGGGATTGTTTTACATTTTTGCAAATCTCTTTAATGTCTGGTTTAATAGAAGACAGCTGGATCCTCATATCTGCTTCTCCATCCAGTCTGTTGTGGTATTACAGGTCATGTAGCCTCTGGTAAACTCCACTGTACACTCCCCAGAGAAGGAGAGTAAAAAGTCAAATAATGTCGTAGTATTACTATGAAAAAAATTCAACTTTGTGGACCTGCCTAAAAGGAACTTGGGGGCCTTCAGGGGTCCCAGACCGCACTTTGAGAACTCATCTAAATAAATCTTTAATTGTGGTAAAATTTCTGGACGGTCTGAAAGTTCTGTAATACACCATCCTTCTTCCCGCAAGAAAAACAGGGTCGTGCCCTCTGGCCATCCAGGGCTTCCTCTCTCCTGTTCTCAGCTTCCACCCCTCACTGCTGAGGGTTAGAGCTTCACCTGAGCCTTAGGCTGGGCTGAGGCAAGTTTAGCTTTTCAGCCAAAAAGTGAGAGGCTGATGTCCTAATGCAGGTATGACGATGGTCCTGTGTCTACCCTGTCCTGCATCCCCAAGTCTGGGAGAAATGCACTTATCAGTTGGGAGCCCCAAGGCTACCTGGGCTACAGCCCTTCTGCCTGCAGTGAGTGCCCCCAACAATAAAAAATGTTTTCTTGCTTCTTAAAACAATTTTTGCTTCCGTTGTGTAGATGGGTACCAAGGATTTGGCTAAGATACGGAAATCAATGACTTCACATAGAGATGTTTATAGTCAGGGGAGAAAATATTTTTTACATGGATAGGTATTATAAGCACATACTTTCTGTGGTTCATTGTAAATGATCTTCAGAAGACAGATGAGGCATAATACCTGTCTTCACAGATTTTAAAAACCGGCATGTGAAAGCGAGATAAAATTTACTCTGTATGACTAGACCGCAGGTTGGTATTACCAGAAGAGGATTTCAAGACCCTTGGGGTAATTTGAGCTGTTCAGGGTTAGTCGGGGCCGCTTCACCAAGATCTCTGTTCCGGCAACATCCCAGCAGGCACTGAGTGAGGGATGTCCCTAAACGGATTGCTAGATGGGAGGGAGTTTGTACCAAGAGACATCTAAAACAGCTTCCTCTTCCAGGATCACTTACTTTTTAGTGTCCTTTATTTTACAGAAGAGATGTGTTTTGAAAAATGTGGCTGTAAAGTGAATTTAGTTAACTGAAATGTAATTATACTATTGACTTAAAAACATTCGTGTAGAAAAGACTACCTGGTTTCAGAAACATAACAAAAATTCTAAATAAGACTACAGCAGATCTTTCACTTATTAACAGAAAGACAGTTTTAGGCTGGAACAATAAGCAAGTAAAATCAGTGCTAAAGTTAGATTTTCTAGAGCCTAAGTTTTAAGACACATTAAGCATGTGTCTATTGCAAGGGAAGTCTCTCTTTTAAAACCCTAAGTAGGGCAAGGGGATTTGTTTGGGACTGTTAGCACACTAAAAGCTACCCGGGCTATTGATTTGATAGTGTAGCCAACACCAGGGCTTAATTTCTAATGCCGGTTGCAAAAGCATTTGCATAATTTCCCTTTTCCCTAAAGTGTGAATTTCCACAAAGCAGTCCTGATTTAAAGAGAATGCTACATAGGCTCTTTAGCCACTGGAGGCTGAGGGGCTCAAGATGAGAACAGGGCAGTGGAGCCTGCAAAAATGTAAGTTGTAGAACAGGAATTTAGGTGAATACCTGAAGGTTGGTATGGCAGACCGAGTTAGGGCCCTCCACTGGCATGTTTGACTGGGATTTCAAGATCATTTGCTCTACCTGCGCAGGTAGTCCCGTCCAGGTGTTCAGTTTTACATCACTGCTTCCCTCTCATCCCTCACACACTAGAAGTTACCCAGCTGCAGTTAAGCAGAGGTGTTCGTTGCTGAGTAGGAAACATCAGCACCATGCCAGAAAACCTGTTCTGTAAAATGAGGAGCATGGTCCAGATGAGCCTGGAGCCCATCTGTCTCTAATATTCCATGACTCAAGAAGAGGCAGTGGGTGCCCTGGTCCGGGAAGATCCCACATGCCGCAGAGCGGCTGGGCCCGTGAGCCATGGCCGCTGAGCCTGTGCGTCCGGAGCCTGTGCTCCGCAGCGGGAGAGGCCACAACAGCGAGAGGCCTGCGTACCACAAAAAAATAAATAAATAAATAAATAATAAAAAAGAAGAGGTAGTGGGCGTCTCCAGCAGAGAATGCTACAGTTTACTGGCTTACTGGTGATTGTGTGGACTGGTACCTCACTCCAAATTTTCTCCCACTCCATGTGTCTATTCTTACCCCTCCTATCCTGGCATCTCTTCGACTGTGGCCAGCAGAAAGTTCAGATCTCTTTATGAGTTCTTGCCAATATTCGTAGTCAATCTTTTCTCGGGCATATGTCACTAAATTGATATGTGTATATATACTGGCTTATTTCCAAATAATTGTTATATTGTATTGTTCCCACAACCAGATGATTTTATATTGATCTCTTCAAAATGGCCAATAAATTATATACAAGAAGGAACAGGTGCTTGATGGCCCTCCCACAAAGTCAAATATTTTCATTGATTAGATTAGGAAAGACTCTCCTTAGTCACCCTAGCCAGGGCAATAGTGACCTTAGGAACCTGCAGCCAGTCATAGTTATTGGTAACTGCTCTGTAAAGATTTGGGCTATATTAACTGTCTGTGACATTTCTGATAACAATTCTGCAGGCACTATGAAAAGAAGGTATTCCAGACTGTGCTCTTATAAAGGTTAGATTGCAAAAGGGTATTTAATTGACACTTAGTACTTAATCATTTGAAAGGGAAAAATGGTATAAGTTTATTTCAGCTTTTCATAGTACATTTCCAATTATCAACTAAGTACAATCAGTAGGAAATAAAAATCATATTAGTTGAACAGTAGTTTCTGAAGCCCAGAAAATGGGGAATTTAATGGCAAATTTCGTGCTGCAAGAGATATTTTAGAGTTCATCTGGGCTTGTAGAGATACATCCAGAGGAAGAAAAGGAATAGAGAAAGGAGAGGTCATTGGAAAAGAAGTGGCAGATGGTTTTTTAAAACTCTCTGTCATTGTGTTGCATGCTTTGCGTTAGGTGAAAGCTCGTTTGATGAAGATGGGACATCTTAATTCAATGAACATATTTCTCAGACAAGAAATTGACAGAATGCAAAAAGTCATCTCAATACTTCGCAGTAGCCTGAGTGATCTAAAATTGGCCATTGAAGGAACGATCATTATGAGTGAGGTGAGCTATTGTTGTCTCAATAGTCGTTTCCCTCTTTTGTTGGTTTTTCTTTTCCTCAGATTTTAACTTTACCTCTTTTCCAGAACTTGAGAGATGCTCTGGACAATATGTATGATGCTCGCATACCTCAGATCTGGAAGAGAGTGTCCTGGGATTCATCCACGCTGGGCTTCTGGTTTACTGAACTCTTGGAAAGAAATGCTCAGTTTTCCACCTGGATATTTGAAGGGAGGCCCAGTGTGTTTTGGATGACCGGTTTCTTTAATCCCCAAGGTAGGTGCTCATAGGAGAGTAGGCAAACTTGGAAGTTGTGGATAGTTGTACAGTGGTACTGTGTGATAAATGTATGTTATACAGAACAACACAGAGGTACGGCTTGCTGCATGCTGGACGTGTGCTTTCAGCATTGGAGGCCAACAGATGCTTCTGCTATATTTGTTTTACAAATTCAGTCTGAAATTCTTCCTGCCATATTGCTTCCACAAGATGGGGGCAAAACTCCTTTTTTTTTTTTCTCACCCACTTCAGCAAGCAAGTCTGTGGTTAGGACAATGTGAAATAGTGGAAGAGTTTTGTTCAAACCTGTTTTTAAATGTTTATGAAAATGACAAAAACGAAGCACCAAAATATGCAAAAAAATGTGCCTAGAGTTCAGAAGATGAGACTGATTTAAAAGTGATCATGCGGCAAAAGTTTTATTCAGTGAACTTCTGGAGTCTGTCCCTGCTCAGCTTTTTTTTTCCTCCCCTGAAAAAGTGCTTTGTGATTCCACTGCATGTATTCCTTCATTCCATTCTAGAAATATTTACTGAATAAGTTTCTGACTAGATCTCATAGAGTTCATAAAAGTTTAGAAACGTGACAATTTTGGGCCTTACTACAACATGGAAAGTTTTTTTAAGTAATTCTTGGCTAGAATGAAGAGATGCTGGGGTCCTTACAGTTCAGCACCTTATAGCTCCATTAGTTATACAATTTAAGAAGCATTCACACAGATTTTGGGTGTATTATTGTTACTCACAGCAGTATGGTTGAATCTCATAAAATAATATTAAGTGAAGGAAGTCAAACAGAACACATTGTAAGTATGTATACAGTGTTCACATAGGTATACATTGTAATGTATGCATATTGTATGATTCCATTTATACAAGGAATCGAAACAGGCAAAACAGATCTTAAAAGTAAGAATAATGGTTCCCCTTGTGGGAGAGGGCAGTGATTGCAAAACAGCACTAGGGGGCTTTTGGGTGTTTGGAAATGTTCTGCTTCTTGAACTGGATCTTGTTTACAGGGCTGTATTCCCTTGGTGAAAATTCCTGGAGCTGTGTACTTATGATTTGTGCACTTTTCTTTGTATAAACAATACTTCAATAAATAGTAGACATTTATTTGTCCTCTGGGCACATACATTCATTCACTTCATGCATTTTCAAATGCCTTAACATTTTCTAAATTTAAAACACTAACCATGGTGGTTTTTATGAACTTAAATTATACATGGTACATTATTATGTTGAAAGAATTTAGATTTGTGAAGGACAGCCCCCAGATTTCACTTATCTTTTTCTCCCAGAATTTCCATTGAATTTTGGGAGGAAATTTTTTATTATGGTTCTCAGATTTTGTGTGTCTACTTATGAGTCTCTTTCCTCCTTACCAACCCTCAATTTGAGTAAGTTGTCACCAGGGAATTCCTGACTTGGGAGTCTGAAGAAATAGTATTTAACTTAACTAGGATTGTTCAACCATCTTTCATTTGCCAGCCCCTCTGCTAGGTGCTTTCAATAGAGAGAGATTTGAGACCTAATTCTTGCCCTAAAGGAGTCCATAATCTGGTTGGTAGGACAGAAATATTAGCAACTTCAACATAATTTGATAAATGCTCCACCCAGTGAGGACGAAGCACCACACTAGCACAGAGGAGAGAAAGATCAATTCTGCTAAGGCAAAGCTTGAGAAGAGCTTCACACGGGAGGCAGTGAGCAGAGTCTGCAGAGGCGGGGACTGGAGACAAGAGCATCCCAGGCAGAGGCCAGAGCAGAGACAAGGCATGTCCAGGGAGAGAAGCCCAATGCGGCCCAAGCTTGGGAAGCAGGAGCAGGGGTGTTGGGGAGTGAGGCTGGGGTGTGAAGTCTTCCAGGGGAGTTTGGGCTGCATCATAAAGGCAACAGCAAGTCACCAAAGATCACAAGATAACCCCAGGTGGAGGCAGACTGTAGACTGTAGACTGAGGCTTTTACCGGATCCAGGGGAGAGAGCCTGAGACCTTAACCAGGTGCAGAGAAGGAGGCAGATTTGCTGGAGTGATTAAATGGGGACCTTTGAGAGAGCGGGGACTGGCAGTGGCTGAGGCCGAAGGCCAGGTACAAGACAGGGAGCATTGATAGAGGGGCCAACTGGGAGGAAGGGCAGGGAGCTCTGGATTTGTCAGCTTGTGCTGGTGGGACATCCAGGTGGGGAGGTGTGTTGGCAGACTTGGGGTTTGGCAAAGGGGTGAGGATCAGTGATATTTTTAAAAAGTGAGAACATGAAGTGTAGTTTTGATATTTAGAAGCCAAGGGAGTGGGGTTGGTTCATCCCTGGCTTTCCATAGACATAGCTAAGTCGTATATCACAGCACACAATCTCTTTGAGTGATTGCTTTTTCCCATTAGAAATGTAACTTTCAATAGCAAAGTATTAATATGAACTCATCTTTGTTACTATTTCTTAAGATATACTACAAACCAGAGCAACATTTAAAGAAATATAAATACAAATCAGTTTTCTTATTTGTCTTTACTTGTAATAATACTAATCCTTTCTCGTTTTTTTTTTTTTCTTCATTTATGTTTTTAAACTGAGCTTTGATTCTTTCTCTCATGGCTCTCCATGTCTCAGAAAGTCTTGGACTTATTCGAGCATCCTACCTTTACACGCAAGCATCCAGACACATACCCTTATCTGTGATTGCTTTCTGTTTGTAGCACAGAAGAGTGGAGGTCAACTTTCCCTACATACTAATCGTTTCTCTGCTTCCTTTTCCTTCTCTTGACATGAGAGACAAATCACTTTCTGTTCCATATCACCTGGCCAAATCTGGAAAGCATAGAGATTACAGCAAGCCTCTCTGATCACCTTTTGACACCTGTGATTGATTTCTCAATATGAGGTATCTCCTGGGTTTTATATCTTCTAATCCAGTCCCCTTCAATGAAATAATTTTTTTTTGGCTCAAAACATTTAAATAAATTATTTAATGTTTTAAAAACCACGTTTAAGTAAAACACAGTGCAGTTTGAAAAGAGGTCATAGTTTCATCACAAATATGTCTAGTCAAAATTACCTAGACTTTAAAACACTTGAAAATGTTCTTTTCACCTATGACCATTTGTTTTGTGTTCCTATAATGTTAATGTGGCATCTGATGTGTGTTTCCCATCATGCCTCCGGTGAGTGCCCCCCAAGCCTAAGTCACTTTGAGGCGCACACCGCCGCAGGGACAGGTGACAGGCCCTGTTTGCCCCCTAGTCTGTGTCTGAGCTCACGCTGCTCCGTCCCCTCATGGTAGCCTGATATTTTGTCATACTGAAGAGGCCGAGTCAGCCAGCCACCCTGGAACTAATCTGGTACGTTCAGCCCCCTTCACAATCATTTCTGTAGCAAAGGATGAGCTCAATCAGGTAGCAATTAGATTTGATTATTAAAGTGGTCAAGCTCCCTGTACCCATGACCCTGTGACATCTGTTCAATGGCACAGCTTTGGGCAGTGCATGGATTTGCCTCCCAGCAGATTACTCAGGCCCAGTAGAACCTTTGTGTTCCACTGGGGCTTCCCAGCAGTCACTGGCACACACACTCACCTATTGTTTAAGACTGTGCTGCTCAGGGTTTTCAAAGGATTTCTGTGGTCGCTTGTTCCCACAGGTGTACCTTTTCAGAGCGTCATGCATACGTGATTGAGATTCTGATTTGTGTGTGTGTGTGTCTGTGTCATAGGTAGGGATGTGTTTAAACTTAAAGATTATGAGTGGTCATGAGCCTGACTGCAAGCCAGGGGATTGCCTGCGTTCCACTTCCAGAACCTCTTAATCGATAGCCTCGCTTTGCCATTCGATGTTCGGCATGACTTGCAGGCGCTGCTAAGGAAAGGGCGGCAGAGGCTGGACGTGCTCTCGAGGTCTCACACCTCGACGTGAGGGTGAACGGTGCAATATCATTGTTTTCCAAATGTTTAACTCCATCTGGAGCGTGATGCCATTCGGATGCCAGACTGTGCTAGTTTTTCTTGTTTTGTTCCTCAGTGTCTGGACCAGCCACGCCAGTCTGTTGCAGCAGAAATCAGCGACAGCTTAGTACTCACTACTACAAATCAAGATTTTCAGTTAGAGGAGATTTTACTGAAGCAAGGAGATGGATAATTTTTGTCCTGTTATCTTTTGTTCTTGTAAAAATCACCTACAACCTCTTGCCTGTGTGTTTGTTTTCAGGGCAACATCGGCAGCTACCAGTGATTTCTGAATGCTTGCCTTGAGGGTAGTGATAAAAGCATGATGTTTGTTGGGCAGAAGAGTGCACCAGGGTTATTAACAGAACTTTAGCATTGGAAGGGTCTGGGGATTTCTTCTAATCTTGTAACAATCCTAAGCGTGTACCCGAGCTGCTGTTTGCCAAACCAGAGCTGCCCCTAATGTCTGAAGGAACCTCTCAGGCCTCCAAACCTCAATTTGGGTGATAGCACTCACTACCCTGACCCCAAATCCCAGAACCAGAGGACTGTTGACACCTTAGAAATGCCTCCAAGTGAATAACAACCCATCCTTCTTGCCTTTGTGGGGGAGACACTTAGATGCACTGGCTTCAGTCTCAACCACATCCCTTGTAATTCTGGTCTCTGCCCACGGTTACCTTCCTTACTAATCCTCTAGGCCCTTGTAATCTGGCCGGCTTCATGACTATACTGAAACTGCTGTCTCCAAGGCCACCAAATCTAGTGACCTTCCTGCTAACTTCACTTCATACCTTGGTTTCCATCCATCAGCTTCTTCGGTTCTCCTCCTACCTCTCAGGGGGTTGCTTCTCAGCCCACTTTGTGGCCTCTTCTCAGGCAAGTTCTGCCCTTGGCCCTGGTCCCTTTACTGATGACCTCAGCCATTTGCATAGATGCAACTATTCGTCTCTACTTACGGACTGATTCATCGAAAGTCCCAGTGTTAGCTTCTGATTCTTACTTCCAACTGCCATCATAGAATATCCCATCCTCCTGTGAACCTCACCAGTACTACCATCTGTTCATCTTCCCCCCAAACCATCCTCACCAGGATTCTGCTATATTTGCTTGTGCATCACCACCCTCCAGATCACCCTGACCCTTGTAGCGAGTCCCCTAACATCCTAACAGCTTGAAAGAGGGAAACCAGGAATGCATAGTGTGGTGGAAGATGAGAGGGGAGGGGAGGAAGGAAGGACAGATGCTGCCAGAGGTCAAGTAAGATAGGGCCAAAAGTGGTCAGATGGCTTCATCAGCAAGGAGACTACTGGCAAGAGAAGTCTCAGTGGAGTGGGTGGGGAGGTGGAGGAATGAGATGGCAGGGTGAGTGAGAGACCAGGAAATGGAGAGACAGAGAATGAGGATGGACAACATGGGTAATTCTCTCAAGAAATTTGGCTTGGAAGAGGAGAAGCAAGTTGGAGGAGCAGCTGTAAGAAGAAAACATTTTCTTCCTTCTTCTTGTAATGACAGGACAGGCTTGAGCCCATTCAAATACTGGTGGGAAGGAGCCAGGAGAGAGAGAGAGAACAAGGATACAAGAGAGGGGTAAAAGAGGCAGGAGGGGATGGCTCCCAAGTGGAGAGATGCACTCCGAGCAGGAGGAGGGACACCTCACCCATTGTGATAAGGATAACAAGGAAGGAATGCAAGTGAGTTTGTTGGTTTGGTGGCAAGAAGTTGAGAGAATTCCCATCTGATGATTTCTATTTTCTCTCTGACTAAGGAGGCAAAGTGACCTCAGGAGCAAGAAGGTGTTAGAGGAGAGGTTTACACAGAGTGGCAGAAATTTGAGGAAGAGGGTTAAGGAAAGGATTCCTCAGTGGCTTTGACTATCCCGTCGAGGCTGGTGATGGCTAAACCGTGGTGGCAACTGTGTGATGGTCTCAGTATTGTTCAGCAGCCTGGAATAGGTATAAGAAGGAGGACATTTGGATTCATTTAGCACTGGGGGTTTGCTGGGCAAGTGAAGAGAAGGGGGTGGAGTTGAGGAGAAGGTCTTCAGAAATGATGAGGTCAAGGAACTGAGAGGTCAGGATGCTGAGTGGGATACTGAAGAGACCCAGAAGGTGGCAGGAGGCTCAGTGAGTGGGGGCAGGTGGGCACTTGGCAGGGACAGTGAGGGGAGGAGCATGGGACCAGAGGGTGTGGTTGTTAAAGCTGCAAAGATTTTCATCAAAGGTGGAGGGACAAATGGGGAGGACAGTGTCTTCAGAGTTGACAGGTTCCAGTAAGGGCAAGAAGATGGAGAGAATGTTCTGTGAAGAGGTGGAAGATATGGGAGAGTCTGTTAACCACAGAACCACTCCAGAGGGAACAGTGGAAAGGTTGGGAGGGAGGGGAGAGGTGAGGGAGAGGAAGCACAAAGTAGCAGAGAAGGGATGGAGAAGGTAAAGCAGTGCAGGGAAGTGCATTTTGGCACATGAGACATGGCGGGGTTAGCTGATCCCAACCCAGCCAAGAGAATTAGCCCGAGCTCTCTGGCTTGTACTCAGGTTTTGCCAGAGCCAACTGTGTCCTGCATTAAGGACATTTCAGAGAATACATGCATCTCAGGGGACTCTGGAAAGAGTCAGCTCGTATTACTGACAGTTTTCCTAATATTTTGCTTGTATCATGGGGCATTTCTCTTCCCACTTGTCAAATTTGTTCTGAAAACAAATACGGGTCCGTGATCGCTCACTGTCCTGTCATACAGATCCTTTTACAGAGCAGAGGTTCTCAGCCCTGCCTGCACAGTAGAATCACCTGGGGAGCTTTTAATACATGCTAATCCCTGGGGCCCCAGACCAACAACATCAGAACCTCTGGGGATAAGACCTCTAGACTCTTTACAGTTAATTTTAAAAGCTCCTTTGGTCATTTTAATGTGTGAGGAACCTGGGCCTTAGACCATTGCCACCCAGTATGTTGTCCACCAGCCAGCAGGAGCGGCCATCACCTGGGAGCTTGATAGAAATGCAGAACCTCAGGACCTACCCTCGACCTACCTACCAAATCAGAACTGGTGTTTTAGTAAGTGTTCCTTCCCCTGGTGATAAGTATGAACATTAAAGTTTGAGAAGCCCTGCCTTAAAACAGGAGTGAAGGGCTTCCCTGGTGGCGCAGTGGTTGAGAGTCTGCCTGTCGATGCAGGGGAGGCAGGTTCATGCCCCGGTCCGGGAGGATCCCACATGCCGCGGAGCGGCTGGGCCCATGAGCCATGGCCGCTGAGCCTGCGCGTCCGGAGCCTGTGCTCCGCAACAGGAGAGGCCACAACAGTGAGAGGCCCGCGTACCGCAAAAAAAACAAAAACAAAAAAACAAAAACAGTAGTGAAGCCTGGTCCCACCTCTAGAGATTCTGATTTTATTGATCCGGGCTATGGCTTGGGAAGCGGGAGTTTTAAAGACTTTCCAGATATTTCTCATTTTCAGCCAAGTTTAAGATTCCTGCCTTACAGCATCGAGCAAACCGTCAGGAAGGGTCCCTGGGGCATTTTTATTCAAGTGGGTGGATCATCCCCATCTTTGTTTAATGATTTCTGACCTTTTATTTAACTTACCAATGAACCACATTTGCCTCTCATTTAGGGAAAAAAACTGCCTGTCATAAAGTTATGGCAGGAACAGCATTTGTCCTCATCTTCCAAGATGCTAACGGGAGGCTTAGTAACTGATAAGACAGGAAATACTGAACAACCATAAGCCCATTACATAAGGACTGGTTCATTTATTAAAGAAAAAAAAAGCATTGCCTATAGGACCATCATTACAGAATACCAACCAACTCCTTGTAAAATTGAGAAGAGCAACCTTCTTGATTAGTTATTTCTTTTATCTCTTCCAAGACGTTGTTTGAATTGATACCGAAAGCCTTCTGTGGCTTTCTTCAAGCCGACTAATTGTACATGTCAAACAACAGTAATTTGTTTGCCAAAATGTTGGGTCAGGACTATTATAGGAATTAAGACATAACAAGTGTTATTTTAGACCTGAGTTTCCAAAGTATGATCCAAGATTTAAAGTGCGTTTCTTATATATATATATATAAATTTTTAATGTTTTTTATTGATTGCTGGGAAGATGTTTTATTTATTTATTTATTTGGTTGTGCTGGGTCTTAGTAGCATCAGGCAGGCTCCTTAGTTGTGGCTCGCCAGCTCCTTAGTTGTGGCAGGCGGGCTCCTTAGGTGTGGCATGTGAACTCTTAGTTGTGGCATGCATGTGGGATCTAGTTCCCTGGCCAGGGATCGAACCCAGGCCCCCTGCATTGGGAGTGCAGAGTCTTAACCACTGCACCACCAGGGAAGTCCCTAAAGTGTATTTCTTGAAAGAACAAGCTTGACAAGAATTCATTACGCTGTATGAGTCGGAAGGCAAAAAAATTTTTAAAGCACTTCAGTTAGCCCACATGTTACTCAGGTGTTTGAATAGTTAAATCACCCATTTTCATGTAGGTGGTTAAATCTCATAAAGAATAGATTACTTTTGTTGAGGACTTTCCCCAACTTTTTGTTTCTCTCTTCTGAGTCAAACACATGAACATCTGAATCACTTTTCCACCACTGACGACTGAAGTTTGTTTTAAGAATTATTAAAATTAAATTAATGCCAAGACAGTAGTACCACTTTTCAAGCTTTTATAAAGAAAAATATATCAATAGTCTTTTAAAATTATATAGGCTTCAGAAAACAAGAGATTTTGATTCCATTAGACTTGATATCAGTCTACAAGAAAGATGGTCATTCATGTTTTAAATTCAATAAAGAGCAATTCAGTGGATTCACTACGGTCTGAATTCTGCAAGATCATGTTCTTCTTTTTAGGAGGCTAAAAAAAATATCAAGACTTGAAAAAAAAAATGTATCTTCATGTTCTGAGGGGGAATGACCCATGGAACAGTTTCCTACCCTCCACTCTCAGGCCTCAAATTATTTATTTAACATTTTCCTTTCTTAATAGCTCAAGGTAATATGGATTCTAGATTTCATCTACTGACATGCCAAGAGTGCTTCCTAAACATTAAGAGGCTTATTGTTGAAGTCAGCTAGGCAACATCATGCATATTCCCCAGGAGGGAGAAGAGAGAAGATGGTCTCTCCTTAACCACACTAGAGTTTTTCAGAGTTCTGCACCAATGACTGAAGTCTTTGTCCCGGGTGTGTTACATAAGAAAGAACCCCTCTCATCCCTCCCCTGGCACCTATGGCATTGTCCTGAGTGCCATATGGAGTGAGGTCAAATTTGCAATTTATTTGGAACTTAAAATATAGTAGAAAAATCCAGTTATTCAACTAGTACAGATGGATGGTCAAGACCAGGATTCATGCCTTGTGCGTTATGACCTTGTAGTGATAGATTCATTGATCAGTGATGAATTTTAAAATATCATAAAATAGGGCCAATTTAATTCCAGGTACTCTACTTGGATACACGGTGTCTGATACTCCATGTGAATGCAAGCTTAATGTTGAGTGATGAAAATGACATTTTCATAGAGTCGCTTAGAAGGGAGAATTGGATTTTATTATTGTGGTCATATATACCTGACTACCAAACACACAACATGTTAACTACTAAAAAATGGGATCCCCAGTATTTAAAATGGAAGTCAACATAATCACACTGATCAGATCACCTCAAGTGACTCCACACGTAGAGTACGGATAGGCCTGGACCAGCAGTTGCTGGCACTCTTGGTTTTATGAAACTACGACCTTATAAGAATCACTTATAAAAGTCCTTCAATCAGCTACTCTGGTTGATTGACCAACTTTTCATTTGGATTACTGCAAGGGTTCTTCTTGAGCACCCAAATTCTGTTTTGGTGAGGGCTCTGAGTAGACCTTATAAGATGCAAATACAACCAGATTATGTGCCTGCTTCAAATATTCAGTGGCTTCCCACCATCCACAGAGTCACCAGGTCCAAACTCTGACCCTGAAAAATCCTGCCTCTACCTTTGTTCTAACCTCATCTGCCATCGTTTCCTCACCTTTAGCCTAGACCTGCATGCCTTTGCACGTGCTCTTCCTCTAACTGGAATCGTCCCATCTGGAAGACTCCTACGTATCCTTTCAAGACTCATCTTCAACTTCATCTTCTCAATTCAGCCTTCCCTGAGTTGTCTTCCCAAGTGGTCCACGTTGTTCTCACCTCTTTACTCATAACGACATCGTGTTGTATGTCTACGTTCCCTCTAGACTGAGCTCCTTGAATGCAGGGCTCATGGGTGGCCTCTTCATCATTGTGGGCATCTCACCTAGAGCCACTCCTAAGAGGTTTAACAAATGAATGAATGAATGAAGGAGTGCCTCCCCAAGTGTCTAATTTAATAATGAGGGAGGGGCTTGAGAATGGAGAGAACTTGACTTTCTCACTAAGCAGGCTAGGGTCCTATTCTTGCTCTCTAATTCCAAGGGATATTAACTCACCGCCTGCCATTACGCCTTGTAACTTCCCCTCTTCTTTCCAGTCCCATTCAAACCTGATAAAATATTATCACTTATGTGGTGGTTTGTGCAGTAAAGTTCTCAGAGTTCACAAATCTAGGAGTAGTAGGGGCACACAGGTTCCAAAATCTATTCATGATTATGAGTAAAGGGCCTCATGGTTTCCAGTATTAACATGGAGGCCAAAATATAATATATAGGTCACAGATAAATTTTCCTAAGATTTTGAAGTCCATGTTGAAGTTTAAGGTATACTTTTTAAACATCAAATGCTGCTTTACAAGGTAAACTTCTCTTATTGAATTGAATGGCACGATTTGCAAATACTAAGTTAAAAGAAAGCCCACAATATACAGAACCATGTATTGTCTTAAAATAACTGTATTATGCACATTAAAACACGGAGCTTTCCTTTCCAGTGTGATTGCTTTGTTTGATCAAACTGAAAGTCGGGCTTTCTATGTTGGCATTATGCCTTATTTCCTTAGACTAAATGAAATTGTTCCATAATAGCAAAAAGACGCTGATAATGGTTTGATTCAAGTTTTAATTGGAATGCTGGTCTCAGAATATTTGACCATTTCAGTCTTATTCCTAGATACTGGATCTTCAGAGACTATAGGCTAGCACTGGGTTACAACCCTTAGGAGACCTGAGTGGTTGAAATCCCAGGAGAATTTTAAACCAAGACCTTGTCTGAGGCAGAGAGGGTGCTGCTTTCCTGCTGTCAGCTGGCAAGGCGTATTTAGCTCATTGAAACAAAACACTGAAAGAAATCTCCCCCCTGAGGCCTGATCTCAACTCCTCTTGGGTGGGCACGCATCTGGAGATGGACAAGCAACTAACATGACCCCCTTCTTGTTTCTAGAGTGGACTGCACCAAGGCATCAAAATCATTTCTTTCTCTTTTTTTAAGGCTTCCTCACGGCAATGAGACAGGAAGTGACCCGCGCCCACAAAGGCTGGGCCCTGGACTCCGTGACCATTCACAACGAAGTTCTGCGGCAGACCAAGGAGGAGATCATGTCACCCCCTGCGGTAGGTGCCAATGGGCAACAGCAGGAACAGTTCTGGAGCTGGGGCTCAAAGTTCAAGTTCTGCTGAACACTGACCTATAAGTGTCTCCGTTAAGTCCTTTGCCTTTGCAGCGAGGGTTTCCTCGGTTGTGACCTGGAGACCTCCATGCCAACACTTCCAGCATTTGCCAGAGTGGGAATGAATGACAAGCACTGGGAACTCCCCAGACTGCATTTCTTTGTAATTACGAGTTACACTTGTGTTTGCTGAAAAGGATTTTCCACCCGTCTCCATCCACTTCTGTGGGGTACTCACAGAATTGGCAAGAGCTGCAGGACGCTGTGTGGAAGGACACCTGGGTGGGGGAAGGGCAGACGCTCTAAGATAAGCAGACACCCCTGGGAGCCACTGCTTGGACACTTACCTGCCCTTTGAACTCGGGCTAGTTCTTTAACTCTTTTGAGCCTCAACTTCTTCATCTGTAAAATGAGGATGATGATTCAACCTCAGTAAAGATAGCTGGGAGACTTCAGTGGGATCATTTAGGCTTGGTTCCAGACCCCACATAGATATTCAATAAATCTTAGTTCCTTCTTCCCTTTCTCTGATCCTTATTCTCTCGGCTGTCAAATCAGGGGGCTGGACCAGATGATTTCCAAGTTCTGGCCCTTTTTGCCACTTCATAACAAGGATCACCATTCTTCCAGTTTCCAATAACATGGTCCTTATTTTTGTCTGAGATCCCACCAGAAGAAGCACCTTTAACCTCCATATTTCCACCAACAATCTCTAGATTCAAGGAAACATAGGCTTTTTCAACTATGCCTTCAAAATTCTTCCAGCTTTTTCAGGTATTTGTTACAGCAGCATCCTGTTTCCTGGTACCAAGATCTGTATCAGTTTCCTAAGGCTGTTGTAACAAAGTAGCACAAACTGGGTGACTTAAAACAACAGGAATTTATTTTCTCAGAGTTCAGGAGGCCAGAAGTCCAAAATCAGGGCATTGGCAAGGTTGGTTTCTTCTGAAGGCTCTGAGGGAGAATCTGCTCCATGGCCCTCACCTAGCTTCTGGTGGCTGCTGGCAAACCTTGGTGCTCCTTGACTTTGTAGCTGCATCACTCCAACCCCTGCCTACCTCATCACGTGGCCTCCTTCCCTGTGTGTATCTCTGTGTATCTTCTCCTCTTCTTATAAGAACTCCAGTCATATACTCGTCCACTATGACCTTAACTAATTACATCTGCAAAGGTTCTATTTCCAAATAGTCACATGCTGAGCTTCTAGGTGGACATGAGTTTTTGCAAGAGACTATTCCATCCAAACACCTTCTAACTACGACTTTGTAAAGTTCTTAGAGTGAAAGGAGCCTAAAAGGATACAGTTTACTATTGGATGATGCCTAAGTGGTTGTATTTTCATGTGGCAATTGTCACCTACTGACTTAATGATGGTATCATATGTCCTGATTTTCTGGGATTGCCCATGGTTTTACTGTCAAATCATGTACTTCAGGTTTTGGTTCAAAAAGTATGGTTCTTATACTGTTAGCCCACATGAGGGATTCCAGAAAACACTTTGCAGCTAATCTCCCTCTCTTTTATTATAATCTACGTTTACTTCCCCTTACCCTACCCTCACTGGAAATGGAACACTGGTCACCATCTTCTACATAAGTATATCTTATGATCTTACGTGATTATTGGAGTCTCCACCGTGATTCCCTTTAGACTTTTTTTCTTACTGAGTACATGTTCTATGGCTCCCCGCTGCCTACAGAATAAAGTTCACGCTCTTCAGTCTGGCATCTACACTCTTCCACAGTTAAGCCCTAACTTATTTTTCATAACCATTGAACCTGCTGCTAAATATTATAAAATGCTTGGGCTTTGCTGCTCATCCTGCCTTCCTTTGTAGTATTGCTCCTCCCTGGGATGCCCACCCTTTCTCCTCTATCTTTCCAAACGCAGCCCACCCTTCAAGGCCATCTCCTCCACAAGGGTCCCCGAGCATTCCAGCCCTTACTGACCTTTCACCTCAAGTCACTGCGCTTAGCCTCAGTCAGTGCTATTCATCAGGCAGCCCCTCTAACAAGCGTGTGCTGGTATTCAAGTCATGTCTTCTACATTTTGTTCTGTGTGTGTGTGTGTGTGTGTGTGTGTGTGTGTGTGTGTGTGTGTGTGTCTTGTCTCCTGATTAAATGAGGCCCTTGAGGGCAGGTCCTACTGTGTGAATGACAGAGACACAAGGATGAGGTCAGCCACTCTTGGACCAATTCTCACCGCCCTCACCGCCCTCCCCCTACACCCATCACACCTGCTCTCCCTCTACCATACCCAGCCTCTGAGGGTGCTCGAACCCCTGCTGGCCAGACCTGGCTGCTCGTCAGATCTGGCTGCTCGTCTCACTAGATCCGACAACCGAGATGGAATTAGAGCCACGTATTGGCTTGGCCAGCGTAGGCTGAGATCCCGAGTGGCATCCAGCTCTGAGTCCTGTTCTGTGCTCCCACCACCCCTGTCAGACACTTTCATCGCCCTGCAGAGGCGATTTGGTGCTGCTGGCTAAGTTCGCAGTCCCAGGCAGGCCACCCCCAGGCTCAAATCTCCAGTAATAGGAACATTTCAACAGCACTAATAGCCTCAAGCTATGCCACAGGGGAACACTGGGCTCAGTATTTCACTGGAATGCGTCCAGTGGTGTTTTCTTCTTCTGGTAGTGTTTTAAGATTGGTGTACATTTTCTTTCCAAACTGACAACCTTTTTTACAGTATTGGATGCCCATCTCACAGCACCTAATTTTTAAAAAAAATTCCTGTTACCTTACGCTTGGTTCTTCCAGGAAGGTGTGTATATTTATGGGCTGTACTTGGATGGAGCAGCCTGGGACAGACGGAACGGGAAGCTCACGGAATCCACCCCCAAGGTGCTCTTCACGCAGCTGCCCGTGCTGCACATCTTCGCCATTAATTCCACAGCGCCCAAGGACCCCAAGCTGTATGTGTGTCCTATTTACAAGAAACCGAGGCGAACTGACTTGACCTTCATCACCGTGGTGTATTTGCGAACAGTCATGTCCCCAGATCACTGGATCTTGAGAGGTGTGGCCCTTTTGTGTGACATCAAGTAAGTCCATTTCCGCTTGATGAGGGCAGAGGAGCCACGTGGGTGGCCAGTGCTATTGAGAGACTTGGTGAGGCATATCTTTTCTCCCTGATAATTGCTTGATTACTCTTTCTAAATTAAAAAGTTGATATCCTACAATCGCTTGTGTGTATGTGTTTTCCCTCATATCAATATTTATTTATTTATTATTATTTTTTATTGGAGTATAATTGCTTTACAATGTTGTGTTCGTTTCTGCTGTACAATGCACTGAATCAGCTATACATATACCTATATCCCCTCCCTTTTGGACCTCCCTCCCACCCACCCACCCCCCATCCCACCCATCTAGGTCATCACAGAGAACCGAGCTGAGCTCCCTGTGCTTTATAGCGGATTCCCACTAGCTATCTATTTTACACACAGTAGTTAGTGTATATACATCAATCCTAATCTCCCAGTTCATCCCACCCCCCCTTCCCCCTCTGTGTCCACCTATCCATTCTCTTCGTCTGCGTCTCTATCCCTGCCCTGCAAATAGGTTCATCTGTACCATTTTTCTAGATTCCACATATACGCATTGATATATGATATTTGTTTTTCTCTTTCTGACTTACTTCATTCTGTATGACAGACTCTAGGTCCATCCACATGTCTACAAATGACCCAGTTTTGTTCCTGTTTATGGCTGAGTAATATTCCACTGTGTATATGTACCTCATCTTCTTTATCCATTCATCTGTCGATGGGCATTTAGCCTCATATCAATATTTAAAAAGACAACTCTAAAGTAAGGTTTTTTATTGCAGGCAATCATATTCCATTATAATTATTATTTTTTTTAAATAAAGTCCTATCTTCATGTTAGAACACTTCGGAATGTTTGAATTTTAAAAAACTGTAAGTATTAATTTGTTGCATCCTAAAAGGAGTCTAGCAGATGAAATTGTCTCTCTCAAATAAAACCCACTTTTCCCTTGAATAAAATGGACCCATGTGTGAGTTTATGCTAATGTGTTAGCCTTTGCTCATTTGAGTTTGGTCTTCTCTCTGTGTTTCTGAAATGGAAACTGGAGGGGTCCAGTCAGTACCCCCTTAGGAGTTATAGCTGGTGGTGTGAAGTATTTGAAATAGAAAATCCACTGGGATGGCTGCTCTTCCAATTTATTATAATTTTATCTAATATTATCTTTTTAAGTGCTTTTGAGCCCCGGAGAACCCTGAGTCTCCAGCTCTCCCCTCCCAACCTCAACTCCGCAGGAGATAAGGAAGCACACATTTCTAGCAGCGAATGGAGAAAGAAAAACAAACTCCATCAAACGAAATTAGGTTACATGCTGAATCCCTTAAAAAGGAAAGTCTTTAAAAAGTGAAGCCATTTCTTACTCTGTAGCTAGTCTGAAACTCGATATGAACCTTTATTTCCTGCTGAAGGAAATTGTCAATTTAACAAAACAGATAGGGTCTCATATTGAATGTTCATGCAGCTTCTGGGTACTGAAGAACTGTCTCTACTGGTTTTCCCATCCAGAATCCTCTTGCCTGTCCCCAGCTAAATCCACAAGCTTCGTTCCCTGTGTCTGTTCTGAAGGAAGGGGGTGTTTCATGTTGCCTTGCTCCCCTCTCATCCTTGTGTCACCCTGATCAGAGATGGCCAAGCAATAGCCCAGAGACATGTCCAGGGAAGAACCCAGAAGAAATTCCACCATAATCTAGTGTATTTTCAAACAGTGGAAAATATATTATAGGATGCAAATTGTAGCCGTGGCCTCTGGTCTGCTCCTGATACTGATTCATGTCAAAGCCATAGAACCCTCCAGGGCAGTTTAAAAAAATCAAGTAAACGAGGAATTCCCTGGTGGCCCAGTGGTTAGGACTCGGTGCTTTCACTGCGGTGGCCCAGGTTCAGTCCCTGGTTGGGAAACTAAGATACCACAAGCTGCTCTGTGCAGCCAAAAAAAAAAAAAAAAAAAAAAGGAAAAAGAAAATCAAGTAACTGAGGCCCTGGCCCAAGTGTTTTGACACTTCCCCCAGCCTGTAGTCACACTAAAGGAAAAGATGGCATCCTCTGGAAAGAATGTCCTGAACGGAAGCTAGAATCTGGAAGCAACTGCCTGTCTGGGTGAGCAGAGCGGAAGTAAAACACATTATAGCAAACCAAACTACAGGTTCCCAAATAAAACATATTTTATTCATATTCCTATCCAGTTGCCAAAATTATTGAAGGCACATTGCATAGTCTAAATCCCTGGATGTCGTGGTAGGTTTTCAGAGAATAACAATCAGGATGGATGTTTTCTAATGACTTGAATGTCCTATGGAAAATTTGGGAAAGAGATGGGAAGGATGTGAATCTAGCAAAGATGATGGATCAGACTGTTTAAGGCTACACACATCGCATTTCCTGGGAACTCTCCGCGGTTGCTGATTATTTTGTTGTGTGTCAACACAGAGGTGAGAGAGATGAATACTGAGTCTTCCTCAGGGATGGGCACCTGGCTTCCAAGCGGTGCCTCAGAAAATGGTCTTCCTCACGGTGGGTACCTCTCCGCTCTCCCTAGTTCTGCAGAGCTGGCTGGGGTCCAGATCTGTTTGCTTTCTCCAGGCTTGCTTAATGGTTTCCTTAGATGTTTTGAGCCATTGAACTTGCATAAGCACATAACCATTTTCTCAGAAAAATTGTTAACTCTTTTACTAATTACATAATTTGCCACACTTGAGTGAGGGAGACCTGGTGAGCATAAAGGAGCAAAGGATCAGGGACTAAGTGGTTAAACCGGCTGAAGCTGGGAGAGGAAAAAAAAGTAATTTTTGGTTCTCCTTGGAGTCAGTCCACATATTCTCATTTTGGTCTCGGCAAAATGAGCAATGAGATTTATAACTTTGTTGATTTAAAATGTTATTTTAGTTTGGATTTTGCATAAAAATAAGACCAAAAAAGAAGTGTCTCAAGATACATCTTGTGAAAGGGACCAGTCTTGAGGGTGACGTTGCATGAACAAGCCCCACTCTCTTCTGTCAAAGAGACCTCAGGTGAATAGGGGACTCACCTGTACTGTGGGTGTGACTCAGGGCCGTGGGTGAAGTACAAAGGAATGGTTAAACTCAGGGATGAGGGATGAACTTGAAGACAAGTTAGCCTTTCAGTTGGGTCTTTGTCTTTCCATAGATGGTACCAAGATGGTACCAAGACAGTAGATGGATATATTCTAAGGAAGGGAACAGTGTGAGGGGATAAAACAGTATAAAGATGGGAAACTTCATGGAACGTCCAGAGACAGAGACCAGACTGTGTAAAGTCCTCCTCAAGAGCCTTCAAAAAATTTCCATCTCCTGGAATGTATACTCCAAATACCAAAGCCCTCCATGAGCTAGCCTAAAATAAAATTTCTGCCTGTCGCCCACCCCATCACTCAACTTGCTCAATTGCCTTTAGGACTATTTGATGTTGCCTGAACATCACACATATTTTCATCCTTATGTTGTTCCCTTATCAAGAAATACTTTCCCGTACAGAACAACCGGAACTTTCATATACTGCTAGAGGAAATGGAAGATGGTGCAACCATTCTGGAAAACAGTTGGACAGTGTCTTAAAAGTTGAACACATGACCCAGGCATTCCACTCCTAGACATTTACCCAAGAGAAATAATAGCATTGTGCCTACAAACACTTACCCATGAACGTTCATAGAAACTTTATTTGTAATAGCCAACAACTGGAAACAACTCAAATGTCTATCCACAGCTGTATGGATAAACTATGTACACCCATTCTATAGAATACTGCTCATCAGTAACACAGAACAAACTGTTGATGAACAAACATGGATGAACGTAGACAAATCTCAAAATAATTATGCTGAGTGAAAAAAGCCAGACAAAACAAGAGTGCATAGTGTATAGTTCCATTTTCATACAAAACTCTAGAGAATGCAAACAGATCTATAGTGACAACAGATCTGTGGTTGCCTGGGGGAGTGGAGCAAAGGCAGGAGAAAGAGATTGCAGAGCAGCAGGAGGACACTTTGGGGGGTGAGAGATGTGTTCATTCTCTTGATGGTGGTGATGATTTCACATGTGTCAGAATGTACCAAACTGTACACTTTGAATGTGTGTAGTTTATTGTACCTCAATTATACCTCAATAAAGCTGTGAATAAAAGTTCTCCCTGCACCACTTGATCCTTTCTTCATCCTCCGTGAGGACTTCGTGACCCCTCTCCACTCCCCCAGGTACGATTTATTGCTGCTTCTGCACTTTGATTGCAACTGAATTTAGGGATTTTCACCCTGGGAATGAATAACATGTGTCTCTGGCTCCTCATTCTATAGCAAGCAGAGTCTGGCTTTTGGCACCCCAGCAAGTGTTGACTGAATGCAAGAAGGAATGAACAGCGAGTGACCCCATTTGGTAAGTGTAGGCAAATGATGGGAAAGGAGGGCATGTCGAGGGAGGGGGGCGTGTTGGGAATACGATGGAACGACAGTGGGAAACCACTGATGGTTCTGGACTGATACAGGAACGGAAGTGGGGAGGCTGTTGCTCTACACCCAACAAGGTGAAGTGAGCATTGAACAAGAGAGACCATTAGAATGGAAGTAAAACAAGTCATGTGAAAGATGGTATGGAGGCCAAATTGGGGCATTCAGAAACTAAGTTGATGAAATGAATAGTAAGCAGGGATGGTTAAAATACATAGCAGTTTAAACCTAAAAGTCCATTGACAGATGAATGGATAAAGAAGATGTGGTACATATATACCATGGAATATTACTCAGCCATAAAAAAGAATGAAATGATGCCATTTTCAGCTACATGGATGGACCTAGACATGACCATACTAAGTGAAGTAAGTCAGAAAGAGAAAGACAAATACCATACGATATCACTTATATGTGGAATCGAAAATACGACACAAGTGAACCTATCTACAAAGCAGAAACAGACTCACAGACATAGAGAACAGACTTGTGATTGCCAGTGGGGAGGGGGGCAGGGGAGGGTTGGAGTGGGAGTTTGGGATTATCAGATGCAAACTCTTACGTACAGACTGGATAAACAACAAGGTCCTAGTGCATAGCACAGGGAACTATATATTCAATATCCTGTAATAAACCATAATGGGAAAAAAAAGAAAGACATAGCAGGTTATAGCCTGGAGAGTCTAGTTGGATGTTTCTTCTGTCATTACAATTTGGGGAAAAGAGCTGTTTTCCTAGCCAAGTCCTTACGAATAACTGCCAGGGTCTCTGCAGAAAGACTCAAAGATCTGTGTGCTCATCGTTGCTTACGATGAGGTCTGTGACTTAATAACACCGTGTTACTGTGTCCCAGGCGCTGGTCTGAGCACTTGACATGCATTAACTTATGTAACCTTTATATCAACCCTATGAGCTCTGATATTATCATCTCCATTTCACAGATGAGGAAACTGAGGCCCAGAGAAGCTAAATAATTTGCCCAGGTTCTCCCAGCTAGTAAGTGACAGAGCTGGGGATTTGAATCCAGGCTGGATGGTTCCAGTCTATGCTCTGATGAACTTTGCAAGGCAGTATTGGATTTTTTTTGTTTTTTTGAAGCCAGAGTCTAATGGCATAAACCTCTAAAATTCATCATTGTGCATAGAAAATAGGACATCTATGTTTCTCTGACTTGTTAATTTGAGCAGCTTTCATTGTCTGGCTGGAAAGGATAACGTGCACAGGAGAGAGACTATTAGGCAAATAACAGCAGTTGTATGGTGTGCAAACAACGGTACATTTAAAATTCAGGAATTTTGAAGGCAATTAGCAGGTTCATTTAACATGCTCTTTGTGGGCTTTCTTGAACATTCTAGACCAGCAGATGCATTGTCAACAGGAAGGAGCTGGAGGAATTAGCTCTAGATTCCAAGTGATAAGACTCCAGGTCCGGTCCTGGGACACAGGCCCCCTGTAGGGCAGCTTCCTTGTCCACATGCAAAAGAAGAAACAGTAAGACATTATTTTATTTTATTTTTATTGAAGTATAGAAAGAGATGATTTACAATGTTGTGTTAATTCTGCTGTACAGCAAAGTGATTCAGATATGTGTGTGTGTATACACACACACACACACACGCACGCACATACACATTCTTCTTTATATTTGTTTCCATTATGGTTTATCCCAGTACATTGAGTATAGATAGTTCCCTATGCTATATAGTAGCATATCCATCCAGGATATAGGATGTTTATCCATCCTATATGTAATAGTTTGCACCTACTAACTCCATACTCCCAGTCCATCCCTCCCCCATTCCCCTCTTCCTTGGCAACCACAAGTCTGATCTTTATGTCTGTGAGTCCGTTTCTGCTTCATAGATAGGTTCATTTATGTCATATTTTAGATTCCATATATAAGTGATACCATATGGTATTTGTCTTTCTCTTACTGACTTACTTCACTTAGTATGATAATCTCTAGTTGCATCCATGTTGCTGCAAAAGGCATTATTTCATTCTTTTTTATGGCCGAGTAGTATTTCTGTACATATATAAGTACCACATCTTCTTTATCCATTCATCTGTCGATGGACATTTAGGTTGTTTCCATGTCCTGGCTATCGTAAATAGTGCTGCAATGAACATAGAGGTGCATGTATCCTTTTTTTTTTTTTTTTTGGCTTTGTTGGGTCTTCGTTTCTGTGTGAGGGCTCTCTCTAGTTGTGGCAAGCGGGGGCCACTCTTCATCACGGAGCGCGGGCCTCTCACTATCGCGGACTCTCTTGTTGCGGAGCACAGGCTCCAGACACGCAGGCACAGTAGTTGCGGCTCACGGGCTTAGTTGCTCTGCGGCATATGGGATCTTCCCAGACCAGGGCTCGAACCCGTGTCCCCTGCATTAGCAGGCAGATTCTCAACGACTGCGCCACCAGGGAAGCCCGCATGTATCCTCTTGAATTAGAGTTTTGTCTACATATATGCCCAGGAGTGGGATTGCTGGATCATATGATAATTCTGTTTTTAGTTTTCTGAGGAACCTCCATACTGTTCTCCATAGTGGCTGCACCAACTTACCTTCCCACCAACAGTGTAGGAGGGTTCCCTCTTCTCCACACCCTCTCCAGCATTTGTTATTTGTAAACTTTTTAATGATGGCCATTCAGACTGTTGTGGGTTAGTTTTGATTTGCATTTCTCTAAGAGTTAGCAATGTTGAGCATAAGATGTTATTTTAAAGAACACAGTTCAGGGCTTCCCTGGTGGCGCAGTGGTTGGGAGTCCGCCTGCCGATGCAGGGGACGCGGTGTTCGAGCCCCGGTCCGGGAGGATCCCACATGCCGCGGAGCGGCTGGGCCCGTGAGCCATGGCCGCTGAGCCTACGCGTCCGGAGCCTGTTGCTCCGCAACGGGAGAGGCCGCGATAGTGGGGGGCCCGCGCACCGCATGAAGAGTGACCCCCGCATGCCGCAACTAGAGAAAGCCCTTGCGCAGAAACGAAGATCCAACACAGCCACAAATAAATAAGTAAAAAATAAAGGAATTCCCTTAAAAAAAATTAAAAAAAGAACACAGTTCAGCAAAGTGTAAAAGAGAGCAAAAGTATGAAAAATAACTCACTATCCTAAATGAAAAAAATTAGGGAACTATGGAGATCCTTTCCATTTTAGCCAAAAAGCCACTCACAGTTAAAGTAACTCAGTGACTTAATCTTAGGTGCCTAATGGAATCCCTAACGTTTTTAAAGGTTTTAAAAAATGATCCTGCTTTAGACATAAAAAGATGTCACAGGACAGCATTCTGGGAAAAGTTAGGACCTGTAGCATACGTCCAAAAACAGGCCTCATATTGAATGGAGAAGGAATCCACCAAGGGTTATCCAGGGCTGTATAGACATTCGCTTATGAGCCTTTTCTACATTTGATTAAAAAAACGTGTCCACCCATTAGAAACACTGAACATTTTGCTCCTTCCCTGTCTTAGGTCAGGTTCTCTGGAAACAGACTCTGAGCTAGAGATCTGAGTGCAGGTTTCCTGGGAAGAGCTCCTGGGGACAGCATCTGCCGGGGAGGGAAGGAGGCAGGATTGGGCAGAGGGAGAAACTGGGCTGCGATGCAGTCACAGCAAAGGCCCAAGCCACCCCACGGGGACTGTGGAGCAGGGATGGCCCTGCAGGCAGCCCCACAGGAGCCAGGGGGGTCAAGGGGACTGGGAAGATTAAGTATCTGCAGCCTACGCGCCTGGCAGCTGGGGGAGGAGAGCCTGGGACTTGAGCGGGACCTGGGAGGCGTGGGGTATCCATGGACTACCTTTCTTCCTCCACACTCTTGCTTTTCTCCTCTCATCCTCTTTCTTCACCTCCTTTGATTAGAAAACAAATCATGAACATGTTTTCTCTGGCTTCCTCTTTATGTTCTCCTCTGAGGACCTTAACAACTTCAGTGAGAGTATTTCTGACATCTGCATGCCAACTCCACACCCCTGAAATGAAGGGAGCTTTCCGAGTACGTGGAGGGGTGAGAAAGAGACCTGAGTGGGTGTGATTCCCGTCCCTTCTGAGTGGCTGGGGAAGAGGGGCGTCCCTGCCTGAGGGAGCCCCTAGGGCTGAGTGGAGCCACCGGACAGATATTGAAAAACCCTCAAAACACAAAAAACAACTGAAATCTGAAAGCATCAATTCTTCATGACTATTTTGCTCACAGCCTTAAATTTCTAAGAATGTTTTTCTTTTTTGGCTGTGTTGGGTCTTCGTTGTTGCACGTGGGCTTTCTCTAGTTGTGGCGAGCGGGGGATACTCTTTGTCGCAGTGCACGGACTTCTCATTGCAGTGGGTTCTCTTGTTTTGGGGCACGGGCTCTAGGGGCGCAGGCTTCAGTAGTGCAGCATGCAGGCTCTGTAGTTGTGGCTCGCGGGCTCTAGAGCACAGTCTCAGTAGTTGTGGCACACGGGCTAGGTTGCTCCGTGGCATGTGGGATCTTCCTGGACCAGGGCTCAAACCCGTGTCCCTTGCATTGGCAGATAGATTCTTAACCACTGCACCACCAGGGAAGTCCCTCTAAGAATTTTTGAAAGAGAGAACTGTATTCAGTCTTAGAAAAAAATGACTTTTGTACCTTAAGCACATGGATAAAAGTCCACTCCATTGCTTCTATCTTCTGGCATCTGGCTTTGACTGCAAAAAGGAACTGTATCCTTTGAATGCTCAAGTCTTGATTTACACACAATATTCTGAGATGAATATAAACACTTTGGAGTCATGCTCAAGAATGAAAATGTTTTTCGCCTACCCTGAATCAATACCAGCTCCTTAGAAGCTGTTGGTTTATAGCAGATTCTCCCAACCTGTTCCTTTCCCCCCAAAAGGAGCCAGGGAACAGTGGGACTCATACTGCTTCATCCCCTGGTGCTTGTATAACCACCCTTGCTGGGAGTGTGGGATGTGGCAGGCTGACAGGGTTACAGTTGTTTCTTTATAAACAGTTTTAATTGAACAGGTGTCCTCAGGGAGCAGGGAAATTCCTCTTCACTTCACACGTGTCGTGCTGGCAGCTCCCTGCCTTTCCCGACAGAAGCTGCCTCTCCTCTCATTTTCACTCAGGCTGGGGCTGATTAATTAAAGCACCTCCTCTCCATTTCCAGGCAAAATCCTCATTTGACGCAGTGCAGAATATTCGATGCTTAAGCCTCTAATTTCCTGGCACCTTCACAGCCTCTTCAAGATGGTGTTTATGAAAGGGGGGCTCTCTTCCCATCTCCCAACTGACAGATTCACAGGTGTTTCTGTCACTGAGACCCCAGCCCCCCACAGTCCCCATCAGGGACTTCAGCCCGGGTCTGAGGGGTCAGGATATCCGTCTGTCATTTGCGGTTTCCACATATTCCTTCCTGATTATGCAAATCCTCCCTCTTTCTATTTGTTCCTCTCCTATTGTCCCCGCAAAGGACATCCAGTGTCCATCATGATGAGAACCTGAATGAGAGGTGGCCAGACAAATAGAAAATACTCCTATTAGTCCTTCTCTCCCTCCCTCTTTTTCTCTTTCTCTCTCTCCCGCTTTCTCTCCAGAGCTAAGAACCAACTGTTAGGCATTTAGCTAGACCACGTCAGAAGCTTTGCCTGTTATGTGTCACCCCCTCTCTTGGGGAAAGCAGTCACTTTTAGTTTTTTTCCATGTTTATGGAATTTTTTTAGAGGATAGACTTGCCCTTTCTGCCTAGTCTGCTTTCTCCAGAAGCCCAAGCCCGTCCCTGGCTGCCGGCAGTCAGCTGGCACAACCAGTGGCACTCCCTGGCGGATTCCGGATCCGACAGCACCCCCAGGTCCCTCCCCTGCTCACGGAACCCTGTGGGACAGCTGGCCCGGGGGATGAGCAGATGCATTTCCTCTTCTGGCCTTGTCCTTGCCTCTCACGTACCTGCTCTGCCTTCCAGGCTCCTTAGTGGGCAGGGACTGACACCCTCAGAAGGAAGGTGGTGCTCACACTCGTTTGCTCACATTACCTGCTCCGGGGGGTCATGCCAGGGGACGGCACCGCTTGCAGGTCTGTCTCTTCCTCTCATCCTGGAGGAGGGCATGGGTGGGAAGGAGCCAGAGTGCTGCCTGACATCTTCTAAGAGCCCCAGAAAGGCTCCGGAGCCAATGGGAAAGTGGCAGCAGCCTTCCATACCACGTGTCCCCGAACAAATGATGTGAGCATTTCCCCTATTCTGGAGAAAAGTCTGGGCTCTTTCAAAGTTGTCTTGATTAGAGTAGTCTTTTCTTCCAGCATCTTTTTGGGAAACTCCAACCTGACCGACACATGATGTGCAGATATCCGCTACGTCCAGCCATGAGGAGGTCCTGCAGGTCCTCACGCCATGCTCGTCCAAGGGAGTGAGAGTGTGTGTCTCTAGGTCAATTTATGTGTTAATTTATCACTTGGTGCATAATATTTAGCACTGCGATAAAAAAAACCAAATAAGCCAATCCTATGAGGAATTGATTTTCCCTTCCACATCTGTTCACGGAGACATGTATCTAAAGTTTTGCTATTTTAAAAGCCTTCCATACAAACATAATCTAAAATTGCTAGGCTTTGAAGTTTGGGGCTTTTCTGTCAAATGATGTTTATGGACCTGCTCCCTGGAGCCGGGCCACTCATCTTCTGCCTCCAGGCCCCAAAGACATTGATTACCTCTTGAGGTCCTTTTCAACTCATTGCAAATTAATATGATGATTTTGAGCACCTTTTGCACACAAGCTCCATGCTAACCCTCAGCTAAGATGCAAGAGGGACCCTGTCCCCAGGCGTGTGCCGCAGCAGAGAACACAAACTCTACACAGAAACAGTCACGATGCCAGACAGAGAGTGATCGCGGTTAAAGGTGAAGTGGGCGTGGGAGCGCAGAGGAGACAGACTGGGCTTTTCAAGTCAAGGGTTGGGCAAGGCCCTTGGAGGAAGTAGAATTTAGGCTGAGCCTTGAAGGATGGATGGGATTTGGCCAAAGGAAATAAAAGAGAAGAGCATTTTAGGGGAAGGGCACAGCAGGAGCAAAGGCCAGATGTGGATAAAGGCAGGCCGACAACATGACAGCAACCATGACAACAGATCCGGGCTGGCTGCAGCACCGGACACTTGAGGACAGCTGGGGGGGGACCAGGGAGGGTCAAGAACATTGTGGGAATGACCGTGAATCTTCCTCACGTCTAGGCTTTGCAGTTTGCGACGCTCTTAACACAGGTATCCTCTCATCTGATCTTCGCAACAGTCCTATAGGTGGGCAGTGGCAGGGATGATTATACAGATGAGGAAACTGAGATGCAGAAAGTTGAGGCCATCTGCTTTAGGGGACAAAGGAAAATAGCAGAAGAACCAGGGTGAGAGCCCAGGACTTCCCACACCTGACCGGGGCTTTTCCCCTAAACCAGGCCGTAGTAGGGAGCCTGCAAGGGAACTTGCTCCTCAGTGCCTGACGGTACTGTGCGTTCGTGGAACTTTTGTTTGTTGGTTTGCTTTTCAAGTTTAATTCACTGACTTTTCTTGTATAAAAGCACCATGAGGTGGCTGCCCCCGGATGCTCTGGTGTGGGTAAGTGAGTTCCTGAATGGGAGACGTAGGGAATAGTCTCTTTCCAGAGGTCACAGCTATTGGGCGTGATACTGAAGGGGCCTCGGCAAAGCTGACAGAGCTGGCAAAGACCTGCCATCAGCAGCAGCTTCCTGGACACAGGGGCCGGGACAATGCCCAGGGCAGGGCGGAGCAGGGCGGGCAGGGGTGAGGCTCGTTAGCACCGAGCCGCAGTGTCGTGGCACGTGTGGGGCTCGCTGGTCTCCTTCCCCCAGCAGTCCCGCCGCACCAGGATTACGAAAACCGTGGTCAGGATGAAGGCCCTGTGGATGGCAGTGGGTACCTCTCGGGCCACCTGACATCCAGACCGACAGGACTGCTATAGTCCCCGATGGTTACAATCACCTTGAACATGGTCTACTGGCCAGCCTAGGTCTGCTTTTGAACGAGCATGATCTTTAGAACCTTGTTCTTGAGGGGCATCCCCAGAAAAGTGTCAAAGGTCTCAAACTCCTCGAAGGACAGAGAGAAGAGACTTGATGTTTGTGTCCTGGACACAGGCAACCTGGCTTGACGATGCGGACACACTCCTTGTCCTCGATTTGCCTTCACAAGCTCAGGGGCCTTAAGCCTGGTGTTGACCACACTGAGACTGCAGCCCAGCTGCTGCCGAAGCCTCCATAGCCTCCCGTTCCAGGACCCCTGGGCCCTCCAGCCCCTCCCGTAGCAGCAGCTTGTGTCTCGGAGAAGTGTTTGTGCCTTTTTCTATGGCAAAACTGCCATGCTTGAAATTAATTGTGTGAGCCCATCTCCCCACCCCGAGGAGCTCCTCCTGAGAGCACCTGGGTGGTGGAGGACTGGACAGCTGAGCCATTAGGTGCCAGATAGTCCCATCAGATGTGTTTGCCATCCCGTTTAGCAAATGAGCCAGAAACCAGAGCATGATTGAGTGCATGGAGAGTGAGAGCTTTCAGAACAGGGAAGGAAGTGACTCTTGGCCTCGGGAGGGAAAAAATGAAATAGACTGGGTCCTCAGAAAACGTCACCTGCCAGGCCAAGTCACTGGTCCACTTGAGGCCGGGTCTAGAGATCAGGCCACAACAACAGAGGGAGACTGTGAGCTTCCTCCAAACATAGGCCAGTCTTGAATCCTGAAGTGTTATCGTGTCACTCGTCAGAGCTAAGAGAAACGACCAGTAATGGGAGCAGAAATTTCTGGACTATGATCCTGCAAAGGTGCAGGAGACATCGGCCGGGTCAGAGGTCCTACAGTCCTTCAGGCCCAGGTGGCTGCAGCCACTTTAAGCTGCATCCCAGGTGTGTCCTGTGATGTCCGAGTCGAGTAGGCACTCAGAGAGTCAAGGCGTGGTGGTGCGGGTTGCTGGGAGGAGCTGGCCCGGAGACTTTTGCGTTTTCCCTTTTACATTTGTTTTCTGTTATTCAGGAGAAGGGCGTGAGTGGGTACCACATTCCTATCATGCAAAACTGAGGGCGATGAGTGTGTCAGAGAGCGTACGATCCAGAAGGCTCCGGGTAAGAGCCGGGCGATTGCTCGTCCTTCCCTGCTTTGGGGGACTCTGCCAGGATTTACGGTGACCTTGACTCAGCCCTGGAGGTGATCCTGGCTCCTGAAAGCCAGTGGCAGCTTCCCCACCCCAGCGCGGAGCCATTCTTTTCAGAGAGAACTTGTGGGGCCTGCAGGTCCCTCCAGGGAGCATTTCCTGCCCCGGTCTTTGAGGCCCGTGACTGGCTGGTTTGAAGGATGCTACGAGAGGGGACCAGCTGGGGAGAGTTTCTAAGAAAGAGGCTGTTGCCCGTGGACCGGGTAGCCTGTCAGCTTGGGACACCTCTTATTTTAGACCTGGGTTGACAGTTTCATTTTTCATTTTGGTCACAGTGGGTTTCTCCACCGTGACGCCATGATGAGGCGCTGAAAGGCTACGGGGAGAAGGCCTGTGCGATGCTTCCTCTTCACTTGATTTCCAAACGTGTGAAGTTTGGCACGTTTCCTCTTTTCCTGCAGAGCTTTAATTCTGTGAAGGGGCAGTGTGGGCTCTGTCATAACCTACCCCCCCACCCCACCTTCTCTCCGGAGAAAAGGCAAACAGGTGGGAACAGCTGTGGGTGAAGGCTAGAGAGAGATGGATTAGGAAAAACAAGAGCCGCGGCCACGCCATCCGGAATCCCCTTTGCGATGCTGCCGTCCACTGACGAAGGGGAGGAGGAGATGGGCCCAGAGTGAGGGGTCTCATTCACCTACTCACAGCCACAAAGAGGGGACCTCCACGAGGCCTCTGCCTGGACTAACCAGCCCTGCCCCCAGGGGCGCACGCCGGCTGTGTCTGTTGGGTAGATTAACTGCGGTGACAGTCAGCTCCCCAGTCTCAGTGGCTTAACACCATGCAATCCAGGGCAGGTCAGCAGGAAACTCTGCTCCATGCTGTCATCCAGGGACCCAGGCTCCTTCTGTCTGTGGGCCTTGGAATTCTCCACTGGATCATCTGTGTCCAGCTGGTTGATGGGGGAGGAGAGGGTGTGGAGGATTGTGTGGGAGGTTTTATGGGCCAAGCCTGGAGAGAACCTAGACCACTTTCCTCCCCAATCCCCTGGCCGTACTAAACACCAAGGGAGACTGGGAGATGTGGTCGCCGTGTGTTATAGTTTGAATGGTGTCCCCCCGCAAAAGGTATCTCGGAGTCCTAATGCTCAGTACCTTAGAATGTGACCTTGTTTGGAAATAGGGTCTTTACAAAGGTAATCAAGTTAAAATGAGGTCATTAAGGTGGACCCTAATCCAATATGACCGGCATCCTTATACAAAAGGGAAATTTGGATGCAGAGATGTACACAGAGGGAAGACAAGGTGAAGACACGGGGCGAATGCCATCTACAAGCCAAGGATGCCTGAGGCTACCAGGAGCTGGGAGAGGGGCCTGGAGCAGATTCTTCCTCTGAACTCTCAGAAGGAACCAACCCCGACGACACCTTGATTTCAGACTTCCAGCCTCCAGAACTGTGAGACAATACATTTCTATTGTTTAAGCCACCTAGTTTGTGGTGCTTTGTTATAGCAGCCCCGGGAAGCAAACACACACCAGATTTGGGGAGCATCCAGCCAGCTCTGCTATGCAATCTTCTTGTTAAAAGGAAGGGGACAGATGGCTCCTAGGGCAACACCTGCCCCCTCACTGGTTCTACCACTCTCACTAAGCTCCCCTCTGCACGACCCTCTCCCTCCCCTGGGTTTTCTCTCACCTGCTTCCCACTGCTGACACTAATCCCTCCCAGGGGAGATAGAAGGAGCCCCAGTCATTTCTGGCCGGAGTCCCCAAGCGGAGAAGAGAGAGGAATTTTGCTGTTCTCACCTCAATTGCTTTCTCTTCCTTGCTCCACTAACCCTGCCCGCACTTTGTTGAGTGACCTCAAGCAAATCCCCTGACTCTTGTGGGACTCAGTTTCCCTCCCTGTAAAGTGGGAGCAATCACGCTGACTTCTCCCTCAACAGAAGAGTCAGTTAGGAAACCGACGCTGTGATGCTTTGTGCTGCATCCGCCCAAGACAGCAATAATCACTGTAGCTCAAGAGGCTATAAATCCTCCCCAGCTGACTGCCCAGAGCTGAACAGGACCCAGCACCTGGCAGGCTCGGCTGGGCTGGAGGATGGGGGGCAGCGATAGAGGCACTGCACAGGGGGGAAGGGCCTCTTGGGTCCAGCTAGCCTCCCCCTCCCCCAGACCTGGGGGACTGGGCTGTAGCCACCTGGACCGGGAAGGGATGGCCTGAGCTGGAGCCCTGGGCATTAGCAGCCATACCTGCTGCCTTGCTGAGACCTGGCTCCGCTGGGGCAGTGACAGCTGGGAAGAGGGAGGGCCATGGGGAATAACAGTGGTGGCAGCGTTAACACTGCCATTTGCCGAGGACTTAGGAGTGCCAGATTCTGGGCAAGTGCTGCTTCTGATCGTCCAACAATCCTGTGAGGTGTGACTGTGGTTGTGCAATCAGTGTGCGAGGTCTGGGAGGGTCGCATCCAGGCTCTCTCAGGCTATCTTGACCTATCTTGGGTTAGTTACTCCACTGCTTTGCACTTTGGGGTCCTCCGTTGTAAAATGGGGAGAAAAGTGATCCCACTTCACAACCCAGGGTTGTGGAGCAGAGGACAGGGTTGCAAGAAGAGAAGCAGGAAGTGGAGGGGTGGAGCCCTTGCCTCGGGGCATCCCTTGGTGACATTCTCCTTCACTCCGGGAGCTGCTGATAGCCACATTCCCCTGGCTCCTGGCAGAACAGATTCCTGGGCCTGCTCCTGTGGTCTCTGTCTCCTCCTAGCAAACCTTCAGACTCTCCAGGCGATGACTAGGGTGAGGGCGATGGTGAGCATTAAATGGAATAACACTCACGAGGCTCCTGGAACACCGCCCGGCTCAAGGCAAGTACTCAGTAAACATTGGCCTTTATTATTATCCCCATTTTACAGACTGTGAGACCAAGGCTCAGAGATGTTCAGTGAGTGATTGAGCTGGATTTGAACCCAGGACTGACAGAGCTTAAGATCTGTGTGTAGGTGTGTGTGTGTGTGTGTTTGTGTGTGTTTGTGTGTGTGTGTGTGTGTGTGTGTGTGTGTGTGTGTGTGCGCGGGCGCATGTGTATTTATACTAGGCTAGAAGATTTTGGCTCTTTCCTCATCTGGTCCACCAGAATGGGGATATGGTCTTGAACTTTGGAAAATAAACAAGCTTCTTAGGAACCTGGAGCTTGGAAAGAAACCTGAACTATATGGACAAGAGACACCTGTCCTTCTTAGCAGTTTTTTCTTTTCTCCCCATCCCACCCTCTTTTTTCCCTCTACTTAGCCCCTCCCTCCCTCCTCACCCTTCCCCCAAGTGAAAGACTCCTTTCTGCCCACTGGCCAGGTCTTCCCACTGAGGAGAGGGTCCCCTCATCCAGGAGCAAAGGAGGTGGGGAGGCCTGCTCTGGGGTCTGTCTCCACAGGTCCAGGGCCTTTACAGCATCTTTTCCTCAGGTGCACACATCAGTTGCTCCCATTTCCATTTCTGAAAATAACCTGAAAACCAAGTTCTCTTAGTGGAAGCTGAGGGTACCCCACTTTAGGGCCATGGGAGAAGCTTTGGGCATAGGGGTTAGGAGCCAGACCCAGAGGTCTGGGCTGAGGAGGAAGGACCCACAGGGGAGGGCTCCCAAGACGGGCTGGCAGAGCTGGAGCCTGTCCCCTCTCCTGCACCAGCCTTCGGGGCAGGTGGACCTAGGGTGAAAGCCAGCATTGCTCTCTGAGAAGCTCATCTGTTATCCCTGAGCCTCAGTCTCCTCATCCATAAAACGGGTATAATAGTACTTGGTCCTCAGACTTGAGGAGATCAGGGCACACTAAGCATTCGGCAGCACCTGGCCCAGAGAGGGAACTCAGTACGTGGTACTGATAGCGATTGTTTTTGTTCATGGTTAGTGTTAGTCTAGAGAGCGGTATTCCAGCCCTTCCATTCCTATCCCTCTGAGGATACGGACTGCATCACCACTTTATGCCCAGGACCTAGTTCAGTGTGTGGCTCATGGCAGGTGTTCAACTGATATTTATTAAGTGTAATTTGGAGGTTGATAATTTCATGGTAAAGACTCAGTTCTAGCCCCTTATTTTCCTCTCTCCTCTCCTCTTCTCCCCAACCCCCAGCCCTCATATAGCAGAGCCTGCAAGTCATTTGTCTAGCTGTCTGTCTATCTATCTGTCTGTCTATCTGTCTATCTGTCTATCTGTCTATCTGTCTATCTATCTGTCTGTCTATCTGTCTATCTATCTATCTATCTGTCTGTCTATCTATCTATCTATCTATCTATCTATCTATCTATCTATCTATCTATCTATCTATCTTGCCTTCTTCTAGAGTAATACAAGCCCTAATATTTAACCTTGCCAGTGACTGTTTGGAATTAAGGGTACTCTCCCAGCCTCCTTCAAAGCTAACCGTGCCCATGTGTCTGAGGGGGGACCATGGGGTGTGGAATTGATGGCTGCGTCTTTCAGGATGTGTCCTTACTGGCGGAGGTGCGCCCATCTTCCCTTTCCTCCTTCCTGCTGGCTGGAATTTGCACCCATCTTCCCTTTCCTCCTTCCTGCTGGCTGGAATTTGCACCCATCTTCCCTTTCCTCCTTCCTGCTGGCTGGAATTTGCACCCATCTTCCCTTTCCTCCTTCCTGCTGGCTGGAATTTGCACCCATCTTCCCTTTCCTCCTTCCTGCTGGCTGGAATTTGCACCCATCTTCCCTTTCCTCCTTCCTGCTGGCTGGAATTTGCACCCATCTTCCCTTTCCTCCTTCCTGCTGGCTGGAATTTGCACCCATCTTCCCTTTCCTCCTTCCTGCTGGCTGGAATTTGCACCCATCTTCCCTTTCCTCCTTCCTGCTGGCTGGAATTTGCACCCATCTTCCCGTTCCTCCTTCCTGCTGGCTGGAATTTGCACCCATCTTCCCGTTCCTCCTTCCTGCTGGCTGGAATTTGCACCCATCTTCCCTTTCCTCCTTCCTGCTGGCTGGAATTTGCACCCATCTTCCCTTTCCTCCTTCCTGCTGGCTGGAATTTGCACCCATCTTCCCTTTCCTCCTTCCTGCTGGCTGGAATTTGCACCCATCTTCCCTTTCCTCCTTCCTGCTGGCTGGAATTTGCACCCATCTTCCCTTTCCTCCTTCCTGCTGGCTGGAATTTGCGCCCATCTTCCCTTTCCTCCTTCCTGCTGGCTGGAATTTGCGCCCATCTTCCCTTTCCTCCTTCCTGCTGGCTGGAATTTGCGCCCATCTTCCCGTTCCTCCTTCCTGCTGGCTGGAATTCGCGCCCATCTTCCCTTTCCTCCTTCCTGCTGGCTGGAATTCGCGCCCATCTTCCCTTTCCTCCTTCCTGCTGGCTGGAATTCGCGCCCATCTTCCCTTTCCTCCTTCCTGCTGGCTGGAATTCGCGCCCATCTTCCCTTTCCTCCTTCCTGCTGGCTGGAATTCGCACCCATCTTCCCTTTCCTCCTTCCTGCTGGCTGGAATTCGCACCCATCTTCCCTTTCCTCCTTCCTGCTGGCTGGAATTCGCACCCATCTTCCCTTTCCTCCTTCCTGCTGGCTGGAATTCGCACCCATCTTCCCTTTCCTCCTTCCTGCTGGCTGGAATTCGCACCCATCTTCCCTTTCCTCCTTCCTGCTGGTTGGAATTTGCACCCATCTTCCCTTTCCTCCTTCCTGCTGGCTGGAATTTGCACCCATCTTCCCTTTCCTCCTTCCTGCTGGCTGGAATTTGCACCCATCTTCCCTTTCCTCCTTCCTGCTGGCTGGAATTTGCACCCATCTTCCCGTTCCTCCTTCCTGCTGGCTGGAATTTGCACCCATCTTCCCGTTCCTCCTTCCTGCTGGCTGGAATTTGCACCCATCTTCCCGTTCCTCCTTCCTGCTGGCTGGAATTTGCATCCATCTTCCCTTTCCTCCTTCCTGCTGGCTGGAATTTGCACCCATCTTCCCTTTCCTCCTTCCTGCTGGCTGGAATTTGCACCCATCTTCCCTTTCCTCCTTCCTGCTGGCTGGAATTTGCACCCATCTTCCCTTTCCTCCTTCCTGCTGGCTGGAATTTGCACCCATCTTCCCTTTCCTCCTTCCTGCTGGCTGGAATTTGCACCCATCTTCCCTTTCCTCCTTCCTGCTGGCTGGAATTTGCACCCATCTTCCCGTTCCTCCTTCCTGCTGGCTGGAATTTGCACCCATCTTCCCGTTCCTCCTTCCTGCTGGCTGGAATTTGCACCCATCTTCCCTTTCCTCCTTCCTTCTGGCTGGAATTTGCGCCCATCTTCCCTTTCCTCCTTCCTGCTGGCTGGAATTTGCGCCCATCTTCCCTTTCCTCCTTCCTGCTGGCTGGAATTTGCGCCCATCTTCCCTTTCCTCCTTCCTGCTGGCTGGAATTTGCACCCATCTTCCCTTTCCTCCTTCCTGCTGGCTGGAATTTGCACCCATCTTCCCTTTCCTCCTTCCTGCTGGCTGGAATTTGCGCCCATCTTCCCTTTCCTCCTTCCTGCTGGCTGGAATTTGCGCCCATCTTCCCTTTCCTCCTTCCTGCTGGCTGGAATTTGCGCCCATCTTCCCTTTCCTCCTTCCTGCTGGCTGGAATTTGCACCCATCTTCCCTTTCCTCCTTCCTGCTGGCTGGAATTTGCACCCATCTTCCCTTTCCTCCTTCCTGCTGGCTGGAATTTGCACCCATCTTCCCTTTCCTCCTTCCTGCTGGCTGGAATTCGCGCCCATCTTCCCTTTCCTCCTTCCTGCTGGCTGGAATTTTCGCCCATCTTCCCTTTCCTCCTTCCTGCTGGCTGGAATTTGCGCCCATCTTCCCGTTCCTCCTTCCTGCTGGCTGGAATTTGCGCCCATCTTCCCTTTCCTCCTTCCTTCTGGCTGGAATTTGCGCCCATCTTCCCTTTCCTCCTTCCTGCTGGCTGGAATTTGCGCCCATCTTCCCTTTCCTCCTTCCTGCTGGCTGGAATTTGCGCCCATCTTCCCTTTCCTCCTTCCTGCTGGCTGGAATTTGCGCCCATCTTCCCTTTCCTCCTTCCTGCTGGCTGGAATTTGCGCCCATCTTCCCTTTCCTCCTTCCTGCTGGCTGGAATTTGCACCCATCTTCCCTTTCCTCCTTCCTGCTGGCTGGAATTTGCACCCATCTTCCCTTTCCTCCTTCCTGCTGGCTGGAATTTGCACCCATCTTCCCTTTCCTCCTTCCTGCTGGCTGGAATTTGCGCCCATCTTCCCTCTCCTCCTTCCTGCTGGCTGGAATTTGCGCCCATCTTCCCTCTCCTCCTTCCTGCTGGCTGGAATTTGCGCCCATCTTCCCTTTCCTCCTTCCTGCTGGCTGGAATTTGCACCCATCTTCCCTTTCCTCCTTCCTGCTGGCTGGAATTTGCACCCATCTTCCCTTTCCTCCTTCCTGCTGGCTGGAATTTGCACCCATCTTCCCTTTCCTCCTTCCTGCTGGCTGGAATTTGCACCCATCTTCCCTCTCCTCCTTCCTGCTGGCTGGAATTTGAATATCATGGCCAGAGTTGGAGCAGCCACCTTGGATCATTAGATTGAAGCCCTGAACCATGAGAATGGTGGAAACTGAAAGAGCTGGAGACCCTAATGGTCAGGGAGCCTTTGCTCCAGCCCTGGGCTGAACCTCTGGCCTTGCTTTACATAACAGAGCCCTTGGTTATGCCACTGTTATTAGGGGTTTTCTGTCACTCGAAGCCTAAGTGGCACATAAGGTGACTGTTAGACTGACTTCTGGGTAGAGGAGGGAACAAATGACTCTCAGGTAGTGAGAGGGAGCTTGCAGGACAGGAAGACCTCTCTTGGCAAATGGGAGCCCCTGGTTCCTCCCACTGGAGGCCTCCTCCCCCCTCCCCCTCCCCCTCCCCCTTCCTCCCCTCCTCGGTGCTCTGAGATTTGAGAAGTCCTGTTCTCTCCCTGAGGGGCAGCTACTCCATCAGCTGCTCCCTTTCCCTTTGGAATGGTCCAGACATGCCCCGTGGTAGGTCAAAGCTGAGTGCTGCTGCCCACCCCGCTTCCTAATAGTGACATCAAAGTTCTTTTGGGAGAGGGGTGTAATTCCCTTTTCCCACTGGCACTCCACACTGGCTTTAGGGAACAGAAAGTCAGTGCCTTCTTAGCACTGTCTTCCACAGCCCGGGTGAGGGTGAACCTGTGTCCCACCCTACTCCCTGGCCTGCATTGCGTTGGGGGTTGAGGGGGGTGTTACAAAGGCAGGTATAATACAGAGCCTCCACGAAGCAGGGAGACAGAGACGCAGGAGGCACAGAGGACAGCCTTGGGCACACGTTATCCCAGGGACACGGGGGTTATAAGAGCCCCAGTGATTCAGAGCAGGGGCCATGGGGGCTGCGGGAGTCGGGGACCTTCTAGACCCTCCCCACCGGCAGGGCTCCATTGATCCATTTGTCACTGTCCCCCCAACCTTGGTTGTCCCAGGGCTGCCTTCGGGACAGAACCCGGGAATAAGGAGAGGTCTTGGGGACCGGGTAACCCCTCCGGGTGGATCTGTCTTACTCGCCACTCGCAGCTCTTGGGGTTACACTTTTCGGAAGGGGTTTGACTGGCGGTGTGACCTTGGCCAAGTCCCGTGCGCTTCTCCACCTCAGTTCCCTACGGGGTATCCTGGACAGCTGTGGGGTGGTTTGGCTTTCTTTAGCGGGGGGATCCGGGAGGAAGGCCGGCTGTGGGGTGGGGGCGGCCCGGCTCCTGCACTGCCCGAACCCGAGCGGCGCCAGCCCGGAGCGCAGGGCCCGGGACCTCCGGTCCGGAGGTGGCCGGGCCCAGGGGCCTCCGCGGGCGGGGGCGGAAAGCCGGGACCCACCCGGCCCCTCCTTCGGGCGGGGCGGCCCAGCGGCGGCTCCTCCCCCGCGCCCGCGCCGCCCGGGCTCAGTGGCGTGCGCGGTTCCGCAGGTGGCAGCGATGGCCCAGTCCTGAAAGCCCTGCCATGGCCGGCGCCCCCGGGCCGCTCCGCCTGGCGCTGCTGCTGCTCGGGGCGGTGGGCAGGGCCGGCCCCCGCCCCCAGGTGAGACCCGCGGGCCCCGGGGCGGGGGAGGCGGCGGCGTGGGCCGCTGCGGGCGCGGCGTCCGGGCAGCGGCGGCTGCGACTTGAGCGAAACTCCGCGACCGCGGGCGGCGGGAACCCAAGCCTCGGGGAGTTGGACCTGGAGAGTTGGGTGTCTGAGGTGGGGTCTCGGACGGCGGACGCCTCCCGCAGCCCCGGCCAGGCGCCCCCTTCCTGGCCGCCCGGGCCCCTCTGCCGGGCCACCGGCTGTCCCGCGGCCGCCGTGCGCTGACTTCTGCGCCGCATCTCCCCCCGACCACTTTCCCAACTCCGTCTGCCGCAAACGCGTGCCAGCGGCCCGGCCACAGCCCGAGCTCCCCGACCTCCCCTTTTCCACTGTGCCCCAGACCCCTCCCCGCCGTGCCCCGCTATCAAAGACCCCCTGGGAAGGCAGAGAGGCCTGGGCGTGGACCCCCAGCTCTATCCCCCCGCACCAGCCCCCCAGCACAGCCTTTGACTCATAGCCCCAGGTACCCTAAGGTGGCAACTTGCTGTCCTTCCCCCTGACCTCCCAGCTGGAACTCGAGAGCCACCCCTGTCCCCAGCTCTGCGCCAAGGCAAACGCTAGAAGGCTCCCTGCTCCTCTAGAAGCAGGCAGGCCTCCCCTCACACACTCGCCTGACACACCCCCATTTTGACCCCCTTGGTGGTCAACATGCACCAGAGCCCATACTGGGACACGTGGAGACACCTTGGCCTCCTGGATGCCCTTGGAGGGCTGACCACAGGTGGACCCCTGCAGCCCCTCTCTGCCTTTCCTGCCTCCAGGCTCCTGGGCTGGGGGCTGTGGTCAGCCTGCTTTAGGAGAGGAGTTGTCCAGAGATGCTGTGAGATGCTTGAGCAGAGAGGAGGTGCAGGCTTTCCTGTGCCAGAGAGCCGTGTCTTCCCGTGACCTCCCACTCTTACCCCCAGACCTGAAGAGCTTTGGGGAGGGGGCTTTCACGGGCCTTGAAATTTGTCCCAGCGCAGGTGGAAGGCGGGAGGAGGGGTCTTTGATGAGTGCCGACTCCACCCCTGGCTGAGAATCCAGATGTGGACAGATATGCCTCCCAGCTAAGGTGCCAGCCCTTCTTCAGCCCCCACGTTTTTTTCCAGTCTCATTCCCTCCCTCTCCCTGTCCCCAGCCCAGCTACTGCCCCCAGCTGCAGGAGGCATCTCCTTCCACACCACTGTCCCCCCAACGCTCAGCCAGACTTTGGCTTCCCTGGTGTGCGTGGGATCTTTTGGGAGCCAGAACTGCAGACCCACTACCTGCTTCTCTCTCACCTTTACCTCCTCCTCCGGCTGGGGCAGGGTTGGGGCGGAAGGCTCTGCTGCCTGGTCCCATCCTGCTCCAGGCCATTTGCAGACTGGCTTTGGATTAAGGGAAGAGGAGAGGTTCTGAATGCTGCCTGTCTTCTCCCCAGAGTTCCTTTGCCCAGAGGAGTCAGGCTCCTTGAACCTGCCCTTTCTTCCCACCCCTCATTCCTCAGCCCTGGGCCAAAAGCCCAATATCCTGGGGCCATAACAGTCCTGGGGTGACAGAGAAGGGCAGGATGAGCCAGGCTGTGAGCAGAGAGGGGGAGCTTCGGGGGTTGCCCTGCTGTGAGCATCCCTGACCCGTGGAGATCTGAGTGACAGGCTTTGAGGTCAGACTGCAGTAATTGCGACACAACCTCATGCCCGCGTGTGACTCTAAACAATGGTGGATTCTGTATTCTATTTTCTGTTCATGAAATCAGCAAGACTAGGTTGCTCCCTTCATGTCACTGCCGGTGGGGACGAATCTCAGAAAAGGAGGATTCCCTGTGTAAGGTGAACCCAGCAGTCCAGGAACAGAGAGGACAAAGGGGTGTGGGGCTGGGCTGGTGCCTAATACCTGCTCACCCAAGTGGGACTGAAGGGAAAATGGAGTGAGCTGCCCACAGTCAGGCTGGCCAGGCTGGAAGCGGGTGCCGGCAGGAGGGTGGCAGGACTGACCTCTGAAGAAGGGGACCTAGGTTACTCCTTCATTATTGCCGGGAAGGACCACCCCCTCCCCTATAATTTTCCTCCGCAAGACCCCTGTGAGGGAGCTGGTCTACTGAGGAGACGGGCAAGACTTTGACACTCCAAATTAGAACCAGACAAAACCGGGTTCAAATATCAGGTCTGCGGTTAGCTGGTGATCTTGGGCAGGACATCTGACCATCCGGAACCTCTGTTTCCTCATCTGTAAATAGGGATCACCAGCCCTGCCCCATGGGGTAATGGAGAGGGTTGGGGCGCTGGCACCCAGAAATGGCAGCTTTAGTCACTTGGGGGATCTGACCCGCTTGTCCTCGGGAATCTGGAAGCCTTCTCCAGGGCAGGGGAAGAGGGCTGGGAGGGGGGCTGTCAGAGGCCCCGTGCCTCTGCACTCTAGTGAAGGGTGGATGGAGTCCAGGGTGCGCGGCGGTCACCATGGACTTTGTCCGGAGCGGGGCTCCCTCCCAGACATGGAGTCTGGTGGGGGCCAGGGCAGAGCAACCAAGAAACCACATCCTGCCCTTGGATGCCTTGCTCTGAGGAAGAACAGGCTCTCCTTAGCTGCAGCCTGCCCCTGAACAGATTCCTCTGTGCGTGTGAGATAGAGAGATACAGAGATACAGGACAGAGACAGGTAGAGAGAGACAAAGAGAGAGGGACCAGGGGGAGAGGGGTGGGCGGTATGAACCCCTGTTTCTCCTCCATACTTGGATGTGACCCTCTTTATGACAGCCTGCCTGTGAGTCCCCGTGTATGAAACATCTCAGCATGTCATTGTGTGTCTGACAGTGTGTATGTGTTTGTGACTCCAAGTGTGATACTGCATCTATGGGAAGGTCTGTGTGTGTATGAGAGAGACATCTTAGTGTGTGAATGAGTGTCTGCCAGTGTGTGTCTGTGTGTGGGTGAGAAAAGTGTGCTTGTGACAGAATGTGTATCTGTTTCTCTGTACTTATGCATGTGACAGTGTGACTTTAGTATATGTCAGTCAAGGGGTGTGTGTGTGTGTGTACGTGTGTGTGTACCTGACAGTCTATGTGTTCATGTGTGGGAGAGAGACTCCGTGTCATGTCTTAGTATGTAAGCATGTGCTCCACACACGTGTGGTAATGTGTGTGACAGTGTATCCATGTGAGGGGTCTGGTGCACGTGAGAGTATGTGTGTGGTCTTCCTTTCCCTGCCCTTCTGCTCATGTATCTGGAGTCTATAAGGAAAAAAAATGGGGCCAAGAGCCCAGGGTCCAGCAGCACCATCCCTCCAGGTCTCAGAGGGCCTCGGGGATGGTTGGGCTCTGGAAGTTGGGCAGAGAAGAAGGAGGCAGGGGTCCTGGGAGGAGCTGCAGGGAAGATGCAGGGCTGCATCTGTTGGGAGGCGCCAGAGTTGTCATGGGAGCCCTCTTTTTCCTTTGGGGAGGCCCTCTCCCATTTTTCCCACCTTAGTGGCCTCTCTTTCCTCCTTCCTCTCAATCAAAAAGGTTACCAGAAAAAGAAAGAATCTGGTGCACTTATTCACACTGAGAAATGAAACTGCCGGAGGAATTCTTCACATTAGCAGCCAGTGTTTGGAGAAAGCATGCCGTCCTGGGGTGCTGGAAAGCCCCTCACCCTCTCCACATCCTTCTCTTCCTGCTCTTCTTCCTTAGAACACTGCTCACTCGTACAGGGCTGGATAATTCCTAAGGGTTTTTACTACTTTATCTTGCTGGATCTGTACAGGAACTCTTTGAAAAGAACGATATGCCCATTTTACAGATAAGGAAACTGAGGTCCCAGAAGATTAAAATTTGTCCCATCAGTCCCACGTTAACAGACAAAGCTGGAATTTAAACCAAGGACGTGTGACTCTCTGTCCAGTGCTCTCTTCTGCCACCACTCCTTCCTGGCATCTTCTTTGTCACCTGCTGCTTCCTTCCCGAACACCTGGATCTGAGAGACGCCCTCTCCTTACTGTAAACTCTGCCCCAGGCATTGCCCCCATTTGCCTTTACCCCCCCATCAGAGAACTCCCATGAAGCCTGGTGAGTCCTGATTCTAAAAACTGCCAAGCTGCCCTCACCCTGGTCTGCTGGGCCCCCCACTGCTGCCCTGATCTCCTGGCCAGCTCTGCTGCCTCTGAGGGGCAGGGGCCTCCACCACTGCATCCTCCCCACCACTTACCACCCCCAGCCCCTCCTCACCAGGCCTGGAGCGGGCACTCACATCACAGGAGGATGAAATGGGTCCGAGGCTGGTGGGCGGGGCCTTGCCCCTCCTCACGGTTCCTTGCCCTGGGGCATGGAGGCTTTGCTAATGGCTATGTTGCAGCTGGAAGATGCCACAAATTAAGCAGGATGATCGGTCCTTGGCAGGAAAATATGCTCCTTTCTTCCTGCTGGGAGTTTGTTGTTCCTGGAAATGAGGGAGGGGTGGGACCCGGACTCCCTGGGAAGCCTGGCTGCCCGGTCTGCTCTGCCGTCTCCTGTCAACAGCAGAAATCGAAGACAGCTGCCGTTGACTGTGGATTTTCCACGTGCCAGGGGCCCTTCTAAGCATTAACTCACTTAATGCTCACGGGGAGGCAGGGACTATCGTTATTCCCAATTTGTGCAGGTGTGAGCTCAGGCTAGAAGTTAAAACTGTTGCACAAGGTCACAAACTTAATTTACCGGAGAGCCAGGGTCAGGCCTGGCTCTGAGCCCAAAGCCAGGGCTATTCACGCTTCTCTGTGTAACTGTGTTCCCCTGAGCCCCTGGGCCCTGCTGCACCGGGTGACCCCAGCCTCGTTCCAGACCGGAGCCTCACATCTGTCCCAGGTCCTGCCTACTGCTCTCTCCCTGGCCCAGAAAATTCTCCTGAACATCAGTCCAAAGCTGTCTTCTGCTTGCTCACCAGAGCACCGACGTCCCCACTTCTGCCCCTTCGTTCCTGCTGGGTCCTCCTGCTGAAATGCCTACCCTCTGCCCTTGCTGGGCCAGTCTCTCCCTACACCCCTTCCCTCCGCCAACCCCAGCTTACAATCCCCGGCGTCCCCCAGGGCTCTCAAGTCTTCACCGAGCCCTGCCCCAGCCATTCCCTGAGCACTTTCACCGCTGCCTTCTCTGCTGTGTCCTGAAGAGCATTTGCTCCCACCCGATCCCCGAGTAGCCTGGGGACTCTCTCAGGCCAAGGCTCTGGCCTTCATCTCTGCGCTCCCCATGTTCCCCCAGTCCGTCCCCCCACCCAGAGCCTGGCACAGTATTACTTCCATAAACGCCAGGTGGGGAGAGGCCAGAGGTCTGGTAGTTCGTGTGTTTGGGCAGGGGGGCTGCGGTGACCAGTATTTGGAGAACTTCAGCTGGGGCAGGAGGCAGGCGGTGGACCCCTGTTGTCAGGAAGCTGTCTCAGGGGGCACACAACCCCTGTTCTTAAGGAGCCCCAGCCTCAGGGAGGCTGCCCTCAGGGAGCCCCCGTCTGAAGATAGTTTCTTGTCCGAGGCTCTGCTCCGAGCAGGTGACAGGGCTGCTTCTGTCTCGAGGCTCTCCGGGGCGCTGGTGGCCAGGCTGGCTTCCTGGTGCTGTCCTTTGCCTTTCTCGCCACCCTGAGACTTCTGGTTCCCATGGGCTTCCTAGTCCGCGCTCCCTGCCCCAGACACACCTTCTGCCCCAGTTCCCAGCAGCGACCTTGCTTGCTGCCTGCTTTCGTCCTAGAGAGATCAGGTGGGATTTCTCCCTGGTCTCCCTGCCCTGACCACCAGCAGCTGCTGCATTCCGGGGAGGAGAAGGAAGGTGGGTGGGGGTTGGGGGGTGGATCCGCCAGGACTGGCACTAGTGAAAACTGCGCTGACCCCTCAGTTGTAGCTAAAATTGACACTGCCTTCGCTGTTGGGTTTGATTATTTATTTGTTTAACAAGTACACTTGACCTTTGCGCTCAGAAGAGCACTGTCTTAGGTAGCTCTGCCTGTGGCCTCAGCACACTCACTCCAAGACTGTCCCCTTGCTTGTCAAGCGAGCTTTGTCCCCTCCCTAGGGCTTCCTGTGCCGCCAGGGATGAGCCCAAGACAACCTGTGTCTTTACGGGAAGCGTCTTGTAAGCCCCAACGCAGCCTAAATCTGGGCAGGATTACCCGGAAACCAGATCCAGTGTGCTTAGGGCACCACCCGTCAAGGGTGGTGCAAACTCCCCAGATGAAGCTGTTTTCACTTCAGCACGCATGTGTATTTTTGTGATTTCCAAAAGTGAAATTTTGTTTTAAATTATGTATAGGTCCTGAATTTTATACAAGGGGCTCCCTGGTCATCTGTGTGTCTGAAGGCTCTAAAGGAGGAATATTTATAATCTTAAGCCTGTTCAGGAAAAAATACAAATAAAAAAGAAACATAGTCCCAGGACATATCTAAAGAAGTACCCTGAAAGGTCTGGGCGTGGATAATTCTCACTTGGGTGCATCTGCTTGGGTCTCTGCTAAAAAGCCAGTTCTGTTACCTTATCTATTCACAGAGAGGGGGACCCCTCCCATTGCAGACCCAATCTCTGTGTTCTGGAACTTTTCTGACCCCTTCACCCCATGTCCTCAGGACTTCTCCCACAGTTGACAGAGCTGAGACGGTGGGGGTCATGTTGACCTCCCAGGTAACGTGACTGCATTTTGCAGGAGGGATGCTAGCGGTCAGCATTACCAGCGCTGAATCCCACCTCAGCCCACACCTTCCACTGCTGCGTCACAGGCACTGATCTGGGAGACTCCAGGTCCTAGCCTTAGCTCTGCTCCTTGGGGTGCTGTGTGACCTTGACTGAGCCCCTCTCCCACTCTGGGCCTGCGTGTTGCCTTCAAGACTGGTGGATGAAAGTGTGAGAACCTCGCGGGAAGGCTGACTGGGTGCTGGAAAGGAGCCCGTGGCAGTCACAAAGCCCAGGGCCCTCAGGAACGCTCTCTGCTGGGTGAGGGCAGATGAAACCATGAATGAGACACACGCCCAGCCAGTGGCCCTTCCCCCGCTCACCCCCAACAGTGTCCTTTCAGTAGCCACTGGCTGGACATTTACTACACCCCAGGCTGTGCCCTGGGAGGGATAAAGACATAAAAACATCCACCTGGAGCCCCTCTTTGTGTTGTCACCCTCTTTCAGAGATGGCCAAAGCCTGTGGAGTTTGGGGCTCTAAGGTCCCCTGGACATCAAGAAACCAAGTGTGTGTGTGGGGTTGGGCATAAAAGAGAGGTTGGTTGGACCTAAGGGGCCCCCTTTTCGTTCTTCTCCCCAGGGTGCCACCGTGTCCCTCTCGGAGACAGTGGAGAAATGGCGAGAATACCAACGCCAGTGCCAGCGCTTCCTGACCGAGGCTCCGCCCCCAGCCACAGGTGAGTGCACCCAAGCAGCTCTCCACGGCGCTGGGAGGCCCCACGCCTGGCTGGGCATCATTCGCCTCTCTAGGACCCCTCATCTACCCTATGCCTGGGGGTGCGGCCTCGTTGCTGCTGTGCTCCCCCTCGCCCCTGGCTGGGGCCCCTCAGGAGCAGACACCTGGCCTTTCTATTCTGCCTCCTCCTCAGCACTTCCCAGCCTGTGCCAGGGCAGGAGGCCCAACGCACGTACTTATGGTAATAAACGTTTAGGGGGAGTGACAGACAGAATGGACTGGAGGACACGGGGAGCGGGAAGGGTAAGCTGGGACAAAGCGAGAGAGAGGCATGGACATATATACACTACCAAATGTAAAATAGATAGCTAGTGGGAAGCAGCCGCATAGCACAGGGAGATCAGCTCGGTGCTTTGTGACCGCCTGGAGGGGTGGGATAGGGAGGGTGGGAGGGAGACGCAAGAGGGAGGGGATATGGGGATATATGTATACATATAGCTGATTCACTTTGTTATACAGCAGAAACTAACACACCATTGTAAAGCAATTACATTCCAATAAAGATGTTAAAAAAAAGAAAAAAAAGAGCAGAGGACTGATAGGCCTGTGTTCCAGTCCTGACCTGCAGTCATGACCCAGTCACCTGAGGAGGGTTCTCTTAGCCTGGAGAGCTACCGTCCCCCTCATCCGTGGTGTGTAATTTAATAACAGGCCCACGAGGATCGTTTATTGAGCACTTACTATGCTCAGTTATCTACGCTAGCCATGCTATTTGTCCCCACAAAGCCCTGTGGGCTGGGGATCAACCCCATTTTCCAGGTGAGAAAACAGAGACCTTAAGTACTTTGCTGCAAGTCCCACTGCTGATAAGTGGCACCTGCTGGGTGGGAATGTGCTGGGTGGGTAGGAAGCCTCAGTGGAGGTGAGCCGAGCACAGGTTTCTGCCGGGCAGCCTCCCCGGTGGGGAACTTGGGGGTCAGTGCCCCAGCCAGGCTGGGACTCAGATGCCATCGTCCCGCTGCACCAGGCCTGTTCTGCAACCGGACCTTTGATGACTACGCCTGCTGGCCGGATGGGCCGCCGGGCTCCTTCGTGAACGTCAGCTGCCCCTGGTATCTGCCCTGGGCCAGCAGCGGTGAGTTCCCTCCCCCACCCTGTGCCCAGGAGGCTGGGGTGGGAGTGGAGTTGGCACGGGGTTCGTGCTGCCTCCTTTCCCCTGAGACGCAGCCTCCCTGCTCCGGGAGGTCTTTGGGCCTCCTCCCGGTGGTCTGCCTTTCTTTCCCTGGGGGTGGGGAGCAGTACGGGGTGGCATCCGGTGTGACCTGGGCCTGAGGCCCATCTGGCAGGTGGGGTCTGTGGGGAAATCGTGGCGTCTGACTTAAGAAAGAAATGAGCACCCTCCTGCATCAGGAAAGGAGTCAGGTAGGAACAGTTCCTGGGGGTTCGGTGTGGGGTAGGGTTACTCAGAGGTGTCATTGCTCTGATGCGTGTGTGTGTGTGTGTGTGTGTGTGTGTGATGTGTGTGTTTGTAGGTGCCGCCCACCTGGTAGTGGCCTGTAGCCACCTCCTGACTCTTCAGGGGTTCACTGCTCAGATGAACCCAGACGGGAGTAGTGATCGGGGCCTTGGTGAAGTTGCCCCCTAGGTCCTCCCCGGCTCACTCCTGTCTGCAGGGGACAGCCTGCACTGGGAAAGCTGAGGCTCTTTGGAGTACAGAGATCTACAGAGGCTGCAGGGGGAGCTCTGACTGGAGGAGGAGTTAATGTGTCCTTTTAGGGCAGGACCCCAGTCCTGCCCTAAAAGCCGAGTATTCATTTAATCTTTACAACTACCCCGTGGGCATGCTTGTTTTGTACAGATAGGGAAACTGAGGCCCCAGAAAGTTTAAGTCACTCGCTCCAGATGACGTGGTAAATGGCAGGGCCAGGATTTGAAGCCAGCCTGTGCTCTTAATTACAGTGCACCGAAGGGGCCTGAGACCAAGCAGAAACTGGCCCAGAAGCAGGTGTGATTGAGGTCATACTCTGGGAAGCTAGAGGGCTTCCTGGGAGAGGCAGCCCCTTAGCGGAACATCAGGGCACCTGGCAGGGCCCGGTGTGAGCTTCACCTCAGAACACAGGACTGGAGTCAGATGAAGCCCAGGCAGAAGTCCTGAGGAGACTCTCTCCTGCTGTTCCCTCCCAGTATACCCACCCCACCCTGAGGTGCACAGGGAGAGCCTGGGCCTGGAAAGAGGCAGGCGCCTGCATAAGACACAGAGCGGATCAGTGCCCGTCACGCAGCATTTCTGCGACCAGCTGTAAGCACTTTACACACCTACACTCATTTAACCCTCACAGCAACCCTGCGAGGCAAGCACTCTGGTGACCCTCCCCTTTTACAGAGGAGGAAACCGAGGCACAGAGATGCTAAGTGACTTTTCCAAGCTCACACAGCAAGTGAGTGGCAGACCCAGGAATAAGCCAAGGAGTCTGGTTTAGAGTAAGCATGTTTCACTGCTACACCAGGCTTCCTCCAGTGTGCAGGCATGTATGTGTGCATGTGTGTGTGTTCCTGTGCACGTGGCTCTGGGCATGGGGACAGGCGAGTGGCCTGGGCCTCTGCTGGCTGGGCACACCCTGAGGGAGGGCAGTGAGCTGCCTGCCCTCTCCCTGGAGATGAAAACGTCGAGTTGTACAATCTTACGGTTCTGCCTGATGCTGCTCTGAGTGGCTGTGTGAGCTTGAGTGAATTTCTAGACCTCTCTGTGCCTCAGCTTGCCATGTGGGAGATGGGATAAAGCCAGGTGATGGGGGTGTTGGGAGGATTGTAGGTTCTTGAAAAATGGTTGCTGTTAATTTCTTCCACCTACCCGACTTACCTCGTCCACTTCCCGCAATACGCACCCTTTCCTTGCTCCCCAGTGGTTTGGGACTGGCTGTCTGTCCAGCTGGGGCCGGGCCTCTAGACCCCAGGGAGCCAGGCGCAGGACAGGGCCCATCACTCAGCACTAAGCTGTCCCCAGCTCTGCCTGTCGCTCGCGGCTCCATCCATCACCTTTAATTTTATTTGAGCAGGAAATAGGTCCTGGTGGTGCCCGTTTATGAGCGAACACGGTTTTACTGCTTTCTCCGTGAAGACAGCGGCCACTGTGCAGGCCCCCTGCCAGCCCCCGCCCCCCTCCCCTGACTCACCAAGCTAATTCACTCCCTCTTCTGACACGTGGCATCACAGACTCTGCCTCCCTCTCCCCTCTCTCTGAGTTAGGGACCTGCAGAGACACCCACCGTGGGCTCCTGCAGCATAATTGCTGCCTCTGGCCTGTCCTGCCTGTTCCGCTTGGGAGAAGCTGGCACTAGGGTCTCCCCTCACCCCCTCCCAGAGCATGGGGGAGCAGGAAGGGGGCAGTTCTGGAACTTTCTTGGGCTGATCAAGGGGGTAGACTGTGGAAAAACGTCATAGTGGGAGTTCGAAGTGGGGAGAAACAAGGGGGACGGGTCTCAGGCAGGGTCCTGGCAGAAAACACACTCAGCTGGGAATTTGAAAAGAATTCAATGGAGGGGCCACTTCAGAGGCTGGCAGGGTTAAGGGGCCAAAGAGGTACATAAAGCACCAAGGACCACAACAGTGGGAAGCTGTAGCATCCCTAGACCCGAGCGGGGCAGGAACAGCTGGAGGTCGTGGTGATGCAGAGGCCACCAGCAGGGCAGGGCCTTGGCCACAGAGAGGCAGTGCCACTGCCAGAACCTCAGAATCAAGGCAAGAAGGGAGCAAGGGAGAAATACCCCAGCCTCTCTCTCCTTCCACCCTCCTACCTTCTGCTGGTGCCTCCCATTGGCCAAACCCAGCGGAGGGCAAAGAGCCCAAGTGATGCTGTCCACAGGGGTCAGCCTTCTGGGGTGCAGAGCAGGGAAGAAGAATGAGTGACTAGAGAAAGAATTAAATTCAGAACAATTCCCCGGGGCAGGTCTGTGTCAGGAGCTGGGGATGTCAGTGAGACCTTAGGGGTGTGTGAGTATGTGGGTGTTGGGGAGAAGGGGTGATCTTCCCCATGGGGCTGAAGAGGTCAGCTCAGGGGCCTGGGAAGTGGTGCTGAGGGAGGTCAGAGCCATCTCTTCTGCCTGGGGTGTGGCACCAGGAAGGCTTCCAGAGGGAGGTGATATCGGGACCAGGCCTGGAAGAACAGGCAGATGGAGAAGGGGGAAAAAGTGCCCTCCAGGGAGGGAGGATGTCAGGCTCAGAGATGGGGCCAGGCCAGGCCTCAGAACTATACAGTATCCCAGGGAAGCCAGCCAAGTCCTTGAATTCTGACCCCTCTAATTCAGAACTGGGGATTGCACAGAGGGTGGGAACAGGTGAGTCAAGGAAGGAAGGCGTTCAAAGGAGATGCCTTGCGTCCGCAAGATTTTCTCTGTAAACCAGAAGGCTGGAGTGGCTTCAGAGAGCCTGTTGCCACCCGAGTGCCCTCCAGCAGCCTTGTTTAACCACAAACAGCTGATCTGCTCATTACAAATCATTCCAGTCTCATTAGCTGCACCCCCTTCTGATCCCTACCTGTTAGCTTGGTTCTAATTATAGGAGAGTCATAAAATGTTTTAAAAATTGTCTATAACTCACAGTTCTTGGAAACTCTGACAGGTGCCTCCCTTGAGCTTGTACAGCAGGCCGGGGTTGCCAGAGGGAAACCGAGGCCCCAGCTTGGCCCTGGAGGAGCTCCGGCTGAGGCGGTGTCCTAAGCTCCAGCCCGCCCCCAGTGAAGGGGTACTCTTTTGAGGAATTGGTGCGGGCAGGGGGGGTGGCAGCAGGTCTTTCACTGTGACTCTAGTTTGAAGACCAACCAGGTACCAGGCACTTCACATGCTTTATCTCCTAATCCTCACACCACAGACCTGGGAAGTTATCAGGGTTCCCATTTTACAGATGCGGAAACTGAGACCTGGGGAGGTCTGCCCAAGGTCCCATAGCTGGTTGAGGGCAGAACCAGGATTGACCTTGAGTCTGTCGTTCAGAACCCAAGTTCCTTCTCCTAGGCTGTGATGTGATGCGTTGCCCCTCACCCCCACCCCAAGCGGACACCTTCAGTTCGAGCCCTGCCTTTGACCCTCATTCCAGCACTCTGGGGAGGGCCTATGACTGCCCGCTTTGAATCTTGGCTTCCCGGCCCAGGAGATGGGGGCCCAGGAGCTGGGGGCCCAGGAATCCATGCTGACCATTGCTGTTGCCAGGATGCAGGAGCTAATGGATTCATGAGCGGCTCTCCACAGCCCTGAGTGCCCGCGTCCACGTGGAAGGGCGGCTGTTAGCTTGATTACAGACGCCGCTGTGGTTTCCGGGAGGGGAAGTGTTTAATTGGGGGTTTTAGTTCCAGCACCAGGATCTGACTTAATGAAATATCCCTAGGCCTCCTGGCATGCGGCTGGCTGCCTCCTGGTGTTGACAAGACCAGAGCCAAGCCTCTGGCTATGATCAGCAGCACCTGGGCCAGATAAAGCTGGGCTGATAAGCCGGACAGTGCCCGTACCCACCCCATCTCCAGCCAAGATGGGCACCTGGGGACCGCAGCCCGGCCAGGAACCAGCCCTGGCTTTTCATATTTGCTGCTAATGAAGGATAATTGACAGACGCACTCGTATAGGCTCACTGAGCTTCGCAGGGACGCAGTGATCCCTTGACACTGTTCCAGTAACACATACATCTGTGCACACACTGCCTCCCTACCCTCCCAGCTTGCCCTGAGCAGAGGGCCCAGGAATGGCAGGGTGCCGGGGGCCCAAACTGGCAAGAGGACCTGCTGGGAGGATGCTGAATGTTGGCAAGTCCAAGCCTGGAGGAAGGGCAGATAAATGGCACATGGCCATTGCTGACTGTTAGCAGTGAATTTGGCTGCTGACTTTTGGCCTCTGGAGGCCAAGAGCTGAGGGCTGCAACCTATTTTTTTTTTTTTTTTTTTTTGCGGTGCGCGGGCCTCTCACTGTTGTGGCCTCTCCCGCTGCGGAGCACAGGCTCCGGACGCGCAGGCTCAGCGGCCATGGCTCACGGGCCCAGCCGCTCCGCGGCACGTGGGATCTTCCCGGACTGGGGCACGAACCCGCGTCCCCTGCATCGGCAGGCGGACTCTCAACCACTGCGCCACCAGGGAAGCCCGAGGGCTGCAATCTTGATTCTGCCGCTTCCTGGCTGGATGACCTTGGGCAAGTCACGTGGCCTCTCAGAGGCTCAGTTGCTTCATTTGTAAAGTGGGATTTGCTGTGCCTACCTTGTAAGGTGGTCGTGATGTTCAAAGGTGTCAGGCATACAGCAGGTGTTCAAAACCTGATTCTATGAGTGAGCAGCCTGCAGAGAGGGTTCGAAAGGAGCAGGTAGGAAGGAAAACATCAATTCGAGTGCCTCCTGTATGCCAGACCCTGTGCCAGCGGTGGCAAGTGGCTGTCATTAGGGTCACACTGCTGCGGGCTACGTCCTGGGTACGTGGCGCTTCGACAGTTTGGGTCCCTTTGCGATGTCCTCTCCCTTCCCCTGGCCCCTCTGCCTCCTCTTTTCTCCCCATTTCCTCCCATCTAAATGGGTTTCCAGAGAAGGTTCTGATATAAGTCTCACTCCATGGAGTCAGCCCAGATCACCATAACTGCTCTGGGGTCATCGACTCCTGAAGACTGGTTTTGCTCTTATATCAGAAGACTCAACCCCTGGTGAAGAACTCCAGGCATCCATGCAGCAGATAAGAGAGACATTTGGGGGCCCTTCTAGTTGCTTAAATCAGACCTGGTGCCTCCTGTTCTCTGCCTTTGTCCTTTCCTGATTTTGTTCATAAATGAGCCAGGGGGCTATTGGGACACTGCTCCTCCCACTGCCCAAAGTCCCATCATTACATTTTCAGGCTTTTGTTTCTCTTCCTGGGGAAGTCTCTTAAAATGCAGTTTCTTCTAGAAGCAGTGATGCCGCAAGCTGACTCACCCCACAGTATTACCAGATAACTTCTGTCTCCTGAAGCGGGTCAGGGTCTCTGAAAGGGAGTGGAGAAAGGGGAGAGTGGGCTGGGAGCCAGGGACCGGCTCAGGGAGGACAAGGGTCCCACTGGCAGGCCCTGCAGGTGCCTGACTGTGCAGGCAGAGAGCTGTCCCTGGCCCCTAAAGTGAAGGTGTCCTGGCATATGGCAGCAGTGGGCGGGTTGATGGTTTGTGAACTGTGAAATACAGCCCCGTCCTAGAGGGTGCGTCCCTTCCCGGCCCTGGTGGTGTGGGCCCTGGGGTTGATGCTGCCGCCATCAGGCACTCATGTTAATGATCCTTTTCCACAGACCTGTCCTTACTGCTGCCTCCCCACCTGGAAACTTCTGAGCGGCCACTGCCAGCCAGGGCCTTGCGGCTTCTCCATGCTCCCTCCTTCACGCTGAGCCTCCTTCCCACAGCCGGGAGGCTGGTCTTTAAAATCTTTTGTCTTTTAGAATTTTTAAATCTTTTAAAATTCGTCCTGGCTCCAGCTCCCCTCCTTGATCCCCCCTGTGCTAAATCTCTCCCCACTTTTGTCCCCAGTTTCCTGGCCCTGCGGTCAGACTTACATTTCCTCTCAGACACAAGTAATCCCCTGTCCCCTCTTGTGATCTCACTGCAAACTTGGGGCTGCAAGCCACCCCCTCCCTGGGTGGGCAGACAGTGAGGCACGGCAGGGTGGTCGCCTCAGCGCCAGATGCCCGGGTGGGATGTGAGTGGACACAGGGACATCCCACCCCCAGCCCTGCTGGGCCTGTGTTTGCTCTCTCTCGGTTTGCATTTCTGTTATTCCTTTCTGCACTTTTTGGTTTTTGTTTTCTGTGAGAGTCTTGATTCTCTGAAGCCAGGGACTGTGCTTCCTTCCTCCTTCAGACTGGGAGCTCCTTGAGGCCAGGGGCTGGATGTCTCCCCACTCTCAGCCGGGGAGGTCTCCAAGGACAGTCTCCATCTCCAGCTACTTGGAGCTACTTGAAGGGAAGAGCTGGTCTTCCCTCCCCGCACCACTACCCCTTGGAACAGAGTGTCTCTAAGGGCTATGTCTCTGCCATTGACTCTGTGTTCCTTTTAAATCAGATGATCTTTGAGGATAGGACTGGGTCTCCTCCATCAGATGAGAACTTCTTAAGGGCAGGGCTGTGTCTCCCCTCAGACCGGGGCTCCCTGAGGATGAGGCTGGGTCTCCTTCTTTCTCTCAAGAGCTCTTTGTTCCTGGGGTCTGCTCTGCCCGGGAAGGTGGGGCCTGAGTTCTGTGAATCAGCAGTCTCAGAGGGTGGCTGTGGGTCTGTTGGGGCCACTGCTCGTCAGCACCAAACCTTGTCCGTAGCACGATTTGAGGCAGGGGTGTGGAAATGGGCTAGCGCGGTCTCATCTCAATAGTGTGAATTCATCAAGCTGCATTCCAGGGTGGCTGAGAGGAGAGGCTGAGGGTGGGTCAGACAGGCACATGGCAGGAGAGGAAGGCCCGAGGGTGTGTGTGTGTGTGTGTGTAGAGGGGTCAGTTCTGGGGCAGCTGGGGTGACCCCCAGGGTGGAGAGGGGTGAGGGGCAGGTGGCCTTGAGACGAGGCTCAGCTCCTGCGTGTCTCCGCCCCAGTGCTGCAGGGTCACGTGTACCGGTTCTGCACCACTGATGGCCTGTGGCTGCACAAGGACAACTCGAGCCTGCCCTGGAGGGACCTGTCCGAGTGCGAGGAGTCCAAGCGAGGGGACCAAGTGAGTTGAGCCGGCGAGCTGGGGGGCAGCAGGGTGCCAGCTGCCTGGGAGCAGGGACCTGGGCATCTGGCGAGTGGGTCTGTGGCCATCTGCCCATCCCCCTGCCTCTCGGGCTTTGCACACCATGCTTTCTGGACAGAGGTGGTGTGCGTTCACCTCTCTGGCCTTGGAACAGGGCCCTAGAAATCCGAGGACCATCACCGTAGGCTATTCTCTTTCTTAGTTCCAGGATCCCAGTGGGGCTGCGTTGGGGCCCCACCTCTGCCCCGTGGGAAAGAAGAATGTGGGAGAGGAGGGTTGTGGGCCACCCCTTGTACACTGTGTCCCCCGTGTGCACACAGAACTCCCCGGAGCAGCAGCTCCTGTCCCTTTACGTCATCTACACGGTGGGCTACGCACTCTCCTTCTCCGCACTGGTCATCGCCTCGGCCATCCTCCTGGGCTTCAGGTAAGGGGGCTGCTTCAGCCTTACCTGCCGTCCTGTCCCCAAATAGAGGAGGGGGCACCAAGCTGAAACAGCAATGCAGCAGGTTCCTCTCCTAAGAGATGTCCAGAGAACCCACACCACCTATGTGGTAGACTGATGAGGCTGAAAACGCAGGCTACCACACTGTGTACTTAGTCTAATCTGTGCTGTGTAAATATGTGCGTGTAATACTGCAAAAAAGGAAAAACAAACACTACACATGCACACACAAAGCACGTGCTCCACACCTTAGCAGTGGGTGATAGGAGTGGGGGAGTCCTCTCCGGTGAGTGTGTGTAACAGATCATCGGGAATTCAGTATGATTTTAGACAAGACCTCGGGGGTTAGAGATTCTGCGCTCTTTGGAGCTTGTCAGCTCCTATGGAAAATTTCTTTCCTAGGTCTAAGCTAGATGAGCCATTCCTTCCAGAGTACCGGGCTCTTCCCATGCCTTCTGCACTGATGGCGGTGGGCCAGGAGGGCTGGGTTCAAGGGCAGGAGGGATTCTGAGGGTAGGGAGCTCAGGACACCAGCCAGCAGGAACAGGAGAGGTGACATTCCTCCTGTGGTCCCCATGGCTTCTGGCACAGTCAGGGCTGGGCACACAGTCAGTGTTTAATAAATGCCCTCACTGAGAATATTCTCTCCTTTTATTATGCAATGTTCAGAGATCTGAAAATACAGTGGCTGATACTATGATCACCTGTGCACACACACCATCCAGCCCAGGAACTAAAGCCCACCGCGCGGTTAAGCTTCCCCGAGTAACGCTCCCTCCTCACCAGAGGGAACCCCTGAGGGGCCACTTATAATTCCCATGCATCTCTCTGTACTTTTACCACATTTCTAAGAATCTATACAAATATATAGTGTGGGGTTTGCATATTTTAATGGCGTGTTGGACATATGCTTCAGCAGTTATTTTTGGCCTGACATTATGTTTCTGTGAGGTTCTTTCACATTGATACAGGCAGTTCTGTTTCATTCATTTTAAGTGTCACTCCATTGTATGATATATTACAGTTTAGTTATTTGTTATCCTTTTAATGGACATTTGAGGTGTTTCTCTTTTTTTTCTTCTCTGAGTTATAAACCTTGCTACAATGAACATTCTTACCCATGACTCCTTGTGCCTTTCTCCAGGGGCACATGCCTCTGAGTAGAATTGCCTGGTCTGAATACAGCGTGCTGTTGCAAATTTATTAGGCGTTGTGAAGTTGTTCTCCAAAGTGGTCATGCCAGTTTGCCCTCTTACTGATCATACATGAGAGTTCCCTTGGCTTCACATCCTCACCAATATTTCCTATTTTCAGACCTAATTCTTGCTAACCTGAAGTGTGTGAAATATCTCACTATGATTTTAATTTGCATATCACTGATTCCTGGAGAGATCTAGCATACTTTTTATGTTTCATTCTGTGAATTGCTTGTTCGTATCCTTTGCTCACTTTTTTATTGGCTTATTTGGCTTTTTCTTTTTATTTTAGGCACTCCTTGTATATTCTGGATAGTAACCCAGGCTATATCCTCTCAGCCTGGGGTTTGTTTATTTTTTCACTCGCTTTATGGTGCCTTTTATGCACAGAAGTCCTTAATTTTAATGGAATGAAATATATCAATGTATCTGGCTTTATTGATAAGATAAATATATCAGTAAGTGTTATCAATTGATAAAAATTCATTTTTCCAATTGATAAAAAAATTTATCAATTTTTTTTTCCCAAAGGCCAAATTTCTTTATGATCTTGTTTAAGAAACCTTTCCTTATCCCAGGGTCATAAGTTTTGCACATCCCTTATGGCTGTTTGGTGAACCTGGAATTTATTTTTGTCTGTAGTGTAAACAAGAGATTTAATTTCATTTTTCCATGTATACATATTCCATGTGTACATGTTGATTGCATCAGGACCATTTATTGATAGCAGTGCCTGCTCTGCCCTGCAGCAAGCATCGTCTGTGCCTGAGTGGGTCTCTGTCATGTGGATTGTTTTCCATTGGTCTAGTTATCTGTCCCTTTGCCTGTGCTATGGTGCCTTAACCACTATAGATTCGTCAAAAACCTTGGTTTTCTTGGGACTTCCCTGGCGGTCCAGTGGTTAAGACTGCACGCTTCCGCTACAGGGGGCATGGGTTCAAACCCTGGTCGGGGAACTAAGATCCTGCATGTCATGCAGTGTGGCCAAAAAATAAAAACAACTTGGTTTTCTTCTAGCAAGGCCCCCTACACTGTGGTTCTTTAGGAGTGTCTGGAATATTCTTGGCCCTTGGCTCTTCTTTATAATAAGTTTTTAAAATTTCCATCAAAAAACTGTTGGAATTTTTATTATCGCTATATCGAATTTATTGGTTATTGTGAAGAGAATAGACACTTTCAAGATAGTCTTTCTATCCATGAATCTGGTGAATCTCCCGTTAATTTGCATCTTCTTTAATAATTTTGAGCAAGTTTTACTGTATTCTCCATAGAAATCGTGCCTTCTTCTGTTAGACTTATCTCTAGGTAGCCAATTAAAAATAGTGCCAATGAATTTTTTAAATTTACTTTTAATTGTTTATTGCTGATGTACATAAACGTACATATCAGCAACCTTATTGAATGAACTCTGATTAGTTCTAATAATTTGTGTGTTGATTCTCTTGGATTTCCTGTGAAGATCGTCTATCGTCTACAAGTGATGACAGTTTTGTGTCTTTATTTCCAGTTCTTATGCATTTTTCTCCTTGCCTTCTGACAGTGGCTAGGATCTGTAGTACAAAGTTGAGTAGATGTGATGTAAGTAGATCTTACAGCTGGATAATCCTAATTTTGTTCCTGATTTTAAAGGGAATCTTTCTAAAAATTTTCAGGTGAGAATGATGTTTGCTCCTGTTTGGCTAGATAGCCCTTATTGGGTTAAGAAATGCCCTCATATTTCCAGTTTGCTATGTGTTTTTGCATGAAAGGATGTTGAAGTTGTATCCAATACTTTTTGAATTCCTGCCATATGCTTAGCCTCACTCTGCCTCTGTAAGGCAGCCTGGAGGCATATTAGACATGGGCCGTCATCAAGAAGCCAAGCAAGTCCCCAGTGGGGACAGTGGTCCTCACACAAATCACTTGGGTTACTTGTGACTTTGTAGAAGAGAAGATGCAGCAGAGAAAAGATAAGAGTGTGGACGGGGTTGGGAGTGGCAGTAACCACACAGCTGAAGACTTCATGGCCAGGCAGGATTTGAGTTGGACCCAAAGGATTTTCAAGGTTATAGGAAAGAAGGGCATCCAGAGGAAGAAAGACAGGAGCATGGTCCCAGAGCTGGACACATGCCTGAGGTGTGCTTTGGCCTGAGAACCGGGGGTTGTGGAGCAGAAGTGTCGGCCATTGTGCCAGGGCGGGCCCTGCTTTCTCCTGCAGACACCTGCACTGTACCCGAAACTACATCCACCTGAACCTGTTTGCATCCTTCATCCTCCGAGCGCTGTCCGTCTTCATCAAGGATGCAGCCCTCAAGTGGATGTACAGCACGGCCGCCCAGCAGCACCAGTGGGATGGGCTCCTTTCCTACCAGGTGTGTGGTGTGTCCATGGAGGGCCTGGGGAGGGGGTGGACAGTCCATGAAAGTCTGTCTCCCCCACCCCACCCAGGCCTGGTACAAAGAAAGGCAAGAGCTTCCCAGGCCTGGTCCTCAGGGAGCCCCCAGTGTGATGGGAGAGGCAGGGAGAGGCTGTCCACGCTGGGGAGCCCCCAGCCTAAGAAGGGAGTTACTGCCCTGCCCTTAGGGAGTTCTGTTTGACTCAGGCGAGTGGTTTTTGGAGACAGACCTGGGTTTGAATTCCAAGCTAACTTTTAGGCAAGTGATTTAACTTCTTGGGACTCCAGTTTTCTCACCTGTGTGGGGATAATATTAGTTTCCTCCATCCAGGGTAGTGAGGATCCGATGAGCTAAAGCAGGTCAAGTTCTTAACACTGGCTCTGGCTGGAGGTTGTCAGCTCTGTCACCCTGCATTCACCACGGCAGGATTGCAGCTGGGGCGACTGGGAGCGGGGTTGAGAGAGGCAGGGGCAGAGCTGTTGTCCCCTGGGGACCCTTCCTCTGCCCCCAGGACTCTCTGGGCTGCCGCCTGGCGTTCCTGCTCATGCAGTACTGCGTGGCGGCCAACTACTACTGGCTCCTGGTGGAGGGGGTGTACCTGTACACGCTGCTGGCCTTCGCTGTCTTCTCCGAGCAGCGCATCTTCAGGCTCTACCTGAGCATAGGCTGGGGTAAGGCCAGCTGTCATTCATTTCACTCCCCCGCCCTGACTGAGCATGGGGGGTGGGGGGATGGGAGACCCTGACCCCTCTTGGAATTGCTGCCTTCAGGCTACCCCAGGAGGCCAACTTGGTACTCAGAACACACTGCTGGGCCAAGGTATGGGGCCCACTGGAGAACCCCCTCCTGGGCACAGGACTCGCTGCCCATGGCGCTGTCAAGCCATTGTCCCCCATCCCCACGCCTTTGCCTGACTCTCCTCCCTTAAAGGAAGCAGAGGCCTTCACCCGATCTGGCCAGATACACGATGCACACCATTGGCTGTCATGGCACCGGCCTCAAAGATCCCCGCTGCCAAGACTCTTTGGGGATAGAGCCCCACATCCCGTCCTGGACAACGCAGCCCCTGAGGGAAATGGAGGGTCCTGAGCCTCATGGCGGGGGGTCCCTGGGGGTGCGGGCTGAGGGGCCATGGCTCTGTCACGTCATGATGAGAGGATGGCTCAGAGGAGAGCCGAGTAAGGGAGGGGGGTCGGCCGGAAGCCAGCTGAGGAAAGGGTGGACCCTCGATGTGCCTGGAGCCCAGCTGGAAATGTTCTAGCCGAAAAAGTCTGCCAAGAACCATTGTGTCTTTTTTTTTGCTGGAACATTTCTGGTTGTGCTTCTGCCTCTCGCCATGTGGGATTCCGATGAGAACAGGGGTAGGATGGGGCAAGAGCTGAGACACCCACCCTAGCGGCCCCTCACCTCCACTTCCTACCCTGGAAGCAGATGCAACAGCGCTTCCTCTCGAGGGGCCCACGGTGCCCATCCAGGATGGAGCCAGGAGCGGGCCCGTCTCTGGGCCTCCCACACCACAGGACCTGCCTTCCTCCTCCCGCTTGCCACACACTCACTCACTCACTCCTCTTGCCTGCCTCGGGCTGCCCCCTGACCTCTGGGGACTTCCATGCTCCTCCCTTGATGTCCCCTCCTGCCCCTGAGCCTCTGCAAGGCTGTGCCCGGTCCAGCCCGCCTCCTCGGGAAGCTGCCTCGGGTTGCCTGGCCCCTGGCTCTGTACTCTGTCTGGCCCTCTCGGTCTCCCTGTCCCTGTCCTCACACTTCATCCCTTGTTGCTGGTGCTCTTAGGCTACTTCATACTGTACGGCCCCATTTAGAGTACCTTGAAAGGGGCTTTCACGTGATCAGTGTCCTGAGGGCAGGGCCTTACAGACAGAGCAGGCGTTGGAACCAGGCCTCCCGACTCCCAGGCCCTGGGCCCCATCGCCTGTCACACAGGGTTCTCTGGCCTGCACTGCATCTCTTTAGCCCCTGAGGGCCTGGTCGAGCAACCTCAGGCCTCTGCACAGGTGGGCAGGTGGGCCTGGCCTCTGCACACAGCTTCCTGCTCCTACCCATCCTCCCTCCTCCGCCAGGGCCCAGCCCTTCCCTGCTTGGCCTTCCTCCCCTCCCAGGGCTCTTCGTCCTGCTAGGGCCGTCAAACAGGCAGTGGGCAGCTGGAGAGCCCTGCAGCCAGCTAGGGGTGGGGGTGGAGTTAGGCCACCGAGGGGAGCCCTGGGAAGGCTGTCCTCAGGGTGGGGGAGCATGTCTGTCCATTCTGGGAAGCAGCATCAGCACTGTAGTGCTGTCACCATGGTGACCCAAGGGCAGGAACAATCTAAGGGATGGTGTGATGTGTGCAGAGGCATGTGGGTGGGTGGTGGAGGGTTTGGGGTGGGGGGCGCAGTGTCTCTGAGTAGGAAATGGGAAAGGGGGTGCCAGTCCTTTCCCACCACTTCACGCCCCAGCTTGGGGCTCAGAGTCTGAGGAGGCAAAAAAGGGCAGGACCCAGGGGACACCCCACTTCCCAATCATAACGTTCTTTTCTTGAGGAATTGGGATGGGGAGATAGAGAGAGAGACAGAGGGACAAAGACAGAAGGACAGAGAGAGAGACTCACAGAGTGCCCAGAACTCTGTTGTGATGTCAAGAGGCTTGGCCCATGTTGGGATGCTCAGGAAACAACTTTTAGCTTCATATGCAAATGTAAGAATTAAAATTAGGACTCTGACACGTTGGGGGAATCCCCGAAAGGCATGTCAGCTTCTGCTGCTGTCCACGGGCGGCCGGGTGCCCCCATAACCCACCACAAGGAGGCTGCACAGGAGGGAGGCAAGTGATGGACGAGGGAATCATTACTTCCTCAGAGCCACTTCTGTGTGTCTTAGCTCAAGCTTTTTACTCCAGCCTGTCTTGTTGATTTTCTAAACAGGCAAAGGATGAACCCAGCAGGGAGTGTGTCATGTTTGCAGGCAGCAGAGTGGTACCTGCATTTTTTTTTTTTTTTTTTGGCTGTGTTGGGCCCTCGCTGCTGCACGCGGGTTTCTCTAGTTGCGGTGAGCGGGGGCTACTCTTCGTTGCAGTTCGCGGGCTTCTTGTTGCGGTGGCTTCTCTTGTTGTGGAGCACGGGCTCTAGGCGTGCGGGCTTCAGTAGTTGTGGCACGTGGGCTCAGTAGCTGTGGCTCGTGGGTTCTAGAGCGCAGGCTCAGTAGTTGTGGCGCACGGGCTTAGTTGCTCCGTGGCATGTGGGATCTGCCCGGACCAGGGATTGAATCCATGTCTCCTGAGTTGGCAGGCGGATTCTTAACCACTGCGCCACCAGGGAAGCCCTGTACCTGCATTTTTAAAGACTTTGTTAAGGAGATGCTGATGAATGAATGAAGTTCACCAGGTCTGGCTGATAACATGAGTGTGCTCCCCAGTCCTGGAGTGGGGTCTCAGAGGAAGGCCAGCAGGTGCCTGGGGATGTCTAAGATGGAGGTTTCTGGACGTGTGTGTGGCTCAGGGTGTTGGCATGTTCTTGCCTGGACAGCTTCCCTTCTCTCATTGATACACTGACCCACTCACTCATTTGTTCATGCATCCGTTCTTACTGGGCCTCTTCTATGTGGCAGGCTCTGCGCTACGTGCTGGAGCCTTTGCAGGCCATCTGCCTCTTGTCCAATCTCATGAAGGCCTGTTACTAAAGCATCATGGATGCTGAGAGGTCAGGGTTATATAAAAATAAATGGCCAAGGAGAGAGCTATCTGATGACAGCGCTGGTCAGCCGTGAGCCGCTCTGCTTCCCCCAGCTGTCTGCACCGTCAAGCACAGTAGCTCGAGGCGTACGAGCTGCTCCGTAGCTACTGTTGAGTGGACATCCGTGTGCTGATGATGTGGGTGATGGTGATGGGAAAGGCAATGAAGTGGGTTCTGCCCTGGAAATGTGCTCCTGGGGGAGACCCCTGAAGCCACACATGTATACACATGGACCCCCCACCACCACACACACATCGTGTCCACACCCCTTAACATGCACGCTCTTACTAGTCTCAGACACCCACATCTCCATCCCTGAGAGGCACTGATAGAGACAGGCTGGAGAGAGTTGGTGCGGAATGCCATCGAGGGTGGTGGCATTGTGGTCCTGTGTTCTAGTCCCACCTGTGTCCTCCTAAGCTGCCTATCCATCTTCTCATCTGTCACACAAGGATGGACAATCCAATTTTAAGTCAACAAACACATATTGAGCTCCCAGGTGAGATGGGCGCTGAGGCTCTGGAGATGAATGAGGCTTTGTCCTCAAGGAACTGGAAACCAGTGTATTAGTTACCTATGCTGCGTAACAAATGACCCCACACTTAGCTGCTTAAGACAGCAATTATGTCTCCCAGTTTCTATGGTCAGAATTCTGGGTTGAACTGAGACGTGTGCCTCGGGCTCAGGATCTCTAAGAGAGGTGCAGTTGAGGTGCAGTTGAGCAGTTGAGTTGAAACCAGTGTATTAGCTACCTATGCTGCGTAACAAATGACCCCACACTTAGCTGCTTAAGACAACAATTATGTCTCCCAGTTTCTATGGTCAGAATTCTGGGTTCAACTGAGATGTGTGCCTCGGGCTCAGGATCTCTAAGAGAGGTGCAGTTGAGCTGTCAGCCAGGGTAGCTGTCATCCCAAGGCTTAACAGGTTGGAGAATCCACTTCCAAGCTCACTGTCGAGTTTGTTGGCAGGAAGCTCAGGTCCAGGCTGGCTGTTGGCTGGAGGCCTCCCTCCCTCACCACAGGGGGCTCTCTGAGTGCCCTCATGACACAGCAACTGGTGTCCCCCAGGGCAAGTGATCAAATTAAGAGAGAAAGAGCCCAAGACATGCCTTTTATAACCTTTGAAGACCGTCTTTTATAGCCTAACCTCAGAAGTGACATGCCATCACTTCTGCTGTACGTTATTGGTCACATAGACCAATCTGGATACAGTGTGGACCGCACCTGGGTGGGAATACCAGGGGTGGGGTGGTTGGAGGCCATCCTAGAGGGTGCCCACCACACCATCCAGCCTCAGCCATGTGGGCAGTGTTGTGGTAGCTGTTGTTACTGTGGCCACTGTGCAGTCAGTTGGGCTGTCAGCGTCAAGGACAGGGCTCCTGTCCAGGCTTCTGCCCAGCCACATGCAGGGGCGTGGGGGTAGGGGCAGGAGCCTGGAGGGGCTTCAGTGCCTAGAGGAGTTGACTGAGATGGACAGGTGGGCCGATGCAGGGGTGGGTGGCATCAGAGAGTTGGCCTGTTCCCACCTCGTCCAGCATGTCCTCCCTACCCCACTCTTGGGCCCCGTCTCTCACTACTTTGGTGTCTTTGTCCTTGTGTCTCAGCCAGGACCCTGGGGGCCAGCCCTGACAGTGTGCCTGGCCCGCGGGAGGGGGAGGGCTATGAGGAGTGTGACGTAGCCCCAGCATGGTGGGGACCTCTAAGGAAGACTCTGGGGTGTTGGGGTGGGTGGTTCCTGCCGCCTCTTCTCCGAAGCACCCAGACCAGCCTAGTTCTATACCTGCCAGAAAGCATGGCTTGGGGCCAGGCAAGGAGAGGGGCTGGAGGCGGGAGAGGCCCTGGTAGGAGAGGCCTCTGGGTGTGCCTAGTGGTGGCTCTGGCCTGCCAGCCCCTCTCCCCCTTCTCTCTTTCCCTCTCTCCTCTTAGGTGTTCCCCTGCTGTTTGTTATCCCCTGGGGCATTGTCAAGTACCTCTATGAGGATGAGGGGTGAGTGTCCTTCCTGCTCTAAGGGGGTGAGGGGTATGCTGAGGTCCCTGTCCTCAAACCCCATGGGTTTCCTTGGCCCCTGGCATGTGCAGCTGCTGCCTGTTGGGAGGGTAAACTGAGGGACCAGGAGCTAAATTTATGAATTTAGTTCTCTAGTCCCCCTCCCTCCCCCTCCCCGGATGGTACGATGCCAAGAGTGCTGGGTCTGTGGGGTCCATGGTACCCCCTGCAGGTTTTTCTGTAATAACTGTGAGTGAAACGTTTCTGTGATTTTGTGTTTGAGGCTGAGTACACACACGAGTGTGACTGTAGGTTAACGAAGGGGCTGTGCGTGTCTGTGTGTGTGAACGTGTGTTCAGGACTCAGTGTGTGTGTGAGTCCTGGGACTGGTTGTCGGGTAGCTCCTGACGGCAGTGTTTGTGTGGGTCTGTGTGTGTCACTTTGCATGCCCACGTGTCTTTGTGTGCCCTGTGCCTGCACTGGGAGCTGGGGGGGTCTGTGTGTCCAGCCGGGTGCCCGTGTGTCTCTCCGCTCCAGCTGCTGGACCAGGAACTCCAACATGAACTACTGGCTCATCATCCGGCTGCCCATCCTCTTTGCCATCGGGGTGAGTGACGCTGTGGGGTGGGAGTGGGAGCTGCTGTGGGCCTGGGGGGCACTGGGCGGAGGAGGGGGGAGAGAGGGTGTCTTGAGAGGGCCTCCAGCCGCCCTTCCCTCTGCCCTGCAGGTGAACTTCCTCATCTTTGTCCGGGTTATCTGCATTGTGGTGTCCAAACTGAAGACCAATCTCATGTGCAAGACAGACACCAAGTGCAGGTGACGTAACTGAGCTGCCTTTGCTGGGCACCCTCAGCCCTTCCTTCCGGCAGAGTCAGAGATCCTGGGGTGCTGAGCCTGGATCCCTACATGATCTTTCTTCCTCCACCCAGGCCTGGCTTGGGACCCCAAGCCTTGCCCTCACCTCTGTACCTGGGCAGCTCCTGGGCCTCTGGGGGTCTCCACCTCTACTTCCTCCCCTCCAGGCAGCCTGTCCCAGGGTATTCGGTGGGGGAGGATGTCTGTGACCGAGATACCAGGGCTTGGTGGGGGTTGGGGGCACAGAACAGGGAGAAGAGTCCACGGGAGAGGTCCGGAATGCCACCTCCACCCTGCCCCCAGGCTTGCCAAGTCCACGTTGACGCTCATCCCCCTGCTGGGGACCCACGAGGTCATCTTCGCCTTCGTGATGGACGAGCACGCCCGCGGCATGCTGCGTTTCATCAAGCTGTTCACAGAGCTCTCCTTCACCTCCTTCCAGGTGACCTCGAGCCTGGGGCCCCCCTCGAGCAGTTCCAGGGTGGGGATGGAGCAGGGACCAGCCTGTGTCATGCAGCTAGGCAGCCTGAGGCCTGGGGGGAAAGTGGCCCTTACGCAAGTTATGTGGTTGGAGCAGAGCCAGAGTCCCCAGGTATGCTGACACCCAGGACAGTCTTCTCTATGAGCACATTGGACAAGAAATCTTCCCGGATGTCGCCGAGGGCACCCAGCCTGGCATGGCAACCGCTGCCCACTGGGCTGCTAGCTGGCAGCAGGTACCCTGCCAGGTGCTTTACACACACTGTGCAGCTAATCCTAGCAGAATCCCAGGAGGTGTGCAGGACTATCCCATTTTCCAAAGGAGGAAACTGAGGCTCAGAGATGTTAAAATGAGATTTTCCAGGTCACATAGTTTCCAAAGCCAAGAATTGACCCTCTCCACTAGTATTAGATGATGCTGAGGGGGTGTGAATGTCAATGGGGGTGTAGGAATATAAGGAACTGGCCCCAGCTCCTCAAATGTCTTATGGGATGTCCACGAGCATGTGGGTCCACGCATGTGCACACACACAAATGGATCACAGGCCTGGAGCACTGGGGCTCCTGAGTGAACGAATAGGGCCAGGCAGGGAAAATTCCGTGTGATCAGAGGCGTACTTTCTCAGCTCAGGCCTCCTCCAGGAGCGGGTGGTCGAAGAACTTCCACAGTTTCTGGGCAAGGGGTCTTCTCATTCTTCCAGAAAGGAAAGGAGAAGGAACCCACCACCCCCATTTCTGGGCCTGACTGGGCTGCCCAGTCTAAGGAGGGGGATGTTGGGGGCAGAGCCCCAAGGAGCTTCAGACTAGGCCCGCCTGCCGGGCGCCTCCCTCCCCTCCCTCCTGCTGACACGACTCTTGTTCCAGGGGCTGATGGTGGCCATCTTGTACTGCTTTGTCAACAATGAGGTAAGGCCTGCGGAGGGACGTGGAGCCCTGGTGGGCTGCTACCAATGGCCGTCCTGTGGCTGTGCAGTGGGGTTCTTCAGTCTTTGCAGCTGAAATCCTTACTCACCCCACTGAGGCACTGGAGTGGAGGAGGCACCTTATCCCTGTATGGTTTCCTGTGCCTGGGTCTCTCCATCTCTCTCTCTCTCTCTCTCTCTCTCTCTCTCTCTCACACACACACACACACACACACACACACACACACGTACGTGCAGGATGCCCTAACCATATATGAACTTGGGGAAGACCCAGCCTCATGTTAACAGGGTCTTGAGTGAACAAGTGGTGGTGACTGTTACAAGTCCTTTGAAAATCACCATCTCATGGACTTGTCCCTGCCTCCCCGCAAAAAATATCGCTGCCAAAATTCTGGTTTCGATACTCTCATTTCTCACACATGAGAACGTTGAAGATCAGAGAGTCAGAGGCACACCCCAGGTTTGGCCTGGAAATAGTGCAGAGTCAGGATTGAAATGAATTCTGACTGGAAGGAGAAAGCTCCCTTCTGTGCGTGCAGGCAAGGACCCTGTCCAACACGGGAAAGGGACCCTGTCCACCATGGGAAGCCACCCGTGGCTTCCTGGTGGCTGGGGTCGGGGGAGGGGGTTCTTGCTGAGCAGATCCCCAGCTAGCCTCACCCCTTGGGCTCTCCCAGGAGACCCCGCTCGGAGCGCCCAGAGAGCCTGCCTTGTTCAGGCACATTGCCCGGTTCCTTTCAACCCTCCGCAGACGCCTCAGGCCCTGGCTCCTCCAGGCCCACGGACAGACATGTCACCATCACTGGGTCACAAAAACACACGTGGCTCCTGGGCTGAGACCTCTGTCCATAAGAGCTGTTCTCCAGGCCCAGGGTTGCCTTGGCAATGCGGGGTACTTGTGACCCAAGGAGAAAAGATGGCCCTGGCATTGGTCCTGCGTGGCTGCCAAGGCCTGCGCCAGCTGCCACTGGGCAGGGAGTGGGCACAGGGGAGGGGAGGCCTGGGGGGTGGCTTTGCTGTGGCTCTTGTGACTCGGGAGCCTGAGTGCTGGTCCTGAGTTCTGCTCCTGCCCGGCTGTGCGACCGGGGCAGTCACCGCTTCTCTCCCCAAGTGTAAATGCAGGTGAATGAGCTTTACCAACTCAGCCCAAATCCCAGAGCCTGGCGTGGTGCCCGGCCCGAGGACATCAGAGGCAGGAATGAGGGTGAACTGAGGGTGAGGAGGCGTGCTGACAGGAGTGCTAGCACAGGGGTCCAGGATTCATGTTGTCGTCTTTGTTGTTTCACTGTGAGAGCTCAGTAACAGAAGAAATCCAATGTCAGGTGCTCGTTTAGTCAGTCATTTATTCATTTGGCTCATTTAAAACAACATGTATCGGGAGTACCTGATACATGCTGGGCACTGTGCGAGGTCCAGGAAGGAAGGTGTGGTCCCGGCCCTCATGGTGCACCTCCCAAGTGTGGGGGAGAGGGGGAGACATGGCCAGAAACAAGCGTGGCCTAGAGTCATGGGCGGGGACTTCCCTGGCGGTCCAGTGGTTAGGACTCCGCGCTTCCAGTGCAAGGGGTGTGGGTTCGATCCCTGGTCAGGGAGCTAAGATCCCACCCGCCGCAGGGCATGGCCAAAAAAAAAGAGTTAAAAGAGTCATGGACGGCAGGAGACCAAGGGTTAGGACACCGGCTTTGGAGTCAGCCCAGATCTAGGTTCAGGTCCTGGCTGAGATTGGGAGAAATACTTAAATCTCTGCACCTCAGTTTCCTTACCTTTAAGCAGGTTTCTGTGAAAGTCAATACTCTGTGGAGAGCGCTGGGCATGTTGTAAGCGCCCTGTGAATGATGGTTTCTAATGACAATTGTCATTACGGGGGCCACAGCAGAGGAGCAGGAAAAGTGCTGAGGGAGAGGGAGGCAGAAGGGGACACAGTCCTGGTCCTGTCCGACTTCTTGCTGGTATCCGTGAGACCTCTCCAGTCCCCGAGGTGGCTTCCCATGGGTGTGCCTCAGTTTACCATCTCTCTCCCCACCTCCCCAGTGAAGGGCTGTGCCACGAGACTGGCCTGCCTGCTGCTGCACAGGCAGAGGCCACCACCGGCCTCGGGTGTCCTCATCCTAGCTGTCAACACACGCGTCACACACTCAGCCGGGTATCGAACTGGCACGGAGCAGGGGGGCCATGGGTGGTGTCTACTCAGCCTCCCTCCCTCACCCAAGCCTGGGCTTGGTGACGCTGCCTGGGATACTGGGGCCATCCTGGCAGGCAGGCTCTGGGCCATCTCAGCTTCACTCAGTTCAGAGAAAGTTCTTTTAAGGAAAGGCATGTGGCCACGGCAGGCACCCTGCTGGGCTTAGCTAGATGGATGGCAGCCCTGCAGGAAGAGAAGCGGGGTGTTTGCACAGGGACTGATGGGGCGTTGGCAGTGAGCCTCTTACCCACAGCTGCTGACAGCTGGCCGTCCTGGTGGCTGGGGCCTGAGAGGGAGAGTCCAGGCCCCAGATACCCTGATGTGGGGAGGCCTGGTGGCAAGGCGGCGGGGGTCGGCGGGGGGGCATCAGAGAAGCTCTGGAAAGCAAACATGGGCACATCCCCTGATAGGGCACTCCAGATGCCCTGGGCTGGCTGTGCAGGTTCCAGCAGCCTGTCTGGGGGACCAGCATCATGGGCCATCACAAGGAACCACGGCATTGCCACAAGCCCTCCAGTGACTTGGGCTCTGCAGCGTTACTTGGTTTGTATCCTTCTGCTCCCACAACCTGGTCCCCAAGCATCAGCTCTCTTGAGAAGGCTTTTCCTGATGGGGACGCTAAGCCCAGCAAAGCAGGGATTCTCGTTGGTTGAACTCACCTGGGCAGCACCCACTGTGGGTTGGGACCAGTTCCTGGATGGGATTAGTGCAAATCCAGGCTGAGAAGCCCTTGTCCACAGCCCCCTCTTCACTGCTACTACTAGTTCCAGCCTCATTCTCCCCGTCTCCTCTTCCTCCCCCACGAGGCACTGGGGCCTGGATAAAAGCCCTTGGGGAGTTTAGAAAGGTCTGGTGTGGACGCCATGAGGGGCAGGGAGGGCTGTCCCTCTTCTCAGTCACCCAAACTGAAATCAGCAGAGTGCTTGCTCTGAAGTCAGATTCTCTCTTTTCCTTTTCTTCTCTCTCCCATCTTCCGTCTCCTCGCATCTCTCTGTCACTCCTTCTCTTCCGTTAAATAATACTGTGATGGATTGTAAAAGGTACTTAGCCGAGTCACAGAGTTTAGAGATGGAAGAGACCAATTAGATCATCAAGCCCGGCTCTTTCCCGAGAAGCAGCAGAAAATAGGAGACAACAATAAACAATTTTATTGGGATATTAATTTAGGCGCCCGGAGGCCTTGACTTGTGTCTCTTAATATAATGCGGTGGATTTTTTCTCTTCCCTGCTAATGTAATAATGGGGCCATATTGTGGGTTGGTTTGCATGATGGCTTTTTCTTCCCTCCTTCTCCAACGGAAGGTCCAGATGGAGTTTCGGAAGACCTGGGAGCGCTGGCGGCTCGAGCACCTGCACATCCAGAGGGAGAGCAGCATGAAACCCTTCAAGTGTCCCACCAGCAGCCTGAGCTGTGAGGGCACAGTGGGCAGCAGTGTGTACGCAGCCTCCTGCCAGGCCTCCTGCAGCTGAGACTCCAGCACCTGCCCTCCCTGTGGTCTCGCCGCCGGCTGGGCAGCCATCCCAGGTGGGAGAGACCCTCCTGGGGAACGGGGGAAGGGGGTGCAGGGGGAGCTGCACATGCACACACACATACTTCCCTGCCTTCCCTCCCTAAGCCCATCAGACAGGCAAATGGGACCTGTGGACACATTTTCTCCGGGGAGAAGTGGCCTGTTAATTTGATCACTGTGGCGGGCAGAGGAGAAAAAACGATTGCTGCTAAAACGAGGAGGATTTCTTCCTGTTAAGTCACAAGGCCCCTGGGGTTCCCCCGGACTCAAACTCAAGGTCAATGGCTTATTAGTGGGACTGGGGCTTGTAAGAGGACACGGCTCCGAAGGAGGCGGATGTAACCTCCGCCAAGCACGGAGCTTGGGTAACGCCAGCCACCCCCGACCTGCCTCCTCGTTAAGGGAGCCCGAGCACATGTCCGGGTGGCTCGTTTCCCTCATCTGGGCCCTCATCTCTCACCATTCACTGCCCCAGCGGGTGGTGTTGAGAATGCACGTTGAGAAGGTGTCTGAAAGTTTTCTTTTCTGGTCCTTCCTTCTTCCCTGGATATTTGAGTTGCTTTGGTGCCTGCGCCCACCATGCCCAGGGAACCAAGGCAGGGCCGCCGCCCAGGAGTCCAGCCCTGGGTATGAGCTCTGAATACTATTCTGGAGATGCTCAGGAATCCTGTGGGGCTCACCTAGGGGACTTCAGGAATGTCCATGCTGGGGGTGTAGACTACTCGCTACTGTTGGGAACCCGGAAGGCAGAGAGAGATTGCCTCCTCCTCTCCATGGATGTGCTTTTTACTTGTGAACAGATAGTGTATCTCGCGTGGGTGTTTGGGTGCGCCCTCTTAACTTTAGGGGATGTGACCAAGAAGAGACTCTTCTGGGGACTCTACCAGTCCCCACTGTGACCGTGCAGGCGGGCTTCCCCTGCCCTTTGAAATTCCCCCGCTTGGGAGCTTGTATGTACTTTGCTCATTCTTCTCTGTTGCTGTGACTAGTCTGTATGTGCACATGTGCAACTGATTTCCCCCACTACATACTAAATCACTAAGTCCTAAGTCACTGGTGGTTTTGATGTTGCTTGGGGTTGTGGGATAGATAATGATTTGACTCATCCATGCTTTGGGCTACTGAATGTTTGCCCTGCCTCCAGCCTCATCCCATAAATAATGAGCATCGGAGAGGCTAGAGGGAGAAAACCTAGCAATCCTGCCCCAGCCACAGGGGAAAAGCAGACATGTAGCACCACTGCAGAGACCGAGACAAAAGGGGAACAGCCGTACCCCAGAGGCTGGCAATGGAGTTCATGGATGTGGAACTCAGAGCAGAAGAGAACTCTTGGGAGTCCAGACCTTCTGGGAGGGCAGAAGGAGACTCTCTGGATGAGTTCCTTTATGAATTGATCTTTCCCTCCTCCTTTTTGAGTGGCGGGGACCCTCCCCCAAAGCCTCGTGCCAGACACATTCTCCTCTGCCCCTCAGAAAGGCATGTGATGTGCAGGGAAAATAATAATGGGACGTAAAACACATCAAGCAGAAAATTTCTTATACTCCGGCTTCAGTGAAGTGTTGTGTCTCTGTTAATAGGGAAGTGGAACCTCAGGCTAAAGAAAGGATTTATGAAGACTGCCTCCTAGACTGAGAAAATGTAGACAGGTGGGGGCAAGGACAGTCCTGCTTCCCCAGAATAAGGGCAAACTCCCTGACAGCCATCTTGCATTTGCTTTTCTCTTCGGGGTGGCGAGTGCGGGGGGAGAAAAGTGCTGGTGGGCTGATTGGGGGGAATGCAGCTCTGGTGCCAGTGTTTCCATTTTGGATAAAGTGAAAACATTTGAGAATCATTAATACGCTACACAGCAACAAAGAAAGGGACCGATTGATATTATCTTCAAGAAATAAATTTTTGAGGGGAAGAATTGTTGGGAGAAGGTAGTTAGGCACTTGAGACGCTCAGACCATTTGGTTTACACTGTAAGTTCTTTTTCCAGTTGGTACTGATTCCTGGTTTCAGAATGCTCATCACACCCCCCTGCCCCAAGCCTTTTAACACCGAGGAACGGTTTCCTTATCGGATACATACCAGATGCTGAATTGAAGAAATATTTTCTTTGCTCCAAGACCTGCACTATTAATATTCATTTGAGTGGCAGTACACTCCCTCCAAGGCTATTCCCAAACTCTCCTAAGCTAAATACAGCACTCTAACAGATCTGGGAACTATCGAATGCAATGTACTCAGAAATCCCGCTAGCTGTTTCCATGCCTGGCCATAAGTCTGGAGCTTGCGGAGAACACTCTTGCTTGCCTCTGTCCTGGGGGTACTGTCACTGACCCGCAGGATTAGGTGTTTTGTGAGTTGTGCAGTCTGGTCGCATTACTGTCATGAAGAGAGGCTGAGTTCAGCACTCTGGCCAGCTCCCCCCTGAACTTGCAAGGGGCTTATATCATGTCAACTCATCTTTTCATATGAATCTTTGGAGCCACTAAATCACAGAACTGAGACAAACCACTTACAAAGCAAAGTTGCCTTCCCTTTAAAACAACTTTCCCGATTTGCAATTGCCTCAATGCAATTTATGCTGAAGACTACAGCAGTGGCGTTCTCAGAGACTCAGAGCGGGGAAAGATCTTGGAGATCGCTCTGCTCTGGTCTAGAGAATTGAGGAGGGTAGCTTGCAGAGGTGATCTGCCCAAGGTCACAGTGCTAGATGGTGGCTGAGCTGGGCTAGGACCCAGGCCAACTTCCACCTCCCGGTCCAGTGAAGCCTCTGGAAAGGATAGGTGAAAAATATAAATGGCCATTCAAGACACTCGAAGTGAAAGTTGGCAGTGTTATCTGGAGTTGCAGTTAAAGAGAAAACAGCAGCAGAAATAGACAAGTCAGATGGCACAGGTGCCGTCTCCTCAATGATTTATACCGCTGAGAACAGGGGGAGGGTGTGCTTTACTACCTACTCTAGTACCTCATTCATCCTTGTCTTAAAATTAAGAAATGAAATGCATCAGAGCACATGTATACATAGAAACAGCAAGTGAGCGTTTTTTTTAAACATCTTGAGGTATAATTGCTTTACAATGTTGTGTTAGTTGCTGCTGTATAAAGAAGTGAATCAGCAACACGTATATATGTATCCCCATATCCCTCCCTCTTGCGTCTCCCTCCTCCCTATCCCACCCCTCTAGGTGGTCACAAAGCACCGAGCTGATCTCCCTGTGCTACACGATATAAATGAACATTGTGGTACATGACTTTTTTTTTTTAACATGACTATTTTTGAATTATGGTTTTCTCAGGGTATATGCCCAGTAGTGGGATTGCTGGGTGTATGGTAGTTTTATTTTTAGTTTTTTAAGGAAACTCCATACTGTTCTCCATAGTGGCTGTATCAATTTACATTCCCACCAACAGTGCAAGAGGGTTCCCTTTTCTCCACACCCTCTCCAGCATTTATTGTAGTTTTGATGATGGCCATTCTGACCAGTGTGAGGTGATACCTCATTGTAGTTTTGATTTGCATTTCTCTAATGATTAGTGATGTTGAGCATCCTTTCATGGGTTTGTTGGCCATCTGTATGTCTTCTTTGGAGAAATGTCTATTTAGGGCTTCTGCCCATTTTTGGATTGGGTTGTTTTTTTGATATTGAGCTGCATGAGCTGCTTGTATATTTTGGAGATTAATCCAGGTGAGCCATTTTTGACAGCAAATCCAGCACTCTTTTGATGGGTTGGCTTAATGTTTTTCTGATGCATCTGTGCTTGTTTGGGAAGTTGTACTGATAGCCACACATAGTGGACAAAAAGAACCTAAACACCTGACCCTCTTCTTTGCCTCTCTAGTGCTCCCTGAAGTTGGAGACGACTAGCAAACTGGGCAACTTTAGCCTAGCAAAGATGGCACAGCCGCCACGGAGGGCAAACACAGTCAGTTCACATCCAAGTCCCAAAAGGCTTGGTCCCCTCATCGGTGTGGGCCATGTTTCAGCAGCTGCTGTCCCCATTCCCTCCTGTTTCTTCCAGAAGCAAAGAACACTGTGTGTGTGTGCGTGTGTGTGTGTGTGTGTGTGTGTGTTGTGTTGTGTTGTGCATAGCAGCATAAAGTTAGGAGATGATGAATCCAGAATCATCCCACCCACTGTGAAGGTCAGGGGACCGCAGAGCCTGGGGCAAGGATGGGTGGGGAGCCTGAACGATAGATGCTTCCTCTCCATGCACAGACAGGGCTCCCATTATTGCTAATGCCTGCGACGTGCTCAGGGAAGGCAAGATACACTCCGAAGGGTTATCTTCCCTCCACTGAATTGATTCTAATCTACAGTGCGGACCCTGCTTTTGGTTCCTAAGAGCCAAACTCTGTAAAAAATATGTCAGCTTACTCTGCTAAGACAGCTATATGAATGACATGCTAAAACTCAACAGAAACCAAATTAGTATCAACTCTTTTTTTTCCTTTTCACGGCTGCAGCGAATTTTCTTGACGGGAAAAAAATGACCCAATGTGAGAAACTCCTGCAAACAACATCACCTTGTCCCTACGGTGTTACCTGCTGGCTCAAACCAGCTCTCCTGCCTCATGCCGAGGGCCGTATCAAGGAAGCGTTGTTAAGCAGTATAATTTCAAACACTTAAAGCCACAGTGTGTCCACAGTATCTATAATTATTTCTGCTCTGGATACAGATTGGCAGGAAGCAGATAAGCATAATCATTTTCCAATTAACTCCCCAAAGTCTTTTGGACTTGGCCTATACCTGAATCTATCAGAGGAGAGAGTTTTCTCTCTTCCCTTCTCCCACCCTCATTCCAACCAGTTTTTCGGGATCTCATCCAGCAGGGGTGCATTTGTCCCCTGAGGCATCCGACCTCCTCCCCAGCCCCACATTTACCCCCTCTCACCTCCCATCCCTGAGGTGAGCTTCCCACACTTCTCCCCCAGCTGCCTCAGTAAGAGGTGACCCTGCCAGGTGTGCTGGGAATGCCGTGCTCTTGGCTGTGACCAATTTCGGGGTGCAGCTGAGAGTGAGGCGTTGCCAGGGCTGAAGTGATGCCCCACATCCCACACTCTGGCACAGCGAGGAGCATTGCAGCCAGCAGTGTGGATCCTAACTTACATTGGGGTTATGCAACCTTGCGGATGGGGCCTGTCAAAACTATCAGTCATCAGTCAACCCCGACAATCTAGCGTGACTAATTATCTCTGTGTCAGAGCAATCCAGGAGAAGAAAAACATATACAAATGAGAGTGTTTGGATTTGGTGGGAAAAAAAGAGCTCCCAGCAAAGTATGGAACATACAACAAGTTAGGGTCTAGGCTTTCCTGCAAGGGGAACCAGTGGGGGTGGTCAGGAAGGGGCAAGATTCGCAGCAGACAGACAGACAGACAGCGCTGGATCTTGCCAAATGGTTCACGCTTTACTTCCAAATCTGCAGTTCCTCTAAGCTCCTCCCACTAAAAATAATCACACCCTCAGAGCAGATAAACCTGAACATTCGTTTTGGAGGGGGATTGATGGAGAGCTTAGGTGCACCAAGAGAGACGCGAGCCAAGCTCTCAGGAGGGACAAAGCTGAATTTTATCTTCAGTGCTCTCGGGGGATGTGTGCGCTTCATGAATGTTTAAACAAGATCATCTTCATGTGATTTCTTAATGCATAAATTCATGTAAAATATGACCTGCGTCTATAGGTAGCAAATGTGTATGGTGTATAATTCCTTGTACAGATGTGAATGGATTCGGGCTCTTTCCTAATTTGCCTTGTAAGTCAAATAAAAGCCTGTCGTTACTGTGTCTCTCCTGCTTTTCCTTGGGAGGAGGTTTTCTGCAATGTTGACCCAAGTGACTCATGGTGCAGTGGGAAAACACAAAAGATGCCGTTTCCAGCCCAAGGGGGGGAAGAATCCTTGCTCATTACTCATATCGTGATTTTCACCTTCAAAGCACTTACCAAGTACTAACTTATCCATCGCAGCCTTTGTGCAGGGGCTGCACTGTCATTTAATTAGGGAAGTCGGGTGGTCGAGTGGCTTTTACACAATGACTGAAAGCCATATATGGATGGGTATTTAATTCCACTCATTCATTTGATCTCCTGTCTAAATGAACTCAGTCCATTAAATCCATCTTTTAAAAAATGCTATAAAAGCACAAACCTTGTGTGCAAAGCAGCCACAGAATCTGAATGGAGCTGCCACTAAGAGATTCATCTTCAGAAAAATGAACTTTTCTCCAGTTTTAATAATCGCACGCTCTCCGGATTTGCAACTCACTCTCACGGAAGAGCAGAGGAATTGCAGGTTCTCCCTAGTCCCTCCACCATTTCAGTCACCCCTGTGTGAAGATCACTGTACTGTTCTTACCTGAATGTCTCCTTAAACACACCTCTTTTTTAGACAAGCTGTGGGAATTGTTCCTTTCAGACATAAGAATCATAATTCTTACTCTGAGAGCAAACTACAAATACAGCCAATTCCTGAGACATGCCGACAGAACATCTGCATTTTGGTTTATCTGTACCCATCCTGCTTTCAGCTTCATTCACTCCCCTGTTGACAGTCTCGCCTTTCTGGGTCCTCATTCTTCCACTCAGCAGGAGCAGGATGGAGCCAGGAGGTTTCTTCTCCCTTCCCCACCTCCAGGAAAACACCTGCCCAAACCAGTAACGACCGCCACGTTTGTACGACATATGAGTCAGATAGAGGCGACCTCAGGGAAAAAGGTGCACTGCGGCTTAATGGGGCTTAGCCCCAGCCTGAAGAAAGGGTAAGCGGAGCTGCCTTCTCTGCTGAGGGCCAGCCACGGAGGAAATAAATGAGAATTGCTGGCCTCCAAACTCACCCATGTTCACACGCGTTGTAAAGCCACATTCCAGGGACTGATGCCCCACCGGTGTGAAGGATCTCACTCATATGCCATGTGTGTTGACATTCCCAAGGGGTCGGAATCTCCCCCCAACCAACCCAAAATCTTCAGTCACTGTCCTCTCAAAAGCCTATGCCATAAATGTGCTATTCAGTGTCTTTCAATCTCTCTCCACCCTCCTTCTTTCCCTCCCTCTCTCTCTTACACACACATTTCTCTACAGAGAAATACTGAAAACAGGTCTCCCTTACCAGAAATAGTGGGGAAAAAAACCCAGCAGTACAAACTGGAATAGATGACAAATGTAGCCGGAGAGTTGGAGAACATAGGAAAATAGATTCAATATGGGGACAAGGAAGGAGTAGAAACTGAGTGTCCTCAAAGGTGGGAAGGATAGGTGGGAAGGAGGCGTTGAAGAGGCCAGAACATAAGCAAAGTGAATAACGAAAAACAGCAGGCTGTTTAAATGTGAAAAAGAGCTGTAGTGAAAGAGGGGAGGAAATTGCAGAGGTAGAAAAAAGAATGAGAATTACAAGTGGCGAGCCATAGCGGGCCAAGTTGGGAGCCTGTCTCTAGTCAATGTTATTAACTCCTTCTTCCATAAATCTGAGCTCTTCCCCTGGAGAGTTCTCTAATCCCAAGCTGTGATAGATTATTTTCTTTGGTACAAAGGCTCATTTTAACTAACATAATGATTTTAGAAAGAGAAGAAGACCCACAGCCTAGAGCAAATCCAATAAAAAAAATTTTTTTCCCCACTGATATCAGGACTCCAGTGTTAGAATGAATTAATGTGGCTCTTCCTCATGTAGGACCAATAGTCCTCAGAATTTATTGGTGTTACAACCTCCAAGAATAAAATCAATAGCTGAGAATTATAAATGCTGAGCAGTCCCATGCCAAGGGATGCGAAGCTCTTTGGGGCTGAAGCAGGCTGGTAACACCTGGAGGGGATTGGTAAGCAGTTTTTTTTTTTTAACTTTCCCTATCTCTAGGGTGAAAGAACAAGGACTTGAAATAATGTTTACAGAAGCCTTTTCAGTGCCAATGACCTAAGGTGCAATTAGAAACACAGTTCAGGACTTGGAAACATAACTACACAAGTTTAATAGCTACAACAAAAAGACCATGGCTACTCTGCCTTTTAGGTCCAGTCTTCAACAATCTAGAACCATTTATGTACATTTCTGGCTTAAAAAGACAAGTGTTTTAATGCCATACATTTTGCCCTCCAGAAAGTTTCAGAACCTTCAAAATTCCTAGTAACTTGAATTTACACTTATATTGAACCCCACTGGTACCCACCAATTAGATGCCACTTTACAATGAAATTACCCTCAAGTTCTTTCATCTTTCAAATCCTGGTATGGGAGGCAGAGAGTGGAGAACCAAAACGCAGGAGACACATACCCAAGTAAAGGCATCTCACTCTGGTTATGCTAAATCAATGTCCTTCCAACAACATCCTTTGGAAGGATAGTTAAAAGTAGAGTTGAAAAGACATCTTATGTGCATTCATATTATATAAGTGAATCATGTTACATTAAGAACACAGTATAATTCTTCAGTATAATTTCTTGGCAATCAAGAAAAACATCCTTAACACCACACTTTACATAAGGTATTTACAAAAACACCTTCTTTTAGAAACTGGTAAAGATCGTGAAACCTGCCAACCAAAGCATGATGGAGCCACAAGTCCAGAAAAGATGCCACATCATAGAGTCTTAGCATCAGCTGCCACCACAATTCTTTCACATTCTCCTGGCCTTGAACTCCGTCTGCTTCTCATATACAGCCCCTCTTCTAGCAGGAGGGGTCCCTTGCCTTTCAGGCACCTTCACTGGGTTAGTTTTAGTGTCACTCTTTACATCAGAAATGCAACAGCTCTTGAGATACTTTGCATCCATGGTGTAGACCCCTTGAGAACACGCCAAGTCACCCAAATTCCAGTACTGGAGTCATCTCCATGACATGTGGCACACACTCTCTGCATCAGCCACCCACATGGAGAGACCTTGTTCAGCTGCACTTGAAGTGGTGCACTAATGCAGATTTCCTAAGGTTACAGCAGGGAGGTCACGGACACCTGGTGTGGACTCTTCAGGATCTGACCTCTCTCTCCTCCCTGGGGTTGCATCCTCCAAAGCCATCAGATCCTGACATTAATTTCCTATCTGATCATCTCCCAATTCCCAGCCTTGCACTGACCAGCCTTGTGGCTTCCTCTGCTTCTGTGAAACAGGTAAATCATCTAGGAAATTCTCTTTCCATAAATAGTTCTTTGAAAATTACACATGGGGCAGAACTTATAATCTATATGAAGAGCCAAAAGAGCCAAATACATTATTTTTTTCATGGATGGGGATCTAGAACAAAGCAATTCTTTCATATCGCCCTGTGCCAATCCAACATATAATACATTTGGCACTGCCAAACTCAGTCTAAATCTCAGGGGAAAAGTCATGAGAGGAATACAATAAAAACAAACTCTGCATAATAAAGCTATTTTGGGGGCTTCCCTGGTGGCGCAGTGGTTGAGAATCTGCCTGCTAATGCAGGGGACACGGGTTCGAGCCCTGGTCTGGGAAGATCCCACATGCCGCAGAGCAACGAGGCCCCGAGCCACAACTACTGAGCCTGCATGTCTGGAGCCTGTGCTCCGCAACAAGAGAGGCCGCGACAGTGAGAGGCCCACGCACTGCGATGAAGAGTGGCCCCCGCTCGCTGCAACTAGAGAAAGCCCTTGCACAGAAACGAAGACCCAACACAGCCAAAAATAAATAAATTTAAAAAATAAAGCTATTTCTGTCCATAGAGATTGTTCACTGTAAATGGACTGCTACATGTATAAAAAAATATTCTGTCTATAAACACATATGCTTTTCTCTAGGAGTTACCAAAATGTGATCAATATTATTAGTAAAGCAACTAAATGAAGAATTTACCATAGGAGAGAGGAGGAGAAAAAATGGAGATATGGGAGCAGAGTTCTGTTTTAGATTGGGTTGTCAGGGAAGGCCTTTCTGATGACATAACGTGAGAGACCTGAACGGAGTGGGGGAACAAGTCCTAGGATCATCTGGGGAAGTGAGTTCTAAGCAAAAACCCTAAAGCAGAAGCCTATTTGGTGTGTTAGAGCAGGAGTCAGTAAACTATGGCCCACTACCTGGTTTTATAAATAAAGTTTTATTGGCACACTCATTTATTCACAGCATTCTATGGCTGCTTTTGCTCCACAATGGCGAAGCTGAGTAGTCATGACAGGGATAGTATGCCAACAAAGACGATTTACAGGCCCTTTACAGAAAAAGTATGCCAAACCCCCACGTAGAATGAACATGAAGGAGGCGAATGTGACTAGGAGAGGCAGGCAGGGGCCAAGATCACTTAGGGTCTGGTAGGATAAACCCACCTAAACAACCACCCACCAAACAAAAGACATGTCTCCAAGGGTTAGGAGTGCAGATATCATTGACAAATTGGGGTTCAAAGGCTTCTCTTCACCAATTCATCCCAGGGTAGGATCTGACTTCTGCTTAACTGCTGGTCCCCAGGTTCTCAATTTTTTTTTCCCATGTGAAAGTAATGTGCATATCTGAGAGGCTCCTGTGGACACATCCACAGTAGGCCCAGGCAAGTGAGGAGATTTACAGCATAAGGGTAACCTTGCAGTTGCACTAATAAAATTGCAAATGAACATTCACAGATAATGATGATTTGCTACAAATTATTCTGATATGAACCTAATATTTTAGAGTGTGTGAACAATGAGAATCTCTGCTACAGAGTATGTTTCCTAGCACTTTATTCATTCAAGCAAAATTCCACAGATATAAAATGTATTCAAAGACCTTGCTACTCAAAGTGTGGTCGGAAGACCTACAGCACCAGCATCACCTGGTAGCTTGCGTGAAACGCAGAATCTCAGGCTCTGGCCTGAGAATCAGAATCTGAATCTGCATTTAACAAGCTCCCCAGGAGACGTGGATGGTCACTAAGGTCTGAGACCACTGTCCTGACAGGAACTGGCCTCTAATTACTCTTTTCCAAGAGTTGGAAATACAGAGTTTTAAACTGCAAAGAGGTTAGCCTGGTTTATACTATTCATACTAGTGAAAACTGAATACAACTTACATGTTCAACAATAGGGGATTGGCTAAATAATGATACATTTATCCATACAAAAATATTATGCAGCTGTCAAAATCAATATTATAGAATAACAACATGAGACTATGTTCATAGTTTATCACTAAGAAAAAAAAATTATAGGTAGGACTAATACTAAATCAAATGTAGAAATTTTAACTAAAGAAAGGAAAAGGGACAGGAGGAGTTGGTATGATGATTTCCTCATCTTTCATAACCACAGGTAAAAAATGTCATTTAAGGGTAATAAATCAAGTAATCAGTTATAAATATATTTAAAGATGTAAAATCAACCAACCAATCTGTCAATGTAATTGATTATTGAGGGATGAAGAGAAGTAGGGAGAGGTGGAAATATAAATTTATTACATTCGCTCTCCCTCCATGAACCAGGAAGTGGGTACCAGACACCACATCTGCTAGTGCCTTGATCTTGGACTTCCCAGTCACCAGAACTAAGCAAGTCCAAACCAGAGGGCAGACAGCAGCAGCAAGAAGAACTACAATCCTGCAGCCAGTGGAAAAAAAACCACATTCACAGAAAGATAGACAAGATGAAAAGGCAGAGGGCTATGTACCAGATGAAGGAACAAGATAAAACCCCAGAACAACAACTAAATGAAGTGGAGATAGGCAACCTTCCAGAAAAAGAACTCAGAGTAATGATAGTGAAGATGAGCCAGGACCTCAGAAAAAGAATGGAGGCAAAGATGGAGAAGATGCAAGAAATGTTTAACAAAGACCTGGAAGAATTAAAGAACAAACAAACAGAGATGAACCACACAATAACTGAAATGAAAAATACACTAGAAGGAATCAATAGCAGAATAACTGAGGCAGAAGAATGGCTAAGTGACCTGGAAGACAGAATGGTGGAATTCACTGCTGTGGAACAGAATAAAGAAAAAACAATGAAAAGAAATGAAGACAGCCTAAGAGACCTCTGGGACAACATTAAGCACAACAACGTTCACATTATAGGGGTCCCAGAAGGAGAAGAGAGAGAGAAAGGACCCGAGAAAATATTTGAAGAGATTATAGCCAAAAACTTCCCTAACATGGGAAGGGAAATAGCCACCCAAGTCCAGGAAGTGCAGAGAGTCCCAGGCAGGATAAATCCAATGAGAAACACGCAGAGACACACAGTGATCAAATTGGCAAAAATTAAAGACAAAGAAAAATTATTGAAAGCAGCAAGGGAAAAACGACAAATAACATACAAAGGAACTCCCATAAGGTTAACAGGTGATTTCTCAGCAGAAACTCTACAAGCCAGAAGGGAGTGGCATGATATACTTAAAGTGATGAAAGGGAAGAAACTACAACCAAGATTACTCTACCTAACAAGGATCTCATTCAGATTCAATGGAGAAATCAAATGCTTTACAGACTAGCAAAAGCTAAGAGAATTCAGCACCACCAAACCAGCTCTACAACAAATGCTAAAATAACTTCTCTAAGTGGGAAACACAAGAGAAGAAAAGGACCTACAAAAACAAACCCAAAACAATTAAGAAAATGGTAATAGGAACATACATATCGATAATTACCTTAAACATGAATGGATTAAATGCTCCAACCGAAAGACACAAAATGGATACAAAAGCAAGGCTTGCTGAATGGATACAAAAACAAGACCCATATATATGCTGAATGGATACAAAAACAAGACCCATATATATGCTGTCTATAAGAGACCCACTTCAGACCTAGGGACACATTCAGACTGAAAGTGAAGAGATGAAAAAAGATATTCCATGCCAATGGAAATCAAAAGAAACCTGGAGTAGCAATACTCATATCAGATAAATAGAATTTAAAATAAAGAATGTTACAAGAGATAAGGAAGGACACTACATAATGATCAAGGGATCAATCCAAGAAGAAGATATAACAATTATAAATATATACGTACCCAACATAGGAGCACCTCAATACATAAGGCAACTGCTAACAGCTATAAAAGAGGAAATTGACAGTAACACAATAATAGTGGGGGACCTTAACACTTCACTTACACCAATGGACAGATCATCCAAACAGAAAATTAACAAGGAAACATAAGCTTTAAATGACACAATAGATCAGACAGATTTAATTGATATTAATAGGACATTCCATCCAAAAACAGCAGATTACAGTTTCTTCTCAAGTGCGCACGGAACATGCTCCAGGATAGATCACATCTTGGGTCACAAATCAAGCCTCAGTACGTTTAAGAAAATTGAAATCATATCAAGCATCTCTTCTGACCACAATGCTATGAGATTAGAAATAAATTACAGGGAAAAAAATGTAAAAACACGAAACACATGGAGGCTAAACAATACGTTACTAAATAACCAGGAGATCACTGAAGAAATCAAAGAGGAAATCAAAAAATACCTAGAGACAAATGACAATGAAAACACGATGATCCAAAACCTATGGGATGCAGCAAAAGCAGTTCTAAGAGGGAAGTTTACAGCTATACAAGCCTACCTCAAGAAACAAGAAAAATCTCAAATAAACAATCTAAGCTTACAACTAAAGGAACTAGAGAAAGAAGAACAAACAAAACCCAAAGTTAGCAGAAGGAAAGAAATCATAAAGATCAGAGCAGAAATAAATGAAATAGAAACAAAGAAAACAATAGCAAAGATCAATAAAATTAAAAGCTGGTTCTTTGAGAAGATAAACAAAATTGATAAACCATTAGCCAGACTAATCAAGAAAAAGAGGGAGAGGACTCAAATCAATAAAATTAGAAATGAAAAAGGAGAGGTTACAACAGACACTGCAGAAATACAAAGCATCCTAGGAGACTACTACAAGCAATTCTATGCCAATAAAATGGACAACCTGAAAGAAATGGACAAATTCTTAGAAAGGTATAACCGTCCAAGACTGAACCAGGAAGAAATAGAAAATATGAACAGACCAATCACAAGTAATGAAATTGAAACTGTGATTAAAAATCTTCCATCACACAAAAGTCCAGGACCAGATGGCTTCACAGGTGAATTCTATCAAACATTTAGAGAAGAGCTAACACCCATCCTTCTCAAACTCTTCCAAAAATTGCAGAGGAAGGAACACTCCCAAACTCATTCTATGAGGCCACCATCACCCTGATACCAAAACCAGACAAAGATACTACAAAAAAAGAAAATTACAGACCAATATCACTGATGAATATAGATGCAAAAATCCTCAACAAAATACTAGCAAACAGAATCCAACAACACATTAAAAGGATCATACACCATAATCAAGTGGGATTTATCCCAGGGATGCAAGGATTCTTCAATATACGCAAATCAATCAATGTGATACACCATATTAACAAACTGAAGAATAAAAAACATATGATCATCTCAATAGATGCAGAAAAAGCTTTTGACAAAATTCAACACCCATTTATAATAAAAGCTCTCTAGAAAGTGGGCATAGAGGGAACCTACCTCAACATAATAAAGGCCATATACGACAAACCCACAGCAAACTTCATTCTCAACGGTAAAAAACTGAAAGCATTACCTCTAAGATCAGGAACGAGACAAGGATGTCCACACTCGCCACTATTATTCAACATCATTTTGGAAGTCCTAGCCACGGCAATCAGAGAAGAAAAAGAAATAAAAGGAATACAAATTGGAAAAGAAGAAGTAAAACTGTCACTGTTTGCAGATGACATGATACTATACATAGAGAATCTTAAAGATGCCACAAGAAAACTACTAGAGCTAATCAATGAATTTGGTAAAGTTGCAGGATACAAAATTAATGCACAGAAATCTCTTGCATTCCTATATACTAATGATGAAAAATCTGAAAGAGAAATTATGGAAACACTCCCATTTACCACTGCAACAAAAAGAATAAAATACCTAGGAATAAACCTACCCAGGGAGACAAAAGACCTGTATGCAGAAAACTATAAGACACTGATGAAAGAAATTAATGATGATACCAACAGTTGGAGAGATATACCATGTTCTTGGATTGGAAGAATTAATATTGTGAAAATGACTACACTACCCAAAGCAATCTACAGATTCAATGCAATCCCTATCAAGTTACCAATGGCATTTTTTACAGAACTAGAACAAAAAATTTCACAATTTGTATGGAGACACAAAAGACCCCGAATAGCCAAAGCAGTCTTGAGGGAAAAAAACCGAGCTGGAGGAATCAGACTCCCTGACTTCAGACTGGCACAAAAACAGAAATATAGATCAATGGAACAAGATTGAAAGCCCAGAGATAAACCCACTGGCACAAAAACAGAAATATAGATCAATGGAACAAGATTGAAAGCCCAGATAAACCCACGCACCTATGGTCAACTAATCTATGACAAAGGAGGCAAGGATATACAATGGAGAAAAGACAGTCATAAGTGGTGCTGGGGAAAGTGGACAGCTACACGTAAAAGAATGAAATTAGAACACTCCCTAACACCATACACAAAAAATAAACTCAAAATGAATTAGAGACCTAAATGTAAGACTGGACACTATAAAACTCTTAGAGGAAAACACAAGAAGAACACTCTTTGACATAAATCACAGTAAGATCTTTTTTGATCCACCTCCTAGAGTAATGGAAATAAAAACAAAAATAAACAAATGGGACCTAATGAAACTTAAAATCTTTTGCAAAGCAAAGGATACTACAAACAAGACAAAAAGGCAACCCTCAGAATGGGAAAAAATATTTGCAAACGAATCAACGGACAAAGGATTAATCTCCAAAATATATAAACAGCTCATGCAGTTCAATATTAAAAAAACAAACAACCCAATCAAAAAATGGGCAGAAGACCTAAACAGACATTTCTCCAAAGAGGACATATAGATGGCCAAGAAGCACATGAAAAGCCGCTAAATATCACTAATTATTAGAGAAATGCAAGTCAAAACTACATTGAGGTATCACCTCACACCAGTTAGAATGGGCATCATCAGAAAATCTACAAACAACAAATGCTGGAGAGGGTGTGGAGAAAAGGGAACCCTCTTGCACTGTTGGTAGGAATGTAAATTGATAAAGCCACTATGGAGAACAGTATTAAAAAACTAAAAATAGAATTACCATATGACCCAGCCATCCCACTACTGGGTATATATATACCCAGAGAAAACCATAATTCAAAAAGACACATGCATCCCAATGTTCACTGCTGCACTACTTACAATAGCCAGGTCATGGAAGCAACCTAAATGCCCATCCACAGATGAATGGATAAAGAAGATGTGGTACATATATACAATGGAATATTACTCAACCATAAAAAGGAAAGAAATTGGGTCATTTGTAGAGACGTGGATGAACCTAGAGACTATCATATGGAGTGCAGTAAGTCCGAAAGAGAAAAACAAATATTGTATATTAATGCATACATGTGGAATCTAGAAAAACGGTACAGATGAACTGGTTTGCAAGGTGGAAATAGAGACACAGATTTAGAGAACAAACATATGGGCACCAAGGGGGGAAAGTGGGTGGAGGTTGGTGGTGGTAGGATGAACTGGGAGATTGGGATTGACATGTATACACTGATGTGTATAAAATGCATGACTAATAGAAACCTGCTGGATAAAAAAATAAATAAAATAAAATTCAAAGAAAAAAACAAAAACTTATTACATTCAATTTTTATAGGATATTAATAAATACTGCCCCAAAATATGAAGGATTAAGTAATTAATTTAAAGTTAAAAGACAACTTTGGAACAGATATTTAAACTCCCCAAATTATCCAAAGAAACACACACAAAAAAGAGAAGCCATATGGTAAAAGAAGCAATATAAACAGAAAGTGTAACAAAACATGTGAGAAGATAAATAAGATTTCAATAAATATGACTGAGCTAAACTCACCTATTAAAAGAAAAATATTCTCATAGTGGATGATAAAGCAAAACCCAATTATTCTCTATATACAATCAACACACCTACTAAAAATAGCTCAGGCTGAAAACCAATGTATGGACAGAGGCATACTTAGCAAATGCAAACAAAAAAGTAGGTGAGCCAGTCTTAATATCAGATAAGGGTGAATTCAAGGCAAAAATCAATAAAGAAAACAAAGATGGCTTTTTATAATGGTAAAAGGGGACAATCTGTAATAAAGACCTAAAATAATGCTTTTATGTATTCCAAAATCTGAATTTTAGAAAATTGCTCAAATATCTTAAAACTTGGTCAAAAATACTATAATCTCATGAAAATTATTGAAAATTTCATGAAAATATTAGCAACAGACCCTATCAGCACATTAAAAGAATAGTACATTATAATAAAGGATCATTTATTCTAGGAATAAAAGGATGGTTCAGTATGAGTAAATCTATAACATAATTGATTACATTAATTGACCAAAGAGAAAAATCACATAATCAAGTCTCTGCTATACTGGATTTCTTAAAATCCAACACCCATTTTTATTTTAAGGAAAAAAAAGATTAACAACCTAAGTACAGATGAATAATTCCTTGAGATATAAGTCTGTCTATCCATGCACCCACTTACCCCGAAGCCAGCAGTATGTTTAACAGGAAACTACTAAAGCATACTCATTAAAGTCAAGAACAAGATATCACTGACTCTTATTCTGATTTAACATTTTTCTGGACGTTCTAGCCAATGTCATTAGACAAAGAGAAAAAACAAGAAGTATAAAAATCGGGAAAAGAGGAGCTAAATTTTACATTATCTGAAAAGAAAATAATTATCTAACTATTTATGTGGAAAGTCCAGGAGAACCAACTGAAAATTATAATTAGTAAGAAAATTCAGTAAAGGGGAAGAGCTGGTACAAAATTAATACACCAAAATCAATAGCTTTCATACTTATGTAACAACTAGTTGGAAGAAATAATGGAAGTCCTCAGGATGCATCACTTTTTGCCAAGCATGCTCTTCTCCTTCATGAGTATCACTTTTCCCAGGTGGTTTCCTGTGACTGAAATGCTACCTCCTTTCCCCTCCCTTTTTCCCTGCAGAGTACCTGATGCTCCTTCAAATTCAGCACCATGTCACCACTTCCAGGAAGCCCTCCCTGCTTCTGTAAGTGTTTTGATATCCCTTTTCTATGCTTTGGCCCTTCTTTAAATAGCACACTCTCAAAGGGCTCACCACGCAGTACTGTAACTGTCTGATTATTGGCTGCCTCCCCCCTTTGACTGTGAGCTCCTTGAGAAAAGGAACTTTGTCTACATTATCTCTCTGTGTGCTGAGAGCCCAGCACCAGGCCTGTAAAAATAAGGTATTCCATCAAAGTCCACAGCAGATACTGTGTTAGGCTTTTGATTCTCTTCGTAAGAAAGCATGACCCCCACAACTATAGAGCCCACGCGCTCTGGAGCCTGCACACCACAACCGGAGAGAAGCCTGCACGCCGCAATGAAAGATCCTGCATGCCACAGCGAAAGATCCCGTACGCATGCCGCAACTAAGACCTGACACAGCCATAAATAAATAAATAAATAAATATTAAAAAAAAAAAAAAAAAAGAAATCATGACCCGAAGACAAACAGCTAAATGGAAGGTAGACAGATGGACAGATGGATAAACAGATTAGGAGAGATATGATAGATTCATATAAGTTGAAAAAGTAGGTGCTGGTTAGTAGGTTGTTAGGCCGGATTTGGTCACATTTGTGAACTGTAATTCTTTCACTGATGAAAGAATGAATTTGGGGAAAAATAAAATTTTATTCAGTAAAATGCTGTCCAAAACTGTTAAATCAATGAATGCATAAGTGTATCTGTTCTAGAAACAAATGGTTACTGATAGTATTTGGTCCCTTTTCTAAAATATTTGTAATTTTTGTTGTGTTGATTTTTAGGATATTATGCTTTAGTTTTTAATTATCATGATAATTAATATTATTGGTTTCCCTCAATTAAATCTTCCACTTAAAAAAACTAATGAAATGAAATTTTTAAAATGTATCTCAATAAAATAAAATGTATCTCAAAACAAATCTTCCACTTAACCATAAAAAGTAGAATGTATGAACATATTTCGTAAGCCAATCATTTTGCCATAACGTCAATATTTGTTAAGAAAATCTTAAAAGACGGCTGAATAAAACATTATGTAAATGTTTTCACCAATAGGAAAAAAAAAAAAGATAAGGTGCTCCGTAAATGAATGGATGGATGGATGAGTGGGTGGACAGATGGACGAATGAATGAATGACACAGAAAATCCCGTCTCCACATGATAGCCCAGGTGACCTTTTAAAAATGGACATTGGATCATGCCATTCTCTTACATAAAACTTCAAATGCATGTAAATAAAAGCCAAACTCCTAAAAAGGAAAGCGAAGGGCAGAATCGTTTGTAGAGTGTGCTATCAAGTGTGGGCTTGAGAAAGAACAAACATGATGAAGGGAGGGAGGCTTTCTCATTGTATATCCTGTGGACCTCTTGAATTCTGGAACACATGCATATAAGTACAGAAATTAAATACTTTGTTCCTTTTTATATTTTGAAAGTGTTCTAAAATAAGCATGTGCTTCATTCTGTAATAACTTTTTAAAACTTCAAAAAATAAAGCACCTTTAATTATTATATAGTCTTGGGAGTTAATTCCTAATCGTTTAAAAGCCGTATGTGTGTTTTTCTCTAGTTTTGCTTTCCAATGAACAGTTCAAAAAAATGGCAAGCCTGTTGCCCCCTTTTTTTTTTTAATTATTCTGAATCTTTTCTTTTTTTTTTTGTTGCCCCCTTTTAAAATACACACCCATCTGTCTTTGCTTCATTCTAATAATCACTAAGTTTTCTTCCTATTTTAACATTTATGATTTATTTCATTGGCTCTTGATCTTTAGTAAGCTGGAGATAACCCCAGGGAGGCTGTTGAAATGAAAATTCTTGGGGTCCTACCCCCAAACATTGAGTCATGAGTCTGGTTGGGGCCCTAGAATCTGCATTTTAACATTACCACAGGAGATTCCAATACAGGTGGTCCACAGACCACACTTTCCAAAACATTCATTCATGACTTGAGGAAACGTAGTATTTTTCATAAAAAGTGACAATCCTACGTAGTGTAGAAGTCAGATTTGAAAGTGGTCTCTCCTTTTGATGACTATTCTCCCAACACACACATGCACATACTTATACCTTTATAAACATCTGTATTATGTTATACGCCTTATAATGTGGTTCTCTGTGTACTCACCTTGTCTTCTTTCCAGCTTTTTGAGAGTGAGATCCAAGTCTTTATCCACCCAATGCTCCAATGCTGTGAAATAAAAGTACGTGTGACAGAAACCAAAGCATACAGTTCAAATTTGACTTCCTTTGGCCTAGGGATCGAGTTTCTCTGCCAGCTGTATAAGTTCCTAGTCTTTTTCCCCCTACAAAGCTTAGATGTGGAAAAGCCCAGCGCTGACCCCCTCAACTGCAATGCTGCCTGCTGAGTGTAGAGAGGGGGTGTTTTATTTTAAAGTATGCGTATAAATCACTCTGATAGCTTTCTCTGCCTTTCCCAGGACCTCTGATGAGCCCCTTCCTCCGTGAATCTTAAAGTGAAAAGAAAGTCTGAAAAAGCAGTGCAAACGGTTCAGATAAATATCCCAATGGGTTTTCTACATTACATAAATTGTGAGGTAAAGGGACCGACTTAGAGCAGCAGCTCCATGCTACCCCCTGGTGGCACGATGCTCCATGGCATCCCAGCTCCACCCTGCATCCTGGCTCTTACAGTGGACACAGATTGGAGAGGCTCATCTACGTGTCCCCAGCAGCACCAGGCTCAGAGCACCTACACATATTTGCTGATAAATAGGTTAATAGTGTGAGTGGCAGGAAACAAAAACACACAGTTAGAATTTTACTTTCTTCTGCCCAACTGAGGATCACTGATTCTGCCAATTGTGTAACTTCCTAGTTTTTTTGTTTTTTTAGCACAGAGCCTGTGAGCCTAATCTTAATGCACAGATCAGTCAAAAGGAAAATGTGGAAAACACTAGACTCACAGCACAATCCCAATAGCACAAAATATACATGCATAAATTATCACTGGTAAAAAGCCAGAGGTTTTGAGAAAAGTCACTGCACCCACCAACTGGGACACTTACTGCCGCCCAGACCTTGCACCTGCAGAATGGGTCAGGGCTAGCTTGAAAGTGATTGTCCCAGAGGTACAACTGGATGATTTAGCCTGAAGAACAGAGAGGACTAAGTGAGAACTGAGTAACGGTTTACCAGTCCAGAGGATGCTCTGTGTCCACTGAGATTAGAATAAGAAAAAAGAACCTGGGATGGCCTGAGTTCTTTCAGTAAAGAACTTCCTAAGAAGTGCCTGAACCTTGTACCTGGATTCTTCTTTAGGGATCACTAGGGAAAAAAATGTTAGTCAGCAATGAATGCAGACCTGCCTAAGGGGGGGGGTGGGTACATTTGATGGCATTTTGGGGGCTCTTCTAGCCCTATAAGCAGTTAGAGGCTCATTTAAAAGTCCCTGTGATTAGGCAAGATGGGATAATGTAAATAAAAGCAAAAACCAGTTTACTTGCAAGACTCAGAGACAACCTCATCTGTGCACACAGCTGTCATAGAGACTGAATGCATCTCTGGGGTCTCTGTTCCCTGATGACAAAGCAGCCTTTAATGGAAGCTGCTTGCTGGGCTAATGGTCAGGCCCTGAGTGGAAATTCTGAGATCAATAGGCCTTTCTAAATTCAGGAAATTGGGGCTTCCCTGGTGGCGCAGTGGTTGAGAATCTGCCTGCTAATGCAGGGGACGCGGGTTCGAGCCCTGGTCTGGGAGGATCCCACATGCCGCGGAGCAACTAGACCCGTGAGCCACAACTACTGAGCCTGTGCGTCTGCAGCCTGTGCTCCGCAACGAGAGGCCGCGATAGTGAGAGGCCCGCACACCGCGATGAAGAGTGGTCCCCGCTTGCCACAACTAGAGAAAGCCCTCGCACAGAAACAAAGACCCAACACAGCAAAAATAAATAAATTAATTAAATTCAGGAAATCAAGACTGCACCTAAAGCTTAATGGGCTGATGAGAACAGCAAACACATAGCATCCTTTCCTTTCTTCCCTGTCAGGCATTTAATTGGTTCACACCCCACTTTTCCTAGAAGTTAATGCTGTCCTTACATGCAACCTCTGGGAAGAGGTGAGCAAGGAGAGTTGACAAATCACTCACAGAAAAATCCCATGAAAGGTGGGCTTAAGGCAATCCAGGCTCCACCTTGTTATAAATGGCTACATTTTCAAAGAATGCTAGAGAGGTCTGCTCCTAAATTGAGTCTCTTCTGTCCTTAAGAGAAGTCTCTACTTTGCTGGGATTAATAATTGGACCAAATGTTCCTAATTCAGAGTTACGGGCACTTCGTTTTAGGTAAAAGTTTGAATTATACATTTTTTAAAATACAAATTAATTCTTTCCTAGTACGGTATTTATTGCCCTAGGCTTTGCAGTGAACCTTTGATCAAGGAAGGATATTTCTTCTTGGTATCTGGCTTTTATGAAATGGAAAAGTCCAAGTAAAATATCAAGGAGATGGAGAAAGCCTTAAGAAAATAAATCAGGAGACAAAATCATGTATCGCAAATACAATAGAAACTTGCACGTTTAATAGAGATTCATCTGTTTCCCATACTTTCTACAGGTCCAGTTCACACAGGAGTCACAGAAGAAAAGACTTCTTTATGAGCTACAGGAAACTTCAGCTCAAGGGATGACTCTGAAAGACAGTCAAACTCCCAATCAGCAAGGGGCTAGAGAGGAGCAGTGCACGTAAATTTTCAACATGGGCTGAAACACATGGGGTTAGTTGTCTACAAAGTGTGATTCATGAGAACATCTGCTCTGCAGGCCTTCTACTGATACAACTAAAACATCTCACTCAATTACTGGCATTGCTTGTTTTATTGTGTCCACCACCCCATTCCCAGTTAGAATATATGCTCCAAGAACTGGGAAAATGCCTGCTTTTTAAAAATTATTATATCTCAAGCACCTAGAAGAGTGCTGGCATTCAATGAATAAAAGTTAAATTTAAATTAAGATTTTACTATAAGTAAATCAGACAAGAATAAAAAAAGAAAATAGACGACCGTTATTTAGTAACGTCTCCTAGACAATAAAGTTACTTTCACAGTATAAGAATTAATAACTGAATTCTGAAGCTGAAAACCTACTGAGGAGACATTAATTGCTTAAAATCTGAAATTTGGAAAAAAAACTATTGCTTTAAAGCTTGAGTCCTCTTACTAATCAGTATGACTAGTAAAACAAACAAAAAAAGTATTCAATGGTTTGCTTTGCCCAATTTTAATGAGCCCAAACTCTAACTTCACACTGGAAGAGGCAGGAACACGAAGCATGGCTGATTACCACTATTGACATAACTTCCCACGGTCAAAGGCACTGCTCACTCTAAAGTCTTTAGAATATAAGAAACAACTCAAGCAGCCAATAAATCAGGAGCTCCCCTTCCAGAGCTCCCCTTTGTACATACTCAAGAATTTCTTCTTGCTGAATTCATCATTAGTAGCCACTTACCATATCTACCAATGTTGACTTTGTGAAATCACTCCCCACACTTGGCACTTAGAACCCTGCCTTCTCTAATCTTCCTTCACTGTGTGGCGGCAGAATAACTGAGGAGCATGGAAAATGGGGATGGGCGATGGGGGCCTGTTTCTGAAAAGCACATGTTTCAATAGCACTGATGACCAAAAAAGCAAGACTTCAGGCAGAAAGAAAAAAAAAACCCAAAACCCCCAAATCCCAGACACTTCCAACTTAAACTTTTCAGGAAAAATAAATGTGATATGAAAAGACTTAAAGAGGGACAAGGTGGCAGAGTAGGAGGATTTTGAGCTTACCTCCTCTCACAAGCATACCAAAATCACAACTAACTGCTGAACAACTATCGATAAAATAGACTGGATTCTACCAAAAAAAGATGTTCTACATCCGAAGACATAAAGAAGAAACCACGAGATGGTAGGAGGGGGGCCCTCACAATGTAATCAAATCCCATACCACCCGGGAAGGTGACCCAGAGACTGGAGAATAATTATATCACAGAAGTTCTCCAGTGGGAGTGAGAGCTCTGAGCACCATGCCAGGCTCCACAGCCTAAAGGTCAAGCACTGGGAGGAGAAGCCCCCAGAGCATTTGGCTTTGAAGGCCAGCAGGGCTTGATTGCAGGAGCTCCACAGGACTGGGAGAAACAGAGACTCCATTCTTGGAGGGTGCATAAAAGGTCTTGTCGTACCGGGACCCAGGGCAAAGGCAGTGACTTCATAGGAGCCTGGGCCAGACCTACCTGCTGGTCTTGGAGGTCTCCTGAAGAAGTGGGGCAGGAGGGTGTGGTTGTGGCTCACTGTGAGAACAAGGACACTGGTGGTGGAGGTACCAGGGACTATTCATCAGTGTGAGCTCTCCTGGAAGCCATCATTTTTGCACCAAGACCTGACCCCACCCAACAGCCTGTAGGCTCCAGGGCTGAGACATCTCAGGCCAAACAACCAACAGGGCAGGAACACAGCTCCACCCATCAGCAGACAGGCTGCCTAAAGACTTCCTGAACCCACAGCAACCTCTAGACACACCCCTTGACACAGCCCTGCCCACCAGAGGGCCAAGACCCAGCTCTACCCACCATTGGGCAGGCACCAGCCCCTTCCACCAGGAAGCCTACACAAGCCTCTAGAGCAGCCTCACCCACTGGGGGCAGACACCAGAAGAAAGAATACTACAGTCTGGCAGCCTATTGAACTGAGTCCACAAACACAGAAATTCAGACAAAACAAGATGGCAGAGGAATATGTTCCAGATGAGGGAAGAAGACAAAACCCCAGAAGAACAACTAAGTGAAGTGGAGATAGGCAATCTACCAGAGAAAGACTTCACAGTAATTATCATAAAGATGATCCAAGACCCTGGAAAAGGAATGGACGCACGGTGTGAGAAGTTACAAGAAAATTTTAACAAAGAATTAGAAAATACAAAGAACAACCAAAGAGAGTTGAAGAATACAATAACTGAAATGAAAAATACACTAGAAGGAGTCAACAGCAGAATAAATGAGGCAGAAGAACAGATAAGTGAGCTGGAAGACAAAATGGGGGAAATCACTGCTGCGGAACAAAAGAAAGAAAAAAGAATGAAAAGAAATGAGGACAGTTTAAGAGACCTCTGGGACAACATTAAACATACCAACATTCACATTATAGGGATCCCAGAAGAAGAAGAGAGATAGAAAGGGCCTGAGAAAATATGTGACGAGATAATAGCTGAAAACTTCCCTAACATGGGAAAGGAAAACAGTCAACCAAGTCCAGGAAGTGCAGAGAGTCCCAGGCAGGATTAACTCAAGGAGGAACATGCTGAGACACATAGTAATCAAACTGACAAAAATTAAAGACAAAGAAAATAATAAGAGCAATAAGGGAAAGGCAACAAATAACATACAAAGGAATCCCCATGAGGTTATCAGCTTATTTTTCAGCAGAATCTCTGCAGGTCAGAAAGAAGTGGCACGATATATTTAAAGTGATAAAAGGAAAAAATCTACAACCAAGAATACTCTACCCAGCAAGGCTCTCATTTGGATTGATGGAGAAATCAAAAGCTTTACAGATAAGCAAAAGTTAAAAGAATTCAGCACCACCAAACCAGCTTTAAAACAAATGCTAAAGGAACTTCTCTAGGTAGAAAAGGCCACAACTGGAAACAAGAAAATTACGAAACGGGAGAGCTCACTGGTAAAGGCAAACATACAGTAAAGGCCGGAAATTATCCACACACAAACATGATATCAAAGCCAGCAATCATGAGAGGAACAGAGTACAAATCCAGGATATTTGAAATGCATTTGAAATTAAGAGATCAGCAACTTAAAACATCATGTATTTATACAGACTTCTATATCAAAAACTCATGGTAACTGCAAACCAATAATCTGTAATATACACACAAAAAAGAAAAAGGAATCCAAACACAACACTGAAAATAATTATCAAATCACAAGAGAAGAGAACAAAAGAGGAAAGGGAGAAAAAAGACCTACAAAAACAATCCAAAATGATTAACAAAATGGCAATAAGAACATACATATCGATAACTACCTTAAATGTAAACAGATTAAATACTCCTACCAAAAGACATAGACTGGCTGAATGGATACAAAAACAAGACCTGTATACATGCTGTTTACAAGAGCCCCCCTTCAGATCTAGAAACACATACAGACTGAAAGTGAGGGGATGGAAAAAGGTATTCCACGCAAATGGAAACCAAAAGAGTAGCAATGCTCATATCAGACAAAAGAGCCTTCAAAATAAAGACTGTTACAAGAGACAAAGAAGGACTCTCCATAAAGATAAAGGGATCAATCCAAGAAGATATAACAATTGTAAATATACATGCACCCAACATAGGAGCACCTCAACATATAAAGCAAATATTATATAAGGCACCTCAATATATAAGGTGTAAATTATATATGGCAATATATAAGGCAAATGTTAACATATATAAGAAATTCTGGGAGACTTTAACACCCCACTTACATCAATGGACATATTGAGATATAAAGTCAATAAGGAACCCCAGGCCTTAAATGACACATTAGAGCAGATGGACTTAATTGACATGTATAGAGCGTTCCATCCAAAAGCAGCAGAATACACATTCTTTTCAAGTGCACATGGAACATTCTCCAGGATAGATCACATGCTGGGCCACAAAGCAAGCCTCGGTAAATTTAAGAAAACTGAAATCAAATCAAGCATCTTTTCTGACCACAATGCTATGAGATTAGAAATCAACTACAAGAAAAAACCTGCGATAAACACGAACATGTGGAGGCTAAAAAATATGCTACTAAATAACCAATGGGTCACTGGAGAAATTAAAGAGGAAATCAAAAAATACCTAGAGACAAATGAAAACGAAAACACAACAATCCAAAACCTATGGGACACGGCAAAAGCAGTTCTAAGACAGAAGTTTATAGCAATACAAGCTTACCTCAGGAAACAAGAAAAGTCTCAAATAAACAACGTAACCTTACATCTAAAGCAACGATGGAAAGAACAACAAACAAAACCCAAAGTTAGTAGAAGGGAATAAATCATAAAGATCAGAGAAGAAATAAATGAAGTAGAGACTAAAAAAAAATAGAAAAAAATCAATAAAACTAAAAGCTGGTTCTTTGAAAAGATAAACAAAATTGATAAACCTTTAGCAAGACTCATCAAGAAAAAACGGGAGAGGGCCCAAATTAATAAAATTAGAAATGAAAAAGAAGTTACAACCAACACCATAGAAATACAAAGGACCGTAAGAGACCACTATGGGCAACTATATTCCAATAAAATGCACAACCTAGAAGAAATGGACAAATTCTTAGAAAGGTACAATCTCTCAAGGCTGAACCAGGAAGTAACAGAAAATATGAACAGACTAATTACAAGTACTGAAATTGAATCTGTGATTTAAAAACTCCCAATAAACAAAAGTCCAGGACCAGATGGCTTCACAGGAGAATTCTACCAAACATTTCGAGAAGAGTCAACACCTATCCTCTGGAACTATTCCAAAAAATTGCAGAGAAAGGAACACTTCCAAACTCATTCTATGAGATCACCAACACCCTGATACCAAAACCAGACAAAGATACCACAAAAAAAGAAAATTACAGGCTAATATCACTCATGAACACAGATGCAAAAATCCTCAACAAAATAATAGCAAACTGAGTCCAACAATACATTAGAAGGATCATACACCATGATCAAGTAGGATTTATCCCAGGGATGCAAGGATTTTTCAATATCTGCAAATCAATCAGTGTGATACACCACATTAACAAGTTGAAGAATAAAAACCATATGATCATCTCAATAGATGCACAAAAAGCTTTTGGTAAAATTTAACATCCATTTATGATTTCAAAAAACCAAAAGAAACTCTCCAGAAAGTGGGTATAGAGGGAAACTACCTCAACAGAATAAAGGTCATATATGACAAACCCACAGCTAACATCATACTCAAGGTGAAAAGCTGAAAGCATTTCCTCTAAGATCAGGAACAAGACAAAGATGCCCACTCTCACCACTTTTGTTCAACACAGTATTGGAAGTCCTAGACACAGCAATCAAAGAAGAAAAAGAAATAAAAGGAATCCAAAGTGGAAAAGAAGTAAAACTGTCACTGTTTGCAAATGACATGATACTATACACAGAAAATCCTAAAGACACTACCAGAAAACTACTAGAGCTCATCAATGAATTCAGTAAAGTTGTAGGATACAAAATTAATACACAGAGATCTGTTGCGTTTCTACCCCTAACAACAAAAGATCAGAAAGAGAAATTAAGGAAACAATCCCATTTACCACTGCATCAAAAAGAATAAAATACTTAGGAATAAACCTACCTAAGGAGACAAAAGACCTGTACTCCAAAAATTATGAGACACTGAAGAAAGAAATCAAAGATGACACAAACAAATGGAAAGATACACCATGTTCTTGGATTGGAAGAATCAATACTGTCAAAATGACTATACTACCCATGGCAATCTACAGATTCAATGCAATCCCTATCAAATTACCAATGGCATTTTTCACAGAACTAGAACAAAAAAAAAATAAAATTTGTATGGAAACACAAAAGACCCCAAAAAACCAAAGCAATCTTGAGAAAGAAAAAGAAAGCTGGAGGAATCAGTCTCCCTGACTTCAGACTATACTACACAGCTACAGTAATCAAAAGAGCATGGTACTGGCACAAAAACAGAAATATAGCTCAATGGAATAGGATAGAAAGCCCAGAAATAAATCCATACACCCATGGTCAATTAATCTATAACAAAGGAAGCAAGAATGTACAACAGAGAAGGCAGTCTCTTCAATAAGTGGTGCTGGGAAAAGTGGACAGCTACCTGTAAAAGAATGAAATTAAAACATCCTCTAACACCATACACAAAAATAAACTGAAAATGGATTAAACACCTAAACGTAAAACCAGATACTATAAATCTCCTAAAGTAAAACATAGGCAGGACACTCTCTGACATATGTCGCAGCAATATCTTTTTAGGTCCATCTCCTACAATAATGGAAATAAAAACAAGAATAAATAGGACCTAATTAAACTTAAAATCTTTTGCACAGCAAAGGAAACCATAAACAAAACAAAAAGACAACCTCCAGAATGGGAGAAAATATTTGCAAACGATGCAACTGACAATGGATTAATCTGCAAAATATAAAACAGCTCATGCAGCTCAATATCAAAAAAACAATCCAATCAAAAACTGGGTAGAAGATCTAAAAAGACTTTTCTCCAAAGAAGACATACAGATGGCCAAAAGGCACATGAAGAGATGCTCAACATCACTAACTATTAGAGAAATGCAAATCAAAACTACAATGACGGGGCTTCCCTGGTGGCGCAGTGGTTGAGAATCTGCCTGCTAATGCAGGGGACACAGGTTCGAGGCCTGGTCTGGGAAGATCCCACATGCCGTGGAGCAATGAGGCCCGTGAGCCACAACTACTGAGCCTGCGCGTCTGGAGCCTGTGCTCCACGACAAAAGAGGCCACGATAGTGAGAGGCCCGCATACCACAATGAAGAGTGGCCCCCGCTTGCCGCAACTAGAGAAAGCCCTCGCACAGAAACGAAGACCCAACACAGCCAAAAATAAATTAAAAAAAAAAAACCACCAAACTACAGTGAGGTATCACCTCACACTGGTCAGAAAAGCCATCATCAAAAAGTCTACAAATAATAAATGCTGGAGAGGGTGTGGAGGAAAGGGAACCGCCCTACACTGTTGTTGGGAATGTAAATTGGTGCAGCCACTATGGAAAACAGTACGGAGGTTCCTCAAAAACTAAAAATAGGGCTTCCCTGGTGGCACAGTGGTTGAAAGTCCGCCTGCCGATGCAGGGGACATGAGTTCATGCCCCAGTCCGGGAAGATCCCACATGCTGCGGAGCGGCTGGGCCTGTGAGCCATGGCCGCTAAGCCTGCGCATCCGGACCCTGTGCTCCGCAACGGGAGAGGCCACAACAGTGAGAGGCCCGTGTACCATAAAAAACACAACAAAAAACAAAAAAACTAAAAATAGAGTTGCTATATGATCCTGCAATCCCAATCCTGGGCATATACCTGGAGAAAACAATAATTCAAAAAGATACATGCGATTAGAGACCTAAATGTAAGACCGGACACTATAAAACTCTTAGAGGAAAACATAGGAAGAGGAAAACATAGGAAGAACCCTCTTTGACATAAATTACAGCAAGATCTTTTTTGATCCACCTCCTAGAGTAATGGAAATAAAAACAAAAATAAACAAATGGGACCTAATGAAACTTAAAAGCTTCTGCAAAGCAAAGGAAACTACAAACAAGATGAAAAGACAATCCTCAGAATGGGAGAAAATATTTGCAAACAAATCAATGGACAAAGGATTAATCTCCAAAATATATAAACAGCTCATGCAGCTCAATATCAAAAAAACAAACAACTCAATCCAAAAATGGGCAGAAGACCTAAATAGACATTTCTCCAAAGAAGACATACAGGTGGCCAAGAAGCACATGAAAAGCTGCTCAACATCACTAATTATTAGAGAAATGCAAGTCAAAACTACAATGAGGTATCACCTCACACCAGTTAGAATGGGCATCCTCAGAAAATCTACAAACAACAAATGCTGGAGAGAGTTTGGAGAAAAGGGAACCCTCTTGCACTGTTGGTGGGAATGTAAATTGATACAGCCACTATGGAGAACAGTATGGAGGTTCCTTAAAAAACTAAAAATAGAATTACCATATGACCCAGCCATCCCACTACTGGGCATATACCCAGAGAAAACCATAATTCAAAAAGACACATGCACCCCAATGTTCACTGCTGCGCTACTTATAATAGCCAGGTCATGGAAGCAACCTAAATGCCCATCCACAGATGAATGGATAAAGAAGATGTGGTACATATATACAATAGAATATTACTCAGCCATAAAAAGGAACGAAATTGGGTCATTTGTAGAGACATGGATGAATCTAGAGACTGTCATACAGAGTGAAGTAAGTCAGAAAGAGAAAAACAAATATCATATATTAACGCATATATGTGGAACCTAGAAAAATGGTACAGATCAACTGGTTTGCAGGGCAGAAACTGAGACCCAGATGTAGAGAACAAACGTATGGACACCAAGGGGGGAAAGCGGCGGGGAGCGGTGGTGGTGCTGTGATGAATTGGGAGATTGGGATTGACATATATACACTAATATGTATAAAATGGATAACTAATAAGAACCTGCTGTATAAAAAAATAAAATTCAAAAAAAAACAAACAAAACAACAACAACAACAAAAAGATACACACACTACATCCTTCTTCACTGCAGCACTATTTACAATAGCCAAGACATGGAAGCAACCTAATTGTCCATCAACAGAGGAATGGATAAAGAAGATGTGATATATACACACAATGGAATACTACTCAGCCATAAAAAGGAATGAAATAATGCCATTGCAGCGACATGGATGGATGGACCTAGCAATTATCATACTAAGTGAAGTTAAGTCAGAAAGAGAAAGACAAATACCATATGCTATCACTTATATGTGGAATCTAAAAAATGATACAAATGAACTTATTTACAAAACAGAAACAGACTCACAGACATAGAAAACAAATGTATGGTTACCAAAGGGGAAAGGTCGGGGGGAAGGGATAAATTAGGAATTTGGAATTAGCAGATACATACTACTATATATAAAATAGATAAACAACAAGGACCTACTGTGTAGTACAGGGAACTATACTCGATATTTTATAATAACCTATATGGGAAATGAATCTGAAGAAGAATATATATCTGAAACATTTTGCTGAACACCTGAAACTAACACAACATTATAAATCAACTATACTTCAATGAAAAATAAATTAATTTAAAAAAGATTTAAAGAGAATATTTACTTTATACAGTCTTGATGTACCAAACGATTACTTCAAACAGCTGGGTATTTTAAAGTTATCTCCCCAATGCCCTCTTAGTGCTCTAAAAATCACCTCTCTCAAATAAAGAGACAAACAGGTCTCCTTTCTTAAGCGTCTCTCTTTTTATAAATTGCATCAGACCCACAGTGAATGTCTTCCTGGGAGTTTCACCAAAACCAAAAAGAACTTCTGATATAAAACTGCAGCAGGAGATCGGGGAAAGAGTGTGGAATTGCGGGGTCACAGAACTGACCCGCAAGCTGTCCTTAGTCAAACCCACAAGTCGGTGCCCCAGGGGTGAAAGGACCTTGGGAGGCCAGCCGACAGCAGGGCCGGTCCTATCTCCCCTGCAGGGGTCGCAAGTGCAGCTCGCGCTCCAGCTGCTCGGCAGTCAGGGTACCCTGGATGGCCTCGCAGCCCGGGTTGAACACGGAGTACGCGCTCTTCTCCCCCTCCGTCTTCTCCTCGGGGCCTCGTGTCCCCACATACATCCAGTAGAAGAGGGACAGGACAAAATAGGCCAGGCCAAATTCCAGTTGCACAAACAGTCCCAGCAGGACCAACCAGAGGAGCACCTTCAAGAAGGTGATGTTGGTCAGGAGAGACTGGTCCTGCGGGGGCGGGGCCGGCGGACGCTCGGCTGGATTCCCCGGTGGCTGTGACGCGCGGCCCCCAGGCTGAGCCGCTCCCTAGGACACACACAAACAAACCAAAGTAAGAATAATGGGCAGTGGGGCCGGGAGGATCAAAACCGATCTGGAGAGACAGCTGTCCTTGCTCGGGAAAGGCTTCCGGCTCATCTGTGTCTATTTTCTGGCCCTGCTCTCCAAGACAACCATCTCCAAAGAGCTCCTATGCATTCTGCTCCAACAGAATAAAAACTGATTAGTGAGATGTGAGCCGATGAAATCCTTAACAGCGTTCAGAGGGATTCCCATCTGAGGCAGACATTTCCTCAGAATAATCTGTTGCTAACAGGAGCTAATTTTTGCCTGGTACAGAGACTCCCCCGTAATTGATAAGGCAGTGACCACATGCTTCCCACACAGAATCAATATATGTTTGCTGCTTTGTCTAGAGGAGCTAAAATTTTGTTGAGTGACATGGTTCTAAAATGAAGACTACACCAGAAACAGAAAACAAAAATCCCTTCCACACATTAAAAAGAAAGTCACTGTTATAGCCACAACCTTTCCATCCCCTGTGACCATCCTACACACCCCCAGGATCTCCTAACTGGACTCCCCACCTCCTAACTCTTCCCTCCCCAAACCATCCTATGTGCAGCTGCTAAATGGATCTGCTAAAACACCCATCAACCCCCTGCTCACAAACCTCTGACAAATTTTTATTGCCTACAGGTTAAAATTTAAACTCCTTGGGCTGGAATCCAAGGCCTTGCATTCACTCAACAGACAGAAATGCCAGTACACAGGCCCCTGCGCTGTGTGCTAATGGGAGACACAGGTACTTAAGGAGCTTTAGGGTGCTTGATCTCCAGTCCAGTATTTTGCAAACTTTTTTGGGTATGACCCACAATAAGAAATACATTTTGTACTGCAACCCCACACATATATATCAGGGGGAAAAAAGGTCACAAATCAACAAATACCTTCCTTACATATGAAGCTTTGATTTTCTATTCTATTTTTTTAAATTTAGTTTTAACAGAGGACTAGATCCTCTAAATTGATTTCACCACCCACTAATGAGTCATGACTTGCAGTTTGTAAAACAGTGGTCTAAAAATTTTCTGAACAACATGATCCACCATCTATTGCTCTATAAATGAACACTCTACTCCAGTTCAATTGGTCTTAGGACCCAGAGACATTGCCCCTCGGTGGCCAGGAATAGCCTCTGCGTCCTCTCCATTCCTCAGCAACTTGCTTCCTCCAGGCAAGCATGACTGGTGAACTGTATATGCCCCGACCTCCTGGGCCATCAAGGAGGGTGTCCCCTCTGCCACCTAGAGCTCTGAATGGCTGTTTCTCAGCACCAAACTATTCGTCATTCAAGTGTCTCTCTTTTAATACAGGTCACATGTGTCCCTAGATTGTTGCACGAGGCCCCAAGCTACCATTTATTATCTTCTGGTGTCTCCAGAGCCAAACACAGTACCCCACACATAAGTTCTCAATACATAGCAGACTTTTAGCTCATTTATTCAATTATATCTCTTATCCTTCACGTGGCAATTGAAAAGGGACCACAAATATTATTTGGTCTCAATTAAAAATACAGGTCATCTGATTTATGTTGCTTCAGAAATTCTATATTGTTCAACCCTTGATTTTTAGTATCAATATTGTAATTATTACCTTTTCAATTAGATTGGAAAGGTTCTTAACATATAATCAACAACCCCCCCCACACACAAACACACACATTTATTAAACAAATAAATGTCCCTTTCAGATGTAACCAGTGTGCACAATAGGGAAATCACTGAAGGTCTTAGCAGGGAACTAATACAATCTGATTAATATTTAAGACTACTCTGGCTGCCAGGCAGAAAATGGGCTGCAAGCGTAGAAGAAAGGAAATTGTTAGTAGCTCATGCAGGAGGCCCAGCAAGACAGGATCAGGCAGAGATCAGGGTGGTGACATGGAAGACGGAGAGAAATGATGGATACAGAATACATCTTAAATGTGTACGACTTGAAACTCACAGTAGACTGAATTCATTTTATTATTGAGGGAGTATAACAAGAATAATGCTATGGCCACCATTTACTGAGTGCCTTCAAGATGCCTGATCTGTAATCCAGCAAGCAGGTATTATTATTCCCAATTTACTGATAAGAAAACTCTGAGGTGTAAGCAACTCCCCTAAAGTCACACGGCTGGTGACAGGCAGAGATGAGTTTGGTCTAGCTTCCTAGGATGATCTCCCTCCAGAGCCCTTTTTACTTAATTAGGGCCTTTATGGGGGGTGGTAAGGGGAAGGGTTAGAGAGCTAGAAGGAGATGAGGTGGGGTAGGGGGTTAAATGAACTGGAAAAGGGAACAAAGAGGGGGGATAAGGAAATTCCTCTGCCTCGTTTGGCATTTGTTTTAGAACCAGTGTGCCTTCTGCTGTAAAAGCTGTGTGTGGAAGCGTTTGTGGTCACCACAGTCACCACAGCACATATGGTGCAGTTTAGGGAAGGGAATTCCGTTCCTTGAATGCCAAGCTGCTTCCCACCTCAGGGCCTTTGCACTCGTGGTTCCCCTCTGAGAAGAAAGCCCCTTCCTCTCACACCACCTGGCTGGCTCCCTCTTCTACAAACCTCAGTAAAAAGGTCACCACATGGACCCCTGGCCTGTCCCAGGCTTCTGCAAAAGTGGCTCCTTCTTATGAAAAAGGTGAGGTCACCTCCTCAGTGAGTCCTCCCTGCCCACCCAATTTAAAGTGGCACTCTGCATCCCTCACCCCCGATTCACTATCACAGCACCTGGGTCCCCCCCACCTTTTTGTAGCATTCATCATTCTGTTCTTTCAACTCGAAGGCAAGTTCTGTGAGAGCAGGGCTTTGTCTTTATCACACTGTCTCCTGGGATACAGGAAAGCAGCTGGAACATAGTGGGCACATGAGAGGATTATACTGAATCAGTGAATGCTGACGGGGAAAGGGAAAAGTTAAAAGATGACTCCTGGATTTGAGGGGGTGATGCAAAGGCTGTGCTTGGCCAGGTGACGCCAAAGAAGGAGAGCATTTGAGCAGTGGGCCAACCTGAGGCAAGGCTTGGAGGGGAGGAATTGCAGGATGACTGTGGGCAATGGACCTTGGGGCTAGATGATGCATTGGGGGCCTGGGAGGGAGATGGGGGTTGGGTGGGGGGCTTGGCAGGATTTTTTTAAAGTTACAGGCATATCTGTCCTAATGTGGTAGACGCTTGTCACAGAAAGAAATATTTTATTTTAGTGGACTGCTTTTCCCCAAGCTAAATTCGAGAGTGAGGGAAGGAGGAGGTGGATGCTTCCTTGTCAATGGCCAGCAAAAAGCAGCAATTAGAAACAGAAGGTTAAAGAAATCTCTGACAAGCCACTGTGTGCCACCTAAATTATTAGGTAGAGATAGATTATAAATTAGGGGAGAAAAAAAGCAGTTTAATGAGAATTTCACACCAAAACAAACCCAGGAATGGTAGCTGAGTCAATGAAAATGAGCTTCAAAGTTCCTCATGAAAAAACAGAGTAATTAATAAGAAGCACTGGAGGTCCAGCATTTCCTCTCAATCCTTTGTCAGGCCATCAGCTTTTGGGTTTTTAATAATGAAAACTTTCTCCAAGTTCAGCTTCTCTGGATCCAACTCAATGATCTCATATTCCTTTGGAAATGAGACATACAGTCAAAACCTCATTGTGTGGACTAGATACTATTTTGTAACTGGGAGAGGAAAAGAGGTAGAGGAAATGGATTCTAAAATCCTAACCAGGGACTTCCCTGGTGGCGCAGTGGTTAAGAATCCGCCTGCCAATTCAGGAGACATGGGTTCGAGCCCTGGTCCGGGAAGATCCCACATACCATGGAGCAACTAAGTCCGTGCATCACAGCTGCTGAGCCTGTGCTCAAGAGCCCGCAAGCCACAACTACTGAGCCCACGTGCCTAGGGCTTGTGCTCCACAACAGGAGAAGCCACCGCAAGGAGAAGCCACAAAGAATAGCCCCTGCTCGCCCCAACAGGGGAAAGCCCATGCGCAGCAACTAAGACCCAACACAGCCAAAAATAAAATAAATTTATTTTTAAATAAATAAATAAAATCCTAAGCAATTGTGCGCAGTGAGTTCTAATCAACAATAAAGTCATCCTGAGACAAACTGCATGCAAGGAAATGGATTGTTTGAAACCTGCTGCACTCACTTTCTACAAGTCAGTTGGAACCCTGAGTGTCATGGAGAATAATATCTAATCCAAACTGAGTAACAGTAAGCTCTCCTTGATTACAAAAAAAAAAAAAATCCTTAAAACCAGATGTGGTCCAGTGATAGATGAACTGAAGTAATTTTAAGAGGAGTAAGGTACATTTCAATTTTCAAAAGGAATTTTTGGCTGTTACTGCACTTGGGAGAGACAGAGGCCATGTCACAGATTGCCTCACAGCACAGATATCCCCTTGATGTTTTGTCCTGTATTCCCACATAGATGCTCCAATCTCACACTCAAGTCATCACCTTGCCACCTTACTCATGAGTGAAAACGAAGATACCGAGACGTGAATAGGAAATTACCAAAGACTCACAGGGTGAAAAGGATATCATACTAATCTATATATTGTCTTCGCCTTGAACATTCATTGTTAAACTTGAATAGGGCTTGCTAGTTCAATAGTGAGACAAAGGTACATGCCACCACGGCAGTCACAGTTACCACACTTTTGCGAGTTCTGTATTCAAATGCCATTTCTAAAGCGCAGGCTATCTGGGTGACTGGCTGCATGTGGCCCAGATGCGAAATCAAATGAAACTTTAATTACTGTCACCTTTTATCAGAATCCAATTAGACCTTTTGCCCTCCATTAGCAGAGGGCTGTGACTCAACACCGTTGTGGAGAGGTTTCCCAAAGCCACCGGGGGCACAACGATAACTCAACTCGCTGTGAATAACACAAGGGCAGAGGTCCTTTCTTCCAGGATCCTAGACCCTCCCTTCAAACCTGGAGTCGGAGCTGCGTGGGTCGCGGGCTGGAAGGAAAACGTGGAAGCCACTCATCGGGGCCCATGCGAGAGGCTGGAGACGCGAGGGCCCGCCCCCGAGCTGGCGGGAGGCGCCAGCAGCCCCGCCCCGCCACCGAAGGCCCGGCTGGGAAGCTATGGAGGGAGCGTGGCTGGCTGGGCGGGCTGCTCCTTGACGCGACGAGGTGGGGGGCTGGGGGTGTTGCCACCACGTGGTGGCGGGGCGGGGCCTCGGCAGGGCCTCGGCGGAGCTGCCCGAGAGGCCAAGTCGGCGGCTCACAAGCCAGGTACCCGGGGGTGAGGCCTCGTTTCTCTCACCTGAGCGAGGTTGGGCTGGGCCTGGGCACTCGCGGGCCTCAGTTTCCACACCAGGAACCGTTTTAGCCAGCCTGGGGCTGCCTTTGGAGTCGCAGCTGCTTCCGCCTTCTCTCCCGAGGTTTGTGCACGCTGCCTCGAAGTGCTGGGTTCGGCCGCCAGCCCGGCGCGCTTCCGGGCCTCCCGGAACTCAGCTAACCGCCTCTCCATAGCGCGCACCCCGTTTCCCGCGCTCCCGAGAACGCGCGCGCGCCCGCTCGCAGGGGCACCTGTCCCGGCTTTGCCCGGCTCAAGGCTGCAGTGCGCCTGCGTAGCGGCGGCTGTATGCTGCGCGTGCGCGTTGTGGGCCTGGGGCTCAGGCCGGGCGTTCGCCGAGTTTGTGACGTTCAGTGAGCTGAGTATACAGCTAGTTGTTCCCTCCAAACGCGTGGACGCGGTGTTCACGTCCTCGCCCCGGCCTCAGCTCTGCCGTGCTCCATCTCACTTCAGGGATCTGCTCCCTAACAGGTGGAGTATCCTCTAGCAGTTGAGCAGATTGAGACTGAGAAACTGGACCTGGGGCATTGAAGAAGGCCCGTGGTCTGTGGGATGTTCTGGTGTCAAGAAGGAAGGCAGGATACAGCCTACCCTTTTCCTTTTAGCCGGTTTGCCAATCTTAGCACTTTGGAAGGTTGCTTTCTCACTGATCATTTGGCAGGCAGTCTGTGCAGACCTCTCACTCGTCTGCCGTGCTGGAAACTACCTGTTGATGTGTCTAGATGGGCCAGAAACTTACAACAAAACAAATCTTTTATTGGGGTGCAACTTAAAATACACAAATGTGAAGTGTTTGGCTCGGTAGATCTGTATTAGGTGTATACCTATATAACTATTACCCAGATAAAGAACGTTTCTAGTACCCAGAGGACTCCCTTGTGTCCTCTCCCAATCACTACTCACCCAAAAAAGGTCACAGTTCGGGTCAGGAACTGTTAGATTTTTAAAGCTCTAAGCATCTAGCTAAGTGCCACTCACTTAATTGAGGCTCAAATATTTCTTCGATCTTGCTGAGTGTGAGTCAAGAAATCAGATGACCTAGAATGGAGTCTTTCATTCACTTAGCAAATATTTATTAAGAACCCTCTACGTGTCAAGTATCATACCAGGGATGCTGGGGTGAAGGAAACAAACCCTTGTTTTCGTAGTGCTTAGCATTCTAAATGGGAAGACTAATGCATAATTACATATTTATATTTAATGTAATGTCAGGTACTGATCAGTGCTGTGAAGAAAAGTAAAGTAAGGAATAAGGATGTTGGGGTTGTTTTGAGCCAATGACCAGGGAAGGCTTCTCTGAGTTGTCATTTGAGCAGAGACCTAAATGAAATGAGTGGTGGAGGCATGTAGATATCTGGAGAAGAGTGTTTCAATCAGAGGAAACAGCAAGTGCAAAGGTTCCGAGACCTCAAGTACTATGCTTGACCTGCTCACAGAACATTAAGGGTCAGTTCGGCCTTACAGGCCATGGTGGAGACTTTATACTACATTCTGAGTGTGATGGTAAGCGACTGGAGGATTTGAGTAGATGACATGATCTGATGTATTTTTAAAGGATCACACTGGCTGCTGGAGGTGGGACCCTGGAAGAGGGCAAGTATAGAAGGAGGGAAACAAGTTCGGAGCAAGCACAGTGGTATAAGAGAGTCTGAGAAGTTGGAGCTAGAGTGGGAAGTGATGCAGGTGGTGAAAATTGGTCAGATTCTGAATATATTTTTGAATATCTGAGCCCACATAATGTGCAGCTGGATTGGATGTGGAGTGTGAGAAAAAGGAATCAAGGATGATGGATTTCCACCAGCCCCCCTCCCCACCAGTCCACACACCTGAGCAACCAAGTGAAGGATGCCAAGGCCCTCTACTGAGATGGAGGAAGACTAGGAAGAGAGGATTATTCGATAAACTTGGTGAGTTTTGTTTTGGACATGCCAAGAGTTTGAGATGCCTGTTGGACAAACAGCATAGGCAATTGCATAGTGGAAACTGGAGTTCAGGGAAAAGTGAGAACTGGAGCTACATATTGGGAGTCATCAGCATGTGTGTGATATTTAAAAGCCATGAGATCAACTAAGGAGTGAGTGTGGATAAAAAGAGGATATATGAGGACTGGGCGCTGAATAATTAGAGATGGTCTGTGAGACAGAAAAGAAATGGGGATGTTATACCACAATGACCTGTCATTGAGAAGCCACAAAAAATTTCTTGCCCATCATGGCGTCCAGAGTAGATCTGCTTCTCTGGAGGGACTGGTGACTCTTTTATCGATTGTCTTTCCCACTTGATAATCACACTGAGACCTTAGAGCTGTATTTATCATCTACTTCTAGTAGGCATTTAGACTTAAGGCGTACGGTTTGTGGGCTATTGCAATCAGGGTCTCTGGCAGGAAATATGACACCTTCAAAAAGGTTAAGTAAGGAGAACTTGGTGTTACAAAGATGTGGCGAAATTAAGGGAGCCAGCAAGGAAGTTCACAGGAAGTGTTACCAGCCTCTGGGCCTCAAGCAGAAGAGGAGAGAGTGGTCATCAGAACTCAGTGAGACCTGTAGCTATAGGAGAAGCCCGAGACGAAGGAGCCCTTAAACAGGTAGAGAAAAGTGGGAAGAGGATAAGAAGAGCAAACAGAGAATATCCAGCCAAGTGCTAATGGCATTTCTACCTCCATCTTGTTTCAGTAACCTTATTATCCCTTTGCTTTGTTTAATGATGATAAATTTATTTTGTCTCAGTGCTTTGTAAACCTCTTTAAATTCTTTTTGGAAGAGGCTGAAAGAATGAGAAAAAGTAAAGATGAAAGAGATGAACATGAAGAACACCTCATGCCAAACTAACTCCTTTTCCTTTTTGGATAAGATTATGAGACTAGTAAGTAGGAAGGGTCCCAAAGTGTACTTAATGTGTGAATTTAAGTTTTATCATGAAATACTTTGTGTATACCAAATTTCATATATATAAATTGGACACATAATAAACATATATATAATGTGTATACATGTATATCATATTTGTAAATTATAAGTAATAACATATACACATGCCCTCTTAGTATCCATGCCGTGGAGAGTATACTTCCCCATTCTTTGACTTTGAACTCAGCCATGCAAGTTGTTTTTGCCAAATGGGTGATGGCAGGTATGATACAAGTATGGGGGCTTGAAGTGTGTTTGTCCTGTTGAGTTCACCCTCTTAATACTCTGCCCTGCCATGAGATGAACTTGCAACAACTAGCCAGCTGGTCCAAGAATAATGAGAGTTTTGTGGATACGGTCACCCAGCTGACTCACTGACCAGTTGAGCCCAGCCCAAAATAGTTGCCCCGGCTTACCCAAGATGTATGAAAAATAAATGTTTATTTTATATCACAGAAATTTTGTGGATTTTATTACACAGAAAAAGCTACTTAAAAAAAAAAAAGAAAAGAACGTTCCTCTGTGTGCCTGTGGTCCATTCCTGACTCCTACCCACCTCTTTAATCTATTAATGTAGTAAGTTACATTAATAGACTTTCTGTTAAATCATCCTACATTCCCAGAATATACAAAACTGAGCCACTTTATGCAATATAAAATTCAAAGCTAGATCCAGTTTGGTAATCTTTAAGGAATTTTGTATCTATGTGCATGAATGAGGTTTTCCTATAATTTTTTTTTCATGCACTGTTCTTGAAAGGTTTTGGCTTTAGGATTATGCTAGCTTTCTGAAATAAGCTGAAGTCTCCATCTCCCTCCCATCTCCCATTTTCTAGAACAGTTGGAGTAAAATAGGAATTAACTGGTTCTTGAATGTTTTATAAGACTTAGTAGTAAAACCATCTAGACCTGGTGTTTTCTTAGATCAGATAAATAAATGTAAGCTACAGTTAAGTGACTTCATAGCTGGTCAATACAGCCTTACCCAAAAAGAGTTAAGAAGTGGATCAACATCAGTCTGTCCTGTCTGATGTTTTTAGGAGTGGCATGGATGAAAATATAAAAGACAATTTATCGTGTTTTCAGGTAACAAAAATTTTACAGAGAAATCTACAATTATATCTTTCGGGTAAAAAAAAAAACTAAACGAATTTGATTAATTTGTCGTGATTAAAGTGTTGTGTAGACGCTCAGAGGGAACGCTACTTCCTAGATTTGCATTTATGTTTTTATATCTTTGTTTTTATTTCCTAATTGCTGGCTTGAGAGCAGTTTGCTTCAGTATGACTTGGAGCTTTTCCCTGACCCCAGACTGGGGAGGAGGGGAGTATGTGGTGGATGCTTCAGCTGCTCTAGTCAGTCCCATTGTCAGAGTGAGAGACGACGCCCATACTCGTGCTTTCTTTGGTCCTGTCCCTGCAGGCACCGCATGCCAAGTTCTGAGCACTGTGCTTTATATGACCAGCCGTAGGAATGTCCAAAGGAGAGTGGCCTGGATAATGATGTTTCTAGAAAAGGGTTTCTTGACCTTGGTATTTTAGACATTTGGGGCCAGATAATTCTTTGTCTTGGGGGCCGTCCTGTATCTTGTAGGATTCTTAGCAACATCCCTGACCCCAAGCCATACTTGCCAGTAGTGCTCCCTGGTAGTTATAACAGCCAGAAATGTCCCCAGACGGTGCCAGATGTCCCCTCGGAGGCAAATTTGCCCCTGGTTGAGAATGACTGGTCTAAAGACCATATTTTAGTAAGAGTAATAAAGGCAGTGGATGATTTGGGCTGGAGAAGAAGAGTCATAGTGAAAACATACCAGTTAGTTTTAGAAGCTGTTAAAAGGGCTATTGTGAATGGAAGAGCAGAATCATTTTGTGTGGCTCCAAAAGGCAGAACTAAGGCCAACAGTTGGAATTTACAAGGTGACTAATGTGGAATCTTTTTTAAAAAAAGGGGGGGGGGCGGATTTTTCAGCAACTCAGTTATTCCAGAAGTAGCAAGTTGCTGGAATAATTTCAGTGCAGTGAGTTCCCTGACACTAGCAGTGTTCAAGCAGAGGCTGACAACCACTTGTCAGGAATGTTGTAGAGGGGATTCTGGACTGAAGAGGGGTTTGGTTAACGTAGATGATTACCAAGTCTCTTCCAACTGGAGAACTTTATGTTTTACTCCAAGTAGAGCAAACTGGGATGAGAAGATGGAAGACTTTAGGGCATCAGTCTGGAATGTGTCGCATAAGGTGTTGGTGCCCCTGCCCAGATCCCCTCAGATCTCACTGTTGCTGTACATGCTGATGGCTTGTTTCTACAAGCCCCTGGGTGCTTTCTCTGCCTGCAGGAGTGTGTTTAACTAGTACATGAGGCAGACTAGCAGTGGTGGGGGATTATTCCCCCTAACCTTCAAACAGCCTTCAACCAATTTTGGATGGGAGTTGGTGGATACATACCCCAGCTCCCTCACTCCTCATTGGGATGACCCTGAGGTACATTCCACAGAATCTCCCAGGGGGTCTTCAGGAGGAGTGAACCTCAGTTGCCCACAGCAATATCTGCTCATTAAAGCACCCTATATTACCTTTCTTCCCTTTCCTGTCTCACTTCCCTGCTCCACTATCAGTGCTCCGTGGAATCACTTCCCCAGTAAGCCTCTTCCATTCAAATTGTTATGTCAGGATCTTCTTCCAAGAGACTCTAAGGTCAGACCTAGGTAAGACCTTAGGAAGGTCTATGGACTTGGTTGCAGAAAGGGAAGTAAATGAGAGGGCTGGTTGTTATTTCACATTTAAGAGACCCCCCCAGTCTTGAAGTTTGAAGCAAGCACAATGGCTTTAGAGTGGTACAGTCCAAGGAGAATGATATTTGAAGATGGGAATAAAGAAGTTAAGAAAAGAGAAAGGAAGGGGAGGAGAGGCCATGGTACTTCAACTGAAGCAGCCTGATCAGGACAGCTCCTGGGGAGGCTATTTGGCCCACACTTTATGCTGAGCTCTGTAGAGGACAGAATCAGAACAACCAATCCAGTCATTCTGATTCTGTCCTCCAAGGACTTTAGAGACGATTCAGTCGGTAAATGTTGATTGAACACCTGCTGTAAGCCAGGCCCTGTGCCAGGCTTTGAGGATGCAGAGAGGATTAAAATACAGTCCCAGCCCTTAGGAATTTAAGGCTTAGCTGGGGAGGCAGACTCACTAACAGACAATTACACATGGAGGTCTGAGGGAGCAGAGGAGGGTCACTAACTCAGACTGGGGAGTAGTACGACTTCTTTGGATTTAAATATGGGGAAACTGAGGCCAGTGGAGGAAAGCTGATGAGGTTCTGTAATTCCTGGGCATTGCTGTAGACGACAAATAGTTCTGGTGATAGTTCATTCCTTTATAGCACTGTCTTTTGCATTTGCTCTGGAAAGTATCCCCACATGACCCCCTTGCCCCCACCCACTCTTGGCTTGATGGTCACAGCTTGCTTTGGCCTGACAACTACTGCTGGTTTGAGTTTTGCCTTTTTGTGCCCCCTACCCCCCATCCAACTACAGGGATCTTGTGGTCCAAAAGAGCCCAGCAGTCTCTGCTGTCTTTTTAGTCAGTCCTGCCTGATCCCATTATCTGAAGCTTCCTCATTCCCCTCCTCTGCATCTCCTTAACTCCATTTAGCTTCCAAAATCTCAGGTTATAACAGTTGCCCACCCACCTGATGTGCCTTACATTGTTCCGTTTTGAGTTCTATTGTGTTAGAACTGATGCTCAGAGAAATGCCTCCTATGACTTGCAGGACAGATGATCAGACAAAGCCCACAGAATTACAGAAAAGATAATCTGTATGTAAATCCCATCCCAAAACTCTCCTTAATATTTTCAGAAAGTATTTGGAGAAGAATCTCTTTGCAAGTTGAGAATGGGCATAAAGAAAGCAATAGGTGCTGTGTTTCAGATGAACTTGCTCCCGCGTGGTTATGTATGGGAGTAAAGTTGGAAGGAAGGCAAGCTTTTGCCCTTTAAAGTCCTTTGAAGAAATGGACTGTTTGGTTAAAGTATGCACATGCACCCAGAGTGGTATATTTCCTGATTCTTGACAGCAGCTCAGCCTCTTTGCTGGAAACTCCTGCTTCAGCCCTTGTATTTTCTTTCCAGCCATTGACCTTCTAGAGTGCCTGAACACCATAGTTTAGGGCCCAAATGGACCCATCTTTCATCCTGACAGCATTAGCTGCTGCTGAGGCTCGCAGTTAAAGCTGGCCTCTTCTGCATGACTTAGCAGCAGGAACACGGCCAGGGACCCTGATTCTGCTTGGCTGTCGTCACCTGCTCAGCTGTTAGTCATTTCAATGCTCTGCACACTGGGGAGCCATTATTGCTTCTGTAGTAAGTGAACGTGATGGAGGGGAAGTGAGGCTATTCCTACCCAATATCCGGCCTCCTTCCAACTTGTGTGTTGCTTTTCTAGACTCGTATCCTATGGAAAAGAGATTTTCTGTCTTAGTTCTTTCTTTAAAAAAATTTTTTTTAACCTTGAGGACCAGTTGAGTAATTATCAACAATGAATACTTGTTGGGTTCCATAATAGTTTACCTTTGCAGAATGACTAATGTGTGCCAAGCACTATGCTACACCCTGAAAATCATTATGTACTTTAATTTTCTCAACAACCCTTCAGGAAGGCATTTGGACAGAGATTAAGTAATTCAGTGTTACACAGCAAGCCACTAGCAGAACCAGGATTTGAACCTGAGTCTGACTCCAGAGCCCAGGAATCCACTTATTCTGCTTCCTCCTCCGTGCAGACCACTTTCAAGGTTCTATGAATAAAAATAGGTGTAAACCAGTCAGAATGGCCATCATCAAAAACTCTACAAACCATAAATGCTGGAGAGCGTGTGGAGAAAAGGGAACCCTCTTGCACTGTTGGTGGGAATGTAAATTGATACAGCCACTATGGAGAACAGTATGGAGGTGCCTTAAAAAACTAAAAATAGAACTACCATAGGACCCAGCAATCCCACTACTGGGCATATACCCAGAGAAAACCACAATTCAAAAAGATACATGTACCACAATGTTCATTGCAACTCTATTTACAATAGCCAGGTCTTAGAAGCAACCTAAGTGTCCATCGACAGATGAATGGATAAAGAAGATGTGGCACATATATACAATGGAATATTACTCAGCCATAAAAAGAAACAAAATTGAGTTATTTGTAGTGGGGTCGATGAACCTAGAGACTGTCATACGGAGTGAAGTAAGTCAGAAAGAGAAAAACAAATACTATATGCTAACACATATATATGGAATCTAAAAAAAAAAAAGAAATGGTTCTGGTGAACCTAGGGGCAGGACAGGAATAAAGACACAGACATAGAGAACAGACTTGAGGACACGGGGAGGGGGAAGGGTAAGCTGGGACGAAGTGAGAGAGTGGCATGGACATATATACACTACCAAATGTAAAACAGATAGCTAGTGGGAAGCAGCCACATAGCACAGGGAGATCAGCTCGGTGCTTTGTGACCACCTAGAGGGGTGGGATAGGGAGGATGGGAGGGAAACGCAAGACGGAGGGGATATGGGGATATATGTATATGTATGGCTGATTTACTTTGTTATACAGCAGAAACTAACACAATGTAAAGCAATTATACTCCAATAAAGATGTTAAAAAAAAAACAACTTAGCACGTTGCCTGCAAAAAAACCAAAAAGCAGGTGTAAGTTGTGATCCCTAGTCTCCAAAAAAGTTTACAAACTCATAGGGAAGATGAAACAAGAATGTGAAATGCTAAGTAATGCCAGACACTATCTGCTAAGTGTCCTATCAGTGGAACAGACAGTCAGGAACTCACCAGGTAGAGGAAAAGACCAGAGAGGACAGGAGTGTTCTAAAAGGCTCCATGGAGGAGCATGGCATTTGATTGGCCTTGAAAGGTGGAAAGGACTTAACGTAAGCTGAGAGGAGGAAATCAACCAAGCTATAGCGGACTTCAAACACATGGGTTCAAGTCCCAGCTCTGACATCTGTGCAATCATAGGAAAGTCCCTCATTTTCTTTATTGCTCTAGAAGGCTATGGGAAGGGGCATGGAGTCAGGGAGAAAGCAGAAGTTTGGAACCAGAAGAGGCTTCAGAGAAGTAGGGAAGGGGTAGGTAGTGATTTGAGGGAGAAAGGGTGTTGACAAAGATCCCTCTTGACTTTAGTGGTGGTTCCATGAGTAATTACTGTGATAATCCATTGAGCTGTAGAAGTAAAACAAACAAAACCCCCTAGCTCCTAATTTTTATTTTGCCTTGGGCAAGGCACTTGTCCCTCTGCTTCATCATCTGTAAATGGGGATAATATCTCACAGGCAGATATCAAGATGAGGTGAACTGATAGGAAGTGCCCACCAGTACCTGGCTTGTTGTAGACCCTTAGTCAACATGGGCAACTAAGAATATGAAACCAGCATGGCCCACACTCGGTGGGTAACCAAAGACCTGGGAAGAAACAGAGGAAGGAGAGAAGATCTTCCTAACCCAGACAAATTGGAATGCATGTGGAGAATTGATACCTTGGTAGGTTCTTAGACTAAGGAAGATAATATTCATCTGAGATGGTTGAATTGAAATTGATTCCATATCCAAAAGCTGACATACAAGTGTTGTTCCTGCCTTCTTCCTGATTCCTGTCACTGTCCAGAGCTTGTCTGAACCAAAATAAATCTCTTTCTCCCATTACCTTGATAGGCTTGGGTTAAATTTACTCAGCCATTGACCTCACTTTGAGGTTGCTTTGAGGTGGTATTGACAGGCCCATCAATCAGCCAGCCTCCCACAGTCTGTTTGTAGGAGCCATTGGGGATTCCTGTCTGCCTCGCAAGAAATCCAGCTGTTAGGAACAATGGACTGAGCCCCTCTGTGAATCTGGGCTCTCCATTAGGAAGTTAATAATAGGGGAAACCGTATAGTACTTATCTTCAGCTTTCAGTCTCCTTTCTCACCAGCAGCTGCTAAATACAGAGAGAGATTCCATGGTGAGGAATTCTCTGATTCATCATGTCACCACACCATCTTCTTTTCCCATACAAAATCCATTCCCAAGCCCCAGCGCATTACTTCCCACTGTCCATTCAAACCCTACTCTTTGCTATGCTAAACTACAACTTTCCAAACATCCTGTATTGTTTCCTGCCTCTGTAACTTTGCTCACACTTTTTCTTTTTATCTGGGGCATCCTTTCCTCCCTTCCTCACCTACCTAAGTGCCACTGATCTTACATACTTCCCTTAAATATCTCCTTTGCTAGGAAGCCTCTTAGGCTTTGCCTCCCAGGTAGGGTTTGGTTCCCTCAGGTATGCTCTCGCAGCACCAAGTGCATCCCCTATAATAACCCTTATCACCTGTATTACAGTGGCTTGTTTAATGGTTGGTAGGATGTAGTTTCAGATTTTTGAATAATGACCAAAAATAATAGTGAACAAGATAGAAGTTTGAACAAGATAGAAGTTTGTGTTTTCCTTTTAGGCATCACTTGAGAGTGCCACTGGGCAATGACCCAGGCCCCTTGTATCTTCTTGCTCTGCATCCCTAGGGTGTTGACCAGCGTAGTGCAAGTTGGCTCACAAACACACTAGAATTCCAGCCTGCCTTATTCCAAAGCCAGCCTCTTAAACACCAGGTCATACTGCCTCAATTAGTGGAGCTGAGCTCATTGCTGACTGGGGAGGAAGATTTGAAAAAGTTAGAAAAGTTCAAGGTATATTGGGAGATACTTTGAGTGCCTGGTGGGGATTGATGGGAGTTGATACCTTTTTTAAAATATTTGTTTATTTTATTTATTTAATTTATTTTTTTGGCCGCATCGGGTCTTAGTTACAGCACGTGGGATCTTCATTGAGGCATGAGGGATTTTTTTGTTGCAGTGTGTGGGCTCTTCGTTGCCATGCTCTGGCTTCTCTCTAGTTGTGGCATGTGGGATTTCTCTCTCTAGTCGTGGCACATGGGCTCCAGGGTGCATGGGCTCTGTAGTTTGTGGCACGTGGGCTCTCTCGTTGAGGTGCGAGGGCTCAGTAGTTGTGGTGTGCGGGCTTAGTTGCCCCGTGGTATGTGGGATCTTAGTTCCCCAACCAAGGATTGAACCCACATTCACTGCATTGGAAGGTGGATTCTTTACCACTGGACCACCAGGGAAGTCCCGGGAGTTGATATCTTGAAGGTTGGGTCTTATGGTGCAAGACTTGAATGTCAAAAATACATTTGATGATTGTTGTCAGATAGTGTCATTTCTCAGGCACATAGTCCACAACCGCAGCATCTGAAATGGGAATCAGCTCTAAGTGCCTCTTACTACTCTCCTAAACCTTTCTTACATCATTTTGAAGAGACATGGGTCAGATCTTTGCAAAGGTAAATGGAGTAGAGATGCTAATACTCAGTGAATCACTTCTAAAGCAGGAGCCCACAACCTGAGCCATCCACCTTCAGAGCTGTTTCCAAAGCTGACTGATCATCAGAATCACCTTGACAGGGCTTCCCTGGTGGCGCAGTGGTTGAGAATCTGCCTGCCAGTATAGGGGACACAGAGTCATTCCCTGGTCTGGGAAGATCCCACATGCTGCTGAGCAACTAAGCCTGTGTGCCACAACTACTGAGCCAGTGCTCTAGAGCCCGTGAGCCACAACTACTGAGCCCACGTGCCGCAACTACTGAAGCCTGTGTGCCTAGAGCCCGTGCTCTACAACGAGAGAAGCCACCGCGATGAGAAGCCCGCGCACTGCAACAAAGAGTAGCCCCTGCTCACCGCAGCTAGAGAAAGCCCGCACACAGCAATGAAGATCCAACACAGCCAAAAATAAATAAATAAATAAATTTATTTTAAAAAAAAAGAATCACCTTGGCACTTTAATTGAAAAGAAACAGGATCCTGAGCCCCTCCATGGCCCTTGACTCTCCAAGGTGGGCTCAGGAGTCTCTGTATTCTCCCAGTTATTCTGTTGACGAGGTGCTTGTGGGCACTTTTGCACTTAAGAGACCCATTACCACCCTATATTTATGCTAACTGAAGATTCACCAACAGAACCCCTTTGTCTTTCATGGCAGAAGCATTGATCTCTCTTTGGACCCATGGCAGGGTGATTCTCATTTGACATTCTCTCTAAACTCTGAACTCTACGTTATTGCAACATCCAAAAGGTTTTGGACTCTCCAAGCCTGCTCAGTGCCAAACGTATTCTATAGAAACTTAAACACAGAGCTGAGCAATTCAAAAGTTTGAGTAGTTGAAATTAATGATAAGCTAGAAATAAAATAATTAATATTAAAAAAAATCAAAAATTTGGTTAACCACAAACCCAACCATTTTACATCTTGTAAAGAGGTTTGGAAAATCATTAGCCCGCAAAACTTCCAGTGGCCCCCTGATAGAGATTTGTTTTCTTATATTTGACCATCCATATCCCATGATTCTCTTCTCTCTAATCCGCTGGATCAAACTTTCTGTTTTTAGAAAATTCCCCGGGCAGAGACTGAGCCCAGTGATGATAATAGAACACTTCCTTAGTGCCTTCATGAGCCATATGCTTTACATACATCATCTCCTGTAAACCCCCTTGACAAACTGGGTATATTAGCATTATTAGTTCCAATTTATAGGTAAAGAATCTAAGGCTCAGAAAAGAAGTCGAACTGGAATTCAAACCTAGATCTGAGTGCAATTCTGAGTTACTGAACTCCTCCTCCCCATGGTGTTCACTGTACGACGGAGGGCAGGACAGAGGAAGAGGACAAGGAATAGAGGTGGAGACACAGCTTTTTGTTGTTGGGACCTGCTGCCTGTGGTCCTTTTCTGTACCCATACCCCGCCCCTTCACATTCTCTTGCCAGTAGCAGCCAGCACAGGAACAGCCTTTGATGCTCCCAGGCAAACTTTAGCAAACAAAATTGAGCTATTTCTGCAGAAACAAGCTACCCCTCTGCATCATTTCAGAGCCTCAGTGGACCCACAAATATCATTTCCAGCTAATCACACATGGACCAGACAGTTATGATATACAATAAGTGAACACATTTTCAGCTGATTCCCTTGAAGACAGTTCACCAAATTTATTGGAAGGCACATTTATTCAAGATGACACACAGATGGGTTTTTTGTTCTGCATTTCCTTTCTTTGTTGATTCACTGTGTCTTGTGTCTGAATCACTTGGCTTTTCCAAGTCAACTGAGCTGAATGGGAGAAATCCAGGCATCGTGATTACTGCTGGGAAAATGGCAGATTTGCCTCATGAGACGTATGATTGGGGCACTCTGGGATCAAGAGACTTCTAAACCTGAGGCACTTGAAGAGGGAGATAACCTCATATTTGGTTCAAAGCTTCTCTTGGAGATTGAGTTCATCTCCCCAAATGCTATTATTTGCTGATGGGAGGAAAATTATACTGGATCCCCTCGGTTTGTAGCAATTAGAGTGAATTCTCCTGTGGCAGGCTGGGACCTCCAGAGCTTTATTTGGTTTTAATGTAGAGTGGCTTAACGTGGATTCACTCTTCCACAGGCTAATATCTCATTTCCTGGAGCAGAATGAATTGTTCAGAAATGAGCCATTGAGAGAATGCTTCTCATTCAGCCCTAGATTTGTGGCACATCTTTCTAGAAAAAAGAGGCTGATGTGGGGATGGGGTGGTAAGAGGCTGGCTGGGACTGTTCTGTGATGCCAAAAAACTTTTCTCCAGTCTGAACAGTCTCATCCTTGTCCCCCAAACCTAATTGATGAGCCCCAGATAAGGTACATTAAGAAAACCATTCTATCCCTTTACCACTCAGAGTACTGAAGAGCTAAAAAATAATGTTAGCCAGGTGCAACCATGTGGAAAGGGTGCCATGGTACAAGGTCTTGCCCTACCCTACACCCAACTAGCTCAGTTTTTCATCTGTAAAGTGAGCCAGTTGGACTCACTGCTCTCTGAAGAGTCTTAAATTGATTAAAGAAGAGTTGGATTAAATCCGTTTCATTATTCTGAAACAGGGTTTCCCAACCTCAGCACGAATAACATTTGGGGCCAGATTATTCTTTGTTGTGGCGGCTGTCCTGTGCCTACTAGAATGTGGGAAGCATCCATGTCCTCTACCTATTATATGACAGTAGCACCCGCCCCGCGAGTTTCAACAACAACAATTATTTCCAGACATTGCCAAATGTCCTTTGTGGGGGGGGGTGGGTGGGGGGCAAAGTTGTTGAGAAACACCTTCAATAGCTCCCTATGGCCAACAGGAAATTTATTCATTTATTAAGTATTTAATATTATTTATTGAGTATTTACTAAGACCAAAGATAACTGAGACACAGTCCCTGTCCTCAAGGAGCTCATAGTCTAGTTAGGAGGACAGACAGTTATAATCTAGTGTGGCATACGTAATGACCAAGAGAGATTCAGAGGAAGAAATGGGGGAAATTTTCTGAGGGGGAAGGCAGAGGAAGCTCATAAAACTTTTTGGAGAAATTAATGATTAAATGGAACATTAAAGGATGAGTAGAAATTAGCCAGGCATCCCCAGCTGGGGAGACAGCCTGAGAAAAGGCATCGTGATGAGAACAATGACCTACTCTCACAAAACTCATTGAACTGGGGGGATGTGAGGATGAATCAGACGAAGAGACCACCCCTCACCTCCATCCCAGCTGTGTATGGTCTCTTTTAACATTCCTATCTTGGAAAGGAGTTCAAAACCCTAAAGAACTCCTAGTCATTGTTCTGCTGAGTCTCCAACGGATGTCACTGCTACGGAGCTCTCCAGGGTACTGAACCAAATCAATCTGAATAGCAACTTTACCGAGGGACATGCTTAGAACCTTGCTCCTTTCAGACTCTGACTCCTACCCATTCCTGCTGCCCTTGGCTGATGCCATGTAGTGTAAAAAGAATAGGTTTACCAACCCAAATGATTCAAGTTAAGAAACAAACAAATAAATGATAAATTATTATAAAGTATAAATTATGGTGAGTCCCTATGAATAGTACACAGAGTTTTGGTGACCTTATTTTTTTTTTATTTATTGGAATTTTATATGTTTTCTAAGATATCTATGACAGCATGTATTTCTTTACTCTGAAAAATATCATTTAAAATAAAATAATAGGACTTCCCTGGTGGCGCAGTGGTTGAGAGTCCGCCTGCCGATGCAGGGGACACGGGTTCGTGCCCCAGTCTGGGAAGATCCCACATGCCGCGCAGCGGCTGGGCCCGTGATCCATGGCCCGTGCTCCGCAACGGGAGAGGCCACAACAATGAGAGGCCCGCGTACCGCAAAATAAAATAAAATAAAATAAAATAAAATAATAAAGAGCTGTGGAATCAGAGGACTGGGGTGTGAATCCTAACACTGCCACTTAATAGCTGTCTGACCTCAGGTCAGGTAATTTGATCTTCAGTGGTCATTGTTTACTCAGTTGCAAAATGAAGGGGAAAAGGGACAAACCTTCAACAATTTGCCTTACATGCTCAGGATCTGGAGTCAGAATGGCTTTAGATTTCTTACTAGTAATATGTGAAGCAAAATGAGAATGAAGAAATGCCCTCAAAATACTGAAGGAAAAATTATCCCCCACCTGGAATTCTATACCCAGCCCAACTATAAATCAAGGACTATAGAATAAAAACATTTCTCGACCTGTATAAAAATTCCAAACAAATTTCCCTTCCTATGCATCCTTCCTCAGGGAGTTACTAGAGTATACGCACCACAAAAACATAGTAAGTCAAGACAGAGAAGGGCATTAAATACAGGAAACGTGAGCTCCAACACTGGAGAAGGGTGAAAGAAATATCCAAAAGGGTGGTAAACAGTGATCTCAGATTGACAGTTGTGTACCAGGCATAGAGGCCAACAAGTCCAGATTAGAATAGAATGCCTCAGAAGGTAGATAGGTTGAGAATTGTCATCACCAGATCCCTACTGCTGTTGATCCTTTTTTTTTTAACTTGAGGACAGAATTCCTGGGTGAGTCTAGGTGAGATCATCTGTTCTTGACTTGCCTTAATAATTTCTGATGAGGTTGGTGCCTTTCCAGCAGCATATCCTGTTTTCTAGATCAACTAAGGATGCTCATTTCGCCCCATGGAATTGCTCTGCTTTAATCTATTTCAGGAACTGGAGGTAGGCTATAGTGAAGCAGAAAACCCAGAGCAGCCTCTGGACCACATTTCTTCTGGTACTTAGTGCCTGGCCCCCACTGCAGCCCTACCAGATGTCTGCAGATGCCCAACTCTGGTTTCCCAAGACCCATGCATGACCTTGTCCACCTACCTCCCCAGAAGGGGCTCTTGTAAACTCTTGGAGAAACTGAAACCAGACTGACCCAGAGACTCTGTTTAGTTTATCTCTCTCCCAGACGACTTCATCAAACAGGGGCTACATTGCCCTGTCATCTCTAGCTAGATTTGTGCTTCTACTCAATACACATTGTTTAGGAATATATACCTAGGTAGTAAAAACTATAGCAAAAATCAAGAGAATGATTAGCACAAAAGTCAACATGCTGGTTACTTCTGAGGGAGAGGTTGGAAGTTTTATTTAGAGAGGAGAATTTGGAGAACGTGTAAGGTACCAGTTAATGTTCTATTTCTCAGTTTTTGTGGTAAGTACATCGGTGTTAAATGTACTATATTTTTAACTCTACATATATTTAAAATACTCTTCTATACATATAATATACTTGATGGTAAAAATTTACATAGCAACCAAGCCACGCTGCAAAGTAATGAAATCATGTACCTTCAGTTAACTGGTAACCTTCAGTTAAACCTTTTTGAGTGTCCCTTCTGTGCTGGGACACTGACTGATACTTTAATATTTAGACGTCCCTGCCCAGTGATACATTTTCATGTTAATATGGATTTTGAGGACCAGAAAAGCCCTCAGAAGCCCAAATAAGTAGCTGTCTAATAGGTTGTATTTCAGGCAGTATTCCAGAGGAGTTTCCATGCCAGCTCTCAGATCAAACTGTGTTGCGGGTTGTTTTTACAAGCAGTCTTGTCCAAGGGAAGCTACACAACTAAAAACATCTCCCTCCAAAGGTGGGGGGGGGGGGGTGGTCTGCAGCTGTGGCTTTTTGTGGAAAGGTTTCAGACTAGTTTATTATTCAGTGAATTATACTGCTAGCCAAGTATAGAAAGGCCTGAGGGAATTTGCTTCTGAGTTGTGGAATTTTCATCCCTTTTCCAACTCTGTCCCAGAAAAAAGGAAGACTTCCATCCAGACACTGGCAGGGATGCACAGTTCTCATCAGCATCCTCAAGTTGCTTTAAAAGAGGGCTTTTTTTTTTTTTCTCACAGAATGAGTCAGATGCTGACAGACTCTTAGCATCTCTTGCCACCTTCCTGTTGCCCCTTCCCCTCTGAAGATCAAAGCTCACCTCAGGAGAACCTCCAGAGGGAAGAAATAGCCAGCGGAACCCCCAGGGCCAGGCAGGAAAAGCAAGTAAACAAGTGATTGACGCACTTGGTAGACAAGTTGGAGGGGCCTCCACGCAGGCTCTGCTGGGGTCACACGTGAGCAGGGGAAGTTGAGGAAGTGGTCCAGGATGGGGGCGGTGCCCCAGAGGGCTTGGGCCACGGCTCATTGTTCCTCCGGGTTCCCAGGGAATAAGGCAGGCCTCCAACAAAACAAACGTGCAAGGAGGACTGGCTATGTGTGTTGATAAACACTAAAAGAGGGGAAGTGACTAGCTGGAGGGAGGGTGAGTTTATTGTGCCTTATCACAAGCTCCTGAGGGACACCAGAGGAAGAGGGAGAAGGAGCTGGGACAAAAGGAGGCTGTGTTGTTAAATGCATGGGGCCTGGAGGAGGGCAGACCTGGGTTCAAATCCTGGGGCCTCTATTTCCTAATTCTGTGACTTGACCCTATTATTTCATTTCTCTGGGCTTTGGTTTTACTCTCTGTGTAATGGAAATGATACTTCTCACCCATAAGGTTTCCTTGAAGGCTTGATAAGATAATGCACTCTTAGTATCTGACACAGAGAGTTGGTTGGTTTTTGTTTTTGTTTTTTAATGTTAACTGTTGTCATTAGGCAGATGTATCAGTGGGGGTGGGCTCGGTGGGGAGAAAGCAGTGTGCTGTGGGGAGACGGCTCTGCATTGTTGAGCACCTGAGCGTTAGTCAAAGCTCTGCCCGTATTCGTCGTGTGAACTTGAGCAAGTAACTCCCCATTTCTGGAGCCGAGCTTCACCTGCCTGGAATGACGGTGCTGATGAAGGTCTCCAGGGTTTGTTCTGGTGCCAAGATCCTGGGTTCTAAAGAACAGAGTTCTAAAGAACTCTCTAAAGGAGGTGTGACTAGGAAATTCTTTGACGTGAAACAAAAATAATGCAGAGGCAAGAAAGGGAGGTGTTTTTTCCTATCATACTGGTCTCCTTGGGAACTTGAGTTTTATTATGATGATGCTGCCATTTCTCAAAACATTTTCAGATTCATTGGTTTAAAATGACCTGCAGAACCAGTTCGTGGAGCCAAACTAGAAAATCATCTCATTGCTTTGTAGCCATGGTATTCTTCTTTCTTTTTGTTTCTTTTAAATTTTAACCCCAACAAGCTCTCATTAGATTCCAGTTGCAGTTTTGCCACTAATTTGTGGAGGATTTTTATCTCTTCTGACCTTGATTTCCACCCCTGGAAAATGGTGATGATAGTATCCACCTGTACTGCCTCCACAGCTGAGCTAAGGACCAGGATGGCAATACCAGGCAGGATGCTGGGCTCAGGGTGGGCAATAGAATATATCAAATACATCCATCTGTGCATGCCTTCATTCTGTCATTCCTTCCCCACCATGATTACCTACTTGGCCGGTTTATCCACCACATAAATTCACAGCCCACTAAACTAGCATGCTCTATATTGGAAATATCTGAGTCTTTCTCTTCCTATGTCTTTCTCCTTGACATTCACACAGACTACTTCACTTCTGACATTTCTGGTCACCAGATGTATGGGGGGTTTCCCCACACCAAGCAATTCTCTGACACCAGCTGGGTGTTCTACAGTTTAACTCAATTCTGATACTATCTGTCTGGAGACTGCTTCAGATACCACAGGTTAAGGGCTCAGTCCTATGAGACTACCCCACACTTCAGATGCCCATCACAAGTAGTAGGTCCCCAGGTTACCCACAACTTCTCTCCAAGTTGGCTACAAATCGGAGGTTCCCATGACCCCTCCTTGGGTTCAGTTAATTTGTTAGAGCAGCTCACAGAACTCTTCTTACATTTATCTTCTTACATTTATCTTACATTTATCTTACATTTATCTTACATTTATCTAAACATCTTCTTACATTTATCAGTTCACTAAAGTATGTGATAAAGGATACAGATGAACAGCCAGAGGAAGAGATACGTAGGGCAAAGCCTGGGAGGGTCCCGAGTGCAGGAGCTTCTGTTTCCATGGACTTGGGGTGCACCCTCCCAGTATGCAGATGTGTTCACGTACCTGGAAGCTCTCTGAACCCCGTACTATCGGGATTTTATGGTGGTTTCCTCATGTAGGCATGATCAATTATTAACTCCATTTCTAGCCCCTCTCCCCTCTTTAGAAAAGTGGGAGGGGGGCTGAAATTTCCAAGCTTCTAATCATGGCTTGGTCTTTCTGGTGACCAACCCCCATCCAGGAGCCACCCAGGAGCCCACCCTGAGTCACCTCGTTAAAACAAAAGACGCTCCTAGTGCTTTTATCACTTAGGAGCTTATAAGGGTTTTAGGAGCCCTGTGTCGGGGACTGGGGACGAGACCAAATATACACTTCTTCTTATGAATCACAATATCACAGACTCCAAATGATTTTCATCCATTTCCAAAAATCAAATACACTTTCAGAGGTAAAGATTTGCTACCATGAGGGATATTCAATGGGATGTGCTCAGATTCTAAAGATTTTTCTTTAGACTATATACTATGCTTATATGTGTGTATATGAATGCGTGTGTATGCGTTTGGTATTTAGTAAAACCCTCAACCCCTGGGAGACCAGCAGATAGACTTTCAGTCAACACTGTGGCGCTGGACCAGTACCTGGTTTCAGAAAGCCACGGCTCAGGGTGCTACCCAGAGGCAGGGAAATACTGAGGGCAAGGACACACTTTGAAGCCAGCCAGGCCTGGCCTCCAGGCTCAGGAAAGCCCACTCTGGGCTGCCCTGTGACCTGTGTCAACCACATCATCCTTTCAAATTTATTCACCAGGAACATGGGGAATGTAACATAAGCGTCATAAAGATTGATGATGTAAAATTATTTTTAAGGCAGGACAAGAAAAATTTAACATAAAATTATCTCTGCTGTTTGAGCCACTACCACTCCCCTTCAGTGTGCACTGTGCATCTGTATTAAACCTTAACTCAATGATCTATTTTTTTCTTGGCCACACTGCATGGCAGGCATGCGGGAATCTTAGTTCCCTGACCAGGGATCAAACCCGTGCCCCCCTGCAGTGGAAGTGCAGAGTCCCAACCACTGGACCGCCAGGGAGTTCCCTTACATTAACTAATAAATTAGATCCTCTTAGAAGATACAGGAATGCCTGCTCACAAGAAAAGAAAAAACAAAAAAGGCAGTTTTCTCCTGCTGCCAGCAAGGTAACTCCTTAGGATATGACATTCCTTTCTCAGTCCTGCAAAGGATCACAATGGCCTACTTGCTGGACTGTGTAACCCGTCACCATGTTACTTTGATGTATAACCCTTTGTCTCAAAAACTTACAGAACTGCGCTTCGACCTCTAATGGGCAGAACAGTCCCCAGAGCTTTCTGAAAGACTGTCTCTCTGGTTATAATCCTCAGGTTGGCTCGAACAGAATTTTCCATTTCTTTCTTAGATTGAATATTGATTAATTTTTTTCATTGACAAAATGTTATGAGGATCATAAGTGCTAGTTTTGTGAGTGAGCAAAGAAGAGGCATCAGTGGGTGGAAATGTAAGGCATAAGACATCAACATACTTGCACTGTATCTTGTGTGGCAGGGAAATACGGGGTTGCTCTTCTCACCGGTGGAGGTCTTCCAGGTGGGCGTGGTGGACCAGGTGATGCCCGAGGACCAGGTGCAGAGCACAGCCCTCTCAGTGATGGCCTGATGGATAGCCTTTCCAGACCATGCTCAATAGCTGACCAAAAATACGATATGAAAGCCCCTGGTGGGCCGCCTGGTGAAACAGCATGAGGCAGACATCCAGAACTACATCCAGCGTTTTCTGCAGAGGCACTTAGAAAAGCTCAAACAAAAGAACAGCTAGGGAGGGCTTCCCTGGTGGTCCAGTGGTTAAGACTCTGCGCTTCCACTGCAGGGGTCGCAGGTTGCATCCCTGGTCAGGGAAGGGATGTTCCGTTTTTAGCCATATGAGCCCTTCTGAGGCCCTCTGGTTCCAAGGGGGTTTTAAAAACACAAGGTATTTTTCAATTTTTTTTTTTTTAAAAAGGAGAATACTGTCATCAGAGGGCTCTGGGTCGTCAGCCACGGAAGGATGGAAACAAAGAGACAGAAACAGCAAGAGATCCTTCACCAGATAGAGGGGCTTTGGCACTACCATCCCCACCACAGACGCAGCCAGGAAAAATGAAAGCTGCTGGGAGAGCAGGCGTTGGCAGACAGCCACAGCCCCAGAGGGCAGCTGGGGCCTTCACACAAAAACAGGTCTACGTGGAGGCAGCAGAAGAGGGGCCAACAGAGAGCACCAAGCCGGAAGAAACAACTCGTGCCACCCAGGACCCACGGCATGGGTGCTCAGGTGCCGGAGGGTAGCCAACTCAGTGCCCCCAGCTAATGAGAGATTGGAGCTGGGCCTGAGAGGCTGCAACCCACAGGTTTAGTAAACATAGCCCAGCATCTCATCCCTCCGAGAAGTGATGGACAAGCAGCCTTAACTCTGCCCCAGTGCTGCATCTAGAAAGACCAGGCTCTCCCGGGTGATGTCCCCAGTTTGTTCTTTCCCAGGGAAACCATTTCTCAGCCTCTCCTGCAGCCCTGAAGCTACCCAGCAAGTTTCAGACACGCTTATGAAATGTCTTCACCTGAGGCTGCCTGATTGGTTTATCAGCCCTGGCCCTAGGAACATTTCCTTACGATGAGCAGTGACATTTACAGCTCCGAGAAGTACAAGGGAAACATTTTTCTTGCTGACCCCCCTCTCTCTCTCTAATGAAGTGGTCATTATCATCTTTCAAAGGTGGGCTCTGTCAGTCAAAAATGTGCCACAGCTTCCCATAGGAGAAACACTGTGAATGTCAGAAACCCGACAGTACTTTCTGAGGTGAATAAAAGCAGCGGTTCGAAAACTGTAACACGAAAGTGTTTCTTCTTGTCCAGCAGCCGAGGCTGGCTTCCTGGGCACACGACCCATACGGTCACACAGAGTCCTGCGCTCAGAAGAGCCCTGCTCTTGGTTTCATAGACTGCATTTAAACCTGGCATTGCACAATATAAAGAACAGTAAAAATTCATGCTCATGATTTAAAACCTTAAGTTTTTCTTTACTTAGAAGGACTTTAAATAGCAAATAAAACCCACCATGATCAGTTGAGAAACCGCAGAAGGAAGAGAAAAGCTCTCTATCTTTTGTACATTTACCAGCATTTTTGTTGAACAAGAAGCCCTGCGTTTTCATTTTGCTTTGGGCCCCGCAAACTATGTTGCCAGCTCTGTCTGCAGCAGTATAGAAACAGCAGACGTTTCTATCATAAGGATAGAAAATAAAAATAAACACAGATTACAGGCACATTGGCATAACTCACCTAATGATAACCACCTTAGTCAAGATGTCTCTCCCCAGTGTGTGGTCTATTCACCGTGTGTATGTGTTTATTCTTGCCTGCACTGAAAAGCTGTCCACTGCTGGACACACAAATTTCTCTCCATTTCGGTCTGGGATTGGATGTAGAATACCCTTTTAGGTAATTGCAATTATATTGATCTATCTATGAATCGTGTGTGAAAACAAGACCCTTTCTTCTTCCTCCCTGGCCAGCTCTCAATGGTCTATCTCTCCATCAGTTACAATAGCATATGTTAAAGGTTTTGATAAGTTCTGCAGCAAAAACAGACAAAACATTCAGTCTATTTTGTTTTGATTGACCGAGAGTTTTCTAAACTTGTTATTTTCCTAACTGGTTTCGATCCCCTTCTTTGGTGTAACATCTGAGCAGCCTCAGAGTCAATGGTGTAGCATAGTGTTTATAAGACTTGCTCTGGGCTCAGACTCTAGACTTGAATCATGCTTCTCCCGGGGTCCTAGAGGAAGTTTCTTCATCTTTCTAAACCTCAGCTTTTTCATAAGTAAACTAGATTAATAATCCTACCTCATAGGATTGTGAGGATTAAATAAGATCATAAATGGAATGTACACAGTAGGCACTTGATCAAGGTAAAAGCTCTTTTTATTAAAAATCTTAAGTGTTTACCCTGTGTAAGCCCTTCCTGCCCTCAGCAGTCACAACCTGTCTGTCTTCATGTTCCCTGGCTCCCTATCTCTCCCTGTTTTCTTAACCCTCAACTTTGGGCTCATTATGAAGTCCACACCCACCAGCCCACAGTGTGTCTGCAGTCCTCACCCAGCATGCTAGGAGTTATTTTATAAGTTACTCTTTTATATCACCCTCCTGAAACTAGGCTGCAGTGAGGAGTAGGGCAGGAGGTTAAGAGGCCACTTTTGCTACCCCATGATGAAGGGTCTGTGGGCTGTGTCCTTATTTGGGAAACGTGAGTTGATTTTTTTTGTTTTTGTTTTTGGAAGGAGATGTTTCTTTAAATTTGCCCAAGTGTTTATAGCTATAAATTCTACAGTGCAATAAAATCTGGCCCCTGAGGACAGATGCCTAGCCCTGGGCTCAGCAACATCAGAGGCAGAACACCATGTTGATGGAAGATTCCAGTTAGTGGAACTGTCTGTTCTACACTGAAATCTTAATGCAAAGCAAGGGCACTGGTACAGCTAATAAAATGCCCTGGGCTGGGCTAGCTGTTGCTGATGCTTTCTCTGATTTCTTACATCGTCATGACAGCTCTGATTACAGGGCCTTGTCTCTCACTGACGGGGCCTGCTGAGGAGACCCCAGGGAACCTTCCTGGACCTGGTGGGTAGAGTGCCGGCCGGCAGAGCCTCCAGGATGCAGAAAGTGAGTGACCTTCAGTGAAGTCTTCTATAGCAGTCAGCACTCAGGGCAGAAACAGAAACCACTCTAGGTGTTTCAAGCCCAAAGCAATTAGACTTAATATAAGCAATTGGATGCTTGCAGGAGGAATAGGAGTCAAAGGTCACTTGAAGGCTAACGGTTCAAGGTCACACCTCCACAGCTGCAGGCCAGAGGTAAGGCTGTCGTTGCTGTGGCTGTCACCATGGTGTGAACCCATGAAGCTGGTGACCAATAACTGGAACTTGGCAACTGGCAGCTGCTGGCATATCTGCCCAATCCTGCTTGCTTCCTCCTTCCAAATCGTTCTTGAGTTTATCTCACCCTAAACTCTCTAGCTGCAAGGCAGCCTAGCAAGGCAGTTTTCGAAACTTCCTTATAATACGGACAGAGGTGGGAGGACATGGAAAAGAGTGGACTAGATTCCAAGAGACCGTATCGGGCATTTCTTCTAGACACAGCAAGAGTAGCTTTCCTTTATTTAGTGCCTACAATTTGCCAGATGCTATGTTAGGTGGTTTACATATTCAGTTTTATTTTCACAACGGTCCTCTAAGAAAGGTATAATAATAGCCCCATTTTACAGATGAGGAAACTGAGACTCGGTGAGATTGACTATGTTACTCAAGGTCTGTGCTGGTTAATTTTATATATCAACTTGGCTAGGCTGTGCTGCCCAGTTGTTTGGTCAAACACCAGTCTAGATGCCATCATGAAGGTATTTTTTCGATGTGATTAACATTTACATCAGTAGACTTTGAGTAAAGCTGGTTGCCTCAGCCAATCAGCTGAAGGCCTAAGAGAAAAGACTGAGGTCCATCTGTTCCCTCCCTCCCTCCTTCCCACCACCACCAGGAAGAAGGATTCTGCCTCTAGACTGCCTTCAGGTTCAAGATGGCAACATCAGTTCCTGCCTGAATTTCCCACCTGCTGGCCTGCCCTAAAGATTTTGGACTTGCCAGCCTCCATAATCACATGAGCCAATTCCTTAAAATCCCTCTCCTGATAGATAGGTAGATAGATAGATAGATAATATAGATAGAGAATTGATATAGTTAGATAGATAAATAGCATCTATATCTTTTTTTTTTTTTTTGGTACGCGGGCCTCTCACTGTTGTGGCCTCTCCCGTTGCGGAGCACAGGCTCCGGACGCGGCCATGGCTCATGGGCTCAGCCGCTCTGCGGCATGTGGGATCTTCCCGGACTGGGGCACGAACCCGCGTCCCCTGCTTCGGCAGGCAGACTGTCAACCACTGCGCCACCAGGGAAGCCCAGCATCTATATCTTATCTATCTCCATCTCCTCTCTGTATCTATCTATATCTAGTATCTATATCTTATCTATCAATCTCACTAACTATATCCATCCTATTAGTTCTATTTCTCTGGAGAATGCTGGTGAATACAAGGTCCAACAGTAGTAAATGTTATATCTCAGTTTCAAACTCAGGTTTGTCCAACTCACAACCCCAGGCTCTTGGAGGACAGACTTCAGACAGCCTCATGTGTTTGGACTTTCATCAGCTCTATCAGTGCTTGGGGAGCTCCGGACTCAATAGGGGAAAGATGTCCATGCATCCCAGGTGGAAAGGAAGCCATGGTCTGCCTCAATACGTAGACCCAGTTTATGGGGAATTGCTGTATTTAATAGCCATTCTTCAAACATTTATAGAGTATGAGAGATCAGAGACTGTGTCAGGCTTAGTGAGGATGCAAAAATTATATTAAAAATAGCAACAGAGGGCTTCCCTTGTGGTGCAGTGGTTGAGAGTCCACCTGCCGATGCAGGGGACACGGGTTCATGCCCTGGTCCGGGAAGATCCCACATGCCGCGGAATGGCTGGGCCCATGAGCCATGGCCGCTGAGCCTGCGCGTCCGGAGCCTGTGCTCTGCAACGGGAGAGGCCACAACAGTGAGAGGCCCGCGTACTGCAAAAAAAAAAAAAAAAAAAGGTAAGGTGATGAATATGTTCACTACTTTTTGGGGTGATGAATATGTTCACTATTTGATTGTGGCAATGGTTTCATGGGTGTATAGATATGTTAAAACTTATCCATCAAATCGTACACTTAAATCTGTGCAGTTTCTTGTATATAATTATACCTCAATCAAAAATACTACCAAAAAATAAAGGACAAGAAAAGCCAAGGAAATTGAACAACTTTAAAATTTTGAACAAATGTTTGAAGATATAATTCATCAAAACTTCAGAAATCAAGGAAGACTCGAATCTAGCGATTAAAAAGGGGCAGGACAAATTAACAAGGGTTCTCATCACTAAGACATATCCTAGCAAAATTATTGGACTTCAAAGATTCTTTTGGTCAGTCAAGCAAAAAGACCAAAATAAGTGACTTACTGACTTCAGACTTCAAGTCAACATTCAATGGTAGAAGACAGTGGAACAGATCCTAAAATTCCTCTAAAGGCAAGAAAGTATGATCTAAACTTGTTATACCTAGCTTTCTATTTGAAAGATATAAAATCAAATCTTTTTGGACATGCCAAATTTGGGGAAGATTATTCTTATGAACACTTCCTGAAGAAACTACTGGCGGATCAACCCAAATGACACTCAGAATGGAAGATAATGAGAAATTATATGAGGAACATTGCCTGATAGAGAAATTGAGTCCATGGTTGGAATGGAAATGCCTGAAAAGGATTTACATATGTTGAAAGAGTCTGGGAACTTGAGCTTGGAAGCATCGGCGCCTCAGAATACAGCCAAGAAATAAATGCAGAAAAGCAGCCATGTCTGACAGCAGTGACGATGAAGAATTCCTCAGTGGCTATGACAAAATGCTACTGGCCACTCTGCCTGAGGAATTTAAGCCAAGCTGGATTTTTATAACGTGCCCTGGGAACATGACATTTTTACTGCCTTCTTGAGAGTAATGCATTTGACCGTTCCTTTTGGGGGAAACACTCCTTTCCATGAAGAGTAGAAGATGTCGAGTGATTGAATAACAGATCGCACAGTAGTTTCAAATGATCTTGGCAGAATTAAAAGAAATGATTTTAAAGTTGTCAGATTCATTTTGGGGAGAAATAGGGAGATCTTAATATGAGTTGTATTTTAAATTTTGGAATTATTGTTAATTTTATGAGATGTGAGTATGGTATTATGGTTAATGTAGGAAAATATTTTTATTTATAGGAGATATATGCTGAAATATTTAGGGATGGAGTGTCATATCTGTGATTTGCTTCCAAATTGTTGAGCAAAAAAAAGTATATGTCATACATAAAGAAAAGAAAAATATGGCAAAATGTTACCAATTAGTGAATCTTGGTGAGGAGTACATAGGATGTTCAGTGCACTAATCTCTCAATTTTTCTGTAGGTGTGAAGTTTCCAAAATAAAAATTATACAATTAAGAACAGAACATTGAAACAGCAAAGATTATCATTTAGAGAAATCAAGACCTCCCCACCTCCAAAAAATACCTCCCTAAGGAAGTATCTGGCCTTAAAGATACAATCCGATGACTTGAAGAAATACTTCAAATGCACAGGAAACGTGTTTGCTGTTTTGAGAAGTAGGAAAGAGCAGAATATAAAGAATTCATTGGAAAGCTGGAACTCTATGGAAAGGTCACACATTTTTACTACTAATTTTATATAAAACTTCCAGAGGGAGGAACAAATCCCTAATAAATAAAGATAATTTAAGTAAAGTGAAGATGATGCCCGTACACTACTATGTTCTAGAAAAAGAATTCCAGACTTCAGTTGGCAGGGAACTATTATTGCTTGAGCAGGAGAAGGCTGGAATGTATGAAATACTGAGCTTAATAAATGAACCAAATCCTATCAGAAATCGCAGGACGCCCTAAGAAGAAGCTCTAGTGCACAAAGCCGATGAAACTCTCGTTTTGAATAATTGCACTGGACTGACGACCAGGGTGTGACAATAAAAAGTCATAGAGGACAGACAACAGCTACCTCTTGGACAAAATGAAGAATATCTGGGAAACGCAGAGTCCATTTCCAGTGCAAACTGAGTGATGAGGTATCAGCTAGGCCTGGGGTGGAAGTACCAGGAAGTTGGACACTGACCTTTGGACACAGCATTCCATCAAAGCGTACCTGGAAAATGGATGCACAGTCTTGCAGCCAAAGCCCAAGTTCTTAATGACGTGGACAGGCAGAGAGGCATGGCTCTGCAGGAGGATGAATGGTGAGAAGGAGTGAGGGACCTCGGTTGCAGAGGAAGTGAAAGCTTTTAAGCAAGAGAATTTAAGAACATGAATTATGGGGGTGGGGCAGGGGAAACAAGATGTAATAAAACCAGAATTGCTCTTTTTGATCAGAAAGTCTGTGTGACAGCAGGTATACCACTGGTGCTGCAGAAAGTGCTCTTGTTGGAGAGAAGAGGCAAGCTGTCAGCTGGAGACAGAAATTAATATAAGTAAAACCAAGACACCAATGCCTCAAACACCAGTGACCGTAACTCCAGGAAGACACGCTTATCAAATCTTACTACAGAGAGGTCCTCTGAGCCCAGCTGCTCTTCTAGCCCACCTGCCAGAACTGGAGGTGTCATCTACCCAGGGCCAACTACATAATGTGCTGGGTTCAGTGCAAAATAAAAATCCAGCTCCCTTGATCAAAAGGCAGGGGGGAAATGCCATTAAAAGTACTAAAATATGGGCTTCCCTGGTGGCGCAGTGGTTAAGAATCCACCTGCCAATGCAGGGAACACAGGTTCAATCCTTGGTCTGGGAAGGTCCCACATGCCGTGGAGCAACTAAGCCTGTGCGCCACAACTACTGAGCCTGTGCTCTAGATCCCACGAGCCACAACTACTGAGCCCACATGCCACAACTGCTGAAGCCCACATGCCTAGAGCCCGTGCTCCACAACAAGAGAAGACACCACAATGAGAAGCCCACGAACTGCAACGAAGAGTAGCCCCCGCTCACCGCAACTAGAGAAAGCCCATGCACAGCAACAAAGACCCAACGCAGCCAAAAAAAAAAAAAAAAAAAAATTACTAAAATATATTCCGCTTTCCTTTCTTCTAGGGTGTCTTGACTTGGCATGGTGTGGTTCTTTTTTGTTATTTAATGTCAATCTAAGCAAAGAAAAATTAAAATTTTTCATTCTTAGCATGAATTTAACCATTCATCTTTATATTATACTGTGGCAGTTTTAAAAGCAAATATAAGAGCATTTATCTTATAGGCAGCATTACCAAAATTACACAATTCTTATTTTGTAGCTCATGCATGGATATGTGTATAGTTCTTAGCAGAACAGTGGAAATGCCACACAAAACTAACCACGTACTTTAAATTGCTTGCTTCTTAATTCATGAACATTCTACCAACACTGTCTGCCTTTGGCTTACTGATGAGTAAGGAAGGACTGATGGGAATGTGGTTGGCAAATACAGGGAGGTAGCATCAGTGAATAGGGGTTTGATGGAGTTCCTTGGTCATTCGTGGTTCTTAGGCCATCATGGCCTTCTTTCTGTGTTCAAAGCAAGTTCTGGTTCTCATGGAAAGTGTGGCCTCTCTGGGCCGTCAGCAGCCGCTTACCTCGTACTTGCTTTATGCCACTCAACTCCCACACATTGTGGGTCCATTGGAATTCTTTATTTTCTTTTAAATTTTATTTATTTTTGGCTGCATTGGGTCTTCATTGCTGTGCATGGCTTTCTCTTGTTGCGGTGAGCGGGGACTACTCTTTGTTGCGCTGTGCAGGCTTCTCATTACGGTGGCTTCTCTTGTTGCGGAGCACAGGCTCTAGGCGCGCAGGCTTCAGTAGTTGCGGCACACGGGCTTAGTTGCTCGGTGGCACATGGGATCTTCCCGGACCAGGGATCTAACCCGTGTCTCCTGCGTTGGCAGGCGGATTCCTAACCACTGCACCACCAGGGAAGTATGGTGCACTGGAATTCTGTGCTCATGAAGCCAAAACACAAGTTCAAAGAGAAAGTGATTTAAGAATTTCAAGGCAGCAACAGAAGAACATTGAAGCAAGCCTGGGACTTGCCTGAATGTCAGGCTCTGTGCGACTGCACAACTGTCCTGCCCACAAAGCCAGCCCAGACTCTGTCTCCCGAATCATGATTTGCTTCCTGAGTGAATCTTTCTTTCCTTAAGATCTGTATTCTAGAAGGGGACCTGTGACTGTCAATCAACCTCTACCCAGTTCTAGAAGCCTCATTCCTTCAACCAGGATGGAGGACATAGGTGATGCTGTCCCAGGAGTGCCAGCACAATCTCACCAATAGGAGGATGCCACCGCCCTGGGCAACTGGACTACTTCCTAACCTGTGGCCAGCCACCATAGGGGCCTGCACCCATTTTCCAGGAGAGGATTCCCTAGACTGTCACCAAGAATAAAGGTCCTTCGAGTAGTTCACAGGTATCCATCTTCTAGAGCCTTAGCTTCTTGGCATAAAATCATACATTCCTTCTGGTGTTCATCTATCGCTCACACTCCCACTGCCGTCCAGTGAGTGGCCTCCATGTTTCCCATAGGCACAGCCTTGCATGCGTACACACTTGCCTTCAGTGTCACGCCCGGGACAATCCAGGGGCTGCACTTGGACTTCCAGCCTGAGTCACTGAATGGAATTTGGGGAATAGTTCATAGGCCCCAAAATGCAATATGCATTTACTTTGAATATTGAACTTGTACTTTCCATTCTTGAATGTTCTTTTCTTTTTTGCCTTAACCTGACCAAGCAAGTCAACCCTGAGTTTTGTAGCTGGGAAAAATAAATGTATTTATTCAACTAAAGATTACCTCTTAAGTGTTATCCTGCTACATACCTGTTTAGTTCTAGTTCCTGTAGTTTAGGTAATCGATAAATGTTCTTAAATGTTATGAAAATATAATATGTTTAAATATTTTTCTTTTCCAAATTCCAAAAAAACTGGACCCATCCTAACAGTAAAAGATGACTGTTGAATCCAAATAATAATCCCCAAACATCTGTCCACTGCTTGCTCTGTACCTGCTCTTCAAGGTGGCACCAGTAGCTAAAAAGCACAGCTCCTCCCCTCGGGGAATGGAAGGAAGGCAGAACGACAGCAACAGTCAAGACTCACACAGCTTAAAAGGGGTGGTTTGAGCCTCAGCTCCTCTAAGGAGCCCCCTACACTGAAATCACCCTTACCTGACCTTCTTTGGCTCTTTTATTTTCCATCTAATTGCCCTCTGCCTACCATTGGACTATTAAGTTTTTCCCCCCAAGAGAATAACCTTTACTTAGAATATTTGGCCTAGAGTTTTTCAAAATCTGTCCAGAGACCCCAACATCAGAATCCCCCCAGGATGGGGATGTGGAACTATTAAAGTACAGACTCCAGCCTCCTCTGCAGATATCTGAAAGCAGAATCTCAGGCATCTGCAGGGTTAACAAGTTCCCTAGAAAATTCTAATGCCCACTGAAGTTTAAAAAAAAACACTGACCACCTAGTCACACTACCCATTTTACAGCTGAGGAAATTGAGGCCCTGAGGTTGCCTAAGTCAGAAGCAGTGGAGTGAGGTCTAAAACCCATCCTGAGTCCCTATACCAGGATGCCTGGTTCCCTCAGTTTCTTAATATACGTGCTGAGCCTCAGTCACCTTGTAACCTCCTACATGGCAAAGACCATATGAATCAAACTGAGAATCCAGCACCGTGCTGGGTGTGATGTAGGGCAGGGGTCCTCAACCCCCGGTACCCGTCCATGGCCTGTTAGGAACTGCACAGCAGGAGGTAAGCGGCAGGCGAGGGAACGAAGCTTCATCTGTATTTACAGCCACTCCCTATTGCTTGCATTACTGCCTGAGCTCCGCCTCCTGTCAGATCAGCGGCGGCATTAGATTCTCATAGGAGCGCAAACCCTACTGTGAACTGCGCATGCCAGGGATCTAGGTTTCGCGCTCCTTATGAGAATCTAATGCCTGATGATCTGAGGGGGAGCTGAGGCGGTGATGCTAGCGCTGAGGAGTGGCTGCAAATACCGATTATCATTAGCAGAGGGGTTTGACTGCACAGAGACCATAATAAATCAACTGCTTGCAGACTCATATCAAAACTCGATCAGTGAGTGGCAAGGGACAATTAAGACGCATCTGGTGGCAGGCTTTAAGTCAGAACCCGACACTTATTTTAGTCCACGTGTGGTTCGCCCATTATTTTATTTACCACTTCCGTCTGTGCCTCTTTCCCGCACTGCACATCTGTCTCAGTCACAGTTTTGGTAAGTCCACAAGCTAACCCTCGCCAAAATGAGTAAAAAACAAACGTTGCTGGAGAGCTTCTTTGAAAAGGGGGAAAGACCCAATGATGAGACAGCAGAAGACTCTAAGACTGCCAACAAAAAGAAAGCTTCATTTAAAAGAAAATACCAAGAGTCCTACTTAAATTACGGGTTCATTGCAACAGGTGAATCACGTTCTCCAAGCCTGCTTTGTATAATATGTGGTGACCGGCTATCCAACGAAGTTATGAAACCTTTGGAGTCTTTCAGAAGAAAAAAAACGTGAACACGAAGAACAGAAGCAATTATTGAAGGCCACCACTTCATCAAATGTGTCTTCACTGAGAGCATGATTCTAAGTGGCTAACTGCATTGCTAAAGCTAGGAAGCCCTTTACTATTGGTGAAGAGCTGATCCCACCTGCTGCTAAGGACATTTGTCGTGAACTTTTAGGAGAGGCTGCAGTTCAAAAGGTGCCACGTGTTCCCCTTTCGGCTAGCACCATAACTACACGAACTGATGAAATAGCAGAGGATATCGAGGCACAATTGTTAGAGAGGATTAATGAGTCACCGTGGTACGCAATCCAGGTTGACAAGTCTACCGATGTTGACAACAAGGCAATAGTGCTTGTTTTTGTGCGATATATTTCTCAGGAGGATGTGTTACATGCACTTTTGTTGCCAACCAACACCACAGCTGCAGAACTGTTCAAGTCTTTGAATGATTACATGTCAGAAAAACTGAATTGGTCATTTTGTGTCGGTATATGCACAGACAGAGTGGCTGCCATGACTGGACAGCTTTCTGTCCAGTAGTTTCACTGCTCGGGTCAAAGAGGTCACTTCTGAATGTGAGTCTATGCACTGTGTCATCCATAGAGAAATGCTGGCTAGCTGAAAAATGTCCCCTGAACTTAACAACGTTTTGCAGGATGTGATTAAGATTATCAACCATGTTGGACTTCCCCGGTGGCGCAATGGTTGGGAATCGCCTGCCAATGCAGGGGACATGGGGTCGAGCCCTGGTCTGGGAAGATCTCACATGCCGCAGAGCAACTAAGCCCATGTGCCACAACTAGTGAGCCTGTGCTCTAGAGCCCACGAGTCACAACTACTGAAGCCCACGCACCACAACTACTGAAGCCCGCGTACCTAGAGCCTGTGCTCCACAACAAGAGAAGCCACCGCAATGAGAAGCCCGTGCACCACAACGGAGAGCAGCCCCCACTCACCGCAACTAGAGAAAGCCCACACGCAGCAATGAGGACCCAACACCACCAAAAATAAATAAATAAATTCAACCACATTAAAGTACATGCCCTTAACTCACATCTGTTTGCACAGCTCTGTGAGGAGATGGATGCAGGGCACACACGTCTTCTCTTATACACAGAAGTTAAATGGCTTTCTAAAGGTAGATCACTGGCCAGAGCTTTTGAGTTACAAGAACCACTCCAGAGATTCCTTTTAGAAAGACAGTCACCACTGGCAGCACATTTCAGTGACACAGAATGGGTTGCAAAACTTGCTTACTTGTGTGACATATTCAACCTGCTCAGTGAATTCAATCTGTCACTTCAGGGGAGAATGACAACTGTGTTCAAGTCGGCAGATAAAGTGGCTGCATTCAAAGCCAAACTGGAATTATGGGGGCGACGAGTGAACATTGGGATGTTTGACATGTTTCAAACATTAGCAGAGATTTTGAAAGAGACTGAGCCAGGGCCTTCTTTCTCCCAGCTGGTGCACGATCACCTATCTCAGCTTTCAAAAGAGCTTGAGCATTACTTCCCAACCACAAAAGACTCCCGAACTGGGGAGGAATGGATCCGTGACCCATTTGTGAATAAGCCAGGTGAATCGACTTTGTCCATGCTAGAAGACGATCAGCTGCTTGAGATCTCAAATGACGGTGGCCTTAAAGGTATGTTTGAGACAACTTCAGATCTCCATATCTTCTGGATTAAAGTCAAGCCGGAATATCCTGAGATGGCCACAGAAGCACTGAAAAGCCTGCTTCCATTTCCAACATCCTGTCTTTGTGAAGCAGGATTTTCTGCAGTGACAGCGACCAAAACGAGATCACGGAGTAGACTGGACCTAAGCAACACACGTCGGGTGTCAAGGTCTCCCATCACCCCCAGATGGGACCATCCAGTTGCAGGAAAACAAGCTCAGGGCTCCTACTGATTCTGTATCATGGTGAGTTGTGTAATTATTTCATCATATATTACAATGTAATAATAATAGAAATAAAGTGCACAATAAATGTAATGTGCTTGAATCATCCTGAAACCATCCCCCACCCCGGTCCGTGGAAAAATTGTCTTCCACGAAACCTGTCCCTGGTGCCAAAAAGGTTGGAGATCGCTGATGTAGGGAATTGTTATTTCAGCAAGTAGAACACTGAATGAATGAATGAATGAATGAGGACTCCCTACAGTGAAGCTTTAAACCTTTCTGGCTCATTTTAAGTTTACTTTTAGGTGTCTTTATTGCTAGCCATTGCAAATCCTCTTTGGCAGAAGGTTGGGTTTAAAAGAGAAAATAAATCAGGCAGATGGAAGCAAGGTGTTCCAATGGAGCAGAAAACCCCTGGCCAGCATGCTTTAGTCCCCAAGATGGGACCTCCAGAAGAATGACTCCTCCCCCCACGAACCATCTCTCACTTCCTGTCTCAGCACTCCACCTGCACCCTCCTGCTTTAATGCTTGGCTGTGGTTCTATGCCCTCCCCAGGCACCCAAGTTCAATCTGATCCAATATTTATAATTGTTGCCTCTCATTTGGGCTTCTGGCACCTTAATTGTAAAATCACCCACCACCCCTCATGGGGTCAGGCTGGGAGGGAGAAGTTCATTAGCCTTCACAGCTGTGGTAATATTTTATGTCGGTGCAGCAGGTGAATCAACCCACGCACACTCCACCCTCTCCACGCGGCATGGCTGACTGCAGTTGCTGACTGTATTGGTTGCATCTATGACGACATGATGGCTGCCTGCTGGAGTGGGACATGTAAATACCTTGACTCTCAGGTGGGAGGGAAAGGATCACTGTCAAAGGCAGAAATGTACCCTCGAGATCATGAGAGTCCACTTTGCTGGAAAAGGTCCCACCAGGTCACATCTCTTTCCTACAATGCCTTAACTCCATTCCTCCCCCTGGAGGCACATATTCTTGAAATGGATGGAGTGGTTGGATGGATGGATGGGTGGATGGAATCATTTTAGTTAAATTTGACAAGTACTAGTGTTAGTGTTCAAAGTGAAAGGGCCCCCACAGATCTTTGAGTCCAATACCCTCATTATACAGATGAGGAAATTGAGGCTCAGAGAGAAGGACCAAACCTGGGTTTCTAGACTTCTAAGTGGATGTCCAGGATGTTAATATACCTTCATTCTAGTAAGTAACACTATATACTAGAGGAAGGGCTGATTCTGGCCCATATGGTACCTTTCTGCATATAAAAAAAGGCATCCCTTCCTCCCTGCAGACACAGCTCTGCTCCAAGGTACGTACTTGGCAAGCTGAACGGCAGCTGGATTTCAGCCTCCGCTGCCTTCTGGGCTGGGCACCCTTGTCCGGTGAACAACCTTCATGATTCTCACTGGCAGCTCTGGCTAGGGAAGTGCAAAGTTTGAGGACAGGGCCTGAGCCTTATTTACTTCTGTAAATCCTACCGCATCTAGAGCTGTGCCTGTCCCAGTACAGGAGGAAGAGAAATGTTTACATAAGGAAAGAAGGGAGGGGGGAGGAGGAGCAATACCAGTATCCTTGGGAACCTCACAAGTGAAACTTCATGAAGGAGCAAAACAAGTATAAACCCAAACAGCCGATTGCCAGGTCTAGCACAGGAAAATAAAGCAAAGTGAAGTAGAGTCCAATTAGTTTGCTTAAACAATATTAAACTCCAGAGGAAAACGGAAAGGGAGCCCTGCTGACATTACTGCAAGCTGCTGAGAGGGGCCAGGCAATTCTATTAGGGAAAACAGATGTTTGTGAGTTGCCAAATAAAGAAGCAATCACAGAGATAAAAGAGGCGCTTTCCCCAAACGGAAAACATAACTAAATCATTTATCAACTTCCTGTGCAGAGCTCAGGCACCTGATCTGGAGACAAATCAGGGAATTGTTGTTGTTGTTTTTTTTTTTTTTAATGTTGTTATTTTGAATAGCCTGATTCCTTTGCCTTGAGCTAATTTGGATTAATCTATCCCCCCAGGAGGCTATAAAATTCTTCCTTTCCTCCATAAACCTCTGGAAAGACAGATGGTCACTCATCTGCATGTGAAGTTTGAACCCCCTCCTTACTCATCATGGTGGGGGGGGGTAGAAAAGAGCATTCTGTGGGGGCGTGTCAAGAGCAGAGAGTTGGAGAAGAGGAAGAGGGATCAAATCTCTCATTATGTTCAGTAGTTCAAGAGTGTCTTGTTTCTCTGTGTCATTTATTTAGACAGGTCCCTATCCTCCTTTTAAGATCACTTTGGCCTGTGTCACCCCAGGGCAGGGATTTTGTAATCTTTCTGGAGTCACAGATCCCGTGGAAAATCTGGTCAAAGGATATGGACCCCGTCTTCAGAAAAGAAGCACGTATGCCTATGCTTGCATACTTTGGCAAACAATTTCAAAGGATTCATGCATCCCCTGAAGCCCATCTTTGGATCCCAAGTTTAAAACGCCTGCTTTAGAGCCTGGAAGGGAAATCATTTTAAAGAGGACCCTAGAGGACAGGGCTTCCCTGGTGGCGCAGTGGTTGAGAGTCCGCCTGCCGGTTCAGGGGACGCGGGTTCATGCCCCGGTCCGGGAAGATCCCACATGCCACGGAGCAGCTGGGCCTGTGAGCCATGGCTGCTGAGCCTGCGCATCCGGAGCCTGTGTGAGAGGCCTGCATACCACACACACACACACAAAAAAGAGGACCCTAGACACTTAAATGATAAAGCCTAATGCTGTCTGTTTTGCATTGTAATGAGTTTGAAGACCTCGACTGCATTACGAGGAACAGCTTGGAAATGGCCCATCTTAGAAGCTTTGGTGGGGGCCCTGCTAGCTGAGACCTTGGGGAGGAGAGGAGAAACTGGCAGGGAAGTGCTGGCACAATCTTTATAAGGACACTTCAGCATTCAAGAAGTTATGGTTTTTGGGGACATTTAGCCTGTAATTTATCAATATTCCCACAAGGCGGTAGTTCTGTGGTCGTGTGGCTCTTCTTCTAAGTCAGCGTGTGTGTGTATTTCTGGGTTCCAAAATGAAATCAGTAATTTTCCATTCAACTTTTTTGATAACTCAAGAACAAATACAGAGAGCCTACTGCGTGTCTATGTATTGGAGGTGCAAAGGTAAAGAAGAGACATCAGGGTCTCTACGTTTTACTCTTTTTACTTCCCGCAGCAATGGTTGGCCATCATGGAGCTAGATTTTCATTCCTGAAACTCTCAACCATTTTTCCTTTCAGAGTCAATTAGTGATTACCTATATTACCTTTCCCTTTAATTTCACAAAATCTTTTTTTTTTTTTTTTTTTTTTTTTTGCGGAGCACAGGCTCCGGACGCACAGGCTCAGCGGCCATGGCTCATGGGCCCAGCCGCTCCGTGGCGTGTGGTATCTTCCCGGACCGGGGCACGAACCTGTGTCCCCTGCATTGGCAGGCGGACTCTCAACCACTGCGCCACCAGGGAAGCCCCACAAAATCCTTTTGAGCTATGCCTGGCATTTTCTTCTCCCTGAATTTCTTAAACTCTGAGACAATGTAGTCTCTTTTATCAGAATAACAAAACAATAATTATTTATTAACCCAGCTAACTACTATACAGATGAAGAAGCATTACTAGTCACCAAGGAGTTAATTAAGCTCTCTTCATAACCTAGAGGTATTGTTCCTAGATGCCCCCTGACCACTCACCTCTAACACACACACACGCACACACACATCCTTTTTTTAAAAATTTATTTTATTGACGTATAGTTGATTTACAATTTTGTGTTAATTTTTGCTATACAGCAAAGTGATTCAGTTATACATATATATACGTTCTTTTTCATATGCTTTTCCATTATGGTTTATCACAGGATACTGAATATAGATCCCTGTGCTATATAGTAGGACCTTGTTGTTTATCCATTCTTTATATAATAGTTTGCATCTGCTAATCCCAAACTCCCAACTATTCCCTCCCCCACCCCCCTCTCCCTTGGCAACCACAAGTCTGTTCTCTATGTCTTTGAGTCTGTTCCTGTTTCGTTGATAAGTTCATTCACACAGTCATTCTTTAGGCTGCTGGGAGGTAGGTCTGCTTCTGTGAGAAAGTTGAGTTCAGCTTCAACTTTGAAGGAAACTTCCTCTGATTATCTCTCAAAGTATTTGTCTTTCCTTCTCTCAATTCCCAAGTCTTTATGACCTGGCACTTATCATAAATCACCTAGCATTTCAGCTACCTGTGTACCTATCACGTCCTGTAGGATGTGTTTCCATCTGCCAGGGCATCTTTAGTAAAATGCTCAGGAAATAACATTGGTTGGACATACCAGTTGGCAGGATATGAACTGTCAGAGGAGAGTTGTGTGTGGCGGGGGACATGCTGAGTGAGTACAAGGACCCCTTAAGGCCCTCACAGGAGAGGGTGACTCCTCCCAGTGTGACCAGGAAGAAGGTAGCACAAGGGTGGAGGAAGAGAGACGACTGGGAGGGGGGAGGATCCTCTGGATTAAAGACTTGAATGTAGGACCTGAAATCATAGAACTCCTAGAAGAAAACCACAGATGGTAAGCTCCTTGACACAGACGTAATGATTTTTTGGATTTGACACCAAAAGCCAAGGCAGTAAAAGCAAGAATAAACAAGTGGGACTACATCAAACTAAAAAGCTTCCACAGGGAATCCTCTGGTAGTCCAGTGGTTAGGACTCCACGCTTCCATTGCAGGGGGCATGGGTTTGATCCCTGGTTGGGGAACTAAGATACTGCAGGCTGCATGGCACAGCCAAAAATAAATACATTTAATTTAATTTAAAAATAAATAAAAACTTCTGCACACCAAAGGAAACCATCAACAAAATGAAAAGGCAATCTACTGAATGGGAGAAGATACTTGCAAATCTTATAACTGATAAGGGGTTCATATCCAAAAATATATAAAGAACTGATATAACTCTAGCAAAAAACAAACAATCTGATTAAAAAATGAGCAAAGGATCTAAACAGACATTATTCCGAAGAAGACATACAGATGGCCAACAGATACATGAAAAGGCACTCAAGATCACTAATCATCAGGGAAATGCAAATCAAAACCACTCACTCCTGCCTCCCTGGGGACTGAGTGAGCTATCACCTCACACCTGTCAGAATGGCTATGATCAAAAAGATAGTCTTTCCTCAGTCTCCCCTTGGAAACTGGATAATGTTGGCACTTACGTCACTCTCTCAATGAGAGATTGCAAGTAAAGCATCTAACCCTGAGCCTGGCACAGGATAAGGGCAGGAAACGTTAACTATTATAATTATTGTCGAGAGACCAATAGGGACCTGACACATGGAACCTCGAGGGGACTGAGAATCTATTTAGGACCATTGCAGAGATGCAAGGATGGTGGTCAGAGGAGTAGATGGGCCAGCTGGAGAGCTAGAAGAAGAGGGTGGGGGCAGGCCTGTGAGGAGGGGCGCCCTTGGGGCCGGAGCAGAACCGGGTGGAGGATGCAATGGTTTGTGTTCATTTGCTAGGGCTTCTGTAACACAGTAACCATGAACTGTTGGCTTAAAACGACAGAACTGTATTGTCTCACAGTTCTGGAGACCAGGAGTCTGAGTGGAGGTATGGGCAGGGTTGAGGGCTGTGAGGGAGAATTTGTTCATGCCTCGCTCCTCGCTTCTGGTGGTTCTGGGGTCCTGCTGGAACAAGTACCCAAATATGGACACGTGGGTTCAGAATTGGATAACACATGGGTAGAGGCTGGAAGAGTTTGAAGGCATGTGATAGAAAAAACCTAGAATTACTATGAAAGAGACTGTTGCTAGGAATATGAAAGTTCAAGGTGAGGTGTCAGACGGAAATGAAGAACATGTTATTGGAAGCTGGAGGAAAGGCGGTCCTTGTTCTACATACCTCATGGCTGGGGAGGATAAGCACAACGGTCCCTGTGCATTAATTGTTCAGCGAAAGTGAGGGCTCTGAGGCCCCCTGATAGTGTCCCACTGTGGGGTCAGCATAAGGCTCCCCAGGGGAGGGCTGGAGGGACAGGTCGAGGCTCCTGGAGGGACTCGAGGGGTATGAGGGGCTCTGTAGACGAGATGGGTTTCTTAAAGGCAAAGGGGTGGGGAATCTTGGGGGCTTGTGTCTGGGGACCCCCAGTTGAGTTCCTCCTTCCCTCTTTCCTTCTCATGGTTGTCTCCTGGACCTTTTGTACCTTCCCAGGGCTTTATACAAAGGGTTTTTCACAAGCCCTCACAACAGCTCCCAAGGCTGGCAGGACAGGAACTGCCATTCTCATTTTATAAACTAGGATGCGGAGGCTCAGAGAGGTTATACGACTTCCCCAGGACACACAACATGTTGGAGGCAGCGGCATTCAAGCCCCCTGTCTTGTCTCTAGACTCCCAGCCTGGAGCTGGGTACACCACACCGCATGGCTTTGGTTTCTGGTGTTTCCCGTTCTGGGAGGCTTGACATGAAGGAGAAAGTGAAGCCGAGCCAGATACCCTGAGTTCCCCAGGCCTGAGAGAATCTGGCTTTGGGGAGGTCTTCATCCCCCAGGTGCTTAGACATCTCTACAGACTCTTCAGCTGTGCTGTGGCTGTGACCACAAGGGGGCGGTGGCACCCGTGTGATGATCTGCGGGCAGGATGGCGCTTGAGGTCTGCAGAGGTGGGGAGGGGGCTCTGCTTCCCCCACCCCACCCCAAACTTCTCAGAGCTCCCTGCTGTCAGGATCCTTCCCAGACTCCCTCCTCCATATAGAGGCTCATTGGCTTTCAGGGTACGTAACTTTGACTCAAGTTGGTCATTCCAGGGTTTCCTGAGCTGGGGCTGGGCTTGATACTGGGCCGCATCTCCCACCACGAGCACCCACGTTCAACCCCAACTCAGCATCACTGGAGCCCCTCACTCCTGCCTCCTTGGGGACTGAGTTACAATGAGATCCACACTGACTTCTCCTCCACTGAACTAATCCATTCTCCTCATTTCACAGACGGAAAAAATGAGACCCGGGAACAGAGACTTGCCTGATCACACATCTTGAGAGGAGCAGAGTCAACCCTGGAATCCAGGTCTCCTGGCCGCCAGGCCCACCCCACACAGCCCACCATGGGTGCCTGGGGTGTGTGAGTGGGGTGGGAGTGGAGCTCAGAGGAAACTCTTGTAAGCCTCAGAAACATGATACAAGAGTCCCAAGTCCATGACACCACACGAGCTGAGAATCTGTAACTCAGTCAACAAATATTAATTGAGCACCTACTACGTGCTAGGCATCTACATCTATGGGATGCAGCGGTCAACAAAACAAAGACCCCAGCCTTGAAGAAGCCTAAATTCTAGTGAGAGTTCTGTTTGTCCTGTGATAAAGCAAAAATGGCAAGCCCTCCCCTACCTCATCCAATTTTATAGTTGCTGTGCCTACACACCACTCTCATCATGATTTGTCCTCTGTTTCCTCCGTACCCCTGTCTTTCTCTTCCATGTCTTTCCTGGTTCCTGATCTGTCCTCCTCATCCTCCTGCAAAGAGGCATCATGGCAGGAAGGAGGGGCCTGCCCTTCTGCATCCACACAGGCCCAAGGGATGAGCACAGAGAGGGCTAGTCAGGAGGCTGGCCGGGCAGGAAGGGAGGAAGCTGGAGGCTGTGCTGTGCCCAGCCTGGAGCAGGCCACCCCTCGGCCCATCGCTGGTGCCTGAGGGTTGGGTTTGCCGACACCCCAGGAGAAAGACTGCTCTGTCAGGGGCTGCCTTGAGTGGCAGATCTCAGATTCCAACCCTCTCTGCCCACAGCCGACAGGCTCAGGGCGAAGGGATGCGGGGGCCGGGGCAGAAGTCAGCGGGCAGGGCCCTCCCCCACCCCGGGCAGCCCTGTGGGGAGTCCCAGGTCTATGAGTCCATCCACATCGTCTCGGTTCATGAGGACCCCCGGGGTGGACCTCCCTAACCTCCAGCCCAGAAGCAGAGTGCATTCCCTGGGTATTTCTTCAGAAGCCTCTGAAGACTTAGGGAAAGTAGGCTCACCACACACGTATGGTATACACACAGGGAATACTTGTGGTTTCTCATTCCCAGGCAGGCCAGCCTCTCAGGGAGCCCTAGTCTGAGGGGAGACACGGCCCCGCCCTCGGGGAGCCCCAGTCTGAGGAGAGACGCGGCCCCGCCCTCAGGGATCCCCGGTGTGAGGAGAGACGCAGTCCTGCTGAGGGGAGAAACACAGTTTCTGGTCTCCAGTGGTCTCTGCTAGGTCATCCCTCTGTCTCACTGCCACTGTCTTGCTGCCTCTATTCCTTTCTCTCCCTCTCCACATTTTTCTCTCCCTCTCCTGTGTGTGCACATGCAGAAACACATGCATACAGCCACGTGCATTTGGAAGAAGTCTTAAAAACACTCAAGACCGGGACTTTCCTGGTGGTCCAGTGAGTAAGACTCTGCGCTCCCAAAGCAGGGGGCCTGGGTTCGATCCCCGGTTGGGGAACTAGATGCCGCAACTAAGAGGCTGCATACCGCAACAAAGGATCCCGCATGCCTCAACCAGTAGCCAGCGCAGCCTAAATAAATAAATAAATATTTAAAAAACAAAACAAAACACTCAAGACCAAATTTCAATAAATGCCAAGTACACGGTCCAAACTCCAAGGACTGTGGAGACGCAGACTCGGGGATGAGTCGGGGAAGATCTTGCGGTTGAGCTGCGGGGGCTGAGGCTCCAGGCCTCGCGGGAACTCAGGGGCCTTGGATCCCGCTGTGTCCTCTGAGGCTCTGAGCACGGCAGCCTCACCGGGGGAGGCATCCTCCATGGTGACCAGGACGGGAGTGACCCCACCCCCTTGACGCTGTTTCTTTCCAGCCTCACATGCCCTGAGACGAGTTCTGGCTGCCGAGGAAGCAGGACCTGGGACGCTAGGAGCCCATACAGTGACGGGAGACATCGGAGGGATGGGGTGGGAGGGGGAGAAGCGGGGCTGACCACCAGCTGTCCAAGCTGCCCCACGGGAGGTGGGGCCGAGAAGCACTCCAACGCACACAGCTGCCTTCACTCCCAGATCCCAGGGGTGAGAGAACAGGCCTCGGCATATTCCAGGGATGTGTCCATGTGCCACGTCCATGGCCCTTGTTTGGGCCTCCATGCTAGGGAGGGCCAAGGGTGGGCAGGAAGGGACCCTGAATGGGGTTCAATTCCAATAATATTTGGAAAACACCCTCCTTCCCTTGCATGACCTTAGTCACTTTCTATCCCGAGAAACGGGCCACCTCGAATTTGTTCGTAAACCTGAAAACTAGAAGCTATGCCTGGGGATTAACATTGTCCAAACGAGAGAAGGAGGAGAGGAAGTTCCCAGCGATCTGGGGATGCTGGGAAGCTGTGAAGGTGACTTTTCTAGGACTCTTTAAACTCGGGACTCTTTAGACTTGTTTTCTTTGCAGTTCAGTCAGCCTGGAGGCAGAGGGATGAAGAATTTGACATCTATAACCCCACACAGCCCCTCAAAGTGGCAAGATCAGCCCTCTCCCAGCGAAAGGTCACGTCTCCAGTGACAGGGAGCTCACCCTCTTTTGCCCTTGCCTTTGCTAGATGCCTCTGATGGGAGGGGATTTGGAGTGTGAGGTGCTGGGTGCCCCCCTCCACCTGGTCACGGCAGACCCCAGCAAAGAAGAAGGTGGGGTGCCAGAACAGAGTACATTTTTACACAGAGCCCCAGAGCCTTCCTGGCTGAGTCTGGGAACTCTTCCTGGGGAGACAGATTTCACGGATGAGACTGCTCTGAAATGGTCCCACTGTGCTCTGGGCGGCACCGGGAAGGTGGAGGCGGCGTGGGGAGGAGGCAGCATTCTGAGCCGGCGTGAGGAAGGTACATCTGGCCTCGGCACTGCCGGGTCCTGTCAACAGCCCTGGCATGGTGCCTTGGTGCCTTTCTCCTTGGCACTTTCCACGCCGGATTATGGTTCAGCCAGACTTCCTGTGCAGGCCTATAGAGTCCTGAGCCCTGGGGAGGGCAGGAGGAGGAGGGTGAGCCCCGGGGCTACTGTCTGGTGGACAAACAAGATGTTTATTCGGTGGAGGAGAAAGAGGAGGCCGAGAGACGAAGCTGCTGGTGCCCTGGCCTTTCCTTCCTGCCTTCCCCTCCCCACTCCACACACGCAGAGCACTGCACTGGAGTCATGGGCCCAGGACATCAGCACCAAAGGACCCGAGGACAGACACACACACACACACACACATACACACACAACAAGGGGACCCCTGCAGACAAGGCTGTGTTCACTTTTCTGATATAACCTTCACATACACACACACACACACGCACATGCACACACACACACACACGCACACACACACACACACACACACACACACACAGCCTTTGTGTTTTAAAGTCTATTAACCCTGGCAAAACAGAGTTAAAGAGGTGGCTCTAGTCCAAGGGCGTCACAGCAGCCTCCAGTGCGAAGATGGAGAATCGGCCCAGAGAAGGAAGGAGATGGTGGCTGGCGGCAGGGACGGGGCCTGCACGGTGGGGCTGCCAGGTTTGAAATGTGGCACCTCTGGGGTGAACAGACTGGGCCTTGATCTTGGATGCTTTCCTGGGAGGCTGCAAGGACAAAGGACATGCCTCCCTGGACTAAGGAGCCAGGCTCTGGGACTCCGTGCAGAGACAGAACAGCAGAGTGGACAGACGGACAGATGGACTCCTAGAGGGAGTCTGAGGCCTCCCCAGGACCTTGCCATTCAAAGTGTGGTTTATGGACAGCAGCATGACATGGAGGCTTCTCAGAAATGCAGAATCTCGGGTCCAACCCAGACCTACTGAATCAGAGCCTGGACATCCATTTACATATTCAAGTTCTGGAGGCCTTTCTCTGGGAGCTTCCTGGACCCTGGATGGGGGTTTCCTTGTGGACATGGCATGGATGACAGCATCACTCTCAGTGGATTCCACTCCTCAGTCTGCAAGGCACCTTGTGAGGTCAGCCCAGCCATCTCCCAGACTACAGGTATGGCTACTCCTGTGGTCTCCCAGGGGGATTTATTTCACGTTTGTTTCCTGTGGCACCACGCTAGACATTTAAGATATGATAATAAGCAAAAAACAGACACGGTCCCTGCTCTCTTGAAGTTTTCAGGCTTATGGGACTGACAAATAAGGCTTTTCTGAAGGAGTGTCACTTGAGCTTTGAAGAGATGACCTTGGTGAGAAGGGGAGAGAAACCTATTCCAGGCAGAGAGAACAGCATAAGTAAAGGCCCTGAGTTAAGACGGAGCATGGCTGGTTAGAGGAACTAAAGATCAGTATGGCTGGAGAGGTGGAGGGTGGGAAGGACCATTGTATCAGATAAGACTGAGTGTAAAAGTTTCCAGTAAGCTAGAGTCCCCCGGTGCCTGTCATACCCCTTGATGGTCTCAGAGAATCCTAGAATGTCAGAAATGTAAAGAACCTTGGGCTTCATCCAGGCCAATGCTGGAACTTGGCTTCAAGCCTCAGCTCCATTATAAATTAACTGTAAATGTGACCTTGGATCATGGGTTTCTCATCTGAAAAGTGTTGGGGATGCCTAGGCTGGGAGTAGCTCATGTAAGACTTCTCTGAGGAGTTACTTTAGTTAGGACACATGTTAGGCTGCTATTAAAAAAGAGAGACCCCAAAATATAGTGGCTTAAACAAGAAACAATTTTATTTCTCTCTCATGTAAAAGTCTGACTAGATGATATAGCGTTAACATGGCAGCTCAGTGGTGGTGGAAAGTCAGGCGTCTTCTACCTTGCTGCTCTGCCACCATCAACATATAGCTTCATATGGTCCAAAATGGATGCTCCAGCTCCTGCCATCACATTTGCACACTTCTTTTAAAGGCATGACCCAGATGTTGCACCAGGATCTTCTGCTCATATCTCATTGGCCAGAAATTAGTCATGTAGCCACACCTAGCTGCAAGAGAGTCTGGGAAATGTAGTCTTTGGCTAGGCAGCCATGTGCCCAAGTAAAAATTCTATTACTGTGTAAGAATGGGAGAAGGAATACTGAAGGGCCACAGAGGGTGACCCAGAGTCTAAAGATAGAGTTGGAGCCAGGGAACCCAGCCAGGTCTCTACAGGATTCTCCTCTTGGCCTTGAGCTGCCCTGGCCTCCTGGAGTTCATCAAGGCCAAGCTCTATCCTGCCCCACAATCCTCCCCCATTTCTACCAACTTCAGGAAATCCATGAAGCCTGTGGAGGCTTTGGTAGTGGAGGGTTACAGGCATGGAAGGCGGGCCAGCCCTTGCCTGTCCCCACCGCATCACATGGCACACTGATTCTAGGGGGGCTTCTGGCAGCCTGGTTGGACAGGTTCAGGAAGAGGTAGGTTCCACTCCTCACACATGTAGGAGGCTACTCCTTCTGCCCTTGAAGCAGCAGGAGAGGCCAGTCTGGGGAGGGCGGTGGGCCAGCTGTGTTTCCACTACTGCTCCTGAGTCAGGACTGGGGTGGTCCCACAGCCGGGTAAACAGCTGGCAGCAGCAGCTAGAGTGGCTAAGGAGAGCTTTCCCACAAGACTGTCCGACCCTAAGAAGGCCAAACTTCTGGAATCAACACCAGCAGATTCCCAAGGCTGCATCCTGCCCACTGCCTGGGCTACACAGCACAGCCGGCTGCTGGCAATGGCTCCCCCTCTGGGCCTCTGCTCTCCACTCTTGTCTTTTCTGAGAGGGACTAGAGACCGTATGTAAAGCAGGGGTTACAGGAGACCGGGGCTTCTCAGCCTTGGCACTGACATTTTGGGCTGGATGATTCTTTGTCATGGGGGCTGCCCCTGCACATCATAGGATGTTTGGCAGCATCCCTGGTCTCTACCCACTAGGTGTCAGTAGCACCGATCCCCTCCCCAGCTGCAGATGTTTCCTGGGGGAGCGGGGAAAACTCAGCCCTGGTTGAGAATCACTGGTATAGATTGAAAAGGTCCTGATTTAGCCAAGGAACAAGTCAGGAATGGATGGAGAGAGTGAGGGAGAGAGAAAGAATGGGAGGAAAAGAAAAGACAGAAACAGGGTGAGAGGGGGAAAAAGAAGGAAGAAGAGATACTGAGAATAAGAAAATGAGATAAAAAGAGAAAAGAAATAAAAGGAGCAGGACTTCCCTGGCCGTCCAGTGGTTAAGACTCCACGCTTTGAGCTTTGAGCTTTTTTTTCCGTTGCGGTTCGTGCTTCCACTGCAGGGGGCATGGGTTCATTCCCTGGTCAGGGAACTAAGATCCTGCATGCCATGCAGCACGGCCAAAAAAAAAAAGAGAGAGAGAGAAATAAAAAGATCAAAAGAGGGAAGTTTAGAGAGATGGAGTGAGGGCCAAACCCTGGAAGACAGGGGGAGCAGGCAGGCAGACCCCTAGGGTAGTGCTGGAGTCTGGAGATATAACTGGGTAAAGGGGCCATGTCAGAATTGGTCAAAATCGAGGTCCTGGCTTCCCTGCTCCCTAGGAGCTAGACCACAGAGCAGAGCTTTGAAGGGTTGAGCTTCTCCCAGGTCTCTGGCCATTCTGCTTTCTTAGTGGGGCTGGAATTTGGATGTGGGATCTCTTCAAAGTTTCTCTAAGCCTCAATTCTTACCTCTAGAGAATGGGCCATTGCTGATGAGAAAGCACGGAGGACCGACTACTTTTTATCTCTGCAATCACCTAAATCCCACCAAGATGATCACGATGAGGCATAGCCCACAAGGACAAGAAGAGTGAAGATGTAGAAGAGTCAGCAAGATTCTGGAAGCTGAAAAGGGATGAACAGTTCCTTAGCCTGGCAGAAGCTGTACCTTAACTCTCTGGGGTGGGAGGATGGGCAGAGTGATAGTAAGAAGGCTGCTTCAAGCTGTGGGCACCTTGAACGTCTCAGCACTTGGAAATGCCAGATCCCTCTAAGAGGGGTGGTGTTGGGGGTGGGGCTGAAGAGGACTGGTTGGAAGTGGGTTAAGAAGCAGTGATAGGGTGTTCCCTGGTGGTCCAGTGGTTAAGACTCCGTGCTACCAATACAGGGGGCCCGGGTTCCATCCCTGGTCGGGGAACAAGATCCCACAAGCTGCAGCTAGGAGCCCACATGTCGCAACAAAAAGAGCCCGCATGCCACAATTAAGAGAGCCCGCATGCTGCAACTAAATACCCTGCATGCCGCAACTATGACCCGGTGCAGTCAAATAAATAAATAAATATTTTTTTAAAAAGAAGAAGAAGAAGAAGCAGTGATAACCCCAGATCCCCTCCCACTTCTTGCACAGCTAGGCACTGCCTTCCCCACCCTGGCAGAAAATGGGCTGGTTTACCAACAGAGAGGATTACACAGCTGAGGCAGAGGATTAAGTGCAAGTCTGAACACCAAACGGTAAGTTTCCATGAGCCCTTTCCCATTCAGCATCAGAACATTGGAAACAGGTTTATAGCCCCCAGCAGATTCCAGGGATTCTCTCTAGGGAAACTGTCCAAAGAGAAGAGTCCTACAGATATTGGCATTTAAAGGTTTCTCAATGAAAAAGTCAGCTTGTCACCAAATCCTTTAGGCACAAGTTCTGCTCATATAATCAGAGCCTTAGTCTTAAATATGAATAGACAACGAAGGATCACAGGGAGGTGCAAGAGAGGTGTCACTATGAAAAAGAGAGCCAGAATAAGCAAATAAGAAAAAAAAAAAAAGTAACTCAGAGATGATGCAAAAAGCAGAATCTTTTTTTGCCTCTTTGAGATAATTAATATTCTCAGAGATAAGAAAAATACTGCAACCTTTGAAACAAGAATAGGATGCTATAAGAAAGTAACATTCACTGAATAAGAAATAGCTATTGAAAATTAAATATGATAGCAACCTATGTAGCATCCTTGCAAAAAATATTTAACCTGTATTTTACCATGATTTAGCTTCTAGTCTCCAGTACATACAGCAGGTAGGGGGATAAAATTAAATGACATTATGAGGAAACAATCAGACAAACACAGAATGTAGGGCTTTCTACAAGACAACTTGCCTAGATCCTTAAAATGTCAATATTGTAGGAGAAACAAAAAGATAAAAAAGAGTTTATAGATGTTAAATAGACTAAGGAGGGAAACCCCTGGAGGTCCAGTGGTTAGGACTCAGCACTTTCACCGCTGAGGACCAGGGTTCAATCTGTGGTCAGGGAACTAACATCCCACAAGCCACACGGCGTGGCCAAAAAAACAAAACAATGCAAAACCAAAACCACTAAGGAGACCTACCAACCAAAGGAAGTTAAGATAGGATCCTAGTTCAACTAGACCAGCTATAAAAGAAAAATTGGACACAATTGGGGAAATTTGAATATGGACAGGATATTAAAGATATTAGGGGATTATTGTTCATTTTGGGGGAGGGGTGATAATGGTGGTGTGATTATGTAACAGAATGTTCTTAAGTTTAGAATCTGCAGGCTAAAGTATTTAAAAATCAAGTATAATATGGTATACAAATTTCTTTCAAATAGTTCTGCCAAAATATACAGGCAGTTCATAGACAGATATAGAATAACAATTGTTCAATCTAGTACTACACTGTCTAATACAGTAGCTACTTTTCACATGTAGCTTCTAAGCACTTGACATCATCTGGATTGAGATACACTGTGAGTATAAAATACACACTGAATTTCAAAGACTTAATACAACAGAAAAAATGAAAAAAATCTCATTAATAATTTTTATATTGATGGCAGGTAGAATTGATATTTTGAAATAAGTAAAATATTAAAGTTAATTTTACCTATATTTTAACTGTTTTAATGTGGCTACTATAAAGTTTACAATTACATATGTGGCTCACATTATATTTCTATTGTACAGCAGTGACCTAGGTAGGGAAAAGAATGTTAAGTATACTATTTTTTCAACTGTACTGTATATTTGCAATTCTCTTAATAAAAACTTAGAAAGAAAAAGAAATGAAATAAAAATAGAGACTTTCTTTTTAATCAATAGGAGAATTGTAGTTAAAGTTTAGAAATCCTTTTGAAAGTAGGATAAGATGATAAAAGTAAAGATTAGAAAATCAGAGAACCAATCCAAGAGGCCTCATTCAAAAAGATAGAACATAATAAGCACAGAAAGGAACCAAAGGGCATGAGCTTCTAGATTAAAGGGGAGCCTGAGGACTCAGCACTGTGAATGAAAAGTTACACCAACTGATGCACTGGGGAATAAAGAGATTCTAAAAAGTTTCCAGAGAGAAAAAAAATATATCGGTCACATTTAAAGACCCAGGAATTAAAATATCACTAAACTTCTCCACAACCACCCAGGAAGCTAGAAAACAAAGGAGAAAAACTCTCAAAATTCCAAAGGAAAAAATTTTCAACCTAGAATTAGATACCCAGCCAAACTATCAATCAATATGAAGGTAGAATAAAGATATTTTTAGATGTACAGGGTCTCAAATTTTTTACCTCCCTTGCACCATTTCTCAGAAAGCTATTTAAGGATGTGCTCTATCAACCAAGAAAGTAAACAAAGACAGAAGGCATTGGATTCAGAAAACAGGGGGTCTGATGTAGGAAGAAGGCAAAGGGAATTCCTAATCAATGGTGAAGGGACACTTCAGGATGTGAGCTGTCCTAGAGAGGACATCCAGCCAGGAGCAGAAAATGTTTGGCTCTGAAAGCAGTTCACCAAGAAAAAAAAAAAATGGGACTGAGAGATTATTCTTCTGAGAGAAGTTTTACAATTATAGCAGGGAGTTTAGGAGTTAATTAGTGACACAGACATACAAAGTTAAGCAAACAAAAAACATGAAAAACAAAATGTCATACAAGAAGAAAAGTGTACCCAAGTACATTATGAATATTTACATAGTTATGATAGTGTTAACATCGAGTTGAGATCTAACTATTTTGGGTGATAGGGAAAGAAGTATATGTGTTGGAGATGGAATGGAGCTAATCGTCATCTTTTGTAGTAGGAAGATAATCTATACTAACTAAAGTAGGATAACAAAAATAATGATGGGATTTTAAAAACAGCGATATGTTATTTAAAGAAGTAGAAGAAAAATAGGAAGAAGTAGCTGGAAAGTCTAAAAGAAGTTGCCTCTGGGGACTGGGAATGGGGAAGGGTGAGGCAGGCAATCGCTGTTTTCCGTTAGTCTGTGTAGTATTATTTGACTTTTATTAAAAGTATTTATATACATATATCACTTTGCTAAAAATAAAAATTGAATTAAAAGATAAAAAGAAAATCCAGGTCATCCAGGGCAGGCCTAGTGACTGCCCAGAACTGAAGGTCATTTCAGGTGTCACTGCCTGGCAGCTGCCTACGTCAGCAACTCCGGACATGGCTAGAGGGAGCCTTTTTGGAGAAATGTTATCCTGCCTACCCCCATGACTCATAGGCTCCCATTGTTTCCACACCCCTGCCACTCTCCTGCCATGGGGATGTGTGCACTGATGTGGGGGGTGGGTACCAAAGGAACTTTCTTGTGCTCTTTGTTTACTGTGGGCCCCACTCCCATCCCCAGGGGTACAGGCTTCCTTGCCAGGGACCAGGTGTCAGGCAAGGGGCACTGGGTGCCAAGAAAGAGAAAAAACAATCTTAAAATACCTCTCTGCCCACCCATTTCGGAAATTCAGAATCATGTGGTTGAGTAGGACGTATGAGATCAACTTGCCAACGTCTCCAAGAGGTGGACACCGACCCTTGGCTTGAGCACTTTGAATGACAGGGAGCTCAATGCTTCAGAGGGACACTGTTAAGGGTTGGGGGCAAAGAAAGGGGCACATAAGGGTCTTTGGTGCCTACAGGCTTTTGCATGAGCCATTCTTCATGCTTATATTGGTCAAGGCCCTTTGAGTGTCAAAGAACCCACTAGTTCTAAAAGGTGAGGTTCAATGAAAGGATACAGCTCTCAGCGGAAACAGAACCTGCCCAGTCCCCATCTCTGCCTCTCTCTCCAGATGTCTGCTCTATCCCCCTACTTCTCTCTGCATACTTCTTTCCTCTGCCTACTGTCTGGTTCACACATGACCCCAATACCTGCCACCACTCCCAAGCCTCCATGACTTCCAGATTCAGCTCCCCACAGCTCACTGTCTTAGTCCTTTGATATACTAATTTCAAATACCTAGCCAGGTCATCTCATTGATTCATCTTTTTTTTTTTTTTAAGGATTTTATTTATTTTTTATTTTCTTGGCTGTGTTGGCTCTTCATTGCTACGCGCGGGCTTTCTCTAGTGGCGGCCAGTGGGGGCTACTCTTTGTTGCGGTGCATGGGCTTCTCATTGCAGTGGCTTCTCTTGTTGCAGAGCACGGGCTCTAGGCATGCAGGCTTCTGTAGTTGTGGCACACAGGCTCAGTAGTTGTGGCGCACGGGCTTAGTAGCTCTACAGCATGTGGGATCTTCCCGGACTAGGGAACAAACCCATGTTCCCTGCATTGGCAGGCTGATTCTTAACCACTGTGCCACCGGGGAAGTCCTCATTGGTTCATCTTGGTTCAGGTTTCCTCTCCTAGCCCAATCAGCTTTACCAAGGTGAGTCACATGGTTCAAAGATGGCTACCTGGTCTGTCCATCTTCAGGAAGAACAGTGGGTAGGGAAGGCATCTCAAATGTATCCACCACACTCACCACCTTTCTCTCCCCCCTACCCTGCATTCATCCAAGGATGCCTTCAGCAAATTCTTACCAATTACCTTCAGAAAGAGCACTGGGGGGTTGAAGATGGAGGAATCAGGCTCAGATCTGTGACTCTGGGCAAAGCACTGCCCATCTATGGGTCTCAGTTCCCTCCTGAGCCCCTAACATGAGGGGGGCTATGGTTCAACTAGATCAGAGGTTCTCAACCCTGGGAAAACATAATCACCTAGAGAGTTTTTAAATAAAATTCTGATAGCTGGCCTCACCTCCCTCCCTCCACAAATATTCTGATTTCATTGGTTGGAGCAAGATCTGGGTTACACACTTTTGAAAGGGCCCCAGTGACTCTAATACACAACCAGGGTTGAGAGCCACTGGATCGGAACCTAATCATTAGATTATCACTAATAGTCAATGGCTACAATGGTACTTGGCTTACAATAAGTGCTCAATAGATTCTCCCTGAAGGAATGAATTCCCTTCAGCTGTAACATTCTGTTCTGAGTTGAGAGGTAGGTTTGGGGGTACTGGGGGGGCTCCAGTGGGACTCAAAGAGTTTGCTCAGAACAAGGGACAGAAAGACACTGGAGGGAGGGTCACTGCCAGTTAAGGAGGAATCTCAGGAGTGATCCTTTGGAGACAGACCAAGCTGGCTCCTCTGACTCACTTGGTACCTACCGCTGCTGTTGGGGCCCAGAGGCTGGAGGGCTGCCTGCGGTGGGGATGAGATCTTGGGGAATCTGAAGGCCAGCCCAGCTGTAGGACCTTGGGCAAGTCAAGGAACCACAAGATTTTCCATGCAAAACAGGAACTTAGAGTTCTCCTTCACTAGGCTGAGGAGAAGATTAAGGGAGACAAAGGATTGACGTGTAAACGATTATTCACAGGAGGCTTAATCTCAGGTAAATCTCAGGTTATCACTGCCTAACATCACCCAGAGGGAGCTGTAGAGAGGGGGCACTAGACTGTCAGGTTCTGACCTGGAAAATGACAGCTGTCCAGTCAAAGTTCTCCCTGGAACTTCAGCGCGTTACTGTCAAGCCATTTCCTAGGGTGAACAGAAGGACAATAATGTACCTGCCACCCCTACGGACAGTAACATGGAGGAAGGCCCCGGGCCTCACATGCTAACCTTTGAGGCAGGTTATAGTTCCCAGTTTTCCTGAGAAATAACAGAAGCCCAGACAGGTTAAGTGACTTGCCCGAGGTCAGGCAGCTAGGAGAGGGCTGGGCTTGGAATTTGAGGCAGCCCAAGAGCAGTTCCTATCCTGCCCTCTCATTGGGAAGATGGGACAGACACCTGTGAAACATCTAGAAAACAAGCCAGCAGCCCCATATGTGAAGTTACCTGCCAGGTGGAGAAGAGCAGAGCAGAAAACCTGGGAGAGGCAGAGACTGCTAAGAGCATCCTTCTAGAAGGTTAGTGTAGAACCAGGCCAGCCAGTGGTGGAGGGGCATAAAGAAATGCCTTCTCATTAACTACCGTCTTGGGCTGCTTCTCCTGGGATGGCAGGTCAGGGTTTCTGGGGTTACACGGTAAGAACCAGAGCCCACTTTAGCTAGCTCATGGAAAGAAAAGTTTGTGCTCAGGATTCAGCAGGTGATGTCAAGGGGATCCAGAGGTAGGACCAGTATTTCCTTATAGAGAGTCTGGAGCTGGGGACTTAGAAAGCTGTCTTTTCTCTGTAATGTGCGTTCTTCTCTCTTTCTGTCTGTGTCTTTCTGTGTCCCTCAGTCCCTCTTTCTCTGTCTCTGTCTGACTTCATGTTATGCTTGTCCCCACCACACACACTCCACATACATGCTCCTCTGCCTTTCTCTGTGCATCTGCTCCATTCTCCTCTCTCTACTGTCTGACTTCTATGTGAGCATACTTTCTGCTGCCCCATAATTGTGGTGGCAGCCATGAAAGTGCACCCCGAGGACCTCCAACTACAAGGAGGAAATTGGCCAATGACCCCAGCTGCTGCCTCTGAAATCCATCACCAAGTTTGTTCCCAGATCATGGGCTGCTCCAGCCAGTGACTGAGCAGAGTAGGGTACCAGGGTGGATCCATTTCGCGGAGACCTGGGGCTCACCCGAGCCTAGCCTAACCTCCCACAGCCTGCAGGGCAGTCTATCTTGCTTCACCCAACCTCCCCTCCCTCTCAGTCACTCAGGATGGACTTGCATCTTGGTCAGATGGTGCTTCCAGCCTCTCACAGGTGTTTCCCCTAACATAGTCCTTTCCAGCTTAATCCAGCCGTGGCATCTGCTTCTTGGAGAACCTGGATTAACACACAGCAGTTGCAGGTGGGTCATGACGGAGCCCCCACTCCAGCCCTACTGACTCTCCTTCCACCTCCTGTCACCAACACATACACCGAGGATGGGTGTGGAATCAAACAAAGGAAGAGAAGTCTTTTCCCTGTGTCCCCTTGTCAAGTCCCAGCACAGAGCCTGTCCCAAAGCAAGTGGTTACTAAAAAGTGGTGGTCATTAGAGGGACAGCCCTACACGCGGCGCACCAGGGGGCCAGACCACGGCTGGCTTACTGAGGACTGCTCCTGGGAGGATTCTGGGGTGGGGCTGGGGCACTGGACCTCTTCAGCATCCACTTTTGACTGGGACCCTGGACATCCTGCGTGGAGTCACCTCCTCCCCTGCACTAGGGGCGGGGAATTTTTGGAAGGCCTTAGACTCCTTCCTGTGTTGGTTTGACTCAGGCCCACATCCTGTGTATCAATGGTGTTTTTGCTCGGCGATACGATCCCTGCAGCCTTAGTCTGGATCCCAAGAGCCCTGGTCCAGTTACCAGACCTAGTGTATGCCAAGAGGGTCTCCCCTTTAATTACAAGGACACCCAGGGGATGAGGACTTTGCTGAAACCACAGTGCGGTTGGGAGAGTGTAAGGCACCTCCTGGACTAGGCTTTGGGCAGTCGGAGAACTCCAGGTGAAGGCAGATATGCCTTCTACACAAGGCCTGTGTTCCCCTTTCTGCCTCCAGTTTGGAGTGTGACCCTTGGGTGTACCCTTCCGTGTACATACATGGGGCAGGTACCTGTGTCATCTGCCCACCCACTACCCTCACAGTCAGCTCCCACGGCCTTGGATCTTCACCCTTACTCAGCAATGGTCTGAGGGGCCCACGGGATTGCAAGGGACACTTTAGGAATTATGATCCCCCTGTAATCCAGACATTGCTGGCTCCTTTCCAAGATGAGCAAAAACTCACTGCCTCCCACCCCGCCCCCGCCCAGTCCACACAGCGCATCCGGAAGATCGGTGCGATGATGTGTCGGTAAATGTTTAACATCTGGCTCTCTGCAGAGAGGAGAGCCCTGATTTATAGTGTTTGCTCATTTCTGTGGTGTAAATACCTCCACTATGGCTATTTTAAGCTACAACGTGATGTCACAAAAATGAAGTTGGGACGAGAAACGCAGTAGCATACCATTATGTAATATTTCCACTGGGCACCTCCGATGGATGTCAGTAACCTCAAAAACTTGAAGAGTAGTAACATGTAAAGTAATTAGGAAATGATGAGTTTTGAGCATGTTTTACCTTCGCTCTTCATACAATTTAAGCGTATGGTTATATAATTTAACTTTTAATATAGTCAACTTGTAAAATTTCTGAAACTTTAACCACTGGCTCTCATGAGCGGGACGAACGGGCTCCAGACTCCTGGGTCAGAACCTTTCCCCTGGAGTGAACTGTTGAGGGTGGGAATGTGAGCGAGTAGAGAGATAGAGGGAGGGCCTGACTGCCTGACTGCCTGGTGGGTAATTGCCTGCTCCTCATTTCCCTTCCTCCTCAGTCACCAGCATCAGGTGTTCTAGGCGGCCTACAAGAGACTCAACAAGTACATGTCGGGGACTTCCCTGGTGGTCCGGTGGTTAAGACTCCATGCTTCCGTTGCAGGGGGCGTGGTTTCAATACCTGGTTGGGGAACTAAGATCCTGCAAGCCCCGTGGTGCGGTATTAAAAAAAAAAAAAAAAAAGTACATGTTGTTTGAATTGAATACAGTATGATGTCACCACCCCAGACAGAGCGGCTCAGCTGGCCAGAGCCACAGGTGAAGGAATCTAAGAATAAGGAAGTTTTCCATAACTGGAGGTAGACAGATTTCAATGCAGAATATAAACACAGGCAGGGAGGGACTGGCAGGAGATGCCAGAAACACGGAACAGAACTGCCCTCTGAGATCTCCAGCCAGGCATTTCCAGAACCTGGGTATTTCTGGCTTTTACCCCAGGTCTGCTAAGTCAGAATCTCTTGAGAACAGAGCTCGGGAATCCCCTGGCTACTGCTGGGTAGTCACCAGAGGGCTGGGATCCGCTGATTGGTTCACCTCACTGGTCCTGCAGAGGACAGGTAGCTGGGAGCTGCAGCCAGGGCACCCTCTTTGGGCCCCCTGGCCCTGGAGCAGGAAAGCCCTGCTCTGGCAGGCTTGTGTGGTTGTTACTAGCATAGGCTCCGGGGTCTCAGGTTTGAACCCAGGCTCTGCTTCTAGCTGTGTGACTTTGGGCAAGTTAACATACCCACTCTGTGCCTCAGCTTCCAAAGAGTGATAATAATACTGATTTCACAGTGTGGTGGGGATTAAATGAGAACCGAGGTCATGGGCAGTAGGCATACTGTAAATGGCCGAGGTGGCTTATTTAAGGCACAGGGCTAGATGGTAGCAGACCCCAGGCCTACCGGTACTGTTCAGACATAGCAGAGAGGACCAGAGACCCCAAAGTAGAAGAGACTTTGATAGCTTAAGGTAAAAATCTCTGATCTTGCTTAAGGTAGGGAGCTCCTGGTAAGGAGTTTCTGCACCTTCAAAGAGGTTGAGTCTCAGGGCAGTAGGTGCTGTTGGGCCTGCTTTGGGTGCTAGTGCGGCTATAGTGCACAGTCCTGTACATGCCGCCCAAGCCCCTCCCCAGGGGTGCCTCTCTGCGTTTGTACCCCAGAACTTTCTCCAAAACCCGGAAGAAGGTCTCTTAGCCCCAGGGCAAGCCCAGCCAGTGTTCCCGTCAGCTATCATTGCATAACAAACCACCCCAAAACTTAGAGGCTTAGAATAACACCAATCATGGATTTGCTCACGATTCTGAGATTCAGGGGATGGCTGGGCTCTTCACGTGGCCTCAGCTGGTGCTGGAATGTCCCAGATGGCTCCTCGGCTGGGCAGATCCCCTCCAGGTCATGAGTCTCCAGGTACTTGGATTTCTTACCTTGCAGCTGGCTTCCCCGAGAGCACAAAAGAGGAAGCTGCCAGGCCTCTTAACACAGGAGGTCACTTCCAGGGTATTCTATTGATCAAAACAGGCCCAGGGCCAGCCCATGTGCAAGGGAATGGACTCCACCTCTCGTACGGGGAGTGGCAAGGTCACTTTGCCAAGGAGAGTGTGGGACGGTGGTGTCTTTGGACAGTACAGTCTGCCACATCCAGCCTGTATAGAAGGGAGGTGGGGATTAATGTCCGTGGGGCCATCCTTAACCAGCAAGGGTGGGAACTGGTGGATAAACGCAGGCCTCCTGTCCTTCAAAGGGACAATTGTGAGGTGTATTCGACCGGCTCTTCAGAGGGGTCCCAGCAGGATTGAGCCCCAACTGCCCACAGTGGAACCAGCTCAACGATGCCCCCTTAATTGCCTTGTGCTCTTTCCCCATCTTTATCTCCCTCTACCTCTCTGCTACTTCCTCCAGCCATCTCCCAGTTCTGGTCTTAGGCCTTGCTCTCCTGGGCAACCAAACCAAAACACTCAGTTTCCTCATTTGGAAAAAACCCCTTAAATCAGGCTATAAAAGATTGCACCTGGCTCCCGGGCTGATGAGTAATCCCACAGGAATGGAGGTGAAAGGGCTTTGTAAACTGGGCGGCCCCGAAACTGAGGTGAGTGGTCACTGTGAGCAGAGGTATTCCCCAGGGAAGCACGGGGACTTGGGGGCTGCAGGGGTGGGACACCCAGGCCCCTGTCATCAGGTAGTGGTGACCAGAAGGAACACTGCCGCCTTGGAGGCAATGAGAGGTGAGGACACAGAGGTGGGGGGAAACGGGAAAGGGGGTGCAGTCACAGGGGCTTCCTGGAGTGTGCAGAAGTTAGGAGTGCTGTGTCCCTGCCCTGCCTGCCAGATTCAGGTGACTCGGCACAATCAGGTGACTCACCGCCAGCGCAGCCTGTGACAAGGTCCCTCAAGATCGTCCACACAGTTCTGCAGGGACTTGCCCTCCTGGAATAAACTTCACCTCCTGATGCGGCCTCTTCCCGGGAGGAAAGGGACTGAATTACAATGGGAGGGTCCAGGATTCTGGTTCACTTGCCCTCCATTCAGTAAACATTGAAAAGCTGAGCCCTTTTCCACGCTGGCCAGCTTGTGGTCTGGATCCAAGGTGAACAAGCCACTCCCTGCTCTCTCAGAGGCTCCAGACCCAGAGACAGCTTGAACAGCAGCGAAGCAGCCGGCTTGCTGAGGGACGGGCTCTGGGCCTGGTGAGGGACGGGCTCTGGGCCTGGTGAGGGACATCTGACTCAGAATCCAGGAGGGGGGGCCAGGAACTGTGGAACTCTTCCCGGAGAAGCTGATGTCCACCTTTAACCCCAACAGGTCTTAGAACTCAGCTAGGAGAGGGGAAGGGCATCCCAGATGTAGGAAACAGCATGGGCTGCCTGGCTCATTTGGGAAACTTCACTGTGTCTGGAGCCCAGAGAGGTTGGGGAGTAGGGTTAGGGGGCAGATGAGGTTGAAGAGGGAGACAGCGCCAGGAGAGCAGCGGGAGCCCCAGAGGAGTTTAAAGCAGGAGATAAAGGGGGTCAGATTTGAGTATGGACTCCAGCCTGCTGGTTGCAGTAATGGCCTGGTGGAGACCTGCTCAGGGGCTCATTCATTCATTCAACAAGGGCTCAACCAGACATCAGGCCCTGTGCTGCTGCGGGGGTCCAGGTGAGGGGCTGTAGTGGCCTGGATGGTGGCCAGGATGGAGAGAAGGGGCAGAGATTCTGGGGAGGCGCTCTCACTGTGTTACACAAACACATCCTGGCAATTCCCAAACTGGCATCTGGTTCCTGGACCAGCTGTGTATGAACTTGGAAAGTGGGGACCTGTTATTTCAGGGGTGGACAGCTGATTGGCAGGGCTGAGCCCAAGCCTCAGGGGCCCCCAGAGAGGCAGCCATTCCTGGAGACCCACCCAGAGCAGCACAGCCCACCTGCCTCCTTTCTCCCCCTGCCTTTGCCCCAGGCTCCAGAAAGCTTCCCCGCAATGGTGGCTGAGGATAACCTTTCCAGCAAGGGGGTGAAACACCCCGGTTTCTTTTCCTAAGTGACTCCTGCAGGATCACACAGGAGCCAGAGGCCCAGCTGGGACCCAGAGTTTGTGCTTATTTCCTATTTCTGTGCTCCTCTCCCTCTGATTGCAGGCTCTTTGGGCGCAGGAACTGTCTCCTCCATTTGACTGTGGGTTTTCTGAGGGTGTCTCCCCCAACACATCAGGAGCTTTCCGGAGGGTAGAAGGAGGAACGGAAATGCAAGTCAGGGAAGCTGTTCTGCTGCCATTTAATAGTTGTTTGAATTTGTGAAAAATCCTGTATTTGCCTCAGTCTCCTCATTTGTAAAATGGGGTTAATGATAACACTACCTGTTGTGAGGATTAAAAGACATAAGATAGAAGGGACATTAAAAGAGCCTTGGGGGTATGGGCAGGATAGAAATACCAAGCACAGACCATGAAAAATAGCTGGAAATGAGAGCAAAGGGAACCAAAGGGTAGGCTCCATGAATAGGATCTCTGTTCATGTTACACGCTGTAGTTTTCCAGGTGGCTGGGACAGAGCCTGGTCCATGGTAGGTGCTGGGTGAACATTAGTTGAAGGAATGAATGGAGAGTACAGGTGGCAATGGTGGAGAGCAGGGTGCCAACTCACCACCAGGGCGGGAAGGCTTCCAGGAGGGGGCAGGGGAGGGCCCAGGCCTGGAGGGCTGCTGGGAGTAGGCGTGTCTGCCTCAGAACTCATGAAACTCTGGGGGTTCAACAATACACCCCCGTAGTTCTGACCAGGTTATGAATCTGGTGTCAACAGTGGGATTACCCTGCCAGGGTCCTCTCCCTCGACTTCTAAATCACTTCCTCCACCTGCCATCCCCCAACAGCTCATGGGCACAGTGACAGTGACAGGAGGGTTCACGCCCCTCCACACACGGTACCCCTCCTCTGCTCTTGATCCCTCAGGAATCCCTTCTGGGCTCCACCCTCTGCTCCAGCTGCTGTCCCACCTTGTTTCCAGGCCTTCCACTCAGAAAGCTCACCACTTACCTTAGCCGCAGTGGACCAAAACCACACCTTAACCCCAGCCTTCCCTGCTTCTATCATCTATGAGCAACTCTGCGAAGCTGTGCCTGGTCAAGTTGTACTCTCTGAGCTTTCATCTCCTTCACAGCAGAGGGGGCCAAAAGCCCTGTGCCCCGGGGGGCGCTCCGAGCCGCCTGTCAGAGGGCTTTGTGAGAAGGCCAAGTGCCACGGTAGTAAATAGAATTGTTACCTTGTGGCTGGAAGGGGCTAAAGCAAAACCAGATAAGTTTGAACCTGTGTGTGTGTGTGTGTGTGTGTGTGTGTGTGTGAGAGAGAGAGAGAGAGAGAGAGAGAGAGAGAGAGAGAGAGGAAAGTGGAAAGATGTTTTGGCAAAGGGATGGATGGTATCAAGTCATTACAGAACCCGTTGATATTTTAAACACATATGATCCTTTATAAACGCAGCCACACCCTCATGAAAAATGTGCTTCATTCCTGAAATCACAGAACTGTAAACTTTTCCCAGCAGACTGAAAAGTTTAACCAATGTCCTGTGTGGTGTGGGAAGGGGACCCTGACACTGCTGTGGAAGAGGCCAATTTCTAAACCGTTGAGACCACAAAGTCTGACAAATCTTCCTGTTAAATGGATGCATATGGGCCCAGCTGAGCCTGTCCACTCTTCTTTCACGTCCTTTCCAGCCCACAGTGCCCACCCCTTGAGCGCAGAAGGCCTGATCTCCGGGGTCCTTCCCTGGCCCACCTTCCTGAACACAGAGGCCCTTTCAGGGGACGCCAGACGTGCCACAACAGAGCAGGTGATTGTTAGCTGGTCATGGGGGCTGCATGGGTTTGAACCCAGGCTCACCATCTATGGAGATCTTGCCTAAGTCACCTTTCTGTGCCCGTTTCCTCGCCTATAAAACGGGGATGTAATACCCACCTCACAGGGCTATTGCAAGATCAAATGAGTCCATTCACATACTATTGAGCATAAAGTGTGTAGAATGGGGTCTGGCAGACTGGCGACATGAGCTGCTAGCCACGGTCCCCCCACTCCTCTCCCCGTCCTCATTCCAACCTGTTAATTGTCACCTCCTCCAAGAAGCCCGCCCTGACCACATCTTACGTAGCCTGCCCCTTCTCCACCTCCCCACCTCTTTCATTTTCTTGTCCCTTCCAGACCACCCCAGTTCTCCCCTTGACTCTCAGGCTGTCCTCAGTCCTCCCAGACTGCCCCCCCATCTCGCCCCCAGCCCCTCTCCCCCCACCCCGCAATAGCACACATCAGACTGGCTTGTCCATCTCATGTTTTATTGTAAAAATGTTAAAATAAATTACATTTGACATCATTGCCAGTATGTACATACAGTGTGTGTGATTCCAGGACAGCCAGCAACACCCCAGCCAAGTGGGGTCAGGAAAACTAAGACGAGCTCGTTAAAACATTTCACAGAAAAACAGAAGGCCGCTCCTTCCCACCCTGATGCTGGGCCATCATACCCCTGGGTTACAGGCTAAGTGGGGATGGGTGGGGTTCTGGCCCTCTTTGGTCCTGCAGCATTGGGGAGGGGGTTGAGAGGCAGAGAGGGTGTCTGGGTGGCACCTCCTGCCCAGCATCCGGTCGCCTGCGACCAATGCCCCTCCCCAACTCTGACACCATGACCTTAGCTGAGGTCACCGAGAAAGGCCCAACCGTGTTGGGGGATAGGAGGGTGAACATTGGACATCCCGATCCTTGGGACCCCACTCTTGCACCTTTTCTCCCCTCTGGCTCTGAAGCCAACGAGATAAAAAAAAAAACAGCAATTCATTTAAAAACTAACAAAACACAACAAGCAGGGCAGAGTGGGCTGGCCCGAGGGTGCACCTCACGAAGAACCCAAGAACTCTGCCAGCCCCTCACCAGAAACAGTCCGTCTGCAGTTTCACATTATCTTTTGCTCCTCCCATGGCAAATCCTTTCTTTCTTACACAGACAGACGGACAGAGACACACACACACCAAACAGCAGCTGGAGGGAGGAGGCTGATTCACATATTTGGACATTCCCCACTTGTGAGCCAAGGGTGATCTGGGGAGCGGTGAGGTCACGGGACGGAAGGGTGGAGGCAGGTTCAGCCGGAGCTGAGCCCACTCCTGCAGCTCCCCCGCTGCCAGCTCCAGGAGCCCCAGCCTCTCTTTCTGCCACCACTTCCTGGGAGGCAGAAGCCCACGCCTGCCATTGCTTGGCCAAAGGGTATCTGGGACAGGGAACCGGACTCTGGGCTGCGCTCCATCCCAGTAAGTCCACACAAGGGCTGAGATGCTGGGCCACACTTGGGACTTACTCTGAGTCCCCCGTAACGGGAGTGTTTCAGCACCTGCCTGTTAGCTCCCCTTCCCCAGATGGCCTCCTCCCTACTGAGGTCTGCAGTATGGGCGACAGCCAGGCGGATGAGGTGGGACTGGGGGACGGTTAAACACGTGCCCCAGGCGGGGCCCCACTACTGCTGAGGTGCTGAAGTGCCCAGCCCCCAACCCCACCAGGGTCTTACACCACCCTCACCCTCTCTCTGAAATGCCTGGCTCAGTGCTGGGCGCACAGCAACCTGTTAATACTGGTGAACTCAAACGGCCAAGGCCCCCAACCTAAGAGAACCGTGAGACAGTCTTAACCGAATGACTGGGCAAAGACCCACGCAGGTGCAGGCCTCCCCGGGATCAGTCCTGCCAGCCCACGTGTCCGTGAACCCCCAGATCCCCCAACCATGCTCAGGACAGACGCCTCCCGCTGCCAGGGCGCCCGTTCCGCTGAGGAACAGAGGCCCTGTCCTGGGTGCACCGTGTCTGACCGGTAGCATCTAGCTGCAGGGGATGAAGGTGAGGAAGGCCCCTGGCCCCCTACTCCCAGTTCCAGGGCCACACCCCACCAGGGGCCAGGGTCCCAGCCATAGCAGGACACCCCAGGTTGAGGAGAAGAGAAGCCATGGAAGGTGGGGTGGGGAGCCGGCCCCACCTCACGTGCCTTTGGGGCAGTTTGCCTTGTTGTACTCGTTCATAAGCTGTTCGTAAGGCACGGAGAGCTCTGACTCAGTGCTGGTGAAGGTGGACTCATCCGACGAGGGGAACTCGCCCAGGTTCAGGGGCACCTCGGCCGTGGCCCCCTCCTGGGGCCTCTCCTCCCCAGCCAGGTTGTCCTCCAGTGAGGACTTGGAGGTGTCCTCGTCCAAGAGGCCGGCCTCCTCGTTCACAAAGGTGATGCTGACGTTCTGGAAGATGAGCGGGTGGTAGTCCTGGGCGTCCCACGGCTCGCCCTCCTCGCTAATGCGGTCCAGCTGGTTAATGAGCACCTCAGAGGTCGGGGAGCCCTCCTCAGGGGGCCCCGCCCCGGCCTCCTCGCCTGGTGGCCGAGACACGTGGCCTTTGCTCCTCAGCGTCTGGGACACCTCTTCCAGGCTGGGCACACGGTTCTTGGAGTAGACCACCAAGGGGGTCAGGGAGGTGGGCAGGGCTGTCAGCCCACCCCCCTGGGGCCCCAGGCCCGGCCCTGGGACCCGCTCCCCACCCCCGCCCGTCTTCATTGCCTTCTTCCCGATCTGCTTGATGAGATCATTGTAAGTCTCCTCCTTTTTCGACAGAAAACTGAAGATGTTGACGTCCTTGGACGCCGCACCCCCTGCCACCTGCAGGGCCTTCCTGGAGTGTGGGGAGCTCTCGAAGGACTCCTTCCGGCGCCGCCGCCGCTTCTTAATGGCCTTGTGCACCTCCACAAACATGCTCACCTTCCAGTTGACAAAGAGGGAGAGCCAGGCCAGCCCCAGGTAGATCCAGAGCTCCACGAAGTAGCGGTACAGGGCGTGGTAGTTGGCGCTGGGGTTCACACCTGAGGACGGGTCAGGAAGGCCAGAGGGTCAGGAAAGGGCCAGCGGGGACCCGGAAACACACAAAGGCCAAAAGCCGTGTCACCTGAAAGTGGACACCGCAAGAACACAGAACACCGACGCGGACGCACCAGGAAAGAAAGGAGGCCTGTGCTAGAAGCCGGACACCCCATCGTCCCGAGAACCCCGGCTTGGTCACTCGTGTGCCTGTCCCAGAGCCCTGCCTGAGCTTCCTCAACTACCGAAGGTCAGGAGAGAGTCTCCCTGGGGTGGGGGAGCTTCAAGGGGGAGGGGCTCTGGGGAGGCTGGGGATGGAGCCAGCACTCGGGTCAGGAGCTAAGCCATGAACGTCAGCCTTTCAGATTCACCAACACTGACACCTGGCTGCTTTGTGTACTTTTTGGGTGTACGTGTTACAGTTCAGTTAAAACCTGGATAGAAATTAAGTGACAGGGCAGCTGGCATCCTCCTGCTGGGGATGGACTCACTAATTTAATATAAGTGAGGCTGACAGTTGGGCCTGGGATGTCCAAGAGCACGGGTCCTAGCAGGAAATATCCCGGACGGCCTTGATTCTCCTTCCGGTGACGTCTGGCCTGCCTCCTGACTTCCTGTATCTACCCTCGTCCTACTGGTTCCTCCTATGGCCTGGAGGGCTCTGCCCTCTCCACACCCCCACTTCCATGGCCAGGCTCCAGACACCTGCTCCAGGGAGCCCTCCCAGGTCACCCTGCACAGCTCTGGTCACTCCCCTACCCTCCAGGATCACGGGGATTTCACTTTACACCTCCAGGCATGTTGATCCATATTATTACGTATCCTGTGTCCCCCTTCCTGCCCTGAGACTGGGGAGAAACTTGGAAAAGGAACTGGAGGAAGGGGGCCACTTCCAGAGTGGGGCTCCCTTAGAGCAAGGGCTATAACCCCCTCATCAGACTGGAGGGAGTCTGAAGGCAGGGCTGTCTCCCTTGCAGCCAGGAGGTGCTGTCCATCTTGCTCAGGACTCTGGTCATACGCAGGTTATGATGACAACCGGGGCACAGTAATATAGCCGGGCCCTACCCACTGCACTCATGAATAGCAACTCATTTGATTGTCCAAAACCCTGTGAGCTATGCACCGTTACTTTTTTTTTTTTAACCAATTTTACAGATGGGGAAACTGAGGCAGTGGTTTGGTGTCTTGCTGGAGCTGAGAAAGTATGATTAAACACCCTTCTGTGCTTCCCTGATACGAAGGGTCCTCCTTAGCCTGCTCTGGGCCCCAACAGCTAGACAATGGCAGGGTCGTTCCTCCATCTAAATTTATCTCTCAAGACAGCAGGCTCAGATCTGCCAGGGTCAGTGGAGTGTTCAGGCCTCTCTTTCCTGCTTCTCCCACCCACTCAGCCGCCCCCTCCCAGCATTCCAAGTCTCCCCTTACAATGGGGCAGGAGGGTAGTGACCTGTCCCTGGCCCTAGGAAGGGGGAGGGGAGAGATCGGAGGTCCTGGAGCAGAGGTGAAGGTCAGCTGGGCAGGGCAGCAGGCACTGAGGGAGCAGCCACTGGGCCAGTGCAGCCAAACGGGGTGTCAGCAAGATTAAGAACCAAGATGCTGTGCAGGCCACAGGCACAAGGACATGAGCGGCTGGAGCCGACAGACAAAGGGGCCAAAGAATCTTATCGCCCGTGTGGATTAAGTAGGGGAGGAGTGGGAGGGAGGGAGGGTCCAGGCCCGAGGGAGCAGGGCAGCTTGGGGGAAGGCCTCTCTGGTCTTTAAGCTGCCAGTGGCAAAAGCAAAGTTTCTGGTCTCTGACCCAAGCATCCAGCACAGCCCCCTCAGCGCCTGGGAATGATGGGAGGAGGCAGCTGTGACGTGGACCCTGCAGGCAGAAGGCTCTACCTCCAGCCCCCAGTGCACCTAAGCACCTAAGCTCAGGAGACGGGGGAGAAGAGAGGAAGAGACCAGACGCCAAACACGAACAGAGAAGAAGGAGGGAAAAGCCACGTTCCAAGAAAGAGAAATAGAAAACGTCTGCAATTACTCTGTGCCTTGGTTTCCTCTTGCAACTGGCAGGATCCCACTGGGTGGAGGCCCAGGACACTGGACGCCTACCAGGGCCCCCAGTAAAGGTCAACTGAATTGAAATTGGAGGAGAAGCAGAGAAAGACAGGGTGGGGAGGCAGAGGCAAGGGGCAGGACTCACCGGCCACGAAGTCGCCGAAACCGATGGTGGAGATGGTGATGAAGGAGTAGTAGAGGCCCTCGATGTAGTCCCACTCCTCTGTCACCATGAACACGAAGGGTGGGATCACCAGGTGGACCAGCACGCCCCACAGGATGAAGATGGCCGTGCACGTGATCTGCGCCTTGCGCTGAGGGGGACGGGTAGGGAGACCAAGTCAGACGGCGGTGGAGACTGGGGGGAGCCCAGCAGAGCACCCAGAGGGCCGAGGAGGCAGCCAGAGGTGAGGCCAGTTGGGCACCAGGCCTGGGAGGCTCACTGCCCAGGGGCGGGGGCTGGTGGTGATGCTCCCAGCCTCCCCCAGGAGGGCAGCGGGCTCTGAAACTGCTCCCTTGCCACCTGTCCTGACACTTCTGTCCAATTCTGAGATCCTTCCCACCACCCCCATCACCTGCCAGGGTCCCCCCATCTCTGCCCAGGACCTAGGGGTGGGGACATACCAGGCTCACGCCTCTCTTGGTGAGGAACTGGCCCAGCCTCTTGGCACGTCCCCCGAAGAACTTGCCCAGGGCACTGATCCATGTCAGACAGAGCGGCACCCCAAAGAGACCATAGAAGACACAGAAGAGGCGCCCGGCGGGGGTCTTGGGGGCCACGTTGCCATAGCCTGAGGAAAAAGAAGAGGGTGAGGCCGACAGAGCCACGGCGGGGGTGATGGACCCAGACTCGGAGTGGCACCTGCCTCCGCCGCCCCCGCCACACAGCCAGCCCGGGGAAAGCCCATTCCCTAAGGTCACTTGACACTGATTAATATCAGTGCTTCAGAGATGAAATTTCCCTTGACCATGCTAGGATCAGGATCATTTATAGCAATTATGACGGTATGGGCTATGTCTCCTCCGTCAGACTGGGAGCTCTCTGAAGGCGGACTAAGCCTCCACCATTAGCAAGTCCTCCACGAGTCCGTGTGGCACCGTTGCACAAGCTACAAGGCACAAGTTAGTAGTTTCTCTGCGTAGACACCCCAGAAGCACTGTGGTAGACGGTCTCCAAAGACGGCGATTCTTAATTCCGTCCCTTCTTATGCTCACATCCAGCTGGCCTCTAATTCCCCTCCCTCTGAATCTGGGCTTTAGTGACCTGTTCATGGCATGTGGCAGAAGGGACCCTGAGTCAGTTAAGTCCTTATCAGAAGCCTTGTTGCTTCTCCCCTTGATCTCCTGAAATGCTCACTTTGGGGAGTCTCCCTCTTGAAACCCAGCTGCCATACTGTGAGATGCCCAATCATCCCCAGCTAAGCTCCCCAGCAACAGCCGGCATCAACTACCAAATATGCGATAGAAGAAGCCATCTTGGACTTCCAGCCAACTGGGCTTTTGTGGATGACCATGGCCCCAGCCACTCCAACTACCACGGCATCAGAGACCTCAAGCAAGAACCAACCAGCCAAACCCCATCAACTCACAGAATGGCCGACAATAATAATAAATTGTGTTTTAAGCCACTAACTTCTGAGGCGGTTGGTGATGCAGTCATAGATGACCAGAACAGACACCCAGACTGGTGAATAAGCACGGGGTGCATTTGTGCAGTGAGCAACCTGCTCGAACTCTGGCTGTCAAGCTGTGTTGTTTCTACTCCAAAGCCCAGGTCAGGACTTCTAGAAAACAGTCTCCTAAGCATGGCCAGTCACCAAGGACTTACTAAATCTCCAGGGACGTGTCAGAAGGACAAAGTGCAGCTGGCCTGATCTTAACCTTGACAAGGCCATGTGACCAGAGCTGGACTCTTACAAGATCCTGGAGAGCTCGGACGGGGAAGTAGGTATCCTGAAGGTCCCAGAAGACTTACCGATGGTGGTAATGACCGTGGCTGCAAAAATCATTGCGTTGGGCCAGTTCCAGTTGTTGAAGGTCTGGTTCCCTGTGATGGCCACACCCTGTCCTGCAGCATCAGATACTATCTAAAAAGAGAGACACAATGAAGGTCAGAGAAGAGGTCAGCACTTTATAAACTTCCTTATAAGCATTCTTATTTAATCATCACAATAACAAAGTGACAGTTACTGTCTCCAATTTAGGGGTGGTGAAACATTTTATAGAGGATCAGAGAGGTTAAGTGATTTGCCCAAGGTCATACAGCTGGTAAGAATATGAACCCTGGCAATCCGACTCCAAAGTGCCTTCTCTCACTGAGCCAGTGCTTCTCAAACTTACTAGAATCACCTGGAGGACTTCTTAAGTACAGCCTGCTGGGCCCCACCTCCAGAGGTTGATTCAGTAGGGCTGGGAGGGAGTCAGAGAATGTGCATTTCTAACAAGGTTCCAGGTGATGCTGATGTTGTGGTCCCGGGACCACAGTTTGAGAACTGCAGCAGACTCTTCTGCCTCTGAAAGAAGGCAGATGTGATGCAGACAAACAAGAGGACCTCCGGAAAAGCATTCTACTGCAGGGTTGGCCTGGGAGGGACCGCCCCCCACACCCGACATGCCTTTCACCCCCACTGTCAGGACACCTGCTAAGGTCAGCTCGGTAAGCTCTTGGGTCTGTCCTCCGAGGGCGGACATATCAGCTGGCCTCCTTTCTCCCATGCCTGGGACTCTGTCCTCTCCCCCCTACAAGCTCCCCCTTCCCTCCCTTCTCTGGATCCCTTTCTCTCTGCCCTGAGCAACTTCAAGGTTTGGGCCAGGACACGTCATCAGAAGGTGGTATGTACTTTTCAGGGTGACAAATTCATGCTATGAGTCCCCACGGAGCTCCCGGCAACTATGGGTGGCAGCAGGTGAGAGGTCACCTGGGGAAGTGCACTGGGAGGCCCCCAGAGAGGCCTTCCTTAGCTGTTCCAGGAACACAGGCAGCTGCCAAACCTGCTCACCGCCCAGGCCCTGCCTGTACCCCATCCTCCTGCGCTACCTCCCTTCACCCACACCCACCACTGGCAGGACCCGGACCTCAGAAGGCGGCTCCCGAGGAGGGGCCAGGATCCACTCTCAATTTGGGGTCCTGCCCCTGCCCCCTAGGAGAGCCCCAGGATGGACCAGCTAAGAAACCAGAAACTCGCCAAATTGCCTCTAAAAATCAAGCCTAGGACCGAGAAAAGACAGAGGAGTGACGGATGGAAGCAGGAGGGAGATGGAAAAACCGGAGTTCTCCCTGCAGCACGACTGAAGTTTGGTGAGAAAAGAGGGAAGGGTGGGTTGTCCTGAAGGAATGTGCAGTTTGCAGCGGCAGGCCTGTGTAAACGGATCTGCAGACTTTGTAAGGAATTTTCCATGATGACGTGCTCATCTGACAGGCCGTCAAACCACAGGGCTCACCGCCCTGCCTCCCCCTGCTATTTCCTGAGCATCTCTCTGCAAAGTGGGAAGTGGGGACGGCTGCCTTCACCTGCCCTCAGAGAGCGGCCACCAAGCCGGCCAGGCCACTTCCACGCAAAAGCACCAGGACGTTCAGATACGAAGAGGCCAACAGGTCTATCCTGTTGGAGGTCCACCCAAAAGGTTTTCCAAACCATGAAATCCACGTTCGAAACAGGAGAATGAAAAGTCCCAGGGCCCTGGATGTTAATGTTAAACAGATGGCAGGGAAAGCAGAACTACTCGGCTCCCTTTGGCCGCAGCCTTTGTTATCTCAGATATCCATCTTCGGGGGGGCGGGGTGCATGGGGGGGGGTGAGTGCAGCATTGTCAGGAAGCACAGCCCAAGACGGATGACAACTGACCAGGAAATCATGGGCCTGGGGCACCACCCCTGGTCATCCCCATGGAATCCCGGAGGAACAGGAAAGATGTCAGAAGGCAAGTTGCCCCCCGCCACCCTACCCCCGCCTTCTCATACGAACGAAAAGGGTGGATTCTAGAAACTCAAACCTGAACTCTTGCTGACTCTTCTTTGGAGACAGCAGAACGTTTGGCATATTCAAAGAGGAAGTGGTGGGCACTGGAAGCCACTAGCACAGGTTCACCAGAGCAAGTCACGCTCAGCTAAGTACATCTCCCACCCCAAAGAGGCTGCAAAGCCTTGAAGTTCAGTGGAATGCAGTCAGTCTGGATAGCAACAAGGCAACTGAACAGATGGGCTTAAAGATATTCACGTGGACAAGACAGAGAAATGTAGGGAGGAACCGGGGTTAATCCGGGTCCACGTAAAGGCAGATAAACAACTCCAAGAAGTACTGATCATTATCTGCCTGGCCTGAGGTCTCCTTAAACCAAAGGCCAGGCCTCTTCAGTCTTTTAATCTACAACACAGTAAGGACAAAGATGGCTGACCAGTTTAATCTGCAAAGGATGCAAAACTGGGACAAGGCTGGGATGGGAAGATAGCTAACACACTGCAATGGCAGTTTGGGACTCAAAATCATCTGGACTGGAAAAATGGGCCCAAACTAACAAGATACGGCTGTCTTTTAAATTTTTCATGTCTTACACTTTGGGTTAGAAGGCACTGACCCATACAGGGTTGAAAGGGAAAGTCCTTGGGTTTCAGCTGACCACAAACCAACAAACACTGGTATGGCTGCCAAAAGAAAAGCAAATACAATCTCAGGCAGTGTCAGTACCTTATCTCTTCAGGGCTGGGAGGCAACGAGCCCATTGTCCTCTGCAGGTGAGGCCACATGGCGGGGGCACTCTGTTCCATTCTTGGGTGTCGGACTTCATGATATGTTAACCAGCGGGCCAAGGTGCCAGAGGGAACGGGGGTGGCTGTTTTGGATAACGAGCTACCTCAGAATGGATTGCCCTTGGCAGTCATCCATTTCCAATCATGGAAAGTGTTTAGACCCAGGGAGACCAGCACACATCAGCGATGGTGAAGGTGTGACTAGAACAGGGGTTCTCAACCGGGGCGGTAGCACCCTCTGGAAGTATCTGGAAATGCTGCCTGAGTATGTGCCTTGTATGTGCCGGGCACTGGTCCGGGCACCAGGGAGAGAGCAGTGAAGGGACGAAATCCCTGTCCTCCCACACATCTACTCTAGTGGATGCCGGGGGTGCTCCTGACATGAGGCGAGCAGGGACCAGAGAGGTGAGATGCCCTGCCACCCACAGGACAGCCCCACACGCCACGTCCACGCTGCCCCCACTGAGATAACACTGGATGGATTGCCAAAGGCGATCTGCGACTTGGGGGTCGCTTAGTAAGGGCTAAGGAGACAACAAACGTGAGAGCTGGCAAGACAGGGTAACTGAAGAGGGCGTTATGGTTGGGAGCTTTGCAGTAGAAAAGCTGGCTTCCTGCTCTTCACCGCACCAGTGGTGTGTGCTTTGAGGCACAGCCCTCAGATCCAGCCTCTGCCCTGGGTTATCAGGGAGCCACAGCCCCATGTGCTGTCCCCCTGACCTCCATTATCTCTCCATGGTCACCCGGGGGGGGGCAGACAAAGGGGACATTCTGAAGGGCCCTAAGCCCCCCAGGGCCAGAAGCACCACTCACCCTGACAACAGGCCAGTGGCGGAAGTTATGTCCACTGGTCAGGTCAGGCGACTGTGGCTGAGAGGTTAACTGGCAGAACTGGGCCAGGTTCTAGACTGTCTCTTGCAAGTCAGCCCGGCTCCCCACCTCTCTCCCTTCGCTGCTCTCCCTGTCCCTGGACGCCCCCAGCACCCCCGTTGTTGCCTTCTCTCTGCCCACGGGTCCCAAGCAGCTGGCCTGGGAATCAGCCTGGCTCCATCCCAATGCTGGGGAGACAGGCAGGATTTCAGTGCCGCTGTGCATCAGACGCCTCTTGTTGGGGCTTTTCTACATGTTCCCTGACGGGCTCTTCCTGTGATTCTGCCAGGCATCACTTGACAGAGGAGGAAAGCTAGGCTTGGGGAGCAGAGGTCCGGATGTGAACTTGGGCTGCCTGCTCCCTGCTCCCACCCCGTGTTGCTGTGGCTTCAGTCGGAACAGCTCACTGGTTACGGTCAGGGTCCCACTGGCCGGTGGAGAGGTCCCCCAGAAGAGAGGGGCTCGACCCAGGACTGAGGCCATCCCTGGGTAAGGGGGAGCCACTGGACACAGCATCCCGTCCCCCGGGGTTAGGGAAACAGCTTTCTCAGGAGACGGCCCCTGTTCACTCACAGGATTCTTTAACTTGGCTTCCAAATTCACACAAGACAATATCTTCATTTTCCACATATCCCTAGAGAGTGATGGGAGAGGGGGATGCCGCACACAGCCCAGGCCCGGCTCTGGTTTGAGGATGGAATAGAGCTCTCCTCCCCGCCCGTCACCCTCGTAATAAAGCGGCTGTGATTTACTGAGAGGTGAAGCACTTTAGGTGCCTTCAGCTCATCTTTAAGGAGGAGACAATCCTGCTGGGAAGACACCATCATCTTTTCCATTTTGCAAACGAGGACTTAAGGCTGAGAAGTTAAGAAAGTAGCCTAAGGTCGGGATGCTAAAAGCAAGGAAGCCAGGAGTACAGCCTGCCTCATCTGGGCCCTGGCCGCTGGTACCCCACCCTTGTCCCACACAGGCCACAGGAAGGAGGCCAGTGCATACCTCCACCCCTTCGCACCACCTGGAAGAACAGTGCCCTAAAACCAGCCCATCCACTCAGACCTGAGCCCTCCGGGAGGAGACATTCCCGCCCCTGCCTGTGGCTCGGGCAACGTGCTGCCCCAGACACCACCCTCCCAGAATCTCGCTGTCCATGCAATCTGGGTTCCCCACGGCGCCTCATCCCCCAGGGGTCCGGGGTTTCCTGTGCAGAGGCAGTGCCAGGCCTCCCCATCCTGGAGATTCATTCTGCAGAGTTGCAGGGAGGGCACATCCCGTACCTGGTGCCCACCTGCAGACACGGGCAGCGGGGCTGAGGTCGGGCCTTTGCCTTCATCAGGCCAGTGGGGAAAACAAGTCCAGGTGGCAGCCTGCCTGCGGACAACAGCTATGGGCACCCACAGGGCCACCGCCCTGCCTGCGGACAGCAGCTAGGGGCACTCACAGGGCCGCCGCCCTGCCTGCCTCCAGCTCCCGCGGCAGACCTCATGCTCGGGTCACGGGGGCCCCTTCCTGCCATGTAGGATCGGCCTCCAGGATGCCCTGGATGCCAGCCTCCACTGGATCCGCGCTGCGTCAAGGTACACAAGCGGACGCCCCTCACCATCCTGGGCTGCATCCATCCCTAATTCATTCCGCCTCCACTCACTTGGTCCCTCCGGCCTGGAAGCGGAATGAGACTAATGTCATGTGTGCACGGTGCCTGGCGGAGTAGGAAGAACCTTTAACGTCCCTCTCACCTGGCCCTCCCAGCCACCTTGGGAGGTGGGCAGGGCATGGTGGATTCCTCCTCCTTTCATAGACAAGAGCTCCTATTTGAAGAGTAGCTGATATCTGAGCACCTATTTTATGACAGGCACAATCACAGCACTTTAAATCACTCGGCTTGTTGAGTCTTTATAACCTTGTAATGTAGGTACTCTCACCTCCATTTACAGCTGAGGAAAATGAGGCACAGAGGCTAACTAAGTAACTTGCTAGGCAGTGGTGGAGCCGGAGCGTGAACCCAGGCAGTCTGGCTCGTAACCCC